>NC_091701.1:55260000-65260000 GCF_041296265.1 Equus caballus
AAATGGACAAGTTAATTAGATGGAAGAATTAATTTTGTTTACCTTTGTAGTACTGCGACATAAACAGCCTCCAGCCCTGAGTGTGTGCACACACTCCCTGTGTCTATGCCGGCGTGTCCTCTGTATTGCGTATCCACATATACACTACTCCTGAACACTCCTTTCTGTTTAGCCAGCCAATTAACGTTAAACCAATGTTTGGACGTAGTGTGTGTCTCCTATAAACATGAGTAATGTATTTGCCGTAAAAATAATGATTAGAATGAATTAATCCATCTGATATGTATATTATACAGATTTAAATATGTTGTTTTAAGAGATTTCCATAACCCTGGATGCCACAGTTAAAAACAAACACCAGTACGCACCGTTTTGCAATCTGTTAAACAAATAAAATCGCTTTGATTTAAATAACATTTATTTTACATGACCAAACACAATAAATAACGTAATATACAAAGCTTTATAATTATTGCACATTTGTAAAATATCTTACAGTGAGTTCATACAGCCAGCAATATTTAAAGCACGAAGACTTTATTTACAGTTTTATTTTAATATAATAACCAGATCCAATGGACCTAACATAAGATGAATTTATGTTAATTTTACCAACCAGCGTTCTCATCAATCATATATATTTTGGGGGGAAATGTAAACATTATTGCCTAAAGTACCTTATATACATCTGATAGCTGACCGTGAGAAAGGACTTTAACAATCTACAAAGGTAAAGCTGATAAAAGGGTACCATATTTTGGTTTATTTTATTTAGCCTTAAATTATATATTAATATTTTTAAATGTAAACTCAGTAAGAGCTGGTATAATCAACTTTTAACATAAGTAGTCTCATCTCTTTAAAGAAAAAAGAAAACAAAAAGTTGAGCTTTAGATCATTGCTATTTCATTGGGAATTTCTCTAATATTTTATGGGATATTTTAATAGATTCCAGGAGTTGTGAAATATTGTTTCCCCTTGAAATATTTTCCACTTGATGAAAATCATTTCTCCTGGAAAAAGAATTCTTTCAAAAGTTTCCTGAAAGCCTATTCTTAGGAAATGAATTTTTTTTAAAATCCAGTGTCTTTAAAATAACAAAAATACGTCAGAACACAAATTTGAAGAAATCACAGAAAATAGTGCCAATGGGTATATACTGATGTGTGTGTATCTCTTACATATGTATATGTTTAAGAGAACAAATATATATATGTATATACATACATCTACATATATACATACATATACACACACACATATACGAATATGTAGGTAGCGCACCTACATTTTAATACACACACATACCCACTTCGTTGGGTCTAAACATGCACTAGCAAGTTATTTTAGGGCTTCAACTCCTCAGAAAATCTCATTATGTGAGGAGCGAAGTGGCTCTGCGGGGAGCATTATGGAAATATCTGGGCTTGATTTAATGAGGCTGTTCACATTGGTGGAATATCAACTTAACAGAGAAAAGTCTACCCAGGGCGTCCAAGTTACCAAAATGAAAATTGGCAATTGAGATGATAAGAACGTGGCTTTCTTCTGCGAAATCACTTCAGGTAACAGAGATAACATTAAATAACATACATTCTATGCACCAAGAACAATGTTTTATGTACCGAGTCTCTTATCCGTCTCTCCTAATGACTTCCCTTAGCGGGTTGTTAGTACTTGACAGCAGGTCTCCATGCGGGGAACTTTTCTCCAATTCCACATTCAAAGGAGGTCCATCAGAGAGCATGATTGGCAATTTTCGTCATAATCTGCACATTATTAGCATCAAAATTGACGTGGCAGTTAACACTGGTGGGTTTTGATGTGCCTTTCTTCAAGTTCAAGGAAACCCCTCCAGTAGCCGGAGTTGGCAGAGCGGGTCTCAACAACGCAGCGGTGGCTTTGCAGAGGCGAAGGCGCAAGAGACATGCGTGAGAAATATGCCAAGAACCATTTTACCCGAGGAAGAGGAAAGCGAGGAGGGAAGGGAGCGAGAGGAACAGAGTTCGAACTTAGAAAAGTGTCTAAGGAAATTCTTCAGGATAATATCATTTATCTAGAGATTCAAGTATTTCCCAGATGCAGCGGAACCCGGTAGTTGGAAAAAACAGCCGAAAACGCTTCTCCCAATACTACAGCGGTCTGTCAATCTCGCCCTCCCCTTCCCTCCGTTTCCCTTTCCTTTCCTGGCCTGGCTGTGGCAACCTCATTAGCCATTACTTTTTGCATAAGACACGCAAGACGGCGTCCCAAACCAAAGATCAAAAGAGAGAACGGTGGTGCGCCGAGAGAGAGGAGGCGAGACGGCCGCCTCTTCCCACCTCGGCTTCGTCCTTCCCGGCGACGGCGGCCGCAGACCCACCGGCCTCGCGCGCGCACAGAAACACTCTCACCAACACCCGCGGCCGCCCGCGCTCTCCGTCTGCTCCCTGACCTCCTCCTCAAACCTCCATTCTCCCGCCCTCCTCGGAGAGGGCCCCTAACAAGCTCAGGCTGAGAGAAAAATGGCCACCTCCCCTCACCCTCGTTTAAAGAAAAGAAAGGATGGAAGAAAAAGAGCAGCAGGAACCTCAGGGGTGACTCTTCCTCCCGCACAAAGCATAGCGCACACCAGTCCCCGCTCTTTGTTGTGGTTCTCCGTTGCTTCTGGCCACGTGCTTCAGCCTTGTCACCCCAGGGCCGGAGACCCCAGAAGACCAGTTTGGGGGCGGGGGGATTGTCTTCGGGGAGACCAAGAGCTCAGGACAGAGGCGGGAAGTGGGGCCTGGGCGGCGGGAAACATACTTTGAGGAAGGGAGGAGGCTGGGTAGTAAATACAAAAATAGAAAATTTGGTGAGACGCCCGCCGGGCCGTCGCGCCCCCCAAATGGGGACCGGTTCCCTTCGGCCTCGCGCTCCGGGGCGCCCCCTGGCGACAAACTTCGCAGCGGGCAGCGCGCAGAGGGCACGTGGGCGCACAGAGAGCGCGGGGGGCGCTTAGGGGACTCCCGGGCACCCTCCGAGCGGCGGGCATGGCCCCCTGGCGGCGGCGACGTAGTTATCTGGTGAGCGGCGCCTCGTCCCTCTGGTCCGGCGGGCTCACGGCGGTCTTGCTAAGCACCGCGGCTGAGTAGGGCAGGAAGCCGCTCTCCGAGCGCGGCGCCGCGGTGCTGCAGCCGAAGTCCGAGCCCCCGGCGGCCCCCGCGCCGCCCCCGCCGCCGCCGCCGCCGCCGCCGCCTCCCCCCCGGGAGCCCAGGGCCGCCGCGGCTGCTGCTGCGGCCGCCGCCGCCGACTGACTGCTGTGGCAACTGAGGCACGAGCAGGGCGCGGAGCCACCGCTGGGGGGCGCCCCGGCCGCGGCGGCCGAGGAGGCCGCAGCAGCCGCAGCGGCCGCAGCTGCCGCGGCCGAGGCCGCACTGTTGAGCCCCGCTGCGGCCGCGGGCGTCTGGTAGAGGCCCGGGTGGCGGAAGCTGCACAGCAGCTCGGGCCGCGAGTAGGGGTGCGAGAGGGCACGGAAGGTGTCCAGCGGGCGGATGGAAGTGGCGAAGGGCGAGGAGGCCGCGGCCGCTGCGCCAGAGGCCGCAGCGGCCGCGGCCGCAGCTGTGACGCCCACGTGCGGGTAGTAGTGCAGCGGCACGTGCGAGTGGAAGGGGTAGGGCAGGCTTCCGGTGGCGGCCGCGTGCGTCATCATGTAGGTGTAGAAGCTGGGGTCGGCCGGGTGCGGCCATGACATGGCCAGGCGCTGCCGCTTGTCCTTCATGCGCCGGTTCTGGAACCACACCTGCGGGGGGAGGCGCGCCGTGGACCGAGTTAGGGAGCTCCCAGTGACCCCAGCCCCGCCCTGGGCCTCCTCGCCCCTCCCGGACCTCCGAAGGGCCTGGCCTACTCCCCTCCGACCCGGCCTAGCCCCGGGTCCCCTCTGTTCTCCCAGCTGGGATAGTATGGGCGGCCGTGTGGACCGCGTGGGCACACCCTTCTCAGCGAAAAGAGTCTTCTCCCCTGTATCTGACCTCGGCAGCTCCTGGGGCTTCTGCTCCCTTACTTTCTGCTGCGTTTTCTCGTCCCAACCCAACCTTTCCTCTCCTTCCCGCCACCCACTGGTGCCCGGCCTCGCTGAGCATCCGTCTCGCAATCCCAGGATTTGCGCGGGGATTCTAGGCCGCCTTTAAGAGAGGCTGCCGCCACAGCTTTTCTAAAAGGTCGCTGCGCGAGGTCTTGAGTCCTCTGGCTGCAGGGACCTGCCCTGAGGGGCACGGGTCCGATTTTGATATTGAGGGCTGATTTTGTTGGAATCGTTTGCCTCAAATAAGTGGCGGGAGCAATATCCTCTTAAACTGGAAAGGGGACTTTTCAACCCCTCCCAACACAGTATCTAATGAAGACATCATTCGTCACAACTCCAAATTAAAGAAAGCCTGACCAAACCGAAGGGAGACTTCCACACCCCTCCCCTATCGCGTGGAGTTTCCTCTTTGCTTTTTCTAGGGTGTGGGATCCTCCGTCAAGTGTTCACCAAGTCGCCCAACCTCCTGGTTCTCTCTTCCCGACGTATAATAAAATTAACCACCTAAAGATATATAAATAAGGACGATTTCGTTGCGTTTTCCCCCCAGGAGGCTGCTTTTTTTCTCGTTGCCCAGGAGGAAAATGTTTAGGAAACTACTTTCTCAACGCAATCGATTTTTAAAATACAGTATCCTTTTCTCCGTGGTGTAACGACTTATGTGAAAAATAAATCTCTCAAGATCAAGAGCAAATGCAAAGTTTCACCTCTGGTTCGAGCCAGAGGAGCGAAGACCAGCCGGCTTCGCCGCTGAGGGGAAAGTGGGCGATGGAGATGGGCGAGGGCACCTGGACAGGTGCCGGACAGAATGTAGCAGAGGCGCGCGTTTGCGGCGTAGGCTCCGCCATTCCGAGGCCTTTCCAGGTCAGCCAGGCCGGCCAACACGTCGAATTTGGCAGCTGAGAAATAAATATGCCAGTTTCTTTGATGACTCTCCCCCACGGGTTTCCAGGCCCTCAGCTAAATCTAACCACCCAGAAAGGAGAAAGGAAAAACAAAAATCAACCCAGACGTCTCGGGGGAAGCTAGAACAGGCTCGCGCTGGAATCAATACCTTGATGGTGGTTTCGGGCAGGTTGAGCGCAGCGGCCAGCTCGCACCGGCGGGGCCGCGACACATAGTTCTCCCGGTAAAACTCCTTCTCCAGGCGCGCGATCTGCTCGCGGGTGAACGCCGTGCGGTAGCGCCGCACCTGATCCGCGCCAGAGCTGGAGCCGCCCAGCGCCGCGCTCCCGCCGCCGCCGCCTCCATGCAGGCTGCCGAGGCCGGAGCCCGACGCAGATGTCGTCGTGCCCCCGGCCGAGCTGCTCTCCGCGTACCCTGGCAAACAAACGGCCGACAGAGCAGGAGTCACTGTTGGGCCAACATCCTCACGCTGGGGCTGCGCGCGGATGGGGGAAGCCGCGAGAGGAAGGCGAGGTGCTGCCTGAATTGATGGGGTCTGTCATGCTTACAAATTGCTGCCGTTAATGGAATCAATAAAGTTTGGGGAGCCCTTCATAACCAAATAATAGGAACTCAATTAGGGAGGGTTTTTTTTTCCCCCAATAATTGGAAAATTTCAACTCAGGAGGAAAATTGGCCAAGGGAAAATGTCTATATCCAGGCGCCGTTTGGGAAGTTCTGGATTCGCCATGGTCTGTAGACGGCAGGGCGGCTTTCTGTACGGCTTCTAAGCTTCGACAGTCTTTTGGGTTTGGTTAAAAATATTTTGATTCCAAAGACAGCAGCAGCTCAAACAGGAACCTTAAGGGAGTGGACACTACTTTCAACCCGCTTTCTCCTGCTGACCCAAGCGGGTCTCCCAGAGGCGCCCAGAGAGGCTCCCTACAACTTACTCAGAATGCCCCATCCAGTTGGCCTTGGAGGCTTGGAGGCAGCGGAGTTCAGAGCGGCTGCCAGGGAGCCCTTCCCCTAGCGCGACTCAGCGGCTGGTTAGGGGCGGTCGGCTCGCACGGGCTTTTAGACCGGCGCGCGGAAACGTTTTCTAGGACTCAAGAGGGAGGGTAGGCGGCTGGCCGGGCCTGGAGCCCCAGGCCTGCGCCTCGCTGGGAGGCTCAAGGAGCAGAAGCAGGGGGCACGGTCCCACGCCTGCGTCCCGCCCCCGCCTGAGCCAGCTGGGTGCAGCTTGCTTTCGGAGGGTCTGAGAGGGGCAAAGGCACCAGGAAGGGCCGGCAGGGGCCGCGGAGGAACAGGGAGGAAGGGACTGGAGAACGCGGCGCCGGCGCCGGAGGCACCATTACCTTTGCCATTGTTTTCCTTGAGCGGCGCGGCGCCGAGGCCGCCGGGGGAGCGCAGCGCCGAGCAGCCCACCTCCACGTCGCTGCTCATGTCCGTTTCGGCGGCCGCCTCTGAATAATGGCCCGGCTTTTTGCGGCCCTCGGTGGCGGAGGAGATTTCGGAGGAGACGGTGCTTTCGCTGCCGGGATGCTGCAGGTTGAACAAAGTGTCTATTTCGAATTTGCCCTTGGCAGGGAGGTCTCCCAGAGCGCCGTGCAGTGGGGCGGACGGCAGGCGCGGGCTGAGGCGAGCCGGGTGCTGCGAATTTTCCAGGGCCTCGAGTACAGCATTGCCAGCCGAGTCCGACAAATTGGAGAACCTCTTGCCGGCCGTGGGGCTGTGCAGCCCTCTCTCCATCAGAATCATCTCTTTTCTTATTCTTTCCATCATCTCAGCTTTCTAAAAAATGTCACAGTGGCCCGGCCGTCCCGTCCTAATGATGGGCTGCGCCTACGGCTAATTCTCATTCAGCCCCAGCGAGCGCCTCTAAATATTATTATCTCTTTTGGAAGGAGGCGGAAAAATTGTGGGATGCCAGAGCGAGGGAATGACTGGTCAAAATGACCCATACATCCTTCCGAGCCCGAGATGTCATTCATCAAAAAGTAGCGCTCGCTCGTCATTAAGGTACGAATGACGCCGTTCGAATAATCATTTATTGTAACAGGTTTATAAGCAAATAAATACACGCTCCTGTCAGTGGGTAATGAAGGCGGCTTCAGAGCAGACAAATAGATCCAGGTAGGAGGCGAGAAGAGACAAGAAGTGAGGAGGAAGGCTCCGGTCCTTTGCCCGCTCAGAGCCGGTTCTGCTCGCCCGGGGGTTTGGCCTCGGGGGTGAAATTGACAGTCTGATTAATAGAGCGCGCCGCGGCACATTTCCCCCTTCATTTAGGGGCATCATTACGCTCTCAGTTTGCTGGGTTGCCCCTTAGGTCCTAATCATGCAGCGCCTTCCTCATTTTTCCTCGGACACAGATACGTGTTAAATAATAGATAATGCTTTGATTTTCCAGAGTAGGTCGTCGGGAAGTTGTTTTTTTTTTACATTTACAAGCGGGAGGGGGTGGGGGGGCACAAGGGGGAGGATGTAGGGAGAGTTGCGTAAGGAGAAGACCTTGCGCTCCTGTCTGAATTACTTATCTTTCGAATTTCAGAACCAAGTATGTATTTTATTTAACAAATAGAACGCCGAGTTCTCTCTCTCCCCCACTTCTTTGCCTCAGCCTGGCTGCTCTCCTCCCAGTCCAGCAGAGAGAGAGAGAGAGAGAGAAATATCTCAGAGTTTTGAAAGCACTTTACTGCTACGTGGCTGGGGAGGTGTGTTGGGCCCGTGCCTCCAAACGGAAATCATTAGGTCCTCTCTGATTTTTTAACACCGTTTGCAGAGTGAGTTCTGAACTTGAAGTCCCGGATTTTCTACTTCTATAATCCTGCTGATGAATAGGCTTCTCGCCTATGCATTTTCCCTGGGGGAAATGAACTCGGCTGGACGATTTCATAGCAGAATTCGACAGCTAACTTTAAACACAGTCGCGATTTACAGCGCCATATGGGCTGCCCCAAATCCACTTTTTACGTTGCCAGCTTTCCCCCTCCCTCCTCAAATCGAATTATTCATGGCAAAGTTGCCGGCTTCGAGGTCAAGGGAGGAAAGAAGAGACTTAGCCTCCTTCCCCTACCATCCCGCTGCCCTCCCTTCCCGACTCTGCCCTTCTCCCTTCCCTCCTTCCCTACGCCCTCCCCCACCCCAGCCCCAGCCCCAGCCCCAGCCTCTTACCTGCCGCCCCGGGTAGTCCCCGTGCTGTGTTCGGGCGCGGAGAGTCGCGGACCAGCCTTGCTGCTGCTCTTCTTCGCGGCCTGAGCTTGGCGGCTGAGGCTCTTGGCGATAACTTTGATGGTCATAATGACGCCGGTGGCAACCATTTTAAAGAAGATCAATCTTCACCCAAGGCCGTTGCGCGTCTCCTCCCGCGCTTGCGCCCCACCCTGCCCAGACCCCCAATGCACTGTGCCGGCCGGCCGCCAGCAGCCCAAGGGGCGAGATCCTCGGCCACCAGCGGGGACAGGAGAGGAGAGGGACAGGACGCTGAGGTCCGGCCTGCGAGCTTCCGAAGCAGCCGACAGACCCTGGCAATCTGGGCGCTGGGCGCGGGTCCTGCATCCCCGCCTCAGCGCCAACCCAGACCCCAACCCAAGCCCCCCCTTTCCTCCCTGCTGCCACACCCAGCACATCGGGGTATGTAAGGGGCAAACCCGTGATCTATTTGCCCATCTCTCTGTTGGCGCTTTCCTTTTAACCTTGGACCCGCTGGGGGCGCGTCAGGAATGTAAGGGGAGGCGAGGTGTGAAGTGTATTTATATACATTTATACACATAGTCAATGCCAAAAGTTTCTCTCCTGTTCCCATCGGCGCCAACTTATTTCAACAATGCGAGCTTTGCTTAGAAAATCAATTCCACCTCTTTAAAGTAATAAACGGAATTTTTGCCCAAAGTGAGAAATGGAAAGCTGGATAGGCACGCAGTGGCTGGGGAGGTGAGAGAGGGGACACAGAGTGGGCGTCGGGAACCCGGAGGAGGACTTGACCTGGCGTCCACCTCTGCCCCTGCCCCAGAGGCCATCCTACTCCAAGCACTATGAGCCCTCCTCGCGCCGGCTTTCTGGCCATTAATGCGCTCAGAGCTCAGCTTTGTGGATGCCCCCACCTCTCCTTCCCTGCTCCACAGTCAGGGAGCCCAGCTCCGCCACTCCTGGCAGGCCGCGCCCAGCGAAAGGCAATCGCTGTCCCAGAAACCTGGGAAGGGTACCCCCCGCCAGTCCCTCTTGCTTTGGGGACTGAATAGGACACCTCGGTCCAGGACCCGCTCTGTGGGGGGCCAAGGCCCTGGCGGGAGAAGGAACCCGGCGGAGGCGCGACCGGGCGGAAGTCGCAGATGTCTTTATTGCTGTCGTTTGGCGCCCCCGTCTGTTTTCCTCGCGGTTTCGGCGGCTGTGAGCAGCTTTCAGTCGCAGAAGCCGCCGCTGGGGGCTGGAGCGCAAACGGCGATTCCTTTCTCCTTGCAGCCGGTGGGTCTCTCACTTCCTCCCTTCATCTGGGACACCGCGCCTCTGGTCCCAAAGCCTGCGCCAAACCCGACCTTAGTCTGTTGAAGAAGGGAAAACACCATTTCTCGGCGACACCTTTATTCATTAGTGGTTTTGAAAACTATTTTGCGCCTTTTAAATAACATTGATATTGCGTATTCTAGCATGTTTATTACGTATATTCAAGACCATGTCAGGGAAACTACTCACAGTAAAAGACTCCTATAATTTTTCACTAAACTGAAGTTAGCAGACAGTGTTTCACGGGAGACAGTGAACATTCCATTACAATATTTAATGCCTCTTTATTCAGATTCTACACCTACTGGTAGTATATTGACCAACATATGTAGCTTTTGCTCTGAAATTACAAGTGCTTTTTACATATATTATCTCCTCTAAAGCTCACAGCAACTCCAGAGATGGGTTCTATTATCCCTTTTTCAGAGGTGGGACACCTTCCACGTAGGGAGGTTGGAGGACTTGCTCAGGATTTTAAACTTGTCTCTGATAATATCCACGCTGTAATATATTTAAAGCTTTAGGCAGCATTTTTAGTTGATTTTCTCATTTTGCATATGTCTTCTTTAAATATGGGCCTACCTCAACAACTTTGAGCCTGGATAAGGGTAGTGAGATCAACACGGTTCTGCTGGTGATTATTAATGAAATACCCAAATGGTGCACCTCTCCCAGAATGCTCAGGCGAAGGCTGGGAACAGGCCTGTGAAAATGTCCCCGGCTTTAGACGCAGCCTCGGGGCCATGAAGGCCTCCTAACCAATACCAAGATACAAGACTCCTTCAAAAAGACAAGAATCCAATCCATGCCCGCGTGGTTTGGCAGGAATTTTTAAGATGCATTGGGGGTGAGGGTGCGGGAAGGATTTTCTCCAAATGGACTGAAAAGCACTTTCTGCTCTATAGGAGAAATTACATGAAAGAGGCCTAATTTGTTGTTGTTGTTAGGCCTCCAGACTAAATATTTGTTTCTGAGCAGCGGCGGGTCCTCCGAGGTGAAGTGATAAACACTTTTGGCCTTCGACTGAAGGTAATAAAAATTTGTCCAGGCCGCCGGGGAGGAGGGGCGCCGGTAAACCCGGAGTTGCGGCGGAGACGCGCGTCCACGAGGTCTGGCTCCCATTTTCGCGCCAACGGTTCCGGGGCCCTGGGGCCAAAACCGCCCGGGCCCGCGTCGGGACAGAAGCTCGCTCAAGGACTGGGGCCGCTGGGTGTGGTGGGACAGCAGGACGGCTAGAGCCCGGACTGCCCACCCCGGGCACATTTTCTTTAGGGTAAGTGATGTCCCCACGGCTCGGAGGTTTCGGTTTATAAGGGGAGATGCAGATTTGGCGACTCCAGGCTGACTCAGTACTGGCAACTTTTTGCTGCCATCCCCCGGCTGGCGGGCGTCGCGCGCTCTGTCTCTTCTGGGCCTCTCTGGCTGCTTCTATTTCTCCTTCTCCTTCCTCCTGCAATCCGGCGCCCCACCAGGGATGGCCATGGGTAGGGAGTGGGGGTTGGGAAGTGGGGAATGGGAGGGGTACTTTCTCCCTGGACTCTGGGCTACCCAGACCCGCTGCTTGCCTGAAGCTCGTGCGCCCTCAGACGTGACAGGAGAACTTGCAGGGACATCTAGCGCCAGGCTTGGGGAACTGCGCGCCGCCCAGCGGGGAAGCGAAGCCTGAGCCCTGGCCGCTCCGCCTCCCTCCCTTCGCCGCCCGCCCCGCCTGCCCCTGCGCGGTTAGGCATTTCCCTGACCTTCATCCCTTCGCCCTGCCCGTGACCACACGCGGACTCCCCAGAGACAGAGGGCTCTGCAGGAGAGAGAGAGAGACATTTGTTTTCTTTCATCTCGAAGGGCGGACAGAGTGAGCACTTAGTGGACCTTAGTTAACAATGATATTGCTAGAGAAGTATGTCTCGAGGACAATGTCACACCTGGAGATGTCCGACAAAACAGCAGACAATTGTTGGCGGTCCCAGCTTTTGTTTTGGGAAAAAAGCAACAAGTTAGCTGGTCCTCCGGCTCTGGGCCCACCCTCCGGCGCCGCCTTCGCAGTGAGATCAGGACTTCTCGGAGAGAGAAGCCCCTCGCTGTGTTTAATTCCCGCCAGGATTGGAGGCGTTCTCTCCATCCCAAACAAGGGCCCGCTGCCCTGCGGGAGGCAAACCTGGTTTTGCCAAATAGCACTTCGGGTTTGGAGAGAGGTTTTTGTTGTTGTTGTTGCAAACAATTTACATTTAATAAAGCCTAATTGTGTTGTTAAATCCAAACGGACTACATCTCAGACATAGAAAGTGCCCAAACTCCCGATTCCACCGTCTGGCTTTCCTGGAGACCCCTTTCTTCACCCTGGGTTTGTTTTTTTAATCCTTTTGATATCTCCAGCCTGAGTGAAACTGGGTATTGCCTCCAGAGGGAAAATTAACTCCAAAGTTGGCAGCACACAGTCTTGGTTAAGAACACTATCCAGCCAGTTCCGCTCGATCTAAGACTTTACTTTGGAATTAAGACTTTATTTCTACACTGAATTTTTGGCTTCTTACAAGTTAATTAGGAGGGTATCCTGCACTTCCTGGTGCGGCAATCAAGGAAAACACTTTCAAAGGAGTCCCCGGGACCCCCCTCTGATAGCACCCTGCGATTGTTGTCCTGGCCCTAATGGCCAATGATTATGTGGTTAATTGAGCTCATTGCTGTCTTGGCAAGCAGAGGAACTTATATTCTTCAATAAATCTAAATCGCATCCTGCATCTACCCATTCCAGAACCCAGGACAGGGACATGATTGGAAAGATCATCTGCCAGGAGGAAAGGAGAGAATGTGACTTGGAGAACACTGATTCCCAAAAAGAGTGCTCGGGCTGGGAAAGCAGGGAGAAGAGCAAGTAATGGGACAGGCAGAGCTGATCTGATTCTCTCTCCGATAGAGACTTTGGGCAATGAGGGCTATCCTGAGTTTCTACCAAAACCAAGAAAGGTGACAAAACTGGTTTCACTGAATAACACATCAACGTTTGGAGAAATTTCCGGTTGCAAAAGATTCTCATTTAACAAAGACCATTTCTGTTGTTAAAGCCCCAACATAACACACCCACACACAAACACAAGTCTGTGCTCCTGGCCAGTTAAATAAAATTATTCCCATTCAGTTTAAACCTGAAATCAGCTTGGACACAGGATATACAAGCTAAATGAAATGTTTCTGCAAATTCAGCTTGAAAATTCCTCCCATACCTACCACCCTTGGTGTGTCGTCTTAGTTCATAAACAAAGCAGCCCTGACTGCCTGGTACTTAAACACAGCCCTATGATTCAATAACAGCTGTTGCCCTAGGGTGCTGGGTTTAGGGACCCTCACAGGGTCCAGTCAGAGCCTCTTTCCTTAGGGGAATCCCTTCCCCCAGGGCCAGAACCCTGAAGGGTGAGCTGGAAGCAGGTTAAGCCACAGGATAGCAAGAGGCAATGCTCCTTATTGTGCAAACCCTCCCTGGTCTCTGAACACTCACTAGGATGGGCAGAGAAACCCCAAGCCCTATGATAGTCCCACAAGCCAACTGAAGGGCAGGGCCACCATTGAGAAGTGCCTTTCAACCAGAGCACTAATTCAGACTTTCTTCCAGTCCTGCACAACTTAATTTGCTGCACGGAAAACTAAGCCAAAAGTGAAGGGCTGTCAGAAATCAGCAAAACTTGACAAGTTCTTTCTTCCTATCTTAATTTCACTTTGTTCATTTTTTTTATCACATCGGTCATTAAAATATATTTATCAGATAGAAAATGGCACAGAAGTTTCAGGGCACAAAATCAGAGAGACATTTAGTTTTAACAGACTGAAAGTTCGTTGGTTCCAGTTATGTCTTAGAAATATTTCAATGAATTTGTTTTTTGAGGTCACAGAAAAAAATTTAAAAGTATCTCCATGTTTTCTCCTTCTGAGAAAAAGAAAGGGAAATGAAAAATAAGAGCATTTCAGGGCGGCATCCCATGATTCGTTTGGTACCAAAATTGTTGGGTAAAGAGGACCCAGCCCAACTCTTCCAAAAAGTAAGCAACTTTGTCACCTGTCCCTGACTGGTGTTTTTAAAATGCCAATCCAGCTCTCCTTACTAACTTTTGTTATCTTCTCTCAAGTAGCCAAAATTGTTCTCACCAGCTTAGCCATTCGCCCCCCCCCCACCCCCCGCCATCTCAAATTTGATCATGAACACGTCTAGGACTTCAAAAAGGTCAAATTCTCCTGCTTTTCCTTTCCAGTGCCCCTCTCATAACTTTCCCCTTTATTTGAGCCTTTTATGGTTACTGCATTTTGCGTGTCAACACTCTCAACACCAGCAGCCCACCCTGCAATGCCAGGCCAGACAAGAGGGTCTCCCTGGCTCTTCTACTTGCCCCATCCAGCTCCTGTCTTGGGTCGAGGAACAGCGGGGTAGGTGACTAGCTGGCCTCAGGAATCACAGGCTCAGGAGAGCAATTTTCTTGGAGATGGGCTGGCCTGGGGAGTTGATACTACAGAACCAAATGGGCTTACTCTGAGGGCTGCCAGAGCCACCCCAGCACCCTCGGCTCATTGAATGTAATGTTGCTTCTAAGTTGGAGCCTTAAATTCACCTCAGGACTCACACGAGCCCCCCATTAATGGCTAAGATGGAGGATGGTGGGCTGGGGCTCTATGGCTGAGGAATGGCAGGAAGGGATGAGGAGGGGCCAGGGCTGTGATCCCTGACACCCTGGCGGGCTTCCTGGAGCCCATTCTACCCCCTCGAAGTCAGACTCGGTTGCTGGTTGCTCTCGGCTGCTATTCTCATAAGCCCCAACTTTGCTTGGAAAAACCGCCTTCTTAATTTGCCTCTCTCAGTTCTCTGTAGTTAGCTTGGAAAAGAAAGCGAAACAAAGGTCCCTGGGAAAGTGAAGTTTTCAATTAATTGGTGTGAGTAACAGGCGGGGGTGGGTGGTGGCTGCAAAATGCAAGGGGCCGGTCGGCTGCAGGAGAAGCGCAGTAGTTTCGTGGCGGCGGCGGAGTGGCTTTCTCTCGGCCCACTCCATTCGGTCCTTCTGCGGGCCGCGGAGGCTGCGCCAGGGCTGGGGAGCCCAGCTCAGGAGGAGTGTAGAGGCGAATAGCGTGGACCAGGCATCTGGACTTTTCTCGCTGGGGCATACCGTCAGGTTCGCCGCTCCCAAGCCAGGTCTTTTCGTCTGCTTGATTTACTCGTAAGTCTCCGCGCCCGGCCCCACGGTCACTTCGTGGGCATTTTCCAACGGACAGCGTGTGGGGATAGGAAAGATCTGCTCCAATTTGTCTTAATTCGGAGGATCCCCTGGAATAACATGCGTGAAATGCCTTGGCCCCGTAGCAAGGTAAGGAAGATTAGCTCCTCCGGGTTTGGAGTCTAGGTCAGCTAATCCGAGGGATTAAGCAACAGGATCAAAAATCGGTCTGTTTTCACCTCATTCTAACCATCTCTGTCCTTCGCCTTCACGTAGTTGTGCAGCTCGGGGAGCCGAGGAGAGGTGGCAAAAGCAGCCGTGGCCGAGACAAGGCGCAGGCCTCGGCGCCCGCCTCAGTCGCAGACAGGGCCTAGGATGGGCGGTCGCGCAATCAGCTCGTGGGGGTGGCTGCGGCGCAAACGCCTGGGTCCGGGGGAGGGCGGGAAGGGGAGGTGGGCTGCGCAAGGGGCAGAGGAGGGGTGGGGGCTGGGGAGGGGTGGGGGCCGGGGTGGGTGGGTCTGGCGGGGCCCAGGCCAGGAGCCAGGCTCTCCCGCGCCCCCACCCCCACGTGGCCCCGCGCAGCCAATGGCACAGCCTGGAGCGGGAGCCCTCGGGGAGGGAGGCGGCCCCCCGACCGGCCCAGGCCCCCTCCCAACCTGAACTTCGTTTTTAAAAACGTCCCGCGATGAGCTAACCTGTTGGAGGGCGGGCGGGCGGGAGGCGGGAGGCTCGCGGAGGGAGAGAGGGCGAGAGGAAGAGGGCGGGAGCGAGAGACCGAGAGAGAAAGGAGAGGAGGGAGGAGGCGCGCCGCGCCATGGTGTCCTGCGCGGGGCCGGGGCCAGGGCCAGGGCCGGGCCAGGCCGGGCCATGAGCCGCCCCGGGAGCTGGGACATGGACGGGCTGCGGGCGGACGGCGGGGCCGCGGGGGCGGCCCCGGCCTCCTCCTCGTCCTCCTCCTCCGTGGCGGCGGCGGCGCCGGGCCAGTGTCGCGGCTTCCTCTCAGCGCCAGTGTTCGCCGGGACACACTCCGGGCGTGCGGCCGCGGCGGCGGCGGCGGCGGCAGCGGCGGCCGCGGCGGCCTCTGGCTTCGCCTACCCGGGGACCTCTGAGCGCGCGGGCTCCGCCTCGTCGTCGTCATCTTCGGCTGTGGTCGCAGCGCGCCCCGAGGCTCCCTCGGCCAAAGAGTGCCCGGCGCCCGGCGCAGCCGCTGCAGCGCCGCCGGGCGCCCCGACCCTGGGCTACGGCTACCACTTCGGCAACGGCTACTATAGCTGCCGCATGTCGCACGGCGTGGGCTTACAGCAAAACGCTCTCAAGTCGTCGCCGCACGCCTCGCTGGGGGGCTTCCCGGTGGAGAAGTACATGGACGTGTCGGGTCTGGCAAGCAGTAGCGTACCGGCCAACGAGGTGCCCGCGCGGGCCAAGGAAGTGTCCTTCTACCAGGGCTACACGAGCCCCTACCAGCACGTGCCTGGCTACATCGACATGGTGTCCACCTTCGGCTCCGGGGAGCCTCGGCACGAGGCGTACATCTCCATGGAGGGCTACCAGTCCTGGACACTGGCTAACGGGTGGAACAGCCAGGTGTACTGTGCCAAGGACCAGCCACAGGGCTCCCACTTTTGGAAATCATCTTTTCCAGGTAGGGACGTTGGAAAAAGGGGGAGGGAAGAAGGGAAGTGGGGAGGGAGGGAAGAAGGGGCGGGAAGGAGAGAAGGAAAAGACAAGACTAGGAGTGCATGCCCCTGCTTAGGGGTGGGCTCCTGTCGTCCTCGCCCAACCAGGGTTAACCCAGTGCAACAGTTTGTCGACTTCAGGTGAAATCTGTAAATTCCTCCTTTGATTTAAACTACCTCTCACAACCCTTTTCGTCTTGTGTGCAGGCACAGGCCTGTTTTTCTTCTAAAGTTGAGGGTCTTTGCATGCCCTTTGCTCAGGCCTCGGCCCCTCCTCCCCAAAGAGGTGTCACAAAGTTGGGCCCCACTTTTCAAGAACGTTACTGCCCCAGAGTGACCACTAAAGCTTCTAAGAGCTCACACCTCCAAACACAGGAGCACAAGAAATCAAAGCTTGAACAAACAGCCTGGATTTTTTTCTATATCTGTATATGTTTGTGCGCAACCGGCACTTGCAGAAACTGTCCTTATGAGCGTCCCCACTAACCACGCCATAAACTTGCAGGCTTGTTAAAATGCCGGTTGGAGAAACCAAGATGATCCATCAAATTGGCCTTGACTTTGAAGTGTAAATAATCTTTCTCTAATACGTTTAAATAATATATCTGTATAAATAATAAAGTGTAAACAGCCTGGCTCTCTATACTCCCTGTACCCCCTCCAAACGTACGCACACACTCCCCCGGAGCTGGTGCTCCATACACCGCAGTCTAATTTTTCCCGTGCTGTTTTTTATACCAGGGGATGTAGCTCTAAATCAGCCAGACATGTGTGTCTACCGTCGGGGGAGGAAGAAGAGGGTGCCCTACACCAAACTGCAGCTCAAAGAACTGGAGAACGAGTATGCCATTAACAAGTTCATTAACAAGGACAAGCGGCGGCGGATCTCGGCTGCCACGAACCTATCTGAGAGACAAGTGACCATTTGGTTTCAGAACCGAAGAGTGAAAGACAAGAAAATCGTCTCCAAGCTCAAAGACACCGTCTCCTGATGTGGACCAGAATGGCCACAGAGATTTTAAATGATTTCAGTTGTCTCCAAAAGACCTTTGGAAAGACTTGAATATGTATTTAATTCCCCTCATCCCCCGCCAGTGACGGCAAATTTTGTGAATTGTTTCTCTCTCTTCTCCTTATCTGGCTCTAAAACCTTTTGCTTCCCGACCTAACTTTGTAGTTCTGTTTCTTACTTGTTTATTGTTGATTTTGTTCTTGTCTAGGTTTATTTTTTATGACGTTTTTAATGTTCTGTTTCTCCCTCCAGGCCAGTATAAAGGACTTGAAGTATTTTTTAATAATCTCCCCAAATGAATTTCAGAAGTGCCATTCTGACTTTAGGGTTTTATTTTTTTTAATCACTTTATATGCCTGTTTCCAGCACTGATTATCTTCATAATCCATTAGGGCAGGACGATTTGCAGTCATTCATATCCTGTGATTGGGTAATTGAATCATTAGGTCTCAGCAGTCGCCCTGAGGCAAGTGGAAACAGCTCTGGGCAGGCAGTGCTCTAGAGTCACTGGGAAAGTCTAAAAACAGGAGGCTAGAGGTCCTGTGATGGCTTTAAAAGCAGCTACCTTATTAAATAGGGTTTGTGTCAATATTGGAATGAAGACAATCTGATTTTGGGTCTTTCACTTGCTGTTGTAATTGTATGTGTTTAATACACCTTGTAGATTTGTGCTTTTATGATCTTTAATTTGAAAATAATGTGTCCTCGTGGATGCCTTCGTGTCCCCAGCTCTAGATGCAGATTGTTAGGTGGCTGCAATTGGCAGAGTGACCCGTGGCTGATATAAATGCACCCCTCTCCTTGGCCTTGTGTCTGTGGGGCGGGGGTTGAGGCCATCTCAGTCCCCTGAAAGAGGCTGAATCAATGTGACCATGGTTGGGAGCTTTTGTCCAGAACCCAATGAAGAACTTGACTGTCTGGGCCTCTCATGGAGCTCTAAAACATCTAACAAATGCAAAAAGTGCGGAGCTCTAAGGTCCAAGGAGAAAAAAATGTTTCTGAAATGACGATAAATAACTACTTTTAAAGTGCTGCATATTTATACAACTGAGAGATTATTTTTGTAGATGCAATGTCTGTGAGCTGGGATACGTGGGCAGTGCTTCAGGCATTTAAAAATCACTTTTTACTCCTAGGGAGATGCAAATAAACAGAACTCTCTTGTTTCCTTTGAGTCTTTATACATTTGTTTTCTTTTTCCAAGTTTGCGTTACCTCTGAAACTCTTCTTATTTATTATCAAATCTTGTTATCCTGATCACTATGATGTTCCCTGTAGATGAAGGAAACTCAGCACCAGTTCTAGTCTCTGAAACCTCCAGGCTCTCCACTTCCGCCACTCCTCCCCTCCTTTTCCCGTGGCTTTAACATAAGTAGTGATGTCTTTAAATGAGGATATAATTTGTGGTGTCTACAATATTTTTTACCAGACCAGCTCAAAAACATCTCCAATAAAATTTTACTTCTCTTTCAATATTATCAATTTATTCAAATAGTTTTTTAAATCAGTATTTATGTACGTGCCCGGATATAGGAAAACGTGATCACTTGGCAGCTTTCTTCCTAGAAAGGCCGGTATAAATATCTACTCTGGGAAGGTCTTGAAATTAGACATATCCATATTTGGCAATTGAAAAAGAAACATTTCAGGCTTATCTCCGGGCAGCCTGTACACAGCAGTTGACTGAAACCATAATTATACATCCTAAACCTCTGGACGCAATTTTTAGGCACTACAAACTTTGTTTTTGAGGCCTTTTGCCACTCAGGGAAATGGCCGCTAAGGAACTGGGTGCCTCGTCCTTGTTAGTACCCGGGCGCGATTAATTTAGTGGTTGCTAACTTTTTGGTATGTAAGTTAAATACAGATGTTTAAAACTTCACACAATATGTAAACTCTTCTGGCGGGAGGGCTGCCTTATAGATCTGGCAGAGAAAGCGCAGAGACCCAAGGTCCGGAGCTACTTTCGTTTTCTCTGGCCCGGCTTGACTTCTTTCATATCTTGCAACCGACTACGGCCGGCCAACTTTGTTTTAATTAAGAGAGAGAGAAAAAAGAAAAAGTGACCACGACGCAGTCTCTGGAGAAGAAATAACCTCTGCAAACGGGGCCACACCGTCTTCGACCTTTCGTTTTGGGAAGAGTTACTAACATTTCCTCTGTTCTTCTCACAAGATGCGTTTTCACCTAAAACGGGCCTGTTTTCCGTTCTTCTCCATCGTCGTCTTCCCCCCTTCTTTTTTGTAAATTCCAGACTCCAGGGCCGCACTCCATTTCCCAGGTCTCTTTCTCAGGTTTCCTGTTGTGGATAGGGGGATTGCCTCGAGGTCTTCCTTTCATCTGTAGTTTGCTAGTCAGTTTCCCTCCGCTTAAGAGAAATAGGAGATTTGCTGAAGATTAGAATTGCGCTCAAACGCTCTCCGGTGGAATTTGAATTGACGCTAAATCAATAACAGATGAAGACTTTGTTATTTATATGAATTCCTTTTATATTCCGAATTGAGGAGGGAGGAGAGGAGCCGGTCGGTGGCCCGCGGGGAGCCGTAAGGCGAAGGGAGCTTGGGGAGAGGCCTCTCCTTCGGGTGGAGACTGAGAGGCCGCAGGGAGAGCGCCTCCGAAACCTGGCAGGTTTCGAGCGCCGCTGGTGGAGAATCAAGGCCCGCGCGTGTATGCGTGATTCAAGAGGCGAAGGAAGCTAGGGAGCCGGCATGTACCGCCAGACAAAGGGGCGGCCGCGATGCTTCCCGGTGTCTGGCAGCTTGCTGGTTTCTCTGGCTCCGCTGTCCCGGCCAGCCTTGCCGCCACGATCTCCGACTTTTTGAGACGCTCGGCCGCGCCTGGCAGCGGGCCGTGACCGCACGGGTTGGCGACCCCGGGCCGGCTGCACCGCCCTTCGCTGTTGATCTTGACCGTGCGGCGGCGCCTCGCCAGGCGTGGAGCTCGCTCGCCATCTCCTGGGCGGTCAGAGGCATTGGCAGAGCTCGCCGTTTCGCTCCGCAGCCAAATCCTCCTTTCCCATTCTCCAGCTCACCAGTCTAGCCTCCTGCCCCCTCCCCCCTCGCTGCCCTCCCTCCCAGGCCGCAGCTCCCAGCTCCGTGCACACAACTTTGCCTGCTGGACTTAAGAAAGTATAAACCCAGGAGATAAGGTGGGGTGGCTGGGAACCATTTGAGCCAAGGAGAAATAGAGTCTAGTTGTTCTAGTATTTTCTGTTTCTCACTTAGTTCCTTGCAATCTTAGTCAGGGGCGGCGGGGGGGGCGGGTGGGCACACTGGAGCTGTGTGGCTGCCTAAGGGTCCGGAGAAGACGCCAGTGGACTTGGAAACAGCGGAGAATCGCTATATACAGAGATGAGAAGAGAAGAGACTGCAGGAGCTTTCGGGTCTGGAGAGGCTGCAGCTCCTCGAAAACAGGGAGTTTCCCAAAATGAGAGCCTGCGTCTCCTAAGTCCCTAGGAACTGAGGTTGCAGCTTGTGCGTACAACCCCCATGAAAGGACTGGGAGTGGAGTGCGTCTCTCTATGTCTGAGCTCCTAAGAAAACTGACAGAGCCCTGAGGATCCCCAGACTTGCCCACCTCCACCCCCTACCCCCTCCCTAGAGCGTGAGGACGAGGCCGATTGCGTTCCCCAGAGCCGCCCAATTGGTCGCCATAACTCACACAATAAAGTCGCAGCGCGGTGGTCAGCCTTGCCCTCCGGCGGCGCCTGTGTGGTCTCCGTGCTGGAGCTGGCGGTCTAACCAATTCCAGCTTGGCTCGGGGACCGCGAGGCGGGCTGCAGGCTGGGGCGGGCGCCAGTCACGGGGACGCTGCGGGTCTTGCGGCCAGAGGCAGGAGAGGAGGACCCCTAGTCCTTGGGTCAGACTAGACCGGAGGGCTTGTGGCGGGGGCTGCCACATTGCTCCGGGCAAGGCGGTGCTGCTCGGCCCGCCTCCCTATTCTCCAGACCCCCCGAACTCGCCAGCGGCCGGCGCTCCTGGAGGCGCCGAGCGGAGGAGGAACGCTGCTAGCGGCTGCCTCGGTGTGCCCCCGCTGTTCCCAGCTGGGTGGCTCTGGCTCTTCTGTCCTTCCACACCAGGTCCAGGGAGCTCGTCCTGCTCTGTCCACCACGGAGTGGATGAAGTTTGGCGTTCTGGTTTGCAGGATGTAGTCGCCAAGGTTACTCCTGGCGATAAAAGGAATGTAGCCTTTGGTCACGATTCGCCAAAGGAGCTGCCCCGTCCCCAGGCCAGCATACTCCATGGACCTGGATGGCGACTTCCCTAGGAGCAGAGGGCTTGGCCATGGAGGAGCAGACCAGGAATGGTGTGAAGCCTCCTTCCTGGAGGCCAAACTTGGGCAGAGTTTGTGGTGCATTTCTCCACCGGCAGCAAACTGTGCCTGCAGCCTGGGACCCAGGGCTCAGAGCGTGGGTCTTTGCCGCTAGATCACTCATGCAGAGTCCTCTCCAGAAGGACTGGGTGGGGAGGGATGGGGTAAAAATAGCATTGCTCAGGCCTAGGGACAGAGGTGGTGGCCCGGCCAAATCGCAGGATCTCCAGACGAGCCAAGGGGTGTGTGGTACTGAAGAAGGCCTCAGCTTCAACTTAAAGCTGGCAGAAGCAAGTCTGGCCCAGGTAGCTGGCAGAAAACGGGAACAAGAGGCCAATCAAGACCAAGAAGGGTCCCAAGGGACACTCCTGGCAAAGGCCCCCGATGCCCATGCCCCCAACTGCTGAAGCCGGGGGGGAAACTCACAGAGGCCTCACCTTCGCTCAACATGCCTTGGCTCTGCCTGGCAGCCTCGTCCTTCGCCATCGAATATTGAGGGTGTTATCATAATACCCTGAAGGGGGGGAAAACGGGTCGGGGGATGTAGGCGGTGCTGAAATGACCGGCTTTGAAGAACCTGCAGGCAAAGTTTCGTCCAATCGTCTGAGCCTGTCCTCTTATTCCCGGTTGTAACTAAATACTGCTGCGAGCGGAGCCGAAGCCCTTTGTTGGAGATGTGTGAGCGCAGTCTCTACAGAGCGGGCTATGTGGGCTCGCTCCTGAATCTGCAGTCGCCCGACTCCTTCTACTTCTCCAACCTGCGGCCGAATGGCGGCCAGTTGGCCGCGCTTCCCCCCATCTCATACCCGCGCGGCGCGCTGCCCTGGGCCACCACGCCCGCCTCCTGCGCCCCAGCGCAGCCTGCCGGTGCCACCGCCTTCGGCAGCTTCTCACAGCCCTACCTGGCTGGCTCTGGGCCTCTTGGCTTGCAGCCTCTGGGCGCCAAGGACGGACCCGAAGAGCAGGCCAAGTTTTATACGCCAGACGCGGCCGCCGGGCCAGAGGAGCGTGGCCGTGCCAGGCCCTCCTTCGTCCCCGAGTCTAGCCTGGCCCCCGCGGCCGCTGCTCTCAAAGCGGCCAAGTACGACTACGTGGGTGTGGGCCGTGCTGCGCCGGGCTCTGCAGCCCTGCTCGAAGGGACCCCGTGCGCCGCCGGCTTCAAGGACGACGCCAAGGGCCCGCTCAACTTGAACATGACAGTGCAGGCGGCAGGCGTCACCTCTTGCTTGCGACCTTCGCTGCCGGACGGTAAACGGTGGCCACGCTCCCCGGGCCAGTTTGAGCCGGGATGGGAGGTGGGGTGCAGGGGAGAGTGTGTAGGGGGAGGGAGCCGCCTGGGTGGGCAGGCAACAGGGAGCAGGCCAGGCTGACTTGGGTTGGGGCTGTGTTGCAGGCCTGCCGTGGGGGGCGGCCCCGGGGAGAGCCCGCAAGAAGCGGAAACCCTACACCAAGCAGCAGATTGCGGAGCTGGAGAACGAATTCCTCCTCAACGAATTCATCAACCGGCAGAAGCGCAAGGAATTGTCCAACAGGCTTAACCTCAGCGACCAGCAGGTCAAAATTTGGTTCCAGAACCGGCGTATGAAGAAGAAGCGCGTGGTGCTGCGCGAGCAGGCGCTGGCGCTATACTAGTCCGGAGGGTGGCCACCGCCCCGCGGGTCCGGATCTGCCTTTTAGAGCCAAGGCCTGGTGTGGAGGAAGAGCTGAAACTGGGGCTTTTCCTTCCCCTTCTTCTCCGCTGTTCCCAGGTACCCTCCCGCTCAGTATGCAGCCCCAGAAGCCAGCAGACTTGGAGACCTGGCCAGTTGGGCCTTTACGCTTTCGCCTTTTTCAGAGGGGCATGAGAAGGTTGCAACACAACCTTGGCCTTGAGTTTTCCCGAGTAGGGGTCACCTGTTCTAGCCCTTGGCTGGGATATTTACACTGGGCCTCGCTGTAGCTCCCTCGTAGTTGAATTTCACCTTCCACCTGGTTAGTTTCCCTTTTTCCTTCTCCCCAGCCCTTCTGTATTTAGCAAGGGCCTAACTCAGAGTGGAATTGAATTTAAGAAGGCCTCCTGGGCGTAGTGGAAAGGGCTGAGGGCACAATTGTGTCTCTTTTCATCCAAAGCTTCTTGTGGCAAAGCCAGAGTGTCAACTCTGGAAGAAGGAAAGATGGCACCATTCCCCCTCCTCTCTGCCCTGGCTGGTTAGGGAGGACAAAAGCCAGCCTAGACCTTTAGATTTTGGGAGGAAAGCGGAGGGGAGGGACAGGGTGGCAGGACAAACTCCAGAGACACCTCTGAGTTCAGAATGAGTTGGCCCCTCCAGCTGGGCGGAATGGACTGGATACTTCCTTCCCGTGGATGGGACTAGGTAGGCTGGGGCTCCACAGCAAACTGCAATCTCCAGAGAGGACTGGTAAAATTCCCTACTTCTCCCAGCTCCTTACACATGCCTAGGCCAGAGCCCTGCACTCTGTAACTGGACCCCCAGAGCTGAGTTCTGGTGAGAAGAGCTGCTAGTCTCCTTTGAAGCTAGGTTGCACTAGGAGGAAGGAAAAATATCCAGGGGGTAGAGAAGGGAGTGAACCAGGAGGGGGGGGGGTCCTACATTCCAACTGTAAATAAGGCTTTCCTGTCTTGGTGAGTAGAGGTGTTGAAGACAACATGTCTTTCTTTCTTGAATTACCATAATGGGTCACTGCAGGGAGAGATGAAATCTCCTCCACAAGTCAGGGGATGAGGAAGGAGCCCCCTCAGACCCTCAGCTCCTGGTCGCTGCTCTTGATAAGTAGAGAGGAGCAGAAGTTCCCCTCTCTTCACCCTCTCCACCACCCGCAAACTCCTCCAGGGGCCCAGCCACTGTGCCCTTTCTAAGGCCCTGTCTGGCCTGCCCCAGAGAAGTCTTTGAGACCCTGGGCCCTGCCCTGGAGCTTGCTTTGTGGAGGCTGGGGTTCCTGAATGCCAGATGGAGTTGTTCTGGGTGTGCTGGGGTGTCCTACCTTAACATCAGTGAACCCAAGGGCCCCTCCAAGCTCCTTCTACCTACCATCCCTGCCTCTTCTCCCTCTCCTTCTGAGAAGTAGCGCCCCCCCCCCCCAACTCCTAGCAAGATGTACGACAGCCAGAGAATTGAAGATTCCTTCCCAAAGTCCGGTGACTTATTTTCATTGGAGGACCAGGCCCTAGCTCTGGAGTGGGCACCTCACAGGGAGCCCTGAGTCTCAGCCCAACTGGTCTCAGTTGATGTTTATACTAACTGCATTTTCTCTGCTATCTAATAGTTGTTGTGCATGTTTCCTTTTGTTTTGATTTTGTCAAAAGCAACAGCTTGTATATATCAGACACATAGAAATGTTTTGGGTGGAAATAAATATCCAGGTCCCAGCCAAGGGACTGATGTCGATTTTTCAAAACGTTTTGGATTCCCCCCTAATGTTTTTCAGGCCACCAAATTCATTTCTCTTTTCTGGTTGTGGTTTCACTGCCGGTGTTTCTTGACTGTTCATTAAATGAGAAAATGGCTTCCAAGTCAGTCAGGAAATGGTATATAAAAGCCTATGAACAAAATGTGTATGAAACATCCAGGGTGAGCGGAACCACGAGCAGATGTGAGTGTATCTCACACATTAAGCGAACCCTCAGCTTGTTGCAGACTGGGATTTCCGCATTTTGCCTAAATTTTTAAACTCTGACGCTTGCTGTTATTGGGGGGCTGCGAAGATGTGAGTTTCCTCAGATTTCAATAAAAATAGAAATTCTTCAGATTTCAATACAAAACATCTCTCCCACTGTGTTTTGCTCAGGCTTCCCTTGAACAGGCTATGCCCTATGGAAATCCTCCATACTGGCACCTCTGCCTGGAGCCCAGCAGGCTCCCTTGGAAAATGTGGCTTCCGCACCCCCTAGGCCTTCAGAGCCTCTAGCTCAGGCTGGGAAAGCTGGGGCCTGCTCTGAATTCACCGTCCTCTTGCAGACCCCAGGTCTCAGCTAGGTCAGAGATGGAAACTAGAGAATTGCTAGCTTTTAGCAAGTGAGAGAATTAGCAAAACCACTAAATCTCTAATACTGACTATTGAATGGTTCCAACTCGCCTTCCCTGAAGCGAATTTGATGTGTAGTTTTAAAATGTATTTTAAAGAGCTCCTTTGAAAAAACACACAACGGGGGAAAAAGGAAGCCAGAGGCCCAATCCCAAGAAATGCTTCCTCACCTGGTGGGGCTCAGGGAAGTGGTGGGACCGAGAGCCGAGTCTCTGCGACAGTCAGCGGAGGTTTGCCTCCCCCAAAACAAGCTAACAAAGGCGGAGGCCACACTCAGACCTCAAGCCCGGAGGGCTGGGTAAAGGACCAGAAAACCGGACTTAGACCCAGACCCTAACACAACACATAGAGGCTGTTTCTTTCCAACATATAGCATTAAATCATCGTGTTCTTTTGCTTTAGCCTGGGATGTGGGGTAGGAGGAGAGATTCACGGAGACCACTCCCCAAAGAGATTGCAATTATTCCAGGTGTAAAGTTCTGTCTGTCGTTTGGGGCTTCAGCAGTCTTTTTCAAATCTATCCCTTTTACTGATCCATATAAATACAAAGGCGGCGATGTCCTCTCTCCCTTCCTAGCCGAGGTCCTGGCAGGGATTTGGAACCACGACGAAATTCGAAATTCGTAAGAAACAAACGCCCGGAGAGAAATGATGCTGAAATCTGAGTGCTCAACATTTCCTCGTACAAAGACAAATGCTGCAGTCCAGGCAGGCCTCTTAAGCAAGAAAACGATTTTTAAACGAGAAAAAAACAGCTTCGTCTGGCATTCAATCGGCTGCAAGCTCAGAGGCCGACGGGGGACTCTTTTAAGGCCTGGGGGCTCTCCCCAAGGGAGGCGGGCTGGGGAGGCTTCCGGAAGACCAGCGGGTGGAGGAGAAATCCAGAACCGTTGTAAATATTCATGTCTGGGGGGGGGTGCCCCTTCACTCCGCCTCTCCCAGCTGCATCCACCCCCCTTAGTGGCGGGGGGTGGGGGGGGGGGCTCGGCGCCTATCCGATCGTCCTTGGACAAAGGTGATCTCCCCACATTTTTGTTCTCCAGTCACTTGACTTCAGGAGCCTATTCCGAAGGCTCTGCAGGGAAGGGACTGGCTCTGGATGTTTTCCCTGCGTTTCTCCTCTTCTTTCGTTTCCTAAAAGAGCATAAATAATTAAAGTTTGGCAGGGAGGAAAAGCTTTCTTGCAGAACTGTAGTGGCAATAAATGAAATGACTCAGAATCCCTTCCCCAGTCAGCTTTTACGAGAGCTGCCAGACAGTGTCTGTTCACGTTCTCCAGATACCAGGGGCGCCCTGACAAAGTTAAGGTCAAGTTAGTGTCTTATCTTGGGTGGCTCAAAATTACCGCATCGCGTACGGGCGCTGTGCGGAAAGCTACCACTCGCGGAGCTGCTGGCTGTGCCCGGAGCGTCCGATGCGCTCCCTGCGCTTCGAGTGGGGCCGCGCAGGGAAGGACAAGGCCACAGCGCTGGGGTCTTCACGGTAGGTTCTCGAGCGGGACGCGCGGGTCGGGAGGCTGCGGTTTTCCTTGGGTTTCCGGGTGAGGATCGAGGAGGCAGCTGGGGCCAAAGGGCGAAGCAGGCTGGGCCCAGAACGAAAGCCTTGGACTGGGTGTGGGGGCGGGGGTCCGGGCTACTGCGCGGAGAGGGGTCCGCCGCCCCTTTCTCCTATGCACCCGCGCGCCGCTGCAGATGGCGCACCCTCCCCCGCCAAAGCGCGGCTCCAGCGGGAGCCGCCGTCGCCATGTCGTTGAACTTGAATGGTTCGTCCTCCCCATTTCCCTCTTCAGCGGTCAGGAGGCTCCACTTTGGGAGCCTGCGCCCCACCCTGTGCAGAGAGAAAGTGTGAGAATTTTGCGCACCCCCAGACACATAAAGACCGAGCTGGGGGCCCCGCCGCCGCTGCCCTGGGTCCTGAGCTGCCGCAGGGCCAGTATGTAGCGTCCGGGGAGCCATTTTAGGAGAGAGATCTAGGGGCGTCGACCACGAGCTCGGGAGGGAGAGGCTTGGGCCGGGGATGGAGATGGCGAGGCAGATAAGTGTACTGGCGGTCTGGGCTGAGAAGGGGGTGAGCTGGAATCTGGGCGAGGGTGCCAGTTTCGAGAAGGGTGCATACAAGGATGGGCAGTTCTGGGTGGGAGGGAGGCTCCTTGCCCTCCAGTCGCCACCGACCTGTTTGCGCAGCGTTCGGAGGGAAGCAGAGGTGGGAGGGGGGCAGAGGAGCGAGAGTGGGAGGGAGAAAGGGAGGGAGGGAGGAGAAAAAGGGGGGGGGACACCGGCCAGAAAATAGATATGAGCTCTGATCACCCGCCTTTTCTCTGTCTGTCGGTGTGGTGGGCAGAGCTCACCGCACGGGCACTGCGGCAGCCGGGGCCAGGGAGGGAACCCGCTTCACAGCCTGCGCCGCCTGCCCTGGGCGTAGGGCAGAGGCCCAGGACCAGAGCTGGGATTGCCTGGGCAGAGGAATCCTGGGGAGAGGGGCAGCTTCCTGCCCTTGGTTCTTGGATTTGGGTTTGGGGAGCTTCTTTCTAAGACAGATTTTACCTTTGGAAAGCGCTGGCTGTCCCGGAGGTGGGAGCCCAGGCCTCGCCTGGACCCCTGGGCTAGGAAAGAGGGACGCGGTGGCCGGCCGCCGAGGAGAGTGAGGCCTTGGGGCGAGTGGATGGGGGGCCCTCAGGGCCAAGTGGCGCAGAAGGCCTTGAGCAAGGAGGCAAGAGCCCCTGAGAGCCCCTCCTCAGAGCCAACGGACCTCCCAGGGGGCCGCAGTGACCGCGCCGGCCCAAAGGCACCACAGGAGCCTTGGGGAGATGCGGCGCGGATGTGTAGGCCTTGGCGAGGCTCCGACGCAGGGAAGGGGCTGGATGTGAGGCGGGCTGGTCCCAGTCCAGGCCAGAAAGCAGAGATGGTGAGGAGGGCGGAGGCGCCGGTGGTTTGTGTCTGGTTAAGGGGGAGCGGGAGCCCAAGCAGCCTGAGAGTAGGACTCCAGATCCTTTTGTTCACCAGACTCCCCAGCTTCTAGAGGGCCACGGGACGTCTCCCCTGGCTGACCTCTCTCCTTGCATTAGCACTGGGAGAGAAAGGCAGAGACGCGACAGGGAGAGAGATAGATACGGTGACACACAGCTAGGGGAAGGGAGAGAAGATCAGAGGAAAGGAGAGGAGAAAAGTAAGAGGAAGGAAGAAGGAAAGAGGAAACGAGAGGGGAGTGAGAGGACAGAAGATGCTTAAGAGAGACGAAGGAAGGAGAAAGAGAGACGAGAACAGAGAGAGGAGAGAAGGAGACAGGCCAAGTGGGCACTGAGGCCCTGGCCCGGGTCAGCTCCTGGTATGGTTTTGGCGTGGGTTTTCCAAAGCTTGCACTCCCGCTCCTGGGGTCAGGAGTGGCGGGAGCCAAGTTACTCCGCGGTGAACAAGCCGGGCAGAGAAATATGTAAATCAGGGCTTCTTGCGCCCCCGAGAGCGGCGCAATTAAGCCCCTTGAACGAGAAGCAACAAGCTCCCAGCGGGCAAGCTGCAGAGGGTAGCGGCATCGCGGGGGAGGGAGCGGCTGCAGGAAGGGGTGTGGGGGGTGGGAACCTCACACCCTCACACCTAGTCCCCTGTGCCCCGGGCTGGGTCTCCCCCCTCCGCTCTCTGCTTCTTTCCCTTCCCCCTTCCTCCCCCTTCCTCCCCCTCCCTCCTCCTCCCCGCCGGCCTCGGTCCGCGTACTTAAAGCGGCGCGGGCGGGCGCGGGCGGGCGGCCCAGCCGGGCGGTGGCAGATGCACCCAGCAGTGGCAGCCGCTGGCGGCGCACAGGTGACCGGCCTGCGGCGCAGCCTGGTCAGAGGGCGCCCAGGGAGAGCTGGCTGAAGAGGGAGGCCGATCCGCCCCCAGCACGCGCGTGTCTCGGCGCCAGGAGCCGTCCTGGGGCGTGTTGGCGAGCGCTGATATAGATATAAGGACATTTCTCTCCATGGCGTCACGTGACATAATTACCACCAGAATCAATCAAGATGAATTGCACGTCAGCGCCCGGTGGGGATTTTTGCTTAGTTGATCCTGGCCCAAGCCTCTTGTGCAATCGATGGCTCAGGTTGGCGGCTCGGGGAGCGGCCCGGGGCTCGCCGGCGCGCACGCCACGGAGCCATGAACGACTTTGACGAGTGCGGCCCGAGCGCAGCCAGCATGTACCTGCCCGGCTGCGCCTACTATGTGGCCCCGTCGGACTTCGCCAGCAAGCCGTCGTTCCTGTCGCAACCGTCGTCCTGCCAGATGACTTTCCCCTACTCTTCCAACCTGGCGCCGCACGTCCAGCCCGTGCGCGAAGTGGCCTTCCGCGACTACGGCCTGGAGCGCGCCAAGTGGCCGTACCGCGGCGGCGGCGGCGGCGCGGGGGGCGGCGGCGGCGGGGGCGGCCCCGGAGGGGGCGGCAGTGGCGGCGCCGGGGGCTACGCTCCCTACTACGCGGCAGCGGCGGCAGCAGCGGCGGCGGCGGCGGCGGCCGAGGAGGCGGCCATGCAGCGGGAGCTGCTCCCGCCCGCGGGCCGCCGGCCGGACGTGCTCTTCAAGGCGCCCGAGCCGGTGTGCGCCGCGCCCGGGCCGCCGCACGGCCCCGCGGGCGCCGCCTCCAACTTCTACAGCGCCGTGGGCCGCAACGGCATCCTGCCGCAGGGCTTCGACCAGTTCTACGAGGCTGCACCCGGGCCCCCGTTCGCCGGGCCGCAGCCCCCTCCGCCGCCCGCGCCTCCTCAGCCCGAGGGCGCTGCCGACAAGGGCGACCCCAAGACGGGGGCCGGTGGCGGCGGGGGCAGTCCCTGCGCCAAGGCGACCCCCGGCTCAGAGCCCAAGGGGGCGGCAGAAGGCGGCGGCGACGGCGAGGGGCCCCCGGGGGAGGCGGGGGCTGAGAAGAGCGGCGGCGCAGGTAGGCACCGGGCGCGGGGTGGGCGGCTGGGCCCGGGGCCGTGGGCGCGGGGGGGCGGGGGAGGCGGGGGCCTCCCTCTGCTTGCGCCGTTTTATGTGCTACTTTATAAGCGTTCGAAGGGGTTTATACATCCTATAAGATTTCCCCAGCCGTTGTAAAGCGTGTTTACGATAGGAAACCAATTTAGGTGGGCTTAAGGTAGACTTCGAGTAGGACATTAATCGCTGCAGAGAGCTTTTCCCAGTTTGGGGGGGGGGCGAGGTCCCAGAGACCATGAAGGGAGAGAGGGGAGATTTCAAGTCAATATGTGAGTGTGGACACTCGAGCGTCCTGCTTTTAAGGGAGGGAGGGTGGGGGTGGGGGGAGTTTGATTCTTAAACTGGACTTTATCCAAGCCGCTGGCTGACGCGCTGCTGGCTGGAGTCGAGCAGATGCCCCGCGCGCTCCTGTTTCTCTCCCTTTGGGTTCCAGCTCAGAGCCTGCCGCGCCCCCTGCTTCCCTACCTCGGTGCCAGGCTGTGTGTGTGTGTGTTTGTGTGCCCGGGCGTGAGCACAGGTCCACGCCCGCACTCTCTCCTGTGCCCGCCCATATTTCATCCCCACGACGCAGGCAGGGCCTTTCAGTGGCGGCAGGGGACATCCCCAGCGGGCCGAGGCCTGGCCCTCGCGCGGGCAGGGCGGACGGGCGGGGGTGGGCAGGCAGCGGCCTCTCTCACCCCTTGGTCTCCTTGCCTTGCAGTGGCCCCCCAGAGGTCCCGGAAAAAGCGCTGTCCCTACACCAAGTACCAGATCCGAGAACTGGAACGCGAGTTTTTCTTTAACGTGTACATAAACAAAGAGAAAAGACTCCAACTCTCTCGGATGCTCAACCTCACTGACCGGCAAGTCAAAATCTGGTTCCAGAATCGCAGGATGAAAGAAAAGAAACTGAACAGAGACCGTCTGCAGTATTTCACTGGAAACCCCTTATTTTGAGAGCTCCACGAAGCACCCCTCTCCCCAAAGCCCCACTCACTCACCCTCCTCCCCACCAGCCTGCTCTAGGCAGGCCCAATGTCTTTGGGTTTAAATGACGTCTCTCCTCTGTGGAACTCCACGATTCCTTCCCACGGTCAACTCGGGACCTCCCAGCGACCACTGCCGCCTGCGGACGAGGCCAGGGACTTGGCCGAACGGATCCTAATAAGGGGAAAATGGTAAATGCAAACGTCCCTTTACAATTTTACCGCCAATGTGCTGTTGTTCTCCCTCCGTCTCTCCGAGTCCCCGTGGGGACGATGTGGGATCTATAGAGAGTTAGGCCATCAGGCTGGAAGGCGCTTATTTTTGTTCTGAGTTTAAGGGACCCCGTCTTTTCCCCTTGGTAAATGCAGATTATTCAAACTCTGGGCAATGTACCTTTGATCTGTCTTATCAAGACATGAGTCCCTATCTTTTGTGTGAATAAATGGTTTCTAGTAAAATGGAGGTTACAGCTTCAATACACTGTATGAATTTTCCTCTTTGAAGAAGTTTAGTGTCTGATTAGGATATTTTAGTGGCCAGAACCTTCTCCTCCATGCAACTGAAAATCAAGCGAAATGCTTTTTAATTCTGCTAAAATATGAGTCGTTCCCTCCCACCCCCTGTGGGCTACACTGATTTTTAAAATCACTTTAGGGATGAATTTCTGAATTGAGGATGTGACCCAGCCATACTGCTGCTGCCTTCTCCAGGCGATGAAGCTGGGGCAGCAGGAATCTAAGAAGCAGACTCTTGCCCCACCCCCTCCAGTCTAGTGAACTTGGAATTTCTGAAAAGACAAAAACCATTTTAAAAAACTGGTTAGGAAATCCAAATTCACTCTTAAGAAGGTGTCAAGGAGCCTGGGTCGCTTAAAAGAAGAAACCAACATTAGAGCCCTTCATTAAAAAAAAAAGTTTGCTAAAAGGAAGTTATCAGTGAGTGGAGGGCGCTTGGGATCCTTGCTAATGTCACAGCGGGCCTGGAGCAGGGAAGGTAAGCCCCCCTCTCTGGAATAGGGCCTGGGGCTGCAGACCCACTTCTCACCACATTTATCGCTTCAAGTTAAAGAATGTGATGGGGGCTGCACTGCACTTTATGTTGCTGGGCCAGGCCAGGCTGTTTACAAAACCTTGAACTGTCTAGACAACACCATAAAAGCCTAAGTTCTAAATAGCTTAATTGGGTTATATTATACACCTTCTGGTGGGCCCAGAAGAGATTTCCGCAATGTGCAATAAACTGCAGGAGTGAGAAAAGCTTCTCTTTCTCTGAAAAGAGTAAAGTGAATCTTATGACTCTTAACCTCTCATCAGCCCAAAGTCAAAAAAATAAATTCATAAGATGTGCAGCACTCCATACATCCATTCCAAGGAGGCATGCACTTCCAAATGCAAAATTTTTTTAATTGCCAAAGCTTTTTTGGGGAAAGAAAAACATAAGTGCATAAGTGTATGCCTTTGAACTTCCAAAATGTCAAGGTCATCACCTTTAACCTTTCTGAATAATTAGGCACCTTAAGGTTCTTCTGTGATATTCAACCACCACCCACTCTCACACACACATGCTCACACACATCCAGACCCCCACACACATTTATGACCACACAGAATCATATCTGGGCTCATCATAAATCTAAGCAAATTCCTAATTTCAGGATCAATAACCTTAATTTCCCTTCAAACATTTGTGTAATTCAATAGCAATTGACTTCTTTTTAAAATACTAGTTAGATTAAAATGTCTACCAGCATGCTTTTAATACAACTAGGAAACGCTGGAGTGGTTTTTTAGGGGGAGGGGTTGTAGATAGCAGTCCCTTTTGCTCTAATGAAGAGCCGCGGTTTTAAAAGCAGGCATCTGAAAGATGAAGTTCCATTCGGACTTACACCTTCGTTATATTTGGGGGAAAAAGTCACCCTGTCAAATTATTGCACTTTCTATGGCATGGAACAAAAGAAGATAAATTTATATTGTTTTCAAAAGCGTCCCTCAACCTTTGGCGAAAGATGCAATAGAAACAAAGATTACAATTGAATAATTTCGTTCGGAAAGGGATTCCTTTGTTTGGAATTCTGGGCATCCGTTAAAATGTCAGTGTCTTAGTAATATGATTATTCCAGGAGCTTAAAACTGGTTTTTTTTCTTTCTCTCTCCATCTATCTTTTTTTTTTAATTGCGTCTAAATGTAGCAAGCTTGTATGTCCACCACCGTAGGCAAGCCGAACCGAGATACCATTTTCCGTTTGCATGGCCTTGCAGAGCCACACGGGGGCGTGCTCACGTTCCAGAAGCCGCGTTTGGCGGAAGGGCCGCGGTACCGTATCTTTCCAATACTGGGTTCTAATAGGCAATCTCAGCCCGTTAGAAACACGGGGCCGATACAGTGTGTGTTTGCTGTTTGTTTGTTCTAAGCAGCCATGAGGCGTGGGAAGTTGTGTAAAGACGGAGTAAAGAGAGCTACCCAGATTCCTGAAACAAGCGATCACCTAGTCGTTGTCTCCTTAAAGATAAAGCTGCTGGAAAAATTCCTTGGTATAATTCGATGGTGTCGAGGAGAGATTTTTAAAAGACAAATATGTCTATTTCAAAATGGGTCATGACACTGCGAGTTAATTAAATTAGGGGAAATCAATTTTCTTGTTGGTTTGAGTGTGGAGAGTGATAAGAGGGTAGGACCACCCCCTCCCCAAAACCGCGTCCGCCTTGCGCGTTCTCCGACCGCCTGCGATGATTAAAAGGCTTTTGTTTAAGACAGATCTAGGCACTGGCAACTTAGCTGAGTGTACTCTCAGGAAAAATGAGACTGCGTCGGGACAACGTAAGGGGGTCGTTCTGGGCGACGGACTCCCCCCGCCCCAGGTTGTGCCTGGTGCCCGGGGCTACCGGTAGCGATCAGGAGGCGCAGGCAGGAAGGACTAGGAGTTGGGGCGCCTGGGCCAGGCTGGGCTGATGGCGCCTGCGGGAAGCGGCGGGCTATCCGCGAATCGTTTATACTCCAAGGCGTCATGGAATGGGGAATGCATTTGAAGCAAACGGGCTTTGCATTTGACAGAACCCCGGCCACCCTTCCAAGCCGCTTGCTGGCCTTGAGCGCGGAGTTTGATTTGGGCACTAGCTCTTGGAAGTATCTCGCCTCATGCCCTCCTCGCGGCCCCCCACCCCAACCTTTGCAAAGCCCCTGACATTGGGGATGGCCTGTGTCACCATCCGTGGTCCAAAAGGGAGGCTCCAAAAGGGAGGGCCGTTCTAAGGGAGGGTGGCTGTCCCTTCTTCATCGAAGTTCATTGTGAAGCTCACACAACCCCCGGAATTAGTCCTGGCCTCTTCGGCTCCTGTGTTTCTGTCTCCTCCCTCCAGGCCCTGGACCAAAGGCCCTGGGTCCACCCCTGGGAGCTGGCATCGGCTTCAGCGGAGGCTGGGGCGCCAGGAGCCCCCCCGCGAGGCGCCAGCCAGAGGCGTGGGTGTTCCCCACGGGCACCCCCGGCTCCCGCCTGTCTGACCGCGGGTCCAGCTTTGCTATTGTGAAGCGACATTTCCCGGGGCCTAACCCCGGCCTCAGTCCACGTGGGGTAAGAACCCTCCACCCGAAATGTTGTGTTCCTCTTTAGGCGGCTCCAGCGGGAGCGCCGGTGGCCTTGCGGGGGAGGGGGCCCTTGGCTTTGGCTGGCAGCCTCCCGCAGATCACCGGTGCTCAGCGGTCTGCAGCTCCTTTCCTCCTGGCAGCGCCCAAGAGGGACCGGAAAAAGGCTGAGGGATTGGACCAGGACTTCTAGGGGCTGAAGACCCGACTCCACCTGATCGTTAGGGCTGCGTCGGGCTGGTAGAGTGTGGCCATCTATCTTGAGTCGCTGAGTTTTCAGATCCCGAAGTGGAGGGAAAATGCAGGAAGTAGGAGTCTTTTGTGTCTGCAACCAAAAGAGGCTGCGCCGGCCCTTCTGTCTGTCTCCAGACACCCCTCATGTGTTTGTGGTGGCTTCCCCAGCCTCCCCATTTGCCTTCTTGGTTTTTTTTCACATTGGCTGGGAGGTGCACAGTGCAACCCAGAGGGGCACCCTAGGGAAGTAGCTTTTAAAATTTGTCCCCATCTACTCTGCCCCCAAAGAGTGGCATAGCCCTGAGGCCACGTAGGGCCCAAATTCAGGGTGAACCCGGAGCCCCAGGGCTGCTGTTCTTCTTCCCAGTGACAGAAGAGTGCAGATGCAAGCCACTTCTTGATTACAAATGCTAATTTCTTGCTAAAGCAACCCTTTTAATTTTTATCTAGAAAGAACTGTGCGGGGGAGAAGAATGTCTTGGTACAAATATGGATATTCATCTCTTTTATGGTGCAATATTGATTTATTATTAATGGTAACTGCTCCAACTGATCTAAAGATGATCGAAAACAGCAGCTATGCAGCTACATTAAATACTTAAGCAAAATAAAGGCAGGCCTTGAAAGTCACTGCCTTTTCATTCCGTTTGCTTCACCTTAGCCTTAGGGTCTTAGGCAAACTTCCCTCCTCCCCAGCCCAGATCATTCTCTAGTATTATTTCTGTTTTTCTCAATTTTTGTGATAAAACCTCCCTGAAATATTGGCAGTCTCTGGCCTCAAGGAGCTAGTCTGAAGGCAGAAATTTGAAAAAGAATAAAATAGAATTTTGTGATAATAGATACGAAATTATATCTGAAACATTTTCTTTCCTGTGAGCGAGGAAGACCTATTTAAAACCAAATCCAATGTGGAAGTGACTTTGAGCTTGAAGACATCGGAGCTGAAACAGAAAGGCCCCCAAATTAGGAAGGCAGCTCCTGCCTGTCCAGGCTCACTGCAGACCTGCCCACTCTGAGAGGAATCGCTGGTTTTTAGCCTGGATGTTTTCTTCATGTATAAATAAAGATTATGAAAGGGCATTTGATGGGCATAAAATTCCCGATTAGATTAAACAGTTTTGTCTCGCGAGTGGATAGGGAGAATTGGACAACCGAGATCCCGGCAGCTCCCCTGGCCGAGATGTAAAGGACGACAGTGCTGGAGCGCCAGGCTGGCGTCAGGGCGCCTGCCGCGAGCCCGTGCAGCGGGCACTTTGTCCAGCCTTGGGCACTCTTAGCTATGGCTGGGATCATGATCTCCGCCTTATAAGAAAGCAATTTTCGGGGTGCTGGTCAGTGGCTGTTAGCTTTAAACAGGACTGTAGCAGACTAGAGTCCAAAGTTGGGATTTTTTCCTGCCCTCCTCACTGCCCCCCCCCCCCAAGCTTAAAAACTGCCACCCCTGCGGAAAGGTAATGTTTAAACCACCAGCTTGGCCGGGCGGCATCCTGCAGCCAGAGCAGTTAGAGGCGCCAGGCTTTTAACCTGACAATGATGTTGTATTTGAACAGCTGCATAAAGGTTTAAAAGGTCTGTCTCATTGCCACCGTGGAGTTTTTAAAAGGGGTTATTGTTTGGGCGAGAGCACTGCGAGGGGACAGGCGAAGCGGTCCCAAGGCCGAAAGTAATGTCCCACGCCCGTTTCACCAGGCCAGGGGAGATTCCTTTTGGGGAGGGGGACAAAGGGTTTGTTGGAGAGGGTTTTTGTGAAGGAGCGAGCCGGCTACTAGGTCCCCCAGAATGCTGAGGCGCTTTCATGAGCATCGGGCTCCAGAGAAATGTTCTGCTGAGGCAGAAACCCAATTTGCCCACAAGTTCAGTCTCTGGGCCTGAAATCCAAGGCCAGCCCATGACAGGGCGAGTGTGAGGAGAAGGAAACACGGATGCCTTTCCGGATAGAGAACTGGTTCACGATCACAGTTTCCGGGGCCCTTTTCCTCTCTCGGATGCAAGGAAGGGGATCCAGGAAGTCAGAGGACGGCTCCAGCGTCCTGGCCAGCCCCTCGCCCAGGGCAAGCCTTTGGAAATCAAGGTTAAAGCTCCCTGCTGCTGCCCCGAGGCCGGGGCTTCCAAAAGCCGCTCACCCGCCAGCAACCAGAGAACGAGGGAGGAAGTTGTTGGACAAGTTTCTCATAAAACTCTGAGTTTCCATGGCGGTGATGGTGGTTGTTCTTTAATGAGCTCGACCACAACCCCAGACCAAATCCTTTTTATAGGACTTTCCTCACCAGAGGAAGCAGAGGGCTAAGATTCCCCCACCTCCTTTTTCCTCCCTCCCCTTACCAAAGCAAAACCGTGTCAAATCATTTTAGGAATTGTCCAAAACTATAAAACTCAACTTCTGACAAAAGTATAGCTTTTAATATTTGACGATTTGTGTTAAAACAAAAATTGACCTTCTTGGTTAGTAGCGAAGGGGAAAAATCAATAGTATAATTTTCAATAATTCATAAAGCGAACGCCATTATGCTAAATCTTAACTATTAATCTTATCCTTTACAAAGTCTCGATTGATTTGTTAATAAAATATCTTCCCGTGTGTGGCAACAGCGGGTATAACTCTTTAAAAACCTTCAGAAGCAAGAAAATTACCAAGTAGCCCAAGAATGTAGATGAGAATTTTATTGATCGCCCTGATTCTTCTTAATATGTATTAATAAATTCCACAACCTTTTGTACCTTGCACTTGTCAGAAACCAATGCTTTTACAAAATCCATAAAAGGAAAACATATTTTTCTTTGCAGAAGAACCAAATGACACCTTTGCGTCTCTCTCTCTTCTGCTTGGCTGTCAGTTTTCTAAAACTTCTGGAGTCTGAGAGCGAGAGTTTTCCCTTTTCCTGGAAAAAATTCTTTTCTTTCTCTTCCTTCCTTCCTTTTTGCCCTCTATTATCAGGGTGTGTGGGGGAAGAAAACCTCGGTTTAGTTCTCCGGCTGGGAACCGAAGGGACGCTTTCGCGGATAGTGAATTGTTGGCGAGGGATTGTCTCCGGGCTGAAAGCTCCCAGCGGCCGGGCCCGCAGAGGTCGGGGTGTGGTTCCTCGGAGAGCGGAAAGATCGGGTAGCCCGTCGGGACGCGGAGGGGTCGGGAGCCGGGGCGGGAGGGCCGAGGGAGAGGACAGCGCCGTAGCCAGGCCGGTCCTCGGGGCTCCGGGGTCGGCCAGCTCCTTGGCCTCTCGGCCCTCGCGGCCCTTCTCGCCTCCGCTCCCCAGGATACCTTAGCCGCGTCTATGCCCCAGAGATCTTTCCTGTGGCCCCCTGGAGTGGGACGTCTTAGAGCCCGAGGAATCCGACTCACCTTCCCAGGCTGCCCAGGACAAAACTAACCAGCCTGGGCCCCCACCCCCTGCCCGGGCCCCGGCCCTCTCGGGTGCGTTCTGCCTGGGTGTGTGCGGGGAATGCTTCTGTGTGCTGGCACCACGGCGCTCCGGTTTCCCTCCCCGCGCGTGTCCTCCCGGAGGCCCTTCTGGCCGAGCCTTTCCTTCCAGAGGCCGGAGCGGGGGACGCGAGTGGGGCAGGCGGGCCGAGCAAGCCCCAGGGAGGCTGGCGGGTGGCTGAGAGTGCTGGGCCGGTTGTCTCCAGCGCGCACTATCGCGGGCGCGTAGTAGATGTCGCTGTTGTCCGTGCTTACGCGGCCGGCCGGCCGGGCTCTGGAGCACGTGACCTGCGAGGAGGCTGCGGCTCAAGGCCATTTTCAAATCTCATTGGCTTGGTTGTCATGTGGTCGGCAGAGGCATCCACAATTACACGGGGAATGTTTTCCTAGAGATGTCAGCCTACAAAGGACACAATCTCTCTTCTTCAAATTCCTCCCCAAAATGTCCTTTCCCAACAGCTCTCCTGCTGCTAATACTTTTTTAGTAGATTCCTTGATCAGTGCCTGCAGGAGTGACAGTTTTTATTCGAGCAGCGCCAGCATGTACATGCCACCACCTAGCGCAGACATGGGGACCTATGGAATGCAAACCTGTGGACTGCTCCCGTCTCTGGCCAAAAGAGAAGTGAACCACCAAAATATGGGTATGAATGTGCATCCTTATATACCTCAAGTAGACAGTTGGACAGACCCGAACAGATCTTGTCGAATAGAGCAACCTGTTACACAGCAAGTCCCTACTTGCTCCTTCACCACCAACATTAAGGAAGAATCCAATTGCTGCATGTATTCTGATAAGCGCAACAAACTCATTTCTGCCGAGGTCCCTTCGTACCAGAGGCTGGTCCCTGAGTCCTGTCCCGTTGAGAACCCTGAGGTTCCTGTCCCTGGATATTTTAGACTGAGTCAGACCTACGCCACCGGGAAAACCCAAGAGTACAATAACAGCCCCGAAGGCAGCTCCACAGTCATGCTCCAGCTCAACCCTCGCGGCGCGGCCAAGCCGCAGCTCTCGGCCGCCCAGCTGCAGATGGAAAAGAAGATGAACGAGGCTTCGAGCGGCCAGGAGTCCACCAAAGTCTCCCAGGTGGAGAGCCCCGAGGCCAAGGGCGGCCTTCCGGAAGAGAGGAGCTGCCTGGCTGAGGTCTCCGTGTCCAGTCCCGAAGTACAGGAGAAGGAAAGCAAAGGTCGGTATGAGCAGAGTTGCCACCCCAGCGGGGCGTGCAGCCTGGGAACCCGGCAGAGAGGGAGCGCGCCTGGGTGCCCAGTGCCGAGCCTGGGCAGCCGAGGCGGGCCAACTAGCAGGTGCTGCTTCTCCTGGCTTTTAGAGGGACAGTCTCAGTCCCGAGGTGGTCCCTGCTTCTCCCCCGCTGCCCTGGCCCTCCTGGCTAGTCCTGGCCCCATGCTGATGGCGCCGGGGCAGAGGAAGGGCTTGCCGGGTTTATTTTTCCTGAGCTAGACCTGAAATGCAACAAAAGAGCACAAATGAGACCTGCGGCTGGTAAACACGGCCCCAGAACCTCCTTTCTCCTGCTCAGATTTGCAGTCCCAGCCTTGCCTTTCATCCAGTGATGATTTTAAGGTGGTCCAAGGCACCGTGTTCGTGTTCAAGTGTATGCACCCCGCATCGTGCGAGCTTGGGAGCGGCAAGGGGAAGGAGATGGCTGGGCCGGTTGGCGCTTGGGCCAGGGAACAGGGCTGCCTGCCTCGGCAGGGCTAGGTAACCTGGGCTTTGTCTGGGGAAAGTGCCGCAAGCTCTGCAATCCATTTGCAAATGGGGCAAAGGCTGAACTGGGGAGAATGGAATCTGCATGGCCCACCGGCAGGGCCAGCCTTAGGGCTGGGCTAAGGCAAAGAGCCAGGGGCTCTGGCTTTTTGTGAAGGAACCCTGTCCCTGAGCCTTTCCTCCCACCCGTGCCCAGAGGTGGGCCACAGTAAGGGGCTACATTTCTGGGAGAATGCTTTTGTGTGAGGGCAAGAAGACATGAGAATTCAGGAAATTTCCAGGCAGGGTGGAGAAGGTGTACTCGGTTCGTCGGTTATCTTTTGAAAGAAAATGGTCACCTATAGACCTCGTTGTGGAGCTTCCTGCCTGCCTAGGAGAAGTGGGGAAGAAGTGGCGGACTTGGGGACCTGAGGCAGCAATGGGGTTGGTAGGCTTGTCCAGGTTTGCTTCTTCCACTCCAGCCCTGTTATGAGCTGACCACTTAGAATGTTGCTGGGGAGATCCTGAAAGTTTGCTGTTGTATCAATGTTTTGTGCAGGTCAGAAAGTTGAGAGAGAGAGAATCCTGACACAGAGGGCGAGAGTACCCGCCCATCGTGTCATTTTGGGCATTTAAACTAATCTGGCATCAATGACAAATCCCTTCCAGGGCCCACCTCATGTGAGCAATGTTTAATACCAGCATTTCCCAAAGCAGCCTGGCTGCCAGCGGGGTCATGGCCAAGGGTACATTTGAACAGACTGAGAGAAAAAAAAATTCTTGATTTTTTTTCTTCTTCTCCCTTTAATTTTGTTAGAGGAAATCAAGTCTGATACTCCAACCAGCAATTGGCTCACTGCAAAGAGTGGCAGAAAGAAGAGGTGCCCTTACACTAAGCACCAAACGCTGGAATTAGAAAAAGAGTTCTTGTTCAATATGTACCTCACCCGCGAGCGCCGCCTAGAGATCAGTAAGAGCGTTAACCTCACCGACAGGCAGGTCAAGATTTGGTTTCAAAACCGCCGAATGAAACTCAAGAAGATGAGCCGAGAGAACCGGATCCGAGAACTGACCGCCAACCTCACCTTCTCTTAGGTCCGAGGCCCGTCAGAGGCCGAGATCGGAGAGGGGGCACCGCGTTCCAGGGCCGAGTGCTGGAGGACTGGGAAGGCGGAAACAAAACCTTCATTGCTCTTTGTTTTTTGTTTTGTTTTGTTTTTTTCCTGCTAGAATGTGACTTTGGGGTCATTCTGTTCGTGCTGCAAGTGATCTGTAATCCCTGAGTATATATATATATATATTAAAAAACTAGCACGTGTAATTTATTATTTTTTCATCGTAATGCAGGGTAACTATTACTGCGCATTTTCATTTGAGTCTTAACTTATTGGAACTGTAGAGCACCCATCAATCCATTCATCCATCCAGCAATGTGACTTTTTCATGTTTTTCCTAACACAAAAGGTCTGTGTGTGTGGTTAGTCCATGAGCTCATGGCGTTTTGAATACATCCAGTACTTAAAAGTACTTAAATTACATATATATTTAAAAAAAAATTAAGAAAACCCACAAGCTTTGGGGGGAGGGGGACTAAAAAAGCACATTACAATGTATCTTTTTGCAAATGAATTTAGCAATTGTCCTTGGTGAGATGGAATATTGACGACTTATGCCTTGTAGCCTTTCCCTTGTGGTGCATCTGTGGTTTGGTAGAAGTACAACAGCAACCTGTCCTCTCTGTGCATGTTCTGGTCGCATGTATAATGCAATAAACTCTGGAAACGAGTTCGCTCCCTCTGCTTTCTGAAATGTGTTACGGTGGAAATGAAAGTCTTTGGTGAGATTATCTTCCTGTTAAACTGCTTGTTTGGGGCAGTTGAGGGGGCGAGAGAGAGCAGGGAAGGGGAAATGGGAGAGAGAAGCTGGAGGAGGCCTAGGGTGCTGAAATTTGGCAGTGGTGGGGGAAGTGATAATCCAGCCTGGGTGTGCTGTTTTCATAATTGCGAAGAAGGGGAGCCCTCTCCCCTCCTCCCCCCATCATAGTAACATAATTGAATTCTCAGTGAGTGTTAGCTTCCCTCTAGCCGGAGCCTGGTAAGTAAGCCTGTGCCCAAGCTGCTTTTTCCTCAAAGCTCCCTGCTTATGTCTCTTCCTCTCTTTGGTTTTGTTATTTTTAATGCTTTCAGTGGGGTCTTGGCGATTTCTGGCAGGCGTACCATCGTCAGGGGCTGGCTTGAGACCAGTCTTGCCCACCTGGAAGCCGCCGGGCCTCTGTTACAGGAGCAAGGACAAGCAGCAGCTTAGCATTACAGCGGATCCAATTCTCCCCCACTCCTTTCCCTCACTCCCACCCCCATCCCAAGCGCAAGACAGCCAGGCCACAGAGAAGTCAAGGATGGGTGAGTTTTCCCATCCCACTTTGCCTTGGTTTCCTTGTGGAAGGATTTTATGCTCAGTCATTACCTTTTAGTGGCCCACATGTAATTTTTTTAAAGGAAGAAAAGATTTTTCCCAGTTAATCCTCCCTCTATTTAATTACAAAATGCTGGTTGGAGCCACTGTATCTGGGAAGAAGGAAAATGTACAAAGGGTGACTGAAAGAGAATTTGCAAATGAACATGACTTCCCATGAAGTGTAATGTTCCAGCTGCTGCCAAGCCTCGGAAAACTTCAGCCAGCTTTCACTAGCATGTACATGTACTGTGGGATCCTCAGCCCAAGAGTCCAGACTCATCTAGTCCTGCCAGGGAGAAGGGAGGAGAGGCCTTGGGGAAAAGAGCCGACAGAGAATTCGTTACCCCAGGTTGTGCTGCAGTTTCAAAGGGTCTCCAACTGCTTCCAGCAGCTTCACAAAACACCTCCTTTTCATTTTTCCTGAAAACAATGTATTTAGGGGATCTAAGCCTTAGAGCTCTCACCCAAGGAGTCTTCGGGAGACCCGCCATTCATTCAGAGTTTTAAACTTCTCTTGAAAACCAAGAACTTTCCCCAATTCCAAGACAGAACCCTTTAGGGGAGTCATTTCCTAGGGGTGGGAGAGAGATGGCTCAGAATCAGTGCCAGGTTGGGACACTGGGATAGAGTAGCCCAGACGTCCATTGGTTGGGCAGGAGAAGGAGGGCAAATTTAACTTCGCGCGTTCCCCGCGATGTGGGGAGCGCCATTAGTTGTTGACAGGGGGCCATGTCTCGGAGGAAAACCCGTGCTACAGGCAAAGGCAGCTCCTCTGGAACGAAATCAGAAAGCCATTGGCAAAGGCAATCAATCAGGCCATAAGTAGCCATTTCCCCCCTTCCTTTCCGGGGCTCGAGGTGGGCTGGGAGCCCTCCAAGGGTGCGCTGGGCAACTTGTAGAGCGAGGAATACATCCTCCGCCGCCCGGGCCGCTTTTGTCTTGGCTCCCAGCCGGCTTCCGAGGCTTTGTACCATGGATTTGGGAGTGACAATGGGCATCTCCCTCAGATTCAAGGCTACCCAGCCTTACTTCTGGAGGCAAAAAAAAAAAAAAAAAAAATCAGAAGAGAGTAGCCCAAGGACCAGGCCGTTTTTAAGACGTCTCCGGAATCCACTTGGAGACCTCCAAGTGGGGACCAGGCCAAGCGGACCTGCGCAGGGAGATGCGAGTCCTGCTGGCGTCTTGGAGGCAGGGTCGCGGCGGCGGGCGGGAGCGGGCCTGCGCTAGCCTTTGGGTCCTGCCTTATGGCCTGTTCTCTTCCAGGGTCTTTCCCGCAGCCCCCGGAGAAGACAAGGCACCCTGGCCGCCACTGTCCGCACGGTGCCGACTCGCCAGCCCGCCAGCCCTTCCGAGGGCAGACAGAAGCCCTGGCCGCGGCCGCCGCCGCGCCCAGCCCGCGGGCCAGGCCGCCCCAGCTCGCCCCTCGGGCCGTGGCGTGTGCTCAGCCTCACGTCGGGGTGTGTGTGGCTACGCGGGCGTGTGTGAGTGTGGCAGGGGGAGGGGGCCTTCCGAGCTGCTCCATCCGTCCGTTTTATTAGGGACACATTAATCTATAATCAAATACACCTCATAAAATTTTTATTGAAAGGCATAATATCATTACAGAGGTCTTCCACCTGTTTTAAACAACACGACAAGCTGTGAGCGAGCGTGTGTGTGGGTATGTGTAGGGAGGGGGTGGCTTTGGGTAGGAGAGAGCCACAGCGAGAAGAACTCCCCTCGGGCGCCAGGGGGCCGCCTCAGAAGGTCGGCCTGCCTCGGGCCCGCACCCGGCCCTGCGCGCCCCCGACTGCCCTCGGCTCTGGCCAAGCACTCGGGGCGCCCAGGGCGCGCGGCCGGTAGCCCGGAGCCCAGGCACTGGGGCAGCAGCGCCAGGGACCAAACTGCAAGACCGAGGGCGGCAAGAGAAGGCGAACAAATAGTCCCCAGCGCCTCCTCCGGCCGCGCTCGGGCGTGTGGTCACAGCCGCCGCCGGGCAGGCCGGGCCAGGCCGGGCCGAGCCCCGGCGCACGGGCCGGAGCCCGCGGGCTCTAATTGCGGCGCTTATGTTGATGATTTTTTTTTTTTAAATCACAGCAGCCCCCAGTTTAGCGGACTGATTTACTCCCGGTATTGGTAAATATGATCACGTGGGCCGCGCGACCAATGGTGGAGGCTGGAGCCTGCGAACTAGTCGGCGGCTCGGGCGCCGGCGGGGAGCGGCGCCGCGGCGGGCAGTGTAACCTTGGGTGGGAGCGCACGGCGCCTCAAAATGTCCTCCAGTGGCACCCTCAGCAACTACTACGTGGACTCGCTCATAGGCCATGAGGGCGACGAGGTGTTCGCCGCGCGCTTCGGACCGCCGGGGCCCAGCGCGCAGGGCAGGCCCGCAGGTGTGGCCGACAGCCCGGCCGCTGCTGCCGCCGAGTTTGCCTCGTGTAGTTTTGCCCCCAAATCGGCCGTGTTCTCCGCCTCGTGGTCCGCGGTGCCGGCCCAGCCCCCGGCGGCGGCGATGAGTGGCCTCTACCACCCGTACGTGCCCCCGCCGCCCCTGGCCGCCGCCGCCTCCGAGCCCGGCCGCTACATGCGCTCCTGGATGGAGCCGCTGCCCGGCTTCCCGGGCGGCGCGGGCGGCGGCGGTAGCGGTGGCGGAGGGGGAGGCGGAGGCGGCGGTGGCCCGGGCCCTGGTCCCAGCCCCGGCCCCGGCCCCGGCCCCAGCGGCCCACCCAACGGGCGCCACTACGGGATTAAGCCTGAAACCGGAGCAGCCCCGACCCCTGCCGCTGCCGCCACCTCCACCTCCTCCTCCACTTCCTCGTCTTCTTCCTCCAAACGGACTGAGTGCTCCGCGGCCCGGGAGTCCCAGGGGAGTGGCGGCCCCGAGTTCTCCTGCAACTCGTTCCTACGGGACAAGGTGGCAGCTGCGGCTGGGGGAACCGGGCCCGGGGCGGGGATCGGGTCCGGGTCCGGGGCAGGCGGCTCGTCGGAGCCCTCGACTTGCAGCGACCATCCGAGCCCGGGCTGCCCGCTGAAGGAGGAGGAGAAGCAGCAGCCGCAGCCGCCGCAGCAGCAACTTGACCCAAGTAAGTGCAAAAGAAATTGCCCCCTGATTTATTGCTGAAACCTGTAAGGCTCGAATGTGCAAAACTGATAGTTTTACTAACCTATAAAAACGTCTAGACGCCTACCCTAGCCTGGGCGAGCAACACGCATCCATAAAAAAGCTTCCCATAACCACCTACCCTGGGCGCCCGGTTTGTACGGTAAACAGAGCGCGGGCATTAGGGGTTTTTATGATAATTCCCCCCAAGTTGTGAAAAGCGGCCATCCTTGGTGAAATTAATTTAACGACCTCTCTCCCCCACCCTGTCATCTCTCCCTGCCTCCCCTCCGCCCCTCGCTCCCCTTCTCCAAACCCCCTTCTTCGTAGACAACCCCGCAGCAAACTGGATTCACGCTCGCTCCACCCGGAAAAAGCGCTGTCCCTACACCAAATACCAGACGCTTGAGCTGGAGAAGGAATTCCTCTTCAACATGTACCTCACCCGGGACCGGCGCTACGAGGTGGCAAGGATTCTAAACCTCACAGAGAGACAGGTCAAAATCTGGTTCCAGAATCGTAGGATGAAAATGAAAAAGATGAGCAAGGAGAAATGCCCCAAAGGAGACTGACCCGGCGTGCCGGCCTGACCGCTCTGCTGTGCGACCGCAGTGGGGTTTCTCTTTGTGGGTGCTTGATTTCCAGAAACTCTCCAGCGATTCGGACATTTCCCCCCTTTTTTAGGTAGAAGTGACTGTGTGGTTGGTCTCTGTGAGGTATTTGGGGGGCTCTGTATTTGCTCGCTTATGTGTTGGAGAAACCAAGTGGCTTTGAGGTTTTGCCCTATCCTGCTCCCTCCCTTTTCTGCCCGAGGGTTCCTTAGGAAATGCTAGATTTGTGAGTGCACGCTGGCTTGAGGAGCCCTCTCCTGTGTAAATGTTCCCTGTGTTTCTGAAAAGTGCTGTAGTTTAGCTCCCAGCGCTGCTCAAGCAGGGGCCAAGCGCACCCCACTTCCCAGAATGAAGGCAGAACGACGACGTGCGGAGGCCGGCCCAGGCCAAGGCCTGGCCAGGTTGCCCACCGGTTATGAAAGCCCCCTTTCCTCAGGGAGCCCGCGGGCCCTCGACTGAGACCTGGAATGAGGCAGAGAGAGAAGCTCAGGGCCTCTGGTGGGTCGGGGGTTTATTCTCAGTGCACTGGAGGAGCTGCTCTCTCCCCGGGAGGGCTCGGCGCGCGTGGGCGGCCGCGGGTGTAGACCCTCCCGGTTTCTGCCTGAGGACCAGTTGTAAATGTTACCGCTTCCTACCAATAAATGCTGACCTGATCAAATGGAGCCCCGACGCTGGCCCTGAACGCTGTGTGCCTGCTTTCTCTGTCTCTCTGCAAAATATCACCCTCAGGGGACTTCTCTCCCATCCCTGGGGGACACTGCTAAAAATCCGGGGCGCTGAAAAGACTCTGATGTGCCTCTGAGTCCCCCTTTGTGTGGGCAGACCCAGCCTAGAGCACAAGCCCTGGGGGACCCTTGGTGGCCATGTCCCTCCCTCAGCCCCCCTCCAGCGCCTCACTGAGCTCTGTGCCCCGGCCTGGCCCGGGGTCAGCCTCGCAGCAGTGCCCACTGGATGAGATGGGCCCCAGAAGCCAGGCACCCTCTCGCGAGGGCTTTGGCACACCGCACCCCAAGTCTTCTTCTGCTCAGGGAGTCCCAGCCATCGACTCCCCTCTCCAAACAAGGGAAAGGCCAGCTCTGCGCTCTGGAACAGCTCCTCCAGCTCGGCAGGGCTGGCTGGCCTCGGGAGGGCTGAGCCGGTGAGGCTGTGAGCTTCCGCCCCTCCCCGCAGGAGCCCCAAAGTGACCTTAGCGGATCAAAATGGTCAAGGCTCTCCACAGCTGCCCCCACCCACCGCCCCTTCCCCCCACCCAGTTTCCGTGCACGTTTAGCCCCCAGCTTGGCCCTCTGAGGGCCGCATTCAGAGGCTAAAATGAAGGTCATTGTAAGTGAGGATTCGGGCCCAGCACAGCCTTTCCAGGCCGGAGAGGCGGCGGCGCCTGGCGGCCTGGGCGGAAGGCGGGGACGATGGCAGAGTTTGGGGGGATCCTGATGAAAGAGGGGACTTGAAGGAAAAACAGAGGGGGCCTGGGAGGGAAAGCCAAGGCCCAGATCCGGCAGAAGGTGCTGCGTACCCCCGCCCCTGCAGCCAACCCGATACCTAGGGCCCTTTGAAAACAGGAAGAGCCAAGGTGTCATAAAGCCATCGAGCCGGCGAGACGTCTGGAGGTAATGAGTTTACGACAGGCCCGGCGCTTCGCTTTGAAACCATCTCATTTTGATGTTTGTGTTTGTGGGAGGAAAGGAAAAATGCAGACAAAACTGGGTCTTAAAATCTGGACAATAAAATATAAACAAGTCTGCGTTGGACCAAGAAGGCGGGGGGCTTGGGCGCCCCGGGTGAGGTGTGAGCACCTAGGAAATAAAAATGGGGGTGAGGGTAGGAAGGAGGAGATGGTGTATGTCTGATTTTTAAAATGGGCTGGATATTAGAAGTAGCCTAGGGTCAGTAGCTCGTTATAATATTTGACTATGGTCGTAGCTTAGCTCATTCTTTAAGAAAAAATCGGCCTCTTATTTGGGGCTGGGAGAAGCGAGTGATCTCGGGTCATTTACTTAGGGTCTCCCAGTTGCATGGTTGCCCGGAAAAGATGAAGTTACTTAAATGCCTTTTCAAAAATTATCTGGCCGTCCATCCCAAACTTTGCAGCAAAAATATTGTGGGAAATTATTTCTGTTTGCTTATAGAAAATATAATCCTTCCAGCCAAATTGGAGGCATTTTTGAAAATGAGAATAAAAGATTAACCTCCCAGGAAACACCTAAGTCGATTAAAGTCTTTGCTTTTATTAAAAAAAACTCAGGTGGAATGCTTCGCCAATTCATTTCACTCTGACTTTTGATGGAGATTTAAAATCTCATTTATTGTGCATAGAAGTTCCAATGAACACAGCCCAACCGTGCCTTTCCAGACCGCCACTCAGATCCAGTAAGAAGCTTTTAATTCGGCTTCCATCCCACCCACCCCCCCCCCCCGCATTGCCCAGCGAAATGGGCCTGAAGCATTAAAATTACAAAGTTAAAACAGCAAATATTCATGATTTCATGCTAACAGCTTTAAAAGACAAAAATTAATAAATTTAACTTCTGCAATTTCTTAATTTTCGAAGCGCCTGGCTCCTCTGAAAAAAAAAAAAGCCTGCTGCAGTTGATATTTAGACAGTTGTGATTTTTGTTAAATCTTGCCCCTCCTATAATTGTGGGTGATTACAGAATTGCGACCTACTGTGTCTGGCAAAAGAAGGACTGGAAGCTTTTGAAAAAGACGCTAGTGGAAGCTCTTGGGAGCACAATTATCTTTGGCATTCAGGAGCCTCTGTTTGCTGCACTTGACTTGTTGACAGTCAAAGGGATGAAGCATTATTAGTGTCAGCGATCCAAGCGCCAAACTAAGGAACAAGATTGGAATTGGTTTGAGTCGAATAAAGGGAAGTTCAGTCCGGTCGGCTCGAGGTGGCATTTGGCCACTAGAGAGCGCCGTTGCTCCACTTTGTGATCTCGTAAAGCTGGAGTTGCTGTGGGGAAAGATTTTGAGTAAAAATATTTACAATCTTATTTTTAATTCCAAATTAGGATAAATTTAACCTAACAGAAGCAATGTGCACTGTTACATTCTCCAGCCGTGTGTGTTAGGTATAAAATTTTGGCTTAGTCAGGATTTCAGGAAATTTGGTCTATGGCGCAGCTGAAACTATAAAACGTTATGGTAAGTTAATGCATTCTATCAAAACAGAAACGTGTAAAAGCATCGATCTTTTATTTACGAAGTTAATCGTGCTCTTTTCCCATTCAGATTATAAACAGAATGCTTGGGGGGCCGGGGGGGAGGGGGAGACCGGCTTTGTCCCAAGAGGAAACGCTGTGTTGTAATGTTTTTCTTAATTAGGCCAGAATGTGTAGAAATGAATTTTGTAGTATTTATGTTTCTTTTTCGCCTCCCAGGAATCACACTATTCTAGGGCGTGCCTTGAATTATTGAGATCTGGGCTAGCTCTTCTTTTCCCTCATTCCATTCCAAAACCCATTCATTTATCGAGGGGTTAACACGCACACACGCCAAACGGTGAAATAAAAAGGCACAATTACAAAGTTAGTTCCAAGGCTTCATTGAAAATAATACTCTTTTAATTGGGTATTTGCAAGATTGAAGTACAAATCGTTAACTGTCAGAATCGGTTTCATGCGCCTTCGGATTTAAAGGAAGTCTTACCTGGCGATAACCGATAGAAAACAACAGCAAAAAGCAAAAACAAAAACAAAAAAACCCTACCCATCACTACCCCAACAACGAAAGTCTCCTGCACTCCCTACTAATTTAAAAATTGTATAAAGTATGCCTTTATCATCTGAAGATTCATTAGCAATCCGTTTACCTTAACCATTTCCAGCCATTCCCTGCAGAAACAATTGAAAGTGTCTTAGACATTGTTGTCTTGTTTATGCCTTTCCATCTCGACCTTATTTTCTCTATTTGCAAAATACGATATTCAGTCCACCCGGGCTGACCTCAGGATCGCACTCACAGGCTGGGCCAACCCACGGGGAGTGAGGGGTGGTTGAAATCACTCGCCTGCTGCGCCTTGGGGGGCCGTCTGGCGGGTGCAGACATTTGCATTGGGCGTGAGAAGCGGCGTGGTGTGTTTTAGCTTTAACGGGAGCCTCCTCGGTGGGCTCGGGGCGTGTTTCCGAGGTCGGTTCCCAAGGCCGGTGGGCCTGGAGCCCTCGCAACAATGGATTATCCCCAAGGAAAAGGGGCTCGGTCGCCCACGGAAAAGGCCGAGTAGGCGAGGGAAAACGCACTCATCAGAGACCTATTACATTTATTGGACATTAAAACGGGAATAGAGAAAAAAAGATGTGGGGGAGAGAAGGCGGTTGGCGGTGTAAGCCAAGCAGCTTTAGAGCGATCTTCTAGAAGCAGGAATATCTTGCCGATTCACACTCGACTTGCCACTTGACTCGGGACTTTTCCTCATCGTTCACAAGCTCGGATGAGCCTTCTCTTTCTTTTCTTTTGGAAAATTTAGTAACTTCTTAAACTGAGCCCGGCGCCCGCTCTCTCGGCAGCGATTTCACAGGCTTGGCGGCCGAACTAGAATCGTTAGCAGAAGACAGCCGCCTGCAGCCGCCTGGAACCGGCGCGATCCGAACGCCGGCCCGCAGGCTCCACGGGGGGACTCGCGGGCCCCGACCCCCCGCGCTCCGCCCGGGGCGACCGCCTGCCCTCGTCCGCTCCGCGCCGGGGCGGAGACCCGGGAGCCCGCGTCCTGCCCGAGGAAACACTGCCCACCCCAGCGTGAGTCCTCCTTCCCGCCTTGGAAACATTTCTGTCCGCTTTTCTATTTACTCCCTCAGCAATGCTAATGCCTCCCCCCACATTCTTCAGCCTCCCCCCTGCGCCCGGTGCTGACGTCTATCAAGGGTGAAATGATGGAAACTATATTCATGGGCATGATTTCCATTAAATATCAATTAACCTGGGAGCCTCAGCCAGGCGTGCAGTGCGTCAAGGGTAAATGTACATCTCATTTCCACAAGCCCGCTCGGCTGCGAAAGGAGAGCTTAGATTCGCTTTGATAATGCCAGGTTTGGGGGTCACCCTTGTGGCCTTTAATCAAACCACTCAAATAGGACCTAACTCAATGTAGGGCCCGGTCCGTCTACGCTTTTTGCCCTTGTTCCCTGGGCTGCGCCCGCGTGTCCAGAGGCGCAAAAGCCACGGCCAACCTCTGCGGGCTACTCTAGGGGCCGGGGGAGGGGGTCATTTGCTCCGCAGCCTCCTGGGAGTGGCCTCCCTGCCTCCCCCAAGTGTAAGGTTCTGCCGCGCCCCCGCCCCGCCGGCCGCGGACCGCATTCTCTCGGCCCCGGGGGCACGGCGAGCCCTTGGCAGTGCGGCTTTATGGGCCCCCTTTAAGGCCGGCGGAGGCATCTCCCGGCCGGCGTGAGGCGTCCCGTCGGGAGCAGCGGTGTCGCCTCCGCGCGGATCCCTCCGCGCGGTTATCTCGCCCCTATCTCGCTCCCTCTCCGCGCAGTGGCGTGGTGCGAAAATGCTTCGCCGGGGCGCACCGGGGCGGCAGCCTCGGCGGCGGCGGCGGCGAGAGCGGTGGGAGGGGGCCGCGGGGGGGGCGAGGTGAGAGGTGGCGGCGGGCAGAGGGTGTTTTTTTCTTTTCCCTCCAGAGCGGGGGTTTGTAAACCGAAGCCAAAGAGTGTCCCCGTGGGCCGGGCGCACTTTTTTTTCTTGTCCCGGTGCGTTCAGGGCCGCCTGGTGCCTGAGAGGAAACAGTGGAGGCAGCGGGGCAGGTCACCCGGGGCGTCGGCGATTATATTGCTGCCGAGCCGGCGCGCGCCGGGAGAGGCCGGGCGGGCGGTGGAGCGCGGGGGCTGGGCGAGGCCCCGCGACCCGCAAGGGAGGCGGTGCGAGGCCCAGGCGGCGGGCGCGAGAGCCGGGCATGAGCGCCCAGTAGCGGAGCGCCCGCGGCTGCCGGGCCTCAGAGGCGACGCGCGCGCGGGCAGGCGGGCGGCAGCGGCAACGTAGTCCGGCGGCCCCAGCGGCGCGAGCAGCCGCCCCAGAGGCCCCCGCGGCAGTGCGGCCGCGCCGAGGCGCGCTCTCTGCCTGCTCGGCGCCGCCCGCCTGCCCGGGGCCGCCCGACCTCGGGCCCCGGCCGCCGCGGCCGCCCCGATGAGTTCGTACTTCGTGAACCCGCTGTACTCCAAGTACAAGGCGGCGGCCGCGGCGGCGGCCGCGGCGGGCGAGGCCATCAATCCCACTTACTACGACTGTCACTTCGCGCCCGAGGTCGGCAGCCGCCACGCCGCCGCCGCCGCCCTGCAGCTCTATGGCAACAGCGCTGCCGGCTTCCCGCACGCGCACCCGCACCCGTCGCCGCCGCCCGCCGGGCCGGGTTGCGGTGGAGGGGGCGGCCCGGGCCCCGGCCAGGACTACTTCCACCCCGGCGGGGGCAGCCCGGCCGCAGCCTACCAGGCCGCCCCCCCTCCTCCTCCGCATCCTCCGCCTCCGCCTCCCCCCTGCGGCGGGATTGCCTGTCACGGGGAGCCCGCGAAGTTTTACGGATACGATAACTTACAGAGACAGCCGATTTTTACGACCCAGCAAGAGGCCGAGCTGGTACAATATCCTGACTGTAAATCGTCCAGTGGTAATATTGGCGAAGACCCAGACCACTTAAATCAGAGCTCGTCTCCTTCTCAAATGTTTCCCTGGATGAGACCACAAGGTTGGGATGCATTTTTTTTTTTTAAGCGGGGAGAGGGGAGAAATCTGCTTTCGTCTCACGTTCTAGCTTTAAAACTCCCTCTTTCTCTCCCTCTCCTTTTCCTTCTTGTGCAGCTGCAGTGTCTCTCATTCATAGAGTAATAAGACTTTTTTTCTCCCCTTAAAGTAGAAACCATGTAAAGATGGGCGCAATAATTGTCAAGATCTTCTCTCTGCCCCTGTTGCTTGCACATCCTATATATATCAGAGCTAAAGAGAATTGTGTGTATTTCACCCCTTAGACCCGTTCCAGAAACCTCCAGCAACCTGCTGAGACACCATTACATTTTTAAAACGTTTGTTTTCCTCTTTTTTTGTTTGTTTATTTTAATCAGCAGCTCCTGGTAGACGAAGAGGAAGACAAACCTACAGTCGTTTCCAAACCCTAGAGCTGGAGAAGGAATTCCTTTTTAACCCTTATCTGACCAGGAAGAGAAGGATCGAGGTTTCCCACGCCCTAGCCCTCACGGAGAGACAGGTAAAAATCTGGTTCCAGAACAGGAGAATGAAATGGAAAAAGGAGAACAACAAGGACAAATTCCCGGTTTCCCGACAGGAGGCAAAGGATGGGGAAACCAAAAAGGAAGCCCAAGAACTGGAGGACGACAGAGCCGAAGGCCCAACAAATTAACTTCTACCTTTAAAATTTTACCACAGACTATTAAAACTAATGATCAACATATGCTGGTGGACACCACCTATTTTCTTTGTTGGAAAGGACTTTACCTGCATTTCAAGCTACCTTCATGTCACTGCTCTTGAGGTTTCTGCGCTTTGAGAGGGATTTGGGTGTTAAAAACAGTTTCTAGTATTGCAGAGAAGCAGCCTTCGAGCTGTCCTATGTAAGGGTAATTTGATACTCATCCTGTAGCTATATTTTTATAATGGTAGTTTTTAATGTCTGAGCTGGTGATTTGCCTCAACAACGTAAACTTCCTAATGATTAGCACTAAATAATTGAATATAAAATGCTTTATTAATCAAACAAGTGCACTTGAACATTTCAAATCTTTTCTTTATGGTGAGTAAATTAAAAGAAGTTTATTAATTTTTTAAAAAATTATGCCTGCAGAATATTTACTTTATATTATTTGATTTAAATATATTATTTATGTTTTTTTCTTTCTGCTTTTATAATGAATGGTTCGGGTGACTTTTGTTTACTCCTAAAACATTTCTTTGAGTATTTTGTAAATGTACTATCTCTGGGAAAAGTCTGGGCCAAATATTCGAAAAGCACATGTTAGCTGAAGAGTGTAATGTGTAGTCGTGGCTCTGCAGCTTCCTTAAACTTGCGGAAAATGTTGGGCCAGTGACAAAAGTTTCAGGACAATGTCAAAGTTGACATTTAATAATTTTTCTATAGTCTGTACAAATTATGGCAATGTAATCATCTAGAGTGAATGAATACTTGAAAAGCCAATTATAACATTTTCACTCATTAACTTCTCACTCTGGGAAGTCGCCTTGTGGAATGCCTCTAGTTTCTCAACTTGCTTTCATTTTGAACCGTGCTTGGTATCGCCTGAAAGCGCTAGGTCTCTATGCTGTGGCCGCCGCTATGATTCCGTTTTTTTGAGTAGGTGCCATATTTATTTGTATGCCCTTCGCTCTGTTTGCACACCCATTTTGAGCCAACTTGCTGTGCGCGTCTCAGATGTCGGTTGGTACGTCCTCTGCTGTTCTCCAGGATGGCCTCACCTATTTGAAACAAGCCCTGAGAGCAAACGCAGAAAAATCTGAGTGTAAACAACCGCTCCAAAAAATAGCTAGCTCCTTAATAAAGAAATTAATCTTTTTCTAGAGCTAGTGTCTTTGAGCGCCGCAAATAACCCTTTTCCTGAGTCAGGAACAATTGCATGGGCTGACACCAAGGCAACCTTCCGCTAAAGCTTCTATTTGATAAATAGTGGGTGGGGGTTACATGCACCCCAGCGGTAAAAATAAATAAATAAATGCAACGGTGGGGGCGACTTCCTTTCATTGCAGAGAGGGCTGATACACTATCCTAGCTTCATCCTGTTCTAAATAACCTTGGTCAGATACTGTGAAAGCTTTGAACTTCGCAAAGGACTCGAGTTGTAGGCCCACTGGGGGACGACCCAGAGTCCAGGTTACATCACAGCTGATTCCACTGAGCCCACACTGATGCTGGGGTTTGGGATCTGTTATTAACAAGATATCCATTTTCCATTCGAGGCTGCTCCTGCAGCTGCCATTTTACGAGGGAAGAGGAGGGGAAAGAGGGGAGGGAGAGAAGAGGAGAAATTCAAGTAAGCCAACATTTCTCTTGGTAAAAGGGAAAGCACCTTTATCAGGTAGACATTGAGGAGCTCTGCTTTTTCTAGCTGTGTTTATTTTTAGAGAGGTACATTTTAATTTCCAAAGTGGCTTTTGTTGCTCAGGTAAGAAAAGGAAATCCTATAGCTTTAGGCCTGGATCACCCCCTCAGGCATTGGTGGGCTTTTGCCTGCTGCTTCAAGGACCAGGGAAATGTTGGCACAGATCGGGCTAGAAGCGAAGGACCACCTGGCTTTCTATCCAGGGAAGAGGCCGTGGCTGTGGCATTCACTGACCTGAACCCTGAATTTTAAGTCACGGGTGGCCCAGGGCTTAAGAAACATTTGCACAGGAGGAGACAGCTGCAAACGCCCATGCTGGATTTGGAAATGTTTTGCTCTGTGTGCTGCCTGAGGCTCTGCTGTTGGCTGGTATAGAGCAAGGATGCCAAGAGCCTGAAAGTATGGCTAGGGAACAGTCTGGGGGTGCGGGGTAAGCTGGCCAGAGACTAGTGCTGGCTAAACGTCAGCCAGCTCTCCATTTAAGGGACTCCTGTCTATTACCAAAATTCAGTGTCTCCCACTCAAGAATGCTCCCCAAATATCACTTTTAGAGCCACTGATTTGGGCAACATTCTATCAGGTGGGGGATCTGGTGCAAGGATGGATGTGGAAATCCAGGAAGGAATGGGAGACAGAAATGCCCTTATTTCCTTGGCATTCTGTGCTGCTCTGGAAGTGTTATACCTCTGACCTCATTGTCCCCCTAACTCATGGTAACATTGTAGCTCATGTACAGAAAAAGACGCGGTTGCAATAACTGATGTATTTGAACATACACAAATTTGGTGGGGTTTTTGCATATTTGGTGTATTTGTGCGTATACATAGATCACACGTGCAGAAAGTGTTGGTAATAAATGTAGGTATATATATTTCCTTTTGTAGTTAGGAAAAGCATGGATTTGTCTGCAAATAAAGAGCTGGGGGAATTACACATCACACACCCACTTGCCACCTTCTTTCTTACAGCGGCTAGAAACCCCCCATCATGGTGTTTCACGCAGATAGACTTGCAGTGACGAGCTCGGAAGATGCACTTCTAATTGGCTCAAATCTGTAAATACCCGAGGGTTTCTGCAACAAGGGAGCAAACATTTTTTGCTGCAGAAATTTGCATAAACCTTCAGAGAACCCTTTGCAAACCCAGACGATGCTTTTCTGCTCTGGGCTGCTTAGAGAGTCTGCTTAGAGAGGTCTGTAAACCGTTTAGAGAAAAATAGGACCATCCAATTAACACTGCCAAGAGCCTGAAAGTATGGCTAGGGAACAGTCTGGGGGTGCGGGGTAAGCTGGCCAGAGACTAGTGCTGGCTAAACGTCAGCCAGCTCTCCATTTAAGGGACTCCTGTTAACACTGAATGAAAGAACCAAGCCTTCGAAGTGATTTAGGTTCTCTGCAAGGACCAGAAACACACAAAGGAGGGTGTGGATCTCAATGGTTCTTAGAGAAAAGCCAGTTCAGGGACTGCCATTTTGTGAGGTTCCACAAAGCCCAGCACATCGTTTACCTCTGTACAGGGGAAAAAAGTGCAAATATGGCTGCCTTTTCAGTGCAAAGAGTCTTTTCCCAGCTGTCCTTCCCCAAGCTGAAAAGGAGGGTCACAAAGCTCCGCTTTTATTTGGGTAGAAGGGGAGAGGAAAATTGAAAATTGAGATTATTTCTCAGAAAATTTTAGGATCGAACAATCTCTGGTTCAACATGTATAGACCAGTGTAAAGTGTTCTAGCTTGGGAGGGTCCAACAACTTGCCCCATTTTCTTGTATAATTAAAAATATTGTTTTATTATTCTTCACTGTAGAAGGTGTTGCTGTTTCTCATCCAAGCCTGTGTCTTCTGCTTCCAGGTGTTGGCTGAATCCACGGGTATCTGGGGATGGTCAAGGGAAGAGAGAGAACATTTTAATGGACCCTGACTGCTGCTATGGTTCCCTGCAGCAAAGTTAGAGCCCACTGACTTTTTCTAGAAAGAATATGACCTTTGCTGACAGATGGCAACAGAAGTCCTTTAATCAAAAACATCCAAGGTCACTGGAGCTTTTTCAAGTGATACAAATGGCCTGCTCCCAGAGGGTGCTGTGCGCTTCCTGCTTTAAGTCCATGTCCACTTAGGTACTTACTGGGTGTGAGGATGTTAATAGCAGAGAACTTGCACATAGACATCCAACGCAAATATTTATAAAGGTATTACTAGAAGTCCAAAGACAGTGTCCTTGATAGCAGGAGAGGGTTTACCTCTTTCAGGCAGGTCCTGAAGCCTGCGTGTCCATGCCCATGCATTAATGCTGAGGGAAGGCTGGGGCCAGGCAAGGACATTTACTTTCTGCTGATGTTCACTGGAGCAGCTACTACCAGAAGTGCAAAGGGAACGTGACTCCTGCCTTTGAAGAAAAAGGCCTATTTTTTTCAAGGCTGAAACTGGGGAGTTGTTCTTTTCCTGGACAAAAGGAGCCCCTCTCTTCAATACTGCATTGAGCAAGCTTTTGAATGGACAAACATTTAGGGGGCAAGGGAAGGGGGAGAACTCGAATGAAATTTCTTAGAAATGAGAATTGCACTCAGGAAGACCTAAAGCAAGGGCTTTCATTAGGGATCCAGAAAGATTTCTTCTCTCACCCAGGACTATCCAAGAGGATGCTTTCGCCCTGATAAAGGCCAGGCATTGGGAGCTCAAACTGATATTTTGGAGAGGTTGACGAGTATCTAAAACCATTTCCAGCCTTTGAGCTGGTTAGTGACTCTCCTACTGCAGAAACCCCAAGAAATGGGAGGGACCCCAATTTATGTTGAAGAGGGGAGGAGGGACTGTGAGCTCCCTTGGCCTGCAGAGCCCAGGTTTTCTGAGCAAGATCACTGGGGCTGTCTTGCCTGGAGATGAGAAGGGGCAAAAACCGAAAGTGCTTGGCCGCCCTTCCTGAGCGGGCCTTTTGGTGAGGGGAGGGGAGGAGAAGCCAAGTGACCCACACCAGGAGAGAGAGTTGGAAGGGTGGTGACTGCCAGGATCACCTCCCCGAGCGCCTGGGCAGTACGCCGCACTCATTTCCCCTCTAACAGCGCCCAATCGAGTAGAGGTTTCGAGTCAAACAAACAAAAACAAAAAGAAAAGAAAGAAAGAAAAAATAATGATTCCTAGGAAAGGTGAGAGAGAGAGAGTCAGGAACCGTGGAGGCAAGAGAGGCAGAAAGCAGAGGACAGGGGCACAGAGGAAGAAGGAGGAGAGGAGGGAGGAAAGAGGAGAGAGACGAGAAGAGAGAGAGGAGAAAGAGAGGAAAAAACATGGCGCTTGCGAGCTGTATGTGCAAAATCCGCAAGGAATTGCAGTAAATTCCTTTTTGTTTGAAGAAAATTTACAACTTGGTAATAGACCTTTTTATGACCTATTTGCGGTCGTCATTGGCTGCGGCTGGTCATGTGCAGGCGCCGCTCGCCTTCACGGCCTTTTTCCTGATTTCCCAGGCGAATTTCCCCCCGCATTCTGCCTTCCTAGAGCCTCACCCCCTCTTTTTCTAACCTTTGTCTCTGCAGAGGTGGGTTCCAGTCGCCGGCTGCGGGAGTGCGGGGTCCGCAGCGGCCTCCGCTTCCGCCCGGCGCCCAACTTGGCCCCATGGCCGCTTCGCTCGGGCCGCGCCGCTGCCGCCCCCGGAGCCGGTGGGGAGCCGTGCGGGCGGGAGAGCCCGGAAGGAGCCCCGGGCTCCCAGGCCCCCGCCGGCGCCGACAGCGCCGGCCAGGAGCAGCCGGCCTGCTCCGGGTGACCGCCGCCGCCGCGCGGTCCCGGCACGAGCGGGTCCCTGCCGCCCGGAGCGCGCGTAGACCGGCAGCGCCTAATGGATTACAGCAGCCGCCCGGCCGACCGCCGCCTCCAGCTCGGCCGCCTCCGGGTAAGAGGTGCCCCCGCCCCCCTTTCGCCCCGAGCCCTGCCGGCAAGGAGCTCCAGGCGCCCACCTCCTCGGGCAGCTCGCTGAGGCTGGCCAGACCCCCTGCACTTCCCCGGGACCTGTGGGTGGCTGTCTGCGCCCCATGCTTCCCAATCACTCCTTCTCTGCGCGGGCGTCCCCTGGGGCCCCGGGTCGGGTCAGCTGAGCTCAGAAGCCGGAGGGAAGCCCCATTTCCTCTCGAGATTCCGAGAAGTGGATGGCGGCAGAAAGGACTCCACTGCCTGGATGGAGAGGCTGTGGAGCCTCACCCTGGGAAGAGTGTGTAGACGGTTCCTGGACGGCTCAGCTTTGCTGGGGGCACTAAAGGCACTCGGTTGTATAGAGCAGGGTTTTGCGGTTCGTCTGTGGTCAGAGGTACCGGGAAGGCTAACAGGTGTTTTTTGAGGGTTAGGGCTAGGGTTGGGGCTTGAGGTGGGGGTGGGGTGGACTCTGTGTACCCTGGATGTGCTTGGTTTGTTACTCTAGGCTTTGGTGAGTGATGCTAATTTCTAAGGTTTATGGTTTATTGGGCCTTGTGTATCAGGTGGAATTTTAAATATTTTTAACTGTTTCTCTAGTTCTTAGAGAATTTTTGTAACGACTCAAGAAAGGTCCCTCCCCCAGCTAATCTGTCAGGTGAATTTGGATTATTTTATATCACAAAATGGATGCATGTTTTGGGAGGTAATACTCTCAGAAAATCTGGTGCAGGTTTTGGGGAAAAACCGATAGACATTTCAGAAATGTGAAGCATGCCTAAGTTCAAACATCGTGTGTGTTTCTTATTTGCCAGAGTAGGAAAAGAATAGATATTTTGCTCTGTAAATATAGTGTCATGGTTTTTTGCCTACCAAAAAAAAAATGTTCTATAGCCACGTTTTCTCCTCTACTTCAAAATTACTTAACCGAAACATTATCTATGCGTCAAAAGAAAATCCTTGCAGGAAAAAAAGAATCCTATTTTCTCTCACCAATTTCGCACGGCACTTGAGGATGCAATTCTTAAATCCTATTGCCTATTCCCTCATGGGCACGCTGTGAAATATTAAAACCTTTGCACAATCTGCCGCATTGCGCATGAGGTTGACCTGCGCATGGCGAGTATCATCTCCATTGCACCTAGCTACAAATCCTAACACAATGTTCCCCTAAATATTTCAGTGTAACTGTGTTGGCCGTAAAAGCATTTCAGAACAATAAATGACATCTTTGTAGAAAGATATTTTTAGTAATTAACGATGGAATCACGCTCGTTTCAAAATGGAGGCCACGATTTGTGGCTAGTTCACGTCTGCGGAATTGTCGTGCATCACTAACTATGATTACTCACAAATAAACTGAATGACTTTCTTATTTGAAATGTCTGTATTTTGTAACTATTTCTCTACTGTGGGACAATGGCTGTTGAGATCATTCATGCTGGAAAAAAAATCATTACCTATTGAAAAGCAGGCCCCTGGTGGGCAGAGCCTGAGGAGTCCCTAGGTCGGCTGGGACCTGGGTGGAGGTGGGGAGGAGTTGTGGCAGTGATGGCCAAGCCCTAGTGTTCAGACCTTTAGTCGTTTTTCCCTGGGTTTGGTGGCCGAGTCTGCCCAAGTGACTACGAACTTGGGCGGGCTGCAGATCCGATTACGCATCAGAGGGTGATGTCCTGGGCAGATATGGAGGACTGCGGTAGCATTAAGAGCTTATTGGAACTAAATGATCGATTTCATCTAAGAATAAATAATCTGCAAACCACATTTGAACTCAGGCCACTTAGTCCACGAGGAGACTAGTTCACGCTTTTACCACTGCTGGAAATGCTCCCATTGTCACTGTTAATTCAATACAAAATTTAAATGAAATAAAAAACACTTGGACCCTAAGAGCTCACAAGCCAGAGAGTGTCACTTCCAGCGTCCTTGGCGCCAACCTCTACCCGTTTGTAGATCAGGGAGTCGGTGGCATGTCCAGGCCTTGGTGTCCACGGGTCAGGCTGTGAGCTGGGCTTGCGCTCTCCGCGAGGACTAGGCAAGAGCGCAGCTCCCTGTTAGAAATGTGGCCAAAGCATCAGGGCTGAAAATCAAACGTATTTTCCTGTCAGATGCTCCTCCAAATAAATAAATTTCGCCAGAAATCTGTTTTCTGAGCTCGAGAAGCAGGGGGAATTGGAACAAAGACAGTATTTCACTCTGGGCTGGCAGGCAGCTGTTAGAGGTATTTACGGCCTTGCCGCAGTGCGGTCGCCGAGCAGGGCACGCGGGGCCACCGGAAGCTGGGGAGAAGCCACCAAGAACTCGGAATTCCGATTTAAGTCCAATTTAGGGCCACTTTCCGGAATTGGTGTGGATAGATACCCTCTTTCTAGGAACTAGTCCCTTAGACTTGATAGTTGTGCAGAATGAGGGAGAAGTTGTGCTCTCTGAATGCAGGGTCGTTTTTCCCCGCCTTGATTAACAACTCAAGACAAGTCGTGCACTAGACGTGACATTGCTGATCCAAATGACAACCTTGAGAGTGTCCATTGGCAACATGGCGATTTTGTTGGTTTGGCGGAACAGGGCTTGCAAGTCAGAAAGCATAGTTGAGCCTTTTAATACAGGTTTTCCTGAAAAAGAAAAGTCTGTTTCCTCTCTCTCTGAGATAGGACGTCCAAGCCCGTCCGCAGGCAGGCGCTGCGGCAGCGCCCCGGGTCGCACACCGCACAGAGCTGCGTACTCCGCCCGCACCGCTCAGGGCCCCGCAGCGCCTGCCACGCACGCTCGCCCGGCGTCCCGTCCGGCGCATGTGCAGTGAGACGGCCCAGCCCGGGGATCCAACCAGCAAGGCACGGCTGGGGGGAGGGGGCGAGTGGGTCAGAGCAGGAAGATATAACACGATCCCTCCACTGCTCCCTCCCTCTTGATTCGCTACTCGTCTTTCCTTTATTCCAGCCTTCCATCTAAATATAGCCAAACATCTTGCCCTTCACTACGTTATTTTCAATCATCTTGACTCACCACCCCACCCCAATTTAAATCTGTAGTTTAGAAACAGTCTGCAAATGCGAGCTAGTGGCCAAAGGGAAGCCAAATCCTTCAAGGTGTTAAAACACACACATTTTTTAACACCTTAAAAGAGTTTATATATATGTGATCCTCGGGGAAGCATATAGATTTTTTCAGTCTGGTGCTTCTGCTTTGGAAAAAGGCCTTTCCTCTTGGCGCCTGTTCAAACCGCCAAACTTGAGGCCAATCGTTCAGCTGAACCATCCCCGGATCTTGTTACGCCAGCGCAGCACGTTCGAGGGCTCTGTGGGGGCCAGTGGTTTGGCGGAGAGCGGTCAAATAAATAAATAAACGGACAAACTGGAGGGATTTTCCGCTTGGGCTCGCCTAATTAATGGGGGATGCACGCTCCCGGGCCGCGAGCCTGTGGTCAGTGCTGGGGAGGTGGGGTGGGAGGCCCCCTCAGGGCCCTCGCGACTCCTTCGGGCCGCCCCGGAGACACCGAAGGACGAGCTTACGGCCTCTGGTGCGGGAAGACCTCGGCCGGCGTAGACCAGCCCGGCCTCGGGTTTCCGGGGTTGCTGCAGCGCCCCTGCCTGGCTGTCTGGCGCCTTGTCCAGGAGGAGGCGCTGTAGGACAAGCGTCTCGCTGGCTGCCGCGACTCCGGAGATGCCCTGGGCGCCCGCGGGCGGGGAAGGGGAGGTCACGTGACCCCGCCCCGCCCTCCAGTCCTGCTCGCAACCTGCTTTCGGCCTCCGAGAAGGGTCGCCGAGGCTGCGCCGGCTCCCGGGGGGCTGCTTCCCGGGACCGACAGCAGAGGCAGCCACGAGGCCCGGGAGAGCCTGAAGGCAGGTTCTGGGGTAGCAGGCCACCTCACTTCCTCTGCCTTCCCAGAGGGGGCGCGATTTCTGCGCGCTGGGCTCCTAAGAGCAGGAAACTAGGGTCCCGTGGTGGGGCAAACCGCGCCCAATCCGCAGGATCCCAAACAGACCCTTCATGCTGAGCTGCTGTTCTTGCCACTTTCCCTTTCTTCGATCCTGGGAGCCAGATTGGGCAGCCTTGAAAAGCACATTGTTGCCCAGCGCCTCTGGCTGGCTGGCGGGCCTCGCCCTGGCTTACCCAGAACAGGGCCCGGCTTCCAGGACTCCCTCGGGGCTCCTTGACGCTGAGAGCCAAGGTGAATCCCATTGACTTTACAGCTTGAGAACTCCACACATGCTCATCTCTACCCTTTTCCACATCGCCCACACGTCCTTCTTTCACCATTGTGCCCATTTCAGGCCTTTGGTGGACCCACGGGGGATTTCTTGCGCCAGGGGTGACACCCAACTTCAACAACTGGCTCTGATCCAACCCCACTGATCCTCCTTTGTCTCCTGGCAGCGCAGTCTTTTGCCTCCCTCTTTTCTCTACCTTAGGGCAATGATTCTTCATGAAGGCCTGCATTCAAATCTCTTGTTTATAATGCAGGTTTTTGGGTCTCATGCCAGACTTACTGAATCAGAATGTCCGGGACCTGCATTTTATAAACACTCTCCTCCAGGGCAATTAGGATGCACGCTTATGTTTAAGAACTACTGGTCAAGGGTCTCTCCTGTTTCTTCTACAGTTCTTCTGTCTCCAGGGGACACATTTCCTCTACTGCTCAGCACTCCCACAGTTCCAGGGGCTCCCTCCCTAATTGGGTTTTCTAATGTCACTATCCTATAGGCTGAATAATTGGTCCCATTTAGGGAAGGGGACATTGATCCCTTGCTAACTTGGAGATTTCAAAGAGATGAGTAGGTTCTGGGTTCAGACTGCCTTGGTCATATCTTTACCACTTACCTGCTGTGTAACCTTAGGCAGATCAGGCAAACGTTTTTGTTTCCTCATTTGAAAAGTAGGGATAATAAGAGTACCTTCAAGGCTTGTTATGAGAATTTTGACTAACGGCTTTACATACCTTAACTCACTGGTTAGGTACTTACAACAGTGTTTTCGCACAGCAAACATTCAATCCGTATCCCTTTTCTGCTCAGCAATCAGACCTAGAGTTTTAGAGCTGAAAGAGACCTGGTTCACTTACTCAATCCTTGCATTCTACAGAGAAGACAGGCCTAGGCTTGGTCACACAGGAAGTGGCAGACCCAGGAGAACATTGTTCTGGGACTCTTCCTATTCCTGTAGTGGGAATCCTCCGTGTCAAAGGCCCCCTTGGGTCTCAGTGTCTGGCAGCTGCCTATAGGTAGACTTCAGGGCTGTACCCACGAAGAAAGTGCCCCTAGCTCCTCAGTGGACAGATGTCAGGTAGGAAAGGCCTCACACCCACCAGGGACATCTGCAGCTCCTACAGAGGGCTTCAGGTCTTTCCAGAGAGCAGGCCCCACTGTCCACCTCCTGGAGTCACCTCCACCACCACCTATCAGTCACACTCACCAGGGCAAGTACCCTCTTTTCAGTCTCTTGAAATCTGGGGCAGAAAAGCAAAAGGCCAGTGGGCAACAGCAGAGGAGGCCAGGAGTGCCCACTCCCTGTGAATCTGCTTGTGCTCCAAGATCTGGGCTCTGGGGCCATGGCCAAGCTGCAGCTCCCAACTTGGGTCATTGTCATGCCAGGGTATGTCTTGGAGAAGACCTACCCCACAAATCTCCATCAGCCCTTCCAATTGTTTGAGATTCTTTATATCTTTTAAAAAGAGTTATGTAAATGCTACTTCAGGCTACAACCCACACACATGCACACCCCCCTGCAACCAGGTTCCATCGCCTTGACTTCTGCCTATAGACTTTTCCTGAGGGCTTCGGCAGCCCTTGGCCAAGCTGCTTCTCTTGGCTTAACCAGGAGTCCACCTGGGTCAGATTTTCTCTCAGCACACATATCTCTTCTACTATCAACCATGTCAGGCAGAGTTTGGCCCATGGCAGAGGGCAGCGCTGCAGCCCCCCAGCCACCCCCAACTTCTGTGCCATCTAACCGCCATCCCCGGTTCTCAAAGGACTTAGACAGCCACACCAAACCCTGCCCTTTGGGACCACTGGAACCTTTTTCAGCCGCTGACCCCACCATCAGAGATCCTACCCCAGGGCCCCTCCTTTTTGGATCCTATCTCTTGCTAATAGAGTTTTCCCCTGGGGTCATCTTTTCTTCCCAGAGGACGACAAGCCAGAGTTCCCATAAGTGGACTCCATTTTAGGGGGAGGGGGTGGTGGGAGAAGTGTTCCTCTTTCAGTGATAGAGTACAGTGCCAACAATATGGAATCCTATTTCTCTCCTGCTTGATACTCCCTGCTCAACTCTTTTCTGGCTCTACTCCCAGCCTATGTCCCTGTGTCCCTAAGTATCAGGCCTGGGCAGTCTCTTCTTCCATCTGCCCCCAGCCTAGGGAGTTCATCCAAAGCCCCATCCCCAACCATCCTGGTCGTGCAGACACTTAAAGAGGAGAACTCAATACCAGCTCTGAGCAAGAGGCCTCTGCACAAGGGGCTGTTTGGGTGGGCAGAGGGCTGACCTCATTACATTTGAGTGCAGCTGATGCCTCCTGGGGCCCTTTCATTCTCTCCTTCTGGAGAGAATTTGGACTCCTCTTCCATTACCACCACTGAAAGTCCTTGGGAAAACCCCAAGAAATTGGACCAAGCTAGTCTGCTGTTCCCCCTGGTGCTCAGCCTGCTTGCTAGACTGTTCTTCCCTATCCCAACTGTCTCATTCATCTACAGAAGCCCAGGACATTGAGGACTGGGGGCAAGGGAAGATTGTAGGAAGGTAGACCCTCTCTCCTTCATCACGTTGCCTGGCTGTCCTGAGATTAGAAAGTAGCTGAAGACGTCTGCCTCCTCGATGTTTCCTTTCTTTCCTCCTTTTCCCTAGGCATAGCTAGTTACGTTCCTGTTATCTAAATAGACCGAGTAGGCTGTGTAATTATATTCCTCTTTTTATGTAAGCCACAGTGAAGACTTCAGGCAAATCCCAATCACCACCTTCTTCACCATTTGCTCAAAAAATAGCTCCTGAGCCCCGATTAGGTGCCAGGCGTTGTTTCAAACATCACCTCCTCAGCCTGGTCTTCTCCTTATGCCATCCAATTGCCTAGAAAGTCATGCATCCTTGGATTGTTCCTTTAACTTAAGGAAAAATAAAGATTTTCCAATATAACTTTGTTATAGTGGGTTAACAGGGACTGCTTTTGAAGCTGTTCACCTAGTGCTAGCAGAATCAGAAACCATTTTTAAAGGGTTGATCTTTACTCATACTTTAAAAACAGATGCTACCAACTGTAAAAGCAAAAGATCTTCCTAAGTGGCTAATGACTGGGGGGGGGGGAGCAGGGGGGGGGGAGGAGAAATAGATGCCATACAGTCCAAGCTAACAGCCCCCTGCTTTCTAGCTAATGAAAGTCAAGTCAGGAAGCGGGTTTAGAAATGCACGGAGAATGGGTGGAAATTGGGATGCAAAGAGATCTTTGTAGAGAGGGAGATGGGCTTGATGGGATTTGTTGATGAGAACTTTTGCAACTGAATTTGATTTAGAAATCACGTGTGTGTGCTCTACAAATCCACACAGAACATCCATTCTGTTAGTTGCAATAGTTAAAATCACACATTTTCACACTGATGGCAACTCTAGCGGGCTATAGAAGGATGTTGGGATCAATTCTCTTTTTGCTTACTCTCTTGGTGGAAGCTGGGGGCATCTTTCTCACCCCCACCTCCCCAAGCGTAGACTTTCACATTCTCGGGGAAAGCAGCGCTCAGGCCCAAGCCCCTTTTCTTGGCTTTCTCAGCAAGAGTGCACGCTCCCTCCTCCTCCCTTAGGCTCTCCCTCTGGTGGGAGTGGTAGTGGAGAGGGTTGGGGGGATAGGATCCCACCCAGCTTTGGGCCCCCAGGACTGTGAGCCCTGAGCCCTGTGGTTGGGGGCACTGTGGGACTGGGGACATCTGACTTCCTGGGCTCTGGTTCCTTAGAGCCTCATTTGCTTCCTCACACCCTGTCCCCTTCACACCAGGGCTGTTTTATTGTTTTATAACCTTCTTTAGAGCTTCAGTTGCCAAAGATTCCGATGGGGCTATTTTCCACTTTCTCACTTTACCAAACCCTAAGTCTTGCTGTTTTAAGCAGTTTGGTCACTTGCAAAGACTTCCCTTTCAGATCTAAGCAAATTATAGAAAGCTCTAGGCAAGGGGCTACCTTCAGCTTTTGCTGAGCCCATCTACAACAATACAGAGCCAAGTGTTAACTCCAACAGCCAACCCACCCCCAAGCCCACCCAGCCTCTCCCTAACCACCCTTTTTCTATTGGAGCTTGAACAAAATCTCAAATAACTTCTAGTATAAGCAAGTAAGAAGTAGCCTTTGACTTTCCTCTTTATTTATTTACCACATCTAGAGCTAGAAAATGATTGAAATAAAGGAGTTGATGGTACTCACAGAGAATGCAGCCAAAGAACCATAAGACATGCCCACCAACCAGCTTTTTCCAAATTGTACTATCTCCCAACTTAAACAGACGGCTCTGAAAAGATGCTATATGAAAAGCACGGGGTATTGATATGAATCTGATACCCCTTGCATCCTGGATATTTGGAACTATTTAAATGTGAGGGAACAGTTGCAGTGAACCTTTATTTAGTGAATAAAAGTTTAAAGCCAAAGGTTATTTATGGTTCTGCAGAGATGGGACCTGAGTGGCTATTTATGAGCACGTGATTCCAATAAACTTTGTTTTATGGCTTGAGAGTTGACAAGCCAAAATATAATTCCCACCATAAATTAGGTTAAGAGCATACAAGTGCAGATGCTTGGTTCCTGGAGCAGCGATAGGAATGGGAGAGGCTCCAGCTAGCACCGAGCTCAGAAGGAGACAGTTCTCCTCCCAGCTCCCCTGCCCGCTAGGAGAGAAAGCCAGTAAGTCACTTATTACTTTTTCCACGACAACTCCAGGGGTGGGGGATTTCTCTGCCTCCTCTTGGTCTTGTCTGCCTGGGGTGGAGAAAAGTCCCATCGAAGTTAATTCTAATTTTAGCCTAAACCCAAATTAACAAATGGAATGAGAATTCTGGTTTTCTCCCCTCTCTCCGGGCATAGAAAGTTAGGAATTGAGGGCTCCCACTTTACAAGAGGGACTTACTGTCTCTCCCCTCCCCATAATGGAGCATCTGCTTCCGAAGTGGGATGAAACTGTGGTAGTCTAGGTGGAGAGAGAGAGAGAAAGGATGAGGATGGAGATGGCTTTGCCTCTGAGATTTCTCAGAGAAGCCTACCATCCTAGAATAAAACTAGAGGAGATAGAAAACTTAAAGCAGGACCCCGGCGCCTGTGAGGACCGCTGCTTTGTAAGATTGCTTTGTGGGTTCTCCAGCAGCAATGCTGACAAAATGATGTCATATCCATAGAGCTGGATAACATTCTAAAGCATTGCCAATTACCTTTAAACCCATCGATTTTCCTCCTCCTTGGTTATCATTTGGGTCCTCATTTCCCTTGGAAATTGCTCTTTGTTTTGAATTGGAGAAGAAGTGGGAAGGCAAGTCCCAGCCATGCGTGGTCCTTCTTTGGGAAGAAGACAGGTTTTGGGAGTGCTGGTTGGGGCTGGGGAATTTGAAACCGATCTGAACCTGGAAAAGGGGGCTGAATTGCTCCCAGCGCAAGACTGACGGGGAGCTGGGGCGGGAGACAGATGCAGCGGCTGCCCCCTCCCCAGTGGACCTGAGCCCACCCGGCCGATTGTGCAGAAGGAAACACACAAAGGCCTATTTTCTCCTCGCTTCCCGTTTTCCCACTGGGGAAACCCTGTTACAGGCAGCCTGAGTCGGGCCAAGCAACCAGTAAGGTTTTGCCCAAGGATGCATGGAGTGGGGGAGGTGGTAGGGGCCATACTCTCCTACTCCGTGGGTCTGCCCTTGAAGACTGCGGTCTCTCGCTCCGCGGAGAACTTGGCGCAGTTCCTGGGGGCGGGCACCCGAAGCAAGGAGGTCTGGGTATTGGTGGGGTGTCTGGGCCTTGTCATTTTTCTGTGTATCATCTATCTCTGCTTTATTATCCTGTGGAATTTGAGTGACCCTCGTTTTCATTGCAACAGGTTCGGGACCATGAGACACCGCCGCTGTAAGTACCTTCCCGTTTCTTCCGAATCGCGAAGAGGCGGTACCGATAGCTGGAGAGGTGGTGGGCGAGGGCCACGCTAGGGGGTGGGTGGAAGGGAGAACGGCCCTGCCTCCCCTGGCCTGGCGATACGAGGGGAGCTCCCTTGGAGGTGGCGGCTCTTAAGTTGAGCTCCCAGAAAATTTTTCTGGGGCCTAGCTCACAGTCACCTAACCAAGGGAACGCCGCGAGCTCTCGACCTTGTCCCCTTGGGCCTCCCTGGAACCTTCCGGGCCTTTCCAGGCCTCCCCAGCTCGCACAGGTGCAGTTCTGCCGCAGTGTACGCTTCTGTTAAGAGCTTGCAGCTAATTAGCAGCCCGCCCTATTAACACGTTGCGGCGAGCGTTGCCTTCTGCTCGAACCAACCTGCTAAACACCAAGGCAACGGGATCCCCCTCCGCAGCCCAGCCCAGCCCAGCTTAACCCGGTCTAGCCTAGGCCAATCTTCTCTTGTTTTTAATGAAAAGAAGGGGAAAAAAACAAAAACAAAAAACAACCCTCTATGGCTACGGGTGTTTTCAGTTGGCCCTCTTCCGGGAAGGGCTGTGAATTCTGAGCTTTACGTGGAAGTCCCTCCTCGCCCCTCCCCTGGCCCCAGCCCCCGTCGTTTGGGCTCTGGGTTGGGGACACCGGCTGAATGAGGAGCATTCACCTCTGCTTCTCAGTAATTACAATTCGAGAATTTCCCGCACCAGAGCCGCTGGTATTGCAGGCAAACTTGGGGGGTGGGAGGGTTGCGGTGGGGGCATAGATTTTTGGGGTCCTGGACTCGGAAGTTTGGATCTGAGTTGTATGTGCCGCGGACAGGTACATTTCTGAGGAGGCCCGTGAAGCCTCCAGGAAGAAGATTTCACTAAGATGATGGTACGGCCCCTCCCTCACTGCAAAACGGAGATGATTTTATTTTAATGGAAGATGGAGTATGCGAGAGCGGTGGGAACCAGGCACCCTCCCTCTCTGGTGAGACGCCCTCTTTCCAGGGTCAGAGAAGCTGGGACTTGGCCCTGGGCCAGGTTTCTTTGCCCTACAGGCTGGGCAACCTGGTTGATTCCCTGGGGCCTGGGCTCACCCCTAGAAGTGGAGATTCTGCCCACTACATGGTTCCCCTCTAGGAATCAGGCTGGCTCAAGTGAAACGGGCTCTGAGCTCCAGGCTAGAAAACCTGGTGTCGCCAGGACCCCCTGGTCTTGCCCCCCTTCCTGTCCATGCCTGGCTCTGGGTGCTTATCTCTGCCTGCGCTCCTCCCTTGCAAACCCACACTCGGCACCCTGTAGCTGAACACAGCACAAAAAGATCGAGAGATCAAAAGCATTTGTATGGGCAGTCGAGCGGGAGGTGAATATTTAACGCTTTTGTTCATCAATAACTCGTTGGCTTTGACCTGTCTGAACAAGTGGAGCAATAAGGTGAAATGCAGGTCACAGAGTCTAACAAATATGAAAATGTGTACCCTCACCCGGGTCCCCACCTGGCCCAGCAGGCTCCCCCAATTTGTCTGGATAAAGCCCAGGCCCAGTGTCCCCAGGAAGGCTGGTGTATGGGAGCACTTGGCATTAGGGGAATTTGAGGTGAACCCCCTTGGGGCAAGGGAATTGGGCATGGGGCAGCCTCGGAGCTCTTGTTAGAATTGGCACCCAGGAAATCCCTACAAAAGAGCCAAAGCACTGGAACCAAAGGATAGGGGGGAGGGGTGTGCAAGTGCAAAGTGCGGAGTAGAAGCAGGCAGCCAATTTTGCCAGGCTCTGGGCAGAGGGGATGGATGCTCCCCTCTCCACCCCACCAGGCCCAGGCTGAGGCTTGAAACTGATTTTTGAATCATGAGGGGAAAATCAAAACAATCAAAAAAAAATTTCAACACCTCTGGCCTATGCTCAGGGATCCAAAAGCCCCACTGAAGCCCGGGCATCCCTCTGCCCCCAAACTCCATCCTGGCCCTGAGTGCCTCTGTGCTCTTGGTGCCCTGAACCAAGGGGTGAGCCCCAGATGGCGCAGAGGCGCTGGCGGGGGCGCAATTCGTGAACTTTTGTACTCTTGTGTGCTGCTGTCGGCAAAGCAAAAATAATGAAACTTTGTGATATGTTTGTAAATGATTTCGAATGACCCCTCGCCCTGCCCTTCACCATTAGTGCGCTGGCCCTGGCCCAGGGCAGCTGGATGCCTGCAAGCAGCGCCTGCCGTGGGGTCTGCAGCAGCAGCGGACAGGACGGAGAGGCCAGCCGGGCTCAGGGCCCAGGAAGGTAAATGCGCAACTTCTGGGAGAACTAGCTTCGGTAACCATCCTGGCTTGCCTCGGCAGTGGGAAAAAGAATGGGCAGAGGATATTCCCCTCTTGCCTCTTTTTCTTCTGCCACTGAGGGATTTGCTCCTTTCTGGAAAATACCACTTGATAAGGGAGGGGGGGAGAATATTTGGATCTGGGGAGGGGGGTAATAAAGCCGCCATTTCTGGGATGGATTATTTTTTTCTCTTCTTTCTCTCTTAAGAAGACTCTCCTGGCTCCTTGGCTGCTCGGTAACCTCAGCCCCAGTACAAGGATGGGGAACTCGTTGCTGCAAATTGCCACCAAGTCCTTCAGGCCACCTGAACCGTCTCTGAGAGTGCGGGTGGCTGAGTCCGTGCGGTGGCCGCTCCGAGGAAGAGACCGAGGCTGGCAGCAGTCTGGGTACCTGCTCTGGGTGGAACCCGGAGGTAGTAACGTTGTCTATATATACCCTGTAGAACCGAATTTGTGTGGTATCCACATAGTCACAGATTCGATTCTAGGGGAATATATGGTCGATGCAAAAACTTCACGTTTCTCCAAAACAGCCAGAGTGGGAAGTGGAGGCCAGAGGCAGCCGGCGCGGGTCAGTCTTCTCTTTCTGTTTTATTACCTTGGACTCCAGGAGGATCGACGGAGCCTGGTGGCAGAGAGCAGCCTTTCCCTGGAGAAGACCCTCACCTTTAAACAGAGGCTCTTGTGTAAACCCTTAATTGGTTGTATGAATGCAGGGCCAAAGGGCTAGATTTTGGGAGACTCGGGACTGAGGTGGGAGGCCAGGTAGCACCCCAGCTCTGCCCTCCAGCTTGAGGTTGGAGGGTGTCCAATGCGGGGGCTCACTGGCCGTTGACTGCCCTGTGCGAGGAAGGGGAGCCGGGAAGAAGGCGTGCAGGGTCCTTCGGGGCCCATTTGGGTGAGATGGCGGTGCCCCCACGGCATTCCTGGCCCACTCCTCAGTTGCACAGGCAGGGCCAGCAGGGCCTCTTGCCATCGCGGCAGAGCCCGACTCTGACTAGAAACACCCCGGCCTGGGCACTCGCAGAAAGCTTGGCGATTACTCATTGCCTAATTTGGTTCACGCCAGCCAGATTGTGGTAACTTTTGGGTGACCCTGATGAAGACAAAGCCGGGACTCGTCCTTTGTATGGCAGAGTCCCCGTTCCCGCGGGCTGGGCAGGCGGGAACCTGTCTGCCTGGGGTCCTCTGCCCAACTCACAGGCCGCCTCACTCACTCGCCTTTGGAGCCCTGCACCTGGACAGATACCGGGATTCAGTCCCCTTTGAACTGTGCCTGCTTTGGGGGGCTGCTTTCAGGCGGGGTGAGTAGAGAGGGCACTCCAGGTTAGCGAACTCAGTGGCGGACAAAAGCTGGGGTTACCTGCACCGAATGAGGGTGCTGGGGATTAGAACTAACATTCACATCTGGCGGGGGCCCTCAAATGTGCCATGGCGAGTCACTCGATTACACGTATGTTATTTAGTTAAATTTGTGAAAATTATGAGATGCTCACCAACCCGGTGATAAACTCGCTCCCTTGCTATTGGCTGGACTGGTCACATGGCCACCAACTTTATTCAGTTGACAGCAAGTAGGAGGGCCCTATGGAAGGAGAAAAAAAGACAACACGAGAAAAATTAGTATTTTCTACCTTCTGAAATTAATGGCCATGAGTTCGTATTTGGTGAACTCCAAGTATGTGGACCCCAAGTTCCCTCCGTGCGAGGAATATCTGCAGGGCGGCTACCTAGGCGAGCAGGGCGCCGACTACTACGGCGGCGGCGCGCAGGGTGCCGACTTCCAGCCCCCGGGGCTCTACCCGCGGCCCGACTTCGGTGAGCAGACCTTCGGAGGCGGCGGCCCCGGGCCCGGATCGGCGCTGCCCACGCGGGGTCACGGGCCAGAACCCAGCGGCCCCAGCGGCCACTACGGCGCCCCAGGAGAGCCGTGCCCCGCGCCCCCCGCACCCCCGCCCGCGCCCCTGCCCGGCGCCCGGGCCTGCAGCCAGCCGGGCGGCCCCAAGCAGCCGCCCCCCGGGACGGCCCTCAAGCAGCCGGCCGTGGTCTACCCATGGATGAAGAAGGTGCACGTGAATTCGGGTAAGGCACCGGCCCAGCGACCGCTCAGTCCCCACCCCAGCCCGGTGGCCCGGGCCCGGGAGGGGTTGCGAGTGGGTGGGGGCGAGTGGGGCTTCAATGGGCGCCGCAATTACTCTCTCCATAAATTTTTATAGCCGAGGGAGCAGGCCGGGACCATGTGGCTGGCTGCTTGGCTGTGGGCGCAAAAGGGGGTGGAGATGGGGGTGGGGTGGGGGAGGACTCCATTTTCAGAGCGGAGGGAACCTGGTGGAGGAGAGGCGGCTTTCCAAAATGCTTGGGAATTCCGGGGCTGGCGGTGGGCCGGGGAGATAGGAGCGCCTTTTGGGATCCCCGCCTGCCGGCCAGCCTTGGGAAGTGGGTGGGGGTGCGGGGGTGGGTGGGAGGAAGCTTGTGCGCCAGGGAGAGGGCGGGAGGGAGGAAGAGAGCGGGCTGGGGAGCGCGGGGAGGGCGCGGGCCTCGGGGCGCGCCAGGAAGTGAGCGCGGTGGCGAGGGGCCTAGCTAGTGGCCGCGCGCTGACCTGACTGTGCTGTGTTTTGTCTCGCAGTGAACCCCAACTACACCGGCGGGGAGCCCAAGCGGTCTCGGACGGCCTACACCCGGCAGCAAGTCCTAGAACTGGAAAAAGAATTTCATTTTAACAGGTATCTGACTCGGCGCCGTCGGATTGAAATCGCTCACACCCTGTGTCTGTCGGAGCGCCAGATCAAGATCTGGTTCCAGAACCGGAGGATGAAGTGGAAAAAAGACCACAAGCTGCCCAACACCAAAGGCAGGTCCTCATCGTCGTCTTCGTCCTCCTCCTCCTCCTGCTCCTCAGCTGCCCCTGGCCAGCATTTGCAGCCGCTGGCCAAGGACCACCACACGGACCTGACGACCTTATAGAAGTGGGGACCCTGGGCCCATTCCTCCCTGCGCTCCCGGCTGAGCCGAAGCTGCGGGGGCAGGCCGGGCCTGCTGTCACCTCGCTGGGCTCTAAGGTACTGTGGGGTGGACCTGGGACACGCAGGCCGCCCTCGGACTAGGTTAGCATCCTGCCCGAGGGCAGCCCCCTCCCTGGAGCGGGGATGGGGGTGGGAGGGGGGCGGGATTCTCTCTCTAAGTATATTATCATATGGCAGGAGCTACTGAGAACACAAAACCTTGGCGAGTCATTAAATTCATGAAAATCTCTGCTGTTGGATTTTGAATTTGCAATTGAAGGTTGGATGCTTTATCCCAGTGTGAATTTGAACATCCTCCCTCACTCCACCCCTCCAGGGATCTTTGTGGTTTAATAATGTGGGGGAGTTGAGGCAGAAGGTTGGCCACCCTTGTGCTAGGTGCTTTCAGTGGAAGCAGGAGAGCTGGGCCAGGATTTCTGAACTTTCTGGATTGTCTCTATAGTTTCCCGTGTGAAAAAAAAAATAGTTTGCTCCCAGTGGCCCCATGCCCAAAGAAAAGAAGGAAGTGGAAACGGGTTATTTTATGTTTAGATTATATTTGCTTACATATTTATTTGTTGGGGAGTGGGATACAGAAATAACTGACATCTTAATGCCAAAAATCTTAAGATGGTGAAAGGGGCTGAGTTTCGGGGAGCAGAATCAGAGATGTGTGGACTTACTTTTGGCTGTAGCCAGCATTTTGAACTCCACCCCCTCCCCACTCCCCGGAAATGGGGGGGGGGGCAGCTTTACACTTCTAGAGGGAAGCAAGGGTCCGCTCAAAGTGAGTTCTTGAAAATATATTTCCACATGTGCTTTTTTCAGCAGTGTGCTTACAACCAGTTCTGGGTGATTAAAGGAAAGGGGAAAAAGAAAGAAACAAATGGTCCAACATTTTCCTTCTGGGGAAAGAAAACAAAACCTCTATGTTCTGGGTCATTAGATAATGACTGAATTTTCTGTTCCAACTGGATTCCGAATACCCCATATATCAGTATTTTATAGGAACTGGTGTATGGGCTATATGGGAGAAGGGATGTGCAGTAGGGAGAAAGTGGTAGGTGAGGATGTCTTGCTATAAAAAAGAAAGAAAAAACTGATTCTAGACATCCACCAAAGTTGGTCTTAGGGTTTTTTTCCCCTGAAGTTGTTATCTTTTAAACATATCTAAGTTTTTCACAACCCGTTTTTTCTCAACCCAATTAGAAGCAGAAATGGTAGAAGTATGAAAGTTTTCAGGCCCTCTTCCTTGTCTTGAGAATAGTGGTTCAAAACCACTCAAACAACAGGAGAGATGTTCTTTAGTCATTTTTCTTATGCCTTGCCTGAGAATGGTTCAAAGCTCATTTTTCTAAAATGCTGACCCTAAGCATAAGAGGGAAACAGTCAAAGGCAATGACCAGAGTTTGTATACTCAAATGAAAGAGGGCTTCGGAAGTTTAAACCCCAAAGCCTCAGTCTCCAAAAAGAAACCCCTGGAGTAGCTACGGAAAAGTGACAAAAGCAGGGAGGCAGTAGGGGTGAGCTTGAAAGGGAGATTCAGAATTGGGCTATTTTTTCAGTGCTTCAGAACACTTTAGAAGGTTTCAGAGGTAATTTAAAAATATATCTAAGTAGAGAGGGAAAAAAAGACTTTCTCTTCAGGCGTGTTCTTTGGTTCGGTGTCTCCTGAGAGCGAGGGCAGGTATTTACTGGAGTCCCTAGGCTGAAATTCCACTTCTCAAAGTATCTTCCAAGCCTTGGTCTTTTGTATTAGATCCTGGGGACAGCTCTTTGTTCCTCCTTGGGGTGAGCCTGGCTCTCAGACTTGCACATGGCAATACTTGAATATCTCCATGTCGGGATATTAAAGATGGATATTCCTGCATTATTCGCATCATTGTTTCTATGACAAAAAGCACAGAGTTCATACATAGTCAAGATGTCTTTTTTCTGATGCCCTCACGTTGAGAAGCTGAAAAGGTATTTTACTGAAGTTCGGCTAAATTACAGAATCAGGTTCATCCAGAGGACAAATTTTCTATTCGATTAGCTGTATTTCAGCTGGGAGGACTGACCTCTAAACCCTTAACCTTTTGGACTCTAACTACCCTTCTCTTCTTTTTTCCCCTCTAACATGGAGAGCAGTCTTTGGATGTAGCATTTGAAAAGAGCCGCTATCCTTAGGCAAGTTGCAAAGTTGCTAAGATTCTTTCCTAAAACCCAAATCTGTGAATACATTGAACCTTCTCCTTGGCAGCAGGGGAAAGTATATATTTTCACAACATCCAAGGACATATATATTATAAAGATTATTATATAGATTTACCCCCTTCCCAAAAGTTCAGGTTATTCACTCCAGCTTCAGACCAAACGCCAAAACTGCTTAACTGCCTTCACCCCTGCTGCAGAGAACAGCCAAGAGGCATGTTTTGATGAAGAAAACCCAAGCTCCTTCTCAAACATAGCCCCACTCCTTGGAAAGTAACTTAATCAGAGAAACAACTTCTTTGTTTATAAGTCTCAGCTCTCCTTCTCAGCTTCCAGGGATTGTCTTTTGAAATGTTAATGGAGCCTGGATGGCCCAGAGGGCAGCCCTCAACCCTGAGGTCCCAATCGGACCCCAGCGTCCATTTGGGCCCACAGGAGTGGGGCAGGGAAGAAGCAGGGCCCCCAACCACCTAGGGCAGGGAAGGAAATGAGCTTCCATCTGGGAACGTGCTCTGGAGAAAGCTGGATGTGGAAAGGCTCCATGCCCATTTGCTTTTATTTGTTTCCAGTTTGTTCCCCCAAATATGAGCCAGAAGTGTTTGTTTTGGTGTTTTTTTCCTAAAGCCGTGTTCGGGGGGAGTGGAGTGTTTGCGGAGGACATTGCTCCTCACACTCCCACCTCACTTTGTCCACTGCAGCCTTTTGTTGGGAAAGGACATGGTCAGTCAGCCCCATGGTGTCTGTTCACACAAGATGCTTTTTTAATAGAATTGACCAATGTTCTGCTGCCACTGATTAAAGTATTATTTATACTAATTGTTGCCTGTAGTTTTGATGTAATTCATTGATCTATATTTGAAATAATAAAAGGTATAGCGAAATCTCCCTCCTGTTTGGTGCCTCCACAGCAGCCTTCTTCATTGAGTCTTCTAAAAGCTGACATTCAGTATAAGCCATCTTTTATTGTCTGCAACATGCCTGGCGTGTGAAGGTTAAACTGTAAGACTTAGCAATTCTGTCATTACCCCCTCCCCCCTACATACACACTCCCAATTTGGCCACCATATTTTGTGAGTATTGGGAAGCCTTGGGTTGGATTCAGGCTCAGGGAAGGTGGTGGGCATTACTTTTTAAAGGAAAATAAGTAACTTCCCAGGCTAAAAGGAGTCTCCAGGTTGGCTTTCTGCGTGGCCCCTGTCATACAGCCCCAGACCCCTTCCTGTCTCTCTTTGTGAAGTGGTGGGTGAGAGACCTCCCCACCCGCCACGTCTGGGAGAGTGCCGGGGCGCTGGGTTCTGGGCCGAGCCAGCGCTGGCCACTGGCTGCTCCCACCTGACCCCTCTGGCCTCCCATCTCGGGCTCCTTCTACTTTTCCTGAGCTGTTCAGCACCACTGGGGCCTCCAGCACCTGCCCCTCCTTCCTCCAGCGCCCCTCCGCCCTCCAGACGACAATAAACACTCCCCACTATAAAAAGTGGCGTGCGCTATTTTTATCGTGAGGGCCTTTCCACGCCTTGGCCTCTGCCTGGAAGAGGGGGCCAAGACGGGAGTCCCAAAATAGGTGGGGGGGCTTGCCCGCGACAGGAAATGAGCAGAATGCATAAAATCAGACATGTGTCCTTAATATATGGAAAGGCTCGCCTCAGACGCGTGGACATGTGTATTTATAAGTGCGCAGACAGAAGTTTAAATATTCAGACACATTTTATGATTGTCCTCTGCCCGTCTTCTGGTTAATGGCTCCTCCCGTGCCCACCAATACATCAATACCGCTGTGTGGATTGAGTCGCGGGCAGGGATGAGGAGCAAGCGCGTCCGTAGCCGAGCCGCCTGAGTACAGTACAGTAAGTCGGGACCCTCGGCAGACGGCGCTTCCCGCCCGCCCGCCCGCCATGTTGGGGAGCCCTCCCTGCCCCCCGCGCCGGGCTGGGCGGCCGGGGCTCGCCGGCAGCCGGGGGAGGGCCTTTCATAACCCAGAGAATTTTCAAAGTGCGAGGAAGATGATAAGAATAGATTTCTACAAGTCCCGACCACGTGATTGGAGAAATAATTAATTCAGCACGTCCCTTAAGAAACACGGAGTCGTCATTAATCTGCCACGCAAAGGGCTCTCTCCGACTTGGAAAGTGCAGGGATCCCAAGAATACCACCCGCGAGGGGGGCCGCGGCTCCGGGCCTCCACCCTCGGCCCGGCGGGCGGCGGCGCGGGCGCGCGGCCGGCAGGTAAATATTTTGGCGACTTTTATTTCTGCAGATTTAAATCCTTAATGAACTTAGCTGTCAGGGCCTCTGACAAATAGTTCCCTTTGCTTCCTGATTTGGAACCGTGCGCGGGCGAGAAGTTGTTAGTGGCTTGGATGGTGACCTTTGGTTCAGCAAAGCTTTGCACTTATGAAAAATTACTGAGAGTGGCCGAGTGTGTGTGTGTGTGTGTGACAGAGAGAGGGTGTGTGTGAGGAGGTGAGGGTGTGCGGGGGGCGAGGGGCGAGGGTGCGTGCGGGCTGCTCTGAGACAACAGGAGTTGTAAAAAACCCGCCCGGCTGGGGGACGCGCCTGGCGCACGCGGGCCGAGGTTGCCCGGTCGCCTGTGTCTACCGGGAACAATGGTCGCTGTCACGGCATCTGCCGCCTATTCTTAAACCGGTGAGAAAAGGCCCCGGCCCTCTTTTCAAGCGAGGGTCGTAAATTTTTCTTTGCGTCATAATAGAAGGCTATAAAATCGAGTTGAAATTTTACCCCAGGCAGGTTTTAACCAACAGATAATGATTTCCGAGTTGCTTCTCCCACTCCCCTCCCTCAGCACCCAAGCTCTGCTGCTTCTGTCACCCCAGCAAGAAGTTTTCCCTTCTTCCTTTTTATTTTTGTATTTTTAATTTTTTTGGAAGATCTAAAATAAAGGCAGGAGGAAGAATTCCCTGACGCCCGAGTGGGAGACCCCAGGACGAGGGGAAACCTAAAGGAAGGGATACAGGGGAGAGGCCAGGGTGAGATGCAAAGGCTGTTTCTCCTGCTCGCTCCCATTGCAGCCTTTTTCATCTCGCACCCCAAGGAGATTCGAGGTCCCAGGAGCCACTCGCTCCCACCCGACCCCAGCACACGCCACCCCCAGCTTGCCGGTGATGTGGGCTAGGGGCAGCAGCGGGCATTCTCCTCCTCCAGCTCCCAACTGCGGCCCAGATGCCGAGGAGGAGAGCCTCTTTATTCGCCTTCTTCCCTCTCATCGGCTTCAAGCATGATTTCGGCGAGCTGGGGCTGGCTGCCTTTGGTGGTTGTTTTGGGATTGTGTGTGCTTTCATTTCTTTTTTGGTGTGTGTATATTTCCCCATCAGGACAGAGACAAAGTTTCCTCCGTTATGAATTATACATTCAAACAATAACACATTAATTCAATTATTCAAAGATGACAAATGTTTATGTGCTTTGCAAGTGACTCCGGCAGAGATTCCGGGCGCTTTCTCTGAGCCGCTTGCGTTTTTCTCAATGAGAATTGGCTCCCCTCCCACCCCCAACCCCACCCACCACAATCACCTCGTCGTCCCCTGGTAGGCCCAGAGAGGAACCCGCAAAAGGCCTCCCCAGCCCCGCTGGAAGCCCGGCAGCCAACTGCCTCCCAAGGCCCAGGCTTGGCGGGCACTAGCCCGGGCTATTTTATCAGTGTGACAATTGCCCGGGTTGGTGTGATAAATCATCGTAAGTAATTCCTGAAAGGGTGCGAGGCTGTTGGGGGCCGGGCGAGGACTGTAAATCTTTCCGGTTTATTGCTCTATGAACATATGCTCCGATTGAAGAAGGCTTAGATCCTTTCCTGGAGACAAATTCCCGCAAAGCGGCCCCCCTCTTTGGCTGGAGATTAACACTTGCTGTGGCCTGGCTGCTCGGCCCCTGGCGAGAGGCGAGGGGGCGGGGTCCTCCGGGTGGGGGTGGACTGGGGGCACCCACGGTCCGATTCCAAGAGGCTCCCCGAGAGGGCCTCCAGCCAGGCCCAGCCAGGTGAACAAATGGAGGGGCTCACTGACAGGCCGGGGGGGGGGGTTCGAGCCTGTGATCTGTCCTCCAGGACTTTCCAGTGCCTCTGGAGTGGGGATGCGGAGAAGCTTACCCTCTTCTCCCTGGCTCTTCTGCGGCTGCCGGGCACATTCACCTTCGCCTGTCCAAGACTTGCAAGTGGCCACTGGGCATCTGCTCCCTGCAGGATGCCACTAAGAAGCAGAACTGGTCATGAAAGCGAGACTTTGGGGATAGGATGGAAAACCCCGCATGGTGCTGGATTCCGGGGAGCAAGCCAGGCTCAGAGAGGGTGGTGGGGGCTGGTGCAGGCCAGGAGCTGGAGGCCAGCCGCTGGCCCTGGCCGGGAGCTTAACTGTTCTTCCCACATGCAGACTTGTTACCGTAAATTCTATCTGACCGCTCCGAAAGTGCTGGGAACCTGTCCTGGTTTACTATTTCTAAAATACAAGCTCCCTCGTCTCCGAGATAAGCCTGGCCAGGACTGATTCGGCAGCCCGTCTGCCTTCTTGGAGACGCCGCGGGAAGCCGCGGCCTGGCGGTCACTGGGCCTGTGGAATCCGTGGGCCATGTCCAGATCCGGAGGCGTACAGGTCACGGCAAACAGCGGCTCAGCGTCTCGGCGGCTCCAGGCCGTGGAGAACCCGGTGGAGTGCCCAAGACACAGAGAGGGGAGACTGCTCCAGGTGCCAGCCTTTTCTGGCTCTAGGAAGTAGCGACTCCTCTGCTGCGTCCGTGGACGGAACCAAGGCCACAAGTAGTGGTGGTGGTGGTGGTGGTGGGGTTCCCCCGGGGTGACCAGCCTGGTCTGTGAGCTGGAAGCTCCACCTTAGGGCCGGACCTGCGCTGTGTCACAATGTAATTGCCTCGCCTGGGGAGGAGAAGAGCAGCGTGTCTGCCTAGGCGGCGCCTAGCCCGGGTTCGTGTGGATGCGGGGTACTGAGCCACCCTGAGCCTCTCTTGCTTCAGAGCCACCTCCGGAGATGCCTCTAAGAGAGGCAGCCTCTAAAATTTTCAATCCTGGACCAGTCTAGTGGAAGATCGGGCCAGGGTCAGAGGTCGTGGGGGGAGAGACTCTTAGCGCCCCCACCCCACTGCCTGTGGCCAGGCTAGAGCTAGGTTGATCCCGAGCAGCGAGATAAGGTTTTTCCTTCCGCCTACAAGTCTGCCCTGGGGAAGGGGCCTGAATCCCACGCCTCCTGCCCCTCCTCCCAGTCCCCAGGCCTGGCTGCGCTCCGGGGCTGGCTGGCGTGAAAGTTTCAGCCTCGATCAGTACAATCTTCCCTCGGGGTCACGTGAACAAATATGCTCGCATTTGAAGGCAGCGTCTGTATTTCCCGACTATGAGGGGGATTCCGGGGCTCTCTCCAAATCCAGCAAGGGCCACATTCCGAAAGCAAAACAAACCTCGAGCTCTGGGGGGCCTGGGAGGGCTGGGCAGGAACCCAGGAGTGGGTGGGGGCGCGGGTGGCCGCCGCTCTGGGCCTGGGAGCGGGCCGGCGGGCGGGTGGACTGACGGGCGCGCAGCTCAGGCGAAGCCAGCTTGGGGACTACGAACTCGTTCCTCCTGCGTTTATTGGTAGTTGAACCTCAGCCTGGTTCCGTTCTACCGGGAATTCCTTGTGCTCGGGTATATGGCCGCGTCTGCGAGCACGCAAGACCAGGGTTGGGACAGTGTTGTCTGCAGACAAAGGGGGAAGGCTAGCTCTGCCCCCCACTGGCGCCCACTCTGAGGCCGAGGACACCAGGTTTATGATAAATTGGGATCCAGGTAAGCAATTGCATGACAAAATGGAAATCTTTGGGCATGGGGCTGCTTGCTGCCCTGAGCGGGATACTAAATATGATTTATTTTGTGTAATCTGTGATCTTGATTATTGCCAATTGGTGAGGCAGCCCGCGTAGACCTAGATACACTTCTACATATACATCGAGGACGGTGATTAATCGTAAGGAGGTGCGCTTTGTGGGGATGCTCCCCGCCTACCCAAAGGTTAGGAGGACACACTACCTTGCCAGGCTTGGAGGGTGGCTGGTGGCATTGGGCGGGTGGCAGCTTGAGGAAAGGGTGGGTAAGGGGGTTGGGGGCTGAAAAAAGTATTTTGGGGGTAAATGTGCAGTTATGAGAATGGGCTGAAAAATGAAATGAATAAAAAGAAACTTTTTTTTTACACTGTCACTGCCAAAGTAAGATGGAGCATCATATTAATTCCGTGTCTTGGGCTGCCTGGCTGGGTGCAGGCAGGTTGATTTATATGTATTTAAAATAAACTCTGTGGCCAGCCAGCTCTCTGCATTGTTCTGGGAGCCAGCTCCACATACGCATGCCTTTATCTCTTGCTGTTGGCTTAATATTTCTTTCTTAGGAGGTTAAAGTGCTACTCAAGCTTCTCCCCCCAAATTCAAGAGAACCCCCAAACTACCCAAAAGAGTTTGGGAGGTTCCTCCACACTTTTCCCTAATCGAAGTTTTGACTTCGATAGTTGCAGAGAAAAGGTTTAGGGCTTCTGGGTCCATTTCCCCGAAGAACCTGGAATGAAAGCTAAATCATATTTTGGCTCCCATATGCTACTCATCCTTTTGTTTACTGTGTCCTGTGGCTCTGGCTAGAGGAGGACAGGACTATTCATCCTGGGTCTTTCCGGGGCCAAAGCCTGAGTAAATGGCTCCAAGAGCTGGAAATGAGCGGCTTCATGCTCATGGGAATGCCACAGGGCCGGGTTAGACTGGGCCTCTATGGGGAAAGGACCCAGAAAGCAAGGAGCACTCCCTTAGCCTAGATTGGGATGGGCCCCAGCCCGAGAGGGACCAACTTCTAGGGGCGTTGTCATCAAAGGAGAGCAGTAAAGTTCTTTTTGTCAATCGCCTGCACTTGGCTCCGTCAGAACTTAAAGTCGCTGGACATTTTTCTTCGCTTGCTGCCTTGGAGCTGCGCGCCTGCCAACTTAGTCAGCTGAATCCAATTACTGCGAGCAGCATTTCATTTGGCCCCATGGAGCACTCACTTATAACTTCCCCGAAAATTTCAATAATCCGCACCAAGGCTCCCTATCCTAAAGATTTTTCCCGGGGTCCTGGTGGGGGATGGGGGATGGGGCCGGGTCTGCCAGGGACCAGCTCTTCGTTGACAGCTCGCAGACTGCGGTCCCTACTGCTCCCCCGGTTTCTGGCTGTGGAAAGGGTACTTGAGGTGGTGGCCCAGAGCCAGTTGGGTTAAGCCTGCAATTCTAGGCTAGCAGGAGGCAAAAGTTGGGCCGGTGCCGGATGGTGGGTGGGCTGGGGAGGCACCGCAAGAGAAGTCGCTGGGGACTCTGGGCGGCCCAACTTTGGCCACCTTGAGGTCCTCTATCCTTTCTCCTTCCCAAGCCTCTTGCGCCCAGAGCACCAAGCGCACCGCGCACCCGGGAACGCCCAGGAGCAAACTTACCCTGTTCCTCCGCGACTGGGAAGACAAAATCTAGCTACAGGCGTCGGAGGATCGCGGCCCTGGGTGGCCTCCCAATTTAGCCCTTCTTCTGAGGGGAAGCCCCTACTTTTAAAGAACCTTTTTTTTTTTTTCCAAAAAAAAAATTAAAAAATAATCAAGCGGAGAAAGTTGACGTCCGCCCACGTGAATGTATCATATAAAGCGGCTTCGGGACTCGCCAGTCAGGTCCGAGAGTCCGGGTACATTGCGTCTCCACCGCGCAACCCTTGGGGCCGGCCAGCGGAGTGGGCCCCCTGGGTCGGGGCCGGCTGGGAAGCTGAAGCCGGGCGCGATGTTACGAGCCCTACCGGGCCAGGATCTCTCCGAGGCGCTTCCGTTGGGTGTTCATTAAGGGGTGAGTTATTGCCGCGTGAGCCAAAGGTCACTTGAAAGGCTTATGGCTGCGCGCTCTGGTCTTTAGAAGGGCCGAGAACGCTTTGTGTGGGGCTTTCCCGGTCGAGGTTTAGTGTTTGCAAACTACTGAGTCGACAAATTGCATAGGGCAGATGCAAGAGGGGGGACTGTTTCTCTCCTTTTACCTGACCGGGGTGGGCACCCGCTGAGTGCGGCAGTGGTGGGCAGTTTGGTCTGGTTTTGGGTGGGAGTGGAAGGGGTGTTTGTTTCTTAGATGGTTTGCAGCATGATCCCTTAGGCGGTGGGCAGCCCAGACCAGGAGTGTGGTGGCTATTTACTGGGATGAAATAAACTCAGGCACGCCATCGGAGACATAAAGTACAAACCAGGAAATATCGCCCAGCTCCCTCTCCACTGGGGCTGTGTGTGGCAGCCTTTGACTAGGACCCACCCAGGCCCATCTAAATGTCCACCCTCCTTTTCTGGCATCCTATAAGGTAGCCTCCCTCTCACCCCAATTCGCCACAGTCCCTCTCTTTTGCTCCTAGGAGATGGGCTTGGCCTGACCGATTGGGGCACCTGGAGCATTTAGAGCTTGGTTGGAGCAGGAGAGGGTCTGGTTTCCCTGTGCCTCTGACCCACTTGGCCCACCCCCTGCCTGAGGGTCTGGCCCTTCCCTCAGGTTTGGGCTCCCGCTTCCCCCATCCAGCCAAGGATTTGGGTGTTAAAAGCCACTCACTCCCCAGGAGCCAACTGAGGTCTCCTTTCCGCCGCTGCCCGCCGCCGAGAAGGCTCCTAGAATGGCTTCAGGCACCTTATACAATAGCCACATTGATTATGACACCCTTAAAGGGGGTAAAACCTCTCGACAAAAGTGTAAGAAAGAACCGCTGCCACTGAATTTTCCATTTTGTTCCAGATCCACCTCAACAGAATATCAAAAGGAACCTGAAGAGCCTACAAAAAGAGTTAGAGACAAAATGTGACAAAACACACACACACATAATTGTGGTGAGTGGCGTGATTTTAAAAAATAATTTCCACTAACATTTCGATCTGTCCTGCAACTCAAGGTAGCCATCTCAGGATTCATACATCAAGACATAAAACAAAGGGCGGCTTTGAAGTGGATCACCTCAGTGTGAACTGCCGCCCGTTACATGATAACCGATCATCAACCTTCAAATTTATGGCGCTTTAATGGGGTTAGCCCAGTGCCTTAAATGCAGGGTGTATTACGTATTGAGTTATCTGGGCTAAATAACAGTGATTTAGAAGGCGCGCCCAGGGCTTCCCATAGGGCAGAAGAGGCTCAGGTTGAGAGATCGGGAGAACTTGGGCAGAAAGCCGCCCCAGCTCTGCGGTATATATCCCCTTCTGAGCAAAACCAAAAAGGAGTGGTTTCGAAATCCCGAAGTAGCAAGCCAACAGGGAGGGAAGAATCGTTGCAGGGTTCCGGTGAATTAACGGGGATGCCCAGCAACAGTCTTCTCCGCCAAAAAGAGATCTATAGGATTCCAAGGCCCTGATTTAGGCAAAACCGGGAGAGGAGCCGAGGCCAACTCGAACCTTAGAAAAATCGGAGAGGAACAGAAAAGCAACCAGCACTCCATCGCCTCCCCCTTCTCTTTCAACGTGCCCGGACTGACTCCACCGGCCCGTGATTTACGACGACTGCGGCGCTAGTCACAGCCCGGCGACTGCCGCCCCTCCCTCCCCAAGCCCCTCGGCCTTTACGCGGCCACGGCGGCGAGCGAGCGCCGGGCCAGCCTCCGCGCGGCGGGCGAGCTCCGGCGTCCCCGGGCGGCGGCGGGCGGGCGGGCGGCAGGTCTTCGGGCCGGCGAGGCTGCGCGCGTCCCGCCCCGCGGCCGGCCGCCGATGGAGCTGCTCCAAGAGGCCGCCGCGGCACCTTATATAATCCGCCTGCTCGCGGGGCGCGGGGCGCGGGGCCGGGAAAGTGCGGAGTCGGGATTCTTTTGCTGCGCTTCCTCCTACGCGGAGCCTGTTTTCCACTTCTGAAAAGTGCCGGGCCTTGGGAAGTGTTTTTCTTTTCATTCCTTACTGAAGCGTTTACTGCCGCCGTGCTCGCAGTCATAAATTTTGTTACAAACCACAATGACAGGTGCATTGATATGCACCGTGAGAGCTCCAGCTGCTTAATAACCCCGTCCCCTGGCCGCTGTGAGCGCCTTTTATTTATTCGGTATCATATTAGGTATTGATCCTGGGCAGAATTAAGTGCAACGAGCAAGTATCAGGGTTCGGCTGTTTCGGAGGCGCGGCGGGTGCGGCGGGCCAGCGCGACCCTGGGGGGGAGGGGGTCTCTCCCAGGCCACCCCGAGGCCGCCCTCCTTCCGACTGGGGACCGTTTGGCCCTGTATTCCAGGCCTGGTGTTGGGCCTCCGAGCGGAGTTGGGCCACTTCCCGGGATCATGAGAAAGGGACGAGCCAGGCCCCGTTTTGACGCCCCTTACTCAGGAGAGGCCGAGGATGGCGTCGCCAGTTCTGGGGACGCTGCCCCAGCCGGCCGATTCTGGGCTAGGGGGTAGTGGGAAAGAGGAGTGAGAGGAAAGGGCAGCTGAGGACTTCGGAGACTGCCCCTCCCCCTATACGGGCTAGTCTTTACCCCCAGGCATTGAGCCCAAAAGAGCAGAGGTACCAAAGGGCGAGAAAAGAAAGCCTTAAAAAAAAAGGGGGGGGGGGGGATCGAAAAGATGAGTCGTCACTGAACAGTTGACCATTGTCCAAGTGATTTATGACCCGTTCCTGCTTTTTAGGTTCAAGCAGAGTTCACAAGGAGTAGGGATTTCTGGAAAGAAGCATTTTTTTTAAACCAGTTTTGTAACAATATTCTCAGGTTCTGTTTTAGGAGAGGTGGCTTCTTTGGGGCACTATAGTTGGGGATGGGGGGAGGCTGCAAAGCCATTCCCATTGAGAAAGGGCTATTGCCCTTGCTTTTGGGGAATGGACATTGGGGTGGTGGATCATCATTGGGCCTTGAGATTCCCTCAGACAATGAAAACAGAGGCAGGAGAACAGACTCTGTGGTTACTCATGAAGCTGCCCAGTGTTTGCACTTTTGAGGTCCATACACAGAGCTTTTTCTAGGAATACTCCATAGGAACAAATATATATATGTAAAGTCAGCTGTTTCAAAGACCTGGTCAGTTCCTAAAGAAGCTATTTTAATGTGACTGGTCTATCTAACAAGATAGACTTGGTCAACCTGGGAGGCAAGAGGGGGATGTTTTGCTTCCACAGTTGTAAATGGAATTCCAGAAGCAGCAGTGAGTTCTAGCAGTCTGAGTGTCCAATGTGACCATTTTGACATTCAGAGGGCCCAAGTTTGAAGACTGGAAGCAGGATCCCAGAAAAGTCCAGAAACTTAACCAAACCCAGAGTAGCTGGCCGTTTGGTCTGGCAGAAAACACATATAAATATTAGCCACAGGACGAGGATGTAGCTGTCCAGTTGAATTCAGTTACTTTAATATCAAAGAATGATATAGAAAATGAATAGAAAGAAAGATTAAGACCAGCTTTGCTAGGTAGATATCCTAACAGCATACATTTAAGAACAATAATAGAAACAATTCCTGAAACATCCTAGTATTCTATTATCCCATTGACAAGGGCCTGTCTCTCATAAAGATAAATGGCATATTCACTTATATTTTAAAACAAAATAGGCAACAATACTACCAAACAAAAGCTAATGTGAAGAATTTTTTAAATTGGGTTAGGATCTTTTGTGAAAGTGGAGGGGAAATGAGTAAATGGAGGAGTAGTTTTGGTGCTAGTGGTCAAACCCATTAGGCTGCATAAGTTATCTAGATAATATGGTGCATCATGATGACCATGATGGAAGCCAGAGAGTTTTGGGGAAGGAAATTCGTCTGAAAGAGGAGATGAAGAATTAAGACTAGGGGAGCTGACCTGTGAGTTTTCTTTAACAAGCAGACAAGAGTAGTTGAATGGTGTTAGTTATACTTTAACTCATTAGGAGCCTTGGGGGGGGGGGTGGCAGGCAGGGTGAGAAGGGAAACCTCCATCAAGAGTCAGAGGACACAAAAGGGGTAGAATTTTTCTTAGCTTTTTTTTTTTTCTCTCTCTCTTCTAATTCTGGGTCCATTCATCATGCCATGAGAGGTTCTCTCATTGGTTGTGGGTTGAGTGGGAGGTGGGGCGGAATGGATGATCCAGAGCAGAGGTCAATAATAATATTTATACAATAGATTCAGGATAAAAATGACAAAGTTATAAAGCACTTTCCATTCACCCATGCTCCATGAATTTCAAACTCTACATCTTTTCACCCATTTCCACTGGTATCCATTTAAAAGTAGTGGAGGACAAAAGAGTCTAGAAAAATGTAGATGAAAAAGAAACATTTTCTAGCCTCAAAATAAGTCTGGGAGTCTTTAAGTCCTCTTCTTGGTTTTTATCTCCTAGAAGATTTCACAGTGTTGACCCATAGAGCTCACCTTGTCACCAGAAAGTGGACAATCTGGGTCTCCATGAAAGATGCTGTGATTTTGAAACCAGGTGGGGGAGATACTTGTTTTGAGAGCTCTGGCTGTTCTGCGTGTGTTATAGGGCTTTCTTTTACCCATTGAAACTTTGGGGTGACCCACTGGTTCAGTGATTGATCCACTCATTCATTCACTCATTCACCAAGCATTTATTGCACTTACTACGTGCTTGGCATTGGGCTGGATATTAGGAATATATAGGTGAATAAGACATAGTCCCTGCCTTCGAGGAGCTCAGCATCTAGTGGGAGAATCAGCCATTAAAATGTATGAGACCATAAGTGCTTTTCTGCGTAGTTTCAAAGGGTAAATTGACAATCCTGGAGAAAGAAAATTATACCTGGGGCGGGGGGGGGGGGGGGAAGCCCCTGCCATTGGATGGAGTTGCGCTAAAGAGAAGGAATGGTCTTTTGGTATATTTATGAGAAATTCCTTCTGACTTCTCCAAGGGTTCAAATAAGTCGAACTTCACAAAATCCCAGATCCTCCCACTAAGAAGTGGATGGGAAGTGGTGTCTGGGCTAGTCCTTCTACATTGACCAGTCTTGCCAGTGACAGTCCCTCTGGGGCCTCTCGCTTTTTTTTTCCACAGGTCACCTGGAGCCTGGGGCTGCCCCAGCTCTCTCAGGATTTGGCAGACATTGGAGGTGGTGGTGAAGGAGACAGTGGTGGTCAATGTTATTTGAGCAGGGTCAGCAGGCCCCGGAGCTTCCTGAGTGCACGATGCAGAAGGCTGCTTACTATGAAAACCCAGGACTCTTTGGAGGCTATGGCTACAGTAAAGCCACTGACACTTATGGCTATAGTGCCCCCCATCAGCCTTATCCACCTCCTGCTGCTGCCAACTCCCTGGACACTGATTACCCGGGCTCTGCCTGCTCCATCCAGAGCTCTGCACCTCTGAGAGCCCCAGCCCACAAGGGGGCTGAACTCAATGGCAGCTGCATGCGGCCTGGTACTGGGAACAGCCAGGGTGGTGGTGGTGGAAGCCAGCCTCCTGGTCTGAACTCAGAGCAGCAGCCACCACAACCCCCTCCTCCACCACCCACCCTGCCCCCATCGTCACCCACCAATCCAGGAGGTGGAGTGCCTGCCAAGAAGGCCAAGGGTGGGCCCAATGCTTCTGGCTCCTCAGCCACCATCAGCAAGCAGATCTTTCCTTGGATGAAAGAGTCCCGACAGAACTCCAAGCAGAAGAACAGCTGTGCCACTGCAGGTAGCTCTCTGAAGGGGCTCACTCCTGGGCTGAGTCCCTCAGACTGACCCCAAGAAGCTAGCTCACCCAGAAATCAGGAGACTCAGGGCTGGAAGTGCAACTTTGGAAGCCATATGTCTAAATCATGCAGAAATGTCCTTGATTGGGGTCATACCCTTACAGTGACAGTGTGCTCACTTCCATTCCAGCCTGCTGGTGCCATTGCTGGACAAGTCTCATAGTTATTAACAGACAGCTCTTCCTTATACTGATCTAATATCTGCTTTCCTGGGCTGCTGGTCATAACTCAGGTCCTTCTTCCATTCAATAGCTCTTCAAAACTTGAAGACAGGTGTTACAATCCCCAAGCCCGGGTGGTTACATAGCCCATATCACATGAATTCTTCTCTCTTAAATTAATAAGAACTAAAATCTAGGGAGTGCTATGTTAAGAACCATGCTAAGTGCTTTAAGAGCATTATATAATTTATTTTCCAAAGAATCCTTTCATGTAGGTATATGATAACATCCTGTATTTTAAAGATAAGGAAACTGTCAGAGATAAGTGACTTGCCCAAGATCACAAAACTACAAAAGGGCCTGCAAGGCATAACCATGGGACTCTACTTGGCCCACCCCAGCCCAATCTCGCCATCCCAGCCAATCCATGATGGGGAAGGGCATATCCTAGGGGAAGAGGATGTGCTCTGAAACAGGAGCAGCCTTGGGTTTCTCTCTCTGGAAAAGAAGACCCTAGAGTTGAGATCTTCCCTAGGTCCACTCCTGGTGTATGGAAAATGAGCAAGACCAAGAGCTCTGAGGCCTGCTCTTCTCTCTGCTCAGCCTGCTTGGTTCCTGAAATTTTCTGGCCTTGTGTTCTCTGATGCGGTTTATCTTCAAGTAGATGAACTTGCTTCCAGGTCCAGGGCTAGTTTGAGGCCTGGGATGTAGCTAACATGTTATCAGCTTTCTCTCCCAGCCTGTAAGCTCCTTCTCCTCCTGCCCCTCCTTCCCAGCTGCAGGCCCAGGCCCTCCCTCCCAGGAGAAATCCATTTGTCTTCCCAGGGAGGGAGTGGACAAGCTGCTGAGAGGTGGCAGGGGTGGTAGAAACCAGTGTTGAGGCTGCTGCTCCTAGCACTGCAGTACTCAAAATGAGCCTGTGGCCTTGGATCCCCCGAAACTCCTGGGCTGTATTTTTATGGTTTATCAGCTCCCTGTGTTTGGGTGCAGAACCCTTGGGTGCAGATGGACCGGAGTGAGAGTGAGGTGCCAAGATCTCCACCCTCTTTCCATGTTTCATGGGATGCTTTGCCCAGGAGCCAGCCTCTCAGTAAGGCAGGCTGGGGCTGCCTTCCCCTCCCCGCCCCCAGCGTCCCTCCCCCCCCCCCCCCCCCCCAGCAGAGGCTCCGAGGAGTGTTCAAAGAAATCTGGCCCTTCTTTGACAGAGGGGAAGCCTTACCAGCTGCTACTAGTCTCTCATTAAACTCCTCCACGGCCTTTGGGACGGGATGATGGACTAGGCTGGAAGGGAGGGGGCGGGCAGAATGAATCGGACCTCAGAAGGCAGATGGGGGTTTCAGGTGCAACTGATAGGTAGGTTTGGGGCGGGTGAGTTCCCCCTTGGAACCTCACCTCTCAGACGCCCCTCCCAGCTCCAGCCAGGATTAAGATGGGAGAAGGGGTAGAGGAAGAGGAGGGAACCAGGGAAGCACCCTACTCCGACCCTGGGTGTCCCCACCTCTCCCGCTCAGCGTCCCCTCTCTCTCCTTCCCTGCCCAGGAGAGAGCTGCGAGGACAAGAGCCCGCCGGGCCCAGCGTCCAAGCGGGTACGCACGGCGTACACGAGTGCACAGCTGGTGGAGTTGGAGAAGGAATTCCACTTCAACCGCTACTTGTGCCGGCCACGTCGCGTGGAGATGGCCAACCTGCTGAATCTCACCGAGCGCCAGATCAAGATCTGGTTCCAGAACCGGCGCATGAAGTACAAGAAGGACCAGAAGGCCAAGGGCATCCTGCACTCGCCGGCGGGCCAGTCCCCGGAGCGCAGCCCTCCGCTCGGCGGAGCCGCGGGCCACGTGGCCTACTCAGGCCAGCTGCCGCCCGTGCCGGGCCTGGCCTACGACGCGCCCTCGCCGCCCGCCTTCGCCAAATCTCAGCCCAACATGTACGGCCTGGCCGCCTACACGGCGCCGCTCAGCAGCTGCCTGCCGCAGCAGAAGCGCTACGCGGCGCCCGAGTTCGAGCCTCACCCCATGGCGAGCAACGGCGGCGGCTTCGCCAGCGCCAACCTGCAGGGCAGCCCGGTGTACGTGGGCGGCAACTTCGTCGACTCCATGGCGCCCGCGTCCGGGCCCGTCTTCAACCTGGGCCACCTCTCGCACCCGTCTTCGGCCAGCGTGGACTACAGTTGCGCCGCGCAGATTCCGGGCAACCACCACCACGGACCGTGCGACCCCCATCCCACCTACACAGATCTCTCGGCCCACCACTCGTCTCAGGGACGCCTGCCCGAGGCCCCCAAACTGACGCATCTGTAGCGGCCGCCACCGGCCCGAACTCTCGGCGCAATTACCTCTTTCGCTCGGGTGGTGGGGGTGGCGGGCGGGGCCCGCGGGACAGCTCGGTGACCCCCCTCCCTCGCTCTGGCCTGGTCGCTGCCTCCCGGGTCTCGGGCCAACAGCGGCCGAGGCGCAGGCGACTGGGCCTTCCCTCTCGGCGCGCCCTCCTTTGGGCGACTCGCCATAAATCAGCCGCAAGGATTCTCCTCTGTAAGCCTGACAGAGCCATATACTGCAGACCGAGGGACTCTAGTCTGGTAATGGTGTCCCGAAGGTAAGTCTGAATCCATCGGCGGCGCGCCCTGCAGAGGGACCTGAGCCCGGAGAGTCCCGGGTCTGGCCCGCGTCTAGCTTAGTTGCGGAGACCTTAATTTATATGCTCCTTCCCGTCCCGTAAGGATTGCATCGGACTCAACGATCTGTATTTATTATTTGAAGCGAGTCATTTCGTTTCCCTGATTATTTATCCTCGTCTTAATGTATTTATGTGTATATTTGTAGAATTCTCCAGCCGAGCTTAGGAACGCGCTCCCAGGCCGCGGGGGCCACATTTCACCTCTTTAGTCCGCTTGGTCTGAACTAGTTGAGAGAGTAGTTTTGAACAGTTGTAACCGTGGCTGGTGTTTGTAGTTGATGTAAAGGATTAAGATCGCAAATTGTCCTTCATGGGTAGAGTCAGGCGGCCCTGTGGCGAGGCACGACACCCGTTACTCATTTCTCAACAGCTGCAGCCCTCGCCACTCGACACAGTTTATTGATTTCAAATTGTCTGGTAATATTTGAACAAATATTTAGAATAAAAAAATTTCTCAGTCGGAAGCGTATCTGTGTTAATCACACACACTTGCAACTAGAGCTCTCTGCCTTTATCTTTCGCACAGTCCCCGTGGAAGGCCCCAAACTAGGCTGACCCTTTGAAATGTTTGTTTTCATTTATTTGAATTCTAGTACACAAATTGGTTCTGGGGACACTTGATTGCATTCTAGCTGTTGACATTGGGGGAAAATATCTTAGGATGCAAACCTAGAAGTGTTCTGGGCGGGATGAGGCGGGTAGGGGTCTCTGCGCCTGCTTTGCTGTTTCTACCGCCCCCTTTCTAGATGCCGAACGACTTTTTTAAGATTGTACTTACACTGGGGAGGCCAGAGCTCACTTTTCTGCGTTAATAAAAAAAAACTTTTAAAGAAAACTGACAATCAAAGAAAAGACACGAGAGAAGTTGTAGGAAGAATTGAGCTATGAAAAAGCTAAGGTGCAGAAAAAGAAACCATTATTTGGGGGTAGCACCTAAGCTTTTTCTCTAGGAAATGCTGTCACGACTTCTTCCTGTAGTGGTCGGTGGTTCACTTCTAAAGGAAACGGACGTTGCCCACTATGTAACGTAATAAAAGTTTCATTAATGGAACATAACAAGTATAAACACCTTGTTTACTCCAGTTTCTTTTGTACAAAATGGGCAAAAATGTCTTCAAGGATTTATAACCATTTTGTAAACATTAGCATGGCTTTAGCTAGGGGCAGACGATTTACACCCGCTTCTCTGGGAGGAGGCACTTAGAAAACGCCTTCAGATAAGGTTCAATTCTTTTGTATTTCAGCAAAGTCGGCCCACGCATCTCTATTTGGGTTGACAAATAATGCAACTCCTACTACATCCCCCGTGACACGAGGTGAAATTCCTATTGTGTGGAAATAATTTAACTTCTAATCTTCTGGTGGAACAACAATCGTTTCTATTTGGATGTTTGTGTTTCGCTAAATAATGATGGCTCAAAATAATATTTAGTTTCCTTGTTCCTTTGTGCTGTTTTTAAAATGGCATGTTAGATGGGGGTGGGAGGGGATTATCGTTTTGCTAAATTTCACCCTATCCAAGCAGGTTTAAAGCATACATGTTGTAGAAGTGTATCAACAGAATAAATGACTTTAACTGAAGGGATATTTTACCCACTTTCAAGGTTTAAAATTGGTTTCTATGAAATTTGCATCCATAGGCAGAATTTCTAATTGTCTTGTAAGAAATTATTTTTTAAGCTATTAGGGAAATCAAGGAAGAGCTTGCTGCCTTGCAGGGATTACAACAATCTTTCTTAACTGGCTAAATATTAAATAGATGAATTGTCAGGCTGTTTAGATTCAGCCTGGTTTTCCCTCATCTCCTCTTCCTATCATAAATAATAATAAAAATACATAATGCATCATGGCTCCAGGCGTTTTCCAGCGCGGTGTGTTACCGCAGGAGTATCTGCTGAGTCTGCGGGTGTCTGCAAGGCCCCAAGTGTCATCTGCGGCTTAGGGTTTCATGGATTAGACTTTAAACGGTGTCTAGCCCCGCTGACATCAGCTTCCTCTCGCATTCAGGCTCCAGAGAAGTGCGGGGTTGGGGGCCCCCTCTTTAGGCAGCCGCAGCCGCCCCAAGTGCCGCACCCCTCTCTAGTGGGGTAGGGGACTTTGCTTGGGACAAATCTTCGGCTTTTTCTCACCTCGGGAGAAAGTGTCCCCGAGTCTCCTGAGAAAGGTTCGGATCCGTTCCTGCCATTGGATGTGTTGGGCACACTGGGTCCCTCCGGGCGCGGGGTGGGGTCTGAGGCGAGTCCGCGGAGGGCGCTGCCCGCGAGAGCGCCGGTCCGCGGCACAGCCATTTAAAACTTCATAAATTATAAACAAGCCGCCTCGGCCTTCGCCATAAATTCTGCTCCTTTTGAGCCTGCAGTTAGTGTTAGGAAGCACCCGAGTCTAAACACAACCAAACGCCCTCTGAAGGGCCCAACTGCCCGCGGTTGCAAACCTTGTTTATTTCCCAGCGCCACTCTCTCCGCACCCCGAGGTCTGCACACACATTCGCCGCCTCCCCCGCCACCGCCGGCGGTCCACACTCGGCTGGGTTCCCGCTCTGCGAGGGAAGGTCACAATAGCGGCTCTATCGGCGGAGGCGCCCGCCTCCTCCCTCGCAGGCCTCGGAGCAGCAGAGACAGACGAGGGTGGGGGAGGGGAGCCCGGCCCGGCAATGGCGCCCTGGGCCAGGCTTCTCCCTCTCCCGAGGAGGACCTGCGGCGGACAGGGACCAGGCGGCAGGGGGAGGAAGCCTCTGCCCTAGCCTGGGACGTTCCCCGGGCCCGTCGCGCTGGGGGCCGCGGGGTGCGCCCCGAAGCCTCGAGGCTGCTGGCCCTGGCCGCCCGGAGCAGCCGGGTCTTCCGGGAGCGGCCGCGCCATTGTGCGCGCGGCGCCCCCAAGGCCTCCGCGGCGGGGAAGGCCACACAAAGGCAGCGCGGGGCCGGCGCCGGGCGGTGGGAGAGGGCCAGGCTGCGCTCGGCCGTGGTCTCTGGGAGGCTCCCCTCGCTTGCCTAAGCGGAGGAAATGGCTCTTTGGCTCAGGCCTCGGCCTGTTCTATTTTCTTCCCATAGAGACCGCTTTGGGGAAGGTGGGGACCAGGGAGGTTGTGGGGGATCCTCCTGAGGCCTGAAGAAAGGGATCAGGGCTGCAAGCCCAGGCCCATGGCTGGGGGGTGGCAGTCGTTTGGGAGCCCGTGGTTGTTCTGTCCAGGCAGTCAAATGTGAATTAATGCAGGGTAGGGGTGAGGCAGTGGGAATGGCCCGCTGCAAAATGGGAGGTTGGGGTGGGGAAAGAGATTTAGGGAGAGGGAGAGCTTGCTCTGGCTACCAGGAGAGGCTCAGGCCCCAGCCTGGAGTGGAGTGAGAAGACTCAACTGAGCTAGCCAGGAGGATGGGGAAGTTGCAGAGGAAAGCCCTGAAGAGTAGTCCTGGCCCCAGAAAGGCGGTAAGAAAGGGCCATTAAAGTTCACATTCTGCCTCCTGGCTTTCAGACCTCAGCCTCATCCAGGGACCTGACAGAGAAAAATCCGCCTGTGATGGAATCATTAAGTTAACCATCCATTTGTGCCATTTCTTTGTACAGGCTTTCAAAGGAAAGAAGGAGAGAACACAGAATGAGTACTTCTCTTTGGTGCAGCCCCAAGCCCCGTCCCTATCAGAGACACATCAGCTAGACTGGTTTCTCAGGCCCCAGAGGCTGCTAACCTTGCTGAATAGGATTTTTCGAATTTCTATCTATAAGGAGTATTAAAAGACAGTGATTACCTATATTAGCTACTCATCTCTTCTCCCTCCCCCATTCCATACCAGCCAACTGACCCTTGAGTGAAGTGCATCTTTTCAGCCAGCAGGCTTGAGAGCCTAGGCTCTCCATCTGTTGAGGTTTTTCATTAGGGAGGGGGAAGAGGATGTGTGTGTGTGTGGGGGTGTCTTTTTGAATAACAAAGAACAAACCCAACCTTCCAATAAAAAGCGTGTCTCTGCTTGACCTGGGGGGGCCAGAAGCTTGTTTACACGTTTAGTATCCAAGGGACAGGCCTGTTTTGACTTTATCCTGAGAATTAGCTGAAACTTCCTCCTGAAATCAAGAATTGGTTAATCCCTGTTACAAATCCAGGAAGGTCCTCTTCATCTGGGAGTTCTTGGCTTTACTTTGGTCCTTCTTTCAGAAACTGTAGGAAAAGAAGAGAATGAACTGAAGTTTGTGAGTATTAAATAAAACTAGAGGCAGAAGGCTCCAGTTGCCATGGGCCTACAGCCTTATCATTTCAGGGCACTGTAACTTCCCAGAGAGGCTATAGCTAAGGGCCTGGGTGAGCTGACCTATCCCTAGACACTTTGGACACAGGAAGCTGAGACTGCCAGCCATGCCCGTACCACCTCTGAGGACTGGCTCGCTTAGATCTCTCTTGCAGAAGGCCTGCATGGAGGGAAAAACAGTGAGTAGATGAATCCTCCACACTTACTGCACTGGTGGTGCTGGTGGTGGACAGGATCATCAAAGAGGGAAAAAATCTTAGTTTTCACTGTTCCCTTGTCTTGTACTCCAGCTACAAATGCCCTTATTTTGGGGGTCCAAAGTTAGTGCCAAATGGATTTATATACCTGGCCTAAAGCCCAGGCCTAAACACTTCCCTCAGGTCTCATACCCACTTTGGCAAGTTGGAAAAGTAGAAAGACAATCCAAAAGACTCAGTTTCAGGCCAGGTCCAGCCAGAAGAGGCAAGGTGGATGGATGTCCAACCATCTTCAGGAGCAGAAGCAGGTGAAGGGACCCCAAGAGACCCACAAGGTGGGAGATACTCCGTGAGTCCTCTTGTCCTAGATCTTGTGGCAAAATATCTTGAGTGGTTCCTATAGCTAGTCTGGATTATTTTTATGGAAGAACGATATCTGGAAAATCATGAAAATAGGGCTTTAACATCAGTAATGAGCCCAAGGAGGAGATCTTAATTTAAATGAGGATGCGTGGAGAACCTTGATAGAGATGAAATGTTTGTGCTGAGGAAGGAGGCATAAAACGAGGCTAAGAGGACCTGTTGGGCCAGGGCCTTTCTGGAGGAGCAGACGGGGAGAAGGTCTTTTGATGGTTCTATTGTTCAAAGGCTGCCCTACAAACACCACGTCCCTCCCCACCCTCCTCAGGAAGGGCCAAGCTGGAAACTGGGTCGGACGAGCTGAGCTCGAGGCAGCGGCAGAGCTGGCACCAACCTCCCTCACCCCCGTCTGCCGCCCCTGGGGGCAGCACCGACGCCTGCGGCAGGCAGAGAACACACAAAGGAAGCCCACAGCCGTCCTCGAACCTGGGGACGCTCTGGGGAGGCGGCCAGCGTGGACCCCGAGTCTGAGCATGTCCCTCCCCTCGGGGAACAATAACCGTCGATCCCCCACCCCCACCCCCGGTCGGTTGGGCGGTCACGCGGCACAAAGGCCGGGTGGGCCCGCGCCACTATGTGATGCGCGCTCGCTCGGCGCTCTGCCGGCTAGCGGCGGAGCGGCCCGGCTGCGGGGGGGGGCGGGGGGGGGGTGTTGGGGGGGTGGTGTTGGGGGCGGGTGTCGGGGTGGGGGCTGTCCTGAATCCACCTGGAACACTTTCGGAAAGACAAACGGTGAGTTAATCACCCAGCCGGCTGGCGGCAGCGTCCCCTCTGGCCTGCGAGGCGGCCCGGGGAGGAGTCTTCTGTGTGCGTCTAGGGTGGGGAGCGCGCGCGAGGTTAGTCCTATTAAGAGTTCATCAATCACCCGGTGTGCACTCTTCGCTCGACAGCGGTTCCTCCTACTTCAGAGCAAGTCTGGGCCAGCTGGGATCCGACCAGAAACCGCGAGCGGAGGCGGCGCAGGCTCGCGGGGTGAGCGCTCCCCGAGGGCGCGACCCGCCGCCCGCTCCGCCGCGCCCGGCCCCAGGGCCGCGCCGCCGGTCCCCACCGCACCCGGACCACGCAGGGTGCCCAGCGCCCTCCCAACACGCGGGGCCCCCACGCCCGCCCCTGACTCACGGTGCATCCTCTGCATCCCCCCAGACGCCCCCCTCCCCACCTTGCTCAAGTGACACACATAAACGCTGCTCTGCACCAGAAAGGGACAAATCCATTTCTGAAGACAGGACAAGAAAAGTCCCAATGGGTCAGAAGGTTCTTGCAGACTAAGAGTTTAAAAAAGATGTCCCGAGGGACTAGAATTCAGTGGAGAGTCTGAAGTAGTTTCGTTCCCTTATTTACCTGCAGGAGTATCTGTGTAGGAGGAAGCAGGGTAAGACCTCCGTTGAACTTGGAACTAAACTTGAATGCCATGTAAAATAAAAATAGACTTAAAACACCAACCACAATGATATGCCTCTCCTCTCTTTCCTCAAGTGAGGGAAGGACTCGAGTATTTTTACTTCGGCTCTTTCTGGTTCATTTTAGAAACACCATAAAGGGAGAGACTGCAAGCTGGGGAGGGGGCCGTGATTAGCATTAGAGCTGTTTACAGCGGGAGGGCTGGGTGAGCCGGTGGTGAAGCATTCTTATACTTTCTTGAGTGGCACATGTGTCCTCTTTTGTAAATTCTAAGAGTTCCAGGCTACCCCCCTTTTACCTTTTTTCTGAGTGACATCAGCTGAGAAGTTTCTGAAGTTAGTTAAATGAGCGGCCTCAGCCTATAGGAAAGAGCCCCTGAAGGACAGAAAGTCCCAGCTTTCTCTCCCATCCCCTCAGTCCTCCTCGCTCTCATCATCTTCTGGGTGGAAATTAACTTGTTTTGGAGAAATATTCTATCATTTTACTTCAGACAGACATAAGCTGAAGCATTAAGCCTTGCATAGTGTCCTGAACCCATTAAGCAATTAACATAACTGGTCCTGTTGTCCTTGTTCTGCCCCCTTTCTTCTTGCCTTTTACTAATACCTACTGAACAGCTCCTATGTGCACTGTGCTGGGCTTTGGGATACAAAAATGAGTCACTAATGGTGTGTGCCCTTCTATCTCCTGGGGGAGAAAAAGAATCCTAAAACAGTGTGACAGATGCCATAACAGAGGTGTGGCCAAAATGTTCCTAGAATACGGAGAAGGAGCCACTAACAGCATTGTACTCTCAGAAAAGGCTTCTCAGAGGAGGTGAATTTGGGTCCCTAAAGTATGGAAGTTTTTTAGGCCCAGGAGGGAGAGACATACCAAGAAGAGAGAGCTGTGCAGGCTAAAAGCAGGAAGGGAAGAAAGAGCAAGGTCTGGCCCTGGAACACGGAGAGTAGTTGGGAGTGGGTCATGTGGCTGGAAAGAGAGGCTGTATAAGGTCCATGGAAAGGGATCTGGACTTAATCTATAGGCAATGGGGAGTCACTGAAGGTTTTAAACTGGGACATGAGGTCATTATTTGGAAAGCTCACCCTTGGGGGTACTGTGTCTGACTGGAGAAAAGAGAAAGAGGAGGCAGGAAGAACAAAACATGAGGCTGCTGAAATAATCCAGCCTAGAGAGGAACTAAGGTAATAAGGATGAAGAGGAGAGACATTCAGGATGAGGAATTCAGAGGGATTGGTGATCAGCTGGATGAGTGAATGAGGAGTTGTGGATGTTAATCCCTAGGTTTCTATTTTGAAGGCGGAGTGAATAGGTCACTCACCAAAATGAATACAGGAGGGCGCAGAGAATACTTTGCAGGGGAAAGTAATGAGTTCAACTTTAGGTCTACATTGTGTCTTCTGATTTGCTAACTGATACATTTTGTATTTTGACCCTAAGTAATTCACTTGATCTTTCTGGCCTTCAGGTTCATGGTCAATGAAACAGTCAATAAACATACCTACCTCATAAGTTTATCATTCAAGCAGCGTGTGTGTGTGTGTGTGTGTGTGTGTGTGGTATTATCCTCACCAGGTCCAAGTGAGTGTCCTATATAAAGCTAAAATCTAGGGGAAACATCCTTTTACCCACACTATGCTGATCAATACTTAGGTCCTGGGTGGTCATTGAGAAATAAGTCTCAGGGAAATTAAAAACAACACCCTCCTGCTTCCCAGATATTGAATCCAAGCTAATGCTTAGGACTAGCTCAGATCAGATTGCTAATCAGAGCCCCTTTGTTTCCGGAGAGTACTCTCTAGGGGACACATGCAGAAATGTGGTCTTGGTATCAGACCACTAAAGAGGAGGCCTCTTAACAGATGTCAGAAAGCTGTGCTTTTTTCTATCACGTGTCTTTCAAGGAATCCTGGAAGCCACCCACTCCCTTGAACCTCCTTAAGCTTCCTTGTGGCACAGTGTAGCACAGGAAGGAATGCTGAACATCTAACCTTGGCCATTTACATTGGGTCTGACTATAGTAAGTTGTTTATCTTTTCTGTGTCAGCATTACCATTTGTAAAATAGAATTTTGAAAGGATCAAATAAGATAAGGAAGAATGACATTTTTGGAGATGCTAGAAGAGTAAGTAAAAGGTATTATTTTTCACTTATCAGAGTGGCAAAAATAAAACACGTTAATATCCCATTGACTTGGCAAGGGTGTGAGGAAACAGGAATTCTCCCATGTTGCCAGTAGAGGTGTAAAGGGGTTCACTTCTAAGGACAGCAATTTGGCAACATGTATCAAAACTGCCAGTGCACATGCTTTTGACTAAGTAATTTCAAAAGGAATTTTTCTAATAAGTAAAAAGTTCAACATGTGTTTGTAATAGCAAAAGACTGAAAATAAGCTAAATGCTCATTGATAGGGGACTGGCTAAATAAATTGTGGTGGAGGTATACAGTAGAACAGCATGAAGTTGTAAAAATAAACCAAGAACTTCTGTGTGCATTTATATGAAATGATCTTCAAGATACAATAGAGGGAAAAGCATGGTGCAAAAGAGTCTATCTAATATGCTATCATTTGTAAAAAAAGTGAGGAGATGCACACACACATATTTATATAAATGTATAGGTATAAAGGATCTCTGGAAAGATATATAAGAAACTCATAAAACTGGTGCCTATGTGAAGGGGAACTAGGTGGCTGGGGATGAGGGTGGGAGAAAGACCTTCAGGCATATCCTTTTGTACCCTTTGAATCTTAAACCATGTAAATTTAAATTTACTACCTATTTATAAAATAAAGGAGCAAAAAAGTAAATGATCGTACAAGAGTGACCTGGGTGTACCTGTGTGTGTTTACACATGTCCTTATTTGTACTTGCTCTATTCAGGTACATAAATCTAGGCACACCTCTTGTTTTGTCCCCCCAGGGCCCTGATGCTGATCGGGCTCAGCAAGAAATGGGGGGATCCTTTACCCTTGCTTGGTGGAGGGAGTGGGGCCCCAGGTCCACCTCTGTCTTCTCTTGCAGGAGTAGCTCCAGGTGGGGCCCCAGAAGCCTGGGCCACAAGTTTAGCACACAAATCCCAAAGGGAGGGCAGCAGACCTCCCAGGCACCCGGACCGTGCGGTCTCCCAATGAGGGTGCCTCCTTGAACACTGTTCACTCAGCATCCAGGCCACCATGGCGCCAAGGAGGGGCTGCCCCACTCCTCGCTCATGGCAGACTGTGGAAAGGCAGCCGACTGGCAGAGTCAGAGAGCCAAGTTGGTGCTCTCATTTTTTGCAGGATGGCTTTGCCATTTAACTCTGAGTGAAGTGACTCCCTCTCTAAAATGAGGGGTTTGATGTCACTTATCTCTAAGGGGCCTTTTAACATTGGCATCTTATGCTGTGAAAGGTCAGTCTTGAGCCAGAGGAAGAGTTACCTCATAGACCAAGGGACATTTCACCCCCTCTGGATCGCTGGGGTTCAGTGCTCATCCCAGACAATTTGGGAGGGGTGTAGGAAATGAGAGGAGGCTCCTCCCTCTTAAAACTCCCATTCCTACTCCTTCCTTCTTCCCATTGCCTCAGAACCACTCTAAATTTTCTCTGAAGAGACTGAGAGAGACAAACTCTTCACTTTCTGCCCCACTGGCATCCTCAAAGCCAAGTCAGGGAAGTGGCAAGGAGCAGAAGTGAGCCAGGTCTCTGCAAAGCACTATTTTGTCAGCAAAATTTGGGAAACTCCTACTGACTACTTAAGGATATTTTCCGGAACTTCAGCCCAACTAAACTTAAGTTTGACCTTGATATTGACCTCTCTGCCCCTACCATCCACCAGGCTTCTGGACACTTCAGGTATACTTGAGCTCCAGCTGGCCACAAGCTCTCATCATGCTGGTCAAGGGCCCCTCCCACAGAATCACCCCTCTCTCCCCACACTGCCCACCCCCCAGCTCCTAAAGCAGCAATTCCCTAAGTGTGGTTCCGAAGAACCTTGCTTTAGAATCAGCCAAGAGGCTTATTAAAAATAAAGACTCCTGGGGCCGGCCCGGTGGTACAGCGGTTAAGTTCACACGTTCCACTCAGCAGCCCGGCGTTAGCCAGTTCGGATCCCGGGTGCTGACCTACACACCACTTGTCAAGCCGTGCTGTGGCAGGCATCCCACATATAAAGTAGAGGAAGATAGGCACGGATGCTAGCTCAGGGCCAGTCTTGCTCAGCAAAAAGAGGAGGACTGGCTGCAGATGTTAGCTCAGGCCTAATCTTCCTCAAAACACACACACACACACAAAAATAAAATAAAAATAGACTCCTGAGTCAGACCTATTGGATTAAAATCTCTGGGGGTGGGCTGAAGAGCTTGCACTTTTACACAAGCTTCTATAGTGATTCCTACCCACATGAAGTGGTTTTGGGAGCCAATAATCTAAGGATATCCTTTAGTCAATGTTAGTCATGGTGAAGACACACCATTCTGTCCATTTTTATTTCTGTCCAACAAACATTTATTAAATGCCTACCGTATGTCAGGCATGGACTTGACCCATAAGCCTTTTACTCATAAAGTTCTAAGGGAAAGACACAGCACTCTAAACTCTTTTCCTCGGGGAGGGTCACGTTATCAGACTTCTACCAGGTTTAGAATTCCTGTCCTTAGGATCTCTTTTATCCCCACCTCCATCCTGGGATGACTGAAGGATGCTGCAGAGAACTGCAAATCTTGCTTAAAAGAAGACTCCTCTCTTTTTTTTACTCCAACAGGCAAGAGCCTTTCTATCCTTGGCGGTGGTGGAGCCGAGTTCATGTGGTCAGGTATCTCCAAGGGGTAACACAGTGTGGCCTGTGGACAGGGGTTGCAAGAAGCTTCTTTGGAACAACAGTAAACACACAGAAGACCACACTGCCACCCTCTATCACCTCTGTCTGCAGAAAAGAAGCTTGTTGTTGTTCCAGTGGGAGAGAAAGGTAGTGATGGGGGTGGTAGGGGGTGGCTGCTGTGGTGAGCAGGATGGGAGAGATTTCAAAGCATTCCTACATCAAACACAACCTGGCAATCAGATGCCTCTGCTGTCACCTCCAGCTGAGAATTCACAGCACTGGGACCCAGCAGGGCAAGTGACCCTTGGGAATTCATGGCTTGAACAAGCAATAAATTAGAAAGACATTTCTCCCATACCCTGTGAACATCTAGGGGACAAACTTTAAAGCTACTCAAAATATTCTCTACTCACATCCTTCTACACACACTTCCCCCACTATCTTCCAATCTCTCCTTAGAAAATTACAGATCTAGATTCTCTTGGAGTAGATTTATAGTACAGCTAAGACCTGTGCCCGAAATGAATCCCTCGTTCCTTTGGCTTGAGAATATCTTTTTTCCCAGCCTAGACCTCCCCCAGCAAAATCTTCTTACACAGTAGGTCCTTGGCAAAAGTTTGTTGAATCTGAGCCTGAGATGACCAGAGTCTTGACTTCCAACCTGAGCAAGTCAAGAACCAGCCCAGGAGTGGAGGTGGCAACTCTGAGCCCCGAGGTGTAGGATATGCCAAAGACTGGGAGATTAAAGGGACTAGAGAGAAGGATGCACAGAGTGTAGCCCTCTGTGTGCAATTGCCAGGGAACTACTATTGGTCTGAGCAAACACTGAATACCCTACCCACCCACTCTCACCCACAGTTGTGAAAACAAAACACAATTTTTTAAAGATCTCATTCTCTTTTAGGACATACTCCCTCACCAAAAGCTAAATCTCCAAAATTGTGCTTCTGGGAAACGTTGTGGACAGCTTGTGGGTGCATCAAAGTCAATGCTTAATTCTGACAGGAAGGACCCCACCTTTGCCCCAAAGGCTTAACAGCAAAAACCTGGTCCTTGTCGCAGTGAAGGTTGCCAAGGCACCTAGGCTGCCTGTTTTTCCTGAAACCTTAGAGAAAAGGCTCTTAATTTGATAGATCTGGGTCAGATTTGCCAGACAATCAAGGCTGGACTTTCTGTCCTACGTCCTAGGTTGCAGCCATCTGGACATCTTCTCCAGAAAGGTTTACAAGGCCGTCCTTCCTTCTGGACCCTCTGGGTCCCTTGGGCCTAGGAGTTATGATCAGATGAGTACCTTCTGAGAAAGGGCCTTATAGTTTTGAGATACGAATGTGAGAGCTGGGACATTATGCTGGTAAAAATTGGCAATTAGAGTCCAGCAAGAGGTGGATGAAGGACACTGAGAACTCAGCAGCATCGGACTTGCTGGTACTTTTGTATGAAGAGGACAGAGGGAGGACAGTGAAGAAATGCATCTACATTGAAGCCTGAGCTAGGTCTGAACAGCTCTATCATCTCCTGACCAGGATGCTAGAGAAGAGCCTTTATCTTAAAAAAAAAAAAAAAGATTTAGGATGTTTGTCATCTGATTGGCTACAGAAGAGAACTGAAGTAGCAACATCAAGTGTGAAGGGCTATTTTAGCACAGGATTGTACTTCCCAATCAAATCCAAGAACTCCAGCAGAGCAGGAACCCCACACCCCTTTAGCTTTGTGCTCATTCCTCTACCTACTGCCCTCTGCATCTTGACTCAGCTTCAGCCCTCGCCAGCACTAACACTTCTGGAGCGGCTTTCTTTATCCTCAGGTTCACATCCCTGTAAGGAACCGCCTCCCTGGACTGTGATGGCTCCTATTTTCCAGACTTCCTTTGACTGGAATTTTAGGCAAGGGCTCAATCGCTCTTTCATAACAAGTGGATCACTAAAACAATAACAAAACCTCGTCACCATAACTCGGAGGCTGTAACACATCAAGTTCTCAAGGGCACTTGAACAAGCCAAGAGGACTCTTTACTCACACAGTTTTAGGAAACCACCCTCTTTCATTACTGCTGTGTGTAAATAACACTTATTTATTTAATTTGTTATTTTCCAACAGCCCCAGAGTGGGAAACACTAAAAGAAATGGTCAAGGAAGTTGGCAAGTTTGTCAATGTAAAGCTTGTCTTTGTAACCCGTCTACTCTTCGTTTCCTGTGCCAGTTGCACTTTTATTTCCCGTCTCTCTCCACTCAGTAAACAAAACCATATTATCAAGGGAAAGACATGAGCCCATTAACATTGTGAGCCCTCAGATTTCACTCGCAAGAGACAACGCAGCACTTATCTGATGGAACAGAAGCTTTAATTGCCTTGAGGTACAAGCCCATCCAAACCTCTGAGATCGGACCGGTCCCTGGGAAGCCTATGCGCTCTCCGAGCCAAACGCCTCGGGAAAGCGTGCGCAGCACTGGCGCATGAGCCAGCCTCCCAGACAGGAGCACAAGGAGCGCTCCACCAAAGGGCAGATCCTCTATTTTGACAATCTAGGGGGGAAATCTGCTAAACTTCCCCACCAGGCAGAAACTTTATCTTTTGTCCAAATCAAAACTTGGCACTCCAACACTCGCCCTTACCATGCCGCCACAAATGGAAGGAGTGGCAGAAGCTGAAGGGAATGCTGTGAAATAATGTGAAAATCTAGTCTAAAATGAAGATTTTGTGCCTCCGCAGGTACACAGCACCTACAGCATAAAACTGAGTCCCATGCGTCGGCGGGAGGGGGGAAAAAGAGGGAAATTCAAACATCTACTCCAGCCAGGTTTAGGAGAGAGATAACACCAGTGCCAAGGAAACCGAAAGCTCATAGAGCTCAGAGAAAAAGGGAGAATAACTTTACCTTCCCTGGAGAAGGGCTAGGAGCAGTCCCCACGGGCCGAGCTCCACGTTCCCTTGTAACCCCTTCCGCACCGCGGCGCCCACATTGCGCGCCCGAGGGACTAGCCACCCACGATCCAGGAGAGCAAGCTCTCTCGCCCTCTCCATCCTCTCGCCCTCTCCATCCTCTCGCCCTCACCCGAGCGGCCAGTCCCCCCTTTCTCCGCCACCTCGTTCCTTTGCTGCCCGGGGAGCGGGCGTCCTGCGCTCTCGCCCCGCCTCCCCCAGGCAGCCCCCCGGGCCGCGCCGGCTCTCCCCCGGGCCCGCGGGCGCCGGGCGGCGGCCTCCCGCAGGGTTGGCAAAGTTGGCGGCGGGGCAGGCGCGTGGAGCCGCGCGCCCGTCTGGCCCCGGGCCGTGCGGGGAAGGCGCCCATTGGCCGGCCCGCGCCACGTGGTCACCCCCGCCGCTATATGAGGCCACTATTTACCTCCGGCTCGCTCGCCATGGCTCGGCAAGGGCAGCTCGGGTAGAGAGGAGCGGCGGAGCGGCGCAGACCGCGGCGGCCCCGCCCTGCCCGGCACCCCGACCCCGGCCCCTGCCCCGGCCCGCGCGCTCAGGGGTGTGGGCCGGAACCATGAGCTCCTACCTGGAGTACGTGGCGGGCGCCAGCGGCGGCGGCGGCGACGTGCTGAGCTTCGCGCCCAAGTTCTGCCGCGCCGACGCCCGGCCCGTGGCCCTGCAGCCCGCCTTCCCCCTGGGCAGCGGCGACCGCGCCTTCGTCAGCTGCCTGGCTCTGGCCGCCGCCCGGCCTGCGCCCTCGCCCCCCGCCGCCCCCGCGCCGCCCTCGGCCGCGCCCCCGTACGCGCCGTGCAGCCTGGAGGGGGCCTACGAGGCGGGCGCCGCCCCGGCCGCGGCGGGGGGCGCCGACTACGGCTTCCTGGGGCCCGGGCCCGCCTACGACTTCCCGGGCGCACCGGGGCGGCCGGCCGACGACGGCGGGGCGCAAGTCCACTACGCCACCTCGGCCGTCTGCTCGGGCGGCGGCCCCTTCCTCCTCAGCGGGCAGGTGGACTACGCGGCCTTCGGCGAGCCCGGCCCCTTCCCAGCGTGTCTCAAGGAGCCCGCCGACGGCCACGCTGGGGTCTTCCAGACTGCGTCCCCGGCGCCCGGCGCCTATCCCAAGTGCGCCTCACCGGCCTCCGGCCTCCCCGCCGCCTTCAGCACGTTCGAGTGGATGAAAGTGAAGAGGAACGCCCCCAAGAAAAGTGAGTACTTGGGCCGTGGATGGCCGCAGCTGGGGTCGGGGACCGAGCCTCCTCCGCGGCGTGGCGCTGGGAGCGCGGTGCAGCTGTCCCTCCCGACGGCAACTTGGGTTTTATGGAGGAAACGCGTCCCGAAGCGTTATTAAAGTAGGCGAATTCCATGGAGCGTGCCCCGGGGACACGCTCTGAAAATGTGCCGGGCATTGAGAACGTTGCAGGAAAGAGCTCTCCGTGGAGCGTTTCTCCTGGCACAAGTGTGTTTACAGGGACCCAGGAGCGCTGCGCTGTGACTTTGATTCTAACTGTAGCCGCATTGCTCGCCCGCGTCCTGTCCCCGCGTCCTCTCGCCCCGCTGACGCCCTGTCTTTCCGTTGCAGGCAAACTCGCCGAGTATGGAGCCGCTAGCCCCTCCAGCGCGATCCGCACTAACTTCAGCACCAAGCAACTGACAGAACTGGAGAAGGAGTTTCATTTTAATAAGTACTTAACTCGAGCCCGACGCATCGAGATAGCCAACTCCTTGCAGCTGAATGACACCCAGGTCAAAATCTGGTTCCAGAACCGCAGGATGAAACAGAAGAAAAGAGAACGAGAAGGGCTTCTGCCCTCGGCCACGCCCGTGGCTTCTCTCCAACTTCCCCTCTCAGGAACGAGTCCCACCAAGTCGGGCAAGAACCCGGGGAGCCCTTCTCAGGCCCAAGAACCATCATGAGGTTTAGTCTTTAGGCTGAGGAACCTTGGCCTGCAGAAGTCATAGGCCACCCCATCCCTTTCTAGACTTGCTCAGTTCGGGAGGGAGGTGGGCATGGGCAGAAATTAATAGAGGTTTCACTTGGGAGAGGAAGTATCTTAGTCGGCTTCTGAGTTCCAGGCTAGGAGTGTACAGATATTAATTTCAGGTCTCTTAAGCCACTCGTTTGTGTATTACTTGTGTCTTATCAGGGAAAAGGTGCCCAGCCCAGCCCTGCTGCTATGTTGTGTAACTTAGTCATATGCAATTCTTGGGTGCAGAGTGGCAGAGCATTAGTTGCTGAACTCTGCCAACTCCCTGTTGTGCTCAGAAGAGCATCTGCCCAAAATTTTTCTGGTTTTAATCTAAAGGGCAAGGCTACCTGTATGCAGCTCCTTGAGATGACCAAAGCTAGTTAGGGCCTCTTGATGTAGCTAAGCTGCTTCAATGATCTTCACATTTGCACTCCAGTTCTTTTCTTTTTCTTTAAAAACCAATTTCTACCTCTCCATGTGCCTGAGTGAAGAAGATACAATCGCTATTTAGTTAGTAGCTGAACACATCCATAGGGCAGGTAAAGATTAGAACCTCAACTACATCTTGATACTAGTTACTCAAACTTGAATGTAAATATATACAGTGTGTATATTTTTTAAAAGGTTTGCTTGCAATGAACTTATGTATGACATTTAATGTCAGAGCATGTAAAGGGTTTGAACTTTTCCTTTGTAATAAAACTACAGAATCTGCTATTCTCTGCCTTTCCTTGCACTCTTCATTTTGATTATCTTTCTTTAAGGCTGATTCAGTTTCTTCTGGTTGGAATTTCTTGATTCTGCTATGGTGATTTGTTTAAGGTTGATAACTTTAAAAAATAACACCTCTTATAGGTTGTATACACAAACAACAAGTTAGGGACAATTATCTGAGCAGATTAAGGGAGAGGAAAAACTACTCTTCCAGATATCCAAGTAACTAAGGAAGCACTCTTGGCTTCAGTGCCCCAGTTTTATGGTCAATGCGTAGACTGCGCATTGACTCAAAGATTAGGAGTCCACTGTGGGAATGACTTACAGCCAAAGAGATGCTGTGGAGAGATCTCCTTGTTCTTTTGTCTCCTGCTCTCACAAAAGGAGAAGAAAGGCGACCTGAAGACTGTTAGTTGGTTAGTTGCTTAGTGTTGTCTGAGAAAGGTGGCTGCACAACAAAAAGCTCTCAACAGCCAAACTCCCATTTCCAAAGTCAAGAATTGCAGAGGAGGCGGGGAGAGTAGTCAGAGCTTTCCGCTTCCTGTACCCCAGATGGTGCATCCGGCCTTATAAGAGAGCAAAGGGTGCCTTTCTGTTTTCAAAAATGAAATATTTTCAAATGAATTCTTTGGAAGAAGCACAAGCACAAAATGTAAAAGTTTGCAAGTGGGTATGTGGCAAAACCCCTTATTTTCACCCAGCTCTCCAGTTCCCAACCCTGAAGGCACCCATGGCTGACCAGGGTTTTATGTAACCTTACAGAAATAGTATTTGGAAAAATGCAATGTTAATACACAAAATCAATTGGATACTTGGGACAATTGTCAGGGCAGGTTATTTTCTTCACTTTACAAATAGCTACAGCTGTATCTTTACGTTCTCTGTGTAGTTCAACTGAAAGGCTTTAAGTCCCAAATAATCCAGGTAAGAAGCTCAGCTCTCCTTTTAGCTAGATTTCTAGATTCTAGTGTAGTGCTTCAAATCCAATAATTTAGCAATCATGGAGGATTACTTTCCCTATAAAACAGTGATGTGATTAGTTGTCTTAGAAGATTAAAATTACACTTAAACTCCCGTCCTTTGCACCCACATTTTAATGGAGTTGAGAAAGTGAAATTTTCAGCTCTAACAAACTCAGGTGATGAGGGGGAAAAGGTATCACTTAACAAACAGGTCTGTCAATGCTCTGCTTCTGTTTCACCGGCCGCCCTTCACTAACTTGATGCTAATCAGATCTTGTTTGAAGCAACAGCCCCCCTCTGAGTTCTGTAGCTATTTGAAAAGACTTGTTAAAGGAGTTGCAACCTGCTTGCTTACAGCCACCTCTGGGCTTCCCCTGCAGTGGTCTTTGACAAGATGATGTTTCCTTTTTGATAAGCATTTAAATGTACACCTCAACAAAAAAATACCAACACGCTTGGTCATTTCCTTAATCTACCACCCTTTTCTCTGAGAAAATACTGCTTTTCCTTTTGAAGCTACTCCTAGCACTTAGCTCTGATGGATGTCTTCCGGGATGAAGGTGGCTATTTTGACATACATATAATGCTGTTCTAAGAATCAGGCCAATATTAGCTATTTTTTGACCAACCCCAGGGATCTTTAAAAGCTTTCTTAATGCAGATTGCTGTACAGCTATATTCAGTATTAGGGAGAGTCCTGGCTGGAGATCGAGACGAACTAGGTGATGTCTAGAGGTCCCTTCCGGCGGTGAAAATGCCACAGAAACAATTCGGTGACTCCTACACATTTTATTCTGGGCCTATCATTGGAAGAAAGAGAGTTCAGGTCTAAGAAACCAAATGCAGTCCCTAGGGATACAACACTATGTTTATACAAGAAAGGTGAATTTTAGACATTATTAAATACGTCTCATCAGTGGAGGTACCTAGCCCATGTGGATCCTTGATAGAGCATTCCCCTTCTCATTATTCGGAGCCTTGTGTTATTTTGAGTCAGATCCTCCGTGAAGCATGATGGTTACTACGCAAACTGGGAAACTGCTAAAACAATCCTACTTCTATTTGGTAAGATTTCAAACTAAGTATGCTAATTTACCCTCCAGCAATCCGTTACAAGAATGAATACACAGTGGACAGTTTTGGCTGTTGTATAACTAACTGTTCAATGGTCTTTTGTCTTCACAGAATGACCAAGTGTCTCTTTTTCTGGATTCAAGATAGTTGGGAGTGAGAAAGAAGAAATAAAGCATTTAATAACATATAAAATTTCCATTACTTGAGTACTAGCAAGTCAAGGACTTGCTAATGTAAAAACCTAAAGCAATGTCACCTAGATCCTCAAAAGATTAATTGTATGTAATTTATTCTGCCTTAATTCGTATACAGTGAGGCCCAAGACCAGGAGAAGTTATGTCCGATTATCATGTCGTCAGAAAAGAGGAGCAGGCTCGGAGAGTTGCATTACTTCTGAATTTCTTAATTATTTCTTAGGGCCAAACAAATCCTCTGTATTTGCTGAATATTGAGTTTGAAAACCTCAGGACCTAATCAGGTTCAGAGAGATGTTTAGTTTGACCACAGACCTCTCAACAAGAAAAATGCCCATTGTCAAAATTTTATTTGTGGTTTTAAAGTGAAACCATACTGGACATATCTCACAAATAATGATAAATCTCCATCTAAATAGAAATCAAGATTTTTATGGTTTCGACTTGTATACCACATTTCCAGGGCATGAACATGCAACAAATATACAAAATACTTCTATATAACATCTCACTTATAACTGCTTCTGAAGTTATATTTGTTATGCAGAAATATAATTTCAATAGAAACTGTTTAACTAAATTCAATAATGAACCAAGGGGAAAGAAATCCTAAATATTGGAATGAAAAGAAGGTCTGTGACTTAGATTGTAAAAATTTAAACATTATTTCATCCACTTTTAAAAGTCTTACGGATACAATTTAATAAAATAAAAAACCGCCAAAGAGTGTTCATTTGGACTTGTTGTAATAGCTAATAAAGCAGGTCACTGACACTATTGAGGCGTTTCCAGAGGGTGCTAGACTATGTAGCACATCCCATTCTTAGGGCTTTTGCAGAGCCTAAATGATAATTTGAGGGCATGTCTTTAAGAAAAAAATCCTCCAAATTATAAATGCAAAATTGCTAGGGCACCTCCCAGGACTTGGAAGGGTCCAAGTTAGTGAGCTTAAGTTTCTTAGGGTTCATGGTAAGTCCATTTCTGCCCCTTCCTGAAACCATTGCTCCATTCCCACTACCCAGCCATTACCTGCAAGATGATAGTAATGGTTGCTTTTCTCCAACATCTTGGAGGCAGTATTACTGTTTGCTCCTCTTCAAGTGCATCAAACAGTAGGTAATATGGGTGAGGGCAGGTTGGGGCTCTGTTCTACTCTCTAAGCATCTCCATCCCACTCTGCTTTTCTGGGTTACTAGCTGTCTGAATTACTTCACCGCCTTGGAATGGGAACTCTGTCTCATCTTGGAGGTCCTTTTCTGTTGTGTTTCCTTCTCAATGATACAAACAGAAGAGAAATATAGAGTTGGAGATGACACAGCTGCACCGTCGGCTTATAAGCACATCCCAGAAGGATGGAATCACTGAGGCTAAGGTAAAGGACTGTGAAAAAAAGAACATTATCCTTAAGGGTGGATCTCTTGATTTTAGTACCAGTTGTGTTTTCTAATTAAAAGGGAAAATAATTTCCTTGGTCTCAGTTTCTTCTATAAAACAAAGGAGGTTGGTCTGGATGACCATTAAATTTCCTTATCACTTTAGTATTCTTCCACAACACTTTAATCTGAAAAGTTTATTTAACAATAATGTAGCTCTCTAAGATTTGCATCCAACAAGAGGCAGTTATTGAAGTAATATCTGAAGCTTTCAAAGTTTAATCTATTGAGCTTTAGAATGTGTGTGTGTGAGTATGTAATGTTTGTCATTAGTCTTGATGAAAAAAAGCTAACGATGATAGCCTTTCCCGCTCAAAAGGTACCACTTCCCTTTGAACAGATAAATTAGAATCTAATAAGAAACTTTTCAAATGGATATCAGTGCGTCACATTCAGATTCCCAATCTCCTTGTCCTTAATTCCACACTTCAAAGTTGACAACTTTCAGAAGAGAGAAATAATTTTGAATTTCTCTTCCCTTAAGATACGTGGGATTCCAAAATAAACGCTCTGTCTTGTTGGAGAAAAGAGATATGGTTAACCAACTCGCTCCTGCTTTCCGCTAGTTACCACCTATTTTTCCTCCAACACGTTTCCAGCTTTTTTTCCTTCTCCATTGGATCAGGCTTTATCATCTCCTATTCAGCTATGCAATGGCTGCCTTACTGGTCTGCTTGCCTCCAGTATCCTTCCTAGCCAATCTGTTTGAAAACCCTGTCTTCATCATGTTCTTCCACTTTAAATTCTCGGTAGCTCCTGGTTGCCAGTAGGAGAAACTCAAATGTCTTCAGCCTGAGATTCAAGCCCCTCAACATCTGTATCCATCCATGTTAATCCATGTTAATTTCTAAAATTAAGATTTTGTACCTGACACAAAAACTTCACTCCAGTGATCTCTTCATTCTTCATTCATTCTCAAGGAAATTTATGCTTTTCTGCCTCTGAATCTATTCTGATGCTATTCCTCTCTCCCACCTTCTCTCTGCCTATCCAAAGTCATCCTTTATGGCACAGCTCAAATCCTATCCCTTCTGTGAAATCATTTTGCACCATCCAAATTTAAAGTGAACGCCTCTGAGCTTCTGTAGCTTTTATTGTTTGTATTACTGGCTCAGCATTTAGAATCTCCTGCCATACTATGAGATCTCACTCTCTCTTTCCTTCTCCTTCTCCCTCTCCCTCCCTGTTGCTGCTTCCCTCTTCCTTTTCCCCCATTTTTTCTCTCTCAACAGGTATATATTTTATGTCTCTTTGAGTACGTTATGCATAATAGTGGTCCTATACGTGTGCTGAATGTTGAGTGTAGTTTCATTAGATCAAAGTGTACAGTGCTACTCATTAAGTGCCTCTTCTGCCGGGTTAAGAACGTTGTGACTTATTTGCTAAGTAATCTTTGTATTTCTTTATTTACAGTAGAACACAAGCTATTCTTGACCACACGATAAGATACAAACAGGAGGCTAGGAAGTGCAGGAGGGAGAACTGTAGACTTCCCTCCTTGTCCCTCAAGACACGTTCTTTTCATTGAAGACATTGAAAACCAACAGAGTGTGAACGTTATCTAAAACTATCTCTTTTATACTTACAGAATATAACTTACGATGTACTTTGATTGCTGTTTGAGACATTTTAATATATTGCACTTGTTATTTACTACAGTTATCTGAGTACCTGCTGGGAACAGAACTGTTGGAGAATGATTGTTGAAACCCAACAAGGTCTAGTGTGGGGTTTCTCAAGAAAAGTCTGGAGACAATTAAATGCAGTGGTTACAAGAGTGCCCCTTGGAGGCAGACAGGCTTAAGAGCAAATCCTGGGACAGATAACTCAATGTCTCTCAGCTCCACATTCCTCCCTTAAAAATGGGAATAGTAACGTTACTTCATTGACTTGTGAGGATGAAGAGAGCTAATACATGTAGATTGCTTAGCACAATATCTGATGCTTAATAAACATTTGCTAATTATTAAGATAGGCTGGATTATGAGAGTTGTAATAGACAACTAAGATGGAAAGACATGGGCTGAGGTAGAGAAATATTTATATACACAATAAATACTTATTGAGCTTCCAGGTGCCAGGCATAGATTATTAATAACTGGAATTGTTGAGAAGGGAACAAGAATTGCAGGAAATCAGTTTGGAGAGAATAAGTAAGGGTCTAGAGATATTGATAAAATTAGCAAAATATTGATGGCACCTGATAACAGAGGAAAGCAAAATGGCAATTAATGGATGCTTGACCAGAGCAATGGCTGAGCACTCACTGAATGAAGTAAGAGCCCAAGACCTTAGAAGAAGACTGGGAAAAATAAAGGACAAAAGAAACGATAGACCATCAAACACTGCTTCCAGTTTACTGGATCATTCCAGGCAATGCAGATAACTTAAATCCATCACACTTCTGTTCAATTTTCCCCTATCCAAAAAGACATGTGAATTCACATGCATGGTATTTTGAGGGTTAGGTATCATAAATTAGAATGCAGTGATGACTTCCATGAGTTGTCTACATTGTTCTGCCTCCCCAGGGTTGAACTTATTATTCTTAAAAATAGACTCTGGTTGCTATGTTCTGTTGACATCAAAGTTAAAATAGGATCAACTACATTCTTGACTCTGTTGCTATAGAAAGAAGAAATTCCTCCCTCTACCTACTCTGGCAGTGGGGAATTGTGAATTTTCTCAACTGTGCATAAACTTGTAACTATTTTCATTGTGGGTTTATGAAAACCTGCTCTTAAACTGAAGGAAGAAACCAAAGTTGGAAAAAGGACACTTTGAGGTCTAATTAATGGCTAAAGGATAGTCCCATATAAACAGAAAGTATTTCATTTTTCCTAAATGTCTATGACCTGATAGTCAAAATAGTGTTACCATTCAATTGCTTATATGAGTGATTACTCTATCATATATAAATGTTTATATCTCCTTTCACACTTGAAACCTGAGCTACATTTCAAATTCACAAAGTATGTTGGCTTCACTATAGGGAGCAAGAAAAGAAATTTCTAGCTTATAAAAGATAGATGCAATGTAAATAAATGAAATGAGCTCCAAAGGACAAGTTAAAACTATGATGTTTCTTATTCAGACAAAGATAGCATACTATGTGTCCCTAAAAATCTTCAATCAACCTTAAAAGCAATTTAAACACTCTTGGATTAACCTGCCAAGAAACCCAATTTATTCTTCTATTTTGACTGCAAATAAAAGCCCACATGCAACCAGAATAATCTATTTTTCTAGCAGCATATGGTTCCTTTGCAAACTTCAAAAACAGCTGTGTTTGTATGGCTGAAGACACTTTGGAATTTGTCACATGGTGACTCTCCCCAAGAACTGTCCAAGTCCACTTTTTTTGAAGGTTTGTGATTTTGGCTTGACCCTTGATTTTGAAAATTTATGTATTTTTAAGAAAATGTTCTAGGTTTCTTAACTGGTCCCATAAAAACACAAACTATTGTAAGTTACATATTTTATTACACCAGTGAACTGGATGAACTTCACTCTGAGTGATCCAAGATGAATAAAGTTTTGCTTTATACCTGTCCCTAACTCAGTATGCATCACAAAGACAAAGGTGGGCTAGCCCCAGGTTATTTGTAGATTAAAAAATTTCATATTTTCCAATTCTACCTCCTTCTGATGTTAGTTATAAAACAAAATTATCATTTTGAACTCAGCACAAATAGAGTTAGCTTAAACGCTTTCTCAATTAAGATTATGTAGTATAGGGACACTTTAGTAAAATTAAAAACACACGGATTGCTAAAAAATTCAAACTTTTAAATATTCTCCCTCCTTAATGTCAGAAAGCTCTTTTAAAGGCTACTCTTTTAGTGAAGAAGAAACAGGTATCTAAATGTTAATTTCATCTATTTCTTTCTTTTGTTAAACTTAATATTTTTATTTTAAAAATAACATGCATGGTGTGTACCCGGTTTTATAAAATTATTTCTGTGTACCAAACTATCTCTCCATGTGTTCATCTATCACTCCCCCCATCTCTGTGTCCACATCGAGAGAGATGTCAAGAAAGATGTTCACTTAGTGTTAATGACGATTATTTCTACATAGTAGAATTCTGTTCATTTTTTTCTTTGTAGTCTTTTTCTATGTTGCTTAAAATTTTTAAATAATGAATCATTAAATGTAGAGATATCAAAGTCATTATTTTAAAATATATGGAAAAGGGAAAAATGCATTTCGTAGCCACAGTCTTTGTGTTTATTTTTGCCAGGGGAAGGCTCCAAAGGAATTAGATAATGCATCTCATGTGCCAATTCCTGAATAATTAAATAAAAATGTCTGTAATATACATGGGTGTACACATGAGTCAAATAAATGATAGATAAGGTCTATCATTTGTTTCTTCAACAGGGAATTCAGTGCTTGGGTGTCACATATGTTCAATTTTCATCCTACCAGTTGGAAACAAGCTCTGAATTGTGCTGATAAAGGCAAAATTCATGATTAGCAAAAGAATAAGAAAAGAATACCTTCAGCTTAAGTAAAATGGAGAACCAAGAAATATGGAAGGCTATCCTTCTGATTATCATGTTTCTATACTTACAAAGCAAAACTAAAGAAATGTTGCTTTTAATGTTAAAAGCAAGTTTATAAAGATACAAGCAAACTTTTTATACGAACACGTATTCTGGATAAATTGCATTTTCTTTTTCTGGAGAACACCACCAAAATATTCTTTGATCTCTAGCTTTCATTTCTGTGGTGGAAATTTCATAGTGGTCTGTGAGATAAACACACACCAAAAAGCAGGTCCAGTTAAACCTCTAGGAGGCTAGTTAAGGGTTGGATAACCACGATGAGGAAATGCTAGTTCCTTCACAGGGTTTCATTTCGAAGTTGACTTGTTTCATTAGCAACTTGATACCACCAGCTACGTGTGAGAAAACATAAAATAGACATATATTTTTTTCTAACTGTATTAAGTATCTTCATTTGGCAGAAATTATTAAAATTCTGTGGAGCATCTTCTACGTGGCTGCCGTGGTTTTCATTGTTTGGGCTCACCCAGTATCCACTCCTTCTTCTGATAACAGCCCTTTACTTTCCCTGTGAAAAGAACAACTGGGTTTCAAGCCTGTGGTGGCGATGCCAGCACTGGGGCCTATATCTGGCTTACATTTAGGACGTTGCTCCTGGCTGGCTATACAGCCTCCTCCCAGCCTAGTTCTGTGGCCGGCCCGGAGATAACTAAAGTTAATCTTCCTTTTGCCATGTCTAAACTAGCTTGAGTGGGTGCAATGTTTGTCTCTCAGAACCCTGTGGGACACACGGCCCTCAAGGAACTTATAAACTTAGTAGTGAGATCAGACAAGTCCAAAAATAATGTCAAGGGCTTTATGGGAGCTTCACATGGTTAGCACTGTGTCTACACAGCACAAAATGAAGTGGTAGTCTGGCACGCGCCCAGTTGCTTTAACAAATTTGGCAGCTCATGGAATACATAAGGCTTCAAAGTTTATCATAAGATCTCTGAGAAGGGAATTCTACAACGTCCACTGGACACTCGCCGTGCGTTGCTTCATAGACTTTGGCAATGGAGAAATGGAGTCGGTTTTTTCCTTTCATCTCTTTTCGTTCCCAGGAAATTTCTCAGCTCAAAGTGGGAATTTTGGACTAAAATTTCTCAGCTCAAAGTGGGAATTTTGGACTAAAGCACTACCAATTGCTTCTTGCTTTGTTTCATAGTTTGGTTAATTTTAATTCCTTCTATTTCTAAACCCTTCTGTGCCCCACAGTGCACTTTGTACACATCTTTATTAAAGAACAATTGCTGTTTGTTGCAATCATCTGCATCTGTGCCTATCTCCTCCAGGGCAGGAGTTGTAATATATTCATCTTCCTAACTTTGCATTCTCTACCATATCCGTTTTTGCTATGCTTAGTGTTATGCTGATTTTTATATACGATAATTACTGGAGAGATTTTTTTTTCTTAAGGAATTGTCCATGTGCTCCACTCTGGTCCTGCCAGAAAGTGCTGCCTCCCATGCTTGAGTCAAAATGATGAAGTTAGAGAAGTTTGTGTCTGTATCTTCTTTTTCTGAGGCTCTTTCTGCCACTATTCTGTCACCCATCATTATAGTCATGAGTGGATTAAGTCAGCTCTAAAGCACTGACTGGCAATGTTCGTTCTATCTTCGCCTGGTTACACGAGTGGTCTCTTATGATTGATTTTAAACTGTAAACAAAAGTTCAATGCACCCTTCTGCATGCATATATGCTACATTTCACAACCAAAATAAGTGAAATAATGCACATTAAAAACATGTGTCCCTCAGTTCTTATACTGGGTTTCCCTCTGAATGAGAGATAAGACTCATTTCAACGTTTTAAGCTTCTTCTAGAGACAAGAATGAGACCTGGAGAGTGTTGAACGCTGAGCTGCCATAGAAAGCAGGGTTGTAAGATGGATTAGACGGGAAGAGGCAGAAGTCAGCGAGGCCATTGAAGGGTTCATTTCAATAGCCTTGATGAGAGATGAAGGCTTGAGCCAACGAAGAAGACAGAAAAACATAAAACAGACACTTTGGAGGAAAAAATGGGAAGGTGTGAGCGATTGATGTACAAGAGGAGATAAGACCAGATACAGACCTTAGAGCTCAAGGAACAGAAATGATTAAAAAAATTTTTTATCATGGTAAAATATACATAAATTAGAATTTACCATTTTACCCATTTGTATATTATAATTTAGTGGCAGGAAGTACATTCATATTCTTGTGCAATCATCATCACTATCCATCACCAGAACTTTTTCATCATCCCCAAAACTGAAACTCTGTCCCCATTAAACATAACTCCCCATCACCCCCTCCCCACGTCCCTGGCAACTCCATTCTACTTTCTGTCCCTATGAATTTGCCTATTCTAGTACCTCACATAAGTGGAATCATATGGTATTTGTCCTTTTGTGTCTAGCTTATTTCAATTAGCACAATGTTTTAAGCAAAGAAATGATTTTGCTGTGCCTCACCTCTGTTATGAGTCATATAAGATAAAATTATATTTTTCAAAATGACACCAAATTATGCATACACAAATTTAAAAAAGCATATTTCTGGATTTTCTGATTGCAAACTTCTGGATAACTGAAGTTAAACTTTTCTATCTTTTTGTGTCTGGGGTGTGAGTGGGGCATACGTGCAGCGGAAACTCTGCTCACGTACTGGGAACTCCCCCACTGCCCAGGAGGCCTTCGAGCACCGGGAAATGCTGCATTTTCAGATCTTTCTTCAATTCCCCCCAGATTCAAATGTGTCAGCCCAGTCTCCTATTCCCTGTGGGCTCTGTTCTCTCCTAATAGGTTAAGAATGGTGACAACAGGTTGATGTGCATTTCCCAGATAACATATTTACACTTTAAACAGGGATTTTTCTTTTCATAGACCCGAATGAGTCCTAGAGACGATGTGGAAATGGAAATTTCAGGAGACTGGCAAGCTGATGCAGGAGGAGGTGAGACTCCTGTGGCCAGGCCAGACTTGGGGCGCTCTCAAACCTCCCGTGCAGATAAGCACCTCCGGTGGCAATATGGCCCCAGCACACCTGGCTAAAGGTGGGTAGTGCTTTAGGTGGCATGAGGCAGGGAGAGGAGGAGGAGCTTCTCACAGCCCAGAAGCCTCACTGTTTGGGCTGGAAAGAACCTTAGTGATTTCCGAGTCCAGTCCCAGAGCATGAGCATGGGACCAGAAGACCAGGGTTCAAATGTTGGCTCCAGTACTTCCTGTTTGACCTTGTGCAAGTCATTTGACCTCTTCTGTGCCTCAATTTCCTTATGGGGAAATGAACAAAATGGTATCTACCTCATAGGATTGTTGTAAGGATTAAGTAAGACAACATGTAAAAAGTATTTAAGGATGGTTTTTAGCATATCTTAAGTACTAAATTGCATTAGCCATCCTTCATTTTACTCTCAAAAAAAACTGAGGCCTGGAGATGTCACTCTGACAGCTCACTGTAGAGCCAGGATTGGAGCTACAATAATCAGAACCCTTAAGTGCCTGTTAGCTCTCTGGTTTCCTGAAGCCAGGAGGAGGGGGAAACACTAGGTTATAGTCAAGAATCTCTCTGTTCAGGCCTGAGGGAGAAAATGTAACCTGATGCTCAAAGCACTGCACTTTATTTTCCCACATTAGAAAGAAGGACAGACTTACTGAGAAGGTAAGCAGAGGAGGGGCTGCCCCGTGAGGGAGGGGCCGACTGCCAGCGGGGCCCCTTCTCCCACACTCAGACAGTAATTTCACTGTTTTGTATTTTTCCTTAGTAAAAGAGTCTAGTTAAAGTATAAATGCCCCTCAAGAAGGGTTATATATTAACCTCCTGTATTAGTTATCCATTGCGGAGTAACAAACCACCCCGAAACTTAGTGGTTTGAAACAACAAGAATCATTTATTAAACCGCACAGTTTCTGTAGGGTGGGAATGCTGGAGTGGCTTGGCTGGGTGGTTCTGGCTCAGGATCTCTTGTGAGATTACAGCCAGATGTCAGCTGGACTGCAGCCGTCTCATGGCTTGACTGGGCCTGGAGAGCTGCTCCCAAGGTGGCTCCCTCACATGGCTGGCAGGTTAGTCCTCTCCACGTGGGCCTCTCTACCCAGCTGCTTGAGTGTCCTCATGACACGGCTACAGCCTCCCTCCAAAGCACGCCATCCATGAAACCAAGGTGGAAGCCGCAATACCTTTATGATCCAGCTTCTGAAATGACATACTGTCACATCGGAATGTTCTCTTAGTCACACAGGCCAGCTCTGGTTCAGTGTGGGCTGCAGGAGGGGACTATACAAGGCCGTGAAGACCAGGAAGTGAGGATCTCGGAGGTTGGCTACCACACCCATTGTCAGCTCCAGTCGTAGTTGTGAGTTAACCTGGGAGTAGAAGAAACATAGAGGTGGGGTAGGGTCTGGAGGGAGCCCTCAGACTAGCCTGATGGGGGCGGCAGAAAGACCTGAAAGCCAGCTTCGTCTCCTTTTCCCTGCTCTAATGGAGGGCCTGGAAAGCAGCTTGAATCAGGAAGGCACAGCCCCTGAAGGAAACGACAGACCTCAGAAGCACACCTGTGCCTGGAAAATATAGATGAAATGATTCCTCTTTTAAGTAACTTGGGTACAACTTTGAAACTTTTGACAGAGGTCCTGGTAATCCCTGCCCCTGGCTGGGCCAGCAGTTTCAGATAGCAGCTGCTGCTCCTACCAACATCGTGTGCCACAGCAAGTTGGTATCTTCGTGCCTCACTGTCTCCATCTTTGGAATGGGTTTGACAACATTAATTCATTGGTGGTTGTTTTGCAAAACAGGTTTATCATTACAAATACACAGTATATTTGTTTTTGTATTATTATTTTGCTTTAAAATGTTCATTAGTCTGTCTAAAAGATGGCATAAAGATCCTCATAGATGCATTAATCAACACATTTACTTGCTCGTTTTTCTTTTAATTTTAGTTTTCAAAAACACCCAAAGGCTACATCCATTACAGGGTAATGGACTGAAAAATCTTATTTAATTGCAATGAACATATTTACTGGAGTTACAGAAAAGAGAAAAGCTAATTCTGTGAACTTCTATCAATTTACAAGAATCAAAACAACCTCTGGTGATGCGCAAGAGAGTGCTTCCTCATCTTCTTACCCTCCCCTCTCAACCCCTCTCTCCTCACTCCCTCTGTCCGGGCTCTGTAGACCTTGAGAGAGCAGGGGACCCTGGGCCAGAGCATTTTCTAGGCTCACGTGGCCTTGGAGACCTCTGGCTCAGAACTCTCGGGAGATGGATATAGCTAACATGCTCATCGTTTGATTCAGATATAGGGCTTTAGGGTGACTCACCAACAGCAATTTCCAGAGCCTTCTTCCTCTGGTCAGCAGATGGATTGTTCTGGGAGACCCTCGGGCCATGAGTTGTCACACTATCTATGAGTTATTCTGATGCGTCCTCTACGCACCTCAAAGACAGAGTGAGCAGTTTTTGAAGTGATTAACTATGACCTTAGACCAACTGTCCTTTTTATGATTCTTGAAGTATAAAATATTTTAATGGGAGATTTTCCCCACAAATTTAAAAGTAATAATTAAAAATAGATAAAACACACAAGTTCAGGAACGCTTAGTACACCCCAAATTTTCTAGCAGATCCTGGCACCATTACATATACGATTATATTTAATTCAATCTAAAATGTCTACTTCAGACTGGATTCTCCTGCTGTCTGTTTCTGGTTCCTCAGGGATCCAATGAAAAATCCGAGGAAATTCCTTCCTGATTGGGGAGATATTAGACTGCAACATATGGCCCACACATGTGATTAGTATTCCTCTAAGGAAAAATGCAAAGGATTATATTTAGAATATGGGGTATGTGTTCAGTGGTTCTGGATGACCCAGGGGATTATTAGATTCTTTTTGTGGAATTTTCTATAGTTAAAAGATGAATCTGTAATTCTGACTGTGTGGGATAGACATCGGAGCCCTCTGTAAGTTTTTGCAGGTGTGAGTCCTGCCAAATTTTCACTGTTGTGTAGTTTCTTGAAAGTTATTCATACTCCTCTTCAGAGAAGATTCCTGAGTTTCAGGGTCTCTATCATGTATCTTAGAGGAGTCTTTTGACACAGATAACTTCTGAAGTAAAAAATTAATAATTCCTGAACAATATTTATTGGCCCCCAGAGAAAATGAGTTGAGTCTGTAACAGCATTGCCAGTTTTACACCTACTTTAATTGAATACTTCCAAATTTCATTCCTTTTTGTCCTGATGTTTCACCGCAGTTGTGTTTTACCACATATTTGGTGGTGGAACTAGAGAATGGGACATGATTTCTGTTGAAATTCTGACACTCATGTCTTGGTCCTGGAAGGCCACATGCTGACAAGTCAGGGTTTCTTGCTGCCTTGACCCAAGGCCTTGGCCAATCTGACCATCTCAGAAACTCCACAGTCCTTTTCCATCTTCTGGTAAGATGTCTTGTACTGTAATATGAACTTCTGGTTTTGTACATATCCAGCTTAAACCACTAAAGTCCTGAAGAGCTTAAGGGTTTCAACTGCTTGGTATACTTGACCTTTCTTCTTGACCATCCTAGCCTCAGCTCAAAATCAATACCCACTGCCCAGGGGCCGACCCTGTGGCCGAAAGGTTAAGTTCTCACGCTCTGCTTCGGCAGCCCAGGGTTTCGCCAGTTCGGATCCTGGGCACTGACATGGCACCACTTATCAGGCCATGTTGAGGCAGTGTCCCACATGCCACACTAAAAATATACAATTATCTACTGGGGGGGATTTGGGGAGAAAACAAGGAAAAAAATGAGATTGGCAAGTTGTTAGCTCAGGTGCCAATCTTTAAAAACAAAAAAATACCCCCTGCCCAATTTGCCCCTTAGTAAATTGGTTCCCTTCCCAGTTACCCAACTGCTGTCAGTTTGGTGACATCTACTTCTGTTCACTTCCAGTCACCCAGGTGAGAACACCAGGGAAGTACAATTTTCTTCATTCACTTACACTAACCTCTTTCTAAGTCCCTTTGTTTCCTTTTCTCTTCAAGTGTTGCATTCACTTTCCATATTCCTCTCCTTTGACGTCACATGGGAAGCTTTGAGTATAGCTGCTTTCCATGACTCCAGTGTCCTTTCCATCCAGTTTAGCCTCAATCCTGTCACCAGCGCTTCTTCGTGAATCATCTCCCCGCTTTCAATCCTGCTTCTGCCGTGGGCTCTAGGCGAACTACAGCAAGCCTAAACTATTTTCTCTCTCTCTCAAGGGCCACCTCTCATAAGAATGCACTTAACTCATCCAGCTTGATTTCCCACTACTGCCAAAAACCCCTTCTACTTCAGTCAGGTTCATTCCTTTTGTCTTGTATTCATAGTAAGCTCTTACTTGTTTCTGTTTATTTTTTCAGGCATTGCTTTTTTTTGTCTTGTGAGGAGAGATTGGCCCTGAGTTAACATCTATTGCCAATCTTCCTCTTTTTTTTTTTTTCTCCCCAAAGCCCCAGTACATAGCTGTATATCCTGGTTATAAGTCATTCTGGTTCTTCTATGTGGGATGCCGCACAGCATGGCTTGATGAGTGGTGTGTAAGTCCGCGCCCAGGATCTGAACCTGGGAACCCCAGGCAGCTGAAGTGGGAGCGTGAGAACTTAATCACTCAGCCATGAGTCTGGCCCCTGGGCACTGTTTTTTCTTCCTGAAATATTCCTTTTCCCTCCGTCTAAATCTCCATATTCAGATCTCTGATAACTCTACCTCACAGTAGCTTCTTCTTTCCCTGAACTTAAATAAACAAAACAGATCAAAACCATAAACTGGCGTTCACCCTCTTTGATCCAGTAATACCATTTCTAGAACTGTATCCTAAGAAATCAACAGTTAACAAATCACAAAAAGCTCTTGTGCACAGTTTCCTCTCCCACACAACATTATTGCTGATAATATTGAAGAATTAGAAACAAACTGTATATCCAATAATAGAACTAAATAATTATTGTACATCACTCTATGGAAATTTTGTATGCATAAAATGAATATTATAAAGACTATGTAATTATATGAAATGTTTTGTTAAAAGACGAAGCTAACTAAATAGTAGAACAGAATCTAATATTATATGTATATAAACATTTTAAATCAGTCCTTAATATGCAAATTTTAAATAAGCTTGATTATTCCCCTTTTTAAAATGATGAAAAAAGATAATTTAACACTGAAGACCTTACTGACAAAAGAAAAACACAGGCCATTTACAAGTTTCTGTGTAAATCAATTTGAATTTTTGTTAAAAAGAATCGAAAATCTCTTACATGCCTGTGCCACTCTAGTTACTTTATACATCACTTAATCCTTACAATATAGCCAGTGAGGCAAGTATTATTTATTAGCTTCATTTTACGGGTGTGGAAAAACAGGCCAGGAGAGGTTAGACAATTTTCCCGGGATCACACAGCTGAGAATGGTAGGTTCAGGATTTTCACTTGATTCTGTTGCATAATAATCTGAAACAAATTTTAACACATCTTCACTCCTAATAAAATGTCCATCATTGAGGACTTGATTATTAAGTAATGTGACTACTATAAACCTTAAAAAGTAGGGGACAAGAGAAAGAGAAAGACAGAGGGAATTTTGGAATTATTTACATGGATTTCTTCTGAAAGAGTAGTCAGAGACATCACAGAAGTCAATGACAAAGGTCATGCTGGTGGACAGGGTGCCTTCTGGGAGCTCTGGTTTGCCATTTTTAGCTTAAGGTTTATGATTCAGAGGTGACAGTGATAAAAATGTTCAAGCACTTGAATGGTTTGCTTAGGGTACAACCCAGCCTCAAAATCGGATAGAGGATTGGATGCTACCATCTTTCTATAGCCCAGCAATTCAGCTTGGTACTCCAAGACACTTTGGTTTCGAGTAATCTTTCAGCTTTCCAAAGATAGTTGGCTTTCCAGACTCAGGTCTGTTTCTGGAGTAGCAGAGAATCCTGTAGCTATCTCCCGTATGTGGATCATAAGAAACAGTGAGTTTTGGCAATCTTTGGCTACAAGTAATACCTTGATCTGCAGAGAATCTTGTAAAATTAATGTTGGCAAAAAGCTAATTTTACTAAATTCATGGAATTGGTAGCCACCTGGGAAAGGGTGTTTCCGAGTCCATGCATTTTCCTCTGGGACTTAAAAGCATGGATTCCTGATGGAAGAGTTCAGGTGAGATGTTGTTTTTGGGCTTCTTCGGTTCCATTCAAGCCATATGGAGGTGGTCTGGGCACCGTGGATGAAGTGCTAGTGAGAATTTGAATCTCGCAGTGATTTGGTTATTAGGCCAACTTTCGATCCTACCCAAACCGTGCTGTACTTGTCAGAGCCTACCATTATACTGATAAATACTACCATTAGTAAAAAAGATGGGGCTCTTCACGCCTAAGAGAACTCAAAATTTATCTCACGTGCTGTGGGCAGAAAAAAGTTCAGTGGTCAATTTAGTTACTCACAAACACCAGCAGATAATTTTCAGAACGGTCCATGGGAGTAGCAAGAATTGGGGCGATATGGCCCTTCGTTGCTACAGTGGCCAAGACAGTCAAGGAAGGAGTGTGTATTTGTTGTGTGGGAGAAAGGTTAAGGTAGGAAGAATGAAGCTCGGGTACAGCCAATACTGTCAAGGTACAGGGGAATGGAGCTGCCTCTCCCTCTTCCCCTGCACGCAATTCAGACTTCATAATGCATTGTCTTGACTTCTTTTGCTTTCAAGTCTGCCCATAACCATATATTTTACCTTGAAATCCACGGTGCAAAAATTCTGGGGTGGGGAGGTGGTGAGGAAATTTTAACTTCCCCAGATACGATCTTAGGTTTTGTATCTCCCTTGGGGTGGCACCACGTTGGTTAAAATTGGTAGTTTTGTGAAATCTTTTCCTTGGTGAAGAATGGGAAGTCCAAGATTTGAGAGTGCCTGATGTTCACCAGTAGGCTTAGCACTGTTACCAACACCTTGCTAAATTATTCAGTTGTGTGGTATTTGCTAATGTGGTATTAAAATCCCAAACAACTTTAAAAATTAAAGTTCTTAATGTGAGTAGCTTCAGGGGACAGGAAATGCTGAAATTAGCAAAGGTGCATGGAATGACTAAGAACATCCACCAACTCTTCTCTCTGAAAACTTTATCTCCATAGCGGAGAAGAGAGGCCCACTGGATCTCTTTCTTTCTTTCTTTTTAAAAACACTTTTAAGCCTGCCTAAAGTCTCTTTTTATTATGGAAATTTAAAAACAAATATGGAGTCTAAACTCACCCTGAGAACTCTATTTATTTGGATGATTTTCAAGCTAGATAACTAGTGATTCACCTTGGATATGTTCTTAGTTTATGTTTTCCCAAAAAGAATTCAATATTTAATTTTTGATGTACATAAGATAAGCAAAGTATAGTTTATGTATAAGTATGCTATTTAGGGATTCTATTACAGAGAAATTTTGGAGTTTACCCTGTTGTATTGGTTGTTACATGAATGTATTATTTTTAATAAAAGCATGACTTTTGGCCACCATTTTCTCTCTCCCTCACTGGGATATAGGCAGCATCAGATGACTTTCTTAAGATTGTGAAGAAAAAACCCTATTATTCTATCAGTGACCTTTGGCAAGCAACTGCTCTCTTGAACTGCTCATGTCTCTGGAGTGTTTGACTAAGGTTTCTTCTGGTCAAGCCATCGACAATCCAAATGTCAAACAACAATGTGGTCATTTTTCATCCTCAGATAAGTGTTTCTCCAATAAGATGATCAATTAGTCTTATTCACATTACAACACACCTCCCCATGTATTTTTGTGCCATACGATGTCTCTATAGTCCTATTACCTTCTTATTAAAAAACCTCTTCATTTAGATTTCAGGCTATTAGAACACATAATCAATCCAAACACACCTCATGTATGACCTATGTGTATTGACATTTTCATTAAACCAATACATCCTCCAAAGGTGGTATTATGAAAAAAGAATCTCTATTCTCAAGGATATGAACTAAAGTCTTCCATAGAAAATGCTCCACTTTTGATAGAAATAAAGTTCTGGAAATGGTCTTTTCACTGAAGCAAAACTTATATTTAATTACAATTCCTTAGGATTTTTTTCACTTGAGAACAAGGCATTTCATGGAATGCGATATAAGAAAAGTTCTAAAATTTGTTTGCTTTTTGCTAGAAAGACAATTAAAGATGCCATACTTTCTTCTAAAGAAAGGTCAAATGTGGGAAATGTTAGGTGTACATTTTGAGGAGAAGTCTCAGAGCATCATTGCATGTTACTTGGGGAAAGTTTTGACTGCTGTCTGGGGTTGTGTAGATACAGCTATAACCACCACTTCAAATATAGGAGATTTTAAATATGAATCACTTTTTTTTCTTAGTTCCTTGTTAATGGCAACATCATCCACATATACCCAAGTTTTTGAAACTATTTTACATTACAGTTGAATAATTTTAAATCCTTCCCAAAAGATGCCTACATTTTAGAGAGACCTATGAATGCTTGCATTTTTAGAGATCTTATTTTTAATTGATGAAATTTTAAAAGGCCCTCTCTGAGAATGTTATTTTGGAGCTCAGAGTGCCTACACCTCTGAATATAAACTGTTTCAAATCATTTTTGGAAGCACAATAATAATATAGTACTAAATATTTATGGATATGTGTGTCTGTGTATAGTGACAAAGAAAAATAGATCTGTGTCCAGAATAAGTCTTTAGTAACACACTTCAGAAATTTGGAATATTTAACATAGTCAAAACAGTTGGCTTAAAATAATAACAAAGTACTTTCTTGCATTTGAAAGTGAAACAGCAGTTCCAATAAGCATTATAAATAGAACAATCTTCATTGGTTTATTAATTCAGTCTTTCTTTCCTATGACAAGCCAGTGACAAGCACCTCCTCTGGACCAGGTAATGTACAAGGCCCTGGAGATACAAAGATAAATGACAATCTGTGCCCTCCTGGAGATTTTTTTCCTCCAAGACTTTTAATGTTTAATTTCATTCTTGCTTTTATTAGGAGGGAAAGGCAGAAGAGGAGGAAAATGATTGTCTAAAAAAGGAATAGAAGCTTGAGTCAGAAGCTATTATTCAGCTTTTCTTGGGAGATTCTGAACTCATTCCATTATTGTAATGGTCTCACTTCTCCAACTGAAATGAAACATACAAACCCCTTTTCTCTCACACAAAGATAGGACAAATAGTAACAAAAGCATGGGATCTGAAGTCAGGTACAAGCTATACCTATCCTGCTACCAATTCGATTGCACCCTTTAGTAATCTACTTAATTAGCGTCTCTGCGGCTTGGTTTCCTCATTGCAGAATGGGAATAAAAATATCATTTCGTCCTTGCTAAAGGCTAATTCTTTCCCCTTGTAGACCCTTCCTTTCCCTTCAAGCACTGAATATCATTGATCTAAAAATGAGGCTCTCCCCAAAAATTTAAAATAATTTGAAACCTGGGAATTGTATCTTTCGAATCATGTAGCATAACTGCTAACCTTGATGTTTTATAAGATGCTGGATGAAAAATGATGTCAGGGCCCCTTAATCCCTTGGTCTGGCTGTGCATGTTTGGCACTGATCCCAGACTAAATATAGCAGGTCTTGCTCCTTGGGTCAATATGATTTCTAATCCCTAGGTTGAATGAGCAAGCCTTCCCAGACAAGATTTAATTCACAAATGCATTTAGGTAGACACTGGATATATCTAACGGTGTATGAAGTGAAAATAGATCATCAGCATTAGCTCAGCTAACTGAAAAGAAAGTTGCATTAGGAAGCCAGCAATCTCACCAACAAATCCTGCTGGGGATTGACTAAACATAATTGTTAATTGAAAAAAAATTAAAAATAGGGTATTAGGGGTATATTCTCCCAATGATAGTTGCACGTAATTCCCCGAAGTGTTAATGGAAGCTCAGCAAGTGCATCTTCAGAAGAATCTACCTCTTAACATCCACCTTCATCTGTCAATCTCCTTTCACAGATTCTTGAAGGGGGGTGGAAAAGGAAAGAAAACCCCATGGAATTTGCAAGTAAGAAGGATCCATCTCTTTACACGTACCAGTTCACCACACCACAGGCTTAGCTTTAAAACGGCTACAATGCTTGGAATCACGTGATCCCATCCCTGGAGGAGGGACTTTGCTCTTTACCTTTCTAGAATAGATTAATGAGATTTCATCTAATTTACCCCATGAAGGACAAGCTTTAAAAAGCTAGTTGCCTCTGATTTACATGGACATTAAAGGACTGTTTTCTTTTTCTTTTTTGGCCTTGACCAAAATGTCTCTGAATTCTTTGACTTAAAGCTGAGAACAGGCTTTACGCTCTCAGAGTATCAGTAGAAGTTAAATGTCTTTATTTTTCCATTTATTTTGATTGGAATAAACAAGCCTATATTTTCCGATTTCTTCACTAACTGAAATCAATTTCTGCAGTGGATGAAAGTTACTACCACAACTCAGTATGAAAAGTCAATGAGAAATTTAAGACTGCTGTCTCTGTGACCGCTTCTGATGATTGCACAAGCAAAGAGTTAGACTCCTTTCACAGGAGTTCTATAAGCCCGCGCAAAAGAATCCCCACATTTCTGTGCAACCGCTCCGAGGAAAAAAAGCATTCAATCTAAGGGAGACTGAATTAAACCATACTTTAGCAATTTGTTTGACTTGAGGCTTGTGTTAGTTTTCTATAACTGGCCTAGCAAATTATCACAAACATAGTGGTTTAAAACAAGCCAAATTTATTATCTTACAGTTCTAGAGGTCAGGAGTACGATGCGGGTCTCGCAGGCCTAAAATCAAAGCTTTGGCAGGGCTACATTCCTTTCTAGAGGCCTTAGGGGAGAACCCGGTTCCTGGCCTTGCCGGCTTCTGGAGGCACTGTATTCCTTGGCTCTGATCTTCAAAGCCAGCAGTAGCCGGTGAGTCTTTTTCACATTACATCATTTTGACACTGATTCTTCTTCTGCCTCCGGCTTCCCCTTTTAAGGATCCTTGTGATTACTGGATGATCCCGGATAATCTCTTTATTTTGAGGTCAGTTGATTAGCAGCCTTAATTCTTTCTGCAGCCGGAATTCTCCTTTGCTGCGTAACATGACACATTCACAAGTTGTGGGCATTAGGACATCTTTGCCTACCGCAGGCTGAATAAAATCTCCCTCCAAAACAAACAAACAAACAAACAACAAAAAAGGCAAAAAAATTTCTCTTTGTTGAGGCAAGTAAAATAAAAACCCTTCTCAGCTGGAGAGATTTGTCATTTGGGTTGAGGGTGGAGAGCAACTGTTTGTGAATCACAAATTCCAAGTGAGCCTTGTCGAGCTAGGGGAGACGTCCCAGACTTGTGACAGTCACAGAAGCATCTAAAATAGAGTTCTGAGGCCTCTGGGGGTTCACCTCATGTTTCAAACAGTAAACTGGAGTAAACAATCACTTTCTTTCTTTTTTTTTTTTTTTTGAGGAAGATTAGCCCTGAGCTAACATCTGCCGCCAATCCTCCTCTTTTTGCTGAGGAAGGCTGGCCCTGAGCTAACATCCATGCCCTTCTTCCTCTACTTTATATGTGGGACACCTGCCACAGCATGGGATCTGAACCGGTGAACCCCAGGCCACCGAAGTGGAACATGCGTACTTAACTGCTGCACCACTGGGCCGGCCCCAACAATCACTTCCTTACAGATGTCCTTGGGAACAGTTTAAATATGTGTCATTCTAATCTGAACTGGGCTGAAGGGAGCTAGATAAGGCCCTCTTTCCTCAAACATGACATTGCAAGGCCCTTTTCTAGGTGTGAAGACTCTAAGTACAGAACTGGCAATCCAAGGTGGGCAGTTTTGCAGAGAGTGGCTTTTATTGGCAGCTGGGGCATAATTAGATGTTTACTATCACTCCATAATCAATGAATCTTTTTCTTTCTCTTTCTAATTGTTTGGGGGTAGAGGGTCATCTTTAAACTCCCTTCTTCCTCCCATTGCTCATTTCGCCCCTGCTTCTGTCTTTGGATTCTCAGGGATACCCAGTGCCTCCCAAATGGAAAGGTATAAATTACCATTCTGTGAACGGCGTGCAGCTTTTATAGTGGAATCTTATGCAGCTGTTACGAACGCCAGAATGGGCTTCATTTTTCCTTATTACCTACTCATTTTTCCTCTGACCTTTAAAAAATATAACATAAAGGATCCTTCTCAAATCAAAAGATTCAAAGACATGTCAGTCAAGGACAAAGCATAAAGACATCCTTTAGGATTTAGGGATAAGGGGAAGAAATCCTTCTATTCTTAGGGACAAGTAGTAGATTGTTTAGGTACCCCTCCAATCCCCAGTCCTCACCTCCGCTCCAGCCCTTTCACAGATGGCCCCAAGGGGCCTGCCTACAAGCCTAAAAGCATAAACTTTTCACTATACTTAGAAGTGCGATTCATTCCTGCTGATACTTGTGCTAAGAGAAGTTGCTGGATCCCTGTTCCTCAAGAATAATGGGTCTCCGTTTATTTTAGACCCTGGGATGATAAAAAGAAAAGAAAAGCCCTTATTTCCTAAGTCTTTTATTTTACTGACAATTGTGGTAGGCAGCCTTTAAGATGGCCCCAACGATCCCTGATTCCTCAAGTGTGGGCTGGACTAGTGACTTGCTTCCAACCAACAGAATATGGCAAAAGTAATGAGATGTTGCTTCCGAGATTATCCTACAAAAGACTCGTTCCCTTCGCACTTGCCCTCATGTGTTTGCTTTGATTAAATCAGCTGCAGTGTTTTGAGCTGCCCTGTGCAGAGGCCACGTGACAAGGAGCAGAGATAGGCTTCTGGGCGACAGCCAAGGAGTTGGAATCCCGGCCCTCAATGCAACAACCTCAGAGGAACTGAATCCTGTCAACAACCACTTGAGTGCTCTTGGACGTGGATCTTCCCTTGGTCAAACCTTGAGCCGACTGTCATCCTTGAAGCTGAGGCATCTGGCAAAGCTGTGCCTGGATTCTTGACCCATAAAAACTGTGGGAAAATAAATACTTGTCTTAAGCTTCTAAATTTTGGGGTAATTTGTTTCACAACAGTTGATAACTAACACAACAACGAAATAGCATTACAGAAAGTTTAGAAAATAGAAGGGGGAAAATCACCCATAATTCTACCACACAATCATGTATTTTAGTCTACATACATATGTATACATTTACTTTTATTGCTGATAAGCATAATGTGAATAAAATTTTGCATCTTATTTTTTCATTTAACATTGTCATAAGTATTTCCATGTTGCTATAAAAATCCTTGTACTTATAATTTTTAATGGCTGCATAATATTCTCTCAAGTAGAATTACTAAAATTTGGCTAATTTTCTCATTCTCTTTGGGCATTTTGGTTACTTCTTATTTAATTTGCAATTAAAGAAAATGTAGCAACCCTCGTCTTGTGTATGTGGTGCTGTCTTCTTTTTTCTCTCATACTTAAGTTTTTCCATGGAAGAGAATGGCAGAGGAAAAATTTTAGTGTGAGAGAAAAAAAGAACATTCTCTTCCTTGGTTAGGTTCTCAATTTGCTGCAGTCATGCCTCAGATATTCCTCAGTGGTCGGTGGATGGCAGCATTTCTGAGCCACTTCATGTCCAAAGCTCTCTTTGTTTTTCTCTTTATTAAATATTAATTTAGATGGCTATTGATTTTTGGTTGAAAATTGCCATGCCCAAACATATGACAATATCAAACTTAAGAAAAATTCCACATTCCCAATAAGAAGATAGTTTAAAATCTTTCAGTCAATTTGAATATACAATTTTACACCTGGAAAGAAAGTAGGTAATGTATATTTATATTTAATTTTCCCATTAATTTTGTCACAAAAGCATTTAAAGCAAATATTATAAAAATCACTTTTTTATTTTTTGTGTTTTTAGTTTTATTTTTTTGAAGAAGATTAGTGCTGAGCTAACATCTGCTACCAATCCTCCTCATTGTGCTGAGGAAGACTGGCCCTGAGCTAACATCCATGCCCGTCTTCCTCTATTTTACATGTGGGACGCCTGCCACAGCATGGCTTGCCAAGCAGTGCACAGGTACGCTCGTAGGATCCGAAACAGGGAACCCGGGCCACAGAAGCAGAACACGTGAACTTAACCGCTGAGCCACTGGGCTGGCCCCTCACTTTTTTAGTTTGAAATACTGCTTTCTTTTTTCTTGTTAAATTCTTTAAAAAGTTTTTATTATGGTAGAAAACACATTGCATAAAATTTACCATTTTAACAATTTTTAAGTCTGCAGTTCAGTGGTATTAAGTGCATTTGCATTGTTGGGCAACCAGCACCATTATCCATCTCCAGAACAGTACTGCCTTTCTTTCGGATTACGAAAAATTCTCCTAAGTGTGATTACTGGGTTAGAGAGTTTGAGTGATGTGCCCTCTGTGAAATTCAGTAGTATTGTAGTGTCGAAGAGCATGGACTAGAGAGTCAGACAACCCTGGATTTGAGTGATATTTTACAACCTTGGAAAAGTTCTCTAACTTCTCTAAATCTTATGTTCTTCTTCTACAAAGTGAGAGTAATAATGGCACCTAATAATACCTAATAATAACTAGTGTCAAATTATATGTGTAACGTACTTAGAGTGGCGCCTGGTACATAGTTGCACCCTTTATTTATTTAGTAATATGCAAACACCTAATACTGATCATCATCGTTGTTATTATCATATTCACAATCCCATAGAATCGGTTGTTTGTGGCTTCTGACATTTTACTATTTCTGCCTTATACTGCACTGTAAGGGGATTTTTAACAATATTTCTGTTTTGAACAAGTTGTGATGGTTTCAGGATTGTAACAGATGACTTTGGGGTGATTCACCATAATCCTGAAGCCTCAGCTTCTTATAGAGTTTAACAATAGATACAATCAACACAGAATTAAACCACAACAGTACTCACAGTACACCACCACAAGGCAGATTTCAATCTCAGATGAAGAGCACTGTGAAAGAATACAAAACCACAAGAGAGAGTGAGAGAGACATTTTGAAGCAATGAGTAGAAGGAGAACCAGGGAAGCTCCTGGTTATTAAGCTACTAAGGAAAGCACTCGTGGAAAAAGAGGTGGTCAACATACAATGAAGTGTTGTAAATATCTTCTCAATACTCTCAGGAGATAGTGAAGAGCAGACAAACAAGAAAGCCTAAATACAGAAAACATATTTTTCCCAGCATCACACAGCCAATCACTGGCAGAAGTGGGATTAGAATTTAGCTTCCTGATTCCATGATTTTATTTGCTTGTGGCTCACTGTATTAGTCTTCCTAAAGACTAATTCTAGAAGGAGATCCTTTTTATTTGAAATGAGTGAGTCTTTACGCAGATACACGCTCTCCGGGAATGGATAAAGCACAGCTGTGCCAGCAAGCTTCCATTTGCCCCCTGAGATCCACTCCTGCCCTTCTCCATCTTGCTCTCTGCATCAGAATTGACCTGTAGAGACTGCATCACAGGGCTCGCTTGTCCCCCAGCTTCCTGTGGGTATTGGCCAAGGAGATTGGAGGGACGAGAGTATTTATGGCTTCCTCCCTGAGGGGTTTCATCAGGCTGGCTGTGTCCTCACTCCTGTCTGGCGTCCCTCCGTGCACAACCTCTTAATCTTCAGGTTCAGTAATTTCTCTGTACCATTGTTTTTACAGGGTGGTAACAGCCCAGGGCACCACTGGACTCTGCCTTGTTGATTCCCAATGCACTGCTCACACCTTTCTAAATGGTCCCTTTACCAAACTCTCCTCAAATTATCCCATTTTGAGAACACCATCTGTTTTCTGCAGGGACTCTGACTCATACATGAACTTTATTGCCACTGACTAGAACCTTTGGGGAAGAAAGAGGAGGTGAAAGAGGCCAAAGAGGGATCTGGTTTCTCACCACTCCAGATTGGTTTGGCATGTGCTGATGGCAAAGGAAGGTGAGTGGAGATGTCCCAACAGCCATGAGTCTTCAAGAAACTGGGTTCTTCCTCTTCCAGTCAAAGGTGAGATGACATTTCCATTAGTGGGGTCTCACCAGGTCAAGAAGAGAGTCCTGAACTGGGTGATGTCCTGCTTCCCTGGGCTGTCCTAGAGAGATGACCATTAGGTTCTTCCTCTGGATGTAGTCTGGACTCTTGTCAAGCATGGCCAGGCAATCCAGGGCTGGGCTGCCCAGGCATCTACTGATTCTTAAAAGTCGTAGAGCTAAAAAGGCAACCAAATCCTGACATTTCAGCCCCATCATTGGTGCCTAAATTACGGTATTATAATTAAGCTTTGTATCTTAGACTTTCTGGCTTTGGTTACTTTAAGGAACAGTCTAGTGACCAAAGAAAATCTCATTACAAAGTTTCATTTGTTTGAAGGTCTCTAGACTCCAGAGAAGAGATTGTCCTGGAAACCCCTACCGTGATACCATCATCGTCTCATACAGGGAAGACAGCTTTGACATTGGGATTGGGGCAATTGCTGCTTTGTGTCCTCTCTTGGGAATGCCTTATACATTTGATAGGACACAGTCAGGGCCCCAAAGCTGCCAGGCTCTAGCCAGCTGGGGGAGCTTCTTTTATTCTGCAACCTTGTTACGTCCATCTCCAACCTTACCTCCAAATCCATTGACTGTCCACTCAGCTGGCTTCACGTTTCTGAATGCTTCCAGCTTTAATTCTCTACCTCTCACTTTGATATGTGACTATGTAGAGGTTGCCTGTTGTCATTCCTTCAGTGGTGTATGTTCGTTCAAGCATGTGCTGAGTACCCAGGGCCTGCGCTACAATGGGCGGCTGTGAATACGACGAATACAGTCCCTCCTGTCATGGAACTTACAGTCCAGCGGAGGATAGAGATATACGAGAAGATAATTACACATTTGTTCTTTATTTTGCCAGCTTTTTTGTAAGCAGAGGGCAGAATTCACAACTATAGTTTTTATCTCTATTGAGTATGAAGCATATAGCTGACATTCAGTAAATACATTTGTTGTATACATTTCCTGCTAATAGTTCAGAGTTTGTTACTCTGCCTGCTGTGGTGTCAAAGGCAGCAGATTTGGCCTCGAGGCAAAGAAGGAAATCAGATTAGAAACTGAGGATTGCTGAGCTCTCTCTGTACACTGTGGGACAGCCCTTAAATCAATCTAGATAGCTCCAGATGTTCGATAGATTGGGCCAGCTCCCCTTTCTAGTTCTTTTTCCTGGAGGCACAGGTATTCCCCTCACGGATGAGCCTCTCTAGCCCACTGCAAAGGCCATTTCCCAGTAAGGAAAAGAAATAGAAGAAAGAGCAGTGAGCTCTGTGGCTAAACCAGTTTCACGTCTCATGGGTAAGAAATCGTTCTCCAGATCACCTCCCGGAAGAGAATGGGAAGGGAAAGACTCTGTCTGAGGCTCACTGGAGTTCAGTTACAATCTGTTACTTTAGTTTTCTTGCTAAATTCTGGATATGTACCGCCACTGGGTGCTATAGTTGACTATTGCTCTTTTAGGAACTAAAGCATCCAGTTATTCAAACCAACATATTCTAAGATTGTTTGGGAATGGTTTGTTTCAATTATTAATTTAATTTCCAACCTTTTTACTTTTAGTTAAAATGAGTTTTGTTAAATGCATCAGGATTTGCACGATGGAAATTGTTCTTTGCAAGGAGATAGAGTAGTTTTAAAAGGAGAGTAGCCCTCACGTTGGTCGCTATTGTTTGGTATTAGTACCACCCCTTTCATCTAGATCTCCAAATATTCACATTAAAGAGTTAAACCAGTTATGGAATTTTAATTACATTAATACATTTCTTCAAGTGTTTTATTTTTATGTAGTCTATTTATGCACTCATTTGTCTTAACCACCGTGATGAGTTTTCCCTAAGATTGTTGCCTTAACTGGACAGCCTATCCATCTCATGATTTGCTCATGAACTTAGGCTTTATTTTTTAATGTTAAGGCCATTAGAACATCTTCTTTCACTTGAGTCTGCAGGAAACTAAGTAAAGGGATCCTCTGCTACTGGACGAGATCCTGAACCACACTTCTAGACTGTCCCACTGAGACTCGCTCCCCTGGTGACTCTATACCTCGCTTCTCCATATAGTTCATTTATCCGTCTAGTTCTCTTCTTGTCCTTTGGAGCAGAAGCACACCAGGGGTCTTCTGGCTTACAACTTTGGCATTTCCTGACTTTCCCATTCCAGCCACCATAGGAAATGCTCTCCCAAGCTCCACTTAGGAAAGGAAATGATGCTTCTATCAGACTTGTTCCAGGCTTGAGGTGGAATCCAGATGCCTCGTTCCTTTAAAAATGCTTTTAGCTAATTAAGTGTTGAATTGTGGAAGCTGATGGGATGGATAGGATCAGAAACTAAACTAAGAGGGAGTGCCTAGGGACGAATGCTTTAGAAAAGATTAGAGTACAGAAATACAGAATTAGAACATAGAATGGCATGCTTCAGCAGTATTAGAATATGCATTGGCGGGAAGCCAACAACTGATATTTTCAGCTATTACTTCAATATTTGTAGTTGTTATGCTGTTCAAATCCTTTTTATAACTAGGATGAATTAACCGAAACTGTGAAAAGCGTAACTTTCCTTAGGGGATCTCCAGCAGAAGGAGCAATGTTTTCAAGGTAGAGAAAAAAGTGTAAGTATTAAGACTGAGTTGATGTAAGACAGAATGAACCGGGAATCTATATCAGTTAAGAAAATTTATCAGTTAAGATAAAATCCAACAGCAAGTAACAGAGACCCAAAATAACAGCAGCTTTAAGAAGATGGAGCTTTATTTCTCTCCATGTGAAAGGCTAGAAGTAGGTAGTCCTTGAAGTCATCAAGGATTCAGGCTTCCTCTGTCTTTCTATTTTACTGTCTTTAGTGTTCCATCTCATGGTCCAAAGAGGCTACTGAAGCTCCAGCTGTCACATTTGCATTCCAGGCAACAACAAAGAAGGGTATTACATACATATATCTTGCTTATATCCCATTAAATACGACTTAGTCATATGGCCGTACCTAGCTGCTAGGGAAGCTGGGAAATGTCTTTATACCAGGTGGCCACATGCCCCGTCAAAAATCAGGAGTAATATTGCAGGGAAGTTGGAAAGAATAGATATTGGAGAATAGACAAATTCATTGTAACTGGGGACTGTTGGGTCTAAAAAGATACACAAGTATTTTATAAAAACAAGTCTCAAAGAATTTCTGCCTTCCAGCATTAAATAAATAAGTTTAAATATATGTTAAATAATTTTTAGGAACACTTTTATAATAGAACCACAAGCACAACTCTGGAGAGCATGGTATTAGAAGCACATCACAAGTTAGTCTCTCAATGTAGGTGCTGAGAATGAAGAAGAGTGAGTGGATGTTGAAAAGAAAGGCCTCAGAGACTTCTGGATAAATGGACTCTAGAAGGGTAAGGGCAGCCTGTCACAGCTTGAGGAATGATTCTGATCATCGTCAGTGGAGTTACTCTGAATCGCAGATTTGGGACTTGGGGAGATTTATTTTGGTCCGACCCTCCTCAGCAGTGTTTCTGTACTTAGATTTTCAAATCAGAGAAACTGAAATTCCAACTCAAAATGACAACAGCTTTTTTTCAAGGGAGCATTTTTCCTCCCAAATGAGTCAGTTTCAACCCCTTCTTGCCATTTCCTGCAGCAATAATATATTTATTCAGTGGCACTCTAAATTAACTAACTGTGCTTAACTCACTATTAGGGAGTGATTTATGTACCACGAAAAGCAGAGTTTACTATTTTGTGTGGAAAAAAACAAAACAAAAGAACTTTCCCCATGAACCATCGTCACTCACTATCACGTTTTGGCCTTGCTTGTTCCTTCGGAAAGACCTGCAGATCTAATCCCCCTGAGGCCAGGGACTCTTTCTATATCGCTTTGTGTTCCAGGTGCCTAGCACAGTGACTCTCACAAAGCTGGCTCACAATAAATATTTGTTGAAATAATCTGAAGATGCTTCATCAGAGACAATGGCCAAAAAGTATACAATAAAAATTAACGACACAGCATTTGGTTAGTCTTGGGTCATTTCTAGTAGTTCTAAGAGAAAAGAAAATTCACAGCAAGACAACCCTGGGAGGTCTTGAGCTTTTGGAAAGACGTGATGAAGGAAAAATATTTATTTGACAACTGCTCTTCAGTGTGAAAAATCTGCAGCTGTAAACCGCAACAAAGCAAAGAAAACCCAATCTATAAGGGCCTAAGCATTTTACCATACTAGATTTCAGGATACGCGATTATTCCTTTTGCTACTTCTGTCTGCCAGTTCTGCCCATTTGCCAAAATAAAGACGTCCTTTCTCCAGCCAAGCTCAGCTGCGAGAGTGAACTAATGACTTCAGAATGGAAGACAGATGCTTCCTGCAGGAGGATTCCTCAGGCAGACAAAGAACATGTAACCAGGACTGGTGACAGAATTTGTGAGGCCCAGTGCAAAATGAAAACATGAGGCCCTTTGTTCAAAAGTCAGGAAAAAAGTCTACAACATGACTAATAATGTACAACTGTAATTTCACAAGGATGTTAACTTTTATAACCTTAATAAAAAAAAAAAGTCAGGAAAAAAGTGCCATTAAAGATACTAAAATATAAAGCTTTTTCCTTTCTTCTGTGGTCTCTGTCTTGACTTGCCATGGTGTTTTTTATTTGCTATTTAATGCTGCTGTAAGTAAAGAAAAATTTTAAATTTTAAATTACTGGCATGATTTTTACCATTCATCTTTTTATTGTGGAGTGTCAGTTTTCACTGTAAATATGAGAACATTTAACCTGTATGCAGAATCAGTGAAATTACACAATTTGTATTTTGTTCTTGCCAGAACACTGGAAATGCTGCAAAAACACTACCTTGACTGTTTTTATTTTACTTCTTGGTACATGCACTTTCTACCAACACTCTATGGAAGCCAACGGCTTCCAGAAAATGCTTACCTTGTACTTGCTTTGAGTTGTGCTGAACTCCTGCGCTGGGTCCCCTGGAATTCTGTGCTTGTGCAGCATCAGGAATGCTATAGGCAGATGGGGTGGCAAGGAAGAAGGGAATACACATCTCTCCTCACGCAGTGCTCCATTGTCCCTGTGGACTTCACTAACAAAACACAGTTCAAAGATAAAATTATTACGAACTTCAGGACAGTGACAGCAGAGCATGAAACCAAGCGCGGGGCCCTTCCGAACGTGGGGCCCCATGTGAGTTCACAGATCACACACCTATGAAGCCAGCCCTGCAGGTAACCAAAGTCAGTGTTATCTTTTCTTTTTCAGTAATTTGAAAAATCAGTAATCATTGGAAGAGCATAAACAAAATGAGCACACGGCAGTTGGGGTGATATTGAAACCAGCATGGCAATGGCTACTCTTGCCTGAGTTGAATCTTGATATATTGTAAAAAAGTTAATAGGAACAAAAAGAACTTGTAGTCAACGTTCAATTGAGTCATCTTTTTTTTTTTTTAAGATTTAATTGATTTTTTTCCCTTCTTCTCCCCAAAGCCCCCAAGTACACAGTTGTATATTTTAGCTATGGGTCCCTCTAGATGTGGCATGTGGGACGCTGCCTCAGCACAGCTTGATGAGCAGTGCTGGGTCCACACCCAGGATCTCAACCGGTGAAACCCTGGGCTGCCTAAGTGGAGGGCACGAACTTAACCACTCCACCACAGGCCGGCCCCTGAGAGCCATCTTAAGTGCAATAATTACATAGGTGTGTGGAAAATTAGCAATTAAAAACTTTTAAAGAATGAAACAATTTTGTTTATTGCCACAAACCTTACAACTTTTAAAAAATAAAGGTTAAAAATTACAGAGAGGTAATATAAAAAAGCTACTCTTGCAATTTTAATATATTTTGAAAAATTTGCTGCATATATCTATAACATAACAGTTTTTACTCCTAATTCAGGCAGATGACATAAGAATAAGCAAAGATACCAATCTTATTCTTTCCTTTTCATGCACTAAAATTTTGTATTACTTTGTTGATGAGAGACAGCACCGTAACAGCCCCAAAGGAAAATCCGTCTAAACATTTTCAATTTGAGCTTTAAAGAAACAATGATAAATAAGCCATTGATTTGTTTTCATTTTAATGTATCTTCTTTTATATTAGGGTGAAAAATTCAGCTATATTTTCAAATGATCAATAAAAATATAAATAACTATATTAGACTGATATGGAAAATCATATGTGACAAGAGGGCTATGATTAAGTTGTGTGAATATACAGCTCTTTGAATATAAAAATGTTGCTGCAAATACAGATGTATATGTTTACTAGTAATTGTTTATAATAAAATTAACCAAAAGTAGATCATTCTTGTGCTTAATCAAATATTCCTTAAAGATAACTTTTCCAAACACACACACACATACGCACATACTTGATCAGGCGTTGAACATTTTTGGAAGGACACTCAAGAATGTGTTAATTGGGTGGTTCCACACCTCTAGGAGTGAGACTGGGCGTTGAGAGGAAGAACTTTTACTTTTCACCTTTTTCCTATCTTCTGTACTATTTTCTTTGTCAGGAACATGATCTCATTTTAATAATTTAAAAGCTGGCTAATTAAAGAAGGTAGTCATTCAATGAGGGTACACTAAAATACACACTGCAGTCTGCAGGCGCACATTGTACCTACACGTCTATACTGTGCTTTCCTTTATTCTTAAGTTGGTGAGACCCACTCTCTAGCCCAGGGGGATCTTTGCATTAATAATGTCATTGATGGTTGCCAGAGGAATGAGCATCTGCAAAGGGAGAAGAGCTTTTTGCCATAGTAGGGCTTGTCAATCATGGAGAAGAGCAGAAGCCATGAACTTTTCCTGTCATATGTTATGTATAAATGATATTCTATCATACTTTTAAAACCCTTTTTAAAAATGGAAAAATTCAAACATACACAAAAGGAGAGAACCCCTATGTATCCATTAACCAGCTTCAGGAAGGAGCAATTCATCTACAACCTTGTCTTCTTTACACCCCCAACTAGCTCCCCCTCCCAACTGAATTATTTTGGAGCAAATCCACATATCATATCTCTTCATTCATAAATATTTCAGTGTGTATTTCTATAAGGACTTTAAAAGAAGTAACTACATACCATTATCACATCTAAAAAACTCCCCAGGAATTCCTTAATATTATTAATTATCCACTGATTGTTAACAATTTTCCTGATTATCTCATAAATGTGTTTAATAGTTGACCTATGTATAGACGTAGAATTTTAGTCTATAGATGACCCCCATCCCAATTTTTCCTTACAATTTATTTGTTGAAGAAACCGGGTGTCTTGTCCCAGAGAGTCTTCCATAGTCTGGATTTTGCTGATTGCATCCTCCTGTTGTTGTCTAACAGGTTTTCTGTCTCCTGCATTTCTTCTAAATGAGTAATTAGGTCTGGATGCTTGGTCAGAGCACATTCTGCTGTTTGGGAAGGCTGCTTCATAAGTGGCGTCGTGTACTCCCTATTGCATCGCATCAGAAGGCACAGAATGCCTGGTTGTCTCTCTTTTTGTGATGTTAGCATGGGTTGGTAGTTTAGGGGCTGTCAGCATAGTGTATTGGGGTAACCTCTTCACAGGTGTCCCCACTTTGCCCTTGCCCCCACTCCATAAGGGATAGTTTCCATGGAGGCGCTGAGCAGTGGGCTGGCTGGGCAATTCTGCTGATCTTGGCTGGGTGATTTTTCTGGGCTCAGCCAGGGCTCACACATTAGTTGACCAACTAGTTGATCTAGGATGGCCTCCAGTGGGACCGCTCATCTGATGCTCCTTGCATCTCATCTTATAAGCAGGCAAGCCCAGGCATTTTCTCATGGCAATTACAAGGGTCCAAGAGCTTTCCATATTTGAAATCATTTGATTCATTAAAAAGATCATTCTTTCTTAGCAAAGTAAATTCTTCATTAGATTTCCAATTAGTTTTCAGTATGAGTATTCAATACAGATATAATATACGATAGAGCCAACCTTTCTGAAGTTTTGGCCATTCATTTTTGTCTCTTATGTAACAGGATGAGGTTTATTATTAACGTTTTCTCCTCCTTGTACTTACACAGTTTTATAGACTTTCTGATTTGCTTAAAGGACTTTATCATTTCGTTCTTGAGCTCGTCAGTTCAATCCACAGCAGAATCCTTTATTTCCTGTAATTTGTCTCACTGGCTCTTTTACTTCCTGCACGATTTTTCTTCTCTCTCTTTGACAGCCCAAGCAGATCTACAGACAGTCCTCTTTTAGCTATGCTGACCTATCCAGTTTAATCTTGGGAGATTCAGGAGAAACCTGTTGCAGTTAGTGTTTATAAGCTTTTTTGATATTTACTTAATAAATGTGGCCTTTAGGAGATCAAGGAAGGCATTGACTGAGTTGACAAATAAGAAAAATAGAAAGATGGCAAACTCAGGAACAGTCGGTGGGAGAGTCACCCCAGAATGATGCTTATATGAGACGAGGAATATTTTCCCCCCAATGATTGAAGAAGCTCTACCGAATCATTCATTTCTTCAATAATTTATAGCATCTTGGGTCTCTTGAAGTACACAAACAATACATATATATTTTTTTCCCTTGTCTTGACCAAATGTAATACCATATATGTTATTCATTGTCTCATACTCTTAAAACTATTTTAAAAATAATAATTCACTTAATACTGACAAAACCTGTGTCATACTTCAGGAAGTATTTAATTTATGGGTAAAAACACTAAAGCTCACGAAGATGGCTTTCCTTAACTAGTGGTGGAGCAGAGGACTAGGGGAGAGCACACCAGCCTTATTCTGTGCTAACCCTTTACTCACTCCATATGCAAAGGCAAGATAACTTATAGCCTGAACTTGGATGTTACATAATAAAGTATTTTGCTGGAAATTAAGGATCGAAAGTCTTGGATGGATTTTGCTAAACAACACAGCTATCTGTGAATGTCAAAGACGTAGGGGGAAAAAAGAAAAACAAATTTCTTATCAAAGCTTAGTCAGCCACATGCAGGTTACTAAGGGACAAGCTCAACAATAATTAAAAGCTTGGGGCTGGCCCGGTGGCACAGTGGTTAAGTTCGCACGTTCCGCTTCTCAGTGGCCCGGGGTTTGCCGGCCCAGATCTTGGGTGCGGACACGGCACTGCTTGGCAAAAGCCATGCTGTGGTAGGCATCCCATGTATAAAATAGAGGAAGATGGGCATGGATGTTAGCTCAGGGCCAGTCTTCCTCAGCAAAAAGAGGAAGATTGGCAGTAGTTAGCTCAGGGCTGATCTTCCTCAAAAACAAAAACAAACAAATAATAATTAAAAACTGCAAATAGCTTGAGTGCCTCAAATTATAAACACCCTTACAATTTTGGAACCACAAAAAGCCTTCTCCAATACTATTATCACTAATCAGTTCAAAATATTATCAGGTTAACACTGATTATTGGCAAAACACTGTCAGTTTAAAATGTTTCTTGAATGTCTTAACACTGTGTTCAGTACTTCCAAGGAATGCAGATGAAAATAAAATTTTCCCTAGTAACTTTTTAAAGAGACAGTAACCTCTTTTGAGTCATCGGCTGCTTAGGGATCTTTTGAAAGCTGTGAATTTTCTTGTTAGAAAATGCATATTTGAACATACACTCAAAATTTTACATTCAGTTTTTCCAGTCTTACGAGCTTCCCAGAAGCCCTTCCATGGATCCTGTAAGGATGAGTCATGAACTTCAGCTGTCCCTAGTGTATGGAGAAGAAACTCAGTAGGAGTCAAAATGCCCCTAAATTGCCATCTGATCTTTGTGTTTTTTTATTGAGGTCACATTGGTTTATAACATTACATATATTTCAGGTGTACATCATTATATTTGATTTCTGTACAGACTACATCATGTTCACCACCAAGAGTCTTGTTGCCGTCTGTCACCATACATAGGTGCCGCTTTTCCCCCCAGCCCCACCACTTCCCTTCTGGTAACCACAAATCTGTTCTCCATGTCTGTGTGTTTGCCATCTGATCTTGATGAAGTCACTCAGCATCTTCAGGACTCAGTTTCCTCATCTGTGAAAAAAAAAGCATGAACTAGACAACCTTCTAGATATAACTTCCTCTTTCGGGAGCTAATAATCTGGCTAGGAAGATAAAATGAATGACCACAAAAAAATTCAAGGCAATATTTTTTCCAACATTTTTAATGAAAAATTTCAAACATATTCAAAAATTTCTTTCAAATTGAAAGAATTTTATAGTGACCACCCATATCTCCATCACTTAAATTCTGCCATTAGGTTTTATCATATCACATATTTGTCCATTTAGCCATTCCTCTATCCATCCATCAATTCATCTTTTAAAAAATGCATTTCAAAGTAAATCAAAGTAAATCACAGACATCCCTACTTTCTCCTTAAATTCTTCAGCATGCATATCATTAAGTTGAGTTCAATATTTGTTTACGGTTTTCTTCTTTTTTTGTGTGAAGTTTACGTACAAAGGAATGCACAAATCTTAAGTTCACGTTTGTTGAGTTTGACAAACTATATGGTCACTCTTTATAATCAATCCCTTTGTATACCAACTCTCTTGTCCCTTCTCTCTTTATTGCACTCATCTGGAGAAACCAAAACCCTGCTTAAGTCCAACTCTCCAACTGACAAAAATTTATCTGTGCTGTTGAATAAAACGAGACAAAAACAACCATGATGACTGTGTGGGTTTTTGGTGTTTTCTTAAAAAGAGTTTATTTTATTTTTTCCTTTTTCTCCCCAAAGGCCCCAGTACATAGTTGTGTATTTTTAGTTGTGGGTCCTTCTAGTTGTGGCATGTGGGATGCTGCCTCAGCATGGCCTGACAAGCGGTCCCATGTCCGTGCCCAGGATCCGAACTGGCGAAACCCTGGGCAGCCGAGGTGGAGCCCGTGAAATTAATCACTTGGCCACGGGGCCAGCCACTGTGTGTGTTTTTAATTTGTGATTACTTAAACCGAGTGGATGCTTAATATTTCCCAGGAGTTAGACTATATTGGCTTAGTCCAGTCTCTCCTGCTTTTTAAACAAGTGTTTCTCAAACCATCTGTGGTGAAGGGCCAGCTTTTTATAATTTTCAATACACCTTGGAACAATACTTTTGTAAAATACAACTAAAGTGAGTTACAAGAAAAATGAAATAGACATATAAAATGCAAGTCCCAAATTTCTTTGATTAAATTTAAGTCATAAAGTTACTCTACCAAATTGTTCCAAAGTCTTCTAAATGCTTAACCTTAATTTCTGTACTTATCTTTTCATAGACACATAAGAAGGAATTTGCGAGAAACCACCGGTCTGTAGACCGCCCTTTGAGTAGCACTGCTCTAAGTGACTAGACTATTTTGTACCTTCTCCCCCTCCTCAAACCTCCACCATCACCTTGCCCTTCCTCACCCTCAGCTGATGGCTTTGCTTCCCCACGACACTTGAAGGAATCAGAAGAGAATTCTCACAAGCTCTCAGCATCATGTCTACTCGCCTCCCTGTGTGTGTGCCAATATGCACTATCCTTTCTCATGCTTCTATGGATGAGCTGCCACGCTCCTAGCAAAGGCCAATCTTTGCAGCTGTACGCGGGCGCCACGCCCTCTCAGCTCAAGGGTGCTGCTCTGGCAGTCCTCCCGTCTCCTTCGCATCATTATTCCCCTCCATCCTCTGCTACATCATTCGCATCAGCATACAGTCACTCTGTTCTTTCTCCCATCTTAGAAAACCTCTCTCGGCCCTCCCTCCCTGTCCAGCTACACACTTACTTCTCTGTCCTTTTCCTGTAGAACTCCTTGAATTGGTCATTTATACCAGCCGTCTCCAATTTCTCTCCCTAGTTCATTCTCGGATCCACCTTAAGCCGATTTTCACTCCCACCGGTGCACTGAAATTGCTCTTTTTTTTTTTAAAGATTTTATTTTTTCATTTTTCTCCCCAAAGCCCCCCCGGTACATAGTTGTATATTCTTCGTTGTGGGTCCTTCTAGTTGTGGCATGTGGGACGCTGCCTCAGCGTGGTTTGATGAGCAGTGTCATGTCCGCGCCCAGGATTCGAACCAACGAAACACTGGGCCGCCTGCAGCGGAGCGCGCGAACTTAACCACTCGGCCACGGGGCCAGCCCAGAAATTGCTCTTTTTTTAAAGACCTCCAACGGCATTCACATTTCCAAAGCAATAGTTATTTCTCAGTCCTCATCTTCCTTGACTCATTGGCAGCATTTGACAGTTGATCCTGTTCCTTGAAACATTTTCTTTTGTCTTCCAGGCTACCATTCTACTTTGCTCTCCCTCCGACTTTTCTGGCCTTTCTTTTTCAGTTACTGTTGGTGCCTCTCTGACCTGGAAATGTTGGAGGACCCAATCCTTGGACCTTTCCTCTTTCCTGTCTATACTTATTCACTACAGGATCTCATTCACCTTCATGAATTTAAATACCATTTATAGGCTGATGAATCTCAACTTCCCTGAACCCCCGATGGCCATTTATCATCTCCCATTGGTGTCTAACGGGCATCTGAGCATCTTAAACTTAATTCATCCAAGCATAGCTCCAGATAGTCCCTTCTGCCCCCAAATGCTCTCTCAGTCCACTCTATTCTAGTTAATAGCAGCTCCATCCTTCCAAAGCCTTAAACCCTTGGCATCATAATTCACATCTCTCTTTTTCTCACACCCGACATCTAATCCCTCAGCAAGTCTTGTTAGCTATCTCAGTTTACAAGAGACTCAAATGATCAAGAGTTTTTGCATAAAGATCAAAAAGTAATGCTTTTAAAAACAGAAATACTGGGAGAACGCCAATACGGCCTCTGGGACCATTGAATATGGGGGACAGAAAATAAGCAGCCTCCACTCCAGAGGGCTGCAGGGGGTTGCTGGGGCACAGAAAGTTCCCAAGTTCTCCATAGGCAAGAAGTGAGTCAGCTCTCGTGAAGAGGCTGAGGATGAGAGGAATTTGCTAACAATGGAATTACTGTTCCAGAAAGCTAAAATGAGAAGGCTGGGGAGATAACAGTGAAAGGGTACCTCATCATCATCTTCTTCATCATGTAGTCTAACGTCCCGTTAGGAGGATAGGAAGATACATTTACATGTAAGCGCATTGTATTGGAACCTAACATCTTGAATGCAATGTACACAAGGCAATGTTAATTAATGATTTAATGCCAAGACAAGGTAATCAATAATGAAGTCCCAAATTGTAGTTAATTTATAAGAATTGAAGAAAAAGGACAAATATTGTATGATTCCACTTATATGAACTATCTAGAGTAGTCAAACTCATAGAGACAGAAAGTAGAATGGTGGTTGCCAGGGCCCTGGAGGAAGGGAAGAGGGGAGTAGGTGTTTAATGGGTATAGAGTTTCAGTTTGGGAAGATGACAAACTTCTGGAGGTGGATGGTGGTAGTGGTGTCCAACAATATGAATGTATTTTATGCCGCTGAACTGTACACTTAAAAGTGGTTAAAACGGTAAATTGTATGTTATGTATTTCTTACCACAATAAAAAAAATTGAAGCAGTGTGCATTTTAACACTTGCTCATCCAAGTGAGTTCAGACAATGTCAGTTGCACACCCTAATAGGGGTCTGACCCTGTGGAAAGTGTTCTATCCACTTCCTCTTAGTTCCTCACTGCAGCCTAATCAGGTGAGTATTGCCATCTCCAAAGTCATACAGTTGGTAAGAGATGGAGCTGGGGATTTTATCCAAGCATATGTGTCTCCAATGTCTCTGTGCCTTCTTTATGCTAACTACATCACACCAAAATAGGGAAGATGTAAATGCTGCTTGAAAAATGTTCCGAAGTCCACATTTTAAGCATGTGGCAGAGTAGTGCACCACTGGCAAATCCTAGCAACAGATGGTTAAGACAGCTCCTTTATAAACAAAAGCCAGACTGTGCTCAAGTTGAGAAGCCAGTGGTGTGAACAGGGGCAAGCTCCATGAGGAGTGGCTGAGGCCTTGAATGAAATAACGCTGTTCAGCGGGAATACTGTGGAAGAGCTCTTCACCACACATCGGACTCATCAGCCATCCCCCCCGACAGGCAATAATTGCTGTCAGGGAGCATCACCCTCTGGATAATGCATAGCTGAAATGTGATGTGCTCAGAGGTAAAATTAAAATTTTATATGTGTACTTTAGAAATACACTGTGTGAGTGTTTCATAAATACAAGGCATTAAAATGATTTCGATTCCACAAAGCAGTCGGGGTACAGGAATAGTTTCATCAGGCGGGTATCAGAAAGCTCGCTGGCTGCCAAAACAACAGTGCCGAAAAGGAATTAGGTACAGACCACTCAAGGAAGCTTTGTATAATGCCAACTGGAACTTTTTTTTTTCCTCACCAAAGCATGTTTTGGAAAATCTATGTATGTATCCTATTGTATAGAGAACTTCAAAAGACTAAAGTGGACCACTGCAGAAACCTCAGAATACTGTCTTGAGAATACTTCAAATATTTCCAAAATGCATCAGTGTAAAACATCTGCACTGTAAATTAAAGATGCCAATTGGGTTGCCAGTAAAGGCAAAGTTTAATATTCCCAGATGTTATTATACAGTATTTATGATATGTTGGCTGAGTAGGGTATGCACATTTGTACATCATTTGTATTTTTTCAAAATGTAAATCTAATCCCCAGAGATATAACAATAGCAAGGCGGAATACATTGTCTGAAAAATAAAATTCGTATTTCTTTTTTTATTGTTAGTTTAAAAGATAGAGGAAGGGAAAGAGTAAGAAAGCTAATTCCTCTACTAAATGGCATTTTTTCTTATTGATGTAGCACCTCCAAATGCTTCATAAGCATAGGTATAAAGTGAATAGTTTCTAATTTTGGCATTGATTATTCCCATTACAGACCTTTGAGAGGGTGCAAGGAAAGCTAAAAACGCTCATTTACTTAATAAACTCTCTTTTTGAGGTACTGACCATGTTACAGCATACTCCACTTTTAAAGCTCCATATAGTTTAAGACAGTTGGTTGAATTCTATCTAGGATGTTCAAAACAAAATGAAGCATGGTAATTTCACAGCATCCAAGAAGCCATACTTATATTATAGAAGTATTTTGGGGCATTTAGTAGTTCATAGCATCCTTGCCCTTGTAGGAACTGGTAACAAGGATAGCATAGCGGAAGCAGTTTCGTTCTGGAGCTTTCTCCTACTTTATTTGGACTTGAGCTTCAGTGGTAAAAACCATAAAAGAACATTTTTACGAGCAAAGTTATTTTGGTTAACCCAAAGGACAATTTTTATCCAGTCACTGTCTAGTTCAATTATTCAATAGGTTTTGAACTAAAATATAAATACTGAAAGCAGAAAGGGAAGGACGTCAAGTCTGGATGTCCTTTACATAGGTGATGTAGTTAAGTACCAGTCTCCAAATACTTTGGCATTATGCAAAAACCTTCAAGGTGGAGGTCACAAAACTAGGCTTTTAGACGCTATCACTAGTCTTGGAAACATAATTTTGGCTTTTTGAGAACAGTTCAGTGGTTACCAGGGGAAGGGGGTTGGGGAGTGGCCATAGCGGGTGAAGGGGAGCACTTATGTGGTGACGGACAAGAAACAATGTACAACTGAAATTCACAGTGATGTAAACTCTTATGAAGTCAATAAAATAATAATAACAATGTCAGCTCTTTGGAATTCTGTTCCTTCATTTTCAAAGTAAGAAAGTTGGGTTAGACTAGTTTTTCTGACCTGCTTCAGCACCAGAGGACCTCGTTTGAGCAGCTGTCTGAGGACTTCCAGTTGGGAACCTCCAATTAGCATATATAGTCAATTTGGGGACAAATTCACAACATGTGTTAGATGTGAGGCTGGGATCACAGAATTCCCAAAGTTTACTTCCAACTCTGGCAGTCTATGATCCTATGACTTACTTGCTGCCAATCCTTCAATCATCATCAACGACAATGAGTTATGGGGTGCCTATTATTTTACCATATTGGGCTAGGAAAGGGAGATAGTAAAAAGTTTAAAAGATTTCTCTTCATTCCAGCTGGGAAGATGGATTAGACAAATAAAATCAAGGGAATAGGGTAATGTGCACTGGGTAGAATGATAACCTAGGGCCAAAAGCTTTAGGAAGGCCTTCACAGATTGGACTTGAGAGAGGTTAACGAGCTAGAAGAGAGGGGACCCGTGGAAAGGGGTGGTAAGGTCTTTCCAGGAGGGATAAATGGAGTCATCAGAAACATGGGAACAAGAATATTCAATGCCTGTCTTGGAATAATGAGTAGGCCAGTTTGACTGGAAATAATTGTACATTATTTAATGAATCTTTAATCCCAAATTGTGTGTAGCAGTTTAACTGGTATTTTAGCAAATGTGGTAACTATTATTGCTATATTTAGCCAGCCTGTGGTACATCAGACTATCCAACTGTTTACAATTACTTCTATTAACCCTAGGGAAATTATTGATGTGTCTCAGAATCTAACACCGACACAGTAGAACAATTGACAGATGTTTATTGGATCCATATAGTGTGCAAGTCTTTATAGGGCGTAAAGCTGCGCTGGAAAGGTTCGTGCCCTAAGGGAGCAGACTAGTTACTGTTGTAAAATGCCCTCAAGGAAAAAACAAAATAAAATAGGAGATCATACAGCCAATCTGGTACTTTAAAAACTAAATCTTCAAGCAACCTATACTTACAGAAGTGATCTTGCTCACAGGCGTGATGAGAATGCTTACCTTGATACATTGATGACTCTAAAGCTCTAGCTCTCATCCAGGTCACTTCTTCTCCCCCTAAGCTCTAAGACAGGATTTCCTTTATTTTTCCACTCTGAAGATCTCTACTTGGTGTCCTACAAGCACGCCAAACTTGAAGTTCCAATAGAATACATCATCTTCTCTCCCCAACACACCATCTCTCTCCCAAACAAATACAAGTAACAAAAGCAGAAACCACCTCCATTGCTTCTACCATTACAAAAACTAGCCCCCAAAAACCTCCAGACCAAACCAAACCAAATCCATCCTTTCTCTGTCAATTCCCACCTTGGTGAAGGGCACTACTTCCAACAACCCAGTCACCAGGTCAGAAACTCTGGACCCTGGGAGAAGGGCATGATGGATGGTGGGGGCGATTGCATGCATGAAGGGGGAAGGGATAAGGGACTGTTATGTGGCCAAGGGATATGTCTGTCCCTGTATTTCTACACTACCTGGCACTTAGTAATTGTCCAATAAATGTTGGTTAAATTAAGTAGAAATTTGTGTAAGAGTGAAATTATTGCTTTATCAAAAGGGAGGAATAAATCAATATTCATCCTTTTGCTTTTTCTGAAGAGCATAAAGTTTGACCCACAGATTCTTGAACTTGTATGATTTGTTCTTTGGTTCAGGTTCATCAAGGGCTGAATAGACTTCTGTGAGCTAACTTCAAAATCTAACCAGCATTTATAATCTGACTTCTGAGGGAAATAGTATTCAGCATTTCATGCGGCCAATTTACATAGTTACTTTTGGAATACAACTTGTTTGTAAATTTGGGATTCTCTGTGTTATATATGATAAATGCTAAGTGAATATTTCAGATGCTGGACGCTAATGGTGTACTAAAGAGGGCAAGATGGCTTCCAGGGGAGTAGGTGAGAAAACTTTTCAAGATGGAAGATTTATAAGAAACTTTGAGAATGGGCAGGAGTTGAAAAGGCAGAGAGTAGGAAGAAGGGCATTCTAGATGAGAGGGAAATTATGAACAAAAGCAAGAATCAACAAGGAGTACAGGGGGATAGTGAGTAAAAACCTAAGTTGTGTAGAGAAGTGTCAGAGATTTGTAGAAAGCATGTTACTGTGAGAACAGAACTTTAGGAAGATTAATCTGGTGGTTATCTGTGGCATGATTTGGAGTTGAGAGAGATTGGAAATGGGAAAATCAATTGAGTCTCTTTCACAAATCCTCTCATGAGATAATGGCCTAAACCAGAGTTGTAGTTGATATACAAAAAATATGGGAAAAGATAATAGGAAATGAATGATATTTTATTATTTCATAAAGCAGAAATTATATTCTAGGCCTTCTAATTTATAACAAATATATAAACCACAGTGAGATATTCTTTGAAATACATCATTGTGAGGTCTTGTATTGTCTTTTTTGAAGGTACTTTTTGTTCATGTAAAAAACATATTAAATGATACATAATTACACTGATAGAGTTATCAGTTGAATTTTTGTTATTAAAAAGGCACACTGACACTTCTATTTTTAGCAAAACTGAATTTTAGATAATCTGAAAAACAGTCTCATTAGAAAACACTTGGAAATCAGGGTAAAATACAATACTCTCATACACCAAAAGTGAAGAGTGACTTGAAAACCATAACGGTGTAGTGGAAGATGATGTTATGGCTGCCCTGGAGAGTTTGTTGGTCTGTTAACCTAGAGCCTGGGGTTTTTTATTCCATGCAAGAACACGAGAAGCCTTGGGCCAGTGTCAGATCAGACACTCCCCTAATGCTGGAACCCCTGAAATGCTGTGCCCTCAGAGAAAGAGCAAGCCAGCAAAACTCTGTTTACCAACTTGGGGAGGCAGCCAGGAGCTTGATGCTTTTCACCTGTGTTCTGGGGGGACTGAAATAGTATCCACTTAAAGTTTATGACCACAAGCCCTCATTTGGATTTATTTGAATTTACACCATCTGCTGGGGCCCAGGAACAGCCCCACAATGAGAAATGAACCAAAAAAGTGGTCTAGGCTAGGCCGGTATTACCTCGGGAGTGCTTGGTAGAAGCAAATGCAAAACCTTTCTGGGGGGTATACTCTTAACTCCAGTGGTACAGGGATATAATTGTATAATGTAAGCGTTATCCTCTGTGCATAATTCCCATAGAGGCACCTGCACAGAATAAAATTATAAAATACACAAGGAAATAATCTACTATGAGTGAGGGTCAGCAAATATATCCAATAGCATGATTAGACCCCAAGAACTTCAATTAATGGGAACATTAACGGAAAACATCTGATACATATAACCATAGACTTCAAAGAAGAAATGAAGAACACAAAAAGAACAAGCAATCAAAAAAATTTTTTAAAGCATTTTGCAGCCTCATTCTCGGCAGGTTGTTTGGGAAAGAGGAGCCATTAGGGCACAAACAGGACCAAGACTAATGGTTGGAAGCTGTTAGCACTCTGAATTGTAATGTCCATGGGGCTGGTGTGAGCTTCCATCCTATTCAATTAATGCTGATATTAAAAATGTCAGATATTTTGGGTGAGGCCAAGTGGCAGGGATATCCATGGAGTGGTGATAATTTAAGTCAAATGGAAGAAAAGTGGTTGTGAGATTTCTGTCCAGTTGGAAGCAAGACCCCAGCCATCAGGTAGAGTGTGGGGGGCTGGTGGTGGGTGCAGGAGTCTGGGAGGAGGTGGAGGATAGCCACTGACAAGGACTAGGGTGATTGTAAAACCCTAGTCAAAAGGGCTTGAGTTCAGGGCAGATGTATATCCTAGGAGAGAAAAGGGGCACAAAACAAATTGGGAAAGAAGTCCTGTAATGCATATTAAGCATGTGTGAAGAAGACAGGGAGCAGAGAGGACATAGTTCAAGGTTTGAATTATGGGTGCCCTGGATACCAGACTTAGAATAACAAGACTAATTCCAGACCCTACACACTGATAGGAACGAGGTTTCCAATATGCTGCCAGGCTTCGTTAGGACTTGCTCAGAACTTGAGCAAATTTAGAACCTAAAGTTGAGTGAAGTTCCATGAGGCAGGCACTGATACATCTGACTGTATCTACATATCCACTTATCTCTAGACTGTGCAATGTTTTTAGGACTTAAAAAAAAATGAAGAATCTTGAGCTAGCCGTGATGGCCTAGCTGTTAAAGTTCGGCACACTCTGCTTCAGTGGCCTGGGTTCAGTTCCCTGGGTGTGGAACCAGGCCACTCATCTGTCAGTAGCCATGCTGTGGCAGCAGCTCACATAGAAGAACCAGAAGAACTTACAATTATACACAACTATGTACTGGGGCTTTGGGGGGAAAAAAGAAGTAAAAGGAGGAAGATTGATAACACATGTTAGGTTAGGGCAAATCTTCCCCTAAAAAAAAGAAAGAAGAATCTTATGTTAGCATTGGGTAATAAAGCAATTGTCATCCCCTTTAATTTACTACAAAATATCATGCAAAATATTTCTTTTTGCACACAAAATGATTTATTTAAATGAATGCAACATCTCAATGAACAGATTTACGTTAAATCCATCCAACTCTTTGCTATTTGGCTTCCACCATCACTATAATTTCTTTTGAGGTGTTTATTAAGAGGAGCACTTTTTTCTTTGCTAATAAAGAATCTTTTGATGAGTAGTTTTTTCATTTCAGAAAATTGAAAATGAAATTTTAAGTTTCTGGGTTTGGAATGTCTTCTGTCTGAGAGATGGAATTCCAGTCAGCCCTCTCCTCACCCTAACTGGCTGCCATGTTGCTGCCCATCTACAGGCTCAGTCTGGATGGGCCTTGGCAGGAGCTGCTCCCTTCTGGAAAGAGGCCGCAGCTGCTGGATTCCCAGGGTTGAGGATCTGCAACTGAGAACCACAGTCTTTCTTTCTATTTTTATATTTTTTTAATTTTTTTTAAAGATTTTATTTTTTCCTTTTTCTCCCCAAAGCCCCCCGGTACATAGTCGTATATTCTTCGTTGTGGGTCCTTCTGGTTGTGGTATGTGGGACGCTGCCTCAGCGTGGTCTGATGAGTAGCGCCATGTCCGCGCCCAGGATTCGAACCAACGAAACACTGGGCCGCCTGCAGCGGAGCGCGCGAACTTAACCACCCGGCCACGGGGCCAGCCCCAAGAACCACAGTCTTTCTGATCGTCCTGGGTCAGACCTCTTGGGAACTGTGCTGCCAGATTGCATGTGAGTTTCCAGATACTCCTGGGACTTTGGATTCCAATGGCTCGTTGCTCTCCCTGCCCTCAACAGAGCCCCTGTCTTCCTCAGTGCATGCTCTCGCTGTCTCCAGCTCACAGCTACGTGCTTTAGAGTAATTTTCAGCATGCTGTTCAGGCAGGGTTGCAGTGTGACAACACTAGGAGTACTTTGTGGCAATCTTCCAGAGTTAGAGAGTTCTGTTTCCTGTAAAATAAAAATAAAATTCCTAGAATCTGTGTTTGAGGGCAGAGAGGAGGCTAAGAAAAATTGGTTTACAGTGTGCTGTAAAATTTCCAAAGTGTGTCCCGAGATACATCTCATCCTGAGAAGTCCTTTAGGAAAAAAAGATTGGTTAAGGAAACTTTAGGTTAGTTGGTTAAAAAAATGTGTAGAAATCTGCATACTATTCTCCCTTGTGGAAATTCACAATTCATAGGAGCATGTTAATAGCTCTGAGAAGTCCTACAGTAAAGAAACCTGTCTAATTTTGATTAATCCAGTGTTTTCCAAACTCTTTGATCTCCATAACATTTTTTTTTTTTAAAGGTTGGCACCTGAGCTAACAACTGTTGCCAATCTTTTTCTTTTTCTGCTTTTTCTCCCCAAGTCCCCCCAGTACATAGTCGTACATTGTAGTTGTGGGTCCTTCTAGTTGTGGAATGTGGGATGCCGCCTCAGCGTGGCCTGTTGAACGATGCCATGTCCGTGCCCAAGATCCGGACCAGCAAAACCCTGGGCCACTAAAGGGAACTTAACCACTCGGCCACGGGGCTGGCCCCTCCGTAACCTTTTTTGAATAGTACATGCTACCATCCTGAGGGAACTAGAATGCTGGGGACTGTGGTTTGGAAACATTAGAATTACCTGCATCTGCCAGGCCTCATTGTCTTTGCAGCTTCTGCCACAGAGGCCCACTTTTATATTCTGGACCTTTCTTCCTTCTTGGCCTCTGTGACTTCCCTCATTCTGATGTTATTCCTACTTCCTCTCTGTGTCGTAAACCTGGGTGTTCTCCAAGGTTCAGGCCTCAGCTCGTGGTTCTTTTTTTTTTTTTTTTTTTTTTTAATAATTCTCTTCCTTTGGGATCACATTCCATCTCCTGGTTTCAATCATCACCCATATATGGATTAAAAAAATCCATCTCTAGTACCTCTCCCAGCTGTAGTCCTGCATCTCAAAACGCCTCCAGAACGTTTTCACTTGTATATTCTGCTGCCACTTCAAAGGCAAATGTCTATACTCCTCTTCCCACAATATGTACCCCTTTCTCTGTATATCTATGCAAACAATAACCAGTTACAGTCCACAAAGTTCGAGAAAACCCCATTTTAACAGCAATAAAGAAGATTAAATACTCAAGAATATGCATAACAAGAAATGTGCAAAATCTAGGTGTGAAAAATTTAAAACACTCCTGAAAGTGAAAAATGTCAACTTGAACAAATGGAAAGATATCCTTTATGCTGGGATGGAAGGAATCAACATTATAAAGATGTCAGCTCTCCTTAAATCAATTTATAGATTTAATGTAATTCCAATAAAAGTACCAACAAGCTTTTTTTACGGGGCTGTATAAGTTGATACTGAAGTTCATGTGGAAAAATAACCATGCAGGAATATCCAGGATAACATTCAAAAATTATGAGATAAGAAAGACATTGAAGAAGATAAACTACTTCATGTAAAAGGGAAGGAGATTTTGAGAAAATAAACATTTATCTGCTCGTTTGTGCAAAAGAAAGGCAGGGAGGATAAATCAAAAATAATGAGATTGGTTACCTCCAGGGAGTGGATGGGAATGGGTAGAAAGAATGTGTAGTAAGAATGAGGGGGGAGTGACAGCTCTCTGTGTATGTCTTTTTATATCGCTTTGACTCTCGGAACCACGGTAATGTTCCACATGCTTTCTCCTCAAAATAAATAATTAAAATAAGCCAGGACTTGGGGGGAACCTCAAATGAAACATGAAGAGTAATAAATGACCCTCAGTGTGTTCAGTGAATAATGTGATGACACTGAAGTGGGTGGGGAAGAAAAGAACTAACCTAACTAACTTTGGAAAATAGTTTTTTGGCTATAAACTGTAAGGCTAAGGCCAAAAATCCTGCACAGAAATATTGTACTCAATAAATTTGTTTCTCATGGGAATATGGGTTTCAAATTATGAAACTACTTTATGTGTATACTATGATTGAACAAATAGGAAAATACGTCGTGGGTAATGAGAGCCAGGTTTCTCACTGTCAGAGAAAGAAGTCACAAACAAGGAAAGCGGGGGAGGCAAGAATGAATTTTGTGGTGTTGGATTAAAATTGAAGGTATCAGTATGAACTCATGGTTTTATTTATATATATACACACACATAAATATAAAATATATTTTATGTATAATATATGCATATGTATGTACGTTTATACACACAGACGAGTAGTGTTAGAAATAAATATAGATGTGTGTGTGTGCTTGTTACTATACACACATATATTTCCCACCTTCGTTCACTCCGTGGGCCCAGAAGCAATGACAACCCAGCCACATCAGGTGTGCCTAGCAGCCGGATCTTGGTTTCTATCATTCTCCACTAAAAGAAACCAGCGTTCCTTGCAAAATGGTTCAGTCCGTGGGCTGGGCAGGGAAAATACAAAATGAGCCTGGAAAATTTCCTAGTGTGGGAAAATAAGGAAATGCTCAAAAAATGATAGGGGCATTTTGAAAAAATACCGGAATTAACTTGAAAGATATACCAATGCCAAATCTGTGGGAATTTGAGCAACAAAATAAATAATGATAGTTTTTGTTGATAATCAATAGAATAAAATAAACATCTATGAATCCATACTGATATAAAGAAATAATTGAATAAATAAAAGGGGAGAAGGCATAGCTCTTCCCTGCGGTAGAATTCTAATTAACAAATGTAGAAGGGATGATGAAAATAGAAAATCACCATTGGTACACACCAAAGTAATAATTGTTGCAGGTAAGAACCATCAATGGGTACTAAAATTAGTGGACAAAATTATGATCAGAAACAGGATTTTGCACAGTCTCAAAGTATCTCCCACAATGTACTTATTAGTTACAAGAAAAAAATGGTAACTGTACAGTGGAGAAGCCTCACAGATGCTACCTTAACCAGGTGATCAAATCTAACATGAGCAGTAACAAGATCTACTGACATGTACCCTGATGTGATGGACTAAAAAGGGCACATCACTTCTGTGGTACTCTCGCCAAAAACACATAACCTCCATTTATTATGGAAATATCAGAGACACCCAAACGAGAAACATTCTACAAAATCACTGACCAGTATTTTTCAAAAGTGTCAAAGTCATGGAAGACAAAGAAAAAGAAAAACTGAGAAACTGTCACATATTGGAGAGACATGACAAGTAAATGCGATGTGGGAGCCTGGACCAGAAAAAGGAAGTTAGTGGGAAAACTGGAGAAATTAGCATAGGGTCTGTAGATTAGCTAACTGTATCATATCAATATAAATTTCTTGTTTTCTGTAATTGTGCTATATTTTACATTTATAAATACACATACATTTTACAAATATAAATACAGAATCTTTGAAAATACAGTTTTGTATTTACACAAAATACAAAATTATATTTTACTATTAGATGTTAACATTAGAGAAAACTTACTGAATGGTATATATATATATATATATATGGGAACTCTGCAATTTTTGCCACTTTTCCGTAAGTCTAAAATTATTTGAAACAAAGGTTAAAAACAATTAGATAAATAGGACACAACTTCATCTATTAGGAATACACACTTTAATATTTAAGAACTAAAATTTTAAAAAATTACTGGCAAGGCTATGATATTAATTTTAAATTTAGGTCTGCTATAGGGCGTTTTAATCCAACTTACACTTTCTTTAACACGCTTTCTTACTACGACATGATCTGGCGGGGCTGGTAAGCTCAAAGTCTTTTCCAGTATGCCATTCTTTCTCTGAAAGCTTATGTCTTGCTGTAAACATACACTTCAAAGTGATAATGGGCATTAAAGAAAAGTTGAAAGATATATTTTTAGTTTATTTACCTAAGAAAAATATATAGGCTGCTTATATGACCTTTAAATTGTTGTTAGATACTAAAGTAAATTTATTATTACTCCTTTTAGAATTTATTCTCTTGGGTATCATCTTTGTTCACGCTGTCTTCATCTCATTTTAAGATACTGAGATTCTTTATGTTTCCTATTGCTGTTCATGTATGTGCACAACCACCCTGATATAGATACGTGTATGGGCAGGTTCTCTTTCCTCAGGTTCAGGGAAGTTTAGCTACAAATCCTCTGGATGAGGGAGTCCTGTGTGGGGAAATTGAATTCTTTTCTCCCTTGTTTAGCTGGTGAAAGGCCTTCTTATTTTATTTTATTTCTCTTTAGGAAGATTAGCCCTGAGGTAACTGCTGCCAATCCTCCTCTTTTTGCTGAGGAAAACTGGCCCTGAGCTAACATCCGTGCCCATCTTCCTCTACTTTATACGTGGGGCGCCTGCCACAGTGTGACTTGACAAGCTGTGCCATGTCAGCACCCGGGATCCGAACTGGTGAACCCTGGGCAGCTGAAGCAGAACATGCAAACTTAAGCGCTGCGCCACTGGGCTGGCTCCATGAAAGGGCTTCTTAGTTGAGTTGTTAATACTTCAGCCTTAGATTGCAGTTTAGATGCAACTAAAGTGCTTTGAGGGCTCCACATACAATATCTTTACTTCCTGAACTGGAGTAGTTGCCTGATGACACTGCTAGTATTATAGATACAACTTTAAACAAAGCAGAGGCAGATGGTCTTTGTGATTTTTATCCTTGGAATTAAGTTCTCTACGGACAGTAAAATCCAGACAAAACTAAATAGAAGATCCAGATAAAATTCATGCAGGTTCGTGTGGATGACTGCGTTCAACAGTGCAGAGGGGAATGGTCACTCACTTACAAAACACTTTCCAGAGAAGATGGGAACCATCGCTGTGATTGGTACTGCTGTCCAATATCAGTTGTTTCTACTCCTTTTGAGTTCCTGTGTTTTATTTCTGGGGTACTGTTGAAAAAAAAAAGGAAGCTGGCAAGATACTAAATATTTCACACTGAAATTTGAACTGAGCAAGAGCTTAAAATAGTTGCTTTTAATTTTGAAGAGTTATATAGTGAGATGTTTTCATTTTATCTAGAAAGGAAAAAATAACGAATGGCCATGAACAGAAGTGCGTTATTCCTCAGAAACTGTGGGTTCAAACATGTGCCAAAGTAAGATTGTTCCTTACCCCTTTGAACACCAAGATATTTGATGAGTATTGGGTTACTGAAGGTGTTCTTCACACCAGTATGAGTAGGTGTTTTTTTGCTGAGGAAGATTTGCCCCGAGCCAACATCTGTGCCAATCTTCCTCTATTTTGTACGTGGGTCTCTGCCACAGCATGGCTGCTGATGAGTGGTGTAGGTCTGTACCCGGGAACCGAACCCAGGCCGCTGAATTAGAATGCACTGAAATTAACCACTAGGCCATGGAGCTGGCCACATGTCTTAGGTAACTTTGCCTATGACTTTAAATGGGTTTGGACACTCTCATTACACTGTGTTGAAGTGGCTTGTTTGCTTGTCCATCTACATTATGATCAACTGGATCATAATTCAGAGCAGACACTGAATTTTGTTCACCATAGTATCTCCGAGATCTAGCTGAGGGCTTACTACTGCAAAATGGGGTCGAATAATTATCTGATGAATGAATGAATGAGTGAATAAATCTCACGCTCTAATATAGATTCTAATTTGAAAAGAAGGTACAAGAAAATAGTGGTGACTGTGTCGCATGACATAACTTGCTAGATGCTGGTTTTACATCAGAGGTGACCTAGTTCTCAATCATGGGACCCTTTATCTCAAAGCGGCTCCAAGTGCTCAGGAGTCCTTTCAAATTTCTGCTGTCTTAGGCAGATCTCTTTACCAGTTGTTTGTGACACGCATGTTGTAGACACTCTTGCTTCAGGCTCCTTAATCACCATTGTCAACTCTTCAGCTTTGTTTAAGGGTGATGAGGTAAAATATGACAACTCAGATAAAGTTTAAAACCAATGCCAAATCATCATCAGAAGCAAGAGTGTCTACAACTAGTCTACAAAGTTTGCCAGTTTCTCCCTGTTCAACACGTCACTCAATGTTCAACGATAGGAGTCACACAATGAGATGTGTCTTGCCCATCTGTATACAGTCTTAAACAAGGACACACAATCAAACAATACCATACGTCGGGTGTTGTTCTGTCTGCACATGTTCTTCTCTCATTATTACCGTGGGAGTGAATCTCTGTCAAGGAACATGAAGCTGGTTTAAGAAAGGTTCTCAGCAGTATCACTGAGGATAAAGAGACTTATATTGGGTCTGGATGCAGACAGATCAGAGCACTTGCCATATTAGCTTTAAAGAAGTACTACCTAGCGTGATGCACACACTTTTTTTTCTAAATGGTAAAAATGGCATAAAAATATTACGTAAAGTTTAGGAGACACGAAAAAGAAAAAAATCAAAAACTCACCCCTTTGATACAACAACTTTATGACATTTGAGAAATTCCACCCAGGTTTTTTTCATAGACATGTTTTCACATAGTTGTATTCACAATAAAATACATTTTGCATTCTGCTGTTTTTCCTTAATGTTGCATCATTCACGTTTTCCATTTTATTCTATTCACACATATTATTTATAGCTTCAGGAAGTGTGTGCCTTGTTAGCCAGTTCTAGAAGGGTAATGTATGCACCGAAAGATGAGACAGTTGTGTGTAGGTTTTTTGTTTTGTTTTGAAAACCTGTTTAAGTTTACGGATATAGTGATTTAGGGCTTAGTTAGCCTAAGAAATATAACAGTAAATATAATATAATATATAAATATAATATATAAATATAATAAATATATAAATCATATGTATATTTAATAAATAAACAACTCATGCAATATAATAATTCTGTTGAAGGCATCCTCAGCTCTTCCTTTCTGTTAACACAATCATCTGATTTCTGTTCCCCTCCTCCCACCCCAGGGGTTGCAGTTAAGACATCATTACATTTTATTACCTCCTCTATGAAAGTGAAAAATATTAAAGAGCTTAGATAACTTTTCCAGTTTTAAAACAAGTGGTAGCCACCGTATAGCACTCTTGATTCTTAATGGCTAATCTTCCTCAAAAAAAAAAAAGTAAAAAATATCTTTGTAAACCCCATATATTAGATTGCTTGTAGTTGTCCTCAGTTCCATTGTTATTAAAGATGTAAAAACTGTTAACAGACGGACAGAAAAGCTCTGGGGCACAACGTGGTACCTTAGTGTTTTTAACTCTATTCACTCTATTTGGATTGACTGAATTAACTATAATTAATTCTGTTGATGAGGATGTGGGGGGAACTAACTTGATAAAAAGGCCTAGATTTATTATATCATTGTCAAATAAATAGTAGAATTTTGAAGGGATTGTAGCCAAAAATTTTCTCTTGCAGCCATTTTTTAAAAAAGAAAATAATTTACATTTAAATATTAACATTCTATCAGAGAAAAATGAATGGTAGATAAAATGCCTTAGTATTTTAATCTTAATAATGTATGTATCCATCATGATAGCTGTATATTTTCTACTTAATATAGTAACATAAAATCTAGATTAGAGACATGAAAATATTCTTATGACAGAACAGTTTTGCAAGAAAAGTGATTTTATTAAGGCAAACAATAAGGCTGCTCATGTCAGGCATTAGAATTTTATTTTAAATAATTGTGTGATTATCCTTTTAGTAACATATGGATTCCCTAGCACTTTTGTTTTATAACCTCATTCTTAAAAACTCCAGTGGCTTGTTTTCTTGTATTTTCCTTAATTGTGGTGATCTTAAACAGATCTGCAGTTTTAAATCTGCCAGTTGTTCTAATACAGATGCATAAATATATTTTCTCCAGTTGGCTATTTATTACAAAGACAGCTTGTATGTGGGCACCGTCAGGACATCTGCATTTTATTGGATTTAATTTTCAGTAATAAAGACCTCCCACAATATAGATTCTTTCCAGCCTGAATTAGCCTGTGTGGGAAGCAAAGGAACCATCAGTCAGGCAGAAAAAATAAATCCATATGGCGCTGATGACTCTGTTTCCCCAGCTGCAATGGAGAAAGAGTCGAGTACAGACAGTGCCCCCAGCAGATCTCTGTTTCCTTTCCAAATCTTGCTGGAACGGGGCTGGTGTCAGTCCCAACCCAGTACCTGTGAGCCAGCCCAGTTCACCCATGTACCATGCCTCAACCATAGACTTAACTAAGATTTTGAGGGCACATTCTCCTTTCGCTCGAATCCTGCTCCATTTCTTCTGCACGCAGGCCTGGTTCCTGGCTCCTACCACTCTCTTCCACTTTGGGGCTCACCTCTGCCCTTTGGATGTGTTGGGCTTTGGTTTTCCCAGTCCAATCCACAGTACTCTCTAGGGACTTTGGTTCAGGTTCCCACACAGGCTCTATGATACGGCGAAATCTTAAAAAACCCCATATGTGTCAAAAAGTAGTCAAAACATTTTATCTTCAGCTTTTTAAAGGTGATAAATCAAACTCGGTAATAGAACTTAAATAGGGGATGGATCTTCTTCACTTTTACAAGTCATACACAACTCTCCACTGTGCAGAGAACAGACAGGAACTGAAAGCTTTTCTTTGGATTGACACTAAAACACCTGGAACAGTTAATTTCTCTTGGTCAGTATCACCCATGGGGTGAGGAGGAGGAAACTGGGTTTAGCATACCCTTTACTATCAGCGTTACCTCCCTCAGCACAAACAAGAAAAACCTGTTATCTCTGCCTGTCAACTCTGAATCTCAGCCAGCAAGAAGATGAGGCTTCTTAAACCACTGTGTTTACGTACATGTAAGCTTTTGGGTAAATTTAAATTCAGTTAAACAAGTTTCCTAGTTGCAAGAGGTGATGCAAATATTGACTTATCCTTAAAACAATTATTATCTAGTGTAGTAGGTAGAATTATGTCCCCTGCAAAAGATATGTTCAAGTTTCTAACCCCTGGTACCTTGAATGTGACCTTATTTGGAAATAGAGTTTTTGCAGAAGAAATCAAGTTAAGATGAGGTCATACTTGATTAGGGTGGGCTCTAAAGCAATGACTGGTGGCCTTATCAGAAGAGGTAAATTTACATACAGACACAAAGGGAGAATGCCATGTGATGAGGCAGGCGGAGATCCGAATGATATGTCTATAAGCCAAGGAAGGCCACAGACTGCTGGCAACCCCCGGAAGTCGCAAAGCAGCGAGGAAGGCGAGGAAGGAGTCTTCCCTAGAACCTTGAGAGAAAGCATGGCCCTGGGACACACTGACTTTAGAATTCTAGCCTCCAGAACTGTAAGAGAATAAATTCCTCTTGTTTTAAGCCGCTTAGTTTGTTGTAATCTGTTAGGAAACTAATACACTGGTTAAGGAGGCAGAAATATGAACAACAAATTGTTAACAGAGTTTTAGAGTTAGGGAAGCATACAGAAAGGAGACATAGCTTTCTAAATGTCATGGACGGTAATTCTTAGAACGCCACGTTCCTTTTGCAAAAACAGTAAGCTATCTGACTTTTTGATTTACTGTATGATTTAAAATGAGTCACTTCACCTCTCTGAGTCTGTTTCTCATCACTGAAAGCGGGTTTTGACCCACCAAACGACCTCTGAAATCTGTTTCACTCACTTGTAACATTTTATGCCTCCAAATATGTAACATACTCCAATTTTTTTTGAATTGTGTATGTATAATTGTAGTATTATGTTAAGTGGTAAAACATCACTTATGGGATTTAGTTTCTCCTCTTCCTGCCCCCTCTCACCCTGGAAAGGGGAGCTGTGTGTAAAACTACAGTACAGTCGGCCGACGGTATCCGCGGGTTTCACATCTGCGGATTCAACCAACCACGTATTATAGACATACTACGTGGCTGGTTCAATCCGCGGATGCAGGACCGTGGATACGGAGGACCGATTAAGGGACTTGAGCATACGCATATCCTGGCATCCGTGGCGGTGGGTGGTGGGGGGGCGTTTTGGAACATTGCCCCAGGGATACCGAGGGAAAACTGTATCTTATTCGCCAAGATAAGGTTCATTTCGGGTGTAGAGAGTTGAAGGGCAAACCATCTCTCAGTTTACACGCTGCTCAAGCCTCCTCTCTGGCAAGCATGTTTGAATAAAGGAATAATCAAACACTAATGTCTGTCTATGGACTAATCCACCTAGCAGTATAATGGAACAGAGGAAATTAACGTGGATTTGACTCTGGGCCTGAGCGGACTCCCTCAGTTGGCAATTCAAACTCTCTAAGCCTGTTTCCTTATCCGTAAAATGGCGATAATATCATCTTATTGGGTTGTTGAGAAGATGAAATGAAATAGAATGCTGTGTATGTTTTTTAAAATGGTATCTAGTGTGCTCTTAAAAATGTTACTTGTTAACAAAATTCTCCCATGCAGAGAAGATACTAAAAACCTCCGGGGTCCCCCTCCTCCCCCACCGGCTCCCTAGGCTGGAGTGGGAGTCGCTGGGAACCAGGCACCCGCAACCCCTCAGCCAGCCCCGCAGCGGCCGTGAGCTAGGACCGGCGGGCCCCGCGCGCCCGGGGCGGGGGGCGGAGGGCAGAGGGCGGAGGCGGGGCCGGCGGAAGCGCACGCGCGCCGCTGTCAGCTGCGCCGGAAGTTCCCGGTGGGGCCTGGCAGTAACCTTGGGGTTTTCGCCGCCGCCGGCGGCAGGGTGGGCTTTGCGAGCCAGACCTCAGCCGGGGCCGAGCCGGTTAGCTGCCGGGAGCCGCCGGGGTTGCGGAGGAGGACGCCTAGGGCCTCAGGGAGCAAGCGCCGCGGGCGCGGGCCCGCCCAGCCGACATGTCCCTGGTGGCGGAAGCCTTCGTCTCCCAGATCGCAGGTAGCGCGCGTGGCTGCGGACCGCGGACGGGACGGGAGTCGGGGGCCGGCGCGGGGAGCTGCGTGGGGTTAGGGCTGCAGCTTTCCCCCACCCTTGCGGCATTAGATGCTGAGCCCAGAGCTAGCGGTGGAGGCGAGCGCGGGGTACCAGCTTCAACTCACGGATGAGAAAACTGAGGGGGAGACACTTGGTCGAAGTCACCCCGCAGAGGCCGGAGTCTCGTCTGCTTTTCCTGGGCGGTGCTTTGTCCAGCTCCCCATTCGGTCGGGAGGGGCTGGGCTGCTTGGAGGAGGCCGGGGGTTGGGATTCAGGTGGGGGGGGCCGTGGCCACAGGGGCCGGGCATCCCGAGGCTTCAGGGTAAGAGTAGGGGCAGCCTCGGTCGTGGGACTTGAAGTTTAAAGTGATTGTCACTGAGTCGCCCTTGTTAGCTGTTGTCATTGAGGGGCCACTGAAGTTCTTGATTCCTCTGCAGGCGACACAATACTGCCATTTGCTAGATCTCTAGAATTCATTGAAACATCTTTAAATCTAAGTATACTTTTTAGAAATACCTTTGATTTGATGGGCAGAACATGACTGATGTAAATAGATTTATATATTTTCTGCTATTGAGATTCTTATTTACTGCAGTAAAAGAAATTAAATATTGTTGAGAAAGTGACGAGACTAGACATAGGTATTGTAGTATAGGTTGATGGGTAATAGTTAATCTTTAAATGGAATCAATCAACTTCCCAGCAGTATTTTCAGTATTAGTACGATCAAGAGACAGTCACTAGGATAAATAGGTACATTTGAAATAAGGTAGTATTTTGGAAATGGAAAGTACTGAAGGTGTTATAAAATTTGCCAAAATGTTTTTCGTTGTGTTGCATTTGTGTGAACATACATTTCTTTTTTCCTGTTTTAGTTAAAAATACCTTGTTTTCTAGGAGAGAGGGAAGCTACCCCTAGATCACCAGCTTTGTGAAAGCAGGGAGCATACTTGCTTTGTGCTCCATTGTATCCTGAGCACATGTCAGTTGGTGCTCAATAAATATTTGTGACCCGAATCAATGAATAATCTTGAGATTTCACACAATGATTATTTCTGTATCTACTGTTTATGGTAAAAAAGTTAGATTATTGATTTAACTTAGATAGCTATGTTAAAAAAGTCAGCATTTCACAGTGCATGCTTTTATTGGTATACTGTATGCATGTGTCCCAATGTACGATTTCTTTTAAAGAAAAAATGATGAATGTCTTTTAATCAACTTTTAATAAGTTTGGAATTTTGCTTCAGTTAGTGAAATTTAAGAATTTCTAGGAATTTGGGGCTGGCCCCGTGGCTGAGTGGTTAAGTTCGCGTGCTCCGCTGCAGGCAACCCAGTGTTTCGTTCGTTCGAATCCTGGGCACGGACATGGCACTGCTCATCAAGCCATGCTGAGGCAGCGTCCCACATGCCACAACTAGAAGGACCCACAACGAAGAATATACAACTATGTACTGGGGGGCTTTGGGGAGAAAAAGGAAAAAAATTTAAAAAAAAGGAATTTTATTTGCCAACTTAGTTATTTGTAATGATCTATTACTCTAAGAGGAGGCATTTAAAGATGGATAATTCAATAAATGGTGTTGGGACAACTCATAAGTCATAACACCACAAGAATAAATTTCACATTAATTAAAGATCTAAATGTAAAGTAAGAACGAAAACCAAATTGTAATAAAATAATTTGGAGAAAATAGAGGAGATTATTTTAATAATTTTGGGTAGCAGAGGAGGCCTAAGCAAGACACGGAATCCAGAATCTGTGGGAGAAAAAAGTGGCAGAGTTGGTTGCAGAAAAATTTAAAAAGCTTTGTATCATAACACACATAAGTTTCTACAAATTAATGAGAAAAAGACAACCCAACAGAATCTTAGGTAAAGGATAGGAACAGGTAATTCACAAAAGGAGAAATGCAAATAGACAATGAACATAGGAGAAGATGCTCCCTGTCACTAACAGTAGATAACAGCTTTTCCACCCAGTCAGATGGGCAAAAGTGAATGTGATCATTTCCAGTACTGACAAGGGCATGGGGAAAAGTTACCCTCAAACTATTGGTGAGTCTGTAAATCATTACTACTTTTATATATTTACAATAAATGTAGCAGTATTTATTAAGATGCCGTCCTTTGACTCATAAATTTTTTCTTCAGGTATTTATCTGATAGAAATGTAAGGAATAGTATTTAAAGAAATATATGGCAGTATTAATTAGCATTATTTGTAATAGCAAAAAACTAGAAATATCCTAAATATATATCAAATTATGGTTTGCTCACGTTGTTACAGATATTAAAAATGAAGAGGGACAGCTGTCAAATATGTTGACCTGAAAACTGATTATCTTAAGTAAAAACAAGTTATAGAATAATATATATATTGTATGAACCCTCTGTTGTTAAATAAATAAACCTTATGAAAATATGTATATGTTTATGTAAGCAAAGAAAAACAGAAGAATATTCAACTAATTTTAACTAGGAATTTCAGAGTAGTAAGGATAGAGCATTGGTAGAGGGTGCAGGAACTACATTTCTGAATTGCTTGAATTGTTATAGTGAGAATATTTTGCTTTTGTAATTTAAATGATTGTAATTTTAAAAATTTAAAAGATTATATTTTGGCCAGCAGTGAAAATAGGGTGGCTAAAATAATAGTTTATATGAAACCCTATGTTTGACTTGTAAGTGACTTACAAGTGTGACTCAAATCCAACAACTGTTGAGAGTATTCTATTTCTGGCAGTAATCTGGTTTTTTGGAAGCGGTCAACCTTAAGATATTAGAGAGAGATATCTACATATATTAGAGATTATAATAGTCCTATTATAACTTAATAAATAATTGTGGATCTGTTCTTTTTTTTGGTTGAGGTCTCTCATTTGTAGTATATTTAACATTTTGCTTATTATTCTTTTAGTGGCCATGAGCCAACACACTGTTGATGTTTATTTTGGAAACCTTTAAAGGCCTCTTACATCTCTCTGTGATATGCATGAAGTGCCCTCCTTGAGAGCCTTTTTTATAGGGACATCTTTCTGGAAGCCTTCTCTGAACTCCCCAGTTTAAGAGGACCACTTCTGTCTCTTTACTACCAGTGTATCCCCCATCAGGTTCTCTCAGTTTTCACTCCTCACTGTGGCTCAGTGGCTTATTCTCTCCATCTGCACTGCTGTTACCTTAGTTCAGGGCTGGATTTCTTGCTTGGATGACTGTAGCAGTCCCTGAATTGGTTTCCTTGCTTCTAGTCTGGCCTCCTTCCAATGCAGTCTCCACACTTGCGAGCCTCAGTGAGTTTTTGTTTGTGTTGTTTTATTTTTATTTTCCTAAAATGCAGATGTGACGACTCTTGTTTTAACACCTTTGTTAGTTCCCATTGTCAGTAGGTGGAGTGAGGCATGTAAGACCTGTGGTAAGTTAGTCCTAGTCTGTCTGTCCAGCCCTTTCTCTTGTCACTCCTCTCCTTGAACTCTCACCTTTATAAACTATTTGTAGCGTCCATCTTTGGCACATGTTGCCCTCTGCCTGAAATGTCGGCTTTACTGGGATAACTTGTGTTTGTCCTTTGAGACTCTGGGCGCATTTTAACCTGTAAGTCTACATGACATCTTTCTTATCAATGAGAAAGGTTTATTGGGTTTTTTCCCCTTTTTTCTGATAATAATGATGATACATGGCCATTTTAGAAAGTGAAAACAATCCAAAAGAATATAAAGAATAAAGTAAAAATCACCTAAAATCGTAACACCCAGATTAAGACTTCGAATTCCCGTCCTCGTCATTAAAACTTTAGTGAGCAAAGCTATCTTGTTCTCTCTCCCTAAGTGAAAAAAATGACATAGGTGATATAAAATATGCATACTTTTTTGGTAACTTGGTTCATCATGTAACATATTGAGATCTCTTTCCATGTCTATGAATGGAATCATGTATCATCATTTTTAAATGGTTGCATAGTATCTCCCTGTATTGAAGAAATTGTAATTTACTGATCTAGTCTTGTTCTGATGTATATTTAGGGTGTTAGTCAGTTCAACCAGAGAAGCAGAAGTGGTAGGCTCTCGATCTTGATCTATATCTGAGCGCACGCAGACACACACACACACACACACACTCCCTCTCTCTCACACTGAGACACACACACAAGGAATTGGCTTATCCTGTTGTTGTAGGGTTTGGCCAACCAAGTACCAAGTCTCCAAGGCAGACAGCCAGAAAGGGGAGATCCAGGAGGAAGAGGGAGCACTTCTGTCCTGTGCCAGGTGCTACTTGCAGTATCGGATCTCAGGGAGGACATAGGCCCTCTGTTAAAGGGTTCCCAACTGATTAAATCAGGCTCACGCAGGATAGTCTCCCCTTTTGATTAATGTAAAGTCAACTGATTAGGGATTTTAATTATATCAGCAAAATCCCTTCACACTTCCCTAGATTAGTGTTTGATTAACTGGGAGAAAGTATTTGTATGCTACCAAATGGCTGTTGCCTCCCTTTGTCTTCCCAGCGCCTGCTGGAGAATGTCCCTTGTAGCTCACCCGAATCAGAAACATAGCAGAAAGGGAATTCTGGCAAATATAGTTCTGTCTAGCCAAGTTGATGCATCCTAAAGCTATCACAAGTATATACGATTCTTCTCTGACGTAAACAGTGCTTTTGTAGACATATTTGTGTATCTACTGAGTAGTTTCTTTGGATAAATTTCTTAAAGTGGAAGAGAATTTTTGAATTGTTCTTTTAACTCAGTAATATGGACGGGAATGGTAAAGTATGATTTTGGATTAATAGCTTGGATCTCTAGATGATGATGTGCTAGATTTAGAACTTTAAAAGGAGGATAGAAATAGTCCTGGATATTGAATCGTTTTCAGAATCTTTTATAACAGCCTTTGTGTTTTAAATTTTCACTTGCTGGTTTTTTTTTTTCCCATGGCAAGATTTTCCAATACGTTACTTGAGTTTCTGTTGAAAAAATTTTTTTTTTTTACAGACATTGGTTATGAATATACCCTAGGGTAGGATTGAGTAGCCCTATTTGGGTTCTCTGACCATATTTGGAGCAGTCACTGTAGCCATAAGGATGGAGTACTGTGATGGACAGGTCTAACTCCTTAGCCCGTCCCTGTAGCAGGAGTGGCTCCAGGCTTTGGGGCTCTACAGTGCCACCAGACACACACAAAAGGAGAGAGGTGCTGAGCACTAAAGAGCAGAATTCTCCCGCAGTGTTGATCACTTTCTTCACCTTGCGTTCACAATTCCTGTGGACTTTGGGGTGAGAGTCCCACCTGGGTTCTTAATCAGCTACTTACTAAATGTGTGACCTTGAGCAAAGTACTCGTCTTTTTAAGTCTCAGGTTTCCTGTTTGCCAAATAATGAAGATAGTTATAGATTATTTAAAGATGATGAGAAAAGATATAAAATGCTTAGCATTGTGTCTGGCACATCATAATCACTCAGTAAGCATTCATTAATATTTCTAGCTGTTTACTATCAGTTTTTCTCTTCTACTGGGTTTTACCTCTGACTTCCTTTGTGATTATACAAGTTTGGTAAAGTTTCCAAAAGTTATTTATAAATAGAATACATAATTTATTTCAGTAATATAAAACATCTACAAAGTTATTATAATTATTAAAATTACTCCTATAACAAATTATTCTAAGATGTTTGTTTCAAGATTATACATTTGCTAAAGTCTAAGCCATGTTTATCTTCATTATGAAATTGAATTTTTGGTGTAGGTCATAGGTACATATACTCTGAGCCTTTTTCAGTGGAGGCCTGTTTATTAGACATTATCAAGAAGTTTTAGCCTTAAAAATTTAGGTGATAATTACCTAGTTACTGATAATAAGAGTGAGTGCCCATTTTTGAGCCACTGTGCTAGATGATTTATATACATAATTGCTAATATTAACAATTTGATCGTGTGAGATAGGTGTTATTCTTATTTTATAGATGAGGAAATTGAAGCTCCGTAAGGTGATAGAGTGTAAAGGTTAGGAACAAGGTCGTTGGAGTAAGACAGAGAACTGATTGTTAAGCTCAGCTCTGCCTCTTGTTTTGTGATCTTGGGCAGACCTTTCTAGGCTACAGTTTCCTTATTTGTAAAAGGGGGATAATATATTTTATGATATATATCAAGCACCTAGTTTAGGGTGGTACATAATAAATATTTGGTATATGGTCGTTTCTGTTATCACTCTTATTGCCTAAGAGCCTTTGAGGATGTTACCTTTGTTATGTTATTCCATTACCATTTTAGACAGCAGAAAATGTCCAAAGTGTCTTTATTTTTATTAACTCCTATACCATCTTTTGTGAATGATCTTATTACTTCACCAGTGCCTTGCTATATTTTAAGCATATTGGTTAATTTCATCATACTATAATTAGTAATCCTTTGAAATCAGGACAGTTATCTGTTCTGTTCTTTATTTAGAAGCTCAGTAAACTGTATAAAGGATGAAAAAAGAAGACTTGTAATATTTCATTTATCTCATTGTGGGCATGTGGGTGCTTAATTATTTAAGTTTATTAATAACTTCATTATAGCAGTAAGCATTAATTTATAGTATGATCTGTGAAAGTAGTTTTATGGGTTCCATGGAACCCGTAATATGTAAGCATCTTAAAAGTAAGTATAATCAAAACAGACATGTTTAAAAAATTTTATTTTTATATCAGTAATAAAGTGTTTTCTATTCTATCCTTCTTCCACATGAGTACTGGGAAATCTGGACTTTCAAAGCATTTCAGAAGGATTTTAGAAGCTCAAAGAAGTGGAAAACAAGTTAAAAGTTCTTTCTAAGACAAAAGTGATACTATTGCTCGAAAGGTATATTGAGAATGAAGACAATGATAGGGTTCTTATATCTGCTTGTCCTCATATCTAATGATAATTGCAACAGATAATTGAAAAAATACAATGCATCCAATTCTTTTGTTTTTGAAAATAAAAATATTTTGTTAGGTATATCTATACTCAGTATTCTGAGGATTCTCTGGTATTGAGGAGGCACTGAGGAATTATTGAAAAGTTGTTGAACGGGCCATTACATTTCAGAGAATCTTCTTCTCTTCCTGTTAGTCATATGAATGGTGCTTATCACCTTGTGAAGTTGATAGTGAAGAGGCAGATCGAGAAGCACAACTAAGATAAAACAGGTTATACTTCAGATTAGAGGCAAAGTACAGTTTATTGACAGCAGTGTGGCCTGTTGTATCTTGTCACATTTGAATTCATGAATAGGTTGGAAACCAAATTCTGAGAGGCAATGTTTTGTTGCCTTTTAGGAAACTTTGATATGGTGTTAAGATCACTTGAAAGGCTTGTTTCTGATCTTGTTGAAATAGTCCATAGTTAAGCATAATGTGAGTGTTAGTTTTCTTGTATGCTTTATTAACATTCTGTACTCTGAAATTACATGATTTTTGGTTTTTAACTTAAAAGACTTTGATGGGTGCCCATAAAATTTGTCAGTCTTATTTCTGTGAAGACTTTTGAGTTATTAATGTTAGCTCAAGCCTTCCATATTTGAATGAAAATTGAAAGAAAACATCATCAAACTTCTTAACATTTTTCAAACATTTTTGAATTATCTTGATAAGCAATTATTAGGTGGACTGAAGATATCAAATGGAGATGAGATGTTAAATTCAGGCTTCTCATTTTTTGTTCAAAGACAGAAGTTATAATATTCAGCATATCCAGCCACAGACATTTATGTGTAGAAGAGAAGTATTTGCCTTGCCAGTAAGAGAAATGCATGTTTTAATTTTTTATTGCTTTGTAAATGATCCTCTATTCTTGAACACTTTTCTTATTTTTGTACGTTCTATAAATGAATCATGGTTTTGAACTTTTCTACATCAGTAATAAAAATGAAATTTGGTTGGTTAGTAATGAAGTTTCTTTTCATAAAAACAATCATTTTGTCATGGCAATTCCCATTAACTGTAACTGCGTTAGCAAAATAGAACCCATAAAAAGCATTTCATTGTGCTTATACGCTTAGCTCTGTTTTTGTGCTAATTATATCTTTTTATCTCTAAGAACTTTTATAAGCCAAAGAAGTTTCTTCATGACTTAACCTGCCTTTCCATCTTTAAAAAAAGACTTTTGTTGTGTATATTTATTCTAGTGGATACAGTATCCTAAGTATTATAAGTGAGTTTCTTCTTTATATCACATTTCATTACCTGGTCAAACTAGAGTACTGACTAGAACTTCGTACAAATACGTTGTATCATTTGTTAGACATGAAGAGGCTGTCATTGCTCTCCTGTTTATTTCTCTAGGGTAATATTGGCAGCTGATGCTTAATGATCTGGCCTATTGTTGACCTCCTGTTCGATTTTTAGACTTTATATAGGAAAATGTTTTGGCATCATAAGTTATAAGTAATGTTCCTAATTTTATTTTATAAATTTGAAAAAGATGCGTCAATAAGAAAATAGTCTGAAAATAAAAATTACTGTCTGTTTTTTCATTAGGCATTGTTATTGTTATTTTTACTGTTCATCAGTTTAACTTTCTAGTTTGGCTAGTGGATGAGAACTAGGTATGTAATGTTAGCTACTTAAGTGGTAATTGATATTTATTCTTTAGTTAAGATTGTGAATTATTCTTGATGTATTTTCTCTTCAAATAGATTTCTCTTTCTTGCTGTACTGATTTTCCCATAGAGACATTTGGTGGCTGTTTGGAGAAGGCAAAATAATTTTAATTTTAAAGTATTTAGAAAGGGAGATATGTTTTAGAAATTATGGAGTGCAGTTCAAAGACAGATATAAAGTATGTTTTCATTATTTACTGTTTTGGATTATCTTTGTATGACAGGTAAGTGATTTTACAGATCTGCTTTTTATAAAAAGATTATGGTAAGATTTGAGTTTAGCTGGCTTAATTAAGTCATTTTTCTCTTGGATTCTCGTTTTTCTCATTTCCTGAGTAATGTAGCAGCTGCCATCAGACCAGAATTTGTGATGGAGGTAAGCCATTGTGGTCACTGGTTCCCAATTCTGGCAACTTGGAGGGCCAGGGAGCCGTGATGTGGTCAGGAAGTTGGAGAGTGAGATTTCAGGAAGGTAAAATTTCAAGTTGATGGAACTGACTGGAGGGAAGGGGGAAATGTCAAAATCTATGCCTGAAGCAGTAAAGTGGAATTTATAAATGTAAACATGATCAGGAGTCAGTTTGGTAATTGATTTAGATGAACAGAGGGAATTCTGAGGCTTCAGATGATTCAACATTTAATTCTGCTTTTAATAATAAATCTGTGACTAATTGTAACTGTTAAAACTCTACCTGTTCAGTTACTGTGGTAGTGTACAAACGACATACAACTTAGGGTGTAAAACAGCCATTTTATTGTGTTCCCGGATCCTGTGGGTCAGTAATTCAAACAGGCCAGAGGAGGGGTGGCTTGTCTCTACCTCACAATGTCTGGAAAGACCCAAAGGCTAGAGATGATCCAAGAGTTGAGGGCTGGAAACGTCTGGAAGCATCTTCACTCACATGTCTGACAGTTGTTGCTGGTTAGGAATTCAGCTGGAGTTGTCTTCTAGAATACTTACACATGACCTCTCCATGTGACCTGGGCTCCCTTAGAGCCTGGTGGCTTCAGGGTAGTCAGACATTTTAGTCAGTTCTCTGAAGACATGTGTCCAGGCTAACAAGGGAGAAGCTGCATCTCATTTTATGACCTTTCCTTGGAAGTCTTGAAGCATCACTTTTCCCATATTCTGTTCGTCACAGGAGAGTTACAAGTCTGCCTGGATTCAAGGAGAGGGGAATTAGACTTCTTCATTGGAGGTGGAGGGTTTGGTGAGCTTCTAGAAGCGCTTGTGGGACAGGAGCTATTGTTGTGGCCATTGTTAAGAAATATAATCTGCCACAGTAACCAAGGTGGTAATATCCTAGTGCACAGGGTTCAGCTGAGTCTGTTTTAATTAGAGCTGGGACTGACTGGTCCCACTCATGAACTAACAGAGGTTCTAAAACGAGATGGGGGTGGATGGGAGGTGGGGGTGGGTAGAATAGTGTGTGAGGGTGGTAGGGTGGTATAGCACATTGCAATCACTTATCTATGGAGTTCTCTAAAACAAGTTATGCTTGCCTTGCATTGTACTTCCCGCCCACATGGACGCATGCACACACACATTCTCTTTTTTTCTCACCAAAGGCCTATTATTTTTGAAGGTTGAGGCAAATGGATTTTTTAAACACTCTGTAGGTGATTGGCTGGTGCACCTCTGGTTAGGAGCCATTGAACAATTTGGAGAGAAAGTGAGTTCATGAGTTTGCACTGTTGAATTTAGTACACGTCGTTGAGATGTTATTGTTCCTTAATTTGGTTTGATGGTTTTATTTCCAGAGTTATAGCAATTGTTTTTGCTGTCAGATATCTTTAAGCCTTTAGATAGCAAAAGACTTGATTGTATTTTCTGCGGAATATGTTTGTTTGTTGGGTTGAGTACCTGATTTGCATGAGGTGCTCTGCTAGGTGCTGGGGTACAAAAATGAGTAACCCAGTTCTTGCCTTTGATGGAGTTACGTTCTTGTGTAGGACACATCCTTTGAAACAGATAACGTTGATATAAAGTGGTATAGCAATGCTAACTTAGGAAGCCTTTACTGAGCATTTCCTCTCCCTTGTCTCAAACTGGGTTAGGGGGTGTTAGATTTTTAGTGAACATCTTGACTCCTCTTCCTGCCCCTCACCTCTGTCTGGCACGGTTCTGATTATTTTTTGGACCAAGTTCAGATTTCATCGCCTCTGGTGAATTCTTTCCTATCTTCCACAGACAGATTTAAGTATTTCTTCAAGAGCATTCCTATAGTGCATTATACGTACTTCTGGTCTGATGATTATATTAATCTTAATTATTGATTGAGTACTATCTGTGAGCTAAAGACTATAAATGGCACTTACATAATTTCTCTAATTTTATTTTTCTAACAACCTTATAAGGTAGGTAATATTTCCCCTTTTTACACATGAGGTGAATGAGGCAAGAGGAGGTTAAGCAACTTGGCCAAGGTCACTCAAACACTAAGTTGTAGAGTTGGGAGGGAACCCAAGTATGTCTGACTTCAAGAGCTGCGTTTTTCCCCTGTACCACCTGTATTCACTTACTTATTGTAAATAGTCACGTGTATCCCAGTCACCTCCTCTCACCCTGCGACGTGCCCCCGACGTACTCGTCAAAATCAGACCCTAGAGAGCAATGACAGGTTTATAGTCATCTTTGTCTTTTTATTATAGTTCCTGGCACATTTTGGAAGTTTAGTAACCTATGTTTGTTCAGTTAAATGCCTTTAATGTATTTTTTTTTCCCTAAAGATTGGCACTTGGGCTAACAACTGTTGCCACTCTTTTTTTTTTTTCCTGCTTTTTTATCTCCCCAAACTCCCCCGCCCCGGTACACAGTTGTATATCTTAGTTGCACGTCCTTTTAGCTGTGGGATGTGGGACGCTACCTCAGCGTGGCCTGACGAGCAGTGCCATGTCCACGCCCAGGATCCGAACCCTGGGCCGCCACAGCGGCGCCCATGAACTTAACCACTCGGCCATGGAGCCGGCCCTGCCGTTAATATTTTTTTTTTCCCGCATCTCTGAGGCTTTTCTACCCTTGTGTTCCTGTTCATGAAGGTATTCTATGATAGTTAGGCTTCTTATCTTATTTCTTGTTTTTTTTTTTGTTCTTTTGGAATCTTGCAGTTCTGCCAGAATTTCAGGAGCTAGAATGGAGGATCAGAGATCCTCTGTAGGGGATCATTTGTTTCATGCTAGCTGGGAGCAGTGAGGGAGGAGCTTAATGTGACAGAGCCAGCATACGTGAAGTACTCGGAACAGTGAGCACATGGTAGATACTTAAAGAAGTAGGTGCTGTTGTTACAGTGATTGTATGTTTACAGTAGTGGGGAGAATGGCTCCTTAGTTTGAGGGACATTTATTTTGCGTTTTCTGGGATTAGATTGAGAGAACCATTAAACCGTGAAGGTTAACATTGTTCACGTTGTTGAGGTCTGATACTTGTGTGGGGCTGTTTGTCTTCTGGTTTTTGGCCAGAAATTGCACTTTTAATCTTAACCAGCTGTTTTTGTATAGCTCTGCTGTTGATCTCACATTCATCTCTATTTCTGAGAAAAGCTCAGACATGGTGTCAGTGTTTCCTCTTCTTTTATGAATTTCAGATTACCATTTTTAAAAAGAATTCAAATTTTGAGTCTAAGCAACAAGGTTCATGTCTATTCATAATCGCGCATCATTGGCCTGCTTTTTATTGCAAATTAATGAAAAATGGTGGATCAGTTTTATAATGGGACAAAGTCTAAACGTAACCATTGGAGAAGATGACACATGTGTACTTGTTAAGAAGGAATGGAAGGTTTTAAATTTAACTTGTGTTCATTTTAGCCGTGGTCATTGGCTTGTTGATGCTGTGAATTTGTTTTCCTGACCCTTGTTAAACTCCAGAAGTTTGTCAGTTTTACGAAATTGATCCTTAAATACCATTTTGAAATTGATCTCTAGTTTCACATAGATGGGTTAGATGGCTCGTCTTCAAGTGTCACAATTACTAACTTAATTTTACTTTCTTTATTGATTACATCTGATGGAAAAACTATCTGTTAACCACATTCGTTCCAAAATAAGTGAGGCCTCAGTTCATTACTCTTAAAGGCTTACTCCGGAACACTGTAAAATTGCAACGTGTTACTAAGGCATGTTTTAAAACTTGGCTTTTAAGCCATATCCACAAATACTTAATTAGAATAAAATGGAGAAAAATCTTCTTGAATAAAATTAATCTACACAGATCCTCACTACCACATTCTCAGGCACATGAATGAAAGAGGTGAAAAGAACTTAATCTGATTTCAAGTGCATTCTGCGCCCTCAGCACAGTCCTTTTTTGTGGTGTTCACAGACCAACTGTGTCAGATTTACTGGAAGTGCTTGTGGCAAGTTTGTATTCTCGGTCCTCATCTCTACAGTATCAGAATCTCTTGAGTTTAGGGTTTGGTAGAAATACACAATTTTGTTAAATTCCTCAGGTGATTTTTATACACTAAGGATTGAGAACCACTGTTGTAGGATGATTATAATTGCTTTAATTCTAATAATTAATTAATACTCAAGAATGTTTATTTGTGGGCTCCGTAAGAGTTTCGCTAGGTTGTGGGTTCACTGACTTGAGCCAGACTACCTGGGTTCGAGCCCTGGCTCTTGTCACTCGTTAGCACTGTGACTTCAGGCAAATTACTTATGCTGTGCCTTAGCTTTCTTGTTGTAAAATAGGGATAACAATAATAATCTCTACTTCATAAAGTTGTTGTGAGGTAGTTAATATGTCAGGCACTTAAGTGCACAGTAAATGCAGTAAGAATCTTAAAGTTTTCTATTTGTCTCAGCTTTACTGAGGTATAAGTTACATACCCCTTTTAAGTATACAATTTATTGATTTTTTAGTATGTTTACAGAGTTGTGATTATTACCACAATTTAATTGTAGAGATTTTCATCACCCTAAGAAGAAATCTCTTGCCCAGGTACATCACTTCCTGTTCCCATCCCCAGCCTGAGTCAACTGCTAATCTCCTTTCTCTCTCTGTAGATTTAGATTTGCCTGTTCTAAACATTTCATATAAATGGAATCATACAATATGTTTTTTTTAGTGACTGGATTTTTTTGTTGAGCGTAATGCTTTTGAAGTTTATCTGTGTTTTAGCATGTATCAATACTTGGTTCCTTTTTATTGCCAAATAATATGCTCTTGTATGGATATACTGCATTTTGTTTATCCATTCACCACTTGATGGTTGTCTGGGTTATTTGCAGTTTTCGACTATTGTGAATAACGCTGCTGTGAACATTCGTGTACAAGTCTTTGTGTGGATATATGTTTTTTCCTTTCTCCTGGGTGAAACCTAGGAGTGGAATTGCTGGATCATATGGTAATTCTGTGTTTAATGTTTCGAGAAACTGCCAAACTTTATGTATTCCCAACAGCGATGTGTAAGAGTTCCAGATTTTGCACATCCTTTAAACATTTGTTGTTGTCTGTCTTGATTATAGCCATTCTAGTAGGTCTGAAGTGGTATCTCATTGTGGTTTTGATTTGCATTTCCCTAATGACTAATGGTATTGAATATCTTTTCATGTGCTTGTTGGCCATTCATATATCTCCTTTGGAGAAATGTCCATTCAAATCCTATGCCTGTTAAAAAAAATTGGATTATTTGTCTTCTTTATTATTGAATTGTAAATGTTATTTATATATTCTAGATATAAGCTCTTTGAGTCTTGAGGAATCTTAACTGCTACCACAACTGCCAGCATCTTCATCATCTGCCTAGACAGAAGTCTGGGTAGTGTCTGACTAGAAGGAGATAGATTCTCGTTATTCTCTAGTTTTATTTGGTCTCCAGCTTTGGTTGTGAAGGGGAAGTTCTGCCCTCCACCAGTTTTCCTGAATTTTTAATCTGTTTTGCTTTCTATCCTCTGCTTCCTGGATGTCAAGATGTTAAAACCCATTTGCCTTGGATATTAATTCTTCTGTATCATTCAGTCATGTACCCTCACTTTGAATAATTTTAATCTTTTGTTTACTACTTTGTTACAAATGAATGGGTGGTTGGAGATATTGATGAGAGATTTGCGAGATATGATTTGAGTTATTTGTAATGGGCTCAGTACATTGGCATTCATGAGATTGTGTACTGTTGTATTTTTTTCTTAGTTCTATATAACATGTAGACCAAACAGAATTAAGCCTTGTAACCAGTATATCAGATAATCTTTATTGTTCTAGTCAGATAGACTTCAATATTTGTCAAAAGTTTTTAACTTGAAACATTATAAAGGTAACAATATGGAAATAGGCCACATGGTATTACTAAAGTCTAAGTGCCTTAAAGGCAGTTACTTGCTTTTCTTTATAATTTTATCTTTAGTGCTTAGAATGGTGCCTGGCACAACATATTCTGTGGGGGAAAATATATATGTATGTGTATGTTCTGTGAATATTTATTGAATGAATGATAAAACAGGTTGGTAGAATGTGGCTAAATTTATTTTCTAAAATGAGAGCTATGTATAATATGAAGCCATGAATGGAACGTTTATGTCCTCCCAAAACTCACGTACTGAAATCCTAATCCCCAAGGTGATGGTATTAGAAGGTGATTAGGCATTGAGAGCAGAGCCCTCATGATTAGTACTAGTGCCTTATAAAAGAGATTAAGAGAGCTCTCTAGCCACTTCTGCCAGGTGAGGACACAGCAAGAAGTCAGCAGTCAGCATCCTGGAAGAGGGCCTCCACCAGAACCCGACCATGCAGGCACCCTGATCTTGGACTTCCAGCCTCCAGAACTGTGAGAAATAAATTTCTGTTGTTTATAAGCCATCCAGTCTGTGGTATTTATTTTTTATTTTTTTTATTATTTGAGGAAGATTAGCCCTGAGCTAACTGCTGCCAATCTGCCTCTTTTTGCTGAGGAAGACTGGCCCTGAGCTAACATCCATGCCCATCTTCCTCTACTTTATATGTGGGACGCCTGCCACAGCATGGTGTGCCAAGCAGTGCCATGTCCGCACCCGGGATCCAAACCTGCGAACCTCAGGCCGCCGAAGTGGAACGTGCACACTTAACTGCTGTGCCACTGGGCCAGCCCCTATGGTATTTTGTTTGTTGTGCATTGAGGCAGTGGCCTTACCACTATGTTACAAAATGATACCTGCCAGTTTTTTAAATTTATGGAAATGACAGCATGACATCGCACTTCTCCATTCTCCAAAATGAGTCGCTTTCTGACATGAGTATTGATCTCTGACTGTTGAGGTGAAGGGGAGAATGTTTTAAAATTCCTCTTGTGGGGGGCTGGCCCCATGGCCGAATGGTTAAGTTCACGCGCTCTGCTGCAGGCGGCCCGGTGTTTCGTTGGTTCGGGTCCTGGGCATGGACATGGCACTGCTCATCGAGCCACGCTGAGGCGGCATCCCACATGGCACAACTGGAAGGACCCACAACGAAGAATGTACAGCTATGTACTGGGGGGCTTTGGGGAGAAAAAGGAAAAAAAAAGAAAAAAAAATTCCTTTTGTGGGAAGAGTCACTTCCTGCTTACACATCCTGTCTACTATAGTTAAATATCCTCTATCAAACAGTAGCTCGGGGGCATCACTATTTAATCATTTCATGATCAATATTATCTGAGATACAGTGTTATCTTTGAATTGTACTATAGTTTGCAGGTTGAATTGCTGTTGAATCTAATACACAGCTTTTAAAATTCTGGTTTTGATAAAGTCCCGTATCATCATCACAGTATTTCTGTCAAACTAGTAAATTTATTTCCTTCTTTTCTCTGTGTGTCTTGCAGTAACTTGTCCGTGTTTAAGAGCTGCCAAGTGCTCTTTGAGCATTTTGTTGTGTTAGTAGTAGTTGCATTTACACCTTTGGCAGAAAGCCATCCAAATTTGGAGATAAACTACACATGTTTCTTACTCCTTTTGTATGACACTGTCTGAATAGTCTTCGGAAGCTGAAGAGATGACATCTACGAGCTTTCAGAATCTAGTTGCCTAGGGATAAACTGGGTTTGACTTCATTAGTGCACAAATGATAGGTTTGTGTAGAGTTATTATGGCATTAATCAATTTGATGGATTGGAAATATGACAGTACTGAAGCAGCGTGTAATATTAGTGCCTATTATCCTACAAATTATGTCTCACCTTACATTCATATGATGGGAGAGTCTTGTTGTACATTAAGAATGCAGAACTTAAAAAAAAAGGATGACAACAGAGGGCACCTCTTTTCATGGCCTTCTCTTGGCCTCTTAGATTAGATCATCAAGAGATGGACTTTGGGATTAGACTTGTTTATTAGGTCATAGCACTTTTCTACTGTGTAATACCCTGGGTTGAATGGAATAGATAGATCATCTGTCACCAGAATGACTTATCACCTAACTTGATACTCGAGCAATGCTGCAGGTAAATTGTCCAGTCCTTTAAGAGACCGCAGGGCGTACATATGTGAATTTATTGCCCAGTAGTCCTTTCTCTAAAAATTGTAATTGACTGGTAGTAAAAAATGATTTTTTATGTTGTTTTGATTGATAAAGCTTAAAAATAGTGTGTACCTTAAAGATAATTAAAGGAGAAGGAAATACATGTTTTTGGGGCTGTGGCTGTTGCTTCACCATGTGTGCATTTCTACCACTAATTTATTTATACGTTATTTATTTTATCTTAATGGCTTTCAGAAGTCCAAGTGTGTATCCTCTCTCCCTCTCTTTAAACTTTGTTCTCCTCTGATGTAAATGCAGGAGTAGAGAAAGTTTCTTTGAAAAATTTGAAAACAGTTATTTGTATAAAACAACTCTCCATCCTACTGAAGACTGAAACTTTAAGAGGCAGCTCCTTTGCTCCTGGTGAAAGACATACTAAATGTAATATAATCATAATTTTCCTGGGCAAGATTGCAAAGGAGGTAAAGGACTAAGTGGGAAAAAGACTTTTAATAACATTAATTGGATAGAAACTTAGTTATGGGGTGCTCTGATACTTCTTTATTTCTAGATGTTCTCTATTTATATCTATAAAATAGAATATATTTCTTCTTTATAAAAATGATAAAAACTTTCATGAGTCTTGCTATGAAATAAGTCTTCTAATTTTAAAGAAGGAACTAATATAACATAGGTTGCTAAGACTACCTTAGAGTAAGTTACTGCTTTGGTATGAAAATGATATCATCGTTTCTTATTGTGAAAGAATGAATTTCTGAAAGGTGGATAGTTTTACTTTGGAACTCTTGTAATAAAGATATTTGCTTTAAATGATACTTAGACTAAAAAACTTAAATCTTGGCTTAATTTGAATTTCATATTTTGGCATATATTATTGTAAATGTCTTGTTCAGTTTAGAGCTATTGAGAAGCCGTCTTTAATAAATAGTCTCAGGACCATAGGAATTTTTCACATTCTTGGAACTCACTGTCTAGAAAGGGAGATAAGATTTTGACGTATTAATAGAGTAGAAAGTAATATATGGTGTAAGACAGGTACAAACTGTTGTGGGCGGTATCGATAAAGGAGAAATTAGATTTGTTTACAAAAGCCTAACAAATTAGAAAAAATCTAACAAATTAGGTTTGTTACAAAAGCCTTCTTGATGGAAGCAGCATGTAAACTTGGTCTTGAAAAACGTGTAGGATTTAGGTATGTGGTGGTGAAGGGATCTCCTGGACCGAGGGGAACAATTTGAGCAAGGTCAGGAAGGTGAGAAAGTGTGACGTATGTGGGGGAAATTTTTTTTTTCTTCTCCCCAAAGCCCCCCAGTACAAAGTTGTATATTTTTAGTTGTGGGTCCTTCTAGTTGTGGCATGTGGGATGCTGCCTCAGCGTGGCCTGACGAGCGGTGCCGTGTCCGCACCCAGGATCCGAACTGGTGAAACCGTGGGCTGCCGAAGTGGAGCGCAAGAACTCAACCACTTGGCCATGGGGCTGGCCCCCATCGGGGAAATTGTAAGTGTTCTGGTAGGATACGAGGGTCCTGTTGTTGGGTAGATAGGTAGGCAGGTTACCCCCCCTACCCCCCGCCCCAATTAATTCAGCTGTGTTCTTTCCAGGCTTTTTCTGTGGTCAAAAAAGATGATTTCACTGGAATAGAGGAGGACTCTTCTTTGTTCAAGGGTACATGAATGGCTGGGTTCCCTGCTGAAACTGCAAATAAGTAGTTACTTATTTAATTAGAACAGTGTTTTCCAAAGTGAGGTGGGGTGTATATACCCTGTGTTATGCAAGACAGTCCTTTGAAGTACAGGAAGAAAATACTGGGATTCAGATTTTACTTTATTTCTTAACTCTCCTTTCTTTTTTAGTGTATGTTTTATAATGCCCATGATTTATTAGCTCAGGAATACCAACCATATGATTTCTAAATCTGTTTGGGCCTGCATGCTCAAATATTGTATTGATGGGGACATGAGATTTTAAAAAGTGAGTTAGAGTTACAGAATGTGAAAGTGGAACAGCGGGATGAATTGTCAGATGGTTGAGGGCTGCATGTTAGTTTTGAGAACGTTACCACAGTAATAGCTCGTGGAAACTATATATTTGATAAAAAATAAATTTCCAGTTTTAGGGTTGCTGCATAGATAAGTTTATAGAATTGGGTTCTGCCAACTATTTTCAGGCAACTGTTTAATATTTTTACAGTTGCATTATTGGTTGTAGTATTGAAGTTCTCTGGGTAAAGTTTCCCTTTTTTGACCATGTTGTGTAGTTTCTTTGTCTTTTCTGCTGCGTTGTTAGCCTAAATGGTACATAATAATAACAATAATGATAATGGTAATAATAAAAACAAATATTTATTCAGCCAGCATTTACTGATTGCCTGTTAGGTGCTAGAGTCTAGGGATGGAATACTGAGCAAAAATCAGACATGAACCCTGGATTCATGATGCTTAGCTTCCAGTAATTTATAGACCCAATGCAAAATGAAAATGTGAGGTCCCTTGTTCAAGAGAATTCTAAGACTGTGACAGCAGAACATTAAACCAAGCGTGGAGCCCTTCTAAGTGTGGGCCCTGTGCAGCTGCTCAGGTTGGACATCCAAGAAGCTGGCCCAACCTGAGGAAGTGATGTTTGAGCTGAGATGTGAGGATATGGTGGGTGGGGAAGGTTGCTCCATGGTAGAGGAAACAGCGGGAAGGAATGTGGAGCATTTAGAAACTGGATGCAGGCCACTGTGGCTAGAGTACAGAGCTGGGTGGAGGTACGATGAGGCCAGAGAGGTAGAGAGGGTGATGTGCATGGCCAAGTTGAGGAATCTGTTCTTTATTCCAAGAGCCACACAAACTATTGGTGTGTGTTAAGCATAGCGTGTCCTTTGATGTGCTTGTAGTTCCGGTAACTGGCACCTTGACAGCATTGGACAGCATTCTCTCTCAGTCCCCGTTTCCTCCCAGCCTCCTGTTCAGAAACTTTTAGTCTCACCTTCTATATTCATTCTATGGCTGGCTCTTCCCTCAGGCAGGTTTAAAAAGGCACTTCACATCAGGGAGTGCTTTTGGTGGTAGAAATGAAAATAGGATAGGTGAGTCATGAGATTTTATTCACTATTAAAGTTACTCTGTGGTCTAAAACATTTTAGGTTGACTGAAGTAAAACTAGGAATAGATGAAAATGTTATATTATTGTTTTAAAAAAATTTTTCTTTTTAAATGTTACAGATTTTTAACGTCTGTTGTCAGCACTATAATATTAAATTCTCAATCTCCCTCTCTTTTTACACATAGTCAGGAGCAAGGGTGGATATTGACCTGTCTGACCTTGGAAAAGAGGAGTGAGGAAGAAGTTGTATTTTTGGACTTTGTTTTTCACATAATAGGCATTCTCAATAAAAAGGCCTTAAATAATGTTACCTAAACCAAGAAATAGGCTTTGCACTGTGTTATGTGTGGATAATAATGTTCATGATTCATGGAATTCTTGTGAAGGCAGTTGCAGCAGAGCTCATTTCCTAGAACGATGTCTCCATGGTTGATTCGTAGATCCGCTGCCAGGCCGCACAACTTAGGATTTTCACTTTTGGCCCTCTTATCAAATAACACACTAGCCAGTTCTTCTCCCGTGTCATGCTTGAAATGTAGTTATTTGAGCTGTTCATGTAGGCAGTGCACTAAATTAGTGGTGTTTTTGTACTCTGAGCTGCTCATGGGTGAGATAGGCAGCTGGTCATTCCCTGCATCCTCTAGCATTTTTTGCCTCCTGGTCTGGATGTGCTGGAATTCCAAGCTATGAAAAAACATGGTTATAGAGGTTTATATCAGCCTACTTGCCTTCTCTCTTTGAAGTAGATTCTATTTGTGAAGATAACATGAGACATTTATGCAGAGTGACTTTCTCAGAATTTATTTTCAGTAATAATTTCTGAGTTGGAGCATAGTGTGTATCTTGGATCAAGAAAAACATACTCCCTTCACCCCTGTTTCCAACTTTAGGTTCTTAATAAGACAGCTTTAGTGTTTGTAGGCAATTTCTTTATTCTTATTTGCAGTCAGGTAATACGTTGCAAGATTTCTTTTACTTTCACATATGTCTGTTGTATTAGATCTGGAGAATCCATGGGGTGATGATGAGTTAACTTTTAACTGGGATTACTGAACACATAAATTGCTGTTCATGTGACAACTCTGCAGTGTTGCAGAGTAAGTGAAGTAGCTTCTGATTTATCAAAGAACGCTTAAATTGTATTCAACCTATATTTAATGCTGTTATTCCATTGTTTTGAAAATTTGTGATCCGTGTCTACTATGTACACAAAACAGCTAAGCAAATGTTAAAATTACCAGAATGTTTAATTGGAACACCCCATTACTTTAACATAGTTGATAATATTAAATTCAGTAAAACTTCGATTAGCTAGAATGTTTAGGGAATAGAGTGGTAGGTTTAATCAGATATCCCTTTTCTTTCTTTCCATGCACAATTAATGAACACCAACTATGTGCAAAACATGGTACAGTGTGGCATACACAGATACGTGTGATACATCTGTACCCTCAAGGAACTTAGTTTCAATATGTTTGAAATTTTTGTAAATTTTATTCCTATGCTTTATTGTTTAATAAGATTAATATAATGCACATAATTGAATCTTTGATGATGTAGGGTCTTGTAACAAATGAACCTTGTTGCATTGTTTCTCATATAGATGTAAATGGTGTGGGTGTGCTGACCATACAGTTTATCCTAAAAGGTTATTTTTCAGTAATTCGCTGATGTCAGCTTGTTTTTGTTTCCATGACTTTTATTTTAAAAACCGTTACACAGGTTAATTGGGTTCTTTTTGAAATTTTACTTTGTTAAAAAGCTTACAGTAACATATAATAAATATTTAGTTTCACTGCCTTTTTGGTACATGAGTTGAAATTCAGTAGCCTTTACATATATGTGTAATATCGTGGGTAACAGCATACAAAACTGTGTATGATCCATTATTTGCTTTATGATTTCATGGTATTGTCCCTAAATATGAGTTTAATTTTCTGTAGCCCAAACCAAACCAAAAGTAGCATTTAGAATTTATAATACTACTACCATGTTTTTCTTTTCATTTTAAAGTGTAAATAAAAGCAAATTAAGGGGTTCCCCCTCCCCAGGACTCTTTTAGTGCATCTTAAATACCTGTCTTAAGAAAAAAATACTTCACATATAAATTTCTTTTTTAAAAAATCAGCTAGAATTATATATTAAAAAATAATTTGTTGCTGTGTCACAGAGACTGGATTAGTTTAAACTTAAGAATAATACCAATTATTATCAAATGTCATATATTTAATTTACTCCCTTGCTGAGAGCAAATGTAGTACTGTGTTAGAATTGGTGATTCTGCTGTTTTGTGGCTTTTACAAAGAAGAATTCAACAAATGATACCCTGTATATTCTCAGTGGAGGCATTGCTTCTTAAGTGCAGTTGATTAGACAAAATTCATATCTAGTGCTTTTCCCAAGCACTGGTAGGTTGCTAATATTCTCTTTGTAACTAGTCTTCTCTAGCTGAGAGGTTGAGAATCAAGGTCAAGCTTGGCTTCAGGCCTAAAATTAGCTTTGCCAGCTTTGTTTCACATTTTAAGTACTTATTGCTTCATTGTGCTGCTCCTCTTTGTTTTTGTGGGGTGGTGGTAGTGGGGTCAAGGCATTGAAGCGTTCTAGAATACAACAGGGTTCCTCTGTATATTTAAATACTGCCAGCTTATAAGGAAATGTGCACAGCCTGATCCATTTGATTCCTTCATATAGTATTCTCTGTTTGAAAATTTACTTTGTTAAAACTTTACTGTAAAATATTATAAATATTGTTTCACTATTTTTTTTTATAGTGAATGGAAATTCAGTATCTTTTTATATGTATGAGTAACATTTTGTATATGTCTTTGTTTGACGGAGGCTAAAGGAACAGTAGCATTTAGGGTGTTTTATTTTTTAAATTCTCACCTTTTTTTTTAAGTATGTAATTTTTGTTTTTTTTGGTGAGGAAGATTGGCCTTGAGCTAACGTCTGTTGCCATCTTCCTTTTTTTTTTTCCTCTCTAAAGCCCCAGTACATTGTTGTATATCCTAGATACAAGTCATTCTAGTTCTATGTGAGATGCCACCGTGGCATGGCCTGATGAGTGATGTGTAGGTCTGTGCCTAGGATCCGAACCAGCAAACCCCAGGCCACCGAAGCAGAGCGCCTGAACTTAACCCCTTGGCCATGGGGCTGGCTCTTAAATTCTCACTTTTGATTGGGCAAGATCTTCTTCACCTCCTCCCCATAACGAAAACAAACCCACCACCAAACAGTAAACCAAACATGCATTTAAAACAAATTATCTAACCTCCTTATATAGATTACCACAGAATCTAAGGTAGGTTGATTAGTTGCCGTATTTCAGGTAATCTTGGCTATTGGCTCTAAATGCTCCAGGCATTAATGTGTATGTGTATGTGCTTATTAATTTGGTTGGTCATTGATATGTTTTTGCCCCATGTGCCTCATTTTCACTACCTTGTTTCCACAGCTGCAGAACCTTGGCCTGAAAATGCTACTTTATATCAGCAACTAAAAGGTAGGTACTTGTTCACAATTAAAAATGGCTTTATATCAAAACATATTTATTACCACAAAAAGCCCTCAATAATATAACTGACTGCAAAGAGAACATAAGGCATAAAGAAGGGATTCCCTTGTATAATTTGTCTAGCAGATTTTACCTAAACTTGTGTCTGCCAGTGTAAACCAACTATTCATGGCCTATAAGGTGCTTAGTTTATTATTGACTCATTATATTGGCTGCTGTAGGCAGTGCAAAATGATGTGGTTGCAGGAGCAGTTGGCAGATTTACTGCGCCAATAGCTGACACAGCAGATTTTTGAAGTCCTGTGGTAAAGTGGGCTCTCAGTAAAAAGGAACTGTTAAAATGTATAGGCTAGGATGGTTCAGGCTCCCTTTAGCAGCTCTTCATATATCATCAGATCACATTATGGACCCCATTTGGGGCTCAGCAGCCTGCTACAGTTGTCAGAAGACTGCAAAGTAATGAAGACTAATAGGCAGCAGCCCTAGTCTTCTAAGCATGGAATTTTTATTGCAGCGAACTTGTCATCTTTCTTTTGTGTGACAGACCTAGACACACTGTGCAATATTAACTGCAAGCTGGTTTGATAGGATTTTGAATGCTTTTACTTTTAACTAGAGAGGTTTGAGCAGAGACTGTTTTACTTAATTTTAATGAAAAGAAGAGGAATATTTCTTGAAAACCAAAAGAATGAATTTGTTTTTAAATGAGCCATTTTACTTACATATTGTTGATAAGATGCGATAAATGATCAAATAGTTTTAGAGGAAATAGTCTTCTTCCACCATTATTTACATAACATGATAATTTAATTAAAATTAAAATTACACAATAACATTGATATAGAACTTCATAATTATATTAGCAAAAGGCTATAACTTTTGTTTTGAAAAATAGGAATAGTTTTTAAAAACAAAAAATTTACAAGTGTATTTTACTTGTTTAGCAATCGCGCTTTTGACTCAGACCTTTTGTTGTATTTCCCCAGGCGAGCAAATTTTGCTTTCTGACAATGCAGCTTCTCTTGCTGTGCAGGTAAATATGTGAATAATTTAATAATACTTTTTCACTGTGAGTTGCAATTATTTTTTTCCTCTCCAGATGGTCTGATACAGTGTGCTTAGAATTTTTCTGTGTGATTTAACATTATCAATATAACGTCTCTTTGTGAAGTATAATTTTATTATGTAATATTATTCAGTTAATTGTTTCCAGTAGATGGAATAAACATAGAAACTTTCATTGTTCATTCTGTTATAAAAATCACTAGGTGCATTCTCTTTCTTAGTCATTGTTTTGCTTTTGGCTAGATATGATGGTATTGATTATGTGGGGTGATATGTTCATTTATGGACACAGAATTAGTTTCTAACTTATTTGTGAAGATTTATTCACCACGTATTTTTAAGCATCATTCTCTCATTGTACTCGTTCTAGCCTTAATCCATTTGGTAATCCTGAAGCAGACATATTCTTCTCTAGCCATTCCTTCTATATTTATTGATTACATTAGTGTCTATTATCCCCAAACCACTTATTGAATGCAGTCGCCCTTCAAGTTGTATATCACAGTTGTGTAATCCATAAAGATTAACGGCCCTATAAACTTTAAACTGCACTGTAGGAAGAATAGGATACATGGGGATTGTTGGCTTTAAAAAAAAAAGGAAATGTTTATGTAGATTATAGAATTAAAATTATTGAAACATTTTACATATTTATTTATTTAGTTTGAGTCATAAAGAGGATTTTATTGTGCAGCATCTAAAAGATAACTTAAAAGAGAAATCTAAGACATGTGACATTTATTGGAGGTGAGACTGCGCGCTTCTTGAGCACAGAAAGAAAGGGAAGAAAAGGAACTGTAAGCTTTTGCTGTGTTCTTGGTATGATGCTAGGCACTTGGTCATCTCATATTTTTTTTTTTTTTTTAAAGATTTTATTATTTCCTTTTTCTCCCCAAAGCCCCCCGGTACATAGTTGTATATTCTTCGTTGTGGATTCTTCTAGTTGTGATATGTGGGACGCTGCCTCAGCGTGGTCTGATGAGCAGTGCCATGTCCGCGCCCAGGATTCGAACCAATGAAACACTGGGCCGCCTGCAGCGGAGCGCGCGAACTCAACCACTCGGCCACGGGGCCAGCCCCTCATCTCATATTTTTTTATTCAACTTTATGTCCTCTGGGCTTAATAACTATGTCTGGTACATAGTGTGTCGTTCAGTACATTTTTGTTTTGCTTAAGGCAGGAAAGGGGAAAAGATGGAAAGAAATGTGTTTGGACAATAATTTATTTGTGTGAGTATCTATGAGTATCTTTACGTTTCTTTCTTTTAGAAGATTTATTTTATATCCTTTTACCAAGAATATAAATTACGTTTATTTTATTGATTTACTTTTATTTTTCCTTTAGGCGCTAGTATTATCACTAGTGTGTTTTCTTTCTTATGTTAACTTTTGAGAAGCAGAAATTCTCAGTTGGTTATTATGCAACAAATACAGACTTTATACTGCTATTTATTAATCTTTTTTTTTGGTAAGGGAGATGGAATTTAAGTTTAGCTTTCAAATACTAATAACATTGTGCCTAGCATATAGAATGTACTGAGTAAATGTTTGTTGAATGAAGAGTTTGTAAGTGTGGTAAAAGCAATTTTGCCTGACTACTGATAGCACAAGTAAGTTATTTGCTGTGTACATATAAAATAGTATTTTCAATCTTTATATCTTTGAAAAGATATTTTCAGGGCACAGTGAATATTTTAGTTGAAATACTAATTCTTAACTCTTTTTTTATTGCCATTTTTGGAATAATTGTTTCAGGATCTGGTGAAAGCTATAGCACATTTCTCCAGAAAACGTTCCATTGCACACACACAAATAAAAACGCATCCAGGCTGTTCTGCATATGGTTTCAGGAGGTTTACTGATCTCCCTGTTGGAAGCTTTTTGGGGATCCCCTATGAAGAACCCCTAAAACTAAAGAAGAGTAGTTTAGGAAGTACTGAAGTCATTTTCACCAAATAGGAAGGTATTTTGGTAGGAATAGACCGGTGGTTCTTAACTGAGGGAGATTTCTCTCCCACAGAGGACTTTTGATGGTGGTTAGACCTTTTTGGGTTGTCACAACTGCTTTTGGCATCTAGTGCGTAGACACTGGGGGTGCTATTAAAACGTCTCCCAGTGCACAGGACAGTCTCTCCACAGCAAAGAATTAGCCAGCCCCAAATGTAAATAGTGTCAGTGTTGAGAAACCATGGAATAGATGGTTTAACTAGTTTTCAGTACAAAGCAAGACATCAGTATATCACTGTTAAGAAAAAAAATTAACATCTTAAATGATCTCAGAAATAGATGAAAAAAGAAATCTTAGTGTGTGTACTTTATTTAGCAACTCTTTTTTATGGTTCCTATTAATTTGCTTTCTCACCATAGCTTCTCAAGTCATAGTTGCAATTAAAAATAAAACCAGAAAAAAAGAACCTTTTAAAATGCAGAATTTTACTTTAACCTTTTCAATTTGTTTGTTATCCTACATATGTCACTTAGATGATAAATTAACCAGCATATATTAAAAATTCTTGGACTTCTTCAATATGCTTTGACTTGACAGCTGATAGTAGCCATGACTATAAATGTGACTTTTCCAGATATCTGATGTAAACTTTATGGAGTAATTTTCTTCTATATAGTGGACCAGCATCCGTTCAGAAGAATCAGTTAAATATATAAAATTGATCAAAACAATGTGACAGGTATCCATAAACTGGATATTTTCTAGAAGATACCAGATATCAAGCATCAGATATTTTAATAGTTTACCAGTTAAGCCATCAGAAAATTTATCATACCACATAGACTTGGCATTTATTATACCCCTGGAACTAAATGGTTAAATCTTTTTTGATTAAAGGAACCTGTATGATTTCAGTTTAAAAGAAGATAAATTTTTTCCCCATGGCGGTTATTTTCACTTAGATTTGCTTTCCTTCCCTCGTCCACAAAGTATTGATACTGCCTGAAGTGTTTGGTCATAAAATAATCTTGTATGTCGAATATGGTGAAGTATTAGTGTAGTGTTTTCTCTGGTTCTCATGAGCAGTGTGTGCATATATGTATGTATATATAGCAGTACACACACATATACACACACACACACACAGTATTTTACATACAAACACAGAGCTCTTCCATTCCATAATAATTCCACTTTGAAGGACTTACGCTTGTATTGATTGGGAAAAGAACTTTGATAAGAATTCTCTGTGATAATAATTCTACTCACCCTTGAATCTAAAACAACTGTCCAATAGATACGTAATGTATATGATGTTGGCCGCATATGTAGTTTAAAATTCTGTAGTAGTACCACTAAAAAAGTAAAAAGAAACAGGTGAAATTAATTTTAATAATACATTTTATTTAACCCAATGTTTCCAAATATTATGATTTTAACATGTAATCAATACAGAATTTATTTCTGGGCTGTTTTACATTTTTTATATTAAGTTCAAAATCTGATTTTTTTTTACACTTAGAGTACGTCTCAATTTGTGCAAGCCGCATTTCAAGTGCTCAATAGCCACATGTAGCTTGTGGCTCTTGTATTGGACACACATGTCTAGAAATACAGTATGAGCAAATACATATGAACTCCACAAGTTTTCCACAAAAAATGTTTTATTTGGTTTTCTTCAAGAAGTTTATGTCTTTACTGATTCAGTATGTGCTGTTTTGTTTTTTTTTTTTTTTAAAGATTTTATTTTTTCCTTTTTCTCCCCAAAGCCCCCCGGTACATAGTTGTGTATTCTTCGTTGTGGGTTCCTCTAGTTGTGGCATGTGGGACGCTGCCTCAGTGTGGTCTGACTAGCAGTGCCATGTCCGCGCCCAGGATTCGAACCGACGAAACACTGGGCCGCCTGCAGCGGAGCGCGCGAACGTAACCACTCGGCCACGGGGCCAGCCCCGAGTATGTGCTGTTTTTAATAGCAGATTCCACAAATGAAATGGGCAGTTGCTCTCTGTTCCAAATACAGCATACCTTCAACATTACTCTTTGTTTCAAATCTCCTCACCTGTAAAATGGAGATAGAGTAGAAGCTCTCCTCTTGGGCATTACACGGATTGAAAGTGTTAATACGTATAAAGCACTTAGATAAGTACCTGGCATATTGTAAATATGCAATGAATGTTGGTTATTATTTCCTTCTCTCCTGATTCTTGACAGAAGTGCATATAATCAATGTCAGCAGGAGGAATGAAACTTGAGGGTTTGTAATGCCTAAAAACACCAGAATAATTAAAATATGTGTTAGGTGTAAGAATTTTTTGGACATATTTGAATTTGTGTGAGCATTAATAATTTTTGTAATCATTCTTAATTCTGTACCTAAAAAATGTTAATGTTATATGCTTTAATTCAAACAAAATATTTTAATAATACTGAATAAGATTTGTCTTAAAAGTGAATATTTATTGGATGCTTTTATTGTATAAGGCAGTCTACTGAGAGCTTTTATGTGAAGTATCTCCTTCAGTCCTTACCGTAATCCGAGTGTAGGGTAGTCTTACTAACCTCATTTAAAGGTGTGGAAACTGAAGCTCAGGAAAGCTCTGCCCAAGGTCAGAGCCCACTGCCTGTGGAGGTAAACAGGCAACAGCGGCATTGGCTGCGTGCCCACTGTGTGTGCATCGCTGTACTGAGCACCTAATTCTTATTAACTCATTTAATCCTTACATCAGCTGTATGAGGTAGGTGCTATTATAATCTCGATTCTGCAGATAATGTTGGAGTAAGAACCACGATAATAACGCTAGTTACAGTTTACACAGCACTTACTCCATCTGCAAGGTCTTGTTCTATGTATTTCAGGTATTGTGGATAATCCTCACGCACAGCAGCCCTGTGAGGTAGGTAGTATGATTATTCCCATTTTACAGATTAGGAAGTTGAGGCAGAATGGTTAAGCACTTGGCCCAAACTTACATAAGAAGGGTGTGGCAGAGCTGGAATGCAAACCCAGGGAGTCTGAGTCGAGTGTCCACACTCATAACACTTTGCTGCGTATCAGTTCAGTGCAATGATACAGATCTTTGAATGTTCATCCAAAAATCAGTGGCCCCTTAATTCAAACATCATTTCTGACATGTCCTAGTAAATTGTATCTTACAATTTATAGATTACATTAAGATGTGAAAGATAAACATGTTTCAGCTTTTAGGTCTTTGAAATGTGATAGACAATCTTACCTATATTATGAGTTATTGTGAAGCTCAACTTAGGTAATAAATGGGACTCTTGAAAAAGGTGAAATAAGTACAGATACAAAATGATATTTGAATGCTTAATCAGTGCCTATTTTTATTTCAAAGATTTTATACATATTTTGTGAATGTCTTTATATAGTGTAATGTTACTTTCTATGAAGTTTTAGAAAGGATTTTGTTTAGTATAAATAAAGCCAATTTAAAAAGAAATCTGTTTTCCTTTTTTATATGTCTTAGTCTCAATATTGTAGAAGCTTAATTATTGAATACATTTTTAGAGAGTGTCTCAAACTGGTAATCATTGTTAGAATGCTACATGAAACAGTAATCTTACTTTTCACCTACTCAGTATTTAATTAGTTCAAGTAAGAATAACATTTAAGCTGAGATTAAGAGGAATATCCTATTCCATTTAATATTGTCATTTTTTGTTACCCTTTGTGAATAAATACTTTATCTCTAAAAATGAAAGGGAAGACGACAGGAAAAAAACTATTTTCTTTCTGTTGAAAATGTATCATTAAAAGAAGTCGTCATTTTTATAGGCCCCATTAATGCTGGGCCGTGAACACTAACATCAGATCTGCTGATAAATAGTTAGTTGACCCTTGCTTTTTCCTTTTAGCAAACGATGCTTTTTAGGTGGACGTATTAATTAGCGGTTAAATGGTAATATCCGAATGTAGTGATTGGGGAAGAGCAGGAAGGAGGAGTAGCTCTCTCCTTTGGGACTGCAGGTCAGTTGTTGCAGTGGAGAAACAACTGTGATTATGAAAATACAGCCGCTGTAAACTTGCCGTGTCATTTATGTCATTCAGATGGGCACAGTGGACAGCTTACCTGCAGGAGTTTAGAGGAAATGATTTTGAATTTTCAGTTTGGTTAGATACGTTTTTGCTTTAAACGAGTAGTTCATGGTCGTATGCAATTTTTAAGTGTCAGTTTATACCTGATATAAATGCAAGTAGGATGACACCAGTGGATATATTTTACTAGAGAATTAATAGAATACTATTTTATGCAACACATTTTAAAAATTGATACAACTTTCCTAAAGTTTCATAAAATGTAAAATTTTAGTTTTTTGGAGTCTGTTCATTTCTCCCACTTTGATCATCCTGTGCAAAATCAGGCGTCTTTCTGTATTCACTTTCACAGGATTACGAGAAGGAAAGGAAAGCTGAGGAGGAGAGAGAGTTTTAGGGAACATTTATTATGTAAGGGGACTAGGAAAATCCTTTTCGGTATTTTAAATGAGCAAAATGGAGGCTGCAGATGTTTCCTTAATATCACTGAATTTAAATTCTTCAGATTGAATGTCTTCTATTACATCACCTTTTGTATACCAGAAGTATTAAAGCATTTTCATGATTCATGCTTATAGTATCTGGAATGATTTAAATATGTAAAATGTGATCTTTAGAAAAGATAACTGTGAACTTAAATTGCAAACAGAATTTAGCAGATTAAAAAAATTGTCAGTATTAATTAATATTAATCCCTCAATACATAAATGGTATGCTGTATATAAAACATTTAAATTGGTCTTACGGGATTTGTGAAAATGAAGTATATTCTAAATAGAATTAGGTGTCTGTTAGAGTTGTCATTTTAGTAATTTTAGTAAAATAATATAAAATGGTTATACTGGGTAATGGTTTGCTAATATAAGTATCTATTTAACTTAGCAAAAATTCACTCTTGTGGTTCTGAGAGATTGCAGGTTAGACTATTAACCATATACTTTTCTGTCTAAAAAGTAAGTAGCAAGCAGGATTTCAAAATTTGTTGCTGTTAAACAGAACAATAAAGACATAGCAGTAAGATGAAAAAAATGACAGTCTATTTTTAAACAGAAAAAGGCTAGAATTCTTCATTATTAGATATACAGTATCAACATAATCGATCCAGCAATGTTGTATTTGAGCTGAAAATACACTTAAATTTGAGGCCACACACTACCCTGTGTGAGCGAAACATCTTTCATATAGTTCTAGGATGAAATTACCCTTGAATGAATAGCATCTTCATTTATCTTCAAACATCTTCTGTGCTTTTAGCAAATCTACTCTTTCAACATTTTACAGCAAGAATTACATTATACCAGAGTCCTTCTGCAGCGTGAAATAGATTGGTTTGGAAAATGAACCTGGCTTTGCTATAAATTACATTCCCAGGTACAAAGAAATTTGTTATTTTGTTTAAAATAGTCACAAATATAATTAAGGTCTTAATTTATGTTAAACTACAAATATGGCTATTACTTTAACTGGATTAGGAGCTTAATCTGTCACTTCAAGAATGATACCTAACACTTTTCATTTGTAACCTTAGGTACATTATTTCAATTACAGGGTCTGCAGCTGTTTGATATAAAAAATGAATTATTTTGTAGATAGATTTGTTCATAGTTTTTAATTTTAAAACCTGCCTTTTCAGTAAGGTGGAAAATAATTCTTCGGTTGTTGTCACAGATTTTCCTTTGTGTCCTGGTAAAACAAGATATGGAATTAAAATTCAGAACCATTTTCATTTCATGCCCTGAAAATGGCATTGCATGCTTTAGAATATTCCTTAGTGAATTCTTACATAAAATATTTCAGATTTAATTATGAAATGAAAAGAAGCTTTGTCCTACAGAAGCAAACCTGAGGTCTCCTAAGGATAGCTTTACCTGGTTGGACTGAAAATGGATGATTCCCTGTCTAGAATTTGGATACCTTTGTTAATGTGATTTACATAGATTTAGAAGCTATGTTTATAATCCTTTAGATTCCACTATATTAATCAGTATAAAACACCTAATCTTTTAAAAACTTAAGTACAATTCTTAAAAATTTTGAGTTATTTTTATATTTTTATTGGCAAGCAGTGTTGATTTTATTGCTTAAGTGCAATTAAAGAGTACTGTTATGGGGCTGGCCTGGTGGTGCAGCAGTTAAGTTTGCATGCTTTGGTGGCCCGGGGTTCACCAGTTTGGATCCCAAGTGCGGACCTACACACCGCTTGTTAAGCCATGCTTTCGCAGGCATCCCACATATAAAGTAGAGGAAGATGGACGCAGGTGTTAGGTCAGGGCCAGACTTTCTCAGCAAAAAAGAGGAGAATTGGCAGCAGATGTTAGCTCAGGGCTAATCTTCCTCAAAAAAAAAAAAGTATTGTTATGTATTTAACTTGTAAGTCAAGTTAATGTTCATTTTGTTTTTGGAATAAAGAAGAGGAAAGAAGATAGTTGGTGCTGCTCATTGGTTAACGATTCAATATTGTGTTACCATTAGTTTATTAAAATGAAATAAATATATGTTATATCCCTGCCATCTACTATTTAGCTTATCCCAAGAATTTTAAATTTGGTGGAGTTTTTTTTTGCTTGTTTGTTTGCTATTGTTATTTGTCTCAGTTGAGAATATTTATTTTATCTATAAATAACAAAATTTTAAAGCGTTTATCATAGGAGCTCAGAAAAAAAGTAGTTCCCTTTCTTTACTCCCAAATTGTTCATTGAGTGCCAACTGTGTGACTGGTATTGCATTAGGTTCTTGGGTTACAAGAATTATTCTTACTGCACCTTCGACTATTTTATAACTCTTTTGCTTAATTTGGACCCTACAACTTATTTTTATTTATATTTAATTCTCACAGGAAAAGATTGTTTCTTTTCCTGTACTGGTTATCTTTCTTGTTGCTTTCTTTTTGAACTTGATTTTTTTGTACAGCTGTCAGATGTTGATGTATCTAAAATTGAGTCAAACATTCCAAGAGTAGTATTCAGGTGAGAGTTGTATTAAGTAAGGAAGGTCCTCTTCTCTGATGGGATCTCTCTTCATATGTACTCTTAATAGCATTTCGTATTTTTGGTAACAAATTTGCTCTATTTAAAGCTGTTTATGCTTACTGAATTTTGGTTTCTGATGACTTCTGCATAGCTAATTTTTTTTAAGTTGAATTCCTGTACTGTTTTGTAAAAAGTTATCTGCTTATTGGTATTTGTAACTTTATTGATTTTTGAAAAGACCTCCGAATTTTACAGGAGTTGCATCCAACTTTTTAAAACAGTGAGCTTTGGGCCCATAAAATAACAGAATGCTAATCTTTTTTGTTGCTTACTGGTTTTCTATGAATTTAGGTATATTGAGTGTTTATTATTATGAATATCTGTAGCTTATTCATTAAGCAGATTATTGAGAATCTGTTGTATGCCAAGGATAACGTAGTGGACAAGATAGAACATGGTCAGTGTGTACTAATGGAGCTTATGTTATGGGGGGCAGGCCTTTTTTCATTTCATTTATCATTTTCATCAGTGTGTGTGACTTTGAAGAATTATTCATGAAGTAGACGTTTATGTCAATATGAAGATATCTTTATTCACTTGTTAGAAAAGATTTTATATGAGATATTGTACTGAAAACATAGGAACCGTATATTTAGTCTTTACATTGTTATTCTTTAAAAAAGTGCTTTTGATTATGGTCTCTTATTTATCCTTTTACTATCTGGAGATTTTTTATCACAGTCTACAATTTTATAAAGAAATATAAATTATAGTATATAATTATTATTTACCTTTTTCTCTTAAGGAGGTGTTAAAAGGTAATAAAATAAGTGAAGTCAGCTTTCTTTTGAAGTTACTAAGGTTAAATAGTCTTTCTTTGCGGATGAATAAATGAGTATTTATTATTACTACTAATTTTAATAACACCTTATATTTATTCAACTGCTATGTATCAGATGGTGTATAAAGTGTTTTACATACAGTACCTCAATTAATCTGCCTAATAAATAGGTTTCATTTTAGAAATGAGAAAGCTTATGAGATAAAGGAACTTTTCTCAAGCTAATGCAGTCCAGCCATCGAGATTCCACTTGGAGACGTCTCCTAGGAGGCTTCTGCTCTATTAACTCCTTACTGTTCTAAACTGGCTCTTAAGAATGAGGTGGAGGATTCTCATTTTTTGAAAGACACTTCAGTTTTCCACTTAAATAACTTGTTTCTTAAATCTGTACTCTGTTAGGATCCATTAGGTTCTGCTAGGGCACTTTACCAGTGACAGTTAAGGAGTGGGAATGTGCTAATGGTTGCCCATTATCCTGCAGGATAATCAGGTAAGGGAACAGAGTGGTACGGCTTATGATTCAGCAACATTCAGTCATATTACTCTAAATCATAGTAAGGACAGCATCTCAGTGAGCCAGCATCCTTCCAGTGCATGTAGTGACTAGGGCTGGCCTGTTGTTGGCTGGCTGTGTTTCCGTTCAACCAGAGTTGATTTTCACCTTTTCTGAACTGAGCATTTTTTTATTACTTTTTTTTTAAAGTATAGTGCAATTAAAACAAAGGATATATGATCTTTTAAGGTTTTTAACGTTGTAGATTCTATTCTCTTACTCCTGTCAGGAACCATCATATTTATTGTTTTCTGTAAAAGAAATGGATGACTTTTTGGCTTTAAATTTAATTTCACTGATCTCCCCCCCCCCTCCACATTTCTTTCTGGAATATTGTTAGTTTATTTCTCTGGGAATAATGACTTGAAGAAACTAGATACGCATAGTATTTGAGATATTTTGTTTTGTTTGATTTGCTTATTAATGTTATTCTGCTTTCCTACTTATATTAATTATAAGACTTGCATGCTTATTTTAAATCTCCTCAATATTAGGTCATAGTTGCTGAGATTTTAAATGACTCTTGCTGACAGTAGCTCCTTCCTGTGTTACTTCTCAGTAAATATTTCAGAAGATAGTACTGCTCTTATTAGATGACTTCTTAGCTTCTTAAAGCTTCTTACTTAACCAGGTAGTTAAATTGACTTTTCACTTTTTAAACTTGGTAATCTGTTAATGCAGGGGATAGAAACTACCAAAGATAAAAACTGTCCTTGATTGTGTTTTTATTCTGTATAATATCTGTAGCTTTACCCTTTTCTTCACGCCTTGATATTACTTACCTGCAGGAAAGTGTTGACAAAGATTATATTGATTTGTAGGTACTTCTGTCACCTGTGTCCACAAGAGATGGCATGGCCTTCATGCTTGGGCTTCTCAAGGTTTCAATAGAACCTGCTTATCTGATTTCAAAGCATATAGTTGTACCTTAGCAACTCTAGGCCTTTGAAAAGAGCAGAGTTGTCTGCTTTTCATTTCCTGTCAGAAGTCTAAGAGAGAAGTGATAATTAGAGAAGATCATCTAAAGACTCCTGAGTCCCCTCCTCCCACCAAAATGTGATCATTCCACAGTTTTTCCTATTTTGATAAATGACAATTCCATCTTTCTAGTTGTTTATGTCAGAAACTTTGTCATCTGTGGAGTCCTCTCTTTTTCTTATATCCACATCCAGTTATCAGCAAATCCTTTTGGTCCTACCTTAAAAATATAGCCAGAATCTGACTTCTTACCACCTCCAGCACTCCCACTGGTCCAAGCTTTTATCATTTCTTGCCTGAATTATTGTAAAAATCCTCCTAACTAGTTCTCCTGCTTCCACCCTTCTGCTCTTTACCATCTAATCTCTATATGTAATCCTTTATAATAAAAAATCCTGTTTGTAATCCTTTAAAATGTCAGTCAGATTCCAGTAATCCGCAGCTCAAGACCTCCTAATGACTGTTCATCTCACTTAAAGGAAAAGCCCAAATCCTTAGAATTATCTGTAAGTCCTACATGATCTCTTGGTTGTTTCTCTGATCTCATCTCTTACCAGTCACTTCCTTACTTCCCCATCATCACACTAGTCTTGTTGCTGTTCCTCAACACCCCGGTTGAAACGCAAGTCTGCTTCATGCCTTTGAACTTGGACTGCTTTTCTCTTAGATATTTCCATGGCTTGCTCCCGAACTTTCTTCAGGTTAATGCTCAGATGTTACCTTATTGATGAGGGCTTATCTGACCACTCTACATACAATAGCAATACCTTCGTCCTGCTTTGTATTTGTAAGTAGCTGGAATCACCATCATATTTTCTGGTTTATTTCCTTACCATCTGTCTCCGTTAGACTGTGAACTCCATGAAATCTGAGACTTTATGTTCACCTGCTCTATTCCCAGTGCCTAGAAAAGTCCCTGATATGTACTAGGTACTCAATAAGTATATATTGAGTGTGTGAATGAATGAATAAGTGGTTTCTCTTCATTCTTCTAGATATTCAAAATCATATCCTCCTATCAAGTTAGTTCATAGGAAGCTATGCATTGAACCAAATAAATTAGCCTTTTGCAGGCCTTATAGAGCTATGTTTTAATGTTTTGCTTTAGGCCTTTAGAAGAGAAATCACATAGAAAGCAATTCTGCGTTTGTTGTGTATTGTCTCGTGTCATTCAGTAGCTCTTATAGAAGATTCCAGAGGAGAAACGTCTTTTGGAATTTAGTATGAGAACTTCAGTTGAGGAGCAGCCCCATTCTTTTTTGAAGGCTACAGATATTCCATTGATAGATTTACCAGTTTATTGAGCCACTCTTTTACTGATGGATATTAGGCTATTATAATTATTTTGCTACTATAAATAGGGCTTAGTGTGAATATCCTTACATATATCTTATATAATTTTATGCACACATGTCCATATGATGTATTTCTAGCAATGCTATTGCTGGGTCAAAGGATATGTACATTTGGAATTTTGGGAGATGTTGCCAAAGTGCCCTTCCAAGAGATTGCGTTGATTTATACCTAATCATTGGTAGAGTAGAAATTTTGTGTTCTGAATTTTGACTAAGCACCCTTTTTTCCTATGTTTTTATTATCAGAAGTTTCTGTTGCTTCATTAAGAAACCCCGTGGCCAGTGGTTGAGTTCGTGAGCTCTGCTTCAGCGGCCAGGGTTTCACCAGTTTGAGTCCTGGGTGCGGACATGGCACCGCTCATCAAGCCCTGCTGAGGCGGCATCCCACATGCCACAAATAGAAGGACCCACAACTAAAAATACCCAGCTATGTACCGGGGGACTTTGGGAGAAAAAGGAAAAAATAAAATCTTAAAAAAAAAAAATTCACTGGAACTAGAAGATTTACTGAGCTTTAGATTTCTGTACCCTTTATTTTGTGATTTGATGCATTGTTCAAATTTTCATATGTTTGTTCATTCATTCATTGAGCTGATAACCATTATCTGCTAGTTATGTACCAGTCACATGACTTGGAATTATACAGTAAAAGCTGGTTTTAAAGACAGAGGAAACCATGAGAAGCAAGAGGAATCAGAAGCCTTGCCACCATGATGCTGAAGGATTGCTGTAGTAGGATCCCTGTCTGAAGCATTCCTGATACTCTGTTACCTGCAGCATTTGAAAGGTTTTCTCCAACATTTAAAAGCCTCTAGTTTTATAATCTAATCAAACAGTGGCATTGTTGTCTACAATAACAACTTCTGAATCTAGTATTGAAGATATTTGTAAGGGTTGAATTGATTGGTAACAGATTGTCCTTGTTTCTTTAGACTCCTGGCCTTACTTTCAATTACGTGTAAATGAAATATATTTTATTTCTCAAAACCAATTTTTACAAAAACTCTGAGCTGTAGTTCCCTGAAGATATGATTCAGAAGTAATTCGTGAAGAAATAGAATTTAGAATCTTCATGGAGTATCACAGGTGTCACTCCTAGGACTGTTTCTAGAATTTCTCTGATTTAAAAGTTCTCAATGAATGTGATTTCTAAAGAATTTAGTCAAGAAAAGTGGATAATCCTTTTATATTTACTTTTTCCTTTCTCATAATAGCAATTGGTGACATACTATATATGCTTTTTAGCTTGGAGTTAGGAACTTTAGAGTCAAATATGCTACTCCTATTAATGGACATTTGAGTTGTTCCCAATGTTTGATTATTATGGATCAAGCTGCCATGAACATTCTTGTTTGTACCTGTATGTTAGTGACCATATGCCTCTTTTCTTTTTGGCATATTTCTGGGAGTGGAATTGTTGGCTAATAGGGTAGGCATATGCTCAGCACTAGATATTACCATTTTCAAAGTGTCTGGATCAATTTACACTCCCACCAGCAATATGTGAGAGACTTGTCACAAAAAGAAAACTAGTCTACTGTCCCGTCCTTACCCCACCCCAAATCCTGATACTCAGAGACAGCCACTTTCAGTCCCTTTAACTATATTATTTTCCTACGTATTTACCTTAATATTTTTAAGTAAGATGCTCGTGTTGCTCTTTTTTAAAAATTTTAGATGTATCTATGGAATATATTGATGTATTGACTAGATCTATTGAATACACTATGAAATTTCACCTGTTACAGCTCTCCTCCTTCTTGCGTTCCCCATCTTCCCAATAGTTCTCTCATTTTTTTGTTTAAATTAATAATCAGTGTTTAGATTATAATTAGAATGTAAATATTACTCTCAGCTAAGTGGCTCAGTGTTCTATGAACATATTCTTTCTATATGATTTTTTCCCCTCAGGTAAGTAATTATTTTATTGGATTCATTTGGGTAGTTTTCTCCCCTAAACTCTTTGACCAAATTGTACAACTCCCCCTCACAGTGGTTGAACATTCCAGGTCCTTTTTTTTCTTTTCTTGAGGAAATACTACCTTTGAAACTCGGTTCCTTTGACTTTCATTGGAGCAGTTTCTTTCTTGGCTGGCTTCAGAGCTGTTTTCTTAGGAATGCCTGCTGTTCATGATCATCCAGGGAATTCTTTTTGCTTTTCATCTTTGTTGGACCCCGTACTTTCTGAGTCCCATGTTCTTTTTGTCTTAGTATATTATTTTTTAATTTTGTGCAGCGTATTCTTCATTAGCTTCCTGAGAAAGGGTACATAGGAGATCAAATTTGAAAGACCTTGCTTGTGTGATGCTGTTTTTATTCTGTCTTCACACTTGAGTGATGCCTTGGCCATGTGTAGAATTTTAGGTTGGCAAGATTTTTCCTTAGAATTTTAAAAGCCCTTGAAAGGGCCTGTGTTATTGTCTAGCTTTTGGTGTTGCTGTGGAGACATTCAGTATCATGTCTTTGCTCAGTTCTTTGTATGAGTTAATGCTTTTCATTTTTCTTTCTTCCTTTTCTTTCTCTTTCTTTTTCCCTCTCCCCCTCCCTTTCCTATATGTCTAGAGTAGATTACTTAGCCTCTCTGTACCTCTGTTTTCTCATCTTAAAATAGGGTTATTTGTTGTATCTCCCTCATAGGGTAAAGTCCTTATGTGAGTACCTGGTGTACAGTAAGTGTTTAATAAATATTAGCCATTATAATGTTCTTTGAAGTTGTCTTCTGCTCTCTGTGTTTTCTGTTTCTTCTCGGTTCCTTTTTGGTGGTTTGTTTTGGCTCTATGTTTTATGTTTGAGGCTTTCCTCAAATGTCTTCTGCTCTCTGCTAATAATTTGTATGTAAGAGTGAGGCACTAAAAAGCTGATGGGGAGATGAGGGGCTTTTTAACATGTGGGCTTCACTGTGGACTGATTGCATAGTGAGCTGCCATTTTTGTTGACCACTATCCTACTCCCCTCCTCCAGTAAAACCCGTCAGTATTTGGAGGTCTTTTCTACAGAGAGATATCATGGAAGGACTTAATTTTGACTGCCAAGGTTTGGAAGCTGAGAGGGAGAGGGGTGCTGTGGGTCTTTTTAGTCAGTGTGTATAGCTTCTCTTCCTTTCCTCAGTGTGAAACCCGGCCCTCCCCCTCCCCCCCAAAACTCTGTTGTATTTGGGTCTTGAGTCAGGAGTCTCTCTGTCAGGGTTTCTCCAGAGAGTGAACCTCGTTTTCTGCTAGTTAGGGGTGGGCTAGTTGTCTGATGCTTATGCAGACTTTCATCCAGTCCTCCTGTTTTTGGTCCTTTACCTGACCTCTGCCTTCTGTGATGCTTGGTGCCTCTAGTTTTGGAATCTTCCTAGTTTCTGTGATGCAACTGTATTGATTTTCTCCTCTACGTGCTCTCAGGTTTCAGTTTCCTCTGCCTTGCTAAGTCTGCTTTCCATCTTACAAAAGTGAGTTGACATCTCTGGTCTGCTTTGGTCTCCTCTCCCATTTTGTATCTTTCTGGGTTTATAAGTTTCCTGATTCTTCTCTGTTATTTCGTAGATTTTTTGAGAGGTTGCAGAGATAAATGTGTAAGTTCAATCCTTCATGTTTAGCCAGTTATTGATGATCTGGTAATACTTTTTTCCCTCAAGTTTTTTTTTAGGAAATAAAAAATATACTGACATCATACCCCTTTAATGAATTTTTTTGACATTAAGAATTTGATTAATTTATTCAATATGTTGTCTACAGCAACATCTTAAATTTCATGGTTTTAAAAGTCAGGTACTGGGTATAACGTTCTGTGTGCATATGTGTGTGTGTGTTTAAACATTCCCTACCATGTCATGTGCTTAGGTGGTCAGTACATTTATATTCAAAGAATGAATATATTTATTGGCTGTAGTTTTAATTTATTCATTCTTTAGTTCTTAGTTTTCACTAACCGTTGAGCAATTGGAGTTGCTCAGCAAGTGAGTAAACCCTATATTAGTTCTTTCTGAAATTGAAAATATTACAGTGCTTAATGTATCACTGTCATCAAAAGTTGATTGATCACTTTCAGGGTTGTAGACACTGTACTATTATGCAGATTGTTTTTATAATATTTAGCCTAATCACTTTCAGGTGATGTCAGCCTCTCTTGCTAAGATGTCTTTTATGCACTGATTACCACTGTTATAGACCCACGCTGTCCAATAGAACTTTCTGAGATGATGTAAATGTTCTGTTTACATCAGCTACTTGTGGCTGTTGAGCACTTAAAATGTGGCTAGTGTGACTGGGGAACTGAATTTAAAATTTTATTCAACTTTAATTAATTTAAATTTAAGTTAAGTAGCCACAGATGAGTAGTGGCTACTATATTGGACAGCACAGTTATAAATCGTTATTCTGATAGGATGTGCCAAGTTTTTGATTCGAGTTAATTTATGTTGTCAACCACTTGAATTAGTTTGGAATAAAGTATCCAACTGAAGAATAGGACTTGGGCAAGTTATCCTAAATTTCATCATTATAATTAAAATTATATATTTTTTGGATTTACACAAGAATTAAAACATGCGGATAGCTAAGTCAGAATTGAAAATAAAATGTGTTTTAGGTTGGTTTATCAAGCATGTTTTATTTGGAGTGTTTAGGGTGCTTGATAACAGACTGAAGATGAAAATGAGAGGTGAAAGTATTGTTTTGGAACCTCTCAGAGATTTTCCTCCATCCTACAAGAAGGGAGAACTGCTGTTTAAATCAAAGCCTGGTTTGGCTTTAGAGTTTTTATGTTCTTGAAGAAGATAGTCATGGGAGTGTTTTGTTTTGCATTTTTAGTGTTTCCATGAAAGTATTGTGTTTGTGACATCAGTATTCTTTGTGAACTACAGATTAATTCAGGAAATTTCTTTTGAATCAGGGATGAAAAGTACTTATAGTAAATGCTGTAAAATCTCTGGCTAACCAAAGTTATGTCATCAGTTGAGGCCTGTGGTAAGTTGAGTATTGCTAAATTGGTCAAAATTGTCAGTTACTTTTAGTAAAGAAGTGAAAAATTCACGGGACAGGAAGCATGGCTTTGATTGCAGAACATTACAATTTTGCTTATATCTTTTCTAGTGAAATACAGCTTTTTGGAATATTCGTTAGTACAGTAACCACTCTACATGTAGTTAAGCAAAATGTACAGTGTTTACTATTTTATGTAGTATTATGATTGTTAACTGACAACAATATTATTCAGACCTTTGAGAAGTTAAGCAGTTCTTTCAAATCCTTTTTGTTCTTCTGAAGACCTCAATTCCCTCTTAGTCCCTCATTCTCAGCAGATGATTTCTTGACCCCTTTCACAGAATGTGAGTGCTTCTTCATTTTCTTGTTCTTTTCAAGTTTATCACCTTGTAGTCATCATCACTGATTCTGACCGCTCTTGTATTATAGTGGAGAAAGTGTCCTGTTTCCTGACAAAAAGAGAACCCTCTGCCTGTGCTCTTCTCCCATCCCTTTTTATCTTCTCATGGATCTTGGATGTCAGTTATTCTGCCAGTTTTCTTGTCTTGTCATGTTAGCCTATTTCCACTGCTTTTTTTTCTATTTATGTTTTTACGAGCTCAACTTTTCTCCATCATTGGAGATACTACATAGGTATCTATGTAGTAGAAGGGAGTTTATTTTTCTAACCCCTTCTTTCTTCTTCTCGTTCAGTCTTCTTGAAAGAGCTGTTTATATTTATTCTCTCTAATTCTTCCCTTCCTAGCAAACTGTGTTTAACAAGCCTTCCGCGTGATGTTGCTACATGCTGCGGTTGGAGAACTGCTACCGCAGTCTATACTGATGGGCCAGTCAGAAAGCTCGCTGTTGTCGCTGTGATTGGGAGTACAGCTTAGAGTATTTAGAGGACTGTTAGCGTGCACTTCATAGACACACAGGAGTCAGCTTGTGGTTGGGTCAGGTGGTGTTTAAACGTAGAAACAGTAATTGGCGGTGAATTAGTTAGGATTAGGTTTGACTGTGAGTGACAGAAAACCCGAAATAGCAGTGGCTTAAAAAGGTAGAAGTTTGTTTCTTTTTCTTATAAACACAGGTAATCGAGGTTTGGTGACTACATAATTATCAAAGACCTAGGCTCCGTTACTCTTGTTGCTCTACCATCTCTAACACTCTAAGAGAGATGATGATCCTGTAAAGAGTAGTGGAATTAAGCAATAGCTTATAAAATGTGGACTTTAGTCACTGGTAAAGAAAATGAAAGCAATGTACATAAACTAATATGGTAAAATAAATGTGGATAGTTTACATTTCCTTCCTTAAATGTGTATAAATGCTTTAAGTTTCATACATTTACTGGCGTCTGAGTCATACTGATTTTTTAGTAGTGAAATGACATTTTACTTTTGTTTGCAATGCAAATCTTTCACTTTAAATTGATTGATTCTTTTCCAATAAATTGTTACTATATGAGCTCTTAAGTTTAGAAAAGAAACAAAAAGTTGTGTTCAACTAGGCATATACTTTCACTAGGCTTATTATACTTCTCTTGATTTACAGGCCTTTTTGCAAATGTGTAATCTGCCTATCAAAGTGGTTTGTAGGGCAAATGCAGAATATATGTCTCCATCTGGTAAGTGTTTTTTTTTTTCCCTTCTCTGTTAATATTCTGCATTGATAAAATTGCAGTGATAGTCCAGTTTGTACTTAGATTTTTAAAATGCATTTTTTAAAAATTTACCCTTTGAGGAATTTTCCCATGGTTTTATAAAGTAACAGTTGCAAACTTGACAGTCGTGGCTTGGGCATGTCTGCTCATTTCAACTTGGTAGTCAGAGATGGTTACTGGAAAGTTATGGAAATTGTTTTAAATAGTAAATATTAAGAAAATAGATAATCTCAGACTTCCCCAGTCTTATTTACAAGCAACTGTTTCCTCTTTAGAAAACAAATTTTAGTGTTAATGGATCCATTCATTATTAAACACACTTCTCTAAATTATATTCTCCCATTATACAGATGGAAGAAGAGAGATTGTGGAATAATTAAATTAACTTGTCATAGGCCTTAAAGTCATCTCTCGATGTTTTTGGTTTCTAATTCTTTCTTTTTTATTTTAATAGGTTTTAAGACACTTTTTATTAAGATTTTAGCCTTCTGCTATTTTTATAATCAGTATTACCTTTTCTGTGTGTCTTGTATTAGTAGATTAAAGTATAGTTTTAAACAAATATGATTCAGGTAATTTTTTTTTCTGAGGAAGAGTCACCCTGAGCTAACATCTGTTGCTGGTCTTCCTCTTTTTTTTGCTTGAGGAAGATTAGTCCTGAGCTAACATCTGTGCCAGTCTTCCTCTTTTTATATGTGGGTCACCACCACAGCATGGCTGATGAGTGGTGTAGGTCCTTGCCCAGGATCTGAACCTATGAACCCAGGCTCTGAAGCAGAGCTTGCCAAACTTAACCACTATGCCACAGGGCCAGCCCCCAGATAATTTTTAATATAAAAATATAGTGCTACAAAGCTGATAAATAAATGTTAAATAGAATTGGTATGGATTATAACTGTGGTTTTGTTGAAGCAATAGTAACACATAGAATAACTCCTTTATCAATGAGTAAATCCATTGACTTTCACTGATTAGCATAAGTGTGTTACATTCCTTTTTAGGGAGACATTCATCTCTCTTCATTGTAATGATAACTTAGGAATGATTTGTGTTAAACATTTTTTCATCTTAAGTTCTTAAGGGTGATAATCATCAAATCTGTGAAGACACTCTCTTCGTACACACTGAAAGGTCTATATGAATGTATCTACATTTATAAGTTTATGAATATACATTTAAAAACATTTCCATAAGGGAATTTCTAGACTTATAAACATAGACATATCTTAGATTCTTAAAGGCACTTAATTGACTCATTTTGTGTTAATTTTATGCTTAGGTTTTATAAACTTTACTGAATTCTGGTGAAATGAATTATATTGGATTCTGTCCATCTTTTTCCTCTATCTAGTCATATAAAAAGAGTGTGGATATACATATAAAAGGGTTGGTAGTCTAATACTAAAGTTAATATCTTTGGCAAATGAGAGGAAGCCATATAGTTGATCCACTCATTTCCTAAAATGACTGTATTATACTTAGTATCACCTAGGTAGATACATATCTCCTTTTTATAAGCTCTGTGAAAGACAAACAGATAAATATTATAGAGACTACAATACATACATACATTCATAGGAGGAGTCTCCTATAGGTAGATGAAAATGGCATTTTCTGTTAAGATATTTAAATTACATCATATCTCTAGTTATTATTCTCTTTCATCATATGATTTGGGGTAATCAGGGCAGTGTGTTTTATTTTATTTGCCTGATGAACTTGTTGTGGTAGAGTTGTTTTTTGTTCTTGTTTTTTTTTTTTTGAGGAAGATTAGCCCTGAGCTAACTGCTGCCAGTCCTCCTCTTTTTGCTGAGGAAGCCTGGCCCTGAGCTAACATCCATGCCCATCTTCCTCTACTTTATATGTGGGACACCTACCACATCATGGTGTGCCAAGCGGTGCCATGTCCGCACCCGGGATCCGAACCCGTGAACCCCAGGCCACCGAGAAGTGGAGCATGTGAACTTAACTGCTGTGCCACCGGGCCGGGCCCTGTGGTAGATTTTCTCAAAGCAGAGAGCATCATGGAATAGTCAGAAGACTGCTTGGGTAACTAAGAGTTAGGAAATTTTTACTCTAATCCTTCTGTAACTTTGTCACATATTAACATTTCTGTGGGAAATTTTACTTCTCTTCTTTGAGCCCCTGTGACTTCATCTGTAATATTTGAAGTAGTTGCATTAGATGGCATCCAAGGTCCTTTCTATTTCTAATATCTTCTGAAACTACAAACTTACTTGGCAATATCTTCTTGCTTTCTTTAGAAATAAAAGTTTTAAAAGTGATTATTCTGCCTAAAATGAGAAACAGGGCCCTCAGTTTTTTTGTTTGACCTTTGACTGGTGCTGGAAAATACCTGTGTCACCGTGCTCCTCCCTGGTACCTGCAATAATAAGGATATATAACATTGGCTCCTCCTTTAAGCCAGGCTAGTCACAGAAAACATTATTCACTTCTAATTTCTTGCCTTGATTTTTATGTATCTCTTTATATTTATAGAGATATGGATACTCACTTGACTACCCACACTGCTTCCCTGTTTCAGAATCTACAGTATTTTTAAGAAAAGAAATAAAATGCAAACTCTTTCTTCCACGAACTCCAAATTGGATATTGAAAATGAGAAATATACTTTGCTCTCCAAAGTCACACCCTAAAAATCCCCTTTAGTCTAGACATTCATTCACAAATAGTTGTCTTTCTCAGATCGTTTTATCTCAGAGGACCTGCACTATTTCTAGCAGCATAGTAGTTAGAAGGATTTTATCCCAAGTTAAAACAATATGACCTAGTGCTTATCCAGATAGGAAATTCTTTTCTTTTTACAAGATTGTTATAAAGCAGCGGAAGAAAGGAATGCAGAATTCAGTGGTTTTATATTGGTTACACGGAAATGTCTTCTAAATACGTCTATTGATTGTTGTCTTCCAAAAAGCCTGCCTTTCCTTTGTCATGTGTGTTATCCCGTGGATGCAGATGAGGCTTTTGGTGGTGTTCTGCAACTCATCCATTACCCTCAGGCTTGACTGAGCTGGAGAGGAGGAAATCTATTGAAAAGGACCCTGAGGAAGCCTGCTGTTAGTGTGAACTCTGTTTGAACTAGGTCTGACAGCAGGTTTCACCTTGTAGCTTTTGGGGTAAACTTTATTGCTATTTGGAGACTGTTCTGTTCTCATCATTTCTGAGAATTTCATCAAATATTAGTATTTATAAAAATGAAATAATTACCTTTTTAATGTGACATTCATTTAGAGAAGCCAGTTTTTATAAGCATAGTACTTTTGCTTCTCTTTTCCCATGTGTGTTAATGAATATACTGTGTATTATAATTCATAAAGTAGCATACCTTCAAAGATTGTTAATTCTCTTAATTCCTGATATTTTTGAGTCACAGGCATTTATTAGTGCACCATTATGTGCTTAAAATATTGACCTTAATGGGTATCTGAGATGTAAAAGTAGAAGATGTAAAAAGAAATCTTCTTAAATGTAGTTTAAAATATGGATTGAGTCATTGTACTCTGAAGAGAAAACCCAGTTAACTGTCTTTGAAATTTATTGGTGGTCATGAAACAATGTCCAGGCGTGGCTCATGTGATTTGAATAATTAGCATTTACTGCTGTACTAATTACTGATTTGTTAGTGTTAGCTCTGAAAAGGGAATATTGTGATCTGTTATTATATACAAATGAGAACTCTAGAAATGAATCTCCTTATTCTTTTTTCTTTTGTTTTAAAATTAGTTGGCATTCAGTGTTTAAAAATTTGTAGAATTTAGCATACACATTTAACTATAATTTTCAAAAGTTATAGTTTTATGAAATCTGCGTATTAATAAAACTTATCCCAGTTTTGTGTTAATTTCTTATTAGCACAGACTTTAATTTACTGAAAGTGTTTTCATGTTTTCTTTTCTCAACAGGTAAAGTACCTTTTATTCATGTAGGAAATCAAGTAGTATCAGAACTTGGTCCAATAGTCCAATTCGTTAAAGCCAAGGTAATAAAAAAGATATTAAATGCATTTGATCACAGTTACTCTTAAAGTCATTCATCATTCTTTAGTATCTTACATTTACATTGATTTTAACCTAGTCTTATAAAATACCAATATAGACTACTGGAGAAATCTGTCTAAAGTGTGAGTTTTTTTTTTTCATAATGTAAATCAACGGCAGAAGAGGTAATTTGATCTTTACAAGATGATAGATAATTTTCTAACTTATGCTTATGAGAATTTTGGTCATAAATGAAAACTGTAGGTTATTATGAAATGTCAGGTTAATCTTTGAGAAGGGAGATACAGGATATGTTTAGAAGTTAAATGTACTAATTTATTTTAATTATTGAGTTTAGATTTTAATAGTTAACAAAGGACAACCCCTATTAACATTTTGGGGAACATCCTTCCAGACTTTTCTCTTTGCATATATAGAAAAATATAAATCATACTATTATGTATTATTTTGCAACCTGCCTTGTAAAATCATCAATAGATTTGGGAATTCTTCCGTGTTAACGTCTCTAGATACATAGATATACATTATCCTTTTAAATTGTTACACATTCATGCATTGCTTAAATACGGGGATATATTCTGAGAAACATGTTGTTAGGCGATTTTCTTGTTGTTCGAACATCGTAGAGTATACTGAAGGGGAACAAAATTTGCCACCCCAAAATGTGTCTCTTCAACATGAGGATTAATTTAGGCTGATTATTTTTAAGAAATGATAGACTCAGAAAGTTTTTCGTGTTACCTCCCCTTAACTGCCTAAAAGAATTCAGATAACAAAACCTGTTTCAGGAAGCGAGCTATCGCCTTAGCATAACATGAACTAGGTGGTAGAAGCTCAAAAAGCCTGCTTGTTGGACTCCCCTCTGTATTCTTCTGTTTCTCTGTGGCCAAACACTTGTTTTCCTAATGTTTGTTCCTTTTCACCTACCTGTGAATTCCCTTCTTTTCTTTTGATGTCTCTAACTCTCCATACCCCCAGCGTCTTCGTTTGTCTTTAGCTTAGGATGGTATTTAAGGTGAGGGCTTCTGCCATTTTGGCAGTTACTCGGTTTTCCTGGGTTTCTCCCATGTATGTGTATTTTTAAACTTTTGTGTGTTTTTCTCCTGTTTATCTATCTCACATCAGTTTAATTCTTAGCCCAGCCGGGCGAACCTAGAAGGGTAGAGGAAAATTTCTTTCTCCCCCACAGTACTTACACAAACCTGGATGGTATAGCCTACTATACACCTAGGCTATATGGTACTAACCTTATGGGACTACTGTTGCATATGTGGTCCATTGTTGACCAAAACGTCATTAGGCAGTGCATGACTGTACAGTATTCTAGTATATGGATGTATTATAATTTATTCACTTATTTATTTATTGCCCTTTTTTTGCTGTTATTGAGTGCTAAGATAAATACTCTTGTGTATACACCTTTGTACACTTGTCAGCTTATCTCCTTAGGATAAATTCCTATGAATGATATTGCAGCATTATAGGGTACACATTTTTTAAATTTTGCAATAGATTGCCAGATTGAATTAACGGTTATACTGTTTTATGCATTGACTCATTACTATTGTGTATTAGAGTTAAAAATTAGTGTCTATTTCCCTATACCTTTACTGACATATTTTTCACATTTGACTACTTTATAAGCAACACTTGTCAATCTTTTGGCATTTATTTTATTACTAATAAGGTTAGTCTCTTAAAAATACAAGGTTTACTGACCATTCTTGTTTTCTTCTTTTGTGAAATAATTGATAATTTTGTCCATTGAAAGATAGGTTTTTATAATGACAAGTAAATAGTACTGATTAATATTTTATAGTAATAGCGGAATATTAGTATTTTTCATATAAAATAATTTTGTCTTAGGAGGTTTTAGAAATTAATCCATTGGACATTTGCAGTAAAAGCATTGATGTTATATTACTTGGTAGTAAGATAACTGAAAGTTTTTGTATTTTTAATATGATGCTCTTTTAAATTTTTTTAAATTCCCTTTAGGGTCATTCTCTTAGTGATGGGCTGGATGAAGTCCAAAAAGCAGAAATGAAAGCCTACATGGAATTAGTCAACAATATGCTGTTGACTGCAGAGGTACAATAGAAGATACTAGGCCTTGAAAATAAGCTTTTTTCTCATAAAATATAATCTTTCTCATGGACTATTTTAAAGTTACTGAGAAATAGGAAAATAGTCAAGCAATTCTCAGGCCAAATAAACTAGATATTTGGTCATTATCTTTGAACGAGTTGCCTGACGTTTTCAGTTCTAGTTTTTCTGTTTGTAAAAAGAGTGATTCTTGCCCACTCATTATTTTGCTTTGGCCTTGTGAAGTTTACTTAAATAAAATAATATCTGTAAAATATGTTAATGGTATTTAGAGATATACTGTATGAATAAGAAATATTTTTATAAAGTACTGCCATTAAACGTAATAATTCTGTATAGCAACATTAGCCAAGGAAAAAAACCCTCACATATGTGACTTTTATAAAATTGCTTATAAAAAATGACCATGGCAAGAAATAACTTTCTTTATCCATTTTTCTCTTTGGTATTCTAAAGTTTTAGTGATTGTTCTTTTGTTCCTAGTTGTATCTTCAGTGGTGTGACGAAGCTACAGTAGGGGAGGTGAGTGGTTCTGCAGCATTTATCTTAATTAAAATTTAATGAGAAAACACTTTTGCTCAGAATCGTAAGTCCCTGCTCATAAATGAAACATTGTGGTTTATACCATTAGTGATATAGTTTTTCACTTACTTTAATTTTGCTTGCACATACATTTTAGGGAAGCTATGTGTCATTATTTGATATAACTGGTTGCAAAGTACATAAAAGTTTATATATTTTTAAAGGGAATGGTTTAAAATTTTAATTTTTTAGATTGTAAGCTATGTATTTTTTTCAGATTCCTCTATTTGTGTTCTGAAAATATATTTCTCTTAGAATTCTATTAGTTAAAACAGGCTTTGTTTTTAGAAAGAATCACATTTTTAACAAAGTCTTTTTCTTTAGATCACTCATGCTAGGTATGGATCTCCTTACCCTTGGCCTCTGAATCATATTTTGGCCTATCAGAAGCAGTGGGAAGTCAGGCGTAAGATGAAAGCTATTGGATGGGGTAAGAAGACTCTGGACCAGGTCAGTTCAGACTGAAGTTGACAAAACCCTCAACTTTAATGCATTAAGAAATTCATTGTTTGTATTCAAAGTCTTATAAATCCCAACGTAATAAAAAATTAACAAAACGTTTGCTCTTATTTTCTCTGGCATGAAGTAGTTTTATTTGTTTTATAAAAATCACAGATGCTTATTGTAAAGCAAATGATATAATACCAAAAAGTTCAAAGGAAATAAAATTGCCTGAAATCCTACCACCTAGAAATCGCCACTGTTAGCTATTTGGAGAACATTCTTCTGGATGTCTCTTAATAACGTTTTCCTTAAAATGGGATCATATTATACCTACCATTCTATAACCTGATTTTTTTTCCATTCGACATTACATCGTGGGCATCTTTTAAGCCAATAAATATAGATGTGGCATCATGGCTTAAAAAAAACCCTGTTAAATACAGTGCTTAAAATATCTATTTTTCTTTGGTCTTAAATTTACTGAAGTAGCAAAATTAACAAAATATATATCTTGTCAAGGTCATGAGTTTGAGCATCAATCATTAAGCTAATTAATGTCTCTTTTCCAAGGCTACCCCTAGTCCTAGCTAGCCAGCTTACTGATGTGTGCCATTGGCCACAAGGATGATTGGGTAATTGAAGAGGGATGGAGTAAATAAAACCCATCTTCACTAGTAGGAAAACAACTCAAATGCTTTTACTCATGGTAGGTCAGCAGTGTCATCTTTATGGAGTAGATTTTTTTAATATATATAAAGTCAGTCATTTGAACATATGGATTCAGGAAAACATTTTTGTAGGGAATGGAGTTTTCAGATAAAAACTTTCTTTATAGTAATCCTTATAAGTAACTTAAATGCACTTGTATTTAAAGGAAATTTGCTCTCATTTTCTTCCTATTTCTTATATAGAAAGTATTATTTATGTTCTATGTGTGGTCTGTAGTCTTATTTAAATATATTCCAAAAAGTTACCTAAATTTATATTTTTGTTGTAAAGTGTGATATAAATTAAGTTTTAGACACATTTTATTATTTTGCTAATTTAAATGTTTTTCTTTTGGGGTCTGCTGCCTATGTTAGGTCTTAGAAGATGTAGACCAGTGCTGTCAAGCTCTTTCTCAAAGACTGGGAACACAACCATATTTCTTCAATAAGCAGTAAGAAATTTTATTGTTTTTAATTTCTGTATTGTTAGGTTACACACTTATTTTATCATAGAGGAATTGTTTTATCAAGAAATATTTATGAAAAAATTTAGTTATATTTGAATTCATTTTTCCTTCAAGTAAACACTTACTTAGCTCTTCTTGGGTGTCAGGCGCAACACTAGGCTCTGGGAGACAGATTTCTAAAATGTGGTCCTTGCCATCAAGAATTTCTCCTAAGGGGAGACGTGTAAATCAGTCACTTTGTATGATATGTAGAGGTTCTGCTAGAGGTAGTTCACGGTGCTGTGTATGGAACTACGACATCAACAAAATTCTAAACTTGCAAATTACTATTAAAATATGAAGTGTAACCATACTTGTCTGTATAAGGTAATACCCTGGGGACTAGAGAAGTGAATGAAACTAAACAATAACAAATACTGTTGGATGGACAAGCACTATTATGAACTTATTTTTTCAAAGTTAATGAAATATTTGTAAAGCACAGAAATGAAGGCTATAGATTAAATATGTAAATTGAGTAAGTCATGTTTCATTAAGACAGATTTTTTTTTTTGTAATTTGGAAACGAATGTTTAGTGTAAGCAAAGAATGAGTTTTCCCTTTTTTTAAAAAAGTAATTTAATATATCAGAATCAGCTAGTCTGTGATCTGGTTTAAGATGAGCTTAAATTTAGCCTTTTAATCTCAATGATTTGCTTAGAAATTCTAACTTTTTCTTGACTTTTTAATAAAAATTCCTTGCTTTTAGATTAGTAATTTTTAAAAAGCTTTATTTGCTATTATTTATTATATCTTCATAGGCAATCATCTTCTGTAGCCATATCTAACATCTTTTGGTAGAGATGCTAATATTTGTAACAAAAGTGACTATGATGATGGCTTGGAAATAGTAGTTATATTAATATGTACTATATGTAACTGATGTTAAAATAAAATTTGGGGTCTCTTGATCTCTGAAGCAGGAAGGTCATAGAATTCAAATCATGAAATGCTGGTAGCTAAGGCTTCTATAGCTGTGTTCCTGTTTCTGGTGATGTTTCCTCTGCAGGTTCTGTTTGTTTAGTCTGTAACACAAAAGAAATGTATCCAAATGTTAGTATATTATGTAGATCCTTTTCTTTCTGATACAGGAATTCTTACTAGTTGAAGAGCTCAGAAGGGGTATGTTTCACTGTTTGAAGTGCATCATTCTGTGTTAGGAGTTAGTTTTGTTATGCAGGCTGTCTTAATGGGAGGCCAGGAGAATAGATCTAACTTATTTTTCTCCTCCTTTAAACTCAGTCTCAAAGAGTTAGTAACCAGGTATCATTTGACATGTGATTTCAGTGGAAATATAAAAATATTTTTTTCTTCATAAGTGTCCAATTACATTTAAACTTATAATGAAAAATTCAAAATTTAGAACAGGTGCAAAACCAAAGGTTGCTACTGAGGAACTGTTTAATATTAAGATGTAGGTTTTTGAAATAATTTTACCTTATATGAGTCTCAGACAAATATTTTTCCCTAACAATTATTATTGATAAATAGATTTTTTTATTTTTAATTTTAATTTTACTCAGTTGTTTAATTAATATTAAAATGCAGGTAAACTACATTTAGGAAAAAGTAACTTATTTTCACTTTGTTGTGGCAAAGTTTTTCTCATTCCTTTATGTTGCAGGAGTCATTAGTTTGTGAGACACCATACCTTAGTGAAAAGAGCACTGGCTTAGGTCAAGATATATAGTATTAGATTCTAAGTCTGACACCCCGAATGCTATTCTTGGCTCTAACATATACCAAACTTTGGCAGGTGACATTATTTCTGTGTGTATCCTCCCTTTACCCTCTAAAGTTAGAATCAACTTTTCTCCTAACTTGTCTACTAAGGATGTTGAGAGGACTCATGAAAAGAAAGCCAATAGCTTTACTTGATGAGAGAAAGTAAAAGAGTTGTTTAGGGAGAGCTTGCAGCAAGAACAGCAATTGAGAAAAAGAGGACAAAGAAGCTAAATGGTGGAAGGGAAAGAGGAGAATGAATTTGAAAAAAATTAGTAATAGTACAAGGTAGATACTAACATTAGTGGCCTTTTTTACCCTTCATAATATATACGGTTGGTAGCTTTTAAATATTTAAATTATATTTGAGAAATGCAACTAAAATAAAATCTGTACTACCTATGACATACATGCTATTTTGCTCATGTGATATCTGTTAAGACAGCTACACAAAGACTGCTAGGTCATTTTTTCCCTTTCACCTGGTGAGTGTGGACTTGCAATGAACAACTAAAACTTTTTTAAAGTGGTATTTTTATGTTACCTTTTTAATAAAGGGGAAGAAAGAGTAGAAAAATATATATGTGTACTTTTTCTAAATGTAATCATGATAGAAAGAGTTATACTATTCTAAAACTTTTATGAGCTCCTTGTAGGTCTGTGTGTTTTTCAAACAAAACCTGTTAGCTAGAAGAAGCTCAGTAATTAAAACTAGATCAAATTGAATGAGAAAGTGGAAAAGGAATTTGATTTGAAAAAGAAAAACTACTGCTATTAACCGTTAGGGTACATGGTAAAATTCGAAAATATACCTTCATGTACTGACGGGAGAGTATACTGAAGAAATGGTGCAAAAATTATGCTTGGGAATCTTAAGATGAAAAAATTTCGGGGAGGAATAGGATTATATTGAGGTTTATTCAATTAGGAAATCACCAGTTAGGAAAATTGAGGGGAAATTGCTCAAAAATATCCAAAGGCAAATTTAGAAGAGGTTGATGGCAAGAGGCTTAATGTACAAGCTTGAATGACAGTCCTAAAGATCAGTGATTGATGTATAAAGAAAGGATGTGTAGAGCCAGCCCTGATGGTCTCGTGGTTAAAGTTTGGCACTCTCACTCCTTTGGTGGCTCAGGTTTGTTTCCTGTTGCAGAACCACACCACTCATCTATCATTCTGTCAGTTGCCATGCTATGGCAGCAGCTCACATAGAAGAACTAGAAGGATACTTAGAACTAAGATATATAACCATGTACTGGGGCTTTGGAGAGAAGGAAAAAAAGAGCAAGATCAGCAGCAGATATCAGCTCAGAGTGAATTCCTTCCCTACAGCAAAAAAAGAAAGAAAGGATGTGTAGATTGCTTCTAGTAGTATAAAGATATGACAAGTTAATAGTGTAATGGGGAAAAAAATTAGGGAACACTCAGGCAAAATTAATGTTTTTGAAACTAGACTGACAATGAAAGGTGTCAGAGAGGAAGAAAGAAATATGGATTCATAAGAAAGCAAAAGAGATAAATGCATAAAAATTTTAAATGGAAAAGCTTAGGAAAACATTCATATTTTACAGTACTGTTTTTATTTTGATACTCAAATGAAAGAATAGTAGATATCTGGTGGATATTAGCAGAACCTATTGGGATAATCATTTATTTCACAGTATATGTAAATCAAACCATCATGATGTGCACCTTAAACTTATCCAGTGGTGTAGGTCAATTCTTTCTCTCTAAAACTGGAAAAGAAAAAGAATAGTAGATAACCAACAGAAATGTGGAAAGAATGATAATGCAAGATAAAAAGGCAACAAATTTTTTAGGACTTTAAAAGTATATTTGTCACCGTAGACTGTTTTTCTAATAAAAAGTCTATAAGGTAAATGCAATAATGTATATCAAAGATGTTAAAGGTCTTAGGAGGAGAGTTGCTACTTATATTCAAATTACAATCCACAAACATTTAGTAAGCAGAAGGGTGGAAATGTTGTGTTTTCTCTCCATGTGGTATAGGAAAAGTAATTAAAACTGGAGTTATGTGAAGATCTTGGCTTGATTAAACAGTTCAGTAGAAATACTGAGTAAAGTATATTTTTTTGTCTGTCTCACATTTGAGTTGCAAATATTTTTCTGAGTTTATTGCTTTTTTTTTTGAAGTCAGGTTTATTGTAGTATAATTTGCATGTAGTAAAATTGACGATTTTATGTGTCTAGTTCTATGAGTTTTTACAATGGTGTATATTTGTGTAACCACTACCAAAAGTATACTTTTCAAAAAGAAAGAATTGTGGGAATTGGTAATTTATATATATCAGAGTCAATTAATATAAATAGTTGCTGAAATTTTTAAGGATTACAAAAAATATACATTAAAAGTTATGTGTTTGTGGGCTTCTTTTCTTTAAGATTGGCACCTGAGCTAACATCTGTTGCCAATCTTCTTCTTCCTTCTTCTTCTTCTCCCCAAAGTTCCCCCAGTACATAGTTGTATATTCTAGTTGTCGGTCCTTCTCGTACTGCTATGTGGAGCGCTACCTCAGCATGGCCTGATGAGCAGTGCCATGTCCGTGCCCGGGATCTGAGCTGGCAAAACCCTGGGTCGCCGAAGCAGAGTGCAAACTTAACCACTCGGCCATGGGGCCGGCCCTGTGTGTGTGTTTTGTTTGATTTAGTATATTGTATTCTACTTCCTGTTAGATATTCTAAAGTAACTTGCCACAAAGTTGCTATCTTTGTTACATCAGATCAATTTTTGTATGCTCATTACCCATATATTATTCAGCACCTTTTGAGTTATGTGGATGTGTATTTGCAGCAAATAACATTTTGACCACTTCAGGGGTACTTCTAGACCACTCTAGTTTGAACATACATTCCTACTTGAACTCATTCCGAGCCTTCATTTATTGATTAAAAAAATGCTCATCTACACTACTGGAAGTTGTATCAGGGAATATATTCACCTTTTTTAAGCTCGAGTACAAGAAGCGAAGGGTACTTAACTCTAAATAAGGATTAGGAGAATAAATCCTAAATTGATGAGATAAGATAGAGCTTTTAAGAAATATGTTTAGGAATATGGAAGAGTTGGTGTTCATATTACTTCTCACAAAGTGCCTCAGCTCTACATTTATCCACCTTCTACATCCTTGGTTCTTTTCAGGTGTCCATTTGTTAATTATTCTTCATCTGTAATGATAAGATCACGGTGCTATCAAGTCCAAGGACACTGTGATTTTTTTTTAACTATCCTGTTGGCTACCCTCTTAAACATGACCAGAGACTGCACAATTGACTTTGATTGATACTTCGTGAATGTGTCAAAAGATGGAAGGATTTGAAAGAATTTGAGTAACTACTACTGAAAAATTAAATATCCTACACACCTTATTTTATTCATTCATTCAGCAAATATGGACTCAGTTCCTCAGATACTTTGCTAAGAACTAGGGATATAAAGATCTATGCAGTGTTGCCTTTAAAGAGCTTGGAGTATAATGGGGGAACTGGTTAAGTAAACATAGTGATAGTGTGGGATGAGAAGTGCAGCACCTTTTCATTGCTTCATTCGACACTTACTTATTGAGAGCCTACTTTCTTGCTGAGTATTGTTCCAGGTTTTGGGGACATAACAGGAAACAAGTGGACAAGGTCTCGGTAGAGGGAGACAGACAATTAACAACAAATATTAGATAGTTTTGACTATCCCTTCGATGGAGACCTGTATTATTTAGTGAATAAATTACTGAATATAGTCAATTACACCAATTGTTTTAACACATTTAAATGATACTGCTACTTCAAGAAGCAAGTCACACACCTAGCAAATCATAGTTAAAAAGATTTTTTTTTTTCTTATCTTGTAACAGAAACTCCAAGTTAAAACAATCAATTTTACCAAGTTGGGGTAGGATTTATTTCTTATGTGACTTTTTTCTTTTAAATAGATGAACAAAATCTTTTCAAAAATAGTATGTATTCTATATAACTTAATCACTATTCATGTTACTCTCATTTCTGCTGTTGTTTTAGGCCTACTGAGCTAGATGCACTGGTATTTGGCCATCTGTACACCATTCTTACCACACAGTTGACCAGTGATGAACTTTCTGAGAAGGTGAAGAACTATAGCAACCTCCTTGCTTTCTGTAGAAGAATTGAACAGCACTATTTTGAAGATCGTGGTAAAGGCAGCTCATCTATCAGATTGTCTTAGAGTTATGTGTAAATCTAGTTATTATTTAAAAAAATTAACTTTTGAAATACATATTACTTGAATGATGTAACAGATAATGGTATCAGAATTTTAAAACCGAAAACACTGCTTTTCCAATCCTCAAAACAAACATAATGTATCCTACATAGGTACTTTATACCATTATTTTGTGTACACATTAAAATAATGTTAAATGATATAATTTGATATGTTGTACTCTATATCTTGAAATTTTTGTTCCTTTCAAATATGTGTGCATATAAAAATAAAGCTCAAACAACTGTATGGCTGGTGTGCTTACTTTCTTTTGATCTTTCTGTAAGCCACTCTCTGAGCTTTATACATGAAATAAACAGTGTCTTTTCTAAGGCAAGTAATTTATGTTCCATACTCCCAAGATGATTTTGCTAGATACATGGTGGACCTGGTCATGGGAAAGTATGCACTTAGTATGTTCTTAACAAGTATGCACTTAGAAAATGTGAATGCTTGCAAGACAATTAAATCCTGGAACAGAGTGCCATTTAAGAACATTGTTCGTATATCTAAACTTAGTTGAATTTAAAGACATTTCATCTGAGCAGCTATAATTTACATTTGATAAAGGGATAGTTTGAAGGACTTTATCTTTTTGAAACTTTTTTTTGAAACAAGAATATTTTAATAATGCTGTTTTGTTCCTTTTGTGGGGAAGGGAGGAGAGTTTTCACAGAAGTATAAACAGGAATTTATATATAAGCTTGGAGGATTATATGTTGTATCACTTTCAAATTTTCTAACATTTTATATAAAACCAATGACGCTATAAAGATCAAATGTAAAAATCTTTTCTTGCAAATGTCTACAGTAATAGTACTTTTATTATTATTTTTTTTATGTACCAGGCATTTTTAACTCATTTAATCCTTGCAAACACACTATGAAGGTTATTATCCCCAGTTCACGGAATAGGAAATGGAGACACAGAAAGGGTAATAATACCTTTCCCAAGGTCAGAGAGTTAGTAAGTGGTAGAATTCAAACCCAGGCAGTTGGAATTCAAACCCAGGCAGTCTGGTATTTGTTTGATTTTTAACAAAATTTTTTTTTTTTTTAAGATTATAGGTTTATAGCATACAAGGGATGTGTTAGGTTCTCCTTAGTCTAAATCCCACATAAACTTTGGGTACTCTCTTTGGACTATAGTGCTATTTATTATAGCTTTCCTGAACTAATTTTGTCATGTGTAGTAGTATTAAAATAAGAAATCCCAAGTTACCTGTGTTCTTGCACAATTTTTATGACAGGTTTTTTGTGTATATTTTTGTATACTTGTTCTGTACTTACTATATACTTTTTTCTTTTAATATTATCATGACATTCATTTAATTGAATAAGTACCGTTTGTATGTTAGTATATAAAATCTATACTTTTTTCTTTCAGTTTTTTGGATGTAAAGATAGTACGACACCATATTTTAGTCTTAGTCATTGCAACTAGCTGTATTGTCTTAATGTGAGGAACACTGGGAGACAGAGGTTATTTATTCCAAGTTGAGATATTTACCCTTATTTAAGACTTACACTGTAGGGATCACTCTCAGAGAGGTCTTATTTCTCTCTCGTGTTGAGTGAATCACCACCAAAACAGAATGTAGTAGAAAACAGAAATCTCGACATCCCATTATGGTGATTCAGTTACCTGCTTTTATCTTTTAAATTTGGGTCAGAAAGCCAAGTCACAGTAGCTAAAAATTACCCCTGAAAAGCCAGTTTGCTGACCAGAGTTAAATGTGGTTTTGCTGCCAAAATACTTACCTGTGTACTGGATTTTAAAATAAGTGGCATACCTTATTTAAATTAAAATCGTAAGTGGTGAGAAACTGTTACTGAGCAACGGCTAGCCACCAGATGTGCACAGAAGGCGACACCGTGGCACAACTGGCTTTTGAGAGAAAAAAGGCTTCATTGCAAGGTTGACCAGCAAGAAGACAGGAGATAAGCTCTCAAATCTGTCTTTTTGGTCCAAGGTATGGGGTAAAGTTTAAGGGAGCAAGGAGGGCTGACTGGTATGCGGAAGTGCTAGCAGGGTGAGTTTCCATCGGCAGGTCAAATTTTTCTCTTCTGCATATGCTCCTGGCTGGCTCACTGTCCCTGAAAAATAGCTTTAACATTCTGTTGTTAAGATGGGATCAGTTAGGGGAGCTTACCAGGAAAAGTACAGTAAACAAGGGTACAGTTGTTAAGCAGATTTAAGTCATTGTCTTCTCCATTGATAAAGAGTTTCTAGAGATTTAGAGTTATCCTCCTCTTCCTGGCACAGAGAAGGAGAAACCCTTACAAATGGAGATATCTCTTGTAAATGTAAATATGCCTTACAAAATAACCTCTACTAGGTTTTCAGAGCTTTTCCTGTGTCTGCTGTTTCTTTTTTTTCTTTATTTTTTAAATTTTTTTTTAATTTTTTTTTTCCGGATGTACATCATATTTCAAATTCTGTATGCATTACATCATCTTCACCACCCGAACACTAATTATAGTGCATCCCCTCCCATGTGACCCTAATCACCCCTTTTGCCCTCCCCCCTACCCCCTTCCCCAATGGTAACCACAGTCCCATCTCCAATGCTATGTTGTTTTTTTTTTTGTCGTTTTTATCTTCTACTTAAGAGTGAGATCATATGGTATTTGACTTTCTCCTTCTGACTTATTTCACTCAGCATAATACCCTCAAGGTCCATCCATGTTGTCACAAATGGCGGATTTCGTCATTTCTTATGGCTGAGTAGTAGTCCATCGTGTATAAATACCACATCTTCTTTATCCATTCGTCCCTTGATGGGCACCTAGGTTGCTTCCAAGTCTTGGCTATTGTGTATAATGCCGCAATGAACATAGGGGTGCAAGTATCTTTATGCCTTTGTGTTTTCAAGTTCTTTGGATAAATACCCAGCAGTGGAATAGCTGGATCATATGGTAGATCTATCCTTAATTTTCTGAGGATACTCTATACTGCTTTCCATAGTGGCTGCACCAGTTTGCACTCCCACCAGCAGTGAACAAGGGTTCCCTTCTCTCCATACCCTAACAGTTGTCGTTTCCTGTCTTGTTAATTATAGCCATCCTGACCGGATTGAGGTGATACCTCATTGTAGTTTTGATTTGCATTTCCCTGATAGCTAATGATGTTGAGCATCTTTTCATATGCCTGTTGGCCATCTGTGTATCTTCTTTGGAGAAATCTCTGTTCAGATCTCTTGCCCATTTTCTAATTGGATTGTTGGTTTTTTTGTTGTTGAGCTGTGTGAGTTCTTTGTATATTTTGGATATTGACCCCTTATCTGATATGTGGTTTGCAAATATCTTCTCCCAATTGTTAGGTTGTCTTTTCGTTTTGTTGATGGTTTCCTTTGCTGTGCAGAAACTTTTTAGTTTGATGTAGTCCCGTTTGTTCATTTTTTCTTTTGTTTCCCTTGCCCGGTCAGACATGGGACTTGAAAATATGCTGCTCAGACCAATGTCATAGAGCGTACTACCTATGTTTTCTTCTAGAAGTTTCATGGTTTTGGGTCTTACATTCAAGTCTTTAATCCATTTTGAGTTTATTTTTGTGCATGGTGTAAGGGAATGGTCTACTTTCATTCTTTTGCATGTGGCTGTTCAGTTTTCCCAACACCATTTATTGAAGAGACTCTCCTTTCTCCATCGTATGCTCTTGGCTCCCTTGTCGAATATTAGCTGTCCATAAATGTGTGGGTTTACTTCTGGGCTCTCAATTTTGTTCCATTGATCTGTGTGTCTGTTTTTGTGCCAGTACCATGCTGTTTTGGTTACTATGGCTTTGTAGTATAATTTGAAATCGGGGAGTGTGATACCTCCAGCTTTGTTCTTTTTTCTCAGGAATCCTTTGACTATTCGGGGTCTTTTGTTGTTCCATATAAATTTTAGGATTCTTTGTTCTATTTCTGTAAAAAATGTTGTTGGAACTTTGATAGGGATTGCATTGAATCTATAGATTGCTTTAGGAAGTATGGATATTTTAACAATGTTAATTCTTCCAATCCAAGAGCACGGAATATCTTTCCATTTCTTTGTGTCTTCTTCGATTTCTTTCAACAATGTCTTATAGTTTTCAGTGTACAGATCTCTCACCTCTTTCGTTAAGTTTATTCCTAGGTATTTTATTCTTTTTGTTGCAATTGTAAATGGGATTGTATTCTTAATTTCTCTTTCTGCTGCTTCATTGTTGGTGTATAGAAACGCAACCGACTTTTGTACATTGATTTTGTATCCCGCAACTTGCTGTATTCCTTTATTATTTCTAAAAGTTTTTTAGTGAATTCTTTAGGGTTTTCTAGATATAAAATCATGTCATCTGCAAAAAGTGATAGTTTCACCACTTCTTTTCCAATGTGGATCCCTTTTATTTCTTTTTCTTGCCTGATTGCTCTGGCTAGGACTTCCAATACTATGTTAAATAAGAGTGGTGACAATGGGCATCCTTGTCTGGTTCCTGCTCTTAGAGGGATAGCTTTCAGTTTTCCTCCATTGAGAATATTTGCTGTGTGTTTGTCATATATGGCCTTTATTATGTTGAAGTATTTTCCTTCTATACCCATTTTATTTAGAGTTTTTATCATAAATGGATGCTGTATCTTGTCAAAGGCTTCCTCTGCATCTATTGAGATGATCATGTGATTTTTATTCTTCGTTTTGTTAATGTGGTGTATCACGTTGATAGATTTGCGGATGTTGAACCATGCCTGCATCCCCAGAATGAAACCCACTTGATCATGATGTATGATCTTTTTAATGTATTGTTGTATTCGATTTGTTAGTATTTTGTTGAGGATTTTTGCATCGATGTTCATCAGTGATATTGGCCTGTAATTTTCTTTTTTTGTGTTGTCCGTGTCTGGTTTTGGTATCAGGATAATGTTTGCTTCGTAGAAGGAGATAGGAAGCTTCCCCTCCTCTTCAATTTTTTGGAAGAGTTTGAGAAGGATAGGTATTAGGTCTTCTTTGAATGTTTGGTAGAATTCACCAGGAATGTTTGGTAGAATTCACCAGGGAAGCCATCTGGTCCTGGACTTTTATTTTTTGGGAGGTTTTTAATTGCTGTTTCGATCTCCTTACTGGTGATCGGTCTATTCAAATTTTCTACATCTTGGTCCAGTTTTGGAAGGTTGTATGTTTCTAAGAATTTATCCATTTCTTCTGGATTATCCAATTTGTTGGCGTATAGCTTTTCATAGTATTCTCTTAATATCGTTTGTATTTCTGAGGTGTCCGTTGTAATCTCTCCTCTTTCATTTCTGACTTTATTTATTTGAGCCTTCTCTCTTTTTTTCTTGGTGAGTCTAGCTAAGGGTTTGTCAATTTTGTTCATCTTTTTGCAGAACCAGCTCTTGATTTCATTAATTTTTTCTATTTTTTTTTCAGTCTCTATTTCATTTATTTCTGCTCTGATTTTTATTATTTCCTTCCTTCTGCTGATTTTGGGCTTTGTTTGTTGTTCTTTTTCCAGTACCTTTAGGTGTACTTTTAGATTGTCTATTTGGGATTTTTCTTCTTTGTTGAGGTAGGCCTGAATTGCTATAAACTTCCCTCGTAGAACCACTTTTGCTGTATCCCACAGATTTTGGTATGTCGTGTTTTCATTTTCATTTGTCTCCAGGAATTTTTTGATTTCTTCTTTGATTTCTTCATTGACCCTATCATTGTTCAGTAGCATTTTGTTCAATCTCCACATTTTTGTGGGTTTTCTGGTTTTCTTTCTGTAGTTGATTTCCAGTTTCATACCTTTGTGGTCAGAAAAGATGCATGGTATTATTTTGATCTTCTTAAATTTATTGAGACTTGTTTTGTGGCCTAATGTATGATCAATTCTGGAGAATGTTCCATGGACATTTGAAAAGAATGTGTATTCTGTGGTTTTTGGATGGAATGTTCTGTATATATCTACTAAGTCCATCTGGTATAATGTATCCTTTAAGGCGAGTGTTTCCTTGTTGATCTTTTGTTTGGATGATCTATCCAGTGGTGTAAGTGGAGTGTTAAAGTCCCCTCCTATTATTGTGTTACTGTCTATTTCTCCTGTTATGTCTGTTAATAATTGATTTATATATTTAGGTGCTCCTATGTTGGGTGCATAGATATTTACAAGTGTTATATTTTCTTGTTGGATTGTTCCCTTTATCATTGTGTAGTGCCGTCTTTGTCTCTTATTACAGTTTTTGATTTAAAGTCTATTTTGTCTGATATAAGTATTGCTACCCCTGCTTTCTTTTCTTTGCCATTTGCATGGAATATCTTTTTCCATCCTTTCACTTTCAGTTTGTGAGTGTCTGTAGGTCTGAAGTGTGTCTCTTGTATGCAGCATATACATGGATCTTGTTTTTTTATCCAGTTGACCACCCTATGGCATTTGATTGGAGCATTTAGTCCATTGACATTTAAAGTAGCTATTGATAAATATGTATTTATTGCCATTTTGTCACTTTTTGTTTTCTTTGGGTGTTTTAGTAGTTCTTCTCAGTTCCTTTCTTTTTCTCTTGCTCTCTTCCCTTGTGGTTTGGTGGCTATCTTTAGTAATATGTTTGATTTCTTTTGTCTTACTTTTTTTCCTGCTTGTTATAGGTTTCTGATTTGTGGTTACCATGAAGATCCTATTTAATATACTATGCATATAACAGTCTATACTGAGTAGATAGACTCTTTAGCTTGACCTCTTTCTAAAAGCTCTACATTTTCACTCCCCTCCTCCCACATTATATGTTTTTCACGTCATATATAGTCTTTTGCTTAATGTCTGTCTATCCATTACCCTCTTATCGTTGAAATAGGTAATTTAGTACATTTGTCTTTTAACCTTCATATTGTCTTAACAGGTAGTTGATCTGCTGCCTTTACTATACTTTTACCTTACAAGTGATTTTATTGCCTGTTTTTTCTTGTTGTTTTGGGTTTTTTTGATAATTTTTTTTCTTTTATCTCTATTTGTGGTCATTGCTTTCCCACTTAAATAAGTCCCTTTGGCATTTCTTGTAGAACTGGTTTCTTGGTGATAAACTTTAATTTTTGCTTGTCTGGGAAGCTCTTTATCTCTCCTTCCATTCTGAATGAGAGCCTTGATGGATAGAGTATTCTTGGTTGTAGGTTTTTTCCTTTTAGCACTTCAAATATGTAGTGCCATTCTCTTCTCGCCTGTAGGGTCTCCACTGAGAAGTCTCCTGACAGCCTGATGGGCTTCCCTTTATATGTCACTTTATATGGCCTTTCTCTTGCTGCTTTTAGGATTCTCTCTTTGTCTTTAATTTTAGACATTTTGATTATAATATGTCTTTGTGTGGGCCTCTTTGGGCTTCTCTTGTTTGGAGCTCTCTGTGCTTCCTGAACTTGGATGTCTGTTTCCTTCCTTAGGTGAGGAAAATTTTCCTCTATTATTTCGACAAATAAATTTTCTGCCCCTTTGTCTTTCTCTTCTCTTTCTGGGACCCCTATAATCCGAATGTTAGCACGCTTTATATTGTCCCAGAGTTCCCTTACACTGTTCTCATTCTGTCTAATTCTTTTTTCTCTTTTCTGTTCTGCTTGGGTGATTTCCTCTAATCTTTCGTCTAGCTCGCTGATCCGTTCTTCTGCTTCCTCTACTCTGCTATTGAGTCCCTCTAGTGAATTTCTCATTTTGAGTATTGTATTCTTCATTTCGGATTGGTTCTTTTTTATATCTTCCAATTCTTTGCTGATGTGCTCACTGTGTTCATCCATTCTTCTCTGCATATCTGTGAGCATCCTCATTATATTTTGTTTGAATTCTTTGTCAAGGAGGTCACTAGTTTCTGTTTCACTTAGTTCTTTTTCTGGTGTTCTGTAGTGTTCCCTTGCTTGGAATGTATTCCTTTCCCTCCTCATTATGCCTCTTTCTCTGTGCTATTTTGTTTGTACTAGGTAAGTTGGCTGTGTCTCCTGATCTTGGAGAAGTGGCCTTATGTATGAGATGCCTTATGAGGCCCAGCAGTGTGCTTCCCTCTCGTCACCAGACCATAAGAACCAGGAGTGACCCCTTTGTGGGCTACTTGTGTTCTTCTGCTGTGGCAGGGTTGCTCCCACTGCAGGTACCCAGGGAGTCTGATCTTTCCTTCCCTGGCCAGCTGTTAGTAAATCCGGTTTGGACGGGCCTCAGCACTGTTGGCTACAAAGTCTATCAGCACACTTTTATTGCAGTTGTCCTCTTAATTGGGTTGGTACCCAGTGTAGGTGGTTGCTAGGCTCAGGGGCGTACAGTTGTGATAGGCCTGAGGCCAACAAGGCTGATGTCAGCTCTCTTAGGAGTGCAGCTGAGTGGGGGTGGCCCTTGGCATGGAGGCACTCAGTTGTTTCAGGCTTTGGAAGGTGGGGCTGATCCTTTTTATGGCTATTTGTGAAGCGCAAGTCTTCTGCCTTTGATAAGCCTCACCCCTCACTGGACCACGTACACTGTCAACAGAGTCCTGGTCCATGCACACTTCTCAACCCCCTGGAACATACCCCACCACCACACTGCAGAGTCCCCCACCTCTGCCCCAATGCCCCCCACAGTTCACCTGGTCCTCACACAAGCCCTGCCCCACAGAGGCAGACACCCTTGCCTGCCTGTAGAGGATCAAGGCACTCAGTCAATGCAGGCTGAAAAGTAGCCTGAGGGCTTGCTGTTAGGTGGGGCCAGTCCCTAAGGTGGGTTGCCTGCCCTGGCTGAGCTGGATTAAATCTGTGCTCTAGTGGGTGTGGCAGACCCCTGGGCTAACAGCCCAAGGGACGCACCTCAATGGCCCCCACCGGTGTCTGTATCAGCAAGCCTGGACCAGCTCAGAACAATGGCCCCCACCAATGTCTCAGTCTCAGGAGAGGATCCTCCTCTCACCAAGATGCCCCCAGAGCCCACCCAGTGAGTCTTGTTTCACCAAAGGACAGTCAGCCTTCTCTCTGGTGATTTTAGGTTGCTGCAGTGAGTGAGTTTGTGTGTGGGCCCTTTAAGACCTGGATCTTTTCAGTTTTCGGCCAATAGCTTTTCTGGGGTGTCCTCGCTGCAGTTAATAGCCAGCAAAGCCAGATAGTAAGACCCCGCTCTCAGTTGGGCTGAGTCTGAAGGATGGTTATAGCAGTATCGTCCCCGCTCCGGACCTCACTCCTCCAGGGAGGGCTCGTACCTTAGGTTGGCTCCCGCCTGGCCAGCTGAGAAGCTCCGCTGCTCCCAAAGGTGGCTTTTTTCCTCTCCGGCCGGAGTTACTGCCTCTTCTGCTTTCGTCAGGACTGTCCCTTGTCGTGGGCGCTCTTTTTATCTAGTTTTCAATCCAGGGTGATTCTTCCCAAAATTGTTGTAACCTGGTTGTGTTCGTGGGAGGAGGCGAGTTCAATGTCTGCTCACAGCGCTATCTTGACGAGAACTCTGTCTGCTCTTTCTTAATCATCATCAGCTCAAGATAGCCCTTATGCCAAAGAGGCATATTTCTTTTTTTTATTTTTTATGAGGAAGATTATCACTGAGTAACGTCTGCTGCCAGTCCTGCTCTTTTTTGCTGAGGAAGATTGGCCCTGAGCTGACATCCATGCCCATCCTCTATTTTATACATGGGACGCCTGCCACAGCATGACTTGATAAGCGGTGCATAGGTCTGCACTCAGGATCCAAACCGGCAAACCCTGGGCTGCTGAAGCCGAATGTGTGAACTTAACCGCTGCATCACAGCACTTGCCCCCAAAGAGGCATATTTTGGGGTGGCAAATTCTGTTCCTGGTCCTATAGTTACAAAATTTTAAATCAAGACAGGTATAGTCTACAGTATCATTTGATGACTTCTGAATGATGTGCATTATTGGGTTTAATATAACTCTCTTTTGTGAAACCCTTTAGAAGTCTAACTTGTTACTTTTTAATTGATTTGAATATTGGATGAGTAGATATTGTATTAATTTGTTAGGTGCCCTAAGTCCAGGAAAAGTAGAAATTATAAAATATGTCAGTTTGAGAGATTTGCTAATAATGTGTTGATACTTTTTTGACAAACATAATGAGTAGTATTTTTCTTACTGTCATGATAAAAAAACGAGAATGGGTTAAATGTAGCTGTATGTTAAGATATTTCAAGATACTACATTTTAAAGTGAAATTTAAGATGATACAATTTTTTTAACTTATTTTAATTTCTTGTTTTGGAGTATTACAAGTTGCTTCTTATGAGATAATTTCTAAATTTTATTGTCTTAAAAAGGAAATATTAAAAAGTTTGATTATATCTGGACTGATATAAATATTTTCCCAATCTATTTTTAAGTTCCTAAGAATTGGAATCAGATTTCTGTCTGTAGTTTTTTTATATTTTTATCAAATTCTAGTAATTGAATTTGTGATGAGATGGTAGTAGATTCTCTAGGATTTTCTACTTAGACAATCCTGTTTCCTGTGAATAGAAGTACTTTTATTTAATTCTTTCTAATTGGTATGCCTTTTGCTTGTTTTGTTTTTTTGTTGTGCCTTCTTGCACTGCCTGGGACTTCCAGGATAGTGTTGAACAGGAGTAGTGAGAATGGACATCTTTGCCGTATTCGTGATCTTAGGGGGAAAGTGTTCAGTCTTGTATCGTTAAGTATGATTGTAGGTTCTTATAGATGCCCTTTATCAGATTGAGAAAGTTTCTATTTCTGATTTGCTGAGAGAGAGTGTGTGTGTGTGTGTGTGTGTGTATGTGTATGTGTTTAAATCATGAATGAATGGTGTGTTTTTCCAAAGGCTTTTGCTGTGTCACGATGATATTCTTTTTCATTTAGTCTGTAGAAATGGTGAGTTACATTAATTGATTTTTATTTATTTATTGTTATTTTTTTTTATGAGGAAGATTGGCCCTGAGCTAACATCTGTGTCAATCTTCCTCTATTTCATGTGGGTCGCTGCCACAGCATGGCGTGATGAGCGGTGCTAGGTCCGGCACCTGGGATCCAAACCTCTGGACCCTGGGCCACTGAAGCGGAGCGTTCGAACTCAACCACTATGCCACATTAATTGATTTTTAAATGTTGAATCAGCTTTAATTTCCTAGGATAAAACCCATGTGGTAATGATCTGCTATCCTTTTTATACATTGTTGGACTTGATTTCCTAGTATTTTGTTAAGGATTTTTGTGCCCATATTCATGAGAAATGTTGGTCTCCAGTTTTCTTGTAATACCTTTTTCTGTTTTTGGTATCCAGTTAATGCTGGCCTCATTAAATGAGTTGGGAAATCTTCCTTCCTCTTCTATGTTCTAGAATAGTTCAGATTTGTATTAGTTCTTCCTTGAATGTTTGGTAGAATTTACCAATGCAACTATTTAGGCCTGGAGGTTTCTTTGTTGGAAATTCTTAAATTTAAAATTTTAATTTATTTGATAGATTTAGGGCTATTCAGGTCATCTTTTTCTTTTGGATTGAGTTTTGGCATCTACCTTTCAAGGAATTTGTCTATTTTCTCTAAGTTTTTGAATTTATGGGCATAGAGCTGTTCTTGGTATTCCATTATTATCCTTTTAACGTCTATAGCATCTGTAGTGATGTCCCTTCTTTCCTTCTTCATATTTGTAATTTTTGTCTTCTCTTTTTCTTTGTCAGTCTGGCCAGAGGTTTACCAATTTTATTGTTTTTCCAAAAATCCAGCTTTTAGTTTCATTCATTTTTTCTCTGTAGTTTTGTTGTTCTCAGTTTCTTCTCTGCTCTTATCATTATTTCCTGTCGTCTACTTGCTTTGGGTTTAACTTGCTCTACATTTTATAGTTTCTTAGTGTGAAAGCTTAGACTGCTTTGAAACGTTGTTTTCTGGTATAAGCATTTAATACTATAAATTTCCCTCCAAGCACTGCTTGCAGAGAATTTTGAGATGTTGTGCTTTTATTTTCATTCAGTTCAAAATATTTTCTAATTCCCTCGTGATTTCTTCCATGACCCATGGGTTATTTGTAAGTGTATTCTTTAATTTGAAAATATTTGAGCAATTTCCCAGATATCATTCTATTATTGATTTCTAGTTTTATTCTGTTTTATTTCTAGAACATACTTTATATTTCAGTTTTTAAAAATTTGTTAAATTTTGCATTATGGTCCAGAGTATGGTTTATCTTGGTGAGTAAGGTTCCTTGTGCAATTGAAAAGAGTTTATATTTTGCTATTATTGGGTAGAGTATTCTATAAATGTTAAGTTGGTCTAATTTGTTGATAGTGTTGTTCAGGTCTTTCATATCCACATAATTTTCTGCCTACTTGTTCTCCATTACTGGAGAGGAGTGTTGAATTGTGACTTTTTTTTCTCCTTTCATTTCTATCAATTTGCTTTGTGCATTTTGAAGATCTCTTGTTAGGTGTATCTATATTTGGGATTATTAGTTCTTGGAAAATTGATCCCTTTATTAATATGTACTTCCCTTCTTTATCCCTGGTAATGTTTCTTGCTCTAAATTTCTCTGATACTAGTTCTTTCAGCTAATAAGTTATTTGATACAGGTACTCAAACTTTCTATAGATTAATGTTCGCAAGGCCTATATATTTTTATTATTTTACTTTTAGCCTACTTATGTCCTTTTATTTAAAATGTTTTCTTATAAACAGCTTAGAATTGGATCTTGGATTACCTGATAATTTGTCTTTTAATTGGTGTGTTTAGGGTGTTTACATTTAACGTAATTATTAATAGAGGTGGATTAAAATATATCATATTGCCAGGCATTGTCTATTTTTTCTACTTGTTCTCTGTTTCTTTTTACTCTTTCTTCCTTCTTTTTGGATTGATTGAGGTTTTTAAATGAGGCTGTTTCATCTCTACTTTTGGCTTATTATTACCTTTAAAATCTTTTTTTGGTAGTTACCCAGGGTTTACAATATATGTCTTTAACCAGAGCCTATGTTCAAATAATATGTACTGCTTTACTCCCAGTCTATGGTTTGTCTTCATTTTCTCAGTGGTGTCTTGGGCAGAAATTTTTAATTTTGATGAAGGCCAGTTTATCAAGTCTTTCTTTTATGGCTTATACTTTTTTTGTCATATCTAAAACATCTTTGCCTCATCCAAAGTTCTAAAGATTTTCTTCTGTGTTTTCTTTTGGAAGTCTTATTATTTTAGCTCTTAGATCATTTAAGTCTATGATGCATATTGAGCTAATTATAATGGGATGAGGTAAGAGTCTAAGTTTGTTTTTTTTGCATGTGGATATACAGTCGATTTTCTTTGGCACCTTTTGTTCTCTGTGAGAAATAGGGGAGGAGGATCCAGGTGGGGGTTTTGTACCTTTCCTGCAACTACTGCTGTTCTCCTCTCGAGGGACACTTTCTCAGATTCCCACAATGTCTCTAATGTGTTTTGGCGAACTTCCTGTGAGATCCTTTGAGCAGAGCCTATGAGTGAGTGTGAATTCCTCTTTTGTCTATGGCCCCCAGGGTTTTAATGGTCTTTTGTTAGCCTACACTCAGCCTTAAGCGATTAGTTAAAACTTGAGTAAGTTCTCCTTCCTGTTGTCCGGTAGAGTCTGTTTCAGGTAAAGAAGTGTTCGTGTACCTTCTCTTCTTAGACTTTGGGTTAGTTAGCCTGCACCCTCAGCTCGCTGCTGGTTCAAGAACTGGGGTGAATTTACAGATTGCCTGCTGAAAAGTTCATCATCATTGTGAGGGTGGGAGCAATGCTTTTTCCAGCTTTCTGCAGTCTAAAATGGAAAATCTGGACATCTAGGTTGCTTTTTATTCTTGAAATAAGAAATACTCATTTAGAATTGAAAGTGCTGAATTTTTAAAGAGGTTTTATTACCAAAATTTTCAAACATCCAAAAACAAGAGAAAAAAACAGAAATTCCATACACCTGTGAACCTCTACCTTGCTTCAACAGTTACCAACTCAGAGCAGTCTATACCCCCAGTCTTTTTTATGTTTTATTTACTTAATAATATATGTTGCACATAAGTTCACCTAAGTGTGCTTTTTAAAAGATGTGATACACAAACGTGTTATTTTTTCCTAATATTTTGTTATGCAGATCATACCCAGACCTACGTTAAAAATAGAACATTACTAGTATCTTAAAGACCTCTAAATGACACTTACCATTTTCATCTAATCCCAGCTCCTTACTCCACCACTGGAGGTTGCCACTATCCTGAATTTTGTGTTTATCATTCCCATAATTTAATTTTTTTATTTTTGATCTTTATATAAGTGGAATCATACCATATGCATTCTTCTGTGTTTTGTTTCTTTCACACGATATTACATTGTTGAATTTCATCCATTTTGTTTCAACTAGCAGTGATTAGCTTTCACTATTTAATACTCTTTTATATGCAAATACACACTTTGTTGTCAGTGGACATTTTGGTTGTGTCTGGTGTTTTGCTATTATAAAAAAATGCTGCTTACGAACAATCCTGTACATATTTCCTGGTATAAATGTGCACGAGTTTTTCCAGGGTCTATACTTAGGGGAGTGTATTTGCTGCGTTGTCAGGTATGTGTATATTTAACTTTACTAAGCAATTCCAAGTTGCTTTCCTAACTGTTTGTGCCAGTTTACACACACTTATCCACCTCTTTGCCAACGTTTGGAATTAGTAGACTGATTTCTTCCAATGTGGTTTTAATTTGTATTTTCCAGATTACCAGTGAGCTGAGTGTATATTTATGTGCTTATTGGCCAATCTGGTGTGTGTGAAATGACTACTCATAGTGGCTTTGCCTAGTTTTCTGTTGGGTTATTTGCCTATTCTTAGTGATTTATGAGAGTCCTGTTTGTGTTATGGATATCAATGGCTACTTGCTTATAAGTGTTACAAATATCTCCTCCTAGTTTGTGGTTTGTCTTTTTACTCCCATTATGATGTGCTCTCATGTACAAAAATTCTTAATTTTTATATAGTCAGAGTGATGATTAATCTTTTCCTTTGTGATTTGAGCTTTTTGTGCCTTGTTTATAAATGACATTCTTCCCAATCCTTATGTATAAGTCAGAGTTCAGTTTCCTATCATTCATGGAACTCCAAAATCAGAAGGCCTATTGTTTTCCATGGCAAGTGACTCCTAAGACCTTGTGGCTGGTTTATTTTCTGTATTTTAACCCATTAGTTGGACACAGTCTTGGGAACTAATATGGTTATGGTGGATCTCAGTGTCATAGAGCAGGTGACTGGAAACTAAACCCATTGTGTGATATTGAGTAAAGTATTTCTGTGTATTTTAGTGTTCCCCTTGTAAGTTTTTGCCTACTTTACCAAGTGAGGGAAGACCTTAAAAAACTGTATGTCAAAAGTAATACCAGCAAAGAACAGTTTGTGAAATTCCTAAGTGCGTTCAGTTTACTTTTTGTTGAAATTTGTGTAGGTAGACAATGGGAAACTGACATCAGATATGTTGAAAAAGGTGTAATTTTCAATTACATAGCACTCCTCTATAAAAGTTCAGGAGAAAAAAGTCAAGACCTTCAGGTACTGGTTAGTATGAAGAATTGTCCTACCAAGGGCCAAACTCTGCTCGCCTGGCTCCTGTGTTCTATACAGGATTTTTTGATGACAATTTATGATGACTCTATTAATGAATAAATCTTCTAAAACATTAAAAAGCAAAACAAGGCAAAATCCCACCAGAATTCCCTCCAGATAGTTTAAGCAGGAAGGAATTTATTATAAGATATTAAATAGTTTCTGGAATCTTTGACAGTACTGAAGAAACACTCTAGGTGGTACTTTTAAGAATGGCTTCACAGAACTGAGACGTGAATGAAGCTTCTGCCTCTTCTATGATAGGATGCTATGGGCTCCACAACCATCTCCTTACTGTCACTGCTGTGATCAAGAAGCTGCCGTGATTGGGGTGCTCTTGCCACTGCTGCAGCATTCTGAGCATGGATCAGACAAGGCCTACTGTAATATGCACTCGCAAAATGGATGCCCACACTCTGCCTTTTAACTTCACCAAGATAGCACCTAGATACCAGGGCCTCTGCTGATTCTGCTACAGAAAAAGCAAAGCCTTTATAATAATGCTTGCCAGAGAAACAGTAGAATTGTAACTTCCACTTCACTTTTGCTTTTCAAATCTTTCAAAATGTGTCTGATTGGCTGAACCTAAATAACATCCAGAGCCCTATTTGTAAAGGACCCTGGAAATTGTATTTTTTTTTCCCCCCAAAGGAAGATTAGCCCTGAGCTAACATTTGCCAACCCTCCTCTTTTAGCTGAGGAAGACTGGCCCTGAGGTAACATCCGTACCCTTCTTCCTCCACTTTATATGTGGGATGCCTACCACAGCATGGTGTGCCAAGCAGTGCCATCTCCGCACCCCGGATCCGAACCAGGGAACCCCTGGCTGCCGAAGCGGAATGTGTGCACTTAACTGCTGTGCCACTAGGCCAGCCCTGTATGTTTTGACTGTCTCACTTCTGCCAGAGAAGAAGGCATGCTAAAAGGATGATACAGTGGATGTTGAGTGTCCATCCACTGTATTCATCACCCTTGAGGTTGTAAAGCTACTCCCCAACATTTTTTTATACAAGTTTTGCCTTTCAAGTTCTCAGTGTATCTGGAATATCTTTTTTCGATGGTATGAGGTAGCTATTTAATTTCATTCTTTTCTCACATGGATAATTTTTGCAGTACTGTTTATTGACCTTATTGATGGATCTGGCTTTTTCCTGCTGATATGCAATCCCAATTCTATTATCTATCAGGTTGCACATAGGATTGTTTCTTGTCTAATTACATTGGTGTCTTACATTGGCTATCCTATTTTGCATCAAAATTATATTCTCTTAATTGCTATAGTTTATATCAAGTTTTGGTATCTGATGGGGCAAATCCCCTGTCTTATTCTTTACCTTCAGGAATTGAAGTTGGACCTTTATACTTCCATTAAATTTTGGAATCAATTTTTAAAATTCCACAAAAAATGAAAACTAGGATTTTGATTTGATCTACATAGAATCTCTGGATTAGTTTGGGAAGAATCACTATCTTTATAAAATTGCGTCTTTGTATTCATAAATGTGTCTTGCTTCCATGTTTCTTTAATGTCCGTCAATAACGTTTTTCTCCATGGAAGTCTTGATCATCCTTTGTGGATTTTGTTCCTATTTGCTCACTCTGTGTTTAGCTATTATAAATGATAGCTTAATTAAAATTTTAAATTGTTAGTATAAAGAAATGCTCTTGACTTTTGTATGAAATCTACCCAGTAATCCTGTTGAACCTTTTTATTGTAATGATCTTTCTAAGGATCCTTTTTGGTTTTCTATAGATAATATAATCCTTAGATAATGGCAGCTTTGTTTCTTAAATTTTTGTTTCTTTTTCTTGTCATATTGTGGTAACTAGCATCTCTAAGTTAATGTTAAATAAAAAAGGAAGATCCTTGTAGATTAATTAGATAGGAATTGACATTTAAAAAATATTGTTTCCTCTCTTAAAACATGGTAAATCGCTCCATTTCTTTAGATTTTCTTTTGTGTACTTCACGAAAGTCTTATATTTTGCTGCATGTAGACTGACTTTTTTCCTTTTTACAGATTGTACTTTCCTGCTTCTTTGCATACATGGTAACTTTTGATGCCAGATATTGTGAATTTTATCTTTTGGAAGGCTGGATACTTTTGTATTCCTGTGAGTATTCTTGGGTTTTGTTCTGAGATGCAGTTAAATTATTTGGGAGCAGTTTGATCCTTTTGGGTCTTGTTTTTAAGATTTGTTAGGCATGAGAAGAACAACATTTAGGGCTAATTATTTTCTCTTCTGAGATAAGACTCTTCGAAATACACTATCTAATGTCCTGTGAATTATGAATTTTTAAAATCTCACTGTGAGGAATAGACACTACTCTCACCCTTGTATGATCTTTGAGTACGGCTACCTCTGATCTCTTCAGGTGTTCTTCCAGCCTCAACCTCAGACAGTTTCCTCATATGCATGCACTCATCCATAGTCTACTGAATACCCAACGGGGACCATCTGCATATCTCTGGAGTTCTCTTTCCTCTCCACTACTCTGCCCTGCAAGCTCTAGCTGCCTTTGTTCCCCTGGACTCTCCCATCTACCTCCTCCATTTAAAGAGTCTACCAGCTCTGCTTGGATGCCTCTCCCCTGCGCCTTGTCCTGGGAACTCTCAAGGCGGTAATCTGGGGACATTCGTAGGATTTGCTTTCTCACCTCTCAGGGATCACTGACCTTTGTTGCCTGATATCCAGTGTTTTGAAACCATTGTTTCATGTTTTTGTCTGAATTTTTAGATGTTTCAGGTTGGAGGGTTAATCTAGTCCCTATTCCTCTTATCTTGGCCGAAGCTGATATCCAAATAATACTTTAATTTCCAAGATTTCTATTTATTTTTGTTTCATGAGTATAGTATTCTTTCTTGACTCCCTGAAGATATCCATTATTATTTTTTTTAACATGAGACTTTATTTGAAAGGTCATATTTATTTTTTGTAACAAGGAGACTTAAATTTTTTTACATCCATGCCAATCTCCTCCACTTTGTATGTGGGATGCCTCCACGGCGTGGCTGAAGAGTGGAGAGTGGAGTAGGTCCGCACCCAGGGTCCAAACCCACAAAGCTGAAGTGGAGCACATGGAACTTTAACCACTTGGCCACAGGGCTGGCTTCAATATCAATTATTTTAAATTCATCTTCAGTTGCATAATTCACTCTTTTGGGATGATAGTTTCTCTGTTGAATTTGGGGTCTTTTATGCAGTTGGTTTTCTTTATATGTTTGACAATTCTTGACTCTCTTCTTATCTTTTGTTGTGTTTGAGAATTGCTATACATTTCTTTGTGGATACTAGTTATATTATCTTATCTGGTTCTTCTCATTTTCCGGGCTATGCTTCCAAAAAGAGGTTGGTGGCAGTTTCTCTTGTGGGTGTGTTCTTCCTCATCCTTGGGATTAATTGTTATTTGTGCACATCACCGTCTCTCTAATCCCAGATCTATGCTCACTATGTCATCCTGAGAGCAGATGCTGCTGTTGAGCACTTGCTTCTTAGGAAAAGCTGGACATGGAGGAAAGCGCCATTAGCCCAGCTGCTCTGATTTCATTTTCCTGATTAATCACTTGAATACCTAGGATTCTTTCCTGCATTTTGTATAAGGTGCCACTGACCTATGGAGTTTCCTTGGACTCTTGCTTTTTTTTGTGATGACCTTCTGCTACTACTTGGAGCTTTGGTTTCCTCCAAACTTATTTCTATGTAGATCTTATGCCATCTGCATCATATTTTTAATGAAGACTTCTTCAGAATTTCTGCCCCTCTGGTACTACTTTTTCTTGTTTTCCACTGTTGTCATAGATAAATTCTTTTAAAAATATGTGTATTTTCTGACAATTTATGGGCTATGGGGTAGAAGGAGATGTGGACACATGTTCAATGGTCACATAATGTTTCATTATATGAAGGTGTACCATAAATAGTTTATTAGCCCTCGTTAATAAGAAATTTAGGTGGCTTACAGTGTGTATAAGTTATACTGTAAAAACATTCTTGGACACATATGTTTAAATATTTATGTAAATATTTCTGAAGGGTAAATTCCCAATAGTGGAAATTTTCTGTCACAGGGTATGTGCTTCTTGCTTTTGATAAATTTTAAAAGTGTATATTGTCAAATTATCCTTCTAAAAAGTGTATTTACATTTGTCCAAATCCATAGAATGTACAATACCAAGAGTGAACCATAATGTAAACTACAGACTTTGAGTGATTGTGATGTGTCAGTGTGGGTTTGTCAATTGTAATAAATGTACCACTCTGGTGAGGGATGTTGTTAATAGGGGGAAGCTATGCAGATGTGGGGGCGGGAGTAGGTGAGAAATCTCTGTACTTTCCCCTCTATTTTGCTGTGAACCTAAAACTGCTCTCATTGATACTCTCAAGAGTGTCTTATCACTCTTTGATTTTATGTCTCTAATTATATAAGTGAGGTTAAACATATTTTCCTATCTTTATCGGTTGTTTGTAATCTCTGGTTTTCTGTTGCCAATCGAATTATGTGTGATCTTTGTATCATAGATAAATTAACCCATTGTTTGCATAGGTGTTGTGGATATTTGTCCTCAGCTTGCCGTTTGCTTTTGACTTTATTTTTTCCAGAAGTAAATTTAAATTTTTTAAATGTATTGAGTTATATTGTTCTTTTCCCTTCTGACTTTCTGATTTATATGCTTCTTTTGTTCTATCTGCAAATTATGTAGAGGCAAGAAGTGAGTGTGAAGGATTTGGAATTATTGTTTGTTTGTATATTTATTTATTGTTTATACAAATGGCTAACGACTTGTCCCAACACCATTTTATGAATTCACTGATTAGAAATGCCTTGTTTATCATACTAAATTCCAACTTGAAGTTTTGTCCAGAAATGTTACAGTAACTTTAGTTTTTATAGTTAAGTTATAGTATTTCTTGTTATATGAATTATCAGTTTTCAAATAATTAAAACGCGGTAGAATATAATTAATAATGAAATTGCATGAGGCATAATTTGAGCTCAGAATGAATCAGAAGTATGCTATTGTAATTCTTTAGAGTTATTGTTATTAAAATCAGTTATAATTAAAATGAAGAATTTTGTAACCAATTGATATATCTAGTTGCGAGAATGTTAGATATATGTTTATATCATAATTATTAATCCTTATAAAGTTCTGAAACTTTATTTGATTTATTCACATCCTATTTAAACACTGAAGATATATTGTATTCATTTTATCCTTGCCTACCTACTGATGAGGTTGTGTTGGAGGAAAAAGTATTATTGATTCTAATTTGAAAAACAGTGTTTCTCCCTCCTGACTCCTACCTTCTTCCACTAGTGAAAGATAGTCAGACTATGCCTTAAAGAACAAACACTTTGTATTTACCAAGTATTTTGAAAACTTCACCAGATATGTCAAATTACTAAAATATTAGGTGATGGATTAAATTAATTTTTACTGGCTATAAGATCAATGTCCTAAGTTTGTTGGATTAGATATTATTCAGTACTTTTGTGGTTTTCACACCCAGGTATTTAATCTGTGCACTTCTGATAATTACTGAGTCAAAATTGTGTTTGTGAGGGGAGAGCAATCTTAAATGTCTCTGCTCCCATATAACGTGTATTTTGTTAAAGTTGAACATGTAATTATTTCATTTTAGTTTAATCATACATTCAGAAGAAGTACCATTCACAGGCACAAATTTGTTTCTAGGGAATTAGCTCCGTATTGTTTTTCATTGTCTAGGTTTTGAAACTAAACTTAAGAAAGATTGTTTTAAAAATGATGTATTAAAGAACTATAACTTAAACCAGAAAAACTGCTAATTTTATGGTAATTCTTTTTTCTTTAAATCAGAACTGTTGCCTTACTGAGTTTAATGCAATATACTTTCATCAGTGTAATGTTTCAGTCCTGTAAAAAAAAATTTTAGAGAACTAAAAATAAAATATTAAGGATATTGCTATTTGTAGCTTTTTGTTGCACACATTTAGTTTGAATTCCTGGTCCTATTTATTTTTTCTGTTGGAATAAGCAAGTTATATACTTCAGGGTGTTATTTGGAACTTGTTCAACAGAGAAACTGAAAGACAAGAAGAAAATGCTGTGTCTCATGGAGTCTCAAAGTGAACTGACAAAGCTAATAACAAAATTAAGGCAATTAGTGAATTCTTTAAATGTCCGGCTTTTAAATAGGAAAGATCACTTTTGAACTGTCTGGTTGTTTATCATGATAAATAGTTGAGTTTTAAATAGGCTGGGAGATTAGTTAATAATCTATGATATATTCCTGAATATAAGGCCATAATTGTGTAAACAATGACTTAAGTTTTTTACATAATGTAAATCCATAGTATCATTTATTGGCAGTCATTTGACTATATGATGGTAAAAGTTTTTTCCAACTAGAAACAATAACAGATTAGGCATCCATTTTGTGTTCCCTGGGAGAATTTAGAAATGCTGGATTTCTCATTGGACAACCAAAGAAGCATTATTTCGTCAAGTTCTTGAATACCCGTATAGTTTTTATCTCTTGGTATCATATTTTTATTTCATCACTAGACTAATGCTCTTAAGAATTACGTTCTAATCAAATCTCATGTTTAAATTCCCCAAAGTGCTTATTTTCGTTCATTCAATAAATGTTTATTTGCAAAGGACTATGCAAGGTAAGTAGTCTGGATAAAGATCTGCTGAATAATTCACTGCCCCTTATCTCCAGGAGCTTACTCACCAGTTAAGCACATGGTAGGTGCTCAACAAATAGTTATTGAGTGAATTTAGGTCATGGATAATCCCATAATACTTGGAAATTAACATACTTCAAAATAACCTAGAGTTGGAGACAAAATCAGAAAGGAAATTAGAAAATGTTTTGAATTTAAGAATAAGGAAAATATATTCAAGTTTGTGGGATTTAACTTAAGCAATGCTTAGAGGGGAAATTATAGCTTTAAATGTTCATAATAGAAAAGGAAAAAAGTTTGTGATCAATTATCTCAGCTCCCACCATTAGAATACAGAAAAAGAAGGGAAATTAACTGCCAAATTAGTACTACAAAGGAAATAATAAAGAATGGAAATCAATAAAATAGGAAATGGACAGACAATAGAGAAAATAAACCCCAAAAGACATAGGAAACAGACACACTGTAGAAAAAATCAATAAAATCCTAGATAATTCAAAGGGGAGAATGGATAATCTTTTAGACATGTGGTTCTGAAACAACTCAATACCATATGAAAAAAAACCCCCACAAATCTTACCTCAACCATGCACAAAAATTAACTCAAGCTGTATTATAGTTCTAAATATAAAAGTTAAAACTAAAACTTCTAGAAGAAAATGCTGGGCAAATCTTTGTAACTCTGGGGTAGGCAAAGATTTTGTAGATAGGACACAGAAAGCATTTATGAAAAAAGAAAATATTGAAAAATTGAACTTCATCAAAATCAAAAACTGCTCTTCCAGAGACACTTTATAAAATGAAAAGGCTTTCCACAGACTGGGAGAAAATATTTACACAAACATATATGATAAAAATCTTGTACCTAGAACACATACAGAATTCTTAGAACTTAATAAAAAGACAAACAGCCCAGGTTAAAAAGTGAGTAAGAAACTTAGACATCATAAAAAAGAAAATATATAAATGGCCAATAAATACATGAAAACAAGCTTGATGTCATTAGTCATCAGGTAAATGTAAATTAAGCCACAATGAGATGCCACTACACACCTACGAAAATAGCTAAAATTGAAAGGTTTGACATTACCAAGTGTTGACAAGGATGTGGAATGATTAGAATGCTCATACACTGCAAGTGGGAGTATGAATTGTGCAGCACTTTGGAAAGGTGGCAGTTTCTTAAATATATATTTACTGTATGACTGAGCAAATCCACTTCTAAGTATTTGTCCTAGAGGAATGAAAGTGTCCATATAAAGATTTGTTCCTGAAAGTTCACAGTAGCTTAATTCGTACATAATAGCCTAGAATTTGAAAAAAAATCCAAATGTCCCTCTACAGATGAATAGATAAATTATAGTATATTCAAACAATGGAACACTATTCGATTAATAAAAAGGAACAAATTAGTATTACTTGCAACAGCCTGGATGAATCTCAAAACCATTATGCATGCTGAGGGTAAGAGTCCAGAAGTGAAAATATATTCTCTGCATGTATAAGTGAAATTGTAGAGTAGGCAAAGGTATTTACAGTGACAGTAGATCACTGTTTGCCTTGGTGAGGAGTTTTGTTTTGGTGGGTTTTTTTTGTTTGTTTGTTTGTTTTTGATTGACTGCAGAGGAGCACAAGAAGGAAGCTTTCTGGGGGAATGGGGTATATTTTTTTTATTTTGGTGTTGCTTATAAGATGTGTATGTTTGTCAAAACTCATCAAACTACATTTTATTCTGTCTAGGTTATGCCTCTGTAAAGTTGATTTAAAGAAATCAATTGGGTGACACTTTCTGTTCTCTGAAACTTATCTAAGATAGGGATTATCATTCTTCAAAGGTTATTAGATTTGGGGGAGGAATAGATTTTTGACTACCAATTTGAATTACATTTTTGATCATTACTTATTTAGGTTTTCTATTTTTCTCTTAATTTAAAGAACGAATCAGTGATAAAGTAGAGTAAAATTTCAATTTAAGGTACTTTTCTTCACTTTTTATTAAGAATTATGAGATATTTGGTTACTGAGGGAAGAGGGTTCTTGTTTCTTTCTGTTTCTTTCTCCACGTATTCCAAATCCTGGTTAAAACTATTCTGAAGAGTTCTCCTGTGATCTAGCCTGGGTTACATTCCCCTCTTCTGTGTTTCCATGTCACTTATTATATTGTGCAATTTTCAAGTGATCTGGATACCATGCCAGGCATTGCTTGTTTAGATAAGGGCAGTAAAATATTTCTTAAGAAATTGATGCTTGTATAATTTATGATTCTTGAAAATCTCTGGGTATATTTAGCCACACATCTTGATCCAAGCTATTTTATTAGGTTTTTTTTCTTGGTTGTTATTATTTAATCTCTCCATTTAGCCAGGAATCACAAACTCAATTCAGAAGCCAGCCATGTAATGAATAGAGTGAGACTGACAGCATATTAAGACAATAGGGAATAGTGGGGGCTGTGCCAAACTGGAGAATGCATCCCTTTACCTAAAGGGTTTAAATAATATAAAAATATTAAGATAACTTACCTGCCTAACAAATATGTCTGTAGGCTGTATTCAACTGGTTGACCATCATTATGAATCCATGGACTTGTGACTCCACATATTTAGTAGCATTTAAAGAAGTTTCTCAATTAGGAGGCAAGGAATATCCTGGGAAGCTTTTTGAACAATATGTATTCCCCTTACCATCTGCCTAATTGAGGACAACTGGTATACTATCTTTGTATCTAGTGCTAAATGATAGTAATCAAGTTGATGGCACCATGTGGCTTTAGTTACTGGCCATTACTAACACTTTTCTTTTGGCCAGCGGAGAATGTTAATTTTGCTGTGAGTTTTAGCAAAACTACATTTGTGCACAATTGTATTGTTAGAGAAATGACAAGAGATAACATATGTAGCTTTCAAATGACCCATATTACCATGTCGAGTATTTGGGCAAGAATTCTATTTTCTCATGTATTATTCATTCAGTATATATTTAAATGTATGCAAAAATGAGTTAGTGGTTTCTTTTCTCTGGAGATACTTAAAACTTAGTGTTGAGAGGGGGAGAACTTAACACTGGTATTCAAATGGCGAATGTTGCTGAGATGGGCTTAATGAAGCCTCTTAGGATCAGCTGGGCTGCTAGCAAACGCTCCGTTTCCTGTGGATTTCTTTCCTCACAAGCTGAGCAGAGCTTGAACAGTTCTCTCAACAATTATCACCCACTTGTTCTGTGGCTCTCAAGTTTTTTTGCTTTAGTCAGGTTGAAGGATTCACGGTATTAATCACCACTGAAGTTGTTATTTATCACCTGCTGGGTGAGAAATAATAATTTTGGCACTAGTGGGGCAGCAGGCCAGAGGTACCAAATTAAGTAAAACATCTAAACACTAGCAAGGATCATTTCTCTGATTAATGAATTGTTACAAAGAAAAAGTGCTACTCATTATCTGGTCTTACCAATACAAAGTGGGGCATGTAAGGAAAAAAAGTACCAGCTTACTCAGACCAATTTTTCTGTTTATTTCTTTCTTGTTTTTCTTGCTCTTTTTTTTTTTTTGACTATGAACAGATTTGTGCTGCCAGTCATACTATTGTTTTGTTTTTTGCTACCAAATAACACAAGTGGAGAATACCTTAAATTTTAATAGTATATTGGAAAATATTTCTGCCTATTGAAATAGTCTTTTTTGTAACCTGTAAGAAATTAAAATGAATTCAAAAGAGATTAGGTAAATTACCTTTAAAATGTCAAATTACCTCCTCATATGTGTATAAGTTAAAGATTTTACTCTAAAGTGTCGATACATTTTTGCTTTTTCTACTTTTCACTGAATACCATTGCTGAAGGGCCTATTTTAGAAAGGCAGATTTTCATTTCTGTTGTTGTTTTGACCATTCCAAATAAGAAAAGCTCATTTTTACTCTGACCCTAGAGCAATCTTTACCTTTTATAATGCTATCTAAGAACTCCCACTTCCAGTGATGATGTGAGTAATGGAGACTGGAGTTATTCTCCTGCCTTAAACAACTAAGAGCCCAGGAAAAAATATATGAAACAATGGTTTTCACACATGAAACAATAGTCAGCCCAGGGCAACGATCTCTGCATGAAGAGAAAGCCTCAACTTCTGCTTAGAGAGCATTCCCAGGCTGCAGCACAGTAGAGGGGAACCCAAACAGAGCCCAGAAGATTCCTTGAGTTGAGAAGATAAGCATTCACAGTTCAAGAAGGCCAACGTGGCTAGAATTCACAAAGCAGAGTACTGGAGAGGAGACAAGTGCATAGAGAGAGAATTCTAGAGAGCTGGAGAGGGTTCCACTTCTAGTCTTCAACTGAGTGTTGATCATTCCACGCATCTAAAGAAACTACCAAGCCTCAGGAAAGAACTCTTGGAAACGAGGAAGCAGAATGATCTTTAGAGCTCATGGAGGGCTGGAAGGAGTTTGTGTTCCCACCAGTCAGACTGGAAAGATGACCTGATAAACGGTGGCAGGAGTGGAGTCCTCAGAAGGAGATTGCCTCGGAAGGGGGTTGGGGCTAAATTAGACCAAGGTGAAGGCAGTCTGTGAACCTGCCTAATAAAGCTTCAAAGCAAGGCTCAAAAGGGTTGAATTAATTTCAAGTAACTGCATCCCAGAACAAAACCTTAAAATATTTAAGGAACATAAAAATCTGCAGCATCCAATAATGTAAAATTCACAATGTCTGGCATCCAAGAAAAAATTACCAGGCGTGCAAAGAAACATGAGGAGAAAAATCAATCAGCTGAAAATGACCTAGAAATGACAGAGGTGACATAAATACTACACAAGGATGTTACAATGGCCATTATAAATATACTTCGTATGTTCAAGAATGTAGATGAAAATCAGTGTTATTCTACATTTACAATTGATGTTGGGATTTTGAAAGTGTGCTAAGGATTGAATAAATGTGAACAAGGCAGGGTTAATATGATTGACTTTTCAGAAGATGCATTTCAATAAGTACAGAAAGCCAAAAAATTAAAAATAGAACTACCATACGATCCAGCCATCCCACTACTGGGTATTTATCTAAAGAGCTTGAAGTCAGCAATCCCAAAATTCCTATGTACCCCAATGTTCATTGCAGCATTATTTACAATAGCCAAGACATGGAAGCAACCTAAGTGCCCATCAATAGATGAAGGGATAAAGAAGATGTGGTACATATATACAATGGAATACTACTCAGCTGCAAAACAGAACAAAATCATTCCATTTGCAATAACATGGATGGACCCTGAGGGAATTATGTTAAGCGAAATAAGCCAGCTAGAGAAGGATAATCTGTGTATGACTCCACTCATATGAGGAATTTAAAAATGTGGACTAAGAACAGTTTAGTGGCTACCAGGGGAAAGGTGGGGTGGGGGGGTGGGCACAAAGGGTGAAGTGGTGCACCTACAACACGAATGACAAACATTAATGTACAACTGAAATCACACAAGATTGTAACCTATCATTAACTCAATAAAAAAAATTTTAAAAAAAGTACAGAAGGCCTTGAAAAAATTTGTCATTTGTATTTTCAGACAATAGGAAAAAGTTATCTTAAATGGCAAATTGAAATGCTGAAGTTTATCTTATTTCTGCTTGTGTTAGAAATTATTTTAAGATGATTAAAAATATATATAAAGTATGTATATATATAAATATATAAAGGAATAAACAAAGTGTAGGCTTATTTTTTTTCACTTGGTATATTGTCAAAGCTTTATAGTAAATTCTATTATTACTATTGATGAATGACGCATTTCTGCCATAGAAGTTGTTCCAAGTGGTTTTCTAATGGGGTCAGTGAATACCATCTCTCTGTACACCTGATCAGAAAATAACATGTCACGTGAAAACTTGACTTCTAAAAGAGCCCAAGAAAACAGGTCACTTTATTTTAAAAATTCTCATTTGATGGTGATTAATAATATGTGTAGTATTTAAAGTAACTATAAATTTTTTAAATACGTCAAATTAAATTGAAAGTATCTAATTGAGGGTAGTCAGAATATCCATATATGGTCTCCTATTGTAAGACCAGAATGGAGAGCCATTCTGATGGCCTCGTGGTTAGAGTTCTGTGCTCTCACTGCTTTGGCGGCCTGGGTTCATTTCCTGGGAGTAGAACCACACCACTTTTCTGTCAGTAGCCATGTTGTGGCAGTGACTCACATAGAAGAACTAGAAGGACTTACAACTAGTATTTACAACCATGCACTGGGGTTTTGGGGATGAAAAAAAAGAAAAGAAAGAGGAAGATTGGCAACAAATGTCAGCTCAGGACGAACCCTTCCCTGCAAAACAAAACAAAACAAAACATCAAAACCATGTTTAATAAGAAGGGGCCAGCCCAGTGGCACAGTGGTTAAGTTCACACATTCTGCTTCAGCAGCCCAGGGTTTGCTGGTTCTGATCTGGGGTGCAGACATAGCATGGCTTCGAAAGCCTTGCTGTAATAGGCGTCCCACATATAAAGTAGAGGAAGATGGTCATGGATGTTAGCTCAGGGCCAGTCTTCCTCAGCTAAAAGAAGAGGGTTGGCAGCAGATGTCAGCTCAGGGCTAATCTTCCTAAAAAAAAAAAACCACACAAAAACCCATGTTTAATTAAAAAAAAAGACCAGAATGGAAATTCCAAATATCAAAGCCATCTACTAACAAAACTCAACTAAAATGAATTTAATTCAATTAAACAAATATCTACTGAACATCTTTTACATTGCATTTGTTAGGTTCTAAAGGAGATACAAAGATAGCCAGTCCCTGCTCTCTAGAAGATTCTAATCTATACTAGTAGATAAGACAAAGATGTGTGAAAAGTTAAATGAGAATGCAAAAAGCAACAATTTAAGAAGGGACATAGGTCATATATAGTTAAATATTCAAAAAATGACATGATTTAAATATGTGAAAAATTACTGACATTTAGTGGAATGGCTGTAGAAAGCTTCATGGAGAAGGTAAACTGCATTGCATTTGAAAAGGGAGGGAGGTAGATTTTGAATGGAGGAAGACTTATAGAAAGTCACAGTATGAGTAAAAGTGCCCAGCAAATTCATGGACAGCAGGCAAATCACTGTGGTTAGATCTGGAGGTTTCTGTAGAGTAGCCATGAAAGACGAAATTTTTGTGTGTGTGTGAGGAGGATTGGCCCTGAGCTGACATCTGTTGCCAATCTGTCTCTTTTTGCTTGAGGAAGATTGGCCCTGAGCTAACATCTGTGCCCATCTTCCTCTATTTTTTTGTGGGAGGCCGACACAGCGTGGCTTGACGAACGGAGTGTGGGTCTGAGCCCAGGATCCAAACCCGTGAACCCCAGGCAGCCAAAGCAGAGCGCATGAACTTAACAACTATGCCACCGGGCAGGCCCCAAGAACGAAGTTTTAAGTGTAAATTTGGACTAGATTATAAAAGGCCTTGAGTGCACTTAAGCAATTTAGATATTCAGGCAATGTGCTGTCATCCTAGACAGAATGATGTAATGGAAATTGCTCTGAGCTTGAAGTCAAAAGACTAGAATTGGACTCCTGGCTCCAACTGGTAGCTACATACGTGATCTCAGGCAGGTCACTCCCTCTCTAAGTTTCGGCTTCCTCATCTACAAAAGGAAAATGTTAATACTTGTTCCGTCACCTCACAGGCTTGGTGTGAAGATCAAACAAATTAATTAAGGTGAAAATGAATTATGTGAATTGTGAATTATGAAGCGCTCCACAAATCCAAAGTGTTCTTTTCATTGGAGAGAAGAATAAGACATGATTAAATTGGCTGCTGAGCAAGATTGACCAGGAAGTGATGTGTCGCATGCCTCCTGCAGCTGGGAGGCAAAAACGAAAGGTCATTTCATTAATTTAAGTTGAGGTAAAGAGTACCTGAATTAGGAAGGTCACCAAGAAAAAGGAAATAGAGGGGCATATCTGAGAAAAACTTGGGAGGAAAACTTACAAGGCTGTTAGCTAATCAGATGTGGTGAAAGAAAAAGTAACATCAAAGATCTGGAGCCTCAATGGCAGAAAAGGGATAATTGCGAAAAGCAAACTCAGGTGATGTTGACAGTTTGGAAGCCAATTTTGGACACGTTGAGCTGGACATCCAAAGGAAATTGTCCAGCAAGCAGTTTAAAAAGACATTAATTTTTCACAATTCTAATTTAACGAATCTCCCAAAGAATCTTCTGTACTTAAGAGAGATCTTCAATAACCACGTCCCTGGGATTTTTAGGGTATTGGAGAACAAAAGGCTGGGGATGGGGGAGGGGTAAGCTGGGTGTAATTAGGCTCTGCCAACCTTGACAATGCTCGTTTAAAAATTATGTAAATTATACTTGTCAGGATAAGCTCCTAAGGGGCTGCAGCCACATCTTAAAAACTCCTCAAATGTAAATTCACAAAACTCAACATGCCTATTTTTCTATAATTTTATTATTAACATATGTTTGTTCCCATTTTCTTCCCTCTTGTCAGTAATTGAGAGAATTGCAGGTAATCAGAAGTGGCAAATATTGATGGAAATTCTCTTAACTGCCTGTTATTTTCCGTTGAGACTATTCAGTTTCTGGAAATCGTATCATATTGAGTGACTACTAAGATGGCCTTATTGGCTTCTATTTCATTTACTCCCATAAGCATAACTGGTCCTAAGTGGGATATGTTTTCATTTTGGTAAGTACATAGTTTTATAAATTAATTTTGAGGAATTATTTCTTTTTATTAAAATTAGGTACCTTTGGTGGAATTTGCAAAGTCCATGTTTGAAAACTTTTTTGTTTATGTCCAAATATGGTAAACAGTGGAGGACAAGAACTAAATATCACATGTCTTCTTTTAGTCTCCCCACCCACCCGCCATTGAAAAAGAGAGGTTGGGGAGATATTTTATGCCCATGTGAATTTTATAGGAAAATAAGTCCATATGTTTCTGATGAATTTACACTTAACTCATCAAATGTGTGGTTTTGTAAAAGCTATTTGATGTCTGAACAGATCCCTTTGGGATAATCTTTAAACTTCTTAGTTCTCCTCTGTTGCTCCTTCTCACTCCCCGATAAAAACAGAGGGTCATAGTAAGAGAAAAATACTGTATTCTGCCTTGAATTAAATGTTTGGATTCTGGAGAGCTCTTCAAAGCAAAAAAAAAGAGCTATCTTAATAGCTTAGAACTTATGTTTTAGAATCTCATTCTTATCCTGTGTGTGTGTGCACATGTGTGTACGTACATATACATAAAAGAAAATCCTATTGAAGTTGTCCCAAATCTTTATCTACATCTGGAGAAGAGCTGCCTTGTCATGGCATTTTGCAGGCACAACAATTCTCTCTACATCTAGTCTGTAGTAACGGCAAATCCTAAGACTAATTGCACCTTCTAGTTGTAGGTGTAACCTTTTCTGTTTACAACTAGTGATAACCAGTAGGCCTTACGCTACATTCTCTTCCCAGGGAACAAAACACAGGCTGTTTCCAAGCATTTGGCACAGCAGTTAACCAGGGGAGAGCAAGGATGCCCTTTGGTTTTTTTCCCTTTATCAAAATATATTCATTCCAGTTTTCAAATTGCTGTTTTTGAATCCTAAATCTCTACCCACACTCATTTCTGCAGGTCAGACTTTGACCCTGATTGGAACACAATCTGGAGTCGGCTATTCACACCAGCACGCCTCCGTGTCCCTGCGTGTCAGAAGCCATATTGCCGCAGATGCCTCACACACCTTGGGGTGCAGCTTGTGGAACTGATGAGGGGAGAGCGCGGCACGGTGGCGCGGGCCTGGTAATCACGGGACTGAGGAAACACATACATCATCTGCCACCCAGGTTGGCATTTCAAGTAAAAAACCTTCACACTGTGTAAGATGTTGGACAAATGATGGCCATATGCATGTTTGTCTGGGTGCAGATGGCTCTGCGTTCTCAGAGAGAAGAAAGCTGAGCTCGGCTCTTTTTGCAGACAGTTTAATATTGGTGACACAGTTTATGTCCTCTGCAAAAACAATAATGGAGGGGAAGGTGACATAAATTATTTGCAAATCGTTTGACATATGCAGGGCATTGTCCTTGCAATAATCACCATCAGTCTGTCAGTTTAAGATATGAACCATGCCACTGCCATTTTATATCACTGTGTTAAGCTTTCACATGTTGTAATTTTACAGATTTGTTCTTTGGAGAACCACTGCAACACAAATCAAACCGGATTATGTTTAGTCATGTACTGTATCACGCGCATTGCTTAGAGCAAAATAAAACCGTGCGTTCTATGGACGAGGATCTCGAGGCAGTCTTCCATTCTGTATCTCTGTGAGGTGGGAGTTAAACAAACCCTTCCATTTTTCCCGTTACTCAACTTTAGTTCATTTTTCAAGTTGGTGAAGTTATTTTCGAGAATACTGACTTTCCTTTCTCACTATAAAGATATATCGAATGTGTGTAAGATGAAAATGGCCCATCATAAGGATTTTTCTTATATTTTCTAATAAATTTAAAAAATTAATATGCAAATGCTCAATGATAATCTCGTAGCCACCTTTACTTACATAGGATGTTATTGGATTTCTTTCTCAACCCAAGAAAATGGCTGTAAATGGTGATTAAATAGTGGACATGTTGTCCATGTTTCTATCATATGAACTTAATGCCATATGGCACTTCTACTTATTGAGTTTCCGATGCCTATCGATGTTGAAAACTGTGTTTTACAGTTTAACCATACATGGCAAGTGTTGTGAACACTTCTGAGTCATAGCTCTATTGCATATATTTGGACCAATTGATAAATGAACTTTAGAAACAATTTCCCAGAGTTTCCAAGAAAACTGTAAATTCTAAAACAGGGCATTCAGAAATTGAGTACAAACATTTCTGAAGAGAAATATGATTTGTTTTCATTTGGAAAAGTTACTTCCGTTCACTTACATCAGCAGAGCAGTATCTGCCTTCTCTCATTACATAGCCCTTAAAACAACGATTTATTACATTTCCATCTTTGAAATAACATTTTTTGTAATTGAAGGTAGCCATTATCTCTATGCTATTTTATATCTATACTGATAAGTGCAGTATAGATATTTACTCATTTTACGTTTATACCTTTAAATTTATACAATTTAAAACATTTGTAAATGAATTGTTTGAATCTATCTTAAATGATGCACTTAAATGGTGCAACAGGGAATTTGACATGATTTTCAGATGATTTTGGAAAGTCTTTATAGTAGCAGTAATTAGAATATTCTTTACTTAGCATTCAGGAAAGATTTAAATAAATAAAAATTTAAACTTGGTGAAGATGCTGATAAAATTAAATATTGTATTTATAGAACCAAAGTGTAAAGATGGCAATTTTTTTACTCTCTTCCAACAAACCTAACTAATCCATTTATTTTGAAAGGTTGCCGCCTGTATGCTGACAGATGACGTCTATGTCTAACCTTCTGTTGAAGCTCTTCAACTGGCTGTCCTATATGCACCTCAAAATCTGCAGTCCTTTGTAATCTGCTGTCCTCCAGTATTTGCCCATCTCGGTCATATCACCATCTATTCAGTTGCTGCTTAGTCTATGTTCTCCTACAACTTTCATGCTACTTTCTGTTATAAAACATTTGTATATATTATGGTTAATTGTTTTAATTATTTCTCTCTTTCATTAGACTGCCAGGTCTTTGAGACCTTTTCAGGCACACACATGCTGGGTAAATGTTTGGTGAATTGAATTAAATCGTCGTTGACTCCTCTTTCTTCTTCATCTCAATATCAAGGACTGTCAACTGTTCTTATGAATTGTCTCTAGAATTCATCCCATCATCTTCATTCACTGCTTGCTCCTGGTTTCAGACCCTCACTGTCCTTCTGTTATTTTTTGCTAGCTATCCCCTCCAGACTGAGACCCCCCCACTTTTTTCCTCTGCTCTAGTTGGGTACATGTTTCCTTGTGGTTCATGTACTCCTTTCCTTTTCCTGCTCCAGGGACCTCATGGCCTTATTATATGATTGGTTGATTGTTTGATTGATTGATTATTTATATTTCACCAAACATAACTTATCAAATATCTTATTGTTAACTTTTTGCATAGGTTGAGTTTTAGAATGTAATTGTTTACATGGAGTTGTAGCTTTCACCAAGTCTGACCTCTCTTGTACATGACATCTATTTTCAGCTCACATGTCCAGATCTGGATTTCTCTTTTCCTTTCAACTGTTTACATAGGATACTTTAAAAAATCCCTTTTTTTATTATGACAAATTTTAAACACACAAAAATCTAGAGAGAATAATATAATGAACTCCTTGTACCCATTGCCCAGCTTCAACAATAATGAACTCATGGGCAATCTTGTTTCCGCTATACATCCATTCCCCTTGTTTCTGTGTGCCATTATGTTAAATCAGATCCTAGATGACATATATCATCTTTCAATATAGTACATATTTCTAAATGATAAGGATTTTCTTGAAAGCTTATTAAATATCATTATAACATTTAGCAAAATTGACAATAAGACCTCACTATCATCTAATATACAGTCAATGTTCATATTCCTTGGTTGTCTCATAAGTATATTTTAAAAATTGTTTGTTTGAATAAAGATCTAAATAAGGTCCACACATTGCTATCAGGTTGATGAGTCACTTGATCTTATATTATCTGTGGAGAACTCTTCCATCTCTTAATTTTTTTCTTGGCATTTATTGTTGAAAAACAAGGTATTTGTCCTATAGCCTTTTCTGCAGTCTGGATTTCCTGAAGCCTCCTTCTTTCCCTTTATTTACCAGTTTTCAAATTAATGAATTGGTTCCCTAACATCCTTCAATGACCAATGAGTGTATTTTTTTTAGTACCATTATAAATGAATGGATTTTTAAAAATTTGCTTGTTCAGTCCGTGCATTTATCATCTTTATTGATGCTCAAATTGTCCCATCTTCAGCCAGTGGAAGATTCTTCAGTTTGACTTCTGAGTCTTTTTGACTAGAGTAGTATTTGATAGTTTCGTTGGCTTTGATTGGGACCCATCTGTACATTTCCTTTTCCAGAACTGGGATCAGCTATCTTTCTTAAAAACTCTGCCTCTTCTTGGCGGGAAATAGTATTTAGAGAACACAGTCAAGGTGCTCATTGCTCCTGGGGTTGACCATTGTTTTAGGCATTTTCAATAAACAGAACTAGGAAATATAAATATAAGTGTATATATATATATATATAAATGAAACACAAGGCATATTCAGAGAAGTCTAGCTTGTACCCCTGTCCTAAATTTATCATATTCCCTAGGTATTTAGGTATTTTCCCATTGTTCTGCATTCTATTTCAGAGCAAATAGTGCTTTAATGAAAAGTTGTTTGTATATGTTTTCCATATTTTTGATAATACACCTTTGGAATGGATTCCTAGAAGTGAGATATATGGGTTAAAGGTAAATGCATATGTCATTTGGTAGCTATTGGCAATTGCCCTATGAATGATCCAATTTTGCATTGTCACAAGAAATGTATGAGAGTTCCCATTCCTCTCACAGCCTCATCAACAAGGTATGTTTCCAAACTGTTTGATTTTTACTAATCTAATAGGTAAGAAATAGTATCTCAGTTGAGTTTTCAAAATCAACTTTATCGAGGTATAATTTATATACAATAAATGTAAATTCTAGGTGTACAGTATTCAGGTTTAGGAAAACGTATACATCTATGTGACTACCACCTAAATCAACATATAGAAGATTTCCATCATCCCCCAAAGTTCTTCATGACCCTTTGTAGTCCAGCCTCACTCCCTACCCCACTCCTCGTCCCAGGCAAGCACTAATTAGCTTTCTATGACTATAGATTAATTTGTCCTATTCTAGAACTTCATATAAACGGAATCATGTGTATGTACTCTTTTGTGTCTGACTTCTTTCAGTCAACACTCTATGAGATTCATCCATGTTGTCGCATGTATCAGTTATTCATTTTTTAAAATCCAGTTCATAAATTGTGTGGATAGGCTATGGTTTGCTTATCCACTCACCTGCTGATGGACAATTGTGTTGCTTTAAGTCTTTGACTATTTTTAGCAAAGCTGTTCTGAACATTCACTTTCATGTCTAAGTTTTTGTGTGGACATATGTTTTCATTTGGGTAAACACCTACAGGTGGAATTGTTCAGTTATGTGGTAAGTGTATGTTTAATTTTATACATAACTACAAAGAATTTTCCGAAGTGGTTGTACTAGCTGACGTTCCTACCAGCAATGTTTGAGAATTTTGGTGGCTCCACATGCTTGCTGTCGCTTGGTGCTGGCAGTCATTTAAATTTTAGCCATTCTGGTGCATGAGTGGTGGTATCTCGTTGTGATTTTATTTTGCATTTTCCCAATGACAGTGATGTTGGGCATCTTTTGTAGGACTACTGGTCAGTCTTATGTCTTCTTTTATGAAGTGTCTGTTTAAATCTTTTGCCCACTTTAATTGGGTTCTGAGAGTTTTTTTTAAATACTGGATTATTTTTTGGAGACTTTCGTCAATATTATGAATATATTTTCCCAGTCTGCGGCTTGCCTTTTCGTGTTATAAAGAGTGTTTTTGGAAGAGCAAAAGTTGTAAGTTTTGATGAAGTACAATTTATTAGTATTTTCTTTCTAGGTTTGTGCTTTCTATGTCCTATTTAAAACATCTTTCCTTACCTCAAGGCCACAAAAATTTCCTACTATTTTCTTCTGGAAGTTTGAGAGTCTTGGCTTTTACATTTGTTTCTATGTGTGGTGTGAGAGTCAGGGGCCATTTTTTTTTTTTTTTTTAATATGGATATCCACTTGTTGTAGCAGCATTTGTTGAAAAGACTATTCTTTCCACATTGAATTACTTTGGTACCTTTGTTGTAAATCAATTGGCCACATATGTATTAGTTTGTTTCTAGACACTTCGTTCTGTTCTATTAACCTGTATATCTATTCTTAAGCCAATACCACACTGTTTTGATTACTGTAGCTTTATAGTAAGTCTTGAAATCAGGCAGAGTAAGTCCTCCTACGTTATTCTTCTTTAACAAAATAGTTTAGGTGGTCCAGGTCCTTTGCATTTCTGTAAAAATTTTAAAATCCACTTGTCAATTTTTACCAAAAAAATCCTTGGGATTCCTTTAAATTTAGGGAGTATTGGCATCTAAACAATATTGTTTCCTCCATCTCATTATCGTAGTATTTATTTAGCTCTTCTTTAATTTTTCTCAGCAACGTTTTGTAGTTTTCAGTATACAGTCCTTAAACACGTTCTGTTGACTTCATCTCTAAGTATTCCATGTTTTTGATACTATTGTATTTGCTGTTGCTTTTAAATTTTGTTTTCTAATTATTCATTGTTAGGGTATAGACGTTTAATTAAGTTTTGTGTGTTTCTCTTATACCCTACAACTTTGCTAGGTTCACATATAGGTACTAGTAGCTTTTTTGTAGATTAGTTAGAAATTTCACATACATGATCATGTTATCTGCAAATAAAGACAGTTTACTTCTTCCTTTCCCATCTCTATACCCCTTATTACTTTTTCTCGCTTTATTAAAATGGCTTGGACTTCCAATACTCTGTTGGATAGAAATAGTGAGATCAAGCATTGTTGCCTTATTCTCAATAGGAGGATCTCAGATGTTCACCATTACGTGAAATTATTTGTATTTTTTTCATAGATTCCCCTTATCAGTTTGGGAAATTTCTCTTCTACTCATAGTTTGTCAAGTGTTCTTCATTTTTTTCTGTTTAATTTCTATTGAAATGAAACTTTCTCTTTTCTTCTGTTAATGTAGTGAATTGCGTTGGTTAGTATAAAGTAGTAAGCCGCCCTCGAATTCCTGAGATGAACCCCATCTGGTCTGATATAGTATCTTTTATTTCTATATTGCTAAATTCAAATTGCATATGTTTTATTACGGAATTTTGCACCTGTGTTCTTGAGGGATAACTCTCTGTAGTTTTCTTTACGTGCAATGTCTTTGTCTTATTTTGCTATCAAAGTGATTAATGTTGGCCTAATAAAGTGATTTAGAAAAATTCCCCACTCCTCTATTTTCTATGTGGGATTGGTATTATTTCTTTCTTAAGTGTTTGATAAAATTAACCAGTGAAACCATCTGGGCCTGGAGGTTTTCCTGGAAGTTTTGATAATGATTTCAACCTATTTAGTAGATATAAGAATATTCAGAATTTACTTTTTCTTTTGTTGTTTGGTAATTGTGTCTTTAAAAGAAGTTGTCCTCTTCTTCTGAGTTATCAAGTTTGTTGGCCTAAATTTATTCATAAAATTCCCCTCTTATCCTCTTAATATTTGTGTGATATATAGTGATGTCCCTATTTTATTCATGATATTATTCATTTGGGTCTTCTTTGCTTTTTCTTGATCCATCTGACCAAAAGTCTATTAATTTTACTGATGTTTTTAAAGAACCAGTTTTTGGATTCATTGATTTTCTCTATACTTTGTCGATTTTTTAATTTCAATTATCTCCATACTCATCTTTATGATTTCTTTCCCTCTGCCCACTTTGGGTTTAATTTATTCTTCTTTTTCTACCTTCTTAAGGTGGAAGCATAGATAGTGTATTTTAGGCATTTTTTCTTTGCTAATACAAGAAATTGAAGCTATAAATTCTCTCTTGCCACTGCTTTAGCTTTATGATGCCTTTTCAGTGTCCTTCGGTTCAAAATGTCTTATAATTTCCCTTGTGATTTCTTCATCAATCCATACGTTATTTAGAAGTATATTATTTACAAATATTTGGGGATTTTCCAAGTATCTTTTTATTATTGATTTCTAATTTAATTCTATTATGGTTAGAAAACATGCTCCATATGAGCTCAGTCTTTTTACATTTGTTGAGACTTGTTTTATGGTCCAGTGTAAGGTCTATCTTGAGGAATGTTCCATGTGCACTTGAAAAAAATGTATGCTCTGTTATTCTTGTCTGTGGTGTTCTATAAATGTCAATTTGGCCAAGCTGGTTATAATGTTGTACAAGTCTTCTATATTCTTACTGATTTTGTATATACTTGTTCTATCAGTTATTGGGAGAGAGGTGTTGAAATCTCTACCTGTACTTGTGGATTGTGTATTCTCCTTCCAAATATGTCGGTTCTTCCTTCCTATACTTTGAAGTTTGTTATTAAGTGAATACACATTTAATGTTGTTACATCTTCTTGATGCCTTTACTCTGTTAACATTACAAAATGTTCCTCTTTATGCCTTGCTCTGATGTCTGCTATGGCTGATAGTAATGTAGCTACTCCAGTTTGCTATGATTAGTGTTACATGGTATACTTTTTTCCATATTTTTACTTTTTATCTTATAAAGTGCATTTCTTTAGACAAAATATGTGGATTTTACTTTTTAAAAAATCTGGTGTGACAATCTCTGACTTTTAGTTGGAGCATTTATTCCATTTATATTTAGTGTAGTCATCAATGTGTTTGGCTCTCAGTCTTCCATAGTCCTGTCTGTTTTCTACTTATCCTATATTCTTTGCTCCTTTCTTTTCCTCTTTTCCTTCCTTATTTGAGATTAATTTTTTTCCATTTGAATTTAACTATTGGCTTTTTAGCTCTGTCTTGTTATTCGTTTTTTTCATTGATTGCTGTAGGCTTTGGGATATGCATCTTTAACTTGTTACAGTCCAGCTTCAAATAATAACACACCACTTCCCACATAAGGTAAGGACCTTACAACAGCATGCCTCCATTTCCCCCGCCCATCTTTTGGTTATTATTGTAATTTATTTTATTATTACACATGTTATAATGTCTACAACACATTGCTATTATTTTTGTCCTAAAGAGTCAATTATCTTTTAGTGAAATCAATAAATGGAAAAGAGTCTTTCACATAAATCGTATTTGCCATTGCCAAGTTTTTTCATTCCTTTTTGTTCTTTTAGTCTGAGGATCTTTCACACAGGAAAGTTCTGCTGATAACAAATTCTCTCAGCTTTTTTTTTTGTTTGAGGAAGATTAGCCCTGAGCTAACATCTGTGCCCATCTTCATCTACTTTACATGCAGGATGCCTGCCACAGCATGGCTTGCCAAGAGGTGCCATGTCTGCACCCAGGATCTGAACCAGCGAACCTCAGGCTGAACCGAACTGAAGCGGAATGTGCAAACTTAACCGCTGCACCACCAGGCTGGCCCCTCTCTCAGCTCTTATTTGTCTCTAGAAGTGTCTATTTGCCTTCATTTTGAAGGATATTTTCTGAGAATATAGAATTTTAAGTTGGCAATTCTTTAAACGTTTTAAAGATGTTGTCTTCTTGTTATATTCTTTTGGATGTGAAATATGTGGTCATTTCTTTTTTATTCCTCTTTATGTGGTATATATTTTTTCTTCTGTCTGTATTTAAGATTTTCTAATTTTTCCTGGTTTTCAGTAGTTTGGTTATAAAGTGCCTTGGTGTGGTTTGTGTGGTGTGTGTGTGTCTGTTCATGAGTGTGTGCATGCATGCACACTTATTCTTTCTGAAGTTTGTTGACCTTCTGGGATCTCTGGATTTATAGTTCTCTGGTTTGGAAAATTTTTAGGCATTGTTTTTTTCAAATACTTTTTTTCTGTTTCCTCTCTTTTCTTCCTGGGAATCCAAATATATGTATGTTGGATTGCTTGATATTGTACTACATGTTAACAAAACACTGCTCAATATTTCCCAATCATTTCTCTTTCCATATTTCAATTTGGATAGTTTCTATTGCTATCTAAATTAAATTCATCAATATTTCCAATATCTAATCTTCTATTAAACTCATCCAGTGAATTAATTTTTCACTTCAGATATTGTATTTGTAAATTCTGGGAGTTGTCTTTGTTCTTTTTTTTTTTTTTTTGGACAGGAAAGATTAGCCCTGAGCTAACATCTGCCACTAATTCTCCCCTTTTTGCTGAGGAAGATTGGCCCTCAGCTAACATCTGTGCCCATCTTCCTCTATTTTATATGTGGGACATCTGCCACAACATGGCTTGATGAGTGATGTGTAGATACACGCCAGTATCCGAACCGGCAAACCCAAGGTTGCTGAAGTGGAGCACGGGAAATTAACCACTACACCACTAGGCCAGCCCCTCTTTGTTCTTTTTAAAATATCTTTTGTTTCCCTCCTCATGATGTTCATGATCTTCTTTATATTTTTGAGCATATTTATAAGAGCTGCTTTAAAGTCACTGTCTGCTAATTCCGTCATCACTGTCATTTAGTGATCTGTGTCTAGTGGCTGATTTTTCTCTTGATTGTGAGTCACATTTTCCTGATTCTTTGCATGTCTTGTAAGTTTTGATAAAATGTTGACCATTGTGAATATTACATTATTAATTGTCTGGATTTTTGTTGTCTACTTTTAGGGAGTGTTAAATTTTGATTTGGCAGGAAGCTAAGTACATGAGGATCAGACTGATCCTTTTGAGGCTTGTTTTTAAACTTTTTTAGGGTAATTCTAGAGGCCTTTTTTACTCTAGAGCTAGTTTAGATTTACTCTTAATGTGTAATCCTTTGGAGGTCTTTACTGAATAGCCTGAGAGTCCAACCAGGCTTCAAATTCCATAGGTGAGAATTTGAATCTCCCAGGCTTTCTGGAGCTATTACTATTGCTATTGCTATTGGCTAGCCTACCGCTCCCTGCTAGGTTTTTGCTTGGTCTCTTGGCTGTTTCACTCTCATGTTTACTCAGTATACAGCTAAAGACTCAAGGGATCCCCTGTGCACATTTTGAAACTCGTTCTGTATACCTCTCTCCTTTATAGTACAAATTCTTACCACCTTAGCCCCCTGATCTCTAGTCTTTGTCTCCTTAACTTGGTGAGACCACTTTGCTCTGCCTGGCTTCTGCTTCTTTATAATATAATATGGTCCACTAAGTGCCTCCAGGCAAAAAACTGGGGTGGCTGCAGCGTCCAGCTCATTGTTTCCCTTCTCTCCGTGATCATCTTCATGTGCTGCTTGTTGTCTAATGTCTGAAAACCATTGCTTCATATATTTTATCCAGTTGTCTAGTTGTTTACGTGAGAGGGCAAGTCTGGTACCAGTTAATCTGTCATGGTCAGAAGCAAGAGGTCCTTCTCTCATTGCACTTTTAATTTCATTTCTCTTATTATAAGTATGTTCATTCACCTTTTCATATGGCTAAAGGCAATTTTCCTTTCTTTTGCTAGTTCATTTTTCTGTCAGATTATTGGACATTTTCTTCTCTATTTAAATATGTGTATGTAAGAGTATTAACCCTTTATGGTATAAGTTGCTAAGTTTTTTCTTACTTTGTCATTTGTTTGTTTGTTTGTTTGAGGCAGATTAGCCCTAAGCTAACATCTGCTGCCAATCCTCCTCTTTTTGCTGAGGAAGACTGGCCCTGAGCTAACATTTGTGCCCATCTTCCTCTATTTTATATGTGGGATGCCTGTCACAGCATGGCTTGACAAGCGGTGCATAGGTCCGCATATAGGATCCAAAGCTGCCCAACCTGGGCTGCTGAAACGGAACATGCGAACTTAACTGCTACACCACTGGGCTGGCCCCTGTATTTTTATTTTCTGATGATATTGTTTGCCATGTGAAAGTTTATCCAAATATATACATAATCAAAATTTACCAATCAAACACATCTAAGTTGTGGAGGGATTCATCCATGTTTTTCCCCAGTATTCGCGTGGCTTCATTTTTTATATATAAAATCTCTTATCTACTTGAAAATGTTTCTGGTGTGTGGCATGAGGAATACATCCAGTTTTGTCTTTTTACATATAGCTCTCCAGCTAACTCAATGCTACTTACTAAAAAGTGCATTTTTCCTCACTGATTTGAGATGCGGCCTTTACCATAAATTAAATTTCCACATGCAGTTGAGTCTACTTCAGGATTTTTAATTCTGTTTAATTGTTCTGTTTATTAGTGCGCCCAAACTACACTGTTGTGATATTCCAGGCTTTATAGAATGTGTTATATTTGGTAGGACCACCCTCCTTACCACTGCTCTTTGTTTTCCTGGCTGTTATTTGTTTATTCTCTCAACAGAACTTTATAATCAACTTGTCTAACTCCAGAAGTGAGTGCAAGATGAGTGGGAGGTCCTTATTTTTCAGGCGGTACAGATCTTTAGGGAAAGTTCCATTTCAGGAGCATTTTGAAGGTTAATTTTTCTGAAGCAGGTGTTGCATGGAAGGATAATGGGGATAAAGGTCATCTGGGAAGTTGGAATCTGACTGAGACATTAACCTTGATGTTTCAGCAAGCTAGGAGGAAAAACACAGAGAACAGAAATCCAAAAATAACAATGAAAGAAATAATGATGTATCGTATTCTTTTTGTACTAATTTGGTTTTATGTGCCCCATTGCAGTTTTTAGTGAGACCTGATTTGTCCTAACTTTGGCATTTCTCATCCCATATATGAGCAGAATTGTCTGCTGACGTTTTAGATAGGAAAAGACACCCCTGACCCAGTCTTAGTCAGATATGTGTGCCAAATTGACTAGCCACTAGCAATGACGGCCTGCTGGATGCCGTCTGCCCTTGGTGCAGTGGGAGGCGTCATGACACCTCAGCAAAAGCAGCCTTTGGAGTCAATCAGACCCGGGTTCAAATCTTAGCACTTCTGCTTCCTAGTTATGTGATGTTGGGAAGTCAGTTTCTTCATTTGTAAAATGAGCATATAATGCACACCTTATAGGTGCTGAGCCGGTTAAATGTAAAGGGCGTGGTACTCTCTCCTCTCTCTTGTCTTTTATTAAGGCATCTTTAAAGCTGGTGTGAGTAGAGAGGGCCATGGTCTATTTCCATGCCCTGATCTTTCTCTGTGGTATGCCAATTGACACATCCAGGAGTTAAAGCTGTGATCTTGGCTTTATTATCACTGTATTGGTGAAGAAACTCACATTTAATTTATATTTCATTTTATTTGGAGTTACAATGTTGTAGGAAAAAAAGAATGTGTTTGTTCTATTGCTAGAATGGCATTTGAAACAGACCTGGCAAAATAGAATAGTGGGTAGAGTCTCCTTCCATGGGCAGTCTCCTTGGAGACGTGAGTAGATCCAGGAACGTCTGCTACTGTCTCTCACAGAGGTAAAATGGAATCCTTCCTGGATGCAGAGAAAACCAGCACGCCATTTTGGAGATCTTAGCACTAGAGCCTAAAGCAAAGCTCAGGCTTGCCTTCGGTCTTCTTAGACTCCAACCATATAGATTCAAAACATAATTCATTTCAAATCTTACCTGATGAAACCCATCCTAAAAGACAATTGACATTTTTTAGCATATCTGAATTATTTTTCAAGCAAATCTTGCTGGAGTCATTGATTCATCCATTTAACACGGGTTTCTGAGCGCCTCTGGTGAGGCAGGCACTGCCACGTTGCAGGGACACAGAAAACAATGACAGTGAAGCTCTTGTGCTTAAGTGATTTCTAGATAAATAGAGGGAGACCAATGTGTGTAATAAAGAAGTTCAATCTCAGTTTTATTTTGGAATCAGTTTCTGATTCCCTAATACATGGTGGGAAATAATGAGATTCTATATATGCTTAAAAATATCAGAATCCCCAAGAAATACAGTAGATAGCTGAATAATTTCCTTAGTCTCAAAGATAGCCATGTATTTAGAAATGAATTATATATGATGCTCTTTGATGTTGAGTCACCTTGGTGTTTTTACTACAAATTCATTTCTTAATTTAAATAAATGCTTAATCAGAGTGTTCTGTGCCCTTTATAGGTACCTATTTATCAAAAAGGATATATATATTCCTCACTGCCCAAAATATTTATAATTTTATTTTTTTCTTGCTGACTGTAAAAAATAATTTATTCATATCAGTGTAATATTCAGTGCGTTTCTGAGATTTGCCCTATTAGAAGGAGGGAAACTCTCAAACACACATATACACAGACACACCAAACCTTAAACTCCAAATAACAAGCCCACCCCAGGTTTGCTCATCTCGAAGCAGGAGGGCCACGTGGACAATCCCTTCTTTCTCTGTGATATACAGCTGAGGTGTGTGCTGAGCTCTTTGTCTGTGGTCTTGTTAGAAATGCACATAAACTCCTGAAGAGATGACATTCTTCCAGTTTCACACAGGCTACTAAATGATGCAAAGTTTTATGGTTTTGTATTATATTAGCTCAAGGGAACTTAACAAAAATAAAAGCATTGTCCCAATATGCACTGTCCTTCTATTTTAGGCAAGAAAGTTATCATTGAGGTTTTTCTTCTTTTTACCAAATCTCTGCTCTCTGCCTAAGCACTCATGGTCTTTAGGTAATATTGAACCAGGTGAATTCGTTCAAATTTAGTTTCTTATTTGTAGACCCAAGTGTGGTCTCCTTTTGAGGCAGTGAGCTGGTAGCGTTACTAGATAAAATATGGGATGCCCAGTTAAATTTGAATTTCAGAAAAAGAATGAATATACTTTCAGTATAAGTATATCCCAAGTATTGTATGGGACAAACTTACACTCAAAAATATTATCATTTATCTGAAATTCAAATTTAACTGGTGTTCTAATTTTTTTTTTTTTTTTTGCTAAATCTGGCAGCTCTAGTTGTTGGGCTTCTTGGAAAGAGACCATTCTTACAATGTTCATATTTACCTGTCTATGAAGGACAACACACAAGTGTGGCTAAAAGAAGCTCAAACCTATGTGTTTATTTTGTTTTCACAGACATCTGTCTGTAAACCCTGTCCAGAGGCTCTGGGACAACTTACCTGTCCAGCATTTAGAAACTTTAGAATGGTTAAATCATAAGGTTACATATTCTGGGAAAGAAAACACACTGAAATGCTTGCCTTTCTCTCACCCCCAGTCCGTAGGGAGTTAACAGTCTCTCGAGGCTGGATTAACAGCCACTTTCTGTTGTCTGGCTCCGTATGAGACTGTCTTCTCATTTTACCTTCAACAGGTCATGACAGGAACAAAGGCTTCTTCCCCAAGCCCAAGTTCAATATTTGGCTTTTGTTAAATATTTCACAACTACCGATTTTGCATGCCCAGAATTCCTTTTATTGGATTGTGATATCTGATTGTGTCTCCTTCATGGGAATTGAATCTGCTCACACAAAGATTCAATTAGAAACTTATTACAAGGAATTCCCGCCCTTACATCTGGCTAACCAGGACCACCAGCAACGGTATTGTTCTCCTATGTTACTCCCACTGTAACCAGCTTACAATCCTAACTCCTTAGATCTACTGCAAGTTTAATTGAAAGAAGCATTTCAGCACTTAGGTCTATTATCCAGTGAACTGAAGAGGAAATAAGAAAATAACATTGATGTGTTGCTAGGGTCCACGAACATACCAGATGAACAAATATATTGGCTCATAATTTGTTTTGAAAATGGTCTTGTAATACAAAACATTGAATAAGGAAAAGTGGTTGATGGGTACCTTTGACTAGCACTGACATCTTTAGAGAGCTGTGCTGTTTTCTAAATAAGAGTCCACATCACGTGTGCCCAGTCCTCAATTATATCGAGAAAGAGAAGTCATAGAGTGAGCCCATCCCATTCCTGGGCAAGCATCTGAGTAGAATTACCATTATCAAAGGCCTGCACACTCGTCACATGAGGGCAGTACGTGTTTTAAAAATAACGGGGGGGGGGGGGGTGGGGGGCACGGGAGTGCCTCCGTTGGCGATGGTTTCTTTTCCTCAATATGAAATTCACGTAATTCTCTTAAGAAGTCACTTGGCTGTGGTAGACTTATCTTATCTTGGCTAGTTTACCTCTATTGTGTTGTAATGTAATTTCTATAGTTGTTGAACTTGTTTAGTATATAAGGAATTTTTCGCTAGAAGAAACTTCCCTTGGTCTCCTACATAATCAAGAAAGAGGTCCTTCCAGGCCTTTTGAACCTTGGGTGTCCCTATATAGTGAATCAATGTCTGCCATTGATTGATTTGTCATCTTTCTTCTGCCTTTTGTTGAAGGTTTTAGCAAGCTGGGAAATGACCAAAAAAAAGGAATCAAATTTGACTCAGACAAATGAAGATTTTACCCTCGTCCTAAACCTTTGGTGTTTTGGATTTGGTCTGTGAAATAGTCATATTTATGATTCTAGTTAATCGAGCCCTTACTTAGAACATATTCATTTATTGTAAACTATTGAGATGCAAGTACATTTTAGAAGCATGCGTGTACCATATTCTAAAGATGCATATGTTTTCCATGTGCTGGCAGCTTATACAAATCCCGGGAAAGGCATTCACTTTTCCCAGTGGTTCCTAGGATGCAGAAGCCCCATAATTTTATTGATTCTGACTCTAGGTATTTCAAATGCCATCAAGCTCAAATTTGGCAAGACAATTTCTGCTCTTGATAACTTTTTTTTTTTAATCTCTCTTTTATGTGCTTGGGAAGACTACTTCAAATGATAGTCATGAGTGTGCATATCCATTTTTTTGACATACAGGTGAAAACCATGCCTTTTTAGGCGAATTGCCTTGTAGCTGCATAGTCCTGGAAAAGCTAAAGCCAGGAATGGGAATGCAGTGCAAGTCCCACTCCGTTCCTCCAGCCATTTATGGTCATGAAGGCTGAAGGAGGGAGCAGGGCTATAAAGAGGGGCGTTTGGAGAGAGAGAGGAGGAGGACACAGGAAGGCACCGGGAGCTGCAACTGCCAAGTTGTGACTCCCTTCAACGGCCTGTGGAAATTCCATGATGATGCTTGAGAGGAAGACCTTGAATGGACTTGTTCCTAGGGGAGAACTTGGGAAAACCACAGAGAACATTTCGAAGGAGGCTGAGGTTTTGTATAAGCCCTTGGGATACTGAGCTTCTCATAGTTAAATGTTGTTACTTGGACCCTTATGGTCTCCATAGGCTGTTGAGGCTGGTGAGGTCCGAGGTCGGTTGGGCTATCCACAAATAGCTCTAGCCATCATGGAACACCATATCATTGAACACCTTCTGTACTTTTCATCAGTACTCCCCTTCAAAGGGATCCAAGCTGTCTGGTGTAGTGCTAAGTGGTATATGCAAGACAAACCACTGGCCAGGTGAGAGACTTTTTACAATTAATATTATTGATCCTAGGAGTTTCCAGCCTATACTTTTAGAATAGTGTTTCTCAAATTTGCCTAAGTGTAAGAATCACCTGAGACATTTATTTATTTATTTATTTTTAGTTATTTATTTATTTTTTTGAGGAAGATTAGCCCCGAGCTAACATGTGCTGCCAATCCTCCTCTTTTTGCTGAGGAAGACTGGCCCTGAGCTAACATCCATGCCCATCTTCCTCTACTTTATATGTGGGATGCCTGCCACAGCATGGCATGCCAAGTGGTGCCATGTCCGCACCCGTGATCCGAAACGGCGAACCCCGGGCCGCCAAAGTGGAATGTGGGCACTTCACCGCTGAACCACTGGGCTGGCCCCTGAGACATTTATTAAAATACAAATCCCAAGGCCCATCTTTTGAAGATTCTGCAGGTTTAGGAGACATTGACTTTAGATAGGGTTAATGTATGAAATGCCCTGGTTGACTGGATTTCATCTAGCATTTGATCTCTGGGATTTGATGCTCATGTGCATCATGTTACCCTGCTCATTATTTATCTTAATTTCATGGACTTCGGTACATATTCCCTTTTAGTTTTGATTGTGTAAGGAGTCTTAATTTCTTTAGTCTTTCTTTCTATGAAAATTGCTTCACTCACATGATCATTTTAGTTGCCTTTTATCTAAGCTTCTGGCCATGTGTGGCTGTTGAGTATGAGGGCCAGAATTGCATGCACTTTTGCAGATATGGATGTAGCATTGTGCCCAGGAGGGTAAGAGCAAGAATTTACATCTCACCCTCATCACCTCCAGACCCCATCTCTCCATCTCTGCATTCCAATCTCTCAGAACAGCTTCATCAACATCCCATAAGCTCCCCATGAGCCTTTTCTCTTGTAGTTTTTTTCTTTCTGGTATACCGAATCTTTTCAACCCACCTACATCCACCTAAGTCCCACCACTTCTTTTACCTTACTTGACCCCAACCATCTAGGCTATGTGTTCTTTATCCATAAAGCATCATGTCTGTCATCTAGGGAAGAATTTGTCACATTCCATCAATTTGTCACCTGTAAGACTCTAAGCTTTGTATTTCCAACAGCAAGCACAGTGCTTGGCATATAGTCTGTGTTCTGTACATATTTATTGAAAGAAAGAATGTTTATTTGTTACATTTTTTGAGGCCGTCCCACATTTATTCACTTCTTTGCCTCCATGCCAGGGGGCAGTGTCTGTAGAGAAAGCCCTTGAACTCTGGAAAAACTGAAAGCCCCGATCCTAGAGTTTCATAGTCACATTTGGCATGACTAATGGCTGACACTCATCTCTCAATTTTATATGAAATCACAGTTTTAGTGATGTTTCTAGTATTTTGTTCCTAACAGCATTTCACATTTTAGCGATCTTAGTATGGTCTATTTCTGAGAGATTTCTCTTGTGTTCTCTTAGAGGATACTTATAAAATATCAGATGGTCCCAATTCTGATCTCTATGGAAACCCATTTTTGTACCCAGAAAAATGTTTACTTCTACTTGCTTTTTGTTTTTAGCCTTTATACTTCTCACTCCTTTACAAAACAACAAAACTTTTAAGGACAGAACTCTTAAACTCTTGAATAGCCATTTGGATAAGAATGATTCCAATAGGACATATATTGGGGGATTTGAATGGTAAGAAGCTCTATAAAAATTTTAAAATCTTTCATGGAATATTTCAATCCAATACTATTAAGCTCTTTTAGAAGTTAGGGAAAAATATTCATCACAATTTATTATATTGAAAAATGGAAGTAAAGTGAGTGAGTGTCCGACAGTAAGGAGTTGCTTAAGAAGTTAAAGTTGCTTAATAAGAGTACATTGTATTCTTACACAGTCTTGAGAAATAATATTGGCATGGAAAAATGCTTCTGATGTACTCAAGTGTAGAAAATACAATATAAATATGTCAAAAATATGATTTCAACTTTGTTGTGTGTGCATATATTATACACAGACACACTCAGAGGACTGGAAAGAAACACATCAAAATAATAAAATGAAACCATCCAAGATACAGATAATTTAAGTAATCTGCCAAGGATCGCACTCCACACTAAATGGAGGAGCTGAGAGTCAAATCCAGGCAGACCAGCTCTAGGGTTAGCATCTTAGCATCTTCTGTACCACACACTGCCGGTTCTGCACGTGTCATGCTGTTCTCCTCAGCCTTACCAGCACCACTCCCTCTAACCACAAGCTTCCCCAGTGCAGGGCTGGGTGTCTGTAACCCAACACCCAGCATGTGCACCAGGTCACCACGTAGATGTACAGTTGAATTACAGCCTGATATAACTTTGGGTCTTATATGTCTTCTCTCGGGGATAATATGGTTAGATTTCAGCAGGCAAAAATAAATTTTTTAGTTTTATCTGGAAAAGACTATTGAACAGTAATACTCTATAGGCTAATAGGTAGTGCTTTCTCTAATGACAGTGGAAGAGCCTCACCAGAATTGAGTTGTTTTTTTCTCTTTTCCAGGACTGAGACTATTGCTGTTGACCAATTTGGAAAGGATTTATCTAAAAAGCAGGTCCATTAAGAACAGGCCCAATGGCTCAGTTGTAAGTACATGAGTTAACACTGGACAACTCTTTGGTTATGACAATAGTTGGTCTGAGGGCAGGCTCAGACAAAACATCTTCCAAAGAATCATCATTGGTAAAGTTTATTTGGACGTTTAATCACAATACAATGTCAGTAAATACAGCCCTAGACAAGAGTTTGTAATCTCAGCGAAGTAGCTTACAAAATGGTCACCATTTGTTCCTCTGTTTCCTTAAGCAGCTATCTTGATATCCAAGATGTCCTGTTTATAAACTGTCATCTACGAGGCCAGAGAGCAAAGTAAGCCGAGTGATGGATCGCCCCCAGTAGGCTGACTCCGCCTGTCCTTCTTGCTGGCTCTAATTAAAAGACGACTAAGTCAGGGGTCTAAGGCAGGGATGACAATAGGGCGGCAGTCCCAAAAATAGCAGCAAAGGAAAATGGATGCCTTTGAGTGATTGCATGATGTCTGAATTAATGGCCAGGAAATGAGCGATTATTGCATGCTTGAAGCTAGGCTGTTGTACAAAGCTTGCGGTGTGCTCAAAGCCGTATACTTGAACTTGGGGAAATGTAAGAGAAGAATTTGTTCAGTTGTTGCTTGTCTGGATATAGCACATACCCAAGCAGTGCTTCAACTAAGGGGAAAAACACTTTCTGTTACTGCTGTTTTAGTATTGATGTTTCTAAAATAAACACGATCTTAGGAAACTCATTTTGTAGACCATGTAGTCTGTAGCCAGTTGTTGACTTAGAAAAACAGCTTTTATTGCTACCGCCTCTGTTCCTGACTTACAATAATATTAATTGGTGTTTAAATAGCTGTTTTACTGTGGAAGCGAAGCTTCTAAGAATGCCCTTTCTTTTTTAAAGTATATTCTCAGAGCACTTCTATTTGGCAAGTCAGTGATAAGCATCCTTATTTTTCTGTGGCCAATTAGTTCAGTAGGTTAAAGCATGGCACACAAGAGGCCAAGGTCCAGCGTCTGATTCCCCCATGGGGGCGAGCTCCCCTAGGCTGCACTCCTAACCTCAGCCGCCATCTTGTAATGGTGTCCATTCATCATGGGCGGAAACGGGAGAAAGGGTGAGGGTGGATCAGAGCTAATCCATCACCACTACTGGAAACCCAACTGATCATGCTGGCCTCACAGACTGGGGGCTGGGAGGGGTCAGGGGAGTCATTTTATGCAAACAACAGTGCGGCATGCAAATGGAGAAATTGAGGTACAGGCACATTACATTGCTGAATTTAAAAAATTTGATCATGTTAACAAACTTCAAATCTACATTATTTTTTCTTACTTTTCAGTCAGTTTGAATTTTTTAGACATAATCCTAAAAACATTTGCTGCTATCTAGTCTGTATCACACCTGGGCACCTAATTATTTCTTAAACTATCTTTTGTTCTAAAAATAGTCACCACAAATTTAATGGTTGGAAAACAGATGTCAAATGAAACCTTGCTCACATATATCTTCTCACAGAAAATGGCCTACCTTAGAAGAACCTATAGGGAATAAAGGAGAAAAAAGTACCGGAACAGAACACTGACTTCAGAAGGCGGGTGATTTTGGCTGAGGTAGGAAACGGTCTATTTGGCCTGGTTTTGTTTTTGCAGGACAGTTATTCTTGGAGTGGCTGACCTTCCTATTGTGGGTTTCTTTTATCTTGACGAACATTGGCTCCTCTGTTTTTTTTGCCCCATTTATTTATTCATTTTCCCTCCAACTGGCATTGCTTCGAGAAGCCTGCTCCTCCCCATCTTGCAGACTGTGCTGTCTGGGGCTCAAGTGCCCATGGGGGCCGAGGTCCCCATCAAACAGCTCGTGCCCACCATCAAGTTAAATGTAAAGGCTCCACTGAGATGAGAAAAATCTGGGCCGCGTTCCTTATTTCACTCTGTCCAATGTTATGCCTTCCTCATAGGAGGCCTTTTGTGAATGTCCACTGAGTTGACGGGAAAAGAAGCAAAAGTCTGTAATAGCTGTTTATACGCTTCTCTAATGAGAGTGATGTGGCTTCATTTTCCACTGTGCTCTGTCTACAGAGGGCCAGTGTCCTTTCATCAGTTCAGGCAGACTTTAACCTCCACTTCTGGCTTATTTCCTATTTATGAGTGGCCTCCAAGCCTGGAGTCACCTCTCCCTACCTTGACCACCAGTATTATCCATCCCTAAGCATGTCCTGGCCAGGGAGTAACCGACTCTCGTTGTCTAAAGAGCCTGTCCCTGGGCTCTCCTTCTCTGACTCACCCGTTCTAGTTTCTGCCCCTTCTGCTGGGCTTCCCCAAGCACTTTCCCTACCCACTCTCTACTCCTTCTGATAATGAAAACAGCTTATTAATTATGTCGGGACTTAGAAAGGTAGAGAGTAGCCTTTCTAGCTCAGCCTCAAGGAGGTTGCACGGAGTCACAATTAAGAGCACAGACTCTGGAGCCAGACTGCCTGGATCAAATCCAAGACTTTGTAGCTATGTGACCTTAGGAAAGTTACTTAACCTCTCTGGCCTCCGTCTTTTCATCTTTCAATGTAAATAATAGTGTCTACTTCACAGGTTAATATTTGTAAAGCACTTAGAACAGACCTGACAAAGAGTAAGTGCTATGTAAGTCAAATAATGAGACATTTCTCCTCTCAACCTTCCCTTTAAGTACCTTGCCTTTCCCTATAGCTTTGTTCTTCTGGGTGGCAGGGGGATGAGCTGTGTGTTTGGGGACTGGGAACCAGGCATCCTGCAGGCCCAGCCCCTGGTAAGGGTATAGCTGCAGGAATTACTACATTTTCTCTGAATGAGCCCATGTTAAGCCTTGGCCCTGATGTATGACCATGACCTTTAGGTCTGGGTCCACTACACAGAGGGTCCTGCTGCCTATGGAGCTGCCAGGTATATGTGGGGTGAGTGTGCGTGTGGTGTGTGTGTGGTGTGTGAAACCAGGTGTGTTTGTGTGGTCTGTGAGGTGAGTGCAGTATGGTGTTCAGCCAGAATCTCTCTGGATTAAAACCTGTATTGTCCTCAGACACTCAGAGACATTTTTAGCACGAGAGAAAGCAACTTGAGAGAAACTCTGGAAAAGAATGTGTGTACAAGAAAGAATAAAAAAATAATAGGAAAAATTTGCTTTTTGGAGAGAATTTAGAGACTTTAGTTACTTTCTCAGTATTCACATGCACTCACTATATCTGTGACCTAAATACGTCCCTAATCTTGACTAACAAGGTTAAAGCAGAGCTCAAGGACATGTGTGACAAGGGAAAAGGGAGCGTCAGCATCAGCAGCTCCTCTAGAATGCAGAAGGACCCTCATGTCCCTTCGGAACCTGCTCGGACCTTCTTGGAACAGTCCATATTCCTAATCAAATCTGCTTTTCACAAGTGCCAACAATCAAGATAAAATAAATATACTTCTAATCCATTTTACTATCTCCTCTCATTTTTTTTTCATGACTAGTAATGGGATACATATGGGAATTACTATGTGTATGCTTTTGTTAGTTTGTTTGTTTGAGGAAGATTAGCCCTGAGCTAACATCCACCACCAATCCTCCTCTTTTTGCTGAGGAAGATTGGCCCTGAGCTAACATCCATGCCCATCTTCCTCTACTTTATACGTGGGAAGCCTACCACAGCATGGCTTTTGCCAATCAGTGCCATGTCCACACCTGGTATCCGAACCAGTGAACCCCCGGCCGCCGAGAAGCAGAATGTGCGAACCTAACTGCTGTGCCACCGGGCCGACCCTATATGTATGTTTTTAAAACATTTGAAATGGTCTATATTTAAATATAATTTCTGAATTCTCAAAGATAAAGGTGATTCTCCGGTACCCACAGGCCTTCGGCCGTGTCTCTGTTGATTATCATAGCTGTAGGACTTGCTCAGCGCCTTACCCGTGAGGACGTGTTTAATGACTATTTATGGCATGTAACTGCTCAACCTATGGGCAAATGTGCCATCCTATTCTATTATATCCTCAGTTAAACAGGATTCTGGGCTAATATATTTTTCTCTTCATTGGGCTTCAGGTACATAGAAATGGACTGGTATTTTTAGTTCATGACACATTCTTATCATTGGACCTTTTACTGTTTACTTTATTGACATAATTTTAGGAAGTGATAAGTATCCATGAACCCACCATCCAACACAAAAGCTCAGTCTTAACAATAACCTGCGTCTAATTTATGGTTCCCCACATCCCATCTCTCTGCTTTCTACCTGAGGAAGCCGCCATTCAGAATCCTGTGATGAGCAATCATTTAAAACATGTCTCCTAGGATGGGGGAGGGGAAGGGAAAAAAATCCCCATGTTCCAAACAACTGGCCCAGGAATTTCTGAAACAAATCCATGTGCAAGTTGGAGACAGTCTGTAATTTTTCAGGCCAGAAGTGTGTCTAGTCTGATCCAATTCATCTTGGCAAAGAGGGCTTTGCAGGTCTGTGATGAAAGCGGTCAAATGGGAGGAATTTCTTTGCTTTTTGATATTAAGTGTTTAACAAAGCATGGTCATTTTCTTTTTAAATTATAGAATTAAGGCGCTTTGTAGTAGAATATCAGAACTGACGTTCCTCTTTAGGTAAAAGCTATGAAAGCCTTCGATGAAGAAGAATGGTCTCATTGACTATGCAATAGAGCTCTGGCCCCCATCCTTCAACTATTTCCAGCTTTCAGTTGTTTCTTCTGGTAGGACTTCCATATTTCTAAATAAGTTATGCTGCTCTCTCTTGAGTCATCAGTTTTACTCCCCACCTATTGAATATCTACTCTGGCAGAGGGGACTTCGCTCTCTTACACTACCTTCCAGTCTTTCCCCATTATTTTTGGTTAGATCAGTATTTCAGAGATTATAAAATTATGACTATCAATATTGTTGTCTGGGCCAAGCAGTGTACCATGATTACATTTCTTCTATCACGTAATTTTTCACTTTCCCTGGAGTGTCTGACTCCCTTGAGTTTCATTGGATTTGTTTTCTTTGTACCCATTAATCTGTCTTTCCATACTCACTTACGGGCTCTCAGTCCAGTTTCCCTCAGGGTTAATCTATCTCCTATTTTATCCGGTTCTCCCTATACCCCACCCCTAACTTGTTCTCCCTGGAAACATCTTTCCTAGATCCTGCGTCTTCCGGCTCTAATCTGAACTGGTTGCTCTAGAGGCCCGTGGTCCTGGGATTTTCCTTTGCCTTTTTCCTAAATTGAATTCTCTACTTTTTTGAAGCATATGTTTTCCTCTTTCTTGTATTGCTCACTCGTTTTGTGAGAAAAAAAGAGTTACTGAGAAAAAAAGGCAAGAGAGGTAATTATTTTGATATTTTGCGTCTCTTAAGCTATCTTTATTCTGCCCTCACATTGGAATGATGGTTTGGTTATGGAATGCTAAATTGAAAATGACCTTCATTGTTTCATCGTCCTCTGGGTTCCGATGCAGCTTTTGAGAAGTCTGATGCCTTTCTGATTCCTGATCCTTTGTGGGTACCGGGTCTACCACTCCCATTCGGAAGCTATTAGGAGCTTCTCTTTATCTCGTGTCCTAAAATGTCCTGATGTGGGCATTGTTCATTAAGTATACTAGGCTCTCAGGGGGCCTTTCATTTTTCAGATTTATAAACTCCAGTTCTGGGAATGTTTCTTATATTATTTATTTGAGAATTTTCTCCCAACCATTTTCTCTTTTCTTTCTTTCTGTCAGTTCTATTTATCAGCTTCTCGGTAATCTACGTTGATTCTCTAATTTTCTTATATTTCTCTTTCATTGTCTGTTTCCTTAGGAGATTTTCTTGACTTTATCTTCCACTCCCTCTAGTAGGTTTTTTCTTTTGGCTGTCGTATTTTTCTTTTCTAAAAGCTCTTCTTTGTTATTTATCCTCTTTTTTTACAGCTTCTTCTTGTTTCATGGATACAATATTTTCTCTTTTCCCCCTGAGGATATTAACTGCAGTTTTTCAGATGTTGTCTTCCGCCTTGTTTCTCTTACCTTAGAGGTGCTTTCCTCCCACCACCAGGTTTATTAGTTTAGATTTCTGTCCTTCGTGTTTGAGGATTTTCTCAAATGTCTGGTACTTCTTGGCTGTAAGTTTATAATTAAGAGCAAGGGTTATATTTAAAATTACTTGTAACATTTTATTTTCCAAACATGAATTATCTTTGATTTCTGATACGTTTGATAAAACATTCAAATACAGAGAAATCAAAATTCTCTCATAATTCTACCTCTTAGAAATAACCACTATTTAAAAAACCTCTTCATGTTTTTATTTATGCATATATAAATATATATTTATGAGTGGAATTATACAGTCTTGGAAACCTTCCTTCTTCCGCTATCACTATGCCATATGCCATGAGTCTCTGTCCATGTCAGTACATATACTATGCCCTTTTTAGTGGCTATGACATTTATTTAACCAATCATCTATTGTCGGAAACATTTAGGTTTCCATTTTGTTGCTATTATAATTAATGTTGCATTAGGCATTGTTAAATACACATCTTTGTCCACTTGTCTGATTGCTCCTTTAGGAAAAATTCCTAAAGGGGAATTGCCGAGAAAGCAGTGAGGTACAGATTTAAGATTGGAGGTGCTGTTTGTGTGTGAGGAACTTAGCTGTTGGTGAGAATCAGTGTAGAATAAGCAGACTGCGAACTGCCTTTTCCAACGACGTCGCCAAATGTAAGTTTCTATTGGTCTGTTTTCTGAGGCTGTCCTTCAAGGGGCTAGAATCTCTTGTCAAGTGTGTATAAATCTGTCACATTTGGAAGGAAGGTGGGAGAGGAGCCTGGCATCCCATTGTTTAATGTGAAGATGAGCGGTCACTGCCATCTCTCCACTGCTCCTTGCTGTGTCTCGTGTCCCTGAGTCTCTTTCTCTTTCTCCAGAGACTACACTTCCCATCTCTGGGCCTTGCAGGGTGGGGTGAGGATCCCAGAGAGGGGAGGGGTGAACGACTGCTCCCTATGTAGATGTCAGCCGAACACTCTGGTTTCACCACCAGGCGTTTAATTCCCACCTGTCGGGCACCTGCTGCTTCGCACTCCTGAGGCTTTCCTGGCTTGGGGAGTCTGTTGGCTGACTCTCCTTAGTCTGTCCGGCTGCAGAAACTGAGCTTTCACCCGTTCCACTCAGTTAAGTCGGTTACGGCCTTCCACCTGCTCTCCACGTGCATCCCTCATGCCTGGAGATTTCAGATGACTCATAGTCTCATCAAAGATGCAGCTTGTGTTTTTGTTTCTTGTTTCTCTTACTGTTTTGGGGCTGGTTTTCAGAAGCCATGTTGGGGAACAGCAAAGTCAATCTACAACATCTTAAAACCAGAAGTGTACAATTAATTGCTTCAATCCAGGTATGATAAGGGTCTCCAAGAGGTATGAGAATTTCCAACAGAGAGACTTGTGAGGGTTTGGCCACCGGAGCAAGGAGGAAAAGGTCCTGAGGAGAGGGGGTAGTTGTTACCCATGGAGCAAACTGAGCGTATTGATAGTTTTTATTTTTCCTTGAGACTTGCAGGACTTTGCCAGGCATTTTATCTTTAAAATAAGATGTATTAAGGTACGAACTTCCAGCTGTAAAATAAATGAGTCCTGGGGATATGATGTAAGCGTGGTGACTATAGGTAATAATACTGTAGTGTATATTTGAAATTTGCTGACAGAGTAGATCTTAAAGTTTCTTACACAAGAAAAAAAATTTGTTACTACATTTGGTGATGGATGTTTACTAGACTGATTGTGGTGATCGTGTTGCAATATATACACATATTGAATCATTATGTTGTAAACTTGAAACTAATATAATGTTACATGTCAATTATATCTCAATAAAAATATGATATATTAAACCTTATAAGAATGTAAATTTTTTAAAAGCAAAAGCTGTTTGAATAAGATGTTCATTGGCAGTGATCACTGGAATCCCGTAAGGTGAGGGTACAGCTTTTGGAGGGTGATTCTGCCTTACTTTGAAATGTTAAGTCATCGAGATCTTTAAAAATCTAATTTAAAATAAAGTAAAATTTCCAAATCCTTAAATAGTTTTTTGCATTGTTCTTTCTTCCTTTGAACATCCTAAAGCTTAGAAACAGAATCTATATTTCTCAGGAATTGCCCCATTCTCCTTTTTGCTAAATAATCATTCAGGCAACTTACACTCAAAAGAGGAAACACTGACAGTTAATCAACAAAAGAAAATTATACTTGAGGGGCTGGCCTGGTGGCATAGTGGTTCAGTTCACATGATCCGCTTCAGTGGCTTGGGGTTCATAGGTTCAGATCCCAGGCACAGATCTACACACCACTCATCAAGCCATGCTGTGGGGACATCCCACACACAAAATAGAGGGAGATGGGCACAGATGTTAGCTCAGAGACAATCTTCCTCAAGCAAAAAGAGGAAGATTGGCAACAGATGTTAGCTCAGGGCCAATCTTCCTCACCAAAAAAAAAAAAAAAAAAAAAGAGAGAGAGAGAGAAAGTTATACTTGATATCCTGTTTGTATGGAAATAAAAATAGCTCTTCAAAAATGGCAGATTGAAGTTGATATTAAAAATGTCCACTTTGATAGTGAGCATTTCTCTATCTCTATTCCTGAGATAATCTATGCTACTGTAATAAATAGGATGTCAAATGGAACACAATTGTGTCAGGTTCTCTGTTTTACACTAACACAAATATACATATTTTACAATGACAGTTGATAATAAAGATTTGCAAGGACCCAGCTATTTGTGCTTTCGTTATAGTCTCATTGTTAGCGAGGCACAGTAGCGCATATATATATATATTTTAATGAAAGGAAAAAGAGCAGGATGTAGTAACAGAAAATCCAGTGATAGAGCTTTTGTTGGCCAGGTTCTTTGAGCCACGGGGGCTGCAGCATTCAGGGGATTCCTCACTTAGAGTTAGAACAGCTTCGTTGTGCCTTGGTTATAGTGTCTAGAGAGCTGTCTCTGGATTTACTTAATTGAACACCCCAACATAGGCACATTTATTTATTTAAGGGACATTAAATGTCCTTTACATACACTAAACAGAAAATTAAAGAAGATGGTAAGTAGTGCACATTCAATAAAAAAATTTAAAATTGCTACCTGTCCCCTGCACGTCATTCCTAGTTTGGAGCCCATTGGTCTGGAAACAAGGTCCCCATTTTATCTATAAAATGAAAGGTGCTAGAATTTGCCTCTACAATAAATGAGTCACTTGGGGAAAATAGAGTCTGGACAAGCTTATGTAGCTTATTCTTTTTCTTCTCATGCCCACGTAAACCTCACTATATCACAGGTCATTCTGCACTCGTGTAAAATTCCCTTAACTAGGCATTGGTTTAGAAACCCAGCTCCCAGAAATCGTATTCTCCTCTATGTGATTTGAAAATATTCTGCTGGCTATTTTTACGTCCTCAAAGTCCAGGATCAGAAATGGAATTTTCAGATTAGCTGCAGATGCGTCTCCTCCGCCCTTTGGGACTGGATGTGCTTTAATTCAAAAGGAAACTTTTCAGGCCATTAAGCTTCAATACAGTTTAATGCCTTTGGGCTGTGGGGCTTGAAATCATAGAGAAGCCTGAATAAATGTTTTAAAATAAAATCTGGAAAGCAAAGTACATTTTTTTTCCCTTACTGCAAATTTGTTTTTAGTTTTGCGATTTTCTGTCTTGTTGAATTCAAAAATCTTGGTCATGTGCAGGCTGCAGAAGTCCCAAGAGATGGCCCAGCCCGACTCAGGAGCTGACAGGCCAAGTCTGAGGAGGTTTGGCTTGTCACAGAGGGAGGAAGGCAATGACTTTCCCTCCTCTTGCTTGTAGTCTTAAACTAGTCCCAAGTGACCAGATTGCATTCTAGGCCGGAGTAACTCTTCTGCAGAATGAATAATATTTTCTTAAGCACTTTTAAGTTCTCATTCACAGCCTATTTTAAAAATGATTTAAGGAATAAAAAGGTGCTTTTTATAAGTCCCTAAGTGCGTATTTTTTAGAATGGCTAAAAGAGTAGCTTTGTTGACATACATCGAATACAATGGCCAAGCGGGATGTTATCGTGGTCAGAACTCCCTCAAACTGATTTATGCAGAAAACTGCTATCTGCCTGGTCATCTTTTTTAGGATCGAATTCCATTTTAACACTTGATTCACTTGAATTTACACAGACCCCCAGCCCCGCTTTTGAAGTGGGGAAACTCAGGCTTGCAGATATACAAATAACTTGCTCCAGTTTAAGCCGAAGACAGTAGGGTAATGGGGAGCAAAGTTGGGTTATTTGAAAATCTAGCCAGTGTACTGCCTATAAACTGGAGTGAAACCTCTTCAGTCAGAAGAGCTCTGAAAATCGAGACAAGAACTGGGACCTCTAGACTGCAGAACGGATTTGTCAAGCAAATTAATAATCTACAAAAGAGAGTTTCATGTACATACTGTTTTAAGTCTGGGGAAGCAGCCAGTCATGTGCAATTGGAATGAATTATTTCTCTATTTGTTAATCAGGATCAGGTCCCTAAATCATCTCTGGTTAGCAGTGTTTTGCAAGCTTTAAGAGTTACTGTCTGTGATTTAAAGAAATGAAACAACCTTGATTTAATACATTCTCTAATTCAGATTAGACTGAGTTAGAAAGCATTGCAGTATCATATGCCATTTCTTATGTAGCAAAGTGCTAGCTTTAAGTGTCCTAACTTTTAAAATTAGCTTTATTCATAAATTTGCTGTCATCTAATCTATGTGGGGCTTTGAATACTTTTATTATTGAAATTTAACAATCATTCTAATTTTAAATAAGAAATTGATTTTAAAAAATAATTTCCCACCAGGAGGAAAATTTTCCTTTCTTTTTTTAAACAGTATCTCCACGAGCCCCTCCATAAGGAGCGGCACAGGCTGAGAGGAAATGCAGCTAAGAAATAAATGATCTCATCAGAGGATGTCATATCCAATTTTTAGGTGACAGTATTAACATTCTATTTCCTTTTGAGCTGGACTTCCTGGGAATAATCCATAACCTTTGAATAAACTTTAACAATGTATCCTTTGTCGTTTTTGTCCATATGGTGCATTAGGAACTTCAGGAAGCCTATAATTCTGGTAAAATGAGAGACCATCTCGGGATTTCTCAGTTAAAAGGAGGGCCTACTGAGATTATACTCTATTATGAAACCCCCAAATAAAAATGGGGGAAATAACTGTGGATTATATATTTATACAACCTAGCAACTGCAAAGTCACTATTGACCTGAGTTGTTTTAACAAATCTTGTAGCCCAAATCGATTCTAGCTAATCAGATACAGGCCTCCAAAAACTATTCAGAGTGATTCAGAAGGTGCTGTGCCCAGGCCAGTCATGAGAGAATCCGAATTCTTTTGAAGACCTACAGCTTTCAATTGTTGAATGTTTAAGTGGGAAAATTCATCTTTTTTTTTTTTAATTGGAAAACTGAAGTCAAGCTAGAATGATACAGTGTGTCTTCTCGGCAGAGAATAATACTGAATTGATTTGAGGGTGGGAGCTCTTGATGATTAGTTTTCAAATAAGGATGCTGTTCTCTGGAATTCTGCGTCAAACCCAGTTCCATCTTCACCTTGGGAAGTAGTTATTCTCATCCAGCAAAAAGCATTTCCTGTGTGGTGGTAATAACACAACGAAATTTTATCGGGTGCCTCAGTAATGTATAGTCATCAATGAACCTAACAAGGATACACTTTATGAGAAAATCAATAAGAGAAAATGATTATATTGTTGACTGGAGCCAGCATCCAGAAATGAAAAATAGAAAGGAAAATATCACTTTGCATTGGACAGGGTTTCAGTGCATTTAATGTGCAGGAATCTTGAAAGTTATTAGGTATCTGGAGAAACAACAGGCAGCAAAGGGATGAAAATACTTCAGCCCGTTTTAGATGTCAAAAACAACCACAAAACCACTATTTCATCTCTAATCTATTGTTTGAATCCAGTGCAGTTTTCTGTCCCAGAGAAATGTTTCTGTTTCAGTTGAAATATGTTGTGAGCCGCTGTTTAAAGCTACTCATATTTACAAGTGGGATAAACAATTCAAATAGTGAATTGGAAAAAAAATCAGTGAGGGGTTCTACCAGATAGACATCTGGAAAACATGGGAAATGAATTTTTAAACCTTCGTGGCCTGGACATCTCATATTTACACATCATCTACCCAGTGCTGTTTTTAAATACTCACAAGAATGAACATGTATTTGGGAAAGAGCAATTGGTGTATGTTACAAAGAAGAATATAAAATATTTAGGATTTTAAAGTGTACTTAATGTAATTGGAACTAACTTAAAAACCACTTTTTAATAATGTGGCTGTACAATTCCATCACAAACCTCATTTTTCCTCCTTAAAAAAGTATATTAACTTGAGATTGTAAAACTTGACAGATTGTTTAACAAGTTTTGTCATTAAATTTGAAACATGCATTCACTGTTGTAGATGCATCTGATTTTGACAAAGGGATTTATTTTGATATCTCGATCTGCTTATTTTTGTCCCCTTATTTTTTAAACTTTTATAAAGATATTCATAGATACAATTTTATTTTTATTTATTTATTTATTTTTGAGGAAGATTAGCCCTGAGCTAACTGCTGCTAGACCTCCTCTTTTTGCTGAGGAAGACTGGTCCTGAGCTAACATCCGTGCCCATCTTCCTCTACTTTATATGTGGGACCCCTACCACAGCATGGTGTGCCAAGTGGTGCCATGTCCGCACCTGGGATCTGAACCGGCGAACCCCGGGCCGCCGAGAAGCAGAATGTGCACACTTAACTGCTGCACCACCAGGCCAGCCCCCATAGATACAACTTTAAAAGGCAAATCATTTTAAAGCCTTAAGATTAAGACCGGCAGCCCCTGGCTCAGCCTTTCGCCCCTGAGCCCTTTTCAGTGGCAACCACTTGTAAATCTTCTAACTTGCTCTTCTAGTATTTGTGTTTCTGAATAACATCCTTACATGGCTATTAAAAACATTTTGTTTTCACTTTAGGTGTTATATGTGAGTTTCCTACCTGTAATGATGAGGTTTGGCTTTCTCTCCCTTCCTCTCTCCTTTATTCATTTTGGTGAGATCAGTATTCAAAGTTTATGACTATGTACATCTTTCACACAGCTCAGCCATATGATATGATATGTGTTTTTTTTTAAATCATGTACTATGTTGTTTCCCTAGCAGTAATAACTCTCTTTCTCTTTTGCATTTGCTTAGCTTTCTCTCTTTGTTCTAGTTTAGCCCCAATCCTTGGACAAAGGGATACATTTGCTCTCACTACAGTCAAACAAATCAGGTAAGCTTTTTCTTAGATACGCCCCCGCAGAAGCTCTTTTCCCCCTTGCTCCAGTCTAGACGGCTCATGGCCGCTGCCCAAGAGGCTCCCTTCACCATCATCGTGGAGATTCTCTTTGCCTTTCGCTGTGTTGGATCCTTTTTTCCTGGATTCCAAATCTTCCTCTTTCATGTTTTATCGCCTTTTGGGGTATTAAGTCTCTTGTTTATTTGCTTCTTAATAAAAAAATGCAGAGAAGATGATTGTTTTGTCTTTATATTTCCCAAAATGTTTTTATTCTGTCCTTACGTTTGATCAACAGTTTGGCTGAGAATAGAATTCTTGTATACAAATAATTTTTCCTCACTATTTTGAAGGCATTGCTCCACTGTCTTCTGGTTTCCAACTTTGCCGTTAAGATTTCCTATGCCATCCTTTGTGAGTGGCCCTTGCATCGAAGTTCCTGGATTTCCTCTTTGTTTCCACAGTTCTGAAATTTCATGATTATGAGATTTGATATCAGCCTTTTTTCACTTACTATGCTGGGTACTCGAAGAGCCTTCTTAATATGGAACCTCATGTCTTTCGCTTCTGCTTCAGGAAATCTAAACACTTGACTGTGTCCAAGTCCGTGCTGGATGACCACTATGCTCCACTGTTAGGAGACCTGACTGCGTTCTCTCAGGGGAGTGCCTGATGCTGTTCACATTTAAGGGTCTTTTCTTTAGATTGTTCAGTTTTTTTCAGAGGGAACTCCTGCCTGGGAGATAGAAGCCAGGCTCCCAGCACTCTTGGAATCCAGTTGGGGAAGGGTGCTGTGCCGAATGCAGACTTTCACTTAGTCTTTCTGTTTTCAGTAAGACAATTCTATGCTTGGCTGTGATTTGTATTCCTGTGTTCAGAGTCACTCTACTTCAACTTTTCAAGAGAATAGACCTCTCAAATTCTGCCGGGTTACAGGTTGGGTATTGCCTAACAGTGCTGGCTGGGGAAGGGAAGCTGTTATATATAACTGCTCTAGAATATGCAGAATTTTAACCAATCCTTTTGTTTTCAGTTCACCCACACCCCTACCCCCAGAGGTGTCAAGTGCCTCCAATTCCTGAGCCTTTTGGGGTTCTGTGGTGCAAATATATTTGCTCCCAGACTTTGTCCCACTGCTGGCTTCAGTTTCTGTTTGCTTGAATCTGCCTAGACAGTTATGACTTCTCCACCTACTGCCCAAACTTGCACAGTTTTATTACTCTCATCTCCTCACCTGTTCTCTTAATCCTTATGAGTGAATGCTTTTTCAAAAATTATTTAATTACCATTTCCATGGTGATTTGGAAGGGAGTAACAGTAAGAGCATCTGTTAAATCTACCATGTTTATATAGACATGTCCATTTTCCTAAGTTTCCAATTGCCCCTCCTATGTTAGATTTGCTTGCTCTTCTTTCTTCTTTCTTCGCCTCCATCCTGCCTTCTCTTTGGTGCCCACTTTGAAGACCTCCTGAGGACAACATTTGCTCTTATGCTGCTTACCTCCAAGCCTGGATCTCCAATCTTGTTTTTCATCTAAACTCAAGTTCCATCAGCCCAGCAGGGCGGGGACTAGGATGAAGCAATTGAGGTCGCAGGTGCAAAATTTAAGGAGGCGCTCCCTCTCAGGGTTGTGTGAGTGACATCGTCGTAAATTCCGCACCCATGGCACCTAACTCTTCCCACCTCCTCCTGGCCCTGCTGCCTTGTACGTGTTTCCATTTTGGCTATCTCATTGTCAACTCCAACTTACTGAGTCCAAAGCCAACTTCATCATCCTTCTATTCACAATCCTCCTCTCTTTCCCCATCTATATTTCTGGTCTTTGTCACTAGTACTACCAATTTCCCTGTAAGATTCGGCTCTCTCCTTCACCAACTCCCTGATAGTCTGATTCAAAGTTTTATTTACTTTTTCTTTGAAATATATTGTTTATCTGTCCCTCTCAACAGGGATTTCAACTCTAGAAGCCTTGAACAAGAACTTTCCCTGCTCCAACATTTTTTACACACTGTTTTCATCACTTCTTTCCTAAAAATCTTTAGTGTCTATTTCTTACTCACTCAAATCTAAAATGCTTACTGTACTTTCACAATGCTCCGTTATCTGATCTACTCCACCTTGGATAAATTCATCTCTTTTTAAGGTTCAATACAAGTCATAACTGCGTGGAGCTTCAAGTCACTACTCACTGCTGATGAGTCTGTTCAGTTCCTCTGGTATTAAGGGTCCATTTCACACTTAACTTTACACTGACTTGCAGCAATCCACGTCTCACGTTCATCTCCCAGTCACTGGTCCAAAGCCAAGTTCATCATCTTCCCATTCACAATCCACTACTCTTTTCCTCACCTATCATTCTAGTTTCTGTCAGTAGCTCATCTAATATCTCAGTGAGATTCATTTATCTGCCCCCTGATATTCCGATTTAAAATTCTACCAATTTTTCCTGTGGAGTGTATCTCATGATTTTATGTCTGCCTCCTCATGTAGATGGTAAGCTCCTGAGAGGCAGGGTGCACATGTGAATGTGGCTTCTTGCAAAGTCCTAAGCAAATTGAAGGCCCTCAAATTCTCCTTGATAAGTAAGAAAAGGTCCCCCAATAGTTTACACAGTTACAGTTCTCCACGACAAAAAAGGACTATTTATCTTCTTATCAAAATAATATTGTTTCAAAAGAAAAGGATATTGCAGGGTTACCCCAATCGTATATTGGCATCATCATTTAGCACATATTTTAAAAATCTTTGTGTAATTAGATAAAATGTTTTAAACTGAATGCTGAAACTGTCTGCAAAACCTAAACTTTAATTATTCAAATTATTTATGGTTACTGTGATTATTACAAAGCTAGGTTTACATAAAGGTTCATAGGAAGCAAGACAGCAAGAAATTTTCTAAACACCGCCAAACTCAGCCCCAAGGATGCGCTGACGCCATTAAGGTCCCTGCAGACCATCTCTACTTCCTGGCCTCTCTCCTCGCTCAGTGCGTATGGTTTTATCACTTTAACTAGACGTTTGAAAACAAAGAAAGAAAAGGAACAATCGTAATGATTCTCTGATAAATTTTGTCACCTTTCCAGAATACTTCGTCTGCTATTTTATTCAGTTATTCCAAACTTTTCCCAACAATAAACCTCTACAAACTATCAAACTACCAGTTATTTGGAAAACAAGAAATTCAGTTAAGAAATGGTGGGGTTGAATGAGTGCTTCTCTGGGAACATGTGAGGTTTGAATTCAGAGCTTTCTAGCCTTCACGGGCATTTTATGAGGCAGAGTGTCACAGATATGGCTGTTTTCCCAGTTATTCAGGCCTGGTCCACATGGCTTCATTGTCCAGCGTGGTCTTGTAGTGTTTGTGGTGGTGCCCCCATCACTCATGAGAGCCCTGCCTCTATATTACCCCCTTTCCCGGCTGCTTCGCTGCTGTAATTAACAGGTTTATACTACCTTAGTCGTGAGCTGCCAAACTTTAAAGTGCCCACGGATCACCTGGGATCTTGTTAACATGCAGATTCTGATTGGGTGGGGCTGGGTGGGGCGGGAAACTCCGCAGAGTTTCCCAGGCGATGCCAATGCTGCTTGTCTGAGGAACACACTTTGAGTGGGAGGGACATAGGAATATTCAGAATTTGCTCACACTCCAAAGTGCTATTTTTAAGACCAAAAGTGCTACAGACATGCCAAGCTTCTTTATGTTGAATTGTCACGATCTCTTACTGATAGTTACAGGCCCATGATTTTATACTTTATCTCCATCTCCCGGTGTCCCAGTGGGCACTTGTTCTTACCCCTGAGAAGGCCGGCGTTGCAGATGGGGAGGTTTTCCCTGAACTCACTAGGTCAGTGCTGGTCAGGGTTCTCGAGAAGCCAAGGGAACTATTCACAGCCCCTCAGGGTCTGCTCACTTGGGGATTTGGAGTACTTCTAATGCCATCCAGCGCCGAGTAACTGGATCTTTATTTTTAAGAGTGCTGCTCTGAAGTCCTTAGCTTTGAAGAATATTCAGGGGTCCCACTACTGGCTGGAAAGGCTGCAATGTGGACCTTGGACTCTGATTTATGGGGCTTCTCCCTGGCCTGTTCAGTAGGGAGTTCCTCACCAGATACTCAAACAGAAATATGACTCTTGGTGGTGATAAACATTCTGAGAAGAGGGCATGACATGTGACTGAGAAAGGAACTGAGAAAGAAAATAACATTTTATTCACTGAGCTACGCTGGGCTTCTATCTCCATAAGATGGTGAGCGTCCTTCCTTCGGGCGGTAGATGTGAAAATATGAAACTCTGGGTTACCAAGTGTAGGGTGAGCAGGAGATTTTCACAAAGGCTGCTTTTCTGGTGTTTCAGAAGAATTAATTCATTTCATGTTACAGATTAGATAGGGCTATCTCCCTTTACAAACTGATTTTATTTCATTTTAATTAACTTGCTTATTTTCCAGGACCAGGTTGAGTAGCCATTTGTTTGAGTCGAAAGACATTATATCTGAACTGATATTTATCTATTTGAGAGAAACGATCTTCTAGATCAGACCAAACAAGCCAGGATTGGGTTGATTTCCTACTTCCTTTAATCTGGGATTCTCGAAGTCTGGGTTCCAGACCTACAGCATCAGTTCACCTTGGAACTGACTAGAAATGCACATTCTTAAGTCCTCCAGACCTACTGACTCAGAAATTCTAGGAGTGGAGCCCACCATCAGTGTGTGTTTCTGCCCCCTGAGATTTGCATTTTTATTATATATTCACCTCAACCAATTATAGAAGTATATAAGGTAAAAAGCCAAAGATTCCACCCAAGCCCCTAGACTCACTTTTATGAGTGCCTCATCCTTTGTAAAAATAGTTGAGTTTATTTTCTTTAACTTTGTACTTTGAAGTAATTATAGATTCACATGAAGCTGCATAAAACAAAGGTACCAGAAGGTCCTCTGTAGCCTCACCCAGTGTCTCCCAATGCTGACATCTTGAACAGCAAGAATACAAGGTCAAAACCGGGAAACTGACATTGGGACAATCCTCATGGCTTATTCAGGTTTCACCAGTTTGACAACTGTGTGCGTGTGTAGTTCTATACGACTTTATCACATGCACAGATTTATGTAATCACCATCACAATCAAGATACAGATCTGTTCTATGACCACAAGGTTCCTTTGTGTCATCTCTTTGTAGCAACACCCACCCTCTTCCCCTTTACTCCTGTCCTTATAACCACTCGTCTGTTCTTCATCTCTACAATTTTATTTGTTATTTGTAAGTTTATATTTGTTATATAAATGGAATCATACAGTATGTAACCTTTTGGGAGTGGCTTTTTTTTAAACTCAGTATAAATCTAAGGGATTCATCCAGGCTGTGGCATGAATCAACAGTTTGTTCCTTCTTAAAGGCTGAGTAGTAGTTCACGGTAAGGATGCCTCACAGTGGCTTCACTACTCCATTGTGGAAGGACATTTGGGTAGTTCCAGTTTTTGACCATTATGAACAAACTTGTTATAAACACTCTTGTACAGGTTTTTGTGTGAACACAAGTTTTCATTTCTCTGGGATAAATACCCAAGAGTACAAGTACTGGGTCATATGGTAGCTGCATATTTAGTTTTTTTAAAAAAACTGCCAAACTGTTTTCCAGAGTGGTTGTATCATTTTCTATTCATACCAGCAGTGTATGAATGATCCAGTTTCTGGCCACTGTTGTTAATTTTAGCCATCTATTCTGTGAGGTGTGTCGTGATATCTAATTGTAGTTTTAATTTGCATTTTCCTAATAGCAAATGATTTTGAACATCTTTTCATGTGCTTATGTGCCATCCGTATATCTACTTTGGTGAAATGTCAGCTCACGTTTTTTGCCTGTTTTTCCAGTTGGATTGTTTGGTTTCACCGTTGAGTTTTGAGAGTCCTTCGGATACGTGATTTGTAAATATTTTCTTCCAGTCTGTAGCTTATCTTTTCATCCTCTTACCAGGGTCTTTTGCAGAGTAGAAGTTTTTAATCGTGAAGTCCAACTTATCAAATTTTCCTTTTGTGGGTTGGGTTTTTGGTGCTAAGTCTAGAAACTCTTCTCCTCGCTTTAGGTCCCAAAGTTTTCCTCTTATTTTTTTTCTAAAAGTTTCATAATTTTCCATGTAAGACTGTGATCCTTTTTGAGCTAACTATGTTGAATAAGAGCCATAATAGGACGTCTTTACCTTGTTCCCAATTTTAGGTAGAAAGTGCTCAGTTTTTCACCATGAAGTATGTCGATAGCTGTGGATTTTTTTGTAGATGCGCTTATCAAGTTGAGAAAGTTCTCACCTATTTCTAGTTTGCTGAGTTTTTATCATAAACGAGTGTTAAATTTTGTCAAATGCTTTTCCTTCATTAGTTGATATGATTGTATGATTTTTTTTGTTAGCCTGTTGATTTGTTGGAATACATTGCTTGCTTTTTGAATAATGAGCCAGCCTTGCACACCTGGAATAAATCTCACTTGGTTGTGATATATAATTCTTTTTGTATATTGCTAGGTTCAATTTGCTAAAATTTTGCTGAGGATTTTTATGTCTAAGTTTATCAGAGATAGTTGTCTGTAGGTTCCTTTTTTGTGCGATTTGTCTGAATTTGGTGTGAGGGTAACATTGGCTTCATAAAATGAGTTATTCCTTCCTCTTCTTTTCTCTGAAAAAGAGAGTATAAAATTAGTGTGAATTCTTCTTTAAGTGTGTAGTAGAATTTGCCATTGAAACTATCCAGGCCTAGGAATTTGGGGATGGGAACTTCTAAATTATGAGTTTAATTTCTTTAATGGTAATAGGACTATTCAGAAGATCTGTTTTGTCTCGGTTAAGATTTGGTAGTTTGTGAATTTCTAGTGTGATTGGTCCATTTCTTCTAAGTTGTCAAATTTATGAGTGTAAAGTTGTTTGTCGTGCCCCCTTATTATCATTTTAATGGCTGTAGCATCTGTACTGAAATCTCCTATTTCATTCCTGATATTGGTGATTTGTGTCTTCTATTTTTATCAGTCTTGCTAGAAGTTTATTAACTTTTTGCTTTAAAAATAAGTTTTTCTTTATTGATTTCCTCTATTGTTTTCCCATTTTCAATTTCATTGATTTTTTTCTTCTTCTGCTTGCTTTGGGTTTATTTTGATCTTCTTTTTCTAGTTTTTTGAGATGGTAACTTAGGTTATTGGTTTGAGAATTTTCTCTTTTCTAATATAACATGTATTTTCCACTCAATACTGCTTTAGCTGTAACCTCCAAATTTATGATGTTGTATTTTCACTTTCAATTTAGTTCTGTGAATTTTTAAAATTTCTTTTGAGATTTCCTCTTTCACTCTCGGATTAGTTGGAAGTGTGTTGTTTTATTTCCAAGTGTTTGGAGATTTACTTGCTGTCTGCTATTAATTTCTAGTTTGATTTCATTATGGTCAGAGAACATATATGTATGATTTCAATTTTTCTAAATTTGTCTAAGTTTGTTTTATGACAAAGCATATGGTCAACCTTGGTATATGTTCCATGGCCACTTGAAAAGAATGTGTATTCTGCTCTTGTTGGGTAGAGTTCTATAAATATCATTCAGATTCTGCTGGTTGATGGGTCAGTCAGTTCTTCTCTATCTTTGCTGATTTTCCGTCTAGTAGTTATATCAGTTGCTGAGAGGGGCGTTGAAGCCCCGGCTGTAACTGTGGCAGTCTGTGTGAACAAGCCTTCCAGATGGTTCTGGTCATGCTGAACTTTGAGAACAAGTGCCTTTAACTATTTGGGAGTTTCAACTTCATGAAAGAAATTATCTTCAAAGTGGAGAAAATGTGAGTTTTTTCATGATGTTGAAACTCCCTAGCTCTGGTCCTTTCTTCCAATCCTTCCTCCTGATCATCACTAGGTACATTTTCCTAAAGAAAATCCCAATCATATCACTTCTGGGGACACCTTCAATGATTTTTGCTGCCCTTGAGTTAAGCCTAACTATCTTGAGTACTGTTGCCTCCTCTTAAGCACTGTTACCCGCTTCCATCCTTTATGGGCTCTATTCTCTATCAAACTGGAAAAGTCATAACATTCTATGCCCACACTGTGCCTTCCTGTCTCTGGGCTTTCTTCACGCATTTCATTTTCACCTGGGATGTTCTCTGTCCATAGTTATATCTAGTGAAAATTTCCTTGTCTTTCTGACCATTCCAAATGACACCTTCTTCGTGAGGACTTTTCTTTTCTTTTTTCATTTTTTAATTAAGATTATGATAGTTAACAACCCTGTGAAATTACAGTTGGACATTATTATTAGTCATGTTGTAGGTACACCACTTCACCCTTAGTGCCCTCCCCCCACCCCAACCCCCCCCTTTCCCTGGTAACCACCGATCAGTTCTCTTTGTCTATATGTTAACTACAACCTATGAGTGGAGTCATGCAGAGTTCGTCTTTCTCTGTCTGGATTATTTCATTCAACATAATACCCTCAAGGTCTATCCATGTTGTTGTGAATGGGACGACTTTGTCTTTTTTATAGCTGAGTAGTATTCCATTGTATATATATACACCATATCTTCTTTATCCAATCATCAGTTGCTGGGCACTTAGGTTGGTTCCATGACTTGGCTATTGTGAATAATGCTGTGATGAACACAGGGGTGCATGGGACTCTTGGAATTGCTGATTTCAGGTTCTCAGGATAGATACCCAGTAGTGGGATGGCTGGGTCATAAAGTATTTCTATTTTTAACTTTTTGAGAAATCTCCGTACTATTTTCCATAGTGGCAGCACCAGTTTGCATTCCCACCTACAGTGTATGAGGGTTCCTTTTTCTCCACAGCCTCTCCGACATTTGCCACTCTTGGTTTTGGATATTTTTGCCATTCTAACAGGTGTAAGGTGGTATCTTAGTGTAGTTTTGATTTGCATTTCCCTGATGATTAGTGATGATGAGCATCTTTTCATGTGGCTATTGGCCATCCATATATCTTCTTTGGAGAAATGTCTGTTCATGTCCCCTGCCCATTTTGTGATTGGGTTGTTTGATTTTTTTGTTGTTAAGCTGTGTGAGTTCTTTATATATTATGGAGATTAACCCGTTGTCAGATAAATAACTTGTAAATATTTTTTCCCAATTAGTGGGCTGTTTTTTTGTTTCAATCCTGTTTTCCCTTGCCTTGAAGAAGCTCTTTAGTCTGATGAAGTCCCATTTGTTTATTCTTTCTATTGTTTCCCTTGTCTGAGGGGTTATGGTGTCCGAAAAGATTCTTTTGAAACTGATGTCAAAGAGTGTACTGCCTATATTATCTTCTAGAAGACTTATTGTTTCAGGCCTAATCTTTAGGTCTTTGATCTATTTTGAGTTTATTTTAGTGAATGGTGAAAAAGAATGGTCAATTTTCATTCTTTTACATATGGCTGTCCAGTTTTCCCAGCGCCATTTGTTGAAGAGACTTTCTTTTCTCCATTGTAGGCCCTCAGCTCCTTGTCGAAGATTAGCTGTCCATAGATGTGTGGTTTTATTTCTGGGCTTTCAATTCTGTTCCATTGATCTGTGCACCTGTTTTTGTACCAGTACCATGCTGTTTTGATTACTGTAGCTTTGTAGTATGTTTTAAAGTCAGGGATTGTGATGCCTCCAGCTTTGTTCTTCTTTCTCAGGATTGTTTTAGCAATTCAGGGTCTTTGTTGCCCCATATGAATTTTAGGATTCTTTCTTCAATTTCTGTAAAGAATGTCATTGGGATTCTGATTGGGATAGCGTTGAATCTGTAGATTGCTTTAGGTAGTATGGACATTTTAACTATGTTTATTCTTCCAATCCATGTGCATGGAATGTCTTTCCATCTCTTTATGTTATCATCGATTTCTTTCAAGAAAGTCTTGTAGTTTTCATTGTATAGATCTTTCACTTCCTTGGTTAAATTTATCCCAAGGTATTTTATTCTTTTTGTTGCGATCGTGAATGGGATTGAGTTCTTGAGATCTTTTTCTGTTAGTTCATTGTTAGTGTATAGAAATGCTACTGATTTATGTGTGTTGATTTTATACCCTGCAACCATGAGGACTTTTCTTAATATGTGAATACGTAATTTCTCCCTTCTCAGCATCCCCATGGCAGTTTGTTTACCTCTCTCTTTTCCATTTTCCACATTATTCTTCTTTAGGGTTAGTTGGGATTTTTTCTTCTCTTTCCTGCTGGGTTGCAAGTTGAAGGCAAGGACTCCATCCTTATACTTCCTTCAGCATCTCACATGGTTCCTTAAAATACTTAAAAAGTATCTATTGAATTGAATTTTCTGGACAACTAAGGACACAATGTTTCATTGCTTTGTTCCTCTGAAATTAAAGAGATTTCTAAATAAGTTAAAAGAGTTTCTCCTTTGAAGAATCCCGAAAGTAAAAGATGTTTCTTTTTTGATGAAGTAGAGGTCATTGGAAATTTATGATGCTTCTGAAGTGGCCTTTAAATATATTTTCCGTAGTAGCACCATAATAAAATACAGAGAAATATGAGTATTACAGTCAATGCCCATAGTGACTCTAACTTCTAAGTGTGTGTGTCTCTACACCCTCTTTTCCATTCCCACTGCCTCTCCCACGGGCTGGTGCCAGTGATCTGTTCTCTGGACTATTGCAGTGTTGCCCAAACTTGCCTGGCCACAAGGACTGCATGGAGCACCCACTGAAATACAGATTCCTTGGCCACACCCAAGAGCTCCAAAGAAAGGTCTGGGAATTTATATTTTCAACAAGTATCCCATGTGATTCCAATGGTCAGGCTACTGCCTTCTGATAGTTACAATTTCTCATCTCCAAATCCATGGTTCATCTGTCATGTTGCTTAATTATCAATCAAATTGCCAACTATTTCCATAAAAGATTTGTAATTGAGGGGATAGTGTCTCTGCTTGATTATCTAAATGAAAGGGACCTTCATAGTGGCCTGGTATATTTATCAATCATAGAATGCTTTAGTGTCCTCAATATGAGCATGAAAAGTGCTATTACTTTCCCCTATGCAGAATAAGATATTGGATATTAAGAGAGCAAAAGAAAACAAGTTTTTACAGCATGATATAGAAATGCAGCAGGAAGCAATATGGCACCACCTTGTCTGTGCTTTAGCACAAACTGTTTTATACTGAAGAACAGACGCAAAATAATTTCTTTCTTTCTTTCTTTCTTTTTTTTTGAGGAAGATTGGCCCTGAGCTGACATCCATGCCCATCTTCCTCCACTTTATGTGTGGGACGCCTACCACAGCATGGCTTGCCAAGCAGTGCTATGCCCGCACCCGGAATCCATACTGGCAAACCTTGGGCCACCGAAGCAGAATGTGCCAACTTAACCGCTGCACCACCGGGCTGGCCCTGCAAAATAATTTCAGGAGCTTCTGGGAATGTGATGGACAGGATGCTTCAACACATTTGGTGCTCTGTAGTATAAAAGCTAGCTAACTGCAAACAGTAGGAAGGAATTACAGCTATAGTAAATAGTATGCTATAATGTCTACCAATGTTGACATGCAATTGCCAAGTAGCAAGTAGCATAAAACATCATAACAACATTACTATCTTAGCTTTAGAGTCTAAAGAAACTTTAGAAAGTATCTCATTTAATCCTTACATTTTATATACAATAAATAAAAATAGCAAATACTTGAGTTGTTATATCATGACAGACACTGTTACAAGTGCTTTGACCATACAACATCATTTAATCTCACTGCCTCTGAGGTAGGTTACTATTATTGTTTACAGATAAGGAAACAGAATAACAGAGAGGTTAAGTCGTTTGCCCAAGATCACACAGCTAATGCCTGGTAGATTTGAGCTTAGGAAGTCCGACTCCAGAGGTCTAATTTTTCAATTGCTACCCTCTATGGGAACTTTCTATCTGGAACTTTCACATTTAAGATGCTACTAGAATGTACATATTATTTTACAGTTTATTTTAAAACTAATCATTACAAGCCATTATACATCGTCCCTCAACTCAAAGAAATATTAAAACTTTTTGCATCATGTTTCCTTTTTTAGTTCTTTTGCAAAAGAGCATGAGCAAGAACATCACTTTTCTTTTGGAATGAAATGTGTGTTTGGCGAAGGGAAGGAGTTTGGACACCCTGCATGTTTATTTCTCAGTCTTGTCACAAACATCAGTATATAGGATAAAAAACAATGCTGCCAAACACTCACCATCAGAGAATGCCTCAAGCAGAGCGATACTGGGGCAAAAAGCTAGTTGTCAATTTTGATAGAATGTAAAAGATTTTAATGCCTTTAGATCCATAAGCACCAGGAAGTGGCAAAATGGCAATCATAATAGAACAGAAAAACACAATTCTGATACGTTCCAAGATTGGTAATCGTGTCTGAAGAACTAGGAAGTGGTAAAAAAAGAGAAGAGTTTAAAAAAACACAAATTCTGAAGTGATCCAAAAGTTCTGTGTCAGATTTTATGTAATTTTGGTTTTCTTTAGTAGATAATGTATACTTAATAAACATACACATGAGTCACTAAATATTTATGATCATATATTGGTTGGACAGAAGACTAAGAAGGAAATGCATAGTTTTCAGCGTATTACTATGGTTATCCATTACCAGGAGCATGCATGGAAGCGCAATGTTACTCGTGAAGCAAAAGCAACGTGATTTTTGCCCCAGCTGGTTCTGTATCAAACAAACGCTGCTGGCAGCAGTAATAATGACGTGAACATAAAACCTTCTTTGTCTAACATTCCTGACAAATGCTTGATTGTCCAGGAGAAGCCATTTGTATTTTTCTGAAATCTTGCAGGATGCCGTGTCACTATTTTTCATGAAGAATTGTCTTTGCCGGGTGTAGGTGTTCTCTAACGCATGTCTCCAAGGGCTGATTTCTCTACAGATAATCAGCACACGGATCCTCCGAACCAGCAAAGCAGCGTTGACTCCTCAAACCAACGACACGCCTGCGGGCTCTGGGTGAGTGAGCTGTGAAATCAAGGGCGGAGGGAGGGCAAAGGCGGCCAACGGAACACGCTCAGGGGCTGCTTTCTCCCTCAGACTCAATAATACCCTTGAAGTGGTGGCTTAACATGTTGGAAACGATGTGAAACTTTAAGAGCAACAAGTCAAATACATGGCGAGGCTCCGGGGATTTGTAAACGATACGGCCCTTTCTAGTGCACATTGCCAGGTCCTCAGTTCGAATGCAGCTGTGCTCAGCCCTTCCTACAAGTTATTGCACAAGAGGGCTTCCGAGGCCGGGGGGAGCTGGGGCAGGTGCTCTTGGTTCGCTTGCAGTCAGCTGGGTCGCTGAAATCCCGGCGAGAAGGACCAGCAGTTCAGGCAGCACTCGGAGACACTCGAACTCTCCAGAACTCCCCGGGTCGGCTGACCCCTGCTGCCTGCCATCCGCCTTCTTAACGCCTACCCCGGGGTTCTGCAGGCCCATGACGTGTGTTGGGAGAAAGCCTGTCCTGTGACTGTGTGAACTACACCGACTCTGTCAGTCCAGAGGGAAATCTTTCATCCGTGAAGCCAGCTGCTGAGAATCGTGCTGGTGTATCCAGGGCTTGGCTTCCGGTTTGACTCCATGTCTCTGAAAAAGTCACGTAGCTCTGAGTTTCCTCAGGCCCCTGTCCCACCCCAAAGCACCAAGAGGACCCCAGGGTGTTACCTCCGGGAGGGTCCTGGTGCTGGCTGGCTGCAGGGAAATTTACGTAAAAGTACATCCTACGTTCCCAGAGCCTCGGAGTCTGCACACGCTATCCAGGACTGCAACTGTGTTGGGACCTAGTACGCAGGACTAGCTTCCCATGAAATAAAGAACAGTTTTTCAAAGACAGAAAAGGAATCACATTCTGGCCAGTCAGGTTAGGATTATACTATCCAAACCAGCCCTGCGTAGAGGCAGGTATCGGCTGCCTGATCCACTTGAGTTGGAAAATGGATACCCAGGACGCTCTGTTTCCATGACCTGCAACCAACTCCTCCATCCACCGAGGATCCAACGGAGATGCTGGGGGCTGACAGGCGGCGGCTGTGGCTGGGCAGAAACCTGTGGCTGGGCCCGGAATTCTGGGAGCTTGGGTTGAAGTCCTGGATCTGCCAAGAATAATCCTGGCTAGTGCCAGATCCTCTTTAGAACCTCGGTTTCCCCATCTATAAAAATGGAACCTTACAATAGGAGGGCTTCTGAGCTATGGTTTGGTTTCCAAGATGCTATTTTTAAAACATTTGAATTCTTCGTAAGACAGCAATTATCAAAATATAAATCACTGTGACTGAAACATTAACAGTAATTAAATTATATTGGTTCACAGTGAAAGAATAAAATTTGTTCGTTCTGTAGAAAACCAGGGATATGTTTATAACTTTAAAAAGCAAAAACCACAATGGCATTTAAATTAAGAATGCTTTGTAAACTGACAAAGACTGCAGAGAAAATAGCGAAAGTAGCTGTGTGAGTGGGAGAAATATGGGTGTGGCTTTTTATGTCAATTTCTTCTAACATTTTATTTATTGTGTCCCTTATTTTTTTCAACAACTAAAAACAGACTTCCAAACAGCTTTTATCTTTAAATTTGTTTTATGGAAGTAGTCACCCTGCCTTTAGAAAAACTTTATTAGGCTGCACTTACTACATTATCTAGAAAATAGGGCATTTATATGCATAAAGATCCACCTTCCCCTGCAAAACCACACAAAACAAAAAATATAGGTGTCTGATTTTGTCAGCCCCTAAAAGTACAGGAGGCAGAGACAGTAACTGTAGGAGGATGGCATGTTACTTTACCATAACACAGCAGAAACCCTAGATGAGAAGGAAAGTGCTATTTATCAACCCCCTGAGAGCTATGATTCTGTGGATTCTCATGTCTTCAGAGTTACTGGAGTTTAGATAATTCCAGCATTTGATTCTTTATCTTAGAACTTCACCTTTGGAAAGCTTTTTAGTAAAACTAAGAAGTAGAGTCTAGAAGGTAGGAGCCTGATGGGGAAAAAAGATAAGTGAGTAGAACATAAGGAATGTCTACACTCCAAATAGCAACAGAAGGCGGGGAAATGTGCAGATTCAAAGGGAATCCTGAGGGTCGAGATGCTCCTCATTTTCACACCCGTTGACTTGTTTGCAACTCTCAGCCTTGGCAACACCACATGATTTCTTTTTAGTATCTTTCCAAAAATGCCATTCCAGGTCAGGAATTCATTTGTCTGATTTCAAACTACAAATTGAATAGCAAATAAAACAGAAGTCTGGATGACAATATTTGCATTAATTATAATTGTTTTCACCTTGAAGGAGTAGCTTCCTTGCTCGCTCTGTTTCTGTCTCTCTGCTATGTATGCATGCATGTATTTATTATTAGGCACCTCTCTTTGTAGAAAACATAATCACCGCTTCTTAGCGTTAAAGTGAACCAGAATATTAGCGAGTGTGAAGGAGGCAGCATTTCTTTCTTTTTTAAAATTCAAAAGTGTTCGAAAACCAGTCTGGGTTTCTAAGGTTAATGGGAGGACAGAGAAGTATGACTAGCATTCATACCGAAACCTACCCCATTCTAGGCTCTGTGCTCTGTGCTTTAAATGTTTCATCTCATTACCCCTCATGCCAACCTCTGAGATAGATAGTGTTCCCCCCAGTATACAGATGAGGTGACTGGCTCAAGGTCGTAGAGCTCAGAGTCAAGCTACATCTGAAATGATAGCTAGGTGGAGATTTTACACTCTATGGTTTATGAGAAAACAAGTAGCTTTCTTTATTTTAAAAAATGGATATCTTGCTCTTAAGACACCACTCAGCTGCTGATGGAAGAAAAATGTGTATTTGTCAATTACAGGGAACTTGAAAGAAAATGATTTCTACTGGAAAAGACTGCTTGAAATCAGAAGAGACAACCTTACCTTAGCACGTCAGACTTATGCATGATGAAGAAAGTTACGGTCATCGCACATTTGAGCCCTAGTGTATGAATTCTGCCTTGGGTATGTGGGAGATTGTGGGTGGAAATTGTGGGCAGAACTTCCTCAACCCACTCCCCACTGCAGCCTGGCTTGCCAACCCGCCTTCCCCCGAGTCAGAGGCTCCCAAAGCACCCTGTGCTTCTCATTTGCAGAACCCATCGCCCTTCTAGTTATTCCCTTGCCATTTATCTTCCTAGCTGGGCTGGGGGCTCCTGGAATGCTGGGGTGGTCTCTCTCCTTCACCGTCCAATACCCTGCATGCAAGACCTGAGGCAAAGCTGCACGTGGAGGCCCTGGGCCTTAGTCCACCCCACTTTCTCCTCCGACCTTGCACACCCCAGCCTTACACACTCAAGCTCCATCCTCCCCCACCCCACCATAGCTAGTCCTTTGCCTCCTCCCCAGGGCCATTTGGACAGGGAATTCTGGAGTCTTGAGCATCTGCATCATGGCTTCAAAAGGGGGGAATGGGCCACAGTCAGCTCTCTAGATTGTGGGGCCCAGGGCAGGAGTAGTGGTTGCCTGGGTGTAAGGGGAATGTTGCCAACACACAAGAAACATTGTTGAATGGATGATTAACAGTTACTATGCTGAAGCGCTGCCACAGACAGATAGCATTAAGCCGGACCTCTGGGGGCCCTGAAAACGGGAGGCTAGGCAGCAGGTTCCCCTGGAAGAGAGGGCAGTCTGAGGACAGGCAATGTAGAGTCTGGATGAAACACTCACTGTAGCTTATTGTACTCTTGCTATTATTTTTCGTTACTTTTCTGTAAACTTTAAGGGCATTCGTTGCAGAGAAAGTTCCATCTACCTGGGTGTCTATTTAATAAAGAGATAATCTCAGGACTTCTCAGAAATGACTCAAACCAACAGAAGTTGGACACCCTGAGAAATAACCTGGCCCTCAAGTTCTTTCCCTGTCTGTCACCAGTCATTCCGAGATCCACATAGCATTTCTAACTCATTCTTCACAATGTATACAAAGTGTAGATTACAAACAAGATTGCAAGGCAAGGTAAATTCTGTGTTGTTTACCTGGCAGGTAAACTATGGGGTGGAGGCCAATTTGTCTTCATAAAACAAATATAAAATCCAAACAGAAATGTTTGCTATATGAAAACAAAATCATCTCTCTTACAACGGGACCAATGCTATGAGCGGTTTTGAAGTTAAAGTTCGGGAATAGCGTGAAAACGGACTGCTGGGAGAATCTTCACGGAGCAGCACAGAAAGTTCCTGGAGATGAATCAGAACTCCGTTTGTTTTCCTCAATTCTTTTATCTTAAGGATACAAGAATGATTCTGAGAGATTTAGACTGTGCCTCACTGTAAAAGGAGAAAAAGAAAAGGGGGGGTGTATGTTCAGTAGACAGGAACTCCATTAAAGAACGAATTGACAATTACTTAGAAGTCAGGAAGCCAATTTTAAAATCAATATGTTGCTTGAGAAGGATAACATGATGTAGTGTCAAAGTAGGAAGCATTATCAAAGCTACACGTACTTTGCATCGGTCCTTAAGGAGTCCTGGTCAATGCTGAGACAGCTGAGAAAGGAGATCTGAAAGCAGAGTTACAACCTGACCAAAATCTTTACACTCTACAGACCAAACCGTACAATACAGAGTGAAGCCAGAGGCAGGTGTGAGTTTCTTTTATACTCACATTTGCTTGGTTTTAATGCAACTGTAAAAGAACACCCCCATCCGTGCTCTGCCCCCATCCCTAGAATAAATAGCATAGCTACAAACAAGAACAACCACGGAATTGGGTCCCTTGCGTCCCGCTCAGATTCTTGGTGGCACTGCAAAAGGAAATTTTGAAGGTTATTAAAGGGGAAGCTGAAAACAAAGGGAGATTCAAAATAAATTGCATGAAATGAATTTTCCTCATCTCTGCTTTAGTTTGTGAGAAATTCAGCGTCATCCACCGATGTACATCATTGAAGAATAATTTCAACTTGTTCATCTGAGGGAGCAGAAATATATTTAATTTGTGGAAGAATTAGCCGTAATTTGCAGTACCGTTTTCACATTGAGGAGGTGCTCAGCAAAAGTGTACTCTGGGAGGAAGGAAAGGCAGATGGCTGGAATGGAACGATGAAGAAGGAACCAAGGTTCTCTCTTCAATGTTTGGTACAAAGCCTTTTCCCATTCGTTTTAAATTACTAAGAAAAGTAAACATTTTGGTAAATGCTTCAGAGAGATTTATAGGTGACCCTAAATGCAATCTACTTGGTGACTGACTCAATTTTAATTCCTTTGGTTCTTGGTTGCAGAAAGGGCAACATTGTTACCACTTGCCTGGTCAAAGGTTACACTTCCTGCCCTCCATCAACCCGGCTGGGACATCTGAGTGTTTTTAGATACTAGTCAGGTCACCTTCCAAAGAGAATCACTCACGCTAACCATCTGATTAAGGGGCCTCTGTAATGAATGCTGTTGCCGGGTATGCAATTAGCCGGCCTCTAGCTTTCCTGGTGTAATGAAATGCGTGTTAGATGCCCATCCGTGTGAGCAAAGGCACCTGAGAGCTTAATAGGACATTAAATAGCCATCCATCCCTTTTAAAATTTTTATTTTAACTACATTTTAATTACACTTTTTTTAAGTGTAATACAGTTTTTGTGTTCACATCTTGGGGAATTTGGAAACTCATAGTTTAGGTCATTGTTTCTCCCTCTGAAGAGGGTTCCACATATACAGCTTTAATCATCCACTTCCAATACAACATTAATGCCCGTGGCAGTGTTGTGGGCTCTCTTTCCCTAAGGTGTCCACTAACAGAGACGCCTTCCTGAGTGGTCACAAAGCCAAGCCCTGTCTTCAGTTTTTTACTTCCTGAAGACTCGTAATTCTTTCTTTTTCACACACGAGGAAACTGAAGCACAGAGAAGTTACTTGTTTAAGCCAGGGGGTGGCAGAGCCTGGATTTGGACCCAGGCAGCCTAGAAGCTGTGTACTTAATCATGACCCAGGTTGGACCAGAGCAAAATAGTGAAGCTCTCAAAAGTTCTGGGATCTCCAAAAGCCTCGTTCTGCTTCTTTGCTCAGAAGCATCCCTCTCCTGGCCCTTGGACACTAGCATGCTGACTCTAACCACGACTCCAACTCAAAGCAGAGATCTGCCATCTTAACCGACGCTCTCCTAATCTCAGCATGTGCGTCAAGGTGGCACGTCTCGCGAGTGTTCTCTTGTTAGCCTGGCCAATCCAGCCTGCATCTCCCAGCTGCAGTAATTAGTTCACGGATGGGCCCATGACCCAAGCTAGTTCCATCAGAGGTCATCTAAGTCCTTTGTTTTGAAGTCCAGAGAAAGGAGGCTGGTTTTTCCTGCTAGACTTGAACCTGGGAGGCACGAGCAGATGCCCCATCATGGACCATGTGGCTTGAAAAGGGCATCAGCAGTGGAAAGAGGGCAGAGCCCAGCCAAGAGCCAGAGAGGGCTGGGTCCTGGAGACATCCTTGGGCTCCAATCCAGCTGAGTCTGACGCTAGTTCTGCTCTGGCCTTCTCAGCTTTGGCCCCATTAATTCCCATCCTGCTGAAGCAGTTTGCATTGGACTTTCTGACACTTGCCTCAGAAAGGAGTCCTTCTGATGAAAATAAAAATGTTATCCAGTGGCAGAGAGAAGGCACTGTGAGCCTTCAAAGAAGTGGGGACAGGGTGGGTGCTGTGGGAGAGTAGGGTGAGTTGGAAGGGAATTAGTGTTGGAAAGCTACAACACTGGCATTTATTGTCTCATTTAATGCCCCCAGTGATCTTGCAAAGAAGGTGGCATTATCTCCAGTTCACAGATGAGGAAACTGAGGCACATGGAAGTAAGTAATGTCATCCATTTTACACTGTTTCTAAGTGGCTGATCTGGCTTTCAAACCTGGGCCCATCTGGCTCCAAAGGCCACAGGTGACTTTCTGCCAATCGAGGCTACTCCATAAAGTTCTGCGTAAAGTGGAGGACAAGGGGAGTGGAATTATCTAAGGTGCTCCTCATTAGACGTGCCATGACCATCTTCAAAGCACTCAACAGGTTGTCTCAATTGTTGAGTCGAGTGGTTGAGGTGGGTGGGTGGGTGTTGTGTCCAATTCTTGGAGATGGGCTCCTGTCATTAGGGTAGACAGAATTTGGGCTAAAACTTTGATTGTGGAGATTGAGAGGAAGAAGATGACTATGAAAATGTGATGCATTCAACGCAGTAGTATTTCACAACGGTCATAGAGGATGCATAGAAGACAATGCGGGCTCAACATGACTCTTGGCCTTTTTTTTGGCCTGGGATGAGTCAGACATGCCACTCTTGCTATCGTAATGAGGAAGTAGGGCACTTTGGTCAATTGGGGAAGGAAGAGGAAAATTGCTTTATTCTCCACAGTTAATTAATGATTAATTAATGATGATTTGTTGAACAACATTTTACCTGTTGTACTATGAGTACAGTTCTGTACTAGGTGCTTTCAGAATATCAAATAAAAGGACAATTTTTAAGTCAGTCAAAATGCACAGAACAATTAAATAGCAACACATGAACAAGAGAAGATAGAAATGAATGTGTATTTATGTTCAGAGTACGTCACAGATAACAGGAAGGATAATGGGTTAAGGGGCGCTGGCCAGAGGCAACTTTTTGGATCCCTTAAATTTTGAGCTAAGTTCCTAAGAGTTAACATGACCTGTAGAAGAGTGTGGGGAAGATATGTTTTGGTCAGAGCAACACAATGGCTCTGCTGAGCAAGAGAAGGCATAGCCGGGTCTCTGGTGTCAGGGTGATGGAAACTAGGGTGGGGGACCAGCCTGGTGGCGTAGTAGTTAAGTTTGTGCACTCTGCTTCAGCAGCCCAGGGTTTACCTGTTTGGACCCTGGGCACAGACTTACACATTGCTTATCTAGTCACGCTGTGGCAGCATCCCACATACAAAATAGAGGAAGACTGGCACAGGTGTTAGCTCAGCAATAATCTTCTTCAAGCAAAACAAGAGGAAGATTGGCAACAGATGTTAGCTCAGGGCCAATCTTCCTCATTAGAAAAAAAAAAACTGGGGTGGGAGCCAGGTTTACAATGTACCTATATGAACAGTCGGAAAAGCAGGCCTATCATGAGGTCGTTGATAAAGCCCTGGGATGACGTTAGGAGGACCTTGCCTAGGATGGCAACTGGGAAAATATGGAAAAGGTGAGTCTAAAGAAATGCAGATGACCTTTCTGGCTCTGTTGCCCAAGCAGACTGTGTTACATTGGGATGTGAATCAGACAGGGTCTTATTCATCTTCCCTTAGAGTCTGGCACTCGGGGGGTGTTGATACTTGTTTATTGAATGAGGGAGTGAAGGAAGGAAGGAAGGGAAGAAGGAAGGAAGGAAGGAAGCAAGGAAGTCGGCTACACTGGGAGGATGCTTCAGCAGCAGGAGCAAGATAATAGCTATTGATCAGTGGCTGGAAGCTATGGAGAGTTCAAGAAGATTCTGAATGGAGTAGAGCCATTTTTCTTTACAGCAGTGAAGAAGTTATTAACTAGATGGGAATTGTGGTTTCTTTTTGTGGTGGCGCAGGTGGAAGTTAAGCTGGAGAGGATGCATCTTTCTGACTCAATTGGACGGACTGTTTATACCGGGTCTTGAGCTTCCCCGCCAATCAATGTTGATATTTTTAAGGCTCCCTGGCTTCCTCTCTCACAGAAATAAGACACATCAAGAGCCAAATTCCAGGTGCCTTGTTCCTCATAGATATACTTGTTTTGGTATAAAGGTTATTTTGCCTGGAATTCCTAAGTATTCTTTAACTCTTCTTCCCAGCCTTAGCAGTGTTTTCTTTAACCCGCTTAGAGTCCTTTCAGACTTGCCTTCTCTTTTCAAAGGGCACTTTGCTTTTCTCCATTTTCTAATACACCTGAACAAATCGATTAAAAGCAAAAGTCATTTTTTGGTTTCCAACAGATTTTACAGGAGGTTGAATCTCTTCCTATATGCATCCTAAATCAACAGACTCTCCCTTCATCTTTCCTTGTTCCTCCCAATGCAGGAAATTGTTCTGGTAAATGGAGTCCTTCTCCCATAACGCCTGGACTGGCCACAGCCACAGGGTCCTCTGATCCTTCCCCAGGCTTATGGCTCTGTGTATGGGGCTCTGTACTGCTCCAGTGATCCCAGGAAATGAAATTCCTTTCCCAAGCTGGAGCCCCCGAACTTACCTCTTTCTTCTTGCATTACTTCATAGATAGATAATCTGCGTTAATTCCTTCAGGGTTCTTGTGCATTTAGCCCTGGCCTCTTAACTCTGCTGCTGTTCTCCACTTAAGCACCCGAGGCAAATTTCCTGAGCTCATTCCACTGCTGATCCTTATGTTCTTGCATAAAGATAGAGTTGCATTAAAGATAGAGTTTCTTTAAGTGGGATTCTTATGCACACATATTTTCTTCTGTATTCGGTTGTGGACTGTCATCCTTTTATAAGGCCAAATCCTTTCTGAGCTTTTCAAAACAAACTTTTCTTTCCATTTCTTTTAGCTCACTTTGGGAAAAGAACTCTCACAGCATTTAGGAGTGAGGATGCTTAGACTTGGGACTGAGAATGCTAGTTTTCCATTTCCCTTGTTTTTTGGGGAATAAAACAGTTTGGCACAGGAGTATTCTGAGGGCTGCCAAGAAACAGCTACTTCTATAAATCAGTCCATTAGGCCCTTAATTTCTGTGACGTTTGTCTTTCTGACTTAGTTGTAAACTTTTTGAAAGTTGGGACTGATTCTTCCTCTTTTCCTTTTCCTCCTCACTCAGAGCTAATTACCGACTGGTTCTCCATCTCTGAAGGGAGCCCTCCACCTGTGTGGCTGTCGCCCGGATTGAGGCATTTCCTAATGCCTGTGGTATAGGCTCTATGTTTGTGTGTTGAAATTAATGTCTTAAAATTAAAGCGTTCTGAGAATGAATTTATACCAATATATGGAATGTGTTGGTATGTTCACTATAATTAGGATAGTTTTGGCCACAAATATCAGAAAACCCAATTCACAGTGCTTTAAGCAATAAGTGAGGTGTTCGAAGGACATGTGCAATGCACCCTTATTTTTCTGTCCAAATTATTAATAGCACCCCTATCACTCTCGAAAGTGCCCAGATTTGAATGATAAAGTATATGGTCATCCGTATTGGTGTTCAATGACTGCCATAACAAATTACTACAAACTTAGCGTCTTAAAACAATGCAAATTTATTGCCTTACAGTATTGTAGGTTAGATGTCCACACAAGTCTCACTGGGCTGAAATCAAGGTGTCAGCAGGGCTGAGTTCCTTCTAGAGGCTCTAGGGGAGAATGCATTTCATTGCTTTTTCCCCGCTTCTAGAGGCTGCCTACATTCCTTGGATTGTGGCCCCTTCCCCCAGCAATGTCCCCCTGAGTCCTCTTCACACTACTATCTCTCTGGGCCTCACTCTGATTCCCTTTCCCACTTTTAAGGGCTGTAGTGATTACGATGGGCCCACCCAGATAATCCAGGATAACCTCCGTATTTTAAGGTCATCAGTCAATTAGTAACCTTGATTCCATCTGTAACTTTAATTCAACGTTGCACTGTAACCTAACATATTCACAGGAGCTTGGGATTAGGCCATGGACATCCTTAGGGGGCCATTATCCAGCTCACCACATCATTCTACTCATTAAGAGTGTTATTACCATAAACATCAAGAAGTCCAGAAGCAGAGCGGCTCCAGGAGGGTAAATTCACAGCTGTGCGACAGCATCATGGACCCAGGTTCTCACATCTTTCTGTTGAGCCATCTTCAGCATGCCAACTTGTCTTTTGATTTTGGGTGTGTGATGGCTGCCTCATTCTCAGGCATTGTGCAGACACAACACATCCAGCTGAAGGAACCACAGCGCACGAAGAGGCTGTTTCTTCTCATGTAATGAAAATCTTTTCAGAAGCCCCACAAGAAGATTCTTGTGCCTCATTGGCCAGGATTATGGCACACCACAGACCACCCTCGGAAACATACGGCTGAAACAGTGGAAGCCAGAGTAAGGGGAGTTTCTCAAGGGGAGGACACAGGGGGAATGGCTCCTGGGCAGGCAACTAGCAGTGTCTGTGCATTCCCAGAAAGATGGGAGCAGTGCTCGCCATTAACAAATCAGCTGCTGAGGTTGGGACGAGGGACTTTGAACCCTCAGGGCATTCTGCTGATACGCCCTAGATTCTAGTCATGAAATTCTTTGGGGTTATGAAGAGGATTATAATTTTGATTAGAGTGGTGGCTCCAGAAATCTTGAGGCATAGCAAGAGTGTTTTATGTTTTTCACAGGTGAAGGAAGTAGACCTTATGGAATAAAATGGCATGCACAGAAGGAGGGTCGGGACCATTCCCCTCACAAGTCCATCTTTTGCTTGTTCCTGAGCCTCACTGTGGCTACTTTGTTCTTTTTTACGACCCTGCCTGGAGTGGGTATGATCTTGAGGTACAAAAGCAGAACTTATCAGCATATTTTTATATTTTATAATAACCTTGCGAGTTCTCTAGGCTGTCCGTGCTTGAAGCTTCAGTAACTGTAGCAGCTAATCATCTCGTATACCTCTGTGAGATTACGCAATATTGATAGCTACAGCTGCATAATCCGGAGTAGTACATTCCAGTAAACGAACGGGCTTTATGGTCGCGTTATTATTACTGGCAGTAGGATTCTATGGTAAAGCACAAGGAGTCACAGGCAGTAAGATGCACATTGCTTCACGCCCCTGTGACAGTCTAGGTGGAATGACTCGCCAGCAGGAGTAAATGCCCACGGACTAACACACAGCAGCTCTTCAGTCCTGGGGGAAGCTGGCTGTTAATACTATAAGAAAATTGCCCCTGAGATGATTAGAATGGGGTGGGATGACCAACAGGTATTGCAGTGTCCCATCCCAGTTTTTCCACTGCTGTGGATAAGAGTGTGGTTTTCTCAGATGATTGTATGGGAAAAACTGGTTTAAAACATGAATATGCTATTTCTTTATTACACCAAATTATTATCTTCATGTAACTTATTCATTTAATCAGTAAGTATTTATTGAGGACCTACTATGTGCTGGCTACCATTCCAGCCTGTTAGGATGGGTCAGTGAACCAAACAAATATCCCTTTCCTCACGGAGCTTATATTCCCACGGTAGACTGACAATAAAAGGTAAATACAGCAAATCCGTAAATTACATGGTGTGTTAGAAGGTGATAAGTGTCCTGGGAAAAGAAAATGTTGAGCAGGTTCAAGGGGTTAGAAGTGTGAAGAGAGTGGTAGGAGAGGAGGGTTAGTGTTCACGATTTTAAATAAGGTGGTCAGAGGAGGTCTCATTGAGCAGGTGATACTCAAGCAAAAAATTGGAGGTGAGGGAGATAGCCATGCAAACAGGAGAAATATAAATCAGATTGTGTCTCTCCCCGACATCCCTGTCACATTTAAAGCCGTTCAAAGTCTTCCCATAGCTCATACAGAAGTCTAAACCTTTTAACAGGACCTCATATAAGGTTGTTTCTCCTGTCTCAAACCTTATTCATTGCTCGCTTCCCCCAGCCCTTACGTACTCCAGCCACACTGGTCGACCTTCTGTTCCTTCAAGGTCTTCTGCTGCCTGAGACCCTTTTCCCTGGAGGTTTATCAGGGCTGACTTCTGGCTCCTTCTCACCCATCTCCTCAGAGAGACCTACCTGTGCTCAGGAAGTGTAAATTGCCCAGCCCCCAGTTCCACTACCATAGCATCCTATTGATGTTTATCACAAGCTGACATTTTCTTGTTTATAAACTTGTTTCCTTATGTTTCCCATCTTTCTCTTTTAGAAAGTAAGCACCGTGCAAGGACCTTATACTTGGAAAGGGACCTTATCCATCCTATTTTTTATTTTATCTCTAAAATTTAGAGCACACAATACATGTTAAGTGAACAAATGCATGCATGCTTGAGTGTATGAGCCTTGAAGGCTTATTGGTTTGCAGCAATTTAAGACTTACGCACCTATCCCCACCATCACACTCACACATAAGACATAGCTAATGCTTTTGTATTGTTGCAGAGGAGGTGATCATGGATGGGGGAGAGTTAACCTGCACCAGTCTGCTGTCTCCTACCAAGAGACTCTGTTAGTCAGACCTGAGGTGTAGTGTGTTTACAAATAAATCAACCCAACCCTGAGACATACTGTAAGTGACTGATATGGCAGCTGTTTAATAGCGTACCTGCTCTATAGCAGGTTAAATTAGATAGTCAGATGACCATTCATTGCTATTTCAGAGGCTATCTATCATCTGTCTATTTCTCTATCATCTATCTATCTGTTTCTCTATCATCTATCTATCTATTTCTCTATCATCTGTCCATCTATCTATCATCTATCTATCTACCTCTGTCTATTTATGTATCTATCTATCCATCATATGCTGGTCCTGGTGGTCTAGTGGTTAAGATTTGGTGCTCTTGCTGCTGTGGCCCAGGTTCACTTCCAGTCAGGGAACCACACCGCCAGTCGGTCGCTTGTCATACTGTGGTGGCTGTGTGTTGCTGTGATGCTGAAAGCTATGCCACTGGTATTTCAAATACCAGCAGGGTCACCCATGGTGGACAGGTTTTGGCAGAGCTTCCAGACTAAGACAGACCAGGAAGAAGGACCTGGCCACCCACTGCCGATACAATTGGCCATGAAAACCTGATGAACAGCAGTGGAGCATTGTCTGATACAGCGCTGGAAGGTGAGAGCATGGCGCAAAAAGACCCAGCACGCTTCATCTCTGCTCTGCCCAGGGTTGCGAGGAGTCAGAATCGACTGGGTGGTACTAACAACAAATCCTTCGCCTACTATCTGTCTAGCTGTCTGCGATCTACCAACCGTCTACTATCTATTTATCTCATGTGTCTATCAGAAAATTTGAATTAGAATCTTAACCAGGCTTGGCATTGCTCTGAAGAAAATCGAGAAAAACCAGCTATCAGCACGTAGCTACAGGTGGCACCACCTGCTTATTTTCCACTCTTTTCAGGACAGCTGTTCTTGGCAATATGTTTTATTCTTCTAAAATTAGGTGATAGAAACAAAGAAAAGCAAAAGATAGGGGCTATTTCCTTGGGTTTACTTTTCTCAAGTTTCTTTAGAAACCAAATCATATGTGACTGGTCTACAGAAGGCATTCTATTAGACGAAAGTCTGTGGAGTTAAAGGATATGAATATTTTAAAGATGATCCTTTTTGTTAAAATGCTTTCCATAAAGGTTGTGTAAGGATTGCATGGATGAGTGGGTGAATAAATGGAATAAAGGTGAACGATGCACTTTATTTGAGGAGGCAGCATGTTGTAATAGAAAGCTCGAGGGCTTATGATTTCTTCCTGACATGTCTAAAACTGGAATAACTCAGGGGAATTAGCATAACCTCTGAAAAAGAATATTGCATTTTTAAAAAATGTGGAAAAGCAACTTCTATCTGTAAGTTCAAACAAGAATGGTATGCCTAATTTTTCACCTATCCATTAGCAAAGATTAAAAGTAGTAATAGTCATGGTACGGATGTTGTAAGATAAAACACCAGTCACTGCTGGTGTGAGTTGATATAACCTTCCTGGAAAGAAATTTGATAAAATGTAACAAGAGTCTTAAAAATTTCCATACCCTTTATTCCAATTATTCATCTTTTAATTGATTTTCTTGCCAAGCATGATTTGTGTATAAAGAGGTTTATTGCAATGTTTTTTGAAATAGTGAAAATCTGGCAACATCTAAATGTACATGAGTAGAATGATTAACTAAATGGTAGAATATCTATATAAGAGCATATTATGCTACCATTAAAACTTATGAATATGATGTAGTGTTAAATTAAAAATTAGGATATGAAATTATGTGTAGATTACAAATTCAGCTATGAGAAAGAAAATATACTGAAAAACTATTGGAGGAAAATACGTTAAAATATTCAGTGATTGTCTCTGGATGGTGGAATTACAGATTTTTTCCGCCTAAATACTATTTGTATCTTTCCATATCTTTCCCAATGAGCATGGCTTATTTTGATCCTCATGAAAGAAAGTTTTTTTCACTAAAATCTTTGGAGGCAGAACTAGATTCTAATTTAGGCCCTACCAAGTACTAGTTGTGCGATATTTGGTAAATTATTTAATGTCTCTGAGCCTCAATTTATCATCTGTAAAATGGGGAAGTTAACTTCCAGCTTGCAAGGGTGCTCTGATGCTTAAACAAGATCCCGTATTTAAAGAGCTAAGCAAAATTGCTGGCACGTGGGGGCTGGCCCCGTGGCCGAGTGGTTAAGTTCGCGCGCTCCGCTGCAGGCGGCCCAGTGTTTCGTTGGTTCGAATCTTGGGCGCGGACATGGCACTGCTCATCAGACCACGCTGAGGCAGCATCCCACATGCCACAGCTAGAAGAACCCACAACGAAGAATACACAACTATGTACCGGGGGGCTTTGGGGAGAAAAAGGAAAAAATAAAAATCTTTAATAAAAAAAAAAAAATTGCTGGCACATGTTAGACAGTAAACAGAACTTATTACAATTATTACTCTGGGGTTTGAGGTGATTACAAGCTGGTAGGAGTATTTTATTTTTAACTTTACTAATTAATCTTTTACTTTTTATTTCACACTTCAACATTTTACAGAAAAAAATAATCATTTGATGTTAAACTCCAGTTGATTACCTTTGTGTGTGTCTTCTGATACTTTTCAATGTAGAGACCTAAATTTTTACATAAATGTAATCAGTAAATAATAATTTATGTTCTACTTAACATTTTTGGGTCTCACTCAAACATTTTTTGCATACAATTTTACATATATTAGTATTATTTAATGGTTATATAACAATTTATTATAGCAATAGGAATACACTAAAATTTACTTATCCATTTCGCAACTTTTGGTGGTTTTTTTTAAGATATAAATGGAATTGCTACAAACATCTTTGTACAAATAGCTTTTTTTTCTTTTAAATATTTTCTTAGGGCATATGCTACTCAATGTGAGTTAGTATACACACAAAAGAGATTGATTATAGAGCTCTTGTGTATTCTTCTAAATAGCTCTTTAAAAAGACTACTAATATACAGTGCTACTGGTATGAAGAAACATGCAATTTCAAAAAATTTACAATTATAATAGCATGAACTAGCTTACAGTTTTTTCAATTTGCATTTTTAATATTAGGAAATCTGAATATTTTTCTAATTGTTGACTTTTATATGTACCTTTCCATCCATTCTCATTTTGTAAATTTGCCTAGTAAAAAGTAGAAAGTGTTATGGATTTTCATGCACTTTAAAAAAAATATTAAACACTTTATTCACATGTAATGCAAACAACTTTATTTATTCCATCTCTTCTTCTTTTGTCTTCTTCTTATTTAGGATACATTTTTCATTTGTCTTTTGGTTGATCTCATCCACCTTGTCAATAGTGTTTTTCAATTGCTTATAAAGTTCCTTTGTACCACTTTGGGATGAGAATTGTCATCTTTTTATTTTTACTTTTATATTGTTTTATCTTAGGTAAAGTGGATTTACTTTCATTTTCCATACTGATATCCAGCTAGTGTTTCCACCAGGAGTTGTTAAATATTTATTTCTTTCTTGTCAATTTATTAATCTTAGTTGAATTTTCTTTCAGCGTCATAGACTATTTAGAAATATTGCTTAATAAGGTAAGAGTATTTTCATAGGAAGTTTCTTAATACTGAGAAGATAAATTTATCACTATAAATGACTATTTTATCTATGAAATAAGAAATTATTTCCCAAGACTCTGAATTGATAATTTTGAATGGAGGAAGACCAGTTTGGATATAGTAGAAAAGTTACTAGTTCCAACCAGGACGTTCTTAAAGATAGCAAGTATCGTATACGATCTGTTATATATAGTTCGCATGAAATTTATTTGTATGTAGTTTGAAAAATGCATGAATTAAATTATAGATTATTTTTATGATAATTACTTCATCATTTTAGTGACAGAGCTTGCACTATTGATATGAAGGAACCTTTGATTAACTCTCAATTTCTTATAAGATAAAGTGAAAACTCCTTAACATAACTTCACCATTGAGTTCCAACTTCCCACTCAGCCTCCTCTGGCATCCCCACTCCACCCCCACATTCATTGTTACTGGCCCCCATGCCTCTCTCTTTTGTACCTTGTCCATGAACTCCTTCCAGACTGAGTTCTCCATGTTACTTACGATATTAGTTTGGATGCTTTAACTGAGGTAATTTAATAGTGATTGAAACATGGGGGAAAGTTTATTTCTATTTCACATTAAATTGAGCTGGTGGACAGCTTGGGGTAAGCTGCACTGTTCCATTGGGTCATCCAGGGCCCAGGTGCCTTCTGCTTTGTTGCTCTGCCATCCCCTGGGGTTTTGTCCTTGTCCACATCGTCTAAATAGGCGACTAAGACCTGCATCTCAGCCCATGGGAAGGGCTAAAATAGGAAATAGAGAGCAAGGGCCTTCTTTTTAAGGATATAACCCCAAAATTGCAAACATCACATCTGTTCCCTTCAGAATTTAGTAACATGGTCCTAATTAGCAGGAAGGGAGGCTGGAAATAGCATCTCTAGTGACCTAGTGCTCAGTTAAAACCCAAAGTGGCATTAGGGTGGAAGGAGTGATGAAAAGATGGAGAGAATGGATCATGGGGGTTTCCCTGTTATCTGTTGCACTTTCTGTGTGAAGTCTTTCCTCAGGTCCTTGGGCAGAATTAGTTTCTCTGTCCTCTGGGTCCCAAATGTATGGTAAATAATTTTTGCACATCTCTCTCTCTCTCCCTTGAGTCTCTGCTCTCCTTGAGGGCAAGCATAATGTTTCCTTCTTCTTGAATTTACCTTCTTATTTCATACTTACATTGACAGATACTACTTTTATTTGTCAATGTCAGACGTTATCTATCATATTGACTTCTCACTTGGAAGATGAAGCTGTAACCCTTCCACCTTCCTCCCATGTTACACACACCCTTCCTATGTCACTCATCCTATGTCCTCATCCATTCAATATAGCTGGGCAGCAGTTTTATTTATGTCAACATCTGCATTGTGTTTAAATAGTTGTGACCTTGTAAATGTTATTCACGCATTGAACCATGTAGTGTAATTTAATAACTTTTCCATCTTGTCCAATATTTTGTTTTCCTTAGAGTGTATAATTGTTTGTTTTTTAAAAAATTATTGTTGCTATTTAATATCTTTGTACTTATCACTGAGTTCAAAACAAACTTTCCTGAAATTGCACAAATTTCCTTTCAATGTGTTCAAACACATTAAGTGTAAATTACATCTTCTTGAAGAAAACAAGCCTTCCAATGTGCTCCAATTAGGACTGTTTGTTTTCCAGACTTTTTGTTGCTGAGTAATATTCTCCTGTATGGATATACCTCTAAATGTTTTCGATTACTCATCCAAATTACTAAAAAGAACTTTTGAGCATTCACCCTGCTATATATACACAGCGTATTTGTACTATAGTACTAGTGTATTTTACATATTATGAAATGACACAGACATGTAGAAGTTAAGAAAAGATGAAATAAAAATAAATACAATCTCTTTTCTTCTTGCATACCAGTGCATTGTCCTGATTAGTCTGTGGGTGTACATACTTGGTGGCCATTATATTATGCCACTTGGATGTACATCGCCACTTGTCTATACCTTATGATGTTTCCAAGGTGATTCATTATCTTTCCCCTTAATTCAGCTCCTCCTTCTGGTTTCCCTGTGCTGCATGAAGTCAATTTTTTCACTCAATTAAGCCAGGTTGGTAAGAATTACCTTCAATCATCACTTTTTCATTCCTTACAAACAATCTCCAATCCCAAAATATCTCTTGGATTCATCAGTAGGTGGCCTGTCATTACCTCTCTGTGTACACGGTCTATTCACATTTACTACTTTGTGGATCAACCAAGAAAAATTGTGTTTTTTCAGGAAATCATCCATTTTCTTTAGGTTTTCAAACATGTCATTGTAAGTTTTAGGTAATATTCTATTATAGTCCTTTTAGCCTTTCTAGAACTTGTGATTATGTCCTTTTTTTCACATTCCTAATTTTACGGTTTTGCTCTTTTTTCCCCTTAATCAAGCTTGGGAAGAGTTTACCTGTTAGCCTTTTCAGAGAACTAGTTTTCAAATTTATGTAGTTTTGTTTTCTATTTTACTAATTTCAGCTTTAATCCCCCTAAGGTATAGTTTAGATCACTTCAGTCCTTTCTTGGTAAGCCCTCAGTGGCTCCCCATGGCCCTCTGGATTAAGTGCACACTCTTCAGACAGGCAGTCTTGGCTACGAGGGGGTGTGTATTGAATGGCGCGCTTTATCCCTTGTCAGAGAAGGAGAGCTCTCGTTGTGTGGAGAAGAAAACCATGTCTGCAAACCGGCCTGTAATCTGTTTAGCTATGTTATACAACACCTTTTATGTTTAACATCGGGGGCAGATCCCTGACCTTTGGCAAGGTTGGGAAATAGACCTTGCTTTCCTGAAAGTTTGGGATATAAATAATATTTATATATAAGGTCTGCAATACCATAGGATCAGTTTCATGAGCTGTAATTAAATAGGACTCTTGCCATAAATTCTTTAGTTCTTGATGGCATGCAACAGCTGGTGACCCTAGTTTTTTAATAGTGTTTTCAGGGAAGGAGGGGAAAAAAAAGAGAGGGTCGTTAATATGGTCCAGCCTCTGAGACTTTTGCGAATATTTTGGTCTAGGACATACCTCCACACACTAAGTGAAAGACATCTGTTCATTCTGTCTGTGGGAAATTAGTATTGGCATTGAAGGTAGCCTAAATGAATGGATTGTCCCAGTCATGGTCTACCCGTTTGATTGATACACAGTATCTATCATTTTTGGTGGACTTAGCCAATTGAGCTGATTTTGTCTTTTTTTCTTTCCAGAGTAACATTCTCAAAATCCTATGTTACTGATTGATCTGTGATCTATTATTGCTTTCCGTGAGAAAAAAAATACTGCCAGCTGCCCCCAAAATTGCCATATTCAGGAGAATGTGGCTGGGGCCTGTGTGACTGTTCCTGAAGGTGTTGCATTAGAAGGCCACGGCCATGATCACTTCCTTGATGGCATCCTACACTGATTGTGTTCCCAGGCTCATTATGGATTGCTAGACATGGCAGGTAACTGGTGGTATAAGACTGAGAGATTTATTGACATGAATGTGATAGAAAACAAGTATCAATTCATGTGTAATTTGTACCGAGGGTTTTGTGTGTGATAGATTGCTCTGTGGTGATTTTGAAAGATGGATATGTGGGGGAAAGTTCCTAGCTAGTGAAGAATATGGAAATAAAATATTATTTCAGTGTTCACTGCAAATGTGAAAAATGAAATATTTTTACTTGATTTGTTTCTGATCACAAAATTTATAGAGATCCAGTATAAAAAATTCAGGCAAAAAAAGATAATAAAATAAAACTCATCCAAATTCCAGAGAGAATTACTCTTAATATTTTATTTACGTATTTATAGTCTTTTTGCTAGCCACATGTCAACTTAACAAAAATGCAACTATATTAGATAAACTCTTTAATAACATGCTGTGGCAGCTTAAAAAAATGGTTTTAAACTTTTTGACACTCCTTTTTATTGTTCTCTTGCCTTGTACCTGAGCAGGCTTCTGACTCATTTGTAACCAACAGAATGTGGCTAAAGTGACTCTGTGTGACTTCCAAGGCTTGGACAGAAAAGGTGATTGTGCTTCTGCCTTGCTCTTCCTAACACTTGTGCTGAAACCCTAAGCTATGGTGCAAGAAGTTCAACTGCCCGAAGCCCTCCTGCTGTAAGGGAGCCCAGGCCATATGAAGAGGCCGCGCATAGGCCTTGCAGCCAACAGCCCACGCTCATGTCCCAGCCGCCAGCCATCTCAGATGCCCAGTCTAGGTCAGCCTCCAGATGAGTGAGCTTTTATCCTACTACCATCTCTAGAGAGACCCCCAAGCAAGAACTGTCCTGCTGAGCCCGTCTTAAATTCCTGACCTACAATTTTTTGAGAAAAACAAAAATGGAAAAATTGGGGTACTTTGTTATATAGCAATAGTAACCAAAACACATGCTTAAAACAAACAAATAAACAGACAAACTTGGCAGCATAGCTGTGAACTCTTTAGGTTCATTCTATTTCCTTCTGCATCATTTTAATGGTTTCATAGCATTTTTATTGTTTAGAAATAACATACTGTTTTTAAACTCTTCCCCCAGTGTTGAATACTAGATTACTTTGCCTTCTAGCTAAACCTTCTGGCTAAATCTCTGGACATATCTATGATTTCTTTCTATTTTTAAAAATTTTTTTAAATAATTTTTTATTTTTATTTATTTTTGAGGAAGGTTAGCCCTGAGCTAACATCTGCTGCCAATCCTCCTCTTTTTGCTGAGGAAGACTGGCCCTGAGCTAACATCCGTGCCCATCTTCCTCTACTTTATATGTGTGACGCCTGCCACAGCATGGCTTGCTAAGCGGTGCCGTGTCCGCACCCGGGATCCGAACCAGCGAACCCCAGGGCCACCAAGCGGAACGTGAGCACTTAACCACTGTGCCACCGGGCCGGTCCCTCTATGATTTATTTCTTAAGATAACTTACTAAAATTCAAAAAGTAGAAGAGCCAGAGTTATTATTTTTTAGTGCTTTTAACAAGTACCTTCAAATTATCCTCTACCTGCACACACAACGGAAAATAGAGGAAAGAGTGTGGGTTTTGGAATCAGCAGGCTTGAATTCCAACTCACAGTTCCACAACTGTGTAACCTTGAGCAAATCACTTAAACTCTCTGAGCCTCATTTTAACCATCTGTAAACTGGCAATGATAATCCTTTCCTCAAGGGATTGCTATGAAAAGCAAACGAGGTACGGTATGAGAGGGCCAACCCCAGCGATGCCCTTTAAGATGGTTAGCTATTTTTCCTGGAATTACTTCCTGAGAGTGAAGGAATCTTCCCCAGATTTCTCTTTCCTGGTCTTCCCCATCTCTTGGGTCATTCCTCTTTCCTTCTGGTACTTACCTGGCTCCTGTCCTCTTGGGTCTTGCACACCGCAGGTTGATCAATCCTGGGTGAGTGGTAGCTGATGAATGTTGAAGGTATTGCTTCTGTCAGTCAGTGGAAGCATTTTAAGAGGTAATTGTTGAAAGCACAGGCATCTTGAAGACCAAAGGAATGAGTCCGTGATGCTCGGATTCCTGGCACCTGATGCACAGAGAGAGAAGGCGTTGCCCTGGAGGACCGCCACCCTGTCATCGCATCCTTCAAAACACACGTCTCAGACACTTCCAGTCACGAGACTGACCCTGTTCTCAGGCAACCTGCATGGGACAGCTGGCCTTCCTTTTAAATAAGGGACAAGTGAGGAAACAAATCCATGCCGACACTTCTTTCACATTAAGTTTGAATTACTTTTGGGAGAGACCACTTGAGCTGTGAAAAGTGTGGGAAGGGAAAAGTGGCCACAGATGTGGGGCAGCTCTTCTGGCTCTTTGGAGCATGTTTGGCTCTGGGTAGCTGAGAAAGGCTGCTGTCCACAGGTGACAGCTGCGGATTATCAGCAGGTGAATGGGAATGAATGATGTTGTGAAGATTTTTCTGAGCCATTTCTATTTCTCTCTCCATTTTTTTATTCTCAGTCATTCCAAAAAGCTGGATGGATTGAGGACTGAAAAAGGAAAGTTACATCCTTAACTTTATTGAAGCCTGTATCTGAGAACCAGGCCTTGGCTGGAAAGATGTTTGCTTTCCAAAAGTGTAGACAGTCTTCTTGTAAATACGCTATTATGCAAGAGCTGTGGAACCTTCTTCAGAGACAGGGGCTGGGCAAGATGTTCTTTTTTGAGAACATGTAGAAAATAAATTATTTTCATTTTGGATATTTCCTTTTAATCTTTGTCTACATACACATGTAGTAGGTCACAAGTTTTCTCACAATAGATTCAGATGTGCAAAAAAATATAACTTTTTAAGATATAAGATCAATTTGGTCTTCCTCATGAATCCTCATTTGTGTCTTTGTAGTAGAAAAAAGCGTTAAAAACTAGGTTTTTGCTAATTAGTAAATTTAGTCTGAGGCAATCACTGAAACAATCTTTATAAACGCTCGGATGTTTTAGATAAAATGGACTCCCCTTGGGCCTGCCCCTACCCTCCTCCTCTGAGGAGGATCTGGGTTTATGAGCGATGAGGTGGACGGAGATGGGGCTCCTTGAACCTTTGGTGATTCCCTTGGGATCCTTATTTGTCCCTGTTGTAAAATTGCTGGTCTGTTGGCTTCCTGGGAGGATGACCACCAGGGTGGCGCTGGTCCCACAGGGGAGGGCTGGCTGGCAGCTGAGGTTGAGGCCTGTTGCTCGTATAACCTGCAATCTGTGTGGACAGAGGAGGTGTCCCCTAGGAACTTGGCATCCCTTACCTTGACACATGGCGCTGCAGGCGCTTTGAGCCTGTGCTTCATGCTACATCTGGCTCCTGGACCAGTTCTCCCATTTAGCTTCCCACCCCGGTGGGCCCCCGGCTAGTTCTCAGCTGATACTGTCTGTGTCTACGCTGAGGGGCGCGCAAGAACTTCTGGGACCTCTCCAAACCATGCAGACTCTGGGGTGAGCCGGGAAAGCCTTTCTTTCACTACGCATGCTGTCCTCTGGAGTTTATTTGTTGTGGCTGCCTCTGGTTTGGTGTAGGCCAACTTGCTGCTAGAGTCTAACTTTGAGGTGGGGCCAAAGCCCTCCTGTCTTCAGCCTTCCTCCCCACCTATCCAACAAGCTTCCCCGCAACTTGTGGGGTGGGAAACTTCCTCAAAGAAACACATGATGGGCTGCTTGGCAAGGCCTCACCTTTGATGTCTTAACAAAAGCATTTTGTTATTTAAATGCTCCCCTCTCCCTCAACCTAGTCTGGCTTTCAAGACCAGCGTCTCACTAAAGAAAAAAGAAAAGTGGTTCTGAGGCTAGAAATTAATCCACAGCCTCTTTGTTCTGACTACACCACCCCATCTACACTACTTAGAAACGTCTCTTCTCTGGAGCAATCACCCTGTGGGGTTAGCCCAAGAAGTAAAAGATTGTAAATAGGGGCCGGCCCGGTGGCACAGCAGTTAAGTGCGCACGTTCCGCTTTGGCAGCCCCGCGTTCGCCAGTTCCGATCCCAGTGTGGACATGGCACCGCTTGTCATGCTGTGGCAGGCATTCCACATATAAAGTAGAGGAAGATGGGCATGGATGTTAGCTCAGGGCCAGTCTTCCTCAGCAAAAGAGGAGGATTGGTAGCAGTTAGCTCAGGGCTAATCTTCCTTAAAAAAAAGATTGTAAGTAGACGTGATTTACGGTGGGACATACAAATTCATGGATTTAATATTTGCAATGTATCATCCAAGTAACAGATATTCTATATCATTACATTCAGTGTAATACCATTTATAATCTATTTCATCCTCTATCCTATTTATTGTTTATATTATAATAAATATATAAAATCATTTTAAATGATCATTTTTAGTGGTTCTAACTATTTCATGGGGCCACCCCATGGTGTAGTGGTTAAGCGCACATTCTGCTTCAGGGGCCTTGAGTTCACGGGTTCGGATCCTGGGCGCAGACCCATACACCGCCCACAGGCCACACTGTGGTGGCATCCCACGTATGAAATAGAGGAAGACTGGCACAGCTGTTAGCTCAGCAACAATCTTCCTCAGGCAAAAAGAGGAGGATTGGCAACAGATGTTAGCTCAGGGCCAATCTTCCTCAAAAAAGAAAAAGGAAAAAAAATTTGAGACTCCAGATCTTTAAAAAAAAAACTATTTCATGAGTTTGATGTAGCATAATTTAAGTAAGTGTGTCTCTCTTGTTGGACATTGTATTTATTTCTTAGGGCTGTCATAACAAAGTACCACAAACTGCATGGCTTAAAAAACAGACATTTATTATCTCACAGTTCTGGAGACTAGAAGTGCAAAATCACGGTGTCAGCAGGGCCACACGCCCTCTGAAACCTGTCGGGGAAACCTTCTTCATCTCTTCCTAGCTTCCAGTGATTTCCCAGCAATCTTTGGCATTCTTTGGCTTGTAGACATCATTCTAATACTTCCTCTTCACATGCGGTTCTCTCTGTGTCTCTTCACGTAGTCTTCATTCTATGTATATCTGTGTCTGGGTCCAAATTTCCCCTTTTTATAAAGAAAGCAATCATATTGGATTAAGGCCTGCCCTGAAGCCCTCATCCTAACTTGACCACATTTGCAAAGACCCTCTTTCTAAATAAAGTCACATTCTGAGGTACTGGGGGTTAGGACTTCAACATATCTTTTTTGGCAGGATGCAATTCAAGCCATAACAGACATTTAGGTTGTTTCCAGGTTTTCGTTACTGGTGGTGGTGTTGGTGATGGTGGTGGTACTATTATAGACAAAGCTGCTACAGATATCTTCAAGGACATAGCATTTTAATTCTATTGAAATAGAATGCTATAATTTAAAAGCAACAAGAAGGGAGTGCAAATAAAAATTTTTAACTTAAATTATTGATTTCTATTTTCCATTATTCACGTGTTTTTAATTGATACTCTAGAGAGAAGTAGAAGAGAGATAGTTCGGAGCTTGGAATCAGTTCATTCATACATAATAGGTTCAGAATGAGATGGACATTGTCTAACAGTTAATATAGCACTGTGGGCAAAATAAAATTTTAAGAATTGGGAAGTTTGAACTGAAAATTAATCCTTTTTCTAAATTGTGGTTTTGAGATCACATTGCCTTGCCATGTGTGGTAAAGTTTTTCTAGATATTCTTCTATGGAAGATAATTGGTAGTCCTGTTTTCAACATGTTTTGAAGTTCTAACACTGCCACAGGCTTCCAAAAGGAAGAAACTTCTGTTATGTAAAGATTTCCTGGAGAAATCAGATCTTTATAACTTGTGGGGAGTCCCTCGATGCCTGACCTCCTGACAAACTCACCCACATTTCATTTTCCCGGCCCCGGCCCCAGAGCCTGAATCTTACCTGCTCCCAGTTGGATCCTAGCTATTTGTTGTCCTTCTCTTGGTTTAGCCTCAGCGATAGCTGGAACTCAGGTAGACTCTGTTCTCTGCAGAGGCCGGAGATTTCCAGACAAAGCTTGGTCATAAACTTCTCCAAGATAGACCAGCTCTTCCAACCCCGAATCTTCAAGATCTATACTCCAGTACCACCTTATTTCTTCTTTTCTAGAAGTTTTGGTACCATGATTACTGGGAAGGTTCAAGGTTTGAAGGATCCAAGCAGGAAGGAGTTAACATTACTATGCTTTTCTTGGGTGCCAGGCATTGAGTCATGCTTTTTCACAGCCTGTTTCTTTAATACTTAACCTTGAACATAGGCATTGTCATTCCCATTTACAATTGAGGAAATGGGTCAGAGAAATTAAAATATTGTCTAAGTGAGTGGCAAAACCAGAATTCAAATCTAAATCTGCTCAATCCTATGTGTTCTTTCTATCCCAGCATAATTACTCCCAAGGAAAAGCGTGGACTGCTCAGAAAGTGACACTTCTAAAGCTGGACCGTGTGGCATAACTGGGACTGGCTTGGGGCTGAGGAATCGTTAGGCAAGTCATGGTAGGTCTGCAGCAGTGGATCTCAGCCAGGGCAATTTTGATCCCTAGGGGACATTTGGCAAAGTCTGGAGACATTTTTGGTTGTTGCAACTGTGGAGATGGGTGCTATTGGCATGAAATGGGTAGTGGCCGGGGATGTTGACAAATATCCTACAATGCACATGTTGATACGATAAAGAGAAGCAGACTAGAGAGAGTTCAGAGCTTGGAATCAGTTTATTCATAAATAATAGGCTCAGAATGAGATGAGTATTGTCCAATAGGTAACAGGACACAGCAAAGCCCCCTATGCAAAGAATTATCTGGTCTCAAATGTCTATACTGTTGAGACTGAGAAAACTGATTTGGAAAACTGGCTTCTCATCTTGGCCTTACCAGAAGGTTATGAACTTGGCGTGCCTACTTTGCATCCGTCTGCCTCAGTGTCTTCAACTGTAAAGTTGTTTTACAGAGCTACACAAACTCCGTGATTCTTGAGTTCATTAAAGAAGGTAAATAAAAATGTCCATGCCTGAAAAAAACAAAAATGGGGTGATTCTGCTCTTTATGAAATCTGGCAAAGCTTCAAGTATATTACAGTTGGAGTTAAAAGGTTCTATTTACATTGAAATAAACTAATAGGAAATAACTATCTGTTTTTTGCCCAGATGACTGTGGGAGTAGCTGTTCTGTCTTCCCAGCTGGCTGCTTCAAGTCCCTCTGCTATTGCAGGCCTGCTAGTAGTGGCCCGCATAGCCACATATCTATTATTATTTTTTGAGAACAATTTCCATCTATTAGTCGGTGTTAGTTTTCTGTTGTATCATATGAAGGGTCTTGAATCTTCTCTTAGTGCAAAAGATTTTCATTTTTTTAAATGAGTTGGATTCCACTAATAGTTGGACTATTACAATAAGTTATTTCAAATATTTGGTGCAAAGTTGGCTGAGATAAGAGTTTAGACAGAGCATCAGAGCATACACACAAAATCCGAAATCAGCACGGAGTTGCGCTGGTCTCACATCAGTGCTGAAAACAGTATATATCACGTGGGTTATGGCTGCATTTTTTTATTCTCAATGATCTATTATATATTATTTCCATAACAGCACATGGAACTTAGTGGCTGGAATATTAATACTAGCTAAAAAAACATATCTAGTTACTTTTGCTTAAAATGGAAGATAAATGATTCTCTTCCACGAACACTAAATAGGAAATACTAGGTAATATTTTCCCATACCCCAGTAATAAGATATATAATAGGATTTGGTAAATAGAAAATTTTCTTTTGGTATGACTGTAACTAGCCAAACTAAATCACAGAGCTGCCAGTCAACACAGAAATCAGTTTATGTGAGGAAAAAACACTTCCAATAATCATGGCCTTGGTTTTTTCTTTTTTCTTTGGTTTGCTTTTTCTTAAGAACTGGAAGTGCCGAGCATTTGTTTACCAGCAGGCTTGATATTGACAATATATTGACATAATATTCTGGAGTGTTTAATTGCCAAAATGTTTTTAAATGTGGCTGAGGTCAAAGTTGTTACAAAGTGATCATTATTTAGTGAGTGTGGCTAGGGTAGTTGGGGTTCTACATGTCCATCCTGAACTGATGGATGTCCACGCCAGGGGAAACCAGGCTGCTGTAGGTTTCCTTGTTATTCATCTAAACATGCCCAAGAAGAAAGGCCCAGTGAGACTGACGTTTCAGCAGAAAGATGCTCTTGTTAACAAATAGTAATCAATTGTCCTATGGACTGTGAGGTAAGAGAAAAATGAGTAGGTCTGATATCTAGAAAGTATGTTGGCTTTGCAGTCAGACAGCTAGGCTCAAATCCTAACTCCACCGTTACCGGTATGTGAGCCTGGACAAACTCCCTAAGCTTGCTTTCTTTAGCGTCAGTTTTCTTATCTGCAAAATAGGGATATTATCTTCCTCACTGAGTTTTTAAAAATAAGATTTAAATAAAATAGACTATGTCAACTACCTGACTTAAAATATGTGCTTAACAAATATCAGCATCCGTTCCACAGTCACACCTGCTCATATTCCGTCCTGTCATCCTCCACAGTTCGCATTACAGTGAGAAGGATAAGGCTGATGCCCAGTGCCACGCAGGGGGATGTGACTGGTGTCATGTGCACCCAGTGCTCTGAAAAAGGAGAGGTTGTTCCAGCCTGGTGAGCCAAGGAGAGAAATAGTCTTCATGGTGACTAATAGCATAACTCTGGCACAGCCCTTGTCACCCTGTATTTTGTGTGTGTGTGTGTGTGTGTGTGTGTGTACACCTGATGTCCTTGCCCTTCCCACATCCAGCCCTGCATCCTCAGGCCTACCTGTCATCAACTTAAAAAACAAATTTCCCTGTTATTCTATCTCAAAATGAGTTTATTCAGGAATAGCCAAAAGAATTGCAATTAAGGACATGTGTGCTATGGCAAACCATAGCCAAATCCAGAAAAGAAAGGAGGGTGAGCTGACTTTATAGAGAAAAAGGGGCAGCAGGGAGGGGCTGTTCTAAACAAAAACACATTGAGGGAAAGCAGCAGTTCAGGGCTGCAATAGCTTCTCATTGGCTGAGCTGCAGAGTTTCTGATTGGCTGGGCTGTTGCTGGGTGGGGAGAGAAGTCTTCCTTCAGTAGTGAAGTAGTTTTACTTCCTGTCAAAGAGGAAGCATCTATCTTTTCCTGTTTGGTGTGATTGACAATGTATGATAGGCTGTGACCCCGTCCACTTAAGTTAAAGTTTCCTTTATTAATTTCCATACTGCATAGTGCAAACAGAAAATAAATATTCCTGGAATGAATGAATGAATGAATGAGCATTTATGCTGTGCTGAGGAGAACTGTGCACATTTGGAAATATCTAATGGAGAAGCAGGCATTCCAGGAGGGGTGGACCCCTACAACCAGCTTTCTCGTTTCCATTCAAGGTGTAGTTTTAGTAAAATTGTGTTCGCATTACTTTGTGATTTGCCCCAGGCAAATGGTTAAGCAACCATTTTAGTGACAGATCATTTTTCTTTGGGCTCAGGTCCACAAAGTGAAGCATGTAAGAGCATGTTTCACTAAGATTCCACCAGAATCTTCCCTCCAGTGTAGGAAACCTGAGCAAGACCCAGCTCTGCCCCTTGCTTTATGGATCTGGGACCTGAGGCCGGCGGAGGATACTTGCTCCCTCCTGTCTGGGCCACAGTGCTGGTCAGCAGGGTCAAAAATGGGGTCCAGCTCTTGCAGTTCAGCTTAAACAAAACAAAACAAACAAACAAACATTAGCATTTGCTTTTTATGAGTCATTGTTTCAGCCATGTTTACTTATGGCAAACACAGACTAACTGGTCAGCACAGCTTAGTAAAGGCTTCTCAACCACCAGCTGGGCTGCCGGGCTTCAGACTGACAAACCAGCTATTATGAAAACCACACTGACTGTCTCTGTCATTGACTCAGCTTTTCATTTCAGAGAGAGAGTCACAGCTTTTGTGTGTTCATAAATTTGCATGAATAAAGAATTAGAGAAATACAGCTGTTACAGGCATAAACTGGTTTATCCTGAAGGTAATGAGGCTTAAGCTTCTAGGCCTCTCACTTGTACAGACCCCAGACCAGCAATGTGTTCCTAGGATCATATGTTTTCATAACATTTCCAAAAGTTAGATATTTTTGTGTTATTTTTCTTGAAAAAGTTCCTCATACAACTCTTCCTCCCAGATTGTATAACCTTCAGGCCCCAGAAAACCTAGATCTGCCTGATTACGGGTTACTATTTTTCCAAACTCTGATTGCTTAAAGAAAGAACCTGTAAAGATACTGCTTGTGTCAGAAACAGCTAATTTCCCCCAGGTTTCTACTTTCCCTTACCCCCTTTCAGTAACAGCACCCCCCGGTTTAGGTGGGCTCTTGTCCACTCAGTTGGAGGATGATGCCCACCTTCCCTTGCAGTAGGTCTGGCCATGTGGCTAAATTTTGGCCAATAGGAGGTAAGCTGAAGTGAGACTTGACAAATTCTGGGTCTGAAAGCCTAAGCTACTTTCCCTAAACTTCCCTCTTCCTCCTTCCCACTGGCTGGGAAATGGTGATGACCAGAAGCCACATGTGAAAGATGGTGGCCCTGCCCTGCCTTTCCTGACCTGCTTGCTCCAGACTCTTAGGTACGAGAGAAATCAAGTCTCTTAATTAAGGCAGTTTAGACTGGACTCTAATTCATTCGTTTCCCCCTCTTCTCTGTCAAACAAAATAAGTGAACAAAATATAAACCCAATTCAGGAAGGATTTACTCCCGTAATTACCGCTGATCCTATAAACTAAAACTGAATTTATCTAAGATAAGCAAAGTTCTAGAAATATCGTTACCAATAGATTCCCTCAAGCTCCATTGGCCTACTGTTGTAAGGAGCATGGGACAGAAAGTTAGGAGAAGAGGATTCTACCATTTATTAGATATGCAGCAGACGCTCTGTCTCTCCGGGCCTTGGCATCTTTGTCTGTGTACTGTGAATAATTATAATTTCATCAGCGTCTTAGGAAGGCCAAATGAGTCCATATGTAAGATATCACTTTGGTTTTGTATTTATTATTTTACTTTATTTGCATCCTGTCTTATTCCACAAATGATCTGACAAACTTGATAATACAAATCAGTTAGTTTGTTGTGACAATTAGAGATAATCTATACAAAGTGTTTAGCACAAGCCTAGCACTTTATTTGCGCACTAAGTGGTAATTTACCATCAGAAAGTGAGTATTCAACAAATGATGGCTTATTATTCATAATAGTGTGCTATTTATAATAGCACATACCGAGTTTTTCGAAATTGTAAAACTGCACAAATAACAGTTATTATTGTTATTGTTGAGCCTATTCTGAAAAAATCTAAGCACTTACCATCAACAGATATGAGTCACTTAGAGAATATTTACAAGATGTGAGTGTAGAGTGTAGTGGACATAAGGGAGGGTGGCTGCTCATCTCTTGGTGTCCTCAGCCACCCTGTCTATGGTTTCCACCCCAGCTCCTGACCTCAGCTGATTGGTTCAGGGGCAGAGATGCTAGACTTAGCTGGGCCAATCAGCTTCTCTATCCTGAGAGACTGGAGGCTGGTGGAGCCTAGGCTGGGGTTCTAACGGGGACTCCTCCGGTCCCGCCTGAGGCTCACTGTTTCCCTCTTTCTTCCTCTCCATCAGCTGCCCCAGTGTCCTTCCCACTTCCCCATCCTTGACTTGCTTTAGCCAGAGTCTGGCTCTTTGCTTTGCACCCAAAGAACCTTGACTGATTCCTACAGGAAAACAATGTTTGCTTTTCTCAAGGGCTTGCTTTCTGTATTTCTGAGATTTGTATAAAGGACAAAAAGTGTTAAGGATTTATGAATAGGGCTGAACAAAACTGAGGAGACAATATAAAACAGGACAATTCTGAAAATTTTGTCCAGCTTCCTTCAAATCATTAACTTGGCAGGTACAAACTGAGGAAAAATATTAAAGCCAGTTAGAAATGTTTTTCTTATCAAATTATAAGACTATCTGGGACTAAATAGAACCACACAAGGCTAAGTTAATGCATTTTGCGTAAAGAAGATACACAAATAAATGATTAAACGTACCGTGTTTCATAGGATCCTTAATTAAGACCACAATGCAAAGGAACCTTGAACCAATTGTACCACGTACGAGCCACCAGGACCTGGCTCTAACGCTCTTCTGGGAGAGGAGTGTGGTGAGCTGTGGGCCTGATTTGCCCTCCAAGGGGTGCTTTGTTGCCACTGTACCAAATGTGCTAATTATAAGGCAGTTTTCTCTTTAAGGCAGTCCCTGAGCACAAGCTCCTGAGAATAGTCTGTCTGTGCCGCCTGTAAAACTGCCTTCAAGTGGGTTTTGAAACCTAAACAATTACATGGATAATATATGTGGGAACAGACTATTGTAAAAATAAAAAATTATTTTCACTTTCAACCGAATAAAATGTAACACGTCCTTTGCCCAAGTCATGCTTTATTCTAGTCACCTTTATTTCACAGGGTTTTTTTTTTTCTTAAAGAAATCGCTCCCAACCATAATAAAAACCTCATTGATCCTTTCTTTGGAGACATTCATAACCAGATCTTTGATGAAATGCCCCATAATGGTTCTAAATGAGGTGTATTGAACTGTTTTGTCAATTCATTGCAGGAACAGTGGCAGTGCCAATATTAAACGTGAAGCGAACAGTTCTTATGAAAAGTGTTATGGAAGCGCTGTAATCTTGGCCTTTTAAAGGCACGGTTTTATGTTTTAGGTCCTTTAAATGTAGTTTGAAAAATCTCAGCACTCTATTAAGTAATGAAACTAAAGATGCCATTCACTTTCAAGCCTAGCTAACAAGGTTTGGCCCTCTGCGAAGGGTTCTATTAGATGTTACTCCCTTTCAGAGCTCCTCAGACAACATTCATTCATTCACTTATTCAATCTTTCCTCCATTAATCCCACCGCTGTTTATTATATGCCTGCTGTGAGCGCTTGTGTAAATATGCAGACAACATTACTTAATACCAACGGAAACACGCAAGTGGTCTTGGCAGGTTCACGGCAGGTGTCTGATAGAACAGTTTACATTGAACAAATTGTGCTTGTTCACAGAGGAAGCTATGAACTACCCAACTGTGAAGAGAAGTCTCACCAAAAAGTATATGACGTCATCTCTTAGTCAGGTTTAAACTCAGCTTTGAATATGTCTTTGTTTCCAAAAAGTGCATATTCTAAGGGCACTGCCCGTGTGTATTTACGATACACATTGGCCTCCCCCATGTTGCTGGAAAGAATCCTTACCCCTTGCTGTCTAAGTAACTCCCACTGCTGCTCACCTGGGGATCACCACAAATGCAGCTTCGAGAGACGCAGCTCCTTCAAGAACTGATGCCTGCAGTGGGAGCCCTTAATGAATCACAGTTTGGGCTCACGTTTGAAGCTCTGTTTTGTTTGCTCTGGCCCTGGCGTTTTAATTCCTTGCCATGTCTCTGATTGGTGGTTAGAAGTGTCTTTCTTGTCTCATTTTTGTCTGCCCCCTGAGGCCTCCCGAAGTGACTTTCATGCTTGGAAACCCCAGGGCCTATTTTTTCAAGTCAGGACACCCCAAACACATCCTCTAAATTTGGTAAAAATATGTCTAGCTATTTGGGTATGATGTACTGACAGCAGAAAGAAAAAAACTTAACTTTAGATTTATGGGACAAAGATGAAGCATGGTAGCATGCTACAGAGAATTCCTGCAGGTTCAAAATGAGTTCAAGTGTGTGGCAACAAGGCTTTCCCTTTTGATGTACACGCAGGAATTCAGATGCTGTGAATTTCATAACATCAACTTGGTTTCAAGCGCCCCTCCCCTATTCGCCACCATATGGAATCCGAGTGTTTTACAGGGGAGGCCATGAATGCCCATTTTGTCTTCTCCTTGTCTGTCCCCATGGTGGGGTCTGTTCACATGAAAGCTACATTCTGCAGGAGGGGCATCCTGCCCTGAGGAGAAGAATGGCATCTCTGGCCAACTTTGACTTTTTCACACGCTTTCTCAAAATTCTGTCCTGAGAGGCTAAGATAATTTTGTTTTTTTAAAGTCAGGATTTGAAGGAAAAGCTGCTTTTCCAGCTATCTACAGAAGCATTTCTTGAGATTTAAAGTTGTGATTACATGTGAAAAAAGTCTGGCCATACTATGAATTATTAATTAATATTGATGCCCCATCAATCAGGGCTGTGCATTTATAGGTAGGTATAAGTTATAGAAATCCAGGCATCCTAATTGGCACTCTGGAGGGAAAGATGCTCAGACAATCCTAGCAGAAACCCTTTTTCTACAAGGTATGTGGAGTATATTTATCCTCCAGACAGTATTAATTCCAGTGAAGCTCTGGACAGCTTGTTCCAGTGCCAGTTTTCAGGGATTGAGGAGGCCCAGTTATCTATTGTGTAACCAACCACCCTAAGACATAGTACTGTAAAACAACCATTAATTTGCTCTTGATTTTGTACTTTGTGCTGGGTTCAGCTGGCTAGTTCTTCTGCTTCTCTTGCCTGGAGTCACCTATGTGGCTACAGTTGGTTGGTGAGTTGGTCAGAGGCTAGCTGGTGGGGGATGGTCTCTGTCATATGTGAGTGAATTGCTGGAATGGCTTAATGTCTGGGCCTCCCTCTCCACTTGGTCTTTCACCCTCAAGGAGGCTGGTCTGGGCTTTACTCCTATATGGTGATAGTGGTTGTCCAAGAAGGTGAAAGTGGAAGCTGCAAGATCCCTTGAGGTCTGGGCTTGGAAGTCTCATTACATCACTTCTGCCACATTCTACTGGTCAAAGAGAATCATAAGGCCAGCTCTGGTTCAAGGAGTGGGAACTACCTCTTAATGGGAGGAGCTGCAAATACTTCACAGCTCTGCTCAATCTGCCACAGGCAGGAGGGGTCAGAGTTGGAGCAGTGGGCTCCTACCAGTTTGGACTGTCATGACTTCCGCTTGATGTAAAGTAAGCACTCACTTTGGAAAGGACTTGTAGAGTGAGCATGGGTAATAGTCTTTCTACCATGAGACCAACCCTTGGCAACAAGCTCCTACACTCCTACCAGAATTTTTCCAAGAATCAAATATGATTATATCACTCTCAAACTTATACCTTAGTGTTTTCCTTTTGTCCAGAAGATAAAATTCTCATTCTTTAGTCTGGCCTAATGGACTTTCACAATCTGGCCCGTGCCCGCCTTTCTGGAGTCATCTCGCATGGTTTCCCATGAGAAGCTTCGCTTCTTGTAGTTGCCAATTGCCCCACATGCTTTCATGCTCTGGTGCAGTTCCTGATGCCTAGAACCTTTCCTACTCTAGGTCCACTGGGTCTGCTAAGGGTCAGATGCCCTGCAGAGCTTTTCTGGAGAGCCTTGCTACATTAGATGCCCCTCTCAGAGCTCCTTTCTGGTACCCATGGCCCTTGTTACACCTCATTATTGCACTTTTCACACTGTGGAAGGCTGAGCTCCTTGACTTTCCCTCCCACCAGACCACAAATTCCTTGAAGGTAACAACTGTGCCTCAGTCCTCTCTGTAGCTCCTAGCTCCGTGTTGGGCACATAATGGGAGCTCAAAATAATGTGAATGAACAAATAAATTGTATAGTGAAATCTCTTTGGGATTTATTTCTTATAATTTTTGGTAAAAGTTCCCCACCTGCCCTTTGGGGGCCCCTGAGATGTACAATATGAAGACACATATCACAAAACAGACTCTCCAGGCTTGTGTGTGGGTCATTAAGGGATTCTGATGTTTTTCACTATTTCTTGCTCTCACCAGCAGCAGGGTCTCTTGCATTCTTTCTTTTTCTTCATGTATTTTGGAACTATGTGATCCTCATCAGTTTGAGTGAGAAGAAAACCATCAAGAAATGGTGAAGAGAATAGCAATGTTAAAATCTCATCTTAAAAGTTGCCTATAAGTCCATGGCATTCCCAGGAAGACATTGTGCAAGTGTTACTTCCCAGCAAGGCATGTGACTGCTGGAAAACCCTAGACTGATGTTGAGTCAACAATTACGGTTCACACAATGGTCTAAAATACAACTTTTAGGACTGAATATCATTTCCTTTTTCTTATAGCAAGGCAATTCAGTAAAGATGCCCATGGCCCTTACACATCTATGGTGGTTTCAGGGAAGTCACTCTCCCTCCACCTCAGGCCTCAATCACCCCTGGTCACTCACTGAGGCCACCTGGCCCCTGTCACAGCCCCTGGGCAGCAAAGGCAGCTCCTGATGCTCTTTCACCATTCAAAGGCTGCTCCAGGAGAAGGTGTGATGAGGAAGAGTCAGGCCAGGGAAAGTGGGTACGAAATGAAGAGCAGTGTTAGGATGAGATGGAGCAAGGAGAGGGAAGGAGGGAGAAACCTTCCCTTCCTCTCTGTGGCCTGAGCGTGGCCTATCTGAGCTTATTCTGTCTGATTTCTTTATCCTCTAGGCCTCTCAAGGGCAGAGTTTCCAGCTTTCTCTTTCACGCAGTAAAAAGTATCGGCTACAGGAGGAGTATTGAACTCGAAGCTCTGTAAATCTTGCCAAATTTCAGTCCGTAACTGATTTGCTAATAGTGCTCTTCATCTCAAAACCCTCACTCGATATTGATGACCAAATGCTTCTGTGTCTCTCCAAAAAGCCTTGAACTTGCTTCTTGATTGGCCTTATTTGAGGAAACATTTGAGTAAGTATTTGCCCTTAAGTGACACTATAGACTGATTAAATCCTTAAATAAAGCTGAGTCTAAATGAGACTGAAAGGAAGAATTGCAAGCTTTTATTCTGCGCCAGACCCTGTGCTAAGTCTTCACACGCATTATTTCCTTGATCCTGACCTCAACTCTGTGAAATGAACACTAGTATTATCCCAGATGGGAAAACTGATTTTAGTGTGATTGAGTTGGTTGAGTAAGGCCACACAGATAGTAATGGAAAGAGCTGGAAATATCCCAGTTCTGTTTACCCCTGTGCTCTCAACCTCTTCACTAAGTGAATACAGAGAGTCAATATACATCCATCCATCTAGCCTTCTCCAACTTTTATTGAGCATCTACTATGAGCCAGGCATTGGACTAGATACCTTACATAGGGTATCACATTTAACTAAAAGAGTCTTTTATTAGCTGAGTTTGTATATAACCAAGGACCCTTCCTTATAGATAATATTGCATAGTGGTTAAGTACTTGGAATTTGGTTCCAGACTTCTTGGGTTTAAAACCTGACTGGGCTACCTGCCAGTTCTGTGTACTCTGACAAGTTATTAATTTCTCTGTGCCTCAGTTTACCCCTCGGTGACAGGACATCTATCTCATGAGGCTTAAATGACTTAAAATTTCTAGAGTGAATTGGCTTTTTAAATGTGGCTGAGAAGACAGCTAGTATGAACAGTGAAACCCTTTCTAGACAATAACTCCAGCAAGAAAATCTTTAAAAGAGGAATGAAAAAACACCTATCAAATTACAAAATCCATAGCAAGTTTAAAATGAGAATATTGCCTAAATGTGTCTACAGAGCTGTGAAGTGTGAGTGTAAGGAATTAAACTATCTAATTTTATTCAAAGGACAAATAAAAAGGTTATTTAAAATGTTTAAATAGTAATGGCTAGTAATACTGGATCCTGGTTTTGAGAGAAGAATATTGACATCCACTTCTGAATTGTTTGCTTCCAAGACATTTTAGGATTGTCTAAAGTGGGGCTGATTGTTTTGGATGATAAGTGGATTATTTATTGTGATTACTTATGCACTGCCAGGAGAGTACTGGGTGCTTTCTACATAGGGACGAGGTGTCAGCTGACACAGTTGACCCTTGAGAGATGAAATACTGATGCCCAGATGCTCTACTGACTCAGACTTTTAAGAGACAATCTAGGAATTCCTTGTGCTCTTTGGGTCAGTCAAGAAAATCGGGCAAGACCATCTTTAAACTTTTGTGAGTATATATTCAACCTTCTTCATAATTTATTTAATTTCGCTGACTGTCTTCTTTCCTCAGATTTTGCTCTTAATCCTCCCCCACAAGAGCACCTCCCGTCAAATTGTCCGTTTTCATAAGAGGTGGGAGGAAAGCTTCCTGGAGGGGAATGTCTGCTTTGAAGGAGGAAGCAGAGGGTTAGAGAAATCAAAATGCCAATTATTTGTAAGGTCTGCAGCTGGGGAGCAAAGCTATTAAAAAAAGAGTTCACTGCAAAAGGGTTCCCCCTGCTGGGGACTTACTGAATTGCACTGACATCAGCTCTGAACCCTTAGCTCAGCTTGGGTCTGTAACCTAATGCAGCTGCTGGCCGGGGGCCTCCTTCTCCCAACACACCACTCCTAGTCCCAGACTGGCTGCAGATGTTTCTTTATGACCCATCAAAATGTTTGCTAAATATCATCTGTTAATTTCTCAAACATCCTGGCTTTAGTTCTTTTATCTGAAACCCGATTCAAGATCTTAAAATAGATGATAGCAAAATAAAATACAAATTACGAAGGTGTGTTTGTCCTGAAGCATCAATAAATTGTGCTGTTCGGTAGGAGTCCAATCACAAAGAACATTCCTTCGTTTCTCCGCAGCTTCACGATGGGAAGACTGGTAAGGGACTTGGTGACCATCCCTAGTCTTCAACTTTTGATCAAGAGATTTTAAAAACATTGCCACATGTAGGAAGAGCTATGGGTCCCAACCTCAGTTTGTTGTGGTCACAGTCACTCCCTTTCCTACCCTCAGCAAGTACCTCTCAGTGGTACTTCGATACAATTGTATGGGAGGCAAAGTAGCTGCTGTCAGCATCCTTTCATGGGTGAGGTGTGGCAATATCTCCTCTGAGGCCGGTGCCAGGCTCCATTGATAAAGGGATCCACACTCTTCCCGAGGACTGTTTTGTAAGATGGAATTCCTGGATTGAAAAGTGCTTAACCCAAAAGGAGTTCCTAGTGGTGAAATAATTGTCATTTGGGAAAACAGAAATGGTGTAGCCCACCCATCAAATCACACACCAGGGTCCTCTGCCCCTCTGTTAGATAGAGGATCAGTTACCATGGCAACCAAACCTCCAGTGGTGGCCCTCAAGACAGTGTAGCCTGCTTCCCGGGGAAGAGAGCTGACGTCAGGAGGTGGGAGGAAGTGGGGAGGAGGTCCACTGGCCTCAGGTCCTCACCACACCCAGGGGTCCCCTGAGCAGAGGGAAGTGGGGCCAGCTGCTGCTCTACTCCAGGAAGCTGGGAGCAGGCAGCTGGGCTGGGAACGCTTTGTGCTCAGGGAGGTCTGTGGAGACAAGCAGCCGCTATTATAGGATATTTCATCAGAGCAGCTGCAGCCTGTCAGCTCCTGACTCAGTGCCTCTCAGAATGTCCACCCTTTAGAGACTCCAGAGCTGTATGCATTGAACTTTATCTGAAAGGCTCTACTACTGTCAGAGTTCTTTTAAAGAGAAAGGCAGCCTTAGTTGTTTTTTTTTGTTTTCCCAAGCAGCTGTTTGTTTGGATAGGTAACTGGTTCTCCTAGTGTGCTCCCCAGACCAGCAGCATCACTTCACCCCAGAGATCGATGGAACCGTGAATTCCAGTGCCCCATGCCAGGCGTGGTGAATAAGAAATTCTGGGGTGAGACCCAGCAACTGTTTTCACAAGCTCTCTGGGTCATTCTGGTGCACACTAGTGTTTGAGAACCACGGAAATTGGTGAGGAATTCATAATTAAGTTAGTAAGAGAATATATAATGGCAAAGATGAGAGGGCGGGAAATGGTGACCCAAACCCTTCAACTAAGATGAGGCCAAAGGCAGTTTCTTGATGCACACAGCCTGTTGGTTTCCTCCCCTTCTGGAACCTAGAGCACATCTTCAGTGTCCTGTTGAGACCAGACAGACAAGAATACTGTCCCCAACATTGACACGATTCTTCTGGATGACTACAATTTGTTTAACAATGGTCAACATTATGGTGAAGTTTCTGATAGTCCAATGCAGGGGAAGACAGTGGTTGCCAAACTATTAGAAAGCTTTTAATGCTCTCTGTAAGGCATTTCAAGCCAGCTCCAGAAAGGAAAACTTTGGCTTCAGTAACTGTGATAGTCTTTAGAAGATAGCTGTAGGATGTGATCACAATGAACTACTATGAGGTGGCTAATAATTTTTCACCGGGCATTGCGGCCTGTGTGCCTCTCTCTGGTTAGAAGGTTGTTTGCCCGTTATCTTTTTACCCAGGTTGTAAAGTGCTCAGCATAGTGCCCTCTTAAGGATCAGGATTTGAGTACCAGCTGCCATCAATGGGAGCCTTACCATCTGCTGAACACATACAACATACCAGTTTCTCGTTGAATTCACACCTCCATAAAGTAGACGCTTTTAATTTCTCCATTTAACAGTAAGAAAAAATGAGTCTAATGAGAAGCAACTCAGCCCAATTCCCCAAGCTAGTAAGCGGTCACTCCAGGATCAGAACCCTGGGTGGTCTGACTCCAGAGACCATGGCATTAACCAACCTGAAGCCCTTGGCCAAGGGTCACCTCCTTCCCAGGTCTCTGTAGAGACCACTCTTTCTCTTTGTGGATATTGCTAATATTGCTACTGATAAGTTGTAGAATATTTACATTGTTTAACTTGTTTTATCATCAGAAGGGCCCTATGAAGTGGGGTAACAGTGTAAGGATCTTCGAATTACAGATGAGGAAACTGAGGCTCCAAGCAGCTCAGCAGCCTACATGAAATTACTCAATTAATATGTGGCTGAGCCAAGGGTTAAACCAGGAAGTGCATTCATATTTAATATATTCTATTCTGCCACTTAGCATGTCATGGCTTGTACCCAAATTATCTATGTTCATGTCTGTGTTTATCAGATATCAGTGACAGACCTTCTGAGTAAACTATCATGTTTTTTTCTTTCAAATATTCAAAAAAAACCAGACTTAGAACTTTTTTTACATTATTTTATTTTTGCATTGCAAAAGTAGTATATGCTTGTAATAACAAGACAAACAATTCAGAAGCCTGTTAACCTTTTTTATAGTCCCCATAGCATCCACTGTATTGCCTGACATAAAGTAGATGTTTAAAGAAAGTGGGTGTAAATAAATATTGATTGATTCCACACACAGGCACTCAGTTGAGCACCAAGCACTGTGATGGGGGTGGTGGGGATGCAGCTACAGCCTCTGTCCTCACGGAGTACAGGTAATCATGTGACAGGAATAGGACAAAAAAGGAAGGGCGAGCACTGAAGGAGACTGGACCAAGGGGAGTGACCAGATTCTGAGGTTTCAGTGAAGGCCTCCCAAAGAATGATTTATTGAGGCAAGACCCAAGTTCCCTGTCTGAACTCTGCTTACTCACTCTGTGATATTAATTTGATCTACAAATGAAAAGGCTTCATTCATTCAACAAATATTTCTTATACACTCACTATGTGACAGGTTCTGTGCTTGGTCCTGGAGAGTTTTTTGAAAAAATAACAGCAGTATTGTGATATAATTCACATACCATAAAATTCACCCACTGACCGTGTACAATTCAATGGCTTTTGGTATATTCACGAAGTTGTGAAACCATTACCACAATCAATTTCAGAACGTGTTTATCTCCCCAACAAGGAATCCCATAGCCATCAGCAGTCATTTCTCATTCCCCCGAAGTCCCCCTGTGCCAGACAACCACTAATCTACTTTCTTTCTCTGTGGATTTGCCTATTCTGGACATTTCATGCAAAAGGAATAATATGATATGCGATCTTTTGTGACCAGCTTCTTTCATTTATATTTTTAAAGTTTATCCTTATTCTGGTATGCATCGGTACTTCGCTACTTATTACTGGATAATATTCCATTGTGTGTGTATACCACTTTTTATTTATCCATTCATCAGTTAATGGACATTTGGGTTGTTTCCACTTTTTAGCTATTATGAATAATGTTGCTATGAATATTCATGAGCAAGTTTTTGTGGACATATGTTTTCACTTCTATTTCTCACTTAGGAGTGGAGTTGCTGAGTCCTATGTTTAACCTTTTGAGGAATTGCCAGATTTTTTTCCCGAGTGGCCGCACCATTTTACATTCCCTCCTGCAGTGTATGAGGGCTCCAGGTTCTCCATATCCTGACCAACATGTATACTAGCTGTCTTTTTTGCTTATAGCCATCCTAGTGGGTGAGAAGTGGTATCGCACTGAGGTTTGAGTTTTTGGTTAACCTGGGGAGTTTTGAGTATTGCGGTGACACGATCTTGCTTAGGATTTCAAAGGATCTGTCTGGCTAAGAATAGACTGTAGTGGGGAGAAGGGAGGGAGCAGTGGGGGGAAGCAGTTAGGAGATGACTACACTAATCCAGGAGGGAGGCGGTGGTGAAGCAGGGCAGTGGCAGTAGAAGTGGTGAAAGTGATGGAATCCTGGAATTTGAAGAGCTCCCGTGTAAGAAGTGTGGAGTTTCCAGACTCTTAATAAGGCAAAGATTCCGTTGTTGTCCTGGGAGAAACAAAAAGTGCATGAGCCTTAGCTTTTGCACCAAGAGTGGGAGAAAGAGGAGCCTGTGAGCCTCTTTTTGGTGGAACTCATCTCTGGATCAAAAACCTGACAGCACAGGGAGAGCACCATGGTGTCGGGGATGAGCATGGCCATGGGGTCCGTCAGAGAGCTCGAGGTTGGTACTTGACTCCCTCACTACAGTTGTGAGTGACTTTGGGGACATTGTTTAAGATCTCTATGCCCCAATTCTTATCCGAAAAAAGGAAATATTTCCTAACTTTTCCAGGTTGTCATTGGGGAGCTACCAGGGAGAGGCAAGGTATTATGGTGATTTCCTCAGACCCTGAGCAGAGAGAGGAGAGTCTGAGAGGGGGTCAGTGGCAGAGAAGAAGTACTCTAAAATGTTCTGTTTAGAATCATCTTCGAGATTCAACTGTCATTCATATTTTCCTACTTTTGAATGTTTCTTTCAGCCTTCTAGAATATGCAAATCTTTTAAAAATATTTCATGTGAAAATAGAAGGTTGCTTTTTTGCCATCCTGGGACATACAGTGTCATATGATTTGTTCTAAATGAATTGGCTGGCAGTGTGTATCAATGGCTTTAGGGACTGGAACAATCAATGGCTTCAGTCTAACCTTGTATAATGTCACTTAGACGTTGTCAAGTCTCTGTAGGATCTAGTTGATCAATCAAATTAAGGCTGATGCATGAAAGGAAAGAAAAGTTACATTCTCTGTCAATAGAATAGATAGTTTGAAGAAGCCAGACACACGAATGGCTCCTGGGCAAGGCAGAGGGACAAGATCCTACTCACCATACTCATGTTTAGATGGAATTTACCTTTAGAGACAATATCCATTGAGTTCATAATTGCAATTTAAAAATGTCTACAAAATAGATTATTCACTTTTTCAGCTAAATGTGTTATTTCTTTACCTTTGCTTTCCTTTTTTTTTTTTTTTTTTAAAGATTGGCACCTAAGCTAACATCTGTTGCCAATGTTCTTTTTCCCTTCTTCTTCTTCCCAAATCCCCCCAGTACATAGTTGTATATTCTAGCTGCAGGTCTTCCTGGCTCTGCTATGTGGGCCGCTGCCTCAGCATGGCTTGATGAGCAGTGCTAGGTCCACACCCAGGGTCTAAACAGGCGAAACTCTGGGCTGCTGAAGAGGAGCATGGGAATTTAACCACTCGGCTAAGGGGCTGGCCCCTACCTTTGCTTTCTGTTTCTAATTTTAAAAATAAAATACACAATTTGGTTTCTGTACGAGGTATACATTTCATTTATTAGACAACATAACATATGTGAAAATGTGGATCATTTTCCAGTTACAACACAAACAATAGTACATATAAGTAATGGCATATACTGACTCAACTCATAGGGGAGTATAGACCTTCTCCATTCTTGATATGATAGCAGAGTCCTGAGATGTGAGTCCAAGAATTATCTTATTCTTATGAGGTAAGAAAGTTCAGTTAAACCCCACTCACTCCAGATTATCCTTATTTCCTGGTTATTTTGAGTTGGGGATGAGATGGAGAAGAAGGCTAGTGACTTGTCCTTTCCTCGGGGAACCCCTCCTCGTGGCACCTGGTATTCTTGTAGGTTCTGAGATGGCACAGCTGGTGTTGCAGAGCCTGTGTAGCTATTCACCAAACCCATTTTCTTGTCTTTTTGGGCACACGAAGAACCTACCTTCCCCTCCTTTTCAGCTATATGTGGTCACGTGACTGACTTTGGCCAGCTGCATGTGAATGGGTCTGTGTTTACTCCAAAAATGCCTAGGTGGTTTTAACATGATGAAATCTTTTATTTTATTCATCATATTAATACAAGAAGGAAAAATGTATGATCTTTTTGAAAAACGTCCCCAAAACATTTGATACAATTCTATACCCATTATCTGATTTTTTAAAAAGTAACCTTAAAATGGGAGAAAATTCCTTTAACTTTTAAAGCGTTCTTAGTAATTGGTAACTGTTATTCTGTTCATTACATAACTTTTGATAGTCGATGATCATGGCGAGAATTTGCCTTAAAGTAGCTTATTATTTAATCATTTAAGAAAAGTTCTGACCAGTGATGTTTACTAAAGTGAAGATTCCAAAGAAGAAATGAGTTCACTCAATTGAAGTTTATGCTCTGTTGCCAGAATCCTCGTATGTTACCAGGGAGAATAACCTTGATCCCCACATCATTCCTTGGTTTGACTTTGGGTCTAGGAGCCAAACCTTAGGGGTCCCTAAAGAGCCCCAATCTTTCATCATGACTGTTAAGCAGAGGGGAGTTTCCATCAGGGTGGGTGGGGAGAAGCTGAAGGTTTTTCCACACCCTCCTCCTGAGGGTCAGAGCTTCTCCACAGGGAGGAGATTCTTGTGCTCAGGGTCTGCAAAGCGCCTCTCCTTACTCAGAATCTCAAGCCAATTCATGAAAAGGAACTTTTTTGGGACTCACTTCTCTAATTTCCTCTGTACGCTTTTCCTACCAGGTTACAAAAAGGTAAAGGTCTAGGTTGCCTGCCTGGTAATGAAATTGCACTTATTTTTTAACTTCTAAAAGTGTTTCTGTCGTCCTTGAATTGGCTGGAATTTCAATTTACTCAGGCATCGAACATTCAAAAAGAAGCTTGCGGTATTTGGCAAGTGGTAAGAAAAGAGACATTAAACTATTAGCACTTTTAAGTACCATTGAGCAATACTTTTATTCCCTAAATGCAAAGCTTTGAGGAAGAATGTGTCTAGTCATTAGCTGGTAGGCCAGATTCCTCAGGAGTCTCTTCTGGTCTCATAAGTAAATAGAATTTCTTTGTTGTAATTATTTATTTTCCCGAGAGGCCAGAAAGGCTGTAATCTTAACAACAATTTTATCTGTTTCCTCTCTCTGGAATGATTTACTGTGTATACCTAAGAGACTGGGAACCTCTTTGGGTTTCCCTAGTCTAGGCTTCCAGAAGATATTTCTTTTTTAAAGGGCCCAGGTGTTAAGCCAAATGCCCTGTTTATAGAATGTTAAGGTTATGACACAAGTCAATAAAAGCCTGGAAGTGCTGTTACTGCTGACATTGCACCCCTAACACACGCCATTGTGCCTTTCATTTCTCTTTCACAATAGTAGGGAGTTAAGGAGGGAGTGTAAAACTTAACTTTGAATTTCCTGGCTTTTGTTGGTTTGTTGAGCAATCCCAATGCTATTGAATTTTCTCCCCTTGCTGGGTGGTTGTTTTTCTGGTGTGCAGTTGTGCATTGTGTTTTTCTAAGAATTACAATGGTTTGGACACGTCATATTGACATGAATGTAAACTGTAGATTGACCTTTGGCATGATAAGTGGAAGCAGAGGAATACTTGTAAAATGTGTGAATTCGTTTAAACCTGACCGTGATTTCCAGCAGGAGAGGTGATTTCATGTTTGGAGTTTACTGGGCATCTCTCTTTCTTTTTTGTCCCCTTGGGTTGGACCAGCTCATTGAGTTGCTGTTATTACATGAAGGCAAACACCTAGATGAAAGGGGAAACATTCCACCAATCGTCACGGTACTTCCAAACTTGGGAGCCCATATTTATCCTTCCGAGGCAACAGATATCCCACCAGCTCACTCTTTCTAGTGGATTTACTGCAGAAAAGTGGCCCTGAGCCTCTTGATGCGGCAAAGCTAAGAGGTCTCACTGGTTCACCTTTTCGTTTATTACTTTTTTTATTAAAAATAATTTATACTAGGGCCGGCCCCGTGGCCTAGTGGTTGAGTTCAGCGCACTCTGCTTTGGCAGCCCGGGTTCGGTTCCTCAGCATGGACCTATACCATTCATCGGCGCCCACGCTGTGGTGGCAACCCACTACAAAATAGAGGGAGATTGTCATGGATGTTAACTCAGGGGGAATCTTCCTCAAGCGAAAAGAAGAAGATTGGGGACAGATGTTAGTTGAGGGTGAATATTCTTTAGCAAAAAGAAAAAATTATATTTTTTTGTTTTTCTCATTGCAAAAGCTACAAATGTTCACAGTAAGAACACTGTTAAGTAAAGATAGGCAAAAAGAGGAAGACAAAGCATTATATAATCAACCACAGCTCACAATTCAGTGTATATCTTTGTCAGCATTTCTCTTATGCAAAATTAATTTTTTTTAAAAAGCGGAATCATACTGGGGCTGGCCCCGTGGCACAGTGGTTAAGTGTGCACGTTCCACTTTGGTGACCCAGGGTTCACCAGTTCGGATCCTGGGTGCGTACCTATGTACCGCTTGTCAAGGCACGCTGTTGTAGGCATCCCACATAAAATAGGGGAAGATGGGCATGGATGTTAGCTCAGGGCCAGTCTTCCTCAGCAAAAAGAGGAGGATTGGCAGCAGATGTTAGCTCAGGGCTAATCTTCCTTAAAAAAAAGTAAAAAGGAATCATACTACGCATACTGTTTTATAACTACTTTCTTTTAAACCACAGTCTCAAACATCTTTGCACAGCGATGATGTTTATCTAATTTTTTATATTTAATTATGTCATACATATTTACAGTTTAAATAAAGAAGAAAACATTACATGAGATAATTTATGCTAAAAGTTTTAAACTTTTTATCTTTATATATATAGAATACATATATGTGTGTTCACACATTTATTTTTTCCATTTATATGATATTCCTTCATTGGATGAGTTACAATTTACATAAGTGTTTGTCTCCTGTCTTTCCACTGGACTGTCAGCTCTAGAACCATGTCCATGTCCACAGAGCTGACTGTCACCATTGTATCCCCAGCACCAGCATAGTGACTGCTACATAATAGGCTCTCAATAAATAACTGATAAATGAGTAAATAAACTTTTGTATTGTTTTCAGTTTTTCTCCATTACAAACATTCGTCCACATGTAACTTTGGCCACACGTATTTTGTAGATTTTGTGTTGTCCTAGGTACAGAATTCTGAGCCAAGGCTACGTGCTTTGGAAGCCAAACTGCCTGAATTTGTATCCTGGTTGTACCACTTACAAACTGTGGAGTGCTGAGGCTGGCCCCTGAGAGTCACTTGTGCACATCTCTTCCCATTCCGAGTTCAGTGACCTCAGGTTGGTAGCTTGACATCTGCCACGGTGGAAGAGTTTACACCACAGGAATTGGCAAATGCTACAAATCAGAGCTTTTTCTTTGTTCTTTTTTTCTTTCTTTTTGAGAGTGCTAGTTTGCTATCATACCATTGCCATGACCATAGGAAAGTCACATAACCTCTCAGGGCTTAGACCACCTCATAGTCAGGGAGCCTGCTCTGCCTGCCTCCAGGACTCACCATTCACGTAGAAGTCTATGTGAACAGTGCCTTCTAGAATTGTGGAGTGCACAGCACTGCTCATAGGGCAGCTGTGAGGATTACATGGTTAACACATGTAACTGTGCAAGCACTTAGCCCAAGGACATTCAGCACTCAATACATGCAAGTGATTATTACATTGTTATTATAGATATATGTACTATTTTATGTGTTTCCAAATGCTCTCCAGGAGGGTACCAATTTAACTCTCACCACCAGTTTCCTTCCTCCTTTGCCATGAGTGAATATTATTGGTCCTTTGCCCAGTCTAATTGCTGAAAAATGTTGAATTATGGCATTCATTTGTTTTTCATTGATTATTGGTGAAGCCAGGCATCTTTTCATTTGTTTATTAGCCATCGGATTTCCATGAATTATCTGTTTATGCTCCTTGACTATTTTTCTATCAGTATCTTCTTCTCCTCCTCTTTCTCCTTAAATTGATCTGTAAGAGCTCTTTGTACATACTTTTTTTCAACATACGTGTTGCGAGCATTTGACTTTGGTTTATCCTGTTTTGTTTTTGTGGTTTTTTGCTACACCAAAGATATTTTAAATTTTTTGTATTAAAAATCATTAATGTTTTCTGGGTTTGGTATCTTGCTTACTAAGATGTGCTAAAATTATAAACATAATCTCAAAAAAATTCAGTAATTACAGCAGAGTATTTCATGTTTGGACAGACATCTAGGTTATTTTCATATCTATCTATCCTTTATCCATTTATTTATTTTAGTATTATAATTATAAGTATATATCACATAATTATAAATACATATATTCATAAGTAGCTATTTTGCTGTCATAAACAACTCTGGTTCAACATTCTTATAACTATATTTTTGCACACATCTCAAAATTTCTCCATCAGGATAGTACCAAATTGTCCTCCGGAAAGGTTATATTATTTTTCACCCTCGCTCTCACCATAAGAAAATGTTGTTATGTATTGAGAAAATAAGAAATCTGTGAAGCAAAATGTTGTTCACATTGAGATTCTGAGATGCAGTTTGTGGTGTTTTTTTTTTTTTTTTGCAGGTGAGAAGATGTCTCAGTGTCTTCCCAATCCTGATTTTGTTATATCTTCACCACATAAATTATCCAAACACGAAGACTGAAATGCGTTGCTAAGCTCTTTATCAGATTTGGGGAAATCACAACAATTGTAAAGGCAGTTTGAGCTGCTGCAGAACGTTCATTGTGAAATCTCTTAAAGAGACGTTGCACAGACGCAAAGAGAGGCTCAACAACTAAAGAAGCATGCGATCTGCCCAGGAGGGCGCGAAGACCACGCCGCCTGGGACATGAATTAGAGAAAATAAGAATGGGAGTCCTGAGGTTCACAGGAACCACGGGTTTCTGGATGGATTGTCAGAAGCGTAAATGTGGTCTGAAGATGTCCAATCTATTTCTGGTGTGAGCTGTCACACTGCAAATTCACCAAAGGGTGTAGGAATGATTTCACACAACAGTTCACTCGGTGATTTACGTGAGTGAGGCCGTGGGATCATATGACGTTGGTGAGCCAATAGACAACAGCCCTGCTTTCCTCTGACAATCAACCAACACTGCGAGATGACAGCAGCCAATATGACTGAGAACGGCGAAGGCATAATAACATTTACATTGATGTTTTCAGCCGCAATTGCTACATACTTTTTCTCTGCTGTTGCGAAGATGCGATATGTTCATTGTACAATAAATCCCCCCAGCCTTCATTCTTTAAGGCTTTCTAACCCAAATTTGATAATTTCACAGCAGCGTTGTGGTTTGCTATTACTCGAAAAATGGAATCAATATCTATCTCATATATATGGTTTTTCAGGGATCATTGTTTCTATTTCTTGAATGCCAGTACCATTTAATCAAAAGGCGAAGTTCAAGAAAAGGCAAGATTATATTGTCCTGAATGTTAAACAATATTCTGCATGCATTAGACATTGATAAATTTTCAAGGAACATCTAGTGGCTAATCCCTGTTCCTTTAAGATAAAAGATTCAGCAGTTACACACACCCAACTCTTATATCCGGACCAGAAAAAGACGATAATTTCGCAAGATTGAATCAGCTCTTTAGACACACACTACCATGTTCTTGAGGGAGAAAGAGAAAATAAAGGTTAAAATGAAAAGAACGAATTACAGTCTAATTTTTGTTTATCTTTAACACTTATAAAGATGTAACTCTTTCTTAGACCTTGGTGTATTTTTTAAATAAAGCTGTCAAAAACAACCCTCACAACCCAAAAATGACAACCGCGGAATTTTAAAGGCTGATTGGTTATAGTGCGGAGAAAGTAATAGAAACAGCTATCCATGATGCACACAGAGGACCGGCTTGCTAAGATTCCTCTCCAGGGATGGATAAAGTTTGTCTGCCTTTTCTTACTCCTCATTTGGACAGCAAGTCTGGGGGAGACGATGTGGTGTAACAGAACTGTCATTATAGCCCAAAGCAGGGCACCCAGCTTTAATCTCGGCCGATTGATAACTATCTTTCTTCCTTGAAAGCATTGCTCCACTTTTCGGACCCCATGTCTTTATCTGTAAATGAGCAATTCTAGGAAAATTCCAGGAATCTCGCCACTAACACCTATAGGGAAAGTGGTCTTCTCTTTCAAGCTGGAGGAAATTTGAGAGAGCAGATAGCCACCGAGTGTAGAAGATCTGAGTTCTTTCTAGTGCAGAGTAGAAAAGAAACAGGAAAGGATGCTGGTGTTCAAGGGCTTTCAACTGTGAGAAGGGTGTGGACCACGCAGCCCTCCAGGGAGGCAAGAGAAGACTCAGCATTGTCTGAAAATTATGACTGCTGGATCCAGAGAGTGGGACTGTCTGTCGCACTCATCCTGTATTCCCAGAGCCTCACACGGTGCCTGGCACGCAGTAGGCGTCTGACACAGATTTACTGGAAAGCGAATAAATGTTAAGCCTCAGGGTACCTTCCATTTGCATTCTAAGATATGTTCACTTTTATACCTAACTCAGTATTTGCAGTTTTATGTTCTTTCTCATAAGATGGTCTCCCAAATCCTATAAACTTCAGGCCCCACAAACCTCTATCTGCCTCTTATAGACATGCAATAAATGTTTGTTTACCTAACGAGAAAAAAAGAAAGGTGCGAGGGTAAGGAAGGGGAGGAAGAAAACCCAAACCTCCCCGAAACAGTGGCAACTAGGAGGATCAAATTCAACCTCGATGAGTCAGAGGCAGCATTCCCAAACTGTTGCCAGACAGTAACAGGCAATGATTTACCTCAATTAATTCAGCCAGTTAAAAGCTTAGTTCTTAATTGCCAACAGGAGGCTGAAAGGCAAATGTGTTAGACTGTCTTCCTATTCCGAGCGATTGCAGTAGGGGCTGAAGCATCTCTGGAGTGAGGGGAGGTGAGTATGGAGGGGCTTTGCGTCTGGCACCATGCTAGGTGCTTTCACATACCTTTGTTATTGTTAGTGCTGTGGGATTGGTTCTGGCTCCCAGCAACCCTGTGGACAGCAGAGCGGAACCCTGCCTGGTCTTTTTGTGCCGTCCGCTCACCTTCTGGTGCTGTATCAGACAATGCTCCGCTGCTGTTCACAGGGGTTTCATGGCCAATTTTTTCACCACTGTTTTTGGAAATGGATGGCCAGGTCCTTCTTCCTATTCTGTCTAGTCTGGAAGCTCCTGTCCACCGTGGGTGACCCTGCTGGGATTTGGAATACCGGTGACATAACTTTCAGCATCACAGCACCACACAGCCACCACAGTGTGACAACTGACACACAGGTGGTATAGTTCCTGGACTGGGAAACGAACCCAGACTGTAGTGGTGAGAGCGTCGGATCTTAAAACTAGACCACCAGGGCTGGCTCTCATCCCTTACCTTAGCAAATTTATTGTTCTCATTTCATAGATGAGGAAACTGAAGTTCAGAGAGGTGAAATAATTTTCCTTAAAGTCATGCAACTAGTTAAGTGGTCAAGTTGGGATTTGAACCTTGATCTGTTGAGACTAAAATCTTATATATGTTCTTCACTACTCCATGTTATTCCACAGTGAGAAAATAGAGGGTCCTTTTAGTGGGTTGTAAAAATCTAAATAAGAAATAAAGGCACAAAGGAGAACAGTAGAGAACTGATGTGAACAGGATTAATGGATGTTGATATCGATTTATTACCTGATTACTTTATGACCTGTGGCATCTTTGTTCTGCTGCTTACTGGGACAAGACCCATATAATTCAGTGTAGACTGGGAAGAATCTGTGCATTGGGGACATAGGAACTTCAGGAATCAGTGAATTTAGAGGAGTGATTTGAAACAGAGGCTGTAGATGGTTCAAAGACCAAATCTGAGGAAATTTCTAATCAGAGGAATCAAAAAAGATGCTGAGACCGAGGGGATAAACAAGAACCTTTCTGTGGATTAAATTTCTTTATAGTTCTGCAGAACTCTTGGTTATTCATTCCTGGAGTGGGCTGCCCTCCGAGAAGTCAGTGTTTTGGGCACTGCAATGCGTGTAAAGCTGTGTTAGTTTATGGATCATCCAAAAGAAACACACGCCTTAATCCCTGCTCTTGAGACCTCACAGGACAGTTGGGGGTCAAGATACAGCCCCAGAACACAGGTGATAGAATCATCTGCCATGATAGAGGGTAAATTATGAGAAAAGGGTAGGAAATAAGGCAAAAATATTATACACGACTAATTTTGTGGATTTCCTGACATTTTTTAGAGCCTCACAGTTTAGAATATGGTTTTATGTGCACCCTCAAGACAATCTTGTGACATAGGCAGGGAAGGTATTATTATTCTCGTTATGTAGAGGAGTAAGGAAAGGAAGGCTCAGAAAGGTGAAGTGAATTGCCTAAGGCCACTCAGCTGGTGAGCGGTAGAGCTGGGAGTCAAGCTTATTTCCTTGGATTCCCAGGCCAGTGCTCTTTTTGTCAGACAGTAATCCTTTACAGTCATATTTACTGGGCGCCATCTTCATTACCCAATGCATTTTAAACAAAGTGGCAAATTTTCTATTCACTGAATTGGCACCTAGTGCACTACTTTGACTCAATATTTAAAAATGTGAGAGTAGAAGTCTAGGAATTTGGAACTGGGCTAAAAATATATTTGGACACATCCTAGGAGTTGACAACTGGTGTGCTGGTAAAATGGCGGATGGGCGGGTGGGGAGTCTGCTTTGTAGCATTTGCTGATTTCCATAGTGTAAATACGCCACCACAGCCGATTTTAAACTACCAACAGTTTAAGGACTAGTTTAGGAAAATCTTGAATATCTAACAAAGCGCTCTTAGTTGGTAAGAAGCTAGCACATTGCTGGCAGTTGTCTCCTCAGTCTTTTTCACTCTTATTTTTCGTGCTCAGAAGCATCTTGAGAGAAAATTTTGGACCGAACTTGAAAATCTTGAGTCTTGTGCTGGGGTTCTGCCTTCCTCTCTTTACTTGTGCCCGTCCATTAGAATATGAATTCCGATTCTGTATCTCATTGATTTTTTAAAAGTAGCTTGACTTTATCTGTCTGACATTCACAAGCTGACTATGTTATTGATAATTACTTCCCCTTTTTAATTCTTAAAGAGCAATGTATATCCTGGTGGATCTGAAAATCAGACTTCCAGGGCCGATAAGAAAGACCTGCTTTCATTTAAATATTCTTCCTTCCCTGATGGTCTGCAACATTCCTATATGAAACTAATCTATTTAAGATCTCCACCTTTGCTGAATTTAGTGCAGTTCAATGTTAATGAACGTCTAATTCTGAGTTTCTGACGTTTTGCTATTCCTTCTCTTCCTGGCACTCCTTTACCATGACTGAGTCAAAAGATCTGCTCTATTCACGTTGCTCTGAAAATCTGAGGAGCAAGGTATCCATTCAGTTTTATTTCTCCCTGGTGGGTGCAGTTCTCATCGGATACTAATGAGAATTACAAATGTGGGTAAAGGAGAAACCAGTGCCTTCAGAATTGAGGGGCTGGTTATTTAAAGATGTATTGCCATGGCACTTAAGGAAAATGATTTATCTGTTTTGTTTTGTCCTCCTATAAATCAAGAATACAGCACAGCGTTAAACATTCCTCAATATTTATGCTAATATATATTTGGGTTTACATACTTGACACTAATTCAGGAGGAACAGTGGTATTAGAGTAATGGCTACCTGTGACAGCCTCGGCGGTACTGAACAGCCGCCTTAACTCTTTATTAGACTGTGGGTGCCCCTGCGCAGAGCAGACACGGCAATGATTCCCTGCCAGGAGCAGACTCCCCGGTAGGTGCATTCCGGTGATTTCTCTTCCTTTGTTTGGTTTAGTTTGGGGCATTAGGTTAGCAACTGTATTTATAAATTTCTTACTAAGGAATCACCTGACCAGAGAGAAGAGACACTGGACGCACTCTGTGGGAAATTGGAACCCAGAAAGTTTGACTGTATCTGCCAGTCTCGGAATAATCCACAGATCCAGTGAGCAAACAAATAAAATACAAACGTTTGTAAAGGACAGACTTTATGTCCACTAAGTAAATTTCCTCCTTTTCTGCCACTGTCTCGGCATCACCAGATGCGACCCTCTCAAATTCCTCAGCCTCGTTGTGCTTCAATTTCCTAGTAAAATGGGGATAATAATAGCACTTGCCTCATAGGATTACTTTGAGAGAGAGACAACACATGGACACAGTGCCTGTGTATGCATGCGGCAGGTGGGCTCAATACACGTTCTGCGGCCTGGCGTTTACCGCGCACAGCTGGAATCCTGATTCTATCTTTGCCCTCTCCATCCTACTGGAGTGTTTGTGAAAGTCCATTGGGCCCTGCCAATCACAGGCAGTTTTCTGAGATGTTTTGTTAGGGCTTCTCCTGGCTAGTCTGCAGTAGAAACTCAGAGACTTGCTGGAGTTCATTGCATTGTGAGGGCTCTCAGTGCCTCACTGAACTATATGAATTGGGCCAATCTCTGATTAGCTGCCTGGGTGACCTTTGCGGGCAGAACCCTGCAACTTTACTTTCCATATTCCTCAGTGTCTGAGTGCGTTTTTGATGTTGCCTATCTGCACCCATGCACACATTTAATTTGGTAATAGGTTTCCTTTGGAAGATATAGCTGGTGTAGACTGACTACCATATCTCCCAGGAAAATTTGGGACTTCTTTGATTACTTTCGATGCAAAGTACAATGAGAATTCAAGCCCTTATTATTATTCTTGCTAACCAAGAGACATGCCAGGTTTAAAGTCAGATTTGTTTCTGTGTTAATAATCCATTTGTATTACCCTTCCTTGCAGTCCCTGTCTCTACTCCTGCTATCTTCAATGTGAGTTTGCACTTGTCAAAATGAATAATATGCAGCATCAATTCAAACTCCACTTTTCCAGTGTGTTCAGCTGTTATAGTTTCACTTTGCCTTGATTCTGTTGATTGCTATTAAATCCCGGATTGCTTTAAATTCTGTGAGATAGTCCTCAAAGCATCACTTATAAATTGTGTGCATTTATTAGAATCTTACTTAGAACAAAGAATATTCAAGCCCCTGGAAAAGTCTGCCTTCTACTTCTGCTCTCTAGACAGAAGAGGTTATAGCAGCATATTTTGTCTTTTGAGAAAAATTAATTGTTTAAAAAGTAAATATAATAAATTATTGTGGGAGGGGGTTTGGTTTTATTCTTTTCTTTCCTTTTTTATTTGGTAAAGAAAAAAAATAATCCAAACCCAACACACTTTAGTGAAGAGTGTGGATTGAGACCAAGATTTATAATAAATTCCTTTGTGTCCATCTGTACAATATTGATGTAAATGAAGTGGTAGTTGAATTTATTATGAGGGCATTGTTCGTATGCAATTTATCTGGATTTCAAAAGCCAACCTCTAGCTCTTTTATTTTTAGAAGTATGTTATTATAGACTACATTTTAAGAAATCCTGTCAGAGTATTGCAAATATTGTCTATTTTTCTATTTTAAAAAATTGGAACTGCTTCAAATAAAAACCCATCTAAAGTGTAGTTAAGTCAAGTTGCGTACGGTGAATAAAGTGTACTGGTTGTCAAGCATTGGTTGAGCACACCCTGCAAGCGCAGCCGTGCCCTGGATGCTGGGCATAGGAGTCCTAGGAGGCACTGCCCCAGAAGAGCTTATGGGGAGGGGTAATGATGTGTTGACTACCTTTTATCATCCAACGAGACACAAGTTTACCGTGATACTGACGAACCTTAAGCTTTAGAGTTCCTCATTTGCATGGGTTCCTTCCAATACCCGGGGTGGGGCCTAGGTAATATGTTCACTTGGCCACATGTTTTGTAAAGTTTAGAAAAGTAAGATATTTACATGCAATTGGTTAGGACCACTGTCTTTGTCCACTCCAACTTCTCTCAATACTTCCCCTATTTGGTAGCTGGTGTATTTGAAATAGCCACCAGTATTTTGGAGATCTGGTTGAGGGAAATTGGATTGGGACAGCATTTAGTTTGGGTTTCCTGAGATATATTTACAGGGTCTGCAGTCACTTCCGTGTCTAGTGAGGTTACAGTGTACAAACGGTGTCCCAGATATTTCTACTGCCCACTGTACTGACTCACTCAGCATCAGACCCCAAAGATGCAGAGCCCAGAAGTCATAGCACAGCATCAACATGCTTTGCATGACCTGGCATAAGAAATAGGTGAGCGATGAAGGAGACATGAGGTTTGAAATGTACAGAGCCAGAAACTACTCTCATTAATGACCAGTGAAAGCAGGAGTTTTTTTCTGTCAGGAATATACTCCATAATGAACCATATATCACCATACATAAACCCACTGCTGTAGATTAAATGTTTGTGTTCTCTCCAAATTTGTATGTTGAAAACCTAATGCCCAGTGTGATGGCATTAGGAGGTGGGCCCTTTGAAAGGTAATTAGGTCATGAGGGTGGATGGACCCTTCATGAATGGAATTAATGCTGTTATTAAAGAGACCCCAGAGAGCCCCCTCGCCCTCCTCCGTATGAGGTTACTGTGAGACGACAGTCATCAGTGAGGAAGAGGGCCTTTACTAGACATCGATCGGCCAGCAGCTTGATCTTGGACTTCCCAGTCTCCAGAACCATGAGAAATAAACGTCTGTTTTTAAGCCACCCAGTCTATGGGATTTTTGTTACAGCAGCCAAATGGACTAAGACACCCACCATACATTTTATCTTTTTTGATAGGAATGTGTGAAATAGAACAAAACACAATTCTTGTATTTGTAGGGTACAGACTTGTAGCCATATTGCAAACAGAGATTTGTCTGTTTATTGCATCCCAGCTGTCCATAACAGAACACAAATTTAGTTCAACTAAGCTAGAGCAAAGACCGAACTATCCTTTTATTCTTTCTATAAAAATCATATTACAAAATCATTTCCATATAAAGCAGTGATCAAGAGTATGCAAGCAAATAATGTAGAAAAAAATATTATAGGTATTCCAGGCAATTAATTAATAAAAATACTGTATCGTTCTTCTGAATTTTGTGATGCATGTGGCATTTGGCAGCTTAAAAATGCATAATTTCTGGGAATTTCTTTTCTCATTCTGAGTAAATTTTCGCTTTTATTTTATATGCTATTCTTTAAAGAATGCTCTCCGAATTGAAGAATTCTGGGTCCCACAAATGGGGACCCCCCCCCCCAGGCCCCAGCTCTGTGCCACTTTCAGGCACATTGATCTTATTTAAGGGTGTGATAGTGTTTGCTCCTCTGTTCCTAATGAGAAAACTGAGGCATCAAGAGGTTAAATCACTTTCCCGAGGTGAGCTGGTAAGTGCAGGCCTGGATTCACACCCTGGACAGCCTGGATTCACACACAAGCCTCTCATGGCTCCAGTGTGTCTTTTGTTCTTACTCAAGGCTGCCTTTGATGTCTGTCCTCCATGTGAGTCCCTTATGAGCTTTCTCTTTGATATCCATCCTTTCATATGTCCCTTGTGAACTTTCTCTTACAGCCCTCACAGTAGATTTTCCTTAACTCGTTAACTCTCCCCTCATTTTCAGCAAACATGTTTTTGTTATCTTCCATTTCACAGGGCAAGTAGAGGCCATGAGTGGGGATTTCCTCAGCCCTTCCCTCCCTCAGCCCCTCCCCCCCATCCTCCTGTCCTCTCCGTCTCAGTGAAGGACTCCTCTCTCCTTCCCTCCCTCCCACAAGCCAGGGGTCCTCCCAACTCCACCCACTCACTCCCTGCAGTCAGTCTGCTCCATGGGCAGAATTCAGCTGCCGATACTTCTTGCCCTCTGTCCCTCCTCCCTTCCCCTCTGCTCCTTCATCAGCTCAGGCCCTCACCCTGCCTGGCCTCCTTGGTCTTATTCTTCCTTAATCTGTTCTCAACTATGCTGCTGTCTGAACATTCGTCTGATCCTGTTACCCTCCTGTTTAAAGTTGTTCCAGTCATTCATTCACCCATCCAATGAATCCTTACTGAGGTGCTTCTTTGACCTGGGCAATGAGGATGCAGAGGAGAACCCAACAAAGTTCCTGCCTCATGGAGCTCACGTTCTAGTCAGGGAGGGGGACGATAAATGACATGTTAGTATATATGTGTGTGTATAAAATAAGAACAAGTATATATATGTCAGAGAATGATTAATAGATACATCCTAAGGCAAAAACTAAGCAGGGTAAGGGAGCCAGGGAGGACCAGTGACAGGAGAGGGCATTTGCTATTTTGTATAGAGCCTGCTTGGGGAAGGCCTCACTGCTAAAGGGACATTTGAGCAGAGATTTGTATGAAACAGGAATAGCCAGCCATGGGGATATGCAGAAGAGCATTCTAGGTGAGGAAACAGGGGGCAGGACCATGACTGCTGTGTTGGGGGAACAGCAAGGAGGGCGGGGCAGCGGAAGCTGAGTGAGAGGGGGAGATGGGGTAACAGCATGGTGTCGGTGTGCACATCCCTGAGGGCCTTTGGGCCGTTGAAAGACTTTGACTTTTGCTCTGAGAGGGCTGCGGAGCTATGGGAGGGTTTTGAACAGAGAGGTGACATGGACTCAGTTATAGTTAACGAGATCATTCTGGATGGTGCATTGAGAAGATTGTAGTGGGGCAAGAGCGGAAGCAGGGGGAATCGTTAGGAGGCTGCTGCAATGATCCAGGCAAGAGACGATGGTGGCTTAGACCAGGTGGTGAGAAGGGGGCAGATTCTGGATCTTTTTGCATGGTTCTCTGTGTCCTTCAAGATCAAATGCCAACTGCTCAGCATGTTATACCAGGCCCTTCATGATCTGCCTATTCCGCATCCCTCAGGCGCCCTGGGGACTTTGCACACGTTCCTCTGTGCTCCTGGAGCCCCTAGCTAGACCACTATTTTTTCAACTCCCTGTGTTTATCTCCATCCCTCTGTGTCATACCTGTCTCTTTGCTGAACTGTTTTCCTTTCCCACCCTGGACTGTGAGACCAGTGTGAATCCTTGAGGGAAGGAATAGTGGTGGAGTGTTTTAACCAGTGCTTGGTACATAAGAGGTACCCAGTAAATATTTGTGTCATAGATGAATATGTTCATTAATCAGGTTCAGCTTTGAGCTTCTAATTCTCCGCGGAATAGCCCTAGAGAAAGCTTTCCCTGCATAGGGCTGCGCACGGACAGTGGTAGGATTTAACTTTAGAACATAGGCATTGCCACCTCAGGGAGTTTTTAGAGTGAGGTAGCGTTTAGACAAACAAACAAACAAAAAGAAAAAAATTTAACAGTATAGGCAAAAGGAGTGTAGAGCGGCTAAAAGTTATGGAATAAAAATAAAAAGAGTTGTTATTTATAGAGTGTCTACTCCAAGCCATACCCTCTGCTGGCCTCTTAGCTATGGAAGCAGAGATTAGACTGGAGACTTATGGGGCCCTGTGAAGGCCAGCTGAGTGTGCTTTTGAAATGCTAAGCTTTGAAGAGCTCACCCATCCTCCTGTAGAGGCAGACGTCACAAACATGGTGAAAATGGCATTTGTGAAAGAATGTGGAAAATGGAGCAAAGGGGTGAAGGTCCCTTGGCTGTGCCCCATGTGTCACAGTACTACCAGTACTGCAAAGATACCCATTCTTCTTGGCAACCACAGCAACACTTAGAACTGACATCACTGCTGGGTACCCTGACTGGAACTCATTTGTTAGTCTTCACCTCACTGATTTTCTCTCTTTATGTCAAACACTTCGTCTGCATGGCCACCTTTTGTTCTAGCTGCTGCTACTGTAATTAGCTTCATGCTGACCGAATGTGACAGGACCTCACCTCAGCTACACCACGGATCTCTTGCTTCCTGCCTGAGGCCCCTCTGACATCACGGTTGAGAGAGATGCCTATGGAAACCCACTCACACATGCAACCTGGAAGTGTGGAAGGTAAGGCCTCACAGGCAACCTTTGGTCCATGGGAATGGGAGGCTGAAGAGAAATGCTTTCTCCGTCTGCTCCCCAGGCAGATAATTGAGAGGTACATTCTATACAGTTTCTCAGAAGGTTCTGGTGGGGTTGAGCTGGAGTCACCCACAGCATTGACCAATGGAACAACATATCCTTCTCTCGACTTTCTCTCCTGTTTTATCGTCCAGTGTCTCACTCCCGTTTCCTGGGTTCCCCACTCTACCAAATGCAACCCACTGTCTTAGACTCTGCTTGGAAGAGGCATTTTGGGGTAAAGGGTTGAAGGGGATTCCTGGCTCAGAAACCCACACTTAGCACCATTAATTTATATGGACATTAGGGCTCTATCTTGGAGCCAAACGACACATCTGCAGACAAATTCAGAAAAGGAGCAGTGCAGGGAAAGCAAAATTGTCAGAATGGCTGGTCAAACACCTTCTGTAAAAGAATTTGTTTTCACTAGATATTCTAAAAGTTACCCTTCGGCGTCAATAGGTCAATCCATTTCTCTTATCCATAATGTGTACGCAGGCCCCACTGAGACCATCTTTTTTCAGAAACAAATGACCTCAAGCTGAGGATCCCTGTGAGGTGATCTGCTGCCTTATCACCTGATAAATGGACTTTCACATAAAGACATCATGGATTCTGCTGCCAAGAGTGTTTTAAAAAAGGAGTATTTCTCACTGTGAAATGTCCTGTGAAGGCAGTTATCACAATTTTGCTGTGAGCTGTCATAGCAAATAGTTGTTTTGGAGTTGATATGGCATTATTTTGTCAAGTCTTTCATTTATTAATTATTAAATGAGGAAAATTCTGATAATGTTAATATTCTGTTTCTAAAATGTAATATTTTTCCATAGAAATTTTCCTAGGGATCAGGAATCATGGAAACACCTTATTATTTTTATACAAGATGGATTTGTGTGGACAAGAGAAATAGATTCCAGAACTCACAGATACAAAGCTGCCTTATTACCTGAGTCCCTTTCATTATAAAATGTGCACAGGAGCAAAAAGTGACCATAACATGAACGTATTCACTGAGGTTATGCATTTACTTGTAAAATTAGCCCCCACTTAAAAATCTCTCCCCTACTTAATGCTCAACTTGCCAATTACTTTGACAAAATAATATAAATCTACTGCAAAGTGAAGTTGCAAATCTTGCAAAAAACGCAGGATTTTGTGAAGTTGATAAAAGCAATGTTTACAATTGTTTGAATTACACACAAAGCTACTGACAGATGGGAATGAAAGAATTAGAAAAATGAGCAATATGTAAAAGAGAAAAAATCAGGGAGAATGATGATGGAATACTAATTCATCAGAAATGTTTGAAAATCAAATGATTAAGAGGGCCCTTGAGAAAACGATGACGTTCTAAAAGATTTTACCATTTTTATGATAGTAAGGGATACCATAATGTGGTATACCATGACAAAATTTGGTAGAAAAATTATGTGAAGAAAAGCTCTCCTTTGTTTCATTCTTGGTTCTAACAAGTAATTCACAGTTGTAATTATAACCCCAAATTTAAAATATGATAAAGTAAACCACTTTTAATAATTTTTAGTTTTGTTTTTCAAGGTGAAGTCTCTTCCAAAGCTTACCCTCAGGCTCTGACTTTTACTCTGAATTTTTAGTTTTCGCTTTAAACAGATTCATTAGCAGAAGCTTTTTCCCATTACCAAGTATTACGAATTATTCTGTATGTTAAATGATAGACTCACAGATCAGGCATTTTGGAACTTGGAAAGCATTTTTGAGAAATCTTCAGCCTTTGTATTCTCACTTTGCAGGTGAACTTCTAAGAATTTGGATGACACAGCTGATTGTCAGGGACGTGGCAGGTAGAGAGGAAGCGACAGGTTCTAAGGCTCATGACACTCAACATCGTTCTCCCTGCACGGTGCTTACACAACTTTGCCCAGATCACGGAAGTCCTCTGCATCTGAGCTGAATTATACTTGACACAGACCGTGTCTAGGAAGTTTTTGAAGATCACTGAGAAAAGGTGCCACCAAAAATTTAAAAACAGTTAGTTAACTCTTATTATTTGGGTCTCTGGAATAGAATGAAAGTGCAGATAATTGAAACAAAAACTTTGAATGTTTAGAAATATTTTAGTTCTGTTCTGTTTCATAATGTATGACCTATTCTCAAAATTACATTATATTTGATTTTTACTCTGGAAGTTTTGAAATGGCTTTTGGCCAAAAGCATTAAAATTCGGACCCAATAATCTAAAACAGCAGATCGTTCGGGAAGTATTTATGTTGAGCTTTGTGAAACGTTACAGAATATTTCTGGTAGTAGATCTATCTTTTGTAAATATGTTTTATTTAGGAAAACGTTAAAATTAGTTTTTCTTTCTTGAATACAAATCACTAATAGTGGGTGGGTAGAGGAAGTCAGTTTTAAATTAAAAATTTGTCTTAGATAATCCATGGAGCCAAGACTTTGCACATGGATGTTACAGAGTTATTCGTATTCTAAATTTCAAACACATTTGTTATCCAGAAACTTTTCAGGTGCTTAGCAAAGTAGAGGCTTTTCTAGATTTAGCATTTTTAAGGCATTAAGAAAATACTCAAAATTTAGAGAGATATTTTCAGACCGTTAAAGATACTTATTATCAATAAGAAAAACAAATAGAAAAGAACTCATTTTGTTATTCATTTCTTCATACTTGATTCCCTCCCCTCTTCCCTTCTTGAAATTACAGCTGGTAAACAGATGGCAGGCACAAAAGTTACACAAATAAGAGACACACACACACACATCCTCTTAATGGGGGGCCCTGTTTGTTGGGGTGTCCAGTGAGGACTCCTGGCTGAGGGGGCCCCAGTTATCCGTTCTCAGTCAGAGCTACCATGGAGAGGGAAGGGTTTTGGGATATATTAGCTCTGCATGTGTGTCTCACAGCAAAAGACCTTGGTAAGTCACATATCCTAAGTCCCAACATTGTGGAGCCTTCTCTCCATTCCTATGTTCTTGAGATTTTCCCTCAAGTCCCTGGGAGGCAGAAATGCTTCAGAGGCGTTTTGAGCAGGAGCATGACACGATCAAATTCAAAAGACTGTTCTGGCTGCAGTGAGGAGAATGGACTTTGCAGGGGTGGGGCGGGGGTGGGGAGAGGTGGAGGAGGGAGGAGGGGGAGTAGGGATGGAGAGGATGCAGAGAAACTAATAGTTCTTGCAGTGGTTCAGGTGGCAGTGATAGAACCTGGGCTAGAGAAGTGCCCAGATTCCAGAAGAATGGAGTTGAATCAATAGGGCATGGTGATGAATTGGCAGTGAGAATGAGGAACAAGGAGGTACCAAGGAAAACTCCCAGGTTTCTGGCTAAACATCTGGTTGGGAGGTGGAGCCATTTGCACATATGGGAAAATTGGAATAGGTAGAAATTTGTAGGGGAAGATCAAGAGGTCCATTTTGGACGTGCTACGTGTGAGATACCAGTAGAACATTCAGGTAGAGATGTCAAATAGACCACCCAGAGCTTAGAAGAATGGTGTGGAGGGCTGGAGACCAACATTTCAGGGCATTTTATGTTTTTCAAAGCACCTATACAAATTTTATTTCATTTGATCACGTAGCGATACCTTTATGAAGTTAGAGCAGATAGTGTTATCCTTTATTTCATAAGTGGGAAAATTGAAACAAAAAGATGTTCAGAGATTTAGCCAAGCTCATGTCCCCAAATCCCAAGGACATCCTATGGAACATGGTCATTTGTTCCTGTTCTTCCATCTCAGTCTTACTGAGTGTTTTAGTCTGATTTAAGGCTTGTTTTCTACAGGTGGGGCAAGAAGTAGGCTTTTTCTCCTTTGCTGAGATTTCCAGACTCCACAAGTATTGACAAGGCACAAATCAAATTTATTGCTGTCTCTTGTCTTGAGGTCCAGTGAAAAAAGAAAGAAAAGGATCGCTAGCTCAAAAGGGGGGTTCAGGGCCATGGTTCCCATCAATCCAGACAGACTGGACATGGCAGAAAGGGTGGGAGTATACAGCCTGTGGGCTCTGAAGAAAACTGGTCCTTCTGTGTCTGCTCAGTGGGGGGACAGCTCTACCATCCGTTGGATCCCAGCAAGGATGAAAGCAGACCCGTCGACTAAGAGTCTGTCCTGTTGCTTTCAGCAGTCCTAGAGAGATGGTCCTCAGGCTCTCCCTCATACAGGGTCCTGACTTACTGAGAGTGTCTGGGTGCCAGGAGTTCAACTATCTAGGCATAAAATGCATCAGTTCTTTTAAAACTTCTGGCTAACAGCCAGTCACATTTCCAACCTCTTTAGTGTCTGTAAGACCCCTCTGTTGTAATCAAGGTGCAATAGCTTAAATTTTTGAGGGTCAGTCTGATGACCAAAGAAAGAGTCTTGTAAACAGTGTTGTTCGCTAAGTGAACCGCATGCTCCCGGGAGGTGCGCGTCTCAGAAACCAGTACCGAGACTTCTGATTCCTTTGCCCCTTCTCGCTAGTGTAGCCCCTCTAGCTTTTAACATTTTTTCTCTGTGTGTATTTGAACGCTCCCTCCTTCTTTCAGCTCCAGCATACCTTTTTCTCCTTTTATTAACTTGACATTGAACATGTCCCCCCTCAGCTGCTACACACATTCTATTTTCAGGAGAAGGTGAATGTGGTTGCATTTTGGGTTCATCTAACATCTTGAACTATTTTTCAGATATTGTGGGTAAAGCCAAACCCTAAATAGCTTTAGCTGAACACTTTCCTCTTAATTTCTACCCTCATATGTATTTAAAGGGAAATATATTCCACATGTTTCTGATTTCATTTATCCCTAATTCCTAAAGAGCTTATTTTCTGAGATGTGGTTGAGATTCCAGAAGCTTTATGAACCTTTTCTTCCCCATTCAGTCAAACTCATCTTTAGAAAACCATTTTTTTAAAAAATTTTTTTTTATTTTTAAGATTTTATTTTTTCCTTTTTCTCCCCAAAGCCCCCCCGGTACATAGCTGTACATTCTTCGTTGTGGGTCCTTCTAGCTGTGGTATGTGGGACGCCGCCTCAGCGTGGTCCGATGAGCAGTGTCATGTCCGCGCCCAGCATTCGAACCAACGAAACACTGGGCCGCCTGCAGCGGAGCGCGCGAACTTAACCACTCGGCCACGGGGCCAGCCCCTTTAGAAGACCATTTTGAACCAAGAGTCAGTGACTTAATTACTGGAGTTTTCTTCGGAAATATGTCTATTTTGGAAATTATGGCCCAAAAAGTGTCCACAGTTCTCTTCCAATCTCCAATTTTCTGTCTTCTTTGGTCCGCATATTTAGGGCGTTAAAAACTGCACACACATGCAAGATTTTCTTTTGACTTAATCTTTCCGATTTCAATCACCCAACAAAGATTTACGTAGTATCTCCTGTAAGTCCAGTGCTGGGGTAGGTCCTTAGGGGATGTGGAATATGATAAAATTAATTTTGAATAAGATGCCTTTCACATTCCCGGGCAGTCAAGGGGGCGGGGTGTCCATGACTACTGAGCAGGTGGCAGGACAAGAGGGCAAGTTAGAAGTCCTGAGACCCAGTGTGCTCCCAGGGGGCTCGGAGAGACAGAGGAGGAGGAGAAGGGGAGAGACTGGGGGCACCAGGGATAGGGAGGGACATTGGAGATGAGACTGAGGAGAGCGCATCTGTGCTGCGCTGCGAGAGCAGGAGGCCTGGCACCCTGACTCTGAGCGTCTGTCTTTTGAGATTACAGATCATTGTGGCAACAGGAAGGGGTCACCGATGGAAGTCAGTTTTCACCTACCAGTTTACTCTCACACCAAAGGAAAAAGCAGGTAGAGAATTTACTCAGAACTCCCTTCCTCACAGGTCACTTGGGACTTGGGACACGCCCTGTGAAAAACTTACAGGAACTAGTTTTTTCTTTCAAAAAGATATTTCTAAAAGAATAAACAAACTCATGCAACAGCACTAGATCCACAAATGACCGAAACACCAGCTATTTCAAATGCACAAACACTTCAGAAGCCGGTGGGGGAAATGAGGAAATTCCAGCAAAAGAAAAGGAGAAGCACTTGAAAATAGGTGGGGCTCATTTCCTCCATCCGTGGAATTTTCTTCAACACTTGCCTCAAGGCTCAGTGTTTCTGGCATTAATAATTCACAGGAAAAGGTAATGAAGTAACCCCAGCCTAGGCAGGAATGCAGGTGATTTAGAGCCTGGATGAAGGGCGCCCCTTACAGAGAGTATTCCATCCTGGCCCTCTTATGCATGCCCCTACCACACTCTCTTGGGTTTCTTCTAACTGATTCAAGTGTGGTTTCGTTAATAATAAAGAATAATAAAGAATATATTAGTGTGTGGCCAAAGAATTGCCACCTCAAGCTTGGGACAGCTGACTGTACATCAATTCCGCTTCCACAGCCAGTTTCTGTTGAGACGGCCTGATTATCTGAAGGCAGTTCTTGGATCATGTATATGAGGAGGAGAATTACATGAAGATTTAATGAGCGAAGATTCAGCAGTTTCGTTTTCAACATGCCTACAATTTCAAGGAATCACTTGAATGCACCCTACCTTGAAGGGTGCGGCGCACCTGGAACCTGTTTTTGTGGACGCAATTCAGGGATTCAAATGGCAGACATGGTGCCATCTATAGAAAGTGACTCAGGAGCTGATGAGAGGGACCACTGCGGCAGTGTTATTCCTACCCAGAGTTTCCCCAGAATAGTGAGCGTGGACTTAGCACCATTATTAAAGGTCTGTATGGCTCAGCCCTTATCCTGGTCCTGTCGGGTAGAAAGAAGGGAACCGAGAGCAGGCCACCTGTCCAAACCGAGAAAGTATGTTCACGGCCAGAAGAGATGAGCTCTCAGTCCTCTGTGTCTGGCTTGCTGCTCATTTCACTGGCTCAGCCTCTCCTTTTGGCTCCTGATACTCACAGAGAAACCCACTGGCCTTCCTCCTCAGTTAACAGAGCCATCTTGGTAGAGGGTGACGCTGTCTCCCGTTCCCCCCAGCAATGCCAGCGTCCCTGTGGAAGCAGCAGACATGCTCCCCCTCTCTCCCTCCCTGCCTCCCTCGCCTCAGCCCCTCCGCTGTGCAGTGGCTGTGGCTGACTCTGCTGGAACCGCCAGGGCCCCTGTGTAATGTTACTTGACTTATACATATTTTATTATGTTTGGCTGTTGGTGATATTTAGATGAAAATTATTTCCAGATTATAATAAAGGCTGCCCTCTATTAAAGGAGTGCAGTTAGATCACTGGCCATATTAAAATCCTCAAAATTGGGGACCATATATCAAAGGTTTGAGGAAGCAGGGGTTTCCAAGGTGGGGGAGGTGACACGGGGAACCCAACAACCCACATGTAGTATTCTTGGCTTAAAGGAACCTGGGAAAAGATTTATACCACATTTATTATGATGCTGCAACATCACCAAGGATATAAACCAGTCATTGGCACTCTTTCAAAGAACACATCATTGTAACTCGTTATAACAATACTGCTGTGATATGTGCTCGTAATATTTATAAAGGCTAAGCTATGAAAACAGTACATGCCAACTGTCAGCAGTGATGTATCATTTTTAAAAAGAGAATGTACACGACATAATGGTTTAAATGAACTCTGTAAAAATATGCCGCTCTGCTGAAGCTGTTTGGCACCCTGGACCTCCAGTGTCACGCACTGCTTTCCAGGATTCGCCACAGCTTGGCCTCGGGCAGCTCTCTCTCCTTCCTGTAGCTCCATTTGCTATTTTCAGAAATTCTGCAGTGTTCTTAGCAACCTCACCTGATCCTGTGTCTGGTTACTTAGTACCTAGCAGATGGCTTTGCTAAGAATGCACGCAATCGATATGTGTGGGCTGATTTGATTTTTACAGAAACGTGGGGTACTTGTTGGCCAGTCAGACGGTGGGGCAAATGGTTTTGCTTCCATCTTGAAGGGGGTCACGTGGTCTGGCTGACGAATTGGCTCCTGATTTTGGACCTGCTCTGTGAAGATGCTCACGGAGCTTTTCAGAAACCAGCATGCTGTGATGAACCAACCGTTTCCCAGTGAGATGGCTGCTGGACAGTTGAAACCACAGCAGCAAATGCAGGAGCAAGGAAGAGAAGGAATATTTAATAGTCAACCCAGGAACTAAGCGTGGAGGATTGACTTCTGTGGGGTGGGCAAGGTGCTTAGTCCATAAATTGTTCTATCTAGTAAAAAGCCAAGATAGTTGGTAAAAGCCCTCCCATCACTTCAGGAGGGAGGGAGACAGGGAGAGAAGAGAGAGCGACTGCTCTGGAAAGCATGAGCTCTGAACCTGTGGGCAGAGACAGACCTTTTTGTAATTAGTCGTCAGCAATGAAACCCAGAAGGGAACCATCTCCTAATGATGGAAGAAGGTGAACAAGACAGACACATTTTCTTCGATTATTCTGTGCTAAAGGCTCCAGACAGCTATGGAGGTAGTTAAGAGCCAAACCATGGGGAAAATCTAGCTAAGCGTTATTTGATGCCTAATATGCATTTATGAGTATACGCATGTATGTGTTATTTTATTTATAATAATTTAAAAATTATTTAATGAGCTATGCATTGTTTATTCCGTAGTGCAGCTTTATTTGTCTCAACTAATCCTTTATTTTTTTTGTTGTCCATAATAACTTGAGTTAAAAACAATTTCTGCTATTTCAAAGAAGTGATACTTAAATGATTTGAAGTTAATCAACGCTTACAGTCAAAATACTTTGCCCAGCTTTATAAGCTGCTCTTAAGAAACGGTGACTGACGAACCCATTCCTGCTTTATGGAGCTGCTGGCCTTAGGTGCACCAGTCACACAAATGAGATGCAAAAGTACCTAGCAGGCAGTGAGGAAAGAGAATGGAGGAAGGGGAAAGAGCCAAGGAGTGGGGCCAGGAGGCTGGGCCAACAGGGTGGGGCTCTGGTCAGCCAGAGCAGGGGGAGGGGGAGGGAAACCACAGTAGGGAGGAACCAACCTAGTGGATCAGAGGGCTCAGAGGACACGTTTCACAGGCTTGTTCTGGAAGGTTTGGCCATGGTGATAGCCCTGCTGGCTTCTGGCTGATCAGAATGCAATGACGTGGTGACCCCTAATCTCAGGAAGCTATCATTCCACTGTATATTCCTACTACAATTCCCACTCTTGCCAGAGGCCTCAGCAGGGAAGAAAGCTGGGATCCGTGCTTTGAGAACTCTGCAAGTTAAGACATTGTCTGGGAATGTCCACGTCCTTCTGGAGGAAGAAGGGCCCTGTTTCTCATGAGGCAATCATTCCTGGAAGCTGACTTGCTTTATCCATGCTCTATCAATCTGCCACCTTTCAGGAGAACTAAATCTAGTCCAAACATTTTTATAAAGCTATTTGATAGTTTGAAACCAAGTCATATTTTATCAGACCCACATTGTCATAGTTCCAACAGAGAGGCTAAAAGAGCTGCCCTCTGAACATGAAGTTTAAAAAAACCTGTGTTCCTCATTAGCCACAGACTTTAAATTTCACTGTTGGAAGCTTCTCAGCTTAAAAAAATGTTAGGTGAAACAGCCTTAATCATGCACATTCTCACAACTGTTAAAATTTGATGTGCATACTGAGCAATGTTCTTGCCACAAAGTGGGATTTGCGTCTCCCTGTTGTCCTCAAACCCCCAAACTTACACAACAATGAGAAGAGGACAAAGTGTAAACCAAACAGTGACATGCTCTGAAAACTCTGCTACATCCTGCCAGGGTTTGGTACTGAAAGCCCAAGGATTCTAAAGTCTGGGTGATGAGGGTTTCCTGAGCAGAGGAAAATGGCTTCCTCCTGAACAGCGAGCCATCTGGCCCATAGGTCTCCCTGGTTGATTTCCACACTGGGTCTCAAGGTGACACTGCCTTCTCACAAAGGAGCATTAACTATTTTAGACGTGACCTCATGGAACAGTAAATTACCAACATTAGAAATGAAAAATGTGGAAATGGAGACTCAGCTGGAGAAAATGCTATGCTACTTCTCTCCTTTTGAAAGTTTGTCTGTCATGTTCTTCATTCCATGACCACATTATACACTTAAATAGGGAACATTGCTCTGCAAATTCCTGAAGAGATACAACTTGTCTTCTAATTTTGGAGCTGGAAGACACCTTGATCCAACCTCTCAATTTTATGACTGAAGAAAAGAAGACCAGGAAAGGACCAAGTGTCTCAGCCATGCTCATATGAAAGAAGTGGTGTATTTTAGGTGTTAATGGGCTCAGATCCCAAAATGAAATGAACTAACCAAGTCCAAGCCTGGTTTCCTGTTGTACCTTGAGCCGAGTTTAAAATTCAAAGCCAGTGTTTAAACCTGAGTGGCCAACTTCTATTGCTTCTTCCCCCACTGCAGACTAAGGGGAGTAGGTCTAAAAATGTCCCTAGTGACCTTCGTTCTCAGGACGGCATTCAGTCTTTCCTTCTTGGTGGCATCAACCAATAGGTTACTCTGTGCAGAACTGGCCTGGCTGCAGACAGACCCAGGCATTACAAGTTTATAGGAATGACAAATAGAAATGGCAAGCAATAGGATATATTGGAGTATATGAAGAAGCCTTTTGGTGCAATCCTAATTCTGCCTGCTTTGTTTTTCCAAAAGGACCTGACATGGCCATTGAGCATGCATTGTGTATCTGCTTTAAGCATTTGCTATGTCCCAAAGACAAGAACAAATGGCCTTAAAAGATAAAGATGCAACTTCCCCCACACTGGCATTTCCTTAAGGATAAGCATCTCTTCCTAGGCTAAGAACTGACTGTTGTGCTCACCTGTGACCACCCAACTCGAGACAATAGACCTGCCACCCTGCTGTGTCCACTGAGACCACAGACCTATCTGCTGTGTCCATCAATGGCTGTGCCGACAGAGCAGTCTTGTGACTATTGTAAAAGGGACATTCCAGTCATATGTGAAACCTTCTCCTTGAGCGTATATAACCACTCTGCCCACCCCACTTCTTTGGAGCCCTTTCTTCCTTGGGGAAGGAAGGCCCTGGGCCATGGTCCTCACATTTAGCTCAGAATAAACTCACCCAAATTTTCATTTATAGATTGGTTATGGATTATTTTCCTGGTCAGGAATACTAGGCAGGCCAACTGGCTGAAATGGAGCAGAAGAAAGAGTGACAAGAGAAGAAAGTGGCCATGGTCCCAGGAACCTGTTCAGAGTTGCTAGCTGCAAAAAAATTTTGTGTTCTCATGGCTCTTCCCAGGCCGTAGATCCCAGAGTCTCTTCTGGGACAGCCTGACACTCCACAAAGAAGCTACTGCGGCTCTCTGAGGGAAGTGTTGGCCCCTTTCTCTAGGAAGGAGGATCCTGAGAAGTGTAAATATTGTCATGTTAGTTACATCAGTTGAACCCACTCTGTCTTCAACGGAAATGCGTGCTTCCCTCTTCTGTCTCCTCTACCAGTCCACAAGCACCCAAGGGCAGGCAGGGTCCTCCTGAAGGACATGTGTCTCTCCCAGGGGACAGCACTCGGCTTTGCACTCCGGACTTGTTGGGTGAGCTGTTCTCTCTCTCTCTGTCTCTCTCTCTCTCACCCTCCAGCTCTACTCTCTCTCCCTCTGTCTCTCGCTGCTCCTCCTCCCCCGCCCCCCACTTCCCCCTCCCGCTCGCGCTCTCCTGGCTTTGTTTTGGGTTTTGCCGCCCGCGCCGTTGCACCCCTGTGGGTCTCCGTCCCCATCCCCTCGGCGCGCGGGGACACCAGGCGCCGCCGTGGCCTGGCGGGACCGCGCCGGCTTTCCCGTGGAAGCCGGATACGGGGGATGTGACGGAGGCTTCAGCCCCATACAGCGCGGATCCCCGCTGGCAGACCCAGCGCTCTTCACACCGCACAGAGCCGGGCACTCTACTGCCCGAGGAACGCACAGCTGGTCCCCGCCCAGCAGCTGCCCGGACCCGCCGCTAGGCCAAGCGAACAAAGGCCCGCTGGCCGGGGTCAGGGCGCGCCCCCTAGCGGGCGCTCCGCACACCGCACCGGGGGGGGGAGCCGGTCCTCCCGGGCGCTCTCTGCAGCCCCCGAGACGGTGGTCTGGGATCCAGCGGCCAGCCATGCGGCCGGGGCTGCGTGTCCTCTCTGGTCCTCTCGGGAGGTGCTTACTTTGATGTTCGTGTAATCCAGGCAGAAAAGAAGCCATTCACAGGCCCAGAAATTTTGCTCAATGAAACAAAGAAGCAAGTGATTCTTGCCTCCACTTCGAGGGTGAGGAGGGGTTCAGAGTTCACACTTCCGTCCTTGGGTTTGGACGCTAATATTGGAGGGTTACGTTGTCAATCATTTGCTCCAGCTGGAAGGAAGGGATCAAAGAAAAACCCTTGAAGTAAAATTTTCTGGAAATGTGTAAGAATTTAGTGGATTTGGGGACATATCCCAGTTGTCAGAGAGAACTGACAGTCACACACACAAAAAGAACCCAAGAGATCACGATGAAACAAACCAACCCTACCAGTCCCATAGCCCCCGTGCCAATGCTGACCACTGTTATCAACGCGGTGTGGACTCTTCTCATGATTAGCAAGGGGATGGCTCGCGGATGCTTCAGAAATTGGCCTGAGGCAAATATGGGTGTCAGTCTGCAGGGCTATCTGATGCGCCTCAAGTACCGACAGGCAGAGGAAGAGCAGAACCTCCGTGTGAGGGTTCTGGCTTGTGAAAATGACTCAACTTGTTTGGGGGGTGAACTTGGAAGTGTGCAACCCAGATGTAAAGTTTAAGATCCGTTCTGCCTGACACAGCTGTGGTCTCCAAGTTGCCTTTGGATGGAGCGCGGCCACACCCGCAGCTGCAGCCAAGCAGTGCTATTTGAAACTCCCCCGGGGCGAAGTGCTGTGAAAAGAACAGTTTATTATACAAAATAAAACAAAATGCCAGCTCATCTTTACAGTTTCATGGTCTGCCTTGGGGAAAAGAAAAGGAGTTTTGGTTTTCAGCCCTTGTGTACCAAGTGAGTCGTCTTGGAGCCGGTTCTGGGAAGATCTGAAAAGTTCTCTGTTATGCTGTTGACTCACTGTCTGACCATGGTCCTAGCATTTCACTCTACTGGCCTCTACTCTCTGTGGGAAATGAGGAGAATGACATTTGCCACTTACCTGGTAGGATGCTACAGTGTTCTGGGGAGGAGGCTACGTTCAAATGACATGCTCATTATATTACAATCCTTCTTCTCCATTATTTCAAACAAAGATAGCTGAGTTTGTGTGCCCTGATATTAACTTTAGGAAGCTCATTCAACTGGACTCCTGGTTTTCAAGAGCAAGCTTTAATAGAAAAAGGTGTACCTGAAAGACTTTGTAAAAATTGGAATATTGAGGCAAATAATAAAGTTTTTCTACTTGAAATACAGCACAGACAAGAGACAGTGAAAGAATCTTGTTTGTCAGATGAAGCGTCAGAGCAACTGAACTAAAGATAAAAAGTTCTCTCCTCCCGATATTTAGCATATAAGCTAAATGCTGCTTATTTGGTGTAAGAGGAAAACAGCCCCTTTGTCCCTTTATTATCTCTCAGGCCCCTACTGTACTGAATTAGACTCTTTGAACCTAGAAAAACAACTAGTTTGCACTCTACAAAGGAGAACCCAGCCTGTGAGTGGGTATGAGAGTGTTTCTATGGCATTCAAGCATCTGAAAGAAACATGAAGTAAGTTGATCAACCAGATGTTTTGTCTACGCAATACTCAGTGTTAAGATGTTTCCCCTCTATGTGGATACTTGGTGTCATAGAGATGAAACACTTGGATGGATAATTGAGGTTTTTTTCTTTTCCTTCAGATATTTATGATATACTGAAACAGCTGAAGAAGTACTCAGTTCAAAGTTCAGAGGGAGGAAACAGAGAAACAGGAGACAAGAGAAGTAAATAAAAGCAAGGATGACCCGCCAGCCTCTGTGCGGTCACAGTCTTCTGTATGCACTAGCAGAGGGCACCTTTGTATGAAGAAAGAGGCACTACTTCCTGATGACAGCAACCCCACGCCAGAGTTTGTGACTTGGCCATCAGAGCGTGGACTAGATTTCAGCCTCCAGTCTTCCCTCAGCTGGAAGCTTTTGTGCAGTGCACTAACCGTACATCTGTACATGGTGGCCCTGGAAAGTCATCAAAAGGAGTAAGAGAAATGTTCAGCAATAAGGTGGAAGTGGATGTGAAGAAAAAGGGATAGAGTTTTACTTTGCTCACAGGCTTCCCCAATGAATGTACACAATTCAGAGGGCACTTCTGCTAATGTTTGGCCCAACCAGGAAAATATTTGCCTCTTTTGCGTGTGCGAGTGCCATTTATTTATTTATTATTTTTAGGTTAAGGAAAGGCTTGCTGTTAGTTCTGGTCATATATTTACTGCCTTTTCTATTTGGTGCTGTGCCTGTCAAGTTTTTGCTTCCCTGGAATTTTAACTCCGTGTGTCCCTCGCCATTCCACTCTCTCCGTCTGTAACACAAATGCCTTTTTAAATTTTTGCTAGTTTAATTAGTGCATGAATTCATTTTGATTGATGAATTGATGTGGCTTATTGGCATGAAGCTTTTCCTTCCCTCCCAGCACTGTGTGTAATAGAAACGGCTTGCGAGGGGGTGGGGGGGGCGACACCTGCTTTGATGCTGCAGACGTTCTGTTTGATGCGGAAAGGCCAGCCATTCAGCTGTGATTCTCTCGTCTCTGGGGAGACATTTTTTCATTGCAGTTGGTGGAGGAGGGGGAGGTTGGTTGGTGGCGAATGGGAGGAGAGAGTGGTGTAGAAAGTGATGGCTGAGAAACAGCATAGCTAAGGATTTAATGTTTGTGTTTTATTGGACTGATTTTGAAATAGTCATTGTTCACACTCTGGACCCAGGAGGGAAGGAGACCTTGACTTTGTGCCATCAGCACGAAAGCGTTGTGAATTAGTGCAGTGAGTCGAGAATTTCCAATGCCTTTTGCCAAAGAATTAAGCTGAAATTAGCACACAGTTGGTAACAATTTGATTTCTGGTTTCACTTTAATCAGTGAGGATTAATGGTTAAAATTTTTATTTCTAATCTCGCTTTAGCCTGACTAACAAAAGCTGTCACTTTCTTGAAAACTGCTAAATGAAGAGGGATTTATAAGCTCTCTGAGAGAATAAAAGCTAAAGTGCTAAGGCCCACTTTTCAGACCATAAAATTTTCAAATTCCCCCAATAGTCCCTCACAGACTGCGGGGAGAGCTGCCTGCTGCTGGGCTCAGTAATGTTTATTGCTGGGCACAGAGGGGGAAGAACTCGAGTGCATTGTTAATGGCTTCAGAACTCCAGATGAAATGCAATATCTTCCTGGGGAAAATTAATATTACAGAGTAGAGTAGGAAGTAAGATTTGGCTTGTGAATAGAGCATTGCTGAGCTTAAATGTATATTTTTACCCTTTTTCTTTGTCCTGTTGCCACCTGAGTTAGACTTTTCTAGGACCCTCCCCTGCCAATTGGTCCTCAGCCAAGTTGTGGAACTGGCGAAGTTTGTCCTCGCTCTACCAAGATTTTCCCTGTGTGTCCTTTGAACAGTTTCTCATTGACTCCCACCCCCAAGAGACCCTCACAGAAGACCCTCGTTCTTGGGGATAACCCCCTACTCCAGACTTTACCCGGTCTTTATCTGCCCACTTCCCACCAAAACCAAGCGTTACAATAAACCTCTGTGCTCTCAGTTCTCGCCTCTCCATTTTGAGTGTCTTGAGGGCAGAGCCCTCACTTCCTGTTTGTCTCGCTGAGCCCCATATAGCGCCCTGTGCGCAGAAAGCATGCTCAAGCCAAAGTTGGAGGGGATGCAATGATGGGGATTTTGGGGAGGAGATTTGAGCATCACATGGTGGGACCAGATGATCTTCAAAATCCCTTCCATTCTCCAATTGAATGATTCTACAGCCTCACCAGAAGGGGAAACTGGCTTCCTTATTTCTTTTCTCTAGTTTGATCAAAAACAAATATGAACCTTTTCTCCAAGGTTTAATTATCTTCTGATAAATATAATCCTCAGTGACTGGGTTGTTCCCAAAGATTATACTGTGGAATGAACGCCTCTTTCAACAACGGACTGGGAAATAGGAATAAATTCTCCAAGGCTCAGATGCAAGAACCGTCAACCCTCACAATTCTTTGTTTTTCCCAGTCATATTAATTCCAAGTTCCCTCTGACCAAAGTGTGTCCAATATCAATTATTTTGAGGGACTCCCTCTGCCTCCAATGAAGTAACAAGAATCCCAGAATTTAAGTGGTGCCGGGAAAACTTGAAACACAGTGGTCCTAGCTCTTGGTGGCCTTACTCTTTACAATGAGACTTCTGCTAAATAAGGTGATGTTCAGCGTTGTCCAGCAGTGCTGGTCTGGGCAGCCCACAGAGCCCTCACCTGCCTCAGGCTGACCGTGGGGCACCCTGCCAACTCTCAAGGTCAGGATCCTTACCATCCACTACCTGGTCTCCTCATAGGACTAGGACACAGGTCTTCACCACTGGAGAAATTTGTTACACCCTCTGTTTCCCATCCTGCTCAGGGGAATCCTTCTGTGCCCTGGATGGGCCACGTCCAATTCCTCTAATCCTTGGGGCCCTTCCCCATCTTGGACAATCTAACTTATCTTCTCTGTGATCCTTGGATTTAAAAAACGAGTCTGTTTTTCCTCCTCATGAATAAGAGCAGTCGCCATGTTCCTTCTTAATTCTTACAGCAGAGAAAAAGTCACAACCATATTGACTTGCCGTGGATGAGGAGAAATTGGGGAGATTAGGGAAGCCCTTCATTTCTACTGAAATCTATCTCTTATCTATCATCTCTGGCCACGTCTGCATCTACATAAGGATCTCAGGTTAATTGAGTTTAGGACTGACTGTGACTTGCTGTTTGAAAAACACTGTTCTAGCCCACCTTGTCCAAGGGTCCCGTGTGTGTGTTGGCTGGGATTGCATGAGACTGTGTGCAGCAGAAACTTGACTACAGTGGCTTACTACCAAACAGGGGCTTATTTTTCTCATGTGATGAGAACCCCCAGGATGGGTAGTTTGGAGCTGGTGCTGTTGCTTCCTGTTATCACCCATCTTTTCTCTTCCTGTGCTTAGTGTGTTTCTTTCATCCATTTGTATTAAAGTTGGTTGTTCTCAGGCCAGAAGAAGGGAGATGTGCAAAACCTTTTCTTCATGTAGTTTTGTCTTTTTATTTAGAATAGGAGTCTTTCCCAGGGGCCTTGCCTGTATCTATGACCAGAATTGTGCCACAAGGCCACCCTCATTATATGGAAAGCTGAGAAGGCATGTTAACTTCCAACCTTCCTAGTAGAAGGCAGAGGAGATGGGGGGAGGGATGGAGTGGGTATTGAGTGAGCCATTCTTCAGCACCTGTCAAAAGGCATGACATGTCCTACATTATGTTTAAAAAAAGAGAGAAAAATCACAGATTTGTGTCTGTGTGGTGGCTGTGACTAAAGAGACAAATGCTTACCCAAAGATTACAGTTGGTGTCATCTTTGAACTAAAAGTTAACTCATCAAGATTGACAGCAGGAGCTAGGTCGGAGCCAAGGTGCAGCTAGTCTGGAGGGTCTTCCAGGGAAGATGGCTACAGTCAAAACTATTCACAGAGGCAGGCGAAAAATAAAGCCTCGAGGCTGAAGTGAGTCTTGTGTATTGCCCTGGGCCTCATAATGGGGGCATGGAATGGGGAGGTGCCTGTGGGAGCAAGAAGGGAGGGCATGCATCACAGAGGCTCTTGACACTGGCTGCACAGTGGAATCACTTGGGAAACTGTTTTTAAAAAAATACGGCCTCCTGGGACCCATCCCCGGATATTCTGATTTAATTGGTCTAGGATGTGGTCTGGGTATCAGGATATTCCAGTGCTCCCCACTTCAGATTCTGATGCATAGCCAGGGTTGAGGCTCACGATGTTAGATTATTCTGAAACCATCACAGTGCCTGCCTTCCCTAGAATCGTGCTCACTCAGTTGGATCTGGCGTGATGCAGACACAGGAGGGTGAACCCGCCTGCAGGAACTGCTGGTGGCATCCACCGTAGGGATGCTGTTGGGCATCAGCCTGCATCCTCTTCACGAGAGGCCACAGCAAAAATGCTTCCAGGTCTCAGTTCCAGGAAGTGTGGCTCTCCTGAATGTTTGGTTTTGTTGACATGCTGAATGTTATAAGTGACTCTGTTTCCCTTTTTATTTTGGCTCCTAAGAAGCTTAGGAGCAACTCTATACTAGCATATGAGCTACATTCCTCTCTACCAATATCACTCTTGGAGTTAGTACTTATGTAAAATTTTCATTTAGGTTATTTCAATTTTTAAAAGTCCTTTCTTATTATATTTTTGTAAGCCATCTGCAATATTTGGTAGAAAGAGGCAGGGGATTGAAATAAGTTAAATAAATAAATAAAAATTTTAAAAATGCCTAAACCGCTCACCATCACCCAAGTAAAACCCTTCTATCTTTCTATCTGCAATTTTTCGAAGTTGAATCTTAAAAGTTTTATGTCTCTTTCTCTTCAAGATTGCCCTCAAAATTTATTTTAATCTGGTTCATCTGTATAAAAATGTTCTCAACTGAACCTTGGGCGATAGAATCCCAAGGAGTAATTTGTTTCTGGGTCTCCAGCCTCCAAGGATGGTCTCAGTTCTTCATGGGGGCACTTTGCTTTTGGAATTTAGAGAAATTAAAATGTAAGGAATTAGACTTTCTGTTTACGCTAATAGAGCCGCTGAGCCGACAGTGTCGTAGGTGTTAGAGAATTGCTGTATTTGTATCTTTGCCTCCCGTAGTTTCTTCCTGGGTTTATTGTTTCAAGGAGCTGTTTTTAATTAAAAAGACAGCAGCTGCTGAAGCAGTTCACCATAAGACAAAGAACCAGACAGCGGTACTCATTTCATTTCATTTCATTTCATTTCACAAAGACAGCACTTAAGCTTTGATTTCACTGCCGTCCAGGTTCACCAGACGTGCTTTAGATAGCTGTAGCCCATTTGGAAGTCACTTATTTTGTGCATTATGGCCTCATGTCTGACAAAGTGTTTCTACATTGCCTATCATCGTAAAAGTTAAGAACTCTGACAGAGATATTAGGAATCATCATGATACAATATTTATGAGACAAACTACCAGGTAATATCTAGCGATGGAAAATAGCAAGCAAGCACTTTGAAGATAAGTTTACTGTTAGTCAGCCATTGTTACCTCATGTAGAGGTAGAAATGAGCCAGATGTCCGGGATTAATTTCTAAACCCTTGCTATGCATCTTTGGGGAATACACTTAACCTTTCTTGAGTCCAGAGCCCAAGGAGGACAGTTAAAATGACATGTGCATTTTAAGGTTCAACTAAGGAGGCAGGGTATCCGCCTCGTTGTTTAGTATTCTGAATTTAAAAGGATGACTAACAACGGATGCCAGATTCTTCTGCTGTTGGCTTCAGTGCCGATATGAATGTGGCCCGGGGGGAAGGGCGCCTTCCTTTAGCAGCCCACACGATCTCATGCTTCTCTTCTTCTTAAAAAACTTTGGCAAGTAAGAAAGGACAGATCTGAACAGAAAGGAGGCATGGGTCCCATATTTTTCCTTCTCCACTTTCCCACCTCTCAGTTACCATTGATATGTGTTTTGGAGGGGGGGCACTAAGGGTGAAAAATTTGGTTCCCACGGCTCTGCCCCCTCCCCTTGATTTTATTTATTTATTTATTTATATCCTAGAAGACTCTGTAGAGAAGAAATTCGCAATAGTAACGAAGTGCGAAATCATGCTATGAAACTTGCAGAGGTCTTCAAACTATAGCGTTGGCCATGACGTTTGCGGAAATTTGATTCCTAGCTTTTAGGTCAGGGACTGTCTCTTGTGAAATTTTGCCCATCCCTGTGATCCTCTCTGGTAAGTAGCAATGTTTGTTCCAAGTGTTGCTGCTTCCCATTGCCTGAGAGTTCTGTCAAGAGGAAAAATGATAATTGTTACGCTGAAGTTATTGCACTTTTGTGACACTAGAAAAATGACTTGTGGTCCAATCAAAACTAAGAAGGGAAACAGACCCTTTGCAATCAGAGATCCCACCCAGCTCCACAAAAAATTTTTCAATTGCAATGTGATGTCCCAGTGGTAATTTGGTAGCAAAATCCTGAGATATTTTCTCGTTGCATTTTTTACCAAGGGAATGTGGGGAGACTTCAACTTAAGTGAAAGGACTTCTCTGCTCAGGCTCCATCCTCTCACCTCTCCTTTTGCCCAGCACTGCAGGTGTTTGGGTTTTATATAGTAAAGAACCCATGAGACTCATAGTTTCCAGCGAGGTTGCCTAGCTGGTCAATGTGCAGAGACTGCCCCTCTTCATTTCTCCCTTCTCCCTGCTGGGTTAATTCAGTCTTAGGACACATGTTGCTCTGCCAGTCACTGAGACAAGCTGCAGGACCCCAATAATCCAAGCCCGCTTCTAGACACATAGAACCAGAAAGGGGACATGATGGCCACTCAGCTTCCCCAGCTTCATTAGGAAGTATGCTGTGTCCAGTGTGAATCTGAAGCGTTCTCTGAAAGAACTGCAGGGTGTGCATTAGGTACAAAAGAGAGGGGAACTACACCACACCTGGAAGAGGTCAAATGATTTCTCTTATGTGGGTGTTTGCACAGGGTGCCGCCTAGACACCCCTGCTGGGAAATGAGAATAGCAGCAACCAGTGGACATATCCGGAAGCCCACGGTCTCTTTTGATTTAACTTGAACACCTCGGGGGTTTCTAGGGGTGAAGAAATGTCCTTTCTACAGCTGACAATGACCCCGGCCACAAATGTCGCCATTTCCTGAGCACACTGCACAGTAGCCGCAAACGTGGGCTCGGAGGCAGATATCAGAAATGAGAATGCTGGAACCGGGCGGTGGGGGTCAAACAATGCGGTGTGAGAGTGAGGGAAAAGTAATTCCCCAAAGAAAAACTGAGGTGTCCCAGAGACGAAGGGGTAGCCGTTCTGGAGAAGTTCATCCTCCTCTCCCACATTTTAGTGCTGTTTGCTTGACCACATTAGAGAGCCTCTGTACACTTTAACCACTAAGTAGTCATAGTATCCACTAAATAGGGTTACTGCTAAATAGGGTTAGTAGTATCTTTTGGTGTGTGTTCTTGAGACATCCAATGACATTAAATTATAAAAATGTGTGTAAGATATCTGGGACATAGCAGACTTTCAGTAAAAGGGAATTTAAAAAAATTTAGGTCTAGCATACCTTTGGCTCTCTCTTCCTTTTAGACATTCTTTAAGATTCTTTGGACCTGGTTACCCCTTTCATCATTCCCTTAGCCACTGAAGTTTCCTAAACTCAACATAAAGAACCCTTTCCAGCTATAGCTTTGAATCTGGTCTCTGTATACCCCCGGAATGAAACTATTTTTCCTATGTGTTTATCATTGTGGTTATGATTATTAATTTGCCATCAAAAGAAAGTGTATCTTTAATCAGTTAGTTTCTGCATCTCATCTCACACATTTTCAAATCAAAGCCCTGAAATGCACAACTCAGCCTGCCAGTGAAGCAGGTTTTTCAGTTTTGTTTGTGCAGCTCGTGCAAAAAAATGTTCCCTGTGACCTGCTTCCCTAATAATTCTTGAGGGTTGAACTTATGCTCAGATAGTTACATCTGGTTCTATAGTTAACAAATGGGTGAGAAGGAAAAAGAGGGGAAAAAAAATCCACCGTTTTTTTTCTCAGCGTGAAGTCATTTGCTTTTCTTTCTAGCGCATGCCAAGTCTTCAGAAGTTGCGCCACGCAGATGGTGAGGTTACAGCTTGGGCAAAATGTGTTCTAATGTTATCAGCTTTAAAGGAGCACATGGAGCAGAGAGGAAAGATGGTTTGTGGTATTTTTGTTTATTAAATTTGATGGTTGGATTATGACATTTATATTTATTAAATGTACAGAATCTCATCCATCACTGTTGACAGTCAGAACATGTCCTCTGCGGTTGGCATAACTGTCTCTTCCTGCAAAGAGATCTAACATTTATTCTTATTTGGGAGACTAAGAAGAGGTGGAGAAAAAGGAGATCCGTCCTTCAGTGCCACCACCCTGGGGAAATGCGAGTATGAGATAAGTGTTATTGTGTTTGATTCTGTCATGTTAAGAAGCATTTTCCTTGTTTGGGTTGTGAGTGAGTTTGATGGTGCTGTGGAGGGAGCATGGGAGCAGCACAGCCAGTGAACCCAGCGCAGGAAAAATATATAGAAAAAGGGCTTTCAGCTTTGTCCCATTAAAATCCTGGCATCGGCTATGGTTGAAATAATGTCGCGATGGCTTTGTCTAGTGGCTAAAACACTTCAGCAGCCAGGAGTCTTCATTCTCCTCTGGGTTTTGTTATGTACCAGATGTGGGCCTCTTAGATATTTCATTAGAGCACCAGGTGAGCTGATGAAAGAACAACGCTCCAGCTACCTTCCAAATGCCTCCTGGTTCACTTGAGCTTCGTTTACATGTAAGAGGAGACAAGAGCTGGCAAGGCTTAGAAACGAGAAGAAAGTACTGTCACCCATAAAGTTGAGATCCAGTAGGTCTTAAGGTGAAAGAGATGGTAGGCTTGCTTAAGATTTACAGATCTTTTCCAGAGTATAATTTAAAGATATTTTTACAGTCAATGTGCTAATGAATGAGACACATGGGTTCAATCTCTCCAGCCACATATGATTCCAAAAGTAAAAGGTTCATTTAGGTTTGAGCAAGCCCAGTACATTTGGAAACCAGTTAACCCAGCATATTGCCTGCACAGCCTAGAAACCTTTGAATTGTAAGTATTTAAGATGCTAACCTGGAGAAGAGATTAAGGCCTTTTCCTTCCCCCCATGCCACCTCCCTGGCCTCCCTTGTAGGGCCCGTGTTGGGTTCTAACCTCAGCCATTAGTGTCCTAGTCGATGTTTTCTAAAGCCGCGGCCCACGTGCAGTTTCTATGTCTTAGAAGGATTTCAAGGAGCATCCAGCATCTACGTAGGCTTCACACAAATTTTGACTGCCAGGTATTTTCTTCTTTTACGTTGACTTAGGACCTGGAAAATAGTTTACAAGAGTACCATATTCTAATCTCATTCTTTTTTAAGGCAGGAAAATAACTGTTCATAGTATTACAAGTCATTAATCGAGCATCTTTTGGGTACAGCTCTAGTCCATGTATTATGGGGGCTATTAAATGAATGTAAATGGCAGTTTATCTCTAGAGAGTTTAAACAAAACATACTGAAAACCAGACCTCTATGAAGAGGCACAATTTCCTGCTAGATAGTGTGTGTGTGTGTGTGTGTGTGTGTGCATCTGATTACATAAATGGACTGTAAACACTTCCAAGGGTGGGAGAGAGTGCAGGTCCTGGGTGTTAACAAGGCAAAGGTCATGAGTGCACTTCCCACATGGACCAGTTGGCTCTGCTCTATCCCACTGTCACAGACGGCCCCTCAGAGCCCACAGTCCGCCCTGAGTATTCCACAGTTCACATGAGTGAAGCCAGGGCTCATTTATGGAGTGGGTGGGGATACTCTAAGTCTTCTCTGTCTCTTTCTTGAATAAAAGCAATACTATGCAAAATACTGTAATTTTTATTCGACACACAATATATTTACTGTAATTCTCATCTGCTCCTTGAATGAATGGAGTGAATATTTGTGACCATATACTGTATGCAAGGGTATACATACATACCTCATATATACGCGTGTATATATATTTTTTTCTCGTTTGATTCTCACAACAACTCTCTGAGGCAGGGATTTACCATCACCATTTAACTGCTAAAAAATCTAAAGATCAGAGCCTGGTATGTGGTAGGTGCTCAATAAATATGCATTGACTAAAACTCAGATTAAAGATCTGGCTTTTGCTCATGGTCATAAAGCAAGGCAGAGGCAATGGTAGGATATCAACCTAATTTGTGTGGCTCCAAAGCTTGCTCTTTTCTTGAAAAAGCACATGAGAGACATCATGATGAGGTCACTGCACTGCCCAGTCTTCAAGGGGGGATGACTCAGGAAATAGAAGAAGACACATCTGAGAAGGTGTTGCCATCTTCCCACCTGAGTGTTGTGTTGCAGACGCAGCCACAGCTGTGAAATCTCCTAGCATTTCCTTCTTCGACTGGAACTCTGGCTGTGGAACAGAGATCAGGAGAGTACTGGGCTTGGGGCTGCTCATCTCCCTGGAAAAATTTGCAGCCAATGCAAGGTAAGAGGACAGGGGCTGCTGAGGGCATGGCAGTGGATGTAAGTGGACCCGGGAGCAATCCTGAAACCTTTGATCCGTGCTTGCCTCTAGTAGTCACTAGACCCCTGAAAATCTGATTTCAGGGTTCTGTAGTTTGAAACACACCAATTCCACACTCTGGAGGGAACCGCTATTTTATTGCCCCAATTAACTGCTTTATTTGTTTATAAATTCTTCCCTTTTCTGTTTTATGATGCAGTTGTGGTGTGTTTAATGGAACTGCAAGATTAAGACTGGCAAGATGACTGCATGTTCCGTTTCCAAAGCTAATAAATGGTTTGAATCCAGAATGTTTGTGGCCCTTTCCAAAAATATTTGGTTTCTCTAAAAAGCAACAGCTGTTGGGAAATGGATGGAAGTTTTTACTGGAGTGTGTATAGTATTTTATTTAATGCTTTTATTCCTTCGGGGAATTTGCCTGTCTGATAACAGATGACACAATGGGGACTTAGCAAAATATAAAAACTCATGATGTTAAAAATCACCAAGTTGGATGTTAAGTTTAAAAGTCACACAAGAAAACCAAGAAGCTCTTTCTAAAAATAATTTTTGCTGGGTGGAAATTCTTTGCTTCTGTGAAAATAGGTATCCATTTTAAAAATTCACTTTCCACTAAGATTTCTATTGTATTTTGCAGTTTGCAAAGCACACATACATTTAAAATTTGGATTTTACCACAATTTTACTAAGCAGCTTGGGGACAATGATTTTCCTTGTTATAAATGATGCAAGTAAGGCCTAGAAGGCTCAAGAGACTTGCCTGGAGTCAGGTGGCTCGCAGGGGTGGAGCCAGGATTAATACAGAATTTTGCAATGACCAGCTCAGGGCTTTCTGTCATACCAAATTGTCTGATTATCAAATGGTACCATTCTCAAGTGGATGATAGTTAGGCAATGTGATCTGGCTAAGATATTACTGCTCCTAAAGGATGCTGTTGCCACTGCTCCAAACTCATCCCTCACTCCCCCAGTCAACATCTTGGCAGAAGCTTCAGAAGCCTGAATGTGGTCATGTGCTCAAGCCTTGGCTCCTGGTTGGGCCTCTAGAGAAGCTCTGTAGGCCTGAGCTGCCCACAGGTGTGGGGCACTGTGTCCCACCAATACTGTGCATAGCGAATGCTCCGCCCCACACAGGAGAGAAAGTTGGATGCTGCGCAGAGCAAACTTGGGTGACAGGGCACCCACTTGACAGGGCGAGCGCAGACCAAACCGAACCCAGCACCAAAGTGACGATGGGGGGTTTTCCCTCCTCCCTCCCTCTCTCCCTCCTTTCCTCTTTCCTTTTATTCTTCCCAAAAGATCAACCAAAAGGATCAGGAAAGGAAACTACGGGAATTAGTTTTCCAGTATTCATGAACCTAAGAATCACCCAGGAGCTTAATGAACATGCAGATCCCAAGGCCCCAGCCCTGAGAGTCTGGTTTCATAAATGTTTTCAACACTTGTCAGAAGCAGGGGTGATCCCTTAAATGAAAACAGCTTGGGTAGTATCGAAATAACATTTAATAGTATCTTATTTTAAATGAAGATACAATAAAGTGACTATTTGGCCAAAGTCTCTTGATATTCTAGAATGTCCATCTCATTGATTTTTAAAGCAATGCAACAATATTAGGCTGGTGTCCTAAAGGCTATCACCCCTGATTTTGGCAAGCTGCTAAAACTGTAAGTCGGGAGTGGGGCTCAGCAATCTGAGTTTGTAACAGGCCCTTGGGTGATCCTGACATGGGTGGTCTGCAGACGTCACTTTGAGAATCCAGGGCCAATGAGTCAGGAGGTTCACGTGAGACGACTCTGCTTACTTCATGGCAGAGAAATCACGATCCAGCTCAGCTCTGGCCCCTGATTCTTGTGCTCTTTTCAGTGGGCTTTGTCTCACCCCTGAATTGCACACTTTGCCTCCGCTCGTTGCTCCCGAGCCTGTGCAGGGCTGCGACCCCAGGAGTCAGCACCATCAGCTGATTGAGCCCCTGCCTCGGCTCCAGGGGCCCCAGCGCGCGGAGGAATGGATGGGTTCAATGTGCTCTCGGGGGAGAGACCTGCACTCAAAGTGAGCAAGTTTAGTGTTCTGAGTTTTATGTGTGTTCTGCTCCTTCTCCATGTGAGGGATTGAAGGACTGGTGAGAAAAAAGAGGAAAAGAGAGAAGAGTAAGATAATGAAATTGTATGTTTCCTTACCTTATGGTTTACGTAGAGCTTTCTGTCCTTCAAAGAGCTTCTAGAAAGAGACAGATGTGAGATGAAAGGTTCTGGGCAAAAAGAGGGAGATGGAGGACAGATGAGGGAGTGGACGAAACTCTGAGAGGCAGGGGAGCATGCCTGGGTTTACACGAGGCGGCGCGTCCCGTCACGGGGTTCACCATGGCGGGGCGGGCTAGTGGTGACGCCCTCCAACCCCCAGAGCAGGGAAATTGTAATACCAGATAAGAGTTCGTTGTCAGAAGTGCAGGGATTGCTCTGATTGATTATGAAGTCCAGAACTGTTTAGTCTGCAACAGTTTAAAATTTTGCGCAGTTTTTATTATCTTGGAAAATAAGAACCAACAGCGACCATATGCAGGGAAACTGTGCTCCCACCCTCCACTCCCCACTCGCTTGATTCGTGCTATGCCTCTCAACGTTGGTTTCTCTGGAAACTTTCCTAGTTGTTTTGGTGTGAGTTAGGAAGCAGTGGGCCAGGGGTCCAGGCCCTGCGGCCAGCTCCTGGGCTCGACCGCCAGCTTGCAGTGTGACCTTGGAAGAATCAGTTAACCTCTTTGGGTTTCAGTTTCCTCATCCCTGAGAAGTGGTTGAAATAGTCATCTCTACACCCCTTCTATGCCTAATACTCTGGATTCCCTTAATCTATTCAGGACATTGTCTCAAGAACTTGCTAACCTTTCCATGAAAGATAAAATAAAAGGCTACTATTTAGAGCAAGTGTGATTTTTATTAGACATAAGGAGAATTCTTCTGACAGTAAATTGACTAATAGGTTTGGTCTCTATTCGCTTGCTAGGGCTGCCGTAACGAGTACCACACACTGGGCAGCTTAAACAACAGAAATGTGCTTTCTCATAACTCTGGAGGCTGGCAGTCTGAGATCAAGGTGTCAGCAGGGTTGGTTTCTCCTGAAGCCTCTCTCCTTGGCCAGCAGACGACCATCTTCTCGCTATATCTGTGCAGGGTCTTCCCTCTCTGAGTGTCTGTGTCGTAATCTCCTTTTCTTATAAGAACACTAGTCGTATTACATGAAGGCCCACTCTAATGGCCTTATTTTAACTTAATTACTTCTTTAAAGATCCTATCTCCAAACACAGTCATGTTCTAAGAACTAGGGTTAGGACTTCAGCATATGAATTTTGGGGGACACAATTCAGCCATCAACGGACTCCAAGGCGGGGATTGCTAGGAGTATGGAAGACATCTTCTACCTCAGCCGGCCTGGGCAAAGCCCCAGATTAGAGAGCAAAGGGGAGCAGTAGAGGGACTCTTGAAGACCTTGCCATTTCTATGGATTTGTGATATTGTGTAAAGCTCCTCAAAGCAACACCTCATCATCAGGGACATGAATAAAGATGAGGTGCAAAGAGCAAGGCTGCAGGAAAACAAAAGAAAACGGCAAATGACTTGTACTTCGTGGAAAGCAAAGATGGAAAACACCTTGGAAGCATTTACATTTGGGGCAGTGCCATTACGTCATAAGGGCAGAGGCGCTTTATCACACAGCTGTTATCCTTTGATCTGCGCCTGTAGGTGAACTTTTAGAGAGAATAAGAGTCTATTTCACATAAATCCCACTTTTAGCAAACGCAAAGCAGGATCCTGCTGAGGACGAAGGAAAAATTCATGATGCAATTCCACGTAGCCTCATGGGTGCGTTTTTATGGCTAAGAAGGGGGAAGAAGAATTCATTTCCACCATCACTGTGAGGGAATACTTACAGATTACTCTCTCTGATTGTTTGGACAGTAAAAGCAAGTAATGAGTCTCACACCACGTATCTCTGGTTTTTATTGCCTCAATAACCTGTCTGTCTCCTTAGGTACATTTTCAGCAGCACAGAGTACTGGAAAGAGAATGAAAGCTTAGGTTCAGGTTCTCAGGTCTGCACCCGGGCCACTGCTCTCGGTGGCTTCTCTCTGCTGACAGTTGGCTGATGATCACCACCTTTATTCTCCCACTGGGAGAAGACGTACGTAGTGAACACACAGTGAGCTTCTCATTAGACTCTTGAGGTCAACCACCAGCATCTGCAGACAATTATACATCTTACTCAAGGAAACTTCCCTCCCCGCAATGAAAACGCATTCCTTTAATAACTAAGATAGCCTACTGTATCCCTCTGTAAACACACACGAAGAAAACAGTTTGCATGGTTATCTTTGACATTAGCTTATTGGTATGTTATTTATTTTCCTGGAAACTATTTCCTAACTACACTTTCAGCTCACTCCAGTGAGGAGTCACGGGCTCTATATTAGTTTTCTGTCACTGTTATCACAAATTACCACAAATTTAGCAGTTTAAATAACACAAATGTATTACCTTACAATTCTGTGGGTCAGAAGTCCAATGCAGGTCTCACTAGGTTAAAATCAAGGCATCAGCAGGGTTGGGGAGAATCCTTTCCTTTTCCAGCTTCTAGAAGCTGTCCACATTTCTTGGCTCATACCCCCTTTTCTCTCTTCAGAGACAGGAAGGTTGCATCTCTCTGACTCTTCTTCCGTGGTTGCATCTCCTTCGGACTCTCTGATTTCCTCTTCTACTTTTAAGGAGATCGGCCCACCTGGATAATCCTGGATTTGCTCCCCATCTCAAGGTGCTTAACCTTAATAACATTTGCAAAGTCCCTTTTGCCAAGTAAGGTTACATATCCGCGTTCTGGGAATTAGGGTGTGGACATCTTCCTAAGGCCGTCATTCCGCCTACCATGGGCTCTGGCCAATTTAGCTGTGCATTTTGATGTCGTCATTTGCAAAATCTCTTCATTTGCAAAATCACGGAAACAGGTGCAATTTCAAGGCAGATTCTCATTCTTGAACAACCTGGTTCTCCTCTCCTGGCTGCTCGGGGTGCCGTGTTGTTTCTTCTAACTCACGTAGGGAGAGGAGAGGGCTCTACACCTAGAGTCCCACCAGGTGGTACGTGGAGTTTGTCAGGAGCTCTCTTCCTGCCCACCTGATCATATGAACCAGTGGAAATCTTGATGCCACTTTAGTTAGTCATGACCTCTGGTGTGAACCAAACATTATTTATATTTGTATTTGTATTTATCTGTGTTTATTTAGGCAAAGCCTTACCTGAGTGCCCTTGGCCCCTAAGACTGGTTCTGATGCCCCTTGGTTCTTGTATTCTCAGGCAGTACTCCTCCATCAGAGCACTCACCACACTCTATTGTATTCGCCTGTTTTCTCATCTGTTGATGCTGAACAACTGGAGGGCAAGAACTCCACCTCTTCTCTGTTGTACTCTCAGTGCCTAGCACAGGGCCTGGCACCTGAGAAGTTCAATGAACATTCGTTGAATTTATGAATACCCTACATAAAAGCTCCTATTCATAGATTTTCAAGCCCAGCCTCTCAGATAAGAGGGTGGCCTGGCAGATATACTAGAGACAGAGTAGGAATCTGAAGACAATTTATTTTCCCAGAGTTTTAATATTGTATTAATTAAACCGGGGAAATTCAGAGAGTTGCTATTTCTTTTTTTGTAAAACAATCAGGCAGACAAATTATGTATATTCAATAATTAAATTTCCAATACCATATTAAAACTTACCGACGGTGAACCAGGGATGCAATGTAGTATTCAGGAAAGTACTCTGATCTAGGAATTAGAATACTTGCGTTCTGGTTAAATAAGTAGCTGTGTGATTTGGGGCAAGTCATTTGCTATCTCTGAGATTCTGTCCTTATCTCTAACTGATTCTATTTGACATTTAACATAGACAATGGCCAAGGGCCATCTCAGTGCTGAAATGCTGTCCTCTCCACGGTCTCCTTATTCTAGTGTGATGTGACTCAGTCTTTCCCAAAGTGTGGAATATAGAATGTGGGTCACTGGGGGAATGTAACAGGATTTTAGGGGTACATGAATGAATATCTTAAATTTTAACAATTTATTGAATGGGTTGAACATCATAAGATATAATCAGGAAATAGCATTGTTTTTATTCTCTATTGCCTTCCTCCTTGCTCTCAGATCTCCATCCTGCTGCTGTATGATATTCTAGACCAGTTTCATAACTTTCCTAATCACTTTTGGGTGGTTAGAGTTTTCTCATCAATACAACAGTTTCATGCTCATGTATTGAAAGTTCCAGTCAAATAAAGATCCAAATTTCAATCCTTCATCCACCTCAGAGTTTTTACCCTCTACCCTCTGACCCTTGATCCTGAAGACCAATAGTAGGAAAAGGGAGTGAAAGTTTATTTTGCTCTTCTTGAGTCACAGATTCCAATTCACAAGGTTGCCTCTGGCTCTCCCAGAGTCAAGGTCAGGAGGAGAAGGATTAGAGAAAAACAGAAATATTGGCTTGTCTGGAGCTATGTCCTTGTGACAGAGGACCAAGCTGGCTCTCTCTGGGGGTATTTTTATGAGTCTTTTGGAGATGCTTCCACTACCCTACTAATGACCACTCCCTGATGAGCTGATGGATTCTCTCTCTGCCTTTGTGTGATGCCCCCTTGGCTCCAGTCTTTGGGCAGTTTATCTCAATCAGCCTTTTTCTGCTGGGGTTCCTTTACCTCAGCAGGTGGATCTTGAGCAGCATCCTTTCAAGATGGCTGTAACCCCCCTACTTTCTGGGGCATCATCCTGGGGGTTCACAGGAGCTCACATATCTTGCTCTGTCTGTCATATATAGAAGTGCAACTAGCTCCACTTGGCCCTCTCTCCTTGTGCCTGAGGCAGCACCAGCTAACCTCTGGCCCTTTGACTTCTTCCTTCTTCCAAACTCCAGGGAACACAACTTGGAGTTCTCCCAAGAATTCGCTAATGCTTTGGAGCTTACCTCCAGGTAGGGAGTAAGAGGCCATACTCCATGTCTGACAAGTAGCATCAGTCTCTATAAGTGGTTTTCTTGAAGCCTTCTTACTTTGCTCAAGGTGGGGGAGGAAGAGCCCACAGGAAAGAAAGGAAAACACCACAGTACTCTCTACCCCACTGAGGCTACTCCTCCTGTTGAACCTTCAGTCTTCGCTTGACAGTCTTCAAGGACCAGCTTATCCACCTATTAGCACCTTGAATTAGATTGCTGGGATACTTCTCATTACTTTTTTAAAGCTTTGAAACTTTAGCCAAAATTCTGAGATGACAGAAAAAGTCTCCTTTTGCAGCTTGTTAGGTATGTATTTTACTGTGTATCAAAAAAGGCCATAACGTATCAAATCTTTGATTTCATAGACGTTGTTTAGGATTAGAATAGATATGAAAAGTAGGAAGCTTAAAGAAAAATTAAATGAATAATAGCATAAGTGACTCAGGGCTATGGCAAAAACCATCATGGTGACATTCTTAGGCCATCATCTAAAGCAGGAGAATATAAGGCCAAGGCAGCACATCCTCCCCATTTCCAGTACAACTGTGACAAAAACAATGCTTACTCGGGACTACAGACCCAACTTTTACTCTATCGTAGCTAATCTACAATGGGATATTTCCTTCATCAGCTTCACAGTCCATCCTTCCAAGGTTCTCATTAAAAGTGAGAAGATGCTAATTTCTAAGTTACAAGGAATAATCTGTTTACTCTATCAGGGTGAGGAATTATTGTGAAATATAAAATAAGTGGTAAATGAAGTGGTCACATACAGAATTATAAAGACCTCTATAAATAACTAACCCGTAGTTAAAACAAGAGATTGATGAAAAGAGCCTCTTTTTTCTTGATTACTTAAGGTATTGTAAAGCAACGCATTGAAAATATCAAGAAAGATTTAAAAACATGGATTTTCATGAAAAAGAGGCCTTGTACGTAAAAGAGCACTGAATTTAGAATAAAAATTTCCAACTCTGCAATTTACCTACAGATAGTATGATCTTTGGCAAGCCCCTTGGCCTCCCTGAGCCCGTCTTTATGGAATCATCCTTCAGAACCACTCAAGTAAGACAATGTACATGAAACAGAAAACAATCTGAAGAGCCCAGTACAGTGCTTCATCAGTCAATAGATGCTAGCTATTGATTCTAAAATTTTTCATTGAGATGTAATAAGCATACAATAAAATGTATCAATTTTAGGGTACAATTCAATGTGTTTTGAAAAATATATATAGTCATGTAACTGACACCACAATGATGTTATAGAATAATGCCATCACCCCAGAATGTTCTATTGTGCTCTATTCCCATCAAACCCCTTCCATACCCCTGCTTTCATCTTTTGTGGAATTTTATATAAATTTATACAAATGCAGTGTGCAGCCTTTTTTTGTCTGGCTTCTTTCACTTGGCACAATGCTTTCAATATTCATCTGTGATGTTGCATGTACCCATAGTTCCTTTTCATTGCTGAGTAGTATTTCATTATGTGGAAATACATTTTGTTTATCCATTAACCAGTTGGTGGGCATTTGGCTTATTTCTAGTTTCTGGCTATTATGAACAAAGCTACTACAATCATTCAAGTATGAGTCTTTGTATGGATATGTTTTCATCTTTCTTAGGTAAATACCCAAAAGTGGGATTACTAGGTTGTAAGGTAGGTCTATGTGTAATTTGATAAGAAACTGCCAGACTGCTTTCCAAAGTTGCCGCACTATTTGCATTTCCACTAGTCATATATGAAATTTCCAATTGTTCCACATCCTCAGCAACATTCAGTATTGTCAGTCTTTATAATTTTAGTTAATCTAGTAGGTGTGAAGTGATATCTCGCTGTTTTAATTTGCATTTCCCTAATGATGAATGATGTTCAGCATCTTTTCATATGACTCTTAGTCATTCATATGCCTTCTTTAGTGAATAATTTGTTCAAATCTTTTTACCAATTTTTAAAATGGGGTTGTCTGTTTTCTTATTATTGAGGTATAAGAGTTCTTTTATATGTTCTAGATAAACGTCCTTCATAGATATATGTGTGCAGATATATTCTCCCGGTTTGTGGCTTGCCTTTTCATTTTCTTTTCGATGTCTCTTGACGTGTAAAGGTTTTGTGTGGTTATCCCATAGAAACAGGATGGATTCCTCTCCACCAGATTTGATTTATGTGTTGAGACTGTTGATGCCACGCATGCACCAAGGAGGTATGAAAAGGTTTATTACTCAATAATGAGATTTTCTGGGGAGGGCAGGGCTGGTTCCTCAGCAAATCCAAAAGTGGCTTGAGAGAGCAAGGAAAAGAGACTGGTTTTGTTGTTATTGTAGTTAGGGAATGGGGCTGGAGTAAGGGTTCCCGCGCATGAAAGCCAGGGCTTGTGTGCTCGAACTTCCTGTTGGCAACAAAGGTGGGAGCATCTGGGCTTTCTTATCAGCTGGTCCAGATGTAGGGCAAAAGGAGGAGGGGGAAGAGTGGGGCTTGAAATCTGTCAGCAGTCAAAATCAGACATCAAAATGGAGTCAGACTCTTTAATACAGTTTAAATTTTCATAAAGACCAATTTAACATATTTTTCCTTTTGTGGTTCATTTATTTTTGTGTGTTGTATCTAAGGAATATTTTCCTAACTCCAATAAATAGTTTTTTCCCTATATTTTCTTCTATAAGTTTTATAGTTTTAGATGTTACCTTTAAGTACTTGATACCTTTTGAGTTAATTTTTGTAGATGGTGTGAGGTAGGGGTCTAGGATATATATGTTTTTTTCATATGATCATTTCTTCCAGGACCATTTATTGAAAAAGGCTATCACTTCTCCTATGAATTAGCTTGGGACCTTCGCTGAAAATCAATTGGCCATTGATCTGAGGGTCTACTTCTGGACTCTGTATTCTATTTCCTTGATCTATATGTCTATATTCAATCCAATGCTACACCATCTTTAGTACCATAGTTTTATAATGTCTTGAAATTGGGTAGCATGATTACTCCAAACTTGTTCTTCTTTTCAGAATAATTTAATTTTCTAGATCTTCATTTGCATTTCCAGATAAGTTTTAAAATTATTTCTACAAAAAAGCCTTCTGAGAATTACAGTGAGTTGAGAGATAAATTTGGGGAGAATTGACATCTTATCAATATTGTTTCTTGTGATAAATGAACACAGTTTCTCTCTCCATTTATTTAGGTCCATTTTAAATTTCTTTCAGAAATGTGTAATTTTCAGTATACAGGTTTTACACACATTGCATTAAACTTTTCCCTGAGGTTTTTATATTTTTGATACCGTTGTGAATAGTATATACTTTTTCAATTTCAGTTTCCAGTAGGGGAAATTTTGTTTCTAGCCAAGATGGAGTGACAGGGACTGGATCTATCCTCTCAACTAAAAAGCTGAACAAAATATATAAAACTATGATTTTCAAGTCATGGGACATCTGGCAACAAAAGACGGTGATTTCTGAGTGACGGAAAAAAAATAAAGTGAGTCATATGATCATTGCCCAGCTCATCACTTGGAGAGTGTTTCCAGACCATAGCAGAGAGGGCAGCAACTCAGGCAGAGCCCAGCAATCTCCCCTAGTTGAGGAAATAGAGGTGGGAGCTCAGGAACGCCAAGACGGCTAGAGTTTGCAGGTCAGAGTACTGGACAGAATGAAACTGCATTGAGAGAGAATTCCAGAGGTCTGCAGAAAGTCCCCATAAGTCTTCAGCTGTGTGCTGATCAGTGCATGCTGGAGAGGAAACTACCAGGGGCTAGGGAAAGAAACACTCAAAAAGTTTAGAGTAAACAATACCGGGAGCTCTCACGGTGCTAATAGTTTTTGTTCCTACCAGTTAGAGTAGAAAATCCTCATAAAGTTCATAAGCTCTAGGCTAAAAGCCACTTTGGTCCTACCTAACAAAGCTTAACAGCAAGACCAAATGGATCAAAATGTTTCCAAGTAATATAAGTGCATCCCAGAACTGAAGGCAAGAATATTTGGGACTAGAAAAATATCCAGGGTCTGGCCCGGTGCCACAGCAGTTAAGCGCGCACGTTCTGATTTGGCGGCCAGGGTGCGTTGGTTTGGATCCCGGGTGCAGACATGGTACTGCTTGGCAAGCCACACTGTGGTAGGCATCCCACATATAAAGTAGAGGAAGATGGGCACAGATGTTAGCTCAGGGCCAGTCTTCCTCAGCAAAAAAAGGAGGATTGGGGTCAGATGTTAGCTAAGGGCTAATCTTCCTCAAAAAAAGAAAAAAATATATTAAAAAAAAGAAAAGAAAAATATCCAGTACTCAAGAAGGTAAAATTTACAATGTCTGGTATCCAATAAAAAAATTACCAGATATGCAAAGAAGCAGAAAAATGTGACGCGTAATTAGGAGAAAATTCATTCAATTGGAACTTACTCAGAAATGACCCAGATGATAGAACTAGAGGACAAGGACTTAAAATGAGTTCCTATAACTGTATTCTTTTCTTTTTTTTTTTTTAAAGATTTTATTTTTCCTTTTTTTCCCCAATCCCCCGCCCCAGTACATAGTTGTGTATTTTCAGTTGTGGGTCCTTCTAGTTGTGGGATGTTGGACATGCTGCCTCAACATGGCCTGATGAGCAGTGCCATGTCTGCACCAGGATTCCAACCGAGAAACCCTGGGCCTCTGATGCGGAACATGCAAACCTAACCACTTGGCCACGGGGCCGGCCCCTCTATAACTGTATTCTCTATGTTCAAGAAACTAGAAGAAAGATGAGGAATGTTACATACTGATGGGAAGAGTATTAAAAAAAAGATCTAAGTTGAAATTCTAGTGATGAAAACTATATTGTTGCTGGAGAAATTTACTAGATGGAATTAATGGTGGATTGGACATTGAAGAGGAAAAAAATCAGTAAATTTGAAGTAATGGAAACTATCCAAAATGAAACTCAGAGATTAAAAAAAGACTTAAAAACCCCCCAAAAACCTTAAAACAGAGCATCAGTGAGCTACTGAGTCCTGATATGTGTCCTAATATATGTATTATAGAGTCCTTGACGGAGAGGAGAGGGGAAAGTAAAAGTATTCGAAGAAATAATGGCTGAACAAATTTTCAAATTTGATGAAAATTATAAACTTACAGATCCAAGAAACTCAAATCGCCCCAAGCAATAATGTGGATGAACCTCAAAATAATGCTGCGTGAAAGAAGCTAGGCCAAAGAGAGTACACAGTCTACAATTCCACATATGTAAAAATTGTGAAGATGCAAACTAATTTACAGTGACAGAAAACAGATGAGCGTGGACAGAGGGCGTGTAGGGGTGAGAAGGAGGGATTACAAAGAGACAAAGAAAACTTTTGAGGGTGATGGATACATGCTTTTTCTTGACTGTGATGATGGTTTCAAGAGGGTGCATATATATATATATATATACACACCCACACATAGACGCAAAAACTTAAATTATACACTTTAAATATATGCAGTTTATTATATGTCAATTGGACCTTAACAAAGCTGTTTAAAAGTTCCAAGTGTCTGTTGCTAATATGTAGGAATACAATTGATTTTTATGTATCAACTTTGTATCCTACAACTTTACTAAACTCAGGTGTTCTAATAATGCTTGTTATTGTTACTATTATTGTTGCTGTGATTAAAATCAACGGCATTATCAAAGGACATATTTAATGCATCTGTCAGAACTTTGCAAACTGCGAAGCACTCTATAAGTTATTTTATTAACTATAATAGAAAAATCAAACTTTTCATTCTCCTGGGTGCCTAAGCAGAGCAGGTTTCCCTGTAGTAGAAGATTAAGGCCTGGAGACGTGGAGATCCTAGCAATCACGTGAGAACAGCAATGCACACAGGACTCGAAACACCCAAGGACCAGGCCGCCATCCTCTAACAATTGCAGGAAACGGACTCAGATTCCTTTTCCTTAGAGCTCATGTGCCAGCTCCCCTGGTGGGGAAGCCCCTGCATCCTGTCTGCTCAGTATTTGATGCTTGGCGATAACGGGCCTGTGCTCTCCAAGAGCTGGGAACTGCGCAGAACAGAAGTATTTATGGGTTCCCTGGAAATGCCTGATGAATGCACCCTGAAGCCTGGCTGGAGAGCTTTCCCTTCACAGGCGTGCTTGCTGCTCAACTCTTGGGCTCTTGTCAATGTCAACGCCAGCAGAGCAGGCGAGAGATTTTTCTACAAAGCCCAGCTCACTTTCCCGGCTTGCTGTCCAAATCCTTCTACGAAAGACCTTCTCCATTCCGGCCTTGCCCCCGCAGTTCTGCAGTTCTATATAACAGGAATTAGAGTTAGCATAACAAATCCTGTTTATCTTTTATGAGGAATTAATTATTCAATGTTGGTAAATTTATTAAGAGTTCTCCAGGGGCTGCCAACAGCAGAAGATTATACTAGAGAGCAAATTGGATGTGCTGAAACCCATGCATTTATATTCCATTGTTTTCTTAGCACTCTGAACAAATATTATTTCATATGGACATCACATTTTTCTTTAGTCCTGTCAAACATTTGATGTGCATTTGAGTTTTTCCTTGCTCTATGGATGGCAATGTGACAAGTTAGGCTTCCAGCTGTTCCTCAGAGGCCTGAGCTAAATTCACATATCTTCAACTTCTCCTGCGACCCTGATTTCCCTTCTTATAGAAGTCATCTTTGCTCCAAATGTCTTCTTGAAGCAACACCGAAACTTTAGTAATGGGTGAACTCATTTTCTTCAAGTTCAGAAATTATTCAGACTTCAAGGATTTTGAAATTTAAAGGAGATTCTTGGTTTCTGCATCAGCTCACCCATAACACAGTGCAACTTCTGTTTTTAAGTGGGATAAAAAACCCTTTTAAGAAGTTTATTGAAAGGGCTCAGAAGATTTCGTGGACATCAAATACTTTTTAAAGGACAATATTTTGATCGTTTAATTGTAAGGAAATAGGAAACATGCAGATTAAATTAACCCTAAAACACACATGGTTTTAAAAATTAAGGGCAAAGAATTCTGGCAAAATACACTTTTTGAATCTAAAACACATGAACAAAATCAAGAAGCCTGTTGAATTCAGATTATGGCCGTTGGGTGAACGCGGTCTGCTGTATAGAATCCTGAGGAGACCACAGGCCACTTTTCTGTGCTGCTTCTGGCCTCCTTGTCGCCTGGGATTCAGTTTCACACCTCAGTTTTTGCCTCTGAAAATGGGTCAAGATACTAAATTCCTCCTTTTGTCTTTTTTTTAGATTCTAAAGAAAATTTGTGCTCTTTGAATTCCTCACACATATAAAATTTGTTTCCAAATAGGTTAGTTTCTTACCTGAAGGAATTTGATGACTTTTACTCTATTTGGTTTCTTAATTGTCAGGGAGTGGAGTGCCACTCTGAGTCATGTAATTAAGAAACCTCAGTGTTTGTATTCCCCTAAATACATAAATAGGTATTTTAATCTTTTCTACTCACAGAAACTTTTCATCCAACATGAAATGGATTAAAGGGCCCCTGGTCAGGTGGAGCGGGCAGGTGCATTCTTCTCTCCCAGTGACTCTCCCTTCAGGGAGCAGAGATCAGGGGTCCCCAGCAGATAGCAAAGCTGCTCATGGTGCCTTGTTTCAGTGTGTTTGGTAGCTTTTGTATGTGTACTTGTCATTGTTGTTGACAAATCACGTGTGGGAGTCTTTGAGGCCTGTCAAGAAGGCACATTCCTCCAGAGAGGTTTTGTTTCTGCGTGGCACTTGTGGGCATTACCAGTCCTCAAACACCTTCAATCAAGGTCAGAGTTTCAGTTGTCTGAAACCTCCGGACAAGACAAACCCAGGTGCAAATTCACACGAGGGCTGGCCTGTGGCCATAATATCTCACAAATGGGTTTCTTTTGTCCCCCACTTTCCTTCCCTTCTCCACCTCTGGTGTAGTGGAGGCCAGTTTACTTCTGGTTGACATGCATACTGAGGGGTAGACCTTGGGCTCTATTTAAGGAGGGGAAGGATTTTTCTCCCACTCCTGCATTGGCCCTGAGCCTTGACTTCTGTCCACCTCCACATGGGACCAACACAACTTAGCAGTTGCCTCTGGATGAAAGCATCTGTGGTGCTCAGGCATCGCTTTCCTCTCTAGCTTCCCTCCTTGCCTTAGATTTTGGCCTGGTATTTCCTTACAGCTTTGTCAGTTTGGTGATACACACATGAGACTTGTTTTGGTTAATATTTTATCCAACACTTTTGTTATTTTCTGTGGTAAATTTGGTCTGAAAAAACCTATATCACCATATCTGGAAATAGAACTTCTCTAGCTATACAATTGAGTTGCCAGTTTCCAAGCATCTGGTAGTCAACTGAATCCTACCTCAAGGCACCACCTTGAGTCAGGGCTTCAAGGCTGGAAAAAGGGACCAGTTCTCACTTCTCCTGTGCTTGTTGGCAATATATGTTCTACGACTTTGCCTGAATAAAATCTTGTATCAGAGATTTCATGAGAACCCTATTTATCTGAGCCCTATACTAGGTAGTACATACAGTGGTATTAAATATGATTTATTGTCATACAATTTTAAGGAATTTGGGACGTGGTCTATTTTAAAGGATAAATTTAATTGGCCTGTCCTTCAGCTTGAGGGGATAAAGAAATATGTGTTGAAAGGGAGTTATATAATGCCATTAATTTATCCTCAGTAGAAAACTAGCTCTCAGTTGAGAAAAATAGTATCGACTCCCCCAGTAGAGAATTTCTCCACTTTGCCTGAGTTTCCAGGCACTACCTCTTGTCATCAAAACAAAGAGAGCCCATCCTGATGTAGAGCGATGTGGGCTCAAACTCAAAGCCAACCAACCACTCAAACCTCCAGAGTCAAAGAATGTTCTGAATGCTGAAAGCAGGGAGTAGAGTGAGGGCGCTTGTGTGGGACCTTTCTGGATCAAGGACTACGTGCTTGTAGAATGATGACTAGTGGCCTCACAGACAGAAAAATTGGAGTAGAAAAAGAATGACCTCCGCACCTGATGATTCTCTTTCTGCCAATAGGCTTCTCTGTGGACTAACCTCGGATTATGCCTGGGGCGGAGCAGCCGCAGGGTCTGGCAAGTAGAGAAATGCTTTGTAATAGATGCTCAGTGGATTTAAAGCATGAAGGAAGGAATGAGTGAATGAACAAACGGACAGAATGTCCTCTCCTTCCTTTGGCAATGTTCTGTCTGTTCTTCAGAGAGCGTTTGTCATTTTATTGCTTGGTGAAGTGCTCTTGACATACTGGAAATAAATGGTGCTTTCTTTGCAAGTCATGCCCTATGGCAGTATTTTTTCAAAGTGTGGCCCACAGACCACCTACATCCAAATTACCTGGGGTGTTGGTCAAAACCGCCAACTCCTGGGCCCCATTCTACAAGTACTGAATCAGAATTTTTGGGAATAGGCTCAGGAATCTGCATTTTTAACTCAGCCCCAGGTGGCTCTATAGAACACAGGAGTTTGAGGAGCATTGTATTATGTGAACATTATCACCACCTCAGCAAGCATTCATTAAGCAATCCCTATGTTCCCTGCATATTTTAGTCTGTGTGAAAATGATTTGTAGGAAGTCTGTAATCTGTTTTCACCTATTTATCAGGTTTGATGCTCTTAGTGTTGAATGCATCTATTTGCCTTATCCCACAGTCATCTTTATTAAAAAAAAAAATCCATATACATATTGTGCCACAAACTTTCTATAGAATGAGAAAAAACAGGTAGAAATATTTCCCTCTAGACTCTAGACAGTTAAAAGCTAAAATACGACAGAACCATTGAGGACGGACAGTGCAGAACTTAGAAAGGAAGGGAGTTGTTCCTTTCAATCTTCTATAGTTTGGAAATTCCTCCAATCTTGAAATAGCAATTCATTTAAGCAAGTTTGTCTTATCTTTGTCCAATATGGCTTCATGTAATAAAATGGAATTTCCTAATCAGCATTCCTTTCATGAATCGACACGGATGAGGCCAGAGTATTTGGCTTGACTAATTCTCTTTGTTAAGGAAAATCCCATGGCTATAAAAGACACTGTTTGTTTTTCTTTTTTTTTGAAAGAAAAAAAGAATTTCTCGAAATAGGTCCACGTTCCTAAAAAGTAAGCTTGCATAGAAATTGTTCTTTTTGCCAAATTCAGGAGACTCCTAATGCAGGATAAAAAGGATCAGGTGACACACTGAAGACGGAGATGTGAATAATTAACTATGCTGCGTGTGAGCAGAAAGCCTCTCCGGTCTCTACATAACATCCTGTGTGGAAGAAATGTGGATTAAAACACGGTGACTTAGTGAGGCACATCCTTTGCCGCAGACAATAGGTAGGCAATCGATCAGTTGTTTTTCAATAAAATGAGGCAAGTCTCAGCTGAATTACAAACCTCATGTTAAGAGCTATAAAGATATAAAGCGGTACTCATATGCAGACCCTGGCAAGGAACCACATTGCAACGGATTTACTATTTCCTTCATGTAGGCCCTGGATTGGAAATCAGCTGAACTTGTAGGTTTTGAATCCTCATTCGTCATGTATGGTGCTGGCCTGCCAAAGCGAACTGTCGTTGCTGCACAAACATGAGGTCTCCAGGAAAACAGGGGTCTGACACAGGCACACCCAGGCTGAGCTGGGGAAATGCATCAAGCACGCTTTGCCAAGGAAAGGAGCTGATTAAAAGAAAGCCTGCCAGGAACCCGTGACGAAGAGGATATAGTGACACAAACCATTCTGGATCCCCTCAAGTTCTGTCCCCCTTGGATGAGATACACTGCAGCCTCCCAGGTGGTGGGTACTACAGAGTTTACCACACTTCTAAAGATGAAAGCGAATTTTATGAGACAGAGCTGAGAGGATTAAAACATGACATAATATCCTTCAGTTTATGAAGGTGCATTGCTGGACCATCAGTCGGTGTCATCCAAAATCTTATACCCAGCTATAAGGAATAAGTTCAGTTGTCCAAAAGAAAACAATATTTTTTTAAAAGATTTGGTTGACTTAGCGATTGTTTAATAATTGCTTGTTGCAATAATCACAGAGTTGGATTCAGCTTCAACTCTCACCTCTCCAAAACATATAGAAGATAGGTTTATAATGATTTTAAATGAGATCTCCAGAGCAATTTATGCACACTGTACATTTGAAAAAATGGAAAGGAAAAGCCAAGGCATTTCCTGCTGCAAGATTCAACTGTGTGAAGGAAAAGGGCCTGGGAGTCGCGTATTATCTGGATGAGCATAGCATGTGTAATCAAATCAACCACGAGTGGATGGGTGATGGGTTCCATTGATTAGAACTCTCCTCTCACCTGAAAGCATCTGGTGGCTGGAAAATTTAAACATCAAAAAGCTCATCCACAAGTTGGATTCAGCTGCATGAGTATTGCTGCCAATTCATCTGCAAAACACACAGGCTATTTCACTTGTTAAAAAGAGCGAGAGGAGAATCCTCGAATGCGGTAAAACAAATCTCACCATAGATTCAAAAAGGCCAAATAGATCTTGTCTTTTCTCCCTCTTATCTTTTTCTCCTGGTCTGTCTTGTGTAAAGATGCTGCCCCTGGTTTATGTCTTTGGTCTTTCATCTAGTGGAATTTGTGCTGTGTCTTAAGAGCTCTTCCAAACCATAAGTAGCATATTAATTAATTATTGGGTTAGTGAAACAAATTGCATATCAGTGTATTTTATAATTATTCTCCAATTAGATTTGGTTTATTGTGTTAGAGGAGGAGAAGAAAGGGATTTCTGCTTAGACTAGAGGGAACAGCATGCAGGGTTATGTTCTGAATTGGGAAACATTTTGAGCTCTCTTATTAAATAAAATGAAGCAGTGTATGTATGCACAGCAGCTGAAAGAGGATAGAGGGAGGGTGATTCCAAGCATCAGATGCCATATTCCTTCTTTGCAAGATTTCTCCAACTTTTGGAAAGTCTGCAGCTTGTGTACTAGGGCAAAATACTGTCTGGAGAAGATATGCCAAAAGAGGAAAGAGAAGGAGTTGACATGTTATAGGCATGGGGTCAGTAATGCAAGGGGTCAGGAATTTGGAGTATTTCAGATGGCATAACAATTTTGGGTCTGGGGTATAAAGGAAGGTAAACATAGAAATCACAGTGAACATCTTGTCCCAACTGGTGTACGCCGCAGAGATCCCATTCAAGACAGAAACATTCCTTGAACATTTGGAAGTATCCCACTTTCCTGATTCCTGGTGTACGTATATAGTGTGTGTACTCCTGAAATACTTAGTTACTCATTTTGGAGCCTTTCCACTTGTAAGCTTTTCTTCTCTACCCCAGAGATCCTTCCTTAAACAAGGTTTTCTACAATCCCTATATAATACCCCATATACAGCATTTGTCAATGCCTTGTACAATCTGGCCACTGGCTTCTTTCAGAAGTCACCCTCCCTGTGTCGCCTCCAGGAGCCTCTTCTCAGGGGTCCTCTGAACACCCTTAATGCCTTCCTGGGTATTTGCTCAGAGCATGGCCCACTCCCTACTTGATCCTTCTCTTCTCCGTCTCCCTAGATTCTACCCAGCCGTCAAAGTCGAGACAAATGCTGCTTCTCTCAGGAAGCCACTCTTGCTTTCTCTACCGCCAGAGCCCATGATGCTTCCTCTTGAAACATTAGCAACAGAACCATTGGCAATTTACTGGTGGCCATCATATATATCCTTGTTTTATAGTGTTAGAACATTTCAAGGCTCTATGCCTTGTCTCTCTTACTCGACTGTTTGTCCCTTAAGAGGAGGGGCCAAGTGCTCTAGGACAATACCCACCACAGTCCGAGCTCAATAAACGTACAAGGATGAATTTGAAACAACAGCAACAAAAAAGTTATGGGAAATATTTCTTTCATTCTTTTCTATTAATATTAGATCTATTAACTTTGTTAGATGCTTAACTAAAAAGCTAATAAATTATTAGCATTTAAAATGCATTAAATTTCTATTGAGGATTCAAGATGGACTATTGTATTTCTTGGCCTAATACATGTATTTTCTCATAAAATGAAATAGAATAATATTACTTTAAAGAAATTACATAGTTTATTACATTCTTATATTTATTCTTTTCCCTGTTAGCTTCTTACTATTAGAGAATAACTGATAAACTTGCCATGTGACATAAACAAGAAAGGAAGGGAGAAATGAGGATATTGCATAGGCTTTCTGGTGCTCCTCCGCAAAAATGCCCCAGACTTAACCCCTTGTTTTCAATTGACACTTGCCCATTGTCTCTGCTCTCCTTTCACAGGTTAGGGCTGAGCAAGAGCCCAGTGTGATGTTTCGTTAGGTCACCGAGCTACTAGAACGTACAGAGCACATCCAGAGGTAGCCAAGTGGTTAATTACAGTTCGTGGACCCAGCCAAACTACACTGCATCTTGTTCACCAAACCAGCCTCTTTTTTCCCCCCTTTTCTCTGGATCAATCCCAGCTCTAATTAAAATGTAATACTCTCCTTATGTGATTCCTTGGAAAAGTTTGTGGCATGACCACATAATACAGAGCAGGTTTTCCAGATGTTCCCTGTCTTGGCTGGTATTCACATGCACAGCATCTCCGCCCCCAAATTTCTCTTCTCTATACTTACCATATGACCTCCTCTTCCCTCCCCTCCCACTTCTCCCCTGCCGTCCCTGATATACTGTGCATAACTTCCTGAGTCTTATTGTTGTGCCTTCAGTGTAGAAGAACCATTACTGAAGTGCAGTGGGCCAAGAAAAAAGTAATATGCCTCCGCGGAGCACTTTAATGCTATTTACAATGGAAAAAACAACTTTGAACTGCTTCCAAAATAACAGGCATTAAAATCACTTCTGTTTGCAGTTGAGATGGATTTTGCAGTAACCTTTCCAAACCTGCTTCCTCTGGATGTTTTTCAGTCCACAGAGTGGCTTTCTCAATGAGAATTTAAAACGGTGCCCACATGCTCACTTGATACACGCTTCAAAAGGTGATTTTCCAACATTTGCTCAAATAGTCGCTTCATGAAACTAGGGTCTGTGCTCGCAAGATCTCAGTGAAGATTGTACAAGCATGATGATATTATAAAACACTGTCCCAAACTGTGAGTTAATAAAAATTGCCACTATGCCATAGCCATCAGGTTTAGGCACAGTTTTGATAACCTGATTACGTAGCATGGGTCCTTGAGTTCAATTTCCCACGCCTCTCCCCACACGTATTTTCCATAAACCTTATACCCCTCAGTCTTTGATCTGGGTTTATTAATTGTTATCATGATTTCTCAGCCAGAGGTTGCAAAAGGGCACGCTGTAAGCAAACCCATGTATTCTTTTTAAAATCTGTATAGTTTTTTCAAAATTTATGAATTAGTAGCTAATGTTTTAAAGTTGCCAGATTTCACTCACAAATTTGGATTCTTAGCTTCTCTCTCTCTCTCTCTCTTTTTTTTCTTGGTGAGGAAGATTGGCCCTGAGCTAACATCTGTGCCAATCTTCCTCTATTTTGTATGTGGGATGCCTCCACAGCATGGCTTGATGAGCAGAGTGTAGTCTCTACCCAAGATCCAGGCCCACAAACCCTGGGCCACCAAAGTGGAGCGTGCTAATTCAACCACTATGCCACCTGGTAGGCCCCTTCCTGGCTTCTCTTGAGAGGTTATTTTGATGTAGCATTGTTCTGCTGGCACTCAGTCTACTGGCTGTCCCCTTCACATAGGCCATGAGCCATCTGCTTGCTGGGCCTTCTGATTCCAGGCGTTTTTTTTCCCATCACCTACCTGGCATTTGAGTTTAACATTTTGAGTCCTAAGTGCTTCAGTTCAAGAATTTTCTAGACAGAAATTTGGCCAAGCAAGACATGTTTTAAGCCATATGTTGTTAGTTAATTTTTTTAAAAAAAATCTAAATTCTTTCTCTGGAGTATATTTATCATTTATCTATGTTCTTGGCAATGGGTTCCCAAGTAAACTGTGGTACTGGGAAAATTTCTTAAACTCATTGTGCCTCAAGGTGTCTTATCTCTAAAGTGGGACTATTCCTTAACGCAGTGATTCTCAACTGCCTGCACATCAGAAGCCCCTGGAGGGCTCATTAGAACACGGAGGGCTGGGCCTCTCCCCGAGCTTCTGGTTCAGTAGGTCTGGGCGGGACCTGAGAACGTGCATCTCTAACAAGTTCCCAGGTGATGCTGCTGGTCCAGGAGCCACACTTGGAGAAAAACTGCCTCACCCATTGGGTGAAGATTAAATGTCATAATTGTGTAAAACGCATGGTTCAGGGAGCTAGTCATTTGATTGAAATAAAAAGCTATATTTAATTTGTTGGAGGTTCAATGTTTAACTCTTCATAAAACCCAATGAATTATTGCATTTTCATAATAGAAGTGATGAATGGGAATTCCAGATATAATTAAACTATTTCATTTCTGAAACATACGTATCTTCATACTGCAAAAGAGAAAATCCTCACCTTACCCTTGTTTCGGTCTAAACATGGGTTTGTCTCTTGTTCTTTCACCACTGTAAGGGACGAATTCATAGATTTGCCCAAGGTGAGCAAGGAAGGAATCATAGCATTTTTTTTTTGAGGGAGATTAGCCCTGAGCTAACTGCTGCCAATCCTCCTCTTTTTGCTGAGGAAGACTGGCCCTGAGCTAACATCTGTGCCCATCTTCCTCTACTTTATATGTGGGACACCTGCCACTGCATGGCTTGCCAAGCAGTGCCATGTCCGCACCCGGGATCCGAACCTGCAAACCCCGGGCCACCGAAGTGGAACGTGCACACTTAACTGCTACGCCACCCGGCCAACCTGAAAGGAGTCATTTTAGATTGCATGAATAAATCACATTCTGCTCTCCCATTGTCCCGTCTGTGCTCCCCCCGTATACCCCTGGAATCCAGACCAGTAATGGAAGGGTAACTTCTCACCTGCATGGAACATAAAGCAATCCGTGGTCCACTGGATGTCTGCTCCTTCCCGTTTCCCTGCACTGCCTCAGTGATGAGCAAGGAGAAATGGGATGGCCTCATATAAGACTCACAAATTGTGGGAGTGGGTTCCACACAGACTTAAATTCATTAGACCAATAGTTTCCTTTCTCGCTCCCTCCCTTCCTCTCTCCTTCACGCCTTCCCTCCCTCCCTTCCTTCCTTCATTCTTTCCTTCCTCCCCCCTTTCCTCCCTCTCTCCTCCTCTTCTCTCTCTCCTCCTTTCCTATATTTGGACATTAAATATCATAGGAATACAGCATGTATTTTGCAATAGTGGCAACTGACACCTATTAAAAAGAGACTCTAGGACTCAATCCACGTTCTCTGATTCTAAAATAAAAAGAAGTTCTAGCACGGTATTCAGACATATTCCACTCACAAAAATAGCCCTGGCCTATATGCAACAAATAGAAGCTATATAAATAACACCTGGAGTGTAATGCATTACACCTAATTAAAAATTTAAGGACTCCTAATTTTCAAAAAATTTGACCAATACATTATACTCTCCTTCCTCTTGTGGTAGACTACGTGGGATTTCAATGCCCGTTCCCTTGGGAGAAATGGGAGCGAGTGCGAAGGGCGGGGGCTTGGGGAGGGGCTAGGAAACCTGCCCTGAGCATTAGGCTTGTCAAGTAGTGAACTTTGTCATCAAGCAAGTCTGTGGAACCCCCTTTTCTGAAGACTTTAGGAATGTGTCATGTGCGCTTCTACCCAGAGGTAGCAGACTGGACTGAACGATCTCCGGAGATTCCTTTCAAGACTGTGATTGTGTGAATATTTCTGTTATACCAAACCACTCATTGCTTCCGGACCCTCCAGACACTTACAAAGCACCACTTGTCTTGTCCACTGCAGGCTGACTGCCATGCAGTCTTTTATGGACAATTCTAATGAAACACCCACTCCAGAGAGGCAGAGGCCACCGAGTCAAAAATGGCTGTGACTTAGAGCAAACTTGGAGATAGGAGGCCTCGACTGGTATTTAAATTTAATACTGTATCATAATTCAGGATGCTAAATCAGGGTGTAAAAAGGGATCAATACCCACTAAAACTACAAGCAAAGCTGGCATAGACCATACAACTTCCTTTTCTGTCTATACTCTTCCAACTTGTCTCCAGATCTGCTTGACACTGTGTCACTTGACATTACTTAGTCCATAAAACTTTACACATTTATGATGGGCAAGAATAAGACTGGGCAGTTATGGTGGCATAAAATGGAAGAAAAAAGTTTCCAGACCATCAAATATGGACATCATTTTCTAGCCAAATGCTTTATTGATGATCAATCAGCAGTATCCAATTAACACAGATGTTATAAAATATCTACTCCATTAATAAGTTTTCAATATGAACTGTACTTACAGGCTCAATCTGAAAAGACTCAATTATTCCACAAACCATTTCCAACTTCAAAATAACGTTTCATTTGTGATATGTAAATAGGAGGCGTTTTAGGAACATTTCATTAAATTTCACTTGTAGATTTTTCCTAAGTAGACCCAGGTGGGTTTGGAAGACTTATAAAAATAGATTGATTTTTCCTAGTGCCATTTACAGATGGCCAGAAAGGAAGCCACAGGAAGCACTTTGCTGCTGACATTTTGAAGATCTTACATCCTATAGCTTAGCTGACATCACCAGAAGACACAGAGCATTAAGAAAGCATAGAGGAGTGGTGAGGAAATGAAATTAGAGAAACAAGGGTGTATTTATATCAGAAAACTGGAAGGAAGAGGAAGAATTCTTCTTTTCACTGTATCATTCGCCTCCCTTTCTTCTTGTCTGCGAGCCAAGTCAGTGAGCAGCTCTTTACAAGATATGGAAGCTTAGAATTGCATTGCTTTAAAGAATGAATGAAAGAAATACAGCTCAACGGTAATAATGCTGGGAGTAGAGAAACACACTCAAACCCTTATTATAAGCTAATTCCAGGAGACTTTTCCTGGGTCCTGTAATGATATTTCAAGGTGTATGTTTTGACTTACGGTGGGTTCCAATACATGTAATGAGTCACATTAGAATAGCATTTTATTGTTCTTGGAATTGGGTTTAAGCATCTTCCCCATCCTCCACTCCCTTCCTTCTAAGACATCCCCAGGCCCTCTCTGCCCCTCACCCCAGTATTACCTCAAAGCACCCTCACCACCCTTGTGCAATGAGTGTTCAGCACATCTCCCACTGCACTGTCATCTGGGTTTTTGGATAGCCTTCTAGACATAGTTCTGGACTATTCTCATGAAGCAATAGCAGTCTTGACAGAGTTTTGCCAGAAGAAAAGAAAAATGAACTGGACTTCACAATCAACCAGACACAAGCATGAACAGACCCGTTCTCAGACCAAATCAATGTTTCCACTCCCGTCCTGACAACTATAAATTCGGAAGTCGTCACCACATAAAGTGCTCCGTGCGCAAATACTTGAACTCTGACTTCCTTTCAACAGCCTTAATGCTACCACTTACCATATCATTCTAACGTGCCCCGGTGTTGTAATGTCATAAACGACAATCTCAACTACGATCATCGTCCTAGTCGCCAAGGCTAACTCCATAACATCTCTATCATGAACATGTGGCCCTGAGGTGGCCCATGCAAGCGATCTCCTCTCAAGCCCCCGATGCCCCCCAGGTCTTTCCCTCTTTGTTAGGATAAGGAGGGCTGCAAGCCACCACTGCAAAGTACAGACATGAAAACAATTAACCATCTCTGCTGTTGAGCTAACTTACATTCCCTATGAGGAGGAAAATGGAGGAATAAAAACATATCAAGGCCTGGAGACCCACGTTTCATCTGGAACACTAGGGGTTCTTTGGTGGAGATCATTAAAGTGTAGTTTGAAATATTTTCCTTTTCTCATCAAGTCACTAGCCCCGTAATTGATGTCATAAAAAATATCTGTGTTCAGTTGCCATAGTTTCTCGGGTCCCTTCAAGTTATCAATTATTTACATCCCAATGTAATGAAAGGGAGCTGTAAAGCAAGGTCCTGAAATGCCACCAAGGAGTCTGAGGGTGGCATCGGTAATCTTGTGCATTGCGCCCAGGAAGAGGGTGTCCGTACTCTGTTTGGGGAACCTCCTTTCCCTTTCTCTGTCATACATTATCCGTGTGGGCTATATTGCTTCTCCTCATAAACAGTCTTATTGGGCTTTTTGTTTGTTCATATCCTCCACATTTTATACTCTTAAAGATGAAAGGAAAAACACCAGCTCCTTCAGCTAACAGAAGCCCCTTTTCTTGGGCTTTCTAAGGCTTTAACCGTTTCCTCCCTTATTTCAGTAGCATCCAGGGTGTTTTGTTCACTTACCAAAGTTCACACAGTCCAGATTTGACAGAAAATTCTTTGCAAATGGCAGAATTTCATTGGTATTAGGAGTCTTTTCCTTCCGTTTTCTCCCCCTGCTTTAATTTCCCCTCCCAGTCTTCCCTCTCCCTTCATGCAGCTGAGAAACCCCGGCAGGAAGAAATTTCAGAGACTATTACTCATCCTTGGGGGGAAGTGACAGAAGATATGTGGTGATGAGTCTTAAGACCCAAACTTAGCCGTCATTCCTTCAGTGATGCAAAAAGTCATCTTGGCTAACACATGACCTTCGCATATTCTGGTAAAAGCTGTATGGCTATTGCTGGTCAAATCTGATACTGCACCTTTTGCCAGCTCATGATTTTCAGGCCTCTTTGAGATTGTCTTTTCATAGGCCTCACTGCAACAACTTGAGACGTTGATGGAATGAGAGGTACTTCTAAACTCTAGAGTGCAATAGGTTTTAGCTTTTCTATCATTCAAAGCGCAGGTTCGAATCTACACAAATCTCTTCCTAATCAGCCCATTTCTCTGATCTATAGAGCATAAAGGAGTTTGTTATAAATGAGGCGGCAGGCCAAGGCTTGAATCATTTTGCGAGCAATAGCAATGCTCTTTCCAGGACTGAGGAGGGCATACATATTACTATGTCGCCATCGAGTCAAAAGAGAAGTTTGAGAACAGAAGGGGACATGCTGGTTCGACAGGACTGCAGCCACGGTACTTTCTTAGTGCTGCAGTGGTGTGTTCTATATTGACTGCTCCCTAGACATTTAAACATCTAAATTGGCACGGGGTGTGGGGAAGTTATGCCAACATCCGTATCCTGAAAACCTCAGCAACTTGATTCACTTTGGAGACTTGCGGTGCCGTTCTCCAACAAGCATGATGCCATCCAGAGTTTCAGAACACACTGTAGCAGTACAGATAACTAACATTCTTCTCTCCCTCATTTCTTGAAAAGAAAAGACTGTTTAGAACATGAGGGAATGGTCATTAACTGCAGCTGTAAGGAAGGAGAGAAGGACATTTTTGCAAAGTGATTAAAAGCAATTTATACTATTAGGTGCCTGGGATGAAGGACCCAGTGGTTGTGGGACTTTTGCTCAATGGTCCAATTTCCTGCAGGATGGAGGGGCATCAAGAGGTGGAGAGTTCTGTGTTTCCTGTTTAGAGGAGCAGAAGGGAGCCAGAAAAAGAAGGAGTGGGAGAGGGAGCTGGTGGGTAAGGGTGGAGGAAAAAAGTCATCTCTAGCTTTCTCTTGATCCCACCCAGGGGCCAACGCTTGATGGTTCTTTTAATAGAATGTGATTCTGTCAAGGACAAAGCAAATGCAGCTTAAAGAACCCTCTGCACACAATTTCAAAGCTGAAAAAGAGAAGGGTTTACTTTTGTGGAGGAACCACTACAAATGTTCTGAAATGTGAGAAGAGAGGAGCATGAATTTATAAGGAAGAAAATGGATGCAAATACACTCAAGTTAACCTGATTTAGTCTTAGCTCTACAGGACTTGTATTTTCTATTATAGATTATGATGAATGCTTTCATGTCAGGCTTAATGTTTTTCAAAGCATGTTCACACACATTGTGTCCATTGTTCCTCAGGTAGGTGGCCTGGCTAGTGTCCTGCTTCCCAGTTAAGGCTCAGAGGAGTAAGTGAATTGCCTGATGTCACACAGTCCCGATTCGGGAAGAGGTTTCTTGGCTCCTATTTTGGTCTGCTCCAGAGCAGAGCCTTGGTCTTCATAGACTCCTCCATCCTTTCCTCGCTCAGCACGGCTCAGTGCCCGTCCCCTTTCTCGGTGGCAGCTTGGTAAACACTGATTGATGAATTAATTGGCAACAGTGATAATGACTGCTCACAAGTACCTACAACAAAAGTTGTTGTTTTCCTCAGGGATCTGTCCAGGCCTGATGTACCTAGGGTCGGCATTAGAAAAATAATGAACGATATCAGTGGATATTAGCGACTGAGGAAGCAGGCTCCGATTTAGCTCGAGACGCCACACTGAGATTCACACAATTAGAAGTTTATAGTCAACCATGGGATGATACAGTCCATTAATCTTTCTAACAGTTACACGGTTCCATTTGGACCAGGCTCAGCTCTTATAAAATGCAGACTCATTACACTGACTCAGACGGGAGCCGGGGGAGCATATTCAAGGGCAGTGCCACTGTTCGCAAGCATATTTGAAGAACTATTTTGGTATCTTAAACATGAAATGGAAGTTAGGCAAGTTTGCCAGGAAGTCCGTCCTTGTCCTTTGCTTGTCTTCTTTGCTCCTTGTCCTGCTCGCCTTGTCCAGTTGGGCTGAGGATCCAGATACAAAGAGAAGGAGCACATCTGTATCATCTGCTCAGAGAATATGCCAAAGGATTTAACCTAAGGGGATTTGAGATAGAAATTATCCTGTTTGGGATGCCGTGGAATAGGCAGACAGTTAAAAATGGTTACTCTGAGGATGAATTGGGTAATTTGACCTCTCAAATTCCCTTTGGAGTTTGAAATATCCAGATGGACTATATTAAAGAAATGAGCATGCAGTCTTTAAATCTCCAGACTTAATGATGAGGAACCCTGGTCCACCTACATCTTTTCGATTACAAAGAAGTGCCTCTTGGTATTACGAACTTTGTGAATATAATTTCATTCCTTTTCCCCAATTTTTTCAGTGGAGAAACCATGTCTGAGAAAGGCAAAATAAGCCACCCCAAAATACGCAGCTGTGAAGTGACCAGGTAAGGATACGTAAATGGAACCCAAGCTGATTCTCACTACAGGCCATACTCTGAAATCTACTTTGGAGCTGCCAGGAGATGCCATGCTATAAGCTATTATTAATCGTTTCAACCTGGAGATTCAGGAGGAGGGGGAAAGTGAAAGGGACACAATGGAGAAGCTGCAAGATGGAAGAGACAAATTCACCTGCATCACCTTTGGCCTGGACTGGCTGTGCGGTCAGGGATTAGGGGAGACATGGCTCTGTGATGCCTGGGAATAAGAATTAGGGCTTATTTGAAGAGATCGGTTAGCAAGTGAGCATCCTAATAACTGCTTAAAAATGCAAGTGAGGCTGGAATACATGTAGGCTCAAGAAGAGAATGTAGATGTGCGGTAGGACTGGCCAGTCCCAAGCATTATTTGCAGTGGTTTCAATGACCATGGAGTTCTGATGTGTGCGGTACTGGTCTTTCCACTTAAAACCACTTTCAGGATGTTTTATATTCTCTTCTTGTGTTTCCACAAGCTATAACCACTGTAATCAATATTTTCTATCAATATATTCTGATCACTGAGCACTGGGCCTGGTCTGAAATGATGGTTCCTGGAATCTGTAATAGTGATGAAGTCAGTTCTTGATCATCTGCATACAGATTGTCCAAGGCCAGTTTTTATTGCCAAGCTGGTTTCTCTCTGCCCTCAGACCTTTCCGAGACAGCTTCTCTTACATTCTGTCACTGGGTGCTCAGGGAGAGCACATTAATTTTAATATTGGCTTTAGTCAAACCTCATTAGGAAGGTCAATATACTGCCCAAACCCCATTAAATAATATATTTAAAACACCAAATAAATAACACAGATTATCCATAGTTTTGGACCATCAAGGCAGCTTTTTTCTTCCAGTATTGCAGCTAATTTAAGACTGCAAGGAAGGAGTTTTAAACACATTACTTTTGGCTTAAGCCCAACAATGTTGCAATGTGATATTTAGAGCTCATGAATCAAGAGACAAACATGTATGGCCAGGTGTGGTTTGACATAAAAATTTCTGGGAGACAATCCGTCTCTCTGTGTGATAAATGGTCAAAAATCTCATTCATTTCTAACGCCTGTGCTTTAAAAGGTAAGGTGAATATACAGAAGCCTTCCTTTTCTTTGCTTGGCATTTATCTTCTCAAGTGTAGAGGTCCATTTGATTAATGTCTAGTCACTGAAGGAAAAAGATGTCTTCTCTAAGTTGCATGAAAAGTGAAATGATTAGGTCATGCTTCTGGGGAGTTTTTACATTCAATTACTTAAACATTTTTTAAAACTTTTATTATTTTTTTAATTTTGTGTTGCGTCTCCTCCAAGGGGACCCTCTCATCCCTGTATAACTTAATAGATGGGGCTGTTTCCTGATGTAGATTCTTCTTTAGCACAGGTCTCCATCTGCTGGCAGTGATGTCTTTGAATCCTGGCAGTGCCCAAGAACTAGTGGGTAAGGATTTTGGCTGGTGGGCACCCACGTGCCAACTTATCACTCACTCGTACTTTCATTATGAAATTATGAAAGAAAAATGTCCGTTCTACTTTGGAAATTACATTCTACATCTTTGGCTGCCTATAACACCAAGGCGGTTGCTTTTCATTATGTTATTATCTAGTCTGGGTGTTGATTTTTCTCGTGTGTGTGTTGTTGTTTTCGCCTAGTGAACTAACAGAGTTTCAAACATTATATAAATAACCCAGTTCCATTTGCTAGTTTCCACAATTCTTTAAAATCAAGATACCAGATAAAATAACGTTTTGATGGCTAGGGTCTATTATCAGCATATGACACAAGCCTGGTCTTTGAAAAGACGCAGATCAGATAACAGTTCCAGTGATGCTGTGCTCTTTTGATTTTTTAGAGCCTTCTGTCAAGGCTGCCTTTACCTGCATCTCTTGATAATAAGAGAATTAGATCATTGGCGGCATCACAAGATGCATCTGGCAGCAGCTTTTCTTCATCATTATCATTACCAGGGGGTTGTGGGCTAGGATTTCTTTCAGTTCCATTTGTTTTATGTCTGTATCTTTCTTAGTTCTCACAGCCTCTCTGTGCATGTGTGTGTGTGTGTGTGTGTGTGCATGTGTGTGTGTGTGTGGTGTAAGGAGGACAAATTGAGAGATTGGAAGAGAAATAAAAGAAGCTAAGGAAGAGAACAGGCAGCAGTGTGCTGAGTCCTTCCTGCTCTCGTCCTATCCCTGTTCTTTATCCAGCAAGTAGCCTATCGGCCTGGTCAGTCACTCCTGCCCTTACGATTCTTAGCAGAGGGACACTGTGGCTTCCTTTGCAACTATCCCTGGTTTTCCTATCCTTTGTCCATCCACCTAATCATCCTCTTTAAGAATCAGAGGCTCTGGGATGTGTGGCATAGAGAATATTTCACGCAGGAAGGCGCACATTTCTCTGCCTGTCTTTCAAATAGCCCATTCTAGACTTGGTGGCACAAGAAGAAACACATTCTCTTTGTTTCTATATAAGGCTGTCACTCACTCTTTATAATGTCAAAGGTTCTGTTTTTGTTTAACCAAGACAAGCAGCAGATAATCTCCCATATAAAAATCCTTGAAGAGAATCTGCAATTTAAGCTTCAATTTTCCGGTTGATGATAGACTGGGATGACTCATTTATTTCTGGACCTTACTAATTAATTAAGAAATTAAAATATTTGTTCATTGCTTAGTAGATACCAAACTCTGGGCTAGGTACTTGGGATGCAAGGATGAGCCTAAGTAGACGTGGCTCCTGCCCTCACAGATTGGCAGCCACGTGTTAACTTTCTAGGTTTAAATGGAAATCAGCTTAAGCATGAAAGTAATTTGTCAAAGTACATTGGGTAGCTCACAGAACCGATGGCAAGGTTGTGGACTGGGATTAAAAAAGGGGTCTGGAGCAGGGGCCTAGGTAGTAGGGTGCAGAGAGTAGGAACCACTTAGTGGTCTAGTAGGGTGCCCCCACTGCAGTGAGCGTGTGGGTGCCAACCATCTTCCCCATTCTTGCAGCACTCCCCTCAAGATGCAGAGGCCCAGGAGTGAGCATTTTCATGGCTTATCTGGATGACTTTTCACCTTGGGCCAAAGATCACAGGACCCCTTGACTGATGGCTCTACCAGAATGGGCACCATACAGGGCCTGAGTACGTAATTTCCTTTAAGAATAGCAGTAGACTACCATCAAAAGAAAGGGGCAGGGATGCTGGACTGCCAAAAGGAGCTCCTCTCCACCCCCTACTGTACTAGGGCCCAGATTGAATTATTGGTTATTTTTTTCACAGAGGCAGCAGATAAATGGCAAAGAAGGTGCTAGGAGGAAACAGAATCTTAAAGGAAAGCAAAGGCACAGGTCTCTCAATTCTTGGTGACTTGTTGATGTGACATGTCACATTAATTTAACTCCATTTAGTGTTGTTCACCTACTTTATGACTTTAGACTTGATCCCTGTGGAGAAAATATTATTTCTATTTCTAGAAATTTGCCTGCTACATTTGCTAGACATAAAATTCCTGTCTATAGTGTAATATCTCAGGGGTCGTACAGACGCAGGAATTGGGTGGCGCCACATAACAGGTGAGTAGCTTGGGACAAGTCACTTTACTTTTCTAGACTCAATTTTCTGACTTGTGAAATTAGCATATTAATGGCTATTTCCGGATTGTTGTGAAAATTAGAAGATTAAAAACGAGAATATAAATGAAGTCCCTTACATATAGTAGATGCTCAGTAAATTGTAGATATTGCTGTTGTTTTGTTACAGAAACCTTCCTCCTACTCTTCTTTCAGCCTATCTCAATTTTACGCCCTTAAGCCTTTGTCAACTCCTGAACCTCCTCCATTCAGGCAAAAGTAGCCTAAACAAGGAGATAACTCACCATCTCAATAATAACTTGAGATAAAGAAAGAAGCTGGGAGTAAGACAATTGCAAAGTTAGTAAATTCAGCAACCGATTGATGTTCATCAAGGCCCCAGGCCCTTTCTTTCACCCTGCCACTCTGTGTTGGCTTTGTTCTTAGGGTGTGTCCCTCCATAGTTACAAGATGGCTGCACTGGTTCCTGCTATCACATCCTCACACAAAAGCGGCCAACAGCAAAAGGGGAAGTTTCCTCTTGTGTGCTTCAAGGAGTAAAATTTTTTCAGAATCCCTGGCCCTGATGAGGCTTTTTCCTCGGGTTCCATCTGGTAGCCACCCCACAGTTCTGGGATCTCCCCTAGGGTGGCAAAGCGGCATGGCTGTCCAAGATCTTACATCTTCTCTCTCTTCAAAGAATAGAGGGAGTGTCTCTTGGGGTAGTACCTGCTTCCAGACACACTGTGCCTTTCTCTCTCTTTAACCTTGACAGGACCACTGCCTGGGCCTACAGAAATCTGTGCAGGGAATTTTGGTACAAGCCAATTGGTGTCTACCTCTGAAATTGGGAGTGGACAAACCACATCTCTCAGAATGAAGAAATATCCCCTCATCAGGACATCATTTGGTGGGTGGCTACGCTAGGGAGGCAGCAAAAAAATGTCTACTACGCTACCCCCATAGCAATCTCTGAACTTTAAGGTCAGTCAATGTATTGCTCTGTACTCTCTGTTATAGTCCATTTAATTGAAATCAACTACATGTATTCCATGCCAACTCATGCCATGCTATGTGCCTGGTGCTGGGGAGCAAAGAAGAAGAAAGTCAAACCGCTGGCCTTAAAGCTCAGGGTAATATTGTCTCTGATCATTAAATGGTCTGTTGGTGTTTCTCTTTTCATACGTTATCCCCTGACCTATACTGTAAGTGGCACGAAGGCTAGAGCTTTGTCTGTTCAGGACATATTTGCCCAAACGCTGCACGCTCCCCCTACGGCACCTTAACCACACATGCAGGGATCACTCAGATTTGTGGACTGTTTGATTGGTGGCTGAATTCACACTTACTGAATCACTCCCAACATGGAACACTGCCTGTCCTCTAGCTCTCCTTTATCTTCTCTTTTTGGTTTGATTTCCGTATTGTGGTAGATTCCTAGTGTTCACCCATCTCCAGTTCCTTTCTCCTTCTTCAGCACACAGCTGAATTATTCTTCTTGTCCCTGTGGTATCGAAGTGGGACCACAAGACTGAGTTCTGATGGACGAAATGTGGGCAGAAGCTACATTGGCTACCGCCAGGCCATAAAACCTCCCATGCTATCTTCTAAGTGTTCCCCCTGCCTCTCTTTGGGGCTGGGAGTGAGATCCTTTGAGATCCTAGAGATGGAGGATCCCCAGGATGGAAGGGGCCCAGATCCTTGACTCACTCCTTAGAAGAGGTGCCCCAGGACAGCTGCCCGGCCAGGGACATTCACGCTGGACTCGGCGTGAGCACTGAGATTTGTTACAACTGCTGGCACCACACCCTGACTTACTATTATTATTACTATTATTCTAAGAGAGCAAGTCTGGTTCTAGCAGTTTTCAAAAGGGTCTTTTGACTTACAAGAAAAACTCTAGGAAGTTATTATCTTTGGAAAGGGAATACATTTGAGCCGAGCACTGATGGCATCTTCAGATATAATATCCAACATTGTGCAGGATGGTCAATTTTCGGGAGAATATACATTTCCAGTAATAATCAGGACATTTGCATTATCTTCAATTTGGGGAAAGAAATTATTATAGATGCTTCTGTTTGTGCATTAGTGAAACCCCTTAATCCCACTCTGTACCTATCTAACTGCTCATTTGTAGGTATCTGGTGTTTCTAACAAGAGTATTCCCCCCCCCACCCCGCTTTTAAATCATTACTGCTTTTATAATGGCTTCATTATTTCTTAATTGTCCTAATTTTCTTTCTTACCTATTCTTGTTAAAAGCCGATTAAAATATGAATAATTTCAGCATCTCAGGCATTCTGGAAACAAAATGAATTTCAGGTTTACATTTATTTGTCAGTGAAAGCCAGAAGAGGAAAGCAGGATGGACAATTCTAGATTAACCTCAACTGAATTTAATTAGGCCTTTATGCCACATCCCCATGACACTCAGAATTTGGTACTGTTCGAGCCAGAAGGATCTTAGTGATGATTTCATCCTTACCCCTCAGTTACCGAGAGGCTGCTCAGTTGGATGGTGATGAAGACAGGATTAGTCCAGGTCTAACAATTTCCATTAAACGAGCTGTGTGAAATTAAGCCTGTGTATGTGAGCGGGCTTTCTCTCTCTCCAGGACTGTCATCTGTCTCTTCGGTGTCCTCCTCTGCCCTGACCTAGAGTCCACAAGCTAAAGGCACTAACGAACACCACTGGCTTACTGGTAGACTGATGTCTCTAGATGCTTCTGCCAAAACAGTGAGTCCAAATAAGCCTTTTGACAATATATTTGCAAAGTCTCTTTTTATCACCACCCCATCCATTCATCCATTCTCTGTTCCTCAGTTCACTGCTGTTCTTATTTGAAGTGTCTCTGAGTAAAGCAGGATAGGAAGGAATCTTCTATTGAGATACCACCCTCTTCCGTGCGGCAACATTCTTCTAATTGATTAGGAGAGTCACTACCAGCCAGAATACGTTTCTAGGTGTAAACACTCTTTCCCTCAGCTCAGGAATATTGAACCCTTGTCTTGGATGATCCTTTAACTAGCTATATGACTTTGAACTAAATCCTCAGCCTTCTGACACTTCTTTTCCCATCGGTAAAATTAGGGGTTAGTTCAGAATGCCATTGTCACTTTCAATTGTAATTAATTAATCAATCAATTCAACGGTATCTGATAGCCACTGTGGAATACCCTGGGAAACAAGAAGAAAGGAGAAGAAGGAGGAGAAGGAAAAGAAGAAGAAATATCTTCTCCCCTTGAGAAGCAACTAGTCTGGCTTGAAGTCCCTGCTTTTTCTAAATGAGGTAAAGAAAATGGATGGGTACTTGGTTCCCTGGGTGAGATCTGGGAAGCACACTGGGAAACGTGGAATCCAGGGGCATCTCCTGAATCTGCCTGGATTTTTAAGCCTTCATCAGCACTTCTCTTTTTATCATGATTCTAGATCATGTTCTTGAGACTTGAATTACCTCTTATGTGTATCAAAAATCTTTCTTTTTATATTTCATCTGTTCCTTGCTCTCCTTTCCAGTTTTCTTCTCTGTAGATTGTTCACATTGAAGAATTAAGTTTTAGATTCTCTACACAGGGCACCCTTTGAGGCTCTTATCCTGGCCTCCAATTCTTCCTACACAGATCTTTATTCTTTTACATACGTGTATATGTATTTGCTACACTAGAATTCTGCTTACATTTTTATTTTACAAAGCAGTTCTTTCTTAATATGTTGTTATAAAACTGCACCAAATTGATCAAAGAAAAGTAGTTCTTTCTCTGTGCCTTTATTCCACTTTAAAATTCTGCATACTTGTCAATCATATCAGACAGAGTCAGAGGAAGCTTGATGGAATGGTGGAGGCAACCCAGCAAAGCCTGCCTATCAAAGGCTTCCTGGAAGTCTGTGCTTGGTCTACTGAAATGGAACCTCTATAATCCATTGTGTTCACTCATCTCAGACTGCTCTGATGCACTGTAAATCCAAAACATGTCCACCAGCTGGTCTCCATTTCTGTGGTCTCTTTTCTTCATTTGCTGTTGGCAGTGGATAAATCAGAGATTACCTGTGTCAGTTCAGACTTCAGTTTCTTAATTGTATCACATCATTTTAACCTGGAGATGGTTTTTCTCCAGTATGACCATTGTACTCCTTCGTGGTACCCTTCTACCTCTGGCTGACTCTGTGTTTGGTGCATGAACTCAGCAAGTAAAGGGTCTTGGTTCATCTAGGGCACAGATGGGAGTTCTATTTCATCTACTAGGTCAATGTACTCAGATTTTATATTCACTGGCCCATTATGGTTCATGTTCATTATTTTAGAGAGTATTAGGACAGTCTTGATTATAAGGGACAGAAAACCCACTTCTAAGCTGACTTAAGTTTAAAGAAAAAGAATTTAACAGATCATATAATAATAAAAAAAATCTAGGTGTATTTTAGATGTAGCTGGATCCCAGAGTTCAAATTCATTTGGACTCAACCTCACTCTTGCTTACTCTCTCATTTGTTGGCTTCCCTCTTGGATGGATCTTCTTATGATGGCCCCCAGGAACTTCAGACTAATATCTTCTTGGGTTCATGTTCAGCTCAGCAAAGAGCCTCTGGGCCTGGTTATGACCGACCAAAATGGAGTCATGTGCCCATCCTTGAGCCAATCATTGTGGTCAGGGGGAGGGAATATCCTGATGGCAAAAGCTGGAATTACATGTCTACTTCAGGAGCAGCAGTGTACCCAATCTCCTTGTGCTCTGAGATTAGGAGAGGGTGGTTTCCTCACAGGAAATTAAAGGTATGGTTACCAGAAAAAGAACAAAGAGATTCTGGGCAGGCCAGAACGCCAGAGGTCCACTGCATGGGGACATTACCTGACAAGTTGTTTTCTTAATTTATCTCTTTTCCTCTTTGAAGATTATAGTTTGAGGTCATAGTCTTGTAAACTTTCTTCTAGCTGGCTTTCCAGTTGTCTCATTATGTCTGGTTCTAACTCTAAGTCTTGATGCAGTGAAGGGTCCCTCACCTTTTTCATACTTCAGTTTATACTTTCAAAAATCAGACATGGCTTATGTTATTTCCATTCTGTGAATCAAAGGGAAAAAAATCACCCTTGTGCAAGGTTTCAACTGTTTCTCCAATCTAGCATGCACATGGCAACAACTTCAGAGCGTTTACTGGTTATGAACACAGTATTGCATTGTACATGAGGCAAAGAGCGTATTTTGTACTTTGATTTCATAAACTTTTTTCTAATTTACCAATTAATTTATTCCGTGTTCATCAAGAGACTTTTAACATTTAAACCCTGGAAATAAGCAGGCACTCCTCATCATGAAATTAGCAAATTTGGTAAAATATGGAAAGAAAAAATATTCATTTTCACTTGCAATTGTCTAAATAGTCCACAGATGAGCACGAGCTATTGTCAACTATATTTATTTATTTACTTGATTTATAAGATGGGCTCGATGTATAAAAACATCATAGCATACCTATAATTAAATAGGGGCTGGCATTAATCTGATGGCTCACAGTACCATGTTTCTTTCTATACTTCAAAATTCCCTTAGCACATCTTTGAGACTCAATGTACATTCACTAAGTGAACAGTGATTGTTCTCTGTGATTTCACATAAACATCAAACAAAAAGAGTAACAGGAAAAAAAACCTATAGAAATATCCATGGAGTCATTGTGTTATTTTGGATCCTTGTCAAGTAGCCACATGGAAGTGAGCATGTCTGTCATTCCTTTCCCCGTAAGAGACACGATGTGTGCGTAAGACCTTCTAATGTGGTGGGGTTCTAGGAACAGGTTCTAATTATTACTCACTGACCTTACTATTTGTCTAATCAAGGATTAAGTTCCTAGTTCCAGAGGTGGAACTTAAAATAGGATTTTCTTCCTCTTAGTGAGTGAACCTTTACCCAGAGTCACAGACTCACAGATAAAGTACAAGCATGTTTTAATGCCACCCCCTTCCCTCCACGAGGGAGGGAAGAAATGTGTATCCAAAGAGAATATGCATGGAGACAGTGGGGAAAAGAGAATGCATATTCAAAGAGAAATGTGAAGGGCTGCTCACCACCCAGGCAGGGTACCGTGCATCCTAATGGGTTACACCAGCTAGTTACTTCCCTTTTCCCAAGGAAACTGGGCCTTTCCTTTTACAGTCTAGGATGGAAGAACACTTTGAATCTCAGAAGGTGTGACAGTAGCAACATGAGCAGCGCTTGTCCTGTTGCCTCATGCCATCCCAAATATAGCCACCAGTTCCTCTTTTATGGGGCCAGCTAGGGACAGCTCTCACTTACAGACAGTGGCCAGTCCTTCAGGGATTAGGCTGCCTAGGCACAAATAACTATCAAACCCTCTTAAAAAAAATGGAGCTAAAACCCCATCCTTGCATACATTTCAGACATAGCATGGTGTGTTGCCATGTTAAAGTCAAGTTGGGTCAGGCAGTTCTATATTTGTGGCCCATAGATTCAACTAATTTAGAAGACAATCTTGTAACTAAAGAAAAAGTCTCATTACAAACGGCCTTTGCTTGGCAGCCTCATGTCCCCGTACAGGAGATTGTTCTGACCAAGACAGTCTCTTAGACTGAAATGAAGGGATCATCGTTACAAACGTTGGCCTCAACTCTGAGTCTTCGATTCCATTTCTTCAGCTATAGCATTGATACGGTCACGCTGACTACCATATGTATTTAGTGTACTTTTGTACCAAATTGTATTCCTCACAGGAATGCCCTGACAACAGATGAAACAACTCCCCAGGTCCCCTGAAATCTCTGGCACTTCCCTGAAAAGCACCCAGAAATGAAACAGTGTCTAAATTTTATATATCCTCTCTTTGATTAAATGGACAAAACCAGCATCTACTAATCTTTGAGGGATGTGTCTAGGCAACCAGCATGGACGATATAGAGATCATTAAATCTGGTCCATTATTCTGCCTAGTGTTCCCAAGGGGTTCAGAAATCTCAAAACATTCCAACCATTTTGCAAAGAATCTCCCTTTAAATCTGGTCCATTATTCTGCCTAGTGTTCCCAAGGGGTTCAGAAATCTCAAAACATTCCAACCATTTTGCAAAGAATCTCCCTTTAGCCTTATTAATAGGAACTGAGGACATTTTGGATGCAGGGACATTACTGATGCAACTTCATCGAAAATGGAAATCTTACACATTTCGGTCTTAATTAATAAATTGGCATTGTGATACAAATGCTGTTATCTTATGTCTCTCACATTCCTGGAGGCTCCAAGTGTGTGTGTATGGGTGTGTGTGCGTGTGTTTTAATTTCAGTCTGGTATTAAATTCTCTTAGCTTATGACTATAAACTATGAACATCCCTTCCACTTGGATATTATTTCCTAACAAGCAGCACAGGTTGTCACGATGACCACATCGACCAGGGGATCCCCCCAAATGGCCTCTTCTCCCTTCATCGAAGTAGCTGAAACTTATGAGTTCTGGCTTGAGAATTATAAGAATTCCTGTTACAGGGTCCAGATCTCTTTGGGCTGAAATTTTGGTTTCATAAGATTCCTGTTGGCATGCAGGCAGATGCCAGTCTTGTACATCAGAGGAGGTCTGATGAGTTCGGAAATTCTTTGTATGTCATTGTTTTCAACCCTGATTTACCACGCCCAGTGGGTCAGCTGTCCAGTGGCTGCCACAAGTAAAAGCACATTCTCTTCTTTCTCTGGAACACGATCTGTCATATTTCTCTGGACATTTTAAATAAGAGACTAGATGTCCCCAGCCAGAGAGAATTTAAGCCGTGGCACAGGATGACCTCTTGGGGCCCTTTCCGATTCCACGTCTCCGTGATGCGCCTTTCCTCTCTGCAAAGCAGGTATTAACGTTTTGCCAGGTTCCACACTTCTCCGCTTTTCCAGCTTTTGTATTTCAAGCATCTATTGATGGTGCAGTAGTTGCACGCTATTCCTTTGTTCTTTACATCTTTATTGAAGCGAAGCAGTCCAGAACCTGCTTTTGAACAGTTATTCAATTCTCGATGCCCTTCATGTATCAGATTTGGGATTTCATTTCTTAGAACTACTGGGCTGGCTACACAATTAATTGCTTCCTATTAATAAGCCATTAGACTCCCTTGACCAACCCTCAACAGCTGAAGAAAAGCACCCTTGCCCCTCCTTTGCCTGTATCCCTTCTCTTTTGACGTTGAAGCTGTTCTCCTGTGTAATGGGAGACTTGCTGCAGTGTCTGGAGGTCTCTGGCTCATTTAAAGTGACAGGAAATGTTATCTCCTAATCATAAACTTTCTGTGGCCATCACTATGACCTTTATCCCTTCACCCATTGGAGGCATCCCAGAAGGCTGCTGACACTTATGTCTGGATAATCACATGGCTGTTAAGAAAAGGGCTTGTGTGTTTGCATTTGTGTGTCTGCATGTAAATATCTGACTTCTGGCACCAGCAATCTCTGTTCAGGGGGAAGCATCAGATCCATCGGACCAGGGAAGCTCTGGGGAAAGAGAGACGTCAGTTTGAAATCCAGCTCCACCACTTATTAGGTTTGCAAGACCTTGGACAAGTTACTTCCCCTCTCTAAGCCTCAGTTTATCCTTCTGAAAAATGGGGTCATAGTATACCAATCCAGTTGATTGTTTTGAGAATTAAGCAAAGTTCCTGCATGGAGAATACATTCACTAAGAATTAGCTATAACTGCTCTCTCTAGCCTGCAGCCTGTTGACATGATCAATGAGAGATCTGCATGTTATAACAGCAACGAACGGGCTTTGCAGTCACACAGACCTGGTATGATGCTCAACAGTGCCACTGACTCTGTGACCTTACTCTCCGATCCTTATTTTCTCTTCTCAGAGGGCTGGTGTGAGGAATAAAATGAAGTAATGAGTTGTGCCTGGCTAGCAGCAGGCTCTCAAAAAAACACGGGTTTCCCAACCGGACACCATCAGCACCCTTTAGACTTCCCTCTCGCAGGCACGTGGAGCTGGGTTCAGCCCCAGGCTGGTTCGCAGCCCCTGACTGTGACCGCACGCCCCATCTGTGCTCCATGAAGGTGGACGTCTTGTGCAGGCTGTGATCTCTGCATCTGTTCTGTGTTAACGGTCCTCACACCGTCAGGAGTGCAGTCCTCTTGGCCCCTCCCACTACAGGTCCACAGTGCTTTATCCAGATCCTTGGGGCCAGATGTGTTTCAGAATTCAGAATTTTCCATATTTCAGAAAGATAACTCAGTGCCGTCTGCATTACAGAGCCTAACCCCCAGTGGGGTCTGGGCAGCACTCCGCAATCAAACACATTAATATTTCTACAATGAAATGTATGGCTATTTATCTTAAAGTAAGATAACTGTGGATATTTCCACATCTTTTCAGATCAGGCTTTGCAACCAAATGTGTTCAGGTCACATGAGAATTAACCGCCAAATGAGTTAGGGAAAAACGTTCCACTGTCAGAACTTTTAAAATTTTGAGATCGCTGATCGGGGACTGTGGATCTGCAGAAACCCAGGAGCCAGAACTGACTTCTGGTCTTTGTTTCTGTCCCTCTGACATATATTTCCAAGGATTCCATTCCCCTTGGCTATAAATATCCTTTCCAATCTGGGCCAAATTACAAGATTCTCACTTTAAAACCATTTCTTGAGAACCGTCTCCTTGGTGGGTACATTCCATTCACTTGGCCAACCACCCCCATCTTTTTCACTCCTTCCCCCCCAAGTCTGAACTTGCAGTTGTATTATGAATATGTTTACATTGCTGGCCTTGGGGGAAAGGATGCTTCCTTGATTTATCCTTAATGCACACATTTGCTTTTCTGGCTCCTTCTATGTCGGATGGCTTCCAGAGTAGAGATCTGTTATCTGATTCTTTAATCACTTGCTGCCCACAACTGGAGACTTCTGTGGGTTGTATGGATACTGATAAGAGGAAAAAAAAGGAGGGCCAGACATCAAGTGCCAACTGAAGCTTTAGTCATTTCCATGACCATGTGTTGTACTCCTAACCTATGTTCAACCTTCTTACAAAAGGGAGTGAGCAAAAGAGAGTGAACAAATCAGTGTCCACATCTGCCACGGTTGCCATAAAAACCATTCAAACTCTCGTTCCATCAAAGGTGAACATTATCTTAAAAAAACAATGAAGAGCTGACAACAGTGCCCTGAGCAGTGTTACTCTAGATTGTGATAATGATGTTTCTACAAAAGACTGTACTGAGAGGAGCTTCCCACAGCTACTAATGAGGAAGAATGACTGGAGTGGAGTAGTTGGCAAGGAAAATGAGGAGTCGCCTACACTTGCTGGCTTCCTTTCTCATATGCCACTTACTCTCCAACTCACTCTAATTTGGTTTCTCTCATCACTGGAAAGGGTTCTCTCAGAGTCACCAGTGGTCCCCGTATGGCTAAGTTGACGAGACATTTTTCTGGTCCTCATTTCCAGGACTCAGAAGTATTTCATACCATAAGCCAGCCCCTCCTACTCGGAATACCTTCTCCCCGCGGTTTCCGTAGCCACACTTTTCTAGTTTTCTCTTTCATCTTTTACCTTTTCTATTCAGTCTCCTTTGCAGGCTCATCCTTCACTTCAAGAATATTGGCATTCATGAGCCCTCTTACCTTTGCCCTCAGTGATCTTTCCTTAGGTGATCTTTCTCTCTATACAAAGATGACTGACAAATTTATATTTTCAGTCCAGATCCCTCTCCTCAACCCCAGACTTCTATATCCAGCTCCTTCAGATCTCCTCATGGGTGTCAACATATCCAAAATGAAGCTCATGACCACCCCTCCAAACCTGGGCTTTTTTCTCTCTCTCTGGAAGCAACATTATTATTTGTTCTCTTTCGCAAGTGAGACACTCAGGGATTGTGCTGGACCCCTCTCTCTCCCTCATGCCCCGTATCTATTGATCACCAACTCTTCCTGGTTTTACCTTCTAGGCACCTCTCCTGTTCACCACATTTCTTCCTCTCCACCACCACAATGCTAGTCCAAACTTCTGTCATCTCTCACTAAGAATTGTGGTCCCGTTGCTATGGAGGGAGGAAACTACGGAAGTTACAAGGAAACCAACAATCTCTCTGTTGCAATAACTGTAGGTCCATACCTGTTAGGATAAGTATAATAGTCAATAAAGCAATGCATTTCTCAAATTTGCATCTTCTTGTTTAATAGTAGACTATTTAGAAGACCCAGGAAGGCTCTCACCTCTTCAATGCTTTTGGCAAGGCATTTCCTAAGTCCTATTTCTAATAGATCTTGGTAGTGGTGGCACCATGTCTGTGGGGGAGAGAAACAAGTGAGGCCTAACCATTCCCGAAGCCCTTAAGCCCAGACATCTAGGGAAATCTGAACACACTTGCTACCTCTCCCTGCTTTCTTGGTCCTGTCTTGGCTCAGATTAGAGGGTTTCCTCAGCTCATCTGTGACCCAGCCCTTCTGTTGGGGGTGAGGTTTGGGCAAGTTCATGAGCTCTCCTTTCCTGACACCAGCCCAGCAGTGGATACTGCCCCTGGAGATGGATTTGCAAAAGAAGCCCAACCCAAGCTTGCACTCAACTACATCCAGGGCGTCTGACTGGAACCGAATTGGTCTTGTTGGTTTTGTCACCTATCCTCATCACCTACTGAATTTGATGCTTATGAAACATGCAAAATCTTACCTCAGAGAACAGTCTCATGGTCAGTCTCATGAGGACAGAAACAAGGGTAACAGCAATTCCAAACAGTCGCTCTCACCTCTCAGTTCTGCGCCTTTGCTAGTCTTTTCTCTTTTCTGTAAATGCCACATCAGGGCACTAGTTGTTCATGCCCCAAACCAGAGAGTCATCCATAACACCATATTCTCTCTACCTCTCTCCTCATTTATTAAATCACCAGTCCTTTTGTCTCCACCTATAAAGCACTCCTAGAGTCTTTTTACTACTTCTAATTTCACAGGCACCACCCTAGTTGAAGCCATCATCTTCCTGTCCCCTCTCCACAGTAAGAGCCTCCTAGCTGGTCTTTCTGCATCAACTCTCCACACACACCCAATTTCTTCTTTCCACAGAAGCTCCAGTGATATTTTACAAACATGCATCATATCATGTTCCTTTCCCTTCACTCATCATGCTCTAATGACTTTTACTTCTTTCAGTTCTTTTGACAATGGCAGCCTCTTTCCTGCCTCAGGGCCTTTGCATATACTGTTTCCTCTGCCCAGAATTTTCTATCTTTTTTTTATCATCTGACTAACTTTTTATTCATTTCTAAGACTCTGATTAAATATCATTTCCTTGACTTCCCAAACTAAATTGAATTCCTCTCACACTCTTTCAAATTACCCTTTAACTTTTAAAACTTACTTGTTATAATTGACAATTATACAGTTATTTTTATGGTTATTTAATGTCTGTCACCCCAACCGACCGTAAACTCCAAGAGGGCAGGGACCACATCTGAGTTGAACACCACTGTAGACCTGTGCATGGTAATAACTTTGACAGAGTAGGAGCCCGTATTAGGCAGCTCAGGCTCCCATAACAAATTACCATAGACCCGGCAGCTTAAACTGCAGAACTTTCTCTCTCACAGCTCTGGAGGCTGGAAGTCCCAGATCAAGGTCAGGCAGAGTCCGTTTCTGGTGAGGCTCTCTTTCTGGTTTGCAGAAGGCCAGCTTCACATGGCCTTTCCGCAATGCACATAGCTGAGAGAGGGAGCAAGATCCCCTACAAGACCACTGATCCCATCATAGCAGGACCCCATTATGACCTCATTTAAGTCAATTATCTCCTAAAAGCCCTGTCTCCAAATATAGTCCCCCTAGGGATTAGAGTTTCCATGCACGACTTTTGTGTATGGGGGCGAGGGGGCGCACAATTCAGTTCAGAGCAGAGCCCAACAATATTTGCCCAAAAAAATGAACATAAAATACAGTCATTAAAGAAAAGTTGCTTCCAATAGATTGACAATTGGTTGCTTTGTCGTAGTTAGGTTTCATGAATATGGAAGAATTTATTTTTCTAAAACTTTGCATTCAGGTGCAATTATCTTAGTAAACGTTTTGTTTTTACTTGTTTATTTTTCCTTTTCTATGATAGTTTCCAAGGTAATAATGTGGAATTGGTATCAGGAAATACACGTGGCAAAGTCAAAGAGAAAACATTTTCCAAAAGTCTATCAGAATTTAGGGGGGATTTTGAAAGTTAAGTTTCTTTGGTCACTTTAATTGAAAACAGTTTAATTCTAAAGTCCCCTTAATTCTGGTTGTGTACTTGGCTTTCTAGGAAAATCACTGGCAGTGAACTAAGCCTGGCTCATTAGGAATACAGCAGGAGCGAGAAATCTGACAGATGAGCCCATCGTTCACACTTAGTGTCTCTCTTAAAAGTAATACAATAAGAAACTCTGCTGTTCTGATACTCGTTTTTATTTTCCAAAGTGAATTCTTCCTCTGGCTTTATTTTCCGGGACTACTTCTCCTGGTTTTTTTTTTTTTGAAGGGGGCTATCTACTAATAGTGGCTTTGTTCCATGTAAGGAAATCAGCCTCCTCACATCCATTAACGACAAATCGCAATACTATGGCTGGACTAGAAAACTATCCATTAGAATCAGTACTGCTACCAGGGTTATTAGGGAGCAAATTTGTGTTTTCTTTGCCTTTTTTTTGGCCACCTGAGTCAGCGCCCAAAAGGCATTTTATGTAGCTTCAGCTATTTTGAGGACAATTACACAACTGGCTTGAACTTATTCTGGCAAAAGCTTAGTGTATGAGTATGTGTCATGGGCATGAAAAACCTCCAGGAAAAGATGTGTTTTCATACAAAGTACCATTACTTGTACTGTGGTAAGTCAGTTTCATGTAAATCACAATGAAAAGAGACTGGCAGCCTCATACAGTTATGGCCCCTGACTAGGCATTATGTGGAAATGTAGGCTGGTCCAGAGGGATGCTCAAGGGCTTGCTTCAGGTAGTGTTTGGAGCTGTCAGCCACAAAGGGCCCCTCTCACTCCAGTGTGCGTCCCAATCTTTGGTGTAGCCCTGTGCCAGAATGCAGCAAGTGGAGAAATCCCACTGTGCAAACCTTTTCTGGGTCTCAGTGGTTAGGATTTTAACTTGGGTGGAGATATTTCACAATCACAAGATGACAAAAGGCCTAATAAGGAAGGACTGGGTGATCAGGGTCAGAGCTCCGAGATTTGGTCCTGATTTTGTGTTTGCCTTGCTGAGTGCCCATGGAGGCAGACTTACAGGCTCTGCGACCTTGGCAAGCTACTGGACCTCTCTCTGCCTCAGTTTCCTCATCTATCATGGGAATAATAGTACCTACTTCATGGAGTCGTTTGATCGTTAAATGAATTAATACCCCAAAAGCACTGAGAATAAAACCTAGCAAGTGGTTAGCACTCGATGCTAGTTTCTTACCTCTTATTTTCCTCATTTATTAAATGGTTATTCCTCTAACTTGCCTCCAGGCAACAGGTTCAGAATAAACCATTAGCACTGCCCTGAGAAAGGTCTAAAGGAGAGGAGAGAAATGAGCATTTTATGCATTCGTGTATAACATAAGAGAGCAAGAAATATTTCCAAGTATGAAAAGTCTGGAGCTATGTGGTTCAACTTTTCCTTTTATTTAAAAAAATTCTCCTCTGGAAGCTCAACAAGCGCTTCTTCCCCTCATTTGGGCTCTCTCCTCCATTCTCCCTTCCATCCCACCTCCTTGGTTTTCTTAAACTTTTTTTTCCCTTAAGAAAGTGAAAGAATAACAGCTCCAGCTAGAGACGCTTGCTTGAAATAGCACTGGCACACAGCAGCTTCCTTCGCGGATCCCTGCCAATGAGCCCCACCCCAGCCCCCAACCCCCGCCCCCACCCCGCAGATCCTCGGTAAGCCGCTGGTCCCCGGGAGCAGCCCCTGACCCTGGGGCCTGGCGGCAGGCCCGGGGTTTTCTGAAGAAAAGGACGATCCTCCTCCAGAGACCAGGCAGGCACCACCCATCTTGCTCTCGTTGGAGTCTGTGCCAAGTACAACACCAGGAAAATCTCTTTTTCATTGTTTGATTTTCCAGGGGCTTTGAAAAAGTTCCCACTTCTCCTAGCCAAGTCCGGGATTAAATTGGACTTCACTGATAGTTGCTGAAAAAAAAAATCCCATTCAACTTCCTGCGACTCTTCCGACTGGCTTTGTTTGCGGCCTCGTGGATGATGTTTCTGACGTACTGCGCTGGCTCCTTCCTCGAAGCCCCCTCGCACACACGCTGACCCTCACTCCGCTTTGTGATATAAATTATTCATCTAATTTCTTCAGCACCAGGCGGACATGGCTGAGGAATGCTTTGCTCTCTGAACGTGAAGTAATTGACGTTTTTCTGCTTTCCTGCAATGTGGTTAGGGAATCATTAAAAGGGACTTTACATTAATAGTCCATTTTTGTTGGCTATTATGGCTCCATAGTAAGCCACACACTTCCCATTTCCTAAGGTGGTGTGATCGCCCGTGAGTACGGAAACCCTCCACGAGCTGTATCTTCATACTTCTCTATTTCCTTTCCACGTCATCCCTCTGAACACAGAGAGGGAGAATGGCAGCAATGTGAGAATTTTGTGTTAAAAAAAAAATCTCACAACCCCTAAAATCCCCCGAGATTGCTTTCAATCTCCCCTCCCCCGCCCTCCTGCCCACGCCACCACCAACAGTGACACCTAGTGGTCAAATATAAATTAGTCCCTTCATTCTAAGTGGAGCGGCTTTTTACAGAAAATAAAATTTCTTTTTGAATCAAAGGCATACTGAGATTTATGTCTTCCTGTGAGTGCACAGAAAGACAGAGGCCTCATAATGCATGGCTAAAAGATATTATTTGGGGATGGGCAGGTGCATAAGTTTTTCTTAAGAACATATTGGAGCCTTGTATCTGTTTTCTTTATAGTTTTGCAGACATGTTCTTGGTTTTCTTTCCTTAGGTAATGACCACTTTGGTTTTATTATAACTTTAAAAGTTGGCAGCTACTCAGCAATATTTTAAAATTTCAACACCTATAATGTATATTTAAGGGTAAAATATTTTTAAATGAGTGATATTACAAATCAGCCATTTGCATAAATCTGTCTCAAACTCTTGGAGCCACATTTACTGGCAAAAATGGTTTCCATTTTAATGATAGTAATCACCAAGAAGAGCTAAGAATCTTTCTTTGAAGAATTTTTTTCAATAAATGAAGAAGCATTTTAAAAAAATCTACTTTTTAGTGAAATCTTTAAGAGGTTACAAAAATATGGGAGAACTATTAATCCTTTTAAAAATACTTTTCATTTTTAAATAATTTTAGATTCATAGAAGTCACAAAAATAGTACAGAGAAATCTTCTGTACCTTCATCTAGTTTCCCCGAATGGTGACATCTTATGTCACTTTAATACAATGTCACACTAGAAAATTAACTTTGATACAATCCATGGAATTTATTTAGATTTCATCTGTTTTACTTGCATTCAGTTATATATGTGTATAGTTCTATGCAATTATATCACGTGTGTAGATGCATGAACCACCACCATGATCAAGATACAGAACTGTTCCATCACCACAAGAATACCTCATGCTACCCCTTTATGATATTAAAATAAATGGCTGAACCCAGACACTTTGTCTATGGCAAGAAGAAGGCAGCATGTGTATGTCATCATCATTATCATCATCATCACGTGCATTTATTGAACTCTGTGTTCTGGTTGTGTTAGTTGTTTTATATGAATTGTTTCATTTTGTCTTTGCAATAACCTTATGAGGTAAATACCATTTAGTTTTTTTTAACTGCATTCCTTTAAAAGAACAGCAAGAGTAAAATTAAACAAAGAAAGATAACAGTTCACCTGATGTCTTGTTCTCTAACACATCAGATAGAGTTTGCTCCAAGCCCAGTTTTAAATCTGATACAGATTCAATTCAATAAACATTGGGCACTGAGCTAGGTGACGAAAGGATTACAGGTGCTGACAGTGCGCATTGCTCAGCGCCAGTCCTCAGTTCCCCAGGGCGGGTCTTGTCTTGAGACCTTCCAGTTACCAAGGCCAGCTTCAGCTCTCTAAGAACCCCAAGAACAAGGCTGGTTCCTCCTGGATGTCTTGGCACAAAGTCACTCCTGAAGGGGATGGGAGGGTTTAATCCTTTCGGTTTCTCCTCACTAGTTTTGTTTTTGACATTTTACGTCTTCAAATATTTGAGCATCTGAAGAGCTACTACATGGGGGAAAATAACAGCATAAAAGATCGACATGATTTGAATTAGCTACTCTGGAGTAAGGAAAGCTGAAAGGTAATTTAATGATCGTTTTCATCTGTCCAAGCAGCCCCTTTGAGAGAAGAGGTACCCAGAAGAACAGTGGCCTGGGAGTCAGAGATTCCCCCTAATGGTGGCTTTGCCACCAACTTAATTGTGACGTGTGAACTTCCAGGGTCTTAGATTTCTCAAGTAAAGAAAAGGGGGTTTGGCAGTTGATGGCTATTCTAGATTGAATGTCTCTGTCCCCCTAAACTCATATGTTGAAAGCTTAGTCCCCAATTTCCTTTGGGAGGTGATTAGGTCATGAGGGTGGAGCCCTCATGAATGGGATTAGTGCCCTTGTGAAAGAGATTCCAGAGAGCTCCCTTGCCCCTTCCACCTTGCAAGGATACAGTGATCAGATGGCCATCTATTTGTGCCCTTATGAAAGAGATCTCGGGGAGCTCCCTCATCCCACCTACCATGTGAGGACACAGTGAGAAGACAGCACTGTGAACCAGGAAGCAGGGCTTCACCAGACAGTGAATCTGCCGGCACCTTGATCTTGGACTTCCCAGACTTCAGGACTGTGAGAAATAAATATTTGTTGTTTAAGCCACTCAGTCTATAGTATTTTTGTTATAGCAGCCTGAACAGACCAAGACAATGGCTAAGGTCCTTTTCAGTGCTATCTTTATAAGGATAATGTTAAAAGAGTTCCCTGATGGTACAGGCTTCTACTTATTGCATAGGTGATGAAAGTTAATTAGAAATGCTCCATATGACTTAAAATAGACTTCCACCTCAAAACGGGCACTAAAAGCTATAGATTCTTGTAAATAAGGCTTTTAGGGTCTTTATCCAGACTTTCCTCTGGAAGTCACTTTCAATCTTGAAAATTTAATGAAATTTATTCATTAGTAAATAATGTGTAAATCTATGGTACATTCTAATACAACATTTATGGTGAGCAGAAATCTCCCTGGTGAGGAAATCGTGATGCTGAATTCTTGATTTAAATATGTCTCTTTCTAGCTACATGATCTTCAGCAAGTCCCTTGACCCGCATGAGTTGCATTTCTCCTCATCAGTTTGCTGTCTATATATTGATATTTTCATAGTCATCTTTCAGGAAAGGTACTAGATAAAGTTGAAAATATAGGGAAATGCTTTGCAGTGTAGGGCAAGTAAGATACTACCCCAATACCATATATATTAGCAAAAAAACCCTCAGACATGTGGTTTACTATACATGCACAAGAAAAAGAAACTTTAATGACACTTGCAGTAATTATTTCTATCCACCAAAATTTGGTGCATACTTTTAAGTATGACTACTAGTAGTACCCTACTTTGGACATAATACATTTCCAAAAATATGCATGAAATCTAAGTGTGTAAAGATAGAACAACAGACTCCATATTTTAAGGAGAGAGGAGGACTGTCTGTTGCCAGAGGGTTACCAATTTTAATTGATTGAGTCATTTACTCAGTCAATATATCGTTACTGAGCATATACTATGTGCCAGACACTTTTCTAGGTACTGGAGAAATAGCAGGGAAGAAAACATGTAAACAGTCTCTGCCTTCATGGCCTCACATTATGGGGGATGGGGACAGGGAGAGAGAAATAGACAAAACGAGAGAGCAGAGTATTTAGTTCATTAGAAGGTGATATGTGAGAGAAATGAGCCCTGGAGGAGGAAGGTGTGTGTGTTTGTGAAGGGTGCAGACTGACGTGGAGTGGCCCAGGAGGGCCTCTGTGAAGAGGACGTGTGCGTGAGAATCTGAAAGGCAGAGATGGCTGAGGGATTCCAGTCCCCTAATGTGCAGCTTCATTCCTACACCAAGAAGCTTGCATTCTTAGTTCCTAGAGCTGGACTCAGAAAAGAGACGCTATCAAACCTAAGTGTTCTTTCTCATACCGTGCCAAAGCTGGGGCCAAAGGAGGCTGCTAAAATGGGTTTCTCGGTGGGCAGCTCTGGTGAATGTGACAGACCAAGGCATTCAAAATGCTTATAACTTAGCAAAGGTTTTTTGCAGCTTTGGGGGGAGTTGAATATTCACTAACTCAGAATTACCCTTCTCTTAGCTGGCCGGTCTGCTTGCATGCGAGTTTGCATATACACAGCTTTCTCAACAAATGGCCCCACGGCTCTCTCTCTAGTCAGGCAGAGGGTCCACGGTGTCTTCTGTTGCTCCCCTCAGCCATCTCTCCCCAATTTCAGTAGGTGTTAAGTTCCCAGGTCTGAATGATAACCACCCCGATGATGTTAAGAGGGAACATATTTATCAAAGCTCTGAGTAACTTTCTTGTCTTCTTTCCCCATTGCAGAGTCCAATAAGAAAGCCATTTTGCAGTGCAAGACATAAAATTGTGAAAAATGGCATGACAGGTCAGCTGGTAAGAGCCGTAAGCCTAGTACTGAATGGTTAGCTCCAGGTATAACTTTTCCAAAATGTGAGATCTGCTTATCCACCCTCACCACCTGGAAGCCTAGCCAGCAGCACAGAATAATTTAGTCCCTGGAATTTGCTCCCCCACGTAACGTCACAGCCGGGACTAGAATTCTGCAAAGGCAATCTCGTGGTTTTAGCATTCGGGGAATATATCTCCCTAACCTACTTCCTGAGGCCACTCATTCCATTTCCTAATTACCTAATATTAAAAAAAGGTCCCCAGAGAGGTACAAACTGGCTTAAAATTATTCTTATATATAAATGACTGATATTAGATAAGAGCAGGTGGTGCTAGGAAGAAAGGCCAGATGATGGCTGGATGAGGGTGGGAAGGAAGATGCTCCGAAGGGCAAGGCTGGGGATGGGACATAAGAAAAGGTGATGGTTGGAAGAATAGCATCACCTCCTTCACTGTCTTGCCCAAGCCAGCTCTGTTTATGCAAGACAGGAAGGGACTGTAATTAAAAGGAGAAGGTGACAGATTTGGGAAGGGAATATACAGGGAGTGGGGAGCAGCTTCAGCTCTGCCTCTTCCCTGGAAAGCCTCCTGGAGTCTGTAGGTCCCTGGGGGCACCTCAGTGCCCCATAGAGGGTAGAGGCTGCACAGGACATGTCTCCATCTGGAGCCCCGGAGTGAGGTGGGGGAAGGCAGGGACCAAGCCTGGCTCTTCAGTGCCGCCACTGGATAATCAGAGCAAGTTTGCCTGCTGAACAGACCAAGGTGGGCTGAGCAGGGCCTCGCCAGTGAACCATGCCCCGAGGTGCTGTGCAAGGGAGAGCTAGAAGAGATGTTTGCTCAAGGTGGCGACGAAAAGTGCGCCCGGGAGTGTAATCTGGGAGAACCCTGGCAGGGTGAGACGGTCAATGTTGTCATTGGGACAACTGAGAGGAAGGTCAATGTCAAAGAGTGAGGCTGAAAACAGGACGGAGCAGGGGCAAGGAACGTCTGGGATAAGAATTTGTAACTAGCATTGGTTACAAAAGACAACACGAATAGGGTGACAGAGAGTCAGCAGGAGCATAGAGAGCGCGCACCGGAATCTCTCCCGAAGCATTCTTCACAGCGAACTTGTCCAGTGAGATGAGCTGCTCCAGAAAAGGCTCCCTGGCCCCCGACTGAAAAGAAATTGAAACGACTGCAAACCAGGCCCTTCTTACGTTTCATTAGCCTATTAAAAGGTCCAAGAACTCATACAATGGATAAACTTGTTTGGCTTTACTTAACCCATCATTTTCCCAATTAATTTGACCTTGGGTCCCTTTTCATGCATTACACCTAACCCATTCCTAGAAACACACTTTGGGGACATCCTTTTAGAGTTCCTTCCCCCAGTCTAGTTACAGTGACCGCCTATCTGAAGTCTCCTGGCCATCGAGGTGGTGGCTGAGAGTCCTTGCTATAGAGCAGAGGTCTTCTCGCCTCCCGACTCTGGGTTCACAGGAGGGCTGGGACACTGTTCACATCCTCTCCTCTTGCTTGCCCCGAGAATGTTTGGGTGTCTGTTGAAATGTAGCTCAGAGAACATCAACAACTGCTATATTTACTATTGTGGCTGCACTATAGGAACACCTTCAATCCACTGGGAAGAGTATTTTTCTTCTGGCTGCAGAGAAACGCCCTTCTCTCCCGACTTCCCTACCTGGACTTTTCAAATTTGGAGGGCTTTTTTTCTTTTTACCGTGATATTACCTCAAGGCACAGCTGTCTGTTAGCTGCACTCTTTGCAAACCAGTGCTAGCTAATAGACCATGAACTATTGATAGCTAATATCCTTAGTTACACCTCGCCCCTACTGAATAAAGGAGCCGAATTGCTAAATTTGTTTTTCCAAAGGATGTTGATTAAAAGAGTTGACAAAGCCACTTGAATGTGAAATTTCCAACTGTCTAAAATGAAAAGCTTTCTGCATCTTCATGTCTTAGGCTGGGGAGAAGGTTTATTTTCCTACTGTGTGTAAATAATGGATTTTGCCTTTTCTGGGAATCCACCATTGAAGAGTATGTTGGATACTCAAACAATGGCAGTCTAAATTGTCCTGCAGTGACACGAACTAGCTGGAACTAATTCAGAAACGTGCAGGGAGCATGATGAGGATAACTTCGTGTGTGGGGAAGATGCCACACACCTCACCTGCCTCCATCACAGCTCACCTTAGGACAGGTGCTGGCTGGGCCAAAGCCGCCAGAAAATACAGAAGCCTTGTTATAAATTACATCCAGCTTTGCTTTTTCTTTTCTTTTCTCTTTCTTTTCTTCTTCTTCTTCTTTTTTTTAAGAGGATCTTTGTGAGATAGAAAATGTGAAAGCTCAAATACTTTTTACTCATTTTCTTGCTGAGAGCTGCAGGCATAACCAGCAGCAACCGCCGGTAATTAATCATAGCTCTGGAGATGGGCGCAAGTGTTCAAAGACATTTTCAACCCACTGAAACACGTCATGGGTTTAAAATTCTGCCATAGAGCAGAAATTCTGGAATGAGGCTATACTTTCTTTCTGATTTTGATGTACCCATTGTATGTGGCCCAAGGCAGCGCCTGGAAAGTCATCAGGGATGGCAGAATTCTTCCTGAGGGATCTAGGGTGGACAAGCATCTCTGGACCACACTGGAGACAAGATGGGCAGAGACAAGCATGTGACACTGGGCAAAATATTAGGTGAGTGTTTTGGTAATGCTCTTTTGTTGCAATGAACAGAGGCTCTCAAGTTACGGGAGTGATTTATTGCAAGGATGCTTGTGGAACAGCACTGGAAATAGAAAATGCTTGTTGCCGGAGTTAGTTCTAGAAACCACCCATGCTCTCTACTGCTCTCAGGAGCCACAGGGATGCCCTCTATTGGTTTATCTGCTTATTTTTGTCATCTGCTCCATTCCACCCTCACTGAAGACTGGCTTCTGTTGCTTACTCATAACTTCCCCTTCCTTGTAACTTCAGCTTGCACATGTTACCTCTTGTTCAATCTTCTCCCTAATTCATCCTTTTTAAACTTCAGGTCCTATTACTAAATGACTCATTCTCTTGGCATTTTCATAGTTCACATTCCCAAGAGAGCAAATTTACTTGGTTCAGATTATAGCAACAGGCCAGGCCGCATCAGCCTATGGATGGCCTGCCTTTGGGTCATTTGCTCACTCCTGGTCTAATCAGCTGTGACCAGGTGGAGTAGGATTACACTATTTAACACAAGCTCCTGTCATCTGCCCTTTTAGCAGGGGCTGTGATTGGGCAGGCACAGTGATTGACATCTGAGGTCACTGTTGTGTTCCTGTTCCGTAATTAATGAGGTCTCTCAGAGCAGCCCATGCCGTTCTCATATGCCAGGCCACACAGCTATCAGATGTCAGTTCTACTTCTAAATAAGTCTCTAGTCTGTTCAGGTTTTCCCACCCCCACTGTTGCTACCCTTGGCCAGGTCATAATTGCCCCCACCCAATTTCTCCCTAACTGATACACCTGCTAATACTCCATGCTGTTCCAATCTGATCATGCCACTCCCGGCTTATAACAATCAATAACATTATTGGTTTTATAACATTAACATTATAACATTAAAGATTTCCATGGCCTGGTCCCTGCCAGTCTCCTCCCACGTCATCTCTCACCAACCCTCCTTTGTTCTCCGCACTCCAGCTTATTCAGCTTCTCTCCATTTTTCACATGAGCTGTGCTCTCTCTTGACTTGGTGACTTTGTACCTGCTTTTCCTTTTGCCCATCCCCAAGTCTCCTCCTTCTCAGCTGAAACTTCACTCCCTCGGACTCTTCCGACTCCCTAGATGTGTGTGATAAGGACAGGGAGCTCATCTGCCATGTTTGCAGTTATGTCCTAGCCCCTGGCCCTGTGCTGGCACATGGCGGGTACTCTGTAAATCTTTCTTTTCTTGTTGGTGTATTGTTGAATCCCAGAACTTCAAGAAGTAACCATTTCTGTGTGAGAATCAAAAGTGGAAGGTAAATAAAAGTGATTTGGAGAAAGGAAGAGAGTGAAGTGAAATAGAAAAAGACATGGTATAGTGATTTTGAAAAACTTGTGGAGTATAGATGGACCCCTGAAGGAAGAAAAAAGATCTATGGACTTTGATTACTTAGAGAAATATGCAGCCCCCAGAGGGCTAGCAGAGATCAAAGGATGTTGCCAAGAGGAATCCATCTCCAGGATATCTGACCATTAACAACAAGCAGGATTTAGGCTCTGGATTAATTTCTTTAGCAGAGAGAAGTCAACTCCCTTCTAAAGCATCTGGAATAGCTGTGGTACTTTAGATGGGATATGAACCTGGACACCTGTTTTCTGGGCTTTCCTGGGGCAGTCTGCGTTCCCAGGTACAACCAATAGCTCCCTATGTGTTCCTAGCATCCAGAGCTCTCTAGTGCTTCCTGATAAAGGTTCCCAGAGGCTCACGGGATAGTTTATTTGCCCTTTAAGAAAACTGGTCTAGGCTCTCCTCCTTATGTCCTGCCCACCGTCCCCCAATGGGGAGCTCGGAGGAGAGAGAAGAGCTGGACAACCTTGACACACTTCTGTGAAGGGTCATGCTTGCCCCTTCTAACATTAGCCTTCTCTAGGGGGGCCCTGGAGGCAGGCAGCAATAGTTTTTATCTCTTCTCCACCGGCATCAGGTAGATATTATTTTTTCACGTAACTGCCAGCAGCATGCCATGACACCACTCCCCACACATTTTAATGTGAGAGCCTACATTCTTGAGGTGGCAAAATACATGAAACCAAAAGGAGGATGGCCATCTCATGGTATTTAGCGAGTGGGAGATAGAGCAAGAAAGCAAGACGGCCAATGGCTAGTCAGTAACCTGGCATCAACAAACCAGTTCTCTTTAGGCTAGTCTCTCTATACGTTAGTCACAACCTCTCAGGGAATCTGTTTCCTGCCAATAGCAGACGGTGACCAGAGAAGAACCCAGTCTCAGCACAAATGCAGGAAGGAGAGATTGGCCAAAGTCAACGGGCACTGCAAGAACCTGTGGATTCATCTCCTTTGATGGGGATCAAAGAAGGAAGAAATGGCTCCTGGAAGCTCACAGCAGTGTCGTGGTCTTGACTAGAAAAGATTGCAGATCACACCCATACAACGATGTTCCTCCAAACATGCTGCCATTGGTGAGACTTGGACCAAGCAACATTGGACCAAGCAGCCCTTGTCCTCACATCCAAAGGCAGTGGGTGGCCTATCAGCAAAACAGCAGTCTTAGTTCTCTCTTTTCTTGATAGTTCAATCTGAAGAGATGTGGGGTTCTCACCTCCTGACCATCCAATCTGAAACGGATACAAATAAACATTAGCTGCATCATTTAAGTCTTTCTTCCTTTTTCCTCCCTCTGTAAAAAGCAAACAAAGAAATAAACAAAACCAAAACCAGGCAAAAAAGCCTCAAAGAAGCTGGATTATCTTGGTCAAGGCACCTAAACTCTCTGAGCCTATCTTTTCAGCTGCAGAATTAGGGCAGTGGACTTGTTGAAAAGTCTCCTCCACTTCTAAAGTCTGTAACATCTCAGACAAAATTGTCAGAGGCCAGAGGAAAGAGGAGGGACACATTCTTTTCCCTGATGGACCATCAAATAAGAAGACTAATGAGTATTTTGGTGCAGGGTTCACAAAAAGCCTGACTTACAGACTTAAGATGCCTAATTAAATGGTGGCCTCCCCAAGGTCACTGGCTCCTTCCTGTTGGCATGTCTCTCTGCTCCGTGCCTGGTACTCCATAATGCTCTGCACGCCGTGGCTGCCCGACAGCTGTTGACTTGACTCTTAACAGACTTTGTTTGTTTTTCTTCAAGGTGGATCCTAGACTTGTACCTGTGGCCCAAGTGTTTAGACCAACATGTCTGGTAGGAGACAGATTTATGCAGAGCCGCTCTTGTTTCGGCTGCCTGGCTTTTTTGCTCACAGTCAGGCTGCCTTGGGATGTTGATTTTTGTTCTTTCGCCCATTGTTTCCCTGCTCCCTATTTCTAATTTCTTTTTTCAGAGGCTGACGCAGTTGTTTCCACCCCGAGTGCTTGGCCCCACTCTCCAGCTCTGGGCTCCGTAACCCATGGCAACAAGAGGAGGGAAGCAGGTGATCACGTATTATTCTCTCTTTCTCTGGCTCTGGCAGTCTAGGGCACACAAAGGGAGGAGTCTCAACTGGCTGCAGTGCCAATTAGAGACACAGGCCTCATGGCTGGTGCTGAACGCTCAGGGCTTCCGGGTCATGATGCAGCAGCTGCTGGGGCGCAGCATCGCCTCTCCTTCTGCTCGCTCCAGCTCCTCGTATTTCTCCAGGGCAGCAAAGTAAAATCTGACCTTGCGCACATAGTTAGAAAGGCCTTCCCCCCCCCCCCACCCCTTCTAGGCTGGCCCGCAACCCTATTTTAGGTCACTACGGAGATCGGCAGAATTACACCTATTAGTAATAAGTGAACTTACATGTATTTAATGTAAAAAGAATTTTCTTTCCACGTGATTTTCTAAATGGAAATCATAATTAAGCCATTTAAAATCTAAACTCTCATCTGCCGGACCCCTCTTATATTTATGAGTTCTAGAACTCTTCAACCCAGTTCAACAATTTTTCGTCTCTTGCCAAATTTCCTAGTTGGTTTGACCCAAGGACAGAAAGAGTCAAGTGACTGACCTGTGCTTAAGTGATAAAAATCCCCTTTCTATTCAGGGACTAGAAATACATGGTAGAAGCATTCTTATCTGGCGTGGTCAGGACTAGTAGCTATAGGTTAATAAAGAAGTAATTTAAAGTGAGGCTTCATAAAAAGAGATACATACAAACCCATGGAACATTTTATTTTCACTTCAAATTTACGAATCTACATTAACCTCCCATTCTTTTGATGTAGGGCCAAGGTCTGATGCTTGGAGGTCGTCAACTTTTTTGTATAAGCTGTATTCATAATGCATCACATCCAACTTCCAGATTTAGTTTCTTAGTGCTGCAAGAATTTAAAGACCCTTGAAAAGTAATCTGAGCGCAGAGCCTGTCTAGATTTTTATGGTTACCCTCAATATTTTACAAAGTCTCATTCCTACCTTATTTGAAGGCAAATTCACTTGCCTATTCTTTCCAAACAATTCAACTTATTTTTCAAGGAAAAACTTTATTTCCTTTTGCATCCATATTACATTGGTTTACCTATTATTCAATAAAATTATGAATTACAAAACAAATACAACTAGCAAAAGCTGGTTTGGGAATAAACCCAAGTGCTTTTGTAAGTTGGACAACCAACTGGTAGGAGCAAAGCTGTGTAGGCAGTCAAGGGAGCAGCATCCAGCAGCACAGGGCAGCTGGGAACTTTTAGTCATTCCAGCACATGATAGTTGAATGTGAATACTAATATTAGAAATACCAGAATGTGGTTACTTATACTAGAATGTTAATACCGGCATGGAACTAGGCAGCCCCTTTCACTGATCTCTCCCACACAGATGCTCCTAAACTAGTATCTTCATCCTTAAACAAGTTATTTATATTTAACATTTGGACATCTCCACTTGTCCCATTTGTTCCTCACATTCAGTATGTCCAAAACCAAGCCCTTCTCTTCTTTTAAGATGGAATAGGACGTGCTGGTTTTACTCATAAGGGAACTCTTCATCAAAGGAAATCTAAATCTAGGATGAAGCCAAGATGAGAACCCAGGGCCCAATCTCCTTCATGCTCCTCCGAGAGATCCTAAAGAGGATCTCTTCAGAGCACCGATGGGAAACCTCCAGAACAGTGTATAGACTTTGGAGCCAGAGAGAGCTGAGTTCAAATCCTCACTGTTTCACATGCTATTTGAGTGACTTTGGGCAAGTTGGTTATCGTCTGTGTCCCAGTTTCTTCAGAAATAAAGTGGGAATAATATAGCTACCAATAAAAATTGTGAGCGTAAGATGAAATGATGCATGAAAAGCACTTGACATGCTGAGGTGCTCAGTGGTGTCTTCAAGTCAGATTATTTTTAAAAAATGACACCTAGTTCTCAAGGTTTGAAATCTCATTTGCCACCATCCCTTCCTTTCTCTTGAACCACCACACTCCCATCACATCAATCAGTCATTCAGAAAGTTCTGCATTTTCTAGCCCCTTAATATCTAGTCCTCACTCCAGCTTCCATTTCATTCCCATGTTGCCACTTTCGTTCACACCTCCACTGGCCCCTAACTTCCTGCTAATCTGTACCCACAAATTCAGCCTACACATTGATGACCAATGACCTTCTTGAATCACAGAACCGATTGGGCAGACTGTTCTCAGAGCCCCTCAGTGGTGCCCAGGGGGTCTGCCATATAACGTCCATATGGCTGAGCTTGGCTTTCGAAGTGTTCCAAGCTGTAGACTCATTTCTTTTCCAGGCTTATCTTTGACGTCTTGCCCATTAACATCCTATGTCCAGTCCAAGAGACTCCTGTCTGTTCTCTGAATACCAGAAACTCATTCTTCACCAAGTCTCTGCCTACTTCTGCCCCTGCCATTTCCCCCACGTTGAAGGCTCCCCCTCCACGCCTCTGGCTGTGTAAGTCCCACCAAGATTTCAAGCTGAAGTGACTCTCTTTTTATAGTGTTGTTTCATCTTTTCCTCTTTTAAACATTCTCTCCTGAGCTCGATCCCCAGAGTGTTCCAATATTCCTGAATTGTTATTATTTGTATATTTACCATTCTCTCATTTGTGAGATTGTCTCCTCGGTGAAACTGACTCAGAACCTGGCTTCAGAAGAGGCATCTTGAGTGAATACTTTCTGATGCATAAAAATCCCATGTAATAGCTAAGATCCAGAAGAGGAAACAAAACCAGAAATAGATACCAAGCCTTGTGGTGTTTCATAGTGTGCTCTCTCCTCAGTGGCCTCCCAGAAGAGGGCATTGCTACCCTTGAAGTCGTGTTTTTCCTCCCAGGAGGCTGCGCGGGTAGGCAAGGACAGAGATTAATCCAAAGGAAACAGGCTTTCCCTTGACTCTATGTTTTATTGTTACAAGTTTATTCATTGTTTTTCAGAGAGAGAAAAATAAAGTTTCTGTAAATTACTACATTGCTATAACAAGGGGAAACCCACATGTTCTTCTAAGTGCCTCTTGCTGCCATTTTATTTTCTGTCTCCCAAGCTTGTGGTGGGATATCATTGGCCATGACTTCCTGGACACTTTTATAGGAAATTATGACCCCAATAACAATTTCTGACTTGGCTTCAAAATCCTTTCTCCTTTTCACTATAATAAATCTAAAACTTCATACAATATTATCTCATATTATAACCATGAAAAACACGGAACATTACAATGAATAGTAGGAGAACTCAAATCTCCCTTATCATTTTTTATTAGGCTGGACAGACTAGCCAACGGAGGTATGGGGCTTTGGGCTCTGACTGCTGGAGGAAGCCACCATTAGCAAACAAACATCTGCTTGCTTCCCTCTGCGGTCCCTGCCAGCTGCAGCCGAGGCACAGTAAATTACTCTGCTAATTCTATTGGCTCATTCCAGCATTTCTCTAATGCAAAATATTGATTTGTCCTGGGGAGTCTGGGCTTGCACAGATTCTAAAGGTGTAAGTGGGCAAAGTCTGATGGCTATTTTTAACACTAGGAAAACCTGTGGTACGAGGAACTGTTGCTGAAGTTGAAAGATACCCAGTGACAAGGATTGGAAGGAAAGAGCTAAGATTGAAAACAATGCATTGAAAGAGTTCCCTTTAATGGTAAAACAGTGGGAATCATAGAGGAGAAAGACCACACATTTAGTCACTAATGGAAAGCAGGGGGATTTTGACCCATCTTGAAGGGTAATGGGAATGAGCTGGAGAACATAATGAGGAAATATGCTCTATCTTTAACTGATTATTTGATGTGAAAATTCTACTTAAAAGGAAAAAAGAAACCTCTCTATAACATGCCTGTTCTTAGGCTGTTCTTTTTTTTTTCCTTTTTCTCCCCAAAGCCCCCTAGTACACAGTTGTGCATTTTTAGTTGTGGGTCCTTCTAGTTGTGGCATGTGGGATGCCGCCTCAGCGTGGCCTGATGAGCAATGCCATGTCCACGCCCAGGATTCGAACCGGCGAAACCCGAATCGGAGCACGTGAACCTAATCACTTGGCCATGGGGCCGGCCCCTCTTAGGCTGTTCTTGATTTTCAGAAGTACCAGGGTCTGTTAGCTGAGAAGTGGGACTCTGGGATTCCCTACTATTACTATTACTATGACTTTGGTAAAATTGAACTTGTTTTCTCATCTCTACGTGGCAGTGATAACTCTCATAGACTTGTGAGAAGGCAATGAAATATTACTTGGCAGTCACTTATTGCAGCCTCAGGCTCATCGTTAGAGTCACTCTCTGGGCTATACATTCTTCAGCCAAGAAAGTTTGTAGGCAGTGCAATTCACTTTGCAGGTTTAGTTGAGAAAAGCAGAGTGGGTGTTTGAGACCAGGACTCCACTGAAAAGAAACTACCCACCAGCGCCCTCCAGAGTTTACTACACACCTACTTCTCTGGCTGGATGGGGTGTGAGAAAGCTTGCCCTGAAGGAAATTAACCCAAATACGTAAGGCCAATGGAAATAATACCATCAGGCATCCAGGAATTATCAAATCGCTTATGAAGTGCGAGGAACTCAACATTAACTCCCCACCCACCCCACTTCTCAATTTAACAGCTATTGAATTTCAAAGAATTATTCTCTGTGTCTTCCTGGTTAGTTTAAATTCTACCGTCCCTGGCAGAGTGAGGTGTGGAAACAAGATTCGGGATATCTTTCAAAGATGAAGCTGACATTGATTCAAAGCAGCTGTTCCTGTGGGATGCCCTCACCCACGCGGACAGCTGGCTTGCGTTAGGTGTGGCTCTCTGAAAGGTAACCAGAAGCTCAGGACACTTAAAATCAGGGGCATTTCAGAAGGTTCAGTAAAACCCAGAAAGAGACCCGTCCTTTCTGAGTTCTAACCTATTGATTTAAAAATAGACATTTGGGGAGCCACCCTTTCCTTAAGGGGGAACAAAGCCCTATTTGAGGTGCTTTACGTGGATTACTCATCTAATCCACACAAGTCTACTCGACGCTCCAAGAGCTGACACCATGATGCTGGTTAACAAGACAGGGGCTCTACGGGAGAGAGAAAAGCAAGAAACTTCCCTATGGGTTCACAGCCAGTGAAGTGGTGGATCTGAGATGGATCCATACTTGTCCATTTGACTTTGAATACGATCCTAAATTGCCTACATTGCAACATATATTATAATACATGAACCACATGAATTGCTACCTAAAGTTCAACCAATTTTGACCTACCAAATGGCAGTTTCACATGGTTCAACAAAATACTTTATTTTTCTGCTGCAAAATACTAGAGGAACTTAACTGATCCTCCCTCAATGATTCATACACTACTTGACATTTTTCTAATAATTTTGAAATTAATCTTTGTATTTTTTTATCAGCTTTATTGCATTCTGACCAACTGAGCTTATAATTGTGTTTCTCTCTTGTTGGCTGCTGAACTTCACACATTTTGCGTGATGACTTTTATGTTACTTCTCAGTTCTCTCCGTGCTCAGTTCAATGATATTGCCAGGGTAATTATTGCTCTTTGTACCTTCCAAACAGGAGTATAATTTAAAATTATATGAAATTGTATTAAATTCTCTGGGACCTAGGCAATATTCTCAAGGAGGACAAAACCCACCAAAATTATATGTACCTAAAATGCATTTTAACAGACATTTTGCTAGAAAAACCTTTTATGATAGCATAAAAAGGTAAATTTTACGTTCACACGTGATACATACATATAGAGTTGAATGTTTGGCGATATAAACAATTTGCATAGTAATGTTTATTTTCTATGTTTCAAATTTACAGTTAATTAACATGTGAGTTTTGTAAATTCTTCTCTCTTCCTCTCCTGTAACTCTATCTTTATCTATCATGATGATCAGATAGTCTTTTTTTTTCAGGAATTCCACCATTCTTCTGTCTGCCCCTTCACCTCCAGTTCTCCTCTATAAACCTTTTGCCTTTGTTTTCAGTGAACTCCTTTGAAAGACATATTTTTTCAATTTACAGTTATTGAGACATTAAGAAGATGAATCCAGGTATCTTTTTTCCAGCTCAACCAAGGAGAGTGTTGGTGAAATAATACTTTTCATTTACTTAGCACTTTTTACTTTTGGAGAGATCTTTTACTGTCACTGTCATTTGATGTGACTATTACATGTCCGGTTACTATGTCTCTGTAGATATTTTTTTAATTTAAAAAATTGTGTGGGTATTCAACAATACCTGGGTTAAACTGTCTAGATTTCCTATGTTAGGCTAATTATCCAGTTTGGAGATCTTTTCCTAGTTTTAAGACTTTGAATCTGCTGATATGAACATTCTATGTCGTGTTTTTCATGTTAATAACAACATAATAAAATGTAGTACTTTTCCCTGCTTTTTAGCTATGATACGTTGGAACTAAACTTGCTCTGACAAATGCAAACATTTTCCTGTACTCTCGTTGTCAGGAATGCTTACATCAGGAGCTGTACATTTCTATGTGGTCTGACAAAGCTGAGATGTTTTCAGGTAGTCTTCCTCAAGAGCATTTTGGTTCAGATATTTGCAAAGATCCCCTAGAGACAATTTTTTTTTTAAAAAAAGCAGATCTCACAGATGATGGAGAGATAGCCAGAAACTCTCGAAATCACCACCATGGCCGCAACAATTTTCACATCCTGTTTTTGTCTTTCTGCTCCAGCAGCTGCCTCGGGAGTCCCAAGGCGCGTTCCTGCACACTTATTGCAGGATGCCACAGCCATTTCCTTATTTTGTGTAGATGTTTTTATTAGGTTGTGGACAATGTGCACACTGGTTTGCAAGGGGTTAACACTCAGCTGTGCTGTTGATGTGCCTGTAGTCACAATACATTTCCTTTGAAGCAGAGGGGCAATGTTTCCAAGGACAATCACTATAATTCTAGGCAGAATTTTCCTGATTAATGAATAGGAATTTTCAAGTGAATCTTTAAATGAGTTAGAATGGTGTAAGAAATGGATGTAATCCTTAAATTTTTTTTTTTATTAAAAGGGGTTTCAAATTTGAAAAACTTCAGCATTGTATACATATCTGATTTATGGCCATATGTGTGTTTTGAGTCATAAAGCTGTTATAAAAGTTATACAATGCTTGCAAAAAAAATAGTGTGGTCTCTTTGTGAATCTAAATGAAATAAAATATAAAGTTTGAGATACATTAAATCACAAACATAAATATGTACTTTATGGCCAGCTGTTATTTCTAAATGTGCACATTTTAGAATAGAAACATTTATCCAACACACTGATCAGCAATTTCCCAGTTCCAAAAAGCTCTATGCATTTAAGATGCAAAAGATTAAAATGAATAAATAGATGAAGTTAATAGTTCATCTTCCTAAATGCTTTTATATGTTTTAAGTCTCAGAGTTCCTTCCAACCCTGTAGACTCAAGGCCTGGAGCCACTTTGATGTGGATTTGTGTTTACGAACATGCTTTCATTGGAACTGACTCTGACTGCATCTCAGACACCCAGGGAAATGTTCTGCATATGAACGGAGGCCATGTGGTCCCATGCTACTTCACACTGTGTGTGCAGCTTCTTGGAGCAAGTGACCTGCTTTTTATTATCATATCACAAATATTCAACCTTAATTTTGGCTAAAAATCATCTCAGTTGCTAATGTTCCATCTCCCAGTGGTTTTACTCCTCCTCTGCATAAAAATTGGTCAAGGAGAACGTGCAAGATTATGTTGACTCTAAAATGCAATTCCCCAGGGAGACCTTATTTGCTCGTCCATGTAGCATCTCTGTCTCTGAAGGTAGAGCAGAATTTTTAAATGCCTCTAGTTCTTTAGGACACATTGGCAATTGACAGTTCAAAAGTTCATATGATGCCATATGTCCTAATAACTTTTATCTACATCTAAAACAATACGGGACTGTCAAATAAAATCCTGCATGCAAACAAATGATGGAATGCAGGGGAACCCTCTGCTTTAGCCTTTTCTTCTTTGTCCGACAAGCTAATGCAATAAGGCCAATAATAAAAGGTTGTGTACTAGGCCTGAAGCCTGTGACAGATAAAAAAGAAATGTTGGAAACCAATGAAGCTTTTGCACAATTAGATTTTTTGAGGCTGTGCTGCAAGGATTGCCCAGAGCCTGTTCAGTCCTGATTGATGGTAAAATCATAACTACATCATATTAGCTGTAGAGTTCACTGACAGGTTACTACAGATTAATATTGCCACTGCTGTTCACTTACCATCAAACCAAGGGAAATATGAATTGAGCTGTTCTTCTAACAAACCCTGCATATTAAAAGGTAAGGTGTCCCACTGAACAATCTCCCCTGTCACTGAGGAAAGACACAAACAATGTCTATTTGAGAGATATGCAGATACGTTGCAGCATACTAATTAGTTCTGCCAGGAGAGCCCCATCACATCCGGCTTGCTAATGATCCTTCCTGTGAGCTTGTTTCTTCAGAGCTCTTGGCTATAGGACTGCAAACGACATCCTAAAATGTGGAGCTGCAAACCTTGGTGATTTAAATGCAGGCTGCCAGGCAAATTGCAGTGACATAAATTTGACCCATGTGTTTTGCATCGTGTGAATACGAAACAGGGGAAGCCATGGAGCCGGGTTTTGTTTGCATGGGTCTCAGGAGATTGGTGGGCCATATTCAGAGATGCTATCCACAGCAAGGTGGGGTCACCTGTCTTTTGCTTTACTTTCAACATGTTGAAAATGCAAGAAATTAACATGTGCTGATAATAATGACATCCTAAAATGAAAGCATTTCATCCTTTTCCCACTCCAAGCCTTGGGTAAGAAGTCAACTGAAACCAAAACAGGGCTCACTCTGCAGTGTGTGGAATGGAAGAGTTAGGCCTGATGAGGGGATGTCAGTAGGAACCATCAGAGTAAGAAAGATGCTTCTACATCCCGCCTGGGGTGCTAGCAAGAGCCCTGGCCTGGAATCAGGCAGGAGACTAGTGCCTTTGGCCCCGTGATCAAGGCACTTGTTCTCTTCTGACTTAGAATGTTGTATCTTTAAAGTGAAGGGTTTAAACTAAGTGATCTCCAAGGTCCCTTTCAGCTCTAGTTGCCCATTCTGCAGGCCCCGAGGTCTCATAGGGCCATGTTTTTTACAGGTGGCCCTTAGACTTTGGCTTCAGCCTCTCTGAGGAGCTTAGGGATGCTAAGTCTGGGCCCCACCCCACGTGGTTTGGGTGCACACTGAAGTTTGAGAACCACTGTCATGAGGGATGACAGTGACTTGGCTGAAGACACTGTAGATCTTACCATTGTTTTGTAGAGAATATGCAAAGAGCTGGAGAGTCAGCCAGAGCCTGGAGAAGAAAATAACAGTGTTTCATTATTTTTAAAAAGAAAATAGTGATCTTGACAACTAAAACTATAAGCTTCATCAACGCTAATGGACAGATGACAGACTGGGAGAAGAAATTTGCAATGGTTGAAACTGACTCTGAAAAAGAAGTGATACTGGATTAATACCTAGGATATACAAAGAACTCCTGCAAATTGACCAGAAAAAGATAGGAGACCCCATAACAAAGGGTATGAAGAGGCAGTTCACAAGAAAGAAAGCTCAAATGGTGAGCTGATATCAGAAGGGGTGCTCCGATTCACTGGTATTCAGAACAACATAGATCCCTTTAGACACATTAGAATTTCGAACTTAGAAAGCTAGATAATGCCAGGTGTCTGCAAGGATCTGGGGATGCGAACTCTTTTTGAGTGTTGGGGAAAGAGGAAATGACTATGATCATTTCAGAAAGCAATCTTACTAAAATTAAGTAATGCATAGGTGACAAGAGGTCCCCACTTACCCAGGATAACAAAGAAAACTTGAGGTTCTGACTTAATTATTAATAATGCCCATTGTCACTTCCCAAAATGCACCTCTTAGGAAAGACAATCAATTATATACTCATCTTATTTCTGCAAGCCTACTTCTAAACACATATCCCAGAGATATTTTCACAAAGGCACCGTGTACAAGGATGTCTTTTTAGCATTGTTGGTGGTAATTGGGAGTCGGAACTAACACGGGTGCCCTCCATTAGGGCAATGGTATGTAAGCTGGGTGCTTGCATTCAATAGAATACTTTGCAATAAATGGAGGTGATGTTTTAGATGCCTATGGATACACACTATGGGTAAATTTTAAAAGCAAAATAGTGGGTGAAAAAGCAAGAAAGAATGAGATTTAAAGCATAATGCCACATGTCAAATTTTAAAAGCAAATTGAAATCTGTTAAATACAAAAACTAATATGCAAAGATATAGGTCCATATCAAAAACATTAGATGTGGATTCTGAGGTGAGGAGGAGAAAATGATGAAATAAGAGAAGTGTCTCAGAGGAACGATGAGACGATGTCCTATGAACTGAGGTGTTGGATTATCACAGACCTCTGCCTTTGAGGTCAAAAATGAAGGATAAAAGAGTGATTATAATTTTAATTTGTCTCTGGGAATGTAATGGAAATATTTTCCTTCAAATCAAGGGTGATTTTTAGCAGGGAGCTATAGTTCATAGTTAAGAAGGCATTTGAGTCTGTCCTATACAACCTATTCACCAAGAAGATGGAAACTTGGATCCAGAAAATTCCACTATCTAATAACCTCCTCACTGATAACAGAGCCTCTGGCATTGTTATCAATGAGTGACTCAGATTTCACAGCAAGAAGTGTAGAAAATGGTATTTGCAAGATACCTGTTCATACTCGTAACTCTCTCCTACAGCTTTCAATGGCTCCCATTTCCTATAATATAAAGTCTCAGCTTCTGAGCTTGGCAATAAAGAACTTCTACCATCTAAAGTCAAAGTACCTTTCCCATTTTATCCCCTAATTTCTGTACATTGATCCTTTCCTCTCCTGAGACAATCCTTCTGCCTCTGTCATTGCTCACATCTTATGTCCTGCCTGGCTTGTCCTTCTGTTCTTCTTCTTGCCTAAATCATTATCCACTTTTAGGATGAGTTTGAGGTGCATCTCTTCTACAGAGCCTTCCTTTACCAGCTCAGATCCCAAAGACCTTGATTTTCTCCTTCACACAGCTGTCACAGTGCATGCAGCTTGGAATTGTAAGTATCTTTTCACACATGCGCTTTCTCTGCAGGGACTATGTTACATACTTTCCACTCTCTTACAAATAGTCTTAAGCTGTTTATAAAGTATTATCCAAATAAACATTTATCGACCCCCTGCTTGGATATTGAGGGAGGATACAGCGATCCCTGGATACTGTCTCTGACTTCCAAGGAGCTTATAGTCCATTTGAGAGGTATGTTAATCCCCAGAGAGAATTGGAAAGTGAAAGATTCAGGAGATATGTTAGGAGATGGGCTGGGGTTGAGGGGAGTGATCCATGAAGGCCGGGTGTGAATCCCAGCAGCCTCCGGTTTCAGATTGGACCTTCATCTTTTGTGTATGCTGCTTTCAGTCCAGGCCTGGCATGTTAGATTGGGGTTCAGGACACTTAGACATACAAGCATTCTTCAGGAAGGGCTGCTGGTGAAGATGATCATAGGATGATGAAATGATTTCCCCACCACATGGCCAACACTATTCTTTTCTGTCTGTCATATTTCAGGGGTAAAATAATCGTTGAATGAATCTGAACTTTGCAGAGGAAAATGTTAACTGACAACTGAAAACAGGGTCCTTAGCTGGTTCAGAAGCTCAGCCCTGATGCTCATGGCAGCCAAATTTGTCATTGGGTTGCATTGCTGTAAGAGATGGGCAGACGCTGAGGCATAGAATAGTCACCAAAGAATGGGCTAAATAATACACATATTTAATGATCTCCTATATAAAAATGTTTGGGATAGCTGGTCCCATGGATGATTTAGTGGGTTAATTATATTACTGAGGACTCAGATTCTTCATCCACTTCTAACTGCCATTCTCAGTATGTTTTCTTTTCATCCTTAAACTCATTGCATTTTGCACATAAGATGGCCACCGTACTTCTAGACTTACACCTTCACAAAGCTATGCTCAAAGGCAGGGTAAGAAAGCCTCTCTCCAAGATCATTCTCTGTTTGTCAGAGAAGGACTTACTTCCCAGAAGCTCCTAGCAGACTTCTCCTTATATCTTATTGGCCAGAACTGGGCCACACGGCCATCACTCACGACAAAGGGGTATCAGGCTGGTTTAGTACTATTAGGAGGGCAGGCTTTCTAGCATGGACCAAAGGAGAGGGGATTGGTGGTAGAGTAGGCAACCAAAAGAGTTTTCCACAGGCCACAAGTATATTGGGTATCCAAGAAACTTTTTCTCCAATTTCAAGAAACTTTCAGGCTTTTCTGCAGTTTCATACCTCCACCTTGTGGAATAAAATCATGCTCATTAGCAGAAAGTTCTCTCATGACTATTAGACCTGGAGTCTTGCCTCCTGTGTTTACTGGGTGGTGGGAAACTTTTCTTCTCTTTAATTTATTCATTTCTTTGTTTGTCCAATTAATCATTCATCATATATTTATTGAACATCTAGTAGATTTTTAAAAAATCTTTTATTCCACAGACTCCTTCAGCAGCCAGATGAAACCTATCCATGCCTTCTCAGAAGGATATTTTTTAAATCACTCAAAAAGATACACAGAAATACAAAGGAAACCAATTAAATTGAAATACTACTTACCTTTGGACCTGTGTCCAGATTCTGTGCTGGTGCTAGGATGTAAAGTAAAAGGAGTTAAGGGGGAACATTGGCCTCATGGAGCTTAGAGCCTAACGAGGGAGACAGCAAAACAAAAGACAATTTAAAGCTCTGATAGGAGAGGCCTGCGGTGCCATGGGAGCACACATGAGGGGACCCAGCTCAATCTGCGATGGGGTTAGAGGAAAAGAGAGAGATTCCTGGGGATCTAAGAAGAGATTCAAAGGACTTAACCAGGAAAGAGTAGTGGGAAGATAATTCTAGTGAGAAAGAAAAGTGAGTGCAGAGACGTGTGGATGAGGACGTGCTCTGGAGAACAGTTATTAGTGCAGTATTTCTGGAACATAGAGGTCAAAGAGGGTAGACAGTTCTGGGGAGCTGGGAAGAGATGAGCTCATGATAAAACTCTCCTAAAAAGAGTCTGATGCTGTGCTGAAATCCACTCTGAATGGGTTTATTATATGAGGCAGTTTTGACCAGTAAAGACATGTCACCAGACCGCGACGGGCTTCTTGGGTTTTGCTCACTGTAGACACTGCAGTGCTCAGCACAGTGCTGCATTAAGGGAAGGCTGAAGGAAGGGAACTCTAGCCCTTTCGGTTTCTAATTCCTCATCCGGCATGTTACAATACATTTCGTGAGGACTCCCAGCTGCATGTGAGAAGGTGCTCAGTCAGCTCCTAAAGCAGAGTCTTCTGCAACTCTCATCCCCCTCCACCACCATGTTCCTGGCTAAGAGTGGCTGCCCCACCCTTCCACCTGCCGCCCAAGGAGTCAGATTCTTGGCTGCATCTGTGGGGAGTAAAACGTAGAGGTGTGGATGGAACTGGAGTAGTGAGGGCTCAGCCAGGCCAAGTGGGGGACTGAGTGTGGCCACTTGCCCCTACCCAGGACTCCCACGCTGTCACCTCGGCTCCCATCTCACTCTATCACCCAGGCTCCACAGGGCCATCCAGTGCCTGTTTCCTTGGACAAGCCTTTCATCCTCTCCATTCCCATCAGAGCCATGCTCTCGAATTCTAGGATTCCTTTGGTCCCCTCTACCAAAAATCCACAGCAACAAACCGGAGTTCATAATAAGGTGGCTTGCGATGTACCTTACGTTATTATACATCTGTCTCTCAATGTTCAAAGAATCAAATAAAGACGAGTAGAGCATCAAATGGGAAGCAGGTGATCTGGATGTTCCCTGAGGAGAGGTAATGACTAGTCAGACGTTATGTTGGAAGGGAGCTCAGAGTGCAGCTATTGCGACCCTTTCTCCTCACCGAGGCCCATTTTCTAGTCGCTATGAGAGGGCAGAACTTGATCATGTCAACTGTGGCCCTGATTAGGGTTGTAGAAGTTAAGCTGTCTAACCTCTCAGAATTGAGCATCCTCATCTCTAAGATGAATGGTTGGGAATATATCTTTGAAAGTCCTGGCTAAACATAAATTCTGCGATTTTGAATTATACAAACTCTTTCCCTGAACATGAGTCTAATTCTTGCTAAAAATGTAGCCTTCTCATTTATTTCTAAGAGGGATTGACATACAGCTAAAATTTTAAAATTGACTCATTTTTTGTCATATGAACACTATTTTTTTATGGTTACTCTGTGATTCATGAGTCAGTTTGCCACACAAATCTCAGATGATGTGAGTGAATTATTCGTAGTAGAAACATAGTAGCTTTTCATTTCCCAAACATCTCCTAGATTTTATGTTTGCATTAAAAAAAAATCTAGTGAACATGCACCTTCTCTCTGTTTTGGAGTATGCTTGAGAATTTTGCACTGTGAGCAATGTGTTTGTGAGAAATTAACGGAACTGGGTACAATTCATAGTCTGGGATCCTCTATTCTAGGAGGTAAGAAATGGCATTCTGAATGACGGGCAGAACCCAATGTCAGTAGCTTCCTGAGTCAGTTTCACTGGAGCCTGAGCCCATCAGTTAACTTCACTGTGTCTGATTCCTTTTTAGGAAAATGAGAGATAACCTATCTGACAATCAGATAGGGAGGAATAAAGTTTGCAAAGCACTTAAGAAAGGATGATTTGAAGAGAAAAAAAGATAATCCACTTGGATTTTTCTTTGATGACATAGTGGATTATCCTAATGACATAACTTGTAGGCCCCTTTCTTTGTCCACAAAGGACTCTCAGGAGCTGGCACTGTGTTTCCCTGGAACTGTACTAATTTTTGGCACATATCAGGGGCTGACCATCACCTAGGTTTTGAACAGATCAAAGGAGGCCAGATTAGATCACCAAAGTTCTCCTCCTTCATTTTTCTTCTGATAAATGCCACAGCACATAAACACTTAAGAAGAAAAACATGAAGAAGCTGTCTTTAAAGCATAATGATATTTTGAAAAGTTTGTCCAAGAATTCTTGCAGATGAATACTGAATGTGAGCAACTTGAGCTGTGCTTTTGTAGGACAGTTTATAAAATATCAATGGGGAAATGCATATATCGTAATTTCAAAAGAAAGGATCTTATAGAGAAAGTCAGGCATACAACTATGGATTTCCAAAATATAAAACTCATCGAGTAAAACATTGCAAACATTCTAGAAGTTTCAATTAGCTTTTTGACTATAGATTTGGCCACTGCCTGGAGCAAGAAGCCCAGCTGTTTTGCAATAGGCTCTTTTGCCTCCTAGCAACACATAGACAATGCGTGCCTTAAATAGCAAGTCTACTTTCAACGGCTACATCTCTTGGTTGTCTATGGCTTCAAACATGTTTTTGAGTTCTTAATTCATGTCACACAGCATTTCTTTCTTTTATTGTTTGTTTATTCAAAGTTTTGACCTAGCATTAAATTCTTATGGATTTCTTTTTTGATGCATTAGATTTAATTGGAGCACAGGACTTCCATTTTGAGGTTTTGGTATTGAAAAAAACAATCACTGATCTTTAAACTGAAAGGCTTGATGGAATATTAAATTTGATGAATCATAGCAAGTGTCTATGTTTGTTAGCTTTTATAGACCACATTAAAGCATTCATTAATAAAGTCACACTACATTGCTTTGAGCAGGTCCTAAAAGGTTAACGACTTGATGCAGGCTGGTGTTCTAAACGTCACTGTTTGAGAGCGGCATGGGTGGAACATTGTCCGCTTTGAAACTGGAATACAGAAGAGAGATTTTATTTTCTATTTCAAAGTCCAGGGATTTCTTGGTCCTTTCTCTTCTCCTTTTCTTTTCTTTAACTGTCACCAAAAATCTTGCTCACTCAGGTGTACGTGATTTGAAGCCCGTGGCTTGTTAGCTGCAGGGTGACCCTGGAGGGGCTGTGGCATCACAGGAGAGTGTCACCCTTCCTCCTGGCTGCTCCTACAGTGACCTTCGGGCAGGGAGAAGCTGACTCGATTATGAATCACCCGTTTTGGAGCAGGACTTGTTATTAGAGAAGTATATTGTTAACTGTTCAATCCTCTTTCGTGGTGACTCTGTTTTAGAAGATGAGATATAGAAATATTTGCAATGTTCAAAGAAAATTAATTTACACAAACACTTATTACAATATCATGTACCCAGAGGACACTGGATATATCTTTGTTAACTAACTGGATAACCACCAGATTCAAGGGTCAGAGGCCCACATCCCCATATTCTGGGGCTAGAAGCACTTGGAGTAATGATTACATTTGAATTGTCTACCCCAGTGAATTTCTGAGTCAAACTTTTCTTTTCCATGTCAGAAATAGCATCAGATTAAACCAGATTGGAATTGTGTGGCTGCTTAAAAAAAATTGCCACATTGTGGATTTTTTTAATATTAAGTAAAGGCTCTATAGACACTTCACGAAAGTTCATGAAATTTGTGTCTTTCTCGGAAGAAACTCTTTCTTGACAAAGTCACGTGTGAGGGTAAATTTTTCTTAAAAGGAGACTTGGGCAGTACCTTGATTCTATTGGGACTTGTTAGTAAAATAAATGACTCAAACTGGTTTTGTGCGGGAGACAAACTGAAGTATTTCCATGAGGTTTCAGGGCTGACCTGCAGTAGTTTAACCATTTCCTGAGCAACTGGAACCTACTAGATTGGATGGATGATAGTTCCCATGTTAGTCATTGTGCAGAGAAAAATAAAAGTTCATATAAAAGAGGCCACCAAGGGTTATATGACTGCAATTGTTTCCAGGCTGAAACAACTTTGGATCTGTTTATTATTGTTAGTATCTTGTTATATTGTTCTTTCAGAATCAATAAAAGCTAAATTCCCCGCCATGGTTTTACTAGTAATCTCTCCTGGAAGGATGTGAAATACTGATGGTCAAGAATGCCAAAACAGGGAAGGAGGCGTAACGGACGATGACTCACAGTTAGATCCACTTTATTTAACAGCTTTTTCTGAAAGGAGGTTGCTTCACTAATGTTAAACATATGGAAAGATTCTTGTTTTGTTTTCTTTTTTAGTGTGCAAGGTAAATTTTTTCTTTAGAGGAAACAAAGAACAAACACAGACAGTAGAGATAGTTTTCTTTTGATTAAGAAAGGCTACTTATCAGAAGATTCATTACTCTCAATTTTTCCACACTTCTACAAGGTCCTAGCTGTCACTCATTGTCATGTGAGGTTCAATTTGTCCCACATAAGAGTAGTCTTTATATTTAATGAAAAGGCATTTTTAGTAAAAATAGTTTAACAGCATAATCATTTCCTTTTTTGCTCTTCTCCATATAATATCATCCATTCATATCTATTTAAGGCTTGAGTGTAATAAACACGACTCAGGTCTCTAATGCATCTCAGTGACTGGTGTCCACAGAAGTAACCTTCACCAGCTTTAGGGTCCAGGGCTGAAGCCACGGCCCTGTTAATTCTGTGGCGTGCTGGGAAATATTCAACAACCAGCTCCTGGAGTGGTAGGAGGAAAAAGCATTTGCCAGCATCCAAGGTGTAAATACCTCTACCGTGACTAATTTGAAGCTACCAAGTTGGCTAGGAAAGAGATACACATGATTGGCTCTTGCCAGCCAGTTATGAGTTGGCTTCGGACCACTACTGTAGACCCCCCACCCCCATTACATGATTATGAGTCTATGATTATTTAACAGATTGATAAAGGAGAGCTCTATTGGTTTAAATTTTTTTTTTACCCAAAAGCTATGAAAACAATTGTATCTAAGCCCCCAGGTATCAGAATGTGCTGACCTTATCCAAGCAGTGCAAGAAACCAGCGCCAAAACAGTTCTCTTTCCAGCAGCTCGCGGTTAAAACCACTTTGTTTAACAGGATGCTGTAGGAAAAACATTCTCTGCAAGAGGAAAAATAGAATGGTGGATTTCATTGGGTGATCTAGCTCTGTAATTTTAAAAAGTTTATTTTTTAAGGTATGGTCTCATTATGGAATCTGAATCTTTATAGAATAAGGCAGCTTGAAGGACCTATTCATGGGGTCAATAAAAAAATGGGGGGAGGCACTGAAATCTCTCAATATTTCTTACTGAAACGGGGAAAATAGGGTCCACCGTATATGTGTGTGTGTGTGTGTGTGTTTGTGTGTGTATATATATTTATTTATAAGATAAATATATATACCATATATATATTTAAAATCATATCTCTAAGGTACTTTAAAGAAAATCATGTATAGAGTGAGGCTCATCATTTGCAGCTGTTTAGGAGGAATGCCTGCAATGTGAGCAACCCAGTTTTGCAGATAATGGATTTACGCCTTGCAGGAAGCCAAATGTGTGATCACTTGGAGCAGAATCTGTTAAATATCATGTTGCTATTTCTTCCCCATCATAGGCCACATCTCAAATATGAATGTCACCCGGAGGTTAGCCAGGTGATCCTAGGCCATCCTGGGCATGCAGCTGCTCAGGGCTTGACCTTGAAGGACAGATGGCATTGGGGGAATTTTTTTATACCTGCGCCAGCCAAGGCTCGGCTTCTGACATTTCCGTCTACAGACGACAAACGGTTTCATTGTGAGCTGCTTTCTGGTGCATGTTTAAAACCAAGTTGAACACATTAAAAGGGAGAAGAGGCAGAAATTTACTCACTGTGCTCTGTGAAGAATTAAATAAAAATTTTATGAGAGTAGATGGAGGGAAAATAGATTTTTAAAAATCTTTACGCCCTCCCCACAAAAAATTGGATTTAATATTTATTTCAGGCTAATTATAATTCTCCATTTGTTTCAACACACATTTACATTATGTTCTATGTTATATTTCCTTTAAAAAATAGACATTTTAAATAAAATAGTTCACACAAATTACATGCAGCTGAGTTTGAGCTCTTTCTGATTTGAATAATATCATGATTCTTGCAGGCCTAAACCTCCCATTAGTAAAATTTCCCATCCCCAGGAAATTTCCTGTCATGCTTTCATGGGTTCTCCTCTAATTTTTTCCTTTTTCAACTAGAATACTTCTCAGACCTCCTTCTTTATAACGTTACCAAGATTCTTTGAGCTATTATCTGATTTTAAAACTAAGGCTTCAACAATTCCTCTTCAGGAAGCTTAAAATAACTCTCTATCCTTCTAATTTAGTACTTCAGTCCACGTTTACCCACTTCAGTCCTCTTGACACAGCATATCTCTGAGAAGAACAAGGCGAAATTTCTGAAATTTAGCTGTTGATCTGATTACACAAAGGCTATGTGCTTGAAGGAAAAAAGAAATAGCTAACATTTATTGAGCAGTTTTCATGTTCCAGGCATTGTTCTAAATGCTCCATGTGCATTCCTCATTTAATCTTCACAAGAACCTGGAGGAGACAGGTCGTATTATTATTATCACTCCATTTTCCAGATGAGGAAGGTAAGGCACAAAGAGGTCACTGAACTTTTGTAAGGTCACGGGACACACCCGTGCAGCCAGGATTCTAATTCAGGCAGTGTGACTCCAGAGTCCACATTTTCATCCACCGTGCCGTGCTTCACAGAGTGGTCTTGCAATCTGTTCTGAAAGCTGTATGCAAGCTGTGTGTGAGGTGGAGGGAACCCTGCACTAAGGGCCCAGAGGGGGCAGGGCCAAGTCACTTAAACGCTTAACGCGATTTTGTCACTAATTAGTTGTACAGACTTGAACAAGTCAACCTCTCTGGGTAAAGCTATGTAGAAATCCATTACATTAAGTCTTTTCATAAGCAGCTTATTTGTTTTAAATGAATACTATGGCTCTCAGAGGGAGGCCATTTAAGTAGAGCCGTTAAGACCAACATTGAATAGAGTTTCTGGGGTCAGACTGTGTGGCTGCCCCAGGGCTCCAGGCGGGACTTCCTGGACTGAGTCCCTTCTCCACCTCTTAAGGGATGTGAGCTCATCCTGCCAGACCTCCCATTTCCTCATCTGTACAAGGTGTCCACCTCAGAGTGTTTTTGAGGCTAGACGAACAGTATAAAGCATTTAGTGCAGCCTTATATATGATCCTTTGAGTTTACTATTATTATCCCCATTATACAGATGAATAAACTGAGACCTAGGGATGTTAAATAACTTGTTCAAGGATATTTATCTTGTAAGTGGTAGAATCAGGATTCTAACCCAGGCTGATGGGTATTTAATCAATATACCACCTTTCTTCTAGTAAGAGATGCTCTTATCATCCTAGCAAAAGGATACTATATTTTATCTATTATGAGCTAACAGTCTCTTTCCCAGTATATTCTCCACCCTCTCACAGTTCAGCAGCCAAAGGATTAAACTGATGCCTGCAGAAGACTTCTAGAATCCTGCCACAGCACTAGACCCACAATCCATTCTGACTGATCAGGGCCTGCCTCTGTTCTGATTGGTCAGTGCTGTGCACACACATACACACGTCTGTGTGCAGGCACACATAGACACACACACTCACACACACCATCACCAAGCATTGGTTTTCTCTTCTGGAACACAAAGAGTGTAAGCTGGAATGGGATCCCAATTTTCCTCTAAATTTAAAGTTCTGCAGGCTAAAGAGGCATCCACTCTCCCAGCCCTACCCCACTTCCCACATGCCTACATAGATAAACTCCTTTTACTAAGAGCTAATTTCCGATTGAGCACACCACACTGAGAATGAAAATTTCACAAAGCAACTACGGGTAGGAATGGCCTTAGGATGTATTGAAATTTGCTTATGTTATATGTCAAGTGACTAAGAAAATTAAATGCAGTACCCAGGAAAATAGAACATGGACAGACAGGAATAATGAGTGTCTTTAGGACACATGTTGGAACACAAGAAAATTAGCGCCCAGATTTCACTTTACATTACATGTGCATTTGTTAAAGGCTTCAGAACTCTGTAAACTTTGAACTACCGCGCACCATTTAGAGAGGGATGCAAAGCCATTTGTGAATTGTAGTGGTTGAATCAGTTTCTCTGAAAATGCTTTTTCTTCTTAATTGATAGCTAAGGTATGGAATTTTCAGAATATTAGGATTCCTATATTTTCATACTTGCCTGATTTCTCAAAACCCCCAAAGACGCCTTCTCATTAATTGATTCTAACAGACTTCTCTTGATTTGGGTTCCCCTTTGTTGAAGAACACTGGCAAGAAAAGTTACCACTGGCACCTCTGTGCATCTGTGTGGACACCTTATGCCCAGAAACCCTTTTTAGTTTACACATTTCACAGTGATGCTAATCTGAGGCCAGGCTACCGGAAACGAGGCTCTTTTGTAAAATGCTCCAGATTCCTAGTTATCCCCACTGCTGTCTCTTCACCCCTGAACATCCCTGGGGCAAAAATCTGAGAGCTGCACTATTTCTTTGTGACGAGGAGCTGTGTTCACCGAGGAGCAACGCCCAGGCTTCCCCCGATGACCTGCATAATTTATTTCCAGCTGAAGCTCACTCCTTAACTCACTGTTATCTTGTCTCTCAGGAGCTCTGCTCTTCCCTTTGTGCTGTGCGTGGCTGCGGCTGGTGAGGGAGATCACCCAGAGAGGGCCATCTTGGCCAGTGGTTCTTCTAAATTTGTCCTAGCTAAAGAGCCCCATCCTGACTGGAGTTTTCCGGTTTTTAAACTTCATCTTTAATTTTGTGATGCTCAATAAAATTAGCAAAATAAGTTGGTAAATAAATGTAATACATACTGCAAATACAAAAGCAGTTTCTTCAGCAATTGATGATGTAGGAAAATGTGCAATAATAGTATTTAATTTGCACCAGTAGGTGAGAGACCCAGATCCTTCATTATGAGGCTAAGTCTGATTTTTGTTTGTGACCAGCATGAACGCTGACCTCTGCCCTTTGAATGATCTTTCCGTCTCCCAGAAAGTTCATGAAAAGGTCATGGAGCTTCACTGACTTCCTCTGTGTGTGCATGGACGTGTCTTTGCTATTGATCTGGGAAAAGACCTTGCTTTGTCCATTCAGTGGTTTTGTTCACTTTATTTTTAATGGAAACCTGATCAGCAATTACAGAATTTTTCCACCGGAATTCACACCTGAGTAAGTGCAGAAAGCTAACCTCTTTTCATGCTGGTTATTCAGTCTGTGTTTTACTTTAGCCATAACTCCCAATTAAATACATTTCTTGAACCCTTAAGAAAGCAAAATATGGCACTTAGTGGTCACAAGTTCAAAGCAGGAGAGAGAGAGAGAGAGAAAAATGGCTTAATAGCTGGAAATAAAAACACCAGTGAATTTTTCTTATGGATTCCTTCATGTCAAATTCATATCATGAGTGACGCTGAGTTTTCCCTTTAGATCATCTTGGCATGATCGAGGAGCAAAACTAAAAATGATTTCTAGTATATTCTTGAAGCGATTCCTTCTTTTGATGCTGCCTGTCAACGTAAAAGGGGTTATGAATCTCCGGAAACTTGCTCTGCTGACACCATCAGCAGCGTAGTCACCGGTTTTCAAATCAGGCTGCAGTAACTGGTACAGTTGGAGGGTTTTAAATCTCCACTAGAAAACTATTGACATTTACAAACAACAGGCATTGTACTGAAATGGTGAAAAGTGCACCTGCGTCATATTTAGAATGATTGTGGAAGGGGGATATAACAACACTTTTCAGGACTATAAGCAATACGTATATTCATATCTTGTGCTATTCATCTTGTAGATATACAGCACTGGAAGTTCTCGGCTGCTAGCTGTTAGGTTAGCATCGAGAAGGAAAGATCCCGAGGTTTGTCCCTGCCGTACATCACCGCAGCTGCGTGCCCTTTGATTACACTGGGGCACCGCCAGTCATTAATAACGGGGAAAGCTTTTTGTCTGGCAAATGCATCGCCGTACGGACCTTTCTTAACACCTAGGCATCTTGGTGTGGTAGCAAAGGTAAATTAAAGATGAAGCTTGTTTATTTTATAGTCATGCTTGTAAACAGAGGTGGCCTTTCCAGAGCCATTCAAGAAAATGTAGTTTTTCCTTGTCCTATAAACTTGAAACGTTTTCATATTTTGCTTAAGGGAACCCAGTCATTGTCTTCCTTGAACAAACAATAAGAACACAATGTAATGACGATTTTAATCCCATCACTGTCACACTCATTTGGCTATGAGAGAGTTACAAAACAAGTTATCATCCAGGACAACAATTTCTATACAGACTCAAAGACCCAAATATGTCCACGGCTGAAGATTTCTTGAAGAGCATAATGTGAAGGTAATTTGCAAAATAGAATGTTTTCCAATGTGGGGAAAAACCTACATGGTCAGATTTGACGTACATTGAAGGTGTTGCTTGAAAGATCGATACCAGTAGCCAGTTTTCCGGCAGTAGTGCTTTCCCATCAAAAGTCACCCCAAAGTTGAGCAATTGCTAAGGAGCTTGATTCACATTAAACTAACTCGCAAGGAACGGATTTATAAATGCCACCTCCTCATGTGAAACATTGCAACTTTTTACAGGCGACTATGACCACACTCTGTCAATTTCACCTCTATTTCATTTCTGTTGCCACTAGAATCCATTAGGACCCATCATTTCCTGCCCAGACTGTTACAAGAGCCTCTTCTGTTGTTTCTTTACCTTCAGTGCAGCTTCTCTTAATTCAGAGTTTTTCTAAGTATGAGATTTCACCACCCACTAGCTGGTGGTGAAATCAATTTAATATTCCCCCATCAACGTTAAAAAAAGAAAAACAGAAAGAGAACAGAATGGGATAAAGCATATTGCAGCAGGCTGCACAGAGTAAAGGAGAGTGGTATTGCCTGGGACTCTTTTCTTCAGTTGTGTGTGCATGCATGTGTGTGTGTGTGTGTGTGCCTGCATACTCTTACTCTCATTGGTTCAGATGGAAAATGTACTTCTTCTGTAGGTCCTGATAAAAAAAATGTTTTAAAACCTCTGCTCTAATCCATGTTTCCCTAAGTATAAGATGCCTTCAGGCAATTTGGGCTGGTAATATTGGATCATGCGATGAGAAAGTTACTGCCTTTTCTGTTTTTTATCGAGTCTACCTAGATGGATCAAGAAGAAAGTCTCAGGTTGGTACTAGTACGTCCTTCCCACCCATCTGACACTTGCTAAACTACTTTTTGTTCTTAACAAAATTAGAACAGTCCTCAGACTCAACACTCTGATAAGAAAAGTACTGGTGTTAAATTTTATAATATTCTTTTGTTAATATTGCTTCCATTGTGTTCCTTTTTAAGGCAAATGACGCTGACTTTCCATTTATGCTTGTCATAAAGTTTACTTTAAAATAATTTTTTTTAAAGAGCAGCCGATTTAAGAAAAATATTGAAGAATTTAGAGTACAGGAGGTACATAGTTTGGGCAAAAAATTGTGATTGGCATATGTAAATTACTTAAGTTTTTACTGAAGTTGGGACAACACTATTAATCAATTTTTAAAGCACTACCAGAATAATCTTTCTAAAATACAAATCAAATACCATCACTGCCTCTCTGTAGAATCCCTCAGCAGCGTTTCACTGTGAACAGGATCCAACGCCTGCCTCCTTTTCCAAACTCACCGCCTTCTACAGCCCTTTCCACAATCAAGCCAAATAAAATTTACTTCTCATCTCTATGCCTTTCATTCTGCAGCCACCTCGTCCCCCCGACAGACTCCTCCTCACCCTCACGATTCAGCTCAAATGCGAAGACTCTAGGTCCCTCCCAAGCAGCCAGGCACTCCATTCTCCATTCTCCCATAGCAACTTATTCATACCACTGGGAGATCATTTATTACAATGACTTCTAAGTCTTTTTTTTTTTTTTTACATTTTTATTTACCCTAAAGCACAAAGTGCTGTATTCATCTTTGTTTCTTAAGTGTCTAAAATAGTTCTGGGGGCATACACATGGTAGGCACACAAAAACATTCGAGAATGAATAAAGTCCTCATAATGAGGATGTACTTGGCCTAAGACCACGACCAGATATGGTTTAAGAGAAAATTACAAATCTTAAATTTGCTTTGACAGCATTTGTAATTAATAACAACAACAGTAATAATAACATTAACCAACATTTTGTAAGTGCTTGCTAAGGGTATGGCTTTCTGCACGTATTATCTCATTTAGTCCTTATAACAACTCCATGAGGAAGGAGCTCTTATTGCCCTCAGTGTGGAAACTGAGGCTCAGCAAAACTAAGTAACTCATCCAAGGTCAACAGCTGTTCAGCAGCAGAAGTGAGATCCAGAGCCAGGGCTGTCCGCCCCCAGGGCCCGTCCCCATCCACCAAACTGCGTGCCAAGGATGGACCAATTGCCTTTCTACTCTCAGGAGAGTGGGATTGGCGTCAGGAACCTGCATCCCTTGGCTCTGCCCCTGTCAGTCCCAGATGCACCTGTGTCCGGTGAGAACAGTCTGGCACCTGTGCCCACTCACAGCTCTGTCTCCCAGGCTTCCCCAGCACTCTGCCTCTCTTGCTCCTTGTCCTTAAGTGGTTCCCCAAACTTGATTCTGCCCCTTCGGCTTGACCACAGGCTTCCATCACAACTGCCTGGTCCATGAAAGCAACATCACATCCTGGTTAAGAGCATGACTCTGCTGCCAGACTGCTCGCTTGGCTGTGCAACTCAGCTGTTTGACCTCAGGCAAGTTACTTAACCTCTCTGTCTCCTCAAGATTAAATGACTTATTATTTTAAAAATGCTTAGAACCATGTCTGGCACATAGTCAGTATTATGTGTTTATTAAATAGAGTGGATCACGCCATTTCCTACTGTTGTAGGTAAACATTTTGCTCAGTTGAGTCCCATTAATTCCTCACTCCTTTTAGATGCCCCATAGTGGCTGTCACACAGTTGAATGTCTTTGTCAGACTGTCTTCTTTATTTTAGAAACTATTTCTAGTGATCTTTTTTTCTCTAAAGGAACTGCTGTAAAGAGCCCTTTATTTTTATTTTAAAGATTGGCACCTGAGCTAACATCTGTTGCCAATCTTCTTTTCTTTCTTCTTCTTCTCCCCAAAGCCCCCCCAGTACATAGTTGTATATTCTAGCTGTAGGTCCTTCTGGTTGTGCTGTGTGGGACGCCACCTCAGCATGGCCTGACGAGCAGTGCCATGTCCATGCCCAGGATCCGAACCAGGGAAACCCTGGGACACTGAAGCGGAGCTCACAAACTCAACCACTCGGCCACGGGGCCAGCCCCTGACTATCTTCTCATACGTTGTAATCTCTTTCACTCATAGACAATCCCTGCTTTGGGGCCTGTACTGTGCTAAGTGCAATGGGACAAGAACAGATGAATAATGCAGTCTTTGTCCTCAGGGAGCTTAAGATTGGTCAAAACGCCAACAAGACAAAAAGCATTGTCTCTGCCATGTGGCATGCTGGAAGTCCCCAATAGGGAAGGGACAACAAGCTTGGGCATTTGGGGTAGAGGAGGCACTGAGGGGGCCATAGGAGGCCTACAGGCTGGCCCGTTTCTGAGGGAAGTCAGCAGTTTAATCTGCCCAATGCTAGAGGTATGGCAAACTCCAATATGACCCGGGCAGTGTCACTATCCAGGGGGTCTGAGGGAAAGGGAGTGGAGTGGGGCAGGGCCTGGCAGTAGGGACTCCTGGAGGGGGCAGTTCTTGGGGTCAGGTAAGATGCTTCAGGGTCGCTCACAGAGGTCTGCTGAGATCAGGGAAAGGCCAATGTTTACCCAGCATCCCTCCTGCTTATCGGTTAGTATGATGGTCATTTTTATGCGTCAACTTGACTGGGCCACAAGATGCCCGCCTATGTGGTTAAACATCATTTCTGGGTGTGTCTGTGAGGGTGTTTCCAGAAGATATCAAGCATTTGAATCGGTAAAGTGAGTAAAGCAGATTGCTCTCCCTAATGTGGGTGGGCCTCCACCAAACTAGTGAGGGACTGAATAGAACAAAAAGCAGGAAGAAGAGAAGATTCACCCTCTCTGCCTGTTTGAGCTGAGACGTCGCTCTTCTGCCTTTACATTGGGACCTACGCCATTGACAGGCCCTCCAGTTCTCGGGCCTTTAGATCTGGACTAGAACTTACACTATCAAGTCTCCTGGTTTTCAGACCTTCCAACTCGGACTAGAACTACACCACTGGCTTTCCTAGGTGTCTAGCTTGCAGAAGGCAGATTGTGGGACTTCTCAGCCTTCATAATCGTGTGAGCCAATTCCTTATAAAAATAAACAAATAAATATATCCCATTGGTCCTGTTCCTCTGGAGAGCCCTGACCAATACAGCTGGTGTTTTGCCTGCTTGGCGCCCATGCTGTACTGAAGGCAGTGGCAGAAAGCAGGAAGACGTTGAGGGGCCTGTTCAATCAGCAATCAATCCTGGGCTGTGATCCTTGCAAAGACCCTGAGGAGAAATCAAATGCCAGGGCAGAAGGCCCATCAGAGAACCAGCCACATGCAATGGGATTTAAGAAGAGGCTGCACTTCAGGAGATTAGGAAGAGACTGCGTTGCCATTCACTCCAAGTTCTAACAAGACTAGGCCTGCCAACCAGTTCTGGTTCATGCTCCTATTCATCCCATATGGGAAGGAGGCCTCGTTCTTATTGATCTCCAGTGTGGTCAGGCTGGACCTAAAGGGGACACAGAGCAGGGAAAGCCCTTTGCAGTCTTATCAAGGAGAAGCATTCTACCAAACGAGATTGATGGTAGAATTCTACATGAAGCCAAAGGAACCTTTCTAGATCCAAAGGTGGACGTGTTTCAGCAGCCACTGCTTCTTTTTTAGGGATGAGCACAGGAAGTGTGGCAATAAGCTAGGCCCAGCAAGATGTAAATATTGGTATGATTTCAGCAGATGGAGATGGGATAGAAACACAAGTCCTGTGGACGGAAAGGAAGAAGCAAGATACAGGGATGAGGAAGGATAACATGAGAGTATGACATATTTGGAAGAATTTAAGTTCAGAAGCTTGGAAAATTGGGCAGTAAAATTGGCACTGTCTCCATATAATCACATTAACGTTCTTGTTCTGAAGGCTGTTGACCTGTTCCTACTCTCTAGAGGAATTCACTGCTTAGGTATCCCTTTTTGACATGAAACCGCTGTCAGTAACTGAAATTCAGGGTGTCAGTGGTCCCCAGTAAGGAGGAGGTGGTTTGTTAGCAGTGGGGACAGATACCAGGACTGATGAGGGAAGATTCTACTTTGAAAAGACCATTACCCATCCCCCACCCCATGATGACAATCAGCTGATCTCTGTTCCCAAAAAGAACAACCACTAGAGCTCAGAGCTCAGTTTCGCTCAAACAAAGAGGTTGCATTCAATGACACTTAGGATTCCTTCTGGGCTCAGAATCCAGGACTGTCTTCTCAGTGCTTGCTCATGCTGTTGGCGTCATTGCCAAGTATGTAATATTTTAAAAAGTTGGAAATATTTTGGTTTAACTAGAAGAGCAGCTACTGCTTTTTCCATGTCACGATAGAATTGGGTATTAGCTACCTTGGGTATGAACTACAAATTGTTACAATAACTATGTATCATGTGCTTACTGTGTAGAAGGAAGGCAATGTGCCTAGGAAACATGAGATATCAATGAGTATGATGTGGTGGTCCCTTACCCGGAGGAACTCACAAACTAGTGGGAATAATGCTCAAATACACAAATCAGCGAGGCAGTGTAACCAAATGTTGAGAGAGTGGACTCTAGACAGTGGTGTACTGGCACATGTCTAACAACTGCTGATCTGGAACAAAATCAGGGCTGTAGTGGGTTGTAGCTCATGCCTATTTCCGTGGTGTCGATATTCTCACTATAGCCTATTTTAAGCTACCAATGTGATATCCCTGAATGCAGATTTGGAAAGAGAGGCTAACGGTGGGCTCTCTCAAGCTGGTACAAGCCGACTCCAGCACACTGCTGGTTCTAAAGATAATCTGTCTGATCTTAAGTCTCAACTGTGGCATGTACTAGCTGTGGTGCTGGTTTTGTAACTCTTTTAGGATTCAGCATCTTCATCTGGAAAGTGGCATTATAGCAATACTTACCTCATGGAGCTATTTGAGGGTTCTATAAGGTAAACTATGTAAAGCATTTAGAACAGTGTTTGGTGCATGATCTCAATAAATGTGAAGTGTAATTATTATAATTAAGTGCAAAGAGGATGGAGAGATGGCTTCCAGATGGATGATTCCGGGATTTAAGAAGGAGGTGAAATTTTTCTATAAGTGGGGATGATGGGGGTTGTGGGAGGGGAGTCTCAAGAGTTGGGGACAGCATGGCAAAGCCAGGCAGGGAAGAAAACATCAGTCATGTTTTGAAATGCCAGAAGAAGGTTAGACTTACCTTAGAGGGTAGTGGGGAGCCACTGACTATTTAGACGCAGAAGGGTGACATGAGGCCCGGTATTCCTAACAAAACTTCTCTAAACTAAGGTGACATGAATGTCCAAGTGAAGTGAGGTGACTGTCTTGAATCACCCCCCAGGAGTACACATGCTATTCTATCCGTAAAAACAATATTGACAGGCTCCAGCCAAGTCAGGCACACAGCTAAAGAATATCAAGGCGGACTGTGGGCTTCCATTTCTCGTTCAGTACAACTTCTGCAAACACAATTGGGTCAATGAAAGTTTTCCAGTGGGCATGTCTTCTGTAATCTTGAACTCACATCAGTGCAATTTCATCTCTGGTAGATGTTACAGAGATATACGATCTCACTGAGTGCGGTCTGCAGTTCACAGAATCACTAACACAAAACAAAGTGCTGCCCTTTGAAATGACTTGCAAATAGAACTTCCTTGAATATCACAGGGTAGGAGAAGAGTATTACTTTCAACAGAGTTGATTGAGGGGAAAATTGCTCAGTTGGTATTGATTTCCAGAAAGTTACCTCTTTTGAAAACATTTTATTTCAAAACGGTTCATTTGCTCTGGATCTAATTTCTGTCATTTCAGGCTTTGTTTTGTAAACAATGTTCAAAGAGACAAGTTTTGTTTAAAAGTTTATGAATTCCCCTAAATCACGCTATTTTTAAAATAGCCTTACTATCTGTGCCCTGCTTACCAGTTTAAAAAGTGCACTCACATACACTGTCTCATTGCATCCTCACAGCAGCCCCGTGAGATGGAAATCATAGGGGTGTACAGTTGGAAGGGACCAGTGAGATCAAGTTGAAGACCCTCATTCTCCATTCATTTATTCAACAAATATTTCTTATGTGGGTACTTGACAGAAAATATGCCAGAATTACCCATGGTGAATAAGAGAGAGGAGGTTCTTATTCTCAAGAAATTTACATTCTCAATGAAAGGCAGATAACAAACAAATAAATTATCAAGATAATTAAAGACTGTGGTATGTGCTCCGAAGGGAGTAAATAGGGTTCTGTGAGACAGAGGGTTTGAGTGGAAAATTGTACTTTAGATCGCGTTGTTGGGAGGTGACATTTGAACTGAGACTCGAACAATAAGAAGGAGCCAGTCATTGAAGACCGTGGGGCAGAGCATTCCAGACAGAGAGAACAGCAAGTGCAAAGGCCAACAGGGAGCTTGACGTGGTAAGGAACAAAGGGGGCCAGTATGGTAGAGCAAAATGAGCAAAGGGACGAGTGGTTCAAGATGAAGTAGGAGACAGGGGCAAGGACCAGATCCTGAGAACTTCGGACTTCAACCCAAGCCACTGAAGGATTTTAAGCAGTGGAGAGATATGTATCTGCTCGGTGAAGAATGGGCTTGTAGAGGTACCAAGAGTGTAGGTGGTGAGACCAGTTAGGAAATTGAAGCCCAGAGAGGGAAAATAACATCGCTAGTAGCAAAATCAGTTTCAGAACCCAGGTTTTCTGTCTCAAGGTCCAGTGTTCTTGTCATTTTGCAAATAAGGAAATATCCAAGGGAATTTAATTACTGTTTACACAGGAGCATCTGGAAAGTTTACCATCTTTCCAGTCTTCATAAAAAATATTATTGTGGAGAGTTTTTCATTGCGTGTGTGTGTGTGTGAGTTAGAAAATTGAGAGCAGTCTCAAAGTCTTTGCATCGCCTATAACTCGCTTCAACAAACACATTCTGCGGAGCCACCAGGTTCATGGGTGTGGCGGTCCACCCTGCTGTCTACCCACTCTCTGTTCTTGTCCTTTCTTCTTACCCACAGAGCCCTTACTTTGTTCATGATGCCATTGTGCCCAGATAACTCCTCTGTTTCCCAGTCTCCTTTGCAATTAAGAGTAACCTAGTTTTGACCAAGTAAAATTTCGCCGAAGATTTCTGGGGAAGTTTTCCTTTCCTGATAAAGACCCCACTTCCTCCTACATCTTTGTCATTTCCTTCTTCCTATGTGAACCCATGAGGAGGAAAGCCATGTGTTAAGATGGTAGAGCTGGAAGCTGGTAGGAGCCCGGTGCTGGATGGTTTCAAAGCTTCTGCGCCAACTGTGCACATATGACTTGTGAACTTCATGACATATGAGAAAATATTGGTTAAGCCACAGTATTTGGATGTTTGTTAAATGCAGCTGAATACATCTGAACTAATCCACTGGCCTGGAGGGAGATAGAGATAAATTAATCCACAGTGGCTACAATCCAAAGTAAACAGCTCATGAGAATATGAAGTGGGATGTTAACTAAGTGCTAGAGGCAGGCAAAGTAGGAGTTGTGGATTTTCCTAAACAAAGGAGGTATTTTTCTAAATAAAAAAATAGTAGTACTTTCTTCAGGAGGAATTAAGCTATCAGCTTTTACAATAAATTTCACACCCTTGTGAGCCTAAGAATCAAGGAGACCTGGGACCATGGGCATTTGAATTACACCAGGAGAGGGAGCCCTGGAGGATGTCCAATTAACCTGCAGTCAATCACCTGCAAATTAACTTCAAGAGGTCTAGGCAAGTTAGGGCCTCCTTTACAGGTTGTGAATCTCTCTAGGGTTGCATCCAGACTCCACTCAAGGGCTCTTGGTCTCTTTTTCTGGATTGGATTCACAGCATGTCTTTCTTCTAGGCTTCTCACACCCAAGATGGCGATGGGTCTCTGAAGGTCACCCCATTCTTAATCTAGGGATCTCCATGGCTAACCAAATTGGATGTAAATGAGAACTTTCTGTGTCATTTCTTTTCATGACTACCTGAAAATACTGTCTGGCCCCATTAGAGTCTTTTGACAGCTCATTTAAAGGCACTATTTGAGTCACAGAGCAAAGAAGGTATTCACGTCCTCGCTTTCCCACATTAGAGTTGCTCTTAGAATATGCATTTTCCCTCTTACACATAGACACACATGGGCATTAGACTATAAACCTGAGGGTGAAGTCTATTTGTAATGATTACTATGTAATTTCAAGGCCCAATACAGCATAAAGTACTATGTGTTATTCCATAAATATTCATAGTATATCTGACTCATAGACTCGGATAGAGTTCTCTCACCTTCCATAGAAAAGACTGGATAGCAGGTTATTAGGGACAAGAGGAGTTTATAGGGACAAGAGGAACCCCAGGCTCTCCATCCCCCTGAAAGTGCCCCAAATGCATGACCGCTGAATACTGCCCATGAGCAGTCTGACCCTAGACTCCAGTGAGAGATCCAAATGGGCGCTGTCCATAACAAGCTGTGACATGGAACAGCATTTTCCCTTTCTAGGCTTCTCATTCTTCTTGTCTTGTCCACCCATCAATCTATCTACATAGTCCACATTTATTGTGTTCTGATTTCAGTTATTCTAAAATCATTCTAGCTTGCAGGGTATCTGGGCAAATAAAACATTAGGAAGGTTAGAAAGAAAGCCTGACTGTGGACTAGCAGTCTCCTGCTGCCACCACCGTGCCAGCCAGACTATTATTCTAAGACATCAGCCGTGGAGGCGGCTCAATTCCTTTCCGAGGGGTTACACTCTGAGTGACGGGAGCACCTTTCCGTATTTCAGTGGTTACAATATCCCCTCTTAAGCAACTTACACTTTGGTATTAAAAACATTATTTGTATGAGACATGAAAACTGGTCATGGCTCACATTTGGGAAATACAGCCACCAAGGTAATTTATTATTCTTTAAAAAATGCATCAACGTATTTCTTGACATTCTTTGGCTTCTTGTCCAAATGATGTTCAGGGGAACATTGGCTTTGTAGCCATTACTGGTTCTAGGGTGAGGATTTGCAATGATTTTCAAGCTGGGGTGGGGGGAGAGGAAGAAGAGATCTGTGAGTTTGTTATCAGGCAGGAGGGATGTACTTTTCAAAACCGCATAGCATCTTGAAAGTTTGGTTTCCCATCACCATTTATATTCCTGAGGAATAGATGTGTCTCTCACTCTGCAGCAGTGTTTCATGACATTTGGATTTACAATGTTCAAGTTGAAGTCTCTAGCCTCTCGCAGTCTGTCAAAAACAGCTTCTTTGTCCATTTATTTTTGTCTTCCACACCCAGTCTGAATATCTTTTGTAAATTTATACTTGACAACCCTCGTATTTCAGTAGCTGGCTTCGGTTTCACAATCTACCTTGCTTGCTCAGTTACATTAGCTGAAACAACAAATTTAATCCATGATGTCAATAGTAAATTATAGCAGAGAAGTAATATATGTCTGACATCATAAAGGTCAAGGCCATGGTAAAAACACTGCAAATTCTGGAGCCATTGTATTTAAGCAAGCCATGAGCTCTTGCTAAACACTAACATTATGAAAATCAGATTAGCACTAAAAGCTGCATTTGGCTAATCTTATTTTTTTTAATGTCTTCTTTTTTAAATGGAAAATTTCTAAAAGCAGAAAGCACTTCTGCTCTATACTGCGCTGTGGATTTTGCTCCCATGGACATTGGCTGTGTAATTATATTTTATATTTGGTAGTGGATAAATAATTAAAATGAGAATTACTTTCCTGAAAAGATTCATTTAGAGCACACGTTTTCTATTACCATAGCTGTTGGGTGGGGGAGGGGACATCGCCTCCTACCTACCTAAACCACCTTGCCATTGAAGTATCTAAATTACCTCGGTGAATTCTGAGCACAGAAGTGGTTGATGAATTGCTTTTGCATAAATGCACTTTCCCTTTGCTGGAATCTAATTTTATGAAACACACTCGCGTGTGTGTGCGCACGCACACACATTCACCAAGAGACACACATATACGAAAGCAACCACTGAACCCTCTCAAGAAGAAAAATTGAAGGCTGGAATTTTCTCTATATAATGAAGTTTTTTTAAACGTTGCCAGTAATATAAGCATCTCTGAGGAAAGCCCAAATGGTTTCATCTCCTGTAGGGAAGAGCAGTTCATGAATCATTGTTTCCATGCAAAAGCGTTTCATTCTTTTAACTGGTGCTATCAATTGTACCAGCTCATTTTTTTTTAAATATCAAAATTTGATTCTGGCTTAGACTCATTTATTACAAGTAGGAAAAAAATCTTCTGCAGAGGGAACCAAAAAGCCTTTCTGTGGATAAAAGAGCCTGCGAATGCTACCCCTTTTGCGGTTACAATGTGTTTAAATGGTTTCATCTGTCTCAGAGACCAAGGAAGCTTCTTAAACAGCGACAGCTCTCACCTGGCTCAGATGTATTTTCATTTGCTAATTAGAAGCATTTATTTTAGTTTCCATGTGTTCTTGCTACCTGTGTTAGACCGGGAAAGAACACAGTATCTGAGCCCCAAGGTACAACGTGGTGGAATAATGTGGTATGAGGTATGATCTCCTGGCAGAGTCATTTGCTGTTTGTGTCAATGAAAAGGGAGAAAATGTTTTCAACCCCCATTGTGCCGAGTGATAACCAGCTGCTGTACAGGACTAGTTTCCTGTGGGAGTTGGAGCAATTGCTCTGAAGAATTCGAAGAAGACAAAGAAGCTGGATGGAAAGGAAGTGGCCTCCAGTGAGGTCTGAAATGCCCAGCCTCTCCCCTAGGCGGGCCTCTCCGATTTGCCTGCCTCCATTACTGCATAGAGTGATGAGTTTGGCCTTGGGCCACAGAGGAGAGAGAGCGGGAGGCCAAGGGGGCAGCATCTCACATTTCTAGTCTAGTTTCTCAGCCTCACTTGGAATCACCATGAGCAAGCTGAAAAACCTATCCCTCAAGCTGATACATAGCTCAAGTTCATACAACACTTCGAAGAAAGAAAATGACTCCTGAATACTAAGGTTATTGTAGTTAATAACTGTACATTTTTTATTTCTAAGATTTCTTTAATTTGGTCATTGATACCATAAATATACCTTAGAAAACATGAACGAGATACAATTCCTTCCTTCAAGAACCTTAAAATTGGCCTCAACTAAAAGGACCCACAACTAAAATATACAACTATGTACTGGGGGGATTTGCGGGGAAAAAGCAGCAAAAAAAAAAAAAAAAGAACATTGGCAACAGTTGTTAGCTCAGGTGCCAATCTTTAAGAAAACACTTTAAAATTGAAAATAACAAAAATGCATAGCCCTCTACATAGTTTCTCAGACTTTAATCCCTCTCTCTGTGTCATGCTGCTGCAAAGGAGCATGGGAAGGTGAGGAACAGGTGTGCATCACTCATGACAGGCTTAGTGACAAGACCTCATGGTGCACGCGGCGTTACCAGCGTGGACTTGTACTGACTTACACGTCAATGGAAGATTGCTGGTGGGTGTTATTTACCTTGCCTTGTATCATCTGGCTGTGATATTTTTTCTTCAAAATCAAACAGAAAAATGATTTACTTTATCTAATTTTTGTTAAAAAATAAAATAATACCCTACAAACCAGGTTTTGATCATTTCTGATAGCAATTAGGTTTTTTTCTCTACTTGAATCCAAGAGTGAATTTTGTTTCTTGAATGAATGAATAAATGAATTGTAGCTGGTACTGTGATCTGGCTGCCTGAACTGAAGGGACTTCCCTTTCTGTCTGAGAGTGAATAGAAGCTTGGAAAAATTTGCCTCCTAGTTTGGCCTTAAAGACATGGAATCTTGGCCTCTAGGCTATGTGGCTGCCTCTTTGGCTACACGATAGCAGTAACTAACTAAATAACTAATAATAATTATAACTACTACTACTAATAATAAATTAATAAATAATAATAAACTAATAATAATAAATAACTAATAATAATTGTTGAGTGTGTCCTAGGCACTGACTGCACTTGGCACTTCATTTGCTGGGTCTCACCTGGTATGTGCAATAGCCCTTTGGGTTAGTTACTGTTATTTTCTCATTTTACGAAAGAGCAAACTGGGACTTTGAAACCTAGGTCATCTTTCAAGGCTGCACACACAATATGTTGGTTGCTGGCCTAGGGACTTCTTTCCTTTCCTTCAAGTGGCCTCCAAGTGCCATGTGCCCAACCACTATCTGATCCTACCTCATTGCAAGTTCACATTACAAAGTTCCCTTGATGTGCATTGTCCTCCCTGCTACTTCTCTCAGTCCTAGAGTGACAACTGCACTTCCTTTAGAATTTAGAAAGCAGTGGTTTCCTGGGTTTGCCCGACACAAGCCTGTTGGCCACTGCTCTTGGAAGGGGAACTGGGAATATGACAAATGGTGGCCATCTGCTCCAGGAATAAACAAACCCTTCATTATTCCATTAGCTATTTCCCACTTCCTTCTAAGCCTAACAATTCGTTAGCACTATTTAGGTTAATGTATGGCTGTGTTATTTTATCTATTTTCTTTATATTCTTCACACGATGACATATTTAGGTGTTCAGATCCTCTGGGTGGGTTTTTCAAGACAGAATTGGATAAGTTTGAGAGGATGACTCTCCCAGTGCTGGTGAGGCCACCACTAATTCCTCTTTATGGAGCATCTTTTCTCTAAGGCGCTAAAAAAGAGATTATCTCGCGGCCACTGTGAATCAAGTAAGTTTGAAATGTAATGCACATTAAGAGGACGTATTTATGATTGCTTATCAGGCATCCTATGCTGAAGGGAAATCTTGGGGGGTGTATTGAAAGCAGCACTGGACGAGACCCCAGGAACCCCAATTTCCATCCATCTACTCTGTATGGCTTTTGTAAAAGTCAGAAAAGGCATATGGGTGGGTTCTGTTAGGCTGTTCTGGCTCTAAGGAAGAGACTCTCACTCTTTAACAGAAAGGGCATTAATTGCAAGATCACATGTGGATTGGAATTGAGAGGGGAGAGGAGAGTCTCAGGGGACAAAGGGCACTGTAGGGTCTCTTCTGGCCATTTCTCTCTCACTCTCTGTCTCTCACACACAAGTGACATGGTCTTGACCTCATGCTGTCTGTTCTCTGTGACCTTGCCGTCCTCTTGGCACCTCTACTGCTCTCTCCATACTGACTGACTACTTCCTTCCCTATCCTCCAGGTTTTAGAAAATGACGGCCAAGAAGACAAATACAGCCTGAAGATGTGCTTTATCGCGCCAGCTCAATGTTTAGACCAAATTTTGAATTTGAATGTTTTTTGTCCAAGCACATATTATTGTCCTGCAGTTGCAAATTTACACATTTCCTTTATTCAGATGAAGGCATTTGAGTTTGTGACCACTGTACTCTCTCTCTATTTTCTGTACTTCCTTCTGTTTATTCATAATTTTTACTATCTCTTAACTCTAACTTTGGTTTTCTATGACTTCTCATGCTCTTGCCCCCTATCCAAATAATATGCTGTACAGTTTTTTTTTCAGCTTTTACTGCTAACCCTCATTTGATCTGTTTATCTCCATTTACATTCTTGAGAAAGAATCTTCCTATACCATACTACATTAATAGGTCAGTCCAAGATAGCTCTACTGACATGTTTATTGTAAGTGGGAAAGTACTTTGGAACTTGTACAATGGTATACAAATGTAAGATGTCCATTATTATTATTATTGTTACTATGTAGTAGTATATATTAGGGTCATATAGATAGATCTAACTATCAAAAAAAATTCTGTCCTGGCACATGTGATGATTTATTGCTTTGGAGTTTATCCAAAGACCTTTGCTCAGAAACACAGCAGTTAAGCCATGGACCAATTTTCTTACTGGAGTGAACATACACTTGGGTCTTCTCTAAGCATCTATGGGGGAATAATTTCAGATTCAGACAAATGTCTCAGATTCTTGGTTGAGTGGTATAGTCTGTAGGCACAGTCAAGGCACCCTGGAGAGACCTGGGCAGGAACAGATCATTTAGGGGTAACTTGAAAATAGTTAATTCATTTTTGGATACTACAAAGCCATCACTGTTGAAAAATGTTGCATGACCTTTACTTTCGCTTACAAATTTGGCCTTTTCCTCATCTTTGATACAAACATCATCTCTAATACCATGGTAATTTACCTCTTTCACTCTGCTCCAACCTCTCCTGCCCAAACAGGCTCCAATTAAAAATAAAACACGGAAGACAAAATAAGGGAAAGTAGAAGTTCTGTATTTCCTGCAAGCGTTGGGCACTAAGGTTGGATGTCTCCTTTTATAAAGAGACAACGACAGCCACTATCAGAGCAGTCAAACTACTACATAGAAAGATTTTGTAAATATTTAGACTTAACTAATAAGGTAGCATATGTTTACAAAGAATATAGTCTTGGAGATCTCATAGCTAGAACTAATTAAGGTTAGTAATTAACTTTGGAAAGAATGTAAAAGCAAAGAAAACAATTAGACAAATGACCTCTTAGTCTAGAAGACACGAGATTTTGAAAGTGCCTATGACTCAGTCGAATGTCTCTTAAACTTTCTACTAGAAACATTGTAAACCTGACAGGCTAGATCTTAACCCGTATGCTGTCTAGTTTGGGCCACTTGATGGGGATGTCATGAAGATAAAGGAGAGCATAGATATGAAGACAGTCAAGCATTTGGAAAGAGAGGTGCTATGTATACCCATGGTATTATTAGCATCATTCCCATTACCTGTTCTAGCAGGCCTTTTCTTCAAGGATGCTGCAGCATTGGATACATTTGTAAAAAGCCCAAGAATTAAAAACAAACAGCAAAAACACGGCAAACAAAGCAAATAGCAAACTTTGCGTCGACCCAGGAGTGCCCAGCCAGGCATCCTCTGAAGGGTGTGGGAGCTCTGCCCTTGTGAAGGCTGTTGAGGGCTGAGCACAGAGCTGAAGAGCAGTACTGCAAGGGGACCAAACCACCGGGCTCACAAAGTTGTGTGTGTGTGAGGCGGGTGTCGGTCAAAACTTCTGGTACCCACAAAATGACTCACAGCCCTAACATGAGTTTGTGTGGATGCTGAGAATTGTAAGGTGATACTGCCAACTGGTCTGTTGCAGGTCTTCAGATAGTAATGCCTTTATGCCAATTCTTCCCTCTCTCCCTCCCTCCCTCTTTTCTCTTTCTCTCTTTCTCTTTTCTCCTTTCCCCTCTCCTTTCTTTCTATCATATCACATTCCTGTGTTCAGCTGAATTTGTCATCTATTAAGATCTAATTTTTACGTGATTTGTTGCCAGGCCAGTGTCCTCACCTAGTACAATAGACTGAGGGTTTGTGTCCTCCCAAAACTCCTATGTTGAAACCTAATTCCCAGTGTGATGGTATTTGGAGGTGGGGCCTTTGGGGGGTGATTAGGTCATGAGGGTGGAGCCCTCACGAATTGGATTAGTGCTCTTGTGAAAGAGACCCCAGAGAGCTCCCTCACCCTTCCACCATGTGAGCACACAGTGAGAAGACAGCCCGCTATCAACCAGAGTGGGCTCTCACCAGACACCAAATCCGCAGGCGCCTTAATCTTGGACTTCCCAGCCTCCAGGACTATGAGAAATAAGGGTTTGTTGTTTAAGCCCCCCAGTATCTTTGTTTAAGCCCCCCAGTATCTTTGTTATGGTAGCCTGAACTAAGACTTTGGGTTTCTTTGAAAGTAGAGTCTGAGACAAGAATGTGTGTTCAGGGAGTGTCTTTGGAGGTGATTCCTCTGATCAGGGGTGAGAACCAGGGAGCATGAAATGGAGAGGGAGGAAAAGCCAATCAAAGGCGCCTTATGGAGTTGGTTCCTGCAGCAGCCAACTGGGACTGGATCTTACAACGACCGTCTGAGGCTATAGAACGCTTGTCAGAATTGCTCACCACATAAAGCACTGACAATGAAACATTTATCCAGCAGACTTTTGTCCCAGTTGGTTAGGGGTTGCTCCAGCTGCTATTGTATGCAACCTGAGCAGTCTTCTGCTGGAGTGCTTCCTAAGAATCTCAGGGCGGGAAGACGAGCTCATTAAACAAGGAGCTGTTAGCAGAAGTGGCCTGCAGAGCTCTAGGGATGTGTGTTGCTACAGTGGCTGGTATCAGAGGTGAGGCAGGCAGGATAGGAGGTGATCCCAAAGGACTCTGATGTGCCAGGCCTTCCTCAGCCTGCTTTTGTGTAACTGACTTATGTTAATCTAATAGAAGAACTGACATTTATTCCTCTTAAATGTCATAGTATTGATTTTTGCCCATTTAGCCTACAGAATATTTTAAATATTCTGCTTCCTTCGCTTATAATTGTGCCAATCTTGGCCAGTTTGGGCTGGCCAGTTAGGTGGATCCGAGTGTTGGATGTGGAGTTGGCTGGCCTAGAATCAAATTTCAGCTGCACCACTAAGTAGCAGTGTGACCTCGGGGAAGTTACTTAACTTTTCCCATCTATAACTTGGGGATAATTACAGTACCTACATCACAGAATTATTGTTCTATAGATTAAATGAAATAATCATTGTAAAACAATTAGCGTAGTGCGTGGATCATACAAAGTAAGTGCTTAATATATATAAACTATATTTTAAAGCCTGATGAGTACAATTTTATACCTTCATCTAAGTCATTGGTAAATGTATTGAACAGGAAAAGTTCAAATGAAGAACCCAATAGCAATGTTCTTCAACCTTCCCTTTAGGTTAACATCAATCCACAGGATTATAAAATCTCAGTTTTTAGAGTCCAACCACTCATTTAATGCTGAAGTCCATTGGAATAGATGACTTCAATTGCTTTGAAGAATTAAAGGAACGCTATAGCTCCATAGTACTGCTATTCAAAGTGTGGTCCATGGGCCGGTACTGGTCCATCAACTGTTACTGGTCCACAATGAGATATGTACAGAAATTGAGAGTAAGTGGATACAAATTTTTATAGCAATTTGACATTGCCTTGACATCAAAATGCATGGTCAATGGACTCATTTCACTGAGCAGCATATAGACCAGCTCAAGGAGTGTTGAACTCATGAGGTGAGCTACATATGGCATGCAGTAGGACCATGTTAAAATGTGATGTTTTAAGGTTAATTTGTCAACTGTAACTCAAAAGCATATAAAGACAGAATCCCTCTCTTTTGCCAAAATTGAATTTAGAGCCAGCCCCAAGGGCCTAGTGGTTAAAGTTTGGCACTGACCACTTTGGCGGCCCAGGTTTGCTTCCTGGTCAGAACCGCACCACCTGTCTGTCAGTTGCCATGCTGTGGCAGTGGTGCACATAGAAGAATTGGAACAACTTAACAACTAGGATATATAGCAGTGCACTGGGGCTTTGGGGAGGAAAAAAGAAAGAGGAAGATTGGCAAAAGATGTTAGCTCAGGGTGAATCTTTCTCGACAAAAAAAAAAAACAAAAAAAATTATTTAACTATAACTTTACAGAATAAATAATTAGAATTGGTTACTGATATAGAATTGAAAAAGCTTTGCAGATAGAATACCACTTGCTTCATTTTGGAAAAGTTTAAAAATGTTTTAAACTTTAAACAAAACTTCAAACAAAATATCCTGTTTTGTTTTCATTCCCATGAATACATCTCCACAAGACTGCTTTCTCTATTTCCAGTAGTATTAAAACATAGAAACAGTTTAGATATACGTTATCCTCTATGAGTAGCATTGTCATCAATCTAACATAGATTAGACAAGTTAACAAGCAAGAAGCAAACTCATCCATCACATTAAAAATAAATATTGATAGACAAATTGTTCATTAAGAGCTTATAATTTCATGTAATGATGGCAGAATTATAAAAATTATGAATGTTACAGCAATTTTCTCTAGTATTCACCTCTACAGATATTTTCAATGAACAATGTGTATAGTTTTTAAAAATGTAATTTCTTTTTTCTATGTTATGTTTGTTTTGATAATATTTATTGAAATGTAACAATGTCTAATGAATCTAATATTAACAAGTGGCATGTATTTTGCCTGTCTTGTTTTTTTACTGGTAATTTATTGTATTGGTTTACAAAAATTACCAATCTCTTGGAAATTTTTTAAAAATTTGATCTTTCACAATAGATAGTTTGAGAAGCACTGCTCTACACTATTCACTCGATTTACCTTACCAACCCATCAAAAAAAAGGAGATGAATAATTCCTATGAAACTGACTAATATAACCCTTAAAGATTTTATCATGTATAAAACAATTGCAATTATACTACATAAGACATTGCAAAGCTGAATTATTTCTTCACTGGCTTTGAAGATAGGTTAAAAAATCACCACCAGTTTTCACATTCACAACAACTTCCACCAACCTCATCCACATCATAGAATGTTAGAAGTAGGAGGGATCAAAGAAATCATCATCTTTCAGATGGTGATGCCTGAGACCAGAGGAAGCATCCACACCCAGAAAAGGCAATGAGAAGCTGGAGGGGCGGGAGGAGGGCATGCAGGAGCCCATGAGCATCACTCTGGGCCAGTTTCACTTTGGGGTTATAATTTTTCTTGCTGACCCCATAACATGGACAGTGTGGCCTGGCAGCTCTAAAATTGGAATAAGGCTATAATTCATTAGCCCACATGCAGCAACCCTGGAGTATATCCTGGGACTACCAAGACCTGAAGTGAAAATAAAAGCACAGAAGGAAGGAAGTCAAGAAGAAGAAGAAGAAGAAGAAGAAGAAGAAAAATAACAAAACCCAGTCTACAATTTTTATTTTTAGAAAAATAAAGGGATGAAAACATCTTTAGTGAGATATAATCACATATCATAAAACTTATCCATTTAAAGTGTACAACTTAATGGGTTTTAGTGTATTCACAGAGATGCGCAACCATCACCACAATGTAAGTTTAGAATGTTTTAATACATTCACTTTTATATAAATACTAATCAAGCATGTACATATACACATACATATTTATTATATATATACTCCAAGTTATTATTTGAATAAAAAAATAAATCTACCAATCTATGGTCACCTTACAAGATTAAGAGTTCCTAACAAAAGAGCTTAGCCAGCCCTGGTGGCCAAGTGGTTAAGATTCGGAACTCTCACCACCAGGACTCGAGTTCCTTTCCTGGTCAGGGAACCACACTGCCATCTCTTGGTTGTCATCCTGTGGTGTCTGCGTGTTGCTATGATGCTGAAGGCTATGCCACTAGAAATTCAAGTCCCAGCAGGGTCACCCAGGGTGGACAGGTTTCAGCAGAGCTTCCAGACTAAGACAGCCTAGGAAGAAGGACCTGGCCACCCACTTACAAAAACACTGGCCATGAAACTCCTATGATTAACAGCAGAGCATCGTCTGATACAGCACCAAAAGGTGAGAGGATGGGGCAAAAAGCAGGGTTCTGCTCTGCTTCACAGAGTCAGAATCAACTCAAAGGCACTAACAACAACAACAACAAGGGAGCCCAGCCTCTTGTCACTTCTCTGTTTACTGCTCCAGAGCGGAGCTGAATGCATCGCCCTGGACTGGACACCCCCACTGTCCCCCTTAGCGACCAGCTTGAGTACACATGCTGCTCTTCTCCCCACCAACCCCCATCCTGACCATAAGTGGCACTGGGTCCCTCTGGGCAGATTTGGGCCTGTAGCTGTGCTGTGCAGCCTGAGGCAGTGGGGCTGATGGTTTTTCAATGTGGACTCCAGTCTGGTTGAAACTACCAACACATTTTTGAGGTGGCCACAGAATATCAGATAGTGATTTTACCTCCCACCAGCCTGGATTACGTTCAGACTAGACGTCTACGGAGGAGAATTCCATGAGTTCTTTCTTTTCCTATATTTCAAACCCTCAATTCCTTGACCTACTTCCTGTTTCCAAACCTGGTTTGTCCCTCTGGTCTCGCCTCCTCACAATTCTCATCCTCATCTTGGACTCTTCAGGAAATCTGATCGCCGCTCTTGAAAGGATATTTGGGATAACTATGTTTTGACGAACTGTTATTATTTTAGTGGCTAGACATTCAGCCAACTGAGTATTTTCCTAAATGTAAATAATATTCTTTTCCTAATGCACCATTCCAGAGCGTCCCAATCATCAACCACAGCCCCATGTAGAACCTTTCACAGATTAAAACAATAAATGTGTTCATCTGGGAAGAAGGAAGAAAATGAGAATTGTTATTTTATTAGAAAACCCAAATGACTTAAAAGTAAATATAGGGAAAATATAGCTCCCTGATGTAAACTTCACTGTGAAAGGCAAACCTCATAAAAATGTGGTCTCTGGTCCAGGTGTTCCGGAAACAAACCCACTTTTAGGGTTTTGGGAGCTATTCCAAGCATCAGTAGAAGTAAGGGCTGAATCTTGTGTTTAAAGGATTATGTGGCACCTTCCTTCCTTTTCCAAACAGTCTTTTCCATTTTGTGGAAGGTTTGAGGCTGTAATTTTGGTTCTGATAAACAGTTAAATAGCAATTTCACCAACATGTATTTAAATAATTCAAAATTTGAAAACATTAGACAAAAACCACACTGGTTTACCCTTTCTTTGTCTATGAGGGAACTAACAGTGAAAACAAATGGTCCTTGTAAATAATTTTTTTCTGCTGAGGAAGATTGGTCCTGAGCTATTACCTGTTGCCAATCTTCCTCTTTTTGCTTGAGGAAGATTCTCCCAGAGCTATCATCTGTGCCAATCTTCTTCTATTTTGTATGTGGGTCGCCACCACAGCACGGCCACCAATGAGTGGTTTGAGTCCACACCCTGGAACTGAACCCAGGCTGCTGAAGTGGAGCATGCTGAACTTAACCACTATGCCACAGGGCCAGCCCAAGAATTTTAATTACTTAAAATCACAACCTAATCAGAGCTCTTCAATATTTTCTGCATTCACCATGTCCTAGCACTGAGCCAGGAACACCAAGAGTCTGAGCTCACAGGGCGTACCTCCTAGAGTAGAGATGATTAATGAGCATCTGTAGTAATGCCTGAGAATGCTGTGCTGGTGAAGAGCATGGCTCTGGGGGAGCTCATGGCAGGCGTACTGCCACAGGAATTAACACTCTCATGGCAAATGGAAGTCACAGGCATCCTAGAAGTAGAATGATTTTAGCCTCATTACTTAGTCCCTGGATCAGCTGACACTGATACACCATACAGACCTACAAACCTACCCCTCTGTTCCACTCAGGTTAGAAGCAGTTTCCCAAACCCAGGGAAACTCCAAAATAGAAGCACTTGCCTCAATGCATTTGAAAGGAGCTTTTCAACAATAAAGGATATCAAGGGCATATTTTCTGAACAGAATCAAACTGGCAATCTTTTGCATTTTTCTTTTTTTCTTTAAGATGCTGGTATCCGTTTCTGCTCTGCTTGTGAAGGTTTTTGTTAGAAAAAGTACAATATAGACAACTTCTCTATGATTAAAACATACTGCCTTTTGTGAGTGATGAATTCAGACAAGTAGAGTATCTCTGTCTTTATTTTCCATCGGAGCTGGTCATAAATCCTGCAACCTAGAAGTGATAATGCGCTTTGGCTTCATGTAATTGTGCTGGCTGGAGCTCTGGATGCTCATGTCTCCAGTTTTATTGTGCTGGGAAGACAGACAACTCTTCAAAGTTGCTGATGGAGATGCTGGCTGTGGCCCAGCTCTATGATGATATTTGGATTGCTATCTCTAGGGGACTGCTTTCCTCTGGCCAGCGATTTCCCTCAGGGCTGTGTGTCCATCCTTTCGAAGACCATGAAGAAAGTAGAAATATTTCCCTTCTTTGCCACTTAATGGGTCTGGGGAGGGATGGGCATGTTGAGCTTGAAAGCTTCAAAGAAAATAAGTGAGTCACCTTAAATGCAGACACATTAATTCCCTCCCTCCCACCTTTTCTCCCTCTCTTCCTTTCTTCCTTCATTCTTTCCTTCCTTCCTTCCTTCCTCCATTCCTTATGCATTTATTAAATATCTTATATGCCCACACTATACTGGTGTCCTGAAAGTCCTAAAGGAGTTCATGGTCTGGCACAGAAAAGACAACTATAAAGGGAAATTTAGGGAAGACTGTCAACATTGGCAGTGTATGTCTTAGGGTAACAAAAGCTCCTGTAAGAATAAACTTCAAAAAAACTGATTTAACACAATAGAAGTTTATTTCTTACTCAGCTAACAATCCAAAGCAGATGTCCCTTACCTGTGGGATGAAGGATTCAGGTTTCTAACTTGAGGCTTGGCCTTGCCCTATGTCTTCAGAATCATTTCCTGCCCTCAGAGATAGTGGAGATGGCACATTCACTTCTTAGAAATGCTCCTTCTGCTCGTTTTCCAGTGGTGAAAACTCGTCACATGACCCCAGCTAGATGCACAGGAGACTGGAAGCACTGTCCCAGATGGGTAGCTGCATTTCCACCGTATGGAAGGGAAAAACAAGTTCAGTGGACAGTTATCCACAAGGAGAATATTGAGTGAATTCTCTTTTTCTGAACAATTAATCTTCAGATGATAATGGAACACTTAGAAGGAAAAGTCTGGTGGGCATCCTTTCTAGCATAAGCTGGAAAAACGACAAGGAGAGTTGAGGATCTAAAGGTTGAGATACAAGTAAGTCCAAGCTCCTATTTTTCAAGTAAGAAAACCTGATAAAGTTTATGACTTCCTTAGGAAGAAAGGTTTCATTTTCAAATCCCCCCTCACAGTGTGCTTTGGCTCATTTTCTTTTTGTCTTTTTTTTTTTTTTTTTTTCTTGAAGCGATCATAAAAGTTAAGTCTAAAACGAATGCAATTCTTCAGATAGCAGGTTTGGCTGCCCTTTGAGATACCTAATTTACAAAGCTTCTTTAATAGGTGCCATCTTACAGTCGGGGAAATGAGCCACTACCTTTAGAAGTCAGGTTTGTTAGCTTTTCTGCCTGAATCCCCTCCATTTTTCTCACAGCCTCAGTGAGCACAGTTTCTTTTCATCCTAAAGTGGTGGGGGATAAAATGAAAGGGAATTTTCCTTAATTCAATAGTGAAACTTTCCAGTTGTGAAGCACTCCGAAATACAAACTAATTAATAAACACAACTCCCTTCTAAAGCGGTAAGGATTGCCGTTCTCATTTTTCACAGCTGAGAAGGCGGCAGTTAAATAGTTGGCCCCAGGCTGTGCGCCTCCTCTGCGGAAGAACTTTGAGGCACCAGCCCTGCCTTCTCTCAGGATGGCATGTGGCCTCTCTAGAGAATAGTCAGTTGTTATACGGGTTGTAGCTAACAGTGACTTCCTCAACGACTCCGCAGTGCCCCTGGCACTGGCTTTGCAATTAGTGATGTTGTTGTCACAAACTGTGAATGATCCACTTAAGAGAATAAAGAAAAAGTGACTCACTGGATGGCCCTATATCTCATGAACACTTCTAGAGACTGAAGAAATCTTTTGCAATAATCGGCACTGTGCTAAACTGAGAACCAGAAAGATGACAGTATTTGTTCATATCTTCATGGTACCAAGACCTTGGGGTCAACGTTAATATTGCCATTGCACAGGTAGAGAAATCAAGACCCAGAGAGCACTGCCTTCCCAATGATGAATCATTAGCAGGACTTTCATCCTAACGTCATTCTTCTGTCTTGGCTCATAAAAGGATAATATGCTGTCTACAAACAGCACTGCGACCATTTCAATAAGAAAAAAACAATCCTAAGTGACATTATGTGTGAAGGTTCGCCTTGACCACATCTTTTGTGATGGAATAATTGGTTCTGAATTGTATCACAGATGCAGAATCAGAAACTGGCCCCTGTGGTAGTGGCATCTATAACCAACCTGGGAAGCCCAAAATGCTTTGGCTGCACCCACAATTAAAGCATTTATATTTTGAAGACTGTATCATAGTTGGGTTATGAGGTATACAGCCTGTCATTATAAATTGTTGACTGTCAAATATAAGGGAAATACATAGGACAGAACATAGATCTTTGCAGAGTCTTTGCCTCTACCTTCTTGAAGAAGTGTATGCTATTTATATGTGATGGAATTAACAGTCATGAATAAACCCAGACAGGACCCTTTGGGTTCATTTGCATTTGTGACCACAGTAAGGGATGATGTTAGAAAACTGCACTGTTCAATATGAGAGCCACTAGCCACCCATGGCTACAATGAACTGAAATGTCCTCTAAGTCCAAACATATGCTGGATTTTGAAATCTTAATGTGAAAACAAGATTGTAAAATATCTCATTTTTCATATTGATTACATATTGAAATGATAATACTCTGGATATAATGGGTTAAATGCAACATATTATTAAAATTAACTTCACCTGTTTCTTTTTACTTTTATAATATGATTGCCAGAAAATTTCAAATTTCCTAGGTGGATCACAACTTTCTACTGGAAAGTGCTCTTATAGAATTCCAGCTTTTTAAGAGTCTCCTAACTATAAAAGCTTTTTTAACCACTGAGTCCCCCAGACCTCAGGAAGCAACAGCTTCCTTTAGAATCAACAGGAAGACATCAACATTCAAGCAAAAGAATGTTTCTTGAGTTTTGAATGTCTTTCTATTATTTTCTAATATCAGAAAAAATCTGAAAGAAAATATTTTCTGTATCTTTCTCCCTTGGCTGACACCTACACCTCCTTCAAGACTCACTCCACATCACTGCCTCTTGGAAGCCGTCCATCTCCCTCCCTCCCTCCCCACTCTCTAGTGGCCAGAAGCTGAGTTACGTGCTCCTGTTCTGTGCTACCACAGCCAGACTGTCATCACTGGCTTGTCTCTTTACCCCATTTTCTATAAATTCCTTAAGGTCAGAGACTGTTTTTCATTTTGATATTTCCAGTATCTAGCACAGAACCTGGAAACACTACACAAATATTTGTTGAATAATTGCTTGATTAAAAAATGAATGAATGCAAATAATTCCTTAGCTGACATTTTTATTTCAGAATTATTAATCATAGTAGTTTACATTTGATTGGCACTTCACAAAAGTTATTTTAGTTGATCCTCACAAAAGTATTTGGGGGGGGATCCTTCCTCATTAGAAACATTACATTTTATTAACCACAATTCTTCATAATGACTCCCCCATCAAGTCAGGAGTGCGCTGAAAATGATATTGATGAATTCAGATTGCTGCGTGAAAATTATAAAGGAACAATTTATTTGTATTTGTATACCATAAACCAACTAAGCCAAGGGCAGAGAGGATATTAGCAGTATACATGAGGCATTTGCTGAGGGTGGACAAGGTGCCTACAGAAAAATTAATCTGTTGTATTTGGGGTGTCATATAATTTATTGTCCAAACTCAAACACTTGGAGAGTTAATGAGAGTGCTATAATATTTATTCTGACACAAAAAGGATAAACTGAACTGTTAAGAACAAGTCAGGATATATGCTCACCCTAGTTATATTAAATAAGAACCATTTTTCAAGGTAAGGGGCCTAGAGTATAGAGAGGATGGATGGGCTGTCCCCATTGGTTGGTGGGAAGGAAGGGCCCCTCATCCTGAATGGAAGACCTGAGAATTGAGACCAGCAGTCCAAGATTTTGACTGTCTCTTCCAATGACCCGACGACATCCTGAGTGGATAAAACTTTTTGGCAGGTCCCCTCCAGATGGAGCAACTTCCTGGGCTCTGTAAGGAGAAGTCCTATCACCCGCGCATCAGCTCGTGAACTCAGAACACTGCTTGGAAGGACCTCTGCTGTCAGTTACAGGGAGTTTGATTCCTTGACCAATGCTTAATGAGCCAGCACTCTCCTCTTGCCTTCTATCCTCGTCGTCAAAGGGGTTAGAAAGAAGGAGGAGCTATAGCGCTGCAGCTTATTGATGCCACATGCCTCCGTCATTGTTTTCAATTTGCTCCTATTAGCCTTGGAGAGAAACTAAAAGCTATGCTATCTTTTAAGTGCTTTCAATTAAAACCACAGCATACACTATTATCTTTGTTTGAGAGATGAAGAAATTGAGGCTTAGAGGTATTAAGAAATCTGCCTGTCAGGAGAATCATGGAGTTTTCTGAGTTCTAGTCTGGGGCACTTTCCACTGCAACACATGGCGTCGTGGAAACACCGCGCCAAGACTGTACTTTAATTTACATACAGGCTTGAATGTCTCCAAAGAAATACAGTGTGACGTTCACTCCTTGTTTCCTGCAGGTGTGGTTACCTTGTGCCATTCTTGAGGCTGATTCTCTGGATAAATGTGACTCTGCAACTCATAACCACAGTTAGTCTGATGCATGCCTGTGCTGCTTGAGAGCTCCATGGCACGCCGACCAGCATTATTTAAGTTTTCATTCAAAATCTCCTTTAGGGTGACTTCTGTGCACCTGAAGTGCCCGTTCAAGAAGATCAACAAATGGCTGAAGACAGATTTTTCAGCCAGGGGAAAGAATTATTACCTTACCATCAGTCTAATGAAAACAGAGGTGAAATACCAACCTGCACGAGATAAACAACACAGCAAGCCATCCATCACACTCAGCCACACTGAGCAGAACACCCTAACCGATTACACAGGACTTTCCTGCTTCACCCACATGGGTATTTCCAGCATCAGAGACCTGGGACCTTTCTCCACAAGTTTCTGTGAGAATAAAGACCTGGACAGGAATCCTTTAGGCCGTCCCCTCTCACAATCTAAATTCCCTTTTCTCTATAGTCACAGACAGCAATAGCTTCTTAGGGGCCCATATCTCCCCTGCATGCTCTACGCTAGTAGTCCCTTCCAGGAGCCAGTTTCAACAAGTGGGTCTACTCTGCACCTCCAACGGCAACTGTCTTTCTCAGGACCAACCAGTGGATAATGAGCATATTCATTCAGTCAGTCTAAGTGCCTACCCCCTTTATAACAGACACTCTGGGTCTAGAGATACGAGGTCCTGTTGTCCAGGTGCTCACAGTCTAGGGGAGGAGATGGAAATCTTGCATGCGTATAGACACTTTTTCACTTTTTACATATACCATCTCTCATTTTGCCTTAACTATCACGTGAGGTAGAGGAGGCAGTATTGAACTCAGCTTCAAGAAGTTATGACTGAGACACACGATGTCACCCAAAGTCATGGAAGAAAACTAGAACTCTGAATATTTTTTTGAATGTATAACTAGACTTCAGTCTACCAACCCCAGGAAATCAATGATTTCCCCCTAGTATATGAGACTTCTTTGATCCCCTTTCTTCCAGAAATCTAAAATTCAAATATTTGTAGCATCTACCAAGTCAGCCCCAACAGAATGAATACCTTCCACCCAACTGATACACCTATATTATTTTTCCCCAGCAGTTAGCGCTTTGGTAATTTTAGGGCATCTTGACAACTTCTAACATATGCACTTAAATTTCGTAGCAGCTTCTGGGCATGGCTACTCCTAAACTCATAGTCAGAGGCAAGTGCAAAGAATATGGCTCCTGGTTCAAGGGATAGGAATATTTTGTTCAGGATTCTCATTCCATGGGGTCCTGAGCCTTCACTGTGTGCAAAGATCTGGGTCTCCATGCAGTAGTGATCCTGGCAGGAAAAGCATCATTCTTACTGGTGACTGCACAGTAAGGAGATGGAACTAGGCGGTGGTGAATCCTTTAAGCCAACCAAATGGAAAGAACCCAATGAGACCAGTATCAGTGTTGTACCCAGTAATCGTCACTTGTCACTTCTTACCCATGGCAGCAACCCATATTGTTTTTGGACGGCTACAGAGTATAGAAGCCATCCTTATTATGTGGTTCCTTGTTTCTTCTATTGCACATGGTTTGCATCAGAAAGTTCATTTGGCTAGCATCGCAATGTTTGTGTGCCGAATGTCACCAAGTCAAACTTAAATGTCGATCTTTTACTTTGTGAGTCTGTTTATTGTAAAGTATAATGCATGTTTATAAACAAAAAAATCTAACAGATTTTTAAATGCAAAACAAATACATTAAAAATTGTTCACTTGTTAAATGCAACTGTATGTTTTTGGCTAGTAAAGCCAAGGCCAGGGAGCTGATTTTTTATGTTCCCAACTCAGTATCCACTCACAAATATTTGGTCTTGTAAAAGAAGAGACGTGACAACCTAAATAACCCAATCCTTGCCTATGTTTGATCATCTTTTAGGAAAAAAAAACCATTATGACCTTCATCGACTGGGTCATGATGGTGAGATCACAGACCCACAAGTAGGGAGCAAACTTCTTAAAGCAGAGACTATTTATATCCTTCTTGGGTTTTGCAAAATGAGAGGATGCAGAATCAGAAACTCGTGAGCGCCTGCTGTGGATACTTGACTCTAGCTTTGCTACAGTGAATAAAAGAGAAACAACTGCCTTTCATGAACTACGGCCTTTTGAGGAACACGTTCAAGAGCTCGAGCGCCTGTAAAATTGTGCTGATGTCTGTTGATCTCTGAAATAAGAAACCATAATAGAAACAAAATTTAATATTAATTACACTTGTGGAATGCTTATGGTGTGACAGGCACTGAGCATTTATTACCTTGTTTAATACTTATAGTAATCTCATGATGTTTTAGAAACTCCAATATATAAATGAACAAATCGAGGCACAGAGCCCAGCCTAAGATTATACATCTAGTAAGTAGCAAAGCTAGTATTTGAAATCAAGTCTTTTTAGGGTATTCAGAGATGGAAATACTGTAGTTAACTAACAAGAAATGGATGGATAAATGACATTGTTGACTACCTGTACTGGATAATATCCCTATCTGGATACCTTTTTCTCCTACAGAATATCTTTTCTCCTACCCATGGAAACACTTTCCTCATATCACATTATCTGACAAGCTGCGTCACTATTGAGAAATCTGCAAAGGGAGAGTGAAGAGTACTGGAGGATGTTCCATGCAGATCATGGTAAGGACAGACAACACAGCAAGTCACACACACACACACACACCATCTCTGAGGACTAGAGTGGTTCCCCTCCTCACCCCCATCACGGGCTCTCTCAGGGCAGTTCCAGACTGCCTCTCTGATGACTTATTTTGTGTCCTGGTGCACCTCCTCTGAAGTCGCATTCTTTCTTTAGCTTGGGCCATGCTTTCTTCCCAGAGTAGGTACGTTTTGCAAATCAGTTTCTTAGTACGCTAATGAGTGTGACCTCAAAAAGAAAAGCTGGGGGTGCTGAGGGAGGTTCATAGTTTACAAAAAATGTTTGCGAGAAATGCAAATGTAAATAAAGGGAAATGGGCATTGTGACTATCAAAGATTGCCCCAAACGGACTTGAAAAGCATCTTGCAGGACTTGTGTTCCTCACGATGCTGGCCTACCCTGCTGTTTCTGCTGAAATCACTTTTCCCAAAGGTAAGGAAACATTTTGTTTCCTTGAATTATGCATTTAAATAGCTAATGCTTAGAGGTCAACCACTCGCCCTCTTTCCAAACTTCTGAGACATACCTCATTGCCCTCAAGTACCATTTATCATTTATTTATCTCCATTTATTTATCTCTAACACTTACACTTACTAGACGAATAAACTTTTAAGCAATAAGTTCTCTTTACTGGAACCGTGTCTAACCATATTAGCATCTCACCCACTGTGGCTGCTCCATAAAATGTCAAATGATAAGAAGAGCTGGGATTTGGGACTTTTCTTCTGTGGTTTGAAACTTGGAAGTAATCCAGCTGTCGAGTCAAAGACAAACTTCACCTGTGCTGTTTCAGATCCATCATACGGACGAAATGGAAAGATAAGGTTACACCCAGTGAGATGCTGAAACATGGGAAATCGAAGCAACCCGAGGGCCATGTTAATTAAAGCAGTGCCCTGCCGGGCAGGGCTTATCAACAAGGCCCTGAGACTCCCCAAATGTGCGCCATTCAAGATCAAACCCGGCCAGCCCTTATCCATGGCGGAGAGGCACTCCAAGCCCCGTCTGAAGCACAACCTGAACTTTGCTGGCATCGGCCCAAGTGCCTACAGTGGACTTTGATCACGTAGCTCTAAGTGCCCTAGGATTTCACACCAAACTGAAGCTCAACTACCTTCACGAACAATGACAAAAGGTGGAGATCGGAGAAAAGCAAAGCAGGCCCAAAACTTCAGTCACACGCCAAGGAGATACCATGATGTTGAGAAGCCGCATGCCTCACGATCTGTGCTTTGAGCCTCCGCTGAGAACAGAAGCATCAATGTCTCCCTCACAGATCCTTTGCCTTTTCACAGTTCCCTCTTCTTAGGAGGTTCTTGTGCACCAGTAGCTTTTCGCATAGCCATATTCATCTCTCCAGCGCACTTATACTCTCTATGCCATGCACGAGCTGTGGCAGTCAGAGAATTTTGATGGGGCCTGGATTCTGGATACACATTGTGAAGATTTGTTTTTCTTTGTCACGATGGAGCTGAAAGGGCGCGCTAGACCTAGAAAGCTGTTCTCATGGTGAGAGTTTGCCGGTTTTGAAAAAGATGTGGTATACGTCCAGCCTTTATTTCTTGTGTAATTTCTCTTAGCAGGCTCCATTCATGGGCCTGCAGGGCTGGCAGCCAAGTGTTGAGAGAAGGAAAGCTGGTGTGTGGTGTGTGCTGACGGAGTGCGGGCGGCGTGGTGGGCCCTCCAGGCGTGCTGAGTGATGTTCCGCACCGCTAGCCTGGGCCAGCTGTCCCATACAGAGGGGTCTGTGTGACCCACACGAGTTACGACTCTGGAGTCTGTAGCTCTGGGGAGGTATTTCAAAAAAGGAATTCCTTCCACTTGCATCCCCTTTCTGGCATATTTTAAACTCTTTCCCCGTGCATGGAGTAACTATGTCTTTCATTAGTTACGATGCTGAGTGTTACCTGGTTGAAATGGTTACATTAATTGCTAATTATACCAGTAGTAGCCATAGAATATGGCCCCCTGAAGAACTGAATCAAAACACTGAGAACAGTGACAACAAAACCACAACTATTTTCAAATTGTTATTTTTAGAAAATCACACAGTCCCCTGCCTGCCCCAGGAAGGTGGATTCTAAAACGAAATTCTTTGGTAACTGAGGTTACCTACTTTCATGTTCTTTCACCTGCACACAAGAATCTCAAAGACCCGAGCTGGGGTTATGTGCTCATTATGTCACACGTGGTCCTTCTGCATTTTGCCCAAGACCCCGGGGGAAGGGGCTTGATTGGTTGGTATCCTTTTACTCAACAAGCTTAGGATAGCTGAACTCTGTTCCATGATGAATTACTAGCCTTGTTTTAAATCATTAAAATTGTCATTTAAAATAGCTTTTAAAGCAGAAAAGGACAAGCCTAGTCTCTCTGAGTCTCCCATCCAAAGCACACATATTAAGTGATAACAAACAACAGTCCCACACCCATTTATTTATGTGCACGATTAATGTCCTTCCCTCGCTGTCCTCCTCATGCTCTGATCTCATGTCCTGCCTCTCTCCTCCTTGCTCTCTGCACTCCAGCCCACTGACCTGAATGCTCCTGGGGCACACCAGTCAGGGCCTTTGCACCTGCTGTCTCCCCAGTCCACCTGCCCTTCCCCAGTATCTGCCTGGCTCTTCCCCCACTTCCTCCAGGTCTTTGTTCAAACATCACTGTCTTACTGAGGCCTTTCCCGGCCACTCTACCTAAAGCTCCTCTTGCCCCCAGACACTTTCTGTCTTTCCTCCCTGCTTTATTTTTCTCCTAAGCATTTATTGCTAGACTATAAATATATACATGCCATATATCTCATTCTTAGCCAGTTTTAGTGGTTGTGTCCCTAAACAGAATGTAAGGACAGAGAGTTTTTGCTTGCTTTGCTCCCTGTTACAATAGGGCCTGGCACATGGTGTTTAACAGAAATTTCTGAATGAATGAATGACTGGGGCCAGGCTCTGGCAGGCCACTCATGATCAAGCCAGGCAGGGTTTCTCATTGCAAGGAGTTTATAGTCTCATGGGAAAGACAGATATTAAGTAAGAAATTAAAACAAAATTTGCCTACTGCAGGGAGCTGCGAGAGCCAATGGCAGAAGACCCTAGCCTGGTCTCCCCACGGAAGTGATGGTTAAGCTGAGACCTGAGCTTATGTGAAGGGCCAGAGACAAGAGGGAATATGTTGGGTTCCAGGTGGTTGAAGCTGGCTTGTGAAAAGTGGGAATGGTCCAGAGGTGCGCTGAAGCTCGGGGGCGTGTTGTGAAGGCAACCAACCCCCTCAAGTGATATACAGGAGACTGAGCAAGGGGGAGTCATGCAGGGGTTTTGAGAGGAGAAACAACACAATCTGATCCAGAATAGCATTCTAGCCAGATTTGCGAGAAGCAAGACAAAGAGCTAACGTGAAGCAGACCTCAGCATGCACAGATTGTCAAATCTGTCTCTGTGAGAACTCACTGACTCCGAAGGAACAAAATTAGTAAGCACAGAGGATACACATGAGACAATTTCTTGGGATCCTTCAGTTCTAGGAACAAACTGAGCTCATTCCTGCCTCAGCATTTTCTCCCACCATGTTCCCCTTACTGGAAACGTTCTTTTCATCCATCCAAAGCTTCCCACCCTCCCTAAACACAGCCGCAGCCCACCTCTTCTGGAGAGCCCTTCGGGAGCTCTTTCTGTCCTCACTGATATCTCTGTCCTTTGATCTTCTAAAGCACTAAGGCACACGCCACACAATTTAGCTCCTAATGGTTTACTTTCTTGAATAATCTGATACCTTATTACCCCAGGTAGAACATCCTCTCCTTGCCAACGAGGGCCCCGCATTCTACCCACCCACTCCCCATGTACCTAGAGAAAGGATGAGAACACACTAGGGTCTTCCAAAATGTACCAATTGATTTAGGACCAGATTATTGAATACGCACTGATGTTTTGCAATCTTAGAATGACTCCTGAAAGAGTCACACTTTATATCTGAGGACATCTAAGCATATGTAGGTCAGCAGGGAAAACGAGGGGGAAGAACGAAGCTTTAGATTTATTACCTGGCTATAATTAAGTCAAGTGAACTCAAGCAAAAACAAAGATTGGAAAGCCTTTTAAGATGGCTGGGCACTTACAAAGAGCAAAGGCAGAATACCCAAAATTTAAAAGCCAATCTCAAATATAGCCCCCAATTAGATAATGGCCACAAGAATATCCAGTAGGACCTGAAAACCAAAACTGAGTGAAATTTGGCCAAGTGTATAAACGACCACAAACTTTAGTATGGTCGCTATCGATACCCAAGGTAATGCAGCAAAATGTGCAGGAACCGCTCTATTTCTGGAGTCAGATGTCAGAGTATTTCTTTCTGTTGTTGCTATATCGAGAATACGAACAGATTTGTTAATGACGACTTTATTCGTGTATTCTCCAGTGTCTTTTTCATCAGCTCTCGAGGACCACTGAATGGATAAACATAAAATAGTGTCATATCTCTCGAGTCCAGTTCAAAAATCTCAGCGTATTATAGTAAACTATCTTTTGGAGAAGATTTAATGATGTTTTACTTGGTCCTTGTTGAGAGAGACAACAAGCCCAATGAATGGGCTTCCCATTGCTGATGTAGATCGAGGAGTGTGTAAGACTGTTACAATATGCTCCTACATAAAAATTATTGCAGGTCCTCTGTTGCCTAAACTATGCAGCAATTACCCTAAGCTTACTTTGTGTACCAGTTACGAAATGATGGGGATGCCAATCACATTGTTCTAGCTACAGGTGTGTCAGCCTTTCTACTCTAGGTCCTTAGATTCAAGAGTTTATAACTTGGCCATAAAAACTAATCACGAAATGAATCTTGGCATATAAAAGCCACTTCCCAATTTTTTTTTTAAGATTTTATTTTTTTTCCTTTTTCTCCCCAAAGCCCCCTGGTACATAGTTGTATATTCTTAGTTGTGGGTCCTTCTAGTTGTGGCATGTGGGACGCTGCCTCATCATGGCTTGATGAGCAGTGCCATGTCTGCGCCCAGGATTCGAACCAACGAAACACTGGGCCGACTGCAGTGGAGCGCATGAACTTAACCAGTCAGCCACGGGGCCAGCCCCCCACTTCCCAATTTTTTAAAAAACACAAATTAGAAAAACTCTACATGCTTTGTCATGTTTTATGTTACCCACAGGCCCCAAAATGAATTAGCAAATCCTTTTCCCTTATTTGTTTTTTCCTTCCTCCTTTGGGTCAGTTTTTAACCTGACTCATCTAGTAAAGGTTATCACTTGGAGTGAAAAGAATTAAGTTCTTTTGCGTCACACGAAAGTATTTTCCTTCAGGTTGTGATGGGAGGAGGGAAGATCGGCTAACACAGAAATCTCAAGTTTGAGTTCAGGGCTATATTTCTGAGTGAAACAAGATGATAGTATTACAATTGTGCATTTAGATGTTCTTTTTTCTTGAGTGATCTCTAAAATTTTACGTAATAAAAAACCGAGAGATCAAAGATTCACTCGTTTTTTCCTAGCAATTCCAGTTACAGATGTTTCTGATTGCAAAGTGTTCCAGATACTTTATGAATCTTAGGCCATTTAATACACCGATACTGCAAAGAGGCATTACTGCCTTCATTTTACAAATGAGGAAACTAAGGCTCAGACCAGTTAAGCAACTTGTTAGAGGTCACACAGTGGAGCTGAAACAAAAACCCAGGCCCATGAGCAGAGGTTGAATCTTTGGTATTCTATATAGTCATCACAAAGGCAAGTCATGCTAAAAAGTACCAGTACTTCAGTGGAACAAATTACTTACCTACAAATTATTTACTTCAATATATACTCTAAAGGGCTTAATTCTGCTAACATACAATAAGTGTTTGAATGGTAACTGCAAGGACTCTGCAGGGCTGGGCCTAAGTAAAATGTGGATAAGGCAGCCCCTCCGTTTAGAATGCTCATTTTGGTCCACGTCATGGAAATTTGTCAATTTCCCTAGTCGTCTTCAATTCATTCAAAAAGTTTACCATGAGAGTTAACGGATCATGAGGGCCGGCAGGTAGCACTGACTCAAAGCTAGAAATGCTCTGGCTCTCAGAAACGACTCTCATTCTGGGGCCTGGCCAAAGCTGGGCTAAGCATGGCGGGTCACCCTCAAATGAGGATTCATGTTCATGTAAGCTGAACTTGTCCCCAAACAGTTGCTAGTTAGTAAAGTTTCATTTTGGTCAGATCCATTCCCAATATCTGATAGTCAAAGTCCAATTCACCAGTTTTTCATATTTTTCAAAAATCAGGGTTTGTAATTTTAACTGGAGGAGAAAGGAAGAAAAGAAAAGAAAAAACCAACAAGGGAATAAAAGGGAGCAGGAGGGGGAGGTGGGGAGGAGATGTGATATGTGTTAAAAGCATTTTTAAAACAATCATTGACCAAAAAGGGATCCCAGATCCCCAAAATCTGTCACCATCTTTCATCTCTTTTACAGTGTACCTATTTTCATCATAAGCCCCACAGGCAAGGACCAAGTCAGCTTCAGTATTTGGCCTGAAGCCTGCTGTAATTATTGATGACATAATATCAATCATGACTATAAGTTACCCTGTTAACATTATGTGAATATTATTTTATAAACTTTAATAAGTTGCTTGAGCATTTAAGATGAATGGTTTAAAAGTCTAAATTCATATTCATGCCAAATATGTAGGACATATTTTTCATAATTGTTCTTGTCCCTTGGGTCAGCAATACAGTTTATAATCATCATAAAATTTCATTCTGAATTCCTTCTAATTTATCAGAAGGAAAATATAGATGGTTATTATCCAATTAAAATACTCCTGATGCTTTTAAGGTAGACGTTATGGGGTTTTTGGAGTTTCACTGAAGACAATTAAAAAAAAAGCGAGCAGCTGTGTGACTTCAAAGTGTTTTCAAGTGCTCCGAGTGTGCGGAGCCATTCAGCTGTGCAGTACCCTGTTCCTACCTGTCTTGTTCTCATCTCATCTGTGATGTGATCAAGAAATAATTGGAACGTTTTACCCATGTGAAAGGTGCAGAAGTGTGTGACTAAAGATAGAATTTTCATCTGGTAGCTATCGAATCCATTCTGTACTCACACACACTTGGCCGATAGTTGCCAAGAGCAGAGACCAGGAAGACAATCATGGAAAAACCTGAGAAAAATGCATGACTCTGGGTCTACCTGCTTGGCTGGACAGAGTGCCACTTGCTTTGAGAGATGTGCTTTGTGTGCCCTTCGGATGGATGCTTTGTGAAGGTGATGTTTTTTCTAGATGATTCCCACGCTACTACCTAGAAAGCAACCCAGTAGGGCAGACTCAGTTATAATGGCTACAATTTCTTGCAGAGAAATTGAACAGATCAAAGTGATTAACACCCCCCAAAAATAAATGCCTTGTCACCAAAATTGCAATTCAATTCATTCTGAAAGAATCACACGCAGAATTTAGCCTCATATTCCTTCCTTAGGCACACTCAATTCCTACCTTCTTCTCTGATCATGATCTTAAACCAGAACTGTGCTGAAATGTATTTTTATTTTCTCCCCCTCACTTATCAGAATATCTTAATTTCACTTACACCTGAGTCCAGTTCTCTGAAAAGAAAGCCCCCCAAATTCATAAACTTCTAAATGTTTACTTAATATTAAGAGGAGCACACCTCTGTGAGGGGTGCTGTGAAGATGCCTTATCTGTGCACAGCCTTTCCAAGAACCAGTGAACCTCCTGAAGGGAGCAGGTCGAGTCTTTGCAGTGATTAGTTGGTACATATGCTAAAAGCCAACAGGGTCATTTAAATATATGCAAATAGCTTTCATTTGTACCGTGTGGTATAGTTTATGAAGAGGTTTGGCACATGTTGCATCACTTGGCAAAATAAGCCTACCTCCCTGTCCTGGGAACACTTCACGGCTGTCTCCTAACACATTGTTTGTTTGTGAACGACATTTTCTTATTAGGCAACTTTTCACTAGAAACATTTAACTGGAGGATCCATATCACAAAAGGTGATGAAATAGAATGCATTCTTAAGTTAAAAAAAAGACATTTTTTTAAAGCACATTTAAATGTGGGTCATGACTGAAATGGGTCTCACCCACAAGGGCACATTTGGCACCAGCTGTTGTGTTTTGCTCCAGCATGAGATTCGAATGCCTGAGCACTAGTTACTCCAGTTCTCAGCAGCCACGAATTTTGATAGATGGCTCCGCGTTATGAAAGCTTACCTCTTTATGGCTTCGCCCGGGTGAGTGCATGGCTCCAGGCTTTTCTTGTAGGCTCTGACCTAGAGGAATGAAGTCTGCAATTCGGGATGTGCAGGCGCCGACTTGTAAGGGAGAGCCCCACACGTGCAGGTATCACTGCCTCCACTGAGCTGGGAAACTCTAGCCCGGGAACGTGGAGTCACTAAGTCTTCCAAACTAGGAACAGAGCCCCAATTTTAAGGAGGCTATCCAAACAGGTGACAAACTGCTCTACTTCAAAGACAGGAAATCCCTTCAAATGTTAAATGGTAAGGACACAAAATGACCTACATTCAGGAAAATGGGGAGCCAGTAATTCAGCGTCATGTTTGTTCCAGTTTAATGGAGCGTGTTGGGTGGATATTAACTGGTGCTGAGGATCCTTGCTCTAAGCAGGCGGCAGCCTTTCCACCGGAAACCCATGTTTTCAAGGTCTTATTGAAAAAAAAGTCACTTGAGTTCACATCAAATTGAAGTTACTATGTAAAGACTCTCTCTGGGCCAGTTTTCAGATTTAAAATTAGTCTGGTTTAAAATTACGGTTACTCAGAATGTTTAAGAAACTCTATGAAAAAAATTTCACATCTTCCTGAACATCAGCACTAAGGGAAGGCACCAGCCTACAGCGCAGCCTCGGAAAAGGAGCAGAAGGATTGCTTCAGGTTGGAAAGACAGCCCGGAAGCTCCCCAATACCAAGGCACAGGACTCCCCAATAGTTTTTCCCAGCTCAGACTGCCAAGTCTAGATGGATTTCTTACCAATCCCCAAAAGTACTTAGGGCTATGGATGCAGCAGTGTGAAGCATGTAAGTGTAAGCACTAAATTCTTGCCCAATTCACTCAGAATAAAAGGAGGGCGGGCATTGAGATGGCTGAAGGGGACAGAGATACGGTTCTGCTGTTTTCCCATTGCAGGGCCTCTGCGGTCCCCCAGCACTTGGAAGCATTACTGAACAAACGTGCAAGCGGGAAGGAAATGGGTGGGAGAGAGTCAATCCCATCTCAGAACACAAAAGTCGTCCTTCCGTGTTTACATGTTCAAAAAGCAAAAATCCCAAAAAGGATTGAGATTGGAAAATTCCTGGGGAACCAAAAAGCTTAACCTACATTCCAAAGTTTTATCAATTTAAGCCCCTCGGAGCAAGGAGGTCAAAGTTAACTCTGCTTCCCCGCTTACAAAGCAAGTCAACTTATTTTGTATGTGTAGCTATAAACTGTTTGCAAGTTTCCTAAGTCAGGCACTTGGGATGAATTATGAATGGAATTAACCAGCTTGACTTGGAATTTCCTCACTTTTACTGGTCTTTAAACAAGATTTTTATACATTCATATGTAATCAATGGGACCAACACATGAAATGGCCCTTAACATAAAACATTCTGTTTTAGAGCCATTTTGCAGTTAAGGAAACTTAAATATGAACTTCTAATGTGGAAAAGGTAGTTTTTACATGCTGCTTTAAAACTGATCTGGAAAACTGATGAACTGGTCACAAGATTTCTGTCAGAAACTGAAATTAAGTTTATATTTTAAAATATAATTTTAATATTAGCTTTCTTTCATGAAGCCAACCTGCTTCTGATAGCCTTAGCTGTAGCCACCTTAAAAATACATAACTTTGGTGTCTGGTTATTGAGTTTTTAAGTTACAGGCTAGAATAATTTAGATATTCATAAATACTGGGCATGAGGAAATCCTTCCAGAGGGCAAAACTACCTTTAAAATTATCATCCAAATGAGTGAACGCTACACAGTACATCTCCTGATTTAATTTCTGCTCTTAGCTATTTCATACCTTAACATATATTATTCCATACAAAACTTGCACTGTTTTAAAATTTCTCCATAAACTGGCATGTTCAAATTGATTTCAATAGCAGTTTACGTGCATAAAAACTATGAGACTGGGATCAATGTCAAGTTTTGGAGAGAAAAATGAACTTGGATTGCTTTTTACTTCAACAGGGCACATGTTCAAATTTATCCCATGTATATATAAAAGAAATGAAAATAAAATGTTTCCACTGTTTATGCAAAAAGTAAAACACAATAAATTCCAATAATGCTTTTATCATGTAGTTAGCATAACAAAATCTTGGGAACATTTAAAAGAAAGGTACTAATTAAAGTACACACAAAAATTTCAAACTTTAAAAAGCAGTTGGAAAAACACTTTTCAGTCACTTGGAATATAATTACTTGCACATTTTCATGGTCTTGTAGATTTCAGTAGTAAACTGCTTTTACGAACTTCTCCTTGCCTTTTCAAGTACTTCAAAAATCTAAAGGGCCAAGAATATTCTTTTTTCTTTATAATACATTCAAAAGTATCCACCACCTTGACAGAACTGTTATTACGGTAATAATTTTCTTCTACACGATTATAGCATTTCTACAGAATGGAAAACAGCCTCTGATTTTTTTTTTGGAAGTGACGCAATAGTGTGGGAGAACTTCTTTAAAACAGGTTTTCACATTCATCTAAAATGTATTCATTCCCAAGTTTCTTTACAAAAACCTTTGATATTACAGCTTTACACAGACTGCATTTATAGGTTTGGAAATCCTCCCCCCTCCACTAAACTCCTTAAATAGGGTTGTAGTAATCTTGCTTAAAATTAAAAAAAAAAAAAAATTTACTTACAGCAATCATATATCTACCTGAAGACAGTTAAAAATACTAGTCGTGATGCTGTTTTTAATAGTTATGAAAATATTTTTTCTGAAGGACAGGTGAACTGCGATCTGAAACTCGAACACAGAACAAAATCATACAAGTAGAAAAGTTTCCTTCTGAACTTCACAAATCGACGAAAAAACGTTTATCATAAAATTTTAAAGACAAAACTTTTAGTCTGGACAATGGAGAAAATCCTATGTACTAAAATATTTGTTTCTGTACTTCCATAAACTTGCCCTTCATTTTCAAAGGCAACACTGACCGACCACATTCACAGTTGCTGTCTGCCGGGAATGGCTCAAAGGCGAGTCACCGACATGTCAGCGGTCCCTTCCCCCGAGGCAGGCATACTGAGTCAAAAAAGGAATTTTATTATTCCTATTCATTCCTTTTAATTGTTTTTATTAGCTCTTAAAGCCTTGGAGAGTAAAGATCAAACCACATTTAAACGGACTTGTCTGCTTTTTTAACTTCGATGCTCCAGCCCAGGCTATCTCAAAGTCAATACTTTGCAAATGACAATAAACAAGGTTTCTAAAAAAAGCAAAAACAAAAACAATACTTTTTTCATATAACTTACAACAACAAAAATCTAAAATATTGGGCTATAATTCCCACTAAGGTAATTATATTTATTTTAGGCTAGAAGCGTCAAGTGAATATTGCTTATCTAAAGAGGCTTGGCGCTCCATTTGCCTTGAACATTACTTTGCCACATAAAAATCAAATGCTCTTGCCGTCTGGAAAATTAGAAATACAAGGCATTTTCATCCTAGTAACAACCTGTGCAAGTCTCTATAGGAAACTGCAGGATCTTACGTGGCAACTTAACTTACCTCTTCTGGGCTTTAGCAAGGGGTTTACGTAAAAATATTTACTCTCTGGCAAAATGTGGCTAATTCTTAAATGCAGCTTAAAACCTTGGCCATCCAGGAAAAATGACGCCACGAAATGTGTCACTGTCCATTTATTTCCTATCTCACTAACTTCTAATTAATACACTCCTAATATTGCCTCCTCAGTGGGCAGCGTCTGCATCCTTTTGGAGCTGCAAACCCAGACCTGGCCCTGGGACTCTGTCTAGCGAAAAAGCACCCGTCTTTCATTGGGCGCCGTCACCGACCTCGCTCTCCCGAGAAGACAAATACTTCTCAGATCTCGCACCCCTCTTTACAAACCTGCGCGGGGCTTTCGGGGGGAGGGGGAGGCAAGACTTTGGTGGGAGCTGCTTCTCTTCAGCAAAGCGAGGGCTGACTGCAAAGGCGCGGCCCGGGTGTTGGAGCAATTTCCTGCCGATTCCAGATTCCAGTCGGAGCAGCGTGGAGAGGAAGTCTGACTTCTTTTCCAGGCGGAGCCTCCTGCTCGGCCCGGGGGCAGCGCCGCGCCGGGGGCCCGGCCCGGGCCAGGAGGAGCGCGAGCCGGGTGCCTGCCCCCAGCCGGCGGCCCAGCGCGCTGCGGGGTCGGGGAGAGGGGCCCGGGAGCCGCGGGCGCACAGAACTCCCAGAGGGGGCTGAGCAGGGCAGAACTCGCTCTCAGAGCCGCGGGCTCCAGCCGCGGGGATGCACTTGAACCCGCGGCGAGGCCTGCGACTCGCCGCGTCCGGAGCGCACCCGCGCGCGGCGCAGAGCCGGACTCCGCGGTCTCCGCTGGCGGAGCGGCCGGGCCCGGGGTGCTGGGCTGGGGGCCCCACTCCGTCCCCCGGGGTTCGCACTGCCGGGGGCAGCGCATCTCACTCCGGGACCCCGAGCCGGAAAGCGGAGACCGAGGGCCGCCTGCGGCAAAGCTCGACTTACACTTCATTTTCCGATTTGGAGAAAATGTCACAGGAGAGGGGGGAAAAAAAAGAACTGTAAATATGATTTCGAGGGGGGCGAGGGCACGGCGTGTGCGCGCGGCCGGGGCGGCGGGGCGCCGGGCGGGCATTCCCGGTCTCGCAGCGCGCCCTAGCGGACGCCTTCCCCCGGCAGCGGCCCCGCGACGCGCGCCGGACGCCGAGCTCATTACAATCTGCAATATATTATTTCTTCCAAAGTATTGACAATGTGTGAGACTCCAGTAACCCCGAGCTCTTGTCTGTAATCGGCACATTTATTCACATTTGGGGAGAAAAATCCGAATTAAATCCCCGTGACCCAGCTCGGGTTACAGTGTCATTTTCCCTGGATCCTCTTTTAAATCCACTCCACACTGCTTCTCTGTCTATTACATGCTAATTTAATTTTACTGTGGACGATATTTTCAGCATTTGCTGAGGACAGTAAATTTTGTAGTTTATGTTATTTCACTTTTTATGACTTTTTAACACTTAATAAAATTTTATTAGAGCACTTTTGTGTTTACAAGGCCACAAAACTCTTGGCAGGTTGTCAGAAGTCCTTTTTATTATGATCCTACTGATATACTGCGAGTAATGAAATAATCATGTCCAGAAATGTATCAAAGGCCAGAGGGATTATCCCACTTAATAGCTCCACAGATGCGCCCAGAAGAACGCGGACACGCGGCAGGACGGGCTGAGAGGCGGCGGGAGGAAGGAGGCAGCCCCCGCGCGCCTTTCTTTACCATTTCGGTTGCTTTCCTAAAAGCCTACATGCAGGGTCATGTGACTTTCCGCGGTCTCAATAAAAAAAAAAAAAAGAATTTATTCTATTGCAAAATGTGCTTTTCTTTTTACTCTCCTTGTGTGGGCATTTAAGGCTGCTCTAGTGGCAGTGGGGCTGGCTCAGCATATCCGTGTCAGTCACTTTCCTCGCATTTCTAAGTGTACTTTTGTGGCATTTAAGCAGCCGACGGTGACATTGGTGTTGATCGGTGCGGCTTCTCCAGCCCACACCGAGAGAAGGCACTGGGAGGGACCCAGGAGGGCACGGAGGTGTTTTAAGGTCCTTCCTCTCCTGCCAGACAGCACCTTTTGATGTTGCTTTTTGTTTTGTTTCGCAAAACAGGGGAATAGTGGCTTGAGGACTCTGCTTTCTGCCTTGTGCCAAAGAACCACAGATGCTGCTTTTATTTTATTTTTATTTTTTTGGTAAGACTTGCTGTGAGGACTGAGATATTGCAGCTTTTATTTTTTTTAAAAAAAGAACCATTTCCTTTTCTTTTAAATATATATGTGATCATTTAACACACTGGTGTTAAATTCACTCTTGCCGCAAAAGAAGGCCATTGGTACTTCCTGACCCTGAAAGCAAGGTGGGTGGCTTTGTTTTCTCCTTAAATTTTCTGTCTCCAGCTTCATTTCTCTTTCTCTGTTATTTCCTAAATAGTGTGCCAAAGTGACCAGAGGCATGAGGAGTGGAATCACCAGTGGAGTGATTCTGAAATTACTGTTGCTATGTTCAAAGCACGTGTTCTTCTAAACTTTGGCTCTGAGGGACTCTGGCAATGTTCTTCACGAGCACACTCTGGTGTGTGTGTGCGTGTGTGTGTGTGTGTGTGTGTGTTTCATGTTTCAACACATCACATTCGGATTTTGTAGTCTGTCATTGTTTAAAACAACCCCTGGGAAGCGTGCTTCCCGCTCCAGATTGTCTCTGTCACACATGTGTGTCCTCTCCTGTTCAGATGTGCAGAAGGCTGCTCACGAGGGCTCTTTGATTTCCACTTCAAGGGAGCAATTTCGTTCTTTGTATGTCATTTGCTAACCACAGACAAAACTTAGTGCCTGGTCCGATAGTCTACTGTGCTCACAAGGTGGTCTGAAAAGAGCATATGAAGGATACCACCCATCTCTTAAGAAAAATTTATGTCCTGAGACTATTTGGGCAGTCATTTTTCTCTTTTTACAGTGTTTTCCATTTGCAAATATGAGGCAGTTTTTCTTTTCTTCTCTTTTTGAAATGATTTCTCAAACATAGCTGAAGAATTCGGAAAGACAGTGATGTCAGGCTCTGAATAAGCACCCTTCCCCTGTTCTAGTTGTCAGTGGTGGTTCGTATTCTTCGCCTTTTACCACAAGAGACACAAGACTGGACAGAGAAAAGGGTTCAGGTTTTAGCCCTCGAAATTCCAGAGCAAATATTTTACATAAGGGAATTGATGCCCAAGTGCGAGAATCAAGAGGAGCATATTAATTCTAATTCTGCTATAAAGTGACAGTTCAATTTTATAAGTAATTTGTGTCTAGGACAATTTAAATAATACTTCAAAGGCTATAACAGCTTTCAAGTTAGAAATCTGTCTTATTAGATTTATGAAGCAAACCTCCCCTAAGTTAAATATTTTTAATGCATCAAAGTATGTTTGTAATTTTTATTCAAAAGAGCAAGAGATTGCCTTCAACACGGTAACTGATGACACACAGCCTGGTCAGTGGAGGGTCTAACTAGTGTCCAGGGGGACTTGACAGTCCCTTCTGAAGTATTCAGTGCTGAAAGCAAAGGAAAGAGGGAAGCCCCAATCCTATCGTCTAGGGAATTCATCTTGAAAAGAGGAGTAAATGAGCCGAGCAGAGGCATGAAGTGGCCCCTCAGATGACCAGGTGCTGTCAGAAAGCAGTGAGGCATGGTGGCAGAGGGGGAGGACAGACCCTAGAACCACTTTTCTTGGTTCTAATTCTACTGCGTATTACTTGTGTGGTCTTGGACAAGTTGCTTAACCTCTCTGAGCTTAGTTTCTTCATCTGTAAAATGGGACTGATGCTGGTACCTCCCTCCTGTTTTTGTTGAAAAGTTAAAAGAGTTAATTTATATGAAATGCTTAAAACAGACTCTGAATGCTACTGAAAACAAACCCCAGGAAGACTGATGTATCTATCACCTAGCACATGCCTGGCGCTGGCAGATGTCAGTAGGTGTTTGCTGGATGAGTGCTGAGTGTGATTTCGTTGACTGCCCTGGTGGTTCAGATGTGGCCCACGGGCAGTAACCAAGGCAGCATCAGCCTCAGGTCTGGACTTGACTCCACTGAGAATGGACTCCAGGAAAAGTTGTGTCCAACTGCTCTTTCACTTTTTCTTTGGGTTTCTATGTTGTCTCTCAATTAACAATTGGGTTATAAAGTTTTCAAGGAAAGACAAAGTCCAAATTTGGGAGGAGGTTCCTATACTCAGCATAGCCCTTGGTCCAGAAGTAACAGGTAGCTGATAAGAGAATCTGATATACCAACACATATCAAAGTTCTCTGTATGGTAATCTATCATTCAATAAACAGCACTTGCAGGTACTATGCCAAATTCTTTGCATACGTGGTTTCATTTCATCTTGAGACTGACCTTCATACAGGTAATTATCACAATCCCTGTTTTACAGGTAAGGAATATGAGGCTCAGAGGAGTCAAGTGACATTCCCAAGGTCACACAGCTGGTAAATGACAGATCTAGAAGTTTTAGGAGGTCTCTGGGAATGTAAAACCTATGCAGGTAGTTAACCACTATTCTACACTGCCTCCCAATCTGCTTGGCTTTATAGAGCCCTTAGCCTATTTGCTTGCTTACAGCTGTTGTGTAAACCATGATGAAAATGGAAAAGATGGAGGCTGGGATCCAGGCCTATTATTCTTGAATCATCTGTGTCTTGTGCAGTGATTTGAATACTGGGATCCAGGGAGTGAGGCACAGGCCTGCCCCCCAGGGCCTTGCCTATCCTCAGCGCATCCCCAACTACAAGTAGATGTTTAAAAAGGGCCAGAGGAGAAGTCAGGGCTGCTTTTCTCCCTCTTTGGAAAAATACAATTAAGCCGAATTTCCCAAAACTCGTATTAAAACAAGTGAACGGAGTTGCAGGGCAATAAAAGACTGACAGAGCAGAACTCAGACAAGTGGGTGGCAGAGCAACTTTTCCTTTTCAGCCAAAGTTCTTCATGGACTTTAAAGACATTCATTCTTCTCAGATAGTTGCTGGGTGTCCTGACCATTTCAAGGAACGAAGAACAACCTGAGAAAATAAGAAAAGCCTTGATCCACACACAAGGTCACTGAATGAGCAAGCAAAGGGTGATGCTTTAACCACCCGATCAGTTCTGCACCCTTGAAACAACATGCGCAGAACCCCAAAAGAGGACATCAAAGGGCCCATGAGTTGTTCTAGGGAATATTGGACACCCCCTTGGTAAAAATCCATCCAAGGGTACATTTCAAAAGTGGATGATGAAAAGATGAAAGCAATTGACAGCTAGCTGGTAAACCCTATACTTTTCTTGAGAAGAAAAGGCTCCATCTTAGGTTTAGGGAGACTGCACCACCACCAAAACAGTTAGAATTCATCTTTGACTTGTGACTTTGCGACTGTTATTGCTGGGAGAAGGGGAGGACATGAGGGATACCTCCAAACGACTCACGACTCCCAGGGACTGAGCGCACTGCGTGAATGGAGAGCGGCGGACTCATTAAGTGCGCCTTTGCTGCTCGGAATCGAGGCCAATACCAGGCCTCCGTGGTTCTGCTGGAGAAAAGTTCTGGGTTTACCAGTTCTTTAAGCTTGTGACTCAGGGCACTTAATTTGCCTTTCTGTCTCTGAGTTTTTGTTTTTGAAAGAGAAAAGTAATCAGGATTTTAACTCATGTCTACAGGGTTTTTGGAATTTAGGCTATTTTTAGAATTGGTTTTGAGCTCTTCACTATGAAGTCTGAATAAATTTTTAAAAAATAGATAAATAACTTATTGTGTCTTGAATATTTGATAAGAACAAGAGAAAACTATAAAAGCAACATCAGCTGAGAAATTTAATCCCACTAAAATAAAAATGTAGCACTGTGTACAATAGAACTGAGGTTGGAAATCTCTAGAAAGAACACGGAGAATTGATGCTCAAGCCATATTGCAGCAGGCATGGTTTTAAATTACCAAAACTTTTAAGGACCTTGAGTCATTTTCTTCAAATTTGACTTTCCTTTCTTTCTCCATCTGTGAATTTGCCAAGTTAACGTTTATTGCTATAACAGGTTTTGAATGATGGTGCATTTTTTTGGAAAAGGTTTGAGTACTTTTTGATTATTTGATGGAAAGAATGTACCCTTTTTCTTTTTTATGTCTCTTTCAAAGGAACTGCTCTGATGTAAATAAAATCTTGAAAAAATGCATTCTGTTCCATGAAAGTTATGAGTGATTGCTGACAGCATGTTACGAACGAAATGGTTCTTGGTTCTAATCTAGTCAGCGAGCCTGAGGATCAGACCTTATTCCCAAAGTTTCAGAATCTAGAATGAAGGCAATGATCAGCAACGCCAAAATGCAAAACCCGAGGCAACAAAGCAGGGAGCCTGGGGCAGTACAGACAGCCACTGGAATCTGGTTGCTAGGAGACACTGGTCTTTCACTGGCGGCAGGAAGATGTCCTTGAGCATGGCTTCCCCTGTGGTTGGCTTTGGACAAGCCGTGAATCAGTCTGTCCTCACTAGTGCCGCCCTCCCAACAGGGACGATTAGCCCAGAGTGCAGGTGACACAGAGGGGCGATGGTGGGTTCTGTTCCCTCAGGAAGTTTCCCCCACATACCCTGCCTTTCTGTGGTACCCTTCTGAAATCAATAAGCATTTCATATGTCTACTCTGGGTTATGAGGATATGGAAACAAATAGCTTCTTGTGCTAAGACCTGTAAGAATTTTACAAAATAAAATTACACACTAAATTATATGAAACAGCCTACACGTGCTGTGGGAAAAAAAGAGGGATAGGATCATTCGTAAATGGGAATTAAAAGAGATTTCATAGAGGAGAGGGAACTGGAGCTGGGACTCGTCCAGGGAGGGATGGTTCTGTCAGGACAACCAGGCGGAGGGCGGAGAGCTCTCTCCGAGGGCCCTGAGGGCAGTGAACTTGTCTTTCCTGCTCACAGAAGCATCCCCAGCACCTAGGACAGTGCTTGGCAGAGAATCTATGCTCAGTGTTCAAGGGCTGAATGAATGCAGGAGAATGAAGGTGCTGGAACATGCGTGGTGGAAGCTTGGAGGGCCCTGTTAGTGTTCCAGGGAAAAGCCCATTGAAAGAACGTTCAGTGAAGGAGGTTGGCCTTATGATATCAGAGTGTCTGTCTCAGAAGTGGTGAGAAATGAGATTGGCCAGGTGAGGTGCAGCCCATATGAGGCTCTTAAAAACTAAGCAGAAAATGGCTTAAAAAGTAAGGGTGCTACTGGGAGCCTCTGGGCCTGGTAGAGATGAAAATTTTGTGGTTTACAAATGCTCTTTCAAATGCATTATCTCTTAAATATGAGCAGTTTATTAAATGTCAATTATAACTCAATAAAGCTATCGAAAATGCATGATCTCATTAGATGTTCAATATTTGGTGAAATGCACCTTATCATTACTTCATTTTTACAGATGAGGAAACTGAGGCCCAGAGAGGCTCATGGCTTGCCTGGGTCCATATGTTTCAGAGAACAAGCCAAGACTTTAGGGTCTTCTGTCTCCACACTCCTCGTGTGCTCCTTTCTGAAAGCTGCCCTCTGCTGATTTGGGACAAGAACGGCCTGTGGTGGGGGAGGTCAGCTGGGAGGTGGTGCCCAATGGCTGTTTGTGAGGTGACCACAGTGCTGGCTGTGGGGACTGGAGAGGAAGATGAGAGAGCAGTTTTCTCTCTCTCGGGCTCCCTTGCCTCTTCCTATGCTTCACTAGCTTTGCCTTTCCTCCCCCATACTTCCTTCTTCCCTGCCAGCATCTCAGATCTCTGAGGGACATTCCTGCTATGTAAGCATCATATATGTGGGCTTCCTGACGGCCTCAGCTGCTATAACGCCAGCTTTGGGGCAATACCGTACTGTCTGGGAGAGGAAAGGGCAACACTTTCCCCCCCCCCACTTTTATTGAGATGTAATTGACATATAACATTGTGTAAGTTTGTACAACGTAATGATTTGATACATGTGTGCATTGCAAAATGATTCCCACAGTAAGATTAGTTAACGTTCATCACCTCACAGTTACAATTTTTTTCCTTGTGATGAGAACTTTTAAGATCTACTCTCTTAGCAACTTTCAAATATACAGCTCAGTGTTTTTACCCATAGTCACCATGCTGTACATTACATCCCCAGAACTTATTTATCTTACAACTGGAAATTTGTCCCGTGTGACCATCTTCACCTTCCACCCCCACCCTGCTCCACCTATGGAAACCACAAATCTGACCTCTCTTTCTATGATTTTGGTTTTTTTAGATTCCACATAAAAGTGAGATCGTACAGTATTTGCCTTTCTCTCTCTTATTTCATTTACCAGACTGCAACAACTTTTGAATCTGAAACATTACATCTGTGGTACCTCTCAGAGAGATCTGATGTAAAAGAGAACACAAAGAATGAGATTCGGAGCCCATCAAAAATTACTAACATTTGGACCATCCGTGCAAACGTTGCATTTAAATATGCATTTAAAAGCTCATAGTAAAGGTCTTCCAGACCTGGTTTAAAAAATATTCACCCAACTCTCACATGTGTGAGTGAAAATCACTTCGATTTTGCCTTGAATATTAAATAGCCTCAAATATAAGCAACTCAACCATATGAGAGACGCAGTATGGTCCTGTGGGCTTTGGAGGCAGATAACTGAAGTGGGAATCTACATTCCACCATTTACTAGATGTAACTTAACCTCTTTGAGCCTCAATTTCTTCATCTGTAAAATGGGAATAATAAGTCCTATTTAACAGGATTGTTGCAGCAATTAAAAAATAAAATGAATGTAAGGAATTGAGCACAGTGCCAGCCTTATATCGAGCCATCACAGTGAGAATGGCAGCCCCCAGCAGCAGCGGCATCGTCAGCTCATCATCTCCATCAGCTGCATTACCGGAAACACTCTGTCCTAGCCTATGGCATCAGAGAAAAACAGTCTTGCTTTCTCTAGCTTTTAGCTTTTGGACTCTCCCAAGGCTGAAGATTATATTTGTAATGCTACAATTTTAATAATTTTGTTGCCTTAATAGCTCCTTTGGGGTCCTTTTTTTTTCTCCTACCAACTTGCTCAGATAGAGCTATTCAGCAAATAACACTGAAGAGTAAGTGTTTATTGAGTAGTGTATGAAATGAATGACACTACCTCCAAGGGAAGTTTACTTTCTCCCATTGATTCTAGCATGGATTCTTTCTCGCGAAGGGTGGCGGTGGTGGTTGGTAAGTGGTGTTGATAAACAGGGTGACATGGCAGAGGTGTTTCTGTGGGGTCAGGTACTAGTCCCTCAACCCCATTCTTTGGGAATTCCTTTTCATTATACTGCAAAGCAGCCAGCTGGAAAAGGAAAATTCAGGTAACTAGTTCTTTTACGGAAAACATCCAGGTTGGCAGGACTTTTTTTGGTGAGTTTCTCCCCTGACCTCCGCAATGGCCTAGCTAGACTAACTCATTGTTTCCAACCAACCAGCTTGACCTGATGCTTCTGTGCAGAGCCCGTTTGTCCCCCAAAGAGCTCCTTTTGTCCCCAAAATACTCGGTGCTGCTTTCTTCCCCAAAGCACTCTGCCAGCTGCTCTGGAAAGAGCAGGTGTGACAACCTCTACCCCTCCGGTCTTCCTTGTTCTAATAGTCCTCTGGCTCCTGAACCCCAATGTGCATCAGGAGTATAGACACGGTGTCGGACAGTAGTATTAAGTAGTTGGATATATGGCAAATGGAAATAGGATTAAAAACAAATCCAGCAAGATCAAGAAGCCTGCCAGAGTGAAAGGTAGTTAGCGGCCAGAAAGACTTATCTTCACAAGGGCATTAGGGCATTACACAAATAACTGGAAATAAGAAGTCTCTTCTTATACACATAGACTTATATGCATCCTTTACACTTCCGGTTATACTTTGAAGGTAAAAATTTTTTTGAGTATTAGGCCTATATTTCCCTTTACTACCAGAGGCACTTCTTCAGATTCTACCAAGAATGCCAGTGCCAAGAGTAATCTTAACCAGGTTCTAAGATCCTGAAAACCTCATTTCACTCTAGCAGTGACATCACCTGAAGCTCAGGTTGCCATGGCAGCACCTATGTTCAGGCCCACGCAGAGGTCAGTCACTGGCACAGTCCTGAGCCGTCTCACCTGGGGATCTGGCTCTACATTTCTCTGAGTTAGCTCAGCCCCAGCATCTCATCCTAAAGGAATATCAGACCCGTATCCATCCATCCATCCATCCATCCATCTCTTCAACAAATATGGTCACACAGACTATCTATTCCAAGAGTAGAAACCCTGTCTGTCTTCTTGACTACTTTATCTCCAAAACTTAGCTCATGCCTGGCATAGGGTAACCACCCAAGGAAGATTTGTTTAATAAACAAATGAACAGTTATCAAATGCCCACTACGTGTTAGAACTGGAGGTATCAATATGACAAAACAGTTCCTGCCTTCTTTGTGTTCATGATTCTTTTTCAGGATGGCTTTGTACCCCATCAAAAAAAATAGATTTCAAGGCTGCTAAGGCTCTTTTTACATTCAATTGACTAGCAGTTTCAATAATTGACTGTGTAATGCACTAAAACAGTTGCAAAGTTCCCTTCAGAGACAAATGAGGGGAAAAAACCCCAGCTTCACACCAGACAGATTCTCATCATTTCTTCCTAAAGTGCATAGTACCTCTAGTCACTAATGGTTGTGGGAGACTACGGGGACACTAATCTTAATGACTGCACCATTTCCTATAGGTCTTGTTAGTTCCTAAAACCATCTGTAAGAAGTTATTGTATTTGGCTTTCTTAAGCTATATTTTTAAAGCAAGACATTTAATTAGTGCTTGTTAAGATGTTGTGAGTGCTCTGGCCACTTCTCTCACCCCTGCTGTTTCTTCTTGGTCAGCATATTTTCTGCAAGTGTTGTTTCCGGGAAAGGGCATAAGATGCTTCTCTGTTTGGAGAATTGCTCTGTGTATCCACATGAAGCAAGACTCTCACGGAGACTGAGGAGACCGGCAGACTGGCTGCGCAGAAAGGGCCTCCGTGTTCACAGCAGCCAGTTTCAAAAGCCTCCAGTTTGGACATTTTTATTGAGAAAGCTGAGACCTCAAAATAGATTTGCGAAAGGCGACTGCAGGAGCATACACTAGAGCCCTAGAGAAGAATGTCACAAAAGAAAAATGTATTTGAGATATCAAATCTAAACACCCTTGAGAAAACTTCATAAAAAGGAATTTGCTTGAAAGACATAATTTTTAGTTACTCTCAGAGATGCTATGAAAACTGCAAAATAGTTTATGGCACTGAAAACTCCACCAATACATGCTAAAAGAATAAATATGTTGAATATAGTTCTATTATTTTTGAGAATATTTAATACCTAAAGTTAATTAAAAATTTAAATAATTTTACAAAATAAGACAATTTTACTGGGTTTTCGCCAGAATCCTTCATCCATTTTTGGATTAGAATAGCTTGATATTTGTGATAATTTATGAGTCACAAATGCATGTCAAATCTAGTCATACAAAAAAAGTATTTCAAGACAATACCATATGGAATCAGTGAAAATAAAGAAATACATGTATCTAGATAGGTTAAGAAATGTTATATAATGCATATTTAAGGAACAAAAAGTTTCATGCTTGTAATTGCTTAAATGATAATTAAAACAAATTCCCTTTCTCATTGAATTTTAATGTGCACCTTTTAGGTAATCCTTAATTGAGGAAAGTCCAGTAAATGCAATATGTACTTAGACAAATTATTAGATCTCCATGTTCCACATGTAAAGTAATTTCTATTGCAATCCTTTGCCTCCGAATCTAAACATTTAAATATATTAAAGGCCTCAGTGAAGTATTGGCATTTGACACTGGGTGTAAAAACATTCCCTGCTGCGCTCTCAACCGCTAATAAGCGTTTTGTTTGGGAAAAGGGGGCGGGAGGCTGAGAGAGGGAAGAAGGGGGAGAAGGTGGCCAGCTCCTGGCATCTGAAATCTTGATCAGTCACAGCACCTTTCTGCGTCTGCGTCGAGGATTTGTGGTATTCTTGTTTATCCGTGTATCCTTCCCTGGGACTCTCTGTTTGGATGCAGAAGTCTTAAGACCATCTGCAGTCTTGACGGGTATTCTAGCAGCCGGGCCAGACATCTGGCTGTCAGTGATCGTGCACCCCTGCCCCTGCAGTTGTTAGACACTTTTGATTCCCTTTGAACATTCTGCTGTGGTACCCCAGTTTCAGGCCATTGATGTGAGAGACGGAGTCCATTCCTGGCTTTCGTCTAGTTGGAAACAAGATTTATGAAATGGAGAGGGGTATCCATTTTGCTGCAAGGGTGGCTGTTTTCGTCGGCATTGGGTTTAATGACACAGCAGTTTCCTCTGCAGCCTGCGCAGCTCCCTCTTTGAACGCGGAGAGAAATCGTGCATCAGAAAATTATTTTCATGGTGTTGCCATGTTTACTGTTTCCTGTTGTCTTTGCCTGAAAGTGTTTTAACAAAAATTAGGGTTGAGCATAAAAACATTTGAGTCAGGGGATGAAAGGAGTTGTTATTATGTTTCCTTTCCAGGTTAATGTGGTCACCTTTGATTTAAGCACTACAGACTTAGGGCAGGATATGACACCAATTAAAAACATGAAACTTAATTTTTGGACTAAACAATTACATACTCCTTCTTCTGATATCTGGTTGAGGGTTACTGACATGACATTTATTTCTGAACCCAATTCTAAATTTATTGGATTGGCTTTATTTAAGGCACACAGGGCAACTAATATTAGTGCATGTAAAAGCCTAGCAATGTCACTAAAATTGTAAAGTAGCTATTATAAAGAGAACACGTTCTTCCCAGTGACTGCCAGCACAAGGTCAAGAATGCATGCAGACTCACTCCAGGAGCCCCAGACCTACTCATCTTGGTTCGAGGCAGATTTTAATTTAAGATCTACATTTCAAAACAAGTCACTTTTATCTCATAAAGTACAAACGGGAAAAATTTCACTAATAACCTCCCTAGCCTCACATTTAAATTGCATTTTGCACAAGACCTTTAGTATTTATTGAAAAGCAACTGTAAACAGTAATCACAAAGTAATACATTATAAATCGTTTAAAAATATCAAAAGTAATGTCCTGTATTTGGGTGACAATATGTTTAAATTTTGAAACTGAACATTAGGGTTTAATTTTAATGCAAAAAATAATTAAAGTGAAGACATGCAAATATAATGAGCCAGGTCAACCTCTCCATCTTTTCACTTTGACACCTTGCTTAACTCTAGCTAATGATCATATGAAAAAAGTATTAGTGGTTTCAGTTCAGCCCCTGGTGGTCTATGTCACATATTGCATAACCTGCTGGTGGGTCCGCCAGGGCTATTTCTCATGTACAGACAGTAGCTTTTTCTAATTCCGTCTGGGGAGAGGAGGAGGAAGAGGAAGGGTATCCTGTTCTAACCTATTTATTATGCACTTGAAAATAGTGAAAATGTTTATAGAAAGAAGTCAAGTTAAATTTTGTAAGACCTTTTAATGCGTCAGCTGTTCAAATGTGAACCTACAACTCTATACCAAGTGCTTAAGTAAAGCCACTATGTTTAAAAGAAAAAAGTCACTCATGACTTCTACTCCATGTGGAAAATTACCCAACACTGCCGTTTTTCTAACCCCGCAAATTCTCATTTCCCATGTGCAGTTGGTTAGCTTCTCACTGCGTCCCCAAGGAGCCTATGTGAGTCTGAAACACTGCAGAAAAATGAGAATTTCCACACTTAAACAAAGCCGAGGCAGCATTTTTAATGATTAAAAATAAGAGGAGAAGGCGAAGAGGAGGGGACGATGGGTACTTGTTTTATTTTATTTTTGCCTCCTATAAAAAAATGAGGGAGTAAGGTTCCCAGACGAGAGTCGAATGTGGGATTGCTTCTGATTTTTACAGGACATTAAAAAAAAAAAAGAAGAAGAAGAAGAAAAAGAAAAAAATCCCAACTCTCTTAAATGTCCTAACTCTAAGTTTCACGCAGTGAATGCTAAACTGAAAGACGTCATCACGGCCTAATTCACCATACGGCTTTTGTGAGCTGTTAGAAGCAATTTTCAGGATCTGTGCTTTTTATTTAGGTTTGCTTTGCCGTTCAGCTTGAGTGTTCATTTTTGACCAATTCTTTCTACCCTTTGGTTGAATATACACAGCCGATTCTTTCAGCATTTCATACACATACACACACAAACACACAGGTTTTATATATTTAAAGAAAATGCATACCTTTAGCCCTTTGTCACAATATTTTTAAAAGCAGCTCAATATTCGGATCAGAGAGCAGAGTACTTTGAAAGACAACTCTCCTGGGCACAATGTGTTAACTGTTTTCTGTGCCACCATTTTCTTGTGTGCGAGCAGACAGCAAAATGGTGGTCCCCGCATTTTGTTGTATGAGGGCTCCTTGGCTCAGCTTCCGATCGCCGATCACAGAACCACTTTGTTTACCAATAAAAAGGCCAGATTTCTCGGGCCCAGGGACTCATCCAATAAAGCATACACACAAATCCTCCTCCAATTACTGCTTTGCAGATGCGTAAGCAAAACTTTAGATAAATATAATACAAAGAGAGCAAATCCTGGTGAAAATAAAAAATGCAACAGAAATCATATTTCAGTTAAATACGTAACTCCACGGTGTTGGTAAATGCATATGTTATTAATAGAGCTTCCAGTGTCACAGTTAGTAATCTACATTGAGAAAAGATCCAAGACAGAGTCAGCACAGAGAACGTGAATGTTTTACTTGTGAATAAGACGATCTTTCCAGATCAAGGTTGAGTCATTGGCAAGCTAGTTTAGGTGAACTCATTCCACGGTTATTTCCACATGTAAATCAGGGTTCTAATTTTCTATGATCTTACTGCCTTTTGTTCATGAGAAGATCTTTGATTAATTTCTCAAAATAAGAATATTAATATAACTAAACAATGTAAAAATTGAAACTTGCTAATTATGTTCACTTTTCATTAGCTCTTAAACAGAACCAAAGGTAAAATAGATTTTTGACTTACCCCTAACTGGATCTCAAATCAAAGAGAGATGAATTTGACCCAGAGAAGAATTTGACATTGCTCTCTATTACCGATGGCTGAATTATCACTCTCTTTTGTCTGAAGGAAAACATTTTCTTCTCAATGAAGTGTATATTTTTAAGACTGAAGAAAACCGAGGCTCGTAGCATATAGTATTTTTTTTCCTTTTGACTGCAGTTGCCAAACATTTGTGATTATAAAAACGATAGTGCTACATAAAATAGACCTGCAGCCACACTGTTTATGGCACACACACCAGTATTATTTTCTGCTGTTTGGTGTGCAGAAGTTGTAAATAGGAAAATGTGTAAGCTATTAAATCTAGCAGCAATAGGACTCTTAAAGCGAGGTTTATTATACCAATGCCTGAAAAAGCTTTACTTTTTTTATCTGTGGGTGTTAAATTTTCGTGTTCGCAACAGTATTTTAGTTCTGGAGCTATTTATCTGGTAGCATCTTCGAGAGAAAGGAAATGGACAGATGTCCATAAACAAAGGGCTCCACCTGGTGGTAAAGCGGAGGTAGGAAATGTTGATAAGAACTAATACGGCAAAGGGAAACAGATGGAAGGGCAGCATTTACTCTACCGGTGTGTGTTTCTTGTAATGAATATATTTGAAGGAAAGAGAATGACACAATTCCCCAAATTTGGATTTCAATACGTACATAGCTTTACAGGCAGCATTATTTGATTATTTCTTTCAAATTCAATCATCCCAATCCTTTTACAAATTATTTTATTCCGAATCCATCCATCAGATCAGACATTAACGTGTGACCCTGACAGATATTAAGCACAATAGAAGGCAAACTATCCACAGCATCTGGTCATCTTACTTTTCGGTAGAATACCGTCTAGTAGACAAATTTAAACAAAGAAAGCATTTGCTCCAACACAAGGGTTTTCTTTGGACGGCTTTGTGGCTCACCTAATTAGGAAGGACTGGAAAGCATGTGGTGCAGAACTCAATCCAGAGAGGGAAGAAATAGTTTCAAGTCCATGACTAAGAAACAGAAAATTCCTCATTTTCAAATGGCATTTGCGGCTGAAATGTTGAAGAATTTGAATCTAACTATTGTGACGACTCCACCTTTTCAAACTCTAAAATTAGACCAGGAATTACATATATCAAATGCTATGCAAAATGTAAAATAGGCATGCCGTTTATGGCTCTCTACGTAAGGTGGAAATTAAATCTTCAGCCTCCAATAAAATTGTATTTCTGCAATAAAACTGCTGCACCTTGACTCTAGACTACATTGAATCCCAAATTAAACACTCCATTTACTGTACTGTAGCAAGCAAAGGGGTTTGCTACACTGAAACAATATTACGGATAAAAAAGGTATTACATTTTGCTTTGCCGTCTATGTAGAGTCCACCAAAACAGGCTCATTCCCCACCCCTTCTTTCATAGAACACAACATATTTTGATGAGGGAAAATTTTAAGGTTTGTCTTTCACTGTTAAAATTTCTATTTCTTCTTTAACTAGATAAATCCGCATAGGTGGCTAGGTTTTAAAAAGTCCATCAAGTAGGATATTTACTGCAAAATGTCCTACTGCATTTCATGGCTAACTCAGTCTATAAGCAGAAACAGCTGGTGTGCTAAAGGCTCCGTACGTTTCTTTATGCGTTATATATAACGTAGCTGCTTTTCCCTATAACGTCGTACTTGCACAGTTCACTCCACAGCCACGTCTGCAGCGCGCGCATCCTGCTACATAATGCATGAAGGTTTTAAACTTCGGATCTGTTAATACGTGCTAAGTATTTATCTCACCCTGTGTTGATTTACAAGAATTAGACTGGATATTATTTTAAGCAGTCTAATATTGTAGGTCGATATTTTTTTCCCATCACGCCTTGCCCCAGCCAACACAGACTTCTGGCATTTGTGAAGAGGCTCTATTAGAAATTAAAACCTACAGAGGGTGAAGAATAGGGAACGATGAATACTAATATTGCTGCGTCTTACCAACTAAAGTGCAGGCGAGCAAGACAGGGAGCAGCGCCTGGCCGTCGCAGCCGTCCTGCAGCGGCCCCGCGGAGCCACCCCCTAGTGGACCGAAGGGGAAATTTCCTCTGCGGGCGGCCTCCCGCCGCTCTCCATTTAATAAATATGCGCCCCTCCCCCTCTCTCGGGAGATGGTGGATATTATTAACCTTCAAGCACGATACAGCGAGATGAATGTTAATCGTGAAGGGATTTCTAATCAAGTTTAATGGTGTAGGACATAGAGAAGTTGTGTTAGCAGTTCCAGTCCTGGTAAAAATGCTAATTGTTATGTTTCCTATGATAGGTGAGGATAATATGAAAACGGCCACAGGTCGGGTGTTGCCATTTGGAAGTCGTTGCCTGTAATTTTGAGGCAAGTCTGGGGGAAAGGGATAGAGTCCTTGGTATGAATGGTTTATGAAGAGGCTAATTTCTTCGGCGACGTTGGAGATTTGAGGCTCGCTGTCTACTCAGTTCAAGAGAAGGGAATTCTCTGCTGTGGGGAGATCGCTTAGTATCAGAAGCAGTAGGTAGAGTTTTGGACCTGCAAACAATCCATGTCTATGGTAAAGGATGCAGAAGTTATAGTGCTGTGTACTCATCTTCGGAGCGCTTTCTATCTCTTACGGTTCCCTCTATTGTTCATTGCCGTTTTTGCCAACATGTAGAGGTAATTTTTTCTAAAGCAGATACACATAGTAAGAGCACTTAGGAGTCCTAGATGAGAACCGAGACAGTCCCCATATTTGTCTTCCTCAGCTTCCCTCTCACTGACTCATGAGTCGTTACCTCTGCTCTCCTGTAAGGACACCCTACTGTCCCCAACTTCAGTGTTCCCACACTTGCGAAGCTGGCATCTCATGTACCTCTGCTGTCTGCTCTGGTCCCTGGCTGTTTGAGCTGGGGTTCTTGCAGGGCATGTCTGCAGAGGGAGAGGAAGCAGAGGGCATTGGACGTTATATGAACAATGTCTTCAGTGTATACTTTCACTTGAACTTGATTACCCCAAATTCTACGACTGGAGCCTAAACTGCTATAGTACTGTCATGATGTCACCTACCAATGAATGAACTGAAAAGCATTTTGCTGCAGTGCAGTTTACCAGTTGAAGATTTTCTATATTTTCCTGGTTTACGTATTTAGTCTAACTTTAGGAAGTTTCTAAGTGATAAATACAGACGATCAAAAGATAATCCATGCAGGATATACACCTATGTGGATATGGACCATTTTAACTATTATCCCAGCCTCTATTTGTGGCTTTTGTCATTTTTTTTTAACAGATTCCTTAAAAAAAATAATTCAATGTAAAGGAGAGAAAATTGATTCCTGGGTGGGGGCCAGCCCAGTGGCATAGTGGTTAAGTTCCCACGATCCTCTTTCGGAGGCCCAGGGTTCACGGGTTTAGATCCCAGGCACAGGTGGTGTCCCACATTCAAAGTAGAAGATTGGCACAGATGTTAGCTCAGGGACAATCTTCCTCAAGGAAAAAGAGGAAGGTTGGCAACAGATGTTAGTTTAGGGCCAGACTTCCTCAACAAAAACAGAAGAAAATGATTCCTGGGTGTTAACATGAGATGTGAAATCAGTGACCAACATTATATTCCCATCAATAATGATAATTACACTAATTAGTCCAGGCATTCCACCTGTGCAAAACCCTTATCCCTATTTTACAGATGAAGTAACTGAGACACCAAAGGTTAATTACTTGCCCAAAGCCATGTAGCAACTTCGTCAGTACCAGGATTTAAATCTCCCACTCTTGCTTGCTTGTCAATTGAACAATTATGCTTCTCTTCAAAGAAGGAAAATTTGTTGCTTGTATCATAGGAGATTGGTGTTGATGAACAATGGAACAAAGAAGTCACACATTATTTGTTTTAAAATTGTAGAGTCTTTCTTGTATTCGTAGTCTTTTACTATGTTTCCCAGGTTGAGATTACTTTAGTGTCATAAAGCCACATATAGACTTTTAGGAAAATCAGCAGTCCTGCAAATGAGGAGATGGTAATTAGATAGGACAGACCCCAACATAGCCTTCATTTGAAGATAGAGTAAATTCAGTGAGATACCCAATTCTTTTCATTTTCTTTTCCAGAAAAATGTGTTTTTTCCCTTCCCAAATGTTTCAGTGAACATTGCAGCTGTGCAGCAAGAGGCGGTTTTGCATGCATATGTTCCGAGAACAATGTGGAGTATCTGTCCCTCGGGATAAAAAAAAACCCAGCAACAACAAACTTCAAAACAGATGGCTCTGAAACAGTCTGATAAGAATGTAAACAGGAAAATATCTTTGTTGACTTATTTCTTAGTAATCAGTAATAATTAGTTATTGTCTCGAGATGAATTACAGTTTTGATTTTGCAAGCGTGGCCACGAACAGCTTCTGAAAAGTGAAACTAAATTTCTGACGTTGGTGAGGAATTAGTGACTCCTGCTGAGCCTCCCTCACTAGCATTCTCCTTGATTGATATCAAAGAATGAAAACTTTAGAGAGGACAATTCTGCAGCCTTCGTTGTTTCTTTTGTCATCATGTGATTTAGAGATATTAAACCCCTCTGGTCAATCCATGAATGGGTTCACTTGAAAAATAACTTAAAATTTCTCTACAACATAGAGAACTAAAGCTCTCTTTCCTTCCTTTCTCCCCTTCCTCCCTTCTTCTCTTCTTCCCTCCCTTCTTCTCTCCCTCCCTCCCTTCCTTCCTTTTCTTTTCTTTTTGGTCTTACTATTTTAGATGAAGATAAAATCTTCTCCCTTTAGCGCTTGAACTGGTGTTTCTATGAACTCATTATATTTCTTTGTCAAAGATTTTCTTTCTTGTTGGTTATTTAGATTCAATAAACATTTAATGAGTGCATCCTATTTGCCAAGCCCTGTGCTAGGCACTGGGAATACGGAGATGAGTCAGACATACTTTCTTCTTTTATAGGACTCATCCTGGAGAGGCAGGTACATAGCTAACTCTCACTCATTTTGTTAAGAAATGGGCAAAGTGGCATAGAGAGGAGCTAAGGAGAAGTATTGATTCTTTGGGAGGACAGAGAGCTTTCCAGAGGAGTTACAAGATCAAGTCTTAAATACTGCTGTATCGAATCCTGGCTGCAGCGATCCATGGGCTGTGACCTCCCAAATGAATAATGGAAATTCAAATTACCGACCAGTTCTTTGGATCAGGTAATTGTACACCATTAGCTGTTTGGGCAACGTATTGACAAGATCATGGGATCCTGCCGCATTCCAGAAGTTTCGAGAGGTGCTCTTCTTTTAAAATACAACACTCGTAATAGAAAACTTAGGTAGTATTCCTTCATGATAATATGCCATTGTATAGAATAATCCCTTCTTCAATATGTAACTCAGCCATCTGAAAATATTTGTTATTAAAATAAACTAATACAGATAGTCTGGACAATATATCCCAGAAACCCTTGATATTTCTCCCCCCCCAACAATATTCAACAAATATTTAGTAAGTGCTTGTATGTGCCATATACTGTGCTAGGCGTGTGGATTAAGAGAACAAATAATATATGTAACATCTTCTTGTGGGACATAAAATCTGAAGGGGAAAGACAATATCAAAGAGGTAACTACCCAAATTAGTTATTAATTAAAGTGTGACAAGTGCTACTGTATGTGATAAATGCCATTGCTTTGTCTACTCTGCTTCTGTTCTTTCTTGTTCTGGTGACAGTAACTCGATCTTATTTTTGAGAACTACTCTTCACCATCCCATGCAACTTTGATGGGACTGCCAGTCAAGGTGCGTCGTCCCTAGCTTTTGATCCAAGGAAGGCCAATCAGGTGTTCTTTTCTGAAAGAGCAGGCTAGCTCTATGGTTTCATCATCTAAATATCCGGAAAGTTTGTAGTTGACTCATCCCCAGCTTTTCTTTTGATTTTAGAGCTACCCTGTATCTTTCCAACAAATTTTTACGTTAATCAGTTTCACCTGCTTGCAAGCAGTTATAGTATTTATAGAACTGCCTAAAATGCCAGGATTCAAATAAGAAGTAAACTAGGTTGTGACATGATTTTGAGGGTTTGGCGGAGTTTAAGAACAGAAGCCATTTGACTGTGAGGCTTGGAACGCTCTGTTTTGAATAGCATGAGTTTGGTGACGTAGGATTAATTCCCTTTTTGTGTGTGTCTGCAGTAAATAACATTTCTACAATAATAACATCAGAAGTCATAATAATATATATGAAACAGAATGTAAATATTGTAAACTTTGACTGTCTAGAAGCTATACCCCGACAGAAGTGCCGAGATGGAGTGATGCATTAATTTCCTTGTCTTAGAGTGCTAAAGTCAATAAATATTTTCCAAATCTGCTAGATCCTGAAATGAAGGGATAATTTAAAGGTATACAGCTATCCAACTGAAGAACTAAAAAATTTTGAATTAACCTAAATTGGGGAGAAGATGGAGAGAGAAGGAAGGCACATAAATGAGTGAAATTTTTCATTTTTCATGACTGCCTAAAGCTGAAAAACCGAGAGAGAGATGTAGACATATTATTTATTTAGAGTTAAAGTAAAAACCACTGGAAGAACTAAAATCTAAATTTATTAACAATGACTTCCTTTGGGGAGGATTTGGTGGTGGGAGAAGGGGTTAGATAGTATGATTTGACATGAACTTGGCCAGAGAAGATCTGGCATTCCAGAAACACACGAGTCATTAACCTAGTGATGGCATTAAGAAAGCAACATTATCCTGGGCTGTGTTGAGATAAATATTATTTGCAGCTAGGAAATAATCCTTGGGTCAATTCATCGTAGGTAAGGCTCTTACTTGAATATTACACTTTGGCTCTGAAACTCGCAGCATATGTATGAAAACTGCATAGAATTCATACACAGAAAGGGGAAAATGATGACCGAAATTGGAGACTATATATACAAGGAAAGGAGATTGGTTATTTATCCTGGAGAAGAGAAGGCTGAAGGGAGACAAAATTAACAACCTCTGGGCAGTGAGGTGGAACAGTGGAGAACGCCAGCCACCCGCCTGCATCTCACTGGACGGAGGAGAAGAAAGCGAGTCTCACTAGACGGCATCAGGAGAGAGTCTGTTTTTAGACACAGGAAGACTTTATGATCCCGAAGTATGACTGAACTGGGGAACGGGTTGTCCCAAGAACGTTTGGAGTAATTCAGAAATAAGATAGAACTTTTCAAAATAAGGATTTGTACCAGACTGTAGGTCCCTTTGACGATGTAGCAAGCACATTTTACAGTTTGATGTCTGTGAATTTACATATGGAGAAAGATGAATGATCAAGTAGTCTAGATAGTCCTACCTTGGCTGTGATTCCCAGGTAGTATCTTAGTAGGAAAAAAAAAAATCAATATTCACAATTTTTTTCTCTGAAGCACTATGCTAACTACTGGTTCCTTTAAAATATATACGCGCACACGGACATATTACTTTATATATCATATTTTAAAAGAAATTAATATATGAGGAGCAGTAGTTATCAAATTCATACTTTGCAATATTATTAAAATATTTATGGTTTATTTTCCTAACAATAAATATTTTTAATGCTGAGAAACTTTGAAAACACGGAAAGTACAAAAAATCCTTTTTTTAAAAAAAAAGTGAGCAAGCAAACAAAACACATAAACAAATTCGGGCCTGCCGCGTCCTGGCTGCTGCCTGGGCAGTCCGGCTGGATTTCCCTCCGGCTGGAATCTGCCACTCTAGACTCGTCCTTTCAAGGAGGGAGGAGAGCATGGTCAGCTGCATCTGCGTCTTTCCTCCTCATGCCATTGGGTCTCCCTTGGCGTTCTCTGATGCTTCTGTATTGAAACAAGGAGTAGAAATGCCATAATGGAGGATCAATTTACCTGGCACCTAAATCAAGGTTACTCCTTTTTGAAAGCTGGTTGTATAATCTGTGTCTAGGTAGCTGTGACCCTGGCAAGACACTAAAATTAACATCTGAGTGTTGGTTCAGGCATTCTTCAATTTTGGATTTGGGTCTGAAGAGGAGCCCTGTCTACCTGGAGCTCACTCATGCTTGAGATTTGCTGTAGAGGGGCAGGAAGCAGGGGGTGAAGAGAATGACTCTTGGCTTTTTAACCAATAGTGGCTGCCACAATAGGGTTCCAGAGCGAAAAGAAGTTTGAAGGGTGCAGGCCATGCTGGTCGCAGATGATGGGGACATGTCCTTATTGGCTTGATCTTTCTATTCATGCATTGCCTTTGAGTTAGGTACTTGATGTCATTTCAGGGCAGTCCTCGCCCTGCTCATCACCTCTCTGCAATCTTCTTGAACTCCTGAGTCAGAGAGACACTCTAGTTTCTTCTGGTTTCCCCTGGAAAAAAGACACTCCTCTCTCTATACCCTCTCCTATCATTAAAATGGCTACATGGAATATGCAGGAGTTGGGGTCCACTTATGTTCAGCTGCTGCTCCAATGTGCTTAAATATTTTCATTTTAAACTTTTTTTCTTTTTAAAATCTTTTCTTTTCTTCTTCTGCCCACTTAAGTCTGTGCTGCTTGCAGTGTTTGGACCCGTATCTGTCCTGAGCGCACACATGGAAATCAGATGGTCACTCTCTGGCCCTTCATAGAACGCAAGGAACTTCAGAGCTGGAAGGAAGTGTTAAGGAGTTTTTAAGCTTTTAATCTGCAGATGAAAAATCAAGACCTAGAGAGACTAAATATCTTTCCCAAGACCACACAGCTGCTTAAAATCCAGATCTAAGACTAGAACCCCGGTCATTTATTTCTTGGGATTTTGCTGGTTCCTCTGGAAAGGACAGTCAGAGAAGACAATAGTGCTCTATGTTCTCATCGGCCCTCCCACGTCTGTCCTGCTCTGAAGCTGTTAGGGACACGGAAGCCTTCTCTGGTGAGCCATTGGTCCGTAAAAGTTGACAGTTTAGTATTTAAGAAAAGTCACTATTTTTAGATCTTCTCTGTACCTTAGTATGGTCATTTTCCTGAATAGCTCCATAGAGTTAATAATTATTAAGTAACCGAAGGTTTATATAAGAAGACAAAAGATTACTTTTTAAAAAAATGATACCAATTAATTCTTTCTTTCTCATTTTAGTCTCTAAAAATCTCGGAGAGCTGATGATTCTTGCCCCTTCAGTTGTCAGTTTCCTTATCTGTAAAATAGAGCAATGTGACATGGTCTCTAAGATCTTTTCAGAACATGGAAAACTTGGAGCTCTGGATTTGGGATTTCTGAAGAGTTAGGATTTGGGCACTTTACCTTCGTTTTGAATACTTCATAACGAAGCCTTTCTACAATGCATTTTCCCTCATCTGCCATCATCAACAGTGTAGACAGAGCACTTTGAACCTCTCCTTGGCGAGCCAGGATCAAGTGTGTGAGACGATCCATGCAGCTGAGTCATTTACCAACAGCAGTGTCCTCAGGGCCTAAAACAACCTTCAGGCCACTGAAACTTTCAGTTCTTTTGTCACAAATGATATAATTTCTGAAAAAGCAGAAAAACAAAAGAAAGAGAAATGAAGAAGGCTCAAAAGCCACTAATAAATGGAGAAATTGGCCAATGGCAGACAGAAAGTGCCTTTTTACAACCAAAATGTCTTCATTATTTTTTCTATCTCTGCCATCAACTCTCAGCTCCTGAGCAACTTCCTGACAGGCGGTCTTGGTCTAACATTTGACTTGGTTAACTACAAGGAACGCAAAGGAGCAGACACGTGAGGCTTTTGGGATGGGGATGATCAAGAGAACTGGGGGCGGCTACCAGGGTTAAGAAGAAGCATCTAAAGGTGAACAGCTTCTTGTCCATCTATATTGTCATCCTGGGTTTTTGACGGCTTGGTTCCTTCATGTAGAATTGTGTACATGCTACAATTAGTAGGACTTTTAAGTTCGTAAATATCCTTTAACACAAATAGTAGATTCTAATCTCTTTCACTGTGGGAGCTTCATGACCTTCCTCCACCATTCCTGGTGTCAGTTTTGTGAGGAAATAACTTTAATATGTTTAGCTGGGGGGTGGGACGAGGGGGAAGGGAGGTGGACACTGAGGACCAAGAAAGCAAAAGATTACCCTGTAGTCATGTCGAAAATCTGCCCATGACACAGCCCACCCCTTCATTCCAGTTATTGTCACATTTGATGTCAGCTGCAGTTATAGAAGCTTGAAAATATTAAAAATATTCTTTCTCTTAAGATTAGATAGATAACAGGGATATATATATATATATATACACACACAAAAGTAAAAAAATGTAAATATATATTATATAATAATATAAATATATATATATATAATACATATATATATACACACACACACAAAGGTAAAAGTAGAGATGTAGATTTGAGAAGCCCAGAGAAGAACTACTTATTTTATACAATAAAAATGGTGGGGGAGGGGTAAAGTGGGGAGAAGAGCACCCCTGGAAAATGGAGAAATATTTTGGAAGAGTTTTAGAGGAGGAAGAGAGGATTTGGAGAAACTGTCCTAGGTTGTGAGACTTTGAGGCAGAAAACAAGGGAGAGGAGTTGGGGGGAATCTGGTTGTGTGCTATTCCATGAGCTTCCTCTTCACCATTCCCCACAAATGAGGATTGATAGTTACATGAGGTTTCCTCATTTTTGGAGTCAGAAATTAGAGACCCTCACTATGAGGAAGTTAACCCTAAGTTGAGCAGCTTTTATTTAAGCTGCAGATATCTTCATTAACAAGAACATAAAGGCACCCCACTGATGACTTCTGAAACCCAAGTTGGACACACCCCTCCTCACTCCACCCTACCTGCCTCATTGCAATCATCACTTGTGGTCTAGTTTACTTAACAGTTGTAAAATCAGTAAAATTGGTGCTGAATGCTAAGGCTCATCCAAAAAAAAAAAAAAAAAAAAGCCTATATAGAAAAGCAAGAGTGTTCTAGCTAGCTGTCTAATTTAGGAAAATCATTTACCTCTCTGGGTCTTGTTTTCTGTGGCTATAAAAGAAGGAGCTTGAAATTTCTATGATTCTAAGCAGCTTGGCATTAATCTTAGTGACTACCACACCTACAGCACAAATGCATTTTTGGAATAATAGTGGGTTTGTCCAAAATTGTTTGAATGAGGAATTGATAGACAGGATAACCTCTGCTTGTTGATCCACAAATGGTGTGTTGACCTTTCTCAGTTCTGGGCGCCTGATTAGTGGATCAGAGACCAAGCTTGCCATCCTGGCTTTGCCGTGGAATCGATCCCACTCTGGGGCACAGTCTAGAGTCTACCATGGAAATGGTAAGGGAGTAGGGCCACATGTTTTGCCAAAGGGAACCCAAAATAGTTTCATGCTTCCCTCACTGGGAAGGTGGAAAATTCCATTCCCATGAGCAAGATCCATGGCTCAGGATGCACTTTGTGTGTTAAATGTAAGATTTCCAGTTAATCCTCCTTTGACTCAGGGTTCATTCAGGAGCCCCTTCCTTAGGATTTGGCTGGCCGGTTACATCTATCTACCTGGAAAGAATAAGCTGGAGGATTTTGGTTCCTGCGACAGTTATAGTTCATTGCAAATAGCTTAAAAAGAAGAACAGATAATATTAATGTAGAGAGGGAATTTAAAGGCGTAGGACATACTGCAGAAATAGTGGAGGGCGGAGGAGGGGCAGAGAGTTGGGTCAAAAGGGCATCATTCTGCGGCCCTTAGAGACATTTTGTAGAACATGGGAATACAGGTTGCAGGTTACCAATAATGACTGTGCTGGTCGCACGTCAACACACATTTGATGCTAATGTAGGTAGTGGATTTGCTTTATAGTGAAGGTGGCATTTTGCAATTCATCTCTAATTAAGAATGTGAGTCATTTATTAAAAACTGATTTGCCTTGTGAATAGAATTTACTACAAATAAATAAATAGCATAGTGGTCACAAAATAAATGAGTAAGGATCAATTTAAAAATTGAGCTAGCATGAAATTGCTGAAAAGAGACGAGTATTATAAAGTCTCTTCTATGTGGAAGTACTTCTGCATTTCTAGATTCATAGACTTCCATATGCTTCTAGTTGGACTGATACTAATGACAAAAAAAACCTTGAACATTTCAAAAGTTGAGCAGTTTTACAAAGACCTCTCTCAAGAGATGAAGTATTACTAGTTAACAAGGGGATGTACACTTCTTACATGTCATTTGAAATGTGTTACCACAACTATTAAATAAGGATCTAGATATATATCTGTCTCTTAAACCTCAAACTAAAAATCTGCAAGAAGCATAAACAGAAATGACTGCAATCAAAAAAGAGCCGCTTAGTAGTCTAAGAAGAATATAATTAAAGAAGCCCATTTTAGGCATCTATGCAATTATTTTAAGATATGTTTAGAATTTGCATTTAGTAGCAGGATTGGGCTATTAACCAGATAACTTATCACCCTTAGTAATCATATTAACAGAAATAAAATGTCCAGAAACTTTAGGAAGTTGATTAGTATTCTACATTTTATACTAATTATGGAGGCACATTATAGATTATGAATACACAAGATAAAAATCCCAGGTTACTGAGTGCAGAAAAATAAACTTTCACATATTTTGACAAGCATTGCCTGGTCTGAACTATTTATAATACTTTAGAGTGTACTAGCACTTTTTTTTGTAATATAAAAAGTAATAGAATCTTAGTAATATGAGGTCCCACTAGAGATATTTGCTATTAAATTGTTGCTGAGTGCGCTGAGGTTTGGGGTAGAATTATCGAGTTTGCAGATTAGCAAAGCAGGTTCTGGCAATGTTTTAAAATTGAGTCAGTGATGCTTTAAAATGGGGCATATTTTAAGGTTTCACAATAAGAATTTAAAAATAGATGAAAAGATGGGTTTGGTACCCTCAAGCCGTGTATGTTAATTAGCGTTTTTATGTAAACTAATTTTGTGGTGGTCTCCAGGTTTAAGCATATACAAGCAGGGGTGAGAGCGAGGCAAAGTTCACGAAAGACTAATTGAAAATGAGGTGTCACATTAATTTTAAATAAGTATTTTCCCATTTAATTTCTACTTTCTTTTTATTTTTGTAAACCTTTCCCTCTTCAAACAGTAGCAGAATTGCAAACACAGGATGGCCCAGTTTTGTGAAATGAGCCTTTCGCCTCTGTTTCTAATTCTCAACTTGATGTACTTTAAATTCCACCGGAATGTTGCCAGTGGGAGTCCTCTTCTCTCCTGGGTACTAACTTTGGGGACACAAAAAGGGGGGATCCATGGCACTCATCTCTCTGCCCCTTGCCATGGGGAAGCTTGTGTGTGTGTCTTATTGAATTTCTTTCTGCCATGAGCGAAGTTGCCCAACACAATAAAGCTGCTTGATGATGGCAGAACTGTCAAATCTAGTCTCTTCTCCCTGTCCACCAGTTTCAAAATGAAAAGGTCAGTGGCAAGAGAGGAATTCTTTATAGTTGCCAAATAACTGTTTTATCTCTTTTTCTTAGCCTATGTTCCACCCTAGAATTACCAGCGGTGAGGAGATAGTTACTGGAAGTTCAAGAAGGAAATGCTAGTGGTTTGGCAGCCATAGTTCTCAATAGTCATCCTCAATTTATTTTAAAACAATTACTTAAACCAGAATTAGTTAATTATTAAGTCACACATAAGGTGGTTAGCTTGTATGATATGGTTAGTCAAAGGAATTTGTAATTAACTATCATGAAATATCTGTACTAGAAAAAAAAGTCCTTCATAAATTTTACCAGTTCTCATGGTACTAATAATTATGCCTATACCTATTAAAGGTGGAGGCTTTATTTACTATTAACATTAATTATCGTTAATTAATTCGAATCTTAGAATTCCAAGGATCCTGAGAAGTTATCCAGTCTAGCTTCTTACCTTCAGAGAAGATTAGGCTAAAGCTCTGCCTCTTCCTTGAAAATGATTTCTTCTACCCCAAACCTTGGCAAAGCTTTCCTTCCTTTGAGTTCCATGTAGTATCTGTGCTAGGCATTTGGCACTCGGCCTGGGTTGCCCTATATTGCAATTTATGCATGTGTCCTATCTCCTGAACCACCGCGTCAGACCCTTCCGAGGCAGAGACTGGATTTAAACCTCATCGCTCACGTCCCTCAGATCCCGGGCCAGTGGTCCACCATAGAAGACCATCATTGCGCACGGAGGGTAGTGATGTAAATTTATCTTGAAAACCATGCTAGTCCTTGACAATCTTCTCTTGATATTTGATCAACAACTTCAATTAGAAAATGTTAGAGATGCTTAGGACCTTGAAAGATGTTCTAGTCTAACCTCTGTTTTGCGTATAATGAAACGGAGTAAGGCCCGAAGAGGCAAAAATCACTTGCCTAAGACGCCTTGCTAGCTAATGACAGAATTCCGGTTTCATTAACTCCAGGTCCAGAACTCCTTTTTTAACACGCTTTCTGGTGTTATCAGTGTATATGCCCCTTCTTAGGTGTGTTCATTTGAATGAATGAAGGAATGGAGCCTTGGAAATGTCTGAGGGGCAGTGCTGTGTTCTTTCCTTGTATATTCGTAGATTGGCAGCAGCTTATAATACTACAGATGTATTCTGATATCAGCCAGAGGGTTTGGAACTTAATTTACAACATCCTGGTTTTCTACATTCTCTTGAACATGTGATTTTTTTCCTCGGAATTCCATGGTTTTTAGGTTGCTTATAGAAGATCAAAGTGGAAGGTTTGGGAAATAAATCTTTCTCATTCGCAACTCCTCCAAATTGGGAAAACCAGCTCAGTGAATTGTACATCTGTGTCGGCTGGTTTGGAAGGACCATTGTAAGCATTCTCAGACATGTAGCTAAGCAGGTCTGAGGCTCTCTAACATGACATAATTTCTCTGCTAAACCAAAGTTCTCACTGAGTTTGCTGTATAAAAACGTGATATGTTGGATTAGGGGTCTGTTGGTTCAAAGCTCAGTTTTCATTTGTGCAGCCTCACGGTATTTCCCCAGATAGGGAAGCCGCCTTCCAGGCCTGGCTGCTTTTTCCAACACTGCTGGGAGAGTTTTCGGTGAAAAAGTACAATGTAGAATTTTCATTTGTGACAGATGTTATCTTGTTTCTAATTTTAGTTCAAGTTATTTTAAGGAAAAGCACCGCCCATTTTCTCTGACCAACTTTAAAAAAAAGATGAAAAGATCTTCTTAGCACGAATAATAGCAAAAAGCACATGACAATCTAAGCTTTTGAACTCTCAGACAGCTGGGGTGCCCAGAATTGGCGTTATTTTTCTTTAATGATTGCAGAGCCCCATGTGTGTGCGATCAGAGTAGACTATGTGATCTTAAACAGCCCTGGTGTCACATGAGGAGTTTCCATTTCTTGGCTAAATAAACTTTCTGGTTTGAAATTAGCATCCCATCGTGAAAAGCGGGACCATATACAGGGAGGTTGGTTGAAGCCTTTGCTGTCATTTGAAACGAGCACTTCTCCCAAACCCAATACATTGGAATGCTGTTTGCGTTTGGGGACCAAGCGATTCTGATCTCCAAGAAAGGAGAATCCAACGAAGCATTTAGCAATGAAAACTTGGTTTACAAATGCAGCCCTGTTATCCGCGTAGGAATGAATTAGAAGCAGGCTGCAAAAACCTTACCTACAGTCAGTAACACAACCAGAAAGTGGCAGACACCAGAAGGAAAGGATGGTCTGGGTTTCACCACCTTTGTTGCAAGCCATCATGAGAGTGATAGAAGGTCACTGTGACTTGTGGTCACAGGTTCCATTTACCTTCACTGGAGCAGGAGGAGAGGCGAGGTTCTGTGGTCCATTGATTACCTTATCTTGGCATTTCGTGAACTAGTAAGGTTTTCAAAAATAATTTGAGGGCTAACATAGAATTTCTAACTCGCTCCCACCCCAATTCCACTAAAGACATTGAACACATATGGTCTCCTTGTATCCTTGTTTCATACAAAAAGGGAAATTTCAATACTGCAATATGAGAAGACCATAATCTAAGAATGAAGTCCTTCAAATTTAATAAACTTAATGTAGTAAAGAATCTCTACATTGCCTCTCTTAAAAATAATTCTCTCATTTTGCTGTGGACTTCTGAAAATATTTGCACAGACCTGCCTTTGGGAAATCATTGCAGAAGAGTGAATGACATCACCAAACTCCCTCTTGCTTTTGACCATAGCATAGCTTTGTTCCTAGCTCAGGCTAACTTTCTGTATGCTTGATGCTCTTTTTAAAATTCTGGTCAAGTGTCATTTAATACTGGCTGGAGCCTCGTTCAGTAATTTTGGTGAATGCTGCTGACGTTATCATAATTCATCCCTTCACCAAATATAAACAACTCTTCTAATTCAGAGTGATACTTGCAAAGACCCAGTTTCTGATTCGATACCCAATTCCCTATCACAAAAGTGGAATCCTGGATGGCTCCACTGTTGCTGGAAACTCCCACCTTCCATCCAGTGTACAAGGCCTGAGTTTCTAAAAGCCTATAGTTAGGCTGGCATATTGAGGTGTCACAAAAACTCTCTGCAAGGAATGAGGTACCTGGGCTATAATTTGATGTTCTGCCACTACCTAGCTAGGCGCTTCTGAGAAAATCATTTAAACTCTCTTGATCTCAGTTTTCTAGTATGTAAAATGGAGATAACACTGCCAGCCACATTCTGGAAACTAATTTACTGGATGCTCTCGGAGCCTCAATGGTGTTAATCTGTAAATTGAGTGAATGTGTGTGACTAAATGACTAAGGTCTCTTTCAACTTTGTTTTTTGGCTTGCAAGAGTTGCTAGCATTTTCCAGTGGAATTCACCCCACACCAAACATTTATTGAAAGTATAATATGAGTTAAGCACTGTGCTATGTCTCAAGACACAAGGACTACACTACATTATTATTATTCTTTAGGTTTCTTTTGGAAGGTCATGCTTCCCTCATTTATAGTTCGTTAGTTCGTTCATTCATTCATTTGTTTATTGAACAAACATGGCCAGCCCCAGGCTATGTGATGGAGAGACAGAATAAGATAAGCTCACTACCCTCAATGAGCTTGATATTCCTTTTCAAGAATCTGTTATTTTTTTAAAAAAATCTCTTTTTTGTGCCGTGAGTGCGTATATAGAACACAAGAAGAAATTATGAAATGAATGTTTGTCTTACAGATCCTGAATAAACACTTATTGGAGAATAATTCTCTCTCTCTGCTCACCATCTCTCTGCCTCTCTTTTATCCTCTGTGCTATTTAAGGAAACTCAGTTTTTGATAAAGTTGGGTAGAAGTTATTCAATTAGATAAAATCCTGACAATGAAATCTGAATAACAGAATCTATTGGGATTTAGGGGCCTCAAAAACCAGAGAACACTCAGGACGTGCCCAGCCCATGGACTCTACTCATTTGATCAATGCAGTTCACCAAAATAATTATTTAGCACTCCCTCCTCTCAATACCCCACCCACCACCACCAACTATAAATAAAAAGCACAGGAGAAAAGAAGAAAAATTCCCTAGGGGCATAAATTATTCTAATTTGCCTTCTGCAATGATACAATTAAGTGAACACTTACCAGATAGCTACATTCTTTTGCACTATGTGGACCCAGCCTTTGATTGCTGGGTCAAATTTCTTGCAATTGATGAGGCTAAGAAATTACTCTTGCTTTGGATAGAATGGTGTGCATTCAAAGTCTTAGTTAAATTCAGCTATTTGCAAATTTAAAATTAAAAGCCTTTGTATGTTATCCTTTTTATTTAACAGTCATTTCAAAGGCATGTTACTCACTGGATAAGTTACTGTCCATAATTGCAAACCAAATCATAGGGGTCTTCAGGCAACTTTGACACCATCAAACACTTGGCATTGTACCGCTTCGTGATGGACACTAAATAAATATTTGTTTAGTGAATGCGTACATGAATTCAGTTAATGAATTAAATAATGATCTTATCATCTTATATTTGTATATTGCTTTGCAATTTGTAAAGCTTTTGTATTTATCCTCACATTATCACATCAGATAAAGAAGAGATTACCTCGGCAAGTTGGATTCTACTTTAAAGCTTTGAACTCACCAAATATGTCCTTGGCCTAAAGTGAAAACTCTAGTAGAAATGTGCTAGGAAGTGTGAATAATTAGAAAAACAAAACAAAATGGAAACAATAAAATGTATATACGAAAAGCTTAGTAAATAAAATTTTAAAAAGTGAGGAAGGAAAAGCAGTGGTTTAAAAGACTATCCTACTATTATTTTTATACAAACTGGGACAAAGTTGATCCCTAAACTGGAATTCCACCTCTAAGTAATATTTACTGTCATATGTGTGAGTGAGTGTGTGTGTGCATACACATACCCAGGCATGTATATTGTAGCTTTTCTATTCCATCTAGAAACTTAACCAGAAAAACTAGGGGCACTAATATTTACACCAGAGCTTCAGTGCTGGTAGCTAAGATGGCAGCCATTCACACAGCTGGACAGTAGGGTCTGTTATTTTTTTCCTAGTAGGAGCCCTGGCCTTGACCCAGCGGAATGTCAATAAAAGTGTTGGGCAACGCTCCCAGATGTTCCAAGGACCCCAAAACTGGCCCTTTCATGCAGCTTTCCTCCCTTGTGAAGGCTGTGGATGATGGAAAGCCTTCCTTGAGGAATGAGAGGCAAAAAACACACATGGCAGGTCACTTCACCTGGACACTCAGCTTTCAATTTTGTCCCAAGAGCTCCGACATCAGCCCTGATCGTAAGTTGCTGTGCGTTCAAAGGCGTCTCCTGGAGATGAACATTGCATCCACACGAGCTGATAGATGTCGCCTGAGGCGTGATGAATGTGAATTTAGCAGTAAGTAAATTACTGAATTCCTTGTTTGTTTGGATTTTGTTGTTGTTGTTCTTATTTATTTGTTTCCTTGGACAAAGTTTTTCTTTAAACCTACAGTAAAATGGAGTTATAATTAATTCACAGAAAGGTTAAAAAAAAATGAGCATATAAACTTCTCAAAGTCCCTGAAAAGATGTGCTCCCAACTGTGTGCACGAACCTTTGAGGTCCTGCCTCAGATTCTCTGAGTGTGGGATCCAAGCTCACAATCCTGAAGTGTCCCCAGGCTGCAATCAAGCTCCTCAGGATCATATCCTCTCAATTAAACGCAAAAGAGATTAAAAAGAGGCAACTAAAAAGAGCACTAGAGGCTAGGTGGTAGTTGGGAAAAAACACCTGGGCTTCTCAGAGACCTGGGTTTATCAAGATGCTCATGAAAATTGTAGAGGAAGCCATTTTAAAGCTCGCATCAAGGGGCATTGCGATTTAGTAGGAGAAACGTTTAGAATCGGAAGACTTAGGTTTCAGGCTCCTGTTCTGCCACCTCGTTGTAGCTGAGTATCTTTAAGCAAATGACTTATCCCTCAGAGCCTCAGTTTCCTCATCTGGAAAACAGGGATATTAGCACCGTGTCACAGTTTTTGTGGGGATCTGAGGAAATAACTAGAGGAAAAGCCTTCATATGCTATAAAAGGATGTCAAAGCAGGTGTTATTATCAGTGCTGATATTTTTATAACACTTTTAGTATTTCCTATTATAAAAATATACATGTGCATTGCAGAAAATTTGACAATTATATGAGTTGTAATGTACTAACAAAACAGCTGAGGGATTCTGGGATTCTGTGCAGATTCTAGTGAGTCTGAAGCATCTGCCTTGTATTGTTATTGGGGCCTGCCGCCCTGCCTGTCCAGAAACTCTGCTTTGGAACTCTGTAGACTGCCCTTAGTGCCTAAACTCTTAAGGCCACTTAAAGAATTTCCACTAAAAGGCTCTTCAGAAGTAACCAATCTACAAAATTGCAGATGCCCATAGAAACTGTTAGGTGGCCTGTGTCCTGAAAAGAGGCCTCTGGGATGGAAATCAGGGGGCAGAGCTCTAGTCCCTATCCTCTGTTAATGCCTCACTTTCCTGGGCCTCAATTTTCTCGTCTGCAAATTGACCATTTTGAAGAGAGATTCTTGGAAGTAGATTCCCTGTATAGCTTTTATGAGTCTGCTCAATCTATCACTTTGGTGGGCTTTTCAAGCACCAACAGGGACCAACCAGGAACGTGAGACCTGCTTGCTGTCGGCTCGGGGCACTTCCCACCATATTTCCCGTGCCTTCAGGAATCTGCAACACCACTGTCACTTCATACCACCCAGGAGATGGGGGAAGGAGACCCAGTGGTAAAGATAATGAGGAACAGTTTGTTGCTCAGGTTAAAATGTCTCCATTTCTCTTTTGTTTCCTTTGGGTGGATGGATAAATCTTCAAAAACAGCTAGAAAGCCAGAATTGTGAATTGGTTATAGATTTTTTTCAGGAAGACATGAAGTAGATAGATTAAATGCAAAAGATGGGGCTAAATGAGAGGGGGAAAGACAGAGAAGCAGCTGTTGAGAAGGACCAGAATTCCTTTTGCCTCTAAAGGGAGCAATAATATATTATAGGGCATTTAAATATTGCTCCAGACAGTAGATTTCAGCCTAAATGGAGTCCTTGGAGTGTTCTGGAATGAAAAGTTCTTAAATGGAGTGTTTAAATGCTAACATACAGATTTAATGTTGGGGTTCTTTGACCTGAAATCAGCACCAGCCTCTCCTCTGAGTAAAGCAGCTTTTGCAGGAGATGTGGACCTTGCCAGCGTTTGCCCGTGCAAGGCAATTTACTCAAAATTTGGGTCAGATCTTATAAGAACACGGTAAAGACTAGAGCCCTTCTTATTCTTTTAAACATGTCATCAAGAATACTTGCTGTCAGAATGTTGTGTTAAATATTAAAATGTGATGTCTCAATAAAACGGTTTTGCTTTCACTTTAGTGTGAGAACAGTAAGCTCTAAAAGACCCTTGGACCAGAAAAACAAGCGATAATTAAAAATGAATTCTTGAAAGCATAAGAAATCCCAGAAGTAGGTTTCTTTAGAACATAATGAAATATAAGTTGAAAAGGTAACTTGCCAAAGTGACACTGCTCTTGTAATATTACTGGAATAGTCTTCCCGATTGAATTGGTAATACGCTACTTTTTAAAGAAAAATGAAAGGGAGGCTGATGTATTGGCATTAAATTCCACACAAATGTTCTAGTTATTTAATAGTAATTTATTGTAGTTTTACTGGAAATTTTTTCCTCTTGGTTCTTAAAAGGTTTTACAGCCTCAATTAGTTCTTTTACTCCTAATAATCAATATTGATTTTACTGTATTCATTTTAGATTTTAAAATTTTTACCTAGAACTCAATTCTGAACTGTTTTTAAAGTAACAAATCTCATTAAAAAAAAAAGCAAACTTATTAAGTAGACCCTTGTTACCATCTGGAAAATGATAAATTTCCATTGACTTGAGGTGGGTTCTTTATTCATAAAAGAAATGACAGTTCTGGGTAATATGGATTTGGAATTGTTGACAAAATGTTAAGTAAGAATGTGTGCATCATTTTCCAGTATCTTCCCGAAATTAGGTAGCAGGGGTTATTTTTAATCATACTGTGGATTCTGTTTTTAGCCTGGCTATTTATCTCTGTATTTCAGTACACTTGATGTCTCTAGGAGCTGCTTTTCCTGCTCACAAAGCACATTAACTTCATGCTTTTCCACCGGAGACCACCAATGTGTGGCCCCCAATGTGTATGAGATGTCCTCAGGAGGAGGCAACAGACAGTAGGGATGGTTCCTGTTCATTCTATATGTTGTGACAGTGAACTGGAATTATCCATTTTTTACATTAATAGCTTTCCCCTCTCATATTCCAGGTTTCCTCTGAAAACACGCCACACATTACTTCTGGAACACAAACACAACACCAAGCCCCTTTGGTTAAATCCTGCAAATTTTGTTTCAACGTTTCATGTGATCTTTTATGTGGCACTCAATTTCATCTTCTTTTGAAATGTAAAAGATCAGTGTTTTGGTTATGTTTAGCATTTAATGACACTAGTAGAAAATAAAAAATGTTTCTAAGGACTACCTTTCCCAGTTGCATATTTCACAAACATTTGAGGCACCTTCGGTTGCCCGGGAAATGTCTGCTGCCACATTAGTGATGTGATAATGGGCTTCACATATCACCTGGACACTAATAGAATGAAATCACTTACTGCTTCTGAAAGCAGCTTTGTTCTCAGCTGGTGTCCTGAAGGCACTGTATGAGCACAATGGACTTTCTATCACAGAGGTGAAAGTCAGAAATAACCTAAAGTCATATTTATTGCTGGTGTGTATTGGTGTGTGTGTGTGTGTGTGTGTTGTTCGTCTTTGTTTAACGGGTCTACTGATACTTGATAAAAATGACCAAAATTCAGCTAGTTGCATAAAATATTTCTGGGTCTCCAATCTGCTCTGCTCTGTGACATGCAAAACTTCTAATGACTGGGGACCTCTAATGCAGCTGCAACAGCCCATCAAAGGTGCAACTTTATTCTCTCATAACAGCCTTGTAATGTGATCAGCAGACATATCTGCAAACTTTTCCCTGAGCTGTGCAGATGTGGCCATAAAAGAGGCACGTATGCCATTGTGTATTTCCTACTTTCCTCCGAAAATGAATTGGGTTTCTGATTATGGCAGCATGGCTGCCTGCCGTATAAAATTTCCTACAGGTGCACACCCTCTTAAAGAAAGCCCAATCTGTGAAAATCCAGAACTAAAAATGCGAAAGAGTCAGGGCTATTATTAATTTTATAAATCACCCTTTGCTTTGTAAGTATTTGCCATAGAAGCCTATAAATAAAAGGCTTGTCTGGTGCATTTATGATATTCTTCTATTAATCAAAAGTAAATGTGTAGGTATTTTTCAGATAGACACTTGTCACATAAATTAAAACATGGGCCTTATTAAATAATTAGCTTCCTGATGTTTTTGTTGGGAAAAATTGTAAACCATGAATTGATTTGCTATATGATATGTTTATTTAAAAATTGGGCATATACATTTTACCTGAAAAAAAATCAGGCCTTGAATTATTGTTCCCCCAAATAACATGTATGGTTTCTAAAACTTAGTTTTGAGTTTTAACCTATTTCTCCTCTGAGGAATATCGGCTTGTGAACAGCATACATTCTTCATATCACATTCAAAGTCTAATGTGGTTTTTCTAGCAATCACATGGATAGGTGTAAACAGATAAATAGTCACCATACACCATTGACTGCCACGGCTCATTTTTCATCTTTTGAAATAAAAGCCCAAGAGAATTTTTGTCAGGATAAATTGGAGATAGAAAAAAGTTCTCTTTTGAAGTGGATACTTTGAACATGGTAGATTTGTAGGGAATTTTCTTTTGCCTTTGACTCCTTTTAAGATCTAGAAGGCTCTACAAAATTAGAATTTTGGTTACTATAAACAGTGTTTATCTGATCCTGAATTAAAGAACTGCTTTTGAGCCTGAACTAGAGTTGTTTGTAGTTTCAGATATATTATCAGGTTTAACACTAAATTTAAACATTATAAATTAGTTGACTTTTCCCTTAATTAGCCACAGCTCCATTCCTATATAAAAGCTCAAAATATGAATACTTACTTTTCCCTCTGCAGGGGTCTAATTATATTATTATCTGAAATAATATCTCCTTAATGATACTTTGAACAATCCTGCCTGTGTTTTCTTCCTCCATGCAGACCTTTCATAAATAACACGGTCCATATCAAGACAAACAGCACATTTAGCATGCTTTGCTATATGGAAAAAGGCACGTTGGAAAAAGCAAATGAACCAAACCTTTGTCTTTCACAACAGCTTCTAGCCTGCTTTAATAAGGAATTCACAATAGATGCATACATTGTTCATTGGAGTATTTTAATATTTTTTTCATACAATGTCATCCATCAAATATCCAAAGAAGGCAAATTACTCACATGGAAGAATCTGAAAAAGCGCAGACATACTGAGCTACACGTGGTGACATCATGAGAATAAAATACTCAGCGAATAATAACAATACTAACTACTAAAAGGAAACACGGTTGCTAAATTAGTGGTCATGTTAAAAATGGGCCTTCCTATTGAAGGGGAAAAAAAATACCCTGTCAATTCTGATCCATCTTCCTTATTTAAAACAATGCTTGTTTAAAACAAAATAAAACATCGCTTCTAGCAAATCCCTCAAGACATTTTAAATCCAACGTAAGATACACTGGAATTGAGAGCATTACACGGACTTTTGAAGGCACAACTACAGAATTATTATGCTTTGAGTTAAAGGAATGGCTTCCCCTCTAGTTAAGGGTTTGTTTTTTTCTCCACAGCCAACGTTTAACCTGTCTTAACAGTTACGTAAGGCCAGATGTCTCAGTTTTACCTTTCCAAAGGAATTCCGTTCACAGAATGACATTGCAGCAAGGTGACATGCGTTGCTCTTTAATACAAGTTTCTTTCTTTTCCAAACTCCAATTTGGGGCTATATTTATTCATTTTGTGAAGGACTACTTGAGTTCACTAAAATAAATAAATAAATAGAAAATCCTTATACGTGCTACATTGCCATGGACCGTGGGCATAAATAACACCATGTGAATTCAAATACACATCCTTTTCCCATTCGTTTCCATTCTCAGTGCCAACTTTGGCTCAATAAACAATGACCTTCAGCTTAGCATGAAGGAAACATCCAGTACATAATGCACGGAGTGGTGCCCCTTCAAAGAATGAAGCCCTTCAGAATGGCCAAGGGAAAGAAGAAAATAGAAGCCTAGGAGAGCGGAATACTGAAGGAGGTCGTTTCAAATTCACTTGAGGTGACAACAACCACTGTGGCTGAGTCAGGGAAATTTTTTCAAGCACATTTTTGCTGATCACTTTTAAAACCATGATCCAGGAATAAGCTTAGAAGATATTCATGAAATGAGGAGTTGAAATAGTCATAGCATTGAACAAGACCTGAGAGCTCCTGATTCATTCCTTCTTGCACGTGTTCCTCAGCTTCTCCAGCTGGAAAATGGAGGCATTAATCCTTTCCATGTTTCTCAAAAGCATGTTTCAAGGATTAAAGAATTCAAGGTGGCAAAGGATCAAATTGCTATTTATCTAGGACTTTTGCTAACCAGTGGGGCATCGTGAGGTACACTGAAAGAGCTTATTTATTGAATCCCCAATTGAATTGGCCTTAGAGAGTTAAGACAACATCCACAGTGACAAATTTACTCACTCGGAATGAATTGCATTAGTTCCATTATTTGTAAAGCACTTTCCCATCTGGGAAGAAAGTTGCAGCATAAATCCCATTCTTTTCAGTAGTATGGCTGGAAGGTCTCAACCGATTATGAGCTAGGAAAGTCGGGGTTTTTCTTCTATTAATTTGCTAAGTATTCTCTGCTGCATGAGTTTTAACACGTTGGAAATACAGCAGATAGCAGAGGATGAGGACAAGGGAGAAGGGGTGGGCTGCGTCACCTTTTTAATTCTGTGGAAGCTTGTTTCGCAGAATTTGGGGTTGACTTTAGCTCAAAACAGGGGCCTTGAGTTAACCAGGAGAATCACTTTAGTTGAGACTTACTTCCAGGTAAGTCTGAAAATTTGAGCATCTCAAAATGTTGGTGGAGTCAGTATAGTCTCAGGAGTTCTAAAATCTGTGCTCCCCAATCCCTACGAGTGTTTCCATGGAGGCAGTATTATAATGTCAGGTATATATACTTGGGAGCCCAATGATCTGAGTTCAAGTCCTAATGCCGCTATTGTTCACCGTTTCACATTAGTCAAATTAATCTCACCTCTGTGAGCCTCAATGCCATCCTCTATAAAATGGGAACAAGAATAGCAGAAAGTTAGAGGGTTAGGGCAACATGAAATACATGCATGTAAGCCCCCTAGCATGGTGCTTGGCACGTTGTCAACCATCACTAAACGTTTGCTCTTATTGTTATCATTGGATGGGACTTCTGAGATGTGTTACCCAAAGTTTTTGCTCAGCTTGAGACAGCACCCTTAGTGGTCTGGGAGAGTCTAGTAGACATTGATTCAACTACTTAACATGTAAACGGGACTGTAGATATTTTTTGTGGCTCCTGTTGACACATCCTGTTCGTTAATTTTGAAGCTCCTATTCTGGCTAATAACCTGGATTCATTCATCCATTTATTCTGAGAGCACCGAGTTAGGGCCTCTGTGGGCAGCTTGCACCAGTCCCTTGAAGAAGGGAGAGCTCTTGTCTTTTGGAAATGTGAAAATACGAGGAATTACTTTAAAAACACTATAAAGCATATCTGTACGTACAGATGAGCTAGTTTTAAATTTGATACAATTTGCTTTCCTGATGATGACAAACGCTTCGTGAAGGCTCGCCAAGGGCCAAGCACTCTGCTGAAGACTTTTCGTAAATGATCTCATTGAAGCCTCACAAGGATCCTAAAAGGCAGACGCTATGATCCTCTTGAACTTTGAACTCAAGGATTCGAACTCCAGTTTGTAGCCCTAACTATTACCCTAAACTACCATCCTAAGATAGTATTGATCGCTAACCTGCTTTTTAAAAGTACTAGATGTTCCTCTAGTATAGCCTGTCCTGGCACCTTATACCTTGCCAGCATGCTGTGTGGAATAAACCCAGTTACAGTTGCGTTTATTGGCTGTCATGATCCTTTATACTTTTATTTGCAATGTCCAGTTTACACAGGGATATTACATGCCTTGTTATTTAGATCTCCTGTTTTACCAAAGAGATCACAGGGCTCTCATTTTTGTCATCCTAGCCAGGAGCTCACCATCATTCTCATTTTACTGCTAAGGAAGCTGGACCTGGACAGACCACATGACTAAGCCATGGCCATGCCACTGATGAGCAAATCAAATATAGCTGGAACCCAGATCTCTTGATCCAAATAAATAATGAAATCACCATTAGTCTTTTAAAATTGGAATAATGCATTTTACATGTCCAAAGGAAAAGTGACTTTGAACTTGGTGGGTCAACCTTTGCATCATCCCTCTATAGCTGGCTCATTTCTAGCTCATTCAGTCAACATCATTGAACTCCTATGCTGGGCATAATCAGACGCAGAACCTGACTGCAAGGAACCTATTTGAAAGGGAAAGTTAGAATCTTTACTCAAAGGTAAAGTAATAATAATCATCATTATAAAAGAGAAATTGAAGTCAGGGGTTCGGGGGGTCTTTGCAGTGGGGCTTGCAGCCCGGTCAAAGGAGAGGGCTGCCTTGGCATGGAAGGGAGCTCATTAAAGACGTGCTAAGCTGGTTTACTCAGTAAAGAGCTGGCTAGATAACTGGGAGGCTAAAAAGCTCAATTTGGCACTAAAATGAGAAATGTGGGGGGGGGGGTTGTCCATTAATTTTATCTTTTCTACCAGTTGTTTTGTTCCCACGGATACAATATGAAATATTTCATGAACTCAAATGAAAGGGTTCACACACCAAATGAAAATTTTTAAGTTTATATTTTCAGTGATTTCATATTTGCGTTTCATTCATTTTAATGCTATTCAGTGCCGTTCAACTACAGCATTGCAACATCTCCTGCCCACTCATGCAGTTTCCCTTTAAGAAAAGATTCTGGTCCTGTTTTTCAGATGGTCATTCAGTGATACAAACCTGTAGGACTGAGATAAATTGCTCCTGGAAACATTTTCCTCTTGGAAAATCACAGATGAGACTAAATGAGACATTTTATATATATAGTAGCAAACAGTCATAGGTACATTTCATTTTGAAAGTGCCATCTGTCTTGCAACCCAAACAGGTTTTGACACGGCAGAGTGATTGCAGCACTTCAGGATGTAGGAAGAGCCAGGGATATACAACACGATGCTGCAGAACTGGTTACATTTTTACGTTTGGATATTTTTAAAAAGCAAAAATATAATTAAAACTGTAATTATGATGGTTAATATACGTGACCGCTGTATTTTGCAAAGTGTAACTTTAATACTCCAACCCAGCGTTTAAATAAACTGCAGCTTTTATAACAAAGGAGAACCAGCAAAGCCTTTTGCTAGGATTAGACTTTTAATTGATATCATTATAGCTAAAAGTTTGAACATGATGGGAATAATGACTCCGGTGTTTTTCAGCAGCTTATTATTCATTTTACATCTTTATGTCAGCTCTGTGCCCAAGTCCGCAGAGTCTGTAATATTTAAATTAATAATGTAAATTTAACTATTGCCATTAAAGCAAAGAGCTAATTAGGTCCCTGCTTGCTGACTGGCAGTATGATGCAATGAGTAAAACGGTCTGAGCTGATAGCTAACACTGCCAGGAAAATGTGAATTGAGTTCACTTGAGATTAAACAACCTCTAAGACTCCAAAGGAGGGGAAAATAAAAAGTGTCTCATCTCATTTTTCAAAAAAAAAAAAAAACTCCATGAAGAGATACAAATAACTCATCAAGCAGCTCAGAGCGAGGTTTCTGATGTTGTGCAATTATTTTGTGCCTTCCATTCTGTGGCTTTTCTTCCAAGTGCACGGGGGAGGTGCAATTTTTCTCAGGCTTCAGTTAGAGTGTTGGCCTTCTTCCATAGTTTTCACATTCTAAGGCAGAGAGGCCAACAAGCTGAACTTTACCTGTTTTATAAACACCTTCTCTAAATAAGCCCAGCATTGAAAAAAGAAAAAAAAGGCTGGAATGGCATTCTTGTTTGCCAATATTCTCATTTCAGAAAAACAGCCAAAAACAAACAGCAGAGATGGAAAGGAGAGGCAAAATAACACTTATTTCAAATTCAGGTAAGGCAAGCCTGTCCTGGAACTTGTAGAAGTAGAAAAATGATGCAGAAAGGCATAGCACATTCTCCATTTAATAGAGTCAAGTTTTTATGATTGTCAGAAACAAAGCGAGGGCTTTCTCACACCGGGTTTTCCTCTTGGAATGAGTGTCGGCTTGCTCGCTGTTGCAAACTGGCTCAGTGAAAGCTGCTTCCAGAACCGTGGGGCAGCCCGGCCTCTCACTCCTCTCTCGTCTGACATAACTAGTGGACTATTTGAACCTCTAATGGGAAGCCAGGCTGATCAGGTAGGCCTGCCTGGAGGTACAATGGAGCAATAAGTGGCTATGAAGGAGCAAAGGGGTCTTGGCTCAACATGCATTTTAAAAATAAACTTTGAATGTAATAAAAGGTGAACATTATGTTCATCGAGGGAGAGTTCCAGATGTTGTGTGAAAAGACTGTTTTTAAGAACAATGCTCTTACTCTAAGGAAACATTTAATTGGATGGCTACAACCTGATACCATTAAATTGTTTGCTTCATGTCATTTCATCAAATGACAGTTCATACATCAGTGCTGATGAATCGATTTGTTAAGAATACGTTCTCTTAGCAAATTCACTCATGCCCCTCTATATTCTCCACCTTCTCCCTCGCTTTCTCCCCATTTCTAAAGTGTCACAGCATGATTCCCCGGGATGAGTTGTTCTGGTTGTCCATCATTGCAGAAGGCTCTCCCATGACCAGGAGTGAGGAATCTCATTTACAAAAAGCATTGTCTACCTTTATCTCCAGCTTGGCACAGAGCTGGTATTAAAGTGGCAGATGGAATAGTTTTAGTGACTAAAAGGCTATGCTGGCTAGAGGTGTTGGCCAAATCATTCTTCTGGAACTAGTCTACATAGCATCAATGATTTCTGTTTCAGACCAAAAATTACTTTTTATTCTTAAAAAATTGGATTGTTTAACAATGCTGTAGGCAATGTTACATGTTGGTTTATAAAACCAACAGCTGCTGTGTATGGAGAGGTTCCTATGACTTCATACACACCATCTCCTCTAATCCTTGGGACAATTTCATGAATGGCTTTGAAGTCAGACAGATCAGTTGCACTGCTTTGGAATTTAGTTTTATTATCTGTAAAATGGGGTAATAATACCTCATGGGATTTTTGTGAGGGTAAAATGAAATCACAAAAAATAAAAGCACAGCCTGGAACCTTCAATAAATACTGATTATTCTAATCACTTATCGGGAAGCCTGAGGTTGTCCTCCCAATGCTTCTGGGCTTTGGAACCTGCTCTCAAAGGGTCATCCACCCGTTATACTCATGTTCAAGGAGAAAAATTGGCCAGCTATGTTGAAAATAACTCCTTGCAAAAGGAGGCTGTATTTGAAAGAGTCTATTAAGTTTATTCTTTCAAACCTTCCTCCTGGGTGAATGTCACTGCAGAATCCTTCTGAAAATTCCCAAAGGATCCTCAGAATTGAGTTACTAATATTCCACTGTTTGGATATATCAATATGAATTTAGCCACAACTCTATGGGTTGGTATTTAGGTTGTTTTCCATTTTAAAATACTTAAAGTACACAGTGGTTAATATATTCATATTCACAATTTTCCCCTACATTCTGGATGACTTTCTCAGCAAAGATTCCCGGAAATAAGATAGATGATTACGTTTTAAAAAGTGAGCATTTTTATGAATCTTGATATATATTGCCAACTTGCTTTCCAGTTGACAATGCATTGTGTGAATGGAGTTTTACCAAAGTCTAGCATAAGCTTGAGTTCATTTCTCTTATAGAAAATCTCCAATTCAAAAATATTTGCCAAAAGATAGTGCTACATGGAATGATATAAATGCCTGTTGGAGGTTACAGTAATAAAATATGTACCTGAACTCCCAAGCATCCTTGGAAGTTGGTAGGCAAGGAAGCATTGCCATGTTGGCCACAGGACCTGTAAGTTGGAGTAAAGAAATATATCAGAATTAGGCTGGCTCACAGGAATCCACAAGAAGACAAGAAGTAGTTAACATTTATTAAGGTCTTCCTATAAGCCGGGTCTGTGCTTAGTTCTTTACATGGATCGTTTCACTGAATCCTCCCCAATTCTCCATTTCATAGTTGGGAAAACTTTACTAGCATCTAAAAGCAAAATTTCCAAGGGAAACAGGCAGTCCGTGATAATAAGCCTCATTTTCCTGTTTTCCATCCAAAGTAACAATCACAGTACTTTCTCCAAAAGCCATCTCAGGGGATGGGGGAAAATCTCCAATGGGATTAAGCAAGGAAGAAAGGGAGGAAGAAGAAAGGCAGTTGAATTGTCCCTTCCCAGAAACCTTCAGAGGTATTTATGCCACCATGAACTGTGATCCTTTGGCCCAGCAAATCCTGTTGAAGCTTTGCAGGATGTAAAGAGCCAATACTCTGCAAACATTGTCAGGCGCCATGACAGGAGTTAACAGTGCCAATAGGCTGGCTTTTCACACAGCCCTTCTCCATCTCTGAGCCACAAACACATATGCATTCCTGTCCAGATCAGACACCCAACCGAGCTGATCACCTTTCCTTTCCTGAACAAGCATATTTATCATGGTCAATGTGTGAGAAATGCCCTTTTTGTACAATTCCCCTTTGTCCCTCTTCCCATGCCTTAGTCCATCTAAAGACCACAAGATTGTGACATTTTGTAGGATTTATCTCCGAGACTGGTGTCACAAAAGCAGCTAGGAGCAGCAAATATGCCCTGTAACAACCAATGTCGTGGGGGTCTTTCCATTGATTTTACTTCTGAGTTCACAGGAAGACCCGGTATACTGCTGAGATGTAGTTGGCCTGGGACAGTCTGTTTGGAGGTAAGAAAAAGGAAATTAAGGAGGAAAGAGAGGATGCAGTCTGGCTTCCAAAGTATAAGCGAGAGGTAGAGTGGACTGAAATATCTTACCTGCTGTATTTCAAAATAGAAACAGTCCTATCCCATTAAATATTTCTCTCTGAAGTCCCCATTGCTCTCAGGATAAAGCCCAAGCTCCTTAAAGTGGCACACACAGCCCTTCAGGATTCTCCTCCTTCCTCCAGTGGCCACTATTTGCCCCTCACGAGATTCTCTCCAGTTTTACTGACCCATTTTCAGTTCTAGGATTGTGCAGCTGTCTTGCCTCAAGGGCTCCGTACCTACTGATTCCTCTCCCTTTAGGGGCTTTCTCCTCCTTCTTCCCTGGCTTGGCTACCTTAAGTGCCACTTCTTCCAGGAAGCACTCCCTGACCACCCAAGACCCGGTCATGCTTCTCTCCTATGGGCTCTTATAATGCCTGTGTACTCTGCTCACATCCAAGTGCTTTCCCTGCTGAGTGGAATTCCCTTTTACTTATCTGTCCTTCCACTAGGCTGCAAGCTGCTGGAGAGTAGAGGCTCTATCTTATTCAGTGTTTTTATACCCATTCAGTGTTTTCTTATAACAGTGCTTTGCTCAGAGAAGGCACTTCATAAATGTTTGTTATTGGGGAAGTCCTCACTTAGCTTGTGCTTAAGATAACATGTGCTTACACTAAAGTGCACCAACTGTATAGAGATTAGTATCTCATTCCTATGTCTGAGCCATTGAATTGCAGGCTGTCTGATATCTATTGCCACTACACAGCTCTCTGTGTCTCTCTTTCATACACACACACACACACTCACTCACATGGTTATTAAGCTACATCGTTGAACTAGAATCTTACCTACAACACTGCTCTATACCCAGAAGGCATTCTTTACATATCCACACTGCCTTTATCCAGAGAACACGGCTCCTTATTCTGCTAAGTAGTCTGCACACCATCAGTAAGGAATTGCTATGAACTTCAATGTGGGTGATAGTGTTCCATCCTCCTTCCATTCTAAATAGCTGGGTTGGGGAGCCCACAGAAGGACTCTTCAGAACGTCCTAGTTGGGATGCATTTTTGTGCCACTTGTTTCCAAAATTCAACGAAGACCTCAATAGATATACACAAAATATATTATAGAAGCAGCCTATTATTCTCGAGGTTACTGTGATTGTCCCCAGGGCCTTGCAAATCATCAATGAAAAACACAACATACTTTCAAAGAATTAAAATGGCTCAACTTCAAAGACTGGCTCTGTTTAGAGCCACCTGGCAGCATTTCCTCAGTCCTCCTGTCTGGATGCAGACTGCGAGCTGCTACTTACCCCCTAGCTCCTGCCCTCTTCACCCGTAGCTTGTTACATTAAGGTAGGAAAGTTTTATGTGTATAATTTGTGAAGTTCTCTTAAGCAGACAGTGCTATATAAATGTGAAATGCTGTTATTAATAATAAAGGTTGGCTCACCTAAGAATACTGTAGAATTAAAGTAATGAGATTCTATTTTTAGTCAGACTTGCCAATAACATGCAAGTATGATAAGGCTGTGATTTAAAGCTCACTTTAACCTTCCATTGCTCTAAAGAGTACATTTTCTGGGCCTCCTACACAGCAGTCAGCCGTCCAGAGCTCTATTAACACTAATGGTGGAGCCACATTTGAATCCCAGCGTGCCCAGCTAAAAATAGGCTCTGGGTTTTCAGACACGGGAGCGCATCTCACAGACAACCTGCTCTCGCAAACTATAGATCGGCTTCTTCAGTCATCTCACAGACCCTGAGCACTGTCTTGGAAATGATCAAAAAAGCTTCTAGAATGTGTTTTGAAATTTTTATACACCTATAATTATGTGAGGCTATCGGATGTGTATGGGAGTTTATTTTCAGATGCAAAAAGATATTTAACAAAGGCCTGGGTTCAAAGTGATTCACAACTAGAAAAGAAGTCTCACTCCTCAGGAAAAAAAAAATAATTAGCTCTTCCTCCACTAATGTTCAGGTCAATGCTTTGTCAATAACAGTAACTCTTCTTCACCAATTTAGTGCAGCCTATAAAGATCATTATGACTCATAATTACAGATGCAGATTTATGTCAAAATGCATATATAAATCTCCGGTTCTGGCTATGGGTCACCTCTTATCAGAAAAAAGATTTGTGTAAGGAGACAGTCTCCTTGATCTCTGTGGGTATTTTTCTCTTTCTAATTTGGGGGCAGAATTATAAGGGTTTGCTACCAATGATACAAATATGACCCAAGGCACATTATGGATTCACGGCTGGAGGGAGTGAGGAGCTGGCTGGCTTTGATGGTGGGTAATGGGGGGAGGGTAATGTAGCTGAGGAAATATACTTGCTGGGATTATTGCTTTCTGGCTAAATGAAGACCACCTTTTCAACACCTGCAGGCCAGCCACTATAAATCAGAGGAAAGATGATTATCCGAACAGAGGGAGATGGGCTTTAAAATGACTGAGACTTCCTGAGGCTGAAGTCTATCACTTGATTCAGGGACCCAGGGAAGTCTTAGATCTGATGGGTTATCAAATTCTTTGGAAGCCTGAGTGGGTCAAACAAGACGTGAAATTGGCCTTTCCCAGGATTCTCACAGGCTAGGTTTTGTTTGGTGATGCACTTCCCACTAGGAAATCTGAGTTTTGAAACATCACCTGGTCTCCAGAGAACAATCTCCCTGATGGTAAAGGGGCAGGATTTCCCCAGCATCCAGGAAGGATGTGAAAGGTGCGTCCACCCTCTACGTGCAAATGGGTAAAATGGCTAGCTCGTCTATTCAGTAACTGTCCAAATGCTGGATCTGGGAGATTACTTTGAATATGCCCAGAAATTCCACTTTTTTCCTACCTGCAGAGCTCAACTATGTATCCCTAGACAAAAGATGTTTAATATGGCAACTCTCAGACAGTGTTCATAAAAATACATAGAAAGTTAAGCACATACTTACCTTGTGACAAATCAATTCCACTTCTGGGAATACACCCAAAAGAAGCAAGTGCCTATGTTCACAAGAAGACTAGTACAAGGATATTTGTCACAGCTGTATTCTTAACAGCCCAGTCCTGGAGACAATCCAATGTCCATCAACAGGTGAATGCATAAACAATTTGTCCTATATCCCTGCATTCAGCAATAAAAAAGAATGAACTACTGATACCCACACAACACAGATGAATAAAAAAAAATGATACATTTAGTGAAAGAAGCCAGACACAAAAGAGTCCATAATGTGTGATTCCAGTTATATGAGTTTCAAGTACAGGCAAAACTAGTCTATGGAAATAGAAATCAGAATACCGGTTACTTCACTGGGTGAGGGTTATTGACTAGAAAGGTGCACAAGAGAACTCTCTGGGTGATGAAAATGTTTTATATCCTAACCTGGGCAGTGGTTAACAGGGTACATAATATCTAAAAATTCAGTGGCTGTATAGTTAAGATTTGTGCATTTTACTGTTTGTAAATTATAGCTTCATAAATAAAAATTTTAAAAAGCTATCTGAAAAAATACATGGAGAAAAGCTCACTTTATAAAAACAATCACAAACAGACAAAGATAAAATCATGCAGCTATTTTAAAGAGTAAATGACAAAAGGAGAAATGGAAAAACATGAGCCTTTCACCTCTTCTCACTTTTATCACAGGACATGAAAATGCTGGGGCTTTGGAAACTGAAATCATTATATGACATGCTTAGGAATTCTCCAAGAGTTCTTCAAGGGTTTATTTTCAGAGTGTTCCTCTTAAATGAGGAAGTGCTTCATTTGCAAGTTTCTCCTTAGGAAACGGTGTTGTTTACACATAAACAGTCAGGAAATAGACATTTTAGCTTGATTCATCACTTGTTGTAGCAAGAGATCAATTAGTTAATGATGCTGTTGGCTTCAAACGTACTTTAGTAAAATGTATTTCATTCTCTTGAATATTTAGATTAATTAAGGTATGAGGCTACTGTGTTTTTAATGACAAAAAATTGATATTAAATACACATTTCCCATTTTTCATACAATACACCTCAGTTCTATTTGTCTTGTGATAAAGACTTTGAAGTTGTTAATGGAAGTCTTTGGGGTATTTGCCTCCCTGTGTTGCTTATGAAACAAAGAAGGCTTATTTTTCAAGAACGATTATGACAGCACTTCCACATGGCATCTGCTACTCATTACTCAGTTGATGTTTCCATTTCTGGAATTCTAAAGTTTGTCTGAAATTGTTAGTGACATTTATAAAATGCTTGCAGAATTTTTAAATGGACCCTAGAGATCACCAAGTCCTTCCCCCTCATTTAAGATGAGGAAACTGAGATGGAGAAAGGTTGAGTGACTTGCCCAGCGTTCGACTTCTTTGGCTGACACCTTATGTAGAATTTGGATGACTTCCTTGAGCTCCATGACAACAGCAGATTCTGTGATCCAAGAGATATCGCTGCTGCCTCTTGAGAATGTGCACATTTATAGAATGGAGAACCCCTTTAAAGATCACCTTCAGGACCAGATTTCACAGTCCTGGAAATTCTGTTTCCAATCTCTAGATGGTTTTCCCGTAGTGAAACTTGTATCACCAACATTAGGCTAAGCCTGTCTATTTCCCTTACTGGTAGCAGTGCACTTAGAACGCTATGAATCAATGTAATGTATAAAATGTGGCTTGAGAGCTGCACTGCCCGGGTTCACTTCTGATTCCACTACTTAACGGGCTGTGCAGCAGTATACTTGCACTCTAAACCTCAGGTTCCTCATCTGTAAAATGGGGATAATAATAGTATCTTACTTCATTTATTTTTAGGTTTAAATTAAATAATGTAAGTCAAGTCAGTCTGGTCCTTAATAAATATTCAATAAATATTGGTTAAATTTTGGAATTTCCAAAAAGAAAATTATACTTCGTTTTATTCTGCTTAATTTTCCCACTTCCACATTTTTTGGATAGACACTTCACTGCCCTGAATATGCTTCTCTCTCCTCTTTCCGGCGCCCTCTCAAACCCAGCTCCTTCCATCATTACCTACCTTGTGCTCCACACATCTCTCATTTGCCTGATTTTCTGTGGCATGCACAGCTCATAGTACACATTTTAGCACTTGACTCTTGGTCTTACAATGTTTTTTAATTATTTCATCCGATGTAAGCTTTCAGAAGGCAAGGGCTATACCATCTATTTCTTTTGCATCTTTAACAGGACCCAGCATAGTGCGGGGCATGTAGCAAGTGCTTGAAAATCATGGTACCAAAGAATTAAAACAGAGAAACTTCAAAATGTGAAGGCTTGATTCCAATGACTGCTGATGACCTATTTCAATAGAGATATTCTATAAAATCATATTTAAAAAATATTTTATATAGCAGGCACATTGTAGCCCAAAACAAGCAAACAAACAGAAACAAAACAAAAAACAAACAAAAATGAAAAACCGAAACCTTGCCTGGAGTGGAATTACGACTTTCACTATAATCCAATTCTGAAAAACCTGGTGTTTCCTTTTGGTTCTGTTATAAGACATGCAATCTAGTGTTAAAATCAAACTCTTGTTTTTAATTTGTGTATCAAATAATGACCCAAAGCCAAAAAGAACAATTGAAACCATACCTCCAACACATGTTCACAGTCAGACTCTCTTTAAATACCAGGAAGCAACATAGCCATCAAGGATAAACAACAGTAACGGTAAGACTTATGTCTCACATTTTACATATTTATAAATATATATATATTTATATATCTCTCAGAAGTAGAGATTGTCCTGTCAAAAGTTTTTAGGAAAGCACCGCAAATACTTGGTTTTACAGTGATAGTTTACCAAAATCCTTTCATTCCCCTTTGGATGCGATGATTCCCTGGTGTCCATTTCACAAAAGATCTCTCTCAAGTACATTAAGAGTGTAGAATTGTTTGGACAGTTGCCATTTACACTGTAACTTTAACCTTTTCAATGCCTTGGTCCAATTTTGTGATTTATTTAAACCATAAATATTTTTTTCCTATTTACCTTGATTCATTGCTAACATAGGCATCAGAATTTTACTTTTTTGGACCAGCCCTGTGGCCGAGTGGTTGGGTTTGCGCACTCTGCTTCAGCAGCCCAGGGTTTCAACAGTTCGGATCCTGGGTGCAGACATGGCACCACGCATCAGGTCATGCTGAGGCCACGTGCCACATAGCAGAACTAGAAGGACCTACAACTAAAACATGCAACAACTATGTATTGGGGGCTTGGGGGAGAAGAAAAAAGAAAAAAAAAAAGAGGAAGATTGGCAACAGATGTTAGCTCAGGGCTAATCTTTAAAAAAAAAAAATTTTACTTTTTGTGTAACTTCTAGGTAGTGGCCAAATATCCTAAATGCCAGAAGAAACAAACCCAGGGAAGATGTAGTTTCTCCACTTGCTGTTGCTAAGTGATGGTGCTTGGCGGGGATGAAGCGTGTTGAGAGACCACTCTGCAATGAGCTTTGCTCACTGAGTTTGCTTACTTAGGACGCCAACATTCACCCGCAATTGTTAGGATTATGCGTGCACACTCACACAACCCCACAACTATAAGTAATATACACGGTGTTTATGGTATTATCCTCTAATTTTTCTTCATTCATTCATCTTTTCAACAAATATTGAATACCTACTATGCACCACTGTGGGACGTCACAGAGAAGAAAACACAAACACCTTTGCCCCCATGGAGCTCAGGCCTTTTCTTTCTTTGAACCTGTCACACGTTCGTCCTTTGCCGCTTTGCCTCAGTTCCGTCATTAGGTTTTGAAAACAGTAGCAGATAACTCCCTGCATCCTTGTGGCCAGTAGGGTTTTAGTTTCGTAGGGTTTCAGTTTTAACATTATTTGTTTTTATGCTGTATTGATCATGTATGTCTCATCCTTAAACTATGGCCCATATATTAATTACTTTTTAAAATCTGATATCTATTTCTCTCTTTAAAGCCTTTGCAGTAGAGGTGTTTTCTTGATAAAGAGTGTAATAGGAGCATTTTTTTTTTGAATGAAGAAAATGTGGATTATTTCAGTGCACCTTATGTGCCCCAGTGTCTGTGATACTTGGACAGTTAGTTAATGGACTGATGGGCCCATTAATGTTTTGCAGAGGCTAGTTTTGTTCTTGGTAAATTGTCTTTTACTTTTTCCATTCTCAAAAATAGAATCCATTTATTGCACTATTTAACCCATTGATGTTTCTCTTTTATATTATATTATATATTGTATTAGCATATACATTATAATATATGCTGATGATAGTATTTGGAGTCCAGTGGTCATAGCATGGACTCACATGTTCAAATACGAGTGATGGGCATAACGTAAAGATCACAGCTAGGCTTTTGACTTTTGTCAAGAATAGTTAACAGTGTGTGGTTCAGTTTGCATACCAAAACTGGTAGCAACCTACGTTATGCTCAGTGGAGCAGGCTCAAGACATCCTAAAATGTCAATTGCTCTTTTAGGAGATGGTAATTTGATGAAGTATTGGGAAGGCGGGTATAGTGATTAAGATTAAGTAGGATTTCTCTGCCATATAGAAGCTATTTTCACAATTGTTAGTGATATGTTCATCCCTGTGACCACAGTGAGATTAACAGGAAATGGTGAAATCATTGCTAATAGACTAGGTTCAAAAAATAGGAGAACACACAAGCCCTTCTTCTGTCTTAAAGGCCAGTTTTTTAAAGCACTGCTTATGACTGCTCCACATTGTTTCCTTCTCCAGAGGCAGTCAGTCGTTTCTATCATATGTATGCATTGATAGACAGCTATGTCGGAATGAGATTTGAACCAAAGAGCAGTTGAGACGTTATGAATTGCAATTACGAATGGAAGCTATGAATTGCAGCCAAAAATCAGGTCCAGATCTATGAATCTGAAATAGGTTTTCACATATGTTGTCTGCTTTCCAAAACTTTCCAAATAATTTCTTTTATTTCTTGGAAGTCATAACACGATGAGTCCCTTTATTGGTTATAGGACTGAACTAAATGAAAATAATAAAATAAAATATTTTAAAAAATAAAAACAATAACATTTATAGATTGTTTTCCATTCATCAAGCATACGCAAAGTACCAAAATTGTTTTATTTAGTTTACATTTTAACCCTACGAGATTACCCTACATTATAATATCCCTTTAACAGCTGAGGAAACTGAGGCTCACGTGGCTAGTATTTGGATGGGGGCTCCATAGCCCATGCCTTTAAATCTTTTTCCAGTGCCTGTTGGGTTTTGGCAAGAGAAAATAAAATTCTGTATTACTCTTTTTTATCTCATGCTGTTTATTCAAAGGTCAAATTCACATCTCTTCCAGATGGGTATTTTGTGGTTCTATCTGGAGGACGGTTCATGATTCTTTTCAAAGACCTCTTTGACTTAAGGGGCTTATATCCAACTTCAAAAGTTGCCCAGTCTAAGTAGCTTAAAATTATCTGGTGCTTACTTGCAACCTTTTTAGTAAATGCCCTTCTGGCTTGAGGTGGCTTTGGTATTTCATGTTTAGTAAAAGTGTCTGCTACCTGCCCTTAGAAAATATCTTGGTTTGATGTCTCCCAGATTGCTTCTTGCTGAAGGCAAAATGTGGAATGGAGAGTGGTGGAATTTCACGGTGCTATAGAAATTAGGTGCGACTATTACATTAAAAGCAACAGCAGGTGCTATAAATCTGAACTTTGTTTGGAGGGAAAAAAAGAATAAAAGTAAAACATGTGAATAGATGTGCTACTAAATTGCCAAGTTGAAGACAGTTTTCCTAAAGAAACAATTCAGCCTTTCTACAAAGAAATCATGTTTTATTTTGGATTGTGCTTAAAATGTAAAAGTGCAATGCAGATTTCTAAATAATTAATCATGCAGTCAATTTCTACAAAGCTATTTCATCTCCTTCTGGGCACTTCTTTTTTTTTCAATATTTAAAAATTTTTTGCTATTAAAGTAATTCATATTTATTGTAGAAAATCTAGAAATACATAAATAGCCCAAAATATCACAAAAAAGAGATATATACTGTTAACAATTTATATAGATCCTTCCAGTATTTGTTTTACACACACAGACACACACAATTTTTAATGCAATCTGTTCTTGCCACTTATCAATATGTCAGAGAATCTTTCCATCTTATTAAATGTTCTTTGATAGCATTATTTTAATGGTGGATTATATCATACCTTAACCAAATCATTATGCTGGAAATTGAAATTGGTTCCACTTTTACACCATTATAAACAATGCTACACGAACACATTTGTAGCTAACTTTTGGTATACATTCATGATTATTTTTCTTAGGATAAATTCCTATAACTGGACATGTTGACACCGAGCGTTTGGAAAATACACTGCCCAATTGCTCCTCAAGAAACACACCAGTTTACATTCAAACAACAAGGCGTTTCCGATCTTTCTTTTGGGCAGTTTTGGTGAGCTCTTATTTCTATACCAGCAAAGCAGGGCCCTTCTTTATCTGCACGTCCAGTGGACAGTCAGTCAGTCACCTTTCCATACATTTCTGAGTCTAGCTCAGGCTTTATATTTTGTTTTATCACACTTGGGTAAGGTTGTTGTAAAGGAGAGAGAAATAGGGGAGCAGGGTGAGGAAAGAAGGAAACTTGAGTCTCTCAGAAACAGTGCTTTACTTGTGACAGCCTTATGATGTGGGAAAAAAGAAACGCTCCTTTTTTAACGCATTTTCTGTAGTAACTAGACTTTGAAACACTATATTATAGTGTGTGAAAGGAATCTAACAAATAAAAAAAATCCTTTTGTGTTGTTTCATAGCTCTGCTTGCTTAGTGCATCCTTTACACGGTGGCTTGGGCTTCCCCTCTGCAAGATTCTGCTCCTCATCAGCCGTCAAGAGTGCTTACTCTGGTAAGCTAGAATGACACTGGGCCTTAAAACCACAGAGAAGGTCTTTAGAAACTGGGCTGCTCTCCCGGAAGGTTGATATCTACCCTCATCTCTTAAGGGACTACTTCATCTTTGAGCAGAGATTTACAAAAATGAAATCCCAGCTTTTTATTTTTAGAAAACACTTGGAATAATCAATCATTCTTTCTTTCCCACATATATCGTGTATGAATAAAACAGGGAAACGTAAACTCATAGGGATCTATCTCAAATATACTAAAAACAAAAAAAATCACTTAGTCAAATAAGATGAGTATATTTCGGATAAAAATGGTGGTGTTTTATAGCACCAGCCCTTCGTTATCCAGTTACGTCTATGTAATAAACCACAGGGCAAACTGTTTTAATTTCACGTGATTTACTTATAGAGTCACACACAGCAGAAACATTGTTTTCCTTTCTTCCTGTGAACAAGCAACATAAGTAATTCAGTGTGAAAAATCCTGCAGATTAGATCAGCTGGAGCTGATGTGGTTCATTGACCACGAAGAAGAAAGTGGAGCTCTGATAATCAAACATCTAGTTACAGCAAAAATACGCTTCATAACCCAAACATGAACCTAAATGTTGTCTATACGCCTCCAGAGTAGTTGACAGAAACGGGCTTAGCCCAATGCGTGTGTAAACCAGAGTTGCCGTACGTTAATCCTGAGACAACTGGAAGCCATTTAGCCTTTGTATTGCGGGTAAATGTGCAAAAAGTAGATTGGCTTGATGGACATTCCAAACTGAATTATTCAAAGGAAGGTTTTCTTCTATCACATCCATTCTTTGTTAAAAAAAAAAAAAAAAAACTGGTGCCACTAAATTATACTGTGTGTTCTAAATGTAAACTTTTGCCAAAACTCCTCAATTTAAAATAGTCAATTTCATTGCGTATCATACACCTTAACCTGGACAAATACAACTGTTTCAGATTCCATAAGAAGATTTATTAATATGCCTTTTTAGTATTTTGACTTGCTCACCTTAATTAGTCCTATGTGTTCCCAATTCAATGTATATTTTTAGTGATAGAAGAGCTTTATCAAAACATCAAATCTACTACTCATGCTCCTGGGAGAAAAGAAGACTTTGGAGCTGCAACATACAGTCTGATAATAGGTTTGTTAATATCACTAAAACGTTATTGTAGGCTACAACCAGACCAGTGAACCACCTCACTCATCTGGAGTTAGAATAGTTTCAACAGACCTGTGTGTTTGAGAATGGTACCCAAGTCAGAGTCAAAGTAACGTAGGGGTACCCAAAGGCAGCATCTTCCCAAACAAGGAAACATGAAGTTCTCATCCATTGTAAATCAAGGAAGTAGGCACAATGATGGAAAGAAAGCACTTTAAGCTTTTTTGGCTGAAGTAAGCTTCTCTGTCTCCTTGAAATAATACTAGATTCTTCTACACTCTATCTAGAAATGAAACCTCTAATTAAGTCCAGCCCAAGAAAGAGAATCACGCAAAGCCATGCTCTCAGACTCTGATATCATTAAAGCTCCAGGAGTTTGGCTGAGGTGCCCCAGGAGGTCTGAGGTAGGGGTACACCTGCTTCACCCAGAGCACGCCTGTTTTATTTGAGCTCCACTTGGGACTAAGTGCCCACTCTGTCTAAGTGCCCACTTAGAGGGATCCTTCCTTACAATAATAACAGTGATAACAATAACAATACTATGAAAGTACCAGTATAACTGTAAAACTGTGAACTAATAATGATTAAATTGTAACCAGAATGTTAACTCGGCCATGGACACCAGCATCAAAAGATGCTCTAATACTCTTACAGCCTATTTTTTTGAAAGAGATAGAGTAGCCAGCCCTGTGCCTTGCATATAATGGGTGCTCAATAAATGTTTGTGGAATGAATGAATTCATGAACATAAGAGAGAGAGAAGAGTGTTGCACCAGAAACTAAAAGACCTCTATTCAAATCCTGATTCCTTGAGGGATCTTAGCTTCCTCTCTGAGCCTCTCTTTCTCAAACTGATCAGTTTTGAGACCCATCCACCTCCGCCTGGAATTACAACCAGAAAAATGTACGCTGTGTTAGAAAGGAACTGGAAAGAGAAAGAGCAAGTTACAAATGCTGACGTTCAGGCAGGTCAATAATGATCAAGCCACTGACAGCCCGCCTGGAAAGCTCAATATCATTTTGCTGTTCACAAGCAATTTCACATACATCCTCAGAATGCCTTCAATCTCACTTTGTAAACGACAAAACCGAGGTTTGGCAAGGCAAGTAATTTTCTTAATGTCACCCAAGTGGCAGAGTTGAGGCTGGAAACTGAGTCACTCCCTCGACTTCAGACTCTGTCACCCCATGGATTCCAATACATAAAAAGCTTTTATAACCTGGTCACCCAGGTGGGAAGGAAACATAAAGTGGCAGAAGAATTCCACAGAACTGGGGTGGCCTCGTTCTCTTCTCTCAAGAAGGAGGCCCATAACCTAAATGTCATAATTTCCGACCCAGAGTTTCATGCGTGAAACTTTATGGCCTCTTGAAAGGTGAATGAGTAGGTTGATCCATTGGAAGCCAGAACAGCTGTTTTAAACATTTGAGAATCAAGATAGGTAGTTAGTCTGCCTTGTAAAATTTTCTTACGGATGTCACCATCAGAAAAATTTATCTTGGCTTAGTACGCTGCAAAGCTTTATTCAAATCCATTGCGTCCTCAGATTCAGTTATTGTTAGTGGACGGTTTCAGCATTAATCCTTGCTGCATCTTAATTCATGTGGTCTTGGAAAGTAGTGATTTGTTTTGCTATCACCAAATTTCATTCATTTAAAACAGGTCACCAAGATGTCACATTTTATGGGGTTATTTATTTCACCTCCCTCTTTGGGGGCTACAGTTTTGCAGGTTGTTTTTCTTCTGTGTGTTAATGAGAGGAGTTCAGAGTACTGAATTTTATTTATCGAAGAAATTGGCATCTACGAATCCTGAGTAAATAAAAAATACAAAATGTGAAATAATGAAATACTTTGTCTGGCCAAGAAAAGATAAATTCTAATTTTATAATAGTAATCAAGAAAATCGTAAAGTGAAAGATGTCCTTCATTTCCTAGTTTATTGTAAATTGATATAATCTATACATGTAACTTTTAAAAATCACCAAGTTATACTTTAAGAATCATTTATATGAGTGTGTATATAAATATGCATACGTATTCCACACATAGTCTAGCATAAAATGAACTGTTGATTGGCCTTTTTTTTTAAAAAAAGATCTTGTCCAATAACTACAATTTCTAGACATATGAACAAGATAACTTTCTACATGTTAAAGATAGTTAACAAATAGCAACTATATGTCCATTAACAAACTAATAACTATAAGTTCTAACTTGTCTTAATTATTTCTAATAATCTCTGTGAAGACTAATATCTCAAAAAGTATGTATGTGTTGATGATAGAAAGCAGGTTGAAAAGTACTGATTTATTACAACCCTTCATTAAGTTTAAAAGCATTCCAATGAGATGAAGACATCTGCCTTGTATTTTCACATTGCAGAAGAAAAGTTAAGAACAGGAAGAACAAAAAAGAAAGAAAACAATGTTTCAAGTTGAATTCAAGCCAGGTTTGAAGAAAACAGTGTTAGCTTCAAATCTGTAAAAGTTTTCAAGAAATAAACTTCCCCATACCCATGATTATCATTTATTACGTTACCAAATATATGTAATACTCTATATTAACAATGAAAATTATGCCATATGTCCCTAAAGAATTTTTCAAATTTTTAAATATAGTTGATCAACACATGCATCTTTCAGTAGTCTTTTCATTCTTTAAAAAATTAAGAAAGCAAGCTACTACCAGGAAGAATTAAGATAGGTTAAGTATGCATTGTACTAGAAGAAGGTTTTTTTAAATGGGCCGTTTCTTTCCTCCTTTTTTATAGGTGGGATTGGGTAAGGTGGCAATTACAGGGTTTAGTGAATAGTCACTTGGTATCTTGGAAATCAAAGGAAAGGGCCACTGGAGAGAGACTGAACTTAGCTGTTCCAGGATTTTTATCTCTCTAAATGAGTGCCACTGACAGGAACCATATGTGTTATGTACGATAGCTGAGGAAGAGAACATGGGTGGTTTTCCAGAGAGTGACTTGCCCACGTATGCTTTGCTATCTGTGAGCTCATGTACAAATCTGATGCATTTATGATGTTTAATAAACATTTAGAGCCACATGTAAGCTTGGGGACTATGTGTTCCCCTCATTTAAAAGATGATATGTGAATATTCAGGTTGATTTTTCCTTAGAATTAAAATCAATCTTTGTACTTCACAGCATTTGTCAGAACACAAAAACATCCATGAAAGTATGAGGTTCCCTTTGAAATGACAGAAGAAAGATTAATTTGTTACTAATTAAGCTTGGGTTTAGCCCACTTGAAAATAAGAAACAGCTTAAGCAGAGTTGATGATCACTCAAGACAATTTCACTTAAGTGATCAAATGAGTTAACTTCATATTGTAGTGCTGGGGTTCTCGAATGGTAGATATTTTCCCAGGAAACACAGACGGAAGTGACATTTTAATTCATGTTTTTGTGACATATCTTTTTTCATTTATTATTTTACTTTTTCCATTTATTAATTACATGTGGCCTATCATTTTACTTTTAACCTACCTATATATCATTATTTGTGAAGTGAATTTCTTGTAGAAAGCACATAGTGGGGGTCATGATTTTTTAAAAATATGTTCTGATAATCTCTGTTTTTTGATTGATGTGTGTAGACCATTTACATTTAATGTAATTATTGATATGTTTAGATTCAGATCTATCATTTTGTTTTTTTATTTTCTGTTTTTCATTCATCTATTTCCCCTTTCCTGCCTTCTTTTGGAATATTTGAACCATTTTTAGTATTCCATCTTAATTTTTTGTGTTTTTGACTATATTTTCTTTGCATAGGTGCTTAGTGGTGCTCCAAGGATTGTAGTGTATACACTTAACTTTTCCTAATCTACTTAGACTTAATACTTTACCATTTCAAGTGGAATGTAGAAACCTTATCACCATACTGATCCTTTTATATTCCCCTCCCTTGATGTTATAGTTGTCAGACATTACATCTACACACATTGAAAACACTATCAGACAATGCTATAATTCTTTCTTTTCAACCATCAAACATTTTTTAAAGAACTCAAGAGGAGAATAGTCTATTATATTTACCCAGATATTTACCATTTCTGTTGCATCTCTTTCATGTCTGATGTTCTAAGATTCCTTCAAATATCTTTTCCGTTATTTCTGAAAAACTTTCTTTAGCAATAAATTACCTCAGTTTTCCTTCATCTAAGAATGTTTTTTCGTCTTCATTCCTGAAGAGTATTTTCTCTAGATATACAATCTTGTGTGATACTTCTTTCCTTTCAGCACTTGAAAACTATTGTGCCACCTCCCACTGGTCTTCACGGTTTCTGATGGGAAATCTGCAATCATTAGAATTCTTATTCTCCTACAGATAATATGCTGCTTCCCTGGCTGCTTTCAAGATTTTTTCCTTTTCCTTTGTTTTCCGCAGTTTGATTATGATGTGTCTAGGCATGAATTTCTTTGAGTTTGTCTTGTTGGGGGGTTCACTAAGCTTCTTGAATCTTTAGGTTTATGCCTTTCACTAAATTTGGGAAACTTTCAGTCATTCTTTCTTCAAAATTTTTTTAGCACTACGCTTTTTTTCTCCTCTTCTTCTGGGACTCAGTTAACATTTTATTATTCTCTATTATTATTATTCCTCTATTATTTATTATTATCTCTATTATCTATATTATTATCTATATAATATTATAATATATCATTATCTATATAATATTATCTATATTATTATTATCTCTATTATTTATTATTCCTCTATTATTATCTCACTGATTCCTGAGTCTCTGTTAATTTTTTCAATCTTGTTTTCCCTTTGTTGTTTAGTTTGTGTAATTTCTATTGATCAATCTTTACACTCAGAGACTCTTTCTTCTGTCATCTCCATTCTGCTATTGAGCCCATCCAGTGAGCTTTTTTTTTCGGTTATTGTATTTTTAGTGCTAAAATTTCCATGTGGCTCTTCTTTATATTTTCTGTTTTTCTCCTGAGACTTTCTGTTTTTCTCTTTGCTTTAAGAGAGTTTGTCATTGCTTGTTGGAGCATTTTTATAATAGCTCCTTTAAATTTTATTAGAAAATTTAAATGTGTCATCTTGGTATTGACGTTTGTTGATTGTCTTTTCCTATATGAGTTGAATTTTCCTAGCTGTTCACATGCCAAGTAATTTTAGATTGTAGCCTGGACATTTTGAGTGTTATATTATGAGACTCTGGGTCTTGTTTAAAGCCTATGGAGAATGCTGATATTTTTATTTCAGTGGGCAATTGACCTGATTAGGTTCAGGCCATAAGTTCCAACTTGCTTCGTATGGATTGTGGTCCCAATGCAAGTTCAGGTTTTAAAGTCCAGTGCTATTCAGATCCATGCCATGGGGATACTACCTAGCGTTAAGTTTGAGATGTGAGTGAGAAATGACCTATCCACTTTCAAAGTCTTGTATATGCTAATTAGGATGAGATGCATCCATGTGCAAATTGTGGAGTCTCAGAGTTAATAAATGACTTTATGGGGTTGCTTTCATGAACTTCTCACTCTCCAGAATCTCCCTAGTGTTTTCTGGTTTTTTGGGATGTCCCTTTTGAGGGCTCCAGTCAGAAAGTTGGGGCTGTGCCATACGTTTCTGCTGCTGTGCCTGCCTCCAGGGCCATGTGACAGAGAAAAAGTGATGGTAATAATGGTCAACCCACACCAGTTCAGTAGTACTTTGCATTTTGGTCCTCTTTCTCAATTTGCTCTTCACCAGTTATTTTTCAGAGTCCTCAAACAACTGCTGCACACGCTCTGTCCCGATTTTGTAGCCGCTTTCAGGTGGAGAGCAGGGAGCAGTGTGCTTCCTCCATCTCACCCAGAACCTCAATCTCGAGAGTGACATTTTAAAATGACGCATTTTGTTACAATAAACTTGTCAATTAAATTTTTAGGTATAGTGTCCTCAATAATTGAGAACATTCAATTTAAAAAGAAGTTTTCAGATATTTAAGTCTTAAATCCCTGAATGTTATAAAGAATGGCATCCTTAGATAACGAACCAGGAAATAGCTGTGACAAAATCAAGACAGTGTCATATAACAAGATAGGAATGACAGTTTAGATTTATTCATATACCTGCATAAGATACATATGCAACCCTAAAATTTGCTCATTCTGATACTTGTGGCTTGTCTACATGGTGGTTCCAAAATGTATCATAATGTAGTGTCATAATGGGGGGTATTTTTAGCTCACAAATAATCCTTCTATTTGTGTGTATGTGTGTGCGTGCACACACATACACACACACACACAGAGCTTTGTTCTAAAAAAATAATTTGTTTGGAACTAGGTTTGCCTAAAATGGTAGTCCTCAAACTTTAATATGCTCCATCTCCAGAGTTTTTGATTCAATATTTCTGGGATGGGGTCCAAGAATTTGCTTTTCCAACAACACAATGCCAGATGATGCCAAAGCTGCTGGTTTCAGGACCACTGTTCGTGAACTGTTACCATAAAGGAATGAACAGAGCTCACCAGAATTTTATGTGCCCGTCAAAAGGCATAAATTGATGACTGAATTGAAATTTGTGACTTCCTCTTAACTTTGTGAGATTTACCGAGAACAAATTCATTTTGGCCTTGAGTCTACTTCCTATCACAATTACTTTAAATTTTAAGTTTTGATGAAAACTTAAATGTTTTTAGTCAGTTCAATTGTTGTTATAAGTATGTATATACACGCAAATGCCTATGCAGTATATTCATAATACTAACATTGCAGGTTGAAATGAGAATATTTCATTCAATCAGATCAGTTATTTGGTTTCTCCAATGTCAAAACCTTTTAGAAATTGATGATCTTAATTGCTACCCACAAATTAGGTTCAACTCACTTTTAATCTAGAGCAGGGGTTGGCTTTTGGGCCAAATCTACCTCCACGGCCTGTTTTTGTACGGCCAGTCAGCTAAGAATGGTTTTTACATTTTTAAAACATTTTAAAAAAGAAGAAGAAGAAGCCAGAAACTGTATGTGGCCCACCAAGCCTAGAATATTTACAATTTGACCCTTTATAGAGAAAGTTTACTGATTCTGATCTAGAACATTGTCCAGTTAAGTTGAAGTAGTGCGTCAAGAGATAGCAGAGTGATTAAAAACATAGTTCTTGTTGTCAGATTGCCCTTGTTCAAATCTTGCCTCTATTAACCACTTTGTGTAGGCTTGGACCAATTTCTGTGCGTCAGTATCCACATCCACGAAATGCAGATGATGAAAGTACCTAGCTCATAGGGCTGTTGTTGATTGAGTTAGTCAACACACATAAAGCCCTTAGAACAGCATCTGGTACATAGCACAAGATGGATATTAGCTACTATTATCTACTTGATAGAATACTGTGTAAACATTAGAGGTGATATTTATACTAAGCATTCATAAAAATATATGTAAATGTTTCTATTTATTATTAAGTGAAAAAAAGTAAAGCACAAAATGGCCTGCAACAATTTGTAGAATAAGTAAAACATAAAAACTATGCACTGGAAAAAAATACAAGAAAGAAATACTCCAACCTATTAACAGCAGTCCCACCTTACTAGCAACGGGACTATGGATGATTTTCCCCCTTCTGCTTTTCTACATTTCCCAAATTTTCTAAAATTCCCTATGAATCTCAGCTTAAGGGCTGTACCTCAGAAGGAACTTATGCTTCTGCCAAGGTTCTTATCTCCAAGATAGAATATGAAGATGAGCTGAGACTGCAGCCGTCGCCATAATTCTGCCAGTATTTATTTTGGTCTTTGTAAGTCAGGCCATTCACATTCTTTGTACATAGTTGTATTTAATTAGGACTTAGAGCTAGCCATAAAATGTGCATTAATTGTCTGTTATTTCATAAATGATGGCCAAAATAACAACCCTTGATAGGAACAGTTTGGGGGTAAACATCATTTGGTCTGTTCATCTTCCAAGGCTCCCTGCCCCAAGCAAGAGATTTCTATTTGTTATCTCCTTTTATCCTAATCCTGCACTACCATATTAAGTACCAATTAAGCAGAGATTTGTCATTCCTGCTCGAGAACACTGAGCTAGGCTGTGGCTGCATATTTCACAGACTTCTGACAGAAATTATTTTAATTAGACTGCTGCTAGCAGCATTTAAAATAGCCTGTATGGCCAGAGAGACGAAGAATGGCTCCTCAGTCAGATAATTTACTTATTTTTCTTTTTCACTCGCCATAAATCTTAGGATTGTGGTTATTAAGCCTTTCGAGGGGGAAGGGGATAGCCAGGGAAAGAAATCAGCTAAACTTTATCTTACTTTAAATACCAGAAAAGAAAAATCTCCCACAGCTTTACTGAAAAAGACGCATTTAAAAGAAAAATGTGTTGAAGCAAAAACTGACACCAACAGGATATTTTTACATTAGGAATCTCTAACCTGTTTAAACAATAAAAAGGATCCATGCACCTTTTATACATGTAAGGTGGTTAAGACCTTTCTGTTTTGTCTTTGTTATGCCCCCCAAAATGAAGTCATTTTTGGTAATTATTATGTTAATCTGACACTGAAAAGCAAACTAAATAAGTAACAACTAAACTGACCTCCACATTTAGTAGATCTTGATTAACCAGAACACAAGCTTTACAATCGCAAAGGATGTTTTATTTTATGAATCACATTTACTAAGACCAGAAATTGGATGAGTACATGTTTTTCTCTTTTAAAAAATTTTAAATAAGGATTTCTCCTCACCATCCTCACAAATAATTCTGATCAATACTCAGTTAATTAGAATATTAATCAGAGTCTCTTACTTCCGAACATTCTGATTGACTGAATCAGATCAAATATATTTGAGTGCATATTCTAAAAATAGGCTATAATATTTAACCATCAAAATGCATCTTTTTCCTTTGTGTCCCTCAGTCATATGTCTGGTCCAATCTTCCTGCTATGAAGCAGGCACAACGCCATGATTTTACCTCGAATTGGAATTTCAGTGCTTCGTGGCTTACTTGACAGGTTTCCACAGACAAGCCAACAAACTTCCAAAATACAGGATGAATCCAAAGATTGTAGGCACCACAAGCTCTTGAAGAACAAGTTCAACTCTATATGCCCACCACTTATCATTGAAAATGAAAAACATAAGTATCACATGATCAGATTGTAATGGGAAGAGTGAAAGAATAGATAAAGCTGCCTTTGATGTAATACTACATGAGATCTATCCATGGGCAACAGACCTTAGTAAATCACAGACCTTTTCCCTTCAGTCCAGCTGCTACTACGCTATTTTCACTATTCGTTAAAAAATATTTTTTAAAAGAGAAGACTTGCAGACATGATTGTATTTCTTGATGTAGAACTTTAGAAATGGTAGTGTGTGTAACTCTCTTGGAGAACTTTTGTTTGTAAAAAGTGAGGTTAGAACTGCTAAGGAATCGTGGGAATGCAAAGATGACTAGAAGTGAATGGAACGTGGCAGGGAGGGAAGGCTGGTGGCCACACCCACTGGAGCACCAGAGATGGTTACTCCTGCCTTACCTGTGTGATGGCTCCATGTGCTGTATCTGTGCCTGGTGGCAGTGAGAAAACAGGCATGAGACCAGGGAGAGATGGCCATGGGAGTGAAACCTGGGCTCTTCTTTGCAAGAATTAATGGCTAGGGATTAATAGTAATTGGTATGGTAATTAATTCATAGTCTTTCTCTGACTTTCTAACTCTTCAAAGCCAAATTCTTAGTCTGATTTTCTGTCAAAGTAATTTTGAATGGTTTTCATTGTTTCTATTTATAGTGCTTCTCACTATAAATGTTAGTATTACAAATATAGCAAATTTGCGTTGACTGATATTGAAGTTCCATACCCAGTGGAGGAAGGATATGAACTTGCAATCCCAAGATGAATTTCCACCATGCTTTAAACCCAACCATTCTCTTCTCCTTGCTGATATAAGTTTTACCTGGTGTCTTCTTCTAAAACAGACTAGTTCTCTCTACACAGGCCAGTCACATGCCTTGATGATCTACCCAAGCATCAAGGAAACAGCTTAGCAGCTGCAGTCCCTCACACTCTACCCAGCAGTTAATTTCATCATGTGTAGATTCATATGGCCATTTAAACTGAAGAACCAACCGTAAGTGGTAAAAATCATTTTCTCAGATGCACTATCACCATAAAGTCAGGAATGAACCATTGGATTTCTCCTGACTCAATATCAGATTAATAGGATCCAAATGTTAAGGCTGAGCCTCTAGTCCAGTGGTTCTCAAAGTGTGGCCCCGAAACAGCAGCATCAGTATCAACTTGTTAGAAATGCAAATTCTTAGCCTTCACCCCAAACCTGGAGCTTTAAAAATTCCCAATGCCTGTGCTCTACCACTAGAGTTTCTGATTTCATTCATCTAGGATGGGGCCCTGGAACCATATTTTCTAAAAGGTCCTCGGTTGATTCAAATGTGCAGTGATGGTTGAAAACCACTGTAATAGCCCAGACAAAAATGTCTCCTGTTTCATCAATCTCTTGGCAACAATTGTCTATTGCCTAGGCACATACCTTTCCAGAAGTTGGAAAACTACTCTTTGTCCCTCTGAATTATTCTTACTGTCAAAGTTTCATTCCATATCTAGGAGCAAAGTTTGTTTTTCCTTGGCACTTTCACTTCTTTTAGACCTTTTGCTTTTAAAAGAAGTTTATTGTTTCCACCATAATCGTACTCAGCATCTTTAAGATTCTCAGTGCTTTTGTAGTTACCATCTGTGATGAGATTAACAATGTTTATCAAATGCCTCAAAACAAGGTACAGACACACGAGACATAACTTTTCCTGCCATCTACTGGGGGCAGGCACGTTGACCTGCTTCTGCTTTGGATGCTCATTTTGTTCTCATCTCTAAATTTTTCCATTAGACAAGCTACTTTACAAGATTTATGTCTACATTTCTATTGGGAATTAAATTTAGGCAGATCTACACACATAGGCCAATTCTCGCCATAAGGCCCCCACACTAACTCATTTGATACTCATGCCAACATCACATTTACTCATTGCTCTATTTAACAAGTATTCATTGAGAAGATACCACACATTCAATTAAACATTTAAGTAATAGTACTGTAACACCCATGCCATTGACTGTAGTTTTACAGTTATTAGAAAACAGCTACCCATTGTAAACCAGCCTGGTAAAAATTTCAAGGATGAGTTGCGCATAGAGGCACATTCCAGAACTCTTACTATTTAGAGATGGTGGTATGTGGTGTTGACCCCCAAGAGAGTAGCAATATATGGGGGCACAGCATGAAGGCACCCCCTTTCCACTGCCACAAGCTGGGACAGTGGCTTAGCCTTCCACCCTCTGACATATAGTCCCAACTCAATTCATCAGGTATTTATTGAACATCTACAAATATTTACTAAGCGTCTTCTATGTAGAAGGCCTGGTACCGTTTCCAAGTTGCCAAACTGTAACAACCAAAAAGAGCTGTTACTGATGCATTACAACAGACCGGCATTGGTGGCCCCACTGAAGTCTGGGCTAAAGCACTCCAATTTCCTGGGTAGCCATACCTGCTTGGCCATGCCTGGATTATTTGGGGGTGAGGGGTTGCTGAGTGCCATGTGAATAAATGCATTGTCTATTATATCCAGGTTTTACTCTGTGTGGAATAAAGAAATGGAGACATTTTTTATGAAAGAAGTTATTCACTTGCTAATGGTCCAATGAGATTTGGGGAACGCCTGCTTTCTGACTCTCCTTTCTGGTGAAAAGTCAAGAAAATGCCTGTGGGAAGATTGCAGTCTGAATTAATGTTGACTCACTTCAGTGCCCCCTCCCCCACAAAACCCACGAGTTTCCCAGGGAAATGGTGCTCCCTTGCTCTCTCAGGAGGTTAGGGTCCACTCAGTGGTTCTGACCCATTTCTCAGCTTTTGGTGGTTACAGGTTGACTGGGTTTGGTGCCCAGAGCTTCCAGTCCCCCTGTGCCCCCCAAAACCACTGTGATTTGAAGTGACTACAATTTTACTGTGGGGCATGTGGCCAATGCTGAGCTGGGGAGGGAGGGGTGGAGATCGGGGGATGTGGCCAGGAGGAAATAAGAGCAAATTCCTCCAAAACGATCTGACAGGAAATGACAGAGAATTGGCCTCATACCACCCCACTCGGCCTCCTCCTCAGAGAGGGAGCAAGCAGACCAGAGGGAGAAGTCCTTCCTAATCAGAGAGCAGTGCCAGAGCGCAGTAGGTGAGGATGATGAAATAATAAAGCATTTCCCGTGTGTGTTTTTCATTAGGGCTGTTTTGTTTTTCTTCCAAGTGCTGGGGAAACAGAACAGAAGCCCCGCTTCAACCAGCACCACAGCGGCCGCCTCCCCTGGGAATAGCAGCTGCGCAAATAGGAGGGGAGCCCTCGGTGGAATTGGTTCTAACACCTTCCTAATGGAAATAATGATTTGTAAAGCCCTCTTTATACCCTTTGCTACATAATTAGTAGCCCAAAGAGCAAAAGATTAAAAATGCTGTTCCTACTCCCAGCATTTTTGAAAATTTGGCAAAACATTAAATGTTCCATTTTGAGAGCCAAACAGGTAACGGTCTTTGTATAGACCCAGCCTTGGCTGGTGGAGCTGGCCCTTGAATCACTCAACACTTATTACATTGAAATTAACTGGCTTGATGTCAATTAGTGAGAATTTGTTAGCAGACATACCCAATGGGACCTCCCCCTTACCCAATTTGGTAGTTTTTGTGGAAAATATCTGAATACCCATCCTCCAAGCTAACTTAGATAATGTTAGGTGCCACAAGGTGTGTCAGCCTCCTTTATGTTGCGTGTGTGTGTGTGTTCAGGAACAGCGCTAAACATCAATTTTTACCTATCTCTCAGGGAAGATAATTAAGAGGAAGCTCGAAAGGAGGCTGGTGGAAAATTCTCTCCAGCCCTGAGAAATAACCAACCCAAAATGCCTGTTGTTAAATGGGTCATAAAAGCACTGGGAAATCAATATTTGACTTTCTCTTTCAGGAATGGTGGCTGCTACATGCAGTTTTAGATCAATCTGCTATCGTCATTGTGCCCCAAGACCCAAATAATTCCTGTGTTAACTCTGGACACTTTGAAGGTGGCAATCTCACTTGGTTATCTTTTTATAAGTAATTGCCGTGCTTCACTCCATCCCGGGACTGGGTAGCCCATGTAAAATAAACCGTGTGGTAAATAAAATAAGGACTCATTTTATTAAATATCTAGAAGAGGTGCTCGGGTGACCTGAAAATGTAATTAAACCTCTAAATAAGCAGATTACTGGCTGAAAAGCGAGGTTGACAGATGACCCCCTTCAGCTAAAAGGGATTGCTTAATGGACTGAACAACCGTCTTGGACTCTTTCCACCTTGGAATCACAGGTCCAGAGTCAGGCTGGCTCCAGTCCACCACTTCCCCTCCTAAGATAAATGAAGCTCCATGAGGCCGCTGTGAGGAGAACGCAGAGGTGACACCCTAGGCTGCGTGTGGGCACACAGATATGTGACACTCCTCATAAAAATAGCCAAAGACGCCCAGAGCAGTGTTTCTCAGGGCTCCTCCTGGCTTACCATCCAAAAGGCCTGAAGAACTTATCAGTCTAAAAGGTTAAATTTATTTCTAGCTTTTTGAAAAGAAGCTGTTAATTGCAAAATGAAGGGCTGAAAATGAAGTGAGAGCCTCAGTTGGATAAAAGAGTGAAAATTTACCTGTTGGGATCGTACTCCTACCATCCAAAAAAGAGAGGCCAGATTCTTTCTTCCTCATTGACAAGTATGACAAACTTTCTGACTCTGAGCTTTTTAACGTTTTTTATTCCTGAAGATGGTTTTGGTAGCATAAATTTTGGCCCCCATTCTATGAAGTTGATATATTCCAAGTTTAAACATTTGGAACATTTTGGATTTATCATCTTGGTTTTCTGCTTTGTTTAATTTATAAACTGAAATTAAATGAGCCATTCCCCGGAGCGCTGTGTGACACTTCTAGAAATTGACAATGTCAAAACATAATGTCTTTTCTTTGATACTGATAGGGGTTCGGTAACCTACATGATCGATGCAATTTATCATAAGAGCGAAGCAAACCCTGACTCCAGAGCAGATGAACCCAGTTGCAGTTATCTCAGTTTGTGCTGTTGGCCATCCAGGCCTCTTTGCTCTCAGGACTCAAGAGCAGTCCTTAAGCTAGCATCTCACCAGTAAATTTACTCCCAGTGTGATTTGGTCCACAACATTTACTGTCAACCCAGAGAAGATAACCTAACGGATACTCCTTGATGCAACCCAGTTTTCCAATCTAGTTTTGCAGAACAAAGCATCACTTTCTCCCAAACTATGGAAGGTAGAATTCTGTCCTCTTGCCGCTTTTAGAAGAGAGCAAGGGGGGCCAGCCCGGTGGCGCAGCAGTTAAGTGTGCACGTTTCACTTCTCAGTGGCCCAGGGTTCACTGGTTCGGGTCCTGGGTGCAGACACGGCACCACTTGGCACGCCATGCTGTCGTAGGCGTCTCACATATAAAGTAGAGGAAGATGGGCACGGATGTTAGCTCTAGGCCAGGCTTCCTCAGCAAAAAGAGGAAGACTGGCAGTAGTTAGCTCAGGGCTAATCTTCCTCAAAAAAAAAAAAAAAAAAAAAGAAGAGAAGAAGGGTAGAGTCCTCATCCCTATCTAAATCCATGAGAGACACATGTTGGAGGTCATGACCATTTATGGAGTCCAGTTAGTAAATAAATCGTAGTTTATTGCTTGGTGATGATATATGATGTGAAAAAGTAGATCTAAGACATACAGTCCATTTTATAGACATGTACTCAACCTGGAATAGAGCAAAAGATTACTTTGATTCTAAAGTCAACTTATTCTCCTGGAGCTCATCATCAATTAGATTAGTATTTTCCAGAGTACCCCAATCTTTTTTGATTGGAGTAACTCACCCCTTCATTTACCTTGCCAGATACACATCTTATTCATCTCAGTTCTACGTTCTTCATCTTATTCCATTATAAACCATGGGAGAGTGACTTGGTTCTAGAATCAACTTAAGAATGATCAATTTCCAGATTGGATACAAGAGTCTGTGGTCTTAACTTCAGTGTGTATCCCCAACCATCTATGGAGTGTACCCTTCTCCTTGATTTTGATTGATGTAGGCCCAGCAGGGCTGGTGGGTGAAGTTACCCCTAAAAAGAAAAATGACCTGAAGACACCAAGAACTGGACAGATAAGAGTCTCTGATTTCCTATGAATTAGTTTCAATGCCAGTCAAAATGGCACCCATAACGTGAAGAGACTGGCTGAATGCTGCAGAGATCTTTTCCGTATTACTCAGTTATTACCAAATGAACATAATCATAGAAAATAGGCCAGAGACAAATAAAATTTGGAAAAAGAGTAATTCCTTATACCTTCATTTTCTTCATCTTATCTCCTAAAGTTTAGCAGATAATGAACTTAATATTGTGAGCACATGAACAACTTGGCATTTTGGCACCTACAATTACATTCTACTTAAGGGGTGTTCACCTATAGAGTGCTATACATGGAAGGGTGCAACGCTGACTTGGAGTTTAGTCCAGATCTTCAACTGCCCTTAAGACATAGGCGTACATGTTGGCCAGATTGACTTTTCAGTGGCCTAAGAGGCGATAAAGTATTGTGGTCCAGCCCACAGACCCTGGAGCCAGACTACCTGAGCCCAAATCCCAGCTCTACAACTTATTAGCTGGTGTATCCTTGGAAAGCTACATAGCCTTCTGTGCCTCAGTTTTCTCATCTGTAAAAGAGGGCTAATAATAGGATCATGTCATAAAGTTGTTGTAAGTGTTAAAAGAGTTAATGTAGATCGTAAGCTTAGTTTGCTATTTGGCACACAGGAAGTATGTTTATGTCAGCAGTAGCTATTATTATTACTATCTCAATCTGCTAGGCACTATTCTCTGCAATGAAGGCCAGCTGTGGACGGAGTTCAGGAGAGGTCCTCTCCAGCAGCAATGGTTATGATAGCTGACTGTGCATAGCACGAAATGAGACTTCTGAATGTTCTTCTTTGCCTGAACTCTCACCCCACAGTACCCTCCTCATAGTAGCTGCTGAGTTCAGCTTCCAAAAAGTTCTCAGTTCTTCCTTCTCTGGCCAAGATCTTCTCATCTTCTCCCCAATCTCAACTCTTCTGGTGTTCTCCAGGCAGCCTCACGTTCGTGCATATGTACAGCCAGTAAGCCTCTCTGTTTCTCCAGGGCTGCATTGTTACCCATTATCCCATCCTGCCCATTACTCCTGGTACAAAAGGATCCTCCTTGGGAGGCAGAAGGGGGAGAAAGACTTTGAATAATTACACTTTTAATATTTTTATCTCTGTCAAAGTAAATAACTTTCTAAAATACATGAATATGATCCTATGAATCTTTCTAATCTGAAAGCAATGCCTAGAGTCTAGTCATTGGCATATATTGCAGGGGCAAATTTATTTTTTTTAAATATACTATTTGCTGTCTAGCACACTGGCAGCATGATAGAATCATTGCTTTATTATTATTTGTTGTTTTTAAATTACTGTAGCAATCTACATTAAGAAACCTACCAAAGCCTATATTTCTCTTTTTACTGAACCATCAGAATGGATTGAAATTAATTTCAAATCATTTCTTAAAAAGAACATTCAGTGTTTCCTTGTTATTCACTACTTGGTTGACAAAGACAAATTCTATTTTGAAATATTATGTGACATTACCTGATCCTGTTTTCCTACAAAGAAAAAAAACATACACCTATTTTTCTGTTTAATGAACTAAGATAACTGAAGGCTATGGCACTCGAGACAACTTGTGGCTTTTATGATACTGTTTGATTTGGCATGATTCATAATTTACAGCTCAAATGGAGAAGGCAGGGGTGGGCATGAATGGAAAATGCAGACCCCTTGGTAGTACTTTTGAGTGTAGATAGAAGCTTGATAATAATTAAGATGAGAGGGTCCAAGCTCTTCTCCAAGTCTGCGTTAAACTGGCAGCAAAGATGTGTTTGTTCCACTTCCATCACTACTGAAGAGGAAAAGTCTACAAGCCCCCTCAGGCTGGCAAAGTTGGCCTTTGCCGCTATTTCCCTACTACTTCCTTTTAATTTCCATCCTTCTCTAAACGGCAGCCCAGATTCCTGTCTCCCATTTCTTCCCTGGCCCCTTTTTATCTCATAATGTTTGTGATAGCTAACTGCCCACCAAAAGCTTGTGCTCCCCCTTCCACTGTGCCCTAGGAAATGGGTGCCCAGGGTCCACATTTCCCAGCCCCACTTGCATCTGTGAAAAGCCATGGACTGGTTCTTACCAACTCTCTGTGAGCCGTTGAGGTATGTCCATTCTTGGCCAAAGTGTTTCAGAAGCCTTCTTCATGCTCTTTCCCCTCCTGCCACTGAAAGCAGAGAACCTGAACCCTTAAGATGCTAGAACCACAATGTGGAAGGGGTCTGGGTCTCTGATGTTTCACATGGAGCAAACCCATGCACTCACCAATATGCCTATCTTGCATGTTACATGATTAAGAAATAAGCAGCTATTATATTAAACCACTGAAATTTTATGGTTTATCTGAGCAGCAAGCACTACCCTAGCCTAGATAATAAACTCTGGTCCCTATTTCACTCTCTGTTGGCTCACTTGGCTCAGAAAGGACACTGTGCATGTCTGTACAGGCTGAGCACGTGGGGTTGACCCTGCCACCCATCAGCATGACAAGGAGAATATAGTGCTGGTCAGAGTCAGAGTTCCTGAGTCTGAGTTCTAATAACTTAATGCTTAGCTGGTCCTGAGCATGTCACTTAACTTCCTGAGCCATAATTTTCTCATCAGGAAAATGAGAGAGGGACTATGTTGTCATGTTTAAGACTGGAAATTCACAATCCCCAGATTGTGATCTATAAGATCTTGGCAAATTCCTTATCCCTTTCAAGCCCTGGTCCTCTCATCTGCAAAACGTGGACAACAACACCTTCCTCATGGGCTTGTTGACTCACTCACTCATTCATTCATTCACTCATTCAAAAAGTATTTACTGAGAACTTACTCTGTGCCAAACACAATTCTCGCTGTGTTTATAGGGGATACAGCTGTGAACAAGACAAAGTCCTGCCCTTCCAAAGCTTGTATTTGAGTGGATGTGGTGGGTAATAAACAATAAATAGTCCTGTATTCAGCTATTGTGGTGAGGATGAAACAAGCTAACATCTATAAATTGTTTATCCAGTCAACAATTTATATGGTAAGTTGGTAATTTACCATATAAATGGTAAATTAGCATTTACATGGTAAACATTAAGAAATGGGAGTTATTATTAGTATTAACTATAAATATGAAAGTGTGTAGAATAGTGATTGCAATAGCATCCAAGAGGGCTATGGTGAGGAGTAGAGGAACCGTGTGTTTATGAGTTATTTACTATTATCTACTTACTTGATGATTAGTTGAAGAAATACAAAGAATATGTTAAGGTCCCCTCACCGTTTCAGTGAACTGGGGACATTTTCAGTGGGCAACAACTGTTTGCATCTTAAGAGCAGAGAAACCACCATCACAATCTGCCTGTGACCCTCCCATGCTGATATGAATAATATTGCTGGAAAGCTTTGGAGGGGATGCGTCTGACATCAAGCAGAAATCATTTAGCTTTGGTTAAATTAAATGAAAGAAAATTTGAGGGTCCCTCAAACAGCCTCCTCATTCTGTCACTGGCACAAAGGAGAAGGCCAGTCCCTGGACCCTAAACAGAGGATCTGACTGGCTGGTACCCGTGTCCACCTGCTGAGGAGCATCTCTCAAAACCCAGGTATGGAGTAACTCTGTGCACTGGCCCTGAGTAAAAAATTCAGTTTAAATGTGTACAGGAAGAGGAGTGTGCAAAACCATGCAGGTAAAAACATGTGCAAGGCACATTCTCCTTTTAAAATTCTTACCATGTGATTTTCCTACAAGCAGGTCAGCAGAGCACACTGTTAGCTAATGGTTTGAGTTGCATCAATAGGGTGACCATAAAATTTATCATCCAATCTGGGACTCTTCCTAGTGAAAGGGACAGTATTAATAATTATACCAGAACAGCAGGAGTAAATCGGGACTGTCCTAGGGGGCAAAACATTACGCATGTTCACCCAGGGCACAGATTCTAAGGAATACAATTTTTATTGATTTTTAATCCTCATGATTCTTTTGGAGAAGCACAGGACTGTATTTATTAAAATGTCTCAGAAGTAAAATATGCTAGAATTTCTCTGTAATGGCAACAGCAATATACTAGATATTTTGGATCCTCTTGCATTATGGGAAGGTATTTGTACTAGACCTTTTGGGGGCTACAAAGTAGTTCAAGACATGAGCCCTGGCGTTACTTTTTACGTGGGAATCCGAGAGGGCTGCGAGGAGGAAGTGACACTTGAATTGGCCTTTTCAATTTGAGTGAGATGAAGCTGGTGCAGAATGGGGAGAACGATGGTTCAGGTTGGGGGAGAACATGAACAAAGGCTTTTCGGCCAAAAACCCTGGATAGGATTAGGGAATGACGAGCTGCTCTGAGTGTTCTTGGATGAAAGAGTTTGTGGATGAGAACGAAGGTGGAGACGTGGGGCAGGGCCAGACGGTGGAGAGTTGTGAATGCTACCACTTTGCATATGAAGAGTTTGGACCACTTCTTTTCCCTCTGATCTCAGAGGAGGGGTGAGGAAAGTTCCACTACATGACCCAGGGCAGGTCCTATGCCTAGACAGACTATGTGGCCAGGTTTTCAGGCAGAACCCATCTCAGTAGGACTAAGGACTAATTTTTAAACCCCAGATGTGACACTAAGAGCAGATCCTTTTCCCTCTAAATGAGTTGGCCTTTACACAAGGAGGCAAACATGACGAGTGGGGAAAAATACAAGAAAACCTTTTGATGCTTTGGATCCTCCGAAGACCTAGCAGGGAAGGAGAAGTTCTAAGCTTAGAGGACAGTTAATGTTCACAGTTTACAATTTCTCACCACTAGCACAGAGATTAGCACATAATATTGGCAGAGAAAGGGTGTGGGCAGAATATTCCCAATAGGGTCCCCTGGAAACCGAAATGGAAGAGGTACGGAACTTTCATCAGCGGGCCTCAAAGAGAGGAACTGAAACAGCAGGGAAGTGGTAGCATCCTGTTGCCTTGGGCCATCGCAGAGTGGTGGCCATGGCGTCCCCTCTCTTATGGGATCAACTGTGCACGGTCTTAACTCGGATCAGGAGGGCCACGTGTCTTAGGTTGGTTCTCCTGAAACAGACTCGGAGATTTACATGCAGGGAGTTTATTGGCGTGTGCCCTCAGATGGACAGCTGTGAAGGAGTAAGAGCAGCAGGACTGGGTAGAGGGAGGAGCTGAACCGTAATACAGTCATAACAAAGGCCTCAGTGGATCCCTTGGGGAGTTCTGGACTGAGATGTCCTTTCACAGTTGTCCCAAGTTGTGGAAAGGGGGCTAAGCCTGTGGAACCCCTCCCTTACCTCCAGAGACCAGTCATATATACAGGATGCCCCGGAGAGAAGGTGTGACCTTGTATAAAGTGATTCTCTTCACCAGAGGGCAATGCCAGAAGAGGACTCAGCTGAGAGCTGGCAGCTGTCAAGCTCCCAGAGCCTGGGGGAATGAGTACTGCCATCCTGAAGGGGAATCTGGGCCAGCTAGCATGGCATACACTCCACATGTGGTTCTCAAACTTTAGCGTGGTGCATCAGAATCACCTGGAGGGCTTGTTAAAATGCAGATTCCTAGGATCCATCCCTAGAGTTTCCGATCCAATAAGTCTGGAATGCAGCCCAAGTGTTTGTATTTATAGAAAGTTCCCAGCCAATGCTGTCCTGGAATACCACTTTAAGAGCCACCGTACTACATCAGGCATTCAGGGACTCCTGCTCAGGCACAGGTAGCTCGTCAATGCTTTTAAAACATGTAGCTAACAGCCACTCCAGTGCGCACATTTCAAATCAGGCAGCTTTCATTATCTGTAAGATCTCGGTGTTCTTCTTCTTTAAGTGACAGTTTGGTGACCAAAAAAAGAAAGTCCTATTTCAATGAGGTGTTTCTTCAGAGGACTCTAGGTCTCAATGTTATAAATTATCTCCATTCTCCGCAGGCCAGCAGCTGTTATGTGAAATTGTCACTAGCGTTACGTTCCTCTACCTTAAGCATAGTCATGTAGAAAAGGGACAGAACCTGGCTGCCCAGCTTACAATAATCTTCCCTACAGCTGTGTCTGTGCTACTCCATTCATTCTTCTAGGGCACCAGTCCTCTTGCCTCTGCTTTCACCAGTTCAGAGGGATCATGCCCTCACTAAGCTCTGGCCACCATAATTGGTTGTAGGGTGGACACGAGACCCAACTGGACTCATTTGAGTCCTTCTCTAGAACTTCTATTTGGAGCTGAGAGATGAGTCCTTTCCTCTCTAGGAATGAAGATATGAGCCTGGAGGTGCCAGTGGCCATGGCTTTTCTCTAGTAAAGAAGCCCACAGTGGAGGGAAATAAAATAATAAAAAAATGGGTAGAGAGAGAGAAAGATGAGAGCCAGTGGTCCTTAGATACACTCCTGCCCTTCTGGTTACAGGAGCCAATAAATACCCCCTGCCTTAGCTAGCTCAAGTTAGGTTGCTGCCACGTGCAAGCAAATGAGTCCTGTCTAATGCTCCCTTCAAATGCAAATACCATGGGAAGTAGAATACACGGAGTATCCAATCCTAATAGCTTAACTGCGGAGGGCAGAGTAGATAAAGGAGCCTTGCCAGAAGAATTTGGTCAGGCTTGGTTAGCAACCCGCAATAGGAATCCTTTGGAGCTAAATTTGCTCAGAGAACTTTGGGGAGTGGGATGGAGTAGGGACGGGAGGCAAATATGGCCACAAGTGAATGCTCTATACCAAGTGTTTGCTACATGTGTAACATGCTTCATTCCATGAAGTCTGGCGTGGTAGGTAACATGGATAAGGAAAATGAGGTAGAGAGAAGGTAAGTACATTTCCCAAGGTTACACAACTAGTGTGTGGCCAAGCCAGGATTCAAACAGAACTGTTCTGATTTCAAGTCGCACACGCTTAACCAATACCCTATATATGACCTGTCCCGAAAGCAGAGGCCACAACAGAGGAAGGTGCAGGTTATAGTGGCAAGAAGGCAAAATTTACCTATTTCACAGTTTGGCCAAGGATTATCCCGGGGTCTGAGATCTGGGACCCTTCCAGTGATCCAGGAGCAATTCTGAGGGGTCAGGTATGTTTCTTAAAAGTCATAAAATCCAGGAATCCAAGTTCAGCATTGAAGAATACTAGAGTAAAGCATACCATATTGAAGTTATATTTATATTGAAATTTACATTTATATTCTTTTGAATGGTTCATCCAGAGGTGAAATGATGGACTTCATAATTTTTGTTGTTTATGTTACCAAGATGTCCCACAAGTCCATGGTCAAGATACTTTACAAAACTCTTTCACTCATACATCCTTAATTTATGCTCCATTAATTTGAGTTCTTCCTATAACTCAAAGTCTATTTAATATTCATTTAGCAAAAAGTTTGAAATTCCTTATTTTATCATTTCCTAGTTCTTCTTCTCAAGTAAAGAAAAGGTAGTCTAAAAAGGTATAGCTTTTTCAAACAAGGACTCAGAAATTATGAATTTCGTCTTGACGCTTTCACCACTGTGTCCAGTAACCAAGTCTTGAATATTAGAAAAGTTTTATGTTTAGGATGCATTAATATGTAGGACAGGCTTGTTGTGAATAATAACTTTTTCATGAATATTTCTCATTTAATCTATTTGTACTCATTTGTGTCTTCATTTATAATAAAGACAGCACTTAAAATTATTAAAACTCCATTTTTTGGAAAAGAATTCTGTAATTAAAGCTTTTTCCTAAGCAACAAAAGGCTTTCCACCATCATTGAATTTGTCAGCATTCACTCCATGTCACTTTATTGATGTACTGAAGCCAATTGGATAGTTTGGAAATAAGTCTTGCCTAAGTGAGCTAGACAAGTGTTTCTCTGATGTGCCTTGTCGTAAGATTTACTTCTGAGAATCTGATTCAGCAGGTTGTGGTTAGAACCTGGGAAGCTATATTTTCAACAAGTATCCCAGGAGATTCCAACATAGGCCGTCTGTGGACCGCACTTAGAGAACACAGAATTAGATGGTGCCAAAGTTCTTTATTTCCTTTTGACATGAATCTGAATTAAGCCCCCAAAATATAGCATGAGTGAATGAGTGTATTTACATCAACCTTTATGTGAACATATGTGTAGCTGACATCTATCATATACTAGGATTAGAGGCTTAAAGAAAAATTCCTTTGTAAAAAGGCACAATTCCTTTATACAGAGAGAATTTATGGTGATTTTTCTCATTCTTACTTCTTTCTTTCAAGGTGAGGTCTAATTTTCCATGACAATCATTTCATCAAATGACATACACTCACAAACACATAATTTTCCTTTGAAAAATTCAATATACTGTTCACCTCCAGGGTCTTTTCTTTGCAGTGGAATGATTTGTTTAATTTCGCACCTTAGTTCCATTCTTTGAATTCTTATTGATAATCATGCATGATTTGTTGTGAGGACAAACACACATCAATAGGAGCATTGAGTTCTACAAATTATAAACATAAACAAAATAAAGCAACTGTCTATCTTTGTGAGCTTGTCTGGCACATTTTATATACTACTTCTTTGACCTTGGAAATGAAACTCGGTTTTAATCAATTATTCAATCATTTGATGACAGATTTGAATATGGCTTTCATTCAATTTATTAATTTTGAAATTATAATACTCCAATTACATAAAAATATTTTAAAAGACCACTTCATCTTGTTCTCTAATTTTCCAAGTATACAATTGTTATAGCAGGAGGTTATTAATGCCTCTTTGCTAATTCACAAACTCGCTCATTTTCCCCTGACAGCCAATAACCACTTGGCTTGTAACAAAGGTTTAATGAACAAATTCAGGAGGACTATGGTATTCTAAGATGAAAGGTTTACAAAATACACCACAAGACATTTACTAGTAGGCAATATATATTATCGTTAGTAATTAAAACTACATTACCCTTGTCAAAATGAATGAAAAAGTGAGTCTTATGGTATGGTACTCTTGTATTTTATCATGTTTGTTTCTCATCTACCTATCGGGGAGTTTGATGGGTCTCCCACTGCAGTTTCTGCATAGCCTGGTAGTGATATTAGAGAGCAACATGAAAGAGTATGAAAAATTCATCTCTTGTTTATGCACAAGAGATTCACTGTGCAAAAATCTCATAATCTGAAGTGGGTCTCCCCATTGTCATTAGTGAATAAGGAAAGTTCTGCTTTCTTTATCACTTTAGAAAAATGTTCTAATTTCTACTTTGCTTTCCCCTTCAATTTCTGCTGCACAGAAACCTCCATGGCTCATGCTTTTTTTCCCCTAAAATAGGTGGTAATGAAATGAAGGCAAAGAATATGATAACCAATCTTTCCTTTCTATAATCATGCTGCCTATTTATTCAACCAACACTTATTGAATACCTACCTTGTGCCAAATGCTGGGTAGGCAATAGGGAGAGAAGATTAAAATCAACAAGATAGTTCCTGCCCTCTAGGAATTCACATTCTATCTGGAGAGACCAATGCAAAAAAAATTAATTAAAACAGAATATGGTGAATGCAGTGATATAGACACATGGGCCATAGACAGGACACACACGCAATGACAATGTTAAAGGAGCACTTGGGGAGCATCTAACACAGAGGATGTCCATCCAGAAGGCTTCATGGTGTAACAGCCATTGAGCTGGGACTTGAAGTACAGAGAACAAAGAACAGAGTACATTCCAAGGAGAGGGAAGCTAAAAGAGCGTGACTTGCGGGGTTGGGGAGAGGTAGGTCCAGTGGCTGAATGTAAAGGGAATGGAGAAGAGAGAGATTGCGTTGAAGAATGGGAAAGGCTCCATGTTACGAACTGAATTGTATTTCCCCAAATTTGTATGTTGAAGCTCCAACTCCCAATGTGACTGTATTTGGAGATAGGGCCTTTATGTAGGTGATTAAGGTTAAATGAGTTCATAAAGATGCGGTCCTAATCCAATAGGGTTGATGTCCTTATAAGAAAAGGAAGAGATGCCAGAGCTTTCTCTCTCCAAGAGTGCACAAAGAAGAGATCACATGAGCACATGGTGAGAAGCCCACCACCTCCAAGCCAAGAAAAGTAGCTTCAGAGTGAAACCTACCTCACCGTCTCTTTGATCCTGGACTTCCCAACCTCTAGAATTGCGAGAAAATTAATTTCTATGGCTTAAGCCACCACATCTATGGTATTTGATGGCAGCCCGAGCAGACTAGTGTACTCCATGAGGCAGGGTTAAAAGGGCTTTGCCTACAATGCTAATGAGTTTGGAATGGAAGTGATAGAAGGCTACTTAGCACAGCAGTGTCGTGATGAGACTTGGGCTTTTAGAAGATTGCTGTGTCAGCAGTGGGGAAAGTAGGTGGGATGGCAGGTGGGATGGAAATATGTAAGGAACAGAAGCAGGACAGATCAAAGAGCAGAGTCCCATGAGGCAGGAGGGGCCTGTATTTTAGTCCCGCTCTTCCATTACCAGCTGCTTGACCTTGGAGCAATCACTTCACCTTTCTGGACCCTTGCTTCCACTCCTGTAAAATGAAGAGAGATGGCTTGAGATGGGCACTATGGCCTCCTATTAGACATCTTTCTTTGAAAATGCTCTCCTCCCCTCTACACTGTGTTTGGACCTCATGACCCTACCTACAGCCGATTGGATCAAAGTGATCACCTGACTGAGGCTGGATGGGTCCTGTTCCTTCTTTCAAAACTTTGGGCTGAGAGTCAGTCTGGGTATTGGGAACCAAGTCACATTAATAGCAAGAGAAAGTTTTTGAAATCCTACTCCTGCAAACCCAGAGTGGCCCTTCTTCTCCCTCTTCCAGATATCAAATTGTTCAACTTGTCTTTGGTTCTCCTTGAACTCTCATCTCTATATACCTAAAGTAAATTTTTTTAATCTACCTTGAGTCTGTTTTCATTATTTATAATCAAAAGCATATCATCCAAACTACTCTCTTATCTAACATTTGATGAGTCTGAGACAAGGGCATGATACCCATTTGTAGCTGGTCTAGGGCCAGTCTCCTCCAATCCAGGATGGCAGAGTGGTTGATAGGATTCTATAAGATCCTCAATCCTCCTATAAGATTTCTCCACTCATCTGCTGACATGTCTGAAATTTCCACTATAGCAGTCATGCCTGTGAATAAGAACGTCTCCACAGGGTCCCTGTCAAAATGGTCTTGGATTATCAGATTCACTAGTTACTCATCTATTGGTAGCCATAGATACATATTTTGTGTGTGTGAGGAAGATTGGCCCTGAGCTAACTTCCATTGCTAATCTTCTTCTTTTTGCTTGAGGAATATTGTCACTGAGATAACATCTGTGCCTATCTTCCTCTATTTTGTATGTGGGACACTGCCACAGCATGGCTTGATGAGTGGCGTGTAGGTCCCTGCCCGGGATCTGAGCTCACGGACCCTGGGCTGTTCTGTGTGAGTCTAGCTTGGGTCTTCATCATGTTCTCCACGTCCTTTCCAAGTCACATGAGTAGGAGTCCCCTTTAGATGGCCTAACTGAACATGTTTGGGCAGGGGCTGGGGAAGAGCATGTACTTTAGGTCAGAGACTCCAGTCCCAATGCTGGCTCTATCATCTTCTGACCCCAGGGCTTTAGCCAAGTCACTTAACTTCCTGAACTTGAGCTCCATTTCTTACAGAGTGGCAGTGAGCAGAAATTATATAGGGAGCCACATAGAGAGATGTTCATTAAATGTTCACATTGAAAGAAAAAGAGAAATATCTATAGCTACCAAACTGAAATGATATTTTTCGCAGGCAAAAGCCTTCACGAAGATGATGCTAAACAAGTGCAAATTAAGAAGAAGTTTGTATGGCACAGATTTGTGACATTTTATATTTTGCTCAAAACTGTAATTTGAAGAATTCATTGGCAATAGGCACGATTTCTCAGAAAACCTGTTTTACTGCTATGCCATCATTTTGTGTCTCTGCTTACTGGCATTTTGTTGGTTAATTAAGCAAGATGGCTCTTGCTGGAACCCAGAGCTTGTGTTAGAATTTGTCACCCAGTGTGTACTTTGAAGCAGAAGGTTGCCCTGTCCACACATCTTCTTCATGTCTGAAAACAAACTCAAGGCTGCTGCCCTATCTTGCGGGTTCTCAGGGATAGCTAAAAGTGATAACTAACACTCTTCTGCCAATCAAGTGCTAGGTAATTCAGTTATATATATACATACAACTGTATAGTATTTTTAATCAACCTGAGATATAGGCACTCACCTCCTCGCCCAAGCTGATTAAAAATTTATACCAGCAGAATAGAAAAGCATGCTGAGTCTGTTCATTTCACCCATTAACTTAGTTTTACAAGGAAACGAGTGGACTGCTTTTCACACAAACGTGTGAGAGTTAATTTGAATGATATAAACACTTAACCTTCCTTTAAAGATAGTACTGAGTGCAATGGATAACCTTAAAATCATATTCAGCCTGGTGTTTTGACTTACAATTTTGTGTAATTTTGGGGTGTTAAGGAAGAATTCACTGACAAAAATGGGAATCATTTATTTGGGAAGTGTGATTGCACACTGGTGCTGCTGCTGAGAAATGCTCATCAGGACCCCAGAGCTCCCTCAGTCGAATTGACAAAGTCCTGTCTGCCTGGAGCCTCAAAGCCTTCCCCTGGCACTGCGTTTGTTGGAAACACTAATGGTAACAACCATCCAGACTCTTCAGGGCTTCTGCGTGGGGTCATGTCCTCTGTCCCCGTCCTTACCAACCCCCCAAGCATACCCAGCACCCATCTTGCCATGTTCGCACTCACAGAGGTAGGTATTGACCTTGGACAGGGTCATGTGTCCTCCTTAGAAGAGAGACAGCCCTGAGTAACTCATACCATGCCAGGATACGTTGGCAGAATTGTGAGTCTGTACTTTTGTTTTCTGTTGATTTAATAAAGGTCTTAGAGTCTAGTAGAAAAATCTGGGGCTCATTTCTCAAATGGACCCAAGTGCATATCCTCACTCAGTCACTAACTCCCCTAATTCGCTATGTGATCACCAGCAAATTGCTCAATCTTTCTGAGCCTCAGTTTCCTCATCAGTAAGATAGTTGGAAACAGGGGTGTATTAAATAAAACAGCTGGCCCAAATTAAGAGATTCAGTAAATGTTTCTTTTCTCCTTAGTTATAAAACCATTGGATTTATTTAGGATTAGGTACAGTTGTTAAGCTAGTTCTTTCCATGAAACAAGTGACACTAACCACAATAAAACATTCTCCTTTATTGACTGGACAGAGCTTCACTAACACAGACAATGAAAGCATATTTGGGGGATGATCTTTGCCAAATCCACTTTGATGTTTCTGTTATACAAGAGCGAAGCCAGATGGAAGTGATGAAATGGCTAAGCTGGGTGCAAAACTATGAGACAGAGGTATTGTTTTTGCTAGTTTCTACCCACTGAAATATTCGGCACCCTCCCCAAGCTACAGAAGAAGGGTGCTTCTACTCAAGGCTACAGATCACAGAGCCCCTATCCAGAGCTCAGAAGTCCTTTAGCAAAATCTGGCTTTGAGTTAAAAGTAGAAATGGGCTCTGAGCATCTGCCTTGGAGACCTCAGATAACACTCTTGCTTATCAAGCCTTGATCAGAGAGGATGCCAGAAACACATGGAAAGGTCTCACCTCTCTGACCTTCCCACCATAATGTTTGGAAATGAGAGGACTCAGAGCACTCTAGGAGGGGCCTGGAAGAGAGGTTAGTGTGCCGAAGTTCAGTTCCACACACATTTATCAAACCCATCTCTAATGCCAGATGTGTGGGGAGCCAGGGTGGAGTTAGGAACATTACAGAGATCAGAAGGCACTCAACCTCTGGAGCCAGAATTGCTCCAGAATACCAGCATCTTGGTAAATTCACGCTCACACATTTGATTTGCACATTATGGTATTTTTCTATGTTGCAAAATTGGTCCAGCAACAATAAAGGCATTATTATTTTTTGCTGTTTCGTACACAAGAGCTCACAACATTCTAGACATTGTACAGATCATAATCATCATAGTTTCAAATTCAGTATTGCATCAGATCTGAGGCTTCAGTTGCCCAATTTAAAAATAGTCCAAGGTATGATAAATCCTGCTGTAGAGGATGATACATAGTAGAAATTCAAAATATCTGAATCGAGAGGGACTGATGTGAGGATTAAATGGAACGATTTCACAAAAAGCACCTGATTCAGTGCCTGACCCATTGCGGGTCCTTTGATTCACTTTGAGCATCATCAAGATTCATATCAAATCAGTGAATGTTTGCCCCAGACAAACCAACAAGATCATGAGTACAATATGGAATCGCTAGGTTGGAAGGGAATTTGAAAGTTCATCCAATCTCTCCTTCGAGCTAACCTAAATCTGTCAGCTTTACTCGTAAGCCCTGTTTTCTTGCCCTGTTTAAGCATGTTCAGGATGAATCAGCTTTTCATTTTCCTCCCTTCGAGTGCCTAAAATCAGAGTGACTCCTCGTATTATTTTTTTTTTTTTTAAATAAGATGCATGTGCAAGCCAGAGAGAAATATTTTCCCTCTAACTTCATAGCCAAACTTCAAACAGAAAGTTTTCTTCCTGAAAGACTGGCCAGATGCAGGTATATATCTCTGGGAGTTGTCCTGGTTTCTTTTTAAATTAGGCAATGAATATGCTTCTTGACATACACACACAAGATTTGTGGCAAAAACACCTTTCTTTCATGTAACTGATTTCCCTTTAATCCCCACCTTAATGTATATCATTCTTGATGCATAATCTCAAATGGGCTTTGAACTAGCGAATGCTAACTTTGAATAATGAAGAAAGAAATGACAGTTTACTTTATGGCTGGGTTCAGGATACATGGGGTTGAGGGGCAATAGTGGTATAACTATTCACCTTTCACCTTGGCACAAGCAGGTGAAGTACTAAAGGGAAGTGATTAGTAAGAAGTGACAATAAGTCAAAACCCAGAGGCCCAGTGTTCCCAGTGCATTTGCATTCCTTGGTTTGCAAGGCAGTGTTTAAAATAAAAAACCATCGCCAAGACAGAAAAACTGCTATAGTTATATCACAGCACACTGAGTTGCAAACCTTTTAATGAAAGACATAATTCTTGGGTTGCCTCCATCATACTATATTCTCATGCAAAACAGTTTAATGCCCGGTGTAAATTACTTTAGACTTTCTTAGCATGTATTGCATTTTTTAATCATGGGTGTTCAGTTCTATTTTCCATTTGGAGTCCAGGAGAGCAATATCCACATAAAGCCAGATGAGTTCCACACCTGCAGCCTCCCCTTCTCTGGTCCTGCTCTCTCTCCTGCTCCCTTCTTTTCCTCCTCACCTCTCCACTACCCGCCCCCATCCACCACCTCTAGGACAAGTACAGTTCCTGGTACATCCTCAGTTGGAGGGTATAATCTGATGCTTTGTTAGAAAGGTGGAGAAATGAAGCTTTTTCCCTACAGGATGTTAGACAAGCGATCATCAGGAATGTTCCAGCCCACCCCGCACCAGTTCCATCTGTAGAAAGATGAGGCTCGCCCCTCGAGCTCTACCCTCTTCATGGTGGGATATGTTAGAATGGTCACAAAGAACTTCTCCATTCCCACCTACCTTCTGAGAAAGACACAGCTGAAGGAATTTTTAAATATTCGTGTAAAGGGCCGGGGCCCAGAGTAAGTGCACAGAATGTATGTGCTGCCTACCTGCCTCTGCACTGTTGCTGTGGGCATCAATTAGACCAAACCTTTCTTGGTACCTGCTTCTCATCTTCTATTTCTCCCTCTAAGGCAGAATTAATCATTTGTATACACCCCCATAACACTGTCCATATACCTTTGTTATAGCAAGTGACACAGTGGACCTTAGGTGGTGAACAAGGTCTGCCTTGACAATCTATAAGCAGGTCTGGGGCCCAGATTCATTCACCTAAGAACCCTAGGGCATAGCACAGTGCTGGTATGTCAGAGGAGGTGCTCAGTGAAAGTTTGCTGAATAAATAAATGACATGTCTTACAGAGAAAGATGTCAGATTTACACACTGCTATTTAAATCATGTATATTTTCATTTCACAGCCTCAAAATTGTGTAATGAAAGTAGGAAATGCTCTGTGATGGTGACAGAATTCTGTATTCTGTAGTCTGGAAAATATGTAATGATAGTAAAACATTGACCGTGTTTATCCATTTTTAACTCAGGAGATTGGCACCATGGCTGTATTTGAGATTTTTGGGGAGAGGAAGTGAAAATGTAATATATCCTCTGCAGGATTCCCCTTTTTTCCCTGATGGAAAAAAAGTGCAACTTTTGCTTATTTATCTCTAACCTTTCAGGGCTCTATTTTTTCAGCTGGTTCTTCCTATCCAGGCTCAGGGTCTAAATAGGGAGCTGGTCCAAGGTTAGCTAAAGCTCTGGATGAGCTGAGTGTTGGCATCTGTCCCTGTGACTATTGATTCTGGGGCTCTGCCAGATCCCTGGGGATTGGAAAGATTCCCTATCTGAGCCTACTTGGCTCCAAGAACCCTTCCTCCAGCCCTTGCCAACTAAAACACAGTAGGAGCAAATGTTGTGTGGCAACTGGGTATAAACACAACAGTTGGAATGCTTCAGAAAGAAGTTTGGATTTCCTGGTTAAGTGTATTCAATGTTAAAACAACAATAACAGTGTTAAAAACACATTTGGGGATTGTTAGAATGCCTTACCCACTGATTCTCATTATTTCTCTTGGAGACTCATTGGATGCGCTGGTGTCTCTGAGAAGTATTTCCTTCGGGATTATCTTAGAAGCTATGTCTACACAGACTAGGTAAGATGAACAAGCAGATAGGCCACCAATAAGACAAATGCAGAGTGGAATACCGACAGGAGAGTAAAGAGACATGGGTTCTACTTTCTGCTGTGAATCTTACAAGTTCTGAGATCTCACGTAAATCATGTTTCTGATCCTCGGTTTCCTCATCTGCAAAGTGGGTAGGTCACTCACAGAAATCTCTGAAGTGCCTTCTAGCATTGAAGCTTGGTGAGCATTATATCTTTCTGAAATTGACCAAATGTCCTTAGCCCAGCAAGCTTTGTGTTTGAGGAGAGAGCAAAGGCTCTTGGTTTTTAAATCATGGTTTTGGTGTTTGCATGAGGACAGAGAACTTAATGAATTTTTCACCAAGGTACTATGTAGTCTGGAAGGACCCCTGTTTATGGGCTGAATTGTGTCCCCTCAAAAAAGGTATATTGAAGTTCTGACCCTCATTCTGAGGACTGTCACCTTATTTGGAAATAGGGTCTTTGCAAATGTAAGTGAGTTAAGATGAGGTGATTAGGGTGCGCCCTGACTCAATATGGCTGGTGTCCTTATAAAATGAGGAAATTTGGATACAGCCAGATGCAGAGGAAAGAAATGTGAAGATACACAGAGAGAACACTATGGGAAGATGGAGACAGAGATAATGCTGCCACAAGTCAAGGAATCTCTGGGGCCACCAGAAGCTGGAAGAGGCAAGGAAAGATCCTTCCCCTACAGGTTTCAGAGGGCATGTGGCCCTACCAGCACTTTGATCTCAGACTTCTGGCCTCCAGAACCATGAGACAATAAACATCTGTGGTTTGAAGCTACCCGGTTGTGGCACTTCATTACAGCAGCCCTAGCAAACTAATACAGACCCACCTCAACTCACCTGAGCCCAGGCTCCCTCTGGCTTCTTTGCAGGAGGAATGGATATTTTGCCCAGTTTATTATTTGACATTTGCCAGATGAAAGAGTGGACAGAGGAGGAGAGAAGGGGAGAAAAAAGGAAAGAAGAAATATTAAAGGGTAACATCATGAAACTGGAGGAAACTGGGATGAGGGCTGATGTTTAACTAGTAAGCACAGGTACAGCCTAACAGCTAAATTGTTTGTGTAAATAGCCATTGTCCCAAGCCTCTGAGGGTCTCGTTGCCGGGCTGGCTGCCTCTACCACCTGGTTTCTTTGTCACTTCCCAGGGCCCCCTCCAGGATTTCTCTCCAAAATCAGCAAATGAAGCGTTGACTCCTGGTCCTGCAGGGGGTCTCTGGATTCTGCCGCAGGGCTGATGGGTCATTACCAATTGTTTTTTTTTTTTTTTGAGGAAGATTAGCCCTGAGCTAACTGCTGCCAATCCTCTTTTTGCTGAGGAAGACTGGTCCTGAGCTCACATCCGTGCCCATCATCCTCTACTTTATATGTGGGACGCCTACCACAGCATGGCTTGCCAAGCAGTGCCATGTCCACACCCGGGATCTGAACCGACGAACCCTGGGCTGCCGAAGTGGAACCTGCACACTTAACCGCTGCGCAACTGGGCCGGCCCCTACCAATTGTTAATAATGTTATTTCTCATAGAGAACCTTACACATTTGAATTATAGTACTGGGCTCCTGCAAATGATGGGAGAACATGCAATGAAAGGAGGTAAAACCAGAGGCTGTGGAACACAGGTGAAAAGAAACAGACATACGAGAGATCAGAGCAGTAGGAGGGAAAACAGAGCCAGGAAGAAGGGGCCCACTGCAATTGTTACCATACAGCTGAGATACCGCTTCACCTAAAAATGCCTCTGGCCTGCTGGTCCTTTTCCTAGCAACCCATCAGTGATCCAGAAGTAGATGAGAGGGGAGGAAACAGGGTACACAGGAGAAAGGCAGGGAAGGGCCAGTTGCTCACAGAGACATAGCTAAGGTGAGACTGGCCAGGACCTGACTTCAAATTTGCCCAGTGGGCCAGAACAGGTGCTGAGACAAGTGACTACCTGTTGATGCTAACTGTGGAGGCTCAGGTGGGCTGGCAAAGCTCAGTAACAGGAAGCTCTTGTGTCAGTCAGTCTAGCTGGTAGCAGGGTGGGTAGAGGCAGTACTCATAACAGTAATAACTCTTTTGCCTCTCTATGTGGCTCATCTCACTTAAGCCTCACAAGACTTCTAAAAAGTAGGTATTATCTTTAATCCTCATTTTACAGGTGAGGAATCTGAAACACAGTGAAGTTAAATAATTTACTGAAAGGCCTGTGGCCAGTAAGGAATGGAGCCAAGATTCAAACCCAGGTATATTTGCCTTCAACACCTTGGCCCTTAGCCACTAGTCTATCAGCCTCCTGTAGAGAAGTTGTCTGGCCATGTGTAATTCAGAAGCTGCTCAGATCTAAAAGTATATCACATGTGCCATCACTAATCCAAATCTTCAAACAAGAAAACAAGAAAAGTCTTTCGACCAAGTCAAGATGACACGTGTTCAGATAAAACCATATGATAATGGATGCTAATGGGTTGTCTTCCCACAATGGCAGAGACTTCTGTCCAAGTGACATCATTTAATGCTAATTGAACATCCACTGTGAGTTAAGCATAGCTTGCGCCATGGTCATACACTGGCCTTTCTCATGTTTCTGCTTTGGAAACAAAATAGGAAATATTCTCCATGGTCAAGCAGTGATCTTGAGATTAGATATTATTCTTACTCTGACCCTATCCATACACCGATTGGATATAAAGAAGCATTTCCCAGATACAATTCAGATTTATGGGTAACATAAATCCAATTATTCTTAAATGAGATTTGCCTTTATCATCTGGCTGGCTCTGGAGCATTCCTAACCCTTTATCTATGTTTACCCCGTCAACCCCATTTGGTAGACACCATCCAAGCATGCTCTCAAACACACGGCCCTTTAGAAATCAATGTAAATGTAATTCTACCAACCTCAACTAAGCTAATAAGATCTGAAAGGTCATAATGGTGCCAGACATGCTATGAATAACAGCTGTGAATGCAGCTCGATGATTGATTCAACCAATGACAATGAAGGTCCTAGGGAAAATAAGCTATTTAATTTTCTCATATACCCAAGTACATTCTAAAGCACTTTTAAATTTGGGATTGGCTCTCAGGCTGACTGTGTTATCACTACGTGCATTCTTGGAGCCTGCAGAAGGAAAAGAAACTATAAAAGTAAAGGAACTTGATTTCATTGCTGAGTCCAGTATGGTCTCATTCTTCTGTCATAGAAAGACTCTAAGTTGTCAATATACGTGTTTTACCTATTTAAACACATCTGTATTACTTCTCTAGGGCTGCCATAACAAAGTTCCTCACACTGAGTGGCTTAAAGCAACAGAAATTTATTGTCTCACAGTTCTGGAGGCTAGAGGTCTAAAATCAAGGTGTTGGAAGGTTTGATTCCTTCTGAGGGCTCTGAGAGAGAGAATCTGTTCTATGACTCTCTCCTAGCATCTGGCACCTCCAGGCATTCCTTGGCTTGTAGATGTATCACTCCCTTCCTCCTGGGTCTCTGTCTTCACTTGACCATCTTGTTCTAAGAACATGAGCCATATTGGATTAGGGCCCACCCTATCCCATTATGACCTCACCTTAATTTAACTAGTCATATCTGCAATGACTTTATTTCCAAATAAGGTCTCATTCTGAGATCCTGGGGCTTAGGACTTCAACACATCTTTTGGGGGAGCACAGTCCAACCCATAGCAACGTCCAAATAGAAAACATTAGAGTTCATAGCACTATGACTGTTAAGTTACAAATCAGACAAAATATTTACCAAAACTATAATACAGAACATAGAAGTTTTCATTATAAGGAGATAATTTAACTTTATTATATAGTCTTATGTCGCTTAACGACGGGGATGCATTCTGAGAAATGTGTCGTTAGGTGATTTTGTTGTGGTCGAACATCATAGAAGGTACTTACACAGACCTAGATGGTATAACCACTACACACTTAGGCTGTATGGTACCATTGTCATGGGACCACTGTTGTATATGCAGTCTGTCGTCAACCAAAATGTTGCTATGTGGTCATGACTGTATTCTTACCTTTTAAATTATAAAATAATTAACATAAAAAAGAATACACATTATGTATGTATAAGGTAGAAAGAGTAATAAAATGAATATCAGTGCCTCTGTCAGTTTAAGAAACAAGACACTGACAACAAAATTAAAGCCTTCATATGTCTCTACCTAATCTCATCTCACTTTTTTCTTAGTGAGCAAGACAGACTAGGTCCCTGCCCTCATGGAACTTACATTTCAATTGTGGAAGACGGACAATAAATCCAAAAATGAGAAAAAGCATATCAGATAGGGAAAGTGATATGCAAAGCATTAAAATATGGGATGTGACAGAAATTAACTGGGTGGCTTTGGATTGGAAGGTTAAGCAGGACTTCTTTGGGGTGGTGACACTTAAGCTGATATCTGATTGAAAAGAAGTCAGTCACGTGAAGATAAAGAAGAAAAGCACTGGGACAAGGTACAAAAAAGCGCAAAGGCCATGAGGCAAGACAAGCTTGGGAAATAAAAGACCAGGTGGCTGGAACTTAGTAAGTGAGGACAAGAGAAAGTCACAGTGAAGAACATCCTTTAAAAACTGGAGTACAGAGTTTAGATTTTGTTTTAAGAGCAATGAGATACTATCAGAAGATTTTAAGCAAGGACATGACATGACCTCATTTTTTTTTTTCAAAAGATAACTGTGGCTGCCCTGTGGCAGGGGCAGACTGGAAGGAGGAAAGCTATCAGGACGAGACTAATAGTAGCGGAGACAGACACAAGTACACATTTTGGATGTGTTTCAGAGATAGAGTCTACAGGGCTTACTGCAGTGGATATGGAGAACAAGAGAGAGAGAAAATGATGCTAATATATTTGGCTTGAGCAACTGGGTGAATTATGGTGCCATTTTAATGAGATGGGAAAGTTTTGTGGAGGAGCAAATTTAGGGATGTGTAAATTACAAGTTTTCTTTTAAGTTTGAAAGATGCCTATATGACAATTGTGTGAAGATTTTACTAGGTGGTTTGCTATAAAAGTCCTTGAGTCTTTGTTAAAAACCAGCCTCATTCCTCATGAAATGCAATGAACTCTACATTAGTCAAGACTCTTCCTCACTTTGGTGGATTTCCACAACCATTTTCTTGTGGCCTTCTTTCCCTTTGCTTCCTGCTTATTAACTACTCAATTATCCACCACATGTTTTCTAGTATTCATTATGTGGATGAGCACAATGCTGGCATCTAACATACTGGAGACATAGAGGCTCTCTACAAATGTTTGTAGAATAATTGAATGAATGAATGAATGAATGTACTGCTCAGGTTCTCTTGCGGCTTATGTCTTGAACGAGGGAATAGTCTACTACAGGAAATAATAGATAAAAATAAAATACTAATAAATAAAATACAAAGTAAAAAGTGATGAGTTGAACAGGAAAGATACTAATAAAGGATTGTGTGAATTCCAAAGAAGATATGGAATTCAGGAAATGTGGTATATTCGCATGACGGAATATCATTCAGTAATAAGAATAAAGAAATGAAAACTATGTGCAGCAACATTAATAAATTCCACAAACATAATATTGAGCAAAATAAACCATACAACAGAATGCACACTATATGATTCCATTTATATAAAGTTCAAGAAAGACAGCTATTCTATGGTGTTAGAATTCAGGATAGAGGTTGGCTACCTTGTGTAGGGGGCTTGTGACTGGTAGGGGGCATGAGGAGAATTCTGGGATTCTGGTTACATTCTGTTTTTTGGGTTTTGCTTATATGAGTGTGCTCACTTTGTAAAAATTCACCTATCTGTACACTTAGGACTTGTGTACCTATTTAATGTATCTTATGTCAAGAAATGTGAAGGGTCTAAGATTTACCCTACTTGCTAGCCTGCTGCAGTTTTATGGATGCTGGCAGAAGACATGATATTCCTGGGTCAGATACAAAGGAATTGACTACTCATTGCAAGGCAAGAAGCATCAGCTTTAAATTGGCTCGGGTTCCCCTTGCTTCTCCTCCTCAGAGTTGCAGAGGGGAGGCTCAGATGGATGCTGCACATGCAATGGGTTTGCATCAAACTGAGGAATCCCAAGCTTAGAGAACCTAAATCTTTCATAATGGGATAAAAGCAAACTTACCCCACCCTTGCCATAGAGGGAGACAATTCTTTCTTTATACCAGACAGCAAACAAACCTGGCCTCTACTTGGGAGGCAGACACTGTCTTCCAAGACTGTTCTCTACACAATCATCCTTGAAAAAAGAGTCGGGAAAAAAGTTACCCGCACCTCTCTGCTCACAAAACATGCAGAAATGTGAGAGACCCCTGGAGAATTATCTCACAACATAGTATGCTTCAATAAAAAGTTTACATTTAAAAATATGTGATATTTTAGCTAGGTCTTATTTGGGCATGATCAGATTGAGAGAAAATGACTTTCATGTCAGAAACAGTGAGCAGTTGAGTTTGAGTAGAGTGTAGGGTTTTCCCCACCAGAAAGGTCTTCCAACATGGGAATGTGAGTAAAATGAAACTCAAATGGCCAATTTTATTGTCTTTTTTACTCCTCAGATAAAGGTTTGTAGAAGGGAAGAAAATCACATTAAAGAATGAAACAAGACTTTAAGGAACCATCATGGATCTCACTTATCCTTTTCCCTACACCCCCAACTGTGCAAGAGTTTGGATTATTCAGAGTTGAGATTTAGAAAATATTTCCATCGCAATATGTGCACAGTTTAGCAGATTTTATTTTGAAAATAAAATAAGAAACAAAAACTAGTAAACTCAAATGCCTTTAAAAGTTTTTTATTTCCATAATTGAAAATTTTAAACCAAAATTATATTGGTCCCAATTAACTTTACTTTGAAAGACAAATTTCTAAATTTCTCTTGTCCTATTTACAACAAATCTAGGTGACCCAATGGCATTTAAGCAGAAATGTGATAGAGTTAATGCTTAACATTTTCTTAACATTTTCTCTCTGAAACATCCATTTTTATGCTACCTGGTAAGAGTGTGGAAGTGAATATTAAAATCCCATAACCATATTTTGGTGCTGATGCTGCGTTTTCACATTTTATGATCTATCTTGAGCTGTTTGATTGAACAGCAGTCTGCTGTTTAATCAAGAGCCATGTGTTATTCTATATAAGTGTACTGTATTATAAAAGCGAATGTAAAATTAATTTCAGGATATATATGTTTAATTACATAGCCTTGTGTTACATATCTGAATCAAATCATGCATTACCTCTTAATAGCTTGAAAAAGTTTGGAATTAATTTAAGCAATGAAGCTTGAGATCTTTTTAAGGAGGCTTTTCTCAGATCATAACTCAGTTCTTGAAGTTGGGTACTTGTGGTTTTTCCAGTTTAGCCCCTTGGATGGGAAGTAAAGGATATGACATTTACTGAATGTTTGTTTTGTACCAGGCAATGGAATAGATGGTTTACATATCTCACCTCGTTTTAAAGCCTAACAAAATTCCATGAGGTGAGTGTAATTACTCCCATTTTATACCTGAACAAACAAATCAAGAGTAAATTACTTGTGGTCATACCATGAGTAAGTGGTGGAATCAGGATTTGAATTCAGAGTTGTATGTCTCCATAGTAAAATTATTTTTTAAAATAAGACTCATATATGGGTAGAAAAAAAGAACTAGAATAATGAATGTATGCCATTATGTGAGCAGTGGTGGGATGAAAGTTAATTTTTGACTTTTCGTTTCCTCATTCTGTATTTTCTAAATTTCTGATAACTTATAAATATATATATTTATTTAAATGTCTTATAAGACTTGAAATGACCTTGAGAAGCCATTCAGGTTGAAGCTATGTGTGGCAAGGGCTCCCAGAGGCTACATCTGTATAATGTCTCTTGACAAGGGAAATTGGAGTCAGTAGTCTTCTGAAAGCCCCAGCTATGAGGCTGCTGCTGGAGACCAGATGATCATGAGGTGTGCCTCCCACAGAGACCTCGAAGGTCAAGTTTGGTCCCACAGATAACCAATTCAGGCTTCACTCCAAGATGGCAAGATTCTAGTAGGTTGACCTTCGATGACTTGATTGTTACTAGGTCATGTAAGCACAAACTACTCCTGCCTCCTTATCACCACGATCATTTTTTAAAAAAGTAATAGCTTATGGGAACCATGGAGTCATTTCTACTTACTTCACTAATAAAGGTAGGGCTTACTGTTTATTTAATAATTGGCCCTTTACTTTGTATGTATCCTTGTAATGGTTTGGATCAAGATTCAGGTGATCATTTCTCTCCTTAAATGTATCATTTCCTTTAATATTTCTGAAGTTAATTGTCCACATGAAGGTACTGGGATAGAAAGATAAGCTAGGAAGGCATAGTAGATGCTGTGGTGTGCCGCCCAGATTCCTCCTTTTAGATCAAGGTGTCATTCCCCCCAGGGGCCAGGAGTGTTGTCTGCTGGCAGCTCATGGTTGAGACCCTCCTCAGGAACTGTCCTTGATCAAAAGAGGCTGCCTTGCCCAAGGTTACCTGCCTTCCTCGGGGGCAGCCCACACTTCATGCCTGGACTATAAGTAGGCACAAATGCCAGAACCCTTGCTCCAATTTGGGGGCATCTCTGAAAAGCCATCCCAGCTCCAGACCTCCCTGCAGGATCATCTGAGACTCCTTGTAACCTCATCAACTTCCCCTCTGCACGGTCCTCCTTCCCTCACTCCCTTACAGGCATTGCTTCTTAGAGCACTCATCACTGAGCCCTCTCCATGTAAATTACTGTCTCAGAGTCTCTTTCCCAGAGAAGTGGACCTAAGACTCACCTACATTTCCTATGGCCTCCACTCCACCGTTCTGCCCCAGGTGAGCTATAGGAGCATCAAAAGGGGACTATCACAATAACTGTACCAGGCAGATCCCTGGATGAACCTCCCTTTTTCTTGGAGGGACTGAGCAAGGAATTAGTCATGTAGACACACAGCAAATTTGCTCAGAAAGGGTCTCTAAATCCTGCTCTCGAAGCCCTGGGGTCAAGAGCTGTCCTGCTTGTTAGCTTCTCACTGCCAACAGTCTCTAGGGGTGCAAATAAAATGAGCACTGGCGTCAACCCAAGCTCCAAGACTGACTGACTTCCTGGACTTCAGAGGCCATGGGATGCACTCACAGGTCAGAGCTGAGGGTTTTTTGCAGTAGCTGCAGATGGCAGTAGCAGTGGTAAAACAGAGCTCTCTAGTTTAGGATGGAGCAAAGACACCACTTTGTAGGTGACCCTCTGTGATCCAATGCTTTTCTTTGGGGCTGGGCTCCACCATTAATCACATACAAGAAATCACGGGATTGAAACAGACCCTACCTGCTCTGGGTTTGGTGATTGGGTAACTTAGCATCCTCTCCTGGATTTGCAAACACTCCTATGAAGCCCATAAAAGCTGACAAAGTTAGAAGGATAAGATAAGGCCTCAGAGGACACCACAAAGAAATGTGTTATCTCTCTGTAACAACTGTCTTTGTGAAACATATACTGGAATAGATTGCAGCAGGACAACTTGGTCGATAAAGACTTTGAGATTTAATGGCCCACATAAGGGAACGTTTTCTTTAAAATTAGAGTCAGCTATTTTCCCCAGTAGTACAATGATTGTTACACATTTGTAGACTCTGAGAACTCCCTCTAGATGGGATCTGCTAACCACTGCCCACTCTAATGCCAACGATTGATTGACTCAAGTGAAAAAGACTCCAGGAGAAAAACCTTTAAATATCGTCGTGAATGGTGGGTTCCTATCCTGCTAAACTTGTTTCTCTGCTTCTCAGATATCATCTCCTCACTTCAGCATTCAAAAAGAATTTACAGAATGAAATCATTCCATTCAACCGGTAAATCAGTGTTTCATGGAGACGGACTATGTAGCAAACTCCTCTGGTTAGGCAGGATGCAGTGCTGCTCAAAATCAAACCATTAAAATAACTTTTTTAACTCTTGCCATTAACATTATTTTTGTCAAAATTAAAGCAAAACTGTAAAACTTCCCAGGTTGCCCTCTTGCCTTGACTACTAGGAAACTCAGAGCCAAATTATAACAATTCTCAGCTTAGGTTTTCTGACACTATCTCTCTTTCTTTCCCACCCCATCTTCATTCTCTCTCTCCAACACACAACTGCAAAAATTTTTAAAAACATTTTTAAGAGTTTACCCTGGTAAAAAAAATGGAAAGCCAAGAAACATTCTGGAAACTGTAACTATTTGTGTCTTTTTGGTCCAATATTTTCAGGCTTGTATGGTGGGGGCAGATAAGTCATATACAATTAATAAGTGGGCAACAAGGAGAAGATGTCCAAGTTCAATATCTTTCCAAAGACCAAGAATTTGAGGATGAGTGGCCGAATATGGATTCTATCTCCACCAGAGAAAGGAAAACAGTCTCTTTAATTTGGAATCCATTTTCCGAAACTGGATAGATCTGCTCCTCAAGCAATCCCATCAGAAAAATTGTGCCCTAAATCTTCTTTGAACCACTGGGTTTAAATCAAATTTAGATATAAAAGGTTTCATTTTACATAACCTATATTTAAAGCACCTATTGAGTCTTCAAAATGATTTGCTGCAATGCCTGCGTTTTTGGTGTGAGTCCAACTTCTTAACCTGTCTAGAGTTTCAGTGATAAAAGTTCATATTAACTTACGTAACATGCCAGCGTTGAACGTTCTCAGGCTAGTTATCAATGTTCTCTGTGTCTTCAGCATATTCAGATAAGATGAACTGAATATTTATAAAAAGTGACATTAATTGGTATGATTGCCTATATCAATACCTCAATCAACTTTAAAATATCCTTCCATATTCTATGTATGCTGGAATCCGAGATAAAGGAATGTACATGTCAGGATGGCATGGGCTCTGATGTGGTCAAATGTAACCCTGCACACCTAGTTACTTGACATAATAAAGGTTTATTTCTTATTCATGCTAAGTCCCAATGTGAGTCAGCTAATCCTTCAGGGTAGCTGCCCTCCAGGCTGTGACACAGGGAGTCAGGCTATTTGTATCCTATAGCTCTACCATCTCAATACATCCTCTGCTTTGTAACATGGCAGGAGAAAAGAGAGTCAGAGAGTTGCTCACTGACTCTTGAATGCTTCAACCCTGGAGTGACACTTGCTCATGGCCCATTGCCCAGAGCTAATCACATGGGAGCACATGGATATTCAGTGCTCGTCCACGTCTCTGATTCAGGGAGTTTTCAACATTCTAAGGGAGTGTGCAAACGTGTTGCACCTGACTCTGTGAAAATGTGGGTTCTATCAATGTCACTGTTTTCAAATAAGGTCTTATTTAATGGGACGTATTTGAATGAATATATAACATCCATGCTTATAATTATATATATAAAAGCAGAATATAATGTTGTTTCATAAAATAACTCCTTCTCCCTTGGAGTAATTCTTGTGTGGATAGTAAGATCACTTTTTGTAAAGGCTTTGTTTTATCGTTTGAGTCATAAGAATTGAAGACATACCCCATGTAGGCAGGAAGTAAGGTTTCACTCAAATAAGAGGCTATTCATAGTGCCAGGCACCAGAATTCTAGCAGTCTTCTGAGAAAGAAGCAAACCTCTCCTCTTTGAAGGGAAACCAGCATTGAGAGGCATTGCTCAGGGAGGCAGGAGAGTGAGAATGCTCTTCTCAAAGTGGGTAACACTATCAAGAGATTATCTCCTGCATGTTGGGAGGAAGGACAGCAATAAGCAGACTAAAGGCTAGGGAGCATGATTCCAAAGCAAGGGACTATTAGGATGTGCTGACCCTTTAGAATAAGAACATAAGAGTGAGGGGGAAGACTCTAGGGCCTGGGACCTTGCTCACTACCTCAGGGTTTGGAAAAGACTCTGAAGATCTCAGTCAATCTCAGAACTCTTGAGGGAACCAAGGGCTTGGTTTACCTTTCAGCCAACTTTTAGAAAGGAAGCATAAAATCGTGTTAATTTGGATGGAGATTGGAATAAAGGAAGTGAGAAGACCCCAATGGAAGGCTACACTCTAGGGGGACAACAGCAGTGTGCAAGTTGTTGAGTATGGTTGTAATATTTGATGCTCCAGGAGGAATCGGGGGAGTGGGAGGTGAGGTTGGGGAAATGGACAGTAGCCAAATCATAGATTTGCTCCCAAAGTCAATGTAGAGACATTGTGGGATTCTTACCAAGACAATATATGAATACTTTGTCACCTTCGAAACATCAGCTGAAAAGCTATCATAGTCTATTAATGATTTGGGGAATTACGGCAGTGGTGGGGATAGAAATCAAATATTTAGTGATAGGCCACAGGACTTGGTAAACTATTGATGATGGGGTGAGAGAGTTGTAAGTGAATCCTGTTGACTTCAGATTTGAGAGACTGGGTTTCAGCCTTGAGAGATTGGGTAATGATAGGGCCATATTTACTGGGAGAGAGCAGAAGCAGCCTGCATGTGGAGGAGGTAATGGGCCAGTTCTCTGCCTGGTGAATTTGAGCTAATTGTAGGATAGAGCAGATACTACACAGTCGTTGTTTGAATATGTGAATTAGTTACTCCTTTAAAAAGAAAAGTAATGACTATTTCCCAAGATCTAGGCTCCATACAGAAAGAGTGCTGAGGTCTTGTGAGTAGTGTTATGTATCCGTTAGAAATTAAAATAGCAAAGGCTCAATTTTTATTGAATGTTGTCCTCCACTAAGAGTTGGAGGCACTCCTTATTACTCAGATCTTGATGCAGTGTTCTGCCCTTTGGGTTAGACCTCCTAGTTTTGACTGCTTAGATCATAACTGAGTTTCCTCCATCCTCTGGACTCTGTGCCCATACCAGCTCCTATAAGCTGGGTTTAGCACCCACAACATCCACCCAATGAGAAGGTCTTTTACCTAGGCTCAGGCAGCTTCTCATCTGTCCCACCTAAGATCTTGCAGCCCTGATAATCATCTGACTGGCTTCCTATAGCCATGAAAGAGACACTGCCTCTGGGTGTTCACAAGTAATCATGGTGTGGTTACAAATCACTCCTACTGAAGTAATGTTCATCAACTACATTAGGACTCTCAAAATAAGTTATTGTCCTCCTCCCCCAAACTTCAGTGAGTCACCTAATTCAGTGCTGAATACATGAAAAACACTTAATGTTTGTTGAACGAATGGATGGACAATAAATAAATTAAATGGGAAGCCATCAGAAAAATAAACTTCCTACTACTCTGTTAATACACCTTGTGCTCACATACTTGTGATTTCTCAATAACCCCCTTGCTGACGATGTGTTGTTGTTATGTGTTGTCAAGTTGCCTCTGACTCCTGTTGACTCCACGAATGAGTGATGTCCTCAATGTCTTGTCAACAGCCCTCCTCAGCTCCTTTAGACTCATGCCCATGGTCTCCTTTATGGAGTCAATCCATCTCATATTTCATCTTCCTCTTTTCCTGCTGCCGTCTACTTTTCCCACCGTTATTGTCTTTTCCAAAGAATCTTGCCTTCTCGTGATGTGCCCAAAGTAGTACTGCCCCAGTTTCATCATTTTTGCCTCCAGCAATAGTTCAGGCATAATTTGCTCTAGTACCCACTTGTTCACCCTTCTAGCAGTCCAGGGTATCTATAGAGCACTCCTCCAACACCATATTCCAAAAGAATGCATTTTTTTTCCTGTCAGGCTTCTTCACTGTCCAACTTTCACATTCATACACAATAAATGAGAATATAAGCATGTGGATAATCTTGGCCTTGGTCCCTACTGACACTTCCTTACACTTGGTGATCTCTCCTAATTCTTTCATTGTTGCCATTCTGAGCCTCAGTCTTTTCATGATTTCTTGGCTATAGCCTCCATTTAAATTGATGACTGAACCAAGATAAACAAAATCTTTAACAATTTCAATGTCTTCGTTGTCTATGTTAAAGCTGTGTAGTTCTTCTGTGTGTGAACTACATGCCAATGATACATATGGCTTATCTAGTGACGAACACAAATTTAGTGATGAACACAAAGTTAGTGGTGAACACAATTTTCACCAATAACTGACTGGAAATCACCAAACTCGTCATATGTTTACAGCCTAAGAGTTCCACATACACGTGTCAAAGGAGAGGGACAGGCAGGTCAACAGCCTTCTCATCTGTCTCACCCAAGATCTTGCAGCCCTATTTGTCATCTGACTGGCTTCCTACAGCAATAATACAGACACTGCCTCCAGGTGTTCATAGGCAATCACTGGGGTTGACAGAACTTCCTGAAAGAAGTATAATAAAACATCTTTTTTACAGACATGGAAAACACAGCAGGAAAAGGAACAACACATTTTTAATTGGAAACATTCAGATTTACTCTTAATTTAATTCAGCTGCCCGGCAGCCATGGTTAGATTTGCATCATGATGTATCTTCAGTACTATCTATTTTCATAAATGCAAACTTTCCTGAATATGTTTCTGATGGATCTTGACACTTTAAAATATGTCCTATTGTCCTTTTCTGTGCAGTAGACCAAGCATAGAGTGTTCACTCCTATATCATTGTCACGGTACTATCAGACCAGATGGCTACTTCATCACAGAATCAAGAATTAGGGATAATTTATGCTGTTCCTTGCTCTATCTAGAATGTGAAAATAGAAAGCATTTGCTGCACACATACTCATGAAGAGCAGCTCGACCTGGCAGTAACCACCTGGTCAGAGGACATTTGCTGCTCTCGCTGCACTGCCCTAAGCAACGTGATTTCATCCCACGGAGCCTAAGCTCTCAGGTCAAAGCACGTGAGGCGTTGCTTGATCCAGTAACCAAGGTAAGTCTAGAGAGCCTCTTTGTTAAGGAAAACAAGTTGCAATAAAATAGTTCTAAAATGGGAAAGATTATATCTGAACTCTCCATTGTTTCGTATTCAAGGATTTCTCCCCTTCATAGGAAAAAAAATACGAATGTTGGCTTAATATTCAGAGCAGTTGTTTTTGTGTCTGTGAACATTAAATGCTAGAAACGGAAGAGCTGTTTATCCTCAGCCTGCTGGAGAACAGTGGAAATTTCTCTCCATTGGTCTATAAATAAGCAAAGTCTGAACACACCCTTTATTGGGAGAAGAGCCACAGCGACTCATTACACATACCAAAAGGCTCCTCGGGATTCCTTCCTGTGATATTACCACATGCAGATGAAGGCACAGAGAACAGCTTGTCCTCTCAAATGATCAAACGTATCTAACCCAAGGACCAACTGCATTCCTTCGGCGAAAGAAAAATGAGTATAAAATCATAAGCATTTCTGGTTAACAGGTGATATTGTTTAGGAAAAACTAGGTGAATCAGAGAAGTATCATTTAACACAGGCTCGGAAGTGACAAATCAAATGGGCACAGGTTTCTTTGTTGTGTAATCACACATCATCAACAAAGAAATGTAGGGCTTTTGGGCTTTGTCTACACAGTACCAAAATCAACTGGTTAATTCAGTAAAAAATAAAAAAAAAAAAGGACTCCCCCAAAATATCAGTTAAGAGGCCTGTTTGAATTCTACAAACCAAAGATCAGGTTGCATTAATTTTTTAATATATCTATTATTTGTGGTTATGAACACGTAGAAAAGCCATTGAAAATGTTTCAATTATATGGGCAATATAATCCATCCTTTCTATTTGAATAGGTTTAATTTGTTCATGTGTATTAACATTTTCAGATTCAATATCCTGCAAAAATGGACAGCTAGACAAGGGGAATTTAGTTGTGTAGGCAAAATTAAAAGGCATCAGTGTGAAAAGTAAGAGTAGAAAGAAAGCTTAACAAACTGCAAGAACAAGAGGCAGCTAGCAATAATCGTGTTCCCTTTCCAAAGAAAGAACTGTATCTGCTATTCCCTGGGCATGATTTGGGGCTTATACTCATATAAACGATGATACCTCTTCCATCGATATCTTGGATTATTACCTGTGTCTGGGAGAAATTTTATTGGCTGCTGCAGTTCATTGAAAATTAATTGATATGACACACTTACTCTACATGAACTTGGAAAAAAAGTCTATTGAGTGAGTGATTTAATTCATTTTATGTTAATTATGAATTATGCCAGGAAACACTATTATGGGTGGACTCATCTCCAGCCCTCAGACTGCGTGTGCGAGCAGTTTGTACTTCCGACGTTCTGGATACCCTGACATTGACTGACTGGCTAACACCTGAAGAAAGGCGTCAGGCTGGCCTCCTCACTAATATTTGCAATGTGGCGTGTTCTTAAACAAATTAGGCCAGGAGGAGACCGCAAAATGGCCCACTTATCTTTATTTGTAATTTAACCAACATTATGAGAGACGACCTCCAAATTGGATAATTAAAAATATTTACTCACACTCTGTATATTTTAAATAGTCTCCTAAGAGTTCCATAAAATTGAAAGGAGGCGGGTGGGGGCCCTGCTGCCAAATCAAACGGAAAATGAAAGATTACTTTAGAAAGAGAAGGTAAAGAGTTCCTGGCTGCACGTTAAGGCCGCATCCTGAAGAACTCTTTATTTTCATTTCCTGTTCAATACTGCTGATGAGTGCACACTAGTACTTTTATTAAAAGGAGTCCATCAGAATGCGGGTAGTCGTTATGCAGGAGTGGTAACTCACATAATGGGGGATGGCATTTCTTTCCACCGTGCTGCTCGGCTGGTTCTAATAGCAACCTGGAGCTCAATTTCCTCCTCAAGAACATTGCATTTCATGTGGAATGTCAATTATTAAAATGCAGTGTCCCGTGTCTTACTTCGCACTAGATGAATTCATTTGCAAAACTTGCTAATTTATGCAAATGTCCTTAACCTGTAACTGCCTGGAATCTATTTCATCCTTTCTAGCTTTTGGCATTTGGAGCCAAATGCAGGAAGGAAATCCATTAATGTCGAATTTGTCAGTTCTGTCATCATTATATTGGTTATCGAGTTGTTTAAAAAAAACACACACACAACCACTACCACCAACAGATAAAATGTGTTATTAAGTGGAAGCCAGGCAATGGCTGGAACTGAAAAATCTAGAGATTAAATTAAAGATAAACCGATATGAGAGGATCTTGTACCTGCATGTCCTGACATCCTGAGTAATGTGAGACGCTAACGACCTCTTTTCTGGGAGAAACTAACTGGTTAATAACCCAAGGAAGGTCTATCAGCTACTGACTAAGACAGATACAGATAAGTAGTCAGATAAGAATTTCTTCTTGAGAATAAAAACCAAACCGGCCTTGGTTTTAGTAAAAAGGAACTGTACACAATTTTTAATTTTTGGCCATGGCTACATGTAAGACAAGGTAGCAGAAAAGGGATGTTTGTCAAGAAGTGGATTGCTGTGGGTGCACGTGCATGTGCACACATGTGTGTGCATATGTGCACGTTCAAATATGGGGGTACAAGTGTGCCTGTGATGTTTCTGTGTCTGAATGTGTGTTCCCACAGATACCCCATACATCAGGCCTTGAGGTGTTCCCCAGAATGAGTTGGGTTTTGTATGTTCTTACATCAGTGGCACCATATTTTAATCAACTCTTCTGAAGACACCCTGCCAGTGTTTGCTGCCACTGGCCTGATTGACAGTTACAGTCACTTTTTATGAACAGTGTTGAAAAAGAACCTTTGCAAACCTCAGAGCTGCTTTTCCTTTTCCTTTTTTTGAGGTCAGGGGAAGGATTCAGATTCCTGGCCTGGCTTCTGAATCCACAGGAAATGGACACATCACATCATTTTTATTCAGTGTTCATTTCAGCAAGTTTCCACAGGCCATTGAGCAGTTGAGCAACCTGGATTGGATTACCCAGGGAGTCTTGACCGGAAGCAGACGATCACAATGTGTGTGTGTGTTTTTGCGTGTTTGTGATATGCACAGGTGAGCTCTAGTCTGGACCCCCACCCTGGGCCATTGATACAGGATCTCTCCATCTAGCAGCCCCTCCAGACTCCTGCATCACACAGACCACCCTCCATTGTCCTCGCTGATTTCTTTTGTGTGGCCTCTGACTTACCTGAATCCATGCTACACATACATGATCACAAACTGGCCTCATAAACTGCTCTTCTGACTTATGGGTTGTATTTTCCTCTTTTGAGTATACCAGTAGTTGCAAAGAGGCTACGGGGCATTTGTGGTGGATATTGGGATGAATTCTTTCATCCATAATGGATTCCAAATAAAGAGAAAAAAAAAGAATCTGTTCTCGGCAAAATGGACAATCACCACTTCAAGGAACCTGTCCAAACTCCAGAAGAATAATACAAGAGTACATATTTAATCGCTCACTTTGCTCCTGCTCCTTTCAGAACCATGTCTCTTTAAATCTACTGAGGAAGATATTCCTTCTGGCCCACAGGATGCCAAAATGACTTGATGATTTATTTACTCAGCACTTGGCAGCCCATAGTCCCCATCGTGGCTGAAGCTGAATTTTATGAGCCTTCCCCTAGTGAGTATATTTTAAAGTTATATTAAAAATATGTTTTTTGAAAACCTCACTCATGTTTGGCCCAGCCTCAGGCCCCGAGAAGACAGTGATAGAAGTAAGGAATTAATATTGCTAAGGACCTAGCTGGTGAAATTTTTATTGTGAGAAATTAAAAAAGTGTTAAGTTTTCATTGGGGGAAGGAAAAAATGATATTCAGACCTAAATGTGTTAGTGATATTAAATACGACTTTTTCTATTTGTAGCAATTCACCTGGTCATTCAACAATTTATGGGGCTTCTACTAGGTTCCAGGAAGTATTCTAGGCCCAGGGGACTTTGGTGAGAAAGACAAGCACTGCTTCTCCTCTTCTGGAACAGGCAGAGAAGGGAGATGAATGATAGACAAGCAAATAAATACTGTAGGTGAACAAAAGGGTTTCAAATCACAGGAACAGTATGTCCCACATAGTAAAGAGGGCCTCTGAGCTGAGACCTGCCTGAGGTGCAGTGAGTTTATGGGTTTCCCTGAGAGGATAGCTTCTTTAATGTCAGAGGACCTGGCGAAACAACTTCCTGGAGAGCTTCACTTTGGCAAAATCCAGGTCAAAAGAAAAATACATTGTCAAATTCAAATAAAGGGGTTTAGACCAAGAAATGGAAATTAAGGAGACCAAGGTGGTCAGGCGGTGTGGTTCTAGAAGTGGCTTTGTAGTTTGGCACTGTGGATTTAAACTGTACGTGATCAGTGATTAATTGTTGTGAAGGAGGCCCAAGTTTTACGAGGTCTGAAACAAAGCCAGAGGGGAAGGGGTTTTGTCAATGGGTAATAAAAAGCGACACTGCAAGGATGAGAATCTAAAATCCCGGTCAATCTTCATCAAGAATTATTAACAGTGATACTTCATACTTGCATGACACTTTATGGTTTTCTGAGAGTACAATTCAAATTTTTTTTATGTCCTTTGATTTCCATGAGATTCCTGTAAAGTATTAGAGTAGTCCCCTCTCATCCACGGTTTCACTTTCCCTTTACCCACAATCAACTGTGGTCCAAAAATATTAAACGGAAAATTCCAGAAAGAAACAACTCACAAGTTTTAAATTGCACGCTAAGTTTCATGATGAAATCTCGTGCTGTCCCTCTCTGTCCCCACTGGATGTGCATCATCCCTTTGTTCAGCATGTCCACGCTGTATATGCTACCGGCCAGTTAGTTACTCAGTAGTTGACTTGGTTATCAGATCCACTGTCATGGTATTGCAGTATTTGTGTTCAACTAACCTCTATTTTACTTAATAATGGCCCCAATGTGCAAGAATAGTGATGCTGGCAATTTGGATATACCAAAGAGAAGCTGTGAAGTGCTTCCTGTAAGTGAAAAGATGAAAGTTCTTGACTTAATAAGAAAGAAAAATATCCTATGCTGAGGTTCCTAAGCTCTACAGTAGCTTCTATTACAGTATATAGTTATAATTGTTCTGTTTTATTATTAGTTATTGTTGTTAATCTCTTACTGTGCTTACTTCATAAATTAAACTTTATCATAGATATGTATGCAGAGGAAAAAATATAGTATGTATAGGGTTCATTACTATCTGTGGTGTCAGGCATCCACTGAGGTTCTGAGAACATATCCACTGTGGATAAGGTGGAACTACTGTACAATCTTCCTGGTAGGTGAAGAAACTCACAGAAAAGTCATACAGCTTAAAAATGGTGACACTGTTCTCTCTACCATGGTAAGCCATTCACTCATAAATGCAGATCACAATTTTAAAGGAAGTTTTCTTTGCAATTACATTACACTCTGCGCCTGCAGCCAGTTGAAAATGAAAACTTCTGGCAGTCTATTATTTTGTTCCTAGTTCAATCCATTTTTATGTGGATTTTTAAAACTGAAGTTATGTCTTCAAAGTGCGAAAACAACCACTTAAATAAGCAAATTGGCAGGGAAAATGCTCAGATTAGTCCTGTCGACCGAACAAGCTATTTGAAGCCGTGGTTTGCTGTGGAGTCAAGTAGGCAAGGATTCAAGTTCAAGACGTAGTCTGGCTCTTATTGCGGACACAGTGAGCTAGATTTTACTTCACTTAAATTAATACTGAAAAATAAAGTCAAAGAGAAGCCTGGGATTATGTCTGAGTTAGGCCAGAAGTTATCAGGGGCCTTGTTACTCTTAAAAACTGTAGCCAAGAACAACCACTAAAGCTGAGACTCACATATGAACAAATGCAATCTAGACCTTTGCTTAAGAACTACTGGCCAAGGAATGAAAAATTAATAATTCAAATTAAACTCACTTAAATCATATTAATATCTCTTTTTGGTAAACAAAGATCTTTTCTCCAAACATAAAATTGCAAGGAATTTATCACTCATAAAGGAGTAGATGTAATTATTATCATATAACATTAATCGTGTGTCAAAAGAATTTTAGTGAATTTATTGGGTACTAATAATGTACAAGTCTCCGGCATAGAACATGAAATTAGACACTTTCCTGCCTATTTCCTACTGACCATAATTCAACAGATAGACACAACTCAACACTCTTAAGCTGAGTGAATCATCACCAGTCAACTTACGAGTGATCATCTTTAAAAAAATTCATTACTGTAACTTCTCTGCAACGTGGTCTTCGATGCCCAGGCCCGCTAAGTGAGATTATTTCATGAGAGAATTATGTGTGTGCTAGTGTACATTTCATTGAAGGTACTCAAGCATAAATTTGAGTTAGGATTACACATATTTTGTTGTCCAAAAGTATCAAGGGAGAGAAAGTTCAATCTAGTGAGAAAGGTCCCTTCCTAACTGTCCTGAACACGACTATATGCTATATTGAGCTGTTAAGGGAAATGTGGGTAGGGGCAGACCCCACATTCTTGAGAATGTGGAAAAATTCTCCTGATCTACTTCGGTCAGGGTTCATGGTACTCCTTCAGGTGACAACAGATAGATTGTGGACTCCACTCACACCGTGACTCACACTCTGAAGCAATCTTGGATACACAGCTGCATCTACCTTCCGGAGGACAGCTCCTCAATTGGTTGAATGTCTGGATCTCCTGGGACTTTATAAAAGATGTTCTCATATGGGGCCAACATCCTTTGATTCGTTTTCTACCCTTTGGGACTATACTGAATCAGTCTCATCCCTCTTTCACATGATGGCTGACTTCTTTGGTTGTTCTAGAAGATTCTAAGTCAAAGCTCCAGTGGGGCTAGGAGTCTTAAGCAAGTGATACCATAGTATTGATGGGAAGGTCTAGCTTTGGAATCAGCTAGAACTGGATTTGAATCTCTCAGCCTATCCAATTTCTGTGTGAACTTAGGCAGTTATTACACCACTCTTTGAGCCTCAATTTCCTTATTTATAAAATGAGAATGATCAGGCCTACATTATAGGACGTTATGAGAATTAAATGAGAAAACAGCCCAGTACTAAGTGCTCAAAACTGTGAGCTCCCTTACCTCTGGACTCTCAAGGACATTGCCTTATAAATATACCTTGATCTCATATATCATGTCAGGTCACAGATATGCAAAGTGGATTTTATGCCTCAGTTTCCTCTTGCTGCGTATTTCATCTGAAATTTCTAAGTACTTCACTGGTATAGTGAAGTCTTCTTCCAACATCATCCTCGGATTTCTTCCTCTGAGCCACTGTATAGATGGAAATGTGTAGAACAGTATTAACTTCCCTCAAATAAGGGTTAACTTGAACTCACTCATCTTATCCTGTAGCATATGGCACACTGGGGAATGGGCCACCATGTGTTATCCTCCAAGGTGATATTAAATTCCATTTTGCAGTTAAGACTTAGGATCTTTGTCACACTAAAGTGCCAGTTCAAAAAGGAAAAAATTGGGACTAACAGTTATGAGTTCTGTTGTTTATACCATGGAAAATAATCAAGTTGATTTAATTCATTCATTATTTTCCCATCCAGGGCAGCTTTGTCACTTCCACAGGGACAAGGATTTGCTCTCTGTGATTCCTATAGCACGGTGTCTTTGCCTAACAGTTCTCTAGACAGGATCAGTGTGGTTATACTCTCGTTATACGGGAGTTATACAATGGAATAGGGGGGAGTTATAGGTAATCCCTTCTTTTGAACTAGCTTGAAATAGAAATTAAATGGGCCTTGAGCGTTTGTGAATTGCAGTGTTTCATTGGGGCCATGGAACACTAAGTGAGGCTCAGAAACAGGGTGTTAATTCAGGCCTAATCATTTAATTCCACTCTGTTATGTGCCGTATTTATTGCCCTCCTGGATCTGCTTTCTATGGGCTGATAAAGAGACAGCGATTCTCTGAAGCTCAGTCAGGGACCATTTTATTTATATCGTTAGTTAGTCCAATAAAAGCACTGGCTTCAGATTCCTGCTGTTATTTTCTCTTTTGTGGCCCTGTCATTAGCTATGAAAATGCTGATGGGGTTTTCATCTCCTGGGCTATAGTTGCTTTACAGTTGAATAGGGGCTTGTAAGGAGAGATGATGGTCAGGACCAGATTGACGGTAGAAAAGTCAAGTTTGGTATAACCAGATACAAATTGACTGGGAGTCAACTCAGGTTTGAGGAGCAAACGTGAACTTTTCCTTTAAGAGTGTTGAGGTGAAAATTTGATTGACATTTTTTAGTCTGAACTTAGACCCTTTTAAGCTGTGATTCTGTTTGTGAACAGAGAGGATTTAATCAAAAACTTGTTGCAGCTCTTTCCAAAGTGAAAATAGCTCTAATTTCACACAAAAGGAAATGGACGCAGCTCTGAAGTTGCTTATGTATGTCAAACGACGATGGAAAACAAACCAACGAAATGCAATAGGATCGCACTTCAGATCCTCTTTTTTTAAAAATAGCTTTAACTGCATAGTTTAATTGATTAATTGATTGTTTGCCTAACAGTCTTGTAAAGTGTTGTAAAGAGGCCCAGAATAAGGAAATAATGGGGAGAAACAGAGCTACGGAGGTCACTTGAGTTAATGAGATGGCCATCAGAAGATAACACAGGTGCATTGACATAGCATCCTGTGTATCACCAGTGCTTCCAATGGAGTTACTGTGTAGTTATCCGTGTAATAACAGATATTATTTCATAGTAGATAGGCAAGCTCATGTCTTCGGTGTGTAGTACACAAATGAAGCAAATCATTATTGTTGGTTCCATACTGAAAGATGAAGACATTTTGAGGACTAGTGGACCTCTTGATCGCATCATTTTAAGTTGGTCTAAAGTATGCATTCAGCAAGTAAATGTGGAAAGTGTTAATGGCTGCTGGCTCCTGTAACTACGCAGGTGTTCAGATGTTTGGAGCAATTAGCTCCAGAGAAAGTTGTATTTGAGGAATGTGATTGAAATTACACGAGCAAATTTGTTTGGAAGTATAAACATCAATATCTAGAAGTTATCACATTCTCGCTGAAAGATAAGAAATTCGTATTCATTCATTTTGCCAACAAAGATTTATCAACTGCTTTCTATAGGAGATAGACAGCTAGAGATTTAGGCCATGCCTCTAAGCACTGGATAAAACCTGACGATCTAGAAATTTTACCAGTTCCAACATGGCAGAAACAGGTGGCCGAAATTTCACAACCCAAAAAGCCATCTGAAGTAAATAAAAGGAGCCATTTGTCTAATTCTCCTAAATAGATATATAGATAGACCCCTGAACTGTGGAACATCATTACTAGGTTATTTCCTAAGTCCTTGTCTGCTCCACTTTAATGCAGTGTTCTTTAGCATTGTTGGGGGGTGGGGGGCGTGCAGGAAGACGATGCTGTGTATGGACCCACCTGATGAACAGTAACAACACTTAGTACTTTAGAATTTATTAATCACTTTCTTGTACTTTTTCACATTTGATGTTCGAAACAAACTTGTGGAGTTCGTAGGCCAGGGATCTTCATCTTGCATATGTAGTAATTGAGTCTCAAACAGCCCGTGTGGCTGGCCCAAGGTTGCCTGTTGAGAAAATGGTAGAGTCAGTTCTCATCCGTGGTCCAGTGCAATTCCACTAAATCAAAATTGAGAGAAGCTGTATAAAAGGATGGCAAATCGCCCCACTCATGTCCATCACGGTTCTTTTTCTGTGCTAAGTGCCAAATCATGGATTTTAGAGGGGAAAGGAGCAAGGGTAATCAAAACAGTCTCAAAGAGGATGTGGGGAGTGTGTGGGAGGGGGTCAGGAGAGCATGGGAGAGACATTGGAGGCTGATGGAATGGGGAAGGGGGAGGGAAGTGTGGTGGATGGATGGTGCAGTATCCTGGGGGTCAGAGAGTATGTCAGGCACAGAGGGTTTGCAGAAGGTAGCACTGGGAAATATGTACTGAATGGTAGGCAGTGCTCAGATGGTAGAGGCCTTGAACGCAAGCTCAAGAGTTTGTTTGAAAGAAAGCAAATAATCACTGAAAACTTTGAGTAGGAGAACGATGCCATAAAAAAAAAAAACTTTGAGTAGGAGTATGAGGATTAGTCCAATGGTGTGCAAGAAAAAGTAGCTATTGTTGGCAAAGACACAGTTATGACACCACAGAATTGTCCAAGTATGCGGAAGAAACTAACACTGCTCAAGAGCGTGTACAACCACAAGGATTAATAATTCTCTGGTGATTAGAAAAACGATTTTTCAAACGTTCTGAAGTATTGACATAAATTAGTCACAGCTGCTCCCCCTTCTTGAGAAATAGCTCTAAATTAAACTTGGCTTTCAGCAGACATGAAAAGCAAAATTAGGCGATCATCTAAAATCCATGGCAATGCCCTATACTTAATAGGTGCTCAATAAACTTTTCTTATAATTGTGATGAAAATATTACCCAATTCAATTAAAAAATCATATTCCTCTAGATGTTCAGCTTTTTCAGATGTCATTACTTTTGTTAAAATATGATTTCTAAGGCTGCTTTAACTCTCCTATGTATGTTTTATTTTATTTCTCTTTTCTGTGTATTTTAAATGTATGGGTGTAGATTAAATAAATGCTAAATTTGGAGGCAAATAAAGGATTTTTTTCTTTATGAGCTGAGTGACACTGAATAGGATAGTAGTAAGAATAAAGGAACAAATTCAGTATTTCTAATTGAGTCTAGAATCTTTGATATAGAACTTCCATAAAACATCGGTATTTGCTAAGGGTCACAATTTCAATTAATTGAACCACATGGCCTTAAGATAAGCGAACACTGTTATTCCTAGAGAGCCTTGGGCTAAATTATGAACGAAGATAAATGAGCTTTTAGAGGTACCTGACACTGCAGTATCAATTGTCACCCTGGCTGGGTAAACTTGGTGAGCACGTTCCCTAACATCTCTGGGCCTGTTTCCTCATCTGGGAAATGAGGATGATAGAAGTAGTGCTTGCCCTCACACATAAACTGTACAAAGGTCCGTCACTCTTATGGTTCATTCCCTAGTCCCCTCTGTGTGCCCCCTGCACTCTACAGTGCCCAGCACCCTCATGATGTCTTCTGGGCAACTCTTCACACTCCCCTTGCCCATATTACAGGTTACCTGTCCTGAGTTCCACCTCATCCTACTCAGTGCCCTAATTTTGGCCATGTTGATAACCTGTTGCACACCAAGATGTTAATGGATGTTAATATACCTATTTACCAGCCTTTCTAGACAACTTGTTTGCATTTTAACAGGGCTTAAAAGCCATGAGCCATACAGTGAAGATGGCATTAGTTTTAGGTTCTTCAGTGGGCCAGAGAGGAAGATTCTGGAGGAGCAAGATGGAAAGAGGGCCTAAATCACACCTACACATAAGGGAGGCTGTGGGGGAGCCTGAATTCCTGGCGGTCTCTTACTGGCTCCATAATCAACACCAACGTTGTAGCTGCTCCAGCCATAAGCCAGTTTCCCTACTGAGGTCAGTCCTCTGCACCAGGAGTTCTTTTCTGGTTAATAAAATATGCTGCCATCCCTTTCACATTCAGCAAACGTGAAGGATGCCCTTGTTGGATTCAGCTTCTACGCTTCCTCCCGGCTTTATAGCAAAGAGCTGCAGCGTCTAATGTTCCACATACAATAAGGGCTCACTGGGTCCTCCTCCTGCGTTTACAAACACAGGCATTTAATCTGCAGGTGTGCTTCCCATTGCTGGAGAAGGGGGCTGCCCTGCATCTCTGCCTGAGGGCTCTTTCCACTCAAACCAATTGTGGCACTTGCTTCCCTCGGCCCTGGAGCCTACCTACAGCTGTGCTTACTCAAGTGAGACTGTAATTTGCTACAGCGTGCCAGACTATTAATAGACAATTATTTATTGCAAATCGGAACCATTTATACTGTTTACTGGCTGACACAATGTAAAATTTTGATCCAAATGTTAATGTGTCCATGACATTGCATAATTCTGTTCCATGCCACGGTTTTTCTCTTCTAAATGAATCGAATTTGCAGTACAAGGAAATGGCATTTTTAATGGATGAATGATTTACAGCCTCAAACTTATAAGGCTATTATTTGTGTAACTAAGGGAGAATTGACTAATTGCAATAACACAGCAAATTAGACAAATTTAGGATTGTACTGGGAATAAATTCTTAGGGAGAAAATGAAAATAACTCACAAAGTTCTTAAAGGGTAACTGAATAAATCTCAGTTTAGCTTTACAGGGCAATTGTATTTGGGGGATAAGATCAGGTAGCTTTGAGGCCAAACAGACTTATAAATATTCAATTGAGTAGAACATAGATAAAAATTACCTCTTCATAAAGAACCATATGTGTAGGAGAGAGCACTTCCAATTCTCCAAATGTTTACTGAAATTGCCTACACAAATGTTTTCAGCAGTTGGGTGAAAACAAAGAGTTTAATAGTCTTGTGGATTTCATAAAAAGACACCAATTTTAGCATATTTACCTTCTATTTGTTGAGCATGCAACACAATGTCAAGGAAGAATGATTTCCTAATGGAGGTCTTCATGATTTTTCAAAATAAAAAATGTGCATCAGCAAAAATAATATTTCTTTCTTTCCTAGGTATTCCTCTTGGGTTGTTTATATCGATTCCTGTTATTCTGTTACCTCTGCCCGCAGAGAGATTGTTAAGATAAAAAGTGCCTCAACAAGGCTCTAATTAAATCTTTGAGAACTATACTGGGATGCCTGGACACAAGGACATTCAAAGTGAAGAGTCCGTCTGTGTTTCAGTCCAGGTGGCTCCCACAAATTAATGATGAGAGAAAATGGATTTGTGAGGTACTCTAAGAATAATAATAAAATATTTGTATGTCTCTCCAAATTATATACAAAATGGCCTTTTCTTCTCCAGAAGGCAAGACCCTTCCCACTGGCTTTAGCAATCACTATCTTGGGTTTTTATCTTGCTCCCTGCACTAGTCTTATTTCCTTCCAGTCTGTTCTCCACAATTTAGCTTATGATCTTTCTAGACTGTGCTCTTGTCTTGCTTCTCCCCGGCTGAAAACAGTCTCCAGAATGGTCAGGATAAAGCACAGGCACTTTAGTATGGTGCACTCGGCCCTTGTGACCCTCATACCCGATACCTCTCCACTTCCTTTTCTACTGGTCTCCCTCTGCCTCTGTCCTCCCCTCCCACAGCAGCCCGCTCACCCTACACATGAACCACATGCTCCAGACGACTTGCAATCCTTGGAACAGGACGTGTGCTTATCTCTAACAGGGGATCTTGGCACATCCCATTCCCTCTGCTTGTGATATCCTCCCACTCTCTTTGCTTAGCTCTTCCTGATGCTTCAGGAGTAGGTTCAGATGACATCTCTGGGAAGCCTTTGCTGAGCCCCTGAGCTGTCGGCTGCCCCTGCTTCTCCCATCACAGCTCTTCCACACCCAGCTGAGAGCCCTGCTTCTTTCAACCACCTTCTCCACTGGGCTGGAAGCTCCTGCAGGGCATCAGCTGTCTTCCTTACTGGACTTGGCCACAGAGTAAACACTCAGTAAACATTTGAGAAATAAGTGAAATACCTACTGAATATCTCCTTTGTCCCAGGTGCTGAACAAAGCCCTGGGAAGAATGCAAAAAATTGATTTGCACATGGTGTCTTCTCTCAAATAGAACATTTTATAATTAAGTAAGGGTGATATAAGAATCCTAGAAATAACAAAGTAGAATATGATAAGGGCCACAGGAAAGGCAAGACTTGCTATAGGGTTTTAGAAAATTAAGATTCTTCCTTGAAAAATCATTATCTTGTCTTTGTTTCTCTCTCACTCTGAAATCAGGCAGACCGGGAATTAAATCCTCATTCAGCTACTTACTAACGATGTGCCCTTGGACAGTTTACCTTACCTAAGCTTCAATTTCCTCATCTGCAAAATGAAGATAATAATATTTACCTTACTGGGGGCTGTGAGGATTAAGCGAGATTGTGCAAAGGGCCAAGTGCACAGAACAGGCCCAGCAAATGGTGCCGGGAATAGTATTTCAAGAGGATGTTCTCTCAAGCCTGTTCCCCTGTCCTTCAGGTTTTATTATTCAGCACCTCATATTTCAGCTATGAGGAGGGTATCTTAGAGTAGGAGCCTTATCTTCATGTCACCAATAGCTTGTTTTCAAATTAGGATGCAATATACTCAGTTCCGTCCAATATAAATTGTAAATTAATACTTGGAAGGGCTGTCCTGCTACTAACAGGCTTTAATTTGGGTCTTTTTGAAATTTTAAAGACTCGAGGACATAAACCATAGCTTACTCTCTGCAGAGAGTCAAAGACTTGTTGAATTTGAATCGGAGAACTTAAAAAATCTGATTTATTTGTTCGGCACATATTTATTGAGTTCTTGTATAGACCTTCTTGCTGCATCCATCTTGTCTTCCACAGACCTCTATCTAGACTGGAGAAATGTCGACGGGAAATGGGAAGCAGTAAACAACTACAGCAATTGTAGACGACAGTGATGTAATGACTGGTTGAAATTGGATCAGACTTTAGTACTAATTGTACGGCCCATGTCAGATTGAAGGACCAAACCCCATTACTGTAACTTATACGATAATTGGAGCCAAGACTATTGTCTACCATATTAATAGTAGACCCACGGGTATACAGTAGTCAAGAATTTGGGTTGCAAAATTAGACAGATCTATACAGCTGTGTGATTTTGTACAAATTACTTAGTCTTTTTAAACTCCAGATTCTTCAGCCATTTCATGGGGATTATAAAACCTACTTTGGTGGATTACCTTGTGGGTCAATTGAGATAATGCATACGAAACAGTAACACAGTAAGACCTCAGTGCATGGGGTTTTTTTATTATCATTTTGAAGATAAGTCATGACATCTGTGGCATTTCAAAATACATTAAGTTAAAGAAACTTGTTTGATAGAGAAGATTTTTACATTATTCTTACTTAACTGAATGCCCAGCCCATAATCATGGCATAGCGCGATCTTGCCTTCCTCCTCACTGCCAAAGAATGGGTCAGGTGTTAAACACACAGGCAAGAAACAAGATCAGTGGACCCCAAAGTTCTAACTAAATCAATTTACTTATAAATAATCAGCTTACTTATAAATTTCACATTACTTATAAATAATGAGCTACCACCTTCAGTGCCTGTGACATTGCTTAGTCTTGCTTTCTTAGTTATCAAGCAAAACTGGAATGCAGAAATTTTTTTTTAAAAAAAGGAAAGAAAAATTTCTTAGGCTCTACCTCAGAGAAGCCAGGAGAGCAGTTTGGCTCAGGCCTCTGAATTCCAGAAGAGCCTCAAACCAGTTTTTGAGCATTTTTTCTATTCTGTAACCATGAAGACACACTGACAGGGTTTAAAGAACACACATATCAGACAAATTTCAACCTGGGTCCCCATATTGGGTCACAAGGCTTGCAGCACACTATTAAGAAATGTTACTTACACATCATTTAAATATCTTTGGAAAAACACAATTATCTCATCTGAAATATTTTGTGTTAAAGACATTAAATTTGTTAATTTTAGTAACTGAAAATATGCCATAAGTTTTGTAACTCTGTTTAGATGCTTCTTCACTTTTTAATACTTAGCGCCTCTAAAAATAGAACTATCTTGGCCACTGTCTTAACATGTAAGAGATCACGCCCTTTCTAACACACTTACCTGGTTAGCACCTGATTTTGATCAACAGGAGGAAACTACCCCCTTTTCATATTAAACATATTTATTTTGCTTTCACATCTCATTCAAGAAGAGAAACTGTAAGCAGAAATATATTGGTTAAGAGGCAATTTTTAATTGTGTCCAGTGGAAGAATTCCTTGGGAATTGAGTAAGGCTGTGTCACTGATGTATGTCAAGAGGAATTCAGATTTTATATTATTTGTTCTAAACCAGAGCATTTTGCTTATTATTCATAATACATGTTGAAAGCAGACACCAAAATGGCTCATTTGGAGCCTTTTTGTGTTTGCCCGCTAATGCACATTAACGCCAGTACACATTCTGTATTACAGATCCATAAAATGCATTTGCATAATATTGAAATTATAATCCCAAATGTGTAGTAAAAACCTTTATGAAAAATTGTTACTGCTCAGCTACTATACAGTGGCTAATTTTTAATCTTCAGCCTCTCAGCTGCAAGTAAAGATGGGGTATTCTTTAAATAAAAATCTCAGGAGTAGGAGCCTGGAACTTAACTCTCCCCTCTTTCGAGTAGAATCTTTTTAGGTGGAGGAATATAATATCTAAAGTGTTGAACAGTTGCCTTTACAGTGATTCTGGCCTTTTGTGGACGTCTTGACTTTCTAGATTAGGTTGAGAAGTATCTCTAATTTAGCCGCCTTGTATCAGCAACAGGATGAGTGTCTCTTTCATTACGCCACTGAGGGTCTCTTCCCAGTCAGTGAAGAAGCCTTCTGGAAAAGAATCAAAATGTCTGAGGTGGCAAATATTTTAGCCGAGAATACCACTGGTCACTGTTTCTTGAGTGCCGTCTCTGTGCTCTGTGCTCAAAGAACTCTCATAATAATTCAGGGAGGTATATATATATATATATATATATATATATATATATATATCCTTTATGATGAAACAGTCTAGAGAGGTTAAACACTTGCCAGGGTCTCTCACCTCTCATACCTGTTAACTCCCATCTTCCAAGTGCTGCCTCCAACAATAGTGTTAAATACAGAAGCTTGACTCTTCAAATGATTCCACAACTGTGTTTTCAAGTAATTTTCAAAGTTCCAAATGAGGCCTTCCAGAGTTAACATCACTTAGTTATATTTCTATCAGGTCGTATCCACACAGATCTTAGTAAGGGGAATCCCAATGGTTGGGCTGAGCTTTCACCTTGTGCTCAGTGGGGCCCAGAGGATGGTTCTGGATTTCCTCTATGGAAATGGTCATCTCTTGGCAATGGGCCCCTCTTGCCTTTTCCCACGGTCCTAGGCAGAAGTTTACCCTCTGTGCAACCTCAGGGGGTTCTACTCAATTCACATCTGCAACGTGACCAAATTGTGAAGCAAGGACATGTTCTCTGGTGCCGTCTCACCAAGCTCTACCTCCTTCTTCCTCTTTCTCTCTTCTGAAAAAGTTTACAATTGCAAGAAGGAGAAGAGAAAACCAGAGTCAAACAGGCCTGTCCTCGCTGGATGGGCACCTTATGCTAGTGATTTTCTACCAAGGACCGAGAGAGAATAAGAAATAAGACAAAACAAATCCTCTACTTTATTTAGGGGATTTGGTCTGGAAAAAAGTTTTCTTATTTTCCTAGTCTTATATTTTATTTTATTTTATTTTATGGATATTACACGTAAATTCAAAAGGTATAATAGTTCAAAAGTTCCTTTTTTTACTGTGGAAAGTAAGTGTCTTTTCTACTTCTTCAAACAAACAGTAGCATATTATACATGATATTCTGACTTGATTATTTTCATTTGTTAGTGTCTTAGAGATTCCTTTTACAAGGGCACATAGAGCTGTCTCTTTCTTTGAACACATCTGTGCCTTGACTTATTTAATTAGTCTTCTTTTAACAGATATTTATGCTTTTTCCAATTATTGGCCATTACAAACATTGCTACAATAAATCACGAATTCATAGGTTATTTTGAAATGTGAATAGATCTGTAAGATAAAGTCCTGTGAATGTTACTGAAGGGACTCAGGGTTTGTGAGCTTTTAATTTTGGTAGATTTTGAAAAACTTTCCACCATAGAGATTGCACCAATTTATACTCCTCCTCCTCCAAGCCACCACCAGCGATACAGAGAGAGTGACGTCGTTGAACCCTTTTGGTCAGGGGTTTATGGTAAGGAGTGAGTAGGACGTGAGAGAAGACAGATTCAGACGAGTGCTGGATAGAGCCCTCATGGATGGCAGCTGGACTGCTAGCCTGTTCCCAGGCATGGGACAAAATGAGAAAGACTGGGAAACTCTTGACGAGCCCATTCTCCTCATTTCAAACTACTCTGAAATAAACTCAAACATATGGCTCTCCTGTCTGCTGCTAAAAATCTCCAGGAGGTAAATTCCACAGCCTTCTTGGGTAAACTATTTGGACTTCTCACAACTCTTCTGAAAGTCAGGACATTTTTCCTTATGTCTAATATAAATCTTTCCTGCACACATCCACTTGCGAAAAACGTGTGCTAACATTTCCCCAAAGCAATGCAAGTTCAACTAGCTAGACAACATGATGCTATAATTTCATGGCTAAAGTATGTACCCTTCTTTTTTTTTAATAGCATACATCCCCTAAATCATTTTGGAAACCTTTAATGCGTACCCAAGGGATAGCATGAGTGTTTTCATTTTACCCCATATTTGACTTAGCTATGGACTTCATGGAGACTATGTGTGTATACTTTAAATTTTTGCCATGCTTTCTTGTTTTATTCTTATCATGTGTTATGATCATAGAATTATGATACTTTCTTATTAGGTTGCTGATTAGCATCGCTTTCTTAACACCACTTCTGATATCAACTGCTAAAGGAGACAATGTCACTGTAACTGACAGGCTTGTAGGTTATTTCTGAGTGTATCTTTCTTCTTCCGTCTAGATACAGTAACTATTTTAGGAACATTTGGCATCCAAAAAATTCCAGCATTGTGCAAATTAAAACATCTGCTTATACTTTGACACCCTCATTCTTCAAAGGTTAGCTGGATTTGTGGTTGCTTTGTTCAACAAGCCTGCTCTTAGAGCCCAAGGATGCACATTTAATTATTGGGAGGATATGTTTGACAGAGCTGTGGGGGAAAAAAATTACCCTTCATATTCAGACCAGCATTAACATTTTTATAGAATGAGATTGCCTGAGAGTCAAAGAAGGGGAAACTCCAGGAAAATAAATATGAATCTATTTGGTCACTGGTCTTCTTTTACTGATTTACACGACACCAACCAACGACTCTTTGCTCTGTTGCCTAGAACTCATCAGTTTGCTCTCAAACTGGCATTTCTGATTTCTGCTGAGGTTAAAGACAGCAAAGTAAACTCTGCTTCCAACAATAAATAACAGAGGGAGTTATTCTTTTCCTTCAAACAGGCTTTAGATCACAGCAGACAGCTACAACCAGGTGCATTTAGCTACATTTGTCATTGCCACAGATGCAAAACACGTAAAGAATCTGCTGCACACCGGTCTCTATCCAGCTTTTTTCCACCTTAAATATTCTTCCATCCCCAGTTGTGGTTGAACCATTGTCACCCAACACCATAAGGGAGGGCCGAGGTGCCAGTAGTAATGGCAGCATCTCCTGATTGGTTTGTTTATTTACACAGGTCATTGGTGCCAGACAGCAGACTGCACGCTGGAAGTCTTTCTGTATCGCAGGCCAAAGGCTGGTAATCTCCCCGGGCAATGCTGAGATAACACATGTCAAGAGGCAGCAGTGGCTGGTAAGCCAACTCATCACTCACCTCGTCCCACCGCCCTCCTGGCCCCCTATTGTTGCAGCCCTTTCATTGCTATTCCAGAAGCTGACAGACCTTGGCTGTTGGACTGGGAGGGAAGGGAGAGGAGAAGGGGGAATGCAAAACACATGCAGCAAGAGGGATGTGGTGAGGCAGGAACCAGCAGGTGAACAATGACTCATTTGGAAACCTGCAGCTGGGTGTGTGTTATTTGCATATCAGGGACCCTTTGTTAAAGTGGCTTGCCCAGCTGTGTGAGCGCGCATCGGCGGGGGACCGGTCTGAGGCAGGAGATGAATTCTCACAGAGAGCAGGGTTCCTTCCTATCTAATTTGTGCACAAGTTGAGGGAAGGTGCTCTCATTGGGAACCTGCTGCAGAAAAGCTGCGTGGTTCTGAGATTTATTCTCCTCCTGCCAAGTATATTATTTCCAAACTCCCCTTTTCAAGATCTTGCAAATTCCCTTGAAAAATGATTTCACAATTTAATGAAAACAACAGTGAAACAAAAGCCACGTTGATGGGGGACAGAGGTAAGGTTGGCTTTGAAATGAGTGACAAACCTCGAAATGAGGTGTGCAGCTTTGTATATTAAGCGATTTCTCTGCGGTACTTTTCCAGATGTGATGGAATACATTTATTTTTGTGCTCATCTGAACTGAAATAATACAAATGAGATACTAAAAAGATATCATTACGTGCAGAAGTAGGCAAAGAATTTAGAATCCCAATTTTGTAAGTTCACAGCTGTGCACGAAGCAATTCGAAACTGCTTGGAGTCTGCAGGTTGCCCAGGAACCTCTGTCAAGCTCGTATGGACCAGTGATGATCGACGTGTGAATCCTGCATGTTGATAGTTCAAGTCTACTTTATTTCAGGCAAAAATGAATAGCTGGTAGTAAGAAGTCTGTCTCCACCAAAAGGCTGCAGTACGGCTGAATACAGTCACTGCGGTAGTGCAATAAAACGGGATGAGTTTTAAACTACCAGATGGTACCCTGTACAGTGCCTGAAATAAAATGGAGAATTAGGGTGCCCTAAGGTGTGCACAGGAAAGGCAATTACATGAAATAAATGGGCCTCAGGCCTACAGGATGCTCAAGTATGCTACACAGGAGACAAATAGTACATCTGGTGAACAGATTTTATCACACACTGGAAAGCCATAAAGCACGCCGTGGAATATCGGATCCCCGTCTCACAATGACATTCTACCTGTGTTGATATTCAGTGCTGTTTATTTTAAAAGGTGGTGTAATCTCAATGATGTGTTTTAACAGCCTCCTTAACATCGTATTCTACTCCGTACCGTTTTTGGAGCCACAGACTGATACAACACCACAAGATTTTGTGGACAAATAGCCACCGCTGGCCGCACAAGATCATGTTTTTATTTCATTTATCTCATCACTGATGTGATTTTAGTAATAGGATTATACTTGTCAGCACTCCCTGTTTGGGAAAATGCCAACATATTTTTGATGCTGGTTCCCACATCTCCATTTCATTGTCTGTAACCTCAGGAGAGTTTCCCTCGACACCCGCACCCCTTTTTCTTAATGTTCAAAGAAAAAAGAGATTTTAGGAGGTGGGGGTTTGCCAGGAGAATTTGTTGGCGTGGAGCCCTTTCTTGTTTCTTTCTCCACAAATGCAAATCTGCTTTCTGTTTGAAAATTGTGTGTTCCTTTCCTATTGTAAAAGAGACTGAGGAACGCGTAAGGTTCATTATTGTTTTAAGAGTTGCTGTAATAAAATCCTCTCAGTACTTAAAGATAGTTTTAGTGTCCCTCCTAGGATTCATTCTAGCTTTGATAATTGGGTAATTGCATCCCCTCCCCCACCAATAAATATTTTCACCCAATTAAGTTTAAAACTATAATAAATTTTAAAGAATTATAGTCTAAAAATTCACACCCTAGACCCGGTCTTAAGTATGAATAGTTATCTTAAGCCGTGGAGCACTGCTGCCTGGTCACAGGCTTCCGTGCGTTCTGCGCAGCGTCCTGGCTCCTCGCCCCTGCCGCGGGCAGTGTGGCTTCCCTGGGCGCCAGGTTGGAGCAGGGGAACAGGGGATAGCTAGAGCCCTTCACTGCCGGTGTGGTTTTCGGAGAAGCAATCCTTCATTTCCACGTTCCAGTCCTTTGTTTCCAGACAGTATTATTCAGCCATTCATTCATTCATACCCTCTTTCGTTCATTCATTCATTCATTCACTCCGTTCAGTAACTTCTAATGGAGCGATGAGGCGCATGCGTGGAGTTGAGCCTGGGTATGGACTGGCGCCCAGGATCGACAAGGTGGCTGCTCGCGCAGAGCTTACCTTCCACTCCCTCCCACTTGCTCCAAATCAGTGCGTCAGGATCCATCTTCCAGGGCTTTATTACAAGTTAAGCCCTCTGTCGCACAAAAGCATATTCTCTCAATGCCGAAGGGCAGCTACGTGACACAGGGCACTAGCCACATCGTTTGGACGTGTAATACATGCAGAGCAGCACCCTGAAGACAGTTCAGGTTCACACGTCAATCTCCAGCCCACTAGAGACGCACAAACCTCCTGTGCCTTCCCTAACAAAATAGGAATTCAATCACAGCCCCCAAAGCCAGTAGCTTTTGGCAACACAGATCGCCTGGGGCGCTGGAGCCAACAGCAAGGACAGAAGGTCACCGCTGGCACATGGAAGCTGAAGTCTGGGAGAAGGGAAAAGAGCAGGAGACAGGCAGGGAATGGATTTCCCGGGGAAGAAAGAGAACCAAAGGGGAAACTCAGCAGGCCCAACTGGCGGAGAGGAGATGATGGCCTGTGGACTCTGGAAGAGGCAACCCTGAGGGCGTTGTCCAGATGTCCACCTCTTCTTCCCACCACCAGAACTTTCCTCAGATCTGCTCCTTACTTTCTTCCACTCCACCTCCTCCTCCTAGGCCAGCCGCTACTATCATGCTGCCCCCAAATGCCCAGACGTGCTCTTCCCTAGTCACTACCGCCTTTTCCACCAGCAACACTTAGCCATCGCTGTCCCATTCCCAGAGAAGCGCCTGGTGGCCCTGGATGCCCAGGGAGTTGTCCTTCAGATGAAAGGTCGTGAGAGAACAGTGACTTGAAAACACAAAAGCAGTGGTGTGAAGTCTCCAGGTAGCATGGTTTTAGGTGCTGAGTTCTATTAAGGAAGACGATGCCAAATGATAATATGAAGTTGGTGAAAAAATTGTGAGATATTTAGAGAAACTTTGGCTTCTAAAGCTTTATCTGAATTTCAAGAATTTCTGAGGACAACAGGGAAGTTGTTTTAAAAATTCAGGATTATGATACCTGAAAAAAAATCAGAATCTAGTCACCTTTGCTCTTCAAATAACTTTCTGATAGGTAGGGGGTTGGTGGTGGCAATTGAGGTTGTCAAAGAGGAAACATCTAAATTTTGAAATTCAACAGCTGAGCCAGAGTGAAAACCAATCTGGTCTTTGGTTCATTATATCATATGCAGAAGTGATCAAGATGATGGCAATAGTACTTCATGTTTTATTCACTCTCAAAATATTTCACTTGATTTCAAAGATCTCATTTGGGGAAATACAAGTAATGCGTGTAAGAAAATAATCTATTTCAGCGAAGGGCAGGAAAAGATGACAGGGAGGCATTTGTAGGGAATCTCTTTTGTGTCTGGATTCAATTTTTACCCTATTCAGATTTCTCATCAGCTCTTGATAAAGAGTACAGTTAAGTTTCAGGCAAGGGTAGGGGATGACATGGATGGTTACACGTTTCTAGGAAGCTATGAGACAAGTGTGGGGAGGCAGGAGTTCTGTTATGAAGTGTGTAAGGTTGTTTCAATGTCATTTCTCCAAAGGCGGGTTGGGCCACAGGTGGCTGCTTGCTGCCCAATGCCCATCGGTGTGTCACCTGCTCTGAGGGCAGGGTTAGCTGAAGAAAGGGTCAAACCAGAATTAGCCAAGGACCATCCCCCGCACACAGTCCAGATGGAAGTAGCCTGAGCAGATGTGGAGAAAGGTCGTCTCTGTGGCAGCCATCGCTAGGCGCTCTGCCAGGGAGGCTGTCTGGGACTTAGTGGACTGGATGCAAGATGTCAGCATCTCTGTCCTGCACTGCTGCACCAGCAATCAGTGAGTCGCGCCCAGCTTCACAGAGCAAGGCGTTCCAGCATGATGGATAAAGCCAGAGTGGATGGGTCTAACGCCTCCTGCTGCTGTTATCTAGCTGTGTAAACTTGGGCAAGTTATTCCGTCTCTTTAAGCCTCAGTTCTCCACTCTATGACGTGAACATGAAAATAGTAATATTTTCCTCATAAAACTATAATGAGGAATAAATGAGATAATATGAATAGAGTGCAAAGTACCTTGACTGGCTCATAGTAAGAGCTCAACAATTTTTAGCTATTCTTACAAATAATAACTCTGTAGACAAGGATAAATGGATTAGAGGTATAGAGAGAAGGAGGGAAATGAGGCTTTCTTTGGGGCATTATAGAAAAGCAACAGAAGGCATATAAGAGAAAAGAGACTTGAAAGATGCCAGCATGGGTTGGAGGACGTGCAGGTGGTAAGAAATAGACTTAGATTGGACCCACTCTCCACCTGATGTTACAAAGTTCTCAATCATTGAGGAGGCTCATCCAAGGAATGGGGATCCTTTGGGATAGACAGGAACAAGTGTTGGGTGTGGGAGAGTAAGTCAGAAACCATTCTAGAAGCTGGCTAGGTGACAATAAGTAATGAGCATTGTAGGGCAACTTACTCAGTAGTTGTTGGATGTGGTGAGAGTTGGTTCACAGATATCATGGTACATGTGGGTATAAAGACGGGGGAAGTGGGGAGATGGGTCCAGGGGGTAATTGTTCCTAATTCCTAATAGCCATTAGGAAGGAAAGCAAAGCGAGGACAACTCCAGATTGTCATCACAGGGATGTTGCCAATGCCATTTAAAGGTCCTTAGAGACCACAGGATCTGCAGAGTCTCAACATGTGGATGAAAGTGGGGCAAATGGAAAGGTTTCGGGGTTGTTGGAAATTGGTAACGTTGAGGAGCAGGAAGAATCTCTTCAAAGGGCCTCAATGAATATAAATGGCACTAGATGCTGGTATTCAATTTTTTAAAGGTGACAGAGTAACATGGATTTTAACTTGCAGGGAAAACAAGAAATGTAGTGAAAATATGTGACTTGATTTGACCTAGAGATAATTCCAAAATGTTCTGAAGATAGAAAGGTTTGAAAAACTAGCTGATGTGTGAGAATGCACCAGCAGTAACGTTGGATGAAGCAGAAATGAAACCAGACTGTAGAAATACGTTGATGCCAATTCCATTAACTAAACAAATCTGAGATTTGTAAGGCTTTGAAATCAGTGAAGACCTTGTTATATATAGCTAACTTTTCAGTGCTGGATAGGAGAATGATAAGAAATGGAATTTCTTGAGACTATACACAGAAGAGAAATAGGAAGAGAGAAGCTAACTATATGAAAACAACCTCCATAAATGAAAACTCCATATGTGCATACTATATTTCATAATATTATCTTGCATAATAATATTATAATATTATACTATATTTCATAATAGTATAATATTATACTATCTATTTTCTCACCACCCTTTCTCATCTTACTGTCTTGAATTCTGAGTTCTGTCTTTTTGACTCCACCAACTCGCTTCTTTCAAAGATCAATTGCCAAATCCACTTACCTGTGTACATACACTCATTTATTCAATGCATATTTACTAAGCGTTGGCTACATATAGGGCCCTGTACCAGATCTTCAGTGATATAATCCCTGCCCTCAGAGAGTTTACAATCTGGGGAAAAGGCAGCTGTACAAGATTAATAAATATATAACAAGACAGAAGATCAATATTATGAGTACTATAAAGACAGTGCTTTGAGGGTATGGAATATGAGGCAGGAGCTATGAATTTTCACTAAAGGGCTTCATGGGCCTTTGGGATTTCAACAATGAAAACAGGAATGTGAGAGGATGTTCTCAGCAGAGGGACAGGAATGAGCCAAAATGTTTTGAGGAAATGACAGGAAGTGGAAAGGTCAGGGAAGTGGAAGAAGCACCTTCCAATTGTGGAAATCCTGGTATGCCATCTGATCAGGTCTACATACTATGAAGATATTGCTCTTGGCATTGTGGGGCAAACAGAGAGAAAAATAGTCCTGGAGTGAGATGATGATGCCCTGAACTGAGGCTGTAGCAGAGGGAATGGAAAGGAGGGGCTGTGTTTGAGAGCCACTGTGGAGGTAGAATCAATGAGACAGAATGACCTGTTGGGTGTGGGGAGTGAGGGCAGGGTTGGAACCAAGATTCTTTTCGGAGTTCTCATTCTCTTTAATTTCCCTCCCATATGAAATTGCTTACTACTCCCGGCTTTTTAAAGCTTTCTTCTTTTCTTTTAAAGAGGCAGCACTGTGCTGCTTCTCCTTCTGGTCAGAAGCAAAAACTTAACAAATGATCTTTGGTAAGAAATTTGGCTCTTCATTCCAACATCCATCTCTCTAAAAGATTAAGTGATTTATGTGACTCAAGTCAAGTTTGAGATCGAGACCATGAAACTTATTTACCAAGCTGAGTTCCATCCCCCAGGGAGTCGAAAGAGGAAGAGATTTGGTTGCAGGTGTGTACAGATGTGAGTTTGGAGAGTTGAAATGTTTCTAAGACTGTCGGCTGGAGAACTTAATGCTTCATACCAGCAGGCAAAAAGAGTTTAAAGTCATTCCCAAGATAGTGAGTTTTAAATAAAGATATGATTTGGAATGGTCAACATATAAATCTTCTTACCAGGCTTCAACTTGAAGCATGAGTTTGATCCAACAGACTGCAATGAGTCTTTAAGAGCTATAATGGCCCATCATGTCAGAGGCTATTTATGGATTTAGAGAGTCTTCAGATATCTGGATCTTGTGCAAGCATGATAAAAGCTCTCTGAATTTTTTGCCCAAATAAATGAGTGCTTAGCTAGCTGCATTTCTTAAATTAAATGACTCAGCTATTGTTCACGTGTTGTAAAATACCCAAGGGTCCTAGTCTACATTTTGGAGTAATATGCTGCAACATTTCTGTTGGAAGAACAAAGCAGTTTGGGAGCTGTAGGAAATCACTAACTTCTATTTTTGTTTTGCACAGTGCTAACTTAATAAGAAATATGCTGCTGAGTACAGGTTTTTACAACAGGCATTTCTCAGTGACAAACAGGGGTGATGGGAGCAAAATAGTCTTGTATTTAAAAAACTGATTTGAGACATAGGCCAACAGTCTTAAGAACCAAACATTTTGCTAGATTCTTAATTGATAGGACTTATAAGCTAATGATTGTATAAATGAAATGTCGCCTGTAGAACCATTGAGTTCTCTCATTCCTAGGAAGCAGTTGAAGAATTTTTTTTGCTATCTCACAAACTCTCTTCTTTGATAAGGGGAAAAATTAGTGTTTTTTTCCTCTGTATCTTCATGAAATACTTGTCATGATATGGAATTAAAGTACCCCTCTTCATTCAATGTCTGAAAGAAAGTGTTTTATAAATAACTTGTGGTAAATAAAGCTTTTTGACAAGTAGCTGGTACTGGAACATCCACCTCTGCCCGAGGACATTCAGGCTCCTCATATCTTCCATGTGCCAGAAGCCAAAGCGCTTTGGCTCACTCAAAACCAGACACCAAAGGTTTTCTGATTTGTGTCAGACAGGTAAATCTAGGGCCCCAGGGATCATTTCTTTAGGGAAAAAAAAAAAGCTTTTCCAATCTATACTTTTTGTGAGATCGATATTGAGGAAAAGCTGAACATACAATATTTCTTTCTTGGTTTTGTCCTGTAATGGCGGCCATGTTTGGAGCAAAGTCAGAGAGCCTGAGGAAGATGGCTGCAACCATCACCCCTGCTATAGCCTTCCAGGCAATCTCCTAAATCCCCGGGAGAAAGGCAGAGTTCTACAGCTTGCTGGGAACTAGATGTGGGGACTAAGAGATTGAAATAAGTGGGGGAAGAACAAGAGGGCTGTATCTTCCACTTCTGCCAAAGTGACCCGTCCTGCCTTCCAGTCAAGCCCTCCTGGGTTTGAAGAAGGAGTCGTTGCTTTACTTATCAAGGAAAGATTCAGTTTTTCTAAAGAATCTAAATATGAGAAGCCTCAGCTTCTGTTTGCACATGATTTAAGTGACTAGTCAGAGAACATTAAAAAGCCATATGTAATGGAGGATCCCCTAGGAATCGTACGGAATTCCATTTCAGTCAGAATTCTAGATAATACAAGCATGCATTTAAAGAAAAGTAGAAAGTTGGTATGTTGGTATGGGGCAGCAGAGATGAAGACTTGGTTGCAAAGGGAAAAGGGAATCAATTGAAAAAGCTAAGTCCTGAGTGCTCTATAGTGATGCTTCAGGAAGAGTCTAGAATCTCCTGTAGGGATTGAACAGCTTTTCAGGCATATGAAGCCATAAACATTTCCTCACTTGTGAAAACATTTAATCTCCAGGCAAGAAGGGAAACTCATGAGTACCTTCCCTTAAGCTTTCTCCAATCCAGATGTCTAGGTGAATGCTTACAGGGAGTGGTAAAAAGCCCTCCTTGAGTTTTCCAGCCTCTTACTAATACTGTCCTCCAGCGTGGGACCACCAACTCCGCCTGGATTCAGGGCTCAAGGGATTGGCAATGGTGTGCATAGGTCTAAGGGGTTATCTTTCTGTTCTGGCCACTAGAGTTACTTGGGGAAGGAATGGGCACCAGCAAAGACCATTGAGCAGAGAAGGGGCATGACTAGAGCTGTGTTCTAGAAAGATCATTCTGGCAGCAGTGCAGAGGAATGTATTAGAGCAGGAAGAGGATGATGGCAGGAACCATAGTCATGCTTCAAGTGACAGACAATGAGAATTTGAAGGAAGACAGTGTCAATTACCTTGGCCCACCCATGACTACAGTTACTGCTACCAAGAGCAACCATGGGCCCAACAAACCTCCATATGACCCCAGACTATGTCACACCCACCTTAGTGACCTCGGTGTCTATGCCTAATTTCTCCCATGAGATTCTCCACACCTTCCTCAGACATGAGTCTACGTGTCATAAGCACGTCTGCCTCTAATAGATTTTAATGTGCATTCCTTCCCATAAGAGACTTGTGGTGAATTTACAGTTTTCGCACAGGGCCATTTCCTCATCCTGCTCATAACTAAACCCAGAAGATCTTCTTTACCTCTATCACATTTAACTTCTCATCACAAAGGCAGGTGGTGCAGGCCCAGACTCATAGTGACAGCCCAACAAACAGCCTCTCTCATTCAGGACGAGTAAGAGGAGGAGATCCTACAGCCAAGATCAGTGTGGACTCATGCAATAATAATAAAATGATTACAGCTTTGTGCTTTGTACTGAGCACTTGCTTTGTACCAGACTCTCGGCTGTGTTTTATGTATTTTTTGTCATTTAATTCTCACAACAACCCTAGGAAGTGGGTATTGTTAGTATTTCTATTAAGCAAAGAGAAAACCAAGGTTTAAGTAAAGTTCAAGAAACCTTCTTAAATACATCTTAAACTTATACAGTATTATATGTCAATTATAACTCAATGATACTGGGAGAGAAACACACAGTCTACTACACATACAAAAAAAGAAAGCTACTTAAAGTTCTACAGGTAGTAGGCGGCAGAGCAGGGGTTCAAATCCAGGTCTGTCTTACTCCAGAGCTCAAGCTCAGCGACCTTGTGCCGTGAAGAACATTGGCTCCTAGTCATTACCTGCACAGACGCTAATCTATTTCTGGTCCAGCCCCATGGCGTAAAGTCAGACTAAACCAAACTGCAGGCCTTTCTTCCAGTCTAATTCAATAGAGGAAGAAGAGCCTGTCCCAAGTCATGAAAGACTCTCTTAGGTTTAATACAGCACTGGGGATCTGGATCTTGGCAGAAGGCGGTTGATCAAAGGATCCAGACCAGATGAACTCACCACAGCGTGGGCCCAGCCAGATCCTGTGAGAAAGGCACAGAATGTACTCAGCACCCAGATGTCCCTTCTTCCGAGGTTGGTAACTGGACTCATCCCAGTCACCTTGCAGGGACTTCTTGGCATAGACAGTTTCCTGTCCCCCATTCATAAAACTTATGAGCCAGTAGACAGTCTTGGCAGAATTATAAAAAGGCTCAGGTGAGGTTTTGTACCTGAGCACTGATGATATGCAATTTCCCAGAACATGGGGCAGTCATGTCTGCCAAGGGCAGTGGGTCCATCAGCCAGGGCTCCAAGATCAAGACTGTACCTGCCACAGTGAATTGTCAGTTAAAAAAAATCACGCAGTCCCAAATGAAGAAGGTACTCCTGGTCATCAGTTAAGAGCACACTACAAAGAACCTCTAAAAAGTCTGATGGCATAGAGAAAGTAAACAAAAGATTAATATCCAACATTTGTATGCAAGCAATACATCATTAATGATCATTATGGAGAACTTGCTTAGTTCAAATGAGGTTCCAGAAGACTGGAAGCATTTCACTGTAGCACCAGTATTTATAATAGCCACCCTGGGGAACAGCAGGCCCATCAACTTGACATAGCTAATATGCAAGGTAATGGAAACAAGTAGAGGTGAAACGGAGCCACACGGACACTGAATTATCTTGGGAGCCAAACTCCATGCAAATAATTAGAGACTGTCCTGTTTATTAGCAGAGTGGAGAGGACGTTCCTCAGACACCTTAGGACACATTTTAACTTACCATTTGAAGCTGGCACATCAAGTTGGCCTGCTGCTTAAAATCATAGCAAAGAACACTCTGTGACACTGATGGAGGACAAACAGCTTCTGATGAAAGTGGAGGAGGAAGTTTCTTGGTAGGGTTCAGGAAACAGCATGATGTCGGAGAAGAGGGTGGTTTGGATTTTAGTCCTAGTCCCAAGAGACTCACTGTGCAACATTTTTCAAGTCACTTAACCTACCCTTTTATGAGTTTCCTCGACTATCAAATGTGGATAATATTGCTAAACCTCCTGTCTTATGGTTTGTGTAAAGCAAAATAGAAGAGCCTATTTTAAAGTGTTTGTAGAACATAAAACAGGGGAGGGAAATGCAAATGGCTCAATGAGCCAACTGGCATGCATGGAGGGCAGGAGGGCACAGTGGGAATTCTGCAGACTGGCAAGACCTGCCCTCTGAAAGGGCCCTATGGCTCTCTCCCAGTGCCGCCTTGCAAGAATGCGGGCCCGGTGTATCCTTCCCTTTTTTGTGTGTGTGAGGAAGATTGTCCCTGAGCTAACATCGGTGTCCATCTTCCTCTATTTTGTATTTGGGACCCCACCACGGCATGACTTGATGAGCAGTGTGTAGGTTCACACCCAGGATCTGAACCTGCAAATCCTGGGCTTCTGAAGCAGAGCGTGCAAACTTAACCACCACGCCACCGGGCTGGCCCCGGCTCCTCCCATTTTAAAGCAAAATTGGAAATAGCATTTTTTTAAATGATACATCTCTCAATTTTAAAATGTAGCAACAAAACCAAAAATTTCTAAAACTCTGTTCATGCAGACTGCATCCTGCTCACGGGCTATTAGTTTGCAGTCTCTCCCTAAGGAATCATATGGTGTAAGAGCAACCGGAAATTTTATTAGTTGCTAATAATAATAATTGCTAACGTTTATAAAATACTTACTATGTACTGGCCACTCTTCTAAAAGTTACATGAAGTAGTCCCAGGAAGCCCATGAGACAGTAATTTTATAATCCCCATTTTGCACATGTGGAAACTGGGTGAGATTATCACTGGCTCAAATTATCCAAATTTTATGGAAGCCTTAATTTTTTTTCTTTAGTTCAGCAGAGGGTGTGATGTAGAAGTCCCCTATTCTCAACTGTTCTTAACAAAATCCTTCGCTGTGACCATTCCAAGGAAATATTTTCTCAAAGCGTGGTTAATTGTAGATATTGCCTATAAATAAATTCAGAGAATTTGTCCATATTTCCTCTCACACATTTACTTTTCTTTATCTTATCCTGGCCCATGGAGTTAGCAAATTGGATAAAACTTACAATTCGCTTTTATTTAATGGGACAAAGCAGGGAATGGCTAGGGAAGGCAGTTTCTTAGCCTGACTTAGATGTTAAAGTAAACATGAAGTGGAAAAGGTGAGTCGTACAATGTCAACTCCGTCCCAACTTCAAATACAAGGTCATTGAGTCTAGAAGTAGCACCATAATGTTTCATCTTCTTGTTACTGTGAATTAAAGACTCCACCAGAAGTCTTTTATCCTGGAAAATATCTAGAGAGGGTCTTCAAGTTCAAGAAAGGTATTTCCAGGAAGATCTAGGAATAAAGACAAAGGTCCCCTACTGTGGAGGAGAAGGCCTCTATCTCTCTGTAGGCAAATGGATATCGGGTTGATGAATGAAACATGGCCTTATTGTCCCTGTCTCCTTCTCTCTCAGTCAACCTCTGTCAATATCTTTGCTTATTAGCCTGACTGCCAGAAAGTATACGAAGAACGGTTGAAAAGCAATGTTCTTTGTGAAACAATTAGCAGAAAATGATCATTTGTTGTGATGATTCGAAAAGGACTAATGATGGAAGAAATTTCCGTTAACCTACAATCCTGAGGTGTGCAGAAGCCTATTGTTTCCCAGTTCAGTTTGTATTCCTACCCCTCCTCACCCTCCGCACTCTTTTTTTTTTTCTGCTTTATCTCCCCCAACCCCCCCTGTACATAGTTGTATATCTCAGTTGCAGGTCCTTCTAGTTGTGGGATGTGGGACGCCGCCTCAACGTGGCCTGACGAGTGGTGCCATGTCCGCGCCCAGGATCTGAACCCTGGGCCGCCGCAGCAGAGCACGCGAACTTAACCACTGGGCCACGGAGCCGGCCCCCCTCCCCACTCTTATACTTCTGTTTTCTGGCCCCAGCCATCTCCAACATTCTCTTGCAGTATGGAGATGGAGGGCTCCCTGGCCACAGAAGACAGTTAAAAATATCAGAAGGAGCTGGCAAAGGAAGGTCATAGCAAAGGGAAGTAAGAAATGGAAAATTACCAAGGGTCAGTGTATGGCACTTGGGTGATTCTGGTGCACGCGAGTGACCTACGTGGGCAGGAATGAAAACAAAGTGGCCAGCCCAGACGTCGAGGAGCCACAGTGCATCTCCTCCCAGTCCATGGGGCTCAGGGCCTTTACCCCTTCTCTTCCCATCACAGGCTGAGTGTTTCCCCAAGGAACCAGGGAATTAGAACGGGATGTATGTAACCCCCAAGGGAATGTGAAACAAAGGCAAAACAAGAAAAGAAACTTCCCTTCAGTTGCCCGTCACCAAAAGGGCATTCATTCTGAGAAGCAGAGAGAGTTCTCTTAAATGGGGTTTCCTTGGCCTGTAAGAGGGAACTAGTCAGTGAATTCTCAGAAGCAGTGACAAAGAGTCTTGGGATTATGACAACGTGTAGGTACCTTTGATATTAATCATGAAAAAAGAAATGGTAACCACTAGAAAATTCCCAAGGATGGGTTATATTGGGACAAAGGGGAGATGGTACTGATTTTTTTTTTTAAAGATTATATTTTTTCCTTTTTCTCCCCAAAGCCCCCCAATACATAGTTGTATATTCTTCGTTGTGGGATCTTCTAGTTGTGGCACGTGGGACGCTGCCTCAGCATGGCTTGATGAGCAGCGCCATGTCCGCGCCCAGGATTCGACCATCAAAACACTCAACCGCCTGCAGCGGGGCGCGCGAACTTAACCACTCAGTCACGGGGTCGGCCCCATGGTACTGATATTTTTTAAGTGAGTAACACACCTCCCCTCTGCACCTCCCAAAATGCAAGCGGTGGAGCCTGTGGGTCTTAGGCTTCTACATCACATTTGACTGTGTCAGTATGCACAGAGCTTTGGGATGTGCCCAGCACTATGCTGGGTGTTTCTCTGAGTGGCCGTTAAGAGAAGGGCTTTTTTCATTAAGCAAAGGCACCACATTTGGGAATGGAGCTAGTAGGGTCAGGAGTGGTTTTCATGATCCTCAAACTTAATGGGGAACTTATGTCCTGGTCCTTGATTCGAGACAGGAGAACTGTCTTGTGCACATTCCAGAAGTGGGCATCCCAGAAAGTGAAGATATTTAAGGCATCTCAGGTATCACAGAAGTTTTGGGGCTTTCAGACAGCTTGCAGCCCATTGCAGGCCCAAACTTAACGCTCTGCAGAGAACTAGACCCAATTAAACTACGGACTGCTTTGCAAGTACCAAGTTTCGTGCAACTTCCAGTGAGGAGTAGAGGCAGGCACGGAGCAAACTGAGCTGATTCAGGAAAGGGAAAAATAGATTCAGAATGTAAAAAACAGGGTTCTTTGATGGGCTGAGGAACTGACACATGGAAAATGTAATGCATTATTGACAAACACGTATGCTGGCTGCAAAAATAATTAACACAAGCAGAAAAGAAATAGGAATGAAATGGAGCAGAAAGACTTTGAAAGATTGTGAAGTGGTCGCTGAAATTGCCAAGGTAATGTCAGAGAGATGATTAAAATTTTCCAATAGAACAGGTGAATAGGTAGTTAGGAGAGTGTGCTGTAAACTAAGAGAGAGTGGATCATTATAGGAATCTGCACGGAGGTACTAATCAGCTTTTTATGTGCAACTCTGCCGTGCACATTTTAGCAGATGGAGGAAGCTCTTAAAAGCTGATAGCTAAACTGAGTCTGACTGCCTTTCTCTTCTATGAAACCACCCTAGAATGGGTACTTGCTCCAAGTGAGCACTGCAGGACCAGTTCTCAGAATAGAATTCCAGACATATCAACATGCTCACAAAGCAAAGATACCTGCAAAACTCTAGGACCAAGGGAGAGGAAGGGGGAGATACAGGAGGTTTTAGTCTTCCTAAGCAGAGACGCCTGGATGAACAGGCTCTAAGCAGATAAGCCGGAGGCTCAGTAATCAGAACTCAAAGTGAAGATCAAGTGGCATCGAGGAGAGATTCTTCTGCAGGCCAAACTGTACGCATGCATGCAGGCACGAACACACATTCTTGTAGAAACTGTAATGCTGCCATAGCAAAAACAATTAGATGGTGGATTGTGGGTATGTTAGAAGGGAATAATTCTTCATGATCAGAATGACTTTTTCGCTCATTCAACAGAAAGAGACTCTTACTTTTTATTTGTTGGCAAAGCCAAATTAGAAAATATATATATCTTTACAACCATAGGAGACAAATGAGTGATACCAAATATCACTAAAAATGCTATTAATCTATAGTGATATAAAATTACCATCTCAGCACAAAGAAAGCCTATATAATCTGAATTTCTCTAGCATCATAAAAACGAATGAGAAGCGAAATTGAGAGTAAGTGTGCTTTTGAGATGCTGTTAAGAGTTACATGCATTGTTAACAAATGTGGCTAGACAGACTGGTGATTTACCTTGAGAAACAAATTTATAGAGACACAGAAAATTTCCAAATGGGACCAACTCATTGCTCTTCTCATTGGATGATGATGCCTTTGAGGGTGTTATTCTCCTTTCTTAGATATTTAATTGTGACTGATTAGCCGTTAGCTTTATGGATTATTTCCCCCTGTTTTCATTTGCTCATTTTCTGTACATTTCAGAAGCCAAAATTAGCTTGGGTGGGGTAAGAGTGTGCAAGGAAGGGGATAGAGGTCAGGGGTTTCTTTGTTAGGCACCAGAGGAGCCTGAGGGATCCAATTGGCTAGCCAGTGAAGAACACAAAACACTGTGGCTCCATCACTAGGAGACCCTTCCCAAATCTGAACCAGGCTGACCATCTGTTAGCCTTCCATCATCTCTTTCTCAGTCTAGGGGAGTGGAATATCTAGGACGTTTCACAAGCCTCAGGAAGAGCTGGAAGAGGGTAATGGGCAGGTCAGAAAGTACAGGGAAATGGCATTCAGCTATTGACGAGGTGGGAGGCTAATGAGGATATGGAGGTGGAGGGGCTGAGTAAGGTAAAAAGAGAGAGAAATGGGAACAGGAGGGAAATGAATGTTTTTACTTCTTTCATATATAAAAAAAGAAAAAGTAAAACAGGAAACCGACCACCATCACCACCACAACCAATAACACTTTGGGGAAACTTAGAAAGGGACATGTGACAGTTTTAAATTGGTTTCAAAGGTGGTATTGGAACAGCATATTAAGGTGGTAAAACGTTACCACCTTGCTACCAGTAACCTCAATTTGCTGCTAGCCAGAGGGAAATGCAAGGAATGGTAATGATAGCTTTTTCATTTTTGTTGGCTGCCTTTTTCTACAAAGGTTTTAACAACTATATTGTAAGACCACATGCAGGAAATCCTGTGAGATGATGAGGGGCTCTTACGTAGAATCCTGTTTTACTAATAGGAAAATATGGTTACAGAGCATACAGTCTCCTGCCTGGGGGCACATAATGAGAATAAGTTTAATCCAGAAATAGAATTGAAGTTGGTGGCCTAGTGGTTAAGATTCCGCGCTCTTGCTGCCTTGACCCAGGTTTGTTTCCCGGTCAGGGAATCACACCTCCAATCTGTCGATTATCGTACTGTGGCAGCTGAGTGTTGCTGAAAGCTATGCCACCAGTATTTCAAATACCAGCAGGATCATCTATGGTGGACAGGTTTCAGTGGAGTTTCCAGACTAAGACAGAGCAGGAAGAAGGACCTGACCACCCAGGTCAGTGTGGTCCAAAGAATTTGGCCATGAAAACTCTATGAATAGCAGTGGAGCATTGTCTGATACAGTGCTGGAAGGTGAGAGGATGGCGTAAAAAGATAGAGCAAGGTTCTGCTCTGCTGTCTGCAGAGTAGCTAGGAGTTTGAATCAACCGGAAGGTACTAACAGTGAAGAATTGAAATCTCACTGCAGTCCGTTGCTCTTTCCATGAAACTGAACCAGGCGCAGATTCCCAACATTCCTATTGGCAGACACTAGCCCTGAGAACACGGGGATGCTGGGCATGGCCCTCTGTGTCCCAGGAGAAGTTCCAGGGACAGATCTCAGTTAGTGGCACCTGAAGCTTAAACTTACGGGACACTCTTTAAGAAAAAGAATTTAAAAAGATGAATGCAAAGTTAGGTATGAACAGGAAAATTAATTTGAATGAGTAAAGAAATGGCATCAAATCAGAAATCTTATAAAACAAACAAATACTGCAAATTTAAAAAAATCCAGAAAAATAAGACTTTATTTTCATTAATTAAGTACCTGATACAGTTCTATAATGCTAGTTTCCCTACATTTTTTCACTTCATACTCTTTGCTTGCCTCTTTCTACAATAACAATTTTGTAATATTTCCTAGAAAGAAGATAGACAAGGAATTCAGTCTTTCCTCTAGCATGGTTGATCAAAATGTGTTTATTACTGACAGTTTCAAAAAGTGACTTTTTGCTTCACTCCTTTATTGGCAATGCCAAATCTGTAAATTCCTCAGAAGTTTCTTGCCTGAGAGGTGTTTCTTACCTGAGGCCCCAGCTTTTGGAGATGGTAGGCCTCTGATTGAGCTGGGGACTCTCTCCTCGTACCCTACCACCCAGCCCTGGGTCCTCACCTCCCCCTTCCTCACCAGGCCTGACCTGGGGAAAGGGGGTCAGGACACCAAGTGGCCACCACCAGTGGTAATGAGCAGAGCCTGGTTCAGATACTTGACGCTGAAGGCAAAGATGGATCGGGATGCTTAAGGTGGCCTACCAGAAGAAGCTGTCCTTAGGGGCCATGTGGATGGAGAAGTTATGCCCAGCCGGCTCGCCCAGCCAGTGGCCCCAGGACTACCACAGGCAAGGGCAGTGATGCCCCTGAGCTGAGGCATCTTTGTCTCTTTGCTCTGGTGACTGCTTTCTCCTGCAGGTAACGCATGAACCTTGCAAAAGACCTTGAATTTTCAGCTTCTCCAGCTATGCTGTGACTCCACTTTTACTTGGCCCTGGCCACATTACAAAATAAAAGGCTTATTTCCGGGACCTCACTTTCTCCTTGGAGAATTTCCTGTTCTGGGAATGTAACTGCAGTGGAAATTCACAGATGGGGCATTTACGATAATAAGTTTTGAAGCTCAAAAGAACTTTTCTAACCAATCAATAACTCCCAGATTTTGATCAATCCTCTTAGAGGACAGACTGAATTATCTTTCTATTCTCTCTATAGTAAGTAATTACAAAATTGCCATATAAAGAGTCCATCAAAGAGAATGCAGCCAAAAAAAAAGTATAGAAAAAAGGTATTGTAACGGTGTGACCCCCTCAGCAACCCCAGAACCCAGAGGAGATACCCCTATCCCTGAGATACCCCAAATCCTATGGGGACTTGCTCTAGGCTTCCTAGTGGAGCTGATTAAGAAATGCTTGCCTTTCAAATAAGTGCCTGAGTACCACTTAAGGTGCCCCATACCTTGAGTGACTGAATTTAGATCAGAAATGTTTAAAACAAAAATCCTCAAGATTTTAAGGAACGTAGCTGCCACTGTGGGATTCCATGGAACCAGTAGGGAAGATATTGTGATGTTGGAGGATTTCCCTCAATTAAGTCAAGAAATAGATACACCTATCACACGTATGTCTAAAATCAACATCAAGTCTGAGCTTAGCAGGTTTCGATCATCTACCAACTGTATGACCTGTAACAAATTTCATAACCTTTTTATTAGTCCTAGTTTCCTCACCGATTAGAAAGGCAATGATGCTATGGTTATAGTTAGCTGAAAGGATGTGAAAGCATCTATCACAGTGCCCTACATATGGTGCTTAATAAATGTTACTTCCTTCCTATGGCTTTACAATATAGGCTCTTGAATTTTGCAGACAGCTTTCTATGGTGTCTTTCATCTTTACTAAATGCTCCATTTATGCAACTTGAGTTCCTGCTGAAACCCTAGAGACCCCATTGTTCTTAAGACCTTAGTAATTCCTGACTTTTGCTTTATCTTCTTCACCCAAAGACCAAACCCTGAACTCTTGCTTCCACCGTATAGTGCCTGTTTTGTGTGATGTTGACACTAATCCTTAGAAGAAATGCGCTGACAATGTTATGTCACTTCTTCATGTAGCTTTGATGTTCGGTCTTCCTGAAAGGACTGGCTGCACATCTCGAGGGGAGGATGAGGCATCATGATACAAACTGACCACTTCTTCTCCTACTCAGACTTTGTCAGGCTGCACATATTTCTACTTTTAGGAGTGCCTGCCAGCAGTTAGGAGTCATGCACTTGCATATTGAGTGGTCTGTGCCAAAGCTGCCCGTGTCTGATCAGATACCACGTGCTCTGTTTTTCTGAATCCTTTCCTTTGAAATGGATGCTGTAATGCTTCAAAGTTTTCTGATATTCAGCAATGTACTTTTCCAAACCTCTTCCTGAAGTAGGTCGATTTTAGGGTCTGCAGTAGAGTTTTTATCTGCTCTTGGCTGTTAAATGTTTCTGGCTCATTTACTATTATTATTTTTTAAATTCTATGTCTGCTCATAGAGGGGGCAGTTTGCTGGGGAGAAGAAGAAAGGTAAGGTAGGATTCTGGCTCAAAACAAGTTGATTAAAAAGTGGTGATTTTTTTTCGGATCCTTGGCCTCACTCTCAACCTGAGATAGTTGTTTTCAAGGTGAAAGGAGATGGCCAGGAATCAATGGGCAGGCCTGTTGGGATGTAAGAGTGATCAATGTGGGCACAGTCTGTATCAGCAGTGCCTTCTGAATGCAAAGGGAAAGAGTACCACATCCTGGCTTCCTTCAAATTGATCTGTGCTCCTAAACTTAAAGGAACAAGGAAAATGCTCACAAGGATTCTAACTTGAACAAATAGGCTTGTGGCATTAGATACCACCCTGAGGTCTTTAGAGTCAAGGCACTGGCTAAACTTTCCTTGCTGATAAATGTTTTGGTCACAAAGTTGTACCCAATTCCGTTATCTGTGCAATGCATACAAGCTTCTTTGGTTTGTAGCAAGACCGTTTGTACTAAAGTTATTAAAAAAATCACTGATCAATTACTAAGATGTATCCTCCTAAGAAATAAATCCCTGTCGTGACCATAGAAGTAAACAGACTACTCAAAATAACTTGGCAATTGAAGGAAACCTTGGAAATAATCTAATCTAGTCATTTTACAGGTGGGAAAACTTAGACCCAAGTTGCTCATGTGATTTGCTGAAAGAAAGTTAGCACACTCTCGCTGTTTGCAGACGACATGATCTTATATATAGAAAACCCCAAAGAATCCATTGGAAAACTGTTAGAAGTAATCAACAACTACAGCAAAGTTGCAGGGTATAAAATCAATTTGCATAAATCAATAGCATTTCTATACTCCAGTAATGAACCAACAGAAAAAGAACTCAAGAATACAATACCATTCACAATCGCAACAAAAAGAATAAAATACCTTGGGGTAAATTTAACTAAGGAAGTGAAGGACCTATATAATGAAAATTACAAGGCCTTTCTGAGAGAATTTTATGACGACATAAGGAGATGGAAAGACGTTCCATGTACATGGATTGGAAGAATAAACATAGTTAAAATGTCCATTCTACCTAAAGCAATCTACAGATTCAACGCCATCCCAATCAGAATCCCAATGACATTCTTTACAGAATTAGAACAAAGAATCCTAAAATTCATATGGGGCAACAAAAGACCCCGAATTTCTAAAGCAATCCTGAGAAAAAAGAACAAAACGGGAGGCATCACAATCCCTGACTTCAAAACATACTACAAAGCTACAGTAATCAAAACAGCATGGTACTGGTACAAAAACAGGTGCACAGATCAATGGAACAGAATTGAAAGCCCAGAATTAAAACCACACATCTATGGACAGCTTATCTTTGACAAAGGAGCTGATGGCATACAATGGAGAAAAGAAAGTCTTTTCAACAAATGGTGCTGGGAAAACTGGAAAGCCACATGTAAAAGAATGAAAATTGACCATTCTTTTTCACCATTCACCAAAATAAACTCAAAATGGATTAAAGACCTAAAGGTGAGACCTGAAACCATAAGGATTCTGGAAGAAAACGTAGGCAGTACACTCTTTGACATCAGTATTAAAAGGATGTTTTCGGACACCATGCCTTCTCAGAGAAGGGAAACAATAGAAAGAATAAACAAATGGGACTTCATCAGACTAAAGACCTTCTTCAAGGCAAATGAAAACAGGATTGAAACAAAGAAACAACCCACTAACTGGGAAAAAATATTTGCAAATCATATATCTGACAAAGGCTTAATATCCTTAATATATAAAGAACTCTCGCAACTCAACCACAAAACATCAAACAACCCAATCAAAAAATGGGCTGGAGACATGAACAGACGTTTCTCCAAAGAAGATATACTGATGGCCAATAGGCACATGAAAAGATGCTCATCATCGCTGATCATCAGGGAAATGCAAATCAAAACTACACTAAGATATCACCTTACACCCGTTAGAATGACAAAAATATCTAAAACTAATAGCAACAAATGTTGGAGAGGTTGCGGAGAAAAAGGAACCCTCATACACTGCTGGTGGGAATGCAAACTGATGCAGCCACTATGAAAAACAGTATGGAAATTCCTCAAAAAACTAAAAATAGAACTACCATACGATCCAGCCATCCCACTACTGGGTATTTATCCAAAGAGCCTGAAGTCAGCAATCCCAAAAGTCCTGTGCACCCCAATGTTTATTGCAGCACCGTTTACAATAGCCAAGACGTGGAAGCAACCTAAGTGCCCATCAACAGACGAATGGATAAAGAAGATGTGGTACATATATACAATGGAATACTACTCAGCTGCAAAACAGAACAAAATCATTCCATTTGCAATAACATGGATGGACCTTGAGAGAATTATGTTAAGTGAAATAAGCCAGCGAGAGAAAGATAATCTGTGTATGACTCCACTCATACGAGGAATTTAAAATTATGGACTAAGAACAGTTTAGTGGATACCAGGGGAAAGGTGCGGTGGGGGGTGGGCACAAAGGGTGAAGTGGTGCACCTACAACATGACTGACAAACATTAATGTACAATTGAAATTTCACAAGATTGTAACCTATCAATAACTCAATAAAAAAATAATAATAATAAAAAAAGAAATAGAATTGATGATGAAAAAAAAAGAAAAAAAGAAAGTTAGCACAAACCAGCTTTGACATCCAGATGTTCTGATGTCTGTTTGAAGTCAAGACATGATATGGTAATATGTGTACACACACTGGAGGAAACTGGAGGGGACTGGAGGACATCTATTTGGGCTAGGTGCAAACATTTATTGCGTTTTCTTTATATTTTATTACTGTGATAATAAAAATAAAATACAGAGCATTAGAGATGGATATTAAATATTGAATTTGTAGAAAACTCAAAATAAAATCTTTTCCAAAGTTTTTAATGAGAAAGTTGAGCTTGCTTCCACACATGTAACTGTTTTATACCAACTTTTATGTTTGAAATGGATACAAGCAAGTCTTGATCAAGTCTTTTTAACGATCTCTTCAAATTCTTGATAGTCACCATTGATGAGAAACTTTGTTCGCACAAGTAGGTGATAAAAAATTTAAAGCCAGTTTTTTACAGCCATTCAAACATTTACAACAGTTGAAATTATCTTTAAAGAATCTAAGAGCTCTTCCTTTTTATTTTCTTTGACTGATGTAAATGTTGAAATTTCTTTTGATAATGGAAATGGATTTCAAATCCAGTCAAACTTTTCTATTCCAGTATTTCAGAAGAAGGTGGTTGAACCCGCAGAATGTGCACACAGTGCTAGAGCCCTTGGCCTGCCACTTCCGGGGACCCCATTTAAAGGGCACACGTATGCAAGTGGGCACAGGTATCCAGTGAATATGAAGAAAGAGGCCCAGGGCTACCTTCTGAGCTGTGCCTTAGAGGAGGTCCACCTGGTGTCCCCACTTCTCCATCTCTCACTCTCAACCCAGGCTTGGACCACACATCACACTCCTCGGGCCCCTGGAACAAGGGAGTCTCTAGAATCTCTGCAGCTCCTTTTCCCACAGTGGGCAGCAGCTTGCTCTGCAGCGGACGTTTGAGATAGAGAGTGAAGAGCGCTTTCTTGGCAGTGCTCAGTGCATTGTACACAAGCTTGTGGCCTTGGCCATCTGCAGGGACATGAGGCGTGCCATCAGAGCCCCTCAGGCTGCTCGTGATGAGTCCTGGACTGAGGACCAGCTTGGGACCTCAGTTACCCCAGGCCTCAGATGCTGAGGGTTCACTCGCTTACAGTGCTCTTACACCCGCTTCATGGCGCGGCAATCAGGAAGCCCAGAGAGGTACAAATGACTGGTCCAGGTCTGAAAGTGACAGGCTGGACTAGAATGAATGAGATTGTCCATCACTCAATCTGTGTTCTCTCCCCTTTCCAAGGTGCATCTCCATTCATAATCTGGCCAACAGACCGTCCTGGAGGATAGAGGTAACGTCTCCTCAGTTCTATCAGTGGTCCAGCAAATGTGATAGTGTTACTTCTAACTATATTACACTGCTCTAACGAATGGTAGTCCTAGAAATTAATGCCATTAGTATCCAGTTGGAATTTTATTTTACAGATAAATTAATAATACTAAATCCTATTATACCCACGGTGAAACCACACAGGTATTACTGCTCTCTTTCCCCAAAGGCTTAATGTCAATGAGACCTGCACCACTGACCACTTTAAAAACAAAAGTCACTATGGATAGAAAAATGAAATCGAGCAATTTCTTTGATCATTTTTTCACACAAACACCTTTCGTTATCTGGCTTTGCATACGCTTCATCCATTTCAATTCCCCTGGGCTGAGCAGTTTATGTTGTAAAGAGCTGCAGCCTGCACTAAAAATGCCCTTCTCCCATCTTTCTTTTAAAAAAGAAAAACATCTTTTTCTGTGCCTGGTGAGAAGTGCTGACTGGACAGCCCTGGTGGCTTCTGTTTACACTGTGAGCAACTGCAGCACAAATCAGTACCAAGTTTCTCTTGATTTCTGCCCAGAACAATATTATCCTGCAGGGACCCACTCTGGGGGTCCAGAAGGTGATATATTTCTTGCTGTTATATGTATGTGCCCAAGAGAGCTCTTTTAACCCCTCTGATACTGCCAGAGACAGTAGTCAGTGATAAAGTGGAAGGGTGGCACCATGCCACCATACTCTTGTCATAATGCATTAGCAGGACACATTTATTGAGTCCTTATTGTGTACAAAGCTATGTGTTAAGTACTATCTGCTAAGTCTATGTACCAACTACTATGTACTAAGTCCATGTGCTAAGTCCAGGATAGAAGAAATAATAATAAATATTTGCTGAACATTTCTTATATGCCGGGTACTAAATCAAATGTGTTACATGCATTATCCTACTAAGCCTTACCATGATCCAATGAAGATGTTATTATCCCAGTTTTATTCATAAGCTTATTATTATTCCCAAGATTATGACACCTTGATGAAAAGGTTCTTCCTAACTACCCTATCTAATGAAAGTATCTTTTTCTCCATCTCAGCACCTTGTTTTCTTCATAAGACTTATCATACTTTTTTATTTATTGGATTTTTTTTGTCATCTCCCTCACTGGTATGTTGTATTTCATCAGGCTAGAGGTTGTGTATCTTTCGTTTCACTGCCTAGCAGAGATGGGGGACACATGTATGATTTCAGTAATTGTTAGATGGATGAATGAATGAATGAGTGAATGAATGAATGGATAAAACCAACAGGAAGAAGTTAAATACTCTCCCAAGGTTGTAGTGCTAGGGAGTGACACATCCATACTCTCTTAAATATGTGAGAACCCCGTTGGGAATCTGAGGTGTAGATACAGCAGGCAATACAGAGTCCTGTGAGGGCTCCACCGTTCTGCTCGCTCACCGTGCCGTGTAAACACTATACAACACACATTCTTTGCCTGCTTTACTTGCTCAGTCAGCAGTTCTGCTTGTATCAGATAACTACAGCCACAATGATGTCATACAACAAACCACCTCCAATTTCAGTGGCTTAGAAGAATAATCACTTATTCTCACTCATACGTTTGGGTTTGACAGACCCAGGCTCAGTTCAGCTGGTCTTGATTTCAAGCTACAAATTGGGCCAAGATTTGCTCTGCATGTTTTTTTCATCCTCTTTAGACCACAGGCTAGCCTCGAAATTCTCCTCTCATGGCAGAAGCACAAGAAGGACCAGCCAACAGCACAAGGACATTTCCAGTCTCTGTTTCTATCACATCTGCTAATATCCCACTAGGCAAAGCAAGTCCCATGGCCAAGCCCAACACCAGTGGAACAGGAAAGTACATTCGTCCATGAAGTTAGGGAGGGGAGGGAGTCAGGGGTGGGAGTGAATATTTGCTGAACAATTATCTAATCTACCACACATCCAAATCCAAATTTACAGGGTCAGTAAATATGCCATTAGGATGTAGTCAAGATTTTGCCTGAGACAGTCTGCTCTAAGCAGTTTATGTGAAAGAATACCTCCATGGCTCCTACTGTACAAATATTTCACATCAAAGCATTACCACTTGGCTTCTTGGTCAGCTCCCAGCTGATTCTTGTGTTAGACAGTCGTGACTTGCCCAATGAGGGGCCTTGGTTTCCAGAATCAGTTCAGCCTCCGTTCTCAAGAAATCTCTCCTTCTTTCTCTGACTTGTATTCTGTGCTCTTTGAATTGCCTGAGCCCCAGAACCTTCCGTTTATTTGCTCTCTCCCTACCTCACCCCCATTTCCAACTCTCCTGTGTTCAGACTTCTCTCCTCATCCCAGACTACTTCTGGAGAAGACCGTGATGGCTTTGAAAACTCAAAGGCAGAAGAAACAGAGGTCCTTTCTTAACCCCCTTCTCCTTCTTCCACCTCAAATTACGTGTGTGTGTATATATGGTGTGTTTGTGATACACCCTGTTCTTATCACTGGTGATAGAGCAGACGTTAAACACACACAAACAGCACTCACACGCACAGCGCTTGCCCTTCCCTGAAGGACCGCTCTCTGGTTGGGACCCCTGGTGTCTCTAGTGTTCTGCATTGCCTTTGGTCTGAAATAGTCACATAGACACTTTCTTTCACAGGGACACTGACATGGTGTTTAGTCTCATGTTTAATTCTTCAAAGTCAATATTTGTAGAAAACATAAGCACAGCATGATATTGCCTTGGAGTTGTTGATTAATCCCTCTCTGAGGCTTCCCTTCTGTACGTTTCCTCTTTATTTTCAGCTCATCATTAGTCCCATAATGGGGTATGTGCCTGTTCCTGTGAGTGCATTATCTTGCTGGCCCGAAGCCTGGTAAGGAGTGTGGTGAACCTTTATTCTGGATTCAGTCATACACACCTCCTCCTTTCCATCCTACTCCATAATCAGTAAGAATGACTTATCTCAGCATCCTTGGGAAACAGAGACCAGCCACAGACGCTGGGGAGAGGTAATGGTGGCACTGATGTAATCTCCAACCTAGACGACAGGGATGCTTGTCACCTGTTCAGAAAGCTAAAACGTCACCATGAAGTAAATAGTTCTTTGATACCCATGTCACATGCAAAGCAAAGGAGGCTCATGGACAGACGAAATGACAAATAGGAGTCACGCTGTGAACTGATAGGAGCCCTGAACGAGCTTTCGGAATCTCTGCTTCTCAGGGCTGTGAAACTCTCTCTTGAGACTTGGCCCCATGAATCTTTCATTTTGCAAAGCCCACTTCAGATGACCTTTAGATGGGAGCAAGAAGTGGAATTGAGAGAATATCAGAAAAGTTGTTCTATAAGAGAAAGGTAAGGCACTTTCAGTCTCCTAACAACTTTCCATTCCTCCTTGCTAGAGGTTTAAAGAAATTTTAATCGCAAATCCTCTAGGCCATTGTTTTCCCAACCCATCCACTACAACGTGGAATAGAGAATTTTCATTTTTGTGTCTGTTTATACGATTGCTTATGTAGCCTGCAGACTAATGTAATATTAATCAGAGAAATGTAACATTGGTTTCCTTCAAATATTAGGGCTTTTCCCTACAGTCATGCATCACTTAACAACGGGGCTATCCATTTTGAGAAATGCATCATTAGGAGATTTCATCATTGTGCAAACATGATAGTGTGTACTTACACAAACATAGACAGTATAGCCCGCTACATACCTAGGCTATATGATAGTAATCTTCTGGGGCCATCACCACGTATTCCGTCTGCCATTGACCAAAATGTCATTGTGCAGCGCATGACTGTATTTTATTTTCATTTCCAAATTGTAAAGTCTGAGCCTCTCAGCTCGGGATCAGTAAGTTCCACGAAATTAAACTGAGTAAAGTGGCTCATAGAACTTGGGACAATTATAGCTCTTACAAAGCTGAAAAGAGGAAATTTTGAGTCAAGGCCATACAGCAAAGCTCATGTTAAATGAAAATTCCATTAAGTTTTGTAAAATCTTTTTGCTGGGTAAGAAGTAAAAAATAATTTAGAAACCAGTGAAGAAACCTAAAAGTCTTTTGGACAGGCTTCCCCGGGCAGAGGCCCTCAGCAAGTTTCTACCTGTTACTGGAAGTCACAACATCTAATGTCCATCAACTCTTGAGTCTTCTTTATGCCCCACCCAGAGCTCACAGTCTGTCTGTTTCCACTTCCTCTGTGCCAGCATATCTGTTAATGTCCCAAGTGACTTCCTTTACAGCCGTGTGATCATCTGTGTATTATTAACTAACCGCAAATTAAAGTCATTACGTGGTGCTTAATTTTATGTAACATTTCTTTGTAATGTGTACAAAAGAAATTTATTTTAACAGGAGTTTAGTAAATAGCATGCGCCATGATTAATTAGAGAATATAATGGGTCTGTTGATTTGAAATTAAATTCAGCACAACAATCCTCTTTAAAAATAATTTCTTAAATGACATTTCAAGGTGTGCGAACCTTTAAAAAAGCAAAAAAGCGAATATCCTGCATCTATGGTCTTCAAGCACTGTCTCACATCTCTCTGTTGGACTTTACCTGCTGGAGGAGTCACTGAAAGGAACAGCAACATTCAGAGAGCTGTTTTAAATCCTTTTGGGAACAAGATAGAGTGTAAATGAATAAATGAAAAAACAAGCGAATCTTTAAATATGTGGAAGTCAGTTGTAGCACAGTGTACCTCAGTCCCCTCCAGCTAATGTTCTCTTCTTCTTCACGCACACCAAGTGCTTTCCTGCCTCGGGGACTTTGCACTGGCTCCTTCTGCCTAGATATCTCTCTGCCTGGCTTTTCATTTGACTCAAATCCCAGAGACTTCTCTGACCATCCGAGCTTAGGAAGTTCCTTGCCCCAGTCCCTGTCACACCACTGTATTTAATGTTTTATTCGCAGATATTATCTGCCTTTGTGTTGATTCACTGCTTTTCCTCCACCTCCTCCCAAAGAAGACAAGATCCTTGAGAACAAAAACTTGTCTGCCTTCTCCTGCCTGTACCTCCAACACCTCGAACAATGCCTGCCAGGTTAGTTGGTGCTTAATAAATCTTTGTGAAACGAATGAATGAATTTCATTGCTCTCACAAGCCCGTATAAATAATCATGCTCCTGATGGACAGAAAGCATAATTCGCTTTACAAGTTTTCTTGAAGAAAAAGAAAGAGAAATTTAGTATTTGTTGGCTAGACATGAGCTGCATTGGAAGGAAATGAATAATTAAAATGTAAACAAATTAAACACCAGGAAGGGCAGGAATAAAGGTTGTAATTAATTGCTTAGTTTGCACAAACACCAAATACCAGCTGAGAAGTGAAACTTTCAATCAGTTGGCGCCTTCTGTCTTTGCAAACCCAACAACCAGTCTGAACTGTTCCCATTAAAATAACTTAGCCAAGCCACTATCTTTGCTGATAACAAACTAAACGATGAGATGCTTCTTTCAACTTTCTTGCATTTAAAACAGGATTCTTAGGGTTGACACGGAGTTTCACTGTATGGAGATGTGAGGAAGAATGAGAGGAGAGTGACACAGGAATGTAACAAAGAGTTTCAGACTGAAGATAAAGACTAAGAGGTAGAAATTTCTATGTTAAATGTCATACTATATTTCAGTTTTATCCTCAAAATACACCAAAGTCTCTCTTTCTCCCTAGACTCTGTGCCTTTGAAAGCTGTTCTGCAACTCAATATGAAGTCTGTATCGAACCAATGGGACTGGCCTAGCAGTATTAATAAGATTTATTCCCCAGTTGTGAGTAGGATCTGGAAAATGTTTATTTTCTGATTTTCTCGCTGTACTTAGAGCAACCAGAATTCTGGGTGGCTCAGTGTGCAATGAGTTACAGTTTCCTTATGTTCAAATCCCAGCTCTGCCATTTACTAACTGTGTAAGCTTCACAAGACACATAATTTCTCTGAGCCTCAGTTTTCTTATCTGCAAAATGGGCCTGATGTAACTCATGTGGCTTAAACGGAAAGCACTTGTTTTCATGCGTTGTACGCGTCAATCCTTTTACTTATTATTTTTGGATTTTAAGTTATACTTTAGAGAGTCGTTCCCATGCCAGGTTATAGAGTAATTCACCCAGATTTTTTTCCCTAATATTTTATATGTTATATTTTACATGTAAATTTGCCATCCACTTAAAATTTGTCCTGGTATACAGTACAAGGAATGGCTTCAGTTTTATCTCTTCACATACGGCTATCCAGTTATTAAAAAATACGTCTTTTCTTAACTAATTAGGGATGTCATTTTTATCATATACTAAGTTTTTATATGCAATTGAGTCTATTTCTGAATTTTCTTCTGTTTCCATTCGTCTGTCTATTCATGCATTAATACCAAACTGTTTTAAATTTAGGGGTTTATTAGATGTTTTAATATTATACTATTTCTCTTCTTTTTGAGGGATTTCCTGGCTATTCTTGCATGTTTATTCTTTCAAACAAACTATATGGTCAATTTATCTAGCTCTAGGAAAAAACCTGATGACAGTTTTACTAGAATTGTGTTGAATGTTTAAATAAACATAAGAAGAACTAAGATCTTTATAATGTTGAGTTTTCCTATGAACATAGTTTATCTTTCCAACTGTTTAAGTCTAATTTTATGTCTTCATTCATGTTTATAATTTTCCTCACAGAGATTTTGAACATTTCTTGTTAAATTTACATTGAGGTATTTTGTTTTGTTTTTATCAGACACATGGTCTTTTCTTCCATTGTATCTTCTGTAGAACTGATTTTTGTTTTTATCTATTGATTCAGTAATCGTATTGTGGTAGTATTGGTATTAGTGTTCTGAAACTGCTGTGTAGGTAGAGTGGGATAAAGCAAATATATATATATTGGTGTCACCGAGAACTTGGATTTTCAGCTGGGATGAAAGCAGACACAAATGTAAGATCAATGAAATTAAGTAAGAATCCCACAGTTCTGAAAATAAATCTGGGGTAGCAATACTAATTCACAATTCGTTTTATGTTTAAAAAGTACGCGTTTTCTTGCCAGCCCTGGTGGTCTAGTGGTTAAAGTTCAGTGCCCTCACTGCTTCGGTGGCCTGGGTTCATTTCCCGGTCATGGAACCACACCACCCATCTATCAGTCTGTCAGTTGCCATGCTGTGGCAGCAGCTCACATAGAAGAACCAGAAGGACTTACAACTAGACTATAGAACCATGCACCTGGGCTTTGGCGAGAAAAGAAAAAAAGAAGAAGATTGGCAACAGATGTTAGCTTAGGGTGAATCCTTCTCAGCTAATAACAACAACAATAAAGTATGCATTTTCTAGTTCTATCCACTGAAAAGACATGGAAACAGTGGCTAAACCAACAGCAATGAGAACCCCTGTAATCCTGACTATATCTGTAAATACTATTTCCCACCAAAAGGAACCAAGCCTCTTGGAAAGATGGCTGATTCCATGTCTGAGGCAGGAGGTTTATTAAATGAGTCTGGAATATCTTTTCATATGAGGTAGCAATGAAGATATGAAAAACTATTAGGGCTCTGTCCAAAGGATTTGGGTACCAGTTTAAAGAAGATCCAGCTGGCCAAAGATGGGATCGTTTGTGCATCGGTAGGATGATAAATGCAATGGATTGAAACATACCAAGTATATATTTAAATCTGTAAGTTCAGTATGATACCAAAAAACTAAACTCATTAACCACCTTTAGAAGATGCTAGGGAACCAATTCATTGTGTTAAAAAACTGGTTTCAGAGTAACCCAATTGTCAAGGGGAAGCTTCCCTTTATAGAATTTTTCTAGCTAATAAATGAATAAAGAACGATAGAATTGGGATATCATCATTTTTGCAAACTCCTAGTGAATTAATGGATCTGAGCAGTGACCACCATGGCTGCTCACATCACCAAAGGGAGACAATCAAACATTATGTACCTCCTAAAAGAAGTGCAAACACTATGTATGAGATATTCCTTTCTTTTGCTGAGGAAGATTCCCCCTGAGCTAACATCTATTGCCAATCTTCCTCTTTTTTTTGCTTGAGGAAGATTATTCCTGAGCTAACACTCTATTAACTGTTTAAGTCTAATTTTATGTCTTCATGAGTGTTTGTAATTTTCTTCATAGACATTTTGAACATTTCTTGTTAAATTTACATTGAGGTATTTTGTTTTGTTTTTATCAGACATGTGGTCTTTTCTTCCATTGTACCTTGCTCTATTTTGTATGTGGGTTGCTGCCACAGCATGGCTGATGAGTGGTGTAGGTCTGCACCCAGGAACCAAACCTGCAAACCCGGGCCACCAAAATGGAGCACACTGAGTTTAACCACTTCACCATAGGGCTGCCACCTGCATGAAACATACTTGATGAAATAATGGAACCTGAATCTTATCAAGAGTCTAGATCTAAATACCAATTTATAGCTTACAATGACAGAGGAACACATTAAACAACATCACAGAGACACAATCAGCAAAATCCAAATTGTTGGAAACCCCAGGACAAGCAGCCAGTTTCTTCAACAATAACTAAAAACAAATTGCAAGACAAAAAAGAGAAATGGTAGGGAGACCTATAAAATTTTTTTGACAAGCACACTTATGTATTTAATCATATTTTAAGTGGCAAAGTAGAATCACATCCATTTTCTTAATAGTATCGCTGTAAACTGACTGAATTTTAGAGCTCTTGGTTTGCTTTGGAAACTTCTGAAGAGTTGACCATTAACAGCTTAGCAAGCCTTTTCATTCCCCTCCAGGCTCTCCTGCACTGGGATGGGGGGGGGGGGCGGTGTCTGGAGTCAGGAGAGGGTTGGTGACAATTGATGCTAAATAAATAGCATGTGGTTGAGCTTGCCAAACTCTTTCCATCTCCTCCCATAGGCAACAGGGTGACTTGGCTTATTCTTTAACTAAAGTCATTAAGTAAGCAAGTAGGCTTATCAAACACAGAGAATGAAGGGAAGTTTCCATTGTACATAATTTCCAAAGGTAGGAATGAATGAACTCAGAGCTTAATTATTCAGTACCTTCTTTTGCTGACCAGAGAGAGGTATGCTAGCAAGGGAGCTCAGATACTGGGTCCATTGAGACATCAGTGTAATGTACTCGGTCCCTTTGATTAAAATGTGTTGGAAAAGCCATCCTCTCGGTGGGGAAGAGAAGTTAGTTTATTATGATGATGGTACTATACAAAGAAAATCAAAGAAGCAAACATCAGGCAGTGTCCCATTCTTCATGAACTCCAATAATCACTCCATTCCTGTCAGCTTTACAGTCAAAGCAAACTTAACTGGGTCAGCAGGAGGTGGTAAGCTGGGCAGGGAAATGAGGAAGACTTTATCCAGATCTGTGGACCACTTCAGCTCTTCCTGGATTCCCAGAATTCTTACCTTTGTTGTTGAGGTAGTCATGGGAGACTGAAGGTTAAGACTCCTGATCCTTTTGAGATATACCATATAGATATCACATTCTTCTCTGATTGTACCCTTGATGGTTTAGATGCATAAATAACCTCCCCAGTGATGTTCAGCCGTTTCCCAACAGCAAAAAGCCTTTCTTGGAAGATGGGAACAATCAGTCCATCTTTAGTTGGTTCAATGTTAAGAAGATAGTTACCTCCCAAACTTACTGTCTGAACGAGTTCTGAAATGATTTCAGATTCATTTGCAATGTCAGGCATGGCCATGTCCCCATGATAGCCCCAGGATGACTTGTCAACAGTGGTACATGTCTCCAACTTGTGATCTAGCAACCTCTCTGGCTTGCATTTATCTTGACAGTTGTAGTATCCTCCAGGGTAACAGGAACATTTCTGGTCCCATTAGTCATTTACTACCACCTCATCCTTGACAGAGCTATCATTGTAAAGCCAAGAAAGAAAATTTGTAGACTTCTGCTAAGTATCAGGACATTTCCACTCTCCATTAGACCAAATCAGGTCAGATTTGTACCGGTTAACAATGTCATATAACTCTGGCATTGTGTTCACACTGACAAAATGCTATGTTTCAAAGCCATTTTTCTTATCAAGTAGGTAGAGTGGATGGAACCATTCTAAGAATGAATGATAGAGTCCATAGCATATGTTCCTCTTCTGAACAGCTGTTCCCAACTCATCAACTCATCAAATCACGAAGGGGCTGCAGGTTCCAGTTCCAAGACACAAGACTCAGCCGGTTTGTGAAGTCTTCTGATGCTTCATTGTCAGGACTACATACTGGCCCAGTGGTCTGGAAGACATCTGCCAACTTTACCAACTAGGTGCAAAAGGCGAGGGTGAGCTGCAGCCCAAAGCCGGCATAGCTGAAGCCTGGTAGGTAGTTGTTGCTCATGAAGTACTGGCACTCGTGCAGCTGCTTGCCCTTCTAGTCCCACCAGAACCACTCACTGCCCCAGGCCAGCACCCAGAGCACAGCCCAGTGCACTAACACCTCAAACTTTGCCTCAGCGCCCAGCTGCCGGCTCTGAGCCCGGGGTTGCCCACTATGCAGCGTCCAGCACCAGCATCCCACCCTCGACATCATCTCTAGAGCCCCAACATCCGCCAATTAAAATTCACCAATCCACCAAATGGATTTTGTTTGGAACCTGACGCATGCAAAGCAAACACTTTGTTATGTTTTGTTTTGTTTTAGGGAAAACAGGATTAGTATGGTGTTCATGACAGCAGATGAGAGCTGCTGTGCAAATCAGAAAGAAGTGAGAGCCTCGGGGTGGAGAATCTGGGGAGGACGAAAGGGCAGGCCAGGTGAGGCAGATGTGTGACCTTCCCACTAGGTGACGTGCTCACAACCTCATTTATCTATCATCTCCAGTTTGCCCTTCAGGGAAATATTTTGGTTTGAATGGAATCTCAAAATATAGGGATCCAGAAAAAAGATTAGCTATATGAAACTGTGCACTCCAATTCAACTAGAGATAAGACGAGAGAGAAAGGAGACATATCTCCCAATTCAGTTCTCCTCTCTTCAGTTATGTTTTATGGAGAACTTATGTCATTCACAAAAGAGACGTAGTTTCCCCAGGGGAGACAGCAGGTGTACATTTTTCTTGCAAGGTTATTTAATTGCTGTCAGAAAGACATATGATTAACAAAACCAAATGCTGGAAATATGAAGTATAGACAATTTTAAAGTTGTTTATATAGTTGATTACAGTATATCATACAATGTGTTTATTTGCCATAAACCTGCCTATCACAGACTGTTTCCACACCTGTGTATCTGCACTAAACAGTCTACCGCTTAGCTGTGCATAAATTCCCTGAGCAAATGGCCAGTACCCAGCAGAAAGTAGCTTTCCCTGGTGACCTCTCAGTCACCTCCTATGCACCAGAGTCATACCAGTGGCTTGACCACCTCAAGCTGGAGCCTGAAGCCTGCTGACCTGTAGTGTCCCCTGCTTTGATAAGAGCCCTTTGAACTCTATGGAAGAAAAACAGTATGGAAATGATCAGCCTTTGGGGTTCCTCAACATCCTTTGTGACATTGCTACTCTAAGTAAGGCCCACCATCTGTAATCTGTTGATTACTGTTCAGAGATGAGACAAGCACGGAATTGAGAAGAACCATTTAGAACTGTCGAGAGCCACTTGGCAGCATAAGTTTATGTCTAAACAAAAATGGGACTTGAATTTTGTGTGTATTGGGCTTTTACTCCACTTTGTTATTTTTATTACACTTCACAGAATATCAGGCTGTGACAGATTAGAAATAAAAAAAACAACTGACCCTTCACCACACATAGAGTGATGACCCTATGCATGCTACATCCTTGACACACTCTGACAGCTCCCAAGGGGCAGCCCATGGCAAAAATGTGGACGTAGAAAGATGGTCTTCCCAAAGGGTCGCTCATAGGAAGAAGCAGATATCTATCTACCGCACATGGGTCCATGCCAGAGGTTGGGAGATCTCATGAAACCACCCCAGCGGACCCCTGCTCATAGCACAACCCTTAAGCTTTGCAATAGTAGTAGCAGCAGCTAAGACTTCCATAGGACTTATTACAATGCAGATACTGTCCTAAATGCTTTACACATACCAAGTAACAGATGGTTCCTCTCTCTTTGGAGTGATATATATTCACACTTGTACATGTACCCAAGGAAGTGTAGCATCAAGCCTGTTTACAGTGACTCCTTACATAGCCACGAAAATTTGCTAATGACTGACAGCTTACTCAGGTATTTAAAGACATCATGCCAAATATACTAGAGATAATAATTAAAGAATAGAAATATAATACCCAGGATGAGTTTTGTATTCAGATATTGGCCATCGAGTATAGCTTGGAAAATTTTTCAAACAGAAAGAGCATTCAATTTTGGAAAATATAGGGATAGTTTGAACTATGTTTTCTTTTTTTGCTATTGCTTTTGGAAGTTCTCAGGCATATAACAGAGATTTTTAAAAATGCATGTAAGAGGCAAACACAACTTAAGAAAACTTACGTTACAGCATAGAGACATTATCCAAGACCAAATCTTTCATCTACTAATTTTCTTCCCCTAAATATGTTATAAGACTGAGGAGCATTTCAGGTATTCTGTACTCCTTGTCCAGACGTTGAAGTTTAATAAATGTTTGAATTTTATGAAGTCTGTATTTAACAGACAGAATCTATTTGCCCTCTAAAATGAGCCTTCTCAGACTCTGTGTAAGGGCAGCTGCTTTCTGCCCCCACCCGTGATCTCTGCTGTAAGCGGAGTTACCCCACTGTTGGTGACAGCCAGATTCTCTACTTGGCTTTGGAGTGGTCGAAAAAAGTTAATCACGCATAGATTTTCAGTTCATCATTGTAGGGAGGGATTAAGGAGTTCACTCTGGGGAAATATAAACAGAGGGAAAAATTAGCTCCTCCCTCATCCTTCTGTGGCCTTTGTCCCTCCTCAGGTTCTGGAGACAAACTGGGGCTTGACTCTGGCGGTTAATAGGTGGTCCCAAACCCAAGTGAGCAGGCAGGGAGAGGTTTTCTCCCAACTGACCAAAATCTCTTCTCCTTTGCAACAATTTAAAACCCAGTAGTAAAATAGCGGTGCTGACGCCCAACGATTAATATTCATTGGAAGCCCATAGAATTCCAGAGCCATGATTCCTGCCCTTAATTAACCAGGAATCTCCAGAGAGTCTTCGCCACATTAACTCCGCATGCGCTTTGAGATGAGGTCATGGCTGTAGACCTCCTCCTGAAGGTGGAGGACCAGAGAAGGACAGGGAGGCCAAGGCAACTCAGCCAAAGACAGGTGAGTTAGTGACACGACGAGAAGGACATCTGTTACTTAGTGGGTTTAGTTACTTTTTCCAGAAGAGAAAGCCCAACTTAGCCTTAATATATCCAAAAGTGAATTCCTGATTATTCCTCCAAATCTTTTCTTCCTCCTGACTTCTGTATAAGAAGTCTGGGAGTCATCTTTGACACGTTGCTCCCTCTCACTTTCCCAGATCCAACTTGTTACCAAGTCACGGCTACTTTACCTCCGAAACACAGCTCTTGTTACTTCCAGCTCCACTGACTGGTTGAAGCACTCCAGACATGGATTTGTTAAATGCGTGTTGAAGTGGAATGTGACACCAGGAAGACAGAGGAGTTGGGAGGCAAGCTAGATTTCCTTTTAAAAGTAAGATTTTGAGAGGTTTCTTCAAAAGAAAATAAGGAAAAATTAAGCTTGTGGATCACCATATTTGTTTGGATATATTGGGTAGTGTTAGTTGTAGACACAGTAATATCTTAAATATGCACTTTCCACTTCTCTATGTGCAAATGAAATCCTTACTTGAACAAAGCAGAGTTTAAGTTAAATGCATTGTGGTTTAACCACAAAAGAAACTAGTGTTGTAAATAGATTCTCTAGTTTTTCTCTCACAATCAGACTGTTAAAGACAGGCAAATGAATGTTCCCATAATTTTACAGATTGGAAACTAAGGTACAGAGAGGTAAAATGACTTGCCCAGGGTCACACAACTGAGACTAGAATCCGGAATACCCATGCCCATGTTGGTGTTTTTTCCCTGTAGACTCTGCTCATCTGTCTGATGCGTTCTGTTCTCATATTTTAATGGTAAGAGAACCTAAACGATAAAAAGCAATCTAGGAAGTTCACCAATTTAGCAGAAACCTGTGGCACATACACATAGTCCAGAGACCATGTTCTTCTTCTGTTGTTGTGGTTCTAGAGACAGTGTGTGCGCTCCAGGATATCAAAAGCAAAGACTTGAGTAAGAAATTTTCTTAAAGGACAAGAATATTAAAAATAACTATAGCCACAATAATTTGTTAATGAGTATATAAAAAGAAGTAAGTTGAGACATTATAAACATAAAGGGAGAGAATAAAAGAGTAGACTTTTGTATGCAATAGAAGTTAAGTTATCAGTGTAAAACAGACTGTTATATCTATAAGATGTTTGATATAAGCCTCATGGTAACCACAAAGCAAAAACCTATAGAAGAGAAAAAATAAAGAGAAGGCAATCAAAGCATTGCACTATGGAAAATTATCAGTTCACAAAGGAAGGCAGCAAGAGAGGAGGAAAAGAACAAGGAGACTACAAAGCAGCCAGAAAACAATAAGATGGCATTATTAAGTCCTTACCTACCAACAATTTCACTGATATAAATGAGCTAAATTTTCCAGTCAAAAGGCATAGAGTAGCTGGATAGATAAAACAACAAGACCCAATTATATGCTGCCTACAAGAGACAATCGCCATACTACCCAAAGGTATCTATAGATTTAATGTCATCTCTATCAAAATTCCATTGGAAGTTTTTAAGAATTAGTAGAAACAATCCTAAAATTCATGTAGAACCACAGCAGATCCCAAATAGCCAAAGCAATGTTGAGAAAGAGCAAAGCTAGAGGCATCACACTTCCTGATTTCAAACTATGTTACAAAGCTATAATAACCAAAACAGTATGGTACTGGCATAAAAACAGACACATAAGCCAATAGAATAGAATAGAGTGTCCAGAAATAAACCCATGCACATACGACCAACTAATACTTGACAGGGGAGCAAAGAATACTAAGTGGGGAAAGGCCTGTCTCTTTAAAAAATGGTGTTGGGAAAACTGGATAATCACACCCAGAAGAATGAAATTGAGCCCCTATCTTATACCATATACAAAAATTAACTCAAAGTGGGTTAAAGCCTTAAACATAAGACCTGAAACCACAAAACTCCTAGAACAAAGCATTGGGGAAAATAATGTTCAGTACAGCATTATTCACAATAGCCAAGACATGGAAACAACCTAAGTATCTGTCAAAAGATGAATGGATAAAGAATATGTGAGATACATGTATAGCTGTATAGATATAATGGAATATTATTCAGCCAGGAGAGATAAGGAAATCTTGCCATTTGCAACAGTATGGACGGAACTTGAGGGCGTTATGTCAAGTAAGATAAGTCAGACAGAGAAAGACAAATACTGCATGATATCACTTATATGTGGAATATAAAAAAATCAAACTCCTAAAAAAGAGTAGAATGGTGCTTACCAGGGGCTGGGGGTTGGGGGAAATGGGGAGATGTTAGTCACAGGGTACAAACTTTCAGTTATAAGATGAATAAGTTCAGGGGATCTAATGAGCAGCATGGTGAGTATAGTTAACAATACCGTATGATATACTTTAAAGTTGCTAAAGAGAGTAGATCTTAAATATTCTTTTTGCAAGAAAGAAATTGCAATAATGTGAAGTGATAGAGGCCTTAGTTAACGCTATGGTGGTCACAATGTCCCAATATAGAAGTGTATCAAATCAACACATTGTATACTTTCAACTTACACAATGTTATATGTCAAATATATCTCAAGAAAGCTGGAAAAAAAAGAAATTTTCATTATTGGTAAAATGAAAATCCTGAGGAGAAAACCCACAATGACTTATTTCTGTGATACTCTCTTGCACATTGGTTCTTTTTGCCCTGAATACAAACCCCTCACTAAATAATAGTTAATATTGCCAAATCTCATCACTTCAAAATATCTACCCAACTATTATTCTCTCTTACAGTCCTTCTTGGAATCAGAAACTGTATATTCTAAAGAAATTCAAGAAGCAATCTGAAGCAATCTAAACAGTAAATCTAAAATTTACGGTTGTACACAGATTGAATTGGGTCACTACAAAATACAATCTTTTTTGTCAGCTCTCTGTAGGCTAAGCCAAGTATTTCTTTTCTCTCCAAGTTCATGTTGTTGAAAAATTTACCATGAGCTTCCCAAAAGCTGGCTCTTAATGCTAAAGTGTACTTGCAGGAGTGCAAAGATAACGAGTAAAAGGAATCTTCAGTGATGTAGGTGAAAATGAATGTTCAAGCAATTTCTGGGCAGCAGAGAAAGACTCCAATGTTTACATAATCCCAATGTGCATACATAGCTTCTTCTATATTTTCCTGCTAAAACTCATCTGGCTTTGCTCAAGACCTCAAATGCAGTGAATTCTAGGCAGCACCTAATATTTATTCATGCCATTGTCAAGAGCATCTTTGCAGTTCTTGCCAAGGTCTGTCATTGAATATGTTTATCCAGCTGCATGGCAAAAACATAATACACAGTCATCATTTTACTCAGTCACCTACTCAATATTTTCTTCTATGATTAAATTAACTCATAAATATTACACTTTTAATGCCAGAAAGCCATGGTTCATCCAGCCAGTTGAATACTTGTTTGTCCAGTTTCTAATGTTGCTGGGCACTCAGTCATTTCATTATAGTGCTGGAAATAATGAAAATCATTGCATTTACTTAATATGCACAATAAACAGAGCAGGATTCTTCCATGAGCTCTTTTATTATGCACTGCAAGGCCATAGAAGAAATTTTGTCAGAAGCACTGAAGAACTGTGTGGGCCGTGTTGGAAATGGTTTTGGTGTATATAAGCGATTCTGCTCTGATTGCTTAATGCAAAGGACAGAAATGCAAATCTCTATTTGCAGCCGGCACAATTTCTTGTTCAACCGAGGAGAGTTTCAAGGAAACACACATATCTTGGTCTTGCTTTTACTAGATTCATTACCAGACTGAGCTCATGAACCCTGGAGGCTGTTTCCATGTACTGTGGCATTTTTGAGACTTCTTCCTCTAAACACCCACTCCCAGTCTGGTTTTTTAAAGCAGCCTCCAGAAGGCTTTACACACTCATCTCCATAGTAAAAGGATTAAGAGCAAGAATCTGCCTTTGCCCTCCAAGGCTCCGCCTGGTGACAGCAGCATGGTATGCATCTACAAAGATACCTGGCCTGGAGGCAAGAGCCAGGTACCACAGATCCCTTCTCAAATCACCTTCTGCATGAAATATTTATAGCTGGCACTGCAGGGCAGTTAGCTTTTCTAGAATTATATCCAAATTTGCTCGATTATTCTGGGAGTAGCCTTGGTTAGCAATTGCTCATAATGTCAACGCTTTTGGAAACTTTTTTACAGTCATTTTATTGTTTTTATTTCAAAAATAAAACTTAAAGGAGCTTGAAAAGTAGGTTTTTAGATGATCGCACAATGGCCTGAGTTCAGTGGCTTCAGTTCTGTGCATTTTACTTTGTGTGCACCCGCAGAAATTAACCAAAATTAACCCATATTCGACCAAAGACTGTGGATACAAATGAGCCCTAATTTCCTAGACTCCGTGGTGCAGTGCACTAGCTGAAGCGTTTGGAAGGCACTGGCCCTGGGAGGAGAAGAAGTTAAAGCAAACAGCATATGGGCTTTAAAATCTGGAACTATCCAAGACAGAACAAGAAAGCTATTTTCACTTTACTTGTTCCTTTTGTTTTCCTCTAGAAGACAAATGATTTCTAACCACATTTTATTTTCATTTTTAGAGCTGTATCCTGAAAAAGCCAGGTCAGTTTAAAACTACTGGCGAGTTTGCAGCCCTGTCCAATGATTACCTAATGCATTTGTGTCATCTGCTTTCCTTGTTGTGTGAAAACACACTGAGGAAATGTGTAAGTCCACTGAATTGTTCCCAACTCTTTTATTCGCCTTTCAGCATGCTAGTTCCTTCCCTTGGCATTGATATCATTATACATTTGTCAAAGATAGACTGTCACTTTAGGGCCTCTATTATGTGCAAGAATTGGCAGCAAATTTTGCCGCTGGGATTTGCCTATATCCTCTGTATGTTATTGTACTTCTTAGGCATTCAGTAAACTCCATACACCCACTCCTTTGATGTTCATTCCAGCCCCTAAATGTGGAAACAATGACTGAAATTTTGGATCAAAGCATCCCGTAGATGGCAGGCAAAATGCAGCTCTCTGAAAATTCTCTAGAACAGAGAGCACTCCCCTCCCCCCTCAAATCTAGGCCAATAGTCCGTCAAGAGCAGCTCTGGCTTCCCCCTTGCACAGGCCCTGGAGGAAGTTAAAGAAAACAGCTCCAAGGTTTTCGGAAAAAGATAGAGACTAAGCTGGACAGTGAAATGGAAGCTCATGGTCATTTTTAACTACAGAGAAAGCCAACCACTGTTCCCACTGGTTCGCCAGTTTCTTCTCACTGGTCATGCTCTAGTCTAGCACTTCTACTGGTCCAGGCTTTCCTCAGGTTTGGAAAAGTCTCCAGATCTAATTTCTGTATAACGTCAGTCTCACAAGATGGCCCAGATTTTTTTTAAATGAATTTTTAAAAGCAGAGTTAAAGGGTCGATGAATTAAGGAATTCTAAGAGTAATTGAAAAACACCCAGAACTGTCAAAATTTCGATGAGTTACTTTTGCAAACTAGAGTTAGCAGCCTGGAACACATTTCCACTGTTTGCCTTCGTTTTACTCTTGGGATGCCAGTGCAAATAATTACTTCATTCAATTTATTTCACAGGTCAACTTTGACTCATAAAAGCATTAAAGCAGGTAACCCTTTAGGGATGTTGGGAAGACAGATGAGCAAATAGATATGTAACTGTTGTAAGAGAAAAAGGGCACTTCATAAATCCAGGATATTTTATGGTTATGCTTTCACTTTACTCCATTTGGTATCCAGAATGTGCTGGTTATAATTAATATACAATATTGAGAACCGTTATAAAAGTACCATACTCGTTTTAAATATAGTGAAAAAGATAATTGTGTTTGGGGAACCTCATCCTGTGTAAATTAGAATTCCCAGCAGAGTGCCATCATCGAGAATTGGGCTGACGGCTCTGAATGGAGAAGAGAGTCGTCTTAGCATGATAGCATGTGTTCAATCAAAAGGTAGAGCTCCAAGGCGGTAGCACGACAGCCCTTACAACACCATTTTCAGATTGCCTCTCTAAGCGGAAAGTTTTTACTGCCAGAGGTATGCAACAGTGACATCCAGCGGTTGTAGAGATAATTACAAGAGTATCTCATTTCAAAATATAAAGTGTTTTATATTATAATCAAATATTCTGTATTGTCAAATCCTGTCTACATTCTTTATGTGGGCACAATGTAAGTCAATAATTCAGGCTGGGTGCCAAGTAAAGCAAAATGCCCTCTGTTTATTTATCTGTTTATTTAAGGAGTTTTCAAAGTCTGCCGTTCTGCTGTTATTTTGTTGTCTTTTAATTTTACTAAAATTATAATGGGCCTCCTCTCCAAGGGAATCTCTGACCCTCCTAAGCACACTTAGATATTTTCATAAGCAAAAATGAGACTGTGTGCATACCGTGTACACAGCAAGAATGAAAGCTGTGCTAGACCCTACAGTTAAATACTCCAAGGGGGGCGTCTGTGACTCTGAACATTTTCATTGCTGTAGAATTTCTCGAAGGAGTTCAGTAAGATTTTTTCCAAGTCGTTGAAGAAGAACATAAAGAAGAAGGAGAAAGAGAAGAAAAGGAAAGGAAAATAAAGGAGAGGAGGAAGAAAGGGAGGAAGCAGAGAAAGAAGGAAGGAAGAAGAGAGAAGAAAGAACAAGACCACTCATAGATCTTTAGTTAAGTTTTGGCAGTAGGTCCATTTAATGTGATAATATACCTAAAGAGGAAATTCAAAAAGATATTATCCTCCCCCCAAATTTTGTTTTATATTGCACTCCTTCAACTACAGGCAATTAACTGAGTAAGATAAAAAAAATAATAATCATTTTCATTAAAAAAAATCCGAGAACAGCTGCTAGCTGAAGCACCTAGAAGAGCAGCCCTGGTAAAAGGATGCTTAAAAAGCGACCCTTCACCCGTGTCGAGGAGGAACTCTCTCTACAGAAGCCTGTTAGGTGACCTCAGGCTGTAAGTTAGGTTCACATCAGTGCTGGGCACACCAGGTGACGCTTACCAACCTCCCAAGCGGCCCTCCTTCAGAGAGACCAGCATCTTGTGACAAGCTGTTTCTCACTGTTCGATTCTCTCATGTTGGGGTTTTTCCCTTCAACTGCCTGCCTGTTTAAAGTTCTCAAGATGGGGAGAACTTAAAGGTGTCCTCTTTCACTTCCTCCTAAAGGAAGGAGGAAAATCAAACAAAGCAATCAAACGTCTACCCAACTTTAATCAGAAAGTACTAAAATCAAGACATAACTCCATAAAGAACTCCAAATGCCCTTTAGCTAATCTACCCTGTTGTGACCAAATGGTGAAGAACATCACAGAAACTGTTGCATTGAAGGCATGTGTGTGCGTGAAACCTGTGATTTGCATTCAGGAAAGAGCTCTAGGACAAAGAGAAGGGATGGTCTCTGCAAGGGAAGTCTGGGCAATTATTCCCATTGGTGTCAGTGAGAATTAGGGGAGATGGGCATTGAGGCAGAGCAGGTAAATCTGCAGCCTTGAGCCAGGTTCGTTTGCTTTTACAAGGCCTTTGAAGTGTGAGCTGGGTTATCCAGGTTCTGAAGTACAAGATGCCATGCTCCTGTCACAGTCTCACAGCATCTTCACTTGGAGATTCCTCTGGCTTCTTGCTTCTCTTAGTAATTTTCACAGCAGGGTTTTGTGGGGAATATGTGGAGAATTACATGCCCAGATCTCACCTCTCCTTTTAGTTCTGCAGGAGTCTGGCTGGACTAGTTCTTATCTTGTGCACCCTGGAATCCTCATGTGGGCATTTCTGGAGTAGTGCCCTGGGTCCCTCGAAAGTGAAGGCAGAACCTTTCCTTGCCATGCCGGAGCCTCCTGCACCAAGATTGCCACGGCCACTGCATTCCCAGCTCCTGCCAGTCCGAGGAGCAAGAGGCTGGCATGCAGAATTAGGGCCTTCTTTTCTCCCTAAGGAAGAAGCTGCCTTGCAAAGCTTTCTTCGGTGTTTCAGGACAAAAAAAGCAGCTGCACAACATGCATATCCTCTCCTGGCTCACGCCTCTGGCTATAGTTTTACTGCAGTATATAATCTAATAATCCATTTAATTTCTTTAGAAAGATGTTATATATATACAGGTGGCATTTGGATGGAATCACATGCCATAAACCTGTCTGCCCCTCACTGGGCTCTGAATACGGAAGCAGAATCTGTTTTACAGACATTCTAGAATTTTCACATGGTCAATTGGCTGGTTTTGTATTCTGGAACACATCAGAGCATCTACAGGAAAAAAATATATATAAATTCTATAAAATGGTGGCAGGATTTCTGATTTACGGATAGTGCTCGTTTGAATTTTCACAAAAATATTTAGCTATAGGACAATGTATTAGGCGTATTCTTAAAAGTAAATAACTGCAGCCAATAAAAGTTCTGCCTATAAAGGGTCCCATCTTCTACTAGTTTTCTGCACCGAGAATTACTACCAGTATAATCATGGCTCCCTGCACACTAATATTTCCTCTGATACAGTATGATCAATGTTGTGGAAAAACATTTATTATATTTCTTCTAGCTACTTAAAGGCATTACTGAATTATGGGCATCGCAAAACGAATCCACTGTGCATTTTTTCTTTATGTGACGTTTTTACAATCTTCATTTTCTGCTTTGCAGCCACTGAGCTATAGAGATCCACACTTTGTCCCTCTTACAACTGCCACTGGGGCCACCCTCTCCTTTCTGCTTTATTACGTCTGAAATGCACTTCATGTGATAACATTCCCTTTCATCCTGTGCCGGACTCTTATGTGAAAGGAAGAAGTTATGAAAGAAATTAAACAATCCATGTTTAATAACAGTTCTTAATCTCCTTACTTAACAAAGGTTAGGAAGTTTAGACTGAGAAAAGGACAAGGGGAGGAGACGGTATTTTACGGAATCATTCCACAAGAGCTGATGGACTCCGAACGGGTGTGGGGTTTGCAGTTTTGACATTTAACAATTTTATTAACGTCTTTGCTTATTATGCACCTTAATCCACAGGATCTGCAGCTGGGAGAGAGTGTCCAGCTAACACCCCGTATCTCAGGCCCTGCCAGGGGATGAATCAATTAGCAAGAGAAGCAATGATGCAAATGCTCCGGGGTCACTCGGGATGCTGTTTGCCTTTTTGATAGAGAAAGCACGCCATAAATAACATCACACCTCAGGAAATCATTCCTGGAGGCCCAGATGCCGGCAGGGCTGCCTCCGAGGACGGAAGGAATCATTTGCTCATTGTGTGTATTTCCCCATCTCAGTCAATGGCGGATTTGTAGTAAAATCAAAGTATTTAAAAGAAGGACAGTGTGTGGTAACGGAGGCATGTTTAGTAATTTTTTTAGTCCCAGAACCCGTGATTTATGACCCAGAGTTACAGCCAACTTTATTACAAAAATGACTTCACCCATAATAACCTTACTCAGGGATCTCTGGAGAATGATGTAGTACCAACAGCCTTATAATCTAGCAAATATTCACCAACAATTCCCGCCTCAGTCTCATTTCCACCTCCCCCCACCTCCACCTTTACCTGCTGGGAGAAGTGGGGTCCCAGGCAAGGGTTTGTGCTCTATCTGTGGGGATTTGCCTGAATCAGGCATTTATAATAAGCCAGGACGGAAAGTTGCCTCCTGGGGCTCAGTCACATCTTCCCTAACCTGTGCCCTGAGGAATAAAGAGCAGAAGATACCCACCGACCCTTCGTTTCCTCCCAGCCTGAAGCCTTCCTTCTCCCCGCACTCCCACCCACTCCTCCAGAGCTCAGATCCCCACCACCAGAGAGGGGCTCCCCGAAGCCCCTCCCCCTTTTTAATTGCCATGGTAACCACAAGCTGTGCTAAAACTGCCTGGGCTGGGTGTCCAAGCAGGGTCCCCTGGGCGTACCGGGATCTAGGAACTGGTCCTCCATCTTATTAAACTCTCATGTCAGTTCCCAGCAATTGTTTTAAATTTACACCCTCAGAGTGGTTTAGTGGGATTACATGTCCATTTGCATTAAAACAGGTTTCTGTCATTAAACTGCCATGCAATAAGCTTCCTTGGGACAAATTAATGAGCTCTAAATATCATCAAGTAGAAGTTCACTTTACCAAGACAGCCAACAAGGGGGGCAAAAGGAAGTGGCTGCTCAGACGTCTTAGCCCAGGAGAAATATAAGTGCCAACTAAAGAAAGAGATCTTGTCCTGTTTCTTCGCTGGAAGATAAGTGGTTCTGATTTAGAGCTGACCTGGGAGTGCTGGCGACATTCTACCACTCACCAAAATCCCACAGTTCACCTCTTAGTCTCTCTTCCAAATATGCCTTTACCCTTGACCTTGGCTGCTGAAATTTGCTGATGGACCACTGGCCCCTTTACTCTGTGACAGTGTCTCAGCCTCATTAGCTTTACTCTGTCGTCTTTCTGTCTCTGAGGAACTAGTGTGCTTCCGCAGTGCTTGGGAGCATGCACAGAGCACAGCACCCCATGTAGCTAGAGTGAATGCTCCCAACTCTAAGATGCCTGGACAGTTTTTACGGGACAGCCTAGAGCATCCGTCAGGGGCCCGGACCCTGGAACACTAGTCCTAACTAGGAGCACCTTACTCCGGTCATCTAGAAGCAGAATAGGAACATTAAACAGTTTTTAAGGCTGGATTGTCCCTGCTCACAACTATGGGCAACACTTGCCCTTACAAATACGTACGTGTGTCCAAGTAGAATTTTTTCATTAGAAAACAAGTAAATCAACTTCCAAACCTTCTTTTATGTAAAGGAGGTAAGACTGGCTGCTACCCAGACTTCCAGATCCACATAAGCTGTGATCTCATTTCTGTGTAGTCTTAACAGGGAACAATAATGTATGATTGAGACGCTGCTATATTTAGGAATGACAAGATGGGCATTATTAATAGCTTAATTGACATTAAGGCAATTACCCCTACCCTTATTACAGTTTGTAGAATTACACAGAAAATATTAGCTAAGGCCCTTTTTTCCCCAGAGCTACCCAAGGATACAGCATTTTACTTCATGCCAGATCCCAGCTTTGACATTAGATACTTAGCCATAGAATGATTCCAGTAAATCATTATAAATGCATTATAATAAAGATGTTATGAGCTATCAGATATTAACCCCCAACCCCTAAAGAGAGATAAATAGTCCAGTTGCATGATTCCCACTTTTGTTTCATAAGAAAAAAGCTTTTGCAAAGAGCAACTGACTAATGAATTATAAAATGGTGTGTTGAGCTCAGATAATTAAACAATGCATTTTAGTGTCTAGTGCGGGATGAGCACTAAATCAAACACAAATAAAATGGGAGAAACCTAAACCCCAAGCCCAAATCTTATTTTCAAATAACATTAAGGTTGGCCTACAGTCCAGAAATGTTTCAACTCTTTTCTTCTCTGATTAGAAGAGCTTATCAAGTATAAGATCAAGACACAAGTAGGTCAACTAAACCAAGAGTCAGAACAAGAATTCTGGAGGTGCTAATTTCAGATAAGTCCACAAGGTTATTTTAATGGAGATTTTACATGGAGATTACCTTTCTTCCCAAAGTGTACAACGGGACAAAAGTCTAGAAGAAGCTGTAAGTTTCTACGTTTCCTTATACTTTTATTTTGTCTCTGAACTCATGATAAAACATATTAGTGGGGGGCAGGTGTTAAAAACTGTGGTATTGACGGTGATCTTGGCCTTGTAGTGCTGGTGATGGGAGGTGGAGGGGTAGGGAGGTTGGTTAGGGTTCTAACCACTGTCCTTAAGTTTGTCACCATGCCCAGCAGGCTCCATCTAGTGGTCAACCTTTGATCACCATGAAGTTTTCACCTCCAGGGGCCCGCAAGTGGGGCTGGTTTGCCTTTGGCTGACATTTCCAGCATGTCCTGGATTTGCCACAAGATTTGGAGCTGCTCTTAAGCATGTCCTGAAAATGTGTTATCGTCTTCCAGCCTCTCAAAGACGTGGTGACCGTCTCAAGGCAGTCTTCTGTTTCTCTGTCATATGGCACACCACCAATGACTGTGCAGACAAAATTAGAGATAGCCTGGGCCTCCACATGAGCAATGACCACCTGTGCTCGTGAGCAAGACTTCCCCGGGGCACCTGGTACATCGTTTTCCACTCGGCCAGTCTTCTCCTGTGCTCCTGTCAAGCGGGACCACACAGCACTCCTCTGCTTCCCCAACCTCATGTGTCACCCACTGCAACTAACTTCATCTCTCTAAGGCTTCTTTTCTTCAAATGTAAGATGAGGATACTAATAATATGTACCCATAGGTGTGTGAACGTTAAATGAGATCAGCTATATAAAGATCTATCTATGTAGGGTACTTATTACAGAGTGAGCCCACAATAAATGTTATCTATTTTTATTTCTGTTATCTCGTATTTTTTCTCTCCTGCTTCTTCTCTCTTCATTCTACCCTTACGTCTCCCAATTTTCTCTCCCTCTCTCTCCCTCCCTCCCTTTCTCCCTCTCTCTCACTCACACGCATACACACACACACACACACACGTACACACGTACGCGGATCCCTGAAGGCAGAGGCTCTGACCTGTTCACTCAGGTGTACCTTACAGTGTCTCCCAGGGTTTTGCTTAAGCTACATCCTTGCAACCCTGAACAATATTAAGAGTAACACAGTATTTTCTGACCACTTAGTATGAGCCAGGCACTATGCTAAGTGTCATCACCTCATTTAATTTTTACCACAAGCCTGTAAGATAAGTACTGCTTTCATCCTCATTTTGTGGGAAACTAAAGTTTAAAGACATTGCATAACTTGCTCAAGGTCATACAAGCTCAGAAGTGGGCAGCCGAGATGCAATCCCAGAATTGGCCTAGATTTGGAGTCTCAGCTCTCAATTGCCACTGTGTCAAGCCGATTTTGTCCGCTTTCTCCTCTTTTATGTTGGGCTCCATCAAGGGATCAGTCACGAGCAAGTACCCACTCTTAGATGGATGACTCTTAGGACCTTGAACTTTGGCATTCCGGGAAGTCCAGAAGGGTATGCCAACTCTAGTTTACAGCTGCCCAAAAGTCAAAAAACTCCCAGGGCATTACACAAAACCATCCAAAAACACTGTACGTTTGCGCACCCCATCAAGTTAATTTCACTTTGAAAGAATGAGTCTGAGGATGGTGACACACTCGGTTATGTTTCAGGTTGGTGGCCACAATAGATGGAGCTGCCCCATCATCCTTGACACCCTGGCTTACTGGCAGCCTCGCTCCATCACGCTGTCACAGGCAAGGGATGGCCTTCCAGTCTTGGCTCAGAACAGTTATGCTTCCTAATGGCCTAAGTCTCGCAAACACCACACCTCCTTTAATTAAAGAAGTAAATTAAAAGGAATATTTCAACCTAAGGGGTGAATTATCTTAGTAATTTAGGATTGACATTTTCTTGGATAGAAGGACATGCATGGGCTTATTGAAAATGCTGCCTTCGTGCATAAGGACCTGTGGAAGAGGTTGCCTGAAGTGGTGAGGGGTTTGCGTAGCCAGAGAGACGCACCTGCAGAGCAGCAACCAGAGGCGCTAGGAGTGAAGTCTGTTGCTGCAGAACACAGCTTGGCTATTTGTTCCGCACTTGTCCTTCAGGCACAGCAGCCAGACATTTGGGATCTTCCATGGTCTTCATTTCAAACTTGCTGAACTTGAGCTCTCTGGTGGACACTATTAGTGTCACAAAGAGTCAGACCAAAAAAAAACCTGCAAAAGGGGGCTGCCAATTAAAAAAAAAAAAGGAAAGAGTCAGGCACCCTCTCCTCTCTGGCACATGGAGACTGCAAGGCAAGGCTCCTTTGCAGTTGGATAGACCATGTGATTTGCCTGTTGTTGTGAGCAGAGGTACTGTGCATCACTTACAGGCCAAAGCATTTGATTGTCAGTGGAAGACGCTCCAGCTCTCTCCTTTCCCATAGAAATGAGCTTGGAAGCACGTGTAAAGGTGACAGAGAGCCCAACATTCTGGATTCCTGAATGACTTGGTGGAGACACATCAGTAAGAAATAAACTTTTCTTGGATTAAGCCACTGACACTTGGAGGTTGTTTATTACTGCAACAAAGCCCAGCCAGTCCTAACTAATCCAGGAGCTGACGTTTTGTTCAGAAAATATGATCCTCTTTCCAACTCATAAAATGCTTATCCTTTTTCCAATAGCTTTATTCACTCATTCAGTGGCTCACACATATTTTTTGGTCCTTTTGGTATATTCTCAGATGCCTAAAATTGTCGAATGACCCAGAATTGGGGAGAGTGGTGGTTTGGCCTTCATCCACTGATAAATATTGGTGCTGTGAAATAAGCAGGGGAGACAGAGAAGGCGGGGTTGGTCATATGAAAATAACACAGTATACTGTGATAATGAAAAGGAAAGAAAAAATAGAGAAAAATAAAAAAGAGAAAAAGAATGAAAAAATAAAGGAATATAAAAAAAAAAAACAAAGGAAGAAAAGTAGGGAAAAGAAAACAATATAAAAATGGGCAATTTATTTCGAGTTAGCTAGAACCAAATGCTTGCAGTTGGGTTCCACTCCAGAAAGGATCTCTTTGACCCCCAGTGCCTAGTACACGTGCCTCGCGTGCCAGAGTGCTCAAAAAATGTTGGTTGAAAGGATAAATAAAGGAATGAATCTTCATTTTATAATCTCAGAAGCAAATAGTACTTGAACTGGTCTATGACTATGAATGGGCGTCCCACCATACACTGAAAGACAGTACAAAGAGTGAGAGGGGAACTAGAAATAATTGAGTTTGAATAGCTCTTCATAACCTTTAAACCTGAGTCCTTGAAAAGAGCAACTATGAGGTCAGAGCAATTATTCTTTGTCCTAGAAACGGGACATCACAGATGACTCAGAGCAGTCTAAGACAGTGTTTCAAATAAACTAGGTAGAAATGTCCTTGTTTTGTTTGCCTCTGGCTGGGCTTAAGTGAGGCTGCAGTCAGCATTGAGGTATCTATGGCCTTGACATTGTGGGAGGTGAAAGTAGGGGAACTGAATAAAATTTGCTGAATAATTTATTTTTGAAGAACTTCAAATGGGGCAAGGAATAACAATACATCAGAGAGTTAAAAGGAAGGAGGAGCTTTTTGTCATGTTGATGCCAAATGGGAGCCTCCAGTAGAGTATCCACCTGATTGTGGGGTAGTTCACTCTCCCAAGATGTGCAAAAGGGCTGTGGTAGGGTTGCCTCCCATTCAAAAATGCTCTCAGGTAGTGTCAATAGAAGCCAGTTCTAAGGATAAAGAAGGAAGTTAGTCTTTCCTCTGGGGAAACGTATGCATCCAAGGTCTCTAGTCTGTGGGTTTATTTGTGTGTGTCTGTATGTGTACACATGTCACGCACACTCATGCAAAGTTCAGATATCTAGCACTTGAGATGAGAATGGAAAGCACTAAATAAGCAGGAAGCTGTTGCGTGGCAGGCTGAAGGAGGATGACTGCAAGCTGAGTGGGCAGGAGGGTATCCTTGTGGATCACATGGAAACACAGCCCAAGTGTTGTTTGTCCTGGTTGCAGTTTTAAATAAAAGGGAGATCTCTTGGGATGAACTTCTCTAGGGGATGGACACGCTCTCTACATCCAAATTCAAACCCAACAACTTCCTCCTCTTCCCATTTCTTATCAAAGGGGCAAGCATTCTTCCTGTTTCCTTGGCTCAAAATCATGGGCTTCTCCTCCTCACTTTTCCCTCCCTTCAATCTGTTCCTCTTCAAAATGTTTCTTGGATTCAGTCTTTTCTTCCCCCTTCCTGGGCATACATCTAGCTAGTCTACTTGATTCTAGATTGTTGCCTTCCTATAGGAAAGATAAGACCCACTGCAAATAATGAAATACTATCCTAGAACCCAAGCAGAAAGGGTGGGTGCTATAGTAACAATGACTGTAAGTGCTAGATTCCCCAGACAGCTCAGATTTCATGTAATATTATTATTTTCAGTAGAGGCAACTTGTTAAATGCATATGTCAAAAGATAAAATTTTTTAAATATTAACGGATTTTTTCTTCTAGCATTTCGTTTTCCCCTTTAGACCTTCCTTCTCCCCCATTCAAGTGGCTGGACATGTCTCTGCTCTTTAAGTCAAGGAAGGGATGAGACACCACTAAACAGAAGGCAAATTCTGTTTCTCACTTGCATATTTCGAAAGCACAGTCTCTTGGGGGAATAAAAGCATTATTATTAGGGGAGAAACGAAAGAGCTGAGAGCAAACAAGAATAGAAGCTAGGCTCCACCTCTTCACTTCTTACCAAAGAAAAGCCCCCCACAGTTGATGGAGAGGGCAGAATTGGAGGGGAGCAACGGGAACAGAGATGTTGGGGACCTACATCCATGAGAATAAGGACTTGGGTCCTGTGAGCTGGCTTTAGACGACAAGATGGCAAAACTCCTGTGGTTGTTAATGGAAGTAGAGGTGGATGGAGTAAAGATTGGTAAATTAGTTTAGTTACTTTGGAGGTTAATTTGGCAGGATTTGGTAAAATTGAAACTCTGGAGAAATTTTTACACGTATGCGTGAAGAGCTTTGTACAAGAATGTTAACTGCAGTGTGACTTCTATTGGGGAAAAAAAAAAAACCCCAAGAACCTAACTGTCCATTCATGGAAGAGGGAGTAAATAAAATGCGGAATTATGTCAACCATAGACTACTGAATAGCAGTGAAAAGAAATGGCTGAAATAATAGGAATAAATGACAGAAGAATTTAGACCTCAGAATCCAACTGTCTACAAAGCCTTAGGAGTTAAAATAAAAGTTCCTCATTTCACAGATGAGAAGGAATGGGGGCCTGAGGTTAAACAGTTTCTTAAAATCAGGCTGCTGTGTAGACTTCCAACCTGGCCTTTTGTCCATGATGTCATCTGACACCCCAAGAGACATGGTGTAGTTTTCCGTATGTTCCAGGAAGGAGAAAGTTGTCCCCTCTTATCTGCCCAGTATGCTAGCACAGAAGGACAAGAAAAGGAGGGGAAAAGGGAAGAAGAAGAGGAAAAAAAGAAGATCTTGCCTTGCTCTTGAGATCACAGTCCAGATGAAAAGCAGAATCAAAATAGGAAGCCGTAAGGGGCCAGCCTGTTGGTGTGGCAGTAAAGTTCATGGGCTCTGCTTTGGTGGCCCGGGGTTCCCCGGTTGGAATCCCAGGCACAGACCTACACACCACTCATCAAGCCATGCTGTGGCAGGTGCCCCACATATAAAATGGAGGAAGATGGGCACAGATGTTAGCACAGGGCCAGTCTTCTTTAGCAAAAAGAGGAGGATTGATGGCAGAGGTTAGCTCAGGGCTAATCTTCCTCAAGAAAAAAAAAGGAAACCATAGAAGCCCCCTAAGTAAAACAGTTCTCATATTTCCCACGTTCACAGCTAAAAGGTCTCCTCATCCTCTCTGGATCTCCATTTCCTTATTAGCAAAACAAGGTGTTCCATTAGAAGGAATTATATGGACCCCTTAAGTTCAAAATATTATCCTTGCAACCAATCTACCTTTAGCTACAGAATCTAAGCTATCTGGATTTCACTGTTGAGATCTACACTTGTAAAATAATTTTTCATCCCCTCCTTTTCCCAAATCGCTTTTTTATACCCCAAGATTTCCCACTGGTTGGTCAAACCTAGAGACCGTATCTGATGCTTCTTTTCCAATATATTCTCGACACTCCTATAAACTTGTGGGAAAAATCTTCTGCCTGAGCTGTCAAGATAGGCCCTAAATAAAAATCTCAACACTAAATGGCAATCCAGGCATTTTTTTAAAGATTGAGAGCCCAATGCCAATGAAATGGCCTTGGCTCCAGCTCTATGGAAGCCTGAGGTGGGAGTAGAGATCGCCACAGCACCGGCGCTGACCATCCGGCATGCTCCGGTGGGCTGAATGGGAGTGGGAGTCAGGAACTCCAAGTTAAGTACTAATTGTGTGACTGACTTGGGCTGTGACATTGGAGGAAACTGTTCTACCTCTAGACTTCTTCTGCAAAAGAAGAAAAATTTGTAAAGAGAAAAAGCTCTCTGAAAAGTACACCACACTCTTGAGGCCAAATGTTACAGTCATTATGGAAGCAAAAGGAGACTCAGCTTCCTCAGCCATGACTGCATCATTTCCAGTGTCCCCACCCAGGCTGCCAGCAGCAGGATTTCAGAGTGTCACAGCCCGGCCATCAGAAACACAGTGACTTTCAAGCAAAAGGCTCAAATTTGCTTTTCACTTTTAAAGTAATATACTTTTTGTAGTTATTAATGGTTTATTCATGTGATCACCCATGAGTGAAGGGCATTTCCCTCTCCCACATCTTTAATGGAAATAATTAATGAAGTGTTAGAAATTAACAACAATTAACAGTGCATAGGAATGAGGGCAAGAGGTCAGAGACTCCAAAGAAATATGATGGTTAGCTTCTCAGGTGGAATTTTGCCATTTCAAGGAGGGAGACACTGGGAGCATTTTTCTTATTAAATATCTTAACACTGTACTGATTTTTCAAATGAGGAAAAACACAGATAATGGTTCTAGCAGTCTAACATCTGACTAGTACAGATTTCTCTGATGGACTCAGAATTCCTAGCCCTGGAATGCCTCTCTTGGGAAGAAACTCAACTGTTGCTCCACAACGTGGGCCCTAACACCACAGTTTTTTAAGATTAAGCATGCTCATGGAAGGAAGTAAATTACCTGGCATTTCTATCAAGCTTATTCGTTTTGCTGAGTGCAAAATAGTACATCTTACATTTTAGCTTAGTATTAATAAGCAATGCCTGATATATAGAACAGACACAATTTAGCAATAGCATGGTCACTTTAGATTGTATTGGATTCTAGTAGATTTCTGGAAATATCTGCCACTTTGTATAATATATAAACAAACATCAGTTATATAAATTATGTGTGTGTGGCTTTTTTTATGTTTAACTATAGGATCTCTCCTGTATTATTGCTATATATAGGTAAATTAATAAGTAAATTGCCTTAACTTTATCTACCTGATAGACAAATGCCAAAGAATATTACTACTGAGGTGTTGGGTCTCTCAGCTTCACTCTGTGCATTTTTCCCCATTTTCTAAAACACAACCGGAAGTCCTTGAGCCAAAGTCTCACACATATTCCCACACTGAACACAAAGTCAGAGAGAGTGAGTCAAACTCAAATACACAAATTGATGATCTCACCAAGGATATCCTACTGGAGAACGGGCATAGGATATATATATTCTGCTTCCATCCACAAAGTAATTACAATTATAATTACATTACCTGTAATTATAAATGTAATTAATTATATTCCTGCAGTGCTTTAGAGCTTACAAGGTACATTCACATACATTAATTATTTAACCTCATCAGTACTCTGTGAAGCAGGCGCAGCAGAAAACCCGGAGAATCAACACCAAGGGCTTCCCACTGAGCCCAGAGCTGTTGCCTCCAGGCGGCCACTTCCTTCTTTCTCTCCCACGGTTACCTCCTAAACCAAGCTTACGATGAAAATGAGAAAATAATTCAGTTTCTAGAGGCAATGATGTATCTGGCTCCCTGGTCAAGCAACTTCCAAATCAGCACAAGTGGTTTTTGGAGAAGGAACGGGCCAGAATCGTGGGAGGCAGTATGAGGCACAACCACCCCAAGGCTCTGGTTTGGCCCATGTATGAGGGATTCATTGGCATACCCCGAGCCGCAGTCCATGTCTTCATGGATAAGAGTCATTCGCAGGATGACAGACTTTGGAAGCTGGAAGAGCAAACATCTATTGCGCATCTGGGACGTGCACACTCTGGGAATGCCAAGAGAGAGTCCGAATTCTGCAGCAGTTTATGGTCAACGAGAAGGGACCATCCTCATGACACCATGCAGTTCACCCATTGGGTTTTGCAGCTTAGGAGCTCAAATGTATACGCTTCTGCCTGCCTTTCGAGGTTCTCCCTCACACCCGCCTCTCGAAATCCAGCCCGACATCTCTCTAGGCTTATTTCTCATTGTGCTTTCATATCCCATCCACTCACCCTCCCACAACCAAGCCACTTTCTGTTCTTGGGCCAGGGCTCCTCGTTACAGGGCTCTGGACCTGCCTATCCTTCATCCCAGTCCCAAGCCTACCTCCTCCAGATAGAAGGGAAGGTAGACTTTGGCCCTTCCGTTGAGAACTTACAGTTTCCTTCGAGAGGGGATTTATACTCAAATAACCATAAGAGAAGTTGTAAGGTGTTTAGGGCCCTAAAACAGTGCTGCTTAAAGTGTGCACCTCTGACCAGGAGGCTCAGTAGTACATGGGAAATATGTTAGAAATGTGAATTCTTAGGCCCCAGCCTAGACCTACCGAATTAGGATCTCCAGGGATGGGCCCAGGAACCACCATTTTAACAAGCCCTCCAGATAAATCTGGTGTCTGCTAAAGTTTGAGAACCTTTGCCTTAAAAGAAGAGATTTTTGTGCAAAGCCAGAAGAAGGAGTAATTTACTTCCAGGAGGTAGCTGTTTAAGACTAATTGGATTCAGACACCCGGAGAGGGGTTGCAGGCATTCCAAAGGTGAGGACAGTGGGAACAGAGGCCTGATCCAGGGGTGGTCTGGTAACAGCAAGGACTGCCATAGGGCCAGCACCTAGGATGGCTGGAGAGTTGGCAGTCAGTTTCCAAATAATAACAATAACAATAATAATAACAGTTAAGATTTATTGAGCCCTTATTACGTGCCATGAAGATTTCTAGATGCTTTCTTTACAGTAGTTCTCTCATTCTATTCTCACAAAGACCCTATTGAGTCGATGACGCCAATTTAAACACGAGGAAATGGAGGCTTGAAGAAAATAACTAAACTGCCCAAGTCACACAACTTGGGTTTGAATTTTCACAGCAGTGAGGGTGTAGGTTGAGTTTTAAGCTTGGCAGCACCAAGATCACAGCTTTATTTTAGGGCAATTTGGGAGCCACACAGGCATGGTTGACACCAAACGGGTCATTGGCAAGGAGACCAGTCTGACGGCCTTAACCCAGGAGAGAGGAAGGATTAGAACAGGGGCAGTGGGAATGGAAAGGAAGGGGCAGATTCCAGATACTACAGGGTCCCAACAGCAGGACTTGTCAAGGCTGAGAAGGAAGGAGCAAAGGAGGCTAGAGCCAAAAACTGTTCTTGGAGCTTACTCCGGGAGGAAACTGGAGTCATTAACCAAAGGAGACAACAATAGTAACAACAGACACATGACCCTCTTCTTTTAGATTTTATTTATCAAATACTTATATGCTAGATACTATGCTAAGAGCTTTACATAGATAAGTTCATTTAATTTTTATAACAATATTAAGAGGTTATGACTATTGTTCTCATTTTACAGATGAGAAAACTATTCTACTCTCGCCATGAAATAGTACTGGCATCTTCTCAGTGACTGGGAGATTTGTTCTTTGAAAGAATTTAAATAGATTTCTCCCAAACTGGGAAGAAAATAGAACATAGCCAAGTAAAGCAACAGGTTGATTGATCCAGCGGTTCCCAACCTTCTTCACACACCAGAATCCCCTGTGGAGCTTTACTAGCACTCCACTGCTGGGGCCCCAGGCCCAGAGATCAGGATTCAGTTGGTTTGGGGTGAGGCCAGAACAGCATTTGTAGTTTGTTGTTTAAAGCTCCTACAGGTGTTTAATGTGTAGACAGCACTGAGACTACTGAATTACCCAACTGACAAGCATTTGTTGCTGACCTACTAGGTAGTTGGTGCTGTGCTCCATGCAGTGGCAGAATCCGAGGGTGAACAAGACGCTGCACCAGCCCTTGGAGTCGTTATCTTCCAGGATCTGCATAAGACTAAGAAAGAAGATAGAAACAATATTGGGGAGCAGAGCAGAGCATAGGTGGTGAATTCAGTCAATGACCTGGAATTAATCCTTTGGGCCTGCTAGGAGAATCCGGGAGGACTCAAGAAGGACAGTGTTTATACTAAATAAAGCAGATAAGGAAACCATCAGAGATTGCTGTGTAAAGTTACGCTTCCCCTTCAGAGGTCAACTGGCGTAGACCAATTTGTCATCTTCTGCCTCCTTTCTCCGAAAGAGGAGCTCTGAATGGTTTACATATCCAGGCCCAGGTCAGGCCCTGGCGCCTACACTGCTGAAGGTGGGGCACATCTTTTTCTTGGCCAATAGGAAAAGAAGGAAAACACTTCAGCAGCTGCTCAATCCCAGAGTCTTTATTTGAACTTCCCTGGACCAGGCAAGTTAGTGGTATTTATGGCTTAAAAGAATTTCCATCTGTAAGTTTATCTTCTTGTTAAAAATCAGCCATCCCCTACCCAAAACAACCAAAGACAATAAATCAAGGCTTAAGTAAGGAGCAAAGACTTATCTCCACAAATAGGAATCCCTATGGTTGCTAACATACTATTTTTATAGTATCAGGCATTGTAAGAGGTTAAGTGATTGGCAGGTGGGGGTGAGCTTCCTTTCAACTGGGTACACAGAAGTCATGGAAATGATCCATATGTTGTCCAAGCTAAGGGAGGAAGAGCTGGGCAAACACCCCCAATGAATTCCAGTGCCTCATCAAGGCTTTACCTCTCCCAAATGACGCACACTGGTGCTGTTATTGTTAACTGATTCTGCCAGTTGATGACTATCCTCTCCAATGTGGTTCCTTTCTCTTTCACAGAAATAATGGTGTTAAAATAAGCAAGTCTCATTTCTGAACACTGAACAGATATACAGTTCTGTCACCGTCACTGAGGAGATGACAGCAGAGTTTAGTGGCAGCCAACTGGTGCAATAAGCTACTACTACTTTACAAACTGTAAAAAAGGTACTATTTGATGCCCACTGACTCCAAAATCTCCTCTTCTAAGAAGATTCTGTGCTCTTCTTGTCCAACCCTGGGCTCAATTGCAGTATCAATGACGGGCCCAGGCAGTGACTCTTTCAACTTAACATTCATGTTGCTCCCACTCCCCACCCACATTGTACCTCATGAGTTAGGGGTGTCATTTTCCCACTGTTCAAGATCAGCCTTATTCATAGGGACAACAGAGGGAGCCCATGTAAGTCAAAGGCCTTTTACTACCAAATATGTGTACTGATCAAGTTGTCATATTGTCTGAAATATTTTCTTTTCTGAAGAATTTCAGCAATTTTTTCTTCTGGAAAAATTTGGGAGGATTGCTCATTCCCTCGGGACATCGTTTAAAACGCATATAACCTTTGGAATTTTGGTTCCACATATTAAGCTGCTTTCTATTATTTATTCCCCATGATACAGCAAGTTTTCCGGTAACATATAATAGCAATAATACACACATACAGTGTAGAATTTAAAACCTACAAATCATGTTCATGGAAATTATTTATTCTTCTCAAACATTCTCCCACATGGGCAGATTGAGCCTTACCCTCCCAGTGTTAAAAGTAACTGCCTTTCCTTGGAGTGCTCCTGGAGTTGTCTGAGGTATAAGGCAGGGTAAGAAGCCAAGAGGAGGGAAACGAGCTGTCATCAGCCAAAATTTCTTCCAGAGGGAGCCAAGCATTCACTTAGATTTCTTTCACAAAGGGAAGTGCACATTGCTTGGGTCCTCCAAAGCTCAAAGGAAAATTTACACAATTCTTTTCCCCTGACAAAGTTTTCTCCCATCCCATCCCCTTTTCCTGAGAAATTTAAAAGATACAGAAAAGTTAAACTCTCACATTCATACTTCCCAGAGTTAACAACTGTTAATATCTGGTCATATTTTCCTCCAGTTTTGGATTTTTTTTTTTAAGAAATAATATACCTCAGATTCCAAACTCCGTCCCCTTCAACCAGTCTACTCCCCAACACCCAAGGGAAATCAATTTCATGAGTTGGGTATGGACCCTTTCAGTCTATTAAAAATATATATGTTTTATACACTTGTGCACACCACAAGTAATATACAGCATTACTTACTATATGTATTTTGTTATTTAAATAAACGACATCATTCTTTACAGTTTCTGCAACTTGCTTTTTTTTTCCTATTTAATGTTAGGTTTCTGATGATCCATCCATGTTGAGAGACACAGATCTAGTTCACCCCTTTTCATTGCGTATATATCACATTTCCAATTCACTACTGATGGATATTTAGGTTCTTTCCAACTTTTCACTCTTGTTTACAGTGCACATGTCCCTTTGTACACACATACAAGGACTTTTGTAGGAAATATATGCAGTAGTGGAATCTATGGGCTTAGCTTATGCTCAAGCTCTATTTTACTTAGGTGTTGCTGAAAAAGACTCTGAAAGTGACTATATTAATTTACCTTCCCACCAGCAGAAAGTGATGGGACCCTTTCCCCCACATACTGGACGACATATATTATTGGATGTTTAATTTTTTCCCAATTGAATGGTTAAAAAATAATGGGTAAGCGTTGGTTTTATTTCTCATTTCCATGACTATTAGTAAGTTTAACTATCTTTTCACGGGTTTATTGGCAATAACAGTTTTCTTTTATCATGTTCTTTGCTTATTTTTCTATTAGATTATTTGTATTTTTATTACCAATTTGAAAAGGCTCTATATGTATCCTGGATAGTAATCTCTTGCATATTATATACATTGCAAAGAAATTTTCTTTTCGTATTTTTGAATTGGTAATATATTCATATGGTAAAAACCTAAAGAGCTACAAGACTACCTAGTAAAAAGTCTCTTTCTCACATCTCTTACTCTCTCCCTCATTCCATCCACCTTCTTGGAGAAACCCAATCCTCTGGTGTACTCTTCTGGATACTTTTAGGCATATACACAAAAACAGTTTCTATGTCCTCTACAATTACTTTATATAAATTCATAAGATAGCAGACTATACATTCGTTCTGCATCTTTCTTTTTTCACTTAAATAATCTTAAAAATCATTCTATATCAGTGTACATTTCTTTTCTCTCTAGTTTATTTTATTTCATTGCAGTTATTTATTTTTGGCTGCAGTCTTCTTTCATATTGATGGGCCAGAATTTATTTAACCAGTTTCCTACTGATTAGCATTTATGTTGCTTTTGATTTTTTATTATTAAAAACTGTGCTTCAGTGACTACTCTTATACATATATTACTTCACACATGAATAAATACATGTAGGATAAATCGTCAAAAGTGGAAGAACTAGTTGAAGCTAGGTGCTTTTTCTATTTTAATAGGTATTACCAAATTATTCTCTGCAGAGGCTATACCAATTCACACTCCCACCACAATGTACGTCACTTGTCTTTCCTAAAGATTAATATAATAATAACAAATAACATTTATTGAGTGCTATTATAGGCCATAGTTCTAAATCCATTACTTGTCTTTTTAAGAAATCATTATGGAAAATGTCAAATGTGAATAAAAGAAAAGAATATAATGAACTCCCATATACCCTTCACCCAGCTTCAGTAATTAAGAACATATGGCAAATCTTCTTTTATCTATACACCCATTCTCCTTTCCACACACCTGCCAGATTATTTTAAAGCAAATGCCAGGCATCGTACCATTTCATTCATAAATATTTCAGTAGTATCTCTAAGAATATTTTAAAAGTAACCACAGTGTCATTATAATGTCATAAACATTAACAATAATTTTTTATGATCACTTAATACCAGTCAGTATACAGATTTCCCCAACTGACCCACAAGCATCTTTTGACAGGTGGTTTCTTTGAATTAGAATCCAAACGAAGTCCACACATTTCATTTGGTTGCTATGTCTCTTTAAATCTCTTTTGGTCCCTAACAGCCCTCATTCCTCTTGTTTTCTCACTATTTATTTATTAAAGAAAAAAGTGTCAAGGTAGTCAAAAGGTACAAACCTCTAGTTATAAAATAAATAAGTCTGAGGGATGTAATTACAGGGTCATGACGATACTTAACAATATTGCGTTGTGCATTTGAAAGTTGCTAAGAGAGTAGATCTTGAAAGTTCTCATCACAAGAAAACAAATTTGTAACTAAGTGAGGTGACAGATGTCAATCAGACTTACTATGGTGATCATTTCACAATATGTACACATATTGAGTCATTATGTTGTATACCTGAAACTAATAGGATGTTATATGTCAATTATAGCTTAATAAGAAGAAAAGTGTCATTTGTTCTGTTCAATTGTATTTTAACTTTGTTTATAATAGGTTTTGTTTGTTTCTTTGTTCCCATATAAAAGAGTTAAATTTTGCTAGAGTCAAGTACCTGTACTCTCTAGTGTGTGTTATTCATATTTTGTTAAAGAAAGCCTTCCCCACTCCAAGGGTATGTAGTTTTCCCCCATAGGTTTAGAGTTATGTGATTTACATTTTAGGCCTTTAATCCATCTGGAATTTATATTTGTGCACAGTATAAAGTAGGAATCTCATTTTAACTTTTTCCATGGGGCGGGTCCATTCTTGACCCTTTCTTCATTGATTTGCAATGTTATCTGACACAAACTAAATTGTAGCATATGCGTGGCTCTGTTTACAGGCTCCCTCTCCTGTTCGATTGATTTGTTTATCCAATCCTACTCCAATGCCACCCTGCTTTACTGACTATAGCTTTGTCATATGTCAGGCCATTGTCAGGACAAATTTGTTTTCAAATTTTTTAATGTGCAATAAAATCAGGCTAATCAGAGCCCTTCTGTGTTCAAACAATGATGGACTTTGGCTTAGGAGGAAAACGCCATTTTACAGGCTGTTGGAACTGAGGTAGGAGTCCATGTTGTGCTAACATAACACTGACAGGCTGGATTTCCTTTGTTTGGGAAGGTTTCCCATAGTTCTTCTACAAGGACAGTACTTTCACAATGTCTTCTCAGATCACAGAGGGTTTCACCTTTCCTCCCGTCATCTCCTCCTCCATCCCCATCCAGGTGTGTGGGCAAAGAGAAAGCGAGAGGGAAAGTCTGTGAATCCAGGAGGTAAGTGAGGGTGAACACGCAAATCTTTGGTTTACAGATTATGAATAAGAGGCCCCAGAAGAGTCAGAAGGTCAAGCTCCAAGTCATAGGACTCTCATTATTTGCTGTTCTGCCAACTACCAAATTTCATAGATTTCGATGTCTCAAAGAGCCAATAGCTGACAGGTTTTGATTAATTCATCAGATCCCTACTGCTTGACCAGTCTGGAAAGCGTGGGAGAGATGGCAGCAGTGAATGTGCTGATCAGCTCTCAGATGAGAAAGGAGTGTTCTTGCCGCAGGAAAGAACATGCAGAGCCCCAGAAACAGAGACCTGCCTCCTGTCCTCAAGGCTGATCCGGGGAACAAGTTCTACCCTGCCTCGGTGTGAGCGTTACTCCACAAAAGCGAACACAGCTTTCTTTCCTCCAAGGCATCAAAGACCTTTGCACATCCTCATAAGGCTAACTAAATCGTGTTTTGATGGTAAAGCATATATAGGCCCAGAATAAAAAAAAAATTACACTTGATAATAATTAATTCAGGATACAGCAAAGCATTTGAAGTGTGGCTTTTATACGTTGTACAGAGAAAAAGACCTGCCTGAGTTTTCTAGTCTCTGATTTGGTAAAGCCCAAAAGACAATAGGCAATTTCACAGCCAAGATGGGTAAAGAGGATGTTGTCTCTTTGGAGACCTGAAAAAAAGAGCAAAAGTAAAAAAACTCACTAATGCTATATTTCCTAAATGGTATATAGCAAAGAGTGATGCTGCCGGGGGTTCACTACCATGGGGAAATGACGCTTTTGTTTGGCAGAATAGGACCAATGCATAGGACTCTTATTTACTCATCCAACAAATATTTACTGCTCCCTATTACTACTGAGGATCCATATTGGCCAAGATATACATGTGTCATTTTTCATGGAATTTTCTTTCCAGAGTTGAAAAGGCAAATGACAAGTAAAAAACAAATGGCCAGCTGCAATGACTGGCGTGAAAGAAACGAAGGTCTGAGCTAGAGGCCCAACACAGGGAACTCATGTTATGTAGGGTGGTCAGGGAAAGCTTGCCTGAGAAGTGACACTTAAATTGAGACATGAGGGAAGCAAAGGGAGCTGTCTAAGCAAAAACTAGGCAGAAGAAAGTTCCTGGCAGGTGCATAGGCCCTGAAATGAGCAGAAGCTTGGCAGGTGGAGGAGCTGAAGGGAAAGCAGCGAGAAGGAGAGTGAAGCCAATGGAAAGTGCAGAGATAGAAGGCGGTGATAGGATATAAGCCCTGGCTGGGTTATGCAGGGCCTTGTAGGCCAAGGTAATCCATTCACATTTTTATCTTAAGAGCAGGGGAAAGTCTTGGGCAGTTCTTACGCAGGAGAGTAACAATCTGATTCATGTTTTGCAAAAATTTTTCTATCTGCTGTGTGGAGAATAGAATGAAAGGGCGGATGTTTAAGTGGGAAGAGATGGTGGTTTGGACTAGGGTGGGGAAGTGAAGAGGCAGAAAAACTGGTGGATTCACTTTGGAAGTGGATTCTACTAGGCTTGTGGGCAGACTGTATCAAGACAGTAAGGAAAAGGGCAAAATCTAAGGCGATGCATAAGTTCTTCACTTGAGCCACCAGGTGGGTGAAAGTGCCTTTTGCCAATACGGGAAAGACCGGTGAGGGAGAGCGTAAATTGGAAGTGGAAACTAAATGTTCCATTCGGACAAGTTGAATTTGTGGGTATATGATTCTGAAATTCAGAGGAGAGGTTTAGACCGGAGATAAAAATTGGGCATTGTCAGTATATAAAGATACTGAACATGGGAAGGAATGAAATCATCTGAGGAGAGAGTTTGGAGAAGGACATGAAGACGAACAAAAATCAAAGTCTTAGAAGCATCAACATTCGACGTGAGGACAAAAGGCAAGGAGCTCACACAACGGAGGAGGAAAAACAGTAAAGAGAGTGTGTTGTTAAGGAAATCAAGTGGGGAGCATTTCACGAAGGATGGAGAGCTCGGTTCTCTTCAAGAGAACGCTGTCAGGATCCTTGGAGAGCAAGACCGAAGGGACTAAGAAAGAACATGCAGAAGGCTCCTGCTCCTCCTTGTGACCTGTGCACCACGTCACAAGTTCAGGGACTTATTGTTCAAGGAGATTTGTCGGCCAAAACACTATTGCTGCCCATCTGGAAGTTACCAGATTTGAGGCGAACTCTCATAGAGCCAATCACAGGAGATCGGGAACTCAGCACCTCATCCCTGCATCCCTGTACCAGCTCCTCACTGGCTGCAATAATTCGGGACTGCCTAGCCCAGCCCTGGTGTTATACACTAGCTCAATATTATTCCTTGAAATCCTGCTCAAAATTGGCATCACGTTTTTCAGGAAAATTTACCATCATCTATTAAAATTTTAAATGTTCATGAACTCTGACCTGGCATTTTTATTTCTATGAATCCCATAAGAGCTATGATAAATGTTCAAGAACGTTCTAATTTGCAGACTTTTTGTGATAGTAAAAAATTGGAACAACTTAAATATCCATGCATAAGGAGATAGTAAATATTAAAGTGTGATACCCGAGCAGTTGAATGTCAGGTAGCCATTGGAAAAAAACGAAGTCTTTCTAAGATGTGCTGACATGCAAAGGAAACCATGACATATTGTATTGCTGCCTGCCCAGCATGCACTTCCATCTCCTTGCTGTCTAATAGAACCCCAGTTTTGTTCTGCTCTCCACCCCCTCCCCAAAGTAGCCCATGTGACTCAGGGTTTAGCCAATTCATGCATTCCCCTAGAGACTCTAAATATGAAGATCCTCTCCAAATCTGTTTTCAACTCTGTAGCCAAAGAGATTTTTAAAAATCTAATCACTTCATCTTCTTCTCCTAGCCCTTGGAATAAAGACCAAAATCTTGTACAAAGGTCTATGAGGCCTTGCGTATCTGACTACTGGCTGACTCCTCCTCTATTCTCATCCCTCTGCTGTTCCCTGGGCTTCAACCACACTGGCCTTCTCTCTGTTCTTTGAATCACAATTTGGACCTTTGAATGTGATGTTCTCTCTGTCATCATCTTTCAGATAGCTCAAATATCACCTTCTCAGGGGAGCCTTCCTGACCACTCAAGCTAGATTATATCCATCTGTTTTTAAGCTCAAAAACATCATTTGCTTTTCCCTCTTAGATCTTCTTATGTAAAGTCATGCATTTGCTGTACGATTATTTGATAAATAGCTATCTCCCTCACCCGACTCTAAGACCTCTGAAGGAAGGACATGTCTGTCTTGCCCCAAAATTTATCAGTAGTACCCCACACAATACCCGGGGCAGAGTAGGGGCTTCATAAATGTTTGTCAAATGGATGAATCTGGAACTGTGTCTTACACATGGTAGGAGCTCCACTGACAGGAATTGAATCAAACTGAGCTGGAGATGAGGATTTCAATTTGTTCTGTCAATTTCGATCAAAACACCTTATGAGACTTTAAGATTCAGACATAATATATTCTTCCTTCCTCCACCCAATCCATCAGTAAATCTCATCAACTCTACCTCCAAAACACACCCCAAATCTTTTCCCAACCCTTCATCTCCACTACCACCACCCTGGTCCAAACCACCAACAGGTCTTACCTGGACTATTATGATAGCCTCCCAAGTGGGTCCTACCTCCAGCTGTGGCCCCCTACAGTCATTTTCCATGAGGCAGGTAAGAGAACCTTTTAAGTAAATCAGATCACGTCAAACCCCTGCTTAAAACCTACCATCACTCCCCAACACACCTAGAAACACACCTGAGATACAGTTCAAATTCCTTACCCAGGCCTTTTCTGCCTCCTAAAAACCTCTTTGACATAACCTCATAACCTCAGAAACTGTCTCTACTCTCCAACTCACTGGCCTTTCTTCTGTTTCTCCCACACACCAATCCTTTCCCATTTCAGGGCCTTCACTGACTCGGATCTTTGTTGACAATGCCCTTCCTACACGGCTATCCCTCACCACCCAATTTAAAACCACCACCCAGCCTATCACATGACTCTGTTGGAAGCTACCTGGCACTTATCTCTACCTGGCCTTTTTCTTGTTTATTTCTTCATCTGTCTTATTTACGGCTATATTCCCCATACCTAGAACAGTGGCCGGACGCTAAAAGGTGGTTAATAAATTTCTGTTGAATGAATGAACATCTTCTTTAATCCCTTACAAATTGATTTCCAGCCTTTTACTTCACTGAAAGTACTCTTTCAGTTGCCTTCAGAAATGACTTTTTAGTTCTAATTGTGGACTTTCCCCCACTTCCCACCTCTGCTGCATATTGGATACCCCCTTCTCCTTCTAGAGTTTGCCTTCTTTCCTTTTGCTATATCTCTCTCCCGCTGCCCAACTGACTGCTCTTTCCCTCTCCCATTCTCACACTTAGAACATCCTTCATGGTTTAACTTTTTATTCTTCTCCTTCTCTTAGAAATTCCCTGCCCCATAACCCAAGGACTTGAGTTATGGCTAATTCTTGCTTTCCCTTTGGCCTACGCAGCCAAGCTGTCATCTCAGGCTTCTGTGTCTTTTCTGTAACATTTCTTGGATTCAACACTTTTTCCATTACCATTCCAAGCCCTCTCTGTTTTTATCTACAATAACACAGACTCTTCCTACTTCGTAAATGTCTCTTTCAGTTTCAAAAATTCAGAATCATAAGATAGCAGAATTGCAAGTGTCCTTTAGGCAACCTATCCAACTTCCTCATTTTTTGAGTTGAGAAAACTGAATCCCAAAGACAATCCCACGGTTTGCTCAATACTTGAGTTAAGGGCTCACTTGAGAATCTTTCCACCTCTCCTTCTACACTGTCTTCTTCTTTGTCTCCAAAATGTTCTCCCCAACTTGGCTTCCTTTCCTACACAGCTGTCATGTCGATCTTCCTCAGGAAGGAAATGATCCCAACTGCTCAAAAAACCTCAAGGGCTTCTAACGCTTCTGTTAAACTGAGAAATCTACTCACTGTTCCTAGATACTCTGCTCCTAGATTTAAGCTCAAACTCCTCAGCCTGGCATCTTGCACTGAAGTTTTCACAAGCCAATACCTTTTCTGTTAGCCTCAGAGAACAGAAAAGGAATCAATAGAAGCAAGATATTGGAAGACAAATTTCACATTAATATGAAGAAGTTTTCTAATTATTAAAATTATTCTCCAATGGCATGGGTTCTCTTGGGAGATGGTGAGCCTCCTGTGAGACTCAGTGTTCAAGAATGGGTTAGACATACAAGAAATATCGGAAAGAGGGCTCTTATCATGGAGAAGGGAGGGGAACTGGTTGAAACAACCTCATATTCCTCACAATTCTCAGGACCAACACCCAGGGTCCTCCCTGTGCTAACCTACCCCAGGGTTCCTTTTCACATCTCCCCTCCAAACACCCTGAACTTATAGCTGTTCTATTCTATTCTATTCTATTCTATTCTATTCTATTCTATCCACACTTTCCAGTCCTTCTATGCCTTTTGTTTATGCTGTTCTTGCTGCTTGAAATATATGAAACCATCTGTATGAAACCAATTTAAATGTCACCTCTTCCATGACACCTTTACAGACACTTCCAGTTAGGTCTTTCTCTCTATCTCCCTTAGTGTAGAATCATGTCATTGTTTTTCTCCAGGGTGGATTGGAAGGAATGTTAATCAACATCTGGTCCAAACACCTATGATTCTGTTCCCTTGCCATCTCTTCTTCCAAGGAGCCCTGCACACCATTGCTCCATAAAACTACATACTTCTCCTTCCATTGCATTTTTTTTTTTTTTTGTCTCTTTTAGGGAACCTCCAGTATCCCTGCCTCAAATACTTGCCCCATGGCCCTACAGTTCCAGGTCTCCATCAGTAGAGCCCACACTTGGCTTTCCCAGCTGAGGAGCTCCTCCCCTTTGGTCAGATGAGTTCCATCTGCATCTCCGCCTGTGTTTCCTGATCCTTCTTCCCGTATGCTCAGGCCATTCTCTCACCTGGAATGTCTTTCCCTCTTTTCCCTGCTGAGAAACGTTTTTATACTCCCTTCCAGGAAGAGTTTCTTAACTAAGAGGGTGCTCTTTTTATTGCAAATTTCTTGATTACTGGGTTCAGAAAGACAATGTCTGACTCTATATCGATAGTGAATTGTTTTTTAGCTGTTTTGAGTATTGACATCTGCTCTCCATTTCAGGAACATGAGCCACCTCACATGTCTTTTGCCCACTCCCACCCACCCAATGTATCAAGTACACAGGAGACAGTAAACACTTGATAACGTTCATTAAACAAGTTATGTCTTATCAGCAGCCATCTCATCAAACACTTGCCTAAACTGCATTTTTCACTGAGATGCAAAACCACATAGAGAATTTTAAAAATTAAAAAGATGTACTTGGAAAGGGAGACCAAGAGGAGAAACTGAATATTAGCAGTGAAACATAGAGGTAATAAACCCTTAATAGTTTCCTAAAAGAGTAGGCATGATTGCTTTAATTGAAGCAGAAAGACACGAACACCAGAGATATGCTCATTTAATACCAAGAAGATGAATTAGAAAAGCCACCCCAAATATTTTTTCCCCCAAGTGATGTATTGTGTGATGAAAAGCTTGTAATACATTATGGTTGTACCTTTGACATATGATTTAACCCATTGGTACAGTGTCTGGATTTCTTGGTTTGCCTCTGTCTGCCTTTGGCTGTTAGGAGATTCTGAAATGAGAGCTGAAATGGAGCCTTATAAGGGTTTGATGTGGAGGGTGAAGTCTATCTGCAGATTTATGCTGAGAATTTACAGTAGCTTAAGAAGAATTGCAAAACTGAACAATACAATATGAAAGTTATTCCTTAGAGACAGATCACTCTGAAATCTGGCTCCAAGGGGTCTTCCTGCTTAAGCTTCCAGGCCAAATGACGGCACACGAATATATTGCTAGAAATTGGAGATGTGGCATTTCACTCTTCCAAATGTTTCCAGAAAAGTAACTTTGACTGCAGGGAAATCTTCAGTGCAAAGCAAAACTAAGCCATGGTGTAGCCCCTCACCCTGGCCCAGGCTGAAGGAGGCAGCCAGTGCCTAACCGGTCCATCAGAGGGCTCTGCTAAGGGAGCTTCTGCACATTCTGACGTGGACTCAGTGAATTCAGATCAGGAGTGGAGAGACAGCGTCCTCTCTCCCTGCTCTGTGTCCTGTTAAGCCTTAGAACCCAGGGGCATGCTCATCAAAAGCAATTAACATTGCTAAGAAAGCTACCAGCTTGCACCTTACTATCTTTCACAGAGAAAGCATTTTAAAATTTTTCACAGAACACTTGGTTTCTTCACTTCAGTGCTATGCTGCTAGGTCATGGGGAAAAAAGTGTATTATGACCTCTAAATGTTTTTCTGCTGTGCTTGCGCAAAGCCGGCCCAGCTACATCTCATCTTTGGCAAGTTTAATGAGTTTCCCCCACTATCTCTCTTTTCCATCATTAAGATCATTCTTGAAACATTTAAGCAAGAGTGGGCTCAGCCCAATACTCATAAACCTCGCCCTCCTCCGCCTTCTGGCTCATGCTGACCTGGTGTTGGGTAACCACTCTGGCTGTATCCTGTCAGCTCGTTGAACACCCATCTAATGCTGGTATGATCTGTATAGCATCTTCCTCCAAATTACTGATGACTATGGCGTGTGAGAGAGCATCAAAAACCAGAGTACAATAGAAATAGAGTGAGTAATCTGCTTCCCTTCAACCCATGAGGCCCACCCCACAGTCCTAGATCCAGATTAGCTATGAAATTTTTTCTGACTGCTACCCTATTCTCGAAGATGTTTTGCTATTACTTTGCTGAGTGTAGAATAAACACCTCCTTGCATTTGCTAGGCCTTCGAATTCCACCTGTGGCAATTAGCTTTAGCATTCTCTTTCATGTCCACTAATGAAACAATCTCACCACATGTTCCGTACCTTGATCTCACCCTCTCGTGACTCAAGACTCCTCATTCCCCTTGTCTCCCTGCTCCAGCTTACAGTCCTAGAATGAACACAGAACAGATTTTAAACACTAGACTTTCTTTCTGTGGTCTCTTTTCCCAGCCACTTGGCAAATGCATAGCCTGTCTTTCCCTCTAGGATTGTTCCTTTATAAGAATGTATATGGATTCCCCACCATCAGGCTTGGGGAGGTGCAGTGGGACTCAAACTGCCTGATTCAGGCTTTCCCACAAATCTGAGAAACGCATCTAGAGAGTTCTGTTATTCTTAAACAGCTGTCTTTGAAGGGAAAAAGACGGAGAGAGAGCAGAGGTTCTGGGTCCACCTAACGAAGTCGATCTCTTGGAGTCAGGTGTGGAGCCAGATGGACCCACAGCGGAGTAGGCAGACACGACAGAACAACGCCATCTAAAACTGTCACCCCAAGTATTGACAAACTGGGTGTTTCTTTTCCTAAAAACTTTTGCTTTGAAGTGGGTGTTCCAATAGCATGTGGGACTCTACAACTCAGACCAGGAATCTAATTTGTGTCTGAAGTTAGGAGCTCCATTGAGGGAAAAGAGGAGATCACAGATTCCAGGTTATAAGATTCTACTGATCTAGCATGAAATCCCCAAGAACACTTTAGCCTCTCAAGCCATTTTGGATTGAAATGACAAGCTGCAAACTCTAAAAGATTTAACTGAGGGAAAAGCAAGTTAGCTTATTTAAAACTCTTCGTTATTAACACTAATAACAATTAATTACATTTATTCTGATTTATGGACACCTGCTTAGCATCAACAACACGGACCCACCCCTCCAATTATTTAGTGATACAATGGCACATTCATTTTGCTCAGAGGAGTCAAGCCTTTTCTAATTTCCTGTGTAGCCACCTTAAGCTCTGTGTATATCTTCCTAGTTTAAATTACCCCCAGGCCTCAAACATATTTGCCTGATTTTGAAAACAGCAGGAGGTGCTTTTTGAAGTTTTTGAAATGCATACCCATGCATACATGCCTATGTGTGCATGCACACACACAGAGGTCACTCAATCCACAGGCAACATGAGAAGATCCCCTTTGTGCAAAAGTTTTCCAAGGACTTAATATCACTCGGATGTACAAAACTTCTACTTTTTCCCCTCATTTGAATGATCTATCACAATTATATGTGTTTCTTATTTATAACACTATTTTTGCAACAACAAAAAAATATGGGATAAGTGATGACCAAAATGACTTTAGAAGTCAGTGTAGGACATTATTTTCTGCTCTTAGTCCTTACCAATGTCAAGTGCAAAATTTAAATTAACAAGCACTTCCTTTATTGGAATGACTTCAGCACTTTTGCTGCCTTCCATTGATTTCTATTTACTTTGGCAGCCACAGGCAAGAAGAACATATTTCTGTGCCTGAAGAAGCAACCTAAGACTTCACGAGGGGATGTAGCTGTGAATGTCATGATGAAATGTTGCTGCGAGGTTATTCTAAGAATTAACATAATACAGAAGGAACACTATTTATGTAGTGTTGCTGCAAGCCTTAACTCCCCGTTAGTGTTGTGTTAGAGCAGGCTTCCAGCTATATTTCTCATATTAACAACTGGTCTATAGTACTTTAACCTAGCAGTAAATATGATGTCAAAGCCATTTTAAAACTAAACAGCTTACCTGCAAATATGTCATATGCCAGATATTCCCAACCAGAGGTGACCTTGACCCCACTCTGGCTCATGGGGTAGAAACTGATGCTACCACTATGTCACTAAGTTACTGTTGACGATTGACGCATGTAAGTGATTATTCTTCACTAGAAATACCAATAGTAAATGTTTCTATGGTGCAAGTTGGCTTCAAAAAGATAGAAAACTCTACAGAAGAGCCAAAATAGGCTTTGGACTCATTGTCCAGATTTTTTTAAATTATTTTTTGTTAGCCTCAGGTTTCTTAGAATTGAAAAACCAATGGAATGAAAGCAATCAGAAGATACTCGCTCTCTTACTTCTCTCCCCACCTTATCACCTGCAATACAAATGCAGTCATACGATGGCATATTCAAGTCGTCTCCCAAGGGTAACTAGGCAGAAAGAGGAGTTATCACATTTTCCTTGAACCCTGTCTTTTATATCCTGGCAGTTCAAACATTTGTCAACAGTCAGTGGCTCTGCTGGCTTTATCAACAATGCAGAAATAAAGAAATAAAATTAAGCCAAACTTTTAAAAATCAAGATCAACCCGAGATGACTACAGAAGACATTTTCTCACTCTGTAAACTAAACGTCTGTTGATCCAGTGTCAACTTCCATCCCTCCTTCTAGGACTGCAGGTGAGACCAGGAAGTGGCCCAGAGGATGCACAAGAAGCCTGGTGGAAAGCTGGATGGGAGGAGGGTATGCTGACAGGCAGGAGGCAGCTCATTCCATGGCAACTCAAGCAGAACACCCGGACCAACACTCTCTCTGGTGCAGCGAGAGCGGGGCATCGGCTCCTTAATGACCCCGGATGGTCGGGAGCTCTGTTTTATGTCTTATGGCAATTACTAGGAGACCAGGCTGGCTAAGTCAAAGCAGCTGTGGGGCCACATGCACCTTAACTACAAATGTGCTGACCCCTCAGATCTCACCCGCACAGGCACCACCATCCCCAAAACCGGGCCAAATCCATTTCTTTGAGGCATTATATACAAATGCCACTTCTCAGAAATTCTGAGTCACTTTTGAATAAAGCTGTGTACTTACTCTTTACCTCTTTGAAGCATTGGCTAATGATGCTCAAAGAAAAAAATTAGCCAGTCCCCTACAATAGTAGACAATTCCTAATGAGCAAGTTTCTACAGCAGAAAATCTCTCATAGTGTCTCCTGCCATTTTGACAGGTGATTCCTAAGCAGTGGCACCAGGGGTCTGTCAGCGGGCATTATCCAGGCAGGGCCTTCCTCTGACTCACCTTTACTCTCTCTCAGCCGTCCAACACAACTGTCCTGACCCCTACGTGCCAGGTGCTAGGAACAGACCATGAGCAATTCTGACCTTACCTTGCTCTCCCTCAGCTTCTAAGTCAAGGGACAATTAATTACTCTGAAGTGGGGTGAGTGTGTAGGAAATGAGGACAAAACTCTATTAACGGTGACAATGGTGTTTCTCAGGCCAGCCACACAGAGGCCACCTTCCCTCCTTGAGGCCAGCTTTAAAGGGGCCAGGGAGGACTTTCGAACGACTTTGCCTAAATAGCAAGTATAGTCTTCCAGGCCTAGAGATGATTTCTGCCTAGCCTTGGAAGTTTCCTGGGTTAAAAAGTAAATCTCAGTGTGAACCTTTGTCACCCTAGAATACAAGCAAAGACTGGATTATGTTAAGCCCTGCATCCAGTTACCAATCGCTTTCTGCCACATTCTTAAGATTCATTGGGAAGTAGTATCTTGAGATTTAGAATGTATTTACCCATTGAACAGATGTTGTAGTGGCATTTAGTTTTATTTGTTCAAAAATCACTTATTTCAGCCTCACTGTGTACTAGGTACTAAGCACTACTAATTTTAACCCATTAAAGCCCCATTGGAACCCTATGAGAGAGGTGCTGTTATTATCCCCAATGACAGATGAGGAAACTAAGCATTGAGAGGTTCAGTAACTTCCACAGGGTCACACAGCAGGTGGGAGTAGCAACTTGCACACGATCCTTTCTAAGCTGTCTGGACATCTTCTTGTCTGGGAGGCTCTCTGAGAATAGCGTTCTGGACAGCCCATCCTCTTCCCCAAGGCTCCCCCTTCTCTGCTGCCTGCTGGATGTGCTCCCACTTGGACCCCGTGTGAGCAAAATCTGCTCAATGCCAGGAAAAGCAGGAGACGGTCGACGCCAACACCCCGGCCCCTGAAGCCAAGAAAGCAAGAGACAAAGCAGAATCCGCCCCTGTGGCTCCTTGACCCTAGACTCGAGGGAGGAGAATCTTGTGCCAGGGGAGATCTCAGGGGAAAACAAGGTCTCATCGTGAAAGCTTTAAGAGAAGCCAGGAAGAAACTTCCACACAAAATCTGCAGGAGGCTTTGCTCCAGGGTCAGGTGATTGCACAGACAGAGCAGGCGGGAGGTAGAAGGGGCAGCTGACCTCACATCCATCTGCAGTCAAATGCCCTTTGGACCACAGTGCCCTCCCTGCACCAGATGGCACAGAGTGGTGAATTTTTTTTTCCCCCTGAGGAAGATTAGCCCTGAGCTAACATCTGCTGCCAATCCTTCTCTTTTTACTGAGGAAGACTGGCCCTGAGCTAACATCCATGCCTATCTTCCTCTACTTTATATGTGGGATGCCTACCACAGCATGGCTTACCAAGTGGTGCTATGTCCACACCTGGGATCTGAACTGGTGAACTCCAGGCCACCGAAGCGGAACATGCACATTTAACCACTGCGCCACTGGGCCAGCCCCTGGGACTGGTGAATTTTTGACTAGGAAAGGGCAAGCACTGGTTTCTTTCCCAGAAATTTAGATATGTGTAACCTTGACTATGTCAGTGTGTTAGATACCATCAGTCTAATTCCAAGTATTTGACGGAGAAGTGCCCTTGCAACATAGGCGATAGGCATTTGCAATCTCGCACCACGAAATTAAGCACGGCAGTTAACAGAACAGAAGGAATTTAAAGCTACTTCAAGGGTAACAGAATGAGTTCCTCAACACTGGAAGTATTCAAGCATCACCTAGGCCAGACATTATAGAGGGAATTCAGACATGTAGGTGGTTCCACTAGATCAATGGTTTCTGCCTAGACGTTCACCATGATCTCCTGGAGAACTCTGAAAAAATACACGTTGCCAGGCTCAATGCCATACGGTCAGATTCATTAGGTCTGGAGTGAGACTTGGGGAATCTGTAATTTCGTAAAAGTCACAGCTATTCTAGTGCCACGAAGGATTGGGAATCTTTGGCCAGGATAACCTCTGTGACTCCTTTAAACCAGAGTCTATGGTTTCTTGCCAACGCTTTGAGCCTCACCCACCACATATTTACGGGTAGGAAAATGTCAGTGTGGATTGCTTGTCACTGGAGAATGGCTGTTACCCCCACACAATGCAGTGGTTTGCATATTTGCTGATGTTTCCCCCCAAAAGCACACGGGAATGAATCATTATTGAAACAATTTACTTTCAGTTAGTGCATGAATGCCTTCCCATGATGCTCTGATGCTTTGTTTGTCCTCCTATAAAAATTATTTATGACCCAAGTGTGATCTTTTAAATCAGAATACTTCTTCCTGAAATCAAAGCTCTAGCATGCTAATGTGAGTAGAAACCTTGATAATTTTTCAAAGCCACGTTGAATATTCAAAAGCTGGAACTGAAGGCAAGGAGTTAACATTAATTAATATTTGAAGCAGTAAAATAAAAGCAACAGTGAAGCTAATTTTGCAGGACAATTAATCATGAGTCTTGCTAATTACACATGGGATTTTGCAAATGATTTTTTTCTCAGGTAGCAAAGTAAAAATGATAATCCACTACCCATCAAAATCATTGGCTTCTCACCAATGTCCCCAGCAAGAGCAATTAGTGGGAACAGCAGAGCCCTAGTAATTGCATGTCAAGAGAGGAGAATGTGAGAATTTTAATTGCTCTAAATAAAGACCACTTGCTCATATGTACACCTGATTGTCCAAAACAACTCTGCAAGCAGGAGCAAGTTGCCACCACTTCCAGGTGCCTGCATAAAAATAACTCTGTGGGAGCAGTATTCTCCCAGCAATCCATGCAGTTTCTGGAAGAAAATATCAATATGCATTCACATTCTGAACTGCAGTGTCATCACTTGAATATAAGAACTGAAAAAAAACAAGCATCCACTTGGGAAAAATGTGCATATTCTTTATATTTGCCAAATATTTATTGCTGACATTTTTTTGAAGAACTTTAACTATCTACAAGGTGCCAAGGGCTTCAAATTTACTGAATTTTAGGATCACCAATAAAACGTTTTTAACAAGACATCTCAAGAGGGCATAAAATAAAAAATTACCATATTCATGAGTGTAAGCCTCTAAGATTGCAATGCTATAAACTGGATGTTTATAATTTGCTTGTGGCTTTCTTAATTAAAAACTGGTAATTAGAAACTCAAGTAGTATTTTTACACTTCGTCTTTTACACTTTCCATGCTACTGTTACTTTTCAGCTTAATATATGTACACATGGATGCACACAATTGCAAATGATCAATAATATTTAACTGTGTGTCTAAAATCTAAATGATGATGGATACATTTAAATATTGCTTTCCAGGAGATTATTATTCCAATGGCCATGTTGTGGCTTAAACATTTAGTTTAAACAAGACAGCTACCATTTTTTGCTCTTCCAAACATGCATCATTTACTCTCATCTTTAAACCAAATTGCTGAATCGCCTTCCAAGTAGTACTGGTATCTATTGTCTGTGAGCCCAGCCTTGCATCTTTAAGTGCACCATATTGAGGTGCTAAACCATCTTCCTGCTATTAGCTTTGTCGGCTGGGCATTAAGTGTGGAGTAGTAACCTTAGCTTATCACCATACCTTCTCTGCATGTCCAAAATTGTGCACACTGTTTACTACTGCAGAACCGCTCAAAAGCAACAAGCAGGACCTGGCAGGGCTGCTTCCTTCGCTGAATTACCAGTAGATCACAGGTGTGTATCTGACTCCCGGAGGTGATTCAGGTAATAACACCAGGATGGTGATTTAAATGGTTAGAAGCTTTTCCAGGGGAGGCAGTCCTCACAGCCCTATCATTTCGAAGATATTGCTCACAAATGGCAAATTATTTACTCAACCTCCTTAAGTGATTGCTTTTGATTTTTATTATGTTTTAAAACAGAAACCTTTGAAGATGGGTGTTTTCCTGTCAAAGCACAACCATTATGCCATCCTTAAGTTAGAATGACTTCTTCAGGCTATAAACATGCACATCTCATGAGGCCTTAATCTAACCTCTCCCTTTTTTTTCAGACATCAATTTAGGGCCAAAAAAAGGATCTGAGTCAGAAAAATCATCATTTACTTAGAAGACACAGAGAACATGCTGTTTATTTTTGTAGGAAGATTTTTCAGAGGACCTGGAATGAAATGACAAAGAAAGGAAAGCTATGTCTCAGGCGGCTGTAAAGAATCTGATGTGAATTACAAAACAATTGTTTAGAAAGTGCACAGTTTTTACAGATCAAGATTATAAGGCTATACTATTATTCTGAATTTCTAAAGAGCAAAAGGAATAAAGCGCAGAATATTGAAAGTTTCTTCCTTGGGCTGCAGACGTTCCTTGAGCAGCATCGACTGTTCACATATCCCTTGTGTTTCCCACGTTGTCTGGCATTAACATCAGGGGATTGCTAAAGGGCTATTTATATTGCTACTCACTACTGGGCAGGAGAAGGACAAGAAAGCTTTTTTGAGTGAGATGTGTAATTTCCCAACATTAAATGTTTATAAAAGAGTGTTACAGTAATAAGGTGTTAGGTGTGCCAGAAGTTTCCAAATCAAGGGCCAAACCACTTCAGAGTGAACTTGGCATAAGTATTCTTAGATTCTAGCTACCCAATGAGGGACTACAGTAGAGCTTGGCTTGACCTTTGCCCCACACAACCCACAGGACCTTTTGTGGTTTTTCTTGACTGTAACATCTGCAGACATGTTGGTAATTTTTAACACTATGGCAGACTTCCACTGTAATAAAACAGATCTATTATATTGGCCCTTTGATGGAGTTTATAGTGCCACATCAATTAAATGAGGCAGAGAGAGACAGTGAGCAGACTTCCTATCACCTCTCATTTGGGAAGAGATTTGCAGTAAAAGAATAAATTTTCTGCACACATATCAATTTAGCATCAAAGAAAAAATATATGTTCAAGTAACAAAAAGAAAGGGAGAGGAGACCAGAAAAAAATGATGAAACTGGACAACCCAGGGCGGGTCACTTATGCAGTGGGCTTCAGTTGCCAGATCAGAGGTTCTTAATCTGGGGTCCCCTGGATTCCCTAGAGAATCCACTGATGGCTTTGATGGTACCCATGAATCCCTGAAATCATGGACCAAATGTTGTGTGTTTGCACATATACATATTTTTCTGGGTTCCACTTTATAGCTTTTATGAGATTCTCAAAGAAGATCATAATCCAGATAAGGACAAAAACTAGTGGAATAAATGGTCACTCAGGCCTCTTTCAGTTCTAGGTTTTATAATAAGGGACTATTTGATAATCTTGTTTCTAAATGAATGGCTCCCTCTGGTCCAAGGAAACCCAGAGCTCAAAATCTTGTTGTAATTGTATAGTTTAACCTCATTGCCTTCTGTGGTTGGCATACTTCTAGAAATTTGAGATCCCTCAGCAAATACTACACCAGGTTTCCTTTTAGTCTGTGGGCTCCAGCCTTCCTCCGATGATGCAGTACTTAACTGAGCTATATGAATAGCCATAAAAGAAGAAAAAGGAGGAGATGAGCACTTTCCTCCATTGCTGGGAAGAGCCACTTGAATATCTTGATGACCTGAGTAGTAACAGATCTTTTGTGAGTCCATAACAACCTACAAAGTTACTGAGTTAGTTGAAGTTGGCTAGATTGTTATTATGACAACGTTACAAATTCTGTTTGTTTAACCTGATGTTGGAAATGAGTTGTTACTATGGCCTCCACACTGGACAGTCTTGTTATATTCTTTCTTTGTCCTTAAGGTTTCTCCTGCCTGTGTGTCACAGACTTTGGTAGGGCTGCTAAAAACAACATGACCCATGTCCTTGTTGAAAAATAAAGGGAAAGGAAATTGAAGAAGCTGAAAAAAATCTGTTGAATTTGTGGATGGACAGACAGCCTCGGATAGCTGGAACCAACCCTTCAAACTCATCTGATAGAATGAAATGAAAGCATATACCACGGATTATTCAAAATAGTTAGAGCTCTCTGGGTGTTTGCTCTGATATGACAGTAGTGGAATTTGAAGGGGAAATCAAGGCAGCCAGGGAGAAGCAGGAAATAAAATTAACCACTTGGAGTCTTAAATGGTAGGTTTGAATTTTTGAAACGTAAACGTAGAGGTATCCATTTCCTGAGTTGTAAATTGAAGGGGTGACCTAAAAGGCCCTCTTTAGCAGTAGTAGAACGCTAAAGACAATAAGGAAAAGACTGCTCTTGGAAAGATATGAAAACAGTTCATAGGGAAGATGGTAAAATTGAGCACAGGACATACAAGCCTACAAGAAGATGTGGTGGCAGTGTGGCAGCAGAGGGGTCTTTCCTTCTCTCATTCTGCGCTCTCACAACTCTGGGGCTAGTCAGGGTTGGCCAGGGTTGGTAATTGGTTTGATATTCAACAAAAACACTTAGATAGTATAGGGAAGGCTTGCCACTTAGTATATAGCTTCATGGCTTCAAATCCATATGGTCTAGTGACCTAAAATGAAGTAGATACAAAATGACATTTTCTTGTGCAAAACTTCACATGTTGACCCATGGAACATAGCTATTCGGCTTTTATTCAAACAGTTGATCGCCCAGATAAGTTTCCAACGTGGAGAGAAGTACATTGCATGTACTAAGGCAAAAACAGCCTCTCTATATGCTGGGACATGACATGTCTGTGAGCTGCCCCAGGGAGCAGGGTGAGGCCCTTCCTAAGGGAGACTGAGAAGTGTCTTGGGCCACCCACAAGGCAGGCCCCACGGGGGTCAGGTCTGCCCTGCCCACCACTCCCTCTCCTCCCCAACCAGATGATTTTCCAAGGGCCATGAGCAAAAGCCCAGTTGTCTTTCGAGTTGCCAGGCCCTGCATTTAAATGAAAACACTGTATAAATAACCCCAGAGAGTAATAAGGGGAGAGAGGAGAGAGAAACTTCAAAGTTAGAGTTGTTTGGACAAAGGAAACAGAATCCTCCTGATCCAGCATTCTTTGTCTCCTTATTTCCAAAGGGTGTCATCATCACAAATTCAAGAACCCCCTTCCTGAGGCAGTAAAGGAGGTCAGCCTGAGCCAAATCATCTTCCAGACATTATTCACTCTTCCTCCTTCTGCCCCTTGAACATGCATGACCTCTCCTTTCCTATGTCAACTTGTCCTTCTTGGGAGCTCACAACTTAGAAACAGCTGTTTCATGTCTCCACCCATATTTCTGTTTCTCTTTGATCTTGGCTTGTTTTCAAATGGGGAACACTTAGAAGGCATGGGGAAAGGAGAGGAGCAAAATACCCAGGGCACCAGGAAGAAATAGCCAATTAACGGTGCCCAGAGGGACCTCTATGAACACCCAGAAAGGCCTCGACTTCCAAAAAGAGCCTGATCATCGTCACGAGGCCAATGTGAAGGTCAGGTTCTAACACCCTGCCTTTTCCTCACACGCCATAAAACGGGGAGACTCCTCAGCATGTTACATGCCATTCTTCACAAGGCATAGGGAACAGAAAGAAAGACCAATTATTTTCTGATATAAAAGATACATTTTCTTTCTAATTTTCTAGATACTGGATTAAATTTTCGTGTTTTCCCACTTCACTCTGCCAGAGATGATCTGGCCAGCGAAATCTTTATAAAGCATTTAAAATAATGCAGAACTCTGCTTGGTAGTTTAAACAAATTTGCATCTTATGTGGTATATATGTGATCAGTCAAAATAACAAAATGTCTTATCAAGGATAAGGAGACTTGCAAGGATCTCAAAGCATTTTGTAATTATAACACTTTGAAAAGGAGAGTGAAAAAAGACCTTAACAGCTAGCACCAAAATTCCTCTTTGGGAGTAAGTTATCTTTGTTTAGGAAAATATCTTGATAAACTTTGATGAGATGCTGAAACGAAGAGGACCCAGAAGCAGCAGGAGCCAACGTAACAAGAGGGAATTAAAACCGCTCTTCAAAGGGAGGAAGTAAGAACAGAGGAAAGGGAAACAAAAGGACACAGAAGCCAGGAAGATGGCATGAGATGAAGATGGAGATGAAGTCACTGGTGAAAAAATCCCCTGTGGTGGGGTGCAAAGTATGGAAGGACACAAGAAGGAAATAAATAAATTTAACTTGAGTTTATTCACTTTGCTGTGATGTAAATCCATCCTATGTCCCCAAAGTCTCAAGTAAAGTGTATTGAACACATGTTTTAGATTGCTTTTCTTTTGGTAGGAGTCAAGGAAGGAACCCCATCCTGTGTCACATTCTCAGGTGCTGGGGGTTGGGTTTCAATATATGAATTTGAAGGGGGGGGACACAATTCAGCTCGTAACACCATTGTTACATGCAGCAATATAGGTGATCTCAAGCGCACTGTGCAGCGTGAAAGAAGCCAGTCTCAATAGACTGCACACTGAATAATTCCATTTACATGATATTCTGGAAAAGTAAAACTACAAGGACAAGCACAGATCAGAGACTGCAAGAAGTTGAAGGTGGGGAAGAGTTTGACTACTAAGGAGGAGCACGAGATAATTAGAAGGGAAGGGTAGTGAAACCATTTGGTAACTTGATTGTGGCAATGTTTATATGACCCTACTCATTTGTGAAAACTTACAGAACGGTAGACCAAATAATGAATATTCCTGCATGTAAATCAAAAATTAATTTTAAAAACATGAGTTCTAAATCAGAAAGAGAATTGGTTTTGATTTAACAGTCTGTCAATTTAAAAAAAGGCACACTTGTAGAGAAAATAGGTGAGCAATAGATGTGTGGCTGCCCGTCTTCATGCATGACCCCCAATCCTCTTTTTACCTCCTCCCTTCAACATACCCAAACTGGACTCAGGCATTTTCAGGTGAAAAAAAAATCATGATTAAAGAAACAGAGTTCGTTTTCTATCTTCAGGGCTTCCTCCTAATATGAATTCCTCTGAGGAAGTCAAGGTTTATCCCTTTCCACAGGTATGGGGTCTCTGTGCTGGGCTGAGAGCACCCATCCTGACTCCCACACTTGGAGAAGGTAAACTTCTATTTGAAACCTCAGTGGGCAGGCACACCCTTCCTCCTGTGACTCCTCACTTCTGCTCTTCATTGACGGTGTCAGAGACCCTGACACTCCTGTGCCCTCGTTCCAGCTGCCACATCTCCCAGGTCCTTGTTTTCCCAAGCCCCAGAGATGGTGAAGCCAGCAGGTTTCCACACTTTTCTACACAGGAGGAAATATTTATTTTGGTCATACTGATATTCGCATTTATTCCTAATAAATCATTACCAGTTCATACACAGCATTGATAGTGCAGTCTTTTATTTGTATTTCTTTGTTCATTTATACTCAGTCTATTTCCATATAGGATTTTGGGTGGCTTTAGGTCGATTTCATTAAATAAATAAATATTTATTGAGTTCCTACTATGTGCTAAGGGCTGGGGATATGAAATGAAATCATAGTCTCTGCTCAAGGGCCTCAGGGTCTAATGAGAACAGATGAGAGAGCAAGTGGTTATAATACATGGCTGTAAGGGCCAGGACAGAGGCAAACACAGGCTACTCTGGAACCTCAGAGAAGGGGTGCATATACTAGGTCATCAGGGAAGGCTCCAGAGAGTCGGATCTCAAAACATGAGCTGGAGTTAACCAAGCAAAGGAGAGTGAAAAGGGGTGCAGAAAGGGTTGAAGTTGTTATGTATGGCTGGAACATACATGGGACAAACCGGAGAGAGGCTGCTGGAGAAGAAGGCAGAAACCAGATTGTAAAAGACCTCTGTCTGCAACTCTGATAACACAAGTGTGTAAATCTTTGGTTATTATCCCACAGGTGCCTGACTCTCTGTTCATTTTCAAAGTTATTGTTTATATAGTTTATTAATATCTGCTGTCTTTGCACCTGTTTTCTATTCATTGCATTTGTCCTTTGTTTCTTTTCTCCCCCTATCTTCCTGCCTTCTCTGGTTTTAACTGAGCATTTTATATGATTCCATTTTATCTCCTCTCAGCATATCTCAGCATAATTATGGTTTTAAAATATTTACCTAGAGTTTACAATGTGCATTTTTAACTAATCTAAGTCCACCTTCAAATACAGTATAGCACTTCTTGCATAGTGCAGACACCTTGTAATTCCCAATTCCTCCTTTCCACCCCTGTGACATTGCTGTCACTCATTTCACTTATTCATGTGCTGTACTAACCCAATGTGTTATCAATATTATCTATGTAAACAGTCATCTTCTAGATCAATTAAGAATAAGAAAAATGAAAGATTTTATTTATCTTCATTTATTCCTTCTCTGACACTCTTCCTTTCTTTACTTGGATATGAGTTTCTGACCTATATCATCTTCCTTGTACCTGAAGAAATTCTTATAACATTCTTTGCTGACCAAGTCTGTTGGTCAGTTTTTGGTTGTCTGAGAAAGTGAAGGATAATTTTACTGGATATATAATTCTAGGTTGGTGGTGTTTTTCTTTCAACTCTTTAAATATTTCACTCCTCTCTCCTCTTGCTCACCTGATTTCCAATAGAAAGTATATTGTAATTTTTATCCTTGTTTCTCTATAGGCAGGTCTTCTTTTCCTCTGAATTCTTTCAAGATTTTCTCTTGCCTTTGGCTTTCTGCAGTTTGAATATGATATGCCTTGTTATGCTCTTTTTGGTATTTATCCTGCCTGGTGTTTACTCTATGCTTCCTGGATTTGTGGTTTGGTATCTGTCATTAGTTTTTGAAATTTCTTGGCCATTATTTCTTCAAATATTTCTTTTGCTCCATTCTTTTGCTGTCATTCTGATATATTAATTATGTGTATGTTATACCTTTTGATATCATCCCACAGTTCTTAGATGTTCTGTTCTGTTCTAATTTGTTTGTTTCATTCTTTTTCCTCCTTGCATTTCAGTCTGGAAAGTTTCTACTGGTCTATCTTCAAATTCACTGATTCTTTCCTTACCTGTGTCCAGGCTACTGATGAGCCCATCTAAAGTTTCTTCATTTCTGTTAGTAATTTTTTTTTCAGTTTTTTTTGTTTGTTTTATTGAGGTAACATCGGTTTATAACATTATATAAATTTCAAGTCTTCAGGATTATGTTTAGACTTCTGTATAGACTACATCTTGTTCTGTTAGTGCTTTCAATTTCTTGTATTTCTTTTTGATTCTTTCTCAGAGTTTCCATCTCTCTGCTTATGTGACCCATCTGTTCTTGCATATTGTCTATTTTTCATTAAAGCCTTTAATATGTTAAATACACTTATTTTAAATTTCCGGTCTGATACTCCCAAAATCTATATTATATCTGAGTCTTGTTCTGATGATCGCTTTGTCTTTTCAGATTGTTTTTTGCTACCTTTTGGCATGTCTTGTGATTTTTTGTTAAAAGCAGACGTTGTATAGAGCAGTGGGAATTGAGGTAAACAGGTCTTTGGTGTGAGAATTTACATTAATCCGGGTAGGAACTGAGCTGTGTTGAACATTTGCTGTAGTTTTAGGTACTAGAGCCTTCAAATTCCTTTAGCATCATTGTTTTGTCTTTGGACTTCCCTTAGTTCCTCTGCTAAGTGAGAGTCTGTGTCTTACAGTTCTTCCGGCTGTAGTGTACTTATTACTGGAGTCCTGTGGTGTGGTGGTCAGCTGTAGTGGAGGAAAGGCGTTCTCTAATCTTCTGACTAAATCTTCATCATTTAGTGGACCTGTGTCTCACGGCTGTGATCTTCACAAGTGTTTCTCCCGTGTCATCGCCTTTTTTCCCGCCTGCCCCCATGCCCTTCCCTGGCGGCAGTATTCCTTGAAGCCCTGACTCTTCGTGATTCTTCTCCCTTAGGTGAGACAGGAAGGCTGGAGGGGGCTGGAGTGGGAGGAATTCCTTTCCTCCAGCTGGAATAAGGTTCTGGCTAAATCTTTTTTTCCTGTAGAGTGGGCATGTTTTATGGAGAAGGCTCTGGGCGTATTTCATAATGATTATTCTTCCTCTCCCCTGCCAACGCCACAAGGTGATCTTTCTCAGATCTTTGTTCTGAGAACTTGGTGGGGCTCCTGGAGGCAAAGCCCATGAAAGACTGCAGCCCCCAGGAATTTCTCACTGTCGCACTCATTCACATTTAACCTCCAGCAGCTTGTCAAAATTACCACTTAAGTGATACTGCCAGTTTATGGCTCCAGTGATTTCTGATTCAGGCAAGCAGTTCTCAACTGTGTCTCTCTGGATACACTTGTCTCTCCAGATTTCAGGGTAGTGTTTATCCCTGTGACCTCAGTTCTCTAATGTGTCCCAGACAAGGCATTAAGTTTCAATTGCTCCAGCTTTTTCTTGTAAGAATGGGAGTGGCGACTTCCAAGCTCTTTATATGTTGCAGCTGAAATTGGAAAACTCTATTTTTTTTCATTTCTTTTTCTTTCTGTTGTTTAGCTTGGATGATTTATATTGATCTATCTTTAAGTTCACTGACTTTTTACTCTGTAGTCTCCATTCTGCTATTCAGCCTATCCAGTGAGTTTTTAAATTTCAGTTACTATGTTTTTCAGTTCTAAAATTTCCTTTTGCTACTTCTTTATGACTTCTATTTCTTTGCTTTGACTTTCTATTCATTTCAAAAGTGTTTGCAATCACTTGTTGGAGGGTTTTTACAACAGCTGCTTTGATGTCTTTGACAGATTACTAACATCAGCGTCATCTTAGAGTCTGCATCTGTTGTTTGCTGAAGTGAGCTGAAATTTTTCCCAGTTCTTCTAATGCCAAGTAATTTTGAATGTACCTGGATATTTTTAGTATTATGCTATGAAATTCTGGGTCTTGTTGATATTTTTGGTTTAGCTAGCAATCAACCCAGTTAAGTTCAGGCTGCAAGTTACAACCCATTTCCTGTGGGTTGAGGTTTTGACGTCAGTTCAGTTTGCAAAGCCTTAACAATGCTATCCAGATCCATCCTGCATGTGCACCCACCAATGGCCAATCTGGGACCTAGGCAACAGTCTATCTGTTACTTTATTTCTCAAAGTATTCTGTATACAGATGGAGACCAGATCTATGCATGACAGCTCAGGGTGGGCCATGGAGTTCATAAGCAATTTTACGGGAGCCATCTTCTTCTTCTCCATGATCTTTCAAGGAGTTTCTGGTACTGAGAACTCCTGGGAAAGTAATTTCCAGTACTTCAGTCCTCAGATCAGAAAACTGGGGCTTTAGTTACTCCAATCTATGGCACAGCATTAGGGGTTTGCCCTGTTAGGCAAACTCTCCAGGATGGCAGCTCTGTTGACCGGAGAAGAAGGTTCTCCTCTCTCAAAGTTTTGGCTCTCATCCCCACACTACTACTACAGGAGTACTTAAAAACTAGGGTACAAGAGGAAAATTTAAAAGAAAAATGAAAGATTTTCCCCAAACTCTATGAATGTTAGGAATTCCCTTTCTTGCTGATCAATCCAGACATAAAGGATTTCTCCTGAAGCTCTCTCTGCACTAGGGGCACCCTCTTCTGAGTTTTGGGCTGCACTGAGTTCAAGCTGGAGGAAAAAAATTGCCTGTTTAGGGAAACTTCAAATTCTAGTCTTCTGTCTCAATCTACACACTACTACTCATTTTTCAGAGTTCTCAAATGCTCCACACATTCTATTGAGGTTTTATAACCGTGCTTAGTAGGAGACACAGGGTGGTGCATGCTTACTTAATTCTTAATGAGAACCAGAATTTACTAGATATTTAGCAACTGCATAATTCTCAAGCCTCAGTCTCTTCATCCATAAAGTAGGAATGACAATAATTTTTATGACTAGAGTTTATGGAGAGCAAAGGAGATAATATATATAAAATACTTAATTCTTAGAACATTATAATGTGTCCAACAAATGTTAGCTGAGGTAATTATTTTTATTAGTTGTTGTTGTTGTTGCTGCTGCTTCTGCTGCAGCAGAGCCGAGAAGGGACTTAGGAGAGCAGTAGAAAGAGGCAAGAGAAAGGTAGTACCATCCACAAATGTCAAAAGAAATAGAGTTGGGGCCAGCCCAGTGGCGCAGCAGTTAAGTTCTCACTTCCCATTTCGGCAGCCGGGGGTTCCCCAATTCGGATCCCGGGTACGGACATGGCACCGCTTGGCAAGCCATGCTGTGGTAGGTGTCCCACGTATAAAGTAGAGGAAGTTGGGCGCGGATGTTAGCTCAGGGCCAGGCTTCCTCAGCAAAAGAGGAGGATTGGCAGCAGATGTTAGCTCAGGGCTAATCTTCCTCAAAAGAAAAAAAGAAGAAAAAGAAATAGAGTCCACATTATATATTTCACACTTAGAATAGCTCATTTATACAGGATGCATTTTGCTTTAAGTCATGAAATTTTGAAGCTACGTAACAGCAGTATGTCATGCAGCAACTTTAGTTGTAGGTGGGAACAATGTGTTATTGTGTGATTCTCCGCACTAAAGTACATAGAAGGACACTTTATTCCTTCCTTACTATCTTGAAGAAAGATAAAGAGGAGAAAGGCAGCCCTGGGTGTCACCTCCTAGATGTAGATATGGAGTCGATGGAGATGGGTGTAAGGTGGAAAACTTTTTATACCCTCTCTTTCTGCCTAATTCACTCCATCTATAAGATAGGTTTACATGGTCATTACCTTCGGTGCAAAATTCATCAATCAAGCCCAGAGCCAACATTTTTAAGGTAAGAATAATAAATATTTCTTTGCTATTTATATAATGTCTTTTAAGTGTTATTTAATACCTTATAGGGCAGTGCTAATAGATTATAAATAGCAGGTGGTAGTGTTATGGAAATGAATCTAAATCTTCCACTTCATTCATTCTTAAGGAAAGAATTGCCCTTTTTATGTCTTTTGGATGTAAGTTGGGTTTTCCTGGAATGTAACTTTGACATACAGTGTGGCTCTCTTTACTGAGGCTCTTTGCCATATTGTCAGCCTATATATTCCACTCAAGACCATGGAAGCAAAGGAGGGTGACATTTTCCCACATGTGCCCATCAGCTGAGTTTCAGTAAATTCTTTAGCTGTGGGCACTTTACGGTAGAATGAATGACAATTTTTTATTCAGATACAGTTGGATTCAAATTCTGCTCCTCCACTTTTTACATATTTGAACTTGGGTAAGTTACCTCAGCTCTCTGAACCCCAGTTTCCCCATCTGTAAAAGGAAGTTAACAATGCTTAGCACAAAGGGCTTCTTTGATGAATAAAACCAACATATGTAATATATGTACCCTGTGTGTATACCCTAAAATTCACTTTCCAACAGAACATCTCCTTGAAAAGCAGGAACGTCTATACTGCTAAAGATCTCTTTAATGCTTCTTTAACGGGGGCAGCTCAGTGTTCAGAAAATAATTGTGATAAGTGGAATTCACTAAAAACAGGGAGCCTTGCGCCTTTCATAAATGCCTGTCACGTGGACTAAACTTAACTAACAGCTGCCTCTGTCCCCTGGACCTGACCCCATGGAGAACTGCAGCGGGCTTGGGACTGCTGGCTGGTGGGAGCTTCCATTGTGCCACATCTCGACCTCACTTTGTAAAGTGCCAAGCTCCTCACATCTGTGACCCTTAAGAATGAAGACTAAAAATAGCTACTGAGCGCAGGGTGAGCACTTACCGCATGTCAGGACTCTGCTCAGCACTTAGCTAACATTATCTCAAATAATCCTCCTGACACCTCTATATTGGGGGCCATTTTACAAGAGACAAACCTGATACTTAGAGCCTTTAAATAAGTTACCCACATTCGTGCAATTAACACGTGGAAAAGCAGGAATTCAAACCCAGCTCCCACTGACTCTAAAACCCACACTCTTCCCCACCACCCCGCCTGGAGATTCCTCATTTCCTTACCCCTTGCTGGTTGAGTCTCACTAATCAAAACTGAACATTCTAGACCTTTGAGGCATTGGTTATAATAGATCCTCTTATTTTTATCAACAATTAAGGACCAAAGTCAGTTCTTTTTGGTACAGTGCAGATCAAAATCTGTTACAACTCCAGGGATCTTTCCAAATTCTCTTGTTGCGCTTGACTTTTGTTGAGTTAAACAAAGGAGCTTTCAGCTTGAACCTGATTTTTCTTTTCCTAAAATGTTTCTAACATTTGTCTCAATGAAATCTTCGTGACACAAAGCACAAAAGGCAAAGAATCTGACCCCTGATATTTAAGGATTGAAGACAGTTCACCTAAAGTGTTCCTAGAGGGTGACGTATTTAGATAAACTGAATCAACACTTTCCATTTAAATATCCCTTTACAATATTTAAAATACTTTTGCAACTGATGAGGAATAGAGTTTGGTCCGTATTCTACAATCTCTTCTAGAGGAAGAAATTCAACTTTAAACATAATGATTGCCACGTTCACATAACTCTTAGGTGGTGAGTCAGAACTGGAACCTGACTCTTCTGAACCAAGGTCCAGGTTTCTAAAAGAATAAGCAGAAGTAGTATTTCTAGGAATGTTAATTTAAGTAGAAACTGGAGATGTTTTGTACTATAAAACATACATCACTACTAGAAATGCTTTGTGCTATAAAACATGCATTTCAGTTGGAATTTGATGTTATCCGTTTACTGGTTAAGATATTAAATAGTATCCTTGTTATCATTACACATTTATAGCATTACAGTATTATGATTATTTTATAACTCAGGAAAGTTTGGTACAAAAGATGACCTGTTCATGGAATGATAAAAATTAGTGACAGATTTCAGATTAGGACACAGATGCAAACTTTGTTATATGGCCATTGACATTTTAAAGAATTTCCTTGGCTGAGTATTGGAATGATTAAAGATGACCATTTCTCTTTTACAACATCAGGTATATAGCATTTTTTAAAAGCTTTGGTTTTAGTCAATCATGAACTATTTTGGAGAGAAATGTATAGCACATGCTATATCAGGCCCTCGTTTCCTATTTTGGGAAAGGAAAGAACTGTTTCATATGAACATGACCTTTTTATGTACATAAAGAGGTTAAGAGAATTATGTTGGGTGATGGAATACTGCACTTAAAGATTTACACATTCCAAATAGAAATGCATTAGACACGTTAATATGCTTAAATGCACAAAAGGAATTTAAATACGACGATTAATTCATCACCTGTTGACAAATAACATTTTAGACTTAATGTTAGAGGAAAAATATTTTTCATGAAATGGCCAGTTCTAATAAATATGCCAAATGTGCCTGTAAATAAAAGGCGATAGTGTTAGTCAGCACCTTATAAACTCCAAATTCAATCTACTCTCAGTGGTGCGAGCGCTAAAGAGAAGGGTAATAAGAACATGGTGACGGAAGAGAGAGCTACAGCTGACTTCAAGGGGAGATGGCTCAGGTCTGAACAGAAAGGCACCTGCATGGTTTGCCTCATCTGTGTTGCTTTCATGAAGCTGCAATTAGTTTTCAAGAGAAAGTCACAAAACATGTGTTTGAGTGTTCCTGGGTAGAGACCTACCATTCCCGGGCTTTCTCACAGGCCAGGATAAAGGGTTTCTTTAGTCAGAAGCAATTTTCCTTTTAAGAGAAAGTTTATGTTTTGCCTATTAGGTATAATTTCAAAATGATCTATATATTTGAGAGCATAGATTATTATTAGTTTTTAGCTAGTGGATGTTTAATAAATCTAATGAATAAATCTATAAAATTGGTTCCTGGACCATTTTTCTTTTTAAAACAAATACTGATGATTCTCTACACCATGTTATGAGCATTACATGACCAAGTATACAATGAACAAATGTCACTGTGAAATGGAGTACAAAAAAATAAGAAGAAAGGAAATGAATGATTGTTTTAATGTGAGCAGGCTACCTATTTCTCAACATTAAACTTATCACATTTTCTTTTAAAGTTATTCAACTGGAATTCAGGGACAACCCATCTTTTCCCTCTTCAGCTTCACAGCAGTGAATTAAAAAAACAAAATTTTGGGGCCGGCCCCGTGGCCGAGTGGTTAAGTTTGTGCGCTCAGCTCCGGCATCCCAGGGTTTCACCAGTTCAGACCCTGGGCACGGACAGGGCACCGCTCGTCAGGCCACACTGAGGCGGCATCCCACATGCCACAACTAGAAGGACCCACAACTAAATAAACAACTATGTACTGGGGCGATTTGGGGAGAAAAAGCAAAAGAAAAAGGATTGGCAACAGTTGTTAGCTCAGGGGCCAATCTTTAAAAAAAAACAAAAACTAAAACAAAATTTCTCTATCATATACAATGTTTACTAGGATTTACCTGGATTTTTTTAAAACAAAAATTTCTGTTACCCTGCATCCTTTTATATCCACGAGACAAGGATAATTGGTGTTTCATAATAATGACCCTACAGGGGAGTAAGATTCTGCAGAATCTTATAAAACATTAAATCAAGAATAAATTATGGCAAGTATCTTCTTAGAGCTAAGCATATTTTATCATAATTTGAAAACTATGTGAGTATGGTATACATATTAATGTTATTTTTCAGAACAATTGATGCGTCAGGCATGCAAATAAAAACACTTGAGCTGTTCAGCGAAGTCCTATGTGGCAAGTGGTCATATCGACCAGTCTGATAGACTTGATTTGGAATTCTGGTTCTGCTTCTTTTCAGTTGTGCGATCTTGAGCAGATGATTGTCTTGGTTTCCTCATCTTTAAACTGGCATTACATTGGTACCTGCCCTATAGGGTTGCCATGAGGGTGTCAGATCATGTAGGCAGAACATTTAGCACAAGGATGGGCACAAGAAACACACTCCAAGAGAGTAACTAATAGATTATTTTAGGCTTACTGACTATTATGAGAAGATGAGAAAACAACTAATCATGCATGTAGTTAGGGAGAAGCTGAGCAAAAATATTCCCAAATGGGCTCAACACAAGAGGGTCTCTCTGAATTAAACACTCCATTTAAAAAAAGAAGAAAGACAAGAAATGCCCGACCTCACCCTAAAACAAGTAATAAAGAGTAGTTACTCTGAGTAAGAGGATAGATTTGTCTCCTTATACAGTGCTAACAAAAGCAGCATTCCATATAAACAAGTGCTTTGTGATGAGTTAAAAAAGAAAAAAGGAAATGCTCAGCCCCTACAGTTGCCAAGGTCATTGCAGCATCTGGGGAGGAAAGCATGTGGGCTGCAGAGGCGAGCAGGGCAGAGCTATGGATTCAGGCCCAAAGCATCACTCACAGAAGACACTGCAGAGAGACCTTCTCCCACTCTCACTTCAGGCTGTTAAGTGAGCAGAAATGCAAGAACCACTGTCACTGTAGCTTTTCACTAGCTTGTTTATTTACCCATCAAGAACCATAAGGACCTTTACTGCATAAAATGCCAAGTGTGGTGGTAATTGACATCAAACGATCCATGTCTACCAACAAATAAAAGACTAAAGTAATAAACATAGAGAGATGAGTGTTTAATGACCTTCAACAAATTTTTATTGTAAGATCCATAACAGTTAACTGTACACACTGACATCTCTGGCCTGGAGCAGTCTCTGTTTTCAAAGTCAGAGGAAGAGGCCCAAATCCTGCCTTGCTACAGTGGCTCATGAAAATTAACTTGAATGTGTCAGCCTTGAATGGGCATGCCAAAATTGCCAGGCCCATGAGACTCCCACCACGTCCATAAAATTAGAATTTTCCACCTCCCTACCCGCCCCTACCCACGTTCCTTTAACTCTTTCCATAGCTGGATAAAATATTATTATAAGCAGCTACTTTTTGACTAGACATCCTGATAAAACATAATAAACATCATCATTCAAGATGCTCCCGGATCTCCATAATCTCCAACTACTGACTTTAAGAGAGTCCTGCAAACATCTGGCCATATCCTGAAGTGAATGGTCGTTTTGTCAGCGTTAAGGGACAACCTCAGAATGTTGTCTTGTATAGAGATTTTTAAATTTGTAAATAGAGTGTAAATAAAAACAGGAGAAAGCAAAAATTGTCCTTTTGTTGAACATAGTAGGTTAAGAAATCACCACAGCACCAATGCAGATCGACAGCACAGATACGTTAATTTCCTCTTAGACCCACTGCTTAGTTTTCTTTAGGTGCTGTAAGGCTTCATTTAGGTCCATGATCTGTGAGCCAGGGCTTAATTTTGTGGCTGGATTCATGCCTCTGTACTTGGGGACAGGGAAACAGTTTCAAAAACTCCTCCAGAGCCTCAGATTCGTGGGGATCCTAAAGCAAGGAGGCTGCCTCTCTCTCTTCTCACCATGACGAACACCTTATCTCAGCCCAAAACAGACCTAGGATAACACACATCGTCTCCCAGTAGGTGCAGGCTCTCAGGGAAGAGGTTAGTTTCTTTTTTTTGGTATCACCCTAAGGCACATGGTAAGCGCCCAATAAATGTTTACTAAATTCAAGTCTATGATAGATTTTTGGGAGACTAAAGAGGAGGATGGTGATAGTTTTTATTTTCTCCCTGGTTTCCAAATTATTATTTAGGTTAGTATGTTTAAAAAAAAAAGAGAAAGAAAAGAAAAGGGGCCCGGCCCAGTGGCACAGTGGTTAAGTTCTCACGTTCCACTTCGGCAGCCCGGGGTTTGTCGGTTCAGATCCCGGGTGCAGACCTACATGGTGCTTGTTGGGCCACACTATGGCAGGAATCCTGCATATGGGTGGAGGAAGACAGGCATGGATGTTGGCTCGGGGACAGTCTTCCTCAGCAAAAAGAGAAAAGGATTTCAGAGGTTATGAATCCAACTGACCATGACAGTGAGGCTTGATAGAGGAGCATTGGTTTAGAGTAGAAGACAAAAGCATCGCTGTACCCCAAAATCTCCATGATCACTTTTATAAAAAGTTATTTTTATAATAAGCCTTTGGGTTTAAGCATGACCCAATTTCATGTGGTTCATAAGTTTCTGTAATTCAAGGAACAATCTCTCCAAAATTGCATAAAACTTAAGTAAAAGCTCGGAGTCATGGACATCCATTATTTTGTCTTCCCAGAACAAAATGCTTCTCTAGGAAATGTTCCTTCTAATGCATGTGTCAAAAAGCAGTGACATATTCCAGTAGATCTTACCTCCCACTTAACATTGGTCTAGGACCAGCCACCTCACCCAATCTGGGCCAATTACCAAGCAAAGCCTGACCAGCTATCATTATGACTGGTCCAAGAGATGGCACTTAACCCAAACAGGTCAATCAGAGTCCCTTCTGGGCTATTTTTATCTTGAGATAAGAGAGCAACTTTTAGTGCCCCTCTGGCAGCGAAATTAAGGATGGAAGTCTAATAGCTGCTGGCTGACATGTCCCAACTATGTAAAGAAACTAGTCTTCAGTAAGAGAAGATGATATTGACATACAGAAAGAAGTAGAACAGGACAGGGAACGAGATGAAAGGTGCTGGGGACATCCTAGTCCTTGGTTCTGCTTGTCTTCCTTCTGGTAATCTGATTATATTTTATTCTCATCATGCAGATATAATAGACATAAACTCTAAGAGATAAGTTGTTTTGTATATTTATTACCTTTGTTCGTAATACAATTTATTTAATTGAAAGTGTATATAATTTAATTTTTATGATAGCTGTTTAACAGTCAGCATCAGCTTGCAAAATTGCTGATAATTTAACCATGGGGTCTGGTACTAGTTGGATGGTATAAGCACACACCTGGAGTGTAGTAACCTTACTTAGCTGAGGTTTTCTTTATAGTAAAGTTTTAAATTTTTATAGAGTTAGATCTATCAAAACTTTGTGGTTTCAGCCTTTGGTATCATATTAGGAAGGTCTCCTCCTATTAGAAGATTATAAAAATATTCATATTTTCCTCCAGCACTTTCATCTTTCCACGGTAAAATAAAATACAAAAGAAGACCAAAAGATCTTTAATTTATCTGAAATTTCTTGGCATGTAGAGTATGACATAAAGACCTCCACTTTTCCCCCAAATGTTAGCCTGCTGTCATAATACCTTTCATTTAAATAAGCCGTCCTTCTCCTGTACCCTTAGGATACACTCAATTCTGATGAATACTTGGATCTGTTCTGCAGATTTCTATTCTGGTCCGTTGATTTATCTTTATTGTTATGGCCAGTATCACACTGTTCTAATTAGTACATCTTTAAAATACATTTTTATCTTCTTTAGAGCAACTCTCTCATTACTCTTTTAAATTTTTTCCAGGCTATTTTTGTGTACTATTATTCCAAATGAATTACATAATCATTTTTGTCAGGTTTCAAAAAAACACTGTTTGGATTTTTATTGCATTTGCATAAATTTTTTATTTCCTCACAATAATGAATCCTTCCAAGAACATGGTATTTTATAACTGTATCTATATGCCTATAATTATATCCCTATTTATTCAAGTCCTCTTTTATGTCTTGCAGTTAAGTTTTGTATATATATATATTTTTAATTTAGGTCTTACACTTTTCTGTTTATTTCTACAAATTTTCTATTTTGTTACTATCATCAATGAGATTTCTCATTCTATTCAATTAAAAATTTTTAGTTAAAAATACAAAAAGGCGGGGCTGGCTCTGTGGCTGAGTGGCTAAGTTCGCATGCTCCACTGCAGGCAGCCCAGTGTTTCATCAGTTCAAATCCTGGGCGCCGACATGGCACCGATCATCAAGGCACGCTGAGGCGGCATCCCACATGCCAGAACTAGAAGGACCCACAACGAAGAATATACAACTATGTACCAGGGGGCTTTGGGGAGAAAAAGGAAAAAATAAAATCTTAAAAAAAAAAATACAAAAAGGCTTGCCCAGTGGCACAGTGGTTAAGTTTGCACATTCCACTTCAGCAGCCCAGGGATCACCAGTTCAGATCCTGGGTGCAGACCTAGTACTGCTTGGCAAGCCATGCTGTGGTAGTCATCCCACATCTAAAGCAGAGGAAGATGGGCACAGATGTTAGCTCAGGGCCAGTCTTCCTCAGATTGGCAGCAGATGTCAGCTCAGCGCTAATATTCCTCAAAAAAAAAAAAAAACATACAAAAGGGTCAACTTAAAAGGGTATTGTTTTGTCTTGTTTGTATACTTATAACTGCCCACTTTTCTGGCTTTCTTATTGATTCTAATAGTTTTTTATTTGATTATTATCTGCAAATAAAAATGTTTTTACTTTGTCTCAAATATTTATACCTCTTATTTCCTTTCCTTGTCTGATTGCACTGGCTAAGACTGCCAAACAATATTGAGCATTAATGGTAAAAGTTGACGTCCTTGTCTTGATTCTTCTTTTTATGAAAATTCCCCTAGCTTTTGTCTTCAAATTCATACTTTTTATTATTTTAAAGTAGTGTCATTGTAATCCCTTATAACTAAAAGATTTAAGATTAAATATTGATTATTATCAAAAGTTTTTGTGCCTTATGAGATTTATATGGCTTTTCCCCTTTATTTTGTTAATAAATTTTCTAATGTTGACCTATTGTTGTATTCCTAAAGTACATCCTACTCTTAAATTGTTTTTTCAATACTGAATTTAATTGCAGCATCATGACTTTCACAAAACAGGTACAAAAAATATTGACTGATTTACTGATTAATTGATTGGAAAATGAAAATGAAAGTCACTGATCTTCTCTGTCACTAGGAATTGAAATTGCCATGACTATTTTATCCTCCTTAGGATAATGAGCAAAACAAGGACCCAAATTAATGAGCTCCAGGAGTGATGAATGCCAAGGATGAAATTCTCCTGGGTATTAAGTCTCAGTTCCTGGGAGAAGGTCGTTACTGGCTTCTAAGTAGATTTTTATGTCCCTTGACTTGATAAATGTTAAAGTGAATTGGATAGGTTAACATCTGAAAAGCAGACCTGCTGTGGGAACCCTTAGGAGATTGCACTCTGTCTGAGAAAGTTTAACTGGGATAACAACTTTAACAGTGACAATTTCCTGTGGCACAGACAGTGTCTGCTAATACGCTCTCTTTTATAATCCATCCACAGTAAACAGTTCCCTCGCTGCTTTCATGCTCCAGCTGTGGAATCTAAGCCCAGAAGGAGGACCACCTCTTCCTCCCCCAACCTTCTACTTCCATGTAGGACTGAGTCTAAGCCAAATGACCTAATATTCAAAATCTGCAAAGAAAGATGGTAGCCTTGCCCCATAAGACAATTTCTAGCTTTTCACAGTCCTCTTGGTCAAGAAATCCTTCCTAACATTTAGCCTCAATTCCCCATACTCTCTTTCTCTAGTAATTAGTGTTTTAAAATTGTTCTTGTAAATATTCCCCCCAAATAGTTCTTGCCCTTCCAGGTGGCCCCCCTCCCTAGGGATGAAGCTAACTGAGAAATGACTATACAAAATTCAGTTCTCCCAGCTGCCACTCCGTCAGCAAGGCTTCCCTGAGCACCTACTCTGTACCAAGTACCAAAGCAGATGCTAGAAGGGAGTGGGGAAGGGAAGATACAAAACCTTTAAAATAAAGATGAATCCAACCTGGTTCCTACCCCCTGAGAAGCTCATGGGTTATCTGAGAATCAAATCCTAGAAACATAAAATTATTCCCTAAGGGTGCTTTCCATGGATTGTGACTTCAAAATGAGAATCTCACATATGGAAGAACATTACCTGCAAACACACAATACAAAGCATTTCATGCTATTTGATGTTTACATAGATCATTTTCCAAGAAAATAAAAGTGATTTATATATGTTTCCTCAATATTTACACATCCCCTCACCCGCCAAGGGCCCTGCTTCCCTTCACACACACGTACGGCTTTTATTGACTTCAAAGGGAGCTTGGTGCATAAGGAGAGACCCACAGAGGCTCAAATGGACACACGCTGCTATCAATCTCAGAACACTCCTCTGAGCTGGGGAGGCAGGAAGTACTGTTACAGGCTTTTAAAGACAAAGGAATTAGACACAAAGATTAAACAACTTTCTCAGAGCCAAAATAGTTCCTGGGACTGGAGCACGGTGGCAAAATGCATCAGCTCTGAAGTCAGACTGTTGAGATTTGAATCCTGGCCCCAACCCTTATCTCCAGTGCAACCTCAAGCAATTGCCTTAACCTCTCTGTGGTTTCTTCATCGGTAAGATGGGGATAAAAACAATACCAACCACATAAAGTTGTTTTGAGGATTAAATGATCAATACATGCAAAATATTAGAATACTGCTTATCACATATTAATCATTCATAAGTATCTATAAATATTGTTCTGGCACCAATATTATAGATTAGCTCCCAGTCTTCTGCATGAGTATTGGATTTAAATCACAGCCAAACCAGCAATTGAAGCCTCATAGACAGAAGTCACCCCCAAGCCATCTCACTAAATTAGAAATAACAGAACTAGGTGTCAACCAGCTCAGCAAACCTCAGACAAAATTAGGGTCTCCCCATCCCCTCCCTTCCTATAATGTCTTTCTTTTCATTATCCTGAGTACCCAAAACCAAAATTTCTTTCAGCTGAAATGACGCATTTCCATTGCCACGTTTCTTTTTTTTTATGGCAGGATGACATGGGGACTGAGAAGGTTCATTTTGCCCCCAGAAGATTATATGGCTATTTCCAAAGAGACAATGCATACAAGTCTTAAGGAAGGGAAGCACATCTCATTCTTATGGCCAAGCTGTAAACACTTTTTATACCGAAATCAAATTGTCAGGTCATTCTTCAATTTCAGTTAGTTTCAATGAAATATATTATTATATGGTCATAATTACAAATTACACTTCAAAAACATCCATACACAAAACAAAATTGGTATTAAAAACTTTGGTCTGTAAAATCATGTTTCCCATCACAAACAGACAAGAGTTGTCATATAGGAATCAGTATTACAAATCTATCGCAATATAATAGAAGCAAGTGTAATGAAAAATCCCCAAAATATTCTCCCTTCTATCCCTACCACCCCACTCACCCCCAGCAAAGCCCTGGATTAACTTTTATTAACTGGAGGTAATGCTCATCAGCCTTAAGCAAACTTCAGAATTCCACCTCTATTTGAATCATTTACCTTGTCCTTTTACGTGGTTACAGATGGGCACTCCTGGCCCCAGACTGACTGAGCGCAACTGGTGTTAAATTCAGGTCCTTGTTCAAGAGCCATTAGCATCAGACTAAGTATGAATTCAGGAGACTTGCCCAAAGTCACATAGATAATCTAAGTATTAGACTTGTGTATCTGCTCCCTCAGAAACATTTTAAACAACATTATCCACTACCACTACTGGATACAATGGTACATCCAATTGATAATGCACTGCCCATCAGGGCTATTAAATTAAGGACATAGAAATGATATTATTTTTTAAATTTGCTTAAATGTAAAAGGGGTCTTTGAAATACCTGCTGTGACATCACTGACCACCCTCGTCTGGGAGCTGCCTGCCTCACCCTCCAGGGTAAACCCTCAACAGCTATGTTTATACTATATGACCTCTCTTCAACAAAAGGGAGGACACAGGCCCAAGTTGGGCCAATCGTATTTTCTTTCTTGAGAATTTGGGATTGACTCAGCCCCTCGGTCTGGGCTGGAGAAGCTGAGTAGGGGAGGTGTGAAGTTCCCTTTCTGATCTTTCCTTGACAAGTTTGCAAATAACATAAAAGGGACTGGAAAACCCAGTCACGGGAACTGCGTGTTGTCAGCAGAACCCAGAATAACCTTGCCTTGTTAAAAGAATCACTAGTCTTCCTGCAGGAAACAATGGCCTGTGACTGGAGACCTGGTGTTGTCACGGAAAGGTGGCCCTGATGTCAGCTGTCAGTGTGAGCCACCTGAAAACCGAGGCTAGGCCGTGGGACAGGAGGAGGGTGCAGCCATTCACATGGGCAGATCACGTCATTGCGTAGGGATGTGCGCAAGATGGCTCGTTCACCTCCCTAGCTCCTTCCCAGGTGTCACCTTCTGCCCTCTCTGAGTGTCAGCTCCTCACACTGTCCAGGCATGTATTTAGATACAGAAATAGATGAGTTCATCCCTTTTAAGAGATTACCTGTAAATAATTTAAAATGTTACTCCTTTTAAGGGTATTTACATTTCTATAGGAATTGCCCCTTCAATAGCAGTAGCAATACTGGTACTAGTACTCCACTAACAGTAGTGGTAATAACTGCCAGCAATTTGAAGGCTTCTCCTCAGCTGCCGCAGGCCCAGCCATCCCCTATGGGCTCTGCTACTCCTCTCAAGTACTCTCTCCTACACAGACCCCACCACACCCCACGCATGGGCTCTAAAAGTCCTGATGAACTCCCTTCCAGTGGCCCTCCACCTTGGATTACCTCTTGTTGACTTTATTCAAATGTCTCAGAATCCTACACGCAGGGAGACGGTCAGAATAGGGCATGGGATTGGGAATCATTGCCTGGGAACTGAAGCTATGGGAATAGATGCGAGCCCACAGAGAAAGAGTGTAGTGTGGGAATAAGGCCAAAGACTGATTTCTGGGGAATGCAAGATGTAAGGAATGGTGGAGGGAGAGGAAGAATCAGAAAGAGGAATAACCAAGAGAAATATCAGGGAAGCCAGGATGAGGAGAAAGCTGTTAAAAATAGGGGATTAACTATAGTGCCAGAGGCGGCAGAGAGTGGCGATGGGCAGTAAGGCCAGCAATTGAGAGACACTGGAGCTCCAGCCTTACTCATCTCCGGGCAGGCACTGGAGGACGCGGCAAGAACAGGCTGGAATGGGCAGTCAGAATCTGCCGGGGAGGGGCCAGAACCCAACAGAACAGGAAGCCAGAGACTAATTGACTAAAACGAGTCCCAAGGAGTCACAGATACTGAAGTTGGCAAACTGAGAAAAATTAAGTCAATATTATATAGAAAATACTTAAAAGATGATTCATCACTGTCACTCCCCTCTCACCAGCACCAAAAAGGCATGGTTTAGGCACTTCACACCTACTGTGCCTGGCCATAATAATGACAACAACATATGGACCAGCAGAAACCCGGCTACCTGGAATCTTTAGTGAACCAGGTTTTACTCCTCTGTCCTGCACTTCTAAAACAGAGAGGAAAATTGTACAAAAACACCATACACGCTTTAGCGATTTAGTCAACAGAGAAATAGAGGATCGATACAGATTCCACTCGACTCCCACACTCTTTCCAGCCGTTCAGAACAAGAACTGGTGTTTGGCAGATGATAATCCTGAAATCAAAGATCGCAAGCGCCAAAGAAAACTTGTGCTCATATACTTTACTTAACAAAAATTTTATGCTTTAAACAGCTCTATTCTACTTAATCTTGTCAACAACCCAATGAGGTAAATATTACCTTACTAGGGTTAATCAAATTCAAATGGAACATTCTTCGGTTATAGATAGTTTCACAGCAAATTTATTTTGGCAATATTGTAGATAGTCTTGGTTCTCCTATGAGTTTCAGAAATCAAAAATTAAATCACTTATGAGGAAACTAGTCTCCTGTGGTCCAAGAAGATACTTATTGAAATAGTCCATTCCTTTATGTAACTATTTTTAAATTATTGAGATACAAAATGAAAAAAAGCAGCAATGAATTTGGGATGCTCTCTTTTATTCCCCTAGGTTCAAAAATAGCAAATATAACAGAGTTTTAAGTCTCTAACTTGAGTGAAGGGGTCCTACTGAAATATCTCTACCCCATCAGTATTTTACTGCAAAATTAATTAGGGCTTAATCTGTAGAAGGTAGGAGAAGGTATTAAACTAGTAAATCGAGAAGCCAAAACTATAACTCATTTCTCCTGATTTCCTTTATTTTTTATTCTATTTTACTGTATTTTTTCCCATCCATAGATTCTCTGAACTAATAATAGACTCTTTTACTGATAAAATTAAGATGTGTTACTCTAATATAATATCACATTAATCAATGAAATTTTGCATATATCAAGACTGACCCAAATGTTTTTGTACATGATTAGGAACTACCATATTCAGCTAGAATGCATAGTGCATCTCATCTTCTCTCTCTCTCTCTCTCTCTCTCTCTCTCTCTCTCTCTCTCAAACACACACACACACACACACACACACACACACCCCCAACCAGCCGGTCTGACTAGGCGCCTTTGTGAAAGGGTGTTGGGCTGTTGACTGACTGTTGACTGACAGATCCCTCTGGGTACCCAGTAACAGCTGACTCATTCTCCTTTTCCACTGGCCAAGCCATGTTGTCAGAGGAAAGATGGCCAGCTATGAGAAAGGAATTGCTCCAGGAAAGGGCATACGTGCAAAGGGCAGCTGTTTCCCTTCTCTCTCAGGACGTCCAGGTGCCATTACTAAATTTCCTGTATGCCGGGCGCTGGAAAAGTTCACTGACCTCAGGCAGGGGGGCAGGGGGGAGGAGGAGGGATACTTTTTCTTTCAAACTGTCTTTTTTTATCCATTGTAACCAGAGGATCACCACTCGCTCTGTTGCCTTATAAATTATTCCTATAAGATTTACAGCTATTTCTATGCTTTAAGTCAAACATTCTTTCAAGACCAAACAGAGTAATTTACTGGATTTGTGTCTCTAAACAATCTTATAAATAGTTGCTCTCTAGTTCAAGGTGAATAACAGTCGGTGGCAGGCAAGTATCAAAGAATACTGATTGCAATTCAATTTTATCACCTTTGAGGATTCACCCTGAGGAATAGGGCAGACTGGTCAAAAATCTATAGGCTGATCATTGTGAGTCTGTATTAGAAAATCTTTTCCAAGTAAACACCTCCTATAAGGGTTTTGCCTCCTCTCTTCATTGATGAGCAAATATATTTTTTCTTTCCTGGAGATGTCAAGATGACAGTGCTACCAATCATACCTGCAATTATGGCTGAGATGGGCAATGATGTTCTTTCCAGGCTGCTCGCGCATAAAGTCTGATCTCTAGGTTGTGGCTGCAAATACTTGTTTAGACCCGGACACAGCCGATGAACTCCCCCTATCCCTGACGCCATTGCAAATGATAATGAACACAACATTAATGCCATCACAGCTTCTCATTCTTGATAATTTGACCTGCTGTGTAAAGTTCAGATGAGATGCTGGCAAGATTTTCAGGAAACTAGATATTCTGTCTGGGCATATTTAACTCTCATGGTTCTAGAAATATTACCATTAGCCTGTGACCTTTGATTTGGCATGGAGTATGACAACACACTGATACCATTGTGCCTGTTTACTTATCAAAGGACACACAAACCTTTTAATTTCCCCAGAAGTATATGGAATATTCCAAAATATGCCATTGGGCACACCACCTCAGGAAAACTGTGATAAACTATTGAGATAATGCAAAGAATTCTAGAATATGAAACTCAATTCTGGTGATTATTTTAGCCTAAGAAAACACAATAAAGGTAAAGATAAGCTTGCACCTTTTTTTTTTCATGTTTCCTTGCATTGTTTTCTTTCGTGTCCTTAAAATCTAATGATTACTTAGCCAGAGTGAAAATTTAACTTTTTGCCAAGGTTCCTTTCTCTCATTATCTTACTTTTCAAGTCTAAAGCACTTTAAACTTCAGCACTTCTCCAGGACCAAATTCTGTATTCAGTAAACAAGACTTTAGCAAATGTTCATGTGTGCTACCTTAGCAGCTAGATGCTGAGGGAAAATCAAAGATGAGGAACAGGAAATGAAGTGCAAATGGAATCGTAATGTCTGTGTTATTGGTGATGCCTGTGAGAGAGGAACCAAGTCATTACTGTAGGGTGCAAAGGACTTGCGTTAATGTAACAACTAGGTAAACTTTATTAAAACTACTTTTCAGCTTCCAAAAGAATGCTACTGCATTAAGGCTGGCTACCTTAATGTTCATCCTGTTATATTGCTGGTTGCTATGGCAATATCCTCCTAGGTATTTGTAAGGCCACAAAAGGAAGAGCTAACCCTCTTACTCCTGGAATAACTAATGTGGTTCTGTTACTTGCTTGATGTAAATGGTCTCAAGTGACAGTGAACTGTACATATAGTCAATTACAACTGCTCAAAGGAAATGATTTGTTGTAACAGCCGCTGTTCAACCTCTGTGACATCAATGTTTCTATGGAAACAGTTGCCTATTGCACTGCTTTGAATTGAGTATTGATCAAACTAGGGCCAACACTATTTCAGAGACTCGCTACTTTACTGTGTGGCAATTTACGATAGGAACTCATAACATCACTGTATATTTCAAGCCCCAAGGAACCAATTTAGCAGACAGTTACAGTAGAATATTAACAGAGGTCAATAATGGAAGTCTGATTATAGTCCTAGGACAATTATTCAATGCTTTTGTTGTCTGCCCTTCCAACATTCCGGCAGCTATTACAGTTTTCAAATAATAATATTCATGCCTGAAGAAAGTGCTATATTCATTCGTCTTCTATTTTAAACTTTATTTTTCATTGTTATGTTATCTATCAATAAAATTATTCAGCTATATTAACCAAGCTGTGACCCCTCAGAAGTAAATAACTATTGATCAAGGAGTAAAGATCTACTGGTGCACAACACTGTTTTCCATTAATGATCTTATTGGCCCAGCAGATAAGATGGTTGTCTCCAAACAACTGAAGATGCAAAAAGAATAAAATCAGCCTAATTTCCATAAAAATAGTTAGGGTTCAATCCCCCAACTCTTTTAGAGAATGGATTCTCCAACTTCGGTTGAAGGAGTAGTGAAAATAAAAACAATGCCACGCAGAATCCTTCTGTAAGCCTTTCATTCTGTGTAATATGTCCATTATCCATGGATGTTTTAGTCAACCTTCTTTGGAAATGACCTTCTTGATGGTCTCATCCAACCTTCTCCTTTTACAGATGAGGAACAACGTGACATGGCCTCTCTGATGTCTTTCACAAAATAAATGTTCTCCCCACAAATATATTTGTGAAAATGTTATGTTGAAAAGATTCATGATTTGCACATTTGTCACTCACTCGAATGAAAATACATGCCAATTATCTCTACTCTTAGGTTGATTTGTCAAGACCCTCAGTCAACCAATTTTATAAAATTGTTTATTCTTACGCTCCTCATCCTAAAACAGGATTTGAGGCAGATAGCCAACCAGTTTACTGCAGTGACATTGACCACAGCACAGACAGTGAAAATTAATTTTTACAGCTGAAGTTATAAAACTTCAGAAAGCACTTGAATAACGTGGCTACATGCCAAAGAAGGGTGGGTATCTATGAACGAAATCTGTTTCAATACATAGATAGTAACACTAACTTTTTATTACCATAATTGAAAAATTATGGCTTGGGGAATGATTCTTGTCAGGTAATAACAAATTCATCCACCTGCTTGAAAGAAGCCCCTCATATAAGGAGAAAGGATATTCTCCTAGCTTAGCTGTTGATTTTTAAAATCCTAACTGGATAGCTTAAAAATAAAAATCAGTGTAAAAGATCAGTCCAGGTGAAGTCTAAAATAGTATTTAAATCAGTGTGGATCTCATCACACTTTTTCTAAATCAGCTAAGACTTTAGGTTAGTCTTTTTGGTGATAATCACTGTCTGTGTTAGGAGGTGAGCTTTCCTTGTTTATATAGCAAGTATTAACTGAGAACCAACTGAATGCCAAATACTGGTCTGAACATGGGGACACAGAGCTGAATAAGACTAACTCTGAGTGGTAGGTGGGAAAGGTCCTTTGTCACATGGAACAGCGAGTTCAGGAAAGAAGTGCTCTCTGGTCTCATACTTGATGTTCTCCCCTTGTCTCTTTTGCCCTATTTTTACCACCACTTTTGCTTGTTTATATATTTATACCCTGATTTTCTATAGAAATAATTTAAGGTGGACCATTTATAAATTGTATTCTGAGCTTCCCAGCAGCCAACAGGAAAAATGAACCATAATCAGCCACATGATTCAATGTCTGGAAGATTAAACTAAAATAAAGCAATACAAAAAGCAGGTGTGCAAAAGAAGCACAATGACTCCTGGTATGGATACCAGGAGAATTCTGCCCAGGATCTTAGAAGCAGGCCTTGATGATGGGATAGACAACATCTTCCTCAACACGATGCCTTTAAAAACACCTCTGTGTGTAATACCGCTAGACCTATAAGGTTTTTCAAACAAAGTCCATGACCACACACCAAAGTGCAGTTTAATAAACACAGTTCTACAGGAGAACCAAACAATGCCTTTCCTGAAATATTGCTTTCTGTCAACATATAGGTATTGACGAGCCATAAAAAATAAAACTATTAGTAAACCGACCCTACAATACCTAATCTACCTTGAAGATCACTCAGGTGCCAAGATTTACACCTACATAAATAGATGAGTTGGCTTATTCTCAAATCCGTCTATCTATATCTATATCTGTGTGTGTGTGTGTGTGATTTTTAGTCTATAAGTGAGATAACATGGAAGAGCTTTCATCAAAATGTTAATTCTGGTTTTAATCTGGATCTCAAACTTTTTTGGTTTGGGCCATGCCTAGCTTATCCAAACTAGGCCATCTGTATTAAAGAAAAAGAAGAGGAGGAGGAGCACAAGGAGGATGGGGAGGAGGAGAAGGAGGAGGAAGGAGGAGGAGAAGGGAAAAGAATATGATGAGATAATCTTGGCTCTAGCTAATCCAAAGGTGGCATCAAGTTATTGAAAGGCTTGTTAAGTAGAAAGGGGCTAGGATACACCTCTCTTTACTTCCACCAGGGCCATCAAAAGGCCTTAAATTAAATTCTTGTTGCTTAGTCCATATCTAGAGTCAAAGCAAGAGAAGGGTTCAACAAAATCCCACCATGAATCTATGTTATTCCCCAAGATGACTCTGCAGAGTGGTGAAGGTCATAGCAGAGGTCACAGAGGAATGGCATTTAAGCCCACTTCCTCCTAACGCTCCTTGTGATTTTCCAAAAAGGAAACTGGCTTGCATTTTACTTATAAATTTACAAGTCTACATTCTGGAAGAATCCACAGTCAAAGCAGCTTGAGAGTTATAAAGTTCAAGGTAGTTAAATAGGGAAGGGTGAGTTTCTTCCAGAAAGAGGTGCCACCAGAAACTAGCCTTCACTCACCTTATTCCCCAAACTGTACACACTTCAAGTAATTATGTCCTAGAATCTGCTCTCATCATTAGACCAACCAGAGAAATTTGGTTATACTCTTAGCCCCCTCCAACAATGGACTTATACCTATAATTTTATAAAATTATTTAAAAACTATAAAAAAAGTTTATATTTAAATTTGGTAAGGTTTGGGATGGCCTCTTCTTCCCATTTTGGTTTCTTAGTCACTTAAACTTGTAAGGTTTGCTTTTCCTATGCAATAGTTCTGGCCAATAATAGACTTTGGCAAGATAAATGCCCCATTTGCATCCACATAGCATGGATGTCAATGGTTTTTAAATGTGTCTCAATCCATTTATGACTGCTGACAGGGGAAGTAGGGCTAGTTCTAAGATGTCCTCAGAAAACAAAATATCAGTAATAGAACCTGTAAGCTTTCAGGTCCACTTCACACTGTTCAGCTCCCATTTCAACGTGAGGACAGAAAGGCCAAGGGTTTAAGTGAGATTATTTATCACCGGTAGAGATACAATGCCTACTCTCTTGTTCCTTATGGTGCTGATCAAGATCAAGATTCCTCTGAGGACAACAGATATAACCTAATCTTTGAAGAGAAAATAGAACCACATCGTAAGTGTTTTCTATTAGCCAGTTAGGTAATAAACTAATTCAACCTGAGCCTGGGCTTCATGCTACTGTTCATATCAGTCAAACCAAGGCCTACTAAATGTAATCTCTTCAGAAGAGAGATCTCCTCTTTTAAGTTGTAACCACTCACCTTAAACTATTTCTGTGTATCTAACTAACCTATCAGCGTCAAAGTACCTTGCTTCAATCTAATCATTTTGCATCTTTTGGAGTTGTGTATTATTCACAAGGCTGCAATTAACTGCTCTATAGAGAAGAGGAAGATGGGTTAAGTGTCTTAAAATTACATACATGAAAACAGAATGCACTATCATATAGAGGGGGGAAAAAGCCCATTAAGGGGTCCACCATGATGAGCCCTTCTGTACTCATTGTGTTCAGATATTTTCCAGCCCTTCTATTTTGCCTGTATTCCTTCTTTCTTGCACTGAAAACAAACACTCGTTTTTAGAAAGTATGAATTTGGATACACTGGACCTTCATATGTTCTAATGTATAAGGAAGAGCTATGCACTGTATATAATGCCTCAGACTTGAAACCAACAAAAGAGTGTATCTCATGGTGAGGGGGGGCTGGGGTGGCAGAAAAGGGAGGCTGCTCAGATAGCAGCTGCCTTCAGAATGATCAGACAGTGGCTCTCAGCACCAGCTGCATGTTAGAATCATCTGGGGAACTCTTTTAAATCCTGATGCCCTGGTTCTACCCAAGACTAAAAGAATCAAATTCTCTAGATGCAGGACCCACATTATCAGTAGTTTTTTAAGCCTCCAAGGTGATTCCAAAGTGCAGCCAAAATTGAGAACTGTGAAGAAATATGCCCACCTGGAAGCGTGCTTAATTTCTACTTCTAGACAGAATATGGATATTCCTCCTACTGTGGTATGATTCCCATTACCCAATCTTTCTTACTAGAGACCCTCCTGCAGCCGGAGCAGGTGTTAGAGTACAGAAAAGGGGAACTCGCTTAATGAGGAAAACAGAGACTCTTGAAAGGATCCTATAAGCAACCATTGTGCTAAATAGTGTACCAGGCACTAGGACAGAACAGCCTTCCTAGATGGGGCCACAATCAAATGGGGAAAGGTGATGTTTCTGAACTTGAATATTGTTGAGTTTATAAGGTAAACTAGTTGGAAACTGGTTGGTTCCTCCTTGGCACTAAGCCTGAAATATTAGTAGTGCCAATTAATGGATGTTATCAAATCTCACAATTGAAACATCTCACTTGGCCTGAATGAGATATTTTATAAATATCAAGTTGTTTATTTAATCTTGTTCTCCACTCAAAAACCTATGTATTAAAACATCAGTATAAATATTTACTAAACACTAGTTAATTATATTTACCTACTGAGCATAGGAAATAAATATAATTTGAAGCAAGATTTAAAGAAATTATACACTTTGAGACAACTTAGTGATTGCTCCCTAATCAGTGTTCATTATGTTATTTAGACTCTCCTTGACTTCCTTTAGCCCTGCTATTACTTCCCAGACCCAAGACAGAGCTTTTTAACTTTGTTTTTAGAGTCAATAATCTTAGAACTCACAGAATTTCAGAACCATAAGAGGACTTAGGGATGCTTTGATTCAGCCTTCCCTGTGCCTCTCAGCTCCAGGCACTGTGCCTCTGATATCACGGGAACGGTTTTGCCAGCTCTGACTGTGCTGTTACAGAGAGATGTTCATTGCAGGAAGGGGAATATTTCTTCCCCTCTGTGCTATAGTGTGAGACTGGGGCCCAAACCTGGGTTGTTTAGGCTAAAAATGGTTTCTGAATTTAGTGGAATAGTTCTTTGATTTACCCTTTTACTCTCAGGGTCTGTACCCATTTCCTGGGTTGGGATAGGTTCAAGTAACAGCTGTTACACTATATCTGGAACTTCTTGCTGTTTTTAACCTATGAACTTAACTCTAAATCCACCTGCTCCTGTTCAGCTTCTTCTCCTTATGATGATCTGTCCATCAGGGGATCTGCTCTTCTTTTTGTGGCTTGCAATCCACGGGTTGCTCCAAGTGCTACATATGCATGAGTTCTAATCACTGACACAATTTGAGTTAATTTTCCAAAAATAAATTAGTTCATTCTTTCAGACACCCCAGCATAGAAGGAAGTAAAAAAACAATGTGCGATACCTGGGTCATTAGCTAAATCTCAGTTTGGGCTTTCCAAGTATATCCCTATATGAACTGCAGTTGGTGACAGAGATTAAGAACTGGATCCCAGTTCTTAAGACTTCTGGGCAGTGCTCTTTTTACTACAGTCCACCAGCTACTGGTTATACCCAGTCTTATAATGGTTCAGAGGAGCCCAGCTCTGAGTCAAAAGGCTTTGGACTTTGCAAAAGACTTCTTAGAAGCACAGTGCTTAGTGTTTCTGTCAGTTGGCCTGCAGGGCCCGAACGACTGGCTTCAGAGTATTCTCTGACTCTTTGAGGATGGTTCTCAACAAAGGAAACACTAGGACAGCATTTTGGAAATTTGTGGGGAGGAGAATTTTTGGTTTTCATGATGAACCATGAGGAGAGTAGTATTGACATTAGTTAGCAGTATGTCAACATCCTGTAGACATCCTGCAAATCATGAGACAGCTCTACTCAATAAAGAATTGTCCCACATCTGGAAAAACTTTTAAATGTCCCGCTGGACATTCATGTGTGCAAAAAGAGCTGCTTGAAATCATTTGATTCCAGAACCTAACCCCATTTTACAAATAATCACAAATTACTTTTTACATGATTGTAATATACATTAAATTTACTGGAGATGCAACTACCATGAAAATGGGATGAAGATGGTACTTTATTTTGTTTTGAACTTGAATAAGAGATATTCATCATTTTTCTTTTAGATGATCATTTTCAATGTCACCAGTGGCAGTGCCACTCATGGCGTTTGAGTCACCACCATACCACACCCATGTGGTCTGCACTCATAGCTTTTGTCCCCATAGACATTCTGCATATGCATGCGAGCACCTGATCACATCTTCTTTAGTCATGCTTAAGCTTTACATACTGAAATGATAACATATTATTATAAATGCTTTCATTTTATGTCTCCTTTACAGCAAATCAAGGCATTATTTTTTTTTAAGATTTTAGTTTTTCCTTTTTCTCCCCAAAGCCCCCCCGGTACAGAGTTGCATATGTTTTTTTAGTTGTGGGTCCTTCTAGTTGTGCTATGTGGGATGTGGCCTCAGCATGGCTTGATGAGCGGTGCCATGTCCACACCCAGGATCCGAACTGCCAAAACCCTGGGCCACCAAAGCGGAACACACAAACTTAACCACTCGGCCGCGGGGGCAGCCCCTAAGGCATTATTTTTTAAATTATGTATGTAAGTATGTAGAAATTTCATTTCAGGATAATAAAGGGAGCGTTACAAAAACATTGGTCTTTAAAAGGGAGTGGGGTTGCAGAATCTGCTAGGACATCCTCCTCTGCCTGCTCACTCTTACTGCCCAACCTTGTATTTTCAAGGTGGCCCAGCCTCCTGCAACTTCTCCCACTGCACGGATTCGTCTCTAAAATACTTCTAGCTTTTTAAAATCCTTTCGCTCTTTCCCTCTCAGTATACAACCTGGAAAAATAAAAGAGAGAAGCTCGCACTATTCAGTGACTCTTATTTTCCAATCAGGATGCGATACCTGGGCCATTAAATTCACTCTTTTAAGCTCCTAACCCCTGTTTTTTCTGCTCTTAACCTCTGTTCTTTTTTGTTTTCTTTTGTTACTGTCCTGCTCTTTTGATTTTTTTCCAGCTTTACTGAAGTTTAATTGACAAAATTGTATATATTTAACGTGTACAACATGATGATTTGACACATGTATACTTTGTGTACTTTGTGTAACGATTACCCACAATCAGGTTAATTAACACATCCATCAGCTCACATAATTGTCTTTTGCGTATATGTGTGGTGAGAATGCTTAAGGTCTACTCTCTTTACAAAGTTAAGTACACAACACAGTATTATTAACTGTAGTCACCATGTTGTACATCAAATCCCCAGAGCTTATTCATCGTGTAACTGAAGGCTTGTACTCTCTGACCAGCTCTCCCCCCTCCCACCCCCAGCCCTGGTAACCACCACTTGTCTCTTTACATCTAAGAGCTCAACTTTTTCTTTTTGTTAGGTTCTACATGTAAGTGAGATTATACAGTATTTGTCTTTCTCTGTCTGGCTAAATTTCACCTAGCACAATGTCCATAATGTTCATCCATGTTGCTGCAAATTGCAGGATTTCCTCTTAATCATGACCGAACAGTATTCTGGTGTGTGAGTGTACCACATTTCCTTTACCCTTTCATCTGTCAGCAGATACTTAGATTATTTTCATATCTTGACTATTGTGAATAATGCTGCAATGAACATGGGACTGCAGATATCTCTTCAACATACTACTTTTGTTTCCTTTGAATATACATCCAAAAGTGGAATTACTGGATCATATGTTCCATTTTTAACTCTTAAAAGACCCTCCATACTGTTTTCCATAGTGGCTGCACCAGTTTACACTGCCACCAACAGTGCACAAGGGTTCCCTTTTCTCCACATCCTTGCTGACACTTGTTATCTGCTGTCTTTTTGGTAAAAGCCATCCTAACAGGTGAGGTGATATCTCATTGTGGGTTTGATTTGCATTTCTCTGATGATTAGTGATGTTAGGCACCTTTTCATGTACCTATTGTCCATTTGTATGTCTTCTTTGAGAAAGTGTCTATTCAGGTCCTATGCCCATTTGGGTCTTGTTTCTTTTCGCTATTGATTTGTATGAGTTCTTTATATATTTTGAATATTAGCCCTTTATCAGATATATGGCTTGCAAATATTTTCTCCCATTCTGTAGGTTTCATTTTCGTTTTGTTGATGTTTCCTTTCTGTGCAGAAGCTTTTTAGTTTGATCTTTTTCCACTTCTTTATTTTTTGCTTTTGTTTCTTGTGCTTTTGGTGTCATATCCAAAAATCATTGCCAAGACTAGTGTCAAGGAGTTTTTCCCTCTGTTTTCTTCTGGTAGTTTTGTAGTCTCAGGTCTCAGTGTAAGGCTGTAATCCATTTTGAGTTGATTTTGGTGAGTTAGGTAAGATAGGCCCTGTCCAGTTTCATTATTTTGCATATGGATATGCAGTTTTCCCAGCACACTTTATTGGAGAGACTGTCTTTTCCCCATTGTGTGTTCTTGGTGCCCTTGTGAAAGATTAGTTGACTGCAAATACTCGCGTTTATTTCTGGGGACTCTATTCTGTTCCATTGGTCTATGTGTCTGTTTTCATGCCAGTACCATATTTTTCTGAATACTATAGCTTTGTAATCTAGTTTAAAATCAAGAAAGTATGATGCCTCCAGCTTTGCTCTTTTTTCCTAACATTGTTTTAGCTATTTGAGGTCTTTTGTGGTTCCATACAAATTTTAGGGTTGTTTGTTTTATTTCTGTGAAAAATGCCAATGCCAATTTTGATAAGAACTGCATTGAATCTATAGATTGCTTTGGGTATTATGGACATTTTAACAATATTATTCTTCCAATCCATGAACACGGAATATCTTTTCACTTATTTGTGTCTTCCTCAATTTCTTTCATCAATGTGTTATAGTTTTCAGTGCACTGGTTTCTCACCTCCTTGGTTAAATTTATTCCTAGGTATTTTATTGTTTTGATGCTTTTGTAAATGGGATTGTTTTAATTTCTCTTTCTGATAGTTCATTGTTATTGTATAGAAATGCAACTGATTTTTGTATATTGATTTTTTCATCCTGCAACTTTACTGAATTCATTTATTGGTTCTAACAATTTTTTGTGGAGTCTTTAAGGTTTTATATACATAAGATCATGTCATCTGAAAACAGAGACAATTTTACTCTTTCCTTTCTGATTTGGATGTCCTTGCTTTGTTTTTTTGTCTAATTTTCCTGGCTAGGACCTTCCAGCACTATGTTGAATACAAGTGGTGAGAGTGGGCAGCCTTGTCTTGTTCTTGATCTTATAGGAACAGCTTTTAGCTTTTCTCCATTGAGTATGATGTTAGCTGTGAGTTTGTCATATATGACCTTTATTAAGTTGAGTCACGTACCTTCTATACCTAATTTGTTGAGTTTTTATCATGAAAGGATGTTGTATTCTGTCAAAATACTTTCCTGCATCTATTGAGAAGATCATAAGGTTTTTATCTTTCATCCTATTAATGTGATCTATCACATTTTTTCATTTGCATATGTTGAAACATCATTGCATCCCAGAGATAAATGCAGTTTGATTATGGTGTGTGATCCTTTTAATGTGCTGTTGAACTCTGTTTGCTACTGTTTTGTTGAGAATTTTTGCATCTGTATTCATCAGGGATATTGGTGAGTAATTTTTTTTCTTGTGGTGTCCTTGTCTGACTTAGGTGTCAGGGTAACGCTGGCCTCATAAAATGAGTTTAGAAGTCTTCGCTCCTCTTCAATTTTTTGGAGGAGTTTGAGAAGGATTGGTGTTAATTCTTATTTAAATGTTTCTTACATTTCGCCAGTGAAACCATCTGGCCCTGGGCTTTTCTTTTGGGGGAGGTTTTTGATTACTGATTCAATCTCCTTACTTATCATTGGTCTGTTCATATTTTCTATTTCTTGATGATCAGTCATGGTAGGAATTTTATGATTCTAGGAATTTATCCATTTCTTCTAGGTTAATCAATCTGTTGGCATATAACTATTCATAGTATTCTCTTATGATCTTTGTATTTTTGTGTTATCAGCTGTAATGTTTCCTCTTTCATTTCTGATTTTATTTATTTGAGTCTTTTCTCTTTCATTCTTAGTTACTTCACCTAAAAGTTTGCCAATTTATCTTTTAAAAAAATCAGCTCTTAGTTTTATTGATCTTTTCTACTTTATTTCTAATCTCTGTTTCATTTATTTCCACTCTGATCTTTATTATTTCCTTCTTTCTGCTTACTTTGGGCTTAGTTTATTCTTCTTTTTCTACTTCCTTGCCAAGTAAAATTAGGTTGTTTATTTGAGATCTTTCCTTCTTAACATAGGAATTCATTGCTATAAATGTCTGTTTCAGAACTGCTTTTACTGCATTTCATAAATTTTGGTCTATTGTGTTTCCATTTTCATTTATTTCAAGATAATTTTTTATTTCCTTTTCGATTTCTTCTTTGACCCATGCGTTGTTCAGGAGTGTGTTGTCTAATTTCCACATATTTGTGAATTTCCCAGCTTTCTTTATCGATTTCTAGTTTCATAACTTTGTGGTCAGAAAAGATACTTGGTATGATTTCAATCTTCTTAAGTTTGTTAAGACTTGTTTTGTGACCTAAAATGATCTGTCCTAGAGAATGTTCCATGTGCACTTGAGAAGGATGAGTATGCTAATGCTGTTGGATGGAATGTTCTGTATATGTCTGTTAGGTCCATTTTGTCTAAAGTATAGTTCAAATCCAACATCTCCTTGTTGATTTTATGTCTGGATGATCTATCCATTTTTGAAAGTGGTGTATTGAAGTTGCCTACTATTATTGTTTTTCCCCTCAGATCTCTTAGTATCTGCTTAATATATTTAGGTGCTCTGATGCAGGGTACATATATATTTATAATTGTTACATCTTCTTGGTGAATTGATCCTTTCATCATTATATAATTACCTTCTTTATCTCTTGTTACAGTTTTTTACTTAAAGACTACTTTGTATGATATAAGCATAGCTACTCCTTCTCTCCTTTGGTTTCCATTTGCATGGAATGTCTTTTTCCAACTCTTCACTTTGAGCCTATATGTGTCCTTAAAGCTGAAGTGAGTCTCTTAAAGGCAGCATATAGTTGAGTCTGGCGTTTTTTGCACTCAGTCATTCTATGCCTTTTGATTAGGGAGTTTAATTCACATACATTTAAAGTAATTATTGATAGGTAAGGACTTACTAATGCCAATTTATTGTTTTCTGGCTGTTTTGTAGCTCCTTTCTTCCTCTCTTGCTGCCTTCCTTTGTGAATTGATGATTTTCTATAGTGATATGCTTTGATTCCCTTCTCTTTATCTTTTGGGCATCTACTGTAGGTTTTTGCTTTGTGGTTACCATGAGGCGTCCATAAAACATCTTATACTTATAACAGTCTCTTTTAAACTGATAACATCTTAACTTTAATCACATACAAAACTCTATTTTTACAAGCCCCCCAACATTTTATGTTTTTGTGTCATGGTTTACATCTTTTTATGTTGTATATCCATTAACAAATTATTGTAGCTATAGTTTTTTAAATACTTCTGTCATTTAACCTTTATACTAGAGTTAAGTAATTAACATACTACCATGTTAAAGTATTAATGTAATGTAGAGTATGAATTTTACTATTTAGTTATCCTCACCAGTCTGTTTCATATTTTCATATATGTTCATGTAACTAATTAGCATCCTTTCATTTCAGCTTGAAAAACTCCTTTCAGCATTTCTTGTAAGGCAGGTCTAGTGGTCATTAACTCCCTCAGCTCTTTTTGTCTAGGAGAGTCTTTACCTCTCCTTCATTTCTGAAGACCAGCTTTGCTGCGTAAAGTATTCTTTCTTTCACCACTTTTAATATATCATCCTGGCATGCAAGGTTTCTGCTGAGAAATCTGCTGATAGCTTTAAGGGAGTTTTCTTCTATGTAAGGAATTTTTTTTCTCTTGCTGCTTTTAAAATCCTCTTTGTCTTTGATTTTAGTCAGTTTTATTACAATGTGTCTTGGAGAAGATCTTTTTCAGTTGAATCCTTTTGGGAGCCTATGAGCTTCATGAACTTGGATGTCCAAATGTCTCCCCAGATTTGGGAAGTTCTCAGCCATTGTGTCTTTAAGTAAGCTTTCTGCTCCTTTCTCCGTCTCTTCTCCTTCTGGGACTCCAATAATGCATAGATTATTTCACTTGATGGTATCCCATAATTCATGGAGGTTTTCTTCACTCCTTTTCATTCTTTTTTCTTTGTTCTTCTGTAACTGGATAATACCAAATGACTTGTCTTTGATTCTTTATTCTGCTCAGTCAGGTCTACTACTGATGCTCTCTATTGCATTTTTCATTTTATTCATTGTATTCATCAACTCAAGAATTCCTGTTTGGTTCTTTTTTATTATTTCTATCTCCCCGTTGAACTTCTCCTATTGTTTGTGTATTGTTTTTTCTGGATTTCGTTGAATTATCTACCTATGTTTTTGTGTAGCTCATTGAGCTTGCTTTAAACAACTATTTTGAGTTCTTTATCAGGAAAATCACAGATCTCCATTTCTTTGGGATCAGATACTGCAAACTTATTGTGTCCCTTTGGTGGTGTCATGTTTCATTTAAAGTTCTGAGAGGAATATGGTGTCATATTCCTGAAGTTCTGAGTAGCTGTCTACGCGTTTGAAGAAGCAGTCATCTCTTCCTGTCTATACTAACTGGCTTTGGAAGGGAAATACCTTCTGTCATCCCTGCTAGAGATTCTGAGATTATCTCAGACCTTTTCTATGAATACACCTGCTCCACGCTTCTTGTTCCCTTTTGGGGGAATTCTTAAGCTTCTATGCCTTCTTTCAATCCTGCAAAGCCAGGCCAGGTGCTGATAGCCTCTTCTTTGCTTTCCCTAGGATGGTGCTGAATGCTCAAGTTTGTGTGCCTTCTCCCAATCCCTCAAAGTCAGGAGCTGGCTTTCTGTGCATGCTCATTAGCCATCTTCAAAGGCTTGTACTTGTTGCCCTTGGGGGCATGCACAGGGAGCTGGCCATAGGGTGGGGGTGGGAGATGTGAGTGAGGTGCTCAGAGTATCGGGGGCCAGTTGGGAGGATCCGCAAGCAAAGCATCCCCAGCTCTTGGGCCAACTTCCTGATGGAGTCTGCAAAGCAGTTAGTAGGATCCGAGTCCCTTTGATGCCTTCCGAGAGTCCTGGCTGCTGTCCTCCCAGCCTCTCCTGCTATCCTGTGCAGCACACCTCAGTATTCTTGATGGGATGAGAAAGAAGTGGGCTCCTTAGCACTATCCCACACAGCTAAGGAACCCACATACTTATTCACGTTCACTCACTTTCCCTCATGGGAGAAATAGTAAACCACGAAGTTCTCTCTTGGCCCTGAGCTGTGCTGTCTTGGGGGAGAGGTGATGTGGGTAAAATGAAACTGTCCCTTTTACCCTCTTTATGGCATCCAATCTCAGATTTTTTTTGGCTGCAACTTCTCCACAGACTGCTGGATTTCCACAAAGGCACTCTCATCCGTGGGAGACTGTCAAAATCGGTATTCTTTGGGGGTAACACAGTAGAAAACTCCTATTCCACTATTTTGGGGACATCACTCTCTTAACTTCCATTCTTTCCCTGCCCCCTTTTCTCCATGAATGTGAGCTGTGTGATACAATAAAAGAACAAACTGGAATACCTGAGCTCAAGCCCAACCTCTGCTTCCTACAGGTTACCTGATCTCTGGAAAGTGTAGCAAGTGGCCTTTCAAAGTCTCCTCATCTATTAAACACATTATAAATACACATCCTCCTTTCCAATGGGTTTTAAAGATTTAATGAGATACTATATGAAAAGTGTCATAAAATACAGAACATTATTTAAATTTGAAAGGATATTTTATTCAAAGCATTTTTTTCACGATCTGCCTAAATCTCAGAACAACTTGGTAGTATTTTGGGTTTTCTGATCTCTTAGAATATATTTTGAGCAGAAATGCTCTAAACAGACTAATACATAGCATAACAGCTTAGGTAGGTAAGTGGGAGCCAGGCCCCGCCGCAAGAAAACCACAGGTCCTAGAGTCTGATGTTTCTGATGGGCTCCAGCTTCATCACCAACCCCATGAAAGAACTGGCTGGGCACACAGCCCTCTGAGCTTGTAAACTCAGGTTAATGATCCCCAATCTGAGGGATCCTTGTGATAATTAGTAATAAATGCATATGGGGGCACCTGGCACGCAGCAGGTGCTCAATAAACAGGAACTCTTACTATTTTACAGAGAAAGGAAACAATAAACTGGCTAGAGCTATATAAATCCTGTCCAGAATATTATTCACTCACAGGGAGATTTTGAATAAGGTGGTATAGTCTCGGAACCCATCCAGACGGATTCAGTTACTAAAGTGACAAAAGTTACCCTCAAGGGCTTACCTTAATGAGATGTGGTTAGTAGAGGAGGTATACTGCCATTCCCAACTTACAGGTGAGGAAATCAGGTGGTTACATCAGTTACTGGAACAGTAGAATGGGAGAGGAATCAGTGTCTTCTGATCACCATAGTTCTGGTTTTCCCCACAGCTCCCTGCCAAGTACCCTACAAAGCAGCCCCAGGACAAGCACTCCTAAAGCATAGCATCCTAACAAAATGCCAGGACCAGAGGGAAGCCCAGAGAGGTGCTACCTATCGACTTTGGGAAGTAAGTTTTAGCGGGCAAAATCATCTAGAGAAATCTTAAGCAGGGCATAGCCCTCCTCAGGTCTCAAGAGAAATCATTTTAAAAATGCCAAATGTTAGTGTCAATTCTGAAAGCAAGAAGGCCTCACCACAAGATGGGTAGTCACCATATCCTCTCCAGGTTTTCCAGCACCCCTAGCCCATATGTTACAAAATCTGGGCTATCTTAAGCATCCCTCAAAATCTAATGTCTAGACAAGGCTTAAAGAATCTCTGAAGGCCAAGAACTCTGCTGGTTTGGATTATCCAAGGCTTGGGTACATAGGAGAAGGAATATGGGAGAGGATAGGAAAAGAATTACTAGTGGCTTAGGACAAAAGATTTCAACTAAATGTCACAGCATCAAACCTCTTTGATCTTGTTACAATATGGATTTCCATTCCCACGTTTGATCTTCTGGATCCCAGAATCAGTTTAGGACTCAAGAATACAGGGCATAGACCCAAAGAGCTGACAACACACATCATGGGTCATGTACTCCCCTAGCCTGACAGTTGGAAAAAAGTCACAGCTCTAAGCAGTGGCAAAGCTTGAACTATCTGAAACCAACTGCATTTCCACAGTTCTCCAATACCTGAGGACTCCTCAACACTCTAATAGCCGCCGCTGTTCTTTGGGAAAACTATTGCTGAGATGTGCCCAGAAATACACAATGAATTTAAACAATAAGGAGGTGCTATAATTCCGGCTGATTTAAAAAAGAATAATATACTTACAACGGAAAAGTGCTTTAAGCAAAGACATTTCAATGGAAATATAGACTCTCTTTGAACGTCTCAATAGGACGTCTAATATTTTGTGGCTTTTCCATATGTCATGATTTCACAGTTGTCCTACATATTTTCCCAACATCTCTTCCCACCCTCTAGCTGTCCCCATTAGGAAGGCCAACATGACTAATCTTAAACTTTGAAGTAAGAAGAGAGTGGTCATAAATACTCCAACATTTCTTTGTTTCAGACTTCTGAAACAAATACTGACTTGAAAGATCTTTATGATTTTCCTCAAGAAACTGATGAAGTTATTGGATTGGAGCCAGGAATATGCCTTCTCCAAAGGCTGCAATTTATGCTGAAAGTATCTCAGGAAATACAAAGTCCTTGAGAGTACACCACTGCACTTTTTTTTTCTGCTTTAGTTGCAGGCCTGTAAACCAAGGATTGTTTATGCTCTATGACTCTCCCTAGGCTCTCACAATATTGCATTCCATCACATCATCAGTCTACTAGGTATGAGGGTAGAGCCTCCTCCTGGAGCTTACAGGTCCCTCATGAATGAAGAGAGCCTGAGGCAGGAAAGATCATCTCTAGTGCCTATCATCGACCTTCCCAGACATGATCTCGTTCCTTCTCCTGGGGCCTTCCCACAGAGAACTGGAATCGCTGGGCTGGGTGGGCAAGGGCTGAAGTGCTGGGGGGTGTGGGGCACGGGGGCGGGAGACCAGGCTGAGAGCTGAGGGGAAGAACAGGAGATTCTCTCATGCTGAGGATGGGGAGGAGGGAGGCTGCAGCCTTTATTTCACTTCATAACAATTCATCCACAGAAATTCGTCACTTCCTATGTTCCAACCTCAAATTCAGCACATCAAGGACCTTTGGCCACACATGTACCATGGGAGGTTTCTTCCTCAGGGTTATACTTCAGAAGCATACAGGTCAGAAGTAGGAAATGCCCCAAGTCAGAAGTCCCTCGACAGTGAGTTTCTTACAAACCTCAGTCTTCCTCTTGGGTCACCCCTTTGGGGGGTGGATGTGAACATCCTATGTCCTAAACCCTAGTCCTCCCCTCTGCTTCTCCTTGTCTCTGTTCTGGATCACCTCGTGAAGAAAACAGCTTACAGCTCAGCAGTGCATTTCTGGGTTTCTTTTATTTATTTGGTTCTCAAACGCAAAAGCCCAGATCCAGAGATGGCACTATAAACCCCCTTAAACACAAAAATAAAACTTGATATTTCCATGAGGCCACAAAGAAAAGGCATTAGGTCTGACTTAGCAATTCCCCCGAGTTCTCCCCAGAAGTCAGGGGTAGGGAAAGCTGTATTTCCCGACATGGACACAGCATACACCTTTATGACTGAAAGAGGATGTTTTTATTTGCACTACATTATACCCATAAATCCCATCCACTCAGCAAGTCAAATTATCGCTGGCCTCCAAAATACATTAAGTTTGGGTTTAAATCAGTCACTTTTGAAGATATACTGCAGCCCACTTCCTAGCCATATTTGTAATATATTCACCCTGCAAATGTTCTTTAAAATGCATTGTTTGTGGAGTTGTCTTACTTCAGTCAGCCATGAGAAGATATAAGGAATATAAGCTCTAATTTGCAGTTTCTTTGTGTGTGTGACTGTTCGTGACCCCTACTCATGGAGCGAATGGCTGCCAAAATGCTTTCACGCTATGAAGAGAAAGAGCTCGCTAAATCTGAACCAAATTAGAAATAGCGATGTAACGGTAAACAGCAATGGGAAAATATAGAGCCCTGAGCAGTTTATGTTAGAATTTGGTGACAGCAGACAAGCTTTTCCACATAATGGTGGGAAAGGGAAAGCCAAGAAATTATTTGGGACACTTAATGATGGATGGCAACATTAAGGTATGCTTAATGGTGATGCTCAAAATTTCTTTCCCTTACCTAGACTTCCTGGTTTACAAAGTGTTACACATTTGTGTTCCACATCAATTGTCATTCAAATCACTTCAACATGATGAACCGATTCAGAAAGTGCATAAGCTAGGTCAGTTATCATTTTAAGTGGCTGAGAAAGAGAGAGATAAGGAAATAGGACCAGGTTTCGGTGACTCCCTTGGGAAAGAAGACCTGTTTTCTCTGAACTTCCCTTTGTCTAGTTGCTCTCTGCTTGAAGGGGAGGAGAGGTGCGCCATGATGGGAGGAGCTGTGTGCAGTGGCCCGTACCAGACGCTCAGCGTTTCTCTCAGCTGAGGAAGAAAACTTGGACCTGTCAAGCCTGTGAGGAGCAGGACATTCGGACAGTTTTGCACCTGCCACTATTGTTTATGCCCACCTATTTCAAAAGACTGTTTGGTTCTTAAAGATAAAAGCTGCTAACACCTCACCATGAAAGCAGGCACCACAAACATTATCCACACTGGAGGCAGCATCTTTAAAACAATATCATGTAGATTGTTCTCTGCATTTCTCAGAAATCAAGCACACATTTTTCCTTTTCAAGGCAATTTGTGAGGCACTTTCCCATCTATGTACACAGTCTACTATCATAAATATCTGGTGAATATTAAGATGCGAATTTCCCACAAGTCATACGCCAGAACCAATTGATATCTATAATATCCCATCTTCTCTAATAATCATAATATTTCTGCATAGATTTGGGGACTGACACATTTAATTTCAAGATATAATAATATTAATAACAATTACCATTTTCAAGCACTTATATGTCAAGAACCTTGCTGGACACTTTACGTTTATTATCTCCTTTATGTAAGTATCAACTTTACAATAGATATTATTTCCACTTTGCCACTGAGAAGATCGAGGATCAGAGAGGTTAAATAGCTGGCCAGAAATCACAGAGCTAGTAAGTAGCAGAACTTAACCTTGGGTTTTACTCACTCCAGAGCTAAATCTTTAATCATTACCCGTGTCTATCACCATGAAACAAGTGGTTTGCTAAAGCCGCTTGTATCAGCTAGCAAGAGCTGATGGTTCAATTTTCAGGAAGTTTGTGAGCTGGTGGTTGTCATGTTAGTGGCTTGAAATTGGCCACAGTGAGAGTATTTACACCACAGAAATAGGCAAACACTACAAATCAGGACTTTTTTTGTGAGAGAGAGAGAGAGACACCAGTTTCTAAACATTTACCAGCGCGCCCCTGTCAGGGAAGAACATTTCCAGGTATCAGAGAATTAGCTGCCCTTTCTTCCCCTCCATATTGTTATCTCCAAAATGCACAATGTGACAAAGTTAGCAATAAAGCAGAACTGATACCCTGGAAAATGGTGCCAGCCTCTAGGCTGGGTGTGGACTTCCCTACACAGTGTCAGCTTCAATGCCAGGGCTGGCCTGATCCTGCCCTTTCTCTCCAACCACTTACTTCATTCACACTGTCTGTGAACCACAAGGTGACTGGCAGAGCAAATCGAGACATCTGATATAGTTGTTTTGATGAAGAATTCTCTGAGCCAAATTCGGTCCCGGTGACTCAAAATTAATAACCTCAGCCTAAGGCGCCAATTAGCTCTTTCTCAACTCTTTTACTTTCCATCAGGTGAATGCAATGTAAATCCAAAGGAAAGATATATTCTGAACACAGAGAGCACCCCTTTATGTCCACAACCTGATCTCCACTGGGGAGAGTCATGCTCAATATTTTTTATTATTATACAATTAACATTTATTGAGTGTTAATAGTGAGCTTATATATAACACAGAGACCATTACTATACCTGGTTTCTTGGCAGATTGTGGGAACAGCATGTTTTTGATATCTTGGATGGCACCAAGCTCGCTATAATTTCCCAGTGAAGTCAGTTGCTCCTAATTTCCTGAACATCTGTGCATCAAATTCATTAAATGGCTAATGAATCCAGACATATAAGGTTCATAAAAATATTTATATCTGACATTAACAAAATGGCACTCCTGCTTTGTTCCTCTACGTGACACCCTTAAGACATTCAAGATTTTGTCACTGGCTGGAACCAGGTAGAGAAGGCAAACAATTGAAATCAGAACCTTCCTGTTTCTTTCATGGGAGGGAGGGAGAGAGAAGGCAAAGCTCACAGTGGTCAGTGAACACAGGACAAAGAATAGGGAAGCAGGAGACAGAGGCGCAGGCAGAGTCAGAAGATAGCCACAGCCCATAAAGTCATTGACATGAAGAGCTCAGCAAGCAGGGACTGAAGGCTCACTGAGGACAGAACACTGCAGGGTGTGGTCAGTGACCACACGTGTGCCCCCTATGCCCCGACCATTACCACTGGCCAGGTCAGGGGCTCTCCAGGCTAAGCCCACACATACAGAAAGTAATAATTACAAGGCTCTAGTCATAGAAATTTAACTATTCTAGCAACAACTGAAGAGACACTATTTGCCATGAACTCTGAACTAAGAGTCAGACACTGGGGTTCTCTGAACACCGACATCCCCTGACGAGGTGCCATGGCGCCTGTTGTTGGTTTTCTCTGTTGTCTCAGGCTCTCCCACCTCCATGTGTAAAACGAGTGAGATGCGGGTTAGCTTTCCAGCCCCTTCCAAATCTAAGAGGTTTGGGCTTGTCCCACGGAGGAAAGCAGGAGGCTGGGGATTAACGTTTGCCGGTAGAACTTCAGTCCAAAACCGGAAAACATTGCTCATTTTTGTGTGTGTACCATTTCTGGAAAGAACTTTATCAGAGCCCAATAGGGGACACCTCCAACTTCAGATCCTCTCTGTAGACCCCTTTGTCTTCCCACTGGAAGTCAAGTTAGCAGAACAAGGGCAAATTCGGTCAGAAAAAGAAAACCAGGAACTCAGAGATTTGGGAGCTCTGAAACATCTTCTTTCCCTGTCTCCCAGAGGAGTGATGCTTGGCAAGGAGCCTTTGGAGTTATGGGGGAGATTGGGTGGCACGTTGCCTAACCAGGGGCCCCTGTAATCCCTTAACCAAAAGACAAAGGTCTTTGTTTACCGCCAGGGCCATCCACTGCGAAAGAGTTCAGCAGAAGACTTCCAAATTGCACTTGCTCAAGCAAAACTGCCTCCCGAATTGACAGAATAGCCGTGCTGATTTGCTCTCATAGTCAGCCTGCACTTCCCAGGGCTCATAACCACCTCAGCCCAAAGTAATCGCCCCACCCTTCTCTAGACTCTCAGAGTAGTTATTTCCCAGTGCAATCCACTTCATAATCAAGTACTGCTCTGTGACACTGCCTTTGTGCTGTCAAAGTACTATTCAAATATATTATGATTACTGCCATTTACAAATGCACAATTTATTGCCCTCATTTGATTATAAACTCCTTGAGAGAAAGTTTTGGGTCATTCCCCCTGGAGTGTCCCCACAACACCCTGGTGGTTCCATAGTAAACTCTGTACCTTAGTTCCTTCATCTGTAGAATGGGGACAATGATAATGCCTACCTTATAACCTATTGTGCGGAGAAAATGAGATTGTGAGGAGTAAATTACGCCTGAGCCAATAAATGTTAGACAGCAGAGCTTATTAGTATTATTAACTTTATATTCGTGCAAAGGAAAGAATGTAGTACTAGAAATGAGAAACCTGGTTCCACCGCTACCAGTTAATAGCTTTGTGAATTTGAGAGTCAATTAAATTCTCTGAGCCTCAAATTCTTTATTCATAAAAATCAGAAAAGCAACACTCCCTGCCAACTTTCTGTTGCTGTGAAGATCACATTTTATCACGAACAGCTTATTTTCTGCCCCCTGTGGCTGACAGGGCACCAGCCGTGCATCCTGTGGCCTTGGAGGAGGACAATGGAGTACTCTGGAGCCTCTGGATTTCCAACAACTAGTTTTACGTTCAGGTGATTCATAGCATCCTGGCCTCCTACTGTCAGATTCCAGGCTTCTCGGTGTTTATTTTAAAGGGATATTTCTATAACACAAGAGCAACCAAACCAAAAATGTAAAATGTCTACCAGCCAACCAGTTGTTTTGTTTAAGACAAGTAAAATGTAGTTTTAAATAGTTAACTGACAGGGGCCAGCCCCACGGCCAACTGTCTAAAGTTCCCTCTGTGCTCAGCTTCTATGACCTGGGTTCACACGTTCCGATCCTGGGTGTGGACCTACTCCACTCATCAGCCACACTGTGGAGGCATCCCACACACAAAGTAGAGGAAGATTGGCATAGATGTTAGCTCAGGGCTAGTCTTCCTCACACACACACAAAAAGAAGGAGATTGCCAGCAGGTGTTAGCTCAGGGCAAATCTTCCTCACCAAAAAAAAAAAAAAAGTTAATTGATCAACTATGCTGGCATGATTGGTTATACCCATGAGCAGGAAGGAATCATAAGAGAGCCAGAAAGCAACAAATGCCCCAGGGATGTCCCAGGGTACCTCCCTTGAGGGCAAAAACCTCCTCCAGCCTAGGCATAGAGGAGTCTCTGCACATGCACAGAATGAGGCTCCCTGCCTCTGGCAAGGGAAGGCCATCGCCTTAGTGAAAAGCTGAATGCATCACCAATTAAATTGCACAATTTGACTTCCTAACTTTTTATGATCTAAACTTACTCCTCCACCTGTAAACCACAAATATGATCATTTTTACTTTTTCAATCTCATGTTACCAAGCATTAGACTCCAGAGGCCATCTAAGTTACATCAGCAATGCACCAAATATTCCTTCATTCACCAGAAAGTATATAACATGTCTATGTGCAAGACACTGCGGCATACGAAAATGAATGACACACTCTAACTATTTGATATTACTTATCTTAGTATCTGTGAAGATTTATTTATTTGCTGTTATGTAGGCAAAGTTTACAGTGTTTCCATTAATCATACTTTAAGAAAAGAAAAAGTATTATTCAAATAGTAACCCATGGTTAAAACACTTAGAATTTAATGTTCTTGTCCTTTCTTTAAAAACAGTGAAAGGTAAAAGACTACATGGAAAAATTATTTGATATTCTGATATGCTCATACTCACTGCTCCAGTGAAACAGGAAATGTACAAGCACATTTTTACCTGGTATAACAAAACAACCCAATAAAAAGGTAAAGTACGGGTGAAGTATACAGCCTTTATGATATTTCTTGAAATTATTCCACTTTTATAGAGGCTGATATTCATGCTAGCAACAGCTATAAAAAATATGGAAATGTAAAAGAAGAGAGACTAAATATGGGATTTATCTATGGGCCCCAGTACATTAAACCTTAACATATTTGAAATATGATAATAACCTAGACCCTCAACATCAGGATCATTAAGGAAAGTTTAATGGTGACCTGGTCCTTTACTTCCAAGATTTGAATTTTAGTTGTTTCAAAGGTCTTTTTATATACTTTCTCAACTTGCACAATTACAGCAGTTTGTCAGTTTAACCAATAAGATGAAAACATTTGAAATTTGTGCTGCTAGATTACCCATCCTGACCTGAGGTGCAACAAGTGGAAAGTGGTCCTTGGCTCCCTTTTCAGCTTCCTACAATGTGGGAGCTGAGGCCACGCCACCAGGCTGGAAACTGCTGTGGCAGCAATCACACCTGCGAGATAGGCAGGATGCCCAGTTCTAAATCATCTGCCCAGGAAACACGCTGTACCTGTGCGTCAAAGTGGGGTCAGTCTTGAATCTGCAAGATGTTAGGGAGCAACACAGTCATTCCTCCATCTGTTACATGTAACCGCCTTCTTAACAGCAGTGCAAGCTGATACACTGGTCCTCTGGAAAAGATGGAAGGAAAAGGTAAGTCCACCTCAGCATATACCATTTCTGCAAGGAGTGACCCTGATCATCATGGCCTATTGAGATCTTGATGAGTAAAACCGGAGTTGCCGGGGAAGCAGCAAAGGAATGAACATAATGCCCGTGTTAAGTACACATGAGAGAACGGCTGTAAGATAAGGTTTAAATCCGGGCTTGGGAAGAAGAGGAAGCAAGGAGTGAGAACAAAGAGAAGCACCAGGGGATACGGGAGAGTGGGAGGTAAGAGAGAACACACAATTCCCAAATCTGTCTTCTCTCTTCATTCCACTGGGCGTCTTCTAGCACTTCATTTACTTATGTCTCACATATGCCACATAAGTTGGTAGATAAAAGCAACCTGGTAATTAATTTTTAAAATAAAAAGGCTCTAAGGAGTTTCAGTTTAAAATGGCATCTGGCTAATAGCCCTGATATAGCCTCTTCCACTAAAATACACACACCCGCACACACACACACACACCCCCACACGCTAAATGGTAAACACTGACATTCCCCCGAAAAATTAAGATTGACAGTCAGCTACTTACCACTAACTGTAAGGTCAATGAAGCTGGATTTTTAAAGGCAATTAGTGGCCCACCTGTGCTTGCCACTGGCCCTAGAGAAGGCCCACCTGTCTGAAGTTAGAAAGGCCCATTATACCGTCCCTACTGTCTGCCACCTGGCTCATTAAATCAGACAGCCATTCTTCTGCTACATAAGTGCTCCTTTTTAAGCTGGAGGGTTATTTTCCTTCCACATCCAATCCCTCAGCAGAAGCTTTTTTCATAAAAACGGTCAGAGCAGCTACCCAAGAAAGAAGTGGTCAGCAGGAGAGAATGGGAAGCAAGCTTTGGGCGGCCTCATTCCAGTCAGGAAAGTGGTCCCATGAGGGAGAGAAGAGAGAACAAAATATCCCTGACAATCATTTGTACTGAATACTACAGCTTTCACGTCAGAAAGAAAGGCAATGAAGGCAGGACAAGAGCTAACACTCGGTCGAAGCCTATGAAATGAAAGCAAGTCCAACACCAGAAATCAAGCTAGTAGCTCCAGACATCAACTTGCCCTCCAGATGTAGCCCTATAAAGGGAATCGAACCCGAATTCAAAGGACAGAAAGTAGACCTGCTGGAAACACTGGGTATGGATAGAGCTCCTGTGTTAAAAAAACGTGACAAGAAGAATAACTAAGAAGTGCATTTTGATAAATGACATAGAAATAGAGAATATCATGCTAAAGACTCAGAGGGAGCACAGACCTCTGAAAATGATTTATCGCAGGAATTGAAAGAAATTTTCAGAGAAAATTTTTTTCATCTTCAATAGAATTCAAAAAGTAATGACCTTTATGGAACAGGACCCAATATCCTCAACACGAGAACGAGTCATGAGAAAGAGACAGCAAGATGAGATGAAAAGAAACACGTGTGAGATAAAACAGGCTTAAAGTAAAACCAAAATGCAATGATAGACTTAAAATCTGCATTTGAAGCCATGTGGAACAGAAATGACACTGCAGATAATCAAGACAGTAAAGTGGGAGACCAACCTGAGAAACTAGAAGAAAAGATTTTCAAAGATGAAAACGATGAAAGAGAAAATAACAGGTATAGAAAACCTAATAACTACACATGGTTTTTAGGAAAAAAAAATGAAAGAGAGGGAACAGCTGTTGTAATCAAGGGAAAAAAATTTAATATTTTTTAACCTTAAAAAAATGTTAGATGGGGCCGGCCCCGTGGCCAAGTGGTTAAGTTCGCGTGCTCAATTTCAGTGGCCCAGTGTTCACCAGTTCCGATCCTGGGCACAGACCACTCATCAAGCCATCCTGTGGCAGCATCCCACATAGAAGAAGTAGAATGACTTACAACTAGGATACACAACCATGTACTGGGGCTTCCGGGAGAAAAAAAGAGAGAGAGAGAGAGACACTCTTTCTCCTGCTAGGAGCAAAAATGTAAAAAAAAAAAAAAAAAAAAAAGAGTACGCAGATCAAGAATCTACTACATTCTAGGCAAAATGAATACATTAAAACATATCTAGATGCATCTATGAGAAGTTTTGAAGGTCAGAGATAAATAAAAATAGCCTATATGTGAACAAAGGGGGGAAAAGCTTATACTCTCAAAAAAATAAAACCAACTCTCAGGTTTCTCCTTTGCCATAGTAAACTCCATAATGACAAAAAGAACATCTACAGAATTTTTGAAAACAACATTTCTACTCAGAATGTTATGCTCAGACAAGTTGTCTCTCCTGTGCAAAAATGGTAGAAAGCTAATTTGACATGTGAAAGTGCTTAGAAAATGTACTTCCCCCAAAACCCTTCTCAAAAAAATTACTTAAAGACTTACTCCTTCTGACTGAGATGATTTGAAATAACATAAGAATGGAACTATTGTGCTTTTGAAGGATTAGCAATGAGCAATGAAAGAAGTTGTACATTTTAATTATATTAAATAATTATTGCAAAATTTATTAAGAAAAGAAAGCAAATGTCAAAAAGTATCCATAAAATAAAAAAGCTATATAAAAATTAACAATGTGTGTCTTAAATCTAGGTTTATATTAACAAAGATGGGGAAAGAATAAAACTATGTGTACTTTCTCATCATATATAAGGGAATTTTAAAGCGATGGTTTAATTCCTGACTTTGAAAATTTGGGGAATATAAAGAATGCTTTTTTAAACAATTTGAAGGCAATCAATAGTAAAATTTAAGATAATCAGATTACCTTTTACTACCTTAATAGAGTAATAGTAAATTTTAAAAGTAAGTCAATAAAACATACTTCAAAGAGCAAACACAGATAAGGAAATAACAAAATATGAGAAAAGGGATAAAACATATAAATTATGAGAAAAATTGTAAATGGGTTAAACCTGTCCATTTAAGGACCAATAATTTCAAATTGATTTCAGAAATAAAATTCAACTCTACGCTGCTTTCAAGAAACTCACCAAAAACGAAGTAACCGAGAGAGATAAGAAGGACCAGAATGGGTAAATATGCATCTGATAAACACTAGGAAAAGAAAAAACAATTTACAAACAGCAGTCAAGCCAAAAAGCAATAAACAGGCCAAAGACGTAATTTTATATTGACGACAGCTATAGCCCATAACAGGGAAAATAGTCATAAACCATTTTTGTACACCAAATAGCATAGTGGGATTTAATAAGCAACGCCCATATATGAGACCATAAAAACAACAATTAATTCCCCAAAGCAGAAATTCTAAAGGCCACATACTTCCAACCACAATAAAATCAAACCAAAAACTATTATCACATATTTAAACAAACTAACTAATAAATAAGAAAAACCAATAACTCTTAACTTTTAAAAAAAACACTCTCCTAAACTAAGTTACAAAGGAAATCAAATCCTTAATTACAGACTAGGTTTTATGTAATATAACTAAGAAATAACATGACTAAGCATACTAATAAAAATTGTGGGAGGCAGCCAAAATCTCAATCAAGAATGAATTCAGGGGCTGGCCCTGAGGCTGAGTGGTTAAGTTTGCATGCTCCACTTCCGCAGCCCAGGGTTTGCCAGTTCAGATCCTGGGTGCAAACACTGCTCATCAAGCCATGCTATGTATGGCAGCACCCCACATAGGACAACTAGAATGACTTACAACTAGGATATACAACTATGTACTGAGGATAAAAAAAAAAGAGGGAGACTGACAATAGGTGTTAGCTCAGGGCCAATCTTCCTCACAAAAAGAATAAAAGAATGAATTCATACTCTTTAATGAATTATTAAAAAGTATGAAAATAAATAAATTGATAAGTTGATAAATCTGATAATTGATAAAAGAAATTAAGGATAAATGATAATGACAATGATTATGATGATGTTTGAGCATTTACCGTGAGCCACATACTGAGCCAAATGCCTTACATAATTATCTTGTTGAATCCTCGCATAATTCCTGAGAGATGGGTCTTATTAGTTATATTTTATAAATAAAGAAATTAATATTTTGTGATATTAAGTAAGTTATGCAAGATCATACAGCTAGGAAATGACAAAATCAGGATTTAACCCACGTGTGTCTGACTCCAAAGGCCCTGCCCTCATCACTGCCATTACAGGACTGGAAAACAACAACGAGTCTAAACGATAGATACAAACAGAAGCTGGATCTTTGGAAAAACCAGACAAAGATCTGGCAAACCTAATATAGAAAACAGAGATAAACAGAAAGAACAAAAAATATTAAAAATAAGAAGAAAGGATATAATAGATACATTCAAATTAGAATTCTTTATGTTAATAAACTTGTAAAATTGATGAACTGGATTATTTCATAATAAAATATAAATTATCAATTGTGTCAAGAAATAGACATAGATCATCTGAATAGACAAATGTGGAAAAAATGGAAAGTTATCAAAGGCACAGCCGTCAGAATGATTTCCCAGTGAATTTTTTAAAGATAGTCAAACAACGAGAACAATCTTTCAAACTCAGGTAGAGAACCAAAATGAGCAAACTGCAAAACTTTATCCAGAGAGACTTGAAGAGATGTCCCTGAATAGGATGACCCAATTTTATAAAAATGTTAAAAAAAATTCTTCGAAAATTAATTTGAGGATTTAACTCTTCATGGGGATAATTTTCAGAATTTGGCCAAATGTTTCTAAAGTTTAACAAACAAAAAAAGAGGACTGACCATCATATTTTTGGAAAAGGAAAAAAAAACACTTGAGTAACAAAGGGATATCTTGGTGATCAAAACATATTATAAAGTTTTAGCAATTAAACTATAAAAAACTGTTGCGAAAACTCAGACCAATGGAATAGAATAAACAGCCTAGATACATACAAGGTATACAAAGGAATTAATATGTGATGAAGGTGTCAACACAGTCAGTGGGGAAAGAATTACACAGTCAATGCGGCAGGATAACTATGCAGGATTGAGCGGTGGACAGGAATCAGATCCTCCCCCCACACCACGCACACACACACACACACACACACACACAGTTTAAAGATGTAAAATTCAAGAAATTAAATCATAAAAACCTTTGAAAGTAAATGAATACGTAATATAGGGATTGAGGGAGATTTTCTCAGCATACATGTAATGGAAAATAAAAAAGTAAAAAGTCAATAGGTTTGACTATATAAAAAATTGAACTTCTCTATTCCAAAAAGAAATACAAATAAGACTTAAAAGCAAACAAGCTGGAAAAATAATTTTTTTCAAAATGGAACTGACAATATGTCAACATACTCTGTGTCTAAGGAGGTTACACAGTTGGATACAACACCATGGAGTGGATCTCCGTGGTTTAGCTGCCCACATCGAACACCCCTCCCCTTTGGAGGAAATCATCTGATGGGCGGGATGCCATCCTTGCTTGCTGGCCCATGGCATGAGGCCAAGTGACCTAAACACAGTCAATCATTTGCTCCCACCTGAGGTTTTCCTCTTTGAGGGTGAGACAGAAAGGCATAGAATCCATTAAAGATTGTTCACAGAGGCCATGGTGGAATTCAGAGGCCAGGGAGTCATTGTCGAGCCATCATGGTGCCAGTGGTCATGGTGCCAACCATAGTCTGGCAGTTATGGTGGGAGCCGTGGTCTTAACTGTTCCTGTGACAGGATGTCAGCTGTGCCTTGTCTCCCTTGGCTCCCGCCCAAGCCTGCTTCTCAGCCTGTCCCTCAGCCCTGTGAGATGCTCAACACCCTTAGCAACCGATCCTTTTTCTACTTAAGTTAACCAGAGTCAGTTCCCATCATTTGCACCCAAGAATCCTGACCAGCACACCTCTATAGATAAACGGTCAAAGGATATAAGATGGAAATTCACGGAAAAAGAAATACACATTGTTAATAAGTAATTTTAAAGTGTCCAATTTCACTACAGCAGGTAAATTCTTTCTAGAAAATCAAAGCAATAATTTGGGATTAAAATTAGCATGTTTCTTTATGAACAATATTTTGAATCAGTAAAGGTGTGGAGATATGGTAGGAGCACAAATTTATACAATCTTTTTAGAAAGCAGTTTGAGTATATATACCAAAAACCTTCAAGATGCCCATTACTTTTGACATATTAATTTTTATCCTAGGAATTTATCCTAATAATCATTCATGCAAAGATTTACATAGGAGGATATTCATTTTAGCTTTGTTTTCTAAAGTTATAAAGTATAAGCAAAAATTTCTTTGACAATATGGAAATGGTTAAGTACATAGAGTAGAATCTTTCTTAAGGCACTTCCACTTAACCAACTGGCCTGATTAGTCAGTAGTCTTTATTCCCTCTGTGAAAGACTGAACATTCCTCATTTGGACATCCTTCCCTCCCCCAGTTAGGTGGGCACTTACCAAGAGGGGGATACGTTTGTGCCTAGGTCTATTTATGAATTCAGTACCTGCTGCTGTCCTTATGAACGCACAAAGACAGACAATAGTTGTTTCCATGAAAATTAGGGTGAATGCTTTGCAAAATTTAGCTAAAAGCAAATTGCTGAAAAAGAAGAAAGGAAGGTAAGATGGAAGGAAGAGAGAGAGGGAGGGAGGAAAGGAAGGGAAGGAAGTAGCTGTTACTAGGCAACTGCAAGCATTGCAACAGCAAGGAAGTCAGTCAAATCTAGAGCAGTGATTCTCGAGATTTTTCATCCTCTTACACTCTTAAAAATGATGGAAGACCTTAAAATGCTTCTATTTATGTAAGAAATATCTACAGATATTTACCATATTAGAACTCAAAACTAAGAAATTCATAAACTATTAACTTTGGATTCATTTTAAAAATAACAATAATAGACTCATTACATGTTAACAGAAAGAACTATTTTTATGACAAATAAATATGTTTTCCGAAGCAAAAAAAAAAAAATTAGAGTGGTGATATTGTTCCCATGTCTTTATTTTTTATTTTTATTATTATTTTTTTGTGTGAGGAAGATTGTTGCTGAGCTAACAGCTGTGCCAATCTTCCTCTATTTTATGTGGGATGCCGCCACAGTGTGGCTTGATAAGCGGTGCTAGGTCTGTGTCTGGGATCCGGGCCTGCAAACCCAGGGCCACAGAAGCAGAGCCCGTGAAGTTAACCACTACGAGAGCAGGCAGGCCCCTGTGGTGATATTGTTATAAATCTCTAAAGCCCAGCTTAATCAAAGGCAGCTGGATTCTCACACTGCTTCACTGTTCTGTCTGTGGTGGTATCACAAGCTGTGTAACCCCTGGAATGCCTGGTCTATACTCCTGAGTAAATGAGAGCAAGAGAGGCAATAGGGCTGTAATTTTATTATGATTATAATTTTGGCGTCACAAGCATCCTTACAGGGTCTTAGAAATCTCTAGGAGCCCATGGACCACACATTGAGAACTGCTGGTTTAACAGGGGTCTGTGCTCAGACTGCCTGCAATTGTCTCTAAGTGCTTGATGCACTTCAAAATAAAACAAACAAAAAACCCCAGAAATTTGAAGTACATTATCGACACCGTTTATGCAAGTAAGATAGCATAGATTGCCCATCATAGTTAAAACCAAGACGTTGGCCTACGTTTTCAAAAACGGCAAATGAATGTATATATGTATACTTTAAGTATTTTTTTTAATTTAAGAAATGTATGTGTTTTAAAAATAATTCCACATCATTTATTTCCCACTAGTTACTTCACTTGGGCCTGCAGTTACTTAAGCACTCATTTCACATAGGAGTCTGAAGCTCTGTGGTTCCAGAGCTGGTTAATTCAGTGGCTAGAACACATCAGGGCTCTGGGTTGGCGTCTCTGAGATGGTCTTGGCTTTCCCCTATGTTTGCAAGATGGTCACCACAGCTCTAGGGAGTCAGTCGATGGCGGGAAGGCAGGGCTGGGGTTGGAGATAGAGAGGTTTCCACCTCAAGCTTCTCTCTCCCTAGCAAGAGGAAAATCTTTTCTAAAAGCTCCTAACAGACTTCCCCTTACGTGTCCCTGGAAAAAACTTGGTCTCATGCTAACCCTCAAACCATTCCCTGGCAAAGAAGAGTGGGAGCACCATGACCCGCTTAGAACAATCACAGGTACCTCCATCTTGGGGCTTAGATCACTCCAATTTTATCCTCCCAGGCTGGAAAATGTTCACCTTCTCTGAATAAGTTGTTTCCGCACATTTGAACAAAATCAGGGTCATTTTAGTTAAGATAAAGAGCGGAACTGTCATGTAGTAGGTGACCACAGTGTCTGCTTCACCCACTTTAAACCAAATTTTTAATTAACCAACCAGCTGCTGGCCTGAGCACACAGCTTAAGAGCAGGGCATAGCCATAGCCAGTTATTAAAATCATTTTTAAAAGCAGAATACAATGTTGTATTTGTAGCATAAAAATAATTTGTACACATACATATGCGTATATTTTCTTTACCTGTAAAATCAGCATAAGAATAATACTTCATAAGAAAAATGCAATAATACACATAAAATGCCAGCAATAGTGCCTGGTGGATAATGGGAGCTCATTAAATGCATGCTGTTATTATTATTTCACATTTACTCTATGACATAGAACAAGAATTACTATCTTCATTTTATAGATTAGGTGACTGAAGCTAAGAGAAGTGCAGTGACTTGCCCAAGATGTCACCATCTATGAAGATCAGTGTTCCTTTCAATCACACCATCACTGTCCATCATCCATGGTATAGATGATAAGAAAGAAAACACTATTCCTAACATCTGCGAATTTTTGTTATGATAGAATTTTTTTTAAAAAAATGTATTATACTAGATTTCCTTTTTGTTGTTGTTGGGATATAATTCACATACCATAAACTTCACCTTTTTAAAATGTACAGTTCAGTGATTTTTAGTATATTCACAAGGTTGTGCAACCATCACTGCTAATTTCAGAACCCCATAATTTTCATAATCCTCCCCAAAAAACCAATATCCTTTTGCAGTCACTCCCCATTCTCTTCTCTCCTTACCCCTTGGAAATCACTAATCTCTCTTCTGTTTCTATGAATTTGCCTATTCTGAACATTTTCTAGAAATAGAACCATGCACTATGTGGCCTTCTATATCTGGCTTCTTTCACTTCGTATGATGTTTTCAATGTTCATTCATGTTGAAGCGTGTGTCAGTAGTTCATTCCTTTTTATGGCTAAATAATATTGCATGGATATACCACGTTTTCCTTATTCATTCATCTGTTATATAGATTTCTGGACATAGCAATTTGACAGTTTAACCAACTAAAACAACTAGTAAATGAATCCGTAAAATTCAGTAATCCTGGAAAATAAACTGAATAAAATGACCAGTAACCAAAAAAACAAATCAGTAAAATTCAGCTCATTTAGTCCATCTAAGACTGTTTGGCTTTTTATTTGCATCACTGCCATGAAAACCTTAATTCCTTGCTTTAATACCTTAATTCCTTGCTTTAATTCCTTAATTCCTTGAGCGTAGCGACTGCCACCACCACCACCATCCCAGCCCACTCCACCCCTACCAGCCACCATTCAAGTCAGGGAATTTAGATGCGACTAAACTTTCTATGGCTCTAGAGTCAGGATAAAATGGAACAAGGACGGTGGCATCATATTAAAACAATCCCAGAAGTTTGTATAGCACTCTACAGTTTAGAAAGCAATTCTCCATGCAATTTCTCATACAATTGCCCATAAGTGCCTCAAGGCAGAAACTGAGATTTGTGAAGTGGTCCAAGTTCCTAGGGTCAAGCAACGGGCCCTGAGGCTCCTGTCTCCCAATCTGTGTTCTTCACTTTGTCTCACTGAACCCTGCACCTCCAATGGCACCTGGAGTATGAAGAATGAGCAGCTGCAGGCAAGTGTTGATGACTGGTAGGCACTTACAGTGGTCACAAGGGCTCACTGAAATGCCTGTGCTGAGTGGGAAAGGGTGAAGACAGGGGTAAAGTGACAGTCAGAGCAACAAGTGAAAAAATATCCAAGAGCACTCAGGCAAATACCCCCGCACTACAGGAAGAACACTTGCTTATTGAAAGCTTGTGAAAAATGAGGATTTCCAAACTGCCTGTGGAAGGCCACTTAAACTTGGCACTACCCATCTACTCCCAGACCTTCCCACTGAAACATTGCTTGGTGACATGATGGTCTTCACTCTGAGCTTCTACAAGCAGATGTTAAGTTGCTATTAGGGACCTGTAGGCAGGAAACGCACACCACCATGAGTAAGCCATATGCAGAATAAGCAAGCTGCCTTTCTCAGCATTTCAGTCTGTTTCAATGCTCTTCACGTCCCCCAAAATTTTTGCCAGATTCCAAGACCTACATTTTGCCCTCACTTTTACTAGCACGGTTCCTTCATATACATCGGCTACGTACATGCCAAGTGTTTTGCATATAATATTTCATTGCATCATTCCTGTGAGGTAAACATTATTATCATCCCCATTTTACAGATGGGCAAAGTGAGTTCAGAAACATGGTTGACTTGCCCAAACTACTTAAGGATAGAGCTGTCATTTAAACTCAGGTCTCTGTTGTCCCACATTGACTTGCTTTCTAATAAAATGCAGTGCCTCTATTCTAACTATTAGGATTTCAATTGAAATCTTGCCTGCAGTTGATGTATATAAAATATTTTGAAGAAATTTTTATTGCATAAATTTATGAACATTTATATTTCTAAATATACTGATAATATACTTATAAAGTCAATTAATGAAATAATAAAGCTGCCTTGATAAACGCAGTTGCAACAGCCACCCTAGCTTCTGCCTCTTACTTCATGCTGTATTTTGTTTAGATTGCATAGAATTAAGAAAATCATAATTCAGTAAGTGCAAATGTCTTTTAATAGTGTTTTCAATAGTCTCTTATTAGTGGTTTGTAATCTCAAGTCACACCATGATTAAACAGACATGACAAAAAACTTTATTCTTTCTGAAAAAAAAACTTGTTAACTTGGTTGCACAAATTGACATGTCAATTTTCTCCAGTGTGTTAAAAATTTGTTACATATCGTATTTACTGTGCACATTGCGTTTATTGCAATTTTAGTAATAGGTTAAAGTGTATTTAATATTTTAGAAAGAATTCTTTGTGAATTGGTCTATAAATTCAATGCATTTCTACTTAAAATACTAGCAGTCTTCTTTGAAGAAATTGACAAGCAGGTGCTAAAATTTTTATGCAAAGGAGCTAACCTAGCCAAAACAGTTTTGAAAAAGCATAATAAGGTTGGAGGATTTACCCAACCTGATTCTAAGACTTACAAGAAAGCTACCATAATCAAGAGAGTGTGGTATTGGAGTAATGACAGACTTACAGATTAATAAAACAGAATAGAGAGTCCAAAAGTAGAACCAAACCTGTATGGTCAACTGATTTTTGACAAAGATGCCAAGATAATTAAATGAAAAACTAGCAAAATGGTGCTGAAACAACTGGATATCTGTAGGGGAAAAATTTAACTTCTACCCTTACCTTACAAGATACACAAATTTAACTCAAAATTGATCATCGATTTCAACACAAGAACTAACACTATTTAATTTCTGGGAGAAAATGTGACATCCAGTTAGGAAAAGCACAAAAGCACAAATCATAAAAGGAAATTTATTAAATTGACTTTTTTGAATTTGAAAGCTTTTGCTCTTAAAAAAAAAAAAACATAGTTGGGGCTGGCCCTTTGGCCGAGTGGTTAAGTTCGCGCGCTCCACTGCAGGCGGCCCAGTGTTTCGTCAGTTCAAATCCTGGGCGTGGACATGGCACTGCTCATCAAACCACGCTGAGGCAGCGTCCCACATACCACAACTAGAAGGACCCACAACGAAGAATATACAACTATGTACCGAGAGGCTTTGGGGAGAAAAAGGAAAAAATAAAATAAAAAAAAAATTTTTTTTTAAAAAAACATAATTAAAAAGACAAAAAGGGGGCCAGCCCAGTGGCACAGCGGTTAAGTTCCCATGATCCGCTTCAGCGGCCCGGGGTTCACCGGTTCAGAACCCGGGTGTGGACCCATGCACCACTTATCAAGCCATGCTGTGGCAGGCGTCCCACATATAAAGTAGAGGAAGATGGGCATGGATGTTAGCTCAGGGCCAATCTTCCTCAGCAAAAAGAGCAGGATTGGTGGCAGATGTTAGGTCAGGGCTAATCTTCCTCAAAAAAAAAGACAAAAACGCATCATTTCACAATCTACATAAGTCAAGTCATTAAGCTGTACACCTGAAACTTATACAGTGCTGTGTCAATTATATCTCAATAAAACTGGCTGGGGGAGAAAAAAAGACAAGCAAAAGACTGTGACAATACATATGCAAAACATAGCTGACAAAAGGCTTGTATCCAGCCTATATAGAGAATTCTTAAAATTCAATAAGAAGGAAACAATCCAATAAAAATGGGGAAAAAATTTGAGTAAATACTTCACAAAAGAAGATAAATAAATGCCAATACATTGAAAAGATGTTCAACATCAGCAAATTGTGAGGAAAATGCCAATTAAAACCACAGGAGCTATTTATCACACACTTGACAATGCCAAGTATTAGTGAGGAGGTGGGGCAACCAGAACTCTCATACATTGCCCATCTGAAAGTATCAAATGGTACATGTAAGGTGAAAAAACTCGTATATGCCATATAACCCAGCAATCTCACTCCTAGACGTTTACCCAAGGGAAGTAAAAACATGTGCCCACACAAAAACTTTTACATGAATGTTTATACCAGCATCATTCATAATAGCTAAAAACTGGAAACAATCTAAAGTGTCAATTGGTGAATAGATAAATTGCAGTATATGCATACCACTGCATACTACTCAGCACAGTAAGAAATAAAACATTAATACACTCAACAATGTGGTTGAAACTTGAAAACATTATGCTAAGTGGAAAAAAGTTATGCACAAAGGACCAAATATTATGATTCCATTTATATGAAACTCTAGAAAAAGAAAAACCACAGCAATAGAAAATAAATCAGCAGTTGCCTTGGGGCCAGAAGTTGGAGAAGTGGATTGACCGAAAAGGGACGCAAGAGAACTTTTCAGGGCAATGGAAATGTTCTGTCTTGATCATGGAAATAGTTAGACAACTATATACAGTTAACAAAATTCGTTTAACTGGTCACTTAGAAGTTTATCCTATGTAACGTATATCTCAATAAAACTGGGGTGAAGTGAATTTTTTTTAATTACTGGGGTTTCAGAATCCCTTAAAAAGAAGGAAAAGAATGTCCTAGCATAAGAACAGAGGTGTGTCCCCTTCAGCAAAATAATACCAAGGAAACACATACAAAAGTTACATAAAATATGTAAACGATTGACTTCTTGATGCTGTCTTCTTTAATTTTTTGTCCCTCTGATCTCTATCCCAAGAAAAATTAGACATAAATCAATTACCCCTTAAATACTTTTGGCTGATTTTAGTATATACAGAACTACTAGATATTAAATAGGTTTCCAGAGAAATTCTTTGTTACAGGAGATTGTTTTAATTGGACCAAGCCACTTAGGGCATTTAAAGAAAAGTGAGAAATAGATTGTTCTGGTCTGCTAGTTTTTGGCATGGGGGTGTGTGGCGGGGTTGTTTTCCGCAGTACTCGGCTATTTCATCGAGATTGGCTTTCCTATTGCCACAAATCCTATTTACAATTCATCGGTCAACCCCCAGTGTCAGATAATTAGCCATTAACATATTTCACCTATACTATGATGAAAATGATATTGCAACTTGGGAGAGATCCCCTTGAAGATGAAACTGAAAGAAATTGTGGCCACATGTTGTTTCAAGTCTGTGTTCATTACACCTCCTGACTGCCTGTCATCCTAGAGAGGCCAAACAGATGTGTAAAAATAGCTGTTTAACGGGGGAAAATACTGTAAAATTGTTTATGGCAGGACAGCAGGTTCTTATAGGCAAAGTAAATTACAAATAGATTTCTCAATTACTTTTTAAAGCCTGGTATTTGATTCTTATATAACAGTCAAAAATCAATTTTGCATGGAATTTATGTGAATGCCTCATTATTAATAAAACAGCGGTTGGCGGCTGCTATTTCCTCCCCACAAAAGCAGGACGCAGTGGGGAAGCATTCGTGTGCCAGGCTATGCAATCCTTTATCTTTTTATCCTCTGCTTCGGCATCATAAAAAAGAAAGCGAAGAAATGAATTCCAAGCAAATTTCAGGCATAGGCTTCTGGCAGACCTATTTCAAGGGGGCCTGGAGCGGTGCCCTGGGAGTACCCGGTGGTGGGTATTGGAGTGGTCCTGGCTCCCCACTCTCTGCTCACATTGTCCTCTGAAGGCCTTTTTGTTGTTGTTTTATAAATTTCTAGTCAAGCAAATAACTCCAAGTGTTTAAAAACACATTGAACTTCATCTCTTGCTCTATCCCCGACACATGCCGTCTCCATATTAGAGTTCACTATTGACCACATGAACTTATTCAAAATGATTGGCCAATGGTGCTTATTTCCAAGTCACTTAATGACAATCATTAATTCTTAAAAGAACTTGTTCCTGACTCAAACATCCTAAGCTCCTAACAAGCATATTTTTCTCCAATTCACAAATAGGAAAGTTGAATTCCATTCACGTGCACAGACCGTAATGCTTTGCTCCCTGTTTTGTGCTTGATTCATCAAGCCACGAATACGCCCTTCCTAAATGGAAAGCATTGTGTAACGCAAAGACCTAGCTTCTCTGGTTAGCCTTTCCTAACCAACTGGTGACTTTTCATAAATTATATCATTGCTTTAGGCCTTGTCTCTTCACCAGGAAAATAAGACGATTTTCAAAAATGATCTGAGGTTACTTTCAGATCATAAACAACTCCAAGATTCAGGGCAATGGGAGAAAAGTCATTTCATCCCCATTACATGTGAGAAAGAAAAAGAAAATTGCATGTTTGGCCACCAACATGGGGAAATGCTCATCTTCAGAAGATAAATACAGTGAAACTGTAGTTACCTGCTATTTCCTCTATTGGAGCCACACTTCAAAAAGATCAACAGGGGAAAAGGCTGGGGTTTCCCTGTCTCTGGGCACTTGCAGCATGTTTCCGCACACGATTTCTTGTGCAAGTGTTGGTAATAAACCAAAGAGAAGGTTATTCACCGTTGATCGTGATCATTGCATGAATGGCCTCAATCCTTCACCCCCAGTTGTATTCATGCCCTTTGCCCTGTTACTTTGCAGTTCCTCTCACTAAAGAGAGAAATCAATTTCCTCATACCTTGAGTCTGGTTTTGGACACATAACCTATTTTGGCCAATAGAATGAGATAGAACTGACAGGTGTGTCAGTACCACGCCCCAGCCTTGAGAAGCCTTGTGTATTTCTGCTTGTCTGTTCCTACTTCTGCCTTTGCCATGATAAGCACATGCCTGGATTATCTGTGGGTCTCAAGAGATGGATGGGAGACCTATGGAGCAAAGCCAAGTCACTCCAAACAAACCCAAAATAGATCCACCAGCCCTCTGACACAAGAGGGAGCCCAGTCAAGATCAATGAACCCTGAGGATGCGGGAGAAAAAAAGTGTCTCCTGTTGTATGCTCCTGAGATGTCATCCTTGATTGTTATGCAACATTTTTATGGCAATAACTAATACATTGACTTTCCCTAATATTAACTGTTACTGATGATAATATTGAAATTGCCACACTTTCTCAAAATATTTGGTGCTATCTGATCTTTTCCTATCTTTATTAGCATGAGCAAAGATTGATCCCAAGTCTTTAATAATTTTCTTCTTTTTGGTAAACAATCTTCCTCATGTTCTCTCAGCAATTTAGACAAGAAATTCCCAAATCTTTGAGAACCCAGAATTACCTGGAGGGCTTCTTAAAACACAGATTGCTGGGCCCCACCTCCAGAGTTTCTGATTCAGTCCTTCTGCCATCAGCCCAAGCCTAAGAATGCGAATTTCTCACAAATTCTTAGGTGGTGCTGATGCTGCTGGTTTCAGGGCCACACCAAGAGATCCACTCCATTAGACCATCAGGGGTTAAGCACAGGGTTGCCAGTTCATATACCCATCTGTGTTTTCCCACGTTATGTTTTCCATCACCTCCCTCCGATGAATAAATGAGTGGGGCCACAGCCAAGATTCCACAGCCTTCCAGATGAGTTCCCTCTGGAAGAGGCAGTATCTGCAGCAAACAGCAAGCAGGGTTCCCAAGCCACACAGTAGGGACTCAGCACACTCTCTGCCCCAAACTTAGTTATTCCAGAGGTTTGGGAGAGCTTCCTGGCTTGCCTCCAAGATGCACTGATACGGGAGAATAAAAAAGAGTTCGCATTTCTTCTCAGTGTCCATCTCAAAGCATTGGTTCTTAAACTCCCCATCTTAGAATTCTAGGGTTTTACTGTCAGGGAAAAATCTTAGCCCCATCGATTTAAACGTGTGCAATCAATTTCTCTCTCAAATCTCCAAGGCAGGTATTATTTCGTCTCACTTGCTGGGTATGCAGTGATCTCCCACTGGGAAAACAGAACAGCTTTTGCTCACAGTGCAACTCACCTCCGCCTGATTTCCTTTTCACAATGGTCTTAAGTTAAATTTGAACTCAGACACTTGCACTTGACTCCTTAGCATCAGCAAGAGTTGCCAGGAATCTGGGTCCTCTGAGTGATGTTGATTTGCAGTGTTGCCTCGGAAAAATTAAACCAAATTAAAAAGCTGCCCCTTGAAACTTAACATTTTTAAAACGCAATAGGGAAATAGTAAGCAATTATAAAGAACTAGCCAGGCTGCTTTACCTTTCACATTCTTCTTTTTTTAATAAAGCATGGTTTTCATCTGCTAACTGCTACGTTATTCTAACTCAGTGGCTGTGCTTTGAAGAAGGGTAGGGTTGCCCTTGAGGTGTGTGAACACTTGCCTAGGAGCCTGGGGAATGTCTGGCACTTTTTTGCTCATAGCCTGAAGTAGTGGAAATATTTCCAATCTGTTTTATAAAAGTACCTTGACCCTGTTTTGAAAATTTTTTATTTTGCAAAGAATTTTCGTAAGAATCTTGGTGCTCAATGATTCACAGTCAGCCACTATTTTGCCTATAATTAAAGTTGTAGACTATTTGACATATTAAAACTAAAATGTTACTTTCATTCAATAGATATTTATCAAGCTTCTATTATGTGCAAGCACAGTGCCCGGTGATAGACATACAGAGATGAAAATTTCCTCTCTTTGCTTCCAAAGTGCTTATAATACTTTTATGAAACAGACCCTAAAATGAATAATTATTCCTCCATTCATTCAACACATGTGTGTTGAGTGCCTGTTATGTCCTAGGCATAGTGCTTGCTGTTTAACAGAGCGCACAAGGATAATAAAGGTAGGTTAGGTTCCTGCCCAAAGTTGAGTCTTGTGAGGGGTCAGATTGTTACAAAGGAGTGTGATAGATTTATGACTTGGGATAACCATGTGGTAAGAGCTTGGAGCAGGAATGCTGTTTTAGTCTGTGAAGTCAGAGAAAGATTTTGGAAAAAGTAATGCTCAAGTTGAGACCTCAAAGTGCAAAACAAGAAACTGAGAAAGGAGGAGGGGAAAAGAAAAAGAGAAGGAAAAAGACCTACAGAGGTTGAGAATTTGTCACCCATAAAGAATGAGAAAAGTCAATACAATGAGAAAGCATGAAGGTAGGAGTCACATGGGATGACAGTGAAGGGGGTGGGGGCATATTTAGGAGTTTGGACTTAACCCTAATGGAATGGTTTTAAGCAGATGACTGACCCGAGGTTTGGGTTTAAGTACAATCAATTAGGGCACAATGTTAACAACATAGTCAATCTTCATTATTTGTGGATTCTGATGTGGATCCAGGCTGCCTGAGGGAGAGAAGCCCAAGGCATCCTGGCCTACATGCCAATCTATACCACCCGACTCACGTCCAAAGTTATATGACCACACAATAAGCAGACCCCACCTGCACTGATACCATTTTAATGACTTTTTACATGATCTTTTCTTTGTCTGGTAAAAATAATTCACGTACCCATGCCTTATAAATTTAGTCTTAACCCTCAACACATTGCAGCTCTTCACTGCCCACGGGTCCCGTCCCCAGGCTTACAGCCCTTCACTGCCCATGTGTCCTGTCCCCATGCTATTCTCTGAATAAAAGAGCACTACCACCAGACCTTGAGACTCCAAGAAATCTTTCTTTCAACTCCTCGGCTCTCTGAGCCCGCATCAGATTCCATAGTTGCAAGTTTGCCTACTCTCGAACATTTCTTTGTAATCCCCAAATCAATACTCATGGCACTTTTGAGGCCATTTGCAGACAGGCACATGCACAGAGTTGCAAAAAGTTTGAGTCACGCAATGCACGCATTCCAAGCTGAGGCTGAACAAGGTGACGTTCTGCCTTTGTGTTCCAGCTCTTGTACTATAAAATGTCCTTTTTATGGTCTGCGTAGTGCCACATTTTTTTTTTTACATTTTGTGCTTTTAGTTGGTGATTTTACCCTTTAAAATGGTCCCCAAGTGTAGTGTTGAAGGGCTGTCTAGTGTCCCTAAGCACAAGAAGGCTCTGATGTGCCTTACAGAGAAAATACATGTGTTAGAAAAGCTTTGTTCAGGCCTGAGGTATAGTGCTGTTGGCTGTGAGTTCAGTGTTAATGAATCAACAATACATATTAAATAAGGTGTCTTTGAACAGAAACACATAAAGCAAGTGTATGTATTGATGAGTTGATGACAATGTTGACCAGAGGCTTGCAGGAACCTAACCCTGTATTTCCTCCAGGAGCAGCGGTTCTGTATTCATTAATTCAGGGTTCGCAGAGACTTTATAGAACTTAACTACCATGAATAATGAGAAGTGACTGCATACTGGACAGGGCTAGAGTGGAGACAAGGGGACCAGTTAGTGGGATTTCTCAGGCATCAAACGAAGAGATGATAATGGCTTTAACTAAAGTCTTGCGAGTGGAGACAAAAAAAAAAAGTGATCAGAGTCAAGAGAACTTGAGAGGACTCAGTGGTTGGTTGGATGTGGAAGGTGATGGAGAAGGAACAATCAAGAATGATACTCAGTTTCTAGTTTAGGCAATTAGTTGGATGGTGGTAACACTATGAGAAATATGGAACAGTATAGGAAGACTGGAGTTTGGTTTGGGGCATATTGATTTAAGATTCTTATAAGAAAATATTCCAAGTGAAACTGTCAAGTTGACATGGATACATCTCTAGAGCTCAGAACAGAGGTCTAGACAGGGATACGTATTTGAAAGACTGAGAAATAAAGGTCAAGGTGATGGGAGGAAAACCAGAGGAGGAGCTCACATCACAGAAACCAAAGAACAGGAAAGGTAAACAATGTTGTATGCACTAGGAGGTCTAGTAAATAAGGACCAAAAAGTGTTCACTGCACTTAGCAATGTGGAGGAAATCGGCAACCTTGATAAGAACAGTTTTGATGGAGTGATGGGCCAGCAGTCCAAAGTGGACTGGCAAGTAATTCTACAATATTAATACATCCAAGTTATCAAGAGAACCTATAGGGACACGCCAAATGCTTTAGTGAGAAAATTGGCTTTGTTACATTTAATAAAAATGTAATAAGCAAATAAAGAAATTTCCACAGGGGAAAATAGTGGAAATTGGAAGGCTGCAGAGAAGATGGAAATTGGGGGGAATGGAAAACAGAAAAACGTCAAAAGAAGAGATGAAATAAGAACAATAACAACAAAAAGCAGTATGTCAGAACTGAGAAAGACTGGCTACATCAGATCATCTGATTCCAGTTTCTCCTTTTATGAACAAGAAAACTGAGGCCCAGAAAAGTGATTTGACATGCTTGAGGATGCATGGTGGATTACTGACAAAGCAAGATAGCATTCGTACAGCTCTCTGTTTAAAGGATTCTGTTGGAAGGTAATTGTGTCTGATGTGTTTTAAAATACACACACACAAGACAATCAAAAGCACCGTGAGAACAAAACCTTACAAGTCTGTCGTAGAGTGTTTGTGTGCTCAAAAAAAAAAAGACAGCTGAAGCTGACTGATGACCCTCAGACGAGTGAAAGTCAGCATCTCCTACTTGCCCATTTACCTGCAGTGTGAAGGTGACTACCAGCTTGCCAAGAAAGAAATAAAGGAGAGATCACCTGGGTGATCAGACAAGGCCACATTGCCCCCTGCAACCTGTGACGACAGCTACCCAGGCCCGATCTCAAGGCCAATCCTTCATCAGATTCTGTGCCCAGTCCTGCTCTCCATGCTCCGGAACCACCAGGGAACAAAGCAAACACCCTTGCCCCCAGGGAGCTTATATTCTAGCAAGAAAGAAGCAGACAGTCAAAAAGAAATACAAGCAAATTTTACAGTATAGGAAAAATTATAAGTGTAATGGGAAAAAGAAAAATGGTTCACTAATATGAGAGGACAGAGAATGTGGGCATTCCCTAAGGAAGAAAGAGGATGGAGAAGAGGAAAAGGCTTGAGGGGAATGCAAACCCAAGAGAAGCATAGGCGCTCCCTCTCTCCTCTTGACAGGGTTCAGCTACCTCAGCACCACGTAGACCCAAATGGTAGCTTCTGAGCAAGTGGGCCCCACATATGAAAGGGTAGTTAGCAGTTAACTAGTTAGGAGGGTAGTTAGGTAGTTAGCTAGTCTGAAAAGATGCAAGGACACATGTTTCGTCCATTATATGATATATCAACTCTCTTCAATCTTGAGTTGACTTTCTTTTATGCTTGGCAATAGGTCTCCTAATTGCTAGCGGAGTCCTCTCTCTGTTAAACCAAAGTGTTATCCTAATGGTGAATTACTTTACTACAATGTTATCCTCTTTGAGTTGTTTGCTGTTACCTTTCAGATATAAAGAACTTTGCTTCTTTTTTGTTCGTTTTTGTTTTTAAGATTAGTACTCATCAGACACTTTATTTCTTACCTGACATACCCTGAAATTTCAGGTAATTGCCACCAGGTGGATAAAGGTTTCTGGACTTAATTGTGAAACAACAAAACAAATGAGCATCTCAGCTTCCCTTGAACGTGAATAAATGGGAAATCTAGACCGCATGGCTTTCCTCTCAATTTTGATTTTTCATAAATATTGAGCTCTTTGTTTAAAAAGCAACTAAGCAAAGCATGAACCTTGTGTGGATGTCTGGGACATCAGATTTCTGCTCAACCTGGGCTTGGTTCTCCTCTAGATATGAGCAGAAATAATTGTTAAAGACAAGACAACAGGCCCAAAACAGAGTTTCTTATGCTAAGCCCCACGTCACTTAAACTAAGTCCCTTAAACTGAGACTTAATTAGTTTTGGCTCTCCCGGAAGTGGAATCTTAAACCAGACAATCAGTAATCACCTGATCAACATTAGTTAGGTCATCTGCCTCACAGACCCACGCCACCCGCTATGAGGAAAGTAACCTTGCAATAAGCAATGCACTTTGTACACTTGTACTGCACGTGTGCCGGGACACTTTCCTCGTTCCTGCTCCCTCCGCCTACAAAATCTCTTGCCTTGTGTAGCTCTTCGGGACTCCTTTCTGTCTACTAGACTGAATATTGCCTGATTCATAAATTGCTGAATAAAGCCAATGAGATCTTTAAAATTTCTTCAGTTGAATTTTGTTTTTTAACAAAACAGAGCAGATTCTCAGTTTCAGGTCTAAATCCTCCTGGCGTGTACTCCCAGCGATACTTCAGACTCAGGGCAGCTCAACAGTCTTGTCAGGCAGCTCCACCTGCTCTGCCAATCCTGCTCGTCCTGCAGGACTGAACCACAGGACGGAGATACTTCAGTCCTTCCGGATCCTCTGCTTGTTAGCTGTTCCCAGCTTCTCCATCTTTATCAGAAGCAGTAAAGCGCCACAGTGCATCTAGATATTATGAAAACTCCTGATTGTATTTTCCCAAACAGCAATTTCCCTGCCGTCTGGCTTCTAATTCTGAATTTTTCCCTATTTGAGAAATGTTCCAGTTTCCCATTCCCTTTCTGATCAATAGCTGGCCTCTTCCTACAATCGATTCCATCTTCAACCAGCTCTAAATCACAGTATCAGATAGAAACTGCTTTCTGTTCGAAGGCTTAGTGTTACAAAAATAGTCACGATACTCAAAGAAAACATGTAACTTACTTTTTATTTATGTAAGAAATTTGAATGTTTTTTCTGTAGGTCAGTGCTCCTCAATTTTTAAATTTTCCATACTTTTGTATGAAAACATCAGAACATATTTACACCAGTCTTGGGATTCCAGATAACTAACCTAATTTCTCCAAAAACAACAGACCCCCTCCCCCGCCTACTCCGAGACAAACTTTCCTAGTCTGAATTTGAAACTAAGGGCTATTGATTTCTGTGGAGGTGTAACCTTCTATGTTTAAACCAGTAATTAGGACAATGTTTATACAGAAGGTCTGAAGTGCAATTGTTTTCTAGACATTCTGGATCCTTGCAACTAAAGTGTGGTCCTGGACCATTTGCATTATCTAGATGCTTGTCAGAAATGCAGACTGCACTGCCCACCTACTGAACAAAAGTCTGAATTTTAAGAAGATTCCCAGGTGATTCACATGCACATTAACGTTTGAGAAGAAATGCAAATAGGATGATGTTCAGGTTCCAGGATTGTGCTTCCCAAGCAAAAGAGCAGTGTGAGAGAGAACGATGAAAGGGTGCGACCTCCGGCTGTTATTTTCGACATTTCTCTCCTGTCACACAGCTACTGTTGCCATCTTTCACTAGATCCATGCCTCTACAGGCAGCACGGCCAGGCTCCTGGAATATGCTGCAGCCCTCCTGCGGTAGAACCCTCCTCAGCTTCCTCTCCCAGAGCCCTGGCCACAGCTCTGTCCACCGCAAAGCTCATTTCTAAGTTTTATATTATCAGTCCCCTCTCTCTCCTTCTGAATCTCCCATCTCTCTAGTGTTGAGAACACCTGGACACAGGATAAAGCGGGACAAAAGCAAAAAAGACTCCTGCTTCTTCTTATCATCCCCCTTGACTTCAAAGATTGGTGCTGCCCAAGAGAGTTTTCTGTGTTGACAAGAATGTTCTCTATCTGCACTGCTCAGTCTGATGGCCACCAGCCAAACGTGACTATTGAGCAGTTGAAATGTAACTGGTACGACTGAGAAACTGAATTTTTTTAATTCGCTAGCTGTTTAAACTTGTCTTAATTAATTAAAAGTAAAAAGAAAATTAAAATTTGTTTTCTCAGTTGCAATACCCACATTTCCAGTGCTTAATAGCCATATGTGGTTGATGGTACATTATTGGACGGTGCAGGTCTGGATCATTCTCTTGGGGTTTCTCGGCTCCCTACCTTTTGGTTACTGCTTGGGTGGTCACTACATCATCATTTAATGTACAATCACAACAGCTCTAGTGACTACAAGTGTACGTGTGTGTGTAAGGGAGCAGAAATCCTTATATCAGGATATGACTGCTGTTTTTATAGTTACCATATATTTCCTTCCCTAGTATAGAAACCACCTTAGAAACTAAAGCAGAAAAGGAGGTTGGGTTTTTTTTTTTTTCAGTAATCACAAAACGCTCTAAAAATGCCCCCAAGAAAATGACCACCTTGTAATAACCTCAATATAGTTGTAAACTGCTTTGACAGCATTCTTCTTTCAGAGACTTCAGAGGTATAGAAAGAAACCAGCACCATCAGCAAGCTTTCCCATCAAACATCTCAACATGTTAAAAGGAGAAATCAAATATTCTGATTGGCTAATAAGAAGTCTGAGCAGGGACTAATGGACCATAATTCTCTCTTCAGAATTTATGAGGACTCATCGTCATTTAATTAACAATATAAATATTAAAAAAACATTTTATAATAAAATTTTATAATTATAATGAGACACCCTAGCACATGAATTATGAGGTACTAATTCCCACCCAGTTTTGTTGAAACTGGACATGAATGAATAGATTAAAATGCATACTATGTCATGCCTTAGCATGTAAAAAATAAAGTGGCAAAAAACAGTTTCAAAATTTAAAATCCTATCCTCTTAGAAAATAAGCAAAGAAATTCAATGAAAATGTAATTTATTGAGTTTGAGTTTTTATTCATTTTTCCACTGGTAATTACATTACCCACACAAGAGACAGTTATTGAAGAGGTTCAAAAAAATTAAACGGGTTTTTTTTACTCTAGATTTGTAAGCTTTCACTCCTCTGCAGAAAGGCCATGTTTTTTCCTCCTAAATCACCCTATAATTTAAGAATGCAATAATATAAAATATTAGCAGTCAGCAGAACACAAGGATCAGAATTTTCTGAAGAGCAGCCCTGAATCATATCCAGTATCATAATCATTTATTTATAATTATAATAAATAACATTTACGGATATTTACAACATACCCAGCACTGCACAATGTGCTTTGCATATGTTACCTCAGTGAATATTTACAATAACCCGTGAGGTTATCATTATCTCATCGACCCATTTTTCAGGTGAGAAAATTGAGGCTTCGAGGGCTTGAGTGAGCTACCCAAAATGCTAATAACTGGTAGAGACAAGATTCAAACCCAGGCAGTCTAATTCCAAAATCTAGCTCACCAAGAACATCTTACCTGTAGGATAGCCAGTGAAATGAACACCTTTGACACATAAGGAAGACGAAAGCAGACAGATAGGAACTAGCCATCATCATCAGAGTTTAGGTAGCAGCTTGGTGAACCTGGAGTAATATGGCTACTCTCTGAGTCCAGCAAGCCCCTCAGGGCTAAGGAGAGGCTTGGAGTGTAGGCTTAAGGGAATAAGCAGGAGTGAGCCCTTCGGGACATGCCCAAGGAGACCATCGAGCAGAAGAGTGCCTCTGAGAACCCATTGAATAAAAACATATGGCGACAAGACTTCAAGACTGCAAGTGTTCAGATACTCAAAGGTTCCAGCTTGAGCTTAAGAATCTGGTTACACTGGGGACCATTCAGACACTTGCTGGAGGGTGTAGAACCTCCTGGGAAAAGATGCAGCCTGACAGTGAGACAGACAAACATGACCCTCAGCATCAGAAAGGAGAAAGGGGTGGCCGCCTGAGTTCTCCAGGATGCCAGCAGGAGCGCCAGGGCCAGAGCACCGGTATGCAGCACAGAAGCAAGTAGAGCGGCTGGCCGCAGTGGGGGCAACAGCTCTGGGAGCCTCAGCACTGACAGCAGCCCTGCAGCACAGCTGCTGGGTTTGGGCATCATCAGCAACCAGAGAGGCTCCCAGAGTGAGCCCAGCCACGAGGGAGAGACAGAGGGGTGTCCTGGTGGCCAGGTTTGCAGAACACGTAAGACATCCCTCAAGAGACTCAAAATTGGAGGGGGGCTGGACAGAGAAGTATTTTGTGACTATGCTGGTGACTTCATTTTCCTCTCCAGACTGACGTGCAACTCCTCAGCTTGTGACCCAGGAGGAGAAGCACACAATGCCATCTGTTGATGGTGTCAAGTTTGGGATGGTGATACTAGCTCAAAGACAAAATTACATGAGGGTCCCAATGTCAGTGACGATGAAATCCAAATATGGGCTATGGGAGTTTGGGAGGAGGAAGGACTCCAACATGGGGTGCTTCTTAAGACCCAGATTCTCGTCCAGTTACAATTGTGTGACTCTCTATCAGCCACTCTGTTAGGACTGATTTCTGGAGTAGCTGAACCCTGAATCATTCTGCGGGCCCCTCTTGATGAAGTTCAAGCCACTGAATTCTGACCCTACTACAACCTTGCCACTTAATTCAGAGTCTGTCTGAAGAAAACCTGAGCATTATGGGTCACTTAACACTCCACCCTAGTTTGCCTTAGTTTGTAGCTTTGGATTTGTTATTTGCATGGCCTATACCTGAACATCCACCTCGGTATGAAATGATAAATTGCCAGGTGAATGGAAGGGATCCAGGTAGAGTACTGTGTATCACAGTGTTACATGCCGTTGTATGCTTAGTGAGGGAAACACTAGGGTCCATGACGATGATCAAAGAAAATTCAGAGCCAAGTAAAAATCCTGCACAAAATTTACTGAGCATTCTAAAAATCAACACAAATAAAGCTCCACCCTGCTTCTCCTTGTCTCCTGACCCAACCTCTACATGCCCCACCCCCTCTCTGAGTATTATAATCTGCCCTCATCTCGTTCATGAGTGAATCATCTTCAGATTTGCTTTCCTGTAACCATAACCAAGCAAGACTGAGTTCTGTCATTAGAATTATACTGGCTGGTATTTTACGTTAACAGGGAAAACTGTGTGAGTGGCTATGTCTTTCCGCAAGAACTTACAGCAATCTCGCTCTCCAGAAATGATTCCTGGGCTTGAGGAGGGATGGGGTGGTAGGATCAGCTCAGGTTATTGGGTTGTTTAGAAAGGAAATCAGTAATCATGGGTCCCTACACTTTCAGTAGTCCCCCCTTATCCCAGGTTTTGCTTTCCATGTTTTGTTACCCAGGGTCAACCATGGTCCAAAATTATTAAATGGGAAGTTCCAGAAATAAACAATTTGTAGGTTTTAAATTGCATGTCATTCTGAGTATTGCAATGAAATCCTATGCCGTCGCACTCCATCCTGCCTGGGACATGAATCACCCTTTGTCCAGCGGATCCCCACTGTATACACTACCCACCTGGGAGTCACTTAGTAGCCATGTCAGTTATCAGGTCAATTGTTGTGGAATTGCAGTACTTGTGTTCAAGTAACTGTTATTTGACTTAACAATGGCCCCAAAGTGCAAGAGTAGTGATGCTGGCAATTAGAATATGCCAAAGAGAAGCTGTAAAGTGCTTCCTTTAAGTGAAAAGGAGAAAGTTCTCAACAATAAGCAAAGAAAAAAAACTCCTATGCTGAGATTACTAAAATCTACGGTAACTTTCATTACAGTATATTGTTGTAATTGTTCTATTTTATTGTTAGTTATTGTTGTTAATCTCTTACTGTGCCTAATTTATAAATTAAACTTTATCATAGGAACGTCTGTATAGGAAAAAACATGGTACATATAGGGTTCGGTACTAGCCATGGTGTCAGGCATTCACTAGGGGTCTTGGAACATATACCGCACTGATAAGGGGGGATGACCGTAGTGTGGCAAGTGTCATAAAACAGAGCTACAGGCAGAACTTTAGAACTTCAGATATTTGGACCTTATAAAACAGAGAGATAGAGATAGAAAATGTTGAGGGGACTGGCCCGTGGCCAAGTGGTCAAGTTCCCACACTCCACTTTGGTGGCCCAGGGTTTCCCTGGTCTGGATCCTGGGTGCTGACCTAGCACCACTCATCAAGCCATACTGAGGCGGCGTCCCACATAGCACAACCAGAGGGACCTCCAACGAGAATATACAACTGCATACTGGGGGGCTTTGGGGAGAAAAAGAAGAAAAAAAAAGATTGGCAACAGATGTTAGCTCAGGGCTGATCTTTAAAAAAAAAAAAAAGGAAAGAAAGAAAATGTTGAAAAAGTAAATTGGAGATCTAAAAGTAATGAGTAGTTTGGTGGGCCTTAAGGACCCCAGTTGAGCAGGCTAACATTTTGCTAGACTAACAGACAGACTTTCTGAAACTTTGTCTTCAACCTTTTCTTCTTGCAATTAGACCAGGGGTTAGCCATTGCCTCAGGGAATTGGAGAATAAAAGAATCAAAAGTTTTAAAGCCACATCCCAGGTTTAAAACAGCAAAGAGTTGGAGAGGACATGATCAATAAGAAGGCCAGTTTTCCTAAACCCTGAAAAAAGAAGAGAGCCAGGCTAGGGGAAGGAGAAAGATGGGGAGCAAGCAGGATAAATAGACTCCAGTGGGTGTGCTGGAGAAGGAGTCCTAATTCCTGCTCCATCACTCCTAGGCTGATTCTATGGGTGGGGGATGAAGCAACAGAGTGTCCCCCGATTAATCTGGGAAGACAAAGGCAGAGATGACCAGTGCCTCACACCTTGTGGGCCCAGGAGAGCAGCAGGGCCAAGAGTTCTGGCCCCCTGCCCACCGCCCCCCACCCCCCGCTCCCCACCCCCCTAAGTGTGAGGCTGGAACTGTTGAGTAGAAAGGCCTGCATGGGGCATCTAGGAGAATAGGCTTCAGGCAGCCTCACCAAGCAATAAAATGTAGACAAGAGACAACAGACTTGCTAGGATGGCCTTGCCAGACCTCAAGGACACAATAATGGATGCAGCTGGAGACCATACAGGAGCGAGGATAGCACAGGAGCTGCCTGCACAGAGAGATAACTTCCTAGCAGCAAGTGTCCTGGGCTCCCGCTGCCTTGACTCTACGTAAGAGTCAGGAATTCAGATCCAAGAGGCAAAGAAAGGAGAAACCTTGAGTTAACCGAGAGTCATCCTGACTTGACAGAGTTCACCATGCACTGATGAATACATTTTCTCCACAGACAGAATGAAGTCTTGAGATAGAAATTAGGTTTACCATATAGAAATAAAGTTTCATTCCTTGCACACTCTAGTTTGTTTAGGAGAAGTTTTAAAAAACCAAATATGTGAAAATAGCCAACTTCCAAAAAGACAAATCAGATGCTGGTCCTATTATTAAAAAACAAACAAAAATTTTAAGAAAATTACCCTTTGTTGAATCCCATAGGGTACCTTGTGCAGAGGAAATGCTCATGAGTGAGGGCTGCTGAATGTCCCTCTCAGAATAATCTCCCCAAGTGCATTGAAAGTCTTATTTGGTTCAAATGAGTATTTATGCACATGGATCTCAAGCCCAATGTTATTGTGTATTTGAAATACATCAATAAGCAAAAAAAGGAGGGAGTATTTCAGAGTAATTAATAAGACGTAAGTGAAAAGGAAATTAAGGGTATTTATCCAAAGGAAATGAAAATACTAACTGGAAAAGATACCTGCAGCCCCACATTCACTGCAGCATTATTTACAGCAGCCAAGACACAGGAACAATCTAAGTGTCCATCAGTGGATGAATGGATAAAGAAAATGTGATATACACAGTGGAATATTATTCAGCCATAAAAAGAAGGAAACCCTGCCATTTGAGACAATGTGGATGGACCCTGAAGGCATTACGCTCAGTGAAATAAGTCAGACAGAGAAAGACAAATAGTGCATGATCTCATTTATATGTTGAATCTGAAAAAAAAAGAAAACTACACTCACAGATACAGAGAACAGATTGATAGTCGCCAGAGGTGGAGGGGTAGAGAGTAAGCGAAATGGGTGAAGGGGGTCAAAAGGTAGAGACTTCCAGTTACAAAATAAATAAGTCCTGGGGATCTAATGTACAGCATGGTGACTATAGTCAATAATACTGTACTGTGTGTTTGAAAGTTGCTAAGAGAGTAGATCTTAAAAGTTCTCATCACATACAAAAAAATTTGTAACTGTGTGTTGACAGATATTAACAAGACTTCTTGTGGTGATCATTTCACAATATATACAAATATCAAATCATTATATTGCACACCTGAAACTAATATAATGTTATATGTCAATTATACCTCAATTTTAAAAAAGGAAATTGAGAGATACATGATTAAATGGAAATTTCTCTCCCCGAAAATGAAAAGAGGCTATTGGAGAAGATGATCCTGAGGTTGGGATTTGATGGATCATTGGTAACACCCAAATATCACTTTAAACAACAAATTTTAGAATTCCCCTTGGGAGAAAAGTTTTTACAAGAATTGTCAAACTGTAAAAAGTACAATGGTTTCAATCTCTACCTCAAGAAAGTTCGCAAACAGGCAGTGAAATGATTGAGAGAGTGAAATAATGAATCATCTACAAACTTGGAAACAACTTTGTTGGAATCGATGGATCTGAACTGAAACCCAGGGAATATCTTGGTATACGCTAATACTGTAACCGAGCAAAAAGGGGCTCGTTCTGCTCACCACAATCTGGTGCCAATCAATTGCAAACAATCCGGTAGTTGAGAAAGGAATATGTATACGATTAGCTAGCATAATCGGAAGATGGCAGACTAACGTCCAGAACCATGTTAAGATCATACAGAATCTTGAGGCAGTTATCTAGCGGAAATGGGCAGGGAAGGAGCGGGGTTAGGGATGTGGACCATCCGGTGTGAGAAACTTCAAGGCGCCTCATTATCTCTTTCTTCTGTCAATCGTGATGGGCACCAACGTGGAATTTCTCTTTCTGGAGGTGGTCATGTTCCTGGGGAACTCAGACGACAAAGTTGTCTTATCACACCTGGGAGATATACGTAAACAAGAGTTATAGAACTAGCAGATCACGTATTTTGTAAAAGTGAGAGTTGCTTAATCATCTAGGCTACATGCAGGCTAGAATGTATTCACAGACACTAATGAGTCAGAGGTCAGGCCTTTTAAATTGGCTTAAATTGGGATTGTATGTGATCCCCAGATATAACCTGGTTTCTCTACCTGTAAAACCTGTCAAACTCCCCAAAATTTTACAGAAATTCATCGTCATTGATAAAGTTTGGTATTATTACTGAGGATTATCTGCTCCAAATTTTTCCAGATTTTTAAGTCAGCCCAGCCTTTTCTCAAATTCCATAATTCAGGAGTTTATTTGTGAAAACCCTAATCAAAATTTTCAAGCAATACAAATCATAAATATACATTACTCATGTCTCCCTCTACGTGAGAAATGGCCTAAATGATACACATTAAACATAGATGTATTGATTCAACCTCTTGGAAAAAATAGCTCCCTTTAGTGGGTAGTAAGGTCCAATCTGGCTGTATTCCTGCAAATTCTGACATACGATCAAACATCTCCAGACTCAGAAAAGTCACCCATACCTTATGGTGTCTTTGGGGATGGACTAAAAGAATTTTTTTCTGGTTTTTCTCTTTCAAAAGTTCTCCTCAGGTACCTTTTATTAGTATCATTATCATTATTATTGTTGTTATTATTAAAGTATTATTGAGTACCTACAATGTACCAGACACTATTATATATGGGAATAAAAGATTGCTGCCTTCACGGGGCTTACATTCTAATTGAGGAGACGGAATGCAAACAGTAAAGAAAGAAAGAATTGGGAGAGTTTTTCATAAAGCTCAACCTAGATCTACTTCAACCCTCCCAATGATTATGAGTCAATTAATTCCTTGTCTTAAATCCCTTCCTCCTAAAACTGGCTAGAGTAGATTCTGTTTTCAGCAGCTGAACCTCGACCAATATGATCGACCAGGCTGCTTTGTCTTCACCCCAATCTCTTGATTAAATCTACAATAATGGAGTCTACCAGTCAGCATCCTTAGTTGCAAGTAACCACCTCTTTTAAAGAAAAAAAATCACTGAAGGATATTAGGCAGCTCCTAGAATTGCCTAGAGGGCTGGAGATCCCGGCCTGGAAAACAAACAGGAGCAAAGTGGGGCCAGGCAGCAGAAGCACGGTCCGAGGTCAGCAGCAAAGAATGTTGTCTCACACTGCTGGCCCAGGCAAAGAAAAAGTCTGCCACTGGGCAAGGAATTCTCCATGCCTCTGGTTCTTTACGTCAGTAGCTCCACAGGCAACATCCTTAACGGACACATCTGATTGGTCAATCCTACGTGCCAGCAGACAAAATTGAAAAAGTTATTTAGTATTTTCCAGCTTCTCTAAATGGGAGAGGCTGTGCCAAGTATCACAAATTGACAAATTCCACATCCGTGGGAAGAGGATTCCAAAGCTGGGCAGCTCCCCCAAACTGACAAACATCTTTAATAAAAGACTTTCTCTAAACTTCCTCCTGAAATGTGATATCTCTGTTTATAAGGTAAGATGTGTACCTACGATAAACTCTTCACACACTGACAGTAAAACACATGGCAAATCTTCTTGAAATTCAGACATGAAACTAAATACTGTATACAAGAGGGAAGTAGAAAAGATCACAGGACTCAGCCGGTGGCCAAAGAGCCAGGCTGTGGAAGCCTCATCCTTCCGGCTGTCAGGCAGGTGAAGATGTAACCTCATCAGGCTGGTCCTCAGGCTGGGGTCTGGCCGCCTTGATTTGGGACACCTGGACTTCATCAAGAATGCATTTGAACTCAATAGAAAGCAAGTGTGAGAGATAAGGTTGAAGGTAAAGAAGAGACTTGTACCTCAATGTTTCTCCAGTTCATCATTCTATATTGAATACTACAGTCAGCTAAGCCAAACTGCCACAGTATGAGAAGCCTCAGAGCTCGTCTTCTTGGCAAATCAGCCTTCCTCCACCCTCATCAGTAAGCTGAACTCTTCTGTGCCCCCAAGCAGGCTATCATAGCCTTTATCATATCATTCACCCTACTGTTAATATCTGTTCTGCTCGCTTGTGTCAACCCTTCTGGACTGGAAGCACTATGAGAAAAGAGAGTTTGTATCTGTAGCACAAATCACAGTACTTGACACCTATAGGAAATAAGTAAATGCTTGTTAAACAAATGAATGAAATAAAACTTGTGCCATGACTCTAAACAGCAGAAACTAAAAATAATAGGTTCTTATGTATTACTTCTTGACAACCTCAGAAGATTAGTCAGAATAAATTCTTAACTAGTTTTTGCAAGAGTTGACCCTGCAAACCACGATGCACCCATGGCCTTCAGAAGAGTCTTTAAACTCTTAAAAATTTAGAGAGCTTTAGAGGGTTAGGTTTGAGAGGTGACTCTAGTTGAGGTCCTCCCCCGATCCTGGCACCATGCTCCTTAGCTTTTTGCCCAGTCTGATTTCCTGAGTCCCAATCCCAGCATACTCCACAAGCCCCCACCCCCCATCACACAAACCCATGGCTTATTATCATCCAATTTCCTACTTTCCTCTGCAAATGAATGAGCTACACCTTAGGGCTCAAAGTATCAAACATCCCTAGATTGAAAATCAGTTACTTTTTAACCTTTTTTCCCACCCCATACCTAGGATTTTTCTAGTTGGCACTTCTAATGAAATATCTAGTCTGCCAAACACTGTTGTGACTAGCAGGAATGGAGGAGATGGTTGCCATCTTGCACTGGTTAACTTTTGTTGCATGACACATCACCCAAAACATGGTGGCTTCAAACAATAGCCTTTTATTATTGCTCATGAGTCTTTGGTCAGCTGGGTGCTGCTGCTGATCCGGGCCAGGATTGCCTGCTCTGGGCTGGGCTTGTTCATGTGTGTGTGGTCAGTTGGCTGGTCCACTGGGAGCCAGATGGTCTAGAATGGCCTCACTAAGATGTCTAGAAGATGATCTGCAATTGTCTGGAGTGATGAGGGCAACCAAGTCATATGTCTCTTATCATCCAGTAGGCTAAACAAGCTTCTTCACATGGCGGCGGTCAAAGCAGCCCCATGTGCAACAGAAGAGGGTAAGCCCCAGTGGGCAAGGACTTTTCACATCTCTGACTGTCTCATATTGCTGTTATACCACTGGCTAAAGCAAGTCACATGATCAAGCTCAGAGTCAGTGTAAGAGAGGACTGCCTAGGGACATGGATATAAGGAAGCTATGAACAAATCGGAGGCCATTACTACGCCAATCTACCACACAACCTTGACCCAAAGTGACTTCATTCTTTAACCTCTTTAAAACATTTACTAATGTTTAATTTGGAGGTTGGAAGATGTCTTACCATTCCTGGTTTCTTTTGTGTGTACTTCAGATGGTCAACTGTGTGCTAGAACAAGACCTAAACATTTCACACATCACCCAAGCAAGTGAGATTTTGAGATTGATTGTTCAGTTGCATGTTCATTTACATGAGCCTGAATCCACAAACACAGATTTTGTGAGTCCTATTCCCAGCTGGATCCTCAGAGCCTAGAATAGGGCCTAATACACAGCAGGAGGCAACTCATTCAGCAATTTCTTTTTCTTGTGTGCACTGTGCCAGGGCTGGAGATATAGAGGTGAAAGATCTAGTCCTCGTCCTAGTCAAGAAATGATGGAGATCCAAACTAAGACAGAGGCAAGGGAGTGGAAAGAAGGTGCCAGAATTGAGAAAGGAAGGAGGGAAAATCAACAGATCTTGGTGATTGATTATATATGGAAAGGAAGCATGAGGGAGGAATCAAGGATGACTACCAGGAGACTGGGCAGACGGTATGCAGAGCGGACAGTGTTTCCCCATATTGCAAGTCCAATTGTAAATAACAGTACACAGATTCAAAGTAGCTATTCTATTGTTTTGATAGCAATTGTAACTAGTCTTAAGAGATATGAAAAGCAAACCTACCTGATAAGCATGCATGACTTTCCTTAGCCCTACACATTCTAAAGAATCCTTTAAACTCACAAGTCTTCAATAGTCTTGTAATTGCCTTTTCAATGTCTACTCTATACCATCTCAAACACGTAATCAAACTTAAACTCAGTAAAATTATTTTTCTATAGAGTAATATATTTTTATTGTCCTTGTCCACTCCTAGAAGCCAACAATCTCATTTTTATTGCTATTATCTTACAATCATAAAAGCTCCTTGGTTGGGTTATTATTGCTTCAAATGAAGAAACTTAGTCCAGGTAATTTCTCACGACAGAAGTCCATGAGGAAGGTTAAGTCTGAAATCAAGCATATCAGATAATGCCTCTAAGTTAAGACATTTGATTTATTGCCCATCCTTTCTAATGATTAAATATCCAGCTGCCCCATTGAAACCACACATATATTCATACTATAATGTTCAAAGCAGGTTAACGGTATACTAACTGTCCACCTTTCTCCTCTGGAGAAACACATCAGCCTGCACACAATTCAAAATAACAAAGAAGGATTAGATACTGGATCCAAGAAAGAGTAGAAGCGACTGATGAGGATGCGAGCGTCAAATTTCTCCCCCTAAACACCAGGTTCTAGCAAAGTTTTCTTTTGTGGTAAAGGAACTCAAGAACAGCTGTCAAAAATATGGCACTGCTAACCCTTTAACAAATTAAAACGCACCATCTGCAGGCTCTGCAGACTGGATAAGCAGATGTGCGGCAGTACAAAGCCCAGGGAAGAGAAAATGGCTTGGCAGTGCTGAGGTTAACCGGTCTGAAGCAGACAGCATATGTTTCTCCAATAAAAGGAGCACTCCACTACAGAAGCCGACAATTTGTAACATTTATAAATCGTTATTGAACCTCTAATGTACCTCTAAATACCTGCATTCATGTTTTTAAAGTTTCTTTAAGAACAGTAAGTAGATCAATTACCAAGGACTACAAGTTCAGCATCTTTCCATGTACCATTAGTGTTCAGTTTAGCTGAAGAAGGTCCCTACACTATCTTTAATCTCTTTCTTTCCCCCCCATCCAGTAACTCCTCTCATTAAAACTAACTCTTTTGAAATATGCAACACTGGCTAGCTTGTCCCACTTGCTAATGGTCCTGAATTGATTCTTAATTAGTTGCAGTTTTGGAAAGAATCCAATTAAAATAATGGGGGATTCCAATAGCAGAAAAGAACCAGCTAATATGTGCTATGCTCTGAGCTGCTGATCTTTGCGTTAAACTTGCTCAGGCAAAAGGCAGCTATGCAAAATATGGCAGGATTCAAATCATACTAAACATGTTCAGGTTTTAAACAGAAACCTTCACATGGTAATTTATCCTCTAGTCATAAAACATGATCAAAGAAAGGCAGCCAAATGCTGTTAGAAAAATTACATTCCTTCGTTCCACTTTCTCTCTCTTCTTCCTAAAAGGACAGGTTACTAATTCAGAAGGAGACCGCAGAATCTTCTCAATAAATTATAATATATTTTTTATTTGCTGTGTATTTTCCAGTCCCCTACTTAAATTCCAAAAAGAGAGAGGAACCTCAGTGTAGGGAGAATTGGAAAAAAGATAGAGGAGGAAAGTCTCTAAGAAGCTAAATACAAAATTTTCCTATGTTCTTTCCAAAAGCAAAGAGTTGCTACCAGCAAAATTCCCAGTGTTGTTTATGAGGGCAGCTGGAGGTCATTTGACAGGTACGGCTTTTATGGTTCAGATTTAATTATAGAAAAGCAAGGGTTCAGGAAGCCCAGGCAAGAGAAGGACTCGTGCCACTGCTGGTAGGTGACAGTCACGTGACCAGCTTTTGTATTCAGCAGTAATAACTCACTGCCCGCTGCCGCTGGGATGGAGCCCAGCTCGCCTATCCCCTGAGGAGCTTCCACCAGGCCTGGATTCACAGAGTCTTTGATCTGCAGATTAGCATGATCAGGAACACAGGCTTTGTCTGTCGCAAACATCCTCAGTCCCTAAGTTTGTATCCAATGCAAGGTTGAGCCCATTTTTATTTGAGTAATGAAACACAGTAATTAATGCACACATTGATTTGTTTCAAGTCTCCCTAAAGGCTATTTCCATTTTTAATTTATAGAAAATATATACCGTTCCCTCTAAGAGACAGCTCTATATTTCAAAATGCATACAGAAGAAGTGTAATCACGCAAACAACAAAAAAGATGAAACAGGTGATGTTAAAGATTAGGGCAGTGACTGAATTAAGCAGAGTCACTTTTCACAATAAGAGGCTGTTTCTGTGGAATTTCAATATCTGCTCTGGATCTGTTCAAATATTTCAGAAAGCTCTTTAAAGAAGCAGTTATTCAAAATATTCAATATCCACAAGAATGAATGTCTCCTTCCTTTTAAACTAAGCTTTTTCCAGCTATTAATAAAGGGACATCCTGTGCAAAAAAGAAATGAAGAAGAGAGCTAAAACTGAATCAGATAAAATTGTTGTGGAATTTTATTTTTGTTTTAAGAAGAGGTCATATCATTTCTTCCAATATCCCTCATGAAATAGCATTTAAAACAGAGAGAGCCCCTTGTCTCAGCTGCACCTTAATGAAGTATCCCCAGGGCTTGAAATGATGGCATTTTTCTTACTTGAAAAATAATTCTTGTTTTGCACCAGCGTTCTTAGTAAATGCCAATAGAAAGAGAGAAGCGTGTGAGTAATACGATCTGATATTTATCTGAAAGTCACAGGTACGGAATAGTGGAAAATCTCCTATGGCCGACATTCAGCAATGGCCCCGCACAGCCCAGAAGGAAGGAGAGTTTGGAGACACATGCAAACTAAAGAAATACCTGATTAACCTTTCGCTGACTCTGAGCCACGTGATGCGCAGTGAGCCTTCTTAGAGTGATGGCTTTAGAAGAAGATGTTAAATTTAACCTCTGGCGCAATGATAAATTGACAATAAAAAATTCAATGGCTTGGTAATTACCAATCACTTTGGACATCGGCAACATTTTTCAGTTCTGTCACTGCGCATTGGCACAAAAGCTTCAGCTGAAATTCTCTCGATCTTCCTCTTTTTAACTTTGTTTTCATGATGCAGATTAAATCTGCCACCCTATTACTGATTCATTTTCCTAATTTTTCATGTCTGCACCATGCCCCAGCTGCACCAGACTGATAATTGTGGAGCCCAGCCCTGATGATTAACATCAGAAGAATTAATTATGCCTGCCATTAAAATTCCGGGTTGCACATGGTGATCAAGAAAAATTAAGTTTCTCTAGGCCTCTAAATCATTTCACCTTTGCAGGAAAGGATAGCGCCTGGACAGCTAGGCTGCAGCCTGTGTTCCTGCTAGGGTCGAAACCACATGCCCTTTGTGTAATTCAACAAATGCCTTCCCAGGTATTTTCTTCCAAGATTTGGACTGAAGGACTTAATCTTAGAAAATAAAAGAACCCTGAAAGATATTCTCTGTCTTTTGCTTTGAGAGAGAGAAAAATACTTTTTCAGAGGCTCAGTTGCTATTTCTGAAATATCTGTTATACTAATTTGTAGATGAACGCATCCTGTGGAAAAAAGAAATGTGCAGTCCTTGGAAACAGTTGATGAAATGAGGGTGGAAAGGGGTCTAGCTTTACAATCGTTATAAATGGGAAGAAAGCAAATGTTCATTCAAGTAGGTAAAGGCAGGAGCATTTCTTGGAAATAAATTGATAACAGAATAAAAACAGATTCCTCAGATCTTTAGGCTAAATAATAATGAGTAAACGAAGCCTGTTGACTGACGCATTTCCAAAATGATTGTTGCATGAGAAACTCAAAATGTATTCAGTCTAGCCTAAGGTACAAAATTTACTAGAGCTATAAAGAATAAGATGATATGCATTTATCATGTTCTTTTTCTACTCTATGTTCCATTTTTAAATTACCATAATAATGTATATTATAGGCATGGCTTTAGAAGACTACAAAGGGAGTCATATTTTGATGAACGGATGTAAATATCTTATACCAAATGGTAAATCTCTTGCTCACGTCTATGCAAAGAGGATGCATAAGCTATGCATCATATCTGTTTCATTTATTATATTTAAGAAGTGATATCACGAGACAACTATTTCAATGCAGATATTCTTGTTAGTTTTTATTGGCAGTAAATTTACAAAGTCAAGTTAACCATCTGCCCACCCCAGGTGAGATGGAGGAAGAGTGGATAGAGAACAGTGAAAAATTAATTCTACCTTTCTAAAAACTGTCCTAGAAAATTCTAGAAGCTTGTATATTTTGAAGCTGGCTCATTTCACAGGAAATCTTGGACTTAGTGACATGATAAAATCCAAAACTTAATAATTTAGTAGCTTGAACTGAATATTTCTTGAAGTGACTGCCTTCTGTACTAATGACCCACGATCATTTAATAACACACTTTCATAAATGACAAGTTCTGCATGCTAAGAGGACTGCAAATTTATTCATCTTGTAAGCTTTTTACAAAGATAATGTAACAAAAACTGGAAAAGTCCTGAAATACCAAACTTTGAAGTCATAAAATCAGGTTAGAGGACTTAAAGGACAGATGAGATAAAAGCATCAGGCTGCTTAAATTCTTCGAACTCTTCTCCACGGTGCACAGAACTGACTTGTTAGTAGCCATTTTTTTTTATTATATTCAAATCCCTCAAGAGGTCTAGAACCAGAAGGAAAAGTTGCCCCCCAAACATTCATATCTACTCCAGATTAAAGAAATTAGAATTAAAAATACAAAGCAAATAATAAAATATGTTCTGCCTTTTCAATAGCAAGCAAATTAAAGGTACAAAAAGTGAGAAGGATGGAGAATATGAAGCAGCCAGGGAAAGAAGGAAGGAGGAAACATAGGAAGGAAGAATGGATGAGAGGAACCTGCAAAAATATCACATAAACACCAAGATTACTTGATGTAAAAATACATAGGGCTACAAGTTTCTGATGATCAAGGAAAGAAACTCAGGACAATAAAAAAGTAACATAAGAACCAAACAAGAGGGAAATGCCTAATGCCAACATCACTACAGAAGAAAATCAAGATGGCAGCTCAGGGGAAATGTCTGGATTTTTCTCACAGGCATTATAAGGAACAGTAGATGTAGGGGAAACACTCACAAGTGCAAGAAACAATCAGAAAAGAGATAAGGGGCTTCCTGTAACTATATTGAATAATAAGAGTTGGACAAAAAGATGCAAAGATTTCCCACCTGCATTCATTTTCCCTTCAAATAGACTAATTTCTTAGTAAATCCTAGATAAATAGACTCTTATGTTATTCATCTTTATTTGCGGCAAAGAAAAGAGGGCATAAGAGAGAAATTTGGGTATCATAAATAATTAAATTTTGTTTTGTTTTAATATGTCCTCTCTACCATTCTGTTGGTCTTTATTGTTTCCACCGGTATTTATAATACAAGGACAAAGTATGAGTATGTATGTGTGTAAGTGTGTGTGTGTGTGTATGTGTGTGTGTATTCCTATGAGTGAAAATGTTTTACAGTGTTCCTCTAGGTTAGGGGGAGGGGGCAGATAATTACACTGATTGAGGAGACCACAATGTTTCCCAACAACGATCTACGAAGATCAAGATGCAGGCATAGTGTCTTCCAGTCTCAGTAAATAAAACTGATCACAAAGTGATTCTGGCACATGATATAATGAGATACATAATCATAATAATGCCGTTCTCTAATTAGGAAAGAATAGCGAACAGTTCACATAAATTAATACAATTTGTATTACTAGTAATACAAATGAAATGTTTAGTTTTTTCTACTTTGTAAGCTCTCCAGTGCTAACTGTTGTAACCAATACCGGTGGATGAAAATTATGGTGAGCAGTGGGGACCCTGTGCATCTCTGGTTGTACACCATCTCCTGATGGGACGCAAATAAAACACGTGGTGTCATGAAGCACTCCTGCCAAAATTGTTTAACCTAAATCTAATCAAGTTTTAGATCTAACCCCCAGCATACAGGAAATACAGAGGATAGAGGAAGAAATCAAATGACACCACAAGGAAACAGACAAATCCAGGAAGTAGAACATCTTACAGAAAAACTAGTCAAGTCTCTCCAACATGTCAATTTCATGGAGACGAAACAAGCCCAGAGGGGGATTCCTGATCAAGAGACTCTGTAAACCGTACATCGCAACACATTCTGATTTGAATAAAGGAGCCGTAAAAGACATTTTGAGAAAAGAGTGGAAATCTGAATATGAGCTGGATGTTAAATGATTAGGGAATTGTTAATTTCATTAGGCGTGATGATGCTGTTGTGGGTATGCAGGAAAATGGCATTCTTTTATATAGGCACTCCGGAATATTTAAAGTGAAATATCATCAATAATTTTCTTTAAAACAGTTCCAAAAAGTTTAAAAAGAGAGCAAATTTTTATGTCGGATGGGTTTATGGTTGTTCATTAGAACTATTCTCTTCGCTTTTCTGTATGTTTAGCAATTTTTTATGATACTAAGGTACCGTTGTAGGAGGTGGAAGTATTAAGAGGTATAGTCACAAAAGATGGTTGGATCTGAGTAATAACTAAATTGAAGTAGTTATGAGTACGTTGTAAGTAATATCAACGTAGAGTCAGCCTAAGCCAATGAAAGTCATTTGAGGTATTAAAGAAGGAGTCTCTGTAATGGGTCAGAGAAGTGCTGATTAGTATAATGTTTTCCTTTGAAGGATCTTTAGTCATCACCTGGTCCAACCGTAACATTTTGCAAAAGAGGGAAGAGAAATCAAAATAAGTGAGGGCGTTGCTCATTAGGTGGACCACCAGAAGTAGAACCAATTCTCTCGACTTTTAGCCTACCCCTTCTCCTACTCCAGCCTATTCTAAATCTGAGTCCATGATTCTAACTTTTAGCAACAATAAGGACAAATTACACTTTTATACATTTTTTAGTTCTTGTGTACTTTTCATACATTCCCTTTTTTTTCTTTTGCTGAAGAAGATTCATCTTGAACTAACATCCATTGCCAATCTTCCTCTTTTTTTTTTTTGAGGAAGAGTAGCCCTGAGCTAATATCTGTGCCAATCTCCACTCTGCTTGTGGGTCACCACCACAATATGGCTGACAAGTGGTGTAGGTCCGTGCCTGGGATCTGAAACTGTGAACCCGGGCCACTGAAGCACAGTACTCTGAATTTAACCACTAGGCCATGGGGCCAGTCTCTGTATACTATCTCTTTCAATGCTTCCAACAACCCTAGGAGATAGATTGCTTTACAGATAAGGAAACTGAGGTGCAGAGAGGTTAAATAGTTGTCTAACATCACAAAGCAAAAGGCTTGAAGTTGAATCAAATCATGTCAGAACTCTTAGCTCTGGGTTTTTTCATTATTCTATAGACAGCACCCATGCTTGTACAAATGTCCAAGATCTGATTCCCCAACCACCTGATCAGGGGACAATATCTTCCGTATGACCATTACTTGCAATATTAAATGAAAGTCAAATGCATAACATTAAATGACAATCCAATGAAGGTGATTAGCTAGACCAATGGTTCTCAACTCAGGTTATACCTCATAGACTCTAGGGTAGAGCCAGATACTCTGGCTTTTCTAAAAGTGCCATGAGCTGGGGGTGTGGGTTTGGGGCAAAGATTCTGATGTGCAACCGTGATTAAAACCCTCTGAGATAATCTACCACCATCCCAGTGTGCAGCCTTCTAGTGGTCTACCTTGATCCAGGGATAGAATTTGGAAATCTGAAAAAGTGAATGACATAGTACAACGTGGATGAACCTTGAAAACATTGTGCTAACTGAAAGAAGTTATTCACAAAGGACCACATATTGCATGATTCCGATTACATAAAATGTCCAGAATAGGCAAATCTATAGAGATAGAAAGAAGATTGGTGGTTGCCTAGGGCTGGGGGTATGGGTGACTTGGAGTGATGGCTAAGAGGTGTGGGGTTACTTTTTGGGGTAATGAAAATGTTCCAGTGTTGATTGTAGTGATGGATGCACAAGTCTATAAATACACTACAAACCATTGTACATTTTAAGTGGGTGAATTGTACAGTACGTGAATTAAATCTCAGTAAAGTTGTCCTTTGAAAGTAAATGAGTTGAATGTCTAAACAATCCCCAATTTTAACCATTTCTCTCCCCCTCACTTTTTGACAAAAGTTGGATTTGTGTATTCATTCACTGATTCAGCAAATAATTTACTGACCATCTTCTCCTTGGCAGGCTCTGTTCTAGGAGTTGGTGATTTAACAGCAAATACAGTAGACAAGAGTCCTGTCCTTATGGAACTTATATTCTAGAGGAGGGAGAAAGACAATGAACAAGTAAACAAATTAAGAGAATAATTTCAGATTATGACATAAAACGAAAGAAAGAAAACTCGATGAAGTCATAGCTTGTGGACTTGGCACACAGGCCACTTTAGATGGAGGTGATCAGTTAAGGTATCTTTGAGGAGGTGACACTTGAGCTGAGGCCTGAATGACCAGAAGTAGCAAACCATGCAAAGATCTGGGGGCCGAACCATCCAACAGGACAAATGCCTTGGGAGTAACAAGGCTTCAAATGTCTTCAAAGAAGGAAAAGAAAGGCCAGAATGGCTCACACCACGTGAGCAAAGCAGATGTGGGAAACGAGTTGGGGGGGCTGGCAGAGGCCAGGTCGCATGGTGCCTGATAGTTTGGGTGACTACATAGGATGTGTCTAAAACAGAATACTCTTGAGAGTGAAAGAGGATGCTTCATTAATGACATAGAATGTAGGGACAATGGGTATAAACTGGGGACTGTCTCAGACAACCAAGATGTCTGCTCACCCTACATAAAGGTGAAGATTTTACTCCTAAAATGCAATGGGAAACTGTTGGCTGGATTGCAGAAAGTTTGAAATTATCCTCTGTAAGTGGGCCCCAGAACTGATTCTCAATTGGGGAGATTAGGGCTGGAAATGGCACAGGCGGGCATCTATTGTGAAAACTGGAAAACCACTCCACCACATGGTGGGGAGAGGGGGGTGTTAAGGAGTTCCTGTGGCAAGACCAGCCAGAATTGTCCTCCTTTGGCAGCTTGGGGTCACTTCCAGTACATGAAAAATGCTCTGCTCAATCCCCAGGGTTCCATGACATACGGCACAGCAGAAATCTTTTTGGCTTGGAAAATTTTCAAAGCAGGTGTTGCTAGTCGTCCACCCTAACCATAGAAAAGCTTCAAAAAACACTGTCAAGCTTCATCTAACCCAGAGTATGGGAATTCTGTCGCTTCCCAGGGGGCTCACACGCGTGAGCTATAAAACGCATTCCCGATTAACTGCTTGGAATTGTGTAACAGGTTTCCTGAATGTTGGAGCTTGCCTACCAAAAAAACAGTCAATTTCATCTTGTATGTGTAACACTGAATTATTCTTTCTGGCTCTGGTTGGATACCAAGACGTTATGAAGTAATTAAGAAACATCCAGCAACAACCAACCATTTTCACCCATAAAATCTGCTTTGGAAACAGAATCTAGGAAAGACTGGGGGAATTCAAGTTCCAAGAAGTGTTTTTAAGGCCCCTAAAACTTTTTGAAAGCAGGTTAATCATAGTTACCACTTACTGAGCACGTCCTGTGGGCCAGGGGTTACGCTTGATGCTTTCCTTGCTTTTAGTGTCTATACCCCTTCACTACAAACTTGCAAGGTAGGTGTGTTATTCCCATTTTACTGATGAAGAAATAAAGCCTTCCATAGCCTTCATCTTCAAACTTAAGTCTGAAAATGAGTCCATGTTTATTCCCAAATGCCCCTCCTCTTCTCCTCTGATGAAGTAAACCTACTTCATTGTTTACAAAAATATGCAAATATTCCATGTGTGTACCATCTTTGAAAAACTCAGTACTGTACATGGAAATCCAAATAATGCAGAACAAATAAATTAGGAGTTCTCATTGACATTTCAGTAGGCTTTGCTTCACTGATTCTTTTCATAACTGCCTCCCCAGGTGGCTTTATGACTTTCCTCTACAAATTTTCAATTTACATGCACTTATTCAGAAATGTGTCTTCAGAGCATACTGGAGTATTGATTTACAACCCATTCTATAGCATATCTATTTTCGTGCTTCCCCCCACCCCTTCATACCAAACATTGATATACCCAGGGAGCTACCATGAAAATCCCAGAGCTTTGGCAAACATGCTGAAGTCACTTTAAACGCTATTATTAATGGTGGCTTGTGTCATACATGTGTATTCAACAAGGCAGTCCCTCGCCCTGAAGGCAAACTCGAACTTCTTAGCCTGGTTCACCAGGCCCTGCACACTCTCCACATGTTTCTGATCCTGACTGAGTGCTGCTGTCACCTTGGGGCCTCTTAGATGACAGGAGAGCTGCGGTTTGGAGGAATCTGACAGGCAGATAGCAGGAAGGGTATCCGGCAGTGTTAGGTGGGGGGCCAGGTTCAAAGACCACGCCCCACCACACAGAGGCCAGTTAAATCAGACTCGGGGTGGGGCCTGTGTACAGCTTTGTTTTGTATTTGCTGGCTTGTTGTTTATTTCTTTAACCTGTCGCTGATGCTATCATGCAGCCAGGATTGAAAATCTCCCATCACGGCTCACCTGCCAGCCTAGCCCGCTGCGCTGACTTTTCACACTCGAAGCTGCAGCTCACAAAGGTGCTCTCCGCTCAAGTCCTCTGCACAGAATGGTCCCTCTGCCTGGACACTTTCTTCCACCAGTCTCCTCCTGCATCTCCAGCTAACTCTGTGCATCTCACAGGTCTCTCTTTGGATACACGCTCCAGCAAGGTTTTCCTATCCCCTACTAAACAGTGTAGGACAGCGGAAGCTCAACTTTCACGAACACTTATTAAACTGCACTGAAATTGCCTATTTAATCTGCCTGCCACCCTCCCCATGGGCTCCTGGAGGGCAGGGTTTGTCTGCATTGAACTTTGTATTCCTGGTACATAGACCGTGCTCAGTGCTCTATGTGATGGAATGAGTGATGAAGGAGTTCTGTTTTCCAGTCTGAAGCAGCTTGCTGGTTGATGGAAATGCCTGTAGAACACTGTAGATGTGGTCAGTGCCTCCGGAAGCGCACAGAGCGTGCTTTCGGGAGAAAAGACCTCTCCTGACTGGTTCATACACACTCTCCTTCATTGCCTTGTTTTTGGTGACTTGTATTCTCATTCTCAGATATTGGTGTTGTTTTAAAATCCAAAGTAACATTTATCAAGAAGTCCTACACCTAAATCCACACTTGTCCCACTGTCTAACCATCATTTTTCAATGTGAAGACATCTCCATGCTCTAGCCACCTGGCTGTGACCACGGCCTTGGAGTGACCTTAAGAGGCAGATGTGGGAATACCATCTTTAAAAAATGTATTAATATCTGTGATTATGAAACACTTATTTCAGTATGTTTTCTCCAAAGTAAAAATAGATTCATTGCTTTTTTCTTTTTTTATATTAGTAACTTACTAATAATCAAACACTAATGTCCATTATCATTTTTTGTTTATATCCTTTGAAACTTTTCTCTATTTGCACCTTTTCTATATGTACAAATACAGATTTTTATAATTTTTTGGAAAAGTTGGAGCATAAATACTTACAGTTTTCTAGCCTGCCTTTTTTGTTCCATTTAACAACACATGGGGTCTATTTTTCCATATTAATAAATACAGATTTATATCATCATTTTTAATGCCTACGGGTAATCTGTGGTGTCGCACCATTAGTTATTGAACCAACCACTATTGGCAGTCATCTGGATTGTTTTAAGTTTCTGTTATAAACAATGCTGTGATGAATACTGTTATGCACCATTTTTATGTGTTTATTCAAGTATTCCATTCAAATAAATTTCCAGAAGTGGAATTTCTGAACCAAGGGGTATACATATCTTTAAGTCTGAAGTTTTGTTAAATTGCCGACAGAATATGTTAGACCAATTTTTATCACTATCAGAAGTTTATAAGAATGTGTGTTTTCCCTATTTTCCTATCAGCATTGAATATTTTCAATATCCATTCATTTCAAAGGAAAAATATTTATGTACTGCTGTTTTAATTTGTAGATCTTCGATTATTCATGGGCTTTAATGTCCTTTTATGTATTTTTTTTTTTGCCATTTGTGTTTTCCTATTATCATGTTCACATTCTTATTAATTGGTAGGAGCTCTTTATATATTAGGGATGTATCCTCTTGTCATATGTTTTAAATATCTTTTTCAAGTTTGTCTTTATCTTTATCTTTGTTTATGAGGTGTGTTTTTGTTGTACTATGGTTTTGTTTTTAATGTAGTCAAATTATCAGTCTTCCTTTTTGTCCTTGGCTTTGATGGCATGCAATTTTAGTATTTTTATGTAGCTTATGAGATTTAAGATGGATTACTTTTCTTGTCAGCAGTAAGATGTTACCTGGAAATCAAATTAGAAATTTTGAAAATATTTTTTAGACTATTTATTATACAACCATAGTCCTTATCACTACTAGAAAAAAATTTAATGATGACTAAATTTAACATATTTGTCAATACTTTTAAAGAGAAAAAAATCAATCTTTTCAAAATCCTGTCTGTGACAATTAGCTGGTGATACTTTGCATGTTCCATATTTAATAGCTGAAATAACATAATCCCAAAGGAAACTCTAATTTGGTCAGAAAACAATTTTACAAGCAGTTGCAGAATATAGATGCAAATATTACAGCTTCAAACTGTGAGGAGACATCCAGCCAGAGCTTGGCTGGAAATGTTTCAATAATGACCACACATGGGATAAAACAACTAAAAGCCACTCACTGTCATCAGCAGGTGAAGCGTTCTAGAAAAGTTTCTCTTTCCTTTCCTGGAGATGCTACATAGGAACCCCAAAGTTCATGAAGGGTAGAGTGACAATAATGCTATAGCCTGCTGGATGACCTCCACGTGTGCACACACCATTCGTTGATGAGGACCTGCTCAGTGAGCCCACATTTGGTCTCCACAGGCTTTCCTTTGACGTGTTGTTAATCTAGACCCGAGATCAAGAGAGTCAGCCAACTTTAAAATATCCAAACTCCTTCTGATTTCATAATACTTGTTCAGCTCCCTTTAAATTCTCCAACAAAATGGTCTTCTCAATGAGTCATAAAATAGCGGATTTATGAGAGCCAACAGCAATTTAAAATTTTCTGTTTTAAATCAATAAAGTTAACAATAACAACAATAATGAAATAATTTGAGCAGCGTGAGTCAAAGGAACTGTTCTCTGTAACAAAAACAGCTGTGTAAGATAATCTTCATTTTGATCTCCTGAAAATATTTTAAAAATTATAGCTGTCTTCTTCTTCTTTGTATAGTACTAAGTGCTGTAAAAAAAAGTTAATTAATAACAGATAGTCTCATATTCTCTACTTTCACAACTGCACCCTCACAGAAGGAAGAAACAAACGCCCTTGCGACCCTCTGGTATTAGCCTGTGATTGTTAAATGAAATGGAGTGCTGGGCCAGGAGAGACGGAACATCCACAAAATCCAAAAATAGAGTCATTGTCTACAAAGAACTCGTCATCCATAAGGAAGCGTAGAGAGACTTAAATGGGGAATAATTATATGGGAGAATATATAACTAAAGAGGCAAAATCCTATGGTTCCGGAAAGAGAGAGTAAGTATAAACTAGGGCATAAGACAGCTCAATAGAGAAAGCCCAAATTGAGCTGGATGTTAAAGAATGAGTTGGCAGAAAGGAGGGAGAAATGTCCAAGGAGGGAAGAAGGCGACAGCTTCAACAAGAGCAGAAAGGGAGAAATCAGCATGGCACAGATGGGAAACGGTGAGCAAAACATGATTTGCTTTGGGGAGACGTTGAATACTGTATTATAGAAAGGAAAGACAAATGTTATACCATAAGAGGAAGGAACAGAAAATAAGACTGGGAGATGCAAAGAGAGGCTTGAGGACTGGGAAGAGAAGTTTCATCAGGGATGGGTGGGCTGTTCCCACCCCACCTCCCAAGTTTCCAGAGTCAAAAATAGAAAGCTTGGGTTTTTTAATATAAAAGTTGCTTGTAGAGTCTGGAGGTGGACAGAAGACTGTGTGCTACAACATTGTGTATCCCTCCCTTGTTATGCGTCCACCCCCATTACATCTGGGTGATTACCTTACACAGAGGAGGGACTCAAAAATAACTTTAGAATGAATCAACAAATGAATGAACAAAACATGATGAAAATTTTTTTTTCAGGAACTTATTATATCTGGACATGGACTATTGGGGGGTTTCAGAGAAAGGGAAGAAAAAATGGTGGGAGAAAGGAAAACCAGCCATTAAACTACTGCAGAATATCAATTATAAAATAAGGACCTAGATATAGGAGGCAGAAATAGGAATACAAACACAGATATTAATATGAGAAAATTATAGTGAGTCATTAAGTGATTTTAACTCATTGCTATTCACATCTATCAGCCAGGTCAAGTTTAAGGGGACTGATCATACTCATTCATTCACATGGAAAATATCTATTGAGCACCAGGCACTCTTCTGGCTCCAGGGGCCAAAATGAAATTCAAATTTATTTTCCTCAAATTTCTGACTGATCACATAAAGCCCTGAACCCTGACAGCCTAATGACTCGTGTGCAATTGGCCATTATCACAATACCCATCCCTGATTACCAAAATAACCTGGCATTTATTAGGAGAAAGGTTTGAAAGAGCGAATTTTAAGGCTGAACAGCATCAAGACAGTCCCAACTGTGTATATATTGGAAACATTAAACAAGCAATTAAGCGCTTCATCTCTAGTCATTCCACATTATTTATCCAGGTGAGACAGAGTCCCAACTCGATATAATGCTGTTTTAGGAAGCATGAATTTGGCTAAGATTTTTAAGATAGCAAAAAATTTGCGCAACAGTCACATATACATCATGAGACAAAAATTCTCTAAATCCAAATTTGAACATATAGCTTAAACATGATGCTCTTTCTACCAGTTAACTCTGCTTTGAGGCTCTACCAATCACATGCCATCCCAAACTTCTCTATCAAGTTAGATGTCCTAAATCATCATTCAGCAAATCACTCCTCAGGGAATAAAGTTTAATGATTCCTTCTTTCTCCTTTCTCCTACCTACTCTCCCTCCCTCCGTCCCTTTCTTTCTTGTCTATTGAGTGTCTGTTACATACCAAGCATGGTCCCAGGTGGTGGGGACTCCCACAGTGAACCCAACAGACATAGTCTTATAGTCATGTCGACGAAAATAATCCATAACCAATCTATAAATGAAAATTTGGGAGAGTTTATTCTGAGCTAAAATGTGAGGACCATGGCCCGGGGCCTTTCTTCCCTAAGGAAGAAAGGGCACCAAAGAAGTGGGATGTACGGAGTGGTTATATACCCCTAAAGAGGATGATGAAATGTCCCTTTAACAATAGTCGCAAGACTGCTCTGTCGGCACCGCAATTGATGGACACAGCAGATATGTCTGCTGTCTCAGTGAACACAGCAGGGTAGCAGGTCTGTTGTCTCAAGCTGGGTGGTCACAGGTGAGCTGGGTGGTCAAAGGTGAGCGCAGGCATCAGTTCCTAGCCTAAGGAAAGATGCTTATCCTTAAGGAAATGCCAGTGTAGGGGGAAGTTGCACCTTTATCTTAAGGCCATTTGTTCTTGCCATAAGAAATGTTTAAAGCAGATGTACAATGCATGCTCAAGGGCCACAGTCAGGCCGTTTTGGAATAAACAAAGTCAGGCCAAATTAGGTTTACACCAAATGGCTTCCTCATATACTCCAATATATCCTATTGCTTGCCATTTCTATTTGTCAGTCAGTTGGAGGGATCCCTTGATAGCAGCCAGCCATTCCAAGACCTCTAAGGTAGAGCCCCATCCTCCCCCAGGTTTATCTCCTGTTTACTTCCCCCCACCACCCAAACCTCCAAATCAGACCAATGGAGTTGCGTATTAAGCTTCGAATGCCTGGAGTTTGTTTTTGTCCCCTGACCCTTGGTCTTTCACCATCTTCTTATAATGCTACTCCTCAACTTGACGTAGTCTGACCTGGCTTCAAATTTTGACTACATTTTTCTATCTATGGGATCTTGAAGAAATTACATAATCTCTGGGATCCTCATTTCCTCATCAGGTAAATGAAAAAAATAACATCTACATTTCAGGGATGTTGAAAGGATTGAATGAGATAATGTATGTGAAAGCATCCACCAGAGGCTTTGTGATGATTTTCTCTAACCATCCCAGCCGAAAGTGGGCTCTCTACCAAATTCCCATAGCATGGTTATACCACTGCCCTTTTGAGTACCTCTTATTGTTAGTCATCTCTTTGAGTCTATCTTCACTCCCTACTTAGAGAATGTGACAAACTTCTTTATGGCTTCCTGATACCTGAGATAGAGGCTGACACATAATTGGTCATATTGAAGGGAAAGCAGAGAGGAGAGGTTAATGATCCTTGATGCCTCATAGCTGGCATTAGCAGTTTAGTTTGAGATTCCGCTGAATTCAGAGAATCATCCAACATTTAGATTGTTCCTCTGAGCTTTAGATAATAATGCAAATGGAGAATCTCTTCAGAATGACTTGCTTCTTTTATCTCTGTTGTTATTCAGTTTAAATCCAAACGCAGAGACTGAAAATATTCATATTTAAATACCACACACTTAATTTCACATTGCTTTCCATATTCATTGGCCATGAAACAATTATAAAGATCAAACCAAAAGAAGTATTTTTGCAATGCAACAGGCCATCAGAATAGGGACTTAAACAGAAAGTTAAAAGGTTAATGAAGAGTCAACACATCTACACTCCTTCACTTCAACTACCATTCTGAGACAATGACTAGCACCCTCACAAGAACAAGAATCGAAAGCCTGTGCCTTCAAAGAAATAGCTGAGGCTGAGGGATTCATTTTCTAGGCTATTGCCGTGGCCAAACTTGCTCATGTTTCCAACTAAATGCAACTTCAAGAAACCCCCTGTGAACCTTCTTCAAGAAGCTTCAGACCACTTTACAGAATCACTGCACTGGCCAATAGCCCCCTCCTTCTGCAAGAGTAGTTCATGACCTCCTGAAATCAAGGATGCTCCACTGGTCAATAAAACTCTCTCCTGAATTGCAACAATAGTCATAACTGACTTCACCCAGACTGGACAACATGCAACCGGAAGCTCTCAGTAGCCCCCACGCATTATTTCAAAGAAGGCTGCAGCTCTGGTGTCTGGGTACCCCGCCCAAAGCCTCACAGCCCCACAGCGTGGTTCTCCCGCAGCACCAGAAATCTGGAGGCAACCCACAACAGGAACAACCTGCCTACTTGGATCAAACTCTGGAAGAATCTTGCTCCTTCTCTGGTGAATGGACATAACCACTTTTCAAGAGACTAAAAAACGACCAGAAGGAATCTTTTAAAATATACACTGATTTAACTATGGTATAAGCTCATTCTGAGCTGTAATTGCTTCACATGGAGAAAAATCCAAGCCTTTCCCAATAAAGAACTTGGATAGACTGTGAAGATGATGGGGGCTAAGGAATAGGAACAGGTTGGCAAATTCTCAGAACACATTTGGATGTAATTGCTTATTCTTTTTTTTCCAGGAAAAGTCTCAGCAACAGTGAAGGAACCACTCCTTGCCCCCTTCCAGTAAATTCTCCTCATAGCACGTTGTACCTCCCCAGAGACATTTAGAGACTGCCATTCATTTAATTGCTTGAAAAGCCCAAACCAAACAAGAGTCGCTGGAGCTTGGCCCTGTGTTTGTTGGCTGTCTGCAGATTTACAATTTAGCACCATGTGGATCTTCAGAGCCGAAGTGTTAGAAATCTGAGGGGCTCATTCCACCTCTCAAAATACAATGGGCAAGAGCGGAAAAGCTTCAAAGTCCCCAGAAGGCATCAAACCCAATTACATTGCAACACATGTGTGCAGCCCTTTAAGCTGCTCATTAACATTTGGAAAATTCTTCTGGTAAATGTCTTCATATCCAATTTAGCTTTCTTTTCCCTTCTCTCTACCACCCTCATTTCAGAGACAGGCAACAGTAATGAGCTATTTAAACGTAACTCTTTAAACGAAGAATGTCATCACTTAAGAATACAAGAGCACGGTACATGTTGTGTATGTCTACAAACTGCAGTTGCTGTCTGTTAGAGTTTGTAGCAACTTTTAAATCTGTCATCACGGCATGAATTTCATACTAAGCTCCTTCCCGGTGCTCGAGCCAGGAAGCAAAGGGGGAACAGGCTGCATCATTTATGGGCAGGCTGGTATTGGATCAAGTGTGACATCACACTCTGCCCCCGCCATAGTGAGGTGAAGGGCAAAGCTGCTGCAACGTGGCACTTTGTTTATTGGGAAAATTGAAGTGGGGCTCTATTTCAACTTATGATAAAACTGAAACAAAGGATATGGATTACAGATTTTTAACAACTCCAAACAAGAGGAGAGTGAGAAAGAGGGGAGCCATATAGGACCTTAGTAAAAAATGCAGAAAGTCAAAGCATCAAAGTAGGCTCCGGGCAGGCTGGTCCCTGGGCATTTGTCCTGGGCACATTTACTCAACTAAAATATTAGCACACCAGCCAAGTGTCTAATTTTTGTTTCTTTCCCCTGGTTAATATTTAAGCAGGGAGAGAAACCAGACCTAAAACTATGTGTATGTGTGTTTTTTAAAAATATGAGTCCCATTTGAATACTCTGGCAGGTTTTTACTTTGATCAAAAATTCTATATTCAAAGGTATAACGTCACATATCACATTTCCTAAAGTTTTCTTTTTTTGTCCACACTGATGTTGGGCACCATAATCCACTTCTATTTCTCCATGTAATTCCTCCATCAACATTTGAATTTATGAATAACCCACTGAATATAACATTACGTAGTAAGATATATTTGGCAAATAAGAGAGGTCAGAAAAACCGTTTAGATCTAACTTTACTTAGAATTAGGAAAATTTTATTTAGAATGGTAGCTAATATCTACAGTTTGGTGTAGTTATTTATCACACTTAATGTGGATCCCGTCCTCAAGGAGGGCACAGTCTGTGGGGAGCTACCATGTGAACAAACTGACTGTATGACGAGGTAGAAGAAAATTCAGACTCTGAGCTAAGTACAAATGCTAATGACAACCCAGAAGAAGAAGCCATTAAATACACCTAAAATCATTTCATCTTCTGCTGAAAGAACTCTACTTGCAAACTTTTCCTGTGCATCAATCAAGCATAAGGACTGAGCCATTTCTGTTGGGATAGAATCTCAGTCTCCGCTCAAGTGAGAAAGAGAAAAGTTTCGCCACCGAAGTCCCATAGAATTCTCTGGAGGACCTTATTTTTCAAATTGCTCTAAAAAGTTCTTCTACTTAATTTAAGTGAGAAATTTAATCTAAGAGAAAACATCTCATTGTTAGACTAAAAATTCATAATTACTCTTTCGTTCTTAATTTTCTCAGCTCTCATCAGAAACACCCTAGTATAATTGCACCTAAATTTTACCAATTCTTCCCCTTGCTTTTTCTGAAATATCGCTTTCTTCCCACTTGTTAACAATCCCAATATTAACTGGACTCATGCTTTTCTCCTAATTGCGGGCTTATTAGAAACCCTGCCTGTCTCCATGGTGACCATACAGTCCTTCTTCAGCTGTAAGTTAACCCCTTCCTAGCTGTTTTCCATCTCCTGCAGATGCTCTGCTCCCTGCCCGGATGCTCAGCTAGAAGCACAGACTACCCATTTTTCATTCCCCATCAATAGGGTAATTAGACTGCTAGATTTTTCAAATAATCAGAATAATAAAGTGGTCAAGAGCATGATCCCTAGAATTGTTTTAAAAACTGGTTTCTAATCTCAACTCTCCCATATCCATCTGTGTTACCTTAGACTAGTTATTTACCCCTCTGAGCCTTAATTTACTCACCCATGAAATAGGAAGAATAGTAAGAGCTACAATAAAGCTGCTGTGAAGATTAAACGTCATGTGAAGTACTTGGTACAATACTGGGATGTGGTGTAGGCTCTATAAGTTAGCTGTTGACAAAATAATAAGTATATAATGATGATAAGATAGTAATAAAAATTATATTATATGATAGTCATGTGTTATATCATAATCATTCTTGGTAGGAGCTCATTGCCTAACATTATCCAAAACCACAGCCCTTGCTCTAGTTAATTCTATTTTAAGACTCTAATATTTTCAATCTTTCTATCGATGGGGAAAAAACGGTAGAGAAAGAGAAAGACAATGGAAACAAAATGTGGAGACAGCCAATCAGTCAGCAGGGCCCCCACCCAGTGTGCGTAGAGTCAGCACCAGCTGTAGTCCAATTAAACCTAATCTAGTCACATGCTCGTGTGCTCCTCAGAAATTAGAGGAAATCAATTCAAATGCTAATGAGAAAGTCCATAATTTATTATCTGCTGAGGAATGCATGTTACATTAATTTTAACTGTAAACAATTATTTTTATTGCAAGATTAATTACCCTATCTTATACAACTTCCTTTTTTTCATATTCTTTTAAGGAATTAGTTTTCAGCTGCTGTTTTGTGGCTCTGTCACAGTTCTTTAGCTTGAGAAAAGTATAATTAATTTAGGGATGCTGCAAATGTTGTTTTCTATTCTTCTGCCAAAAGAAAGTGGGATAAATGGCTAGGTCAAGCATGGAGAAAAATAGCTACAGCTTCTGGCCAGGATGAAAAGACATTAGAACTCAGGATGGAACTGAGCGAAACCAAACAGAATTTAAAACGTGAGTTAATGTTGGTCGGTTCTGACCATAAGCGTTTCCTGAAGGCCTCAACATGCAAATCCAGTCTTCAAATTGGTCCCAAGTCCTTAGTGTCAATGGGAACTGCACGAGCTGAAGTTTTCAGAGCAAGAAAGAGACTAATCATTTTTCCTTAAAATAGCATCAAGGCCTGGACTTCTCCTCTGTCCGTGCTGGGTGGGGTGCTGTTCCTTTGCGCAGTCAGAAAGGAATAACGTCCGTGCTGTGGGAATTCCGCTTCCTTGACAAAGCTGCCTCACTCTGCCTTGGCTCCCAAGGTGAATGAATGTTCAATACAGTGGCTTCTGGGAAATTATTCTCAAACTCATCTCTTCCCAATACAGAGAACGAGACTTTAGACAGTGGATAGCGCTCTTAGGGTTGAAAGTGAGTGTTCTCTGGTTTCTGACAGATCATTTGTTTGATTCTTATGCTTTCTAAAAGATAAAGTCCATTTCGTCTATAGGCACAACTAGACTGAGCATTTTAAAGGTAAATATTTATGAAACACCAAAACCCATTAGTTTACTTTATTGGGACTTTCTTAATTTAAACTTCCAGTGAAAGCAACTGCTAGTTATCGATTAAAATTAAATTAGTCTAAATTAAATCAATGAGCCAAGTTGTTGATTTCAATGGGAATTTGTTTAGAAAATGGATAAGAGAATTGAGCCCACAGAAGATTCAACTGCTAATTACTTGTAAAAGTTTAGGCTTAAAGAGTAATAAGCATTTGACCTAGGAGTGGAAACAGAGGAAGAGGTGCTGGCTATGAAGACCCTGGCCCACATCCCTAAAGTCGGGTTCAGCTGTGACTTCCTGTCAAGGGGATTGAATCCTAGTTAGTCCTAACATGTTTCAACCTGACCCTGTCTGAGAACGATAGCCGGGGAGGCCACCAGGCACACACAACAATCAGCTGGGCTGGAGTAGACAGGATGAAAAATCATCTTTCCCATGAGCAACAAGCTGTCAACATTCCACACTGTAAATTCAAACCAAAAAGTGGGGGGGTTGCCCTTTTTACACGCTTTCCTGATTTCTATTGAATATTTTTGTAAGTCCCTACCAGGAGAGCACGTGCTACTTATCAGAATCACATATAGTAGCTGCAAAAACCAGGAAGTGATTGGAAGGGACAGGCTCTGGTGACACGGGTTACACCTGGTTTCAATTTGATTGTCAGATGTCATAAGGGAGGGCTTATAAGACTAAACTTCACTTCTACTTCAAATCTATAGGGAATTATTGCTGATTTATTTTAGCACAGAATGTTTCATGCTCTTGATTTCCATTCCAATTTCTCTGCTTAATAAAATAAGATGTCACATGTCAAGCTACATTGTAGTGAATTATTTCAACAACCCAAAGCCATTCAAATCCACTTGAAAACTTGCCACAAAGCCAAGATCTGTCAAGAAGCATTAGGATTAGTTACCCCGGAAAACCCTCCTACTATAAGACAAGCTGAGAGGCAGCACACAAGAAGAGAATCTTGAAGGATTTCCAAGTTTGCACACCAAAGAACTCTTTGGTTCAATACACATCAGGGTTCTATGGCCCCTTGAATTACTCAGTACCTAGTTTTAATTCCTCTGTTCTTCTGAGCAGACCAAAACAATCTTATCATGGGCCAAATTTGTGACAGGTTTTATAATAACTTCAGTTTTCCCAAGCTGTAAACCTCTGTGTCAAGTTCCACAAATATATGGGAAAGGACCTCCATTAATTTCATAGATTTCATATAATAGATATTTGCATTGTATTAAAGCCCTCTGATTCGTGGAGAGCAGGACATCCAGGCAAGGAATAAGCTACACGTCTACATTTTGTGGGTTGTTTTGCTCTGGGTCTATTTCCTTGCAGCTGGGAGAACGGGGCACATTCAAGTGAACCCTCCTACTAAGTGGGGCAAGTGGGAACATCTCCAACTCTAATCAATTACAGACATATTTCACATATCCCAAACCAATGTGATTAAAGAAGAAACTACTTTGGGGAGAGTCTACAGATCATAAATGTGATGAATGAACCTAAGGAACCCCATCTGTAAGTGCTGATGCATTCTAGATTTAACGGTAGACTTTCAATGCCTTACCCTAAAACACTCTTCAAGAGAGATTCTTTTTATGGCAAATATGTGGGGAATGTCCTGCAGAATGACAGGATTTCATTTTCCCAATGTTGATGCGTATGGGAATAAAAATGAACCAGGAGAAACACAGAGATACTGTGTGAAACCTCCTTCTTAAACTGTTTCTTCAAATATTGGGAAGCCGGAAGCCCCAAACATCACACCAGCAGCCTTTTCCTCTACCAGCCCCTCCTGTCCTTGGAGGGGCTGCTGGACTTCCATCTCCAAGCTCAGCCCCATCAAGGTTCTAAACGGACGCCCAAATGTCAATGGATAGAATTCAGGACATCTGCAAAGCTGGGTAGGAAAAAAATTATTTTCACTAAATTTAGTGTTTCCTTAAATTGTGAATGTAGATGATGACAAACCAGAACAGAATTAGCATATCTAGGGCTTAGAGAGATCATATATATTTTCTTATCATCATTTTTGTTGATGCAGCTATCTCAAAATACCACTTACATTCATCACTACTTCAAAATTTTGGTGGTTATCAGACACATTGCTAGATTTTATTATTAATCTATTAATAAAGCATACATACTATTATACCACAATTTTAGGATATTTTGATAAGTGTGTTTCAACATAATTAGCTTTCCTTATAATTCTAGATATTTTATTTTACACATTAAAAGCATTTTTCTGAGAAAGAGTTTATTGGCTTCAGCAGACTTCTTAAAGGAGTCCACAGCACATACACAAAAAAGATGAAGAACTCCTACCAAGCCTGACTCTAGAATTCTTATCTGGCCATTACCATATAACCCAGTTCCAAAATATGGTTTCTATCTGGTCCTAACGAGTACCATAGTTCTAGTAGTCCAATCCTTCTATTTTTCCTGCTTGAATCTCTGTCTTAGACACTTAGTTCATTCTCTGTTCCTTCTAGGACTGGGTCCTCTGATTTGCTCATTCATTCATTTATTAAGTATTTGAGTGCCTACTACGTGTCAGGTATTATGTGATGTGGAGATATAGTGCAGAACAAGAGAGACACGTTCCCTGTTCTAATAGAGCCTACGTTCTAGTGGGAGAATGGCTAGATGAATAGACGATAGATAGAGAGATAGAGAGATAGAGAGATAGATAGATAGATAGATAGATAGATAAAGGGAAGGAAGCAGTTAGGCAGAAATCTACAGAGAAAACTAGAATGAGTTGATATCATGAATAACGACTGGTTAGCCACTCTAGTTTGGTGGTCTTACATGATCTCTCTGAGATTTGGATGGTAGAAGGAGCCGTCATTTGATGTTCATGGAAGAAAATCATCAAAGTACTTGAGCGATCTGTATTTGGAACACAGTTCCAAGGCAGAGAGTGGTAATAGATGAGGTCAGAGTGGAAAGAAGAGTTTATTTCGTGAAGGGCATCCTAAGTCAGGGTAAGAACTCCAGATTTTACAAAAGTGCTGGGCAGCCATTCAAGGGTTTTAAGCAGGAGATTGTCATGATCTGATTTATGCTTTTAAAAAGATTGTTTTTGCTGCTGTGTAGTGAATAGGCTGTAGGAACACAAGGGTGAATTAGGAGGCTAGTGCCTTAACCTTGCAGGACTAGGTGGTAGTAGAGGAGTTGGAGAGGGAGTGGTGAAATTGGGATACATATCAGGCCAGCTTGCAGCAGAAAGCAGAACCAAAATCAAGATAATTTGAGGGAATTTTAAAAGTGACAATTTACAAACGTGTGGATTGGTTGTAAAGAAACCATGAGGGATAGGCTGTAACCCTGAGGTCCAAAGGGAATGGGAAGGGAGGCTACTGGAACCCAGAAGGAGACAGGATAAAAAGATGGCTGCCTCAAGAGAATCTCTGACCTTCGGGAAGGGGACACAACCAGCCCTGAGCTATGCTGTCACTTTGCAAGGTTGCTGAGGAAATAAATATCCTGACCCTACCTTCTTCCCTCCCTCCAAGCCCTAGTCAGGACTCACTGCTGGCCAAAAGGAAAATAAGTCCAATGATTGGGCCATAGACAGTGAAGGAGGATGAGACATTCTGGAGGAGCAAACAAGATATTGAGCACTGGATATGCTTGGACGTACTATGGAGACAGCTACCGGATTGTTCTTGCTAGCCTGTCCTTAGAGTATTGACAATGAATCCTAAGGCTCTCTGTCTGCCTACCAGCTCAGAGTGCCAGGTCTTTTGCACTCATCAGTTGTACAGGCTATCTCCTTGCATCCAAATTATTTGTTTACATCACTTTTCCCCACAAGGCAATGAGCTTCTTGAGGATGCCCATTTGCATCTGCTGCTTTCAGTCGAGTGCCTGTTTAATGAAAGATTGTGGTTAGTGAATGAATGAATGACCCTTCCAGGCTCCTATGTTCCCACACCTATGGAATGCTATTACTCCATGTTGAATCTCCACAACACCAACTGCTGTCCAGGTAACAGTACCTCCATATCACAAGTTATACTGACACACTGGCTCTCCTCCCAGTTCCCAGGAACCCCATCACAGGGTTCCTGTCCCACCTCTTGTCCTTCTTGAAGTCACACCCTCTCCCTTTACTCCCCCTCATATAGCTACTTAAGACTGTTGACCTATTCTGAGACAATTACTCGGATTTTCATAATTTTTTTGTCCAAAGAGTTCTAACTTCCCAGGAATAGCAGATATACGGCTTTCCCTGCAAGCTGTTCTGTATCAAATTAGCACTCTCATCACAGTGTCTTAGAACCGTGGTAAATACGCACCCGCATACATATCATATGCATCTCAAAGCCAAAGAGACATGGGCTGTGCTGCATTCAGCGCTTGAGGACGCCAGCATTTCATGCGAACTTGTCACATTGTATAAATGTTACAACCAGATTTCCTTTGGAGATATAAACTGAGCCACTGCTTTTGCTGATGAAAATAAAATACTAACTATCCAAGTATAAATGACACATTTTTGAAAAGAACAAACTACTTCATACTTATCAACTCCCAAATCTTGCCCGTCCTGTATAGTAGCATGCACAACTTTTCAGCTCTGCCTTCAAAATATGATAAATCTTCCCTTTGGAGCAAAGAGAGCATCTCTGTATTTATCCAGGGAAAGAATTTAGCTCTTATCTACATTCAAAGAGAAAAAAAGTAGGGTGGGAGAAGACAGAGGAGGAAAAAGGTAACAGATTGTGAAGGATTGATTACCACAGCAAAAAAATCAATCTTGAGACTTTGATGATTTAACCAGCCACAAAAGCATAGAAATATATGAGAAAGCCCTGATTGATTTCTAACTCTGTAATCCTTCCCACCCCGTCTATTATCCTGTATGGATCATATTAGTCGTCATTATGACTAAGACAAGATAGGACGCTGACATCCACCTGACATAATAAAACTGTAAATGGAATCGGCTTATACACAAAGGCTTTTACCTGGTTATTAATAGTGTTCCCTGTGGGTGATGGACTGGACTGATATTAAAACCTCTGTCGGCTGTGTGGAGCCATTGCAATTTGACTTCAGTCCAAGAAGCAGCTTCTCAAGGTAGTTATTGCACAGTGCCCTGACAAACTGCTCGAGTATCATTCCTGGATGCTCACCCTTTTAAGAGGCTCATAAAATACTGGAGGCTGATGACATCTTGTTGGCACTCAGGATCCCAAGCTCCTACTCCTGAGCTGAATGACACCAAGACTTCACAAATAGCTTGACGACATCCCTCATCTTCGCCACCACCAACAGGAATGCAAAGCAGAGGGAGATGCAGGGCATATAGCTTTGCAGGTGACAAGCATCATAGGAAAACACAGATGAACAGACACCAAAAGAATTAGGTCACTTGGTAACTTCTGTCTGTTTCACTCAACTTCGATGATTCAAAGAAAAATATTTAGTTCTTAAACAACTGTTTACCTTTTCAGCTCCATCAGGCTTCCAACCACTATTTTATTTCTAACCAAATCAAGGGATAAATTAGCAACAGAAATATTAGATAACGTCTCAAGATCACACAGAGATTTAGAACTGGTTCCAATTAGAAAGCCCAGATTTTACTTAACAAAATATCTTCTTTTACTCAACAAATGTTTACTATGCCCTTACTATGTACCAGGCATTTTCTAGTGAGTGGAGGAGAAGCACTGAAAAAGTGAATGAAATCCCTGTCCTCATGAGGCTTACACTCACCATCAATCCCAGAACATTGTTGGGAGACACATATATACAATCGTATGCTAGATGACCAAGCTCCTGTGAACTCAAAGAACCTGGCAGGTTTCCCCAAACTACTCTGGCCTCCTCCACCCTTGAAGCCACACATGGCGGTCAAATTCTGAATAACAGTCTTAGAGACAAGTGGGCAGGTAGGAAAGGGGGACAACTTGTATTTAAATTATTAAATCTTTCCTCTTGGAAACTGGAAAATATCTCCTCATTTATAATGAGGATACAGTTGAAAATTCCCGTATTTGGGAGTTACATTCTGGGGATCAGTTGTGAGAATGAAATGAGGTCTTAGATAGACAGATAGATAGATGGTGGATAGAATTTAAAACAGCGCCTGACACAAGTTTCAATAAATGTAATCAGTAAGGATGAAGATACCAGTGATGATGTATTTAAGCCACATGATGACACGTCATCAGATCTAGCCCCTCACTCAATAAGATAAAGGCAGAAATGGTATAGGTTTATTCTTATGCAATTTGATGAGCTTTCCAGATGCTGCAATGTTCCCACTAGTGAGTGGCATTTTCTCCTCCTGGACTAGCATCCCTGCAGCTAGTGCTCAGTCAGGGTGCTCCTCTCCTCTGCATCCCCTGACAACCAGTCAGACACAGGACCTTTGATGCCATTTGCAGGGTGAGTCCAGGAAGCTCTAGAACACCTGAATCAGGTGAGCCACCTCACAGACAGCAGGGAAAATTACTCTATCCAAAGGCAGCCCTGGTTCCTCCCTGGAACAATCTAGGACCATAGTCAGTGGGCACCACAGGGACTAGTGGTGTTTAATCCACCTAAGGCTTGGGTGTAGGAGGGGAGTGCCTAAATATTACACAACTGCCCAGAGACACGCTGTGTCTCAGTCTCATTTACAGTGACCTATTGTTATTACACAAATGGTCATTGTCATCCATAAGCACCTAGCCAGAACTCTGTTGTTTAATAGTTGAGACAAGGGAACCTCCACTTTCTTGAGACAGTCTAATTCAGATTTGATGATTATAGAGGGACAGCATTCATTTCTATCTAGACTCCCAAAGAAAGCTGCTGTCACCTGTAAAATATTACAAGCTCTTCCAGCCTGAATCCCTGATTCTTCTGGAAAAATGGTCAATCTCCATTTAAATTTGTTTCCTCTCTTACACTCTTTCAAAGAAATCTGCACTTTCTTTCACAGTTCCCATCACAGTTTTTTGTATATGTGGGTGATAGTTTCTGTCTCCCCACTGACTACAAGCTCCCTGAAGGCTTTTGTTCATTGCTATGTGAGGACCTAGCATAGCACCGGGCACAGAGTCATGCAAAGAATAATTGTGGAGTGAAAGAATGAATAAATGAACTGATTTTGATTCATGAGAGTCAAGGGACTAGCTATATGTGTGCTTGCTTTTACAGGGCCACCCTTACATGTCACTAAAAACAGGTCCTTATTATCTCTCTGAGACCTTCTGCTGTGTAAACATTAATGCAGTCACTGACACTCAGATTAATGAAGGGAAGCAATTTATTGAACTGATATTTGCTGTAGATGTCATTAACAGCGCTCCTTTGGAGCAACTGCCTCAGATCAGACACAGTCTCCCCCAAAGAGCATGAAGGAAATCATTCAACTGCTTTTCTGCAGCTGTTTACGTGAAGCCAACCCTCTATGGATCGTTCCATTGGCTCTGAGACAACTGTGACCCTCCTGTGATGGCTCTTCATTGATGCCGTTTTTGTCTCTTCTGAGAAATATGTCCTACAATAAATCATGCTGCTCTGCTTTAGTTTTTGTTTTTGTCATCCCTTCTCCCCTCTCCCCATATTGAAGGCACTAGAAAACTTCCAATAAGGAAACAAGGTCGGTAGAGCTCCAAAGAACAGTATCAAGAGGGTGACATCCGAGAGGTAGTCGTGGAAGCCAAGAATAGGGCCTGGTGGGTTTGGGTGGTTTTGCAAGTCCACCCAGAATATATTTTCTTTCAAAGATTCTTAGAAACGTCAAATATATTCATTCATTCAACAAGGCAACCTTTGGGTAAGATCATACATATCCATTTTCTTCTCAGGGCTCACCTAAAATTAGCAGATGGACTTTATCCCACTGCCTCCTGGCACTGGCCTCATTTTCCCAGGTTTTCTTTCCCAGTTCCCTGCCCCTACCCCCCACCCATTCCAAAACTCATTCCCCATCTCCTTAATGACTGTTCACTCCCCTTCCACACAGCAGCCTTGGCTGATAAACAGCTTTCTAGATCCCACTGACCCTAATGCTAGGTGACCCATTCTTTTTTAACGCTTTCAACTGTTAGAAATCTCTGCATGTAGTGTGGAAATTCTCCTTCTGATCACTTTCACCTGTCAGTTCTAGTTACGCCCCTTACAGCCACACAAAATAAACCAATCATTCTTCCCACAGACCTCCATGTAGAGTTGGATTTCCTTACCTTTCCATAATAGAAGTTGTGGTTTCCAGACTCTCTCTCCTTATGAATTACTGTCCAATTGGAAAACATTTTAACATTCAATGGGATCATTTGTTTCTGGAATAGAAAGATCTTTCCGTGACATTACATGTAATATCACTAAGATCTGAATTAACAAGCAAGAATTCTCATCCTGCCATTTGTGACAACATGAATGAACCCTGAGGGCATTATGCTAAGTGAAACCAGTCAGACAGAGAAGGACAAATACTGTATGATCTCACTCATATGTGGAATATAAAAAAAGCCAAACCAATAGAAACAGAGTAGAGTGGTGGTTACCAGGGGCTAGGGGTGGAGGAAATGGGGAGATGTTGGTCAAAGGGTACAAACTTCGACTTATAAGATGAACAATTTCTGGAGATTTATTGTACGGCATGGTGATAGTTAACAATACTGTATTATATACTTGAAACTTGCTAAGAAGGTAGATCTTAAATGTTCTCACCACAAAAAAAGAAATGGTAATTATGTGATGTGATGAAAGTGTTAGCTAATGCTATGGTGGTGATCATTTCAAAATACATGTGTGTCAAATCAACACATTGTAAAACTTAACTTATACAATCTTATGTGTCAATTATTATCTCAAAGCTGGAATAAGAAAAAAAAGAATGAGGATTTCAGAAATATAGCCTAATGAATTCAAAAAGATGGCCAAAGTGTATTGTAAAACTAGAGAGAAAAAATTAATAAGAACAGGAAAATTAAAATGGACCAGCAGGTATTTCAAGATTCTTGGATGAATAGGTCATTGGGCAGATCCGGGCCTTGTCCAAATTCAGTCAAAGTATGCTCAAAGACACAGGTGGACATGTTTTCAGACATTAGTCCTGAAGAGCTGGCTGGTTGCTACTTCTCTGCATGAAAGCACCATGACCTGCCGTCATCAGGGTCCCCTCACTTTTTGAACTTGCATAAATCACTTTGGCTTTCATGGCCTTCACTTCTTGGCATTTGATTCTCGTGAAATACAAATAATAATAATTAAACAAAGATTTAAATTCTGTCCTCTAGTTCATCTTCAAAGACTCTGCTTTCCATTTAGTCTTCTTTTACACACATCTTTTCCTGAAGTTTAGGCATTAAGACTGGCCTAATTTGGCAAGTAGGAAAGAAAGGATGTCCTTGAAAATAAAACTTCCACCTGGAAATTAATACCATGGCATGAAGCACACAGGAATAAAAATATGATTGAAAACGTATTCCCTTTTTTTCTAAAAATCATAAAGCAAGATTAACGGTCAATTTAATACTAAAATCAACCCCCAAATGAAATCTCTTCCCCTAAACATCACCAGCACATATTAACAGAGCACGTCTCCCCACCCTGTTATTTTTCACTGGTGGCATCCTCTGGGTTTCCAGCCAGAAGCAGGAAACACTAAAAGCCTTCCAGGAAGCCTGCGTGGGTGAGATTTGCCCTAGGTTTGGCAGCATCAAGGAGGGAGTAGAATCCTCTTATCACCCTTGTTTATCACATGGTGGTTTACTGCTGACCAAAGGGAACCCTGAATCCACACGAGCAACCCTGGCCTCCAGGAAGAATGGCCAAGTCAAAGTGCCACAAAGAGAATGCTGTAGAGGCGGCGGCTTCCCACCCGCACACAAAAGGATCTAGCCCGAATGCCACACAGGAGCTATTTGCTAACTGTACATCCAGAACAGAAAAAGTGGCAAGGTTTGGGCTGCAAAGGGAGAATCTTGGTAAAGAACGTATATTGTGACTAATAGTATTTCTCCATCTCTTACTCCATGCTTCCTTGAAATTTCCAATTGAAATTTTAAGGGATTGGAATAAATGAATATGCAAAATCCCAGAGTCTGCTGCTTTACCAATTTGGTTATTTTCAGCTGCCCTTTGACTAAGAGCACCTTCTTGCTTTTATGGCTCCATTTGCCCACAATAGATATGTTCATTGGAAAATGATTTGATTTGAACATCTGGGTCACTTACTGAAAATAAGTAGGTGAAATTAACAGGGTTTTACCTGGTATAAGGAATGCTAGCAGAGGTAGATATAAAGTTATTTCACGCTTGTCTGATGTAATATTCTACCATTGCACCAGTAAAATATTCCAGTGTGTTTCTACCCATTACTTAGTATAAGGCATCTTTAAATCAAAAAGAAGGTAGGAGTGAGAGAAATAAAATTAGTGAGTCCAATATCATGTCTGTTGCCTGATATGTTTTCTTGGACCAATCAGGACAAATCAAGAGTTCTATTTTTATCTCTTCTCTTACTTAGGGAATTGGGAATATGTGTATGACAGGATGAAGGGTTCTTTGTTTCATTTTCCTCCCTTCTTTCCTGGTCTTCCTCACCCTGTCCTGGAGAGAGGGCTGGCTTTGAAAGGGTCCAGGAGAGAGACAGAGACTTTGAGGGTACAGTGTTGCATCAAAGTTAAACTCCAAGACCAGATCAACATCAGCAGGGAAAAGTTTGTCTTGTGGAGGTGACACTCTGAAGACTTTGAAAGACGTAAGAACCCCTTAAAGGACATGCAGGACCTCAAAAAGCTGAGAGCCCCTCCAAGATGAAATCAGCACCGTGGATGGAGGGAGAGGGTTAGAAACGGGCCAATGGGACTGTGGGGAGGAGAAGGGGAAGAGGACCCAGACAGAGGAGACCAGTCCCAGGTCCTCTTCTAAGATAAGGCTAGATGGACTGACAGGACGAAGAAGGAAATATTCACTGACAATCTCCATGCTCTTTATGGGAGATAATCAGCTGAAGGAAGATTTTCTTTCAGACAATATCCATGTGCTGCCCAACCCAGATATTATAGACATAAAAAGGGGTTCATTGATTCAACAAATATTTATTGAGCATCTATGTGCCATACACTGGTCAAGGTACTACGATCCAACTGCAAACAAATAGGAGGAAAATCCTCACTCTCATGGGGTTTATATTCTAATGGAGGAAATAGAGAAGCTAAATGAGTAAGACATAAAAATATATAGTGTATGAGATAAGGATAACGGTGCCGAGGAGGAAAGAAAGCCATTTTGGACAAGACAGCTAGAGAAATTACACATACTGAATAACTTCAATAGAATACGGGCACATAGACAAGAAGATGAAAGTTAAAAGGGGTTATGAGAGCGTATTTCTCCTGGAACAAATGGAAGGATAAATTAGCAAACAAACAACAAAGGAGCCCAGCGCTGGACCTTCTTCCCTAAAGCTTCCTTCCTATCAGGAACTACTAAAGCACTTTCTTTTCTTTTGCACAAGTGACTTGTGCTCAGGTGTATTCCAGACTTTTCCCCAAGTGGCTGTCCAGTTCATCCTTTCCCCACGAACTCCCCACAAAAATCTACGTCTTCTCCTATCCCTAGCTTATGTGTTATTTCCACCCTGAAGACTTCCCCAATAAAAACAATGCCTCACATTCACCTCGTCCTTCACACTTTACAAGCGCTTCCCACACGTTAGCCTTCGTCATGATTCTGAGAGGCAGCATCAGCGTCACTATTTTACACGGGAGGAAACTAACACGCAAGGAATGTAAGTGACTCGGCCAAGGTTGAACAGCTAGATCTGAGACTGAAATCCACATATTCTGAACCCAACCTGTAGACTGGAGGAAGAGAGGAGTCGTGGGAAGAGCACACGTTCAAATCCTGAATGTTTCACTCACTAGCCGAGTAACTTGGGCAAATTGTTTAACTTATCTGAGCTTTAGTTTTCTCATCTGCAAAACAGGCTAATGAGACAAACAGGGTTGGCTTGCTGTGAGGGTAGACTGTGGGGCCCCGTCTCAGTGGCTGGAACCTAGTGGCCACTAGACTGTTAGCCACCTCCTGCCTTCTGTGCCCTCCACCCACCGTCCATGCTACAGCTACTACTCTCCCAGCTCACACGGACCTTCTCTCCTCCACACACACACAGAAACTGTGATCTCTAATGCACAAGTTGCTACTTATTCAAATAGCAATTGAAGTTCTTTATGTCATAAGAGACCAAAGCCCAAGTCAAAATTGCTTAATGAATTAAGGGTGTTTATTAGCTCTAATGACTGAAAACAGCAGAACTAGGCAGCACTTGATTGGGACGTGATCTTGTCATCAGGGCTCTGGCTCCACTTCCCTGCTATTTGCCTCTGGCTTTGCATTTGTCCATGCAATTGTCATTCTCAGGCTGGCTCCCATCATGACAGCAAAAGTTACCCTGGCAGTTGCAGCCTTCATATCTTCGTGCTACATCGACCGTCAGCAGAAGACCTGAGTTGCAGCATTCTCAGAAAATTTTTTTTGAGTCCTAGCTCGGGTCACATCACCCCCTCCCCCCGCCCCAAGCCAATCACTGTGGCCAGGGGGATGGACCCAGCTCGTGGTCTTAGCCTGGGTTGTGTGCTCAACTCTTGTCCCTACCCTAGCCCCAATCCAGACATGGAGTCACTGCCCAGGAACAAGTTGGATCATCAAAGGAAATCAGGGTTGTGGAGCCAAGTATTTTAATAGATTTAATGGCAGTCTTCCATGGGACCCAGTTACCGGTCTGAGAACGTACAGTGAACAACGCTGAGAGTAAACAGCCTGTCAGTCCACAAGAGTCAGCCCTTCTGAGGGCTTCTGTGGCCCAAACCTCAGGCCCAGTCTCACTTGGGTTATTTTCTTAAAGTCTTATACTTCTCTCCCGTCGCTTAAATAGCCCTCTTGCAGGTGACCAGAATAAATAAAATTGCATGGGAGTTTGCCCCTAAATTGATTTTATATTTTTTGAAAGCTTTGTATTGTATCACATGTGTGTGTAAATGTTGATGAAGTCACTGAGGGATAATTTTATAAAAAGTCACTCATTTGACTTTTCGTAGGAATAAAATCCTACACTACGACAATGACCTTCAACAAAAGTTAAGCATGCAAACTGGTTTAAAAATACAATTTGCCCATAACTCAACTGCTTTTATCTGGAAGCCTTTGAAGTGGAAGGTAAAAAAAAAATCATCAAATATTTCATTCTTGACATCTTCAGGGAAGGTGTGTGTAAATAGGAAACACACAAAATCCATGAACATAAAGAGACAATAAACGATTATACAAGATTACAACTGCAGAAATAGATATAGGAGGTAAAATAGGCTAAGGATGTTGCCCTTGGAAGCTACTTTCTGTCAATAAGGCATGGATAGATTTGTTAGCCTCATATTTCTCCGATCCACCGGTTAAACTTGCCATCCTCTGATTCCTTGTCACCATTTCAAATATGGGGCTGAATATCTCTGGGGTATTCACAACCTTCAGAGAGTTGTTGATAGTGATCACAGTTCTTCTGAAGTCTTTGTTGATCCAAGAATACATATTCTGTTGTCTAAGTCTTCATAAATCAGTCTTTCCGCCCGTTTATCATCCTTGTTGCTTTTCTCTGAACACTCTCCAGTAAGTCTCTGACTTGCTAGTAATGAGGTTCCCAGACCACAGTGCATCATTCCAAGCTCAGTCTCTCTCATTGTGCAGAGATGGACTTTGCCTTTTTGCTTCCTGACGCACTGTTTCCACTCACAAAGTTCTTATGCTGACAGATCATATATAAACCCATGATTCATGGGCTCTCCATTACAATGCCTGGAGGAACCCAAGCGCTTCCCTAAATAGTCAATGCCTGACATGTCAAAGGTCCTTGAATAAATGAACAAATGAAAGCATGGACTCCTCAGTTGTGTCTTTACTGTACCAAAACCTTTATTACAAAAAGAACAAGAGGGAGGAGGTGTACGTGTTTGTGATGGAGGTACTGGACAAAGAACAGAGGAGACACACAAGAAATCACTCACTGATTATTTGGCCTGTAACATTCAAACATTTTGCTGCTTTGATTTGATTGAGAAATAATTCCACCCTCACTTAGCACAAGGCAAACTGAAGTTCGGAAAACTAAGGTATGTCACCACAGCGGCTGAACAGCTGAAATGCAACTGAGAATAAACAGTAGTCCTCCCTTATCCACAGTTTTGCTTTCCACGGTTTCAGTTACCCACAGTCAACCACTGTCGAAAAATATTAAATGGAAAATTCCAGAAACAAACAATTTGTAAGTTTTAAATTGCACGCCGTTCTGAGTAGCGTGGTGAAATCTTGCTCTGTCCTGCTCCGTCCCGCCCAGGATGTGAATCATCCCTTTGTCCAGCATATCCCCGTTGTAAACACTACCCACCCATTAGTCGCTTAGTAGCCGCCTGGGTTTTCAGATCAACTGTCGTGGGACTGCAGTGCTTATATTTGAGTAACCCTTATTTGACTTAATAATGGTGCCAAAGTGCAAGAGTAGTGATGCTGGCAATTCGGATATGCCAAAGAGAAGCCATAAAGTGCTTCCCTTAAGTGAAAAGGTGGAAGTTCTTGACTTAAGGAAAGAAAAAAAATCATATGCTGAGGTTGCTGAGATCTCCAGTAACTTTCATTACAGTATATTGCTATAAATGTTCTATTTTGTTAGTTATTGTTGTTAATCGCTTACTGTACCCAATTTATAAAACTTTACCATAGGTATGTATGTATAGGAAAAACATAGTATAGATAGGGTGTGGTACTATTTGAGATTTCAGGCATCCACTGGGGGTCTTGGAATATATCCCTTGCAAACAAGGGGGGACAACTGTATCTAGAATCTAAAATCCTAGTACCCAGTGCAGCCTCTATTCTAAACCAATTTTTAAATACTGTTAGTAAAATCCTTGCAGTACCTACCTCTTTAGCTAAAATATTTGAGGCCTGGGTTTCTGTGATAGAAATCTTGCCCTTTCTATCCGTAATAACAGGATCTGAGAGGATGGAAAACATGGCAGGCCAGAGCTAAGCTGGTTTCCTGCTCTCTCTGTCCTGATTGCACTAGTGGCAGTGGGAGTGACAATAACAGTAGTCGTAGCTGCTACCATTACTAAGTACCTACTGTATACCATGCATGCTGCTTAACCCTTCACATATGTTATTTCACGTAACCCTTAAAACAGCCAATTAAAATAGGCATTATTAGATCAGTTTTACTACATAGAAACTGAGTCCCAGGAAAGTTAAATGCCTGAGGATCACACAGCAGAGCTAGCATGCTAATTCAGCTCTACGAGACTATACCACACTCTTCTGCTCTAGAATAGATCCTCTCTTTGGTTTTAATACTGTGCCATGCCTGATAGCCACTCCTACTCTCTGATTCCTATACACTTCTCATTAAGGACCCTTAATCAAAACTAACTGAGATACCGGGGGGGTGGGGGCGGGGAGGAATCTGTTCCTCTTAGTTTAACTTAGAAAAGTTTAGAGTTTTCAAAACTATCTTTTCTCTAGGAAATTAAAGAAAACAACAAACCATCAAGCATGTCACTTGGTAATAGGACTAGCCAAGTATAAGGCCAAAGATAAAGGCATTCAAATCTACAAGTGTAGTCCCTGCCTGGCTCCAGATGACCGCTTCCAGGCTCTTCCCCTCTTCAATACACCTCTCCACCTTGCTCATTTTATTCCATTGCATGTGTACACTGATGGCCTCTGGTGGAACTGAGCACAGCAGATCAATACAGCAGCACACAGCACTGTGATGAAACACTGCAGTGAAATGCTCGGAAAAACAAATTCCCCAAATTAGCCCTCTTTCAGAAACTAATCAAAACAGAAAGCAAGACCAAATACTCTTTTCTATTGGTTAATTCATTCCTCCAAATTATCTGTACCATACTTTGTCTTTATGTCACAACTCCAAAACAACAAATACTTGGATTGAAAAATTTTAAAGAAGTAGGGGCTGGCCCTGTGGCCGAGTGGTTAAGTTCACGTGCTCCGTTGCAGGCGGCCCAGTGTTTCGTTGGTTCGAATCCTGGGTACGGACATGGCACTGCTCATCAAACCACGCTGAGGCAGCGTCCCACATACCACAACTAGAAGGACCCACAACGAAGAATAGACAACTATGTACTGGGGGGCTTTGGGGAGAAAAAGGAAAAAGATAAAATCTTAAAAAGAAAAAAATTTTAAAGAAGTAAATTCTTCAGATTATCCCACACGCCGTGAAAGAGATAATATAATTTCTTGGAAATAGTACTGGAAAAGAAGTGAGAAGAATTGGTAGATATATGAGTCACTAGTTTGTTAGCAGGGACTATAAAATAATCATTTTTGAAAGCCCCCTGGGATATATAAAGCATTCTACAGTATATGCGAAATGCTGGTTGAATTTGTTGAACCGACCTTGGGTAAACCTCTCCATACTTCCAAGCTTCAGCTTCTACATTCATAAAACAGAAACTAATAATAACTTCCTTGTATCACATGGCTACTGTGGGACTCCCAACAGGATAATATATATGAAAGCATTTTTAGACAATAAAGCATCACACAAAGTAAGTTATAAAGAAAGGAAGATGGACAGTGATGGCTCTGCCAATAATGCAGGCATTGTGCCAGCAAGCAAGTTGGAAAGAGGATAGCACTTTTTGCTATTCAGGCAGATGTGAGGCACATTCTAACCATAAAAACTGAAGCGATCACTGACAAACATTCCGAAGGTCAGAGTTGCTAGAAGGAGCAAGGTGAGCGTTCTCTGGCTCTCCCGGGCCCCGAGCAGTGCAGGAGAACTACTGCATAGAGCTTTTTCTCCTCTAAGAGAAACCACAACTCACTCTAAAGCGAAAATGGTGCAGATTCCAAATATTTTGCTATGGGGCTGAGTTGAATGAATCTACACAAGAGTTAGGTCTTTGTTTTTTCACTGGGGAATAAGCCCTTTAAATCTCACACTTTAACCACTTCCACAGCAATCAAACCAAGACAGAAATTTGCACTTGCAAATATTTTTGAAAGATCTGACTAAGCCATTTTCAGATGTTTTCCTATCTTCATGTGCCTTTCCCTCCCACAGAGCACAATTAAAAAGCCACCTTTAAAAGGCTATTAAAAAACATTGATTGGCTTAACTGTGCTAATGTCATGGCTTTAAAATAAAATTCTATTAAGTCCTTAAAATATTGCAGACAAGTACTTTGCAGCAAAAACTCAGGACAACTCTCCTGAGGTTTCCGTTATTCACAGATATTTAGCTAATTACTTCAGTTCATCTTTCTTATCATCTTTTGTCTTTGAATTTTTTTAATCTTCTAATAGTTCTCGTGAAATAACCGCCTTGATGTACACTAAAGAAGCCAGTACTCAGCAGCCACGTTTCCCCAAGTCATCAGACTGAATTTATAAAGAACAAGTCAGACATGCTCGTGCTGACTTTCACCTTGTTGCTACTGATACATAAGGAGAAGATAGCTTCTCTCCTTACATTTGATTGCTAACATCGCAGAGTTTCCTTCCCTCAGAATTGTCCCGGGGTTTATTTTAGATCCTGATGAGCTCGTGTGATCTCATCCCTGTTTATATACTGAACCACCCTTGTGCCTGGAGAACTCGGGAACACAACGTAACAGGCAGAATTCTTTCCTTTACTTCTGTATTTCAGTCCCCGCTGTTTTCATGCCTTGGGCCAGCAGACTTCCTCTCATTCATAACATGAAGCCACAGGAATAGGTCTCATTTAAGGGTGTGGTTAACTCGACATCACAGTTTTGGTTGATTTCTACCAGATAGTGGCCCGGTCTCCTGATAACATCCTTATATACTCCACCCGGCAGGGCAGTAGAAGGCAGATGAGGAAGAACAAATGGTTTAACACATATGAAGGTATTCGTAAACTGCACTTTGTTCTAGAAATGTTAGGTACTTATTGCTGCTGCTGCTGATGATGATAGCGAAGATGATTTGTTGGGTTTCTGTTGTTACTAAAGTAGAATTTGCTCAAGAACTAAGTGGAGTCCCCACTTCCTAAGAACACTTAGGAACTCTGAGCTTGTAATACCTGGCTCATATCCCTGCTCCTACCCATGCATTGTTTGCTAGTTTGTCAGCAGAGTCTATAAAATAATCATTTTTGAAAGCTCCTCTGGAGTAAAGTACTCATGAAATATTGGTTGATTTTTTGACCCAATCTTGGGTAAACCTTTGCATATTTCCAAGCTAAAATCTCATGTATGCCTATAATTGGGTGCCTTTCAAACAAATATTGTTTAAGTATTGGCTTGTCATTTATTCAGTGGGGTCAGGGAAAACTATCTTGTAATAAAAACAATAATCTTCTCTATGTTCAAAATAAGAAAAATGCTTGGAACATAACAATTTTAGACTTATTTGGAATTGTCTTTGATTCCACTCTCTACCATGTATAACAGGATGTTATTGGTGTACTAGTTTTCTATTGCTTCCATAACAAATTACCACAAACTTGGTGGCTTAAACAACATAAATGTATTATCTTACAGTTCTGTAGGTCAGCAATCCAACACAAATCTCACAGGGCTGAGATTGAGGTGTTGGCAGGACTGCCTTCCTTTCTAGGGGTTCTAAGGGAGAACCCATCCCGTTGCCTTTTTCCAGCATCTAGAAGCTGCTTACGTTCCTTGGCTCATGGCCCCCTTCTTTCACCTTCAAAGCCAGCAATGGTAGGCCGAATCTTTCTCACACTGTCATCTCTCCAGTTCTCTACAATGAGGAAAGGTTCTTCACTTTTAAGGACTCATGTGATTAGATTGAGCCCAATAATCCAGGATACTCTCCCCATCTCAAGGTCCTTAACCTTGATCACATCTGCAAAGTCTCTTTTTCTATGTAAGGCAACATATTCACAGGTTCTGTAAATTAGGGTATGGGCATCGTTGCGGCCATTATTCTGCCTACCACAACTTGTTCTCCCATTCGCTTGGAGTGGATATAACCGACATGGATAGAAGTACCAAGAAACTGTGATAGGACTTAGAGCTATTTTAACAGCCTCCTAACTGGACTCCCGTCCTGCTGGCCCTCCCCTGCTCTGATCCATCCCTCATGTTGTTGCCAGATGACTCTTCTAAATTGTAGCTCCAGAGTTGCTATTTCCTGTTCAAAATCCTCCAGTGACCTACATTACTTTCCAAAGTAAGTATAAAATATTCTCTGAAATTTAATGATGATGATCGAGATACTGCTCATGAATTGTCACACTTAATCTTTACAACAGCCCAAAGAGGTTGCTGCTTTTAATATCCCCAGTTTATAGAAGAGCTTACAGAAGACAAAATGAGTGTGGAGAGCTTGGGTAAATTGCCCCACCTCCAACACATACTTTATGCTTTAACTCAAATGTTGACACCCTTGGCCCACAGGTTAAATCTGGCCTGCTCTATGTTTCTGTGCAAAGTATAAGCTAAGAATGTTTTTTACAGATGAATGTTTGCAATCTACTTGATGACAGGGAACACTAACCTTGAACTCCAATTCAATGAAATGTTACTCCCCAAAAAAGAAATTCCATTCTTCTTATTAGTAGGTGTGTATCATAAAAAATTATACTCAAATATTATTTATTATTTGTATTTCATCAGTAAAAAATGTGCGGAAATTTGCTTTCTCTTTTATTATATAAATACCAACATAGTAGCCTCAATTTTGCCTCTTGATCTGAAAATCCTAAAATATTTACTATCCGCCTCTTTATAGAAAAACTTTGCCAACTCCCACTCTAGCCAACTGTTGCTCAAATTTGAGTAAAATATAAACACCTTTGAATATATTCTTTTAGATGCCCGGTGTTGAATTAAATCATTTCATTACAATGTTATTAAATATGAACAAACAAAAACTTGGTAAAAAAAAAAAAAAAAACTCCTTATGCTCATAACTCTTAAACAACAACAAATCAAAAATTACTTATAAATTAAGTACAAGTAAGCTTACAAAACTAATAAAATTCAAATAACATCAATTTGACATGTCCAATCATGGTGTTCTAATTAAACTCACAGCACTGTGAATATAATATATGCTGCTCAGTGGAGATTATATATGAGGTGCCACATTGATGGCCAAAATGTGTTTATGTTCATTATCTTATGGTTATTATTGAAATTGAATTAAAATTACAATAATGCATAAAGAGAACTCACAGCTGCCCTAATAACACCTTCATGGCCCCTTGGAAGTTCACAGACTCCTAACTGAGAAACACTTCCATAACCGACAGGTTTTCCCCAAAACGTGCTCCATGCAGCAATTTGTGCCTCTGTTCCCACTATTCCCTCCTCTTGGCTCCAACTACCTGCAAGACTCCCAAATCCCTATCCCCATTCTAGAGTGATGGTTCCCAAGCCAAAGAGTAGTGCAGACACTGGAGAGGCCAAACAACTCAGGGAGACTTGTAGAAAACTTGTGCCCTGCAGGAAAGCTGTGTATGGTATAATGGCAAACTATCCAGTGAGAGCCCACTTCTTGGGCAGGGTAAATGCCAGGTGCTCAGAAGGAAGCAGGTCCCCAGGACTGAGGGATGTCCTTCTGAGCTCTGGTCACGTTAGCACAGGGACCCAAAGCAACTGTATAATTGCCCAGAGGGTTCCTGGAGCTGCCCAACTCTCCCATGTAACCCTATAATAATCCCTCATCCATGATGAGCATTGGCATGCATCTCTTCCTTAGAACCTTAAGGAGCCCAATAGATGCCAAGTACTGTTGGCCTGCTGGCCTGATTCTTTCTGAAAAATTCTTCAGAATATTTTTGTGCCCTGTGCCGTTTTTTTTCCTCCCAGTCTCCATACATCATTTAAAGAGATTGTTAAATGTGGCTACTGAGAACAGGGAAACCTGGGAAAACGGAACAGGGCTCTCACAGGAACTTACTACGTAATCTTGGGCTTTCCTTCAGCAGATATTTTTGCCTCAGTTTTCCCATCAAGAATATAATTGCTATAAAGAACAATTTTGCTGAAGGATACATATATAGCATTACTCATTCTCTATAGCTTTGGTTGGCTTCAGCCAAAGTAACAAGTCAGTATAAACTTAAATGAGGTTAATAATTGCATTGGCAACTAATCCTCAGTTACAGCAATACCTACCAGATCTTACTTTTGTGCAAGAGTAGAGAAATATAAGCAATAATATAACATATTCTATATTATAATATAATCTTATAAGGTAAAGATAAGAATTGTCAAGGGTGAATAATCAACTGCCCCAGAATAAAGGTAAGTCAAAAAGGCAAGAAAGTGACATTTTCATATCTTTGGTATTAACATAAAATAGATTCTCTCATTCAATAGTATTTTTGAGGACCCAATAAATATTCTACAATGAAGTACAAGAAACACAAAACTTAGTTCCAGAACTCAAAAGCTAAGAAAAACAGATGTAAAGAGAAACATCATCTATTGGCCCAGGTGCCGGGTGCTCTTGCCATTGCTGTTAGTGCCACTGAGTCAATTCCAACGCCTAACGATCCTGTGCACGGCAGAGTGGAACCCTTTTGGGGCCATCTTCTCACCTTGCACTGCTACATCAAACAATGCTCTGTTGCTATTCATAGGATTTTCACGTCCAGTTTCTTCAGAAGTAGGTGGCCAGGTCCTCCTTCCTAGGCTGTCTTAGCCTGGAAGCTCCACTGAAACCTGTCCACCATGGGTGACCATGCTGGTATTTGAAATCCCAGTGGCATAGCTTTCAGCATCACAGCAATGTGCAGCCACCACAGTGTGACAACCAACAGACAGGTGATGTGGTTCCCTGCCCAGGAAAGGAACCCGGGCCTTGGCAGTGAGAGAACTGAATCTTAACCACTAGACGGTCAGGGCTGGCTGTTGAGTTCTTTTACAGATACTACATTATTTATTTCTCCCAAGTGTTGGCGATCCACGTTATCACTCATTTTATATCAGAAGAGACAGAGGCTTGGAAAGGTAAAATAACTTGCACAAGCTCCCACATCTTCCAAGTGCCAAACCATAATTCAAAACCTGGTCTCTCTATAGATTCAAAACCCTTACTTACACTTGTCATAAAGGTATATTTTCTTGCAATGAACATGAGAACTATGGGAATAATTACAAATTTTTTAAATTTCATAAGGGGACAAGTACATGATGCTTTAGATATTGAAAGGTGTAGAGAACACAGAATGTTGCTTTAAATTTCATCCATATTAACAGTCAATAGCAAAGAAAGAAACTGCTAAATATTTAAGATCTGCAACAAAATGTATATTTAAGAGAAAATCACAAGGTGCTATGGTGAACACAAAGTTTTAAATATGAGAAATATTCATGTTGTGTGTTCTCAGCTCCCTCCCGGTTATAGTGAGCTCTTTGTAAACCATCAGATGGTGTATACTTACTTCTTTTTATTTTCTTTTAACATTCACATGTTCATTTTAAAGGCACCCGAGTTCCGAGTCCCTGGATCTTTTTGGTCTCTATTTTGACTTCTCCTTTTTCAAACGAAACCTTCTGCCCAAGTAAAATACGTGTGCCTTGTCCTTACATCCCAGCATCTCCTGGGCCTCCTCTCCAGCCAAGCTTGAATGTCTGATGAATGTATCAGTTATCCATGGCCTAGTGTAGAAGAAGAGCCCTTAATGAGGTTTTATATTTCAAGCAGGGGACTTCTGCATTCCAAGCTCAGTATAGAGTTTCCAACATTGAGATGGCATTATTTATATTACATATGACCTGAGAGATTGTGGCATTATATGGATATAATTTATCACAGCAGAAAGCTGAGGGCATTTCATTTGAAATGAGGCCATGTTCTTGGAGTATAAGAATAAGACCACCTGCCTTCCCATGCTATCCTACTTTTATCACACAACCAGAAAGAACACTGGCTATTAAGATGAATGTGCTCCTCTCCACACCCGTCCGGAGGTTATCCACAAACAGGGAAACTGCATAGACAGATGACTCTTCCCACTTTACCTCCCAAAGCGGGCATCAAGACTTCTTCGCTGATCTTGATGTTGGTCACCTAAAGTATTTGGTCTAATTTTCTGGAGGGGTAGGATGGGATATAAGAATGGAGTAAAATCAGCCACAGATCACAAATGGCTGCTGGAGCTGAGAAGCAATGACAACACACGCCGTAGGGAGGTAATGGTGTAGAAGCAAGAAAATGGAGACACTCACTGATTAAAACTAGAGACTAGTGGCAGGAAACTAGGTTACAGCAAATATGGGACACTTTGTCATCTAAAGATACTATTTGATAGCAAGAATATCTGAGCAAAGAATAGAGCAACAAAACCACTGCCACTTTTTCATCTCAACACAGGAGATAAGCGTAATCCTAAGACCTTAGTTTCCTTCTGCTTCCACATTATGAGCAGACATGAATCTTTGTTAAGTGAATGACTGTTGTCACTGGGGAGCAGCTCCATTGAGGTGGGAAGTCATCCCTCATCCTCCCATGTTTGTGTCACCTTCTAGGTTCCCAAGAATTTGCAGATACATGATTCCATGCTTTCTCAATAATCCTATGGTGTAACAGGGCAAGGATATCACCCCATTTTACGGATGAGGAAATTATGATTCAGAAAGGCAGAATGACTCCCCCAAGGTCATACAGGTATTTAGTACCAGAGGCTTACCTGGAACACAGGTCGTCTAGTCTAGAGCTCCTAATTTTATCCTTGGAGAAGGTTGAAGATGAGGAGCCCTGTTTTTGCTGTCTTTATCTATCCTTCTCATTTCTGTGGGATCACTGTCCACATATCACTGGGAACAATGCAGATCATTAGTAATAGTTGCTAACATTTAATGAGTTTAATAAATGTTACCTTTGAGTCTCAGAGTCCTCAATTTCAAGGTGGGATACGGCCAGTACCTATCTTACAAGGTTGTTTTGAAGATTAAATGAATTAATGCATTTAGAAAAGTGGCTGGCACATAGATAACATTAATATTAGCGATACCCCCTGCCTTCTTTCTATTCCTGCAAACAAAGTGCACCTGCCCACTGATAATGTTTCCCCGGCTCCCTCTTTATGCAGTGTGAATGCAGTGCCTTCGAGGTTTCTCAGTTCAGTTGGGAATCAGTGTCATCATAAACCTTAGTTTAGAGACTGAAATGCTTCCTGTCTTTTGACTACCAAGAAGAGTTTTATTATTTTTCCTAGGAGTACTCATGTTTTAAAAGTTTTCATCTACCACTTCCATTTGTCAAATAATAGTCTATATGGCCTCCTCACTAGGAAATACACTGATTCTCCAGGCCTGTAAAAGCACTGAAAATAATTCAGTTTCCTATTACTCCCTGAGGACCACAGATTGAGAATCACCATACTAATCCAATCCCTCATTCCCAGGATAAGAAATAGAGGACCCAAGATGCTGGGGGACTTATTCAAGGTCACTCAGCTAGCTAGTGTCAAAGTGTGAGCCAGGGTATGACCCTTTTGACTCACTGAGGCATTGACAGCTTCCCTACTCTAAATCCGTATATCTAGTCAGGTCTTTTCTTCCACTGAAACTATTACACCAGTGCTCTTTGCAATCTGGATTTCTTAAAGTTAACACCAGCCCTCATCAAAATTGTAAAGGGATCCGTTTTCACTATCCCCAGTGCAGAGTAAATGTTTCATAACCAAGCAACAGTCAAAAGACCTAGTGCTGGAAATGCAGACGCTGACCTGGTTATTTCAAGACATACATCTTGAATTTCCATTTGCTATAGTTTTGGGTCTGTTATGAACTTCAGGTCATTTTCTACAATATCTCTCCCCAGGAATTAGGTACCTTTTTATACCCGGCAGTTTGATTGTTTTCCCTAATATTACTTGGTAACCACCCTCTAACTTTCTGTAGTTTTCAATCACCCATTTCTTCTCTTTTTTATACAGTTTAAGACTGGCTCTCTAAGACGCAAGCTACCCCACCCAGTTGTTTTTATTGGCAAAATTAAGGAGCAGATTCCTATTCCATCATCCCAGTCATTAAGGAAATGTTGACTAGGACTGGACCAAGGAAGGCCACTATGGAAATCCACTTAATCTTCCCACTGGCTGTCATTGAACCACTGACATAATATTAAGCTACAATGCAGATCTCTAAAAATTGGCCTTCCAATCATCCAGAAGAAACAAAACTCGAAAGCCATTTCAGCTGTGTTAAGAAAGTTATTTTAACTGTATTAAGAAAAAAAGCCTTTACATTGAGAACAAATTTTACCCAAAGCGAGTATTCCAGTCTCTGATTACAAGAGCTATATATCTCTGCCCCTAAGAAGCCACACATCTGAAAGGAAACACTTAATGGAAATTTAGCCCACACTTTGCTGTAACACCACAAGCTTCTCAGCATCCCCAGCTGCATTCTCCAGCATCCAGAGTCACCAGGGAATTTTCAGGCAGCTTGTAGTTCTCCACATTTGTCATCCAAGGCCGACTCTAAATACACAACCTCGTCTCCAGTATGGGTTGTAGGGTATGACTCTCCCCAGGGGAGCCGACGACAACATTTAATGAATAGATTATAATGAGAGAGAAATATTCTAAAGTATTTTTCATCTGGGACAGATAGACTCTTATTCCAGTATTGTTAATGTTTAGTTATTTTCTCTAACAAGAAACTGAAAAGCTGTAACCGTAGAGTGAGCATAAAGACACAGTGCATCTGATAGCGCTATGCAATTAGTATGGTGGTAAAAGAGGCATTTCCTTATTCTCACAATTTTCTGCGAACAAGAACCCAGTGGAATCCAAACCTGAGCACATGGCATTTCTGGCCATGATACAAAGGCCTACAAGAGCCTCCTCAATATTTGATGACTCCTGGGATACTGCAGCATGGCACCGCTGTGGCACAGCTGAAGCTGCTAACGTGCACAGCTGTTTTTGTCTTCCCACGCTGCTCCGAAGGATGGCTGTGGGAGGTTGTGGTGCTGTTTGATAAAATAAGACGCACTCACCAAGGCCCACACCACAGAGACAGGCTGTCTGAGTTCTAAATTGCTAAACTCCGCTCCCCACAGACTACTCATCTGTACCTGCCACCTCCAGTCGCTCCTGTCCCCTTCCTCGCCAGGCAGAAAGCTCGCAGGTCACGAATCAGGCAAGCTGCTGGAAAAAGCAAAGGGTGATGGCAGTTAGTCTGGGGCTCTGTCCCTAGGAGTGACAGGGCAGGATGGTGCTGATGGTAGAGGTGGTGGCTGTAATTCCACATCACCAGGACTAGTTATGCCGTAATAATAGGCTCCAGGTAAGTGTTTTCAGGTGTTGGGAAAGGACGGGTGGATTCTGATAAAGAATAACCTGCAGATGCCTTAGTAATAAGAAACGTGGTTCAGTTCCCAATTTCTATAAAAATAATATCACTAACTCTTCCTATGTCACAATCATGGCCATTCCAAGGGTAGCTTGAGGTTAAGGGATCCTCTGTAATTTCCATAAGCCTCTTCCCACGTGACCCCAATAAGTAAATGTAATAGTGTGCTTGCTATGCAAATGCTTCCTCAAGACAATTTCCCCTTTTCCCCCGTCCAATCAGATAGACACTTCAAAGACCCTTCTACACAGTAATTATGAAGCCATCGCTAAGCACAGGGTTGTTCCAAGGAACAAATTAGAAACTATCCAGAAGAATAAAAACACTATTGGGAATGGAATAACTGAACAGCAAAAGAAAAGAACAGAATCTTTGTGGGAGTTGTTGGTGTTATTGTCGTGAAAAAAGTAAGAGGTGTGTGCATCCGTCTGGTAGTACGTAGGAAAGGAAGAGCAAATATATGAACAAACTCATAATAAAAAGCTATGAGTGTCAAATGCAACAGTACTTTAGATATATCAGCCTTATACTGATGAAACCTAGCACCTTTTTACTAGAACGAGGCACTCCAGGATCATTTCCACCTCCTCCTCCCTTTTCCCTTCTCCCTCTTCTTTTTTCTCATCCTCATCTCTTTCCCCTTTTCCCCTTCTCTTGCTGCTTCTCTTTCTCTTTGGTGCAATTGAAATGATTCTCAAGAGCTAACTGCACCTCTGAGCTTCCCTGGCATCACTGAATGAGGCATGGCCAGCACAAAAGTTTAACCCATCATTCCTACTGACATAACTTTCTCAGCATGCAGCTACACGCCCCAAAAGCAATGTTTAGCTGTTGTTAGCATGCTGCTTCTAAATATGCCACATCCATGGCCTCTGTAGCCATGGGGACCTACCCAGCAATGCTAATAGTAGTCTGCTATGATAAGCGGTCTTCTTATTACATACTCTTGGCCCACAATGGTGACAGGTGACATTTTGCCTAAACAGTGTCAGGAATCATCCATCATAGGTCACCCCTTAGCACTATCTACCTTTCTGTGGGGATCATTTTCTTTCAATACCATTCAACATGTGCTTTAGAAAATGTGATTTCTAGCTCTGAGATAGCTCAGGGAAGACAAAGACCAGATTACTCACCATAGGAATCCAGAAGAGTATATGTTGCATTGGTAAAGCCCTGATATAGATGCCTTAGGTAGGTGTCACTCAACGCAGGTCTCATTGCAGACCCATTTATACATGGACTACAATTCCTTCTATGTTCTCATATTCTCAGCCTGAACGCAACAGTAAAACAACTTAAACCTGTATTCTTTCAACCTGTGGTGCACTGCCCAGATCACTCTTCAGGGCAAAGACTCTCATTCACCCCACTGTCTGGAGTTTTGGCCCCTGACCAGATCACAGCCAAGTCCCTCTATAGGAATTGCCCTTGACTAAAGGCAGTTGCCTTACTGAGGTTAACTCCCCCAACCGTGAGGGTAAAGATGGAGGCAGGAAACTCGAATTCAATTACTGACTGCTAGAGAGGGTTCAAAGTTCTCGCCCCCTCACCTCAATTTGGGGCAACTCTGAAAGATCATCCCAGCTCCAGAGCTTCCTACAGAGTCAACTGAGGCCCTATGTCAATTGTCCAGTGGTTCAATGTCTTCCTCGACCCAAACCTCTTCCCTCATTCCCTACAGGCGCCCCAGGAACATTGCTCAATAAACCTCCTTCAGGCTAATCTCCATCTCAAAGTCTATTTCTCAGTAGGCAGACATAGCACAACATCCAAGCAGTACTCCAGTGACTCTGGAGAAATTCTAAATATGGCAACAAGGGGATGGAATGAAACATAAAAAGAGCTAACACTGACCCCCCACTATGATTAATTTGCAAAGCTCCCCCTTAGAGCAGTGGATTTCAACTGGGGGTTGGCAATGTCTGGAGACATTTGTGATTGTCATGACTTGGGTGGGAGGCTTGCTACTGGATCTAGTGGGTAGAGGCCAGCAATGTTGCTAAACACCCTGCAATGCACAGGAACAGCTCTCACAACAAAGAATTATCCAATCCAAAATGTCGATAGTATCGCTGCTGAGAAGCCCTTCCCTAAAGATATCAAGTAAGATTTGGTATATTATTCCAGTGAGTTATGCCCTGTCTTACAGTCAGGAAGTTAGGATAATGTCTGTCAACCAGTCCTGGGCTAGACATGGCCCAAAGAAATATGACCATGCTTTGTAAGATTATGGACCATGAGCCTGACCTCTCTCAGCCATGGGAAAGGCAGGATCAACGTACCTAAGAGCTGCTGAGCATCCCATTCATCTGGGATGAGATTAACAACCAGAATTCAGTCACTTGGAGTCCTTCTGACAATGGACATTCACTGTTTGGTGAGAGTTCAACCCGTGAGCAATCGGATGCTCTGTACACCTCTAGACTAAAAGAAGATGATTCCTTAGGGAACAGACATCAGTTTCTATTGTTAAGAGGTAGGAAGGACACCAGAGTTAGGCAGAAGATTCATCCACCTTATTTGGAAATGAGTAGGGCTGCTGGAAGGAGAGTGTTTGATACTCTGTGAGGAGATACCACTCCTTGGTGAGGCTTCAAAATTTTAAAGTCACCTATTGTGCACGTACGTAAGATAATTGTTAGCCTTGCTTCCAAACTACCCAGGGCAATAATACTTAACTCTGCCTGGAAATTGGAATCACCACTTGTAAAACTTTTAAAAAATACTAATGCCTAAGTCCCACCCTGAAAGGACTGGATCAGAGTCCCCATGGATAGGGCTCAAGAACTTGTAGTTAGGAAGCCCTAATATACAGACAAGGTTGAGAACCATTGGTCTAGCATACCCACTCAGAAAATGAGAGCAGAGAGGACTGCTGCCAACCGTGTGGAAGAGTCTGTGACCACAGAAGGCCCTGGTACAGGGCCTTCACCCAGGGCTTTGGGAAGTCTTGCTGTAGGCTGCCTCCTTCTGGACACTGTGGAACTCCATGACTTTCCTGTCGCAGGATGGATGCTGTTTGCAGAGTTCCTGCCCTGGAAGAAACATTCTTGTCAAAGGAGTTTTTGGTAACTTGTACAGCTAGTTCCAGCCTGCCAGGTTCTCCAGTAAGCAGATTTTGCCACATTTCCAAAGGGAGCTCCAACCATTACAAGCATGGGGACTATAAAGTAAGAGGGACCTTCATTCCACTGTCACTTGTGACTCAAGAGTTACACCAACGACCAGAACTTAACACAGCTAAACCATTTGTGTAGATTCTAAAAGCCAAAAATTGTCATGATTTGGAGCAGCCAAAAGTGATCATGAAAGTGATGACCATATGTGGTTTGGACTATTGTCCATTTATCTATTTATATAGCTGTCAGAGAAATTTTATGTATATATAAAATTATATAATTATATATTAAAATTATATAAATTTTGTGCGTTATTATATACAAATTTGCATATAATTATATAAATTTAATGTCTATATATTATAAATAATATATCCATATATAATATATTATTTGTTTATATGTAATATTAAATTATATATAAATATATATTTATATACACATATAACTATATTATATATAATCTCAAAATGGGAATTAGGAAGACAATAATCCAGAAAAATATAGCAGCTGAACTCTGAGTTATAAAATATTATTATTAAAACTTTTTTTCAAAGATTTCTTGAGGTTTTCAGTCTAGTCTTTCAAGATCGGGCTATGAGCAGCTATGCGGACTTCTGTAGCTAGTATTAACACTAAAGAAAAATGTTATGTTTCCTGGTTATAATGAACAACTTAAAAATGATAGCAACTCATATGAACTAAGCTGCTAAAAATGCTGCCTGATTGAGTAGTCAGTCCCAATTATCTGATTGCGAAATTGTGACAAATTAACTTGCTTTATGAGGACATGTCTTGTGGCCAAACTTCACTTGGAAAAGACCCATTTAAAATGTAAAAACCAGAGATTTTTGACTCTGGCCTCTGCCACTGACTTGCACAGTATGAATATAAAGGGGACTCATTGGCCCATCTCCAACACGCACTCTGAGCAACCCAGATAGAAAATGAGAATTTCAGACCCTGAAGTAAAATGGATTCTATATTCACTAAAGCCTGAAGTTGTCCCAGGCACTAGTGAGAAGAGAAGAAAAACTAAAAAATAATAAAAATCTTCCTCGTATTGTTTTTTATAGTTAAAAAAAATGCCTCAGTTTAATAATAGCTGAAAGATATTTCAAGACTCTAATGATGCAGATCCAATAATACATTGATGAATTGAACATTGATTAACTGATTACTTGAAGACAGACACCCAAACAGGTAAATAAAACGAAGAAAATGTGTCTCCAGGAGTGAACTTCTCAGAATGCACGGCTGCAGTACAACTCGACAGAGCTGGCCTACTTGATTAACACTTTTCTGTTATACAGCTTATCTCATTTCCCCAAGAAGAGAACTATTTATGAAGAACCATGGCCCCTTCTTTGGCTGGATGGAAACGCTGCCCTCAAGCTGCCAGCACAACCTGGAACAAGAACACTTCATTGCCTCGGATAGGACCCTGGGCACTCTCAGACACACACGTATTTATCTTCTCTCCCTGTGCGTGTGAAATTCCACTGTGAGGAAAACCCACGCTCTGCAAGTCTCTGGGCTTTCCACAACCCAAGTCTTCCACAGATTCAGGTAGCATGGCCTCACCTAAGGTGCTCTTCCCCCACGGTATCACCAAGTGACCGACTCGTCTCTCAAACTCTGGGGCTCTGTGCCTTCCTCTTCAATTTTCTTTCCTCCCTGAGCACTACACTCTCAAACCCCCTTCCCTCCATTCGCTGGTCTTCAATCTCTCTGTGACCCTGAACAATAATCCTATTACATCCCTGAACTCTATCCAGGACGTTCATCTCCATCCACCTTTTTAATGGCATTGTTAATGATTTGAGGGGAGTAAATCACAGTCAAGATAATGGCTGCAAAAAATTAATAGACATGATTTTTATGATATAATATACTAGTGTACTAATCGTGAGAACAGTTAATTGAAAAGCACTAAATATTTTATTATCCATTCAGCATTCTGTCTCCTTTTACCATTCAGCATTCTGTTTATTCTTTCCCCCATTCTGAACTTTTTACCTATTATTCTTTCATAATTCCCCATAAAGGAAAACTGCAGAGTAAGACAAAGGGGATTCTAATCACTTCATCTAATTACAGAGATGAGTAAATCACAGTTGAACATGTCAAAGTCTTAAGAAAAATGGAAAAGGCACAATTCAAGGAGAAGCTAACGCCTTAAGCTTGGGGAGAAATCGCATATCATCTAAAAAGTGTAGAAATATTTGAGAAAAACGGGGTCTTTTTTCTAATTCTTGAGCAAGAAGTATTAGTAACTCTTTTTGAATGATAATATTTTTCAAGTAACTAAACTGCTCATTGTTGGGCTTCTGGGCTGTTGGCCACACACCCGGGAGGGGCCGGCGCCGGCGCCCTGTGCATCTCTGTAGCCTCAGCCTGGGGCCCAGCACCGGGAGCTCCATGATCACACCAACATTCCACTGTTCCCGCCACACACACAACATGAGGACCCTGTTCCCGCAGAACTGTTGAATGTGCTCAACTATTAGGTGTCTACTTTCTTCAATGTTAAGAAAAATGCAATATCCACAAACCGGAATTTTCAACTTTCCACCATCAAATTGCAAAAGTGGCCTCCTCCCAGCAAAGTCATTTTCACATATTTTCACATCTAATAAATTCTAATAAAAGTTCTCAAAGCCTGCATTCACTACTCAGACTTGCTGGTTAGTTGACATAACCATTCAATTTTGTTTTGTTTCTAAGGTTGAGAAGAGGCTAAAAATCACACCACCATATGCCTTCTTGAAACCTAACCACCCTCTACCTCACTCACGATATCATCTCCATCTCAAAGGAAGTCGGATAGCGAAGGTTACAAGCTGTGTCCACTCAGCCCGAAGATCCCTGAGCACGTTTGTCAAATGGGCCAAGTTTCTCTGTCATTCTCCCACCAGACCTTTTGACTTCCATGTCCTCATTTCTCAGGCCTCACCACCACAATCTTCCACCTCCTCTTATTGCCCCTATCTCTCTACTGCCCCACCCACCGTCCCGCAGCTGTCCCCTACAAAATAAAAGGTCCTAAGTATTAACTTAGGCACAACATTTATATTTTTTCAGAGGACTCTTAAAGACTGGGGAGAAAATTGTATTTTGAATTTCAAGTCCCTGGAAACATAATCTTTGATCATCAGCCCCCAAATCTAGAGGAGTTTCAGAATTATCTGGGGAGCTCTTTAATAATACAGGTTCTGGGTCCTGTTCCACAGGGCTAGAATCTCCAGAGGGCGGCCTGGCAGTCTGCCCCAGCAATTTTAAGGCAGCCGGGCAGGGCTCATCCACAACCTGTCCGCCAGGGAAGATCCCATGATCCACTATCTGAGCGCCTTCTCCACAACTGGGCCTTCTTTCAACAAGTTAGAATGGGAGATTGCGGGGATTCATTACCAGAAAAGGTGGAGCCATAATAATATGTACAAAATGGAGGAAAAGAGTCAGCTATATTAACTACAGTTATATTTTTGCTAAACAGGATTCCATCAGCTGAGTCTACCAAATTGACATATTTGATCAGCTAATTGTATCCAGTAAGAAAATGGCATCGGCTACTTTTAACTTCTTCATTCCATTAGGCTATTGTAAAAGGCAGGATTTATAGGTGTGCATAAAGGCCTTTCCTTTCCTCCCCTAGAAATGAAAATGAACCCTAGCCATCTCTTAAACCCAGTCTAACATTCATTTAACAGCAGACCAATGTCAAGCAACGATCACCTCCATTTCCCCCGTTAAGTAGTGGCCTCATAATAATGCCAAGGAGCAGAAGGACACTCTGCAGAGTGCACTCCCACCCCAGCCAGGGGGAAGCCTCCCTTTAGAAGTTCATCTAAGGAACCCCGATCTAGAGGAGGGCGCTCTAAGTTCAGGTTTCTATTCACCAACTCCATGACCTTGGGCACCATACTTACCCTTGGGAGGCCTCTCATAGCATCTGTAGAATGGGCATCGAGGTCCTTACCTATCTAAAGTGGGAAGCGAGGCCCCTCACTCTCTCAGTGTCTCTTTCAGCAGTTTCATCTCAATTCAGCCAATCCTCTACCCTGTCATCCCACTATGAAAACTATTAGATGCAAATAAGGGCTCTTACAGTTCAAATCTGATTGATTCTTTTCATATCACTAGTAAATTTCTATCTCAATGATAGAGAATTATAATTCAATCAGCCACATTATTCTGATAAATTAGGACTATATTTTTCTGAACCATGACAACAGTTATTTATTGAAGAAATATGTTAGTGGACTTCTAGGTAGCCAAAGGTGATTAAGCATAGCTTAGATGACCCTTTGTTGGGATATAGAAAAAAAGGATTCAGGCATTAGCTGAGTAGATGCACCACATATCCTCAAGGACCCTTCCAACCACAGTCTGTGAAGTTATTACTAATCCTAAATATTATTCATTATTACAAATATTATTAATATCAATCTACATTTCTTTACTCAAAAACGCATACTTGAAAATTTGTTGTTAGTGCCATGGAGTGAATTTCGACTCCTAGTAACCCCGTGGACAGCATAGCAGAACCCTGCTGGGTCTTTCTGCTTCATCCTCTCATCTTCTGACTCTAAATCATACAATGTTCTGCCATTATTCATAGGGTTTTCATGGCCAATTTTTCAGGAGTGACCAGGTCCTTCTTCCTAGTCTGTCTAGTCTGGAAGCTTAGCTTAAACTGTCCATCATGAGTGATCCTGCTGATTTTGAAATACCGGTGGCACAGCTTTCAGCATCAGAACAACACACAGCTGCCACAGTATGACAACCCACAGATGGGTAGTGTGGTTCCCTGACCAGGAAACAAACCTAGGCCATGGTGATGAGAGCGCCAAATCTTCACTAGACCACCAGGGCTGGCCCTTGAAAATTACATTCTGGTAAATCAAGTCATATTTCATATTCAATTACTGTGATTCTGCTACTCCAAGGGAACATATACGCCATCACTTTGAGAACTAAGGAACATCTACTGGTGTGAACAACACCTCATTTGCCTATCTTGATATCCTAGATTTTTTTGGACCCATTGATTCTTTTTCAAGAAGCACATCCTTGAATCTATGAGCAAAGACTTTACACTTCTACAAGAGCATGAAATTATGAATTATGAAAGTTGAAGAAACAAGCTTTTTTTTTGGAGTACTGTGACTCAGCCCATGGGATTTACTTAATAATCATAAGTAAAACAACGGATTATCTTTGCATCCTGAACGCATCATTTCCAAGGTGTGATTGCCCTTGACCTATCACGAAATGATAGGATCAAAATAACATTGTTATTATTGCTAAAGTATTGGATCTGCAATCTCGTAGAATTGTAGTCAGCTATCACAGAGAGTCAATATAAACCATAAGGTTACTGAGAAGGTGCAGAATGTCCTTAATACTAACAGCAATATAATTCTGCTCACTGTTCACAAAGAACATAGCCATATGTGAGCAGATATTATGTATAGCTTGGTGATCCCTGTCTTCTATTTGGCTCTTCAAGTCTCACTGTCCACATTTCTCCTTGCTATTCTGGGTAACATGCGAGAATCAAATCAATGGGCTCCCTTGTTCTCAGGTTTCCAGGTAGGTTCAGCCAATAGGAGTATCAGCAGATCAGAGGGAATGGGAAGAATGAGATATATTTATTTTATTGGCAGCCTCCCAGCATGGTGGCTTTGGGCTGGCTGCATGCCTCAGCTGAAGGTCCCAGTACTTGCCAAGCGGCCCTCACCCTGTAACGCATGCTGTCTCTCTCCAGGTTCCAGTAACAACTTTCCCCCCCGCCGCTCCACCAGGCCTAGTGGTGTAATAGCTCTCTGCTGGGATTAGCCCAGCAGTTCTGCACTATGCTTTGTTGTTTTTCCTAAACCCCCACACATTTGTAAATAGTCCATTTATTAATCTCTCCTCAATTACTCATCTTGAATATGCCGTCTGTTCCCTGCGAAAGTCCTGACTAACTCACTCCTTATATCAAAATTTACATCTTTGGCCAATTTATAAGATATATCAGGGTGTGCCTTTTCGTAACTCTGGGTTCTATGGCCAGAAGCTCAGGTTTTAGTAACAGATCCAGGCCTCTGACCACAGTGGGATAGGTTAGACCGGGAAAGGGTCAGAGCCAATGTCCAGCAGATAGATTGCAAGACACAGCAAAGTCTGGGAGTCAAAAACATGGAGTTGAGCTAAGAGGGATGCCTACCTTGCGAGGTGAAGCTGAAAGCACGTCCAACCCAGAACAAGAGGCACAAAGAACTATTAGTACAAGTTCCAAATGGTGTTCCAATCTGGGGCAGGGCAGGGCAGGTCATCACCTTATGGATGAATGAGGCACTCAGTGGAGGGTCCAGGAGCGCAGACGATTGGCAGGGGCAGGTTTCTGACGACTCAACTAACGCGAGAACTTGAGTTCAGAGGCAGGAATCCACGCAGGAGATAAAACACTGGGAAAAACTCTTCTGACATCACTGAAGAAGAGGCACACATGGCAGACTCAGCCACAGAAGAGCTGGACTGTCAGTCTGAGAATGAGACCAGATGCAAAAAACAAGCAAACCAGATCAATGAGCACATATCCTTGGGTCCCTCAAAACCATCTGCCTGGAATCAGGAGTCAGGAATGGAACTGAAATCTGGGAAGGACTGAGCTGGAAAGACGTGGAGGGTGGAGGATGGGGATTAAGTAACCCCAGTTGCCAGGATGAAAGGGATTCTAGTGTGGGATAACATCCACCATCCTACTTAATCTCACCTCAGGGATCTCCATCAGCGGAAAAAAGTCCATCTCACCAAAAGGTGGGAGCTTAAGAAGAAAGGTAGTTTTCTGTATACTGAGCATTTACTAAGAACTTACCCTGTGCTAGGAACTGGGCTTTGCATGCATCCTTTCATTACATCCACACAACAACCCTACTAGGTAGATACAACTATTACTTCCATTTTACCAAGGAGGAAACCAAAGCTTAGAGAGGATAAATCATATTCCCAAGACCATGTAGGAAGTTGGTAATGAAACTGGGGTTCAAACTCATTCTGAGGTCACCTTCCCAACTACTAATACACAGTCTCTGTAGCAACATAAAAGAATCAATTAAGGCTGTGCATATCAGTCATCAGTGAAGTGTATGTGAATGGGTGGTGCGTGGTGTGTGTATTTATCTAGACAAATAATTGCATATTTGGAAGCCCTTAGGGAGTTACGTTCTGCTGCAGAGCACTCTCCTATGTTATTGTTAAGACAATAATTTCATTGTTTGCAGACTGCAATGTTATCTTTCTCTGGGAGAAAAGTTTTGCCTGCCTTCTTACCAGTATGATCAGTACCTCGTCCACTGCAGTATGATGCTCAGTCCTTCTAATTACCCCCCTTACAATGCAATTCACCTTTTGGGCTCTCAGTCAAGGTCAAAAGTGGAGGAGAAGGTGGGAGGAGAGGATCTTTGTAATGGTACATCAGGTATTCAAAAGCTTTCTAACTCTTTTTCAGCAGCATATCCTTTTGTAAATGCAATCTTGCTCAGAACCTCAATATATAAAGTTCATAAAATCAGAACTTCTCTATCTAAGTCTTGGAAGCAGGCCCAAAACATCGCCAGCTCAACTTTCCCCAATTACTGTGAAGTTCTAAGTCAAAAAAATACTGAGTTCTTGGCAGTTTCTTATAAAGCTCAATATGATCTTACTACATGATCCAGCAATCACACTCCCAGGTATTTAGCTACTTATGTCCATAGAAAAACCTGCACACAAGTGTTAGCAGTAACTTTACTCACAATTGCCAACAATTGGAAGCAACCAAGATGTCCTTCAGCAAGTGAATGAATCAATAGATTGTGGTACATCCACACAAAGGAATATTATTCAGCGATAAAAAGAAATGAGCTATAAAGCCCTGGAAAGACATGGAGGAAACTTAAATGCATGTTACTTAGTGAAAGAAGTCAGTCTGAACAGGCTACGTACTGTATGATTCCAACTGTATGACATTCTGGAAAAGATCAAACTATAGAGACAGTAAAAAGTGGTTGCCAAGGGCTGGAGGGCAGGGGGACAGGATGAAGAGGTAGAACACAGAGGATTTTTAGGGCAGCAAAACTACCCTGTATGATACTGGAATGGCAGTTACACGACATTAAGCATTTGGCAAAATCCATAGAACTATACAACATAAGGAGTGAACCTTTAACGTAGGCTGTGGACTTTAGTTAAAGACAATATATCCATATTGCTTCGTCAGTTATAAGAAATGCACCACGCCAATGCAAGACAACAATAAGAGGGGGAAATGAGGAGGAAGGGAGGGGGAGTATACGGGAACTCTCTACTTTCCACTCAATTTTTCTGAAAACCTAAAATTGAGCTAAAAAATCTAAAGTCTATTAACATTTTAAAAAACACTAATCTCAACAAATATTGAATGTTCAACAGGCTTAACAAATACTTGTTGAAGAGAGTCACCAATTCAGCATTAAACTTGGTCCATTTTGACACTGGGCGTCTCTGTGATAACAGATTGGTACATTCTATTCATGGGTACACCAACACGCTTAGCCAGGTTTCATGCCTGTGGTAGGCAGAATAATGACCCCTCAAAATGTCCATGCCCTCCTCCCCCAGCCCTGTGAATATGCAACCTTACTTGGCAAAAAGGACTTTGCAGATGAGATTAAGATGTAAAGGCCTTGAGATGGAGAGTTTATCCTGGATTATTCAGATGGGCCCAATCTAATCACAAATCCTTAAAAGCAGAGGACCTTTCCCTAGTCAGTGAGAGGGAAGTGTGACTGCAGAAGATGGGTTGAGAGGTGCAATCTTGCTGGCTTTGAAAATGAAGGAGCGGGCCACAAGCCAAGGAATGTAAGCAGCCTCTAGGAGCTGGAAAAGGCAAGGAAATAGATTCTTCCCTACAGACTCCAGAAAGAAACACAGCCCTGCTGACACCGTGATGTTAGCCCACTGAGACCCATATCAGACTTCTGACCTACAGAACTGTAAGATAATAAATTTGTTATTTTAAGCCACTAAAGTTGTGGTAATTTGTTACAGCATCAACAGTAAACTAATACAATGTGTTTGTGAATTAGAAACAAGTCTTAAGCTACTCCCTCGCCTCTCCAGCCCAACATGGGCCCTTCCCCAAGGAAATATCTAGGCTCCCCATCTCCTAATCAATGATCACCCATCCAGTCATGAACTTAAGCAGTCTATTTTTGGGGAGACACAACACACCAGAGCAGCTTACCAAGATATATTTGTCAGAGTAATGCTTAAATTATTTCACTTAAAAAATGAAACAAAACTTGCATCACAACTGATTCTTTTATTGGGGAAAAAAACAGTTTAATGTACTGCAAAGAGTTTGTGCTTTGGAAGTAAACAGACTCTATTTGAATTTCAACTCCAACATTAGACTTTGGTTATAGACAAGGTACTTAACCTGGGCTTCCATGTCTTACGGGGAAGGGATACAATAATAATCACACACAAGAATACAAAATATATAATGATATATACACATAAAATAATCGTAACTTATATGATGTTTTCAAGAAAATAAGCATTGGAAGAAATGTTAAGCTATTCCTCTTTTGTTTCAGTGATGTGCATCGAACACATGATATACTGGTACCTCTAAATAGACGACGTGTGCCAAAGATTGCAGTGGGAGAAGTGAAAAAGCGAAGAGAAGTGAGTAAATAGATCGGAGAGGCAGTTTATAATCCATCAACTCACGCAGTTTCCCCTTAAAAAAATAAGCACTGACATTAGATAGCACAGTGATGTCGGTCTGGGCCCCAACATCGCAAACTCAAAAGTCTATCTACCCCTAGTGTTTCTGAACATTCCTCCACTCCTGGTAATTCACCAGCCTCTGCGTCTTCAAGATGTTTCCTGCTTAAAATCCATTGATAAACAAAGCAAAGAGCCCCACAGCAGAACTGATCAATACCCTGTATCTCTCTCTGGAAAACAGAAAACGTAATCCTCCATTGTTCAGCGGACTGCTTGCATTTAACCCTTCAGTCCTGTGACGGATGCCACCAAAACTGCAGTGGGTAATTCACGTGCAAAGGATGCCACACAGTCCAGCAACAGGTGAATCTAACCAAAAATTCTGAGATTTCTGTTTCCTAAGAGATTTGCAAACACCATGCCATTTTTTTCTTTCCTAAAAAATGTACAAATTGTCCTAAAATATAATCACCAAGCAAGCTTCCATGAACACAGAAAACATAGCGCGTCCTTTTAAAAGTGGCACCAACAGGTTTTCTGGCCTGCTGAGGGTCCATGAGACACCAGTGGAGTGAGGCATTCACTTGTGCATATCTGTTTCTGAGGATTATCCTAGAGCACTGAAAACAAGATAAAGTCATTATCCAATCAAAAAGGTGTTTGACAACTCATAAGAATTGCTTTTAGTGTACAAATAAGCACTCTGCTTGAAAATACAAACTCTGTGTGTATGTCCTGTATTTTTGAGCGTTATGAGCTAAAACTATAAAATAGTGAGATCAAGCTTTAACAAATATGCCAGGACTTAAATGTTCTCAATGAAAGGTATTTCCCTCAAAGCAGAATCCTTGAAAGCTACATAATTCCCAAGACACTGCTGTTACCAACACATTTTTTTTAACTCCTTTTGAGGAGCTACATTCTGAACTCAGGCATATCCTCCTAATACAACCCTATTGGGTGCAAATGTTGGTCCTTTGAGAGATGGATTTTATTGTTGCAAAGAGTCCGAAGCCATTTGAAACCTGGTTTGATTAGCAAAATAGGCTATCAATGGAGATCATGCATTATGGATCAAAACCAAGGCTTGAAGATGAAATCATAAAACTGGGTTTTCTGGGAAGCTCAAAAACAGGCCAAGACAGATACAAAAGGGGAGACTTAAAAGAGGACTGAGCAATGACGTCACTAGACTAGGAATATAGGATTTCAAAATGACTATTCTGAAAAGAGAAACCATGACGATGTGCACTACAGCATCTGTTTGAGAGAGAGTCTCATTGCCTTCGAGCAGCAATTCTTAACTGTTTGGCCTCAGGACTCCTCAACACTTTTAAAGTTATGGAGGCCTCCAAAGAACTTGTGTTTATGTGAGTTATAACTATTGGTACTTACCATATCAGAATTTAAAACTGAGAAATGTGCAACATTTTGTTGATTCACTTTAAAATAATAATAATAAACCCACTACACGTTAATATAAATAACATTTTTATGTAAAATGACTACATTTCACAGAACAAAACAAAATTTAGAAAGAACAATCGCATTGTTTTACATCTTTGTACGGTTTTAATGTCTGCTTTAACAGAAGACTGCCAGATTCTCACCCCTGCCCCTCCATTCAATCTGTTGCATATCAAACACCTTCTATTCTGGAAAACTCCACCATACACTATGAGAGAGTGAGACTTACAAAGACAGAAAATATCTTAATGTTATAACGAAAATAGTCTGATCTTACAGACTCTCTGAGAGGGTCTTGGGACCCCAGGGTTCCTCAGACCACGCTGGGAAAACCAGTTTCCAGTCACACCTGGAGTATGACGTAAACACAGTCGTGTGTGAGTGTGTGTGTGTGTGTGTAAAAACTGAGAGCTAGAGCAAATACAGACTGGGAGTTTGGAAGCCCCTTAACATTGCCCAGAGGAAAGTAGGTTTTTAAGTCTTCATGTCTCGAACTTGACTTTTTCCCCCGAGACAGAGTTATGCTAATTTGCCCCAGAAGCAGAGCTAAAACACCATCACCTCTTGTCTCCGTAGCTGCACTCTGTTCGTGCCCTGAGCATCCTTGTCTGCCAATTAACTAGGCACTTGAGTCTGCTGCAAGCGCAATGGACCGGAGGCCCAGCCTCACCGATCAGCCGCAGGTCGGTTAAGGAAACCATTTAGAATGGCTGGGGTGAGGGGCCCCAGCCTTTCTTTATTTTTATTTTTCCTGATAACTGAGTAACAATTTATTCATTGTTTGTTCCAAACACACAGACTGTTCTCATACCAAAGTGACCGTTGATATTACTCGGTTGACAGATTAGCCACAGAGGACCTAAGCCATCCCTCCAAAAACAGGAAAGTGTGGGCATGGGGGGAGCAGGGGCGCATGTGTTCAGCCTCCAGAACTCCAAGAGCTGCAGATATGCTCTCTCAGACAGACAGGAAGGCATTTCTCAGACCCTCTGTTGACATGATGGAAAAGGTTGAAAATGAATAGTTCTTAGGCTGAACGTTTGGGGAGACTAATATAGGTCACAAAAAACTTTCATCTCGGCCTGCATAAACTGAGCTCTCTCTGCGTTCCAGACGCTGCTCTAAGTGTTTGCTATCTTAGTAAAAAGAGCACCCAGCTGAGGAATCCAGATACCTGGCATCTGGTCCCTGGGCTGCATCAAATTAGCTGTACATCCCTGGATGAATCTCCTAACCCTCTCCAATCTCCAGTTTCCACACAGTAAAGATGGGGACATTAAAACAAATGAACTCTAAGGATCTTTCCGTTCTAAAATTCTATGATCCTAAAGCCTGGTGACAACCTACATGTACATAAGCAGACAAAAAGACATTTTTAGACGTGTGAGGAAGGAAAAACATGGGGCACATTTCTTTTATAATGGGGCATAAGGTCCAGGGCTCTTTCAAACAGTGTGAGTGCCCATCCGTGGAATAGAGGTGTTGAAAGACAATGCAGACACCATCCAGAAATGCTTCCAGAGCCTCAGGAGCTGGGGCATATGCATTCCCCACCTCCCCAAGTATGGCTGCTTTCCAGGGACTCTGCCCTTTGCTGTTGCGGATCTCATTATTCCCAGCGCTCCAGAGGGAACATACGAAGCCCCCGTGATGCTGAGCATATGGCCTGGCTCAAGAAGTGCTCTCCTGCACAGAGAAATAGGACATGTCACAGACACAAAAACACCTGGTTGTAACCAAGATTCTCAATAGAATTACCCTTATTCTTGAAACATGTGAGCACAGCTAATGTCAAGCCTTCAGCTAAACATGAAAATGGTAGTAGCCTAGACCATTTTCCACTGAATGACAGTCCCCCCACCCAGCTCTGCCACATGCTCACATGAAACATCAAATTGCTTGCAGCTCATATTGAATAATGAATATGACCGCCTCAGCCTATCACCAAGCCTTCAGCAGTCCGCCTGGGGAACCAGGAGTGATGTTAGAGGTTTGCAGGCCAAGCACAAAATTGAAGACAAGCTTGAATTAATAATTTGCTTATTTCTATACATGTGCTTCAAAATAAAGTGCAAATTGAATAAGGTAATAGCAGAGCTTGGGAGAAAAAAAAAAAAGCCTTCCTTTTGCAAACTGCTGACACTTCAATTTCATTATCTCTCACCACCCTGAATGTGATTTGCAAATGTGCTCTCCCTATGTCATCATGTGGAAATGTCTTCAGGAAGAGCCAAAAACAAATGGAAAACAATTCCATAGAGCCACGGAAAAAAAGAAATTAAACCTCTCATTTTAAGCTGATTTTTTAGAGCACTCTTTCTTAAAATTGTGTTCCATGGACCTCTGCATCTGAATCACCGGAGTGTTCCTTGAAAATCCCAGGGATTTTTCATACATTGTCTATTCCAGGTTACATCAACTTTTTCCTACCTTGACACAAAAATCTCTGTCACGTTCTTGCCAATCACAGCTGCCTACATACCTCAGGAGCCATGTTGGTTGAACTACCATTTTCAGGCACCTTTGCCCCTGAATGTTGATGCCCAAAAATGTAGACCCATTCCCCTTTGTGTTTTTAATCATTGTCTCCCTTACATCATAACCAGGTACCTGTACAAGAATGAAAACAACGTATGTTTGAATCCAGACTCAGGATCTTACCCCATGTAATTCATCAGGGCCTTTTTCTGCCGTCTGAGGACATTAGGGAAGAAATATGTAAAAGGAAGTAAAGAGATGGGTACACACACACACTCACACAAACCATCCAGAAACAAATTTAGCCTCGAAATATTGGAGGAACCGCACCCCAAACAAACCTCGAAGGAGGAACAGCTGAAGACTCCCTATTTCCCAGTTCCCTTCAGAGTCCTCTGTGGACAGGTGGACAGTAGGGGGCGACTCTGAGGAATCACCTCTCCTGTAGGTGTGGACAGTGCCACACAAAGATCACCCAGCGTAAGATCAGAAAGTTGCCCCCTTTACACGTGCATTTCCTCAGCAAAAGTGCTTTGTCTCCTCCCATCCTCCCAGCCCCTTCCCCTGCTCACTCTTACCTGCCAGTCCTCTGCAAGCCTTCCTGATTCCTTGAGACTAGGTTAGGCTTCCTTCCTGCGTGTTCCTGTAACACATACTGCTCTGGATTAAAACTGCCTAATAATTTGTCTATAATTTCACTGAAAGGTAGACTGTAACATAGGAACTCCAACTTGTTGGGTTTTGCATCCCCAGTACTCTGTTCATTGCCTGGCGTATAATAGGAATGAACTACTGGTTGAATGAACCAGTGAATGAATGAGCACACTTAGACCAGTCTGAATGGTTATCGTGAGGAAGGAAGGGGAGGCAAGCAGAGGAGTTGAAGATTAGCGATCTAGAGATTAGGCCTCCTACATCTGGGTTACTGGTTTGCATCCAAACTTGGTAGGTAACTTATGAAAACTGATGTCAATAAATGCCTATTTGGTACTGGGTATTAACACCACTTCCAGAAGCCAATACCCAAAGTTAGAGGAAATGGAAAATCACTGTTGTCCATTTTAATTATTAATATCCTCCAAGACATAAAGGATTGGTTGGACAGTAGAAGCCAAGGATTGTCTTTCCTCTGGAGGCAGCCTAAGCACCTCTTGGCAATTACAATCCTTGAAAACCCAAACAGAAAGATGTCCCTGAGGATGCTCACCTTGCATTGCCTTTTATCTTGCATTGAGGCCCAGGTAAGGACAAAGATGAGGAAGATAACCTAGCAAGGTCAAGGATGACCACTTTCCTCCTTTGCGGGGCAGACGTCTATATCCAAAAATTAGAAATTGATAGAGATGAGACTGTGTAACATAATTTTAGACAGGTTTCAGGAAGAGGAAGGAAAAAACAACACAAAATGTCCTATGGATCGTGATACATTACAAGCTACTGGTCAGAGCCAACATCAAGGTCCCAGAGGGAGAAGTGAAGGGAAAGAAACAAAAACATCTCCACTCGGAGATTTCAAGGGCCTCTCAAACTCCCCACGTACAAAACCAAATCCTTACTCCTTTCTTTCAAACTCTGCTTTTCCTCCAGTGTTCATTATATTAGTCAAATGGCACCAGTATTCACTCTGTTATTCAAAATCAGAACCTTAGGATTCATTCTTGCCTCATTATTAACTTGGCCTTCCCTACCACCATCTCATCTAATCAACCACCAAGAATTACTGAAATTACCTTCGAAATATCACTCTTTATTTCCATTGCCAGTGCCTTATTCCATCACTATCTATTGCCCACACTTTATATTATTCAGGTTAAGCAATGCTTGCTACTTTAACAAGCAAGCTGAAAATCTAGGTGATTTAACACAATAAAAATTTATTGTTTTTTGAACAACAGAGAGTTGTTCAATGAGAGTTGGTGCTGAGGCTCCTACTGCAAACACTTGTGCTCTCTCTATCCTCTGGCTCCTCCATCTTCTGGGGCTTTTGAGTCTTCTACTGGGTCCACTGCTTCTGGCCAGCAGATGAGGAGAGAGAGAGCATGGAGGGTTGCCAAGCACGGGAGTGGCAAACATCACATCCACTCTCATTCCACTGGCCAGGAAACAGTCCTGTGGCCTCATCAAATTGTGAACGGGCTGAAGAAGTAAGCTAACTCTGGACCAAGAAGCAAAACGAAACATGATTATTGGTTAGCATTAGCATTCTGTGCCCACAGATGTCCTCATATCCACTCTTGTCTTAACCAACCCCACTCTCAGCCATTCTCTCCACAGCAGACAGAATGGGAAAAAGTTCTGATCACATTACTCTCCAACTGCTCACCTTTCAATGGCCAACGTTGCTCTTAGGATAAACACCAAAATCCTTTGCCTGGTGTATCAGTCAGTGTTTGATGAGATAAGAAGAATCAACATGATAAAGAAAAGGATTTATTAGAGGGAGTAGACCCTACACTGATGGAACAGTCCATGTTGGCTGTTGCCTTTGCATCTGGTTCCGAGCCTGAAGTTATCATGTATCAGCCAGACTGGTGATTAGAAGGCCAGCCAGATGTGGAGAACAAGGAAAAATTGGAATCCATAAGGATGAACTGGGATCCATAAGGACAACTGGAAACTGTAAGGAACCCATGTCTGTCTCTCACCACCTCCAGCCTCAACTTTAGCCATGAAGCTAAATCCAGGAGCGGTAGATCCAGGTGCTGCGCCATGCCAGTGTGGTGAGCTCGCAGATCTGAGACAGCATGCACAAGCTGTCACAGCACATGAAGGCCTTACCAACCTTCAGAGCATGAAAATTATGGCTGATGCTTCATTTCTGCCTTCCAAATCTCCTGCAAAATGTCTCTTGTGGCCTCGCTAACCCAGAACCAGACAAGCAAGGGTTTTCTGGGAAACATGGTTAAGCTTAGCTAGGTGGGCACAGTCCAAGCCCCCAAATGTGGCTTGCAAGACCTGGCATGATCTGGTCTTGCCTACTTCTCCGTGATCCTGAGTGAACTTCTCCCCTTTCCTTTCTTAAAGGTCACTCCCCCAGAAAGATTCCCTTGACCAAAATCTCCTTTAAAATACTCCGTGTCCTTTTAACTGCTTGTTCAAAGTCTATCTTTACCATTAGACTAGAAACTCCAAGTGGGCAGGGACCCTGTGTATAGTGCACACTACTATGTCCTAGCCCTGAGCATGGTGCCCAGTGCACAGAAGGCACTCAGTCAAGACCTGATGAGACAACATCAACTGGTATGTCAACGGACCTCTTCTTAGATAGGAATCCAATTAAGCCACACAGTATCGATACTTTTCCAGCTTTATTTTCAAAGAATCTCTAAAGTAGGGAAGACAGCTCCTTGAATAAGAATTCATCCCAAAGCCTGACATTCATTTTCATTGTACCTCACCTAAATCTTTAATGCCTTTAAAACTACCCAATGAAGTTCCTATTTAAGAGATATAGGCCACTAAATTATTATGTATTAGCACCAAGGAAGATAAAGGATTCTCTCTTTGGGAGATTTATGGGAAATAGTACACAGCTAACATTTCTCCATTATATTAGAACCACCTGCCCAAAGGCAGGGAGACGGCGGCTATGACCCTTCAGGGAAATTCCCGTTCAATGAGCCTATCAAAGTTATTTTACTAGCACAGCCGTGTAAGATTAATCATCTATGTGAATTCTTAATTGCTGTGGTCAGACAATCCCCAGAGAGTAATCATACACCCGGGCAGGATTCACACTCCTTTTTCGTTCTTCCGTGATGAAGGAGAAAGCTGGAAGAAGCGGTAGTTCGCTACTTTCACTCATTAATTCATTCAAGAAATCATTATGGGCGTTTCCTGCAGTGTTAGTGCTAGGGATGCAAAGATGACTAAAGGAATTCAAAGTCTAGTGGGGAGAAAGGCAAGTAAACAGACATGGTTGGTATTTCTTTAAAGGTATTCAAGGACAAGGGGCTGCTATTTTAAAAAAAAAAATAAGTGACCAAAACATCATAGGAAGTAAATGTTGGGTAAATGTCAGGCGCTGATGTAAGCGCATTACATGAATTAACACAATTATTCCCCATAACAACTCTGTGAGGTAGGTATGCCGCTTATTCCCCATTTTCACAGATGAGAAAACTGAGACACAGAGAGGCCAAGTAACTTGCTTAAGACCACACAGCAGGTCTCCAGAGTCCCCTGCTTTACCACAGTGCTACTCTGCCTCAACCTACCTCCCTGCTCCCTTCCATGATCCCTCCATGACTATTAGGCCTAATGATTACACATTATTACAGGTTCAATGACTAATTTTTTAAATATAATGAATTATTAGCATTTCAATAAAAATGGCATTTAAAATCTATAGAGGGATCAAATTTGTGAAGTCTTTCATTTGTTAATATAAATACCTACATGGTCTCGGAAGATGAATACAAATTATTCCCCAGAAGGAACTCCATCCTTTGACCATCTCCCATCCTTGCCTGCATCTGTGCTTCCTCCATTCCCTAGGCTTGAATGATGGAGCCATCCTCCACTACTCACCACACAAGTCACCACGTTTTCCGGGGGAAAAGGAAGAAAAGGGTATCCAACAAGGACAGACTAAAATAGTTCCTGCTCGTCTCCCTCAATCCTAGGGTTTCCTCAGCAGTGTCTGGCTCAGCTCAGTCCTAGATGGAAGAGGGAACAGAGCATATATAGAAAATGCGATGCTCTCCTTCTATCAGGAGGTGTAAAGAAGCATAGAAATAATTTCTTGTTTGATTTCACATTGAAATAGATCAGGAGCAGCATGTAGAATCCTCCTACGGTGGTTCAGTGCAGTATCTAGTATATTCCCTCAGCCATCCAGCTCCATTTGGGCCACACTGGATGCTACGAAGTCCACTGGGGCTGCAGGAAACGCTTCCTAGAAGATGCTGGCCTCGAAGAATGTGACACAGAGAATCCAAGTTGTTCCCTATGACTGGAGCATAGAGGTGTGGGTAGAATAGATGGTGAGGGCCATAGGGGGCACCCCAGAGATGAGCCTAAAGACATAACCAGGGGCTACTCACTAAGGGTGTATAGACGACTCCGAAGGCTACAGAGCTCTGCTGCAGAATACGCACCAAGGAAGATCGTTCTGGCGGTGGCGGTATAGCGAACAGAAGTCCTTTCCCTGGAGCTCGGGAGGTGATCTAGCTTTGGGAAAATAGCTCTGCCTACTCAGAGGTTCTCCATTACTCCAAAAGTGATAGATCAAATAAAAGATAAGAAGAGGGAAAGGGTCTTTTTGTTTTTTCCTTTTCTCTAGCTATGTTCATAGAATATACATGAACCTAAGTCAGGTTCAAATGTTGACAGCAAAACTCAGTGGAATTCATAACTTCTGAAAGAGGCTATCTGGGGCAAGACTGATGAGAAGTTATGATCTCGCCATGAGAAATGAAGAGTCTTTCTAAACTTTTTTATAAAGGGATAGATAACAGTCTTGAAAGGAAGTTCAACTGATGACAAGAAAGCATCAGAAATGCTTAAACGACCTATATTGGGCACTGCCTTTAAAATATCGGGAGGAAGACAGAGAAATTTACAAGCCTGTCCTGTCTTCATAGTGGCATGACCACAGATACCACGGGAGTGGAGTGCATGGATCAAGAGCAGCTTATGATCCTTCATCTCATAACATTTGATCAGAGGAGAAGTTTTTATGATACTTTACAGTACATAGTAGTTAAATTGAACAAATATTATGACCACAATAAAACACATTCTTATCACTGGAACATAAATCAGTAATTGCTGCATTGTGAGGGAGTTTCCCCCACAAGTCCAGGGATGCTGCTAGCATCAATTGGCAAGAAGTTTAAAGATAAAACCACAGCATCAAATATCATTTAAAATCAAAACCCCACAAAATTAAAACCTTTTCCCTCCAGGGCTTGAATGCGGCTTTTCAAACCTTTTACAAAAGGCTTTTCACTCTCTAGTCGATCACTAAAACGCCACCTATGTAAACCTATTAATAAGAACTCCAATGGCGAGACTCGCCATAAAAATCAGGAACGCTTTGGAGCTCGGTAGAGATTCACTCCTGCCACACACAGCTTGGCAGCAGCAACCCCACTCAGGCCCAGCGCACATGTTTTCAATTACAAACTGAAGATTTCTATCAGAGTTAAAATGATTTGCTTTATAATACTAGCATGGGAGAAACTCTTGGAGGGGGAAAATGTCTACAGCTCACGTAGTTGGACTTCTCAGGAAGAAAGATGCACCACCCCCTACTCGTCCAAGTCAAGGAGAGGGAAAAGTGTCGAGACCCCAGTAAAGTGAAATCCATTTTACAACTTTGGTTTGAATTCCTTAAGTTATCACACCTTCTGGAAATAGTGAAATCCAGGTTGTATCTCATAACAACCTAACGAGTACTTCTTATTTATAGACTCTTTGGAACCTGGCAAGCTCTGGACGTCTGAGACAACATCGAACATCCACCTTCTGCTCTTTCTAGGGCTTAAGGTGGTCAAAATAAGGTCGTTCTGAAGCCAGTTTGGGGAACTCCTAAGGAAAATGGGCTCAGGGAGTGTTGCTCTTTCTTGATTTGCAGCCACGTAAGCTTGTGAATTTACAAGATTATCTCCCTTCAAAAAAGATCCCATTTTTATCAACTGATCCAAGACTAGAGTAATTCTGGAGAAGACTTTTAAAAAAATTCAAAGCAACAGATTCCCCCAAAACATAAAAGTAGTAATTCACTTTGTAAATTTCCTTTTTTTTTTTTAAGCTGGCAAATACTGAACGCAGTATGTGCCAGCCATTGTTCTAAGAGATCACTCAGGCCTCAAGGCACCCGCTGAGGTAGGCGTTCTTATGCTCTGTTTTATAAGCAAAGAAATTAAGGCTCAGGTAGTTTAATTAAGTTGCTTGGTGTGACACAGTGAATAAATGATGATGATAGGATTTGAATTCAACACTGCCCGGGATTTTTTGCTATGACAAGGTGCCAGCCATCAGAAATAACAACAGGAGACAAACTGGTGTGGGGCCTCAGTTTTCCCTCTACTGATGCGCCAGGGCACAAAACCACCTGATCAAATACAGAAGTGTTCGTAACTACTATGTTCCTGCTTTCTTGACCAATCACTTCAACTATAAAAGGCATGTATTTCTAGGGGAGAAAGGATTTTATTGCTTTTGCAATAAATGTGTATAAATAACTATGTGCGCAAATGAGATTGTTTTGCCTTTCACTGTACCTTCTAAAACCTGACATTCAGATCACTCCGTGTACTCCAGACAACCAAAGTGTTTTCTGGTGCTCCAGATAACCCCTGTATTTATTATGTGCAGCAGTAAGGGCATGAACTTAACTCTCTTACTTAAGCACAGAAATGTGAATCAATTTTCAAGTTTGAAATTTGCTATGTATAGAAGTAGCAATGAATTCAGCCTCACCCAAGGGAAGGAGTTAAGCACAAGCAACCAAAGCTGAGATGTTCTCTTGAGATTGCTCACAATTCACCTTCAACACAATTGCAAAGAAAACAACACTTATTCAGTACCCTTTTTTCTGGCGCAACCCAATTGCAATAGTTTCCCACCCAACACAGAGATAAAAATATATAACACATACATTTGCGCTGCCCCAATGAATACGGAAAAAAAGCTAAAAAATTCTTAAGGCAACCTGCAAGAAGGACTCAAATCAACCTTGGAAACAGAGCCTGTCTCTGGCTTTATACTAATTGCCATTTAAATTAACAAAAAGCACAACCCCACCAGCAAGGAAAATGAGGTTTCTTCGCAGCCCATCAGCAAAGTCCCTCCAGAAGCCTAAATAACATCATGCCTGTTTCTTTAGACAATAAAATGCCAAAGTTTTTCTTTTGCTGTCAGCAAATGATGAATACATGTGGTACCGATTATTTAATGCCACTAGACCACCAGGGAAGAAGATTTAGGTGAACTGCGGCAGAACTATGCCATTTATTTTTATTACCATGCATTAAAAATTACGTTTACAGATAATTGTTTTTCTCCTTCCAATAAAGCAAGATAAAAAAAAAATCCAGAAGGATATTTAATAATACTGGACCACCAGGGAGGAATTTTAAAAGTGGATTTTTTTATTGAAAAATTAGATTTGCTTTTTTAAAATTTCCAATTATTTTTAAGTGCAATTTGTGAAGAAATTATTTTAAACCAGGGCAGTATGAATTTTCTGCTGGCAGTGTCTCACAGATTAAGTTACTCCTTTACAAGGGTAATTACCTAATCAAATCACCCCTCAGAACCAGCAGTTTGAAAATACCTGTGTGACTGACTGTGTGTTTTACAATCCTGAGCAGCACACATTCGCATGGTTTCTATTAGAGTCGGTGTTTCTAAAATCCCCAGACAAAACAGACTCTTGGTTTTTTTCCAAGAATGTTGTACTAGATTTGGAATTTTTTCTATTTACCAGTTTCTTTTAAAAGGAGTATGAGAAGTCAAAGGAGGAGCAGTAGCAGCAGCAAATTGAGAGAAAAGGACCAAAAAGAGAGAAAAAGAGAAAAAAGTCAAAAAGAAATTAAATTGGGCTTCACACAATAGTTGAAATGATGATCTCTCTCAACTTCCGTTGGCGTGTTTACAATTAGGAGAGAAGTCATTGTTTCTCTTTCCTCTCCCTCTCCCCTTCTTCTCCTTTTCCTCCCTCCATTCCTCCTCTGTTCTCCCTCTCTCTCTCCCCCGTCCCCCCCACCCGACTCACCCACCCCGCCACCCCCACATAAGCAGAACCCTCTTCAGACGTCTTCTAAGCTCATCCTCCATCAATATCAGAATGCCCTCCCCTGCCTCCCTCACAGATGCCAGCCTATCACGTCAAAGCGTTAGCTGATTTGCCCAAAAGGCAGGTCCCTCTCTGGCCAGCGGACACCTGCTGAAGTGAGAGGAGTTCCTCATCTCCCTGTAACTCTCACTTTGGGTCCTATATGCTGCTCTTTGAAGCCATGAAAAGAAAGAGGAGAAGTTCTTGAGACAGCGTTGCAAATCTACCAGCCAACCCAAACCAGAATACATATTGCTCTTGTTTTTCACAAATTGCATGTGACAAAGCAGTCCCTGTGTTCTGGGATAAATTCAGTCAGGGAGGTAGAGGACACTCCCCACATGTGCGTGCACAGACACACACACTCACACCCACCTCAAGTCTGGTTTTCCAAAAGGAAAGGTTCTCAAGAAAAAATAAAGAGATCAGGGAGCCAGCCCTGATGGCCTAGCAGTTAAAGTTTGGCACGCCCCACTTCGGCAGCCCAGGTTCAGTCCCTAGCACAGAACCACACCACTCATCTGTCAGTAGCCACACTGTGACAGTGGCTCACATAGAACAATGAGAAGGACTTATAACCAGAATAGACAAATATGTACTGGGGCTTTGGGGAAGAAAAAAAAGAGAAGATGATTGCCAACAGATGTTAGCTCAGGGGGAATCTTTCCCAGCAAAACAATAAAGAAAGAAAGAGAAAGAAAATTAAAAAAAGAAAAAAAAAAAGAGAGAGACCAAGACCAGAATCAGGCAAAATTATATCATACAAAGTTGTCTTTAGCTCCTCCAACTTCCTCTCCAATTTGTAGATTAAGTTGTTAATTTCATCACAAAATTGTTTGCTGAAATATTCTAGCTTATCAAATAAATTTGTCAAAGATTAGTTCAAATTACCCCATTGTTTTGTGGCGTTTGCGCCTGTAATGACACAGAGCCCATTCACATGGCGATTTTCAGGGCCATATCTTCTCTGTCTCGCAGGTTTGTTATAGAACTATCAACATGCCCTCACGTAAACCAGAACACTGCTTTCAGTGCCAAAAGCTGTGTTTGTCTCGAGAGGCCAAGAATGTTCGTACGATGTAGGACAACTTCGGATCACACTGTGACTCTGTGGTGACCCTACCGCCTGGGTCTAGGTTCCTTTGATTTTAGGGCCAGCTTTACTACCATGTAAATTAGGTTGCTGTGCTCAGTTCCTTCTAGAATGAAAAAAGCACAGGCTGGTGGAGATGGATTTGGTCAGGGCCGATCAGAATGAATCCTGTTTTGAAACGTGCAGGCACCAGCCAGGAGCAGCTCGTGACTGTCGCCAGGCTCTGGGAAGACTTCTGCACACGGCACTCACACTGGGCCCTGACAACAAGGACCATCTTCTGACTTCAGAGTACTTCGTCTTCTCTGCTGCCATAAAGCCAAAAATAATCTGCCTCTATTATTTCTCCCTTTCAAGGAAATCGCTCAAATGACATGTATCCCAACTAAGCTATTCTTCTGGAACTTAAACCTTCAGACTTTTCTTCTCTGGTTCCCACATGCAGAGGCCCAGGAGCTCCGTGGGCCTCCAAGCAAAGGGTCTGAGAAAGAGAAGAGTGACCAAATGCAAACCTCATCTTGTCATTCCCCAACTGAAAAGACTTCTGTGGCTCCCTATTGCCCACAGGGACAACCACAAACTCCTTTCGATGGCCCTTTGCCCTCTCCCACCTCAGTCCCTCACACAATGAATCCCGTGGGTCCTTGGACTTCCAGGGACCTAACTGCCTTTGAACTTCTGCTTGCGCCGTTTCCTTGTCAGGCCTCTCCTAAGACTTTCTCCCCACCTCCATCAGCAAGATTAACCTAAGAACCTTGACGAAGGCAGAGCTCTAAGAAGGCAGTGGGTCGCTGCTGGAGGGAGCATTTTATGTCTGGTACAAATGCCCTCAGATTTTTGTGTTTGTGGGATGGCATTACAAAAAAAAAAAATGTCAAGACAAAACCAAGACAGGATGAAGGTTTCAGACCGTCAAGGAGGACATACAGGCTCAGAGGACAGGGAGGTCCCTGTGACTGCTTGGGGACAATGTTTCCCCCCTTGGCCAACTTCCTATGGCCATGCAGACTTGGGAGATGAAGGCAGTTAGCAGAGAACAGATATCCTAGAGACCAGAGGAGCACGCCTGTGGTCAGATGCGTCCCACCCTTGCTTAGTTCCTGGAGGATCTGAAGCTGCTGTTGGTCTCCCCAGTCAGGCTGGGGGTACCCAAAGAAGGAATCCCCTCAGTTGACAAAGACGTTCTGGATGTAACAGTGCACTGCTCGACGTCAGGTTCTCAAATCACTGTGTGGACATACGGGCCAAACACACTTCCCTTTAATCAGGCTGGCACCTTTTTTCATTTAGTTTGTAACAACTTAACTTACTAGAACATGGGTCACTGAACTAGAAATCAACTATGATTGCAATAACAGAATAGTAAAGCTACTACAGCAATAACAAAAGCCAATGTGCCTCACACTTGAGTGGTGCTTCCCATTTTTAAAGACTTGCACCAACATCATCTTCCTCAAAGATATAACCCTTCTTCACAACCGGACTGTGAAGCGGGTGATCTCTCGTATCGCGGAGGAGAAAAGGAGGCTCTGGAAGCACGAATGACCGGCTGGAGGCGACATAACTCATAAGTGGAATTAGTATTCTAAGTCCAGTCTTCACATCAGGTCCGGTGCTCTTTCTGCTGTACTTTGCTGGTTTTCACCAGCACTGAAATCAACAGCGACACAATCAGTAGAGGCTTAATTCTCTGATCAGGACTCGAACTCAGTTCAACAAATGTTTACTCAGCCTCAACTCCGTGCCTCCACACGGCATCACCTCAAACATCTCTCAAAGATCGCGAGGCCCTTGTGACTTTTAATTGTCCAGACTCCCGTTTTATTAAAACAAAACATATTATGCCAAAACAGTATAAAAACTGAGGCTATTTAAATGTTTAGAGTTAACAAATTAACATACTAAACACACATGCACACAATTACAATGCCTATAGAGTTATATAGATAACTCACTTGGAAATAATGTCCAAGTCTAAATAAGAGCCCTTGGTCAAGGTGAGATCTTCCTGGTCCTTGGGAGAGAGTGCCAGGAAATGCCTAATTCACTTGAGAGTCCAAACATTTTTAGACTCTAAAATGGGTTTTAAACGAAAAGATTGGACTTCAAAGAAATTTAATTAAACTCCCAAATTACCTAATATTTGTTACTAATAAATGCAAAATTTGGGGAGAAAAAGCAGGAAACAAAATATTGGCAACAGTTGTTAGCTCAGGTGTCAATCTTTAAATAAATAAATAAATAAATAAATGCGAGCAGGTCTGGGAAAGAGCACTGGACTAGGAGTCCAGAGACATAGGCCCTAGGCCCAACTGTCCTCCACTAGCCAGGAAACCATGATGAAGCCCCTCAGCTTTCCAGGGCCTCAACTCCCTCATCAGTCCACCAGTTGCTGGGCTGTGCTGTGTGAGACACTTCCAGCTTCATGTTCTGTGATGTGAGCGCCCGTCCCCGGAGAAGCTCCTTCCTGATCCACGAACTAAAACTAACGATCGCTTCAGGCAAGCAGGACTGAGAAACTGTAAGAAAAAGAGAATGTGCAACCACCAGAACAAACAAGCCCTGGCTTCAGAGACCAAACTGAACCAAATAATGGCAAACGGCAGTCACTCAGAAGCTCACTGCACCCAAAGGGGCATTTTGTTCTACATGATACATGGGACCATTGTGAATTTCCATCAACACTCATGCACAGAAATTTCCAAAGCAAACATTCTTTGGAAATAAAAACTGCAGTCCTAGATGTCACCATTTTCCCTGGGCTGTGAGTCGCTCAGGTGACTGCATTCTGTATGGGCCCCCACAGGGGACTTGAGAAATCTTAATTTGCCCAAGGATGCTAATCAAGCCAAGAGGCTGAGAGTCATGAGGCTTTGTGTTGATGTGCTGTGTTTGTTTTAAATCAGACCGCCTCCTTGGTGTGAGGCTGAACCCTGTTATTAAATCCCCTTTTGTTCTGCGTGTACACCCATCAATCTTATCTTACAAATCAAATAGAGAGGAGATAGCATGTTTATAATTAATCCCTGTAAGCCGTTCCCGAACATCTAGTGAGACGCCCTATACAATGTGTACCCATAAATATCCCTTAGTTACACAGTGAAATTTATCTTAATGGTGTTTATAATGTCTTTTGCAGTAAAACAATGGCCTGGTTTTAATATAATGTAGACTATAGAACTTGTTTTGAGTTAGAGTATTATTCTGATTGATTATATCCAAGACAGGATAGTTTTATTATAAATAAGGAAAAGAACCACTTATAACCAATGCCAGCTAACTTTAAAAACTCCAAACTCATAAGTATATTATTGTTTGTGTTACTAATTTGGAAATCGGGCAGAGGCTATGAACTGTCCACAGTATTCATCTGTTCCTTCTCTCTTTTAGAAATAGAATCCCTTCTCAGTTTTAGCAAAGCACACAGCCACCCAGATAAAGACTACCTCTCTTAACCTTCCTTGTAGCTAGCTGCAGCCATGTGACTAAGTTCCCATAAATAGGGCGTGAGCAGAAGTGATGTGTGCAATTTCCATCTCTTGGCGTTTTAAGAATCCGAGTATGCACTCTTCTCTTTCTCTTTGCCCCTTCCGATGTGCTGGAATGTGGACGTAATGCCAGCTTCAGGCAGATGTGGACAACACCTTTGGAACAGGCAGAGCAACAGGAGAAAAAGAACCTCAATTCCAGGATGATGCTGGACACCTGTCTTCCTCTAGGCTGTTATAGTAAAGAGAAATGGGCATTAATCTTGACTGAGCCACTGAATTTTGTTACAGCAGTTTAGTAAATACCCAAATATAGAAATTTTTACTTAACCTTTTACTCTACATCCCCTTTTCCTACAGAAAATCATACTTCCCAATGTATTTTTTCTGTGTGTATATTCATAAAAATAAACATTTTAATATGCATTATAAGTATACAGGGAGGCAGCATAGTCTAGTACTTCAAAGTGAATGTACTGATGTCAGTCCCCGTACTTCAAATATTGGCATTGCCACTTACTAAGCTTTCTGTGACTTCGGGAAAATTATTTACCCCTTCTGACCTCAGTTTTGTCATCTATAAATGTGATCATGACAAAGCCTATGTTATATGGTTGTGATGAGAATTAAACAATAATGCATACAGTCATGCACCACACAATGACATTTTGGTCAATGACAAACTACATAGACGATGGTAGTCCCATACGATTAGTACCATATAGCCTAGATGTGTAGTAGACTGAACCATCTAAGTTTATGTAAGTACTGTAGAGGAGGAATAAATTTTCCTCCACCTTTCTAGGTTCTTCTAGCTTTTCTAACAATTAAATTGACATGAGACAGATTAACTGGAGAAAAACAAACAAAAGTTTAATAACGTGTATATGTGGGGGAAACCCAGGAAAACCGAGTAACTCACCCAAATGGCCAAAGCCCTCACCTTAAATACCATCTTCAGCTAAAGACAAAAGAAGATGTTGGGAGTGAGGAGAGGCAGAGACTTCAAAGGAAAGGGGAAGGCAATTCACTTCTAGGTGAAAAGGAGCAAACGTTTGGAAAACAAGTGTTTGGCCACAAAGAAACAGAAAAACACAGAGGGAAGCCCAACAAGCAGACTTTTCTAGATTCCTCCCTGTCTGCCACCTAGTTCATGTTGTGCTAAGGTGATAATTTGCTTCCTTAGACCAGTGTTTTGATCTGAATTCTTTTAGGCAGTTGAGAGGGAGGTAAAAAAGAAAAACTTTGAGTCTTTTTGTTCCTTAAAAATAATCAGTTTAAATAATCCTCATGTTAAATAGACCATTTTGGAGTGGCAAATTTTGTTCCCCTTCAGTACAGTGTACCACGTTCTCACAACAACAAAATCGCCTAATGACACCCTTCTCAGAGCAATGCATGACTGTATAGAGAACCTAAGTTCTCAGTAGGTGTTAGCTCTTGTGCTAATGATAATATTATTGCTATGTCTAAGAAGCAAATTCAGGTACTCAGGTAGGACAAAAAGTATCGTGGACTATAACTTCCAGTCTGTCCAGACCCTGATAAAGATAAGCTGAAATAAAATTGATCATGCAAAATTGAAAAGCTTTGTTTTTTAACCCATCTCCTCGCTCCTTTTTTCCTCCAGTGAAGCACTTCTTCCTCATTTTTATTCCTAGTTTCTAAATTTCCAGCCAAACAAGAATGGATGTGTTGTCATCAGCTCTTAAGTTCACCGCAGTATTCTCATTTAGAGCCTTTGTTCAGGAAATCCCAGGCAATATATTTTAGGTAAGAGAAGTATTTGGTGGTGCTTCTTACTAAATGTATATTGAAACTCAATTTGTCAGTGGCCCTTCATTCTTCCCTGCTGCTCAGTCATCTTGCTTTGTCCTCAAACTCTCCAGCCTCTAGACACTTGGCTTGAGACCAGGAACAAATATTAGCTGTTCAGGAACTTTATATATGAAGAGTGTAAAGAGTTGAGGAGGGTAGAGAGAGAAGTGGTAATGACCAAACACTGGCCATTCCAGCCCTGGGGCTTAGGGAAGTTTAGGGGTGGCTGGGACAGGAGGAAAAACACAAGGCTGGGGATGGAAAACTGGTCCTTATACAATCTAGGACACATATTTTAGGTGTATGGACTGTTGATGACGACTATGGTAAAAATGAGGGATGACAACACTGAAGGGTATTAGAGTGAATGTTAACATAAATACCAGTTACAGATCCTCCAGTACTGAAGCCAGAGGAGAAAACCCAAATTGCAGAGTTTTATAAATCACAGAGTTTCAAAAATGAGGCATTAATAAGAGTAATGATGACAATGATGAAGATAGTTGAAGCAGACGCCTTTGACAATGCCTGCCATGCCCAATTCTCCCTAGTTTAGCCTGCCCTGTTCAGAGCAGAGCAGCTCTTCTAAGCACTACAGTATCCCATTCCCTCTGAACAGAGCGGATTAGACCGGTAGAAATACCTAATCCACGATAGGCCCATCAGATTCCTTCTCTAGCATATATTGTTCATTCACTCAACAATTGGTTTCCACTTTTAGCCGCGATAGACTAGACTCATATCAAACCAACCCTCTTGCCAAGAACAACCAGATGAGTTAAAATACCAAACTAAAATAATTAAAATAGAATAAAATAGCTACCAAGGTAGCAAGACCTGAGAGCCAAGATCCTGGAGAGAAGGAAAGGAAATCACAAAGAGATTAGCCAGACACTTGGCAACACTTTTCTCCTTGATGCATTTGAAGTAGTGGCTAAGAGGCTGAAAAGCTGAGAAGAGCATTCTGCTTTCAGTTTTCTGCTGTTGAGACAAAAAATCAGAGTTCAGGGCTCACCAAAAATAAGGGTCCTGGAAACACGCCATACTTTCCATTGGAATCACTGAAGGGATCCACCTTAAGAATAAGGGCTTATAGAAACAAACAATCTCTGTAAAGAGTGACACACAAATTTGAATTAGCTCGGTCTCAGATTGGATTAAAGTAATTAGCCTCTATCCTAATAGCTCTGTCCAGCATCAGAAGCCAAAGTATGTCCTCCCTGGGGGATGATAACATCATTGAGAACCTCAAATGATCTTTTCAATTTTTCTATACAATGTTCAGTGCTCAATAGGAGACCATTTAACCAAAACCAAGAGATAAAAATATATCAGACAACAGAATCAAACCTCAGGAGATCCAGTTATTAGACTTATCATTTACTCACCAATTCATTGCATACCTACCACATGTCATGAACCATGCCAGGCAATGAGAATAGACTGGTGAGCAAAAGTTATGGTTATTGCCATCATGGAGCTTATAGCCTGGTGGAGGAGATCAACAATAATCCTTCATTTGAATTAAGAGAAATCAAGAGTCAGTGAGAGTCCATTAACAGTGACAGGTGGGAAACTGTGAGCCATGTAAAGTGGTGGCCAGACCTCAAGCAGGAATAAATTTTGAAGGAGAAAATCTAACAGCCTTGCAAAGAAAGCTGATCTGTTGCAGAGGAGAAGATAGTATATTTATAGAAAAAAGCATAGATGAGAGAATATGCAGGCCCAAAGAGAGTTGGAGAGTAGCTTCCTGATGGCATTCTAGTTGTCAGGAAGTCCAACTACATTTCCCATAACTGGGTTCCATGAGATTGACCCTATGCCCTTTTAATCAGCACAGTTTTGACCTGAGCTTTCTTAAGTGAATTTCTGATCCTTGCAACAAAGAAGATGTCTGACAGACAGGAGTCATTTATGTGACCTAGGAACTATTATGCTGCAAAAAAGAAAAGAAACATAAATTCAATGTATTGGATTAGCCTGTTATAAATTTCACTGGATCACATTAGAAAACTCTATACATGTCTGATCAAACTTACACAGTATAATCATATGCTGAGAATGTAAAACAATGAGAGGGAATAGCAGGTGCCAGGCAGCTGAGATTCCATGCCCCAGCATAAACAAGGATGCCTCCAAATGAGTCAAGGTTGCCTCCCAAACGAGTGAAAATCTAAATGTGGTATTTAAACAAGTATTATTACATCGCAGTCTTTGACCAAAACACAAAATACGTTTCCAGTGTTTTTAGCCATGTAGTTGTTCTTTTTCTGGAAATATTTGTGTGTTTTAGCTGTGTAAATCCCTGTCTTTACTTCTCCTCTTGCCACCTATGGCTCCTATTAGAAGGCCCCTCTGTCCCAATTGCCTATATTCAAAGTGGTCCAGGAAGAGGGTGCTCTGCAGAGGCAGGCAGGGAAAAGATACATAAAGGTACCTGAATGCACCGGGCAGATGTGCGGAAAGGCGAATGGTACTTGGGGTTTAGCAAAATAAAAACAAAACTCATTTAAAAGTAATATAACTAAAATGACACCAGGCGTATTTAAATTCCAAGAGCCAGAGCCTCAGCACTCTTTTGAGATCTTGACCAAATATCCTCTGGCGATGGTAATTGTATCTTCTCCTCGCTCATTTTGGCTCGTTTGCAAGTGGGCCAGATTATTTACAGGTTCATGTTATTTACGTTCATTTATTGATTCACCTGTACACGTACAACCACAAACACAATAGTTTATGAACTTCAATCAAGCAGTAAAAAAAAAAGAAAAAGGAACAAATGTCTTTTGCTGGTGAATTCAGCATAGCACAGTTTAGAATTTTACCCACAGAAATGTCAGATCCTTCTTTCCCCATCCAAATCCACAAAAAGGAAACAAAAGAAACAAGCCTCACTAAGTAAAAGGAGCTAAAATTAGCCAGCAGCAAAGATGATGCCAGTTGCCCAGGGCAACAAATGGTTGATGGATGGAATAATTAAGATCGACAGTAAACTAATCTCCGTGCCTTTATTGAAAACCAAGTCCCCTGAATCAATTAGCCTTGTCATGGATACCTTTTGTAAAACAACTATGACATTCCAACCACTTCTGTTTTTTTATAGATTTGCCTACACTTCAGTAAGTGCAGGGACTGATTCAAAAGCACCAAGAGATGATAATGGAGGATTCCAATACGTTTGGCACTGCACAAACAAATATAGCCACAGTCCTTGAAAAAATATAAATGTCAGAGACAAAGGAAGCCCAGAAGCCTTCATGGACATTCTCAAAGACGTAATATCTTCTTTGCTAAGCAAAGTCTAAAAACCATCCTTTAAATGGGCCAAGCATGTACCTGTTAGAATGGAGACCCATTTGTCTACTCTCGTCAGTGATGGAGCTGGGAGAGCAAATGGCATTCAAAGCAGATCTTCTTGCACTCGCATAGTCAGTTTGGGGTCTGGGACAAAACGGGAAAGACAAGAAGCTGAAAGAATGGAAGGAGGGTGTTTCCAGAGCGGGGAGCTTTGTGCTAACATCCTATACTCAATAGATCAACTGTGTAGCTACTGCGCGCATTACCCCCAAGTTAGGGAATCAATCAAAATGATCAGAGATGGCCAAGGAGAGCTGCTCTCTGGCTTCTGGAGCTTCTGTGACCTGAATTAAAGCAACAGTTGCTATAGCCACTTAAGAATCTGAGGGATTCCACAGTTAATCAACGGGCACGGGACAGAGGGTTATGACTTCAGAGTAAAACCCTTTTTGAGTTATTTTCATAGAAAATCTTGCTAATTTTGTTTGCCTACTCTCCTGCTTCTTTTGCAGTACAGTGAAAGAAAGTCACTTAATGGTTCTTTACTGCTGCAGGCTCTTGCAGTGCCTTGCAAGTAGTACTTCTGAATATCCTGGCTAGGTAAGTTTGGGAAATACTGGTTTAAACAGAGTTTAAAGGATTTCTTTACCATAGAGCATTTCAGAGCATTTAATGTGAATGAATGAATTGAGAACAGAGTTGAGAGGTGGTATATAGTACAGAGTGTTTCCAAAAAATTTTGAGCACGGAAGTCTTTTTTCACAAACATGTCATGGAACTATTTATTCCACAAAATACACTTCCAGAATTCCTATTTTAGAAGGTAAACACAGACATGAAAGGTGCATGAGACTAAGCTGAATAAGTATGACCTAAGGATATATCTTGTAAAATACCCATTAAAATTTATATACCAGTTTTACTGTGATGGAGAGAGGAAGGAGATTGGAGTTATTCAATAAGGGAACTTGCCTTTTTCCCTAAAATGTTCCAATGTCAAAAGTAAAAGTTCAGCAACTTAGGATATTTAATTTCTTTCTTTTTTTTTTTTTTTTTGAGGAAGATTAGCCCTCAGCTAACTACTGCCAGTCCTCCTCTTTTTGCTGAGGAAGCCTGGCTCTGAGCTAACATCCGTGCCCATCTTCCTCTAGTTTATACGTGGGACACCTACCACAGCATGGCTGCCAAGCAGTGCCATGTCCGCACCCGGGATCCGAACCAGCGAACCCCAAGCCGCCAAGAAGCGGAACGTGCGAACTACCGGGCCGGCCCCATAGGATATTTAATTTCTTGATTAATTTTTTAAGTAAAATTTTATTATAACAATAATAACATTGGCAAATTTTTATATGTAAATATATATACTATGCATGTACCTTGCAACTTTTGTTTATGGAATTTTATCACTTACTCTAAGATGAAAAGAGAAAAAGCTTTAGCATCAAAGCTAAAACCAAGTGGTCCTGACTTGCCCCCCAAAAGTTGGCATCTGTTGCAAATACGCTAACCCAGGCCACACGTAAAAAGTTTTGAGATGAGATGTTGGCTAAGTTGGCTAGGGCGATTTTACATCCCAACAGAGAGTGATTGAAGGGAATAATAACGTTTTGCCTCTTTGTAAAAAAGTGAACCCTTTAAATTTGTCACTGATGGAAGCAAATTGTCCCACTTTTTTTAAAATAGAGATTTATTTTATACAGATTTTTACAGTCCTATATGCTCATTACAGGAAGGCTAGAAATCACTGGGTATTATTAACAGGCACAAACTAAAACAGATTCCTAAGCTTGCCACCTACTATGGGCATTTTGGTGTACGTCCCTCTTGATACCTATTATTTCACAGAGTTTAGATCATTTTGTGTATATTTTGCATCCTACTTGTTTCCTTGACTTCCTAATGATCCGAGGCATTTTCCCACGTCTTAGAAACTCTTTGAAAACATCATTTGAAATGGCCAGTCTACGATTTCCGAGCCATTAGCATGCGCATTACAGGCAGCGTTCAGCAATATAGGGCTCTGTTTCTGCTTCTCCTGAGACCTCACCCAGGTGAAACCTCCCTGGCCACACTGCAGGGACCCTGCCTTCTGTTGATGGACAGGCTTTGGGAGGTAGATGATTGAATATTCACTACACAGAAACAAGCATTTTCTTCTACACAGTCAATTTCAAGGGCGAAAGCTGCATTTTTCTCTCAAACTCACATGTAAAAGGTACCCTTAGGCCTAAAACACTATTTGCTTTGCCAAACTCACCAAACACAGGAATCATCCGTCCAGCAGCACAAGACGGAAATGGCTGGAGCTCCCCTCTGAGCGCTGTAATATTACAAACCCTCAATGCTGCGGGAAGCAGAGCCCAGGAAATCAGTGAATCACAGGGTGGGGTTTTACTACCAGTGAGTGTATGTGCCTCTGGCCATTTAAAGTCCCTCTTTGTAAATAAATACGTCCAGTGGTGAAAAGAAACAAGTCTTCTTATATATTTTTCATGTGATTATGGGTCCCATGAGAAGTAACACAAAAATTCTATTATCAGTATAGGCAGCGGTGGGGAAGCTTCCACCAACCATTCCAAATGCCATCCATTAACTAGGATGGGGCCATCTGTCGGAGAGAGAGGGCAGTTCAAGTTGAGCCGGTATTTCTCCTTCTTGGTGGGCTGCGGCTGCAGAGCTCCATACACCTTTTCCCAGGGTCAGGAAGAGCCATCAGTAGGAAATAACTTAAAGTCACTACTCGTGTGGGCTGGATATGAACCAGCCCCCTAGAAAGGCTGATCTCGACGCAACAGCACTAAACTCCAGGCCCTGCCAGCCTCCCACAGCCCAGGCTGCTGACACTTTTATTTGCTGGCATTTACAATGTTGCAGCAGCTCAGCCCTGCTAATGTGGCTGCTTCCAACACAGCACTTAGGCAAGGACTTCTTGGAGAGGAAAGCAAAAGGATGCTTCTCTGGGGTAAGAGGCCACCATCAGACCTGTTCATGAAAAAAGGGAATTGCAATGTCTCAAAAGCAAAAGCTTAGGGTTGGTTAGTCCCCTAGTGTCCTCTGATGCACAATGTGGTTATTTGTCACACACAAAGACACACCTGTTAAGGTACCTATCATTATTTTTTCCTTCTATTTGTAATGAAGCAAAGAAATTTGCCATTTAAAACTACGGCTGCCTCCTAAGGAATTGGCCCTGTTAAAGGGAAGATGAGCCTCTGCTATAGCTGGCTACAGCCTAGTCAATGGCCTGGGCTTTATATATGCAAAGACGGGTGTGGAGTCCAGTCTGGAAGTCAGCCTGGAGCAGTGGAGCAGAGTTGCAAAAGAGGCAGGGGGGGGCTGGCCCCGTGGCCGAGTGGTTAAGTTCGCGCTCCGCTGCAGGCGGCCCAGTGTTTCGTTGGTTCGAATCCTGGGCGCGGACATGGCACTGCTCGTCAGACCACGCTGAGGCAGCGTCCCGCATGCAACAACTAGAAGAACCCACAACGAAGAATACACAACTATGTACCGGGGGGCTTTGGGGAGAAAAAGGAAAAAATAAAATCTTTAAAAAAAAAAAAAGAGGCAGAGGGAAGGATTGGGCTTTTCGAGTGGCCATTGTGGAGAGAGGTGCAGGGGTGTACATTACAAAAGCAAAGGCAGAGGAGAGGAGGAGAAGGGCTGTGAGAGAGCCAAAGACCAGCGCCCTCTGCTGGTGAGCGCTCTGGGGAGAAATCCTGATAGTGGGAGGGTCAAGAGGACTTTTCCCAACAGGGAAATCTTCACTTATTTGCTGTAATATAACTTTGGGACCTGCAAACCTTCGGCACAAACTCTGCTAAATGCAACAGCCTTGACTGAGAGAGCTAAAATTTACTGAGACCTACTATGTCTTAAACCGTTTGTACTTCACACGTATGAACGAATTGAATCCAGACAAGGTACCATGAGGTAGGTGCTATTATTATCATAATCATTCCCACTTTACAAATGAAGAAACTGAGGCAAAGAGACGTTAACAAGCGAGTAAATGGCAGGACTGGGATTTGAACTGAGATGGTGGAGCTCGAGGGCCACGTGCTTAAGCACTGCACTGTACTGCACTCTACTACATTAAGGGACAACAAGAATTCAGTGCAAATGGGAAATGGGCTGGAAGTGATGAGCCCCTAGAAATAATCCAAACACCTTAGACAATGGCATTGGGCCAGCATTCCCCCAGATCTTACCGGGTGGGATGATTCTAGCTGATGTCCGAGTTACCTACCCTTTCTTTCATGATTAATTGATTCAATATACGTTTAATGAACCTCCTACAAGGTGCCAAGCACTGCATTTGGCAGGAAGAAAACTATGAAGAAAGCAGGCCTTGCTCTTGCCCCCACAGAGCTTACAGATAGATGGGCAGTGCAGGCCAATAGGTTATAAACTTGCTGTGATAAGGGAAGTATACTGTGCTTTAGAATATACTGGAAGAGCTCCTAACCCAGACTTGGAAGGCCTAAACTAATCCTAAAAACTTAATCAGAGTTAGCCAGGAAGAAAGAGGACCAAGAGAAATCCAGGCAAAAGAATCAGCATGTGAAAAGCCCATAAGCAAGAGAGGCCGTGGTTTGGAAGAGCCTGGAACCATTTGGGAGAAAAATGAAAAGAAATATATTTGGATATGTGAACTGCATTCGGATTGCAAATGCCGCATAAAGAAATGACATTTCATCACAGGGCCAATGAAAACCGTTATCATGTTTTAGGCAAAAGAAGGGTATGATTCGTTCAACCAACAAAGATTTATTGAGCACCCACCATGTGCCAGGTACTGCTCTGGACACTGGGGATCAATCTGTGAACAAATCAAAGACCCCGGCCTTACGTGGCAGTGGAGAGGGCAGACAATTCATATCAAACATAAAAAGTAAATTATGTAGAATGTTAGAAGGTGATAGAACTATAAAAAAGAAAAAGCCTTCAGGATAAGATGGACTGGGAGTGGAGGTAGGCAAAGGGAGCATGGCCAGATGTCATTGTAAAGAGAGTTGGCGGGTGGCCTTACGCAGGTGGTAGCCAGCAAAGACTCAGAGGATCTTAGTGTTGGTCACTCTGCAACTCACAATCAGCATGTGCAAACAGATGGTTAGATATTTAAAGCAAAATTTAGGACCTTTTCAAATTTGCTCTATGCCCACAATCTTGCCTAGCTAACTTGGAGTCATAGTCTCACTTTAATTCAGAAACATAAAATCACTTTAGACTTTAGAGTCTAGAAAATAACCAAAATCCAGAAACGCATTGAAATTTAGCCCAAACCTCAAGCATTTCCATAAGCTACTAATATCATATGTATCCCTTGGACGTCTTTAACTACTTCTATATCCCCTTAGCTTCATATCCATCTCTTAAAAATATTTGATTTACATCTATTTTTCCTATGGCCACCCCAAAGACTTTCTTCCCACGGGATGACAAAAGCAACCATATTCGGTCAATTTGGTTTCTTTCCTCCCTTTTTTCTTTGCTGAGTTTATAATTGTCAGGAACAGCTGTGCACATTGCCAAGGCCTTCCCCAAAACTAGCAGGGCTCTAACACACAAAACATCTATTCTGCTTCTAAATTTGTTTTTAATTATATTACAAGATGGAAAAAGAAATGCCTTAGCTGTTAACACTGGCTCGGTGGGGCCAACAGTAGACAGAGAGCAGACACAAGGAAATACTTCAAAATTTTTTTTTCAGTTTGCCATGATTTAATAGCAGATATTCCTGGCTTTGAGTGAACTCTGCAATATCCCTGTGCGACAGGATAAATGATCATCTACCACTATTAATTTTAGGTCATAATGTCTGAAATGCCGCTTCAAAAATAAATGCAGTATTTTCACTTTATTTGGTCAGGTAAATACTAAACTATTTTGTCATAATAACTTTACAACACTGTGTTTCACCTTGTCTTCCCTTGACTGCTGAAGGTAATAGGGACCGTTTTATTATGTCCATAAATTGAGTCAATTGACTTATCCTTATATCCTGTTTCCTGAACTTAACGAGAGATTCTGCATCATTAGGAAAGCACACCATCCTGCAGCAGGATCAAAAGCAAAGGAAGGCTGATAATAAGTCATTCTGATTTCAGGGAATGTTCACCAGGCAAACTTTCAATATTCTGGCAGAAGTAAAACAAATAACTGACTTTGCAAAGCACGGTCAAAGCTCTGCTCAGAGGCGTGCTTATGCTGGAGACATCCCAGAAGGGTCCACACACACACACACACAAATCACTCTCTCTGGATGTGAGGCACATGTAATGAGTCTGTAGATTTAGGTGGTTCCATGGACCTAGCAGAGCAAAACCAAAATATCCAATATTTTTGCATGGAAACTTTTAAAAACTTTCGTATAGTCACAGTTTTCGAAATTCAGACTAACAATCACATTCTTATTAGATCTCATTGTGAAACGTGAATGCTCGTGGTAAAGCCAAGGTCTTCCTTCTGGCTTGTGAACTTTGAAAACTGTGGGAGTTTTGTTTTTGATGTTGTTGCTTTCTTAAGTCTCCAGACCCCAGTACAGTGCCTGGTACATAGTTCAATAAACAGTTGTGTTGTTGACACTGTATTAACCATGACAATGACAAAGGTGATAGGGTCCTCCATACTGCATTCATAGGAGGATGAGGACCCAACCCACAAATATTGATGGTAGTGATGACAAGAAATAACGGTTTTAAATAATAGCTATCATAGAGTGAACATCTGTGCTGTGCTGAGCACTCACCGTAGATTACTTCATTTGATCCTCACAACATTCCCATGAGTTACGTACTATTCTTGTTACCACCTTACAGATGAGTACGCTATAACTTAGAGAAGTTACATAATGTGATCAAGTTCACACAGCTGCTAAGTGGCATCTGCTTCCAAAGCCTGAGCTTTTGGAATCCAGGGTCCAAATTTTGCAGGCTATCATCCAGAGAAGGCTCCTCTGCCCAAAGACACAGCCAGGAACAGCAGCTTGGTAAGAAAAGAGCAAAGAGCCTACACGTGCAGCAGAGCCAAAGACAATGGGTGAGGCTGGGCTGAGCAAGCAGGTCTCTTGTCTAGGTTAATTTAGTTTGCTAAAAACCACACCCCCAGCAACTATATTTTGGACCCACTACTCCCCTGGGTCTCTCCCACCTGCTGGAACCACATGAGAACTCTTCTGCAAGAGCCATTGGAACTTCCTCCTTATTACTTTATAGAATTCCCAGATTCTCCCTAGACCAAAGAATTTGACGATCTCTAGCTTTGTAACAACAAACACAACCAGCATTAACTACTCTCTAAAGCATTGCCCAAAATGCTTAAGTGCTGAGGACCCAATTTAAGGCCATTGAGACTGGGTGACCCTCACGCATTCCCACTGGACAGCAAGACCAGAAGCAACAATATAGAACAATATAGAAGCAACCACTTCAGGCTATAGCTGCACAAGCCAAGTAAGTTAGAAAACTGAGTGATTACTAGTGAATTTCATTCAGCTTGTAGACCATCAAGGAATATGATTATTTGCATTCTCCACGATACAGAAGTAAAAGTAAGATTCATCCAGCATTTGTTAGAATCATCTAAAACAAATAAAAAATTATAAGCCTGGGTATGTCTGTAAGGAGTCCAAATACAAATTATTAGCTAATGTCCAAGGATCACAGCAGTGTGATCTGACCCCTGCCAACTCTCCAGCTTCACCTTGTTCCACTGCTCCTCACTTACTGCTCTCCAGCCACATGAGACTACTTTCTGTTTCCAGTTCAGGGCTGTGCATGTGTTGTTCTTCCGTCTGGAATGGACTCCCCCACTCACAGTCATCACCTGGATAACTCTTGTTATCTTTACAGGTGCAAATAACAGAAATTCAAACTCAAGTGGCTCATATAGTAAAGAACACACCAAAAAATCTGAAGCTAGGAGTGCTCCAAGGTTGACTTATGCAGGTAAGGAAGCCAATAGGAGCCCAGATTCTTTCCATCTTCTTGCTCTACATTTCCTGAGAGAGATTTGTCTTCAAGTGAGCTCTACTCCAGATCACCAGACATGATAAAATTCTGAAAGGGTCACCTCTTCCTTGTAAAGAGTGAGGAAACCATTTCCAAAAGTCCTCTAGCAGACTTCTCTTTTGTCTCAGTAGCCAAAATTATAATCCATGCCTTAACCAATCACATGCTCTAACTTAACACATGCCTGAACCAACCCATGGCAAGGCACTGAGACCACCATTATCAACTCAGATCAATCAGGACATATATCCCGGGGCCACCTCCCTTGAAGCATACGGCTAGACAGAGAGAGTTGGACACACGAAAATAAAAAGGGAGGAAAATAGTCCTCTAAGAAAGAAAGAGGGAAGGAAACTGGGTGTTTGGTGAACAATCTATCGGGTCTGCTACAAACAACCCATAGGATTTGTTACAGATGTCGCTTTCTCAGGAAAGCCTTTCCTGAAACCCACCCCACACCCAGACTCAGATCTCCCCATTACGTGCTATCAAGAACATTCTGCTTTTTTATCATGGAGTTTATCACAATTGTAATGAAATAATTAGGCGCATTAATATTTTCTTAATGTCTTTCTGTCCTACAACACTCCCTTGTTTCTTGCTCTAACTGCAGCACCTAGCATGATGTCTAGCAGAGCTACTGGCCTCCTTCCCTGGAGCTGTCCTGCTATCGAGACTCCACCTCAACCCCTTCCTTCAAGACATGCAATTTCCACTATGTCTGCTCTGCGGACTCCACGATGTCAACAGCAGTCAGGGGGTTAGGAGTCTGCCTGCCTCCAGGCCTCACTGCCAGCAGCACTGTTGGCCAGTGACATGCCCTGCTTCATCTCCCTTATCCACAAAGGCAGCCTCTGTCAGCCCCTGCCAAGAGAGCAGATGGCCAGGCTGTGTCCAGCTTAATCTCCTAGGGAGGTATATTTCCCTCTGCAGCTCACAGCCTCCAAGAACAAGTGGCCTATGAGACAGGAATTTGGCACCGGCTGGTCAAAATGTCTCCAAGACAGTTTCTCTGGTGGCATCAGGGTAAATGCATAAACTGTGCTTTATTCTTTCCCTTTGAGAGAACAACTGAGATAGAAGCACTGAGTTCTTTGGAGTCAGACAGACTTAGAATATTATTTAATCTTTCTCTTAATGGAGAAAATAATCATTCCCTCGTGACATTGCTGTGAGGTACCACGGGGTAATGATTGTAAAATGTAACAGATGATAGAGTTCATTAGTCTTGTTGCATTGACATCTATGGACTCTTTTATACTCAAAACTGTGTGAGGTCAACATCCAGTGGGAAGTGGTGTGGTGGGCTTCAGAATTGCAAATTGCTCACTAGAGGTAAGATGACAACTGTGATTCTGTCAAGGCTGGTTGGCCAGGCCTGGACGGTACTTCCTGGAGGAGCTGAAGAAGGCGTCTGTGTTTAGGGTGACTTGAGAAACTCCACCTTTAGAAATTAAAACTAAGAGTAAGAGTCCAGAGGGACTTCCAGTTACCATACTCTAAAGGAAGAGTATCGAGCCCAGGAATCATGACCGTGAGAACTTAGTCATTTTTTTCTGGAAGCTGATAACTTTCCCTTGTTATCCCATACCCTTACCATTAAAGGGACTGGATACTTGTCTTCAAAGTCAGCCAGGAGTCAGGAGGTTGAGGACACCGCTTCTCAATCTATAGCTATCTTCTGAACAAAAGAACAGCAGGGTAAAAGGTGGTGGGTGGTAGCTTTTGCAAGTAGAGGAAAGCAGCCTGCATCCCTGAGTCCAGCTCAGGACTCAGGAGGAAAATAAAGGCGTCTCCAGCCCACCTACCTGGAGAAGTGACTGTCCCCTCAGAGGGCTTTCAAGACCGTTGCTCCTCAATGGCAACACACCCTTCCAATCGATGTCTTCTTTTGCCCCCAGTAGATGTGGTGATGCCATTCTCTCTCAGGGGAGTCTTAAGCTTTGCTGGATGACGGATTGACATTCCTTGTGCAAATGGACTGCTCCACTCTGTCCATGGGTCCCCCACCCCTGTGCCCTGCAGAGGTACAGCCAACATTGTAAGAGATCACGTTCTATGAATGCAGTAATTCCAACCTGAAAAGTTCGAGAAAAGACACAGTTGGAAGATGCGTTCTTCTACATTCATGCCATAAATTTAAGAATGGGAAATTTAGAACTACCAAAAAATAACCATTTGCATTTCCTTGCATACTCTAGGTAAGATGTGCATTTGTAGTCATCGAAGAAGCACAGTATAATCTGAGAGAGTCACTGGAAGCCACTAGTCAAGGGTGGCAAGATAGATGATGCCATATCACAAGTAATGACATAATCAGTATTAAATAAATGGTCTTAGGGTACCGCAGAAGCAAGAAGATCTAGACTGTTTCAATGCCAAAAGTTCTGAAGAGCTATGTCATTGTAAGTAAAAACAGTATTGTTATTTTGTTTTGTTTGTTAATTTGTTATATTGTTTTTTATTGCCCAGGAGACACAAAATTAGGCAGGACCCATGCAATTAACAATAAAGAACATGAAGAGATGCCTGGACATGTGCACTGGTTAGACAATACATAAGTGTATAAGTACCTCTGCTCTACTTATTATTCTAAACCTTCATGGACAAATCACTTTACTTCACACAAGCCCACAGATTTTGTAACACATTTTTTATCAAAGTGCATAGATAGATAGGAGTGTCACAAAAACGTATTTGCCCAAGTCCCCATACACCCTCAAGAAAGCCAGAAGCCCTGTCTCTTGACATGATTTCTCCCCTTCTGCCATAGAAATCAAGTTTTAGCTGAACACATGATCGCATAAAGCCAAGATTTCCCAGCCTCCCTTGTTAAGATGTACGGCCATTTGAGACTTCTGGGTTATGCCCCTAAAAAAGAAATGTGCAGGCACTTCTTTGACCACTTCCCTCCCTCTAGAGGCTGGGATATGATGAGAACTGAAGCATTCCTGGAACCCAGAAATGTCATCCTGGGGTTGGGAGGGTAGAGTCACGCTACCAGCACCGTCTCTCCTATCTCTAGACTGTCCTGTGAGATGGAAATAACTTCCTACTTTATTTAAGCTACTGTATTTTGCGGTCTCCTTGAAACAGCAATTTACTGAGGTGAGGAAAAAAAAAAGCCTGTGGAGAATAAATCCAGGGTTCAGTTTTAGGCTTGTTAAGTTTGAAATTCCTATGAAATATCAAAATGGTGACGCCTCATGAAGAGTTGGATCCACAGTCTGAAGCTCATAAGAGAGATCTATGTTAAAGACATAAATGCCAGCATTGCCAGCATACAGATTTTAATCAACCTCATTGAGGTATAACTTACAATAAATTGCACCCATTTAACATGTTCAGTGTCAGGAATTTTGACTAATGTATACACCCATGAAACCACCACACAACAAAGATATAGAACATTTCCATCAATCACCCCAAAAGGTTTCCTCGTGCTCTTTTGTAGTCCATCCCTCCCTCTGCCCCCAACCTCAGGCGATGCTGGTTGGTTTTTTGTCACTATAGATTATCTTGCATTTTCTAGAATTTTAAATAAATGGAATCGTATAACACATACTCTTTTCTGTTGGTATTCCTTCACCTAGCAGAATACATTTGAGAGTCATGCATAGTGTTGTGGGTATCAGTTTTTCATTCTTTTTTATTGCCAAGTAGTATTCCATTGTATAGATACCACATTTTGTTTACCCATTTACTTGTTGGTGGACTTTTGGGTTGTTTCTAGTTTGGTGCTATTGTGAATGAAGCTGCTATGAACATTCATGCACAAGTTTTTATATGGACTTGTGTTTTCCATACAGATGGATTTTGAATCTTTAGGATTTGAAATTCTCAAGAATTTGAGAAAATAAGAGAGCCCAGGACAAGGCTCTGAGATATTCCATGTAGAGTTTGGAATGAAGAGGAGAAGTCCCCAAAGCAGAATTGGAAAGAAAGGCCAGAAAAGCAGAAGAAAGCCAGTTAAATATGGTGTCACTGAAGCCAAGAGAAAAAGCGTTTCAAAATGGCAGAAACTGACAGCTCTGCCAAATGCTGCTGCAAAGTAAAATAGGATGCACACTAACAAGTGTCAATTAAATTTGATAACATTAAAGTGATTGACAACCTTAGCAAAATGAATTTCGGTAGGGAGGTGGGGGCAAAAGCCAAATTGGAACTGGTCAAAGAGCAAATGAGAAGTGAGGAAGTGAAGTAAATATGTATACACAAGTTTTCTTAGAATCTGGACTGTGAAAGAGGCAATTGATGAGAAGATGAAGTTAAGGGAGAACTGTTTAAAATGGAGGATACAAAAGCATGTTTGAATGATGATGGGAAAGATTCAGTTTGGAAATGGACATGGGGAAGGTGAAGGAATGATTGGGTTCATCTAATGTAGGAGTTTTATTATGGAATGAGTAGGGCAAGGCAACGGAGGGTATTGGGAAGAAAGAGGTTGGAATGAACATGAAATGTAAGCAAATTGGGAAGAAAATAAAGACAGGAGGAGATGGAGCAGTTGGTGGACTAGAGGCCTTAATGAAGTACTGCCGTGGTAGAGGCAGGAAGGAAAGAGGTAGGGGTTGAAGAGTGGCATGTTTGAGTAAGTGGCTTCAGAGTGATGCAGTCTGTGGCAATGACAAGTCTAGAGTGTGACCCTGGAAGTGAGCAGCTAAGTCAGAATGGAAGAGACAGTAATAATCAATGTGGAAGTCAAGGCTCTGAGGGACAGGGTGCTAGCTGTACAAGTTGTCCAAACAGGCAATGAAGTTGCCAAGGGCAAAGGCAAGATTGGGCTAGAGGAGATGCTGGCAACAAGGAGGCTTGTCTCTATGGAAAAGTTAGATGCTTGGTCAAAATGAACTGGGTATGGGAGGGGAGAATTCGGGGGTGGGGGGACCATGGACACACGAATACAGGCTGTGGGATGACTGCAGCAAGTTTTGGGGTTCCACTTCAAATCCCAAAGATCTGCATGCCCACGAGTTGGGAGACGGTGGGAATCCAGCTTTTGTGGCAGCTCTTAATTGATTAGAAAACTATTCTTGTGGCATTAATGTCTCAACAAAAGAATACTAGAGAAAATCTATGTTTCTGCTATTTCCAGCAGAAGTTGTTCATGTAGCCAAAGTACTAGTCCTGTGAGATACAGCCACCGTTATTTTATATTTATTGCTGTACTTAATCTTTTAAGAAAACAGGATTAACTTTCAGATTAAACACCATGTAAATGTTGCACTGCACTTTAATTAAAATGAATAAGCTAATTAAACCAGAAAAAAGTTCAAATAAACCCTTGGGAGTGCAGCATTAAAGAATATACCCTTTGTTAATGTTTTGTGATGTGAGTAAAGATTATAGCACATTCGAGATAAATATTAGTTGGCTTTGTTATATTAAAGGTTCTTGGATCATATATCACACCATTAATGGCTAGCTTATATTAATTATGTCTGCAGACCCAAGCAATACTTGACAATATATGATATATGGTATATTATAATATGACTCAATTCTTAGCATCAGAGTATAGATTTAAACTCTCATTTTCAATTTAGGTTTCTGAGAATTCTTGTGTTTAGTTAATGCCAATAGAAATGAGCCTTTAAAAGGAAAAAAAGACTTTGTAGAAGTAAAGGTGGAAATGCATTCATCCCAGCCTGCTTGGTACACTAGGATCCTAAGCGTGTAAGGCTTGCACTGGAGCTATTACTATCAAGTGGGGGGAAGTGCCTGGTAGCTCTCAATGAGCACTCTGTCCACAGCTCATTGCCACTGAAGTCAAGCCACCGTCTGCTGTGTAAATGTGCACTGTGGGGCTCTTTAGCTCACAGATTATGGGGACAATAAGCAATTGCTGCTCTTCTCTGCATAAACACGTTCTTGGGGGATTTAAATACATATACTATTGCTCAAACTCAGTATAATTTCTGGGATTGTTCTCATCAGTTAAGTCACACAGCTTTGATGGGGACTTTCTCAATTTGTGAATGAGTGATTTCTCCACCAAGCTGTGGGTATGATAGTCCACTGAGATTAACTGTGTCCAAACTCCTGTCAGTGAGTCCTTAATGTGGATTAAGACACAGTGTCCCCTCACTTGGTGTGGATTCTTGATAATTCCTGCAACAGTCTCTTTGAATTCAATTGATTCTGAGATCATAGTTGGATGGATAGATAGAAAATGGATTGATAGATAGACAGATAGATAGATAATAGATGATTGATAGATGGATGGATAGATAAATAGATAATAGATGGATAGATAAATTATGATAGATAGATGATAGACAGATAGATGGATGGGGGTGGAGATGGCAGTGGGTACCAATCACTGTCTGGCAGTCTCAGAGTCCTCTTCTCTAAGCAGGACCATTCATTATTTATAGACAGCTGGCAGAGTGTCATACGGAGTCGTCCTCCAAAGAGCAAACTGTGTAAATTAGACAGAAGCCACACGTCAGGAACCGGTAGGACATCTATCCAAATGCCTCCTACTCACTGCCCAGCAGTCTCAGTAACAAATAACTCACGCCCTTACCACTGTCCGCCTTTACAACACCACTCTTCAAATGGTTCTCCCAATATTCTATACACCCAGTATCAGTCCCAAACGATATGTCATTTACAGCTGAACACACTTTTAACCTATTTACCTAAGAAACCTTCTGTGTCATTTCAAACTTAAAAATATGTGGGAGAGAAACATTGGAAAAAGCCCTTCCCCACCCACTATCACCAAGCTTACTACACGGCAGGGCTGCCTTGAGACCTGAATTGCACTCTGCATCCTGCAAACCACTGAAAACTTGTAGGTTTTCATGGGCCACACCAAAAACGGAGCTGAGCTAAGTTTGTTTTTGCTGCTTGCAGATTTGACTACATATTATTTTTACTGTTAGCATTATTATATTGCAGTTTTATAGCCTCTTTTTTCTGAGGAGTGAAAAGAATTTAATCTTCCCACCTTCAAGATCACTTTTCATTTTCCAGAGAATGAAAGAGAAATAGGTAAAGAGCAAAAAACAAACAAAAAAAAAACCCACAATAAAAAGAAAGAAAAAAAAGGAAAACGGGGAGGAAGTAATATTTGGAACAAGTCCTTTCTACCAAGTAGCAGCGGACTCCTACCTTACGGGAAATGTGTTTAAACTCAATTTTTATATGTGCAATTTAGGTACTAATAAATAATTCTTTACCTTAATATAGTTTTTCTCTTTCAAAGCAGTTTTATATAATAATAATAATAACAACCATATTGAATGCTTACTGTGTGCTAGGCGTTGCTCTAAGTGTTTGACATGTAGTAATTCACTCTTCACAACAACCTGATCAGGTAGATATTATTTTATATCCCCATTTTGTAGTTTAGGAAGCTGAGGCACTGAGAGGTCGAGTAACTCCCCTAGGTCACACAGCACTAGGAAACAGTGGAGCTGGGATTCCCCTTCCATTATCACCCTGCCTTTGAGGTAAACAGGAGTAGCCCCCTCCTTACAGGTGAGGTTTGGAGGCCACGTGATGAGCCCAAGGCTACAGATAATAAGAGATCTAGGAACAGAAGAAATAGGATTGGGACCAGATCTCTTCACCAAAAACCTGGTGATTTTTCTCCAAGAAAGTGTATTCTCTTAGAGAAGAATATGCTTTGCTGTACTCTTGTCTAACCCTTTAAAACTGTGTGATGCACGTATGAACTGTGAGGACCGAGAGCATCAGCACAGCGCCGGGCACATAGGAGAAACAGAATTGTCAGTTTCCCAGAATGTCCTCTTTACAACGATCTTGTTTTACAGAACAGAATGTGGAAATGGCTTCTGTTTCTTTGAGATGATTCAGATGTTGAGATGGACTACAGAGAAATTCAGAGCACCAGCCCCTCATGAACAATCCATGACACAACCTCCCACTGTCACTACAGCTCTGCCAGGAGACGACTGAGTTTAGAAAGGCCCACAGGGCCCATCGAACCACGGTGAGGCTGACGAGACCTATTGAGTGAAATCTCAGCCCCTGCCTGGACCACCTTCTTTTGCAGAGCAATCTCTGTTCTTGTGAAAGTCAGACCAAACTGGCATAGAGAAAAACTCTCTGAACCCCTAAAGCTCCAACGAGCTATGAGACCACGGACACATCATTTCATGTGAGTTTCAGGTACATCATCGACAAAAATAAAATAACATAAAATAAACGTAACTGTCAGATAAATTCATCTCTTACCATTTCTCATTATCATAAATTCGTGATTCTAAAAATGATACCCCAGATTGCAAGTGGAAAACTGAGGTAAAAGCTAAAAGATTTGCTTAGAGCCAAAGAAATTCCCAGGACTGAATTTGCTAAATTTCCAGATATTTTCTAGACATAATCGTGAAAGTTTTTAATAATTAGCTGCTTGTTATTTATCAGACAGTTTTTTAAAAAGGAATTTGCATAAATGAAATTTATTCCTAGTTAGCTATAAATTGCTAAAAAAAAAATGTTGTGTATTGAAATGCTACATTGTCCTGGATTTTTTTTGACCATGCTAATGGTTCTGTAGGTAAGGTTAATGAGATAATTAGTTTTATATCATAAATCCACCCCACATAAAGATTGTTTCCTTTTACTGTTCTAATTCAAAAACAATTAGTGTTCTAATCTTCCTATAAAGTGGCTCAAATTTAGAATGGTTTGAACTAATGCAGTTAATATAGTCAATAAAAGTATTGGGGTGCCAGAGTAATAAAATAAAATGTAAAAAAGTGTCAATAATCATTCAAAATTCTGTGTGTGTGTGTATGTGAGACACACACACACACATACACACAGAGACAGAGAGAGAATGAGAATAAATATGTCAGGATTTCCATAAAGAGAGTAGGTTTGTAGTACATGAGACGGTTTACAAAACCCTTGCTGATTTATGAGACAGCCATTTTTGTTTCTGCCAGAAACTTGTTCAACATCCGGCATTTGATCATGTTGGATTGCTTGGTGTTAACACACTGACTTTATCTGGTTCCATCGTTGCTGGCTCCATCCTAAGAAAGGAGTCTTTATCTATGTTAAGAAGGAAAGGAAACTATTTCTTGGATTAAAAAATCTGCATCTACAGCACACAAAGCTTTTCATAAATCAGACTTCTCATTCTGAAAAAGAATTTTTTTGCCTAATGTTTTATTATGTAGAAGCACCTTACAGAAGTTCAAAGAACAGAAAGGAAAAGTTTGTTAAAATGACAGCAAAATGAAATAAGCATTTACCAGCAGAGACATGCAGCTGATTCTATTCAGCTATTCTGAAATAAAAGTCTAGAACTCTCTTTACACAAAATGTTGATAATAAGCCACTATTAGTGATATTTCTCACATCTAATACACTTTTTCACTAAATTCGATATACCTTGAAGCTGAGAGGTTTGATCATACCTGTGTTCTAAATCAGTGGTCAACAAACTATGGCCCATAGGCCAAATCTGGCATGACGCCTGGTTTTGTAAATAAAGTTTTATTGGAACACAGCTATGTCCATTCACTTATGTGTTATCTATGGCTGCTCTCACATTACAATGGCAGAGTTGAGCAGTCATAGCATTGATAATGTGACCCACAAAATCAAAATCTTTACTACCTGGTTCTTTCCAGAAAAAAATATGCTGACCTCTTTCTACACAACAAACATGTTCAATGTCTCTTCCACCAATAACGTTCAAGTAATAAATAAGCCAATGTGTTTTGCTATATCTGCTCTCCTTTGCACCATTCAGTCAACAAACATTTACTGAGTGCCTACTAGGAGCCACACACACTAGCCTCTTTACATGATGTCTGTGACAAACATATACTAAAACTGAATGAGTGCTCTCTTAGGCACAATATTTAAAGAAGAAATGCTTTCATTTCAAAGAGAATTTTCAATGCTTTTCAGCCATTAATATTTGCTTCCTGATCATCTCTCGTCTGAATTTAAAATTTGGAACTCAGTAGATAAGTGAAGGTTGTATTTCTTTTCCAGGTTTAGCAGCACGTGCCTCAGTCCCACCAGCTCACCCCACCCTCCACTTGGCCCCATCCCACCTCACCCTGAGAAGCCCCTCACTAAACACAGGTTGAAAAGTCCACTCCTTTAAGTCTATGAATCAAATACACTACAGAACAATAGGGATGCATCCTTATTTTTAAAGATCTTTAGAACAAGAACCCCATAGTTTTCCAAAGTGGTTCATTTCAATGTCTACCAGTTTCCCCAACGAGAAAACCCTCTCTTGTGTCTATTTCCATTGAAACTCATTTACTTCTAGCTATCTTCAGGGAGCTGGCAAATACCTTCTAGTATTCTCAACTTTGAATAACTTATGCTTTTATGGTTAACATGTGTAAGGAGGTTAAATCTTTTGGCTTCTTTGAACAGCTTTAGAGCTAATAAAAGAAACACTTCCATAATGGACAAATATGCTATGAGAATTCTTCTCATGCTGGGGGATTCTGCTCATTCACTCAAACTGTCCCACATTAAAATTCCTTGCAAAAGTACATTGAATATCATTTTAAAGACAATAAATTTCCAATGGGCTAAAGAGAAAGTTATTCCATAAGGATAGGTGGTAGTTTGTTTCTTGTTGCTCACCTCTACTCAGTTTGTCAATCCCTAGAAAATACAAATACTCCTAGAGACACAAGAAATCAAGAGAACAGAGCATGGCTCTTCATAGCTGCTAGACTTAGTTGAGCCCCTGTGCTCAGCTCATTGTGCTAAAGAGGCCACTTCTCATGTGTCCCAGATGAATTCACAAACTGCAGCTGCATATTACACAAGGATGACAACTGGGTGAAAGAAAATAAGCACATCCATGTAAACTCATCATTGCTTTCAGGAAATAAACACAACTTAAGCCTTACTAGTCTTTATACATAAAACAGAGCCCATTTTCTAAATTTTCAAGCCCACTTAAATTTCAGCAATAAATAATTAAGATGAAAGACTCCAATGCATCACCTATGTTTAAAGAGTCAAACTGTTAATTAAAGAGACAATAAAATATTTATTTTAACAAAGTTAGACCCAGATGCTATTCTTTCTGCTACAGTCACCAAAGACTACACTGGCGTAAGCACTGGCCTAGACATTAATGATCTTGAGTGATTGACCGTGACTCTTTATAACCCACCAGAATCATAGAAATGTTCTGAATTTGACCTGAAGTCCTTGGAAAATAGAATATTCTTAAAATAGCACAATTCAACAAAATAAGCCCAGGAGCAACAGAATTGGAACGTGCTTAGTAAATACTGTTGGTCTCTGAAAGAATGGTGCCAAGCCACTGGGCCTCACAGCATGTTTTCTACTCCAAATGGCAGGCCCTTTTAAAGTTATACATCTACTTCAATCCATTCATCCATCAACAATGAAACTGCTTTGATGGGATTGATTTAATACTTGGGAGAGTCCTGAATTTGACGAATGCATGACAGCTGCTTATTTTGGCCTCTTCTGCAAAGCTGTAGCTAGCGCTGTCTGGCCTCTTTTGCATAGCTGTAGCTAGCTCTAGATGGGAATTCTATTTCTTCCCTTTGTTCCATCTATCAGAATATATTCAGGGTACCTGTTACAAAGAGCATAAGAACTGTTAGAGAGAGATTTTAGAGCCCTTTTAGCACAGAGGGTAGGTACAGTGCTGGGAATGGGCATGCTGGCTGAATCGGGAGCTTAGAGCAGAGGCCCTCTGCAGAATGATGAATAACACCCCACATTAGCATTGAGTCATCATCCACAGACAGACCCTTCTTGGTTCTTTGCAACTCTCTTCACATCATGACAGGCCTCCTGCTTTACTTCTTCTGGCCACCGTGCCTACCATTTTGGGATGATCTTCCCAGGCTACAGGGAAGCTTCTGTTTCCTCAAGATGGCAAAGGCCTCCTACCTACCCCTAATTGACTGCTTTTTGCCAATCACTTCCTTGAAATTTCCTCCAATCACAAACACCCCAGGTGTTATTTTTCTTGTGTTTCTTTGCAGCCAATCCAGAACTATCCCTTAGTCCCTTCATGTCAGCCATCAGGGGTTAAAAGTATTGTTTAGATTAAATGGCAGAAAGTAGACATGTGCGTTGCGAATATACTCCACTCAAGGTAGGGAGCCGGAGGGTTCATTGCTGACTGCATTTACAGTGTGGCAAGCTAAGTCTCCACAGCTGAGAGGGTACAATTCAGTCTGCCCTGATAGCTTTCATAGCCTAAGAGTACACAATCCCACTTGGATAAGGAGAAAATATATATTAATGATGTTCTATAATAGATTGTTACAAATACATATTTATACATTTATATTTATTGTACATTTTTATTCAGTTCTACAAATTTTAGGAAAGTATTTCAGCAAAAAATACTATTATACCAAACCAGGGTGTTGTAAAACACAATGTGTTTGTGCTCCCTGGCAAATGCTTTAGATTTTTGAGAAAGACAGTTAAACTCTTTAGCTCTGCCTCATAAATTTCCATTCCAAACTCAAGGGCAATTTCCAAGGTCACTTTTTATGGCATCAAAAGCTCTTCCTCTGCCTGAGTTACTCAATTGGAAGCCCTGGAAGATAGCTCTGGCTGACACAGGGGAGAGGGGAGACATGCCATTGATGACAGAGGCTCACTAAGACAAGGTAGGACAGGTGCAAGGGAAATGGCTGGATGGAAGAAGCTAGGCTAGGAGCTAGACTAGGCTGGGAGGACTGTGCAGCAGGGGACGGGGGACAGTGGTCTCTGCCCTCACGATGAGGGCACTGAGGTCGATATGGGGGTATCTGATCAGATCTGGGAGGCAGGGAGCATCTAAAGAAGCAGAAAGCAATCCAATGTTTAGGGATCTGAGGCCAAGGTCGTGGCTCTAGGAGATCTCTCTGTACAGTCCAGCAGAAGAAGCCCCAGGGGGAGGGACTGGATAGCTGTCAGTTGGGTAGGCTTTGGTTTAGGGCAGAGCAACTAGGAAGCCCATGATGCTGAGAATAGAAGCCTAGTCCTTGAATGGACTGGGATGAGAGAGGGAGATAACCTCGTGACTAGGGGAGCCACATGGGATCAAGGGCTTGAGTGACAGATAAGCCAGGGTCATGGAAGGAAACAGATGCAGGGAGAGTTTCATGAAGGGACTATATTCAACGGAGGAGGGTTGGGAGGTAAAGAAAACCAACAAGGGACCTCATGTGCTCTGGAGCAAGGACAAGGGAGCAGGCAGGGAGGAGTTACCAGCCCTGTGCCTGAAGGGTCAAGGGAAGGGAGCCAGTGGGAATTGTCTCCCAGGGTTTTGACCTAGAAGGTTGTCAGCTGTAGCTATGAGAGGGCCATCAAACAAAGTTGTGGCTGTTAAGGAGGAGCACAGCCACCGCCAACACAGGTCTGGTAGAGAGGAAACCCAAGAATAAATACTACATATTCTCTTGCTCTTCTCTCCACTGGCCAGATGCAGCAGAGAGGAAGGGAGGAGCTCGTCTGATACAGGACAATGAAGACAGTCTTCAAAGTACAGAGTGGAGTGGACAAGTCTGGAGAATGAGTTTACAGGGGCAAACTAAAACTATCCAGCACAGCGAGGACCCAGGGATAGAAAGATGCAGAAGCCCAGAAGTCGTGCTTTTGACCACCAAGTCTGAATCTGCGGAGTCTGACTTGCTTCTAAGCCCATGCGAGATGGGGGAAAGGGAGGGAGTCATCTCTGCTTTTAGCTAGTGTGGGAGGGGAGGCAGAGGCAGAGAAAATAAGATGAGGATGACCCACTGATACGGCTCTATGTTCCCCACAAATCTCAAAAGCACGTCTGCTCTAGTATTTGCATTTGGTTCTCAGGGCACACTTTATCTGGTCGGTCAGCATTTTCATGTTCTAAGCTCCATTCAAAACCTGAGGAAACTTTGCCCAATGAGCTGGCACCAACTTCCTCCCTTGCCAGCATATTGACCACATGAATCACAAGAAGTTTGATTAGAAAAAAATCGGCTACTGTTAGAAGAAAGTCTGTTCAAAGTTCCAAGGAGCCCAGAAGGCTCCTTCCCCAGCATAGACCTCACCTCCCTTGCTCTGGGCTGGAGCTGCTCTCTCAGGGGCACAGTCACTGACTCCAGCAGATATCACCAGCCTGGACCGCATTTCCACCCCACTGCCCTTCCCCTGTCACTGCTGATGCTGGAGAACATGCAAACAGCCACTGCTGGCCAAGACCAAGGCAACTTCCCTGGTTACCGGACAACTCCCAACCCTCACACATCCTTTCCCAAGCCTTCAAGTTTCTTTTAAAGCTCCCAACCCAGTTGGTTCCCTTACAGCTCCCCCATGTTGCAACGTTTATTTGCTTGCTTGCTTAATTGGGCTCATTTAGCTTCTAGACTGTGGTGGAAGATCAAACCACAGTAAGGCATTCAAGCCAACTGCTCCCCTAGCACGATCAGCGGAGTCTCAGCATGAAGTCCAAGCACCTCAACTCTCTCCTGCCTTCCTTCTCCACCAGGCACACTCTGAGGGGCTGTCAGGAATCTTTCTCTTCTTTTTTATTTGATACTGCAGACCTAGTGCTAACCACTCATTTCAGCCTTTCCTTTCACTATTTTTATCCACTGGGTTCTTCAGTAAACACAAGTTTTGTGTGTGCTTTGCAAAGGTGAAAAGCTCTTGAGAGAGAATAAAATGGTGATAGCAATCACGTCTCTGTATTTTGCCCATAGTCTCACCTCAGCCAGATGCTACATAGCTTGACAGGTTCATAATTGGTTTGACCCAGAGAATCTTGGACCTTCCAAAAGCGGTTTTGGGAAAAGCAGCATAAATTATCATCATTATAATAAAAGCCACCATTTATTGAGACTAACTAGGTCCCATACATTAAACTGAGTGGTTTATATATCTATCCCTAATCTCTACAGCAGCCCAGTGTATTATGTATTGTTATCTGCATTTTGGAAATTAGCTTGGAGCATTTAGGTAATATCCCCCAAGATTAATGGCTAGTAAGTTGCCAAGACAGGATTTGAATTCAGCTGTCCTGGACAGGCTGGTCTTAGTGCCTGCAACACCTACCAACCCATTAGGAGCACCTGCTGTAAGGTGGGGCTAACTCACCTTGTTATGTAGAGAAACAGGAATGTATTCATTTAAAATAGGAGCAATGCCAAAGCGTGGAATTCCTAGCACCATGAAGACAAGAATAAAATAGCCCAGTAAACAAGAGATGTGGGTCTAAATTTTTGCCTCGCTCATATCTGTGTATTCTCAGATGCATTTCTTACATGCACCATTTTCCTGGAATACTACATAATTTACATACTTACTTTTCATAGGACTTCTGGAACTATTTAAAGCTCAGGACAATTACTATTTTCACAGGTTTGTTAATGCATTAATTATTATAAAAACCGTTAATTCAGTGTTTGTATTTAAGGCTGCAAACTCCTTTCCCATAAGCACCATTTCCCATTTCTGACCTTAAGCACATTCAACAGAGCTTGTGCTTGCCACCTATACGGGCCCTCACTGATGTCCTGACACATTTTCCAAGCTTTCCCAACACCCCACTGTGATGTGCACTCTTTACCTGCTAAGATCCATAGACATCAGCAGCAATCCTTAACCAACTCAATCATAGGAGACGCTCTCTCCTGAAGGGCTTTTGCTTAGTGTCTACGACCCTATCCATTTGCTGCCCAATAGAACATCCTTCCTGCCCCATGGGGAAACCAGACCAGAAAGCACCATTCACATTATATTCCATTACTATTTGCCGTTTACTATAATGTTACATACCATTTGCTTATTCCTTTGTACCCGTTAGCATTTTATTAGCTTTCCCTGAATTATGATAATTTAATGGGCTAAAATGGAAAGGAAAACAACCACATAGGAGTATGAAGAAGATATAAAGGCGGTGGCAAGAAGTGTTGAGTGGAGGAAGGTACTCGGGGAGTTAAAATGATGGCTGTTAATTCAGGCAAGTGCCCTACACACAACCAAGTGCCCTAGAGGCTGACTCCAAAGCTAGTGTATAACATATAGCAGCACAGCCGGTGCCCATGCCCCGCCTCATTTAAGACTCAGCCTTCTGGACACCCCAGTCCAAGGTTCTGTGTCACGGAGCTGTGTTTGGAAAAGGTTGCCTGGCCTAGCAGGTGGTGCTGACAGATAAGGGGAGCAGCCTTTACTTTAAAACAGGAGGAATGCCAAAGCATGGAATTCCTAGCACCATGAATATGAAAATAAAATACCCCAGTAAACAAGAGATGTGGGCCTAAGTTTTTGCCTCACTCCTATCTGTGTATATGTCCTTTACACAGGGCCAAAGTGCTTTACACTGATGACTATGACCAGAGGAGTCAGCAGCAACATCAGCAGGGACCAGCAATTCCCTCGGGAAGTCAGGCAATGGGCAGCGCCCCTTCCTCAGGGCAAGAGGGGCTGAGTCCAGAGTTTACAAACTAAGTGCCACACCAGCAGGCAGACAATGTAAACAAGTGAGGTGACCAGGCGTGCAGCCATCCGGAGTGTACAGATAAACTGTTGAGGTCCTGCCTTACCAGCAGGAGCTGCCTCCTCCCAGCTGACCCTGGTCAGTACCACATGAGATTGTGGCCAGTAGCGCCAGCTCCTCCAATTTTCCCAGAGAACTCAGAAACCCAGATTTGTATGTGAAGTCTTTCAGTTTTTAAACGTTATCAACAATTTTAATATGTTTTAAACTACGTGTGCGCTTGACGATGGACACACAGAGGGGACCTATGGACTGCCAGTTTGCGACTTCTGCCTGATGCCCGAAAGTGAAGCTCAGCTTCTTCTTTCCTTTCATTGGATTGCTCCTTTAAATTGTGCCCTCGCGGCAGCCTGCACCCTTCCCCTTGGCTTTTCCACCGCCTTCTCCTCTCCTGTTTTGGCTCGCATCCTCCTAATTCCTTCAGTCCAAACCCTCACTCCCTTCTCTAATGCCATCCCCTAACAAAATTCCTTTATAATAATTATTTAAAACGACCCAACCCCACAAATCAAACAAAGCAATTTGTGAAAAATCAAAATGAGTAAAACTTTTAAACCTCGCATTAAAAGCCACCTAGCAGACTCGTCTCCCCCCTGAGGGCACTTCAGACGTATTAATATTTCAAAAGCTTGTACTTGAATTGAATTTATTTTTTTATTCCTATTTGATATCGCCTCATACATATGCTGTCTTTTCTCTTTAACGTTCTTGAAGTGAGGAGCCCTGTCAGCTTCCGCTGTCCAACCACTCCGCTTCCAGAAAACCTCCAGCTCCTCGCCACGGGCATCAAACTGCTAACATTTCAGACCTCTCTCTTCAGAGTTAGCTGACAGTGGGGCCCCCTTGGACCTCCTGGGGGCTCCACCCCCGTTTGAGGAACCGTGGCCGTGACTGGAAGCTCTCGGAGGGAATTTGGCAGATGTTTATCCAGCACCCCAGCAACCGACTCGACGGCACTAAGGCATTTCATCCTTCATTTCCTGGATTCGTCCCAATTTCTGGTCATTTCACAGGACTAAGATGGCAAAAACAGGGCCAGTCTTGAGTCTAGAGAGAGTAGGCAATTACTATATACTGAGATTTACCAAAAACATACCAAAAAAAACTAAAAACTTCCCCAACTGTTCACAATGGCTGAAACCTTAGGCCAAATTTTTTATTCCACCACAGGGGTGCAAGAGTCTGTGGGCCGGGAAAACCTTCAGCAAACTTCAATCCATCCTGAGGGGTAACTACCAGAGGTCACGCATTTTTCTGAAAGCCAAGCTTGGTGGTGGGAGAATGGAAAGCCATGGGGCCAGGAAGTAGGTGGGAGGCCCCATCAAGGAGGGGGCAAAGTACCTCAAATGGAGGCAGGGCAGTCTCTGCATCATTTTGCCTGCATTTCTCTCCTACCCTGCGCCCACTTTGCTCCTCCTCCAGCTCTGCAGCACAGTCAGTACTTTTGCCTGTGTATATAGGAGAATACCGGGAAAGACTTTCACACTTCCTCCAGTCACTAAGACAAGATCAAAGCCCTAACCCGTCTTCCACGCCCACCACTGCCGCACCACCCCAACATTCACAACATTTACACAGACAGATCAGGAGACAGATAAAATCTGCTGGAGTGTTATGCTGGTAATTCTTGAATCTGAAGACTCGAGGCAAGTCCTTTCTCATCGAGGAATTTCATTTTCCTGGTCCAAAAGAGATACAGCCCGGAGGGCAAACTCCCATGTTGGGTATAATTCTTTGGGTAAAATGTTTAGAAGAGTCCTGCCAACACAGAGCAGCAATTTCCATGCAAATTCATGCCTGTGGGGAAAAAAGGCAATTGGCCCAACAATGGTACTGACGGACCCCCCTCTTCCCGGTCCGGTGGAGTGTGGAAGCACGACTCGAAGGAAGAGATCTATCGGTTCAGCTTTTGTCCCTCTGAGCGTGCCAAACATAAATGACTCCTGGGTTTCAAAGGAGGTGTTCGCTCCACACTGCTGCTCAATGGCAAGGACTACACGGAAATGAGAAGTCGCGTTCCCCTCCTTCTCAGCAGGACTGAGAGAACAAAGGCAATGTTTTTCAGAAAGAAAGAGCAAGAAAGCCAGGGATGCATGTTTTGTGAAACTCAAAAAGCCTGGTTAACCACGTGGAGTTTACAAAGAAAAATACTAATAATAATCATCCACTAAATTTGGTTAATTCTAGATGATGACAATGCTTCAACCCACCCACCTCGATTCCAGGGGCCTGTGGCCTTGCTGGGGCAGTGGTGGATGTAGTGGTGGTGGAAAGAGTTCAGGACCAGTAGATTGTTCTGGTGTCTGCCTCCAACAAGATAAACTGGGGCAAATTGCGATAAACGCGATGGAGTTGCACTAGCTCAGGAGTCTTTAAACTGGGGTACAAGTACATGTGGCCTGGTCCATGAAGACTTCCCAAGGATTTTCCAAGGGCAGGGATAGCTTTGGGGAAGCAACTGCCAACTCTTCGACTTCTGCATGTCCTCTTTCCTGAAATTAATCTGCCTAAGATAGTGCCACAAGGACTCTTTTTTTTTCCCCAATAGCCCTTTTCCTACTTTGCAAAAGAAAAGCATACCCTTCGCCCACCACTGTCCTGGTCAGGTGCACTGTCCTGGAGCGTGTAAACCTCCATGGCTTCTCCCCAAGAGAGAGTCCTTTGAGAGAAACACAAGAGAGCCTCGGAAAGAAATATTGAAAGGAGGTGAAAAACCCATGGCAAGCCTCTTTCTTTCCTTCTTCCTTCCCTCACTCCCTTCTTTCCTTGCTTCATTTCTTACAGTCAGAATTCAGAAGCAAGAAGGTTCCAAAAGGTCATAGATTAACACATTTATTTGAATTAAAAAATGAAATAATTTTTTCTCCTGACAGAAAGTAAGTCCAATCTGGCAGAATGGTTTGACAATAAGGACTAGCTTTGCCAATTAATTTATGTGATGGACACTCTCTATAAATTTAATGAGTTAATTCTCCAGCTCCAAAGTTTTTATGAAAATGTATTTTAATCATGGAAATGATATTCAGCACCTCACCTAATACATACTTTGCAACTATTTAAATTTATGATAAAAAAAATTTTACACAACTAGAAGGACCTGCAACTAAGATATACAACTATGTACAGGGGGGAGTTGGGGAGATAAAGCAGGAAAAAAAAAAAAAAAGATTGGCAACAGTTGTTAGCCCAGGTGCCAATAAAAAAAGAAAAAATTTTAGATGTCAACTCGGAAAGAGTCTTTCAAAATTCTTCTATGGAGTACACAAGCAAAACAGACTGAAGCCATTAGTCTAGCTAATTCTTTCCAAGTCACACTGCATGTGAAGTCTCTCGATTTCTTCTCTCCCCGCCTCTCTGCACCCAGCCCTACACCCCACTCTCTTGAACTTGCCCTACTGCTTTCTCAGTCATCGTATTTGAGAGGAGCCTTTGTTCCTAGTGTTCACTTTCCTTTTCAGTTGCCCAAAAATAAAATGCCCTGAAAGATCTAGAAAAGTAGAGGGAGAAACTATGGGGACTGGCCATAAAGTTCCCAAGGCACTTCCAAAATATCTTGATCGCTTTATAGATGAGGGGACCGAAGGAATAGACTGGATATCTCAACTGTTTCAGAAAAAATAATAAACTGGTCTGCTCCTGGTTCCCCTGCTAGAGGAATTTAATATTTCCTTCCCACTCATAAGAAATAGATATGACATTCGCGGTCAAATAGACTAACAACTTTTCTTTTTAACTTTTTCTTTGTAATGCACTCCGTTGACACAATTATCTTTTTGTTCACAGTGACCACTCCTGGATGTGAAAATGAGGAGGAAAAACTGCACAGAGATAGAGATAGAAAACTACATGGAGATGGAGAGCGAGAGAGAATAGAGACATCTCCCATTCCCTTTGCTTAGTGTATAGAAGGCCGAGTGGTGAGAATCGCTATCATTACCCACAACCCTCAGAAAAAGAGAGAAACTCCTCAGTGACTCTGATTAGCTATCCTATCCAGCTGGTACTTGCTCTAGACAAAGTTTTTTTAATTTTCTTGTACCATAGCCCCCTTTGGCCGTCTGGTGAAGACTATAAACCCCTTCTTTTTTTTTCTAGAGTGGGTGTACTAATTTTTTCCTTATTGTGGTAACACTTAACATGAGATTTACCCTCAACAAATTTTTAAGCACACAATACGTTATTAACTATGGACACTATGTCATACAGCAGATCTCTAGAACTTATCCATCCTTGCATAACTGAAGCTTTAAGCCCAATGAACACTAACTCTTTATTTCCCCCTCACTCCAGCCCCTGGTAACCACCATTTTCTCTCTTCTATGAGATTGGCTATTTTGGATCTCTCATATAAGTGGAATAATGCAGTATTTGTCCTTCTGTGACTGGCTTATTTCACTTAGCATATTATTCTCCAGGTTCATCCATGTTGTTGCATATGGTAAGATTTCCCTCTAAGTTTTTAAAAAAAACACACACCCACGAAACCATGACCACAAACAATGCCATAAACATATCTATCTCCTCCAAAAGATTCCTCCTGCCCTCTTCTTTTGTGTGTATGTGTGACCAGAACATTTAACATAAGATCTACCTTCTTAGCAACTTTTTAAGTATGCTATGCAGAACTGTAGGCACCAGGTTGTACATGAGATCTCAAAGATGGCTTCGTCTTGCATAACTGAATCTTTGTACCCTTTGACCTCCACCTCCTTGTTTCCTCCTCTGCTCCTCCAGCCCCTGGAAACCACCATTCTACTCTCTGCTTCTGTGAGTATGACTATTTCAGATTCGTCACATGAGTGAGAACATGTAGTACTCATCCATCTGCGTCTACCTTATTTCACTTAGTATAATGCCCTCCAGATCCATCTATGTTGTTGCAAATGGCCGAATTTCCTCCCTTTTTAAGACTAAATAATATTCCATCGTATATATATACACCATACTTTCTGTATCTATACATCCATTGATGGACATTTAGGCTGTTTCCATATTTTAGCTACTGTAAATAGTGCTGCAATGAACATGGGGGTGCAAATGTCTCTTCAGGATCCAGATTTTGATTCTTTTGGAAATGGGATTATATGGACCCCTTCTCAGAATACAAAAAACAAATGAGTAAGATTGCAAAAGGAGACAATTACCTTAAAATACTGTTATCAAAATATTTTTAAAGCAATTTTGTGGCATAGGAATATATGTGCTTTTTTATTAACATATTAAATAGCAAGCATCAGCAGTAAAGTAATATCTACCATAATTTTGAAGGCGTGATTAGTATAAATGATATTTTAAGATATCTGCAACTACTATAATATGTTATGAAAATATGATTTGGTGATGAATTCATAGATACCGTTGATGTTACTGGGGTTTGTTACTTATATACGTAGTAAAAGGAAATGTTCAATTTCAGTTTGAGTTTAGTGAAAATAAAGATAAGTTTTTTCCCCATCCAAGTTCATGGATCCCATGCTCTAGACAAATTGTGACTCACGCAATATTTTGAAGGCCTGTCCACCTTCCCTTTTCGCCCCTCTTTACTCTTCCAGTTGGTTCTTCCTTTCCAAAACACCTACCCAATGGTAGCTTCGGTTAGCTGACGTGATGGTCCATGAATAATAACCACCATTCACTGACTGTTTACCATTTTGCATACAGCATTTGTATGCCTTATAACAACCATCCAAGACATGTTATGAATAAAACAACTGAAGCTCAGAAAGGTTAAATAACTTGCCCAAAACAACAAAGCGAAAGATTTGGCGTTTAAACTCAGGTCTGTATGGCTTCAAGCTTACTTCCATTTCCACTACACTACACTGCCTCCTTCTGGCATGGAAAAATTTCGCATTTTAATAGAGAGTCTAAAAACCAAATACCTCCAAGAAATAGATTTCTAACAGAATTTCAGGGATCATCAGAGGTAGAGCTCTTTGGAGATGAATCTTTAGACACTCTTTAAATCTTGCTATGCAAGTGACTGTTCTCACCCACCACCCCACTTCTGCAGAGAAGTAAGCAACTGAGTCAAACAGAGAAACATATCCACAATCCTGGGAGGGCTGCACGAGTTACAGAACATGTGAACGAACAGAACTCTTCTATATTTTTGAAGGAAAAAAGGAGACTATGGGAAGGATATTTTTGCCTGGCTGCCATTGCAGGCAATGTTCTAGATGCATTCTGGATTTTTTTTTCAATAACTTCCAGCAAAGCAAAGAAACTATTATCTCTACCCTATAGCAGAGAAGCTGAGTGCCAAAAAAGATGAAAGAAAGTGGAATGTGAAGGCCTCTCCCCATCTTTACAGCTCTGCAATAGCTCTCTGTTGTTATAGGTGGATTTCCTGCATCCTGAAAGGAAGAATGTATTGGGCAGAGGAAGGAGAGAATCAGAAACACTGTTTCACAGAGTAAGTGCAAACAACTTGAAGGCAAAGTCCTCCCACTAGATTGTAAACTCCCCAAGGGAAGCGACCACGTCTTGGGCATGCCTACACTCCTGAGTAGCTGGATTGGGGTTTGGCATAGAAGAGGTTCACACTGATTATTTAACCGAACTGCCACAGCGTTGGCCTGTGAACTTCCTCTATAACTCTTCAGAGCATCCAAGGCATTTCTCTGTCAGTAGAGGACACTCAATGTTTCTAGCAGTTTGATTTTCCAGGCCATAAACTTTCTGGACAATGCTGCATTCATTACTCATCAAAATGATGCACATCTTTATTTCTTCCCTTTGTCCTTCTCTCCTACTACGCTTCTTGCTATTTTAAGGAAGAACTGGTAAGTGTTGTACCCACTGCAACCACCGGATGACAGACCTCATCCGGCTTTTTACCGTATTTGTCAAGGTCAAATATGTGGTATCATATTGAGTGCATTTGAAAAGTAAGATGGATAGGAATGGATTACCTCTAACATCTTTTATACTATAAACATTATAAAAAATATGCATTAGTCTCTAACCAAATTTTCTCCAGTCTTCTTTATCTAGTGTTAACTCTAAGAAGCTATTTCAACAAATATGTATTAAGCATTTACTATGACCTTTTATTATTCTAGGTGCAAGGAGTAGGGAATACAGCGTGGTAAGTGCTAAGCAGCAGAAAAAATGAAGCTCTGTGAATGAACAGGGAAGTAATACGTTTCTGTAGTGCTTCTTACTTTTTAAATTGCTTTCATACCTACTAGCTCATGCTTTTCTCAAGGCCATGTTTCCTTTCCTAGGCAGTAGGTAGAGCAGGTATTACAGTTATGCCTGGCTTAGCGATGGGGTTACATTCTGAGAAAAGCATCGTTAGACAACGTATCATTGCGCAAACGTCAGAGTGTACTTACACAAACCTAGATGGTATAGCTTACTACACACCTAGGCTATATGGTACTAATCTTATGGGACCACCATCGTATATGCAGTCCATCGTTGACCAAAACATCATTATGCAGCGCATGACTGTATTACCAAGTATTAACAAGGTCACTAGACTTGCCCAAGTTCTGACAGTGTATGGGTAGGAGTACTAAAGCTAGAGTCCAAACACAAAGATCCAGTCCAGTAGTTGAGTCTACACTTTCATGAACCATTCCTTTTCTAAGCACGCTGCTTTCCCATATAACCAATCTCATTCGTTAAAACTGTACATTAACATATTCTGAGATCTCACAATCCCACTCATGATAGAGACCCTTGTTGTTCTACATTTCACCCCAAAGTTCCACATGCAATTATTCCACCAGATCAATGAGTAGAAATGGCTAACAGACTATGAATTCCATACTTAGGGGTTCCATTTATCTATTACTACAAGCCAAATTGTTCTGAAACCCAATGGTTTAAAACAACAGCCATTTTATTTTATCTCATGATTTTGTCTATCATGAATTTGAGCTTGGCTCTGCTGGGTGATTCATCTACTCCACATGATGTTGATGGTGATTACTCTGCTATATTCAGCTGGCAGATGGCCTCAGTCACATGTCTGACACCCAGGGAAGACAAATGGCTGTAATGCTGGGACTATCAGCCAGATCGTCTGAATGTGACCCTCCCAGTATGGCAGCCTTAAGGAAATCAGAGTTCTTACCTGGAGCCTCAGGCCTTAAGAGAGATGAGGTAGAAGCTGCATGGTCTTTTGAGACCTAACCTCAGAAATGACATAGCGTCACTTCCATCATACTCTTTTGCCCAAAGCAGTCACAAGCCTGCCCAGATTCCAGGAGAGAAGACATAGACCCCTACCTCTGCACAAGAAGAGCATCAAAGGATTCATGGCCATATTTTAAAACAGTTACCTATGAGTTTCTTATATTAATTTATAATTTCTCTTCTTAATCAAAGGTGGCCAAAAGAGTTGCCTCTGTTCCCATCCCACCCATTTTCTCTTTTTCTCAAGCCATCAAAGTTTGCGAGCCCTCTTCTGCCTTTTCTGCACACTCTGCATGTTCCTGTCCCCTGCGGTGTAGTGTTGGATGGTCACATCCTGAATCAGGGCCCTCCTTATACAAGTTTCTCAACCTTTGTCTACAGCTGCATAAGGTCTACACTAAGGGACTGAGTCTTCATTACTTTTTTTTAAAGGTGCTGTTGCTGGTTGTTTAGTACCAGGAATGGCTTCTCTCTCCATGGGCACTCCTTTTGCTTTGCTCAGTCCCTGAGGCCCTCCTGTGCTTCCTTGTATGTCTGTCAGCTCTGCACTGATCTCTGCCAACTTAAACTTGAGCTCTCAGACCAGAGTCTTTATCTGTCCTAATAGAATGCATTGTGCCCCCAACAGTACACTTGAGACTGAATTGCCAAGTGGAGAAGAATACAAGGTTTGGGGTCAGAAACATCTGAATTTTTAATTCCTGCTCCACCACTGACTATGTGATCTTGTCCAAGCTACTTAATAGCGTGAAGCTTTAGTTCCCTAGTCTGTAAAATGGAGATGAAAATATATACTCCATAGGGTTGTTGAAAGGATTAAAAGGGACTATGATGTCAAAGCCATTATCACCTTGCCTGGTACTTAGTAAATACCCACTAAATGGTAACTACGGTAGCAGTAGTAGCCTTACTAACAGTAACAACTGTGGTGAACAATAACTGATAAAGGACTATGATGACATAAAGTAAAGTACTCATGAACATTTAAGTGAATTTTTAAAGCTCAATCCCTTCTCTACAGACATGTAAACTGGACTTAAGTAAAAATATGGCTTTGGATATGAGCATGGACATACATACACATATGTTAAGTCAAAATATTTATATTTTCCCTTTTCACCGGGTATAATTTATATTTCTTCAATGTCCACATGGGTATTTTCTGTCAGTAATTCACACCAGCTTTTCAAGTAATTTTTACTAAGAGAATCTACCTGTCTTGGAAAACCATTGCTTTCAAATGCAATTGTTGGACTCAGCAGATCACAAAGAATACGGCATGACGGAAATGTCTCTAGAGTATCATAAAGAAACACAGCAATGTTTAAGATAGCTGGATTTACTCCAAGGACTGAGACACAGTCTGCCCATCACCAGCTCAGCTTCGAAATATGGTTCTTGGCTCTAGTACGCAGTTCAATGAATGTGATCAGTGCAAATACACGGTGAATAAATCTTAAAGATACTGAAGTTATTTCCCGACACAAGAACACAGGGACAATCTCGATTAATCAATGCCCAAGCTAGTATTTCAAATTGGACTAGCTGATGTGAAGGTTCATATTATTGACTCTGTGTTTGAATGTTCTTTGAGAAAAGCAATATTCTACTTTGAATTGGTTATTATCACAACACCCTCCTCATAGTTAAGATCTGTCAATATTCCTTCATCTAGGAGATGCTTAAGGTCTAAGGATCGTCTCGTCCTGACATGAAATAATCCGCATCACAATCCACGTTCAGTTCACGTTACTTACACAATTCAATCTTTCTGAACAAGAAAATTGATGAGAATCCTCTGAATGGGGATTATATTTACCTACCATTCATCTTCAGCTGTGCAAAGGAAACTGAGTAGAGGACAGAGGGAAGGGCATTTTAGAGGGTCTGAAATTTTACTTCTCAATAGGCAGCAAAGGATTAGAGGAAATATTGGCAGTTCCTAGGTTTGGTGTAAGTGCACTGTGTTAATTTCTTAGGGATACCATAACAAAGCACCATAAACTGGGTGGCTGAAATAACAGATATTTATTGTCTTATAGTTCTGGAGGCTAGAAGCCCAAAATCAAAGTGTCAGCAGGATTGATTCCTTCTAAGAGCTATGAGAGAGAATCTGTTCCATGACTTTCTCCTAGTTTCTGGTGGCTCCAGGCATTCCTTAGCTGTGGCTTCATAACTCCATCTCTGCTTCCATCTTCAAATAACTATTTTCTCCCTGTGTGTGTTTACCTCATCTTCCTTCCATGCATGTTTATCTCCACATCCAAATTTCTTTTATATAAGGCTACTTGTCATATTGGATTAGAGCCCATTCCAATGACCTCATTTTAACTCTGTTACCTCTGTAAAGCCTCTATTTCCAAATAAGGTCATGTTCTGAGGTGCTAGGGGTTAGGACTCTAACAGATCTTTTTTGGGAGACACTATTCAACCCGTAATATACAACATGAAAAACTCTGAGCAAAACAGAGCAAGGAAATGGTACAGTCATATTACAGCAATGTAGGCCCAGGAAAAATGCCAAAGTAATACAAAAGATTCCCATTCCAGTCTTCCAAAACCATCTTTCCATTGTTTAGTCTCCTTTTCTACAACCTACCATTGACATCATTTCTCTTTCAATCTCTATAATTCAAAGCACAGAGAACAACTTGATAACTTTTTTCCCAGATCTATTCTGGGAAAGCTAGCTCCCAAATAGGTTCTTTTATGAGGTACGAGATTCCCCTGAGTTTTCTATAGTTATAATTTCTTTGCAAGAGGGTTTGGAATAACCTGCAGCCAACTGCTCTGTATCTTATTTTTCTGAGAGTAATGGATGTGCGTGATAATTATCATTAGAGGTGGTTAGCTGTAGACTGATAAAAATCCCTCCGAACGTTGGAAAATTGACTTCCTCTTTCTCAGAAGAATGTTTTTCCTCTCTTCACCTCTAAGAAGTCTCCAGCTTCTTAGAACCAACACCATTCAGGAAGGGTTTAAATGAAGAACTTGTAGTATTGATGACATTCTTAGGCCATAAGGATTGCCTCTGCCAAGGACTAAGTTCCTGGAAATGGACTTTCAGTTTCTCTCAAGTACACTTCCGGGAAAAACACTATGAATCTGGGAATATCTCATTCCTTTACCAAAAGCACAGATTTTAAGCTTTTGAATGTCCTAAAGGAGTAGCAGCAAGTACTATATTAGAAATGGGAGACAAATTAACAGAAACCATATCTGAATCCTACTTTGGACATATGTGAGATTTGGGGATTACACTCCGTAGCTGAAGCAACAACATAGAAAGTAAAGCTAATGTAAGAAATGTTTAAACTAACCTTTATAACTGCATTTTCCCCCTACACTGTGTGCTGAGTTTTGAATATTCCAAAGTCAAAAGAGGAACCATGGTTCAAGAGATATATCAAGAAACATTAGAGAAAGTTGCCCACTCACTAGAACTTATAAGTTAGAATTGCAGAATTATAACCAATCACAATCAATTCAAAAATGAAATACCAGAATCAGAGGACCAGTTAGTGGCATCACATTTCTACCAGAGTAATTGATATTACAAAAAATCAAGTTGTAGAGGGTACATTTGCAGTGACAGCAGCCCCAGATCCATGTTCAACACGTGGATTTTTGGATCTTTCAAAAGGTGCCAACATTGCTAGATGAAAGAAAAAAAAAATATTAGAATCGTCTTCCCCAAACTTGACCTATTAATTTCGGAGATAAAAGTCACTTAGTTTAATGGTTGTTTGGCTGCCTGTGCTAGAGTTCTGGTTTTAGATATTTTTCTTTCAAGTAAAATTGTAGCTTTACCATAATACATTTTATGACATCTCATAACATTGATATGTTGTAATAACTAGAATAGCTGTGCTGCACGATCTCAAAACTAGGACAGCCCTCAGAGATGATCTATCTTCTCAAAGTGGCTTTCACATACATGATCACTGTACCTCATATGAGCTTCTAACAACTCTGTAAGGGAGATGGGAAGAATGCTATTGTCTCAAAAGAATCCAGAGTTCCAGAGTGGATGTGAGACTTCCCCAAACTCACCCATAAGACAGAACCAGGACCTTGTGCTCTGTGCTCTCTACATCCGCTTTTCCATTTCTGTTTCACAGCCATATCACCTCCAAACACTCTGATCAAACACTTCAGCATCTGAGTCACAGTTACTCTCTGTCCCCAATCTTTGGCTGTCATTCTCAGTAACAGAATCATCCATGTTGATGACCACAAAATTTCTCAACAGGTTTCACTTTCAACTCCATGGTACCTTAGCCACAACTTGGATTTTCTCATCACTAAGAACTGCTCATCTCTAAGATCTCTAGTCAATTCTCCTTTTCTGGCACAACCTCTTCACTTTCTTCTCCTGTTCCCACGTATCTACTCAATCTGCCTTTTGCCGTCGTCAGTCAGTCAAAAAAACACACTAATTGAGAACCTACTGCATCCAGGCCTGGGAAATCATTGGAAAACTAGCTAACCACGGGTCCAGCCCATACTGAAGTTCCCCTCTCAGCCTAGCCCACTCTTGGACCTCTTAGTCAGTTAGCAGCTCCCTACACACCCATCTTCATCTGCTCTAAAGGCCTCAATCGTCTCCTGGCAATGGATGGTCATTGCAACTTTGCCCTCTCTAGCATCCTAAAATCCTTCAGTTCATTGATTGTCCATCACTCCAATCCACAAATCTGGGTCACTTCATCACTCACATTCTCTGTTCCCGGATTACCTTGATGCTGATCAAGATCATAAAACTATGATGACTTGGTTTACCACAAATTCAAATTCTCCAACTTGATCTAAGACTTTTAAATTACTCCAAAAGGCCCAGAGGGAATCAAAAAACAGGTGGAAGTTTTAAAGATGCAGATTTTGGTTCAGCTAACCAGCAACAAAACAGTAATGAGGTCAGTGTTACTGTTGGTGCTTAAGTAGAGTTCAGATCAGAGCTTCCCAAACATGACTGGCTGTAAGAAACACCTGGAGAGATTTTTTGAAATACAGCACCCCAAGTCCTACTTCAGACTGCTGAATCAGAACCTTTAGAAGGTATATTTCTGATGCAGCCAATCCACAGATCAACATTAGGGTCCCCCTGGGCTATACTGCTGACCGTACTTTCTCTCAGGACATGGTGAAAGGGATTTCTTCACTCAAGAGGAGTCTGGGTTGGATGGTCTGCCTTCAGGTTTTATTTCCTCTTCTTCTTTTTCCTCTATCTGAAGCTGAAGCCTGTTCTTGGGAATCCCTGCCCAGACTAGATGTGTCTGTATGCCCACCAGTCTAGAAATGGCAGTGACAGATGCATGTGAATCCTGCTCACTCCATCTCCGCCACCATGAAACACACAACTTCTTTTAATTTTCCCACTGATATGGACTGATCACTTGCTCTTTATGCTCCGCTGCTCTCTTGCCTCATTTCTAAAGACTTTGTGTTAACTGAAATGAATATTTCTTCATTCATGCTCTTAAAGCAGAAGTGAAAGCAAGATGAGCATCACGTCTTTGCTGGACTAAACGCTTAAATACACTTGTTGCTGCAGTTGGCCTCGGTGGACTCTACCAAGGCAGCTTATGTCACTGTTTTTGAAACATCTTTATGGTCACTGAAAAGATCAAGCTTTACCTCCAGTGATGGTCAGATCAAACAGCCAGTTCCAGTAACATCCCTGAAGATGAGTCATAGTCTGATCTGTTGATTTGTAATAAGTCTCCCTCACATGTATCTTGATAAAAGCAGACCTTTCAGGATTTTTTTAAAGTTCCCTACCAAGGCTTTCCTTTTCATACTTTTCAGTTGCCAAATTATATACAATTATAATTTTCCTCATTTACTATGGATGTGATTGACTACATAGTCCTTAAAAAAGTTAGCTGCAAATATAGTTACTTGGCCCCACTTTCATATATACACAAAAAATAGGTAATACTCTAAATGTTGTCTTTTCTTGTTGTTTTTTTCATTTAATTACAAGAGGTTTCATACAGGTCAGCATAGCTGGTGCCTATTTCATTTCTGTAACAATCTTCTTTATTATTAGTAACAGCAGTGGCCATAAAAGTAGCAATAATGCCTGCATTTCTTCCCAAGAGCACAAAGGTCTCGGTCTTGAGTACCAACATGCACTAAAAAATACAATAGATGCTGTGTATCTTTTTTTTTTTAACATCTCGAATGCCTTGAACAATTTTCCTTTCGTTGCTGTGAAGTTCCTAACAATTCCCAGTTACTAAAGGCAAGAGAGTGATAAAAAATTAAATTTAAACTTCCTTCCTTCTTTTTGTCCTTTTAACAGAGCAGCCTCACATTTTCAGTCTTTCAAATCTCATATACACATCACAAATTCATTGCAATTGGATAGACTTTAGAGAAAGACTTCAGTTTTCTTCTCAAGGAGAGAACGAAGGCCAGAATTTATGTTTCTAACAGAAGTTTCTAACAGGGAAGGTACCTAGAGAAAATGGCTATGACTTATCCAGAAGTGACCTCTGTCTTTGAGGAAAAGATGGGCTTCAGGCCCACGTTCTGGACTATTCCCTTCTCACCCAGAATCTTCACCTTTCCTCTTCTCCTATTAAATCAGACTTTTGGAAATGTAACTTCTCTTTGAGTCATCTGGTAGACCACTCACCATCAATGAAATAGACTTTGACTTGTTGGTTATTTCTTTCCAGGCACCATACCTACCAATCCAGAGGCAGCCACAAGATGAAGGAGTCAGGAGGTGCAGATCAAGTTATTCCGAAGCACAGAAAAATGAAAATGATTAAACAAAAGCTCCCATTTAGCTTAGATTTTATTTTTCATTTGTGTCAATTTACTAAACATTTATAGAACTTCTTATTGTCCTGAGATAAGTTCCCTTGAAAATTGATCCTGGGGCAAGGCTTAAATTCTAAGCTTTATTGGGAGATGTAATCCCAGGACAGTGTGAGTGATGGAAAAGAGAACTGAGGCAGCTAAGATTGTGACGCAAATACAAGGCATAGTGTTACAAAATTAGTCACTTCATGCAAAGACACAGTCTCTCAGAATAAGCTATAGAGAAAACTTTCCCTTGGAATAGTCCAACAAGGGATGGAAAAGAGGGATAAACTATCTATTAGCTCCCTCCCATCTATTATAACCTGAAGCCATGCAAAGTCAGTTGCCATCCAGCAGCTGGAGTGGAAGAAGAGGTCCAGAGCTAGAGAGAGAGAGTTGAAGGTCAGAGAATGCGAGATGACACAAAAGAGGTGTCCGATACACTCATCATGTGCAATGAAATGTCTCGTATACTATTTCCTATTCAAATATGATTATCAAAACTATCAGTAAATACATTCGACCTATATTTTCAAATCAGAACTAAGGAAAAAATATCTTCTGATCACTGGTCCTTGAAGAAGACATACATAATAGTATTTGAATTTTTTAGGAATTTTATTCACATACGAATATCATTTCTGGTATTGCCAAACAATAAACATAAATCAAAGAAAAAACAGTTGATCTTCTGGAGAACTTACAGTTGCTATAGCCTCTCTAGATTAACAGAATTAAATGAGACCTTCTAAGGAAATACTGGGAAATCAAGTGAGCTCTCTAAGCGGCCACCTGTCAGGAAGGTGGTTAGGGATGGCTCTGATTTCCTCAACAGAATCATGTGGGTATCATGTCCAGTGCTATGGGAGAAGGAGGGAGAAATTTAGGAAGAATAAATTGCTCCCTTCATTAGTATGCAAATAAATCAATTATATGCAAATAATATGAGCAGCACTGCAACTATGCTTATAATAATTTAAGTCTGTCTTACAAAGAAATTTTTTAAATTCATCTGCCTGGAAGAAAAAGCTTTTTTTTATTATTATTATCCTACCAAATTTCCCACTGAATGATTTGGGCTAAAAGAACTCTTTATCTAATGCAATCTGAACCAGTATCATTGGACACAGCTTTTTTTTTTAAAGGTATGCTTTTTTTTGGTGAGGAAGACTGGCCCTGAGCTAACAACTGCTGCCAATCTTCCTCTTTTTTTCTCTCCCCAAAGCCCCAGTACATAGTGGTATATCTTAGCTGTAAGTCCTTCTAGTTCTTCCATGTGGGATGCTAACAGCATAGCTTGATGAGCAGTGTGTAGGTCTGCACCCAGGATCCAAACCGGCGAACCCTGGGCCACCGAAGCAGAGCACATGAACTTAATCACTACACCACTGGACTGGCCCCTGGACATATCTTTAATTGTGGTTAAAACTCTTCAGCTCAGTCTAATTTCTTTCTGCCCCAAGGGTGTCCAAATGTCCTTAAGGACAGACGACTCTACCATCATCACTATTATTATTAAGTATTTGGATTGAGTTGGGAATTCATTTTGGCTAATAATGCCTGATGTTAAAGAAGTTATTTACTTGAAAGGCATGGAAAACAACTTAATCCTACTGTGCATCAAGTCTTACTCGTCATGAATTAGCAGTTCAATGTGCTTACACTGTTAACTCCCAAATCCTTGGACTACCTTTAGTTTCAATTTGTCCAAAATTCTTGTAAAACAAACCCGCCAAAAAATCTATTATTTACATTTGATCATTCCCTACCTACAAGGAGAAAAAGAAGTCTGCTCTAGCCCTCCAAAATAGTACTGGAGGACCTCTTCCTGTTATAGGTCTAGTCCACACAAAAGATGTCTCAGCCCCTGTATTAGTTTGCTCGGGTCACCATAATAAAGTGCCACACGCAGACTGAGTGGCTTGAACAATAGAAATTTATTCTCTCATTTTCTGAAAGCTAGAAGTCCAAAAGCAAGGTATTGGCAGGGTTGTTTCCTTCTGAGGGCTGTGAGGGAAGGCTCTGTTTCAGGCTGGCCTCGGCTTGCAGATGGCCATCTTCTCTCCATGTCTCTTTGCATCGTCTGCCCTCTATGCACGTCTCTGTATCCACTTTCCCCTTTTGAGAACAACAACAGTCATATTGGATTAGGGCCCACCCTAATGATCTCATTCTAACTTGATTATCTCTGTAAAGATCCTGTCTCCAAATAAAGCCCCATACTGAGGTACTACGTTTAGGACTTCAACATTTGAATTTGGAAGGGGATACAATTCAACCCATAATACTCCCTAACACTCTCACATTTTGCTTAGATTATCTGCAAATATGGGTTCCACTGGGGTAATGGCAGAGGTTAGAATGCAGGCTCCAGTGTCCAGTCAGAGCTCATAGCTGGTTGTGAGACCTCAAATACATCATCAACCTCCTCAAACTCTGTTTCTTCATCTGTAAAATGGGACTGATAATAGTTCCTACTCCACATGGTTTCTGTAAGGATTGAGCAGTCAATCCACATAAAGTGTTTGGCCCAGTGTCTGCCACATAATGCATGCTCCTGGTATCTGAGTCATTATTAACATGAATTATTATTAACGTAAAATGATCAGTCTGAACTGAAAAGTAAAACTCACAAACCCAATGGTGAAAGAAAACAGTTTCTACCTTTCCTTTCCAATCAACTTAACAGCCCCTCAAGTAAGACTGCCTTTTAAAACAGGGGGGTCTCCCAGAACACCTCAAGCTCCCAGGAACAGTTGGCTTAGAATTACAGTGGCTGAGTTTTACCTTATTCCACCCTTTAATACCACAAGGTTTCTTAAGAGGGAGAGTGGAGGTCAGTTCATTTACTCACCAAACGTCCTACTTTACACAGGATCCTCTATACTGAGACGTTATGCCACACAGCTTCCTTCTCACGGTATCTGCTTTTCCATGTCTCAGAAAGTTGTCTCCATATATCCTATTTTTAGGCAGTTTGTATTTTCTCTTTTATTCAAACTAAATTAGATTACCAATTTTTTTTGGTTGTTGTTGAATTTTTTCCCCAAAACCTCGCTTTACAAGTTCATTAATATTCATAGACTTTATATATTAAATTTACATAAGTCTGCGATAGGAGGAAAGTTATGTGTCCTTTCAGATCTTTTACAACACATAAGATTCTAATCTTATGTTAGGAGGCTCTGAGGCTCATTGTAAATACGTTTTTATTGTTTTGTTTTTATGTTTGGCTTATGTCGTACCTCCTCATGGAGCCAGGAATAAAAACAGAGAGACTCACGCTGCGGGACGGGTCTCTGACCACGCCAACGAACCTCCTTTCCTGGGGCATCTCAGGAAAGGATGAAATTAGCCCAGAGAAACACGACTCAGCCTGACATGCTCAGGAGATGTGTTTCCTGGGAGAAAGACTCAAATTTCATTAAAGCATCCAGGGCTGCCTTATGACTTTCACGGTCCCATTCCTCCACTGGAAAAAAATCAAAAACCATATTTTTCAACTGCGTTGGTATAAAGATGTATATACTAATGTTATATATTAAAATATTTCCTTCAACCTAAAAGCCCATTTTATTCTTCTGATTTTAAAAGAAATTAAAACAATTTCATGGGCCCCTAGAAGTAATGTGGGCCCTAGGCACCGCATCTACTGTGCCTAATAGACGTCAGCCCTGAAAGCATCTGAGGCGCCATAGTATTTGATATAAGGTTCCTAGTTGCTGACTACCTGAACCAACTCATTAGACAGCATCAAAGACGCTTTTGACTTTTATAACCCCTCTGTTACTAGCCACAACGTAAAGTTCTATAAGAAAGAAAATAATATACACGCCTACTGCATCTCTGCATCTTGGCAGATATTTAGAACAAGGATTTCATGAATTCTTTGCACATCTTCATACTTATCACATCTCAGTTTTAAAGCACCTACTTTATTCTCTCTGAATTTCCTTTATAGATGTATAAATATGTAAAATAGCATTTACTGCTTTTTAAAGTGTGCCTTTCACAAATGAAAGCTACTGAGGAAGAAAGAAAGGAGACTCCCATTTACTGAGAGCATACAACGTATCGGGCATTGTCTTGGGTGCATCCACATGTTATCAAGGGAGACGGAGATTATTATCCTCATTTTTATATATAAGAAAACTGAGACTACAGAGGTCCTGTAACTTGTCTAAGACAACAGAATTTAGTGACAGTGGAGCTAGGATTCAAATCCAGATCCTTTTGATTTCAAAGTCAATGCTCTTTCTACTGCATCAAATAGATTACTTATACTGAGTTGTGGAGAAAATAACCATTTTCAAGTTAAGACAGTTATCAGGTAAAATCATAACATCTAACAGAATCACAAGCTTTTTGAAGCAGAGGTACATCAGAAAATATGCCTCCTTCAATCCCCTCATGCTCTGGGTGAAGAAATCCCAAAAGGATTTGTGACATTCCACAGATCACATAGAGACCAGTGCACCTGCAATCATTACCCCCCACTAAACACAAAAAGCAAAAAAATAAATAACACTTGCATGGAAGAACAAAAAAATGGTAGAAGAGAGTTACATGAATAGAGAATTATTCCAAACCATTTTTCATGGTTCAGATTGCTGTTAAATGGACCCTCCTTTACCCGTCATTGTGTGGCCCCAAACTGGAGACCAAGGAAGTCAATTTCGTATGACTTCAAGTTGGTAGAAACAACTGTGGGTTTCAGTAATCAAGACAGCTCTCCTAAGCTACAGAAATTGAGCTGAACTTTGAAACATAGTTGAACTAGCAAAGTGGAGTGCAGAGTGCTTTCTAGATGATCAGAGCAAAGCCATGGATGGAAACACAATTAGCATTTGAATTGAGCTTTAAAAATTCAGAAAGCAATTTCATAAATCCTACCTCCATTACATCTTACAATGCTGGAAGGGTTTTTTTTTAAGCAAATATATATAATTTTATTGTTTTTAAGTTAAATATAACCAAATACTTATAAAAAGTTCAAAACAGTACAGAAGTATATAGAGTAAAAAGTTGGAGTTTCCCTTAATCCTTACCATGAATTCTATCCCAGGGCCCTTTCCCATAGTTAAAGCTTGGTATATGTCCTTTCAGATCTTTTACAATGCATTTACACACACGCGCGTGCACACACACACACACACATTTTTCTGCTATATCCAGAAAAGCTGGGGATGGGGGAAGGAGGAGATTGATTGGAGAGAGAGAAACCTTGGAGAAAGAACTGAAATGTTTGAGGATGAAGTAAAATATTTTATTTGTGACCGGCATTGTAACCCACTGTTGGAGTTGTATTTTATGTTTGGTTTGAGACAGGGAGGGAAAGAGAGAGGGTTAAAAATAGCAAACAGTGGACTGGCCCCACGTCTAAATGGTTAAAGTTCTTCACACTCAGTTTCAGCAGTCCAGGTTCACAGGTTCAGATCTGGGGTGCAGAGGTACTCCACTCATCAGCCGTGCTATGGAGGCATCCCACATACAAAGTAGAGGAAGATTGGCATGGATGTTAGCTCAGGGCAAATCTTCCTCACAAAAAGAAAAAGGAATAAAACAAACAAATAGTGAAAGTCCTCAAGGTGGGTGCTGGGTAAGAGCAGAGCCAACCCAAAGAGCTTAGTTTCTTCAGATACAAAGGTTATAGAAATTGGAAGGAACAAGACTGTCAAGTACTTTAATCTCCAAGCTAAGGAATCTGGAGGTTTTTTCTCTAGGTAATGAGAAGTCATTGAGGGCTGTTGAGCATGGGACGGATGACATAACTGATGTTTTAGGAAGATTCATCCAGCAGCAGTAGGGAGGGGATAAACTCTGAAGTTATGGAAACCAATTAAGAGGTTATTGGGTCTTTAAAGCATATACTCTCAAGGAAATAATCTTAAATAAGGTCAAGGTCTATCTCCAAGTATTTTGCCTCAGTGTTATAAAAGGAAAAAATGCTTCTAAAACATGGAAACAACCAAAATATCCAAAAATAGGAAAGTAGTTAAGTAAATGATGGTATCCCCAGTGCAATGAAATTTCATGAAGCCATTAAAAATAATGTTTTTGAAAAATTCTTAGTGATGTGGAAAATGCTGGTAATGCAATGCTGAATGAAAACACTGACACAAAACTGTGTATGAGTTTGACCCCAATTATATAGAGAATTTCCATAAGAATACTGTTGTGATTATCTCTCCTTAGGAAAAGACCATTAGTCATAATGAACATGTTTTAGTTCATAATCCTTTGCTTTCAGTAAATAAATTAGAGAAAACTCATATATCAGCATGACTGGGCTAAAGGAATGTTTTGACTCCTATTACTAGTTCAGGTTTATCTTCCTAAGCATAAGAAAGGAGGTGAGTCAGTAATAGTTGGACTCACTTCTCTGAGTAGGTCTTAGGAGTAAATAAGCCAATGAAAAGTAAGACGCACTTCTGATGTAACAACACGGAGCTAGTGGAGCCAGCACCTGCTCATAGACCCCTTGCAACACCACTGTTTAACAACAAAACCAAAAATTAGACTTTGACACCCATCTGGAGAGAAAGATACCACATAGCAGTGGTTATCTCTGGGAAATGGCACTATGGATGACTTGTTTCATTATTGTGTTAATAAGTACATATCACTTTGATAATTACGGGGAAAATTTATTATTTTTATTTATTTATTTATTTATTTTGAAGAAGACTGGCCCTGAGCTAACATCCATGCCCATCTTCCTCTACTTTATGTGTGGGATGCCTGCCATAGCATGGCTTGACAAGCGGTGCATAGGTCTGTGCCCGGGATCTGAACTGGGGAACCCCGGGCCGCCAAAGTGGAATGTGCAACCTTAACCGCTACACCACCAAGCCAGCGACAGAAATATTTTGGGGGGAGGGGGAAAGATTAGCCCTGAGCTAACATCTGCCACCACTCCTCCTCTTTTTGTTGAGGAAGATTGGCCCTAAGCTAACATCTGTGCCCATCTTCCTCTACTTTATACATGGGAGTCCTGCCACAGCATGGCTCAATAAGCAGTGCATAGTTTGCACCCAGGATCCAAACCAGCGAACCCCAGCCACCTAAGTGGAGCATATAAGCTTAACCGCTATGCCACCGGGCTGACCCCTGGAAAATTTTTTTAATTGAGTTAATTGTTTAAATAAAGGAGCAAGTGCTTAAAACTGTGAAGTGCAGGAGCAGAGAAACCAAAAAAGATTCCAGAAGTGCCTTCTGCTTCAGGATATAAAGGCTTGCTAAAATATAGTCTACAGTGTATACGTATTTCATAGACTTCCCAAATGAAGAGCATTATAGATACTTTAGACATTAAAGAAACCTAAGTAGGTAATTTTCTTGGGCTTTTCCCAAATGCTCTGTGTGGAATAAAGTAGAAAAGTGAAACAGTACATTCTCTCTAACAAATCTTCCTGAAAACTTCTAACATGGCTTCCAATCAGGGCTGTCAGTATGCTGATGCAATGAAAGAACGCTTCAAAATTTCAGTTACTAATCCATAACAAGCAAAACGCAATTTGAAAAAAAGGAAAATTATATAACGTTGCTGTGATATTTTTGAAGGACGCTGAGTGCAGACCAACCTTTTTCTTACACAAGTTCTCAAATCATCATTCTATAGATCTTAGCCCTGTAGCTACTTCATAAATGCCAAGAGGACTATGAAGTTACTACAAAGATTTAAAGTAATGAAGAGGGAGTCTCCTAAATTAGAAGTCTATTCTCCTTTTTCGCATCAAAATAGTCAACAGGTAAATTCCATTTTACCATACAATTTCTATTTCTTTTCTTTCAGACATTAAGCCAAAAGATAATGCAATGAAAATTCCCGGTGCCTGATGTGACCAGGGGTAACCCAATCCCACCGAGAGTCTTCATGTGGAATTGACTTTGGCCTTCCTCCCTGCCCACAACTTCCCCCAGGAGAAATGGACCCCTTTGGACCACCCAGAGCCTGCTGTCAACTCTAACAAGAATGTCCCTGGATGATTATTTCAAATAAAATCAAATACGAATCAGACACGCTCTAATTTTACCAACAAAAAGTAACAACTAAGTAAAGTTTATACCACAATCTGGAGAGCATTGGTTTCTGTAGCAGCAAAGGATGCCTAACATATGGAGAGGAATTGAAAAAAGAATTTCACACTGTATGTTTTTGCAGTCTTTGACATGTTCATGGTTTTTTCTGATCTCACACTAGAAAGCTTAGTCTTTCTAATTTGTGTTTAAACCTTTGCATTGTTAGGTGACCTGAAACTAGTAAATTAAACTTCCTGAGGCCCATTGACCTTATCAGAAAAATTTATTTAACAAATGTTTATTAACCAACTACTTTCTGAAACATGCTATTAAATAAATAGGTGTTAGAAAATATCCATTTATTTCTCTAGCAGAAACTTAAAAACCACTAATTCATTTTCTGGCTGTTGCCCATTAGCCATTCTTCCTCAAAGCCTCCTCTACTCAATAACAGATGAAAAGTAATAAAATCCAAATATTAAAAGATCACTAACATGAAGCTTTTATTTTATTCATATTTTCTGATTCTATTTTCAAATATAAAGCCTAAGAATACACATAACATTGTTAAACTTCAAAACAATGACGTGGCAATTAAGGCAGGCGTAGAAGGCTTTCCCCTGCCCCCAGTTTTATTGAGATATAATTCATATATAACATTGTATTACTTTTAGGTGTGCATCTGATATATGTATATATTGATCTGATATATGTATATATTGCAAAATGATTACCACAATAAGTTTAGTTAACATCCATCACCTCACATAGTTACAAATTTTTTTCTTGTGATAAGAACTTTCAAGATCTATTCTCTTAGCAACCTTCACAAATACAATACAGTATTGTCAAATATAGTTACCATGCTGTACATTACATCTCCAGAACTCATCTAACTGGAAGTCTGTGCCTTTTGACTACCTTTGCCCATTTTAGAAAGCTCTTTAGGGATACCAAATCTTATGGCATCTGTATGTTCCGCAGCATGATTATATATATTTGGTGGCCAACTTGTACTGAAAATCTTCTTGTACAAATACGACTGCAATCTGAGTTTCCCCAGGCCTCCTCAACCTGTGACTGCAAACAGAATCACGCTAATAATTAGAACTCAAATTAGAGCTCACACTCAATTCTATCAGAGCCCTTGCTTCCAGCCGGCAGGACCTCAACACCCTGTAAAGTTTCTCAAGTGCTCTGGCAGTTCAAGTGCTTTCTGAAGTTAAGCGCTCCCGGAATTCAGGTGTGCTCATGAATAATCCCATAGCATCTGCTGTGCCTCTTTCTGGCATCCACTGGGCACTTCCATTTCACCAAGCACTGCTGCCATGTCACGTGGCTTGCACTCTCTGCCAGACCATGTTGCTGTTCTTCTGCCACTGGAGGTGCTAGAGACATGGTGGGATGGGGACAATGCCCAAATCTGCCTGATGTTGACTAACATTGACCTTACAACCTGTTTAAAATTTGCAAAGTAGTGATGCTTGTGTGATGCATCATATAGAATTTTAGGTTTTGGTTGTGGTTTCACTTTAACAGGCAACTTGCTCCCCACAGCAACTAGACCTCTATTACTGGGTCAGGTGTGCCTGGCTCCTCCTTTCTTTAAAATGAGCTCTCTCCTTGGAAGCTCCCCAGCACCCCTTGTTAGCAGACCAAAGTGGGTCTGCATCTTGGTGATTTAAAATCAAAGGCTTCACCAGAAGTAGTTGTCACACAAAGTAAATTTTATTTGTAGCAAATAAGGAGACCACAGGGAATAATTTTTCAAAGCCTTGGCTGCCAGAGCAAGAGAAAGCGGGTGCCTTTTATTTGTGGAAGGGAATGAATATTCAAAAGGGAAGTTTTGTGATTACATATAGAGGCAGGTATAAGCTTAGGTAGGTGCATTAGGTGTTCATGCTTTCTCTGTGTCTAAAAGTGTGTTGCTACTCCTCCTCTGGGCAAAGATTTTACTACGTTAATAAAGCAAAGGTTACTCTAGGGTGCTGCTTGTTTATTCTGCGCCCGAGTCAGTCTTGCAGTACAGTCTGGACCAGTTCAAGGTGGTTGGTGTTTCTCTCTTCTTCCTGGAACATGGCTGAAACAAACAATCTCAAGGACGCTAGAGAAAGGAACACCTGCAATTCTCAGCAAGACAAGAGAACTAGGTTAGACAAGACAGGAGAAGTAGGTCAGAGTCCACAGCCTATTTCAGATATTGTGTAGGTGCTGTCCCATGCGTCTACCAGACGTATCCATACATATTCAAACCCTAGCCCAGACTCAAGCTGAGAGCCCCATATATATTAATCACACCTACTGGAAGGCTAGCCAAGAGTGCTACCTTCAGAAGAGAAAATACCTTTTTAGTTTCCTCTAGAGAAGGGTTCTTTGGTTAAAGTTTGGGGTCTATTATTTTGATAGAAATAATTTTTCTAATTAGAGCAAGTCATTATATTTCTTCTTTTGGTAAAGTAATTTTTACCAAAACAATTCAAAGCATGGACCCAAAAATTCTCATTTGCTCGCTCTCACAAAGTAAATGAGTATTTCAACCAGGCAGACATAATCACTTATATTTAACGGTGTCATAAACGGTTTGCAAAATATTTTAACCATTCGTAATTCTTTGGGCCCTTACTCACAGAAATGAGGGAGTAGCTTAGGAATGCTTTTTCTAAGATTAGTAATATACGCAAAAGTTTGTGTAACTCTCCTCTGTTTCACCTGATAATTTTCACCTGGCTAAACGCAAGTACAAGAAGAAATTGACAGTGAGTCTCAGGAGAGCAGTTTTTCTCTGCTGATCTCTTCATTTCTGTATACTTATCCCCCTACACAATAGTTTTCTTACTGGTTATCAATCTCGACGGTGGCAAATAACCTTTCCATTCCACAATTCACCTAACATCAAGAGTTCCAAAACATGACACTAACCCTTTCTTTATCCCCTAACTTGTTTAACTGTCCTCTGATTCTGGAGAATACGCTTGGGCTACTTGTTAGCAAGAAGTCCTGATTCCATCACAGAGCAGAATCTCCTTTCTTTCCATTCTCAAGTCTTGGTTCATGCTTTGAGAGGTGGTATGGCATGGTAGTCAAGGGCACAGACAATGGACATAGATCACCCAGGCTCAAGTCCTCGAGTCCCCCACTTAGTTATACGACCTTAGGCAAGTCACTTCAACTCTCTAAACTCCAGTTTCCTCGTTACAATGGGGACGATAATAATAGTACCTACCTTACAGGGTTGTTTTAGGATTAAATGAGTAATACACGTAAAGCAGTTAGAGAAGTGACTGGCACAAAATAAACATTAACTGCTGTTATTAATACCTTAAAACTATTCTTTTGAGCACACGAGCAGGCAAAGCAGGCATGATTTCAAATTGGACACCAAATACCATTATCTTACTCCAAATCTAAAAGCACTCCCTGGGTATTTGGTCAGTGGCTATTGAGGGACATTGAGCAAGTAATTCTCTAAACCTCTATCTCCTCATCTATAAAATGATGTTAATTTAAAAAACACATGTAAATTACTTGGCAATAACCCAACATGCAGTAAACATTAATATTAGCTATTATATCATCTGTAATTATGTCTGCTTTACAGGAGTATTGTAATGAGATAGCATAGGTGAAGTACTAGCATAATGACTAAATATTTATTAATCAAAGGGTTAATATATAGTTTCCTTTCTCTCCCCACTTTCCCTTCAAACCCTATGGAATTACATATCTTCCTTTTCTGAATTGTCTTTGCCTTTCCCTCCTTTTCTAGCTACCCTTGGAAGTTCAAGGAATGAAGAGAGCCAATGGTTATGTAAACTCTGCCTACCACCAAAACTCTCCACAAACCTACAATTGATAAACAAGCCTTTATCAAAAGTGAGGATTTATCTGGATAAGTCTAGTTCAAAAGAGGTAGTTGAGTTTTCGGCAACATATTAGACTAAGTATCAGTACTGACCCTTCCTGGTAATGACTAAAAATGCTGGATAAAATATAAGAACATCTTGAAGGCATGTATATGAGAGAAAAAGGGTAAGGAATACCTAGGAAGGCAGCACTGAATCAGCTTTACCCTCGGAGTGTTGGCTGAACCCAGTAAATTCAAGCACAGGTTGTCCTGCTCTGGAGACAAAAGACAAAGCCCAGGGACCACCCAAGTTGAAGTGTCTTATATTAGAACCCTGAGAAAATGGGCCCAAAAGCATACACTCAGTGAAAGAGGGGACTAAAATAAATACCCACTTCCACCCCCCAGAAGACTGCATGGAAAACCAACAGTTTCAAAACTTGGCAGAGAGTAGAGTGGGAAAAAATTATACCCCGAGAATTTGTGGCCACAAGCTGACCGTCACACAAGTTTGCACTTCTGAAACAGCCTAAATAAAACCTGAAGTCAATATTACTTAAAGTGGTCCTGGACTGGTAGTGCCCCAGGTGCTGAACAAAAACGAATGCAAATCCCTTGTTGGAAATAGTCTCTTTCATTCCAGGTCACAAAGAATCTCAATGGATAAATTTCCAAGGAAAATTAAACATCTCCAGGTAAAAATTACTAAACATACAAGGAATCAAGGTCATGAGTAAGAGCCAGCAGAAACAAAAGGTAAGACAATCAGACTTAAAACACTTCAATACTGAATTATCAGACAGAGAATATTAAAAAGCATGTTTAGTCCTAGAAATTAAAAAAAGTAGCACTTGAAATTAAACACTCAATGGACAGAGTTAACAGCAGATAAGACACAGCATAGCAGAGTGAATTAGTGAACTAGAACATAGACAGAAGAAATTATCAAGAATAAAGGTCAGGAGGCCAGTTCCATGGCCTAGTGGTTAGGTTCATGCTCCTCTTTGGGTGGCCCAAGGTTTCACTGGTTTGGATCCTGGGCATGGACATGGCACTACTCATCAAGCCATGCTGAGGCAGTGTCCCACATAGCACAACCAGAAGGACCTACAATTGAAATATATAACAGTGTACTAGGGGGCTTTGGGGAGAAGAAGAAGAAGGAAAAAAAAAAGATTGACAACACATGTTAGCTCAGGCACCAATCTTTAAAAAAAGAAGAAGAAGAAGAAAGGTCAAAGAGACAAAAGAATTTAAAAATGGAAAGTAGAACATTGAATTGTATACTTTAAATCAGTGAATTGTATGGTATATGAATTATATCTCAATATATCTGTTTTTTAAATATTGAAAGTCTGCATTAATTAAGGTAAGCTAGGTTTCAGGGACAAATAGACCCAAAATACAAAATGGTTCAAACAAAGCAGAAGTTTATTTTCCTCTCACATAACAGCCCCAATTGAGTGATCCTAGTCTGTGAGCACTTCTCTGCCTGAAGTGACTCAGGGACTGCAGCTCCCTCATCTCAAGGCTCTGCCATCCCCTGAGCCTGGAGCCTCCTTATTGTCTGTATTCAGCTGACATAAGGGAAAGAGCATAAAGAGGACACATCTACTTCCTAAAAGCCTTCCCTGGAAATGGCCGTACACATGGCCACACTAAGCTATAGAGAAGTATAGGAAATACAGGATTTTAACAGAAGTTAAAGGACAATATTAGAGTGAGACAGTCTAACTTAGGTCTAATCACACTTCCAAAAAGAAGGAAAGGAGTGAGAATGGGGTAAAGCAATATTTGAAGAGTAATGACTGAGAATCTCCCAGAACTGATGAAAGATAACAACTCATAGATTCAAGTATCCTACAAACCCCAAAGAGAAAAAATAAAAAGAAATTCACCCCTAGATACATCATAGTGAAATTGTGAGATAACTAGACTGACAGCTGACTTCAACAACGACAATAGAATCAAGAAGAAAGTAGAGAAAACTATACTAAGAAAAAAATAATATTAAGATAATTATTAACCTAGATATCTATATAGAGCAAATTATATTTTTTAATAAGGAAGACAAAATTAAGACTTTTTCACACAAATAATAACTGAAAAATTTTACCACTTAGCATGTCCTCACTAAAGATGCTTCTAAAATATGTACTTCAGGGAGAAAGAGGTTGACCCTTAATGCAAAAGAATAAAAAGCATAAAATGTAAATAGAAACAAGTGTTGACTGTATAAAACAAAAATATCATGTGGAGTTAAGAAGAAGATAGGACTAAAATATATGACAACATTAGCACATAGGTGTAATTGGAATTAAAGTGTTCCAAGCCTCTTATATTATTCAGGAGACTTTAGAGCTACTAATAAGTATGCAATTAAAAATGTCTATGGTAACCACAGAAATACAAAAACAAAAGGTATAGTTTCCAAACTAGTAGAGGAAAAAAATTGAAAGAGAAAAAATATAATCAATCCAGAAGAGAGCAAGGAAGAACAAATAAGTAATGTAGAAAAGATGGGACAAATAGAAAAGACAGAAGACAGTAAAAATAAATCTAAATATGTCCACGATTACAATAAATATAAACAGACTAGTCACTGCAGATAAAAGACAAAGATGTCAAACTGAGTTTTTTAAAAAATTCTGCTTTATGCTGTTTATGCTTAGAGACATATATAAGGTTTAAAAATAAAGAAAGATTGAGACAATAAATGTAAAAAGTTAGAGAAGGATATAGCAGGGAAATACTAAACAAAACAAACCTGGTGTAGCCAGTTCCAATAGACAAATACATTTATAGACAAATAAACATGATTAGACACAAAGACAATCATTACATAACGATTAGAAATTCAATCAATTTGGAAGATATCAATTCTAATTTGCCTACACCTAATTAAAGACTGAAATATGTAAAGCAAAACTGACAGAACCACAAGGAGAAACTGACAAATCTTCCACCATATTCAGAGATTTCAACACACTTTCTCAGCAACTATCTACTGAAACAGACATAAAAATCAGCAGTTTTATAGAAGATTTAAACAACGCAATGAATAAATTTAAACAAATGGACATACATGGAATACTGTACTTAATGGCTTAAAATATATATTCTTTCCAAGCACTCATGAAACATTTTTATCATGTGCTGTTTTCAAACGTTTTCAATAGCAGTTTCAACAAATTCCCCTTCCCCCCCACAAAAAACAGTATCATACAGATCAAGTTCTCTGATCACAACAGATTTGCAACCAAACACAGAATTAGAGGGGCTGGTCCAGTGGCATAGTGGTTAAGTTCACGTGCTCCACCTCTGCAGCCTGGGGTTTGTGGGTTCAGATCCTGGGTGTGGAGCTACGCACTGCTCATCAAGCCACACTGTGGCAGCATCTCACATACAAAATAGAGAAAGATTGGCACAGATGTTAGCTCAGGGCCAATCTTCCTCACAAAAACAAAAAGAACACATAATTAGAAAAATTCTTACATGTTTGGAAATTAATAAACACCTAAATTACTCAAGAATCAAAGAAGAAATCATAATGGACATCAGAAAACATTCAGAACTGAATAGCAAACAAAATATTACATATCAAAACATACATAACATATAAAATATTGCATTATGAAGCCAAAGGAAACTTAAAGGAAAATGTGTAGCGTTAAATGCTTAAAACGAAATAAGAAAGCTAAAAAAAGAATGAAAACTATATCCATTTCAAGAAGTTAGTAAAAATACAGAAAAATAAATAAAGAAAAGAGAAAGAAGGGAGTAAAAAAGTTGTGAGCAAAAATTACTGAAGTAGAAAATGACAGATTTAATAGTCAATAGTAGTTCTTTGAAAATGTTAGTAAAATTTACAAGCCTCCAATAAAATTAAAAAGCAAGAGAGAAGACGCCAAAATAAAAATTAAATTAAAATAGTGCATGTATGAAATTAAAATGTTACATAAATATATGAAATTAAAAAGGACATAAATTAGGATGCAACAGATATTAGGTAGTCAGAAGATGTGCCAGTAAACTTGAAAACTTAGCTGAAATGATTCCTATGAAATATAACATCTAAAAATTTTAAAGATGTCATTTCTTATAGCATCAAAATTACAATGTTTTTAGGAATAAATCTAACAAAAGATGTGCAAGACCTTTAAGGAGAAAAGTTTAAAACTTTATTGACAGATATTAAAGAAGATTTAATTAATGAAGAGCCATACAATGTGATAGATTTTTTTAAGAAGGGAGCGGGGTAAGAACTTAGACCAATGGAACCAGAGAGGGTCCACAGACAAACCCACACATCAACTGCCCATTAACCTATGGCACAAGTACAAGTGCAGATCAGTGGGGAAAAAAATGTTAGTGGTGGAACAATTTGTTTTCAATATGAAAAAAATTAATTAGACTTCTACATCACACAAAAACAAAATAAACAAAAATCAGTTCCAGGTAAATTAAAGACCTAAATGCGAAAAGCAAGACTATAAAACTCTCAGAAGAAAATATAGCAGACAATCTTTATGGTCTTAAAGTAGTGAAAGAGTTCTTAAACCAGGCATTAAAAGTCTAATTATAAAAGAAAATATTGACTACATTAAAATTAAGGTCTTCTGTTGATCAGAAATCATTATTAAAAGTCAAAAGACAAGCCCAAACTGAGAGAAGATAATTGCAACACAGTAGTATCAGAATGCAAAATATATATTTAAAACTTCTGCAAATCAGCAAGAATAACAAACAACTAAATAGAAATGTGAAGCACAAATAGTCCATCAACACAACAAAAGCTCTTCAACCTTATGGCAGATCAGAGAAATCAAGATCATGAAAGACCATTCCAAAACTGCCAGGCTTAAGTGTGATAAAGCCAGCTGTTTATGAGATGGAGGAGCCATGAGAATGCTCATCCTCTGCTGGTGAGAATGTAAATTGGTACAACAGTTTTGGAAAATGGCTTGGTGTAACCTAGCAAAATGAAGCATGCATATCTACTGTATGAGCCAATATCCCCTCTCCTGAGTAGTAAATATTCTAGAGAAATCTTAGGTACGTGCATCGGGAGACACGGAAGAAGGACGTGTAAAGCATCATTTATTACAACGAAAACTGGAAAAGAACCTCAGTGCATTCAACAGGCTAGATCAATAGTTGTGGTATATTTTCATAATCAAATACTGTACACCAATAAAAATTAATTTACTATAGCTACAAACCAACCTGAATGGATCTCAAAGATAAATATTAAATTAAAAGAAACAAGTCACAGAAGAATATGTACAGCATGTTTTCATTTATATAAAATTTAAAAACCACCCAAACTAAACAATACAATGTTTAGGGACATGTAAACAGGCAGTGCTGACTATAAAGAAAAACAGGGAAAGGATTAATGAAGTTCAGAAATATGGTTATTCCAGAGGAGAAGAAGGACACCAAGCGGACTTTGGGGAGACGGTAATGTCCCATTTCTCAGCCTGGGTGCTAGATAGAGAGCAATCCATTTTCTTTTTCTTTTTAAAATTTTTTTTAACTTTTCTTTAAACTGTGTGTATTTTCACACATTCATTTGCATCCTGCTCTATTTCATAATAAGATTAAAAGCATTTGACATTTGCCTTGATTATCTGAATTTTTCAAATAAAAATATTTTTCCTGAATGACAAGAATAATTATTTGTTTCCTCTTTTGCACTTATAAGAGAGTCACAGAACTTGAGGGTTCTATGATAAAACTGAAAGAAGTACTTTTATGCACAATCCCTGCTTATTTAGCAATAGGTCTGATTAAGCAGTGAAGGTTTTCATAGTCACTCAAAGCATAGTAGAAAATTATGTCTTTTATTCTCCACAGCATTCATAATATTCAAGAAATAGCGCTCCATAGCAGTGCTGTACAATGGTAATATAGCATCAGCCAAAAATGTAATTTTAAACTTTCTAGTAACCTCATTTCAACACCTGATCAATACTTTTTAAATTATTGAGCTGTTTTACATTCTTTTTCATACTAAATTTTCAGAATTGGGGTGCATATTTTACACTTACAGCACATGTCCATCCCGAATAGCCTCATTTCAAGTACTCAACCGCCACATGTGGCTTGTGACTACCATACCGGACAGTGCAGTTTTATAGGCTCCAAATGAGTAACAATCCACTCGGCTTCAGCTCCAGAAATGAGAAGGAGAGCCCCACCCAGCAAACCCAGCGGCCTGTTAGACCTCCAGACTACGAAGGAGAAGAGTTCTAATTTTAGCGTTAAATAGAGGTAGGTAATTTATTCACACAGAACAATAGAACTGGTCATTTTTATCGCATCTTTTCTCTTTATATCCCTGAATTTCCTCCTGATTGAGCCTAACAGGAACTTCTTGTAAAAGGGAAATAATAATGCTTTGGACTTATTAAGCCCATTTTCCTCAGGAATCTAAAAAATTTTAAGGACACTGGTTCCTTAATCACCAATCTTGACATATTCTGCCATTGCAATTCATAGATGTTTAGAAAAACTGAGGCGCTGGCCCGGTGGCACAGCGGTTAAGTTTGCATGCTCCGCTTCAGTGGCCCAGGGTTCGCTGGTTCAGATCCTGGGTGCGGACCTGCACAACGCTTGGTAAGCCATGCTGTAGTAGGCGTCCCACATATAAAATAGAGGAAGATGGGCATGGATGTTAGCTCAGGGCCAGTCTTCCTCAGCAAAAAGAGGAGGACTGGAGGCACGTGTTAGCTCAGGGCTAATCTTCCTGAAAAAAAAAAAGAAAAGAAAAATTGTCTTAGAATACAATGGCTAACATCACATATGGAGACAGAACTGAACCTGAGTCTGAAATTCTGGGTCCCATGGGTCCCCTGGGCTAACACCCCTGAGCACATGTACATGTTTCTTTAGGCTATTAGATTTTCTTTTGGTCCCACTTGTCCAATCATTCATGCTTAATTCCTTATATTATTTCACATTTCACCTTCTCTGCTTCATTTCAATATTTCCTACTCCTCAGTTGGCTGCAGGAACCAAATTTAATATGCTCACTTCATGCCTTATTTAGTAATGTTTCTAAAAGGAAATATACAATTGATAAAAGTTTTTGTTTTCCTTATTTTGTAAGGACCAGATATTATAATTTTTGTAGAACAACTTTCATAGCAATAAAAGCCAAATACTGACTAATTACCAGGGAGCTGGAGAATGAGATCATCAATATTTACGGGATTTTTCTTCTGACTCATTTTCACTATTTTGCATAGGAAATGTGAATTTTCTTAGTAAGTGTTGTTCAGTGAGTGTATTCATTTTCCAGCAGTAATTGCATAAAGGTGTTACTAATGAGAACCAAGCATTGACTTTCTGGGACTCATTTTATGCTTATATACACACTCATTTTCCCGGTCTCTCTCTATTTTTTAAACTGTATTTTATCCACAGCAGCACAAAATATTCTTTAACTAACCTCCTGTACACTGGTTTTGTGACTTTCAGACGTCATAAACCAACAAAAACTACATGTTTTAATTGAAAGACTGGCATCAAGTTGCCAATTTCTTATTTTGCCAGTTACAGTTATAAAAAATAAATAATTAAAACCTACCACTTATTTTATCACCATCATTTCATTAAAGCAGTGGCTCTCAAACTTTAGCATGCATCAGAATCACCTGAACGGCTTGTTAAAATACAGATTGCCGGGCTCCACTCCAGAGTTTCCGATTCAGTCCGTCTGAGTCAGGGCCCAAGAATCTGCATTGCTAACAAGTTCCCACAGAACGCTGATGCTGCCGGTCTGGGGAACACACTTTGAAAATCACTGCATTAAAGAGAGGCCATCTCAGCAGCAAAAAATGAAGAAAGATAATCTCAGAATAAAGGAGAAGAATCATTTAAACTGAGTAAATTTCGCTTATTTTTCTCATTTTTCCCAAGGTCTGTGAAAGTTCCACAAACAGTAACAGTCCTTGAAGTAACATTTAGAAGCCACCGCCCCAGTACACTGTCTGATCAGGTAGCCCTCACCAGCCTCATGTGGCTACTGAATGCTTGAAACATGGCTAGTCCGAATTGAGATGTGCTGTAAGTATAACATACACTCGATTTTAAAGATTCACTACCAAAAAAGAATAAAATATTTCATTAATAATTTTTATATTGATCAGATTGTGAAATGATAACATTTTGGATATACTGAGTTAAATAAAAGATACTAAAAATAATTTCACTTTTTACTTTTAAAATGTGGCCACTAGAAAGTTTTAAATTACATAAGTGTCTTGCATCCTAATTCTATTGGACAGCGCTGCCTTGAGCAATGGTCCTCAGTGTGGGCTCTGCACCAGTAGCATCAGCATATCACCTGGGAACATGTAAGAAACACAAATTCTCGGACCCCAGCCCAGACTTACTGAATCAGAATCTCTAGGGATAGAACCCAGCAATCTGTGTTTTAATAAACCCTACAAAAGATTTTAATCCAAGTTAAAGTTCAAGAAATATTGCTAGAACAGTACTTATCAAACTTTAATGTGCAAATAGCTGAGATGTGGAAGTAATCCAAGGGCCCATCAACGGATAAGTGGATAAACAAGATGTGGTATATATATACAATGCAATACTACTCAGCCACAAAAAAGACAAAATCATGCCGTTTGTGACAACATGGATGTACCTGAGGGTATTATGCTAAGCAAAATAAGTCAGACAGAGAAAGACAAATACCGTATGATTTCACTCATATATGGAAGATAAACAAACAAACACATAGATAAGGAGACTAGTGGTTACCAGAGGAAAAGGGGGTTGGGGGAGAGCAAATGGGGTAAAGGGGCAAATGTGTATGGTAACGGATAAAAACTAGACTACTGGTGGTGAACATGATGCAATCTATACAGAAACTGAAATACAATAATGTACAGCTGAAATTTACACAATGTTAAAAGCCAATATGACCTCAATAAAATAAAAACTTTAATATGCATACAAATCACCTGGGGATCTTTTAAAATTCAGATTCTAGGTCAGTAGGTGAAGGGTGGAACTCAAAAATCTGCAATTTTAACAAGCTCCCCCATTATGTTAGATGCCGCTGGTCCAGGGCCGTACTTTGAGTTGCAAAGCCCTGGAACTTTTATTCCTTATGGAGCACTAATCAACCGCTACTGCAAACCAATTGACACACGTCTCCAAATTCCAGAGGATTGACATCTCAAGAGTCCAGTTGGGCTGCTCTAAGGGGAAGGAATTGTGTTCCTCTGACACAAGGGATGTTGTCAAGACCCTTTGAGCACTGTAAATAAATGCTTCCATTTAATTGCTTGCATTATCAGACAACCCGCCATGTTCATCTAATAAGAAAATGTGTGTTCGTGTTCCTATTTTTCCACTGGGTTAATGGTGATTCAATATATTTGGAGCTGGAAGCTGCTTCCACTAGGCTGGAATATTGAATGAAAAATGGGCACCCCAGCTGCATCTCCCTCGGCAAAGTGATCCGTTTAATCAGCACTGTTGTTTACATCTAGATAGTGGGTTTTAATCTGAGTTACTATCTGCTGATTTTAACTAAGAGAAGGCAAGGAGGATAAAGAAAAGAGAGGAAACTCTTCTCTTGAACTGTGCTAAGTCCATCTGTAGTTTATTTATCAAGACAAGAGCCACCACTTGAGGCCGGCCCTGTGGCCGAGTGGTTAAGTTCACGAGCTCCACTGCAGCGGCCCAGGGTTTTGCCGGTTCGGATCCTGGGTGCGGACATGGCACCACTCGTCAGGCAGCGTCCCACGTGACACAACTAGAAGGACCTGCAACTAAGATATACAACTTACGGGGGGTGGATTTGGGGAGACAAAGCAGAAAAAAAAAGACAAGAGCCATCAGAGACGGGGGCAGACCTTCTCAAATTTTGCTTGGCTCCCAGGAGACTCCACCATGCATCGAAGAAACCACTGCCCCCATATTTCAAGGACGTTTTATTTTTCTTGATTTCCTCCTCCCGTGAGGCTCATTATATTTTCCCCACAATTTGCTACAACAGAAGAAAACAGAAAAACAGACGTATTTACAATTGTCTGGAGGGAAAAAAAGCTTACAATCCAACTGAAAAGATAGAAAGTGACTATTAATTGCTGAGCTTGTATTATACCATCCTTTTTTAAGAAACCAGACTACAGAAATGAGAAGTTAGGAAACATGTCTTCTATAAAATTTTGCCAATAGTTTTTGAAATAAAACTATAGATTCTTTAACCAAAATCTATCTCTTTCATTGTTTATTGTGACTATAGAAAGAAGAAACACAGAATTAAATGGGTAAGGGTTTTTTTAATATGTGATTTATTACCTTTCTCTTTCAGTTTTGACAAAAATCTATAATATATGGTACACAATCTGTGCTAGGTACAAGAATGTGATATAAAATAGATTTTTGGTATATATACATATACATACATATATATGTCTATACTTTTTGTTTTTTAAACTTTTATGCAGTAACTTAAACCCAACCATTAAATGCAATTTATAAAATTCTTAGTCATGAGAGGTTAGCCCACTTTGTGCCTAGTCCCATGCCATTTGAAGAGACAGAGTCATATAATGCTGGGGCAATAAAATGAAAAATTTACCTGTTGAGATTTGTGAAGATTATTCCTTATGTTACTATAAATATAAAACAATCATTTATTGTTTGGATAGAGAAAGTGAAAACAAGTTCTATAAATCACTGGGTTAGCTACAACCCAGTAAAAGGTTAAATTCAAATGTTCATTGTAATTGAGAACAAACAATTTGTCTTTTGCGTGAGTTTAGATGTGTGTGTGGTCCCAGAGAAGCAGGTTCTGTGGAAATTGAGTTTGCCAGGAAAGGAAAGTGCCTGGTGGAGTCAGTGAAGAATGAGCGAGGCATCGTGGAGGGCCCGGACATTTAACAGGCCATCTCCTGGGGTAGAACACTCAGGCTCCCTCCGGTCACATAGAGCCGTGTGACAAATTCCCCTTACACAGACCTGGTCTGGGGTCCCAGCGGCTCCAGTTACCAGCATATTGACTTGGAACAAATCACTTTCGCTCCTCACACCCAGGTTCCTCATGGTGGGTTGATTCTGAGTGAATAGCAAGGTCTTTCCCAGGGATTTCTGGAGAAAGAATTTTCTTTCTCGGACTCCAATGCCCCGTGATTTTTAGTTCCTTTCGAGACACGAGATGACAATATCTACTTTTCAGCATTGTTGAAGGTATTGAAAATAATCTGTGCACAGTGCCTGGAACAAGCCGGTGCTTAGGAACCGTCCTCGCCAGCTGAGGAGGCCAACCCAGGAGCAGTGGACACGCAGCAGGCAGGGCTGCAGAAACACGTGTGGCTTCTCTTTCCACTTCCCTCCTGCACAGCGACTCTGAGCCTCTGAACTCCGGCTCCTCTGAGGAATGGCTGAGATACTTATTATCTCTGATTAGACCACCAAAGGCTGTGTAATCTTTGAATATCATGGGATTTTTCTTTTTTCTTTTTTTTTTAAAGATTGGCACCTGAGCTAACAACTGTTGCCAATCTTTTTTTTGAAGATTGGCACCTGAGCTAACAACTCTTGCCAATCTATTTTTTTTTTCTTTCTGCTTCTTCTCCCCAAATTCCCCCAGTACATAGTTGTATATTTTAGTTGTGGGTCCTTCTAGTTGTGGCATGTGGGATGCCGCCTCAGCATGGCCGGATGAGCGGTGCCATGTCCGCGCCCAGGATCCGAACCAGCAAAACCCTGGTCCACCGCAGCAGAGCGGGAACTTAACCACTCGGCCATGGGGCCGGCCCCCAATCACAGGATTTTTCAATTCGTTCAGACACCAGTGCTTCCTCTGTTGGGCTCCCATTATACATTTTCCTTACCTTCACAAGCCCTAGAGTTGTCCATTCTTTCATTCATCCATTCACCAAATATTTAACACATACTATGTTAGATTTTTAATGCAAGAGGAATTTTTGATGCCTATATTTCTCTAAATTCCTGTTTCTGAGGGAGCATGTGAAGCACAGAACTCAAGCCCAGTACCACTCACTGAAATTCTGGCCAAAAAATGATACGGCATACAACTCACCTGATTATGGGGTCAGAAAGGTTCCAGGCTGCATTCAGAATAAAATACTGACTCCTCTGTATGGTCCCTGCTGACTTCTCCAGGAGCCCATCTCCCCACAAGGCACCAACTATTTGCAGAGAGTTCAAACATTGCCTTCTTCCAGAAGCATCCCTGATGCCCCCAGCCCCTCCCCATCTCCACCGTACCCATCCCTGTGTACTCTAATTGTCTGCTAACCTGATGCGCCTCCTGGAGACCAGTGGCTCTCAAACTTTACCTGAATCACCTATGAGGCTGGTTAGAACACAGGGTGATGGGCCCCACCCCAGAGTTTCTGATCCAGTGGGTCTGCGATGAGCCAAGAATTTGCATTTCTAACAAGTTCCCAGGGCTGCTGATACTGCTGGTCCAAGATCACACTCTGAGATCCCTTGCTCTAGTCTACCAGTTCCTTGAGGAGAAGAACCCCAAATTCTTTTACTTGGTATCCCTAGCACCTAACACAGAGCCTGATATATGGTAGATATTCAAACAGTGCCTGTTGAATAGAAGAACAGATAAACTAGTGGATCTCCTGCCATTTCACTGGGAGCCAGAATGACAAGTTGGTCTCGCAGTACAAGAAGAACCCAAGATGCTCCTCCATTACTGCTAAGTTCCCTCTCAAAACAAGCAGAGGATGAGGGCCCCTCTGCTGGGCTCTGAGCTACAGTACACCGACTGTCTGGTGCTGCTGAAAGCTGCCAGATGAAAATGGAAATTTTGTTTTTAAGACATGAAATCACACCCTAGGATCAGAAACTTGGTTTGATTGGAGATAAAAATGGTAAATCTTCTCAGAGGCTAGCCCGGTGGCAGAGCAGTTAAGTACGATGTGCCCTCCACTTCGGTGGCCTGAGGTTTGCTGGTTCAGATACTGGGCACGGACCACTTATCAAGCCATGCTGTGGCAGGCATCCCACATATAAAAATAGAGGAAGGTGGGAACAAATGTTAGCTCAGGGCCAATCTTCCTTGGCAAAAAGAGGAGGATTGATAGCAGATGTTAGCTCAGGGCCAATCCTCCCCACAAAAAAAAAAAAAGCTAAATCTTCTCTTCTGTTAAGTATCTCTTCCTTGATAGTATTCATATGTGAGTAAGTAAAAGAAGGCAAATAAGACACCGGCATTAGAAATGTCGTTAGGACCACTCAATTCACTTCAAAAATGTGATATGAAGTGCTCTTTCCCATGATCAATACCCTAAATCAGGTTGACCAAATTTTTCTGATCGTCTGGGAGTCTTGTTTACCCAGGGTCCCCTGGAGAATCTAAATTTAGTAGGCATGTGATGGGGCCCCAGGAATCAGTCTTGTTAACAAGTTTAATGGGGTGCCCAGATGGTGGTTTTGTAAGACCCCCAGGTGATTTTAATGTGCAGCTAGGACTGAGAACCACAGCAAGAACCAGAATAAAAGTTTTCTTATGGAACTATTTTTGACCTAATATTTTTCACCTGGAGCAGGTTAGGTCATGGTGCAAAAGGCCAGGTTCTCAACCTGGAATGTGGCTTTGTTGCCCTTTGGTTTCCTGGAGGGAATAAACGTGTAAGGCATTTTTACCAAAGATCAAGTTTTGCGTCATGACTCTATGGGGCTTGAGCCACTCCAACAATAACAATAGGGCCATTAGTCAAAAGACCTCAGGAAAAGGGGAAACTTGTCACAGGATGATGCCAATTACCCAATTATTCTGAACTCAAAAACTAAACCTTCAACCCTTGTCTTATAGCATCAGAAGCATGGGTAGGATCTGGAGAAGTAATTAGCATATGGGAATCTTATGCTGGGACAATGTCAGAGTAAAATAAAGGTAGGCTCTGGATGTTGCGGAAGGTGGAACCAGGAATGGTCTTGCACTTGGGTGTAAATATGGTGGTGTCAACAATTAACCTTCCACTGAAAAAAATTTTTCCTGTTTATACATATGCTCTGGTAGAAAAAAAATGGGATGTCGTTGGGTATTATGTTTTGGAAAGAACTTCCTTTGCGCTAAGTTTATTGAAGGTGAATTATAGTTTTAATTCAGAAAGTAAGAATTTCTGTCTTTTTTAAATCAAATTATCTTGGAGTCATTCTTGCTTTCCTACCTCTCTTCCCTCTCTTGCCTTCACATTAAGTCCCAAGAAGAAAATCCAAGCATCTTGCCAACGCACCCTGGACTGGCCTCTGCTTAAGGATGTTGGTCGGGGATGCGAGGTCTGAGGCACTTCGGTTCATAAATTGTTCAATATGAGCACTAATTTTTACTATTGTGTAATAAAAGTCAATGTTTTCCAAAATGAACAGTAGACCAAAGTAGGAACATATATAGTATATGGGCTTCCAGGACATACACTCATGGGGACTTCAAAGCTAAGAAGCCATTTTTCTAAAAAATAAATAGTGTTGCAAAGTGCCATTATTATTATTAGCACACCAGCACACAGGGGTCCCCGGATGAATGTTTAATGACTTAGTTTTCTTTCAATAATTGCCCATGTCCTTCATTAAACAACTACCATCAAAAAAAATCATTTCTTACCAAAGAATGATCTGAGGAATGAAAGGCTGAAAACGTGTAAACGAAAGTTCATTGCATTTTTAATCAGAATTTCAAGCACAATAAAGATTTTATACCCAAATATATTACAAAGAAATAAACGTGATGCTACATGAAAAGGTTACCACACTAGGTTCATTTGCCTCTTTCTTTTTTCCCCATACCCAAAGCCATAGCCTTCCCTTAGAAAAAGACCAAGTCTGAGATCTATGTCATAGTCCTCCATTTTTATGTCTGCAAAGTCTCTGGGCATCATTTGGTCCCCTGGACCCCACTGTTCATGACGGGAGCCTGGGCTGAGGGAGGGAGGCATTGCGGCAGACTCCCGTCTCTGCTACGTTTCCCCCTTATCCCTCACTCAAACTGGCCTAACCCATCCTTAACAACACCTTGTGTGGGAGATAAAATAATTGTGATGTGCAGAAAAACCTACAGCAAGAAAGCGGGAACAAAAACAACCTCCCTCCCTCCTACCACCTAGACCCATGTGGCTATTTAAATTTGTTAAATTTGATAAAATTTAAAATTCCATTCCTCAGTTGTACTCACCACCCTTCAAGTGCTCAGAAGCCATCTGTGCCTAGTGGCCACCATAGTCACCAGCACAGACAGAGAAAGTTCTAGTGGACAGACTAGTCTCCAGAGGGCACAGCTAAGGAGGGAAATATGGTTTCCTTACCGCTTGAAGTGTCAACCAAGACAGAGAGAAGGAAGGCATAGGGCAGACCCCTATTTCTCAGAGCATTTTTTCAATCCCACTATATCCATCCCGTTTTTCCTCCCCATAGGTTCCACCCTTTCTCCTCCTCAAATCTTTCCCATATTTCCTGAGCACAGAGGAGGAAGGGGGTGGTAGTGTGTGAGAGATTTTTGAAGGCAATTAAAACAAAAAACAGCAAATACACCTTGTGTTCAAAACGTGGCGCTGTGCCTGCGTCTGCACTGCTGCCTCGCACAGTAAACCAGCTCACCGGGGGCAGCTTCCATACAGAAGGCGCTCCTGCAAGCCCTAGACTTTCAGCAGGGGCACATTTACCTATTATGATTATTTTTGTCATACAGTCATCATACTGGTTGGTATTTGGAATCCATATTCATGCTGCCTCAAGGAATAGCCTTGGTAGTCTAATGTCAAAGCTTTAAAATAATAGTTTTAATATTGATGAAGACTGATCTTGCTACTACTTTTAAATAAAAATCTGACTGGAAACAATGCCACATATTTTTAAATATAAAAGGAATAATAACCAGTAGTAATGAAGTCATTTTTTTCTTCATGTGTGAAAAGCACAACTCTTTTATTTCCAGTACACATGGATGGCCTAAAGAGACTGGCTTTAGTAGACGTTAGTGACATTCCCCAATATTCAGCTGTTCTCTGCTTTGGGGAGCACAAAAATTATAACTCTCCCATCCCCTTGAACTTAGACACGGCCATGTAATTATTTCTGACCAACGAAATGAGGGCAGAAGTGAGTACTTCACTTCCAGGCAAAAGCATCAATTGGCAGTTCTTGACTCCATGCTTCTCCTCCCCTGCTTTGATGAGCCCTGAGGACATACTGGAAGGTCACATCTTAAGATAGTGAAATTGCCATCTCTCTGGGAGATAATTACATGTAGCAGAATTCCCTACCCACCTATACATCAATCCACATTGGACATGAAGGGTGAGTAAGAAACGAACCTTCCTTGTTTTAGCCACTGATATTTGCTGTTATTTTTATTGCAGGCACAACTAGCCTATTCTGACCAGTATACCAAACCATAGCCAACAGTCTTTCTCTGATGTCATAGCAAACCGTTACTGTTACTTAGAGATATGAAGCCAGATTTTTCCACGTGTTTGTCAGTTAGACACCTTTTGAAATACCACTAATTACTTCTTTGGGGCTTTTCCTGAGACTGGGTCTCCAGCAAAACTCCATGATGCTGTATCATGGATTTAATCATACACAGACACATCAGATCCCCACGTGCCTGAAGCTGTCCTTTCAGGACTGTTTGAACGTATCCTTGCCCACTGATACCACTGTTCTGCATTGAGCCCGTAGCTTAACTTCCATGCGAATCCTTCCTTGACACTGCTTGCCCCCTATGCTCCCTGGAGTGGACCTCTACTGCAGCACAACACTGTCACACTGTTGCTACTCAAATAAAAGAAAGTGAATTCCTGGGAGGAAGGAATCTTGTATGACTCATCTTTATTTATTTTTTTTTTTTAAAGATTGGCACCTGAGCTAACAACTGTTGCCAATTTTTTTTTTCTGCTTTATCTCCTCAAATCCCCCCCAGTACATACTTGTACATCTTAGTCGTGGGTTCTTCTAGTTGTGGCATGGGGGACTCAGCTTCAACGCGGCCCGACGAGCGGTGCCATGTCCGCACCCAGGATCCGAATCGGCGAAACCCTGGGCCACCGCAGCGGAGCGCACGAACTTAACCACTCGGCCACGGGGCCCGCCCCTGACTCATCTTTATTTTTCAATGTGTAGCACATTATCTGAGAGTAGATAACTACTAACCATTTCAGTGGAAAAGGAACGGACAGATGTATTTACAAGTTTGTTCACGCCTGCTTTAGCCCTTCTACTGTCCCCATTTTTAAGGCCCCTCTTCCAGCAACCATCTCTGGGCAACCAGAAAAAGAAACTCGGTCAGCAAAAAGAAGTTAATCAGTGACTTGAGGAAAGGGCTCCGGCACATCCTCTCAGGCTTTTAAGACCACCACTGTTCTTCCCCAAGCCATGCTGGCCCACCTCAGTGCTTCACGCCCTCGCTTCAAGTATTGCCCAAGCCGCTTCAACTCTGCATCACCTTCCGCCCCCCTCCATCTGCCTCATTCCCAGCTGCAGCTCTCCTTGGTTCAGACACCGTCTGGTGACTCCATCTTGACTTCTCAGTACCCCTCCGCTTGGTCACCCACATCCTATGTTTTTGACCCAGGGCTGGTCCTTGATCCTGGTCCTCATGAGAACTAGAAGAGACTTTCTCAGGGCCGTGGTTCTAAGGAAGAAAAAATACAAACTCTAATAATATATACAAATATCAAATCATTACATTGTACACCTGAAACTAATAGAATGGTTTTTGTCAGTTATACCTCAATTTAAAAGAAAAAAAGGAATACAAACTATTCTCCCCAAAACAGAAGACTTGGAGTTTGGGGAGGGGTGCTCACCTGCTTCAAGACTGTAGAAGCCAGCCTCTCAGAGCCAAAGCTGCTAAAAGTTATGCCCCAACCCTTCCCCCTGCCCACGCCAACTAATTTTAGCAGCAAAATGTCCAGTAATAGAAAAGAAAATTAAACAATTAAATATTGCAATTGTGCTCTTTTTAATTTTGAAAATCTCACAGCAAAAAGCTCCAGGGTTGACCCAAGGGTTAGAAAACAGCGATTTTAAAACTTGCTCCTATCAATTAAATCACAGTTTAGTGGCAGTAATTCTCAGTGCAATGGGAGGTCACTGAAGGGTTTGAGCAGAGATCAGACATAATCCAATCTGCATTTTTAAAAGACCCTTCTGGGTGCCATGTAGCAAATAAAATGTGGGAGGCAAGCGTGACAGCAGGGAAACCAGCTCGGAAGCTAGTGCAGAGGTCTAGGCACAAGTGGTAAGTTGGACCTAGGGGATGACAGCAGAGATCAACAGAACTGGGTGGACTCACGGGACATTTTGAGGGCAGAATTAACAAGACTTGCTGGCAGATTAAATTAGGTGGGGAAAGAGGGAGAAATTAAAGATGAGTCTAGGTTTCTGGCTTGAACTTCTGGAAAGGACCACTGACTGTAAAGGCAAAGACTAGCAAAGACAGAATCTTTGGACAGACCTGCTGAGGTGCTCTGGCAGCGCCCAACAATAAGAAGAGACGAGTGGACAACCAGACGGACTATCAGAGGAGCCAGGAGCCTGGGAAGAGCAGATGCCAAGTTTGCACTAACACAAGGAGAGTCTAGTAGCCTGGAGTGGGGCCCCAAACACCAGTACGCCTGCCCAAGTCCCCAAACTTTCAGTAACTAGGATATTAGTCAGAGAACAAAGACAGACTCAAGCATGGGAGAAGAAAACAAGGACCCATGGATAGCAATAGATGGAGCTTGCGGACAAGCCATGAAGAAAGGACTCCAATCGTGGAACCCAGACCCAGGGCAGGATGAGAACCAGAGTAAAGGTTGTCTTTTCTGAGATGTATTCCCACAACCTAGCATAGTGCTTGCCCATTTTAGGTACTTCAATATTGGTTAAATGGCTTTATTTATTTAATAAATACTTATATAAGGCTTACTGTGTACCAAGCACCATTCTAGATGCTTTGCAATATCAACTTGTTTAATCCTCACAACAACCCTATGAAGTAAGAACCACTATTATCCCCACCTTTCAGATAAGAAAACTGAGGCACATCAGATTCAGGAACTCACCCAAGGTCAAACAGTAAGTCATGGCAGAGCCAAGAGTTGGCCCCAGAGTTCATGCTCTCAACCACCACACCAAGCTGTGAATGAATAAAATCAGAGATGCTCCCTTTACTGAGACAGAGATTTTTACAAAGTTTTTATGTTTAAGCTGCTACAAAACACTGGTAAATTCAAACTGTTGCTGAAATCAAAGCCAGGTGAGTCTGAACACACCCTTATATTCTGTGCTGCCACCACCCGTGCATTCTCATATTAGACTGGGATATCTTAGGACATGTAGGCAACATCTCAATGCCACTTCCTACTAGGATGACGTACGCTTCTGTCTTCAACTTCAGTACAGAGTTGAGTTCATGCCAGATGATCGCCTGTCCTTCCCACTCCTCTCACTCCAAATATACAAACTCCAACGGGTTTGATACACTAACTTCATTTGTCTCAACGCTTTTAAATTATGTTGTATATTTTCTTTGTGGCTGTTTTACATTTATGTAAGTGGTATTGTGCTAAAGATATCACTCTCATACATTTTTCACTGAACATTGTTTTTTAAAATGATGTTACTGTAAACCTAGATTGCTCCCAACTCCTGTAAAATATGCATCCACCACATTTTATTCATTCACTCCCATTGTGACAGACACAAAGGATGCCTCAAACACCCTGCTGCCCCAAACAAGACTGTGATGAACTTTTTTTGTATCCCCTACTGGAGTTACGGAAGAATTTATCAGGAATATATACCTACGAGGGATCCTAAGACATTTACAAACGTCAACTAGATACTGACAGATTGCTTTCCAAAATGGCTGTACAGTCCAGACTCCCACCAATAGTACACAGGGGTTCCCATGGCCCACATCCTTGCCAAGACTGCTTATTATCCACTTTTTAATTTTTGCCAGTTGAATGAGTATGAAGTGATAACTTGTTTAAATTTGCTGTTCTCTGATTATTGATAAGTTTCAGCATCTGGTCATACCTATATTTGTTAGATTTTGTAGTAAACCCCTGTGAAAATCATCTGTTCATACCTTTTGACTATTTTTCTGTTGGCTTTCTTATCTTTTTCATGTTGATCTGCAGTAGGTGATTGTATATTCTTTATATAAATTCTTTGTTGCTTTTAAACTTTGCAAATATCTTTTCCCAGTCTATCACCTGTCAGTCAAATTGATCTATGACTTTTCTACATTTTCTAAGATGGCAAAGAATAGGGACTTTTGGTGAAATAACATTCTATTTCTTTTAAAGTAGAAAGGAGAATGAAAGCCTTTGGCTTTCATAATTGCAAAACCATCCCTTCACCAAATCATGAGACACAATGACTAAAGAGAGAGCCTGAAAAATAAATTTGAAGTCCTACTTCCCAGACTACTAAATTGGTGATTAAGGAATGCTTTTGGTGTAGTCTATTAATAAGCTGAAGCCATTTTTTATTTACTCCACCTTGTTCCACAAAGGATCTGAGGAAGCTTACAAGAAAACAAGCAATAAAATTGAAAACTATAACAAAATAATCAAGAGCAAGGAAAACACAGGGCAGAATAGAAGGTCAAGACCAAGAGGAAACTGAGAATGCAGCTATGTAGGCCAGAGGGTCTTACAAAATTATTAATGTTGAGCCAAAAATTTGGCTCTGAGCTTCTTGGCAACCAGAGGGAAAAGGGAAAAGGGAATACAATCATGCACATTCAATGATATTCTCTTTGTTAATATGAAAACATACAAGTTCCTCAGGGAAAGATAAGCTTTTCCTGGCCCTGAGTTCCAAAAGGATTCCTCAGGTGGGCGTCATATTGGGGACAGTTCCCTCATCAATATCTCTGTGGTAAAAGCAATCTGTCTTGTTTCTTGTAACATTTCTCAGTGAAAACTAATGGCCACCAAACTATAATCGGTCAAAACACGGAAACTAACCCAATCTATCATCTGCCAGTTAAATGGGAGAAGGAGGAAATGAAGAGGAGAGGAGGAGACAAAAAAAGTTCATCCAAGCATGCAATCTTTGAGAATCCAATTTACTAAAAGAATCAAACGAAAAACATCTGGAAGAACTAATGACATACTAGTTAAGATAACACTACCGGCTGAAATAGAAAACTCTGAAAATCGAAGTGGCTTAACACTGGGTTGGGGAAATTTTGGAATAGAAGTTTATTTCTTACTCATGTAAAGCCAAAATGAGAACCAGGCTCCCTCCACCTTGAGGCCCCGCCATGTGCACCATATGGGAAAAGAACATAGAGGACCACGCAAGGGAGTTTTTTACCGGCCAGGCCTGGAAGCCACAACACATCACTTCTGCTCACATTCCACTGGCTAGAACTTAGAACACTGTCAGCCACAAATTATCAGTTGTGTCTTTCAAACATTTCTTCATAACTTCAGTTTTCTAAGCCAGGGTTCAGCAAATTACAGCCTGAAGGCCAACTCTACTTCACTGCCTGTTTTTACACGGCCCACAAGGTAAGAAAAGTTTTTCTTTTTTTTAATGGTCAAAAGAACAAATCAAAAGAAGAACAATGTTTGCAACACATGAAAATTATGTGAAATTCAAATTTCGGTCTCCATCAATAAAGTTTTATTGGAACATAGCCACACTCATTTTTTCTATATTTTCTATGGCTGCTTTTGCAGTACACAACAGCGGACTTAAATAGGTGCAACAGAGACTGGGAAAGCCAAAAAGATTTTCTCTCTGGCCCTTTGTAGAAAAGGTTTGCCAACTCCTGCTTTAAACTGATGAGTTGATAAGAATTGAGAAACAGGTACCTCTAGGGAGTGACCTGCGATACACATATTCCTGATTAGTGGTTGGAATGAATCCGTAGGCGTTAATGACCCAATCAACTGATGATAAAATCAATACATTTGGGGAACACTGAGGAGTCTGAACAAGATTCTGGCCATTCCTCTATACGCAGAGTTGGATCAAGGAGAATCTGCAGGCAAAGCCAGAATTTTCATGGGAAATGTTTCTGAATCCATAGCATTTCAAAAATAAATGATTAATCAACTATTTTTACATAAGTAAAGGAACACATGCTTTCCAACCATTTGCTTATTTGTTTTCCAAATTCCTCAAATAAGGAAGCATTCTTCAATAGTATTGTTAAATATTACACTAGCATGGTTTGTTTTAAAATTAAATAAATTTAGATAAAATTTAAATAAATTTTGAATAATTTATCATTTCGTTATACAAAGGATATTAGTTTCTGAGGATTGCAAATACCTTAATTTTAATGGTGAAAAGGTAAAGGATAAAGGCAAGTGGCTAAGAATCATATTTCGTGAAACCAAATACTAAGAAGTTTACTTATCGTTGGTTTGCTGATGATTATGTCGGAACAACTTTCCCAGTTTCTTGATATTTCTAGAGTCAGATCAAGAACAAAAGTAACTCCTTTTATCAGAATGCCCTACCAAGCTCAGACTTTAAGTGATAGCATTTCTTTCTACTGAAGTTCCAAACACGAGTAGGTTCACAGGGAATATGTGTGCTTGTACATACACAAGACCAGGATAAGAATTTAAGAAAGAATAAAGTGAACCAACATTATCAAAATAAACTTTTAAAAAACTCAATGTTAATGTCAATAGGCACCCCTTTGAGCATCACAGTGACATAAAGCATAAGTCTCAGGACAAAGCTTCCCTCAGCTACTGTGGCTGTGGTCATCTAGAGCAAACAAGACTCCCAGTCCTGGGGCCCTGGCTATCTGAGACCAGGATGCCCCAAGTTTGGGAACTACCCAGAGATCACGGTTTCAAGATCCAATATTAAACTCTTTGTTTTATGTAAGAGGAAACTGAGCACAGATCAAGCAAGAGACTTGCCCAGGTGACACAGCCAGCGAGTGGCAGCACCGGCCTTAGAGTCAGCCAACCCATTTGCCATCTGTTGCTCTTCCTCTGCACCACAATTCATCCTCCTTCTCCCTGGCTCTCTGGAGCCATCCGTTTGCTGACTCAAGCAACATTCACGTAGCCTCCTTCTAAGGTAGATAAATTCGAGTCCGTACCACTTTCTACACGAACGTCTTCCCAATGAGACCTATAAAGCAGAGGCCCTGTCTGCTCTTCCGGGTCCCAAAGATCCCACCACGCCTTTTTGTAAGAGCTGAATTGACCTCCACTCTTTGGCCTCAGGCTCAGATATATTTCACCTTCCTCCAGACGTCATTGGTTAACCATGGTTCTTTTCGTCCCTTCTTGCCTCCTACCTCTTTCCTCTCTGGCATCTGCTTTGAATCAGATCATTCTTTTGTGTAGACTGTGACAGATAATGCCAACAATGACACAACTTTTCAACTGCCAGAGAATATAAGTCCTGGCCAACCAGACTCACCATTTTTACCTTAATATTCCAAATGGCTATGTGAAAATCCAGGATGCGTTTGTAGATTTATTTCTGCTAACACAATGACTTTACTAAGTAACTAAAATCATGATGAAATTTTGTCAGTTTCCTAATTTTTTTAGTTCTAAGACATCACACCCTGGCCACTTTCTCTTGGCAGGTTATTTGGGGGAAAATTCTCTAATCAACCAAACTTTAATATTACTCGGTGTTACTTGACAAAACTAAAGAGTAATCTCCTATTTCCCTCAGCTTTTTAATAGGACCAGATCTCGATTAACAACATTGATTTATTTAAAATAAGAATAACGATCTCTCTTTATTCTCTAGTTCCCAGTTGTAAAATCCCACAATCTCAAATAACAGTGATTTATTTTAAGCAAAAATAGTAGCAACTTTTGCTTTTCTCATCTATTCCCAAAATGCATAATGTTACTTCAGTTTTTCCTCTACACCAGTTGGCTAAAGCTCTTTTAAAGTCTAGCATGATAGATGTCATGAAAATGGGTAAATGCCATGATCCTGATTTTCGAATTCTTACCTAGTCATAGGTATAATTTTCTTTCAAGAGGTTTAACTGTGATACTTCCAGGTGGACATCTCCTGTCGTTTCTGATTTCTTCACCTAGACCTGAATCGTGTCAAAACCTAGAGGCTAGGGACACAAAATGTAAGCTATCTGGGTTAAAAAGTTTACAAAGGCAATTATCCAGATGTTTGGGGTTGTATATAAGTTATCGGGAGGCCAGTTCGTTTTTCACTTTTCACAGAGATACCTAGAGTTTCACATGAGTTACCGAGAGAATGGACTCTGAAGATCATACAATCTTATCCTTCTTTTTAAAAAAGAGACAGGCAACACAGTGTTGTAATTAAGAGCTTACAATCTGGAATTAGATGGTTAGGGTTCAAATCCTGGCTCTACCACTTTCGATTGAGGAATTGATCAAGTAGAGCATCTTCTATAGCTCTGTATGCTCATCTATAAACTAGGACGGTAATGACATTGACCTCATTAGTTTTGTGGGGATTAAATAAAATAAGTATATATTTGAGAGGGATCACTTAAAAAGAACCTATCACTTAGTAAACACTTGATAAATATTAGATCTTTTTTTTGTTTGTTTTTTAGGAAGATTAGCCCTGAGCTAACTGCTGCCAATCTCCCTCTTTTTGCTAAGGAAGACTGGCCCTGAGCTAACATCCATGCCCATCTTCCTCTACTTTATAAGTGGGACGCCTGCCAGAGCATGGCTTGCCAAGTGGTGCCATATTTGCGCCCAGGATCTGAACCAGCGAAACCCTGGGCCGCTGAAGCGGCCCACATGAACTTAATCACTCGGCCACTGGGCTGGCCCCGAGATTTTTAAAAAATATACATTAAGAAGTTAAGGTCAAGGAGGTTATGTGACTTACCCTCTATGACCACACAGGAAGTGCTGGAATTCCTAGTCTTCCTCCTGTACACCAGGTGCTCACTCCACTTTGCCATCCTCCTCCTTACAAATATTTTGATCTAGCAAATGTTTTGATCTAGTAAACTTAGCTAAGAACATTGCTCAGCATTAAAGCAACAGCTGAGGCAAATACAAACACTTTTATTAAGAATAACAATAGACTCCCACAGGTATGGATGCAATTTGCATCATATTTTCTAATTGAAGAAATACTGGGGCCTGCCCAGTGGCACAGTGGTTGAGTTTGCCCCTTCTGCTTCCACGGCCCAGGGCTCACTGGTTCGTATCCCAGGTGTGGACATACGCACCGCTTATCAGGCCATGCTGTGGCAGGTGTCCCACATATAAAGTGGGGGAGGATGGGCATGTCTGTTAGCTTGGGGCCAGTCTTTTTCAGCAAAAAAAAAAAAAAAAAAATACTGCCCACATTTTCATAGCCATTTAAGGTGACTTTGCTGTTGTTATCATTAGCTGTTACTCTCACTGCTCTATAAAAGTAATTAATACTATCTCTACTTACAAAAATGGAAACTAGGAATAGAGTCAATCACAGAAACCAATCTCCCTAAAAATCTATAGTTTTATGAAACTACACAAAGATTTAGCTAAGTATCAACTTCTTCCAGGATATATGAACATTTAGATTCTTAGTTCTTCCATTTATATGACTAAATCTAAGAAAGGAGCCCACTTTTCATGCCACAAAAGACCAAATGAGGCCAAACAAGTCTTCTAGAATTAATCTGACACAGAAAGTAATTCCATTGTCATCAATCAGGGTAACATGCCCTGGATTAATAGTATTTTTTTAATCTTAGGCCATCTCATATATTGATGAAATTCAAATAAGGTGTATTTTGTTTTAATTTTGGGATGGAAGGAAAAGAGACTATAAACTTACCCAATTTTTGGTAGTTTAAAAGAGAATATTTAAAACCTTTCCCTGAAGTACTTGTCAAAGATGTATGGACCAAAGACGTGTGGACCATTCATTACAATGTTGTTTGTAATGCATAATGTATAAAGTAGATAACAACTTAAATATCCAATAAGGGGAGGATAGATTAAATAAGTTATGGCATATAACCATAGTGGAATACTATACTACCATCAGCATTGATTATTAGGCATAAATCTGACATGTAAACGTGTATATTAATGATAAAAAGCAGCTATAGATAGTAATTTGTTATGATCTCATTTCGATAAAAATCTAAGTGAAAATCATACTTCACATGCATAGGACTATACAAAGAAAGGTTGGAAGGACATACATCAGACTGATAATGTTTATTTCTAGGCAGTAGAATTATAGGTTGTTTTTTTTCCTTTTTTGTATTTTCTAAATATTTTACACTAACATGTTTCACTTGCTAAAAGAGTAATAAAGTTTGTAGCACATCAGAGACAGCTTCATCCAGAAAGGTTAATATTAACAAATAGTTTTCCGTCATGTGGTACGTTACCTTCTGCAGCATACTTCATACCAGATAAGACAGAAATTGCCTTATTCTCCTTCTGTCACTGGATAAACTGAGTTACCAGCTAAAATCAGAGGAAGAACTAAGCTCAAAACACAGGGCCTGCCCTGTGGCCAAGTGGTTAAGTTCGTGCCCTCCGCTCCGGGCAACCCAGGGTTTCGCCAGTTCAAATTCTGGGCCCGGACATGGCACCGCTCATTGAGCCATGCTGAGGCGGCATCCCACGTGCTACAACTAGAGGGACCCACAACTAAAATATACAACTATGTACCGGAGGGATTTGGGGACAAAAAGCAATTAAAAAAAACAAACAAACAAAGGTTCAGGGGCCAGCCCCGTGGCGGAGTGGTTAAGTGCCGTGTGCTCCACTTCAACAGCCTGGGTTCAGTTCCCAGGCATAGACCTATACCACTCACTGGCAGCCATGCTGTGGCAGTGACCCACCTACCAAACAGAGGAAGATTGGCACAGATGTTTGTTCAGGGTGAATCTTCCTCAGCAAACAAAACAAAACAAAACAACACAAAGGTTCAGGATTTCAACTCCCATTACTAAAATTCATTTATTCAACAAATATTTATTATGCAGCTAAAATTTAAGGGATATATGGGTAAATCATGGACAGATCCTACTCTCAGACACCACAGTTATTAAGAAAATAAAGAATCTACTTAAAACAGAGATAATGCCACTAGAGAGGGACGTATCATGGAGAGGTTTTATTTTTACTAAGGGAATTAGGGAAGTGTTATTACACACTAAAAAAACACAATTGAGATTCAACAATGAAAAATTGAATTTGTTTGGTTATATGAGGTGTATTACCTTAGAATAATACACTATGTGGAGTTTATTATTATTCTACATAAATACAAGTTGCAAAATAATATGTATGTTTAATATACACATTTTACACACACAGGCACACACATACACCTGAGAAATGTGGGTACCAAAATGTAAACAATGTTAATCTCTACGTAGGGGGATTACAGGTGTTTTTGTTTCTGTTTTTATCATTTTGCTTTCTCTCCTATTTTACTACAATGAAACTGAATGGTACATTATACATCGATAAATGGGGAAAACTTGCCCATGGCAACCAAATACAAGTTTGCTTTGGGGCCCGCCCCATGGCCAAGTGGTTAAATTCGTGCACTCTGCTTCAGTGACCCAGGGTTTCACTAGTTTGGATCCTGAGCACAGACCTAGCGCCACTCACCAAGCCACGCTGAGGCGGCATCGCACATAGCAGAACTAGAAGGTGCTACAACTAGAATATACAACCATGTACGGGGGGGCTTTGGGGAGAAGAAGAGAAGAAAAAGTTTACATCACGCCACGATTAGTACTGGACTACGAAGGAGCTAATGCTGACACGTGATAGATTGTGACCAGGATGCAGGACTTGCCCACTTTTCTGACAGCCATGGCTCTGATTTTTTCCATCTGAATGATAGATAAAATTATCGTCTTTATCTTGGTTTAAGGTTCAGAGAAATGAGTAGACACCTAAAGACTGAAAAAAAAAAAAAAAAAGACCAAAATAACCAGAACTCTTGAGGGTGTTTGCAATTATACAACCATGAATAACCAACGTGACTTCACAAAGAACTTGTTCTGTCTTGGTAACATACCATCATCTTCTTACATAGCAAAGAGGCAGGCCTGGCAGGTCACAGAAAATAAATTGAGGAAACCTAGCTTGACTTTAGGAAGGCTTTAGATCCTGTCCTATAAGACGTGCTGGGAAAATATGACCATTAGCTAACTACAGTCTGGCTGGGGGGCAACAACTGAAGCATTCAAATTTAGGAGGCCACAAACAGTGTTTTGTAATATCAAACTTAACAACAGACAGAGATGCCAAAAAGGTATTCAGAAGGTAAAATAACAATTTAAAACGAAATTGTACAAATATCCAGAAACAAAATTCAGAATTAAACTTAGAATGGTAAATTTACTCCAAGTACACCTGGATTGTGGGAAACAAAGAATTAGAAATTATTTGGATAGAAATTTGACTACCAAAAGGCATTGCAAAAGCAGTTGAAAATACTGTTGTGACAATAAATACGGAATTAGGCCTATGGCATACAAATGCACGTTGTACACACTCATATTAGCACTTACCACGTTGTATTGCCATTATTTGTTGGCAAGTCTCTCTCTCCCTCAAGGTTTTTTTCTTGCTGTATTCCCAGCACCTAGGAGAGTCTGGCAAGAGGAGCCTCTCAATAAACCCTTAAGAATGAATGAGATCATTCTCCCATCTTCCTCAGGATACCCCAATAAAGCACTAAGCTCCCACTTGAAGCTCTATATTTAAAGGTGTATATGAATAATTTGCTGACCATTCAGGGAAGAACTTAGAAATACTCAGGGGCTAATAAATGCGAATGGGATTATTCAGTTTATAGAACCGGATTATTCAATTTATGGAAGAAAAAGCTGGGAGTATATGAGTTACAATGCACAAATTCTGAAGATATCTTACACATTTTCTACTAGAAATGTCCGAAAATGGCTGAGTCAGAAGACTAGATTGGGGAAATGGACCATTAAATATTGTAATAGATAATTATAACAACAGCAACAACAGCAAAACTAAAATACATTTTACTGAGTGCTTTCACAGAAGACCTAGCTCCTCAGCTCCAGTGACGATGGTTACAAAGGAGCCTCTGTGAATGGAGGAGCTGGCCTCTCTCAAGCAAGCCTCATCCAGAGCTGGGACCCCATAACTTCATGATGTATGTGAGTAATCGGCCATCACCAGAAACTGTGCGCAATTAAGCTGAAAATGCAAAACTCAAGTCTACTTTCATGACGTTATGTTCAAGGCATCATAGAAGTCTGTATCAACAGAATATAAAATATAGTGTGGATGTGTAGGAAGCAGATTTCTGGAAAATTCCATACTTATTTCTTCACATTTATTTCCATAGGTTTCTATTTTTCAAAAATTAGCTGGTTGTTTAGTAATTCAGAATGTTCTAAAGAAAACCTAATATTAAATGCAATATAATTATTTCAGTTTCAAAATGCATGACCTTCATACCTAATGTATTCAGTACACACAGTAGTATAGGGTTGTGGTAAGAAAAAAACCCAACTCTTTCAATTCTTCTGATCCATTTATTGAATATTATATTGTTCTATTCTTTGATCATTGTTTTTATTTAAAATATATAACCATTCTAATAACCCATTTGTCCCCATAAAGAGCCACTGGGTTTCTTTGCCTTTCCAAATAGCAGTGAAAGGATCCCCCAAACCTATTGATTTAGCACCAAATTTAAGTAAGCCCAGAGACCCACTCACTTTTGCCATTGAGTAGAACAAGGTCAGACTGGGCCTCTTCCAAATGTAAAGGCTTAATTGGACTAATTCTTTCATGATAATAATGTATATTTAAGATAGCCACTAAAAATTGTCAATGCTAATTTAGTAGATCAATTCCATTAAACGCTTTGAACTTTTCACCACTTGCTAATCTCATCTATTAAAGCTGCTGTTTTTGTTGAAAACCTGAAACTGTAACTTAATATCAAATTACAACAATTCTATCCAGACTCAAGAAATACTTCCTTATATGTGAAATATAACCTTCAAGGATCTTAAGTTGTGTTAAATCATAAGATTCTAACCATAAAATTTCCTGCAGCCAAAATGCAGAGAGATCTTATCAGTCTACCGGCAATTGACATTATGGTAAGAAACTTGCAGGGGTTTTTTTAATTCCAGAAATATATGTTTTTTTTGTGTCTGAAGTAAAACCTTAATGTCTGTGATTATTGATTATAGAACAACTTTCATATAACTACATGGTTCAGATTTTAATATCAAACGCTACGTAATTTAGGTAATAGTTCAGATCAATAAAAATGTAACGGTTTTGCTCAATATTTTGAGAACAGCTTAAGCAATTTAAGTCACTAGTGTAAAAATAATAATATACTTGTTAATTAGCTAAAGAATCTTGAGAGAAGCAGCTCTACACCACTCTCAAATGTCCACCGTGTCTCGTTTGTTTGGACCTGGACTCCTAAGGCTATTTTTATTCCCTGTGATTTACCACCAGTATCCTCTGGGTGATAGTTGAGGAAACAGATGCTGGGAATCTCTCGGCTCAGTTCCTGAGAGGAGAATTCTGAGTCACAGCCGTGCCAGCTCCCTGCTTTGTCCTCGCGCAAGCCGAGGGGGGTGGCGTAAAACGTAAATGCCTGATTTCCAGTCTCTCGTTGCCAATTTCCTCAAAGTTTCCACTTACGCATTTGACTCCTTTACCAACTTCGTTTGAAGTTCCCATTCCAAAATCCTGAACGGCATGTTCCCAGGATACATGTAATTTTTTTTTTTTTAACTCATTCAGTGGGGATTTTCCAACTGAAATAAAAAATAAATTGAAAACTGAGGAGGGGGCATCCTTTCCTTTTTTTTTCCAGTTTTTCCTTCACTGTTGATTGGGAGTACTGATATCTGCAGGGGGAAGATGCAGGGAAAAAAATCGTAAAATGTTCCCTTCCAAACTCTAAACACACTTTCTTGTGGAGCACCATAAACCTTCCCTAAGTTTCCTGGACTCTGTTATTCATTATGAAAGGATTTCAATTAAAATAGATCTGCATCTATTTGGAGACTATTTTTGTATTGTTAATAAAATTGTTAATTAATAAAAAATTAACGTTTATTAAATGTCCAAAAAGTGTAGAGCTTTATTCTGTCTTAGTAATTTAGGCTAACGAGAATATGGGGCGGGGGGCGGGGGTGAATCTATGCAGTTTAAATACCTTTTATAATGAATTTTTAACAGAAGCACATTAGAGATTGAGAATTCAGTTTCACAAGGCAACAGGTTCTATTAAAACTATTGTTCCACAGAGAAATTAAATTCGCTGGCCAATCTATCTTTTTACAAAGCTTTTTTTCCTAACCTATTTTATTTTAAACAATAGGATCCATATACGTGATTTTTACAATTTAATTTTATGTACACCAATGGAATTTCCTTATCAAGCACCACTGAATTATCTAAATGTTTATTTATTAATCCTGTTATCTCGTGTGGTTTAGCAATAGCCTGGAATAATTGATTTGGGCTATTTTTACATTAGGAAAACTTAGCAGTTGTTATTGCATTTCAGATGAAATGAGTTCAAATTGATGAACTAGGTCTCACAATGTAACTACACCACCTTCTGTTGGTACATCTCTGCGAGACTGAGGCAACAAGTCAATTTACTAATTTAATGGAAATCTGTCAGTTCTTGGTGGGGGGCGGGAGGTGTTGGTTTATTAGCATATAGATCAAGCAACCAAGTGAAGACTAAATTATAGCTTTTCCATCATAAAGACACCTAACCACACTCCAGTTTACCACCGTATGATTCTCTGTGGAAGCTCTCATTGGTAGATTGGACCGTGCCTTCTCACTACCACCAAATAAATATTTCTCACCAGCCACAAAAAAGATATATATATTGTGCCAAATTAGTAACATTCTAATAGAAAATGAGGCACTTTCAATGAGGAAAACTACTTTAATAAAAAAAAAATGTGGTGAGATGCCCACAATGAGCAGAGAACCTTCGAACGCAAGAGATTCTCCAGTGGAAAATCCTCACAAACTGCTACATAACAGGCAAAAGAGTCAACACAAAAATTGATATTTAAAAAATCCACTCCCCAATAATATTTTGCACAGATATTAAAGGAAAACCACACACACACACACACGCACACACAAAAGGAAAATATAGATGATACTGAACTACTTTTATAGCTCCAACAAATAACTGTTTAACAGTTGCACTCAGACTCTGGGTATGTATAAAAACACCAAGATAACCAATTGATTCAGTCAGACATTTGAGCAAACAAAGTCAGACGTGCTCAGTGATCTAAATAACTCTTTGCCCACCCAGGCAAGGAGGTAAATTTACCACTTAGGTATAAATGAAAAAAGACAGGGTCAGCAATATGCGTATGGTCACATAGGCTAGAGCAGGGGAAAAATTGTTTTAATGAATACTTCAACTCTGGTGTATGAATCACAAAATTAAAACCCCTTCAACATGCACAAATACAGTTGCCTAATTGAAAAGTCCCAGGCAGCACCCGCAAGCATAAGACATACCCTCATTCTAACGTATTCCTGATGCCGTCAAATGGCCTAATAAGTGTACTATTGGAGGTCAATTCTATAGCATCCCAAGGGTTAAGTTCTGTGTTATGAATAATTTCGAAAAAGTGTCCCAGTAAGAATCAGGCTTAGGCTACTTCAGCGAGAGGAACTGTTCCGTAACGAGGCTTGGCCTGGAACGGTCCCAGTAGAATTAATTTTGTACCAGAGAACGCCTACATAAATTAGTTTTGCTTTAAATATTGAGTCCTAAAAGAGTTAAAAGAGGGAGAATATCAATCAATAATTTTTAGATTAACTACTTTGTATATGGCAAAACAAAATTAACCTCGGCATTATAACCCCTTCTTCTGGCATTTCAGACGAACCTCAAGTTTAAAATAAATAATTGGAGATTTAAAAACCACCCAAATGTGTATTTCTTTCTTGGTAGAGAATACCAACTCACTGCCTCGTTTGTAAAAAGAAAAGGATACTCCTACATTTTGCAAAATCACAAATATGGTTATTTTTATTTATTAAAAAATCACATCTAAGAATTAAGAATCCTGAAAATATATAGAAAGATATCTGTAGGGTTTTTTTAATGGAAATACTAAAGCAGCTAAGCTTTAAAATTATGTGAAAAACAATATCTCAGCTAACAATATTAGATTCTTAAAATTCTATTTTAATTGATTAATTCCCCCAAAGTCTACTCATTTCCCTTTTACAAAATTGATTTCTGTTGAAATATTTGTGCAGAATTAAAATCATGTCTATGAATGGCCACGAATTTAAATTAAAACTCCCTTGTGTTTTAATCTCTTTTTCTGGTTAAATGCCTTCCAAAAAGGTAAGTACAAGATTCATTTCCACGGGAGATGAAAGCAAGCTTCTAACCTGGCCAATTGCCCATATAAACAATCTTCAGTGTTATTTCGTCATCATTTGGTAATTAAAATGGCAAATCACAACCACGCTGAATTTACATCCATGTGCCAAAAAGTTATTTAGCAGATAACTAGAGATAGAGGAAATGTCTCTTTAACAGATTCTTTTAAGAATACATCCACAGGAAGCATCCAGCTTTCAGTCATAAAAAACAAGAAGCAGTTGAACAGTGGCACCCAGAGGTGAAAAGTATATTACTTCTAGAGATTTATTTGGTTAACCATCATCTGGTTTTCAGCCATCCTTTTTGTCACTTCCAGGTTTTTCGCTAGCAACGTATCAGAAATCATTTTTTCTTAGTTGCACACTGAAATACCATATTTTAACAAATAAAAATAAAGTTTTATTTTAGCAAAAGTACTTTACTTCTGGATTAAATCGCATATCAATTTCCCTCCTTCAAAACAATAAACAAACCAACTGAACACCAGGCAAAATACTTTCCAGAATTGAATATAATGCCCACTTGTCTACTTCTGGCCTATCAAAATTGTTAGCAAAAACATGTTTAAGAAATGGCTCTGTGACTCTTACATAATGTCCATACACCCCAAATTATGTTTTTTCTAAAAATGCTTATGTTGAAGGAATGTATATCCCTAAACCAAAATTATAACCCTGGGGAGGTTTTAAGAACTTCTTCATATTGAGCCCTCCCATTACTATGAGAGCAGAGGATGGGAATGCGAGTAAGAGTGCTGGGCAAGTAGGAGAAAAGGAAATAAGAATACTCTTATTCCACAGGAAGTGTAAAAATAACACAATCTATTTCGATCAAAATTAAATGAGCCTGCCGATTTTTAATTAAGGAAGCTCCGTACCTTTGAATCTGCCAACTAGCAGCCGCCTTAAGCATTTGGCTGGTGCTGAGCTCCTAAACTAAACTGCAGAAAAATGCCTCCTCCTGGCTCTAATCACCTTCAAGGGGCCTCAAATAAACCTTCGTTTGTGGGGCCAGAGCAGGTCAGGTTTTTTAAGAGCCTCAGAAGAACAGAGTCTTATTTTTGCTCTTGAGCTGAAATGCACACATGTACTTCGTAGAGAGGGTTTTCCGGGCCGGTTTTGCCTAATCTCTCACGGATTTTCATGTTACTGGGTTTCCATTACCTTTTGTCAGATGTTTTCTCGAAGATCCGCTGCTTCTTTTTAATCACCTGAGAAGCAACACGGATGTGACAAGCTCCAGAATAAGTCTCATCCTTTCTTATCTGCATCTTCAGCCTAATGATGAAAAATGGGCTTCCATAAACTTGAAAAAGGCAGAGAAATGCTGCCAAAGTCATTATCCACTACTTTGAATTGGAAAGAAGAGATCTGTCCCTTTTAAGAAGAGTATTAATAAAGTATAAAGTAATTTTACAAAGCCTTCAGCGTTTCGTACGTGAAATAAGGGAAATTGCCCAGTGCTATCCAAAAGAAAAACAAAATACCTCATTTCCTACTCCCTGAAATCTACATCAGAATATATCCTCGATTTTTAATATCAAGCGGAGCGTTCAACTGACAGAAACAAGAGAGGATTATGCCTTGCCTGAAAGCTAATATGAAAATAATCTCTCCCTTTTTGATACCTTCTTCTCGTTTCTTTTTCCCTTTCCCATAAACAGCACTGTCACTGCCTAAATCAATTATTCTGGCATTGAGAAGTAGCTTCTATGTAGCTTCCAAGTCGTCAGCATGCTATTTGCCCCTAAATAGGCTGTGAGCTGCCGCTAAATGCCCGTCTGTTGCTCTGCCTGCCTGTGGCTAAATCTCCTAGAGCAAAATTGCAGGCTTTCTAGTGCTCAAAACCACACACCATCGTTGCCCATATTTGGCGATTCCATTACAGTAACAGTTTGAAGGAGCACCAAGTTTACAGCATTTTGGAGCAGACCTGAAGGAAGCTGCTGCACATGGATCATATGGATCTCTCCAGCCATTCTTGGAAAATCCACAGCTGTTCCCAGCTCCGCGCGCGGCGCGGGCAAGACGCAGCAGTAGATCTGGGCGCCACCTAGTGGACTCCGTTAATCCGGAGGAGTCGTCGAGAGACCGCAGGGGTTATACAAGATTCTGGGAACATCACTACAAAATAAAATTTTCTTCGAATTACAACGGAAGCAGTGGGGAAGGAGGCTTATCTAAAGACAAAAGAAAAGAACATGTATTCCTCAAATGACATGACTCTTACAGGAATTTCACAACTGGTTTTTCTTTTTTTTTTTTAAGATTTTATTTTTCCTTTTTCTCCCCAAAGCCCCCTGGGTACATAGTTGTATATTCTTCAGTGTGGGTCCTTCTAGTTGTGGCATGTGGGATGCTGCCTCAGCGTGGTTTGATAAGCAGTGCCATGTCTGTGCCCAGGATTCGAACCAACGAAACACTGGACCGCCTGCAGCAGAGCCCCCGAACTTAAGCACTCGGCCACGGGGCCAGCCCCTCACAACTGGCTTTTCAATTCGAATTTTAAGTCTGAAATGTCAAACTGCGTCACTATTTATATATTTACTATGTGAAGGAAAATATTTTTGCCAAAATATTACCCTTTTCCTATAACCTGCCAGATTGGGCACTGTACAGTTACATTTTGCCTTAAGAGTTTATAATTCAGTAAGCCAATCCAAATGGAATTGAATCCTTATTTTTCCTACCATCTAATAAATACGGGAGTCTTAAAGATGCTGTTTATAAAACACTCCACCAACTATTTCTCCCTTCTTCACCCCAACACCATTCATACCTAACATCTCCCAAAAAATGTCGTACCCCTTCCCCCCTCTATTCTTTGCACACACGTATTTTCTAGATGAAAAGACTCCAACTTTTTTCTTGGTAAAGCTGTCTATTACTCAGTTTAAGATCAAATTCAAAATACTACTCCTGCAAAGTGGTACCTCAGACTGATCCACAATCACTTCCTACCTTACATTTCCAAATATGTCTGATTTAATGTTGCCACTTGTGCATGATTTCCTAATTCCTTATCTCCACCAATAGTACTTTTGTGTGCTCCACAGCCTGTACCGCAGTCGAGGAGCCTATTAAATGTTGAATAAATAGCTGTGACATAAGTAGATGACTGTTTCCGTCAAGGTCTGTTAATAAATTCTCTGGTTATTCTGCCCTTTTTGATGGGTTAACCACATCAACAATAACTAACATTTATTGAGCTTTACTAAAGCAGGCTCTATGTTAAGTACTTATACGTTCTCTGACCGGATGCTCACAACAGCCCTGTAAATTGAGGACTGCTATTACCCTGATTGTATACTTCAAGAAAGCTGAGTCTGAAAGGTTAAGAAATTCACCCAGTTGACACAGGTAGGGAGGGGCAGAGCTAGAACCCGATCTCGGTCTGTCTTCAGAGCCTATACTCCGTCCGAACCACAATACCACACTGTGTCTATCTTCTTTGTTGTTATTAAATATATGACACACTGCGATCTTATTACTGGTTGTATTATGTTTCGATGATTCACTTTACAAAAATTAGTTATTTTCTCCCATGCAAAATCAGTCATTTTAGATAGCTGCTAAAATTATTCAAGTTGTTCATATTTTTTACCATGTTTGGTCTTCAAAGAATGAGCTTACTATAATCAAAAGATTTGTGCAGAGGAAGGAAAAGAAATCACTTTGCTGATCAAAGGACTGATGTAGGAAAATATGTGAGCTGACTGCATTTAGCTAAGACTGCAACAATGAAGTGGAAGAGCTAGGGGAAATGGGAGATCTGGTAATAACTGTTTCTTTGTTTTTTCAGTTCACCTGACCTCTTTCAACATTTTAATTTAGAAATGCTCCTCGCGGTCCTCAGGCGCAGCCTCATGAGTAAGCAAATCAGGAATCCCACAGGAACCACCTGTGGGATTTCATTTCAAGGGAATTGCAAAGGGCTCCCAACCCCCTAAAATATTTAAAGAGGTCTAAAATTGCATTCTTAGAGCTTCTTGCCGTTGACAATCAAAAAAAGGGATAACACTGTCATAATCACTCAAAACTGGAAATAACCCACATGTCCCTAAACAATAAAATGGATAAATAACATAGTACATTCATACACTGAAATACTATTCAGCATTGAAAATGAATGCATGAATGCCACACACAACAGAAAATATCATTTTGAGCAAAAGAAGCAAGACATAGAAGAATACACATAATTTCACCTACGTAAAGTGGCAAAACTAAACTCTGTTGTTTAGAGATGCATGACTCAGATGGGAAAACCACAGAGAAATGCAAGGAAATACTGCCACCAAAGTCGGGCGAGTGGTTGCCTCTGAGAGGAGGGGGAATGGGACGGGGAAGGAGACACGGGCAATCTCTGGAGGTCTGGCACTGCTTCATCAAATTGTACACTCATGATGTGTTCACTTTGCTGTCTGTATGTGATATTTCATGTTAAAAATGTAAAATAAGCACATCCGATGCTCATTCCAAAAATGCGTCAAGAAAAAAACACATTAAGCTTTATCCGTCATTTATGTTTTGGTGAGAATAAGTTTATCAGGTCTAAGATTGCAGGCAGACTTGGGAGGAGAAGAGAAAAGAGCAAGCATGAAGACTAGAAATTCTAGAAGAGGGTAGGGGTTGGATTATGAGCTCTGGGATCAGACCTGGATTGGACCTGGAGCCCGGCTACTTGCCAAGTGGGACCTTGGGCTGGTGTATAAACCTCTCAAACCCTCCACTCTCCACCTAGAAAATGAAGATCACAGCAGGCCCCCAGCATCATGGGGTCATTACAAGGCTTACGTGATGCACTGGTTTTCAGTAATTGCCTAATAAGTGTTTTTTTATTTCCCTGAGATTGGAAGTAGAGGAGGAAATCACTACAGGAAGTAGAAAAGGAGAAAACTCAGAGACTGTACTCACTGTGTCTCCTTTCCACTCATCCCTGGTCACTCCTCAACCCCACTGGCTTCCTCGTGAACCACCCACCTGAGACTGCTCCAGCCAGAGTCACCAGGGACCTTCTTGTTACTGAACCCAACAAACATCCTTTTCTACATCATTTCACACTGTTGACTGTTCCTTCCTCCTTCGAATTTTTCTTCTCTTGGTTTCTTCAATAACCTGAGCTGTCCCCTTCCCGTCAAATCCCTACTGCTGACCATGGTCAGGCCCTTGTCATTTCCCTCCTGTCCTCCAACACCCTCCTAACTGGTCCTCTCCAGTGTGGCCCCTCCCCAATCCTCTCCCCACACTGTAGCCACAGTGTTCATCCTAATATGTAAATCTCTTTTACACATTAAGCCTCTTCCCCAGAGCCTGCATATGAACCTCTACAATCCTTAGCCCTGGAAGACCTGGTCAGTCTGTCAGTCTTCAGGCTCACCTCTAGCCATGCTAACCTACTCAAATTCATTTGGACCCTCTTGCCTTTATACTGCCTGCTGTCTCTGCCTAGAAGGCCCCATCCTCTCACCTCGCCTTTCATCATATTGCCTGACTCACTTATACATCTTCAAAACTCAGGACAAGTCTCCTTCCCACCCACCACCCACCCTTTCTAGATACATATCTTGCTTTGTAATCAGTAAAATCCCCCAATCATTCTTGAACCACTGCACTATTTGTGTGATAGTCTATGTCCTCATAAGACTATAAACTCCTTAAAGGCAGGCACTATTTCTTACACATCTTTGTAACCACCACCCAACCCAGTGAAGAACAAAGACCTAGTTAAGTGAATTAATGACCCAGGTTAAAAATCGATGCTTACTTCACAGTTTTACAGGACTACCATTCCATCTCTTCTATTGTAACTCTCTCGCCCACTCCTTCTCCTAAAGGAAAAGGGAGTTATATATCCTATCTTTGTCCCTTAATCTCTGTCTTCTAACATTTCTTGGTCTTGTCATAATTATTACATTATTTCCACACCATATTTAACTAATTTAAAACTTTACAGGTAAATTAAACTTTTCTGATCTTGTTCACTACGCTGTGTGGGCAGTTGGACAGCCCTGGGGTTAAATCCTGGCTTTACCACTAACTAGCCATGGGACCTGGAATAAGACACTCAACCCCAAGTTTCTTTTCTCACCTATAAAACAAGGGTAAAAATATCTAACGCATGGCTTTCTTGTGAAGTTAAATGAACTAAAGTACGCAAATCACTTAGCACATTGCCTAACACAAGTAAGTATGCAATAAATATTATCTATTATCATTAATGCACAATTAAGACAGCAACTTTGCAGACTATAATTTGTTAATCATTCATTACAGTGCTCTGCACTTTTCAAAACTGAGTCACCTTGATTTTAAGATTAAGGCCTTAACGAGAGAGAGAGAGAGATCTCAAAGGGAAAAATACCTGAAACATACAGTTGTATTATATATTTTTAACAGTATAACTACCTTTCTTATTTTATAACTAAAAAAAAACTAGAATGAAAATATAAGTAGATTCCACTCAGTAAATGCTAGATTTTCACAGTGGAAATCTACATCTTTTATTAAACACACATTAATCATATATGTTATTCACTGGTGAAACACACTTTAAGTACATAACATGAAAAATCCAATACCACAAAACTTAACCTTTGCTATTCCTAGCTTCTGTGCTCAATATTGCAATTCAAATCTTGTTAAATTTAAAATGATGCTGGGGCCGGCCCTGTGGCCGAGTGGTTGAATTCACGTGCTCCGCTTCGATGGCCCAGGGTTTTGACAGTTCGGATGCTGGGCTCGGACACGGCACTGCTCATCAGGCCATGCTGAGGCGGCGTCCCACATAGCACCACCAGACGGACCCACAAGTAGAATATACAACTATGTACTTCGGGGCTTTGGGGAGAAGAAGAAGAGGAAGAAAAGAAAATTTAAATGATGGTTTTGAAGACTGCAATAAAAACAGAAAACTAGAAACGAAAGAAAACAATTGATTCAATAGAACCATCTAAGGACACTTGAATGGCCTTTGTAAATATGAGGACAAGAGCTTTGGGATTCCTGATCTTTATTTATACTAAAGGCATATTATATACTTGTATTTTAAAAATCACTAATCTGAAAGCAAAGAGTCTGTTTGTTTTATCTACAAAATTTACTTTCCCTCTCCCATTGCCCCCCAAAAAAGAAACACCCAATGTAAGCTACTTTATTCAAAAAGGAGAATCTCATGACAATAGGATTATTATGACAAGCATTTTCCATACTTTATTCCTCATGCCCAAAATGACATTAGTAAGATAAGACATTTTAAAAGTCAATAGCGCTTATTTTGAAGTTTAAGCTATCATGTTAAAAAAAAAAAAGTCATTTCCTTAAACAGGAAATGTATTAATAATGGCACAAAAGACAGTAAAGTCATACTAAAGAGTACAGTATTTCCCTTCAAAAAGAAAATAATATCCTTATCCTCAAAGGGTAGTAATTCTTTAATGTAGTTACTTGAAGAATAAATACAGGAGAGAAAAGAATCTTGGCACCCTTCATCTCATATTTGCATATAGTTTGCTAAGTTCTCATCATTTGATTTAGCTAAAGGTTTAAGTTGAGACCATCTGAAATTTAAAGTTGTGTCAATATTCCCTAGTTCTCATCAATCAAATAAGTTCTATTGGCTTTATACATATATTTTTTACACCAACATTTCCAAAACCATATTTTTGCAAGTGATGCGTTGTGTTAAGCATCACACCCCAGAAAGCTCTGCAAAGAATGACTTATTAAAATACATTTTTACAGACTCCTGGAGTTTTTAGACTTACTTATAGAACAGGAATTTAAGACGGAAGCATTTTGGGCATGGTTTAATTTGTATTTTATGTGCAATGACTTTGGATTAGATAGTATGGTGGGGGTGGGAAGATGCCACGCAATGTAGTTGTACACATGAGGTGCTACAAACAGTGTATTTTAATTACCTATTAGCTGAAAACATACAACCTCTACTCTATTTCAATTCACTGCCTAACTCACTTCACCGACAGGCCCTATTTCCCACTCTAACCTAGAGGAAATTTCTCCACTTGATTATAATGCAAAACTTTAGTTTTAGTTTAGCCTAACAGCTGAGGGGTGTGTGTATGTTTTAAGTTCTTTCGTATGTTGACCAGCTACTGGTCAATAAAAGCGGTGTCAAATCAATCCTGAAATACAATAAACTAGATTGTATCTGTCCCCTTCAAAAACTCCATCAAAACTCATCAAAATGAATGACTTTGGGTCAAATATGCCAAACTCTTTTTTTCAACGTAGCCAACAAACAGATTTCCTGGAACCAACAGATGCTAGTATGGAGACTTTCTCCATGGACTGAGTCAGTTCACTGAGTCATCACGTTTGTGAGTGAATGGCTACTTGAAGACTGTGAACCCAATGGAAGCTCCTTATTTTCCAGGTTCGGGATATAAGTTGCTCTCTGGAAACAAATGGTTCTTTACTCGCTAAAACTGACTTTCTAAAACGGGACACTTCCGAGTCTCCAAAATCGTTGCTTTGCTTTTGAATCAGCAGCCTCAGGATCCAGGATGTAGATTATTCCGTTGAAAAGAACCTTTTAGTAAAAAGTGGTTTGAGGAGTGATTTAAAAATGCTTGAAGTCTCATTTTTATGAGCAAAGAGGATCAGTTTTGGCTTGGTAATAGAAATAGCAAAGGAGGAATCTTTATTTTTCCATAAAGCTGGAGATTGCATAAATACATCAACATGAAAGGCACATCTTTTTTATGTGAATTACCTAAAAATGTGATTTTAACCAAAAGCCAAGCAAAAGAAAAGAGGGTAATATCAAATCCACCTATCTAATAATTGGATTCTTTTGAGTTGGTTGGGGGGAAATCACTCCGTTAGGTTGATTTACTTAAAGCTGAGAAATATGCTCCGGAGTACAGCATAGTCATAAGGATGACCCCCTCTTTCACTGTTTGTTTTGTTTTGTTTTGTTTTTTGAGGAAGATTAGCCGTGAGCTAACTGCTGCCAATTCTCCTCTTTTGCTGAGGAAGACTGGCCCTGAGCTAACATCCGTGCCCGTCTCCCTCTACTTTATATGTGGCACGCCTACCACAGCATGGCTTTTGCCAAGTGGTGCCATGTCCGCACCAGGATCCAAACCGGCAAACCCTGGGCTGCCGAAGCAGAACGTGGGAACTTAACCGCTGCGCCACCGAGCTGACCCCGCCTCTTCCACTGTTTCATGGGCAAAGATGCCTGTTCCTTCGTCTGGTATTATTTGAGGGGAATTTAAAGAATCCAAAAGCTCCTCATCCATTCAAAAAACAAACAGACCTAAAAAAAGAATTTGTTTTTCTATGCCAAAATACCTTCCTTACTAATGGAATTTTACCACTCTATTAAAGGAAATAAAAGAGCAAGTCTATATATTCTAAGGAGACAGGGGCCATAGGTATCTCAGAGTTCTATCCCCGAGACGTGATCAGTGTCTGGCACAGAGGCTGATCAAGAAATAGCCATATGTTGAATGAACACATTTCTAGACATTTTTATGCAAAGGAGGATTTTTAAATGTTGTTCTGTACTTTTTTTAAATCAATCCTTTTTCCAATCCATAAACGCTAGAACATAAAGAAATTATTGAAAGGCTAAGAAAGGGGGAACTTCAAGGTAAATAAAATGTACTTATTCTTTCAGAATCATGGAGATGAGGGCAAATTTCTGATTTGTAACAATTTTTTGCCCACCCTGGCTACAGTCTAATAAATGAAGAGGAGAGAATAAGTGTTCTCTTCTAATACACGAATCGCTTACTTAATAATAGAGTACATTCTTTATCATCAAAATTTTGTGACCCAAAAATCAGTGGGTGGTAGTATGTCCTTGTCTTTATAAGTTCCTATAAATCCTAATTCTAACCTTATTTAATTGAGCAGTTGGGATGGGAGTGGTAGGTTAACCGACAAAAAATAATTCCAGCACATAGATTTTCACAGCCCCTCCATACTATCAGATTTCACAATAATAATATTTATTATTGGGATTGAGTATTAATACACTTTAAAAGGACAAATAACTGATGCTGGAAACATTTTATCTTTATGAAAAAATCTTACAAGAATAAAATTTTTCCTCCCCGAGGGCACAGTTTCTAACCTAACATCTGAACAAGGCCTTGGAATAGTCAAGTGGAGAGCTGTGTATTGTAGTAATATGCCAACTATTAGATTACCATTTAAAGAGGGAAAAAATATAAGGCAGGTTTCATTTCAGCACTTGAAAGAAAAGGCAGTAGTGCTATGTTAAATTCAGGAAGGAAAATTGTTTAGTTGCATCTTTAGCAATTTGGAAGCATCCATTGTATTCCTTCCGTAATGTTATTGAGCTAGTTTTATTAAGGCAAATTTATAGCAATGTTAGAAATTAATACCACTCTTATTTCCTCCACTGCCTGACTTTATTGAATGCCATGGGGCATATTAATCAGTAAAGCCAAGTAGTGCATGAAATAAAAGTATAAATTAACCTGTAACATGAATGTAAAAGGGGCTTAATAAAATAGAAATAAATAACACTTTAATGATAATCAACCTGCCCTGTCTGAGCCAAGCAAAAATTGTGATAATGCCAAACACAGGGTCTAAAGAGCCCCATATATTTCTATAAAGGCACTACATTGACATGGAAGTCAAAGATGACAATTATGGCCACATAAGCCAGAAAGGATGTGTTGCTTGAATCACGGTATTATTGGTTCAACAGATAACACATGTCTTCCATTAAAAGAGTTTCAACACTGAGCAGCTAACTAGTCTAAGTTTCTACTTTTTGCCAAGTGGTTTAGAAGAAAATGATTACCTTACTGGGCTTTTTCCCCACAATATATTCTGGTACTTTTAAAAGTATAATATACAGCGTTTTAATTTATTGACATAAACTGTATTTTCCAAATTTTTAAAAATATTATACTCTACTAAAATTTTTTAAATCTCTTCTCTGTAATTAGGACACCCTTTTGCTTTTTTCATCAGATTGTACTTTTTCTCTTTCTTTCTGAATCAAGTAAAATACAGTATTAATATCAGTATGAATATAGTATGTCTATAAATTTTTTTAGAAAAAGAAAGATATTATTCAACAACACTTACATACAACTGGAAGACACTCCAATTTATTTCCCTCCAAAAGTGTTTCCTATGAGTGTATAATTGAATCAACTATGGCACCACCGTGTAAGACACCTGCAATGAAATTCAAAGCTTTTTTAAAACAAGCAGCCACAGAATGATATTCTCAACTGTTCACAGGAAAACTGAAACAGCCATAAATTTCAGCCTAATCTATAAATCTACATTTACATATGCAATCCAAAAGAGATCATGGAGGGGCCAGCCTGGTGGCACAGTCGTTAAGTTCACATGCTCTGCTTTGGAGGCCCAGGGTTCACAGGTTCAGATCCAGGGGCAGAGTTACATGCTGCTCATTAAGCCATGCTATGGTGGCATCCCACATAGAAAAAATAAAGGAAGATTAGCACAGATGTTAGCTCAGGGCCAATCTTCCTCACCAAAAAAAAAAAACAAAAACAAAAACAAAAAGGAAGGAAGGAAGAAAAAGAGATCATGGGGACATGTGTGTTATTTTTATAAGCATCCCTTAGCCTTACCAGGTTGATGGAAGAACAAAACAAAATAATATGTCAGCATTTGGAATAATAAAATATGCTCCCTAAATGCAAGATGTTATTCTTAATATTCATGGAAAGAAAATACCCATACACAGCCCTACTTGGACTTGTTCTCCCGGATTTTTGCATTCACTATATTAATCAAGGAAGATGATATAAAAACACTTTAAATCACATTCTAAAATTATGTGAAGAGTGACTTTTAAATTATAACTTCTTTATTTTGCTTTCTAATGCTGATGTTAAATCAATTTGATTAAATCTTCAAGGATCCTGTACCCTGTTACCAAATTATTCTCCCTGGTATATTATTCCTATTATGTCTCCCTCTAAAACCCTCCCTGGCTCCCACCGTCTCTACAATAAAGCCTTGATGGATTAACTGTACATCAAAACTTCACAGATAGCCCCCCACTCCCCTTAGGTCCCCAAGGTTCCTACGTCCTGGTGTAACTGAGGCCCCTTTCCAACCCTGCCCCTTGGTTTGTGATCTTCTTCCTGCCTCTCCCTCTCTGACCACAACTACAGACTCCTGCGCCACCACCATGCCCATACAGTTCTTTCCCACCTCCAAGGCTCTCCTCGAATGCTACTCCTTTCTAAAGTTTTCTGATCACTCTTGAGTTTGCATTTTTTATTCCCACAGGGAGGGAACCAGAAAGGTGGATCCACAGAATTGTTGATCCATCAAAGAATTTTAAGTCTTACACTGTTTTAGCAAGAAAGAAAGAAAAAATTAATTCTTAATTTTATAAAAAAAAATTATATGTGTTGTACCAATATTCCATGTCCTTGGCAATGTAAAGTTGATGTTTCGTTTTAAGCTATTGCTTATGAAACTCAAAAATTATTCAATAGGGGCCGGCCCAGTGGCGGAGTGGTCAAGTTCGTACCCTCCGCTTTGGCGGCCCAGGGTTTTGCCAGTTTGGATCCTGGGCGGGGACATGGCACCGCTCATCAAGCCATGCTGAGGCGGCGTCCCAGATGCCACAACTAGAAGGACTCACAACTAGAATATACGACTATGTACTGGGGGCTTTGGGGAGAAAAAGCAGAAAAAAAAGAAGATTGGCAACAGTTGTCAGCTCAGGTGCCAATCTTAAAAAAAAAAAAATTCAATAGACAGTGTTTAAATTTACAGAACCTTTCTTAAATAATTATGAAACCTCACACTGTGAGGTGATTTCTCTGACAGGACGGACAAAATGACCACTGCAAGTACCTGAGTATCACTCTAGAGCTTCCTTTCCCTCCAACAGAGCAGAATAATCCAGGATGGGCTGCAACATATAAAATGGATGCCCAGAGACATTACAATGGCTTGTTTAGAGATCAAAGAGCAATTCATGTATTCTGAATTCTTACGGTAGTGAAAACCTACTGACCCAAGCGCCTCATCAACATAAGAAAATAATATTAAAGGCCACTGGGCTTTTGCATTTTATTAACTCCAAAGTTGAAAATTAAGTCTGGGCCATAGTGGAACACCCACTGATTGTGGTGGGACCGCCCCTCACGACCACAATCTCAAAAATACGTCTAATGGGATATTTTAACTTCTATGCTTTATTTCCGGGAACAAAACTATAAATTCCAGAGAACAGCCACAGAGATAACATAGGGATTTTAGCTGATTTCATATTTTGAGAAATAACAAAATCCAAAACAGGTCTTTCCCTGGATAAAAAGAGAACAAAACTCTTATTGCCAAATTCTTGCTTATCAATTATTCTTAGTGAGATCCTAATGATTTCATATAAAGAATAAAAATTGACCCTCTGTGACTTAAAATTGTAATGGTATGGCACATCGTGATTGTATTCTAACTATCTATGTCTAAATGTACATAGATTGTAAATATCTTTGTTATAAATGTAAAACAACTGTAACAATTATTATAATAATAATCCAGCGGGAGAAAGTGCAGAGCATAACACAGTATGGGCTCCCCCTGCCGGTCCTACTACTAAACTTCACTACCATTTCCAGTTGCCAAGGCGTGGTGCCCCGATTTTAAGGCTGATTCATAAACAAAGGGTAAACAAAACAAAATTAAAATGCTGTTATGTCAATAAATCAGTGGCTCGAGCGGAAGAGGAGAAATGAGATTGTCAATGCATTTGGTGTGATAAGTAAGCGTATACATAAAGGTGAGCGTTGCCTGGAATTCCAAAAGCTACCCTGATGAGTTTCTGGAGATCAAAGCAGTCCTGCCACTGCATTTGGATTAAGAAGTTTTCCAAGTCTGGCTGTGGAACTTCGTCAAACCTGAAAATCATATAACCCCCTTTGGCAAATTGGATACGGTGCCGCCATCTCTAATCTCTCCAAGTGCGCCTTGTAGACCAGCCCAGGCCCAACAGCGCACACTAAGGAGATTATTCTGGAGAAACGGTAATGACATTGAACAGGAGGCTAGCTTAACATCTTGTCCAAGCGAGCTCCCAGGCCTCCTCCGTGATGGCTGCTTAGAGTTCTGTAGGCTAATGAGGGGAACCATCTGTAGTACTTTGCTGGCAGATGCGTCCCCCCGCATCCTGTGCCAATGTCTCCTAATGAGAAGGTCTGTAGAGGGCCTCGGTATCGCTCTGTGAGGGAGGGCTGTGCTATTTAACAACCGTGGAATCTAGAGGCCAAACCAATGTTTAATTATCGGTATATATGCATTTTAGTGTGCCTTGTCTTTTCAAATGTGAGCATCAGAATGATAGGTGAGTGTATTTATTTGTGAATTTGTTTTTATGTTGTCACATTCAGAGACACCCATGAGTCAAAATGATATCCTATGTTTATTTCTTTTATAAAAATTTTATAGACTATTTCAAATGAAAGGAGGATCCAAATTGAGTGAACCTGTTATTTGCTGATATCACTATTTCAAAAGTCACCAGAGAAATCTCCAAAGAAGAAAAATATACACATATATGTATGCATATATATACACATATATATACACACTCTTAAGTATGTGTTCCTTCCTTCAAATACATTCATTTGCAATATAAAGTTTTCTAATTTCATAGTATCAAAAAGTAATAAGAAATTAAACTCAAATGATAAATCTTAAAATCTGTATGAGTAAATTTCAAATCATGATGGAATGGCATTTCAAAGTATTTACTTGGCAGCATATGGGAAACTACATAAGGATTATAGTAGGCATCAAAATATTTTAAAGCAACCATTAAACAGTTTTAAAGATAGACCTAATCACAAACTGAGCATTTAAAATAAGTACTTACATACTACAAATCTGCTTTAAAAGAGTATAGATCATTTTATCCTGCTGTAATTCTCAATATTTCATCTATCACTCACTTTAGTTTCAATTAATCTACTGTCATTGAAAAAGTCTTGTTGAAATTAATTTTCTTTTTCCAAAAAATAATAATAGTACTCCTTTTCAGGTACTGATTTGAAACTCTTCTGCAATTATATAAACACAGCTTCCACCTCAAAAGAGAGAGAAAAGAAACACAGAAGAGATCAGATAAACCAAAGATTTTAAGATTTTTAGCCAGGGCCTTATTATATACCGAAAGTTACAAGATGCTCAAAACCAAAGAGAAAATGTCTGTACTTCAAGTCAGTTGGTAACAAGGTTAGGTGAATTTTTAATATGAAATATTCAACTTTCAGCAAAAGTGTAAAATAAGCTTAAAATAGTGTTTTATGTAAATCTCACACAGCAACATCATGACGAGCTATTTTACCATCTAAGTCCCACAGAGAGAAGATTTTAAATGTATTTCCCCAACAGCAGAGTAACATAAATTAGACTGCCAGGTAAGACTGTGACAATTCTTCCTGCCTCAGACCACCTCTTAAAATAGATCTGCCTTCCAGAAATATTATTACACGAAATTTCAGTTCAGATTATCCTTATTCTCTATAACTGCTATAGATAGAGACATACAAATGACATTTAAAAAGAAAAGTTCTTCTTTACAAGCTTCAGCTTGTTTTCATAATAAATCCCACATCGAACATTAGTACTAATAATTGATTTTAGCAATAAGTAATAGAGTTATAAACAGCTCCCACTATTTAATGAAAGAAATGTCTCAGCTTCAGGTTTTATTTATTAGCATTTGAAGTCCCTCCATAACCCTAGTAAGATCAGTTATGGCTTAATTAAATGAGAAAAATGGCCTGCCAAAGATTCTTTGTTCTTAAAATAAATACTGTATGTTTTCAGTTTTCCTGCAAATCATCATAACCTATTTCAATTTAAGGATAGATTAAATTTACTTCATACATCCCAAATAAAGTGTCTTTCACCTGGATTTTTTTCTTCATAGTATACCAGCTACAAATATCATCTTAAGAGGTGTCTGCTTTATTAACCATTTGAGAGTTATTCATCTTCGAGTTGCACCAGTGAGAAGATAGCAGAGCCTGTAGAAATATTTGCTACTTAAAAATGAACACAAATTCAGACTTACAACATGTCTGTCCTCAGTGCTGTGTTTGTGGTGAAGTTCCATAGTTATTACATGTCCTAAGTATATATTCAAATCTGTCTACAAGTGAAAAACAAAAGGCTAAGCCTTCAGTGGCAAAAGACTGAGCTGCTCCATCAACATGGCAGGAATACTTCAAATCAATCTCTTCTCCAATCCTTTGGAAGAACGATTGCATTTGTCTGGCCTTTCCTCTCTCCGCCCCTGCCCACCATCTTTCTCTACTTTCATCTCTAGGCTCGTCTGCTCCTCTGGCCACAGTGCAATGATCCCCCATTATATTGATGGGGGAAAAATGGGGAAGGACGAGGGCTATGAGGAAGCAACAAGATGACAGACTCCTCCGATTTGAGAGCGACAAGGCGGCTCCCCTCTCCTACCACTAGCTGGCGCCAGAGCCCTAAAGATGCGGTGATATATTGCGTCATAGCCTGCTAATTAACAAAGCTGTTTTCAGACGGACCGTAGTTACCCGAGGAAAACATGAAATGACTTTGTGAACGTGTAGTAAAGCAACAACACAGAGGATGCCATTTCGATTAAAATAACTCCATTTTATGCCTCTAAGCTTTTGTCTTAAAAAAAAAAAGGAAAAGAAATGCATCTTTAAAGAATTGGGGGGGAGGGGGGAGCGGGTTCTTATCCAAATAATAAACCGAGAAGTCTTTTTTCCTCCACAAACTATTCACTATACATTAAAATCTGTAAAATTTTCCGGTTATATAATGCTCTGTTAACCTAAATAAAGTGCCTTTTTTTATTATGCCTTTAGTCTAAGACAGAAATGTCCGACGCATCAGGGTCACACAGGGAAAGCGACTTAGCTTTGGCTCCTAATTCACTCTTACACCCTCCTTCCTTGGAACTAGCGTCAGCTTTCCGCTCTTGGCACATATGCTCCAAGAGACCAGCCTTCTCTCATCCCGCCCTTGCCTCTTATTGTACAAGCGAACTACTGCCCTTCTAGACACTTCCATGGCTGCAGGTCTGTGGGGAGGAGCCGGCCAGCCATCTACGTGCACATAATTGCTCATTTTAGGGAAAGACAGCCCCTGCACAAAGGAGCAGAAAACAGTGTGTTTGGCTCTAGACATAAATTATCTTTATTCAAGTAAAATATGCTGAGATATAGGTCTGGATAGAACAAAATCGTCTGTGAAAAATACAAAGTATGTGCTGCCATGGAAAATATTATTTTTCAGTTGGGAAAATTTTATATATAAGTAGTAAGTTTTTAATTAGAAAAATGAGAGACACCGATTATTTTGGCAAGAGAAGGTGAATTCAGACAAAAACTACAGTGAAATACCATAATTTTAAAAAGAAATGCTAGTTTGACTTGTAAACGTTTTAAATGGCTGGTAATACTCATTCGGATCACGTGGCCTATTACCCACCCCGCCCCTTTATTTCCTCCCGACAGTGGAGGTGGGGCGCTGGGCAGAAGAGCAGGAGGGAAGGAACTGGTTTCTCCGAGATTTTCTCCTGGCCAGAAAAACGGGGAGTTTTCCTTGCTCACTCTAACCCTAATTCCTCAAAGAAAAGAATGCTATCTTTATCTTGATGCTAGCTTTATCCTGAGCAGACCGGCTTTACCCTCCACTACAAATGAGATAAACATGTTTTCTGTACTTACAAACCAGTCCCTCTGAGCAAGACATTCATATGTGGTCCCTCACAGGACTGCTGTTCTAAATCCTTTCCTGGGCTGAGCTTTCCCTTAAGATATCAGTGAACTATTGTCCTTTAGTCTCCAAATAAGGTCCCAGGACAGAACGTGGTCTGTAATACCAACTGATGTTTGTTTTGATAGCTTTTCAGTTTTCCAGTTGAAATCTTTATGAAAGCTTACTGAATGACACCTAGGTGACTTTGATGTAGGAGGGAACATTTAGAAAGTGAAAAGGAAGTTTGACAGACATGTCAAAAATTCTGCATAGCATGAGGCTGGCCTGGTGGCATAGTGGTTAAGTTCTTGTGCTCTGTTTCCGTAGCCTGGGGTTGGCAGTTTGGATCCAGGCATGGACATACACACCTGTTAAGCCATGCTGTGGTGGGACCCATATACAACACAAAGGAAGATTGGCACTGATGTTAGCTCAGGGCCAATCTTCACCTTTAAAAAAAAAAAATTCTTCATAGCAAACACAACACAGGAGCTCAGTGTCTGCAGTGTAGTAGGGGTCAGATTTAATCCTTTTCCTATCAGTTATGATTTTGCCAGGCTTTTCCAGGAGACATAATGACAGGGGAACTACATTAACCACAATGTGGAATGCCCTGATCTTCACGCTAACCAGTTATCTTTTGTTACTTACTGGCCTTGACCTATAGATGGACTGCATCGGTTGCTACTGAAACCAGCAGGTCCCTCTCCAAAGCCTAGTGCAGGACTGAGTCGTATGCACAATTTAATTCATATTCCACTCAACATGCCCGTTTTATTTCCAGTGGAAATTGCTCATTTAATTGCACTGTAAGTTTTATGGGGTATGCCCCAGGCTGCGTTCTTTATACTAGGCATTTCAGTATTTATGGGCAGAGCTATACGCAAAACTTCAAACATAAAGTAAAACCAGCAAAATATGCTCTCCTCCGGTTCCATAAATACTTTTCACCAGTTTCATTATTTTTTCCAATGAAACTAAATGAGTGTGTTAAACCTGTAACACAGACTATTGCTTGTTGTCTCCAGAGCTGCTTTTGTCCTTCATATTCATGTCTGATCCAGTCCTGCTTTCCTGCTTGAGGAGGACACTTGACAGAGCAAGTGTGGTCTGTTGTGTGGATGGGCTAGCTCTCCAGTAGCCAAAAAGACTTTCTGTTGATAGTCTGTAAAAATTTTACCCCTGAGACTAATCTGATTTTTTATGCGGTTTTTGTTTGTTTGTTTTTTAATGAACTGCGTCTGCTTCTAGGTGACACCTACGCACAGTAAATAAACACTCTGCACTACAAATCTGAAGCACGTCTTGCAGAATAGGGCTTGTTTAAAGAAATAAATATCTTAGGTGAGCCTTCTGCCACAGATGGCTTCCGTGTCTGGGGGCGGAGGCAAGCAGACGTGATATTACCCACAGCAGATCAGAACACACTCCTGACGACTCAGATGCTAATGAGGTGCCACTGTGTTTTACATGCCACTATATGAAATATATGAAAGCATGTTTACAGGGAATTCCAGAGTTTCAGACAAACACCTCTTGAAAAAAGCCATCCCTGGCTTTTTAGAGCAGTTTGAACGGAGTAGTGCAAACAGAAGCCTCATCATGGGGGGTTCAGAAAAGGTGAACGGGGAGAGAATAAAGACAGTAGTTATAAGCAACCCATTTGTCTATGTATTTGGTAGGCATAGTAGGGGCAAGTGAAGATGTTTACCAAATAAGGGAAAGTAAGGACATATTTAGAGTCACTGGGAAAGATGACAGAGCTCTAGGACTGAGGTTTGAATGAAGGAACAAAGCAGAATGGAGTTGTGTTTTCAAAAGACTAGGAAACGTTTTCTAGACTTAGAAGGAGCTAGACATGGCAATGGGAATGGGAATGCTTAAAGGTTTGTCTCCGGTGTCCTAGATCATAAGGATTCGGGGATCACTGTAAATGAGATGGGGTGGGATGAGGAGGGACTGGGAATCTTAAAAAAGATGTGGCGGGGCTGGCCCGATGGTGCAGCGGTTAAGTTCACACGTTCCGCTTTGGTGGCCCAGGGTTCACCAGTTCAGATCCCAGGTGTGGACCTACGCATCACTTGGCAAGCCATGCTGTGGCAGGTGTCCTACATAGAAAATAGAGGAAGATGGGCATGGATGATAGCTCAGGGCCAGTCTTCCTCCAAAAAAAAGAGGATGTGGCTTCTTCCTTCCAGAAAAACCCCTGGGAGAAAATGACCCCTGCAAATCCTGCAGAGAATGAGGGAGACACTCAGCAAGGACCTCCCCTATAGGACTGGGTTAAACCCACTGATCACAGCATTGACGTGATCATTCGAAGCTGCAAGTGGCTGAAAACCTAAAATAACATTGGCTTAAACAAGATAGAAATCGTAGTAGTTATTAGGACAGTTCACATATTCTGGGTTTTCCTCCCTTTGGGGCACACAGTAGGTCTGTACTTCCCTATCCTCTTTGAGATTAGGGATGGTGATGTGACTTGTGTTAGCAACAAAGTGACATGTGTGTCATTTTCAGGTGGAAGCTTTAAGAGGATACGATTCACTACATTCCCTTTGCCCGTCTCTGCAACAGTGGAAGTGTTGGTTGAGATGGAACGCTGTCAGCTTGGGTCTCTGAGTACCCATGATGAGCAGAGTCCCCTGCTGACCAGTATTGGACAAGTGGTGTGATCAAGAAATAAACCTTTTGGACAACTAATTTTCAACAAAGATGCAAAGAACATACAATGGAGAAAGGAAAGTCTCTTCAATAAATGGTGCTGGGAAAATTGGACAGCCACATGGAAAAGAATGAAAGTAGACCATTATCTTACACCATACACAAAAATTAACTCAAGGTGGATTAAAGACTTGAATCCATAAAACCATAAACTCCTGGAAGAAAAGAGGCAACATGCTCTTTGACATAGGTCTTAGCAGTATCTTTTTGAATACCATGTCTCCTTGGGCAAGGGAAATGAAAGAAAAAGTAAACAAATGGGACTACATCAAACTGAAAACCTTCCGCAAGGCAAAGGAAACCATCCAAAAAAAAAAAAAAGACAACCCACCAACTGAGAGAAAATATTTGCAAATCATATATCCAACCGAGGTTAACATCCAAAATATATGAAGAACTCATACAATTCAACAATCAAAAAAGAACAACCTGATCAAAAACTGGGCACAGGATATGAACAGACATTTTTCCAAAGAAGATATACAGGTGGCCAAAAGGCACATGAAAAGATGTTCAACATCATTAATTATTAGAGAAATGCAAATCAAAACTACAATGAGATATCTCCTCACACCCATCAGAATGGCTATTATTAAAGTGGCTATTATTAAAAAGATGAGAAATAACAAGTGCTGGAGAGGATGCAGAGAAAAAGGAACCCTCATATGCCGCCGGTGGGAATGTAAATTGGTGCAGCCACTATGGAAACCAATATAGAGATTTCTCAAAGAAATTAAAAATAGAGGGGCTGGCCCCATGGCTTAGTGGTTAAGTTCTGTTAAGCTCTACTTTGGCGGCTCCAGTTCAGTTCCTGGGTACGAACCTACACCACTCAGTGACCGTGTTGTGGTGGCAACCCACATACAATATAGAGGAAGATTGGCACAGATGTTAGCTCAGGGTGAATCTTCCTCAGCAAAAAAGAGGAAGATTGACACAGATGTTACCTTAGGGTGAATCTTCCTTAGCAAAAAGAGGAAGATTGGCAACAGATGTTAGCTCAGGGTGAATCTTCCTCAGCAAAAAAATAATAATAATAAAAATAGAAATACCATATGATCCAGCTATTCCACTTCTGGGTATTTATCCAAGGAACACATAAACACTAACTCAAAAAGATATATGCACCCCTATGTTCATTGCAGCATTATTCACATTAGCCAAGTCTTGGAAGCAACATAAGTGCCCATCAATGGATGAATGGATAAAGAAGATGTGGTGTACTTCTTTACAATAGAATACTACTCAGCCATGAAAAAAGATGAAATTGTGCCATTTGCCATAACCTGGATGGACCTTGAATGGATGGATGGGTATTATGCTAAGCAAAATAAGTCAGATGGAGAAAGAGAATTACCATATGACTTCACTTGTATGTGGAAGATAAACAAACACGTAGATACAGAGAACAAATTGTTGGTTATCAGATGGGAGGTGGGTGGGGCAAGGGTGAAAGGGGTAAAGGGGTACATGTGTATGGTGACAGATGCAAACTAGACTTTTGTTGGTGAACGTGATGCAGTCTACACAGAAGTTGCAATATAATGATGTACACCTGAAATTTATAGTGTTACAAATCTATGTGACCTCAATAAATAAATAATAAATAAATGGATAAGAAAGACAAAAATAAACTTTTATTGTGTTAAGCCGCAGATTAAATTTCTTCTCTCATAAAAGTCTGGGTGAGAGGGCGAGCACTGACAGTGATCCACGGTTTTAGGGACCCATGCTCCTCTGTGTTGCTGTTCAGGGGTGCATGGCCATGTGTTTATGTTCTAGGATTCCAAGCGGCAGGGAGCAGGAAGCTCCTAGAAGCGGTCTCCCCTCCACTTAGATCCCACTGGCCAGAATTTCATCACACGGCTGTACCTAGAGCTGCAAGGTAAGAGGAATGAAGACTGCATGAGGCTCAGCCAAGAACTGTGGACTGCTTCACTACATAAGGGGTGACAGGGTACTGCCACGCTGCTCTTAACCCTCAAACACTCCTCTTGTAAATGTGGAGGCTGGCGATAGCACTGCACTGCCCTCCCACCATTTTTTATAAAACTGCAGAAGTAAACAGGATGTTGATCAATGTGGGTGATGAGAGATCGAGCCCACCTGACTTTATTTTGTTGCTGGGGAGGGGCTTTTTCCCTTCCCTAACATCTCTATTGTTAAGAGATTATGAGACAATAGTCCTCATTATAACCTTCAACAAGATTTGAAATGATGCTATTTATATTAATTGCACGCATTGGCTCATCTGGCTACTTTTAGAGAAACACCACAAAAACTGAATTTCTATTATCTGCTTTGCTATCTCTTTAACAGTCCCAGAAATATAAGACACAGAGATGGTGAGTTTGGCTGTACGTTCACTGTTTCTTGCAAAGACCAGAACTGAAGAAAAATCAATGTGATCAATTCTAACATTCGGGAGTTGTTTTCCCACGTTGGGGAGGCTGAGCTGAAGCTGGCAGCAGGAATTAGTGCTGCCATCTTTAAAGGGCACACCACAATTGATCTGGTTCCCAAGGTGGTCGCTGAGCAGACTTGGTGAAACTGCTCACAGAAGGATTATAGCCCGCTGCAGAAAGAGCCTTGTTCTTTTAACAATGGACTCAGGTCAAAGCAAAGGGAAAGCTTTTTTGTTTGTTTTAGTTTCACATCTAAGTTCATATTTGGTTACTACTCCTTGTGTAGAAAAAAATTTTTTTTAATTTTTTCAGTTGTCAAAAATGTTTCTCAGGCATTTGGGGTGAGCACGACACCTAGGCCAGGAAGAAGCCCGACCTACAAAGTATGTATGGTCCAGGATGTAGAGAGAAGAAAGGCAGGCCAGTGGGTGTCGGGCAATTTTTGTACCAAATTAACCATCCAAATGTGAATCAAAAGGACCTGAGGCAGACAGCAGCACTGTGACGCGCTGTCCTTTCATTCTGCTTTCTTTGACCTCTGCTTCTTTCCCGCTTCCTGACTTTATTTCTATAGTGGGAAATCTATTGTCCATCACTGGGGTTCGAGCATGCCTGGGCATGTTTGTCAAACTGGTGGGGCAGGCCTGGTAGAAGCCTGAGGGACCTCTGGCACTGGACTCAGGCTGGGTCTACAGCTTAAATTCACACACATCCAGACAAGTCTGGCAGATTAGGAGGGGGTGAGAGAAGGGGGTATGCATGAGATCCACAAGAGTCTCCCAAGAAAAGAGCTCATGCTCAAGGAAGAGCCTTCTTTACAGAACACGAGGACCGGTTTATTTTCCCCTCTCAGAATAACTCTTTCTTTTTTATTGAGCTATAATTGACACACAACATTAGATTAGTCTCAGGTGTACAACATAATGATTCACTATTTGTGTATATTGCGAAACGATCACCACAATAAGTCTAGCTAACACCCATCACCATACATAGTCACAGAACTTTTTTTCTCATGGGAAGAACTTTTAGGATTTCCTCTCATAGCAGCTTTCAAATATGCAGTATAGTAGCATTAAGTGCAGTCACCATGCTGTGATTACATCCCCACGACTAATTTTATAACTGGGAGTTTGTACCTTTTGATTCCCTTCACTCATTCCCCCAACCCTCCCACAACCACTAGTCACCCTAATCTCTTCTCTGTATCAGTCCAATTTTAGTATACATGCTGCCAAAGCGAGCACTCAAAATAATTCTTATATTGTTTTTCAGTCCTAGGAAATTGGGACACAGAGTTAGAATCTGTGTACCTAAAGGGATCATCACTGTTAGGGGCTTAAGCAAGATCTGGTAGCAGGTCACAATACAAGCCTGAAGGGTGCCTTCGCATACACTGGAAAAAGATGCCCTGCATCAGAGCCTGGCCAAGGGGGAGGCTGGGGCAGGTCACTGTGCTTCAAAACCAGCCAGTCACACATGCAGCCCTGATGGAATAGTGTTCATGTTATTAAACCCAGGGACCCAAAAGTACCCAACGTCTGCATAGGCCCAGCGACCTCTCCCCTCCCATAGGTTCTGGGAAAGACATTTATAAGCAATGAGACATGGGAAATCAATAAACCATACACCTAAAATCCCAATGCAGAGCTCTGTGGTAAATAGGCCAAACACATGGTTTAGGTTTAAACCACATAAAATAGAGGAAGATTGGCACAGATGTCAGCTCAGCAGCAATCGTTCTCTAGCAAAAAGAGGAAGACTGGTAACAGATGTTAGCTCGGGGTCAATCTTCCTCACCAAAAAAAAAAAAAAAAAGCAAAATGAGTTCTCTTCCTCCCCTCCAGCCCAACTCAAGTCTTGGCATCTTCCATCCCTTAAGCCAGCTAGCCTCATGGGATAAGAGACCAAAATAAGAAATAACCCAAATAGTGACCTAAAATCTGACCTAAGAAAGCCTGAGAAAGCCCCAGCCAGGGGGGTGGGGCAGAGACCCAAGGGAGTGACCTCAAGCTGAAATCACCAGGGCTTCAGGAGAACGTGGTTGACCATAATAGTCTCGAAGTGCAACTTTAGGGAGCTGCTACAGCAAGCTGGCGAAGAAAAAAAATTGAGAAGCCAAAGTAATGTGAAATGAACCAATACAGCATTCTAATACCATAAGCCAAAAGGAACAAAAATGTCCACAAGAACTTAAATATTAACAGTGCTCTCCGGCCCATAAAACACACAGGAGTGGCATTTTTCTGGAACACATCCATTTCTGTAATTACTTAACTGACTAATCCAATAAAGGTTAAATTTACTAAACTCCAAGCTCACAACCAAGGGTTTTTCTTTTTTTTGAGATCTTAAAACATATTAAAGTTCTTTAAACTGTTATTTTACGTACGTTTATTAGAAAGCTAATGGTATGTAATGTAACTGCTATAGTTTTAGTAAATAATAAAATTAATGCCATCTCAAAACAAATAGTGATGTAAATTAATAAAATGATTCCTTGTTCTTCAAATTATAATCATCACCACGTATTTTAATTGGAAAGGAAGAAAATATCCAACTGCGACATGGTTTTCAAACTTCTTGGTGGCCATAAAACCTTTTTCGAAAGCTCTGTTTTACACAGACATTTCCTATAAATAAACAAGGAAAAGCGGATCTGTTCCAGGGCGTGCTGGTAAATGTTTAACGAGGAGCGAAGCTGACGGGGAGGTTTGCTGTTTTCTGTGGTGTAAACACTCCGCCGTGGCCGTCACTTCATGCAGACTTGGGAACAGACGCTACACTTGGCTCTTGTGAGCAGCGCTCCGGGGCAACCTCTGCCCCTCTACCTTCGTGCCCCAAGGAGCACAATTTGAAGACGCACAGTCCGATAATGTCGTACAGGGAAACTTTTTGATGGTTATCTCTAAGATTGCTAAACTGCTGCTTATCAATACTTAGAAATTCTATTTTCCTAGTCTTATCTTATGAGTCAATGAAAAAGCCTTACAAATACACTGTAGGAATTTAGTAACCACCAATAGAAAACTTCCCCCTCCCATTTAAAGAACCTTTTGACCTTCATCCAACGACACTCCCATACTTTAGATCCATTTTGTCTCAAACTCAGCATTCTATGGAATTCTAAAGGGAGCACACAAATTAGTCTTTTTTAATTTGCTCTTAAAATTATAAAACAGCACACAGACATTATCTAACTCCCGCTCTCCTTCCCTCTCCTTTTCCTTATCTCTTTCTGTCTAACTCCCGCTCTCCTTCCCTCTCCTTTTCCTTATCTCTTTCTGTCAAATTCTCTCTCACGTCCCTCCCCGCTTCACCTCTCTCTCTCTAAAAGTTATAAAAAATTTGGAGAGGTTCAGCCTGGTTGAACTAGGAATTTGTACGGAAGCGGAGGACGTTTCAACCCTCTAACCTCCCCAGCCTTAGAACTGAAGGAGACGGGCTTTGATTTGGGGGAGTCTAAAGAAAATGCCAGAAGCAAATTGCCCTCCTTCTAGTGTTTCTGTCTCAGAAAGTCCAGAGAGTCCGAATGGTCAGCTATGGCCACGTGACAGCCAAAGGCCCAGAGAATGCTGCCGGGGAACACGAGTCCCCTGTGGGTGAAAGGTTCAGGAACCCCAGCTTTTGCCCCTTCTTAGCAATACGCATGTTGTCTCCCCTCCTTTTATGAGTCTGCTTTCTTGTTAGTAAAGAACCGTTCCATTTTCTTCTTCTTTTGATGGCTCTCTCTAGCCACCTTCTTTTTTTTTTTTTAATATTAGAAATAAACATGTCCTCACACACTCTAGGACCCCACAGTGAGAACCCAGCAGCTCTCTCCGCGGGCAGATCAAGGTAACCAGACAAAAGGAGGGGGCGGGCTGGTCCCGCGCAGGAAAGACGGGAGCAGACGCGGCCTTCCCGGCGGCCGGCCAGAGGCTCAGCCGGTTCTGGATCCCGTGCCCGGCTTCGGGGACCCCCACCGTGCGCCGCCGTGTGCGGAGGCTCTGGAAATCGGTTCTGCTGTCCAAGAGCCCCAGTTTGCCCTCATTTCATTGTTTTGGTGGTTTCTTTTTTGCAGCGGCAGGGAGCTGGGTAGCGTGTTCTCATTCCAGGCAATAAATACCTTGCGCACACCCCGTGGGACTTACTGAGACTCTCAGCAAATGTCCGCTGGACTGACTGTGCTCTCTGCCTGGGAGGGAGGGAGGGGAAAGGAAGGAGGGGAAGGGAGGTAAAAACAAGACAGCAGGCCGAAAATGGAGTCACTTATGCTAAGCCACACATCACCAAACCGGGACTTAATATTTAATTACACTTTCAACCTCTCCCAGGAATGAAGTCTTAAACCAGTCAATTAAGAATTACCTCGTCTGGGACGGCCCTGGGGCCGAGTGGTTAAGTTTGTGCGCTCTGCTTCCGTGGCCTGGGGTTCGCTGATTGGGATCCTGGGCCTGGACCTACACACCCCTCATCAGGCCATGCTGTGGCAGCGTCCTATATAGAAGAACTAGAACGACCTACAACTAGGATACACAACTATGTACCCGGCCTTTGGGGAGGAGAAAAAAAAAAAAAGAGGAAGATTGGCAAGAGATGTTAGCTCAGGGCCAATCTTACTCACCAAAAAAGAAAAAGAAAAAGAAAAAAGAATTGTGTCCTCAGCACTATATCCCCTAAAGAAAGGTGACCTTGCCACAACCAATCTGCTTTTTGCTAACTTCGATAACTTCCTTGTCCTGCTCCCTTCTGCCTATAAAAGTCTTCCATTTTGTACAGCTCCTCAGAGCTGCTTTCTCTCTGCTAGACTGGATGACACCCGTTTCACAAAGCGCTAAATAAAACCAATAAGATCTTTAAAATTTACTCAGTTGACTCTTGTTTTTTAACAGAAGGCAGATGTGTCCTCTGGATCAGGCTAGGCATATTGAGGACTTGGGGAGAAGGGCCTGTGAAGAGCTAAAGACTTTCAAGAAAAATCATAGGAGAGGCTCTAGAAAGTACTACTTTAGGGACAAAGAGCTCCAGCAAGGAGTGAAGGCAGGATGCTTGGTGATGGGAAGCTCACCTCAGGGAAAGAAAACAGAGGGTGAACTGTCACAACCAGGAAGTACCGGGGAGCAATCCCAGAGACTACAGCCCAGGGTCTGCCGCTGACACGAAAGTCAGGTGGCTGGGGAAAGAACAGTGGCAACACTGGAAGGCAAATCTGGTGAACTAGAAGAAAGACAGGAAAAAGCCCCTCTCCAAGAACTGGAAACAGTCCATCCTAAACCTGGGACTAGAAGGATGATGAAATAATGGCCAGATTCCATCCTTTTTTATGGCTGAGTAGTATTCCATTGTGTGTATATACCATATCTTCTTTATCCATTCGTCCCTTGATGGGCACCTAGGTTGCTTCCAAGTCTTGGCTATTGTAAATAAGCCTGCAATGAACATAGGGGTGCATAGATCTTTACACATTCATGTTCTCATGTTCTTTGGATAAATACCCAGCAGTGGAATAGCTGGATCATATGGTAGTTCTATTCTTATCTTTTTGAGAAACCTCCATACTGTTGTCCATAGTGGCTGCACCAGTTTGCATTCCCACCAGCAGTGTATGCGGGTTCCCTTCTCTCCACATTCTCTCTAACACTTGTTATTTCTTGTCTTGTTAATTATAGCCCTTCTGACGGATGTGAGGTGATGATATATCATTGTAGTTTTGATTTGCATTTCCCTAATACTTGGTGATGTTGAACATCTTTGAGTACTTGTTGGCCATCTGCGTATCTTCTTGGGAGAAACGTTTGTTCAGATCTTTTGCCTATTGTTTAAATTAGATTGTTAGGTATTTTGTTGTTGAGATTTATGAGTTCTTTATATATCCCCCTTATCAGATATATGGTTTGCAAATATCTTCTCCCAATTGTTAACTTGTCTCTTCATTTTGTTGATGGTTTCCTTTGCTGTGCAGAAGCTTGTTAGTTTGATGTAGTCCCATTTGTTTATGTTTTCTATTGTTTCTCTTGCCAGGTCAGACATGGTACTTGAAAATATGCTACTGAGACAGATATCGAAGAACATACTGCCTAGGTTTTCTTCTAGAAGTTTTATGGTTTCAGGTCTTACATTCAAATCTTTAATCCATTTTGAGTTAATTTTGTGTACGGTGAAAGATTATGGTCTACTTTCATTCTTTTGCATTTGGCTCTCCAGTTTTCCCAACACCATTTATTTATTTATTTATTTATTTATTTATTTTGGTGAGGAAAATTGGCCCTGAGCTAACATCTGTTACCAATCTTCCTCTTTTTGCTTGAGGAAGATTGTCCCTGAGCTAACATCTGTACCAATCTCCCTCTATTTTTTTGTATGTGGGACACTGCCACAGCATGGCTTGATAAGTGGTGTATAGGTCCATGCTCAGGGTCCAAACCCATGAACCCCAGGCCACCAAAGTGGAGTGCACGAACTTATTGACTATGCCACCAGGCCAGCCCTGCAACACCATTTATTGAAGAGACTTTCCTTTCTCCGTGGTATGTTCTTGGCTCCTTTGTGGAAAATTAGCTGTCCATAGATGTGTGGTTTATTTCTGGGTTCTTGATTCTGTTCCATTGATCTCTCTGTCTGTTTTTGTGCCAGTACCCTTCTGTTTTGGTTACTATAGTTCTGTAGTATATTTTGAAATCAGGGAGTGTGATACCTCCAGCTTTGTTCTTTTTTCTCAGGATTCCTTTGGCTTTTTGGCGTCTTTTGTTGTTCCATATAAATTTTAGGATTCTTTGTTCTATTTCTGTGAAAAATATTGTTGGAACTTTGATAGGGATTGCATTGAATCTGTAGATTGCTTTAGGAAGTATGGACATTTTGACTATGTTAATTCTTCCAATCCAAGAGGACAGAATATTTCCATGTCTTTGTGTCTTCCTGAATTTCTTTCAACAATGTTTTATAGTTTTCAGTTTACAGATATTTCACCTCTTTGGTTAAGTTTATTCCTAGGTATTTTATTCTTTTCGTTGCAATTGTAAATGAGATTGTATCTTAACTTTTCTTTCTGCTACCTCATTGTTAGTGTATAGAAATGCAACTGATTTTTGTATGTTGATTTTGTATCATGAAACTTTACAGTATTCATTAATCATTTCTGAAAGCTTTGTGGTGGATTCCTCAGGGTTTTCTATATATAAAATCATGTCATCTGCAAATAGTGACAGTTTCACCTCTTCCTTTCAAATTTGGATTCCTTTTATTTCTTGTTCTTGCCTGATTGCTCTGGCTAGGACTTCCAATACTATGTTAAATAAGAGTGGTGACAGTGGGCATCCTTGTCTGGTTCCTGTTCTTAGAGGGATAGCTTTCAGTTTTTCTCCATTGAGAATGAATTAGCTGTGGGTTTGTCATATATGGCCTTTATTATGTTGAGGTAATTTCCTTCTATACCCATTTTATTCAGTTTTTTTTTATCATAAATGTTTGCTATATCTTCTCAAGTGCTTTCTCTGCATCTATTGAGATGATCATGTGATTTTTATTCTTCATTTTATTAATCTGATGTATCACATTGATTGATTTGTGAATGTTGAACCATTCCTGCATCCCTGGAATAAATCCCACTTGATCATGATGTATGATCTTTTTAATGTGTTGTTGTATTCAATTTGCTAACATTTTGTTGAGGATTTTTGCACCAATGTTCATCAGTGATATTGGCCTGTAATTTTCTTTTTTTGTGTTGTCCTTGTCTGGTTTTGGTATCAGGGTAATGTTGGCTTCATAGAATGAGTTAGGGAGCTTCCCCTCCTCTTCAATTTTTTGGAAGAGTTTGAGAAGGATGGGCATTAAGTCTTCTTTGAATGTTTGGTAGAATTCACCATGGAACCATCTGGTCCTAGACTTTCATCTTTGAGGAGGTTTTTGATTACTGTTTCAATCTCCTTACTGGTGATTGGTCTATTCAAATTCTCTATTTCTTCTTGATTCAGTTTTAGAAGGTTGTATGAGTCTAAGAATTTATCCAATTCTTCTAGATTATCCAATTTGTTCTCGTATAGCTTTTCATAGTATTTTCTTATAATTTTTTGTATTTCTGAGGTGTCTATTCTAATTTCTCCTCTTTCATGTCTAATTTTATTTGAGCCTTCTCTCTTTTTTTCCTGGTGAGTCTAGCTAAAGGTTTGTCAATTTTATCTTTTCAAAGAACCAGCTCTTCGTTTCATTGATTCTTTCTATTTTTTTAAGTCTCTATTTCATTTATTTCTGCTCTAATTTTTATTATTTCCTTCCTTCTACCAATTTGGGTCTGTATTTATGCTTCTTTTCCAGTTCTTTTAGGTGCACTGTTAGATTGTTTATTTGAGATTTTTCTTTTTTGTTGAGGTAGGCCCATATTGCTATAAACTTCTCTCTTAGAACTGCTTTTGCGGTATCCCATACATTTTGGCATGTTGTGTTTTCATTTTCATTTGTTTCCAGTTATTTTTTTTATTTCTCCTTTGATTTCTTTGTTGACCCAATTGTTGTTCAGTAGCATTTTGTTTAATCTCCACATACTTGTGGCTTTTCTGATTTTCTTCCTGTAGTTGATTTCCAGTTTCATACCATTGTGGTCAGAAAAGATGCTTGGTATTATTTCAGTCTTCCTAAATTTGTTGAGACTTGTTTTCTACCTAATGTGTTATCTGTCCTGGAGAATGTCCCATGTGCATTTGAAAAGAATGTGTATTCTGTAGTTTTTGGATGGAATATTCTGTATATATCTACTAAGTCCATCTAATCTTATATGTCATTTATGGTTAGTGTTTCCTTATTGATCTTCTGTTTGGATGATCTGTCCATTGGTGTAAGTGGAGTGTTAGAGTCCCTTACTATTATTGTATTACTGTCTATTTCTCCTTTTACGTCTGTTAATAATTATTTTATATGTTTAGGTGTTCCTATGTTGGGTGCATAGATATTTATAAGTGTTATATCCTCTTGTTGGATTATTCCCTTTGTCATTATATAGTGCCCTTCTTTGTCTCTTGTTACAGTTTTTGTTTTAAAGTTTATTTTGTCTGATGTAAGTATTGTTCCCCCAGCTTCCTTTTCTTTTCCATTTGCTTGGAGTATCTTTATCCATCCCTTCACTCTCAGTTTGTGAGTATCTTTAGGTCTGAAGTGTGCCTCTTGTATGCAACATATATATGGGTCTTGTTTTTTCATCCAATCAGCCACCCTATACCTTTTGATTGGAATATTTAGTCCATTGACATTTAAAGTAGCCATTGATAAGTATGTACTTATTGCCATTTTGTTACTTTTTTTCTCAGTGTTTTAGTAGTTCTTCTCTGTTCTTTTCTTCTTCTCTTACTCTCTTCCCTACGGTTTGATCACTTTCTTTTTTTTTTTTTAATGGGACAGACTGTATTTATTTTTTTATTTTGAGGAAGATTAGCCCTGAGCTAAGATCTGCCACCAATCCTCCTCTTTTTGCTGAGGAAGACTGCCCCATGATGGCTTTAGTGTTATGTTTGGGTTTCTTTCTCTTAATTTTTGTATTTGTCATTTAGCATAAGGTTCATATATAATAACCCACATTTATAGCAATCTACATTAAGTTGATGGTCTCTTTAGTGTGACCTCTTGCTAAAAGCTCTACTCTTTTACTCCCTTCCTTCCACATTTTGTGTTTTTGATAGGATAGCTAACCTCTTTTCTGTGTGTGTATCCATTACCCTCTTATCTGGGAAATAGATAATTTTAGTCCAGTTCTCAGTTCTCTCTCAGGGTAATTGTTCTAAGAGCAGTTGTAAATGTGTTGTGTCTATTGCTCCCTCTCTCCCTCTCTCTCCCTTTCCCTCTCTGTCTCTGTCTCTCTCTTTCTCTCTCTCTGTGCCTCTCTCTCCCTTTCCTTATGAGCTTTATTCCCAGGTAGGGTTTTTGCATTTGGTGGGGAATATGGTCCCTGGCAGTCTAGAGCCCTCTCCCTCTTTAAGCATTCATATCAATCTCCCTAAAGAGGGTTGGCCCTGCTTAGGCAGGTCACGAGCCCATTCTTACACCAGTTTCCAGAGGGGTGGGGTGTTGTGATTAGCCAACCGTATCATGCAGAGCAGGAGAGGCAGTTCTCAAAATATAGGCTATGGAAAAAACAAAAAACTAACAGGTATCTATGAAGCCATGCAAAGGAATTAAAATATAATACTAAAAAAAATTTAAAAATGCAAAATCATACATTTGTTAAGATGACAAATATGTTAACAAAAAAAAGTGACCATAAAAAAAAAAGAAAGAACTAAAGAAACTCCTCTAAAATACTAATAATGGTTATGTTTGGGTGGTAGAACTCTGGATAATGCTTTTTTCTACTTTTCTCTTGTTCACAATTTTCTTCACTGATCACCCATCATTTCTATTTTTAAAAAAATTCATAATATGCGAAAGAAAGGATGTATCTTGTAGTATGGGTATCTGTGTAAATATTTTATTTCACTTTCCAAATTGTGAAAGTAAGGACCACGTATTGTGGAACTTGATTTCTTTCACAGCACCTGATACATAGTATCTTGCCCTTACCAAATACTCAAGAAATATTTGTTGAGCAAATGTCAAAACTTAGCTCCTTCCCCACTTGCCGTCCTGCCTGAAATTCCTGCACTTGTGTAACTTCTTTACATTAAGGCAATGAAGATTCCTGACAAACAAATAATATGTTTTCCAAGAAATGCAACACTTAACAACTTAATGTATCCAAAAAAGCAAGTCTACATTCTTGTAAAATTCAGTAGGAATGAGACAAGGAAAAAATGTTCTACTGAGAGGGAAAGGAGGAAGTTGGATGATTTTCAAGGCTAAGGAAAGACACGTTCTCCTAGTAGAGTGTTTCATACTCTGTTAGCCTACAGAGAGGGAGTGTGGGGGAGACGCCTTCTCCAAACTTCAAACCCTCCCCATTCTGCTATATCCCACACAGTGTGTGGGGAACACATTTAGTGAGATGTCACTGAAGGGAGAACATTGTGGAGGCATCTATTTCGCAGGTGTTGGGACTCAATAAAGTATTATGGCAGATGACCATGGAAAGAGCAAGTACTGTATTTTGTTGCCCTGTAGCATATTAATCAGTTTTATATCTGTTCACAAATTCATTTCACCATTCCTGACTGTGTATGTGTATATATATCAATACAATACTAATATTCATTTATTAAAAAATGTGTTCTTCAAATTCTCCTTTGAATTGGACTTAATATCTTACTGGTTCCCTCTTTAATTAACGAGATGATGAAATCTTTGACACATCTTTGTTTTATATTTGCATGAAAATTATGTTTTTAACATTTTAAAGATTACACTTTAGCACCATAGATGTTTCTAGGAGCATTTTTATTGAGCAATATGTCAACAAGTTCAAAATTAAAGTTTTAGCTTTCCAAAATATATTATTCTACTTTCAAGGTAATATCAGTTTTGCAATAAATCTAATTCTCCTGACTTCGAATTCAAAAATGTACCCATGAGATAATTTCCAAGTGGAGTTTGAAAGGAAGAAATTATGTCACTTGTTTCAAAATCAGAACTCTAATAACAAAGGCAGATTAAAAGCAGACAGATTAGGAGAGTGTTAAGAGAACAAAATTAAAGGGTGTTCAATACTAAAGATGTATGATTGTAATACCAATCTTGGGCAAAGATCAACGGGAGAATTAGTTAAATAGATGATTTGTGAGCATTTACCACAAAAAAAAAAGATTGCTCATTTAGCACAGAATTATTATTGAGTCAAGAATTACTATGAAGTGGGAACCACATACCCACCTTGTTAACTCAGTAAATGTTTGTTTGATTGATCAATATCCTAGAATAGATCATGTACAAAAAATGCTCTTTTATCCCCCAAATAATTTACATTTCTCCTTTAAAAATTTTTCTTCAAGCAACCCAGTATCCTGGCTTTTTTAAAAACTTAAGGCATGAAGAACATACAATGGGGAAAGGAAAGTCTCTTCACTAAATGGTGTTGGGAAACCTGGACAGTCACGTGCAAAAGAACAAAAATAGGCCGTTATCTTACATCATACACAAAAATTAACTCAAAATGGATTAACGAATTGAATGTAAGACCTGAAACCATAAAACTCCCAGAAGAAAATATAGGTAGTACACTCTTTGACATTGGTCTTAGCAGTATCTTTTCAAATACCATGTCTACTCAGGTAAGGGGAACAAAAGAAAAAATGAACAAATGGGACTACATCAGACTAAAAAGCTTCTGCACAGCCAAGGAAACCATGAACAAAATGAAAAGACAACTCACCAACTGGGAGAAAATATTTACAAATCATGTATCCGACAAGGGGTTGATTTCCAAAATATATAAAGAACTCATACAACTCAACAGGGAAACAAACAACTGATCAAAAAACGGGCAGAGGACATGAACAGACATTTTTCCAAAGAAGATATACAGGTGGCCAACAGGCACATGAAAAGATGTTCAACATCACCAATTATTAGGGAAATGCAAAACTACAGTGAGATATCGCCTCATACCCGTCAGAATAGCTATAATTAACAAGACAAAAAATAACAAATGTTGGAGAGGATGTGGGGAAAGGGCAACCCTCATACACTGCCGGTGGGAGTGTAAACTGGTGCAGCCACTATGGAAAACAGTATGGAGATTCCTCAAAAAATTAAAAATAGAAATACCATATGATCCGGCTATCCCACTACTGAGTATTTATCCAAAGAACTGGAAATCAAAAATTCAAGGAGCTGTATGCACCCCTATATTCATTGCAGCATTATTCACAATAGCCAAGACATGGAAGCAAACCAAGTGCCCATCAACTGATGAATGAATAAAGAAGATGTGGTATACATATATATATGTATACACATACACACACACACACATATACATAATGGAATACTACTCAGCCATAAAAAATACAAAATCGTCCCTTTTGCAACATGGATGGACCCTGAGGGTGTTATTTTAAGTGAAATAGGCCAGAGAAAGACAAACACCATATGATTTCACTCATTTGTGGAAGATAAACAAACACATGGACAAAGAGAACAGATCAGTAGTTACCAAAGGGGAAGGAGGTTGGAGGGAGGGCGAAAGGGGTAAAGGGACACATATGTGTGATGACGGATAAAAACTAGACTATCGGTGGTGAGCAAGATGCAGTCTATACAGAAACTGATATATAATAATGTACACTTGAAATTACACAATGTTACAAACCAATATGACTCAATAAAATAATTTAAAAAATAAGTTAAGGCATCAAGTGGAATAAAGTGTAACCTATTCTGCATTTTGCTTCCTGAATATTTTATAATCAAATTTTATAGTCAAAATATCAGTGGAGTAAAGCAGATTTACATTGGTATGTATTATTTAAGCTAAAGATAATGAGTGTTTTAGGACCTACCCTAGGTAAAATCCTAGTTAACGCTTGTCTTTGATGCCCCATTTTCTCCCTTTCAGCCCTTCTTTCTATGAGAAATCCCCTTCTTCAGGCTTTTCTTCGATGTCCAGGAACATTGCCCTACCCAGGTTTGTCATTCCAACTTTATCCCTAATACTGTCGCCTATAAGCTTCCACTCTCACCAAAACCTTACTGTATTCTGTTTCCTTAAGTTAGGAAAGTTGAGGTCTCTGTTCCTTTCTCCTAATTTCCTTTGTTACTTGCACCCAACCCAACCCCAAGGGGAGACATTTCTCATGATTGATCTGAGCCTAAGACATCAGATTAGGCCAAGTTTACTGCTGAGCAGATTCACTGTGTGTCTAAGGTCATGTTCCCCTCTTTCCCATGACACTAGATCAATTAGTAGCCTGATTCCGGTTCCCAGCCATCTCTCTCTCATTATATCTTTTCATGTGGCCAGTCAGATGACAAGATCTCAAAGCAAGTTTGAGAACATAATTGTTCACAACCTCGAAAGAATCTAATCTTCCTTAACTTGGACGGGACCCTCAATCAGCAGTCTCAGGGGAAGAACCCGAGGCAAAACAAATACAAAAGAAAAAGAAAAAGAGCTCTCTTTATTTTAGGAGTGAGTCGTCAGGTCAGAGTGAACTAGTTTGTAGAAAACTGGATAAAGACTAAAAGAGAAAATTAATCTGAAAAATCACATTTTATATTTTACCTAATAATAATGAAACTGGCAAACAGCCATTGATGATTAAGTAGCTAGGAACTATAGGTTTTTTCCCTGTTCGCAATTACAGATTGTTTACCCACCCATTGTTCACTGTGCTGCTTAGGCAATATGCTATCTGACTCCCACTAGGTTCCTACAGATAACATCTCGCAGGGGCCTGGATCACCATGGTAATGGGGGTTTGAGCTGTTTTTCAGGTATTAGAACCCCTTGTCCCCTTCAGGCCGGTCAACTGGGCCAGCGCAGATGTCTGATAAGTGATCTTTTGATGTCATGAGGCTAAAAACTCCATTTTGTAAACATGCACCCTATGAAGAGCCATGAAATCTGACTATGCTTGTACAGGTCATCAGTTACCCCACATCTCTTCACCTCCAGTCACCTGTCTCCACATTTCAGACCACCTGGCCCCCAACTCCATAAATATCCCTTAGTCCCTTTTTTCAGGGAAGTGGATTTGAGACTCATTCTCCTGTTTCCTCACTTGGCTGCCTTGTGATTAAACACTCTCTCTGCTGCAATCTCGTCATCTCAGTGTTTGGCGTTCTGGGCAACGGGCAAAAACAAACCTGGTTCGGTAACAATAACAAGTCAGATATTCACAAAAATCTTCCTCTGTAAGGCAGGCAGAAAAGATGCCTGGTTAGTGTAAGAAATTTGTCCTGGCTACCATACCTATATACACATATAAAAATAATCAACTGAAATTTCTTTGTTTAGCTTGGAAGACATGGGCTAATGAACTGAAGGGAAATCCAAGAAGAGAGGGTATTCTGTTCCTGGAAGGAGAACTTGGTGAGGGTACCATGGGAAGCGGAGGGAGCCCCAGTCCTGGTCTCTGTTATATGGAGCTCAGCTGAGAAACACTATCTGGAGGAAAATACTACCAGCTCTTTCATAAACATGTTTTTATTACTTTATAACTGCTGTGAAGATAAAAAAGAAAAAAGAAGATAAAGCAAAAGGGATAAGAAATAAAAACGCGGAGTTTTACCTTGGACTTTGCCTGTGTTAAGCAATTAGACGTTGGTCAAATTACTCACCCACAATGAGGAGACAGCAATTTTGACTTAGTAGGGAGGAAATGGTAATAAATGGTTATAAAACATCCTGGTACTGGGACTGGCCCCGTGGCCGAGTGGTTAAGTTCGCGCGCTCCGCTGCAGGTGGCCCAGTGTTTCGTTGGTTTGAATCCTGGGCGCGGACATGGCACTGCTCATCAGACCACGCTGAGGCAGCGTCCCACATACCACAACTAGAAGAACCCACAACGAAGAATACACAACTATGTACCGGGGGGCTTTGGGGAGAAAAAGGAAAAAATAAAATCTTAAAAAAAAAAAAAAAAAAATCCTGGTACTAAATAACAACGAGATCAAGGTTTGGTAGTTTTTATTTTTGTTTTTGTGATTAAATGTAAATTAAATGTTTAGTTTCTTAATCCTGAAAACATAACGTTTTCTCAGCCACATGATGCTAGCCAGAGGATCCTCAGTCTTCCTGAGGCTGCCCACAGGAGACTGCAGACAAACCTATTAAAGAACGGATACCTCTGAAAGTATCAAGGTGTAGTTTCTATCGAAAGGATTGTGATATATTCCAAGGTAAAAAATTGAAACATGTTCCTTGGGCAGAATATTCTTTAGATGCCTCAAAATCAGCCCAGCCAAACCATGCTCTTTCTATCTTTTTTCATCATACCTAGCCCTTATCTTAGTCCTACATTCTCAGGAGTTAATGGAGCCATCATCTGCTCAGTCGCAGAAACTTCAGTTCCTACCTCTCTTTACTTAATCAGTTACTGGCTCCTTTAAACTATCTCAAAAGCTGTTTCTTGTCTGCCTTACATCCATCAATTCTGCCCCATCACTCCTCCTGCCAAATCTATGCCTTCCACTGCCCACTCACCCCTAATAACAGGATATATTTATCTGAAATGAAATAATTAATGTATATTTATAAACCCCTTGAAGAAACAAAGAAAATTTAGATCTGATTTATTAGTCATCATCCACCAAAAATATATTGGATTTTATAGGAACTTTATATTATAAAAATTTCAAAATGTGTGCAAAAAAAAAAAGAAAAGGAATAATAGAGCTTCATAACCTATCACCTATCGTTGATCCTCCTGTCCACTCCTCTCCCAACTTTTTTTCTCTGGAGTATTTTGAAGCAAATCCTTTCATCATATCAGTTCACCAGTCTATACTTCATATACAGAATTTCTGAAATTTTTGTTTCACTCACGAAAAGAGAGAGAAGACAAACTTGTAGCTGATAGCCTGGGAACACACTCTGTCCCTTTAACAAGAACGTTATAGAGTCTTTAGGAATTTTTCTTAATTTTCTGTTTTCCTTTCCTTCATAAATTGCTCTATAACTTTCGTAATTGTATTGAATTCAATGATTTAAATTTAAGTAGGACTTTTTATGCTGAATTGAGTCCTCAACCAATAAACTGTCCTCAAATAAAATTAAATTCTTGAATTTTACTCCCAGATTGCCAAAAATTTATAGGTCACATATAGTAATCCCCCGTTATCCGCAGTTTCCCTGTCCTCAGTTTCAGTTACCCTTGGTCAACCACAGTCCGAAAATATTAAACGGAAAATTCCAGAAATAAACAAATCATAAGTTTTAAATTGTGCACTGTTCTGAGTGGTGTGATGAAATCTCGCACCGTCCCACTCTGTCCTGCCTGGGGTGTGAATCATCCCTTTGTCCAGCTTATCCACACTGAATACGCTACCCTCCCGTTAGTCACTCAGTAGTCATCTCGGTTATCAGACCGATTGCCGTGGTATCACAGTGCTTGTATTCAAGTAACCCTTACTTGATTTAATAATGGCCCTAAAGGGCAAGAGTAGTGAAGCTGGCGATTCAGATACGCCAAAGAGGAGCTGTAAACTGCTTCCTTTAAGTGAAAAGGTGAAAGTTCTCTACCTAATAAGGAAAGAAAAAAAAATCCTATGCTTAGGTTGCTAAGATCTACAGTAACTTTTATGACAGTACGTTGTTATAGTTGTTCTATTTTGTTATTAGCTATGGTTGTTAATCTCTTACTGTGTCTAAGTTATAAATTATTTACCATATGTATAGGAAAAACCATAGTACATATAGGGTCCGAGGTTTCAGGCTTCCACTGGGGGCTTGGAGCATATCCCCCATGGATAAGGGGGACTGCTGTACTTGAATGATACAGAAGGGCCTAGATTATCTTTTGTCAATGAAATTAATGCACTTATTCCCAGGATATCCCATGATTCAAATTCTAAAGTGAATTATCTCAGTTTTCACTCTTTTGTAAATTATCCTATAGTCTGACTATTCTATTTAATATGTATCAATTTATTTACTCTTAAGCATCTAGGTTATCAAGAAGGCATCTTTCCATCAGAAATGTTGATTTTTATTAATAAAATTTAGAGGGCCCTTTTGAGAACTTACGTCTGTTTGAAGACCAGATTTGGAGTTTAAATTCAGCTTTGTTTTGCATTGTTCCTGTTATTATTTTTTTAAGAAAATTGTCAGATTATAAATCTTTTTTATATCATAGATTAACCTGGATTCCACAGGTGAGCTTTAGGGGGTCCGTAACTCCCTGGAATTCTGTTAGGAAGAATGCAGGAACAGTGAGTCCATCACAAGTGCCGTATGCCATCTGCATGTCTTCGTTCCCATTTGAAACTGTCACCAGGAGCACCCTTCTGCCTCCCCTCTACCAATTCAGATATTATCCATTCTGTAAAATGCTACTCAAAAGTTTCATCTCCATCGTGCAATCTTCCTAGAGACTTGAGACCTTCCATTATTTCTCCACTTCTCTGAAGCACAGCACTTTAATCTGGACCACACAAGTCAGTACTTGTACATTGTCTCCCTGTCCCAATTATATTATGAGGACAGAGAAGGTGTTTTAAGACCTTGTAGTGTTTCCAAAGTTTTGCATAGTGCTGCACATATACTAGAGTCTTAATAAATTTTTGATTAATTAGGACACAGGGAAAGAGTCTTAGGAGTCTGAAGGAAAAAAGAGATGAAATTTACAACCAAGCGCTATAGTGCCTCTAAAATCATATTGAAATAATTATCTATTAGGCATGCAATTTGAAGATATTGGTATAAAAATAGGTCTATATCACTTATTCCTAAGATCGCCTGCATTTGCACCTTACATACTCTCAGGATTTTATTTTTTCTCATTCATATAGCAGGCGTATGTTTTGCCCAGTTTAGCAGGAAACAGAATCTGAGGGAGACTGAGCACTCTAGGTTTACTTGTTAGGTGTAAACCCAGAGCAGTGAAAGTGAGGAAAAAGGGAAGAGAGGCAGAAGAGAACGGGAAGCAATGCAGAGGTAGGCTGTATGGAAAAACTGTGCCACTGGTTAGTCAGTCAATGAAAGGGAGGGAGGAGACTGATGATTGATCTGCCGCACTCTCCTATTTTTAATGATCAAAGTTCATCCCATGTGTAGTTAACACCCAGTGCTTTGCATTGCATCATCCAGATCCTTTGGCAGCCATTTGGAAAGCCAGATACCATGCTCTTTAGGGTGGTGGTTCATCCAAGCCCCAGAGTGGTAGGAGGAGCCAGAAACTCTGAATGACTGGCACAGCAGCAGCGACAAGGAGCCAACATCCCAGACAAGCAACTGGTTAACCCCAGGCTGCAGAGCCATGCAGGTCCCATAGTAGCCAGTCAGTTGTGTTCGTGGCTAACAAAGCAACCAGCCCTGTGGGGGTAGAGAGAATCTGAGAAAGTGCGTAAAACATTTCGGATATAGTCTATCATAGGGTTCAGAGCACAGGAAGACCATCTCCCATTAACTCTGAGAATCCCTTCCCGAGTTTTCAAAAGCAGCATAATATGTTAATTACAGTAATCAAATGGAAGTCCCCAGCTTTCATTCTGTGTGCACAGAAAGAGGATCTTCGCTCAGTTCAATGGAATTACATTATCTTGTGTCTGAAATAAAGAGGCATCCCTTCTGGCCAGCTACACCACATCGGGGTGAGCAGTGGGAACTAGCTTCTCTATATTCCATGTCATGTATGATATATAAGTGATCTATGGCTTAAGTCAAAACGTATTCTATGGCAATTACATAAATTTATCAGGGGGCTCAAATGTGCAGCTTCCACAAGGAAATGAGCTATTGACAAAATTGCTCCTTACTCGACTCCTAAGAGAAAGCAGCACTTTTCAGTTTCTGCACGTAACTGCCACTTTCCATTCTAGGCCTAGCCCCTTGGGGGTTGGAGTTAACCCACTCTAGTTCCATCCAGGGAAACAGGTCATATTTGCAGGGCCTGGGGCAAGAGTACAAATGGAGGCCACTGACTACTGACTGCCCCCACCTTCTCTCTCACCTCCTGCCCACACCAGGAGAGGCCTCTGGAGTATTCTTGGGGACATTCCGGCCCATTCATCCAAGCAGCTCACACCAGGGGAATGATGCATCCTAGGGAGGAGAGATATAGGGAAGGGACACTGCAGGCTCTAATGTGTGCTCTGGGCTGTTGGGGCAAGGAATTCACGGGTCCCAGGAAGCCCGAGCATGGTCTAGAAGGGGAGTTGTCCCAAAAAACCACAGAATTGCATATCTTGCTGTAGGTTGTTGAGGGCAGTGGACTGGCTCTGCTGTGTTTAGGCCTGGAGGCCTTCCTGCCATTTTCTCCGGGCAGTGTCAATACCGCTTGTTGCCTGCAGATGACGTACTGGCATTTGGGGTGAGTGGCTGTATATATTTCTTACAAGGGATCAAAGGCTTTGTAGGTCAGGCAGCAATTTTTGTTTTGTTATCCTATTATGTAATCTAGCCAAGGAATTGATTACTGACATTTAATAGCTTAGACTGTAGAGCTTATTTTGAGCAGAAAATTGCCAAAGCAGACTAGTAGGAAGATGTTCAGAATCGTGCGGCGAGAGATGACTCGGTGATGACTATAGCTTCCCTTTAAATCGTGTGCTGCCAAACACCTGCTTTGTTCCTCTCGTGGATGAGGAGGTAGGGACGTTTTGAGGATTTAGCCAATTTCCCAACTTAATTTCTCAGGGAGAACCCTTGGAAATAATTCATTCTTCTGGCATAAAATGGTATCATATACTATTTTGATTACAATTTATGCCATTTTGCTCTTCAATCCGAGAGATTTACTGTCTCTTGTGAGAAACTATCGAGTAGCTTATTTTATATCCCTCAACTCACACATCTAATGAGATGAGCCAAACACGAGCATGTAAATTTCACACCACTTTGGAAAGAAAAAAATCTTTACTGAAAGCCAATTCCGATTCTTAAGAGACAAATTGCCTGTTAATTGAAACAAGTCAAATGGGGAAAGGTTTGAAAGCACAAAAATCAGCCTGAAAGACTTATTGGAGGTCACAGCAAGAGAAAACACCTCTTCTCCAGGTGCCCCACAGCGCCCTGTATCGTGTGCTATACTGATGCCGTGTGAGAACTGTCACTACAAAACTGCTAATAAAAGAAGGAATTCAACATTACACCTTAAATTTTTTATGGCATTTTACTCGAAGTATGCTTGGCAGGTTATGGCCTTTATTTCAGAAAGTTAAAGCTTCTATGGGATGGCAGTTGCCTTCATCCTGCAGAGAGGCCCAGGCCTGCCGAAGTTATTAGCCCTGCTACTGGTCACGTGGCGGGGCCAAGAAGCTCGACGCGGCTGGGTCACTTAGCAGTGAGACATTTATGTCACCCTATCTCTGCTTGGGGTCAGACCTAGTGTTCTCTTCCAGTCTTATTCTTATCAGCCATATGATCTTAGGCAAATTACTTTGCTTCTCTGACCCATGGAGTCCTAGTCTCTAAAATCCAGATAACAAACCCACCTAAGGCCAGTAAAAGCATTAATTGAAACAATGTACGAAAACACCTGGGAACCAGTAGGCTCGTAATCTCCCTAAGTTTCCATCCACCTCCTACCTTTTAAATATAGGTGGAAATGAGAAGCTACCCTGTTCCTACCTTGTTATCTTTATTGCCTAGAAATTCAAGCTCACAACACAGGAAGTAGCACAGAATCTAAGGCTGAAATGGACAGAGAGCCAGGAATGGGGGAGACCACCTCACCAGAGAATTACTTAACTCTAGTGAAACAAGTTCTCAAAGGAGTGAGCAAGAATTTTTTTAAATTTTTAGATATCTATTTTTAAATTTTTTTGCTATTTAGGAATTTGACTTTATGAGCATTTTTTAGAAGCAACCTTTGCTCCACACATTAAGGGATACTTTAATGACACCCTCAGCCTTGGCTTAACTGTCACGTTTAAAAATGTATTGGCTAGAATGTGATGTCTTTGGCAACTAAAAATAGCCTGGTGTCTGTCCTTCCCCTCAGTATGCTGAAAGGCTCCTTTCAATTCTCAAAGGTGTGTGGTCACTAAAACAGAAACAAAACTGAAGTCTTTGACACCGAGCTTTAGCTGGAGGACTTTAGAACACATATTCCTTGTAGCCGAGATGGTGCCTTGCCCATTGGAACACTGCAAGTATTACTGAATATGTTATAGAAACAAGACTTTTGTTATCAAATAACATAAAGAATGTTCAAAACTTACTGTAAGACTTAAGTAAGCTTTTCAGATTTGTTTATAAAGAAAATCTCAACATCAATGATATATTTAATGTCTATGTATATTTGAGGCTCAACTAATTATGAATGTAGGAGAATCACTAAAAGTTGTTTTTATTTGCTGTCATAGAAACCATAAACATGGCTGCCTTTTTTTTTTTTTTTGAGGAAGATTAGCTCTGAGCTAACAACTGCTGCCAATCCTCCTCTTTTTGCTGAGGAAGACTGGCCCTGAGCTAACATCCGTGACCATCTTCCTCTACTTTTATATGTGGGATGACTGCCACAGCATGGCTTGCCGAGCAGTGCCTTTTCGCACCTGGGATCCGATCCAGTGAAACCTGGGCTGCCAAAGTGGAATGTGTGCACTTAACTGCTGAGCCACCAGGCTGGCCCCCCACGGCTGCCTTCTTATTCCATATCTGTGAATATGATGATTCAGGTAATACAAATTAAAACAAAAATCTATCCTGTATAAATATTCAGGTAATAATTATGGTGTAAATAAATGAAGCTTCATTGATAAAGATGAGGCCTCATTTGAGTTTCATTTCCTTTCCAAAAAGTGCTTCATTTTATGTCATCCCAGATTTTTTTAATTCTTTTTTGCCACTTCAGTAGTATGGTACATCAATAGTTAGAAGAATAAAATATGATATAAGTTAATGACGGAGTTGGGCCACATAATTTCTAATATTTCCTCCAGATATAATATTCCTAATTCTTTATAATAAAATTTCATAAATAATATAAAGAGAGTTAGAGAAGAAAACCGTCATCATAGCAACAATGAACTAACTGAAACATCTGAGTTGCAGCATCCTTTCTATAATCCAGTCAGGCAATTCTTTTTTGATGGGTTTGAATATACATGGAATTTCATTATTACAAACTGAATTGTAGTAACTCAAAAGAACTGAGGGCCCTAGAGAGTAAGCAACACACCCATCGTTACATGTAAATCCAGTGCAAATTTGTTAAAATTATCAAATATCAAGAGAGAAAAATTTTTAAATAAGCTTATTAGATTTTATTTGTCTGTCTTAATTCAGGCTGTTATAACAAATACTATAGACTAGGTAGCTTAAAGAACAAACATTTATCTCTTACGGTTTTGGAGACTGGAAAGTCCAAGATCAAGATGCCAGCAGATTCCGTGTCCGGTGAGAACCCTCTTCCTGATTTGTAGACGGCCGCCTTCTTGCTGTATCCTCACGTGGTGGGGAGACAGATCTTCTGTCTGGTGTCTCTTCTCATGAGGGCACTAATCCCATTCATGAGGATTCCACCCTCACGTCCTACTTACCTCCCAAAGGCTACACCTCCAAATACCAACACATTAGGAATGAGGCCTTCAACGTGTAAATTTGCGGGGGACACAAATATTCAGCTTGTAGCATTGTCGCTTTTGTTAATGCAAGCTGTATGCTAAATAGTATTTTCGAGAAATGTGTGAATTTAGCAGCACAGTGACAGGAGGGTGAGTCCAGCTCTGTCTCCAGTGAGCTGTGTAGCCTTGCATCACTCACTTCCTCTGTCTGTGGTTTCATCTACTCTTCTGTAAAAGTATGGAATTGAACTAAATGACTTGTAAAGCCCCTTCCAGTTCCAAAACACTATAATCACCACTAAGGAGGGTTTGGTCCTTTTGGAAGTTCTAAATATTTTCAAAAGTTTTGGTTTATCAAATGCCTCTCCAGCAGATCTACAATTAGAAATTCAGTTTACATTTATTTAAATGAAAAAGCCATACATAGAAACAGGTACACAGTATAAGAAAGTGATAGTCTATTCCCCAACTCCATCCACACTGCAATGTTGCCCCTACAAATTATTTATTTTAGGCTCTTACCAACTGAATATCATAAGAGCTAGCTAACATACTAAGAAAAAATGTCAGGGAATGTGAAAATGTAGTAATTGTTACTATTTTCAAATGTTGTTGATCTTCCTGTTTGTTTTGCTTTTTATTTCTCATTTTCTCTGTTGTTGATAAACAAGACTGATCTTTAACATCTGGGAGCCGTACAACCAAGGTTGATTGGATCAAAGACAGACACCTGAGGTAAAACTAGTCCACCCATTGGCTTTCCTGTATCACATCGCATTCTGTCTGTCTCTCCTTCTCTCTCTCAAAGATTTTGAACAGACACATAAAGCCTGAAGGTAGTTATGCTAAAATATCGTATAGACTTGGAGGGTGTCAGCCATTTTGGGAACATGTGCATTGATAGGAAATGGAGTAGAAATGCTAAGAGAAAGGAAGAGGAGACACCACTTGGCCCCAGTGAGACAGAAAAAGGGAGAATGTAGTTTCCTTGGTTCCTGACAGCTTCTCAGTTTATGGCTTTATTTCCCATAAAGCCTAACTATATTTGATTTTGTGAGATCTTTATTATCACATGTTCCCACCCCTTTTACTTGAACTAATTTGAGTAGATGTCTGTTCCTTACAAAAAGAGCTGAGGCTGAAACGACTGGGGATATACCCCAGTGACTGCCTAGGGCTGGCTTGATCTATAACAGGCAGTGAATAGAAAGCCGAACATGAAAGGACTTCATGGACAATCTAAGGTCTTGGTTTACAAGGCTCTATGTTGTTAATTTACTGGGAACAATAATATGAGTGCCTCGCCTGGAATTAATTGACCCAAAGTGCTTCCTGAGAGCAGACTGGAGACCCAGGGAGACTGGGGGCCTGATTCAGCGGACCACCAGCTAGAGGTGTGCTTACCCATGCCACCAGCTAGTCCGTGTGACACTGCTTTACCTTTCAGTAAGTAGTAATACTCATTGAAGGAGAGTCCATTTTCTACATTTTAGAAACTTAACTCAGATTAACTACCCGTTCTAACTTTAGTAGTTACACTAGTATATGGTTAGTTTGTCTTTGTCACTTATTTTAAGGTCTAGAGTAAGAAATGTGTAATCTGAAAACTGAGAAATCAAGGTCATTTTTTTAGCCAAAAAGGAGAAAAAATTCAAAATTATTTCCAGTTGGAGGGTTAAAATTTCTGACAGTTCTCCCTCAGATACGTAGAACCAAGGCTTCCGCACCTTCGCACACGTTGAGATGCTTAATGCTCAATGATTTTGTACTGGGCTGCATGGGCCACTGCTTAGGTATATTTGAACCCCTCCTACAAAAATATTTTCATTGCTCTATTATTTAACAATAATACTTTCTGCTTTTTAAATTTTCTTATACCTGATAGTAATAGTTAATACTTAAATTCAAATTTTAAACAATATTAATGAAGTAGTATATAAATCTTATTTCCAGAATTCATTAAAACTGCTTTAAATTTAAATCACTGCATATTAGAATATTTGTAATTATTCTTTTCATATGGTTCATATGATATCATCTGATTTAAGGGACATTTCACCAAGACACTGGGGCCGTCCCAGTGGTGCAGCAGTTAAGTGTGCACGTTCCGCTTTGGTGGCCTGGGGTTCACCAGTTCGGATCCCAGGTGCGGACATGGCACCGCTTGGCAAGCCATGCTATGGTAGGCATCCCACATATAAAGTAGAGGAGGATGGGCACGGATGTTAGCTCAGAGCCAGTCTTCCTCAGCAAAAAAGAGGAGGATTGGCAGCAGATGTTAGCTCAGGGCTAATCTTCCTTGGGAAAAAAAAAAAATCACCAAGACACTTAACCTGCTGAAAAACGTACAATAGGAATATAATTACAACATGTAGATAATTAAAATAACAAAAATTGAAGAAATCTGAGCTATAGACTGAAAAGAATTACTCTGGCTTTACTAGTATATCGAATAGATAGTGTTTAAAATATTATAACTACAACTTTAAAAGACTGATAGTATTTGGACTGAACAGAATCCAGAGTTGATTTGTGAGCCTGAAGTAAACACACAGCATATGCTAGTTAGCACGCTCTATGAATAGGCTGCAGGATGTAAACAAGACCAGAAGTGTATTATCATCATAAGTTCAACATGATTAGTCCTACCAAACGGAGATTGCGTGTATCTTGCAAAAAGAAAAAAAAAGACATTCTGGGTTCTATTTACTTTGTCCCTATAACCCTTTCTATAGACACTCCTATTTTATTCTATTTCTTACTAGTGGTCCTGCTTTGTTCTCTTATGTTTATTCCCAAGAACAATCTGAACCGCACTTTGTTTTATACTTGCTGTTTTATGATTGTCATCATTGCTGCAAGGGACTAACCAAAAGCATAGATCTGTCATATAAACAGCAGAATAACATTCTTGGATTTCATATTGCTCAACTGTAAAAATAATTCATTAACTCAGCCTTCACTCCATTTGTGCCTGTCATTTCCTATGGCTTTAAGGTTATTTTCATTGCATGAATTGATAACACAACTGAAAGCGTATTTATTCAGCTACTAACTTTGAAAGGATTATAGGTCATCACTATCTACGCCATTACATCAACATCTACAAAGAATCAAGAAACACCTATTTTCTGAGCCAGAGTAGGCTGCTTAGAGTTCCATTTTTCAGTCATTTTCTCTGTTTTTTTCTGAGTCATACTAATAATATTAATACAATAGCTAATTATTTTGAGTTTTTTCTATATGTCATGTTTTAATTAATTTAATCACTATTAAAAAAAAACCTTGTAAAAAAACAAAACAAGACCACCGATAAGAAATCTGACATACGAGGAGAGACACTATACAGAGCTCTAGGGACAAAGTAGATAGAATCCCAATTTTTTTTTTTTTGGTAAGATATAGGCAAATAGTCTCCATTTGGTAGGACCAACCATGTTTGAACTTTACAATGATAATATATCTCTAGTCTTGTTTACATCCTCTAGTCAAATAGTATGAGGAAGATACTAGTGTTATTGTCTCCTTTTGTATAGTGGTGATTACATAATTTATCCCAGGTTACAGAGGTTCAAATCTGGACAGTCTGGCTCCCAAATTCTTGCTGTAAATCACTATATGTGTGGCCTCTGTGCCCATGTGGCGTAAATTGAAAGCCAGAGCAAAGCAGAGTCCCCTCTGAAACTGAAGGCATCAGAGTTGTGCACATCCCAAAGCACACGCCTCCACCTGCTGCTGCTCTCTGAGCCAGATCCCTCAGCAGGCTGCAGGGCCAGGTCCTGCATTAGAGGCTCTGGTTGAGGCCTTCGCTACTCCCCTCAGCCATACCTCCAGGCTCTTCAGGCAGTGTGATGGAGAGAATATCCATCACACTCCCTTCCCTCCTGGGACTCATTTTCTGAAGGAAAAAGCCATTTAGCACAACAGTTTGTAGTAAAGGCAGGACAGGACCAGTCTTGGCCAAAATTATAAGATAGAGAACATTTCTTTGTTGGTTTCTCAGCTAGCAAAACCCATTTCCCAGCCTCTTGATGTACTCAGAACTAACCTGCTCTTGACATTCAATAACCTCATACTGGGTTCCCTTTGGGCTACCCAGGGCCCCCCATTAAGGCCTTCTACTCAGTACTGCCTTCCATCTTGAAGTCTCATTCTTTAAAATACTCCTCTTTCTGAGGCAGAAAGTGCTGGTTATTCCCCAATATCTGTATGTCCCTTCTTCCACAATGATAGAGTTCCCATTTTCTGGCTCCCTTGCAGTTAATTATGGCCATGTAACTAGGTTTTGACCAATGGGATATGAACGTACATTGTGTGTGCAATTTACAGGAAGTGTTCTTAAAGGAAGTGACGTATCCTTCTTTCCCCCTTTCATCCTGCCTGCTGGCTGCAATGCAGATTTAATTTCTGATGTGAAGGACAACAGAGAACAAGATAGAAGGAGCCCAAGTCTCCAGGTTTCATGGAATGCCATGCAGGACTTGGACTGACAACCTTGTGAACTAAAAAGACATCTGGAATATTAAAGAGAAACAAACTTCTACCTTGTTTACTATTACCTAGAATATTTTTGTTACTTGCAGGCAAGCTTAATCTGCCGAGTCCTCCTCCTTCTGCTGTTGAGCAACAAGATATGGCTTTGCTCATAGAAACAAAGGAGTATCCTCTCCATATGGCAGAACTCTGCGAGCTGCTCCCTCCTAATATAGCCAGTGAATATTAAAGGAATTTGGAAAAATCTCCTCTTAAGAAGAAAATTCAGTTTGCAAGGCTATGGACATGCATAATACTATTTTGCTTTCAGAAGCTGAATATCATGTGGCTTTTTCTTTTTGCATCCTTTCCATCTCAAATCCTGATTTCCCAGTTCTGCCAGCTAGCTAACACTTCTGCCAACTAGAGCAACGACTGTGTTCTGATAAAAGCAAAAGAGAACGTCGCAATAATTGTTTTCAAAATAGCATCTCGTTTAATTACCTAAAAGAAAAGAGCCATCGTATTCTTTTGCATTCTTTAAGCCATTTCCCATCTGATGCGGGGTCGGTGAGCCGAGGAGTCGAAAGAAAGATTTCTTAGACTCTCAAGATCTGGCAGTAGTGCTCTTTTATTTAGAGAGTAGAATAGTGTGGAATAGCATGGGGACAGGACCCATGGGCAGTCAGAGCTTCTGCTGCCGCCGCTTCTGCTGCCCCCGCTGGCATGGGGACAGAGCCCATGGGCAGGCAGAGCTGCTGCTGCTGCCCCCGCTGGCATGGGGACAGGACCCATGGGCAGGCAGAGCTGGTGCGTGGGGACAGGACCCACGGGCAGTCAGAGCTCCTGCTGCTGCCCCGAGTTGAGGATTAGGGCTAATTTTATAAGGCATAGGTATATGATTCATCTCTTTACAAGACAAAGGAAAGAACATGAAAAAAAGTTAAAATGGTATCAGTGCGGGTGGGGTCTGGTCATTGGGTGATCCCATGACTTTTAGACAAGAATCAAATCGGATTAAGTAAAGGTTAGAAAGGTTAGACACCACCACCCTAAACCAGTTACATGAGATTGCCAGACAGCAACCAACTTAAGTTCTTGCCTCTGGCATTGACCAAGAGCCTCTAGAGATAAGACCATCCCCCTCTCTTCCTGGCACGGAGAGGGAGGCATCTTCACAGATAGAGGTTTCCCTTAGAAATGTAAATGTTTCCCAACAAAGGGGCAAACAAATTCCACTCCTTGGAGCCTGAATCTCATCTGTAGTTTTAAAACTAACCAGTCTAAAAATCCTCATCATAAGCCATTTTAAAATTAAGCAGCCTAAAAATCCTCATCACCATCCACATAGCCACCAAAGTTCATCTTTTAAAAATGACAAATTCATAGAGACAGAAAGTAGATTAGAGGTTACCAGGGCTGGGAGGAAGGGATTGGGGGCTTATTGCTTAGTGGGTACAGAGTTCTGCTTGCAGTAAGAGAAAATTTTTGGAAATAGATAGCAGTGATGGTTACATAACATTGTGAATGTAATTAATGTCACTTACAAATGGTTAAAACGGCATGTTTTATATATTTTACCTCAATAAAAATAAACTAATAAATGCCAGAAAAAAATGTGCATTAAGGGAGTAGAGAATAATGTCCACCCAAAACCTCATCTGTTTCTTTCTACACAACTTTTTATTCTATTTTCTAATTTTTATGCAGGCTTTTGGAGTTTAAAGAATATGTCTAAGATATGGTGCAATGGTAACCAGCATATTTTATTTGCTTAGCTGAATAATTATAAATAAAAGCACTTTTTTTAGTACATGGTTTCCTCTATTTATATTTAATGATGTGGGGGCAGAAGTGACATACCAAGATTCCTTTTACAGAGAGATACTTTGTTTGAGCCGAGCTCTGAGCTGAAAGGGAACCTGAGCTGAGGACAGACACTACTTCAGCTCCTCCATATAACAAAGGAGACAGGGAATACCTAAATTACGTTTACGCCTGTGAAACATACATCCTTGCTTAATTTACAAAGTATTTGTCCTCTAAGATTGTGTATTATTTTATGTAACGTATAGGATTAGCAGAATCTCCTTCATCTTTTTGTCTCCAACAAAGATTTAACTAAATCAAGAAACCCTAAAGCTCCATGTTCAGAAAATTGAAGTATAAAAAAAAGTTCTTAACGGGACACAAAACGACACCATATCCCAGGATATTAACTGAGGCAATGATAGTAGAAGGATCAATGAACCAGAAGAAAGGAAAATACAAGGAAATTAAAATCAGCAAATAAAGCAAAAGTATTCTAAAATCTAAGTGGGGATCTAGGGAAATAGAATGAAAAGAGGTTGGAGGGGTGGTTGAGAAAACTGGCAATCTTAAGTGTCTTTTCCATTCTTTAAACCTTCAGAGAGTTATTTAAATTTCCTGTATCAGGTATGTCTCTAGCATTACTGTATTCACAGCAACATGATAGCATTTGTCCTTGCTTCTATAAGGAGATTTTATAACTGCCTCTCAGGGTAACTTAATCTTCTCTACCTTCTACATCGTTCACAGCCTTATAGTGATAAGATTGTAGCCAGGGCCAGAGATAGGCAGCAGAAGAGAAAGTAGCTATTGTGATGCAATTTATTGAAAGAGCCTCTCTGTCCAAAATCAAATTCCTTCACTGCCTTGCCTCAGTGACCCAAATTCCACCTTTTGAAAATGTTTGCTTTGGGTTAAAGTATTATTGTCACAAGAAATTTTCTTAAGACACAGCTCTCCCTCAGGATAGCTAAGATAACCCAAAGCTGTGGGATTCATTCGTCGATGTGAGCTCCGAAGGCCATGAAGGAACAAGAGGCAGGACAGCTAAGTTTGTTTGTTTGAAGGGCCCCAAGGGTCTGCTCTCTCTCAAAGTCTCAGTCAGAAGTCTCATGTCACTATACACATTAACATGTGTTAAAAGATAAACAAGCATATTAAAAAAATTTAAAGTTTATCTGAGCAAAAATCGATTCAAATCAGGCAGCATCCAATCTAGCAGATACAAAGGAACTCCGGGGAGCTATACGAAAATGAAAGAGTTTTGTAGGCAGAAAGGAGCAGGAATGAGGAAGTTATACTAGCCAAAAAAGTGGGTTGATTATTGCAAGGTTACTTTCCTTTAGGGGATGGCAAGGGTCTATCAGGCAGATTACCTAACTAGTGCTGGTCAAGCGATTCCTGATTGGCTGGCTTAAGATTCCTTTTCTGGGAGAGTGTAAACAGTAACTAAGTTGTCTCGGTTTGGTACGTGAGGCACAGCATAAGAGACTCCATTTGAGGCCTTTTTTTTTTTTTTTGAGGAAGATTAGCTCTGAGCTAACATCCGCCACCAATCCTCCTCCTTTTGCTGAGGAAGACTGGCCCTGAGCTAGCATCCGTGCCATCTTCCTCTACTTTATATGTGGGACGCCTACCACAGCATGGCTTGCCGGAGTGGTGCCATGTCCATACCCGGGATGCGAACCGGAGAACTCCAGGCCGCTGAAGTGGAACGTGGGAACTTAACCACTGCGCCACTGGGCCAGCCCCACCTTTTTATTTTTAACAACATGCTTTCCTCATTTAATATCCCATATTGCTACTACGAGTATTTCCCTTTAATTTTAATTAATTATATTTGGGTCATAGTTATTTCCATACTTCTTTTTTAATATCTGGGCCCTTGATTACTCAATTTTCTCCCAATCCATCACAATCTTTACTTCTTTACCTAGTCTTCATGATCCATGACTTCAACCACTCTCTTGTCAATACTCTCCGTTCCCTTGCTCCCCAAAGCCTTCTATCCCACTCCCCAATCCTAGACCAAGCTGACTAGCTGACTTCTTTCTTCCTACTCTCAGTCTATTGAGACCTGCTAGAGAAAATTACCCAGCTAAGGAGACTAAAGCCACCCCAGTTTTTGGTTTCCAGCCCTCAAGCTGAGTTTCTAGAGGCCCTAATCAGCACTTTCACAACAGCTATTCAAAATTTCATCACCACCCTCCACCACCCCTTAACTATCTCAGCAGATAACCTTGTTTCCTACTCACTAGGGAGATCAGAGGTCATCAGGCAGGCATTCCCTCAATACCCTGAGGCCCTACCTAGCTTATTTGGCACATAGCCATCCTTGAGTGGGACAACTCCCTCCCCAGCCTGGGGCTAATCCCTCCCTGGGTGCCCCAGAGCCCATCTGTTCCCACCTCTAAGACCTCACTCCATCAATTTTCTTTTCCCTTGCATTTGCCTCTTACTGTGAATAGGCTCAAGTCTCTAAATGAGATAGAAGCCAGGTTCCATGTTCTGGGATGGGAAGTCTTCTTGCAAAGAGGTCAATTCTCCCCCAATTCACAATTTTATAACAAATTTTTTGTAATTTGTTTTTGGAACCGGACAAAGTGATTCTAAAGTTCTTCTGGAAGAATAAATGGGAGGAAATAACCAAGATCACTTTGAAAACATTTAAAAGCTAAAGTTTTTTTGCTTAACAGATTCTGGTTTTTTAATTATCTATTTTTTCCCACTAAATTGCTTATACTTTGCTTTATTTATTGAGATTTTCAGCTGTGTTCATGAAAGCCTTCGTAAGACTCTGTGCAAGTGTAACAGAGCAAGGAAGAGAGCCATTCTCCTCATCTGTCAACACTACTCAGCGCACAATGCATCCTCAGGGCTCGGAGTGGCCCCTCAGAGGACTGCAGTGCTGTGAGGATGACATTCTCATGGAGGTGACTGGCAGCAGAGGCAAGGCAACGTTAAGGAAAACATGAGGCAGGTTTGCTTGAGATGCTCCCCAGGAGTCTCCAAGAGAACTCAGGGAGCTTGGGAAGGGAATTGTCTCATTGCTCTTTTCTTCCTTCACCTCAGAAAATTGCCCAACCCTGTCCCCTTCCTCCTCCAGGGTTTCCAGTTCTTTTTCTGTCTTGGCTAAAATAAAGAACTTTTCAAAAAGAGTAGTCTTAAGAAAGGCCCCTGCAAGGCCTGGTGGTCTCTCACCCTTTCCTTCTCAAGGCACTTCAGCACCTGCGGCAGTGGGTGAGGCTTCTCATCTTTGGAGAACTATAGCCTCATTGTCTTGATGGTTCACTTCACTCCTCACCTGAAAGGTATATCCCTTACTCTATTCCTGGGGTATATTAGTTAGGGCTCTTTTGCTCCAAGTAACAGAAACCCAGCTCAACTTGCTTAAGTACAATCAGAACATAGGCTCATGTAACTGAAACATCCAGGGGCAGATCCTGGTCTGGGCCTAGCTGGATCAAAGGGGCAATCAGTGTCGTCAGGACTTGGTTTTGTGCCTGTGATCCGTTGACTCCATGCTTGGGCCAGCTGTTTCCTTACGGTGATAAGGAGACAACAAGAACTGCAGACTTCCTCCCTTCATTTCAGCAGCCACTTTGAAAACAGTCTCCCTTCCTGTTTAATCAAAAGACCCAGAATTAAGGCTCATTAACTCTATCTCTCCAATTCCTCCCCCTTGGCTCCTTTCCTTTTTTCATACCCCACATCCAATCTGACAGGAAATTCTGTTGCCTCTGCCATCAAAACATATCAAGAATCCAACCATTTCTCACCCTCTCCTCAGCTATCCTCTAGGTCTAAGCTCCTATCATATCTAAACTAGATTATTGTAATAATCTCCTAGGAATATCCCTATTTCTACTCTTGCCCCTTTATGATCTATTCTCAACAAGCAACCAGAGTAATCCTGTAAATTGTAGCAAACAAATAATTCTTCAGTGGCTATCCCCCAGGGCTCAGTGCAGAAGGAGTAGACAGAAATGCCCATCTCGCAGCCTTCCCTTTTTTCTTTTTATTTGTTTGTTTTGAGGAAGATTAGCCCTGAGCTAACTGCTGCCAATCCTCCTCTTTTTGCTGAGGAAGACTGGCCCTGAGCTAACATCCATGCCCATCTTCCTCTACTTTATATGTGGGACGCCTACCACAGCATGGTTTGCCAAGCGGTGCCATGTCCACACCCGGGATCCAAGCCGTCGAACCCCGGGCTGCCGAAGCAGAACGTGCACACTGAACCGCTGCACTGCCAGGCAGGCCCCTCAGCCTTCCCTTGAAAGAGGCTTGCTGCATACTTCAGAAGCTGCTGCCTGAGGGTCAGGCTTCCCATGAGCCTGCACCTAGGTGCTGACTGAGATCCTCCCCTTTGCAATGCTGACAGGTCTTGGCGCACCCTCAACTACCAGGAGTCACTAAGAACAAAGTAGGCTGCTTGGACAGTTACAAAGGTTTGAGAGACAGCCAGGAGCTAGGGCAGGGTTGAGTGACAGGTTCATCTCCTGCAGAGACCACTTCAAGACTGGCACAGGGGGCTGTTTGATCTAGTGCACAGAAACCAACACAGAGGGTCAGGGAAAATGAAGAAACAAAGAAATATATTCCAATGGAAAGAACAAGATAAAACCCCAGAAACAGACCTTAATGAAACAGAGATAAGTGATTTACTTGATAAAGAGTTCAGAGTGATCCTCTAAGAATTTAAGGCTCAAAACTATCCAGTGGTTTTTCTCATCCCAGTAAAAACCAAAATTCTTAGAATGTCCTATAAGTCCTGGAGGCTCACGCCTCCTGGTACCTCTGACCTTACTGCATTTTCTTCCGCCTTACTCACTCTGCTTCTACCAAAGTGGCTTCCTTGCTCAAATACTCCATACATGATCCTGCTTCAAGGTCTCTGCGTCTGCTGTTCTCTCTTCCGTATTCCTCGTTCTCTAGTCCCCTAAATATCCAGTGTTCAGTCCCTCATCTCTGTCAAGTCTTTGCTCAAATGTCAAATGTCTCAGTTAGGCCATCTTGGACCACCCACATGCATTTTCTCCTGTTTCTGCCAGCATTCCCTACCGACTTCCCTATTTTATTTTGCCTCACAGCATTTACCACCTTGTAATATCCTATATGATTTACCTATTTTGTTTTTTGTCTGCCTCCCTCTTGAATCACTTCCTGTAGCTAGAAGGATACAGTGTTCTAATTGGCCAGGTCCAAGTCAAATGCTGCCCCTGAAGTCAGGGGTAGGTTCAGCTCCCCTGAACCCTATGGTCTAAGAATGAGAAGTGGGTGGTTCCATAAGAAAATCAGAGCACTATTGCTAGAAGGGAACTAGATGCTAGGCAGGCAAAATCACAGATATTCATCCCAAAAGATGTGTTGTGAAAGACCTAATACAGAGATGCAAGCCTCTTCAAACCTCCAAGTTGGGACCTGTCTGAGAGAAAGCATAGTCATTGTGTATGATTCACCAGTGCTTCTAGTACCAAATTACCTCCTCACTTTTTAAATCACCCACCTGTTGTGCGTGTGTGTGTCTGTGTGTGTTGGGGAGGAGGGGGTGATCTATCCCATCACCTCAGTACACTAATCAGACCTGACCACAACTTCAGCCTCCCAGGAGGCACGTACAAATTCCCTGAGGGTTCTCAGGCAGGTACACCACTCGCACCTTTCCTAGGGAAAGTGGCCTCTCCAGGGAGAGCAAGGGGTGCATTTCACAAAGTCCCTCAGGAGGTTCCATACCTCAGTGTTACAAAACCTCATGGAGACAGAGGGCAGATGAAATGAAAGAGAGAAAGATCCAGAAGGAAGCCGAGACAACACTGAAGGGGAGAATCAATGTCCTTAAGAAAGATGAAGAAAAAGAATACAAAAACAAGGGATAGGCAGTAATGTTAACCCCTGGGTTATGGAGGTGTTATGGACTGCGTGTTCGTGTCCCCCTCAAATTCAGATGTTGAAACCCTAATCCCCAGTGTAATGGTATTGGGAGATGGGGCCTTTAGGAGGTAATTGCGTTATGAAGGTGGAGCCCCAATGATGGGACTAGTGTCCCTATGGGGGAGAAACACGAATCTCTCGCTTGCTCACTGTCTCACCCGCTCACGCTCTCTCTCTGCCTTGTGAGGACACAGCAAGAAGACGGTTACCTGCAAACCAGAAACTGGGCTCTCACCAGAACCAATCATGCTGGCACCCTGATAGACTTCCCAGTCTCCAGAACTGCGAGAAATAAAATGTTTTTTAGTTCATCTAGTCTATGATATTTTGTTAAAGCAGCCCAAACTAAGATAGGAGGATTAACATTGAGAATAGGGAAATTAATTTGACAGATAATCATTTGTGACGTTGGAAAAAGAATTTCTGTAGCTTGGGACAGAAACTAGATTATGAATACTTAAAAAATGAGTGGCTGGGGCCGGCCCAGTTGTGCAGCAGTTAAGTTTGCATGTTCCGCTTCAGTGGCCTGGGATTCGCTGGTTTGGATCCCGGGTGCACACGTGGCACCACCTGGCAAGCCATGGTGTGGTAGGCATCCCAAATATAAAGTAGAGAAAGATGGGCATGGATATTAGCTCAGGGCCAGTCTTCCTCAGCAAAAAGAGGAGGATTGGCAGTAGATGTTAGCTCAGGGCTAATCTTACTCAAAAAAAAAGAGTTGCTGATGAGGAAGTGAAGAAGTGGAGGTAAATCACAAAATGAAAAACAAATAAATTGCTCAAAAGGGACCAAGAGCCTGCTCTAAACAGGGCACTACCCTAGGCACCAAGGCCAGCATCACCATTGTATGACCTTTGCAGTCACACAGGGCCCTGTGCTCAGAAGGGTCCTGGTTTGGCTTAATGCTCTGATGTTACTGTCTTGAAATTCTTTTTGTTGTTGTTGTTGAGGAAGATTAGCCCTGAGCTAACTGCTGCCAATCCTCCTCTTTTTGCTGAGGAAGACTGGCCCTGAGCTAACATCCGTGCCCATCTTCCTCTACTTTATATGTGGGACGCCTACCACAGCATGGCATGCCAAGCAGGGCCATGTCCGCACCCGGGATCTGAACCGGTGAACCCTGGGCTGCTGAACCACAACGTGCGCACTGGACTGCTGCGCCACCAAGCCAGCCCCTTGAAATTCTTAATAATTTTTGAATAAGGGGTCCTGCATTTTCATTTTGCACTAGGCCCACAAATCATGCAGGGGGACCTCCAGGGCACTAAAGGGGACCCAACATATTTCATTCATCATTCATTCATTTATTTATTCAAGAAAAATAAATGAACTGCCTTCTATAAGCCAGGTTCTTTAGCAGTCTCTGGAGACATGATGAAAAAGGTAGTGAATATGACAGATGCGTGACAGAAAATCTTTTAAGAAAAAGTCGTTACCTTCAAGAATACTAAAATGTAAATACAGCTATGACATGACATTCCACCTCAGCTCCTTAGTCGTAGCACATATATGACCCTGGTCAGTTTATTCAACTTCTCTAAGCCCTGGCTTACTCATCTAAAAAACAAGAATAATAATAGGAGCTACTCCTAAGGTTGCTAGAGGAATTAAATAAGATCAGGAACATAAGCTGCTTAGAACAGTACAAGCTACGTGGTAAGCATTTAATAATGTGACTATGATGAATTTCCAGCACCCAGCACGCCTGGCACACAGTAACAGTTCAATAAATGACTGGTTTGTCAAGTGGGGGTAAAAAGGAAATTTCAGATCAATGTGGATATTTTGATATATTTTTGTATAAATGAAACAGATATGGCTAAATATACACATTCATCTATACTTCAAGTATTGATTAGGCCTAAAAGAAAATGTAAAAGGATGTATACTAAGTTGTTGACGGTGGTCAAATCTGTGTAATAGGATTTGAGGGGAAAGATTTTTGTTTTGTGTTTTACTTTATATACTCCTTATTTAAAAATCAAGATTTTAGAAAAATAAAGCTATCGGTATATTCTGAATATAATGGCAGAGAACAAAGCTTATAGTATATTACAATTCTTCCCTTCTGAGAATTACCTTTCTCCTGTCCAAAATACTTTCATTCAATTTCCACTCTCTTTCAGTACTGACTCTGCCATAATTTACTATTAATCTTGGAAAAATCAACTCCTTGATCTGCATAACAGTTTCCTCATTCATAAAATGAAGTACACAATCCAGACAGCACTTCCCAACTAGTGGACTTTGGCATGCTGCTGTCTTGAATGTGGGTAGGACACTGATCCTTCCTGCAATGGAGCAGTTGAGAGGGTCAGGGGCAGCCAGAGCCTCCTGGGCCAGTACCTCTGGCCATAAGCAGCCTTGTTTAGGGCTCCTCATGGCAGCCTATGCAGAGCAGTCTGGGGTGTGCACCAAAGCAGCAGCAAGCACAGAGGACAACAACTAGCACTTGCAGTTCTTCTGTCCATGTGTGGCCAAGGATGCCCGCCACATGGGCGTCTATCTGCAAAGCACCCCATTGCCCACCATGGACCAGAGACTCTGAAGCCACAGCACAAGTTTGTGATTCAGATGCCCAAGGGGCATACCACACAGCCCCAAGGGTAATCTGTCAGGCGTGTGAGAGAGGAGCCTGAGCAGAGTGGGGTTCTTGGTGGGCTCAGCTCCAGGAAATGCCCTTAATATTTGTCTTAACATAGTGGCTATTTCTATTCCTTTGTGGTGATGCATTCTTTTAATGGCCCCAGACTAACTGTTGACAAGAAAGGCATGCATATTCGGAAAGCTAGAGGTTCAATGTGGAAATCTTGATATACAAATGTACTACTGGGTTTAAATTCATTTGCATTATCAGATGAAATTGCAATATTACATTTGTCAATAAAAGAAAAGGAAGAGTTGTTATCCTTTAAATATAATTACAACTGTAAACTTTGAATGGTTGTATAAAATGGTTTTAAATATTTTATCACCCACTTTTGTGATCAAAGTCCCTCACTGATAATTACTATTCAGAATATGAGGAGTTTGTCATTAAAAAGTCTAGATCAGAAATTGCATAAAGCCATTTCAATCATAAAACCTAACATCAAAATACATTCACAGAAACAAGTTCAAGTCCATCATTAAAAAATGTGGAAAAATTTTATGTGAAGGTTTTATTCAAATTCAATTTTTAATATCTTTCCTAATACATTGTATTTTATTTTTCTTACCAACTATAATTTAGATGTCTCCAAATCTCTTTGTTTTTATAACCTACTGTGTTGTACAAAATTTATCATTTTCTGTATGTATTGAGATATGAAAGAAGTTGAGAGGCCCTGATATTGATTATTTATAGTCTGTCTGTCACCCCATTTGACCCTAGAACCCTTGTCCCCTGCTCCCCACTACATATACTCTCTTTTTCTCTCTCTCATACACTTCAAAGACAGCCAGGGCTACAAGGATAGACAGCAGCCAAAGCTCAAGTATGTCCAACAGGGTCAAGAACTCCAGCAGCATTATTTGTATAAGATTTTATTTTTTCCTTTTTCTTCCCAAAGCCCCCTGGTACATAGTTGTATATTCTTCGTTGTGGGTCCTTCTAGTTGTGGCATGTGGGACGCTGCCTCAGCATGGTTTGATGAGCAGTGCCATGCCCACGCCCAGGATTCGAACCAACGAAACACTGGACCGCCTGCAGCGGAGCGCGTGAACTTAACCGCTTGGCCACCACAGGGCCAGCCCCAGCAGCAGGGTTATTTGTATGAGATACCATGGGCCCCAGAGCTGGAGGGTAAGTTTAGACAAAAGCATAAAAAACAGCTAATGTCTAAAAACCAGAGTCTGGATAAACAACAAATCTGGATGAATCCACATTTTACTGAAGGACAAAATACCTGAATAAATGGACTAACACACCATTTTCCTGGATGGAAGTACTTAGTATCCCATCCCCCATCATTTCTCAAATTAATACAAGAATTGAATACAATTCAGAGAAGAAAGAATAATAACAGAAGTTACTGATTAGAAGTAACTTGGTTAGAAAACACCCAAACAGCCCTAAAAGTGAAGCCAAGTGATCAGTCTTCCGGATCAAGTTGCATGTCTCACAAGGGTACCTTGGTGTGAATACCATCTCCCTAAGGTCTTTAACTTTGTGTTTTTGTACATACTGAGAATTGACCAAGTTATTCATGCCTATATCATAGTAATCAAACTCACAAAGCCTTGATATATTAATGAGACACTAAGGGAATATTTTCCCATTGTCTCAAGCACTGTTGTTGGCTATGAGGAGTACCTGATAACCAGTACACATATAGTTTGCTTGTGATAATGGAATCAGAGCAATAGGAGGAGGCTAGTTTGGAGGGTTATTTCATTCAAGTTACATTAACGCCTGGTGACTGGTTTTTGGCCCAGAACAGAGTACCTTCTGTTTATGTCTCCCAAATAAAACACCTGTTCCACCTGTGCAATACTAGATAAACATCAACAAATTCTTATTCTTTGTCCTCCCTTTTTCCAAACTCCAAGCCGACTATTCCTCATTTGTTAACACAAACTGTTTTTCAAACAATTTACAATATAATTGATTAGATTTCTAATCTTTCTAAGGGATAGCCAGACCAATTCTAAAGGAGCTGCTCATATCCATTGCCACATTAAAATACAGGACATTTCTTAGCAGGATAGGGAGACTTGCCAATTGTGGTCACTTTCATCAGTACCTTTGTTTAAATATGGACCCATAAGGTAATTTATGGCTATCATAGGTCTTGGGGATCTCCTAATCTCATCCCCATTTTAATTAAAAAAATTTAAACCAAAACTCAGCAAGGTCGAATGATTTAAAATCACTTGGCTAGGCTGAGAAAGGATTAGATCTCTAGTTTCTAACACTTTAGTTGATCTCCTTCGTTATACCTCACAAAACACTTGGAAAATTAAGGTAAAAATCACTCGCGAACAGATAGCACATCCGGTGATCCTACTTTTGGAAACTTTGTAAACCTTTCCTTGAATTCCGTCCGTGAGAACAGTTGCTTCAGCTGGCCACACTAACTAGACAGTGTTAAAATAGTGCCGACAGATTTCAAGACATCAATGAGTCCCTAATGAACAGACCTCGACCGGTCCTGCCTCAGCTCGTTAAGGGTGAAATTTCAGTATGTCAGCCGCGTTTTAAGGCCTTTCCAGGGTGCCCAAGATTCCTATACGTAGGTGTCGCAAGATCTTCAGTGCAGGCCCTCACCGTGGGCATCGCAGTTACAGACCGGGTGCCTGGCATTTGGAAATGAGCGAGGAAACGCCGCGAGAGGACTTTCTTGCAACCTTATACTAGTACAGGAGAAAAAAGTGTGGTTTTATTCAGATACGGGAATGAAATGAATTCGGAAATACAGACCCAGCGGCCTACGTGGGGGAGGGGACACGAGCGCGAGAAGAAAGGCAAAGGCCTTTTTCTCCGGTGACGCGCGGTCACGAGGCGTTCGCCCGACGTGGGCGCTCGCCATTGGCTGAGCCCTAGCTGACGTCCCCGCGGCCGCCCGAGCGCGAACGGCGGCAAGGGCGGCGCCGCACTGGAAGTTGGCGAGGCGCGCGCGCTCCCGCGGCCCGCCACACCCCCGCCCTCCGCCGGCCAACCCGCTCGTCCAGTCCCTCTTCGCGCCCAGTTGGCCACGCCCCCTTTCCAACTCGCCCCTCCCCCGCCGGGCCGGCGGCGCGCAGAAAGCGCGTCACGTGACGACTGGCCCCGCCTCTTCCTCTCGGTCCCATATTGAACTCGAGTTGGAAGAGGCGAGTCCGGTCTCAAAATGGAGGTAAAACCGCCGCCCGGTCGCCCCCAGCCCGACTCCGGCCGTCGCCGCCGCCGCCGGGGGGAGGAGGTATTAGGGGGAGAGCGGGGGGTTGACGGGTAGTGGCCGGCGAGGGGGGACTGGCTCGGTGGGAGCGGGGAGGCCGGGTGACTGGGTCGGCTGTCCCGCGCTCTGCGTTGAGCCAGGCGGTGGGAGGGGGAGGGGAGCGGGCCTTGGAGGCCTCCTCGGGGCCCCTCGCCCGCCTCGCCTTCTCCTTCGGCTGCACAGGTGGCTCCTCGGAGGCGCAGCGTGGCTGGCGAGACCTCGGGAGGCGAGCCGGGCCGCCGGCCGCGCGGCCTCGCATCCGGGGCCGAGGGCGGCATGGCGGGCCTCGGCGGGAGCGGTTGGGAGGAGGCGGTGGGGGAGGGGAGGGGACGAGCAGGCACATCCGGGCGAGCGAGCGAGCGAGCGAGCAGGCGGGCGGCGGCCACATTGACATTGATCCGCTGCCGCGTTACGAAATGGCGCATTGGCCCGCAATGGCCGCCGCCTCTCTCCGCCGCCGGGAACCAGAGCGCGGGATCGGAAGGAAGAGGGAGGAGGCAGCCCGGCCGAAAATACCGCAAATGGTCTCGAAGCATGGGGCGTTGTGCTCTCGCTGAAGTTCTGCCGGCGCGTTTCTAGGCCTTACAGACCTCTCTAAGGCAACGAGAATTTAATTCTCTGTCCTGTTCTTTTCTTCGCAGCACCCAGTTGGAAATGGGAATTTTTAAAAAAGTTGGCTGCTTAAAAATACTTCCTGATCTGCTAATCTTGCTAAAGTACTTAGAATTATACATATCTTCGCGCCACGTGGGTGAAGTACTCTGTCTCAGAACTTGAGTGCAGATGTAAAATAGAAACTTAAACATTTTTTGGTCTCCGTTTTCCCCGTTTCTGATGGGTCGGCCCTGGTTGTAGTTTCTTGGATTTTTGTTTTAGAGGACTGCAACCACGGTTGAATTTTTCATTTGTTTGAGATAATTTTGTGTGAATTGTAATTCTTTCTTTGTGTCAGCTTTCTGTATTGTTAATTAAATGCATTTAACCTAGAGTTGAGGAGACTAAGTGAATTAATGCTTTAGGCTGTTAATTATTTAACATTTTCTTCTAGCATGTGACAGTTTCTTCATGTTAAATGCCTTAGGATCTCTACTTTTAGAAGACTCAGGAAGACATTAGAATGTGAATGTGAGCCCCTTTATTTAAGGACTTTGGATGAACAGTATCTTAATGCATGCATTAAATGGCAGTTTATGTAATTTACTGAAGAGTTAGTTAAATTGAAAAACAATTCAGGCCACATGTTAATTTTCAAGAAAAATCTCAATTCTGTTTTGTGCTGCATTCTGGTCAAGCAGTATATGGCATATTTAAGTCCACCTTGCCCTTTTTGTGAACCTATGAAATGTTGTATTTGAAGTTTTGCCGTTTGTAGCAGTGTAACTAGGTAATTTTTGCAGCATATATCGTATAACATAAATTGGTTACAGAAAGCTATGAAGATACGTGGTGGATGTTTTTCATAGTTTTCTTTTGGGGAAAATGCTTGTTTAGCCTTGTATTGAGGAATATTCAGCTTAACATTTTGATTTGCTTGAAACAGGTGAATTCCTAAATTTGTCACTCAGTTTTTAAGTTGTAGTTAACAGTTTTATGGTTTAAAATTAAATGCTTGTTAGGGTGTAGCATCAGGAAGGAAAACATGAAAAGAAATGGCATGGATGAAACACTGCTTCGACAACATTTTGGTTTCTTAGGAAATGGTTTCTCAGTAGTAATTTCTAAAATCTATCCCCACGTGCTTTTAGTTATACCTTAAAATTAAGGGATTTTCGATTCTGGAATTCTCTTGGACTTGAATTTAGTCGCAGTGATCATGTCATTTAAAAGTTCAGTTATAGTATTTTTTGGTATTTTGGTTCCTTTAATCAGTTGATGTTTATGATCTTACTCAAATTTTTAACTGGTCGAAGTGCTAATTGTACAGGAATTTGGTGTTGAGCTACTGTTTGTAGCAGATTAAAAGCTTGCGCATCTTTCTCAGCAGTTGACCTGATAGAAGAAATAATTGCAATGTATTCGTTTGTTTCCCCAGGGCCATGATCCAAAGGAACCAGAGCAGTTGAGAAAACTGTTTATTGGTGGTCTGAGCTTTGAAACTACAGATGATAGTTTAAGAGAACATTTTGAGAAATGGGGCACCCTTACAGATTGTGTTGTAAGTTACTAAAGGAATAAAAAAAGCTTCTTAGAAAAGGGTAGAGGACCTGTGGAGGTGTGTTTCAGTGTTTTAAAATTTTTATTTTGTAGGTAATGAGAGACCCCCAAACAAAACGTTCCAGGGGCTTTGGTTTTGTGACTTACTCTTGCGTTGAAGAGGTGGATGCAGCAATGTGTGCTCGACCACACAAGGTTGATGGGCGTGTAGTGGAACCAAAGAGAGCTGTTTCTAGAGAGGTATTTTAATAATGCCATGTTGTGTAACGTGAAGTTGTTGTAAAAATTTGGGTTTTTGACTTTACGAATTTTTCATTTACAGGATTCTGTAAAGCCTGGTGCCCATCTAACAGTGAAGAAAATTTTTGTGGGTGGTATTAAGGAAGATACAGAAGAGTATAATTTGAGAGACTACTTTGAAAAGTATGGCAAGATTGAAACCATAGAAGTTATGGAAGACAGGCAGAGTGGAAAAAAGAGAGGATTTGCTTTTGTAACATTTGATGATCATGATACAGTTGATAAAATTGTTGGTAAGTGGCAATGTATTGGAACTTGAATGAGAAAGCAGAAATAGTTTTTTCTACACGAAATTTGCTCAGATGCTTACAGTTTTGTGTTGTGCATCATAGCATATGAAGTGTATGGTTCAGTTTTCATAAGTGACTACACCTGTGTAACCAGCATCTAGGTCAAGAAATAAACGTTATTAATGTCCGTGTCCCCCTGCCCCCGAGTTACTGCCTTTTTGATATATTAATGAGTTACATAGTGATAGAGGGTATCATTTATTTGTGCTTTTCCAAACATTAACTTTTGTTTGTTTGTTTGATAAAAAAATTTAGTTCAGAAATACCACACTATTAATGGGCATAATTGTGAAGTGAAAAAGGCCCTTTCTAAACAAGAAATGCAGTCTGCTGGATCGCAGAGAGGTGAGTAGTACCATATGTACATACACATTTGATGTAGATAGCGTTGGTAAGATTCTCAAAGAGTTCTTTGCCTGTATTAAAGGTCGTGGAGGTGGATCTGGGAACTTTATGGGTCGTGGAGGAAACTTTGGAGGTGGTGGAGGTAACTTTGGCCGTGGTGGAAACTTTGGCGGAAGAGGTAGGCTCGTTACTTTCTAAGTACATGTCTACCTAATATTTATTGGTAAGTTGACTGTATACCTTCAATTCATACTTTGCTTTCCTCAGGAGGAGGCTATGGTGGAGGTGGTGGCAGCAGAGGTAGTTACGGAGGAGGTGATGGTGGATATAATGGATTTGGAGGTGATGGTAAGTTCTTTTAAGTTGATGTTTGATGGTTTGGCTTTGTTTTTATACTTTGTTGAAAATTAAGTACCTGTTTACATTTATTTAATTTCAGTCCAGACTTGTGCGGCTTGACGGTTAAAGTACGCTTCTCAACTAATAACCATAGACTAGACTTTCACCCTAAATATTTAACAGTAGCTAGTTTGTTTTGGCTAATAAAATTTCTTATATTACCAGTCGAGCTGGAATTGTTTGTGTGTCTCAGAGGAGGCTGCACTCTTTTCCCTAGTGAAATTTTAGACCATTAAAACAATTTTTTTTTTCGTTCCGAAAGATATTTAAGTGTTCATCTGAATTCTTACTAGCCCAGATTCTTGCTGTTCTATTGACTGGGTATTACCAGGCTTTAGAGTTAAATCAACTCATTGGTTTATTATTCAGTGGTTTAAATGTAACATAAACTAGAGTTGAATAACTTGATCCTCTGTATGCATTTATGTTTTTGTGTAACCCGATTTTTTTTTAGGCAACTATGGCGGTGGTCCTGGTTATAGTAGTAGAGGAGGGTATGGTGGTGGTGGTGGAGGACCAGGATATGGAAACCAAGGTGGTGGATACGGTGGTGGTGGAGGATATGATGGTTACAATGAAGGAGGAAATTTTGGCGGTGGTAAGTTTTCACTTGTTTTTAAATGTTCAGTGTTGTTTATATATAGTACCATTACAGATGTTTGAAAAAGTGTTAAAAGGAGCATATGGTCAAATTTCATGTTCTATAATAGAGAATACTCAGATGGTGGGTAAATAATTTTCTTTGTTGGCTATTTTGTAAATAGGTAAAATGTATTCAATTTTTATTTTGTTTAGTTTGAAATGGACATTTATAAGTAATGTATTGCCAAAATTTTATTTAATTCTAGACACATTTAAAGTGGACAGATGGGAACTGTAAATTGAATATGCAGACATTTTGAAATGAATAGGGTATCTTCTGGGGTCTAGGTGACAAACGTACTTTGACTCCTACTGTGTCACAGGTTGCAGACTTTAGGCAAGTCCATCTTTACTCCATGATATTATAGATAAAGAAGTTTGTTAGGAACACTGGGTTTTGTTGGACTGTAGTAATGTGTCAACAACAGGAGGTTTTTCTTAACGAATTAGAATACTTGCTGTGGTTGGTGTAAAAGTTGTATTATGTTGGGATTAGAGTGAATCAAACACTGGCGGTTTTGTTAGTGGTATGAAGGAGAGAACATGTGCTGAGGTGTAGCATCTTAATGTAAAGTTATCTATTTATGTGCTCTTTGGGCCATCGTCCACTGTTTCTTTCTTTCTCTCACTATGTCTGAGGTCTCCTAATGGGCCTCTGTGTTTGTGGTGGGGTTTGGTAGCTCTGAAATTTCTTTTCAAAGGGTTGCATTAAGTGTTGTAGGGCATGCTGCCATGATTGCCAAAGGTAATAGCTGCATATGTTAAAAGAGGAAAAAATTAATTGTGTAGGTCAACCACAAATAAAACCTTTGTAATTTTAGGTAACTATGGTGGTGGAAACTATAATGATTTCGGAAATTATAGTGGACAACAGCAATCAAATTACGGACCCATGAAGGGGGGCAGTTTTGGTGGAAGAAGTTCGGGCAGTCCCTATGGTGGTAAATAGTTTTTTTTCATCAAAATTCTTAACAGCCTTTTTAGTTCAAAAACACATATATTTCTTTAAAAACTCTACATGTATGTTTCCAGGTGGTTATGGATCTGGTGGTGGAAGTGGTGGATATGGTAGCAGAAGGTTCTAAAAACTCAACAGAAGAGGGTAGGTATCTTTAAATTTTAATCATGATGATAAATAATATGTGGAACTGTTCACTGAGTGTAATAATTTTTTTATCCTGTATTATTCAACAGGCTACAGTTCTTAGCAGGAGAGAGAGCGAGGAGTTGTCAGGAAAGCTGCAGGTTACTTTGAGACAGTCGTCCCAAATGCATTAGAGGAACTGTAAAAATCTGCCACAGGAGGAACGATGATCCATAGTCAGAAAAGTTACTGCAGCTTAAACAGGAAACCCTTCTTGTTCAGGACTGTCATAGCCACAGTTTGCAAAAAGTGCAGCTATTGATTAATGCAATGTAGTGTCAATTAGATGTACATTCCTGAGGTCTTTTATCTGTTGTAGCTTTGTCTTTTTCTTTTTCTTTTCATTACATCAGGTATATTGCCCTGTAAATTGTGGTAGTGGTACCAGGAATAAAAAATTAAGGAATTTTTAACTTTTCAATATTTGTGTAGTTCAGTTTTTCTACATTTTAGTACAGAAACTTTAACAAAATGCAGTTTTGAAGGTGTTTCCTTGTGAGTTAACAAGTAAAGAAGATCATTGTTAATTACTATTTTGTATGAATTTTGCTAAAGTTAACTGTAAAGAAACACCTGCTGACTTGCAGTTTAAGGGGACTCTATTCTCCCCATTTCCAAACCATGAAATGAATGGGCTCTGACATGTGGAGAGAATAGATGTTTGTATGTTTGCAATGTGTGTTTTAGATAAATAGAATTGGGTATTTAAATTAGCATATTTGTGAATTTAATAGCGTTAAGATTTACCTTCAAATGAAAAAATCTCAAAATTCCTATTTGGTTTTTGTGCATTTTCTTTCAAAATGTAATGATTTTAGTGTGTTAGCTTTGCCGAGTTCTAGCTGTGTTGAGAACACCTCCATTCTACATTCACCTTGGTCACATGTCAAGTGCTACCATAGTTTTATTTGGGCGTAAAGAATGTCTACTGCCCTCTGTTTAAGTTCTGGAAAGGGGTAGTGGATGTTTTCCCTTTCCTCCTACCTTAGAAACTTTTCTAAATGCAGGACCACTAAGCCTTGCTGTACTGGGCGCATTAGTGGCTACCTGAGTTTTTTCCTTTTTAAAGCACAAGAGGCCCATAAATCTTCAGTTATTTTCCTTGGTTTAGTATACATATATATTTTTTTGATACAAGCTCTCAGAGCAAGAGAATAAAAATCATGCATTGTTGAACCCGTAACTGGCTGGCATGCTTTCCTGTTTGTACCCTGTACATTTTACTGGATGAAACCAAGGATAGCCTAGATAAAATCATCCCAAATGGCTTAACTGCAGAAGTGTAGCACAGTTGCTTAGTACAAGCTTCTCACTTCCCAAAAACCTGGATTCCAATTTGGATGGTCCTGAGTTACTTAAAATCCCAGAGAACACACTTGTTATTCCTTGTTTATGCTTGAACCTAAATCATGTTGGTATGAATTAGCAATTTGCTTGGGAGACCATGGTTGAGAAGAGTTTTTAGATAATAAGGTCATATATATAAAAATCAATTGTCTACTGTTGCGCCAGCTAGTGCTTTCAATTTCATTCGAGCCCTAAGTATGTGCCCTGCTGTTACTCTTTCTTTGGCAGTTGAACGTTGGATTTGAGATTATTTTTGTTTTAAGAAGTACTAAGCAAAACAAGCAATAAAAAGGGGAATGGGGCGTGCTAGTGTTTGAATATGCTCTCTTGTTGCTCTAATTCTGTGCCTCTGTGCATTATTAATATTTGGATGCATGCAATGCCAGCATGGAAATCGGTCTTCACAGATACTGCAGTTTTCCAGAAAACACTCACAAAACAACAAATGTAACAGACAACATTCCGTTTGTTAATGGACATATGTGAATAAGCAGCATAGAAAATAGGCTAATATTAGAAAATGGTTAAGTCTTTAACAACTTCAAGTGTGGTTATATAAATGGACACTGTCAATGTTCATAACTTAAACCTGGGTACCTGGTCAAAATAATGCTTGGGAAACATTTTATTAAAATTGAGCTAAATTGTCTCAAGTTCTTTTATTCGTATAATAAAGGTTAAAGGAATGGGGGAGATTAACATTTCCTGTTTCTATGTTTGTGAAATTGTTTGACACAACCTTGACAGTATCCTTTAATGGCATATGAGGTTAATTGTACTGTTAACAAACTTTCTGTGTTCTGGAACTAGTTTAATAGTGGAAATATTTTCAGTAAGCTGTGTTCGCAACCTATAAGCAGGTGAAATCTGTGTATGTGACCTGTTTATAAGTTGTATTAGCTTAGTTCTTGTGAACAGTGTGGAAAAGTAAGCCATGAGGAGAGCGATTTAACCAGCTTTAAAGGACCTAAGATGTGCTTTTTAAGCACAGTGGATCAAAGGAGACTCACTAAGACAGGACTTCAGCAGCCTGTTGAGTATGGACAAGTCAGCATAAATAAAGAATGACAAGGCAGCAGCAAGAGCTTCAACTACAGAGAAGTGAAGGCATAAGATACTATGGTGATAGTGAGCAACTTTCCAAAAGCTAGTTAAATCTGCTTATTACAACTGAAATATCGAAGAAAGTCTAGCAGGAAGGAGCTCTTCGCCTTGTGGAACATCAATGAGAGATAGTTGCCACAGTCACTAGGTCTAGCATTTAGACCTGCAAGGAAGGGCAATAAGCATTAGGTAAGGCTTGCATTTGAATTTTTTCACTAATTAAAGAGTAATTCTTTGTAAAGCAAGGTAAGAGTAATCTTTTTGATTTGCAGGTTGAATGAGAACCCACTTGCCTAAAAGAGGAATGTCTTTCCTACCATCTTAAATACGAAGGTTTCTGGCTGGGTAAGGTTTGTAGCTCACAGTAAAACCTGATGACACCATTTGTTTCCCAACAAATTGATATTACATATTTTAAAAGTATTAGGTACGTTGGCAAAATTTTTCAGCTGAAAACTCTTGGAACCACATTCAACACATTTTAAACAATTTAAAAAATTTCCCTGCAGTAACCATGAGTGTTCATCTTAGTCAGATGTGGCCCCGTGTATCCAAGTCCTTGTTGGTGTCTTTAGGTAAAGTCGATTTTCGATGAAGAGCAACCTGAGATTTTGTAATAAGCATGACTTAAAACAGAAGCGTGAAGTTGCCAACGCGCTCTAGGAAAACGCCTTAGAGTGGGCGCTGGGGAGGTGTCAGAGGATACAGATGGAGAAGGTGGTCTTCGTCAAGTGGCCTCATGTATAAGGTCTCTTGAATATAAATTTAGGGAATTATTTGGACTAAGGCTAAGTTTTTGTTTTTTGTTTTTTTTTGTGTGTGTGTTTAACCTGTTAACCAGGAGTGGGGCCTAACTTGCTAATCCTCTTTTTAAAAGACAACTTTTCCAAAAGAGTAATTAAAATACTACTCAACTACTGTTGAGATCAGTTGCTGATTGTTCACAAGGGCTATTGTTGCTGCCCCCAAAGGGCTTGTCAAAAGTTGAGAATTGAGGTTGACTCACTTTTTAAAAAAATACTTTTGGGGGGACAGAGGCTTAAAATTAGTCTCTAAATTATAAGTAAATCAAGTTCATAGATAAACAAGAGTAGATTGCCAGAGATTATTCTCAGAAAATGACTGGTTGGCTCTTTGTTTCCGTGTCTAAATCAGGACCGAATTTCTACACATCACCATAGAATGAAGTGTTGAATAAGGTAATAATAGCTTTTTAATAAGTTTTCTTTACAACATGGTTTTAGTGGAGTAGATTTCTTAAGACAGGAAACATTTTCTTTTTTAAAGGCATTGTTCCTTCCAGTCCATCTCGTTTCTTTATAAAGAAATAAAGTGACTTTATTTTAAACGTAGTTCCACTGTCATTTCTGAAAAATGTAATGCTCTTTAAGTCATAGCACCGGTAAACAAAGTAAGTTATGTAAGGGGGAAATGGTTGCAGCAAACTTTTTAACTGATTTTGTCAAACCAACTCATAGGTTACTGCTTCCCACACTACATTGGTTCAAAAACAAAAAAAAGCTCGACAGCACTCAGGTCCTAAAGAAGAAATTTATCTCATAATAAAGAACATCTGTTATGGAACTAAACAACTGAAATAGGCTTGGTTTTAAGAGTTGGGGTATCTAAGTCACAATTTGAAACATTTCTAATAAACAGTATCTCTTGGAGTTTCAGTACTGTCACAAAGTAGTGAATAAGCATGTGCAGGGGTAAATGTAAGGATTGTTAACCTATATAAACAGAATTTTAAATTTCAGTGTGTTTTATTCTGATTTTTAAGACAAGAGGTGGTCTGTAATGGATTCAAATGTTTCATTTGTAGTATAATGAAATGTTTACAGAAAGAACTTTTTCATTAAAATATTTTTAGAAATGTGTGTGTTTTGTCGCTTCACAATTTCATGTGACTTAAATGCTAAAGGTGAATATTACATACTTTACTAGTAGGTAATTAACAGGCAACTTGGAATGCCTTCACGTATCAATTTAAAAGATGATGTTGAGCATTTTGTGGTGTGAGGGTGGGCTGGGGGAAAAGAGGTTTCATGAAATTAGCCTTAAGCTACAGTGGTACAGTATAACCCAAGTAAAGGTGATAACAGTCATTTGTTCAACTTTGATAAATTTTTGAGGTAGGTTTTTGGTAATTTTAAGAAATGTTTTTATAGCACAAATGTTTGGGTTCTTAGGATTCATTAATAGATGTTAAGAACATTTTAAGTGAAATGCTTTGTGAATTGAAGCCACGTGAGGATTTTTTTGGAAAGAATTGTGACGCATCTTACTTGTAGTCAACACTGGTTTTGTAGTACATGCAGTAGTTTCATATTCTCTGCACCTGTAATACCTTATAGTTCCAGTTTAATACTTAAATCCCAGAATAACTCAGAACAGGAATAGGCTTCATTTCTACCAAAAATAAGTATATATTTACTTTCTCAGAATGAAAATAACGTAAGTTTAACTGTAGTCAGGCAACAAGATAAATTGGAGGCATCCATGTAATCATAACAGACTGCAATGAAATGTTTTAAAGATTACTGTTTCCTTTTGCAAAAATGGGATCTTGCTAATACAATAGGTTGACTTATAATATAAAATAGAAAGTACCACGGGTTGAGGGGAGAGTAAAGCAATAGGTAAATTGTGCCATTTTTGCTTGTTTTCAAAGACACATAATGGGAAGCACACGGGCACGTTGAACTGTGCATTGTGTGCTAGAGGTTAAATGAGCACAGTACTGAAGGCTAGGAAATAGGAATTTACTATTTACCATACTACTAACATTTATGGATAAGTGTGGATAAATAATGAGTACAAGTGTTGACACCTTTAAAATACTTGCAAAAGATATGGTTAAATTTCACTACATCTCTATGGCCATTAAAATTAATAAAGGGCTTATAATCACAGAGATGGAAATTGTATCAGATGCTAACTAGCTCTATCAAAGCTACAGGTAATTGTCATTTTAAAAATGTGTTAGTCCAGGGACCGGCCCTGTGGCCGAGTGGTTAAGTTCGCCCGCTACGCTGCAGCGGCTCAGGGTTTCACTGGTTCAGATCCTGGGCGTGGACGTGGCACCACTCGTCAGGCCATGCTGAAGCAGCATCCCACATGCCACAACTGAAAGGACCCACAACTAAGAATATACAACTATGTACTAGGGGGTATTTGGGGAGAGAAAGAAAGAATTAAAAAGTGTATTAGTCTATGCATTTCTGTCAACAGAAGTGTAAAGTATGCTTACATCCAAAGAACTCTGATGTGTTTGGATTTAGTCTCAATTATCTGCTCTCACACGCTTATTTAATAGGTGCTGGAAGAAAATGCAATTAGGTTTTTGTTTGATTCTTACATAGCAGGTTTTACTTGTCAGTAAAAAGTTTATAGTAGTAGTTTTGTGAGCTTGGGCGAGTTATTTGTGGCTTTCTAATTTTTTTATGCCATGCTCCCCTTTGACAGTTTGATGCCAATAGACCCTTTAGGATGTTTATTTCACATGCGTTAAATATGTAGAATTAAACATTACATTGTAAACAGTTGTCACAATATTAAGTTTGATTTAGTAATGGGTGCTGTATTAAGTGAGGTTAGCGGTGGGTCTGACTTACACCTTTGAAGTTGTGATGCATAAATGGTATTTTGAGAAACTTGGAACAGTAATCTGATATTAAAGTTGTGATTTCAAGTATGAAAGTCACAAGTCCTGTGAATACCATTGTGGTTTGTTGCCTGCAGCATTGAAGGAAATGTTTTAGTGTTAGTGAAAATAAAGAAGTAATGTTCTCCCAATCAAAATTCCCTGACCTAAATTCTATCCAGATTAAGAACGGTTTTCAGCTAAGTTTTTTGTAAAACAGAGATGATATCTACCCTTAAGTCTGAAGATTAAATGTGAAAACGGGCTTAAAGAGCCTTAGCGCCAGGTCCTTGGTCCCTAAAGATAGTATTTTTGGTGGTAATTGTGGGTGCTGCCATAATATCCTGAAGAAGATCTAAAATTTTATTGGGTGGCATTAAAAGATAATTCCCAAGTTTGAGACTTTTTCTCCGAGTAGGATTGAAGTTTTTATTGTGTTTAAATTTTTTCCACTTCCTCAAAAAGTACTAAAAAGCATCAGCTGAAAACTGAAACTGGCCTGATAAATATCTTTAAAATAGGAATGAGAATTACCTTGTAAATGTTCTGAGGCTTAAAACAGAAGCATGGGTATGAGAAGTCTGTAAGGTACGTCTGAGCGCCCACCCCTTCCCTCAAAAGGGCTCAAGAAATCTTCAGTCAGAAAATGGTTTCTTACGTAACATGCAGTGTCATGCAGTTAAAATTCTGAGAGTGCGTGATATACTTGAGTGTAAAGGCATAGGTACACATTTTAAAACTAGAAACAGTTCAAGGTTTAACAATTGGATAGCCACATTTAATTTGAGGACAGATGTAAGGCTCTAATATTTAAATTCCAGATTGAGATGAAAACTTGTTGTTTTTCAGTCTTGGGGAAGTTAGGATTTGTTATGCTGTGAATTTTTAGTTTCTAACTATATAATGCAGTATGTTTAGTACTTGAAAGTAATGATGTTTAGGTACTAAGGTTCTAAGGTCAGTTATCTTGAATGAGCTCCATAAAATATTTTGAAACTTGACTAAAAGTGCACATGAGAGATGGCATTTGTCATCAGGTTTCCGCCCAGAGTGCTCTTCCTTGTAGTAGGTGCTGGCCAATTCCAGGTGCTCCAGATGGGGCTCTGCTAACAGATTCTTGCCACCACCCCCAATCCCCACCCATAGTTTTGTCCAAGTGTGGGGCACTTCACTCAAGATCTGAGACTTTTGTCATCTGAGGTTGGGAAAGTGATGACTCCTCCAGGGATCTCGCCAGCACTACAGGAAGAAATTCTTGACCATACAAGAAAGGCCAACAGCAGAATCTTCACATTTGAATGCTTAGATCTGTTCTTTGAAGTCATTTTCAACCCTGAGCCTTCTAGTTAACTGAATTCTTAAGCTAATTTGACTTCTGGGTCTTTCACTTGGAACAAAAAGGCATTGTAATACAAGGCTAAAGAAAATGAAAAGTTTTTAGAGTGCTCTCGATGAGCTAGGCACAGTACTTGTGGAGTAACTCACTGAATGCTTATCCTTGCTTTATGGATGAGGAATGGCGTCTAAGTGCTTTGAGTTACTGGGGGTTCTAGAAAAATGGCGGCGGCAAGTCCAGGTGGTCTGGCGCTAGGTCGGTTGGACCTCTGCACCATGTTGCTCCCTAATGGGTTGCTAGAACCTTCTGAATAATTTGCGTGTAGTAGGGCTTATTCTAAACATGCATATTAACTCTCAGGTGACTCTCCATTTTCCCACTTAAAAACAAAACCAGACAGACATTGGATTAGATGAAGAAATAGTGAATCAGTGCTACAAATGGTTTATTGGGCAGCCAGCAGATTTTCAGTTTTGAGGGGCTTTGGCTTTATACCCGCTGGTTACATGTTTAATCTCTCAGTATGTCCCAGAGTGGACTGATCTTCCCATCACCTAGACTCCCTCTAACTAGCCTTAGCCATCTGGACAGCTCAGTTCTTTTCTGAGGAGGATTCACCCTGAGCTAACATCTGTGCCAGGCTTCCTCCAGTTTATATGTAGGTTGCTGCCACAGCATGGCGGACAAATGGTGTAGGTCCACACCCAGGATCTAAATCTGCAAACCTGGGCTGTGGAAACAGAGTGCTCCAGACTTAACCTCTATGCCACAGGGCCGGTCCTTGGACAGTTCACTTCTTAAAGATGAACGTTTAAGTCTGACTCCACCTTCACCCTGTCTCCATTCTGTCCGGAAACCCTTTTAGTTCTACTTTTGAAACCTGCAGAATCCAATGCCGCCTCACTCTCCTGCTGTCACCCTACAGTAGGATGATGGCGTATCCCATGTGACTATTTCAGAGCCTCCCCATTGGTCTCCCTGCTCCCACCTTTACCCTCTAGCCAGTTCTCAACACAAGGCAGAGGAAACTTAGAAATCAGATGTTACTCCTCTGGAGGCTTAACAAGGCTCTGTACCATGTTCACTCTACCTGCCCACCATTTTTCTCCCCCTCTGTTCAGCCATATAATCCTGGTTCTTACACAGGCCTCAGAACCTTTGGACTGATTGTGTCCTGTCTGCAATACTCTTCAGCTTATAGAACAGGTCTCGCACACCTTCAAATGTTGCCACCTCAGTGAGGCTTTTCCTATTTACAAGCCTATTTTAAATCGCAATGCTTCCTTTTTGCTGGTCTTCCCAGTCCTCTTTCTGGCATAGTATTGTATGTTTGCTGTCTTCCTCCAGTAGTTCAGGAGGACAGGGATTCCCATTTTGTCCTTTAAACAATGCTTAGCACATAGTTCGCATACTATTGATGTGAATAAATGAATCCATGTTTTCATGTCAAAGTAGGATGTTTTCCTCGGTTGAGATGTTCCTGCTGTTGAAGAGAGAAAATATCTTCTTGATATGCTTCGTCTATATCTCTGCCACCAGAAGTTTAGTGTGAAATGCTTTTCCTATGTTTCAGTGAAAACATTCTGAAAATGCAAACCACTTAAACATATGTATTATTAATGGCATGGAAAAGACCGAATAAACTCGAATGAATTCCAGAAAAATAATTTAACAGTCATAATATTCCTTTATTAGTACCAGCTTTTCAACTAAATTGTTTTTGCCAGAGCTAGACAATTTAATATAAAAAAATGCCATTTTTTTGTTCATAACAGTATTTATAAAAAAGTACATAGTGGTTAGTTTTGCAACAATTTGCTTTTTAGCCAGATGTATCATATAAATCTAGGAACGTAACAAATGAGATAAGAACAGTATAAATAAAGTTTTTGTAGTATTTACACTTACACAGAAACTAGCCCAAATGGTGTTCTAAGAAATTAAGTTTGCAGTTAAAGTGAAACTACTGATTCAGCATACTGATAACTTATTTTATTTAATGCTTTTTAAAGTTTTATATTTTCTACACTAGTTTGGACTATAAATTTGCATAGAATTACTTATAAAGTATATTTCTGCATTTCACATCACAGTAGGAGCTTTTAGTATAACAGTACAAAAAAACACTAGCTCAAAAGGTCATCTTCCCAAGTCTACTTCTTGACGTCTGTCTTCCTGCTCTTGGGAACAAGGAACACGCTGCCGTCTCTCGTCTGCTGCAGGGAGTATTCGCTGGGGGAGTAAGGTCTTCCATCTTCGTCACGTAGCATGCTGAAGACTTCGAGATACAAGGTGCTGAGTTGTTTTTTCAATAGGTGGAGGCTTTTGTCGTTTTCTCCTTTTTCTTTGAGCAATTTTTCTTTTTCATCTTTTAAATGATCCAAGTCTTGCTCCAGTTCCACAATGTTTTCCAGTTTTCTTTTTCTGCAATTCTGAGCAGCCACTTTATTCTTACCCCTCCTGCGTATGTCTCGAATTAATGCGAGTTGAGCCTCGTTGAACTGCTCCTTGGACATCATTTCATTGAAGTCTTCAACAGGCAGGTTAATGATCTTTTCGACAGGGAATGGGATGTGGAGAGCTTTTGCCCTTAGCTCATCTCTTGTGAGATGAACCTCCAAGCGGCTTGAGTGTTTGTCTTTTGTGAATGGGGTTTTTCGATGACCAGGACTTATAGGCACTTCTTTCTTTGGCGTGTTTTCACGCTGGGCATCATGCACTGGAACACTGTGCCCCTGAGATGGTGACATGGGTTGGACTGTATCCCCAGAAGACTGCACTGGCTGTGTTTTAGGACCATTCTGTTTGACACTTCCAGGGGCACTATCTGTCTCTTCCATTTCAGAATCACTGAAGCCAAGTGGTGTGTCTTCATAGGTAGAAGATTCCACTGAGTGTTCTGGTGATGCCATGCTGGGACTCGTGCGCAGTGAAATGCCAGAGTCAGAATCGTTGAATTCTGATGTGCTTTCAGGGTGATTTTGGTTGAAGGCTTTACAAAGTGATAGATCAGAAACATCAATGGGCCCGTTGAGAAGTTCGGAGAGTGACTGGCTTACAGTAGCCGAGGAGGGCATGCTACTGCTGACGCTGGGCTCTACGAAAGCAGAATAAAACCCATCGCCAAAATCGGGGTTTATCGTGGCCTCTGAGTTTAAGGAGTTCATTGTCAACTGGCTGGTGTCTTCTGTGGAGAGGATGCTGCTGAAGGAATCGTCAAAAGCATTGAGAAGCTGTGGACTGCAGTTACCTACTTCTTTTTCCAGTGAGGGGATCGATGAGTAGAAATGGTAATTGTTGTCAATTTCTGTCACTTTGGTTTCTGAACTTGGAACCGTGCTAGTCTCAACCAGCTTGTCGTTTTGAATGTTAAGACACTGTGGAAAAGAATGTTAGAGTATGTAAATCAAGGTTAGTATTTTTGATAGCTGATAATCCATAGCTGATGGTAAACTCTCTCCCCCATCAAGCTCTTCTATAATTCTGAGATAATTCCCATTTCCAACAGATAAAAAAGCATATGTATTAATTTCAGAGTTCCTAGATGAGACTTCAGGTTTATAACTTGATCTGTCTTCAAAATATCCAGCCCATTTAACTAACAGAAGTGCACTTAAGAGAGCATGGGCAGCTGTCATGACTAATTTAAAAGCATCCTCCAACCTTTCCTATAAGTAGGTGGCATATAAATAATAACCAAAGTGACTAAAGGCACTGAATATAAAATAGCATCTTTGGGATTTACTTATTAGGTCTTAGTTACCTGTAATTCTGGAATGGATAATAGCTCCTCCCAAACTTGCTCAAGGTCCTGCTGCATATTGTCTGAATCAGCAACGGCTGGCTGAAGGACAAGAGTTTCAGGTGACTGGGCCTGGTTAGGAGCAATGAAGTCTGGGCTCTCGATGTTGCTGGGAATATCAGGAACAAGTGATTGAAACGTAGCTGGAGAAACCTAAAATTGACAAGGCATTTATCTACATGAGTCTGCCACCAACAGTGGATGAGCACGCTCCAAGGCCCCATCACGACACCTTCAACTGAACTGGCTGCAGTTCTGTATTTCTCCACTTAGAAGTACCACCTAGGACCCCTGTTTCTACTGAATGAAACAAATCATTTGTTACTGACCCATCTGACTCCAAATTTGCTCATTTACTAGCCTGTTTTATCCTCTGCGTTTGAAGGTGAACTTCAAAATAGATAAGAACAATCATTAGGATTTAATTTCTATCTATATAATACCTAGTGTAGTGCTTCAACCACAACAGATTAATTAAAATTGCTAATTGAACAAGTCTTGGTTTATTGCCCAGCTTGCTTTTTACTTACCAAAATTTATTTCCAAGTACCCATATAAACAAATGACTGACTTGTTTCCATGGTTATGCTGAGCCATGTTTCTCACTATGCAGGGGTAAACATTTTTGGTTTTGTACTGTGGGGGGGGGGGTCTTTTTTTTTTAATTGTAAAGTTATCTGTAGGCCAGGGTTTCCTTGACAAAATTGCCTCCTAAAATAGATTTTTTCATTCTTTTTTTTAATGGGGAGACGTTAAAGGGCTCCATACAGGATACATTAGATGCAGTTGTGGAGTCTTGCTGTTAACAAATGTTATACCTCATTGTCATCTACAAACGGGAATGTCTCTGCCAAAAGCTGCATGCAGTCATCGAAGTTCAGAGCATCTGGTTTGGGAATGTGGGAAACCTGGATAATAGAGAATGACATAAAGGAAGAAGAAAATCATTCATTGTTCCTAAAACGTTTACAATCTAGTTAATCATAATTCATTTCAGAAATCAGTTTAATAGTTAAGAGTGCAGAATCAAACCAGACTAATTGGGTTCAAATCTTGGCTCCCCCAATTTCTTGAGTGCCGTGGGTAAGTTATCTAGCCTGTTTGAGCTTCAAGTGCTCACCTGTAGATAAAATGGGGATAATGGTACCCAATTCATATAATTGTGTTGATTAAATCAATTATGTCAAGTGTTTTGAACAGTGCCTGAAACAGTTAGTGCCATAAGTAATCCCTACTGCTAGTTCTGCTGCCACTACTGTTGCTGCTGCTGGATCCTTCCTTGATGTTTCTATAGCTTACAAAGCTCTTTCCTGTAAATTATGTCCTCCTAACCCTTACAACAACTTCGCAAGGGAAGTCAGGTATTGAGCTCATCTGAAGGCTGAAGTTGGGAAGTTGACTCGATAAGGTCAAGATGTAGTAGGAGGCAAAGCTGGAACTCAGATCCAGATGTTTTAACTCCTGGGTCAATGTTCTTTCCTTAACCCTGCCATATACCTTCCTGAGGATGAGTACTCTGTACCTGGGAGAAGTTGGCAGACCCACTGGTTTCTGATGAGATGTGTTGGGCTGGCTGAATCGGGAGGAATTCACCTGTCTCTTCATCTAGTTGCAACTGAGCGAAAAAGGCTTTCTCTTGCTCCTTTTGGAGTTGTTCTTGTCTTTCTTGTCTTTCAAGTGTTTTCTGTTTTTCCAGCTCATGCTGCAGTCGTTGAGTGAAGTCAAATACTTCTCGACTTACACCAAGATCTATATCTTGCCTCCATAGTATGTCAATCAAATCCATGTCCTACATTTAAAACAAAAGAGGAAGGAGAGAGACCTTGGTTAAGATGGTTTTAAAATGGCAGATACCACATAATGTACATTATGCCATTGTTGATGGTGGGGGGTGGGGAAATTACAAACAAAATCTGAATGGCAACACAGATCCAATGTGCTGGAAGGGCACAGTTAATTCCATTCGACGAATCCATTCTTTAAAAAAACAAACCCACAGACACAGCCATCCCTTCTCATCACTTGCTGCTTGGATTATTAATCTTTGGGTGATGGTGAGGTCACCAAAGAGCAAAGTAAGAAACACTGCACATAAAAGTTCTTGAAGTAAAAGAAATCCCACACTTGTTTAATGGTATATAGAAATTAGAGCAAGCACTCCAAGCCACTGGGCTATTATGAGAAATGGAGTTTGGAAAACATGGAAATGTGTTGCATTTTTTCCTAAACTGACCCAGCAAATATCCACTTTATAGAGGGGAAAAATCCCAGGTTAAATTTTCAATCTAGCAGTTGTGAAGTATCACCACTCTTTCAGTCTTTCCTACATTGGATTATCTTTTCTCCATCATTTCTTGCTACTCTTGTCGCTGTGGCTCACTTATTAAAACAATTTCCTCTTGACTTGAGTTTTAGCACCTGAGACATGAACAAACTGGTAAAAAAGCCCTGGCTCATGGTAATCTTGTGACGTGGGTAAAGCGAGGGGTTGTCCGTTACCTACCAAAAGAGTTGAGAAAGGGGTTGTGCCCACGAGGTTCACTCCTGAGAAATCGTAAGTAACCCTCTTAAAAAAAAAAACCCAGAAACAAAACAGCTCCAGGGAGAGATGGAAGGTATTAAGTTTTAAAATAAGAGGAGAATCTTACAATGAGGGAATGGTTATTTCAATGTCTGTAACAAGGCTACGCCTAGGAGCCACATCCAAATCTTCCTAAGCACAGTGCATCAAAAGCAGTTTTTCTGATTTACAACTTTAGTTTTCGGTAACGTCTAAACGTAGGAAATTTAAATCATTTCCCATTGAACAAATCATCTACATTGAAAATAATGAGATCGAGACTGGGAAAGTGAAGACATAGGTGGAAAGGGAGTTGGGCCTGAAGGCCAGCAGACGGCGTGCACAAACATCAAACTTGGTATTTCAGTTCTGATGGCGGCTGGCAGCACCAGGCTGCCCAGGATGTCTACAGCTCTGCTACTTTCAGCCTCCCAAGGACAAAAATATCGTGGTGGTTGCTTCAGTGAGCAGTCAGGCTATTTTTACCCAACAAAGGAGGAGCAGGCCACCCAGTCTAGAGGCAGAACAGCTAGCTGGATAACAGGCCGCCTCTAGCCTTGACTGAAAGTTGGTGTCAGAATCTCAAATGCTACAAAACCCTGCTCATGAGGTTCATCATCATTCTAGCCTTGAACAGTATAATATATAGTATAAAGCACACACACTAGGTATAGTTAAAACAGCATCTGTAGCTCTTTAGAACCAGCTAGGGTATACGTAACTTTTTAAGCCAGCATCTGTTAAGGGCTTTCTGTATGCCAAGCATTGTTCTGAGTACCTTAGATAAACACGAACTAGTCCTCAAAACAGCCATATAAAGATAATATATATCCCTGTTATACAGATAATACTGAGGTCTAGAAAGAAGGGATACTACTAGAAAGTGGCTGAACAGGACATGCACCCAAGCAGCCTCAATCTTGGACATATGCTTTTTTAACCACGAGCCTACACTAGAAATAGAAAATCTGATCATTGGCCAGCGGTTCCTAAATTGGGGAGGATATAAAATCCATTTTCATATATATACTTTGCCGTGACATCTTGGTGGTGTGAAGAAATGGCCAGTTTACTGAAGGCTGGATTGAGCACGTGTCACTTGGATCGCTTTCCTGGCCACAAGCAACAAAATAGCAACCACAGAGCATTCAGTCATACACGGCTATCTTCTCAGGCTGCCCACTAAAACAAAGCATGAGGATAATTTCCACTGTAAAAGTGATTTGTTTCCATTGACCCAAACGTCATGAGAAAGAGACAGGTCCAAGGCCTAGGGCAGTCTACTTTAAAATTCTGATAGGTGGGGCCGTGTCTTCTTGGTGAATCTAGATACAGTAGAGTATCCTATCTAGGCTAGTCTTTAAACTGGAGCTAGAGACCAAGATATTAAGGAGGTGTTCAGTATACTCGCAACTGCTGAATGCTAGCACTCAGAATGAAAAGAATGCAGGATCACCAATCTCGACTGCACTCTAGTTTCTCTCTCTCTAAAAAGGCCATACCTGTTCCCATCCCCCTCAAAAACTGATGCGCAAAGTGCGCTGAGCTCTTCAGGAGATCAGTGAGAGAAACCCAAATACTCGTCCCTGCACCTGGGGGCCACTCTGACACATCCCTCCCTCTCTGTCCTCAGACTGCCTAGGCCTGGGGCTTCTTGTTAAAGAGAGCCCAGGATAAACACTAGTGTCCAGTTTTGACTTTTTTGTAAAAGAACTGAAAGAGCACTGACGCAATTTATGTTGGAAACACCTGCTCACAGCTCTGCCCTTTCCAGTGCCTGCCTAGACCCCAGCCCTGCAGGGTGGAGGAAAATTTCTTTTTTTTTTTAAATTTTTTTAAATTTATTTTATCCATTTTTTAATTTTTGTTTTCCTTTTTCTCCCCAAAGCTCCCCAGTGCATAGTTGTATATTCTTCGTTGTGGGTCCTTCTAGTTGTGGCATGTGGGACGCTGCCTCAGCATGGTTTGATGAGCAGTGCCATGTCCGCGCCCAGGATTCAAACCAACGAAACACTGGGCCACCTGCAGCGGAGCGCGCGAACTTAACCACTCAGCCATGGGGCCAGCCCCAGAAAATTTCTAATGTAATTTACTCCAAAACCACCAGTAGCAGCCACACCACGAGTTTCTAGAACTCTGTTCTTCTTCCCCTCCCCCCCCCACCAGATGAGATGTCTTGAGTGGGTTCAGATGGTTTAACTATAAATTTAGTATACAGCCATGCATTGCATGACGACGTTTCAGTCAACGATGGACCGCATACATGACAGTGGTCCCTTAAGATTAGTACCATGTCGCCTACGTGCATAGTTGGCTATACTGTCTGGATGTGTAAGTACACACTATGATCGCAAAACGATGAAGTCACTTAAGGACGCGTTTCTCAGTATGTCTCCCCGTCATTAAGCAAGGCATGACTGTAATTGTTCCATCCTACCCCTATCATACAGATGTTGGTGGATCAAATGAGACATGAAAGAAATCTCTCTATAAATGTAAAGTATATGCAAACGCTGTTATGCATGCTGACAGTGATGGGCCCTACTACTTGCTGTAAGGGAGACCAAACTCCAGGCCACTGGATAACAATGAAGTGGTGGACCTAACTGTAGTGGCTGCCTGAAATAACATTCAGCAATGAAGCTACTTGGTTGCTACTCAGGGAAGGTCTGAAATTGACTACTGGGCATGTGCAACATGTGTTGTAAATGAAAATAAATGACATATACTTTTATGTATATTTTGTACACACATATACCCATTCAACGGCTGCTCAATTCCTGATATGACTACCCTTCAAGGCACAGCGCCAAACCAATTCAAGCTTTTGAAACTTCCCAAACATGATCAGAGAAGGACACCTTGTGGATCCTTATCAACAGGAAAAATAAAACTGGCAGCATCATTTGGATCAGGTCTTGAGCATCCTGTCCTCGTGACCTGCTCTGAAGCAATGCTGGACCCCGGGAGGCAGAGTGGTTCCTACAGCCCTAGCTTACTATTTCCACCAGGAATGCCACCAGAAGACCTTTCAAGTGACAATGCCTATGCAGGCCGGGCAGCCTTCGGTGAGATCAGAATGGGACCAAAACAGGTTTCAAAGTGTTCTCAGAGGTTTTCCTCTGTATTTTTAAGTTTATTTTTATGTAATGTTTATTCTTGCTATGAGAGGTTTCTAAAAGAAAAATTCTCCTTTAAAGAAAAAAAAACCCCTGAATTTTGACTACTTGAATTCTGATCAAATTCAGAACGCAGCCACAACGGGTTTCTTGTCATAGCCTTAAAAGGTATGTCATACTTGCGTTTCTTAAATTTTCACATAAGTTTCTGAAGAAAGAACCTGGTGGGACTTGATAATGTATGAAATATTCAAAGCTTTATGTTGAAAGAGGGAACAGCAGAGGCTTGTCCACCCGCCTCACTGCTGGGGAGCCCCACAGGCTCAGGGCCGGGTCCGTGCTAACCCAACAGGCAGCGCGCGTTTCCTGTAAGAAGCCCTGTGACCAGGCACATGACTTATTCCACAAGTGACCCATCTCTTTGCAAAGCTCGCACACCATCTGAGAGGAAATGGCCTGGGCGGAGCCCATAACAAAGGAGAACATGACACCGGACAGTGAGGATGGGAAATGCCCAAGGAAGAACTAAAACTGCTCTTTGGCACAGGAATCCAAGGCGCTGGGGAAGTACAGCGACTTCTCCCCTCCAAGCCCCTAAGGAGGAAGGCTGCCACGCAGAGTGGCAGACAGGAAATGTTTGGGAGGGAGAGGAAGCAGGGGGATAGTCTGTACATATTCCAACAGGTATTTCCTCAAGACAGTGAAAACGCTTCCCGAGGGCAACCAGGCGCTGGCTGTGGGCCTTCCCGTGCCATGTGGAGCAAATGCTGCCTGCCGCTTAGTGTCTGAATTTTTTTTTGTTGTCCTTTAGCAATTTCTGAGTGTGTTCCCAAATTCTGTCGCTAGCTTGGCTTAGACAAAAGAAGACAGTGTAATAAGAAACATAACTGTTCGACAATTTGAGTTAAATCACCATCTGGCTCAACGGAAATATTCATATTTAAAATGTATATATATCATCGTTTGCCATCTGGGTAATCTGTTATATGTTTTATGGGAAATCTGAAGTTGGCCTATTAACTCATACTACTTTAAAACAAACATCTTTGTTCCAGGATAAACAAAGAAGAGAGGCCTTGAGCACAGAATCCCATATTAAATATGTCTTTTGCAAGCCAATTTTAGTGCCTTAAACAAATCATCATTTATCATGCTCAGATGATCCAAAAAAATGAGAACAGGTAAAGCAAAGATAATACAATCTCCTCCTAAATTAAAGCAATTCAGTAAATTGAGGCTTTGGAAAATATTTGAAATGAAAAATAAAATGGTTTCTATTACACATTCAATGTGTAAATGAGACTTGTACCTCCCAAGCGCTCTTCCTCCCCTCCCTCTGCCATCCTCTGCTTCGTCCTGAGGATGGTGAGAAGGTGGTGGGAGGTTTCTTTCTAAAAATAAATTTCACCAATAAACTGTTAAAATAAGTTGCACAGATTACTAACTTTGTAGACAGAAAATGAAAACTGATCCTCACTTCCAGTTTTACAGTATGAGGACAAGACAATGTCTCAAGTTACTCCTTCTTAAAATCATGTATTTCCATTAAGAACATAATAAATAATGTCTTCCTTTAAAGTTTATTCCCCTGAGATCTCCTCTTCATCCGAATATTAATTACCAGCATTCAGAATCAAAGTTACACCTGGAAATGTTTTTCTTTCATACACTTCAGCCTCTCTACATTATGCCCAGGTGGTTATATTACTCACCTAAAAGCTAAATCTGGTTTAATATTTTTTTCCATAGAAGCCACTCAAATACGTCTAGGCAAAACCGGATGGAGTATGAATCACATCCTACCATCCGCTGGAAAATGAACCAAATGAGCTATAGGAGGCTACAAAACACCTGAGGGCATGCCTGAAGAATGGATAAAACAGCAGAAAAGACCTGCTTGATTCACAAGGCCCCACTTTGCAGTCAGAATCCTTAATAAAGTAAAATGACACAAGCAGGTGTTTTTAAAATACACATCGCTGATGACCATTACATTCCATAAATGTTTACCTACCTCTTGAGCTCTCTTTGCTTCTCTCCCACTGCTTCATTGCAAGATACCCAGTGCTCATTGTTTTCTCAGCGGGAATTCTAGAGAAGGCAGATGACAGGTTCTTCTTTACCAAGAACCTTTGCCCACATTCAAGTACTTTTGGTTCTACTGCACTGATTTGCTAACTTTTGAATATATTGCTACAATAATTGTGAAGTAGGTGATAAAAAAGCAAGGAATCACTATATATATATATATATATAGATAAATCATATATATATGATTTATCTATATATATATCATATATATATATGATCCATATATATATGATAATCACTATATATATATATAAATCACATATATATATATATATATATATAAAATCACAGAAAGTTAGAGATGGAAGGGGCCTTATAGCCATCTCGGCCAAGTGTAAATGTCGCCAGGTTAATTTCTGTGTAACTACAGCTCCATTTAAAAAAATAACTGGCCAAGCAACCAGTTATATATGTCTGCAGAGATTCCTAACAGGTAGTAACAGTTATCACTAATCCAAGTTTTCCTTCTAGAGAAAGCTTACTAAGGATTATTTCGCCAATATTCAACAACGAGCGATTATTTTATTTTTTTATTTATTTTTTTGAGGAAGATTAGCCCTGAGCTAACTGCTGCCAATCCTCTTCAATTTGCGGAGGAAGAGTGGCCCTGAGCTAACATCCATGCCCATCTTCCTCCACTTTATATGTGGGATGCCTACCACAGCATGGCTTGCCAAGTGGTGCCATGTCTGCACCTGGGATCCAAACTGGCAAACCACAGGGCCACTGAAGCGGAACGTGTGCACTTAACCACTGCACCACCGGGCCGGCCCCCAGCTAGCAATTTTTAACAACATAAAAATTCTCAAAAACACACCAAGTGACGAATTATTCAACAAGTTAAATCCGTGGATCACAAATTTACTATTCCTTGGGTTCTAGAATCATCCTTCTACCCTTTTGTGTTTCAACTGTGTTCCTCACAGTCTGGCTTGTGACTAGGGACAGACATTTTCATGGGCTGCTTCCTGTTCACAAACAAGTTTCTCAGCAATGACTCAATCTAAGAAATATGATCCAGCCAGTTTACTGGAACTCTCACCAGTTATGCTTGTCTGCAGACGGCAAAGCATGATGAAAAGATAAAGCAAAACTAGAAAGTAAATAGAATAGGAACTTGGACTGTTTATTTTCTCAAGAGGTACACATGTGTTTGGCCAAAAAGAAATCAGGAAGGACAGTTAGTTTCCAAAATAGTAGGTGATACCACCTACTACAAAAAGTGCATGGATCCAACTTTTCCATGAGAAGTTTCACACCTGGGTCCCAACAGAGTTATTTTTTGGTGGTTTGTACGTGAGGAGGATGCTGCTAGGCTGTCAAGGACTTCTGCAAGGGTCATCACCACTCTGCCAAAAGAATGGCTTGCTTTGACAAGCAAACTTTTGGATACGTTTTTCTCATCTCATCCCCGTGCCTGAACAAGCCGTGCGTGTTCAGTTCTGGAAGCCGCCCTCCACACATGAGAGGAGCTTTGTGAGTGGGTCTTCCATCACTGTTAGAGTGATTCTACAGGAAACACACGGACGCAAACCATATTCCAGTGGAACCTTTAGGAGCACTGGCTCTGACTCCCTATCGACACTGAAATTAACTGGGTGTGGGCTAACCAGGTGGCTCAGCCATCCACCTTGAGGTCAGACACCCCTGCCTGCCCGTTCTCGTGCACCCTCCTCCTACAGGGTATCCCCCAGAGGGAGGGCATGCTCCAACACGCTTAACCTCTGGCGCTCTTTACAGCCACTTCTGCCACTTCTAAACACCCTGTGTGATCCTTTACCCTCTTTTGCCTCCTGCATTTGTAAAAAGAAATTATCTCAAGCTTAAAGCTCCTTTTCAGATTTAACTGCCTACGATTACCTCAAAAAAGCAAGAAGGCTTTGGGGCGAAGTAAGTACTATACGCTCTTTATTGCTGCTAGCCAAAGGCCTTGTATGCCGTGGTGATGAAGAATTTTAGATACGTATATATGTTGTAATACATATAGACTATCTAAAACACTTAGTTTTTAATACATTTCAAGGGGTCTGTTTAACTTTTTTTAGTGTGGACTTTTTCAAGTTTGAAACATTTCTCAAAATAAGCTACTAATGGCTAAAACCTCATTTTACCAGAATGATGATGAAGATGGTGGTGGAGATCAAGAAGATTAGTGTGCAGACGACCCTGAATGGATCATCTGCCATCTAATGCGTATGTAGAGATCACCTCTCAGGTGTCAGGAATGGTGCTGGGGACACAAAGATAAATAAGAGACAGTCTCTGATCTTAGTTTTGAGATGTGATGAGAAGCATGTAGGAGCCAAGGCAGCACGGGGGAAGCATCACTCAACTGCACAGGAAGACCTCACCGAGTGACACCTGACATAAAGTACGCCACTCACAACTGTATGAAGATCCTTCCCAATAAACAAGGGGTCAACCTGGCTTCCAAAGGTCTAGTCCAGGTGAACGTTTGAAAGCAAAGGAGGCGAAGGAGGTGGAGAGAACTCCAAGAAACAACGAACACACCTCCTCTCACTTCAAGCATCCGTGGGCTCCCCTCTTGATGGCAGCACTGTTTTCCCCCTTTTCTCCAGAGGCTCAGCGTCTCCAGCATAGAGACTTCCTCCCCACATTTGGACTTCTTGGTCAGAATGACTCATCTCAGCCGAGATGGGAATTAATGCTAATTCCACACTGTCACGGAACGCTACAAATGCAAAGGACCATAGGACTCACATATTCACTTCTCAAATAGGGAAACAGATCTGGAGGGTGAAATGACTTGCCTCAAGGTCAGAGGTCAAGGATCCCAAAACCACCTATGGTCTACTTTTCTAATTTTACAGCTCTTGCTAAGTTATTTGGCAGAGGGGGAAAAAGATAGGTTTTTGGTTCACTTTACTTTTTTAATGAGCATCTCTTGCGCCAGCTTGCCAGCCTGCAGGTACTACCAGCGTCTGCTAGGGCTGGCGCCTGCGGGGCACTGCACGGTTCACAGGCGCGTTCGCGCACTGTCCCATCGGAGCCTCACTGCAGTGGTTCGAGGGAGGTGGTTCATCTTCACTTACGGATGAGCACATTCAGGCTTTGGGAATCGAACACTCCTGCCCCAAATCCCATGTTAAGCAAGTACCAAAGCCAGGATTCCAACCCAGAACTGGTTCCGAGCCTGGCAGGCTCGCTCTTCCCATGCCGTGGTGCGCTCCCACGCCAGCGCACTACAAGACGAGGTCTGCAAAGTGCTTTCGCGCGGCTGCCCCCTCCCCAGGCGGGACACTAGGACTTGGGAGTCAGCCCTCGACACTCAGACCTGCCTGTCCTGAAAACTCAGAGGCAAATCAGTTCAACTTAACTGACAAGGACAACTTAGCATTTAAATCAGTGTTCCCACGAAGGCAGTATTTACCTCGTACTTCGTATGTCTTCTCTGGGCTTTCTTACAAAGGTCTGATGAAACTGTACACTCCTTTAAGGCATGACAATGCCTTTTTTAATAGACATGTAGGTCCAAAATTTAAAAGTTGCAAAAGTAACTTCCCAGGTACTCTTCCCCAAGGCAACCACTGGAATCGGTTTTTTGTGTTTTCTTAAAAGATATTCTATTAAATACACACAGACACACACACAAAGTCACACATAATCACAGCGTTCCACACTTATTTCTCCCTATTTAATACATTGTAGAGATGGTTCTACATCAGGACATAGATTGTTCCATTATTTTTAAGGGCTGAGCAGTTTTTCATTATAAAGATGTACTATAACCGTCATATATTATTTAATTATGTAATTAATCTGTCCCTCATTGGACTTTTAAGTTATTTCTAATCTTTTGCTATTACAAATAGATGCTATAATGAATATCCTTTTACATAAATCATTTCATAAAGGTATGAGGATATCTGTGGGATAAATACTTAGAAGTAGAGTTGCTGGGTCAAGGAGTATATGCATTTTTAATTAGATATTGCCAAACAGCTCTACACAGAGGCTGTACCTTTTACACTCCCTCCAGCAATGTGTGAGTGTGCCCATTTCCCCACTTTTTTCCCAACTCATGTTGGGTCCTTCACACCCTGCATCATATCGGCACATAGTACCCACTCAATAAACACGCATTAACCACCTGTACAAGGTCTCCTCTATTAATTCCAGAATAACTTCAATATCAGCCCCTCCCACAATCTTTTAACAATAAAACCAAAGCTCAAGAAAAGAATAAACTTTATGTACAGTCCGTTGACCGGCCAACAGCACTTCTGTAACCATCTGTCTGCTCCCAGCCTTGCTCCAGCCAAGCTGACCTTGGCTGGTGCCTTTGGAGCTGGCAGAACATTTGAGGAGCATGAAATGTAAAGACCACGGTGCACACAGATAAGACAGATGCTGGGCAGAGTGCCAACAGCCGAAACACTCAGGCGCAGCAGGCAAAATCAGCAACCTCAGCCCTTCTAAGAGATGAGGTAAACTTCAAAGGAAAAGTGAGTCCAGCGGGCTGACCCATCTACCAGCTCCTTAAAGACCAGGAAAAGGCATTCATTCTAGGAATGTGTCTCTCAGGAACAGATGTTTGTCAGGCATTAAATTACATTTGGAACACACAACTGACTAAGGAGTGCTGACGGTGATTGGAGGCCACAGTCCAAACCCCAGGTTTATAGATGAGGATCCTGAGGCCCAGACATGCTAAATGGGTAAGTGGCCAGAGGTGTCATCCAACTGAGCAGAACCCAGGAGGGCCATCTGGTCAACCTAACACAAATTAGATTTCAAATTAGACTTTCCTACTGCAATTTCTATTACTTAAAATTCATGAAATAGTAGGAATTACTGTGAAAAGAGACCTTTTCAAAACTGTTGTGTGGCATCTCACCCTGCAGCCACATTAATGACCTATAAAACTCTGTTATTTGACCGATGTGTGACCTCCATTTTTCTGTAAAGAACTTTCCTTCCTCCACCCCCAGGCTCTAAATACGAGTCATTTTCTAAAGGCTGTACCTGTGCTCAATATGATAAGACTGGAGCCTCCCAGTTTTAAGCCCCTTCAGGCAGATCATCTCTGCTACCAAGAGCAAAAGTGGCTGAAAATCAATATGGACCCCTGAGAACCCCCGAATCATGGGGTCAGGGTCATGTACTCACTAAATGCACATTCCAAACCTGACTGACTCATCCAAGGGCACATTAAGACCAAGTGTGACCCAAGAAATAGTTCTACATCTCTCCTTGGAGACACCAGCCCTTACTTACACTGGTAGTGCTTTAACAGCAAAACACTGTCATTTGTATCATTATGTCCTTTCATCTGTACACTACTGTGAAGATCGGTGAGATGAAGACCCTGAGGTTGAGGCAGGGTAAGTATCACAGGTCACACAGCTTGTCAGCTGCACCGGCGACAGAAGCGCCCTCCTCTAAACCTGATGGACGTGCCCATACGTCACATCACGTCACCATTTACTAAATCCTAGTGCCTCCCTGTCCTCTTCCACTCCTCAAACAACAAATAAAATTCGGGTTTGCTCTATGGGTTTTCATTGTAGTTGTCAGTGGCTTCTTCCTTAAATTGGTTTTGCTACACTCATAAGAAAACACCACCATAAAACAGACCTAAACTTTTGCCAAATCATCTCAGACACCTATAAACAATAAACACACGAAGTCAAGTGCTCAGTCTTTTCCTCAAGGACAAAAGCTCTGGGCCTGGTTTAAAACCTGTGGCTTTGGAAAAAGGACTTTTTAAATTAAAATATATGAAAACCAGAAATATGGAGTTTTCCTGAGTAGATGTTCACACAAAGCGTGGGGATTATTTTTACCTTATTACTATTCTCCATGAAACTATCATTATACTGCCCAACAAAAATACATGTCAAACACGGAAGTGATCACACTGCCCACTGGTAGGCACAGCTTACGACCTAAAATAATTATTTATTTATTTATGTTTGAGGAAGATTAGCCCTGGGCTAACTGCTGCCAATCCTCCTCTTTTTGCTGAGGAAGACTGGCCCTGAGCTAACATCCGTGCCCACCCTCCTCTACTCTCTATGTGGGATGTCTACCACAGTATAGCTTGCCAAATGGTGCCATGTCTGCACCGGGGATCCGAATCGGTGAACCCCGGGCTGCCAAGTGGAACGTGCTCACTTAACCATTGTGCCACCGGGCTGGCCCCTAAAATAATTTCTTTTAAAGGCCTTTTGCTCAGTCTGGATCTGGTGGAAGTTTAAGTTCTTTGCAGCCCTGACACCTAGCACGTTTCCAATGCCAAGCAAACCCAGGGCCCAAAGCCAAAGGCTGTAAAGAACACCAGGTTCCAGACCCCATCTGGACTAGGTCCTGCCATTCCACCCTAACTTTCAGCCTCAGTTTCTTCATCTGCCCAGGGATAGGGGCTGGGTTAGGTGACTCCCAGCATCCCTGCCCCTAAATACCTCTGATTCTATCAAGTCCAAAATATAGGTCAGTCTGAAAACTAATTTTGCATTTTAAAACAAGCTAATTTCAGCTACTTGTAACGGCCGCTCTAAAGCAGTCCTGTCCAACAGAAATATAACGCAAGCCACGTGTGGAGTTTAGAAATTTTTAGTAGCCTTACTAAAAAAAAAAGTGGATTTAATTTTAATATGTTTACTTAACCCAATATATCAAAAATTCTTTTAACATGTAACCAAAATTTAAAAATTACTGAGATATCAGAAGTGATGAGCACACTCAAATACACTACAACAAATCTTGCATGACATGATCCCCTGAAATGCAGGCCTACAAGGTTATGGGTACAGAAAAATATCTTATATTGCTCCTGTTTTTAAACTTAAAATTCATTAAAATTAAAAACTCAGTTCCTCAGTTGCACTAGCTCCATTTCAAGCGCTCGAGGGTGACAAGTGCCCAGTGCCAGCACAGTTCTGGGGCAGCCTACAAAGTGGGCCCTCAACATTCCTCAGGCGGGAATTCTATTGAACCCAACTCTTCTGTTTTGCAAATTACTTCCTGAGGATACACCGGCAACATTAAGGCTTCTAAACTACAACAGCTAGTATTTATACTCATAGCAATTATTTGTAAAAAGCTACTTCAATGACCTGAAAGTGCTGGTGAGTCTGAATTACCAAGAGGGCTCATAAATAACCTTGATGTTATTCAGCAATGTGATGGTCCCGATGCCACACAATTAATTACCAGATTATTGCAGAGGTCACGTGAAGAATGGATAGAAATGAGGGGCTTAGGTGATGGGACAGTACTATCTGTTCCAACTAAGGATATGAACTAATCTTGAATTTGGAAATTACGTTTCAACTGCTTTCAGATGTCAACCTCTGAAAATGCCCAGTGCACACTGCTGTTGCCAATTGCCAGGCAGGAGTTTGGACCTCTTATAAAGGAAATTATAATTAGTGTGTATATATGTTCTATTTCAAAATCAGATTAGGAATCTTTTATTTTCCTTAATGTAAATCCTTTCAACTAGCCCGCTAAATAAATATGTAAGGACAGTGGTTTCCTGGTGAGCCTTCACATTAAGATCTGAGCATGAAAGATCACACTGCCAATATTCTAGATCCAGACAAAGATAGGGATGGCATAATCTAAGCAATAAGAGCATGGCCAACATTTATTGTCCACGTTCTATGTGCTCAGCACTATTCCAAGCACTTGTATGCATTATCTCATTTATACTCTCATTTGCACCAATCTGCAAGGTAGGTGGTATATTGTCATCGCCCTTTTGGAACAAGGAAACTGAAGCATGGAGAGGTTAAGTAATTTTGCCTGAAGACCTCCACCTAATAAATGGTGACAGCGATATCCAACCCTGGTTTCCATTACAGAAGCACTCAAAGAACACAGGCTCTGAGCCGGCCTCGTGGCAGAGTGGTTGAGTTCGCGCGCTTTAATGCGGCGGCCCAGGGTTTCGCCAGTTTGAATCCTGAGCACGGACACTGCACTGCTCATCCGGCCATGCTGAGGCGGCGTCCCACATGCCACAACTAGAGGGACCCACAACTAAAAATATACAACTATGTACCAGGGGGCTTTGGGGAGAAAAAGGAAAAAAATAAAATCGTTTTAAAAAATAAAATCTTTTAAGAACACAGGCTTCTCCTTCAGGATAACCTGACCCTCCTCAGGGAGGCTGCGTGGAGCCAACCACGGCTCTGCTGCTAACGAGCTGTATGAGGTGGCCTTGGCCTAGCCACCTACCCTCATTGTGCTGTTCCTGGAAGGGAAACCAAGACAATAATACCTCCCTCATGGAATTGTTTTTCATATGAAAAAAAGTATCTGAATGCCTCTTAAAAATATAGGGGACAGTGGCCAGCCCCATGGCCTCATGGTTAAGTTTGGTACACTCTGCTGTGGTCTAGTTCCTGGGCATGGACCTACACTGCTTGTTGATGGCTACACTGTGGTGGTGACCCACAGACAAAATGGAGGAAGACTGGCACAGATGTTAGCTCAGAGTGAATAATCCTCAAGCAAAAAGAGGAAGATTGGCAAAAGATGTTAGCTCAGGGCTAATCCTCCTCAGCAAAAAAAAAAAAAAAAAAAAAGGGGGGGGACAACCCATGGGTAAGGTAATAATACTATTAATAAATTCAACTCCCTTTGCAGGTGTCAAATGAACATGAGAAACATCTAATTTTTAGGCTTCTGGGTCTAAGCACTATACAAAAAATAGAAAGTGAGGTCATAACTTGTTTATGTTTCAGACATTTGCATGGCAACAAGAAAGGGTAGTAAGTGTAAACCATTTTCAGTTGTGTCATCTCCCAAGGGTCTTCTAGAGGTCTTCTTTCCCTTCACCACTCTCCCCTTTTTTTCAGGCCGGAGTTACTTGGGGGTGGTTACTATAAAAGAAATCTTTTAGTCTTTAAAGACTAAAAGAAGGGGTTGGGGTTAGAAAGAAGACAGGGCCACAAGAGTCCGCTCAGTTCATGTTTGGGTTTAGCCTTCCATAATGCACTTCCACTCCCCAAACTCTGTTCGTTCAACTTGCCTGTGGACACTGTCCTTTTTCTAGGCCCTGGACCGGAGAGTGAGACATTCTGCCTCAGGTGAAGGAGTGTGCCTGGGAAGGAGTTCAGTGAGATGGCTGATGAGCCACATAAGGGCAGGGATTCCAGCGGACAGGTGGAGGGTCCCACAGGGGAGACGGGGGCAGGATGTGGCCCTCTGCTGTGCCAGGGCACTCGGAAGGCCTTGTCATGGATCAGTTTTCTCTCTCTCTCTCTCTCTCTCTCTCTCTCTCTCTCTCTCTCTCTCTCTCGAGAGGCTTCAATGTCCACAACAGTCAGGCCTTGACATGAGGCCAGGGAGAGCGCAGGGAAGACCACAGGAGAATGAGAAGTGCGGAGCAAAGAGCGAAAAGGGCACGGACCTTTATGCCGCGACACAGCTAGAATTCAAGGAGGGATTTTTTTTCCAGTGGGCCATGGCGATCTCCGATCCCCACACATTCAAACATCCCTGACAAAGGAGAAATAGAATTACGATAACAGTAATCACAGCCACCATTTGTTGAATGTATACCATGTGCCAGGTCTTGGGCCCAGTTCGTTTCTTACTTAATTCTAAGAACGCTGTGATGGAGGTGTCATCCACATTCTAATCATGGTAAAACTGAGGCACAGCCCACTGTTATATCTATCAACTTAGCCTCTCCAGGCCTCAGTTCTCTGCTCCCTACCACACAGGGCAGAGAAAGGAGTGCCCATGACAAAATCAAGTTGTTAAAGCTGTTCACACCCCAGCCAGCACCTGGAAGAGCCCGGGAGACTGCAGCTGCCGCCAGCACAACTGTTAGATGCAGAGCTGTGAGCTCACACTCACGGGGAAAGCCCGTGGGAGAGCAAAGGGGATACTGTCTTCTTGTCTTTTCTTGGATGAATATTGCTTACTATTGGGACTGGAAGCCAACAATGAGACTGTTACAGCTGAATGAAGACAGGAAGAGTAAACTGATCTTAGAGAAGGGCCAAGAGAAACTCCCCCTGTGCTTCCTTGGAGAAGAAACCTATCCATCCTTAAAGCAAAAAGGCAACTTCTGGCTGGTTTTTCCTCTCCTTTCATCAATGGAATGAATACAGTGGCAGATGCGTTTCTGTTAAAACACAGAAACAGCAGCGTGTGCAAGCTTGAGCACAAATGATTTTGTGATGGGGCCAACAGAAGGAGAAAATCTACTCCCCTCCTTTAAAAAGGGGGCTTTAAAAAAATTCTCCTTAAATGGCCAACAAAGGTGGTAACTAGTTAGAATTACAGATCCTCAATACATGTGCTGATGCCACACCCACACCACAGCAAGAGCCCCCTCACCATCTCTCTGCCTCCAACCTCTTCATCTGCCAATTCACAGGCCATAATCACTTCCCGTCCACACCCGGCTCACATGTCTTGCCCTTTCTATAGCCTTCAGTGATTTCCAGATGCCTCATATAAACTTGAAACACCACACATGGGCACTGAAGGCCCTCTATGGCCAGCCCCAACTTAACTTTTTCAGTCCTAGCAACCCAGTATGACCAGTACACCACCCACACATGCCTGCACCCTCCCTCGGGCTTCCCACGGAAGCGTGAGTCAAATAATCTTACTGCCCTAAAAAATCTAGTTAAAATGCTCCCTCCTCCAGGATGTCCTCTCTGAGCACCCCAGTTGCAAGTGACACTTTCTCCTCTGCACTGTCATGGAACTGTCACATAGCACAGATGAGCTTGTACAAATACCAACCTCCTAGAGGGCAGTAATGGACTCTCTCTCACATTTATGGAGCAGCTACGACTAAGTAAGCAGCAGACATGGTGCCAGACGCCAGAGTTACAAAAATGAATAAAATACAGTCCCCACCCTAGAGGAAGTTATACCTTGAGCAGAGGAGATAGAGATGTAAAGTAATTTACAGTCGTTATGGTAGGAAACATGCCCTATAATCCAGGCGTACAAAGAGCAAAGGCATAGATTAACTCAGAATAGGGGCCATTTGAAAAGCAAATGTCCTTTAAGGAGGACAATACATTTGCTGCATTATCTTGGAAGATTAAAACAACTTCCTGCCCTTAAAGTTCGTTAGGGTGTGTAAATACCTAATAAATATTTATGGAATGAATAAGTGTAAGCTTAGGCTCAGAAGTCAGTATTTTCATTGTATACCTAAGGTGTCTTGGGATAAAGAGTTCTAATTACTTATGTAACAAAGGTATCATGTTTAATATCATTTATGACCCAACTATTAGTCAAAGAAAAATTATTTAACTTCTTTCACAGTAACAATACTTCAAATTATTCTCTGGGTACTCTACGAAAAACAAAGTATCATATCTTAAGAACTATAAATGCACACTCCTTCAAGTTAACGATAAAAATTGGTTTTTTTGAGAGAAAAAACATGATAGTATCTTCAAATATCCACTAAAGAATTTTGCAACCTGCATAAAATATCAATCAATATAAATATTGATTAAGTGTATTTTCTTAGAGGACACTGGTTATTTCCCTCAGCCTAAAGGTACTTGGTTGCTCTGGTTTCTAGAGCTTTCATCACTTTCTATGATCTCTCCCCCACCTCCAGTTTAGAATAAAAGGTGTGAACAGGCTGTCATCTGAGGAAATGGTGGACCTCCCTACAAAGAACAAGGAAGCAACAGTATCCTGAGATTTCCTGAGCACAAGCAGTAGTAGCCTGGCTTCAAACTTTCTCTCGAAGTCAATGAATCACAGTGGTACCTAGGAGCAACTGGAACTGTGTGGGGACGAGGGAGGGTTACTGTGCTCTGGTTGTCAAAATGATGCTAAATATCCTACAATGTGGGACAGTCCTCCACTCCAAAGGGAAGTCCAGCCCACGTGCCAGCAGCACCCTCTACGATAAACACTGAGCCAGCTCCCTGAGGTAGGGACACTGTCTTAATTAATCTTCAGAAAGGAGTCCCTCAGTCTCTAGCATCTAACAAAGCACCCATAGTCATTAGACAGTAAAGAAAGAACGAAGGGAAGGAAGGAGGAAAACAGGAAAAGGAGAGCAGGGATTACAGACATTCTAAATCCTTGTTCTGCCACCTGAGTGGCATGGCCCTGGACAAGTTACTTTCTCTCTCTGAACAGGTTTCCTCGTGTGTGAAATGGACATAGCAGCCCCCATCACTACAGAGTTAGTGTCAAGATCAAGAGAACAGGTCTAGGACATACTACAGGGCTAGCAGATGTTCAGTAAATGTTCATTTTTTCCCCTTTTCTTCCCCATGAAATTGCTAGTTGCCTGTATTCAGCGATCTTCCAACATCAAAAGGACGGTTCTCATACCGTTAAAGTGAGTTGGTAACGTGAACGGAAATGAAAGAGTAATTGTTCCCTCCGTCTCCATTATCATCTTGGCCAGCACACCCGCCATCCCTGAAGCTTCACAGCACACTTGGACTGTTATCAGGTGAACTCCGGACACCTGTGGCCCAGGGCGAGTGCCGCGCGCTCCCAGAGGGAGGGAGATGAATGAGCTTTTATCTAGGGGAGTCGTTTCCACCCACATCTCTCTGGGGAGAAAAGGCTTTATCAGGATCAATGAGAACAGACGTGAGGTTCCCCCAGCTCTTCTCAAGCCGCTTTCTCTCCTTTCTGAACCTACCCCAAAATTCAAGACCCAGAGTGCCAAGTCCCTCAGCAACACCACAAACATCCACACATAAGCAATCCTGCCCTGGCATCGTAGGGGCACCTCACGGTGGGAGGGGGCACAGAGCCTACCAACAACAGGAAGACTTCTCCAAACCAGGAACTCCCCTCATGCAACCTCCACCCGCGTCTTTAGAGGAATTCCTAAGATTACGTTGTTACTGAGTCTGTGGTCACACACGTGCACTCCATTAACTAGAAGGAATATATAGCTATAAAAAGTCTGTGCAAGTCAGAATAAAGTAGGCATTGCGGTCTCAATCCCCCTGCAGGCGGGGAACGTGAATCTCATGCTGTGTGGGATCTCACACAATTCACCCTCAAGCAGGTGTGACAAGTGCCCCAAAGGCAAAGCACCAGGTCTGTCTGAGATTCCTAAAAGGAGATGGTGTGAAGAAAGCGCAAGGACTTTGATGGCAAAGAAGGTTCCAGTCCTGGCTCTAGCTCTTACCAGCTGTGTGACTGCAGTGCTTCCAGATCCCTTCCCCAGCCTGCCCCTGCTCTGATCCCAGGCTTCCTTGCCATCTGGCTGCCAACTACATTCCACCAGGGGTTTGGGTGGTAGTGAGCAGTGAAGAGATGCTGGAAGGTGAGAGGAAGAGCCCCTCTGCCGGTGTCCCAGCACCTGATGCAGTGCCAGCTTCAGGAGGATAGGCCAGAGCCTGGAATTCCACCTCCACCCCCTGCCCCTCCAGCCCTAGGGGTGGCAGTGGCTTCCTGAGGCTGCTAATCTCTCGGTTGTCTGGCTGGCTTCTCAGCTCTCCCATCACCTATATTATTTATTTCCTATATTAAATTCCCTCTGAAATATCTCATGTGGTTTCTAGTTTCCTAAACTGAACTCTGGCCTGTTTCTTAGCCTTTCCAAAGAGTTTTTCTCAGTAATGACAAAACCTTTATTAACAGGGTTGTTTAAAAAACTAAAGATGGGGCTGGCCCACTGGTTAAGTTCGTGCACTCCACTTAAGCGGCCCGGGGTCTGCTGGTTCTGATGCCGGGTGTGGACATGGCACTGCTTATCAAGCCATGCTGTGGCAGGCGTCACACATATAAAATAGAGGAAGATGGGCAGAGATGTTAGCTCAGGGCTAGTCTTCCTCAGCAAAAAGAGGAGGACTGGAGGCAGATGTGAGCTCAGAGCTAATCTTCCTTAAAACACACACACACACCAAACTAAAGGTAATAGGTGTAAATACAGTACAAGTAAATACTTGGAAATGCTTTCCCTTTTCTCACATGGAGAACCTAAGTGCAAACTGCACGTTGAAGAGCGAATCTGAGTATTACAGACTTAGGACATCCGCAGGTAAAAATTCTGGGTCAGCCTGAGGCTTCCCTCAGGAAAGTCCCATAAGGCTGTATTCCTCCTGGGTTCATTAAAAAGAACTCTCTTAAGCTAGTTTTCTTTTTCCTCCCAGCCTCTCTCCCTTTAATTCTAGAAGCTGTTTTCCATGTGAAATGTAACCTGGAATCTCCCCCCTGGGCGTCACCATCCTCACTCTCAATCCACTGCCGCAGCAAGGATTCCTGCAAACATGCAGCCCGGTAAAGAAGTTTCTAGCATACGGTGAACCTCTGTCTCTGGAGGAGAAGAAAGTACCTGAACCCCCAGGACGGGTCTCCTTCTTGGTCCTGGTCTCAGCTTGGGAACCAGCACAGAACTACGGGCCGGGAGTGAGGGAGGCCGTCAGCCAGCATAAAGCCAGCCAGCCCTGCTCCTGTCCTTAGGGGTTGGTTCCTCAAGGTCTATTTTAATTATGTTTCCTTGAAAATTACCAAGAACAAAAACAACTTCTTCAAAAATTGGCAATTTTTCCTCTTAAAAGTAAAAAGATAGTTTTTATTTTGGATGGTTTTCATTATCAGGATTTTAATGGTTGAAAAAAATTTTTTTTGGCTAGGTCAAAAAAATCTCTGGTTCTCCAACACTCTAGACAGAGCAGCAGGGCTCCCTGGCTCCAGTACCGTAAACCAAACCAGCAAAAAGTACAGGTTCTTAGTCAACCCTGGAGCACCTGAAGGAGTGCAGCTCCCTCATGTGTCACTCCTCTGTTCCGGTTCCCTTCACCGGAGGCAACCACACACGGCATCATTCTTCCCTGTGTTCTAATCCCTTAGGATGGGGGTGGGTGGATTCTGCATCCGTGTGTGATATTATCATTCTGTGCTGAAGCAGAGAAGACAAAAGACTGTCAAGTCTGGAGTAAAACACAATTCTGTATCCTTTATCAGTAGGCCACCTCCCTACCCAGTTGATAGTGTCCCTGCCTCTTCCACAGACATCGGAGGGTTGGGAGATGGGTACTAACCCACCCTGAATGTCGGCTACATTCCTGCAAAGAAGGGAAAAGGCACTGAATGGGAAAAATGAGCCAGTGAAATACAAGTATGCACTGCACATGGCCTAACGGTAACACTAAAATCCTTCTGTTTTAAGATACTTTAAACACATATTATGTGTATCATTCAGCACAAAACTCATAAGAACAAGTGAAAAGAATAAGATATCGTTTCTGAAATCTTAAAGCAATAGGAAGGACAGGTTAAAAGAACTGTAAACTACTGATGACTAGAGTTAGAAAAGCAGACAGCGTCCTGAGGGGTGACCGAATGTACCCCTCCAATGGGGCAACAGTCAGGGAAAGACTGGAGCTGGGCCACACAAGCTCTGCCTGACGACACTGGAGAGAGGCTGTGGCTGGCACGAGGGTGCCCACTCCCTTTTGGGCGTGTTCCCACCCTGTCTGCAAGGCAGGGCTAAGCCAGCTCAGAAGGCCCTGAACCATACCCTCAAGTCTCTCAAGTGAGACTGTTGTGCTGTACAACAAAGACACATGCACACGCACGTACACACATGCAAACAATGTGAAAGTTAGCCCAGTCTCCAGGTATGTAAACCAGACAGCCATTCGGGTAAGGACAATGGTACCCACTGCGGTCAGACTACAAGGTTGACTTTAGCAGGTAGATACAGAGAACCAAAAAATTGGGTTGCCGAAAGCTGCTTTGCACATTTAAGTTTGGGTTTTTTTTTTTTTTTTTTAAAGATTTAATTCTTTCCTTTTTCTCCCAAAGCCCCCTGGTACATAGTTGTGTATTTTTAGTTGTGGGTCCTTCTAGTTGTGGCATGTGGGATGCTGCCTCAGCATGGCTTGATGAGCAGTGCCATGTCCGCTCCCAGGATCCAAACTGGCGAAACCCTGGGCCGCTGAAGCAGATTGTGCGAACCTAACTACTACAGGTTTTTGTTTTTTTAACGGGAGATGATAACAAGGCCTGGGAACGAAGAGCACAGAGCTTCCTAGGGTGAGGCAAAGTTCTGTCCTGGCTTCCAGGCTCCAACACCTGTCCTAAGCATCCTGGCCTCACTGCCTTTTCTCTGCTATTCCCAAATAATCCAGACTGCAGGTTATCACAGGCCACATTCCTGACAAGAAACAAAGAAAAATTCTACTGACCCACTTGGGGAAAATTTTTTGATAACAAAATTATTACCCATATCTCCATGAGGGATTAAAGAGCTCAAATTATATTTACTGGATTTCAAACATTCGCTAGGACACCTTAAAGTTTAGATGTTGTCAGGCCGGCCTCATGGCTGAGTGGTTAAGTTTGCTCGCTCTGCTTCGGCAGCCTAGGGTTTCGCTGGTTCGGATCCTGGGTGTGGACATGGCACCACTTATCAGGCTGTGCTGAGGCGGCATCCCATATAGCACAACCAGAGGCACTCACAACTAGAATCTACAATGTACTGGGGGGCTTTGGGGAGAGGAAGAAGAAAAAAAAAGAAGATTGGCAACAGATGTTAGCTCAGGTGCCAATCTTTAAAAAAAAATTTAAAAAATTAAAAAAAAAAAATTTAGATGTTGATCTTAAGGCTGTGAAGGGCAGTGACCAAATATAAGAACACTTCTTTTCATGATTTAAGTAGATATCCTAACTAGATTTTCTAAATCACTATATAAATACCTTCAATGGGTACCAACACTGAGCTGGGTTCTCCAGGGTACTGGTTCCCAAACCAGACTGCTTGCTAGAATCCCTTCAGAAGCTTGAAAAGATACTGATGCCTAGGTCCCAACCCCAGAGACTCTGTTTAATGAGGGATATGGCCTGGGCATCGGTATTTTAAAATACTGATGGTGATTCTAATAGTCAGCAAAGTTGAAGACCCATTGCTATAGGTAACAATCGTCAATAAAAAGGAATGAAGTCCTGATATATGCTACAACATGGTCAAACCTTAGAAACACGATGTTAAGTGAAAGAAGCCAGTCACACAAAACCACATATGGTATGACTTCATTTATATGAAATATCCAGAACAGACAACTCCATAGAGATAGAAAATAGATGAGTGGTTACCAGGGAGTTGAAGGGAAACGGGGGGTGACTACTAACAGATATGGGGTTTCTTTATGGGGTAATGAAAATGTTCTAAAATTGATTGTGGTGACAGCTGTCCAACACTGAATACACTAAATCAATCAACTGTCCAATTTAAATGGGTGGTCTGTATGGTATGTGAATTACATTTCATAAAGCTGGAAAAAAAAAAAAGAAAGAAATATAAATGCAATACCCAGCTCGAAAGAAAGTTAGGATCTAGCTGTAGAGGAAAAAACCCAAAAAACCACAGATTCACAGATAAGTATCAGAGATTTTAAAAGGCCATTAAAGAGAATTGCCTAATGCAGAAAATAAAAACTTCAGGAGAAGGCTTCAAAGCCAAAATGATCTGATTTTTCTTTTCTCATCCAATCATTCTTCTCTGATTTGAACAAAGCAATGGAGAGTTCGGATCTCGGCAGCATGCTGCCCATACTACAGGCCCCACAGTCTCAATTTCCAAGCTTGTGAGAAAGGAATGACTACTTAGCATTGCCAAGGAATGTTTTGTTTTAATCCTTCAGAATACAGACTGTTGATGGATTATAATGCCTCTTGAGTCAGTTATCAACAGGGCCTTTGAAAGATGGCCGTGGTGCTCTGAATCCTTCCTATGCCCTGGATTTGTCTTTACTGCCCCCAGAGTTTGGGCCAAATAAACTCACATGCTCACACACACATAAAGACGTTCATAGATGAGGCTCTGTGACACACAGGTATTATAGGACGCAGGCCATAGAAATGGCTGGTTAAAGGTGCTCCTTACCCTCAGAGTTCCTAAAATTCTTAATACTAATAGTTAAAAAGTGTTCCCTGTGGCAGGAGCTGACACATAGAAAACTCTCATTTTAGGCAGGGGAGGATTTTGTTTCGCAAGTCTTATTTTTTTTTTTAAGGTGGGGGGAAGGGTTGGTGCAGGAACACGATTTGTATTTTTCTAATACTGTTAGGGAATTATACACTTAAACGTATTTTTGCTTTCATTTCCAGAAAACACACCATTATCAATTAAAGAGGGCTTGGCCTATACCTTAGAGCCCTTTTAATAAATGTTTGTTGGAGTATATTTAAAAGCAGGTAGCAATGAAATTTTAATAACTTCTAGAAATCATATTATCAAAATGTAAACTCTATTCTCCCTTTTATAGTAAACTTAGACAGTCAAAGGTAAAGGAAGCAGGTTAAATACTGCATATGGTAAACTTGTTCTCCTATAGCCTGGTGTGCAACAGATTTCAGCAAACTTTCAGAAGTGGCTGAGACAGGCATTTAAATACCCTGGGTTTACTCAGGCCAACTTTTATGCAAATCATCCAGTGGATCCTAAAAATCCTGCAGCCCACTTAATTCACACAAATAAGACAATAATTCTGAAAACAATTTGTTCAACGATAAGAACTAAGAAATAACCCTCATACACTGTTGGTGGGAATGCAAACTGGTGCAGCCACTATGGAAAACAGCATGGAGATTTCTCAAAAAGTTAACAATAGAAATACCTTATGACCCAGCCATCCCACTACTGGGTATCTATCCTAAGAACCTGAAATCAGCAATTCCAAAAGTCCCATGCACCCCTATGTTCACTGCAGCATTATTTACAATAGCCAAGACGTGGAACCAACCTAAGTGCCTAGCAACTGACGATTGGATAAAGAAGATATGATATATATGTACAATGGAATACTACTCAGCCATAAAAAAGGACAAAATCATCCCATTCACAACATGGATGGACCTTGAGGGTATTATGTTAAGTGAAATAAGCCAGACAGAGAAAGACGAACTCTGTATGACTCCACTCATAGGTGGAAGTTAACATACAGACAAAGAGAACTGATTGGTGGTTACCAGGGGAAAGGGGGTGGGGGGTGGGAGGAGGGCACAAAGTGTGAAGGGGTGTACCCACAACATGACTAACAATAATGTACAACTGAAATTTCACAAGGTTGTAAACTATCATAATCTTAATAAAAAAAAAAAACTAAGAAATAAAGTTTTGAACTTTGAAATGTAGTATTCTCAAAACCCCCAGGAAGCTTCCACTTGAGCCCTTATGCTTGCTTCAATTCAGCAATGCCAAAACAGAAGATTAGTGCCTAATTTGAGCCACAGGTTTCCACTAGCTGCCAGCTCAAATTCTCACCATTCTCCCTGCTTTCCTTCAACCTGGCTTAAGCCTGTCTGTCCCACTCATCACCATATACATCTTTAGTACCAAACTTACTTTTGACCACGACTTCCAAATGAAAAGAGCCAACGGGACAGGGGAAGGTACCAACTAACAAGGCAAACAAAGGAGAACAAAGATGCCAGGAGATTTAATGAAGAAAAAGGAAAACGGTCCCTGAATAAGCGTGAGGCAGAATCTCGGGCACTGCTGAAATCCCAGGAATTTTAAAAAACAATTATTATCGGGGCCAGCCCGGTTGCCCAGTGGTTAAGGTTGCACACTCCACTTCAGCAGCCCGGGGTTTCACCGGTTCGGATCCTGGGTGTGGACATGGGCACGGTGGGGCAGCATCCACATGGCACGGCCAGAGGCACTCGCAACTGGAGTATACAGCTGTGTGCTGGCGGGCTTTGGGGAGAAGAGGAAAAAAGAAAAAACGAAGATTGGCAACAGTTGTTGGTTCAGGTGCCAATCTTAAAAAAAAAAAAAAAAAACAATGATTATATTAAGAAATAGTCCTGCTTCTCTAAATTAACCCCCCTAGGCCCCTGTGTCTTCCTTAAAAGGTCCCCATGTGCTAATTCCACCGATAGGTTGTATTTACTCTCACTATCTTCAAGAAGGCCACCACCCCCTCACATACACAGAAATTCCTGGTAAGGGCAAAAGTGCAGAGATCAATCTTTTTAATTCCTGCCTCTCCCTCCCCCAGTTTTTCTCAATTTATCCACTTTTTAAAGTGTGAACTTTTCCTCCTGTTTGAAGTTTAATGAGTCCTGGTCCAGTTTGGCAGGGGTGATTAAGAGCCATCTGGAGGTGGACCACCTAGCTTGGAATCCCACCTCTGCCACTCAATAGCTGGGTCACTTTAAGCAGGACTCTTGCCCTCCCCATGCCTCTTTTCTCACCTAGAAACTGGAGCTAATAGTATTTCCCAGGGGGTTACTGCGAAATTATACACGTGAAGCAATTATCACACTGCCTAGTGTGCAAGGAAGCACCTGATAACTCATCCATTATAATCTTAGTGCCAAATTCTTCCTGCACCCAAGAGTTTACACCGAAAAGTTAACCACAGATGAAGGGACAGTTAAAGAGGAAATAATATTTATGCAAAGCTCCCTTTAAATGTGTTCAGCCAGCAGAGAGGAAATCCGCCCCCCCCTGCAAAAATGTGCTTATACTCCATAACAAATTCCTTTTCTCATGCAGCTCTGTAAGTATAATTCATCCCGAATAAAAATAAATATTAAGAAAAGTAATGTATTTGCTTTTCAACTCTTCCTGGTAATCCTAAAGGAAGACACTATTTTCCCCCAAGCATTGTTTATAAAAACCCAAGTTAACAGAAAGAAAGATTCCAAAATGGCCCGAGTTATTTTTAATGCAGAAAGACAGATGTGAATTGTGTTATTTATCCTCCTGCATGCTGCTTCCACAATCTCGAGAGATTTTTCACCTGTCTAAAAAGTCAAGTTGTTCTTTGGTTAACATTCATTCAGGAGATGAGAAGCCTGTCCTATTTTTCTTTCAAAATAATCTTATCGGTCTAGTCCAAGACCAAAGTACTTTATCTCTCCAAGACACCCTTGAAAAGAGTAATGGATGGCTTCCACCTAATGGAGATACAGAATCTAAGACCCACCTTCCTGCCCTGTTCGTCAAACGGCCTCTGCACAGAGGGCCAAAAACAGTATCACAAAACCAACTCACACTTGGAATTTCTTTGAAAAAAGGTCACAATCCATTTCTGACTGTTCAAATCTTTCTGGACTACAAACAATGATTTAATATGAATCACAGTTATAAACATGAAATTGATTCTAAGTTTTACTGTATTGTCTTTTGTCATAGTCTTCAAATATGCAGACTGATGTCTGATTACAAAGGTGGAAAGGCGGTTACCTTATCAAACAAAACTGGAAAATTCACATTTAAAAGAGAAAGCAGCACATATGCTTCATGCATCTCTGTATACGGAATGTTAAACTACATAGTAAAGAAAGAAAAAAAAAATAGAAGGCTCTAGGCTACGATTCTCGAATTTAGGAAAACTTAAGTGCATTAGCATCACATATCTTTTGCTCATATAGATTACTCTTGAACAGCAGCTAAACGGAAAGCACAATTTACTTTTTCACACTAGTGGGAATCCGGGCAATACAATCCTAATCATTACTGGGGGAAAGTTCAAGACCAAAAGCTTTAAGAAAAAAAAGCATAATGAATGCAATGTCAGTAACTTAAAATCCTACTTTAGATCTTCAAAATCAATCTAAAACTTTACCTTTAAGAGCACAAACGTATTTACTGTATCTATTAAGTTACACATTTCCTTGAACCAAATTTTTTTTTCCCCCAAGAACCCAATTACAAAAAAAAAAAATTTGGAAACATAAATATCTACTCCTTTAAAAGTCCCTACAAAGTATGAACAGAAACTTGTTCACTTTTATAACAATTTACAGAACTTGTTAGCAAAGCATTATGAAACACGAACGTCCCATCCTCCCCCCTTGCAAAAGAAGCAACATGCTAAGAAATCGAGGCAAATTCTCAAACAGAAAAGGACAACTATATAAAGCACTCAAAGGAGAAATAACATATGAAAGCAAAACATTACTAACAATCTAAAAGCAAGAGAAATGCTCATTTACACCCGCAACTCTTACCCTTGACAGCAGAGAACAGAATATTCTGCCTTATACATTTTGGAATCGCAAATTTGAGAGGCTAAATCCAAAGACAAAGCCGCCCTGGGGAAAATAACAATTGCGCAACAGATCAACAGCTCCAACTTGTCCCTTGGCCCCGACGCGGCAAGGTTTGCACGCTATAAAGCAGGAAAGGGCCAACCGAGGGCCGCCGTGACAGCCAACAGGCCACTGTCAGGGAGGCCGAGGCCCCGAACGAGGCGTGCGCCACGGGGAGGCACCGCGCGGGATCGAGAAGCCCGGGGCGCGGCCGACTCCGACCTCAGAGCCCGCTGCCCCAACCCGCACTTCCCCGCGCGTCGCGAGGGGCCGACCCGAGGTCTAAGAGCCCGAACTTTTCCCACCGCGCGAGGGAGCGCGCGGGGCCCGGTGGCGCCGCCGCACGTCGGGGCGTCGGAGCTGGCTGGGCACTTCAGGACCTCCTCCCTCCCCCACCCTGGGGGTTGGGCTTTCTCGCCAAACTGCCTAAGAGCGATCCGATGGATGGACTGATGGATTACTTTCACCCTTAGACGGCCCGGGGTGGGGGAAGAGCGCCGCGCCGCAGCCTGCGCCCCCGGAGGTCGGGGCCGGGGGCGGCGGCAGAGGAGGGGCTCCGGGTCCCTGCCCCGAGGAGACCTCAACTCCCCCGAGAGCGGCCCCGTGACTAGGCACATTTTTGTGACTCCGAGGCGGGGGAGCCGCACAGCCCCGGAAGGGCCGGGCTGCGCCAGCTCAGACCGCCAGCGTCCGCCCCCTCCTGCCCTGCTGCCCCTGGGGCCGCTCAAATTCGGGGGGCTGCCCGGGGCTCCGGTGACCCAGCTCCGGCGGCCGGGGACGCGGCTAGAGACGCCCCTCCCCCCCGAGCTTGGGCGTAGTCCCCAAACCCCAACCCAGTCGCCCTCAGGGGCCGCGGGCACACTGTCGGTCGGGCCACCCAGCCGCGCCCCGACTCCCCTCGCGGCCCCTTGGGTCCCCGCTCCCCCTCCCAGTCCGGCCCCGGCGCAAGCGCAGCGGCTCCAGTGCATGGCCGCTGCAGTCCTGGCTCCGGCCACAGACGGGAGGAGAAGCCGGCTGCAGCTGTCCCTTCCGGGCCGTGGCTCCCTCGCTCCCTGCCCCCGTCCTGACACCACCGCAGGGCCCGGAGGGCCGGGGCAGCACCTGCTGGGACGGCTGTGCGGGCGGCGGCACCTCCAAGTCCATCATACTGAGGTGGGGACCGTGCTCTGGGGCTCCCCGACGGCGGCCCTGTCCCGGCTCTCGAGGCGCGGCACGGGCGGCAGCAGCGGCTCCTCAGGTCTCCCCGGCACTCGCTTCTCCGCGACACAGCCGGAGTCGGCGGCCGGGCTCCTGTCCCGCTCCGCCTCCCGCCCCCCGAGGGCGGGGCAAGAGCCCGGGCCCTTCCTTTCCCCGCCGGCCGCGCGGGCCGAGCTTCCGAAAATCCCCCACCCTCGTCGCGGCTGACGCAAGAAGCCGGCGGTCTGGGGGCGGGGGTCCCTGCGGGCGGGCGGGGTGCCGGGAGGAGGGTTGCCTTAGCTCCCCGGTGCGCCCTCTCAGTTTGCTCTCCTCGGCAAACAAGACTAATGCTGTCCGCCCGCGAGATTAAGAGTTGTTTGCCGAAGGTCGCTCGGGTTCCGGCGCTTTGAAACAGTTTAAACAGTTGGGACGAACACGCCTGGAGACCCGGCGAAGGCGCTGGTGTCGGAGCTGCGCCTCCCTGATTTGGAGTTGCAGAACCTTGCCCCGCTTTATCTCACCCAACTGCCCGTGAGTGGCGCCAGCCCCGGGGGCGGGGGCTGCAGGCTGGGACGCGGGCCGTGCGCACCGCGCACTGGCCTTCTGCCCTCGGTCCCCTCCGGGGCTGGAGCCAGTGGGACTTGCCCAGGGGAAATGTGGCCCGCGCAGGGAGCTCGTGCTCGCAGTCACCCTAAGCGCCCTCCACTTACTCCCACGCGCTTTGCACTCTCGTTAGGCTCAGGTTGCCAAGGGCAAACCGAGAAGTCTCTTGGTCCGAGAGTGGTCAGTATTGTCCACCAAGAGCTTCTCTTCCCAGCAGAGCACGCACACCACACCAGAGATGGCGTCCTTGAACGCTGTGCAATACTACAACATGCATAACCTTTACAAGTTTCTTTTCACGCACGACATAACTTAAAAAATAAAAAAGATCAAGTTATAAAATAACTTGTTTGTATAATATGGACTCGTTTTGTAAAAACATGTACCTAGAAAAAAATTGAAAGTTGTCTGCCAAAATATTAATAGTTGTAGAATCATGAGTAATTTTTACCTTTCTCTTTGTAGTTTTAAAACTTCAAGTACTTGAAAACAGGAATATTATGACATCTTTTAAGATTTAAAAGAGAATAAATTTTTTTTTCTCTTATACGTTAACAATTTTTCTCACTCTTTAACATGCCTACTTTTCAGTTTCTAGGTTCTTGGAATTATGCAAAACCAGGTGAGTAGACTGTGCCCGCAGTGGTTTTACTATTTCATTCAAAAGCCTGTCGCCAAAAAAAAAAAAAAAAAAAAAGCCTGAGTATGGCAGATCAACGCGCTATAACCTGCAAAGAACTACCTTCTCTTGGTTGAGTAATTTGACACTCACAGGATTTATGTGTAAATTAATATGGTCAAGTATTCCTTGAGGTAAGTGAAGCCTAAATTAATTCCTTGTAATTGAAGCAAGCGTCTTCACCTTGAATTAAACCCTCTCAGCTGTTATGTGAAAAGCCTGCAAAATAATCTGCACACTGAAAACAAGTTTAGGGGAGATTATTTACAATGGACCTGACATGAAACATGCAAAGACATAACGAAATGACATTTCTGCGTCAAAGAAGGGCACAAGAGTATATTGTTAACAATTCAAGTTACTTATTAAAACTACTAAATCTGTGAAGGCAGACAGTAAGCCCAGGAGGCAGGAGATACCAAAGTCATATATGACATGATTGCTGCCCTCAAGGAGTTTATAAAGTGTTTGGTATTTCCTTGTTAAGCAACAATTTTCCATTGAGTTTAGACTGAATGAAATAACCTTTACTTTTACAAAACTGCAGTTGCTGAATGTATATTATTTCAGGCACCTGCAGAGTACATATTTTCGAAGGGAGGAGAACAATATAAGAATCTGAACATGTTTAAGAAAAATAAACACTAAGGAAAAGCTGTTTGGCTTTGAACGGTGGTTCAGCACAAGGAAAGGGAACCACAGTCTTAGACCACCCCTGTCAAAGAGGTTCCCAGTCTCGGCAAACACTGAGATGAGATGTCTTCATGTGTGAACCTAGGCCTTGCCCTCCAAACTTCCATGTTATGCTATTGGGCCACAGTTGCTCCACGCTGAGAAGTTCCAGGAGAACAGGATAGAGGATGCTGGTTTTTCTCTCCTGTCCCAGTGCCAGGGGAGTCCTTTCTACTGCTAGGCTCTCCTAGCTACTATTTTATTTTTTCCCCCAATTGGTTTCACATTCTACTAACCCTTGTATATTTCCATTCATGTCTGAATTTTTTTGCTGTCTTTGGAAAGACAACCCTCCATGTATGCTAGAAATGTGTGAGGATTGTAATACTTTGATCTAGAATTCTTATAAAAAAATAAGCGTCATCAAGTAAGCCTTTTGAGTTCACAAAATTTGGGTAATGGTGATGTGATGACCCATTTATTTCACCTTCTTCTTGGTGATCTAATCTGCCAAGTTTGAAAGGCCCAAGAAAGTACCACTGTTTCAAAATTCTTCATCACCTTGAGGCTTCTTCCCTCTTCTTTTCACTTCCTCTTAATTGTACTCCATCTTCAAGCCAGAAAATATCCAGACTCTCTTGGATTTAGAGTTGAAATTCTAAATTTGTTCAGCTTGTAGTAGCTGGTTTCCAAAGGTGGCAGCCAATGAACCACCCTTCCTGCTACTGATGTGCTTGTGTAGTCTCCCCACATTGAATCGAGTGACTTGCTTTAACTTAGGGAAGGAGGCTGGAAGTGACAGTAGGCCAGGTCTCTGCCTAAGCCTTAAAAAGGCCTGCAAGCTTCTGATTTTACACTCTTAGAAGTCAGCCATCATGTGAGAAGTTTGACTATCTTCATGGGAAGAGAGGCCATGGGGACAACCCTGGAGGATGAGACTCCAAGTGGAGAGAGGCTATATGAAGCAAAAGGGCACCAGGCTTGTGAGTGAAGAAACCATCTTGGACTTTCCACCCTAAGTCAAGCCCCAGAGGACTCCAGCCCCAGCTGCTATCTGACTGCAACCATATATGAGAAACTCCAAGCAACACCAGCAGAAGACTGCCTGGCTGAGCCCAGTCAGCCCAAAGAATTGCAAGAGATTATAATGTTGTTTTTAGCCACTGAGTTTTGGGGTGGTTTGTTTCACAGCAACAGATAACCAAAACAGCATATATTGGATATAGAAGGCAAGGTTTCTCCTGGCTGCCCCTTCCTGTGAATGAGGAGGGTATCTGTCCTATAATATATATTTGTTGCTACATACAAAGTAAATCACCTTGGGGCCGGCCCGGTTGTTGAGTGGTTAAGTTTGTGCGCTCCGCTTCGGCGGCCCAGGGTTTTGCCGGTTCAGATCCTGGACGCAGACATGGCACCGCTCATCAGGCCATGCTGAGACGGTGTCCCACATAGCACAACCAGAGGACCTACAGCTAGAATATACAACTGTGTACTGTGGGGCTTGGAGGAGAAGAAGGAAAAAACAAAAAAAAGATTGGCAACAGATGTTAGCACAGGTGCCAATCTTTAAAAAACAAAAGTAAATCACCTCATCACAGCATGCATCAGTATCATACTATTAGATAGACGATAGTGAGATATTCTCCTTATCAAAATACACTTAAGGAACACAGGCATTTCATCAATTAAGTAGTCAGATGTGTAAATGCATAGAGATTTTGGCCCTAACGTGACCTCATTTATACCAGTTATGTAAGATACTTGTTGAATATCTTCTGAGGGAATTTGAACTTCGGGAGCAGCATGCCCCATGGATAAACTGAACTCCACTATAGCAGCGTTCAAAATAATTGGTGTATTTATTTCAAAACACACCCATAACCTTGGTTCCTCGGGGTGCACATCTCACTATGCAAACTGCTTGATAAAAGAGCTGTGTATCTCCAAAGCCAGTTTTAACTTGCAGAGTTTCCTGGTCATAATAGAAACAGTACTCTGCAGGAACCGCAGGGCAGTGAGTAAAGAGAAAAACCCAGAAGTTTAAAAGAGTGCTTTTCAATTATATCTGTTGATACCTATATAAATATACATGCACAGGAAAAAGAGACTGAACACATATAGTCCAAAATGTTAACCATTATTATTCTGATTAACTTACTGATGATTTTATTTTTCTCATTTTTGCTAGTCTGTATTTTCCTAAGTAAATATTACTTTTATAATAACAAGTAGAAAAGTGGGGGTGGGGTGTAGTGTTAGGGAGGAACACTGCTTTTCTCCCAAGCCACTGGGTCCATTTCCTTTTCAAATTGAATTTTAACCACAAGCTTTGCAAATCTTTCCATTCTGTATATACTAGAGTGGAGCCTGGAGAATTTGACCACATCTTTAAGTGTGGTTGCGGTAAAGGTCTAAAGATCCTTTGCTCTTTCAATCTGCTAACTAGCAAAGTTTCGCTGAGCAGAATAGGAGGGAGCCACAGACAAAGATGGAATTTTATGAGTACGTTGAGAAGAGACTAAGAAGCGCAGCTTTGGAGTGATATGCAAAGTTGCCCGTACATAACATTGCTGTATGGGGAAAATAAACAGAATACAGAAAAACACGTATACCTAGAGCTATGTCTGCAGGGCTAGTTACCAAATAATGAGTGTCCAATATCAGATAATTCACTTTTATCACTTCTTCATCTTTTCTGCATTGTTCAAATTTTTACAGTAAGCATTTTTAGAATTAGGGGAAAAATGAATTAAATTGTTTTCATTTTGGACAAACAAAAAGCAGAATGTAATGATGGAAGAACAGAGTATCCTCGTGGGCAGGCCTTGCAGATGAAGTCCTTAACACTCTTATAGGCTGGAACGTGAAAAGGGGAAATAAGACTTGCCAAGATATTTGTCTCCTGGGATTTGCTATTTCATAGACTCATTTTGACCTTTGAGTAATGTTAGGATTAAAAGAATGCTTAGAGATCATCTGGCCCAAACATGGCAAGTAAGTTTTACTTTTATTGCCAACTCCAATTGATTGGCAGTGGCTTCCTACAATGCTTTGCTGAGAAGAATTCAGAAGCAGCTTCCCAATTTGGTAGAAAAATCTCAGTGATTGATTAACAATGTCTGCTGTGGGCACAGAATGACAGAATAGGTGGCACATGTTAGGTATTTTCCCTCCCTGATCTAGTTCAACCCTCTACTTTTACATTTGAGGCAACTGAGGGGTGATTTGATTACCAATGATTACAAAACTAGCTATTGGCAGAGCCAGGAGTAGAATAACATTTCCTGATTCCTGGTATTACGTTCTTCCCACACAACAAATTGACTTGGACTTTTGAAGGCCAATCTAGTACTGGGCCAGAGCTAGAGGGTCAGGTGTAAATTTTATTCATATGTTAGCACCTTATTTTTGGAGGAGATTAATAACCCAGTTGATCAATGATAATTATTTCATATATTTTATAAACGTTCCCTACAAATCATGCAGATGTGATTAGACCCAATATTATAAATCAAAAGGCTACAAGACAATGAAGTGTGTTGCTCAAAGTTCAGGAAAATCGTTATCTGGAACTGGCTGGTTCTAAAGCCCAGCCTCAGTCCACTGTAGGTCAGGTCTCTGTAGAGTCCCTTGGCTGTGCTGTATTTACTGAGTACTCACAGTGAAGCTCCCTGAAGATTACGTTTTTCCACATTCTGTTTAATTAATTCCCCGTGGACAGAACGATAAAGTATTTTTCACTAGAGAGAAAACTTACAAACAAATATGAGAATAGGATTTCTACATTTAGGAACTTCAAAATGAAGGGTAGGGAGAAACTAAATGAGCTGTTTCCATCTTCAGCCTCTACCTCGTAGCAGGGTTTTTATTCTTCTGTTTTAATGAAAAGGTCTAAGAACAAGGTATAAAATGTAGTGACAAGACTGTAAGCTATTGTAACCCTTGCACTTCTAATAAATTAAATTCCTCTGGTTGTATGCTTCTAAAAAGCCTAACATGCAGGTAACTTTAATGCCAGTTTAGAGCTCTCTCCCGAGAAGATGCAGGTACCTGTTCATCACATTTTCTTTCTACTGATGAAAGACAGAATATTTCAGTCTTGGGGTTCATACACTTTCGGAAGTTTGTGATGGTAAATGTATGAATTCACTTGCCTTTTTAAAATTGAGTTTTGACAATGGGCCATGCACTTTACGTGGATTATTTAATTTAATCCCATCAGAAAACCAATGACATAGGTATATTATTACCTCCTTTAGAAGTGAGGAAACTGAGGCCTGAAGAGGCTAGCTAATTTTATCCATGGTCAAGCAGTTAGCAAGTAGCTGGGCAGGTCACTCTGGCTCTAAAGTTCTTAACATGACGATTTGCTGCCTCTCATGGATGTTTTTAAAAAATGATAAGGGTTAATTAGGGAATTTGGGTAGAAATGTTTTCTGAAATATTTTGACAAAAACTATCTGTGCGATTTATTTATTTAAAAAACAACAGTTGATGGACAGCTAATCTTCAACAAAGATGCTAAAAACATGCAATGCAGAAAGGAAAATCTCTTCAATAAATGTTGTTGGGAAAACTGGACAGACCACATGCAAAAGAATGAAAGTAGACCATTATCTTTTGCCATACACAAAAATTAACTCAAAATGGATTAAAGACTTGAAGGTAAGATGTGAAACCGTAACATTCCTAGAAGAAAATATAGGCAGTACACTCTTTGACATCTGTCTTAGAAGGATATTTTCGAATACCGTGTCTACTTGGGCAAGAGAAACAAAAGAAAAAATAAACAAATGAGACTTCATCAGACTAAAGAGCTTCTGCAAGGAAAAGGAAATCAGGAACAAAATGAAAAGACAACCCACCAACTAGGAGAAAATATTTACAAATCATATATCTGACAAGAGGTGAATCTCCAAAATATATTTAAAAAATCATACAACTCAACAACAAAAAACAAACAACCCTATCAAAAAATGGGCAGAGGACATGAACAGACATTTTTCCAAAGAAGTTATACAGATGGCCAACAGGCACATGAAAAGATGTTCAACATCACTAATCATTAGGGAAATGCAAATCAAAACTACAATGAGATATCACCTTACACCTTGTTAGAATGGCTATAATTACCAAGACAAAAAATAACAAATGTTGGAGAGGATGCATTCTGCTGGTGGGAATGCAAACTGGTGCAGTCACTATGGAAAACAGTATGGAGATTTCTCAAAAAATTAAAAATAGAAATACCATATGACCCAGCCATCCCACTATTGGGTATTTATCCAAAGAACTTGAAATCAACAATTCAAAGAGACTCATGCACCCCTATGTTCATTGCAGCAGTATTCACAATAGCCAAGACATGGAAGCAACCCACATGCCCATCAACTGATGAATGGATAAAGAAGATGTGGTGTATATATACAATGGAATACTACTCAGCCATTAAAAAAAAGACGAAATCATCCCATTTGCAACAACATGGATGGACTTTGAGGGTATTATGTTAAGCAAAATAAGCCAGACAGAGAAAGACAAACACTGTATGATTTCACTCATGTGTAGAAGATAAACAGACACATGGGCAAAGAGAACAGATTAGTGGTTACCAGAGGGGAAGGGGTTTGGGAGGTGGGCATAAGGGGTAAAGGGGCACATATATATGGTGACTGACAAACAATAATGTACAAGTGAAATTTCACAATGTTGTAAACTGTTATGACCTCAGTAAAAAAAACCCAAACACCTGATGAGGGGTACCATGCTGAGGATTTTTTTTTTTTAAAGATTTTAGTTTTCCTTTTTCTCCCCAAACCCCCTCCAGTAAATAGTTTTGTATTTTTAGTTGTGGGTACTTCCAGTTGTGGCATGTGGGATGCCGCCTCAGCATGGATTGATGAGCAGTGCCATGTCCACGCCCAAGATCCGATCTGGCGAAACCCCAGGCCACAGAAGCAGAACGTGTGAACTCAACCACTCAGCCCATGCTGAGGGTTTGAAGGAAGACCAAGATGAGGTAAACATGGATCCTACCCTCAAGGTCCTTACAGTCCAGTAATAAAACATCACAGTTGCCCATAGCCAGGAAGTAGTGAATGCCACAGAAGAGGCAGGCAGTGGATCTACCCAGCCTAATAGCAGAGGGTCAGCATTGTCTCTGCATTTTTATGAAAAATTAACACAGTGTTTTTTTAAAAAACAGCTTTATTGAGGTATAATTGACATACAATAAATGGCACATATTTAAAGTATCTGTTTGATAAGTTTTGATATATATGTGTGAAGCCATCAATGCAATGAAGATAACAAACATATCCATCACTCCCAAAAGCTTGTTTGTGTCTCATTTTAATCCTGCTTCTCCCAGTACTCCATTCCATCCCCAGGCAACCATTGATCTACTTTGTGGAATGATGAATTAGTTTGCATGTTCTAGAATATTATAAATGGAATCATACAGTATGTAATCTTTTTTAATCTGGCTTCTTTCACTCTACGTAATTGAGATTCATATATGTTGTTGCATGTATCAATAGTTAATTCCTTTTTATTGTTGAGTAGTATTCATTGTGTAGATATACCACAATTTGTTTATCCATTCACATGTTGATAGATGTTAGGTTGTTTCCATTTTTTAGCTATTACAAATAAAGTTGCTGAATGTTAACATACAAGTCTTTGTATGGATATACATTTCATTTCTCTTGGGTAAATACCTAGGAGGAGAATGGCTGGTTCACACGGTAGGAGAATGTTTAACTTTATAAGAATCTGCTAGACTTTCTTCTAAGTGGTTATATCATTTTACATTCCCACCAGCAATCTATTAGAGTCCAGTTCCTCCATATTCTTGCCAAGACAACTTAGTATAATCATTCTAATATACATGTATATAATATATATGTATATATATTATGTATGTACATAATATATCTGTATGTCATTGCAACTTTAATTTGCATTTAATTTGCATTCCCTTAATGACTAAAGATGTCAATTATCTGTTCATGACAGTGGTTTTAATGTGTAATATAATGTTTTCTATACGTTGACTTAGAGGAAGGGATACGTCCCTACAATATCCTTCATTGTGAGAGACTTTGCTGTTAGATAATCAGAGAGGAGTTATGGTAAGAAAATATCATTAACTATTGATTTAAATGACATCAAAATTCCAGAAAATATAAAACACACCTTAATGCAAATTTGAGTTCTTAAAAAAAGAAACTACAAAATACTAAGCTTTTACTTTCAATTGGTGTCTCAGAATTTCTTCCACAAACCATGTGTTAATGAACCCACTCATGTTTCCTAAACTTCATCGAGAAGTAACAATTATTACCTGTTTCTTATTCTTCCTTGACTCCTCTCCCTTTGAAACCCTAGTTATCACCATAAACAATTTTAACCAAATTGGTTAAGATCATCTGTTAACTACCCTGACAAGGTCATTGCAGTTTTATTTAAAAAAAAAAAAAAAAAAAGGTAGGGCCGGCCAGTGGTGCTGTGGTTGGGTTCCCGAGCTCTGCTTTGGCAGCCCAGGTTTCACCAGTTTGGATCCTGGGCGCAGACATGGCACCGCTCATCAAGCCATGCTGAGGCGGCGTCCCACACAGGACAACCAGAAGGACCTACAACTAGAATATACAACTATGTACTGGGGGGATTTGGAGAGAAGAAGAAGAAGAACAACAAAAAGATTGGCAACAGATGTTAGCTCAGGTGCCAATCTTTAAAAAAAAACAGATTAAAAAAAAAGGCCCTAAACACTGGATAAGTAGATTTTTTTTTTTAAAGATTTTATTTTTTTACTTTTTCTCCCCAAAGCCCCCCAATACATAGTTGTATATTCTTCGTTGTGGGTCCTTCTAGTTGTGGCATGTGGGACGCTGCCTCAGCGTGGCTTGATGAGCAGTGCCATGTCTGCGCCCAGGATTCGAACCAACCAAACACTGGGCCGCCTGCAGCGGAGCACGCGAACTTAACCACTCGGCCACGGGGCCAGCCCCAGATATTTTGTGATAATACTGATTTATAAGATAGAAGAAGTGTTCGTGTACACTGTAGACTTCTCCATAAAGGAATATAATGGAGACATTTCTTGCTAAAGTTTGCCCATTCTAATCTCTTGGGGAAGTACTATATTGTCAGCAGCAGGAAATATGTCCTTTCAATTTTAATTATCCACTTGAGGAGGAAGGTCATATAATACCAACACTTAATCTCCTTATAATCAATTCAATTTAATAAGAAATCATTATGTGTACTGCGGAAACTGCCCTATGTGAGGCTTGAGTTTATTGAGTATCTACTATGTACGAGGCTCTATTTCCAAACCTTTTTTGTGTCATTATTATCTTCACAACAACCATTTTAAGGTGATAAAGTGGGCTGGCCCAGTGGTGCAGCAGTTAAGTTTGCACATTCTGATTCAGTGGCCCCGGGTTCACCAGTTCAGATCCCGGGTGCGGACATGGCACCGCTTGGTGAGCCATGCTGTGGCAGGCGTCCCACATATAAAGTAGAGGAAGATGGGCATGGATGTTAGCTCAGGGCCAGCCTTCCTCAGCATAAGGAGGAGGACTGGCGGTAGATGTTAGCTCAGGGCTAATCTTTCTCAAAAAAAAAAAAAAAAAAAACCGGTGATAAAGCTGAGTTCAGTCTGATACCATCACTTGGCCGAGGTCACACAGCTCCATGATTCAGTAACTTAGCCAAGCTTCCGTGGCAGAGTTCACCTGAAATCCTAGGTTTGGCTCATTCCAAAACCTTTGCTCTTTCACTGGGCCAAACTAGATTCCAAGATACCACCCAATGCTTTGTGAATAATTAAACAATTTAGGGACTATGATCTATGCTATAATTTTTACCATGGAACTCATTTAACTGTGTGACATACTTTGAAGGGTGAAGCATAATTTTATGCTATTAGGATATAATAAAGCTGTTATAAACTGTGCTATAATTTTCATGTTGCAATTCAATTTAAGATTTCCATGTATTTGTTTTTCTTTCTTGATTACTGCTTACCAGCCCTCTACTATTGATCCAAATCTGTAAATACATAAAAAAATAAATTACAAGGGCCCCTAGAAACCTGTATCTGATTGTAGTGGCTCAAGGGTGAATGTGAAGAATATGACTCTAAGGAACACAGTTCAGATTTTATGATCTGATTCCACGGTCCAAGGTCTTCAAAGCTAACTGCCAATCAGTGCCAGACTCGATCATGTGACTTTACCCAAATATCTCTTTTGCTATAGATCATCTCTATGATTGCAAAAATCTCTACCTTGCTCTGAGCGAGTTATGCATTGATCATTCACTATAAAGTGAATGTTTTGCTTCTCAGAAGACTTGAGTAGAGGAGTGTGTGTGTTAAGAGGAGACTCATACCAACATGCCTAAAAGAAGAAAAATCAGTGACCTTTTGAAGAACATAATAATAATTTAATGTAAAAATATTATAGTATCTTTAAAGATTTAGTAGACTTGATATGGATATTCAAAAGACGTAGAGCAAAGCAATTCAAATGAACAAAAGATAAGGCTATAGGAAGGTTTGAGGATAAAAAAGTAAAGGAATATAATGGGAAAAAACCAGTAACTTCATTTATACATTGATCATTTTTTTTATTTTTAATTTTTTTACTTTTTTTTTGAGGAAGATTAGCTCTGAGCTAACATCTGCTGCCAATCCTCCTCTTTTTGCTGAGGAAGACTGGCCCTGAGCTAACATCTGTGCCCATCTTCCTCTACTTTATATGAGGGATGCCTGCCACTGCATGGCTTGACAAGTGGTGCATAGGTCCACACCCGGGATCCGAACTGGTGAACCGAGGGTCGCTGAAGCGTAACCTGCAAACTTAACTGCTGTGCCACTGGGCCAGCCCTACATTGATCATTTTAATGCAGAATATTGTAATGACTGAGGCCAGCAGTTGTCCAGTATCATTTCATGCTCTTCGTGATTTGGCATTAAGGTACTCAGAAATACATTGTGTTGTTTACAGTTATAGTGTACTTTTCTCTGAGAAATTGTCTGTGAAGCAGCAGCAGATTTAACAATCAAATGACACTCATGTACTCAAAGTATTCTCAATCTTAAAGTACTCCAAAAGTAAATACTAATTACAACTTCTCTACAAGTCCTGCTGGGTTCTGTGGTAGAGAGAATATAAGCATTAGAGACAGACACATCTGGGTTCACTTACTTACTAGCCGTACAATTCCTGGGAAAGTTGATTAATCTCGCTGACATCAGTTTGCTCTTCTGTGAAATGAAGGTTGTTGCAAGGCTAACTGGCATAATGTATTAAAGTTACTTGTGAAGATGAAGAGCAGTTAGATCGTCTGAAATGATCATCCAAAACCAAAAAATTACTATGTGAAAAGCATTGAAGTAATAATAGACCACTGCCAATCCATAAATATAAACTATTTAGTTCTTTTCATAAATGCTTGATATTTGGCATAAAGAAAAGACATACTGGTCTCAACTTGAGAGACCTAGAGATTCTTTAAAATAAAAATAAAGGGGTAGCTATAAACCAATGTTACCTCAATTGAAAAAAAAATGTTTTTAATTAAAAACATGAACATAAAACACATCAAGCCAAAATAAATGAAATAAATAATAAAGGGTTTGGCTTAGATGTAAGCTCCTCAAGGGCCAGAGACTGTGTCATTCATCTTCTTATCCTACTGCTTTTTACTTTACTTAATATGTGGAGACACTTGATAAATATTTGTGAAATGAATGAATGACTGCATGACTAGACTTGTTGATTTCTAAGGTTTCTTCCAACATCAACACATTGCTTTTATAAGAAGATGACAGGAAAAAGAGTGCATTGCATAAAAATTGTTGCATTGTATTAGGGCACATGTATTAAAAGTATCAACTGCTAGTTTGGCTAGAGATCTTGGTATTTGTGTTGAAATAAGGAGCCTGAATACGTCATTTTGTATTCATTTTTGGTTAATAGATATTTATAACATTCATTTTCTACTCCAAGGAATTTTCTGAGTCAAAGGAACATGATCTTGAGAGGGGTCTTCATAACATGAGTTTTGCTTTACTGAACTAGTGGAATGTCACAGTCTAGTTAGAAAATATTTTTAGTAATTTTTAATAATGGCAGTGGAAAACAAGGAATAATTATTAGTGTTCTTTGCAACTCTTTATGTTTGTAACTTAGGAGCCCTTGCTGGCTGAATTCTGTGGTACTACTGCCAAGAATTTGCAGACTGCATAAACATTTTCATTTGCTGCAATATTAGTGTCTTAATTTCAAATCCACATAATACTTAATACATTAGAGCTAATGGCCTCTACCATTCTCTTTACCTTGCTACCTAATTCAGAATAATTTTCCAATTCAATTCTACATATACCTGAACTCATATAGGATTGAATGTGCTATGTAAGCCCAGTGGCTCACTGTAAGCCTGCAGAAGGAAAGCAATATTGATTTCAGAGGGCTGGCCCAGTGGCACGGTGGTTAATTGCACGTTCTGCTTTGACATCCTGGGGTTGGCCGGTTCGGATCCCGGGTGCAGACATGGCATCGCTTGGCAAGCCATGCTGTGGTAGGCATCCCACATATAAAGTAGAGGAAGATGGGCACAGATGTTAGCTCAGGGCCAGTCTTCCTCAGCAAAAAGAGGAGGATTGGCAGCAGAGTTCAGGGCTAATCTTCCTCAAAAAATAAAATAAAATATTGATTTCAGCTGCTTGTCTTTGAGCTAAGCGGATTTGGTACTGCCACAGCAACATGATTTCAGTGACTCAGAAAATAGTGCTTTCCTTGCCTAATACGTAATTTTTTCTAAGTCTCCTATCTGCTTATCAATGACTAAATCCCTTAAGATAAGTAGGCGTCTGTGGCATTGGTTTTCTCCAAGTGGTAGGTTTAGGAGCAGAGGAACACTCACTTCCTACCTTATATATGTCTGTATTGTTTGATTTTTTAACAAGCACTTTTTAAATATTTAATATGTGAATAAGTAATATATGCTCATGACTCAAATATTTAAAAAATATAAAAGGTGAATGTCTGTCTCCCTTCCCAATCTCCCCATTCACTAGATCTCCTTCCCTTTTTTCCTCCCCATCCACTCTTACTGGTTGTTTGGATATCTTTCAGAGTAGTTTATGTATATACCAGCAAATATTTATACATATATTCTATTTTTTTCTTTTTTCACACAAAGTTAGCAGATAGTGCATACTGCTCAGCATCTTGCATTTTTTCATTAAAAATATCTTGAAGATTTTTCCATATCAGTATAGTACATAGCATATCCTTATCTTTCTTTTTTATTTCTTTCTGTTTTCATGGCTGCATAATATTCCATTAAATGGAGGCAACATGATTTATTTAACCAGTTTCATATTGATGGACATTGGGTTGTTTCCAGTCTTGCTATTACAAGTAATGGTGCCATGAATAATCCTGCATCTAGGTCATCTATGTGTCAAATATATTCATAGGATATATTCCATTAAAAGGGGTTGTCAGGTCAAAGGATATGTGCATTTGTAAGACTGATGGACCCTGCGAAAATGCCCTCCATGGAGTTGTACCAATTTATAATCTCACAAAGATAAGCAAACTTTTAGATTTTTGAAAATCTGATATATGAAAAATAATATATCAGCACAGCTTTAATTTCCATTTCTCCTATTATGAGTGAAGTTGAATATCTTTTCATATATTTATGATCTTTTCTATGAGTTGTGATATTGTGATTTATAATAAGAACTATATATTTGGTCTTCATTTCATTTCCAGTACAGAGCTCCTAAAATCCTTGGAATTTCTTAAGTGGTGAGAGCAGTAAGGCTGTCTTCTGTTATGTTAATGAGGTGGCTTTTGGAAAGCACCTAAAGATGGGGACTGCTTGCCAGGGGAGCCCCCTATGATTAGAGGGTTGGAATTTTTAGCCCTTCCCCTCCCCCACCTCCTGGGAGGGGAGAGGGACTGGAGTCAGAATTCAATCACCAATGGCCAATGATTTAATCAATCATGCCCATGTCAAGCAGCTTCCATACAAACCCAAAAGGAGAGGGTTCAGAGAACTCCTGGGTTGGTAAACACATTGAGATTTCGGGAGAGTGGAGAGTTTGGAGAGGGCATGGAAGCTCCTCGCCTTTCATCCATACCTTGCTCCATGCATCTCTTTCCTCTGGGTGTTCCTTAGTTAGGTCCTTTTATAATAAACCAGTAATCTAGGAGGTGAAATGTTTCTCTGAGTTCTGTGAGCCACTCTAGGAAATTAATCATACTCAAGGAGGGGGTTGTTGGGATGTTGTTAGAAGCACAGGTGACAACCTGGACTTGAGACTGGCAGCCTTGTAGGACTGAATCCTTAACCAGTGGGATCTGACACTATCTCCTGGTAGACAGCATCAGAATTGTGGGACATCCAGTTGATGTCTGAAAATTGCTTGTTGGTGTGGGAAAACACCTCGACCCCCATGCTGGAATTGGTACCAGAACTCTTCAGTCATTTGTTCATTTCCATTGCCTATTTTTCTATTGGTTTGTCAATTTTTTCTCTTACTTATTTCTAGTAGTGCTTTGTATATAAGGGATATTATTACTATATCAGTTGAAAATATTTTTTCCCAGTTTGTCATTTTTCTTTTAACTTTAATTATGGTGATTTCTTTTTTTTTGCGACACAGAAACTTTTAAATTTTTACATAATTGAATTTATCAATTTTTAAATGGCTTCTGGATTTTAAGTTACATTTACAAAAACCTTCCAAGGTTATAAAAAGTTTCTCCCACAGTTTTCTTCTAGTAATTTCAGTATGATTTTCCACATTTAAATATATGACATCTTTGTAACTTGTTGTATAGTGTGAAGTATAGCCCAGTTTTATTCCAGATAGCTATCCAGTTATATCAATACCATTTATTGATTAGTCTTTCTTTTCCCTGGTGATTTGCAATGTCACTTTTATCATATACAAATTCTTGCATCTATTTGGGTCCATATCAGAACATTCTCATCTGTTCCATTCATCTCTATGTTCATTTACGGACTAGTCCCACACTGTTTTAATTACTGAGGCTTTACAATGTGTTTTAATATCTGGTAGGGCTAACCATTCCACCTTCTCCCCCACACAGACATACATATTTCTTTTCTTTTCAGAATTTTACTGGCTATTCTCCCGATGTCAGCAATATAAATTTGAAGATTATCTTGTCAAGTAAGAAAGGAAAAAAACTTGGTATTTTTATTGGGATTGTGTTGAAATTTTAAATTCACTTAGGGAGAAGTGACATTTTAACAATTTTAAATTTTCCTATCCAGGTATGTCTTTCCACTTGTTTAAATCTTTTTTGGATCTTTTGGTTTTATTTTAAGGTTTTCTACATATAGAGCCTGTACATTTCTTGTTAAATTTATTCCTAGGTATTTCTTCTTTTTTGTTGCTACTTTAATTAAGGTCCTTCATCCTTCTATCTTCTGATAGGTTGTTTGTATATATGAGATTGATTGGTTTATGTATATTAATTTTGCATCTTTCTACTTTACTGAATTCTCTCATTGTTTATAATAATTTTTCAGTTGAGTTTCTTGGGTTTAAAAGCATACATCATATCATCTGCAAATAGTGAATAATTTTCTTCCTTTCCTATTTTCATACTTGAAGTCTTTATCCTGTCTAATTGTGATTGCTAGTACCTCGGTAAAAATTTTAAATAATGATGGTGATAGTGAGCACTCCTGTCTTATTCCTAACTTTAGTGGGGCTGCCCTATGTTTCCCCATCAAGCAGAATGCTGGCCTTTTGGGATGACATAGATGTACTGTATTTTATCATATTAAAGAAGTAGTCATCTTCTTCCTATTTTGAGTGCTTTTCATTATGTTATTGAAACTGAGTATTTTAATAAACACCAACCATAATTAAGCTATTCTTCGGAGCTATCTGTCCTCCCAACCTCCAATCTCTCACTGATGTCTTCCATTGGCTGGAACTAACCAGAAGACAGAGGAGAAGGGAGTTCCCTAAGGGTGAGCTTCCCAGAGCACAGAGCAGGGTAGAGAAGAAGAGGAATAGAAGTTAGATCCAGAAGAGCAGACAGGGTATATCCAGTGCAGACACCAATAACAGATATCGAAACAGCCTTTCTGTTCATTAGTTGACACAAAAAAGATTATTATAGGCAGTAAAAGCAATTTTCTTGAAGTTAGTAGCATCACATTTATTTATTAAAAAAGTGAAAGAAAAGTGTGGGGTCTCATTCTTAGGCATTTTCACCTGGAAAGCTGCTGGTACTAACCTTTTCTAATGTTAGCAGGCCCATCGATTGCATTTCCTGGTCAAGACTGAGCTTCTGGAATGTAGTTCCCCCTATATCTAGTACCTTATTTTTTAAACCTTGCTACTCCTTCCTCAGATCTAAAAATAATGTTCTGTGTGATGGATATCAGACGGGTCAGTTGTCAGCACCGGAACCAGACACTGTATCTTCTGGGAAGGATCCAGCAGAACACGCCCTTATTACTGGCACCTTGGCCAGTCTCCAGGGGTGTTCTGTTCAGGCCTACCTCAGATGCCCTCAAGCATCAGCAGGCCTTGCTTTGGGAACAGTGATTTCACCTGACTGTAACACATGACGCCCTTTCCGATGGGCTGGTTCCCTTCTGCCAGATATTTGGAACCTATTCCAAACTCCACAGCAATCCTGGACTTCTACTGCATAAGCTGCAAATCTGGGAGACATCACGGGTCACAGGACTGCCAGATAAAACACAGGACACCCCATTAAACTTGAACTTCAGATAAACAATGAGTACTTTTTAGTATATCACAAATATTGCAAGGGACATCCTTATACTAAAAAATTCTTCATTTTTATGTGAAATTCAAATTCAATTAAGTGCCCTATATTTTTCTTTGCTAAATCTGGCAACCCTCATCACAGAGCTCTTCCAAAAATAATCCTTCACTATGTTTCCCACCCCATCCCCCAATTTCAAAATCCCTCCACCAGAATTAGGTTCACTAAAGTGTTAAGACAACCTAGGACGGGTTGTAACTCTACAGGTCAGTTAAGGTCCACTTTTAAGCGTTTTGCCTCTGCCTTTAACTCCCATTAACAGTGACTGGTTTATCTGATCAGTAAATTTGCTATTTGGGCGTGAAGAAGGACATTTCAGTGGTGGTTGAGAACAAGGATGGATCATGAAAAATTTAGATTCCAGCAGGTATGTGCAGGGGTAGGGATGGCGGTGGGAGTGTCTCGGCAGAGCTTAAAGGAACGCATGCAGGAAAGAATATTAAAGAGAACTTGTACTGACCATTTTGCCTGACTGGGCTCCTTGCATTATCCCTTCCTTGCTTCTCCCTTTCTTCCCCTTCATTCAACACGTCCTTACCCCCAGGTGCAGGGCAAGGCTAGAGGCTGGGTCCCAGCAGAACAGAAAGCAGGAGGCCTGGTGGAGGAAACAAGTGCCAAGAAACCAAGGGCTGGGGGCAAATAGGCCAGGGGGAGAAGTAAAACAAGGAATATTTAAAAATTAGATGCTTGACCTTTAAGGAAAAAAGTCCAAAGTTAGCCAAGAATGACTGCTTATTGCAGGATTCAAACCTCACATGACAAAACTTCTGAAGAAGGAAGTGATGGGAGCACGGGGTACCCTGCTGATGCTTCTCCCTGTCTGTGTACTTCTGCATTCCTTTCTCTATGCAGCTACATGGCAGACAAGCAGCAGGGGCCCTCTCCTTACAGGCTCTGAACCACTGGGCTGCGGCTGACCCAGTGGCTCGTCTCTATGAAATGAATAAGCCAGACCATGGCCTTATTTTCTGAGACTGACTCGATCTAACCAGCTTTCCCAAATGCTGTGGCCCAAGAGGCTAAGGTTCGGTCAACCATGAGGCAGACACAACCTTACCTCACTTGGCTGCTTCCACATCCATCCAAGTTCATGCCTGGAGGCTGATCATTCAGAGGAGCCAGCTTTGGTTAAACTGTGCCATGTAAATTTCTATTTGCTGTCATTTCCCCACCTGAGGTTTTTGAACTGTACCAAGCAGCCTTGGGGCCCTAGCTACAAGGCCCTGCTAAGTCTGACCTGTCCAGAGAAGAAGAGCTTTGGGCTGCCAATTGAATAGAGTGGTCAACTCAGCCTGGTTTGCCTGGGACTTTTCTGGTTTGAGCACTGAAAGTCCCACACTCCAGGAAACCCCTCAGTCCCAGGAAAACTGTGGCGAGTGGTCACCCTAAAATCAGGATGCCAGGGCTTCAGCACCTAAATATCAGTTTTGTCCGCTGTAAAATGCTGGGATTGGCCAATAGGCTTCAAACATTACTGCCGCATATAACAGTTTATGATTTACCCTCATGTTCCTGACCTTCCCCAGCGGCTCCCAAACAAAATTCACTTGATCCAAGTCCTGAGTTCCCGTAATCTGATGATAAACTAATCATTGGTGTGTTAACAGGAGAGGCTGATAGGGTTTGCTGAGGAATTTTAACAAAGGCCTGTGGCTGTAGCTGAGTGGCTCTAATGGTGGAAGTCGAGCTGGGGAGATGGGGTGTGTGGCTCTGCGCCATCCTGAGAGGAAGATATTTTTAGGCAGGCGGATTTTGAGGCAGCCAGCCTGACAGAGCTGGTTTAATGGGCTGGTTTTGGCTGCACAGCAGGTGGGTAGCCACAGGCAGGGCAGTCTTGTCTGACTCAAGCCAACTTTCACACTATGACGTGAATAGAGTCAGTAATTGAAACTAGAGCCTGGAGAAGAAAGGAAGTAGTCTACTGATAGCACTATTTATTTATTTTTAAATGCATTTGCTCTGAGCCCCGGTCTGTCATCTGAAATGCAGATATACAGCCATCATTTTAGGGTGGTTGAAAGTTCAAACTCTGGAATCACCCGCTACTAACTCTGTGCCATTGGGCAAATAGGTTGAATCATATGAACTTGCCAATATTAGAGCTTTTTTGATCTGCAAAAACAGTAATTCTAGGTGCTTCAGACTAATAACTTGCCCTTTTCCTTGGTCTCATCATGCGTGAAATGCAGATAGGCGCCAACCTCAAGAGGATGCAGAAGACTAAATGAGAGAAGACATGCAGTGCTCAGAACAGTCCCTGGCTCCCACTCTCGGCTCAGTGACGTTCACGATATCACCAGCTCCTCCGCCACTATTGGCGAAGAAGCACACAGGGCCCATAGATCCGTCAGCTGAACCCAGGGGGGCCCAGACTGTTTCCTGGATGCCAGACTCTGACAAATCAAGGTGAATTTATTGCCTTAGTTGAATGAGAAACTTCATTCTAATCCCAGGACTAGGGAAGGAGAATAGGGTTCATACCATAGATTTTTCAGGTCATTCTGAGAACTGAAGCTTTTGTTTTTTCTCTCAATCAGTTCTAAAGCATAGTAAAGGGCTTTTGTGTGTGTGTGTGTGTGAGGAATATTGGCCCTGCGCTAACATCTGTTGCCAATCTTCCTCTTTTTGCTTGAGGAAGACTGTCGCTGAGCTAACATCTGTGCCAATCTTCCTCCACTTTATGTGGGATGCTGCCACAGCATGGCTTGACAGCGGTGCTAAGTCCATGCCCAGGATCTGAACCTATGAACCTTGGGCTGCTGAAATGGAGCAGACGAACTTAACCACTACACCACGAGCCTGGCCCCAATGAAGGACTTTTATGATGGGGTTTTACTCTAACAAAATTGGACCCCATCTTTAGCCTTACATCTGTGTTTGTAGCAGCCACACAATGCAGCCATCTTATTCAACTTAATTATATACACACACATACACATACATTGTGAAGCACATACAAAACAAGTGAGATAGCCTCATCATTATCAGAGTATAAAAAAGTTACATTACATTTCTTCTCTCAATAGCTAACAGGAAGCAATAAAAAGAGAGGAAACAGAAAACATTTTGCTGTGGTATTATCATCATAATTAAATAAAATTTATTAACTTAAGCAAATTCACTTGGCCTTTTATAGCTCAAGGAATCTAGGAAATAGCTTCCTTATGTATAATGAGGAAGTGTGTCTTTAGATCTCTTAATATGTTTCTTCCCTATAACGCCCCTGTGTTTTGTCCGTTCTTTGCAGGTTCATTCCCTTGACGCTAAAGCCATCTGTTCACAGAAGAACAAGGAACTACCATCCTTAGGTCAAATGACAACTGGAGGAGTCTCTGGGCTCCAAGGCCAGCACTGCCCTACTGTGTGAATCCCAGAGATATGATGTCAGAAATCTAAAAAAGAAAAGAAAACAATCTCAAACCTGGCGTGGTTTAAATTCTCTCTCAAGCAGGCCTCTTTCAAATGTGAGGAAGTTCAGCTCTCAACATGTATTAACAAAAGGTGTTTACAACAGAATGCCTGGTTGTGCCTCATAATGGCTTTGCTCTTTGAATTAATTCCTTCCTGGTGACAAAGGCTGAGCTTTGGAGCTTCTGGGTATGGCTAGGCAGGGCCTTTTTGCTTATCTTGGCTCTCTTAAATGGGTAGGAAAGGCTTGGCTGGGCACCTGGTATTTTGTGGCCAATAATTACACTACAATTGTTACTGTGCATTACCGAAACTTCATTTTTTGACCAAAAGCCAACTGTACTGTTTAAAACAAACATCTTGTGAAAGCCTAACGTACTTTGGAATGATTTTAAAATCCACTTTGCAAATGGCATTTCGTACAAGTCAGATCTTTTTAAACGATGTTTTGCTTTAACACAGCATCTCTTTGCCTGTCACTTGGTCTGAGTTCTTCAGCTCTTACAAGTAGTATGTGCTCTTTCCACTTAAGCCATCTTAATGCTTCCTTTTCCCTTCATCACTGTCGATATACTGTACAATAACACGTCCCTCTGGGGCAGATTTACTCTAGGGTGTGCGCTCATAACTGAGGTAGGGGAAGCGATAAACACTTAAACACCAAGAAAAACAAATCTCCTTCTCCACATTTAGAAGACTGGGAAACCATCTATGGACAGGCTTTCACAGCCGGGGGGTCTTCCCCTGAGAAGACAAGATCCCCAGTTCTTAAGTGGAAACTTGATCACCAAGATTGTAGGATCCAGCTATCAGGGGTGGAGCATAGGGATTGAGGTAGGGGAGAGGGAATGGTATACTTAAAGACCAATCAGGCAGAAAGGGGCTTAACCTGCCAGTTCCCAAATATAAGAACTCCCATCAATGCCTCTTCTCCTCACTGTTAGTTTCAGGAAAATGACACAGAGACTTCATCTCACAAGAACCTGGTGAAGTTAAATGTGATACACAAGTGATTGAGAAATGGTTTTTTTCTTGGGACTCCCCTATCCCCACTTTCATGCCTTGGACGGCAGACCCTTGTCTCATTGCCTCAAGGTGAGGGAGTGATGTGACAAGATAAAAAACAAAACAAGAACAAAAAACTTCTGTGAGTTGTGTTTTGTGTTACAAAAGACCTTGGAGGACTGGAGAGGATTTGGGGTACAGCCAAAGTATTTAGAAGAAAAAGGTTTGAGGAGAATTGGGCTTTCCTGGAAGACTAGAAATACTTCCCTTCATTGGGGTGGGGAGAGATGTGGAGGAAAGCCAGAGAGCAAAGGCCTGGCTGGGTCCTTCCCTCCTACTTGACTCTTCTACCTCAGGAAGGCAGCAAGCCTGGGGAGAAGAATGGCTGCGTGGTGTGGGCCTACAGAACTTTCCAGACCCTGGAGTGGCCCCAAAGAAGCAGGGAAGCTGCTACACACAAACGGGTCATGTAAACAGGAAGGAGGCACAGAGGCATTAGCATCAGTAGGCAGACTGGAAGGAACTGCAGACATCTTGGTTGGTGCCTCCTCAAAGGGCTGACTTGAACAAATGGATCTCCCAATACTTTGGCACTAACCCCTGCACCCCCACCACGTCCCACCCCAAACTTAGAGACACCCTCACAGCTGGAGAAATACCCAAATGATGGAAGTCATTGCTGACACCTTCCAAAATAGAGTAGGGGCTTAAAAGATAAATTAAGTTGATTTAGAGTAGAATAAAGATACATTTCTTGCACACTTGCGTTTATATACTGAGATCTGTGCCTGATCTAATTTGAGCTTCTGGGGAATACAGTGTGGTGTAGTAGAGAGATCACTAACTTGAGAGAGAGCTCTGTCACTTAGTAGTATGTGACCTGGACAAGTCATGTAACTAACTGCTCTGGGTCTCTAAGTCCTCAATCTATAAGATGTGTGTAGTAACACCTGTCCTGACAACTCAAAGTGCTGTTGTGAGGGATGGGATGCTGCATGTGGAAGTCACAGAATACAGTGCAAGGCAAGGAGGTAGCGTGAATTGTATCAAATGCAAAGCATAATTAGGAACTTGTAGGAAAGACTGGCTAGATACTCGTCAATTTCATGTTATCTTCCTGGCACACAAAAGACAACATGTCCCCGCCTCCCCTGCAGTTAGGATGGATCCATGTGATTGGGAAGTCACTGACAGCACTTGTAGACCTAGCCACAAATTCCACTGTGTGGTTTTATAGGTACTCCCTTTTCCCTCTGTGGCAACTCTTGAAACCAAAGTTGAAGTTGATGGTGTTTTAAGATGAGAGGAGCCTGAATTCCAAAGTTGCCGCTTGAAGGAGCTGCCCAGGAGATCCCCCTACTTACCTTGGATTGTGATGTAAGGTGCAAACTTTTATTATGTTAAGTCAATAATATTTTAGGGTTATGTGTTAATGCAGACTATCTAGCCTATCCTGACTAGCATAGTACTATAATAATAGGATAACACATTATTATAATGTATTTATACATATCATGTATGTATATATATATATTATGAGATGTCTCAAGGCATGAAGAAATGGCTTAGTCTATATCTTTCCTTCTATATTTTGAAGAATATAAAAGTTCAATTTGTGCTGTTCTTGGGCAAAGATGTCACAAGCACAAGTTACAATGACATTGAAGTCTATGGCTTGCTCAGTGGAAGCACATTCACCTATAAACCTGGGAGAAACCTCTCACCTGGAGTTGACAGATCTCTCACCTGGTCCTCTGCACAACTTCATCACAGCTGCTGGGGGTTTTACCTTGCTGCCCGGTCTTAGCTGGGAGACAGCCCCCTCCTTCCTCGGCTCAAACTCTCCATGGATGCTCAGCATTCTAACAGGGAGGACCCAGGAGATGCTCTTGGATTCAGGCAATGAGGAAACCCGTTCTCTAGGGAGCACAGCTGTTACAAAACATCTCAAGTCAGTAGGTTTTCAGTGTTTGCTTACTGCTACCTCCATTCCCAAAACAGTTCCAATGTGCACACATTTGCAGCTTAACTTCTGCTCACACCACCAGAGCAGATGGTACTCTTGACTGTACTCAGAGACCAAAACCTCACTGCAGCCCTGGAGGCTGTCCAACTCCAGGCAGCAGGACAATGATGCTTTCCCCAGAAACCACACTCTCTTTGTCCAGGGCTGGCAAGAGAGCCCAGTTATCTTTGAGGTCTTGGGCTTCAAACTTCCTCTGCCACATGCCTGGTCACCACTCCCTCTCTGGGTAAGGCTTTATTCTAATGTCTTTGGACCAGTGAGAAGGATCCCTAGGGAAGGCTGATCCCTTCGTTTCTTAACAAACACTTCCCTCCAGCACGAGTTAGCTTTGACCCATGGCAGAGAATCCTGCCCAGTGGGCATGCAGACTTGGGCCATCAGTCACACAGGGTGAATGAGGAACCATAAATACAATGGGAAATCTGTCAGCACAATTGAAGGAAATCTCAAAGCTCCCATCTTACTGAAGGCCAGTAAATGTAGCTGTATCATCATCTTTGAATAAATGGTACTGACCTTCAGAAAAAGAAAGCATTAATAAACTTTCTCTATTACTGTTATTGTTTTTATTATTGTACTGAGAATTGCTAACCTGAAGAATGAAGACACTTTAAGTGTTTTTAATTGTTGCTTTCTAAAATAAATGCTTTTAAAATCATAAAACTAATATGTGCTTATTGTGGTAAATTTGCTAAGTACAGAAAGGTATCTAAAATTTATCAACTCTGCCTTGTGATTTAGGTAGCCATGTACATGTCTATCTCCCTTCTACATTTTGTGTTTCTTTTTTCTTTTTTTTTTTTTAAAAGGAGTCTCAGGGTTTTTTTGTTTTTATTTATTATTTTTTTGAGGAAGATTAGCCCTGAGCTAACATCTGCTGCCAATCCTCCTCTTTTTGCTGAGGAAGATTGTACCTGAGCTAACATCCGTGCCCATCTTCCTCTACTTTATATGTGGGACACCTATCACAGCATGGCTTGATAAGCAGTGCCTAGGTCCATGCCCAGGATCTGAACCAGCGAACACCAGGCTGCCCAAGTGGAGCGTATGAACTTCGCTATGCCACCAGGCCGGCCCCACATTTTACATTTCTTAAGGGAAGCAATCATACCATTTCTTCATCTTTGTGTAGCCCATCTTGGGCACAAAGCCTTTAATATAGTAGGGCACAATAATTGTTTGTGGAATGAATGTCATTCAATGAATTTAGGAAAGCTGGTATTCCCACCTACCTTTGTGGACCAGAGTGTCCAAAGTTGAAAACAAAATAAAAAAAGATACCTGCAATAGAGACTACCTATAGTCGGATGGAGTGGTGCACAACTATGGACTCTGAAGTCGGACAGATGGGATCTGGAACCTATCTCTGATCGAACTAGTGGTGTGTCCACAGGCAAGTTATTTCAGTGCTCTGAGTCTCTGGTCTGATGGGGGCTCTGCTTCCAATTGCCCTCACTCCTGGACCTAAGCCGATGGAATGATTGCTGCCTGAAATGTTGATGCCTGGAACTGTCCTAATTTTAGCACTGAAACTTCCACACTTTAGGAAACTCCTTAATCTCAGGCAAACCAGGAAGGTTGGTCACCCTACAGAGAAGTAGGACAAATCACACCCTGGCTCTTAAAGCTTCTGTGTAGAAGCAAAACACAACACTTCTGATCTTCTCAGTGACCCAAGCAAGTCACATGGTCAAAGAGAACTTCAAGGGGTGGGGATGTGCCATGCCCACTATATCCAGGGGAGGAGACTAGGAAATATTTGGTTGCTAGTGTGGGGGACTGGAATTGGCCACCCAAAGATACCTCTCTTTGGCATGAGGATTATTTGGGGCTGGTTTCTTTTAAAAACTGCAGACATGAGAGAAACTCTGAAAAGTAGAATTTACTTACCCTTTGTTAAGAGACATTTACCTTTGTAAAGGAAATCTCCATCTGTAAATGTGTCTCCCTCTCTGTCCCAGGAAGAAGGGGGGATGACCTTATCTCTAGAAACTCTTTTCAAAGTGGAAGGCAAGGATTTAAATCTGCATAATAACCTTACCCTTGTTTACTGTGCTTTTCTGGTATCCTCCCATAACTGACTCCCCCCACCCGCAATATCCTCCTTTGTCTTTAGCTGAGGATGGTATTTAAGGTGAGAACTTCCAGCATTTTGGCGAGTTGCTCAGTTTTCCTGAGCCTCTCCCATGTATACATGTTATAAAGCTTTAATTTTCTCCTGTTATTCTGTCTCATATGAATTTAATTTGTTGTCTGGCCAGAAGGACCCAGAGTGTGTGGAGGAAATGTCTTCCTCCCCTACGCTGGTTTTAAGGACCACCACATCTGCTTTCTCCTTCCTGCCTCCATCTGCGTTTATAGCCTCCCTCAGGTGACATTCAGCTCTAGCACCTGATCCTAGCACATTCATTGTCAATGGACTTTCGTCCCCCATGCTCCACTCTAAGAACAGCAGTGGTAGTAAGTTGGGCAGTGGATGCCAAAGACAGAATTAGCTTCTCCTTCAAGGACATCCATTCATTCATTTACTGATTAGTGGATTCATTAGACAAACATTGATTAAACACATATTTTGCTGGAGATGAGCCATATGATATGATGTGACCTTCAGTACAAAATATGTCCATAAAATAGTGAGCTGGTAATATTAGCCTTTTACTATGCCATTTATAGATCTCATTTTCTCTGTTATTTTGTGGGTAATTTGATGTTTTTTCTCCTGCGTCTTCTTAACATTCACTAAAAATTGAATTTATAGGCTTAAAGTAAGTAACACTACTAAAGTGCTCAAATTAATAAGCTCATACCTGCTTAGCCAAAGAACACTCCCCACCCATGGCTCTGCCTCCTGGGTTAGGTACTGGATTTGGGGAGAGGATAGGACTGAAAACTGGAAAGTTGTGATGTTCTTACATATTTGCTAGTGCCTGCCGCTTCATTTTATGCCATAAGTGTGCGACTAGCTATTCCCAGATGCAAGTGGCTGCTTCCAAAGGTCTAGGTCACAGGGGTTTCAATCACCTGGGGAGCTTTGAAAAATCCATGCCCGGGCCACATCCTGAACCAATTAAATCAGGACTCTAGGGTGGGGTGAGACTGAGGTATTGGTGTTTTTTAATGTTTCCCAGGTGAAGCCATTGGCCTAGGATGGTGGTTCTCAAATTTTAACATGTATCAGAATCACCTGGAGGGCTTGTTAAACTACAGATACCTGGGTCCTGCCCGCAGAGTTTGTGATTCAATGGGTCTGGGATGGGGCCTGAGAATTTGCATTTCTAATAAGTTTCCAGGTGATAATGATGTGGCTGGTCTGGAGACCACATTTTAAGAACCACTGCTCTATAAGACCCTCAGCATCCTTAATAACTAAATGGAATGGGGATGGGATAGTGGTGGGGAGGCCTATTCTAGATTTTGATTACATCTGGAGGATCTGTTCTGGTTGCACTGCAGACTCAGATCTGCTTGAGAGTAATCTGTAAGATGGAGGTACAATAAAATAACCTTATAGATAGTTGTGAGGTTTAAGTGTGAGAAGGCACACAAAGTCCTTAGTGAAGAAATGGCCACAAGGCAGGCACTCAAATGATGCTAAAGCATGGCTCCCCAGAAACCCTGGAATAAACTGGAACGTCAGAGGAGGGTCTGAAACCTCCATACTTCCCACAAGTCCTTTTTCTTTCCTTGCTCCCTCTTTTTAAAAATATTTTTTGAAAAAGTAATAAACATTTATGATTTAAAATACGTAATGGTACAAAGGGTGAGAAGTAATTTTGCCTCCCCAGAAGATCTCCAGTCCTCTAGTTCTGCTCAGAGACAAGTACTAGTTCCAGTTTCTTACATATGCCTCTATGGATAGTTGTTGCAGATAAAACTGCAATTGTATGTGTATGTCCATCTCTTTTTAAAAAAATATTAATGATAGCATGCGATATACACTGTTTTGAAATCTTTTTTTTAAACAATTTAAATACACAGTTATGTATATACATAGTTGTGCAAAGTTTTTTTCACTTAAGACTATATCTTGGGGATAGTTTCACACTAATGCAAACAAATCTGTATTATTCTTTTTCATGAGTCTGCACTGCCCCATTGCAACTATGTAGCATAAATTACTTAACCAGCCTCCTACAAATGGATGTTCAATTTTTTTCTTTTGCCATTATAAGCATTCAAACAGCAAGCCAAACAGATCTATCAGATAAACTCATTAAGGTGAAATTGTTAGATCAAGATTATATCCAATTTCCATTTTTGATCCAAACTGCCAATTGGCCTTGGAATTTCCAAGAGGCAGTATAGTAGCAAGGGTTCTGCTGCCAGGCTGTTTGGCATCAGCTCTAGACTTGGCCACTTACTAATTGTGTAACCTGGGGCAAATTACTAGACATCCCTGTACCTTCGTTTCCTCATCCATAAAATGGGGAGGATAACAACCCTCACAGGATGTTATGAGGACCAAATGAGAGAATGCATGAGAAACAGTACAGTACCTGACACAAAGCAAGTCCTGGGTAACTCTGACACAAAAGAGAAAATAAAGAGTCAGAACAAGACGAGGAGAATTCCTGAGACAACGGTAGGTGACCCAGATTATTCCATCTCGGTTTAGGCCTCTGGTTCCATGTGGCACCAATAGCTCCCAGTGACCCCATATTTGGGCTACACAAGTGGGCTGCGCTGATGGGGCTTATGTTTCAGGGCATGGTCTGCCAAAGGGGTCTGGCAATTCTACCAAGACCAGTGTGACTTCCCTGAGGGTCAGGCCCACTTGCCTTTGCTTTGGGTCTTGTCACAATAACTAACACAGACTAAGTGTGGGGTTCCATCCTAGAGCCACCACAGGAGTCACGTGCCAAGAGTGAGATTTAATTAGACAAGGCTTTTTTGGGGAAACTGATGCTGAAAGAAGTTAAGAGACTTGCCTAAGATTACACAAAAGGAAATGATGGAGGAATTCGTATAGGAGAAAGCATAGCACTTCCATTGTGCAGAACAGTCTTCAGCTATCTCTCTCTCACTAAAGGAATGGTGTTGGCCATGTAAAGAAATGATGGTGATGATAATGATGATTACTATGACAACAGCAGCTAACTAACATCTATTGAACACTGTGGCTCAGGTATTGTGCTAAGCATTTTATATGGATTATTTTACTTACTTCTCACAACCCTATGGTTGAATGTCCACTGTGTACTAGGTGCTCTTCTCAGCACTTTACACATTCAAATTCATTTCGTTCTCACAATAATCCCATCAGGCAGGTGCAAGTATTCTCTCCATTTTACTGATGATGAACTGAGGGATAAAGAGGTTAACTAACTTACAAAAAGTTAGTGAATGATGGATTCACAGTTCTGACCCAGATATTCTGGCTGGTGTTTGTTTTGTGCAGGAGGTTGTATTAATCACACTCTTTAGTCCATAGTGCCCTCTCCTTGTCGGTCTCTGCAAGGCCCCTCTCTTGTCTTATCTATTAATCAAGCAATCATCTCATTTTATTTGCACCGCCTCCCATTCTCCTCCCTCCCTGTCGAAACAGCCATTCTACGGTAAGTAACTTAATGTGTATCTTGTTGTTTGTGTGAGTTGTTGCAAAATCTGTGTTGTAACACAAGTTGTGTTGTTGTGTTGTGTATAATCTCTTACTCTTCTGAGGGCAGCAAAGGTGTGTGTCACCATGATGCAAGACTGCTGCTGCTACAGGCTGCCTGAAAATGCTCAAACTGCTACATTAGAAAAGTTAACTCACACACTGCCCTCCCTACTGATGAGCATGCAGCCAGCAAGTGAGTCTGAAAGTGTGGAAATCAGGCAGTCTTGATTCCATCTCTAACTAACACATTTGGGTTAATATAGTTACAATAGAACTTGAAAGGTCAGGAAGATGAAAGGATAAGCTAGAGACCAATGGACGTCCAAGGATTGGTTGAGAGTCTGGCCTCCCTTATCTCCATCAGCTCCGCCAACCCCAGGTCACCCCAAATAACAACAAACCATGTAAACATGATGGGCTGCCCATAAAATATGGCTTTAGGACAAGTCCCTTAGCCTCCCACTTCCAATCAGATTAACACCCCAAGCCTCTGCAGAGGACTAAGTCCTACACTGGAGTTTTAGTAAAGCTCCTAACTCATATATTCCAAGTCAATTCTTGTTGGTTAAAAAAAATGCTGTTCTAGGGGCTGGCCTGGTGGCACAGTGGTTAAGTTCACGTGCTCCAGCAGCCCAGGGTTCGTGGATTCAGATCCCGGGCATGGACCTACACACTGATCACCAAGCCATGCTGTAGTGGCATCCCAAATACAAAATAGAGGGAGACTGGCATGGATGTTAGCTCAGTGACAATCTTCTTCACACACACACACAGACACACACACACACACACACAAATGATGTTCTAAAGCTAGAGGTGTAATTAAACTTGTATGAACCAATATAGTCCCCCAAACTCAGACTATATGAGGCCAAAAGCACCTCCACCATCCCCTAGTGTTGAGAAATTCCACTCGCACCTCCTCTGCACTGACCAGTCCCCTTCTCCCCTTCTCCCCTAACTCACACTACTCTCTTTCCTGCCATCAGGCCTGTTACTGGTGGAATTGTGGCCCCCGCTCCCCAAAACATACGTTGAATTCCTAACCCCTAGTACCTCAGAATGTGACCTTATTTGTAAATAAGGTCATTGATGATGTAATCAGTTAAGATGAGGCCATATTGGAATAGGTTGGGCCCTTAATCCAACATGGCTGGTGTCCTTATAAGAAGAAGGCTATGTGAAGACACAGAGATACAGGGAGAACGCCATGTGAAAACAGAGGCAGAGATTGGATTGATGCATCTACAAGCCAAGGAACACCAGCCATCACCAGAAAGAAATGCCAGCCATCACCAGAAGCAAGGGAGGAGGCATGGAACAGATTCTTCCACAGTCCTCAGAAGGAACCAACCCTGCCAACACCCTGATTTTGAACTTCTAGCTTCCAGAACTGGAAGAGGACAAACTTTTAATGTCTTAAGTCACTCAGTTTGTGGTACTTTGTTATGGCAGCCCTATAAAACCAATACAAGGCTAGACAGCACTTTCTGAGTTTGGGCTCCATGGGGAGACATTTTAGCAAGGCTTTGACCAGAATCCCTGGCTCCATCATCCTTCCTGTACAGCCAATCCTGCTGATCCCCAACTCTGGATAGGACACACCATCTAATTTCTCTGCTCCTGTCCACAGGCTATTAAAGTCACAGTGAAATTTGATGAATCAATTATGCTGCAAAGTCATCGTCTCCAACCACACTTGCCCTTCTCTGAGCCTGAGCAATTTTTCGTCACCTTGAACTAAGCATCATAGAGATTCTCAGCTGTTGGGGCAAGAAGGAGCAGTGGTTTGAAATTAAAACTTTGCCTCATTGCTATACTTCATTTAAAATTTAGTTTGAATTTCTGAAAACAGTAGAGGAGGATAGGGGATTTTACTGCTTTGCAAAGGAGTGTGAAGGTGTGTCACTTTTCCCTTTGTACATGTCACTTGCCTGAGATTAATAAGCAGGAAACTTGGATTTGAATCCAAGTCTGCCTGACTCCAGAAACTGCTCTCTCTGTCCTGTCCTACAACCCAGCTTGTTGTCTCTTCACGCCAGTAAAATTGCTCTTTGAAAGATCACCAACGGCCATTTAGTTGCCAGATCTATAGATCTTTTTTTCTCATTCTCTGTTGTCAACTCCTCTGTAGCATTTGAAACTGATGACTTCCTCCTCTTTCTTGAAATTGTCTCTTTCATCGGCATCTGCTGCTCTTCTGGGCTTCTCCTCTCATCGATTGTTTCTCTTCTGGCTTCCTTCTCCCTTTCTCCAGTATGGGTGTACCCCAAGGACTCATCCTTGGTCATCTCTGCTCATCTCTCTACTCTCTCTCTTGGTAATTTCATGCAAACTCTGTTTCACCATCTGGCATAAGCTTGCAGGGCATCTGAAAATCTTTCCAGCCCTGAGCTTTTCTCTCAAGGTTCACATTTTTAGCTGCCTCCTGGACATCACTGCCCCATTGTCTCACTACTTTAAACTCAATGTGTCAACAAATGAACTCATTGAGCTTCTCCCCTCAGACCTGCTAGGTTCTTACTTTTACCTTCCCACTCATCCAAGCCAGAGATTTCTTGCTTTGTCTTGTCTTCCTCATGCAATACCTGTCATATTGAATAAATTCTAACCACACTATATCTCATCTCTCTTCTTTCTTGGTTCCCACCGCCACCTTTGACTTCATTACTCACATCAGATAAACGGATTGGTACATTAGCACTCAGCAAATGGCAGCTATTTCTATCACACCCATCTCTCTTCCTTCTAATGCATGTCACACATGGCTGCCAACTCAGTTCTGAAAGCATGGTTGTGAGTAAGCCACTTTCCTGCTCAAAAGCCTTCGGTGGCTTCCTACCCCAAGTATAAAGTCCAAACTCCATTGCCTGACATATGCATTGCACATAACTCCCACCTATTGTTACAGCTAAATTTTTCACCGTTCATTTTCCCTTCATGTTTCCTTCAAACCAGCTGAAGTGAACTGAACTATTTCTGCCACAAACTCTCCATACGTTCTCACTTCCTTTCCCATCACCTTTGTTTCTAGTCCATCTTCCTGGAGTACCCTGCATTCCCCCATTCCTGCATTTCCAAATCCTACTATTCTTCAAGACTCAGTTACGATGCCCTTTCATAAAGCCATCAATGAATGCTTTACTTGGCCCTGCACCCCTAACTAGAAGTTATCACTCCAGTCTCTGAGTTTTCATAGCTCTTTATCTAGATCTCTCTTATGACACTGAACATTTCCTTCGTGTATGAAAGGTTTCTGTATTAATAACAATAGACATCCTTTGTTAAAATCTTAATGTATTATTTATTTAATCCTCCTAATGACTCTATGAGGTAGATACCACATAGTCTCCCCATTTTGCATGTTAGGAAACTGAGGCATGGAGAGGATAAATAACTTACTCAAGAATGCATAAGTGGTTTAAATGAATAGAGCTCCAGATCCCACACTTCTAACCACTACTGCACAAGACGTTATTGTGGCTCACTACACAAGGAGCTCCTGGACAGCAAAAATCCTTCTCGGCTGCATCTTTGCCTCTCCCAATGTACCTAACAACATTCATTGCATTTTAAAGAAGCTAAGTAAAAATAGGCACTGACTTGGTCAAATACTCCCTTTCTCTCATCAATAGGTGAGTAATCAGTGACTGTTATGTGGTGTTTGATGCAAACACTGCAATTCCATTTCCCCCTTCCTGTTTCTTTTTTGTCCCTACCTTGCCATCTGGAAGGGCAGAAGGGGACTTTTACTACTCTAAGGAGACTTTCTTAGAACTCTGAGGAGTTCTCCTGGGGACTAGAGACTCTCTAAGTAGCACTCAGGCTGCAATCCTCTTTAGCTGGCAAATGCTCTACAGTTTGCAACCTCAGGTCATTTCAGAGAATGAACGTTTCGAAATAAATACAGAAGAATGAGACCTTTTATTATCTCCAGATGGGACTGTGCAGCCTTGGAAGCTGTAGAAGTAATTCTGCTGTGCCTGGACCACACTCCTGTTATCTTCCCAAAGGAAAGAAAGTTCCTTTCACTGAGAAGTGGTAAATTGTGTTAATATAAAAGCCAACTTGGATTAAATTGTGTAGATTAAACCACCGCCCCACCCAGGTTTTTCTGGTTTGCTTTTTATTTAACTTTGCATCCCTTGCCCCCTTTTTAAATAAGATGTCAGGTTGGGTTGGAACACACACACACACACACAAACTTGTTTTTGAGTCATTACCCAAGATTTAGAGGTTATTTTATAAAACAATGATGAAATCTGAAAGTGGAATGCCCTTTGGGGAATTACTGGAAAAGGAAGTAAGATAAAGCACATCTTTAGTATTTTTATTTTTCACTCTGTTAGTGGTAGCCAGCTGGGCAGCTTCCATGTAGAAGCTACCCAATAAACATTTATTGAATGAACTCCATACGTATAATTTTGAGCTATAACAATATAAAATATGATTTCAAAATTGATGGTGCCACCTATTGGTGATGGTATAAAATGTAAAATGATCACTTACATAATAAGTTATTTCATGTTTCCCAATCATTTGTACTTATTCCCACAGAGATTCTAAGAGTAATTGAGGAGCTAGAAGGAATAGCTTGCTTGGTCCATGCAGACTTGAGGCACAAAAGTTTTCAATTCACTTGCTCTCTCCTGGGTCCCTATTAAGTGCACAATACTTTGGAAGATGCCAGAGAAGTGAAGACATAACCCCTGCCTTCAAAGAGCATCATATCTAGCTGGAAAGAGAAGACCTATGTCCTGAGAACAATTAACAAATACAACAAAACAATAAATAGGCTGACATTAGAATGTATGATGTTCATTCCATATATATGGTTATATTTTATATGTTATATGGTAACGGTACTTTTTGGACTCACAGAATAGGAACAAATCTATTTTGCTTACCACTCACCCCAGGCCTAGCACACCACAGTGCCTGGCACTTAGTAGGCAACTGATAAGCACTATTGAATAATTCAGGTCTTTTGGTTCAATACATGTAGCTTACAGAATATGTTAAATCCAGATTGGCAAAACAGATCAGAAAATATGTGTGAACACAAGAAGTCCTACGGAAGAAGTGGGATTTGAGTTCTGTTCTGGAAAATCCCTCAAGGGATATATAATCTAACACAGATGAAGCCATCAGTGCAGGGAGGCCTCTTGTAGTCTTGGATTCATGTTTGAACTTTAGATTTTTGTGGTTTGCTCTGCCAACCCGAGCTTTTTCCTCAGTTGATGACTGAGTTTTTGCTCAATCCTGTGAAGTCCAAAAGGAAAGGAAAAGAAGGCGGCAGCTAGTGGGTAGTTTCGAGACTGTAAACATACAATTTACTCCTGACATCTTATGGGCAGGAGTAATTCCTGGAGTATGCCAGGAAGTAGCCTAGAATGGTTTTTCCTTCCTCCCTTCCTCCTAACCCAGCTACGTGCTCCAAAGTATTCCTGCCACATCTGGCAATATGTATCAAGAGTCTTAAGATGGTCATATCTTTTGATCCAGGACGTTTCCTTCTAAGAAAGTATGCTAAGGAAATAATCAGAAATGCAAACAAATGTTTTCTGGAACAACGGGAAAATCTGTACTCAATATGGAAACAGGTAAGTTTTTTGCTTTTTTAGTTAGCTCACTTTTACTATAGATACAAGACAATTCTCACATGATATTAAAAAATATGGCACAAAATTTGTATATTTGTATTTGTAATTATAGGTGATCCCTGGATAGTAGGACCACAGATTGTTTTAATTTTACTCTAGTGTAAGAAAGTCTTTGAAATTTAGTGGATGAAACTAGCTCATCCATTCTGGTTATTTCTACTTTCGCTGTCTTTGACTAGCCTATTTCACAACTCTGTAGAGAAAGAGGTTACAGTGTAGAAAACTGATAGTAATGCAAATGTTTCCTGTCTATTGCTATGTAAACGATTCCTATTAATGCAATGCAAATGAATTTTGTCTGATGGATAATATAAATCTCTGTAAAACAAATCCATTTGAACTGGTGATAACATGTTATGGTTTCCTCATTAATCATAAGTTAAATAAAATCTTTGACGTGTTCATTTGATATTTACAGGAGTCGTGATCTTACCTTTTTTCAAAGCTATCCTTTAGCACCATACGTATATCCTATATTCTAGATTTTCTACATTATACGTTAAAACATGTATGTTTTAAATTGATTATGTATGTATGCATACAAAAGTTTACAGCTCAATGAATTTTCATAAAATCAATACATCTATGTAACCAGTCTTCAGATCAAGGAACAGAATATTATTACCATCCCAAAGTTGGCCCTGTGCCTCCCATTAATTGGCCCTATTACCTCCCCACCAAATAGGTAAACACTATCCTGACTTCTAACATCAGAGATTCATTCTTAACTTTACATAAATGGATCATTTTTAAAAGTCTAATTTTTAACTTTATATAAATGGATCATGTGGTGTGTACCCATTTGTGCTTGGCTTCCTTAACTCATCATCATATTTGGGAGAGTCACCCATGTTGTTGCATAAAGTTCTAGTTCTTTCATCTCACTGCTGTGTAGTATTCCATTATGTGAATAGATTACAATTTATCTGTTCTATTGCTGATAGGCATTCAGATTTTTACTGGTTTGGATCTATTATGAACAGTATGCCTATGAACATTTTTGTACATATTTCTTGGTGAAAATATGAACACATTTCTGCCAACCAATGCATGCATTAATTTAAAATCTGAAAAAATAAACTAAACTGCATTAAAAAAAATTAGTTTTCCTTTTTTCTCTACAGATCATTCCATCAATATAAAATTCTTTTTTTTCTCCCCAAAGCCGCAGTACATAGTTATATATCCTAGTTGTAGATTGTTCTAGTTCTTCTACGTCAGATGCTGTCAAAGCATGGCTTGATGAGCAGTGTGAAGGACTGTGCCCAAGATCTGAACTGACAAGCCCCAGGCCACCGAAGCAGAGTGCATGAACTTAACCACTCAGCCATAGGGCTGGCCCCAATATAAAATTCTTTTGATTAACAAACTCTTCTATTTTTTCCCCTTTTTAAAATAATTTATTTATTTGCTGAGGGAGATTGGCCTTGAGCTCACATCTATGCCCATTTTTCCTCTATTTTGTATGTGGGATGCCACCAGAGCAAGGCTTGATGTGCGGTATGTAGGTCTGTGCCTGGGATCTGAACCTGCAAACCCCGGGCTGCCTAAGTGGAGAGTGCGAACTTAACCACTATGCCACTGGCCAGCCCCCTTATTTTTTTTAATTGAAATATAATTGACATACAATATTATATTAGTTTCAGGTGTACAACACAGTGATTTGACATTTAAATACATTATGAAATGATCACCACGATAAGTCTAGTAACCATCTGTCACCATACAAAGTTATAATATTATTAACTATTCTCTATGCTGTCCATTACATCCCTGTGACTTATCAAACTCTTTTAAAATTTAAGTGCATTCCAGAAGAATTAATCCTCATTCACACCTTACTGTGAATTTCTCCTATCTGATAATGAGATCAACAGCTAGTTGAGAAGTTTCCCCTGGTGCTGGAGGGTGTGAGGGAACCTGGGGTGAGGAACAGGGAGTGGGAGATTTGGGTCTAATAGAAGGCATTGAGTGTTGGGACTTTGGGGGTGGGGCCAGGGAGAAAAGCCAAAGTGGGAGAAGTAGTGACTTTCCCACTCACTCAAAGTCTTGGCAGTTTCCCTTTGAAAAGAATCGGCTGCAATGACTGTTAACATGATTTTTTTCTTTCAAATAGTTTACAGTTGGCGAAGGGATTTCACATCCATTCACTCATTTGATCTCACTCTCAAAGAAGATTGGTATTTTCATAACTGTTCTTGTTTTAGATGCTTAAAGTTTAAAATTGGATCTCACCATTTGACTGATAGGTTAGGATTACAATTCCTACCCACTGAGGCCAGGCTCTGCAATCTAAGCGCATCTAGTTCATCCTCTCCAGATCAATTTGGTACCTCTCTATTCAGTCCCCATCTCAGCAGTAGGGAAAGAAGGAGGAATTAGAAAGGAGGAGCAGCAGAAAATATGCCATCACCATCTCTTTGATTATCAAATACTGTAGATTCAAAGAAATATGTCAAAGGTCTATCATAAGAACAACATGAGCAGCACAGACTGTAGCAGTCAACCCTGTAGCAGGGTTTACACTTTGGCCTTCTGCAAGTGGACACTGATCCAACCAAGATAGTAGGATAGGGTGGAGTGGGTGAGGGTGGTGTGGAGATTCAGGATAGGCCGAACCCAGCAGGTGTGGTGGGGGTGGGGCACGGGACTAGTGGTGAGAAAGCATTGGAGTTGCTGAGCACAGCCCAAGCTGAAAGGAAATCTTAGCATACCTAAGAGTTTTGGGTAAAATGGTACAATGGACAGAATGCCCTAGAGAAATTGTGGTGACTTTGGGGGTGTGGGTGTGTATCAGGTGAGCGGTTTAGCAGCACATCCAAGATATTGGAGGTGATGAACAAAGAGGCCCAGGTTGGGGTATTGTCAAGCATCTCAGTGGACCTGAGGAGACGAATCTTTGCCTCCAAAAGGATTTTCAGAACTTCTGTCTGGACTTGCAGCTATTAGAGGTTTTCCCAGATATGGTTCAGCTGAGCTTGCGGTACAGAACTCTTGGCAGGCCTACATCAGATGACAGGGGAGGTGGCTGCGGGGCAGGCTCCTGTGGGCGGTCAGGCAGAATGAGATTCACCTGAACACTCCTGACAGGTACTCTCCTGTGTCCTTTGCTTCAGTGCCCTGAGAAAAGATTAAGGTTTATCCATGCCAACTCTGCCAATGGGCTCACTCTAACTTGTCAAGCATATTGTTGTGGACAGCTTCCAGGCGCGTGTTTTCTTAGAGATGAATTCCATGTGAGAAAAATGCAATTCTTGTTGCCAGGTATTAATTTAACCAGTAAACAAGCTGCAAAATGCTAAAGGGGAACATGAGGATGTTTCCAGGCTTCCCACTGGGCTCATCAGGAACCACTTGTCTGCCGCTTCTCACACTAAAAAGGCCCAACAACTCTGCTGTAGCAGGGTGTGTTTTATCCTTTTCTCTTAATAAATGTTTTAAAGCTTATTCTTACATCTTCGGACTCCCACACTGTACACTCAGACAGAGCCTCTCATTTACCTTGAAAAAACAAACAGTATGACTCCTATCTTAAGTGTATAAAAGTAAACGAGTCCAGGAGATTAAATAAATTTTTCTGCATCACACAAACTAAAACTGGATCTCTAACTTGAAATTAGATATCTACCCAAGTATCTATCCTCCACAGAGAACATACGGTCTCGGAGTCTCACTTTCCACAGAGAGGAGCCATTAACCCAGCAACATGGTCAGTCTACCAGTTTGGACAGATTTCCACAGGAAATTTAAAGAGTAGGCAGCCCTCAGCTGCTTTCTACTCTCTAACGTCTAAAGTATCCAAAGGATTTGGTTATCCCACAGGCCTCTGAGATAAATGCTTGATAGTCCTTTCAGGATTTCAAAGTTGTTCTTCGGGGAAAGCCCAACCCTGATTGCTCAATTTTTCAGGCAGAAGCACAAATTAATCAGTATATGAGTTCCCTCTCTACACTAGCTGAAATTTCCTGGATGACTTTTAAGTTTATATAATAAAAGTAGTAGCCTATTTAATGTATCTGCTACAAATGACATTTTCTAAGTATAATTCAAATTCTGAAAAAAAATTTCTTACTGATGAATATAAATTTGAGTTTCTTAAAATTTCATGAAGCATTTTACATGAGGAAAAAGAAAAACAATTGAGGGGCTGGTTATGAATATTATTTGACACAGATTGGGATTGAGTGGGTTTTGTAAGATACAAAATTGTGATACTATGGTATCATCACTAAAAAGCGCTCCATTTAGTGTAGGAGGAGGAAAGAAGATGGCTCTAAGAATAGAGTTAAGTCATGGAATCTTGTTGCCTTTGGAAAAGAGAAGGAGCCATTGGGTGCCCACTAGCCAGGTGAAGGTGGATTGAGAGCTACAGATATTGTTAAAAACTTTTTAAAAAATATAGTTTTCTATATTACAAAAGGAACACTTCGTCTTCATTCAGGTAGAAAATACAGCTAAAGAGAGTGGGGGAGAAAATAAAAAACAGCTTAATATTACCAATGATTACTAATTTCTCTGCTGACTTTCTATCATTTTGGGAATTAACTTCTAATTTAAAGGAGGAATGAGAATTACACTTGAAAGTACTTAAGTCACTCAGTGTTGGAACAGAATGTTGTTGCCTCAGTTGGGCACCTAATGATGTAGTTGTATTAAAAGCTATGTTGTTTAAATGTAAACAGACAAATAAAAATAAAAGGATCTGTTAACATTACAATCACACTCGGTATGACCAGATACTCTAAGTATGAAAAGCACATGGGCCAGAAATACATCACATTCCCGTCACCTCTTTCAGATTTACTTTGGGTTACGTTCAAGCTCACTGACAGGAAGATCAGGCAGAAATCACCACACCATTTAAAACATTCTCTCTCGCTCCCCCTCCTCTCTTTTTCCCTTTTCCCTCTTCGTTCTTTTTCTTTTTCCCTCTGCCCTTACCAACTTAAGTGCAACATGGTGTGATGCTACTATATTAATATACTTGTATCTATCCTTCAATAACTTATAAAGTTACAAAAATACATTCATACTAATGAAAAAATTCAAATAGTACAGAAAGTATAAAATAAAAAGGAAAAATCTCTTCCCATTCTCTTCTCTCCTCAGCATTCTTCTCACTTCGAAAGACGGAGGCAAGACTCAGTGTCAGGCTGGGGGTGAAGCCAGGGGGAGTTCCTTTTTGCACTTTTATAAACTGTGTTCTTGTGAGTGTGTGTGTTTTAAAATCATTTTAGTGGGATTTGGAGAGCAAGAGGTGATCAAAAGCACATGCTCAGTCCACCATCTTGAACCAGAAGCCCTTTAGGAGCTTTTAAAACTACACTTACATTCACACATTTACTTATTTTACAAAAATGGAATCATTGAGTACACATTGGTTGGTTACCTGTGTTTATCCTTAAGAAATTTTAGATATATCATATTGATAAATATTTATCTATAATATTACTTTAAATATAAATAGTACACATTATATGGATGTATTTCTTTAACTAAACTTTTTTTTTTTTTTTAAAGATTTTATTTTTTCCTTTTTCTCCCCAAAGTCCCCCGGTACATAGTTGTGTATTCTTCGTTGTGGGTTCTTCCAGTTGTGGCATGTGGGACGCTGCCTCAGCATGGTCTGATGAGCAGTGCCATGTCCGTGCCCAGGATTCGAACCAACGAAACACTGGGCCGCCTGCAGCGGAGCGCGCGAACTTAACCACTCGGCCACGGGGCCAGCCCCTTCTTTAACTAAACTTTTATATTTGGATACTTAGGATGCTTTTATTATTTCTGTATGATGAACATAGCTTAAGGAGCCTAGCAGCTCAGTCATTGCTTGTATGCTTAAATACTTCCTAAGGAGAGACTTCTAAAATTGAAATGCTCACCAAAAGATATGTGCATTTTTTAAGGCCTTTGAGTGTACTTGCTGTTCTTCCATTTTAACTGTGCAGTCTAGAAGCTAACAATAAATTTAGCTTCTTTTGTAGGGTGGGACACTAATTCAAACCGCTTTCATGTTGAGATCTGCCTCATCTTCCAAAGCGGGAGTTCCCAGCACCAGGCTGTGAGGATGGAAGCATAATCCTCCTCCTTTCCAAAACCAGAGTGAGTCACTATCAGCTTTCCTTTCTCCACCCTTACTGAATCCATACACATCCTGCCTTTTTTCTTTTTAGAGGTGGAATCCAGCATCTGTTCAAGGTCATTCTTGTTTCCAGATTGGAATTACCTCATCTCTTAAAACAGAGTTATCTTAAGATAAGTTTATCTTAAGAGCTAACTTAAGAAATCTTAACCAATTCAACAGAAGTAAGAAAAATCTCCACAAGTCTTTGAAAGCTATTAGCAATAAAAATGGCTATTGTTTTAAAAAAGGCAATAAAATGAACATGAGATGGACAGTTATTTTGGCAGTAAGATTAATGTGGCTTCTGTGACACCTGGGTGGATTCCCCCTGTGCTCTGTGCTCCTTCCCATCTGAACATTAGATGGCTTTCACAGACCTCCTTGGGACATGAAGAAAACTCAGCACATGGGCATGCACACCCACACCCCACCACACTTCTCTTTATGTTTTTCTTGCTATTACTACTATCATACCACCACTACCAAAGTTTGGCAATAGTTTTAAAATGTGTAATGTGATCATTATGGCTGGTCAGGGCACTTTCTAAGTTAAAAAGCAAAGAAAATACAAAAACGAATTTTCAAAATCCATGGTGGTATATACTGCTTTAAAATTTATAAAGCACTTTCATATATCTCATGTGATCTTATAATATTCCTTTTAAATAGGTTTTACAACCCCATTTCATAGATAACAAAACCGAGGTATATGGAGGTTTAAAGATTCCTCAAGACAAAGTTTAGGGTTATCTTCCATTTCAACAACCTCCCCTTCCTGCAGGTGTGTGCTCAGGAGTCTCGTCCTACTGAACTGCTCTTAATCTGAGCAGGAAGCAATAATATGAACTGATGACTTTCTGGGGTTAGGAATTTTATGTTTCTTCTTACAAAGCCCTGACATTTTTCTTTCCCTCAGGATCATGGACTGTTTGACCAGGCTGCTGTAGCAGGTCTCCGTTTGGAGTGGAGAAAATGGTTCTGATTTTCCCTTCTCTAGGACTAAACTCATGGTCTCAGAAGTCTAGGGAGAAATGTTCCAGTAAAACTGGTTCCCACAGTAAGTCATCTTACATTCAGCTAATTAGGAATTAATTTTCAGGAGATTCCAGATAAACAAGTGTAATTAGAACTTTGGAAAACAATGCTGTAAGGTCTTAAATTATCCCTCCCAGAGAGCTCTGTTTTCCTTGAAGCGGCTAGAGGCACTGATTTGCTCAAATTGAGAACCGGTGTCAGGACAGAAACATTTACTTCAGTCTGGAAGAGTAAAGAATAGAGAAAATACCAGAAGTTCCACTTTAGAGTGGTCAGGTTTATAAATTAAGGTATCCAAGAAATGCAAAGAATGTAACATGGTTCATAATCAAGGAGTGTCACCAGATTACGTTCCAAAATTGTTTTGTTTTTGGACATGTATGTATTTTTCCATAAAAATCTTATATTTAGTGGTTAGGTACCAGGTTCATCCCTAAAACCTATCAAAACTATATTGACTCTGAAATGGCACTTTCAATTTCCCCAAGATTCCATCCTCATCCTAACCCCTGTGGAAGCCTTGAGTGTACTGGAGAATTGGGAAATTGAGGCTTGAAACCCACTGACCCCTGAGGGAGGCAGTAGGTAGAGGTGGGCCCTTTAGGATTCAGTAGCTCTCAAATGAGCATAAGAGGAAACTTACTTCTGGGAGATGACCCAGAAGAAAGGCCATCAAAAACAACAATAGCTTTTCATACGTCTGAGTCCCAAGTGTCAAGTCAATGGGTTAGTGATTGAAGAACTTACTTTTCTTTCTAATTAAGTTAAATTCCATTTGTGTTTCTTATGAAAGGGACCCTTGTACTTTTGCTTCCTATCCCATTCAGTTTTCAAAACTTGTGTTGGACATATAGCCAATGCCTACAAGTATTTGCTTCGTGAATTGAATAAGGAGATTAACTAAGATGACTGACATGCCTTGTCGTGATGGGTCTTTGCAAAGATAAATTCTGGAGGCAAGTGGAGATGATAATGAGAAGTTTGTCTAAGATCTGAGAGGCAGAGCAAGGGTGGGCCAGTGGATTATTAATGAGCATTCACACAAAAGAATAAAGAGAATCCACAGCAAAAGCTTCACTGCTAATGAGATGCGAGGGCTTTGGGAATATTACCTAACCTCAATGTCTTCATCCATAAAATGTAGACAATAATAGCAACTATCCTAGAGGGTTATTATGAGAATTAAATAAGACAAAGAATATAGAGTAATTAGAAGAGTGCCTGAAAAATAGGATTGGAAGAACCTAAGAGCAATAGCTGTCAGGTGCCTATATGCAGATGATCAGAACTTTAAGGTGACCCAGAAACAACAGAAGCCACCTAGACATAATGGGGCCATGGGACCCCTACCATGTGCATTAGTCTTGGCCAAGTCATTGTGAACTAATTAAGGACAAGCTAAGATATCCACCCCATTCCAGAAGCCTCGGCACTCTATAGGATCCTGGAACTACATAGTATGGCTTGGAAATACATCCTAAAATGACCAGCAGTATTTTTTCTAATGGCCCAGAGATTTGTGGACATGAAATAGAAATTGAATTGAATAATAAAAAAGACATATTTGGCAACCTACTTCAACTATTATTAGGGAACCAAAGGATATATCCAAATGTCTAAGGAAAGAGCAGGGATTCAGGCACAAGGTGGTTGAGAAGAATTTTACTCTAGATACATTTTATTGCTCCAGTGGCTACTCCATAATTTCTAGAGGAGGAAGTTGGTTTGTAGAGAAACTAGGCAATTTGTTTCAAAACCTCCTTTGTACAAAACCTTACATAAAATTGAGACATTAATTGTTCAACATGCAAAAATAATTGGGGGGGCTGGCCTGGTAACGTAGTGGTTAAGTTCATGTGCTCCGCTTCAGTGGCCTGGGATTTGTGGATTTGGATCCTGGGTGTGGACCTACAACACAGCTCATCAAGCCATGCTGTGGTGGCATCCCACATACAAAATAGAGGAAGATTGGCATGGATGTTAGCTCAGTGACAATCTTCCTCACAAAAAAAAATGCAGGCGTAGTTGTGTCTACAAGTGTGGAGAGGTAGGGCAATGAGCTTGTTCAACCCACTTAGGAGAACCCATTTTCCTCAAGCCTGTTAGAACAAGGATTAGGTAATAAAATCACATTTCTTTAAAAGTACGCTAACATTCACATTTACCCACCAAATCTAACCTTAGTCTTCTTTTCATTTATTTGAAAGCAGATCAATTCTTGCTGAAATTTCTGAAAAAGATGACAGTGCTCTTGCAACAATGATGACATTCCAAGAGGTGAGGTAAGAAAGAAGACGCAGGGGCTGGCCCCATGGCTGAGTGGTTAGGTTCGTGTGTTCTGCTTCGGCAGCCCAAGGTTTCACCAGTTCGAATCCTGGGCGCAGACATGGCACCACTCATCAGGCCATGCTGAGACAGCATTCCACATGCCACAACTAGAAGGTCCCACAACTAAAAATACACAACTATGTACTGGGGGACTTTGGGGAGAAAAAGGAAAAATAAAATCTTTAAAAAAAAAAAAGAAGACACAAAGCAACTACCTGAGTTGGACTATTGCCATTAGGAAAGTGTGGAATGTGGAAAATGGCTGTTACAGATCACATTTGAAAAGGGGTTCAGAAAAATTCACAGTTTGGAGCTACTTGTTTTGTAGTGTAAAAACTCAGGTAAGTGACAGCGTTAGAACAGCTCTCTTGGCATTCAGCATTCATTTTTACCACCTTCTATAGATATACCATCCCCATTCCACAGTATCACAGGAGTTGAAAGGCTCAGAACTATATTTCCTACTTTTCACCATACACAAAAATCAATACCAGATGAATTGTAAATCTAAATATGAAGAGTAAAACAATAAAGCTTTCACAAGAAAACACAGAACATCTTTACAACCTTGGAGTTGGCAAAGATTTCTCAAACTGGACACACACAAAATAAAGGGACTATAATGGAAAACCTCTGGTAAAATGAACTCATCAAAATTATGAACGTCTTCATCAAAAGACACTGTTAGAAGAGCGAAAAAACAAGGCACAGAGTGGCAAAAGGTATTTCCAATACATATACCCAACAAAGCACGCATATTCAGAACAAAGAACTACAAAGAACCAGAAAAAGTTGGACAAGCCGATACAAAATTGAGTGAAAGACCTGAACAGGCATTGCATGGAAGAGGTTATCCAAATGGCCAATATGTATATGAAACCATGCTTCTCTTATTAGACATCAGAAAAATAAAAACTAAAACCACAGAGTGATTTCAATACATTGAATGAGGCTTTGAATAGAATGGCTAAAATTTTAAAGATGGGAAATATCAAGTTTTGGTGAGATTGTGGCACATTCACTACTTTGGAAAACTGGTAGTATCTATTCAAGCTAAACATATGCATCCCCTGTAAGCCAGAAATTGCACTTATATATCTACCTGAAATGCATACATATGTGCACCAATGTTCATAGTAACACTATGTGTAATAATCCCAAACTTGAAACAACTCAAATGTTCATCTGCAGTAGAATGCATAAATTTGTTATTAATCCAATGGAATACTATACAGCAATGAAAATGAAAGATACTATTGCTACACACAACATGGATGAATCTCACAAATATAATGTTGCATGAGAAAAGCCAGTCACAAAAGAGTACATACTATATCATCCCATTTTGTATAAGGTCCAAAAATAGGCAAAATTGCTTTACGGTGTTAGAAGCCAAAATCGTAATTACTGTCAGGGAGGATAATGGCTAGAAAAGAGCATGAGTGGGGCTTCTGGTGTGCTAGTCATTTCTGGCTCCTGATCTGGGTGCTGGTTTCACGGATGTGTTCACTTTATGAAAATTCATCAAGCTGTCTGATTATGATTTGTGCATTCTTCTGTATGTATGTTATGCTTCAATAAAAATTGACATAGTAAAAAGAAAAAAAAACCAACAACAACCCAACAACTATAATTCTTAGGCTTTCCCGCTAAATAGGATTCTGTATAGATTCTGCCAATCAGATATAATGACATGAAATTTGGAGGTAAAAGGAAGATGGAGGCTATTTTCCCTGCCTGTTAGTTTTCCCTGTTAGTTGTTGATGTGAGTGCTATATTAGATGTGATTTTCAGTGGCCAGACTTTCTGTGCCTCTGTATTACCACCAACTCCATCGGTGAAAAGTGGCTGTGATGTCAGCAGTGGTCTCTGTAGCTTCCTGACCTCTAGATTGTTGCTGTGTGGTCTGACCTGAAAGCCTAAGGGCAGCCCTCTAACTTCTGTTCTTCCAGCCCTCCTAATGGTTTTGTAAGCATATAATTCCTTGTATTCAATACATAGAGAGGTGCCTGGACTGAACCCCAGTTGATATATCAATTCATAACACAACTGACAGGCAACGTAGTAGGATTATGTTTGGTTTTAAGTCTTTAGGAAAGGAAATTACTGGGGCTGGCCCCGTGGCCGAGTGGTTAAGTTCACGCGCTCTGCTGCAGGCGGCCCAGTGTTTCGTTGGTTCGAATCCTGGGTGCGGACATGGCACTGCTCAACAGACCACGCTGAGGCAGCGTCCCCCATGCCACAACTAGAAGGACCCACAACAAAGAATATACAACTATGTACTGGGGGGCTTTGGGGAGAAAAAGGAAAAAATAAAATCTTAAAAAAAAAAAAAGGAAATTACTATTGGTAATCCTCCCACCTAGAATCACCATTATCATCAGAAAGTTCTGCTTTAGAGCTAACCTAAATCTATTCTGTTGCACTGTAAAGCCATTTACTTCAGAGGATATGCTGGCTTCTGCTGCCATTCAAAAATTATTCTTAAGGCATCCTTTGTCCTCTCTTCATAAGCTAAATGATGCCAGTTCTTTGAACTTTTCTTCACATGTCCTGCAGCTCTTCCCAGTTGTGGATATTTGAATAAAGTATTCATTTAAGGATTGTGTATTCTGGTAGGATTAGCTGTCCCTTTCTATGGGTTATACTCCCAGGTTCACACTTGCTTATCTAACCAAAGCCCTACATTGCTGACTCAACATTAGCTTATGGTCCAAGCCCAGTATCATGTTATTATTTGCCAAAATTTCACATGGGTTGAGGCAGACTTGTAGAAGGTTGAAAAATAAAACTTCTCAGCCATAAGCAAGAGTTTTTACCCGGCCTTCCAATACAGAACAATATCTAAGATAACAGCTTATAAACAATGAGAATGAGCAGCCTAAAGAAAAGTTAGTTAATAGGCAAAGAGATTATTGAATTGTGGAATTGTACAGTTAGAAGGACCTTAGAAATAGTCTGTATATACCAGGAAACTGCAGCTCAGCCATGTATCCAGGCTTCTAGTTAGTGCTTATTCTGAATACTCTTGCTCCTCAATGTGTGGTCCTCAGACCAGCAGCATCAGCACCATCTAGAGCTTGTTAGACATGCAGAATCTCAGACCTCAAGAGCCACCAAATTAGAATCTGCATTTTAACAAGACCCCCAGGTGATCTGTCCACATGTTAAAATTTGAGAAGATACAGGCAAAAGCATCACAGGGTCTTGTTCTGTTTAAAATATTGCCTAAATTATATTGCATAGAAAACCTGATCTCTTTTGGGCAAGACCTATATTATTACAGGTCCTGATCTAATTATTTGAATAGTTGGATTAAAGAAAAAGAAAATCTCTCTCTAATGATCTCTGGAAAAAGAGAGCATCTATTTGAGCTGTGCTGGTTTTTAATGTACCCATTCAGATTTTAATCCACAGGAAAAATTAATAGCCTATTTGGTGGTAGCATGTCCTGCAAAAATAAATGTAATAAAATGAAAGCATTTAAATGGATATTTAAACTATGCAGTCATGAGTGATTTAGTTTTCAATTACACAATGGTAATTACACTAGAATCCACCTCATTCAACCTTCTGTGAGAAAATGCTGGAGTGTTGTAATAAGCTGATGCTTTCAGGCAATGACTGATCCCCGCTCCTTTTTGGCTAGAACCTGAATTGATTTACTTTAAACAGTTTAGGGTGGATGCTAGGAATATAGATGATAGAACATTCTTTGTGACTCTTCTCACAAAGGAAGTCGAATCACAATTAAACGTGCATGTGAGGTCACAGGCCCAGTCTCTCACATTGGGGAGGGCTCACACAGCGTGCACATTTGGCCCATGAGAGAAGAACTGTAGCGAAGGAAAGCTCCACAGATGGGCTCTTCCTGTAAGAGTGGTTCTCAAAGTTCATGTGCAGACGAGGACTTCTGGGGTGCTGGTAACGTTCTGTTTCTTGATCTGAGAGCTGGTTACATGGGTGTGTTCAGTTTATGAAAATTCACTGAGCTGTTCACTTATAATAAACACACTTTTCTATATGCATGTTATACTTCAATAAAAAGTTAAAAAATGCAGAAAGTGAAATTGCATAAGAGCAGATATCTGTTCTCTCTCCCTCTTATTCAGATGCAGGTGGTCTGTGTCCCTTACTTTGAGAAATACTGCCCAGAGTAACCCAGGGAGGCACAATCAGGGAAAACTGATCAGCAGGTTTCACTAACTCAACATATACATAGAGGTGGACAAATAAAACCAAACAAATAAAATGCCTAATGCAGGGTGCACTGTGTTCTAAGTGCTACATAAATACATTCTTCTCGTCTTCATAACATCCTTGGGAGGACAAAATTATCTCCATTTTACAGATGAGGCAAATGGTTCCCACAGAGGAGGCTGAGCGAAGAGTCCATGTCAGGTTTATCAGGACCAAAGTCTATCTTATTTTCACCAGTGCCACTGCTGGGCACCTTGAATGAGCAAATAAGTCACAAGCACAGCCTGAGGGAGTGAGAGTAGGCAAAGAAGGAACACAGGACTCTGCCAAGTTAGTAGATAGTCATTAAGGGCAGACCGCAAATAGGCACCTCTGGTCTTTTTAGACTCTTTTGGCAAGTTTCTCAGAGGTAATGCCCTAAGGCCAAACCCATAGGACCTCCAAACACCTAGAGAGAGTCCTAGACCATGTCCCAAACTTGGCTGAACATCAGAATCACCTTGGAAAGGTTTGAAACATACAAATTCACTGGCTCTACCCTAGAGATCCAGATTCAGTATATTTGGGGTGAGGCCTGGTAAGCTCTTTGAAAACCACCCCAGGTAATTCTGATGGTCAGCTGGGCTTGGGAACCACTACTGTGGTCACACTGACCACATGAAAGAGTCAGACCTGGACTGACTTTGGTAGTAGTCATCACCAGCCAATCAGGAGAAAGCAAAGGGCCCCTTACGGGGTGCCCTCAAACTGAATAAATGTAACCAGATGTCAGGCCAAGAAACAAAGCAGAACAAAATGAAACTTGCTATCATGCCATGGAAACTTTTGAGTACTTTCGATCTGCAAATGAAAGGACTGCACTTGTTGTGTCCCAGGCATTACACGTAACCAGAATTCCTCCCTCTAGTCTGCTCATAAGGAGAGCATCTAAAGGTTCTTTTTATTGTTTTAAAGTATTATAAAAATAAAACATAAGCAGGTGCCGGCCCCTTGCCTAAGTGGTTAAGTTCATGCACTCCGCTTCAGTGGCCCAGGGTTTCACTGGTTTGGATCCTGGGTGCCGACCTAGCACTGCTCGTCAGGTCATGCTGAGGCAGCATCCCACATGGCAGAGCCAGAAGAACCTACAACTAGAATATATAACTATGTACTGAGGGGCTTTGGGGAGAAGAAGATGAAGAAGGAAAAAAAAAAAAGACTGGCAACAGATGTTAGCTCAGGTGCCAATCTTGAAAAATAAATAAAAAAAAAATAAAAAAAAATAAAACGTAAGCAGTAAAGCAAATCATTATCTCAGACCTCAATCTGAAATCCTTGGTCTTGGCTGTTTTTAGTTTAAAAGCTTGAGAATTTTAAACAGAGCAAAAATGGACTTTGCAAAATTTCAGGAGACAGTATTACAAAGGTAAAGATCCAAGGGCATCCTCCCCAACCCCAGTCAACCTGAACTGGTTTATTCTAGATTTAAACTATGCCCTTGAACAATCCAGACTTCCATTTGACCTAGCGTTCAGTGGTGAAAGTACAGAGGTGATTATGTACAATCAATAACTTCCCTATCTCATCTGTCAACCAGAATAAATAGCTAAAACTGATAAATTGACAAAGTGCCTTTTTTTTATGGAAGAGTTAATAACTTACTCTAAAGTAGACTTTAATTACTGGATCTTGCCAACAACCGACATATGAATTAATTATCTTAAATCACTGCCAAATTTAATCCCCATACAAGTTTAAAGGAGAACTTCATGGCACTCAAGCCTAGAGAAAATATTAATGATATAAATGATAGAACACAATTAAATCTATTATTCATCAGTGTAAATGGAAACAAAATAAAGTGAGCAATAAAATAAGCCTAGAATTGGAGCTAAACGGGTTTGTAAAAAACCATCTCAACCCAAAACATGTTCTCAGCGGAAGCCCTCGTCTCATTTGAGGAAATAAGCCTTGTGCCTCACTTGTGAGATTAGAGTCTCATGTTTTATTTCTTTCTACATGTGGAAGTGGGGTAAAGAGAACTTTTAGCCAAGAAATACATCCTAGGCCCAAACACTAGGGAGATGATCCATCTCCACGAATTTTACAAAAAGTTAATATAACTCTTCAGGATAAAAGAAAAGAAATGAGGACAAAAAGGGGAAATTAGAACACATACCCAGAGATTAAGGACATCCTTTGTGTGTCCTCAGTGTCCCAGTTTACTTAGATTTCTGTTTCCTGTCTGGGTGATATAGCGTTAAAGGGAAAGAACGCAAGCAGAATTTTCTAAATGGCTCTAGGGGAACAAAATAATTGTAAAAGTACCTTCTATTCCGAAGTTTTTGATTTAAGAGTCATAGGAACCTGAGATGTGACAAATTACTTACCCCTTTAGAAAAGAAATTATAGATGTCAGAAAAGAGGTGTTTTTAAGAACTCATACACCATCACACTCATGGTCAATTGATTTTTGACAGGGGTTCCAAGATAATCCAATGGGGAAAGAATAACCTTTTCAACAAATGGTTTGGGACAACTGGACATCACATGCAAAAAGATAAAGTTGGACTTTTACCTCACAGCAAATGCAGAAATGAACACAAAATGGAACAAAGACCTAAATATAAGAGCTAAAATTATAAAACTTTGGAAGAAGACATAGGCATAAATCTTTGTGACCTTAGATTAGTCAGCAGTTGCTTGGACATGACACCAAAAGCACAAGCAACAAAAGAAAACACAGATAAATTTGACTTCATCAAAATTAAAAACTATTATGCTTCAAAGGACACCAGCAAGAAACCTATGCAATGGGAGAAACTAATTTCAAATCATGTATCTAATATGAGATTTGTATCTAGAATACATAAAGGGCTGGCCCCATGGCCTAGTGGTTAACTTGGCCACGCTCCACTTTGGCAGTCCGGGTTTGGTTCCCAGGCAGAGAACTATACTACTCGTCAGCGGCCACACTGTGGTGGTAGCCCACATACAAAATAGAGGAAGACTGGCAATAGATGTTAGCTCAGGGTGAATCTTCCTCAGCAAAAAAAAAAAAAAAGAAGAAGAAGCAGCAGCAGCAGAAGAAGGAGAAGAAGAAGAAGAATACATAGAAAACGTTTACAACTCAATAATGAAAAGACAAACAAGCCAATTTAAAAATGGGTAAAGGATTTAAACAGACTTTTCTCCAAAGAAGATATACAAATGGCCAATCAGCACATGAAAAGATGTCAATATCATAAACTTTCAGGAAAATGGCAATCAAAATCAATGAGATACTACTTCATACCCACCTGGATGGCTAGAATAAAAAAGATAACAACAAGTGTTGATGAGGAAGTGGAGAAATTGGAACCTTCATTCCTTGCTAGGTGGAATGTAAAATAGTGCAGCCATTTAGGAAAACAGTCTGGCAGTTTCTCAAAAGGCTAAACACAGAGTTACCATATGATCCAGCAATTCCCTTTTTAGGTATATAACCCAAGATAAATGAAAACATACATCCACACAAAAACTTGCATACAAATGTTCACAGCAGCATTATTCATAATACCTAAAAAGCGAAAACAGGCCAAATTCTATCAACTGATGAATAGATAAATAAAATGTGTTTTACCCATACAACAGAAGGTTATTCAACAAGAAAAAGAAATTACTGGTACATGCTAAAACATGGATGAACCTTGAAAACATTATGCTGAGTGAAAGAAGCCAGTCTTGAAGGACCACATATTTTATGATTCTATTTATATGTAATACTGGACATAGGTATATTATAGAGATAGAAAATAGATTAGTGGTTGCCTAGGGCTGGGGCGTGGGGTATTAGGGGAAAGCTGGGAGTGACTGCTAATCAGTATAGAGTTTCTTTTGGGAGTAATGAAAATGTGCTAAAATTGTGGTGATGATCGCACAAACCTGTGAATATACTAAAAACCACTGAATTTTATACTTTAAGTGAGTAAACTGTGTATGATTTATATTTCAGTAAAGCTGCTTATTAAAAACAAATGTAGAAGAGACATCCAATAGAAGCATTTAAGATCCAGTGCATGATTCTCTATGCTTTCTCTTTCTCTCTCAAGACAATCACAGACGTACATATTGATAGGAAGCTGCTATAAGTTCAAAGCAGCTTAAATACTGAGAGAGCATATGAAAAAAACTGTTCTGGAGATTCACCCAGGCCCACAGCTGACTTTGAGTAAAAGAGAAATAAAATTTTGTGTGTTTAATAGTAATAAAAAAACCCCCACCTCATTCAGATTTTAGTGCTGAAAGAGAGTGATAGTTCATCTAGTCCAGGGTTTCTTAACTCCTTAGTATTACCGACATTTTAGGTTAGAATTCTTTGCTGTGGGGGCTGTCCTATGCATAGTAGGATGCTTAGCAGAATCTCCGGTCTCCTCAGTTGTGACAACCAAAAATGTCTCTAGACATTGCCAAATGTTCCTTGGGGGCGCAAAATCTCCACTCCCCCTGCCTGTTGAGAGGCAGTGATTTAGTCTAACTTCTTCCAAACAGTGTTCCTTAGAATATTAGTTTTGCCCATTGCTGCAAAAGGAAAGGGTTCCACAGCTCAGTAATTTTGTAAAATGGTATGCTAAATGAATTCTCCTCTCCCCTTCCCTCCCCCCGCCAACACTTTACAGCAGTAGAAGCTCTGGAACAGAAAAGTGAAATGACTTGCCTTGTATCACTTAAGCAACAATCTCATTACAGCTCTGAGTCAAGAACTTGGGTCTTCTCAAGCCTACATCAATGTTCTCTTCTGACTCTTTTAGAAACGGAGCCTCCCACCTCTCAACGTGATATCCATCAATCAGACTTTGAGATTTGTTGGCAGAATGTATCCTGCTATTGGAAGGGTCTTAGCAAAGACTCTCCCAAGAGGTCATCTCCCATTCTGAGATTCAAGATGTAGTAGAGAGCTTGTCAAGGTGCAAGTGGAATGGAATGAGAATAGTGGGCCATGTCAGGCAATCCAGAGGCTATCTCCCCTCCCTTCTCTATAGTATAATGACTAAACATTCCAGCTTTACCTGATTCTACTCCTTTAATTAAGATCTGATAATGAAGGAATGAAGATATAATGCATGGATTTGCAGGACAGCCCTCAAATCTAGCATCAGTCAGACTGAATCTATCAGTAAGCGTCTGGAACATACGAAAAAGGTGTGATAACATCTTCAAGATTGAGATGGATGTACTGAAGACATGTTCCAATGTTTATTTATTTGGTGGGGCTTATTCACAAGGCCCAGCTGTGTACCTTGAATGTCACAGTAGGTTAAGAGGTTTTTTTAAGAAAATTCAGCTTAGGGCCAGCCCCGTGGTCGAGTGGTTAAGTTCGTGTGCTCCACTTTGGCAGCCCAGGGCTTCGCCGGTTCAGATCCTGGGCGCAGACATGGCACCACTCATCAAGCCATGCTGAGGCGGCACGCCACATGCCACAACTAGAAGGACCCACAACTAATAACACACAACTATGTACCGGGGGGCTTTGGGGAGAAAGAGGAAAAATAAAATCTTAAAAAAAAAAAAAGAAAATTCAGCTTAAATACGGAAATTAATAAAAAAGGGAAACATACTCTACCAAATAACATCAAACTATATCAAAAATCAGGAAAAGGTCTTAGGCTACCAAAACTTTTTAGAAATCCCAATAGAACTTTTAACGAATTTTTATTTTTTGCCATCTTGGGATACAATTTGGACCTAACTATATGTTAAATAAACTTAGAATAATAATTTTGAAGAGTTATTCTTCACAACAGGTAAATAACACATTGCAGGATCCAGGACTGCTCCTAACATTTGTGGGACCAAGGGCAAGAGTACAAACGGAGGCCTGTATTCCATGTGCCTAACTATGTAAAAGTTATAAATAAAATATGTTCTATTTCCTAACTTGATAACTCTATCTTTCTAATGACCTGAAGGCCAAACTTGAAATGTGTAATTCTTAGACTCCTTGGAGTTCTGCGCAGGGACATGGAGGCGTGGGGAGAGTTGGACCCCAGGCTGAAGTTGTCTCCCTTGTCTTCTCATTCCTGGCTCTGGCTGAGAAGGGCGTCTCAGGCACGAGTGTTAACATCCCAGGCCGCACATCCACGCTCTGTGCCCATCCCTGAGGCTCCCCTTGGCCTCCTTGAGGCTGAGGAGTGCATCTACCAACGGCATGGTCTGCCCTTGGGAGGATGAGACTGAGAAGGAGTGTAGGCAGGCCTTTGAAAGTGGGCCTGGAGCATTTGGGCAAGGAATTCTGAAGTGGTCCAAGGTATCTAGAGTGTGGTCTAGAAGGGATCAGTGTGGGTTCTGAATGGGTGCATCCCCGTGGCCCCACAGTCTCCTCACCTTGTGGGGAGGGACACAGACAGGGAGGTCAGAGCAGGGCCCTCTAAAAGCTGTAACAGCAGGAGTCCTACATTCTGGAATGTGATAATTAGTCTAAGACACGGAATCATGGCACATACCTCAGGCCTGCTTCAGCAGGAGGAGGGAGGCCAGATCAAGCTTGTCCAGACAGGGAAGATGGATCATGCCTCACCTGCCCTGGAGGGTTCACAGGAGTTTATCAATTCTTGGCAAAGCACAACAGCCCAACCTGGGAGAGTCTGCTCAGCTCTGAATGCTAGTTTAGTTAATGATTTAAAGGGGCATTCACCTTTTCACTCTATGAAGAAAATATCTGGAAGATTCTGGCGTAATTTTTATCAAGGCCACTGAACTTTTCTGTTTGTCCTCCTCATTGTGACCCCTGCTCCTTCACCCACTGCTGTTCTCATGGTGCCAAGGACCCAGCAGCCCTCGCTTGCCTTCCGCAGCCTTTTACCAGTGCTGACAGTTTCAGCAACAATCCTGATAGGTGCCCTCATCCCCATGGTCCTTCATCCATTCCTTCCTCCTAATCCCCACTCCTGAACGAAACCCACCATTTACTTTCTGTTTCTGCTCCAAAGCAGAAGATACTGCTGGAGAAAATTTAAATATCTGATGCAAACTCACGTCAGCTGACTGGCTCCAGCTGCGCTCTCAGTACTACTAACAGGCAATTCTCTGATTTTCCAGTCAAGGTAGGTGTGTTCCTACCACATTCCCCACAGCTCCTTTTCTAAATCTTTCCTACTTCCCTCACACCCCAACCCTGCCTGCTGCATATCGCTTTCCCATCTTGCTTAACGGAAGAAATCAAGATTCTACAATGTGAACACCCTCTTTCTGTTTCTTCTTTACTAAGAAATATTTAAACAAGACATTTCCTCTTCTCCTTCCCTCTTGTTTCAGAGGAATAAGGGAATCCTCTCCTTTCTAGGGTTTGTTTTCCTCTTAGGTCCTGTAGTCCATGGCTTCCCACTCCCTGCAAACACTGCATCTGGCATGACCCTTCTCTGTACTACATCTTCTGTTTCTTAGTATGCTAGTTTTCTTACTTGCTTTTCACTACATCAAAACATCCAGTTTATTGACCCCTCTTGTACTCTCTCTCATGCCAATCTATCAGCACCATCCTGGCTCAGTTTTATAACTATTGAGCTTAGATGCCATTGTCCATTACTTTGAACACTTTTTCATAGCATCATCAATCTCCTTACCCCTTGATCCTTCTGCCCTATCTTTCCAGAAAATCCCATGTCTTGGATCAATTCACCACCCATGTTCTCCCATTTCTCCCACCACCCATTTCTTGGGATATTACCATTAATAACCCAAGTTATTAAAGAAAATCACACAATTATGTGGACTAGTGCCAATACCAATTTTGGTCTCTAACCTTAGTTAGAGTCTCAAGAGGTAATGATCCTTATACTCATCCTTCCTAAGCTAATATCTGACTTGCATATTCAATTTCTTCTTCACTAATTCATTTATTTCTTACTTGACAAATCTTTATTGAGCACCTACCATGTGTCAAGCACATGTAGGTGTTGGAGGGTGAACAGGGATCAAGACAGACACAGTCTTGCCTTAAAAGCATTTATACTCTACTGGGAGAGAGATAAATTAAAAAAATTAAAACATGATAAGTGCTATGACATTAAAAGGTTATGGGAGTGCATAGAAGGGACACATGAAAGTCAGGGGTAGGAGGGAGGTCAAATAGGACTTCCCTGGGGAGGTGGAATTTAATCTGAAACCTGAGGAATATGCAGGAATTAGCCACGTATAGGGAAAAGTTGGAGAAAATCTAGGAATGTAAGAAAGTCCAGAGGTAAGAGAGGGCATGGTGAGCCCATGGAACTGAAAGAAGAGGGCAAATTGTGGGTAATGAGGTGGGAGAGGTAAACTTGGGACAGATCTTAACTTTTAAGTCAAGTTTAAAAGTTTACACTTTATCCTAAGGGCAATGAGAAGCTACGGACCAGCTTTAAGCAGGTGAATGATCTGATTTATGATTGTGAAAGAGCATGTGACAGGATGATATGTGAAGTATTAATGGAATGTACTCTCTTTACTCAGCTCTCTCCTTGGGCTCTGGGCTGTCAACTTGCACCCTGTGACCCCACCAACACACACACACACACACACCACCACCAGATTCTTTTGTCAGTAGAGTGGAAAGCATGTTAATTATTGTGGAGATAGTCTGCTGCTGAGGAGACCCAGACTCTACATTACAAAATTCACATACAAAGGGCTCTGCACTTTTAGTCAGAGATCAAAACAATGAGATTAAACAATTCACACAAATGTGTAAATGTGAATTGATTTTTCCCCTCTGTGCTGGGAGAGGAGAAGAAATGACCTGACTTGGAAGGAGATGTGCTGGACAAAATGAAGAGATGTTCCTGGATTGCTTGCTGGGGTTGTGGCTGCCCGTCTGTGAGATGAAGCTACATGGGACCTGCATGTGTACCCAGCCAGCCTAGGACCACCCATCAGAGCCAGCAGGGTCCAAAAACCTAGAGGGCACACTGGGCCGTACCTGTGCCCAGAGGATGGACAACAATGGCATTAGCAGCTCCCATCAGCATTAGGACCACCCCAGACGAGACTAGATGGAGAGCTCCCACTCCATCACAACATGTAGCCAATCATATATGGACCTCCACATTCTTCTCCACTTCCCTTGGGCAGCCAGTCCAAGGAGACCCAAGAAAGGGGCAAGAAGAGGGGAAGGAAGTTCTGAAATCGAATTCTGAACTGAAATACTTACTTAATCTCAGTTTCAGACAAATCACTGAATTCACTTGAGAGAATCTAAATTAAGCTGTCTGGCAGGAAAAAGGCTGGAGGCTCAGATTCAGACATTTAATTTACTCTAGGAAAAGATGTTTCAGTTTTGCGTACCTGAGTGTTTGGGGACTCTTGTATCTGTGAGATTCTTTGTTTGTTACAATCACATGGCTACTGTATGGGAAACGGTTTGAAAGGAAGAATGGAAACAGGGAGACCAGTGGTTTAGGTAAGGCTTGATGGTGGCAGAGAGGAAGGAGATAAGCAAAAGGATAGGAGAAACAGAATCAAGAGTTCATGGTACTACACGGAAATTGAAATATAAGGTATACCTGAAATTTGCATAATGTTATAAACCAATGTCACCTCAATAAAAAATTCATTAAAAAAAAGAGTTCATGGTGTTGCAATTGGACATGAGAGGTGGTAAAAACAAAGCAGTCAAGGATGATACACAAGTTTCTGGTTGCATCAATGAGTCCATGGTGGTGCTTGCCACTCATAGGGGAAATTCAGGAAGAGGTAAAGGTTTGAAGAGGAAATGAGTGCAGTTTAAGTTTAAGATGCCCATGGAACCTACAGGTGGTGCAGACTAGAAGATAGCTATCTGGGTCTGAAGCTCAAGAGAAAGGTCTGGGCTAGAAAGAGATGTCTGGGAGGATGTAGATGGTGTCATAGACACACAGGAAAGAGAAGTTACCAAGAAGGAGGACAAGGCAAATGCTGCATAAGGTCAAATAAAGACAGAACTGAAAAGTGTCCCTTGAATTTAGCTACAGAGAGATCACTCACCTTGGAGAAAGCAATTTCAGAGAGTGAGTGGGAGGTGGGAAAGTTGAAGCGGTGACCAGAGACAAGTTTTCCAAGTTTAGCTGGCAAAGGAAGAGAGGGCTGTAGATGGAGGGGAATGCAGCTTTTTTTTCTTTTTTCTTTCTTTTTTTTTGGTGAGGAAGATTGGCCCTAAGGTAACATCTGTGCCAATCTTCCCCTATTTTGTATGTGGCATGCTGCCACAGCACGGCTTGACAAGTGGTGTGTAGGTCTGTGTCCAAGACCTGAACCTGAGAACCCCGTGCTGCCGAGGCGGAGTGTGAGAACTTAACCACCATGCCACCAGGCCGGCCCCAAAATGTGTTCTTTTTAACTTGAGAAGGAAGGAGCCAGCAGAGAGGAAGAGCTTGACTATATAAATAAAGTGAGAAAGAATAACTGAGAGTGAGGTCAACGAAAAGTCAGGAGGAGATGGAATCCAGAGGATGGGCCAAGAGATCGGCCTTTGATGGGAGAGGGAACATCTTTTATACCAAGAGGCAAAGTTGAGGAAAGAGGTGAGAAGGTGAAGATGCACATAAGTTTGCAGGTTGGCGTGGAAAAGGAGGCTGCCTGCAACTCATAACTTCTACCACCCCTCCTCTCGCCCCCAGTAAGTGGGAAATAAAATCACCTCTAGAGAATGGTAAAGAAGGCAAGTATGGAGGTTTGGAAAGAGAGAAGAATTCTTGAAATAGCCGCTCTGGAGACTCAGAAAGAAAGCAAGCAGGTCAGGGGAATATGGTAGGATTGCAGAAGCAATGAAGATCCATTTGAGGTTGCTGAGCATGAATTTAGGGCAGCACAATCTGTGTGACTACGGTTTTCTCCAGCAGTGTCCAGCAGCCCAGGTAAAGGAATGGCCAAATCAGACAAGTAGATTCAAGGTACATGTTTCCAAGTTTTGTCAGGCAGACGAAACAGAAGAGTAATGGACAATGGAGTTGAGGACACGGGCCAGAGGCCAACATTACAAAGCACGGAATCCTTCCTGGGTAGAGAAGGAAAAGGAGACAGCAAATGGATGATAGATAAGGAGAAAGAAGAAAACAGAAAGACTAGAGGTCTTAACAAGTTTGGAAAATTGATAGAGTGAAAATAACCAAATGAGAAGAACTAGAATAGAAAGCTATGGGTTCAAAGGTGCTGTGGTTTCTGGATGATAAAGCCTGGGGGTGGCCGTGGGATTGGGTGATTGAAACAGAATGGAGAAGGTAATTAGAGATGAAATCAAGGAACTGAGAGGTCATGTATGCCTCATGACATCCAAATGTGCCAGATTATTGGCAGAATTTGGAATGAAAAGGAATACTGTGGGCCCATTGCCAATGTCTTCAATAAACAAAGGGCATTACCGGGCAATCAGTAGATGAAAGCTGGGGTAGAGAGTGTGACTTAATGGCTATGTAGCCAGGGTTTCAGACAGCAGAGAACTGAGACCCATGGAAATGGCAGTGTGTGACAGAAAGTGCCTGACCCAGCAGCCTCCAATTGTGAGGGCTGCCGAGGAAACAGTGTGCTTACAGGGAAAGCCAGTTTCTTAGAGCTAGAAAGCTAAAGAATGTTCAGTGAAGAGGCTGGGGGTATCAGGGACTTTGTTGATGATGGAATGGGATTCTGGAGGTTACAGAGGAAAAGTTTAGGAGGAAAGGGAGGCATGGGAGGCTTAGTAAGTCTGGGGATGAGTGTTCATAAGGGGATAACTCATTGAAAGCACTTCCCTCTTGGGCACGCATCAAGGATATCAAGGGTCTGAGACACGGTGGGTTTGGCAGCTGCGTACATGCAGGAGAATTAAGTGGTCAGGTCTCTCAGGATTCAGCTTTGTCCTGGTTGTGTCATACCTCCAAGACTCCTGGGTCTCTGGAAGGAGTGAGATGAGTCTTGACTCCAGGGAAAAGCTCAGAGCTGAGTGCTGCTGGCCTGCAGCTCTGGATGGTGTGGGATGGTACGGCCCCTGAGATACATGCAGGCCGGTGGCTGGGTGACACTCATTATCCCAGCTTCCTTCACTCCCTCATATTCTGCACTATCTCAGTGCCTCTTGGCCTCTTCATTTTAGGGCTTGGTTCTGTCTCTAAACTTAGAGCCCAGGGAAAAGCATTCAGTGACTTTAGAGCAACGGAAGTTGTTTTCGGAAAAGCAGATAGCCTGACTCACCAAAGAATTAACTAATTTCAACCCAAGGAATATCAAAAGGTACTCCTTCAAGGAAAGATGTAGTGTTTAGAGTAATTTCCTGGAATGTTTGATTTCATTTAAAAAAGAGAGAGAGAAAGAGAATTTAAAAAGAACTCTGATACATTGCAAACTGATTTTTTCTTAAATATGAACCACAATCCACTTGGCCTCAGGCTGGTTTATATTGTACTATATTTATTTTTACTCCCCATGGTGAGCGTTTTTGTTTGTTTAAAAGGCACAGGTCACATTTTAGCTTTTGTCCAGTTCATTACACATGAACAACTTAGTTTTCTTTGGAGTACTCGTAAGCTCTTGAAATGCCATACATTGAAGGGGCCAGCTTCCCTATGTTCTCCCTGTCAGCAGATTTTGTTGTGAACATCTTGCTAGTTAGACCCCATTTTACTGTTTAACAAAGATATTCAATGATACCATGAAAAATAAGGTTTTAAAAAATCCTTAGTGGAGATTTGACGTAAAGTATAAAGATCTTCTAAGTCTGCTCCACTCCGTTTTTCTTGCATTATTAATTTCACAGTAAGTTGCATGCTTTTAATGAAGTGTTACCTTCATGCTAACTTCCTCAGCTTCAGTGCAGCATCTGGTGACATGGTGCGATCACTTTACAGCAGGTTCAAAGCATCAGTTGACAAAAGGGTTAGTAAATAGCATCGTTATATATCTTAAATGAATCTAATATTTATAGCAAACCAGGTGCCTTGGAGTTTGGCTGTATCAGATGCCCAGCGTAATGATGCAAATAACCATGCTAAGTGGCACTCTGCACAACATAGGAACATTGATGACATTATCTTTAAGATACAGAAAACACAACTAGCATGGGAGAGCTGCTGCTAAGTTGTCAGTTTCCTCATTCACTGATACCAGTTTGTCATTAATTCTTTCCATCCCCGTATAACCGATTAAATCTATTTGAGACGATTAAGTGCCAGTCATCATACCTTAGGTTCTGTTTTTTTCTAAAAAAAGGAAGGGTGAGTTGGGGGCGGGCTGTTGATAGCTGTTTGCTGTTGTTGACGGTGGCCCACGCCAAGGTTTTCTGGCATTCTTTCATCTGTGCTGCCATCTAGAGAGGAGAATTAGAAACACGCAAAAATAAACTGGAAGCTCCAAGATGGAGTTAAAGGAAAATGGATACTGTATATCGATTTGAAGAAAACTGTAAGAAACATCAGTGAGATTTGGCGGTGATAATTTTACATTTTTTCCCCTTTCTCTCTGTCCCTCCCGGATACAAAACAGGATTTGGACATCTGTTTATCAGTTTTTATGACAACATTCCAGGTGTTGCTGGGGAGCCATCTCCTGGATTCAAACTGACCTCTTCTTACATAAGTAAAATTCAATTGTGTTAATTTTCTGGGACCTTCAAAGTGGTGCCATTTTACCATAGTTAAAACATTGCTGGAAATTACCACATTCTCATTCCTGCAGGATTTGGAGATGAAATCGCAGAGTTTTTTTTGTGAGTTAACACGATAAAGAGATCCTTTGAACACAGTGGGGCAGTTTCCCAAGTCAGTGTGTTCCATAGAACCCACTAGTTCTGCAGGATGTTTATAGGTGAAACTTTGGTCAAATAAATTTGGCGAGTGCAAGGTAAAACAGTTTTAAGCAGTTTCCTTCATTCTAGGCAGGACTTCTGATAGCCTTTAATTTACCAATGTACACTGTGAACTTGCAAGAGAAGAAAATGCTGGGCAAAGTTTCCCAAACTTATTTGACCTTGAAAACCTGGGCTTTCATAGGACTGGTGTGTGGAGCAATCTTTAGGAACTATTACAACAAAGAAAGGATGTTGGCCTGCTGTATGCACACCTTGTGCAAACATACCAGTCCTCCCTGCAGCTGCCCTATTCCTTCGCTCTGTGTCTAAGTATTTTTGAAGCTTTGCTTTGGTTTGAGTAGAGATTGGGGAATTTAACTACTTTTTTTTTTCTAACAGGAATGTTATAGGAGTAGGATTTGATAATTGCTAATTCCAGGTAAAACAAAATAAGTTTACCTATAACTTAGGTTGGATTTTCTCTCTCAGCTTACATGTCAAATAACACATAATAAGCTGGTCTTCTCACTTAGTACACATTTAGCATGCTCTAACTCTATGCAAGGTACCACTGGGTCCGGAGAACTGCGAGAGCTGAGTGAAACATGATTCTTGCCTTTGTCAAACCATTAAATAGACGGAGTGATAAGTTTAGATACAATTTACTAAAAGATCCCTTCTATAGATAAACAATGGTCATAGCAAATTTATTCATGACAACTGAAATAACAGTGCCTTTGTTTCTGTGGAGCAAGGCCATGTTTACCCATGGAAGAAAATAGCCTTAAAGAAGTGCTGTTGTAGTAGCATCCATTGTTAGAGGATTTGACCTTATTTTTTAAAAATTAAGATGTCAATGGCCATGAATATTTTTCTGTATCAGTTCTGGGAAATGACATTCTTGGTGAAACTAAGTGAACAATATTAATGCTTCTCCTTTGATAATTTTTTTTTTGCACTTTAGGGAAAGGAATATGTATATGTAATTCATGCTTTTGACTCAAGAAGTAATGTCTCTGTGTAGGTATTAATAAGAATAATGATAAAACATCATCCCTCACAAGGGATGCATATTATTTTCATTTTATAGAAGCAACTGGGGCTCAGAGAAGCGAATCAGTTTGTCTAATAGCTTGTAAATGGTGGGGTTGGGATTCAATTCCGGTCCCGTCTAGCCCCAAATCCTTATTATTTATTTCCCTTATGGTGGAGCAGAGAAATTTTAGAAAATGTTTGCATACTCCCTGATTTCCATAACCTAAAAATATGACTTGCCAAAGTGAAATGGGAAAAACAGTTTACCTGGGATTTAGAGAATTACATACACACGCAAAAAGGAGATTGTAAATTTTATGAGAGCAGAAATCATGGGACCATTGTCTGTTCTCTTTACCATACTAAACCCAGTGCTTAGGACATGCCTGGCATGTCGGTCCTCAATAAAGATTTGCTCAATGAAGTATGCACAAATGATAATGTTTGGGATTAGGTGGTGAGCACACACAAACACCTTCAATATCCTATTGTCTTTTTTTGCAATAGAATTCACAGTTATGTATCTATGTAGTCTTCTTTCTTCATGAAATGGCATGAACCTGGTCAAGGGCACTTTCCACATTTGCAGATGTATTTTCCAGTCAAATCTCAGTAATTAATTAATCACATTGTGAGTCGATTTGTGGATGACTGAGAACCTTTCCTGGACGGTTGTTTGGTCATTCTCTAACAAATTCATTCCTAGAGAATGGATAAAAGAAGTAGGCTTGAAAGAAAACTAGACTTGAAGGCAAAGACTAAATATTTTTTATATTTGTATTCTGAGTATCCTACTTCATTGACAGGTGCACAGTACGTGTTAAAAAAGAAGGAAGGAGGACAGAAAGTGGCGAAAAAAGGAAGAAAAACGAGAGTTAGAAATTTTGGATTTTAGCCTAGAGTCGGCTATGTGAACTTGGGCCAATCATTTCTGCTTCTTGTTCCTCAGTTTCCTCATGTGGAAGCCAGAGATGTTGGTCACTAAAACCCCTCCAGATTCTAATTGCCTGTGGAAGAGACTGGGGTCATTCTCGGTGTAAACAGGACCATGTTTCTTTGTGTCCACTAGAGGGAACTGTAGTACTAGGGCAGCGTCCACCGTCCTCCAATTTATCCAAATCTGCTGATTATTTTTTCCTGAATTTACTCCCCTGAAAAACACACCTTACTTTTAACTTTCAAATTCAAATTTATACTACAAAATATAAGATTTAATTCAGTAATGGAAGCTGGCTAAACCTAGGAAGAATTTAGCTCAATGATTCATATAGCTTAGTAGGGAAATTAGAATCATAGAGTTATTTGCATAGTAAAGTTACAAAATGTTAAGATTCTGCTTGAGCCAAAAGGAGGGCCTTGAAACTGTTTTATTTATTTATTTATTTAATTAAAAAAATTTTTTTGGTGAGGAAGATTGGCCCTGGGCTAACATCTGTTGCCAATCTTCCTCTTTTTAGCTTGAGGAAGATTGTCGCTGAGCTAACATCTATGGCAACCCTCCTCTATTTTGTATGTAGGATGCTGCCACAGTGTGGTGTGATGAGTGGTGCATAGGTCTGCACCCGGGATCCAAACTTGTGAACCACGGGCTGCCGAAGTGGAGCATGTGAACTTAACCACTAATGGGCTGGCCCCCAAAACTCTTTTAAAAGAAAATAAAATGGAACAATTTCTATCTACCCTAACAACAAAAACATAAACGTAAGAAGTGTGCCAAATCTATGTGAAGACAACTATATAACTACCCAGGAATACAAAAGACTTAAATAGAGAGATATACCATGTTCTTGGATAAGAAGACTCAACATTATAAACATTTTAAATTATTCCCCAAATGTATGCATAAATATAATACAATTCCAATCAAAATCCCAATGGGATATTCTTGGAAACTAGATAAAAGAATTCTGAAATTCATTGAGAAAAGTTAAGCTGAGAAGAGTCAAGAAAATTTTTTTTAATATTTTGAGGGGGATGGGGATTTGAATTATCAGATTTTAAAAGAAATTATAAAATGGCCCAAATTAAAACAGTATCATGGTGGCAACGAAATAAACAGACCAATAAAACAGAATAGCAAGTCCAGAAACAAACCCAGGTATGGTGGTTTGACTGTGCATGTGTGCACGCATGTGTGTGTGTGTGTGTGTGTGTTTTGCTTACCTAGCATTCCAACAATTTTCCGACTATGGAAACCGAAGAAGGGCAGATCTTCCCTCTTCTAGACAGCAAGGGCCTGAGCATATGACTGAGGTTTGTTCAGTGGGATTCTGACATTGAATCCAGAAGGAGTGATGCAAAGGTGCAGGGACCAGAAAGTTATTTACGGAGAGAGTGAGGATGTCAATAATCCAGGAGAAGAGAAGGTCTGGTGATGGCAGTGTCCCTGGCAGCATGCTGCCTAGACTCTTCTTATAACAGCTCTTGGCCAAGTTCTGGCAGCATTCTAACCAGACTGTTCCTACAGAGGTCCTTGGCTGAAGCTTTTGTTGCCAGCCTCTTTTGGCTCCTATTTGTTTCCTGAGCCTGGTTTTCAACTTTCCCATAGATTTTGTGAGCTACTTGGTAGCCTTGAACAAATTCCATTCTGTTTAAGCTACCTACAGTTGGTTGCTAATGCTTGCAACCATGAATCCTGACTTGTACTGGTAATGGGGAGTTGGTTACAAAAAACAGACTCTTAGGTAAATGAGGAGACTAGTTATCCAGACTCATTATGTTTAAAGATAATAAAAACCCAATTAATATTCAGAGATGGGACGCTGGAAGCCAATGGAACAGGCTTCCATAGGTGAAACAGTTGAAGAAATGAATGCCTGTGAATGTTAGGTCTAAGGTGGGCATTGAAGACAAGACTGTGGAGGACCTAACTGTTGATGCCATAGAACAGCATGAAGAGTAGGAGGAATGCAAGAGCTGTGTGCTGAGGTTAGCTATTTCAGTTGAAGAAATTGAAAAGTGGAAATCTCCAGATTCTCATTTTAAAACATGTAATGAAACCCACAATGAATTTGTTAAAATCAACTCTCATAACCCTAGGGTTGAGGTAACTATAAGCTAATATTTGTTCTTGCTGATTGCTGACTTGCAAATCAGTTGAATTCACCTCCTTACCTGGGGTCTTATATGAACATATGTTAAGATGCTGATGCAGAAAGAGTTACATTTTTAAAATGAAAATGCTATACAGGAGAGAATTTGGAGAATCCAGAGAACTTCCACCACTAAACTCCACTGAGCCTCCCTTGCCAGCTAAAGCAGTATCTCCCTCTGCCTGTGAGGCTGTTTCTCCTCTGCCTGAAGATACTGAAGCGCTCTAGTTTAAGGGAGTTGCCTTATAAGAGGAGGCCAGTTCTCTTACGCCCTTCTCTCATCCTGCACTATCTCCAGATCTTTAGTTAGAGTCAAATTCTAGTATGCTTCAAGAGGCCAATTACAAAGTGAAATTCAGGAAGAGACAGCTCAAGCACCAAAGGAATTAAAGAACTTTGCTCATTAATCTGTGGAATTTGGGTTAGAATAGATTTTAAAAATGTTGAATGAAGAAGAGGAGGACACAATTTTAGACTGGGCTGATTTTGCAAACACGGTTCACAAGAGATTCTGAATTAACTGTTCTAGAGGAGAGGCTGAGGATAATTCTGTTTGTTCTGCTAAAGGTTGATTGAAATCTGGACACAATGGTGACCTATGCAAAATGAAGTTGAGATGCAAATCTCTTTGGTAACATGCAAAAGAACAAATTAAAAAAATTCAGGGGACAGAAATGCTGGAGTAGATTTATCATTTCTGATCCAACCACCTACCTCAACTGTATCTTTCAAAAAGGTCCAGAAGACATTCTTACAAAGGCCTTGAGAAACAAATTTATAAGGAGAGGGTGAGCATCTTTGAAAGTGCTTTGGAGAATGTTTTCTGTAGACCAGGGATGATGGCGAAAGTGGCTAGAGTTGAATCTGGCTTACAGAGTTACAAGAGATAGGAGGATTCCAGAATGGCATGGTTCAAGTAGCAGCACTTAACATTCGCATGTGGCTAACTTGAAAAGGTCAGTGTGAAAATCAGAATTGTCTGACCCATAGGTATTTCGAGGTGACTAGCTGGTCATGGAGTCCCTAGGACTGAAATAGATGGGCATCCCACTAAGGTCCTACTTGATTTATATATCAAAGAAGTAAACAAACAAAAAACCTTCAGGTCTAGAAAAGAGATACATTATCCAATTTCCAGATATGAATGAGTTGTCAGACACAGTTTAAGGAAATCTGGGTACTCTTGAGGAAGTGCCTACTTGAATCTTCCTTCTGTCATGCAAAGGGACACGAGGCCATTTATTGGGATAATTGTGAACAATGAAGCAGAAATAGTTTGCTTTCATCTGGTATGGACAATAGTATAGCTTCACCTTCTTGTCACAGGATTATATCACCTTTCAGGCTCTGGGCCACAATTAAGCAGAAAGCTTGCTTATTTCCTCATTCTAGGACATCACATGGACTCACTAGATTGTTAGTACTAGGCAAACAGGGACAAAAGTGTAAAAAGTATTATAGATTTTTGAAACCTTCAAAAAAACGTGAGATCTAGAGAGTGGAAAATTTTCAAGGGTCCGGTATATAGAATATATTTAGCTTTGATTTTAAAGTGAGGGATGAACCATTGTATTTGAAACCTTTGTGATTTTAGAACTTTGTTACTGGGTCCAAGTGGAACATCTAACCCTGGGACACAAAGTGACTGCAATCTTAATTGCTCACGACGATCCAGGCGTTAAGACTCCCAGCTCAAGTTGAAAGGTAAACATAGAACTAGGCCTGGACAGGCCCTGAAGGCAAGAAAGTTTAATCAGCAAGTTGCTCATATTCTCCCGTTGCCTACTCCTGTCAGACTGCTGTCCCTCTCTAATTTACATATATTGCCTCATGGAGTATTCACTATGACCAATTAATTTAGGAGGAAAAATTAAAACCCTGGATTACAGATGTCTCTTACTGGCTTGAAGTAGATAGCTCGAGCATTTTCAGGTCACTCAGATACCAGAAAGACAAGAGAAAAGGGCAATCCTCACAATGGGCAGAATTTGAAATAACACACCACTTTGTTCTGTTTGCCTGGAGTCAGCAGTGGCTAATGGTTTGGTAACTTGACCAGCAACTTGGGAGAAGTAAGATTTGTGACAAGGAAGTTGGAGAAAAAGCTAGGGGAAAGGACCTTGAAATGGGCCAGAAGATGCGAATATTATATCCCATATTGTTGAAAAGAAAAGCGAAGATGATTAAATTCCCTCATTATAATCTTTAAAATTTTAATTAGCTTTGGTGCTTATATTGAAAATTAATACATAAAACAGATAAACTTGATCCTGAAGTGGTTGAATCTGGTGGGGTGTGTGTGTGTGTGTGTGTGTAGGTGTGTAGCAAAAATCTCACTTATTTTCTCCTCTCTTCCCTTGTCCCTAGGGTCCCCAGAGTATGGTTAGAAAGCTACTAATCTAGTCCATCCTCACTTTAAAGATGAGAAAATGTGCAAAGAATTGACTTGACTTGTCCCAGGCCATACAGTTAGTGGCATAGCCAGGATAAAAAATCAAGTCTGCCTCTTAAACTAGTGCTCTCTCTGGAATAGCACATTACTTCTGTAACTGGGAATAAATTCCATTTAATGGCAATTGGACTCTTCCCTGTTATCTAATCCATAACTCATCATGACAGAAAAGTACCAGCACTGTCCATTCTTCAAAACATGGAAAACAGAATGGCAGGGGTAGACACTAGAATAAAAATGATTAAATATTTGAATGTATTTTTTTTTTTTGAGGAAGACTAGCCCTGAGCTAACATCTGCTGCCAATCCTCCTCCTTTTGTTGAGGAAGACTGGCCCTGAGCTAACATCTGTGCCCATCTTCCTCTACTTTGTATGTGGGATGCCTGCCATAGCATGGCTTGCCAAGCGGTGCCGTGTCTGCACCCAGAATCCGAACCCGCGAACCCCAGTCTGCCAAAGTGGAACGTCCAAACTTAACCACTGTGCCACCAGGCTGGCCCCTGAATGCATATTTTTAATTTGCATCATATAAACTTTTCCCCTCAGACTTGGAATGGCCTTCCAGCAATATGCTAAGCACATTGTACTAACTGTGTAATTTAAGGAAAAGGCAGCTTAAGTTTTTGAAAGATGTTGTATCCAGCTGTGACCCTTCCTTACCTAAGGCTGCACAGTCCAATGTGGTAGTCACTAGCCACATGTGGCAACTGAGCACTTGAAATTTAGCTCATCTGAATGGAGATGTGCTGTAAGTCTAAAATACACACCAGATTTTGAAGACTTAGTATGAAAAAAGAAAGTAACATATTTCATCAGTGTTTTTAAAATATTGATTGCATGTTAAAGTGATAGTTTGGAAAATTTTGGTTAAATAAAATATAGTATTTAAATTAATTTCACATTTCTTTTGACTTTCTTAATGTGGACTAAAAAATTTAAAATTACATATGTAGTTTGCTTTATATTTCTCTTGATCAGAGCTAAAATAAGGAAACTAAACCAAACCAAATGGAATTTGACTAATGTTTCCCACAGCTCATTAGAGTTGTCAGAACTACAAAGTTGTCAGTTACTTCACAAGTCTATGAACTGCTGAGATTTTACTTTTGGAAAAATCACCATACACAAATTGGAATTTTGCACTTTTGAAAAAATGTTGAAATGGCAGTGAGCAACTTGGGACTGTGTCTAATTCTGTTTTTAACATAGAACAAGTTACACTGTTAGGATTTGATAATTTTGCTTTGTAAATCTGGTGGACAAGAGCTCTTTAGTTCTCCAGGGAATGTATAGTAAAAATGGGCCTTTTGGTCAATTGCTTTGAATGTAGAAATAATTTACTTTGAAAATCTGAGCTTCATGGGGCCAGCCTGGTGGCGCAGTGGTTAAGTGCACACGTTCCACTTCAGCGGCCTGGGGTTCGCCAGTTCAGATCCCCAGTGACGAGATGGCACCACTTGGCCTGCCATGCTGTGGTAGGCATCCCACATATAAAGTAGAGGAAGATGGGCATGGATGTTAGCACAGGGCCAGCCTTCCTCAGCAAAAAAGAGGAGGATTGGCAGCAGTTAGCTCAGGGCTAATCTTCCTCATAAACAAAAAAAAAAATCTGAGCTTCATATTACTTTATCACTTTCTTTTAAATTTTATTTCACTATAAGGCTTTTTTTTCCTGCTTTTCCTCCCCCAATCCCCCCAGTACATAGTTGTATATTTTAGCTGTGGGTCCTTCCAGTTGTGGCATGTGGGATGCTGCCTCAGCATGGCCTGAGGAGCGGCACCACGTCCACGCCCAGGATCCGAACCAGCGAAATCCTGGGCCTCCAAAGCACAGTGTGGGGAACCTAACCACTTGGCCATGGGGCCGGCCCCACACTATAAAGTTTTAATTCCTCTACGTTTAATCATGAAGGCAGAGGAAAGCAGAGTAGACAATGAGTTGATGGTATTCTTTTTTTTTTTTTTTTTAAAGATTTTTATTTTTTCCTTTTTCTCCCCAACGCCCCCTGGTACATAGTTGTGTATTCTTCGTTGTGGGTTCTTCTAGTTGTGGCATGTGGGATGCTGCCTCAGCGTGGTCTGATGAGCAGTGCCATGTCCGCGCCCAGGATTCGAACCAACAAAACACTGGGCCGCCTGCAGCGGAGCGCGCGAACTTAACCACTTGGCCACGGGGCCAGCCCCTTCTTTTTTTTTTCCCCAAAGCCCCCCGGTACACAGTTGCATATTTTTAGTTGTGGGTCCTTCCAGCTGTGGCATGTGGGATGCCGCCCCAGCATGGCGTGATGAGTGGTGCCATATCTGCACCCAGGATCTGAACTGGCAAAATCCTGGGCCACAGACGCGGACTTCCCACTTGACCACTCGGCCACGGGGCGACCCCTGATGGTATTCTTGATGATGCTTGATATACAAAATTTTAGGTTGGCTATAATTATTCTTTTAATTATAATTATTCTTTTATCTAAATCAAAGGCGTCTACCAGGCCAATACACACCAGCATGACACAACCACAGTTAATGCCTTCCTCGTCAGATATCAAGTAGGAATCCTAAGTTTCCAGAGTTTAATTATTTCCTTGGCCTCCTACATTGTGTAGGAATTCCAAAAAAGTACAAACAACCTGCCACGATATATTAGGGCTGTCTTTGAAATGACAGAGACTGTGCGTGCCACGTGGGGACATAGCACCATACCTGCTAAAATGGATCATAAAGGTGATGCTCAGTTAGATTGGTGTCTTTTTCTCAAATCTGTTCCTCGTCCTTCTCCTGTGTTGATGGTATCGCCATCTATTCACAGTCGCTTTATATTTCCTCACTTTCATTCTCCGTGTTCCAAGTGGTCAGTAAGTAGTGCCAAGCCTACCTTTGAAATGTTGCTTGAATCCTTTCCTCTCCCAACCATTTTCAGGGTAACTTTCCTCAGTGAGTCCCTCATCAATGAATTCGGCCTCAGACATAAGGAAGAGTCTTTAAGTGATTAGATTTCCAGAATGAGGACTTACTAAACTGTTTCCAACTTTTCCCCATTTTATTTGAAGTTCTACATTGCCACCAGAATTACCTATCCAATTTGGACAGCGATAACAAAGTGGAGTAACGTATGTCAAGGCTTCTCTTTTTTTTTTTTTTTAAGATTTTATTTTTTCCTTTTTCTCCCCAAAGCCCTCCGGTACATAGTTGTATATTCTTCGTTGTGGGTCCCTCTAGTTGTGGCAGGTGGGATGCTGCCTCAGCGTGGTTTGATGAGCAGTGCCATGTCCGCGCCCAGGATTCGAACCAACGAAACGCTGGCCCCTTGCAGCGGAGCACGTGAACTTAACCACTGGGGCACGGGGCCAGCCCCGTCAAGGCTTCTAAAATGGGGTTTATGCACGTACAACACGTCTCTGCCCAGATGGATTGTAACTTTTGAACAATGCTTCACTGTGGTCATCTTGACCTCCTTTCAAGAAATATGCTTATCCCATAGATAAAATCTTTTTGCCTTAGAGACGGCCTTAGCAATCAATCACATATAGGCAAGAAGTAAAAGTTGTTGCCAGCACCAGTCACAAATTTTGCAAAACAACTTGGGTAATTTATCTCTTTTTGCCTTTATAAACCCTTGCCTCCTTTGTCTTCCGTGGAGCACATTTTGCTTTTCTGCCTGAATCTGTGTCTCCTGAATTGCAATTCTAATTGCCCAAATAAATATCTGCTGTTTAAGTTGTAGCAGATTTTTCCTCAGTTGACACCAAACAGCCTAAGGATCCAAACATATCACTTCCCTGCTTGAAGTCTTTTCAATTGGATCCCCACTTCCTACAAGATAACGTCCAAACTCCTTAACATGACATTTAAGGCCCTATGTGTTCTAATTTCAATTTACTTTTCCAGACTTACGTTCTTCTCCCACCATATTCTAGACTATGAAAATCTAAGTTTAAAAAAATCATGTAATCAAAAATCCATTAAGATTCTGAATTTTTTTATTGCTTATAGTGGGGGAACTGAGAAGATTTACGTATGGTATAATAAAACAGACATTACTCAAATATAAATCTATTACTTATGGAAAATATATTCTGTGTATTTCCTTTTGTTAATGAAGTAGGGATTCTTTTGACAGCAAGTGACAGAAATCTAATTTGAATTAGCTTTGGCAAAAATTAGAAATTATTGGCTTATGGATCCCAAGGAAGAGTTAAAAACAAACCTAAGAGATGGCCAGCCTGCAGCTGGGCCTCAGGGACAAATGCAGGAACTTCACTGACATTAAAATTCCGTTTGACAGTTGGCTCGGCTCCTCTCTGCATGTCAGCTTCATCTGCTCTCACTGCAGACAGGACTTTCCCGCAAAGAAGAAAACATGGACACCAATAGCTCTTTGGGTCACTGTCCTTTAACGACAATGTTAAACGACTCTCTTGATTCCAGTATGAAAAATCCAGAGGAATGCCTCTGATTCTACTGGCTTGGGCCAGGTGCCTCTCCCTGGACCCATCAAGTGTGACCAGGAGAGTGGGGTCATGTAAGTAGAGAAAAGTTCTGCCTATAGCCATGTGGATGGGAGCAGGAGAGGGGGAGACCAGTTCTCAAGAAAGAGAGCTCCTGGGGAAGGCAGTACCACTGACATCCATTACAGTAAGTAATTCTTAAGTAATTTTAGTGGAACTCAAGTAAAACAGCTGAAAATTGTATAATTAATTATATTTAACTTCCATTATAGTTACTAATTGATCTCAGCCTGCTAACACTGCAGCTGGCCCCATGATAATAGATTTTTAGGCCTGCTTGGCCTACAAGTTTGTGCTCGTAATTCGCTTATTCTACCTAAGGTTTTCTTGTTTGTTTTGTTTTAGGGATGTAATCATATTAGTTTCAAATATTGTTAATTTTATATCCTAAGAGTCATAACTCATATTTCAGTTTTGTTGCTTATTAGCCCAAATTCTAGAATCATGGAAAATAATCATTTGTATTATAGTTAAATTTTCAGATATACATATAAATAAAGCCTAATAGGGTAACGAAGCAGGAAAACGTATATCAATTGAGTGACTCTGTAGGTTCCTGTTGGAGCTAGAAGGGAACTCAAAGATACCAAGGCTTGAAACCAGCCAGGATGCAGGGTATGGTATGCCCAGTTTTTAAAACGTTGGAACAATTCTATGGGGGTAGGTGAACTGCTGCTGCCCTGAGACAGTGCCCTCCTCCCACCTCTCCACAGTCCAGCAACTAAAGGGGCAGATGATGGCACAGTAGGGGCTGATTGGTTCCAACTGGTTGTTTAATATTTTGAGTTTCAGTGATATTAAAACACAGTAATTTGTGTAATTTGACCCCTAGTGGGATATACCCTTACGACAAAAAAAAAAAAACAAAAACCCTGAAAAAAAAGCTTAGATTATTGTGCTAGTCTCTCTACTCTGTGCAAGTATGAAGTTTTCCACAATAAAAAGTCAACAAATCAGTTAAATTTCTTTAATATCATCCCTGGAGGTCACGTAATTAAATTCCTTAATTTTACAGAAGGAAAAAATTGAGGTCTAAAGAATTCAGTCGGTGGAAAAAGTAAGGACTTTGAAATCTCACTTACTGTACTAGCTATGTGACCTGGGGCAAGTTACTTAACTTCGCTGAACTTCAGTTTAGTCACCTGTAAAATGAGGCTGAGAACACTTATCACGAAGGGTTTTGTCAGAATTAAAGGAAATCACACTTGTAAAGTGTCAGGCACAGTGAGCAGATGCTGATCGACAGAGAGTAGATTTCATAAGTGACAACTGTCACTATCATTATAACATCTAAGATCACAAAGCTTGTAGTGGCACAGGCAGATCTACAGAATAAGTTCCCTGATTGATGGTTCTGCCATATTATGTTATTTCTTCTGAGTTGTAGGCTTTTAATAAATACCAGTTGAACTGAAGAAAAAAAGAAACACCTGAATGGAAATTAATTGGCAATTGGCAAGAAGAGGTTTTATCTGAAAAAGATTTACTTCCCTAGATATCACATCTTTGATAATAGCAAAATCCAGTTTCTCATCTGACAGTCATGGCCTGACGGCATCCTTTCCCAAGTCCACACGTGGTTCTGTGAGGACAGGTTTATTTATTATTATTTTTTGTGTAAGGAAGATTGGCCCTGAGCTAATATCTGTTGCCAATCTTCCTCTTTTTGCTTGAGGAAGATTGTCACTGAGCTAACGTCTGTGTCAATCTTCCTCTATTTTGTATGTGGGATGCCACCACAGCATGGCTGATGAGTGGCGCTAGGTTCACGCCTGGCACCTGAACCCATGAACCCCAGGCTGCTGAAGCAGAGCCTGTGAACTTAACCACTACACCACCAGGCTGGCCCCCATGAGGATTAGTTTAAATAAAAGGAAGTTCCTTTAGCAGGCTTTCTATTTTAAAATCTGTAACATGAAGCCTCACATGCAACGCAACTAACTATAGATAGTAACCTGATTTGCCCAAGTCACCCTCCTAGATAGGGGCAGAAATGGGATTAGAACCTAATTCCCAATTTCCAGGTCTATATGTTTACTTTCAGTGAATATATCACTTTAGATGTTTACACATTAGAGAGGATGATTTCCACTACAAAGCATAAAATGTGCATCGTCCTTCTTCTAAGAATTAACAATAGGGCATGTTCCATTTGTCAGCACATGGGCTATTTCTTTTCTTTCTTTTTTTGAGTTACCAGTTTAGCAGATGCCTGTGGCGTTTTAAACTTCTTATCATTTGATTTGAGGAAGAACTTTGGGCCTTTAAACATGCCTCATACCCAATGTATGCATTTATTGGCATTATTTGTTTTTTTCTATGTTTTTATAAGCCTCTCCTTTCTTCTTCTCCAGTAATCTTGGGAAGCTTTCATAGGAAGGGCAAAGAGAACAGGATGTCTCTGTTCTCTGTAGTTCTTTATGAAAGCGAAAGAGAATAAATGATGAAATTGATGAATGGAACTGAGAAGACTAAAGGACTTTGCCCCAGTCATTCTGGTATTATATTGGTGGGAAAATCAATTTAGTTTAATAAATACCTAACATTGTGTTAGATGCTGAGATACAAAGACGATTTAGGCACTATATTAGTTCAATGTACCTGCCCTCAGAAAGCACAGAGTTTAGGTTAGGTGGATGGGTATCAAAAGACTATAATAAAAAGCCAGAATATCACTGCTCCATGGGTGAAAATGAAATCCTTTGGCAAGAGAAGAGCAGGTCTGACAAGAATAGGCTTTCAGAGAGAAAGCGGCATGTGATGGGATCCTTGAGGGACCTGACTTCAGCTGACTGAGAATCAGAATTCAAGACTTGTCACCCAAAACTGTTGGTGGTTTCAGTATAGAAAGGAAATGGGAAAGGACAGGGTGTATTCTGAGAACACTGATGTGGCTGCAACTGCCAGCTGCAATTCCATCTAAGAGTTCTTTCTCATCTTTTGGAAATAAAGTGTAAAATCACAGCGGATAAAAATAATCAAGCCAAATCAAAATTCAAAGAATAGCATACAGTAAGAACAGAATAGGTACTCTCTGCTCCAGAACCAGTGTATTGGGAGGGGCTGCGTGCATCTCTAGAACATGAGTGTGGCCATTCACTCAACAAATATTTAATGATTCCCCCCTTGTGCTGCGCACTGTGATCGATGCTGGAGATAGAGCAGTGAACAACACAGCCACGGTCTCCGACTTCACTAAATTTATATTCTGACTAGGGAGACAGTCTTTAAACAACAACTAATTATCTAATTGCAACTGTAATAAGCATTGTGAAGAAGTGCGAGATGCTAGGGAACTTCTGATGGGCGCTCTCACTTAGTCTGGCGTATTAGGGAATTTGTCCTTGAAGAAGTGACATTTGAGCTAAGCTCTGAAGGAAAACTAGGGGTGCAGGGGCTGGGGTTAGGGCTGAGGGCAGAGGGAAACAAGGCTGGTGGTAGCACCAGTGTGGGTGGCCCACAGAGTGAGAAGGTAAAGGAGGTGGAGGAAAGCTTCTTTGTGCATGGCCTTGTAGGCGCCACTCATGATGTGGGTCATTACCCTTGCACACCAGGAAGCGACACATTTTTGAAAGGTCATTCTAAGTGCAGAATGGAGAAAGGATCAAAATGAGACAAATATAGGTGTGGAAATGCCAGTCAGCAGGTTATTGAAGCCTGCCTAGAGTCTGGGCAAAGAAACGAGGGTGACTTGAACTAGGGTGGAGACAGAGCAGTGGAGAGAGTCCAGAAGAAAGGTTGGGAGAAGGAGGGCATGATCTGAAGTGAGAGCGTGGCTTAACCAGATCAGTGTGTGTTTGTATGTGTGTTCCATAGCAGTGAGAGGGATCCGATTATCTCTGTAAGCAGGGACCAGATTTTATATTAACTATTCTGCACTGTTTTTAGTTACGTTCTCTTTTCCTTCATGCCAGAATCCTCACCCTCCCAAAGTCAGACCAAAACTTCAAGAATCAATCATTCTTTTCCTAATCCCCATATACGGAAACTGTGCAAGATTTGGCTTGTGGGGTCACACGCTAGGCTTTCTCACTTCTTTCCCAGAACCTTGTGTTCAACTTTAACAAAGACAACAGGCAAGGATGCTAAGAAGATGTAAGAGGAAAGAGGAAATCCATAACCAGCTAGAAAGAAAAGAAAGATGAGTGAATATGGATTAGCTGTACTGCGTTAGAAAGATATATTGGTACGAGTTCCCCAGGGCTTCCTGTTTTGGGTGGAGATGAAATAACTCTTTAGAATGAATTTTAGCTGCAACTGTGTTTGAGGGTCTTATCTGCTGGAGCAACACCTAGTACAAGGCTCGGACCTTGCAGTCATTTAGTAAATATTTGTTGAATTGAAGCATAAGTACGACAAAGTGTAAGACAGGGCTGTCCCAAGATCCTGAGGGCTATCCATGCTCAGCACAATGTAGAGCACCAAGCTCCTATCATTTCATTACAGAAAGGAGAAGGAAACAGGGAACAGATAGGGGCTTGGTTACTGCTGTGGAAACAGGAACTTTGTGGCATATGAAGTAAGCTCTGCACCAGGAGTTCTAGTAACAATAGTTGACCCTTGACGAGTCTATGTCTTTGTTTTCTCAGTTTTAAAGTAAGGGGATTATATAACATGTGCTGTAAGTGTAATTTTTAGTTTAAAGTGGTAGGGAAAGCAAGGCCCAGAAACTTATATGGATTTAGGTAGGGAAAGAAAAGCAAGCAAGCCAATTATTGAGGGCAATTAGGGAGTCTTTTCTGCTACATTTCAATCTTAAACTGAGACAGGATCCAAATGTGGATTCCTCTCTCTGGGCTCCTGACTAGGAAGTGATTTCCGTCATCGGTTTTTATTCATACCAGCAGCTATTGTTGTCTAAAACAAGGATTCTCCCTTCACTAAAGTCCTCAGTTTCCCAACTTTCCTCACAACATAGGAAACACAGCAGCCTTGCCAAGGACTTGGGTTCACCTAAGTTTCTCCATCCCCGGCCTCCTAGGGCCCTCACGGCAGCCAAGCCTCAGGCCTCCTTTCCAGGCTCCTTAGTCTTTTATAGCCAGGGAAAAAAAATATTTTTTTAATCTTAGAAATAAATATAATTTTATAACTTCTAACAAATTTTATCTTTCCATGTGGCAATAAGATAGGTATGGCGAGGCTGGCCAGGGATCTCCATGAATATCTGCTCTTGCAGACAGTGGCCTCTACAGCTAGTGGAGCTCAATGGGCTTTGGGCTACAAGTAACAGGTAACTGAGGCCCTGGCAAGCTTAACTGTTCCCAAAGAGACAGGGGCAATGGTTGGATCCCCTTAATGTTTCAACTAAGGGCCGGTGGTAACATCTCATTATAATCTTCTTAATTTATTTGAAACACTGATGGGGAAGCTTTCCCTCATCTTTTCTTTTTTTGATAGAAACTCACATCAAAGTAGTCAGCATGCATAATTCTCAAAGAGGGATTTTTGACAAAGAGCTCTTAAGATAAACACATAATTATAAAAAAACAAATTTTCAACAAAGGGCTTTTAGACACTGTATAATTTTCCTTCTATGGAAAACAGATATTTAAGCTCCCTATTTGGAGGGGGCCCAAAGGTCTTGCTTAAGAACAACAGACAATAGTCATAGTCTCCTAATTCCATTAGTCAGAACAAACTGTGATTTCAGGGGAATCTTTGGTTACAGGGGAACTTTTCAAGGTATCCTGTAACAAAGGTTGACACAGAAACATGAAAAACTCCCAGTAGACACAATTTTAAGGAAAAATAAAAGTATTAAGTTGGCTTTATTTGGATTGCTTTGAGGGATAGGCTCAGACCCATCTGAGTCTAGTCAAATAGCAATATACTGGTTTGCCCTGTGTTTCTCCATTAGGGTTTCCATGGCAATTCTGTAGAGTTTTTGATTTGTCAATAGCAACTGCCTTTGACTTGGCAATTAATGTAATTACAATAGATCTGAAATTCTAAAGACATATTCATCTTGGGTGGAGTTCCCTTGTCAGGGTCAGAATAGTGTATTTGGCACCCAACCAGCTTCCACAAAGAATCATCTAGAATTGTGCTGTCTAATACAGTATCCATTAGCCACATGTGGCTATTTAAATTTAAATTAATGAAAATTAAATAAAAATTGAAAATGCACTTTCTGAATTTCAAGTGCCGCATTTCAAGTGCACAATAACCACACAGGGCTAGTGGGTACCTATTGGAGAGTGCAGTTATGGAGCATTTCCATCATCACAGAAGTTCTGTTGGACAGTACTGATCTAGAAGAATCATTTATTTGTAAATATGTTAATTCAATTTGTAATTCATTAAAATTGAGAAACCCCCCCTAAATTCTTTCAGCCTCACTACAAAAACAGAAAGAAGCAAACAATCTCTTCTCCACCTCCTGAAATGGTTCTTTGATACTATGTTTCTTTTAGGTCTTAAAGTAATTGGGATGGTCTTTCTGTAAATTGTTCAAAAGTTAAAACTATGTTCAAATGTAGCTCCAAGTAAAGGGGTGAGGGAAGAAGAGGTCCTTGTTAGTGAAGTTTGGGGAACGACCCATGTTAGAGACATAATCCAGAGTATTTCAGAATTTGGAAGACTCTTGGACAAAGGCTCCCCAAATCTGGTATGAATGTAGGGAACTGAAGAAGATCCTTTTGTCTTGCTTCTAAATACACCTTTTCTACCTACTCATTGATATATGAAATTCCTTCCACAGGAAGAAAAATCTTTTATTAAATAATTGTATATAAAAATTTTACAAATATCCTTGGGACAAACACACTAAGCTGTAAATGACTCATATCTACCACTTTCCAAAAGATTTTCATATGAATGGAAGAGAAAATTCAAAGTCACTGAATTCCTAGATTAAGGAAAAACTGGCTGAGGAGACTTCGAAGGATCAGGAGAAAGGTTTGGAGTAAGCATAGATTTTTACTGCCCAACTTTTGAAAGGCTGGCCTTTGGTATTTAGGAAATATATAATGACAATTGAATTGACAGAACATTTAGCCTGGCTTCCATTTGCTTTGAAAGTGGGGTTCTCTGAGACCCTCAACAAATTTACTGCTTGCTCTCAGCATGAGAATGGTCAATGCTGGTTTAGGGTGGTATCTGAAAGATGCACTTGACTTCTGGTGACACTGCATTACAGTATTTCAGAGCCTGAGGAACTTTGGGTAGCATCTTGTCCACTCCACTAAACCAAGAATTTACAAATTATCTTCTTTTAAGTTTCAGGGTGCATTTCAGGGACATCACAAAAGTTTACCTGAATTTTACTTCTAAGTTGCAAAATCCACTAGATTAGACTAGACATTTCCTGCCTGTCATCTCTGGTCTCCAGCTCAGGACAAAGTACCTTATAATATTTATGGACTGCTGAGCTGCAGTCCCCTATTTTAAAGATGAAGAAAATGAAGTCTAGACAAGGAAAATGATGTTCCTAAGGTCATGAGCGAGGTAAAAGTCAGACAGTACTGGGACAGAATCTTCTGTGTGTTCTTTCCGCTCCACACTGCTGGTTTCTCACAACTGCTTTCTGTCTTTGAATACTTAATTCTGGAGGCTGGTACAGCTTCCCACAGTTCAACTGGGTACAATTATTGTTTCTTTTACTTTTGTATTTTTTATTCATTTCTTGTCCAGCAGTGATGAAAGCATCAAATGACAGTATTTTTCTTGTACTAAGCAAAGATAGTCTAGCATTAAAGAAAAAAAAAATACTAGGAAGGAAATCAACAACGTATTATCATCACATCACTCAGGGTGGAGGAATTATAAACTATTTTTATTTTCTTCCTTATCATTTTTTGTACATCCCAATTTTTCTACAATGAACATTAATTTTAAAAGTTAAAAAAATTTTTCTCATGAATTACTATAATCAGAAAAGAACATTATATATATATATATTTAAAATCTCCTTATCCCCCTATTTCTACTGTTTGAAAGGATCCTGCCTTCTATTCAAACGGAGTGGAGCAGGGGGCTCTTATCAAGCAGGGTGGCGGGCATGTTAATTATCCTACAGATATTTGGGACAGTCAAGGAGGACCCTCGTTTTGCCCTTCCATTTCTCATTTTTTCAGCTGAAAGGGCAGAGTGTTGTCTGACATGATTGCTGGGATTTCAGCTGAAGCCAGTTCAGTTCCCTTTTCATTTTCAGGCAAGTGTCTTGGCTCTCTCTAAATGTGCAGCCTTGCTTCAGTTTCACCAATCTATTGCTTTTCATATATATGTATATATATATATATATATATATATGTATATATATATATATATGTATGTATGTATGTAAATGTATATATATATATATACCCTCACTTACCCACATAATTCAAATGACAAGAAAGCATAAACTATTGATCCCAGGGCCAGACTTTTTGCTTCACTTAGCAGGTAAATGGTTATTAATTTAACTTCCTTAACATTGCACCTAAACCTTCTTCCATTAACACATAAAGAGAGGAAGTATAATCTTAGGGTTTTATACATGAGAAACAAAAATAAATTAAAAATAAGCCTCAGAAACTATTAATGATATGTATGTGTGTGTGTGTGTGTGTGAGAGAGAGATGTAGAGACAGAGAGGCAGAGAAAGAAGGAAGGAATGGGTCTTGCTCCTCTATGGGTCAGCCTGGGTATGTTTTAAGGTGTTTTTCTGCATCCACCACCACCAAAAAAATCTATGAGATCCCACAAAAGTTGAAATTTGAGTTGCTTCCAAAGAGAGGAAAATTTGAATTTTTCAATAACTATTTGATGCATTTGTTTGTTTCCCCTCTTCTCCTTTTCTGAACTCCAACCACCCTCACCATGCCAGTTCCCCTGTGCTGTTAATCAAAATAAAAACATCTGCTTTGCTACTTTTCAGCCTTGTCCAGATATTAACAACTACACGCCCAAGAAGCTGTGCCAATTTGCTCACTCACATTTTTCTATTTAATAGATAGGTAATATATATTGTAAAAATATACACATTTTCCCCAAGGGGCCTCATAAAAGAAAAATATTTCATTTAGAGTTTAAAAAAATGCAGCCATAAACATTTTTCCCCCAGGTTGGGTCTCATGCAAAATAGTGGATCACCACTGAGCCAGATTATTTCCTTGCTCATTTTTAAAATTCTTATTTTTTGCCCTTAAAACTGTTTTCTTCAGTATCTCCTTCTCCAAGGGCCATGTGTGAAGACCGGAACCTATTCAAAACACGATGGATTAGTAGATTATCCAGTTCAGTTAATGATTTCAATGACCTCTTAGGGAAAAATCCTTTCTGAAAGCCACCTCTTGGTAACTGTAATAAAGGGAGTTTCAGGAGGCCAAAGAAAGGTAGTGAAGGAGGCCTTCCCTTCTCATCTGTCCTACTTTTCTTGCTCCCTTTGGCCCTTTTCTGTCCATCTGCTCTTTCTTCCTCCTCATCCGTTCTCTTTCTTTCTTTCTTTCTTTCTTTTTGTTGAGGAATATTAGCCCTGAGCTAGCATCTGTGCCAACCTTCCTCCACTTAAATGTGGGTCACCACCACAGCATGGCTGACTAGAGGTATAGGTTTGCATCTGGAATCTGAACCTGGGCTGCCAAAGCAGAGTGTGCCGAACTTAACCACTGTGCCACAGGGCTGGCTCTCCCCCAACTTTTTCTTTTTTTTTTTTTTTACCACCTTTCTCCCTGTCTCTCTCCCTGCCTATTATTGAACTTAGTGATGTACCAGATGGATGGGCCTTTCAGTGGTCATTAAGATCCTACTATAGATATAGCCCTCAGGGTTATGCCATTAGACTTGTGAAAATAAACTCCTTCTTGTATTTACTACTGTTATTAATAATAACAATTATCATTACTACTACTAATAAAATTATTATAACTATACCAATACCTTATTTTTGTACCATGATAGTCATCTTATAAAAGAATGTTCCCATATCTATCTGGTTTGATTCTCAGTGCCACCAAGTGAAGAAAAGGAGCAGGTATTATTCCTATTTTTCAGATGAAGAAATAAGGCTCCAAGAGGTTGACCAGCCTACAACAGCACAGGTAGCAAATAATGAGTTTGGGACTAGAACCTAAGAGTTCCGGTAGCTGTATTCTCTTAGATGGAGTTGAGGCTGGATCGACGTACCTAATTTTTAGTTATGGCAAGTGGTATCCAATGAAAAAGGTTTGTGTTCATGGATAAGTATAAGTGTAGATAAAGGAAGGGGTGCCTGACCAGCAAGTCCTTACACACTTGCCAGCCATGGTTGGGACGGCTTTTGCCTAGTCTTACTTCCAGGGGCTGTTCCTAAAACACTCTTTGGTTGCCTCTGCACATCTGAATTTTGAGATATAAGCCTAAGATTTAACCAGGCACAAACATACATGGGGTTTGGAACTTACTACAAAACAGTAAAATAATTTTCTATTACAAATTTGTTACTTTTGGGTTCCTTTACATTTAAAATAGACTTTTAGGGTAAGAAGGGATTTGTGAGGCAATGTCAGTGAGATTGGGAGAGCACAGTATGTGAAGTACAATGAAGACAGCACAAGAGGTTAGGAAAAAATGTTAGAAGATAGCATTGGTACCTCCGGGCCTTGCTCAATCACCTTGATCTTGTTATTGAACCCAGAACATTTTTGCTGCAATTTCCTGCACGGCTGAAACCAGGAAAGCTTGCGAAAGAAGAGAACTTCGATTTTGCAGTTCCTGCAGGTGCCGTCACCCTCTGCATAACTTCAATCCTTCCTAGGCCTCTTTTGCAATCTTCTGCTCACTCCTAAGAGTTACATCTGGAACTCTCTGCCCACTCCATGCCCTAAGGGTATCCCAGGTGTCTTCTCTTTCATCTTGGTTTCATTGCCAGAAAACACTGCTCTGAGGCTTAGGAGTGCTACTGTATTAACTCTGATCATATGTCAGATGGCCATATTATGCTTTTGCTCTTATTTGTGACAAAATTGTGAGATAGCTTTGTGACATCTTTTCACTCTCTCTTTGTGCCAGCAACTTGATATGTGAAATCTTGAACTATTACCTTTAGGTGATAACTTCCAAGTCCAAACATCTCTATATGGTAAAACTGTAGGCATCTCAAAATCCACGTCTGAAAATGGAACTTATGGTTTTCTCCCAAACTTGCTCTTCCTTTTGTGCTCTGTCAATTCATTTCTCAGTAGATAAGGCTTGAAGTTTGCTCACCTTTATACACTAAGACCTAGTTTAGGTTTCCCTCATACCCTAAGATTTCTCCAATATCCTAAATCAGAGTGAATCCTGCTCTGACCTTTGTTCCCCGACAGCCCTTTGCTTCTATCTATAGGAGAGCAAACCACCTTTACTGGTGGTCACTTCTGATGATGTGTGCGTCTCTTCTCAAAGAGCCTGCAAGTCTCAACCTGTCTTTTCCCTGCCCTCTTATCTAGGCCCCGGCATAGCAGGTGGGGGCCTGGGAGTGGGGTGTCACAAACTATAGGAATTGAAATCTCTACTAACGCATGCTCCTCAACTTTAGCGAGGCTCTCATCTGCGTCCTTAGTTAGCTCTCTTTCTCGCTCTTCTCTGCAGCTATTCCAATTGTGAACACCTGGTTTCTCAGATACTCTTACCTTGCCACCTCCCTGGTTCACTCTCCTATTTCATTCTGAAAAATTGAGAACACTAAGGAAGAACTTCCTTGCGAGAAAGTACTCATTAGGCAAGAGATTTTTTTTTTTACCTGATTTTGCATCCTGACCCCACTATACGATAAGATACTCTCTCTCCATACTACAGCTTCTTCCTCTGTTAAACTGGGGTAATATTAGTGCCTATCCTAAATGGTTGCTGTAGGGATTAAATGAGATAACCTATGCAAATGACTTGGTAATGTGCCTGGCACAGAGTAGGTCCTCAATGAATATTAATAACTTTCTCACCACCCACAACTTTCTATCTCTGTTAGCCTGTCTTTTCTTCTTTTTTTCCTGCCCAGTAGAAAAGGTCACCCTCTTTCTGTCTGCTGCTAATTCCACCTCACCTGTGATTTATCCCCTCCTCCCTATCTAGCCTTAGCAAGCACCTCTCTCTTCAATTCCCCTGTATCTTAACCTTTCCTCTCTGCTTGGCTCTTTTCCCTCAGCATATGATGAGTTTCAAATCTCATAGTAAAATAACCGTCCTTTATCCCTTCCTGTGTTACTCCCAATACTTCACAGTCAAATTTCTCAAAAGGTTAGTCTACACGTACTGTCTCCAATTCTTCACAGCCACAATCCACTCCAATTCTCCTTGCTTCCAACATTCCCTTGATAATACTCTTGCCAATGTCCCTAATAACCTCTTGACTGCTAAATCCAGGGACACTTGAATGTTTTCATCTGGGGCTCTGATGTTTCTGGCCAATCCCTCCTTGACATTCTCTCCTCTCCCTCCACTCCAGTTTTTCCACTTTGTTTTGGGTTTCTTTGTACATCTCTGATCAGTTTATCTTAGTTTTCCCTTGGGTCACTCTTTTTTCCACTCCATGCTTAAATATTGATAATCCCTTACTCCTTGGTCCTAGCCCTCTCTTCTTTTCCAACAGCCCCTCAGCTACCTTACCCAGCTGGAAGGTTTCATTCAGCACTTTTCTCCTGATGATTGGGAAATCTTTGTTTCATACCCAGGGCTCCTATAAGTTTCTTTACCACAGGACTCCTCTAAGGCATTAGTGTACTAAGGAGTTTTGTAACTCTTTGGGAGAGGCAGTGACAGTGTCCAGGGCTTGCCACATTTATTTAATCATAGAACCTTGTTTTTTTCTTTTTTCCCTGGAGAATCTTGCAAGACTAGTGCTGTGGGAAACACACTTTGGACGATGACATTCCATTCCTTACTATTGCATCTGATTTAGCTGTGTCTCCTCAGGGTGCCCAAAAGCACCTGCAGGTACCTGTTTGTAGAGATCACTGAGGTCTGGCTAGTCAGATTTGCTAGAGGGTATTACAAAAGGTACTTTAGTAAGATTATTCTGGCAGGAATGTATGTAAAAGTCATTCAAAAGAGAGAGCCTGGAGAAAGTTAGATTGGCCAAGAGAGAGGAGATGTGGCCTGGCATAGGCTATGGTAGTGGGAACAGGGAGGAAAAGACAATTCCTTTTCTGGTGTAACTTGGTGGTGGTCGGAATGGAAGTGGAAGGACAGGAGACAAGTCAAGGAGAGCTTTCGGGTTTCTATCTGAGACTGGGAGAACAGTGGCAGCACCAGCAGATTTGAAGAAAGCAGTTATTGTAGATGCAGCCAATCCAAGCTCTTGGAAGTCACGACTCTAGAATATATTGAGAAGACTACAGAAATAATTACTATGCAAGTTATAGATTATACAGAACTTTGATTGTAAACTTAAAGAATGTATCAAGTGACCTGACATCACTGCCCTGCGAAGGCCTGTGGATGATAATAACTGGAAACTTGCATAAATTTCAGGCCAGCCTTGCCAAAAATGTTATGCATGACAAACCATAAGACAGTAATGAGAAGTTCATGATTTAACATGAGTGAGTAGTAATTCATTTTGTGATCCACTAATCCTGCTATTTGCAGCAAATCCTCTTTTTCCCTAGCCAAGAGAGAGATAATAGAGTAAAACATGCCTTTGACTGTACATATCTTCAAAATATTTGGTATTTCAACACATGATAATTCAGCACAATGAGACTTGATGGCATTACAAGTCCATACTTAACAGAACTACTTGAGAACATTATTTTAAGAAAACAAAACCAATATATTTAAAAACCTAGACAAAGTTTAAAGGTGGTGCAAGCGAGATCTAGCTTTGCTGGAAACTCAGGCATTAAGAATCCTGAATTGGACCTTATTAACTTTCTGCCTGACTTTGTGCTTTTCATCTAAGCTTCTTTATCATCATTTGTTGAACACCCCCAGGATGCTTACACCCACCCAGAACATGCCAAAGATGCAGTCCTAGAAGGTCATTTTCTAAAAAAATGGATAAATGAACAAAGACGATTGTTTTCTTTTTCTGGATAAAAATCTGAAAGAGGATAATGAGGATCATTCATGGAATTTGGGGTAGGAGATAATCTGTCCATTTTATACAAACATAACACTTTGTCCACTTCTGAACTCCATTCTGGCCTTAATACTGTTGCCAATTCAAGTTAAATATCAAAGACAGATTTGCTAATCTTCTCATCCTCCACCATATACAACTTTCCTATCACAGCAAGCAGGCATCATCCTCTCAAATAAGAAACATAGGAATACATTTGGAAGCATGATGATTCTTTCTGTGTGCTGAGATATTGTTAAACCACTTCCTTTCCTTTTACAACATTCTTCTAAATCTGCACTCCTCCCTTCATCCTACCTAAGAAGTACTAGACTCCTTGTTTCTTCTACTCTACCATTTGCTGAATGTTTTAGTATCATCTTGAATTCTTATTCTTTTTTTTGAGGACGATTAGCCATGAGCCAACATCTGCTGCCAATCCTCCTCTTTTTGCTGAGGAAGATTGGCCTTGAGCTAACAACCATGCCCATCTGCCTTTATTTTATATGTGGATGCCTGCCACAGCATGGCTTGATAAGCGGTGTGCAGGTCCGTGCCTGGGATCCAAACTGGCGAACCCCCGGCTGCTGAAGAGGAGCATGCAAACTTAACTGCTGCACCACTAGGCTGGCCCTGAATTCCTCTTTTACCCAGGGAATTATCAGGCTCACAAACCTTGGTCACCCATCTCAATTATGGCTTCCATGCATGGAAACACTGAATTTATGTGTGTACATGTGAGTGTGTGTGCGTGCAATAAGCTTTTTAGGTCTTTTTAAAAGGTTCAATTCTGCCCGCTTGGCCAAACTTATCTTATAGCTAAGAGAAAAAGTTTTATTTACACAGATTTGACTTTAGTATCATATTCAAATGTTAAAAACATGCTCCCATGACCTTCATCCAGGACATTAATACTTTAAACTTCAGACTGATCACTTTGGACCACCATTCACAGAATTATTCATCAACAATCACTGTCCTTTGGCTGCTGGCCTGGGTTATTCATATCTTGAGCACTTGCTCTGTAGGACCTTATAATTTAAGCCAATTTATCTCAAAGGGATATAAATAGGTGTTACAGGGAAAATCATTCCATGGGTGAACACACTGTATTATACAAGGTTACAAAGAATTTTCAGGACCTTTAATAAGCTAATGGGCAATGTGACTTTTCAAGGGGGCAAAATTATAGTGAGAAGTATTTCCCAAATTTATTACAGCAGAACCACAGAAATATGCCCTGTCCCCAGAAGAACTAGCATCCTACAGAATTTACATTGGTAAACCTGGAACTAGCTAAATTTCCAAAGTGGAAGATTCCTGCAATCTACATTCTTCTTTTCTCTTCTCCCCAAGGGAAAAATGCAGAATATTCCACAGGCCTCTAGAAAATGCCCAATAGGTATGTGGGGCTGAACCAACTCTCAGTAGAGCACCAGAACCAGAGATACAACCACCAAACTTAATTAGTTCTAGGGCGGAATGTAGGAATCCGGACTCTCAATGTAAACAGTTCTTCCTATTATGTTATACTTGGTTTTTTGGTGTGTGTGTGCATGTGTGTGTGTGCATGTGTATACTTTACAATTGTATTGAATCTTCAACTTAAAAAATATTTTATATTTAATTTCCTATTTATCATTTTGCCTAAACCAATAAGCAATTATTAGTCATAGACTGAGAAAGGGAATGTGAAATAGAATGTAAATCTTTATTGGTTTTTCTACAGTCATTTAAATATCTGTGAGCCTTTGAAGTGTGGCTGAAGCAGACTTACCTGTTTCTTTCCCCCCTTATGTGGACAGCCTGTTATTATATCATAAAATGAAGTTATTTGGTGTCATTTCTCTTCAAGAAACCATATTAATTTCTATCTGAGGCAGGAATTGGTAGTTTCCTGAAAGATTAATATATTACTTTATTGATTTGCTTTAGTATTTTTATGTCTGTCAAAACTGAACTAAACTGGGGTTCTCCTTTCTCTTCTTTCTAGCATTAAGTGTTACATTTAATCTATTGTTATTTTTAGGAAGTTTCATTTCTCTTCCAAGGTATATAATAGAATGGCAAATGACAACATGTACTTAGGAATACTGATATTTTTATAGGAATCTTAACTTCTTTTTTTTTTTCCCCAAAGCCCCAGTACATAGTTGTGTATCCTAGTTGTAAGTTCTTCTAGTTCTTCTATGTAGGATGCCGCCACAGCATGGCTTGATGAGGGGTGTGTAGGTCCAGGCCCAGAACCCAAACTGGCAAACCCCTGGCTGCTGAGGAGGAGCAAGTGAACTTTACCACTCAGCCACGGGGCCAGCTCCAGCACTCTTAACTTTGAACAGTACTTTAATATGCATTATTTCATTTGATCCTAACAATGTCTCAATGTAAATAGGGACTAAGATTTCCCAAAAAGCAAACAGGGATAAAAATCTCCACCCAAAAGGTAAACAAGGTAAACAATGGTAGGGAAGTGAAGAAAGAGAGCAAAAGTTTTTCCTAGGTCATACACTTTTTAAGTGGTACGATTAGAACTTCAATCCAGGTCTCCTGACTCACAGTTCTGAGTTATTATTACAACAGCAGGAGGTTTTTCTCCCTCTCTAGTATTGTGAGATGTATACCATCAGGCCCTCATGCTAAATATATTCAGCAATTAAAAATATACATCAGTCATTTCCACCCCTGGCCCAATGTTTGGCTTTCTACTCTATTTCATCAAGATCAACTGTTGTACCTAACTAAATTATTTTATAAGATTTGGGGATAAAACAACCACCATCCAGAAACCATCAAAAAAAGAAAAACAATTATCTTTACATAGTCGATTGTAATCACTTTTCCTTCCCTGTTTGGGAGTGTGTGTGAGATTTTCCTCTCTCTCCTGGTAATATGTATAGTTGAAGAATGCTTTTCTGTTTACCTTTATATCTATTTCAAATTGCATCTCATTTCTTATTTATCTTTCTCTCATCTTTCCTCATAAGATGAAGGCCATCCTTCATTTTAGGTAATTTAGCCTCAAGAGGTCTTGTCTACATATGAGGGACAATTCCCTGAAATACAATAGTAAGTGTGAAATTAGCTTTTTTAAATGAAAAAATAAGGAAAAGAGTTTTACTGAGTTGACAATAGTTTTGAAGTCATAAGATGAAGGAATATTTGCATATATTCATTTTAATTCCTATGGATGTCATTGGAGTGAGCTGCCCCTACACAGAAGTTGGACAGGAGGACAGATGACTGATCTTGGAGGAAGGTATTTTCTGCCTGACCTCTCCTAACCCCCTTCTAGGTGCCTGGTGGTGTTGTGGTATCTCTATTCCTGGCCTAACAAAACTTGTTCTTAGGAAAGGATCTGATTTTAATCATTTATTCTCTGGTGAGATATCACCTAGAATATTTGAAGCTTCTTTCACATCTTTGCATAAAATAAGATTTATTTCCTACACTACCCTTATTGCCCCCTATGTCACACACACACACAAATCATACAGAATAAACTTCTATTTATGGTTAAGGCCAAGCCAGTCTGTGGGAGTTCTTAAAAAATAAACATATGAAAAAGGAATTAGACCTACTGCTATGATCAACAGCACTATTTTTCCCTGGGAAAAAGTGTCTGCTAAAGTGAATCTAAAAAGAAAACCGCATACAATTTGGCTGTATAAACATAACAACTCAGAGACTGAAACAGAGGGGAGAATTTCTTCATCTTAAACTATTTAATTCTCTGTTAAAGAATAACAAATGTTTCATTTTAATTTTGGGGGGGATGTAGTGTAGGTACTTTATTTTTTAGTGTGGTACCAAAAAAAAAATCTCCTTTGAAGAGATACCAATGAATTATCTTGACAAGAAGACAATACCTGACAACAATATAATTCCACGTGTTCTGATAACATCAAGAGAGGACTCAAAAAGGAATTTGTACTTTGGAATTGTAGGATATTGAGTATACTCTTGAATTGAATGGAGATAATGATTAATAGTGACTATTAGACTCAGAATGAATGGTCATATGCATCAAACTCTTTCTAAAGAGAGTTAATTTATTATTCAACTGATTGTAAAGATGACTAAGTCTTTTACCAAGGAGTAAAATTATTATAAAGGCTATTTCTTTCAAGATAGCTATCATGAGAGTGAGAAGATGTCACTCATCTTTCTCTTTCCCTTATACTATACCTAAATATTCATTCTTTAGTTTGCATAGTTTACCAATTTTAGAGCTACTTTTGAGTATGTTATTAGTCTCTATTTTTGATGAGACGATATATACTTGCCAATAGAAGACATGCTTTATCATAATCTCATCAACATCATAGTTGAAAAAATATGATTCTCTGAGTGGACTGTGGAATTTATCTATTACTTCAATGGTTTACCCACATCAATTAGTATTAAGTTATTGAATCAAGTTATTTGCAATGATGACTTGCATTCTGAAAGGATAGTAGGAAACCCTAAAATACTTTTCAAAACTAGCAGTGCTACAAAATCAACACATATGTATGGATTTAGAGATGAATACAGAGAAAGGGATTGAAGCATAACTTTTAACTTGATAGGTATAAACCGAGGCCTAGGGATAGCTAGGGACTGCCAGTTTATAAAGTTTCTCATGTTTTTTTCAAGGCCTCTAGTTGTAGGTATGGAAGATTTTCTTCGTTTGTTGAGACTTCAAGTTTGTTGAAGGCAAAAATACACATGCTGTATTTTCTTTCTCTTCTACCGTGATTCTTTGGTTGGGGTGGTTAAGATTACAAATCAACAAAATAGCCAGGCTACAGCATTTGTGCCAACTCAGATTGAAGTCCACCAGGAATGGGACTAGAAACCAGGAAGTGAGCTTTGGCAGAGGGAACACATGGCCCCAGTTGGGAATGGTGTGGATAAACTGCTGCTGCTGTTCTCTTCAGCTCTGAATGTAGATAAGCTCAGCAGTTCCCTGGCTGGAGTGCTTGATAGGGGTACTCTGCTTTTATACACAGAAATTTACAGTGTTAAGGTATTTTGAAAGTTTTAAATGACTGCTAGTTACTATTTGGCTCCCTCTTTACCTCAGTAACTAAACCATCCCAGATGGATTGGGGTCCAATGATACTAAACTTAAAGACCACCCTTACAAATCCATTTTCATATAGCTTATCTCTAATATTTAAGAGTTATTTCTCTTCTTCTATCCTACATGTAGTAGCCAGCCTCCAAAAACGGTCCCCAGCGATCCCTGCCTCCTGGTATTCACATCCTTATGTCTCCCCTCCCAAGATGTACTATGGTTGGTCTGTATGACCAACAGAATAAGGCAGAAATGATGGTACGTTACTTCCAAGACTAGATATAAATGGCTACAGCTTCTGTCTCGGGGACTCTCTCGTTTGCTCTCTTCTTCCTCTTTCTCATTCTCTCCGTCTGATCACTTACTCTGTGGGAAACCAGCTGCCATGTCATGAGGAAACTCAGGCAGCCTATGGTGAGACCCTTGTGGTAAGGAACTGAGTCTAGTAACAATCTTGTGAGGGAAACTGGAAGCAGACTCTCCAGCTTCAGTTAAGACTTGAGATGACTGCAGCTCTGGCCAACAAACAGCTTGACTGCAACTTCTTAAGAGATGCTGAGAGAACCACCTACCTAAGCTGCTCCTGGGTTCTTGTCCCTCAGAAGTGGCATGAGATAATAAATGTTTATTGTTTTAAGCTGCTAAATTTTGGGGTGATTTGTTAGTCAGCAATGGATAATATACCACAACCGAATTGAAATGTGAAATACTGCCTTTATGTTAGGTTGAAGAAATGACCTCTCTTGCTGTTTCTGCAGTTGGCAGTTAATCGCTCATCATGCTTTTTCAAGGTGTTTTGCAAAGCTACCACAGACAGTAATTGACCTGATGATGTCTTGGTTCCCTGACTGAGTTCATTCAAATCACGGGGGATAAACTCATTACTCTAAGGAATCTATTTGCTCACGTTGGTTCACCATTGGACCTGACCTTGCAATTATCACAACTGCTGGGTGGTTAAGTAGCACAATGTGTTTTATGGCTGTTTTTATCATTTCTCACTTTCACAAACGTAGGGTAATATCAGTTTCAGTCAATACTGGAGAAATCATGGCATTAAAGTTAAGGACTAGTAGAAGGCTATTAGGACCACTGATCAATTTACATTTATGGAGTGACATTATTAGCAAATTTGATATTTAAGCATTGAGAAAGGTCATGCATGCTCAGATTTTTTTCTCCTTCTTTACACTTTACTATCCATTCCAGATCTTTTACAGTCTGCTCTGATCGTTTTTGAAGTAGTAATAAACGAGACAAAGTTAAAAATTTAAATATAATCATTAAACTTATTATTATGGAAAATTTGAAACATATACAAAAGTAGAGAGTAGATGAATGTCCAAGTAGCCATCACCCAGCTTTAACAAAGCCAATTTTGTTTGATTTATTTTCCAATCTTCTTGCTGCATCCCCTGCTTGCCACCTGCACTGGATTATTTGAATGCATATCCAAAACATCATATTCTTCCATAAAACAAGGTAATTGTAATAATTTCACTTCAAAGCTGGGAAGTAGGAGCTTACTTGTTGTCCTCACAGATTGGTTCTAAGGAAAATGTGATTTTGCTGAAATACGTTTTCATTTCAGGCAAGTTGCATAACTGGTCATCAACCTATATTTTATGATTTCTTATAAGGTAAAACTGAATTTTCACACATTTTGATGGCGATTTTATGTATTCACATCCTGACGTCTGAGTTTCTGCAATTTTTTTTCTGACATTTTAAGATCTGCTGGGGAGCCAGAAGATTCACAGATTTATTATAATAAACTCCTTCAGTGATGGAGTAGTCTTTAGAAAATTGTGGTTAGAACTTGGGATGGTGCTTCCTACGACTACAAATGTATTTGTAGCTAAGGTGCAAAAGAGCAGGTCAGTGGGTAGCCACTGAAGGCTGATTTTTCTGACCCGTAGTGCTTTATAAGTACCACTCAGACCTAGCATACAAAGTGGCTCATTCACTCAAATATCTTTCCTTCCCTTTTGCAGAACCCCTGGCTGCTATGGGGCCTATATCTCTTCATGATTATTATTGCATCTGGTGTCATGTTTTCCCAGCTGGTGCACCGCTCCCCTGTAGGAGGTTTCTTGATGTTCACCCTTCTACCAGCCTCCTGCCTGCTCTCCAAAGGTTCATCCTGCGACCCTGCTCTACATAGGTAACCTCTTCTAACCAGATCTGTGATTAAATGGATGTGCTTAAAAGCTGCTTATGGATCCTATGGCTAATCATAAAAACAAAGTGTTAGAACTGACTATAATTAAAATTTCAGGTATGTGCATTTCAACTCTGCCCACCCTCCCCCATACATGCAAATCAGAATAGTACTCTTGATCAGTAGCTTTGGCTTTTTTATTTAAGAAATAAGAAATTAATGTGCTCACAGTCCCTGATATTCAAATGCCTTCAAAACAGAAATGAAAAATTATCTAACACTTCAAACACACCATTGTTTTGCACACAAGCTTAAAACAAGCTGGACCAAGGATATATTCTGAGGACTATATTCAGAGGGTCAGAGAATGTCCTTAAAGAGCATATTTAAAAAAGGATTCCCTTTAGCAGAATTAGTTGGCCTCCTAATGACTGTTCTCACATTCCTGCCTTACAGTCTGGCTCTCAGTGATATTCTATGCAGGGCTGTATTTTGGGGTGTGTTTTCCACTTTGGCTTCTCCAAGGGGGACCTCCTGGTATTAGCCTTGGCCGTCTTTCCATGACTTTGTCTCTTGGCTCATAGATTGATTTTGTTGCTCATTTTATTGACCCTGAATGCTTTCTTTTCTCACCTCTCTCTAGCACTGCATTATATTGACTCAAGTTGAAAAAATAGAAAAGAAAAAAGATAGGATTAAAAGAAAGAAAAAAATAAGAAGAGGAGGCATGTTAAAAAAATAAAGAGGGGCCAGCCCTGTGGCCAAGTGGTTGGGGTTCCATGCACTCTGCTTGGGCAGCCCAGGTTCGCCAGTTCAGATCCCTGGTGTGGGCCTACTCCACTCATCAGCCATGCTGTGGAGGCATCCCACACACAAAGTGGGGGAAGCTTGGCCCAGGTGTTAGCTCAGGGCTAATATTCCTTAAGCAAAAAACAAAAACAAAACGAGGAAGACTGCCAATGGATGTTAGCTCAGGGTGAATTTTCCTTACCAAAAAAATAAAATAAAATAAGGAAAAAAAGAGAAGAAGCTACCATATATATTTGCTCGAAAATACAGTCATTTAATATATCAACATTTACAAAAGTAAATTTCAAAAACAGATATAGCTCCTTTAAATAGATTTAGGGGTGTGGTGGGAACATTGCAGGGGCGGTTAATAGGTCATTTTAAACATTTGATTCAAAGTAGCTTTCATACCTCTTCAGGCTCCAAGGAGATGTGATTGCTGGGAGTGGGAGGTAGTGCCATGGTTCAGTTAGACTAGACAGAAAGCTTCTTTGACTGTAATGGATAAGGATGGGATGATGATTAGAGGTGTATGTACCCTAACATACTCACAGTAGCTTTCTCACAGCATAACCTAAGCCAGTGGGGAGCAAAGTCAGCTTCCCTTTCAGAAAAGAAAATAATGGGAAATGGTGAGTAGAGATAGCAAGCTGAGAGCCACTTGGTAGAGTTAAGCAGGCAAATTACTTCCTCTGTAAGTTCTCCTGAGTATAGAGTAGGGAGTTGTGAAAGAGTCTATAGTCCTGAAGTAGCCAAAGGCAGATTTAATCAGAGCTGAGTATAGGCCCCTGGGGACCAATGACTTTTGCCACAACAGCCTCAAACCTGGCTCTCTTTGGGGCTCTGGAGGAGTCTTAGTGTACTCAAATACTTATTTCATCTCTTTACCCCCAAAGAATACTTTTGATCAATGGGAAAAAACAATTCCCATCATACCTGAATTAGGACAGAAAAGACCTGTCTTTGAGAATATCACTTGCTCCTGGGTGCTCGATCGCTGTTGGTCACAACACATAAACGGGCTAAGAAACCTGGAGGTGAACTAGGATTTGTGAATAAACAATTTCCAAATTATGATCTCCACAGCATTAAAAAAAAAAATCACCTTGGGAACAAGTGGCCCAAGACATCCTTTTTAACTATTTGCCACTGATCTAAATGCAATGATAAAAATAAGTTTGTAAGGCTAAAATGGGAGTGTGCCTGATTTTATAATGTAACTTCTATCATGTTATGTCACAAAAGTCACACTAAATTTAGCTACCCCATTTATAAGAACTGTGTTTCTGTTTATACATGAAATGGATTTGGAAATTTGATCTTAAAATATAGGAATCACTTTCAAAATGTGATTGTGTGAAATTAAAAAATATGTATTTCATATAGAATGTATCAAAATATGAAATTATGCCTTAAATATTTTTGACAACTTTATCAATAGTGGCATTGCACATTACCTGGTGGCAATAGCATTAATAGCATACTTTTAGCATCCAGTTATCTAGAGCTTACCCAGCAAATGTTTTAGCAGACATCTATAGAAATACTTTAGAGCAGCAGTTCTCAAGATGTGGTCTGGAAACTCTGTGGGGCCTCGAAACCCTTTCAGGGGGTCAGCATGGTCAAAACTATTTTCATAATAAGACTAAGATGTTATTTGTCTTTTCCACTCTCACTCTCTCATGAGCGTAAAGTGGAGTTTTCCAGTAGTTACACGGCATGTGATATCTCAACATATGGAATTCAGGAGGAGATGAAAATCCAGCTTTCTTCTATTACACCAGATAGAGATTAAAGAGATTTGCAAAAATGTAAAGGAATGCCATTCTTTTTTTTCCCTGGAACATATAGTTATTTTTTAAAAAATATTTTATTTATATTAATATGTATTGGTTTTTCATTATTTTAAAATAAATTGATAAATATTTTAAATATTTTTCAATTTTAATTTCTAATATGGTATAGGTAGGTAGATATAAATAAAAGCTCTTCAGGGTTCTCAGTTTTTAAGATTATAAAGAAGTCCTAGAGACCAAAAGTTTAAGTTTACTTAAAAACTTAAAACTTATGAAGTCTACTGCTTTACAGTGTCAACCGATGAACATCAAATCTTGATTTTATATGTTCCAAAGAAAATAATAATTTAAAAGTGACTTTTGACTTTGGTTTCCAAAATGGTTGCAAATTTATCAATTTACAATACATCTGAGAAGTAGGCATGCCATAAATTATTCCTACCCAAAATATGAAGAAATCAAGAAACAGAATTTTAGATTGCATAGTAAGATAGTAGCAGAGCAGTAAGAGAACATAAAGTACTTTCAACTCTACCCCAATGATTTGGCTACTTGAAGCCTGTTCCTCCTTACCCTATATAGTGTGATTGTGATATTCCTGAAATAGAATAGTATTGCAACAGAACATGGAGCCACCTGTAGCCACTTTCATATTAAACACCTCCACTTCCTGAGCTAACTCAGTGCCCTTTACGGCAGAGACAACTAACCACAGTTCAATAGATTCCTGTCATTCAAAAACAGTAACTTCTTTGGTAAGAGTTCTTTAGATTTTCATCATCTGCTGGGACAGCTTCTTTTTACAACTGCCAACAGGTTCTCAGGTACATCTGATAGACTGACTTTCACTTTAGAATGAATCCCAAAGTAGTGGTCTTTCCAGGCTTGTCATGCTAATCCCCTGCTCAAGAATTTATAATAGCTCCCACCAGATCAAGTCTTTACTCTTCTGCTAAGTTTCCAGTGGTCCCACGATTTGGTCTCACATTATCCATTCAAACTTATTTCCTTTCAACCTGGATTATCAGCCTCATTCCCACTTCTATAATAGCATTTATAATTTCCTATATTTTTGCTTTAATATCCCTGAGAAGCAGTCATTACTATCCCAATTTTATAGAAAAGGCACCAAGCCCAGAGATATTAATGTGTCAAGCTCAAGACAACACATCTGGTCAATGGTATAGCCAGTATTTGAACCCAAGTCTGTCTGGCAATGAGGCTAGTGCTCGTAGCCATTATACCAAATATATTACAGGTAAGTCAATTAAATTTAAATGGGCTAAATGATCCAAGATTCTATGCTCAGACTGCTTAAAAAAATACCTAAATGCTGTTCACAAGCGATATATCTAAAATATATGGATACAAAAAGATTGAAAGTTAAAGGACAGGAGCATACACACACACACACACACACACACACACACACACAAGCTGGTGTAGCTAAACTTTAAGACAAAAATCATTATTAGAAACAAAGAGGGATATCTGATAATTAAAAAAGGTTAGATTCATCAGGAAAATATACTAATTTTGACATAACTAATACATAGCTTTAAAGTATTTTGTTGTTGTGTTAGGGCCCTTAAGTCAACTTTGACTCCTAGCAACCCTGTGCACAGCAGAGCCAACCATGCCAGGTCTTTTTGTGCCATCCTCTCACCTTCAGGCACTGTATCAGACAATGCTCCACTGCTATTCATAGCGTTTCCACAGCCAATTTTTTCAGAAGTGGGTGGCCAGGTCCTTCTTCCAAGTCTGTCTAAGTTTGGAAGCTCTGCTGAAACCTGTCCACAATGTGTGAAACTGCTGGTATTTGAAGTGCCAGTGGCATAGCTTTCAGCATCACAGCAACATGCAGTTGCCACAGTATGACAACCTACAGATGGGTGATGTGGTTCCCTGACCACGGGGGTGAGAGCACTAACTCTTAACCACTAGACCTCTAGGGCTGGCTCACTTCAGAGTATAGAAAGCAAAAATTAGCAGTACAAGGAAAAATGACAAATCCATAATAACAGTGGGAGATTTTAACATACTTCAATAAATGACAAAATAAGTAGACAAAATGTATTTGAGGAACAATGTACCTCAAAACAAGAGAGAATATTCTTTTCAAATACAAATGGATACTATATGGAACTGAATAATAATGAAAATACTGTTCCCAAAACTTAAATGAAGTTAATTGCTTAGAGAGAAATTCATAGCCCCAGACACATATATCAGAAAACAAACACACACAAAAGAGGCTGAGAAATCAAAAAGCGAAGCATTCATTTCAAGAAATTAGAAAAAAGAAAGGTAGAAGAGAGGAAATGACAAGGAATATCATTTTGTTAATGAATTAATAAAAAAAGAAAATAATACAAAAAGAAAGCATACATATAATAGGATCAAGAAAGTCAAAAGTTGGTCTTCCAAAAAAGTAATAAAATTGATAAATGCCAGGAAGAATGATCAAAAAGAGAGAGCAAAATAACCAATGCTGGGAATGAAAATTGGGATATTACCAAAGACCCTACAGACATGAAAATGATAATAGAAGATACTATGAAAAACTTCATGTCAATAAATTTGAAAATGTAAATGAAGTAGACAATTTGCTAGAAAAACACTGTCAAAAACTGAAAAGGTAGAAATGGAAAATCTGAATAGCACTGAACTATTTAATCTGTAACTAAAAACCTTCTCATAAAGAAAACCCTAGGTTCAGATTGTTTCTTTGGTGAATTCTAACAAACATTTAAGGAAAAAATAACAATCTTACACAAATTCTTCCTGAGACTAGAAAACAAAGGAGTCTCACTAGCTTGTTTCATGAGGCCAGCAAAACCTGACATGCTCCTATTAGAAAAAGGAAAATAATAGATCAATCTTACTTACAAATATAGAATAAAATCTTAAAAAAAATTTAATACTCTGTATTCAGTAGTATATAAAAAGGCCAATACATCATGACCAGGTTGGGTTTATGCAGGCATTGCAAGGCTGAACAGTGGAAAACCAATCCAGGTAATTTACCATACCAACAGAATAAAAGAGAAAAATCATATGATCACCTAAACAGATGCAGAAAAAAATCTGATAAAACTCAATATCCATCCATGATAAAAACTCTCCACAAACTAGGATTAGAAGGGTAATTCCTTAATCTGCTAAAATGTTTGTTAAAAAAAACCCAACAAGACAATGGTGAAACCCCTCCAAATAATGGTGAAATGTTGAGAGATTTCCCTTTGAAATCAGAAACAAGATAAGGGTACCAATATTACAGTTCTATTCAATATTGTACTGGAGGTCCTAGCCAGCTAGGTAATGCAAAAGAAATATAAGGTATAAGGATTGGAAAGGTGAAGTACTGGTGAAGGATTGGAGAGGAGGAAATCAACTGTTACTATTCACAAACGATATAATTGTATGTAGAAGATCTAAAAGAATACACAATAGTTAAGACAGTGCGATACTGGCATAAGGTAGATAAACAGACCAATGGAACAGAAGACAGAGCCCAGAAATAAACTAATGCTATATGGCCACTTGATTTACGACAAAGGTGGCAATGTAGAACAACATCTTTTCAACAAGTGGTGCTGAGACAGTTGGATACTCATGGAAAAAAAAGAAACCCGATTTCTACCACACAAACAAAAATCAATTCCAAGTGAACTGTAGGTATAAATGTGACAGGAAAAACAATAAGGCTTCTAGAAGGTAATAGAGATTTATCTTCATTACACATTCACAAATGGTGATATCCAAATGGCCAACAAACACACAAAAAAGGCACTCAATCTCATTAGTAATCAGGGAAATGCAAATTAAAACCACATTAAGATAATGGTATATAACAGCTAAAACTAACTAGATGACAATAACCTGTCAGAGCAATGGGAACTTTCATATACTGCTAGAATAGATTTTGTACAATCCCTTTGGAAAATAGTTTGGCATTTCATTATCTATTAAACACATGCATACTTGATGACCTAAAAATTCCACTCTTAGGTGGATACTTAACAGAAATTCATCTACATGTCCAGCTAGAGACATAGGCAAGAAAGTTCACAGCAACTTTATCCACAACAACTTTAATGTCCATTAATTGTAGAATGGATAAACTCTGGTATATGCATTCACTGGAATATTACATGGCAAAGAAGATGATTGGACTACAACTACATGCAACGATATGGATGAAGCTCATAAATACTATGTTGAGTGAAAGAAACCAGACACAGAAGAACATAATATGATTCCATTTATATAAATGCAAAAAAACCAAAACGAAACAGGGAACGGATGCATGCTTAATTGTTAAAATCATAAAGAAAATCAAGGAAATGAGTATCATAAAACTCAGGACAGTGGTTACCTTTGGCAGGGTGAAGTGACTGGGAGAGGGCATAAAGGGAACTTCTGGGGTGCTGGCAATGTTCTATTTCTCTACCTAAATGGAAGTTACATGGGTGTTTGATTTGTGATAATTTATGCTTTGGTTCACTTTTCTCTGTGTTATATTTCACAATAAAAATCATATAAAAATGCAAGAATTCCTCTATTCAGAGGTCATTCAGGAACTCTGAAGATCAGTAACGAAAATCACTGCCATAAAGAACTTTGGTGCATGTTTCAGGAGTTAAGTTATCCTATTTAGAATTTTTTGTGCCTCATCTTAGAAGAGATGTCATAAATGCAAATAAAGGTCACTCCATTTAAAATCCTACTTGTCGTGGATTCACCCTTTGTTTCGCTGCATGTGGTCTGCTCTCCACTGGGATCCAGGTTATTAAGGGCCAAGTGTTCCAGGACTCAGAAGGAACACGTTCGTTGAGCTGGCCCTTCTCAATGTGATATTCATCGAGGTTTCACTTTTTGTGGGAATTATAGGTATCTCAATGGACCAGGGTTATGTTAAACATTCATTCCTCTTAGGTAGCATGAAATAAATTTCAGGGCACTTTGCTTGGGCTTTGCTCTTGTAAGGGATGAGGTAAGAAACCCTTCACCAAGGTCATCTACATCACACTTATTCTACCCAACAGTATCACACAGTTTTTTCCCCCACATATATCCTAACTCTTAATTAGCCTGATTATACCATGAAGCAGCATTGGCTTAAAAATTTTTGCATCTTATAGCACACAGTAATGAATTAGGTACACAATAGGCTCTCAACAAATGCTTTTACTGCCTATATGTATTTCATTACTGTATACATATTTGAAATGATATAATCAGTAATTTTTCCACTGGTAGCTAATTTTGGTTTACATCAAGCTTTTCATCACCCAGGAGAAAAGGCTTTGGTTATTCTGTTGACAGTTGCAAAACTGATAAATTTTGCCTCCTCAGAATTGGCAAGAAGCATGTCCATACCTCAATTTGGATAAGACTGAAGAATTCAGTTAACTACATTTACACTTAAAGCATGCTAGTAGTGTTAGGTTGAGCTCTCCGGGAGTCAAGAAAAAATTAATAGATCTGTCTCATTCCAAAAAGATTCTGAGGAAGATGTTACTTATATAGCATTTTTGGCAAGAAAGCTATGATTTTTACAATTGCAAACAAATATGGTAGTTGATGTTTTAATGCTGTTCTAGTAACATCTAGAAACGGTGTGAGAAGCTCAAAGACGAGAGTTGCTGACCTCTCAAACTTGTGGAGCTTTCTCCACAGAGCACTCAGCAATTTACTCCTCCTCTTTGTCTCATTTCTTCACTTAGTCCATTTGAAATAGCCAATAGCTTCCCTTAGGAAGAGGACAATGGTTAGAAGCAGCAGGTAAACAGGAGTTGGGCTCAGTGGTTCTAGAGCTAGGCTGGATATTTAATGCTGAATATCCCTCAAAATCTGGAGATCCGGCATACAAATCAAGTCCTCTTCACTGTTGCCTGAATTTTCTCAGAACTATTAAATAGTTCTTTTGTGTTAGTCAAATAACTCCTGGAATAGCTTCACTCTTTCACAGAGCCTGTGTTAGAAAGAAAGCGGTTATTCAGAAAGGAGGTGACTTCATTGGGCTTGGAATACTTATGGCAACCTTTTCTCTTACCATTCCCAAGTCTTATCTTTGAATTGCACATTATGCAAAAAAACCCTTTTCTTCTGATAGCTAGGTCTGCAAGGTGGCTTATAAAGGCCTATCTGGCCCGCTGACTGAAAACAGTTGTGGAACACTGTCCTAGGAGGTCCCCCTAATTTCACCAAGCCCCATTCTCTGGAAACGAAGTCAATCTGTAGATAAATGAGAAGTCTTAAGAACAATTGTTGGGTAGGGTAAGGAAGGGCACAGCATCCAGTAACGAAGGGAAAGAGAACCTAGGTTGCAACTCAGTTTTAGTATTTACTAGCTGCATGCACTCGGGCAATTTAGTGTCTCTGAGCCTCAGTTTTTTCATCTGTAAAATGGAGATTACTTGCTTGAGGTCTAGCATTAAGTAAGCACCGAGCCCAGAACGAAGCAGGCGATGAGAAAATGACAGTTATTTGCTCTAATGGTTACAGGGAACCAATCAGTTTTGAGTCACTTCAGTGACCTGGCAAGAAAGGGGAGTGGAGGGGCAGCAGTAGGAGCTCATTCAGGGAAAGGATGGCGCTGGTTCGTTGTCAGGTCCAGCAGCACCGCCCATGCCTCCTGCTCCAAGGCGTCTTCCAGAGGCCCAGACCACAGCAGAGGACACCACCCAGGGTACTAGGACACCTCGGGAACGCTCGTGGTTTGGCTCCCGGTCCAGCCCGGGCCAATCCGGGGATAGCTCAAACTCACCTGCTCGGCAGGTGCTTCCCGGCCGGGGCTTGAGCGCCGAGGCGGGGCTGGCGGCGTGGGCGGGAGCTGCGACTAAGTAGCTCCCAGTGCAGGGCACCGCCGCCCAGTCGCCGCGGTGGCTGCCGGGACGCGCCGCAGCGAATGGTCGCGCCGGGCGCCGCTCTGAGTGACCTTTCACCCGCGCCCAGCGGTCCCGGGCGGCGGCACAAGGCGGAAGCCATGGCGGAGGCGGCGGCTGCCTCTGTCGCGGGCGCGGGCTCCGGCTCGGTCTCCTGCTCCGGCTCCGGCTCTGCAGCGGACCGGTTCCGGAACCGGGACCCGGAGCAGGAGCGCGCCGGGCGGAGGCTCCGGGTTCTCTCGGGCCATCTGCGGGGCCGGCCCCGGGAGGCTGTGAGTACCAATGAGTGCAAAGCGCGGAGAGCCGCGTCGGCGGCCACGGCGGCGCCCACTGCCACTCCTGCCGCGCACGAGTCGGGCACAATCCCCAAGAAGCGGTGAGTAGCGGCTCTGTGGAGCGAGCTGGAGGCGAGGGACCAGGCCAGGCCTGTGCTGCGGGAGGGCACAGGCGAGGTGGGAAGAGAGGTGTCACGGGTGCGCGGAAGGCATCCTGGTCCCTGAAAGTGGGGACCCAGATCTCTTTCAGGAGAGAAGACCCTGACTCTGTCAGGAAGGAGGCGGGATGGAATGGTGGATTTGGGTCACTATTTGAGAGTAACAGACCTGAAGAACTCTTAGTGGGGAAGGCTTTATGGGGACCCCTTCTCTTGGATTCTTAATGCCAGGAATTCATTCTCTATCTTGAATTAATACTCTCGGGGCTAAGGTCTTGGAATGGATAAAAGGATAGAATTATGATTCTCCGAGGAGATCTAAATTTGCACTAGATGATCATAGAGATCTCTTCTAATTCGCATAAGCCTGGGAACGGGCAGAAGTGGTGGTACCTGGAAGAAGGTGCTGACTGGTTTCTGTGGGGCGCATTTCCACTTGCTTAGAAGCATCATCTTTGACTTTGGGGGAGGAAACCGATGGGTGGGTAAGAAGCCATAAAATGCACACTTTAGTTAGTGAGTTAGAATGTGGTGGCAGCTACTGAGCTGTGGTGTAACCGGATTCTGAAAGAACCTTGCCTGTGGGTGAGGATGTTTGTAAGAGATTTTGACTAACGATTTTTGGGAGAAATCTTAAGCTCTGATGGAAGCTACTAGGAGAAGCTGTTTTCTGAGATGTGGCTTCATCAGCGTGGATAAACTTTGAGAGGGAAAAAAAGTGTTGCTGATGTTTAATGTGTACTTTCAATGTGCCAGAGATTGTACTAAGTCTATTATTTGTTTTACTCCTCGCAAACTAGGAGGTAGGTGCAGTTATTTCTCATTTTACAGGTAAAGAAATAAAAAAGATTTAGAAGCCTGCTGCAGGCTTGGCAGGTTATACTATGTGGCTGATTAGAATTTGAAAGCACATCAGATTGACCATAGGGCTAAGTTCTTAAATTGTACTGTTTCTGATGAATTCATTCGTTAATTCAACATTCATGAGTCCCTCCTCTACTAAGGACACACTGTGCTGGGAATACGAAGATTTAAAAGCGAAGTATTTTCTGGAGCTGGCCAGTGGTGTAGTGGAGTTTGCGTGCTCTGCTTTGGCTGTCAGGAGTTCGCAGGTTCTGATCCAGGCGCAGACCTACACACTGCTTTTCAAGCCATGCTGAGGTGGCATCCCACATACAAAGTAGAGGAAGATTGGCATGGATTTTGGCTCAGGGACAATCTTCCTCAAACATAAAGGGGAAGATTGGCAGTAGATGTTAGCGCAGGGCCAATTTCCTGACCAAAAAAAATTATTTACTTTTAAGGAACTAATAGCTTAGTAAGATAAACTTATAATAAAATAAGATACGACAAGAAACTTAGCTGATAACCATAGTAAACGGTCACTTAACCCAGTTTTGGGTATGCGTTTGTTAGGCTGAAGGCTTTCCAGGGTAAGGATTGTCTGAGTACATCTTGAAGTTTGTGTTGGAAGAAACCTGCCAAGGGAGAAAAAGTGTTCTTGGCAGAAAAATGTTCACAGGTAAAGTAGTGAGAGACAGATTATGGAACTGTTGGCAGTTAAGTGTGGCAGGAAGTGAGGATGACAGGGCTGGAGAGGCCAGTCTTGTTTTCAGGATTTTACATGGGGCAAAACATGATTGCATTTGCCTTTTAGAAAGTCACACGGGGGGCTGACTGGAAGAAGGTTAAGCAGTTTAGCATATAATGGCGGGGAGCATAGACCTGAGTTTGAATATCCACTACGCAGTTCCAGCTGCATGACCTTGGGCAAGTCACTTAACCTCTCTCAGAGCTTCAGTCCCCTCATTTGTGAAAATGAGGACAGTAATTCCTGCTTTGCAGTCTTGCTGTGAGATTTGAAAAATAGAGTTAAACAATCAAGTGCATAGTGCAGTGCCAGTTACATAACCCTTCAACAAATGGTACATGCAATTGTCATTGAGTCCAGAGACAGGGAGACCAATTAGGAGACGGTTATCCTGATGCGAAATGCTGTGATTCTGAACTAAGGCATAATATTGGGAGTAGGCAACATTTAAAAAAATATTAGGAGGTTAATTTTCCATAACTTGGTTACTAAGTGGTGGGGAAGGGAGGTATTAAGGATCACATCTTGGCTTCTGGCTTCACTTGATGTTATATTAGCTGTCGTTGGATTTAAAACTTTTAACTTTAAACTTTTCCAAACAACTTCATGCACATTTATATCTGTTCATTGATGTGCATCTGTGTGATTGTACATGTATATGTGCGTTTACATTCTTAGAAGTAAGTAGATAGGGCAATGTTCCTTTTGGTTAGATTTAACAGCCTTGGTTTACAACATTCAGAGAAAAATAATGTTTGTAAGGCACACTGGGGTAATGGATGAGGCTTCCCATGGTTGAAGGTGACTGGTTTAGGTGGGGCTTTGTGGCTACTCCGTAGAATGAAAGCACAACTGTAACCCATTGATGGCATAGATTATAATGGGTAGCAAGCTCTGGTGTTTGGTTCAGGTTTAGGTGTGGCTAGTGGTAAAATCTAGTCCTGTACAAGTGGTTTTTTTGTTTTTTTTTTTGCCAAGTAGCAACATTTTTTTAATAAACAATCTTTTAATAAAAGATCTGCTTTGAAAAATAAGTCACAAAATTTAAGGTCTAATGTGTAGCCTAAAAATCCATATCAGCTCATCTATGTTCAACAATGGATTTTTTAAAAAAATTTTTATTGAGTTTATGATAGCTTACAACCTTGTGAAATTTCAGTTGCTGTACAACTGTTTTGAAGTTTGAATCAAAATATGAGGGAACACAAAAAGTTGTGTTAGATGGAACATCAAAAACTTCCTCAGTGAGTGATCTACAAAATATATTGTTCATGGGAACCCAGATCTCCCTTTTACTTCCTCCTGCTTAGCTGGACCTGATTTGCCAGCTGCAGAGCTGAGCCTAAAGGAAAGACAAATGATGGAGCAAGAAGGAGTCAGCGTGTGTATCTAACAAAGTGTGAGTGTGACTGTATGTCAGTTATTTTGGAATTGTTTGGTGATGTGTGTTGTTTACCTTGGATAATGTCACTGGTTATAATTCTTTTATTTCATGGCTTGTTATCATCATGGAATTGGAGGAGTGACTTCATGACACTCCGTGTTTTCATTCCTCTAACAGAATAGTTGTGCATGTTAATTTACTCAACATTTATAGAGTAGTTGCTTTATGACAGGTTTTGTCCTAGGCACTGGGAGTAAAGAGATGAATAATAGTCCTTGGCCTCAAAGAATTCACAGTCTAATAAGGGAGATACACAGTCTAGCACAGTTTGAGTAGAGCCGTTGTAGATACAGGTACAGATGTAGCACAAGGGAAAGCGAGGGATAAACTCTAATATAGGGGGTCAGGGGAAGCTTTCTGGAGGCGGTTTTAAAATATGGATCATGGTGTGGCAGGTTGATTGGATGGTGAGGAGAGTTTGCATTCAGACACAGGGAATAGCATATGGCAAAGCAAGGGGGCGTGAAAGTGCCTATTGAATTTAGACAACTAAACACTTCAGTATTGGTAGAGGTGGGGGTAAAGTGAAGAGAGGAAGGCACTGGCAGGTCACAGAGGTCTTTGGCCTGTAGGTCGTCAGTCCATTCATTCATTCATTTGTTCATTCACTCATTCATGTGTACATGTTTGAATGCTTACTATGCAATATATAACAATGAACAAAAACTCTGCCCTTATAGACTTCTATTCTAATTGGAGTGGAGATAGTGAACAAACAAGTAATATAGTATGTCAGATAGTGATAAATGTAGTGAGGAAGAATGAAGCAGCTGAGGCGACAAAGTGATGGAGAACCCTTGAAGGCAACAAGCTGGGCAGGGACATGACCAGATTGGGTTTTGGTTTGAGAGAGGTCACTGCACCTGCAGTGTTAAGAAAGGATTGGAGAAGGATGAGGATGGACATAGGGAGATCAGTTAGGGGAGGTTGTTGTAGCAGGACAGGTAAGGAATAATGAAGGATTAAACCAAGATGATGGCAGTGAGAATAGAGAGGAAAGGATGGATTTGAGTTTTGGAAGTTAGTGCATTAGGTAATACTTAAAATTATGTTACTAAATGCCGTGGGAGTTTGGAGACAATGAAAATACAAAAAGGGTGACAGAGTCCTGAGGAATGTGGATATGTAAGAGGGCTGACCGACCACTACCTGTTGTACGTGTCATACGGTCTCCTGTGAGTTGGTTCTAATTACTTCTATCCAGGAACATATATCCTCATTATGTGAAGTTGTTGAGCAGAGTTTTGAGGGTGATGGTTTACTTTTGGACCCTCCGTTTTTCTTTTCTTTTTTTGTGAGGAAGATTGGCTTTGAACTAACATCTGTTGCCAATCTTCCTCTTTTTGCTTGAGGAAGATTGTCCCTGAGCTAACATCTGTGCCAGCCTTCCTCCATTTTGTATGTGGGACCCCACCACAGCGTGGCTTGATGAGCGGTGTGTAGGTCTGTGCCCTAGATACAAACCTGGGCTGTGGAAGCAAACGTGGGAACTTAACCACTATGCCACTGGGCTGGCCCTGCTCCGTTTTTCTTTAAGAGCATATTACTCCATGAATAGTTTCTTTTTGGTCTTACTTCTAAATGCAGTTTTAGATTCCTAAAAATCATAGTAAATGTTAGTTAAATATGTGACATTTTTATGCCTTGGTTTTGGATTTTTTCAGTTTTTTTTTAAAGCTATTATGTTATGAAAAAGAGAAGGAAAAAACCCCATGTTGACATCTGTCCCTCCATACTGATAACTGCTTTCCCAGTTGTGAATTTTGGCTCTAGCCTCATTGTGGTTTGCATTAGTCAGAACTGTTCTATGGCAGTTTTCACAGAGGTTATAAACTCTTCTGGTTCAGATCAAAGGAATATCTGAGTAAGAATGCTACTTATTGTTTAATTTACTTGCTTATACTGTCTTTTATAGACACCATTCTTTAAAAAATAATGTATTATTTAACATCTGCCAGAAGCCTTGGTAAATGTTTTCCAGGAGGAAACAAGCTGAGTTAACCTCTGTGTTTCCCAGGAGGGCATCCTGAATCCTGTAAGAGCTGATGCATTTCTGCAACAAAGCTATTTGCATAAGTGACCTGACTTATGACTTAGCATCATTTGGCAAAATTAGAGCTTATTTTAGTAGTTATGCTGAATGAAATACTTAGCCTACTTTGAGTTCCTAGCTAGGAATTATAGTGATAGTAGTAATGGGAGTTTTAATTTAACTCCTAATGTGCCAGACAGTGTGCTGAGGCTTTGTGTACATTATTTCATTTAATTCTCACAACAGCTCTGAAAAGTAGGTGATGTTGTATGTATGGTACAGGTGAGGAAGTGGAGGCTCAGAGAACTTAATCTGTGTTAAGGTCATGCAACTACGAAATCAAAGAGACAGCATTTCACCTCTGACCTGTCTTCAGGCACAGAGCCTGTATTCCTTCCCCTGTGCAGTATATTGCACTTGATGTTGTTCTCTGAGGGGGGAATTATTTACTCCATATTCATCAAGTTACTTTTCTTTGTCATAAGGTAGATCAGGGTCAAATACAATGTTGTATAGTTAAGAAGACATTTGTTTATAATGTGCTTACTGAATAAATTAGAAAATATGTGATCCTGTCAAAATGAACTTCACAATTTAAGAAAATATAATTCATGATTTAAAAAGTTAGACCAGCCTATTTCCATTTGTGAGTGAATTTTGCTGTTTGACTTGTGGGAGAAGACAGTGTCGAGAATAAAAGGGAAAGAGGAGGAGCATGTGGAAGACCCAGGATCAGAGGAGAAAGAAGGAAAGAGAAGAGGTCATGGAAGATTTACTGCTTGGCTGTAAGTTAACTGTCTTTGGGCTGTGAATGAACAAGAAGCCCTGAAGACTTAATCTCCGTGGTTGTTTGGTATCATACTTCCCTTAGATTGCAAGTGTAATTTTGAGATGAACCGCACTTCCTGCAAAGAGACTTTTTTATGTCAGGAAGTTACTTACTATAGAACCATCTACCCTCTGGTCACTTAATAAAAATATCTAGGAATAAATTAAGTGAGCTGTTTTTAGACTGCAGAGAAATGGAGTGCTGTTGTAGTCAGATGAGCTACTGTATGGAACACTTTAAAAGTAAGTGCTAAGGAAGTAGTCCTTTGAGTTTTATTTTCTTATTATTCAGAAAATAACTTCTCCTGTTCAACAGATTAGTGTGTTAGTTTCAATGCCAAACCAAATCAAAGGATCCTGAGTAGAGTTTACTCCTCTGACATAGAGTAGTAATCCCCCTCCGCCTATTAGTACTCTTTTATTTGTTGAGCTTTAGGGGTAATATTTAATATATCACTCTCCCACATCTGAGTTCAGAATCAGTTGAGAAGTAAGACACTCAATATAGATAGATGGAGGTAAAAATGTCGGCTTTATTACTGATAGAGCTGGTTGGAAATATGGCTTAGATCTGGACTACCTGATGTTTTCCCTGACTTAGATTCAGTCACAGGCAGTGCTGGACTACAGAAGGCCTCCTCTGCAAGGGCAGAGCCAGCTCCAGTAAGCCTCATACATGGCCCTGAGAGACTGGAGTATAACCTCTCTCTAGCAGATGGACTCTAAAGAGAGAGAAAGGGCTGACCCCAGCTGCTTGGTACTCTAAGACTTCACTAACAAAATAGTTCTCAGGAGTAAATCACTCCTCCCATAAGAAGGAGTGAGTGTGAGGGTTGGGGACAGGCCAGGGCTGTTACTCTTACTCAAGTCCCTCCACACTGGAAACTAGAGGCTGGGGAATGAAGGTATTGCTGGAATGTTTGGAATGTTTTTGGAGAAATTAAAGGAAAGGGCTGAAAACTTTATGGTAGGTAAACAATCTCCCACCTGCATCATTTGCATGTGTTATCCCATTGTCTTTTGAGTACATTATAGTTTCCTTGGTATGGCAGTTAAGGTCCTTCAGGAGGATCTATTTTTCTAGGTTCATCTCTTATTTCCTTGATACTCTAGCTACTGACCAGAATTACTGCTATCCCTGGAACATGCCTTGGGATGGGACGGGGATTAAAAGCTAACTTTTGCTATTTATAAATGTTTGTATATATGTTTACTTTTTTTTGCTAAATTTTATTGAACTATTACATAATTTATTCTAAATGTGCAGATCATAAGTTTGCAGCTTAATTACTTCTCACAAAGTGAACACATCTATCTTATCAGTGTTTAGATTAAGAAACAGCATTACCAGTACCCCAGAGGCTCTCTTCATGCTCCTTTCCAATGCCTCCTCCCACCAGGATAACCACTACTTTGACTTCTAACACCGTAGTTTGCATTTGCTTGTTTTGAACTTTCTGTAAATGGAATCATACAGTGTATACTCTTTTGTGTCTGGCTTCTTTCCCTTAGTATTAGGTTTTGATATTAATCCTTGTTCTTGCGTCTAGTTGTATTTTGTTCATCCTCATTGCTGAATATTGGGTGGATATACATTGCAATTTATCACTTTTGTTATTGATGGGCATTTTGGTGGTTGCTAGTTTTAGGTTTGAATAGTTATTTATTTTAATATAAAGAACCTATCAAACCAGTGTTTTTACAGATATTACTGCATATAAATAGGCTAAAATAATTAAAATACTGTGTAGTGTTTAATATGTTCAATTTTCTGAAGTACATCAGTTGTCTGAGGAAATAAAATGCTCCTAGGTACTAAGTCATTCTTATAGACATATTAAATTGAATTTGTAAACACAATGACCTTGAAGTCTTTACAGTGTTCAAATGTTATTTATGAACTTGTAAGATTTCAGTTTAAAATCACAAGTCTAAGTCTATTGCTCAGTTACACATTTTCAATTTCTTACAAGTCGGTTGTTCTTACAGACCAGATTCTTTTAAATTTTGTAAATATATAAAAGATCCACTTTTGCATAGCTTTCTTAAGATGAAAACGTTAACATCCAACTTCGATTCTCTTCTCTTCTCTTAAGCGAGAGAATTTATGTATTTGATTATGTATTTAATTCTAGATCTTTCTGTAGTTGAAATATGCTTGCTTACTCATTAAGGAAGGCTGTTACCATTCCAGGTAACTGTAGTTACTTTTAATGAGGGAGTTCTGCCTCTCCAGTGAGATTTGGAGCTGTAAGTATAATCTTATCACTCACTAAGAGCACTGTTGTATTCCATGTAATATTTGACCTTGCCAGCTTATCTGAAGTTACTAACCAGAGTTGTGGGCCAGGATGCTCACCAGATTCTTGTTGGCAACTTCCCTGGGACTCTCCAAACTCTATTTATAGTTGGCATGTCAGCCACCTCATACCATCAAGTGAGAAATATTCGCATATCCGAGGACCTTGTAATCAAGTAATATGAATTATTTAATTTGTTATATTCACAGTTAGTGACTCCCACTCAGATTGATAATTTGATTGGATTTTGCATTTCTTCTAAACATGTTTGAACCTTACAGGAATCCAGCATTAGGGTTATTAAAATGACACCCATTTGAATTCTGTTCTGCTGTCAACTCAAATTTTGTAAATCAGCACTGTCCACTAGAGCTTTCCGTGTTGATGGAAATGTTCTGTAATCTCCATTGTCCAATATGGTAGCCACGAACTGCAGGCGGCCATTAAGCACTTGAATATAGCTAGTGTGACAGAGGAGCTGAATTTTAAATTTTATTTATTTATTTAAATTTAAATAGGCACATGTGGCTAGTGATACCATGTTGGTCAGCACAGCTGTAGATTGAAACCTAACTCATTATCTATCCTTTCTGTTCCCAAATGAAATTTTCTGGGTTTTCTCACTTCTCTTGTTATTAGCACCAGTCCTAGAGTCACATCCTTCAACACTTACTCTTGAGCTTTTTCTTTTAAGATTTAACTCTCTTTTGAATTAATTTATTCAAATTAATAATTAATTCTGCAGTCACCGTGCTGCTCTTATACATGTTTCTCATCTGATCCTCACAACCACCCATTTTACAGAACAGGATCTAAAGTTCATAGACACTTGCCAGAAAATAGTCACTTGCTAGCTGCTAAGTGGTAGTGTTTAGATTTGAATCCAGGTCTTTCATCTCAAGTCTAGAGCTTTTTCCTTGATATGATATTGTTATCACTAAGTCCTGTTCATTTTTTCCTCACAGTCTTTCTCACATCCATTTTGTGCATTGAACAAGTATTTATCGGTCACTTGTGTTCTAGGTGCTTGGGCTACATCAGTGAACAAAATGGACAAAGATCTCTGCTTTCATGGAGCTTACATTCTAGTGGGTGAAATGGATAATTAACCAGATGTAAGAAATAAGTATAAATTATTAAGTGTGTTAGGAGATGATAAGTGCTATGGAAAAAGAAAAAGTGGAGCAGAGTAAGGAGGTAGGGTTCAAATTTTAAATAGAAAGTCACTGGAGAACATGACATTTGAGCAAATATTTGAAGGAGATGAGAGAGTTTCCTTATGTGGATATTTAGTTGAATGAGTGTTCCAGGCAAAGGAATAGTGTGTGCAAATACCCTAATGGGAGGCACACCTGTGGTGTATTAGGAGAGTAACAAAGAGACGAGTGTAGCTGGAGTCAGTTCATAACCCTCCACCCCCAACCACTGTTTAAAGTCTAGCTTTTAAACCTCAGCTTCTGATTTACCTGTCTCTTCTGTCTTAGGCAAGGTCTCTTATTCATACCACATTTTCTAGCTTCCATTCTCTGGAAGACGTTGGCTTGTTTGACACCAGACTTCAGGGTCACTTGTTTTGGAGATGTTTTCTTTTTACTTTTGAAAATTGGGGGGAGGGTATGTTGGACCATTGCCTGTCTTCTCTTCCCCATGATTTTCTCATGTTATGAACAGGAACTCTAAAATCATACTGTTAAGTATCATGTGATGTAATATCTAGGCTTGGAGCCTTTAATTAATTTAAATCAGCTAGATAGTCTCTTGCCATCTCCTCACCTGTTTGAAACTTCATCTACCCAAGTTTGTTGGCAGTTTATTTATGTGTTGAGCACTGGGGAGGATTAGTACATAGTTTCTGCATTCTGGGATTTGCAGGTCTGCTAAGGAAGACTACTGTGTCTTCTGTTACTGCAAGGCGCTAAGTGCTGTAGCAGAGCTATGAGAGGGGAATGGTGACTGGCATCGCAATGGAAGGGCAACTTGATTTCAAAGAAACAGATTAGAAGGGTTGAGAGAGTACTAGTCTATGTGAAGATGTTTTACAAGAATTCTTAAATCTGAAGGTGAAAACATTGATGAGAGAATTTGGATGAGAATAGAATCAGGAGAATTAGGGTAGGAGAATGGACAAATATAATAAAGTTTATAAAACTGGTATGGCAGTTGGCTTTAGGAATGATAGGGGCCTTCAGCTTTGTGGATAGCTTTGAGAAGTCTTATTCTGATAGCAGCAGAGCATCTGGCAGTTATTTACCAATTATAAAAAAATGGCAGGATAAAGAATGTATTCTGAAATGTTATACGTTTTTGTTGCAGAAAAAATAGAAAATAATAGATAATCAAAATGAAGATAAACATCCAAACTAATTAAGAGATAACAACTATAGCATCTTGGCATCTTTCAGATATGACATGTGTATCTGAAGTCGTGCTGTAATAATGTCTTGAAACTACCATTTTTCACTGTTTTGTGAATAACTTTCCGTGTCAAGAAATATTAGTGTGCAACATCATCATCTTCCATGACTGTGCAAGTATTGTATTTATGTAGGTACTACAATTTAACCAGTACAGTGTTAGATTTAATTGTTTCCAACTTTTCCCTGTTATAAAGAATACTATGGTAAGCTTTTTACAATTAAATCCTTAAAAATTTCCCTAAAGCACATTTTTAAAAAGGGCTTTAATGGGTCAAAGAGCACTAGAATACATCATTCATTCATGGTCAGTGGGCAGAAGCAGACATAAAGGACAACTGCTTGTTTGGACTTAATTTTGACCAAGAATAAAGAATTGGAAATGATTGGAATCCTAGGAGAAAGACTGCCATTGTCTTTGAGCACATTTATATCTTGTACTTTAAGAAAACAGCTTTCCAGAAATTCAAATAAAAGGAAGTTAGATGTTTTGGCCTGAGTTGCTAAGGGGAAACCAAAACATGGCCACAGGGACCCTAGGAAACAGTGTTTAAACAGGGCTTGCGTAGGCCCCTGTGGAGATGAAGAGAGAGAGCTGAGGCTACTGGTTGAAATGTGCCAATTTAAACCACTTACCGTTATCAGTAAACAACGTACCCTTAGTCAGATGGCTCATACTTACTGTCTGGGCAGATCCCTCCATGTGAGGTGATACACTTTAAAGATTATACTGTCAGCAGTTTTCTTTTCCTCCAAACATATTATTTAAAAAAAAGTTAAGCATATTGCAAAGTTGAATTTTATAATAAACATTCATATACCAACCACCTAGATTCTACCATTAACATTTTACTTTCTTTTCTTATCACATATCTATCTATTAATCTGTCCTTTTCTCCATCTAGTCTTAGTCTATCTTATTTTTGATGAATTTTAAAGAAAATCGGTAGCTTCATTTTTGAAGTAAAATTTCCAGTGTTAGCTTTCATCATTATTGGGGGAACTTTTAAGTTAATATCTCTAACTGTTCAATCTCTATTTTCACGTTTTTAATTATTGGACATTTCTAGCTTAATGTCTTGGTGTTTTGACATAGTGGTAATCTTCATTTGGAGTAAAATTAAAAAATATAATTTTGAAGTAAAAGGTTCTACTTTTGTTCTTGTATATCATTCTTGATTTCCAGATAGTGTTTTGTCTGCTTTGTCTTCACAAAGTATTTGTAGCTTCACAGCATAACGATTAAACTGCTAGTCTGATTTTGGTTTTATTTTCAAGTTCTTACCTGCCATCTGCTATTATTTTCAGAAAGTACATTCAACTCCCTGCCTTCAAATTTTATAAAGTGCTAACCTTTTTTAGAAAGGTATTCTTGTTTTTTAGTATGTGTATTAATTAGGACTTTTGGTTACAAGTATTAATTAATTTGAACTAGGTTAAAGCAGAAAAGGAGAGTTTATTACAAGAGTACAGGGGCACCAAAGAACCAAAGGGCAGGAATGAAGCTTGCTGTTGGCATAGAATTAGAACCAAGAGCCAGAAAGCCATCAGGTTTCCTGCTAGCAGCGCTTCTGGCTAGTATCTGTTGTGTGTTTCTCTAAGCAGATCAGCCTTTTCTGCTCTTCTGTCCAAGTGGTAAAATATGGCCACCCCACTCCTCCAGGATATTCAGCCACTAGCGAAGAATAATTGAACCCCCATGTTCCCAAAAGCTGAGTCATGTGTCTGCATTGTTCTAGTCAGCTATTGCCTGGAAAGAAGTGGTGGTGATCTTAGGACAAAAATAGATGCCCAGGTAGCTAAATGAGCTGAACTAACTCTGGCTATCATGCATTGAAAGCTGTCACAGCCAGATCATCTTTTCATCTTTTTTGATGATTCCTTTTCCAGAATCTTGCTCCATGAATTATCCTGTGTATTTTCCTCTTGAGTCTTTTTTCTTTGTTGACTTTTCCTGCTTCTTAAAAGCATGCTCAGATAACTTTTGAAATTGTTTTCTGCCTTTATTACCCTTTTGAAATGACCCTCTTAAAAGCCATCAATAACCTAATTATAAAATCCTTAGTCATCCTTTTGACCAATTCCCAATTCCTGATGGATATTCTTAGCTCTTTCCTTAGCTCCCATGTTATTACACTATCCTGATTTTCTTCCTACCTTTCTGGCCCTGCCTTGGCTGACTTTTCTTCCTTCTGCTTCCTAAATTTACAAATTCTTAAGATTTTAGTCCTTTCTTCCTTAATAATCTCATCTACTTGGACTATATTGGGTTTTACCATTTGTGGGAGACCTTTTAAATTAATATTTCTAACTCAACCTCCATTTTCATATTTTTAATTATTGGGCATTTCTATTTGAATGTCTTGCTGGTTTCTCCAATCTAGCATACATGTATAAGGTCATTATTTTATCCTTCAATCCCAATACTCTACTATTTCTGTTTACTTCCACCATTGTTTAGACATTCAAGCCCAACATCTCAGCCATAAGGCTTTGCAGAGCTCCATTTCCTCTCCCTATACAGTCTGTTGACAAATCAGATAGATTCTATTAGTTGTAATTCTCAAGACACCTTTGTTTTTCTCCCATTGACATCAACCTACATGAAATCTTAATTGTGTTACATCTAGTCTGGTCTCCCTTTCTATATTTTCTCTTCTTCAAGTGATTTGCATTCCATTACCAGACCAATCTTTGTTCAGAGAAAGTGTGAGTACTTGCTGCCTGCTGGTGCTGTGCTAAATTCTAACACTGCAAAATTGATTGACAGTTCAGTGGAGATATGTAGACAGATATATAGAAGATATGATGTAGTAAATGCTATAATCAGTATATACAGAAGGAGCCATAAATTCTTCTTGAGGAAGATAGGAAACACTTTATAGGAAAAGCACGATACGATGACTTTTGGACTGGTTCTTGGTGGATAAGTAGGAGTTCTCTACAGAGAGAAGGGCATTTCAGACGGGATATATAGCAAAGGCAGGCAGACATAAAAGGGCATGGTGTGTATAAGGAATTATGATAACTTTTAGTGTGGCTGGAAGAATAGGTGTTTTGATTATTGCTCACTATTGATTGTTGAAGTAAAGCTCAATCCCTTTAATTTGGCATTCAAGGCTCTCTGCTGTTTTCCAGGACTTTCTTTGCGCATGCTCTATGCTTCAGCCACTTTGGGCTATTTAATAGCATAGGAAAGTCCTTGTGCTTTTTCTGCCTCTGCTTGATTATTGAATTTCTACCATCCTCCAAAGCAATTGGAAGTTTAGATGCTACCACAGTGAAGCCTTTTTCCTCTTAGCTAGAGATGAACACTAAATTATCTGAGTTCTTGTAATACTTTGTATTCCTTGTGTGGCAATCAATGAGTGTACTGAAGTCATAGCTTGGCAATTAAGGAATGTTGGAGGCAAAAGATCAACATTTAAACCCTGGTTGTATCATGGTAGGGTTTATGTGATCCTGGACAAGTTACTGCATCTTTCTGAACTTGTTTTCTCATATTTTAAGTGCAGATAATCCCTGTGTCATCAGATTGGTGTGAGAAGGAGATGAAGTGATTGTAAAACCCTTAGCTTTATAGTATTATGCAGTACTATTACTGTTGCCGTAAACTATATGGAAAGGAGTGATATTAATTCAGTGCTTAAATAGTTTCTAAGGTGGAAACACAGCAAGAAGAGGTACTCAGTGGTGACCATAGCATTTTAATAGTGAGAAGAAATTTCTACTGAATATCACCTTATGTGTTAGGGAGGAAAGGAAGAACCAAAAGAGTGAAGAGCATCAGCAGTTTCTCATACTGCATGGTAGGCTGGTTGTCAGTGTCATGTACACCATGGTCACTGTTTGCTGTTTCTCATTTGTAACTCTTCTCGGTGGCTTTTAGAAGTCATGGCTCACTGCTGCCTCTACTCGGTATGTGTCCTTGGTGACCATATATATTGGAATTTGAATAAACATAGTATCGTGCTAAAGACAAGTTGTTTGATAAATCGTCTTAATTTTTATGCTCTGTAACCCTCTTAACCTGTATAAACTAGGAAAAGTTCCAAAACAGATCAACTTTCTTGCAATTTGGATTAGAAAATATTATCTCAGTATAGCCCTCATTCCCCCTTCCAGGATAATCCTGTGTAAAAGTTGGGTGTAGACCTGTCTACCCCCCTGTCATGTAACCAGATCTCCATTTCTTGTTACCCCTTTTCCCCCAACCATCTTCCACATGGTGAGTGCCCCTCCTTGGCCCGCTTGATGCCCTGTTTGGCAGGAAAACTCTACTCGGGTTCATCTTTTCCTATGGTGCAGTGAGTTTAAAGTTTTTCTTTTTTTTTTTTATTTCCCTCAATTCCTATCCCTCCTGATTTTGAGAAACTGTGGGTGACAGCAGCTTGAATTTAAACTGTCTACATTAAGGCTTTGTATCCCTTTGTGGCTATTCAACAGATGAGGCTTCTGCTCTCAACTTTTCCTCACGTCTTGAGGCATTGTTTACCCAAGTGTGGTCTGTGGATGGCTTGCATCAGAATTTTTTGGAGGCGCTTGTTGCTTGCTTAAAATGTAGATTCTGAGACCCCACCACTAGAGATTCTTTTTCTCTCCCCTCAAACTTTGTGGAGTTCATCTTTTTCTGTGGGTTTGCCAGCAGGAAAGGTAATAATTCCAACTACCTGTCATTTAAAGTAGAAGGGGCTGCTGTTTATTATTATTATTATCATCATTATTATTGCTATTATTGTTTTAAGTAGAAAAAACACTTGTTACAGCAAGAATGCTATGTATATCAAGCAGGTATGGATTTCAGTCTTGATCTTTTTAGGGTTTTGCCAAGGGTATTGGTTGGCTGTCCCCTGGAGGACAGCTAAGAAAGAGAACTCAGAGGGTAGGTTTCTGAGTTAAAATCACATACATATTTTTGGAGACATTCATATTTTCTTTGTTTTGTTCAGTTTTATAGTTTTTGCAGACATGTAAAACTGTACCAGAAATGACCTTTGGTCACTTCAGATTGGTCAGTATAATAAGCTTGTGATAGAATTCCTCTTCCAGTTACCAGCAAGCAGCGAGGGAGCAATGAAAGTGAGTTGGCATTTTCCTAGTTGGTGGTAGAGAAAGTCTGGAGTGGGTTACCTAAATTAGATTAGAATGGACAGTGGAGGGAACAAATCATGAAATTTAAAGTGTAGCCCAGGGAGCACAAGTGGTCAAGGGAAGTATACATCCTTGTTCTTTGTCGCTATGACAACTCCGTGATACTGATTTGGATTGTTTTCCTCATTTATGTAGACCAACGCATGAGGGTAACTGATAATATGGTTGTGCCGTTCCAGGCCTTCAGTATGGCAGGTACCAAGCTTGTGTGAGTGTGTATGTGTGTGTACACGTCTGCCCTAGTACAAAATATTTGGAATATATGCTACTACAAGTATAAATGCCTAATAGTCTGTATTACCATTTTCAAAGAGATTATTACAACAATAATGAACCTCTAATTTGTAGAATTTGGTAGTGGGTAAAAAGTTTGTGGGTAAGAGAAGGCACCTTAGGAGGCTGCAGAGTAGTGGGTGCCAGATTATTCTGCCAAGGAGTACGGCTGGCCTTTGCCTTATTTGCCTCAGTTGTCTCTTCTTTGCTCTTCTTTGTGCCTCTGTCTAATAAGATTTTTTTCCCCATATCTGTAATTCCTTTTTCTTCCATTTGTTAATTCATAGAAAGTGTAACAGGAATTGGACCTTGAGGACACAATTGTTGACCCTTGAATTCAGGTTTTAAAAAGTTTCTTCAAAGTGCCAGTTTCTTGTAAACTATAAAAAGTTGACTGTAGGAAGTTAAATATGTATTTGATTTGCTGTACGTTTGAAGGTCACTCATTCTTAATGGAATTCTATCATTTAAAAAAAACTAAACTCTTGTAGAGATTGCTAAGAAGCCCAACAATGGGTTTTATAACAAACCATCATGGGATTTCTGTATATATGTGAAAGAGAATTGTTATGTTGGAACAGAGAGAAACTGCACTGAGATTCAAGGGCTGACCTGCATATTTGCTTCAGGTTCAGAGTTGTGATAATCATACTTTTTTAGTTCATGGCATTTGTCTATGAACAAATGCGAGGCCTCTCTTAGTTTTATTTTCTTCCGTCTCTGGTTCCTAATCCCATCCGCCTCCTGCCATGGGCATCCATGAATATTCTTGAATAAATGCATATGTGTTTTGTAAAATATGCGTTTTATTTAGTATGTGTATTTTTAATTTGCTTAAGTGGTATTACGCTATAGATCTTATTGTTTCTCCTTTTGTGTTTACCACTGTTTAAAAAAAATCTCTTCATGTTTTGTGTATATACCCATCTACCTCACTGCTTCTGATTGCTGCATAGTATTTCATGGAATTTACTTACCACTTACCCATTCTTCTAGTGATGCCTCCAGCTACTCTTACAAACAATGCTTCAGAGAGTATATCAAACATGTTCTCTTATGGAACCATATGTGAATTTCTCCCGAATAGACATCCAGGGGTTGTATAGCTGGGTCAAAGAAATGCTGTTAGCTTTGGGTCTGCCGGTGGTGCAGTGGTTAAGTGTGCACATCCCGCTTCAGTGGCATGGGGTTCCCTGGGTCGGATCCGGGGTGCAGACCTACCCACTGCTTGTCAAGCCATGCTGTGGTAGGCATCCCACATATAAAGTAGAGGAAGATGGGCACGGATATTAGCTCAGGGCCTGTCTTCTTCAACAAAAAGAGGAGGATTGGCAGCAGATGTTAGCTCAGGGCTAATTTTCCTCAAAAAAAAGGCTTTACCTTTGAAAATTTAGCACGTGATTGCGCTGTGGAGTTACTTAGCCAGTAGTGCATATGGGTTCCTCCTCTCTGTGTTCTTACTAACAACTTTCTGTGTCTTAATTCTTATGTTTAATCTATTTTATACTATCACATTGGAAAAAATTAGAAAGTTCATTAATAATTTATTACATGGAAGGGCCAAATTTTTATTATGGCAACTAGAATTTTAAAACTTACAATGGGGATATTGAGGAAACATTGAAATTCAGTGCGTCACGTGATAATGCCCAGGTTTTGCAAGGAGAAGGCTCACTGTCTCACTGTCTTGAGGGCAGAGATATTATCTTGTTGACCTTTCCAGAAACCTGATTTTGTCAGAGTCCTAGAGTCAGTCATATTTAGGTAGGCTGACTCGTGTTAACTAATCTCATTAGTGACCAAAGTTAATTAGAATGCCAAGAGACTAATTCAGGATGAAAAAAAAAATTGTCAAGCCTCCTGGCCATTTCAGTTGGCCATGTTTTCTCTGTTGGAAATGAAGTATAATTAGAAGTAGCTTGGTGAGTTTTAATCAGGGCAGGAGGAAATAGTCTATGATTCAGATGTTTAATGGTGTCAAGCTATCAAAGCCTGATGGCATTTATCTATTTTTTAAGTCAAATGTTTTAACAATCTTGGAACTGTGAGATTTGTAACAGTGTTAATTAAGTGGTGATAATCAATCCATGTCTTTTTTTTCTATTAATTTAACTTTATTTTTTTGGCTGTGTAACATATTAATTATATATATTTTTTATTGAGGTAACATTGGTTTATAACGTTATATAAATTTCGGGTGTACATCATTGTGTTTTGACTTCTGTATAGACTATATTGCATTCACCACCAAAAGTCTAGTTTCCATCCATCAGTGTACAAATGTCCCCTTTACCCCTTTTGCCCTCCCCCTCCCCCTCTTCCCCTCTGGTAACCACCAATCTCTTCTCTGAATCTATGTGTTTATTTGTTGTTTTTGTAGTAGTTTTTTAATCTGCCACATGAGTGAAATCATATGGTATTTGTTTTTCTCTCGACTTATTTTGCTTAGCATAATACCCTCAGGCTCCATCTGTGTTGTCCCAAGTGGCAAGATTTCATATTTTTTTATGGCTGAGTGGTAGTCCAATGTGTATATATATGCCACATCTTCTTTACCCATTCATCCATCAGTGGGCACTTAGGTTGTTTCCAAGGCTCGGCTATTGTAAATAATGCTGCAGTGAACATAGGGGTACATATATCTTTTCAAATTAGTGTTTTCGTGTTCTTTGGGTAAGTACCCAGCAGTGGAATAGCTAGACCGTATGGTATTTCTATTTTTAATCTTTTGAGGAATCTCCATACTGTTTGCCATAGTGGCTACATTATTCTACATTCCTTCCAGCGTTATAGGAGGGTTCCCTTTTCTCCACATCCTCTCCAACATTTGTTATTTGTTGTCTGTTTAATAATAGCTTTTCTTACGGGCATGCGGTGATGTCTCATTGTGGTTTTGATTTGCATTTTCCTAATAATTAGTGATGTTGCATGTCTTTGTATGTGCCTGTTGGCCATGTGTATATCTTTGGAAAATGTTCAGATCCTCTGTTCATTTTTTAATCAGGTTGTTTTTTGTTGTTAGTTATATGAGTTCTGTATATGTTTTGGATGTTAACCCCTTATTGGGTATCTGATTTGTGAATATCTTCTCCCAATTAGTAGATTGTCCTTTTGTTTTGTTGATTGTTTCCTTTGCTGTGCAGAAGCATTCTAGTTTGATGTAGTCTCATTTGTTTATTTTTTGTTGTTGTCATTTCTCTTGCCTGAGGAGACCTATCCAAAAAGATATTGCTAAGAACGATGTCAAAGAGCATATTGCCTATGTGTTTTTCTAGGAGTTTTATGATTTCAGGTCTTACATTCAAGTCTTTAATCCATTTTGAATTAATTTTTGTGTATGGTGTAAGATAATGGTCTGCTTTCATTCTTTTGCATGTGGCTGTCCAATTTTCCCAGCACCATTTATTGAAGAGGCTTTCCTTTCTCCATTGTGTGTTCTTAGCTACTTTGTCAAAAATTAGCTGTCCATAAATGTGTGGGTTTATTTTTGGGCTCTCAATTCTGTTCCATTGATCTGTGTGTCTGTTTTTGTACCAGTACCATGCAGCTTTGATTACCATAGCTTTGTAGTATATTTTGAAATCAGGGCATATGATGTCTCCAACTTTGTTCTTTTTTCTCAAGATTACTTTGGCTATTTGGGGTCTTTTATTGTTCCATATAAATTTTAGGATTCTTTGTTTTGTTTCTGTGAAAAATGTCCTTGGAACTTTGATAAAGATTGCATCGAATTTGTAGATTGCTTTAGGTAACAGGGACATTTTAACTATGTTAATTCTTCCAATCCATGAGCATGGGATATCTTTCCATTTCTTTTATGTCTTCTCTGATTTCTTTCAACAGTGTCTTCTAGTTTTCAGTGTATAGGTCTTTTACCTCCTTGGTGAAATTTATTCCTAGGTATTTTATTCTTTTTGTTGAAATTGTAAATGGGATTGTCTTCTTGATATCTGTTTCTGCTATTTTGTTGTTAGTGTATAGAAATGCAACTGATTTTTGTATGTTGATTTTGTACCCTGCAATTTTACTGTGTGTGTTTATTACTTTTAGTAGTTTTCTAGTGGATTCTTTAGAGTTTTCTATATATAAAATCATGTCATCCACAAATTGTGACAGTTTTACTTCTTCCTTTCCAATTTGGATCCCTTTTGTTTCATCTTATTGCCTAATTCTTCTGGCGAAGACTTCCAATCCTATGTTAAATAAGAGTGGCAAGAGTGGACATTCTTATTTTGTTCCTGTTCTTAGAGGAATAGCTTTCAGTTTTTCACCATTGAATATGATGTTAACTCTGGCTTTGTCACGTATGGCCTTTATTACACTGAGATACTTTCCTTCTATACCCATTTTATTTAGAGTTTTTATCATAAACGGATGCTGAATCTTGTCCAGTGCTTTCTCTGCATCTATTGAGATGATCATGTGATTTTTATTCTTTGTTTTGTTAATGTGGTATATCACATTGATTGATTTGCAGATATTGAACCACCTTTGCATTCATGGAATAATTCCCACTTGATTGTGGTGTATGATCATTTTAATGTATTGCTGTATTCAATTTGCTAGTATTTTGCTAAGCATTTTTGTATCTATGTTCATCAGCAATATTAGTCTTTAATTTTCTTTCTTTCTTTTTTTTTTTGCTGAGGAAGATTCACCTTGAACTAACATCTATTGCCAATGTTCTTGTTTTTACTTGAGGAAAATAAATTGTCCCTGAGCTAACATCTGTTCCAGTCTTCCTCTATTTTGTATATGGGTTGCTGCCACAACATGGCCGCCAACAGGTGGTGTAGGTCCATGCCCAGGAACTGAACCTGAGCTGCCAAAGCGGAGTGCACCAAACTTAACCACTAGGCCACGGGCCAGCCCCCTATGATTTTCTTTTTTGCGTGTTGTCCTTGTCTAGTTTTGGTATCAGGCTAATATTGGCCTCATAAAATGAGTTAGAAAGTATCCCATCTTCTTCAAGTTTTTCAAAGAGTTTGAGAAGGATAGGTATTAAATCGTTGAATGTTTGGTAGAATTCACCAGGGAAGCTGTCTGGTCCTGGACGTTTGTCTTTTGGGAGGTTTCTGATTGCTGTTTCAATCTTATCTATGTCTTCTATTTGCTTTTTCCCTATTCTTTTTTGTAAAGGGACTTTCTCTTATAGTACACATAGATTATTGAGCTTATAACTGAGCTATTTAGATTAACTAAACTACTTGAAAGGCAATTAGTTGCACTGTTAGATTGAGGCAGTAAGCATTATAAATAGTTTTATAGGAAATTTGCTATTGAGTTTTTAGAAATAATTTTGTAGGACTTGTAGACTCAAGGTGAACATGGATTTAAATTTATTTTAAAGCATATATCTTTTAAATTAAATTTAGAATTAAGTAGTATTCTATAGTTTTCTTCCCTCATTGGGCCTTTATATATATGTATATATATTTTTTAAGATTGGCACCTGAGCTAACAACTGTTCCCAGTCTTTTTTTTTTCTGCTTTGTCTCCCCAAACCCCCCGTACGCAGTTATATATCTTAGTTGCAGGTCCTTCTAGTTGTGGGATGTGGGATGCTGCCTCAATGTGGCCTGATGAGTGGTGCCACGTCCTTGCCCAGGATCCGAACCCTGGGCCGCCGCAGTGGAGCGCGCAAACTTAACCACTTGGTCATGGAACCGGCCCCTGGGCCTTTATATTTTTAGTGGGCATGCAGCTTCAATATTTTCTTTTAAATAAAAGAAGCCGGTAGGAATATTATTTCATTTATAGGACTTTTTGAAGTATATCTTTTCAGAGATATATCTGTTTTATTGATCATATCTTGGTATCTCTCTCATCACTTTTATTTTTACTTTCATGATTTCCTTTAGGTTATCTGGGTCTTGAAATAATTAAGCATACAACTGGATAATAAAGATTTTAATTAGCACAAAAAAATCCTTGAAAGGGCTTTTATTTTTAACTTCTACATATTGTACTACATACGGAATTAATTTGAATTTAGCTGATACTGAGGTTGGTTAGTTAGAAATCCAGCATTGGAGCTTAAGTTTCATTCTTTACTTTTTGTTTTTCAAAAGCTCTGAGATCATATGATCTTTTTCTCATTGTTTAAATTGAAAAAGAGATAAAAATTTGGTTTTCATCTGAACTGATTAGTGAAGTATCTTTTATTTAGAATTTCAATTATTGGAACTATGTTTGAAAAATTTTTTTTTTTTAGTTATCAGCTAGCTGAATTATTGCTAACCCCAGATAAAAGTAGGTTAAAGCATATTTTCTTTTTCCTGATTTTCTAATGGAAAATGTCAGTATTAGAAATAATAATGGTAGAAACCATGCATTTATATCAGGATGCTTGCAATTTATTAGTGTTAGAGGAATAGTAATCTGACTATTAATCTATGTATGTACAGAGACTTAAAAGTGAAAATTTCCCATTTTAAGAATAAAGAAAGGTACTCTGTATGGTTTTCATAAAAATAATGCTAAATCTAAATATTTCAGTTAAAAATTGTGCAAACTACAGCACTGGGAAATGCAAAATAAAGACTGTGCATGTCATGGGAGAATGCTGCCACCTTGTGTATATGTGATGCTATTTTATGTCTCCATTTTCTTTTGTTAGGACCAGCTAATACAGCGTGTTTTTTTACTGTTTGATGCTGTGGTCAGATGTGTAAATTTGTTTTACTTTTTCATGTGGTAAAATCAAATCAACTTTTCTTTTTTCTTGCTGGGAGGAGGTGTCTCGTATTTTGAAAACATTAAATCTGGTGTAGTAGCTCTAAGAATTGGAAGGTCTGAGAGATCAGTCTGCTTAATTGATCTCTGGGGTTAGTTGACAATTGAATTCTTTTATTTGAATCTTATGGAAATTTGGTGATTCTTTGATCTTCATTTCAGTGCTTGCAGTACTTTGGGATCATTATTCTGAAGGGCAGAATTCGTTATACTATAGATAGAGGAAGTACAGGGCATTGGGCTTACCGACACAACCGTATTTCTTGATTTTTAAATGTTTCCTTGTAGGTCAAGTGCAGAAGAATAACTATAATAATAACATGTAATAGTGCTTTGAAAAATGTTTGTGTGATGAAAAAAAGGATTTCTTTAAATCATTTTGATTACCTAAGGGCGTGACTTAGTGGGTTTCAGCTATTACCTCTCTCAACAGGAAGAATCCTGAGACTGGGAGTTTGCCTTCTGATGCTCACAACTAGCTTAGTGATGTAATCATTACTGCTTCTCTGGGTACAAGTTTCTTCATCTGAAAAATGAGCAGTTGAACTCGGTGCCGTCTAAGGACCTTTTTAGCTTTAGAGTTCTAGGACTGTGTAAAGTTTTGCTCCAGTTTTTAGTGCTATAAGGCCCTACAGTGTGCTCTTACTCTTCAGTGTACTCATTACTCTTATTTTCTATACAAGAAGTTATTTTAAAGTTTAATGTAATCACATAGTTGTGTTTACTCTCATAGAATATATTAGTAATTTTAGAGGATACACGTGTATAAGAGTTTAAAATCAGAAGCCTAGGAAATTTGCCTACTTTTTTTTAAAGATTGATACCTGAGCTAACAACTGTTGCCAATCCTTTTTTTTTTTTCTTTTCCTCCCCAAATTCCCCTGGTACATAGTTGTATATTCCAGCTGTGGGTCCCTCTAGTTGTGGCATGTGGGATGCTGCCTCAGCATGGCCTGATGAGCGGAGCCATGTCCACCGAAGTGGAACGCGCGAACTTAACCATTTGGCAATGGGGTGGCCCCTGCCTACATTTTTTGTTAAGGCTTGAAGGAGTACTTGAAGATTGGTTTTGGAGTAACCTAGATTTTAATTATATGCTATTTAAGCAACATGATACTTTTGTGGGGACACAAATGCAGTCCAAATGCCTACATTTCAACTTCTGTCAAGGCTCCAAAAGCTGGTGTAAATATGGTAAGGCCCATATCATAGGCAGAACTTTATGATTGAGATGAAAAGAGAAAAAGTTACCTTAGTCTGCACTTGAAAACCTGGAAGTTTTTGGGATATTACTCAACTGAGAATTTAAGGCCAAAGATTCTTTAATTTGTAAATCTCACCATTTTTTAGTATACAGTGGTAGATATTTTCTGCTTACCTTGACTCATTTTTCTCACAAAGTGCTAAAAGTAAATACATATAATGAGATTTAGCTTTTTACTTTGAGGCCACCTGGGAATAATTTTTCAAAATTCTAGGCATAATTTTAAGGAAAATGATTCTCATTGTTAAGCTGTGTAAAAATGCCAAGTTCAACATGTGTACTGAAATAATCTCCCAGTACCTAGTGGAAGTAATACCAAGATACTGTTTTTTACATTTGTTTTGTGTAACATCAAACGACTATTTTATAGAGTACAGACTTCATGACAAATGTTTAAATTCACTATCTAATAAAATGCATTTCACATACAAAAATTTATGTACATATTATAAAACATTAAGTAAAGATGTTAATTAAAATGTACATATTATCCTTCTAATGTAAATTATTATAGAAATATAATAAAAATAAAATATTAAGTAAATTATACTTCATAAAAGAGAAGAGAATATAATCATGAAAAAAGCAAAGTGTATCATTACCTAATCTTTTTTAGAAAGTGTAATCTTAAGAAAACAAATGTGTCAATGGTGACATTATTCATGACGTTTTTCTATAGAGATTTTTCCAAAAGCTTTCTTCCAAAACCTCCCTCTGCAGTGAGGTAGGAATGTGAAATCAGAAGAAAATATTGGATAATAGTTTATAACAGGCTCATCTACAAATCCAGTCTCTGGATTGATACTCTTGAGATATTTTTTGAGCAGTTTTTATTGATAGCAAACTAATTTTAAAGAGAGTATTCCTAGTTTCTTTTTCTTAATTTTGTGTATAGATGGAGAGTTCAGTACACAATTAATGACCTGTATTTGGTTCAGTTGTATTGTATTAGTATTCTACTTATTTGAAAAAGCCTTAGAACTGGATGAAGAGTTATGATTGTAATGAAAAAAGTTGCTTGTCAATTGTCATTTTCTTCTTCTTTGAGAATTATGGAGCACTAGAATGCTTTCTCAGTATATCTTTGTTTATTTTGAAATAAAAAAATTTAGATATAATTGACATGTAACATTATATTAGTTTGATGTACAACATAATGATTTGCTATTTGTATATATTGTGAAATGATCACCACAATAAGTCTGGTTAACATCGATCACCACACATAGTTACAAATTTTTTTCTTGTGATGTATTTTCAAATTTTAATACAGTAAATAACCTTTTTTTCTTTTAAGTGTATTCGTCATAAACTGAATAATTGAATTTTCACTAAGAAGATTCACCATCACTTTATTTAGATAGAATATCACAGATATTTTAGGACACCACGCTAAAACACGTAATAAATGCTGACACGACACTTAGATGTGTTTGCTTATTGTGTTCTGCATGGACCCAAACCTATCTGTTCTTGCGTAATGTGCAAAATTGTTTGAGTGAGTCATTGATTTTGATGAAAATGACTTTTAGGACTATGAAATACTGGTGTTTTGGAAATTAAAAATAGCATATTGTTTTGGAATACTGAAAACTGTTGTAGTCATTATTATGCTAATGTTAATATGTAGGTCAAGGTAGAGATTAGTAGTTACATGGAAGTTAAAGGATTTAGAATGTTTGTAAACTGAGTACTCAGATTTTTAATCTACTATATTAAAAGTATCTGCTATTACTAGAGTCATTACTAGTGAACCTCTTTTATAAATTGGTCTTTTTCATCATAGCAGAAGATTAATAATTGTGATTTTTTTCTGATATATACAAAAATTTGTTTCCTATTCAAGTGAATTTATTTTAATTGCATAGTTTTTAAGGCCATCTTACAATGTAAACTCAATAACATGTACAAAATAAAACATTCATACTTTAAGCATGTTTTTCTCCTTTGTTCTTCTTCCTTTTTCCTTTGAATGCATTAAATTTAGTGGTTGTAGCCCTTTGTGAAGCAGGTGCTGCTTTAGAAATATTGATACAGACATTTTGATATGTATTTATTTTGTTTAAACTAATATGATATTAGTGGGATAAGGTCTTTTAAATGATTGTGAATGTTAGTAAATGATACACTGTTCAGTTTTGAGATGTTTAACATAGGTCTTATTTATTTATTTTTTTCTTCTTATTAGGCAAGAAATTATGAAATGGAATGGATGGGGATATAATGATTCCAAGTTCTTCTTCAATAAGAAAGGCCAGATTGAGTTGAGTGGGAAAAGGTAACTCTGGTTTATTTTTTTCTTTCATTCCTTTTTTTCTCTTTCTTTCTATGAAATATCTTAAACATAAGTAACAAACGTAACATGTTAAATAATAGATACACATAAAAATAGAGAGGATAATATAATGACTCCTCCTTCTATTTGTTATCAGCATTTTACCATAATTGCTTTTTTTCTGTAGTATTTTAGATTCTGACATCGTTGTGTCACTTCTAAAATTTACATATGTATCCTTTAAAAACTAAAGACTTAATGTAACAAATCATATGATACCATTATCATACTCCCTAAAATTACAGAAATTTTATAGTGTCTGATTATGCAGTCCACATTCACATTTTCCCATTTGTTTCAAAAATGGTGTTTTATAGGTAATTTGTTTGAAGCAGGATCCTAAAAGGTCTATAGTCACCCCACCACCCAATCCCCATGCCACTCTCTCATTCAAAGTAACTCCATTTTTAAGACTGAGAATTTACATTTGGCGTGGGTTATTATGGAAGGTGAACAATTTTAGGTCTGTGTGACTATAAATAGTATTTTTAAAATGAGTTTTCTGAGATATATTAAGGAAGATGTGATGAAGAAAGATCAGTCATTTGTGATAGCTTTCACATTCCTGAAATGTTTTTGGTAATGTGTTGATGAGAATTCTAAAGATAGTTTGTATTGTTGCTGTTCCAGATGCGGACAGAATTGTAAAATGAGTTCTTAGTTGAGTTTAAGCAACACTGACCCTGCCAAAGCTGGTGTTTGTCTATTGAATTTTGATATGACTTTTGAATGGACAGTGAGTACACTATGTAATATTTGAATGCTGGCTCCAAAAACTAAATTAAAAATTGAGACTAGGTAAAAAATTGGATCAGATATATTATGATTATGTTCCAGTATTGCACTTTGACTTAATATCTATTGGGCTTTAATATGCTTAGGTTAATATCTTTTAAACTTTATGGTATGTCAATATATTGAAATAGCAGCAAGAAAAGTCTTATTCTTTTAGAGAAATTCTTGTTCTTTGCAACATAATCATTCCATTTTTCTGATTAATGTATGCTCTACCTGAAACAAAACCTCAGGAGTCGTAATTAGGAACTAATTTTAATGAAGATGTGAAGATGTGCATTTGATGTTTGCTTTTTAATAGGAAAAATAAATATTATCTGCCTTCTCATTCCCATCCTTAAGTGTGGCTAGACAGCATGTTGGTGGAGGCTTAGTTGAGAAATCATGAAATTCAAGTAGAAGGAAATTCTGGAGAAAATTAAATTTACCAGTGTTCTAAATGTTAAGTGTTTTATGTTTCAAATAGAATAATGTTTAATACCGTAGAAACTTATCTATGTAGAGATTGGCTTTACAAAATCTTCCAGGGGAAAAAGTGCATCTTCTGAACTTAGAAACCAACTTCCTCTCCTCTCAGATACTATCTTCGTTTCTCTCTACAGCATCTTTCTTTTATGGGAGAGGGCAAATAGTCGCTTGTACTTTAGCACAGTGCCATTGAAAGTATGAGACACCTGCTGTCTTCTCTAGAGTACTATAGGCTGGGTAGTGGTTTATGTTAGAAATGTATGTGTGTGGAATGAATGATTAGTCACAGAATTTATCACAACTGATTATACCTTAGTGGTCTCATGGGTTCAGAATCTGGTTCTTGGGTGTTCTGGCACTGATGTGTTGGTTTTCCCGGAGAGGATCAGGTTATAGGGGTCCTCCACATGCCACACTCATAAGATACTCACTTAAAGAAATTAGAACCCCTGTGTATTCATTTATGGTTAGATTATTCCTTTTTCAGTGTATAGTACACTTGTTAATGCCCTTCCTGATATTAAGATATGTAGAAAACAAAATTTATAATTCAGGTGTGGTTTGGAGAGCATAAATTCAGAGCAAAGGGGATTCAGTGGTCTTGAGAGAGGTTTTTATCGAGATTGTAATAGAACCAGAGAATTTATCTGCTGGTGTTAGACATTGGAAGATTGCTGCTGCTGCCACTCTTAACGGAATGGATTCCTTAAAGGCCTCATTTTTTTGCATCGTTGCCTCTAGAGTCTAAGCCCAGTGGGGAAAGTGGGAAGAGAATGGGGGCACATCTGACTGGCAGAGCCTGCAAGGAAAACCAAGAAAGTGGATGTTGGGCACATTTGATTTAGTGGAAGGTAGCCTTTGCTTCCCATGGAGACTCATCCAGAGGGCAATTCTCTAAACACAGAAATGTAACTTAGATGCGCTAGCATTAAATATGTGCTAATAAACTACTTAAGAACTAAAACCAAATGACTAAATAATATTCAGTTCCCATTTTGGTACTTCCAGAAGCACCATTACCTTATCACAGACAAGATAATAAATAGGATTGAATTCGATCATAGTTTTCTCTATATCTAGTCTAGTTTCCTAGGGACAACAGTTGAGTTAGTAGGTTTCTCTGATTTTTATCAGAAAACATTTACAAATATTACTTAAGGTAATAATAGTTATTGAGTGCCTACTGAGTTATCTTAAAATAACCCCTAGCTGGGTAGTAATATTTTCTTAAAAATAATCAGGAGATTGAGAATGAGAGAGGTTAAATAGCTTCCTCGAGGTGCCTGCTCAGTGGGAAATTGGGGTTAAAAACTTAAGTGTTTTTAAGCTTCATTCTTGGGCTGTTTCTATTATACTGTGCTTGAGGTACTTCTAAAGGTTACCATACTCATCCGTTGTATTGATCTTGTTCTCTCTCCAAACTCTGGGAGGACTTTACATTTCTACACTATATACAGCAGCACAGTAGTTACTCATTGTAAAAAGTTATCCTGTGACAAAAATTCCTGTTGTTCCAGTGAAAGACGGTGGGCAGAAGCATAAGAAAGTTGTGATATTCCTAAAAGAGAAAATGGAATTTGTGACTACAAAGGATGAGTACAAGAAAATACTAATTTGGCTGAACAGTATTAATTCACCCTTTTGCGTTAATAATATTAGATTGTAAGGGCAGTTTTTGAAATTCTTTGTAAAGATTTTCTATTCTTGCGTTGTAGAGGACTGAACAAATACAAACCCTTTGCTCTCTAACCACATAGAAAATGTAGATAAAATACCACAAGAAAGAAATATAACAGAGCTGGAAAGAAAGAAAGGGAAATCTTTAGGTATCAGAAACTCAGAGTAACTTTCAATGAAAATTCATGGAGGTTCCCTTAATTCTCATGCAAAGAACATTGACAAGGTGGGAAATTTTTATAAGCAAATGTTGATTATATATATTTTTGAGAGGGTAACTTTGACATTTTAAACTTAGCCATTAAATTAGAAGCAATTATTATATGCTATTACAGATCTTAGGGGAAAATCAGAAGTTTTGTCCTGAACATACTCTGTCTTTTGAACAGATATGTAATTTGTCAGTTTATAAATCCCTAGGTTTATAATCTTGCCATTCTTATTCTTTCTAGATATAGATGAATTGAGTCCTCCTGGGTTTAAACAGAGAAGGCAGGTATTTCAGAGCTAGTGCTATAGATTTCTGTAAACTAAAATTTTTGAAAAATGTCATTGTTCTTTGACTTTAAAGGTATTACACATTAATTGGTGCTTACAAAGCACAAGTTAATGTTTAAATGGAGAGAATTTGTTTGGGTTTGTTGTACTTTATGTTTTCAGTGGCATAATTTTTCATTAAAGTTTTATCGCAACTGTGGAACTCACTCTGAGGATAGATGGTTGCTTCTACTAATATTTTGCTGCCTCTGTGCACTGCCCCAGAGTGAGTCACTTTATCTTTAGTCACTGTAGATCCTGACCTGCACTTCCTTCTTGGGTATGTATGTCCACAGAGTTTTCTTTCCATATAGAGTGATTTCATTGGTCTTGAAAGCTTGTTCTGGTACTATACCTTCCACCATATAATCTACTTCAGTCCTAAGGAAAGGTGGTATTTTACAACAAAGACCGTTTCTTAAAGTTCTCGAACAAATTCTTCAGTCATGGTAAAGATCCATTCAGTTGTCACCCTGTTTCAACAATTGTTATAGGTTCTTGGCTTTCCTCTTATCACATTTCTGGTAAAAGTTGCATGTTTCCTGCTCATATGTTCACCCTACAAATTAAATGTCTTTGCAGCTTTGACTAACTAGAGTTGTAAGTTTTCTTAAGAACAAAAGTCATATTGTCATACCAATTCTGTATGTCCTGCAGTGCTTAGTACAGTCTTATGAATGTTAAATAAATGCTTGTTTATAGTTTTGGATGTAAATCCAAATCATTTTACTGTAATAATCAAGTCATTCCGTAGCTGTTTCTGAAGTTAAATATCTCTAATTCCTTTAACTTTTCTTATAATGTTTCTTTTCTGTTCATTTACTTCTTTGACTTCAAAGGTATCACTTTTACTTCATGATATTTTATGAGATTTTTGGAGCCCTTGGCCGTATGCTAGGCTTTATGATTTTTAAATCAGGCTTCCTTGTTTTTCAAATCCCAGGGCATTGGATGCAGGAAAAAGTAGAGCTGAAAAGCTTACATTCTGACATGGAACTCTTTTTGAACTGTGTGTTTGGTGCTGGAACTGTAGATAATGGAGCAAAGTTTTCAATCCAAGGTTCTGCCAAGCAAGACATTTCTTCCTAGTCTGAAATATGTGCATTCAGATGTGAGATGTACTGGCTTTATCTTAGTGGCAGAATGTAGTTTTAAATTTTATACATGAGAGTAACATGGACTCTGCATCTGTTGGTTCAAGTATCTTGAAGATGGTCACCTTTTTATTTTATAGGTAATGTTATTTGTCAACTCAGGGATCCACAAAGTTCTAAATTTGATTCTGTCATGAATATCACGAGTCTATTATATTTTACAGAGACCTAAAGTAATTTGCAGTTAAAATATAAGAGCCCAGCATTAAAACCTAATAGTTCCAAATTGGTCTTTTTGTAGGACATTACTAACGCATAGTAGCATGTGTATTATAACCAACTTCTCAGAATCTATACTTTTACCTCAGGTAAAATGAAGAAATTTTATATGCTGAATGACTGTCTTTAGTTGTTTTAGCTATGAGGGCCATAATTTCTTTCATTTCAATTTCTTTAGATTTATGAAAAGGATAATTTTATGTAATACCTTAAATGTACCATTTCAGTTTGATTTTAGCACTTGTGATATTTTAAATATAAAAAAGGAACTTGTTTGATTAAAACATTTGTTCTTTTTTGGCCTTTCTACTGTTAGTTTTCTTTTGCTGACTTTTATGTAAAGATTGGTTGGAGAATTTTAGATAGTATTTTTGTTGTCTAATATGAAGTTAACATAAGGAGTAACATCCACTCAGCCCATTCTGGGTGACTGTTAAAATTACATGACAAAATGAGTGCTTTTTGTCACTTCCAATAAAAAAATTCCTTTGGGTAGGGCCCAACATCCGCTCTTTTAATAATGAATTCTGCATATTACGAATTTAAATTTAATTTTGGTGCAGACTTTACCCACTGGCTTTTTTTTTTGGTGAGGAAGATTGGCTCTGAGCTAACATCTGTTGCCAGTCTTCCTCTATTTTGTATGTGGGATGCTGCTACAACATGGCTTAATGAGTGATGTGTAGGTCTGCCCCCGGGATCTGAACTGGAAAACCCTGGCCCGCTGAAACGGAACATGCAAATTTAACCACTAGCCAGCAGGCTGGCCCCCACACTGGCTTTTTTTTGGCCATCTCTGTGAAATCAAAGTAATCTTTGGAGGCTAGTCGCTAAAAACTTTTGCAGTTATTCACGCTTTGATGAAATGAGTGGAAAATAATCTTGAACAAAAGCATTACACTTTGTACATTTTAAATAGCTTGCACAACATAGATGTTAAGAACAATTTATAGTCTATTCTGATTTGTTTTCAGTATTAGTTTAATTGTTCTTTGATCTAGAATAAATAGCGACTGCTGGAGTATCTCTTCTTTTCTCCTTTTAAACACATATACTTACAAAACAAAAGAAGTGAAAATAACTATAGGAGGACTTAAACTACTGTCTCGGAAAAAAATTAAATTTGACCTTGCTTCATAACAAATAAAGAGATCAAGTCCAGGTAGATTAGAGACCTAAATATATAAGTTAAAACTGTAAAACTGCTAGAAGAACATAGAGAATTTCTTTCTGAATTTGAGGTAGGCAAAAAAGCAGAGAACAAAAAGCATTAACTATAAAGGAAAAATCAATTAGGCAATATTAACATATAGAACTTTCTTTCATCAAGAGACTTTAACAGAGTGAAAAGACGAATTACAGAGTAAGAGAAAATATTTAGTATATACATCCTTGATTCCAGAATATATGAAGAAGTTTTATACATCAATAAGAAAACAGTAATAATCCAGTAGATATATAAATAGAAGCTCAATCACATAGGAAATCAGTGAAAGAGATTAACAGTAGAATGTCTCACAGTAAAAAGAACTACAGGGGCTGGCCCCATGGCCAAGGGGTTAGTTCGCCCACTTCGCTTTGGTGGCCCAGGGTTTCGCCAGTTCAGATCCTGGGCGCGGACTTAGCACTGCTTGTCAGGCCATGCTGAGGTGGTGTCCCACATAGCAGAACTAGAAGGACCTACAACTGGAATGTACAACTATGTACTGGGCGGCTTTGGGGAGAAGAAGAAGAAGAAGAAAAAGATTGGCAACTAGATGTTAGCTCAGGGACAATCTTTAAAAAAAAAAAAAAAACTACAACAACAAGTGTGGGGAGGATGTGGAACAATCGCTCGCAGTAAACATGTTTGAAAACTATCTAATAGCGTCTACTAAAGCTGAACAAATGCCTAGCCTATGGCCTAGGAATTATACCTGGTTATATACCCATCAGAAACATGTGATATGTTCTTCAGGAAACAAGTTAAGGAATGTCCCTGCATGCACCTAAAACTGTAAACAACTCCATTGTCTGCCAACAATATAGTGGATAAAGAAATTTTGTGTACTTGGACAATGGAACTAAGCTGTGGAATGAATGAACAGCAACTGCATGTAACAACGCAGATGAATCTCACAAACATAATATTGAGCAAAAGAAGGCAGACACAAAAGAGTAAATTTTGTATGATTTCATTTATTTAAGGTTCAGAAACAGTCACAATTATCCTGTGATGTTAACAGTCAGGACAGTGGTTCCTTTGGTGTGGGGAAAGGAGGTAGTGCTTGGAAAGGGGCCTAGGGAGTGTTATTTTTGGCGTGCTGGTAATGTTCTATTTCTGGATCTGGATGCTGATTACTTGAGAGGTTTAGTTGTAAAATTTCATTCAGCTATACACTTCTTTGTATATATACATTAATTTTTTGTAATAAAATATTTATAAAATCAAACAAAAATAAAATAGCTATAATGTAACGTAGTGGTTTTATTTGGCTGTCCCATCATCTTTTTTTAGGGGGGGGAATAGAGAAGTTGCAAGAACATTATAGTGAAAAAAATCACTAAATATAGCTACTGTGATTTTTTTTTTTTTGAGGAAGTTTAGCCCTGAGCTAACATCTGCTGCCAATCCTCCTCTTTTTGCTGAGGGAGACTGGCCCTGAGCTAAGATCCGTGCCCATCTTCCTCTACTTTATACGTGGGACGCCTGCCACAGCATGGCTTGCCAAGTGGTGCCATGTCCCCACCTTGGATCCGAACTAGTGAACCCTGGGCTGCCGAAGTGGAACGTCTGAACTTAACCACTGTGCCACCGGGCCAGCCCCACTACTGTGATTTTATAAATATCATTCATAAAGAATTTTAGAAGAATAATCTCATTTGGAATGGTGGTAGGGGAAGAATCAGACTAAGCGGCATCATATAGTGGTTAAGAGCACAGACTGAAGCTTTATTTATTACCTGGTTCATATCCTGGTTTTGTAAATTACTAGTTCTGTGACCTTGAGTAAGTTACTTAACTTCTTAAGTTATTTAACTTCTCTGTGCTTAGCTTCTTCATCTATAAAATGAGGAGAATGGTACCAACTTCATAACATTATTTTAAGTTAATATGCATAAAACACTTGGAAGAATGTCTAGCACATTATAATGCAAGGTATTTATTTAAATAAAAAATTTTAAAGTACTGTTTTAAAATATGCTTTTTAAAATTTGTTTTGGTCTTTTCAGAGTGCTAGTATATTACTGCTAGTATAACACATTGGATTATTATTGTTTGCATATCAGCCTTCTTTACACTAATCTAGGGTAGGGTACTTACTTTATCTCCTTATTTCTGGCACTCATTGCTATTTAATATTTTGCCACCTCTGAGAAGTATTTTCAAAACTGAAAAGTTGAGTCTCCAAGCACTTGAGTTTTCTGCATCAATTTTCTCATATATATAAAATTTAGGATTTCTTGTTATATGAAATAATGTTTCATATAAACTATTTAATAGGGATTTGGATAGAAGATGTAGGAAACAAAATCTGAGTAGCAAATCTAGTTTTTTTCACACTATATCTGCTCTATTTTGCTCTTTTTAGTTTTAAATTTATTGTACCACTTCATGTAAAATCTAAGAACCTTGTAAATCTGTGGTTTTATTTACTAGTCCTTGTTCTTTTTAGAGTTGTTACATCGTACACTCCATGATGCAATGTTATACTTTTTTAAAACAGTCCATGATGCAATGTTATACTTTTTTAAAACAGTCATATATATTTTAAAGAAATTAAGAAAAAATAATCGTTTATGTTTATCCACATATTTATTCTTTCTGGTATTATTTATTCTTTTTTTAAAAATTTTTTTTTTTAAAGATTTTATTTTTCCTTTTTCTCCCACAGCCCCCTGGTACATAGTTATGTATTTTTAGTTGTGGGTCCTTCTAGTTGTGGCATGTGGGATGCTGTCTCAGCATGGCTTGACAAGCAGCGTCATGTCCTCGCCCAGGATTCGAACCAGTGAAACCCTGGGCTGCTGAAGCACAGCGCGCGAACTTAACCACTTGGCCATGGGGCCGGCCCTGGTATTATTTATTCTATCTTGACGATTTCAGTTTATGTTTAGTATTGTATTTCCCTTCAGCCAATAGAAATTCCTTTAGCATTTCTTGTGGTGTAGATCTACAGGCACCAAGTTCTCTTAGTTTTCATCTGACAATGTGTTTATTTCATTTTCATTTTTGAAGGATATTTTCACCAGATAGAGAATTCTGAGTTGACTTTCTTTTCCTTTCAAGCACTTTAAAAATATTGTTCAGGGGCCAGCCCCATGGCGGAGTGGTTAAGTTCATGCACTCCACTTCTGTGGCCCAGGGTTTCGCTGGTTTGGATCCTGGGTGCGGACCTAGCACCACTCATCAGGCCATGCTGAGGCAGCATCCCCCACAACACAACCAGATGGACCTACAACTAGAATATAGAGCCATGTGCTTGGGGGGAGCTTTGGGGAGGAGAAGAAGAAGAAGGAGACAAAAAAATGACGACTGGCAACAGATGTTAGCTCAGGTGCCAATCTTGAAAAAAAGACAAAAACAAGTTGTTCAGTTGTTTCCTGGACTTCATTGTTTCTGGTGAGAAGTCAGTCATAATTTTTATTGTTGTTACATTGTATGTAATGTGTCATTTTTCTCTAGATGCTTTTAAGATTTCCTCTCCCCATTTCTTTTTCTCTTTCTTTTTAATTGCAGTTTGACTGTGATGTGCCTTCTTTGTGTTTATTTTCTTAGAGTTCTCTAAACTTCTTGAATTTGTAAATTTATGCTTTTCATCAAATTTGGAAATTTTCAGCCATTGTTTCTTCAAATACTTTTTTTATTCCCTTTCCCTTTTTTCTCTCCTTTTTGGGACTCCATTTATATGTATGTTAGTCTTGCTGTTATTCCATAAGTCCCTGAAACTGTATTTATTTTTTCAATCTCTTTTCTCTCTTCTTCAGATTCTATGTTTTATTGCTCTGTCTATAAATTCACTGACACCTCCAATCTGCTCTTAACTTCCTCCAATCAATTTTTATTTCGGAGTTTTAATTGTAGAATTTTTGTTTTGTTCTTTTTATAATTTCTATTTCTCTGCTGAGATTACTTTTCTGTTATTTCCTGGGAACATATTTTTCCCTTTTGTTCTCTCACATAGTTTTAGCTGCTTTAAAATCCTTGCATGCTATTTCTAGTATCTTGGATCATCTTGGGGTCAGTCCCTATTAATTGCCCTTCCCCTTGATTATGGATCACACTTTGTTGTTTGTTCATGTCTAGTAATTCTGGAGTGTATCTTGGACATTGTTAATGATATGTTGTAGAGACTCTAGACTCTCTTATATTCTTCTGAAGAGATTTTTTTCCCCCTTAACATCAGTTACCTTGACTGACCTAACTCCCGCTTCTCTCCCTCTGTGCTGGTGAGCAGCTGAGTTATCTGCTCAGTTGTTTTGAGCTTAGCTGGGCTGCTTAGAGTCTGCTTCATACACGTGTAATTCAAGATCAGCCAGACATTTGGACTGTTTATACAGACCTTCTCTGACTCTCTCCTTTTCTTGATTTCCATGTACTCGTTCCACGTGTGCTGTTCGCTGCAAACACTGTCCTCTGGTTCTTCAAGCCAGGAAGACAGATTTTCTGCTTTTTTGTTTCTTTTGTGGTACCAACTGGGGCTTTACTTCAGGCCAAAACCTGTTTAAAAAAACAAAACTGAAAACTCATGTAGTGCTGTTTCCTTTTCCAAGTGTGGCACACTGCCTTACCCTTGTTTTTGCCTGCTTTTGGTCTGCCTATACTGCCTTCAGATACTTGGGTTTTGTTTGTTTGTGTTTTGTCCAGAGTTTATAGTTATATGTGGGAGGATTGGTTTGATAGGAACTACTTGACCATTACTAGAAGCATAATCTAAGATTTAAGTTTAAATGAAGATATCTTACTCTAATGTTTTACCTTCTTTGTGCTTTAGGTACCCTCTTAGTGGCATGAGTTTACCAACTTTTAAAGAATGGATCCAAAATACCCTTGGAGTACGTGTGGAGCATAAATCTACCTCTAAAGTAAGCAAATAAGAATGATTACTAATATTCTTAACTCTGTGTGTGTGTGTTTAATCCCAAATTAATTAGACCTGTCTTTGTAATTTGGTATAGTTGCTGGGATGCATTTTGTCATGTTTTTTTTGTTAAGAAGTTTCTAGTTATATTGGCCTTGTTAGGGTGTTGTTTCACTTTTCTGAAAGTGGAGTTAGAAAACTTTAAACTGTGTGCATATCAAACTAATGAAATAGTTTGCATCTTTAAATATTATTATGATTTTTATTATTTGTTATCATTATTTGCTATAGCATGGTATTCTGCATGTCCCTCTAACTGTATATAAGTTACCTAAGTGCAAGGATTATAGCTAACACTATATTCTCCACTTTATCCAACAAGTTAAGTTCTGTAGATATTCATTGAATACTTATTTGGTTTATTTATAAATCCACTGTTATATTTTTTTCTGGTAATTAAATTAGGCTAAACAATTAACTCCTGCCCCTCCTAAGCCAAATTCTTTTTAACTTTCTTAAAAGATCTCTCTTTTCACTTCCTTAATTCTCTCTCCAACTATTTGTAAGTACTTGTTTTTGACATTGATGCAATCTACTTACCATATTCAGAAATTTCACCAGTTTTACATGTACTTCTTTTTTCTATTTTTGAGGCCTTTTCAATTTTCATTAACTTAATAGTAATCTCTATGTTTCATTGGGGTTCTTTTGATCATTTCTTTTCAATGTGGGCTAAATTCCATGAGGTTAGGAGTTTTTTTCTGTTTAACTTACTGCTGTATCCCCAGGGCCTAGCATGACATCTAGCTTATAGCATGTACTCAATAAATATTTATTATATAATGGAATATTAAGTACAGAACCTTAATAAGATACCAAGAGACTATGTAAATATCATATTTTTCTTTACATATTCTTACATTTCCTTTTTTCTAAATACTATCTCATGGCCTTTTTTTTTTTCCCATAGCAGATTTGATTTGGCCAGCCGTTTATAGACCTCTTCCTATGTGCTAAGCATGATATTAAGTGCATTTCACAAAGGTTACTAAATTTAACTTTCCTGTCTTATGGTGGGTGTAAAAATTTAGTGGTGTTATCTTATTTAATGGATGAAGAAGCCAAGGCTCACAGAAGTTGAGTGACATGTCCAGTGTCATATAGCTTTAAAGTTGAAGATTTATTTTTCAGATTACCTGTTAGTTGAAATTAAGTATCAAGTTTATAATTATATTGTGAGGTCTAAAGCAGTCCTATAAAATGTGTTTATTACTTCTTGTGAGACTTTTTGCTGATCACTTTATTTATTTGTTTGTTGATTTGGTAGTGAGGAAGGTTGGCCCTGAGCTAACATCTGTTGCCAATATTCCTCTTTTTTTTCTTTCCCAAAGCCCCGCAATACATAGTTGTATATCCTAGTCATAGATCATTCTAGCTCCTCTGTGTGGGATGCTGCCACAGCTTGGCTTTGTGAGCGGTGCGTAGGTCCATGCCCAGGATCTGAACTAGTGAACCCCAGGCTGCTGAAGCAGAGCGTTCGAGCTTAACCACTCAGCCACGGGCCAGCCTGTGAGCATTTTAAAATGGTAATTGAAGTATAGGAAATGACGAATTTTATCTACAGGTGAAAATGTCGATAATGTGAAAGTCAACCAGCTTTCCCTCAGTCTCCTTAATCTAAAATTGAAGATCTGAGACTTTGCTGTCTTCCTTGTTCTTTTTTTTTTAATTAATTAATTAATTTTTTTTCTGCTTTATCTCCCCAAATCCCCCTGGTACATAGTTGTATATCTTAGTTGCAGGTCCTTCTAGTTGTGACATGTGGGATGTTGCCTCAACATGGCCTAACAAGCAGTGCCATGTCTGCGCCCAGGATTTGAACTGGCGAAACCCTGGGCCGCCGCAGCAGAGCTCGTGAACGTAACCACTCGGCTGCTGGGCCAGCCCCTCTTCCTTCATCTTGATTGCAATCTTTAGAAATAATGAAAAGGTGGACCAGAGACGCAAAAGAGGAAATATAAGCCCTCTGTAATTTTTGTTACAGAATGTGATTAAACAGACCATCTGTAATTTGTTGCTGTCACAGTGTTGGTTTTCATATGTATTATTTGGTGTTTTCTTATGCTTCTGTCTTAGTTTAGATGTAAAACATATTTACATTTTATAGTCACTCTCCATAACAGAGGTATTCAAAATTTATTTTCTAGAAATAAGTCAAAGAAACCAATTTTATTTTCCAGGCATCCTTAAATCCTAGTGATACACCTCCTTCTATTGTAAATGAAGATTTTCTTCATGACCTTAAAGAAACGAATATTTCATATTCACAAGAAGCAGATGATCGAGTATTTAGAGCTCATGGTAAGCAACTTTATATAAGCATAGTTTATTTTTAATTTTTAAATTTCCTATAATTTAAGATGTTTTTGCATATTCTTTTTTAAACCACAAAACAGGCCATTGTCTTCATGAGATATTTTTGCTCAGGGAAGGAATGTTTCAGCGTATTCCTGATATAGTTTTATGGCCAAGTAAGTTCCTTTTTTCTTTGTATCATTAATTTAGAATTGTTAAATCTTAAGTAAATTTAGTATTGGAAATATGTATGTTTTAACATATGAGTTGTAAAATATATAGGTGGCTATATTTTTAGAGTTTACTAAAAGTCATCTAATTCTGGCTTGATCTGATCATCCTGAACTGTTGGTTTTAATGATTGATTAAGTCTTCATTTTAAATGTAAATATCTTATTGGGAGGTCAGTAGAAAAGTGTATTTTGGTTAATTTGAAAGGTTAATGAAATTAGTATTAATCACTGATATATTCAGATGTATAGAATCTTTTAATTAACATAGTTGATTACTGAAAACTAATGATAGTACTTTATTGATATCAGCTGTGGGCTAAAACACATAATGTTCAGATTGCAAAACAAGTTGTTTGATATACATATTTTCTTTGCTATAAATAACTCAATTTTTAGAAATTAATTTTATTCAGAGATTTGGCTTGAGATAGAGGATGGATGGGCTTTCTGTTGTTATTTTGATCTTGCTGATGGTTAGGCAGTATATTTATATATGTGGTTTTTATACCCATCTCTTATAGCAGAAAATTAAAGCAGAACAGATGTATCGTTCCTCACTGTCCGTAATTACCTTTTTAAAAAGTTCCATTGATCTTCTGATCCTTTTTTCTCTTTAGACTCTATAAAAGGGTATATAGAGTATTTTATTTTTCAAAAAATTGGCTCATTCATTGACTTTCAGTTCTTAGATGTGATCCTTCTGCTTTCCAGGAAGTATCTGAGGGAAAAATCATGCTTTATTATGGGGTAGGAGGGAGGTGACGTACATAGGAGGAAAATCCAAGAGCATATGTTGCTGACATGAAATTACTTTCCTGATACTTGTGATGCGTATTCTTCTGTGTATTGGAATAGTTATGAAATAAGTCTTTTGCCTCTGTTAGTTCAGTGTAGAAATTTAGCCGTTTCTGAAAAAAAGAAAAAGATATCCTCAAATAGAAGAAATACTTTTGTTTTTCCTGCCTGTGTTTTAGTAGCTTTAGGCTACTTCTCTACCAAGATTTGAGGAAGGTTCATTCCATTTTTTGCTGGAAAAAATGAGAGTGAAATTTACCAATTTTCATTTCCCATAGGAAACTTAATAGACTATTCTTTAATATGTCTTGAATAGAACTTTTAAATGTGCCTTCTAGGTATTTTCTTGGTGTATCTGAATATTAAAATACTAAGAGATTACCATAGTAGGAATGTATGTCTTACTTTGAGAAATCCAAATTTAAAAATAAATCTAGATTTAGGAAACATGGAATTAGTTAGTTGTTGCAGAAAAGTTTCTTTGCTCTATAAAATCCTTCCCATTTAGTTAGTTCCCTGACAACTTTGCCTTTCCATTTTTTTTCCCCATCCCAATTTCCATTTCAGGCCCTTATCAGTGCGCAACTGGAATTTTCCAGTAGCCTTAAAGGTTCTCATGCCTCAAGTTTCTTGTCCCTCCAAGCCTCCTGTACACTCTTGAGAGGTTAATTTTTCCAAAATATCCCCTTTGCTATCTTGTTCCATGCCTCAAGAATCTATATGAATAGTGTATTGGTTCCCAAATCAACTTTATAATTTTATTCTGTTGAATCTTCTATGCAAGGGCTTCTTGGAAATAATTTGTTTCCCAACATGTTATCAGTTCACTGAGGCCTTTTTTTTTAACTCTAATGCAAATTTCCTGTTGGTGATAAAGTTCAGGTTTTTCTTTGCATGATGGTAAGTTTTGAGGCAATCTGGCAATTTGAGACAATGTGATATTTCCATAGAGTGGAGGTGGATGTCTCATCTTGCAGTTTGAATCGCTCTCTATATACTACATATATAATACACATATATACACATACCTAGGAAATTTGTCATTGTGGCTATCTTTAAGTCTGGCCATAATCTGAATCTCAATTCTACCTGTTGCTTTAATAGGGTGTCTAGGGCTTGTCTAAGAGTAAGAACTTGTAATATATGTAACTGCCTGATTTGGAGTCATCCTTAAAGCAGGATTTGTCACCATTGTGACCTTTACACAGTGTGGATATCTCTATTTTTCACTTAGTTTGAACAAGTAATTAGTCACTCATACAATATGTATTCTCCATGGTAAGGTATGCTTGTAAAAATAAAGTCTCCTTTAGCGATAACATATTTTAAAAACTACTTCACTTATTAAATTTAGTATTTATGCACTATTTTCAGCAGTCTAAATACTAAAACTTTAGGCCTATGAACATAGGTGCTAGGTACTGTTCTAGCTGTTGAGGATAAGCAGAAAACAAAACAAAAATCTCTATTCTCAGTGTTGTAAAATTTAGTTAGGGAAGGAGACAGAACAATAAATAAATAATATATAATATATTGAGTGATGATAAATGCTATAAAGAAAATTAAGTCGTAGTAAGAAAGAGCAAAATAGGGTGGGTTGTGGGATGAGGGATTGTTATGTTAGATAACATGGTCAAGGAAAGCTTCTGATTAGGTGATAATTCTAGAAATAATTTTGCCTTGTTAAAGGTTTTTTTTTTAATTCACTTAATGATAGGTTACAATCTTATGAAATTTCAGTTGTACATTAATGTTTGTCAGTCGTGTTGTAGGTGCACCACTTTCACCCTTTGTGCCCACCCCCCACCCTACCTTTCCCCTGGTAGCCACTAATCTGTTCTCTTTGTCCATATTTTTAAATTCCTCATATGAGTGGAGTCATACACAGATTATCCTTCTCTAACTGGCTTATTTCACTTAACATAATTCCCTCAAGGTCTATCCATGTTATTGCAAATGGAATGATTTTGTTCTGTTTTACAGCTGAGTAGTATTCCATTATATATATATATACACCACATCTTCTTTATCCAATCATCTGTTGATGGGCACTTAGGTTGCTTCCATGTCTTGGCTATTGTAAATAATGTTTCAGTAAACATTGGGGTGCATAGGACTTTTGGAATTGCTGACTTCAAGCTCTTTGGATAGATACCCAGTAGTGGAATAGCTGGGTCGTATGGTAGTTCTATTTTTAGCTTTTTGAGGAATCTCCATACTGTTTTCCATAGTGGCTGCACCAGTTTGCATTCCCACCAACAGTGTATGAGGGTTCCTTTTTCTCCACAACCTCTCCAACATCTGTTACTATTAGTTTTAGATATTTTTGTCATTCTAATGGGTGTAAGGTGATATCTTAGTGTAGTTTTGATTTGCATTTCCCTGATGATCAGCGATGATGAGCATCTTTTCATGTGCCTATTGGCCATCCGTATGTCTTCGTTGGAGAAATGTCTGTTCATGTCTCCAGCCCATTTTTTGATTGGGTTGTTTGATTTTTTGTTGTTGAGTTGTGTGAGTTCTTTATATATTATCGATATTAAGCCTTTGTCAGATATATGACTTGCAAATATTTTGTCCCACTTAGTGGGTTGTTTTTTGTTTCAATCCTGTTTTCATTTGCCTTGAAGAAGCGCTTTAGTCTGATGAAGTCCCATTTGTTTATTCTTTCTATTGTTTCCCTTCTCTGAGAAGACATGGTGTCCGAAAAGATCCTTTTAATACTGATGTCAAAGAGTGTACTGCCTACGTTTTCTTCTAGAAGCCTTATGGTTTCAGGTCTCACCTTTAGGTCTTTGATCCATTTTGAGTTTATTTTGGTGAATGGTGCGAAAGAATGGTCAATTTTCATTCTTTTACATATGGCTTTTCAGTTTTCCCAGCACCACTTGTTGAAAAGACTTTCTTTTCTCCATTGTATGCCCTCAGCTCCTTTGTCGAAGATAAGCTGTCCATAGATGCGTGGTTTTATTTCTGGGCTTTCAATTCTGTTCCATTGATCTGTGCACCTGTTTTTGTACCAGTACCATGCTGTTTTGATTACTGTAGCTTTGTAGTATGTTTTGAAGTCAGGGATTGTGATGCCTCCCGTTTTGTTGTTTTTTCTCAGGATTGCTTTAGCAGTTCGGGGTCTTTTGTTGTCCCATATGAATTTTAGGATTCTTTGTTCTAATTCTGTAAAGAATGTCATTGGGATTCTGATTGGGATAGCGTTGAATCTGTAGATTGCTTTAGGTAGAACGGACATTTTAACTATGTTTATTCTTCCAATCCATGTACATGAAATGTCTTTCCATCTCCTTATGTCATCATCTAATTCTCTCAGAAAGGCCTTGTAATTTTCATTATATAGGTCCTTCACTTCCTTAGTTAAATTTACCCCGAGGTATTTTATTCTTTTTGTTGCGATTGTGAATGGTATTGTGTTATTGAGTTCTTTTTCTGTTAGCTCGTTGTTAGAATATAGAAATGCTACTGATTTATGCAAATTGACTTTGTACCCTGCAACTTTACTGTAGTTGTTGATTACTTCTAAGAGTTTTCCAATGGATTCTTTGGGGTTTTCTATATATAAGATCATGTTGTGTGCAAACAGCGAGAGTTTCACTTCTTCCTTCCCTATTTGGATTCCTTTTATTCCTTTTTCTTGCCTGATTGCTCTGGCCAGGACCTCCAGTACTATGTTAAATAAGAGTGGTGCTAGAAGGCATCCTTGTCTCATTCCTGTTTTCAGGGGGATGGCACTCAGTTTTTGCCCATTGAGTATGATGTTGGCTGTGGGTTTGTCATATATGGCCTTTAATATGTTGAGGTAATTCCCTTCTTTGCCCATTTTGTTCAGAGTTCTTATCATAAATGGCTGTTGGATCTTGTCAAATGCTTTCTCTACATCTATTGAGATGATCATGTGGTTTTTATTCCTCAGTTTGTTGATGTGGTGTATCATGTTGATTGATTTGCGGATGTTGAACCATCCCTGTGTCCCTGGTATGAATCCCACCTGATCATGATGTATGATCCTTTTGATGAATTGCTGAATTCTGGTGGCCAAAATTTTGTTTAGAATTTTTGCATCTATGTTCATCAGTGACATTGGCCTGTAGTTCTCTTTTTTCGTGGTGTCCTTGTCAGGCTTTGGTATCAGCGTGATGTTGGCCTCATAGAATGTGTTAGGAAGTGTTCCATGCTCCCTAATTTTTTGGAATAGCTTGAAAAGGATAGGTATTAAATCCTCTCTGAAAGTTTGGTGGAATTCCCCAGGAAAGCCATCTGGTCCTGGAGTTTTATTCTTTGGGATGTTTTTGATTGCTGTTTCAATCTCTTTCCTTGTGATTGGTCTGTTCAAATTGTCCACTTCTTCTTGAGTGAGCTTTGGGAGATTGTAGGAGTCCAAGAATTTATCCATTTCCTCTAGGCTATCCATTTTGTTGGCGTATAGTTTTTCATAGTAGTCTCTTATAATCCGTTGTATTTCTGCAGAGTCTGTTGTTATTTCTCCTCTTTCATTTCTGATTTTGTTTATTTGAGCTTTCTCCCTTTTTTTCTTTGTAAGTCTGGCTAGGGGTTTGTCAATTTTATTTATCTTCTCAAAGAACCAGCTCTTGGTTTCAGTGATCCTTTCTACTGCCTTTTTCGTTTCAATAGCATTTCTTTCTGCTCTGATTTTTATTATTTCTCTCCTTCTGCTGACTTTGGGCTTTATTTGTTCTTCTTTCTCTAATTCAGTTAGGTGTAGTTTAAGATCGCTTATTTGGGATTTTTCTTGTTTGTTAAGATGTGCCTGTATTGCGATGAACTTTCCTCTTAATACAGCTTTTGCTGAATCCCATATGAGTTGGTATGGCATGTTACCATTTTCATTTATTTCCAGGTATTTTTTGATTTCTTCTTTAATTTCTTCAATGATCCATTGCTTGTTCAGTAGTGTATTGTTTAGTCTCCACATCCTTGTGCCTTTCTCAGCTTTTTTCTTGTAATTAATTTGTAGCCTTATAGGATTATGATTGGAGAAGATGCTTGTTATTATTTCAATTTTTTTAAATTTGTGGAGGCTTGCCTTGTTTCCCAACATATGGTCTATCCTTGAGAATGTTCCATGTGCACTTGAGAAGAATGTGTATTCTGCTGTTTTAGGATGAAGTGATCTATATATGTCTATTAAGTCCAATTGTTTTAGTTTTTCGTTTAGCTCCACTATTTCCCTGTTGATTTTCTGTCTGGATGATTTGTCCATTGATGTGAGTGGGGTGTTTAGGTCCCCTACTATTATTCTGTTGTTTTTAACATCTTCCTTTAGGTCTGTTAATAGTTGGTTTATGAACGTTGGTGCTCCTATGTTGGGTGCATAGATATTTATAAGCATTATTTCTTCTTGATGAAGTGTCCCTTTGATCTTATATATTGTCCCTCTGTGTCTCTCTTTACCTGCCTTATTTTTAAATCTGTTTTGTCTGATATAATAATTGCAACACCTGCTTTCTTTTGCTTGCTGTTAGCTTGAAGTATTGTCCTCCACCCCTTCACTCTGAGCCTTTGTTTGTCCTTGGGGCTGAGGTGTGTTTCCTGGAGGCAGCAAATTGTTGGATCTTGTTCTTTAATCCATTTTGCCACTCTGTGTCTTTTTATTGGAGAGTTCAATCCATTTACATTGAGGGTGATTATTGATGCATGTGGACTTAATGCTGTCAATCTGTTGTTCGTTATCTGGTTTTCCTGCGTTACCTTTGTTTCTTGTCCTGTGTGTTTTAGCCTACCCATTGACTACTGCAATTTCTTATGCTGGGTTTCTTAGATTTTTCCTTATTTATGTTTTGTGGCTCTGTTCTGTTTTTTAGTATAGTGGCTACCCTGAAGTTTGTATTTAGAATCTCATGTATAATATAGTCTGTTCTCTGGTGGTCTCTTACTTACTTGGCCTAGACTGATTTAGTCCCTTTGCTCTTCCCCTCCTAAATTATTATTTTGATTTCTTATTCCAACTCGTGTTATGAGTTTGTAGTTAGAGTGATAAGATCGTCTTTGCTTTGGTAGTTTCCTTACCTTTATCCTAATGCTATAGTTGAATATTTGCTATCCTATTCTGGTTCTATCTCTCTGTCTCCCTACTCTGTGGTTTGTGACCCCTTTCTCCCTTTTTTCTTTTATCAGGTATGAGAGCCTTCTTGAGGATTTCTTGTAGTGGAGGATTTTTGGTTACAAATTCCCTTAACTTTGGTTTGTCTGGAAAAGATTTAATTTCTCCCTCATATCTGAAGGATATTTTTGCTGGATAGAGTATTCTTGGCTGAAGATTTGTATCTTTTAGAGTTTTGAATATGTCACTCCATTCTCTCCTAGCTTGTAAGGTTTCTGCAGAGAAATCCGCTGAAAGTCTGATAGGAGTTCTTTTGTAGGTTATTTTCTTCTGTCTTGCTGCCCTGAGTATTCTTTCTTTGTCTTTCACTTTTGCCATTTTTACTACTATATGCCTCGCAGTAGGTCTTTTTACATTGACAAATATAGGAGATCTGAAAGTTTCCTCTGCACACATTTCTCCCTCAATCCCTAGATTTGGGAAGTTCTCTTTTATAATTTCATTAAGCACACTTTCTGCTCCATTTTCCTTTTCCATGTTCTCAGGAATTCCTATGATCCTTAAATTCTTTCTCCTCATTGAATCCGCTATCTCTCTGATATTTTCCTCATTCTTTTTAATTCTTAGTTCTCTTTCTTCCTCTGTCTGGAGCCATCCAGCCAGTCTATCTTTGATTATGCTGATTTTCTCCTCTATGGTGTCTACACAGGCATTCAGGGAATCCGTATTCTGTTTTATCTGGTCCATTGTATTTTTCATCTCTAGTAATTCTGTTTGATTCTTCTTTATATTTTCAATCTCTTTTGTGAAGTAACTCCAGAACTCATTGGCTTGTTTCTCTTTCTCTCTACCTCATTGAGTTTTTTGATGATAGCTACTCTGAACTCATTTTCACTTAGTTTACCTATTTCCAAGTCCTCAGGACTTAATTCTGTGTTTTTATTGTTTTCCTTCTGGTCTGGAGCTTTTATAAATTGCTGGATGGTAGAGGAGTGGTTTTTGCACATGATGGTTGTATTTGGTTGCGGTTACAGCCTGTCGCCACTAGATGGGGGTTGAGAGCCACACGTTCTGAGCCCTCCACCTTCAGGCAAGATGGCGGCACCCAGCACGGGTTGTGGGGGAGGGCACTTTCTCTTGCCTACAAATCTGGATTTGGATTAGCTCTCGTTCTCTGGTCTCCTGGGGCCCTGGCGTGATGGGGTCCCTGCACACGGAAGCGTTCCCTCATCACCGGGTTTCCACTGCACCGGCGGCGGGAGTCCTGGACAATCCGCTGGTCACACAGCCCCTCACCGCTCCTTCCCTCACTTGCGGCATCAATCCCAGTCTCTAGGGGAGGGAGCGAAGTTTTCTCTTACCCTGTTCTATCTCCTCTGAGGGCAGCTACAGCCTCTCCATTCTCTGTCTTCTTATTCTGTAGGTCTTTGACGGTCTTGGCATTAGGGGTCATTGGTTGAAATTCAGTTTTTCCGTTTCTTTGGTTGTATTTTGGAGGGGCGAGAGTCCTGGGTCAGGTCACCCTGCCATTTCGCTCTGCCTCCTCTCCTTGTTAAAGGTTTTTAGCAAACGTCTTCACATATTTTATTAATTGCTAATGAGCTAGTATTCCATTTAGTAAAAATTTTTACCACAAACAGTAAAGCTTTATAAGCTTAATCTGAAAGCTTGAAAGTAGATTTTCATTAAAAATTGGAATGATACAAATGACATATATTCCTAGTTTTAAGCAAACCTGGGGAATGATAATTATAACTTTTATAGAACAGTATTTTTACTTTCATAAATGGATGTTCTCATATATTTTCCTTTGCATCTTTATTTCCCTTTCAGGGTCTTGTTTTTATACTCGATTTTTGCATGGTTTCCTTGCCTCATCTCTTTCTCCTTCATGCCATTCCCTGTTTTGTCAGAAGGTTGATTTTTCTAAAATACTCTGTTTGCCATATTGTTCCGCTCCTTAATGCCCTATTGCTAGTCAAATTGAGTCTTAGCATCTCTTGCTATGTGTTTAAAGTCTTCTGCAGTCAGATTTTTTTTGCTGATGAAGATTTGTCCTGAGCTAACATCCATTGCCAATCTTCCTCTCTTTTGTTAAGGAAGATTTGTCCTCAGCTATCTGTGGCCAATCTTCCTCTATTTTGTATGTGAGCCAGCACAGCATGGCCACTTAGGAGTGGTGTAGGTCCACGCTCAGGAAACGAACCTGGGCCACTGAAGTGGAGCTTGCTAAACTTAACCGTTAGGCCACAGGGGCTGGCCCTGCAGTCAGATTTTTGTTACTTATATATAACTTTTACACTGAGAGAGAGTACCCTTCAGTTGTGTACAATAGAAGGGAATTCATATGCAGTATATTTTGTATAATATTTTAAAATTTGTTTAAAAAACAGAGTAAAGGATCATGAAGGGGTGCAAAAATTAATAGTGGAAAGTATGATGAGATACATGATGTTTACATAGTCTACGTATCTCCTGACAAGATACTGTTAATTATAGTATTCCTGTCATGGAGAAACCAGCAGATACTATATAAGCAAATGATGAAAGTTAACATTACCAGAAGGAGACTTGTCTGCATCATGAGCCTCCAGATATCACACACTAAGAAAGGCACAGTGTCACTTCTGTGGAATTCCTGCTGAAATGTATAACCTGAATTTAATTATTTGGAAACATACAAACCCAAATTGAGGGACATTCTGTGAAGTAATGACCAATGCTCTTCAAAAGTGTCAAGGTCATGAAAGTCAAAGATAGACTGAGGAACTGTCTTAGATTAAAGAAGACTAAGGAGACATGACAACTAAATGGAGTGTGTGATCCTGGTCCAGAAAACAGAATGTTAGTGGAACAATTGGCAAAGTTTGAGTAAGGTCTGTAGATTAGTTAAAAGTATTGTAACAATAGTATGGTATTAGTGTCAGTTGATTTGACAATTAAATTATAATTATGTAAGATGTTAATATTTCCAGTGGCTGGGTGAAGGAGATTCTTTGTACCATTTTTGCAACTTTTTTGTAAGTATGAAATTATTTCAAAATGACAAGTTAAACAGGTAAGTAATAAAGTTTGTTTTAATATAGCTATTTAACGTGTTAGTGAGTGAGTAAATGAAGACAGTTTAGACACTAAAGAACTTTATAGACCCTTATTTTGCAGCATGACACAGATTTTATGTGTGTCTTTTTGATTAATTTTCTCTTTTTTCAACAGCGTGTCATGATGATGTAGTTAAGATTGTGAATCTAGCGTGCAAATATAACCTTTGTATCATACCAATTGGTGGTAGGTATTGTGCCTTTTGAATTTTACTATAATGTAAATTTGTTCTTTTTATTTAAAATGTTTGTATTGTAAATATCTGTGCCATCCCACTAAAAAAAACATTCTTGAAATTATGATATGGTTATTCTGAAAATTGGTTTATGCTGATTATTTCTGTTCTGAGTAGATCTACCTAAACTATTTGAGACATGATGTACCTACCCTTAGTACATGGCTTCTTTCCCTATGGATCCTAGTTAAAGCTGTGACTTAATGCCTAACTAAGAAAATGTACCTGATTTAGTAATGACTTTCTAGGCTGTATCGTTTTGGAGAGAATATTATTTTTCAAAGCCTAAAATATACCCAACATAAACCTTTGAGAAGGAATGCTACACAGTGTAGAAGATAAATCAGGACAATGATGATTAAATCATAATATCTTTTAATACCGAAAGTTGATATTGTTTGCATTTTAAGACAAATTTGATCTCTTGATCTTTGATTAACCACATTGTTTTAACAACTTATGCACGCCAAAGGAAATTGCCTTCGCTGATTGAATTGGCATTGATGGAATGGAAATAGGACCCCAACAAATCAGAAGTTCCACTCCTTCTTCAGCTGATACTTTGTTGAATTTATGCAAAAAAGGCACTACAGTATGGCTTTTAATGAAATATTTTTCTGATTTCAAATGGCTGTGACAGCAAATAGTGGTTAACTGATCACAGGCGTGTTCATAACTGGCAATTTATGGTCTTACCTTGTAAAATTGAGGTGAACCTTGTAGATCAACATTCTGTATAATTCTTACCTTGTATCAAGATGAGTTCCACATGTTTTCTGTCCAAAACACATGGAAATACCAATTAAGAATTTATTCTGATAAATGGTGATACAGATCTGGTTAAGAACTAAGAACACCATATTGTTCTGTATTGGTATCAGGAGAGCATTTTTCCTTTGATAACAAATGTTAATGGAAAACAGAAGTACTACATTGTTTAAGTACTTCTGTGTATTATTTATTCTATATTAAAATCACTTTTTTACTGAAGAACATATAAATTAATTTTTTAATAGCATATAATCTGGGCAATTTTAGCACATTTATATTCTTTTGTGTGGGAATATAAGATATTATTTTAAGTGATAAATGAATGTCATAATTTTTGTAGAAAGGAGGTAATGATGTCTCTAGTTGTATAGGATGGGTTTTTTGTCTTTTAAGCTCTCTCTCCACAGTAATCATTAGCTTAGAACTTTTCTAATTCATGTTTTTGGAGTTCCACAAATTGCTAGGGGCTTCACTTGAGTGTGCCCAGGGGATGAAGCCATACCCCATTGCTTTCAGCTCCATAATATTTCTTCATTTTGGCAAGCAGCATAAAATAAAGGTGAGTTTGCTTTTAGTGTGTTAGCATTTGCAAAGTACATTTTGCAAAGTAGAAATCGGTATTACTTTTCTAGCAGGCCTGTCTGTATGCTTTATATTAGGGATTTGCCCTAGAAATGTAGCTAGAAATAAAATATTTAAACATAACGTTTTTTCCTATTTTGGCAGGAGGAACAAGTGTTTCGTATGCCCTGATGTGTCCTGCAGATGAGACAAGAACAATTATTTCTTTGGATACTTCACAAATGGTACATGATAATTTAAGATGTATTTGGAGATAACGTTTGATTTAAAAAATTACTTTTAGGGACTGGCCCAGTGATATAGTGGTTAAGTTTGTGCCCTCCACTTTGGTGGCCTGGGGTTCGCTGGTTCAGATCCCAGGCGTGGACCTACACATCGTTCATCAAGCTAGGCTGTGACAGCATCCCACATACAAAATAGAGGAAGGTTGGCACAGATGTTAGCTCAGGGCCACTCTTCCTCAGCAAAAAGAGGAGGATTGGCAGTAGATGTTACCTCAGGGCTTCCTTACACACACACACAAATATCTTTATGGCTCAGTTATCATTAAAAAGGTATATTCTCCACTTTGTTTTAAATTTGTTTCATCATTGTATTTTGCTCTTGTCTTCAGACCTCCAAAAGCTAAGTTCACTTGTACTCTTAGGCACATATCTTGATGGATTCTACCAAATTGGCATGTGAAAATTGATAATTTGAGAAGCATAGCTTAGAATAGTGATACAAAAGAAGACCTGATTTGTATTATTAGAAAAGAAAATCAATAATATCAGTTGAAGTTAATTTGAATCACCAACACTTACTTGTCCTCCCTATTTTTACTAATGGTGTTGTAGTTTTGCTTGTGGAAGAATAGAGGAGTTAACTAATTTTAGTGATAGGATTACTTTTTGAAGTTTTGGCTCATTGTGGTCCAAGAGTTGGATATTGTGCCATGTTAAAGTTTTAATTTGGGTATGAACTTAATCTTTGTGTAGTCAACATTTTTCCTGGTTACATATTCTTCCATTATAAAGACATTTTAAAAGTTTATTATTTATTTATTTAGTTAATTTGAAGTTTTCAAACATGAAAGCAGAAAGAAACGTATATTCATTCTCTAGATTAAATAATTATTAACATTTTGTCATATTGGCTTATCTTTCTTTTTTTCTCTACTATTATGAAGCAAATCATGATATTATGCTACTTTACACCTAAATATTTCTGTGTATCTTTTAAAAAGGACATTTTCTCACTCTATTATTATCACTCCTGGCAAGATTAAAAGTATTTCTTTGTATCACTTAATATTTAGTTTACATTCAACTTTTCCAGTTATCTCAAAATGGTCTTTATTTTACAGTTCATTTGTTTAAATGGGGATTCAGACATTGCCTAAAGATGCGTTTCGCAGAATGTATCCCCATAGATGTATAACTGTGCTATATTCAAGTGTCTTTGCAGTGTCTTTTTCTACTCTCATGGTGGCCATCTTCTGATATTCTTAAATAAGATGTGATTGCTAACTATTAATAGAGTAGATACTATTTGCAGAATGCCGGGAACTGTATATGCTAAGCTTTTTATGTACAGTATCTCATTTAATCCTTACATCAACCCTGTGAATAGGTATTACTATCCTCACTTTACAAATGAGGAAACACTAAGCTTAGACAGTTAAATAATTTGACTAAGGTAAGAAGTAGAGTTTAATTCCAATTAATATCTGAATAAAGGCAGTCTATGTTTTAAACCAACTCCTGCGTGATATACTGCCTATATTACTATGTCTGTCATGTTGTACAGTCAAGGATAAGTGGAGCTTTCTAGTGTAGGTAACCCTACTTGCTTGATTACTGTCTTGTCACTTGCTGTTTTGAGTTAGGAAGTTATATTTCCTCAGAAAATGTCAGTAATTCATGGAGATGAGACTTCTTTCTTCCTTTGCAACAGAATCGAATCCTCTGGGTTGATGAGAATAATCTGACAGTTCACGTAGAAGCTGGCATAACAGGACAAGAGTTGGAGAGACAGGTATGTTATTTCTTTAATTAGGAGTTCCAAAACTGCGATGTTTCAAGACCCCTCTATGAATGAAGTACCTTTCATAGTACATTCACTGAATGAGTTTGTTCAATTTCTATTGTGGGTCAGGCACTGAATTAGATACTGGAGGACACAGTAGTGAATAAGACAGCATCCCCTACCCTTGGAAAGATTATGTTATATTACCACAGAAAGTTAGGTATATAGACAGTTATGACTCAGGGTGAGAATTGCTAGGTGAAGGCTAGCTGCAGGGTGTTAGGCTCATCAAATGGGGTTGGGCGGAAGGATTTGAACAAAGAAGGTATCAGAGGGCGTGGCATTTAAAACGAGATCTCAGGAAGAGTGAGAATTAGCAAAAGAGGTAGGGGGTGGGGAGAAGAGTCCAGTCAGAGGAAGCAGCATGAGGCTTTAAGGGCAGCTGTTGCTTTTGGGGGCCTGCAGATAGCTGAGTATGGCTGAGGTCTAGTGTGTATATATGAGAGGACACACATTCTTGGTGTTTGTATATTGGATGGGTATATATGTATAGCAGTGGTAAAGGATGAAGCCAGGAAATACGAAGAGGTCAGATCGTAAAGGGCTTTATAAAGCCCCTTTTAAAAGTTTGCACTTTACCTTTGTACTTAGTTCTGGCTAGCTAGTGTGTGGAGGGGGATGGGGCACGTAAGGATGTGTTAAGAGGCTGCTGCAATAATTCAGGCAAGAGCTAGTGATCTGAAATAAAGTAGTAAGAATGGAGCAAAATGGGACAAATTGGACATAGAATTCTCAGAAGTTGATCATAAGTTGGACCATCTGGGTAGATGTTGATATTTGCTATTCATTGAACTTTTCAATGCGTAATTTCATTGAAACCTGCTCATCTCATGAGTTAGTCCTTGGAGTCCTTATATCACTTTTTTTTGGAATCTAATGAAGTCTTAGGAAACTTCAGCTTCCTTTCATGGATTCTAAGCAGGTAATTATTAAAATGTGTTGATTCCTGGGGCTGGCCCCGTGGCCGAGCGGTTAAGTTCGTGCGCTCCACTGCAGGCGGCCCAGTGTTTCGTTGGTTCGAATCCTGGGCGCGGACATGACACTGCTCATCAAACCACGCTGAGGCAGCGTCCCACATGCCACAACTAGAAGGACCCACAACAAAGAATATACAACTATGTACCGGGGGGCTTTGGGGAGAAAAAGGAAAAAATAAAATCTTTAAAAAAAAAAAAAATATTAAAAATGTGTTGATTCCTTCAACCTCCTCAAACATGGTCAAGATGACTGTAACTCAGCTTTTGTGAAGAAAATTTCGAAATTTCAATTTGTTAGTGATGTACTGACCACTTTGTTCAACTTGGTTTACAGAGACTCCTCTCCCCTGCCTTTTAACAGAACAAAGAGAAGGATGAGACACACTCATTGATCTTCTCTTATTGTCTTTTTCCTTATTTCTTAGTAAAGAGTTAAATGAAGTTGGTATGCCAGTGACCAATTCTGGATGGAAGTCTTTGAAAAAATTGTTGAACTATTATCTTTATTTTTGATTTTATGCACTAAGAGAGAACCGGAATAAAATTGAACATATTTGTTGAGGCAGTGTTAAAGATCCAGTAAGTCAAGGTTTTACATAAGTCAAGATAATTAGGTTTGTTAATTATTATAGTTTATAATGACTTCATTGGGCAGAATAATAGTATTTAATGAAAAAACCTGTAAAAAGTTTTGTATTTGTCTTCCATTATGCCTGAATGAGGTATTATCAACACAGCAATTTTTTTTATAGCAAAGAATGGCCTTTCATGTCTCTAGTTTTATATCCTTTATTATAGCATTTGATGTAGTATTTTAACCTTTCCAAGTTTTTTTTTTTTTTGAAAGGTTAGAATTAAAATTCAAGGAACATATTTCCTTGAAATTTAAATGACATTTTCCTAGACTAGGAACTTCTGATATTTTACCTACCAGTTCATTCCCCTAAGTGCCAATATAAAGCTTTCTTTTTTGCATCTAGTAGACTATAAAATAGTTTCTACAGCTGTTTGGATCCCAGTTCAGGTTCTTCCTCATTAAACTTCTGTATCCTTCAGTTTCTTCAGCTGAGGTAACAGCTAAAAGTGTCCTGTTTTTTCCTTCTAGAAATTTTAAAATGACACCAATATAGTAGTTGGGTAGCACAGACTTTAATATCTTTAACTTGTAGATTACATTGATTTTTAATATGTGTAAAATTTAAGGGAGGTCACTAACATGTCAATTATGGACTTTGGGAATTTGTTTCTAGATTTATTAAATCTATAGCTGCTTTATTTTATTAGCCGATAGTCTGAGGACATGTAACATGTTTTTCCCCTTAGGGATTCGTTCCCCTAAGCCTCAGTTTCCTTGTCTATACAATAGAGAGAGTAATTGCTACTTTGTAAGGTTTTTGTTAGGATGAAATAATAATGTAAAGTACCTAGAATTTTTATTCATTCCACTAATTTTTATTGAGTGCTACCTACTTCATTCAAGCACAGCTGACTTTAAATATTCCTTCTATATGCCAGAACTCCCAAATTTATACCATCTCAGACATCTTTCCTGAACGCTAGACTTGTATATCCAGTTGCCTAGTTGATGCCTCCACTTCATATCTAATAGGCATTTCAAACTCAACATTTTAAAAATTGAATTTTCGTTTTCCCTCCACAATTTGCTTATTCTGTAGCCTTCTTATTCTCAGTTTAGGAAATTCAGTTCTTTGGGCAACTTGGGCCAAAATCCTTGAAGTCATTCATTTTTGTTTTGTTTTATAATAATTTCCATTGAGGTATAATTATTATACAATAAATTACACTCATTTCAAATATACAACTTGATAAATTTTGACATATGAATACAGTCATGAAACTGTCACCACAATCAAGATAATAAACACATGTACCAACCCCAAAGGTTTCCTCTTGCCTGTTTATAATCAGTCCTCTTCACACTAACCTTACTCTGCCCCTGGCAATCACTGATCTACTTTCTGTCACTGTAGATTTGTTTAAATGTCCTACAGTTTTATTAAAATCAAATCATGTACTCTTTTTTTGGAGGAATGAGAGTATGACTTCTTTCACTAGGCATAATTGTTTTGAAATTCATGCATGTTGTTGCATGTATCAATAGTTTATTTCTTTTTATTGCTCAGCAATGTTCCATTGTATAGATATACCACTGTTTATCCTTTACTTGTTGAACACTTCGATTATTTCCAGTTTGGGGTTATTACAGATAAAGCTGCTGTGAACATTCATGTGCAAGTCTTTGCGTGGACATGTACTTTCATTTCTCTTGGGTAAATATCTGGAAATGAAATGGCTAAATCATGTGGTAGATATTTAATTACCTTTTTGGAAAACTACCAAACATTTTCCCAGAGTGATTGCATCATTTTATATTCCCACTAGCGCTATATAAGAGTTCTAGTTTCTCTCTGTCTTTGTCAATACTTGTTATTATTAGCCTTCTAAATTTTAGTCATTCTAGTAGGTGTGTTATGGTATCTCATTATGGTTTTAATGTGCATTTCTCTGATGACTAGTGATGCTGAACATCTTTTCAAGTGCTCTTTGCCATCCATATATCTCCTTTAGTGAAGTGTCTGTTCACTGTTCATTGTTGGTCCAATTTTTAAATTGGGTTGTTTGTTTTCTTTTTGAGTTTTGAGAATTCTTTATATGTTCTAGATATAAGTTCTTTTTCAGATATATGCTTTGCAAATGTTTTTTCTCGGTCCATGGCTTGTCTTTTCATTCTCTTAACAGAGTCTTGAAGAGTAGATGTTTTTAATTTTGATGAAGTTCAATGTACTTAATTTTTTACTTTATATATGTTGGTTCTGCTGTCGTATGTAGAAATATTTGCTTAACTTGAGGTTACAAAAAATTTCTCGCATTTGTTTCGCTTTTAGTTTATATTCAAGTCTCTGAGTTTTGAAAATTTTTGAGTTAATTGTTGTGTATGGTGTGAGGAATGGATTGAAGTTCATTTTTTTTGCATATGGATATCCAGCACCATTTGTTGAAAAGACTGTCTTTTCTTCACTGAATTGACTTTTCACAATCATAAAAAAAGTGTTGCCCATATATGTGTGCATCTAGTTCTGGACTCTATTTTGTTCCGTTGATCTATTGTATATCTTTATGCCAGTACCACACTGTTTGGATTATTGTAGCTTTGTCATAAATCTTTTTCAAAGTTTTTTTGCTATTCCAGGTTCTTTGCATTTCCATATGAAGTTTATAGTCATCTTCTCAATTTATGTAAAAAAAAAATTTCTTGGGATTTTGATTGGGATTGCATCAACTCTCTACATCAATTTGGGGAGAACTGACATCTTAACAATATTGATTCTTCTGACCCACGAACATTGTATATCTCTCGTATTTTTAGGTCTGTAATTTCTCTTAGCAGTGTCTTAATAGTTTTAGTGTACAAATATTTCATATTTTTATCAGATTTATCCCTAAGTATTATGTATTTTTGGTGCTATAGTAAATGGTATTTAAAAGTTTTTTCAATTTCTGAGTATTCTTTATTGATTTTTGTATATAGATCTTAATCTAGTAAGCTTGCTAAATTCACTAATTAATTCTAAAAGTTTTCTTGTAGTTCCCATTAGAATTTCTACATGTAGGATCATGTCCTTTGTGAATAAAGACAGTTTTACTTCTTCCTTTCCAATATGTGTGCCTTTATTTCTTTTTCTCACCTGATTAGAACCTCTAATACAGTGTTGAAAAGAGGAGAAAGTGGACATCCTTGTCTTGTTTCTGATTTAAGAGAGATGCACTCAGTCCTTTAAGATGTTAAATATTAAGTATGATGTTATCTATAGTTTTTTTTTTCTTTGTAGATGCCCCTTATCAAGTTGAGAAAGTTTCTTCTATCTTGGTTGGCAGAGAGTTTTTATTAGGAATGGATTTTGGATTTCGTCAAAAGGTTTTTTTGTCTTAAGGTGCAAGTTGAGGTAATTTATGTCAGGCCTTTTCTTCTTTTCTAATATAGGTTTTCAGTACTATAAATTTTCCCCAACTACTGCTTTAGTGGTATCCCACAAATTTGATATGTCTGTTTATTTTCATTCATTTCAAGATATTTTCTGCTTTCCTGTTGATTTTTTTCTTTGACCCATGGGTCCTTACAAGTTATTTAGTTTCTAATGATTGGGGGATTTTCCCAGACATCTTTCTGTTATTGATTTCTATGTTAATTCCATTCAGAAAACATACTTTATATGACTTGAATCCTTTCAAATTAATTGATACTTGTTTTATGGCCCACGATAGGGTCTATCTTGTAAGCATTCCGTGTACACTTGAGAAGAATGTGTCTTCTACTGTTGGTTGGAGTAGTCTATAAATGTCTGTTAAGTCAAAATTAATTTATAGCGTTGTTCAGACCTTCTATGTTTTTTCTATTTTCTGTTTACTTGTTCTATCAATTATCAAGGGGGGAATTAAAACATCCAACTAACATTGTAGATCTGTCTACTTTTTCTTGCAGTTCTATCAGTTTTTACTTCATATGTTTTAAAGCTCTGTTATTAGGGGAATGCTTAGGATTGTTATATTTTCTTGATTAATGAGCCATTTTGTCATTATGAAATGACCTTCTTTCTTCCTGATAATATTTTTGCTCTGAAATCTACTTCATCTGATAGTAAAATAGCCATTCCAGTTTTCTTTTGACTATTGTTAGCATGATATATTTTTTTCCTTTTTTCCTTTTTTTACTTTCAACCAATTTATGTCTTTATATTTAAAGTGCTTTTCTTGTAGACAGCATAAAATTTGGTCTTTTCCTTTTTGTCTAAACTGACAATCTCTACCTTTATTGGCGTATTTAGACCTTTTGCCTTCAGTGTGGTTTATTGATGTGGTTCAGTTTAAGACTGTCATCTTGCTGTTTGTTTTCTATATTTCCCATCTGTTTTTGTCCTTTTCCACATTTATTGCCTTTTTTTGGATTGAATATTTTTTATGATACCGTTTAATCTCCTTTGTTTCTTTATTAGCTATAATTTTTTAAAAGATTTTATTTTTCCTTTTTCTCCCCCAAAATCCCCAGTACATAGCTGTATATTTTTAGTTGTGGGTCCTTCTAGTTGTGGCATGTGGGATGCTGCCTCAGCATGGTTTGATGAGTGGTGCCATGTCCGTGCCCAGGATCTGAACTGGTGAAACCCTGGGCTTCTGAAGTAGAGCGCATGAACTTAACCACTCGGCCACGGGGCCAGCCCATTGTTTTGTTATTTTAAGGGTTGTTTTAGGGTTTATAGTATACATATTTAACTTAAAATAGTCTAACTTCAAGTGATAATATAACACTTCAGAGTTTAGTATAAGAACCTTACAGTATTATGTTTCCCTCTCCTCTTGTCTCCTTTGTGCTATTATTGTCATACATTCTACTTTTATGTATGTTGTAAAGCCTACAGAATATTGTTATTATTTCTGTTGAGACAGTCAGTTATCTTTTAAAAACATTTAAACAATAAGAAAACATCTTACCTATTTGCCCATGTAGTTACCTGCTCTGGTGCCATTAATTCCATCTGATGTTATTTTCCTTCTGCTTAAAGGACTTCTTTTAACATATCTTTAGTGTGGGTCTGCTGTTGATGAATTCTTTCTGCTTTTGTTTGTTTGAAAATGTCTTTACTTCATCTGTTTTTTTTTTAATACTTTATTTTTTTAGAGCAGTTTTAGGTTTACAACAAAATTAAGAGGGAGTACAGAGATGTCCCAGATGCCCCTTGCCCCCACACATGCATAGCTTCCCTGTCCCCTTATCAACATCACTCACCAGAATGGTAGATTTTTTTTTTTACCAAAAATAAACCTGCATTGACACATCATAATTACTCAAAGTCCATAGTTTATCTTAGGGTTCAGTCTTGGTGTTGTACATTCTATGGGTTTGGACAAATGTATAATGGCATATATCCATCATTGTAATATCATACAGAGTAATTTTGCTCCTCTGAAAGTCCTCTGTGCCCTGCCTGTTCATCTCTCTTCTCCCCACCCCTGGCAACCACTGATCTTTTTATTGTCTCCATAGTTTTGCCTTTTCTAGAATTTGATATAGTTGGAATCATAGGTTATGTAGCCTTTTCAGATTGGCTTCTTTCATTTAGTAATATGCATTTAAGGGGACTTGATTTCATTTCATGGCTTGATAGCTCATTTCTCTGAATAATTTTCCATTGTTTGGATGTACCATAGTTTATCTATCCATTTACCTATTGAAGGACATCTTGATTACTTCCAGGGTTTGGCAGTAAGGCTGCTATAAACATGTGTGTGCAGGTTTTTATGTGGACATAAGTTTTCAACTCCTTTGAGTAAATACCAAGGTGCACGATTGCTGGATTATATGGTAAGAGTGTGTTTAGTTTCATAAGAAACCGCCAAACTGTCTTCCAAACTGGCTGTACCATTTTGCATTCCCACCAACATTGTATGAGAGTTCCTGTTGCTCTACCTCCTCACCAGCATTTGGTGTTATCAGTGATGTGGCGTTTGGCCATTCTAATAGGCGTGTAATGGTATCTTCTTTTAAGTCACATTTCCCTTATGATATATAATGTAGATCATCTTTTCATGATTATTTGCTATCTTTGGTGAAGTGTCTGTTAAGGTCTTGGCCTATTTTTTAATTGGGTTGTTTGTTTTATATTGTTGGGTTTTAAGAGTTCTTTATGTATTTTGGGTAATAGTCCTTTATCAGATGTGTGTTTTGCAGATATTTTCTCCCGGCCTGTGGTTTGTCTTCTAATTCTCTTCATATTATCTTTCACATAGCAGAAGTTTTTAATTTTAATGTAGTTCAATTTATCAATTATTTCTTTCACAGATCGTGTCTTTGGTATTGCATCTAAAAAGGCATCAGTATACTCAAGGTCATCTAGGTTTTCTCCTATGTTATGTTTTAGGAGTTTTATAGTTTGTGTTTTACGTTTAGGTCTATGATCCATTTTGAGTTAATTTCTGTGATGGGTGTAAGGTGTGTGTCTGGATTCTTTTTTTTTTGCATGTGGATGTCCAATTGTTCCAGCGCCATCTGTTGAAGAAACTATCCTTGCTCCATTGTATTGCCTTTGCTCCTTTGTCTAAGATAGTTGAGTATATTTATGGGGATCTATTTCTGGGCTTTCTCTTCTGTTCCATTGATCTATTTGTCTATTCTTTCTCCAGTACCACACTGTTTGATTATTTTAGCTTTGTAGTAAGTCTTGAAGTTGGGTAGCGTCCGTCCAATTCCTGGCTCAGTATTGTGTTTGGCTATCCTCGGTCTTTGCCTCTCCTTATAAACTTTAGAATCAGTTTGTCTCTGTCCATAAAATAACTTGCTGGGATTTTGATTGGGATTGCATTAAATCTATAGCTCAGTTTGGGAAGAACTGACATCTTGACAATATTCAGTCTTCCACAAACATACACTATCTTGCTATTTATTTAGTTCTTCTTTGATTTCATTCATCAGAGTTTTGTAGTTTTCCTCATATAGATCTTTTGTGTAATCTTTGTTAGGGTTTATACCTAAGTGTTTAATTTTTTGGGGTGCTAATATATTATGTTTTTCATTTCAAATTCCACTTTATCATTGTTGGTATATGGAAAAGCAATTGACCTTCGTATATTAACCATGTGTCCTGTAACCTTGCTAGAATTGCTTATTAATTTGAGGTTACATTTTTGTTTTTTAAAGATGTTTTAACTGAGTATAGAATTATATATTGACAGTGTCATTTTGTTTTATTCAGTGATATAAAGATATTGCTCCAGTGTCCTCTCATTTCATTGTTTCTGAGGAGAAATGTGTTGTTACCCTTATCTTTATTCCTGTGTACATAATTTTCTTCTTATCACTGGTTGAGCAATTTGATTATTATGGACCTTGGTGTTGTTTCTTATGTTGGGGATTTGTTGAGCTTCTTTGGTTTGTGGGTTTATAGTTTTCATCAAATTTGGAAAATTTTGGCCGTTACTCCTTCAAATATCTGCCCCCTTCCCCTACCTGACCCTTAGGGACTCTCTTTACTTACGTATTAGACTACTTGAAGTTTTACAGCTCACTTTGCTCTTTTCACTTCACTTTTTTCTTTTAGTTTTTGTTGCTATGTCTTGCAGTTTACTAATCTTTTATTTTCCTATGTGTATTCTGCTCTTAATCCCATCAAGCATATTTTATCTCGGACGTTGTCTTTTTCATTTCTATATGTTTGAGTCCTTTTATATCTTCTAGGTCTCTACTTAACTTTTTGAACATATGGAATACAGTTACAGTAACTGTTTTAGCACCCTGGTCAGCTAATTCTAACATCTGTGTTAGTTCCAGGTTAGTTTTATTTATTCACCTCATAATGATTATTTTACTCAGTATGTGTTGTATTTTCCTCCTTCTTTGTATGGTTGGTAATTTTTTATTAGACGCCAACTGTTGTCAATATTATCTTGTTGGGTCTTGGTGTTTTTCAATTCTGTCAATATTCTTGAGCTTTTTTCTGGGATGCAGTTATTTGGAAACAATTTGATCCTTTAGTTCTCGTGGGTTTGGAGCAGTGCTCAGTCTGAGGCTAATCATTTCCCATTACTGAGCAGTGACCTTCCTGGGTTTTCTACCTCATGCTCTGTGAAGGAAGAGTTTCCACAGCCGGGCTGGTGGGATCAGGTACTATTTCTGGCCCTCTGTGAGTGCTGTGAGGTGCTGTTCTCCGATCTCTTTGGAGCACTTTTTCCTCTGGTCCTGGGTAGTTTCCTTACTTGTATGTGCTTTTCAGTACTCTGCCGACTACTGGAGGGGGACCTTTACCGTTCTCCGGGCTCTCTCTGTGCTACTGTCTCCCCTTCAGTGCTTTCTCTTGTGAGTTCTAGACCTTGGTTTCCCACACCTCTAACCCCGTCTCCTCAACTCACAGTGTTTGCCGAGTTCCGCCTGGATTCTCTTCCCTGCGCTGCAGCCTGGAGCAGTAAGCTAGGGGCAGTCGTAGCGCTCACGTCCTTTGTTTGCTTTCTCTTAGGGGTCACTGTTCTTTGTTACCTCATGTCCAGTGTTTGGAAAACTTTAGCTTGCTAAGATTTTTCTGTTTTTTGTCCTTTTCAGGTGGGAGAGTAAATTTAGTCCCTTTTACTTCAACTTGGGTAGAGTTGGACATCCCTGCTCTACTTTGTATTTTTTCCATTACATTTCTCTTCTAATTGTTCTGTATTAATTTAACTATGTTTCTTGTTAATTTCATTTCTCTTCTCTGACTCTATAATACAAGCTCAACAATTTAGGATTTGTTTTGTTTAGTGATGTATCCGAAGCATAGTACATAGTAGTCAGTAAATATTTGTTGTTTCCATATTGAATGAGGACACAGAAGTAAGATAAAGTTCTTATTGCCATCGAGCTTCATGGCGTATAGATGGAGTAGAGAGACTGTTTTATTTTATTAAAAAAAATATTTGGTTAAGTATGGAGTAAATCTATAGACCTTTCTCAATAGATTTTTCTTAGCAGTTAATGGTGTTAACAAACACATAGAATTTTAAAAGGGGAAGCTGCTGAATTTATATGATCATAGATACCATTTATTAAGTACATACTGTATGCCAAGAGTCATTTCTTACTGAATTAGCATACTATAGTATGCACATTTTCTAGCAAGGGTAAATGACAAGTCTCAAGCTCACCTTCTTAACCATTACATTGGGGCTGGCCTGGTGGTGCAGCGGTTAAGTGCGCACGTTCCACTTCAGTGGCCCAGGGTTTGCTGGTTTGGATCCTGGGTGCGTACATAGCACCGCTTGTCAAGCCATGTTGTGGTAGGCGTCCCACATATAAAGTAGAGGAAGATGGGACGGATGTTAGCTCAGGGCCAGTCTTCCTCAGCAAAAAGAGGAGGATTGTCAGCAGATGTTACCTCAGGGCTGATATTCCTCAAAAAAAAAAAGAAACCATTACATTTACCTCACTTACCTAGTAGGAAGTGAGTCAGATTTTCACAAAGAGGTAGATTTATATTGGTTTGCTAGGTAGAGCTCCCTGAGCATAGGGACTGTTTTTTTTGTGTGTGTGTGTCCTTATTTTCATTGCTTTACATAATTTTAGGCTCATAGGAGCTACTAGTAATTGGAGAAGGTAATGAAGTAACCTAGCAGACATAAGAGGCAAATTAATTGTATATCTCATATTGGATATACTTATAGAAATAGTTTAAACGTGTATTTAATGGTTTGATTCTATATAGGTAATGTGGAGATTTCGTCATGAGAATATCTGAAAACTCCCTGTTCAGTGCCTAGCACATTTAAGTTCTCCATGAATAGCTTTTCTTTTTCTTCTCCTAATTTTAGAATAATTAAGTAACAGTAGCCTTTTGAGAGTAAATAATATGAATATAGATTGTTTGGGAGTTAAGGAAGAAATATAAAATAGTGTTCTGATAATCTTCATTTTAACCTGTTCAGTCATGTGTGTAAGCTACTTATTTTGAGGTGGCTATTAACCTTTTAAAATTAAATAAATGTATTGAATATTTAGAAAAAAACATATTATGTAACAATTGATGTATTTTTAAATCTTGTTTTCCTAGCAACAAAATTAGAAAAGAGAAATAGTTTGCATTGCTTGTATGTGAAAGCTAACAAATTATGTTTAACCTAATAGGCTCTCAAATTTTGGATTACAGCTTTTACACCATACTTAGATACGTGCATACAAACATAGCTACATATTCTACATCTTTGTCTGGCTTACTTGAAAAATAGAAGCAATTGCTTAACTGGATGACTATCAAGATGGTCAACACAGATTGATGGGCTTGAGTGCTGTAGACAGTGGGTATGCAGATGGTTGTGTGTGTACCGTTTGACATGAGATGGCTGAATCTTTAAAATGATTTCAGTGGGATGGCTTTGGTGTTGTTGTAGTAAAGGGCATCCATTCAACCTCAGGTGCTGTGCAGATGGTAAAGCCAAGCTAATATAGAAAAATGAGAAACAAGTGACTATTTAATGTACAGGAATGCATGATCTGTGTAACAAATAAATGACGGTATTGCATGCAGGAAACCTAGCCAGATGGCTGTACATTAAAACACATGACTCCTTGAGAGAATTAAGTACAGGCAATTTGCTTGGATTTTCTCCAGGCCTGCTGCATATTATATTAGGGTAGAGAGAACAAGAGATTAAGTGCTTTATTTATTGAAAGTGTTTAGGTGAAGTTGGCAGTTATTTAAGCATAATCTGATCTCCATAAGTATTTAAATTGTCTATTTGTGGGGAAAAAAAAGTAGGGAGGGTAGTTCGCTTTTAAAATAAAAGGATGTAAGGAGTAAGGTTGGCTAGTGAACCTCTGGAAAATAAACTGTCTTTTGGCCCATACTTTTCAGTTTTACAAGATTTTCCACTAGGCAAAAGCTTAAAAATATTTTTGGATAAAAGTATTTCTTTTTCTATGTGGGTTTTAATAGTCCAAATTCCAGTGACATATGGAAATTTTGAAGTGGGAAGAGTTAATGTGTTGAATGCTGTGTGAAATGGGACCATTTTCACTAGTAAAATACCACATTTTTGTTTTTCAGCTTAAAGAAAGTGGTTATTGTACAGGTCATGAACCGGATTCCCTGGAATTCAGCACTGTGGGAGGATGGGTATCTACTCGGGCATCAGGCATGAAGAAGAATATCTATGGCAATATTGAGGACCTGGTAAATTTTTTTCTAGTTATTATATAATAATTCATTAGTATATTAAGATTATTATAAAGTGATTAAAGCCTTTAAAAATTGAGTTGGATGGTAGAGTCCCCCAAAAGTATACCTCTTTTTGATTATAGTCGTGTTGGCTATGTATAATAGAAGCAGTTAAAGGACAGCTGTGGTCATTACTTAAGGATGCTCCTTTTCAAGTGACTGATTTTTAAGCTTGGTAGATATTTCATAGTATCTAACTTATAGAATATATACATATTATTTTATATGCCTCGTGGCACCTTGGTCTTCAACTCTTTCAAGATTTTAGTCCATTTATTTAGGTGATTTTCTCATTGCCATTCTTTTTTTTTTTTTTTTTTTTTTTTTAAAGATTTTATTTTTTCCTTTTTCTCCCCAACGCCCCCCGGTACATAGTTGTGTATTCTTCGTTGTGGGTTCTTCTAGTTGTGGCATGTGGGACGCTGCCTCAGCGTGGTCTGATGAGCAGTGCCATGTCCGCGCCCAGGATTCGAACTAACGAAACACTGGGCCGCCAGCAGCGGAGCGCGCGAACTTAACCACTCGGCCACGGGGCCAGCCCCTCATTGCCATTCTTTTGCCTTAGAAGATTTTATATTTATTTTTCTGAAAAAAACTTTCTCTGTATAGAATTAAAAAGCCCAATTGACAATGTTCTAGTAAGTGGCACTATGACCTGTGATATTTTATGTGCACACCATTTTGTTTTATCTGATCTGGTGCCAGTGCTCTGGGAGTTAGTGTAATAATAGTGTAACTATGAACATCCTGGTTAGGAATTAGGTATCATTTGTAGCTTTTCCATTGATTGGTTGTATGATCTTGTGCAAATTAGTTCACTTTCTAAGCTTCAGTTTCCTACTCTGTAAAATAGAATAATGATAATTGATGTATAGAATTATTATACGAAGTAAAGGACATAAAATGAAAACTCTTAGCAGAGTCCCTTGTGTGTAGTAGGTGCTTCATAAATGTTAGTTCCCTTATCATCAATATTTTGGTAACAATTTAAAAGAAGTTTAATTTATGAGACTATTAAAATGATGTTCCTAACATTATTCCTAGAGCTTTGTGTTTCAAATGTGAAGTTTCAACATTTTCATCAATATCTTTGCTGCTAGAAATATCAAATCTTTAATGAAATAGTCTGGTCCTTTATAGGTAACACCCAGCAATTTAAGACTTTAAGTGTCTGTATTATAAACACTTTAAAAATGTTTACATTATCCTGTTTATTTTTTTTATTGAGGATATTTTAGAAATCACACTTTTTTTGCATTAAAATACAAATTCATGGGGCCAGCCCCGTGGCCGAGTGGTTAAGTTTGCGTGCTCTGCTTTTTGGTGGCCCAGGGTTTCACCGGTTTGAATCCTGGGCGTGGACATGGCACTGCTCATCAAGCTATGCTGAGGCAGCGTCCCACGTGCCATAACTAGAAGGACCCACAACTAAAAAGACACAACTTTCTACTGGGGGGCTTTGGGAGAAAAAGGAAAAATAAAATCTTTGGGGAAAAAAAAAAGCAAATTCAGTTTCAGAGGAGAGAATTTGATCCTTTTGCTGTTGGATTGTTAAGAGCCTTATCAGAGTTAAGCAAATATTTGATATATTGGTACATTTAGTACTGCTAAAGCATGTAATTTATTTGAATCCTTTTTTGGAGATATTTAAAGGCCACAAATTATAAGCATACATCCTAATGTACTTATTTGCATTAGTAATTACCGTAGACATTTTATTTTTAACTTAAATTTTTTTGTACTATATAATTTCCACTGAAACTGTCTTAATTTACTTTAATTGCTTTTATGAAAACTTTATTAGATTTCTTTATGTGGCTACAGATGGAACTCATGAAAAAAATTAAACTTTTTGAGTGTGTTAAATGTTTCTCTAATTAATATTGGCACATACTTCTTTGAAGTACAATAAGTGATGATACTAATACCCATTTAACTGTTTGGAAAAAGCTGAAGATAGTTCGTTAGTATAAATTTTTAAGATTATAATCTGAAAATTGAGAAGTCTCAGTGCTTTCTATGTACAGTGGGATAAACTTTTCATCTTAAATTCTGATCTCTACTTGTTTTCAAGTAAGGAATTCTAATTATAGTCCAATTCAAATTTGTTTTTTAATATCTTCACTAAAGGATTTCCTGAGCATTTCTGATTAAATGATTATGATTTCTTATGCTGATACTATAGAGCTGAAGCTTTTGGACATTAGCAATAATCCATTGCTTCTATGAAAGGTGCCTTGGTAGACTTTTCAGTTATGAAGCACTATGCAAAGGAACTTCAGATATGTTATGTATATTAAATACATATAATAATTACTGACACTTTTAATATCTTTGTATTTATTCTTCCAAAACTTTTTTCTAGGCATGTTCACCAACACGTCTGTATCTAATTTTTAAGATGAAAAAGGATCATACTGTGTTTAATTTGCTTCTTAAATATATTATCAACATATGAATATGTAAATGAACATAGGTTTGCACAATCATTTTTAAAGATTTTATTTTTCCTTTTTCTCCTCGAAGCCCCCCGGTACACAGTTGTATATTTTTAGTTGTGGGTCCTTCTAGTTGTGGCATGTGGGATGCCGCCTCAGCGTGGCTTGATGAGCGGTGCTGTGTCCACGCCCAGGATCTGAACTGGCAAGCCCTGGGCCGCTGAAGCAGAGTGACCACGGGACCGGCCCCTGCACAATCATTTTTAGAGTCCACCTAATTCTCTTTTATTGATAACTCATGGTTTATTAAAGTAACTCTATTAAGGAGCATTTAAATTATTATTAATTTCAAAATTATAGAAAACAAAGGGAAAAATATCTTCTTTAGTAATTTCTTTAGCATACATCTTTAATCATTTTCATGGGTATGTTCCTAGAGCTTGAATTATTGGATCAAGATGTTTATATGTTTTTAAGTCTTTGGATGCTTACACCCAAATTTCCCTGTAGAAATTTTGTGCCAATTGACAGTCCTACTAGCACTATGAGAATCTTTATTTTACTAGACTTTTAATTTATGTTATGTTTTTTAATTTTTTATTTCTTAAATTGCTAGTGAATCTGAACTTTTAAAATGACCTCACTGGCAATTTTTATTTCTTATTTTGTGAATTGCTTATTGATGTCCTCTGCTCATTCCTTCAACAATAAATAGACTTTTTTTATTTCTGTCAAAAAATCATTCTAAAAATGTATTGGATTTTTACCTAACCATTTCTGATGCTCATCTCAGAAACTATTTTTGAGTGATGCCCTCTTCCGGTATACTTACTTTCTCACCTGTTGGACATGTCACACATAATTTCTCTCCCTCTCTTTTTCTCAGTCAATGCATCTCCCTCTTCATTCCAGTTTTCACCTGAACGTAATCAGTACTTCATTCTTTTCACTCTTTTCTACTTAGTGGGCAAAGTAAACAAGTTGAAGGTGGAGATAAGGCAGGAATAAATTTTTTCTTAGAATTCTAAGCATCTAGAACAATGCTTGACATGAATAGTGGTACTTCATAAATATTGTTAAATAAGTGAAAGAATGAGCCTATTAAAGTATGATCATTGCTATTTTTTCTCTTCTTTTTAGTTCTTTGCCACATGGATAACCCTAGACTAAATTTAGTTTAAAGAAGTGTGTTTTTCAGTTCTTAAGATGATGAATATACCTAAACTAATAACTATCTTAGATTGATTTTTCCCTCTTTTAAAGTTAAATAAAATTTATTTTTAGTCTAAGAATTACTAAAAGATATTAGAATTCTGAAGGGCACCCTACCATCTATCACTTAACCCAATATTTAAAAAGTAGTATTTTACATAAATATATATGGATGTATGTACACACACACACACACACCCCCCACACCATTCACTGACAAATGTCTAGAATTTACATCGTGCTTTGTATTAAACAGGTGGTTCATATAAAAATGGTAACACCTAGAGGTATAATAGAAAAAAGCTGTCAAGGACCTCGTATGTCAACAGGCCCTGATATCCATCACTTCATCATGGGATCTGAAGGTAACTATTACTACAAATTTATTATGAAAACATACAGGTTAGTGACTCAGCTTTGTGAAAATCTGTGATATTGTGATATCAGATCTTTGAAAGAAAGACGTGTTTTATATATTTAAAGAATGGTGATTTTTAAAAAAGTTTTATTACTTTAATTTAGTACTTCATAAAGTTTTTATATTGAGAACATCTTATTAAACTTCCTCTTACATTTTGCTTTTTTATAGTTTTAAAAACAGCTTAGTCTTTTTGGTTTTATTTTTTTCTTTTAGAGTTTTTAATCAGTAATTTTAGGAAGAGAAGTTATTATGGTTTAAAATGGTTTGCTTTAACATTATATTATAGTATTCTTTAATCTTGTCTGGATAATCAGGAGGAAAGGACTGATGGAGTATTGTTTTATTGTCTTTCTATAATTATATATTTTGTTGTTGCTATTTGATGTTTTGAATAAGTGGAATTTAAAATTCTGTTGATTCACATATCTTTTAAAACTTACCTTGGTCTTTTATTTTTTCATTAATTAAGTAGTATCCTTTGCTTGGATACTTAATGCTGGGTAGATTAGAATGTAGTTCTTCATTTTATCCAAAACATTTAATTCCTGTACCAATCAGAAAAAAACTAATCTTCTTTCTGTTTGTGAACTAATTATTATGTAGGCACTGTGAAATGTATGGATAAGGTGAACATGGGCTTATTTTTCAGGTAGAATAGTAGAGAGGGGTACCCCTTAAATTTAGAGAAATAAGATAAAACAAGTGGTTTTAAATTAGCAGAGGAACTCATTACTCACTTGAGAAGGTGGTGTACGCTGAAAAAAGAGAGAGATTTTGGAAACATTTAGCTGTGTTCGTGGATAACATTTAGTTATATTCATTGATACAGCAATTATCATAAACTAGGATGTTAGGGCATAAATTCTAACCTTTGACAGTAACATCAAGGAGGGAAGAAAGTAACAAACTATGTCTCTTAGTGACATGGCTAGAAGTCAACTACTGAGTTGATGACCAGCGAGATAGCTTAGCTCTTTTTCATGATGATCAATGACAGACTTTTGTCAAGATATCTCACCAGTTTACTCTCTCATCAGTATACTCTTCTGTGGAACCACAGAACTATATTTTTAATAAGAAAAATATATGGTAAATTCCTTTAAATAATATAGTTCTCTAATAGTATTATGAAACTTTTTGTACTAATGCGTCATCTAAAAGTTAACTAAAAGAATATTCCTTTTTGCCATCAAATGTCAAATGAATAACAAATAGGTATTAAAATTGATAATTATACTATTGTTGTATACATAGTTGGAGTCAGCTCTATAAATATAAATTATCTTTTGAAGTAACCACATCAAGCATTTTTTTCCTCCCATCTATTAACATTTAAAAAATTCTAGTTGCTAGGTACTATGCTGGCACACTCAAGGACACAGGTAATAATAGACAATTATAATACAGTATGGTAAATTCTGTGATAGAAATAAACACAGGAAAAATATGGACAAGGGGCACGTTGGTGGGTGCTTAAGAAGACTTCCCCAGAGACACTGTGCCTAAAGTGGCCCCTGAAGGTTGGTAAGGAGAAAATAGTTCCAGACAGAGTTGAGAGAATAAGGTGGGGAGGGAGTTGCCCTGCAGAGAGAACTGCATGTGGGCATGCTCAGAAGTGAGAAAGAACCGTGTGTGCTTCGTGAAGCTGCCAGTCTTTCAGTACAACTAGAACAGAAGATTTACGTGTAGGGTGGAGTGGGCAGCAGATCCAGGGGCAGAGTGGTAAGGGTCACAGGGTGGCTGGAGGGATAATTTGGTCTTTTATGCCTTTTAAAATAGTTTGAACTTTATCTGAAAGACTGGACTACTTTCCTCAGTAGTAAATTATTGTATAAATTTAAGGAAGGCAAACTCATTATAGTAAAGTAAGCAAAGAAATATGATTTATGAGAAACATATTCTAGGGTAAATTAATTACTGTATTTAAATGAGATTTTATTGTAAATATGCATGTAGAATGCCATACTGATTTAAGAGCATGAACCATGAAATCTGTCAGATCTGGATTTCAGTCTTGGTTCCACCACTTATATTTCTGTGACTTTCAGTAAATTAGGTGTTTCTCTATGTCCAATGTCCTCAGCTATAAAATGGGGATAATATAAATTATCCATCTTCGTAAGTTTTTTGTGAGGATTAAATGAGATTGTGCTGAGCAGTCTATAAGCATGTAGTAAGTAATCAACAAATGTTAAATGTGTTACTCTTGTTGTGGCTGTTTATTATTTTGGCATCAATGATCTTTACAAGTGTATTTATGGTCCCTAATCCCCATTTCTGTATTGTATGTATATAGAGTCGTCTGAATATAGGTCAGGAGACAACATTTACTGAGAAAGTAAATTTATGTGAAATCATGTTTTTTTGTAAAATGTATTTTTATCTGCTATTTTGAACTATCTAAATAATAACCTCATGCCTTAAATGTGAATTATAAACTTTTCCTCTAGCTTTAAAAATATTTTCTTTTGCGATAGTTAAATTTGAAAGTATTACCATTAAAAAATCTATTTTCCACTACCCTACTATGTTCCATGTGTGACTAACCATGTTAAGTTTAATGCTTTTGTCTTGTTATGAAGTTTTCATAATGATTTTTTTCTGCAATCAGCTTCCTCTCATTTTAGATGCTATAACATGATCAATGTAATGAAAATTTCAATAAATAGTCAAAGCATTTGAAATGCTTTGCATTCTTTTTCTGTGTGTGGAATTTACTATGTAGTAGCTTATAATGATTTCCTCATTTATTTGAAAAACAGTTAAAAGTACATTTTTTTTAACCCATGACCCACACTTGTTTTAGCCATCACTCTAGAAAGAAATACATGGAATGCTTATTATCAGTCCTCTTGTGTAGTTTTATTAGTCATTTTTTGGTTATATAAATCTTACTCTTTGGTGGATTCCTCAGGAAAGGCAGGTTTGTATATCCCATGAGTTCTGGAATGTTCTAAACTGTTTTTCTATAGCCTTGATACTTGTAGGACAGCTTGAGTGGCTATAATATCTTTGGGTCACTCTTTCTTTCCTGTTTCTTGCAAATGCTGCTCTGCTGTTGCTTTGGTTTTCTATGTTGTTCTAAAGAAATCTGATGCCAGTTCTCTTGCCTTTGTAGCTTGTTTTCTCTTTTTGCCTGCAGGCCCTGGGGATTTTTTTTTTTTTCTTTCTTTCTTTCTTTTTTGAGGAAGATTAGCCCTGAGCTAACTACTGCCAGTCCTCCTCTTTTTGCTGAGGAAGCCTGGCCGAGTTAACATCCGTGCCCATCTTCCTCTACTTTACATGTGGGATGCCTACCACAGCATGGCGTGCCAAGCAGTGCCATGTCTGTACCTGGGATCCGAACCTGTGAACCCCAGGCCGCACAGAAGTGGAACTTAATCGCTGCGCCACCGGGCTGGCTCCGGGATTTTTTTCTTTATTGTTCAAGTTTACTACTTTTACTACTCAGACTTGATTGTCCTGGGTCACTTTGCTCTGGTACCCAGTGGACCCTTTCTGTCTATATATTCAGATCTTTTAGTTCTGGAAAGTTTTTTTAGATTGTAGTGTTAAATATTAGGGTTTTTTAAATTAATTGTTTTAATTTTTCTTCTTCAGGGACACCAATTATACATAGGTCTGGCTCCCTTTGCTTGTTCTCCATCTTAACCACTATTTCTGTGATCTTTTTTTCTCAACTTCTGTCTTTATTTCATTTTCATTCTCTTGATTATTTTCCTGCTTTTCTTCACTGGCTTTTATTAAGCTTTCATTTGAATCTATTCTCTCTCTCTCTTTTTTTTTTTTTTGCTGAGGAAGATTTGCCCAAGCTAACATCTGTTGCCAACCTTCCTCTTTTTGCTTGAGGAAGATGTACACTGCGCTAACATCTGTGCCAATCTTCCTCTATTGTGTATGTGGGTCACCACCACAGCATGGCTGCCAATGAGTGCTGTAGGTTGGGCCTGAGAACTGAACGCAGGCTGTTGAAGCAGAGTGCACCACACTTAACCGCTAGGCCACAGGGCTGGCCCCCTTGATTCTGTTCTCTATTCTCCTTTGGCTACCTTATAACTTAGCCTTCATGTTTTTTTTTTTTAAAGATTGTATTTTTTTCCTTTTTCTCCCCAAACCCCCCCGGTACATAGTTATATAGTCTTCATTGTGGGTCCTTCTAGGTGTGGCATGTGGGATGCCACCTCAGCATGGTCTGATGAGCAGTGCCATGTCCGCGCCCAGGATTCGAACCAACGAAACACTGGGCCGCCTGCAGCGGAGCATGCAAACTTAACCACTCGGCCACGGGGCCAGCCCCTAGCCTTCATTTTTTAATGTGTTTTGTTGTTCTAGTTCTTGTCTGAGTTTGATCATCTCTTATTTCATTTGTTCTTGTTCTTTGTCCATTTATGTTTTTAGTGTTTGTATTTCTGATTCAAATATTTTTTTATAACCCAAGATGTTTGTTTGGCAGTATTTAATTCAGTTTGAAATGTTGTGTTACACTTTTCTTCAAGATCATGGTTGGTTTTGTGGGGGAGACTTTTCATCAGAAGAAAAGTTTTATTTACATTTTCTGACTTTTTGCAGTAGTTTTTATGGACTTGGTCTGCATTTTTCTGTTCCTATTTATTACTTGGAAAGAGTTCCTAGTTTGAGAGTGTTCTTTTCTGTCACTTCTACACTCTTTTGTGCTATTTGTTTTATGGGTGGTGGTGTCTTTGGTGGGAGAAGACATGGCATGTCTTGTTTCTCTTTCATTTCTATAGGATCTTTAATTTTCCTCTTCTTTTATTCTTTCCCTTCTCTGCCTTGTCTACAAGGAGTACCACATCTCTCTAAATATGATGTTCCCTTGAAGATACTCCCCTTGCTTCTCCAAGGCTGTCAGTTTTGGTTCCTCCCATCTGAAACCCCTCCTCGTACCCAGGGCTGTGGATTACCAGACCCTGTACAGAATTTTGGCATTATTGTTGCGCTTTTACTTTCTGGGGTTGATTTTGTCTGTACTTCCTCCAAGTCCTCTGCTACCCTCTACTCTTTGGAATGGAGTCTTTTAAGCCACTCCTTACTCACTTTCTGCCCTTACCAGCTTGCAGCAGCTAGAAGGCTGTAGAAGATCTGTTGAAATTTTTTCTTTTTATCTCTACTTACAGGTAATTTGAAGGTCATAGTGTTTTTTGTCTCCTAGTTATACTTCAGTAATTACTGAAAGTGTAGGTCTTGTGTGGTTTTATTTGTTTTCCTTTGTTGATTTTTATGTTTTGGGGGAAGAGTAGATGGAGAGGGAAGATTCAGAATCAAATGACTGCCATGTTTCTCAGTTCTGAAGTCGCCTGAAAGTATATTTTCAAATCATGAAAGATTTTATTTACTTTAAGAAAATACTTGCATTTCATGTTAAATAGCAGTTGAAGCTTTCAGTTTTCTTGAGGACAAACATTAGATTTGAAAATTATAAAAGGGAACATTCTTAAATTTATTGCAAAATTTTTGTTAAAACAGAAAGAAAAGTGAATGACATATAAGTCTCTATGATGTCACATTGCCATGGAGTTATTTTTACACAGTTATATAAAGTGGATATGAAATATTGGTACAATGTGCATATAATCAAGCGATGATAAGTAATCTGAATTTGAATCTAAGTCTGAGTGGAAGCTGCCCTCAGTCAAACTGCGTTTGCGACCTGGATGGATGGGACAGCCCTGCAGAACTCATAGCTGGAGAGTTGCACAGACTCGCTCTGGTCATTTTATTAACCATGCAATAATGCAAGGTCTCCTTTTACTAATTTCTAGTTTTCTTAACCTCACTTATAGTGTTATGGTGGGTGTTACTACTTTAGGGTGCCTACTATACATGTGAGGCAATATGGGTATATAGAAATTTAAGGCATGATCACTTCTTACCAGGACCTTAGAATTCTGATGTAGAATTAGAATTTTAAAGAAAATTTGCTAATGTAAAGGTATTATATATTTTAAAATCAACTTTTTGAAGAAGTAATTACATGGACAAAATTAAAATATGTACAGACGTACAAAATTCAAAAGGTGCCAAAGGATGTCTTGGGAAAAATCTGCCACCTGCCCCATTCTTCCAGGCATGTCCCTTGCCCAGGGGAAACGCTATTGTTATATATAAGCAGATATGTATGTGTTTTTAAAAACACAAGTGGGAGTTTATTACTCTTTGCTTTACACTTAATTTTATAAAGCTTGCTTCATGTCATCATGTTGAGTCACTTCCTTCTTTTTGACCACTACCAGATATTCTAATCCTTGACTGTACTCTTGTGTTTAACCAGACCCTGTGTGATTGGCATTGGTTGGATTATATTTAGATTATATTATATGTTGTAATTAAAAGAATGTTTTCAAATGGCATCATTTCTCAGATGTAAGGAGATACAAAAAGCTGGGAACTTGGAGTTTAGTTTTAAATAGAAAAATTTTCTGTCTAAAATCAAGGCTTATACTGACCTTCTTTTCCTTAATGCATTTCAATCTGGTGACTTTTGAGTTGGAGCAAGTATTTATTAAAGTTTTTGGTTATCTGTGGGCAGATGAGAGTAAGTGGAAAAGATCGTTCATGTCTTTAGGAGCTTATGCGTCCTGACAAATTTCAATTTATTTGTAGAAACACCTTTTAAGATGAGGTGTTAATTCTAAGACTATCAGGAACTTCTAAAAATGTTGGAAAGAGTAGAAAGAATTACAAATAAGCTTAATGATGGTGTCAGTATAGTGGTAAGCAAGTGAGCAACTTTAAAAATTAAAGCGATACTACTTGTCTTGGTAAGAACGAATAGGTGTGATAGATAATTCTGTGCTGGCAGATGAGGAGACAGCATAATACTAATAGTTTACCTGTCAGCCTTTTGCCTCTTTTCTGGCAAAGGTTTAGAAGTTCTTTTAGACTCCTTCTATAGTCTAAGATATCTATTTCTAAAATTTCACTCTTTATGAAACGTATGGCTGGTGGCTCCTTGTTTAAGAAGATAACTGAAGTTTTCTTTGTAATTCATTCTGAGAATTAGATAACTTATACTGGTTATTTCTCTTTTTTAGTAGCTTTATTGAAATATAATTCACATACCATAAAATTCACCCATTTAAAGTGTATTCCTTAGAAGAGAGAGTTTCTAAGGTTGGTGTTTGAGATTTTTTTCTGTACCTAGGAGGGGTCCTCCGCACTATTTCTTTCTTCTTTTCCCCAGTTTTATTGGGAAATAATTGATGTACATCACTGTATAAGTTTAAGGTGTACAGCCTGATGGTTTGATTTACATATATTGTGAAATGATTACCACAACAGGTTTAGTTAACATCCATCATCTCATACAGATAAATAAAAAAGAAAAGAGAAAAAAATTCTCCTTGTAATGAGAACTCTTAGGATCTACTCACTTAACAACTTCTCTATGTATTGTACAGCAGTGCTAACTGTAGTCATCATGTTGTATATTACATCCCTAGTACTTACTTATCTTAATACTGAGAGATTGTATATAAATATAACTTTTTAATCTGTTTGTCCGTCAGTGGATGCTTAGATTGTTTCCATGTCTTGGCTATTGTAAATAATGCTACTGTGAACATGACAATGCAGATATCTTTTCAAGTTAGTGTTTTCATTTCCCTTGAATATATTCCCAGAAGTGGAATTGCTGGATCATATGATGGTTCTATTTTAAATTTTTTGAGCATCCTCCATACTGTTTTCCAGAATGGCTGTACCAATTTACAATCCCACCAACAGTGCGCAAGGGTTCCCTTTTCTCCATATCCGCACCAACACTTGTTATCTCTTGTCTTTTTTGATGGCCATTCTAATAGGCATGAAATGATATCTCATTGTGATTTTAATTTGCATTTTCCTAATGACTAGTGATGTTGAGCATCTTTTCATGTACTTATTGGCTATTCGTATGTCTTCTTTGGAAAAATGTCTGTTCAGGTCCTTTGCCCATTTTTTAGATTATTTGTTTTTTGATATTGAGTTTTATGAGTTCTTTATTTATTTTGGATATTAACCCCTTATTAGATATATGGTTTGCAAATATTTTTTCCCATTCCATAGGTTGTCTTTTCATTTTGTTTATGGTTTCTTTTGCTGTACAGAAGCTTTTTTTTTTTTTAAGGAAGATTAGCCCTGAGCTAACATCTGCTGCCAATCCTCCTCTTTTTGCTGAGAAAGACTGGCCCTGAGCTCACATCCGTGCCCATCTTCCTCCACTTTATATGTGGGCTGCCTGCCACAGCATGGCTTGCCAAGAGGTGCCATGTCCGTACCTGGGGTCCAAACTGGTGAACCCTGGGCTGCTGAAGCAGAATGTGTGCACTTAACTGCTGCGCCACTGGGCCGGCCCCTAGGAGCTGTTTAGTTTGATATAGTCCTACTTGGTTTTTATTTTGTTGCTTGCGCTTTAAGTGTGATTTCTAAAAACATCATTACCAGAACCCATGTCAGGGAGCTGTTTTCGTATGTCTTCTAGGAGTTTCGTGGATTTAGGTCTTACATTTGTCTTTTTGACTTAATTTTTGTGAGTGGTGTAAGATAGGAGTCAAGTTTCATTTTTTTATATGTGAATATCCAGTTTTCCCAGCACCATTTTTCGAAGAGACTGTCTTTTCTCCATTAAGTATTCTTGATTCCTTTGTCAAGTATTACTTAACTGCATATACTTGGGTTTATATCTGGGCTCTCGATTCTGTTCCACTGGTCTTTTTGTCTGTTTTAATGCCAGTATCATACTGTTTTAATTACTATAGATTTTTAGTATTGCTTGAAGTCGGGAAGTGTGATGCTTCCTGTTTTGTTGTTCTTTCTCAAGATTTCTTTGGCTACATGGGATCTTTCGTGGTTTTATATGAATTTGAGGAGTGTTTTTCTATTTCTGTAAAAAATGCCATTGGAATCTTAGTAGGGGTTGTGTTGATTTATAGATGTCTTTTGGTGATGTTGACATTTTAACAATATAAATTCTTCCAATCCATGAACACAGAATACCTTTCTATTTATTTGTATCGTCTTCAATTTCTTTCATCAGTGTCTCGTAGTTTTCACAGTAGAGATCTTTCACCTCCTTGTTAGATTTATTCCAAAGTATTTTATTGTTTTTGATGCTATTGTAAATGGGATAGATTTCTTTATTTCTTTTTCAGAAAATTCATTGTTCGTGTATAGGAATGTTACTATTTTGTATGTTAACTTTGTATCCTGCATCTTTACTGAATTTGTTGGTTAGTTCTAACAGTTTTTTGGTTGAGTCTTTAGGATCCTCACTGTATGAAGTCATGACATCTGCAAATAGAGACAGTTTTACTTCTTGCTTTTTAATTCTTATGCCTTTTATTTCTTTTTCTTGCCTGATTGCTCTAGCTCAGATTCTAGCATCTCCTCTGTTTCTAACCAGGAAAACTAGCTGACCTACAGTTTTGCTTGTATCGCCAGTAAATTTACCTGTGTCCTTCCAGTTGCCTTTTACCACATCCTCCACTGTTTTCATGAGTCTTCTTAGGCTTGAACTTCTCTGTGCTCTGTTGAAAGTAAAGTAATTTCTTTTGGAAAGAGATTAGGAGCTGTCTTATGGCTTGTTTCTTCTCTCAGGCAGTCTCTGAGCCATGGCTCTGGAGGGTGGGGGTGGGGACAATGGCATGCTTTTCTCTGAAGACACCCCTGCTTTAGGAGCTAAGTGCTGAGGGGAAGGAAGAGGGAAAGTAGGTCTTCTCGGTTTGCTTCTCCTGCGTGGTACCAGCCCTTTATGAGCCAGGGCGAGGGTGATTGGGAACACAGTATTAGCACACCACTCAAAGTAGAGCCTCTATCCCACCAGTTAAGGCTGGGTGCAAGAAGTGAGCCTCCCAGCCCCCTCCACACACACACTTGGATACACTCACCTGGAACTTAGCCTCAGGAAAAGGTAACTGAGGGCAGAGTGTTATATGGAATAGAATTAAAGTTTTTTCTGAAATTAAGAAAGCCTTCATGTATATATCCAAGAGAAAGGAAAACATATGTCCACACAAAAACTTGTACTTATGTATATTCATAGAATCATTATTCATAGTAACCAAAAAGTGGAAACCTATGGAACTTTCAGCCCCACTCCCTCGGCTCTGGGGAGGGGAGAGGAGCTGGATGTTGAATTAGTCACCAATGACCAATGGGTTAATCAGTCATGCCTGTGTAATGAAGCCTCCCTAAAAATCCCTAAAATACAGGTTTTAGAGAGCTTCTGGGTAGGTGAACACATGGAGGTGACGGGAGGATAGTGTATCTGGAGAGGGCGTGGAAACTCTGCACCTCTTCCCTCTTACTTTGCCCTATGCATCTCTTCCATCTGGCTGTTCCCGAGTTGTATCCATTAATAATAAACTGGTAATCTAGTAGAAAAAAAAAAACAAGAAACCCCAATGTCCGTCTACTGATGAATGGATAAACAAAATGAATTATACCATACAGTGGAATAATATCTGGCAATTAAAAAGGAATGAAGTACTTAATACGTGCTACAACTTGGATGAACCTTGAAAACATTATCTAAATGAAGGAAACCAGTCACAAAAGAGCACATATTGTAAGATTCTATTTGTATGAAATGTCCGGAATAGGCAAATTTATAGAGACAGAAATAGATAAGTGGTTGCATAGGGCTGAGGTAGGTGTGGGGGAATGGAGGATGACTGTTTCATGAATACAGGGTTACTTTTTGGGGGTGATAAACATGTTTTAAACTTAGATTATATAGTGATAGTTACATGTGTCTGTGAATATACTAAAAACTATTGAATTTTACACTTCAAATGGGTGGATTTTTTTTTAATATCTTTTTTTTTTTAAGATTTTATTTTTCCTTTTTCTCCCCAAAGCCCCCGGTACATAGTTGTATATTTTTAGTTGTGGATCCTTCTAGTTGTGGCATGTGGGATGCCGCCTCAGCATCGCTTGATGAGCGGTGCCATGTCCGGGCCCGGGATCCGAACCGGCGAAACCCTGGGCCGCGGGGAAGCAGAGCACGAGAACTTAATCACTCGGCATGGGGCTGGCCCCTCAAATGGGTGAATTTTATGGGTGTGAATTACATCTTAGTAAAGATGCTAAGATAAAAGAGGAAGTCTAGTCACTTTATCATTTAAAATGTACAAGATGTATCTGTTTTTTATTCAAATATTAATGAGGCCAAACCTGTAAAGCCTTTGTGATTTTACAAGTCATAATAGATACTTCATATCTCAGTAAGAAATCATTTATATATGTGATGAACATATTGTGACCAAATGTAATGTAATTTACTTTTTATGGACTCATAGTAGTTTTTAATCTTGTATTACATATTAACGTTTTATTTTAGGGATATTATAAATTTATTGGAAGCTTTGATTTTTGTGATACTTTTTATTTCTAGTGTGTAATTAGTTCTACAATCTCAAAGATTTCTGTCTTTGTTCTTTTTTTCCTGATTATCAGAAAACTTGCTAATAGCATTAAAGATAATTTCTACCATTTGTCCCTCAGAAACCACTGGTTTGAAAAGCTTGGCTTTGTGAATATAATTGTTTCTAATCATGTCCCTTCAAATATTTTAGCATAGATATTTAGATCATGTAGTTATATTTAACTTGCGTTTTTCCTCTCTGATTTGTCCCCCACTCCTCCATGTAATAAAGAAGAGAACATTTGTTTCGTTGGTGCTCCTCTTGTGCTAGATATTTATAATGATTGTTTTGTCTCTGAAATATCTGGCTTTTTTGTTTCTTACACGGACATCTCAGTATTGCCTTTGTCTTTTCTTTGTATGGATTGTGGAAAAAAGGCAAGATGTAGTAGTCCCTCTAATTTCTTCTGTCATCTTAAGTTCTCATAGAAGGTTGAGTTCTTTTTGCCCCAATAAATTGTTCTCACAGTAAAAATAGGCACAAATATCAAAATATACTTTTGTATGAATGCATATGAGATGTAAAAGTCTGTTCTTTTTTAGATATTTTTTCTTTTAATAAGTTGTGATACTTTTAAAATTATTTAAAAGTAACCTTCTTGGAGAAAGTTTACCTTAAAAATGTTTTAAAATATTTATACATAACTGAGAAAAATGTATTCCAAAAATTGTTTTTTAGAAATTGTGCAATTTACTTAGTTGGTTTTCTAAAAAGACTTGAGTAGCTGTTATTCGACACATAGAACAGACTAGATAGATTTAAATGTGAATAATAGAATAATTAGATGAAATAGATTTAAATATGATTTAGAAAATTGGCATGTGATATATTGCATTATTCTCCCTTCTTTTTCAGGAACTCTTGGTGTGGTAACAGAAGCTACAATAAAAATCAGACCAATCCCTGAATACCAAAAGTATGGCTCGGTAGCTTTCCCTAATTTTGAACAAGGAGTAGCCTGTTTAAGAGAAATTGCAAAGCAGGTAAAAAAGATAACCACCCATATATATTTATATTTTTAAAATCCTACTGCATACTTGATTTTGATGTGTCACATATCATCTTTGTATTTAGTTATATTTGTGGTTTCTGCCCACTTCTATATGAAGTGGTAATGTAAGATCGTCCCTTTAAGTGCAGTTGCTGTTTCTTTCAGTAATTATATGCCTATTTCTTGGTTTAAAGAGTGCTGTACAGTTTTAAGCCAAGGTAAGTTATGTATTTGAGTTGATGGCTTTGAATGATTTTGTCTTTTATTGAATGTTACGTTTTCTTAAGTTATTTTTGGATAAGATATTTTGTGATTAATTGAAGTAATATTTAATTTTTCTTAAATTAAGACACTTATTGAAATTAAAATAGTGGCCCCAAAATTTAGAAATTAAATATAGATAATCAATTTTTATCAATTCTTAGAATGTGCTGCTACTGTGCCCTATTTATAATATTATCTAAGCTATAGCTTAAATTAAGTAATATAGTATAGCATAATATGACATAATATATTTAGCTATGACCTAAAAAGAATTCCCATTTTCTCCTCCTTTCTTAAAAAAAAAAAAGGATATATTATCAAAAGTTTTTAAAAGACTAGATAATGCCCAGTAATTTTATTTCTGTGTTTAGTTCTGTGTATCAGTGTGGAAATTCTTACATTTTTTTAGGCATTTGGTTCATTGTTTGACTTAGAATGGTTTGTGAAAATTCTTATTTCGTCATTTCCCAGGGAGGAAGTCAAGGGAGTAGACACCAGCCTCTTTCTTCTTGCTTTCCCCAAACTCTGAGAGTTCTTTAATACTTCCCGTCAGCTATACCTAGCTATAATCTTGAGGGCAAGGGTGCTTTCTAATGTGACCTGCACAGGTCTGCTTCTGGGCATGCAGGGCAGAGTGGAGGGAGGATCGGATGAGGCAAAGGAATGGGATCTGACGAGTACTGCATATTCCTGTGGGCTTTCTAAGGTACTGAAATGGAAAGTGGTGAAGAGTCTCATCTTCCCAGCACCCCAGAGAACCATTATGTATTCATGTTTTAAAGAAATTGAAAATGAACAAAAAAAGTTGTATTTACCCACATGTTTACCATTTTCAGTGCGTTTTATTCCATATACTCAGTTTTGCTTCCTGAGGCACTCATTCTTTCTAACAGTTTCCCTCTTTTAGGAAGTCCAGCTAGTGATCACCTAATCTAACAGTTGACAAGGATAATTTTTTTTCTTTTCTTTTAAAGATTGGCACCTGAGCTAACAACTGTTACCAATCTTTTTTGTTTTCTGGTTTATCTCCCCAACTGCCCCCCCGTACATAGTTATATATTCTAGTTGTAGGTCCTTCTAGGTGTGCTGTGTGGGATGCCACCTCAATGTGGCCTGACAAGCAGTGCCATGTCAGCTTCCAGGATCCGAACTGGCGAAACCCTGGTCCACTGCAGCGGAGCCTGCAAACTTAACCACTCGGCCACGGGGCTGGCCCCCAACAAGGATAATTTTTATAATTTCCAATTAGCTTTAGTTACTTATCAGTTAGATCACTTCCCCCATCAGGACTTAGCCATAGGCCCCTTAATCTTGATTGTCTTACTCCTGGTTGGGAGGAGAGTTTAAAAAGAAGTATAGTGTTGGAATAAACAATCTTGAACTTGTGGCAGGTTACTTGGGTGGTGTTAAAGCAGAAGTGAATGTTAATTGTTGAAATTCTTACATAAGAGCTCCTAATTCACTAGAGCTTTGGGGATATTATGTTATGGTTAGGGAGCTAGACTGTATGTATAGTAAGTATTATGCTGTGTTTGCTAAAATAATGAGATGGCAGTAATATTAAAAAGCAAGATTATTCAGTAAAGGAGGAGTGGAAATAAGTTTTAGGAGTACGTATCTGAGCCCTGAGCAGTAAAGTTCAAGTGTGTTCTGATAATTGTTGCTAAAACTTTTCATCACTTAAAGGCCAGGAAAGTCATTTCAAATTTAAGATACCAGGTATTAAGAAATAAAAGAACTGTTTGCAGAGCCTTATGGTTTTGCCTTTGAGTTAATACCTAGGAGAATGGAAAACTAGGGTTTTTTTTCTTTTTAAAGAAAACAACCATAAGTTCACAACTGAAAATGAAAACGAGACTAAACATTTTCCATAAATAGATTATATTTCCTTGTTAATTTCAAATCTTCCTTAATGAGTGATTTTTTTTTTCTGGGGTTTTTCGACTTTGTGTTGTAATTTATTTTTTGTGTTAAGTACTTTTATTTATATTTACTTGTCATCCTTGTCAAGCTTGACTCTCTGTCCCCCAAAAAAGCTTTATTATTAAAGATGTAGTTCGTATTACCTTTCTTGTTCAAGTTTTGAATGACATCTTTTTAACTGGCAATTATTGCCTCCATTTTTTTATGGCAAAATAAACATGAATGCCAAGTTAGATTTTTAAAAATAGTTATAGAACTTATGAAACTAGTCTGATTTGTACATACTTTCGACAGATCTTCACAAGGTCACATTCAGTCTATGTAGGCCAGCTCTGCTTCTTCACAGGATCTCCACTCTGTAGGACACAGAGTCAGTAAAAAGCGCTGTTGTAGGATCTTTGGAGTGGAGGTGGGCATATTTTATGCTCTCCTAAGTGCTGCATTTGCTTTCCGCATTGCAAATACTCACATGTAAATATATCTTCGGTTTCAATGAGAAATAATGTACAAATGTTTCAAAATCCTAAGTTTTTAATTTCATTAAAACGGAAATGTTTAATTTAAACATAAATAGTTGGTATAACCAGGTGCAGTTTTTGTTACAATTTAATATGCTCCTGGTAGAAAGTAACAGAGAAGAGCTACTTGTTGCTAATGAAAAGCAGGGGGTGAAATTTTCCTTCGTCTTGCGTAAGTCAGTAAAAGTTCTCCTTTTGTTTGTTTAAAAAATTTGTTGGGTATTCATACAAAGACCATAATCTAAATTCACTACAGAAAACTATGTTGGACATATATCTTGAAATAAATAAAGGTGATGATTGATAGAAAGTGCCACCCTGTGGTTAAAAAACCGATCAGAAAGAAAGCTCCTTTTTAATCAATAGTTTTAATAATTTGGTTCTGTGTACTTAGACAATTTTTAGAGACATAAATACCTTGTGACTAGGAATGCTTGCCTCACTTGAAACTGATTTAAAAGCCTAGATAATATTTTATTCTTAAATATTGCTCTTATAAATGAAACAATTGCTGAGAGTAGTTGCTGGGATTTGGAGATATTCCACTGTTTGGGGAACCTACCCATTTTACTCCTGTGATAATGCACATGTGGAGAAGCATTAATGTTATCTTCCCTGGAAATGGGTAAATGCTAGTATTATGGTTTAGGGGCATTTATATATTAGTTTCTAGAATGTACAAGTTTCATATGTCAAGAATGGTACTGATTGTGCTGCCCTACTTTGTAACAGTATTCTCAGACAGAATAATTGAGAAAATTATCAGATTTTGGCATTAGTCATTGTTCAATTTGCAATTTGGAATTTCAGCTGATAGCAGGAGAATTAAGATCCATTAAAATAGATGGTACATGGTTTATGGTTGTGCCAAATTCTTGATTGAATAATGAGTTGGCTGCTTGTAATTCCTCCCTGTCATTTCATAGCACTTTCATTTTTGCAATATTTTCAGATGCAAGTTGCTTTTGAAATGGGAAACTGTATTTTGGATGAATATATTTTGGAAAGGAGCATACGTGATTGTTCACAAATAGCAAAGCGGGCTCTGTGTGTATTTTCATCACTGTTCTTACTGAAGGAAATAAATTAAGCAACTTTATACTGGCAGCAGAAGGATTCTACTAAGGTCTCTCATCTGATCTTTGTCCGTGTAAGGAATTATCCTCTTTCAATTCTTCAGTGCCTTATGAGGAGCTAGAAAGGAAGATTTAGTGGAAGATTAATGTGATTCTCTCTCATAAGTGGCGGTTCACTATAATCTCCAACTTTACTCAGTAGATGGGTAAGTGACTTTTGAGACTTTCTCAGGAAGTGGATTTTCTCCTGTAGCCTCTCAAGAGGGGGGAAATTGTGTTTTTTAATCAGAATATCAGTGTCAGATATAATATTATTCTCTTATTGTTTGTTCAAAAATGACAGTGATGTCTTTACGAGGTTTAAAGGGAAAAAACTGAGTGTTGAAACAAGCTCGAAAGCAATTTTTGAAGTTTGGGTTTTTTTTCCTCCCCAATAAAACCTTAGGGGTAATACCCTGTGGTATTGAGAGAGGACCATTTGTTCCGTTAGAAGGAAATGCTGACTGTATGTATGTGTGACGTGGATTAGTACCCATTCCTCTGAAACCTCTCAGCATCACAACTCAGTTTTTAGAATTATAGGTTAAAAGGCAGCTTTTTCTCTCACTACCTTTTGACAAAGGGTGGCCCTTTCTACCTACCATGACTTTTATTTAAACAATTTTAAACTGATAGGGTGTTTTTTTCTGGTGAGTTTAGATCATAATTTGGGAAGAAATACATAGTTCATGTCTGACACATCAGAATGTTATATCTCAATTGTGAATTGTTCTGTTTTCAACTTGATTTATCCTGGAGGGGTTCAAAAAATTGAAAGGAGTTAGGTTTAGCACTTATATTACAAAACGTTTAACGCTTCTTTATATTCAGCAATAATTCTTGGAAATAATTTGTTACATATAGAGAATGGAATCGTTATTTTTAATCATTTTTTTGTGTCATACTTTTTTCCCTCTGAAAGCAGAGAGAATGACCTAGCCAAATGTTTGGTTAATTGGATTATTTACGGTACGATTCAACAAAATGTATTTAAGTAGAGGACAGTTACACGATATCCTCTTGACCAGGAGCTACTCAAAACAAGTCATTATACCTTTACTAAACTGAAAATATAAAATTATGACTAGGAGACTGTTTGGCATTAACTTTTGTCCCTTTTCTTAATATAAGTGGAGGGAAATATGTACTCCTTTATTTCATTCTTTAAAACCAAGAGATAATTCTCTTGGTAAAAAAATTCTTGCTTACAATGTGGACTCCTAGCTCTAGGCCAGTATGTCATTTCCAATAGGATTAGCTAGTTATACCAATAGCCTTAAATATTGTTTGATTTCATCTGTGCTATCAATTCTGATTTATTAGTTAGTGGAAGAATTAATTCTATCTGTATTTTAAGTTTTTATATCTAGAAATTTGCATTTAGCCGAATTCTCTTCTTTCACAAATCCTTTTTTGAACTTTTATATCAATTTATTTTATGTGAGGTAGTATACTCTTACCTTTATCTCCAACATAGTGCAGTGGGTATTATGTAAGTTAAATAGAAGTGGTTCCTGTATCCTAATAATCACTAAGGATTTTGCATATCATAATAAATTTTCTGTGTTTACATTTTTGTATAGCTATGTACAAGGGGTTTGTTACTGGAGCATTGGCTTCTGATACAGTATGAGATTAGTAGGCTATCCCCAGAATAGTCTGTAAGGCTCAGGAATTTGGGCTGTTCTAGAGTCTATACAGAAAGTTTGATTTACTCCTTGAAGAAACAAACCTTTTCAATTCAAAGATGATTTATTCGTTAACCAAGGTACCAAAAATATAGGACTCCCATTCAGTGTTTATATTTTATAGTTTATCTTTATGAAGTTAGAATAGTAGAAATCCTGCAGGCATTTAAAATATGTTAATATTGAATTTCTTCTGCCAGTAACTAATAAACTAAGAGAGATATTCTCAAAGAATGTGTCTCATCTGAAGTGCGAGTTCTGGTTTTCTCTGTGACAAATAAGAGATATGACTTAGTTTCATAAAAACAAATTTTGCAGGGGCTGGCCCCGTGGCTGAGTGGTTAAGTTCACGCGCTCCGCTGCAGGTGGCCCAGTGTTCGTTGGTTCGCATCCTGGGTGTGGACATGGCACTGTTCATCAAACCACGCTGAGGCAGTGTCCCACATGCCACAACTAGAAGGACCCACAACAAAGAATATACAACTATGTACCGGGGGGCTTGGGAGAAAAAGGAAAAACATAAAATCTTTAAAAAAAAAACCAAAAAAACCCAAATTTTGCAGAAATCTTTTGATGTGTTTCTTTCCTTTTTTTTTTTTTTTTGAAGATTAGCCCTGAGCTAATATCTGCCAATCCTCCTCTCTTTTGCTGAGAAAGACTGGCCCTGAGCTAACATCCGTGCCCATCTTCCTCTTCTTTATATGTGGGATGCCTTCCACAGCGTGGCTTGCCAAGCAGTGCCATGTCTGCACCTGGGATCCGAACTGGTGAACCCCAGGCCTCCAAAATAGAACGTGCGCACTTAACTGCTGCACCACTGGCCTGGCCCCTGATTTGTTTCTTATAGGGGCTATTTTTTGGAGAAAATGGTTAGATTGAGAAATCTGTTGCTTTTTAAGTTAATGAAGAGAATTCTACTAAGTAAATAAGACTAATCAGAGTGGTTGTTTTTTATTTTTCAAGTTATATGTTCAAGTAATTCCTGATTATATTTTACTAAATAGTCTGAAAAGATATGAGAAAATTCAATATGGACTAATAATGAAATATCAGTATATTTGTTTTATCTGAGAAAAGAATAAATAAATAACTACAATGACCTCAAAGCACAGTTATAAGACGAAGTCAAATTATTGGCAATTTCTTCTCTTTAGTGATGTTACAAAGTACACTTTAGGTACAAGTCAGGTGACATGAGAGATTCTAGTGAGGGCACATTTATCGTAGTAGGAAAGAAGTGAGTTATTTCATTAACTCCAGTTTGAGTATGCAATTTTTGTTTGAATGTTCTTCAAGTTCCCCGAATATATCATTGACCCACCATTAAAATTACTTAGTAAAAATATTTCCTCTCAGGTTAGTTCTGATCACCTACCACCAGGGGTCACTTTAACTCAAGGACCCTTTTTCCCTTTCCTCATCTATGTAATATTCTCAGAGTAATGTAATTGAAGAGCCTGGGAGTGAATTTAGAGCTCAAATTCTCAGAATTTGTGATGTCTCTAACTTCTAAAGGAAAAAGTTTGAGGTTGTTTAATTGAAACATAACGTAGCCTTAACTACAGGTATAGTAACAGATTGAATGTCGTTTTTTAAGAATAGTAACATATTTTAGTCTTTTGATTACAGGAACTTCTGTTTAATTAGCTGTAGTGGCACCTTTGAGTTTAAAATTCGAGAAGACTTTGCCCGCTTTGTATTTTTAGAATGATGCGCTTTGATTTACAAATTATCAATTGTTAGAGGATCGTAAAGCAATCTATATGCTGTTTTTAATTTGAGTGCTTTGCCTATGAGAACGTGTTTGTGACAGTAACTGAAAAAGTCTATTTCCTGACTTTTAAAATGGCATTGTTAAAACGTGAAACTCAGTAAAGCTGTTGGTTTGCTTTTGGTAATAAGTCAGTGTTGAAAACTAATGTAGCATTTATTATCTAGATACAAAAGGCTTTCTTTAGCTTCTTATTCTTTTCTGATAGTCTGTGTCTGTAACCATCTGCCCTGCGTCAGTATGAATAGGAATAGTAGATGACTGACTAGTTTATGTGACTCAGCTGTCAACTTAAACTCATGTTCAGTAGAGTTCACTATCAGTTGCTCTATGTGTGAGTGCCCCGAAGCTTTCCTACTTATTTTTCCAACTTTTTAATTTGACAGTGTTAAGCAAAACTTGAATGAAGAGTACAGTGATCACATGAATATCCATCTTGTATATTCAACAATTGTTAACTTTTTGCTCTGTTTTATTTGTTTGTATCTATGTTTTCTGGACCATTGGAAATTAAGTTGCAGACAGTATGACACTTGACTTCTAAATGTTTCAGCATACATCTCCTAAAAATAAGGGTATTCTTCTTTATGACCATAATACCATTATCATGTCTAAGACAATCAGCAGTAATTTCTTAATGCCGTCTAATATTCATTCTATAATCAGATGAGTCCAATTGTCCCCAAAATGTATTTTGTGTGTTTTCAAACCAAGATTTTCTCAAGGCCTGCATATTGTGTTTTAGTTGTTTTAGAGACTGAACTCCGCTAGAAATTTACTATACTAAATGTAATATACATTTTCCACATTTTCTGATATATACCCATGCTGCTTGTTTTCATTAATAGCAGCTGCTATAGATACTGGTAAAGTAGAATCTGGGTGATAATAGGAGATGGAATTTACAAGTTGTTGGTAGGAATTAAAATTCTTTTTTTTTCCCCCAATAATGACAGAATGGCTCTTAATTCTGTCTCATATTTTACGGATGTACTGAAGCCAAAATACAAAGCTATGTATGTTATGTGATATTCTATTTATTATATAAAGAAAAGAAACTTGGTCTAATCAGGCTTCATATGTTTTATTAGTTGATGTGCCTGTTTTATTAAAGCATCTCAGGAAAATTGATTTTACTTTAGTATTTTGGAAACTGGTAACATTTTTAGAAATATTAACCCAACGACAAAGATACCTTTATACCAAGATTTGAAGTTACTTAGGTTGTAGATTTTTAAACTTTATTTTGTAACTATTATTCTTTTAATAAGATCACAAAATAGCAAATAAGGTAATTTTCTTTTTTTGTTTCAAATATGACTTTAAAGCTCTTGTCTGTGTGTGTTTGTGTGTTTTGAGTGATGTTTTTGGATGCTGTGTGGTGTATTTGAAATGTGCTCATCTAGCAGTCAGGGTGTCTTGGTCCTAGTTCTGTCTTTACTGTTTATACAGTCACCTGACCTCTCTCAAGTCTTTCAACCTCTCTGGTTGTGTATCCTCAGCTATAAAATGGGGATAATACCAGTTCTGCTACTCTGACAGGGTTGTTTCTTATATTAAATAAAGACCTATGAAAGCAGCTTGGAAGCCATAGGATTCTATAAAATGTAAGGCAATAGGTTATTGTTACTCTGTGTATATAAAATTACCTAATAGTGTTTCTTTAGATTTGGCAGTGATTTTTTTATATATAGATTGAATTATGTCACCTTTAGTATCAAAGGTGAATAAATAAATTGTATAGTGTTCAAAATAAGAATCTAACTAGTCATTTTGTTGGGTGAAATAAAATGTATATTGTGAGTGGTTTTATAAAATTAAATATTTGTTCAATTAAAAGCAAATAATAGCAAAAATGTAATGCGCAGTTAAGATATGTGTTAAGTTTTGTTCTTCTGAGTGACTGTCATAAATCTCAGCATTGTGTTGATTCAAGTTTTATTGATAAATGTTGTTACTCAGCTAAATGTTTAAAAAGTTTATGACATTAGTCAAAATTTCGTGGCCTAAAAGCACTCTCTTGGTAGATGTTTAACCATGTTAAAAATTTGCCTAGAGGAGCTGGTCCGGTGGCGCAGCGGTTAAGTCCCCACGTTCCACTTTGGTGGCCTGGGGTCTGCCTGTTTGGATCCCGGGTGCGGACATGGCACCGTTCATCAAGCTATGCTGTGGCAGGCATCCCACATATAGAGCAGAGGAAGATGGGCACAGATGTTAGCTCAAGGCTGATCTTCCTCAAGGAAAAAAAAAAAAAGATTTGCGTAGAAACTAAAAATTCCATTTAGGGTGCAGTGCACTTTAATTCTATGGAAAAATTATAGCTAACTTAAACCTTGCTATTGTTTGTATTGTAGTTTTTAGCATCACAAAACTAATATGTGTATATGATTTCCTTGTTTTCCTTTCCTTGCAGCTTTGAGCATGTGCTTAGATAAATATAACTGGTGCAGTTTTAGATGGTTTAGGTGCATCATCTTATGATTCAAAGTTTTGTTGCTATTTTCATACAAGTCACCTTGAAAGATCTTAGAATTCTGGACATCGTCTGATAGTTTTTCTATTTAAAATGGATTATGAGAAGGGATAAAAAGAAAGAATAATTTCTAGACTTGTCTATGAAGACATTACAGATAAGTTTTGAAAGCTCACAAAAATTCCACCATCATCTTCCTCATTTCAAAACTATATAAGGACCTGATGACACATTATAGTTCATAAATGGCATAATGCTCCAGGCATTGATTTTAGTCTTTAAAATTTCTACTTTGTTCTAAAACAATCTACTTTGAGGCCTACTAGTTCTTTTAGTTAATTCTCTAGGTCTTTGCTAGGCATTAAGCAGATCTTGTTACAGATAAATTAAAGATCTGGCATCATATAATGTTTGTATTAGGTATGTAGATTTTTCCTCTCCAGATGCTTTAAAGAAGCCACTGATGTTTTGATTGTCTTCATATCATTATATAAAAAGTTAATATTTTTTTCCTATATATATCGTTAGGAACTAAGCTCGATCTCAAATACAGAAAGAGGACATTCATGTTCTACTCACCTATTTTCTTTACCATATTAAATTGTATCACATTGTTTTCTTTTTAAAACAGAGATGTGCGCCTGCGTCTATACGCCTCATGGACAACCAGCAGTTTCAGTTTGGTAAGTAAGGAGCAGTAATTTTTAAATCTGCTCATTAAGTCACAGAAATTTATGAAACCCTAGTTGTGTGTCTGGAAGAGTACTGGGTGCGGAGTTAGAAAGATGAACGTCATAGTTCGTGTCCTTCAGGAAGCTCTCAGTCTAACGAGGACAGATAGTTACATGAGTGCAGGAGGTTGGTGATGCGCTGGCCACCCTGGGCTGCAAACAAAGGCATGGTTGATCCTGCTGCATTTTACTTGATGTTGGGGTTGGGTCAGGTAAAGCTTCTTAAAGGAGGGTGATGCTTGAGCTAACTCTTAAAGGGTGAATAGAAGTTCGCCTGAGGCAGTCTGTTCTCTCTTGTGAAATTTGTTCACTTAACAAAAAAATAAGTTTTAAAACCTCACTGGCGTGTTTTAGGGTACTTCTCATAGTTGTGTGTGACTCAGATAGCGGGTGGGGTGAGAGTTGTTAGGAGATGAAGCTGCATGGGTATTGGATTCGGGCTTGGCAGGATGGGTTTGGATTTTATGTTGTCAGCAGAGGGATTTCTTTGTAGAGAGAATAAAATAAATCAGCTTTACATCTTACAAAGCTTGTTCTGTTAGCAGTATGCAGGGTGAATTAGAATGGTGCAGGCGTGGAGGAGGAGTTGAAACGGTTTAAGAGGCAAACTTTGGGGGCCTTGATCCAGGCAGCAGCAGTGGAGATAGGATTTGTAAGGGACAGATTTTTCAAAGATCAGTTTGCCAACTGGATGTGGAAGGTTACGTAAAGGGAAGAGCTGAGGGTAACTCCCCGGTTTCTAATTTGATTGATTGGGTGGATTGAATGACAGTCCAGAAGAAGAGATGTTGATTTGGGGAAAAGGCATTACAACAGGTTGTATTTAAGGTGCCCTTGGAATACTGAGGTGGAGAATTCAGTAACAGTTAACCTTGCTTCTTTTTCTCCCTATTTTGCTTTAGAGTATTAAACTTTCTGACACAGTTTATCATCTTTTCAATTCTAGTTTTATTGCTTTTATATTTTTTCCATCTGCTGAAATTTAGTTTGGAATTTAAGTTTATGGAATTTAAGTACCCTCAAAACAGTCCCTGAAATTATGGGAGCGATTGCTCAGTAATAAATACTAAAGGGTAACATAGGCAGGCTTTTGTTTGTTCTAAGAGTAGATTAGATTTTAATTTAGGGAAAAATGATTATTATAGTTATAAAGAAACTTAACTAAGGAAATCAGGTTCATAACGTATCAAGAGTAGTTTTAAAAGTAGAGTCTTCTAAGTCAGTCACAGCTTTTATTTCTTTAAGTTAATTACTTTCAAAATACTATACTACTGATAAAAGTTTAAGATAAATGTGTCCTATAAATAATGAACTAGTTAAATGAAAATCAAGCCTCCTGTGTGTTTGGCCTGCAGAGAAATAGGTCGGAAGAGAGCCATGTATCTGATTTAAAAGGCTGTGTTATCCATTTATGTGCTGTTATTGTAGTAAATTATGTTAGACATAGACACCCTCGTAAAATTAACTATGATTTGGCCAGATTTTATTTATAATTTGAATCTATAACAATTTAAAATGAAGCTTTAAAGAAAAGATCCTTCTGGCTATGTGTCATCCCTGTTCCACGTTCTGAGTACTGTGCTTAGGTACTTGCACCTAAGTACCTTAGGAACATGCTCTGCGGTGGGATCTACCCTCTCTAGTCTTGACTGTGTTTCCTCTCCCTCTGCCCTTTACTTGGCCAGCAGACTGATCTTTGGAAACAGAGATCTGATCATGTATCTTGGTTGTCTATAGCTTTTTTGATTTCTCAGTACCCATTGAAGCCTTTCCATCTATATATCCTGCCATGACTGTATGATCAAGAAACTAAAGAGTGGGGCCAGCCTGGTGGCACAGCGGTGGTTAAGTGCGCACGTTCCACTTCGTTGGCCTGGGGTTCACCGGTTTGAATCCCGGGTGTGGACATGGCACCACTTGGCAAACCATGCTGTGGCAGGTGTCCCACATATAAAGTAGAGGAAGATGGGCATGGATGTTAGCTCAGGGACTGTCTTCCTCAACAGAAAGAGGAGGATTGGCGGCAGATGTGATATTAGCTCAGGGCTAATCTTCCTCAAAAAAAAAAAAAAAGTTAAAAAAGAAACTTAGGAGTAACACTTAGCACAGCAAGGGGTGTCCAGGACCTTGACCCAGCCATTTGACCGATTGGTCAGTGTTTGTCCCATAGTGATTGTTAACAAGCACAAGCCCTATTATTAATTGTTAATATGTTTAATGTCACCCCTACCTCTGATACAACCCTTAGTACATTATGTTGAAATGATATATTTTTGGTATGTTGAAATGATGTACATCACTGAGTATAATGAAATGTTCTATAGATTTCCTTTGTAAACTAGTTTGTCAAATTTAGAGCATATTTCTTATTTATTTTTATATCTCCTGTACATGTCACATAACAGGCACTTAGATGTTGATTGATTTAATCATCAAATTAGCAAAAGAGGGTGAAGAAATCTTGGCTAGCACACAGCGTGGTGCTAGCATGTTGTCAATAGCACAGTTTACCAAATACCTTCTCACAACCATTCCTCAAGGTGGTATTCCCAGTTTACAGACAACTCAAAGGCTAAATATTTCAGCGAAAGTCCACAAGTCACACATGATAGAGCTGGGATTGAACCAAATTTGTCTGCCTTCAAAGCTCAGGACTTATTCCACTGTCTCAGATCACTTCTTTGAAATGCAGGTATTTATTAAATCCTTTTAAATTATTCAGTTAACACTGTAACAACACAAAATTCACTAATCAAACTGTCAAGCTAATAAATTTTAAAAATATTTCCTTTGATTACTGTAAAACAATAAAACACAATAGCTGAAATATATTTAGAATGTAATCAATTTGATAGGCAGCATTAATTTAAGAATAAGTAAAAAATAGTAATATCCTCTTAGTTAATACCGATGCTTGACCCACTTAAAAGTTAGTAAGGCTTTTACAATTACTATACTTCAAAGCTATCACGTCAACTCAGTATTAGGGATATGTGTGACTAACTCCCATAGTGTTAATGGAAATTGTGCATATAAATTTCAGTGTCTTAAGATGAGCATATACCCTTAAGGATTATTCCACATCATACATTGTATAAAGATACGTGGATCAGAAGTCCTCATACATTGTGTAAAGATATGTGGATCAGAAGATCTGTATGAGGAACAGATAATTTCAGTTTCTTGCAAGAACACAACGCACACATACATTTATGTTTATATATTTATTTCCAATTGTCATTAAAGTAGGATGAGTTCCATTTGGGACAGAAAATGAATATTTTGATGATATGTTATTTCTGACTTTATATATGCTAGAAATGGTGTCTTTTAAAGCACTGGTTATGCTAGAGAAGCATCTCTGATAGGTTACAGTAAAAGAAAAAAAATTCCCCAAACAAGCATCTTACTTGTGATCCAGGAGCTCAAAATCTGTCCTTGAGTTTTGTTTTGTTTTTTGCGCAGTTTAGCTATAGTATGGATATCTAACTCTTGGCCTCTGGTCAAGACTTACTGTCACTTGTTTTTTTATTTAATACACTTTCCTGTGAGAATCAGAAAAGGTATAATAAAGACTACAGATTCAGATTCTCACTTTAAAAAAAAATAGATGAATGAGGAAAGGAACCTGCCAGTAATGTTTTTCTCCCCCAAGAAATTTTTTTCCAAAAAACTAGTTTGTTGTTTGTACCTATTTTAAAGAAGAGACCTACACTTTAAAAACAAAGAAAATCTCAAAACCTTAAAGCCTTTTTTAAAAATAAAATTTTTATTTGGAGATAACTGTAGATTTATTAGACTTTAAAATTCTTTATGAAAATTCTATGTAAATGGTATACCACATTTTTCTGAATTGGGCTCAGAGCACTAAGGCCAGATGCATGACTTAAATGTAGCAGTGATGGGAGGTAAGAAGTTGCTATTCAGAAAACAATGAGAAAACAGTAAAAGACTTTCACTCAATTAAGCTCAATCCTCAGGCAAAGATGTTAATTTAACAGACTCTGAGACACCCTTTATGTTATTTTGGCAGTTTTAACTCTCCGGGTGTGATTAAGGAAGCAATTACTAGTTTTATGCCAAGAATTCTGGATGAATTAAGAATTAATTAAGAAACAACCTTAAATGTGGTATTGACTTCATATTTGGTTATAGTTCTGAATGGTTTCTGCATAATTAAAAAATAAAAGTAAAACCAGCCATCGCTGGGTGTTCTTAATGAAATAAAAATTAATGAAGTGTTTTTACTATACAATTGAAAGATAACCTAAACTACGTGTAGTATTAATTACATATAGTAATTTGAGTTAAAAAAAAAAAAAACCAAGAAGGAATTTTGTAAACAAAAAATTGTTTGTGGCTTTTAAAGAAGATAAAGATAAAAGATGTAGATCTTAGTATCAATATGTTATAAATATAACAGGGAGATTTTAGAAATTGAAGTCATGAGAATGTTCGCTTGCATTCAGGATACTAAGTTAAAGTAGCCTCTTGATCTTCTGAAAAACGTAGACTTTCTTACTAATTTAAAATATGAACTCTTTTTCTTCTTAGGTCATGCTCTTAAACCTCAGGTTTCCTCTATTTTTACATCATTTTTGGATGGATTAAAAAAGTTTTATATTACAAAGGTAAGAATTTTTATAAAATGTTAAAATTTTAGATGCTTAGGATATTAATTTTGTTTCCTTTTCCCCTCACACCTATTATAAGTGTGTTTTTCCATTTTGCTGTGTGCATTTCATGATTATTTTTGCATTGGAATAAATGTTGTGTTAAGTAAATCAATCATACGTTAAATTTCAGAAATTTTAAATTCTTTTCCAGGTTTGAAGTTCCTAAAAATAACGCTGCATTGAACAATTTTGTGCATATAACGTTTTATATAGTTTGAAATTTTTCCTTTATAATAGATATCGGGAACTGAAATAAGAGCATGGATTTTTCTTTTTTTCACTTTTGATTGCCGAGTTCCTTTCCTAAGGGGTTATACTAGCTTACACTACTGCCAGCAACACTCCTGTGTCATTTTTTGGTTGAATTCTTGCTATTGCCTGTGGGATTATTGTTTTAAATTTACTGAATCCAGGGAGAAAAATAGTACCTTATTTTAGTTGATGTTTCTTGAAACTCCAATGAGACTGACCATGTCCCTGTATTTCCTAGATGTAATTTTTGAGTGAATTAGTTGAATATGGTTATTTTGCCAGGGATGACAGTTTCATATTTTTTCTTTGGTGCTTTAGTGTGTGCCCTTTGAATAATGAGGTTATTAGATGCCTTTGTTATAAATGTAAATAATTTTTCCAGTGAGGTGACTCCCTTTTTAATAAGAATTTCTCTTTTTGGTGCAAAAGTTTCAAATTTTTATATCTTTTCCTGTGATGATTTAATTACTTCTAAGCTCAGAAAAACCTTCCTTCCTCCAGAACTATGATTAGGATCATTTTCTTCTCTCTCTTGCTTTTTTGTTAAATTGGAATTAAAATATATATTTTTTATCTTTATTACTATTTGAATTTGTGTCAATTTTATGATGTGAGAGAAAGACCTCAATTAAGCTTCACCTCCGGCTCTCCCAATTGCTAACCTGTTGTGACAGCACCGTTAACTAAAGAAGCCTTGCTTCTCTCACATTGATTTGCCGTGTCTAAGACATCTTCTTATATACTAATCCAAGAAATAGACTCCATTTTAAAATATCAAATTCTGTTTAATGAGCCTTTGTTCTTGAAAATTAAATGGGTTTAATTGCTGTAGCTCTAGTTCTCCCTCCTGTTTTTCAGAATTTTCCTTGTTATCACCATCACCTACCTGTTTATCCTGGAAAAATTTAGAAACTCTTCACCATTTTAGAAAGTTCATCCAAGTTTTTATTAGAATTGGAATAAACTAGTATATTAATTTTTGGCAAGAATTAACAGGTTTATAATACTTAGTTTGTGCCTTCAGGAACGTATGTCTCATTTTTTTTAGACATGATTTTCTAATAAAGTTATATATTTCCTTTTAAGATTGTTCTTAGATGTTTTATATTTTATTTTTGTACAGAAAATCTCCTTTGAAAATACTATTTAAAAAGAAGTTGTTGTTCTTTTTTTCCTCCTACATTCTACTTCTGTATTATATTCTAGCATTTTGGTAGTTTTATTTGATTCTTTACTAGAGTTATAACTTAAAAGTTATTTTATTTACATACCAATACGTCATTACAATTGACACTGTGGCATATTTTGAAATGTTTTTCCATAGTTTTATAATATTGTAATGATCTGAATAGGTGCATTAAGCATTCTTTTAGCTCAATTTTTAAAGAGTTGGTGTGTTTGAGCCCAGATCAAAAGTGAAAAAGAGTAAAATGTATTTTGATTTACTATTTTGTAGGATAAGACTATCTGTAATAATAATTTTTTTTGTAGTTTAAAGGATTTGATCCAAATCAGCTAAGTGTCGCTACATTACTGTTTGAGGGGGACCGTGAGAAAGTTCTTCAACATGAAAAACAAGTGTATGACATTGCTGCAAAATTTGGGTATGGCTTTAAGTTCATAATGCCAAGAGAAAATTAAGCTAAAGTTCTGATATCTCCAAGCAGTTGTTAATGTACCCTTTTTTATATTAAATATGTGGTAATATGTGATAGTCAACTTAAAATGTTGTTTTGGTTTACTTCCAAAATTGTAGGAAGTTGGACTGGTATGTTGCTCTTGCTTGTCTAATCATAGTACAGCCATGAACCGCAGAACATTTCAGTTAACAACAGACAGACCACATATACAACAGTGGTCCCAAAAGATTAGTGCCACATAACCTAGGTGGGTAGTGGCTATACCATCTAGTTCTGTGTAAGTACACGCTATAATGTTGGCACAATGATGAAATCACCTCATGAAGCATTTCTCAGAATGTATCCCCATTGTTAAGTGAAGCATGACTGTATATGATATATTAAATATTTTGTGTTTTTCCGTTAATGCTAATTTTATAATATTTGCTGTTTGTTGTGCTAGCATGAAATAGGAAAAAGTTCGTAGTCATGTTACTATTTAATGTTAAAGCATATGTATAAAACATGCTATTAGTATGTTTTTAAAAGGAAATTGTATTTAATCAAAAGTATTTGATAAATTATCTCTACTCCACCCCCTGTCACTTATTGTTCTGTGCTGATATAAAGAAACAGAAAACATTTCACGTCTATAACCAACTGAATAATGATTGGGTGGTTTTCTGTCTGTCTGCTTGATGGATTAGAAGATTGATTGATGAGAACTATAGTGAAAATGCCATTTATCAGGACTATGTTTTTTCCTTTCCTTTTAACGTACATAAACTTATAGTATTCTGAATACTAGTCTTTTTTTTTATTTCAGAGCTTAAAATATATCATATGCATTATGCTTAATCTGCGTTCTTTGTAAATATTCACTTCTGTTCCTTTTTTTTCTTTTTTGCTGTTCTTCACAAGAACAAATTAACACCTAATTTGGGGCAAGGTGTCTTAGAATGCCTCACTTTTATGTATTTTTCTCACATGTAATGTTCAGCCCTTTATTTTTAGGATTTTCTAAACTTAATGTTAAATTGCAATATTCTCAGAAAAAGATCTAATCTCGGGCTTAATTTTTAGATTACTTTTGTACTTTTTTTGAGTGTTAGAAATTAATCTCTCAGTTTGGTTTTTACCCTATCCTGAAATTGGCAAGTGGAATTTTTTTATTTCTTTAGTAAAAAATGAAATTCATTAATCTTTTACTTTTTCTCCTCCACAGTACCTTTTTGGGAATTATTGCTGTTTTGACTAAAGTAGTTGAGTAGTTGTGCTATAAGGCTTTATTTGATGATCAGATGGCTTGAATTTCAGGTTATCTGTGAATTTTTTTTTAATTTGAAATGTACGCATACCTGTTTTTTAGTTTCTAACTTCTGTGTTTATGTAGTTTCTAATTTTAGTTTCTAACTTAGTTTCTAACTTATATATATATAATTGATTTAAAAGCTTTTTTTCTTAAAACCTATGGTACTAGTAAGAAACAAATAGTTAAGGAGATTTAACTTAAAACCTTTAATATCTAAATGACATCTTTTATATCTATCTAGCCTTAAATATTAGACACAAACTTTAAAAAAAAGTTTCTTTATAAATTTAAATATTTAATTGGGATTTAAAAACTTTCAAGAAGTACTTGTAGGGAAATGAATGCTTTAATACTTAAAGCACTGTATATTAGGTTAAATTTACTTAGTTTGACCTCATTCCCCCCCCCCCCCCGCCCAGCACACACACACACACACACACACACACAGAAATTCCACTTTGTAGGATCTGTAATTATAATTATAATTCAGAGTAGCCAACAAATCATGGCTAGTTAGTAACGTGCCACATTTCCTGTTAGACTTGGGTAGGATGATGACAAAAATACCTTTCTGTCCTACCTCACACATAATTTTTGTAGGATATGACCTGTCCCTTCTTGAGCATCACGTTTGATGCCTGGTATGTACTAGTTGCTTGATTAATTATTTGTTGAAAGAATTAATGAAACTGAATAGTTTATTTTTCCCTGACATCTTTTATTCTACTTCATTTGTGCCTAATTATTATGCTGCCCTTAAAATAGTGTATTTTAATCTTTAGGTCTTTATCAGATCCATTTTGTCAGATTTATTTAATATGAGCCACCAGCTGTCATGAATTGTCTTTTCATGTAATGCCAGTTTTGTTTTTCTCTTGTAACACCAGCCAATTTACAACTTCAAAGTAAGAATGAATCTTAACACAAGATGAATCCAGGTCTCTTTACATACTTATGCCCCAGAACTGTTGATTTAATTTCAGCAATTTGCTTATACTGACGAAAACTTGTGTCAAATTCATCCATTAAAAATAGGTTATAGTAAATGAGATGTTTATTTAAAGCAAGGGTGAAGTATTAGAAACTTAGACCCTGATTGGGAGTCTCTTTTCTTTTGCTGTTGTTATTTGCTACTTCTTAGTTATGTTATAATTAGTTTCTTAATGTGCTTTCATCCTGCCTCACTTCATTTAGATGCAGAAATCTTCAGTGTTGAACAACCCAGGCTGTCATTAGGCAGATTTTGATTTTTTGATAGTTGGAAATATCTGTGTGTGGTTTTCTAGCAGAAGACCTGGTTTTCCCCCAGTTCTCTAGACACTAGTTCTTTGTTCTAATCATGGAACGATGCAGGGATGTTTTTCTTATTTAAGATGCCACTCTGCCAGCCATTGCTTCTCAATCATTTCTCCTTCTGTGTAACTAAATGGAGGAAAGCAATACTAAATTTCTTTTTGCTAAAGTTTTCGTAAGTGAGTTAGCTCGTGTATTTTATTTTGGATTAGGGCATTATTAATTTCTGTTCTTTTATTTTATCCTCTGTTCCCACCACCTCATTAGCTTTGAATTGATTGTTTTTAATGAATTACTCCAACAGTTTAGTATATTTTTGTGTGTTATCTTAGCCATTTGTCCTCCTTGCCTTCCACCCCTGCCCTAACACAGTTAAATACTTTTGAACACATATGATCCAACAGAATGTGATAGCCAGATGTTGGGTAATCATACTTTGGTTGTTTATCTGTGTTTGCTGGTAATGTCCTTTAACTTCTCTAAGAGCTAAGCAGAATAAACATTAGCTGTCAGCAATCATGACGGATGTATTGACATTTACCATAGAAGTTAAGGTAATATGTTATTGTTATTTTCAAAGTGTGTGCTTAAGTAGTTTAATGTAATTCAACAGGAGAGTGATTAGGTTCAACAGATGGCCCTTTTATATAAAAAGATTGTCTCTCATCCCTCTTTCATTTGTCTTCCCAGTCCTTCATGAAACAGCTTTAAATTTGTTTAAGAACCTTGTTATTGATGTTTGAAATTTGTGGTGGGAGCAGGAAGTAGGGGATGGATATTGCTACTTTAACATAAAGCACTTTGACTCTAAGTATAGTTTTTTGGAGTGGCTGCAAAAGTGGCAAGTTAGAAGCTTCTAATTTCTAAGCCCTACTATTTTATGTATTATATTTTTAAGGTGATTCTGGCTAGAAGACAAATCTGAAAGCTAAAAAAAGAAAAGTTCTGAAAAACTAAATTTGCAGGGAAAGTATGGTTCAGAAAAGCAAACTCAGAATGACTTTTCATCTCCTTTTGGATTTATGAATTTACGAAGGACATTTGATTTCTTCCTGCTTTAGATAAGAAAATGCATGTTTCGTGTGGTTTGTCACACAGGATTCCAAGGTGGAACAGATCTCCACTCCCCCCACCCCGCCCCCGCCAGGTATTAGAAGAGGGTCTAAAGAAAGATAGCTTGATTGGGGCTATAAAGTAGGACTTCTTCGCATCCTCATCTAAGAGAGACAGGTCTACTACATGTTCATACCCGTAATTTCTCACCAAATGCATACTTAGGGTACGCCTTCTCAAAGATGCCCAGCGTAGGTCTCTTGCACCTTTTCCTAGTCTTCCCTCTCCTTTCCTTTCCTTCTACTAATAGGCCCAGGATGAACTCCTTCTATTTCCTGGATCACTAATGTTTTTTCTCTCTTGTACTCAGTGTCTGACTCTGTTTCATGTCTACCTGAAGTATGGGCCTTGCTATTTTCCTCCAAACACTTGCCACAGCAGTTTTCTAAATAGTTTTCTTTTTGTTTTGGAACCTCGTTTGACTTCCTACCCCAACCTCAGATCCGTACACATCCAATCCAGAATTGTCTTCTGTTTCTTCTTACTTTTCACTCTCAGCTGCTTGACCTAAGTTCTGTCTTTCCACTCATTAACATTGTAGTAATACAGATGACCCCTTTCATTTCATTATGCCCCACCCGCAAGTAGTTCTAGACTAGAGCTCCTCCTGTCAAGTCTGTCACTCCTGGATGACACTAATTCATATAGATCCAGCTATAACTAAGTCAGGAAATCTGATATAGCTCATATATTCTAGACTAAAATTGCCTTACAGTATTTGTATAGAACAAGGGTGCATCTACATTGCATTATTTACTTACTGCCAAATCCAAGGAAAACTTGCCAGGAAGAAAGGATTTAAGTATAAGGTGTTAACTGAAGCCATAAGAGAAATTATTCTTCCAGAAGAGGCTCAAATCACAGAGGCTCAAGACCTGAGTCTTGGGCGACACCGTGGTTAAGGGTTTAGTGTTCTGAAGCCAAGGAGGTGCAGTAAGGGTATTGAGAAGAGAGACATAAAAGTTAATCATCAATTTGTGATCCAAGAAAGTCGTGGGAAAAGATATTTTTCTTTTTATGTGGCTTTATTGAGGGATTCTTTTAGTGGGTGCTTTGTGAGGTTGGGGTTTTATTTTGTTAACTGAAAATAGTTAAAATTTGGGGCTAGATTTGGGGCCAGCCCAGTGGTGCAGGGATTAAGTTCACACATTCTGCTTCAGTGGCCCAGGGTTTGCCAGTTTGGATCCTGGGTGCAGACCTACACACCACTTGGCAAGCCATGCTGTGGCAGGCGTCCCACATATAAAATACAGGAAGGTGGGCATGGATGTTAGCTCAGGGGCAGTCTTCCTCAGCAGAAAGAGGAGGATTGGCGGCAGATGTGATGTTAGCTCAGGGCTAATCTTCCTCAAAAAATGAAACAAAACAAAAAGTTAAAATTTAATTTCTGCCTGATGATGGAAAAAAGCAAAATTAAAAACTCTTCACTGAAGTAGTAGAAATCAGTAATCATTCATAGTCTTTTAAAATAGGAATGACTCTCACAAAGCAGAGCATTTGGACTGGATTATGTTATATGGGATTAATTGTGACTAGATCTCAGTTTCTATGGATAAAACTGCTTTCAAATTGAAATGGATAGCTCATGTGTTTGTGGTAATAAGACCGTACCTCTTGGTCTTGTACTTGTCTATATGTTGCTTCATAAACTTTAATATTTCTGTTTAAGTATATTTTGTCTCTCATTTAAGTCATAAGTTCCATAAAATAAACACCATATCTAATACTCCAAACACTGTGTGCTCAAGTATTCAAGAAACTTCTTGGTATTTGGAAGATCCTAGTCAATCATTGTAGATCTTTATGTATGAATAAGACTATAACAATACATGAATTTATGAGTAGAATATAGTATAAATAAAATAAGTGTATTTTAAGTTAACTTGCTATGTTTATGAAGATTACTTAAGCTTGTTTCTCATGGCTGATTTTCTGTTGACAATATGATTGAGTTCATATGAGTCAGTTTTATTAGTTTTGGTGGATCAAAGTTTGAAATTAATCACCAAACTGAAATGTTAACATTGTTTTCAGATTTTTCTTATCGAAGCTAATTCTTTTGATAGCTCTTTGATATATTTATGATAAATGAGATTAAAATAAAAATGAGATGCAATGTAATATATGTTAATCTATTAAGCAGTTATCTTGAGATGTCATATCAATTTTGTCAGTTTTGTATATTTTTATTAGTTCATTTGAAATATATTGTTTGTTCTGTAATTACAGTGGATTAGCAGCTGGAGAAGACAATGGACAGAGAGGTTATTTGCTGACCTATGTCATTGCATACCTTCGGGTAAGTTATCTCTTATTTCCCTTGTCAATTTGTGTTGCAAACAATACTTTTTCTTAATTTGAGTGAATAAAATTATTATATTCTTAAATTTTAACCTACTATAATTTAGCCCATCCTTTTACATGAACCCAGAATTAGCTGTAAATCTTTAGAAGCCCAATTAACCCTTCCATATATGGTTTTGAGAAATTTAAAGATTATTTAATAGGTCCTTCTGCTCTTTAAAAGAATGGAACCTTTCCCTGTCTGGAAGCTGAATGTGCTGTTCCTAACATTGCTTGGTTGGAATCAAGCTGTCTTATTTAGTAACATTCCTCACTTGATCCATAATCTGTATTACAGATATGTAAATCTTTCTTTCACTGTCTTTAAAAGTTGTTGTTTAACTTTATTCCAAGTACTTACTAGTTCACTGATGATGATTACTATATAGAATTAAAGAAATAGTTTGTGTATATTTGAGCTCTAAAAGTTTTTTAATTCTAGATTTTCTATTTGTGAGAAACTTTCTTAGTCGTGTTAACCTCAAGAATTTGCTATGCTTGTTGATATGGAGTATTCTTTTGAAAGTTTATTCATTTGTTCATTTATTTTGTTTTATTTTTCTACTTTGGCTGTAACGAACTCAAGTTTCTTAATTGTTTTCTGCTATTGCTAGAGTTACTTTTTAAAAATATAGCTTGTTATGTAATTTAAAGGGTCTTATATTAAAACGTCATTTCTCAAATATCCTGTTGAGAATTTGGCTTCCCCAGATAATTTTTTACTTGGAAATTGTTCTGAAGGAAATACTTATATAAACTTATATAAGGGTTTTTTGTACTTCTCTAAGAAAGCTTGAATTGTGTTCTCATTTTAAAAATAATTTAATTCTAGGTAAGATCTAAATTTTAGATTGCAGTAAATTTGAAGCATGTAGGTCTTCCTGTCATCTCCTCCCATGCTTATGAGGAAAAGTACATTTATTGCATGTGCACTGTGCTGGGAATTGTGATTAACAGATTTATAGATCATGAAAGGTAATAAATGATTTGAGGTCTTATAAATAACTTTTACCTCCATAGACTGTCACTACCCCAAGTTCTCCAATAGTAAACGTTTTGGGTATACATAAAATTTTGTTTGTTAGGCATTTTCTCTAAGGATATTGGCCATTTTCCCATAATACTAAATTCAGAATTCTAGAAAATGAAATTAACTGTAACAAGTACAGCACAGACACAGTTTGGAGTAAGTTTCTTATTATTAATGTTCCAGTTAATGTTAAAGCTGAATCAAAAGCAAGTTAGAGATTTTTTTGGGGAGAGAGGTTACTTGTTTTATCTTATTTTTTATTTTCCCGGTGCTTACTATTGTCACCAAATATGTGTTTACTGAATAAATAAATGCGTAAGAGAGAAAACACACATTTCAGATCCATAACTTGGGGGATTTTTCCTGCCAACCAGGAAAAGTTAAAGTGATTCATTTTACTAGAAGTGAAAACTTAATATGTATTAATTTTGCTACCTTATAAAATCTTCTTTCATATCTTTGCAATTCTGTGGTGGCTTGTAAATTGCTCTTTCCAGTTTCAATATTAAAACACTTGTACTCAGGGTAAAGAAATTAGTATTGTAAGTTACTTATCATATGAGCATTATATCTTCTGTACTATAAAATATTTTCCTAGCAGAGGTGCTTCCAGATGTTCTATCTATTCAGTCACAACAAAGAGAGGCCGTATGTTTTCTAATTTGTTTTTAACTAGAAATTGATTTTAAGAAAGGGAGCTATCGTCTCCTTCCTCTAGTCCTACTTCCTCTCCCCTCCTCCCCCCGATTCTCCCCTCCCTGTTCCTTTGATCCTGATGACCGCTTTTTGGTATTGGTTAATTTACTGCTTAGACCACTGAAAATCTGTTCTGCTAATATTCTCTACATGTACATAGTTACTGGCTAGAGACGCCATTCATTGGAGAAAGATTTGAGTTCCTACCATGTCTGGCACTCTGCCTGGTGCCAAAGGTACAGAGGAGAAGAAGACAGACAAAGATCCTGTCCTCCGGAGGTTATAGCTCACTCTTGGGGCCACTTTCCAGTGCTCCTATCAGGTGGATAGTAAAGAGCCATGGTGGTTAAATTAGAAACATGTAATGCTAACAATTAGATGAAATACTAGTGTATCGTTGATTCTTCTGCATCTGTTAGAATTTCTTGATTTTTGTGTATGTGTCTTAACAGGACCTGGGTTTGGAATACTATGTATTAGGAGAATCTTTTGAGACTTCCGCTCCTTGGGACAGGTAAAATGAAATAAAATGCTTGATATTATTAAAATATGCTATATGAGTTGCTGAAGTAATATATCTTTGTGTGTGATTATGTAAACTTTTAAAATTTTATTAAAAAACATTGAAACGGAATCACTTTTATTTAAATTACTATCTTAATATTTAAATTCATTAGAATGTCATTTTTGCAAACCATTTTTTCAGTTTTAGGCAAATTTGTCCATGTCACGTAGAAGGAAGGTATTATTGAAGTTTACATTTTAACGAATCTTATTGAACATTAAATGTCACTATTGGTTTTACTTAGCTTTGATTTAAATTCTTATGTGATTAGTATGCTTAAATGTTGTCTAAAAAGTCCTCCCAAATTGTAAAACCTTTTGATCTTCTTTTGTAATACATCATTTAGCTTTTGATATTTGTATATGTATTATTAAGCAAGGTCTTAACCTGCATTTAAGTGATTTCTGAAAGAAATCCAATTTAAGAAATTTTGTACAGTTTCTATTTTTAAATTACACATACAAATATTGGTTAGGGAATTAATAATAACTGATTAGGAAATATGAAGTTGTTTTATTAAAAATGGACTTGTGAGTTAACTCATTCAGTAATAATTCTTGAGATTGTTAGTACATTTTATTCTAGTATACCTTACATTTTACTTTTTCTTTATAAAATGTACAAATTATTTTAAATCTACCATAAGGTATATAGGATATAACAAATCCGCATGAATCCACCTTTTAGATATTACGTATCTTAACATTTTTGTTCTACCCTAGCATCTTCTGTTCCTCCTTCAGAAAACTTTTTACTTTTCTCCATTCAGTCTTCATCTTCTGTAGTTTATGACTTTTGGTACATCGATGCTGATATTCTTTGTGTTGTAAGATAATAATTAAATTATAGTGTCAATCTGTTATTCACAATTTTTGATGCTAAATTTAGTTAAGTTCAATTTTAAGGGGAATAAATCTTGTAAATAAAAAGAATTATCCATTCGTCACCATCTGACGCTTTTGAACAGGAGATGTAGTTTGGCCACTGTTGATAGTTGTCTCAGAGACCACTTGAGTCTTTAACCCCTTTCCTTGCTGGAGAAAGTGGGCTAGTGTAGTGTTACTTCTTCAGTCTTATGAATTTCCTTGTCATCAGTTACTACAAACTGATGATTGCCATTTTGTCTTTTTATTCTTCTAACTGTGGAAGCTAATCATGCACTATGTTTTCATTTCTCTTTCTTCTTTCCTTGTATATACTTATATATTTGTTTAATTGACTCACTGACAATATCTCTTTTAAACAGGGTTACATATTTGGTTTGTTTCCATTTAAAACAACTTCCTTAGCTGAAGTTTTAATAAAAAAACGTTAAGGGAAAGCAGCTACATTCCTACCCATTTAGCAACCCATTTTGTTTCACACCTTTGGCTGGGTAGGGACCATGTTTAGCAGCAACCCATGGGATGAGGGTCTTCAACTCTCATACATTATTAGCTTGCTTGGGCTTTTCATGCCTAAGTGTCTTGAGGGATTCGTCACCTTACTAGTTTTTGTGTATTCCTCAGTGGCCCTAGAACAGTGACTACACCTGTTAGGTGCTCAATGAATAGTCTGCCTAGAGTCCTGTGCGTGAACTCTGGAATAGTGTAAGAATGCAGCCTATGAAAATGGCTGTCTAAAAGGTCTGAGTTGGAAATTTAAAGATTTTGGAGACACCAGCATGAGACTTGTGATTAAAACCAAAGGAGTGGGTATAGAGACAGTAAGGATGAAGGAAAAAAAAGAGAGCCAAAGAAAGAAGCCCAGAGAACCCCAGGATTTAAAGGATAGTCATACAAACAAGAAGTAGCAAAATTGATTGAGGAATCATATCTAGAGGATTTAGAGGAAAATTAGTGATGTGAGAGAAGTCCAGGGAAGTTTTTTTCAAGGAGGAAGTGGTCAACAGTGTTAAATTTGCTAATAGGTCAGGTAAGAATTTAAAAGAATACACAGTTATGTTTATCTCTTATATAATGATTGGTCCAAAAGGATTGTATTGACCTTTGCACAAGTTCTGTGGGAGAATACTTTTAGAATTCCCTCTCTACAAATCATTTCTAGAAAGTATCCCATTGAGGGTTATAACCGTCCAGTGCTATTCTTTGTCCCCTTTCTTCCTCATTATTACTATTATGTATTATTATGTAGCACTTAAATTCCATTTTCTGGAGTCATGATAAAGAACTTGTTACTTTTATAAGTTTGTAATATTCTTAACCCCCGTAGTTATTAAAGCTTAGTAGGTTTTATTTTTTTTTATTTATTTATTTTTTGCTGAGGAAGATTTGCCCTGAGCTAACATCTGTTGCCAATCTTCCTCTTTTCACTTGAGGAAGATTTGCCAACATCTGTGCCAGTCTTCCTCTATTTTGTATGTGGGTTGTCACCACAGCATGGCCGCCAATGAGTGGTGTACATCTGTGCCCAGGAGCCAAACCTGGGTGACCAAAGTGGAGCGTGCCAAACTTAACCGCTAGGCCATGGGGCTGGCCCTATATTTATATTTAAAGTATTTGTTTTATAAGTTGGTTTTTCAAATTAAAGACACATTAAATTTCAGTAGTCTAAGTGCTTTGCAAGAGATGTTTTAAAAACATGCATCCTTATCATTCCATAAATGAGGCATAGATAACATTGATAAATTGTATTTGCCCGTATCTCTCATAGAATAAAGCAGAATTTAGTAAAATTAGAATTTATAAATCTTCCAGATACTACATTTATAAAAATAAAATTTGACATGCTAATAAAACACTAAAACCTTTTTCATATTTATAGTTTAATCATATGTTCTTTATTCTTATTGGAAATAAAGATAACTTCAATGTGTTTTATAAAGCATAATCCATTTAAATGTTATTTTTATCAAATTGGTTCTCACATAGTCAAATAAGTCTTAAGACTAGAAATAGGCCAGCCTTCTGAGATTCTTTTATCTTTTCAAAGAAAAGTTCTCCAGATTTTAAAGAGACTAAAGTTTGAAGCCCAGAATCAGTGTCAGTATGCAGCCAGGATGTTTATTGGAGAATAAAATGGCTTATATATACCTTAAGAGTTTTATTTTCCCAATGAAACAAAATATGTGGTTATAATATTACATTACAGCTCACATTAAAAAATAGATCAATATTATTAAATATTATCAATCCCTCATCCCCTTTAAGAACTGTCCCTCACTGGTCTGTTTTCATTGACTTTTAATATCAAACAGTCTAGCATAACTTTACACATAGTTCATGCCTCGTAAGTCTCTGTTGAACTGGATTTTAGCTCAGTGCTTGAGAATAGGCTATTGAACATTTGTATAACATGATTATTAATTAAATTATTTTTAAATTAAGGAATACTTCTTAGCCATGGATATAGATTGATTTTTTTTCAAAGCTTTTAAAATCTTACAATTAAATTTATTTTGAAATTGGGTTTTCCTCAGTATAGAAAACTACCTTCAGGAGATTTGAGTATTCTCTTGAATAGAAGACTCAGTTTGAATGATCAAAGCTTGTTCATTCTTGGAGGAATAAGTATGAAAGTTTTAGTTAAGAGAATTTCTGACTTGAAGGATGCCAGATAAACCAGCATTTATTAGAATTTTTGTAACTTACTTGAAAACTTAATTTTGTATTCAATTATGTTTTCTAGGGTTATAGATCTCTGTAGAAATGTAAAAGAAAGAATAACAAGAGAATGCAAAGAGAAGGGTGTTCAGTTTGCTCCTCTTTCTACATGCAGGTGAGTGTTTTTTATACTTATATTTCTTATTCTGGAAAAAAACTAGTTTTTAATTAATGGAGTAGTGTAATTTGCCAGCTGAGGAAAAGCTTCAGTCTATTCCACTTAGCAAGCCTTTCTCAACTTCACTTACCACCTTGTTAGGATTGTGCCATTACGATTTTACAGTAGTCCTGAGCCCTTTAGGAGTAGAACACCCTTTCTTGAGTGAGCCTTCTACCCTATCTGGACAGCATGGCAGTGAAGAGCCAGATGTCTGAGCTCCTGGAATAAGAGAAGGACTCCTTCATTCACTGAAACTATAAATTACATACATAGTCAAGAAACTATAAATTATATACACAGTCAGCATAGCTCTTTCTTCAACAGAGAAAAAGCAGTTTAACCATTTTTTAGTTGTGGATTAAATGAATGGGTGTGGAATAAAGGAGTGAGTGGAACGAAAGATCCAAATGAAGAGTAACTTGTTGCTTTCCAATAGATCTTTCTGCGATAATAGAAATGTTCTCTTTCTGCCCTGTTCGGTATGGTAGCCACAAACTACATGTGGCTGTTGAGCTGTTGAAATGTGGCTAGTGTGACTGTGGAACTGAATTTTAAATTTTATGTGATTTCAAATAATTTAAATTTAAAACACCACATGTAGCTAGTGTCTTCCATATTGGATCATGGTTAACTGATGACCTTGTCCTCTTTGTAAAATAGCCACAGCCCAAAAGGAGGTATTCTTGAGAAAAGGCACTTTGTATTCAATCTTTTGACACTAATTTTCTGTGTAAACACCAAAAGATTAAATGTATCAGGATTGAATCAAGCATTTGACTTCTCTAAAAAGTGACAGGATTAACTGGAAGGGAGAATAAAGGGAAATTAGGACAGATCATGAGAACAGGGGCCGTAAAGTAAATGATACAGTAGCAGTCCAGCACTTTAAAGGTTATTGAACATTCTGTTCTGCATTATGTAATTGCTTCTCTTTTTTTTTCGTGTGTGGGGGTGTGCTTGGGTGTGTGGTTTTCAAGGACATAATGCCAATATTTATTATAGAAACGTAAAAACTTGCAATATAAGCATGAATAAATATGGGAAATTTTGGAAATAGTGTAATGTCTTTATTGGTAGTTTCTTTGTTTTGTAACATTACGTGTGTCTAAGGGTTAAGGCAGTGTTCTGCTGTTTGTTAGTAATTTAATCTCTTTGAGCTCTAAATTTATCATTAGTAGATTAGTAGATCATTAGTAGATTAGTGGTAATACCATCTACTTGATGGGACTGTTATAAGAATGAAACGAGAAAGCCTAGAAGGGCTATATAAATGCCATCTATTATTGTGATATAATTACATTAAGGTTATGGTAGACAATCCATACTAGTATTAGTAAGGAAAATCTGGGTATTTTTTTTTCTTCCTCAATGCCAAATCCTTATGAAGTCATCCAATTGTTAAACCCTCTTGGTATTTTGACATAGCACGGTAATTTCCTTTGCTTTGCAAGACTAGAAATACTTCTATACTCTTTCAACTGCTATTTCCTATGATTTTTTTCTTCTTTTCTCTATCTTTACACTCTCTCATTTTGTACTTCCCTACTACCATATTGTGTTTCTTAGTTCTACTTATTGCCCCCATTGGGACAGGTATCTTTTAGAATTTGCTAAATCGTGCCTCTGCTGGGTAAGAAAGTAAAATTCTACCATGAGATGTGAGGAAATCATCTTTCTTACACATTAACTGTTCATGTTAATCAGAAAGATCTCCTTGAAATTATTTCTTCTGCTTCTTTGTGGGAGAGAGAGTCAGGGTTTGAAGAGCATTTCAGGAAGTACCAAGTCAAGTCTATGTATTAACTTGTTTTAGAACAAGTATATTCGGGGTAGAATCAGAGAATGTAAAACCCAAAAATGTGGATTTTTAGAGATTATTGGCTGGGCATTTGATATATCTGAAGGAAGGGAAAATAGGGGCCTTGTTCTGTACAGTAAAAATCTTGGTAAAGCTACTGGTGGCTTAGTGACTGGTCTTAGAACCTTTCCAAATAAAGATGTAAGAATGTACATGTTCTTTTTTTTTTTTTTAATTTGGAGGTATCTTTAAAAATGAACCTTTTATCTTAAAATCTAAGAAAAAAAATTTATTTACGTTATCAACCCTGACTGATACTTGGTTCTTCTTCTGACGGTCTAGTCTGTCAGGCCTCTTAGTAAAATACTGACAAAAAATCAGCCCTAATAATCCATAAATCATTTATTACCAGTGAAGTTTGAAACACTTTAAATAATTGAATCTGTTCTTTTGTAGCCGAGAGTTCTTATTCCTTTATTTTGTCACGTAGTAACTTAGCAGATTTTGTCACTCCTTCCTTCTGCTCACCTCCCTAGTCAGCATCTCTCGAGACTTCTCTTCCATTATAAAAGTGTCATTGTGATAAACCACTACTTAGTGAAAGTGATTGGGATATTCTGCCTTAGAACACCTTCTGTAGTAACACTTAAGTCTTAGTTCTTCAGAAGGTAGGCCTAAGGATCTTCATTACGTGTTGTAGCAGAGATAGAATTGGTATACATAGACTAAACTGGCCATGTCATTTGTTAAGTACCTATTTTTTTGAGAATGATTTTCTGATAAAAGCTTGTATGCTCAGCTTCTGTGATCATCTTAGAAAACCAAAGTTTAGAATGTGCAAAGTCTAGTTATTTGAATGGTTTTGATAAATAGGAGTTTTAAATATAGTTCTTACAGCTTATATTTGATTAACCTAACATTTAACTAGAGTTTGATTTTAGTTTAGTTTGATTTGAACTGCTTAATGTGGCCAAGGGAATTATTCTGTGTTGAATGTATATGTTGAATGTGTGGGATGTATTCTTTAAACTAGTTTTTAAAAAAGCTATTCCAAAATTAATTTTAAATAATTATATATCTCATTGAAATCAAAGATCCCAAGGAAAATAATTCAGTTGTAGGGTGCATTTATTGAGTTCATTTACAATCATGTGCCGCGTAACATTTTGGTCAGTGATGCACCACATATATGATGGTGATCCCATAAGATTCTTGCCATCCAGCCTAGGTATGTAATAAGCTATACCATCTAGGTTTCTGTAAGTACACTCTATGATGTTCACACAATGATGAAATCGCCTAATGATGCATTTCTCAGAACGTGTCCCCATCATTAAGCAGCGCATAACTGTATTTCATTTCTATCCATTAAAAGGCACTTTGTATATTGGAATAGAAATTTTAACCCTAAACTTTGTGAAGAAATTTTATGGGAAGGAATTCTTAGCCAGTGATTCTAATACAAGTAAAGTACTCTGAAAGTGTAGAGCTCAAAAGATTTTTAGAAATTGAAGAATAATATAATGACTTTGGCAGCCACACTGTCACTTGTCCCCATGATTTTGTAAGAGGTTGGTGTTTAAGTGCTTAAATGATAGAACTGATCTATTAAAAGGTGTTATATCTGAGTCACTTTCTGAAATGGACCCAAATTGAAGTTTTCCAAAAGATGTTTTCATTATTTCTACTTTGTCTTTTTTTTTTTTTTTGAGGAAGATTGGCCCTGAGCTAACTACTGTCAGTCCTCCTCTGTTTTCTGAGGAAGCCTGGCCCTGAGCTAACATCCGTGCCCATCTTCCTCTACTTTTTGTATGTGGGATGCCTACCACAGCATGGCTTGCCAAGCAATGCCATGTCCCCACCCGGGATCCGAACCGGCGAACCCCAGGCCGCCAAGAAGCGGAACGTGTGAATTTAACCACTGCGCCACCAGGCTGGCAATACTGATCAGTCAAGTTGTGTTGTAACTTTAGAAGCCTACTTATCTACAAAAACGGAACTGTATAATATAGATCCTGGATTTATTGGAAGATGGCACTGCTCTATTAATATTTAGTTACATTTTCTGTTTATTGATATTAATGATTCTCATATGAGTAATGTATATTTTACTAATTTCTATAAACTCATTTCATTCATGTATCCTTTAAATTTATTTTAAGTTTGTTATTCCTAGTGATAATGTCCTCATAGTCAAAATGGTTCTCCATTTTTCTTAAACTTTGTAAATCTGGTACTTAAAATGTAAACATTCAAGCGATCTTTTTTATGGGTGTGATTAACACTAGAAGAAAAACACAGCTGGCAAATTGACAGTAGCATTGTTAAACAGTTCATTTCTTCTGTTCTCAGGCACCTAACATTTGGCCTAAAAGGCCATTAAAATTTTAGATTAGATTCTATTTGTATTGTGTAGTAAAAAGAGTATTTTTTCTGTATTTGCTCCTTCTGTTAAATTAAATTCTTTGTGGGAACCTCTGTAAATTGCATTCAGAGATTTGACTATGATTACCTTAGCTCCCTTTTAAATGCTTCATCTAATTGCATTTTGAAAGCCCAAATATATATCAGATTATGATTTCATAATCTAACATTCTTGATATCTTATGTAATCACACACAACATGCACACTTAGGGGACCCAGAGTATAAAACCTTCAGAGACACTATTTTAAGGTCACGTCACTGCATTTGATATGATCATTCAATTTGTTTTCAAAGTCATACTAATTTTTCATGTGAACTTGGTGGAGAATGCTGTAGTTTACCCAGTCTAATCATTTTTGGTATTTGAACGTTTCTCTTGTTTCCTAGTTTTAAGTTCTCATACTTATTTCTGTTAACTTCGAGAAACTGTAGAAGATACAATGGATCACCAAGTTCCACTTAGTCTGTTTTGGGACTGTCTTTAACTGCAAGATACTTCATGAAAAAAAAAATTCTTTCTGAGAATGAAAGTGTGAATGGTGGGGTTTTGTTTATTTCAGGGCAATTGGAGAAACATTTACATTGTTTTTAAATTTAACTTTTTTTTGTTTTTTTTTTAAATTTAAACTTTTTTTGGATGATAATCCAGACTTAGCAAAATTGTAAGAAATAGTGCAATTAGTTCCTATAGATCCTTCATCCAGCCAATCTGTGTTGCTTCCATGGAGTAGGAGTCTGGGTAGAGAATGAGAGAGTGGCTTAAGCAAATCATTCCGATGATCTTGCCTTTAAGTTTCTAGATGTTATATCTGATTTCACTTAACTTAAAGCCTTGCGGGGATTTTGTCTGTTTGTTTTTTAGGGTGACGCAGACATATGATGCAGGTGCATGTGTCTATTTCTACTTTGCCTTTAACTACAGGGGAATAAGTGACCCGCTGACTGTGTTTGAACAGACCGAGGTAATTTTACATCCATGAATATAGCTCTTTGATACTTGTATTAGTTTAAATAAACTTTACTATCGATTTATGAATGTTTAGTTTGAGTCTCTTTAATCACTCGTGGCTTACCTGGTTGATAGCCCATAGAAATAAAAAGCATATTTGCTGCACTGGATTGTATACTGAATTGTGAGCTTAAAATTAATATTCTCTACATATTTTAGAATTAATAGTCTAAAATTAATGTTCTGTAGCCTGTGCTTCTTTGATTGTTACTTACAGTATGTAATACCTGATAAAACTAAATACAAACTGTAGGAATCCTTGATACCACTTTGGCAGCCCATCCATCTCAGGTGGTGGCTGCTGTTGAGGTCAGCAGCCCTAATGCTCCTGGTCTATGTTGCTGTAATGTCCTTATTCTAGGTTTATAATTTTTTGTTTGCTAAAACTGTATGTAGTCTATTGAGGTTCATTTGCTAGCAGTTTCTATTACATTTCTTAAATGGCCTTAAGCTTCTAATTTTTATAAAGCCTTCTGTTTGATGGTCAGTATTTTTCATTGCAAGTGTACCTAGAGTTGAAGAAACAGACTAGACTGTGGAGGAACCAAGAAGAGACTTGAGCTTTGTTAAAACCTCGGGTGCCCTAGGGTTTTAACGGTATTGCATGCCTGCCGAAGATAGTCCCACAGGGTGATTTTCAGTGGCACACGTTTAGACCTAAACCACAGATAGGGTTTGGTTGGCTCCCTCCTATGCCTCCCCCAACCTTTTGTTGTTGTTGTTGTTACAGCTTTTTTGAAGTATAACTGAAATACAGTAAACAGCACTTATTTAAAGTTTTGACTTAATGTGTACACTTCTGAAATCATCACTCCAATCAAAATGATGAGCGTGTCTATCACCTACACAAGTTCGGTTACTTTCCCCATCACCTTAGCCTTTCAGTGTTTCAGTATTGCCCTCTGGCTACCCAGAGGCCCCGTCCCTGTAGTACTACAAGAGTGAAATTATTCCTTCTTTCCCAGTCTAAACTGCCATTCTCCAAGTGCTCCTGATTTCAGGTAGCTATTGCTTTATTTAAAATAATTTGTTAGAAGATATAATCTCTTAGAGCAGGGCTTCCATATTTATGATTCATTTGAAAAACCCTAAATCCTAAGTGATGAGGATTCTTATAAATTACTTTGCAATGAGATGTGGTCCATCTGTCCCATCTGGGCCCGAACGCCTGATGGCTTATCCATACCCGAGTAATTCTGAGAGGTTAAAGGTACTGTAAATATTTCACCTCATGGCTATTGTATACTCAGAAATTGTATGTAATTCCAGTTTCTGTTACCCTTTTTTCACCCTGCACGTCAGTCATTCTGTATTTTGCTTTAAGTGTTAATCTTTCTAACCTTTGTGCTCTATAGGGAGCCTAGTCAGGGCCTAACATGTTAGGAGGATAAAACGAGGGTTTTTTCCCCACACTTAGATATCCATAGGCCTGACAAGTAATTTGTCCCAAGACATTGACCTAAGAAATGTTCTCCATAACAGCTTTTATGGTTGATCCCTGATAGCTTTGTAAGTAATCTTGAGTCCGATGCCCACTGTATGATATTAAGTGAGTAATTTAAGCATCTAAGCCTCGTTTTCTTTATCTGTGAAATAGGAGTAATTATAATTATTCCATAAGGCTATAGTGAGAATAAGTTACTGTGGGTAAATTGCTTAGTACTTTTCTGGACGTAGAACAAGCAGTCAATAAATGTCGGTTACTAGTGTTTGTTGATATAGTGAGATGTTTACTGCTGAATAGGACTAGACTCTGTCTTCATGAAATTTTTTTTATTATTAACAATTTAGTGCTGCTGAATTGATCGTTTTGCCTTCTTTTTCTTTTCTAGAATCTCAAAGTGACTGTTGTAGTAGACATTGTGACTACTCACTAGAAAAAAACTAATAAAGCTAGGCTGTATATTTTAATTGCTTTTTGAATGTAGTTAACCTAGGGGAAAAGGAAAATTAGGCTTCTAGTTTATTATTTAACCCAGGAAGTATGTGCCTCCTTTGGGAGCTGGGTCTTACTCTTTCACTTCAAAGTGAAATCTAAGTAGCAACTGTTTGTCGTATTTTCTCCAAATACAGGCAGCTGCTAGAGAAGAAATCCTCGCTAATGGAGGGAGCCTGTCGCATCACCATGGAGGTATTTTTTGGGGATAGAATTTCTAATATTCCTACTGTTAAAAATATTTGGTTTTATAAAATGCTGGGAAGAGTCATAAACTGAGTAATTTGAGAGCACTTCAGATTTCTTGAAAGTTTTTATGTCCGTCACTGAGGTAGTCTAGGTTGTGGTAGTAACCAACAGAAGCTTGACTTGGCAAGCTTGCCTCGATAAGGAAGCAGGCTTCTGAGTTCTCAGGGAATTTCATGTTACCCAGGAATAGCTCAGCTTGCCTGAGAGATATGTCCCCATTACAGCAAAAGTTTTCAAAGGGGAAAAAACCCTACATAAATGTTTTTCAGTCACTATTGAATGTAGCTGGACATCAGTTGTACCATATATTGAAGAGCTGTTTGTTCTGCCCATCCAAAATTCATCAAATTAGTCAAGACAAGATATGAAAAAAATCTTTTCAAGATTTTAATGCTATTTTCTGATTACTTGGTGAACATTGTGGTATGTATTAAGTTTTATCATAGGATTGATCACATCACAAATAAAAGATATATCTACCTATGTTACTAGCAGGCTTATAAAAGTGATATGAGGCAATTTTTAAAAAGTTAAACAATGGCCATTCTTCCATTAAAATTATAATTTTTAAGGTTATCCAACTATTTTCTGTAATAGAAATTTGTTCTTAATACGTCCTGCAATATAATTTGGTGCTTACAAAAATACCTATGTGTAGATTTTTAAATTTTAATTTTTTTTAGGGAGGAGCGTGAGGATAAATGACCACTGAATTTAAGAATTCAACTCCTCCTCTGCCCTGGATTCTTCATATCCCTCTTTCCCTGTTTGATTTTTCCATCATAGCATTTAGCATTATCCAGCATGCTATATCTTTATACTTCTTAAAATTAGCTATGAGGACAGGTACTTCAGTTTTGTCTTTTGCTGTGTACTAGTACCTAGAACAGTGCATGGGCCCAGTTAGCCCTCTGTACATGCATGTAGGATGAATGAAAGAATTTTCGTGAAAAAAGATTTTGGGCTATAGAGGATCTGTGTCCAGAAAACATAATAGCCAGGCCTAGAGAAGATTGCTAATGTGGTTGAATGAAATTGAAAGACAATTCCCAGCGTCTTTGTGCCAATTTAATGTTTTGCTATCACCTTACTTTTTTCTCAACCCCTACAAATAAATTTCTCACTTAGTGACTGATAAGCATTGAAGTGAATGAATTTATTCTTTCCCTCCTCCTCCTGTTTATTATCTTTTGATGGAGATTATCTAAGGAATGTTAGAATGACAAAAATGAAAAAAAGGAGGAAAGTGGGTATTAGAAACCTCTCAAGTGGAATTAAAAGTTTCTGATGAATCTGAAAGTCTAAACCTAATTTTGCAAATTTAACCATGGGGTATTTCATAAAGATACTTAGATTTTTTAGCACCTTCCCTTAAAATGTTCAGAAAGCCATGTACATTATTTAAAATCTTTTTTATATATTCTATTTCAGGATGCCACTTTATTAGTATGTGAGGAACTTGTAAAAACATACTATCATGAAGTAATGATATGTTCTTCATTCTAAATCGATTGTTTGGAGGGAGGAGACATAGTACTTTTGCCAGAATTACTTGTTTGAAGAAAAATAAAATTTTCTTTCTATAGCCCACAGTTTCACCTTTTGGTACATGTCAACAGCCAACAGTGCACTTTTTCCTCTAAGATTGGAGATATTAACCCCTTATCAGATATACTGTTTGTAAATATATTCTCCCAATTGTTAGGTTGTCTTTTTGTTTTGTTGATGGTTTCTTTTGCTGTGCAGAAGCTTTTTAGTTTGATGTAGTCCCATTTGTTTATTTTTTCTCTTGTTTCCCTTGTCTGGTCAGACATGGTACTTGAAAATATGCTGCTAAGCAAAGTTTGAAGAACATACTGCCTAGGCTTTCTTCTAGAAGTTTCATGGTTTCAGGGCTTACGTTCAAGTCTTTAATCCATTTTGAGTTCATTTTTGTGTATAGTGTAAGATAGTGGTCTATTTTCATTCTCTTGCATGTGGTTGTCCAGTGTTTCCAACACCATTTGTTGAAGAGACTTTCTTTTCTCTATTATATGTTCTTGGCTCCCTTGTCAAAAATTTTCTGTCCATAGACGTATTGGGTTTATTTCTGGCCTCTCAATTCTGTTCCATTGATCTGTGTCTCTGTTTTTGTGCCAGTACTGTGCTGTTTTCATTACTATTGCTTTGTGGTATATTTTGAAATCAGAGAGTGTGATACCTCCAGCTTTGTTCTTTTTTCTCAAGATTCGTTTGGCTATTCGGGTCTTTTGTTTTTCCATATAAATTTTAGGATTCTTTGTTCTATTTCTATGAAAAGTGTCATTGGAATTTTGATGGGGATTGCGCTGAATCTGTAGATTGCTTTAGGAAGTATGGACATTTTAACTATGTTAATTCTTCCAATTCAAGAGCATGGGATATCTTTCCATTTCTTTGTGTCTTCAGTTTCTTTCAACAATGTTTTATAGTTTTCAGTGCATAGGTCTTTCACCTCTTTGACTAAGTTTCTTCCTAAGTATTTTATTTTTTTGTTGTTGTAATTGTAAATGGGATTTTATTAATTTCTCTTTCTGCTACTTCATTGTTAGTGTATAGAAACAACTGATTTTTGTACGTTGGTTTTGTATCCTGCAACTTTACCATATTCATTTATTATTTCTAAAAGTTTTTTTGTGGATTCTTTAGAGTTTTCTATATATAAAATCATATCATCTGCAAATAGTGACAATTTCAATTCTTCCTTTCCAGTTTGGATCCCTTTTTTTTTCCCCAAGGGAGATTAGCCCTGAGTTAACATCTGCCAATCCTCCTCTTTTTGCTGATGAAGACTGGCCCTGAGCTAACGTCTGTGCCCATCTTCCTCTACTTTATATATGGGACACATACCACAGCATGGCTTGCCATGCAGTGCCATGTCCACCCACGGGATCCGAACTGGCTAACTCTGGGCTGCTGCAGTGGAATGTGCGCACTTAACCACTGCGCCACTGGGCTGACCCCTTGAATTCCTTTTGTTTCTTTTTCTTTCCTGATTGCTCTGGCTAGGACTTCCAATCGTATGTTAAATAAGAGTGTGAAAGTGGGCATCCTTGTCTGGTTCCTGTTCTTAAGAGGGATAGCTTTCAGTTTTTCTCCATTGAGAATGATATTAGCTGTGGGTTTGACATATATGACCTTTATTATGTTGACGTACTTTCCTTCTATACCCATTTTAGTGAGAGTTTTTATCATAAATGGATGCTGTATCTTGTCAGATGCTTTCTCTGCATCTATTGAGATGATCATGTGGTTTTTCTTAATTTTGTTAAGTGGTATATCATGCTGATTGATTTGTGGATGTTGAACTATCCCTGGATCCCTGGAAGAAATCCTACTTGATCATGGTATATGATCTTTTTAGTGTATTGTTGTATTCGATTTGCTAGTATTTTGTTGAGGATTTTTGCATCGGTGTTGACCAGTGATATTGGCCTATTTTGTGTGTGTGTGTGTGTGTGTGTGTGTTGTCCTCTTCTGGTTTTGTATCAGGGTAATGTTGGCTTTGTAGAATGAGTTAGGAAGCTTCCCTTCCTCTTCAATTTTTTGGAAGAGTTTGAGAAGGATAGGTACTAAGTCTTCTTTGAATGTTTGGTAGAATTCACCAGGAAAGCCATCTGGTCCTGGACTCTTATTTTTTGGGAGGTTTTTGATTACTGTTTTGTCTCCTTATTCGTGATTGATTTATTCAAATTCTCTATTTATTTTTGATTCAGTTTTGGAAGGTTGTATGATTCTAAGAATTTATCCATTTCTTCTGGATTATCCAATTTGTTGGCGTATTGGTTTCATAGGATTCTCTTATAATCTTCTGTATTTCTGAGGCATCTGTTGTAATTTCTCCTTTTTCATTTCCGGTTTTATTTATTTGAGCCTTCTGTCTTTTTCTTGGTGGGCCTAGCTAAAGGTCTGTCAGTTTTGTTTATCTTTTCAAATAACTGGCTCTTGGTTTCATTGATTTGTTTCTATTGTTTTTTTATTCTTTCATTTATTTCTGCTGTGATTTTTATTATTTCTTTCCTTCTACTGATTTTGAGCTTTGTTTGTTCTTCTTTTTCCAGTTCCTTTAGGTGCACTGTTAGATTGTTTATTTGAGGTTTTTCTTGTTTGTTGAGGTAGGCCTGTATTGCTGTAAACTTGCCTCTTAGAACCGCTTTTGCCATATTCCAATAAATTTTGGCGTATTTTCATTTTTATTTGTCTCCAGGTATTTTTTTATTTTTCCGTTGACTTAATCATTGTTCAGTAGCATTTTGTTTAATCTCCACATATTTATGGTTTTTCTGATTTTCTTCCTGTAGTTCGTTTTTAGTTTCATATCTTTTAGCTCAGAAAAGATGCTTGGTATTGTTTCAGTCTTCTTAAATTTATTGAGACTTATTTTGTGGCCTAATATGTGGTCTATCCTGGGGAATGTTCCATGTGCATTTGAAAAGAATGTGTATTCTGCTATTTTTGGATGGAATGTTCTGTATATATCTACTGAGTCCATCTTGTCTAAGCTGTCATTTAAGGCCAGTGTTCCCTTATGGATCTTCTGTTTGGATGATCTATCCATTGGTGTAAGTGGAGTGTTAAGGTCTCCTACTATTATTGTGTTACTGTCTGTTTCTCCTTTCATGTCTGTTAATAATCTCCTTATATATTTAGGTGCTTCTGTGGTATTTTTGATACGAAGTACACTTAATGCTTTTTCACGTTGTTGTATGTTTTCCATGTTATAAATGTTACTGGTCCACAAGGCAATAGAGTTTCAAAGAATGGTAGTCCTTTCCCTGAAGGACCTTAGAATCCAGTAAAATAATATGGTAGCATTTCAACAGGCCACTGATCAAAACTGGTAGGATTATGATATCATTATCACTTTTTCACCAAGGCAAAAGTCTCCCTTTTTCTTTGAAAAACACTCAAAAGGTGACTTTAATAAACATGTAAAATGCTATAAATGTTGAAACAGTGAAGAGAAGGGAGATGGGATAGGGAAGGAATTAACATTTATAAAGCTATAAATATTTACTAGGTGCTCTGCATAACTTAATCTCCTTTAATTCTGCTCAAAATGCTGTGGAGTAGGTAGTATTCTTGTCTTTCCAATGAAGATATATTAAGGTTCTGAGTGTACAGTAACTTGCCCAAAGGTATCAACAATAATTGTTAGTGCCAGAATTTGAATTTGAACTCGAGTCCTCCTGCTTCAGTGTTCTTGTTATCTTACTTAAGAGCCTAAAATAGGGAAAATCAGCAAAAAGCTAAAAAGATTGAAATTGACAGCTTTTGGAAAGAGACATATAATAAAAAAAGGATATGAAAGACTAAACATTACTGTTTTTCTTTTAAAATATAAAATCTCTACTTCTTTAATTTTGACATTAAGTTAATTACCTGTCCTGCTGTAGATGTTAAAACAGAAATGAATCGGGGTCAGCCTGGTGGCACAGCGGTTAAGTTCGCACGTTCCGCTTCTCAGTGGCCCGGGGTTCGCTGGTTCGATCCTGGGTGCAGACATGGCACCACTTGTCAGCCCATGCTGTGATAGGCGTCCCACATATAAAATAGAGGAAGATGGGCATGGATGTTAGCTCAGGGCCAGGCTTCCTCAGCAAAAAGAGGAAGATTGGCAGTAGTTAGCTCAGTGCTGATCTTCCTCACAAAAACAAAAAACAGAAATGAATCAACATTTTAATTTCCTCATCAGAGATATTTCATTGTTTTCTCAATTCTTGCACATAAGTCAGTTTGACTTTCTTTCTATTGTAAGTTTCTAACACATTAGCAGTATCAGGTAATAAAAACAAATGCAAGTCAGGTCATGTTACAGTAAAACTCCTTGTATAATTTATGTGCATTTTTAGGTTCTAGGCTTATAGACTTTTGTTTGTTGAAGATTCCAGGTTTCATGAAATAGTGTATTTTTAGAAATTTTTAGCTTGAATTTGAATGTGGCAAAGTTTGGTTACATATTAATTCATGGAGAGGTTCTGCTTTATTTAAATAGAATTCTTTTATTTCTGTCATATTTTTATATTCTGTGTGGTCAAAAATATCACCGCATGGAAACATACTCTAAACTATCTAGTTTCTTTTATTGCTTAGAAAAAGAAACTAGGGAAGCCTGAATGCAAAATATGTTTCATATGTGCTGGTAAAATGAAGATGCTTTCCTTTGGCCAGCTTGTCCTCTTTCAAACTGCTCAATGTTGGAGTGCTCCAGGGCTCAGCCCAGAGCCAGCTCATTCTCTGTGTTCACTCGCTCCCTGACTGATTACCTCAGTCCCAGGACTTAAAACCCTATGTGCTGATGACTCCCAATACCAGATGGCATCCCCACCATGACACTCTAGTATAGGTCACTATTTTTTCCTTCTGGGACCACTGCAGTAACCTCCTGACTGGTCTCTTTGCTCCTGCTCTTGCTCCCCTACTGTCATTTGTCTTGCTGCCAGAGTAATCTTTTTAATACTCAGTGTTTTGGCCTCATATTCAGAATAAAATCCAAAGTCCTTATCAGGACCTTCAAGGATAGGCATGGTATGTCTCTCTCTCTCTGTCCTCATCTCTTACTGCTTTTTCCTTCTAGCACTGTTGACCTTCTTACTATTCCTAAGACATATCTTTCCCTTTCAAAGCCTTTGCTATTTGTTTCCTCTTTTTCTGATGTTCTTTCTCTTGTTTTCCCCCCCGTGATTTGCATTGTTCCCTTCCCCATCGTTTAGATCTCTAATATAATGGCACCTTCTTAGAGGTGCCTTCCCTGTTCTCTTGTGTAGTTCTGTGTTCCTTATTTGAATAAGTTCAGTGAGGTTGCTGACTTTATCGTGTTCGTCACCGTGTTCCACAGTCCCTAGCACAGTGACTGGCTGTTCTACACAGTAAATGCTCAATACGCATGTTAAGGGAGTGGATAAGTGCCCAAGTGCTCACAGAATTTGGGGCCTTTTTGAAAATTCTCAAACAGCTCTGAATCTTTCCTGTTAGAGTAGTGTTAGTCTCATTGCTGATTGACTTCAAACCTTTAGTAATCAGGCCTGGTTTGAATGTAGAGTCATGTTTAATCATGGAAAGGCTCAGTTTATTCCATAATATTTCTGGGAAAATGCATTAGCCAAGTCAGTTATTTAGTGGAAAAGTAGGTAAAATAATGTGTATTTCTCTACAACCACATAACACCAGCCATTTTAGTATTCTTCCACAGATGCGTGTTGTGTGTGTAAGATTCATTCAGACTTTGTCTTAAAACACTTAAGAGTTTGACAGCCTTTAAACAGTGGGGAAAGAACATGGGCTTTGGAATCAAATCTGTATTTGACTTCTGGCTCTTTACTTAACCAGCTGTGTGACTAAGGGAAATAACTTCTCTGAGCTACAGTGTTCTCATCTGCAAAATGGGAATAACAGTACCTCCCTCAGAGATTATTGCAAGACTTAAATTTGATAATGTATGTAAAGCATCTAAATTGCCTTGCATATGGTAGGTGCCTCAAAAACAGTCACTTTTTTAAAAAATAAAAGCAATAGACAGCACCAGGTGAAACTCTGGTTTGTATTCTTAAACTCTTGCCCTAACTATTGAAGAAAGGATTACAGTTTATTTGAAAAAGATCCATATGTTCAAGGGATATGATTGAACAGTTGTCTTAATGTATTTTCATCATAACCTGCAGTTGGTCTCACTTTATAGGCAGTTGTATTACAGTCTGTATGAAAGAGAAATAAATTTCCTTCACACTGTTGGCTACAAAATTTGTTATAGAAAAATGTGTATTTTCGTAAATGCTTTTCTGCTTAAAGTTAATCATCTGATTTGTGAATTTCAAATATCCTTTGCTATTCAGTATAGTTTCATAAAGCAGAAGCGTTTTCATATAAATTTTAAATAGAATGGGTTTAATTGTCCTGCTAAACTTAATCAATAATAGAGCTTTTGAGAGATGACTTCTTTTTATTTATTTATTTATTCTTCTCTTTTTTTTTTTTTTTTTTGAGGAAGATTAGCCATGAGCTAACTACTGCTAGTCCTCCTCTTTTTGCTGAGGAAGCCTGGCCCTGAGCTAACATCTGTGCCTCTACTTTATATGTGGGATGCCTACCACAGCATGGCATGCCAAGCAGTGCCATGTCCACACCCAGGATCCGAACCGGTGAACCCCGGGCTGCCGAGAATCGGAACGTTCCAACTTAACCTTGCGCCCCTGGGCTGGCCCAGATGACTTCTTTTTAATGTGTAGAAAAGATTTTTCTTAATTTGCATCCTGAACTTAAAACTCAAGTTGACCTCTTTATTTACTGACCATCAGGCAGTGTCGTGACACTCTCAGTACCATTTTTGAGCTCAAGAGTAGAAGGGCTAGAGGTTGGGGAAATATTGATGCAGTTTCTCTTAGAGAGTTTGGCCTGTAATTGTGATTAATAACAGTTGCTTTCATTATCTGGAAACAGACAGACTGGTTTGTCTGCCTACAATCATGCTGTGATAAATGGAGCTATTTTACCTCTGGTTTTGTATATCAGAGAAAACAGATGTAGTCTGGAACTGGAGGCTATAGGAAATTGTAAAGCCTGCTTAACTTAATCTTCATAGTGCTTGTTTTTGTAACTGAGGAGCTGGTCAGTTTAAACAGCAGAGTTTATATCAGCCATGTATTTAATTTTAATTTATGACTTAAGTTTTTAAGTTGTTCATTTGGTAAAATTATAACTAAGTCCTTATTGGGAAGTAAAAAACCTGATTAAATATAACCAGTCTTACTTTAAATATTGGTGTCTTAACTGAACCAAGATTATTTCCTATGTTCAGAGAATAACTATGGGGCAGCTGCTCTTAGCTTTTTTTGTGGTCTTAACAGAATCCAAGAGTGTCAGAAACTTTAAAAGTAAAAAGAGACTACTTAAAAGAATGACCAAAAGATCAGTGTTGAGGCTGTTTATTAAAAACCTGTAGTATGAAATAAAAGACATACAAATTGGAAAGGAAGAAATAAAGCTGTCACTATTTATAGATGACATTATTGTCTTTTTAGAAAAAATCCCAAAGAATCTACAGATACAAGATCATCAAGATTGTAGAATACAAGAGCACACGCAAAAATCATTTGGATTTCTGTATGTTAATAACAAACATATAGTAACTGAAATTTAAAACACAATACCATTTACAGTTGCACCAAAGAAAATGAAATAGGCGTAAATCTAACAAAATATATATGTACTTAGGCGTAAATCTAACAATATATACAGGATCTGTATTGTGAAAACTATAGAAGGTTGATGAAAAAAATCAGAGAAGGCCTAAATAAATGGAGAGACTCTGTTCATGGATTGGTAGAAAACTGAACATGGTAAAGATGTCAGTCCTCCCCAGATTGATCTATTTGTTTAATACAATTCCTTTCAAGATTTTGGCAAGATTTTTAGTAGATATAGAAAAGATTATTCAAAATTTGTTTTGTAAGCAAAGGAGCTAGATAGCTAACAGTTTTGAATAAAGAAAATAAAGTCATAGGAATCAGTCTACCTGATTTTAAGACTTACAATATTGGTACAGCTACAGTAATCAAGACTATGTGATATTGGAGGAGAGACACGTTTATCAATAGAACAGAATAGAGAATCCAGATATAGACTCACACAAGTGTGTCCAGCTGATTTTGACAAATCCAATGGAGGAAGCATCTAGCTTTTTTAACAAATGGTACTGGAGCAACTGGATACCCACAGGCAAAAAAAAAAAAAAAAAAGAGAACGTTGTTTTTTAAACCTCACACTTTCTACCAAATTAACTCAAAATAGATAATAGATTTAAATGTAAAACATAAAATAATAAAACTTTAAAAAAAAACAGGAGAAAATCTTCAGGCTCTAGAGATAGGCGAAGAGTTCTTAAACTGGTCACCAAAAGTACGGTCCATTAAAGGAAAAATTGACAAACTGGATCTCATCAAAATTAAAAATGTTTGCTCTGTGAAGGACTCTAAAGAACATGAAAAGGTAGGCTACAGAGTGGGAGAAAATATGTGCAAACCACATATCCAAAAAAAGACCTCTGTCTATAAGATATAAAGAACTCTCAAAACTCAATAGTAAAATGCAAACAATCCAATTAGAAAATGGGCAAAAGATATGAAAATCATTTCACTGAAGAGGATATACAGATGGCAAATAATCACATGAAAGATGTTCAGCATCATTAGCCATTAGGGAATGTAAATTAAAACCACAAGAGAAATCATTATGCACCTATCAGAAAGCTAAAATTAAAAAATAGTGACAAAATCAAATGCTGGTGAGGATGCGGAGAAACTAGATCAATTATACATTGCTGCTGGTGACATAAAGTGGTGTAGCTATTCTGTGAACAGTTTGGCAATTTCTTATAAAAGCAAACATACAGCTACCATTCAACCCAACAATTACACTCGGGCATTTATACCAGAGAATTGAAAACCTATTACTCATAATAGCCCAAAACTGGAAACAACCCAGATGTCCTTCAGCTAGCAAATGGCTGGCTACACAAACTGTGGTACATCTATCCTGTGGAGTACTGCTTAGCAATAAGAAGAAATGAACTGTTAGTGCATCCAGCAACTTGGATGTTTCTCCAGGGAGTTATGCTGAGTGAAGAAAAAGCCAATCCCGAAAGATTACCTACTGTTGGTTCTATTGCTATAACACTTTTGCAATGACAAAATTATAGAACTAGAACGGATTAGTGGTTTCCAGAAGTCGAGTGTGGGGTGGAGGTGACTATACACAGGCAACGGTGGGATCCTTGTGATGATGGTACTGTTCTGTATCTTGATTATGTCAGTGTCAATATCCTGGTTGTGATTTTGGTCTTTTGATACTACCAGATGAGTATAGCCTTTCCAATATTGGATCTTTATCAGACTATCAATAAGATAGCACAAAGTTTGTTTGGCCCTTTAAATTAATTTTTCCCCCTTGGTTTCTTGTGACTGGCTTTTTCTCACATAATTTATAAGTAGTTTCCATTGAAGCAATGTTCTAAGTAGTTGGAATCCAAGACCAGATTGTAAAAGCCAATTTAACCCATAATTTAGCTGAAAATTTAACTATTTCAGCTGTATCATAGGATAAACAGATTTGAGAGCTGACAAAAAGTCTGTTGTAAGAACGTCTTGATCCCTGTGCCTTCCCACCCGTGAAATTACAGATTCCCCGTCCAAGACAAAAGAGAAGGGACAACATTGTGTTTGCCATCTCTTACCTTGGGTTATATATACCCATTGTGGCTTCCAGCCTCACGTGTGTCACTAGGAGAGAATAGGTGGTTTGGATAATACAGTCATCCTTTAGTATCTGTGGGGGATTGGTTCCAAGAGGCCCCCTCAGATACCAGAATCCACGCATGCTCAGGTCTCTTAGTCTGCCCTGCATGGTATTGTTGGATGCGGAACCCATGGATACAGAGGGCCGACTGTACTACCTCTCTGGACCTCTAAAGAGAACTTTTTCATCCAAGACTTTTCTGAGTACTAGATGTTTGCCTCTCTGAGAATGCCTGTACTACATTATTATATTATATTGTTATAGAGTAACTAACTTTTTATAGTTAGTTTTATGTGATTAGCAAACAATTCATCCTAATAGATATTTTCAAGTGTAACGTCTGTTAAAAGTGACTTTAGGTAAAATTTATTTTTAATGTTGTTCTGTGTTGTCTAACATAGAAATCACTAGGCTACATGCAGCTATTTAAGTTTAAATTAACTAAAATTAAAAATTCATTTCCTCACTTGCACTAGCCACCTTTCAAGAGCTTAATATCCACATGTGGCTAGGAGCTTCTATGTTAAACAGTGGAGTATAGAAATTTCTGTCATCACAGAAAGTGCTACTGGACAGTGCTGTGAATCTTTATTTCATATATATTTTCACACATTGACCGGAAAAATGGCCAAAAAAAAATGACTCAAAAGTTTTCTTCAGTAGACATTAGATTCAAGTCTTTAGGAGTTAATTTTTAAAATAAAGTAGCACTTGTTATTAATGGTTGGTTTTCTTGGAGTGTAACTTCTGTCCACTGTACACTTTTGCCAGACTTTCAATTTGATCAGTAGCCTCAAATTTAGAACAAGGTCACCTTGTAATGGCAATAAGCCATTTACTACTAATCCAGCTGCTTGTAACAGTGAAGGTATGTTGCCTTTATGGAAATTATTTGGGCTCCTAGGAGATAGACCTGTAGAAGCATCTAGTCCAGGATTTCTTGTCTTGGCACTGTTGACATTTTTGGCTGGATAATTCTTTGTTGTGGGGGCTGTCTTGTGCATTATAGTATGTTTAGCAGCATCCCTGGCCTCTACCCACCAGATGCTGGTAACATCACCCCAGTTATGACAACTAAAAATGTCTGCAGACATTGCTAAATGTCCCCCGGGGGTCAAAATTGCCTCCGTTGAGAACCACTGATATAGTTCAAAGAGTCCTAGAGATTTGAAGAAAATGAGAGTTTTAGGTTCCATGATATACTTTCTCCTGTCTTAGCTACTGAGAGTACCTCTGAGTATATCCAAGAAATAATTTCAGAATATAGGGAATGCAAGGCAGATAGAACCAAAGGAAATTAAGGAAACCCAGACATTTCAATCCCTACCCCTTAACAAAAATGGCTTATAGATAACTGTCGTTCAGTATTTCTTTTTTCTTTTTGCTTTTTCTGCTTTATCTCCCCAAACCCCCCTGTACACAGTTGTGTATCTTAGTTGCAGGTCCTTCTAGTTGTGGGATGTGGGACGCCGCCTCAACGTGGCCTGACGAGCAGTGCCATGTCCGCACCCAGGATCCGAACCCTGGGCCGCCGCAGCGGAGCGTGCGAACTTAACCACTCGGCCACGGAGCCAGCCCCTATTTTTTCTTTTAACTAACGTTCATTGAATTCTTACTGTGTGGCATATACAACTACATTATGCAGCAGGACTACAAAAATGAATAAAACATGGCCCTAGTATTCAAGGAGCATATGATGTTTTCCATTCTTTTGTGCCCTTTTCTATCTCATGTTATGTGACCTGTTCACTGCATAAAGAAATCAAACATGACTTTACATATTCACTAAGCATTAAATTAGACTCTTGGAAAGTCATAGTCCTATCTCATATGCCTATAAAGTCTGGATGTTAGCATCCCTCAGTTGGAGATCTGTTAACTAACATTCAGCATGTATCGCTGCCAAAACCAAACATGCACACAAAAGTGTGCTTTATATCGCAAACAAATGGACAGCTAAATCTTTTCAGGTTGAAATAACCCCCTCTCAGAAAAACATCATCATAGTCAGATCACCCAGGTACCTCACAGAGTAGAAATTGTCCATTGTGCTTCTCTGATCACCCAGGTACCTCACAGAGTAGAAATTGTCCATTGTGCTTCTCTGTCCTCATCAGTACCTAACAAGTTTCATGGGGCCAGAACCTCATCTGGCAAGAGCTTGGCTGTCCCTCTGGCACCAATTCCTTATATAACCCACCAGTAGTATAGCTGGATTAATTAAATCTTGAAATACAAAGTCGATGCTCAGATCACTCATACAAGCAGCTAAGTCTAGATTTTCTTTTTTAAATCTGACCTATGGAATAGTGCTAAAAAGGTATCCAGGATGCTCAAACTAGAACTTTCAAAATATAGTTGTTATGATAATGGTTAGGTGTTTTTAGCTTTGTCTAAATTCTACTTCTGAGCTGTAGCATTAGTAATCTTTTTAATGTACAGTCCATTTCATAATTTGTTTTTAAATAAGTTTATAATAAATCTTTTAAATCTTATAATCAAATTCATAATGCAACAAGTTTTTAATTTATTTAGCTAAAACGAACTCTGACTAGTACACCCTAGATTTATCCCTTTTACGATGGGGACTATTTGCTAGTCTCTGCTAGGTCTTCAGTCCTTTACACCACAAAGAGTAGTTCCAGATAATTTTTGGTGGCCAGGCTAGCCACCATGTCCATATTTCAATGCACAACACTCCCATTACCCCTCCCCCTTGCATATGTATCTATTCATTCTTTTATGCTGTTGATCATACCACAAAATGCATTCTTTCTTGAGCTATTAGCGTCCAAAGGAAACTGTTGAGCCTGTGATTTCAGAGACTTATCCCAAAATCTTCCATTTTCTCTGTTCCAAAAGTAAATTTTAAAAGATGTGCTGTATATTGTGGAAGAACACAAAATACTTGTTTTATCCAGGATAGTCTGTATATACATTATTAGAAATTAAATTGTGAATTCCACTTTTAATTTAAGCAGAAAAAGAATTTCCCCCATTAGTTTTCTATAATGTTTAGTACTTGACTAGCCTGTGTTTTTAGTATCTTTAAAAATACATCCAAGCCTCTAAAATACCTGGCTTAAGTACTTTGGGCATTATGTATATAGAATAATTGTGAGCAGTGGAATACAGCGTCCCTATCTTGTTTTTGAAGATGATGGACTTGGCTTTTTGTAGCTCTAGTGTTGACTCGCAGACTAAGTTTATGATTCTAGAGAATCAGAAGTCAAAGGGATGTTGTTGAGTTAGTAGTCATGAATGCCCCACATCAGATAACCCAGGTCTGGAAAGAGCAGTATGTTTCATGTGGTATGAATGTACACGTGCCTTTTCATGGATAACTGTACATATAAGGAATGTTGAAATAGTCTTAGACCACCTGTTATTTGCTGTTTTTATTCATCCATTTTCCCCTCCTCCAATATGGCATGCTACATAAAGGACAGAGTACTATTTCTTCATTTCTGAAAAGGAGCTCCACGAATGTTTTAGCAACTACTATATAGTTGTGCGTCCATGTGTTTTACATGTGTCCAGATCAGTGTAGTTAGCTGATTTCTGAATGCCTGCCAACGCAAATAAAGATTGTACAAATGATATTATTATTACTGTTGTTGAGCTCTAGAATAAAAATCTTCTATTTTGAAGAGTGATCCCTCTTTGGGATTAGGGCCTTTGGTGTTTCATTGTTGTTTTTTAGATTTATTGATTCATCCAAGACAGCCAGAGAAGGATCTCTAGAATTTTATGAAGACTATTTCCAATACTTTTCTTAATATAAAGGCTCCTTGAGGTTTTTTACTTAAGCTGTTTTCTCTTTGTGCACTTATGCTACAATGTAATTGACTTAAATTGAGAAAACCAAAAAAATTCCTAGTCTTTTTAGTTGCATAAACCATGATTTCTGACCTCAGTTCAAATTCTGTTATCACTGACAGAAGAAGCCCACAGACCTCTGCCATCAAGGGGTTAAATTCTTTCATCAAATATGTTTATGAGGGGCCACAGCTATGCTGCCTGTATTGCCTTTTTTTTTTTTACTTTCTAGTTCACTAATCAAATGTATGTTAGATTGATTATTGTAAAAGTATAAACCATAGAAAATTTGACAAGATAGATGTGTAAATTATCCCTCTGACAGAACTAATGATGCACTCCAAGCACCTTCTGTTTTCCAGCGCTTGGTGAGCGACTTCATTAAATATGCAGTGGCTGTTGGGTGGCTTCTCAGACGATGGTTCAGTTCCTTGTGGAATTGCATTATTACCAGAGGTGTAAAACCAGGCAGACAAGCTAGCTGTTGGGCATCCTGCTGAGGTTCTAATGTGCTCCATCTTGTTGGAGCAGTTGTTTGCAGTCTTTTCAGGACAATTACATCCATAACCACAGGACACATTCAGTGAAACTATATTACAGATAACATAGGAGACTGGCATTGACTGTTCTTCACCCTTCTCTTTTGAGCTGCCTCAGTATGGGTAGCTTATAATTATGCCACTTCTACTACTCAAGAGTAGTTGCGTTTTTTAATCCTTTGGAGCAAATCTGGAAATAACTAATTTATAACTTTTTTTTTTTAAAGATTTTATTTTTTGTTTTTCTCCCCAAAGCCCCCTGGTACATAGTCGTTTATATTTTTAGTTGTGGGTCCTTCTAGTTGTGGCATGTGGGATGCTGCCTAAGCATGGCTTGGCAAGTGGTGCCATGTCTGCGCCCAGGATCCGAACCAGTGAAACCCTGGGCTGCCAAAGCAGAATGCGTGAACTTAACCACTCGGCCATGGGGCCGGCCCCTGTAACTTTTTTTAAGTGCTTAAAATCATAGGATATTTGAAGTGAAAAGAGTTTATGGATGCTAATCCCTTTGCAGATGAGAAAACTGAGGCTGAAGCATTGTGATGTGTTGTCTCAGGGAGACAGGAGGAGGACGTGGTAGAACATCTTTTAGGTGGTGGAGATTGCATGAATAGGAATTTGTACTGTTTGGTGTCTAGTTTTAGAGCTCTTTTAAACTAAATTTTTCTTTTTGAATTTAGGATTTTTTTTTCCTTGCTGTACCTTATTTTTCCCCATCTTAACACCAACAATGCTTTTTTATTCCTGGAAGCCAAGCAGGAATATTTTTCTTTCTGAGGATATCATGGTATTTATTATTTTAATGACAATTTGATGGTTTCCTGGAGAACTGGACACAAAAGATGATTTGAGATGAGCTTGAAATGGTATTTAAGGTCTCTGAAAGGCAGATGCTACGGTGTTATCAATGCAGCCTGATAGATGGCAGTGCATTTTAGAATGACAGGCTGAATGCTTTAATGAAAGAAGCCTTCACATTTTGGTTGGCCAATTAAATCACTGTTGATGACTTTGGATCATTAATGAACATTTGTGGAAAATGACCATTTGAATTCAATTATTACAATAATACATTTGAAAAGTACTAACCGCAAATAATGCTACCTCTGAATTAAAAGATTTATCCATTTTGCCACAAATAAGTCAGCACATTGCTTTGCTTTTAATGCAAAAGCAAGTTGACATTCCATGATTCTTGTACAGATTAAGTACATGTCCTTTCTTACAAAAGTTCTTCTTAGAAAAGGTTATGTTTTTCATTGAGTGCCTTCAAAATACAATTTATGCTGCTAACCATTATTTTACTTCATTATTCTTAGAAAGAATTAGCAAGACCTAGAAACAAAGAAGGGGGAACATTATACAGTGTATAAAGGCAGAAGATCAAGTTTAAAATGGATTAGGTATTTGATTTATTTAGTGCCTAGAAAAATCTCTAATTCTGTGAAAACAATGAGAAGAAAGTAACCATTTTTGGGGAACATGCAAATTTATTTAAAAGTAATCTGAAAAGAAAATGCAGATGGAAAGCTTCATAACCAGATTTTTTTCTTAAGCCCAAGGTTCAGATTTTCTTAATTTTTTGAAGCTTTGTTCTCCTTAAAATATTTTATGGCTGTATAGCCTGTCGTTTTTTAATATACCCAACAAATTCACCTGGGTATGATATTTTTCTTTGGTTAACTTCATTTTCTCTGAAACTTTGGTGTGTTTTGGTAGTTAAGACAGGAGGTGGGTTCTTTTGAAATGCATGTTTTTCTCATTTTGTTATTTGTAAAATAGGCTAATCTCAGTGCAACCTTCCTTCATCTCCATTTCATAGTTTACAGAGAAAGGAGACACTGTGGAGCGCAGGCTTCCCCTGGGAAGACACTGGGCTTAATGAGCTTTGTAGTCTGGTGGGCTCAATAAATCAAATAAAGCAAAACATTTCTCATTTTTGAATAAAAGCATTTATCACACAGTGTTTGTTCATTCATGGTCACAAGATTGATTGGTTCCCAGCATCATAGTGTATATTGAAGCATTTTTTATTTTGTTTTTCCAGTGGGCAAGTTACGGAAGCAATGGCTAAAGGAAAGTATCTCTGATGTTGGCTTTGGGATGCTGAAGTCTGTCAAGGAATATGTGGACCCCAATAACATCTTTGGAAGCAGAAACCTTTTATAAATCCATTACTGTTGTTATGAAAAAGGTCACTTTTTTTTTTTAAAGTCTTCAACTATGGTTATACCAGTAATCAAATATATCATGGACTGTATTTCGGCTACATTTGTTTGTTGGTTTAAAATGTTTGTTTTACTCTGTAGTTTGTTTTGTTTCTACATCTTTGGATTGACAGATGGTATTCCTAAATTTCTTTCATTGTAGGTGCATCAGTTTACTGCCAATTGGTTGTCATTTCAAATTTTAGTCAGGCAGCACAAGGCTGCCAGTTGTTATTTCAGAGGAAGATGCTGCCAGCTGTTTTGTTTTGATGCTTCCTCTTGGGAACAAAGGCAGATTTGGTGTCATCTACTGCTTATCTAGTCTCTTTTTAAAGGAAGGTTTCTGGGGAGCAGACATCAAGGGAAGGATTCCACTGAGGAGGGATACACATGTATGTTTTTTTAAGAGTACATTCTAGTGTGAGTAGGCCATCGAGGGAGGATACTCATGAAAGAATATAGGCAACCTGTTATTTGGATGCTTTCAGTTCTGTAAGGTGCTTGGCCTGCATTTTTCTTTGAAATTAGTATACCGTTATAAAACCTTAAATCATCAGTATATAAATTATTCTGTTAGAGGACACATTTTTGTTCTCCCTGTTTCTGTTTCTACTGAGTTATGAGTTGTATTTGTATCACTGAGATAACCTGTTGTTATATCCTTGTTCATTCATAATATGTTTTTAGAAGAAAAGCTGACTTACCATTCATTGTGTGTGAAGAACAGGTTTACCATGAAATGAATGCCTTTAATCAACTTGAGAGTCCTAATGTTTCTGATTTCGCATTCTGATTGCTGAGAAACAGAAGAAGCTGCAACAGGAGCGGAAGAAGGAAGACTCCTTACACTTAAATGTGTCCAGTTCAAAGAATTGTTTGGCTAAAGAAACACAGTCATCATTCAGCTATTGAATTTGAAAGCCTCAACAGTTTCAATGACAAAAATCTTTTTTTTTAAATTAACCCAAACAACACGATAAATTTTCATATAAAAGTAAAATTTCAATTTAGTTTTTACTAATGGTTTAATGCCTTTTTTGAATTACTGGTTTAACATAAATTTTTAAATGTATTAATACACATACCATGTCAAAAGTTTGAAATACCGTATTTCTTAAAAAATAGGAACATTAATCACATTTAGCAAACATTTATACATTCAAACCTGGATATTAAAATAAGTGAAATGATTACTTTGAATCACTGTCTGTCAAGGTTCATGATTCACAGTTTGAGATGTGTTCTTTTCTTACTGCAATATCTAACTTTTGATAATTTTTTAAAATTTAATATTTGATCAGATAATCTAAGTCAAAATGCAGACGATCCTTTAAAAGGACACACTGTCTGTCTATGTAGCAACAGCTCCAAAGTATTTTTGGGCAGTTTGATACCTTTTATATCTGAAGTAGCCTTAACCAGGAAAATGAAAATTTAAAATTGACAAAATGGTATTTTTAAGATTTCAAAATGGTAAATAATTTATAACTAGTAAAATTGGCCTCAAACTAAGAAACTTAAATCTGTAAGCAAATCAAAATTAAATATTAGTTTAACAACAAAAACTAAATATTTATTTATTAGAACTTGCCTCTCTTCGTTAGTGATTTATTTTTAATTATAAAATTTCCAGCAGATCTTTGCTTAAAGCCCTTAGTATTTGAAATAGTTGGATATACTTGATAAGGAAATTACAGTTGCCTCTAGAATTATAAAAATATCAGCTTTATAAAATGCATCTGTTCATGAAGGTAATTTCTCTAATTGGTGATCAAAATGTAAAGCTTAATACAGTACTAATATCTCACTGGAGTGTATACGTGTTTCTGAGTAAAATTCTTTTTAATAAAACTTACAGATTCATAAGCAGATCCCTTCCTTTGCACGTGATTGTTCCAACATTCTTTCCCAGGGAGTTCAGATTTCAGCAGTCTCAGAAATCTGTATTTGATATTAGGAAACTATAAATGTAACACCTGAAATTATTGTGTTCACTCTTCTACATGAACCTTATGGAAATCAGTGATTTATGTCATTGTTTCTCCCCCCACGTACGCAGGCCCCCGACCTTGGTTTCATAGTAATGGCTACATTTTGTAGTTGGAATCAGTTCTCCAGGGATGGTTTTGACACATGACCACTCATCAGTGCCGTTTCCACTCTGACTTAGTAAATCCGAAGGCTCTTCCCCACCTTCGCACACCCACTTCGGAGAGGGGCCTCAGTGTTTCCTTAGTGTCTCTAGAGAGCTGAGCTCTTGAATATGCACAGAAGCACTTAAACCTGGCCTCATATTTCTGAAGTAACTGGAAATGGCTTCATAAAACTTAAAGTCCAGAGAACATTGTTTATGTGAGGCTTCTTAACTCATTTTGAATCAGTTTATTTAAAATTTTAAAAGGTCGTAGCCTATTTGGTTTTCAGTACTGCATAACACCAACTGATCTTTCTTAAATTAGTCATACTTCTGTTTTATTTGATGGTGTCACATTTGGGCTGGGGTTTTAGTGGGAATGGGAACTTGCTGCCTGTGCGGATGGCATTGAGTACCTAAAGACTCCATATGAACAGGCTTTGTTGACCCTTAGAGAAACTGTTGCCTTAATGTTGGTGCAATTTACAGCGCGCAAGTGAATTTAGTCTAATGCTGAGTCACTTGAGCTTTTATAGTTTAGTAAGAATTGTAGAAGCCATGTGTTCAGTGTGCCCAGCATTTTACTACAAAGAAAGAGGCTTAAATTCTTCCCTCTTCTGAAGAATTGGTAGTATTCTTCCTAAATGCTTACATATGACAGTACTGTTACTTAAAAATTATTTTTGAAGCTGAAAGTCTCCTAGTGTGCATAGCTGTGTTATGTATTTTAGAAAACAAAAGCGCAATAAAGGATGAGCTTCCATCAGTATGTATGCTATACCAGATATGGATGGTTGCAAGGAACCCTCTTTTTCAGAATATTCTCTTAGTAACCGCTAAGTCCTAGTTTACATTTTTGAAAATACCTTTCTGCATGTTAGCTCCAGAGATTTTCCTTTGTCATATTCTTTCATAGCTACAGTTTCTTAACCGTAGCTGATTGGAGAAGCCCTGTAGTCCCAAGCTGAAGCATCGGCTGTTCTCACGGGGCTGGGTTTGGTTGAGCATCTATTCTATACAAATGTGGAACACAGACATATTTATTATGGTTTGATACACAAACCACATGGGCTGGTGCTTGAGGCAACTCAAATGGAGTGTTGTGGAAAACATATCTCCATTTTAAGAGCCAGTGAGACAGGAGTTAAGGGCAGCTGTAATAGCTTTTGTTTACCACTTAATCTTTAGCAACTTTGATTTTAATTGGGGCTTAGCTCATGGTGGGAGAAAAGCAGAAAATAACAAATGCCAGTTTAGGATCGAAGAATCCAGAATCACCTTTGGCTTTTATGAGTTAGGGAAGGTTGGCTTTGTTCAGGGCTTCTTGTTCCTAAATGAGTCACATGTCAGTAAATTTATTTGATTTTTAGGAATTTCAGTTTCCTGAAAAGGCAACAACATATACATTGATGCTGAAATCGAGAAAGTATAAAAGATTATTTTTAAACTATTGATATGAAGGATGTAAGTTACTCAGCTTTCTGCTCCCTAAGCCAAGCACTGTTAGTCTTTAGTATGAATTTAACTGTAAGAACTACTTCTAGTGTCAACAGACGATAGAAACTTGTGTTATTGATAAAATGGACCTGGGTCTAAGGATTTTTTCTTTCTTCAAAGGAAGCGTGAAGCTGTTTGTTCTTCTGTTTGCGTATGGGTTTTTCTTTCAGCTTTAGTTTTTCATCTTCATATTTCCACTGATTTGAAAGCAAAAGTAATTTTTATAATTTTACTAATGAAGCATAGTCAAGTGCAACCTAAATATAACTAAATCCCTTTAGATTTATAGCTGAGTATATTCTTAGCTAGGTTTTATCACTCTCTATTTTTTAAATCAATGTTATATTCCTGGGAGGTGTTTAGTCTCCTGTGAACCTGAAGCATTCCTGTTTGACCCTTGGAAGACCCTCAAAGAATGAGCACTCTTGTGCTCTTGCAACCACAGTTCCTTAACAAACATGAGTAGGGGCCACTGAAAAATAGAACACTCAAGCCAAAGAACCATCACAGAATTGATAACTTTACTTCTGTGATTTGGTTCCCAAAGGAGATTATTTTGTTTTTTTCCACAAGGAAGAAAAATAATACATTAAGTATCATTAAGAACATTTTTCAGAGATTCTGAACTTCCAAATCTGAGACGAGACAGAGAAGGAAGGGAAAAAAAATTTTAGTGTGGATTTCTAAGCAGCATACATGCATGTTTTCAAGGCATCTTATTGTTGGCAGTGTTTTTCATGAACAACATGAGCACCGTCTGAAAGAGGTCGTTTAACCCTTGCTCTTGTTCACATCCAAAAGGACCACATGAAATGCTTGTACTGGTATACAGATTCTATAAATAATAATTTTTTTGAGCTACTTAAAGAATATCTCCAAAAGCTCACAGTGCCTTGTTGTCGTTGGTTTTTTTTTCCCATAAAATAGCCATTATTTAAAATGAGCGGGAGAGGGTAAGTCTTTGAAGACAGATTGTTTAGCAGTTCAAGGCTATTCCTCTTCAAGAACATGTCAGGAATTAAGTAGTTGTACATAAAAACACTGAAAATCCTTTCCACGGTGTTGGTTTGGATCCCCTAGTCTAGTGTATTTATCTAATTGTGTGGTGGACCTGTATTCTCACATACTTCTATTCAGTTGATGGGATTTATATGTACTTCATTCCTACATTTTCATTCCTACTGTCCCAATTTAGTAGCCCTAAGATGTGGCTTGGTGGATGTGGCATACTCAGTCCCTGAGACACCACTACATGCTTTTGGACTTTTGCTCACACAGCTCCCTGAGCAGAGCCTGAGGGTGGGGTGGGGGGTTCTATTCCTTAAGTGTATGTCAGTCTTTTTGTGTGACGGTGCCTTCAGAATAATGAATATTTCTGTTCCTGGACAATGGTAAATCCTATGAGAAATATGTGTAGGTTATATTTCTTAATTTTTGTCCTTTTTTGCTAAGCCTGTGAAATACTTTGGCTCTGATACAACTTGACTTGAATAATATCTTATCCTGAGTCTTCCTCCAAGGCAGTACATATTCCTGCCAGTACTGTAGTAATCTTTTGGAAACTACATGTGGGTAAGCACTTGTATGTAAGCCATTATACTGCTGTAACTAATGCATACAAACAGTTCTTCTCTTTACATTTATAGTCTAAAAGTGGCTATCTAGTGGGAAGGAAAATTCTTCAGATTCCAGCACAGCTTTGTCAATTCCGACTGAGCCATACTGTTTTCCACAAGGGCTCAACGCATAGTCTGTATCCTGTGCTTTCAGTGTATGTTGGGATTCTTCTTTTATTGCTTTTGCTAGACTATACTGTTCTATAAGCAAATGCCCATGTGTGATTTTTAAGATGTGCTGGGAAAAAATAAAACAATACCTAAACCACTCATTGTTACAGAAATTGTTGCTTATTTCATGTTGGTTCATTTAACCTTTGTTGACATCATGCTATACTCAGAGAACGAATAGGGTAGAGTCTGTACCCATGAGGAGCCTCTCTAGTAGTGAGGGACATGTGCACAGATACTGATTTTGTCTTTGCCTGTGGCTCCCATACAGGAGGGAAGGTCGTAACTGTCTGGGCTCTGACACAACTGAGGATCAGCCTGTTGAACCCAGTCTTACATGATGCCTTTCAATAATCACTTGCCACGCTGATTTCAGCTCTTACGTTATTTAGTTAAAGAAAGCAATTTTCTCCCTGGCTTATATAAGCTCAGACTGAATGAAACTTAGAAATGATCTCATCTTATTTCTTCCCAAACATAACTGCTATCTAACCTCCCCCTCCCCCGAGCCACAAACAAATGACCAGTCCTCCTGAACATTTGCTGTGACCAAATAGGAATTTATTGCCTTTCTAAGAAGCTTTTTCCAATTTCTGAAATCTTGAAATATTAAGAGGTTTTTGCTTATTAGACTGAAATCTGTCTCCCTCTTCTATACATTAATGTAACTTCTGTCTTCTGTAGTCATGAAGAATTGTCCAATTGCTTTATTAAAGGGCAGCCCTTCAGGTATTTAAAGACAGCTCATGTTCCCCCAGATCTTCAACTTTTGCTCCTGTCAGTTCTAGACCCTTCAGCATCATAGCTCCATAGGTGCCCATTTGATGTACTTAAAGTGAGTTATCTAGGCCTGAATGTTCTAGAGTAGTACCAATGATTTCCTTATTCTAGTCACTGATAAATGCATTTTTGCTGGATCTTTCACCATCACCTCATGTGGAACTTGAATTTAACAAAGCTTGTCTTTTCTGCATGTGCCATTTTGGCCACATCTCCCTGGAGGCTGATTTTTTTTTTTTTTTAAAGATTAGCACCTGAGCTAACAACTGTTGCCAATCTTCTTTTCTTTTCTTTTTTTTTTTTTCTTTTGCTTTTTCTCCTCCAATGCCCCCGGTACATAGCTGTATACTTTAGTTGTGGGTCCTTCTAGTTGTGGCATGTGGGACACCGCCTCAACATGGCCTGATGAGCAGTGCCATGTCTGCACCCAGGATCCGAACTGGCGAAACCCTGGGCTGCCAAAGCGGAGCATGGAACTTAACCACTCAGCCATGGGGCTGGCCCCTGGAGGCTGATTTTTTAAGCCCCATTACTTATATTTATCCTTACTAGAATTTGTATCTTACTGGATTTAGTTCCAGATTTTCAAAATTTTAGAATCCTTGACTCTTACCCAGAATATTTTTTCTCCCACCCAAGCTTTGGGTCATCAGGAGAATTGAGACCTATGCTGTCCGGATTCTCAGGCAGGTAATGGCAGATATCTGTGGTATACAAGGGCCTGCCCAATAACACGTCCATGAAAGAGCATTCAGGATTCAGGCAGCTACACTTCGACTTGAAATGCTATTGTCCACCTCATATTTTCACTTTTTGTCCACAAATATGCTTTTTTTCAATGAATCAACATTTATACCAGACAAACAGTAAACATGCAATTAGGTTTACTTAATTTAACATTGTCAGCTGCTAGACTGAAATCCTTTGGTAAAGCTTGCTGCTCCAATTTCCTGTTCTCCCCTCAGAAAAACAAATGAGGTCTCACTGCCATCATGTTGACTTTTGCCTCTGTTTGCCCTCAGGGGTGTGTCTTTTCAGTATGCTCATAAACCCAGTTTCTGATGGGATCTGTTGGTTGGGCCTAGTGTTGGCTGACAGACAACCTCTGAAATCCATTCTTGCATAGTTCTGTCACATCCTTTGTACTTCATTGTGCCCAGTTAGAGCTGAGAAGATACTCTTTAAAAAATTACTGACATTTGTCACTGTAAAGCTGTGAAATAACTTAGGAGAAGATGGAGCTCTAAAGTCTAAGAACACAGTGGAAAGAGTTCTAGTCTGGAAATTTTGTGTATGCTCCGTTTTTCTCTACCAACTACAGGTCACTTTCCCTATTTGGGCTTAATTTCTTCTTTTGTAAAATGAAAATTCTGAGCTTTCTTCTAATTCGGTCTCAGTGATTCTGACTGAGTCTGTGGTTTTGCTGAACACTACCCTGGAACTGATTATTGCACTAATAATTTACTTTTTAATTCACTCCTGATTAGCCAGACACTGTGCTGGGCACTTAACCCTAGACAAGAGATAATGGTTGTTATCACAGCAACCCTGTGAAGTGAGTGGTGTCATCCCCTTTTTCCTGATGAAATAACAGATTTAGCGAGGTTGAGTAACACCACTGTTAGTGGCTGGGAAGTGGCATTGCTGGAATATGGCACCAGGTCTGACTACATCCCGTGCCTCTGTGTTGGCTGCTTCCTGCTCTAGGCTGCTTGTGCTGGGTAGTCAATCTGATGTCTTCAGAATTTCTGCCTTTTAAAGTGGATTATTTGTCATATGGATTTTCCTCCTAACTACGGAGTGGAAGCCGCTGTCTTCATGACTCCACACCATAGAATTACCAGAAAGCCTTTTGTCTCAGACGCTGTCTTGCTCTGTAAATGTTTAATCCACTGGTCCTGCATTGATGCCTTTATAGGTTTAATATGAAACTCATAAAAGGAAGTACTGTATTTGATGGACTTAATAAATTTGCATTTTTATAACTTTAATATTGTATTCCTTTGAGCTGCACTTAAAAATATAAGAATAACCTGTTACTGTAAGTTATACATCTTCCCAAAGAGAGACTTGCAATTAAAGTGCTGTTTAAGACTAAAGAAACATTTTATTATAATCAAGAGCCAATCTGGGTTCTTTGGAAAGTCACAATTCCTTAAAACTGCTAATTTAAGAATGGAGGTTGCTACTGAAGGATTTGGGCTACATTAGGCTACTCAAAAAGTTGCTTTTACCTTATAGCTAGAATGAAACTGAGTTTGGGATCTGGTGGTTACAGTCATGGTGATTCTGTGATAGGATGACCAAGAACCAGTGGTTACCGGCTCATCACAAAATGTGCTGTTTGGCTAATACTAAGGGAATAGCCTGATAAGTGGATACAAAAAACCCAAATGTCACTTCAGTCCCACTGGTAGGTCAACAGGGATAAGCAGCAGTTTGTGGATGGTGGATAGTGAGCTGCAAGTCACACCATTACTAGGAAGCTACTCAGTGTGGCAGACAACACCCTCAGAAAAGCACCACCTTGCAGATGTTTCCAGATGACCCAGAGTCCTTAAGAAAAAGACAGACTAAGGAACATAAGACAAAAAATTGTATTAAAAAATGCTGATGTTCACCTGAAATGAAAGGGGTTTTTTTTGGTGCTGTTATCCTTTTAAATCTGGGTAGTTTAGATAGCCATGCCCTGGATAGACTTCCAGCACTGCTAACCCTCCATGTGCCAGTGTGGAAATGAGCCTAAGCAAGGATTATAGGGCAAAGGGGTCAGAAAGTTACTCCCTTAAAGCTTTCCCTCCAAACTACTTACCCTTTCTTATCTCTCATTTCCGAATAAGCTTATTTATTTGGCCATCTACCCCATAGCTCTCTACAAACAAACAAATTGTTCTAACCTCGGGCAAAATCTATTACTGACAATTCTGTATGGGTTTCATCTGAGGTGCTCCTCTGAGGTCTGAGAGGCCGTACCTATATGTTCTTATATCACCCCTCTGGGAGGGAGCATCATTTCCTATGCACAGTTTTCTCATTGTCTGATGATTCGCTTCCATCCCCACACAGTTTTCTGAATTCCCAGTAGTCTATTTCTCATGAATGGGTCAGAGTTAGCCACTGTACACCTGACCTTCACAGATGGCATTAGTGCGAACATCCGTGCCACAGCTGAGGCCAAATTCAAAGAGGGGCTGACGTGACGAATATGAGTCCTTTGGCAGGCATGTCATGTCACTGATCAAAGGAGTCTGCTTGGTTTTCTACACAGAAAGATCAAGTTCTTGTTCATGTTTGAAAAAATGGAAATAACTGTACAAACACATGCTTATGTTCTGAACATGTGTGGAGATGGGGGGTCGACTGCCGTTATGAAATACTGGCTCTAATATTTGATCCCTTTAAAGTACACTATGCAGATATTGTGAAGTGATCTTAAAGGAGTAAAAGCTTTAGAAACACAGGGAAATCTGTTTTGTCAAGAAAAGTGCTTTTACCACTGAGTATGTAATGTTCTAGGAGCATAGAACAAAGTTTTTCATCAGAGCTTTAGGGATGAAAGCCTTCATTTAAATGGCAAAATATGGAGCCATTGTAAAGTCATTTGCCTGTTAGTATCAATAAGCAGAGCTAAGTACTTTGACGGTGAGTTTTAAGAGAAGTATACCCTAAAAATAAAGGAGAATAAATGCTGGGGAGTTAGGGATGCTCTCGTCCTTCCTGGTCTCCTCCAGTTCTCTGAGGGCTGGCCAGCTCTGTAGGCATGGTTCATGAGTCTTTGCTGTCGCCGGGCAGCAATCTATCAATTCAGGCAGGTGCCTCTCTGGAGAGCCAAAGTAAGGAAGGGGACAAATGCCACGATTGACCTTTATTCCTCCCCTCAGTGGTAGGAGCAGCCAGGACTTCCTGATGTATTACTAACCAGGAAATCCCAACTGCCCAGCGGCAAGGGGTTAAAAACTGTTCTGAAAAGCTTTTTATGTTCTGAAAAGCTAAATTACACATATGTGCAAACCACAAACACACGGCACCTGGATAAATAAAGTGTGCCTGGTTAAAGCCTGGGCTATTTGCAAAAGGGAATCTGGAAAACATTGGCTTTGGGGTGGTTAACGTTACTTACACTTTAGGCTTGGCTTTTTCACTTTTTAAGAAAAAAGTAGTTCCAAGGAAATGTGCAAAAAAAAAAAAAATCAGAATTTTAACATGGCTGTTGAAAATAAGATTTTAGTTCACTTACTTTCTAAATATTAAGGGGCTATGAAGATTGAGAGGGGCACAGAGCTATTGCACAAAGCAGCAGCAACACTTTTAGTACAAAAGTTGTTAAACAAAGGACATTTCCCAGAGATAGAATTGTGCTATGGGATGTACTGAAGAGGTCATTAAACATTGAGCGTCCTCCAAGTATGGATCAAACGTCAATGGGAAATGGTATCAGCTTACATAATTAAGATTAAAAATACTATGCATTCAAAACCATTGGACTTCATAATAAACCACATTTTCTGACAGAGCTAACAGAATTTGAGCACTGAGGAGGTCATGCTATAGGGGATTTATGCTGATCATACTTCATCTCGGTACCTACATGGCTAAGTGATTTCTCTTTGAAGGAAAAGCAATCATCTCATTATGGCAGGGGTTCACTGTCTTTCAGTAGAAAGCTATTAGGTTGAACCATTCCTAAGAAATTGCTAGTTTTGTAGGTCAAAAACTTTCAAAATCAGCAATTTCATATAATTCAACTTCATACTGTTGTTTTTTTCTAAGCCAGGTCAAGTGGGGTTGACAGGTAGATTTATGGGGAGAAAAGGAGTGGGGAAACAAATAGTAAAGCTCGTGTATGGTTCAGAAAATGAAATGCCCAAGCAGAATGAGCAGGGTTTTCATTGGGAGGGTTGTGGGCATTAAACTAGCTTTATGAATCTACCAAATAAGGTTTCAGAATTGACTTTTTCATCTGTGATGGAGGTAGGAGAAAAGTTTGGTGGGGAATAGTGTAGATTTTTCCTTACCTGAAGAGCAACAACACGGAAACAACTCCAGCACTATTTCCTAGGTTGCAAACACAAAGGTAGGAATTAAGAACTGAGTTCTTAGGGTACCTCTGCTATTAGTCACTGTTAGAGATTAATGAGAGCAGAGTTTTGAAAAACAGTAACAATATATCTTGTTCAAATTATTAACAAATAGAACAAAGGAAAACCATGTAAAATTGCTTCTTTGACAGTTTATTGTTTTTACACCATAGTACCGTAATTTTGTTAAAAGCACAATTTCCCACTAAATCTTGCAGATTAAAAAAACCCTCAAAAACACCAAACATTTATAACCTAAGGAATTTTGGTTACATAAAGCATTATATGTATATTGAAAAACCCTGCCAAAACATCGTAAGCTCTATGTAAAATGTACGCATTACAAATTAATATAGTTATGAGTCTAAATTATGACACCAGAGCACACAATCCCTGAAATTATCATTAAAAGCCTAGAAATCCTATACATTAACTTCTGAGTTCTAGTCTTGATAGTGCCAAGTCCTTGGCTAATGTAATGTTTGTTCAGAGGACTCTCAAAATACAACACAGCACAAATGACAACAAAACAGAGGGAACATAGGCACTACAAATTCTAATAGACACAGTGTCCTCATTCAGTTTTGAATTTTTCATAAAACTAGGTGTCAAAGTTCTTATAATTTGTGAAAATTTTTAAAAACAGTTATTATAATTTTAAAGTGTAGAAAGCTCAACATGTAACAAATGTAAAGATGCCAATGGCTAAATAAAGATAAAACAGAGTAGAAAATATAAGGCCATTACAATAAACGCCATTATCAGACATTACTACATATTCCATCCTATAATCTCATAAATCAAAGCTTTTAACTGTCTGGATTCATACGTGACTGTATTCTTTCCAATATGCATTCTTTCTTCTTCTAGGGGTTGTTCAATAACTGCGGGTATGTTCCTGCCAAAAAGTTCACAGTGTTCTAGAAACTGGACACATTCTTGAATAACACTGTCACGAAGCATGATCGTGTGTTTTGACATGTTTTCTAATAAGGACAGGAAGCATCTTTTGGCATAATACCAGGTATCAGTTCCCAGCTTTTTATTATAAGGTTCTAAGCTTTTGATAACCCGAGAAATACCAAAGTCATAATTTCCTTTGGCACAATAAAGTGTCCCAATCACCAAATTCACAATGCACAGATGGTAGAGTTTCTTATCTGGGTCGTCATAGGAGAGCTGCTCTTCCTCCTTTTCAATCTTCCTCATCAGCTCCTCGGCTTCTTCATTCTGACTTGTCATAATATAGGAAACACAGAGGTTAGCCAATACGATGGCACTGACGTTCAGGATGTTGTCATAATGCTTCTTGACTATGGGCTCATAGAAACCTATGGCTTCTTTGTATTTGTTTTCCTGCATGAACAGAACATGAGCCACATTCAGCTTCCACACATCATGGTCATTACAGAATTCCACAGATTTTCGGAAGATCTTTTCTACCATGGGATAGTTTTCAAGGTTCCAGTAGATTTTTGCCTGGGCCATCAACACGGGAATATACTTCTCAAGGGTGTCATCATACTCATTCACTGCCTTTTTGACAGCTTCATCATCTCTACTGTGTCTTGCTTCCTGTACTTGTATGGTGAGTTTCCGGAGCTGCTCAGTCAGCAACCCTGCTAGCCCATCCAGCTTAATGAAAGCCTCTTCAGGAGCCGTCTGGCAAGTGATCATGGCATCCAAGAAGTCGTAGAGATAGGGTGTGAGGAACTTGTAAGTCAAATGGGCATTCTCTGCCAGGACATCTGCCGCCAGGTCAAAATACTCATACTTACAGTAGAGCAGCAACAGGTTGCCAAAGGTCTCTGGGGGAAAGGGGTTCTGTTGGAGCAAAAACTGTAGCTTTTCAAACCCTTCTGTAGGTCTGGAGTCCATGTTCATTAGCGCCTGGTTGTGCAGGGTCACAGGGTCTAACTCTTCCTCTGCCCTAGGTGGCATGTCAGTGAGGGCTTCCTGGGCCGCCTCATAGTTTCTCAGTTGGTATTCTATGGCTGCCTTGAGGTTGAAGGCTTCCACCAGAGCTGTCTGGTGAAGGACTAAGGTGTTGCCAACACTGCGAACATCAATGCCCTCAGTGGCCATGCCCACCCCTAGCTCTGGGTGCTGGCGGATGCCGCGCTCAATAATGTCTGCGATATGCTTCAGCGCTGGGGCATAGTGCCGGCTGCTGTAATAGGCCAAAGCCAGGTTGTAGGAAAGGTCAGGCCGGTAGCCTGAAGCCTGCAGGGCCGCGGAGAACTTGGAACACGCGGCTTCATACTGTCCCTCTTTGTAGAGCAAACAACCCAGGTTGACCTGGCCATCGGGCTCGTTCTCGCCCCCACTGTCTTCGCCCTCCCCGCTCAGGAGCTGCTCCACCAGGCTCCTGGCCCCGGGCAGGTCGCCCTCGCTGTACTTGATGGCGGCTTGTAGACGGAGGACCCGGCTGTGGTAGGCGGGGTTGTCCAGCAGGAGGAAGGCGACCCGGGTGGCCTCTGGATAGAGGCAGGCCTTGTACAGGGCCTGCGCCTGGTACAGGCGGTACTGCTCCAGCTCCGGGTGCAGCTGGCCCAGCTGCTCATAGCACTCGGCCGCCAGCGCGAACTCCTGCAGGCGGTAGTAGCAGTAGCCGAGCAGCGACAGGCCGGCGCGGCTCCTCGGGCTCCGCTGGAGCTCCCCGCCCAGCAGCTGCACCGCCTCGGCGTAGCGGGAATCCCGGATGAGCCGGTACACGACGGCGGTGAACTCGCCATCGGAGATCTGCGCACTGGCCAGCCCCGCCATAACTGCCACGACGGTTGTGCGTCCCAGTTACCAAGGCAACACGCCCACCGGAAACGGATGAATGCAACGAATGTTTTGGGTTTTTTTTTTTTTCTTTGCGTGCTCTCAAAAGTTACTTCGCAGCGGAAAGACCAGGCTAGAATTGGAAAGGAGTCACTAATGTGAGTGTCTCTATATGTGGTCTGGTCCCCGCAGACTTAGAGTGTGAGCGGCGTTTGTCAGAGAGTGGAGAGGAAACACCTCTTTGTAGTTTGGAGACGGAAACTCTACTTCCCAGCATGCGCCGGTCCCATCGCGACGCCGCTCGGGACGCGGCCTCGCTGCATGCTGGGGGGCGTAGTCTCCGAGGGTCCGACCCGCGGCGCCTAACGGGAGGTGGGGTTTCCTTGGCTCCGTGTTTTGCTAGGTTGTTCTCTGGCGTGTGGGAGGAGGTTGCCCTCCTCGGTTTGAAGTTGCTAGCGTTTTTTTAGCCTTATGCACTGTGTGATGCATAGAGATAGTGCCGTTCCACGTTGTTTTAGTGAAAGAAACGGGAATGGAAAAGGCGGAATGTCAACTTGGTATTCTCCTCAAATTGGAGTAGGTTCTGTTTCCGGGCCGGCCTGTGGGCATACTTGCTAAAATCAGTATAGTGCAGCCACCAGGAGTCTTTATTTTGTTGTTTCCAGAGACTGACAACGGGAGAGACTGCTGTGGATTTTATCTGCTTCTGGGAGAAGATTATCTTTAGTTCCAAGCCTCTCCCTTGCCTCCTTTTCCATAACAAGTATTACTGAGCACATATTAGTATTTAAACTTGGCCCTACACACTGCTTTAATCCTCCAAATTTCACTACAGTGTGGAAATCCATGACCTCGTGTTTTCCAGGGTGGGATGGGGGGCGGGTGGAGTGTAGGATGACCAAAAGTGCTCCTTTTTCTATGCAGTGTTACTTTTCTAAATCTACTTAGTCAGTCTGTGATGTGTGTGAGAGAGAGACAGAGATACCCAGCCTGTACTTGTCGGTTTAATGATGTTTTTTAACTATTACTGAGCCGATAAAAGTGGATTTTCTTTCATTAAAATAAAAAGAAAAGTTGCCTACACTTTAATTTTTCCCTCCCTGAGATTATTAGTTTCAAGATTTCTATGGAGATTTGGTGGACTGTACAAGAAACCATTCTGAATTTTCTTTTGTTCCTTTATCATGTATTTGGAATAGATACTCTAGATAAGGTAGGTGTTACTACCTTAGGGCTATATTGGTATAAATTCTTTTGAATTTAATAGTGCCCATCATGGGACAGTGAAAAACCAGGGTCTTAATTATTCTATAAAATTATATTGGGTCACTAATAAAACACAAACCCATAGTTTAGACTGACCTGGAGACTGTAGAATTTGTGGGAGATGAATACAATTTTTCAGTCAAGAATTAGAGAAGTCGCTAAGATAGCCACAGACAAAACTGGTTTATCCCAGTGAAGTAGTGTACAGTTTTATCTTGAAAACATGTACAGTTTTCAAGATAAATTAGCTGTGATTTATGATTATCTATCATATGCAGTGCCTCTGCTGGTGGCCTGAGGTGGGGAGATTGTCTTTCATAGTCTTCCATGACTTCTGTTGGCCTCGCTACCACGCAAGGTAAATGTGGTCTAAGTAAAAGCATATCTTTGCTATATAATTTGCTAGAAAGACTTGAATACAAATCCTTTCTCTGCCTCCTCAATAGTATTGCTCCCCGTAAATCTTTTCTATATATAAATTTTGGAACCAACATCAACCATATTGCATGGCACTCTGTTAGACTCTTAGCATATATTACCTCTAATCTTAATAATCACTCTGTATTCTGCATGTTACAGATGGAGAAAAAGAAGAAGCTGAACCCTGATATCCAAAAACTAAGGTCATTAAGAAATAGTGACTGACGAATTAATTCAGTCTGTGTATCACATAAGGGCCCAATTTTGAGGGGATGCTAGTGTTTTGCTTTTTTTGGTTGTTATTGTCCCCTTAAAACAAATAACCAACTTGATTTGGACAGTAGAATTTGGACTTCCTGGCCTGAGTTGCAGCTGTGAGAAGATGTTAGGAAATGATTAGTGAGAGGTGGTGCAGTTCCTAGTCACCTGTTATAGCTAAAAAATGCTTCAATAAGGCATCTGAATGCTATACTGTCAAGCGGCTGACATCATGTACTCATGCATTCTTTTCTGTTGCCTAGAAGTTTGCCAGTGCTGTGTTCTTCTGGACGGGACTGACAAGGAATCTTCCACTGCGTGAATACCAAGAAAGGAACAAACTACACCCATTTCAAAGGGGTTGGGTGGGGCCCTGGCCCACCTAAGATCCCCAGGAAAGCAGTTGCTGAGGACCACTATTACCCTACTCAGAGGCTTCTTCCAACCCTGTCTCTAGCTGCAGCCCTGTCTGGTCTTCCACCCAGGGAGGTACATGGTTTGAGGGCTACTGGCTAATGCTGCTCAATAATCAGGGAATAGGGTCTCTTCTCCTTTATACCTGGCTGATTGACATTTATCTCTTAGAAAAAATAATTATCCAAAAGGCTCAATATTTTAGAAGCCTTATGTATGTTAAATCTTGTATTGACATATTACCTCGGGTAAGTTGCTGTTAAATCAAGGTGAGATGACAGAACATGGAAATGAGAAATTGCTTTTTACATCTTTAGTCTGTCAGTCTGTTTTTCACAGTTGAAACTGCATCATGAAAGCATTTGCCTTCCGATGGCTTCTTGGAAGTGTGTGAAAAACAGGACTATCTGCTCTCGCCCACATTTCTCTGACCCCCTCAGGCATCAGCTGAGGTTCCCCTCTTTGTGTTGGTACTATCCGTGAGTGGCAGCGGAAGGGGGCAGGAGGGAGGCCATTCTGTGTCTTCCTCCTTATTTCATGTGCTGCTGCTCCCGAGGCCTGGCTGGAAAAAAGCAGGACATTCGGCTTAGACAGATGGAGGGCAGGGTCATTTTCAAAATGAAATGAGTGCACAAATCACACTGTGAAATTGGCATGACCATCACTGCTGCTGTGATAGACTGACTTTTATTCAGTCTCTGATAGGCAGTTGGGGAATAGATTAGTTTTTTTTTGAGGGGCAGGGGAGGAGATGGTGAAAGAAGGCCCTTTAATTAATGATAGAAGTTCTGGAAAGCAGTAAATGAGGTGGAATATTGTAAAATGTCATAAAGGATCATTTTGTTTCCAACAGAATCTTGAAAAGCTGGAGCATATATCAAAAAGTAAGTGTATCATACCATTCCTAGCAAAAAGAAAGCATTTGGTGGTTGCAATAAAATGATTTAGTGCCTTATTGAAAGGAATGAGGCTTTGAGAAAATGGTATTGGACTCAAGGTAGATTTTGCTGTGTAACGGGAGGCATGTTTACTGCACAGAAGAATTCCATTCAGGCAAAATGTATAGGAGCTAAAAGCATGATGCTCGGTTCTTAACATGCTTATGTTTCTGCCACCAGCATGTGAGATGACCAAATCCCATGTATATTCTATTAGGCATTCTCTTTTAAAACTAGTTGGAAATGATTGTTTCTTATTTATCTTGTAAAAATAACCACCTCTTTTGGGTAAACATTTTATGTTTATGAGGATTTCAAGCACAGCTGTGGTTAAACATCTTCCTTGACAAAGGAAGAGCTTCTGCAAAACCATGTCCCAAGGTGTTATTTCTGTCTCCCATTCATTCCAGGCCGTTGTCTGCAGGGTGCCAGCCTGAGAGGCTCAGTTTCCTTACTTCCTCAAGAGTCCAGCTTGATTTTTGTCCCTGTGCATCCATTGATGGTGATAGAACTGACCCTCCGTCCACCTCCTCTCGCCTCTCTCCACCACCCTCTAAACAGAGAAGAAAAGAATAAATTAGCGTGAAATTTGTAATGTAGTTCACTGACCTTTAAGAGCATCTGTTCAGTCTTTGAAGCATTTTGGAAAAGATCGTATGCTGAATCAACACTTGGGAACATTTATGCTCAGATGGTGAGAAGTTTAACCTCATTGAGAGCTTCATCTTTTTTCTCTGGTAGTTCCAGCTCTGTGAATATTTTATATGGTAATATATTTTCTTCTTGATATATCTGGTTTTTGATCAAGTAGTTTCTATTTCTAGGTTTACGGTGTTATTATCCAAACTAATTTATTAGGCAGAACACAATAACATTATGGGTTATAACAAGGAGTTAGCAGAGAAGACACAAGTGCGAGTACTGCCATTGAAAAATTCATTCCCCGCAGTTGGAGTGTGCTGTGGAAGGTGCTGATGGGGCTGTTAACTCAAATCACTTCATTTGAGCATTTTTCACTGCTCTCATTTCCAAGAGGCAAAAAATGATTCGTGGTATCAATTGTTTCTTCCAAGACTCGTACCTTTCGTAGTCAGATGCATCCTGTCTATGCTTCTTCACATTTCTGCAGTACAGCCATGAAAATGATAAATTGGATGGGAAACGTCTTTGAAGTCCATGGGCAGAAGATGATATTCCTAAAAGAAAGATGTCATTTTCTGGCTTGCAAAGCCTCCAAACTGCTTTTCCATCAGAGAGCTAGTTTTTCCTCATTTTTAAAGTTCTCTCTGTGGAGAGTCGTGGAACACACTCCCAGGACCTGTGCTGGTGGGCTAAAAGACCAACTCGGAAACCAAGCCTGTCCTTCAAGCCTCCGGCCCCACACTGCACATCCAGTGAATCGAGTTCTGACAATTCTGCCTCTCACATATCTCAACTCCATGTTCTTCTCTCCAGTTTCTACGACCACTGCTCTGGTTTCTCCCACCACCGTCTCTCTCCTGGATCTGCGACATCTCCTAAATTGCGTCCCCTCGTGTCTTCCTGGGACCCTTCCAAAGATTTCAAAGTGCTTTATCTCTTGTCTTTGTTCAGGGTTTCACTCTGGGACCTCATTAAGCCTTTAAATGCACTTCACCATATCTCCCAGGAGATCGTGAGATCCTTGTTCAAAATAGGACTCCCAGTGGCTTCTCCGCCTAAGTCAGAGTTTCTGTCTTAGGGTATAGAGGGTGTTGTCATTCACCTGAGTGACTCTTGCTGCCTGAATGGATGGGAATGTTTGGGACTGAGACCTCAAATGGTTTTGAAAGGATGGTTGCCATACATGGTGTTAGAAGTTGAGGGTGAGGTAGAAACTTCAGTTGACTTAGTCACTTTCTCCTGGTGAAGAATTTAATAACATTATTTTGTGTTACAAGCGCGTCAAGTGCTTTTCTTGCCTCTGGATCGCTATCCATGGAGGGCTTCCTTGCCTTTTCTGTGCCTTTTAACCTCATCCATGGTTTTGTCCTTCTCCAGCCTTGGCAAATGAAGCCCTGCAGACCTTCTATCTGTAAAGTACCTATAAAGACAAAAGACAAAGAAAGAAATAAAAAATTGATCAAGACATGAAAATGTGCCCAGGAGGCATAACATATTGAAAGAGACAGGCTAGTTCAGTATAAAACCACCTGAAGTCAAATTCCTGTTCTGCCATCACCAACACTTGTAGCCATGGAAAAGGTTCTTAACCTCGCTGAATTGCAGTTCCCTTATGGGTAAAACAGGAACCAAAATAATTTCTTTGTTTAAGATAATACAAAGGATCTGGCTCATAGTTGGTACCTAATACATTTTAACTATTATTATTACATAAATGGAACCGTTGAGATTCTTTGGGAATCTTATTAGAATATTTTAGGCTTAAACAAGTGTTGACCAAAATTACTGAGTTAAACATCTGCCATTCAGGAGTAGATGTTCTCCTGATCCTTCAGATGTTGTATTCCTGAGTGCCTAATAAACTGCATAATGTGCAGGGGCAATTATCTGGCATAAATTAGTGTCTTCATTAAAGCTGCTTCTCCAGGAAATTTAAGCACCAAGTTAAATAGTGTATTTTGTTCATTCAACAGATTAGTGAGTACTTACTCTGCTCAAGCACTGTGCATTGTGGAGGATCCCAAACCTTCAAGAAACTTAGAGTCCAGGGAAGATATCACGAATACAAAAATAAAAAATCAATGCGAATACAAATAAATCAATACAAATAAAAAAATCACAACCCAGACAATATGTGCAGTGCCTTAAGGGTGATAAAACGCGACATCAAGATTCAGGTTTAGAGTAAGAACAATCCTGTGTCTGGCTAGAGCAGTGGTTTGCAACCCTACCAATACCTTGCTTCTCCCTGTGTTTGTTTGAGGGGTGCTGGCGCAGGCCCAGGTTGGTTAGTACCTATATCACAACCCCTTGGCTGGTATAATGCAACACACATCTGACCCATCTGCTTTCCTTTGGGCAAATCATCTAGAGACTAAATTAAGTTCTGAGAACATAAACCAATAAACCAAAGCAATAAATCCACCTTTAATAAAAATGAAACAGGTTCCCCACATTTCACTCTAAGCCATGACTTTATTAAGTACATTTACTGTGTATTTTATTAAGCACATTTGTAATAACCTTTTTTTTTAATTGAAAAGTATTTCCTATTATTTTACTTTGCCTCTGTGGATGGCTTAGATCTTTTGAAAAACAACACTTGAACATTTTAAGAGCATGATTGGTGTTGCCTGATAAAACCAGGTAGTAGGAGAGTTGGGAAGGAGCCCCAGCTCGATTATTTGTTGACTAAGTGGCCTAGTTGAGAATTGCAGTCTTTGTTAGATGGGGGTCCCCAGGCTGCATTTCTTTCTGTTGACCCTACGGGTATGGGGGTGTGGGCAGGGAGGGAAGCTATTCACTTGCCTCTCTAGTAATTAGTGTCTCTATAAGTTTAAGGGTCTAACTAGCAATTCCCTTTAAAGATAGAAGACCTAGTTTTGTTTTAGACAGTCAGTAAGACAATGGTCTTAGGACGTCCTTGAAGTTCTCATAGCTAGTGTTGATGTTGGAAGAGTATATATGGAGTATGTGTTTCATAGTCTGAAAAACCATGTAACTGATGTAAGTTTATGAAGGGCTTTGAGCCTGATTCTAAATACAGTACCTCTGAAAATGTACAATGTTGTTTAACCCAGATGTTCACTGTACCCAAGTCATATCTTCTATGACATTTCAAATGTTTTTTTAGTGCTAACATATTCCAGCATTTTCCCGCTGTAGGTTTGGCAGCTTTTGCAAATAAAACGACAGGATGTCTAGTATAAGGAAAGGTATATTTGGGACATATATTAAAAAGTCATTTGTTTATCTGAAATTCAAATTTAACTGTACATTCTGTATCTTATCTGGCAACCCTACCACACCCCATATTTTATACTCAGATTTTTCACTACCACTGAATTCTTGATTTCTCTTACATATTACTTCTCATTGCATATCCCCTCCTTAGGTCTTAATAGCTATCCAAATATGGAAGACATTTGTTTTCCTTACTCTCTTCCAAATACCATTCTCACCAGGTCCTAAGCAGGAGTAACATTAGGGAGGGAGGCGTATGTGAGAATAATCATGTTAAAGAGAAGCAGGAAAAGCATATCTCTTATCCCAGGTACACTATATAGCTGTGTGTAAAAAAGAGCTTCAGCTCATTTGGGTGCCTATATATGTAACATATTTTGATATATTGTACTGATTAAAATGATCTTCATTAATTAATAATCTTCATTATTTTTAAACCTACAGCTTGTGTTGTCAAATGAGTTTAATTCAGCTCCTTTTAATATAACTGATATCCATGGCAGAATAAACAACTTTATACTGAAAAGATTAGCTGTTCTTATTCTAAAAGGTCTATCTGTCATATCCTGCACTGGGAATTTCTCACTCATTTTCTCTTCTGCCTGAGCCACAGATGCCCCACTCTTTTGCTGGGCCATCCCTTCCCATCACCTCTTCTCATCCTTCCTAGCTTATCCTTTTCCCAGGCCCCCTCTTTCTCTAGCACTGCTCCTAGAAACTCAAAAATTCTTTTCGCTTTATAAACCTTCTTGTCTCATCTAGCCCATATCCTAAGGACCATCTTGCTACAGCCAAAGTGGCTTATCAAAATGTTTTGGTAAACAAAAGACAAGTCTCCACTTGGTGAATTCTGCTACTAGCTCCTAAAACAATATTTCCCTCCTCCCGGCTGTTAACAAAGGGGATCAAAAATGCTGGTTGAACCAGGAGGCTAAAGAATGGAGGGATCCTCTGTGGTCCTTGGATTAATTTTGAGCCAATGTAGAAAGATGGGTGAAGATTATAAGCTGATAGAGCTGCCCAAGAGAGACTTCACTGGGCCTGGATGGAGATTCCTGAGCCAGGTGACAAGGCAAGACTCTGAGGGGACAGAAGGAGACCTTCCTCCACCTTTCCCAGCTTCCTTCTGGTACCTGGAACATGAGAAGTCCTGCTGCCACCCAGAGACAGATAATGGCGTTCTTCTGACGAGCAGTATCATCTTCAGGCTAGGTTGTAGGAAGCTGGAGGGGGCACCACCACTACTGAAGAAGAATGGGGACTGCTGTTAACAGGCTGGTTCTCAGACCCCTATGAGGCTACCTTTTGGGTCCCCCAGAAATAGCTAGGGGACACTATGACAAGTGACAAAAGAGAGGTCAAAGGAGAAATCACACCTGGTTGTTAGGTCTATGGAGGAGGCATTAATTACCTAGATCTTGAAAGATTTCTGAATAGGCAGCCTCACTTTGAGAAGTAGCAACTGTTGTGTAAAGAGAAGTGCATTGGTGTATGAGTTGTTTAATTTCGTTTAGTTTAGTTGTTGTTACTAGGTAATGGGATGTAAAGACAATGGCTTCCTGTCAGGGAAATGATTGCATTGTTTCTAGCAGATCCTGATAGAGTTCTCTCCCTCTGTTTTTAACAAATAGGTTAGCAATGTTGGTGTCTTACAGGTGAGAACACTTGGGGGAGTATGAGGATCGGACTAGCTCACTTGGACAGTGGCCATGGCCACGTTCGTGCATTCCACCTTCATGGAATCTGGGACTACAAACTTTTTATGACCCACAGAGAAATGTCTTTAAAAACCCACCTCCCGAAGAATAAAAGCAAGCAAACCAATAAAACTCCCACCAGTATAAAGAAAGAAAAATGGCAACCAAGACGTGTCTCTGAGGTCATAGAAACAGAGAGTCCATCTCGTCTCCTGGGAGCCACACTCATTACAGCTCATCAGGGCGACGCTAACCCTGTCGCGTCGAACCTTCGTGAGGTGTGGGGAGGAAAAACTGCTGGCTCTGGTGGCCGCGCGAGAGGCAAATCCATTTGGTGGATGGACATTTTTAAAACCTGCCACATATGTTAGCTATTTTTATGGCAGTTAAATCGTTGGGGGATCTGTGAGGTGAACGCACAATAAAACCTTTCACAATAAACCATGTGGAAGATCATCTAATCCAACCCCTGGAGGTCAAAAGCCACAGTAACATGTTGCCTTATTCTATGAAGAAGAATTAAGACCCTTTAGACAGCTTGCTTTTTCCCTTTTTTCTTTATAGACTGGTGCTCCAGATTTGGGCTGGAAGGTAAATTGTGTGAAATGGCAGTGGTAGGGCTGGGGGAGGGTGGGGAGACCTCCCTTGCCAAGTTGACGCTTGAGAGTGCTTTGCCAGTAACTTCCAAAGCAGTGGCATTTCTAAGCCACCTTTCTGCCACCCAGAGAAAGTAGACATTCTTCCTCAAGGATACAGAGGGGAAAAAAGGGAAATAGAACAAGGAGTTAAGGCACATAAGTCAGAACAGCATGTCACAGCAAAAGGACTTTGAGTTTGGGAGGTGTAAAAGAGATATTATCATGTTTTTATTGAGTCATTGCATGGAAATACACAGCTTTCAAAATATTCATTTTCTCCTGAGGAAATGCAGTGTCTAATAGAAAATAAAAACTTACGTGGGAGGTGAATGGGGGGTAATTGGGTGAAGGTGGTCAAAAGGTACAAGCTCCTAGTTATAAGATAAATAAGTTCTGAGGATGTAACATACAACGTGATGGCTATAGTTAACAGTACTGTACTTGAAAGTTTTTGAAACTTTGAAAGTTGTGTTTGAAAGTTGCTAAGAGAGTGGATCTTAAAAGTTCTCATCACAAGGAAAAAAATTTGTAATTATATGAGGTCAGTCATTTCACAATATATACATAAATCAAACCATTGTGTTGTACACCTTAAACTTATACAATGTCATATGTCAATTATATTTCAATAAAACTGGAAAAAAGAAAAAGAAAAGAAAAACGTCTAAGGGTCCTAGGATGCGTTTTTCCTGAAGTGCGCTTTGCAGATTTACGTCTAAGTCTTTGAGCTGTTTGAGAGTCTATAAAGTCATTAGAGGTAAAAGAAAGTCTTGGGGCCAAAAAACATTTGAGGTTTCTCAGTAACTTCTGAAAAACGACTAAGTTTGTTTATCTCTGTTTGAAGTTCATTTTGAAAACTTATAACATTCAAGTTTATTTTATTTCCTAAAATAGAGTTCTAGTGAAGCCAGCATGCTATTCAGTCCTTTTTTATTTTTTCTACCTATTTGTTTTAAAATTTGAGATTTAGAGCACATCTGAATAGCATGAAACTCATGGTTAGAACTGTTGAAAAGGAAGAACAGGGTTGATATCACCAATCAGAATACCGTCAGATGTCAAATTCTCATCTCAAATAACTGAGAATCAGTCTCACTGTCATTCTCACTGTGTGATGGTCTCAGCTCGGCCTGAGGAATGACACAGGTGTTCAGGCCATGCTCGCTGACCTCGGGTGCGAACCCAAGCCAGTTCTGAGTGAGTACAGTTATGTGGACAGCATTCTGTCTGCCTGATTCGAAACACCTTCACGGTGTAGTTCATTTCATTGCAGGATGATTTCTGATCAGAGGATGTGCAAATAAAACAACTAATCGATGGATCAAATTTTCACTTCTCAATTGATTGTCAGGTGTGCTCCCAGGGACCTGAACTGTACCATTCTCAGAACAAACCTCCAAGATCTTGGTTGTGGCCCCTTTGCTGGGCTGGATCTCACGGAACATTTGACACAAAACTCTTATTTTGCAGATGACAAAACTGAGGTTCAGAGACTCAGGGTAGTGACTTTTCCATTCAATAATCTAGGGTAAGAACCAAGGTCACCTGAATTCAAACTCCAGTTCTTCCATGAAATAGTTGTGTGATTTTGGGCCAGTCCTCTGGACCTGTTGCTTCTCCTATGAAGTCATGGTGTTGGATGATTTAATATGGTTTCCCTCTTGGTCTCAATGTTCCTGTGTTCTTTCCACTGTACTCTCTCTTTGATTTCATTCATTCATTCATTTCGTAGTAAGGAGTGGTTGTTTGGAGGCAGCTTCCCATTAGGGATTATATTTCTCAGCCCGCTCCCCCTGCCCTCTTACCCCTTGTATCTAGCTGGGGCCACTTCTTACCAACGGGATGTGATTGGAAGAGAAGCATATCACTTCCAGGTAGAAGTGATTAGGCAGTAGTTGTGTTGTGTCCATCCTTTCTTTCCCATCTGCTGACTGGAATAGGACTCTAAAGCCCTAGGGGATGGTGGAACCATGAGATGGGAGGAACCTGAGTCCCTGAATCACCCCATGGAAGGCTGCCTGCTGCACAACTGCACTGGACTGTTACATGTATCAGAAATAAACTTCTATGTCTTAAATTTTTTGTTGTTGTTGAAACAACTAGCATTACCCTGATTAATGCAGTCAGGAAACAGGCATTTAAACGCTTAACAAATGCATGATATTACTTGGGGTAGTAGGGATCCATCAGAGAATAACACACAGTTCCTGCCCTCAAGGAGTTCAACCTGGTAAAAGAAGATGTAGATATACCAACAGTTGCAATACAGTGTGATAAGTACCGTGATAAACATGAGATGCTGTGAGATAGCATAGCCTTGGGCATTTCAGGAAACACTCCCAGCAGAGGTAGCATTTAAGACAAGTTCTGCAGCAAAGCCTATTCGATGGTGGGATGGTGTTATGAACTGAATGTTTGTGTTCCTCCAAAATCCATAAGTTGAAGCCCTAACGCCCAATGTGATGGTATTTGGAGATGGGACCTTTGGGAGGTAATTAGATTTGGATGAAGTCACGAGGATGGGGCCCTCATAACAGAATTAGTTTCCTTATAAGCAAAGGAAGAGAGAGATTTCTCTCTCTCCACCCTGTGAGGACGCAGCAAGAAGGCAGCCATCTGCAAACCAAGAAGAGAGTCCTCACTAAAACCTGACTCTGCTGGCACCCTTATCTTCACTTCCAGCCTCCAGCACTGTGATAAATAAATTTCTGTTGTTTAAGCTACCCAGTCTATAGTATTTTGTTATGCAGCCCTTGCTGACTGAGACAGATGGGTTATTTCCAAGGGACGAGCCTTTGCAAAGGCCCATAAATAAAAGAGAGCATGACTTATGCAAGGAGCTTGGTGTCTGCCAATGAGGATGGAGAGGTAAGCTGACATTGGATCTACAGGGAGAGCGTCACATTACACTAAGGCCTTTGAATAAGATTCCCAAGAAGACGGTTTCTGTCAGGCACATGTCTTTCAGTCGCATATGAGGATGATGGGATGAGCAGAAAGGGACCTGGGGGCGTGGTCTAAAGGTTAGGCAGGCAGAAGTAAGGGATTGGCGTAAGAAAGATACTAGTAGTATCTGTAGCTTCTTTAACAAAGAAGATATCCAAAATGTTATCAGTTTGCACATCAGTTGGGTTTGGCAGCAAAGGGAAAAGATAAGCAGCTCCAGCAATACAATTCGTTTACCAATACCACTGTTAAGCAGACATGGACTTCAACTCTCAAATTCATGGAAATGGGATTCTGTGTTGCCCTTAAGGTTGGCGGTGAAAACAAGTGCTTCAGGACCACCATAGGACTTGTGGTCTAACACTGATCAATTCCTTACTCCAGAGAGAGAAGTCACTATTTGCATCCTGATTTCTGATTTAACAAATAACCAACGGGAATCAATCAGAAATCTCCTAATCCATTTTCCAAAAAGCATCATCTGGTCGACTTTTTTTAATCATCTTTATTCTAGGCTTTTCGTCACCCTCAAATCTTCACAAAATAAGGAAGAAAAACAACAGAGGCTCGCTTCTCGCAAACCTTGTCTCAGTCCTTTCATAATTCAAGATCACAGAGCTGCTGTGAAAACCCGGCCTCGCTGCTGTGCTCATTCCCTGTGTGCTTGGCAGAGCGAGCAATTCCATTTACGAGCACTCCAGCGAGCGTGTGCTGATAAATAAAGCTGCCACCCTCCGCTTGCCCACCGTGTTTAAAATGACACATTGGACAAGTGGGTCTCTATTGCCTCCACTTTTTTCAGAAAAAGGCTAAAAATGGTCTGCAAATGCAGTAAACCTTAATTTCTAATATAAACTCCAAACACAGAAAAAAGAAAAAAATCATAGACCAGTTTAGACTGGAGGGAATTTGATGATCAGATGGTGAGGTTTTGAATACTAAAGAGATAAAGCAATCTAAAAACGAATTCCAGTAGTCACCTGGATGTGTGGGGTTTCTCCTTTTCTCTCCTTGAAGCAAGAATTGCCTTCTCCCCTGCAACTTTATTGGAAACTAAGAACACAAATGCGGGCAGAGCAAAGTCAATGTTAAAAAGTTAAGTTTCTTACTGCAGAATCCAAGAATTTAAAAACAACCTCTTGTTATGATTGACCATACCAGTAGTTAGCTTGCATTGACTAGTTACTGTGTGATGAGTCCATGCCAGTTTCTTTCATGTATATCTCACTGAACTTCTGAGTCTGTGAAATTTCTTTTCGGATCTCCAAATCTGGAATCCGGGGCATTCTTTTTCCTTTACGAGTGTTAACAGGAGAATAAACTTTGAGTTACCCACTGAGGACTGACGCCTAGAGGGGCGATCTCTAAGATGAAAGCGTCAACACGAAACCACCCCTTTGCTGGCAGTCAAACCCTCCTCAGTCCTGACCAAACCTACTTATGAATCTTACTTCCAGCCCCTCTGTGCTCTAATCTCATTCCACGATGTTCTCTTTCCCCACACTCATCCCAGGCTTTCCCACCTCTGTACCTTTGCCTACTTGGATTGCTTTCTCCCCATCCTCACCTCACATTCTCTACCTCATCATCAAGCCCAGCTCAAATCTCCTACGTGCCAGAAGCCTTCCCCGATCCTCCTCCCCAAGCTGAAAGTCACCTCTTCTCTTCTGACCATCCAGTATTATTTCTTCAGCTCAGAAATTGTCTTTGCAAGGGTGTTCACAGGAGCATGGTTACAATAGCAAAAAAAGAGAAGCTATATAAATGACCATCAATAGGATGTCATTAAATAAATTATTGTATTCTTGTATATTGTGGAGAATAATACAGCTATTCACCATGGTGATATACATCTAAATATTTACTGATTTAGAAAGATGCCCACTATAGATTGCTAAGTTCAAAAACAGACATGTTTTTGTTTATCTTTAAAAACAAAAGTAATTTAAAATCACCTGCTTCAATTTTCAATGGCTCAAGTCTCCCTCCTCACTCTCTACCTGGCCTTAGAAGTGGCCCATGGTTGCTTCTGAAAATCCCCAACGCACAGGGAGGGAGGTTCACGTACGCCCCAGCTGCAGTCATTATGTGCACCTGCTCTGGGAGGTGCTCTAAGAAATTTCATTGCCTTCCTTTCTGGTGGAGCCCATCATGGAAATGACGTTGATTCGCCCAGAGCCATCAGTCTGGCTCCTACCCCGTACCTCAAGTCCTCCTGACCCTGCTTCCTCCTTCATTTACCATGTGTGGTGAGAGTCTTCCACACACAAGCCCCTGAGACAAAGGTAAACAGGACATGATCCTTGTCCTGAAAAGACTCTCAGACTGTCCAGGCACCCATTCTTGGGTCCTGGGTAGATGTTCCTTTGTAGCTATAGGATCTTAGTACTCTGCCAGCTGCTCTAGGGTAGGTAGCTTGGACAGAGTGCTGAGTGAGAAGATCTGGGTTCAAATCCCAGCTCTGTCACTTACTAGCTTACCATCTTGGGCAAGTCAGTTTCTTCATGTAAAACGGGAGTGACAATATTATTTACCATATAGCTTTGTTGTAAAGCATAAATGAGATGTGAATATCAATGTTATTCATACATCAAACAAATCTACAAAGGCTGTTATTAAACACACACTCCACCCTACCCCTACTTCTCTAACCTCTGTTGAAAAATCAGCCAATTCATATGACTTCTGAGAATTTTTAAGCTCTAGTTATTACCCAAAAAAAAGAAAGAAAGAAAGAAAAGGCCCAGGATAGGAATGATACCTGTTTGACCTCATAAACCTAACCTTCAACGGAGGCCCTAACCTACCACCCTGAGTAGTGACCCTGACTCAGGATGCTTCTCACCATGTCAGAAGGACCCAGGGTGGCAGCACCTCAGTGGATCCAGCAGCTCTCAGTAGGAACTCTCAGCCCATCCTCAAGTTCCCATCCAGCCCCCCAGAAGGAATCTGGAAATCCACTAGCTCACATGTCACACAGGAGCCCTTCGCTGAAATCTAAAAATGTGCATTCCCAGGAAACTGAGGATCTGAATGGACACACCACACCCAGGAATTTTGAGGGACATTTAAGAAATTTCCCTGTTTTCTCTTACTTCTCCACTGCTGAGGCTTTCTGGGAAGAACTGTTCTGTTCTGCTCCAGAAGCTGTGCTCACTTTTGGGTGTGTGGATTGTTGTGTATTGCCCTGTGAAATGGTTTCCTTTGTGGGTGTCAGTTAAGTTATGAGGTGTTAACAGGCTCCTGGAAGAGCCATCACATCGAGTGGAAGGTGTTAGGTTTTGATCCCTAGCTGTGGTTCAGGTTTATTTAATTTCTGTCTTCTTCCCCTACCTCCCGGCCCTCAACGTATTAAGATTTAAACCTGTGTGTCCATAACTCCAGTTGTCTTATTTGTATCTGTTTTGGGGCTACAGACACTACCATTCTTGCCCTATACAGCTTTGGAGAGAGCCTTTTCCTTCCATGCATGGAGAGGTTGGGCGTTGATGGGAAAACCTGCCGTGTTCAAATACTTTGTGCTCTTTTGCTCCTCTCCTGGGCAGCAACACGAACTGGGCAGATCCTTACTGCTGGGGCCCAAGTAGTTGACTTAAAAACAATGCATATGGGTTTATGTTCTCATGTGCATGGTTTTCACTTTAACCCAAGTGTTCCCCGGGCCTTCTTCAGAAGCTCGCTGTGGGTCAGGTGGGGGAGAGTTTTCCTGCGCGCCTTTTTGACCTTGATAAACCTGAATCCTCAATGGCAACTCTGTTGACGGATGGTCATTCTCTTTAATATTTTCTCTCTTTTGCCTTGGATTAAAAAATAATACATATCTATTGTAGAAAAGTTGGAGCATACAGATGCACAAAGCAGAACATAAAGTCATACATTAGCCTGAGACAAACGCTGTTAACAATTGGTAGTCTTTCTGGTCTTTTGTCTAAGATCAAATAGACTATTTAACAGAATTGGGACCATCCCATTTATACTCTTCTGCAAAGCATTTTTTTTCACTTAATATGTCACAGCCACATTACTACTATGCCTGATCAAGCAATCTCCCTCTTCAACACAATTCTTCCTGGCCACAGAGCACTGAGAGCTCCTGTCTGCACCAGCTCCTGTGTGCTGACTTCATCTGGCTCCTGGGTTGGAAGCAATGGCACAATTCCTGGAACTGGATACAGGCTCATTGGAACCATCTAGAAAGTCCCATGTTTGGAAACTATCCCAGTTCTGAAATAATGAACAGCATTATGGAATAATGTCAGCACAAAAATGTGAAATATTTCCATGTCAAATAAAACCCAAGAAATCTACTCAGGGCCCTAGCTGAGAAACTTACCCATCAGTTACCCATTTATTTCTACAAGTATCCATGACTTGGAATGCAATTTTCTCTCATTTATTTATTTTATTTAATGAATTAATTAATTTATTTATACTTTATTTTTAGAGCAGCTTTAGGTTTACAAAAATTGAGTGTAAAGTATAGAGATTCTCAAATACTCCCTCCCCTGTCACCAGGCTCCCCAACCATTAACATTTCCCACCAGAGTGGTCCATTTGTTACAGTTGGTAAACCAACATGGACATATCATTATCGACCAAACCCATAGTTTACGTTAGAATTCACTCTTGGTGTTTTGTTTTCTGTGGGTTTTGACAAATGTATAATGACGTGTATCCACCATTGTTGTATTGTACAGAATAGTTTCACAGCCCTAAAAATCCCTTGTGCTCCATGTATTCATCCCTCCTTCCCCCTAAACACTGGCAACCACTGATCTTTTTACTGTGTCTATAGTTTTGCCTTTTCCAGAATGTCATATAATTGAAATCATACAATACATGGCCTTTTAAGATTGGCTTCTTTCACTTAGTAATATGAATTTAAGGTTCTTCCATGTCTTTTCATGTCTGATAGCTCATTTCATTTTAGCACGTAATAATATTCTATTGTCTATGTGTACCACAGTTCATTTATCCACTCACCTATTGAAGGGTATCTTGATTACTTCCAAGTTTTGGCAATATATGAATAAAGCTGCTATAAACATCCATGTGCAGATTTTTATGTGGCCATAAGTTTTCTACTCCTTGGGTAATTACCAAGGAGCGTGATTGCTGGAATGTATGGTAAGAGTATGTCTAGTTTTGTAAGAAACTGTCAAACTGTCTTCCAAGGCGGCTGTACCATTTTTGCATTCCCACCAGCAGTGAATGAGAGTTCCTGCTGCCCCACATCCTCAACAGCACTTGGTGTTGTCAGCGTTTTGGATTTTAGTTAGTCTAATGGGTGGTGGTGTCCTTCTTTTTCTTTTTTGTTGTCAAAGATAAAAGCCTTTCCTAGTTGGACTTGCCTGAAAATGAGTGTGTGAATGTGAATCTAAACAGGTTCTCTCCTCTCCATTCTTAAGCAAATGCACATGAACTTCTGAGAGACACACAGTTTGCCCCTTAGCCCCTCTGCCTCAGCAGCGTGCTTGAGGTATACCCTGTAGGTGCTTAGTAAATATTTGCTCGTTGCGTGGCTTTTGATAAACTGGCTGCCTCTGTTTTTAAGAATTGTAAGGGATTTATCTGAAGACATTCAGACCACCATGTAGGCATATGCACACACAGGCACGTGCATATACACACAAAAAACCCACAGACACTATTGCCCAGGCTTTCGAATCCCAGACCCTGAGTATCTCCAAATGTTGGCTTTGGTCTATAAATGATAATAACTGAAGAATATTTTTGGCCTGTTTTATTTTGGTCAATAACCAGGCCCAGTATTATCTTTGGGGTCTTGGATAATGAAAAAATCACTCTTCCTATCGCAGCCCATATGCACCAATTCCACACACTGGCATCTACGGACACTCACATCTTGAGGTGGTAGGATCGAAGACTGAAGACAGCTGTGTTCACCATCCCGCTCCTTTATTATTTTTTTTCCCTTCCATTGTTCTTCTAAGAGGGTTATTGGAAGCAAGGAGACCTGACATTTGTTAAGTCCTCTGGAGATAAACTTACCCCCTATGTCTTGTGCTCCCACTGTGCTGATTTTGCACTATGTGCCTGGTACATGGTAAGTGGTAATCAATGTTTGTTGAATAAATACCATACTTTGGTCTGATGTACAGTCTAGAGTTTGCTAGTAAAGAACCACATAACATTCTCGTGTTCATTGTTTGGAGCTACTATTGCAGTTGCTTTACAATAGCAGGAATCACTACAGGTTTGCCCTCATGAGCCCAAGTCCGTGGCCAAATGTGGAGCCAATATTTCCCCACCCCCGACCTCTGCTTATTGTCAAAACCACACCACACATTGTAGCAATCATATTGCCAAAGCTTTACGGCACCCATAAATTGAAAACTACTGCCTCTGACAGTTATGGGCCTGTGTCAACACCAGATCATGTTGACTCTTTTGGAATGTGTTTGTGAATGCACCACGCCAGCCTTGGAAGCTGTTGACATCAGAGATTGTAAGTTAATTAGATGTGGTCCCAGAGCACTGTGGGTCTTGCCATCTAGGAATATTTTTTTTTTATTTCTTAAATTCTTCTCTTCTTTGATTTGGTCCCAGAGCAGGAGCTGTGTTGGCTGCCATGTCTGGAAGACAAGTGAACCAGTTTAGAGGAAGAGTTCACGTTGCTGAGCAAGTGGGAACGATGTCTGTGAACTGCTTACTTTTCTTCCCTTTTGGCAGAGTGTAGTAGGAATGGCTGCAGACAGTGGGAAATGGTGGTGGCCGTGAATTCTGCTGTGAAGGAGAGACTAAGCACAACCCGTGTGGTTTGAGCAGATTGTCTGACTGTGCCAGGGCAACCATCTCATTCACTCACTCATTCTTCAACAATTACTGAGCACAAACTTTGGGCTTGGTCTTCTGCTAGGCCCTGGGGTTTTACTGATTAATCAGACCCTGCGCCTGCCCTCAAGGAGCACGCAATTCATTAGGGTCAAACATAGAAACATGCGTGTGAGTAACAGAGGGCTGTTCATCTACAAACCAGAGTGAGTGCGAAAATGAGGATAGCTGCTCCAGGCAGAGGTGAGGTCAGGAGCATCTTGGAAGAAAAAGCAACAACTGAGTTTTTGCTTTAAAGAGCTTACCAAGTGGACCAAAGGGAGTCAGGGAGATGATTTCCTGCAGAGAGTGAAGTGTGCAAAAGCCTTGACGGGGAGACAGCTGAGGTGGGCTTTGAAACTGGGTTCTAACCCACCTCGGTGAGGTATGGTGAGGTGCAGTGGGCTGGGGATACGGGAAGGCAGCAGATCACTTGGCCTGATTCACTGTGTGTGTGATTTAAAACAATATATTTATATCAAAGCAAATAAGGCTATTCCGAGGCAGAGTGCAAACATATCAAAGCTTATTCCAAAACAAAAGTCTTCAAAGAAATGTCAAGGTTCATGCAGACTGTTTCATGGTGTGCCCCTGTCTCAGTCAGCTCAGGCTGCCAGAACAAAATACCAGAGATGGGGTGGCTTTAGCAATGGAAATTTATTCCTCATAGTTCTGGAGGCTGGAAGTCTGGCAGAGTGGCTTTCTGGGGAGGGCTCTATTCCCGGCTTGCAGACGGCCACCTTTTCACTGTGTCCTCACAGAGAGAGTTCTGGTCTCTCTTCCTCATCTTATAAGGACACCAATCCTATTGCATTAGGGTCCTACCCTTATGATCTCATTTAACCTTTATTATCTCCTTTTAGGCTCTTTCTCCAAATACAGTCACATGGGGGCTTAGGGCTTCAACATTGGAATTTTGAGGGAAGCCATTGAGTCCACAGCACCCTCAAGTCCAGGCAGCGGGAGAGGATAGCTCTTTTACCCACCTCTTCAATGCAAACAGTTAGTAGGCCATAGAAGTCCTTCAAGAAACTTCATGTGAAGTCGTGAAGAAAGGAGAATCTTGCGAGAAGGCTGGAGAAGTAAGCCAGAGACAAACCACAAGGGGCCCTATGTGTGAGCTAAGGCTTTCCCAAATGCACAGGAGGCCCCTGAGAGGGAGAGACGTGATCAGATTTGGGTTTCCGAGAGACCCCTCCAGCTGCAGTGTGGGAGGGAATTGGAGGGAGCAGCCTGGAGGCAAGGAGACTGGTTGGGGGTTTCTGGCCCTGGGCAGGTGAAAAGCTGGAGGCCTGAAGCGTTGTGTAGAAATGAGAAATATTCGGGGGATAAAGTGAAAGAAATTGTCGCCCAATTTGATTTGGGGGAAAGAGAAAGGGAATGGAGGCATCTGGGGGACTCCCAGGTTTCTGTCTCTGGTTTTCAAGGAAGTAGAAACAGATCCAGGACTCCCCTGTCAAGGTCTATCCAACAGTAACTGGCACCCCTCTGCTCTTTGACTCCTTTAGCTCTCCCGCCATTTTTCTCACAGTGAAATTGTTGTTGGCAAGTTAGAGCAAACACAGGAGGGAAGAGAAAGGGATTCTGTGAGTTTGAGCTGATGGACACCTGTCGCTTTTCGCCACCCAGTTATTGTCCAACTTACCCCTGGTAAAGCCCTGATTTCTTTTTGGGAACAACCTCTCCTCTGCATTCTGTGAAGTCTTGGTGGGTCTGTCAGTCAAATTAAGCCAATCTGATTGGCTTTGTTTGGGTCATTTGATCTAGGCATAGCCAATCAGATTCACCAGGAATCTTGATGGACTTGATTTTTGTAGTTAGTGCGGCGGAGTGGATTCTGACTCCTAGGGACATTGTGTACAGCACAGCTGTCCCCCCCCACGCTCTTTTTGTGCCATCCTCTCTTGGAGCTGTATCAGACAGTGCTCTGCTGCTATTCATAGGGTTTTCGTGGCCAGTGTTTTCAGCAGTAGGTGGCCAGGTCCTTCTTCCTGGTCTGTCTCAGTCTTCAGCTCCACTGAACCCTGTCCACCATGGGTGACCCTGCTGGTATTTGAAGTACCAGCTGCAAAGCTTTCAGCATCACAGCAACACACAGACACCAATGTATGACAACCGACAGATGACAGACAGCTGGTGCGTTCCCCGACTGGGAAAGGAACCCAGGTCGAGGCAGTGAGAGTGCCGAATCTTAACCACTAGACCAGCAGGGCTGGCGAACAGCTTGATACTGAGACAAAAAATGTTCTGAAGGGATTCCTATGTGCTTATGCCCTATTACCTTAATCCCAAGACCTTCCCTTCTTCCTGCCCTGCCTTTTCTAAAACTAAGCTATTCAGCCTTTCTTTTGATTTCATGAGCCACCATCTATCTTTTCAGCAAATTCTTTTTTTTTAAATGTAACATACATGGTTTCTGTTGCTTGCAATTAGGGAAGCCTAGCTGATGCCCAAAGGGTAGCAAGAAAGACCCTATAGCCCACAACTGTCCGTATTTGGTCTGCTTTGGGCTACAGAAGGAGACCTGAGACCCCTCCTGCTGCCCCCTTATGTCCATCTCAAGCTGTGCACGGGGCCCCGTACCCATCTGTAGCAGGGAGTTAGGTATGTACCTACATGTCTAAATCATTTCCCCTCTACCCTAGTCTTAGCCAACAACCTTTATGGCCACTCCTTCAGCTGTCTTGCCCAGCTGTCAAACTGTAAGGAGGAGGGAATCATAAACCACTGGACAGTGGAAGACCATCCACAGGCCTCTCTCCAATGAGGGCATGGAAAGGACAACGACGGCTCTGACCACTAAAGAGAAAGTGAAAATGGACGGCAATAAAGAGAGGGAACGACAGATGGAAGTGGCCCCAGGTGAGCTTTGCCAATGCGACATTAGCTTTGTCCACATTTTTTTAAAGGTACTATTTCCCAGGTTGTGCTGCCAGAACTTTCTGAAATGCCAGGCCTGAGTGCCAGGGCAAACTGGAAAGCCAGCTAGCCTGGGCTGCATGTGCCAGAAGATCACAAACACAGCCACTAATAGCAGCTTGCCTGATATCTCGGTGCCTTTTTATTTCTGCCAAATTGATGTGGCCATCAAGGTAATCTTCTAGGCCTCATGGCCCAGGTGGTGTGCCCAGAGAGGCAGACCCCAGCTGGAACTCTGAAACTGGCCTCTGGCAATGGTTTGAGGGCTCTAACGAATGGCCCTCCTTGTCACATTCAGGCAGGTCAGCAACCACCTGGGAACTTCACCTCTCCATGTCTCCGGCAGCCAGGAGCGATTGCAGAACATCTGTCGGTAGTTGGATCAGGACTCAGCTCTGTCTCTCTCTATAATCCTTTGAGCTTCGTTTAAACAAAGAGGCTTCTTCCTTCCCTCCACATCCCCACCCCGCCTCCAAAAGTCAGCTGTCAAAGAGCATTAATACACAGATGTTTGTGTCATATATGTCTACAAAGAAATATCAAAGGCAGCAATAATAGTAACATAAGAATTGCCCTGAGCAGGTGCCCACTATCCATCCCATATGCGTGCCTGGTCTAAGAGATCAGGCGACTGATAGTCTTATATGTGGATTTACTTGCTCATTTATTGAGCACCTACTATGATCCAAACATAGTGCCAGGTGCCATTGGGGAAGCCCTGGAGGAACTTGGTTGTCTTTCTACCAGAGGACAAAGACAAGGCTATTAATAACCAACCTCAAGGTCTAAAACTCAGCTCAGGTTCAGCTCAGAACACAGAGGTTGTTGTGGGGAAGGTCGTTCTAAATTCCCTGTGCTCTACAGTACCATCGGAGTATTAGCTGTGCCACTCTCTGGCACTCATCACGCACCTTCTTGGATGGTCTGCTCTCCTTGTAGGTCTGTGGGGGTCTCTCGTTTACTTGGGAGGGCAGGGAGAGCCTCACTTTTGATCTCAGCCCTCAAAAAGTGCATGATGATTGATGGACTGGTTGGTCCAGGCAAACTCAGGGATTTTCAGGGGTCACTTTAGGGCTCTTTATGAGTTTCAAAGTTTAAGACATGGCTCAGTCAACTGTCACATCATTTACCATGTGGACTTACCAACCCCTGCTGTTTTAGCCAGCACGGCTTAAGCATATCTGCACAAGACAGAAAACATGAAACCACAGCTAGTCTTGTCTTGTATTTTACACAAAGAGAAACCAAACCTGCCCAAGTTAGTGTCTAGACAGTATATCTACTCCTTACTCGATGCACATACATTATGAGAGTGATTATTATCAGTGGTGAGAGATTTTGTTAACTAGGTTAGAGGTCCCATTCTAAAGATGAAAGCAAAAATATAGACACTAACATTAGTATTCCTATCTGTCATTGGGAACTACTATACTGTTTGGTTTAATTCTCACGACAATCCTGTAAAGTAGGTATTGTCCTTCCTATTTTGTTGATTGTCAAAGTGAGGCTCAGAAAAGTCAAGCAACCTCCTCAGTGATAAGTCTATTGAGTGAAGGGTCAGGATATGACCTGTGTGTCTGATTCCTTCATGGAGGAAAGGTGGGCTGTTCTACCTTCACATCCCCACAGGCCTCAGCTGGCTGGGGAAGAACCTTCCAGATACCAGTTCCCCTCTTCCCTCAGGGCTTTTGGATTAGTTAAAATCCTCTTCTCTGTGTGGTATGGGGTGGTAGAAATGAGCATCTTGGGGAAGTGTCTGGAGTGGGTGGTGTGGAGGGCCACTCCTGCTGGGAACAAATCTGCGAGCCCACCTGCTTGGCCAGCAAGATGTCATCATAGGGATTGTAGAGGGAGCCGGAGGGGAGTCAGGAGCTGACCTGTGGGAAGAGTGAGGATGAGGGGACCATGAAGTCAGCTGTGGTTGGGCTTCCCGTTCTGAGGTCCTAGAGGCAGGTTGAGATTCTAGGGATTTCCATGCTCCTTGCACCCTATAAGGGACGAGCTGCAGGTCAGCACTCTCCCTAGGTTAGCACTCCCTCCAGCTCTCCCTCATCCCCTGCGGAACCTGGCCAGTGGGACTGGAGTGGAGCAGAAATCTGGGGGTTCAAGGCCCAGAGAGCCCCTCCACTCAGGCAGGAATGTGCTCAAACGTCATTCCTTCGCACTGACCATTGGGAATGGAGTCGATTTTTGCTCCAGCTGCCCAGAAGGTGTTTGCTAAGGTAATTAATAAGAATCTGATGTAAGGGCTTTAGAATATCTGTAGTTGATATGCAAGGGATTGAATAAACAGCACAGGAATCTTTTTCCTTAATTAAGGCAAGCTTGGCCCGAACTCTATTTGAAAAAACATGTTTTTAGTTTCAGTGAGAATCTACGTATAGAATTATCCTGTAACTCAGGCTCATTTCAAATAAATTAGTGAGATGTTTAGAGATGTGTGCATGGGTTGTCAAAGAAAAGCCAGATCCCCCTCTCTTCTCTTTCCCAGGCCCATTTGTTTGGGATTTCTGAGTGAGGAAGCGGGGTGGGGATCAGTGCTCAGAATGTTCCTACTTGACTGACAGGGTTGGGGGGCACCTTTAGAAAACCAGAAGGTGGGGCTGATTGGGAAATAAGAGCAGGGTCTGTGGAGAGTTTACAGCTAGAGGATCATTTCAGGGCCATATCCAAGCATTTAGGAGACCTCATTCATTTATTCATTCCTAGTTCATTTATTATTTCATTCAAAACCATTTAATAATACAGAGTTTATATTATTTGTAGCATGTATCCTGTGAATATGCTAAAGTACAAAAAAGCATCTGTAATATGAACTCATTCTTTTTTTGGAAAAGGATATACATATTCTATACATGCTTATATAGATGTGGAACCATTTCTGCAAGGATACACAAGAAACTGTACACCATGGTTGTCTCTGGGGAGGGACTGGGGTGGGTGGTGGTTCAGGAAGGAGACATTTACTGGTCATTTTATACCCTTCTGTACTCTCTGACTTTAGTTAAAAAATCCTCAAATCTCTAGCGTCTGGTACTACTCTCTCTTAGTAAAATAGTCACGGGTTTGCATGATGAAATTCACTGGAGCAATTTTTAGTGGTGTTCTACACAGAGCACAGTGAATTCTGGGTCCTCTATTAGAGCAAAATGTTTGAGCATCATTGTATTAGTTGGACCAGGCAGGTCAGATATACTTATGATACGTGAAAAAAACAAAACAAAACAAAACAGGGACGTAACAAGCATAGAAAAGCAATTTGGTTTTCCTTATCGATGGTGAGCAGCCTTAGAAAACCATACATCTGGTCTACTGGTGGTGCTAGAAACCTTCTTTCCCCCTGGACAATCTTCACCAGCCGCTTTCCTAGAGAGACAGATGTGGAATCTCTTTGCACCCTCTCCATGCTTTCCTTGTCCTGAAACGATAAAGACCCCATAGGACAAGGTGGGACATGTCAGGTTTCCTCAAGCTCAGTGAAGTGTGCAGTGTCAGTAGTTTCGTTTAAAACTTTGTATCCAACTTCATCCCTCAGGACCCCGGCCCAGAAGCAGCCAATCATTATCAGATGAGGTTGTATACACTCAGTCCTTCCCATGATCTTTTCAGTACTGCCTTGCTCCCAGCAGCCCCATCACTTCTCCCCAAAGTGAAAAGTGTGTCCAACCAAGACAAGTACTGGATTGGATAGGAGTTCAGTGACTTGAAGACAAATGCAAAATCACAAGGCTACACCCCACTAGAGCTGTTATTATTAGCTGGTCACTGACGACACAGGCAGAGGCAGCGTGGACTCTGAAGCAGGACATTTGAATCCAGACTCTATCAGCTACGGACCTTAGCTAACTTATTTTCTTAACCTCTCTGAGTCTTAGTTTCTTCATCTGTAAGATGGGAATTAAAATACCTGCCTTGCAAGATTATTGTGAAGATCTGAAGTAATAAATTAATCCATAGTGATATGATTAATCATTCATTCACCTGTCAAACACTACATGTTTATTATGCATTAAACATTGTGCTAGGCACCAAGAGAAATTTCAAATATTAATAAAACAGGGCCCTTGCCCTGTGGAGATTCGAGTCTAGAAGAGGAGATGAAAAATTTAGTAAATATGTTAAATTAAGGTGATAATTGCAACAATAAAATATGTGCCAAGTTCACCAGTGATACAAAAATAGGAGTGAAATTCAGAATTCAGAAATTACTGTAACAAGTACAGTTTTTTATAAGCAAGATGAATTATTTATGAAAAATCAATGGTTATACTTCATTCGTTCATTTATTAAACATCTTAGATGCTTTGTATGAGCCGGAAAATTGAGAGAGTCCCTGCCCCTTTTCTCCATTCCACTGCTTCTGCCTTGGTTCAAGTTATAGCATTGCCTGTAGCTGGTGACCCGCAGCAGCCTCCTAACTGACCTTTTTATTTCCAGATTTTCCCACCACCAATCCATTTGCTTGTTAATTACTTGTTGACGCTACTAGGAATCTCTCACATCTGTGAATTTACAAGCTCTTTTCACAAATATCATCTAAATTGGTCTTCACTACCACCAAATGAGGCATGGAGAGGACAGAAGTGATTATCATTATATTAAAGGAAAGTGAGGGCCTTAGAGGTCAAGTGACTTATTCAAGGTCAAACTCAAACTCAGACTCACCCCTCCTGGGTCCAAGCCCAGTACTTTCCTTCCATGTCTCTCAAACAACGGCACTGGACTCTTAAAGAATGTTGTGGCTTCTTATTCCTCAACATAGTTGACAACTTTGTTAGTTGTTAGAGCTCAGGAGAAGCATTTGTTTAACTAGAGATTTTTGACACTCCCAGTCACTTTTGCCAAACCTGAGATTAATTAGGGAGTGCAACCAGAGTCCTCTCCTGTTCCAGAGGCCTCTTGGGTCAAGCTCCTGTTGTTGGCATGGGGGCAGATTTCACAGCCCGAAGGAAGTTCTGCATGAAACACCAGCAGACAGGGTTTTCCCTAACTCACTCTGACAGGGTGGCCTGTGAGGGGCAGGTCTAGGTTTAGGAACACAAGAGTCTGCCAGGAACAGCTCTGGTTCAGGAGGGCTGCTGAGTGGTGTCCCAGTTCCTTTTTGTCTGGTGTTAGAGTAATTGTCTTCGAGTAGCACTTGCTTCTGCTTCACTATTTTCATTTATTCCCTCATATGTTCATTCATTCATTTATCCATTCATTGAACATATATGAAGCACCATATAGGCATTGGGGAGGCAAGTAAGAATAAGATGTGGTCCTTGCTGCTTCTTTCTTTCTCTCTTCAGACCTGTGCTGGACCTGGCAGTCCTGTGCCTGCTTCACTGATTCACCCCCAATCCCCAAAAGAAATACCATGCTCACAGCTCTACTGCCAAGGTGGCCAAATGTGGTACCATATGACCAGCCCCTGCAGCCCAGGCTGATTGGCCCTGGGCTGTGCACCTCATCCAGAGAAGTTCAGGAGCATAAGCTGTAAGGCTGACCTGAGGTTGAGGTGGAACCATGGCTGGCTGAAACCATGTGTACACTGAAATGATGAAGGAGAAGTAATTAAAGAACAGGGGATACGATGGTGAGCAAATAGACAAAATCTCTCTCCTCGCAGAGTGAAACTCTTTTAGACAGCGCTTGTATGGATGCAAGGCCCTGCATAATCTAGGCCTTGCCCACTCACTGTCTTCAAGCCCCCAAGGAGCATCCTAGGACCACTGCAATTTGCAGACCCAACATGCCGTTGCTGGGAAGTGGTGGAATTCTTCCCATCACTGTGCAACTTTTTGGAATGTGCCTTCTCCACCTCTCAACACCTGCTCAACAACTGGGCTCAGCACAAGCATAATTTTCTGCAGGTTGTCCTTGACTGACTGAGTCCCATCCCCTAACCCAGGCAAGGTAGGGAGCCCTTGTGTGTATTCATAGAATGCCCTATGCATATGCCCTTACAACACTATCCTTTTCATCGATTCATTGATTTATTGATTCATCTTTTCAACAAACATTTTTTTAAAAATACCATCATCGTATTAGCCTATGTATTAGGTGCTACAGAATAAAGCACAGCTCTTGGCAAGCTTTTAGGGAAGACATATGAAATTGAGAACATGTAATCCAGTGTTACCGGTGCTGAGATCTTTGCAATTGTTGGATACTCATTGGCCTTCCCACAAGACTCTGGTTTTATTGTAGACAAAGACTGTGTCTTTGTCTGTGTCTGTGTCTCAGTAAATCGTTGTTGAATGAATAAAATATGAGGAGACTCATATAAGATTGCCGAGTTTTTGCTGGAGTAACAGGAATACTATTTTGAAAACACTTTCCAGTGTGTTTTCCCATCTTGAAAATTCACTTTCTTTCTCTGCAGCCTTTCCAATATAATTTTCCCAGGGAAGGGGAGGGCAAATGCCACTAAGGGAAGGAGGAGGACATGACATAGGGTCAGTTCTTATAAAAGAGGGAGGGGAAGTAGGAAGCTCTTCTGAGGCAAGAAAGATGAAGAAAGGTAAAAGGTCAGAACTGAGTATTCTCAACTCTTCCTCCACTTGGGGTTCAACTTATGGGGGTATTGTTGTGGGAGAAACATCCAGATAGGCTTGGGGGGTATCTTAGAGCATGACTACTCCTCACATTCCCAGGGTCAGCTGGAAAGACTGTATACCTCTCAGAAGACTCGTGAGAGCCGTGGCCCCACTTCCTACCTGATGCCAGAAGAAAGAAATGGCTGAGGGAGGCGTCCAGATGGATCAGCCCGAGCTGGTCCTTCCTATGGCCCTTGCCTTTTGAATGGTGAGTAGTCAGGGCCAAGAAGTGCTGGTGATTTTCAAGAAGGGTGTTGGACTGCAAGGAACATGACAAGAAAGCCATAGTTTCTAACACATTGTCCAACTCCCTGCAAAACCCAGGTAGATCAGCCACACTTGAGTTCAGTGGCTGTCAGTACCGCTGAACATCTTGCCGGGGACAAGATCAGATGAGCCACCCTCAAGTGGAGACTAGTTCACTGATCCAGGAGGCAAGTTATCATTCAGAAATCGTGGGGAAGGATTCCATTTAGTCCCAGTTAGATTACATGCCCTCCTTCTAGAAACAAGTATATGAGGTACTATGATGGGGCCAAACTATGTCACATGTTCCCACTCCCGTGGCCAGTGGAGTCGAACTCCTTCAAGAAGACGTGGTGTGATTTGGGAGAAGGGTACTGAGCAGATAAATAATTAAAAAATAAAAGCCGTGCACCCTTCTGGCTTTCCACCGCTTAGGGGTAGGTGGCATGGCTGCACATGCACCGCTGTGTGTCCTCTTGTCCTGAGGGGGCACAGTCCTTCAGTTAGCCTTAGAGGTGTTTTTGCCTTGGAACCATTCTCCTGGTCTGGTATTGACCCGGTTATTTCACGCCCATACATCTCAGTGAGCTTCAACTTTGCTTAGGGCAGCTTTAGACCTCCTCCTCAAAACCAGTTTCTCCCATAAAGGATCTGGGATACAGAGAGGTAGAACTGATGCACGCAAAGGAATAGTCAGGTACCGCAAGATGCTGGGTTTCTAACAGGGATGTTTCCAATTAATCGTCCTCGCATCTCAGATAGGGAGAGGACAAAGAGCCCCTGAAAGCATATCAGCACAGGCCTGCTACATGGCTTCCAGTTAACGGCAGGTGCTGTTATGTGAGCAGACTGCAGCCAGGACCCCACCGCCTTGTGAGCGAGCAGGCAGCTCAGAGTTGAATGTGGTGTGAGAATGCAGAGGGTCATAACTGAGAACCGCTGTGCCCCTCTGCCACTCACTCAGGTTGTCCTCCAGGGATCAGTGGGTCTGCATGGGAACCTACAGTTGGGCCTCAGAAGGGTTTTCTCAGAGCACAGGTTTGTGTCTAGGCAAAGCCAAAACCTTAGAGGAAGAGGCAAACAACTCAGGCTGGCTCGTGGATTGACTAACTGAAATCCAGGCAGACGTGGAAACACCTGGCTTATGAGCCAGACTTCTCTCCTATTGTCCAGCAGAGGGGCAGGGGTGGTGGTGAACAGAGCAGATGCAGTGTGCTCAGAGCTGTTAGCTAGCTGAGTGAGGCTCCAGCAAACGGGCTGGGACCTTTCAGCCCGTTTCAATTGATCTTGAAGGGGAATTCCTGTGCCAGGCTACAGGCTGAGTAGAAATGAGGTCAACAATGCAAATGATGTAACCAACAGAAGGTCATGGTCGAAGACATCCTAGCTGTCAGAGCTGTCTATGCCTTGGGACTGGCCCCACTAAAATTGTGGGATTTCTTCTTCTTTCCAGGCTGCACTCTCCTTTCTGGGCCACAGCCATCACCAAACTGCTGAGCACCATTGTGTGGCCCTGGATGTCTTTTGTTACAGAGGGAACCATATTGATGAATTGTGTTTGTCAGGAAATGTCAAGCTTTTCCCCCAATATTAACAAAGACTGTAACTTTTATTATTCTGCAACCACATCACTAAAAGTACTTTACTTGCATTCCACTTTAGAGGACCACAGCTCTAAGTTCTAGGTGTTCACTCCTCGCAGTCTGCCCAGGTGATTTATAAAACATTCCAAGTAAGTCATGAGACCTGGACCTTTGCTCAGCCTTTGTTTTAATCAGACATCAAATTCTCTTTAGCTACTGAAGTTTGACTAATGTCTTGTCTTTTCATTCACTATAACTTTCTTTTATCATTTTCATTAATTTTAGCTTCATATATTTATTTGATAGTTGGCCTATGATAGATAGAAATATTGTTCCAAGTATCTGCTGCTCCTCTCTGGGGCAGAACTATACTTCCTGACCCTATTGATGTCAGACTTGGTCATATGACTTTATTTGGCCTATGGAATGTGACCAGAAGTGACACGTGCTACTTCTGAGCAGTAGCTTGGAGAGGCATCAGGCAGCTTCACCACGTTCTTTGTCCTTTCTCAGAGGACCTTCAATATCCCATACCAGAGCTCTTCCATCAGTCTGGCTCCTGGAATGAAGACAAAGTGTGGCATTGCCACAGCTAACATGACAAAGCATGCAACCTGAGCAAGAAATAAAGCTTTGTTGTCATAACCCACCAAAATTTGAAGGATTATTATTTTTTTAACTTCAGAAAAACTTACCCTACCTGAATTAATAATGGGCCATATAGTATAGTGGGTAGATTTTGGAAACATTTTATTTCTTTCCAAAAGAAAACCCTCAGCGTTCTTATGTTATGTGCCATGGGTGAAGGTTCAGTAATTCTGAGACTTGTACATGAAACTATGGTAATTTGTTTCTTTGTTACTGTGGACTACCATCCCAGCTCAGTTAGAATTTGCTGGGTCTCAGTCAACAAAAGCTATCATTTACTTGGAGCCTGAATGCCAGGTATTGAGATCTGAGACTTACACAATCCTCACACATCAGCCCTTGAAAGGTATATAAAATCATCACCATTTTCCAGATGAGATCATTGGAATCCAGAGACATCAAATAACTTACTCAAGGTCATGGAGATGGGAAGTGGCAAACCAGATCCAAACTCAGGTCTGTCTGGATCTTTTCACCACGCCACACTGTAGGAGGAAAAGGAAATGGCTCTCCTGCCAAGATTAGGTATCTTGGAAATAAATAATGTGATTTCTTGTTTCAGGGAATCCAAGATTCTCAATTGTCTTTCTGGGCATTGTCAGTTGAAACGGAACCTGTAGAAAGAGAAATTGATAACAGGAGAGAAAGGGCTCAAAGACACCCTGTTGGGCTCTGTGCTTTCATTATTAAGATGCAGATCAGCTCTGCTCCCCAGAGACATGCCTTGAGGGTGAGGCTGGCTGGGTCACTGGAGACTGCCTCTATTTCTCACTGTGGTTCTTGGACGGCAGCTCTATACTTCTTATACATTTAAGACAGATGAATAGACTTAGAACTTGCAAAACGATTTAGTTAGGTTTAATTTGTTATTTACATTTCTATAACAGATTAAAATGTTGGGAAGGCTCAACTCCAAATTCTGGATTTTACATAGTACTTAGAGATTGGTCCTCATGGTGGTCCCCTCCTCTGCAGGAATAAATCAAAACCCAAGAATAAATGGCAGATTGGTTAAACAGGTGTGGTTGCCTTAGCAATTTGAGCCTCTGTATGAGACTCCTGTCACTTTGCATTTACTAAACAGCAAAATCTGCCATGATCAGTAGGGATAGATGGCGAATCCTGAGTGGATCTCACAGTGCCCAGCCCAAATTTTGGATTTCCTTGCCATTGGGAGGCACTGAGTGTGACATGGAGGGAAGGACGTGAATTTTGGTTCAGACAGACTTGGCTTAAAACATAGACTGAGTTTACTAGCTCTGTGACCTTGAGCAAATCCGTAACTTTTCGGGGTACAGGTTCCTCGCCTGGACCCACCTCCGGAGGCATCGTGAAGAATAGCAATAGCATGTGCCAGGCTCTTAGCATCCAGTCCTGGCACGCCGTGGGCACTCTGAAGTTTGAGGATACTTGTAGATGAGTCACAAACTGACTGGCTGGATGGGAGGTGGTAGACAATTGCTTCTTGAGTTTTTGTTGGAGATGACGCCTCTCTCTCTGGTTTGGCAGCACATATCCACTCTCTCTGATGTAGAAAGCCTTGAGTTCTGGGAGGGCCGGGAGGTCTCCCTAAAATAGTCAGAATTCTGAAGCAAAATGGCACCACCCATGTCAGGGATGGGGTATTTATTTTGTGTAATTAGCTTCCTGGAAGTTATTTTATTCAAAAGCATTTGAAATTAATTTAAAAATTCAGTGAACGTCAAAATTTAATGCATTTCACATACAAAAATTTACTGCCATTTAAAATATCAAGTAAAATCACAAATTTATAAAAATATATAATAGCAAGCGTACCTTACATTCTGATGTAAAAATATCTGCTCCTGGCTCTGTGGTTTGCTTTTGCCTCAGTCCCCACCCCCACCCTGGGCCCCACATTTCCCTTGGAGCTGCCGCCTTTGAGGTCACTGTTCCAGCAGGACTTCAGTCCTTCCTGCCATGTTTGGCTCGCCTGAAGGGAGCTCTCGGGACTACCATATCTGCACCGTGCCTGGACTCAGGCCAGCAATTTCTGGTTAGAGCAGTGGGACTTCTCTCAGGAGGTCAGGACGAGTGAGCCCGCTTGGGGTCTACCCAGCCCCTCCCCCAGCAGGGAGGTCTGGCTCCCCCCACCAAGTCCAGCTAAGCCGCTGTTTTTGGGTAGGGTGAGGGGAACGGGGAGGTTACAAAAGCTGAGAAATAAAGAAGGGCTGGGGGGACTTGTGGTGAGGGTATCAGTGATGGGGTGGGAGATAGGCAGGAGGCAGGTGGGGCTGGAATTGGAGAGAGAGCCAAGTTAACTGATGACCAAAATAACATTATTACATCAATAAAAAGGTCAGTACTTCTGAACATAAAATAGCATGTTATACCAAACATTGGAACTGGATAGATTCTTCATGATTATTATTTTTAAATGGCATATCCAGTATTCTTATACAGTGGGATAAGCTCTCAAGACCTAGTCCTATCATAGTTCCCATTTTTCTCCCCTTCCTGTCCCAAGGCTCCTGATCCAGACTTTAGCCTGCAATGAGATAAGCTAATTGTGGGAAGGGGAGGGAGGGAGACAAGAGGGGAGGTGTTGGTAAAGCTGTGGCTCCAGAGAACTGAGCCAGAAGGGAGGGTGGCCGAGCCGTTAAGATATGCAGGTTTCCCATGTGCTGTGTCTGGCAGGCCTCCTGTGCCAGCACAGAAGTAAAATCCGGTTGAAGGGGGAGCAGGGAAGTTTTACGAGGCCCAAAGATTTCCCCGAGGCAGATGTTTTTTGCTTCTTGGCAACCTATTTCTGGAAGGAACAGCAGAGAGATAGACTTGCTGTCATTTGGAATGACTGTCCTTGTGGTGAAGTTGGCCAACCAGGACTGGTTATGCACTGACGTGGTTCCCTAGTTTGGTTAGCTTCCTGGAAGCTGAAAGCTTTGTTTCTCCGAGCACGTTTCCCTGGAATTATTGTGCTTTCCAGGGCTCCAGCCTCAGCTTTACCTGTACAAAACGATTTGGGTAGAGGCCCCAAAGAAGACCCCAACAGTGTGTATAAGACCACGGTTCCCTGAAACCGATAGGTTTCTCTTCCCATTACCTTTATTACCACACATGCCTACGACATGAATTTGGAATGCCCCAGTCACATAAAGACCGCACGCTGTTTCAAGTCATCCCAACAATGGGCAAAAAGCATTTAGGCTGTCCCTTTTAACGCAAAAGCAGAGCCACACTAAGCCAGGCTGCGATTAGCTTTATATGCTTTTTGTCACGACCACAGTCTGCCGTACATGAGATCAAGATGAAATGCCATTCCAGCTGACTCAGACTCTGGGAGTATGTGTGCTTAGGCCTTTATTTAAAACATAACCACGGGCCGACGTGCCCTTATCGAAGCACGTGGATATCATTACAGCTCTTGCATTTGGGATTGGAAGGAAATAAAGCAGTTAACCACCTGAAATCTCAGTAGACAAAAGGAGAACACCATAAAATTTTACAACTATGGGACACAAGATTGTGAAATGGTTCCATGAAAAAAAAATTAGGAAATAAGTTATGTTACATACATGAGTTTTGTCACTAAGCGATTAGTAGAGCTTAGTTATTACCTGTGGCTAGAAGATTCCATTTCCACAAAGAAATGGAGTAAAAACTGGGAAAACATCAGTTGTTGTATCTTTGATCCCAATCCCATCGTATTCAGACAATGCAAACAGAGTTTCTCACAAGCTTTCCATGTGTAAAAACAACACACTAGTAACCCTAGCATTTTGAATTTGTGTTGCCAGCCTTTTGCCAACAGCAAAGATGACCATCATTAAGATTTCCAGGGGCCGGCCCCATGGCAGAGTAGTTAAGTTCGTGTGCTTCCCTTTGGTGGCCCAGGGTTTTGCTGGTTTGGATGCTGGGTGCGGACAGGGCACCGCTCATCAGGCCATGCTGAGGTGGTGTCCCACATGCCACAACTGGAAGGACCCACAACTAAAAATATTCCACTATGTACTAGGGGGCTTTGGGGAGAAAAAGGAAAAAATAAAAACTAAAAGATTTCCATCCAACAGTTTCCCTCCTGATTAGTTGCTCCACCAGACTCATTTTAATGGAGCAAACCCCATTCAAGTCCTAGAAAGACGAAAGCACCTTACCCTTTAGATCTAAATTTAGTTCTTCTGAGGAGGCTGAGACGCATCCAGTCTGAATGCATGTGAATGCTTAGGGGGACAGCTTGGGTTGCCTTAAATGAAAGCTTGCTCTCTTGAGGGCCATAGACACCACAAACGAAGGCTTCTCAACTGTGTTCTGCTACTGTATTCAATGCACTGAGTAACTCTTAATGTTCCCAGGGTTTCCTAAACGGCCTAGAAATAAAGCTAACCGAAGAGGGCAATATATTTCACTTAACTAACTTAACAGCATACCCAAAGTTATTTCTTTTCAAATAGCTCGTGAAAGGCCTTGGTCAGAATTTTGGTGGCAACAGAAATCCTTGAACATGAATCCATCAGCTGCCCTTTAAGTTTCCAGACTTTAAGTACATTAAGAATGAAACACCACCCTGAATGCTATAACCTTTATGGGTCTGTATTTCTTCTCCAAAAAGTAAAAAGAACAAAGTCACCACTCTCATAACAACTGAAGGAAAACGCAGTAGAAACTCAACACTCCTTTTCAATGAGAAATACCTGATGTCATATATTTTGTTTAATAAAGACTGAGCTGGCTGTACACTAAGCCCATTTAAGAATGTGATCTGTAACTCACAGCCTTAATTACATGGAGAAAAAGTGAATGGGTTCATTAATGCTGTGAAAAGGAACAGTGACCTACCTGCCAAGTGGCAAGGTGGAAATAATTAATCTGGTCAATTAAAAAGAAACAGATAATTTAAAATGCAAAGGCTTCCAGGTGGTGCATTGCATTCTGCTCTCTGGAATTGCAAATTCATACTGTCAATCCTGGTCTGCTCAGTAAGTTTTCCTCGTCCTTTCCTTTTTCTTTTTGCCATGGCTCAAATCTAATAGATAAATCTTTCTGAGCTATAAATCACGACCTGTTTCTTATGTCTTATGTTCTAAAATATTTATTTATTCTAACGTGTACTCTAGAAATCCTCGGGAGTGGGGTCGGGGGAGGGTTATCAAGTCCTAAGTACTCCAGGATTCCTTTCTCTTTGTTGGGGGTCTGTTATAGCTTACTTTCCCTTCAAAATTGTTTGCCTTTGTCTGGGGTTTTAATAATATTTTAAAAGTGCTGGAGTCTGAGCCACACTGTCTGGGTTATCTAATCCCATTTATGATCCTATAACCTTGACGCTTGCCACGGCCTGGCTGTCAGCACCAGATCCTAAATACACAGGGTGGTGTATTTGCTCCATGGAACCGGAAATTAGTCAAACAGTTACTTTTTTGAAGGTTCAGAATTCCCGTTGACATTTACAAGCAAGTACGTAGCAGTTCTTAGACAAAGAACGATCTCAAAACACCTCAAGTTGCAGCGAGCGGTTACCTACAACGCGCGGGTGCAGGTTTTTGCGCAGAGCTGACACGGCGGCAACCTGCGGCCGGGAGACCCTGCGCGCCCGCGCATCCGCGCGCTGCGGGGACACGGAAAAGGGAACCCGCTCGTAGCTTCATCCTTTTCGGCCGGTCCAAACTCAGTCTGGGGACAAATATTAATATCATATTCATTTTAACCACGGCAAAGCTTTATAAAAGCAGCATCCGAGTTTTTAAAATCTGCTCAAGGGAATGCTGTTTTTATGGTGAGAGTCTGGCTGTAAATTTCTGGTTGCTAAGGAGGAAAAAAAATCTCATCTGAAAAAACAAACGCTGCCGTGGTGAAGTGCGACTTGAAAGTCTCGGTTTCCTAGGTGTTAGACTTGGCAAGTTAGAAATAGCGAGGGAGGCGAAAAGACTTTTCCTTGATGTGCTCACACAAAGTAGTACATATTGTCAGCTCCGCGGGAGGCGCGCGGGGGCCATATGTGCGTCGCCCAGCGAAATGGAATAAACAGCTGCTGCCAGGAATCCGATTCCTGGCAAGGAGGCAAACCCAAGTCCTCCTGTTTCCAAAATAAAAATCACCAGAGGGATTCCCCTTCCTGCAGTTCCAGCCAGTAGTTTTATAAAAGCATAAAACATCGCTGTATTGTGGTTTATAATAATCCCTTACATTTGTAGCGCATTTTACGGTTTACGAAGACGCTTTACATACATTATCTCATTTGAGCCTCACAGCCCAGGAGTGTACAAAGCATGGATATTGTGGTTCGCTTTTCACAGGTGGAACAAGGAAGGTTCAGAGAATGATGGTGAGCTGGGCACCACAGCTGGGGTCTCCTCCTGCCTAGGCCGGGTCTCCTCCTGCCTAGGCCGCCCAGGGACCTCCTGGGGCCCCGCGGTGGGGGACGTCGGTGGGACCCAGGGAAGGGATCCGTTTTGTGCAGTTGAGGTGCAAGCTGCCCTTTCTTTCCTTTGTGCAAGCATTAGCTCCCTCTGCCAGAGGTTTTCTCCCACGCATTTTGAAGCAGCAAAGGAAGCAAGTTGTTTGGAAGGGAGCAAGGGGCGAGGAGAAAAGGAGCTGGGCACACTGAATGTGGAATCTGGTTTGCCCTCCATGGCAGTCAAAGCTGCCATTTCATTTTCGACATAGACTGCAGAGATCAGCGAAGGTCACCCTGAGCTTCAGAACCGAGGGGAGGAAAGAACTTGGTTACTGTTCACTTGTTCTCAGACACTACCACCTGTGTACAACCCTTTGCAGAAAAACAGGCTTTTCTCCTGGAACTGCCCCGCTTGTGCTCATTGTGAAAGCAAATTTGCAGAAAGGATCTACAGAGCTTTTTATGTAGGAATCCCCTTCAACCTTAGGAGACGTGGGGGGGGGGGGGTGGATACTGGCACAGAATGGGATAGAGGACATTGTGGGTGGATGCTGTGGCCGCTGTCATGGGCTGCTTTAGTTCTGAAATAGGGACCTGCTCTCTGGTAGAGACGTGGAGACTTCTCTAACATACCTGGTTTCCTGATCAGGCCTCACTGGGCCTGCCCCACGCCTTGGGATTTTGTACTCTGGTTCTAGCTGCAGGACTGGCATTAAAACACAGTTGCTAGAACAGAAATGCTAGGGCTCTATGCTTACCAGCTACATGAGCTTAAGCAAGTTTACTTAAGCTTTCTGTGGCCAGAGGTGTGCCACTCGAAAACATGGGGCTATTAGTAAAATCTGCTTCATGGGATTATTGTAAGAATTAAATGTTTATTATTTGGAAAGCGCTTAGAGCAGTGCCTGCTGTGGGACGAGTGCTCTGTCGGGTTCTGTGAAATCGGGTACGGCTGTACTTCAGCCAGCAGCTGCCCAGCTTTCTGCTCCCTGACGATGTCTCAGTTACAGAGAGTGGTTGGTGACATCCCTCCTTCTGGTGTCAGCTTTGATCCAGATGCACCTTCCCAGAATCCCCCAGGGAGATGCGCAAACCAAGAGGCAATTTGCCTCATGCAATTTAGTCACCGATCTTTTCGTGCTGCAAAGCCATCAGGGTTTGCAGGAACGAACATATTTTGGTTGTCTGTGTTTACGTTGTTGATGTCAAAGCAAAAATTGCATGGGACAAAGCTGAACACGTGAGGAAGACGTTATCCAAAGCTGTTGCAACAGGAGAGAGAGACCAGAACTCAGTCTGAACTCAGCTCCACTGAAACAGTGGGTGGTAGAGCTTTTAAGCACTGGGGTGAGAGAATGATCCTGGGCTCACCTCGACAAGGTGATGTTCCTCTCCTGGACCAGAGATTGTGTCCATCTAAGGCTCCATGGTTTTGGAAAGAACTGTGCAGTGAAAGGGAACAGAATAGGCTACCCCTAAATGTGCCACATTGGCATGTGGATTATTTTGAGCCGATGGCAATGAAGACCCAGCAGATTCAGGAAAAACTTTTACCTCTTCTTTAGCTGCTTAAAAGAATTTAAATAGAAGGCCTGTACCAGAAAGAGAGCTATTGCCAGAGAGAACTTTTTTATCTGAAAGACTTACCTGCATGGCAGGCAAACATCTGCTCTTCTCATCATCCTGTGAATGACCCTCCTCCGCTTTGAAGCCTCAGGCCCTCTGCCATTCCTTAGTTCAGGATGGCATATGGGCCTCAACTGCCCAACTTGCCTTTGAGTCTCATATTTTTATGAGGCTCCCGTACATACAAAATTGATTTTTTTTCCTGTTAATCTGTCTTATGCCAATTTAATTATTAGGCCAGACAAAGAATCTAGAAGGGACAAAGGGAAAATTTTTCTGTCCCTTCTCTAGCAGATGAAAAATCAGGACTTTAGCTAATTTAGGCTTTGCTCTGAATCTCAAAAGGGATGTACTTCAACCATGTAGGCCTGTTCACAGGAAGAAAATGCCTGTGGATTCTCACTCCCAACCTGGGCCACAGCTAGCTCATTAGCCCTCAGGTGCACACCCCTTTCTTTTGTAAAAACTCCACTCACATCCGTCTCTAGTCATTTGGTGTGTAGAAACTATACGAGACTTCAGAAAAAAAAGTGGCTGCCTGGTGGCGCAGCGGTTAAGTGCGCACGTTCCTTTTTGGCGGCCCGGAGTTCGCCGGTTCAGATCCTGGGTGCGGACATGGCACCGCTTGGCAAGCCATGCTGTGGTAGGTGTTCCACATATAAAGTAGAGGAAGATGGGCATGGATGTTAGCTCAGGGTCAGTCTTCCTCAGTGAAAAGAGAAGGGTTGGCAGCAGTTAGCTCAGAGCTAATCTTCCTCCCCCCCCCCCCCAAAAAAAAAGGTTAGCGGTGCCCCTTGCTGTTTACACCTCACAAAACAGTCAAGGAGGAGGGTTCTTTGTTACATGGGGAGGGGCAGACCTGAAGTCTACTGGTCAGATTCATTTTTCCTTATTTCTACCAGGGTGAGCCATAAGCATACTCATTCCCTCACCTCTTTTATTATATCTGCCAGCCTCATCCAGTGACCACGTTAATTTTCAGGGACCATACAGTCTAAATTGATATTGAGAGGTATTTGCCAAATTTGCAAGGTGCTTTCCTCTTCTTTTCCACTTTCCTCCCTCTCCTTCCCTCTCCCTTGAGGCAATTAGCCCCATTTTTGTGCAGAACAGTGTCTGCTTTCTTTTCTGCTTGGGGGGGAGGAAGGAGATTGCTGGCATATTCAAGGAGCTATGTTATCCAAGGGCCATCCCATCCTTCATAGGCGTTCTGTGTGTGAGGATGGGGTGGGAAGGTTACCAGTTCTTGCTGTAGCCCATGGGTTTTGGCCGTAGAAATAGTCCAGAATTATAGTCCAATTGTGGTATTTTAGCCACTCAAAGGTACCACTTTCAGCCTTAAAGCAGAGCCAGACCTGCAGAAAACCAAGTGCTCAGGGTCAACAGAGGTCTGAGCAAGACGCAGAGGAACACTGGGGCCGCCTTGCTGTTTGCCACACACAGGGCTGATCAAGATCACGTGGAGCCCTCTGCGTAGCAAGAGCTTACACTAATCTTTGCCCCAGGCAAAGTTTTAAGAAGGACTCTAATGCTCTTCATGTTGGTTCTAAAAGTGTAGGGCATCCTTAGTGCACCACATCTAAAGAGCAAGAGTCTCTGGACATTTGGTGAAGAGATAAAAGGCCTGCTGGGTGGTATATGACAAGACACAGGCTCTGTTTCTGTGAGTTTAGAAGGGGAGCAGGACTAATCCTCATGGAAAAGGCCTATAGGCTGCAGCATGGAACACGTAGGAAGACACAGGCCCTCAGCGCGCAGCAGGCCACGGCTAAGTGTGTTGAACAGGTTAACCAAGGAGCAGTGATCTAAGAACTGTATGCAGTAAAATGAACAGCCTCACAAAATTCCCAGCCAAAACCAGCCACATCATTTTTGAGGCCCAGTGCAATATCAAAGTGTGAGGTCCCTTGTTCATAGATGATTAAGAATTTCAAAACAGTGACAGCAGAGGATTAAACCAAGCATGGGGGCCCTTCTGTGTGCAAAGCCCTGTGTGACTGCCTAGCTGCCCTGAAGTTGGCCCTGTGTCTCCAGTAGAATTAACCCAAATGTGTAGGGCACGTCATCACAACTCTCTTCTGCATTAATTTTACATGGCAATCAGAGGAAGAACCTTGCCCTCTCCACAGGGCAGCGATGCCAGCGGGAGGAGAGGGTGGGGTGGCCTCCCTCGGGTCCAGTCTGAACAAAGGTACCTTTTCTCTGCAGTGGAGTCTGATTCCCTGTCCCCCTTCCTCCCTTTCCTTCAAGGGGGAGCTGTTCCTTGAAGGAGCCCGGGTAGTTTTCAGCCACCTGCCAGTCTCTGTGCCTGGTCTGGAGTTGCCTTGGTTCTGTGAAAGGTTTCCTTTACACGTGGTTCCTTTCCTCCCTCCCTCCTTCTTAGCAAACACACAGCTCTTTAAAAGATTCTGAATTTTTTTTGGCAAGTTCTGTGGGCTTTTATTAGATATACACTGTAATTGCAAACTGTGATTACATGATGTCTGGCTTTCCCTGGACTCAAATTTAATATCCTGAGAAATGGGAAGCTTTATTGAAAGGCTGAAGTACACCAGGAGTGGGGGAGCTGGGCGTCAGTGCTTGTGGGTCTGCTGATGCTTCCATTCCACCTCCTAAAATCTCTGGTTGCCACGGTTTGATATTTGTTAACCTCCGCTTTGCCTTTTAGGTGGATTTTTTCATCCTCTTGAATTACGTTTATTACACAATAGTTATAAACGTTTTTTTTTAAAAGACAATTCATTCGCAATTCTGCAACTTAAATACTGTTTTCACTTTTCCACATTCTCTTATTGTCCTGGATTATATTTTTGAAGTCATAACTTTTTGTTCTGGTGTAGTTGAATTTTAATCCCTTCTATATTGATAAATGTAAATCACATTTATAAATTTAAATAAGATGAATGAACAATAAAGCAAGGAAGAAGCCTTAGAATTGTCTGCAAATTGAAGGCAAAGCGAGCATCATTTAGAGGCAGAGAGGCTGAGAAAATAGAGCTGAACTGATTTTAGTGGTTATCTGGTTCTGTGCTTTTATTTTACAGAAAAGGAAACTGAGGCCAGAGGTTAAATGACCTGCCATGCAGTTCCTAGGAGCAGTCAGGACTAAACAGGCTGCAAATGGCTTTTTTTTAAAACATAAGCTGAATAGTCCTATTTTCACCCTAATATCTGTGGGCATAAGTTCTTTGAGGGTCTTTACTTCACTTGTGATAGGAGGGAGTTGGAACAAATGCTCTTAAGAATACTTCCAACTCTAAAACTTTGAATCCAACTCAAAATGAACACAATTGAACCCCTGCCTAGGCAGCCCAGAACTATTACACACATAATGAAAAATGTGGTAACAATTAGAATATTCACTATTTTAGCAAGCTGTGGTGTACGCTGGCTCACCAGATCCTTGCAAAAGCTCAAGACTGGCTCTCAGACTGAATTGTGACGGCGTGTCCACTGCCAGGCCGATCCATAGGCTAGTGGTCTCATTTTAAAATTACTAACTCAGAGAAAAGCAACAGGGTGTTCAGTAAACTAGTGGAGGGGCGATCCTCTTTGGAGGGGAGCAAACCATCCCTTCTGCCTTCAGAACACTTTTCAAGCAGAGTGAGGCCCCCTCTACTGGTAGGATTCGTCACCCACCAAAAAGAACTTGTGGAAAATGGAAAATAAAAATCATAGGATCACAACAGATTAGAATTGTAAGGAAATGTGAAGAAATATCTAGTCTAAAATCTCAACTTTTTACACAAGGAAACAGAAATCTAGAAAGTTTAAAATTGTTTTCTCCTAAATTTGTTAAGCAACATTCTTCTGAGGAAATTTTCACACTAACTGGCAAAAATCTCTGAATTAAAATGTGGTTAGCTTTCCGAAAATAGAAGGCCCTTGACAAATACTTACTGAGTCAATAATGGGTAAAAATCCCACTTTTGCTCAGTGAAGAGTAGGTTTCTCTCACATCCTCACATGAAATTCTGTGTTCCATTTGCCTAAACCAAGGTTTCTTAAACTCTCATCATTCAAGTATTGCTGACATACTTGTTCTTTTTTGAAGAAGAAGAAGATTAGCCCTGAGCTAACTACTGCCAATCCTGCTCTTTTTGCTGAGGAAGACTGGCCCTGAGCTAACATTTGTGTCCATCTTCCTCTCCTTTGTACGTGGGACGCCTACCACAGCATGGCTTTTGCCAAGTGGTGCCATGTCCGCACCCGGGATCCGAACTGGTGAACCCCAGGAAGCGGAAGGTGCGAACTTAACCGCTACGCCACCAGGCTGGCCTGCTGACATACTTCTTGCCACAGCCAAGTACTATGTGCTTATTATTCAATATTTTCTTTCAGTCAAGTCATTTTTATTTTAGCCTCATCTCATGTAAAAGAATCCATGAAATTTCAAGTTTGATGTGTCATGTGTATGTTTACATGCATGCGATAAAATACGTGGCTATTAAAAAACGTTCTTCTAGGTACCAGCTAAATTCATCTCATTCAACTATGTCATGTGTTCGCCATGCTTTAGAAAATACTGTGGTAAACATATCTCATGTTTAAGTCATGTGAATGTAGTGGTCATAATGTCATTTTCCCATTAAAGGCAAGTTTTTCAACACCTTTCTTCACCTGGCCTCTCTCTCGTGCCTTCCTCTCTGTCCTGAGGTTCCTTCATCCCCTCTCCATTCTTTCACATCCTTTGGTTCTGTATTCATCTTTCCTTCTCCCCAGTGAGTGAGGAAAACTTACCCTCTCTATTGCCCAATGGGGACCGTGCCTCATTTGATACTGAACTCCTGGAAACCTTATGGAAGCAAACTGCTATTTGACAGAATGAATAAAAAGACCTTTATATTTTTGTCTTTTGTAGGCACTGGGGCTTGAGGAATATTGAAAAGTGATGTTATTTCTATTTCATCCTTATAGTCAGCCTTCTTGGAGGAAATGGCACATAAACACAGAAAGTCCAATTTATAAAAACACATTTAATAAATTATTCCTCGAAGAATATAATGGAGAGTCTGTTTTTGTTCAGGCGCTGTGAAAGCTTTAATATCTGCAGGGGAGAATGGAGATGAGAAAAAGGCTGATCTTCATGGAATCTTTTCCTTTATTAAACATTCCTGTGGAATTAATTCAAGCTTTGTTTCTCCAGCAATAAAGGTGACCATGATGCATTTACTGCTGGATGAATGCGCTCAGCCCCAGTGAGTTATAACTTGATGCCCCTGTGAATCCCCAGTTATCTGCAGTGGATTATCTGTATTGAAGCAGATCAGCAAAAGATCAGTTTTGACACCTCTTGTCATTATAATTTATTTTCTTTGCTTTAACCTCTTACATCATCTCTGTTGATCCTTAATGAGAAGTGAATAAATAGCTTTTTGATACTTAATATTTACATTTTTAAGCAGCTTCAGACCTAAAGAGCTCAGAAAGAATTGCTTTGAATGCAATGTGTTTTATGAGAAGTGCACTACATAAAGTCATATAGAAAACTCTTCTCCCAAAGGAAAGAAATTCAGTAACTGAATTTTCATTTTGGTAACATTGGCATAGTAGTTTCAGAATCATATGGAAAATTTTTACAAAATAGTCTATGATAAGCCAAACAGAAGTGAAAACTAAAGTTACAGCAATGTAATTCTGTATACCTTCTTATTCTGGGAAAACTGAAGCACGTTCAATCCTAACAACATTTGATCTGAAAAACACTAATCCAAGACTCCGGGCCCCATGGGGAGGGATGGGTGCTCTGCGTTTATGGGGCTCTCCAAAGAGGTTCCTTCTGATGGCAAACAGATGGAAACCCCACAGAGAGGCAGATTTCCGCTGCAACCATCACAGGGCTATGCTGTGCCTTTGAAATGACATCAGCCAGGAAATCAGTGACTGGAGTTTCAGATTTCATAGAAGGATTTTGCGTTGCTTTTTGTGGTCCCAAAGATGGCAGGAGGAGGCAATAAATTCTGTCTTAGAACCTCTCCTGGTAGATGTTTAAGGAGATTATATGAGTAAATCAACTGTCCCGATCCCCCGATGTGATATGGACCATCCGGTTTGAATTTGAATTTCTTTTGTCTTTATTCTAGAGAATGATGTAAGCCAACAACTCAGAATAAGTCGGGCCGATAGGTAGAATGCAGTGCTGGGGGGATTATCAAGAACTAATGTATTTATTTTTTATGGAGTTTTTCGTATAACCAGGTTTATGACTGGAAAGGGGCAAAGCTGAAATAGTGCAGTACATAGATTAGCATTTCTCACTGGAGAAAAAAATTAGGTTGTCTCACTTTCACACTTAAGTTTACTTAAGTTTAAGCATGAATAAATGCTGCTGCTGTTTTCATTTTCGTTTTTATTTTTCTGTTATTATTGAGTTTTTACGAAACAACCTTCTATGAATATAGAGGAAATCCTAAAATTGAGGAATATGTTTTCTGTGTGAGTCACCGTATGCATTGGTGTTTATCTTGTGGTGTTGCCAAGAAGCAGGGAGCAAGCCTTAGACTTAGGGTGGCTCATTTGGGTAGAGCAATTTAATTCTCCATTTGCTTTTACATGAGTGAATGCTCTCCCAAGATATGAAAGCACACCCAGTCTCATGAGTAACTGCTGCAGTTTCAAATGACTGGATGAGCAGTTAATGCTAATGAAGTCAAGGTTTCAGGCCATGTCCTCACAAAGCTCAACTAACTTTGTCCTATTCACAGGAACCCGAGGAGTGATACGGGGTCTCAAGGAAGACTGGATGACTAAAGTGTTGGGAATATGCATAAAATTCATCACCTCTTAGAGAATACTCAAAATGTATGGCCTCAGTGTGGTGAGTATGGTTCGGGAGCTTTTAGACACAAGTTACAGAAAAATCTAGCTCAAATAAGTTTAAACAATAAAATACTTTATTTTTTTCCATTCTCCAGGAGACCCAGAGGCAGGTCAGGCTAGAAAAATGGTTCTCAACCTTGGCTACACATTAGAATCACCCAGGGGACTTTTAAAAACTGACACCTCCCTTCCACTCCCATCCCCATAAATTGAAACAGAATCTTTAGGGGTTAGGGCCCAGGCATCTCCAGTTTTGAAAAGTTTACCAGCTGATTCTGATGTAGAGTGAGTACTGAGAGTTACTAATACAAAGAGAAAAAAGAAGGTCGGTAACAGGGACTCAATCTGTTCTCTTGTTCTTGGCTTGCTTTTCATTTTTCCTCCCCAAGATCTAAGCTAAACCGCGTAATCAATCTTGTCGAAGAGTGTAAGCGTTTAAGGTCTTGGCTCAAATAGATTCTGCAAGTGAAGGTAAAGCTTTATGGAGCCTGAAAAGTCTCTGGTAACACTCTGTAAATACGTGTGGAAGCAGCTGGCCCTCTACTGTGATTTCTGAATAAGTACCTCAATACAGAGCCCTTTGCAGTTTAGGTGCAGAGCAGCATTCCGACAGCTGTTTTTACTGTGGTTGGTGGCCAGAGACTATAACGTAGAGAAGAAAGTCACTAACTTGAAGAAGGATCATAAAAAGTGATTTTTTAAAGAGGCGATGAAACAACAGGTGAGTCAATGATCTTTGTGCCCAACCCAGATTGTACCATGGCTAAATCTGTGCCTGCTGCAGATGCCATGTGGTGCCTACTCAAGTCTCCTCCAGCACACTTTTGGAAACTGCATGTATTATAATTTAGGCCAGCCCAGCAATGTGCGTGCTGAGTGTACTTTGGGAAAAGCTTGGTAAATGAACAATTAAACAATCAGTAGCAACGGAAGCAGTGGAAGTCATAGCTCTGGAAACAGAAATGCTTAGCATTGATAGAGTCAGAATAACTTGAAAAAAACCCTAAGGGTAGAGTGGAAAGAACACAAGAATTGAGCCGGAAGCCCTGGATTCTGATCTGACTTTGCCACTATTTGGCTCTGTGATCTTGGGCAAATCATCTTAATCTCAATGAGCCTCAGTTTTATGATTCAAGAGATGAACTAGTCCGATCCCTGGGCTCATTGTTGCAGATGCATTCCAAATGTTTATCATAATGCCGGTTTTAATTTAACAAATCTATTTGTCATATTTATACATATTATAGAAGAATGCATTTATGATTTTCCATTTTATATTCCACATAATTATTTCCAGAATAATTTTACAATTTTGCCAATAATTTCATTGTAAATCTTATATACTTTGTTAGAAACAGTCCCCTTACTTTCTGGAAGGGCGTAATAACTACCTTCAGCATCTCAGTCGAATCATGTATAGCTCACCTCTGTTTGGCGTTTTGTTGAAACAGTTTAAACATAATGAATCAGTACAGGAAGAAAAGATCTGGAAACAAAAATGCCGTATTAACTACAGAAAAAGTTTTGCCTTTTCTAGTCAACACACAAAATAAGGGCACTCCTAAGCATAAGACTTAGTTATGTGGCATTGTATTTTAACAGAATTTTTTTAGTAAAGTATTTCTGTTATGAGTCTTTCCTGAAGCTTTCTTTTGCTTTTACAATGTTAGGGTGTGACCATCTCTTGCTATAAATATGGTATTTCCTGACGTAAAGATGGACTAAACATCTTATATTCCCCAAAGTATATGTTCTCCTTTCCACACACGAAATGCATAAACTATAGGAGATGGCTTTGGCAAGTTAAAAACTGGGATCAAGAGGTTGAGTCTTCACAGAATAGCCTCTGACCTTTTGAGGCAGAGACAGAAGCACTAACCAGCCAGTAATTTCCTGGGGAGTCTTGACAAACTCTTCAACAGTCTGTGGACACTCTGTGGACAGACTGTTTAGAGGAGTTGCCACGAGTGCTGGTGAAAGCTTTGGTCGTGTAACCTTTATTTTAAGCATTTGCCTCTTGTACTAAAATAATTGGAAACAAAATAATAATAAAAATAAATGCTTTCTCACACATCTCACTCAGGTCCTGTCGCACAGTACAATTTTAGCCACTGGTTTCTTTGAACTGAGGTACCCAGTCATTGATAATGATGGGTTTAATTTCACAAATGTGAAAATTTCACTTTTGAACAAGGACTTGGACTCAGTTTATATGTTCACCTAATAATGTTCATAATCAAGTTATTGGCAGGTCCTACTTAAACCAACAAATGCTTATCTTTCATACTAGAAGTGTACATAGAACTCTATTTTCTAAGAATTTTTTCCTAGGAAGGCAATTCCTTTTCCAATATGTACACATTATGGTGTTGTAGACAGGATGTCAGTACGAGATGGATCAGTCTTGGCCCAAATCCAAGGGAGCTGATTTAATTAAACAACCAAAAGAACCTCAATTAATAGTGGATTCAAGTATAAAGTAATCGCCTTGTAAAGACTCAACCCCCACCCCAGGGGGTTAAAACAAGACCACTCTATACCTATGGCTAATTAATTAATTACCTGCTGGCTAATGCCTGGTTCTATTTTTCCAATATAAAATGATTACGGATACAGAAAAGCAAGTGTCCTGTAGAGTTAAGAGTATATTTAATTCCCAGCATCACAGAACATTTTGAATAATAAATATATTGCACATCTTTAAAATTTCAGTCACTATTTTCTTTCTTTTTTTTTATGAGGAAGATTAGCCCTGAGCTAACTGCTGCCAATCATCCTCTTTTTTTTGCTGAGGAAGACTGGCCCTGAGCTAACATCCATGCCCACCTTCCTCTACTTTTATATGTGGGACGCCTACCACAGCATGGGTTGCCAAGCGGTGCCATGTCCGCACCCGGGATCTGAACTAGCGAACCCAGGGCCGCCGAGATGCGGAAAGTGCGAACTTAACCCCTGCACCTCTGGGCCAGCTCCTCAGTCACTATTTTCTATTGAGGTCAAAGAGAGTGTAAAAGAAAAGGATACGGGTTACTGTCAGTATACAATAAAGCTCACTGTGTTCTGCAAATTTTATAGATCCAGTGTGTTGGGTGAGTCCTCTTAAATGTTCTCTGGCTTTACCAATTTGAGAGTCACTTTTTATTGATAAGTGTTATCTCTATTTGCAGAAATGCATGGTTAAATGGTTTCTCAAGTGGCCTTGATAATCACAGAGTTAGCTTACCTGACATTGCTAAAAGGTTGGTGTGCATCTTTTACACCCGCTTGTGGTTTCAACCGCCAGCTATCGGAGAAGTGTCCCTATATTTGACAAAAGGGAGAAAATAAAAGATAAACAAAGGGAAGAAACGAGAGGATGGTAAGGAAGATAGATTTTTCATTTCTTATCTTGTGATACATTCTGTAGCAGTAAACACGACTATCTCTTAAATAGACCCTTTGAAGGCAGAAAAAGAAAACACTTCAAGAGAAAGCTTTACAAACTGGAGATTGTCTTCCTGTCCTCTGTGGCTTTGTCCTTTTGGAAAGTCTGCATGACCTCTCCTCCTTGTATTAAATAAAAGGAGGGTATAAAGACTGATGATTCGATTTGGTGAGTTAGTTACAGAAGTAGCTGTGGCATCTGTTACTTCCGCTCTGTTCTGTTAATGGCAGCAGACATTTGATTAACTACTGAGATTTGGACGTGGAGGGGATCCAAGGTGGGCTGTGAAGTAAATCATGGAGCGAAATCTCCGCTTCATCTTCGCCTCACCTGCTCCTCTGTTTCCAGACTTCTGGCCAACTGGCAGCTGGAGGCCTTCACCTCTGGGGCAGGAGAGGCTGTAATTATTTCAAGAATAATTGATAAAAAATGCACATTATAATAGCCTGTTAATAAAACTCCAGGAGTATATATCACTTACATATCATTTTTGATCTATCCTTTTAGGGAAGAATTAAAAGCAAATCTCTCCTTCCTCAACAAATACACACATTGGTAGATAAACTAAAAGGGGAAGTTAAGAGATATAGATACTTTCTAAATATTTACAAAATTCTTAATTTATGCATAACCATAGCAGAGAACAAGGACTGCCTTACGTACATTCGTAGCTGGAGTGCAAGCGAAAGCTCCAAGAATAAAAAGACAAAAACCCAAATGTCCTAGCGGTAAGCAATATGTTATAGAGTCCAAGCATAAGATAACAGCATTGACCTTAGAGGTTAACATTTACTGTAAGGCAAAATATCAGAAGACATTCATTTGAAATACAATTATATATTTCGTTTCCTGACTGACTTGTTTATACATGCAGGTTATGAAAGAAGAAAGGCAGCTTTCTTCCATATGGCTTATACAGAATCAGATGTTACAGCCAGAAGTAATTGTAAAGAGCATCTAGCAGTTCAAACGACTGTGAGACCTCAAGGCGTAGATGAATTTCTTAAGGCCTAAAGCTGGACTGTGGAACTCTGCAACTCGTACCTTAGTCTTTTCATCATCAGTTCACTGCTTATTTTTCCCTAAACTGAACACATTAGAGAACTTCCATGCTGGATGTTTGTGAGTATTCACAAGGAGGCACAATCAATTTTGGAAAATCAAAAATGGTACGTGGAGGGAAATAGAGATTATTAAACTTAAGATCAACCAATCAACCAAATTTTGGAAGAAAAGCTGTCACAAACTAAACCTCCTAACCTGAAAAGAACCATGAAAAACTTCTCATCCACTTAGTACCTGTACTTCTAAAAGAGCTTAGGCCAAGGTCAAAGCTTGACTTTGTTGAGACCCAGAAAGTTAAAGGATTAAAAAAGTGAAGTGGAGGCATACAGTTAAGGTAAGAATTGGTCTTATTGGACAGCACAGGCCATCCTGAGATGGCACAGTGGACCTGTCTTTATCTGCTGACTGAGAAATGGTCCAGCCCTGGGCTAGCAATATTTCCATACCAGTCAGCAGAGGAATGCAAACACATCCATTCCAACAGTTCATTGGCTCATGCCACACCCTTTTCTACAGCCTAAAGTAGAATATAAACTGCTGTTTAGGCTTTCTTGCTTATACAAAGATGTCATTCTAGCAATTGTTGCTTGAGGGCTAGACTTGGCGATGTTACTGGCAGAGAGAATGCAAAAGTGATTTAGCTCATAGTGCATGCTCCCTACTCTTCTTAATTAAATAGAAAACTTCCTCAAACAGAATATTTATTACAATTTTAAGTGTACAAAGTTCAACATGTAATAAATGTAAAGATGTCAAAGATAAACATAGATTTAAAAATGTGTGAAATATAGGTAACAAAGCTATTTTGATAAAAGCCATTATCAGACGTTACTACATATTCCATCCTATAATCTCGTAAACCAAAGCTTTTGACTGTCTGGATTCGTATGTGACTGCATTCTTTCCAGAATGCATGCCAGGCATGTTCCTGTGATAAAATTCACAGCGCTCAAGAAACTGGACACATTCTTGAAGAACACTGTCATGGAGCATGATAGCGTGACTTGACATGTTTTCTTTTTTTTGGTTTCTTAAAAATTATTTTATTGAGGTCCTAATGGATTAGAACATTGCGTAATTTCAGGTGTATGCTATTATTTATCAGTTTCTGTATAAACTGCATCGTGCACACCACCAATAGTCTAATTTTTGTCCATCACCATACATATGTGCCCCTTTACCACTTTACCCTCCCAAACCCCCTTCCCCTCTGGTAACCACTAATCTGTCCTCTTTGTCCATGTATTTATTTCTCTTCCACGTGTGAGTGAAATCATGCAGTGTTTGTCTTTCTCTGTCTGGCTTATTTCACTTAACATCATACACCCAAGGTCCATCCATATTGTTGCAAATGGGACAATTTTTGTCTTTTTTTATGGCTGAGTAGTATTCCATTGTATATGTATACCACATCTTTATCCATTCATCATTTGATGGGCACTTGGGTTGCTTCCAAATCTTGGCTATTATGAATAATGCTATAATGAACATAGGGGTGCATAAATCTCTTTGAATTGTTCATTTCAAGTTCTTTGGATAAATACCCAGGAGTGAGTTAGCTGGATCATATGGTATTTCTATTTAATTTTTTGAGAAATCTTCCTACAGTTTTTCATAGTGGCTGCATCAGTTTGCACTCCCACCAGCAGTGTATGAGAGTTCCCTTTTCTCCACATCCTCTCCAACATTTGTTATTTTTTGTCTCGTTAGTTATAGCTGTTCTGACAGGTGTGAGGTGATATCTCATTGTAGTTTTGATTTGCATTTCCCTAATAATTAGTGATGTTGAACATCTTTTCATGTGCCTATTGGCCATCTGCATATCTTCTTTGGAAAAATGTCTCTTCGTATCCTCTGCCCATTTTTTGATCAAGTAGTTTGTTTTTTTGTTGTCGAGTTGTATGAGTTCTGTATATATTTTGGAAATTAACCCCTTGTTGGATATATGATTTGCAAATATTTTCTCCCAGTTGGTCGGTTGTCTTTTCATTTTGTTCATGGTTTCCTTTGCCATGCAAAAGCTTTTTAGTCTGATGTAGCCCCATTAGTTTACTTTTTCTTTTGTTTCCCTTGCCTGAGTAGACATGGTATTTGAAAAGACACTGCTAAGACCGATGTCAAAGAGTGTACTGCTTATATTTTCTTCTAGGAGTTTTATGGTTTCAGGTGTTACATTCAAGTCTTTAATCCATTTTGAATTAATTTTTGTGCATGGTGTAAGGGAATGGTCTACTTTCATTCTTTTGCACGTGGCTGTCCAGTTTTCCCAACACCGTTTATTGAAGAGACTTTCCTTTCTCCATTGTGTGTTCTTGGCTCCCTTGTTGAAGATTAGCTGTCCATAGATGTGTGGTTTTATTTCTGGACTTTCAATTCTGTCCCACTGATCTGTGAGTCTGTTTTTGTACCAGTACCATGCTGTTTTGATTAGTATAGTTTTGTAGTATATTTTGAAGTCAGGGATTGTAATGCCTCCAGCTTTGTGCTTTTTTCTCAGGATTTCTTTGGCTATTTGGAGTCTTTTGTTTTCCATATAAATTTTAGGATTTTTTTTTCTATTTCTGTGAAGAATGTCATTGGGATTCTGATTGGGATTACATTGGATCTGTAGATTGCTTTAGGTAATATGGCCATTTTAACTATGTTCTTCCAATCCATAAGCATGGAATATTTTTCCATTTCTTTATGTCTTTGATTTCTTTCAATAATGTCTTATAGTTTTCAGTGTATAGGTCTTTCAGTTCCTTGGTTGAATTTATTCCTAGATATTTAATTCTTTTCGTTGCAATTGTAAATGGGGTTGTATTCTTGACTTCTCTTTCTGCTAGTTCATTACTAGTGTATAGAAATGCAACTTATTTTTTTAAAGTTGATTTTGTACCCTGCAACTTTGCTGTAGTTGTTGATTATTTCTAATAGTTTTCTGGTGGATTCTTCATGGTTTTCTATATATAGAATCATGTCATCCACAAACAGGGAGAGTTTCACTTCATCCTTTCCAATGTGGATACCTTTTATTTCTTTTTCTTGCCTTATTGCTCTGGCCAAAACCTCCAGTACTATGTTGAATAGGGGTGGAGAGAGTGGGCACTCTTCCCTTGATCCTATTCTTAGAGGGATAGCTTTCAGTTTCTCACCATTAAGTATGATGGTGGCTGTGGGTTTGTCATATGTGGCCTTTATTGTGTTGAGGTACTTTCCTTCTATACCCATTTTATTGAGAGTTTTTATCACAAATGGATGTTAAATCTTGTCAAATGCTTTCTCTGCATCTATTGAGATGGATTTTTATTCCTCATTTTGTTAAGGTGGTGTATCATATTGATTGATTTGCAGATGTTGAACCATCCCTGCATCCCTGGTATAAATCCCACTTGATTGTGGTGTATGATTCTTTTAATGTGTTGCTGTATTTGATTTGCCAGTATTTTGTTGAGGATTTTTGTTTTTAATTTTTTGTACTCATTCTCCCCAAAGCCCCCCAGTACATAGTTGTATATGCTAGTTGTAGGTCCTTCTGGCTGTGCTATGTGGGACGCCACCTCAGCATGTCTCGATGAGCAGTGCCATGTCCAGACCCAGGATCTGAACGGGCAAAACCCTGGGCTGCTGAAGTGGAGCATGCGAACCCAACCACTCGGCCATGGGGCCAGCCTCATGTTGTGTTCATCAGTGATACTGGCCTGTAATTTTCCTTCTTTCTTCTATCCTTTCCTGGTTTTGCTGTCAGTGTAGTGTTGGCCTCATGGAATGAGTTAGGAAATGTTCTATCTTCTTCAATTTTTTAGAACAGTTTTAGAAGGATAGGTATTAAATCTTTGAATGTTTGGTAGAATTCTCCAAAGATGCCATCTGGTCCTGGACTTGTGCTTTTTGATTACTCTTTCAATCTCTTTACTTGTGATTGGTCTATTCAGATTATTTCTTCTTGATTCAGTTTTGGAAGGTTGTGTGAGTCTAAGAATTTATCTATTTCTTCTAGGCTTCCAATTTGTGGACGTATTGTTTTTCATAGTATTTTCTTATAATCCTTTGTATTTCTGTGGTATCCATTGTAATTTCTCCTCTTTCATTTCTAATTTTATTTATTTGAGCCTTCTTTCTTTTTTCTTAGCAAGTCTGGTTAAGGGTTTGTCAATTTTGTTTATCTTCTCAAAGAACCAGCTCTTAGTTTCATTGATCCTTTCTGCTGTTTTTTAAGTCTCTATTTCATTTTTTTCTGCTCTAGTTTTTATTATTTCTCTCCTTCTGCTAATTTTGGGATTTTTTTGTTCTTCTTTTTCTAGTTCTGTTAGGCATAGTTTAAGATTACTTATTTAGATTTTTCTTGTTTGTTGAGGTGGGCCTGTATTGCTATGAATTTCCCACTTATACTGCTTTTGCTGCATCCCGTGAGTTGGTATGTTGTATTTTCATTTTCATTTGTCTCCGGGTGTTTTTAAATTTATCCTTTGATTTCTTCATTGATCCAATGTTGTTCAATAACGTGTTTAATCCTACATATTTGTGACTTTCCCAGCTTTTTTTCTTGTAGTTGATTTCTAGTTTCATAGCATTGTGGTTGGAAATGATGCTTGATATGATTTCAATCTTCTTAAATTTATTGAGGCTTGCCTTGTTTCCCAACATACGGTCTATCTTTGAGAATGTTCCATGTGCACTTGAAAAGAATGTGTATTCTGCTAGTTTTGGATGGAATGTTCTCTATATATCTATTAAGTCCATCTCATCTAGTGTTTCATTTAGATCCACTACGTCCTTGTTGACTTTCTGTCTGGATGATCTATTCATTGATATAAGTGGTATGTTGGGGTCCTCTGCTATTATTGTGTTGCTGTTAACGTCTCCCTTTAAGTTTGTTTATAGTTGCTTTGTATATTTTGGTGCTCCTGTGTTAGGTGCATATATATTTATAAGTGTTTACGTCTTCTTGGTGGAATGTTCCTTTTATCATTATATACTGCCCCTCTCTCTCTCTCATTGTCTTTTTTATCTTGAAGTCAACTTTGTGTGACAACACCTGCTTTCTTTTGTTTGCTATTTGCTTAGAGTATTGTCTTCCAGCCCTTCACTCTGAGCCTATGTTTGTCTTTAGAGCTGAGGTGTGTTTCCTGGAGGCAGCATATTGCTGGGTCTTGTTATTTAATCCATCCAGCTACTCTGTGTCTTTTGATTGGAGAATTCAGTCCATTTACATTTAGAGTGATTATTGACATATGAGGGCTTAATACTGCCACTTGATCTCTTTTTTCCTGTTTGTTCTATAGTCCCATTGTTTCTCTTCCCTTGTATTTCTGACTGCCATTTCAGTTTGGTGGTTTTCTGTGATGGTTTTCTCAGTTTTCTCTTTATTTATGAGTTATGGCTTTGCTTTGATTTTTCATTTAGTGGTTACTGTAGGGTTTGTATAAAAGTTCTTGTAGATGAGATAGTCCATTTTCTGATAGCCTCTTATCTCCATTAGCCTAAGCAGTATCCATCCCTTACCTCTTCCTCTTCTGAGTTATTGTTGTCACAAATTATTCTGGGTTTTTCTCCCCCCCTGAGGAAGATTAGCCCTGAACTATCATCTATTGCCAATCTTACTCATTTTTTGCTTGAGGAGGATTAGCCCTGAGCTAACATATGTGCCAATCTTCCTCTACTTTATATGTGGGTCGCTACAACAGCATGACTGATGAGGGGTAGCTCTGTGCCCAGGACTTGAACCCACAGACCCAGGCTGTCAAGGTAGAATACACTGAACTTAACCACTACACCCTGGGTCCAGCCCCACAAATTATTCTGTTTTGTATTGTGACTTTGTAACTAAATTGAAGTGTTTACAGTTATTTTTGATGCATTTCTTCCCTTTATCTTTTGTTATAATAGTGTTTGCTAACCTGTTCTGATAGACAACTGTGTTTTCTGATTTTTGTCTGTCTGTTTATCTCCTTGCTCAAAGATTTGTAGACCTTTGCCTTTTTGTTTAAAGTATGAGGGCTTTCTTCATCATTTCTTGTAAGGAAGGTCTAGTGGTGATGAACTTTCTCAGCTTTTGTTTATCTGGGAAAGCTTTTATTTCTCCATCATATCTAAAGGATGGTTTTGATGGATAGAGTATTCTTGGCTGAAAGTTTTTGTCTTTCATATTTTGATTGTATCATTCCATTCTCTCCTAGCCTGTAAGGTTTCTACTGAGAAATCTGCTGAAAGCCTGATAGGGGTTCCCTTGTAGATTATTTTCTTCTGCCTTGCCACCCTTAATATTTTTTCTTTGTCATTGACTTTTGTCAGTTTTACTATTATACGCCTTGGAGAAGGTCTTTTTGCATTGATGTAATTAGGAGTTATATTGGCTTCATGTACTTGTAAGTCCAGTTCTTTCCCCAGGTTTGGGAAGTTCTCAGCTATTATTTGTTTGAACAAGCTCTCTACTTCTTTCTCCCTCCCTTCTCCTTCAGGAATACCTATAATCCTCATGTTGCTTTTCCTAATTGAGTTGGATATTACTTGAAGAATTCTTTCATTTAAAAAAATTTTAGTTCTCTCTCCTCCTCCACCTGAAGCATGTCTATATTTCCATCCTCTAAATCACTAGTTCTGTCCTCCATAAATCAGCTCTATTTTTCAAGGATTCTAGGTTATTTTTTATCTCATCAATTGTGTTCTTCATATCCAGAATTTCTGTTTTTTTTCTTATAGTTTCAATCTCTTTGGTGAAGTGTTCCTTCTGCTCATGAATTTTATTCCTGAGCTTATTGCACTATCTTTCTGAGTTTTCTTATAACTCATTGAGTTTCTTTATGACAATTACTTTGAATTCTCTGTCATTTAGATTTTAAAATTCTGTGACTTCAGGGTTGGTTTCTGGAGTCTGGTCGTTTTCCTTCTGCTCTGAATTGTGACTGTAGTTTTTCATGGTGCTTGATGAACTGATCATTTGCAAGCACATTTGTGGTAGTATCAGGTCGCAGATTCCACCTGCCACCACTGGGGGGAAGCAGGAGATGTGTTTCTGATCTCACCCCATCTGCTGGAAGTTGTGCGGATACAGTAGGCACTCCTGCAGGCCAGGATAGTGTTTGCAAACGCATCAGGCTGCCACCGCCTCTGCTTATACTTGCTCTGGCTGCTGTGCTTTGTGGGCGGGGCTTCTTTGCATGGTCTGAGCCAGGACCACCCATGGGGGCTATGACAGCATGGTGGGAGCTCCTGTAGGCCAGGATAGTGTTTGCATGCATGCACAGGGCTGCCCCTGCCTTCTCTTATAGTCACGTTGGAGTGAATTCCCACTGGTGGGGCTGCTGCAGCATGGTGGGCACTCCCATAGGCCAGGATAACATTCACACTCAGGCTGGGTTGTCCCTGCCTCCTCTCAAGAGTAGTACTGGCTGCTGTGTGAGGACCTGCAACCTGGCTTGCTGCTGCTGGGGTGGGGTAGGGGAGTGCCCACCTAGCTTCATTGCTTCCCAGGGATCCAGTCCATCCTCTGTCAGGTGATCAGCTGTGTGGGTCTCTCAGGGGTCCTGAGGTGCTGTGTGGGTATCCTCCACTCATTAAGGAATGTCCATTGAGTTGTAATTCAGAGGGGGAGAGAAAAAGGGAACAGCTCACTCCGCCATGTGCCTGATGTCACCCCCCTTGACATGTTTTCTAATAAGGACAGGAAGCATCGTTTGGCATAATACCTGGTATCAGTTCCCAGTTTTTTATTATAAGGTTCAGAGTTGTTGATAACCCAAGAAATACCAAGGTCATAATTCCCTTTGGCACAATAAAGTGTCCCCATTACCAAATTCACAATTCAGAGATGGTAGAGTTTCAAGCAGTACTGCTCCAGCTCCGGGTGCAGCTGGCCCAGCTGCTCATAGCACTCGGCCGCCAATGTGAACTCCTGCAGGCGGTAGTAGTGGTAGCTGAGCAGTGCGGCTCCTTGGGCTCCACTGGAGCTCCCCACCCAGCAGCTGCACTGCCTCGGCGTAGTGGGAATTCCAGATGAGCCGGTATGTGATGGTGGTGAACTCACCATCAGGGATCTGCGCACTAGCCAGCCCTGCCATAACTGCCAAGAGCTTGTGTGTCCAAGTTACTCAGGCAACTAGCTGACCAGAAATGGAAGACTACAACATATTTGTTTCTTTATGTGCTTTGGAAGTTAATTTGTAGTAGAAGGAACTGGTAGGATTGGAAGGGAGTCACTTGGGTGACTGAGGACACTATGTTTCCTAAACTTCTTAAGCAAATGGAAAAATTTCCTCCAATATATACTACATTATCTCATATTCAAAGATTCCTTCAGGTTTTCCTCCAATTATAGGACCATCCCCATCAACTAGATACATGGTAGTAGCTCAGATAATACAGGTTAAAAATGACATAGAGACCATACAGTAGCATTCACAATGAGCCGAATTCTTGGACAGATATGATAGAATTTCAGCACCCAAGGATTTCATGCTACAGGTGAATTATTCTGTACATAAGTCATCTGAGTACCTATGTAGCCTAAATGGTTGAAGGGAAAAAAAATCATTCTAGCAGGAATCCCTAGTGTTTATCAAAAGCTATTAGGTTGACCCATAGAAATTGTTGTTTTTATAGGGTGAAACTGTCACAATCAGCAATTTCATATGATTCAATCTAATACTTTTGATTTTTTCTAAGTCAGGTCAAGTGGGGTTGACAGTTATATTTATGAAAAGCAAAGAGGTAAGGGGTGGGGGGAAAATAATAAAGCTCTTGTAGCTTATAGAAAATTAACTGCCTGAGCAGAATGAGTGGGGTTCACAGTGAGAACCCCAAAACAGTGAGAGGGTTTTGAATATGAAACTGGCATTATGAGTCTACCAGATAACGTTTCAGAATCCATTGATAGACCATTCCGTCTGTTGTGTGAGCAGGAGAGGAGTTTGATGGGCTCATGGGAATGGTGTGGAATATTTTTCCTTTTCCAAGAAGCTACAATGTGGAAACAAACTCTAGCACTCAAGTGCCCTAAGTAGAAACACAAGAATCGAGAACTGAGTTGTAAGGCTACCTCTGTTATTATCACTATTAAGGATTAGTTATGAAAGCAGTAAGATCATGTCTTATGTTCCATATATTCAAATTATTAACAAATGGGGCAAAAGAAAACCATGGACATTTGTTTGTCAATTGTTTATTGTCTCCACATCACAGTACCGTAATTTTGTTATGGCACAAGATGTCCCACTGAATCTTGCACATTAAAAATAAAAACATCTAGAACATAAGGAATTTTTGTTAGATAAAACAAACAACTGTATTGGAAAACTCTCCTAAAACATACTAAAATCTATGTAAAATGTATGCATCACAAATTAATGTAATTATAATGGTAAAATTTGGAGCAGAACATGCAATCCTTGGAATGATTATTGATGTCCACATGTCCTATACATGAAGGAGTTCTGGACTTGATAGGGCCTAGTATCTGCTTGATGCAATCTTGTCATGCAAGTTTCCCTCAGGATATAGCAAAGCACAAAAGATACAAAGGAGAGGGAACAGAGACATTACAAATACTATTAGATAACTTCTTCACTTATTTTTGGATTTTTTCATAAATCCTTCTAGGGTTCAAATTCATTTTATTATATTTCATTTTGTATGGCTTCTCAAAAGTTACATCTAAATTATCTTAGTTATAATTTTAAAGTGTATACAAAATTTCAGCATGTAACAAATAGAAAGATGCCAAAGGATAAATAGAAAGAGTGCCAAAAATAGACAGCCATTTTACAAATGCTGTTATCAGACATTACTACATATTCCATCCTATAATCTCATAAATCAAAGCTTTCAAGTGTCTGGATTCATACGTGACTGTATTCTTTCCAATATGCATTCTTTCTTCTTCTAGGGGTTGTTCAATAACTGCGGGTATGTTCCTGCCAAAAAGTTCACAGTGTTCTAGAAACTGGACACATTCTTGAATAACACTGTCACGAAGCACAATCATATGTTTTGACATGTTTTCTAATAAGGACAGGAAGCATCTTTTGGCATAATACCAGGTATCAGTTCCCAGCTTTTTATTATAAGGTTCCAAGCTTTTGATAACCTGAGAAATACCAAAGTCATAATTTCCTTTGGCACAATAAAGTGTCCCAATCACCAAATTCACAATGCACAGATGGTAGAGTTTCTTATCTGGGTCGTCATAGGAGAGCTGCTCTTCCTCCTTTTCAATCTTCCTCATCAGCTCCTCGGCTTCTTCATTCTGACTTGTCATAATATAGGAAACACAGAGGTTAGCCAATACGATGGCACTGACGTTCAGGATGTTGTCATAATGCTTCTTGACTATGGGCTCATAGAAACCTATGGCTTCTTTGTATTTGTTTTCCTGCATGAACAGAACATGAGCCACATTCAGCTTCCACACATCATGGTCATTACAGAATTCCACAGATTTTCGGAAGATCTTTTCTACCATGGGATAGTTTTCAAGGTTCCAGTAGATTTTTGCCTGGGCCATCAACACGGGAATATACTTCTCAAGGGTGTCATCATACTCATTCACTGCCTTTTTGACAGCTTCATCATCTCTACTGTGTCTTGCTTCCTGTACTTGTATGGTGAGTTTCCGGAGCTGCTCAGTCAGCAACCCTGCTAGCCCATCCAGCTTAATGAAAGCCTCTTCAGGAGCCGTCTGGCAAGTGATCATGGCATCCAAGAAGTCGTAGAGATAGGGTGTGAGGAACTTGTAAGTCAAATGGGCATTCTCTGCCAGGACATCTGCCGCCAGGTCAAAATATTCATACTTACAGTAGAGCAGCAACAGGTTGCCAAAGGTCTCTGGGGGAAAGGGGTTCTGTTGGAGCAAAAACTGTAGCTTTTCAAACCCTTCTGTAGGTCTGGAGTCCATGTTCATTAGCGCCTGGTTGTGCAGGGTCACAGGGTCTAACTCTTCCTCTGCCCTAGGCGGCATGTCAGTGAGGGCTTCCTGGGCCGCCTCATAGTTTCTCAGTTGGTATTCTATGGCTGCCTTGAGGTTGAAGGCTTCCACCAGAGCTGTCTGGTGAAGGACTAAGGTGTTGCCAACACTGCGAACATCAATGCCCTCAGTGGCCATGCCCACCCCTAGCTCTGGGTGCTGGCGGATGCCGCGCTCAATAATGTCTGCGATATGCTTCAGCGCTGGGGCATAGTGCCGGCTGCTGTAATAGGCCAAAGCCAGGTTGTAGGAAAGGTCAGGCCGGTAGCCCGAAGCCTGCAGGGCCGCGGAGAACTTGGAACACGCGGCTTCATACTGTCCCTCTTTGTAGAGCAAACAACCCAGGTTGACCTGGCCATCGGGCTCATTCTCGCCCCCACTGTCCTCGCCCTCCCCGCTCAGGAGCTGCTCCACCAGGCTCCTGGCCCCGGGCAGGTCGCCCTCGCTGTACTTGATGGCGGCTTGTAGACGGAGGACCCGGCTGTGGTAGGCGGGGTTGTCCAGCAGAAGGAAGGCGACCCGGGTGGCCTCTGGATAGAGGCAGGCCTTGTACAGGGCCTGCGCCTGGTACAGGCGGTACTGCTCCAGCTCCGGGTGCAGCTGGCCCAGCTGCTCATAGCACTCGGCCGCCAGCGCGAACTCCTGTAGGCGGTAGTAGCAGTAGCCGAGCAGCGACAGGCCGGCGCGGCTCCTCGGGCTCCGCTGCAGCTCCCCGCCCAGCAGCTGCACCGCCTCGGCGTAGCGGGAATCCCGGATGAGCCGGTACACGACGGCGGTGAACTCGCCATCGGAGATCTGCGCACTGGCCAGCCCCACCATAACCTCCGAGACGATTGTGCGTCCTCGTTACCAAGGCAACGAACCGCCCGGAAACGGAAATTTGTTTGTCCGGAGGTTACTTACAACGGAAGTAGCCGGTTACGAACAAAAAGGAATCACTGACGTGAGCCTTTCGGTTACCGATTTAGCCCTGGACGACTGGGCTGCGAAGGTCGTGAGTCACGGAAGGGAGACGGAGAGTCTCTTCGTAGTTCAGAGACGGAAACTCTATTCCCGGCATGCATTAGTCCATGAGCGCCGCCGCTCGGGACGCGGCCGCACTGCATGCTGGGAGTCGTAGTCCTTGAGGGATGGAACCCGTTTGGTGGGGTAGTGAGGTTTCACTGGTCTCCTCTCCCTACAGTAGAGGAGGTTTCTTTGGCTGCTTCTTGTGGGTCACCTTGGCGTCTGGCGCGCAGGAGGAGGTTTTGTGGTCCGAAGTCCCTTGCGTTTTTGAGCCTTATACGCTATGTGGTGCATACAAATACTGTTGTTTTGCGTTTTTGTTTTTGTAAATTAATGGCAAGGAAAAAGTGGAATATCTCCTGGAATTAGAGTAGGTTCTGTTTTTAAACTGCCTTGAGGGCACACTTTCATAATAGGCAGAGACTAAGAGTCCTTACTTTCGTCATTTCCACAGGTTGATGATAGGATGGTTTTGTGTATCCTGTCTGGTACTGAGAGACGTTCAATTTTAGGTCCAAGTGTCTCTCTCACTGCTTTTTCATAAACAATTATTACTGAGCCGAAGTTGGCGTTTAAAGTTGTCCATGTCTATTGCCCTGGTCCTCCAACTTTAACTACAAATTAACCCATCTTCCTTGATCTCCTTACATGGCCATTGATCTTCTGTGGGCTGCATTGGCCTGTCTAGTACCTAAGATAAACGGTGTCTGAATAAAAGCATGTCTTTGCTATATGCTTAAAGACTTCAGTGCAAATCCTTTATCTGCCTCCTCTGTAGTTTTGCAGCCCATACTTCTTTTCTATATATACATTTCAGAGCCAATACCAACCATACTGTATGGCACTCTATTTGACCATTTATATATATATTTTTCTAATCTTAATAACTTTGTATTATGTATTAGAGACAAAGAAACTGTGTACTAGAAAGTTTTAAGTAATTTGCTGAAGACCACACAGCTAGATAGTTGGCAGCTGTGCCATGAGGTCCAACAGCTAGTTTCAGTAGGAAATAGTGGCTGATGAATAATCTATTACATATATTTCCCATGGATGAGTTTAAGGGCATAGTGTTTGGTGCCAAGTTGTATGATGGAAGAATAGTGTCTTTTTTCTCTATTAAAACAACCAACCAACTTGGTGTGGGCAGTAGAAATTTGAACTACCAGGCCTGAACTGCAGTTGTGAGCAGATGTTAGGAAGTAACTCGTGGGGGTGCTGTAGCTCCTAGTCACCTGCTATAGCTAGGAGAAGACTTCTGCAGGCATGTGATTGCTCTATCATAAAACAACTGACTTTGTGTAGTCATTCAGTCTTCTCCCTTGCTGAGAAATTGGCAGAGTTGTGTCCTTCTGGGTGGGACCAGGCAAATAACCTCCCACTGCATGAATACCAAGAAAGGGACAAACTGCACCCATTTCAGAGGGGTTGGGTGGGGCCCCGACCCACCTAAGATTCCCCAGAAAATCTGCTGCTGAGAACCACTATAACCTACTCCGAGGCTTCTTTCAACCTGCTCTCTGGTGCACTCTTTTAGGGCCTTCAACCCAGTGAAGTACATGGGTTGAGGGATGCTGGCTAATGCTGCTCAGTAATTTGGGAGGGAGGTGAGTGGGTGGGTGGGAGAGGATCGTCACCTTTATGGCTGCCTGACCACACTTGTCCCTTGGAAACTCAGGCTCCATATTTTAATCCTTGTGTATGAACTGTTATCTTGGGTAAGTTGCTATTAAATCAAGGTGAGATGACAGAACATGGAAATGAGAAATTGCTTTTTATATCTTTAGTCTGTCAGTCTGTTTTTCAGAGCTGAAACTGCATCATGAAAGCATTCGCCTTCCAATGGCTTCTTGGAAGTGTGTGAAAAACAGGACTATCTGCTCTCGCCCACATTTCTCTGACCCCCTCAGGCATCAGCTGAGGTTCCCCTCTTTGTGTTGGTACTATCCGTGAGTGGCAGCAGAAGGGGGCAGGAGGGAGGCCATTCTGTGTCTTCCTCCTTATTTCATGTGCTGCTGCTCCCGAGGCCTGGCTGGAAAAAAGCAGGACATTCGGCTTAGACAGATGGAGGGCAGGGTCATTTTCAAAATGAAATGAGTGCACAAATCACACTGTGAAATTGGCATGACCATCACTGCTGCTGTGATAGACTGACTTTTATTCAGTCTCTGATAGGCAGTTGGGGAATAGATTAGTTTTTTTGAGGGGCGGGGGAGGGATAGTGAAAGAAGGGACTTTACTTAATGATAGAAGTTCTGGAAAGCAATAAACAGAGTGGAATATTGTAAAATGACATAAAGGATCATTTTGTTTCCAACAGAATCTTGAAAAGCTGGAGCATATATCAAAAAGTAAGTGTATCATACCATTCCTAGCAAAAAGAAAGCATTTGGTGGTTGCAATAAAATGATTTAGTGCCTTATTGAAAGGAATGAGGCTTTGAGAAAATGGTGTTGGACTCAGGGTGGATTTTGCTGTGTAACGGGAGGCATGTTTACCACACAGAAGAATTCCATTCAGGCAAAATATATAGGAGCTAAAAGCATGATGCTTGGTTCTTAACATGCTTATGTTTCTGCCACCAGCATGTGAGATGACCAAATCCCATGTATATTCTATTACGCATTGTCTTTTATAACTAGTTGGAAGGTATGTTTTCTCATTTATCCTGTAAATGCGATCACTTCCTATTGGTAAATGTTGGTAATTTATGAATAGCTCAACAACCACGGCTCTCGTTGAACATCGTCCCTGCTAAAGGAAGACCTTCTGCAAAACCATTTTTCCAGTTATTTCTTTTTCTCTTTCATTCCAGGCCATTTTCAACAGGATGGCTAGTTTGGGGGGCTCAGTTACCTTGCTTCCTCTCCCCCCATCTCCGAACATAAACAACAGGGAAAACAGAATAAATTAGTGCTAAATTGGTAATGTAATTGACTTTTAGGAGCATCTGTTCAAACTTTTAAGACTTTCGGAAAGATTGTATACCAGATCAACACCTGGGGACATTTATGCTCAGATGGTGAGACATTTAACCTCATTATGAACTCTCCTTTTGCTGGTAGTTCCAGCTTTATTAATATTTTAATTAGATTTCCTTCTTGGATATACCTTGTTTTTATCAAGTAGCTTATATTTTGGGGCTTATGTGTTATTATGTAAATTAACTTATCAGGGAGAGCACAGTAAAATTATGGTTTATAAATGGAATTAGCAGGGAAGGTACAATTGTGGATACTGACATTTAAAGAAAGCAACCAACCATCCACACAAGGAGTGGCTCTAAGCCCCTGTGTTTATGCAGCACTTTCTGTACCAGGACCAGGTCCTGCTTTGCCTAACTTCCTTCGTTAATCCTCACAGCCCTTCTGTGAGTTAGGCGCTGCTTATTGTTGGCCCCACTCGAAAAGCTTGGGCTGCAGAGCACAAAGAAGCCAGTGGTTGCCGCAGCCAGCGCGAGGGACTGGTGATTGCTTAAGCTGGCCAGCAGGGGCCACACTGCACCTCTTCCCTCTCTCCCCCTGGGCACCTCCTCTCCAGTCATTTGAACTGGCTTTGGATCATTTACTGCAGTTTGTTCTAATAGAACAGGCACAATGGTGTAAGAATTTTAAAGTTTAAGCACCGAAGCCATTGTGTAATTGTATGGCATCAGTGTGGCTGGTGGCTCTGCATCAATGCGATCCCCCTGTGTAATTGCCCATGCAAATTTGAGCAATCTGTAACCAACGCAGGAACTCGCATTCGGCCGCAGACTCTTCTCCCTCCAGGAAAACTTCAATAATTCGAAGACCTTTTGTCATCTTTACAGTGCTCCATGGACGGGGCTGTCCCAGTATCCCTCTCACACAGGCAAACATGACAGATCAAGACAAGGTTAATGGGCTCAATTGACAGTCAAAATTTAAATTGTAGTATTTGGATGCATGCTTGCCTCTTTCAGTCCTTAAATCACCCTTCTCAAGAGAAATAAAGATTATTCCAGAGCGTTAGTTAAACTTTAAGCATTTTATTAAAAAGAAACATATTTGGGTCTCTTAAAGCAGACTGTTTCAAAATCATGGATTAGTTGCTTGTGAAATGGCCAAGCAGTCTATAATGTAGTATTCTTATAATGAAACATCAGCCTGGGAAATCTACACAAAGGGAGTGACTTCAAACAACTCCATTAAAGACATATGTCCCTTCTTTTGTGTAAAACAATACCAATGAGGAAGCAAATCAGCAGGGGATCCTTTGTAGATTATTATGCATCAAAATGGCAAAAGCAATCTTTCCCAAAGGGAAAGACTTAACAAAACCTAGCCTCCTATTTCCATACTATGCTGTTTCTTTTTTTTAAAAAATTCATCTAAATATGATTTAATCTAAGTCTAAAGAAAAAAACTAATTGCGATTCTAATACACACACCTACACACATAAAATGAACACAGATAAATGATGGCCTCAAATAAGACTTTTTTTTGTACAGCAAATACTTCATTTACTTAATAAAACAAACATATTTCTGTACCAGTGTATACATTCAACAAAATTGGCATAGATGTGCTACACGGATAACTTGGCGTTAGCACTGTTGAGAGATGTACCAAGTATGCAAGAACATTCAAAATTCAATTAGAAAAGATGTACCACCCAAAATGACTAGCTGAGGGAAAGGTAGTAACACACACAATGTAAGCAGGACAACAGGCATTGCTAAACCCATGTGCTCATCATGGCATTCTCCAGACACACTTCAATTTTTTCTCTGCCATCTCTGTGTTTTATTCTCTTATTGCTCACTTAGGAAACTTATGAGATTTTGGCCTTCTTGTAGCCAGCCTCAATCTTTAAATTTCCTGATACATTTGAGTTTTGAGAGTTCTTTACAGTACATGGCAGAACAAAAGTTTTAGCGACTGTTATTCTGAAGCAGATAATGAAACTTCACTACAATGGGACTGCCAGAGTTTCCAGGGTCCCAAAGTAGGTTTTGTTCTGTTGCTTTAATGAATCCTTTTTTGAGTTTTTCTTTTTTCCAGCCCAAACATTTTTCTTTAGATTTAAATGTTCCCCTAATATGTTTAGATTTCTGTCCTGCTTAAAGGGAATTGTTTCACACTATTACTGGGGATGATACTGTATTTTATCTTTCTGCAATTCGTTAAGAGTCAGAAGGAGAAATGGATTTTTAAATAATTGTACTGCAAAGAATATTGAGCAGACTCTGTTTAGTAACCCAAGGTAAGTGGATAAAGTATGATAAATTTTGCTACATGAAAAAAGCAAGTGGATTCCTGTAGCATTAATATTAGATAATATTATTACACTAACAAAATTGTAAAGATTAGTTCTAACCCAACGTGTATGCAAATATAAAACACCTGGAAATGCATAGACATCTCAGATTTTAGAAACAGAAAATGCACATGCAATTCTAACTTCTTTTGACTCACTTTATAAATTTACTTCTAAATTAAATTGACTATCATTTATGGGCTATCTATGATATGAGTTAATCTAAAATTGTCCCTTATGAAATAAAAGGGTATATTTAAAAAAAATTATACTGATGACCATATCTTTCATGATCACTAGAGGCAGACTCAGACACATCTGTGGTAAGGTTGTTTTTATATCTAGCCCATATATGTAACTTTTTATTTTGTCTTTAATGAGAAGATGATCTTCTTAGGTTTGTTCCTATTTTATTTGAGAAGAGTAAACAAGACAGTCATCTGGAAAAATTTTAAAAAGTTAAATACAGCTTGGTTCTTTGGTGTGGAAATGAACTGAATAAGTCAGCGCTTTTATTTTATAGGTGGAAAACCCGAGACCTGGAGAGTCCCAAGATAACAGGTCCAGCCGGTGGCCAGGCCAGGATGGAGCCCTGGGCTACTGCGCACTGGGTGGCGCCCTTGACAGTTTGCCAAGCTGTCCCTACTGCCTGGGTTGTGCATGTATTATCTATATACTGACTAGCAAGAGAATAAATAGTATGTCCGAAAAAATACATCTTGTGGAGAAAGTAGGATGAAGTCATTTCAACCATTAATGCCAAGAGACCCGAGGAAGCAAACAATCTGGTTAGTTGGAGGTTTTATGAGAAAGCTCACATTTCAAATGCCTTCCTCTAATAGGAAATAAACATTAATAATAAGGATTGGGAAAATTTCTCCTTCTCTATTTTGGAAAAGCAGAACATATGGATAATGACACATGCCTCACATTCTTGGAAAATTATACAGTATTTAGAAAAGGGATTAAAAATATCTCAAACTCCCAAGAGTTCAACCTCAAACCGCTGGGTTGTTGGCACCAGGGAGGCTGCTACCCTCCTTTTCCACTGCTTCATGGTCCTGGAGGAATAGACGCATGGCATTAGTCAGCAGTTTCTGAATTTTGACCCACAATGGCAAAGATACCTCGAGACAGGAAAAATAGATGGAGGCAATTACAAACAGCTACTTGATTGATGGTTGACATTGTCAGGGCTCCACTGTATGGCAGATTGCAATGGTGTTGAACTCCCCTTGCTACCAGTGGATGTTGCTATTGGCAACCGTGCAGTGAAGCCAATAAAAAGACAAGAAAATGAGAGGAAAACTCAACCTTAGTGGAAGCCATAGGGTTTGTGCTATAAATTATGCTCCCCTTAGCAATATGCAGCATCAATGTCCACGGTAGCTACAGTGCTTGTAGCAGCCTGCAGTCTCCGTCGGACCCTGGGTCCAGTTTTATCATAAAGCACATGCTTTAAAATTTTGCTCTAGATAGACTGGCATCTGTCTGTCTGGGCTATTTATTTATTGTTGGGGAGGATAACAGATGTGGGTTCATCTCGGCCTCACACGGACTGATTTTCAATTCCCATTTGTGATATAAACATGATGTGGCACAATAGATAGAAACACCTGCAGTGCTTCTGAGTGGCAGTCACATGACCAGGGTCTGTCCCTAACTCCGCCCACCCTTTGTTCCTCACCTGAAGGAGGGGAGACAGCCCAGCAGAAGCTGTTTTCCTTTATAGCAGAGTGATTCAGAAAACTAGCTTAATAAAATCCATAAATCTGAACAACCTCCTCTTACCTGCTCTGCGAGGCCATTCTTCCTGCACTCATTCTCGCCTCTCGTTTCTGCAGTCTTCCCTCAGAGACGGCTGTAAAGACTAGCTGGGAACACGATTTTTTAGGGCTCCCACTCCTTCCTTCTCTTTTGACAAAGCCTGCCCTGCTCAAGTATCTCTCTTTTCTAAGTAATTGATGGCAGGATTCTGGACCTTCATTTTTTTCGTGGGAAGCGCTGTTTTTCTTTGTGTGGGTTGACTTTCCCCTTTCGTTCGGCAGTTCTCTCACCACCTCCTCTGTGCCCAGCTCTCTTTATTGGTGGGCATCTTTTGCTTTACCTGCTCCCCCTTCCCCCCTCCTTCTTCTCCTCTTCCTTCCCACCCCCCTTTGCCTGGTTTATAATTTCTTTTACTTTATTTCTTGCCACATAGACTCTTACTTCTCTCTCAGGAGCACCTGCTCTTCCTTCACTTCTGTTTGGGCACCTTAATTTACCCATTCTTTAAACATTTCCTGAATGTCTACTGTGTGCCAGGAAAACAGTGTCCTCTGTGGAACCTGGCCCCTATTTCTTTAATATTTCAGTAGTAAAGTTAATAACTGATGCTGACCAGTAACAACAAGAACAAAGGTGGTTTGTAAATTTTAGATTTCTCAGAGCTGGAATGGACTTCAAGGTTCATGTAGTCCAGGGATTTTCAAACTTCTCAGAGCCCCTTCAGGGACCACCATGTGCATAATCAAAGAGATGAGGATTCGCAGGGGCTCTGGATCTCCCAGCCCAGCTTCAAACAGAGGACTTCAGCTTTTAGATGTTTCATATCTTGGGGATCCCTTATAAGATTTATTTGAACAAACAATTCTAAGGTTAAAACATCTTTGAAAATCATTTCCTAGTGTAATCTCATCTGACAGATGTGGAAAGAGGCTGGGAGAAGTTAAGTGACTTGTCCAAAGACATCCAGTCAATAGTGCTGAAGCTGGAGGTCTAAGCCTGGCTTCCAGCCGGCGTTCTTTGGATAAGGCATACCATGTCCTCAGTCTCTAAGTGTCCTCAATCTGCTCTAAAATGGGAAGCAAAGTAGCTTTTTTGCCATTGCATCTATTTAATTGTTTTTTCTTACCTATTATAAACCTCGATTCCTATAGAATATTTTTCTCTGCCTAAACTCTTATTTTTTAACCTTTCAAGCATTATTTCTTACACTTAAGAAAAAAATCCAAAACTGGGGACCCCTGCGTTTGGCTTCAGGTTAGGACTGGTAGTATCCTTAATTTTATACCAAAACTCATCACTAGGAGAACTCAAGGTAGTCAGTGATCGTTCTCCGTGGCTCTGCTGTGTCCTGTGAAATGCCTCCCTGCTGGAAATACTTCCTAAATGTTCATGTGTCACTTGTGGTAAATCCAGCTATAGATTTCCTTTCATCCTTACCTTAATTAAAGTCTATTAATCCATTCCTTCTGGGAGAAGGCTTAGTCTACAATGAAGGTTGAATTAAAAAAATGAAAAAGGGGACCACGATCCCAATGCAGTGTTACAAATCTCGTATAAACACAGTCAGACAAACGCGTTTGCTGTATTGCTACTGTGGACCTTTTTAGGGGGAAACTGGGAATGCTTGGTAATTGTAACGATAATATAGTTTATCTTTTAGGTAGGCAATTCTAAAGGCTCTGATCCATCATTAAGAAGCTTTAGGATTCAAAATAAAATACCTCTTCTGAATACAAATCAGGATTTTGGGGACAGTCTGGCACATGAGGGCGCTCGGGAGAGGATGCAAAGGCAGGCATTGTTTGGCTTGTAACAAATAGAAGAGCCATTTACAAAATGAAGCAGGACTAATCACGTTTTCACTGTTCCGTGTTCCCTTGGCAAAGTGTGAGCAGGGCCGACAGTCCTCAGGTCCTGGATCAACAACGGTCCTCTGCCCAGAGCCTTCGTCTCAGCCCATGTGTGTTCATCAGGGAAAGTCGAGGGTCCTGCTCCCTGCCCTACCTCCTCCTCTGTCCTTCCTGCTGACTACACTTCAAGGAGAAAGCCCAGGAAGGCTTCCCAGCACATCCCCGAGACTTCAGGTCTGTCTGAGCTTTAGGGAACAAAAGGATGATGTGGCTGGACCCAGGATGGCCCTCAGGCCGCAGTCATCTTGCAGCAGCAGCTGACTGGAGGCTTACTTTCTGTCTTCCCCGGCCACCGTGAGGCTGGCAGAGGAGGCCGAGGCAGCGGAGGCTAGCAGCCTTTTCTGATGCAGCTCCTCCCACTTCCTTCTGTTCACAGCCACTGAATCCAGCATCGGCTTCAGCTTCACATTGACCTTCACCAACGCCTAAAATAAAACAAAAGCAGGTGGGGGAGACAGAAATCGAAGTCCTTGACATGATTTCCCAGCTTTCACTTGTGAGGAGAGTGGAAACTGGCTGTAAGAAATGAAAGTGATGATTATTTTGGTAAACATAAGCTGCTTACTAGAAGTAAATATGCATTTAACACCATTATGTTATGTTAATAGAGCCTATGCAGAAAATGAGAAAATGAAGGTGGCTGTGTACGACTAGGGGGTGCCAGCAGTGTAGAATATGATTCTGTTTTCAATGCACATCAAGCCAGACGGGAAATGAAATACCCAGCTCACATACATCTACTAATATGTCTATCTTTGCCTGCTATCGAAGCCTACAGATCTCAATAGACCATGAAGTTAAATTTTTACAAAAATAAACCTACCATTTGCTCCACCATAGATGACTCTGAGTGGACTTACCCGAATAAGAAAGGCCTGGTAAAACCCTGAAACAGGAAGAGATGCTCATCTTTCAAGCTAAGGAGCTGAGAGCTGTGTTAAATGTACAGATCGACACGGGACCATGTTTGGAAACAGACATGAGAGAAAGGAAAAAGGAGAGTGGAAGAGAGGGACGGAGGGGTTTAAGAGAGATGAGGGAAGAGGAAATGTAGGCTGTGGCCAGAGGCTGCCTGACCTTGAAGCTAATGAAGCTCAGGATTCAGGATCCTTACTTGCACAGGATCCTTCCAAATATTTTCTTTTTGTACTTAAATTTTGTGTTACTTTTTAAAATGAGCCCCCTACTCCCAAATGGTATAAACTTCCGGCCTCACAAAACCTGGATCGTCGCTGTGGTGGAACAAGAGCCCCGGAAGTAAGATGGCTCATTTGAACTTAATTCAAATGAGTGATTCTGCGGCTCTCACATCAGAGGGCTACTGAGGGTCGGGGTCGCGGCTGAGGGGAGGGGGCTAGAATCCTGCCTCTGAGCTGGGGGCTAGGATAAATTCAGGAAGCTCGGGTTCCATATGAAATGTCTTATAGGCCAGAGGGGCACAGAGTTTATTCTGCTCACAACGAAAACTCCATTATTCTCTGCCTCACTGTTTCTTTTTTTTTAAGTAAAAGGTGAATTTTAAATTTCATAGAGTCCCTTTTCTTTCTTTTAAATGCATGAATATCTACATTTTCTTGATTTGAAATCTCTTTTACTTTTCATTATGAAAGGCTTCAAACATATTTAACCAGAAAAATATGATCAGCAAAAACATCTATTAAGCATCTATAGGCTAATAAGTATGAATAATAACTATGAGAAAAGCCACTCATATAAAACATATACAAAAAGGGATTTGGGAGCCTTTTAATTTTCTGGATGGCTCAATAAAAAAGGTAATAAGATTTTGATGACAATTTAATCTTTTTTAGAAACATGGCCTTTATCCTTTTGAAACATGAGTTTGTTTAAAAATAATATTTCTCTTTTTGTAGTTATTTTAAATTTTTTAAAGTAATATGTGTGAATTTTAGAAAATATAAAAGTAATACATTAAGAAGAAGAAGAAAATAGAGATGATTTACAATCTCACAGCTCAGAGAGAACCACAGCCAGCTTTTGGTTGCTGCTTTTAGTGAGATTTTTCTATTATGTTTTCTAATTGATTAAATTATCCAAACATCTAAAATATATTTATATGGTGGTATTTTTACAATAGCAGTTCACAAATGGACAAAATCTAATGAGAACACATGGATTTTAAGAATTTGCATTTCTTGGACCTGTTTTCCATCTTCAGGGTCACAAGAAGTGTAGAAACCTGGAATCCGACATGGATGATGAGGCGCTTCCACTTATGAACAACTAATATGTGTTAAATACTTTGCCAGCTGCTCTCCATACTTTATCTCAGTTATTCTTCACAATACTCTGCATTTTACAGATGATAAAACATGCCCCTCACACGTTAGGATCACATATGCTCTTCAGTCCTTCCACTACAGGAGGAAAGTAAGAATCCATATAAGAAGTCCTCTTTGCTAAGCTTACCATTTGTTTTGGAAGCTTTGGAGAAAACCATTGTTTTTCTCAAGTAAAATCAAGGATAGGACACTAACCTGCCATCTAGAATGAGTATATAGAGAAAGCTGTCGAGGATGTAGGATAGAAAGATAGCTCTAAAAAAGGCAGGAAGAAAAAAACAAAGAATAATAAGTTAGACATTTTGAAATTGTGTGGCTTCAACCTTTATCAGTATTCGATTCAAACCAGCCTATAATTTTGTTATTCACAAGTTTTTAGAGAGTCTGTGATGGTGAGGAAGAGACTGAGGTCACTCTGAGTGTGACTGATGATTATTGTCATCAAATTGGGGTGAGCCTGATGCCAGGAACTTCCTTCCTTTCTTCTTACTGACTTATAACTGTCTTTTCCTTCCTTCCTCTCACCCATCCCTCCTGGATATGTACAGAACTCTCTTGAATTCTGACACTGTTCATTAATGGAATCTGTATGTCACTTGGGGCCTCCCTACCTCTTGAGATTTAAGTAAAACTTGACCTCAAACCTATTTCATGCTCTGAGGACCTTTCAAACACCTCGCGTGATTTCCACATCTTAACTTCCTTGTGCTTCTCTTGGACTTCCTTCTTGAGTCCATTTGGGCTTCTTGATTCCACTCTGCATCATCACCAAGGCAAAGTTCCATTTAACTTCCACTTCTCACAGGGAACCCTATCATTCTGAACATTTTGGGTGCCTACTAACGTGACTGAACATTAGAGGTTGCCATAGGTGAAGTGACTTACCCACTTACTCAGCCTACATACTCCTCCCCATCTCCAAGGCCATGGGAAGAGTCATCTAGTTTTCTCCCCAGCCCCATCTCACTGTTTTCTTACAGAGCTGCCCTGCCAGCCACTGTCTTCCCTAGAATTCTGGTGAATCAAAGTTTCTCTCTTGTTATACTAAACCCTATAATGTAGTTTTTTAACTTTTTCCTGTAAAGCAATGAATATAATAAGGATCATGGAGCTGTGGGGGTGTTAGCTCATGGAAAGGTGATGTTCCCACTTTATGCCTTGGGTCTGTGTTGTGTGGCCACAGATTATACCTCACGTCCCATGTTGACACCTTGCAGGTGTGTCCCATTCATCACAAGAGGAACAAAAGGTGAACACATGACGAAACCACTGTGATTTCAGCACACCTCCTGAAAAGCGTTCTCCGAGCATGACCTGTGGTCAGGGAGTAGTCAACAGCAAAGTCCCTCAACAGGAACAACAGCTCTTCATGTTGAAGAGGAACTTCCGTAAGCTCAACTGCAAACCGCTTGTTAGTAAGACCTAATCGATCCCCTCAAACAATCTTCCACTCCAGGGAGTTACAGAGATACAAGTAAAATGTTACTAGATGTAAGTTAAGCGGGAACACTCCGCCCTGGCTGAGGTGGTGTCCTTCAGCTCCATGTCTCTTACACGGAGCACATTCTCTCTCTTAAAAGCATTACTTATCATACCAAACAGCAACATCTAATTTTAAATCAGATGTATTAGTTATTCTATTTGAAAATAAAACGTAGCCACGTAATAACTTGGGCAGTGATCAAAATCCCCTTTATTTGCATGAGAAAAATGGAGGTGCCTGTTTTCTGCTCAGTGCAGTGTTTTTATTTAGACAACAGTGTGAGGCAGTAACGCATGCTACGGTGTTATTTAGTATGGTTTGGCACTGGCTCCTCTTCACTCTGATCAAGGCTTTTAATTAAACTGACTACTATAATTCCTATGGAAATTAGTGTTTATGTTATTTTCCTGCTACAAAAGCATTTCTCTCAAACTTACTTTTTTTAATCCCAGGAGTACAAATTGGAATTATTTTTTTTGCCTGAAATGTAATTAAAAACTCATTTGATTACTATATTTCTGGCTCTGTTTTACTTATTAAATTCCTGTAATCAGTTTTCTTTTATGAAGCTGCTGGGAAATGATCTCAAAAGCTACACATTTTTCTCTTCCTTGGCAGGTTCCCGAGCATTTACCAAATTACATTCATAGCACCTGCCCATGATTCGAATTACTCCACCAATTTATTCCTTAAACCATTTAAGTTTATTTGGCTTAGCCCCAAACAAGCGATCTAGCTTTTGTTCTCCCTCTTGCTTCCTTTGTGTTGAATAAAATAGTTTTTTTGGAGGGGACATATTTCTCAGAATTACTTCTTCTCTTTGTTTCATATTCTCCTTAAACACAGAACTGCCATACTAGAATATTGTTTTCCTTTGGCCAGTGCTCTTTCTAGGCAAAGGTAGCAAAAATCCCATCCTGAAGAATACTCTTACTCACACTATAAATTTGTTACACAAATGCAGTTAGCTAAGCAAATATGGAACTATTAGAATATTAGGAAAGCAAGGGATTATCCACAAACCTAAATTCCAAGATTTACGGTGATTACATGCAATGTGCCATCAGAAAGATAACTGCTCCCAGTATTTAGCAAGATATGAATATTCCTAAAAACTTATCAGCAAGTGACACCTGATGTCTGAGCGAACGCCACTTCCTTCCTGATTCCATTCACACTCCATTGTTGAGTCTGCTTGTGACCAGCATGTACAGTTTATACCATCCTTTATTTATGTTTTGAATAAGTAATACATTCACAAAGGGTACAAAAGTACAGTCTAAAATCTCCCTTCATCTCCTCCCCCAGACACTTAGTTTCTCTCTCTAAAGGCAACTGATATGATCAGTTTCTTGGGTATCCTTCAGGAAACATTTAATGCATATGTAAGCATATATAAATATACCTCACATAAACTGCATATGTATATGTATATAATGTATATGTGTAATACATTATATACATGTATAATGTATATATGTATAATTAAATTGATTCCATCACCATTTTGGGTGTTCCCTTCAGAGAAGGAGTGAAATAAAAACCTTGTGGTACAACATTATTATGATGCTTGAATGAGACCAAGAGTACTATGTAGAAATTAGCATCTGGAGTATACAGAGAGGAAAGGGACCAAATTCTAATTTTCTATTGCTATGTCACTGAGTTTTTCTTCTGCAGAGCTTAATCTGCTGTGAATCCCATTTACTACAGCTTTCCTCTCAAAAACTGTAATTTTTAGTTCTAGAAGTTTGATTCAGGTCTTTTTTATATCTTCCATGACTCTGTTTATCAGGCTCACTCTTTCCTCTACCCTCCTGAACACAAAATACAACAAAATGTCTTAATATCCTTCTCTACCAATTCTATGATCTGTATCATTTCTGAGTCTGTATTGATTGATTTTTCTCATTATTATGGGTCAAATTTTCTTGCTCCTTTGTATGCCTGGTCATTCTTGGTTGGATATCAGACATTGTGATTTTATGCTGTTGGGTACTGGATTTTTCTCTTTTGTTTTGCATTTCTTTAAACATTTTTCAGCTTTGTTCTGGAACGCATTAGGTTACTTGGAAATAATGTGGTCCTTTTCAGGCTGGCTTTTAGGCTTCGCACGGTGTCCAGAGCAGCCTTTAGTGTGGAGCTAATTTGGCCCCACTACTGAGACAATAGTCTTCTGAGAACTGTGCTCAGTACTTCATACATTCCAAGGTTTCCCTCTAACATTCTGGCTGGTGGGAGCGTGGCTCTTCTCCAGCCTGTGTGGGCTCTGAGCATTGTTCTACTGACTCCTTTTTGCTGGTTCTTTCTTCAGCTTCAGTTGTTTCCTCACATTCTTGTGGTAAACAGCACTGAAACTCAAGAGGCCTCTGCAGATCTCTAGAGCTTTCTTTCATGCGACTCTCTCCACTCCGGTCCTCTTCCCTGGGAGCTCTAACTTCCTTGGTCTCCCCAGACTCCTGGCTCTGCCTCCTCAACTCAGTGAGACGACAAGGGTCTGCCTGGGTTCCCCCTCCCTGTGCTGCGACCTGGAAACTCTCTCTAGATAGTAAGCTAGGACAATTGCAGGGCTCATTTAATTTGTCCCCCTCTCCTAGGAATCACTGTATTGTGCTGCCTGTTGTCCACTGTCTGAAAACTGTTGTTTCATGTATTTCTCTGTGTCCCCCTTCCCCCACACCCCCTGTTACTCTAACATTGCCAGCAGTTGTTTAAAATCCTTATCATTGGTTTTAAACAACTCTGCCTTGGGTATTATCCCATGAGTTCCCAGGGAGAGTGGAAACAAGGTCTTTTATCTTTCCATCTCTAGCTCCAGCACAGTGACCCCAGGGAACAACAGCGCCCTCTCCACTCTGCCCACAGAGCAGTGGCAGGAAGAAGAGGTCAGGCTGGGACTGCTGCCAGTGGCCGAGAGTGGGGCGTTCTGACCTGCTACAAAATCCTGCTGTAAAAACAAACCCAGAATGACCCTGCCTTGGGAAATGACTATAGTATTTTCTCCTGTTACCATTATTCTGAGACCTTGTTTTTCTCAGTTCACCAAGCTGCTAAGAGTCAGATTCTGGCCTTGCTTTCCCTCTGCCATCATCATGATCACATCTGCTATCATCTGGCCCAGTGTGTCCTTATTAGTTGACCATAATCACTTCTTGGTACTCATCTGCTGGATAGATGGGGCAGATGTGGGACAAGGAAATAAGCAAAGAGAAAGCCATGCTCATAGGGAAAGTCAGGGCTCCCATCCTCTGTTGTTGGAAGAGGGCACAGAAGAACCTCCCCAAATTAAAACCAGATTTATCCTTGAACCTAAAAATGTCCAACTATGTCATTAATACTATTTAAAAACTTTGAGGAAATTATCTGAGCTGGCTATCTATTTATTTTTTTAAAAGGTCAAAGCAAGAAAATGGTTTTTGCTTCCTATTGTCGAATTATATATTTCCAGAGTGCTGGCAATAAGACAGTATGTTCTGCCTTCCCTCATTCCCACCTTACCCAAGAGAAATAATCAGAGACTAAAAGATACAATGCGTGGTAGAGAAGAAAGAATTTAAACTATTTCTTTAAATATTAATTTTTGGATAAAATATAAAAACAGACTTGGAGCCCAACTCAAATATCTGTTTGAGGCAATATCCCTGTTATGAAGATATGATCACTTTACTACCATGATTATTTACTTTCTGAGTGAAAATATTAAAAAGCCCATTTGGGGGTTGGTATTTTGAAAGGAAAAATCATTGATGATATGAGGAGCTGGTGTCATCTCTGCTCAGACCTTCAACAAGAGGGTCAAGAGAGCATGCACTGGAAATTCTCAGAAATTCTCTGGAATTCACATGACTGGCCAGTCACATGTCTAAAGAGCATCTCTGAGAAACAGACGAGCCTTCTATTTACGGTATGTGACTTCAGAGAGAAGGGGCCAATTGTGGGAGCAAATCCAAACTTTTAAATAAGAAAATTGTTGAACTGCTAATCCTTCTTGGTTTCCAAAGGCTAAGATTATTCATGATTTAATCTGACATATTCCCGAATTTTACCATGCTGCAATGATGCAGCTAGCTAAGTATCACGTTTGGCTTGCTCTTCCACTGCTGTAACGACCAGAGACTGACTGACTGACTGACCAGAACTGAACTCATCACCTTCCTCCAAACCTGCCTCTGCTCTCAGGTTTACTCTCTCAGGGGACTGAGCATTCTCATCTCCACCCAGCTGCCCAATCTAGAAATCTATGGGTAATCGATGGTTTCTCCCTCTGCCCTACATATCCGCCATCACCAAGTCTGGTCAATCCTACTTCCAAAGTGTCTTTGTGTGTCAGTCTATTGCCATTTCTACAACGCTTGTTCAGGCTACCATCATCTTCTCCACTGCTTTAAACCTGCTGCAGCATCCTAACTGGTGGGCTCCCTGCTTTCCTTCCCATCCAGTCTTCTCTCTGCATTGTAAGTGGTCAAGCAAAATCACAAATCTGAGCTCGCCACTCTCTACCCTGAACATTTCGATGGCTTCCATTTGATATGAATGTGCTGTAAGACCCTATTGGAAAAGGAAAATCATGGTATTAAAAGAGGATAAAATCCAGAAACAAAACAAAATAGGAAAAAACCATAAAGCTTGGTGGGAAACTTGGTACAAAAACAGAATTTTGAGTTGCCAAAATAATCCCATCAAGTTTTCTAGAAAATCGGAAATACACATCTTCCTATGCTTTTTAACATTTTCCTGAGTTAAAAAAAATAGGCTAAACTCCACATGGTGTGGTTGGCAGGGGAGTAGCCGAAGTGTTAGTTACTACATGTGAGAGCAGATGGAGCTGGCTGTGGGGTCCAGATGGAGGCAGCTCAGACTCCTTCTAAACCCCACTCCTTCCCTCCCTAGTTCAATGGCCTTTGAAACTCAAGGTTGTGTAAAAATTAATTTGCATTAAATTGCTTGAGATAATGTATTAACTACCATAGGGGGCTTCCAGCAGTTTTTAAAACTTGCTTCGAAAAACAAACAATCAAACAATAATGGTGAACACAGAAGCAAGCCAAGACTTCTTTGGATGAATGTTTTTAAATATTCACATTAAAGATACTAGCTTTAAAGTAAATCTTTAGTGTGTAATTTGCTAAAGTCAGAAAAGGAATAATAATTGTTTACATATGTTGCACATATAACTGTGCCAGGAACTGTGCTATGTGGGTGCTTCACATATACATATATTTTGTGTGTGTGTGTGTGTATGTGAGGAAGATTGGCCCTGAGCTAACATCTGTGCCAATCTTCCTCTATTTTATATGTGGGGTGCTGCCACAGCATGGCTTGATGAACAGTGTGTAAGTCCACACCCAGGATCCGAACCTGCAAACCCTGGGCTGCAGAAGTGGAGCACTCGAACTTAACTGTGATGCCACCAGGCTGGTCCCTGTGCTTCATATACTTTATTCTCATCAAATCCTCAAAACAACTAGATGAGGGGGGTATGTCCATTATCAGTCCCATTTTAGAGATGACAAAATCAGTCTCCCAAAGGCTACATAATTTGCCTGAGGCTACAGAGCCAGGGTTTGAACCCGAGTCTCTCTGACTCCAGAGCTCAAGTTGGCAACCAATAACTATGCTGGTAATGTTGACATATGACTTTGCATATGTGAGCTCTGCCGCTTAGTTATGAAGGGAAAGTGAATTTCTAGACAGGCACTGTTTGTCCATCTTAAGGAATATCTGGTTATCCAATAAATGTTTTCCTTAACAGACACAAGTGCTGCTGTAGTCTCAGATATGTTGAAATGACTTAGGTCTGAAGACCTAAAGATTGGCCAGAGGGGCAGGTAAGGGGCAGAGTCACCGTGGAAAATATGATCAGGGTTCAAGGTTGTCCAAATACAAAGCTGAAGCTTTGGGATCAAGAATAAGGGTGGTGTAATAAGAAAGGGCCCAGGCAGAAGCAAGGGCGTTGAATAACTGACTCAGTGGGCTCATACCAGCTGAGGATCTGAAATGCGTTCTATTGGGTTCTTCCCAGGCTAGAACACAATGGAATTTAAAGGGCTCTAGCCCCATGACTTCTGCCCCATTTGAGGACAAAGTCATTTATTCCACTAGGACTGTGGTATCTCTAGCAGAGATTGCTAGTTTTCTGCCCAGTATACATTTTAGCTTCCCTTGAGCTTAGCAATGGCTAGGGAGGTATAAGCAGAATTCATAAGAAAGAGCTTCTGAGAAAACTCTTTAACAGGGGTTTATTCAACTGAGAGATGCATCCTTTTGCCTTTGCCCCCATTGCTTTCTTGCTGCTGGAATGTGAACATGATGGCTGGAGCTACAGTGACCATGTTGTGACTAAAAGGCAACCTTGAGTATGGCAGCCATCTGCTAAGGAAAGACAAACAGGAACTAGGGCTCTGATGCCCATGGAGCTGCCATATCATAGCAGCCTAAAGTTGACTTCTCTGGATTATTTTTATCAGGGAAAAATAAATTTCTATTTTGTTTATGCTATTGTGATTTCAAGTCTCTGTTGCTAGTGGCTGTATGCAACTCCTAATTAAGAGAATTGATGTCATGTTGTAGGTCTCTATTTTCTGTCTACATGTGCAGGTGTCAGAGGAGTCTAGGCATCTTAACACTTGAACAAATTGATCCCCAGTGTTGGAGGGGGTATGAGTTAACATTTTTTGGCAGTGGGTTATAAGAGAACTGTAGTACACAGTAGAGGCTATAACTGCCCCTTTACCCTTCCTCTGGGAAGAGCAGGCATAGAATTCAGGCCTGACCCACAGGAGTGCCCCAGTGGTTGGTGTAGGGATGGGCATGTGGCCAAAGCTAAGGCAATCAGAGCTCTCTCTGGGTTTTACCTGGAACTACTGGAAATAAGTTTTCTTTTTCTCTTTTCTTTTGGTGTGATAATACCTGCAATGAACATGTGACCTTACAGCTGCCAGGGATGTGTGAGGAAAGCCTGTTTGGGTGGAGCTAAAACATAACTAGGAGGCAGAGAAAAGGGAACATACACATTACAGTATCCTTTGAATTCCCTGGATCCAGCTGTATGCCGCCCAGCCAACTGTACCTCTAGGTTCGCCAGCTACTTGAGGCAACGAATTCCCATTCCTGCTCAAACTAACTTGAGTGAGTTTCTGAGCTCAAATAATGGGTCTTTTGCTATTGTCACTTACTGTTCTCTGTCAGCCCCAGGAATTACTTGAGATTGGAACTCTCACTGGCCTTGAACTAGCGGCTCACATAAGGGATCTCAACACCCCCAGTATAAAAAGTTGCTGCTAACACCGCTGGGCAGCCCTCTTTACCCAAGTTAATGAGAGTCAGGACCAGCAGCAGTTATCTCCCTTCACCTTGATCCCCAGAGTCTGCCAAACAGACGCTTTAAAAGGTCTTAAAAGATTGTTAATTCTTAGCCTTCCGTGTTATGGGGACTCAGAAAATACTAACAGAGGATGTCACCTCCTTCTGGTGGCAAAGTCAGCAGAAGTTTCACTTCCACAGAAGGAGTATTCAGAGAAATTGGCATGGGGGTTGGCATCCATTTATGGATTTTTCTCTGTGGACCAGGTGAAGTTGGACAGGAAGGAAAACAGCAGCTAGCTGTTATTTTCTCCTTGGTGGGATTCAATATCACGCCATGTTTATCACATCAGGTGAGATTATTTTCCCAGTTGGGAAAACTGTTTTTCTATATGTGATATTTAGTCTGTGGATCTGTTACTATTCGGCACTAACAGATTGGCTGTGTCAGATTTTTGCAAATGCCAAAAAGATATTGTCAGAACTTTCTGTTTTGTTAGTGACATTTGAGATCTTAAAATCTAAATAAGGTGAGACAGTTACCCAAATAGCAGTGAAGATGATGAAGCCACAGAGGGAATGTTTAGCATGAGGGAAGCAAGCTTGTTAGAATCCAACGCAAGAACGCTTCAGCTCTGTAATCAGACTCCTAAGGGCATAGTCTAGTTGAGTTGTAACATTGATGTTTCGTAGCATCAATGTCTAATATCCTGAAAGCTAATTACAGTACTAGTAATAACTTAGCCAGAGATCATTTTCTTTCCAAGGTTTGCAGCAGATTAGTAGTGCCTGTAAACGTGAAAATGCAACAAAGCTTAACAGCAATTTTCTCTCCCTCTTTTCTTTCCCTTTTCGTTTCCTTGCTGACCTCTTAGGTTACTTGTTTTGCTTATTTTATTTATATGCTCAAGGGATTCCTTTGTGGAACATGATATTTGCAAATGACATTAACATTCTGAATTAATGAGGCAGGAATTTTAGTCTCCTTGGATTAATAGCATTGTTATTTCCATAACACAGGGTGAAAGACTTAAACACAAATGTCTACAGCGCCAGTAAAGATAATGAAAGAAATAGGCTGCATGATATGGTTGGGAGTGGTGGGGCCTATGGCAAATTGGACATTTTATAATTTTAAAAACAGCATTCAGCTGTGGCTGGTCTGGTGGTGTAGTAGTTGGGTTCACATGCTCTGCTTCAGGGGCCGGCCCGGTGGCGCAGCGGTTAAGTTCGCACGTTCCGCTTCTCGGCGGCCCGGGGTTCGCTGGTTCGGATCCCGGGTGCGGACATGGCACTGCTTGGCAGTCATGCTGTGGTAGGCATCCCACGTATAAACTAGAGGAAGATGGGCATGGATGTTAGCTCAGAGCCAGGCTTCCTCAGCAAAAAGAGGAGGACTGGCAGTAGTTAGCTGAGGGCTAATCTTCCTCCAAAACAAAACAAAACAAAACAAAAAAAAACAAACAAAACAAAAAAACAAATGCTCTGCTTCAGGGGCCCAGGGTTTGTGGGTTCGGATCCCGGGTGTGGACCTACACACTGCTCATCAAGCCATGCTGTGGTGGTGTCCCACATACAGAGTAGGGGAGGATTGGCGCAGGTGTTCAGGGACAATCTTCCTCAAGCAAAAAGAGGAAAATTGGCAATGGATGTTGGCTCAGGGCTAATCTCCCTCACCAAGAAAAAAACCCCCAGGATTCAACTGAATAAAACATGTCTGTGGGCTGAATCTGTTCTGTAGGCCACTTGTTTGCTCCCTGTGATAGAGCGTAAAACACATCTTGCCAAAATGAACAAACTACTAACTCCTGATGTGCTCTATGTTCCAGGCCCCATTCTAGGACCTCTCCACAAGTGAGCTGATTAAACTTCACAATGACGCTGTGAGATAGGTATTGTTGGCCCTGTTTTGACAGAGGAGGAACCTGAGATTGGGGAAATTAAGTTAAAAGAGCCAAAGTTCACAGGGTTAAGTGTACCGCAGAGCTGGAATGTCAGTCCAGGCCTGTCTGAGTACAAACCCCATGGTGTCTTCACATGAGAGATCTCAGCCGGGACATTGGTAACACGAGATGTCATACACCTCACTGCAATGTCAGGACAGTGGAGCAACTTTTTTTCTAGTGGTTGTGACACTGTTTCAGGACAATTTCAAAGGAGGGAGGCCACCTCAGCGAGTAATGAAGAAACACCACCTCCCAAACACTAGGTGTAGACAGTGAATCTTTTATCTATGATTCATCTACCCTCTCCTGCCCTGGGAAAATAAGACAAGGGTTTTAAGCAGTAAATAACAGGCAGGCCTAAAGACAGTTCGCGTAAATGGGAGCAAAGAGAACTGCCTCTCCTGTTATAATGAGTCCCTCCAGGATACTGTCCTAGGTTATCCTCTTGGATGGGTTTTCAGAGCAGATTGGTAGCTAATCAATCATGTTCACTGTGTAGGCAACATCTGACTTGGAAGGAATGGCTGCTGACCCAGAAGCCACAGCCTTTGATGAATGGGGCTTCATATAAGAGGTGGTTGGAACATGTAACTAAAACACAGCCACATGGTAATAATCCACTGCTCCAAACACCAGAATGTTTTCTGGTAAAACTGTGCCACCTGAAATTTTACAGAAATATATAAAACTTGTTACTTTTGCAAAGTTCAATGTATAAAAAGGACCATTTTTTTAAATTTAGCTTGTTGAGCTGCAAGCATTCGTTTACTACACATATTTTGTATACTTCTCATGTGCCTTGAGTCCTAGGGTTCTCCAAACATAATAGGGTGCCTGTGTGGGAGAGGGTTGTACAAATATGGAATTGCAATTCCATGCCCTGTGAAGGGTGTTCTGAGTAAAGGTACTAGGACTTCCAAGAATGGATTCTGGCATTCTCTATTAGCATTTGCTTTTCTATTTTTTAGCTTATATTTCAGAGTCCCAAAAGAGTCAAAAGACTAATTACTTGTATTAATGAACTGCCTAGTGAGTACCATGCTAATCTGATGATTACTGAGCATTTCATGTGAGAGTTTAAAAGTGGTCCTCATGCCCAGCACCAAACAGTGCTAAGATTCGAGACAGGGAGGAGCAATCAGAGTGTGGGCATCCCCATGTCTCAGACCTACAGAGGACCAGACCCAAAGCAGGCAGGAGAAATGCTTTGTCTTTAGGTAAAGATCCTTGGGGACAAAAATTCTCTATTATTTTGATGGTCTCTCTGCATATGGTAAGAGAACTTTCTTTTTCTTAATTTTACAACATAGTAAATAAGGTGAGATTTTGGAGAGAAAGAATAGGAAGACAAGAAAGGACTATTTTACATGTACCACTGGGTGTAAGAGGAGTGTAAGAGGAGTAAGTTGTATCATTAGCTGGCCTTCTCTTTGTCCACAGAAAGGGGCCAACCCATCCGCTCTAAGACCTGGTTGAGGGCGCGTTATTGTGGCTCTTTAAGTTCAACGCTAACTCCCCAAAGACTAAGATATGGGAAAAGTTTGTATGTGTGGGGACAGCAGGACCAATACCCTGAGTGTTTTTTATTACATTTTTGAAGTGCAGTTTAAGGAAGGGAACATTATAATTTTATGAAAAAAAAGAAAACCTTCTTAATGGGCAACATTTTCTATCTTTTCAATATTGGAAAGTTTTGTATTAAGTTAACTTTCAAACATTGACAGTTGAAAACTAAATAAGCATCTCAATAAAAAGACAAACTAGATTTGTTTTTGAACTAAATTCTGAAGCTTATATGGAAAAACAAACAAGAATACCTAGAAAATACTGAAATAGTATCAGGGAAGGTGAGGTTATGCTTATCATTAAAATATATTAAAGTGATATTAAAATAGCATGACAAGGCAGACAGATCAATAGAACAGAATAGAAAGAGTGAAAATAGAATGGAGTTTAAGGGAATTTGGTATATAATAAAGGTGACCTTTTAAATCACAAGGAAAAAGATTAGTCAAAAACTGATGGGAAAACTGGGTAGCAATCTGAAGAACTAAAGTTGGATTCTGACCTCACAATTTACAGACAACAAAATAAAGCAAAACCAGATGCAGCAAAGGTATAAATACAAAAAATGAAATCATATAAAATTTTTAATTTTATAATTTTGGAAGGGGAAAGTCATTCTACGTAAGACATAAAATCAAGACTCCATAAAAGAAAAGATTCATGAATTTGACTACAGAAAATCAATTTATTTGTGTATAGCATAAACAAAGTGAAAAAATAAATGACAACCTGGGGAAAATATTTGCCACTTTTGCTATAGATAAAGGTTTATTTCTTTAATATATAGTGAACTCCTACAAATCAATAAGACCACCAGCCCAATAGAAAACTGGGCAAAAATATGAAGAGTTCACAGAGAAAAAATACAAATGGCTTTAAAGTAAATAAATTTATACTAAAAGTATGATCAGACTCATTTAGGATATGGAAAATAAAAATTAAAACTACAATGAGATAGATTTTGTACCTATTGTATTGGCAAAATTCAAGAAGTTTGATAACACATTATATTGCTAAAGATGGGAGGAATAGATGTCTCAAACTTTGCTAGTGGGAATATAAATTGGCTCAAACTCCATAGTGGGAAAACTGGTAATATATATCAAAATTTCAAATGCCCATATGCCAAATGCACAGTAATTCCATTTCTGGGTATTTATCCTACAAATAAAGTGTGAAAATAACACATTTAGAAGCATATTTATTACATATTGTTTACAGTAGCAAACTATTAGAAACAACATCAGTGCCCATAAATAATTAAATATTGGCTAAATAATTTATTCTACATCTTTAAAATCTAAATACTCTGCAGCCATCAAAAAGCATGAGACAGCTGCTGTATGGACTCTGAAAAGGAATAATCTCAAAAATATATTGAGTGTAAAGAAAATAAGATATGAGGCAGGATATACACTATGCTCATATGTAGGTATACACACAGATGCATATATATGAGCATAGTGTATATAAGAACATATATATACTGTATGTATAAAACACAATGTATAAATATTATGTATAAAAACAGTGTAAAGACACATTGTATTTCTGCTTTTCTATAGACTGTCTTTCCACACACACGCAAGAAGTCGGATAGCGGTGGGTAACTGAAGAAGTGGATGGAGAGGAACCGGGTGACTGGGGGACAGGAGTGCGAGAGAAGATCACTTTTCTCTAGCACTTTCGTGCCTTCTGAATTTTGTTTACTGGGTATGCAGAAACTATTTAATAATAAAATATTTTATTTAAAAGTTTAACATGAACTGATAAAGGAACTAGCAATCTTTGATTATGTGTTAGAATTATTATATAACAAATCATCTGCTTGTTAATAGTTACAGAAGGCTTCCAAGTACAAGGGTAAAAAAGAGAAATGCTTATTTAAAGATGAAAACAATTTAGTGCTTCGCCACCGTAATTCAAAAATTGTTTCAATACCTTAATGTATGTTGTGATAATGTTACGGATAAACACTGCCCTCTCTCCACTCACCCATCCATATCACAAATAAGGGCCGACTACCTCATTGATCCTAAACATTTCCTCTGAAAAGCGATCAATGTCCCCTGCCTAGCCATTAAATAGATTTTGAAAAACTCTTCAATCCATATCAGTCTCATATCCTTATTTAGTTCCTCAAATTTGCCCTCAGCTGGGAATTGTGTGGGCAACTGTGATTCTGCTGTGCTCACCGCTCCTTTGAAGGGCCCCATCCATCATCATTTCTGGGCCTTTTCTGATGCAATGTAGCTTGTTCTTTGTCTTTCTTAAAAACTGAATGGCTGTTAAATTATCCATTTATCTTCCTTCAGGTTTTCTGTTGGGTTTCTCAGGCCCTCTCAGGGCTGTCTTTTCTACCTTGTTTGCTGACTTTTCATTCCATTTCCCCGCTCTCGGAGGCGTCTTGGTTCACCATGCTGTCCTTCAAAATGAACTCCCTGGTTCCACCTGCTTTCTGCTTGTTTGAAATCTGCATCGCTACTCATATAGATTTCCTTTTTAAATTTTGCCCCCTCGGGAGAGCTTTGAGAACTTGGAGATAATATGCCTCAAATTTAAACGTAAATGGCAGGGTTTATTGGGACAAACCCTAAATTGAAGGTCAAAAGTCTTGGGTTCTGAATCTAGCTTTGCCACTATTAAGTCGGGTCACACGTGACCTCTCAAGGTCTCGCTTTCTTCCCCTGAAGATGATCTGGAAGTTCGCTTCCAGTTAAACATTTCAGTATTACAACAGCCAGTTGCTCTGTTTAAGGTGACCCAACAAGGACGTGACGTTAGTATAATGCCAATGCCCACACACATTATATCAGGTGGCAGTAGGTCAGACGGGTGAGGAGCCCAGATTTGAAAGCACAAAGAATCTTAAGTTCTGTCACTTAATAACTGTGTACTCTTTGGCAAGGTACGGAAACTTTTTAGCCTCAGTTTTCCCATTTGAAAAGGGGGATAATAATAGTATCTAACCTGATATTGCTAAGAGTTAAATCAGATAATGCTTGGAAAGTCAGTCTGGTGCCTGGCACGGAGTCAGTGCTCGGGAAATGTTGTAGACTCGCTCCGTCTTAGTGAGGCAGGAAGTTCAGCGATTACCATCCACACTGATGACAGAGGCTACTGAAGCTTGGCGAGGGTACTGATGATAATAACAAGAAGAACGACTCACATGGTTGGAGGGCTTTAACGTATGACGGCAAAAGCATTTCTGCATACTTCACCTCCCTTGGTTCAGATGCTTGAAAGGTTGATATTAACGATCGTCAACTCCTTTTGCTCCAAGAAGAAAGTCACTTTGTAAGGTCAAAGCCCTTAAAAAGGGAGCAGAGTGGAATTACTTTCAGTCAAACCTACAAGTCAGTGGAGATCACCATAAAAAGAAAGCTGAGGATAATGAGCCTGAGGCTTTATGAGTGTGGAGGGCAGATTTGAAAGAGGACACTTACAAAAACACTCCGCCCTAGTGCCTCGTCTCTGGCCTCTTTCTCTTTCCGTCTCTTTCTTCTCTGTATGTCTTTGTTGCTCTCTTTCTTCTTTCCCATTTAGATTTTTCAGCTGTTCAGACCATCTGTAGCACTAAGATCATAGATGACATATTGAGTCAAGGGCATGGAGAATAACTCCTCCTTTCTGTTATTTTATGGTTCTGTAGTTTATCCCTCCCTTTGCTTGTGGGAGGCGTTGGTTCATATGCTGAAACTCCCCCTAACTCACCAGGGCGATGCTGAGCAGCACGTATAAACTCCCTAGTTTCTGAGCCGTGAAATAAAGACAGAAATGCTAACTTCTGCCACAGGGCAACTCAGGAATGGCGGGTTATTTCAGGGCATGCTGAAAGCACAGGATGCTGAGGGAATGCAAGATCTTCCTAATAACAGTGTGATAACCCACTCCTTCCTGATTCTGTCACTCGGTACACCGGCTGCGTTGCTGAGGCAGTACCGTGGGGTCTGCTAGCCGCTGAGTAACAACTTACACACTGCTGCTCCAGCTTGGACGAGGGTGAAGGTTGGTGGCACTTAAGAGTGGCTGAGAAACCGAGACAATGAATGAAAATAAGCATAATGTGCTAATAAGGGAAAATGCAAAGGGTCCCAGAGGCTGGAATATCTACCTCCTGGGGGCAAAGAGTGGTTTTATAAGGAGCCTAGCATCTGAACAGATTCCTAAGTAAGTAGGATCTGCTGGGGGACAAGAGGGAAAGGTGGGCCTGGCAGGGATAGCTGTGGGAGCACAGGCACCAGGGCATGGGACATTAGTGGGGTAGCAATTTGGGAAATGGCTGGTGGCCAATTCTGTCAAGAGCAGAGAGTACAAAGGAAGGAGGGGGAGGAGGTGAGCATGGGAAGGTCAAGCATGCCGGCTGAGATTTTTCCCTCTAGTAATGGGGAGGGAGGGTCTGAAGACCCACAGGGAGATTTGCTTTAGGAAGGAAACTCTGGTGTTGACGTGGAGGATGGAACTGAGGGGCTGAAACTGGAGGGGGGCTGCGGAGCATGACAAGGCTCTGAGTGGAGGCAGCTGGCAGCACAGACAGAGCCAGGAGAGCCCTCCTAGTGGAGGTGATGTGGATTAAGGCTGCCCCAGCCAGAGAAGCCCAAGGTGACCTGGCCTACATGCCAAACTATGTGACCCGGTGGATTTTTTTATGGTATGAATTAGGGCTGCCCCAGGGAGAGAAGCCCAGGGCATCCTTATCTACATGCCGATCTATATGACCAGATTCGTATCTAAAGTTATATGACCGCACAATAACCAGACCCCATCTGCACTGAAATCATTTAATGACTTTTTACATCATCTTTTCTTTTTCCAGTAAAAATAAGTCACGTACCCATGCCTTATAAAAATTAGCCCTAACCCTCAACTCAGGGCAGCAGCAGGAGCTCTGACTGCCCATGGGTCCTGTCCCCATGCCTACAGCTCTTCACTGCCCATGGGTCCTGTCCCCATGCTATTCCACACTATTCTCTAAATAAAAAGAGCACTACTGCCAGATCTTGAGAGTCCAAGAAATCTTTCTTTCGACGACTCGGCTCACCGACCCCGCATCAGAGGGAACTCAGAGGAGGGAGGAAAATCATGACATGGCAACTAGAAAATAATAAAGGAGAAAAAAATCCCAGGCATTTGGGCTTGTTTTATGACATGTTTCTTGTCTTTTGATGATATTAGAGGTTTTTGGAAGTTGTCTTGGTTTTTGCATTTACTGTACAGTCCGAATTCCTTTTTCCTTCATTTTTTGATTTGCTTCCATCCCTTCATATTGGAGGCTTTCCTCAAACATCCTGTGGCCCTTATCTGTTCGCATGTATTTCAGTGCAAGGCACCGAAAGACTTCTTCAAGGCAGCCTGTGAAGTGGGGAGGGGTGGGGGAGGCTGTGCTTGACTGGTGGGCTTCACTTTGAGGGCATCCTGCAGGGAGTTGACTCTTTCACAGAGAGAGTCCCAAGCGCAAGGACAGGCAGATCTTTTCTCAGGCTGTTCTGTCTTCCTAGTGAGAAATCTCCTTTTTCTGTTTCCAGGGGTATCTGGCTGCTGGTGTCCTGGCTGCAGAGTGGGAGGGTATCTGGGGGTCCAGCCAGTCCACAGACTTTTAATTTCAGCTGTGAGTTCTCCTAATTAGTGCTCTGGAAAGAAGAGTTCTCTGGTCTCCTGACTTGGCAGAGGTTGCAGAGGCTGTTTACCTGGCTGTGTGGGTAGTGGGAGATTCCTGAGACCCCGCTTACTAACTTCCAACCTTTCCCCTTGTATCCAGGCTCATGCCCCAACCTGAGTGTTGTGGATCAAATTGTGAACCGCAAAAGATATGCTGAAGTCGTAACCCCTGGTACCTGGAATGCGACCTTATTTGGAAATAGGGTCTTTGCAGATGTAATCAAGTTAAGATGAAGTCATATTGGATTAGAGTGGGCCCTAAATCCAATGGCTGGTGTCCTTATAAGAAGGACATGTGAAGACATAGGGACACAGAAACACAGGGGAGAACGTCACATGAAGACAGAGGCAGAAATTGGAGTAATGCAGCTATAAGCCAAGGCAAGCCAAGGACTGCTGGCAACCACAAGGAGCTAGGAGAGAGAGGCATGGAACACTCTCTCAGAGCCTCTAGTAGGAACTAATCCTGCCACACCTTGATTTCAGACTTCTAGCCTCCAGAACTGTGAGAGAATAGAATAGATTTAAGCCACTCAGTTTGTTGTACTTTGTTAGGCAGCCCTAGGAAATGAATAACCCCCCTCCTGGCTGTACTTGGCCCCTCTAAAGCCTGAGCATCTCAGGAGTTCCTTCTGAAGAACAGACCAGCTCACTTCCTGTTGGCGTGCCCTTCTGCATCATTCTAGGACCTTACTTCCTTTCCAGCTTCCAATATTTGAGGATATTTTGTCTCCTCTCACACTCTGTTGTCCTTGAGTTTATACCTTTTTTTAAAGAAATGCAACTTTATTATTTCTAGCCACACTTAATAGTATTAAATAAATCAATAAAATATTGAACAAAGGTGCTCATTTCAGAATTATCTCTATTAGCAAAAAGAAAAAAGTAGGAAATGACTTAATAAATTATGACAAGTCAACTGATAGGAATACTAGGCTGTCATTTCAAAGGATGTTATGAAAATTATGTTAGGAATGTGGAAACATGTTATGAACTTTATGTTAAGTGACCAAAGCAGAATACACTAGTGTACCTGGGTAAAAACGTGTTTACATGTGGACAACAGCATGAAGAGACATCACAGGAAGACGAGAACGGGCGGTCCTTATTTCTCCTAACAGTCTGCTCTTGATGGTTTAGGTATTCTCTAAGGCAATATGTTTTCTCTACTGTGCTCCTCATTTCCTTCTGAGTCCTCACTAGCAGAGTCGTTAACATCCTTACTTCTACTAGTAGTTTGTTCAGACTAATCTAGGCTTTTTCTGTCATGCTCCTCAAAATTCCTCCAGCCTCTCCCATTGCTCAAGAGAGTTTATATCTTTAAAAAAATTTCTTTATTAATATATTAATGGAATTCTCAAGAGGATGAAGAAAAAAACTGGTGAGGTCAGGCTGCTATCTCTTCTTGGCAACATCAACCCCACTTTACAGGTGAAAGTGTTAGATCAAGGACAACTTGACACAAAATATTTCTGAGAAAGTTTCTATAGTAACCAGCTGAACAGAATCCATTAGCCGGTTTGGTCCTCTAGGAATTGCTCTCCCTGGAATCTCTCCGCAGGGCCCTGTGCCCTCCCCACAGGAGGATTCAGAGTTTTATTTTGTAAATGAGAGCTTTACAAAGGAGGAGCACTGCTGGACAAAATGGAATTGCCTCCCACTTCCTCGTGTCAGTATAGGAAAAAGCCTCAAAGTAAGACTGAGAGGACTTGGCTTCGAAACTCTGAAATTCCGGCTCTGCGACGTATTAACTGCTTCCCTCTGATTAAGTCCACTGGCTTCTTTAGGTTTTGGTTTCCTCATGTGTGAAACTTAGACCATGAGACATTATAGGATCCAGAATGATGTATTTTCTTCCTTTACAGAGTTAAGGTTAAATTAAGTAGTGTATATAAAAGTACTTTATAAACTCGAAATTTAAGCCCTTATCCAGTGGCCAATACAGTCAGTATTCAATAAATGTCTGCATACTGAAAACGAATGCATAAGGATACCCTCATATCTGAAGGACTCTAATACTGAACTCCTTTTCCAAACACTCAGTCCGACAGAAGTCTTAACTTCATTTTACACTCTGGCTAACAGACCTAACTGTTGGGCTGCCATATTGGTTGGTGCACGAGGTTGACAGCTTGGCTCTCTCTGATCACACTGCGTATAGCATCTGCTCGTTACGATAAGGCATAGTGCCTTGAGTGATTTATTTAATATTTTGATGGCTTCCGCTCAGATAATTAAATATAAGAGTAGTGAGAGCTGAGGATCCAGATAGTGCCTCCTTGAATTCTTTTAGGAAACATTTAGAATAGTACAGAAGATTCTGTTGGGCAATAGCATAACAGGAAAGCTTTATGCTTATCTCATGCCTCACTTTCCAGGAGCTCAAACAGTGCCGACCATCCAAATGGACATTAAATTGCAGAAATTTTGGAGGGGCATTTACAGTAAGTGCAGAAGAGGCCTTAATTCATTTCCTAGTGAAAAAAATGCAATTTCCCTTCTCTCTCTCCCTCCTTCCTTCCCTCCCCACCTCCCTCCTTCACTTCCTTCCTTCCATTTTCCTCTAAAGAGAGTCAAAGAAGAGAGGGCCATGAGGAGGAGGTAAATCAGCTTTCAAAATATGCTTTCTAGAGGAACTGGAAAGTACTGTAAGTAAAGAGAACATTCCAAGCCTTGTATGGACTTGAGATTAAGTGATATTTGGCTTCATGATTCCAAAGCAAAAGCACTTAAAAAGAGTTACTTATGCTGGTCAGCTGCATAAGGAGAAGTAGATCTTATCTGAAATTCTACCCCCAAAAGCCATATTAGGGAGTATATTATAATTTTTTCACCAGATTCTGGTGTTTTAATATGGATTCATAATGGCAGTTTTGAGTTCATAAAGTGCACATGAATACAAATGGATTAAGTGCTACTGTATAAAGAACAGTTTTTTTTTAAGTTGCATGAAATAAAGTCCATTATATTTACAAGAAAATGTATATACAGCTGGTTGATTTATCAAGCCAAATTCAGTTTTTAGAGGTGGAAAAACCTCTACAAAAACAAACAACGTGGCACATCAGATGTGCAGGAAGAACTCTGAGATGTAGCCGAGGGTGTGAGATGACTTCACCTGCCACATACCATGCCTGACGCAGGAAGCAACATTAACTTGAATTCTTGAGTTCTTCTATGAATGAGCCCTCTCTGCTATTCACCACTTCATCTACACAGCACATTATTATTTGATGTTTGTATTGATAACTGTTAGGCACTGTAGGATCTGACAAGTCTTCTAAGTCAAAGAAAGATTAAATTTTAATCATAATAAATTTATTGTTTTATTGTATTATATTGTCTTGAAATCATGTATGTAATACACAATATAATTGCTTAAAATCAATGTACGTGTGCTAGTTCTCTCTATTAACTTGAATATTAAAATAACTAGAAAACTACATTTTCTGGCAATACTGGGAAAAAAGAAAATTTCTTTTATTTCCTAGTTAAAAAAGTCAAAGCTCTGAAAAATTCATGGCTATAAACTGGTCTTTTACATTAGAATTAAGGACCAATTCAACCATGATGAGAACTAAACTACTTTCTAAAAAGATATCATAGGCCATATACTTCAGATTATGGGCAGGAATATAACAGTGCATACTCTGATGAAAGATTTTATACATTTATAGATGATAATTTAAAATGACATTATAACCTTACTTCATACATTCTGCTGCTTATAATTAATTCTGTGGTACTGCATCTTATCAGTCACTCTTCTGTTTCTTCATTCATTGGCTCAACACACACTTACTGAGCAGTTCTAATGTGCTAGGTACTGTGCTGGGTACCAGGAATACGATGGTCCCGAGAAACTAGTCTGATGGGGAAGAGAGACAGACAGAAAGGTAATCATAATACAGACTGTTATGCGTGATTATGAAGAGATGGCTAGAACGTTGTAGAAATGTGGAGGGGGAGGAAAGGTTTTACAGAGGAGATGACAGTTTGGGCTGCCATCTTCCATGCAGAAGGGAGAGGGAGGGAGTAATAAACAAGGTAAGAGAATAAGGATAAGAGGGTTAGTGAGTCTGCGCTTTGGTGCAAACAGCGCATGGGTGAGGAAGTGGGTGGAGGATGGGGGAGGAGGCCAAGAGGAAGGGGGCTTGGAATAAGGGGACCCTTGAATACAAAACCAAGGAATCTGGAAGGTATCTTGTACCTTCAATGTATGCTGGTAGAAACCTGAGGTTTTTAAACATGGGGATTTTTTTTAAAGGAAGACCATTCCGGTAAAAGTTTGGAGGCAGGATGTAGTGGATAAGCCTATAAACTACATAAAACTGACAGTTTTGAATGTTTATAATTCTCTTCCATTCATATTTGACTAGTAATACATAGAAAATTTTGAAGTAAACAGGTTTTACTGTCAGGTTTTACTATTTACTATACTCAGATTTGGGTATAGTATATGTAACAAGGATAATATTATGCATTTCATTTCATGCAATGCATTTTTGTTTTGCTTGAATCGTGATGCCTGTGGCTCCCCCCACATTAACTCAGTAGACTTCCCTCCTTCAGGCAATTCAGGCAAATTGCGGTTCCCAGCTAGAAGCAGCAAGCTGTCATCATTCAGCTTTGAGAGAGAATAACCCTCAATGCCAGCTTTGTGTGGTGAAAAAGGGGATTCCTAAATTCTAGAACCCCATCTATTTAGAACCAAGTCTGGCTGGGTCAGATCATCAAGTTCCACTACAAAATTCTATCTTGGAGAGCACAGAGGAGACCATAAAAGGGTAGTTCCCATCAGACAAGAAAAGGAAATTTAAACACTTTTTACTGTGGGTGCTAGGGAAGCGGGGAGGGAAGGAAGGAGGGAGAGAGAAGAGAAGAGAAAGAGGGAGGCGCACGTGCCCGCACGAGGGAGAGAGAGAGACAGAGAGATAGAGACAGAGAGACAGAGAGACAAGAGGGAGGCGTGCGTGCGTGCGAGGGGGAGAGAGAGAGAGAGAGAGACAGAAAGACAGAGACAGAGACAGAGAGACAGAGAGACAGAGAGAGAAAGCTGGGGCAGTGAGAGGGAGAATGAGATTGGAAGTTCGTGTCCTGGCTCCACGTTCCTTGGGGGTCAAATTCTGGGGGTGGGAGGATGGCTTGTCTCCTGAATCTCAGAGCCTAATCCAGGAAAATGATAGAATTTTCCTACAACAAGCTGGCATCACCTAAGCGGCATATTAAAAAGGACCGAGGAACATGATGCAGTCTACACAGAAATCGAAATATAATGATGTACACCTGAAATTTATATAATATTGTAAACTAATGTTACCTCAATAAAAAAAATTAAAAAATAAATAAATGAAAAAGAAAGGACTGAAGAAGTTGTGTGAACTGCAGGGTGAAGAGAACGTAGCTGGGAGTTCATGGGTGTCCCGCAGGAGCTGAGCAAATGCCAAGAGAACTAGTTAACCAGAACAGACCATGAAGCTGGTGGGGGCTTCTCATGAGAAGCTACTACAAGGACCATGGGCTTCAGCAGCCAGAGCTAGGGGGCAGGGCCTGCACAAAGTACCCATCACACCCACACCCACAGTCACATAGAGCAGCATCACGCCCAGAGTCCTGATCAGCCACCTTCAGTGAACTCAGTAAGACCCAACAGGCAGCATGTGTACCCGTGTCCTTCTCCCCGGTCACAGAATGGTTATGAGGATATGTCAGTTCCCCTGGCACCTAGATATCAGCTGGTGAGAAGAAACAGCTCTGATTGGGAGGAATTCAAATTTTAGTCCTCCCAATGACCTGTTCTAACCAGAAAAGATTGAGATCCTTTATTGTCAAGTTCAAGTACAGTCCCTGAACCCTCTCTCCCCCGATCCCATTACGAGGAAAAGGTAGAGCCAGACGGGTTAATTATAGAGAATATAGGAAGTTATTTTCTTTTTTGCTCCCCCCCTTTTTTTTTTAATATGAGGAAGATTTGCCTTGACCTAACATCTGTGCCAATCTTCCTCTATTTTGCATGTGGGATGCCTCCACAGTGTGGCTGATGAGTAGAGTAGGTCTGCAGCTGGGACCCAAACCTGCAAACCCCCACTACTGAAGTGGAACGTGTGGAACTTTAACCACTTGGCCAAGGGGCTGGCCCTGGAAGTTATTTTCTTTCCTTCCCTCCCTCCTTCTCCTCCTTCTTTCTTTCTTTCTTTTTTTTTTTTAAAGTTTTATGAGTTATACATGATGTCATTCCATATATGTCCCCCTTTGTAAAGACAAGTAAGAAATTAGCCCCAACTATTTCTTACTCTCAACTATCAGAATATTAAATGTTGTAGAGAAACATTTATAGGAAACTGATTTGAGTGGTGGTCTTTTTTTTTTTTTTTCAATACTTGATGAAATTGTTCCTTTCTTCAGCCACATTCCATTCCTTTTAGGCTTTTAAGAGGAGATGATGCTATATTCTAACTAGTTACTCTGTAGCTCTCATTACTTTCTTTTTTTCATTGGACACAAGACATGAACCATGTGGGGAACACTGAGTTGTTTTTAAAGTACTTTTATTGGTATCCAGAAAAACTGTTTGGAGTTGCACCTTCCAGCCTCTTTTCCAGTTTATCAATTCCAACTCCCAGTGTCTATGGTTCCAGGTATATTGTACAGATTTTTTTCCTCCCTTCTTTCTAGAGAGCATACTAATCATTGCATCAGGTGGAAAGTATTTTCCAAAACAACTATTACAACTGAAGGCAGAAAAAAGTCAAAAGTTACTCTAACTGTAACATCAGAAGCCTTGCTTGTTGCAGAAACAGCATGACATTTCTATCAAGAGGCAGTACTCTTGCTAAACTTTTCCTTTTTTGAAAGAAGAGAGAGCATTATTCTGGCTAGATCCTGTCCAGGTCAAGCCCTTTTGCATTATGCGTGAAAAAAATCCACTCCAAAAGCAAGAGGCAGTTTGAGATGAGCTGAAAACCTGATTCTGTTCATAATAAAAATTGAATCCCTCAATTATTAACAAACAGAAGATTTATAATGCCTCTGTGCATCACTGAAATTCTAGGTACATTGAGGTTTGCTTAACTTGAGAATGAAAGGGCAAAAACTTAGCTTGCTATTGCAAAGAGAGGCTCAGTGTGATGCTGCGACATCAGGTTTTCTGTTTATCCCTAAGGCTGGTGCAGTGATGACTTCAAAGTTTGATGGTGGCTTTTTTTTCCCCCTTCTTTCTTTCTTTCTATTTTTTCTCCCTCCAAAGATGTTCAGCAGCAGGCTAATGGATCCCCAGCAGGGTGCAAAGACAGCAGAAAGCACGGGAATCAGATGTCAATGTACTCTTCCCAGATACCCTGCTAGGACAGAGCTAACTAACCAGGGCTTTAGCCTCCTCTTGGGGAACACGCTTTGATGGTTCCCTGCCCACTCTTGGCTTCCTATATGCTTCCTGATTAAAATGCTGTCACAGATAAATCATGACATCTGTCTGTTAGGATCATTTTTTATTTTTTTAAAAGAAAAGTTGGGAACCATAAGATTAAGTAGATAATGAGCTGGCCCGATGGCATAGTGGCTGGGTTAAGTGCAATGCGTTTCAGCAGCCTGGGTTGGTACGTTTGATCCCAGGCATGGACCTACACTACTCATCAAGCCATGCTGTGGCAGTGTCCCACATACAAAGTAGAGGAGGATGGGCAGGGATGATAGCTCAGGGCCACTCTTCCTCAAGCAAAAAGAGGAAGATTGGCAACAGGTATTAGCTTAGGAGCAATCTTCCTTACCAAAAATAAATAAATAAAAAAGATGAGCAAGTTCTGCAGAATTATATACTCAAACATATAAATGTGTATAAACATGTCATATATCTCTATTATATAACTGTCCATGGATCTGGGACTGTTTTCTGCATGTGCCTTCCCTACCCATCGATTCACTTATACATTTTTATATATGTTCTGTTAGTCACTTTCAGTCAATCACTAGATTACTTGGGTAACTTCCTAATGAATAGACTTTTGGGGAGGAGAAGAGTTTCTCATTGTTTGCCCTCAATGTAGGCATAAATTGATGGGAAACTGAAGTTGTCCCAGAGATGAGTTTCAATTTCAAATGAAGGGGACATCCAAAACGTACTGGTGTACTTTTGTGGGTTCCCGCCTAGGCACACAAATAAGTAGTCCTTCTGGCACCTGAGAGTAGTGATTATCTTTACCCTTTGCTTGGAGGAGAGGCAAAATCCAGCAAACTGGAGCACAAGCAGGAAGTGCTTGGTCTATTTTGATATTTGACAAGCACAACCCTTTCAAAACCATGAAGTAAAGCTGATTTACCCAGTGAAAGTCAATAAGCTGCACTAGAACTACATTTGCATCTGCTGCCTAGCTGCATCTCCGCCTCCCCTAGCAAACTGCCCGTTCCGGCCCACTGCTGTTCCCGGCAGCCTCCGGCCGTGGAGGGCCCTTGGTTAGTTTCCACACTGTCTAGATTCCATCGCTCCACACTGCTCCACTGCAAGGGGGTTCCAGTTCTCTATGTGAGTACCCTCAGGCTCTGCGTGAGGTATCTTGCCACCCAAACCTGCTCCACGTTGGAGACAGGGCCCTTGGCCATTAAAAGGGATATTCTTTGTATTATATTGCTATTCTGCCTCCCTTTGCCCTATGATCAGACTGACTTAGCAAGGCCACACTGGATTCTTATGCTCTATCGTCAGACCACGTCATTTCAGACCAACCACATTTGTGAGTCCTGCCACCTGCATAACTTCCCATTTGCCTTCTAGTCTCTCAGACTCTTTGTGACTGCACTTTCATGTTCAAAACCTCGAACTGGCCTTTCAGCAACAACTCAAGTTCCCGCAGACATTCTGCCCCAGTGACTAGTGTCATATCAGCGACTTTCCTTGCTTGGTGAGTCATTTCCTCAAAATTTTGTCTTCACGCTAATGGTGATTCCTGCCCACTGACTGATTCCATTTCAGTTCTGGAGCACCAACAGTTAGTGTGACATTATCCAGTTAAATAACGAAGAAGAAAAAAAAAACGCGACTGCATGAGACGGAACAAAATAGGGAGCCTCAGAGAAGATACTTAAAATCATTCTACAGAGTTTCAGTTTGAGGGCTCTTTGAAATTGTAGTTTCAGAACCTCGTAAAGAATTTACAAATGAAATCCATGAAACAGATATTTGTAAAGAATTAGTGATGATAAGGAATTCAAAAAAGAGCATGATTTTCATGCTTTGTTAACTGAGAAGATACAGCAGCAGGTAAGAATGTGAACTTTTATACACAGCTCCTCCCACATTCCTCTTTAGTGTGCCATGACTCTCCCCAGTTAGTTTAATACGAAAAGATTGTGGAAGAAATACCCAGCAGCAGTGGAGTAGGGCAGTAGAAAGGTCACTACAGCAAACCCAGGCCCCGGATGAGCAGGACACAGCTCTTAATTTGGTGGGAGCACCAAGTAACGTTTCTATATGTTAATTTCCTGTGGATGAAAACAGCAGGTGTATCTAATCTTACAAATAAGCAGTAACATAAAACAGATGTGAAAAATCCAGAATGATACCTATTGTGATATGGTAATATTACTCCCTAATTTACAGTTTAAATTCAAGTAACTTCCTTTTTAACCTGAAGATTTCAAAGTATTCACTAGGAAGTATAAGATAAGCCCAAATGATTGTGAATCAGTAATGAAACAATTAAATTAACATGGAAAAGCACATGAGAGTCCTTCCCAGCATTTAATATAACTAATTACACAGGAAGGGTGTGTTGACTTTGGGTTCCTTCCAAAGTAGCTTTGCAAACCAGTATCAAAAATTTATCAGTCCTACAAATTCATGTCTTCATCCTCCTAAGCTCTACCCACAGTAAAAGGAATTTATTAATTGCAAGAATAATTTATTCATCCCATTTATTGCCTGTGTGCACAGGAAATCTAATAACATTAAAAATAATTCAACATGTGTTGTCAAGGTCAATTTAGCAAGCAAGAAATACCTGACCCAACAGCTGTGGGCTTTACTCATGGGGGCCCAGCTTGTTCAGAGAGACCAGAGGAGCGAGGATGGGAGAACAGAGGAAGAAAAGAGAGTTGCAGATTCTCATATAATAAAGGGAACATCATTCTCAATATTTTTCATCCCATCTTTCATTATTAAGTAAAAGAACGTTACAGTCCATTTATAACTAAAATACTCTACTTTAGATTATTTTAAACTTTGTCTAATTTTATGCTATCATGTATTTATTGGATAACATAAAACAAAAAAATGAATTTACTTTTGTTATTTATAATCATTAAAAAAATTACATTTCCATCTTCAAGACAGTATTCTAGGGTTGTGTTGTTTTGTGTTTTACTTTTTTTAGGGTAATGTGACAGGGCCCAGCAGTTCCTAAAAGTGCTGAGAACGACGTGGTAGATAAACCTGAAACTTGATGGTTGTGAGGTCCTTAAAAAACAATACTGTGTTTTTAATGGAATTACACAGAGTGAGAAACTACAGCGGTTTGGCTTTCCCTGCATGTGTTCCTCACTTTGAAGTTAGAAAAGAAGCTCAGTCTGATTGAGCTAGGTGGGGGGTAAAGAACTCACCAGGTTTTACTCATGAAAGCAAACGCTTACAAGTAGAACTAAAAGCCAATGTATGCTAAACTGTTAGTGTTAACTGACGCCAGCCCTAATCCGTACTCAAAAAGTGGAGCTTGAACATTCAAAGCCAATGACACTTGTCTCCTTGCCAGGAGCAGGTCCCAAATACCAGGCAGCAGAGCTAGAAACCATCAGTGCATCTCGCTCAGAATTCAGTGGTCGGCATCTGTCACATGCATCTCAGAAAGAGGTAGAGTTTTAAGATGGAAGGTTCTTCACAAAACTCCATGGCCAAGACCATGCGGTCAGAGCAGAAAACAGTGTTTCGTGGAACCTTGTATTTCTCACTATATTAATAAAAGTAAAATAAAAATTGTAAGAAATGAAAAAGATTTCCATGGCCAAATGTTTGAGAAATTCAGAGTTAATCAAGGTTAAACATGTTTCTCTCCTGAAGGACTTCTCGGAGCCTTCAGTATTTAAGGTACATGGGAAGTCCCCTAATTATTGGCCCTGAGAGCTTTTTTTGAAGACATAGCTATTAGGCTATGGCTGGATACTCGTGTTCCATGGGAAACAGTATAGGAAATACTGAGATAAAATATTATTATCCCTGATTTATAGGTGAGGGAGTTGGGAATCCATGGAGATTATATCCTAGAAAGCAAACTCAGGTTCCAGCCTCCTAATACCAACTCTTCCCAGGGGATGGTCAGAAATCTGAGACGAGATAAACCGCAATTGGTGTTCTCAGCAACATACATACCCTGGGATGGTCTCCTAAAATGAATGCTTCCAAAAGTTCGGTACAGACATTCTTCTTTCCTGACCGTGAGGATACACAGACCCTCCCAAATCATGATTACCTGATACAAAGGCATGCAGATGCTATCAATCCACTCCAATTGCAACCGAGGGAGTTCGTCTTTCCGGTTCCGATCAAAAATAGCCTAGAATTGGGGAGGAGACCCCTGCGTTATTACACTGGAGTATTTTACAGGTGCTTTGTCAAACACTTTGCCACAATCATCCAATTTTTACAAAGTGAACACTTCACAAATCACAATCAATCTTTACCCGTACTTTGTTTTCCTTTATTTGTGATGAGAAATAAAATATTTTCACCTCTTTTTATGAGATTTGTAAGTGAATTTATTTGAACTTTATAGCATGCAATTCCTTGGGGCCAAAATCTGTCTTCAGATATAGGTAACTGCCACTAAATCAAGTCATCAGGTCACTGAGAATTGGGTACAAGTCAAGGGGAAGGGGATATGTTTTACTGCCACAAAAATAATTCAGGCTTTTGTTTTTATAGTGAAAGAGGGTGGGATAGCTTGGAAAAGATCCTAAAAAGCAATTTCATTTTAAATAGAAACTATTTGTGTTAATTTTTCAGGGTGGGGTGTTGGTTTGACAATTCTGTGTGGTTTTCAATCAAGTTCTGTCATTAATAAATCCATAAATTTTCATTTAGCATTGGGTGGATGATAGTGGGAGGTATCCATTCTCTCCTCATTCCTAGCCTTTAAACTTTATGATATTATAAAGTTTAGAAAATTTGGGTATATTTTGGAGAAAAAGAAGTGACATATTTCTGTTGGGCAGACATAGAAAGGGAAACAATCAATTGGAATTGGAGGGTTAAAATGGATTCCTTGAACAAACACTGCCAGTTCCACTCCAGTGAGAATGTCCCTCTCTTTGTTCTTAAGGAGTAAGGCCAGAGGCTAACAAGCGACCTTGCCCTGCCTTGCCCTATTGTCTCACAGTAGGTTTGGTCTTTCCTCTAGATAAAATGTGGCATCCAAATCATTTTGGCAATCACATACGTCATGAGGGCAGATCCAGGCTGTCCCTTTGGTCCAGAGACGCTGAAAAATCTTACATCCTGCAGACTCGTGAACGAGGGTGGGAGTGAGTGGGGCCGAAATCACTAGCTTACAAGGTTACGAGGAAGGATGCTGCTGAGGGAAATACCTCCAAGTTAGAGAGAAGGTCACTGACTCCCACAGGCTCTGCTCTTCCTTGTCTTGCAATATGAAATGTTAAATATCAGGAAAGAGGACTAGAATTTAGAGGAGTGTTAAATGTGCTGGAGAAAGGGATGGTTCATGTGACTGCATGAGTCTTGGTCCAAAAGGTTCCTTTAAAAATATTATTCTGATTTATCTTCTCTATATCTCTCTTTGCTATCTGAAATTTTCTTATTTTTTAATTTCTCTGTTTCTGGTATATTATATAGACTTAATTCTTTATTTTAATTCAGTAGTTTTTAGCATATTCACATTTAGTTGTGCAACCATTACCACAGTTAATTTTGGAAGATTTTTATCACCCCAAGAAGAAATCACATACAAATTAGCAGTTGCTCTTCATTCTCCCCCAAACCCTCAGCCTAATCTACTTTCTGTCTCTACAGATTTGCCTATTTTGCACATTTCATATAAATGGAATCATATGATATGTGGTCTTTTGTGACTGGCTTCTTTCACTTAGCATAATATTTTCAAGGTTTACCCCTGTAGCACGCATCAGCACTTGATTCATTTTTTTTTTTAAAGATTGGCACATGAGCTAACATCTGTTGACAATCTTCTTTATTCTTTTCCTTCTTCTTCTCCCCAAAGCCCCCCAGTACATAGTTGTATATTCTAGTTGTAGGTCGCTCTGGTTGTGCTATGTGGGATGCTGCCTCAGCACGGCTTGATGAGTGGTGCTGGTCCACACCCAGGATCCGAACTGGCCAAACCCTGGGCCACTGAAGCAGAGTGTGCGAACTTAACCACTGGGCAACAGGGCTGGCCCCTTCATTCATTTTTATGGTCAAATGATATTCCATTGTGTAGATATACCATATTTTATTTATCTATTCATCAGTTGATGGACATTTGGGTTGCTTCCACTTTTTGGCTATTATGAATAATGCTACTATGAACATTCATGTACAAGTTTTTGTGTGGATGCATGTTTTCATTTCTCTTGGGGATATATCTAGAGGAAGAATTGCTGGGCCATATAGTAACTCTAATGTTCAACGTTTTTGAGGAATTGCCAGACTGTTTTCCAAAGCAGCTGCATCATTTTACATTCCCACTAGCAATGCATGAAGTTCCAATTTCACCACATCCTTGCCAACTCTTGCAATTGTCTGTCTTTTTGGTTATAGCCATCTTAGTGGTTGTGAAGTAGTATCTCACTGTGGTTTTGATTTGTATTTCTCCAATGACTAATGATTTTGAGCATCTTTTCGTGTGCTTATTGGCCATTTATATATATTCTATGGAGAAATGTTTATTCAGATCTTTTTCCCATTTTTAAAATTAGGTTATTTGTCTTTCCATTGTTGAGTTGTAATAGTTCTTTATATATTCTAGATATTAGGCCCATATCAGAAATATGATTTACAAATAATCTCTCCCAATATGTAGGTTGTCTTTTCTCTTTCTTGATAGTGTCTTTTGACACACACAGTTTTTAATTTTGATGAAGTCCAATTTACCTATCTTATCTTTTGTCTACTATGCTTTTGGTATATACCAAAACACCATTGCCGAATCCAGTCCAAAAGATTTATACCTTATTTTCTTCCAAGAGTTTTATAGTTTTAGCTCCAACATTTAGGTCTATGATCCATTTTGAGTTAATCTTGGGGTATGGTGAGAGATAGGGGTCCAACTTCATTTGCTGGTTGTCCCTGCACCATTTGGTGAAAGACTATTTTCCCCCATTGCGTGGTCTTGTCATGCTTGTGGAAAATCACTTGACCATAACTGTAAGGGTTCATTACTGAACTAGTCACTTTTCAGTAAGTGTTTGATGAATGGAAGTGTGAGCCAGCAAAGTGTCCTGCACTTTCCCTTTACAGCATTTTGTATCTTGTAATTGATTATTAGTGATTGTTTATTTAATGTCTATGTCTCCTACCAGTTGACAAGCTTCTTGAGGGCAGGGAAGATGGTACCTTGCTCATGGCTGGATGCACAGTGCCCAGCTTCATGCTTGATACCCAGAGCTGTTCAAGCATGTTCCATTTACTGACTCACTGCTTCCAGTATGAACCCTTTGGCTGTGGTCTAGATTAGCCTTTGTCTTCACGAAGTGACTCTGATGACCCCTAGGACCATGACACCTGAAGAGGGCTCCTGGACAATTTTGTTACTAAATATCAAGGAATAATGGGCACAGCAGGTGTCAGCTCTGGGTGCATGCATTTCAGACACCTTAGGAAAAGGGCTAATGAGGAATACCCCTGCCACAGCAGCCAGGCCTCTCCTGAAGAGATGGTCATCAGCTGTGTTAAGTAGCCTTTTGGGAGGACAGCGTAGCATCTAGAGATATATTTCCATCACAAAATTAATTTCATGTATGTCTTCAGAAAATGCCTTACCTGAGCCTGCAGACAAAGGCTCCTTAGTGCTGTGCTACCACATCTGCCAGCTCGCCAGTGCTGGCAATTGACTCACATTTTTTTCATTTAATTAAATGACCTGTGGTATCGCTGCCTTGTAAACCCTTCTGAGGATGCTTCTGAAACAGTGTTGTTATTTTTTAAAAAATTCTTTAGGAGTGCTTATTTTATTTTATCTTATTTTTATTTTATTTTTTGGTGAGGAAGATTGTCCCTGAGCTAACATCTGTTGCCAATCTTCTTCTTTTTGCTTGAGGAAGATTGTTGCTGAGCCAACGTCTGCGCCAATCCTCCTCCACCTTGTACGTGGGATGTCGCCATAGCATGGCTTGATGAGTGGTATGGAGGTCCATGCCTGGATCCGAACCTGCAAACCCTGGGCTGCCAAAGTGGAGCGCACAAACTTAACCACTATGCCACCGGGTCAGCCTGTGAAACAATTTTTTAAAGAAGGGAAAAGCTTTTATTTGAAAATAGATATATGGGTGAGATAAATTTGGGTTGTACTAGGTTTTCCACATTAACTATGTATGCCAATCTAGTATCCTTATTTTTATAACCAAATTCGGTGAAACCACTGAAAAAGAATAAAGGGATGTTTTGAAAACAGTATAATAGATGTTGCTTTGGAAACTAAAATAACTGGCGAGTGTTTCAACCTATGTAGTCTTCTGACCTTTTAAGGTTTAAGTTTTTGTAAGCAACAAATTAAGAATAGTCAAAATTAGTAAGACTAAGACTAATAGGTGAAACCATTTAAGCTACGAGCTAGTTCAGCTGCTTCTCCTTGCTTTTAAATGTCAGCAAAGAAAAATGTCTTAAAACTAGAAGAACTTATAAAGACACCCTCAAATGTTCAAAACTCAGTTGTTTTGAATCTTCATAAACACACATTCCTGACAATTGACACATTCCTTGAGCTTTATTGAATTTACTGTGCTGTGCTAGGCTTTAAAATTTTGTGCACTGTTCCTAGAGAGCGGGTTTTTAGCTAAGCATTCATTAAGAATAAAGAGGCTGCCCCTTCCTTGAGGGTGGTGACTGAGGCATTTATGTCTTCTGTATCCTGATGAGTAAAAATAGCATCATCCTGAGCCTACAGTAAGCATTATCAAATAATAATTGAATGGATGAATCCAATATAAAAAACATTTCAATCAGCACAACCTAGTTCCCTAGGTGAAACTTTTCATTTTGCAAACAAAGAAAAGAAACAGAGACTTGAAATGATTTGCTTTTGAGACTTTGGAAAGTTTGGAATTGGAAAATAAAATCCAGAATATCCATTATTTACTGCAGCTATCTGTTCTAGCTCCTCAAGGCTGGACAGCTTGCCTTTTTTCTCCGTATTTCTATTCCAAAGCAGCCATTGACCACATATGAAATGCCAGTCCTGGGCTTTGAGCTATTCAAATGCCACTCTGCACATCTTCCTTTGTGCCTACTTATCCCCCCGTGGGTGCTTGGGAAATGCTCATTAAGTAGCTCACCACTCTTAATCAGAAACCTGGGAAAAAGAATGTTTAGTATCTAAGTTTAACTAAAGTTTTAAACTTTTGGGGGTGCTCCCTTAAATCTATGCTTAGTCTTTCTCACTTTCAAGTTGTAATTTGTGCTTATTTTTGAAAATGTCATTTAAAAGGGTAAATACATCACAATAAAAGAATGAACTTACTGAAGGAGTGAGTTTGAGTTCTGATCTCTCTCGATCTCCTTGTTCAAAGAACTCACTGGTTACAAGTTCAGCCACCTGAAACATAAATATTTTAACTTATGGTTAAGTGTAACTCATCATGAGACTCAGAAGTTATTTCTGGCTTACGTGTATGGTGATTATCTTCAACACAGACAATCATTTAAAAAGCTTATGAGAAAGTACATTAACCTTTTGTGTTTGAAGGTATTACAGAATTTAATCAATGAAACTTCCTTTTATTCAGGGGAACTTGTGCAACATCTTTTTATATGCATGCCAATAGATGATCTCCAACAGCACAGCTGGCGTATTCGGGATGGGGCACTAGATTGCCACCTTCAAGTAGGAAATGTTCTTAGACAGAAAAATGAAGCATACAATAACCTAATAATAATTTACATTCTTATAATATATTATTATCACATTTGTTATAATAATTCAGCCAACTTTTGGTTGTTTCTATGTAGATTCTTTACTTTATTGCATACTTTCATCTTAGCTTGGTTTCACCTTGCCATCACAAAAACTCCTTAACAGCCTCGCCCTGTCAATATTTGTGTGTACTCTGGAAGGGATAACCCCGGGGCACACCCTCTGCTTCCTACTGGAGCAGTCAACCAAGGAACAGAACTAATGCTAGATTCACTGTTTATACCGGACTCTTACAGTATGTCATGATACAGTTTGAAGAACAAGATTTGGTCTTCAGGCTGACTGAATCTATGTACAAAAAGTGTTAATTATGGTAGGTTCTAGTTGGTACAAGCACAATGGAAGGGCTGTTTACCCCAAACCATAGATATTTTTTCCAAAGAACCTGTATTTTCCCACTTTTTATCCATCAGCACAGTGATCAGAAGCTACTGATCATAGTCAAGCTACAGATATGTTTTCTTCTCCAAGGCCTGTACTTCTAAGGATAGCTTTATGGGAAGCAAATTGATGTAAGTGTTGAGCAGGTATTTTCAACAATGCTGTGGTGATAATCTAGGAAATCTCTGAGACAAACTAGCTGGATTTACAAAATATTGGAAGAGAAGAAAATAATCCCAGATAACTTGATGGCAAGAAGATCTGGATCCCCAGACTAATTATTCTCTACTCCAGGTTCCTATAAAGATGAGGTTCTTATGTCTGGCAAAGACTAGAATGGTTTACCTTTGGTCAAGTGCATAGAATCAAGATGATTTACCTAAGTGTATCGCTCAAGAGATTTTGTCAACCATAAATGGGAACCACTGATAAAACTTAAAAACAACATCAAACCCACACATACAGACAAATCTGAGAGCAGCAAGTATGCAGTCATTTATAAAGAAATGAATATCTAGTCCGTTGACTTTTAAAAAATTCAACAGCATAACACTAGTTGGAACTGACTTAATTTTTCTAGGACTTGATTCACTTCTCTCCTCTCCAGCCTCTGCCACTAACTTTTCTCTTTAGGACTCTAGGCCTCTCTCATCTCTCTCTGGCCTTCCTTTAAAGAACAGATGGTCCCTAAAGGGCCTGGCCTCATTTATTCAATTCCCAGAACTCTCCCTCAGGTTGCTCTGAGGTGGGTCTTTTGCAATAAAGAATGCAGATGTGCACATCAGGTCACCCCAAGGTGGGAGCCCTGCATAGGTCTGTAGCCCCTGGAAAGCAAATAAATTAAAACAGAATCCTGTCCTTGATCTTCTAAAGTGGCCCTGGGTACCTCCCCTGAGCTTCTTTCACAGCTCAGCTTGTACCACTATGTCGTTTGTACTTAAAAACCCAGTCAGGAACATGAAGGGCTCATGATTGAATTTTTTATTAAACAAAGAAATTGAGATGCTAATCAGGACTTGGAGGATCACTGGGGAAACCCACATGCTCAGAGTCATGTTTGTGAGGAAGGAAACATCGACTAGACATCAGTAAAAAAAAAAAAGAAAAACCTTTGAGAGAATTTAAAAAATCAAAATCCAGGAAACTAGAGAAACGTTTGTATTTTTAAAAGAAGGCCTACTGTTTTTGTCCAACTGTTTCCTAAAATCATAGAAGTGAGTATGTTTTTGAAAATATGTAACCTACTCAATTTAGAGACAAACACAAATGAGATCTGCAGTTTAGAGTTGTGACAAGGTTTCTGGTGGAAACATTTGGGAAAAAACATGGTTTTGTGTTTTAGTTTCCTGAACTCTTGAGTTTCTGCACTATCAGCAGAAGTTCAAATCCTAAAAATAAAATAATATTTATATCTGTAAGCAAGAAGACCACCTACAAGTGGCCATTGGGTCCCTTAGGTCCGAAATATCAATTTAGAAACTTATTCTCCTTCCAAGTAGTTGGTCCTGTCATTTTCCCGCCCCCGCCCCCAAGTGGCCTGCTGCTCCTTTAGGTCTCGACACACATTTCACTGGGGCCCATCACACCTCATCCCACTCCCTTTCTAATCTTTGCTATTCTTCTCCCCGCCCCCAGCTTTCTCCCATTCTCCATCCCTCCACCCACTTCCATCCCTATCATAGGGGCCACCCCAGGACTACAATTTTTCCCATGCCTGGAAGAGCCACTGACCTCTTCTCTGCATTTTTTTCTCAGACTTTACTGGAAGGAAGGTCTTCCCACATGGGGGAAGTGAAGGGAGGGCAGAGATGTAGAAATAATCTACTTGGTCACACAAATTCTTCACAATTGCCCTGCTTTATGTAATTTCAAACATGCCACACCAAAAGGAAAACCAAAGCTCAATTAGAAAGAGCTGTTCATTGGAGGAGAGCTCTGCAGGAAAACCACACCATCTGCACCAGAGTGTGATGCGAGCAAGACATAAATTTTTATTTGTGTTAAGCAACTGAAATTTGAGAATATATTTGTTACGGCAGCAAAACCTAGCTTAGCCTTGACTACCACAAAAATTGGTATGGAAGTGAGGTTCTGCTATTAAGAAGGAAGGAAAGAAGGAAGGAGAAAGGAAAGAGAAGAAAGGAAAAGACCCTAAAATATGTGGCATCAGCTTGGGGGCCAGGTATAAAATAGTGAGGAAATGGTTGTTAGAGGCTATAAGGTTGATGATCCATGTTACACAGTGGCAAAATATTTTGTATAATTCCCATGGAAATAAAGCAAATAATGTATCTAATGAATTTATAGCTTTAGGGGAACACTGGAAAACAAAACCTTAATAGCATGTGATGGTTGCTATTGACTGTGTTTTGCTGGGTATTATAAGAAGAGAGTTCAGAAAAGGATTGGCAGAAAGTTACAAATTCAGGGTCTTGTAGGGATGGAAGATGAAGTTGCTTCTTAATCCCAGATTATAAAAACAAAAATTGAGTTATGTTTTGAATGACAAAGTTTGATCAAGACTCAGGCTTGTAAGAATAATCAAATCAAAGATACGGCCGGTACACCAATAGTTAAAAACTCTGAATGAATTAGATAGTACACAGGATAGCTTTTCAGTTGGACAAAATGGCCCACAGAAATAATTTAACTACATGCTTCTCTCACTGGCCCCTATTAGGCCCAAAGTACTAGGAATTTAGTCATGAGAGAAAAAGAAAGATGTATATATGCTATATTCCCTTGTTCTTGAATATAAGGAAGCAAAGAAATACAGCAGATCTAAGAAGTTTGTATAGAATAGAACGGTGGTCATGGTTATTGGCAAATGGAAATGACTGGAATCAAAGATATATGAAGCTGACTAAATGTTTAAGAGAATTTTGGTGCCAAGAAAGCCACAAGCCTATGACTACTTAAAGCTTAAAACAAGCCTTGGGCTCTCAGCCTTCTTTAGGTGGGAAGCAGGCTGAGAAAGCTACTTGGCCTTCAGATATAGCCAAGGAGGATAATGGAAAAGGAGTAATTTCCCAGGGTAGATCTAAAGGGCACAGAAAATAATGAATTGGGGAGCACTCCCAGAGAATCAGGGTCCACCACATACTAGAGGGCCCTCACAGAAAACGCCCAGTGGGACTCTGGAATTGCTGTGGATCCCTGACTGCCAAATGTTGCGATCTCTTTCCTTTCTAAATAGGAGTGTTATAATGAGTATTTTGTGGTTTGGGTGTGTGTTATATGCTGTATTTTGGGGTGTGTAGGTTTTTAATTTGCATCCAGACCAATGTAAAGACTAGTACATATCACCCAGAGACCCTTGACTTTGAGCTTGGTACCATGACTGATGGACATTTGGGCCATCTCCCCTGGGAGAAGATAGCATATTTTGCCCAAAGGAAGGAGAGTGAATCACATTTTGGGTGATTAGAAGGGCAAACTATCGTAGTTATGTTCTCACCAACTATGTCTGGCTTTCTGCTTTCCAGTCACATGGAAAGGTTGTACTTCCTGGTTGGGTGAGGTCTTGTGACAAGTTCTGGCCACTGAATTGGGGGTAGGGGATTTAATTGCCAGTGCACGACCCACCAGGGCCTCTGCCGGAATGATCCAGATAGTGGCTGCTCCTTCAGCCCCAGTCCAGGATGAGGACAAAGAGGTGCCAGTCAACCCTGGATGCACATGTTCATGAGCACCTTGTTGGTTTCAGCCACTGAGACTTTGAGTTTGGTGATAATGTAGCCTATTCTGACAACACACTTGCATCATTTAAAAATGCTGATTGATGCATCCTGTGTAAGAAAGTGTAAAACGCTGTTAAGAACGAAGGCTTTAGAGTCCAATCTGCTAGGATTTGAATATCTAGCTCCACCACATACTAGCTGTGTGACCTCAGGCTATTTATCCTTTCTAAGCCTCATTTTTCCCATTTGTGAAATGGATAATCACTGTATTAGTTTCCTAGGGCTGCCATAAATTACCAGAAACTTGGTGGCTTGAAACAGGGATTTAATCTCTCATAGTTCTGGAGGTCAGGAGTTCAACATCAGTTAATTGGACAGAAATCAAGGTGCTGGCAGGGCTCTGCTCCCTCTGGAGGCTCTAGGGGAGTATCTGTTCTTTAACTCTTCCAGTATCTGGTGGCTGCCAGCATTCCTTTGCTTGTGGCCACATCACTCCAATCTCTGCCTTGTCTTCTCATTGTCTTCTCCTCTTCTGAATGTGTAATCCCCTGTGCCTTTCTCTTATAAGGACACTTGTGATTGAATTTAGGGCCCATCTGGATAATACAGGATAATGATGACGATAATAATGGTCCCTAACTTAATCACACCTGCAAAAATTCTATTATTTTCTAAGATGACTTTTACAGGTTCTAGGAATTAGGACCAATATCTTTGGGTTGCCATTATTCAGTCTATTACAGTAACTAGACCTACCTTGAAAGGAGTTTTGAGGATTAAATGATATAATACATATAAAGCAATCATTTAGTATTAGTTATTTAATCAACAAATAGTAGTTATTTATTGTTATATGAATGTATCTTATTTTCTCCAAAATGTCATCTTAAGACACTAAGTTACTATTTTAGACCCCACAGCCCATCCAGTGGGTGCCTTATAAAACTTAGAGAGCTAGTAAACAAATATCGTGAAAAAAAAGTAACCAAGGATCTTAAATTGGGTAGTTAGTGGATTAAAAACTATTCACTGCCCATTTTTTGGCAGTGAAACTCAGTAGGTGGTAAAGGCATGATTTCGGGGTACAAATTAAATTAGATACTGCACAACTTGGCCAAAGAGCCCTCTGATCTCTAAATAGACTTTAAAAAAAGAAAAAGAAAATTTCCTTTTTACTTCCTTGTTTTTGGGGGGTGTTTTTTAGATGTGAAAAGCTGGACCTTGTGCTAAAAACATGATTACCTATTCAAAAACACCATATTTGAAACTCTTGCCTTAAGAAATGGTCAAAGCGTTATTTGGATTTAGTGTGTTAAAAAAATCTTACAGAGTCAGAAATATTATTACTCAGTGGCAGCACAATACAGCAAGGCTGTGCAATAAACCACGGCGTGCCTAAGCCTCCTGCTATTTTTTACACCATCTTAATACTGATGCAAATTGACTAGGGTTTCAGTGCCTGGTAGACAGGGCTCTGGGAATATTGTCCCCCGCTCCGTCCCTCCTCTGCTGAGCCCTGCCATTAATCACCACTTGCCTGTCTCGAGATCTCCCACGGTTTGGTCACGGCTCCAAGGTCACAGGCTGTCATTAACATTGATCTGAAAAACAGAACCAAACAAAACAGCCTGAATAATCTTTTGTTGCATTCCTAAACAAACCCGTCCTAGATACATAAATAAATAAAACAGCACCGAGGGGCTCACATCTTCTTTTCCTCAACAAGGGAAGCACTGTTTATAGTCCCCATGCTTAGCATCTCCATCGCTGGCCACACTGCTTAGGAAGACAAAGCTCACACACATGCTCAGGTGGCCCTTTTGTCTGCAGCAGATCTAGGAAGCAAACCACCACATTCTCTATACCTAAGCTTAGCAAGCTCTGCTTCAAATAACGGACAATGCTTTTTATTTTTACCTATCAGCAAGAGAATCAGTATATAATACCACATACATAGCTGATGAAACTATTTACCAACTTATCACTGACTGATGGGAACGAAAGAAAACCCGTACCAAAGAGGTGAGCACACGCCGCTTGGGGAGCTCCTTCATTTTCATCTGCTCTCTGGAGCTAAGATTTACGGGTGGAGCCACACTGTTTCACTCCAGTTTACTACCTGGCTACAACCACGTTTTACAAGCATTATGAAGAAGAAATATAGTCTGCTACAGCTTTCATTAATTTGAGCACAGAAGAAAGCACAGGAAAGATTTGAATCAGATTTTTGAGGGGCAGATTTCTATTGGGTTTAACTAGAATTCACCCTGAACTGTGGATATAAAAACTTGAGCAACAATTAAAATTGTACATAGCTCTGGTGCTTATACTTTGGTGTGGTGGGAGGGTGAAAATACGGTACACTCTTCGTCTAAAATCTGCTTTCTTTATACTAAACCCAGCAGTACGTGATGAAAAGTGATGAAGGATCTGAGCTGGAAACCACGTCTTGGCTGGCTCCTTTTGGAAGAAGGGGTGTTTTGTTAAAGGTCAGAGGGCTGTCCTGATGTCAGGTGTTAACATTTCATACTCCGCCGGATTCAAATGCCTTGGAAACATGTCTGCTTCCCAGATGGCAGAGCACGCCTAGATGGTAGTAGGGTTTGTATAAATTCCCCAGGAAACCCCTCCGGGGAACAAGGCAGAGTGGCAGATAACAATAGGTCATTCAGAGCACAGGCAGCACAGCGTCAGCAGCCCGCTCCGAGTCAGGCGGCATCTAATCCCAAGTGCCCCCTGCTAAGCATGTCCAAGAGAGACACTCAGCCTGTTCTTCATTTCTGCTCTTCTGTCTGCCTCTGTACTAAGTGCTTTACCAACTAACTACTAACTAACTGAATCCTCTGAGCCCTCGGAGGTAGTGCTACTTTTCCTGTTTCACAGAGAGCTAAATGGAGACATGAGAGATAAAGTAACTTCCTCCAGGCGAGTAAGGATTCAGGATTCTGTGGTCAGAGCAAAGCTACCAGACTCACTCCTGCTACACTCTGAGGTTTCTCATTTTAGGTTTTGCTGGTACCAGAGGGGGACAGGATTGTAGGTAACGCACAGGACTTTGCAGTCTCTCTCCTGGACAGTAAGTGATCTCTGTGATGTTGTCTACTTGGACCATATCTTGGATCATTACTTAGGTTCCTGCTCTGCTTCTAATTCTGCTTGATAATTCTAAGTTTACTTCTCAAATTCATATCGCCAGGAATTAGTCAATCCACAAGCTTATTGAGTATCTGCTAGGTGCTCAGATGATAATTCTAATAGGGACCATTTACTGAGCAGGCACTATAGGGAGATTTACATAGTCTCTGTGTGAAGTAGGGATACTGTTATTATCTCCATTTTACAGAGCAAATAGTGCCTTGCATTCCTTGATCAGAGAAGCTAGGTGGCTTGCCAGAGGTTGTTACACAGCTAGGAAGGATTGAAGCTAGGATTGGAGTGCATAAAGTCTCACAGAGAGTCTCTACTTTCAAGAATACTCTACAGTGGAGCAGAAAGTCCACACAGAGAAGGAGGACAGAAAAAGGCTGGGACGGAGGATGATGGAGCACCTGAAACCTTTATCCAATTGGCACCGGGGAGTCGATAAAGGTTGGAGGCTCAGAAGGGACCTGGCTAGACCTTCAAGGAGAGAACCTTAGGTGGTGGGTGTGAAAATGGTTTGAAGAAGGAGAGAACGGAAACAGCGAAACCAGTGGGAAAGCATAATTGATAAGGGCCTAGAACAAAGAAGGGCAGGGAGAGTGGAAAGGCAAGGGCACGGGTGGGAGATTTCAAAGGAAGAACTGAAAGAGGAGAAGCAGCAGTTTTATCTTATTTTTTAGATCAAGCCTCTGCAGGTAGTGAAAGGTCTTTTCTAGAGTAAGAAAGCAGGGAGAGAGTTTGTGCCTACTGTTTTAGTCTTGAGGTCCGCATAATTGTAGCCCAATTTACAGTTAAATGGTGTCAATCTGTTAGAGCAACTGAGGGATGGAATGGTCAGGATTGAGGAGGGCCGCCTCTGTCGGCGCGCAGTGGGGCGGGTAAAGAACGAGGTGTGCCTGGAGTAGCTGATACTGCCCATCAGTTTACCATACGTTTCCTCTAAATGCCACAATCATTGCATAATAATCTTGCGGTAATCATTACTTTCTTGACTTGTTCTCTAGTTTTAAAACAATTAGCAACGTAAAAAGAATAAAATTTAATTTTAAAGATATATTCAAATTCAGTAAAAGATTTCACGTACGGACTGAATTTTGCACTTACCGAATAAAAATATTACACTCCGCCGTCTGTGCTCTGTTTCACTGTTTTAAATTTTAAACACAAATAAAAACCCCAAATGGTCACATAAAACAGCAGAATTGAAGTAACTCATGTTTGTTTTTCCATCCTTCCCATCACTGTGCTGTCATTGTTTATTCTGAATATACAGGTTTAAAAGCAGGAATGTGAAGCTCCGCAGGGTGGAGACACGAAGTGCACCCGGAGCGAGCGCAGAAGGTTCTGACCCAATAGGGACTTACCTCGAAAGTGTGTATCGAGTCCACCCGTGTCAGGGGCGGACTGTATAACTGGGCGGGCGCTCTTGGAATTAACTTACATGTACGAGAGGCGTACAATTAAAGGGTAAGTAATAATATGCTAATTGAAGCTTTCACATCAATTATTTTGATATGCAACAGTAACCACAGGAATTGTTTAGAACTTATACCGATAAAAGATTTTTCTTGAGGAGGAGTATCTCACCATTGACATTGTTTGGATTGCGGCACATGGGGATGACAAAAAGCAGACCGACTTTGAGTTGGTTTTATTACTATTTTAAAATTCTCTAAGACAGTGAAGACAGTGCTCTCCCAGAGCATCCCCCACCCCACGTGCTCGTGGTCAGAGTCTAACCATGAAATGGGGAGGGATGGGAGGGCAGAGCTGGGGGAGTGGACAGCCCTGGGAGCACCTCTCTTTTACATACTCTGCTTCCAAATAAGGGTTTTCTTACATATGGGGTTCCTTGCCCAACAAGTTTGAAAACTTCTGCAGGAAAAAGCCCTGGTGGAGAAGTGGAATGAGCATTGGCATTTTAGGAGTTGTGCTCAGAGGAGAGACCAGGCCCAAGAAACACGGGGGGAGTCATTTGAGAAGAGATGAGAGTTGAAATCATGGGGATGCTAAGGAACAAAAGAAGAAAACCAAAAATAGGTCCTTGGGAAATTATTACCATTAGGGGGTGGTGGGCAGGAGGAAGCACTGGAGAAGGACAAAGAGGAGAAGGAAGAGCCAGAGGAAAGTAGAAAACCCAGAAGAACACAGCTTTAGAGAATCTAAGGCAGGAGACAGTTTTAAGAAAGGAAAGGCCAATGCAAGTAGGGGCTGTGAAGGGATGGAGGAAGCTGAAGAGAACAAAAGCCATAGGATGTGATCCTTGGGAGGTGACAGGTGACTTTCAAAAGAAACAGAAATCACATTTCACAGACTAAATTCCTCAGTGGAGAAAAGGCTAAATACTTTGTGGTAAATCCGTTCTTTGGAGTACCATGCAACAAGAAAAGATGATGAGGTATGGATGTGGAAAGAATTCCAAGGCATATAGTTGTGTGAACAAGCAAGTCTGATTGATATGTAAATATATAATTTACGTTTAAAACAAACAAACACATCCACACTAAACAGTATTTTCCCTAAGGATATAAATGCTTTGGAAAACGGTCTGGAAAGATACGAGAAATTGGTAACAGTATAGCTGTGAGACAGTACGAGAATCGAGAGTGAGGCTCAAAGGAGATTTGGGGGTTTATCTGTAATGTTTTCATTTGTTACAGAAAAACATACTCTTGTAATTACTTGTGGAATTAAAAATACTTAAAAAGAAAGAAATTGCCTTGCCGGAAGTTAGGAGTAGGAGTGAAGTGTGGAATTGAAGGGAGTAGAGAACTATGATAGGACCTTGAGAAAAAGGCAGATTTTAGAGATAACTTTTTTCACTGAGGAGATAGAAACATATCTCTAAGCCCAGCAAGGTCATGATGGAAAACACCAGATTTTGAAATGCAAGCCAAAGGTGTATAATTGATATGGCAAGGTCAGGGGTGGGGCGTGGGGAGTGGAATTAGGACATAAGTGAAGGTGCTAGTTTTGAAGAGAGGAAGGGTCCGCTCTCCCTCTGGAAAGGAGGAATAAAAAGGTCTGTAATGACAACACAGAGAAATATTACTGCAGAGAGGGGAGAAGTGGAGGGCCCTCTGGTGAGAGGGCCTCAGCAAAGTGTAAAGAGAGGTCAGCTGCAGAGGGAAGGGGCAGGCAGAGCTCTGTGTGCTGAAGACGGTGGCTGAGGGCTCACAGCACATACGGCGGGGGCCTGTGCTAGGGATCCCACTGGGATGATCCCAGGGTTGCTGGGTGTGGAGCAGACACAGTGAGCTCATAATCCCGGCCTCACAGCCTTCCTAGGAAGACTCAACACATTGGAACAGGGATAAAACAGCAGAAGATCTGGGATTGGGTGAGGTGGGGACAGTGGAAGGAGAGAATATGAAAGAAAAAGGAATCGTGCTTAACTGGCTGGAGTGGATGCAATTGGGTGGTTAAAATGTGCCACATGAAAATGATGGTTTGCTGCTATCTTTTTTTTTTTCTTTTTTGAGAAAGATTAGCCCTGAGCTAACTACTGCCAATCCTCCTCTTTTTGCTGAGGAAGCCTGGCCCTGAGCTAACATCCATAACCATCTTCCTCTACTTTATACGTGGGACCCCTACCACAGCATGGCTTTTTGCCAAGCGGTGCCATGTCCGTACCCAGGATCCAAACCAGCAAACCCCAGGCTGCTGAGAAACAGAATGTGCGAACTTAACTGTTGTACCACCGGGCCAGCCCTGCTGTCTTTTCTAAACAACTGGGAAGAAGTCCTGTGAAAAGTCAAGAACAGACTCCTCATTTCCACCACCAAAATCATTTCGACTGGTTATCTACTTACCATACGTATTGTCTCTAAAGAAAAACAAAAGTTAACTCTGTACTTTCCTTTGTTCTGTGTAACTCTGTTTTCTGAGGTTCAAAAATCCCCTCTCCTGACAACCTACACCTCTGCTTCCTAGGGAAAAAGAGGAGTCATGGCTTGTCGAAAATGAACCCAGGTGAACATCATTTTCTAATTTTGAATGCAAATTTATGGAGAGAAGGAAAAAGTATAATTTAACATATAATATGACATATTCTCTATTTTTTCTCTAATTATTTAATGACTCTTTGAACGTTTTTAATTTAAGCCAAGATTTGTTACTTTAAATATAACTTGTGTGCTCTTAGCACTGTCAGAAAAGTGTGGCTAAATCTTTAAATAATGAAGAAACACTATAAACAAGAGCTTTTTCTTACCGAAATATATCACGATGGTTTTTGATGTTCCAATCATATTCTCCTTTACTGACAAGTTCAAAGAATTCAGTTCTCCTCCTGCACAAAATCAAATGAAGAAAGAAAAAAAAATCTGGAATGAAATTTCTCAGTCTGCTGGGTGACATAAACACGTTTATGGGAAAATATAAGACCACCTGAACCAAGTAACTTAATATTTGAAATCATGAGGCTAAAGCACTATCAAAATAAATCATTTTTTAAAAAATGTTGAAGCTTCGAGAAAAAGCCACAATCATTTCTGAATGCATTTATAACAGAGGTGATTATCGAGCCATAAAACAGAGAACAATGTGATCCTGCATTCAGGATTACTTGCTGTGAAGCCCTTGTGACACTTACTGAAAGTCAGAGAAGGGAGGCAAGGACAAATAAAAAGCAGGAACAATCCTGGAATGTTCTTTTATCATTCAACATAGAACTGAGCTGTATGATGATCCAAGATAAGATAAACTCCGTGGTAGTAAATTCAGGACAAATACTTTTTTCTAGTTTAGAAAATAACTATTTCAGCATTGCAGCGCTTAAATACACAGGCTATGGAGTCAGAAATAACTGTGTTTAAACAATAGCTCAGTCACCTACTTGCTGTGCAACTTGGGGAAGTTACCTAAACCCTTTGAGCCTCAATTTCCTAATCTCTAACATGGGATTACATTTGCTAACTCACAGAATTATTGTGAGGATTAAATGGGAGGACATGCAAAACATTTAGCACAGTATCTGAACATTTTACGTACTGGATACACACACACATATGGATACACATTTGGAGATGTATAGGCATGGAAAAGACAAGAAGGAAATATTCTAAAGCTGTGAAAATAAGGGTGATTTATTCCTATTTTCAAAACTTTTCTTTAATCTAGTTATATGACTTTTAATTTTTATAGTCAAAAAGGTAAATAAAAGAGGACGTCGCCATTTTGATTCTTTAAGAACCATTTCCCAAGATTTCACCTTCTTGGCGCTTCCTAATGAGAGACTATTGAAAGGATCTTGACATAGTTTCCCAAAATGCGTCCCACAAAATCCTGGTTTGAGGAGGTACTCCACATAAAGGGATTCCCTGGCCAAGTGGGTTTGAGAAATGCTGCCTGTAATACATCTCTTTTGGAGATTCACCACCCACACTAGCTTTTGAAGGCTCTGAGAAATACTGAGCTAGAAAAGCCTGTTTTACCTTACTTAAACACAGAATTCCACAGTACTGATGTTTTAAGGAATACAATTTGGAAAATACTACCACTTTATTTATGGTGGAAATCAGAGTAGGATCTTAGGCATGTAGTGCTGACCCATTGCAGTTGGGGGACAAAGGACATGATGCTGAGTGCAATTGGCTCCCCCGTATCTGGTCTGGGGTGCCCATCACCACCTGATGGACTTCTTGTCGCCTGGTTAGACTGACTACTCAACTTACATGAAACAGAGCAGGTCGGGAAGACAAATATGTGGCTCACTTCCTTATTTGAGACACAAAGCCAGGTCCTGGATCTATCTCTTCAAGTGGATACAGGTCAAGGTCACACTACAGTATGGGACAATCTCCACAATGACCTTGTAGCAATCGGGAGAAATGGCATTGCACGGTTACACAGAAGGGCCCAGCCAATGCCCCTCCTCTTTGGGTGTGCATGTCTTTTCTTTGTATAACTTTGCCATCTTCTTCATTTGCCCACTCCCTTCTTTGTGACCATGGTCATACTTTTTTCACATCACCACCACCGACTGTGAACTGAAATAGCAAGGGAGGTGGTGGAATGGAAAGAAGTCAGGTCTAGACTCACATTGACCTGGGCTTAATACTGACGGTCACTTAACAGCTATGTGGTCCCGGGCAAGCGATTCCACATTGCTGAGTCTCAGTTTCCGATTCTGTGGTGAGAATTTGAGATGAGATGTGTTGAGTGCTTGGCACTTATAGATACTCAATACCTAGTAGCTGTGGTTAATATGTAAATAATACTAATAGTGTTACAGCCAACAATAATACACAATGGATTATTTGCACTCCATGAGATTGAAGAAGTCATCTAGTTTCCTCTTCTCATTGATTGGAAGTTAATCTTCCTTTGAATTATTGTGGAGCAGAAAGATGGTTCAACAAATATTTATTGAACACCTACTCTGTGCCAACTCCTTACTAGGCTTTATGGACACAAGACATGGGTGCAATCTTTAAACATCTTTGAATTTAGCAGAAGCAGTCAACAAGTAAATAGGTGATTCCCCTTCAAATGTGATCCTAATGATAATACTAATGATCCTAGGGCTAGAGTGAGGGAGGGAGGCACTCATCTTGGGCACAAAATTTAAGTGGGTGCCAAAAACTCAGTAATCAAGATAAACACTATTTTAATGCAATATTTAAAAAATCAACATAAATAAAAAAATCATGAACAAAATGTCAAAATTTTAAATAAAGACAGGATCTGACACTGCGCTCGCATGACTCACCTCACTTGCTTCCCCCTAATCCCAGCCCTGAGGAGGCTAAATTTACGTGGTCCTTACTATGTCCCAAGCAGACTGCCTGGGTTCTGTCCCTTACTGCCCGTATGACCAACCTTGGGTCGGTTACCTTACCTTGCTGGGCTTCAGTTTTCTTATCAGTAATGAGTAATAGTAATGGGATATATCTTGTAGAGTTTGTGGGAGGATTAGATAAAATGATTTATATAAGACACTTAAAAGAATGCTTGACACACAGGAGGTGCTCAGGAAGGATCACCTATTAAGCTGTTATTAAGCTGAGAAGGGTTGAGTTAACTGGCTCAAGCTTTCACAGGTGGTGAGTGGCAGAGCCGGGATACAAGCGCAACCTGTTGGAACAACAGCTGCCCCAAGCAGCTAAGATATACCCAGGGTGTCCTGGGAGCACAGAGGAAGGCATTTAGCTTAGCTTGGAGGGTCATGGAAGATCATGGAAGGCTTTCTGAAAGAGCTTGTCAGTCAGCATTCCTGTCATGATATACACCTGGGTGTCATTTCAATTCTATAGATTATTCTAAGAAATCACTAGAATGCAGGCTCCGTGAGGACAAGGGCCTGGCTGATTTTTCTTCACTCCTGGATCCCCAGTGCCCACAACAGTGCCTGACATGTAGTAGGAGCTCAATAAGCATTTGTTGAGTTGATGAATGAATGAAAATGATTATCTCAGAACCCTACTCATTTTTAAAAATAACTCTCCAGCCACTGGTTTCACCTAGATTCTAATTGTTCTTGGGTCTTCACAGTTGCCGTTTGGAGAGACCGAGATAAGAAAACAACATAAACTCTATCCAAGAAAAGCCCTGTCAGATTCTTGAAGAGTAGATTCTAACTTGAACCAAGTGGACAACATAGCAAGTTGTGGGAAATTTAAAACACCATTCCTATCCAATGTCACAGCTGCCCTCCATAACTATTGTTATATCTGCTGCGAGAATGTTCAATATAGGAGACATAACCTCTCTGATGGAAAGTGGAGGCATATTACCTAGATGGCTAACTCAATGCAGAAAAGAAATTAAGAAGAAAAATGCAAATCTGTGACAGGACAATCGAACAGCACCAGATGAGTAAATTCCCCAACAATGGACATTTTAATAGCTAGAGTTGCTGGTGTGAAAGTTTCAAATCAATGGAACCCAAAATCGGTCATAGGCTTCACATCACATGTAATGAAGCTGGATTCCACTGCATCAGGACAACAGGGCATATCCACTATCCCCAGGAGAGGACGGATAGAGGAGGGGCGGGAGGAGTCTCTTCATAGGGCACAGGAAAGCCTGGCATATTAATTTTATTTTTCCTTCACTGACAAAAGTCTGGCTATTTCTTGATAGATTCTATTTATTCTGGCATCCCAAGGTTTGACCATGGCCTCAGAAGGTAACAGGAGACTTACTGAACACCCGTTTTGTCACGGTAAACATGAGAAAAGTCTAGTCACTGGTGGAACCATGTATATTATACATCTGGCAATATACTTGGTCACATAAATAACCAAATAGATGCTTTAAAGTTTAAACCAAAGTGCATTTAAAAATTTTTTAAAGTTTCTGAAAATTAATCGTCTTGAAGATCAGGAGATGGTGCTAATCATTTTCATAAAGCTGCAAAAAGGATTTTTGAAGTGACGATATGCAAGGATCACATAACGAATTTATTATGCATATTTAATATATTTAAAAATTACACAATGGACATAAAGAATCTATCTATCTATCTATCTATCTATCCACCACCCAGCCTAGAAATAAAGCTGTATGGGGCCCCTGTGCATCTCTGTACTGTCGTTTTTGCCTCCCTCCCTCCCACTACGAGATGGCCATTTTCTAAATTTCTATAAATCATCTTCACACATATCCTTATAATTTTACTAGATAAATAATGCAGAGTATTGCCCTGCAGATTTTAAAGCTTTATAAATGGTATCATATTTTAAAATTTTATAAATGGTATCATTATAGTATGTGTACTCTTTGGCAATTTGCTTTTCTTGCTCAGTGTGCCATTCATCCACGTTGTTACGTATAGTTATAGGCCATTCCTTTTCACTGCTGTGTGCTGTTCCATGGATTATTATACCACTGTTTATTTACCTATTTCCTGATGATGAAAATTTAGATGATTTCCATTTTGTTTTTGCTATTACAAACAATGCTGCTACGGACATCCTTGTACATATCTCCTTGTGAATTTGTGTGTGAGTATTTTCTCTGCCTGTTGATCTCGCTGTCTCTGTCTATCTTTCTCTCTGTATACACCACATATACTTAGGTATATGTAAAATCGCTGGGTCATAGAGTGATTTCTTTTCCAAGTTTAATTTGAGTTTTTGTTACAATTATAGACTGTTAGAGATATATGGTACCTTTGAGAAACATCTGCTGTAATTCCCCCATTTTATGGGTGAGGAACTCAGGGTGAAGGAAGGTGAAGCAATTTGCCCAGGGTCCCAGGGCAGTTACGGGCAGATCTGAGTAGATTCCAGGTCCCCAGCCTCCCAGTTCTGGCCTCTGAGATCATCTTTGTAAACTTGTGTCGCGTGAACCTCGGGGGCCAGATGGCCTTGCATGTTGTGAGGATATGGACAGCAGTAGCCCAAAGTCCTCATGAGATGTAATGGCACTGCAGGCTGCTGTTCCAAGGAATTGCCAAGTACCGAGTACCAAGGAAGACACCAGTCAGAGGTCTTGCCATTGTCAACAAGAGGATGCTCCAAAGACAGGTGGTGTATTTCTGACCTCCTCCTTAGTGATAGTCATTACAAAGCAACAATGTGAAATTCACGGTGCTTTTGAGAAATGAATTTGCCCACACAGCTGCTCCTTTTAGCATCTATATGTGTATGTGTATATAGATTATAGAGTCAACAGCATGAGCATATGCGAAACTGTTAGAAATAGGAGCACTTTTAAAAACACAGGACTGCTAAAATGAACATTTGAAAATCTAGAAAATTATATCATACTCCCTGGATCTGGACTCCTCTGTCATGAGGAGCTATATCATTAACTTCCCAAGCAGATCATTGGGGACCTTGGTTTTCAAGGACAATGGCAAATACCTCTGCTAGTGAAAAGCAACTTACTGGAAAATCTCATTTATAATCAGATATGTTTTTATTAGGCTTTTATCCTGGTCTCTTGAAATATGTTCCACTTAGAAAAATAGCAGTCTTTAAAAAAGCATTCATTTGAATAGAACTGCTAAAATTACCCTCAAAAATAATTCTAAAGATTGGTTACCAGTCACCCATCACTACACTGAAAATCTTTCTGGTTTGTAATTTATCTGCAAGTCATCTTTTATTTGTAAAGTGAGAAATTACCACTCCTGTGTATATTTTAATCAGAAATAGTTTTTTTGTAAATTTATCTATCTATGTATATATGTACACATATTCTTTATCTATCTATTTATGTAACTGTTCTGAATCTACCCAAAGTCCGTGAATGTTAGGAAGCTTTTACTGCCAAGGTAGCAAATCATCATTGTGACTCTCCTGCAATTTCAACTCCAGAATTATCTGGCGGGGCGATGGGAGTGCTCATAAGGGGATAGGTGGGGGGTGCAGAGGAGGAGGATATTGGTTCTTTCAGTGTTCTTGCAGCTCATTCAACAGGCAAATAAGACATGTGCAGTTGATTGCTAACTGCAGATTCTAGAGACATTTCTGGACTTTGGGTGTAAAAGCACCAGAGAAGAATACAAAGGCAATATGCAGATGTTAACTCCAGTAATTATGACTAAAAGAAAAAAAAGTCATATATTTAAGGGCCAGCCCAGTGGCATAGTGGGTAAGTTCTCTCACTCGGCTTTGGTGACCCAGGGTTTGCAGGTTTGGATCCCTGGTGCAGACCTAGCATCACTTGTCAGGCCACACTGTGGCAGCACCCCACATAAAATAGTGGAAGAGGGGCAAAGATGTTAGCTCAGTGACAATCTTCCTCAAGCAAAAAGAGGAAGAGAGGAAGATTGGCAACAGATGTTAGCTCAGGGACAATCTTCCTCACAAAAAAAAATATTTTTAAAAGTCATATATTTAATTTTGGAAGTGAACTGTCTCCCTGCTTTGGACTAGCACGGAAAACACAAAAGCCACCTAAAAGCCTGAAAGAAATGACCTGTTTGATGCTGCGCTGTTTTCAGCAACACGAACAAAATTGGCAAAATGCAGGAAACGGAAAGACTAGAAAGACCCTGAATGTTGAAAATGGCAGGAGATTAGACAACACAAGGCCCTGGCTGTCAGTTCAGTCAAACCATAATCGCCAGGCCAAGAAGTGTGTTAAGGTGTTGCTAGATGGCGCCTGCCCTCGTTGCCCATGCATTGACTTTGGCTGTAGCACTCCTCATGCTGTGGTATTACTGTTTTTCTCTCTTCCCCAATGGGTGCTGAGTCTCTAAAGGTGAGAACTGTGTCTTGTCTGCTTGGGCATCCTCAGCAACTAGCACAGAGCCTGGCATAAAGAAGGCATCAATAAGTGCTAGTGGATGAATTTCTCATGTTTTATTCAGTTGCAAAATCATGTGGATGGGATATGGGGATGAATATGTGCAAAAGTGCTTTGCAACACATCAAGAAGAACCAAAATATTTCTTCCATCAACCTGCCACAGGGCCTGTTATTCTAACATTAGAATAATTTCAGTGGGTTGTCTTATTAGGCTCTGTTAAAATAGAAGAATGTTTGGGAAAGAGCAATGAGTTAAGCCCTATAATAACCTTACTAGGCATTAATTTATCCTCTTCTTTTCCAATAAGGTGGCTACTTAAGCAGGCAACTGTGGAAGTTGAAAACACTGAACATAGTGGGCACTTAGTAAGCATTTGTTGAATGATGAATGAATGAACACTCCTGTCTGCATAGCAGTAGAAACATTTGTTGACTTCCTATCATATTTTTTTAAATAAATTGTTGTAGACAATAATCTAATTTTCAAAAGGATGGTCAAAGTATAACTCTTAACAATATAAGATAATTGAGTACATTTTGCTGTCATCATCAGATGCTTTTGCGAAATGCTACTTATTGCATCCCTTTGAAAAGACAAAGACAAAGAAACCATTAGATTGGGCGTTTTCCATAACTGCTGATGAATGTTTGCAGAGCACCAAGGAAAATGGAAAATTTTCAATTTGAAAATGATTCTGATTAATTTAGAAAGCCAACTGGAAAAGTATTGAGCATCCAAATGGACTTATAAAATCTGAACTATTGGGTAATTCTCAGCTTAAATAGTAGTCTGAGGCAACATGGCATGGAGATGTGAGCACAGACAATTGGATGACTTTGGGCCAATTACCTACCCTTTCTAAGCCCAGGTATCCTTATCTATAAGATGCCATAACAACATCTACCTTGCAGATTGATATGAGAATTCAATATCAAAAAGTGAATATTTTGAGAACTCATTATGTCAGGCAGTGTGTCAGGTTTTGGGGATCCAGGAGTGAGATATCTGCATTCATGGGGCACCCATTCTAGTGGTGATACAGGGAGATACTGTAATGTCCAGAACAGCGCTGGGCACGGAGCAGGTACCTGGTAGACAAGAGATACAGTATTACATGATCACAATTTGTTGGGAATGGATGCTAAACGATTATTGCCACCCGATAGAAACAGCCTCCACGACTGTATTAAAGCTAAAGAACTGCCAACTTCTCATGCCCCAGCTTAGCTCAACTGCAAACAAGGAGCCTCTTATTACAGTCTCAGCCCCACCAGACAGTCTCCTGAGCAACTCTAACCTGGAGACTCCACACCTGCCCCCCCTCACCCCTCTGCCCGGGGGTGGAGTCTGCAGTTAGTTGACTTGCTACATAATGTTTGGAACTGGCCTCAGGCATGGGCATACTCAAGTTACTGCTGCCCCTAATGCCATAGGGTTCCCAGGATTGGCCTCAGTTTCCCCTTCAGTCCTTTTAAACTAACAGTTATATAAATGCAGAGAGAATGACAGAGTAGTTAAAAAACATTTTGGAGTCCAATTTCTTGGTGTGAATCTCAGCTTTACCATTTAATATTGTGAGCAATTCAATGAATCTCTCCAACCTATTTCCTCGTGTGTATTATGAGGTCAGTAATAGGACCTCACTAATAAGACCTCGCTAAGTATTAAATGGGATGATGTGTATATGAAGCACCTAAGTAAGCACTCAGGAAATATTAGTTGTTGTTTTTATTAATAATTGTGGAAGTTGCATAGGTCATCTTTGTTGACTTCCATGCAGACAAATAGTACAGGGCATTTGTATTGTTTGAAGTTTAACACTTACAATTTTGCATCTCTCTGCTTACCCTAATGAGTGTCATCTTTTATGGTACACTTTTTATTAAGTTTTCTGGCTGAATGATTCTTTTCTTTAGAAGGTAATTTAAATGATCAAAGTTATCAAATTTAAATTATTTATATCATTTAAATCTTAATTATTTAAACAACCAAGTTATCTTTCCTTTGACCACCACAAGAACCCTAGGGGATTGGTGTGGGTGATATGCCTGTCCCCATGTTGCTGACAAGGAAACCAAGGCAAAGTGAGATTAAGTGAGTGACTGTCTCAAAGTCACATGGCTGGTTACCAATAGAGCATATCCAAGTCCTGTTGGAGATGCTGAAATGACCGTTTAATTATCAAAGCCTATGAACTGTAGGGACTCAGAAATAGGCACAGAAATCAATTAAAAAAAAAACACACACCATTCAGCAGAATCTGGAAAATGTTTTCAATGAGTTGGAAAATCAGACTGAAGAATGATTTGGGTTGTGAAGCCTAGAAATTCTCTCTGGGGTTTTCTTGTTTTGTTTTGTTTTTGTTTTTTAACCTTATAAACTCTGCTTTCATCTGTCATTTGTAGCATAGAATCCCGAGGACACCCAAAGTCATTAGAAATTAAAGTTACAAGTTTTTGTGGTTGTTTTTAAAGGGGTTCCACATTTCCGGGAATCTTACATTTCCTCTTTTGGCGCATGGCAGGAGACCCTGTCCAGAGGAATGTCATAAACCTCTCTAAAAGGCCTGGACCTTCTCCCTGCCCGCCCCGGCTGTTGCTAGACTGCCTTCCCTTCCCCAGGGGAGGAAAGCAGTGAGCTTCCTTTTCAGCTGACCTTAACTGAATTATGACTTTTGAGCTGAGTAGTCAGAGCAGAAAAAGCAACGATAATCCAGACTTCTAGAAAGTAGGTGTATAGGGCCACTTCATATCCTCTTGGCCCACCATTCTCCAGCCGCTGCTTCTTCAACCAGCGCCACAGATCCTGCCTGGGTGGCCCCTTGCCTCACTTGATTTCTGCTCTGGCACGGCTCTGACTGTACATGTGGGGTGGGCACAGCTGTGGGAATCCCCAGCCCTCAGGCATGCAAGTCCTGGAAGTTCGTGACAGTTAACACTCATGGGACAACCTTGGCTGATGGAGGATGGAAGTTGGTGGTAATTTTGAGGTGCAGCATATGACACATTTCAGACAGTCCCTGCAGGATCAAGCCCAGATGACCACAGTGGTGACCAACAAGGGAATGTGTCCTTATCCCAGTCTCCCACTCCTATGCCTGATGTCACTTCTGAAACTACACTACCTGCATGCAGGTCCTTGTCTCCGGCTCTGCTCTGGGAGAGGGCAGAGGGGACCCATGCTGATTTTCATATTAAGCTGATTAATATACACCTGGGAAGGTCAATATTGCCATGCTATGTAATCTCGATTCAAATGACAACTATTTCTTGATTCTTCAACTAGAGAAGGAAAACAGTGATTGTGGAAAAAGTCCAGAAAGAGGAGGTGTGGGTTCCAGTGTAGCCACTAAGTAGTTATATGACCCAAGCTACACTATTTAACCTTTTCGAGCTCAGTACCTGATCTACAAAATAAGGAAGATGAATTGGATTACATCATTTCTAGCACTGCTTCCAATTCCATAACTGTATATTTGTGAAATAAAAGCATCTGGGTGAGACTTTATAGGAGCTGCTGTTCCCGTCATTAACCCTAGGGGTTGTTTTGGCTAAAAATACGGCAATACGTTAATGCAACTTCAGACAGGCAAGTGAATGAGCCTCCTGAAGGTCTAGATTAGAGAATGAGCAGCTATTCGGAACCTCAAAAAACAATGATGCTGACAAAAAGAGAACAAGCCAGCTTCTCTGGGAGTCAGCAAACATTAGCAAGGGCTGCAGCAGTAAGATAAGAACAGAGTAATGAGAAAACGAATTGCAACCAGCTTCCTTGACTGCATTCCAGCGGTCACTCAGTGATTCGTCACATCCCTAACAGGGCTTGATAAATGGACTCAAACTATTGAGATTTCTTTCCCCCCTTGAAGTTACTTGGAAACTTGGCTTGGAAAAATGCTTCTACTTTGAGAAAAATAACATAAAATCCTGCAAGTGTCAGAGACAGGAATTAAAAACATTAAAGGAATATAGGCTTCCATAAATCCCAAATCAAGGAGCATCAATTCAGAAAAAGATGGAGGATCATGATAGTTAAGTCAAACATGAGGGCCTCAAAACGTGCGAAATAAATAGGCTATAAAGCGATGAGGTTGTAGATGCCGCCATTTATAAGACATACAAGACATTTATAAGACATAAGACACTTATAAGACAGATAACAAAGGTATTGTTATCTCCATTTTACACACGAAGTAAAGATGCTCTGAGAGGTAAATAATTTGTCTGATGACACACAGCCAGATAACGGCAAAGCTAGGATTTTTATTTTTAAATATATTTTTTAAATTAATTAAATTTATATTTAGCAAGGTAATACATGCACATAGTTAACAACTCAAACAGTACTAAAAAGCATATAATAAAATAAAACAATGTTTTCTATATTGTCACCTTTTTGTCCTTTGACAGTATTTCCCCTTGCTTTCATTTTATTTTTTATTTCATCTGTTATGTTTTTAATTTCCATGAGCTCTTTCTTCTGCTGTGGTTGCTCCTATTATTTTTTAACTCATCCTGTTGTTTCATGGATACAATATCTTAGCTCTCAGGATATTAACAATAGTTTTTGGTTTTTGTTTTCTTCCTCTTCCTGTTTTCTCTGAATTCCATTTTTTTTCCTGTTTGTTTTGGCCTCTGTGTTTCACATGGGAGGCTTTCATCAAATGTTCTGTGATCCTTGGTATCTATTTGTGTGTAACAGTAAGGCAATAAAAGGCTGAGTGGGAGTTGTATGTGTGTGTCCCCCACACACATTGCATGGGACGTATTTGTACTAAAAATTATTCATTGTTTATCTGAAATTCAAATTTAACTGGGCTTCTTGTATTTCTATTTGCTAAATCTGACAACCCTGGGCGTGTGGCTTATAGACTCCTAGCTTCTGGGTGACTGGGGTATGGTCCATGAGTCTTCAATCCAGAGACTTGTTCCATTTCATTTCATCCTCTGTTCTGAGCTCTGCATCTGATTCCCACCTTGTACTTTTCCTCAGTCCAAAGCTCTTTCTTTCATTTCTCCAGGGAATAAACCTTTGGCCCTCTCCAGGGGTAGAGGAAAGGGAGTTAACTGGCTATGGTGGTAGAAGACGTCATGGGCTCTGAGTGCTCTGCAAACTGACGTTCTAGCAATCTCTTTGTCTTAAACTTTGAGTGTCACATCCACTTTTCATGGTGCTTTTTGTCTCGAAGCCCCAAACAAGGTTCTACAAGGCAAATTGTCTTGCTTCTCAGAGTTGTCCTCCTCTGTAGGGCCTACTTTCCACTTCTACTCTGCTAGAACAGTTATCATTCATTGGTCAGCCTTCCATTTTCCACAAAGGCATTGACATCTCTTATCAGTTGTTGTGTATTCTCTCTCTTTCTCTTTTCAGATTATGCCTTTCTTTTTATTTTAAATTTATTTGGTGTCATTTCAGTGGAATTTCAGGAGGGAGAAGACATAGACACTTGGGCTCAATACCCCAGGTTTAACTAGAATGCCAGAATGAGATTTACATCCAGACCAACATACATCCAAAGCCTTTGTTCCTTCCACTATACCATGTAAAAACCCATTCAGCAGAATCCACCAAGAAATACATGTAGCATAGATTGTCAGTTGTCTACTCCAATATCCTTCTCCCTTTTTTTCTTAGTAATAGAACCACTAGGTTTTAGTGGAGCACATAGCTACCCAGAATAAAGACTTCCTTTCCTAACCCTCCTTCAACCTAGGTATGGCCAAGTGATTAAATTCTGACAAAGGAAATGAAGTGGAAGTGCTATGTGGAGCTTCTAGAAAAATCCCTTAAAAGATATCTTGCATCACCTTTTGGCTCTTTTCTTCTTTGTCCCTTCCTCCTTTCTGCTAGTTGGAATGTGGCATTATGGCTGGAGCTTGAACAGTTACCTTGGACTAAGGTGGAAACCATGTGTTGAAGGTGGCAGCACAGAAAGACAGAAGGAGCCTGAGTCCCCGATGACTTAATGTAGCTACTCTACCAATTCCAGATTGCTGATGTCCAGACTTCTTTTATGTGACAGAGAAGTAAGCCACTGTTATTTTGGGTTTTCTGTTCCTTACAACTGAATATAATTCTAACTGACAAAACGCCAAAGTGCAGTACGACTTCAAAGGGAGTGACACAGGCTTCCTAGAAAAAGTGGTGGAAGAGACAGACCTTAAAGGATAGTTCAGCCAGATGGGGAAGTGGAGGGACAGGATTCAAGGTAGAAACAACGACATGATTAGGGCACAAGGGGCACTGCATAAGGTGTTTTCAAAAGGTAACACGGAGACCAGTCTGATTGGAGTAGACAGATCACGTAGGAGAGAAGTGGAAGATAAGGATGAAAAATGATTGAGATGAGAGGGATGGAATTTCCGCCTCATATAGAGGCCTGACTTTTGGAAAAAAGGGGGACAGCTCCTCTGAGAAAGAGAGAGGAGGCAAGGAATGAAGGCCTGGACTTTTAGTCAATTTTTCAGCAACAAATCTTTTTCATTAGCATCATCAATGCCATTATAGATCTGACCAGAACTAATAGTCTAAAATAGCAATCTTAGCCATTCTCTAAAATAAAAATGGCCATCACTTAGTTTCAGAGTCAAGAGTCCCAACCAAGGCTCATAAAACAGAAGAAAGACATAAATCTCACTACTGCAGCCCTGATTCTCTTGTCTTGTAGATTCCGCCTTAATGAGGTTCATGTGGATGAGGGGAAAGCAACAACAAAAAGTTCAGCTCATTTACACCTTGATATCAGTGCTAGAATAACAAGTAACCCCAATATGGACCTGAAAATTAATTACAGGATGAAACTTTAGATACCAATTTGTCAAAGCGATCAAATGCCAATACCTACTCAAAGTACAGCGTGAGGTCTGTAGCCAATATTGACTGCTTCAAAAGCTGCATAAGGTCACTATATTCCTTGGAGGACAAATTAGCAAAGATGTTGTGACCCTGTAATGGGAAAGTAAAAAGTCACAAAAGACAACATTAAATCAGAGGTTGTTTATTACGTGTTTTTCCTATATTAAAAAAAAAGTATGGGAACATGATAAAAACATTTTTTTAAAGAGGTTAATGAAATTTTGTGCAAATACAAACAAATTCCCTGGCAAACACAGCAAAGCTAGAAAGTGCAATCATTTTTGAGGGAAACTACCAAGGGACACTTTATTATGTCTAGTTTTGAAGAGAAAACTCTGAAAAACGTTTGAACTTGTATTACTATGGATATGTTTATGCCAACAACTCCATGTGACTGCCCATTTCCTGTGGAATTACTGAGTGGAGAAGTTGAAAAAACATTTGGGAATCTTTCTGACCCTAAAATAAATACTAGTTTCACTAGCAAAGACTTAAGTTGGCATTTTGGAAGTACTTGTTATGGCAACAAATAACTTCAAGGAGGAGAAAAAACATTAGACCAGTGGTTCTCAACTGGGGGTGACTGGCAATGGGGACTTCTGGCTGTGTTTAGAGACATTTTTGAGTGTCACACTGGTGGGGGTGGTGCTACTGGCATCTAGTGGGTAGAGGCCAGGGATGCTACTAAACATCCTACCATGCACGAGACAGCCCCCACAACAAAGATGTCCCTGGCCCAACATGTCAGTACTGCTGAAGTTGAGAAAACTTGTGTTAAACTGTGAAAATACATCTTGAGGAAGTGTGTAGTAGATTAAATTCAGCCCATAATTACTGAGTAGCTAGGACGTATAAGATATTGTTCTTGGCCTAATTCTCAGGACTCTAAAAGATGACTTACACCTAGGAAAACTTGCAAATACACCTGTTAGCTCCGAACCTTTGAAAAGCACACTGCTTTTCATCAGAATTTGTTTTAGCTACACTAGGCAGATCCACGATGTTTTTAGTAAGGCGAAAAATCCTTCTGTAAAGTGACTGACAGTTCACTTAATTTGCTTTGAAAGTCAGGACTTTTCATTTATCAGGTTTTCTTAGCATGAAATATGAAGTCATAAATATGTGGCCCAGGAACTGGACTTGTTTTAAACCTACTGTTGAGAGCCAGAAGATGGTGCAGAAGGAAGGGGGTGGAATGACTGCCTGAGAATAAACTATTCTCCAACAAGAGGTAAATTAATTCTTTCAGAGAACCAGAATATCAATTAGTAAATTACCGCCTACCAGGCACCAGATGATAATCTGCTCCCCTGAGTTAATTTATCTCACTGGGTGAACTCGCCACTCCTTAAAGACTAGAGTATATTGGTTCCACCTGGGACGAGGTCCAATATTAATAATAATTTTCAAATGAACTCTTCCAGACCCTTAATTCAGCCATTAGGAAGAAGACAAATAACTAAAGGAATGCCATACCATAATTCTGCCCAGGTTTCTCTGCCTGAGCCTTGCCCCATGGATCAATCACAGGCCCGTGAACTGGGGCCTGGGAAAAAGTGGTTGGAAGCTATGGAATAGTAGTCACCCAGATCCAGCCACACATTGAGCATCTCCCAGTGAAAGAAATACAGATGTTAGGAACAAGTTACAGTAAAATCTAATGTGAAGTCCAGGAGAAAGCTGGTCTGAATTTCAAATTCTTGATTATTCTGTGAGAGAGTGTGTTTTACTACTTTTAAAGGACATATAGTAACTAACACAATTTACAGCTAACAGAGTGACAAAGCAAGCCAGATCAGCTTTAATAATAATGATAAAACGAGTTGATTTGCAATCAGTGTATTGTTTATATGCAAATTGGGCTTCTATAGCACCTAGAGGGTTTGGTCCCTGAAATACCGCCTCAGCATTGGTCAGGAAGGAGTGGTATTGATGGAAAAAAACCCAAATGTGCAGGGAGAAAGGTCTGCAGCAACTTTCCTGAGGGCATTTAACACGTCCGTGCCTCTGCATCATTTGGAAAGTAGGGTGATGGTAGCATCTGCATTTTTGCTTATCTGATGGGCAGGACAGGAGGGGCTGTGGGGGAAGGCCCTGCACACACCAGTTGCTCAGCGCACGGTTCTGTTATTACTCCGCGTTCTTCATAGAGAACCCAAGGGTAAAGGGCAGCCCATGTGTTTATCTGAAGACAAATTCTGAGTTTGTGGGTTTTGTTTCCCTGAGCAAAGAAACAAGTGACCTTCCAAGAAATCTGTGACATTCTGTTTATAAACCCTGTTATTACAAAGGTGGGATCAGAGGTATAAACCCTTCATATTACCAGTAGAGAAAAGATAGCCTGAACCCAAATTTCTCCTGTCCTACTTCCCTCTTCCACAGCACTCAGTGAAAACATGGCTTTCATAGGAAAATTCCAGAGCCCCAGGTGCTGGGATGCTGGTTTCTGTCAGAGTTACTGAGAGCCTAACCCTTGATGTTTCATTCCCAACTGAAAACACATCTCCCCCAGCGGGTTTGCCCTTCCCAGGCTACATTCAGGTTCCGGAGTGCTGACTCTCCTTTATGGGGTCGAAGAAGGCGTTCCTGATATTGCAAAAGACACACTTTCTCAAGATAGGCTGGAGGAAAAAAACCTCCATATTTAATGATGCTATTCCAGCGTAGCAGGGCCTTAATGATGATAATAATAATAATTAATGGCACAGCTAGAGAACTGACAAATAATGGGGAACAGATGATCCCTTCCTGGCCTCAAAAAAAAAAAAAAAAAAAGTCTGCACGCCTGCAGAAAATTAAACAGATCCTTTCCTGGCAATTTTAAACTCAGACGCCTCAGCCAGAGTCAGCTAGTAGTTTTTCTTTTTCTGCATGGAGAGCTAAAAGTATACAAGTCCGACTACTTTCAACTCCTGCATTGCCACGTGAAGCAAAATAAGGCATGTGGCCTTAGCTCTGGGTCTCCAGTTTAGTTGCAGTTCTTAGTTTCAATGTGGTCCCACCAGCAATTTTGAGTCCTTTTATCTTTCATAGGTTTCTAAATTGTGCTAACAGAGTGTAACTTTCTCACCCTGTTTCTGCTTCTACCATATTTTAAAATGGCTTTGGGTTTTACAAAACGAGAGTGTTGAGCCACTTACTACTTGGATCAAGTCACTCTGTTGGTGGGCTTCTGTACCCCTTAAAGAGGGTAAGACCATGCTCTGGCGACAAGCTATAGGCAGTCTCCTCTGATGAGTGAATCTGAAAGCTCCCTAACCAGTAATGAAACCCAAATGAATCAGTTCAGGAAGAATCTGAACAAGGTCCTTGGTCAGGCATCTGAAAGAATAACAACAAAAAAAGCCACAAAGAAAAGGTCCAGTAGTTTGGTTTAAAAAAACTTGTTCCATGTCTCTGTATCTGTATCTACCTGTGGCACTACAAAGAAAGAGAGGCAGGAAATAGCGTTGTATTGGTTTTCTGTGGAGGGGAGAGGCAGAACACTAAGTCAGTACCTCACTCTGAAGGATCATCACAGCGTGGTTAAAATGGTGATGCTCTAAGGTAGCAGATGTTCCGTAGAGTTGGGCCAGGGCAGAGCCGCTCCTGAAAGAGGACAGAAGGGTGAGTGACCAGGCCCTTCACCTGTCAACATGTCCCTGACACCAGCTCTTTGGATCAAACTGCTTTTCCTGCTTTGGCAAAGGACCATGAGCAGATACATTCTCAGGGAACCGCTTGTGCAGTTCACTCATCTATGAAGTAAACCTTTCGGGAAACTTCTATGAGTTAGGCTAGGTGCTGTGGATGATTCAATGATGAATAAGACACAGTCCATGCCTCTAAGAAATTTACAGACTAGTAAGGGAGATGAGAGTGATCATAAGGAGAAATAATGCACATAACACACAATACAAATACCATAGAAAGTGTTCCAGGTCCAAAGTGCTTTGGATGATCTGAGGACAAAAGACATAATTTCTGTCCCTGAGGATCAGGATAGGCTGCATGAACTAAGCCTTATACAGTTTCTGAGTGTCCAGAACAACTATCTTATACCAAATGTATTTGACTCTTTGTGGGAAAAGAATTTGTGAATATTATGTGGCGCCCATTTAATCTACTTTACATGTAAGGTTGGCAACCTTCTCCTATGGTTTCCCAGCCCACAGTCGCTTACGCTATCTCAGTGTAGAACTCTGGAAAGTTCCCAGGATTTGGAATCAGACCGCAGCTCTTACTAACAGCTTTGGACATTACTTGGGTGCTTTATGACTTAGTGTGTTCATCTCTAAACTTGTGATAATACTATTTACCTCACCTGTCATTTATGAGAATATAATAAAATATTTGAAAGTGCGTATCACACTGCCTGTCATGTAGTAGATTATAGTCTATATTAATTAATCAATAATTAAAACACACATGTACATTTCCATTTTAAATAAATAAAATGTTAATTGATACTTGAAAGGCTTATTTTGAATTATTTGTAAATTTTGCTTACATCGAACAACTCATTCCTCAACAATGTCATTTGGGCAATGTGGTCATTTAAAATGTTCAAGTGCGTTCATTTCCGATTCTTTTGGATTAGGATTTAGAGCACCTTAGAGTCAGGAGAGATCCAGAGAACCCTACAGTTTAAAGAGCAGTCATGGGACTCCGGCTGAGGACCCATCAAGGTCCTTGTGTTCTTTCTTGATCTTTGTAGGGAGGTTGGACACTGAAAGGGCAATTTGGCCTCAAATTGGAAATGCTGGAGATTGACAGCTCACAGTCCACCCTGCTGGCGAGAGGAGCAAAGACTGCATCTTAGTGCAAAGTGAAGGATTTCGGTCATAAACTGACCTTCATCTCCAGTGCGAGGCAGCCCAAGGTCACCGCCAGTTCGGGGCCCCAGGGGAAAGAATCAGAGCTGAGCACATGTTGCAAGAAACAGCAGGGTTAGGTTCAGTAGGGCTTATTACGAATGACGTTAGTAAGGAGGGTACTAGATTTTAATCAGGTATGTGTTATTTCTTTAAATCTTGCCTTAATCTATAGCATTTAATAAGTGAAAAATTTGTTAGGCTAATCCTCGTAATCAGTGATTAATTAATGTTAGTTACTATTTTTCTAACATAAAATTCATTTTTATGAAAATATGTTTTTCAAAATGCATACTGTATGTCTTTGTTTTAGTTTTTGAAATTCTAGAATGTTTTATGTGCATGTCACATCCGAATGCCTGGCATGAAGTAGGTGCCTAAAAAATTATTAGCTGCTTGGTTAGTAAGCTTGCAGTGGTATGTATGAGACTGCAGTTCAAATTGGAAGGCTGACAGTAATGTGTGTTAACATTTTATAATAATGTTAATAATAATAATAGCTATCAGGAGTAAGTACCTATCATGGACTAGGCAACATATTAACAACTTAATACATTATTTCACCTAATCCTGACAACAACCATGAAACAGGTATTATTTTCTCATTTTACAGATGAAGGAACCAAGACTCAGAGAAATTATGCAACTTTTCCAAGGTCACACCGCTAGTAAGTACCTGTTCTAGACTGGAATCTAAGTTTTTAAGCTTCTTCTCATTACGTAATGAGAATGATAATTATAACTTATATATTTCTGATATTCAGTTCTCCATTTTTGCCAAGCAGGTTGTCATCAATGAAAGATTTCAAAATTTAATTCAGAATTCTACTAGTATAACCACTAACTGCAGGCTCAGATTCCTGTAATTCATTTCTATTAACCAGCCATGTGGGCACCTCACTTCCTGGTGTGAATCCTGATAACAGAATCGCTGATGTAAGGTAGGGTCAAGATGCAAAATATTATCTCTTCCTTTATCACCTAGGTTTAGCAGACTTCATAAAAGTTAAATCAGCTAGATGATCACAAATCACTTTATATTTTCTTTTTTGGGCGTGAGTAGGATGTTTCCTCCTTTAACGAGGGGACAGCTTATCACAAACACACTGGTGCCTCCTATGCTGCACCTCTCCCCTTCCCCAGGGCCATATGGCTTCTGAACTGCTGTGTTTCATCAGAAGGACTCTCAGGGGGTTTGTGCAAAGGCAGCCGTCCTCTGACCGTCCATGGTTTGAGCATCATCATTAGACTCTCTCTTTGCTCCTTTTTGTAATTCCTACTTACATTCTCCTCACCCTCACACAATACTGAGTTAATCACAAAAATATGTAGATTTTGCAACTGAACCAGACCAATGCAATGAAAGTGTAGGAAGACACTGATTCATTCATCCCGCCGTCTACATTCCTTCACCCAACAAGTACTGATGACTATTACGACGCCAGGCTGCAGGCACATGGAATACGAAGACAAATAAGACACGACGCTCACCCTCAGGAAGCTGACAGTCCCCTACAATTGTGTAGGAGACTCTCTCTGACCAGATTCACACTAAGAATGCTCACCTTTCTGTGAGCAAGGTGCCATCTTAGCATTCATGGAATGCAGCATGGTACTAACTCTACTTTGACTTTTCTAGAGTACAATCATCTAAGCAGGAATGCTTCTATTTCCATATGGATCCTTGATTTACACTGTTAGATTTGGTCTCCGTCAGATTTTCTAAGACTGCAAAACCTCTTGGTGCCTTCTCTCTCAGGCCAAGGCTCACCGAGAACACTGCCTATACCTGCTATGACATATATACACACTGTGAATCTCCTAGGCACATGAGAGGGAAGTCTGCAGTCATAAAACTTGATATGTGTCAAAAAACAAAATGTATCTGCTAGGATAAACTTTATCAAAAAGTATTCTATAGAATACTAGTTCTTTGGAGTGTTAAATGGCAGTATGGGCAGAAATAGAAAGGGTCCCATGGTCACATACATTTGGGAAATGCTGGGTTTAAAAAGTTAAACTGTTTATTGTAGGATTTTGCAGCAACATCTCTATGTGAAAGTATGCATTGTGATATTGCAGGAGGGGAATATAATATGCAGTATTAACCAATCTTACTTAGTCAGAAAACCATTTTTTAAAAGAGGCCATGTCTTTCATGTAATATACTTTGTGTAAAGGTATACTTCCACATTTTCATGTAAAATATGATGAAGAAAACCCCAAATCAATCACTTATGGAAAAAAACGGACTGTAACACCACACTCCATTTTAATTGTGGTAAATATATCCACCATGTAAGTAGCTTTGGAGCACACACACTGTAATCGTGAAAATATGAGATATAGACATGTGGCGTGTATGTGGGTAGGGTGTGTGGAGAGAGGAGAAGAGGAGGAGAGAGGAAGAGTACCCACATTGCCCAAGCACAAGGATATTTATACATGTGATTATTCATGATGCTCATTATTGGTTAGGTCATCCCAACAGACTACAGTTTTTTCATTTTTGGACAGGCAGCACACCAAGGAGAAACTTATTAAAAAGAAAAGTCAAAGCAAAAATTCTGTTCCTACAGGCATCCAGCACTTTGCACAGGCACCAAATTAAGCGTGTAAAAGGAACTGTACTTTCATAACTTCCCGAGATAAGCATATTCTTTGAAAAAGAGACTTCACGGACGTGCACAGCCACAGCATATAGGAAACTTTAAAAAGGAAAACTATGAAAGGTAATTAGGAAATTGAGACTTGTTGGGAGGTGGCGAGGAATGGGATTAGGCTGTCACGGCAGATTAATGTGCCCCAGTATTTCACTTCTGGGACCTGGCTGAAAGCGACAAGATGGGTTTTCACTCCCAAGAAATGAGTATAAGAGATTATGCTAGAAATGAATAGAAGAAGTCTCCTAGGAGAATATACTACAAAGCTGCTCAGTACTGATATTTAATCATCAGGGGCAGCTGTAATAGAGAGGGGGATGAGTGGGGAATGCTGTCCCTGGAGAAAACAGGAGAGAGGTGTTAACAGAGCAATTTCAAAGGACTATGGTATCACTGCCCTCTCTCCCTATTGATCATTCGTTGCACGCACTCCAATACTTAAAAATTAAGAATAAAATATGAAAATGCAAAGGTTCACTTATCAGAAAGGCTAAGAGAATAAATCATATTGTGCTATAACTAAAGTCACAACTTTTTATTGTAGAGGCATTTTGCATTTTATATAGTAATTTGTCCCTTGCTAAATGTCTCCTGTTTCTTTATAGCCTTATATATGAAAAAAAGGTAGCAAATGCTTTGCTACATAATATTCGGTGCATTTAAATCCCATTTCCAAATCACTTGAAAGGTTGGAATTAGACTGTGAATACTTTAAGTGAAGGGACTGTTTATTATACTTCTTTATTTCTCCCACAATGCTTAGCACAGAGCTTGCACACAGAAAGTGCTCAATTATTGGGGAATAGAAAGGGAAATAAGGATATAGATTTCTTCTTAGGGATTTTCTAAACAATGGCACATTTACTGAATAAATCTTATTCTAATCAATAAAAAGGTACTTCCTCCACCATGATGTAAAAAGGTCTCTTTCTACATTCATTTTCGAAGGAAATTTTAACTGAGGTTGGGTGGTGGTGGCACTTGGTGTCCTAAGTTCAAAAGTGACTCTATTAGTTAAGGGCAGGGGTGATGGACATCCCACGAGCTGGCAAATTGTATACACGATCAGTTGTCTTGAGGAAACACATCAGATCATCTTGGAACAGCTAGATTTGACCACGTGGTATGAAGAAGCAAAAAAAAAAAAAAAGCAATTGAATACTAGTATCAGCGACATAATGCCTATCTCATATGTGTGAACGATATTCAATCTTATACAAATCACTTGAGATTTGGGGACCTCGGTTTCCATTTTTGTAAAATTAAGGTGTTGAAAAATATGGCTAATAAGGTCTAGGTCAGTTCTATGATTTTTTATGGCTCCATGTCTTGATTTTCTGGATGTCAAAATATATTTGAGTTTTCCATGAGCTCACATATATGGCAAGTCAGCCAATAAACTGGGAGCTCAAAGGCCCAAAATAAATATCACAAAGTCTTGAAAGAGAGTATGATGCAGCGGTTAAAGAACGGCTTTTGGAATCAGATAGCCCAGGTCCAAACTCCACTCTGCCACATTCTGGATCTGCCACATTACTCTTTCCTGAGGCTCAGTTCCTCTCATAAAATGGAGACAAAAATACCTACCCTACAGGGATGTTGGTGAGTGCTTAAAATAGCAAACAACAAATAAATTGTAGTTCTTCTCATTGTCTCAGGGACTCCTAATTGCAAAGAACAGAAATTAATCAGAACCAGCTTCACTAAAAAAAGAGTTGATCAAACGATAGCAAGAACTCCGAGGGAGCCCAAGTATGGTTGGGTCTCCTGGAAACAGGAGTAGAGATGTGGAAAGCAGGGGTGCCTTTTCTCTGTCTTTCTCTGGGGTTGTACAATCTCTTCTTTCTGCTTCTCTCTGAATATCTAGTTTCTTCTCTCTGCAGGTTCGCTTTCTTGTTGCTCTTATCCACTTAGGATGTGGTCATCACAGCTTTCCCCAAATGGCAGCCTCAGCTCCCAAGCCTATGTGGATCTGCAGGTTGGAATCAACAGCTAACTGAGTCAATATCATGGTAATCCAACTCCAAATTCCTGGGAGATAAAATATGACTAGCTGGGGTTTGATTAGGTGTGTACTTTTGGTCCAAAGAGCTGAGAGGTCAACTAGCACGAAGGGCTGCCTCCTTCGGTGTGAGACTCAGGCTCTCTCTGGGGAGGGGCCATTAGTACCTGAGTACGAGTATTGTGCACTTGACTCTTAAAAGAACTCACAAGCTGGTCACTGTTGTTTTAAAGACACAATTCTAATACATTTATCTCTTCTTTATGCCTAAGTGGCAAACGGTAGGGGGCTGGAGAGAGGGTGCTAGAGGAAGAAACACTGACAATGATGCCATTGGCCTGAGACAGAGAGAGGCATCCTAAAAAAAGTAATGAAATGCAGACAGAAATGCAAAAATAAGGAATTGTCAGACCTTATAATGAAAGTATACACAGTTTACACTTCAGTAGACCCCAGGGACACTATTGTGTCTTTAGTATAACATCAAAACTTCATGTATAAAAACTATGTTTTATAATAATCTATAAAAGGTTACACTTGTTTAAGAAATCAAGAAACTATTGAAAAGCTATGTTAAAATAGTTAAAATGAAATCTCACCCATTCATGCATTCACCATTCATTCATTCACTCAGCAAACACACGCTGTGAGTTTACTATGCTCCTGTACCTGCTACACATCAGGGGTACTCAAGAGGAAGGGGAGACACATGTAAGTCAGCAATTAAAATAGAGTGAGATGCACAATTACGAAAAAGCATGGCCAGGGCATTATGTGGATGCAGAAAATTGACAAGGGGAAGGTACATCAGGGATAGAATCCTGGCGGTGGTACTTTCAGAGGAGTTGTGGGCAAAGAAGGAGAGGAAGGACATTCCAGGCAGGGGAAACAGCATACTGGGGAGCAGAGCGAAATGAACTAGACAGACGCCATGGAGCACTTCAAGTGGCCCGTTGTGTCGGGAACACACATGCATGGGTTGGGGTGGAGGTGGAAGGAATGAATGCTTGGCCAGGAAAATGGGGAGCAGCCTGATTGAAAAGGGCCTTAAGGGGCAAAATAAAGGAATTTGAACATTGTCCTGAAAGTCACAGGAGGTGGGTGAATGGCTTTGAAGCAGGGAAGTGACCTCATCAGCTTTATGAATTACAAAGACTATTCTGGAGTGCCAATAGGGGGAGACTGGAGGAGGAGAGTTAGGTTGTTTGTTGTAGAAATCCAGGAGAGATGCAAAGAAGCAGTAGTTATTGTAAGAATGCAGAGAAGTCGACTCTGAGGGGTGCTAAGGAAGGAATCTGGGTGACTTGTGGATTTCTGGTGGTGCCATTCACTGGCATAGAGAATAAGAGAGAAAGGACAACTGTAAAGGGAAAGACCGAGATTGGAGTCACTGTGAGACTTCAAACAGGAGGTGCTCCTCAAACAGCTGGAATAAGTGTCTGGAGTTGAGCAAAGAATTATGGTTCAGAGATATGAGTTTAGGGCTGACCAGCAGTTGGGCGGAGGCCCTGCATGAAGGATGATGTAGAGAAAGAGGGGAGCAGGAGAGAACATCACCAGTAAAGGCTGGGGCAGACAGAGAGAGGCCTTGATGCGAACTGAGAAGAAAGGCTGGAAAAGCAGTTGAAAACCCTCTGTCTGGGAGACAAAGGAAGAGAGTTCTAGGAAGGAGGGAGTGGCAGAATGTGTCTCATGGCAAGAAGGGTCAAGAAAGAAGGACAATAAGAAAGTCCAATAGCTCTGGGGGGGTTGGGCATTACTGAGGGCAGTTCCCCCGGTGAGGCAGAACTGGAAGCCACATAGGAGGGTGGGGGTTGGGGAATGGAAGACAATGAACAGACAACTTACCAAGAAGATTGACTAGAAAGGAAAGAAGAGAAATAGAACAGAAGCTAGGGAGAGAAGTGGCAATTGAGGTGAGCTTTTCAAGAGGGTGGAGAATTGCTCATATTAATAGGATGCTGAGTGCTAGTAGAAAGGGGAAGGAAGATACGGGGCAGAAAGAGGAAGATTGATGGAGCAAGGTTCCGGAGGAGGGAGCAAGAAAGAGATCCAAAACTGAGGTGGGGGGATTAGCCTCAAACAAGAGGAAGAACAGCCCTTTCATGGAGATAGTGGGGAAGGAGGAGAGGATGGGGCCAGACAGATAAGTTTGTACATGGCAGGGGAGGAAATTGAGGGAGTTCTCGATTGATGGCCTCAATTTTCTCTGTGAAGGAGGAGGCAAGGTGATCTGCTGAGTGCTGTGGGGGAGGAGGTAGACAGGAGGAGTGTAGGAAGGGAGGACGTTTGGTATAGATAACTGCTAAGAGCAATGGGGGACAGAGCTGCCTAGGGACAGAAAGATTGGTGGGGAGTAGTGAGCATCCAGCTAAGTTGGGAGAATATATATTTGGTTTGTCTCAAACTCTCACAACTGTAACATTTTCCCCCAAAGCCTTTAAAAGTCCAGTCAGAATAGCAAGAGTTTGAATTGTTAGATTGAACTGGGGCTGAGTTTTTGCAGAGTAGATATCACAAAATTAAGAGGGTCAAGAAATTGTAGGATATTGAGAAGAGAGGGTTGAGTTGATGGGCTGTAGGATCCAGGAGGATAGAGAAAGGCACAAAATCAAAGTTTATTTGATAGATCAGGAGCAAACGCAAGGGGCCAGGACTCCAAGGCCTCGACAGGTAGGTATTTTGGGAACAAAGAGTGACGAGCTGTTGACCCACAGCTGGCTGTTGATGTTTGAGACTATGGAGATACACCTGTTATAAGGGCTTTGAAACTGGTCATCTGAAAGTTAATCTTACCTCTTTGTTGAAGCCTTCCTTAACTTCTCCATCCCCAAACTTTTTTCTCCAGCCTCTGAACTCATATATCATTTTGTTTGCAGACAGGTAGTAAAAAGAACATTAAAACTGGACCCTAAATATAAGAGTTAGAAGATCTGGGTTTTGGTCTTCTTTCCAGCATCCACAAATTCCATGGCCTTAGCCACAGTGTGCGCCACCAAGCAACAGCTATCTTAACCAGTCCAACTTGCTTAGGGACAGATTATTCTGATGGTGCACATTATGTGCCTACACATGCCCAGTATGGATGTAATTCCTTTGTTCATTTCCCACCTTTCTATGGGAGGAGGCATACGAGGGGCAGAGACTACAGCGCTCTTGTGTTGCTTTACTTCACTGCAGTTTGTATGACACTCAACCTCAAAAGAACCTGGAAGAGATTCTATTGGGGAAGGAAGAGATATTTTGTTTCACAAAATTTCCTAAGACTACTTTTATTTCAACAGTTTCAAAACCATATTTTGAGAGTAGCAAGTCCAAGAAGCTCATAAGGCCGTGAAGGCAAATATTCTGGAAGAAAAAAAACAGGCCCTTTAAAAACTGAGCTTTGTTATCTGACTGAGGTCAACAGAGACAGACCAAATCAACAAGCATGACATGAAGGGCAAATTTGCAATTAAAAGAAGAATAGGGAATTATAAAGATGGATGGGCCCCATGACACGCCCGCCCAAGCCTGCGTGGCCTTGGCCTCCGATGCCAGAAATTAATGCTTTACTCTTTAGCACTCGTCACCTTTGGCTCTGAACAGAAAGGCAAATGCATTAAAATAACAACAATTAGAACACTTACTTAGCTTGGAAGGCATTGTTGGTTCCCCTGTGGTCGAGGTCATGACACAGGCATCCCACAATCACGGCTAAAATTTCCACCTCGGTCAGAATCTCTTGAAACCCAGCAGTCTGAGAAGAAGGGAAAATGGCAACAGTCACTACTCGGGGCAGAAAGGATGGATAAGGTTCGTCTGCTGAGCAACAATCAGCTCTGTTTTCATACCCACATCATTTAAGGAAATGATTAACTGCCACCCCCTCAGATGACAGTGAGTTGGGTGGTCAGTTGGACAGCCTAAGGTCCCCACAGTGATGAATTAGCTTGCTGTCACAGTGGCCCACGCTGGCACACCAGGACAAAGTTCAGACTATTTTGTTCCCTTTTTAGAGAAGAGGCTGCACTGTTCAGATGCAGTGACAGTTTGGCAAAGGCCCAGAGCAGAACGTGTTGTGTGATTCTACATTTCAATGATGGGCATCGTGCTTACTGGTCGGGGGAGAAGAAGGGGCCGTGAATTTAGAACTGAATGCTATATCCACCAGATGCCACTTAAACGAAAGCAGGCAAAAGAAAAAATCTTTTTTTCATACGAACATAAGCAACTTAGAAGTGCTCAAATTGTTACATGATGATATTCTAGGAGTTATCTTGTAAATACCTTAATTCATATTAGCTTGGTGGACAGATTAAATTTGTACAGATAATAAGGCAGTGCATGTCTTGAAAACTAGAATTTGGCAGAGGATTAGGCAAGCCAGATTGCAGATCAGGTGGAGTATGCGTTACATGGAATTCTTTTTTTATTATCCTCTGGTAGCTCGTTTGTGAAATGCATACGTGTGGGGTGATTTCTTTGGGGAGCAGCATGATTAATTACGTAACCAGGATCAGCAACGGTTCTTTGGTTCCTGCTGTCCGTTCATCAGTTTAGAAAAGGAAGTGAACCTCTAGAAAGCGAGGCTATGCATTTTCCTAATCCAAGGCCTATATGTCTCCCCTCTAAGTAAGTTTCCCACTTCATTACTTATTACAATCTTTATCTGAGGGTGGGAGCAGAGGATAGATGGGGTTCAAATTGCTTCCCTTTTTACATGTATTTTTTCCCCCAGATCTAGGATGACTAGCTAGTATTTGTAAAACACTTTTCTTACAACAACGAAAACTTTATTTTTTAATTAATTATGTTTTTATTGCAGAAATAACTGAACAATATGTTTCTGTAATATCTGTAATAGTTTTTTTGTTTGTTTTTGGTAAGGAAGATTGGCCCTGAGCTAACATCTATTGTCAACTTTCCTCTTCTTGCTTGAGGAAGATTGTCACTGAGCTAACACCTGTGCCAATCTTCCTCCATTTTGTATGTGGGACGCCACCACAGAAGGGCTTGATGAGCAGCGTGTATGTCCGGACCCGGGATCTAGACCCACAAACACCAGGCAGAGTGAGTGAACCTAACCACTATGCCACTGGGCTGGCCCCTGTAACAGTTTTAAAAAATTCAAATTGTAGTGAGAGACTTAGAATCAAGAAACAGTAGTCAGTCATCCTTCTCCTTGCTTGATTCCCAAAGGCAACCACCTTCCATTTTCTTCTTTACCTACTTTGGTAGGTATTTTCCACGGTATTTCTATGTAGTATCCACATATTATTAGCACTTGTTTATTCATCAGGTACTTCTATAGTCCTTCCTACGTGCTGGACACCGTTCTAAGAGCTTTACAACTATTTAATTTATTTAATTCTAACTAACAGCCCTGTGAGGTCGGAACTGTTATTCTCCTCAGGTATAGGAGAGGAAACCAAGGCACAGAGAAACTCACTAATGTGCCCAAGGGCTCACAGCTAGTAAGTGGCAGAAGCAGGCAAACTCCCAGCCTGTTCCCGCCACAGTTTGCCCTTAACCACTGATGTCTTGGGGCAAGTGAGAACTGATCTCCACAGCCACCCCTTCCTCTCTCCCCTCACCCGCGCACAGCAATCCATAGACAGTGCTTTCCCGATTATTACTCTATAATTATTATTCACTGCGGAGCCAGCTAGTATCCAATGATTGTTTTCTTTCTTATGTAAATGCTTTCATTTCCTGGAGTTAAGATTTCTCTGCATCCTACACAGCTCTCCAAAGCCTCATTTATTAGACTCCTTCCTGTTGTGGGGACTCTTGGCCGTGGCCTGGTCCTGCTCTTTGGTCTGGATTCTCTGTCTGCTGCCAGCTCTCCCCTCCTGGGGCTGATTTCCTGTCTCCTGCATCTCACATCCCTTCCTTTCCTCATCTGCCCCCTCATTTTTGGGGGAGTACATCTGACAGTGGCCTCATGAGAAAGGGTGTTAATTTTTTAACACTGAGCACTTAAATCTTTTTTGGAGGCTTTGCGTGACTGAGAATGTCTTTCATCTATTCTCCTGCTCAGTTGTTAGCTTCCCTGACAATTCTAGGTTGGAATATTTTCACTCAGAATTTTGAAAGACTGCTCTATTATTTGTTTTCTAACTCCTGAAGTTGCTTTCGAGAAGCGTATACCCTTCTTATTCCTAATACTTTGAATGTTACTTGATTTTTGTTCTTTTGGAATCCTCTCTCTATCCCTGGGGTTCAGCAGTTTCACAAAGATATGCTTTGGTTTGGAACGTCTTTCCCATCATTTTTCTCAGTAAGTCTTTTTAATCTGGAGGCTCATTTTCTTCGGTATGTTTTTGTAATCGTTTTTTTTGTTTGTTTGTTTGTTTTTTATAATTTCCTCTTCACTATTTGTTCTGTCCTACTTGAATGGAACTCCAGTTGGTGGGATATTGGACTTCCTGTATTGATTTCCTTATTTTCTCGTCTCTTCTTTCCCATTGTCCATGTTGACTTTTCCCCTCTTACTTTCCAGGAGTAATATTTTTAATTTATAAGCTTTTCTTGTCTGCTGCTCCTTTTCTAACAGCATGCTAGTCTTCTCTCACGGATGCATTATCATCTCTTATCTTTTTGAGGATATTAATTATAATTCCGCTGAGGTTCTCTTCTGCTCCCTGATTGCCGTTTCCTCTGAACGCCTTTTCTCTGGGATTGGTGGTTTCCTCAAATTCCTGGTATCCTGGGTAGTCTACGCATATTTCAGAGTAAAGCATTACAACATTCACCGCACACCAGCGCACGGGGTAGTGTCTGTAGATCGCTGGGCCTTACCACAGGCTGAGCAGATGGCCAGCTGGTTTTTTGCTGGAGATCCCCAAATGTCATCATCTAAACTCATTTTCTCTAGACTTTCTAATCTCTTGCTTGAAAATGGCATAAACATGGATGTTAGCATTCTGAGAAAAGAGAACTGTAGCTTCTAGCCTTTGAGGATACAGACTTTCACTTAATTCTTTTATTTTCAGGGTGCACCTCACCCTAACTTTTCTTTTGCTGGTGTCCCCAAGTCTGGGGTTCAGTTTCTCCAGAAAACATTCCGGTTTCCTGAATAGGTGAGAGGGAGAGTAGCCCTCTGACTGCATGGGGAGGGAATCGGGACTTGGGACTCCACGTTGGCATCATCGCTCACTCCACCTCACCTTCCCTCACCCCCTCACCTGACCTCACCCCCCTCACATTACTTCACCCCATTTGTGTGGCATGATCCTACGATTCCTGAGCCTTGAGAGATTCTGGGGGCGTTGTTACTCATGTGCACCCTTCCTTCACTCCCTCGCCCTGAAGGCACTTGGGTTGGACCTTCCTTTTCTCTGCTATGAACCAGCTTCCCTCCATTTTCTGCCTTCATATATTACGGTTCCATGAAAGGTAGAATTTGTGTCCATTTCTTGTTCTCCTTGTTATTTTGGGGTGATTTTTGAAAGGAGAAGGAGTATAAAGGTCTTTATCTGTCACCTCTGTCATCTTGAAACTGTAAGTCAGGTTTTCTGGGTTTGGGTCTTGCTAATACTAAGTAAATCCTGAAAGTCTATCAGGTATGAAATAATTATCCACAATACTGTGGAAATCAGTGTTGTAAACAAAAATGAAACTGCACTGAAATTTAGAAAGATTTTGCCTGTGAAAATGTTATTGATTAGAACTAGCCGATGAATTCAAACAGTAAGAATAGGGATGGGATAATGTTAAAATAAAGTAATTTGACTAGAAATTTAACTAGAAGTTAAAACGGAATGGCATCTAATAGACTCAAAGTCAAAAGCTCAAATCATTTTTAAGCCATCAGTTAGCACCCATTATATAATATGATGGGATATGTTTTATCACAATGTCTTATGCAGCCACCACCACCACTCCTGCCCATCCCTTCCTGGAAAACCAGCATCTAGCTCTTAAACTATTTGTATCATGGCTACTTCCGAGAATTTGATGAAAGTCATGGACCCTCTTCCCAGAGATTATTCTCTAATTTTTATGGTGTTCAAAGACCATAGAGCTCACCTCTGGATCCTCAGAATAAAGAATCCCTGAAGAGCAGTACACACACAGTCACACAAAATATATTTACCTCTCTTGACTGTGACACCTGAGTGACTGAAGCAGCACCTCTCTCTTGACTGTGATTTAAAGCTGCCTGGTAAATGGTTTCTGAGAATAGTCAGGCCTGAAAGTGTCCACCTGCCACTAAGTGTCCATTTGCCCCTCCCCAGCCCTCATCCATCTTCCTTCTAGTCCCATCCATTTGACCTAGACTTACCTACACCGAGGAGAAAAAGTCAGCTGCCTGCTGAAGAAAACATACTTTCAAAAGAGAACAGAGTAGCAGCAGGAAATATATTTTAATGCATTCCCATGCTTGACTCTATTTTCTTCTTTTATTTTCAAATAAAATTGTATCTTTTCTGCTCTTGATTCAGTAATGACGGGTTTTATTGACCTTTTTGTTAATCCAACTTCTCTCTTGTATTCCCTCACGGTCCAGATCAGAAATGGAAAGCAGTGAATATATCCAAGTAAAAGACAGTCAAGGCAAAGAGACCTAGTTCCCTCCAGAAAAGCCTGTGACTACTCTCCAAGAAGGCCTCCAAGGACAGTCCTTCATTGGGCTAAAATGTAAGTTGGGAGAACCCTATCCCCAGCCACCACAGCATATAATCACTGGAACTCCAAAGGACCCAGAAAGTAAGACTGATTCACAGGGTTCCCTAGACCACCCAGTAATTTCCCATCATTTAGTCAACATAAAGTTTAAACCAGCTTGGATGTGCCCCCTTCTCAAAGCTGATCCTGTGTGACACTAGTGAATGGGGGAATAGCATGGCCAGAAAAAAATGACTGTTGCTTTGTGGCTCTGCAGAATCCAAAAGGTGTCAAAAACAACAGCCACAATATCAACACTAGATGGTGCTATAGAGGCTTCATTCATTGAATGAATGTTATTAAGTGCTTATTGTTATATCTGAGAAAAGAGGCTTGGGCTACTACTAAGAATAGTTAATACTTCTATAGTGTTTAAGATATGCCAGGAACTGTTCTAAATATTTCAAGTACATGAACTCGTTTAATCCTTACAAGGACACTCAGAGGGAGATACTGTTCTTATGTTTCCCGTTTTATAGATTATGCTATGGGGGCAACAGACCACACACCAGAATGTAACAGAGGTGGGAGTAGAGCCCAGGCAACCCAGCCCCCAGTCTGTGTTCCCATCACTGTGCTATTCAGCTACAAAGGCGGGGGTGAGGTGCAGTCGTGCAGCTTTTAAATACTCTGTGTGGACAGAGTGTTAGATAACAGGGCTTTAAAGAATCATTGGCGTGTGCTTGATTCCGCAAAGGATCTTATTCCTGAATGGTAAGAGGTTGATATCGCAGAACCACTGGACATTTTGAGCCTAAATATGGCTCTCGTGCATTGAAAAGAGACGTAGGTGACAATAAACAGTGGACAGGAAAGATACAACGGTTTGTATATAACATCCCAACTTTATACAATGTCTCAATATATGCATTAAAAAGGACTGTCAGGATGTACATCTAAATGTTACCAATAGTGGGATCACAGGTGATCTAAAAATTTTTCCTTTGTGTCCAAATTTTCCACAAAGAACATTTATTCATTAAAATATATATGCTATGTGTGTGTGTGTCTGTGTGTAAATTCTTTTTTAAGAACAAACCCATATTTCATCATACTGTTCTAGCTTGGAATAAAATAGTGACATCCTGAAAAGTGTCCATTCATTTACTCATTGAGCAAATATTTATTAAGCATTTACACAGTTCCAGGCACACGGACAGAGCACTGAGGAAGATAAGCGTGTCTGTCCCTTGTTGTGCATGTAGTCTGGTCACACCTCACGCCAGACAGAACAGTGCCACGGAGTGCCCTTTTCTAGTGAGAAGCCATCAAAGCACTGGTTGCAATTTGTGGAAGAAAGTAATGGTGAAAGTGGCCAGCTGCCTCTGGTTTGTTTCTGGAGAAGGGATTTCATGGACTGCATGACTCTTGTCATGCACTCAGCTATGGGAATCCAAGGAATGATGCCAGAAATCCTGCCTTCACATTTCTTTTTGAACTCCACTACTGTAGGTACTAAATGATGAGGGATTTCCTGAGTTCATCTTGTTGATTCTGAGATCTGGCAGGTGGCAGACTAAGAGGGAGGGAATCCAACGATGTACTGGAAATTCCTAATAGTCCTAGAGATCCCAAACCCAACAAGGTCCTTGGTTCCGAATGCTCCTCCATGGATGCTGACAGCCAGGCACTGCAGTGGAGCCCTCAGTGGACTGGCTAAGGTTGAGGGAAAGCATGATGGATTTTCGTAGTCTTTCTTCTCAACCTTTCATCTTTGTCTTTCTTCTGGATAAGAAGAGCAAAGCGAAGAAGACTGCTTAAACCATTGCCAAGAGTTTTAAAGAATATGGTTTCTCAAGGAAGTGTCTCCTCGAGAAGAATCAGCGCACCATATCCTTTATCTGTGTCATCATGTGTCAACTGATCTATATATGACTTCAACTTGGAAGTGGTGTGAGCTTGGGTCTGAAAGGCAGCATTTACAGAAGAAGCATTTAATTTCTAGTATTTCTTAATTTCTGGTATGCAGTGTTACAGGGACACTGTCTGGGGCCTTTGCTTGGTACTTTATTAAAATCAAATTTACTTTAGCCAAAGCTTGGTCTTTGAGGGTTCCATTGTAAATGCCACATACAAGGTGCTTAAGTCTTCTAAAAAATGCCCCAAATTGCAATGTTGATGGCTGGCACAGCTCTGCTAGGCCATCCTTCACACGAAGTGTCTGTCTGTGAAACTTAGATCTCTTAACAAGGACTGAAGGTTCTAGGAGAAGGGCCTAGGAGAGCCACCTCCCAGTTCAGCACATATCCCGGGTGTGAGGCGGTCACAGTGGTGAGAGAATTGTTAAGGCACGTGTTTGGGCTCTACAGGCATTTACACAAGCCCAGCTTGCTTCTTTTGAGGACTCTATTTTATTTGCTTCAAGATGGAGTGGCCACCTCTCAACACGTGAATGCTGATGGGTATCAACCTATTCAATATGCTCTAAAGCAATGATTTTAGGCAGAGGATTTTCTCAATCTTTAAGGTGGAAGCAAATGTCAATTGCTTGGAGTGCTCAGAAATAATTGTGTACTATTTGATGCTGTATCTTATCTTCTTTTCAAAAAGGATCCCATCTTTGCCAACCAGAGATAATGTGTGATGAAAGCACAACGGGGAGAAGAACAGGTAGTCACAACCACAATCCTCTATTGGAGAAAAAACCTACTGGACAAACCATAGCACCTAGAGTTAAAGGTCATACCCCTTTGGTGTTTACAGTAATGTCTGTCTGCCAATATTTGGGTTTACAAGGCTGAAAAAGAGGCGCTTCACTCCCATTTTGAGGTCCAGAGACCAGAATCTTTCCAGCTGTTAGGGGACTACACCCAGAACCATGTTTACATGTCTCCCTCACCAAAACAGGCAGTGCAACACAGGCAGCCGTAAATTGTCTGTGTCCACAGGAGTGGGGTGGTTTGATCAAATTGGCTTCTCTTTCTTCTCAAGATGAATGTAATCAAATATTGATTTGGTATTAATTAAATACTGATTTCAGTCTACAATGATCCTTTCCTTACCAAGCTCAGAGTTGGGAAGATAGTAGAGTCCACATTTAAAAACTTTCTTTTACAACCAGAAGCTTCTGAAGGCATTTCCTATGAAGTAGTAAAATCTACGTCATGTTTTGAACACACTTGTCTCTCAGCCTCAAATAAGAATGCAAATTCTTGTCCATGTAAGTCTCAGAAGGGCAGGGCAGCAAAACCTAAGGTCTGTCTGGAACAATTGTAAATGTTCAGTAAATGTTTAATGCCTGAATTTAAAAAAATTGGATTTAGTCAATTTTATTTAGTTATTTTTTAACCACTTCCATGACAATTTTTAATCTACTTGTTATCATAATTTAAAAAATTATTTATTTCAGAAAGTTAAAAGCACACAAAAAATAGAATATTATAATGAATCCCTGTGTATTCATCACCTAACTTCAACAGCAATCCACGGTTTGCCAGTCTTGCTTCATCTATCTCTGTACATACACTGCTTTGTATGTTGTTTGCTAGAGTATTTCAAAGCAAACCTCTGGCATCTCCCAACACTCTGTATTTTATTTTCAAGAAGCCCTGATGTGATCAAATAGAAATGGGTCAATACATCTCTGCTCTCATATTTTGATAAAATGTGCAAAACGATATACAAATGATCTAAGAGAAATTTCAGAATAAATATCTTAATAAGACTTGAAAAAATTGAGGTTTTTACTTTAATTTAGATAAATGTAGTTGCATGCACGTAGCACACATACTGTATTTCAAAAAGAAACAAGAGGAAAAGCATATTAGATTCTTAAGGACTTAGCTTTCAACACTAAGAATATGTGTGCTTTATGATTTTTTTGAGGACAAAGCATGTTTAGAAACATCGTTTATATTTTAAGGATAAATTAGTAGTGAATTGAATATAACGTGGTTTGTGAACGCAGAAACGGAGCAGATCACTTGCTGAGTTAATTACGCAGAGACAGCCCTCCCCAAGTGCCGCGAGAGGCCAGGTTGATGAATTTCAAGAATGTGAGGCCTCTTCAAAACTTACCCAAATTTTTATTTGTCATCATTGAGGAAAAATTAAAAATCAGACTCATGAAAAATTAAAATTTGTTAAAGCTCCCAACTTGACACCCTTAGATGCCAGGTTTCAGCACCAAGAAAGTGCCACTACTAAGTCATAAACCGTGGAAAATGGAGGCTGTGATAAACGACCGCGGCTCTGCTGCTGGGTCTCCCTGACCTGGAGGATTTGGCTAGTGTCATAAAACACAAAGCGCCAGATTAAACAGTTTACCAACATCATAAAAATCGCAAGAATAAATTCACTTTAATCAAAAATCCTATATTGTAACTAGGCAGCCCCAGCCCTGAAACCACATACATTTCCTGACAAGCCTGGGTCCACAACCAAGAGCTTATACTTCCCCCGAAACGCCGGACATGATTATGTTCATACACTTTTACAATTTACATGTCCTAAGAAAATACCCAGCTCTGGCTGATGGTGTGGGAGAATTTATTTTCACTAGAAAGGGAATGACCCATAACTCATGAATGGCAGCGCTTAAAGTGAGTTATGGAGGTTACTCTCCTGTGTGAGGAAATGGATTGGATTATCCTTCTGCCCAATTGTATGTTTGGTTATTAGCACACCAGGTTCTTAATTATGTGCGGTTTTGCCTTTTTCCTTGTATGAAATAAATGTGGATAAAGGGAATGTCAGCTAGAAGCATGGAGTGCCTAATTGGGGCTCTGAGAAGTGGCCAGAGAGAATAAAAATAGAAACCTTCTTCAATGATTAAAAGGCAGGAGTCTTAAATGTAATTTAAACACAGTATTCAAATTGATTAGCTCCCTAGTTAATTTATAGTGCCCAGTGCTGATATTCTGCAAAAACGTTAAAAACCACTGCTTTCCTAAATTAAAAACTGCCAACTTTGAAGTTACACTGGAAATCAAAATATACCTACATGAAGATTAAAGAATTTGTTTTTATAATGTGCAGATTTTATTGTATCATGATAATGCTGCCATTTATTTTAAAGTAAATATAACTAGTTACTACTTATATTGAACAAAATGTAATGTAAAATGATGTTTGATGATTAAAAATATGACTGTTACTTTATTATAGTCACTTACAGAACAAAACATGTAGCTCTCTTTGTACCTTCCAATGTTACAATCTACAAAGAAATTAGATTTCTGTTGAGATTAAGATTCTGGTTATTGAGCAAAAATATTTATTTAAAAATTCAATTAGTTCTGTCCTTCTTGGTGGGAGGATTCCAATTGTGCGTCTAAGATCTTCCAGAAGAAATTTTCTACCTCAAAAATCAAAGACTTCCCTGAAAACGGCAGACAGCAGACAGCGCATTATCCTCAAGCTGGTGAATAGGACGGTTTTTCTCCCTAGACGTCCCTTCTGCTTTCTAGTTTGAATTATCAATAAAACGACTTGGCTTATCCCTGAAAATAACCTTGTTGACAACACAAATATGGACTTAAACATGCTCCCTCCACATTTGAGATTTAAGAAGCCCCCAGTAAATGTCAGGGGGTGTCAGTGTGTTTGCTGCGATACTCCGGTATTATTAGTGTTTAACTGCAATTCCCCACCAGCGCCATGCCGCCAGTACCACCATAAATTTTAATGTGATCATGTGCTCTTCTCTTTTCATATCCAGTGAATTCCGCAAGATCATAACATTCTCTATGAACCCTAGCTGAACTTTAGTGTGATACGAAGAAAGAACAAGATTTCTAGTGGTGACAGTTGTTCATCATTTTATAGTTTTTTGAAAAACTGGACACCGAGCAACATGGTTCCCTGAATAATATTACCCTAAACTAAATCCACTCATTCAATGAATCTTTATTGAGCCCCACAGCATGCAGGGCTTGGCCCAAAGTGCTAATGAGTACATTTATGGGATAGTAAAGAATACTGACTCTTAAGGAAAGCTTTTTTTTCCCCCCTGGAAAATCTGTCAGAGCTCATACATCATTTATAAAACTGAAAAATGTCTCTGCAACCTTGGCAGCACTGCATGCCTTTTATTTTACAGAACACAAACAAAAGCGCAGTCGTTTCCTTTATTTGGTTTACATTGTGAATATGAGAAATTCTTTCATTATGTCTGTGCTTCATGGAATACTTATTCTACAAGCTTCCATAAATAAATAGATTTTATATAACTATTCTTGATCTGCAGATTTTTATTCCTTGTTTTAATCACAAATATTAAGTAGCATTACATACTGTATTTATCTGAGGAATTAAAAATATTTGGTAAATTTTAACTACCTAAATACCCCTTTAGAAGCAAAGAATAATATTGAAACTTTGATTTTTTAAAAATTGGAATTTCAGCCCAGAGTCATGGAATAGATTAGTAGTCATTACTAGGGTTCCCAGTGAACTAAATTTCCACCATTTTATATCAAAATGCCTATCCTACAAAGCAATTAGTTCTTTTTTTTTTTATTTCTAAAGGAACAAAACTGCTTTGTTACCTAGACATGAGGTTGACTACTTTTACAAAACACAATTCCCAGTCAATACATTTATTTTCCGCGTTTGAAATGATTTTAGGGTTAAAGGTTAGGAAGCTAGTGCACATATTTATAATTTGCTTGTCTTGTTGCACATGGTTTCATAATTTGCTCAGCAATGACACACAGCTATGCATCTTCCCATTCCTGGAGACAATGGGCTCGGAAAAATACACACCCACAGATGTAAGGTCACACGAAGAGTGCCTGCCGTATTATCCTGCTAACAGCTCCTGGACCGAGGAGGCAGGCATAATAATTTCGGCCTGAGAGGAGGGGCTCTTTTCGGACACACTGACTTTGTTGGTGTCTCTGTTAATAAAGAAGCGTGGGGTGTGTGCCTCAGTATCTCCTGTCTTAGAAGAAAAGAAGCACTTTCAGGGAAGGTTAGGAGATTTTCTCCACACGCTTCTTTCCTGGCAACTGGTTGGGAAACTTTGCCTTGGAGCGCCATCTGGAGGAAAATTCAGCGCACATGCGCCATGCTTTCTTGGCTTTGTGACAGGCTGAATCCAGGGGTTGGTGAATGGCGATTTTTTTTCAGATTAATAGAGAATTTTGGTGCTAACTCAACACATGGATATGGAATATGAGATCACTGGAATGTAAATAGAATCACTGATGAAAACAAAACAGGGAAAGACCCTAATGTCTTCTGGAGTGCTTGAAACATTAGTGCCCATTCACAGAGAGAAGTGGGTTATCATTTTGCCATAGGCTGAGGTATCCCAGAAACTAGAATTGATAAGTGAATTAAACTCATTGTTATCTTCACTGATCAAATAACTTTTATCACAATAATTATTTTCTTAGTTAAAAAAGTCTGAGTAATCAGTTTGTCCATGGTCAAGTTGGAGAAGAGACTGCTTGTGTTAGGCACAAACAAAAGCTGACATTTTCAACCTATTGTAACCCTTAGTCAAGTTCAGCAAAATTTAATGAGCCAAAAATAATATCTTTTCCAGATGTGACTACTCAATTCAATGTTAAGGAGAAAAAAATAACATTCACCAATGTATTCTTTCCAAAGGCATGTTTTCATTTTGCAAACCCGTCCCCCACCAAGAAAACTTTACCAGCAAATTCTCCAATTTTCGCAATAGCATTAATACAAAAACAAATCCAAACCTTCTCAAACAGTGATACTCTTCAATGTTGCTGAGCAGACTTACGAAAACAACCATACCCATGAAACATGCGGGTGGCATGAGTATCCCCATTGTGGAGACATAGTTTGAGAGTTCTGCTTTCTTCCATGTCTTGAAAAGGATCAAGATTGTATTATGGAAACATTTACTGAAGAACACTGGGTATGTGCTTCCTTTTACTCTTGTGTCCACCCTGATGCTGCTGCTCTTGCCAGCTTCCCCCATCCCAGCTATTTTAACACTTGTCATGAAAGTCTGTTTCTGTCTTTGACATTTAACTCACAATGTCATGGTGATTCCTCTTTCCTTTGTTGAACAAGGTTCCTACTTACTTATTTTAGCAATTCATCGCAAATCCATAGGTTCTCCAAAATAATAGGTTAATAATTTCTTTACTGAATGGCCTCTGTGAGCCAGACACATGAACTCTGCACAGAGAAAATTATTCCTAGTCTGCTGAGGTCTGATGGAAAAGCAAAATGAAAGTGATGATTTTTTTTTCAAGCAACATTGGCACTTGGACAATTAAGCCTCATAGTTCAAAGCATCTTCCTTCCTCACTTGACTGGCTGACTGCTTTCATGGTGTATGCAACAGGACAGGGCCACTCCAGTTTTTCCAGGCCAGTCTGCTTGCTCCTTAAGCAGTTGAGGACCCCCCAAAAACCAAGATCCTGAGAATAAAAGTGAAGATATTTTGGTTCTATCTTCTTATGCTATATGCACATTTGAGTTCAAGTCAATCCAGCATGCATTTGTTGAAAACCTGCCAAGTGTGTGATAGGCTGCAAGGTGCTGGTGAGGCTTTCAATAAATGATGTTGAGCAAATAAGTGGATGTTATTGAAAGAATAAGAAATTATTTCTTCAGCCTCAAGCAGTTTACTCTATAGGAGAATGAGAGATCTGTAACTTAAAATACACAGCAGAAAGAAAGACACGTTGTACTAGACATGGTGCAGAGAAAGAAGCAATTATTGATGCCTGGGGAGAAAGCAGAAGACTTTGTGGGAAAATTGACATTAGACCAACCCTTAATCCTTAATCCTTAAAGGATGAGTAAAATTTTAATAGGCAGAGCATTTCATGAAGGAGTAGAATAGTCTTCGTTCACTTGGAACAAAGGAAAACGTGTCATTTGGAGTTCTCTATTTCGGGTTTAAATTTTAGTCTGGGTGTAAAGATGTAAGGTATTTAGATTTATGTTCTGAGCATCCAAGACTTATGTTCTCTTTTTTTGTAATGTAAATATGTTTATACACACACACACACGTATGTATACATATGTAGGTATATATAACCACGAGGCCAAAGTAACCAATATATTTAAGCCAGAAAACATTTTACTTGATGATAGTTTAACAGTGTAAGTGAAAATAAGGCCAAAACAAGCCTTATTTCCTGCCAGCAAAATGGAGAAGAATAGAGGATTTTGTTTCAATCTTTGCCATAAATGTTTGCTTTCAGATTAAATTCCAAGGCTTACCTCTGGCCAGCTGCCATAGCTATCTCCAAAAAGCAGACTGGCCACCCTCACTGGGTGACAGCCCCAGGGCAGATATTTTAAGCCTAGCGTGCCCCTAAACCCTGAGAGCATTCGCTCCCACTCCTTCCTTCCCTGGCCACCCCGGGCATTTTCCCAGATAAGCATTCTCGCAGGATTTCTGTGTCCCTGTAGGTAGTGTTCACACAGTCCTACTTTGGCTTTCCACCAGCCTAGAGAGTCTTATCTAGTAATCTCTTTGTTCTGTCACTCATTCCCATGTCCTCTGTGAAAAGATTACTTTGAAAATCTAAGCATTTCTTTTGTAAAAAGAACCAGTTTCCCGAGATAAAACATTGAAAAGAGGCTGACGCAATCATTCCAAGACTACACCTGTTTCAGAGTGTCGGTGATTTAAAGCTCAGAAATTGTCGTGAAATATATGCTCCCATAGCCAGGGCAGGTAAGTTCCAGCGTAAGATAAAGCACACGGCAACTTGTCAGAGAAACGGAACGTGAAGGACAAGGCCCATAGGTGCACACGAGTGACAGACGACCTTCCGCGTCACTGAGCATACGTACAGTTAACAGCGCAAACATCAGTTGGCACACGTTGAAGGCGTGTCTCCAGTTGTGGTACAGGACCATTCGATAATTTTTCCTCACTGTCAAAAGCCACCTACACAGTGTCTGAAATGGGAAGAGAAAGGTTGTGTCAGGCAGTATATGTGTCTCCAGTGGCCCATTATCAAAACAATGCCTTCTGTCCTAGTAACCATCAATGATCAAAGTCCTTCCCCAAACCTCTCATATGATTCTCATGGTAATCCCATGAGGTGTGCAGGGAAAGAATTATCATCTCCAATTTGTATTTGGGAAACCTGAGGCTCAGAGTGGCTACCACATTGTCCAGATGCACTCCTGGGATCACCCAACACAGAACATCTTACCTCATAATCAATTTTAAATTTCTGTACCATCCCCAGCTCCATGAACATCCGAAGAGCAGCTGTGATCATGGCGTCAACATCGAGAGAAAAGTCATCAAAATGTATGTCATCAATGGCAAGTTCTGACACCAGAGGGATGTTGGCTGCCTACAAAAGGGGAAGATATAAGTCAAGCCAAGTTCACCTGCTTTTCCAAACCCCTCATCTTGCCCTCCTTTCCTGCTTATCAGATGTGCCACATAAATCAGACCTGACCTGCACTTACACTCTGATACAGCTAAACTCTGAGCTGGAAACGTCTTTTGTTTCTGAACTGCAAATGCCCCAAGCAAATGAAGGGGGGTGGGGGAGGGAAGCTAATCTGAAGAAAAAATATATACACTGGATCTAGTCTGCAGAATTTAGAATACAAAGCTGTCTAGTTTACTGAAACTGCAGTCATACAATATATTCTGATGCATATTACAGAGCACTAAATGCAAGAAACATCTGGGCAGCCAGCAGCTGTGAATTTTAATTGCTGCTATTCAGGAGAAGGACATGGGAATACACCACTTTGCCTTGATTCTTGTATCCTTATATCCTGTAGCTGTGCATGTGCTCTTTGTTACACACATGTTCTGTATATTCAGAAGGATGGAAAAAATCAGACAGCACATCTCTGGTGCAAAATAGTTTTCTTAATAAAATAGAGATGTTTGGAGGGTTAGCATAAGCATATGTTTCATTGAAGGAATAACTTTGCAATATCGTTTAGCTTCATTCTATATAAACATCACAACGTAATTACAACCCTGGTCATAGTCAGGGTTTTAAAAACACTCATGTTAGGCAGCTGTCAATCAGTTGCCTTAAACTTAACTCAAAAGGAAGAAAAAATCTTTGGGAATCATTTTTCTTTATGCTGATTGGGTTTACTATGTCCTTTGGGCCACTCTTGGTAAGGGAATCTTTTCTATGTTTTCAGGTTATCAGGGACATTCTGTATTCATATTTTTAGCCTAGTCACTGGGTGTATATTCCCAGGGAGTAATTTATACCCTGAAACTCCTTTGGCTGAGCAATGAAATCCAACTCTGGTCACTCTAAGCATTCTGGAAACCATATAATCAATCCTTCCTTCCCAACTCCATGCTCCTCCATGGGAGTTTACACCTCTCGGCTAAAATCTAAACACTGGTTATTCCCCACAACATAGAAGAACATGATCAAATATATAAATACAGTACAGTATTGTTAACTATATATACACTGTTGTTTAATAGATATCTGGAACTTTTTCATTTTGCGTAACTGAAACTCTGTACCCAATGAGCAACTCCCCATTTCCCCCTCCCCTAGGCCCTGGCAACCACCATTCTCCCTTGTGTTTCTACGAGTTTGACTACTTAGATACCTCGTGTAAGTGGAATCATGCAGTACAGTGTTTGTCTTTTCGTGATTGGCTTATTTCGCTTAGCATAATGTCTTCAAGCTTCATTCACATTGCACCATATGACAGTATTTCCTCTTTTTTAAGGCTGACTAATATTCCATTGTATGTATATACTATATTTTCTTTATCCATTCATCCACTGATGGTTTAGTCTCTTTCTTAATCAGCTTGTCTTTCAATAAATCACTTTACTATATTAGAGGATTTAGAGGTAGCAGAGGTTTTCCCCAGCTGTGTGGTAATCTTTGTTTTTCAGCTCCTGTTTAAAAGTAGGGCTCTAAAGCTTCTATTAGAGCTTCTGGGGGCTTATCTGTAGGAGGAGCTGATTGACCTGTTTCCTTGGGGAAGACACCAAATGTTCGTATCTTCAGGTCTTCCCTCTTCTGCTACTCAGATTCCACAGAGAAGAATCTTCTGGGTGGAGCGTGGCTGGGAAGGGGGTTGGAGGAGGAGCGTCAGCATTGGTCTATAACTCTTCATTCAATCTCCCTGCTTTCAGCCTTACTCCTACCCTCCAGCTCTGCAATGCTGTCCCTCTGACCCAAAGACCTGCTGTTATACCCTCTTCAGAGCATAAGCCTCCAGTCTTTACAGAGTGAGGAGTGGAACAAAGGATCTAGAGATCTAATTGCTTCCTTGATTTGCTGTTTTCCTGCTTATAGCCCCACCTTCATCCCCACTTCCAAAGGTATTTAATTTGTCAATTCCTGAGCTATTTAGGGGGAGGGGTCTGTGGTATAAATCTGTTTGCCTCTCAGCTTTTCCCATTGCTAGCTCATTTTGGCTTTCTTGGGTTTGCTAAATTATTTAATATTCACCCATCTATATTCTAGCTTTCAAAATTTTGTCAAGTCCTCTCCCAATTTCTTTGCCTTTGAGAATTTAGGCCTTAAAAAATATATCCCTTTATTGTTGTTTTAATGGAGTTTGGGGAAGGAACAAAAGAAAATGAGTGTGTTTACTATCTTTATCCAAAAATCATTGAAATTATCTTTATTAAACTATACCTTAAGTGATCAGCTTGGAGAACTCAGAGGTAAGCCAGCCTTTGGTCTGTAGTCCCTTTGTTTCTATGTGCATGTGCCTCACTACAACTGTGCAGACCTCTTTCTCTTGTTCTGTACCCTCGTGTGTTCACTTGTGTCAATCCTTACCTCGCTATTAGGCTGTAACAATCTTAGAGGCAGATGCCATGTTTCTTTCCCTTAGAGAAACCCTAGAACCACTCTCTACTTCCATCACACGTTTCAGGGCTTTGCATACAAAGAAGCCCCGTACTTAGAATGTTCTGTGTTTGTTGTAATTTGTTAAAATTCAAACTCAAATACAACTGGAAAACCACTTCCCAAGAGGGTAGAAGCTCTGTCCCAAAAGACACAAGTCTTTCTGGTTTTAGGCGGGGAGTTCGGTTCTGAATTGGTGCTGGAGACTGCCTTGCTGTTCTCCAGGTGGCCCTTGTCTTGTAGATTATTAATAGTGTATTCCCTGATGCCATTATAAATCCTCTACCCTTCAAAGGCACTAAATTCACTTAATTATCTTAAAAATTAAAGAATATAGGCATTTTTTCATTATGAAATGTTAATGGAAAGGAAATAAGAACATTAGGTTGAAAAATGTAGGATGACCTCTGGTTCACCAAGACCCATCCTTATTGACCTTGTCTTTTTTTCCCTAATAGGTTGATTGATCCACAGTTAAATCATCCCAGTCTGTAGATCACCCTGAGCCCTGTCGTAAACCCTTGCTGGCACTTGTAGATGCAGAGAAAGTCCCAAGCCTTTCAGGAATGACCATTTTCAGCTATTTTGAGAAGTATGGATAGTTTTCATCCACATTCCTGGGTTCAAGAGCAGTTTCTGGAGAAAATTACGAAGACTAAAAAGTAGTGCGTGTCCTCTCAGGTGTGCACAGAGATCTAGTCTGAAAAGGATGTGGGAAGAGCCTTCTGTTGCCAAATTTCCTTGTTATAGAGACACATCCCCATCTCTTCTGATAAGAAGAGAAGGAGACCACATCTTCCAAACCTATAATTACTCTAGCCATAGGATATTAACAAAACAAATCAAAGTCAATTTCTCTAAGTGTCAGTCTTCAACTTTTAAATATTTATAAGGCACCATATCCCTAAATCAAAGAAGAGTGCTACAATCCAAAATAACTACTGAATTAATAGCCAGGAAATAACATTTGGATAAAAGAACCATTTACTTTACTGCAGCAATAAATGAAAACACAGAATTATGAGTCCTGCAGCTAATTTGAATAATGTTCAAGAAGTAGGACTCTAGCAGGCTGGGAGTACCTGATATCCTTTGACCATTCCTCTTCTTTGTTTGGGTCTTAATAGTTAAGTGGTTATCAAAGGGAGTCATAAAACTGCCTCCTCTAAAATTGAAAAGGTAGCTTTACAAAGAGGCCGTAAAATGTTAAAATACAATCCTGGATCCCTTGACACATGAATATTACCTTTTGTGATGCTCAGAAAAATGGGAAGGAGCAACAAAGTGGGTGGTGGTCTAGCCCTAGCAATTCAAAGGAGAACTGACTTGTTGCCAACCCAGCCCACATACCCCTCTGGACAAAAGCAGAAGCCGGGGACTTTAGGATTCTGGGATTAATGAAGACAGGAGACTGGGATGTGGTGATGCCCAAGGACTGCCAAGTTCTTTGTTTTGCTAGCACTGTTCTAGCACTTACTACACGCCAGGCACTGTTCTAGCACTCTATGCATAGTAACTCATTTGATCTTCATGAGGACCCTTAGAGGGAGGGAATATTTTTAATTCCATGTTACAGATGAGGTAACTGAAACAGATGATGGGCAATTTGTTCAAATTTGCATAGTTTTGATTGGTAGAGGTGGATTTGAACCTGGGGAGTCTGGTTCTAGAGACTGTCTCCTAACCAATACACTGCCTCTAAAAATAGGCCACTGTCAAGCCAAAGGGTTCTCCATTCTTGCATTATGCAAACTAACCTGGGTGCACCATGGGCAATGTTTGGGATTGAGATCCAGATGACTGGCCTACCAATCCATTTTTACGATGAGCAGCCTGGATCCATTTGATGGGACAACGCTTGGTCTTTACTTACATGAATCCATTTGGGGAAGTCTCTAAACTCACAGCTGATCTTGGAATAAGCCCCAGTTGTTAGCTTTGTTGTGATTAGAGCAAACACAGAATCAGTTGAGTACTCCCAAGACCGTCCTGTAAAAGTAACTCGTCCTCTGAGGGAGCAGAGGCAGGCTTCAGGCAGATGATGTTAGCTCAGACTGGCCCGCAGAGCATTCATGGCACTCTAACACCACCCTTGGCCAGGAAGGGAACTTGGTAAAATAATGGAAGCAGCAAACAGGTGACATGGTGGGGTGGGGAGCAGGGAGATAAGGGATCCTTCTGTCTAAATGGGATTCTGGGAAGCCTTCTCAGGACATTTGAGACACAGCTGAGAAATGCTTAAAATACACACATGCATTCAGGCTTTAGAGGGACTAGTAGTACTAGAAGTAACTAGTAGTTTAGATAGCATCCAGTCACATTTCCAGTGGTGAAGAGTGAAATTTTTACTAATTTCTATTCTTGCTCAGGAAAGGAGGACACAGTTTCTCATGAATCCCAGTACTACGTTGCTTACCTATAACAACTTCTGAATGGGGAAAGCTGGGATATTTAGGTGCCTACAGGTTCATCCACAACATGGGAAACTCGTGGGGAAAGATCCAGAATTCCAAGGAGAGAGAGCAATAACGCTCTAGTAGTGCCCTCTCAGCTGAGCAAGAAGCTGCTGGCCCAGCACATTTGCAGGCTGCACCAGCTTGCTCACCTTCACCAGCTCAAAACACCACCAGAAGCTACAAAGGGCCGTGAAGCCACTTGGTGGCATGTGCAGCAGTGATGTGAAGATCTGAGTCCAGTGTTCCTGGGGCCAGGCAAACAACAATGAGATCATCAAACTCTGCAGCTCAGGGACTAAATTTACATACAAAAGTAGTAAAATTTAGAACATAAGAGTAAATCTAAATGTCCAAGAATTGCCAAGAAATATTTTTAAAAGATGAATTATAAGGCCTTATCCTCTCTCATATTAAGATATATAATAAACACAGTATATGTTTATATGTTACAAGATAGACTTTATCCTTTTAACTCAGCCTAACCCATTTTTTGTCGTGTCACTCCCTCTTTGAATACGTTTAAGGGTTCAATGCGGCCTGCTAAATGACGTAAAATTCCTTCGCTTGGCATTTGAGGCTCGCCATAAACTGGCTTCACAACGCCCACCCACCAGATCATCTTCCAGTCTTCTACTGAAGCATCAGGCTGGGAAATTCATTATCCGTATTCTCGTCTTTCCCTCTACAGCTTCAGATTATTCTACCCACTAGCCATGGGGTTTGACTTCTTCCTTACTCTGTGCCAACTGAAATTCAAACCCCATCTTCTTTATAAGTTCATTTCCATTCATTCATTTCTATCTTATCCTGCAGTGACCTTTTTCTTCTCTGTAGTTGTATAAATCACTGTAATATTTAGTCACTTTATACCCTAGAGTTTTCAAGCCTACCCATTAGAGCGGGAATTAGGTCCCTGAATCATGAATGCAGATTGGCTTGCTTGTGTTTATGTGTGATTTGGGGGCGGGGTCCACAGCTTTCTTCTGACTCCTCCGAAGTTTACCACAGGTTCTGTAGCTTGACAGACTCCCCAGGTGATCCTTATGTACACTCAAGTTTGGGAAGTACTTCCCCAGGGGCTGCGTGCTCCTAGGATCTTGGTACCTGTGAATACCTAAGCTTCACTTGGATAGTGGCAAAACCTCCCATTATAATGGCTAACCAACTCAAAGGGCATTTTATATGTTTGTCTTTTTTAAGTGCATAAAAGCAAAGAAGATTAGCAGTCAATGATCACTATATTGAAAAAGAGAGGGAAGTTTAAAGAAATATAAACTCCTAGGTACAACATGCCCCCTTCCTTAGTAACCTTTAATTATTCTCAATTATTGCTTAATTCATTTTGTTTTTGAGGCTTGAGTAGACCTGTTACTTTGAATCTCCTTTTTTTTTGAGGAAGATCAGCCCTGAGCTAACATCTGCCACCAATCCTCCTCTTTTTGCCGAGGAAGACTGGCCCTGAGCTAACATTGGTGCCCATCTTCCTCCACTTTGTATGTGGGACGCCTACCTCAGCATGGCCTGCCAAGTGGTGCCATGTCCTCACCCAGGATCTGAACCGCGAACCCTGGGCCGCTGAAGCGGAACGTGCGTGCACTTAACCGCCGCGCCACCGGGCTGGCCCTACTTTGAATCTCCTAATATGAGAATGAAACTTCTATCATCTCTTCACATGTGATTTTCAGAAATTTCACCAGAAGTTAAAGATCTTACGGCCTTTCCTTTATTTTTGTTTGAGCTCTTGTAGTGAAACAATCTTATCCATAACTGTTTCCTATTAATTTCAGAAACTGTCTTTGTTATCTTTCATGCAGCAACATAAACCTCATGGGTAGGCATGGTTCCCACATATTTTTCTTGTCACGGTGAAAACCAAGAAAAAGAAACATCATAGAGACTGTTCCCTTTCGAAGCAGAGAAACTTTCTCCCATGTGACTGTCTTTTCAACCCTGGCTCTTTGCTATTTCTAGTCTGTTCTCAGTATTTATGTTTATCAATGAAACAGTTCTCCTTAGCAGCACTGAAGCTTAAAATGCTGTATTTCAACAGAAACAGGTCATTTTAAAAGAGACTTTTCTTTTGTTCAGGATATAATATTTAAAATAAGGTTGAAAACAATTTCAAGTGTTTCTTCTTAAACACCTGCATATATCCCATATCAGTTGATATAATATTTGTGTACATATTTCCATATTTTCTGTCGTTTATGAAAGAAGATTGTTTAAAAGTAAGCTCATAAGATTAATCCATGTTGCATTGTGTACATTACAGTGATCTTAAAGGCAGTGTGGAAGGTGAAAGAGAATCAGCAGTAAGAGCTGAGGATGTGTCATATCTTTAATTTAAAATGGCCATTCACCAAGCCCAAGTGAGGTGGGCACTCTGAAGTAATTTTTCTTTTAAAAAATGTTTCTGTTATAAAAGTTTACTGCTTTCTTATTAAAGTTTAGTTAATATGGTATATCAAAGTGTTGTTTTGTTGTTGCTGGTGATAGTGGTATATACATAACCTGCTCTGTTTCAAAAAATGTTTAATGTGGATTTCAAAGATCTATACAATAACAGAGAATACAAGAAATTAAAAATAGGCCAGGAAGACAAATCAAAGGGAAACTAAGGATAAGAATGTAAAACATGATCAGAAGTGAAGTTACTAGACAAAATGCATACCATAGCATCAATACTTTTGTAGGATAGCCAGAAATTTGTCTGTAACCTTCCTGTCAACCACTACAAAGAGAGTCTGATGTCAGATGATTTGCAGTGTTCATAAGATTAAAAAACACACAAACACACACCAAAAAAAGGGGCTAAAGAAACCCATAGAGGCACAGCTATGCTTGATGGAGTCAAGAGAGAAATGTCTCTTGTGTTTTTCAGGGAAAAATTTCTCAAGCCAGTGATTCTCAGTGTGGACCCCAGACCACGGGCATAATCACCTGGGAGCTTGTTAGAAATGCAAATTCTGAATTAGGAACTCTAGTTCTAGCCCTCCAGGTGATTCTGATGCCCCCTAAAGTTTGAGAACCATCATCCTAAAGATTATCCTGGCAATAAGCACAGAGGAGAATCACTCAGAGGAGGGACGGCTTTGGGTGGTGTGCAGATTTGAGGGGGCGGAAGGCAGAACGTGGGGCTTCTCCAAGGAAGTGAAACCCACTGACTGATGAGGGTTCACTGTGCAGCTCTTTTGACTTTTTTCTGTGTTTGAAATTTTTCATAGTGAAATGTTGGGAAAAAATAATTCACTGCCAATAAGTGACGAAACACCAAACTAACAATACTATCCTCCAAGAAAAAGGTTTGAAGCTATCAGGGATTTGTGCCCTGATGTTACTAAGGAGTGTGGTTGAAATTCTTCTGGTAATTGTTTTCTCTTGAAGCTCTTTATTAAATTTACCTTGTAGTTGCCTAGAACACTCTTCACAACAGATCTGGGCTCTAATCCTACCTCTGACGCCTACCCGCTAAGTGGCCACGGGCAAGAAGCTGGAGGAAGACTTGGACTGAGCATTCTTGTGTAGACAGTAATAAAACTACGTTGCATGGCTGTTGTAAGGAGTAAATGAAATAATGCACAAAAAGAGTTTGGCACAGTGCTTAGAAACAGGAAACACTAAACAATAGTGATGGTTATGATTATGGTCATTGTTGGCATGTTGTTATGCTCATTATTATTTTTCTACTGATAGCCTCAAAGAAGGAAAAGGTGAAAACAGGTGATTTCAGTGACTAGACCCTAAGGAATCAACTCTACCTGCTCACTTAGGAGACCTCTAAATTTAATTCAACACAGGTGTGCTGCATGCCTAACTCTACAGCAAGCATGGCGCTGTGTTACAGGTACATTTGTGAAATCACTGTGGTCCCTCTGTTCACAGTCTCTCAGGGGACACAAAGAAGTAAACAGACAATTACAATACAGGGTGGGAAGTGCTGTGATGGAGGAAATACAGGGCACTGTCGGAACTGGGGAGAGTTTGATGAAATACATCTAGCTTTGTGTCCCTGCCTTAATTCTATTTTTTGAGGAAGATTAGCCCTGAGCTAACATCTGCTGTCAATCTTACTCCTTTTGCTGAGGAAGACTGGCCCTGAGCTAGCATTCATGCCCATCTTCCTCTACTTTTTTATATGTGGGATGCCTGCTACAGCATGGCTTGACAACGGTGTGTAGGTCTGCACCCAGGTTCCAAACTGGCAAACCCCTGGCCACTGAAGTGGAACATGCAAACTTAACCACTGCACCACAGGGCCGGTCCCCTGCCTTAATTCTAAATCATCATTGAATTTCAGCTTTGTGAGGTATATTTAGAATAACTTGAAAAGTTCACAAATAGTTACTGTGATCAAAAGTTTCTCAAGGTCATAGACTTTGTATTGGAACTTAAGAAAAGATGTGGACTCCATTCCTGAGATGCTCATGGTCTACTCAAGGAGAAGGAAGAGTCAACAGAATGATTATTGAAAAAATAAAGGCATAAAGTTCAGAGGCAACAAGAGGAAGGAGTATGTGGGAAGCCAAGAAAACAGTGGAGGAGGATCATCTGATGTGGGCATTGAAGGATGAATACAAGTTCGCCAGGGGAATTAGGAAACATGTTCTATTCCAAGCAGGGAGAATAGCATGGGCAGAGTTGAGTTCCCATCTCACCTGAAGATGGAACAATACCATGAGGCACAGACCTACAAGGCCCCAGAAATGATGAAAAGGCTGCTTGATCAAGACTTGCTCTAACTGGCCTTTAGAGCCCGTGAGGCATCAGTTTCACCAAGCACCCATCAGTGGCCTCGGACCATAGCTCAGGAGCCTGTCTTGCCTGTGATTCCAGGACTGACTTCCTTTCACTATCTGTGCCAGCCTCTCCCTTTCCCCTGGCAGTGACCAGTCCCTGTCCTGTGTAGTCAGGACTCCCAGAACCTCCCCTTTGAAGCTCTGATTACAGTTTTTCTTGTGGCTGGTGATAGATATATGGACTCTTTTCATCTGGAAGAGCAATCGCCATTGTTTCCTTTTCCCTTCCTTTGGTACAATCAGCAGCAAACCCTTTCCCTCCTCTTCTGGGAGAATTTGAAGATCAAGCAGCCCTTTGTGTCCTATAGGAAAAGGAACTTGTTTTTGATTGAGTAGGGCTCTGAGTCAATGAGCCATCAGGATCTACTTTGAAAGAACCAAATAAGGAGAGAGTGTGCTCCTGGGAGAGATAAGAGAAGGGGGAGGAGGAATGTCCTCACTTCATAGAGGTCAGAGAACGGGGTAAGAGAGGAAGGAGAGAGCCCCTGGCAGCATGGCAGCTGATCCTGGTGCACTTACCTAGGAGGCAGGTGCACCTAACAAAGGATCTAGCAAAGGACCACCACGCAGGCATTATTTGAACTCCCATGAGCCATATGGTAGTTGAATCAGGACCCATGGACTGTCTCGTCTTTGCTCAAGTGGACAACTTCCACTGCTTGCACTCAGGGACTGACCAGCTACTCCTCCCATGGGAGACTGGTGAAGACTTTAGCTCATCAGTGTCCAGCACCTCATCCATTGACCACCCAATGAGAGTGACACCTGTCTGGACAACGCACCTCTGCTCAGTTCCCAAACACATAATACCTAAGGATGCCAAGAAAGAGGGGCAGGACCCTGGGTACCGAGAGGAGTGCTGGTGGATGAGTGCTGCACACCTGAACTTGGGTGGGAAGCTGAAATGAATCAGCTCAAGACCCCCTGAGAGCTGGGACAGAGGATAATGACACCCCTGCTCTACACGTTGTGTAACTACTTGTTAAAGGTCTGATAGAGGAGGGTAGGGATTATGTCTGTCTTGTTTACTGTTGTGTCCTGAGTGCCCAGCACAGTCTTCACCCTTGTGGGCAGTACCTGGCACATGGAAGAAACTCATTAAATATTCATTGGATGAGTGCATGAAGGCCTGATAATCTCACTGAAAGTTATTTGACTAGTTCTTCCCAAGCCGTGCCACAATATCCTCTGGTGGATTTGAGGTTGTGGGACTTTTTGCCAATAACCTCCATGAATACTTCACACTTACACACAAGCACACATACACACAGAAATCCAAGATCAGGTAACACAAGTGAGTCAAGTAGCCTTCTAACTTTGAGTGAACCTAATGTACTTTTTTTAATACATCACTGGGGCTATTTGTATCAGGAGACACATAGAGGGTCCCTCACCCGGTGGCCCTGGTCTTCAGGCTCCAGTCTGAGCTCACCAGCTGTGACCCTGAGAGGCAACATAGCCTGCTTCCTCCCTCCAGGAAGTGATGGGTCCTTGCAGTATGGATGCGTGAGTGCAACATAGTGGCCCCATGACGTTATCATGAACTTCTCCTGGCATCCTTCTTCCCATGTCTTAGTAGTGGGAATATGGTGGATATTTGCAGACAGCCATGGTTGTATAGATTGCACTAGACTTGAAGCTTTAGAGATGTGAGATATGAATACCCTAAAGCAAGTGCTGCCCATCCACCATGGTCTTTCTAGCCCAGAAAATTGCTAGCTTAGTCTCGGCCTTTTCAGAACCACCATCCCCTTTGTATACTGCTTCTCTGACTCACATACGTGGTTAGACCTTAACAGCTTCCTGCCCACTTCAACGTCAACCTGCTGCATTGTGGGTTTTGCTTGAGTCCTTGCTGACCCTCTTGTTGCAGCCTCACCTGAGAGAGGGAAGGCACAGCCACCAATGCTTCCTCCATACTCCATGGTCCCTGGCAGCTTACAGGGCACATAGCAGGGACTCTATAACTGTGTGACGAGTGAGGATAAACTCTACACTCACTGGTAGTTTATCTCAGTACCTAGGTCCAGGGAAGAATACCACTAAAAGGGGGATAGGAAATTAAACAATATTACAAAAGAGACCTATAGAAGATAACCTAGGTCATCATTTAGGAAATAATGGATTCTATAATGAATTATATAGATTTAATCAACATTGCTCCCATTTAAAAGAAAAGGACACTTCAAATTTCAGCTTCTTATAGCTTAAATACAATCTACTCCAACAGCCACTCTATATTAGTTTTAGAACAATCGAGGCATCTTAGAAAACAAACAAAACAATTTTACCCAACACTCAACTTTTCTGCTAGTGGCTGGCATGCTACAATTTTCTAAAGGTTTGGATTTAGTGAGCAGGCTTAGACATTTATTTCACAAATGGAAACTTGCAAAAGACTATCAGAAATCCCAAAGTCTTGGTGAGAATAGTGCAAAGAAAAAAATGCACTTTCTCCACAAATACAATCTTAGCATGGGTTGAACGGATAACTGCCTGCATGCCAAGCTAGGGGGGAAATCTACAATTCCAGGGGAACTCTCTCTCGCCTCCCTGAAATATCACCATTAGAGTTTCATCAGCGTAGATCAGAAAATTATTCTCTATTAAAATAGAAATACCTTTGAGGCAAGGGTGTGGAAAAAAAGGCTCAAAAGGCAAGGTAGAAAATGAGAAGAATTCCCTAAGAAATGAGACAACAATTTGACAATTGTTTTGGCAACTAGACAGAAAAAGATGACAAGAGAATGAAAGTGAGAGAACTTTCGCACCAGCAAGAGGTGAGGCTGTCTAGGACATCAGCCCCTGGTTTGGAATCCAGTAATAGTGACCAAGTGAGTTGGTTCTGCACTTTACTAACAGCTAAAGACTGCATAACATCACACTCCCTTGTTTCTGTAGTTTGAAATTGTATGTTTTTCAAAGGACTGCCACTAGTAAGAATTCATAGGAGCAAGCAAACACTAACACTGAACCATGACATCTAAGGCACAGGGGAGAGCATGGAGCCTGGAGGCCTGTGAAGTGGCAGAAAAGGACAATGTTGGGGGATCAAAGGGAACTGATGGCTCGACTTCCCCTCTTTATGGTGTTGGTATAAGTCCACCTGACTCCGCCCTGTGTGTGCTGGGATGATGGGGCCCAATGCCTTGTTACAGAGTTCCATACCCCACCATGCAGCAGAGATGGGGAGGGGCAAAACATGAACCTGGGATTAGAATTATTAGCTAATAGCAATTATGGCACCCCTGGGGGTAAAGAGGATGGTGTGGAGCCACTGACAAGGACATGGTTTTGTCTGGGTTTTCCATTCATGTCACTTGCCTGATGCCACGTTCTCTCTCCTCTTGTTCCATATCCTGAGCCCCATCTTTTTGGCCTGCTAGTTGAGGTTAGGAGTGCAACTGGTCACCATGGACATATGTGGCTGGCCACCCAAATCACTTTCCAGTGAGCTGGTCAGAAGAAATATTTCAATATTCATGCATTCAATAAAAACTATTTCCCATCCTGTGAATCAAAAAGTAGAGCAGAGCCTTTTTGTCACTTCTGAAACTAAGCATCTCTCTGCTGTTGCCTCAGCACGTAGCTGGGAGTATTTGTGAGAAAAACAGACTCAACTTTACACATGTTTTTCAAGGTTCCTTTATGCAGCAAGATAAATAAGAATTTATATACTTTTACTTATAGATCCAGTAAATATTTATATTGGTTTGTGCCATAAAAGCACATGAAGCATTATAAAAAGAAGTTTCTACTCTTAGGGGTGAATAAAGCAATCACCTGCAGTGAAGAAGCAATCTATCAAGTGAGGCAAAGAGTGATGCAGAGCCAATTCCTCAGGCAAGATTCCCTGTCTTGAATTTTACCTGAATTTATTCTCAGATGGACACAGGTGTTCCTGAAAACACACTCACATGTACATCCATGCACGCAATGTCATGCACACACTTCTTTTTAATTTGCTCTTTGATTTCTATCAGATATTTTATTAGTCCTTTCTGTTTTGCCTTTCTGTCAGCCTGTCCCTCCACACTGATGAAAATTTTAATTTTGCCCCAACTGTGTTTTTGGTGGTGTATGTTGGTATTTGACTTAAGTTGAATGTGCTGGATAAGGCAAAAACATTTTGGAAATGAAATTATATTTAGAAACCCACATATAAGGGTCAGTGAAAATACTAATAAATTTAATATTAATAATTTTCATTTAAACAATTAACTCAACCATGTTTAGACAGGTTGATTATTTTTGTTAGTGCCTAGTAGAATATGTGTTAGAAGAATGTTTTTTTCATTATGGTGCATTTATTGAGACATGCTATGTACCAAGCATCATGCATAGTGCTTTATAGTATCTCATTTTATCCTCCAACAACCTGGTGGGTAGTGTTATATTATTAGTCCTAATTTAGCCCCCATGGGGCTGGCCCCGTGGCCGAGTGGTTAAGTTCGCGCTCTCCGCTGCAGGTGGCCCAGTGTTTCGTTGGTTCGAATCCTGGGCGCGGACATGGCACTGCTCATCAAACCACGCTGAGGCAGCGTCCCACATGCCACAACTAGAAGGACCCACAACGAAGAATATACAACTATGTACCGGGGGGCTTTGGAGAGAAAAAGGAAAAAAATTAAAATCTTTAAAAAAAAAAAAAAAAAAAAAAAAAAATTTAGCCCCCATGGCACAGATGAGGAAACTGAGGTTAAGAATATAAGTAACTTGTCCAAGGTCATATAACTAAACAATGCTGAATCAGCCTCCTTTCTCCATGTTTGCAACTCCTCCCTATATTGTCTTCACACTCATTTGAACACTTTCTTAGCTTAGATTCACTGTGGTGTTGCCTGGCATTGTTAATTCCAGACATTCTAGTATATGCAGCATTTATTAATTTATCTTTGTAAGTCTGTCTCTCATCACTTATAGATTTCACAGGGAAAGGATTAAGATTCTCAAATGTCAGCAATTATTATAGCCCAGTACTTCTTTCACAGCCAGTACTTAATAAATGTGGGTTGGTGGTATGCTAAGTATATAATGTCTGGAGCCAAACAGACGTGCTTTTGAATCTGAGTTTTGTCACTTGCTAGAGCTGTGGCCTTGGGCATCTATTTCCTCTTCTGATAAAATAACATAACAATAGCTATCTCTCATAGTCATTAAAAGTGTTAAGTGAGATAAAATACTTAGCACAATGCCAGGCTCATGGTAGGCCTTCAATATACGACAGTGTAATAGTTTGCCAGAGCTGCCATAACAAAATACCACAGACTGGGGGGCTTAAACAATAGAAATTTATTTTCTCACAGTTCTGGAAGCTGGAAGTCCAAGATCAAGGCATTGGCAAGTTTGGTGTCTCCTTGGCCTCTTTCCTTGGCTTGCAGATGGCTGCCTACTTGCTGTGTCCTCACATGGCCTTTCCTCTGTGTGTGGGTGTCCCTGAGGCCTCTTCTGCTTCTTATAAAGACACTAGTCATTTTGGATTAGAACCCCACTCTCATGATCTCATTTAGCCTTAATCACTTCTTTAAAGGCCCTGTCTCTAAATACAGTCACATTCTAAGGTACTGGGGGGTTGGTTTCAACATATGAATTTTGGGGGGACACACTTCCATCCGTTACAGATGATTATCACTATTGCAGATGAATTGAATCTAAGTTGCCAGGAATTCAAAATAAATGATTCACGTCAGACCCAAGAATGGTGATCCTCTTCAAAGGTATCCTGATTACAATTCTAGTCCTTCCTCTCTCTGGTTCCTTAATGAAGGCAATCTAGACAGGATTTCTCTCCCCAGCAAACTGCACCATATTTACTCTTAGAAAGAAATATATTCAGTTGTTGGGCTTTCCAAGACACACTGGAGGAAAACATGATTCATCAAGTTCAAGTTAAACACCTCAAAAGATAAGGATCAGGGCTGTAAACTTGTGGAATATGAAATCAGGCTGTCCGCTCTGCCAGGCAAGGTGATCTTCTTGTAGAGAGCTGGCAACCGAGTCATTCTCCAGCCTAATATCTTGTTGAATGAGCCCTTACCATCCCTGTGTTCCTATCATTCTACTTCCCTTAGTTAGAAAATTTCTGCAGGGCTATGCTGTTGAGAAAAGGCCTAGGAAAGATTTCTTGTTCCCAGAGAGGCCTGGTGTGCCAACCTCAATTTGTCTTACCCTGCTGGGCTCAACAGAACTCCTCTGTCTGCACGGCTCTGCTCTTATCTACCTCCCCTTATGGAGCCCTCCCCAGTGCCTCTAACCACCAGCAGTCTCTCACATCAATTCTCCCAGCATAGATTGTTCTTTTCTCTTCTATAGCATTTACCATAGTCTGCTCTCTGTTCAAGTTACTGTGGAGTCATTCTTTCACTCATTCATTCAACGAATACTTACAGAGGCCTTCCTATGTGCCAGGTACTTTGCAGGGTGCTTTGTATGTATCCATTTATCCTACTAGATAGGGACTTTCTGAAGGGCAAGACAGGACAGAAATTGCTTCCTTTTTGTATCACCCAGAGGGCCCTCAGGTAAGAGGTGATGTGGCAGAGCCAGCATGAGGGGAGTGCAAGGGACCAACCTCATCACAGGAGAATTCCCAGGCAGCTCAGCATCAGCTGCTTTTTCCTCTTCTGCTGCTTCTGGAATTTGTGGACAATGTGTTTCTGAATTTGCATCTTGTTTCTACATAAACTGCAAAGGGATTTAATGATGTGAAGAGTCATTTGATAAAGCTGTTTATAATGGTTTTTTCTTTAGTTCTCTTTGGAACAAGGAGAGGGGTAGAAGAATAAAACTGGATGTTGATTACAGACACCAGAAGTGGAATTTAGTTTTAAATAATGGTGCTTTCCTTATTTTCCGTTAAATTCTCATAGTCTCTGATCATTAGGATCATTGATCGTTAGCCCCACACAAGTTAAATGTGCAAATGCTGTCCTCTTGGTTTCAGCTGTGAAGGACAGGAAATAAGGACAGGATGTACACAGAAATCATGGGACTTGGAAGGTGAGGAGCAGGGAAGAGGGATGAAAGAAGGAAACTGGGCTGTCAAGTGTTCATTGAGCACCTACTGTATGCTTTGAACTGTGTAAGCATTGGATAAGAGGCCACAGTGTAGAAATGCCTCCCAAATCAACCTCACCTAAGTTAAGATGGCCAAGAAGTAGTAGTTCACTCAGATCCTTTGAAGAGAAATAAAAAGGAAGGGAGCTGGCATTTTCTGCAGGGCTACCACCTTCAGCTAGTATCTCATTGAATATTCACACCACTATGAGGCTCAGAGCCAGCCTTGGTGATCCAGCGGTTAAGATTCAGCACTCTCACCACGGTGGCCTGGGTTCATTTTCTGGTCAGGGAACCACACCACCCATCTGTCGGTTGTCCTACTGTGGCAGCTGTGTCTTGCTGTGATGCTGGAGGCTATGCCACTGGTATTTCAAATACCAGCAGAGTCATAGGTTTCAGTGGAGCTTCCAGACTAAGACGGCCTAGGAATAAGGACCTGGCCACTCACTTCTGAAAAAATTGGCCATGAAAACCCTAGGAATAGCAGTGGAGCATTGTCCGATACAGTGCTGGAAGATGAGAGGATGATGCAAAAAGACCAGGCAAGGTTCCGCTCTGCTGTACACAGGGCGCAGAGTTGGAATAGACTCCACGGCACTAACAACCATGAGGCTCAGAGAGGTTGACCAACTTGCTGGTAAGAAGCTTGAATAAGTTAAGAAGATATGAAAAATCTAAAGGGAAAAGGGAGAGGGGTGGTAGGGCAAGGATTTGGACAGTTTTATAACTCTAACACCCAGGAACCAGGAAGGGATCATTAAACAGGCCTATGCATGAAATTCAAGTTGGGAATGAGAGAACAAATGACCAGGAGAGCCTAAAGTCAGTATCAGCCTTGGCTGAGTGAGATAGCTTGTGCTTTTTAAGTGTCTGGATCATTCAGAAAGGGAAATAAGCTAGCTGCCACCTGGTGTCCAGATCACCTTGGGGCTTTCCTCTCCTCCCCTCCTCCTCTTCCCCTGCCCAGCAGTGAAACCAAGCACAAAGGGACTGGCTGGGCTGGAGACTTAAAAATTTCTAGGACCAAAAGGGGACTCCAGCTCAGGAAACAGAGGGAGGAGGGAACTTTGAAGGGCTAGAAATAGAAAAAGACCCAGATATTGGGGGAGGGGAGGAAAAGAGCATGTGGGAGAGTTCTGAGTGGGAGGTCAGAGGAGGAGAAATATGCTCTGGTGACCTAGTAGGATATCCCTGAGGTCTGACAGTGATGCTCTGTGCTGGGGTAGAGTGCCAACCAGTTGGACCACTCTGAATGTTCCATGCTTTTTTGACTATGTAACATTAGATAGATCAGCATGAACCTAAAGTATATTTGAACCTACTTCAAATTTCACTTTGTACATTCACACTGCGGAAGGCAGGAGGGGAAAGAACATCTCCCCGCTTCCTGAACCAGGGGGTACCTGAGATCCACCAGCAAGGAGGTGCAGCCGGCCATTGGTCCAGATCACCTTATTCAATCATTGTCTATCAGGTGATTTCCTTATTGGGCCTCTTTATGGGGATAACTTCCAAAAGGGATGCTTTCCTGCTCAGTGACTGTGAGGAATGTTATTATTATTCCTGATTATTTGCTCTCCTGTGTGTGAGAAGATTCCACATGTCCCCGCACTGCCATGTGGCCTAGTGCCTCCTGTGGAACGGCAATACTTCCCTGCCCATTGACTTCAGGCTTGGTCATGACTTGCATTGGCCCATGGAATGTGAGTGGAGGTGATTGTATACCGACTCCACCCCCCTAACCCACACACACAGAGCAAATCTATAAGGCCCATCATGCGGTTTTGCCAGCTCTATTGCTCAAATCCTGGAATGAAGATGGGTAGAAGGAGCCACAGAGCCATAGCCGACCCAAAGCTACCATATCATGAGAGTTAGACCAAACCTTTGTTGTAGTTCTTTCCAAAACATAGCCTAATGACAGTTGCTATAATAACCTTTTCCTCTGTACACTCTTCTCATTTTATATTGCTCTGGCTTTTTTAGGTCCAGCATCCATTGTACAGTGTAACTGTTTCCATTCATGAATACTTTTCCTTCTTACCCCAAACTATAGCAGACTTTGTATGTCACAGAAAAGTCATGGTACAAGGAAAGAGAGAAAAACTGGCATACAGTAGTGCCCCCTTATCCACAGCGACAATCCAAGACCCCCAGTGGCCACCTGAAATCACAGATGGTACCAAACCCTACGTTTGGTATGTTTTTTCCTATACATACATACCTATGATAAAGTTTAATTTATAAATTAGACAGTAAGAGATTAACAACAATAACTATTAATATATTAGAACAATTATAACAATATACTGTAATAAAAGTTACCATAGATCTTAGCAACCTAAGCATAGGATTCTTTTTCTTTCCTTATTAAGTAGAGAACTTCCACCTTTTTACTTAAGGAAGCACTTTATAGCTTCTATTTGGCATATCTGAATTGCCAGCATCACTACTCTTACACTTTGGGCCCATCTTTAAGTAAAATAAGGGTTACTTGAACACAAACACCGCGATACCACAACAATCGATCCAATAACCGAGATGACTACTAAGTGGCTAGCGGGCGGGTAGCCTATACAGCGGGGATCTGCTGGGCAAAGGGATGATTCATGTCCCAGACAGGACAGAGCAGGACGGTACAAGATTTCATCATGCTACTCAGAATGGTGTGCAATTCAAAACTCATAAATTATTTATTTCTGGAATTTTCCATTTAATATTTTTGGACTGTGGGTAACTGAAACCATGGAAAGTGAAACCACAGATAAGGAGGGGACTATCGTATTGAGAAGGAAAAAGAGACTGAGTGTATCTCAGGTCTTTGGGTGACCTAGCACCCGTGGGTGTAAAAGCACAATGGCCAGAACCCTCACCAGGGCGTATTTGGCCCCTACCACCTCTAGGATGGGCTCCCAGCACCCCTAAGCAGAAGCACTAGTTTCTACCTTAAATCAGTGGTTTTGATACTCAGTTCTGTTCCGGATTCACCTGGGTAGCTTACAAATCCAAATTCCCAGCCCTACCTTGAGATTCTGATTCAGTAAGTCTAGGATGGGGGTCCCGGAATATTTATTTTCTAAATATTCCCCAGGTGATGCTGGTGAGATGCCAGGTTGGGAAGTCACCGCCAGCTCCCCTATGCTGGCAGGCTTGCAGGGCCTTGAGGGTACCAGAGAAACCCAAGCCCTGCCAGAGTTCTGGTCAGAAGGCTGGTGTTGGATACTAGTCTCTCCGGCCAGATGAGAGCATGGAGCCGATGAGAGCCTGGGCCCACTACTGGAGAGCTCTAGGAATCCAAGGAACATTCAGCCCCCAATGGTCCTTCCTGGAGGGGGCCAGCAATGGCACAAGTGAGTATATCTGTCCTCCTAGGCCTCTCCTCACCCTCTCCTCTGCAAGTTTATTGGCTGGGTTGAGTCCTCCTCCACCCCTGAGAGGCAGAGATCGCATCAGCCTTTGTGGCCAGTTGAGGGAACCAGGAAGCCAAGAGGTCTTCTATTGAAGTCTCCGTAGAGGTTGACAACCTTCCTGTTAGCTCATTGCTTACCCATGGGCCTCTGCACCTTCCCATGCTCCTTGTACTGCTGCCACCGAAGTCTCTCAGGAGTTGGACCTGAGCCCCAGTGAACAAAGGAAAATAACAATGCATAGGAAAGGACCCAGCCACCAGAGAGAAACAGAACTGCTGGAGGAGACAGAAGACAATTTACACATCACCATCATCACCATCACATCCAAGGATTACAGCAGAAAAATGGGACTAAAAGTGTGATTTTCTAAAACAAAATTAGTAGGTAAATTGAAGAAGATAGTTCCTATTGAGATTCAAAGTAGTGAGTTGGAAGATCAAGTGAAAGAACTATATTGAAGCACAAAGAAAAATATAAACATTTGGAAATCTAGAAGGAAAAGACAAAATACTTGGAGAATAGATCCAGGAGGAAAATGAGCAAACACTAGGAATTCCAGAAGGGGAAAAAGAAACCTACTGAGAAAAGGAAATAGTTAAACAACCAAAAGAAGCCATTTCCTTAAATTGAAGAAAGTCTAGAGTCCGTAGAAACGATGAAAAACGCCCTACATACAGGCATATTCTGACAAAATTCCTGAAATCTAAGGTAGAGGAAAAAAATCTACAAGCTTCCAAACAGAAACAATGAGTAACTTAAAAAGGAAAATGAATCAGATGATATTTGATTTCTCAAAGCAACCTTGAAAGCAAAAAGATAACATCTATGCACATGTGAGACAAAGGAACTGCAACCCTAGATTCCTATACCCAGCACAGAGGGGCTTCACCTGCCAGTGTGAGAGAAAGACATTTGGTCCAGGCAAGGACTCAGCTTCTAACCAAACAAGTGGGCTTGAGCAGAGATTCTGAGAGAGCGAGAGAAGAAGAGGAGAAAAAGGCAGTGAGCAACGAAACTTGCAATATAAAGAGCTAAATCTAAATGGAAGATAATAAAAGATTGATTGAGATTCCTAATACAAGTGTCAAATAAGGATTACTGAAATAAGATAGATATCGACTGCCAGAGGAAACCTAATAACCATCTAGAAGAGAAAGTATTAAACTATGACAGCAAAACTGAGGGTAGCGGGACAGATATGAGGTGGGTGGACACAGGAGAGGAGAAGGGAAGGGAAGGAAAACATTCCACGATCTCAGCTAGTTAGAGGTGGGCAGTAGAAATGGTCTGAAAGTTTATTGAGGTGGGAGTGGAAGAAGCAGTGGGGAAATGGCTGACTTGTTGCTTCCATATAACAGTAAGTAAGATACTCTAGGGGTACAATTCTCACCAGCGGAAGAGAAAGAGTATCTTGAGAAGCACCAAAGCTTTTGTCAGGGACCTGCTTCACTGCTCCTGATATAAATCTAATGTTCCCTCAACTGTGCCCTGTTTCGACAATTTGGTTCTCATTTCTAAATTCACACCCCGGGGAAACTACCTTGCTCTGACCTTGTTCAGAGCTCCACTTTGCACTCATTCGCTTTGGGTCCTGAGCTTCCAGCAGCCTGGGCTCCAGCCCTCTCTGCACCTAAGTGCTTCATCACCGTACTTCATTGCCACATGGACTCAGGGCCGCACAGGGAGTTTGCTAAGGAGAGTCTGGGCCAAGCCCAGGATGGCTCTGGATCTCCAAATTCTTAAAGGAAAGAATAGGAATTGATTCTGGAGGTGTTCTAGGATAGCATTCCAAATAGCTCTGTTGGACCAGTTTAAATCCTTAGGGATGCTGGAATGATTCTACTCACCTTTCTTCTTTTCTAACCCACCTTCACCTTGACCCAGGTTCCTTCTAATTCTGGGCTCCATTTTGAATCTTTGGGTTCTTGGGCATCCTGTGACCTGCCTTTCATTGGATTGCCTGTAGCACTCAGGGATTTCAGGAAAGCATTTGAGAGACCTTTGTCTCATCCTCAACTCAGCTTAGTAGGAACAAAGGAGAATAGGTGTGGGCCTCTGGATATCACTCAGAAAGTCCCAAAATGATAGAAGGCCGGCGCCTTCTAGTCTAATGCCAGAGAGGTTGAATAACTTGCCCAAGGTGAGAGCAACTGTTGGTGTCACAGCCAGGATCAGGATGTGATTGCCAGCCCATGTCTCTCTCTACCACACCCTGCTGCCCCTGCCAAGCCCCACTGCCAATTTGAGGCAGAATTTACCAACATCCAGGGTGCTCTGCTCAATCTTTCTGTTAGATCTGATTCTAATTGGTAGCCTTCTGTAGTTTTGCCTTGAATATGAGGCATTTCAGATGATTCATTTAACGTAATGATCATATTTATACTTCTATACCAAGAAAATTCCAGCACATGGAAACATTTTTAAAAATCTAATAAACGACAAATAATATAATTTATCCAAGAGAGAATACTCTTAAAATTTTAATTAACACTGAGAGGAAATAGTTTTCCTTTACGACAATGATTTGATTAAATGGAAATTTTAGATTGAGTCCATTTTACGGACCCATATAGTAGAACCGCACGCTAACTTATCTAAGAAAGAGAGTAGACAGATTGTAAATTCATATTCTGAAAATGAATCAAGTCATATTTCTCATCATTCCAGTTACTCTTATAAAGCCACACCAGGTAAATCAAGCCCCTTTCCTGTCTTATCTATTCATGTCCTATTAAACCCCGAGATCACGCAGTGTTACCTCTGTCTGCTAGCCACGTTGTATGGGTAATTCTTGGAAGAGTCATGAACTGCAGGGTGAAGGAGAAAAGCTTCTTGCTCTTATCTAGTGTTGCTGGATATAAACTACGGGCATGAGATAGCAGTTTTTTTTTTTTATTCTTTTAAAGGTTACAAAGGATAAATGATTACAATAACATTTCACCCACTCACTCTAGGTTTTCACTAGTAAATCCTGATAGTGATCTTAAAAGTGGCAAATCTTTTATTCAAATATTTCTGATCAGACCATAAATCCTTAAAATTCAAATCTTTTTCTGAATGAAAGATCTATGAAAATAGATGATGGATTTCATGGGCTGTCAAAGCAAAAAATGTTACATTTCATGGTTTGTCACTGAATGTGATATAAAACACCTGAAGGTAGATTATTTATATTGATAAAATTATTCTTTGGCATTGGAAGCTGTTTTCTGGGGAATAAAAATATCAAAATAGCTTTGTGCCAGAACTAGAAGTTTTCTGCTTTCAAATTATGCGGTGAAAAATAATGTGGATAAATGCCAAAAGGTATTTTCTTTGACTCAAACACAGGGTATGCTGTGTACAGGCCAGAATGGACTACTTTCCCATTAGACACAATATACTTTGGCAACCATCTACCATTATTTTCGCTGGGGATATAGGAGTTCATCTTTTAACTGCTTTTTTGTTTGTTTGTTATTGTTCTTTTTTACACTTCCCTTTCAGAGTTCACCAAACATCGGATTCATATTTCAGTCAGATTAGGTATGTCAAAAATTCTTCTTCTCCTTCTGGGTAGTGATGCTGGGATTAGGAAGCTAGTTAGCTTTGTTATTTTCTATGGCTACAGACTGTGGTCCTTACTCCAGCCAACCTTCTCATCAATAAATATGTCATGAAGGGGCTCATTAAAGGAATGTGGCCAGATAAAACCAATCCAGTATCACAGCTCCCAAACAACTAGGAGTTAATGTGCCACAGAGATGGGTCTGGAAAGTGATCTTCCCATAATAAAGACATCAAAGAATGCTCACTAAACAACACAGAAGCTGGCATATGTGTGTATATCTATGTCTGTGTCCACTAATCTGCTATTTTAAGCCCCATAAATCATTTTGCAAATAAGGACCACAATTATATGATGCTAAATATTCTTTTAAAAATTAAAAAATGCTGTAAAATTATTTATATTTGGAGACTGAAGTCTCAATATACTGAAGTAGTTCAAACATGAAGTTATAAACATGTGCCATTCTCTCCTCTATATTAATTGTCATTTCCCTTAACTAATGGAACAAGGGACACCATACATTTATGGGCAGGGCTCACCGCAAAGAGCATTTACAGACAGTAGTTCCAATCCCAGCTTCGAAGCTGCCTTGAGCAAGTTATTTTACCTCTGTGAGCTGTAACTCCCCATCAGGTCAAGAAGGTCCAGATCACTAATCTCAGAGAGCACTTTTACTGATTAAATTAAGACAACACATGTAAGGTGCCTGGCACAGAGTAGGTGCTCAATAAATGACAGCTACGATAATAATAATAATTGTTATTACTATTATTTTCATTACACCTAACTTGAATAACTTCTGAGGATCTTGGCTGTTTGGCGTGGAGTATGGTCACTATTTTACTGTGACATAGAAATTGCTGACTGTCATATACTCCCAACACCATGAATGGAAAAATGATGAGGTTATTGGAAAAGGGAATAGGTTGGATATTCAGAAAATCCCCTGGGCAGAAGAGAAGATGCAGGCTCAGAGAGCTCCCTTCTCAGATCCTGAAAAGTGGAGCTTAGGTTTCATTTACAACAGTACATAATCTTGGCCGCACATAAGAAACCTTGCCACTTCTGCCCAGTAAAATACAAATCACTGACGACCCACTTTTATTTTAGGCAGTTAGATAGTTAGTACATCATTAATTCCTGCACATACTGAAGCTCAACATCATTGTCAGTTCTGTTTTATTTCCACCTCCTTTCCGAGACCCCTGGTTGCAGGTAAAGAACTGCTCTCTGAGAATCTCCTGGTATTATTCTAAGGCAATATGAATCTTTAGGAGCTCCCCTTCTCTGAGGCAATTTACAACTCAAAATAGCAACACATTTTCTTTTCAGGGTAGGAATACTGACAATAAAAATGGAGCAGCTTTGAGATATACATTACTGTAATTAAAGTGACTCTTTGGAAGTTCCTGAGACAAGTCTTTATTATAACTATTATTTAATGATGAGCACAATAATTAAAGGCTCATTCTGAGAACAGTACCAATGCCAGGATCTGGATGTCCTGTGGCATTTCAGATTACAGAACATGGCCACTGGCAGATGCCTCTACTCATTCTTCTCAGGACTCTCTGTGCCTTTCCTCTGACAACCTGTGGACCCAGGCCAGCGTGTTCTCAGACTGGTGTTCCCTGGCACCCTGTTATAGAAGCCATTAGCACACGGGCTTTGAAAAAGTATGGCCAAAAATGGCTGGGCAAAGTTGATACTCTATCATATGAGGCACAGTGCCCATGAATAAAGTCTCAGAAATGGTGCAGTAAAGTCACCTAATTAACTTTATTTAATTGAGTATTTACCAGAATACTTTCTGTGGGTGTGTGGCACATCTATTAATAGTCTGTGAAATGGTTTTCTATGAGACAACAGGTTGGGAAACCTTAGCTAGAACCGTGCTTTTCATTCCTAGCTCCATAATAGAATCAACTGAGAGCTTAAAAATATATACCAATGCCAGCCCTCTAGACCACTTCTTTTTAATTGGTCTAGGGTGATACCCAGGTATTAGTATTGTTTTTAAAGGCTCCCTTCCCTGGGTGAGTCTAATGTCCAGCCAGGGCGGAGAATCTCTGACCTAAGCTGCCACTTATACCAAAGTGTCCCCTTTCCAGTGCATAGAGCCATAGTGAGTGAGAGAAAAAAACCCGCCAAAGCTCTGAAGTGTCAGAGAAAGAAATTTTCTCTGGGTTCAGGTCTGGATCACCAACTGATCTTGAAGTTTTAGCTAATATGTTGATTTGCTGGCTTCACAGGCCCATGCCCTATCATGCTTCCTTCTCCTTTGTCATTGTCATTTTCAGTGGGAAGGGACAGGCTGCCTGCTTCACCTAGTACCTTTCCTGAAAACCCATACTTGCTAATATCATGACTTTAGGTAAGTGGGGAATTGCTGTTCCTCACAAAAAACGTTGAGAACCTCTGCTGCAGGTAAACCTTCCAAGACTTTCTCTATGACTTATCTCTACGATGGCTCTTTCCATGGCTTCTCTCATGGCTGTCTCCAACTTGAGCTAGTGGATGATAAAAGCCCTGAAATGTCCATTATTAGTGCAGTTTACCTGGGAAATGAAAGCCAGGGCAATAGACTGGTAGTTGGAGCCTTGGAAAGCCTTGTCTAATGTAAATTTCTAGCTCAAATTTGCACCTTGTCTCTGAACTTTTCTAGAGTTTTACTGGAACAGAAAATGCATTTCTCTCCCTCCTTAAATAAGGAACCAATATTTACTGATTAAATAAGACCAGAGAGAAAAGCTGGATAATTTTAAGGACTTCTTTTATAATCTGCTAAACAAATAAGATTCTTCCTCCTTTTCACTTAAGAGTATAGGAGAAAGAGAAAAGGCTTTTAATATTTATTGAGCATCTGCAATGTGCCAGGATAAATACAGTTCTTTCCATATTGTCATCTCTTTTAATCCTTACACAACCTCTTGGAGTGGTTCCTATTAGGCCACCTTTCTGATTATGGAAAGGGAAGTTGAAAGGGGTTAAGGCATTGTCCAAGGTCCCACTGGAAATGTAAGGCAGAGCTGGGACTTGAACTCAGGTGTAGTGACAGTGATGGCAACACTGGGCCTAGACAAACAATTTGCCCACCTCTGCAATGCCCATCACAAGACTCCAGTCTGAACTTGATGACCTGTGTAGAGCTCAGCAGGTTCCAGGTTTTTCATCCTTCCCGCATCTTGACTCTCAGTTTATTTTGTACCATCTCTGAAATGGTCTCTGAATCTCATAAGCTTTTTCTCCTCAATGCTCTACTATGTGCTTTGAAACAGAAGAAACGTTAATGCTGTGGGAAAGGCAGCATGTCCTCCTCCATGAGTTCATATTTCAGTCCTTACAAAATACCTAGGCGTGCAGGCAGACTGGCCTAATGGTAACAACCTGAGTTTTGGATTAGACCTGGGTTCAAATCTTATACTTGTGACCTACTAACTCCGTGACCTTAAGTGAGTTACTTTATCTCTTAGCCCTCACTCTCTTTATCCATAAAATGAGGTAATAATAATATCTATCTCATAGACTTGTGTCTGAACAAGATTACAACTCAAGTCTCCTGAGTTTAGTTTCCATGAGACGCATATACCCAAACATTTAAAAGAAGATCAAAATGTTTCACACCTTTCCAAGGCTTGTCATTTGTGATGCATAGGCAGATTCACAAGTTTAGTGTCATTTATTGATTCATCAATTTATTGCTTTAGTGACTCAAGAAATATATATTGAGCACCCACCATACGCCAGGCATTTTGTTAGGCACTGGAGATATAGCAATTTTCAAGTAGCTTAGAGTCTAGCTAAGGCAAATTTGACTACCATTTTTTTATATCCATTAGAGATACACAAAAATAATATTCACATCCTAATTTATTAATGTGAGTCTACAGAATTAACATGCATGTAATAGTATTGGATGTGCAGTTAATGTTGCCCGTTGTTAATTATAATTACTATTAATTATGGTTAATTTCCAATCTGACTAACTCTCTGGAAAAGCAGACAGCACCTTCCCTCCATTCTGCTGCTCTAAGCCTGCAAAGGCAGCTGCTCAGGTGAATTGGCAGGAAGAGTTTACGCTGGGTGAGCTCTTAGAATCAAGCAGCCTGCTCCGCGTTACGCTAAAGTCCTTAACCAATGACAAGATATGTATGTGTTCCTGGCACAGAAGGCTTTGGAGTTTAACTGTTTCTAATTATTGAGAGTGTATGTCCTTTCATCATACAGCCTAAAGAGTCAAGAGGCTGGATCTCAGCAAGGACTGGGTGTCATCACTTTCAGAATTTATTTTTTTCTTTGTCTGGTTTACAGCACATTCTTTTCAGAGCATTCCCTAATTGCTTTGATTCACATATGCACCCAGTCAATATTAATTTTCTGTCCTATAGTAACAACAGTGTAATAAAAACAGAAAGAGGAAACCTTGTTTCCTCTATGGATAGCATGGGACCACCCAAAGGAGAAATTGGTGGAGACTGAGGTAGCGTGATAGCGTGTTATTCAAGGTAACCTTGACTTGTTCCTTGGCTCTCTTCTCGGGTTTTCTCTGGGAGGAAAATCAGACTGAAGAGTTAGCTAGAACTTTTTAAGGGCAAGATAATTCACAAGATCAGATATTGATGAAGTAACTCATGAGATTTACTTTGCCTTTAGAATACCCACTATCCACAGCATCCCACCTCTAGCAGAGGGAAGCTTAATTGTTTCGAAACGCTGTAATTTATTTCTCACTGAGGCTCCACATTCAGCAGCACTTCCTTTGATCAGGCAGATAAGATTGGGGCCATGATTGATCTTTTATGCATCCTATGACACTGCTGATAAAAACTACCTACCCTGTTACAGTACTATTCTTTAACATTTGATTTTTATCTGGGGGGATGAAAACATCATGTTTTATATGATACTTATAAAATACCACATTTGCTGCTGAGCAACTCCTGTGTTCCAACATCTGGCCTCCCCCACTTTCCAACGCCTCAACTTGATCTTCACAGCTGACGTCTGTCCAGATCGTCCTCCTTTCTAGCTGACAGCAAGAGAGCCAATGAAATACCTTTTCCTGTTGCTGGGTGACTGTGAATATTTTGAAAACTTGTCCCATAAATGCAGCAGCTTAAAAGCTTGCCATTGGCTGGTTGGGCGTTCTCTGCAAAGCTGATGCATTAGGCTGGCAGAAGAATGACAGGTGGGAATAGCTATGCAAATATATTACTGGCCTGATGTTCCACTGGAGAGGAAAACTATTTCAAGGCTGAGTGACAACTATAACATACCCTGTTAGAAGAAAAATAAATCTCCCTGAGTCTACATTTAGGCATCTGAAGAACAGTTACGAGACCACTGCAGAAAAATGGGAAAAAAAACCAACTCAAGGTTGTCTTATCCTCAAACACCCTGCTTTTCACGGTCTGATTAGCAGTTCTATCTGTCCTAGAAATCTATATGTATTGCTGCATATCTTTCGTAGTTATGTGTTGATACATTTTTAAAGTCCAAACTTGTTTATTCAGGGAAATAACTTTAAACAATGTCAAGGAGGCCTTTTAAATTTTTCTTTGTCTCCTTGTCTCCAGTGTCCCTTCCTTCACCTTCCTCCCCTGACCTTCAAATCCAAAAATCCAGCAGCCACAGGATGTGGTCAGGGTCGGGGACAGCACTGGCTGCATTTTATCTCACTCTGTCCACTTAAAATATTTGCATCCTGGTGGGAGGATAAGCAAAGTCTTGTCTAAACAGCTTTGGGCTTCTCTTTGCTGCCAGAGAGAGCTGTCTGGATACAAGTAACTGCTTTTGCTAACACTGGGTTAACTGTTCATACACAAATCTGCCAAAGAGCCTCTAGGAAAGAATGTCCTTCTACTAATTGAATTCTAATGAGGCCAAGAAGTAGATTAGGAATTGAGCTATTTTACTGTGAGTTTCAAACATCAGATATAGGGATGTTTGGCCTAGTGATCTGCCTAATTCTCCAGTAGGTCCTAATTAGTTCATGAAGAAATGACTACTACAGAAGGAATCTGTGGGTTATTGTTGATCCGGTTGAAGGGGGCTTCTCTGGTTATACTTCAGAGCCTGAGTCAAGCGGAATGGAAAGATGCTGCCAAGATATGACCCAGATCAGACAGTTGTTCATGAGGAGTTTCTGGGCCAATTTAATTGTCACATCTCTGGAAATTATATTTATTTGCCTTATAAAATTTGAGTGAGTTTGAGACCCAAATCAGGGTGACCAATAGTAGGATTAGCTGTGGAAACAGAAATGCTTTAAGGACATAGTAGAACATTGTTTCCAATAATGCATTTATTATGTCTGGCATTATTCAACAATTATTCAATAATGCCAGACACAATTGCTTGGGAAACTACTTCAGCAGATAGATCACTGGTGGGTGTCACTCATTGTCTACAAATTATAAATTATGAAGGGGCTGTTGTGTGTATCTCACCCGTGCTCCAGGAAATGTGTGCTTTCCATGACAGAGGCCATGGACAGGTATCTGAAAGTTACGTGCATGTGCACCTCACCTGTGAAGGACAACTATGATACCATCTGCCTAGTACGCCCCTCCTTTCTAGGAGAACTCGTCCTTCTTCACTTCAACCATGTGTTTTCACCTGGGAGCTGACATATTCTTCTATGACTATGCCCCTGTCAGAGTTGATTGGTCCAGGGTTGGGCACTTGACCCAAACTGGACCAATAGGAAAATTTGCCTGAGATTCTCCAAACTGGAACTTGGGGATAGTTCTTTCCAGAGGGTGTTGCTGAAAGATGAGAAACTTAGGCCCTGACAGAGGTCACGTTTATGCCTTTGTAAGGAAAGCCAAGCTGCAGTGAGCACACCCCAGGGCTCAATGCTGCAGTGAAATGGCTCTGCACATTTGGCTCAAGGGACCACTGGGGTGCTCCAGGAGTGGGCAGGTGGCTCTGCCTGCAGCAGCTAGCTCTGCAGGAGCACATTCCACGGGGCAGGTTTCCTTCTGGTATGCAGCATACTTCTGTTTGTAACCTTTCCTGGGAGGCATTCTGGGCTTACATATATTATACAAAGGAAGGAGATTTTACATCTGGGACCTTGCACCCTACTCAATCCTGCCTTCTCCTGAGTGAATCACTGAGCAGCGGGAGAAAGAGCTCATGCAGAGAGAGATGCTTGATCACAGCCCAGTGCAGACAGGGACATTCCTAACAAAAGAATAGTCGGGTCTTTGGTTTTGAAGGGGTTATCAAAATAATCAGACTTTGCTCTCACACATAACTCCTCAGAGAACGAGATGAAAGCTGTTTTCAAGGAGATCACTGATGGTTTGAAAGATATTTCAGGCAGAAGCACAAATTTCCCCATGGTTTTAAAGGGAAGGCAATTCCTATGATTTTTCATATTGGAGCGATATAGTCATAGAAAGCCTCTCTCCCTCTTCTCTTTCTTTTCTGAATTCTAGGGCTTTCCTGTTGGTGGTGAGGGGAAGAGTACAAAGTGTCCTTTAAAATCCAGCTTCAGTGTTTCACAGAGTTGTTTGACAAATTTAAGCCCAGTAGTGAGGATGGCCACCTGTTTCTGCAGAAACCATCAACAAGCTTGGTTTTCACAGAACTCCCTTCTGTCTCCAGAAAGGCCCAAGATGAATTATACGTTAGGAAAATGAACCTAGTAGACAGAGGACCGGGATCACAAGAATTGCTTGGGATTTATACTTTGAGGGGAAACTTTGCTTTCAGATCCCACAAACTTGTCCCTTGAAGTTGATATTCCAGAATGCTGAAGGCTGAGAAAACACACCTGCTTAAACAGTAGGGCTGGATGACCTTACGAACTATGTAACCTTAAAAACAAACAAACAAAAACATCCTTAGCAGAGTCTGTTGAAATCTGAACTTGTCCATTAAGGAACTAAGCAATGACTACAGAAGGGCTAGTAATCAGACCATAAGGATAGGGCCAAGTCAGGACCAGAAGAACCTAAAGCAAAAAGGGTTCCATGCCATTTTGGAAGGGAATATTACAAATTCGGCCTGCCTATGTGTATCTTGATTTCTTAATTTGTGCACTATAATTACTTGGGCATTTCTTTTTACTTCAGTTTCATCACTATAAAACAAGAAAAATAATAGTAGAGTTTTTGTGAGATTAATTGAGTTAATAGAGGTAAAGCACTGAAAACAGAGCTGGCACATGGTAAAATGTTCACGAAATGTTTGTTATTTTCCGGGTGACCGTCACACTGTGTGGGCTGAGCATATGCTGGCTAGGAGAGCCCAAGGGAAGGACTTCAGCAGCAAGAAGTGAGGCCTCTAAATTGGCAGTGTGCTGTCTCCTTCACCTGCCTCATCTGTGAGTGGGATATAACCACTGACGCCTCCTTAAAGTCTTCTGTTAACGTTCAATGAAATAAGAGCTACGAAAGCACTTTGAATCAGCAAGAATGCTACAGTTGTAATAGCACTACTCTTGGCGAACAGCAATATTTAAGAGTATATAATGAGTGGTATCATGTTATCCGACAGTAAGCCCAGAAAATGTATTTTAAAGTCCATCCACCTGCAGATGCTTAACAGCAGAATAGTATTTAAGCCTTTTATCCCCAGATAGGTTGAAAAAAGCCTGCCCTTTTGTAAGTTCTCATCAGCCCTTCCCACACTTTCCCCTTTCATGGGCGTGTGGATTTGATTACAGTGAGTCTAAAGAAGTACCTGTAGGCACTGTTCTGAGCCACCTTCTAGGGCCAACTATGAGGCCAGCTGCATGGCCCCTAATGTGGGGGTATGAGGTAAAATCTATTTTGAGCTTGGATTCCCCTCTACAATGTGGTCTTGTAGAAAGGATTCTAGAGTTTTCTGTTACAGTGTGACTGTAACAGATGTTCAAGTTTTATTAAAATTCTTACTTGTTCACACCCTAATTCCTTTTAATTCCAACCAAATGTTTGAGGCCCTGGATGGAAACATCAGCCTGTATTACATGACAGTCTTAGAACACTCTCTGTGGCTATTCTTGTTCATAATGCTGAGTTTAATTTCATGGTTTTGTGCATATGAGTGTCAAATCCAAAGACAGCAAAATCTTGCACAGATATTGCATCATTGACCATGGATGTTCTGATGCCTGGCTAAGGCGGTGTCTTTGTAAACTCCATGAATTGCTTCTAGGGAAACAAAAAACACCGGAACAGAGTTACTATTCCACCATCAGGCAGCATTCCTAGGAAGAAGAGTGCATAATAGCTCCCAGTATTGGTAATGAAAGGAATGTGTTTGAAGGGCTAGAGCACAGCCACGCAGATGGCTGGGTTCAAGTCCTCTTACGTGCATGCTGCAATATACACAACAATAAAAATAATTAATGGAACATCTGACCTGGTGACCTCCGGATACCTACCACGCCACCTCGTCAATGACTCCCAGTCCCTCCAAGGCAGCTCCCCTGCCACCCACTGGCTGGCTCATGGGGATACAACAAGCAAAAGGGCTTTACCCAGGCTTTGTTGATAAGGCTGAACCAGAGGGGAGATTTCCCCAGTCCTTCCGACCCACGCCTGGGCAAATGAACGAGCTGCCTGTGTCACTAACATATTCCAGGTCATGCACACACACAAACATTATTGTATCTTGAAATTACTTTTAAATTACCGTCTTTCAGGTTTTAACCATTTTCCTAGAAATGTGGCTCAGCAAATCCTTACGTGGAGCAAGGATGGCACCCAGTGGCCAAAATGTTTCATCTCAGATCTTGTTTTCTCCCAGATTTTCCATTGCTTGTCTCTTTGGAGACAATGAATTGCTGCAAGATCTTTTTCTAAAGCCAGAGTTGAAACTCCAAATCACTTCATTATCCCTCTAAGCAAAAGTGGACATACATACACCCCATACATACACTCACACACACAAATTGAGGCAGTATACAAAGATTAATTCAGAATAATGACTTAAAATCCTTATAAGTTTACCTTGAGTCTTACGTTAAAGTCATATTTCATATACGCAGATCACTGTCCATGATGACCCTAATATCATGCATCACTATAGAAAATATTATACAAATATAAACCCAGTCTCACTTTTTCATATCTTCCCCCAAGTAGTCTCTAGCTCATGAGTTCTTATGCCTTAAACATAAGATTTTATCTCCTGACAAGTGCTTTATCATTAAACTGATGTTGGCAATCTCATACGCTTGTTATCTTTCTCACAAGGTACTTGGCAGACCTGCAGAGCACAGGATAATAAAGTGGGACTGCTCTTTTTCCTTTGAGCTTTCCAGCTGTCGAGAGATTTCTATACAGCTAGATAGCCAATCAGACTGTAAGGAAGACAAGCAAGATGTCAGAATAATGGATCATACACCCTCTTGCTAAGAATGATGCAATGTCTTCATAAGGTTTGCTGTTTCCAATTTCCTTAGGTTTCTAAGCAGTCTGAAACCCGAGGGCAAGAAGTCATATGGATGGCACAAGCACAATACAAAAAGAAGTTTCTAATAAAATCGCATTATATATTGATTGCCCAAAGAGTACCATGAAAAGTCTCTTTTTAAACGTCTATGTTAACTTGAGCTCAAAATTCTGTTTCTCTCAGACATCATCACCATTCATGCTTATTGGGCCCCCAAACTGTCAAAACGCCATGAAGGTTCCAAGAATAATAGTTAAAAGAAATGACTTCAGGATAAAATTCCATGATATTGCTTACATTTTCCTATTCAGCCTCTTGAAGAGAAGCATTGTCCTCAAGGTCAAAACATTGGAGAGGAAAAGTCAAAGCCAAATATGTGCATTTTTCTTGCTGGTTCTTGGTTGCCTCTGTAAAATGGAGCTATAATAACTCTGTCCTCACCAAAAGGTTGTGAGGCTCAAGTGAGATAATGGGTGTGAAAAGGCTTTCATATACTGCTAAGACATATTACTTATGACATTATTATTATTATTTTAAACATTTATAGGTAGAATTAGTGTATAGTTTTTATACTGATAAGATTAACACTCTAGTCTTACCTAAAATAGTTACTTACCTTCCTCATGAGGATTATTGTATTATATTACCCTTCAAATATAATATAGCCATGGTGGGCTTTGGGAATCACTTATAATATGTAATCGAATCAAGCTGAGCCAAATCTTCCACCAAAGACTCAAATTTTTAAACAGAGCTTAAATTTAAAGCTTTGGATATTCAGAAATTATAAGGATCCCAAGCTGTTCTGTCAACTTTATGTTGCTTTGTGTTTTACTTTCTCCTTTCCTCCTAGAGATAAATTTTATAGGCTCATAAAATTATAGCATTTTATAGCTGTGGAAATGGCTCTGTTTTGCAGATGAGGAAACCCGAGGCCCGGAAATCTTAAATGAACCAAGAGGTCTGGTGGCTGCTTTGTCTATTTACACATTTGCTTTCTCTTGTCTTACTGTGTCTTACAAAGACTGCTTAAAGGGGCAGCTCTGGCTACTGAGACTGCAGAAAACCCTTAGGTCAGACATTCTCTCCCAATTTCGTGTTTCATATGGTGCCCTGGGACCCATAGAATCATGATTCATGGCCATTTTTAAGATTTTGGATGGATCCATTTCCCGCTGAGATAAAACATGCAGAACCTCCAAAGCAGTATATAATTTCAAAAATAAGTAGAAGGGAGAGAAAGCAGGGCCATACAAATAAAAAGAATTAGAAAGGCATCTTGAGATTCAAGAAAATAATAGAGGTTTTAAAAATTTAGTCAGCAGTGTGGTAGTAGCCAGATATACGAGTAAATAATCTTATTTAATATTAAAGAAATTGCTCAATCAACTGAAAATTAATGGCAAGGGGCTTTTGCCCAGAGCAGGGAAGGAGTGATATTGTTAGTCCTCAACACTCCAAAGAGCATATCCTAAACAAAGAAAATGAATTCCTTTATTTTCATATAGTTTAGGCTTCATAGGAAACCCAGGAAAATAACAACTGAGAACTTAAAACAAGGGGTTGAGACAGAATTTGCTAACATTCCCACTGTCATAGATCCCGGCTTCAAAATCCTACTCATGTGTGGTAACTGTTTTTGTCATCAAAACTGCCAACAGTTCAACAAATTTGGTCACTTGGTTGAAATTTCTCCAGTACCAAGGTGCAAGGCATGGCTTTAGGTGATATAAGGATTATAAAAACGAATAAGACAAGGATTCTCCCCGAAAAATGCTCCTAGTTTAACCAAGCGATTAGACAAGTGCACAAAGATTTATATCACAAGGTAGAAACTGATAAGCACAACGAAAAGAATGTCAAATGAGCAGATCACTTTTGCCTGAAGGACAGTCAGAACGACTTTGTGGAGAGGGGGGCAGCTGAGCAGGGTCAGATGGATTGCTAGGACTTTAAATATGCAGAGATAGGAACAAAGATAGGGCAGGGCAGAGAATGGACAGAAAACTTCAAACTGAACTCGTGTGAAGGGTGGGTAAACGGGAGCACAGGAAACAGGCTGGAAAAGTGAACTGGAGGTTAGAGTTCAGAGCACTTTTAATGTCCAATTAAAGAATTCAAAATGATGGAATCGAGAGGCTTATAGAAGATGCCAAGCTTTGTGAGAAGGAAATTGGCACCAAGAGCAGAGCAATGGTAATCTGGCATCTGTGTATGGGATGAATTGAGGAGCCAGTCAAGAGAAGGAGGCAGGGAGACCAGCTGGGAGAGGCTTGTACAACAACTGTCTGTCTGAGAGAGAACGAGAGAGAACCAGTGATAACTGTGAGGAGGATGGGAGGGTGAGAGATGTTCTGAAGTCAGAATGGAGGGGACAGCCTGTAGGGGTGGGGAGATGCGAGGACCCAAAGACGACTATACAATTATACCCAAAGTGTGCATCTGGAGAGGAGGGTGAGGGAAGCATAGCAGTTGGAGTTTGCAGCTTCTACATATACTGAAGGGCAGAGAAGACCAGCCATTACGATTGTGAAACCAAGCCCCTATCACTGAGGTGAGGGGCTATCAGTTCTTTATTTCCTAGTTCCATATCTATAGGTACAGAGAGCCCTAATTAGAGGAAAACCAGAAAGAAGGAAGAGTGATATAGTCCCAGATGCCCTAGTGTTCTGGAAGGTTCTGACCCTTTTGGCCTTTTCCTTTCCTATTTAGGGATCCGAGCTCTAGCTGGGCCACACTATCACCCTCAGCGCCTGTCTTCCTTGGACCTTCAGGACCTTCAGGATTCATCACTGCTCTGAAACAAAAAATGAGCTGCCTTTTATTTCATTCTCGCAGGCTCAGACTCCCTGGGCCTTCAAGTGCGACACTTGAGGAAAGCAGTAAACCCGGCTGTGTTAGTGTGCAGGAGCAAGAAGGTGAGAGAAAGCCTTCCAGGCTCATTCTTCCTCTCACAGAAAGCAGATGTTCATAGTGACCTTCTGGAGACAGTGTCCCCATTTTGTTTTCAAATGGAAGGACGTGACAAACAGTGGCTATTGAAGTTGATCTGAGAGGAGGTCAGGTTTACCGCAGGATATATTTTGGCCGGGTGGGTCCTTGAAGAGCCCTCAACTCAGAGCCGCTTAGTTTAGCAGTGGGAAAGGCCAGCTTGGACTTGCAGCCCTGGGACTCCTCACACCATCCCTGGCCCCAGTATCTTTAACACTCAAGAGTGACAAAGTACAACCATCTTTTTTTCTGATGTGGCATTTGATTAAGACACAATTATTACAGAGAACCCCATCTGAACATGTGGACATTTGAACACAAGGCGCTCCACATATTTATGGATGTGTCCTAAGTAGGGCAGGCTGCCCAGCTCGGTCTGCTGCCTTAGGAGCAGAAGATGCCCTTTAGGATGCTGATTCAGCTGTTCCTCCTGCAGTCAATTTCCTGCTGAAGGTTTAATAACTTTCTCTGATGACAAAAAATCTCAGATATTAAACTCAGCATAAATACTATTTAAAGTCTAAACAACCCCCTCAATTCAAGAGGTGGGGACGAGAGGAGACAGAATAGTTTAGGTGGAAATGATACCCAAATTCCATTTACACTCCTACACGATCACCTTTTAAACAATCTTAGAAATAAGCTTAGGTGAAGTGGAAAGTCACTGGTTGTTGAGATTTCCAAAGGCAGAACGTCAGGAAGGCTGTGAGGGTTGAGACTAGAGAAACAAAAGAAAGTTCTTCTTCCCTCCCTGGCACCCTGAGGTCCCAAGTACCCCCTGCCCCACCTGTGGAGGTGCCTCTGGGGGAGCACCTGGCCTGCAGGAGAGGAGCTGGAAGGTGCTCTCTGCTGACTGGGGTGGGGAACACGAGCTCCCCAAACCTCTGGCACCCAGTGCCTTGCCTTACCGCCGCCCTCCTCGGGAGTCACCACATCACCTGGGTTTGGGTAAATGCATGGTGTTACCCCGTCTCCACATAGTGCACTTTTCTCTGCAAGAAGCTACTGCAAGGATTGGGCTTTACCACAGTTTTAGAAAGACATAATATTGGCAGAGCAGGGGCTGTCCTCTGTGCAGTTAGTAAAAAGCGCACCCTCTGGAGGATCAATTACTAAAAGGCATCCCATGCACTGGGCCAGCCAAGGAGGGGCAGCCCTGACTCCTGCCTGCTCGCGCAGGGACCCTTGTGCAGGGCTTGTGCCAGATGCGTCTACTGGCATAACCGCAACGGTGGGCCTGAGGGCGGAGGCTTCTTATTATAGTATTTGACTATTTCATGGATCAAACATATCTCCTCGAACTTAATTACTTAAGGAAAAAAAAACCCCTAGTACATCACATCCCATTGCTCATCCTGTCCCCTGCCATGCATCTCACAGAGGAGACCCCTAAGATGCTACTTTTGATATAGCCATTCTTATTTTGGCATTGAAAGGCCACAGGGAGTACCTATTCCTGGGTACTTTATTTTATTTATTTTAGCAGGATATTAATTTGTGGCCTAGGCATTAACATTGAAAACCTGAAATATACAAGAGGTAGTCCAAACCCAAACACTCAACATGAGTTATTAGCATTTAATTATGGAGGCAGTTAAATAGTGCTGTAAACGAGTTAATCTCTGATTGCAGCCATAACCCATGCAGTTTGGAATTGAAAGAACGGATGATAGAAGATGGCAATATAACACGAGAACATCCATGAGTTGATTTTAAGTGGTAAACTGGCATATATAGTGATAACTGTTTGGTCTGTCCACTGTACTAGAATTTAAGGAAAGTGCATAAAATTACAGGAGCATATAATGGGTGTACTAAACTCATTTTCTTATGTTATCACAGCTGGCATCTTCAGGTTATTAAAAGCCTTTAAACCAGTCATCTTCAAAGAGATCTAATTGTCAATATGGTCTTTATACATTATTCCTGTTAGCACAGAGCAGAGGAGATATAAACAGGCACTAAAATCTGCACAAATTTTCTGGGCACACCTTTCTTATTTCAAGTTCATGGAAGAGCAGTAAAACGTTAATGAGGATAAAAACCAGTCTTTAGATCCTGGTTTCCTCATTCAATGCACAGGGCAACCAACTCATAAAGGATAAATTATTAACATTATAACCTGAATAAGACTTTTAAAAAAAGTTAGTTCACGAGTTCCAGGAAGTTCTGTCATCTTTTTGTGTATAGATGGTCCTATAAAAAGTACTCTTTCACAAGGTATAAATGACATATCAGAACCACACAAAAAAAGCTTAGGTTCTGACATTCTTGGATGAGCAATTTGTTATTTCACCTCTTATTCTGGCTGGGCAATCCAGGGACACTTCTAGAAAGGTTTCCACACTCTAACCACCATTCTCCCACCCACCACCACACACTCCTCAAAGAGATTTTTCCAGACAGGAGAAATAGAGTTAACAGAACAAAACAAAACAAAAACAGACACATCCTCCTCCTCTCCAATGGCATTCTAGAATAGGAAAAGAAATTCCAACACATGGAGGGGTGTGAAATAGGAAGACAAGATATGAGGAAAAGTAAGGTGGTATCAGCCTAGCATTAATGATTATTAACAGTGGTTAATTAATGATGATTATTAAAGATTCATACAGGTTTATTGTATATGAAATCCATCTTCCTTTAGGTCACACCACCTAGGAGTATAAGTGGTAGTGAACTAAAGATAACTAATGGTTCATATACACTTTCCAATACTATAGGAGCTCCATCTCTCTTACTTATTTCTGGGAGTTCCCAGAGTACACCTTACTTGCCCTTAAAATGTGACCACTCAGCCTGCACTGATTCCTTCAGCCTCTGCTGGCCAGACGGGTAGGAAGGTGTCCTGCCTCTGATCCAAAGCGATGCTTCCTTCCATCCGGCTGCAGCTTTCCGCTGTGTGCTGTTGACATTCTGGAAGTCTTGTGCTCTCAGGGGCATTTAAGTGCACCGAAACCATACTAGAGTCCACACCTTTTGTGTCCATTCATGTTCTTAGCGGAGAACATGAATCCATGGGAGACTGAAGTGAGGGACAAATCCAAGGGACAAACCCCATGCTGAACTTGGAATCATGCAGAAACTGAGGCTTGTGGTCTCAACTTCCACTAGGAAGAGTTCTTGACTCAGAAGCTCTCTTGGTCTCTCACAGAAACAGACCACTTCTCACTGGTCTTCCAGACATGTCTGAATCCCAGATGTGACGCAGCTTGGGCTGCAACTGGAGTCTGACCTGTGTATGCATGTATTTGACCTCCAGATCCTTTTCAGCCCTGGATGATGAAATCATTTTCTTCCCAAACTCTGGCTTAATCTCTGAATCACTGATCACTATCCTGGCCCCAGCTGGGCATAATCCAATACATTGAAACTCAGCTATCCTTTAACTCATGAAATCTCATGAATAACTCTGATTCTAGATTTCAAATGACTGTACTTTAAAAAAAATTCTCTCTGCTAAAAAAAATATTACATGTAGCAAAGATTACAATACGTTTGAATGTAAGGCATGGTTTGTCTGCATATATTAGTCAAAACAAAGCATTTATTTACTGTTATTTAGCCACAATGTTAGCAAACTGCCATTGCACATAGTCTAGTGTGAAATTTCAGTATGTAAATACTTTTCGGTGTCTCCTTGCAAGATTATTTTAAGCCCACTACATTTTAATGTTATTGCTGCAGTTATAAGACATCAGCTACCAATTATGATAATGTTTTATGGACTTTATATTTCAAGAAAAAAGTCATTAGGTTAAATTATCCACTATATCTCAATTACATTATAATAAGATACTTGCTAATATCTTTCAGGATAAAATTGGGACTAAATCATGATAATTTTAAGAGGAAATAACCCTTTGTTCTCAAATTTAAATACTTCATATTTTTAGTATGTTTGTGGGCTAACAATAGAAAAACGTGGTAAATTCCAACACAACAGTGTTTTCCTTACTCTAAGCAAAGAATTAAGCCTAAACATAGGGCAATACCTCCAGACTGTAGACAAGCTATTGGTTTTGGCCTGCTACAGCACTGGACATGGCCCATCAAATAGCCTGGCAGTCAGATTTAGCTTTGCTATCTTTCTCTCTGCCTGCACCTTCTCTCTTTTAGCCGTAATGATAATAACAATAACAGTAAAAACAGCAAAATATTTATGGATAGTTATTTTCATAAATAGGATTTCCAGGTAACTGAACTTTATTAAAGTAAAGAAGCTTTAAATATTTTTGATGGAAATATTTATAACATATATATAAAATATAAAAAATAATTATATATAACATTCTTTTAACATTTTCTTAATGAATAATTGTTTTGAGTTATAGAACACTGATGCTTTTTGAATTTCTTTAGTCATTCAGTCATTTATTCAACAAGTATTTATTGAATGCTACTATGTTCCAAGAGCCGTAAAAGGCAGTAGAGATAGAGCAGTGAACAAAACATACAAAAAGCACAGCCCTGATGGCGCTCAGATTCTAGCTGATATGGAGGATGTTTATCTCGACAACAAAGGGGCCCTGAGTGCTGTAGTTTGGTTGTTCCGGCTCCTTCCTCTGTTGCCAGCGGTCGCCTCTAGCTGGCACCATGTGTCTCCTGAACTGGGTCACCATTGCAGGTCTTTTCATAAGCATTTCTCCAGGCCAAGAAGAAACCATATCCACACAGCTCACCCTATGCCCACTGCAGATGTGCTGCTCCCTGCTCTTCCGAGCAGTTCTTTCGTTCCTACTCTGAGTTTGGTGTCTTCCCTGTTTCCTTTCTGTATTAGTGTGACTCAACTCTAATGGTCTGATTCATTTATCAGGCCCAAAGGACTTGTGCCATTTTTCCTGGAAAGACAAATGTATCTATGTGCGAATGAAACTCTTAGAAGAGTAGCCATCATCAAGTGTTAATACATACAAATACTACCATACAAAACATTTTCTTAAGGCTGTGGTAGCTTGTCTGATAATTCACAAAAACTTATAAAGGCAGACACCAAAACTTTCAAATGGGAGGAAAATCAGTTTCGCCACACTCCCATGTTTGACCATGGCCAGTTAGAAGTGCAGAGAGAGGAGGAAGAATTCTGAGCTGCCTTTAAGGGAATGGTGGTGACTAAGGTGAAAAGGAGTATCTAAGTCTTATACACAGACTCATCAGACGTTGGAGCTGAAGGGCCAGTGAAGCCTGGTGGTTCAGAACTCCAGTTCCAGGGCCAGATTGCCTGTCTATACCCTTTACGATGGTTTGATCTTGACCCATCTACTCAACATCTCTGCGCCTCAGTTTACTCATCTGTAAATAGTATGTACTTCACAGGATTATGAGACTGAAATGAATTAAAATAGGTAAAATGCTTTGTATTGTGCCTGGTCCATAATAAGCGCTTGGTAAATGTTAGCTATTATTATCCTAATCTCTTCACTTACTTTTACAGATGAAGGTATAGGCCCTAAGATTTTAAGTGAACAGAAAGTTAGAGGTAAAACCAATGCCCAAACCAGGCCCTGATTCTCACCATATTACACAATTTTTTTTTTCTGATATCCTGCTTACTTAACAAATAGGAAGAAATAAATACTGAATCATTTAAACGATCATGAAGGGGCCACTCAGTTATATAAACTCTAAAACAGAAATATCCAAACACACTTTTGTCCAACTCTATTCCCCCCACACCCAGGGGGCAGGACTAATTCTACAGAGGCAAGTGACTAAGGGTCAGAAAGCCACAGGGAGTGTAACTGTATGCATGAATAGGGCATCATTTGCTTCCTTACCTTAAACTTGTCAACTTCAGCTTTTGAACATGTCGCATGGTATGATAATACCTGATTTGGAAGAAAAGGAAAAAAACTTTCATAACTAGACATGACTCTACTTTCTGAAATTCTCCTGGCTTAAAAATAAACTTTGTTTATGTATATCACCTTGACATAATAGTGGATTTTAATGCACGACGAGAAATTTCCAATAACAGTCTGTGACACAGACTGTCATCTGTGCAATTACAGTGGAATCTATTATAATGACGAACGGAATGACAGCCCACATTAAAGGCAAAGTATTTTATACCAGGATGTTTTTATAGGTAGTTATTTTATCAAAGGGACATGATGTGGCTCAAGGCCACAGTTCCCAAAGGATGTGAATACTTATCCTGTGAAATGCTCTGGAACAGAAATAAATAAAAAGGTGAAGTGTGTGTGCATGTGTGTACCATGGCAGACACTGTAGACTGCTCACTCAACTTCCATCTCTGCTCTACTCTCACTTGCCTGCTTTTATTGATTAAGAAAGATTATATTGTCATGCCCAACTATCTGCAATGCTTTTTGTAACAGGATTATATTTCCCTGCCCTATTGACATTAGCCTTAGTATATGACTTGCTTTAGCCAGTGGAATGTGGGGGAAAGTGACAGATGCCATTTTTGAGCAGTCTTTGAGAGCCATCACGTAGTTCTGCCATGTCCCCTCCACCATGGGAAGTGCATGGCCCTGAGGGGGGCTGCTCTCTCAGCCTGGGCCCCCAAATGAAGAAGATGCATTGAGCAGAGCCACAGTTAACCCGTAGCCGATGACGTGTCAGGTGAGCAAAAATCAACATTTGTGGTTTATTACCACATCATAACTTACTGATACAAAGACTTAAAAGTCAAAAACCCAATTGGCAGGCTCTCTAGGGGTGGTCACGTGGGGTGGCCATGCGACACTCCTCTGGTCAATGAAATATAAGTGGGAGTGTTGGGGTTGCCTCTTTCCTTTGCTTTTTCTTCCTCCCTGGACAACAGCTGTAAGGTCTGGAAGTGCAGCAAAGTCTAGCGTCCACGAGGTGACAACCATGAGTATGAGTGACAGCTTTTTATGGATAGTAGAGCAGAAAGGGAAAAAGAAATGAAGTTGGCCCTGGACTGCCCTGCCCTGGATTTCTTGTTATGTGGGACAAGTAAACACCCATTTGCTTAAGTCAGTACTAGTATGTTATACGGAATACATATGCACACACACATACATATGCACACACACACACATAAAGTAACATGTTATATATTTTATGTTACCAATCTCATTCTTTATCTCAATCTCAATCCCACCAAAATAAGTCTGGGAAATGTTAAATCCCTCTTCAGCTACCAACCATAGAGAATCTCAGTGCACATTTGGCTCTAAAAAGTAAAGCAAGACATTTTATCTTATTAAACTCAGCATTTCTCAAATCTAGCCACAGAACTCCCTTTTAGGAGATATATTAATCTAGTAACATTCCAACCTAATAAGCTATTGACCAAGAACTTTGAGAAATGCTGACCCAAGGTACGTACAAACCGTCTGTGTGATAGAAGCAGGGCCACAAGGGAAGCTGTGTCTCAGAGTGGTTAGAACAGCCTCGCCAGCTAGACTGCTGGGGCACCACGGCTTCATGGCTGTGGGAGTTTGGGCAGGTGTCTTAATTCTTTGGGCCTCATTGGTAAAATGGTATAATATTAATAATATATAGGCGTCTCCTGCTTAATATGAGTAATCTATCCTTGAAAACCAGAGATTCCACCTGAAAACAATTACAGGGATCCTGTTTTCCATTATTTTTAATTGGAAAAAATTCGAACACATTATGAGACTGGCAACCACTTCCTGAAACTTCATGAAAACATAGTAAAATTCATATGTATGTATGAAATGAAAAAGGATGTTAGGTTATAAATTGCTTTAAGTGTTCCCCTCTGATCATAACCACCATAGTCCTCAACTAAAAGTTGCTTTATATGCAGTGGTATCTTCTCTTCCTGAGACACTTTAATCACTCACTTATTTTCCCAGTTTTCTCAACACATTTTTGTCTTTGGAAGGGCACTCATTGCAAATAATAAGCAAAAACAAGAGCTAAATATCAGCGGCATAGTGGTGACACATTCAGGACAAGTTGCCTTTCTCAGCACCAGCAACATCTGAGACGTACAGCCCCGTTACTGAATTCCCTGTGGTTCTCAAAGTGTCTACAAGTGATTTGGTCATTTTTTAGACCAATTTTATCTGGAATGTAAATCAAAACATTTCCCACACTGCATTTTGTTTAAAAAAATTCTAGTTTTGGCGACATAAATGTAATTTTTTTGCAATATAAACAAAGGCATAAAAATGTTGTTTTGAGAGATAAATATATTCTATGAGGCTTGTTTATTAAAAACCAGCAGATTTTCTACAGGGAAAATTCTGGGGTGTGGGTCTGTACTTCACACAGTTCTTAGGAAGATTAATTAATACATGTCGAATACTTGGCATACAAATAATCAACTTATATTTATTGTATTAATATTCAATTACAATTCTACCATATGAATAATTGGCAGAGTATTATGCCATGATATTATTATCTTCATTGTCTCATAATTATTAAGAGGTATTTTCAACGCAAAAATAACTGACTTAATTTTGTTCTTTTGGTTTGGTTTTACTATGGCAAACTTTAATTTGGCTGTCATCTTACTAAAGTCTCTTACCATTTACAAGTCTTTTTTGCAGATTCAATCTTCAAAATTTATCTTTATTTACTTTTTAAAAAAATTCCACAAAAACTCAAGCTGAAATTCAAAATTTCTGCCACCAGGTGGTGCTTGGCCAGGTTTTTAGTATTTAAGGCCTACTCCCCACTCCCCTTGTTTAAATCAACTTTTCCCATTTCCTTTATTATTAAAGAAAAAAACTATTAACTCCGCCAAGTTGAAACTCTTTGAATCAGTGAATCAGACAATTATTACAGATTAAGACTTTCTGTCCACGGAAAATATTCCTTTGTTTAGTTTGTTATTATTGACTTGTGGGTCTTTCTATATTTAGATGCAAGTCCTCTGTCACATGTATATTTGAGAATATTATCTCCCAGTCTGCGGCTTGTCTATTAAGTTTCCTTTTTGTGTTTTTGTTTTTTAATCGTAAAAGGATTTCCACCATCTAGTTAGTTAACACACCCATCACCTCACATATTTACCTTTTTTTTCTTTTGGTGCCATTTAAGTTCTATTCTCTTAGCAAATTACAATTATACAATACAGGGCTATCAACTATAGTCACAATGTTTTACATTAGATCCTCAGACCTTATTCATCTTATAGCTGAAAGTTTGTACCATTTTATCAACACCCAATTTTCTTTTAATGTGTCTTTTAATGAGCAAAAGTTTTCAATTTTGGTCAAGTGTAATTTGTCAATTTTTTTATTGTTAGTTTCATGCGTCCTTTCTAAGAAATTTTTCTACCCTAAAGTTGTAAATATATATCTTGCACTGTCTTCTAAAAACTTCATATTTTATCTTTTATGTTTAGGTCTATGATATGCCTGAAATTAAATTTGTGTATGATGTGAGATTAAGACTTTAGTGAAATAAATGCCTTGGTTACTTTGTCATGATTCTTAAATTTTCCAGGGCCATAACTTGGAGCCAAAACCCTTTTGGAATTCATTCTGACATTTTAAGCCTCTCTACTATTAATCTCTACTATTAATCTATTAAGTCCATAGGACTTTACTTATTGTATCTAATTTGACCAAGTTAACAGTAAGGAAGCTTTTGGTTTTACCTTTTGAATCTTTGAATCTTTTTGTTCTGAGAGTTTCCTTTTGTCGGATTCTGAGAATCATCAAAGGGAGCAGAGGAGCAGTGTCACGCAAGAATCTTTCAACCACTTGCTCCTGAAAGAGGATAGTCCCTTGTGGATGAGCAGGGAGGCATCACCGGCTGATAAGAGTACTTCATTCCTGCAGGGGAAGGCCCTTTGGTAAACCGCAGTCTGGGAGGATGTAGCATTGTCCCCTCTAACGCAGGGGGATCCTTGAGTCCTGCTACAGAACACTCTGATTTTCTCCTTCCAAGTAGTTTCTGCTGTTTGGTCCTAAAGGATTTCCTGGGATGTGTTCAGGAAGGTGGTGGTGTTTCATTGCCCCAGTTTACTCTCAGGGTTTGCTTTACATGCAGAGCATGGCAGTGAGAACCCAGCTATATATCGGTACCCCTTTCATGTATACTATTGACGTAGCCATCAGGCAATTCTGATTAGATATAAATACACAACAGTGATCTTGTTTACCTCCTAGCTTCTTATTGTTGGAAAGCCTCTGATCAAATGTGATCACCTCACTATTTTTAACAGGCATCTACAAATGCTGTTGAGGACATGCAGGACTTTTCCTCATCACCTGTAGTGACTGATCATGTCCCATTCACTCCCCAACCTGCATCAGTACTCCATTGAAACAGCTTGTGTCAAGGTTTCCAATTTCTTGCTACCAACTCCATGGACAAATCTGCAAGTGCCTTTTGCAGCAGTATTGAACCCAGCTTATCACTCTTGCCTGTTTCGAAAAGTCTCCTCTCTAGGCTTTTGTAACACCACACTAGATTAGTTTTCATCCTATTTTTGTCTGCTCTTTCTCTGTTTTCTTTATTGGCCCCTCCCCCTCTACCTTAACTCTAAATGTAGAAGTTTGCAGGCTCAGTCTCTCCTTCAGTGACATCACACACTCTCATCGCTTTATACATCATCTCTGTGTTGACAACTTCCAAACTTAGCCCAAATCTCTCCTTGACCTTCAACTCACATATCCAATTGCCTACATCACTAACTTCCTACTTGCTCAACTCACTGGCATCTCAAACTTAACATGTCTGAGCACACATGTTTATTCTCCCATAAGTAGTAGGCAGAATGATGCTCCCTCTCCCTTCAAGATGTCCACATTCCAGTCCCTGGAATCTGGAATCTGTGAATATGTTTACGTTACAAGGCAAAAGGGAACTAAGGTTGCCAATGGAATTGAGGTTGCTAATCAGCTAACCCTGAGATAATAAGATTATCTTGGATTATCTAGGTGGGTTTAACGTAATCACAGAGGTCGTAATAAGTCAAAGTGGAAAGAGGGAGAGTCAGAGTGATAGTGATGATATGTGAGAAAGACATGAGCTACCACTGATAACTCTCAAGATGGAAAAAGGCCACCAGCCAAGGAATGCAGGCAACCTCTAGAAACTGGAAAAGGTAAGAAAATGGATTGTCCCTAGAGCCTCCCCTGGAAAGAATGCAGCCCCATCCACGCTTTGATTTTAGCCCAAGGAAATCCATTTCCAACTTCTAACCTCCAGAACTTTAAGATAATACATATGTGTTGTTTCAATCCACTAAGTTTGTAGTAATTTGTTACAGAAGCTACAGGAAACTAATGTCACAAATCTGTTTCTCTCCCAGTCTTCTCCAGCTCTACAAATGACACGCTATCCAATCAGTTGTTTAAACCAGAAACCTAAGGGTTATTCTTGATTTTTCCCTCCCTCTTTCCCTTATATTGAATCCATCAGAAAAACATGTTATTTCCACTCTTATGTTTTGATTCTTACCACTTCCATCACGACTACCCAGGTCCAGTCCACCATCTTCTCCCACTTGGGCTCCAGCAATACTGCTCCCTTTCTAACCTGGTCCCCTCCAATCTTTTTGGCACACCTCAGCCACAGTGATATTTAAGAAGTAGAAATCAGATCTTGCCATCCCCCAGCTGAAAACTCATCAGAGGCTTCCCATTACACTTAGAATAACATCCAAACCCCAACAGTGACCTGACAAGTCCTGCACGATCTGGCCTTCTGCACCCTCTCAAACTGCCCTCCATGCTGTGCACTCTCTCGTACACACTCAAGCCACACTCACCTCCTTTTGGTCCTTCTATACAGCAAACTCTTTTCTACCTCAGGGCCTTCCCTTCCCTCATCACCTGGTTGGTATTTTCATCCATCTGAAATTAGGTTAAATGTCACCTCTTCAGTGAGGGCTTCCCCGACCACCTTGGGAAACCACCTCACTCATCATTATTTTCTGAGTTAACAGGTTGTTTCCTTCACACTACTTATCGCAGTTGGAGCTAATTGTTAGCTTGTTCACCACCTGCCTCCCCCACTAGACTGTAAGCACCATGAGAGCAAGGATCAGGTCTGGTTTTGGTCACCAAAGTATATCCTGTCCCTAGGAGTGTGCCAAATACTTAGTAGGCACTCAGTAAATATTTGATGCATCAAGGAATAAAAAATAAAATGATCTAAAAGAAAAGAATCTCTCCATTTCCCATATGCTTCGCTGCTTGTATTATTAGTGGCTTTAATTGTACCTTTTCCTCAATGAAATCATAATATGTCTTAGAGCATAAACTGAGCAGTGTAGGTAAGGTTGCCAGATTTAGCAAATGAAAATACAGGACACCCAATTAAATCTGAATTTCAAGTCAACAATTAATATTTGCAATATTTTGGACATACTTATACTAAAAATATTATTCGCTGTTGATCTGAAATTCAAATTTAACTGGGTGTCTTGTGTTTTTACCTCACAACCCTACTTCTGCTCTCTCCAAATAAAGAAGGCTGGAAACAAATATGGAAAACTCTAAGCTACATCCCAAAATATTCATATTCCCTCCCTCAATGCCACCCTACAACATCTCCCAGTGACTTTTTCTCCACAGTATTTTATCTGGCAAGCCTACCAAATGCCTCGAGTCTGAAATATTTTCAGCAATGCCAAGTAACCCCATTAATCTAAGATCTGTGACAAATCTATGGATGCCACTGAAGGTACTACGATACAAGTAATTCCTGATTACTTTCAGGATAGCCAATATTCAAAAGAGAATCATTATATATATATATACATATATATACACACACACACACACACACACAAAACAGTAATGATATATCACCATATGATATTATCACCATATGGCACAGCTAATGACTAAAAATCAGGCAAATTTGTATAGTTCAGAATAAAACAATAAATTAAAGAATTACATTTTTTAACTACTACTGTCAAACCCTCTTGGATAAGTTAAAACTTCCTCCATGATTCCAGGCTATATTAATTTTACAAGAATTTCCTAAGCTGTATATTTCATATGAAGGATCTAGGTATACCATCCATTTTTGAGTAATAATATCTTTGATCAAGTAAAAAAAGCTTTAATTGAATGCATCGTAATAGTTTTGGAGAAAGAAGTATCTGCAAATCTTAATTATATAAATACTTTCCCTGTGAGGAACATTGTTAGGTTATGAGAGTTTAGCCATAACATATACACTCCTAAATTTTTTTGACAACTAAATAAAACTTGTATAAAGCTTACATACAAAAGTAAACAGTTGATCCACAGAACACTTGACAAACATTAAACTTTCACAAGAAAATTTCTATCCAAAGATTTATCTTTTGTGTCTGTACGAATTTAGAAAATATTTTAAAGTAAAAACTAGTGACTCAGTTTTGTTGGTGAGCTCTAACTTGAGAAATCTTTATAGTTCCCAAAATAAATCACTATTTGCAAAATCTTAGAAACTTCAATTAACTTTTGGATTGAACTTGCTCCTAGCGAAACAAAACCAAAAAAAAAAAGAGAAAAAGTAAGATAAAACAATTATCAGACCCATGAAGGGCAGAGTAAAGAAGTCACGTTTTTGTGTCGAATTCCCACAGTGAAAAAGATAAGTAACTATCTTTCAAAAGAAAAGCAATGAGCAGAGCTACAAACTAGGACTGCTCTATCAAGCCTTGCCCTCTGCCGCACGCGCTCCGGGGCCAGAGCCCAGTGCTTGCCTTGCAATCCCAGGAACTGCCCCGGGTGGTGGAGGGCAAACCTCTCCATCTACAGTTTTGAATGCTAATTTATTGTGGATCTGGGCAGCCATTTGCTCCTGAAATGAGAAATGGACCATTACATCTCCTGGCCGAGAGGAGCAGGAACATAAAGAACCACTTACCAGGGAGGAGGAACACGGACCTTGCTGAGCACCTAGACTGGCTGTCTGGGGCAGAAAATGGCTGCATGAATATCTACTGACACGTTCGTGGCTCTGGTGGCAAAGCGGCACTTGGTGGCACTTGGAAACTAAACTGATATCAGAGTTAAGTTAAGCTGATCTGAAGTAAAATCCCAAATAATTTATATTGATGAGCTCCAAAGAAATAAAGAAGCTGTGCTATCAGCAGTAGGCCTCCAGCCAAGAATGGTGACAAACCACAAGGAATGAAAAGCTAATTTACTTGGAATGACCTGACAGAAGCGCCATCTAACCGAGTGAATAACCATACTCCAGGATTTCCTAACAAGGTGATGACAGGCTTCAAAGACACTGCAACTGAACAAATGTGTAGAAACTAGGAAAGCATCAGTTTCTACTGTCAAAATTTAAGAAACTGCCTGCCGTGTAATGGAATGAAATGTTCAAAAAGGTACTTCAGATAACTGCCTCTGCTGTGTGACCTATCATATCCTTCAAAATATATCTGTCATAAAAAATATTTTTAAAAATCTAAAAAAGACTCAAAGTTCTTGAATTTAAAGCAGAATAAAAGATATCTGCTGAATCTTGGGTAATAAAATAATCAATTATCTGAGTGACTTTAAGATCAGCTGCTTTTCAACTACTACATTCACGAAAGAAGGGTCACACTTGTAGTTCATATCAATGTATATTGACGGGGTGTTACTAGGTGTAAGCCATTGTGATAAACATTTCGGCCTTCTTTTTCCCATCCTGGTGAATAATTTTTATTTGAGGCCTCAGTTTTATTTAATTGCTAGCAGTTGTATGAAGCACCATTCTGAAAATGATTGTTGATGCTTAAGGAGGAGCTCAGCAGGAGGATGTGCCAGGATTGATTAATGACATCTTCCTCTGGCATTGGGAGGGAAAAGTGGTGGCATGTGTGCTACGTATTTGCAATCACTGGAAACATCAGAATATAAGACATGACCCTCTGGAGCAAACACATTCAGTCCTGGACCCTATTGATGAAAGAGATACAAAGATACATTTTGAGAAAATCAAAGGTGTCTAAATTTAAACAATTAGGGATATATCTAAAACATAGATGTAATTTTGATTTTTAATTTCATTTTGTATTAGGTGAAATTTGTACTGGTAATGAAACTATTAGCTCTGCAGCCAGCCTCTGGCCCTCTATGATATAAGAAACAGCGACCTTCTCAGGTAGGAAGTTAAAAGTCCTCCACTTGACTAGTAGGACAAATTAGTAGAGGGTATAAGAAACTCCAGTTATAAAAAAGTACCAAGTTCTTTTCGGGTCCGTCTTATTGGGCACTTAAAAAAGAATTTTTTTGGTTTTGAAAAAACAAGTTTGCTGTTTATATAGAAAGAAGAAGAAAATAAAAGTATCTACCAAATTGTGTTCATGGGGATGTGAGTAAAAGGAATTTTCCAAAGAGCTTGGTGTACTGAAATCTACCTTGATGACAATATCACCATAGAAGAAGCATAGACTTTGAGGTCAATGTGGCCTGCCCATCTTGGCTGGATTCTCTTTTAAGTAATCTTCTTGACAGAATAGACATGCGGTTTTTGCATTTGTTCTTTCAAAAGTATGGAGTCAACCTCCCCAGTGGTCTGAGAGAGCCCTCAACTTAGGATGAGGGATGCATTCATCAAGTATTCACCCAAAACAAAGATTTAACCTAATCATTCTATGTCATTGCCAGATTAAAATATTAACATTGGTAATCATGCTCCAAATTTCAATCTAATTTTGAAAAGCAAGCCCTTAAAATACTCTCAAAATTATAAATACTACCTATTGGCTAGGATATAATGACAACACTGTTATTCATTTGGTAGCCACCCAGACTATCTTTCAACCTTTGCCCATAGGTTGCTAAACATTGGTACCTGTGCACTTGCCAGAGGATAACGCACCTTATATTATATAAATCCTGAAAGTTAACAGGTACTCTGCAACTACATCCAAATTATTATCTGTGGCAGATTAAGAAAGTCACACAGGGGCCGGCCTCGTGGCCGAATGGTTAAGTTTGCGCGCTCTGCTTCAGTGGCCCAGGGTTTCACCGGTTTGGATCCTGGGCGTGGACATGGCACCCCTCATTAGACCATGCTGAGGTGGCATCCCACATGCTACAGTTAGAAGGACCCACACCTAAAATATACAACTATGTACTGGTGGGATTTGGGGAGAAAAAGAAGGAAAAAAAAAGAAAGTCACATTCTTTGACACTCTTCTCACGAGAGGTGGAGTCTATGTCCTTTCCTCTTGACTCTAGGTGGGGTTTGCGACTGCTTCACTAATAACATAATAAGTAATAGTAATTCTGTGCCAGTTGCACTGGGCCCAGACCTTAAGTGACTGGAAGCTTCTATTTCCTGGCCCTTGAAACTTTCTCTCTTGCAGCCCTGAACTGCCGTGTATAAGGTCTGTTTATTCTCTGAGGAGCTCCAGTCAAATGGAGAAGCTGAAGGATGAAACACCAAGTGCAAGAGGAGAGAGGCCAATGAGTACCATGGAGCCACACATGTGAGCGGGTGAAGAAGCAGTCTTGAAATGCAGCCTCCAGCCCCAACCACCCCAGCTGCTACCATGTGAATCAGAGATGAACCATCTATCTGAGCCCTTTTGGAATTCCTGACCCATAAGATTATGAGCACAATTGTTGTGTGTTTTAAGTCACTAAATTTTGGGATAGTTGGTTAAGAAGCAATAAATAAACAAAATATCAACCTTCAACTGGGATTTGCCATCCTGTGGTATCCACAGATTAATGTAACCCAACAAAGAACTTAAAATGTAAAAAGAGGTAATACAAGTCTGTTAGAATTCAATGATTGTGGCCATGGAGTGGTGCGTGTGATCTTAATGAAGACACTTGTATCATGACCTCATGCTCTCTATATCTAAAGGGGTCAGTAGTAGTACTTTTGCTTACGTGGATTAATTGCTGTATGGATTATCTACAGCAATTCTTAAGGCAGGCCTTTTCTTTTCATTACCAAGTTTTGTTTTCTTAACTTGTCACCACTTAGTACACCAACATTGGGAAGCAGTATAGCTTGGCAGTTGAACACAGGGGCTTTGGACTCAGACTGCCCGAGCTCATAAGCCTGGCTCCACTAGTCCTGTAACTATGGCCTAACTACTTAACCTATTTGAGGCTCAGTTTCCTCATCAGTAAAGGCAGGAAATGTCTGCATTTTCCACTCCTATTTCACTGGCCAGAGCAAGTCCTGTAGTTGCATTTAACTTCAAGGGAGTGCAAAAGTGTAACCCTACCACAGGCTCAGAAGGGAGAGAATCAAAAATATTTGGTGATAAGCTCTAATGGTTACCATAATTGATTAGGCAATCAAATAGCAAGGTGTGTTACCATTGTGTTTGAAATCAGAGCAAATGAGTCCAACATATGAACTCTAGTATATGAATTTTATGGTGTTTATTCAACTTTTGCCTATTTCCCAATTCTCTTCTATGTTTCAAAGAGTTGTGTTTGGTAGGCAGGATCTCCAAATAAGTGGGATTATACTATATGCTTATTAAATATTATTTATATTTAACATATATAGTATATGTAACATATGCTCATTAAATATTGTTGATTTAACTAAACACATTCTGATGCCAATAGAAGAAAATTATTATAAGTGAAGGATTATGATTGGCTTATTTCTGTCATATAACTTTCAAAAACTGCTTAGTTACTAGTTTCAATTGTTTCACTGTCCTTAGGGTGAAAGCAGCAGCCCGTTTCTTTTGAAAAAGTTGCATGTGGTAATAATTCTGCTAATTTTTAAAAGTTTTTAGTAGGCTCTCATAAAAGATCTCAGCCATTAACACTTACATTAACAAGGCTTTTTTGATTAATTCTTCATGTGATTCAACATGACTACATATGCATATTAGACTATAATTTATAACTGTTTCAAAATAAGTGTTCCTTTCCCACAATTGCATTGCTCTCCACATTATGTTTTAAAGGGAGGCTGTTTTTCTTAATCATGTAGCTTATTAAATGCATTAATGTTTCACAAATGCTTTTCTAATGAACTTGCTTATTTGTTTTTCTTGTTAATAGGAACAGAGGAGAACATAGTATTCTTTTGGACTAATTGAGCAACTTGGATTGGTTATTGCTATTTCTAAAACAGCTATAATATGTGCCAATGGTTTTTCAAATCTATAATTTATATATCTGGAACTATTAGTGTTTCACTTACTGCCATACTTCTAAGTAGCCCATTATTTCTATACCTCTCCCCTCATAGGTTTTGCATAATCAACAAGGCTACCATGGTTGATGATTTGAGAGAGATACATTGCTTTTTTGTATTGGTTATGCAGGAACACTATGGAGAACTACACGTGTGAAATAGTGTGGTTTTGCTGGGAGCTCCCTCTGGGATGAAAGGAGTAAGGAGGGACCAGGCCTAGTTTGGGCCACTGTCAAACTGGGGCCACAGGGGCGAAGGGTTGCCATGGAGGAAAAGAAAGTCCAAAAATAGGACTAAAAATAAGACATAGAGATCAGATTGGAGGAAGTAAGTCAGGGAACAGCATCAAGGCAGCTGGGGTGTCTAGATCATGATCCACTCATTCGAAACAGGGAGACCTGAACTTGAATCCTGGCTCTGCTTCTGGCTGTGCAATGCAAGCCACAAAACCAGTCTTGGCAAGTGTCTAAGCCTTTCTGAGCCCCAGTTTGCCCATTTGCCAAGTGGCAATAATATTGTCTACTCCATTCTGTCTGGGTGAAGGTTAAGTGAGATAGAACTTAATGTGGTGTCTGACACGTGGTAAACATTTAGTACATACAGCATTTTAAAAAGTACCAAAGAATAACATAACAAAAATAAGGAAGAATAAGAATGCAAATTAATGAAAGAAAAAAATTTAAACAAATAAGCCAGAACAAGTTACCATGGGGACTATGCTAAGTTACTCCAAACGTCCTGCTGTGTTTGAGAACTCTTGTCCAGGATCCCAGAGCACATTCCTTAGAGCATGGCAGTGGTGGTAAATCATTTGAGGGTGCATTTGATTTTGGAAAACCGACAAATGCCGTTTAACAGGAAATAAAAGAAAATGTGGTCAATTTTTTGTTAAAAAACAAAGCGTGACTATGAAGTACTGAGATTAATTTTCTCTCTACAGCTGCCAGAATGATCCCTCTAAAATGTCAAACTGATCATGTTCTTCTCCTGCTGAAAACCCTTCAATGATTCTTCACCACCTTTAGAATCAAGGTCCAATACCTTCCAGCAGCACAAGTGTCCTTGTCAGCTGGCCCCTGCTACCTCTCCAGCCTCACGCTCTGCTTCTTCCTCATGTGCCTTTCACTCTAGCTCTACTGAGAGGCCCTGAACAGCACGCCCCCTCATCCCTCCCTGCTTCTGTCCATGACTTCCTTCTTCCTAGAATGTTCCTGCCAGTTGTCTTTCAAAATTGTAGAGCTCACTGACACCTGTCACTCAGAAGTTACCTTCCGTATAAAGCAGTAATGACTGAACTCTCCGACTTAGATGCCCCTCCTCCATGCTTCTCAACCTTGTACCTGCCTCTCTTCTGGAACTCATCACCCTGGATGGCAACCACACTTTCAATTGTCTCTATCCTCTGCTAGATTGAAATTACTTAAAGTATTGTACTATGGCTTAAGAAATTTACATATTGTGTACTCCATGTTGTTTTGGCAAGGGTTAAGTAAGTTCTTGGCTTATAGTAGGTGGGCCATTCATTATGATTATTTATTTCTTACAAACTGCACAGTTTCTGTTAAAGTGTTTCAGGAATATTTAAATGATGATAAGATTATTAGAAGAAGTATATAGGCTCCCCAATTGACTATTTTTGCCACTTGTTCATATCCATAAGTTTGTGGTGGTTGTTAAGAAATTACCTTGCCAGATTCTGGTATAAAATGACATTTGATAAATAAAGTAGTAGTGGATTATGATCAAAGTGTAAAATAGATATCTATGAGTGTACACTGAGATAAATAAAGAATTGAACAAATAAATAAACAGGTAGAAGAGACAAATATCCTGAATAGAAGAATTCTAGATAATTTATGTAGCTACTTCTGCCTCAAGGAGGTCGAGCATAATGCCCCACTCCTTAGGTGTGGCTGTGCATAGTGACTTCCTTCCAAAGAGTACAAGTACGGAAAGCTGAGGGGAGAGTATCTTTACAGTGGGGAGACCCGACAACACCACCCCAGCCAGGTGCTGAAGGTAACACCAACAGGGATAAGTCATGCTGAAAGTGTGTACCCTTGATATGATGTGATGAAAATGACACTTTACCCTTTGTGGTCTTCCTCCCAAAACCCATAATCTCAGTCTAATCATGAGAAAAACATCAGAGAAATCCCAACAGAGGGACAGTCTAGAAAATACTTGACCAGTATTCCCCAAAATTATCACGATCATCTAAAAAAAAAAAAGCCTAAAAAATCTCAGCAAAGAGGAGCCTAAGGAGACATGATGACTAAATGTAATAGTGCATTCTAGATGGAATTCTGGAACAAAAAAAGCATATTAGGTAAAGACTAAGGGAATCTGAAGAAAATATGGACTTTAGTTAATAACAATGTAGCAGTATTAATTAATTATAAAAAATGCATCACACTAATGTAAGATGTTGATAATTGGGGAAACTGGGTGCAATGTACATGGGAACTCTCTGTACTATCTTTCCAATTTTTCTGTAAATGTAAAACTGCTCTAAAAAATAAATTTTATTTTAAAAAAGTAATCTGGCTGATTCTCAATGTTGGTTCTCCCACTTTCCACAAAATACCTAAATGAAACCCAGAAATTGTCACTAAAACTGACAAAGCACTACCAGATTCTGGGAAGAATTCTCACCAACTCTAAGGTAGGTGCAGCTGGACTGAGAAAAATAACTGGCAGCTGAATCATATCTCACCTCCCGAAATAAAGCTGTCCCTCCGGCCTCAAAGAAGACAGAGGGCACTGTTCCTGATGCAGTCCCTCTGGTCTGAGAGAAGATGGACAGGAGAGCACTGTTCCTTTCTCTACTGTCCGGGCTCTCACTCAGAGACCCGGGATTTGTACTAACCAGAAAATTAGCCAGTTGACCTTCTTCTGAATGGTAGCTGTTTTTGAAATATTAGCCGGCGTTTTGGCAGACAGAGTCACTGTAAATAAAGCACTGTGTGATGGGAGGGATGTTATAAGATAAATAACAGTTATTATTGACACTTTATGAACACTGCGAAGACTTTACTTGCATTATTTCATTTCATCCTCATAACAATCCCACAAGATTGGGAAGTGAGAAAAATGAAGCACAGAGAAGTTAAGTGACTTGCTGAGAAATATGCAGATAGAAAGTGGCAGAGCTAGAATTAAAATCCTAACAGGATAATTAGCCCTGAGCTAACATCAGCTGCCAATCCTCCTCTTTTTGCTGAGGAAGACTGGCCCTGAGCTAACATTTGTGCCCATCTTCCTGTATTTTATATGTGGGACGCCTGCCACAGCATGGCTTGCTAAGTGGTGCTAGGTCCACACCCAGGATCCTAATCGGTGAACCGCAGGCCACCAAAATGGAGTGCGAACTTAAGTGTTACGCCAGCAGGCAGGCCCCACACTTTTAATCATTTCACCCAACTTCATTAAAAAACTGTAGTAGCAGTGTATGCTGAAGATTGAGATTCTTATTGTACTTTAATTGTGATCTTTATTTGTACTTTACTGTACTTGATTCATTCAACAAATATTTTTTGCACGTCTACTGTGTGTCAGGTCCTGTGCTGGCACAGGACACACAATGGTGAAGCAGACACATAGACACACTCTTAGACCCAAGGTACCCAGAATCCACTGGATTGGGGGAAGAGTACAACATTTCAGCCCAGCAGAACTACACAGATCTGTGCCTACATACTGGATACTGAGAATCAGCTTGGGAACTAAGAACATCAGTTTGTTCTCCTTTTGTATAAAAGAGAGGATTTAATAGTAAGTAAGTGAACAGGGAGAGAGGCTCAAGGCCAATCGCGCTAGTTTGGTAAACACTGAAGTCCAAGGGGAAGGGAGCACCATCCTGAAAATTCAGAGAGAATGTATCTCTGATAATATTTCACACAAGGGCCTTTTTTTGTTAGTGTTGTCTGAGTAGATTACTCCTAGTGACCCTGTGCACAGCAGAGCAGAACTCTGCCCAGTCTTTTAGCACCATCCTCTCACCTTCCTGCACTATATCAGACAATGCTCTGCTGCTATTCACAGGGTTTTCAGGGCCAATTTTTCCAGAAGTGGGTGACCAGGTCCTTCTTCCTGGTCTGTCTTAGTCTGGAAGCTCTGCTGAAACCTGTCCACCCTGGGTGACCCTGCTGGTATGTGAAATACCGGCAGCATAGCTTTCAGCATCACAGCAACATGCAGCTGCCACAGTATGACAACTGACAGACGAGTGGTGTGGTTCCCTGACTGGGAAAGGAACCTGTGCTGTGGCAGTGAGAGACCTGAATATTAACTAGTAGACCATCAAGGCTGGCTTTCAGAAATCTTATGCTTGGTCTCTTCAATACGATACAAGAAGAAAGAGCCTCATTGAAACTAGAGCAGAAAACTGTATAGGTAAAATAGGTTTGGATGAAATTTTAAAAACAAACAAACAAAAGAATGAGGTAGCAAAGCTCAACTGTTACTTTCTCAAGGAGGGCTCTCCTGGGGGTATCCGCAACAGCCCCCTATTTCCATTTCACTCTTTATTAAAACACCCTGCTTTGTTTTCCTTATGACACATCATCATGAGTTTATCTTGCTAATTTATTTGTTTACTTATCTACTGCCTATCTTTTGCCACTAAAATATAAGGTCCATGAGAACAGGAATATTATTTGTTTATTCGTTGCTGAATCCTCAGTACCTAGAACAGTGTCTTCCACAAGGTTGAAGCTCGACAAATATTTATTCAGTAATCGAATACACAGCAAACAGTACGCAAATGGAGAAGGGTTAACATACGGAAAAATTCCAAGGGAACCCAGATTATAATAGCAGAATTTAAACCCACATCGGAGGAAATAAAGATATTTTTTAAAGTACAAGAGCTCAGGATCAACAAACCAATGGAAAAAAATAGACCAGAAATGGACTGACACTTATGCAGTCATTTGTTTTTCAACAAGGGGGCCAAAGTGATCCAATGGAGAAAGAAGAACTTTTCAATAAATGGTACATATAATAAAATGAATCTCAACTGCTACCATATACAAAAATTACGGAGATGGATCATAGAACTAAATGTAAAAGCTAAAACCATAAAGCTTTTATATGAAAACAGAGGAGAATATATTCTTGATTTGTGGGCAGGCAAAGGTTTCTTAAATCACAGAAAGCCATAAGTTTAAAATTAAAAGAAATGACAAATTAGACACCATCAAAACTAAAAAATCTGCTCATCAAAAGACATCATTAAGAAAATGAATAAGCAAGACGCAGATTTGGAGAAAATATTCACAATACATATATCTGACCAAGGACTGGTATCCAGGATATATAAAGAACTCCTATCACTCAATAAAAGGACAAGAAAGCCAATTAAAAGTGGGCAAAACATTTGGACAGTTCACAAAAGATAGACAAATGGCAAATAAGCAGATGAAAAAGTGTACAACATTATTAGTCATCAGGGAAATGAAAATCAAAACCACAATAAGATACCATTACATACTTAACAAAATGGCTAAAATCCAAAACAATGATGGCATCAAATATTGGTGAGACTGTGAAGCAACTAAAACTTTTGGAGTTACTTGGTAGGAAAGTACAATGGTACAATCTCACTGGAAAAAGAAATATCAGCAGTTTTTTATAAAACTAAACATATACTGGCCTTTGACTCAGTAATTCTAATACTAGATATTAGCTCAAGAGAAATAAAAGCATATGTTCACAAAAATAGCTGTACAAAAATGTTCACAGCATCTGTATTCAGAGGGCCCCAAACTGGAAACAGCCAATGTGTTGATCAAGAGGAAAATGGATAAGCAAACAGAATGTGGTATAATCCCACAATGGAATACTAATCAGCAATTAAAAGGAACAGACTTATGTACCCAACATGGATGACTCTCAAATGCATTATGCTGGTTGGAAGAAGCCTTACACAAAAGAGTACATACTGTATAACTTAATTTATATGAAATTCTAGAATGGGTAAAACTCATGTATGGTGGAAAAATCAGAACAGCGGTTGTCTCTAGGGGTGGTAGTGGGTGTCTCTGGGAAGTGGCATGGGGGAACTTTCTAAGGTGATGATATATCAAGATATAGTTCTTATTGAGAAATGACAGATTTGTTTAAACTAATAAGTTTTGAGGTGGATTGATAGGCAAGGTTAGATTACCAAAACAAAATCTATGTCTAAATAAGTATTATAAATACAGTTATATTAACACTGAAAAATATAAGCAGTACTTCTTGAAAAATGAACTGCATTGTGCAAATGTAACAATTTACTAATGATAATGTAATTAAAATCCTATAGTACATGGACAAAAGCTAGAAAACTGTGGGTAAGCACATACTCATTTTATTCTCATACATAGTGAGGAGTTAAAAGATACTGGTTCATTTTTGTCTTTATTAATTACAGAAATATTGATTGAAGAGCACTTTTGTAAAAAAAGTATGATAAATAAGTTCTACTTGGAGTAAAAAGGGAAAATACATCCATATAGTAAAACTCAGAAAAAGCAAAACATAAGAAAGTAAAAACTGAGAAAGAATACAATAACATGTAAAACCAAATCCCTCATTAAAAACAAAGATTGTCAGATTGAATTAAAAAATTAAATTCAACGTATGTAGTTTACAAGAAACATGCCTAAAACAAAATGACTCAGATGTAGTAAAAATAAAAGGCTGAGTAAGGAAATATCAGTTTAAATGTATAACCTTCAGAGAGGACTTGCTTGAAGCCCCAGTGGAGGTAACATCGCCTGTTAGGCCTACTTCACGTTCTAAGCTCTGGACAGGGACCAGGTCTGCTTTGCTCACTACTTTATCTTCAGTGCTCAGCACAGTGCTTAGAACATAAGAAGTATTCACTGAATGAATGTATTCTAAAAAATAAAGTAAGTAAAATAAAAGAGAAGCACAGATGACATTAATTTCAAACTAAGCAGATTTCAAGGTAAAAATGAAATCAAATAAACGTAACAGTAATTTTAAATCTGTAAAAGAAACAATTCTCATTCGTGAACCTGGTTTTGCAAATAATATGAATCAAAAGAGTTGAAAGCAAGAAAAATGAACAATTCAAAGAGAGATTGATGATGACAGACTAAAATACGTTCAACTCCCTTCCTGACAAAATACCATGAAATTACCAAAAAAAGGTAATATTTAATATATCCATATCAGCAGTGAAAGTAAAAAGAATTGGTCAGAAATTTCCACAGATAGGATGAAGATCTTAAAAGACTGTCACTACCTTTGTAAGAACAAGAAAAAAGAGATAAAATAAAATTCATACTTCATTTTAAAGCTGTCAGAGAGTGAGTGGTGGACACAGAGAAATCCCAGTGGACTAATTTACAGTCAGGAGAAGTCTTTTATAGATGAATAAAGAACAGGGACTGCTTTCACACCCGAAACCAATTACTTAAAGTGGGGGAGGGGTGAAGCTATCATCAGCAGAGTGACTGCTGAAAGGAAGAAGACTAGCCAAGTTTTTAGTGACAGTGTGGGCTGACATGACATACTGGTATCTGGAAGAGCCACAAATGCAAAAGCAAATCTCTCAGCTTGAAATTTCTCCCGCATGAGAAGTCTGCTGTGAAAGTAGTGGTGAATGCAGAGCTGGAAAACAGAAATCTTATATTCTTGCACATTAGTTAAGTTGTAGGCCCTGCTGGAGTTGAATCTGGAAGTGAAGTGAAATGAACTTAAGGTGCAACTCAAAGTCCTTCTAGCTCATATCCTGATGGTGACCAGTCACTCAGTGCAGCCTGGGTAGTTGCGGTTGGGTTGAAGGACAAAGGGAGAGCTCCACTATCTCTTTTGAAACTAGAAATGAACTGAAACTAATGAAAGTCCAGCCTATCTCCAGTTAAGCACTACAGATGGTTGAATTTGAATGATCAGCCCCTCATTCTAGCTGCCTGGTATAAAAATATCACATACTCTCTTATGAAAAGCAGCACACAAAAAAATATTATTTAGCTCACACAGTATCTAATAAAATTACCATCTACTTTTGCCCTATACAAGATGTTTGCGATGCAATAAATATTTATGAAGACATGCAAAGAAACAGAAAAATGTGACCCACAATCAAGCAAAGAAACAATCAACAGGGGCAGACTCACAGATGCCCCTGATGTTAGTATTAAAGACCAAGACTCTAGAATAACTTGTGAAGAATTGTATGTTAAAAATGTAGAAGAAAGCTAGACATAATCAATAACAGTTGGGAAGCTTCAGCAGAGAAATTAAAGCTTAAAAAAGACACATCAAAATGTCTAGATCCAAAACATACAATATTAATACAACAGAATATCAGAAATGGATGGACTTTATAGAAGACTAGACAGAAGAAAGAATCAGCAAACTCTAAGAAAGTTCAATAGAAGATCCCTAAACTAAAGCATGAAGGAAAAAAAGAATGAAAGAATGTCAGAGTCCTGTGGTCCAATATCGCAAGATTCAACATATATGCAACTGGTCCCAGAAAGAAAGAGAGAATAGGGAAAAATAAATATTTGAAGAGATATTAGCCAAATATTTTTTGAAATTAATGAAAGCTTTCTACCCTTTGATCCAAGAAATTCAGTGAACCCCAAGCAGAAGAAATATAAAGAAAAAAAGATACATTACATTTAGGGGAACCAAAAGAATGATGGCAAATTTTTCCTTAATAACAGTGAAAGCCAGAAGACAGTGACATCTTTTTCTTTCTTTCTTTTTTTTGGTGAGGAAGATTGGCCCTGAGCTAACATCTGTTGCCAATATTCCTCTTTTTGCTTGAGGAAGACTGTTGCTGAGCTAACATCTGTGCCAATCTTCCTCTATTTTATATGTGGAACACTGCCACAGCATGGCTTGATGAGTGGTGTGTAGGTCCACACTCGGGATCCAAACCTGTGAACCCTGGGCTGCCAAAGTGGAGCATGTGAACTTAACCATGACACTGGGCCGGCCCTGACAGTGATATCTTAAAAAGGCTGAAAGAAAGAAAAAATTATCAACCCAAATGTAAAGTGGTTAGCTCTAAGCAGTAGGTTACCACTGATTTTGATTTCTTCTAAATAATTTTTACATATTCTTTAACAATATACTTTATATAACTTAAAAACATTAAAAAAGAACAAGCAAGAAAAAAATAATATTATTATATATGGGTCATACTTATAGAAAAATCATAAGAAAACAATTTGACTAATATTTATCCTCATATCAGATATCTAAATGATTAGTACTGTGCTTTTACTAGTCTTTGTAAAATATTTATATCTGAAGATGAACTAACACAACAGAGATTTTAAGCACCAATAGCCCTTTTATAAAGAGATTAAAAGGAACAATCACATCTGTTGGAGATAGATCAGGAAACATTAATGGAAGAGATGTAATTTGAGGTTTGTCAGAAGGTACTTTAAGCAAATGGAGAAAAGATCCAGAGTGGAAATCTCAGGATATCTTTGAGAAACACAAACTAACAGAGATTTTATTCCTAGAGAAAAGAAATGAGAGCTAAGGTAAAAAAAAAGAAGACTGCTGTCAATAGTGGAGAATCTTGAAAGTTCTAATTTTGTAGGCAATAGGCAGCCACTGGTTTTAGAGCAGAGAAGAAATACAACCAGTATGGTACTTCAGGAAAATAAATCTGTACATTGTTTGTACTATGGGTGGGGAAAAGAAGAAACTAGAGCCAGGATTGTCAGTTTGAGTAAGTAGCATTAATACAGGGAAGACGAAATAAAGACCTGAACCATGGAGATGGCAATGAAAATGGAGGTATCACAGCAACAAAACTGACTGTGCCTGGAAAGGGACCGGATGTGGAAAGCCAGGGAGAGAGGAAGTTAGAGAGAAACCACCATGAATAAAAACATCATATCAATATTCTATTAATAATATATAAGTATTTATTTTTTAATGGAGATTGTAATTGTTAGATATGGTAAGTCTGAACTTTCGGAGGTACCTACAAGAACCAAGAGTTATTTGGGAATAAAAGTCTGAAGCTTCAAAGAGAGACAGAGTGAACAAGGAACACATATTGGGGATCATTTTGTCGGACATGGCAGCTGAAGCCCTATGAGTAGCTGAAATTGCTTAGGGAAAGAGTAGAGAGGAAATAGGAGCGAATAGGTCAGACGACTCAACTTTGAAGAATACTCAGAAGAGGGGTGAATAGAGGAGATTAAGAATGAAAGACTGGAGAAGAACCTCTTGGGTACAGGGTCATAGAAGCCAAGGGAAGTTGTAGTAGAGAACATGGAAGTGGGGAAATTTCTAGAACTATGACTGATCTGCTTCCAAACAAAAAGATTTTTAAAAATACCTTTGTGACCATAATCATCCACAGCAGACATTACTGAGACAAAAGAAATGAAAACATATATACTTCCTCATTGTTAATCAAGGAAATGCCCCACATAGTCAGCTGCCTGGAATCTGTAAAATCCATTTACAGAATTATAAATTGGCAACATAGTTTTCACAGATATTGCATAAGACTATGTCTTAAATTTGCAAAACTAGGTGCTTAAGAAGCTGTTAGAAAGTCACAAAATGCTTCAGATACCAAGTAAGTACATGATTAGGTATGAAATTAGGTTCCTTCATTCATTTATTTATAAATAAACAAATAACATAAATAAGCAACTATTTATTGAGCATCTATTATGTGTCAGGTACTATTCTAGGCACTGGAATAGAAACGCTTTCTCCTTTTACTAAAGAAAATGGAATTTATTACAGATGTCTGTAAAACTCTAGTAAATACCCTGTTGAGCAGTGTAATACTAAAATTGCTGCCCTGCTCCTTGTTTTTAAGGTTCACCTATCTTTGCTCTGCATCCTGGTCTCTCCTATGGCCATGAAATAAACTAGTTATTTACAGTCAATTACCATAGTGGACTGGTTATTTTCTGTTCTGTGGTAGGAGGAAATAGTCAACAGCATGAACAGAAAAGAGAGGTCAAGGACTGAGAATGAGGACTGAGCACAGGTGTTCACTGATAATCTTCTAGAGGACTCCTCAAAAGAGGAGAGAATAGGAGCTGTAAGAAGGGTCAAAGAATGAACGGGTATTTAAAGCAGGGAGGAGATAGCACCTCTAGTCCTACCACATTTCGTTTGCTGTCTTCAACCTAATTCAGCAAATATTTATAAAGGAAGTACTAATATCCAACACCGTGTTTGCCTTTTGTGAAAGAAAGACTTGGAAAAATTATCTCACATATGGATCACTCTATACAAGTGATTCTCAATCTGCACTGTGCAACAGAATCACCAGGAAAACTTTTTCTAAATACACATACTCAGTCCCTACTTCCAGAGATTCTGACTCAGTTGGTCTAGGAAAGGGCTCAGGAACTAATATATTTTTAAAAGCTCCCCTGATGATTCTAATACCCAAAAATCACGATTAGCATGTCATTGTTAGACTTTTCTTTGAGCAACAAAAAGAAGCAAGTGAAAAGTTGAAGCCCACACTATCTCTTTAGTTCGTCCTTACTGTGCTATCCAAAGAAGTTCAGGAATGTTGGCATGATTATTCTCTTCAGGTCTTTTAAAAAGCCATAATTATTTGATCATAATTTATAAACCAGCTCAATAAGAGCCTAGAATTTTCACAGAGAACAGCTTCCAAAGTGTTTTTTGTTTGTTTGTTTTTAAAGAAACTCAAGATGTAGTAGTGACAATAATAGGGAACTAATTACCACATGACCATTTCAGGGAAGTAGTTCATTTGGGTTTCTTTTTTCTCCTTTCTTAAAAAGAAGTATTTACATAATCCAACATGTTTTCAGTAAAGAATTTACAAATGGGAACAATTCCCTTTCTGCTGATGTGTTGCATTTGGCTTTGTAACTGATAACCTGCATCCACTGTATCTGCAAATAAAGATGGATCTTTCAAGGGTGGACACTTATCATTTGGACAATCACAAGATCATAGTCTGACAATAACTTGGTCTGGAAATAATCATTTTGTTGGATAAGAGAATGTTTAAATGGGACTCCTTCTGTCCGAGCTTATAATTGAACAACAGGTATTACATTCTAAAGGGAGGTGCTAGGCCTTCTAAGCCTTCTCCGGAGGACTTGGAAAAAAGATGTCCCAAACTAGTTTTGCTACCTCCAAGCTAAGCTGTCCATTGCCCATCTCTTCACTGAGTAAGAAAAGGGTAACTTCATCAGAGAGCCCAATACTGAAGATTTTTTAGTCAGGGTTTTTTGAGAGTTTCTTCTGGAAAACCACTTGTAGAACCTAATATATATTTCTTCCGAGTGTGGTGTGGGAATCAGAAACTGGTACTTGATTCGTGCCTAAAAATTCTAAAGGTTAGTGGGCAGGAGGAGAGGGCTGTTTCAAGAAGAAAGGATCTGCAATCTAATGGCTGAAGACATGTGACTTTTCCCGTGGGCCAAATGGACCCATGAAAGATAACCAGGCTTACAAGGACTCTGACCCTGGGAGCAACGCAAGTGTCCATCAATGAATAAACGGATAAACAAAATATGGTATATATTTATAAGGAATATTATTCAACCTTAAAAAGAAAAAAAGGAAATTCTGGCACATGCTATGAGATGGATAAAGCTTGAAGATATTATGTTAAATGAAATGTCAGTCACAAAAGGACAAATGCTGTCTGATTCCACCTGTGTATGAGGTATCTAGATTACTAAAATTCACAGACATAAAGTGGAACAATGTTTGCCAAGGGCTGGAAGGTGGACTGAGGAGTTAGTGTTTAATGGGCTCAGAGTTAAACACTTATTCTGGAGCGTGGATGAAGAAGAAGTTCTGGAGATGGATGATGGTGACGACTGCCCAATAACGTGAATGCACTTAATGCCACTGAACTGGACACTTAAAAATAGTACAATTTGTGTTGTTTTTATTTTACCTTTATTAAAAAAAGAGAAAAACAAAAACAGATCCTGACAAAAAGGATTTCCTGGAGGAGTGAGATGATCCCCACAGAGGGAGGGTCTGGATGGGCCACTGAAAACCAGAGACTGAGTAGGGATTGTAACCTGTCAGTCAGGAGAGACAAACCCACATTAGGGACTGCCAAAGACAGAGTCCCAGCCCTAGGGGTTCTCTGAAGAATTTATCAAAGCAACTCACGGTAAAAAGAGAAGGTTGGTGTCTGACACAGAGGGCCTTGAAACCAGTTTAGGACAGCACCAGTCATATAAGGCTTTGCTCTTTATCCTACCTCCTTCTTGCTCCCTGTGCCTGTCTTAGGGGAGGAGGTGAAGTGAGGAAGAGTAAAGAAGCCCACTGTGCCCCTCTCCTGACCACAGGCTTCCTATCCCAGGGAAGGGGAGGAATTCAGAGACTATTTAACACCTGAGTGTGTCAGAAGAGCCATGGAATCTACCAGAGAGTTCATCCAGAAGTAGGGAACATTGATTTAACAGAGTAAGTTTAAAGAAAGAGGGGCGAGAAAGAATGAAGTGGCATTCTCTTGGCATCCTATGAGTCTAGCTCTCTCAATTGCTCAGTTAGAGAAAATTCTCTCCTTGGTGCTTAGAAGATTCCTTATGGAAGAATCATCTCTTTCACTTCTCTCCTTCTTCCTTACCTTCAGGAAGCCAGGTTGGCGCCTTAATCATCATCTCAGTAAATACCCCAGGGGACACAGTATCTGGGAAGAGGTCCCCTCAAAATAAATAAACAAAAATAATTTTGTACTCATGGCCTATAATGAGGGAAGGGAATACAGAGCAGATGCTATGCAAGTCTGTGGCCAGCAAGACTGCCACCAAAGTGACTGCTGGCTCCTCCATCACAGCCCAAGCTTTTCATTTTTGGAATGTTGACTTGGTAGACCAAAATAATTATTTGTGGCTGAATGCATTCATTTATTCAATATGCTTTTATTGAGTACCATTATATATAAAATATTGAAAGGAATAAAAGATAGATAAGACATGATTACATACTTTAATACACATGTTCTAGAAGAGGAAAACATATAGACTCACAATTAACTATAATATAGGGCAAAGAGAGGAACAAATAATCATGGGATTAGAAGCTTTGTAGAGAAGACTACATTTAAATTGAACTTTGAATGATGAGACCATTCTGAGGGGAGATGGCATAATTGGAACAGAGAATAACTAAAGTGGAGAGGATGCTGAAGTAAAGATCAGACGGCAGAGAAGCAGGCAGCTGATTGTGGACTATGATGTAGCTGAGTTTGTAAGTAGTGTAGAATGCTTTGAGAAATGAGATCCAGGGGTAGGAAGACAGTTTGGTACAAGATTGCCAAGAGCCCCGAAGGCCAGAAAGTTTGTACTTTGATAGTTAGTGGGGGAGTAATTTAAGGTCTATGAGTGGGTGAGTGATGCAATCTAAAATATGGTTTAGGAAGAATAAATAGAAGGCTATTACAATTTCTCAGTCAAGAGGTAACGATGCCCTTAAGTAGGATGGTTGCTGAAGCAATTGGAAAGGAGGAAATGGATGGGAGAGGCCTTTGGGAGGTGGAATAAATGGGGCTTTGCTCCTGATTGCATATGCCCTTTCCACACCCTCTGTTTGACCCTCATTCCTTCCTTCTTCTGATCATAAAAGTGTATAATGTGTCCCTTACTACACTGACTTATATTTCCTGGAAAATTTCTCATCAGTATTAGGTAAGGCTTCATTTGCAATACTTATGAAAAGACATCCCAAAGGACCAATCTTGATGTTCAAAATGGAGAAGTAATATTCTACCTCAATGTTGGTATTTTATTTTCTCTGTATTCTGGACTTTCAGGTAAAGTTTCCCCATTTTATCTTAAGATCTTTACTCCTCAAGAGTGTAAACATACAGTAGAATATTTCTCCTGAAGCTTTTGGCTACTCATGCAGAATGGAAATCAGGATCATAAAACTAAAGTTATTAAAAATGACAGTAAACTCCTCTCTTTGTTCCATTATTCAGCTTTCAGAGTATTTCTGCTCTCTAAGAGCCTCAGAGTATTAATTTTATATATTTAGGAAAAAGGACTTTAACAATAGATTTATATAACTAAATTATGAGAAATTAAGAAAAGTAATCATCAAAATAATTGTTTACTCATGGCCTTTTTATAATTCAATTGTTAAACAAAATCCAGATAATGTATTAGTCACTTCATTTTTTAAAGGCCAGAAAAGAGGAAAATATTTTATGTTTACATTTCTATTTTTCACCATTTGTAGACTAGGCTAAAATCAGCTGAAGTTGCCAGTATGTGGCAACAGGGAAGGGCATGTCTTTTGAGGAAAGCTTTGATCTTGGAGATGTATAGTTTCTTTTTTTTTTTGAGGAAGATTAGCCCTGAGCTAACATCTGCCACCAATCCTCCTCTTTTTTGCTGAGGAAGACTGGCCCTGAGCTCACATCCATGCCCATCTTCCTCTACTTTATATGTGGGACACCTGCCACAGCATGGCTTGACAAGCAGTGTGTAGGTCCACACCCGTGATCCAAACTGGTAAACCCAGGGCTGCCAAAGCAGAATGTGTAAACTTAACCACTGCATCACCGGGCCAGCCCTGAGATGTATAGCTTTTGAAGACCTGCATGGCTGTGTCTGACATAGGAAATTGTGTATTTCCATGCCCTGGCCTTTTCTGCAGAAATGTATAGGGTAACACAGGCCACAGACAATGGGCGTGCGCTGAGTGAGCAGTAGTGAGTAGAACAGCAGGCTGGAGTGCAGCAGCTGTGGTTGCAATGCTGCTGGGATACTCAATGGTGTAACACAGGGCGTGCTGAGGAACTGGGAAATGGGGGATCTGTTTTCAGCTCAAACTTCAGGCAGGAAATAATCTTTCTGACAAAAGGGGAAAAAATTACACCTCCTCCCCAGCCCCTCCACCAGCACAGTTTTAAGCAAATCTTGGGCTGAGCAGACAGAACTCAGTGCAGATTAAATACAACAAGTGCTCTGGCTACACAACATCTAACTTTTACTAAGTGCCAACTGTAACTAAACACTCTCTCTACACACTTTCCCTGTATTATTTTACTCAATTGTTAAAACACTTTTCTTATCACACCCATTTAACATAGGAAAATACTGAGATTGAGAGGTGAAGTAGGTTGCCCAAGATCAACATCTACTGAACCAGGACTTACGCCCAACTAGACTGATCAGACTAATGCCAGAGACAAGGCTTTAAATCTTCTCCTTACACTGACTTTTGCTTGGACAAAGCCGGCTGCCCTCTTCCACAGGGGATATTGATGCCTAGCGAGGCCTGCATTGGAAGCGTACTTCTAGTGAGCTCTGAACATTTTTGAGGGAGCGAGCATTTGTGAGGATTAGCCTTCTCAGACAATTTATCTGGAGAATGTTTACTTCCAGAGAATGTGCCAAAGGGGTGTTTTTATTTAAAGTGCCCGAGGGAAAGGATTTTCAAAAGACAAGAGAATGTTGTGCTATCTCTCACGGTCTCTAAGCACACAGGAAGAAATGTATCCTCCCTACTGCTCCAGGCCATGAACTATGCGTGCTTCCTTTCTGGGGAGGGAAAGGCTTCTAGGGCGGTTACCGTCGCTGAGGGCTGTGGAGTGGATTATTTCCCTTCACTCCTGTTGCCAACTGAAAAAAGACACTGCAGTAAGATTATGGGAATGAGAAAGCTACATTTAGACATGGATCTTCCTGGGCAAGATCAAGTAGGATAAAAACTAAAGAGAATAAGCAAAAATGAGACAACACAAGGAGCGGAACCTGGCCAGATCTGAGTGGGGAATCTTCCCTTAGCCACAATGAAAGAAGGGGAGAGAGTTGTTCCAGGTCTTTGGGGAGGAGGGATGGAAATGATACAAGGACACCATTGCATGTAGTTCTACCCTGTTGGCTAGCACCCCAACACTCCCCAGCTCTGTTACTATTATTATCATTAGCTTCCCTTTAGACAAATTTTCTGGATCATTTATATTCCTATAAAGTACTTTAAATCCTTTACTGGACTAGGCTGTATAAATTCATAGATACGAATACATACTTTTAATAGAAATATTTACATCAATATTACATGATTCATATTAATGTATAATATTTGCAAATACATAAATTTAAAATATATTATTCATTCAGAAGTTAATGTATACTATAGTAATGTAGATCTCATTCCAGGGTGTGGGTTTAGTAGTTCTCAATAAGTCATATTTTGTCTTCATACAGGCCTAAGATAAGAAATCCTTCCAGATAGTCTTGCATATGGATTCCCAGGCTGGAGAGTGGGGTGGATGCCATCTGATCATAAGTGCCAAGAATCTGGTATCTGGTGGGGTAGGGATTGAGTGGAGGTGGGAGAGAAAACCAAGATGGCCATACCAGAATTCTGACTAGGAATGCCACTTTTGACACTGGCACAAAACAAAGCACACAGAACATACAAGTCCACGTGTATAAGTCAACTTCTGAAAGGGTGAGATTGCCGCAAGGCTCAGAGTTGGGCTGGAAATTTGGAGGTGTTAGTAATAATTTTTGTGTGTAAGGACAGAACATATCTGAGTCACATAAACAAGAGAGTGTTCACGATGCGCCCAAATGAGCAACTCCCTGGTGAGGAGCCCGTGGCTATATTAGCACTTTTTAGGTAATGGGAACTGTGGCTTCTTGGGTCAAGGGGGGATTAAGAAGTAGTGCCAGGGAGAGTGCTGCCCTTCACTGGTAAATGGCCATTCAGCTTTCAACCCAGTTATTTCAGCTGCTTCTCAACAGGATGAAGATCCACTCGGAGGTAGGTGAGGAATGAGAATATGGGTATACAAGAGACGTTCTGTGTGTGTGTGAATTATGTCATGACAACATGAAGCACAGTTTAGGCAGGACTAGTATATAGTGTGTCCTTCTTTTTATAGTTGCAGAAACTAAGAAACAATGGGTGAGGCAACTCTGTGCAGATCAAACTTTGAAGACGGTGAAGGAGTCATGACATTTGCTGTTCCAAATTCCAGTCCTCTGCCCTTTCTCAAAATCTACGGTGATTTCTCAGTGGTAAATATTCTACTGCAAGTGATAATATAGTGAGTATGTTTATTACTATAATTTTATTGACTGCATATTTAAATCTTCTCATGCATCATCTCACCTAATTCTCACACCTGAGGTAGTGACAGAGCCAGGATTTGGAAAGAGTTCTGCACTACTAGTGATTCTTGTTGGTTGAGTGCATGTTTACAGCTCACCCATTTATTAGTTAATCCTATAGATATTGTTTTTATTCCTCACTGTAAAGATTTTACATATAAACAAAGCAGGACTATCTCAGAGAGAGAATCCCTTCCTTCTGTTCTTTCCTTCCTCTTTTCTTCTCTCCTTCCCTCCCTCCATCCAAAAACCACTCAATAAACACTTTCTCTGTGCTAAGCACCCTGCTAGGCACTGGGAATAAGATTACAAAAAGATAAAAATCCCCTTGTTTTTAGAATTCACGATCTAGTCAAGAGAAAAAAAGTATATAGACAGATAGCTATAATTTTATGTCTTTTAAACCCCAAATCAGAGCACTGCAGGTACCATTGACTTGCCTACTTATCCTCTCTTGGTTTTCCCTTTCTACCAATATCTCCCCTGGTACACTGAATATTTTGAAATTCAAATGTATTATATTATACTGTTCTAGATAATGTTATATATTACGTGATATATAATGTCATATATACTGACATTTTATCTGCCCTACTTAATAAGTATTTCATAGATATAAGCAAAATCTTTGATAATAGCTACAGAGCAGAAGTTGGGAAAAAACAGGTCTTGGGTCAAAACCAGCTGGGATTCGGGGAAGGTAAGAACTGTTCTTTGAGAACCTGATGAATCTGAGAGGACACGGGGTCTAGGGGTGGGAAACTGGTGGGAGTTCTGGGTGCTTTGTGTGTGTGTATGTGTGTGTGTGTGTGTTGGGGGGGAGTTGGATAACGACAGGAGCAGCCTCCCCCCTCTGGGTCACATATCTTTATAGTAAGCTTTTCTGGTAAGAAAAGTTGTGAATTTCCGGAATATCTATACATATTCAATATAAGTTCATAATGCATTTAAAATCCTGACAAATTGTTTTTGCATCATCACTTCTAATAAACCTAATATTTAAAATCTATATCTAACAGTACAACATTATGAATGAGCTTCAAAGAATTGGTGAACTCCTTAAAATTATATGCAAAATTGTGAGCACATGTGCATTTTTCTAGAAAGGGTCTCTAGTTTTCATCAAATTCACTCAAAAATGACTCAAAAATGATTAAGACTCAATGAATAGATAATTAAAAATTGAGAGTCAAGCCCATAACAAGGATATTTTTCCCTTGTAAAATTATGCCTTTTAAGCGTACCATTCTGACATAAATACTGTACTTACATCAAGAGCCACAGACTGCTTGGCCCAGGACTTCTTCACTTGATCATACATAATTGTGTTGTTGATGCCAAGGCCACAAAAGATGACAAAAGCCTAGGAAAGAGAAAGCCTGCTAATTAAAAATTGCAAAAACTTATTGGCATAATCTAATATGAAAGCAGGCAGTCATCAGGGATGAGTCTGAAAATATAATTTTATTGTACACAAACGTAGACCTTGGGGAAATATGCACATTAAAATTCTTAATTACTATTGTCATGTAACAACTTTATAGCTCACGTTGCACATGAGGAAAAGTTATTGATTTAATGTGATTGTGACAAAATGACTTTACACATTTAAAAACATAAGTACAATCTGTTTAAATGTATTCTTAATTTATTGAGAGTGTGGACTAATTTTAATAGCTCTATTCCATTTAACCAAAAAAACCTCTGTCAGTGGCTAAGCTATAACATATTTTGGTGAAGAAACCAAGTGAGTTTTCTCTTAAGGTGAATGTTAAGCGGAAGGAAGACAGATTTAGAACCAGTTAATAAAGAAGCTGTGAGATATTCTCGACTAGAGAAAAATGATCACAGGGTTTTCACGTTGGCTGCTGGTAGTCTATGGGGAAGCCTATTCTAGGCTAAGCTATCCAGCTAGAGGGCAGACTGGAGTAAACAGAAGTTTGTAAACATAAGAAAGGTGAGGGCCATACACCTAGCAGAGCTGGCAAGAAGTCTCAAGACTGGTTCTGAACACACGCGAGTAAGACAAGAAGAAGACAATACTTTGGAGAGAAGAGGGGGCAATTCACTTCTGTAATAACATTAGGATAAAAGTAATCAACGGTCGCAAAATAATCTAATTAGTAAAAAATAGAATCAAATTTTACCTAAGCATTGACAGATTATTTAAATCTTCCTTTAAATTCTGTCAAAACTTGTAAGTATAATGGTAATTGATTAACAATTATTTATCCTTACAAATTTGGACAAGCTGCACCAGGAGGCTATTGCTGACTCAGCTATAACCCTTGGTTCACAAATTTATTTTCTTACCTCAAAAAGTCGTTGATCTGCATCATCAAAAGGTTTCCCGTCAAGTCTATTTAACACTTGAGCCACTCCTGTGGGAAGAGTTTGGGATATGTGGTCATTTTCAGCACCGGACGCTGTATTACTACAATATAGTAAGCCCCAGCTGACTCTGTGCCTCCTTTAAGTAACTCAGACACTCAGTTTAATCTCTGGTCTCTCTAGTGCCCACTGTCTCCAGGAGAGCGATCCGACACGTACAGCGATGCAGTCTATCTTCAAGGCTGTGATATCCAGACTAGGTCTCAGCGAAGCCTCGAGTTCTACCAGGCATCAATCTGATTCCCTAAAAATAGTTTTCAAGATGACTGTGCACAGTAACTCTGATGTATCTGTCATATAAACATACATATATATGCAATTATATATATAACTGAGTATATCTAGCTGTATGTGCATGTATACATATATACATATGTATATATACGTATATACATATTTCAATTTCATGAAGCACAGTGGCTGAGTGAGGCAGTATGGTATAGTGATTAAGAACATGGGCTTTGGGGTCAGACTTGTCTCAGTTCAAATTTCAACTCCACCATCAACTGTTACCTTGAGCAAGTTACCTAACCTTTTTAGCACTGAAATTCCCCATCTGTAAAATGGGGATTTAAATGTTAAATATCTCAGAGGGTTATGAAGATTAAATGAAATAACGTTGGAATGTTTGTAAAGCATGTTGCTCCACATTGAGTGAACATTGAAGAAATGTTACGAATTATGGCACAGTTAACCTTCAAAACAAATTTAGTTCTGTTGCCTGCTACCAATGGGGTACATATAGCTGTAACAAAATTAATTTATGTGTGCTTCCTCTTTCCAAAGTTCATTTCCAGCATTATACCAGATGTTTGGGGACATGACTATCACAACACACAACTCCAACCAGAAAAACTGGACAATCTTGAAAACCATTCCTGTGTCCCCATTTAGTACAAACAAAAAAATAGCTGTAATTCTAAAGCACACTCATATTTTTAAAAACACTTAACCTTCCACCAGGGAGATAAGTCATCATAGGCTAGAAGACATATATAATGAGATGCAAATCTTTTAGCAAGTAACAGGCAAACTACAGTCTTAATTTTGAAAGAATAACAGATGTTGACTGTTAGGAATGCACTGTAGGACTGTATGTGAGATTGCCATTGGACATCAACAGATCACACACGATGTTTCTTATGGATTTTCTCTTCTCTTTAAACTTAGATATATTTAAAACTTTGTACATGATGTAATTCAGTGCTTTGTACTAGAGACTCAATTTCCCAAATCTTAGAATATTCTTTTTTTTTTTTTAAAGATTGGCACCTGAGCTAACATCTGTTGCCAATCTTTTTTTTTCTTCTTCTCCCCAAAGCCCCCCAGTACACAGTTGTGTATCGTAGCTGTGAGTGTCTCTGGTTGTGCTATGTGGGATGCCGCCTCAGCATGGCCTGATGAAGGGTGCCAGGTCTGCACCCAGGATATGAACTGGTGAAACCCTGGGCTGCTGAAGTGGATGGCACAAACTTAACCACTCGGCCACAGGGGCAGCCCCTAGAATATTCTTTATGTTCAATAATGTAACAGTGTTTCTCTGCAAATTAAGCAAACTGATGAAAAAATTCTGTTGGAATTCAAGTCTTGATAATATTGACAGAATACTACATCCTTTGGTAAGTAGTGGTGTCTTAGAGTTTAACAGGCAATCTTATGGGGAAGCAAAGAGAGGCAAATACATGAATTAGTTACCAAATGCATCAGTTACCTTATGCCTCTTAAAAAAAACCCCTAATTTTCATTGTGTTTCAAAAATTTGAACTAATGCCTCTATCCTTCATAACTTTACTTTAACCACTGACCTCTTCTTGCTTAGATGTCTTTCTTATGTTTGATATTTTCCTAACTTGAGTTTTTGAGAGGAGGGAAAGGAGCAGGGAGGGAGAGAAACATTGGAAGCTGCTTTGGCCCACAATCCCCTTATTCTGGGGAAAGTGTAATTATTTCAGAAACATCCAGGCAGAAAGATGTATGTTCAGTATATGTCTAGTAATGCACGTTCTCTCTTCTTTTGCATTTACTCCATGTGTAACAGCATAGATATAAACATATAGATGTAGTGGGAAAATTTGTACTAGGAGTTACGAGGGCCTCAGTTTTAATCCTGACTCACTTTGTGACCTTATTCAAGTTTTTAGTCTCTCTATCTCTCTGTCTCTGTCTCCGTCTCTCTCCCTGCCTCAATTTCCACAAGGCAAAATAAGAGTTCTATATGTTGACTGATTTCTGAGATCCCCTCCAACTTCAAAATTATTGGTTCTTATTTGAAAGAATAAATATTTGTTGATTGTTCTGATTAATGTCGATTCATCAGGAGTCTGCACTTCTGAGATTATACAAGAAACATAGGTTGATAAGTCCTGCACATTAAAAGAGGAAATACATAAAAAAGATATAGATGAATTTTAAAGTAAATCTGTATTTCTTTATAAAAGAAGTTGAACTATTTAGGTAATGTCTTACCAATTATTTGGTGGTTGCTATTCCAAATAGGGACGCAGAGAACAGATCTTATGTGAAAACCAGATATCTGGTCAGCCTAGGATATAAGAAAGTAGTTAATTAAATTAAGTATTAGCTATCCACTCCCGACTTACAGCTTACCACTCTTCATAACAGATAATTTGAAATAACTTTTAAAAAGATACGTTATCATCTAATTTTTAAGTGTATACACTCACCTCTCTTTTTTAATTTAAAACATCACAATGAACATCCTAAGGGAATCAAGCCTTAATATGAATCAACCAAAACTCCCCACACCAGCACTACCTCGCCCAATTCCTGCAGCCGTCAAGAGCTGGACGTATAACCATCTTGATCACAATCGCACCACCAAACAAGAATTCTGACAACTGTTTCTGCTCTGAGTAGTCAAAGCGTTTTAATTAAACCAGCGGTCAATATTTCTCTTGGATTGGGTACATCTGCTAGTAAAAATGTTTGAGCCTATAATGCTGCCTTATGTATATTTGCTTTTAATGTTCTATATTTTTAACATTACTAATTTACTATGTATATTATAAAATCATATACAAAAAATTGAAGTTGCAAAAGATAAGATAAATGCAGAGGTTCAAAGATTTTCTTTCTGTACCCTAACGGATTGACAGGAAATGATGGATTTGAAATATGAAGGTACAGTTTTCAGCATCAAACAAACATCATTCAATAACAAGCTCCTCTTAATATTAAAACCAATGGCTCATATTTGAACTGTAAGATAGGAGCTACTAAAGACTGAAAGGCTGTTGTGGGTTAATACGATCTTGATTTCTAGTGAGAAAGGTCAACCTGTCATCCCAATACTATAGGAGAAAAAATAAGATGTCAAGGTTTCAGATCATAGGTATTGAGATAAAAAAAAAATTCTTATATTTTTAAATATTCACTGTAGAAGGCAAGAGCTCTATATTTTAAAAATTTGAAATTGGAAGTTAATTTACACACCTAAATTTTACATTTGGATTTTTTTTTGAGATTTATTTTTCTCTGAGAAATTAATTTTCCAGATGTCTTCTGCTCTTGATACTAATATGCTACTTTCTTGTTTTTAGTACATATTTGGTCTTGTTAAAAAAATCCTCTCCTACTCCTAGCTCATGAAGATATTCTCCTATTCTTTTCTCTAGATTTTCATTGTTTTAACTTTCACATTTAGATATTCAATCCAACTGAAAATGATTTTCACGTATAGTGTGAACTGAGAATCAAGATTCTATTGTGTTTTTTTTAGTGGGTATCCAATTGACCAGTCCCATTTTGGGGGAAAAAAGAATACTTCTCCCCACCACTTAGCAGTACCACTTTTTTCATTAATTAAGTGTCCATATATGTTTGGATCTGTTTCTGGACTTTCTATTCTACTTCATTGATCTATGTGTCTATCCTTATGTCAATACTATGCTCCTTTAAATAATAAGATCTTATAATGAGTCTTGGTATCTGGTAGTGTAAATCCTCCAACTTTGTCCTTCTTTAAGATTGTCTTGACTATTTTTGGCCCTTGGTGTTTCCATATTAATTTTAGAATCAACTTGAAGTTTACACACACACACATTGCTGAGATTTTTATTGGGATTCTCTTGAATTTATTGACCAATGTGGGAGAGAACTGACATCTTTACAAAGTTGAGTCTTTCAATCCATAAACATCCCTCTATTTAAGCTTCTTAAAATTTCTCTAAGCAAAGTTTTTTAGTTTTCTATGCAGAAGTCTTAGACATAATTTGTTATATTTGAATCTGGTGTTTTGAAAGTTCATGTTATTGTAAATGGTGTTATTAATTTATTTTCTAATGTTTTAAATGGACATAGAAATATAATTGATTTTTGTATTTTGAACTTGCATCCATCAATCTTGCTAAATTCAACTATTAACTTTAATATCTTATCTATAGTGCTTTGGATTTTCTAGGCACATCATCTTACTCTTCAATTCCATACCTTTCAATCATGTGATTTTTAGATCATATGATCTTTTTTCTTTTTTAGTTTGCTAATAGGATGAATTACATCATGATTTTTTGGAATTCCAGATTCAAAACAAAACAAAACCAAAAACATTAGTTTTTGATGTATAAACCATTTATTCAGTGCATTCTTCCAACATATTTATTTGCCACCCTCTATTGCTCCAGACACATTGCTGGATGTTGAGGATATAAAAATGAATTCAAAGAGCTGCTATCCTTGAGGAGCTCAGTGTAGTAAAGGTAGAAATAATTAATATAAAATAAATGTCCAAGTAAAAAATGTTCAAAACACTATAGTAAAGCCAGTAACTGACTGTTCAGAGAAATCAGAAGCAGCTTTAGATCCTTGAAAGTGGGTCTTCAAAGATGATGATGACAGTCATGATGATAAGCTAACATTTACTGGATGTTCACTCCCTGTCAGGCTCCTTGTTCAGAACTTTCAAATGCATCACCTCATATACTTGTTAAAACAACCCTATGAGTTACTGTTAACATCCTCCTAACAATCAGATAAGACTTAGAGAGATTAACTGCCTTTAAAGTGGAGACACTATTTCCAAGGAAGCCAGACAATAACAAACACATTTATTAAAGTTATCTTCCAAAAGAACAAAGTGATTTCCTTCCTCTCCCTAAGGATAAAGTCTGAATTACAGCAATGCTAGTGAGCATGAAGAGAAGGAGGTCGATTTTGGAGAGGTCTGGGAGGTATAATCTACAGACTTGGGCTAGCCAGCGCAGCACTAGAGTGGCTGGCTCTGTTTCGTCTTGCTGAGGGTCATACACAATTGTCAGTGGTCCTGAACCAGCACTGAGCAGTAGGCACAACTGCCTCTGCCAACTCTGGGACAACCGTAGCCCCTCTCTAACCTCTTGTAGGAAATCTGAAGCGGCTGAGGGAGGAGGTCACAGTGCAAAAAGAAGAAAAACATGCAATGAGTGAGAGAAACAAGGAGAGAGACAGATTGAGAAGCCGGTAGGGAGAAAAACAAACCTTAGGCTTTTTGCCAGTGAAATAAAAAAGAATTTTGTTTACCAAAAATTATTGTAGTTTCCCAAAAGAATTTTTTATTCTGGGGAGGTGGAAGTATGTGTTCTCTCATCCCTACAGAGGTAACATTAAGTAAGGGTGGAGGAGTTCCTTGAGGTGGGGAACTCAGGAAGTTTGATGGAACCGATACTGAGTTCAAGTTCACACACATTACAATTGAGAGATGGCAATGAGAGAGGAGCTGGAGACAGTAACCTTAGAGTCATCAGGCTCTGGTGGTAACTGAGTGTGTAAAATCTCCAAGGGAGAACTCATCCAAGAAAAAGACAAAAAGCACGAAAAATTGAACCTGAGGAGACACAATATTTAGGGCAGGAAGAAGACGGTGGGGTCAGTGACAGGGATGGAAAACAACTCCAAAGCTCATACTCTGAACCTAAAGGCTTCATAGCATTTCTAATGTGTGAACACACTGCTACAACCTTTCCAGAGAGGGATTTATTGACGTGTATCCAGAGTCTAAACAGAATAAATACCTTTGACTTATCAATTTCATGTCTAGAAATTTATCCTATGGTAATTATCATTGCTATGCACAAAAGTTTACATAAAAAGGTGTGAACCATCGCATTATTTATGATAATGATATATTAGAAATAACCTGAATATTCAACTGAAGAGAGTTGTTTAGGTAAATCATTGCACATCCACACCATGGAATATTATCCGTCTAATTAAAATCATGCTATAGAAGAATATTTATTAACATGGGAAATTTTAATATATTAAGTGATAATAGTGTGGGTATCTGTGGGTGTACGAATACATATTATATACATTAGAAAATCCCGGAAAAATTAAACCACAATAGTTCCCTTTGAATTATTTGCCTATGGGAGTTTTTGTTTCTTTACTTTTTAAATAGAATTGATTTTTAGAACAGTTTTAGCAAAATGAGTGCAAGTACAGACGGTTCCCATATGTGTCCTGCCTGAACACGTGCACATCAACATCCTTTACCGTCAACATCACTCACCAGAGTGGTACATTAACTATATTTGATGAACCCACACTAATACATCATTATCACCAAAAGTCCATTGTTTACATTAGGGTTCACTCTTGATGTTGTACATTCTATGGGTTTTGACAACTGTGTAATGACATGTATCCACCATTATAGTATCATACAGAGTAGTTTCATTGCCCTAAAAATCCTCTGTGCTCCATCTATTCATCCTTCCATCCTTGCTCACCTCTGGCAACCACTGATCCTTTTTGCCTCCAGCTTTATTGAAGGACAATTGACAAAATTCTGACATATTTAAAGTGTTAGCTCAGGGCTAATCTCCCTCAAAAAAAAAAAAGCTTAAAGTGTACAACATGATGATTTGATATATGTACACATTGTGAAAGAATTCTGCCTATGGGAGCTTTTAAATTATTGTTTCTATTTTCTAAATCTTCGATAATGGATTACTTGTACACAAGGGAAAAAGTTATTTTCTAAATAGAACTAAAGGGGAACAATTGTGTCAAATGTCGCAGAATGGTCAGATAGGATAAGCACTGGAAATGGGTTACTGAATTTAGTAACACAAAAGGCTAACTGAAAGAAAAGGTAGTCAAGGGAAGAAGGGATGGGATCAGGAATAGAAGTCAAGTGGTTAGTTCTGGAGGAGAGGAAGGCCACGTTGAGAGAACAGAGCTGCATCAATCCAGAGCTAGTCTTGTATGGGCTGAGCACAGGAGGACAGGAGAAGCAACAAAGAATGTTGAGAGCGTCTTTAAATCGTTCCCATGTGGCTGAGGGAAGGAAGTGAAGCCACACTAACTGGCTATGAGACCAGGGAAGAGCGGGTGGTGATGATTAGCACGCTGGATGAGCCCAAGGAGGAGAGCGGGCAGAAGGAAGGAGGGCAGAGTAGGATGAGAGTAAATTGTCCAAATTTAAGATCATTACGGCAATCCCCTAGTCTTCTATTTGGGGCAATAGCTATTGTTTCTGGAAAGTTAAACTAATCCAGGTTAGTTTATATGACCATATGAAACAGCAGTGACGGGGAGCATACATCATCCTCTGCAGGGGCTGAGGGAGAAAGAGAAGGGAGATGAAGCTCATCATAGAAGCTCAAGACCTCTGAAGAATGAATCCCAAACAGGGATAAAGAGGAATAATACAGTATGAATGAAGGAATCGTCTCTGTTCATCAGATAAACCCAAGTCTCCAAATCGTATCAGTCAATGGCTCAAAAATAACTATCAGCCTCTTGACCCCAATCAAGTCACCAAAACTCTCCATGCCTCAATTTTCACATCAATATTTATCTCCTGCACACCAAAATGTTGGCATTAGTTATCTCTGATTTTGGAATTATAGAAGATTCTCATCTTTTCCTCTTTGTGCTTTTGCTTATTTTCCAAGTTGTTTTATGAGAATATATGTGTGAAAGGGCTTCAAAATTTGTAAGGCATTTTACAAATGTAAATATTATTAATATTGAAAGGACTACCTACCCAAAAATATCTAGCCCAATGTTCCACAGGGACCCTGCTCAATAATTCTCAGTTTAAAATACACATCGAGTCCCAAACATTAGACCACATGAGACTAAGCAGACTTTCTAGGAGGCTACAGTTAAAATAAATATATTATCTGGGAGTGTCATGTTCTCTCCAACTAAAGATCTGTCTACTTAAAAATTTTGCCTAGTCTCTGTCCTCATTGGGTCTGTCTAGTTAATCAATCTAATTAAAGGTGGTTTATCTCTTGGAGCCATCAAAACGTATTTGTCATATTTTCCAGACTCTCAAAGGCAGTCAAAGGTAGTGTTAAATGAATTGGTGATAATGTAATACTACTCAATCATGTGCAATGTGTTCCGTCTTCCTAGAAAGATATGTGCAACTTTAACAATAATCTAAAGCAACACTTCATCCCCCGAATGTCAATCTACCAGTGAAAATTCTGGTACTAGGACAAGCTGAGAGAGATGTTCGGAGTCAGTCTCTTGATTTCCCTGAAACAATAGAGAGGTGGGTTCTTTTTGCCTATCTTACTTGCACATAGGAGCAGTCCTAATGGCTTCTAGAACACTGCCTACAAATGATTCCTTAAACTCCAGACAAAAGCACAAAAAAATAACTGACCTTTGGGCTTAGAACTGAGGCATTGTCTCCACCACCTATGCAGCAAAGTCTGTTTGACTCTTAAAACCATGGGACCCCTATTTGTCTTCATCCCTGACAAGTACACCATTCTATATCTTATGCAAGTCTTAGTAATCCTCCTAACCATCCTGTCCCTCCTGGTCATCTGGAAATCCTATATCCACTATCCACTCTTCCTTACCAAACCCTCCTCTCAGGAAAGAATCTCAAACTGTCCTACACCAAGTATCAGTAACTGAGAGATTACCAGTAGCAGACGCATCTCAGCAGATCCACAGAGCTCTGTCGCTTAATGGTTTCAATTTTGCACATTTCCCATTGTAAAAGAAGTATAACTGATAGACCAGAAGGTGTTACAGAGAATAGACAATGAACTGTCCTACCAGGCTCGCACTCAGCATTCCAGATCTCGAAGTGCTTTGCTATGAAAATCTGACAGGCAAAATGGGCTTTAATGCTTTAAGCCAAAGAATCTTAGAGCCTGGAGTGCCATTATCCTTAAGTGCTACATTGCAAGGTTAAGAACTATTGAGTTGTCTATGATGGGTTTTAATAAAAAAATCAGAGAAAGAACTTCATATGGAAGAGCTGCATGGGATTGAAAGGTGACAGGTTTAGGATGATGACACCTCAGGTTTAAGTGTGTAACTGTGGGCATCGGCCACCCATGAAGGAGGAGATCTGTGTGCTGACGGACTTCCCACCACTCTTGAATTTGTAACAAATACAGAGAACACTAAACCATCCATGCATAAGGCCAGTCCCACTTTTTAGTTATTTTCTGCCATTCCCCATGCTGAACCTTTCATACGTAAATGTAGGGTCCAATTGTTCATTCCTGTTGCAGGTAGAAAACAAACCCTGCGTGTAATGGCTCTGAAAATTGTCTCCATAACTATACAAATGGAAGGAAATACTAAATTAAGCAAGAGAATATTATACCTTATAGTGACCAAATAATGGCTTGTTGTACATAAGTGTATTTGTTTTAAGGTGCTCTTTTGAATCTAGCATGAAAAGAAGGGCAGAAAGCTTCACAGATGATGTACTACAGTGCAAGTCATTATTGGGAGTTGAATTCATAAGTACAATGCCAACTAAAAGCAAAGCCAGAATAACTGTTTAATGGTGAAGGTATTTGTAAATAGAATATGCACTCCAAGAAGCCACCTGATATGACAGCAGGTCATCTGCAAATGCAGTCTCTGTACATGCTGTTGGGACAGTCTCAGACAAGGATCTTAGAATAAAAGCCAAGCAACACTCCATGCTGGCAAGGGCAACAGAAAATAATCCATCTAAATTCCCCAGAGATACAGCAAGGCGAGCTCATTTACTTAGATCTTGTATTATTTCAATTCTGGTTTGAGTAATAGTATATCACTTTTGGAGGGCTCACAATAGCCTGGTAAAATATAATTTCACATAAGATATAAAGCGTTAGCTTTGTAATTTTGCTGATTACAAAAATAATATAAACAGGTGAAATCTTTAACTAAAAATAAAATCAAAAGCTCTAATTTTGCCATCTCTAGAGATTGCAACTATTAACAGTTTGGTTTAAGTTCTTCCTGACCTTTTCCTACAAATATATACGTTCATACATCAATTTTTAATATATTCAACAACATATATGCATAAATAACAGACAATATAGTCAATGATACTGAACAATATTCAACAATAATGTCTATTATGTACTAAACATTGTTCTAGTTCTTGGGGATACATCAGTGAAGAAAACTGACAAAATCCTCATCTTCATTGAGCCTACACTGTAGTGAGAGAAGATAGATGGTAGACAATACAAAAAATACATAAATAAATTATGTGTTACAAACTGTTAGGAATTATGGGGCAAAAATAGATCAAGATAAAAGGGATTAGAAATACTCAGGTGCCAGGCTTCTCTAACAGGTAATATTTGAATGATAACTTTAAAGAGGTGAGGATTTGAGCCATGCTGATATTGGGTTAAGAGTATTTCAGCTGAGGGAGTAGCCAGCGCAAAGGCCCTGAGGTAGGTTTGTGAGTGGCATGTTCTAGAAATAACAAGGAGACCAACGTGGCTGGAGAAGTATGAATGAGGGCTGAGGGTAGATAATGAGGTGCCAGATTGTATACGGCATTGCAAACCTCTGAAAGAACTGTGAGTTTGGCTTTTACTCTAGTGAAATAAGGAGACTTTGAAGAGTTTGTGAGCAGAGCTGTGATAGGATATGACTTAAAATTTAAAAGCCTCTGGCTATTGTATTGAGAAGAGAACATACAGGGGAAGAGTGAAAGTAGAGAGCTGGATTAAGAGGCTACAGCCATGAAATAGTCCAGAGATGATGGTGGCTTGGACCTGGGTGGTAGCAGTTGAGCGGTGAGAAGTGGTCAGATTCTGGATAAATTTTGCAGGTAGAGACTGTTGGACTTCCTGATGAGTTAGATGTGCAACATGAAAGAATCATGTCTGCGAAATTTTTGGCATAAGCATCAGAAAGGATTTAGTTGCCTTAACAGAGATAGGAAGACAGAGAAAGGAGCAGGCTTGGGAGAAAAAAGATTGTAAGCTCTGTTTTGGACATGTTAAGTTTGAGGTGTCTATTAGAAAAACATGTGTGTATATATATATGTGCATACACCCACATAAGTTATTCTATATATACTTCTATACATTATTCTAACACATTACTCTGTGGCTTGCTTTCTTTCTTGTGGATATTCTTCTACATCAGGACATACAGATTGTCTCACGGGACATAGATATTTTGTGTGGATTCATTTTAGTCTTTATTATAGTGTACTAGGCAGAATTCTAAAGATAATCTCTAAGATTTCCATCTGCCCACCCTCCACTTTGTACAAGTCCGGTATAATCCCGTCCCCTTGAGTGTGGGCAGGACCTATAAATATGATAGGATCATCACTTCCATGGTTAGGTGATGTTATACTGCAAAAGTGATGGGATAGCCACTCCTGTGATTATGTAAGTCACTCCTGACATTACATAAGCCTCTGTCATAGCCAACTGAAATGAGATTCTCCTGTTGGCTTCGAAGAGCAAGCTGCCATCTTATGAGAGGGCCATATGGCTAGTACCTGAGGGCAATCTCTAGGAGCTGAGAGACCTTTGGCCAGTAGCCAGTAAGAAAATGGGAACCTCAGTCTACACTACAAGAAACTCAATTCTGCCAACAACCTGAATGAGTTTTGAAAAGAATGCCAAGATCCAAATGAGAATGCCACCTGGCCAACACCTTGATTTCAGCCTTGTGAGACCCTGAGAAGAGAATCCAGCTATGCCACACCCAAACTTCTGACCTACAGAAGCTGTGAGATAATAAATGGGTGTTTGTCTTAAGCTGTTGAATTTGTGGTGATTTGTTATGCAGCAATAGAAAATTAATATTCATTGTATTCCTGTCAATGTCTTTAGGAGCCAAGCGTGGATACCTCCTTCCCAAGGAGCAAATGGCTGAAGAAACTGCGAAACTCGCTAACATGATAACCCATGAATGTGAGTATTTCTTGAGCCACTATAAATAAATATAATCAGTTATATTTAGTAGGTCATTTCTGCCTTCCATCCTTTTCAAAGATCACAGAGTCTTGTAATGGAATAAACATACAGTGATCTTCATAAGGTTGCAGAATTTAAAGCTCAGAAATTTAGTTCTGGCCCTGTGTCTACTTTATATAACCATTTGTCATAATTTTCCACCCATAAACCAAGGAGTCTGGCCTTAAACCACGCATTCTATCAAGCCCAGCAGGCACCACTTTCAACTTGAACAGGCAGACAGAAGGCGAGTAATCACTGTGGCTCGCCGACTAAGTCACTCTGTTCACCACAAGGAGGGAACTCCGTTAAATATTTAACACAATCACAATGAGAATACCCAGCAGGTGGACAGCTATGATTACTTGCCCCATAACCCTCACAGCAAGTGCCTGCCAGCACCTGGGATGAGGTTTACATCACTTTAAAGACATCCCTTTGTAGTTTCTATCAAAAGGAAGACCAACAGTTTCAAAACTGAGATTTCAAAATAAGGATCCTTCTCTTGCTGCATATCTTTGGGCAGAGTTTCTGAGGAATTCCCAGAAGTTATTACAAGGTAGGAAAGATACAGAATGTGAAAATCTAGTTTCTACTTCAACTGTGGAGCTAAAGCAAAGGCTGATAGAGTAAATTCTCACTTATTAACATAAAATAGACACTGGCATCATGAATCCCCAAATTGACAAGTTTACCGTGTTAGTTCAAATTGGAGAAGCAACTACCAAATGCACACAAGAGGATGTTTAGGGGTTGGCACCCACAGTTAGAGATCTGAAGAATCCACAAGATGGTCCATAGGGCAAGTCATTCATAAATTGCTGCTGAACAATTTCATTCATGCAGCAGGGAACACCTCCCTACCCACTGCCACTCATCACGAATATCTATTTGGGTCTAAGATGAGCAAAAACTAGACTCTATTGTATTAAGCCACAGAGATTTGGGAGTTCATCTATTGCCTTAACTGATGAAGTTATTTGAATGTGGGCAGCAGAGCCGTGTTTGAAATACACCAGTGTAACTGGCTTTTAGCTATATGTTGTAAGGATTGGTGGGTTGCTTGGGCCTGGGCAGTGTAGCCAGCTCCTGAAATTTGATCATCCCTAATACCTCTAGGTAATCTGGCTCCTGGATGTCTGGACGCTCTTGTAAAGAGCCAGGTCTGCATACTGCTGGCCCCTATAGGGGAAGATATGGTAACCATCTCCCCAGGGTGGCCTAAGACCACAGGACATGCATCCAGCCTTCACCATCTTTGCAGCTTACTCACGTTATGGTTCCTCCTCTGACTAGAAAGGAAAGACCTAGCTTTCTTGAAGACTTACAGGTTATCAGATTATTGCCACCATCCCTTCTTTATTGTAAACAATCACCCTTAACTCCTCTCTTTGACTAGGGATTTTCTTTTTCCTTCCCTACTGTGTCTCTGGAGGAAGAGGACATTGGAGCTGGTTGGTCCATAATCAAGGGCTGCTGGTCTGCTGCTCTGTGTAAAGACCCCTTCATTTAGAGAAGAGGACCTGCTTCTAGCACCAGCCCCTCGCCCCCGGAACTAAAAAGCTAGTCCTCCATCAGATTAACACCTTCACCTGATATTTATACAGGACTGCACAGTATAAAAAATATTTATATAGAATTTTACATGTTGCAATATGTATATAAGTAGTACACTGAAGACTACTCAGCTGGTGAGTGGAGCAGACAAGACAAAAAGGTAGGTCTACCAGCCAAAAATTTATGCACCTGTGTGGAGAGAGGAAAGACAGAGTGGCGACGCTATTGCCCAGCCAGCCCCTCAGCAGCTGGTCCTCCCAAGAGGCCACTCAGAAAGAGAGAATTAAATTAGAAATCAGAAGGTCCAGAGTCTGTTCCATACTGTGCCTTGAGGAGCTGTGTGGCCTCAGGCAAGTCATTTCAGCTCTTGAGTCTCTGTTTCCTCATCTGTAAATTAAAGAAATCACTAATATTTCTATTAACTGAAAGTTGATATATCTACAGTATGAAGCCCCAGAATAATGTCAATCACTTTTGGGTGTTCTATCCAAAGTCACTATACTGCGTGATGAATTGGGGTCCTCCTTCATGTTCAGTAAAGAGAATTCAGGTTGCCAAAATTCGCCACTGAGCCACTGAGAAATTTAGGATAGATATCAGAGTTTACGATAATTGTGTTTCTGGCAAATTTAAGTCCATTATATAGATTTACATTGAGAAAATCTGTGTGAAAAACAAGCAATGCTTTGAAAAGGATCCCCCATGCTAGCTCTCAGAAAATTATCATTCTTGTTAACCAGCCTTAAACTATTCAGGGACATCAGTGAGTGAGGAGAATAAAAAAGAAAGCACTTTTCCCAATGGAGATAACCATTGGAGATAATTCATTAATCTTGGGTTCTAAAAAATTGTTTCCTTACATTCTACCACTAATAAATAACTACTCAGTTATGACTCCTGGGAAAAATTATGACTCCCACGTGCCATACTCAAGAAGAGAGGACTCAAACCTTTGCAGGAAGACGACACAGTTCTAAAAGGTACCCTTTATCTCTAGGATGATTCCAGGATTACTTTTAGTAAAAAGATGAGGCAATTCCATTTTGTCATGGTATTTTTTTATCTTGAGGACAATACTTAATACATTAAATAAAATATTATCTGAAATGGTTGTCTTTATCATATGATCACCATCTTACATCAGGCTTTGTGGGAAGAACGTTCAAGCTTCTTAGCCTCTTGTGGGAGCGCTGGGGCTCAGTCTGGAGTTTGTTTCATTTATTATTAACATAAACAGCTAACACCTGTCATGGAGGCAAAATATACTTGAGAAGGGAGGAAGCCCAAACAGATAAATAATTTTGCTTTTCCTGGTGTGAAACATAACACACACACACCACAACACATACACACAATTGTAGGACATATCTACTAAATGTCTGTATTTAGGCAGAACTCTCTCTCACTTCCATCTGCATTGATTAATTCCTTTCCAATTCCCGCCCCCCCCCCCAAGGAAGAAGAGGGAAACCTAAAGTAACTTTAAATCCTAGCACCGTGCAAAGAGAGCACGTAAAAATCATGGTATAAGACATCTTCAGATTCGCATTTAAAACCTGACATTAGCTGTGGCAGACTGAAAGCATTTTCGGTGGAAGGCCAAGAAGTAATGATGGTCTAAGTACGTGCTTTATTTTATCATAAGGAAGAGAGTGATTCCATGAATAATCACTGCTTAACCTACCACAGTTACTGTCTTCAGACATCATTGCTTCTAACTACCAGATAAGGGCATGAAGTTTTTATGCCCAACCCCACAGAAATGACTGTCGCATTTTTGCTCAAGAGTCCATGTTCTTCTTTGTATAAATCAGTGGGGCAGGCTGCATTAATGGCATGGACTGTCAGTGTGGAGAAAAATGTAAAATGTCTGTATCAGTAATCAGGAAGAGATGTGGTAAGGGTCTGCCTGTAGACATAAGGATACAGTATATTCAAGCTTACTATTGTCTTAGCAAAAAGTGTTCTTGAGATATTAATTTTCATAAGAAAAAAAGAGCAATGATTAGACAAGAATTTTTCATTCCCTGGTAAAGATGAAGATGCCTATAGCCTAGGACCTAGCATGTCATTCTACTAGATATAGGTGCTAGAAAAAGTCTTGTACATGTGCACTTAGAGATATGTACAAGCATGTCCTTGGCAGTTATGTATGTAACAGCAAAACTCTGAATCCAAATGTCCATCAACACTACAGTGGATAAATGAAGTGAGGTTTATCCATACAATGGAATACTTTGCAGCAGTGAAAATAAATGAATGAATTATAAATTCATGTGATTCAGGAAGATAGGTTGAATGAAAAAGCAAGGGACATAAGAATACATGTAGTATAATTCAGTTTATATAAAGTTCAGAGATATTCAAAATATAACAATATATTTGGCAGGGATTCAAACATATGGGATGAAACCACATAGAGAAGCAAAGGAATAAGTTCAAACTATGATAGTTGTTACCTCTATGGTGGAAATAAAGGAGTTGGGATTAGAGAAGATCAATACAAGGATTCATAAGTCATGACCACATTCTTTTTCTTAAACTGGGTGGTGGGTGTTCACTGCCTAATATTTGTTATACCTTTATATATGTCTTATGAACCAACTATTAAAAATGGTGTAATTTGTTGATTTTTTTTGCTTCCTCAGAATTTGACTTCATGGTCCCAAGCTAAGAGCAGAAGAATAGCAATCCGCACCAGATTTAGTGCTATAATTTGGGGTAAGACTCAACCATCATCCCTTTACATCTAATCTAATATGCTGACTTTGTAACAATGAATTGACAATTAATGATTTTTCTGCCTAGCAAGTCTTTCAATTTCTTCAGCTATTACTGATGTTAATAATAGAATACTGAGAGCATTTCTTCACAAAATTGTGGGCATAGAAATTCGTTCTTCAGTATTCTCTCTCTAAACTCAAGGAAGAAAGAAACATAGCAAAACTCAAAACTTCATAAAATCACTAACTCAGTTGCAATGCCCATGTATACAAATATTGACATCCATAAATCATTTCCACTCTGCCAGTCACAGAACCAAGGTAGCAGTGTTCTTCCTTACAGAAGGAGAACCTAAGAAGCTTTGGACTGTGTACCTTCCCAAGGAAGGTAACTCAGAGTTCACAAATCAGAACTGAGGAGAGTGAGTAGTGGTCAGCACTGAGATAGGTGAGGGAGCACCCTGGAGAGACGTCCAATCCAGACTGGGAGTTCACGAAAGTATTTCCAGGGTAGCAGCATCTCAGTGAGAGGCTCAAGAATGAAGAGAAAATACACAGAGGATGTAGCCTAGGGGAAGAGAGTTCCAGGTAGCTACAGAGAAGTGGTGAGTTTGGGGAATTTAAAAGTTCCCTGCAGAGATCTGGAAAGCTGATCCGACTAAAGGTATAAATTAGACTTACCAGTCCAGCCTCCCTGCCATCATCGTGTCCCACTCCAGACAGTGGAGACAGCACAGGCCAGGGTTAAGAGTAAGGGCTGTGGAGTCTGAGACAGAATCCTGGTCTGTCTCCAGAGTCATAGACCAGCCCTCAATTTTTGTAAAATGGGGATGATGACGCCTACCTCTCAGGGCTGCACAGATTCAGTGTTCAGTTATGGTTACTAATCTAGCCCTTGTTCTGTAGCCAGTGTGATCTTTCTGAAATAGAACTCCTGCTTCTCCCCCACCCAAAACTCAGCTACCAGCTCTCCATTGCCCAGGATAAATACTCAAACCTCCTAGCACGGCTGTCAAAGTCTTTCAATGCTCTGTCCCCTACGTCTCTCTTCAGCCTCAGTTCCCCAACCCCCCTGCTTTCTCAGCTTTGCCTGGACACCCGTCTCCTCACTCTTCTTCCCCAAAAACTCCTGTTACTCTTCAGATTGTAGCTTGGCAATCCAGAATAGGACACTTGTAATTTATTGAATAAACACACACACACACGCAGGCCCTTGATACATTCATATGAATTTAATTTACATTCTATACTACCAAGGATTCTGCAGGTCAGAATCGTATTGTTTCAATATATTCTGTATATCAGCACAATGTGCCTATATAATTAATGTTAAACTATAACACCAACAATTTACTGTTTCTTGGGAGCAATTTTTAAAAATATGGTAGTTATTCTGACTTCTATTGGGAAATAACCATGTTATATACACATTTTTATTATTAAATATTTCATAGTTTAAAATAAATAATAAATACAAAATAAATTTAGCATAAAATGTACACAGGTACATTTAATGCATGGGTACATGTGTATGGTACATTTAATATAAAATGTACCCAATCAGAAAAGAGCATCAGACTAATACACAGTAGATAGCCATTTTGCCACCAATCAGGGTAGAGACAGGAAGTTTTCCTGTCAACAGTAGGCAATGCTAAAAATCAGATTACAGGGGAAAGATGCAAAAGAATTGCCAGTAAATTTAGGGATTGCTGTCGATCTGTATGATGTCCCTTTTTTGCTTCAACCAATGCCATCAACAGTGTGACAAGTGAACTCTTAAGACTGCAACCAGAGGACTCCTCTTACCTCGGCATCAAAGCGAGGATCCTGGTAGGCATCACTGATGTTCACTGGAAGGCCAGTAGAAGCCACCAGCTCGGCAATGCTGTTATTTATTAGCCAGTCGGAGTATGATGATTTCTCCACGCTTTCTTTGAAACTATCAGAACGCCAAGGCAGGCAGTAAGAAAAGAGAGAAACATAAGTTTGCTTGAAAGCAAACCCTATAAAACTACACTCATAGCGAGACTGCCTATCCTCACTAAGAAGGGATAAGGGACTTTAGTTACAGAATAATGGTGAAGTAATTATCGGTAGCTACTTCAAAAAGACTTACCAGCTATAATGTAAAATAACCAAATCCATGGATAGAAATGATAGATTCTCTATAATCCGGAGAGCAACTCTAGGTTGTATTTAGGCCCCAAAGCAGGCAGACATAAAGTAAAGAATCACATAATAAATTGACGACAGGACGCCAATGCAGTTGCATAATAAATTCCACTGACCTTCCTCATGTACCTCCCCCAATTGAGCAAAATAGATGTTTGGTACCAGGAAAGATTAAACCCAAGAATGGGGAAAAATCAGGAAATAAACTGAGAATTCACAAAATTTTAAACGTAGCAAAAGAGCACATCTACACTATGCGTAATCTTAGTAATTTTGTAACTATTTTTTGTAGCCTCAGAGTACTTTTCTTGACAAAAACACATTTTCTACTTGCAAAATCTCACTGGAAAACCTGTTTTAACTCGACTGACCCCTAACATTAATAGCTTAGATTATATCCATATTCAATTTGAACAAGGAATTTTATGCTAAATGATTTTGTGAACTTTCCCCTGTATCAATATCAAATATCAAATGTATAGAAATGCTGTAAGAATTAGTAAGATTCCCCCCTCCCTCCCTCCCTTCCATCTTTTCCTTACATATTGAGCACTGCCAAGAGCTGTGGAAATGCAAAATTGAGTACTGTTCAAATTAGCATTATTAAGGAAAATTTTCATGGAGGATGTTAGATTTGCGGCTTGCCAGGTAATAATCAAAATTATGTGCATTAATGCAAGTATACCAGGATAATATTTTCCAAACTACATTCTGTGGAACCCTGGGTTCCATAAGATGTTACTGAATGTACTACAGCAAGAAGAATAACAACACTACCGACTTTCTAATCTAAATTGCATTCTATGTAAGAAAAATACTAAAATACTAAACCCTGTACATAGTCATTGTTATTATGCAATAACGTGCCTGTATGAAATTTATGCTATATTGAGAATGCTGGGAACTGGCATGGAGAGGCCACCAGATGCATGAATGAGTGAGAAGCATAGGCATTATTTGCCATCATTAATGCATTTCATCTGTAATGATTGCTGGTTTGTGTCTGATTAACTCAACATATATTTGTCATATTATTCATCCTTTATTGTATATTAAACATCCTTTATTGTATATTAAACATTACTAGTACATAAACATTCTCTATTGATCTCTGGTTGAAAAATGGAAATTTTTATAAAAAAGCTGAGTCTTGTAGTTTATAGATGGTGCCTAAATCAAAGAAGTAAAAAGATCGAGGACTTCAAACACAAGATGAGGACTTTATTTTCTAAAAAGAAGGAACACCAGAAGCAGGATTCCAAGATGGCGCCGTGAGTAGTCCTCTTTGTCTCTCGCCCTTCGAGTCTACAATTATTTGGACACTTATCGCTTGACAAAGGATATCCAGACAGCATCTCAGGACGTCTGAGACACCCACGCGACTATACATCGGAAGGCGGACGGACTTTCCTCCGGGAGGATGTGGAAATAGGTGAAAACTCTCCGACCCCGACGGGCAGCCTAGTACCCGCAAGCGGCTTTCTTCCAACGGACGCCCCCAGAGGATCCACACACATCTAGGGCAGGAGCGAGAACACAACAGAGGAGCGACGGTGGAAACAGGTGACCAGAACCCTACTTAAACCCCCTGCAATTACTCCTAAACGCAGAGGGAAACTTTGGAGTTGCACACCTGAGCCCGCGGGGAGAGTCTCTCCCCGCCATTGGCGGGGAGACCCAGCCTGGTGCTCGGGGCGCCCGGAGGGTCCCAGAGAGACGCCTGCCCCGGGGGACTAGGGATTGCCGGAGATCTCGGAGAGGACCGGGGCGGGGGAACTTTCAAAGGCGGGTCTGGCGACCCGGTGGGGAAGCGCCGGAGCTCCGCCAGGCAGCAGACAAAACTCTCTGTCTGCCGGTAGCAGAGGGGCCACGCTGAGCACTCAGGGCTCCCGGCAGAGGCCCGGAGAGAAGCCCAGAGGGCGGGGTGACCCCCAGCTGCCGTTGCCCGCCCCGTGGGACTAGGGATTGCCGGAGATCTCGGAGAGGACCGGGGCGGGGGAACTTTCAAAGGCGGGTCCGGCGACCCGGAGGGGAAGCGCCGGAGCTCCCCCAGGCAGCAGACAAAACTCTCTGTCTGCCATTAGCAGAGGGGCCACGCCCAGCATTCAGGGCTCCCGGCAGAGGCTCGGACAGAAGCCCAGAGGGCGGGGCATCCCCCAGCTGCTGTTGCCCGCCCCGTGGGACTAGGGATTGCCGGAGATCTCGGAGAGGACCGGGGCGGGGGAACTTTCAAAGGCGGGTCCGGCGACCCGGAGGGGAAGCGCCGGAGCTCCGCCAGGCAGCAGACAAAACTCTCTGTCTGCCGGTAGCAGAGGGGCCACGCTGAGCATTCAGAGCTCCCGGCAGAGGCCCGGAGAGAAGCCCAGAGGACGGGGCGACCCCCAGCTGCCGTTGCCCACCCGGTGAGGCTAGGGATTGCCGGAGATCTCAGAGAGGACTGGGGCTGGAGAGAGTTCCAGAGACCCAGCTTAGTAGCCTAGGGGGAAACCCTACAGGCTCACAGAAGCCTTAGGGAAAGCCTCTGCACAGCACCAGTAGAAGGCACCCAGCCGCCAGCCACAAGGCTGGAAGACCCCAGGGCAAAAGCAGCATAGCTAGGTGTACTAACCACAGACTGTAGAAGATGCCAATAGCTCTCCTGCGACCCATAGAGGACAAGTGAGATTTGGTGGGTGCTGACAGCAACGGAGCGACAAATATAAGTGATCCCACCCCTGGCCGCTGGAAAAGCCCATAACACCGTTGCAGACCCCAAGGAGAGAGCGCATCTAGGTGGGCAACAACAGTAGGCACCTGCAGCCTGAAGCCCCCCGTGACGGCCCCCACGGCAGAGGAGGGAATCCAAAGGGCCACTGTGGCTACGAAGAGGGGCCCAGGCCCAGTTAGCAACTACGGACAGGGTTCCTGGTTGGTGAAGTATAAACAGCTGCTCCCCCCACTGCAGCAGCTGAAACAAGTGAAAGGAGCAACTAAACTCTATCTCCATGCGGAGGCACAAATCAACATCATCAAGCAATATGAAAAAATACATTAAATCTCCAGAACAGAAAGAAAGTAACAAATACACAGAAAACAATCCCAAAGAAAATGAGATATATAACCTAAATGATGATGACTTCAAAACAGCCATCATTAAAATACTCACTGAGTTAAGAGAGAATTCTGACCGACAACTCAACGAGTTCAGGAGCTATGTCACAAAAGAGTTTGATACGATAAAGAAGAACCAAACAGAAATATTGGAAATGAAGAACACAATAGAGGAGATTAAGAAAAATCTAGATGCTCTGAACAGTAGGGCCGATAATATGGAGGAAAGAATTAGCAATTTGGAAGATGGCAATATAGAATTGTTGCAGGCAGAGGAGGAGAGAGAAGCAAGACTTAAAAGAAATGAAGAAACTCTCCGAGAATTATCAGACACAATTAGGAGATGCAACGTAAGGATTATAGGTATACCAGAGGGAGAAGAGAAGGAGAAAGGGGCAGAAAACCTATTCAAAGAAATAATGGCTGAGAACTTCCCAAATATGGTGAGGGAGATGGATCTTCAGGTGACAGAAGCCAATAGATCTCCAAACTTTATCAATGCAAGAAGACCAACTCCACGGCATATAGTAGTGAAGCTAGCAAAAGTCAACGACAAGGAGAAAATATTAAGGACAGCCAGGCAAAAGAAACTAACCTACAAAGGAACCCCCATCAGGCTATCAGCAGATTTCTCAGCAGAAACTTTACAGGCTAGAAGAGAGTGGAATGATATATTCAAAAATCTGAAGGACAAAAACCTACAGCCGAGAATTCTCTACCCAGCGAAAATATCCTTCAAATACGATGGAGAAATAAAAACTTTCCCAGATAAACAAAAATTAAGGGAGTTCATTGCCACAAAACCTCCTCTTCAGGAAATCCTCAGGAAAACCCTCATTCCTGAAAAATCCAAAAAAGGAAAGGGGCTACAAAACCAAGAGCAGAGGAGATAAGTAGAAGGACAACAACAGAGAGTAGCAGCTCTACATCAGAACAGATTAAACCATGGGATGAGAAACAAAGGAAACTGAAGAAAACCGGAAAACAAGACACAAAATGGTAGTGGTAGGCCCCCACGTCTCAATAATCACTCTAAATGTAAATGGATTGAACTCCCCAGTCAAAAGACACAGAGTGGCAGGATGGATCAAAGAACAAGATCCAACAATATGCTGCCTCCAGGAAACACACCTCAGCCCCAAAGACAAACACAGACTCAGAGTGAAGGGATGGAGAACAATACTCCAAGCTAATAATGAACAAAAGAAAGCAGGTGTCGCTATACTAATATCAGACAAGGTAGATTTCAAAGCAAAACAGATAAAGAAAGACAAAGAGGGACAGTATATAATGATAAAAGGGACTCTCCACCAAGAAGACATAACACTTATAAATATATACGCACCCAACACAGGAGCACCAAAATTTGTAAAGCAACTCTTAATAGAACTAAAAGAAGACATCAACAACAATACAATAATAGTAGGGGACCTCAACACACCATTAACACCAATGGACAGAACATCCAGACAGAAAATCAACAAGGAAATAATAGAATTAAATGAAAAATTAGACCAGATGGACTTAATAGATATATATAGAACACTTCATCCAAAAACAGCAGGTTACACATTCTTCTCAAGTGCACATGGAACATTCTCAAGGATTGACCATATTTTGGGAACCAAAGCAAACATCAATAAATACAAGAGAGTTGAAATAATATCAAGCATCTTTTCTGATCATAACGCTATTAAACTAGAAATCAACTACAAGAAAAAAGCAGAGAAAGGTGCAAAAATGTGGAGACTAAACAACACGCTTCTCAACAAACAATGGATCATTGAAGAAATTAAAGAAGAAATCAAATATTATCTGGAGACAAATGAAAATGAGAACACGACATACCAAATCATTTGGGATGCAGCAAAAGCAGTCCTAAGAGGGAAATTCATCGCAATACAGGCTCACCTCACTAAACAAGAAAAAGCTCACGTAAGCAACCTCAAACGACACCTAACAGAACTAGAAAAAGAAGAACAAACAAGGCCCAGAGTCAGTAGAAGGAGGGAAATAATAAAAATAAGAGCAGAAATAAACGATATTGAAACAAAAAAGACAATAGAAAGGATCAATGAAACAAAGAGTTGGTTCTTCGAAAGAATTAACAAAATTGACAAACCCCTAGCCAGACTCACCAAGAAAAGAAGAGAGAAATCGCAAATTAATAAAATCAGGAATGACAGAGGAGAAATCACAACAGATACCAATGAAATACAAGAGATCATAAGAGAATACTATGAAAAACTATATGCCAACAAATTGAACAACCTGGAAGAAACGGACAAATTCCTAGACTCCTACAATCTCCCCAAACTGAATCAGGAAGAAATGGAGAATCTGAATAGACCAATCACAAGTAAGGAAATAGAAACGGTAATCAAAAACCTCCCCAAAAATAAGAGTCCAGGACCAGACGGCTTCTCTGGAGAATTCTACCAAACATTCAAAGAAGACTTAATACCTATTCTCCTCAAACTGTTCCAGAAAATTGAGAAAGATCGAGAACTCCCTAACACATTCTATGAAGCCAACATCACTCTGATCCCCAAACCTGACAAGGACAACACAAAGAAGGAGAACTACAGGCCGATATCACTGATGAACATAGATGCAAAAATCCTCAACAAAATTTTGGCTAACCGATTACAGCAATACATCAAAAAGATTATACACCATGATCAAGTGGGATTTATACCAGGGACACAGGGATGGTTCAACATCCGCAAGTCAATCAACGTGATACACTACATCAACAAAATGAAAACCAAAAACCACATGATCATCTCAATAGATGCAGAGAAAGCATTCGACAAGATCCAACACCCATTTATGATAAAAACCCTCAGTAAAATGGGTATAGAAGGAAAGTACCTCAACATAATAAAGGCCATATATGATAGACCCACAGCCAACATCATACTCAATGGACAAAAGCTGAAAGCCATCCCTCTGAGGACAGGAACAAGACAAGGGTGCCCACTTTCACCACTCCTATTCAACATAGTTCTGGAGGTGCTGGCCAGAGCAATTCGGCAGGAAAAAGAAATAAAAGGAATCCAAATAGGTAACGAAGAAGTAAAACTCTCGTTGTTTGCAGACGACATGATCTTATACATAGAAAACCCCAAAGAATCCACAGAAAAACTATTAGAAATAATCAACAACTACAGCAAAGTAGCAGGGTATAAAATTAACGTGCATAAATCAGTAGCATTTCTATACACTAACAATAAACTAACAGAAAAAGAACTCAAGAACTCTATCCCATTCACAATCGCAACGAAAAGAATAAAATACCTTGGGATAAACTTAACCAAGGAAGTGAAGGATCTATACAATGAAAACTACAAGACTTTCTTGAAAGAAATAGGCGATGACATAAAGAGATGGAAAAACATTCCTTGCACATGGATTGGAAGAATAAACATAGTTAAAATGTCCATACTACCTAAAGCAATATACAGGTTCAATGCTATCCCAATCAGAATCCCAAGAACATTCTTCACAGAAATTGAACAAACAATCCTAAAATTCATATGGGGCAACAAAAGACCGCGAATTGCTAAAGCAATCCTGAGCAAGAAAAACAAAGCCGGCGGAATCACAATCCCCGATTTCAAAACATACTACAAAGCTACAGTGATCAAAACAGCATGGTACTGGTACAAAAACAGGTCCACAGATCAATGGAACAGAATTGAAAGCCCAGAGATAAAACCACACATCTATGGACAGCTAATCTTCGACAAAGGAGCAGAGGGCCTACAATGGAGAAAAGAAAGTCTCTTCAACAAATGGTGCTGGGAAAACTGGACAGCCACATGCAAAAGATTGAAAATTGACCATTCTTTTTCACCACACACCAAAATAAACTCAAAATGGATCAAAGACCTAAAGATTAGGCCTGAGACAATAAGTCTTTTGGAAGAGAATATAGGCAGTACACTCTTTGACATCAGTTTCAAAAGAATCTTTTCGGACACTGTAACTCCTCAGTTGAGGGAAACAATAGAAAGAATAAACAAATGGGACTTCATCAGACTAAAGAGCTTCTTCAAGGCAAGGGAAAACAGGATTGAAACAAAAAAACAGCTCACTAATTGGGAAAAAATATTTACAAGCCACTTATCCGACAAAGGGTTAATCTCCATAATATACAAAGAACTCACACTGCTTAACAACAAAAAAACAAACAACCCGATCAAAAAATGGGCAGAGGACATGAACAGACATTTCTCAAAAGAAGATATGAATATGGCCAATAGACACATGAAAAGATGTTCATCATCGCTAATCATCAGGGAAATGCAAATCAAAACTACACTAAGATATCACCTTACCCCCGTTAGATTGGCAAAAACATCCAAAACCAAGAACGACAAATGTTGGAGAGGTTGTGGAGAAAGAGGAACCCTCATACACTGTTGGTGGGAATGCAAACTGGTACAGCCACTATGGAAAACAGTATGGAGATTTCTCAAAAAGTTAAAAATAGAAATACCCTATGACCCAGCCATCCCATTACTGGGTATCTATCCTAAGAACCTGATATCAGATATCTCAAGAGTCCGTTGCACCCCTATGTTCATCGCAGCATTATTTACAATAGCCAAGACGTGGAACCAGCCTACATGCCCAGAAACTGATGATTGGATAAAGAAGATGTGGTATATATACACAATGGAATACTACTCAGCCATAAAAAAAGACGAAATTGGCCCATTCACAACAATGTGGATGGACCTCGAGGGCATTATGTTAAGCGAAATAAGTCAGTCAGAGAAAGACGAACTCTATATGACTCCACTCATAGGTGGAAATTAGCATATTGATAAGGAGATCTGATCGGTGGTTACCAGGGAAAAGGGGGGGTGGGGGGAGGGTACGGAGGGGGAAGTGGTGTACCCACAACATGACTAACAAAAATGTACAACTGAAATCTCACAAGGTTGTAATCTATCATAACATTAATTAAAAAAAAAAAAAAAAAACAAGAAGGAACACCAAAAAAGTCCATGTTGTATTTTCTCTTTGCTATATTAAATCTGTGAGTGAAATTTTATGTTGCGCTGCAATGAAAGCAAAATATAAGAAGAAACATGATAATGCACCTGATACAAGGATCCAACCTAATGAAGTCGTCCTATTTTATAAAAGGGAGTAACTGCATGCTCATCATTTCTTGCAGGGATTAATTGATCTGTCAATTCATTTTGTGCTGTCTGTGCACTGGATTCCACACCACAATTTTTTTAAAGTTCTGTGATAAAATAGTGTGGAGTGTGCTGCCCTACTGTGTAGTTGGCAGAAGAACTGCAGGGGGACCCTGGGGACTGGTCAGGGAAGGAATCTGAGAAAGAAATATTTGGGGGAGGGGCAGGCAAGGGAGGGTGAACAGGGACTAAGGAAGGAAGGAAGGAATCAGTTTTATCAGCAAGTGTCAAAAACTTTTAAGCTGGATCTTTCAGGATGGGCAAGAGTCCAGCAAGGAGAGGCTGGAGGGGTGAGGAGGAAAGCACTGATGGAGGAGGGAACAGCAGCAGCAAAAGACACAAACTCAACAGAGTACAAGGCTGTGTTCTTGGGACATTGAGTAATCCCCTTTGGTGGGAGCACAGGACACACATTGTGCTGGATAAGACTCAGAAGGAGGCCAGGGCTTAAAGGCAGAGGCTTTGACCAGGAGCTGAGACCTTAGTTATAGGCAATGCGGAACCGATTAAGAGTATCGGGCAGGGAAGAGACATCATTCAAGCTATTTTAGGAAGCTCAATCCAGGGACAGTGAGCAAGAAGAATTGGCTAAGAGAGACTGAAGGTGGGGAGAGGTCCTGGTAGACCGGTGAGGTCGTGCAGGTGGGAGATGATGATGCTGGCCACTCCAGAGGTACTGCAGAAGATTCCACAGGGCTTGGTGGGCGGACAGCAGTGGCTTACATTTTGCTCCTGTGTGCCCTCGGCTCTATTAGCAGAAGGGAGTTGTTTTGAAGAGTGGGGAGATGGGGAAAGATAAAAGATAATTCTGTGAGCCTGGAACACTTTATTGTTTTTAAAAGATTTATTTATCTTTTTTCTCTCTAAAGCCCCCCGGTACATAGTTGTATATTTTTAGCTGTGGGTCCTTCTTGTTGTGGCATGTGGGATGCTGCCTCAGTATGGCTTGATGAGCAGTGCCATGTCCACGCCCAGGATCTGAACTGGCGAAACCTTGGGCCACCGAAGTGGAGTGCACGAACTTAACCACTTGGTCACGGGGCCAGCCCCTGGAACACGTTATTCATTGTTGAAAATCCAGGACTAGAACCCATATCAAATCTTTAACACTGAAAACACTGATACAGGGTTGGGATTACCTTCAGGGAGAATAAAATGGATGAGATCACTCAGGGAGAGAATATATAGGGAAATCTGTATCTAGGGGAAGGAAGGAGAAGAAAGAGAGTGATAAAAGGGGAGGAGATGAAGAGAATAAAGAAAAAAGAGAAAAAAATTTACTGTCACTCATGGTAGGCCAAGGGCCAGGCCAGATGCTTTACCTAACTAATTTGTTTTGTCCTTACGTAAATCCTGTGACATGGGTATGGTTCTCTACATTACACAGATCAGAAAACTGAGGCTCAGAGATGCTAATTAACTTTCCCAAGTGGAGTTCGGACTTTCAGCTAAAATGTGACTTGAAAGTCCCAGATTATTCTGTTTATCATGTTGCCTCTCTGAGAAGGAGTGGGTAGGAACAGAGTAAGAATCACAGGTTCTCACCTAAAGAAAATAAGCGAGTAGCCAGCCTAGAGAGTTTCAGGAAGATGCTGCAGATAATAAAGACTTCAGTCCAAGACTGCAGTCAAGGAAGGGGGAGGAAAAAACATTGGGTTTGATAATCCAGAGCTTTAGGTCCCTACTTACAGAACTCCCAAAAAAGATGACGACAGAAACACTGAGCAGGGACTCCAGAGAGATTCATTCTAAATCTAAAACATGCTTAGAATCTGGTTTAGTTCGGGCTGCATATGTACTGAAATCACTCTAAAGTTGTTGAACAATGTTAAGAGGATCGACTCTGTGCAAGGCACTGTGCACAGGAGCTTCTGAGGTGGTTTCTAGACAGTATAAACCATGGTCTCTGCCCTCCTGGAGCTTGCCACCTAGTTGGGGAGATGGAAAATAAACACTGACATTTAAACAATGAACAATTTAAATGCTAAGTTCAAATTCCCAAACAAAAACTTATCACATGGCTGTAATGACCAATTGCCAACTCAATTATACAAATCATGAATGCAGAAGAAGTCCAGGGAGGGAGAAACCACTAGCTAAGTCTTCAGAGAGGAACTGAGATTTGAACTGACCTATAGCGGCAACAGTGCAAACAGATTTTCTGAAAACTACCTCTCCATTTCTTCAGTTAAATGTTGCCCAGATACATAAATTAAGGCCCAGGGTGACAGAATGCCAAGAGAGACAGTCAGGAAGGTTGATTTGTCACTCCTCATATTTGTATCATATTCTGGCTTTTGCACGAGTTCAACCTTCCAAATCCTAATGTTCTACTGTAATGCAGAATCATGACTCTGAGTTACAGCTTTCAAAATTTTGCTTCCTTTCTTAAAAAAAAAAAGGTAATTTTATTTTATGATGAAGACCATGGATTTTGGAGTTAGACATACCTGATTCAAATGCCTATTGTGACGCTTTCTAGCAAAGTGATCTCAGGCAAGCTATTTACACTTCATCTGTTAAAAATAGGTATAATAGTACTACTTAGACTGTTGTGCAGATTAAAGTAATAATTTATGCAAGTGCTTAGCATACTATTGAGCTCATTGTGAACATTTTTTAAAAGTACCAATTTTTTAACAACTTCTAAAGTAAATTCTGCATGTTATAGGATCCCTTTGTACATTTCAGCAATGTGGTGTTATGAATTCAATCACAAAGGAAAGGGCCCAGATTATTTCTGCTTCTTGAGGGACACACCTGGCTTAAAGGATCAGTTCTTTCATTAAGGTAGGTCAACACCCTCTGATATATGAGGACCCTTTATTCTGTGTGATTTCCTTCCTTTCGATTGATTGCTGTTGGAGCAGAAGATGGTAAGATCATGGACATGGCCACATATGGTTGTGCAGGTTCTGCCCTGCACAGGGGTGCCCTATAAAAGGGATGAATAGGGGCTGAAATCTAGCCTAGATGTGCACATTGGCTTGGAGCTGCATCCATCCAAAGAGGGTACCTTTTTCTAATTTTCACAGAGACACTGTATGGGCTGACAATGACCCTGCTTCAATCTTTTCTTCAAGACATCTGACAAATGGGCATCTAATATCAAATTGAATGCCTTCAGTGACAGGGAACTCATTACCTACCAAAATATTCCATTCCATTTTGTGGCAGCTCAATTTACTTTCTAATCATTATCATCCTTTGCTCCTAGTCCTATGGTTTTAGCTGCAGAGCATGGATCTCATTACCTAACAACCCTTGAAATATTTCACAATAAATTAATATGCTCCCCAAGGTCTTCCACCTAAAATCATTCTTTCCCAGCCTATCTCCAAGTCCTTCAGCTACTCTTCTTGTAGCATGCCTTCGTTATTCTCACCAGCCCAGTCTTAGAGGTGTCCCTGCTGGTTAATACCCCTCTTGAGTATGAAAGCCAGTCCAGAGCAACACTGAGGAGGGAGATCTGAGCAGGATGAAGATGGGATGACCAACTCCTTTATTTTAGATCCTTTTCCCACCAACAAAGGTCAAGATTGATAGCTCGTAATAGATCTTAATTTTTTATAGATTTTTAGAATTAATATCTAAAGTGGAATTAACCAACTTTCTAGGTCCAAAAAATCAGACAAGAGATATCACAGGCCAAAATATCCAACACTAAGATTTTCAGTTTGGGCCCTACCCAAGATAAGGAGAGTCTCTGCAGTTTGGAAACACATCTATAATTTGATTACTCTGCAGCTTGTGGGTACAAATGAGATCACGTCAGCTGAGTGGATCTTAGTTGCCCTGTGCATGATTGCAAAACCACGGACAACTCCAAGTCCTCTCCCCATCCCTTGTCAAGCCCACTGCTTGGAAGGAGGCTGGACACTGGCTCCCAGAGCACCAAAGCTTCATGAAGTAAGGGAAGAATACTCTCTCCCAAGCTCTGCATATTATTTTGGTCCCTACGTCCTAGGGCCATACTACTTGTATCTACATTGTCACAAGTTTCCTCATTAAACAACCCATTTAGCTTCTGCTCATACCCCTGTCTGTATAGATAGAGGATAGGGCTGGGCTGACCATTCATATATGGATGGCTTCCTGGGTGCCAACTCTTTCTTTCAGCAAAAAGAAAAAGACTCTTACGAATCATTTCCTGCAAGCAGATGTTTAGTATGAGTGTTGGGTGTGTGTATGTTCCCAAGACACTTATTGCACATGAGTACACAACAGAAAGAAGAAAAAGGGCTTAGAATTCTTGACAACATTCATTTGTTGTTGAAAACGAAAGATTGGTTGAGCAACCATTCAAAAGTTTCCAAAGTTTTTTTTAAACAAATCAATTTATTTGTCCATATTTAATAGCTTCTCACCTTCGATCATAACACTATCTTGACCCCTGCTGGGGAGATGCTCCAAAAAATTCCTACTTAAAGAAAAAAACAACACAGCAGACAAAAAAAAAATAAGAGTCTGAGAAAATTAAAATAATATAATTGACATCTAAACTTCAGTGAAACTTCCTTGAAAGTAAAAATTAACTACTTAACAGCTTGTTTTAACTCTTTAAAAAGTAGACCTCCCTAAGATCAAGATTTGTTTAAAATAACAAGCGAATGGTAAACAAATCTTTTAGCTTGTTATTTTACCAGAACCAGGTGCGTGGAAAGAGGTAGGGTTTTAAGAGAGTTTCCTGCAGGGCTGCAGTCCAGATTCTTCTTCCTGGGTGATATCTTGCTTCTAAGCGTGAGACTCACGCTGACTTCAAAGAGAGCTTCCTGAGCTCAAATATATTGACCACGGAGGGATAAAAGAGAATTGCCCTATTTCAGAAAACACTTAATTCCTGAAATGAGGCTGTCCCTGAAGTGAGGGCCAGTGAGGTAGATATAAGCCTCAGGGTTGACAGGTTGGAGAGCAGTGTAGCAGAGAAATCGATACAAGTAAAGCAAAACAAGACAAAATAAAATACCCAAGACAAGTAATTCACCATCTTCAATTGTCTGACAAGTCTATCTTAGCTAAAGGTACAAACACAGAAAATTAGATGAAAATAAACTTGACTACTTTTTAGAATTAATTCTCAAAACGGTTTCTAAATTAGAAGACATAATATCTGAAAAAAGTAATGTTAATCATTAGACTATGCCTGCGTTGACGTTTCTGTTCTCAACACTAAGGTTTACTCTAGTCTTCCCTAGAGACTCCCAAGACTTCACTCTTTCAAGAATGACCACTGGTTGGGCCCCTACTAAGTGCTGGACCATAGTGGGGTGAATCTTGCATGAATTGATCAATAAGGATCTTTTCCTTTTTGCTGAAAGGAGTTGCCACATGGGAACCCATCTGTACGTGGATGGTCAGCTCAGCTCTGCCACTACCTATACAGAGACGAGTATGGGCAGAAGCTAAAGAGGCCACACCTTCAGGGAGCTCACAAACAATGGATTGTGATAAATGCCTTAATAGAAGGATGTACAAGAAATTACGAGAACAGAGAAAAGAAGGATCAGTTCTTTTCTGGGTTGGAAGTTGTATTTGAGGAATCACTTCACCAAGGAAGTTGGTCTAAGCTGGTCTGGGGGATAAGTAAGAGTTCTTCTGGCAGACAAAGAAGGTAAAAATAATTCAGACAAATCACAGCATGAGTAAAGCTTTAGAATGTGAGGTTTTCTGTATTGATATGATAAATACTAGAGCTAAAACTTAGGATACATGGTGGAAGAGGCCAACCAACATATTGCATGATTCCACGCACATACTTTGTAACCACAACCACATATATACATCTGTAACAGCAGCCCTTGAGTCCTGAGTTCTCTACACATATATACAAGAACTTTGTGGGCACTTCCTCCTGGTTATCTCCAGGCACCTCAAATTTAACATTTTTAAGACTGAACTAACATGCTCTCCTGGATGTGATAAGAATCATTAGTGAAAACTGTGACCATTAACTAAAAATAGATCACTGGGTTAAGAAGAAAAGTTTCAACATAGACACACAATCTATTTTCTCACTGTCAAGGAATGATTGTCAATTGGTCTTCCAATAGCTTGAGTTTTATACAGTGGGGGTAGGATTCAGAGAGGCGAAGAGTCAGGAACTCAAAGAACTCTTTAGTACAGGTATTTCTTTTTTATGCTTTGCAAACAAAAACTGACTTTTCATCTACAGCTTGTGCCTGGTACTATTTGCCATTTTGCTTCATTGACTAGAGGGTGGTCTGAACTTTGGTTCACGAAGAGAAACTCCATGCCTTACTTTTTCTTCTCAGGTAAGACTGTCTATCCCTGGACCCTTCTTGAAGCCTCAAGCTGTGCAACATTATTTGCAGCTGTCTTTCAATTAGGAGATTAAGAAACTAAGTCAATACCAGTGGGACTCAAAGCTAGGACCCCAGCAGGAGAGTCTCGAACACCCTGGACTGGGACGTTAATAATCTCCCACTGGTTTCAGTATATCTTTGAAGGTTACCAAACACGTCTTTTAGTCATAAAAATTAATGGTAGAAAGTGTGATTAGGTAGAACCAGCCTCTCAGTTCTTTCACTGTGGAATATGCACTAAATTGCAGAAGTTCCTGAAGCCTATCATGACCTGTTAATGGACTTGCCTTTAAGGTCGTGCCTGAGGACACTTCATTACACTCTTATTTCTCTCATTTTAAGCATTCTGTGTCATCAGAAATTAAGGCATGGCGACCAAGAATACATTTTCTATCCTTCATTTCCTCAGGTTGTACAATTAGAATGAGATTTATCACCCCAAGGAGTTGGTGTCACTTGAGAAAAAGTCTTGTGATTCTCAGATGGGTATCAGATGGCACTGAGTGAGTGGTTGGTGTCTACAATTTAACGTGATATAGTGACAACTACTTGGTTTCATAGCCAAGAAAGTCTGGAGGGATGTTTTTGTATCTTGGTCCAACATTTCCAGCTGGGAGACTACAGATAAAATTTTAATAACTCAGATTCTTAGTTTCCATAATGGAAAAATAAGAGAAATAAAACCCATTTGACAGCGTTGTTTTAAGGATACAACAATACAATGTTGAAGAATGCATGGCACATAGAAAACTCTCAATAAATATCAGTTCCTTATAGCACAGAGATTTCTCTTTTATTAAAAACCCTAAGGTGAGACATGCGCCATTTAACTGCTTAACTCCTGGGGCAGGAGAGATGTTTTTGACTGTGCCATCGTTGTCAGATTTAGAGAGGTACTGAAGAGAAAATGTGCTAGTTGGCAACATGGTTGAAAATAGAGCACACAGTTAAAATTCTGTCCTGCTAGATACTTCAAGCAGCCCCATCACATCTCTCTTTGGGGGTGCTGTGGCCAACTCCATCCATCTTCTCTGGATTGAGACCATGCCTTTCCAACAAGTCCTGGGCATATGTCTACACAGCAAGAAAGAAGTAGACTCAATGTGTTAAAATATTAACTAAAACATGTTAAATGATAGATCTACAAAAGTAAGAGAACCAAACATAAAAACCAATTATTACGGCTTCCAAATTGCTATAATTCTGTTTACTGTGTAGCATCAATCCACAGGACAGCTGACTCACATAGGCTACTTTATTATGTTTGAGCTCAGTACACATTCATGTGCCTTGCTGTTCATGGAACATTTTTATAGCTTTCATTCTCCTCTGTGACAGTTTTACTAGAGTGGCAAGCCCACTGGTCCAAAATAAATAGGGGTAATGAGAGGGTATGTCTTTCATTTGAGTCTTCATGTTCAAAGGCAGGCAAAAGAAAAAAGTCGAAATTATGTATATTTAAGAGGTGAAAGTTAGATGCTTGGGAAATATGTTTCCTGGAGTTTCTTAAGATTTTGGAAGACACAAAACTTCATTACAAATATTTCCTCTCCTTCGTTGATGTTTAAGCTCTTATAATTAGCATCACGCAAATGGGACACGGACACATACACCACCAGTGCCATGGAGGGTATCTATTAAATAGGGTTATTTGGTGGGAAAAACATGCACGCCAGAAGTATCAAAATGATATGGTTCCCTGAGAGGTGTGCCTAGGTCAGGCATAAATTGTTTCAATGGAAACATCCCAACCTCATAACACTCTGTATATTTTTAGGGAAAGTAGGCAGGAAATATCTAGGTGACTCCGTAACAATGGAGCTTCCTGGTAAAGGAGTGACCTTGATACCAAGAGGGAGCTTCAGAGCTCAGTCTCTGGTACCAGTCTTATCTTCCAATGAGCTAACTCAGGCTTGTTGAGCCACCTCCTTGCTCAACAACTGAAAAGGGATAGAAATGAGTCTCCAGGGCCATCTGGATTTCTTGTTCTTCAATCAAAAACATTAAATACTCACATAATGAGGTTTAGCAGCCGTGAATGTGCTAGACAACAGTCAAAAAGAATGTCCTAAGGTTCTTGTGTAACAGAAACTACACAGCAACACACATCTTGCTTATGTTCCAAGATAACTGGTGGGGGTGGTAATGGTGTTGTTTTCACTTTTAATGATTTAAAGATTTTCTTCATTTCCTTGAAATCAGAATAGGTATCATATTTTTACTTACACAAAATACCCACCACATGCTTTCTAGCAGAGACACAGTAAAAGAAAGAAGATCCACGAAGAAAAAAGTAGAAGGAAGAGGATATATTTATGTCATACTACAGAAATATTCTGTCTTACATCAGTGCGTAAGTTTGTCTAACATTCCGTATTACTTTAGGTAATACAGAAATTAAAAAGAAGGTAAAAAGAAGAGGAGAGAGTATTGGCAGAGTAAGGACCACTGAAAATTTGTTCCTGAAATTTGTTTCTTATTTGTAATGAATAAATAAAAGCAGTGAGAACACTAGCGAAAACTGCCCAAATCAACTTTTTGAGAACTCTGGAAATTAAGGAAATGCTTATAAAAATCAAAGGAGTGTTTATTCAAGAAAAACAGTTGAATTTCTATAAGGACAGCAAGTTTTGTGGTGTTTTAATCTATGTTATTCCCATCTCCTTCTCCCCAGCTCTGGGGTAATTGTGAGAACCAACAGCCTCATGATCATACTATCTGTGAAAACCAGCAGCCTAGCAGTCCCTGGCAGAGGAAGAACAAATTTGTAGCTCCCCAAAAGTCTTATCCCCAGGGAACTGTCATTATTTGACCTGTTTGGCAGCTCCATGGAAACCTCCACTCAAAGAGCTTGCCTTTATTTGACATGGAGCTTGCTAATGGAGAACAACATTTACCCCCTGGGCATTTGTGGGAAAAAACCAGCGGCAATTGTTTAACATCACAATTACCTTGGGCAGGGATAAGAGCTGCAGCTGACAAGAAGCTGACCAGAAAACTTAAAAGCAGACGTGTGGGAATGAGATATTCCCAGGGGGCTTTGAAAAGCTCTGACATATTCCTGGAAATCTAGAAAGGCACACACACTTGTGGAATTGTACATATGCCCAGAAAAGACCTGAGAAGGCCCTAATCTCTCACCTCTGGCTGCCTTTGAAGCTCTGAGCAAGCAGAAAGTGAAAGCTAAGTACACGTCATGTCAGAGAATTGAAGATATTTCCCACATGCACACAGATCCCTCAGCGAGGCTGGAAGACTTATTGCTTCAAAGTTTTTAAGGAAATATCTGTCCAGTATCAGCTGACAATTAAACAACCAAGTAGAGAATTCAGTTGCTACACACAACAAAGAAGAGCTGAGACATACAAACAAACAGGAAAGTATACAGGAAAAAAAGCAGTCAATACTCTTTTTTTCTCCATACACAGGGAAAAAAGCAGTCAATAGAAAATGTCCCTAAGTAAGCCCAGATGTTGGACTTACTAGACATAGACTTTAAATAAGGTATTATCACTATATATGCAAAGTACTAAAGGGAATCATACCTAAAGAATTAAAAGAAAATATGAGAACAACATCCCACCAAATATACAATATCAATAAAGATAAGGAAATTATAAAAAAGAACTAAATAGAAGTTCTGGAATTGAAAAGTACAATAACTGAAATGCAAATTCACTAAGAGGGTGCAATAGTATGTTTGAGAAGCCAGAAGAAGGAATCACTAAACTTGAAGACAGGTAAATTGAGAATATCTTGTCAGAGAAACAGAAAGAAAAAAGTAGAAGGAAAATGAATAGAGTCCCAGAGACATATGAACATATGCATGATGGGAGTCTCAGAAAGAAAGGAGAGAGGAAAGGGGGCAGACAGAATATTTAAAGAAATAATGGCTGAAAACTTCCCATATTTGATTAAAATAAACATTGATCTATACATTCAAGAAGCTCAACAAATTCTAAGTAGGATACACTTGAAGGAATCCACACCTCAACACATCATGATCAAACTGTTGAGAGCCAATGACAAAGAGAGAATGTTGAAAGCAACAAAAGAGATGTGACTCATCATGTATAAGTGATCCTCGCTAAGATTAATAGCTCCATGATTAGAAGCCAGAGAGGCCAGAAGGCAGGTGAATGACATATCCAAAGTGCTCAAAGAAAAAGACTGTCAACCAAGAATTATACATCTAGCAAAATTATACTTCAAAAATGAAGAAGGGATTAAGACATTCTCAGATTGAAAAAAAAAAAAAAAACCCTGAGAAAATTCATTGCCAGTAGACCTGCCTTACAAGAAATACTAAAGCGAGAACCTCAGGCTGAAGTGAAAGGGCACAAAAGAGTAATTTGAATCCACATGGAGAAATAAAGAGCACTGGTAAAGATTACTCTACAGGTAAATATAAAAGACAGTATAAATGTATTTTATGTTTGTAACTCTTTTTTCCCTTCTATCTCATTCAAAGACAACTGCATAATGCAACAATTGTAAAACTGTGTTGAAGGGCTTATAGAGTAAAAAGACATAATTTGTAAGACAACTATGACACAAATGAGGGGAAAGGGAACAGAGCTATATAGGAGCAAAGTTTTTGTATACCATAGAAATTAAGTTGGCACTAATCCAAATTAGATTGTTACAAATTAAGACATTAATTGTAATCCCCAGAGTAATCCACTAAAAACATCACTGAAAAAAATGCATAGTAAAAGAAATGACATGACAATTAAAATGGTACATTAGAAAATATCTGTTTGGGGCCAGCCCCATAGTCCAGTGGTTAAGTTCGTGTGCTCCACTTTGGCGGCCTGGGGTTTGCCAGTTCAGATCCTGGGCATGGACCTAGGCACTGCACATCAAGCCATGCTGTGGCAGCATCCCACATAGAAGAACTAGAATGACTTACAACTAGGATATATAACTATGTACTGGGGCATTGGGGAGACAAGAAAATATTTGTTGAACAAAGGAAGGTAGTAGTGGAGGAATAGAGGGACAAAAAGATATAAGACATACAGAAAACAAATAACAAAAAGGCAGATGTAAATCCTACTTTATGAGTAATTACACAAAATATAAATGGATTAAACATCTCCAATCAAAAGGCAGAGACTGGCAGAATGGATAAAGTAACATGATCCAAATATATGCTGCCTACAAGAGACACACTTTAGGTTCAAAGACACAAATGGGTTAAAAGTAAAAAGATGAAAATATATACACCATGCAAACAGTAACCAAAAGAGAGTTGTAGTGGCTATATTAATATCAGACAAAATAGACTTTAAGAAAAAAACCAGTTACATAGACAAAGAAGGATATTTTATAATGGTAAAATGATCAAATAATCAAGAAAATATAACAATTATAAATATATTGCACCTATCAACAGAGCCTCAAAATATATAAAATGAAAACTGAGAGGACTTAAGGCAGAAATAGATAGTTTAACAGTAGTGGTTGGAGTCTTCAACATCCCACTTTCAATAACAGATAGAACAACTACAGAGAAGCTGAATAAGCAAGTAAAAGATTTGAACAACACTATAAACTAATTAGACCTAAGAGACATCTATAGACCATTCCACTCAACAACAGAAGAACAGACATTCTTTTCAAGTACACATGGAGCATTCTCTGTGGCCATAAAACAAGTCTCAATAAATCTAAGAAGACTGATATCATGAAAAATATTCTCCAACCACAATGGAATAAAATTAGAAATGAATAACAGAAAGAAGTTTGGGAAATTCAGAAATATTTAGAAATAAAACAACACATTCATAAAGAATCAATGAGTCAAAGAAGAAATCACAGGGAAATTAGGAAATATTTTGAGATGAAAGAAAACAAAACACACAACACCAAAACACAGTGGATGCAGCTAAAGCAGTGCTTAGGAGGAAATTTATAGCTCTAAATGCCTATATTAAAAAAGAAAAAAGATCTCAAATCAATAACCTCACTTTTCACCTTAAAAGAAGAGCAAACTAAACCTAAAGCAAGAAGAAGGAAGGACACAATAAAGATTAGAGGAGGAGTAAACAAACTAGAAAAGAGAAAAACAATAGAGAAAACCAACAAAAACACAAGTTGGTTCTTTGAAAAGACCAATAAAATGATAAATCTTTAGTTAGGCTTACCAAGAAAAAGAGAGAAGAGTCAAATCACTAAGATCAAGAATGTAAGAGAGGGCATTACTATTAATTTTACAGAAATAAGATGACAAGAGACTACTATGAATAACTGTATGACAACAAATTAGACAACCTAGATGAAAGGGACAAATTTCTAGAAAGACACATTGCTTGGCTCATGGCTCCATTCGAGCATCTTCAAGACTAGCAACGACAGGTCGAATCTTTCTCAAACTGCATCCTTCTGAACTCTGCTTCTGTCGTCACATGTCCTCCATTTATAAGGCCCCTTATGATCACATTGGACTCACTCAGATAACCCAGGATAACTTCTCCATCTTAATATTCTTAACTAGATCTGCAAAGTCCATTTGGCCATGTAACATTTACAGTTTCTATGGATTAGGATCTGGATATCTTTGGTGGTGGTGGTGGGGGGGGTGGGTTGCATTATTCTGCCTACCATATGCCCTTGTCTTTTCATACAGAACATTTTAGCTCTTACCCTCCAGGCTGACCTGCATCTCAAAGGCTCTTTAAACAAAGGGTCTTGCCCTTCAGGTGCTCTGAGATTTTCAGATTCTCCTCCCCTTCCAGTCATAACTAATGAAAAATACAGTATAAAGATCAAGATTTTTTTTTTTTTTTTTAAAAAAAGCTTGTTTCCTACTGAAATAAATTTTGTTTCCTCGACTCCCATATTCCCAGAAAGCTGAAGTGGTTACAGAGCTGGAGTTTTAAATAACAATAATTTCATTATATTCCATTAAATGATTATGTGAAAAATTCTCTTTTAGTCAATTGTTACCCTCTAGAAATTATACACATTTGGCATATTTTTTTACACCTTAAGTAGAAGAGCTGACAAAGTACAATTTCCAAAGCACCCATATTTATATCTAGGAGATACATCAACAAAATCTGGTCAAATATATTTTAAACTAAACAAAAATTTCTAACTATTAAGACTCCCATAAATGTTCTTTTCCATTTCAAAGTATATATGATCATTCAAGCTACCTATTTCCATTGAGGATAGAAAAGAGGTTTGTTAAAAGTTGAATAAGAGATCCAAGCCAGTTTATTCAGGCTGATTCCCTGAATATTCTAAAATTAGGGTTCTTAAGAAAGGTCCTAAAGTGAGATCTGAGGAGGAGGAGAGTCGAATGGATCACAAAGATCTTAATTTTTAAAAAAAGCCAGTATTGACAACGCAAGATGATTATGAATAATCAATGCATTAACAGTATTATATTCTGAAAAAGAGAGGTACATGTCTTTTTCTAATCTGTTCTGATTCTGGAAATAACTGGAAAATGATATTCTAATCTTAGAAACACCACTTTAAGAAGGACTCTGGCAAGCTGGGGCACATCCAGAGGAGAATAAAAAGGGTGGTGAAGAGTCTGGGGACAATGAAATATGAAAATAGTCTCAGAATAGTAATTGCTGACCTGGAAAAGGTAAGGATGGTGGATCTGTGGCAGGCTTCAGTACCAAACCATTGCCACACAGTGAGGCAGTAGATTTAATCCCTTGGTAGTTTTAGATTGCCATGCCTCCAGTCCTTCTTCACACTACTGTCCAAAAGATTTTTCCAGACATAAATCTCAATATGACACTACCTGTCATTAGTCCCCTGTGAGCAAGCAGGCATGTAGCCAGTCTCCAGGCCAATTAAGAGGGTTTGAGCATCTCAGAAGGACCTGATAGGACCCTCACCTCAATCAGATGGCATTCCGGGCAGCTGGATGCCCTCAGGAGGAGTTAAGGGCCCTCATCATCAATTATGATGACCCTTGTGACAACAGCTCACAGCCCTCATTAAAGATCCTGAAACATGCCACGTTCACTCTCTTACCACCATGCCTCTGCTGACAATGTTTCCTCTCCCTGGAAGGTAGTTGTGTCACTGACTTCACATCATCCTACAGGAGCTAACTGAAGCCTTATCCCCTCTGAAAACTTTCCCTGAGGATGACTTTTCATCTCTCCTCAGATTAGGAGGGTGTCCCTCCTCTGTATTAAAATACTACCTTGTACGAACCTTCTATAGAGTATTGAATTGCTCTGCAGTCATTGATTTACTTGAGACTAGGATATATGAGCCTAACCTGAGACACATCTGTACATGGGAGGGGCACTTATTTGCACGAGTTGATGTACGTGAAAGGAAGGGGACTGTGAGGAAGAGGTTTTGAGCATTTGAGCCTCGTGGCTCAGATGGAAGAAAGGTGGGGAAAGGAAAAGAACAACTTTGCGACTGGCCCTAAGTCTGGGGTCATCACTAATCATCAGGGAAATGCAAATCAAAACTACACTAAGATATCACCTTACACCTGTTAGAATGGCAAAAATATCCAAAACCAAGAGTGACAAATGTTGGAGAGGCCGTGGAGAAAAAGGAACCCTTATACACTGTTGTGGGAATGCAAACTGGTGCAGCCACTATGGAAAACAGTATGGAGATTCCTCAAAAAGTTAAGAATAGAAATGCCTTATGACCCAGCCATCCCACTACTGGGTATCTATCCCAAGAACCTGAAATCAGCAATTCCAAAAGTTCCATGCACCCCTGTGTTCGTCACAGCATTATTCACAATAGCCAAGTCATGGAACCAACCTAAGTGCCCAGCAACTGATGATTGGATAAAGAAGATGTGGTATATATAAACAATGGAATACTACTCAGCCATAAAGAAGGACAAAGTCATCCCATTCACAACAACATGGATAGACCTTGAGGGTATTATGTTGAGTGAAATAAGCCAGACAGAAAAAGATGAATTCTGTATGACTCCACTCATAGGTGGTAGTTAACACATGGACAAAGAGAACTGATCGGTGGTTGACAGGGGAAAGGGGGGCGGGGGGAGGGCACTAGGGGTGAATGGTGTACCTACAACATGACTAATAATGATGTACAACTGTAACTTCACAAGGATGTTAACTTTTATAACCTTAACAAAAAAATGAAAAAAAATTTTTAAAAATAAAAAAAAATAGGGTACCTTCAGGGCTCTTTAGGGGTCAGGCAACAAACTATAACATATGGTAGGGAACGTGAACCTTATTCCCATTGCTGCACAAATTACCCAGCCTGGCTCACGTTTGGAAAGGCCGCCAGTGCATCTCAGACAGTGCCTGGGGAGCTGTGACAGAGCACTGGTGAGGAGTCCAGTTGTGCCCATGGGAATTCTAGAATCAGCAAGGAAGCCCATGCCCAGGAGATGCTGCTCTGTGACATCTAAAGGGAGAGGATTCAGGGGTGAGAACTTCGAAGAAATGATGAGTCAGCAATGAGACTGGTTTAAAAAAAAATCTTGGGGACTCCCAGAACTTTTTTAATATTGACTTTTGCAAGGGGTTGGAGATCTTACATGACAAAGGAAAAATAACCAAGCAGCCAAATACAAATTATCATTGTTAATGAGACTCCATTTGTAGCCATATCTGGAGGCTTGGTGAAATTTGGTCTGGTTATATTATATTCTTAGCCCACTGCTACCCCTGTTTATTGGCCTTGAGATCCTTGAGGGCAGAGACTGCTGATTTTTTTTTTTTTTAAAGATTTTATTTTTTTCCTTTTTCTCCCCAAAGCCCCCCAGTACATAGTTGTATATTTCTCGTTGTGGGTCCTTCTAGTTGTGGCATGTGGGACGCTGCCTCAGCGTGGTTTGATGAGCAGTGCCATGTCCGCGCCCAGGATTCGAACCAACGAAACACTGGGCCACATGCAGCAGAGTGCACGAACTTAACCGCTCGGCCACGGGGCCAGCCCCGAGACTGCTGATTTTTAAAATCTCTGTAACCCCATTACTTATCAGAGCGCCCAGCACAAAGTAGATACTGAATATATGGCTACTGAATGAAGAAATAAAGTTAATCAAGCAATAATTATCTCCAATGGACAAATTTAGACAAATAAGTGAAAGTTATAGGAATGTAATTCAACATGAAATGCCTTCCTAACAGAATTCCCTATCAGTGGACGAAGCCCATCATGACACAGTGAGAGTCTTACCACTGGAGGAGTTGTCAAGGACATCCCAGAGGAGGTACACACCTCATGGAGAGAGATGGATCAAATAATTTCCAACTCTCAAAGTGCTTGGTATAATTACATGGAGACCAAGAGAAGACTGGTCATGACAAAGGAGTTAGCTACATAAGACAATAAGCAGAAATGATGAGTCAGCAACCAAAGTGTTTTTTAAAAAAAGTCTTCAAGGACTGTATATAAAAAGCAGCAAGCCTTAAACCAGAATTCATCAGAATTGAAACAGTACCCTGAAACACTGTTACATGAAGCCACAGACATTATCTTCAAAAGCTATCCTATTATAACGCTGAATGATGTCCAGAGGACTAAGGTATCGAATGGACATTATCTACAGTGAAGATGTTAAGTGATGAAAGGTTAAAGGAAAGATTTACAACGTGTTGAGAACAGGCTGTGATTTGTAGACTCGTAGCCTGTTTCAATGTCTCTCATGGCCACTGGCGAAGTAAATGCTAGAGTCACTTGTCTTTATTTTTTTAACTTTCAGTAATTGGCTGAAGGATCCCACATCTACAAGAGGAAAATTACTAGACGATGCACGAAAGGTCTTCTGAGATAAATGAACACTCTACATTAATCTAAAGGCCACAAATGGAATGATGGAGAGTACTATCGCATAATGTCAAAGTTCAAAGGCACGTTTCAAATGTCTCTTTAAAGAAAAACTGACCTTTCTTTCTTTCTTTGTTATCAGAAAGTTTTCCAAGGGCAGTCGGGGCCTTGGGTCATTTCATTTTGACATGGAAGTTCTTTCAGCATTAAAAATAATCAAAATACCAGAAATATTTAACTCTACAGTGACCATGAGGACACATTCATCAGTATTAAAAACAACAACAACAGTATTGAAGCATCAGGATTTCAAACGTTGTGTTTTAATAACTCCATAAAGCTTTTCCCCTCACATATGAGAGAGGGAACTTATATGAGGCTTGACTAGCAAAAAGAGTAAGCATGGATATTTTTTCTAATGTATTTCATGTTATTTTACATGGAATTTTTGGGAAAATTGTTGAGTACCCCACTAGTAAATCTCTCTGTCTAAATATCTGTGTTAGATGTAAATTAGCTGACGTTAAATATAGATGTGGACATAAACATATTTTCATGAAAATAAAAAATGTTTACAAAAGGCCTTTTTTCCCATTTTAAGGTATAATTTACAGACAATAAAATTTATCCTTTTTAGTATAAAGTTCTGCAAGTTTCGACAAATACAGCTGTATGACCACCACCACAAGCAAGACATAGAGCAGCTCTATCGCAACCCAAAATTCCCCCGGAACCGCTTGTAGCAAACTCCCTCTCCAGCTCCAGCCCCTGGCAACTACTGACGTGCTTGATGTTCCCGTAATTTTGCCTCTTTAAGAATGCCCTATAAATGGGATTATACAGCATGTAGCAAAGGTCTCTTTTTAACTTCATGCACTTGATAAAAAGTGAAGTAACTAAAGTGTCCATTTTAATTTACTGATTTCTATTTCCTAAACTTAAAGGCAATAATAGATGCATAAAATCAACTTCCCCTTGAACCTTTTGAATAAAGAGATCTTTAGGACTTCACTTTTGAAGTATTGAATCAAAAATCAATCAGTGTGGGTCCTAAGAATTTAGTTTTCAGCAGGTCCTCCAAGCGTTATTCTGACTGACCAGCCAGATTTGGGAAACATTAACCCAACAGATATTCACTATATGAGATCAACTACCAGATTGTAAATTATGTGTGGTGATGGAATCAAAGTTCAGAGATTGGGAGAGTCTTATCTAGGTGATCTTGTCTTTGGACATGGCTACCACTTACTGGCTGCAGGGCCTTGAACAAGTTACACAAAGCTGCTGAACCTTGGTTTTCTCCTCTGTCATGCAGGGGTAAAGATGCCTACTTCATAGGATTATTTGGGGGGTTAAATGCATAGAAAGCATTTAGAATAGTGCCTGGCACACTTAGCACTCAATGAATGGAAGTTACTTATCTTGCTGGCATTGGTATCATCATGCTAGCCTAAGCACTTTACTTGTCTTTCTGCATATTTCTGCATTTTGGTCCATTTTACTATTCCTTAGCCCTTCCTCTAGAGGTGACCAAAGTAAAGAGAACTCCTTTTTGTAGCAGTCCAGCTATTATTCAGGGAAGTGCAAAGCTAAAAGAAATTCACTGATTGTCCCCATCTCTCACTTGTCCCCTGTTATAGCCTCAAAGATATCAATGGGGACAAAAAGTGAATTACTGAAAACTCTCACTCTTTTTCCCAAGGGGATGTTATTGGCCAAATATAAGTAAACAAAAGGGAGAAAGAGAAACAAAGGCCAGAATAAGGAAGAAAATTAGGTTGTCTGTGTAGTTAGGCAATATCTAAAAATTGACTTCATTAGTAAGCAGTTTTAGATGTAAATACATGTATTTTTAAGCTGTAGTTTTTATTTAAGCCCTGAAATACTGAAGAGTGATGACATGTGGCTGTACCTGCTGATATAAAGAAAGAACAACTCAGGTGGAGGGAGGGCGAAAGGGGTAACGGGGCACATATGTACGGTGACAGATAAAAACTAGACTATTGGTGGTGAACACAAAGCAGTCTATACAGAAGCAGAAATATAATAATAGACACCTGAAATTTACACAATGTTATAAACCAATGTGACCTCAATAACCATTAAAAAGAAAGAAAGAAAGAAAGAACAACTCCTATCCTCAGAATTATGCAATGTTGCCAACATCAAGGACTGAAAATAAGGATCGATAGACAAACTTGAAACTCACAAGCCCTACCTGTTCTCGGCATCGCCACTGCACTTTGGGGACATCAATTCAAAGGATTTGGTAAACTTCACCACCTGCCACACAGAAAGACAATAAATCCAAGTCAATTAACGCTTTCTCACAGTTTAAAAAAATGCAATAAACATTTTTCATCTTTATAACGACTATTATGATAATTGAAGATTAAAGAGAGATTTTAAGTGGAGAAATCCCAAGGGACAGAAGAAGAAAATTATGTCTTGCATTTTGTCTTTTACTTGTTAAATGGCATACATTGCCAAAATTTTGATGCATTTTACTAAATTTGTATATATTTTTACAATGAGGTGTGAATTGTCCCATGGTGGTCAGGCAAAGGGACATCTCATTTGAATACAATTTTTTTTTACTGTCCTTTTAACAACCACATCACCATCCAAGGAGAACCAGGTAGAGACAAAACACCCATCAAGAAGGAGGCCCTCCATCTATTCCAGGCTCCTGAAGTTACCTTCCCTGGATTATCATTGTTCTCAGGTGAACCATTTGCTGCCACCTTCCAAAGGGTAGAGAAGAGGAAGCCATCTTCTTGAAAGATCATCCCTAATGTGGACACTTCCTTCCTCACCCATCCAGTGAAACCAGCACACCCAATGCAAGAGCCTGACCAAGACTTATTATGTTGAAAGGGAAATTATGGGCACAGAAAATGTGAAGGTAGTTTTTTTATTACTATTGAGTTCTTAGTACAAACCAGGCCCTATATCAGAAGGTTCTTTATCTAATTTCTTTACTGCAACTCTGTAAAGCAGGGATTTTTATCCTCAGTATATAAGTGAGGAAACTAACCCATAATTTTTAAGAAACTTCCTCAGTTTTATACAACTAAATGGGGCAACTGGGATTAAAGCAAGTCTGCATGACTCAAGAGTACCAGTGCTTTGAACAACACTAAAAATGTTGAGTGGGAAAGGCACTATTTCTGGCCCTCTTTTGACAAAATATACCAGATGAAAGAAAAATAAGTCCCTTGTACTGAAAAGAGTCATCTGAATGTCACTGGATGCTTCCAAGGTTGACATTTAGATTTGCTTTAGCCAGATACAGGCATGCTTCAAAGGCCTTTCAAATTAACCACTTACAAGGAATTGATGGGCACCTGAGAAAACGATTTGGAAACTGGGGATAGATTAAATATTAAAACAGCTTTATCAGTGAGGTAATGAACCCAAACTAAGAAAATGCAACATTAGGAAAAGATAAAAGAAAAGAAAACCCCATCGCAAAGAAAATTGTGTGTTGCTAGCTGAACGCAAGGCAATGACAATAGCTCAACTGCAAGGAATTACCCTGACAACCATAGAATATACTTTATTTCATATTCTAATGTGAAATAAGTCTATACAAAATCACTTATTGTGGCAAGTTTTACTTTCCAAAGATGGCCACAACAATAACTCCTATCCCACATTCTTCTCTACAATATGACCCTGCCCTCTCCTACCAAGTGGCAGGGTCTGTGTTCCCTCCCCTTGAATCTAGGTGGGCTTCTGACCACTTTGACCAAGAGAGTATACAGAAGAGATGCTATATGCCTTCTGAGAGTGTCATAAAAGGCAACGCAGCTCTGCCTTATCGATGGAATACTTGTCCCTGGAGCCCTGAGCCACCATGTAAGAAGTCCAACCACCCTAGGGTCACTATGCTGAAAGGTAGCCAAATCATATAGAGAGGCTACATGTAGAGGTACTGGTCAGCAGCTCTAGTCTTTAAGCCATTGTACTGGATGATAGTACCCATTTTTAAAATCTAACCAATCAATCTTATGTCAGCATTCTTTCAGTGCCTGTTTTAGAAGTGACTTGACCACCTTGCTGGTTTCTCTTATTGAGTAGAATAAATCTTTGATATATGCTCACTTAAGATTTGTGCAAGGGTTAGGTTTTTAACTTTTTGAAAACTGTTCTTTGATACAACAAATTCGTACTGAGTGTCTGTGTCAACTAGTGCAGTAGGCACTGGGGTGACACATGTGAAAATAAAAGAAAAAAAAATCCCTGCATGCACGGAGCGTACTTTAGGGTGTGGAGCTTGATTTGCCCTGGCTCCTCAAAACTAGTGCTCCCTGGAATAGTAAGCGAACTTCTGCTTTCCATACCTTACGAAAGCAAACCTGGGAAATGTCCAGAGATTAAAAGAGAATAAAGATCTTAAAAAGAATTTGTTTAAGTTTCTGAGGGATGACAGATTACAAGAAATGGAATAGAAAATCTTGGAATTGTAAAGCTATAAAACTTATAGATCTCCATTCACGAAGAGAATGGATAAGATAAACAAGTATCTCTTGATGAAATGTCAGAATGTTTGGACTCTTGAAATGTGAAAGAAGAACTATTAAAACGACCAAAAGGAAGAAACACTCTTTTCGAAAATGTTAGAACTTTTTACTCCAACATAAATCATGCTGAAAAGAAAACCAGGACCAAATATTTTGTTTTATTTTATATGTTTGTTTTATTTTCTAAATTCATGTCTAATGATTAAAGGGAAAGTCAAGGATTACACATCTTTCAATTTCAGCACTCTATACCACGGAAAGTACCAGTTGTGTCCTCCAATAAACCAGCCCATGGTGTCCTCATCAAAGTTAGACAGTGGATTCATGAACCATGGTATTCCTTGTGCATAGTAAAGAATTAACCTTATCCAAAGAAAGGTCTAGCCTTTGCCCTTGGCTCCTGCGATGTAACCTCTAAGCCCTTGGCATGTCCAGCCTTGATAAAAGTGTCTTTATTTATTTGGGAGCCCTGGGCCACCCAGATAGTAACTATGTAATTTAGAGGGGGCTTTAAGCCACACCAACAATGTGGTTTAGGGTGGGGGCTTTGGGTCATGTGGCATCAGTTGATCTCTGGAAAGGATGGAGACTGAGGTCAACTATGTGGGTGGCCAACTAGCTTTTGGTTATCAAGCCCCAAAAAGACTCTGGATGCCAAGGCTTAGGTAACTTGTCTGGTTGGCAACACTTCATGCACATTATCATACATCATTGCTGGGAGAAGTAAATGCTCTCCATGACCCCACAGAGAGAGGACAACTGGAAGCTCCACTTTTTGAACCCTCCTAGACTCTGTCCATGGGTCTCTCATTTGGCTGATTTTAATCTGTATCCTTTCCTATAATAAACCATAACCATGAATATAATAGCTTTCAGTGAGTTCTGTGAGCACGTCTAGCAAATTATTGAGGCTAAGAGTGGTCTTTGGAACCCCTGAATTTGTAATTGGTGGCAGAGGTGAGGGCGGTATTGGAGACTATGTTCTCTAATCTTGCACCTTGTATGATAAATCTTAAGTCCCTGTGTCTTTAGAAGAAAAATAAGGATAATACGAATGTTGACTGGTCTTTGGTTAAATATTTATTATCCAGTGTGTACCAAGTACTGGATAGCATAAACAGATACCAAAGAAATAGTGAATAAGGTCTCTAACCTTTAAAGAATTAATATTTTAAAGGGAAAAAGTTTAAAATTAAGGGTCAGGAAAAATTTCTTGATCAGTTGATGTGATTCCTTTTACTAAACCAAAGGAATCATAAAAATTTATTAAATTTTTTCTTTTACTTTGGTTGTTGGGAAGCTCAGAGCAAAGCTTTAGGTTCAAAGTTTTATCTCTTTGCAGCATAATTTGGTTTTGACTTTGTTGATTTGGTTTGGTTTTGCTTACATCTACTTTCTCTTTCTCCCTTTCTATTGGAAATTTGCCTTTCATTCTGTTATATGTCTGGCACATAACAAACACTCAGAAAATATTTATCCACCATGAATTCTTGTATTTTTGCTGAAAGGTGCCTTAAATGCTTTTGGTAATTGAGTAAAAGTATAAACAAACAGAAAATGAAGTACTTACATACTTGAAAAATGTATGAATGTGTATAAAAATATTTTTACATATGAAATAAATTTGCTTATGTAAAACTAATTACAGTTGAATAAAGCTATTATGGGCCATTAAATTGCGTAAAAGAGTATTTTCCAGGGGTATGGTAAGGGAATCTGGAATGGAGGGCAAGAGAAATACAACATTTAAGGGCCTATAAGCTGACAGCAAACAAGATAAGAAGAAGAGAGCAGCAGGCTGGAGCCCCACCTAGAGAGCGGTAGAACACAAGCAGAGCAATGAAACCGTGAAGACAAACTCACAGCTGACTATAAGCCAGATAAGATCTTTACAACTTTATAAACAAAGTTTTATTTTAACAGAGCCCACTCATTAACTTAAATATTGTCTGCGGCGGCTTTCTGCTGGAACAGTAGAGTTGAGTAGTTACAACAGACACCATAAGGGTCACAGAGCCTAAAATGTTTACTAGCTGACCCTTTATAGAAAAAGTTTGCTGCCTCCTGGTCTAAAGCCATCTCTGGACCAGGTCAACTAACTATTTTCTGCTGAACTGTTAATGACTGATGATAGATTAATGTATTAATATTCTCATTAATTTATCTATAATTCAGAAAGGGGATTCCTGGACTCAGAATCTTCTCATCTGAAACAACATTGTAATGGTAGAAATTTTAGGTACCAAGGCAAGTGGTGGGGCATATACTTGAGGATGCACATATGTCCCGGTTGGCATGGGACCATCACACTGTAATTAAGCCTGCTGTCCTGGGACAATTATTGAAATTGTCCCACTCAAAACTATCTTTATTTGAAAAGCAAAACTCTAGGCAAGCATGCCTCAAACAATTTGTATTTTTTAAAAGAACTTATTAAAAATATAACACATTCAAGTAGAAAATTATTTATAGTCAGACACTTGGGTTAAAAAATGAAAAGCAAAAAACAGCTAAAACATTTCGATATAATTTAATGGGATATACTGTGTCATTATGGAGATTATAACCAATAAAAAAATAGACAAAAGCATAAATAAAAGAGAATAAAATTCATGCTTTATTCTTGGACCAATTGTATGGTTCTTGGTTTCATTAATTCTCTAAATTCAATTCTGATTTTATTATAGATGTATCAAATGAACATATATTAAATAAATAAGTACACATATTCACATATACTAGTAAAAAGAGAATCTTATAAGGGAAATATCGGAGTGGTTTATACGTCAATGAAACTGAACAAGTGTTTCCCACCTCCTCCGGCTGTTGATCAGCTCTGTGATTGCAGCCTGGGGAAGGCAGTACACATGCCACAGGGAAGTAAACAAAATGTCCCTAAGCATCTCTGCCTGTTCTTTGGAAAAGTTCCATGAACAGAAGTCTTTTTGATTTGGATATTTATCAAGCACTAGTTGGTCTGGTTTCCTTCTGGGTTTTTTAAACTTAAAACAATTAAAAAACAAAAACTATGCTCAAATAGACATTCCTACTACCAAAAAGAAAATAGGAATGATCTACCAAGTAATCACCATTTTTCTTCTTTTGAGTTTCCTTAATCCCTTTTTTTCCATAAAGGGCCTACTTGACAAGGCAAAACAATTAATTAAATGATCATTCACTGCCATCATTCTTGATAAATTTCTCACTTATATTGATGAGTAATTTACTCTAATCATTTATTCATTCAATAAACCTTTATCAAATACTTAGTGTACCAGGCACTGTATAGGGTCTGGAAATACCAAGGAGCATAAATTATGTCCTGTCCTTGAGGAACTCATAACATAGTACAGAAGGGGAAACAATTCACAAATGGATAATTTCACCACAATGTATGTTCAAAATACTACAAGCACATTGAACAGGGTGGTGAAGAAGTCTCTGTGTGAACTATGCCCTAAAAGATGAGCGGGTATGCTCTAGGTTGAGAAGTTTTCCAGGCTGAGGGACTAAATCATCAAAGTTTTGGTAGAAAACAGAACACTCAAAAGGGTTTAACTGAACCTAATTCAATAAAGGGACTAGTTACAGAGGTGTGGGCAGGATTAAAGTGAGACCAATAAAGAATGGTGAGGCACCCAGAGACTAGCAACTTTGGAAAGTAGTTAACACCCCTAGGTCTGAGGGGACACAGGATAGAGTGAGGGAAGAACAGAGGGATGGAGGGAGGGAGGGAATGATGTTATTGGTGCCCTGGAGGAGCTGGAGCTGCGGAGAGGGACTTTGGAAGAATCCAGCCACCTTTACAACCGGCAGAGAAAGAACAAGAGGAATAACTACCCTCAACTTCTCTTTCCTCCAGCCCTTAAATCTTCTGCTGATTTCCCCTGTTTGTAAAACTCAACTGGAAGCCAGAGGACAAGAAAGCCCAAGTAGCACAGTACATAGAGATCCGCTTGCAAGAGCACTGAGCTAAAGAGAGAAAGATCAACAAGAGATGGCGGGGAGGGGGTTGCAGAGAATAGTCAGTCCAGAGCTGACAATATTGAACTTTGCCTGAGCCCTGTACTCCCAAAAAACAGTTATGATAAAGAAATCTCCCTACCATTTTGCCTTCCTGAATTGCTAACCTCAAAGGACCACTGTGCCCTAGCATATTCCAAAATAAGACCCATCTTTATCTTTCCTCATGACTCCTATAAGATGCCCAAATGATGCAGATAACTCCCTCATCTATGTGCTTCTGTAAAACCCCAGGCACCTTTCCTGTTCTTTGAGAAGCTCCTCATTAATGAATGTTCTCCCTATTGCAACAGCCTGGATGAAATTATCTCCTTAATTGTCTGGTGCATTTTGTCTTTCACAGGAACTATATAAGCAAGGGTACAGAGGCAAATACAGGCATAGGCTGACCATGGGGAGGTGGGGTAGAGGAGGAAGAAAGCGCTATGTAGAGCAAGGCTGAGGACCAGAAAGAAAAATCAAAAGTAAGTTGAGAGTTGAGGTGATGGACCTTGAATGTTGGGCAGCTTGAACTATACTGTGTAGGCAACAGACAGTTCTCAAATGTTTTGAAGCAGGGAAAGGTAGATGCATGCTTTAGAAAGATAACTAGAAATAGTATTAAGAATTGATGGAAAAGAAGAGTGCCCTATTTGTGAGGAAAAAAAATGAGTCAGAAGGAAAACATTCAGGTGAGAGATTAGCAAAGAGAGAGTAAAGACAGTGGTAGAAGGGGTGGGAATGAGGGCCTAGAAATGATGTTTCAACGTAGAGGCAACTGAACTTAGAGATAACAGAATGTGTCGGTAAGACAGACTTAGAAACTAGTCTGTGGTTTTTAGCTTGAGTTGCTTACTACATGATGATGACTCTATTAAGTGAAATAGGAAATTTCAGAAGTGGTGAAGATTTGGGGCAGGACGTGATGGAGATGGGCAGTGGAGATTGAAGTTCAGTAGTTGATTTTATATATATATCTAATATACGTACCTTATATTTTATATATCATTTATATGTATTTTATGTGTGTGTAGTCAGCCCCCGTGGTCTAATGGTTAAGATTCGACGCTCTCACCGCCATGGCACGGGTTTGTTTCCTGGTCAGGGAACCAGACCACCCATCTGTTGGTTGTCATACTGTGGTGGCTGTGTGTTACTGTGATGGCAAAAGCTATGCCACCAGTATTTCAAATACCAGCAGGGTCAACCAGGGTAGACAGGTTTCAGCAGAGCTTCCAGAATAAGACAGACTAGGAAGAAGGACCTGGTCACTCATTTCTGAAAAAATTGGCCATGAAGACCCTGTGAATAGCAGCAAAGCATTGTCTGATATAGCGCTGGAAGGTGAGAGGATGGTGTAAAAAGACAGGGAAGAGTTCTGCTCTGCTGTGCACAGGGTCACTAAGAGTTGGAATCAACTAATGGCACTAACAACAACAAATGTGTGTGTGTGTGTATATTTATATATGTGCATATGTATATACATATATATATAACAATGATTATTTAGATAATCATCAGAGATTTGTAGATACTTTCCATTTCGCACTCTAGAAAAAGTACTTGGAACAAAAATCAAACAGAATTTAAGTTGGCTTCCTTACAGGGAAAAGGAAAGGTAAAGAAAGATGGGGAAATGGAAAGAAAGTGAAATAGAAAGAAAAGCCTGAAGCAATTTTTACCATCCATTTAGGATAGAAGGGATTGAATTATAAGCTGTTCCAGAACAGTCAGATGATGATTATCCCCATCTCTTCCTCTCAAGTGCTAGATACAGGCTGGACACATGGCTCAGTTGCACGTGTATCTATATAAGAACCAAGATATTAAGGAACATATTAGAAAACAAGTGTAACTTGTGCTTCATGGTTTAGAAAATGAACTCCAGAAACTAGCCTTGTATTTATAAACTCAGCTATAAAGTACTTCATGGAGTTCTGGACAACAAAATAGCTGCCAGCCATCAGGATGATCCACGAAAGGAGGACACTTGTAAACAGTAGTGCCAAGACAGTGCCTTAGGACATAAGATTAAAATGTCTACATTTGCTTTCCTTGACTAAGTACAAAAGGAAATAGTAGAGATAATAGTAAGTACACGAGCTAGAAAGGATCTAAGAGAAGTGATAGGAATTGCTTAGACAGGTTCATGGAATGGAATAACATTAAGCAGAGAATATTCAGTTCAAAGGACTAAATATTTCTTAATGTTGACAGCAGCTATGGAACAATCTTTTTATTTTTTCAGTCTAGTGGAAAATACCATTGACAAAGTCACTTAAAATAGATTGACTGAAACACTTAAGAGAAGCAAAAGAGGGTAAAATATTAATTTTGGCAGGAGAGAGGGCTAGAAAGGCATGCCACATTTCTATTTTTGGCACCCATTGAGTACACTGATCAGTTTACACCTGACTGCCCAGTTTAAAGATATGAATGCAGTCTCTAAACACTGAGTTAAGAGCTTGATGAATCAAAGCTTATACAATTGGATTTTAATTTTTTTCCTCCCTCTTTCCCTCAAATGTAGAGAGGCCATGAAATATCACACATCTGCAATAACCAGCTTTTTAAAATACTCAAATCACAAAAAAATAATTAACAGTCTTTGTTTCCAGGAATGATTCTAATAAAATAGAGAAAAACAAAAGTTATTTTTGGAGGAAGAAAACTGTGAGCAGATTTTTTTTGTCCTGAAATGATACTCCTTTTTTCTGATTGTAAAAAGTAGTGTATGGAATATCAGTAGAGCTCATGCTATAAGTTCATGCTTTCTCACATCTATTCTCTTCCAAAAACAGAGCAAAGATTGATAAAATGCAGAAAGACATCTAGAGGTTAAAAGGCAGAAAAAAGAGAAAGGGGATGAGGCAGAAGGAAGGGAAAAGAAAAGATCTCTAAAGGCATGAGCCTGAAGACCGAGGCCCACCGTGCTCCATGTCCAGAAATAGGCAGGCAGCAATGGTTGGAATTTCAGCTTCTACTGGGATTTGGAGACTAAAAGTGTTCCCTTGAGACAAGTGACCTAGCTTCACCCCCAGAAACTGAACCAAGCTGCTTCTGGCTTAGTGTAATATTACCACACAGCAGGAGACCCAAGTCACCAATATAAGACCTGGTTCTTGACCAGGGGCCAAGGAACTGTGCAAATTATTAGACAGGAAGGGAAGAGTACAGAGAGAGTGAAAGAAAAACGTGGCACAAACAACAAAAATGCCCTTCCATCAAAATGAGCTCCAATCTGTAATTCAAAAACCCATAAACAATTAAGATTATAGGGACAACTAAATCAACAACCTACAGAATCGGACAAGAAGATATTGATAAATCTTAATTATGCTGAAGATTTGAACACATCTCTATCAAAGAATGATAGGTGAAGAAAAAAATTAACAACATAAATGATTTTTAACAAAGCTTCATTCTTGACTAATAGGTCTTGAGGGAAAGTCAGGTGGAAAAACCCCTTTTGAAAAAGACTTTCCTCCCTGAGAAAAAGAAAAAATATGTGAAAAGAAGTTTCCCTTTCTTCCTCTCCTGGGATACAGTTACATGACAACATGCTGCCTGGAGCTGCGCCAGCCTCCTGGACCACAAGGGTGAGACCTAGTTGGTGAAGGCCGACCACCGAGACAAACACAGGAAAGCGGGACAGAGCCTGGGTTCTTGACTTCATCACCTGGCTGCTGCAGCGCCCCTAGAACCACTGCCTGCAGATTTCTTGTCGTGTTAGATACAGAGGTTCTTATTGTTTAAGCCATTTTCCCTTGTATATTCTATAATTTGCAGAAATCCCCCCAACTGATCTATAAATTAAGCAATTTCAATCAAAATCCATACAGAAGTTGTCATGGAACTTGATAAGCTGCTCTTAAAATTTATATGGAAGAGCAACAGGCCAAGAATAAGCAAGCCAATTTTAAAGGACAACAACATTGAGGACTTGTCCTATCAGATATCAAAGTGTATTATAAAATTATAGAGATTGAGACAATGTGATACTGCTGCAGAAATAGACAAAGAGACCAGTGGAATAAAACAGTGAGCTCAGACCCAGGTATATGTGGAAACTTGACATAATACAGAAGCAGCATTACAGAGTGGGGGGAAAACAAGACGACTGGTTATACATATACAGCTTTATACCACACACAGAAAATAAATTCCAGATGGATATAAAAGACCACAAATACCAGATGAGTTAAAGAAGGTATATGAGAACATCATTATAACACAAAGATAGATAAAGATTTTTTCAATAAAACCCTTACAGTACAAATCACAAAGGAAGATTAATAAATTTGACACATTAAAATTAAAATATTCCATGCAACCAAGATTCCTGTTGGGACAGGCACGGCCCTGAGTGCACAGTCTTTGCTGTGTATGCCAAGAACGCAAGGCCCTGCTCTCTCTTTCATTTCTCAGGATCATGTTCTCAGCGAGCAAACTTGAGGGGTGAGGTAATATCTCTCCCCAGACAAACAGCAGGCTTGATTCCACTCAATGTAAAAGAGAGATTCTCCAAGCACAGCGCTCCTCTTCTGTAATGCAGCCCACTGCACCGGCAGGCATCTGTTGCCCCTTGGGACCTGGGGGGCACGGGGAGTCAGCACCATTGTTATGGTTTATGGTATAAAGTTTACATTTGTTTCTATATGTCCCTCTGTTTTTTAGCCTTAGTTCTACATTTAAATGCATTCAATACTCAATACTAGTTTTATTTATCGAGTCTTCTCCACCGCTTTGCTTGATTTCTATCTCTCATATTTTTCAGGAAAGGCTTCTTGGAACTTGATTTCCTGCAGTCTTCTTTGCATATTTAAAATGTCTATCTGTGGTTTATACAATTGAACTTGGCTGGATTTTAAATCGTAGGGTCGTATTTTCCCTCCCTGAGGACTTTAACACTATATTGTCTCCTTGCACTAGAGAGGACTATGAGGAAGTCTAACACCAGAATGAATTTTCCTCCAAAAGGTGACTCGATTTTGTCTAGATGCCCTTAGAATTTTCATTATCTTTGAAGTCCATTAACACTGAATGTGTTTCAGTGCTAAGGAATCAGTATCAACTTTTCCCGAATGATGCGTTCTTTCAGTGTGTAAATTCAAGTTTGCCTTTATTTCAGTAAAATGTCCTAGTATTATAATTCTGATTTTTTTTTCCTGTTCCATTTGTCATGTTCTTTTCAGAGATACCAATTATCCTTACTTTGGACTTCCTTTATTCTGACTCCATTATATCCTTCTCTCTTATCTTGTTATACTGTGTTATTTTCCATTTCATTTTCAATTTTATTCTTTATGCCCCTGAAAGTATCTTAGGAGTCTCTTTTCTTCTTTTTTGATGTTTTTAATGTAGTATTCATTTTTGTACGGTTATATATGTTTCTTCCGCTTCCTTCCAAGCTCTGTCAGTTCAGTTTTCTGGTCTTTTTACTGTTTATCATTTATTCCTTGAGTCCTAGTATCTCTTCCTTGAACAATTTTATTTTTCCTGAGAGATCATATCTAATTTCATTTCGCGGAAAACTGTTAGCAATTTTTCTGGTGTGTGTTCTTCATCTGGCTTTTGTTTTCACATTCCTTTCCTCCCATTTTCTTATGGTATCTTTGTGTAAGCCCCTTGCTGGTGAATTTTTGTTATGTGCTCATCTTTAAATGAATAATAGGAGGTGGGGGGTTGATGTCAGGGGAGTGATTTAGGGTGACTGCACTTGAATTTCCATCTATTGTCTTAGAGCATTTGTTACCAACACTCTCCTCTGGGCAGCAATTTCAGCTCTTGCCTAGCAGAAGCCTCCTTTGCACTGTGAAGTCCCATATGACACAGATATTTTCACCTGATGAAAGCCTTTAATTCTCTTCCGCTGACCAAGGTTACCAGCTGCAGGGTGACTCATCACTCACGTTGCCATTTATCCTGACATATTGACAGTCTTGTTTCCAAGATGGCTTGTCTGCAACCTTCCTTGTTCCACCACCCGACCTCTCCTGCCACTCTATGGCAGCCAGGAGGACTCCAGAAACATCCCTGAGCCTGCCCAGGCCCCTGCCCTTACTAGTCCAAGCCAGTGTGCACAACCCGTTTTGGTGAACACTGTAATCTGCCTGAGATGGCTGAATGCAGGCAACCTCGCTCAGCCTTTTACCTCATCCCACCAATTCTCCCTGCATTTAGCAGCTCTCCCCACATTACGTGGGATGTGGGTGGGGTGATGATTGGGAGCATAGGGATATGCAGGTTTCTTCTGTTGTGAATTATGGAATTTTATTTCTTGTCCTTGGTGTTTCAGATTGGTCCTTAATTGCTAAAAAGTAAAATAAATCCATTTAGCAAATCCTCTCCCCTGACAGCCTGACTTTTAAGTTCAGTCTCTTGCTAGGGGGTCCAGTAACTGCCCTTTCCTTCCATGAGATGATAAATTAATGACTCTGCTTGGGAAGAAAAGATGTAAGGAAACATGACTCAAAGGGAGAAATTTTAAACTCAATTTAATATTTGTGAAAATATGATCCCATTTATTTACCCATATTTTGATTAAAATGGCTTCCTTTTATACTTGGTTCTTCTCCTTTATTATTTGTTTTAAAATATATCAAGGACATTATTCCTATAAATGCATACATACATAATTATTTTAAAGGACTACACAGAATTTCATTATATAAAACTTCTGTTGATATTAGGATTATTTATATTTTCACTATTATAAATACTGCAATAAAGATTCTTACATACTCATTTTGCTCTCTTCTCCATCTCTTTCATTATGCTAAAGGTAGGAGAAGGAATTGCTGTGTGCAAAGGCTATGCCCTTTTAAAATTGAGATATATGTTACTAAACTTACATCCATAAAGGTTACCTCAATTTAAACTCCCATCATCAGTAATGAGACTGTCCATTTTCTCATACTGATACTCGTACTGGTCGTTATAATTCTCTTAAATCTTTACCAATCTGATGGCTGAAAAATCATACAAGTGTTTTACTGTGCTTATATTCACTTAGGAATTGCATGAACGTTTTAGAAATACTTTACCCATCCAATGACTATAAAACAATATTCACCAGTTTTTTTGTATTCTTTTTTTAACATTAAATTTTTGATCCATCTGAAACGTATATTGACTTTACGGAAACAAGGCAAAAAGGTAGGTGGCTCATCTTTCAACGTCTTATGGGGACAAAGGCCACCTAAGGAGTATCTAGGACAGAGATCTGCAAACCACTGCCTGCAAGCCAAGTCTGGCCCACCACTATTTTCGTAAATAAGGTTTTATTAGAATGTAGCTATGCTCATTCTTTGGGTATTGTCTAGGACTGCTTTCATGCTCCAGTGACAGAGTTGAGTAGCTGCAACAGACACTGGATGACTTGCAAAGCCTAAAATTTTACTATGTGGAAATTTACAGAAAAAATTTGCCAATCCTTGATCTAAGGAACATACTTAGTCCCATTCCTTGGTTACTACTGATTAAAGACTCCAGAGATGGTAAAATTACATGTTAATTTGTAGCTTTTTCTCTGGTAGCAATACAAGTAATTTCTATCCCAGGGAAAAGATAATCTCTAAGGTTACAGTTTATGGCCTTGTTTTGTCTCTAACTGAGAAGTCTTATCTTAATATTGCCTAGAAATACCTAACTTCTCAAATGCTCTTTGGATGGGTTTAACATCTTACTGGTTCCCTCATAAATTAATGAGTTAAAAACAATCTTTAATATACGTTTCTTTTATATTTACATAAGAGTCATGATTTTTGCCTTTTAGAAAATTATATTTTAAGAAGTATGAGGTAGGAATCCAGGTTTTTTGGTTCTCTTTTCCCCTAAATTGCTAGCTATTTGTTTCCAAAACATTTGTAGAACAATCTGTCAATCTCTCTACCTATCTAATTTCGTATGCTTCCTTTGTCATTTATGTGTATTGAATATAAGATGATTGACTAATTAGAGAATATAATTTGTGTATTGGTTATAAATGTCAAAGACCACAGGCATTGCTGCTCAAAAAAGTCACATGTTATTTTTCTAAAACTCAAGCAAATCTCTTCTTGAGCCCCAATTCTACCTGTTGATAGAAGACAAAAGAGATGATTCCAGTAAACTCAGTCACTTCAGGTTTTTTCAGTCATTTCAGATTTAAACTCACTTAACATTTAAATTTTTATCAGGGTGACATATACCTTTCCGGATTCTTTAGAGCAAAGGAGCTGATGTATAGTCATCATGTCACCCAGGCTGGGTGAGGGGCCTCTACTAAGAGATAAGACAGCCTTGCTGGCGCTCAGCACGGTCATCCCTAACAGCACATATGCTTACATGTCCATGCCCCTGTAGGTCTCTGTGTCTGGGTCACATCCTCTGTGCCTCCCTCATCCTGACAGTTAGGCTTCTTCAGGTCTCAGCACCCTCTCTGTTAGCTTCTGTCAGGAAATGGGAAAACTGTATTTGCTTCTCATGCTCCTCTGGGACTTCAGAAAAACTGTCAGGCTCTCACTGCTCCATGGCTCCCCCTATATTGCCACCTCTAGTCTTCTTCCTTGTCCTGGTGTCTGGGGGAACTTTCAATCCCCTCACCCCCACTACCACTACCGCCACTGTGGGGACTTGAGTCTCGGGGCAGAGTTAGGAAAGCTGAATACCCCACATTTGCTATTCTCCTCTCTAACTCTCCCACCTTAGTCTGGGCAATCCACAAGTGGGAGAGGCTAGGACTTCATCTATTTCCTTTCCAATCTATTGGTTTGGGCATAACTTTAGGCTCTGATTCCTTCAAGTCTTTAGGAAAGCCTAGCTCTTACAAATGAAAAGTCTTGGTTTTTGAGAATAACAACCTTGCTGTACATTTTTAAAGGCCACTTTGGAGCTCACAAGCCCAGAGTTTAGCTATTTGTTTCTGTATTCTGCGTAATCCCTCCCATGAAGCAATGTACCGGGCTGACTGGAGGGTCTGTGGTTGGGGGGGCTTCCCTTAATACCTTGATATCAATCTTTTTTCATACAACTTTTGCTTTATATTCCATAGATAACTACTGGTTACAACACATCTAAAACTGGAACTAGCACACTGCATCGGAAAAAGCTCTTCACTTTTTGTCATAAATACCAGGGGCATCAAAAGTGATCAGGAATGTCTAAGAAACATCCTGCTAGTGATGTCTGCTGATAAGGAAAGGAAAGTCATAAGTTATAAGGGAAAGGTATAATTGAATTCTGGATTGGCTCAGTGATGTTGAGATCTTACACCTATTCCTCTATAATTATAAAAACACCTTTACTGTTGAAAAACTTGCAGTACAAAAGAACCTTGTCATTTCAAACCTGAAACTCTCTAGTATTCCAATACACTTTTGTTTCTGAGAAATAATTTTCTAAACTCTACAAGAGAACAGTCTTTACCAGATTCTCACATGTGTGGGGGACTTTGGACTCTATTCTGTTTAGCTGCTTATGCGGAACTAATCTCTAGTTTTTTAATACATTTTAACAGCTTCACAGGCAAAACCTCATCTATTCTTCATCTTTGTGGCCTTTCTAACAAATTTTCTGGCTACTCATACATGTTTATTTTTCCATATGAACTTTTTGAAATTAAAAATCATGTTGTCAAGTTACCCCTTTGTTTTCTCATCTTTGGATAGAAATCTATCTAGGTCTGCTTTTTGTCAGTAAAATAAAATCAAATAGTATTTATAGGTTTTGCTTGGATTCCCTCCGATAATCATTCAAACCCCTCATTAAACTGAGATGATAAAGATTTTTAATATCAGTCCACCCATTCAGCATTCCAAGATGGGGAGGTGGATGTCCCAGCCAGAGAACTTTGTCTCTGCGTGATTTTCTGCTTGTTGAAACCACTATGCCAGTGCCAGATTTTGGCATCTGGTGCCCTGTTCAGTTTGGCTTCTCCTCTTGTACATGGTGGGACTGTATCTGGTCTCCTTCCTATAATTTCTACCTGACAGCTAGGGTAGTGCACGGAACAGCGGCCCCTTTAAGCCTGAAGTTCTGAGAAACCTTTGGAGAGAAGTGTGTTATGGGAAGCACGGCATTGGTGGGCTTTCGACATGGTGATGCTGCGTATGTACACCCCCACTCCAACCCTCAACTCTCCCACCAACTCCGCAGGCAGCAGCCTTGGCAAAATACCTTCACAACTTCTAACACATTGCAGAGGCCATTAGTCTCCTCTTTTAGTAAATGGCTCGCTTTTACCTCCAGACCTGCCCCTCTGAATTAGAGAAGAGCATTCTCACTTTGAGAGGGAGACGATGGGCAAAGAGAAGAAATTGTGGGGAGTGGTCCAGAATTTTCTGCTCTGACCCCTTCAAGACAGTCTTAGAATGTTCAGCTGTGATAGCAAAAAGGTCTTTTAGCTTTGGTTGGTAATATACCAACACCTTTGTTGCTGGTACCATCTACTCTAGATAACGGTTTTTGGCCCCCTGCAGACTTTACACCATGAAGCTATTACTGTCCCTACTATTCCGTCCAGCTCTGCCTCCACCTTCCCTATCAACGTCTGTCATCTGTACTTTTTCATTTGATTTGCAAAGAGCTAGACTCCAGTATAAAAACTAGTCCATGCTAGAAGATCAGCAAGTATGACTGCCCTAAGCTGGTTTAAATTACTTTCATGTCCACTTACAACTGAACTAGCAAACAATGAGGTTGTCCTTGTCCAGATTCCACCTGACCCCCCAGCAGCTTGCCCTCACAGGGACCTGGGAGTGGCTCAGGGAATCCTGGCAGCTGAAGCCCTAGCAGCCACCCCTTCCTGCCTTTGCTTAGTGAGAGCCCACAGTCTGACAGGCACCAATGAGCACCTCCCACCCCCTCCCACTCCTTTCAGGGGCTTTAGAGTCAGGCGGTGGAGGAGCCTAGCAAGTCACTCAACTCTGAGCCTTATTTCCTCATCTATACAATGAGGATGACAATAATACCTACCTCATAAGGATGCAGGGAGGATTAAAAGAACTCAAGTGCTTCACAAAGTGTCCAGAAGCACTCCAGAAGTATGGGGGTGGGGGGGGAGGGGTGTTCTCCCAAGGTTGAGCTAAATTTTACACAACAACAGTATAATTGAAAGCCTTTTCTTTATTTAAACACTTGCTGAAATAGAAAAAACCCCAAGCTCTGCAAAAATATGGAGAAATACTCAAACATTCTAAACATATACAGGTTTTTTTAAACTTAATCTTGTAAGTTTTACAATACTTATTATTAAACCTCCAAAATACACTCTAAGGTTCTTATTCTTTGAGGAAAACAAACCTAAAGGCAAAGACAATAACCTTTTCTAAGTAAAGCAAGTTAAAATATCATTCCCTGAGGTATTAAAACAGCACTTAATTGCTACACAATTCCCGGTCTTTGAAGAGAGTCCGCAGCACAGATATTAAATTGCTGCCGAGGGTTTAGACATTTAACTTTCAAGAATTAGATTGATGATGGTCATTATTTTCAATATTGTTGTGTATTTACCCAGCAGATTTCCCCCAAAGAGCCAAAGGGCTGAACAGAACCTGAAAGCCAAGTGGAGCAGGCCTGAGGCCTTGAACCAGCCTTTGGGGTGACAGGAGCCCCTGTGGTGAAGGGGCAAGGAGCCTCCTCCGCCTGACTGGAGGGCTCTGTGCAGGTGTCCACAGGTCCCAAGCAGCAGTAAAAGAACCTGGAAACTGCACTTTGGAAGCAGCAAGACAGACTTCAGCTGCAGAGCACAGCCCAGCTGAGGCTGCTCACTCCACTCAGCTCACGTACAGTCTGTCCGGGCTCCAAGAGCAAAGGGCACTGTTCTCCAGCGCTCGTTTGCTTCCTCCTCCCCGTAGGAGGGTGGGGAGTATTGTCTGGACTGCAATCCACAGCCATAGATGCTGAGGGCCTGAATATGATGGGAGACTGGCACCCGAGCTTATCTTCCAGTTAGCTCTGTGAGATTGGGTAAGCCATTTAATCCCTTACTTCCCCCGTCTATAAATACACAAGGCTGGACAGATCTCTAAGTTCCCCATGAGCATAAGAGTCTGTGCTTCCAAAGTGACAGCAAAACAAGATTGAAAAAGAAATACGTGTAAAAGAAATAAAAAACTTTAATGTCATAAAAAATCACCTCACGGTTTAAAGAGTCATGAAGAGAATGGTTCAAGTCATGATTTCACAACTTAATTACAAATAAACTAAACTTTTTTCCATTAATGCACTCTTTTACGCTATATGACAGACAAAAGATGACTTACTGGTGATTCAATGTCCTCTAGGAGTAAAACAGAGCAGCGTTCACATTTCAGCAGAGTTTGGGCCCGATGCATTATTTTCTTGACAATTTTCTCCAGGTCAGTCTGTTCTTCAAAGAGGTCGTTAACCACCTCTAGCAAAGCCTAGGAAAGATGAAACAGATGTACTTAGGTGGATATAGGACTGAATTAAAAAAAAATTTTTATCTCAAAATTGCATTTAGTCTCTGCTGTAAGAAAACATAAATATTTTTATGTGGTTAATTTTTAAAGTATTTATGATTGTTTGGACATATTTCCATCATTTTGTTTTATAACACAGTCTTGAACTGCAAAATACAACTTGAGAAGAGTGCCAGTCCATATAATCCCACATGTAGCTATATGACTACATCCTACATAGCTGATGACTACATGAGCCCATATAGTCATTAGCTATAGGCTTTTCTCCCTCCTACAGTAGTTTTTCTGCAATGCAACTAGGTATAAACCCAACATTTTTAAAATAACAAATACTTGATTTTCTCCAAAGCACATTTATTTCAGAAAATTACAAAGCAGCTCTTCCTCACCACCAGGAAAACAGAGCTTTGTGATCAAACTTGAGACATTTTCATTAATACACATCTCTCACAGAACTCCAAAAGAATTATAGTGGTGAATGCTAATTAAGTTTCAGAGCCTTCCAAAAAAATATACAAAACCACCATTAATCCCTCTACATAAGAAGTATTGCTTCATGCCAATCTGTCAGGGAAAACATTTCAACACTATTATATATCTCAGGAAAGAGAATACCATTAAAATTTCTGTTAAAATAACAGAATGAAAAGCGTACAAATTAAAGGGAAAAAACCCTTAAATTCTAACTTGAAAACTGTGTACTCATTTAAAAATGAAATTGTAATAACCTGTCACTTTATCCAGCTAAGTCAGCTTGCAATTTTTGCATTGAAATAATATTTATTTGGAATTTCTATTTTCACAGATATTTCCAGAGTTTTAAGAACAGTGGACTAAGTACATGTAGTAGATATTATGCGTTTATCAGAGAGCAATCAGAAAATTACACAGCCAGTGAACTGGCCAGAGGGTCCTTTATTCAATAGATTTAATAAGATATGCACTCTCAAGTCTCATCTCTCACAAAAGGATTTCATGGGCTTTCAAATTCACATCCACTCATGTAGATGGAGTTCATCATCATCCCAGGGATGTGACAAATTTTCAGCTTTAGTAATGAATTTGATTTGTCCTGAAACCATTTGAAACATGTCAAAATTTCTTCTTTGAATCTATTCAGGTAGAAAAGCATTTGATTGAGTTAAAAGATCCATGAAATGAATCTAGTTCACAGAGCATCTAGAAGAGGACCAAATACCCTTGGTAACGTTTTCTCTAAAGAGAGCTTGTGAATATGCCTAAGAGCCATGGGTTGCTTATGATCGCAGAGCAAAGAGAAAGACCAGGAGGTAAAAAAAAGTTTGAAGTGTGTCCTGACTGTTTGGCATTTGGATAGCATATTGTTGTAAGAGGTCAATGTGCAATAATTTCATATTCAAATATAACAATAAAAATGAGGCAATTGTCTGAGTGATTACCAACAAAATTCCCTGTTATTAAGGGAGAATACAGTATTTCCTTAATTATCCAGACAATTTCTTCAGATGGATCATATTAACTGAACAATTATTTAACTTTCCAATTTGTTGTGACTGCATGGATAGGGCCTCTGGGACCCACATACAAGAACATTTATCTCAGAGGAAAAACTAATTGTGCCTTGAGTCTTGCACTGACAAAGCACATTATAGTAATTTTATTGTTTCTAATTAAAAATTGCTGCTTTACTAACACAAGTGGTACAAGTTTCACAAATAACACAGCTGACTAGTTCCAGAATAGGAGAAAAAGAGAAGAAAATCTAGGATGATATGTAATTTAACAGACTTTGGAAGCCTGCCACTCAGTTGAACACTCCCTGCTTCCTGACTGCACTTGCATTCTCCCCAGTCCTTCTAGTGACCTTCTCTTGCTCCTGGTCTCATCCTGGGACATCTTCCCTTCTCCTATACGTTCTCCCCCAGATTAACCCACCTGGTACGCTAGTTTTAAATACTATCTATATGTTGATAATTCCCAAATATTAATCTCGAGTCCTGATATCTCTTCAAAACCTTAAACTTCCGTATCTAAATGTTAACTTGCCAGCTGTACCAGCCAAAAGTCATTTTGACTCATTTCCCACATCAATAAGCCTTGTATATTTCACCACTAATTTGGGGGGAATCTCTCGCTTCTCACTGCCCTAGCCTCAGCCATATTATTTCTTTTTCTTTTTTCCAGCTTTATTGAGATATAATTGACATATCACTTTGTGTAAGTTTAAGGTGTACAAGGTGATGATTTGATATATATATTGCAAAATGATTTCTACAGTAAGGTTAGTTAAAACATCCATCGCTTTACATAATCACTTTTTTTTGTGGTGAGAATATTAAGATTTACTCTCTTAGCAACTTTCAAGTATAAAATACAGTATTGCTAAGTATAGCTGAATATTAGATCCCCAGAATTTATTCATCTTCTAACTGGAAGTTTGTATACTTTGACCAGTATCTTTCCATTTCCCCCACACCTCAGCCCCTCGCAATGACCATTCTACTCTCTGTTTCTATGAGGTCTAATTTTCATAGATCCAACATATAAGTGAAACCATACAGTATTTGTCTTTGTCTGACTTATTTCACCTAGCACAGTGCCCTCAAAGTCCATCCATGCCGTCACAAATGTCAAGATTTCCTTCTTTCTTATGGCTGAATAACGTTCTATTGTATTTTTATACCACAATTTCTTTATCCATTAATCCTTCGATGAACACTCAGATTGTTTCCATGTCTTGGCTATTGTGAATAATGCTGCAATGAAGATGGGGGTACAGATAGCTCTTTGAGATACTGATGTCATTTCCTTCAGATATATACCCAGAAGTAAGATAGCTGGATCATGTGGTAATTCTATTTTTAATTTTTTGAGGAAACTCCATACTGTTTTCCATAATGGCTGGACCAATTTATGTTCTCACCAACAGTACACAAGGGCTCCCTTTTCTCCACATCCTCACCGACACTTGTTATCTCTTCTTTTTTCTAATAGTCATTCCAACAGGTGTGAGGTGATATCTCTTTACGGTTTTGAATTGCATTTCCCTGATGATTAGTGATGTTAAGCATCTTTTAATGTACGTGTTGGCCATTTGTATATCGTTTTTGGAAAAATGTCTATTCAGATCCTCTGCCCATTTTTTAACTGGATTATTTGTGTTTTTTGCTATTGAACTGTATGTTTCTTATATATTTTGGATATTAACCCATTATCTGATATATATGATTTGCAAATATTTTCTCCCATTCCATAGGTTGCTTCTTCATTTTGTTGATTGTTTTTTTTTGCTGTGCAGAAGATTTTTAGTTTGATGTAGTCCTATTTGCTTATTTTTGCTTTGGCTGCTTGTGCTTTTGCAGCAAATCCAAAAAATCTTTGGAGCTTTCCCCCTATGTGTTCTTCTAGGATTTTTATAATTTCAGGTCTTACATTTAAGTCTTTAATCCATTTCAAGCTAATTTTTGTGAGTGGCATAAGACAGGGGTCCAATTTCATTCTTTTGCACGTGAACATACAGTTTTCCCAACACCATTTACTGAAAAAACTATCTTTTCTCCACTGAGTACTCTTGGCTCCCTTGTCAAATATATGTTGACTGCTTATGCCTGGGTTTATTTCTGAGCTCTTGATTCTATTCCACTGATCTATGTGTCTATTTTTAATGCCAGTACCATATGGTTTAGCCAGCCGTGGGAGTCTAGTGGTTAAGATTCAACGCTCTCACTGCTGTGGCCAGGATTCATTTCCCAGTCAGGGAACCACAGTGCCCATCTGTCAGTTGTCATCCTGTGGCAGCTGTGTTGCTGTGATGCTGAAAACTATGTCACCAGTATTTCAGATACCAGCAGGGTCACCCATAGTGGATAGGTTTCAGCAGAGTCTTCCAGACTAAGACAGACTAGGAAGGACATGGCCACCCACTTCTGAAAAAATTGGCCATGGAAACCCTATCAACAGCAGCAGAGCATTGTCTGATATAACACCAGAAGGTGAGAGGATGGTGCAAAATGACGGCAGGGTTCCACTCTGCTGTACACAGCATTGCTAGGAGTTGGAATTGATTTGATGGCACTGACAACAACAAACCATACTGTTTTGATTACTATAGCGTCGTAGTATAGTTTAGGAAGTGTGACGCCTCCAGCTTTGTTCTTTCTCAGAATTGCTTTGGCTATTCAAGGTCTTTCCTCTCTTCTCTCTAGACACACAGAGCAAGCTTTCTCCTGCCCCAGGGCCTTTGCACTTGATATTTCCACTGCCTGGAATGCTCTTCTCAGATCTTTGTGTGGTTTTGCTCCTTTATTTCATTCAGGATTCTGCTCAAATATCATCTCCTTTCAGAGACCTTCTTGATCACCATCTGAAATAAACATCCTCCCAAACTATCCTTCAGTGACCTCTCTCTATCCCTTTATCTCGCTTTACTTTTCTTTGTAGCATTTATCACTACCTGACGCTATATTATTTTTTATTTGTTTGCCTCTCTATTACCTATTGTTCCCACTAGAACAGTAAGTTCTATGAGGTCAGGGACTTTGGACAAATAGAGTACCTGAATAGGTACTCTGAAGAGGACACACAATAAATATTTGTTGAATGAGTGAATGAATTGTGCCATATATGACGATGCAAAGATTAATAATACATGAAGCATCCCTTAAGGAGTTCAAATTGTAGTTGGAGAGAGGGCCCATCAACAAATATACAGTGAGATAAGTATCCACAATAGAACAATGGCAGTGTATACAAGGCAAAAGAGTAAGCAAAGAAGGAAAGAGTAACTGGAAGACTGAGCTTGGTCCTGCAGGATATGCAAGGCAAATGGCAGTGGGAGGAAAAAGGTGGAAAGCAGAGGGAGAAATGTGGCTAAAGATATGAGAAAGTGAAACAGATCGGTTTCTGGAAACTGAGGACTATGTTGCTGGAGTGCCAAATGAAAGGAGGAGAATGGTAAGACATGTGGCTCAAGATGGAAACAGGATCCCAGTCACAGAAAAGGTATGGTATGTTATGCTAAAGAAGATGGCTGTGGTAGTCAATTGTGTTTATCTGTTTACTGTGAAACATTCATAAATCATAATGTTAGCAAAGAAAATTTTTAATCAATTTGATTACCAGATTAACTAAGGGTTTCCAATCTTTTTGAACACCATCTTGTTAAATATATTTCTAAATTGTGACAGCAATTTCCTATATTTAAAAGCATAGCAAGCCTAATACAATTTAATCTCTATATAATAGTTTAGCATTTTTTTGAGCATTGGTCTTTTTTTTTCTATTTAGCTCTATAACTGGTAAAGTCATATGCGATCAATCCCCCATGCATGTTTCTTTATAATCCTATAAAATAGTCTTTCCGTTATTGTCCAGTTATCTTGTGATATTCTTCCAGAAAACCTTTCAATTCAAAAACAAAATTGGTGCAGTGCAGTGAAATCAGTCATAACTTACCTTGCTTCCTAAAGGAACTAAATTGTAAAAATATCATTAAATTGTGTCATTGTTTCAAAGCTATAAGTAAGCAACAAGATATCTGCTGCCTTACAGTATAGATGTGAAATTAATTTCCTTTTAAAAGAAGCTGGTACTACTATTTCCCCCCAAACAACAGAGAATTTGTATCCACTTCCACTTGGGCTTATTGCTTAGAGGGGAACTTCAACCATTTGAATTGATGTCTAAACCGTGGAAGGATTAGACAAGGAAAAAAGATTCCTGGCCTATTCAAAGATCATCTTCTCTTTTTAAAAGACACAATGACTCACAGACACTTGAAAGACAGAGAGCTTTGAGAGTTTTCAGCAATGTTTCTTTCTACTCACCCTGCTTCTTTCATATTCTTTCCTTGAGGCAGCAAATAGCTGAGCATTAGATATAGCGATTCCACAAAATGGAAGATACATCTGCATAACCTGGGGGCAAAGAGAGGGTTAAGAACATTAAAACATCACTGAACCAAATTCCACATTTCCTGCATGTGCCTGATTGTAATATTTTCCCTTCAACCATAAAGACTGAGTATGGAGTTGTTGATACTAGTATCTTAACTTCAGAAGGGATATTTTTCAGAGTTAACTATAGGACAGCCTCAGTCAAGCTTTGAGTAGGGATGGTCACATCCATGAAGACAAGAAGGGAAGCAACAGACTATGATGGCTATGATACAGTAATTGTGTCTAAAACATCTTTGTATTTCTTCTTTGATCAATAAAAAATGAATAAATGAATACTACTGATATATCTAGAATTTAAGGTAAATGCCCACACTCACATTTGGAGGTAGGCAGAGTATAAGTCAATTTCTTTGTACATATGTGTCTATAGCAGGGATCTCAGTTTGACCCTAGAACTCTGTCAGCTGCAGATTATGTCCGTTAGGATGGGCCCAGTGGGAACTTAGGGGCCAAAGGGCCTAGTAGCCTCATGCAAAAGAGCTCAAATTGTGTCCACTGCTCTGCTGACATAACTGGCCATGAATGCAAATTGGTGGGATGGTCCTACAGAAGGGTGTTTGAGGAAAGGCTGGGGATCTTTTAAGAGAGCGCTCCTCCTACGGGAAGAAACAGCTAGGCGTGATGGGCCTGATCTTAACAAAGACTTTCTCATCACAGGGGGCCAGGTCTAGGAATTTTCAGTACTGCCCGGCACTCTCACTCAAATTCATTTCCAGAATCTCTGATTCCAGAAGAAAGAATGCCCCGAGTGAAAAATCGAAAGAATTATTCCCCTAAATTCTTCACAACAAAGGACATTGTGACAAGTGACATTGCTTTGGGACTCCTCTAAAGCAGAGGGGAAAGCATGTTTTATATCACTCTCTTTCTCTCTCTCTGTGTGTCTCTCTCTCTCTCTCTCTCACACACACCCCCCCCCCCCACACACACACACTATGGTGCCCTGTGAAGAGGTACAGAGCAGCAGCAAAGCAGAGCAATTCCTGCCATGCCCAGAAGAGGGCAGGCCTGCTCAGGAGCACCTGTGAGACACTCCTGGGACACCCAGAACAGAATTACCTGGAGTGGGAGGTGATTTTGCAGAGGCTTGAGGCGGACAAAAGATAAAAGGCAATTCACATGCCCTATCATTTCTTTCCTATTAAAATCTCGCTTTGGCTACCTGGGCATACTCAACTCTGACCTCGGGTCCCTGAAAGTGTTTCAGAATGCTGTAGAAGCTAACGCTGGGACCCCAGTCTCAAGAAGAGAGAGAAACAGCAGGATTGGTATTAAGTAGAGGTACAAAATCAGTGAGTTGATTTTTACAGATCTTTTCAGGATAAACTCCTCCACTGAATTTGATTCCAAGTAAACTAATATTTAATGAGGACCTGCTATGTGCCAGATACTCTCACTTCATTTCTTCATTTGAATCGCACATCAACTCCTCATGGAGGAACCTCATGTACATTTTAGAGATCAGGATACTCAGTAACTTGCCCAAACTAACACAGGAACTCAGGTCATCTAATTCTACTACTGATGATAATTCCTTACAACATGCTGCCTTCCAGAACTGGATGTTATTTCTGTCACCTCTCTTTCTCCTTCCTTACTACTCCCCCTCATGCCTTAGGAAGTTTGTCAATAAGTCAGTATAAAGCTGTTGACATAAAGTTGCCAGATATTCTGCCAGAATTTCCCTGCCTCTAGCCAGAATGGGACCATTTTCAACATCACCTACACATACAGAAAGCACTTTCCTTACAGTTTTTTGTTTTTTTTCTCTGCCGTGGGGACAGTGACTATGGTGGAGGTGAAAGAGAAGAGGAGATACGGGTTATTTAATTTAACTCACCGCCCCTTCCTTCCTTCCTTCCTTCCTCCCTCCCTCCCTCTTTCTCTCACTCCCTCTACCCCTTGCTTCCTGTATTTATTTGCCTTCAGGGGCCAAATTTAAGATGTATTATAGGTCAAGCAAGTAGGAAGAAGAGAAGGACAAAATGAACATATGAAATGTTCCCTAATATATCATAGGCTTGCTTCAATTCATTTGTAATACCAATATTTATTGAGCTGCAAGCATTGTGTATAATTAAAAAGAATCTGAATTTTAAATCAGATGACCATTGGCCTTTATATGGCTGTTCTGTGTGAAAGTGACTATGTCACTTAACCTCTCTGAACCTATCTCCTTATCTGAAAATGCCTGGTTTTGCATGGTAATCCTTCTGGTCCTTTTTAGTTCTGATATTTGGTGATTCAAATAATTAGACACATCAGTGAGCTACAATATTCTATTTTCCAGGGAAAACAAAGAAGTCAATAAACATGCTCACGTCTTACTCAAGAAATGATCGTTTGTAATAGTAATTGATATTGACAAAGCCCTTGGATATGACGTTAAGCATTTTATATGTACTATATTGTTTGATCCTCACAACTACATATGTTATGCTATTAATTCTATTTTACAGATGAGAAAACTGAGGCTTTATGAACTTATCCAAAGTTATTGGGAGATAATTCACCACGTGGGTCTCTCACATTTCTGGACATCTTACAAACAAAGGCACTGGCTCTGTCTTACAAGGGTGTTTGTATAGTGAACAGCCTTGGAAAACAGATAGTGTCTCTTCTTCAAGAGCAAAGAGCAGAATTGTTTACTATGCACTATTATGAAGACAACATCTCCCTCTGGGGCAGAGGTTAGGCAGGCTTACTGTCCATCATAAAAGATTTGGGTTCCCCACATTTAAGGTTTCTCTCCTGTAACATATGCCCTGTATAATCTATGTGATACTGTTACTAAAGATCTTTATCTCAAGTCAGAAGTACCTGTCACATATCATTAAGACTATTGCGGTTTTTGTTTCATTCATCCTGTAGGTGTATATATATATATATGTGAACTCCACAACATAGATACTTAGTATTCCTAATTGTAAGGTAAGAGCCCCAGGAAGAATTACTAGAATCCATGTTAAATTTCTTTACTCCCTTTTTTACTGAGCCAGTTGCTACTGATTTTATTTTCTCATTCCATTGATTCTCCCCTCTGCTACATTACATTTCCCTTATTTTAGTGATTAAACTAGAAATGTTATGTACATACTTAATAAAATCTGAATTTAACATCTGTAGCCTCCTGCCAAATAAGATAAGAACCTTGTAACACCTTAACTCTCAACACTACTTTCCTGGTATAAGTGTTACTTTTGTTCTAGTCTATCCTGTTTTGTACTGCAAATTGGACATTATTATTATTATTAGCCAATGCTTATTTAGGTTTACTCACATGTTTACCAATTTTACCCTCTTCATTCCTTCTAGCATATCCTTCCTTTCTTCTGGGATAATTTTCTTTCCTTTTGAAGACAATGCTTTAGAATATCCTTTAGCATTGGTGATAAATTCTTTGTGTTTTATATAAAAAGGTCTTTATTTTATGATCCACATTAAAAGGTAATTTAGTTGGGTATACAATTCCAGGTTGACAGCTATTTTTTCTCCGTACTTAGGAGATATTATTCTGCTATCATGTGCAGTTGATGCTACTAAAAAATTGCTGTTGATCTAATTCTTTGTAGATTATCCACCTTTGCCTCTGGTTTCTTTTAGGACCTCTTTCCATCTTTAGCTGCCAATCTGTACTTTTCCAGCCTCAATCAAAGGCTTAACTGAATCATATAGAACTCTAATATATATCTATAGCTATGTATATATATACATAGCAAAGATTACTGTGATCGACACAGTATTAAACCTTAATGACACACTGCAAACTGAGAGGGGGTCTTTATTTACAAAAGGAATGATCTACCCTGTGTCATTCATCGCCACCACAATTCAACACTCTGGGGCCAGACTCAACTCCGTATTACAACATGACCCACAGTTTCTAAATAAATATGCAGGAGAAGCAGGCAAATATATTTTGAAAGGAAAAAGTAAGCAGAAGCTGAAGCAGTAAGGAGATAGAAGAAAATGAAAAACAAAATATTTTTATGTCTTTATTTCAGTCCCAGTGCAACAGATGTCTTTAAAAAAAAAAAAAAAGATATACCACTCTATTCGGCTCTTTCTGAAGTCTCCGTCTTCCAAGAAAAAAAGACTCATTTGGCCTTCACCATGTAGTTTCTGAATACCAAAAGGTCTAAAAAGCCTTAATGACTAAGAAGCTAATGAGTCTGCACACCCTTGTGCAGCACTTTTCAGCTTGAAAGCACTTTATGAACATTGGCTAATTAATCTTTACAACATCCCACTCAGAAAGGGAGTTAAACTGAAACCCATTAAACAGTGTGAAAAAGTCACTTTAGCCCTGGAAACTCATGAAAAGTATCATTAATAAGCATAAAATGTGAGTACTGGGACCTTCTATCAATGTCCTAAAGAAAGACAGTAGGTACTGAGCCTCTTCAAACTTACAAACCACAGGGAAAGGCTATTAAAGTCCCGTGATCTGGTCTGGTCCAAGCGTACATCATTAAAGAACACTGGAGGTCTACACTGGAGGGAGCCTGTCAGTGAGGGGCCTGCAGCCTTTCCCTTTATGAACCCCACTTCTGAAGGCAAAACAGCGTGAAAAGCCACCACACTGTGAGCCAAATTAATGGGTGAGAGAATGTTTTCCCACCATCATGCAACATCTCCCTCTGGGCAGATCCTGAGATTTGTGCTCTCAAGCCCCTTCTGTCCTCAGGCGTTAACTATAAGGCAAAGCTTCATGGATTCGGGCCCCACTGATCTGAAACTGGGAATGTTTGAAGATAGCTGTAATTCAACCACTAAATAAACTCTTCAAGTAGAGTTATTTGGCAAATAAGTTATCAAAATATGGAAGCAGTCACGTTCTTTTCACATAATGAAACATTTTCTACATCATTTAGAAACAATATCAAAAATAGTAAAAAACGAGTTTGAAGTTGACTCCCGAGGAAATTTCTGCTTCCAGAGGTACAGTTTGGTTCGCTGCAATTTTGTTTCTATGCAAATTCAGTAAAGACAATAGGTCAAATTTTTATTTCAAGAATCAGAATCATAAATGAACCTTGTCAGCTCACACCAAAGTATATACACTCTTGGCTAAAGCATGCCTTTTTCTATCAGTGCTGTGCCCTCTTTGAAGAAAACAGTCTCCAATAAAATACACAGAGACAGAGAGCAACTTTGTTTTAAAAATAAACATTGGCATGGAGTAGCTGATCCAGTTACATACTTTTTGAAATTGTCCACTTTAAGAACTAACACTCTAAAGAGATTGGGGAGTAGGGATTTCATTCACAAAAAATGAGAGAGAGCAAGAAGGCAAATAAAGGAGAAGCTCACTTTTCTTCCACTTTCCCTTAGGACACAGGGATATAGGTGCTTCTGCTTCTGCCCCTGGATAACAAAGCTAAGACCCCAGAGGAATTGGAATGAGTACCTTTCCACTATTCTCACCTCTCTCTTTGAAGCTAGTATTGGCTAAAATATCCCCAAGAGGCCAAGTGTATCTGAGGGTAGACAGGCTGAGTCCAGCTCCTGGCCAGCAGCCTTGCAGCATCAGTTCCTACTTTCCTTGACTTTTTAGAGACCCTGGTCCACTGAGCACCTGAATCATGCAGGTACCAGTCATATCGTCCAACAACCTTATTTCCATTTGGCCCCATCCTCCACCCCTGAGACTTAAGAAAAATGACCCTCTCACATCCAGAAGCAGTTCTAAATTCCCTCCCTCTTATTCACAGAGACTCCACGAAAGGGAAAACTCTGAAAGAACCCATTTCAGGAGCCATGTCTTCTTTAAGATAATTCGTATTGATTTTTCAAATCACAAGATTTGAAGAGGAAAAAAGTACTCATATTTCTACCACTCAGAGGTAACCACTATTAACATTTTAAAGTCTATCATTCAAGTTTTCTTCTTTCTTACTCCCTTCACATAAACTCAAATGGGCTAATTCTATACATAATATTTTATTTGCTTTTTCATTTTTTATAACCAGCTATCACGTATTATGACCAGTTTATATGGATGCAAAATATTCCATTGTATAGTCCAGAAAAAGAAAATTTATAGAGAAAGAAGGTAGATTAGCGGTTGCCTGGGCTAGTGATGGTAACTAGATTAACTGTAAATGGGATATGGGATCTTACTGGGATATGTTCTAAAACTGAGCTATGATGGTTGCACTATTCAGAAAGTTACTAAAAATCATTGAAGTTTTCTTTAAAAAGGTGCATTTTATGATACATAACATACACCTCAATATAGCTGTTAAAAATTTTCAGAGGGGCTGGCCCAGTGGCATAGTGATTAAGTTCATGTGCTCTGTTTCTTGGCCTGGGGTTCGTGGGTTCAGATCCCAGGTGTGGACTACACATGACTCAACAAGCCATGCTGTGGCAGCGTCCCACACAAAAAATAGAGGAAGATTGGCACAGATGTTAGCTCAGGGCCAATCTTCCTCACCAAAAAAAAAAAAAAAAATGAAGAAGAAGAAGAAGAAGAGGAAGAAGAAAAGAAAAAATTATCATAAAAATCTCACTCATTACATGGATTAACATCATTTACTTAGTCAATCATCCACTACTGGACATTTAGGTTGTTTGTAACTTTAACAATCCTGGGGTTAAACATTCTTGCAATTAAATCTTTGCATATCCCACAATTATTTTCTTAGAATAAAGCCCTAAGACTTTAACTTCTTTATTTAATATAACACACATTTACACTGCACTTCATCTGTACCAGGCAATATTCTAAATGCTTTATTAATATTAATTCATTGACGTGTGCATACGCTTTTTAATCACTCCTAACAATATGCAAATTTTTACTTTTTGTTAAAAAAAAATCAAACAGTATAGGAGTACACACAGTAAAATAACTACAGATCCCCCTTCACTTCCTGTCCTGCTACTCACTCCCCTCCCAAGGAACAACCCCCATCAGCATTTACAGGGTATTCTTCTGGACCTTTTTTAATTAACTGCATTCATACAATATCTAGTTTTAGGGGTATTTATAAACATAAGCAGGATCACACTATTACATTCTACGACTTCTTTTATGCTTGGCAATATATCTTGGAAATCTTTATATGTTGGTTCAAAGAGATCTACTTAATTCTTTTTAATCTGTGCTGAATATTCTAGGAGGCGAATGTACCCATTAATAGACATTCACACTGTTTTCAATTTTCCTCTATTACAAATAACACTGCCATGAACTTTCTTACAAATATATCTTTCTGCACCTGGACAATACTTCTGCTGGACAGATTCCTAGAAGTGCAATTTTGGTTGAAGAATACATGCATAAAAAAAAATCTTAATAGCCACTGCCAAATCACTCTCCAAAAAGGCTCTTCCAATTTACACTCCCACTAGCAGTAATCAGAGCACTCATCTCCCTCTACTCACACAACACTGGGTATTATTCTTTTTAAATTTTGTCTGCCAGATTAAATCATTTTTGCATTAACCTACATTTATTCGATTACTAGTGATACTGATAAAAATTTCATAATTTGTTGGTTATAGTTTCCATAATTTGTTGGTTATCCCTGTTTTTTAGTTTGGCCTGTTTATGTCTTTTGCTTATTTTTTACTGGACCCTCATCCATTTCTTATTGCCTAGTAAGCACTCTTTCTATTCTGAGTATTAAGCATCTTCTATCTTTGCAAATCATGAATCTTACTTGATAATTAGCAATTATCACCTCCTTGATACAGTCCAATAAGTCTGCAAGCTTTGATTGCTTCGTCTAAGATGAATGGATATTATGACTCAGTACACTTAGCCTACTCCCTCTCTTGGTGTGAAGAGTTTTTACAATAATACCTACCTATATAACTCTTTCAAGGTTATTTTTATAAGCTGGTTGACCCGCATATCTCATCCTGCCCATTTGCTCCATCCATTTTTGTAACTCAGAGCTCATGTAAGAAATCAGCTTGAGCTACAGTTTGATCCAGGCATTCTTGAGTTTTAACTGTTAAGATCATTGTGATTTCCCCACTTACCAGGCACAGGGATAAATGCAGGAAGCCACACTGCATAGCAATTTAGTCATGGTATCAACAACTTGATGCTAGAAAATCTTATTATATCATAATCAATGTATGAACAGAAAAATTTCTCTTACACTATTTTCTGGTGAGAAATACGTAAGTTTTTCTTTAAATTTGAAACATACTAACACTATTTCCCCCTATTAATAGCAGGATCCTTCCTTTCACCACGTCATTTACCTAGCTCCTTCTTTTTTATAACTCTTGGTTCTTAAAGTAGCGGGTATTTCATATAAAGGGAATTATATAATATGTGACCTTTTGTGGCATTTTAGGAGTTCTTTATATATTTTGGATACCATTCCTTTATCAGATATGTGTTTTGCAAAGATTTTCTCCCAGCCTGTGGCTTGTTTACTCATTACATGTTATTTTTGTGTAAAGCTTAACTAGACTTTTTGTTTATTTGTTTCTATTCTGATTCCAGAGAACTTCAGGATTAATCAAAGATCTTAATACTTTTCCTCATCTATTTTCAACTTAATCTCTTTTTTGTTTTTTGTTTTTTCTCCCCAAATCCCCCGGGTATAAAGTTGTGTATTTTCAGTTGTGGGTCCTTCTAGTTGTGGCATGTGCGACGCCGCCTCAGTGTAGCCTGATGAACGGTGCCATGTCCACGCCCAGGATCCGAACCGGTGAAACCCTGGGCCGCCGAAGTGGAGAGTGCAAACTTAACCACTCGGCTACGGGGCCGGCCCCTCAACTTAATCTCAATATCAGGCTACCCAGGACAATATCCTTTTATCCAGGCCCAAGGGAAAAGGCATGTTTTGTCTGTGGAGGTAAGCCCTTTACCGGGGTTTTTCATTTCTGTCTTTTCTGGGGGAGCTTGGGGCACTTCCTCTCTACCATCAGCGTTTCTTTCTCCTGTGTCTGGCTCCTCCCCTCTCCCTTCAAAGGGGAATATGTTCCTCCTCCACTTGATATTGCTATTTCCATCTTCACTGTGTGACCTACATCTGCTTATCTTCAGGTCCTCACTCCCTGTCATCTGGCCTACAATCTTTGGTCTACAGGAATGGTTCACTGGTCTACGATCTCACAATCACCAGATCACAAAATCCATCAACTTGTTCTAAGTCCCTGTCCTTTCTGAAGCCTTTGACACTTGGTCATCAGCTTGATATTAAAACTTTGGCTTCCGTGCACTATACACTCTTATTTCTCTTTCTGTGTTTCTGACACTCCCATTCAACTTATATTTCCAGATTCAGTCTTTGGCCTTCTAACCTTCTTTTTCTACAGTCTCCCTCTAAGGATTTATTTATTCTCACAATATAAGAATCCTACAAAATAAGGCAGGCTGGCCATGCAAGAATTAAACTTCAAGCAAAAGTCAGCTAGAAAAGACAACTAACTTGGTAGGACAGGTATTTAAGGCAGCCAAGAAACTTCCTGCTTCTGTTTACTTGCTTCTCCTGCTTCACTCTTGAACTTTGGGTCATCACTAATTCCCTTTGCCTCTGACTTCCCTCTCCTTATGTCCCTAACCCCACTTCTTCTCAGCTACCCTCTTATCTTTCAGATTCAGGTTTCAGAGTTTCTGATCCCGACCTAACAACTTGAGCTCTGAAAATATTTGCTTCCTCTGTGTTATAGTCTAATTTTAGCATTCCTGGACCTAGAATGAACTCAACTCTGACTTGAACCATTCAACAGTAACCTCTGAGACAATTCTCACAGTCGGCTCTCTGGTGCTGATGTTTTCTCTGTGCTCTAGTTCCACATCACCAGTTGCTTACAGGACATTTCAACTTGAAGGTCTCAAACTTAGCATTCAAAAACAACAACTTGTCACCTCACTCCCCCTCTCTTCCTAAAGAAAGAGAGCTTCCTTCTTTAAAATGCCCTATATGTGCCAGAGAAACCATTAAAGTTCTAATCACCCAGTTCCAAACACTTGAACCCGTCTTTGATGGCTATCCATATCTACACATAAGCAAGTCAGAGCAATTTAGCAGCTTTTGAAGTCTCCATCCTCATACTCCTGAGCTTCTCTGGCCCAGCACTGCCATCCCTCACCATCTCTGGACTATTGTAACAGTAGCCAAGACCCTCTCACCCTTGCAATGTGCCAAGACTTACTAACCTTTGGTTTCCTATCCAGAAAAGTCATAAATGTAAGCATACTGACTGTCCATCCCAATGGGCCCTGTTGTCATAATTAAAGAATGTAAGAAATGATATAAATGCTTACACATATTAAAAACTAGGTTTTTTAAAAACTACTTTTGTGTGGGCATTTTTATACCACATACAGTATTTTTAAAAATCTCATTAGAAGCTCATCAGAAAGTATTTCCAACATTTAAGACTATAGCTTGGTATTTTATACATGCTTATGGTAGATATGTAATAATCTCAGGAAAGATAGGGAGGAAATAAAAAAGTGCTATTCAGAGAAACACATGAGACTCAGAGGGGATTCTTCTACTTATATATCTTTTTTTCATTTTCCAAAAACAATTCATCATCAAAACGCAACACCAATGACACGGATAATAAACCATACTACTTTTTAATTTCCAGCAATATTCTCCAGTGGAGAAGAAACAGAGAAGGTGATGAAAAATATGCTTAGAGCATTAATATTTAATTAATGTAGTAGGATCCTAAAATGAATATTATAAATGTCAAAGCCTTGATCAAATCCATAAGTTGTGTCTGTTCAACTAAAGCACAGAACTGGTACCTAGTAATTTCAGGACATTCTTAATGGACAAACTTGAAGACGGAGAGAGCTTAGAGTTTGGCCTAACAATAAACAAAACTTTGTGAAGGGTTAACCATTTATTACCAGAGTGGGGTATCAATCCAAAGGAGCAAGAGGAAGCTTTCTATGTGGCTCATCAGTAATTTAGCAAGTTTGTCATTCTGTATCTTAGAACAGTCTAGTTAACAAGCTGGGAAGCTATCATCAAAGCCAAAATGCTTTACTGCCCCCTCCCTACTTTCCACTCTTCACCCAGGCTCAGTCTGTCAGCAATAGAATCTCATCACTTCCTTCCCTGCTGTTTCTTTTCATAGTTCAAATATTAATTTTAAGGGCTAAATTCCATACAGAGTAAGCAAAAAATAAATAAATAAAACCAAAAATACAAACCCAAATAAAGCAGAAGGAAGGAATTAATAAAAATAAAAGCTGAAAATAATAAATGGGAAAACAACCAGTAGAATTGATAAATTGTTCCAAAAATACTTCTAGTAGGGAAAAGCCATAAGACAAATAAATCACCAGCTGGTTTAATCAGGAGAAAAAACTCACAAATATAGTAAAACAGAAGTGATAAAGAAAATATAATCATAGCTACAGAAAAAAATTAAAAGAATGATAACAAACTTCTTTGTACAAACCTAGGCTTATAAATTTGAAAATCTAATGTAAACTCGTGAATTTTAAAGAAAATATAAATTAACAAAGTGAATCAAGAAGAATGAGGAAATCTGAGTAAAACAATTACCACAAAAATTATAGAGTTGTAACAGAATCATTCTCAGAAAGGTGCCAGGTGTAGATGGTTTCATAGGCAACTTCTTTCAAACGTTGAATAACAAGGTAACTCCTATGCTATTCAAACTATTGCAGAATCCAGAGAAAGGTAGAAAACTCTTTTAAATATTTCGTGTGTGTGAGGAAGATTGGCCCTCAGCTAACATCCACTGTTGATCTTTCTCTTTTTGCTTGAGGAAAACTGTCCCTGAGTTAACATCTGCATCAATCTTCCTCTATTTTGACTGTGAGATGCCGCCACAGTATGGCTTGATGAGCAGTGTGTAGGCACCTGCCCGGGATCAAACCCACAAACCCTAGGCTGCCCAAGCAGAGTGCATGAACTTAACCACTAAGCAACTGGGCTGGCCCCAAAAACTCATACACACTTTTTGAAGACTACACTCCTAAAGGCATGTCCTAATAAAAACGGCACAAAAATTAACCCAAGAAAATAAGTCCCTTATGAAAACAGATGAGCAAGATCCTAAATAAAAATATTAGAAGAGTAAATATATATCCATATTTGTATATTAGGAAATTGAACTTATGAAAATGTTTTAAAAAATGGAACATGACCAAGAATTTCTACTCAGAAAAAACTGATGGTTCAATGTTACAAAATTGATTATTACAAACTTTCATATTAATTTGTAAAGGAAAAGAATATGACCAGCTTAATATTCTAAAAAGTCATTTGATAAAATTCACAACCCATTGGCTATGAAATTTTTAAAGCATATTCAAGGCTATTAAAATGAATATTTTAAAGGATATCAAAGAAGATTTTTTTTTTTTTTAAAGATTTTATTCTTTTCCTTTTTGTCCCCAAAGCCCCCCAGTACATAGTTGTGTATTCTTCGGTGTGGGTTCTTCTAGTTGTGGCATGTGGGACGCTGCCTCAGCGTGGTCTGATGAGCAGTGCCATGTCCGCGCCCAGGATTCGAACCAACGAAACACTGGGCCGCCTGCAGCGGAGCGCGCGAACTTAACCACTCGGCCACGGGGCCAGCCCCTCAAAGAAGATTTTTTAAATGGAGAAATAAGCCATATTTCTAAGCAAAAGGACTCAGTAGTAAAAAGAGATCAATTATCCCTCCAAATTAATCTATAAATTTTATTCTAGTGAGAACTTGAGTGATACATTTGGAATTTGAAAAAAAAAGCAATTCTAAAATTCAGATGGAATGAAAAATGTACAACAATAACCAACATTAAAAGAAACAAGAGAAATAAGAAGAAGTCAGTAAGGCTATGATGATCAAAATAGAATAGGACTGGAGACATAATAACCACACAACATGATGGAACAGAGCTCCAGAACTAGTTATATAACAAGTTAGTACATGACAAAAGTGGCATTTCAAATCCATGAGAAAAGGAAGATTTAGTCAACAAATCATGTTGGGACAAATAGTTTATCATTTGGAAAAAAAAAACCTTAAAAATTACAAAATCTTTTTTTAAAAGTCCAAGAGATTAAAGATAGAACTTTTTAAAAAGTTATAAAAGTCATAGGGTAAATGTTGTAAATATTTATATGGACCCTAATTATGAAAGTCCTCTCTAACCATAACATTAAACGTGGAAATTATGTGACAGACTTTGAATACATTTAAAATTGAAAACATCTACTATGACTCAAGATATGAAATAATATTAAAAGGCAAAAACAAACTGGGGAAAATGATTTGCAATGTTTGTGATAATTGTGAATATTCTAAATGGGGAAAGAATTCTCGCAAATCAATCAGAAAAAAAATCTCATAAAAATGATCAAGAGATATAAAAAGGCAATTCACAAAAAAAGAAACACAATGACTAAAAGAAGTGTTCAGTAGACTAGTTATCACAAAAATATAAATTAAAATAACAATGAGTTATCACATTACTCCTACTATATTGGCAAGTATTATAAGTAAAACTAAACCTCAGAGCTTACAATAACGTGGGGAAACGGGCATCTCCTGAGGGAGATTAACTGGTACAGCATTCCTAAGGAACATTTTTGCAAAATGCATTGCATGCCTTTAAAAAGTACAGGTAGTTTGCCCTTACAATTCCATTCTTAGAAATTTATCATAAGAAAATGATCAGACAGGTTTACTCAAATGTGCTCCTATCTTACCAGGGGCAAATTCAGTTTTGTAAGGCCTGAAACTTATACATTCAGGAAGGGAGCTCTTTGAGAAAAAAATATTATGAAAATAAAATAAGTTATAAAAATGAATACTCATTTAGAATGAGGAAAGAAATCATAATACTTTACAAATTTTTAAAAGTTAACAAATACCACAAACACAATATCCAGAAAAATAGCATAATATTTATATTAATTTTCCTAAAGTTTTGAGAGCATGCTTTGTGATTGCCTCTGCACGTGATAATAGTTTTTAATATTATTGTTCTATAGACATACAGAAAAATAATTCAGTCTTCTCTAGCATGGTTAATCAAAATTTGCTTTATATTATAGATGGTTGGGATGCATAATACATACACCTTCACCTAGAGACATAGTTCTTGTTTGCAGCACTTAGCACAGGTTTGTGTCCTACAAATGTAGGAATTCTGATAAATTATGTTTTGCATAATTCCCATGCAACAGTTATAAGGAAAAGAAAGCACGGTGTGTTTATCACTGTATATGCCACACTACTGAGTCTGCTCCTTACAGGAGAGAACTTCTGCTGTGTCTAGGCATCTATAAAAGCCAAATTTTACACATCTGATGATTGGAAGAATTTTCCATATACTAGCTTCTGGCTCCATCCATTTCAAACCTTGTTTCTCCTCCACTGAGCATACCTGCCAGGGCCACATACTGTAGAATACATTCATATCGCAGAATAACCTCTGGCCTTAAATCTTCATGTCAAGATGCTGAATGAGCTGGGATAGTGGGTGGAAGAGTATTCAGAGAAGCCATTCTTATAACAGAAGCCTAGCAACAACTTAACTCTACACAAAAAGGTATTGAAAACCATATAAACATATCTTACTAAATTCAAACTAAATACATTCCCAACTTGATTTCTTCCCTAGCGAGGTCCAAAAAATGTCTGTAGCCCTTCCAGCAACACCTGACAAATAGGAAAGCATGACAGACAGGAAGTTGGAAGGGAAAAACAAAGTTGTCCCAAGTGAATACCGTTAAAATATCTTTTGCTAACCTTACAAAACTACAAAACTTTTTTGCTCATTCTCATTTCTTTTGCAGATCTTCTTTTTCCTGTCTAACTGTTACTTGTTAGAGTTCCTCAAGGCTTGATCCTGAGACTTCTTATCTCACTATCTTCTCTTCCTAGAAAACCTTATCTGCAACACAGGGTTAAATTATTATCTACATGCCTATGATCCTCAAACTTATATTTTTAAACCAGACTTCTCCTTTGAGCCCTAGATCCAACTCGCTACTCAACATTTTGACTTAGATGTCTCAAAGGCACCTCAGATACCTTATCCAAGACAGAACTCACAATTGACCAACTTCAACAATCACCACCTTTCAAACAATGGCTGAATCCAAAAGCCTGGGAGCCATGCTTGATACCCAACACATCACCAAGTCCTGTGAGTTTTACCTGTTAGTTATCTCTCAACATTGTCTGCTTTCCTTCATCATCACTTCCCACTCCCTCACCTCCACTCTGATCCAAACTACACTCATGGCTCTTCCATGGCTTCCTCCTGCCTAGGGGACATGGCATTCACAGCCCTTAACAATCTGATCCTAATATACTTTTCCAGACCTCTTCTCCCTCCACATCCCTTGTATCCTAACCACAGTAGATTATTCATTCCTATGCGTAATAAAGTTTTATACCTCTGTCTTCGTTCATGGTTATTCTCTCATTCTAGAATCTTCTTGCCTACTTTGTCCATCTGTCAAGCTCTACTAATTTTCAAGGCCCAGCTCAAATCATGTCAACGAAATCTTCTTGGACCTTTCCTTTTGCCCTACCATTTTCTCTTTGCCACTCTTTCCACTATGCTAAACAAAACACTGGTAGTGCAGCAGTTAAGTTCACACATTCCACTTCAGTGGCCCGGGGTTCACTGGTTCGGATCCCAGGTGCAGACATGGCCCCACTTGGCAAGGCATGCTGTGGTGGGTAGCCCACATATAAAGTAGAGGAAGATGGGCACGGATGTTAGCTCAGGGCCAGTTTTTCTCAGCAAAAAGAGGAGGATTGGCAGCAGATGTTAGCTCAGGGCTAATCTTCCTCAAAAAAAAAAAAAAACAACTGGTGGTCTATCATGCTTTTATAGCTCTTTGTACATACCACTAATACAGCAATTTTATACTGTAGTTCATTTTTATCAATATCTATAACCTCAGATAGATTGTGAATTGCTTGAGGACAGAGACAACAGCTTACTCATCCTTGTGTCCTTCTGCCACTTGGCACAGGGCCTGGGCACAATGTAAGGTAGGACCTCAATATATGTTTCCACAGCATATCTTCAAGACTCTTTCTGTTATAACTGAACATGATCCCGAATGGATCTCGCATAAGAATAAAAAAAGAAATTTATTTGTCCACATAATAAAAAATATGGGGTAGAACTAACTCTAGCAGGTGTTGGATTAGAGCTCAAATAAGGTCATAAAGTGCCGCCCCCTACTCACCTCTTATCTCAGCTCTCCATGTGGGCTTTATTCTCAAGCACCACAGTAGTTCTAGACTGTCATTCAAGTTGAAATTTCAGGAATGTAGGGAGAGCTTCTTTTCCATGACTGTTTGCACAAAAATGCTGGGCCAGGCCCTCAATGGCCCAAATTGGGTTCATGGTCACTGTTGAACCAATCCCTGAGGTGAAAGAAAACAGATGCTCTGATAGGCCAGAACTGAGCCATATGGCCATCATTGAGCTTGAGGTGGAAACAAAGACTAAGAATGGAGAATAGGGTAGTGATCTAGAGGAAAATCAAGGGCTTACTACCAATATGCTGGGTTTCCAAAATAATGTGTACACAAGTATTTCAGAAAATTCTTGACAAAAATTATTAAGCTTCCTTTCAGATAGAACTCTCAGTGTTACCTCACTTACTTGAAATTTCATAAAATTTGAAATCTATTCCAAAAATATTCCTGCATTCTTCAGAGCACTAGGTTGATATTTCTGAACATCCAGCATAATACCTAGCACATAGTGGCTGCTTAGGCAATACATGTTAAATAAATAAAAGAATGACTTAATAAATGACACAGTCTGTAAAATAATATCTAAAAGATTGCATAGAAAATGTCATACAGAAATAGACACATTAACCAAGACAAGAAATACAGAGATCTACTTTACCCTAAAGTACAGTTCATTGTTTAACAAGTGACCAAGAGGAACACAACTTGTGTTTGCTTAAAGAAAAAAATTAGATTTTCCCCAGCTCCTTTCTCTTTTCTTTTCCTTTAAAAAAAAAGTTCAGAATATGAGCCATTGCTTTAAATTCTTGTCTTTGCTTACTAAAATCAACTGTAATATGATCATGTATGAACTCAAATTGTATTTTGCACTTACATCTTTATATTCCAGCATCCATAATTATGATCAAATCTGAGCCTGGCTCCAGCTGACACTACAGAATGCTGACCACCAAGTAGAGTTTTGCCTGAGATAAAAGCAATAATGCTATTTGTTTTGGTCTTAAATGGCAGACATTTTTCTTACTATCTCTGGCAGACCTGCTCCACCAAGTAAGATTGATTTCATGACTGCTTTAATGCTTATCCATTGACCATGAGAGTTAGACAAGGCTGTCAGCTCAAGGAATTTATAAGATCCAATGTCAAACCCACGAATAGAGAGTGAACTCCTTGATGCTAGAGTCAATATTTTATTCATTTCCCTATCCCTCTGAAACAGGGCACAATATCTGGCACAAAATTTTCTCAAGAAGTAATTCTTGAATTGATATAGGTACACAAACACACACACACACATATATATATATGTCTTTACGATTTAATGTTTTTTCAAGTTCTCTCTGCCATTAAGCTTTTTTTCAGGCACCATCCCTTACCAAGAGGGCACAGTGACGGTCTCATACTCACACAGCAACCGGGAGGCTGAGGGGGCAGAGGCGCCTTGGAGCCGATGAAGGACCAACTTTTAGATTATACCAACTTTTCTTGCTTTGAGAAAGAATAGGGGAGCAGCAAAAATTCTCTCTGAATCTATACCAATTTACAAAGTTAGTAAAGATAATACAAACCAAAACAAACAAAACAATTTCTATCCCTAGGAGCATTATCTGTGCCAATTATATGATAGACTCAGCACTAATTTCATCTTGCCTACATATCCTATGCAGCTGTTCTTAATAGCTAGCTTCAAGCTAACTTCAGAAGCATCTTTTTCATTTCCTAGGGGATAAAAAGAACGCTTGATTTATCACCTGTACTTCTACTAAATATTTTTTTTTAAGTTAAAAAGAAACTCATTCTTTCTTTCTCGGTTTCATGACACTTTAGGGAAAAGTTTGTAGCAGATTTTCCAGTTAGAAACCCTCTTACTGCCTGAGAAGTAAATTGTATGTCTAAGAAAATCAATTTGAGCCTTCACTAAGAGTGACATTTTGATTCACGGATATATAATTCAATATCCTTGGTGTTTGCATTATAATTCAGTGGATACAACCCCAATAAGCAAGTAGGAAGTTAAGATACTGAGAGTGAGCAGCTCTAGACAGTAAAATACGGAGCCTACAAAATGGGTGACAGAGCAAGTTCCAGCTTTTGAGATTTGAGAGGTTTGATGAGTAGGATGGGCTCTCAGAAATGTTCTAAAGGGAACTGATAATTTCAAAGTCTTCCATAACTATTTATTGATTTATTTAAGTCCATAACATTGTAGGGACAATATCTTATTCATTATTTACCTGTTTTCCTTTTGCCTTTTTTTCCTCCACTCAGTCTACCTGTAATCACATATTTTTGGACCTATGTGTTTAGAAACCCTGCCCACTATGAGCACATGTAGGACTGGCACATTTTGGTAATTTTTTATTCCGAGTCTCCAGGTCCTGATCAACTTTTACCTGCACCACCAGAAAAGTCTCTTCACTGGTCTTCCTGCCTTCAGTGTCTCTCCACTGAGGTCTCTCCTCCTCTTTGCCACCAGATCTGATCATGTACCCTCCTGATTAAATGTCCTCAGTGGCTCCCTACTGCCACCAGCTCAGGGCACTCTTGGCCCTTTTCTGTCTAGCCTCCATATATATTCCACTCTCATCTACTGGCCCTCATACTACTCACCCTGATCCATAGCAATGAAATATGAGGCCAGACAATATCGCCTTTCCTTTTAATTATTAATCTTTAAAGGGCATTGCCATGACAGCTAATAGAACTTTTCAGGCCATGCTTTGCATTTGAAATGTTTTCTGTTTCTCAGTTATTTACAATCATTTTAGAAAATTTTGCCTTAATGTATAACCTGCCACTTCTGGTACTTGAGTCAAATTTGCAAATATTCCCTTTTTTTCTTTGTTTTTTAAAGTTGAGGCATAGCAATATTTTTTCAAGGTATGATTTTTTTTTTTTGGTGAGGAAGATTGGCCCTGAGCTAACATCTGTTGCCAATGTGCCTCTTTTTTTTTCTCCCCAAAGCCCCAGGACACAGTTGTGTATCACAGGTGCAAGTCCTTCTAGTTCTCCTATGTGGGATGCCACCACAGCACGGCTTGATGAGCAGTGTATTGGTCCACGCCCAGGATCCAAACTGGGCAACCCCAGGCCGTTGAAGAAGAGCATGCAAACTTTACCACTATGCCGCCGGGCCAGCCCCCAGGCAAATATTTCTTAAATATCCAATCTTCAGCATTGATTTTGTTCAGTGGAAATGTGAAAAGGATAAAAATGTGTCTCTTAACTGTTGAGATTAAAATGGGAACAAAACCCTCGTCCTCCAGGGTCCCAGACTCTTGGCTCACACTGTCAAAGGTGAGATTTCTCTATGGGTAATAAAAGCATTCAGAGTCACATATTTAGACAAAAGAGTTCTAGAAAAACACATTTTCCATATTCTAATAAGTCCTTTGCTGATAATATATCAGATTATTGGTAAAAATAGGACAATAAAATTACCATTTCAGTATCTCAATATCTGCATTAGTTTCTTTACCTTTGAAAGAGAAATATCAATAGTAACTTTCCTAAAGTAAAGGAATATCTCAAGGCTCTGGAGTTATGATTTAAAGTGCTACAATACTAGGTTCACCATGTATGATTACAATGAATTTTAAAAGAATACAAGAACTCTTAGCATCGTATCCAGCAATCACACTCCCTGGCATTTAGCCAAATTAATTGAAAATTTATGCCCACAAAAACCTGCACACAGATGTTTACAGCAGCTTTATTCATAATTGCCAAAACTTGGAAGCAACCAAGATGTCCTTGAATAGGTGAATGGATCAATAAACTGTGGGACATCCAGACAATGGAATGTTACTCAGTGATAAAAAGAAATGAACTCTCAAGCCATGAAAAGACATGGAGGAATCTTAAATGCATATTACTAAGTGACAGATCAACCTGAAAATGTTACCTATTGTATGATTCCAACTATATGACAATCTGAAAAAGACAAAACTATGAAGAAAATAGATCAGTGGTTGCCAGGAGTTGGGGGAGGGAGGATGAATAGGTGGAGCACATGGGATTTTTAGGGCAGTGGAACTATTCTGTATGATGTCATGGGGTGGATACGCGCCATTATACATTTGTCAAAACCCATAGCACGTAAACACCAAGAGTAAATCCTAATGTGAACTGTGGACTCTGGGTGATAATAAAGTGCCAAGGTAGGTTTATCAACTGTAACAAATGTACCATTTGGTGCAAGATGTTGATAGTGGGGGATAATGCATGTGTGGGGATAGAGGGCTTATGGGAACTCCCTGTACTTTCTGCTCAATTTTGCTGTGAACCTAAAACTTCTCTAAAAACTAAAGTTGGTTAATTTTTTGAAAGGACATAATATAGAGGAAATACCATTTAGTAAATGGGAAGAGCGAAGACTAAGGAGCCCCAGCTCCTCTCTTTAAGTGCCAGCAGCCCCGGCTCTCGCCCAGCCGCCTATCTTCTCTCTTCTCTCCCCAAGAGCAGTGTGAATCAGCCCACAGCATCTCAGCTCCACAGCCGGCTTTCCTCTTCACTCCAAGAGGAGTGCACACTCTGGAGTTTGGAGACCATATTTGGAAAGACCACTCTTTAATTCAGTGAGAATCTCGATGTGCTAGGCAAAACGTTCAGAAACACTGATTAGAGGTCAATAAGATCAAAACTAAATGCATATTTAGTAGACTGCATTAACCTTGAGCAACAAAGACTACTACGCTTTAAATAACCTCATCTTAAAACCATATTTTAAAGACTGCATAAGTATTTTAAAGCCTGCTAGGATGAACTTGAAGCTCCATCTGTACAAGGACAAGACTCTTGTTTCAGTTCATAATTCCTGTGAGGTGGCTTCTGTGGTTGGCCTTTTCTTTCTTTTAACATTTGCATGCTTGACGTTTTCTTGGGTTTCTTTTACACTTAATCTCAATTAAATTACTTCAGGAGGTTGTGTGTGGGTGAATGTGGGGGTGTGAGGAGAGAGACTTAATTTTGTAGTTGAATAAATTCTCTTTAGAATTTATAAACCCCCCCCCCCATACCCAATCTCACATCAAACTGCTGGTACAGAAACCATAGTGCACGATGTTGCTTTTCTTCCAGCCTGCTCCTATGCAGGAATCTACAGAGAGCAGTAAGGTTTGTAAATAGGTAGCTGATATTTGAGCAATAATCCCACTTTTGTCCAACTTATTCACTTAATAAAACAAAATTCCAGGATAAATATGATTATTATAAACAAAATACACTCCCTGATGAGGAATAGGAATGAATCACCTTTTACGAGTTTGATAGAATAAATGTGGGCTGTTCACTTTGTCAGTATATGTGTGTGATTTGGCAATTGATACTTTAGATTTCTTTTTGTTCAATTTGAAGCTTATGCTTTAAGGTTTAAATTGATCAATTAATTATGTGCAATTCAACGGCTATTTCACAATATCATTACATATGTGTGCTGCTAGTCATAAAATGACTAGTGTTTCTGAAGCTAATTTTTCTGATAAATTTGAGAAGATATATTAAAGGCAATTTTACTCTTTAAACAAGTTCCTTTGTGCATGCAGTAGACAGCCCATTTGTACTTATAGAGTGAAGGGCCTGCAGGCAAGCAGGTGGGCAAGCTTGTATTAGCAGCTTCATACTGCCTACCTTGCAGGTAATCAACAGCCACACACATCAGTATGTCGGTGGGTAGCCAACGAGCTAATAACAGATCAGGAAAGATACAAAATACAGTCTTGGCAAGTGTCCCAGTGTCCATCCTAGGGAAGTCAAGGTCAAAGGCAGAAGCAGCAATCAGAGTTAAAAGGAGAATACTGAAAAACTCCCAGGTTCTGGGGCCCAACCCTTCCTCTACCTGGAAATGAGAGGCAGAGAAGAGTAGAAAGGGTAGGAAATCTCATCCCAAAGGGATCCATAGACAAGCTACTACACACATCGGCTAATACAAGGCCCAGAGTCCTTTTGGGAGCCTTGAAAGAAACACAAATGTTGGTCCCTCTAATTACTTGACCTGAATCCCAAAGAGGGATCCATGAACCGACTGAGACCTTACAAGGATCCATAGAGGACTGTGGAGAGCTTGGAGCCTTAACTTGTCTCTGAACCATAACTGGAAAAGTCCTAGAATTTTCACATCAAGGAGAGTCCTGCACTGAAGCCATGCTCACCTCCCCTTGGGACTCATACTCAGTCATCACCACACTTTTCACCATCAAGAATACCTTTTGTTATTTTTTTCCCCTTATGGGTACCATCTTTCAAAATCTTCATCTTTAAATTTTCTATTATTAAATTATAATTTCTTTCTCATTTCTTTATTCATCAGAGACATGTATAAGTGCCAATCAGGCCTTCTGATAAGAATAGTGATAAAATTCCCACCAAAAGACATTTTAAAACCTTGTTTTATTTAATCTGTGTAGACTTATCCTAGCTAAGCATGTTGTCTCTGTTAACATTTTTTATTTTTATTTTTATTTTATTATTATTATTATTTCTTTGTTTGAGGAAGATTAGCCCTGAGCTAATGTCTGTGCTAATCTTCCTCCATGTTATACCTGGGTTGCTGCCACAGTATGGCTGATGAGTGGTGTAGGTCCACACCCAGGATATGAACCCACGGACCTGGGCTGCCGAAGCGGAGCATGCCGAACTTAACCGCTATGCCATGGGACTGGCCTCTCTGTTAGTTTTTTAAAAATTATTTATAGATCCTACCTCTTACCAGCTACTTACCAACACCCCAACTCTTACCACGACTACTGCCTTCTTGGACTGCTAGGAGTCAAGAGTCCCTGTGCTGGGAATCACTAGGCTAAAATAGCTACAAATTTTCTTAGGTCCAGAAAACCACAGTAGTTGAGCTGCAATGAATACCACTGTGAGGCATCATTTTACTGTGTTGATCTAGGTATGAAATTTATAATGTAGTGCTTTTTGCTGGTGGTGTGAAGGGTGATGACCTCAAATTGGCATCTTAGCCCATGGCAAGTACAAGGTTACATTTTGTTCAGAGGCATGACACAACAAATAACAGGCAATATCCAAGAGAGCACACGAATGGACTGCTCCTCCACTCCTTCCACACTCAAGGTGGAGTTCCTGCCTCATCCCTACCAGCCTGAGGCCATGTCCCAGGCTCCTTGGGGGACGTGGCAACCCGAGAAAGATCTATGAGGGGCTGGCTGTTCAGGGGCATGACGATGAAATGAGCTTAAGATTTGGAGTCAGAAGATCTGGGTTCGAGTCCTGGTCCTGACCACAACACCTACCAGAAACGTGACATTGAGTACAACAATTTACATAGGCTAAAGGAAGTAATAATACTACTAAGGATCTCAGCCCCACCTCCTTCTCTCAAGCAGATGTCAGAAAGACCAAAATACCTAATCAGCCACCAATCTGCTCTGTTTGGTGTCTTGGAACATAAAATCACTTGTCAACATACTTTCTCTCTTGCTTTATTTCTCCTGGCACTCTTTTGGGCAATTCAGTCTTTTCTATAGATATCTATGTATTTATCTTAACCTAATGTCGTAGGGAACCATAGAAAAAGATTGGCGGGATGTCATTTGAGGAGTGTGAGGTATCAAGAGAGAGAAAAAAGGCAAGTGCCCATTTTACTAGGCAGTTTGAAGTTTGAAAAATATCCATGAGTCTCTACCCATAATAAATAACATTCTTTTACTATTTTTTCCCTTGCTATTCCAGAACATACAGCCAGTATTTTCTTTGCTTGGTCTATTTTGAGCTTGGTTGTATTTCAGCATTTGAGTGACAATGTCACAGTCACAGCCTGTCATTTCACATTCTGCTAGTGACATTCGGATCTATTTTTCATTCGGTTTCTAGAAAAAACTGTCACTCTACTTCCGTTGTTTGAAGCCATGGACAGAAAACCTGTGCCCTTGGTGTAATTTAAACAAAGCATCTGTAACTCTTTCCTTAATCCCTTCTCTGCTGCTCACAGATCTCTCCGAATGGGGAGACATGCTGAGAAGGACGGGTTCCAGAAGTTGCCCCATCTCAGATGCTCTACCATGGATAGAGGAATATTTGAAAGGTGTCTTGGGTTGGAAATTTATTTATTTATTCCCAGAGTTTTAAAAATTAAGGGATATTTTTATTAAATTGTTTTCTATTTTGAACACTCCTCTGCTAATCCCAGGAGCCGCAGTTCTCTGAGAGTTTGGGCTGCCAGGGGGACTGTTAAAGCTAATTACCATGTCCCCAATGTATCTGTGAGGCATCTTACTACACACCTCCACAGAGGAAAGCTGTGAATGCTTTCATCACACTGCGAGTAGAGTGACCAAACATCACAGTTCGCTTGGGAGATGTGGCTTATATTGTTGACCCATTTCTTTTCACTTGCAAAAGTGTCCCAATTTGGGTGATAAATTATATGGTCACTCTACTCTAATGCACTTAGTTATATAAGTCAAGCCTGAGGGAGATATGAAAGATAAAGAGTTGATTAAACATAGAAATTTAATAATAGAGTGAAAGCCTTATTGGCAAGAAGGTATGGAACCTTCCCTGTGAAATCTACCTACGAAGATGATCTAAAGTTGGTTTCCATCTTTTCTTTCCAAAAAGCTGCAATGGGATGAGCAAGAACACTTTCACTTTGCCTTGATCCCCAAGGTGAAGAGAAGATCGTGTGTACCCCAGACAGGAGGCAGATTTCTCTCTCACCCAATATAAAGGGTGCTTCCAGGAAACAGAGTCTATAGATTTTGATTTCTGAAGAGAACTCTCTCACTGGAGAGGCTGAAAAGTTTAGAGTGGAAAGGGAAAAAATGGCTATTAGGATAAAAAGGAAGGGCTCCAGAAAGGGAAGGGGAGGAGTGAAGAGTAACCTGAGCCGAGTTTGGAGTTGTTGAATGCGCAGGAGATTTTAAGGGGTATGCTGCTTAGGATGCCTCTGAAAGCAGTAACAGAAATCCAACCTAAAAGTGCCTTTAAAAAAGGGAAGTTTTATCATCACACATGGCAATTCCAAAACAAGAAGGCAGGGTTGGTGAATTCAGATTACACAGTCTCTTTCTGGACTTCCATCCTGGTGCTCTGCCATCCATGTCAATTAGAAGATTTTGTCAGCCAGCTTGCTCAGCCTGCTTCCCTCATATTTCAGCAGAAGTGGCTCCAATTCTTCCCATGCATCATCTTTCTAATCTTCAAGGAAAACTCTTCTCAGAAGATTCCCAGCAGACTCTCTCACATCTCATTGGCCGGAATTGCATTTTATACCCATGCTTAAACCATTCCCCGGTGAGGAAAATAGGACTCCTATCTGGCTTGGATCAACCATAACTCACCCTCCTGGGGCTCAGTATGAGGCTCCCCTCCCATGAAACCCACAGTAGTGAGGTGTAGGGTGGATTCCTGTTAGAAAGGAGGAAGATGAATAATAAATGTTTGTGTTACAGGCTGAATTGCACCCCCCTCCCAATTTATATGTTGAAGTCTTAATCCCCAGGCCCTCAGAATGTAATCATATTTGGTGTTTAAAGAGGTAATTAACATAAAATGAGGTCATATGGGTAGGCTGTAATCCAACGACTGGTGTCCTTAGAAGAAGAGATGATGAAGATACACATGTGTGCAGGAGGGAGACCATGTGAAGACACAGGGAGAGGACGGCCATTTACACACCGTGGAGAGCACCCTCAGAAGAAACCAGCCTGCCGACACCTCGATCTTGGACTTACAGCCTCCAGAACTGTGAGAAAAGAAATTGCTGTTGTTTAAGACACCCAGTCTGTGTATTTTGTTTGGCAGCCTAAGCTGACTAATACGGTATGTAACCAGGAACGTCTGCAACTGGGGAAGAAATATGAGCTGGGAAAGGTTTTTTAAGACATTTTGCTAATCTAGACAATGTTTATCAACGATTGCCAACATCACAAAAAGAGAGAGAACCAGACATCATGTGCCTCCTAACAGAAGTACATAACAGTACAACCAATAGAGCAATCTTGTCGCCCAAAATAAAAATTGAACCTGAATTTAACCAAGACACTAGACTACCAATTTACAGAAATAGAGAGGACAGAGGAAATGTTTGTCATGGAGCTGCCATCAGCAAAACCCATATTGTGGGAAACTTTATAGGACAAATATCCCTGAATTGAGGGAGTTTCCAGGACATGGGACTCTCAGTGCTAACACAGGGAAAGTCCTGGGCAAACCAGGACAAGTTGGTTACCCTAGCCATCTCTGCAGCAAACAAACTGCAAGGGAAAAAAGAGGTGGTGAGGGAACCTATACTTTAAAAATACTTAAAGCATATCAGCCAATCAGAATATTTGGACCTTATTCTGAACAAACTAATGAACTGTTAAAAATTTTTATGAGGCAAATAAGTATTGTCAGTTTTTCAGCGTGAAAATGGTATTGTTTTTATGTTTTTTTAAAAGAGTGAATCTTTCTTTCTTAGAGAGATGTAATGGAAATATCTGTAGATAAACCAAATGATTTTGAAATTTGCTTCAGAATAAGATGGGGGGATGGGTGGGGTGGGAATGAAGCAGGATTGGTCAACAGTAGATGGTTGTGAAACTGGGTGATGGGTTTATTATATTATTCTGTTTAATCTGGACAAGTTTGAGGTTTTCCATAATAAAAAAGGTTTCCTTTGACGATTTTTTTCTATATATTAAGAATATACTCTCCAATGTAGTGTTTTCTTCAGAGACTGAATCAGTATATGAATTAAGTGAAATTATGTACTTGTTGTTGGGCTATGTTTCTTCAAAAGCAGCTGGACCTGATTATAGCAGAATTATATTTGGAAAAATCACATGAAATGAGAATCAGGACAGAATGGGGTCCTGGGAATTTATGCTATTTTATTTATTCCAGAAAAGCTTAAGAAAGGAGGTGACATTTCAGCAGCTGCTTGAATGAAGGATGCAAGTCCTATTTATAATCGTTTGCCTTCCTATTAGCCTGCTGTCCTCTTAGCTAATACCATTATCAATTTCATTTAGAAAACAAACCTTCTGGTACAACATTAAAAAGCTATTTTTTAAAATATAAGCAATTTTCTTCGCAAATAATAGTCATCAAGAAATTACTCCAAAGTGTGTTCTCCATGATATTAATAAGGGTTCTGTCAAATAAATTAAGGAATTGCTGCATGAAACAGAATGCTGGGCAGTACTTTCCACACCACAGGTGAATATGCTCTGTGAATCTCAAAGGACATACCGCTTAGCCTCTACCCTACAGAATCTAAAGGGAATGGTGTTTCGTGGCACACATATTGGCAAACACTGATTTACTTCCAAGTTTATACAGTTCTTAATTAATCAAAGTCAAAGTTAGCTTGAAGTACCCATATTTCAGATCAGACCAATCTGCACAAAATATTGGAAGGGGAATGTATAGTAAAGATAAGCACCAGTCGAGGAGAAATTTAGGCTCCTAACCTTCTCCACAACTCCCAGGCTGAACTCCAGGTAGTGAAAGCTCCCTTCTCACCTTTTCTGCTAGCCACTGCCTGCTCCATGCCAGACACTGTGCTAAGCGTTCTGAATAGATTACCTCACTTAATCCTCAGGTTGACCCTCTGATTGAGTATCACATTTTGACACACTAGGAAGCTGTGCAGTGAAGACATCAAGCAGCTTGCCCTAAATTTTCTACCTGGTAAGTGGCAAAGCTGAGATTCTATCAGATCCAACCCCCAGCTCTCTTCTAACTCTCCTATCTGAGGATTCTTCCACCAGTTAAATTCCTAAGTCCCTCAAATTCCCCATTTTCCTGATGCAAGTGTTTTATAGCAGCAGGCAACTTTTCCTAGAACGTTTCAGGTGTAGGAATCCAGATTTTTTTCCAAAATACTGAGTGCTCTGAATCATTTTATGATTGCCCCACCTGACCAGGTTAATTTAAAAAGCAACCTAAAGCATATTTTATTCTCTCTACAAAGAGATCTGGAATACAGAACACCTTGTTGGTCCAGCCAAATGGGTTCTCGAATGAACTTTAACTGACCTGATTCCACAAGCGGCCCTCCTGCTGTCTTCTCCTGCTGCTGCCATGAGTATCTGGAGGGACAGGGCCTGGGCGATGAGGATAAGTAATAAGTTCTACTTTAAGGATGGAGGCAGTTTACCAGAATCAGCTCTCTGAGGGAGCAGGGGCAGGACCAGAGGGTTCTTTACCCAGAACTCTCAAACATTCCCCCCTGCAGTAGAAGCCCTGCATAACTTCGTCTGTAGCCCCAATCCCTACTTTGGGCACATAACTTATATACTTATGCAGCATAAATTGGCCTTACGGATCATCTGGTCCATCTAATCCAGATGAGCTCAGGGAAGTCAGTGATGAAAGGAAGGCCACCATGGCTAACTGAACATGACTCCATACTCCCAATCCAGTTCTTCTATAACGAGCACCTTCCTTTCCTGTATTAATTACTTTCTAGAAGAAATGTGAGTTTTATACTTTAGGGTCTTACATTTAGATCTTTAATCCATTTTGAGTTAATTTTGGCCTATGGTATAAGATAAAGATCCAACTTCATTCTTTGGCATGTGGATATCCAGTTTTCCAAGAACCATTTGTTGAAGGTGCCATTTTTAAATGGTCTCCTCTATACACTCAGAAGTTAATGTTGAGTTTGTTTGTTTGTTTTTTACGTATTTAGGGTATGCTGTCAGATGTTCTCAAATAAATGCTCAGAGTATGGGACTTTGTCATTTCTGAGGTTATTTGCATGATTTAGTCTAGACTCTAAAGGAAAGAAGACAGTATGGTAAACTAGAAGCAGTCCACAGAGGATTAAAATAAACGCCTGAGCTCCATCTCTTCCTCACATCCTCTAGACAGAGAGGAGGGGGAAAGTGTTTTACTGTAGGGTAGGAAAAACCTTGGATTAGAAGCTATGGAAATTAAACCCAAAGAAAAATTCTGTCATAAATGTGTAACTGGAAAAATTTTCTGAAACAAATCTTTATGAAACATAGAGTGCGCTCTAAATGAGATCTTCAACAAGGCAGATGACCACACCAATAATTCCTGTTTACAGGAATTTACTCTTCCAGGCTCTGCTGAAAACACTGATGAACATTTAGGTTGTTTGAAATTCTTTGCTACGTCAAATACTGAGACAATAAATAAAGTTTGTTAGATCTCTGCATTGCTTGACTTTTTACAAAAACTTGATCACTTCTATAAATATATCTCCACTTTAAAAATCTTAATTTTGGTGCCAGCCCTCTGGACAAGTGGTTAAGTTGGTATGCTCCACTTCTGCTCCACTTCCGCCAGTTCGGATCCTGGGCGTGGACATAGCAACACTCATCAAGCCATGCTGTGGCGGCATCCCACGTAGCAGAACTAGAAGGACCTACAACTGGAATATACAACTATGTACTGAGGGGCTTTGGGGATAAGAAGGAAAAAAACCAAAAGATTGGCAACAGATGTTAGCTCAGGGCCAATCTTTAAAAAAAAATCAATTTTGAGGGAGAAGGGGGCGGAGCAAAATGGCGGTGTGAGCTGACCCGGGATTCTCTCCCCTCCAAAATACAACAAAAGATTGGAAGAACTGAATTTCAGAGAATAAACATAATGCCAGCTTGTTAGAGACCTACAATACCAGGAAGGTGGAGATCATAAACCTTGCTTACACCCTCGGAGGCACTGGAACGGTAGGAGAGAACATCGCTCCCTCCCCTAGAGTCTGCATCGCTGCGGCACGGGTCAGGAAAGAGCAGGGGAGGGGCCGCGCGACCGGGGGATCATCCAGGACTCCTGCCGCTGATTCAGTGGAGACCCGCTGACGGGGGGAAAGCGTCCGTCCGCGGGGACCCCACAAATCAAGGGCCTTGGGAGACCAGAGAACAGAACTGATCTGAACCCCTCCCCCCCTCCCCCCCCCCCCCCCCCCCCCCCCCCCGGCAAAGCCAGTGGGTGCAGCCATCTTGCTCCAAGGCGGAGAGCTCATAACACACGGTTCTCTACCCCCATCTAGTGGCAACAGGCTGTAACTGCAACTGAATTCTACCACCATGAGAAAAAACCGCTCCTCTACCATCCAGCAATTTGTCAAAGCCCCAGACCAGAAGGAAAACAGTAAAAACATAGAATTAAGTCCTGAGGACTTGGAATTAGGTAAACTAAGTGATAATGAGTTCAGAGCAGCTATAATCAAAAAACTCAATGAGGTAGAGAGAAAGATAGAGAAACAAGCTGAGTTCTGGAGTTACTTCACAAAAGACATTGAAATCATAAAGAAGAATCAAACAGAATTACTTGAGATGAAAAACACAATGGACCAGATAAAACAGAATACGGATTCCCTGAATGCCCGTGTAGACAACATAGAGGAGAAAATTAGCATAATCGAAGATAGACAGGCTGAATGGCGCCAGACAGAGGAAGAAAGAGAACTAAGAATTTTTAAAAAATGAGGAAAATCTCCGAGAGATAATGGATTCAATAAGGAGTAAGAACATAAGGATCATAGGAATTCCCGAGAATATGGAAAATGAAAATGGAGCAGAAAGTGTGCTTAACGAAATTACTGAAGAGAACTTCCCAAATCTAAGGATCGATGGAGAAATGTGTGTAGAGGAGGGTTTTAGATCTCCTAGATTTGTCAATGTAAACAGAGCTACCCCATGGCACATAGTAGTAAAGTTGGCAAAAAGGAAAGATAAGGAAAGAATACTCAGGGAAGCAAGAAAAAAAAAAGAGAATAACCTATAAAGGAGCCCTTATCAGACTGTCAGCGGATTTCTCTACAGAAACCCTACAAGCTAGGAGAGAATGGAGTGACATATTCAAAGCTTTAAAGGATACAAATCTTCAGCCAAGAATACTCTATCCAGCAAGAATTTCCTTCATATATGAGGGAGAAATTAAATCTTTTCCAGACAAACAAAAGTTAAGGGAATTTGTAACTAAAAGCTCTCCACTACAAGAAATCCTCAAGAAGGCTCTCATACCTGAAAAAAGAAAAAAGGGAGAAAGGGGACACAATCCACAGACTAGGGAGACTGATGGATAGAACCAGAACAGGATAGCAAATATTCAATTATAGCATTAGGGTAAAGGTAAGGAAACTACCAAAACAAGGACGATCTTAGCACTCTAACTACCAATTAATAAGACGAGTTGGAATAAGAAATGAAAATAATTATTTAGGAGGGGAAGAGCAAAGGGTCTAAATCAGTATTGGTCAAGTAAGTAAGAGACCACCAGAGAACAGACTATATTATACACGAGTTTCTAAAAACAAACTTCAAGGTAGACACTAAAATAAAGTACAGAACAGAGTCACAAATCATAAATAAGGAAAAATCTAAGAAACCCAGCATAAGAAATTGCAGTATTAAATGGGTAGTCTAAAGCAAACAGGAAAAGAAACACAGGAAAACAAGATAATGAGCGACAGATTAACAGCACTAAGTCGACATGCATCAATAATCACTCTCAATGTGAATGGATTGAACTCTCCAATAAAAAGACACAGAGTGGCAAAATGGATTAAAGAACAAGATCCAACAATTTGTTGCCTCCAGGAAACACACCTCAGCCCCAAGGACAAACACAGACTCAGGGTGAAGGGGTGGAGGACAAAACTTCAAGCAAATAGCAAGGAAAAAAAGGCAGGTGTTGCAATTCTCATATCAGACCAAGTGGATTTCAAAATAAGACAGGTAAAGAGAGACACAGAGGGACAATATAGAACGATCAAAGGGACACTTCATCAAGAAGAAATAACGCTTATAAATATCTATGCACGCAACATAGGAGCACCAAGGTTCATAAAGCAACTATTAACAGACCTAAAGGAAGATGTTAAAAACAACACAATAATAGTAGGGGACCTCAACACCCCAGTCACATCAATGGACAGATCATCCAGACAGAAAATCAACAAGGAAATAGTGGAGTTAAATGAAAAACTAAAACAATTGGACTTAATAGACATATATAGATCACTTCACCCTGAAAGAGCTGAATACACATTCTTCTCAAGTGCACATGGAACATTCTCTAGGATAGACCATATGTTGGAAAAGAAGGCAAGCCTCTACAAATTTAAAAAAATTGAAATAAACACAAGCATCTTCTCAGATCATAGTGCTATAAGGCTAGAAATTAATTACAAGACGAAAGCTGAGAAAGGCACAAAGATGTGGAGACTAAACAACACACTACTGAATAAGCAATGGATCATTGAAGAAATTAAAGAAGAAATAAAAAAATACCTGGAAACAAATGAAAATGATAGCATGCCATACCAACTCATATGGGATACAGCAAAAGCTGTATTAAGAGGAAAATTCATCGCAATACAGGCACATCTTAACAAACAAGAAAAATCCCAAATAAGCAACCTTAAAGCAGACCTAACTGAACTAGAGAAAAAAGAACAAATGAAGCCCAAAGTCAGCAGAAGGAGAGAAATAATAAAAATCAGAGCAGAAATAAATACTATTGAAATGAAAAAGGCAGTAGAAAGGATTAATGACACAAAGAGCTGGTTTTTTGAGAAGATAAATGAAATTGACAAACCACTAGCCAGACTTACAAAGAAAAAAAGGGAGAAAGCTCAAATAAACAAAATCAGAAATGAAAGAGGAGAAATAACAACAGACTCTGCAGAAATACAACAGATTATAAGAGAATACTACAAAAAACTGTATGCCAACAGAATGGATAACCTAGAGGAAATGGATAAATTCTTGTACTCCTACAATCTCCCAAAGCTCACTCAAGAAGAAGCAGACAATTTGAACAGACCAATCACAAGGAAAGAGATTGAAACAGCAATCAAAAACATCCCAAAGAATAAAACCCCAGGACCAGATGGTTTCCCTGGGGAATTCTACCAAACTTTCAGAGAGAATTTAATACCTATCCTTTTCAAGCTAATCCAAAAAATTAGGGAAGATGGAACACTTCCTAACACATTCTATGAGGCCAACATCACGCTGATACCAAAACCTGACAAGGACACCACAAAAAAAGAGAACTACAGGCCAATATCACTGATGAACATAGATGCAAAAATTCTAAACAAAATTTTGGCCACCAGAATTCAGCAATTCATCAAAAGAATCATACATCATGATCAGGTGGGATTCATACCAGGGACACAGGGATAGTTCAACATCCGCAAATCAATCAATCAACGTGATACACCACATCAACAAACTGAGGAATAAAAACCACATGATCATCTCAATAGATGCAGAGAAGGCATTTGACAAGATCCAACAGCCATTTATGATAAAAACTCTGAACAAAATGGGCATAGAAGGAAACTACCTCAATATAATAAAGGCCATATATGACAAACCCATAGCCAACATCATACTCAATGGGCAAAAACTGAATGCCATCCCTCTGAAAACAGGAACGAGACAAGGATGCCCTCTATCACCACTCTTATTTAACATAGTACTGGAGGTCCTGGCCAGAGCAATCAGGCAAGAAAAAGGAATAAGAGGAATCCAAAGAGGGAGGGAAGAAGTGAAACTCTTGCTGTTTGCAGATGACATGATCTTATATATAGAAAACCCCAAAGAATCCATTGGAAAACTGTTAGAAGTAATCAACAACTACAGCAAAGTTGCAGGGTATAAAATCAATTTGCATAAATCAGTAGCACTTCCATATTCTAATAACGAACTAACAGAAAAAGAACTCAAGAACACAATACCATTCACAATCGCAACAAAAAGAATAAAATACCTTGGGGTAAAAACTAAGGAAGTGAAGGACCTATATAATGAAAATTACAAGGCCTTTCTGAGAGAATTGGATGACGATATAAGGAGATGGAAAGACATTCCATGTACATGGATTGGAAGAATAAACATAGTTAAAATGTGCGTTCTACCTAAAGCAATCTACAGATTCAACGCTAACCCAATCAGAATCCCAATGACATTATTTACAGAATTAGAACAAAGAATCCTAAAATTCATATGGGGCAACAAAAGACCCCGAATTTCTAAAGCAATCCTGAGAAAAAAGAACAAAACGGGAGGCTTCACAATCCCTGACTTCAAAACATACTACAAAGCTACAGTAATCAAAACAGCATGGTACTGGTACAAAAACAGGTGCACAGATCAATAGAACAGAATGGAAAGCCCAGAAATAAAACCACACATCTATGGACAGCTTACCTTTGACAAAGGAGCTGAGGGCATACAATGGAGAAAAGAAAGTCTTTTCAACAAATGGTGCTGGGAAAACTGGAAAGCCACATGTCAAAGAATGAAAATCGACCATTCTTTTTCACCATTCACCAAAATAAACTCAAAATGGATCAAAGACCTATAGGTGAGACCTGAAACCATAAGGCTTCTGGAAGAAAACGTAGGCAGTACACTCTTTGACATCAGTATTAAAAGGATCTTTTCGGACACCATGCCTTCTCAGAGAAGGGAAACAATAGAAAGAATAAACAAATGGGACTTCATCAGACTAAAGAGCTTCTTCAAGGCAAATGAAAACAGGATTGAAACAAAAAAACAACCCACTAACTGGGAAAAAATATTTGCAAGTCATATATCTGACAAAGGCGTAATATCCATAATATATAAAGAACTCTCGCAACTCAACAACAAAACATCAAACAACCCAATCAAAAAATGGGCTGGATACATGAACAGACATTTCTCCAAAGAAGATATACTGATGGCCAATAGGCACATGAAAAGATGCTCATCATCGCTGATCATCAGGGAAATGCAAATCAAAACTACACTAAGATATCACCTTACACCCGTTAGAATGACAAAAATATCTAAAACTAATAGCAACAAATGTTGGAGAGGTTGTGGAGAAAAAGGAACCCTCATACACTGCTGGTGGGAATGCAAACTGGTGCAGCCACTATGGAAAACAGTATGGAGATTCCTCAAAAAATTAAAAATAGAACTACCATACGATCCAGCCATCCCACTACTGGGTATTTATCCAAAGAGCCTGAAGTCAGCAATCCCAAAAGTCCTATGCACCCCAATGTTTATTGCAGCACTGTTTACAATAGCCAAGACGTGGAAGCAACCTAAGTGTCCAGGAACAGACGAATGGATAAAGAAGATGTGGTACATATATACAATGGAATACTACTCAGCTGCAAAACAGAACAAAATCATTCCATTTGCAATAACACGGATGCACCTTGAGAGAATTATGTTAAGTGAAATAAGCCAGCGAGAGAAGGATAATCTGTGTATGACTCCACTCATATGAGGAATTTTAAATTATGGACTAAGAACAGTTTAGTGGATACCAGGGGGAAGGTGGGGTGGGGGGGTGGGCACAAAGGGTGAAGTGGTGCACCAACAACATGACTGACAAACATTAATGTACAACTGAAATTTCACAAGATTGTAACCTATCAATAACTCAATAAAAAAATCAATTTTTATTTTAAATTAAAAAGAAAAGCAACATGTATTCATTACAAATTTGTAAAGAAGTTAAAATCATCCACAAACCCTCCATTCAGAGATAATAACCATTCTTAACATTTTGTGTTTTCTTTCTAGTCAAATATGTATATAGGTAGGTAGATACATATATATGTGTATTACCTTTTTTTCTTATAACGTTATAATAACACTATTATATGTGTGTGTATGTGTATGTGTACTACTTTTTTAACTTAACATATCATGAGCATCCTCCTCTGTAAATAAATTCTTTGAAAACATGGTTAATGTCTGAATTCGGATATATAATTTATAGGGTTATTTTCTTACCATTGATCGTCTAGGAAATTTCCAGTTTTTTGGTTTTTTAAGACATCATGATCTTTGAACCTTAATATCTGTTTGCATCCAATGTTATTGCCTTAAAGCAAAATCCTAGAAGTAGAATTTTTGGATCAGAAAATGGTGAAAATTTTAAGGATCTTGATATAACTTGTCAAATTCTTTTCTAGAAAAATTACACTTGTTCCAATTTATACTCACCTACAGTATGTAAAAGTTCCATTCCAACTTACCCTCTCAAATTCTAGGTATAATTATTATTTTGAAATCTTTCTTAATTTAATAGATAGAAAACAGTATCTATTTTTTAATTACTTTGATTTCTAGCAGTTGATCATTTTTCATATGTATATTAGTCAACTAAATTTCTTTCTCTGTCAATCTTCTGCTCACATTTTTGCCTATTTTTCTATTGATTTAAATTATTTAAAAAACTAATAATAGGGGCCTACCCAGTAGCATAATGGTTAAGTTTGCGCACTCCACTTTGGCAGTCCAGGGTTTGCAGGTTCAGATCCCAGGTGCAGACCTACACACCTCTCATCAAGCCATGCCGTGGCAGTGTCCCACATACAAAATAGAGGAAGACTGGCATAGATGTTAGCTCAGGGACAATCTTCCCCAGAAAAAAGAAATTAATAATAAAACTTGCTTACCTATAAGACTGAGTCCTAATCTTTTCACTTGTCATATAGAGATCTTTCCTCATCTCCTGCCACTTCTCACCATCCAAACTTCCTAATATATAGTTTATTCCAACTATACTAAATTTCTTGCCATTATATGACAAGCTAGACTCTTTTATGACTCTTTGTGTATTCTATGCCCTCTATTTAGAATGCCATTCTCCCCTTTTCCACTTAAGAGACTCCTACTTATCTTCTAAGGATTAAATATCCCTTCCTGGAGTAGACCTCTGTTACTTTTGCCTGACAGCCTCTCTTCCACCTTTGTCCAATAGCAGCACCTTGATTTCCCTTTGGGAATTACCCTCCCCCTTGCACACAGCCTTGACTGCACTGTCAATCAAAGTGCCCTGTCCTTTCCTAGCTAAGGAGTAGGAACTTGGCTCACACTAGGCCAATTAGGCTTCCTCTTGGGAATCTTGAGAGAAGTGACACAGGAAAAGAAAATATTTGAAGCTGATTCATTCCTCAGTAGCTCCCATTTGCGATTATCCTTTAGTTTCTTCTACTTAGATGCCCAGAACTCTCCAATTTAAGTGCCATCTGAGGCCTGGTCCTTCAGCTCTCTCTCTCTCTCTGTCTCTCTCTTTTTTCTTCATTTTGTCACCCATATCCTTCCAGTAAATTGATCTCTGTCTTTTTCTCTCCTTTGGCTTGTTATCCTGAATTGGTTTCTGTTGCACGTAACTGAACAAATCATATGGATAACTGATAATCCTCTTCCATGGAGCCTTCTCCAACTCTCTGAGATTTTTGCCATCTCTCTGTGATCCTACCTCACTCCGTACTTTGTGCTTACAACATTATATCACAATTATTTGTTTTCTATTTTCCTTCCTATAGGTGATTCCCTGGTAGGTGTTCACGTTTTCCCCAGAATGCCTAGCACACAACCTGGAACATTTTAGGCACTCATACACATGCACTGAATTAGAATGACAGTTAAACCTTCACAACTCAAGGAGTCACTTGCCTCCCCAAGAGAGGAAAAATATTTTCAATTTTTTGGTCAAATCCCCTTGATTATTATAGTTTGGCTTAAATTAAGAGCAAAGTCTATTAAAATGACAAAATGGGCAGGTCATTCACGAACTCAGATGTAGGACCTCGTTTGCAAGTTAGAAAAGAGGGAAATATCAGACAAGTGTTTGGGTTGTCACAAAACTGTAGCCTCCACCAGGAAAAAAATTCTAATGCCAAAACACACCCAACAGAAGAGCGATTTTATCACAGAGCTTCCTGTTGAGGTTTGTACAATTAAGCAATCCTATGTAAAGATTAAATGCAAAGATACAACTTACTTGCATTTTCCATTTCCATCAGAAAGTTATTTTGTTTATATATATTCACTAGGAGACAAGTAAGCAATCCCTTGGCTAGAAAGAGGTTAAGAAAAGTTAATATCATGCAAGTTACATTATATCCTTTTGAATATTTATTCTCTCTAAGCTGAGTGAAGCATTAATACTAGGAAAATAATCAGTTCCAATATTTTTCATTAAGGTTGAGTACAAACTGCTACTTCAAAAGTATCTTCATCAGATTTGAATTATTCTGTAATACCATTCCCCATTTCCCATTCCCCCAAATGATGTTAAACTAATTTATCATTCTCAGACATGCATTCTCATGATCTTGAAGGAAATGTGATTAAATGAACCCTTGGTGACCCAGAGGTGAACATGAGGTGAGCACAAATCCCACTATTCTCATGGTAAGTCCCAAAAGACAAAGAGATGAGTACTCAGATTGCCAGAAATCTCCTTTAGAAAAGAAAAAAACACAAACTTTTAAGTTATTTTTCAGAGGACTGGCTGCAAAATCTAATAATACTAGAAATGCTTGAAGTGCAAAATGGAAAAATGTGAATATGTAATTCTGCATCAATTTGTGAATGTGTCTTAGGGTAAAGATTTATAAATGGGAACTTTATCATAGGATTTTACATCCTTTATTTGGTGAAAGGCATTACTAGCGATTGTAGATTACTTCCAGTCTATATGATATTTCCCATTCTCTTTGAAATACTGAATCCTACAGATTCTTGTTTCTTAGGTTTGCAAAATTCCAGAGACAGTTTGTTTTATAACTACAGTATCAGCCAAACATACCTAAATGGGGGAAAAAAGTTTCTTACAATTAAATTATTTAGTTATAGCACAATTACTCATTTCCATCATTTCTTACAGCATATCAAGTATCCTCCATAAAAGAGCCCAAGAGAGAGGTCCCTTTCAGATTTACCATATTTGAAAAGTCACTCATAATATAAAAATTGGGGAGTTTTTCTGAAATGAACTGATAATTAGAGCAGCAGATAAGAAACTGGAAGATTCAACAGTTCTTGAAATCAGATTTGAACAAATTTTTTGTACATCAGCCTCCATTTGACACAATGAAGGAAGCTAGCACAGTGGAGCATCTATATAATGATATTCCAATAGGAAAAGGGTCTTCATTGTTCAGAGGAAACAGAATCAGTATCCCTTAGATAATGAAAGACGTAAGATTCCCCAAGAAAGACATTCTGGAATTTATCAAACACATTGCTCTGTGGTTCCTAACCTGGCTACACTTTAAAATCACTCAAGGAGAGGGAAAATAAAACAAAACCCAGTAATCCTGGTCCTCACCCCAGTGGTTCTGAGATTCTGATTCAATTGCTCTAGAGTGGGATGATTCTAATATGCAGCCAGAGTTAAGAACACGGTTTCAGGGAATCAAAATAATCAAAAAGACAGAGTTAAGGCACAAAACTCATATTATGGAGACGTTTATCTTCTTTAATTATCCTAAAGGATGTAGGACCTATGGAAACTGAACAGGCAATCTTCTCCTAACCTAAACAGATCAGGAGCATAGAGGAGAATTCAAGTTTTGGGAACTAGAAAGCTGCTTCCAAAAATTCCTTGTCTCTATGATCAACTCTCTGGTCAGTTTGATTCTTTTTATTAAAACAATAAAAAAGGCTTATTGAGCTTTCTCCTAGACTTTTCCCAGATAAGGATAATAATTCTGTAATTCCAAGCATTATCCTATTCCATCTTTCAAGGCAGAACATAGTACCTATGCTTTTGCAGTCTGGAATGACTCATTTTTTTTTTTTTTTTTTTTGGCTTCATGAGAATTTAATGAAAATTGAGTATTCACCTGCACACATAATTTTATAAAGAATTTCAGTGAGTTCACAAACCACCACCTACAGCTCCCTCAGAGTCCACGGACCCCAGCTTAAGAACTCCTGTTTTATGGACCTCTCCTTGAGTCACTGGTCAGGAACTGGAGAGAAGGAAAAGGCGAAAAGGCAGTAAATGAAGCAAGTAGGACCCGGAAATTCCCAAAGTATACTAAGACAACACTTCTCACTTCACAGACGTAAGAATCGCCTGGGGATCTGTTAAACTCCAAGTTCTGATGCAGTAGATCTGTGGTGAGCCTGTCAATCTGCATTTCTAACACGCCGCTGCTCCATACATCAGAGTTTGAGCAGCAAGGCACTTGGACATGTGTCATCAACCTTATGGGCTTTTCCTAGTAACTAAGAACACAAATGTACAAATATTTCCACCTTTCTTGAAAACCCAATATTGTATATAACATATGCTATTTCTCCCAACAAAAAAAGATAAAGAAGATGACAAACTTAATTCTCTATTTTCAATGGTCTCCGAACTCCAATTGTTAGAACAGTTAAATTCAATAGTGTTTCTTTTCATGGAACCAAACATTACCAATTCAAAGGAAGCAATTTTTTTAATCCTAAAAACAACAACAACAAAACAAAACAGAATGAAATACTTGCCCTAGGTGATATAGCTCAGGAAGAAATGAAATTCCATTATGTAGTACAATGTGATTTTTAAACCATTTTTGTCTGGAAAAGAATTATACTTTAAACTGGTTGTGAACCTGAAACCAGCTTTTCTGAACCAGAAATAACACAGAGTCCATTGAGCTGCGTGATTCTCCAGTTATTAGAGACAAGACTTGGAAGCCCAGCAACAGTCACACAGAAAGGTGCCAGAGACCTGGCTCTCACAGCCCACTCTGGGGTTTTAGTTCCAATAATTCTCTATTTTAAAGAGTATTCTTTTTTTCTGGTTATAAAAGTAATAAAACAATGAGCAGAAGTAATACATGTTATTACTTTAAAATGTAGAAAGTATTAAAAGATATAGAGAAAACAAAAATATCCATCATTCCAAGGTTTTTATTGAGGACCTATGTATTGTTTTCTCCTCTTCTATTTTTTCAGTGCATCTTAAGTATAATTAGAACCCTACAGTACATAAAGCATTGCACTGTGCTTTTCTCCACAATACCTGCAAGGACAGAGCAGAGTTTTGTTAATGGCCTTGAAAGAGGAGTGGAGGGGTGCAGCACAAGATCACAAGATCAGCACAAGCTCTTTGTGAAACTACTATCATTCTAGCTTTACTTTAAAGTTTTGTGCAACTTTACCTAATTGTTGAATAAGTATATTTTATTTTGGATGTGGAGAGAAAATTCAGACTAACAAATCTATAGCTACAAGGGGAAATAAGATAAGGTTGAGAGGGGCAAATTATTCCCTTGTAATTTTAAAGAGGCAGTCATGGAATGTGATTCTTGCACACACTGGGAATAATTAATCTCCCTCTTTTGGTTTCTGCCTCATGATGAAAGTGGAAAGAACAGCCATCAAAGGAGAAATGCTAAAACCTCCAGTGAATTTCATCAGAATCAAGCCATGAGGAAAAGACATAGTTCCCTAAACTGAGCAACTCTCAGAGCTGGGCTCATGAGAAAAAAATATAGCTGTCTCTACATTTTTCCTGTCTCTCCATATAATTTCATTCTAGAGTTAAATAGAGATTGATATAATAGTAAAGAAAAACAGAAAGAATCTAAAAGAGCTAAAGGTTTCTCTCCTTAAATTCATTAAATGAGAGGAAAAAATACTGAATTTATAAACTAAATAATTGAACAAAATTTATTGAGCCCAATTACATTCCAGGCACCACGCTAATTATTGGGAATAAGTGGTTCCCATGAATATAAGGCTGCTGAGCTCATGGAACTGACACTCTAGAGTCAGGGAGATAGAGACAGACAATGAACGAACAAGGAAATGAACGCAATAATTTTCCTGCTATGAAAAAAGAGAGTGACTTGGGGGTGGAGGGACTGATTTAGGAAAGGTTTTCCCATGGAAGGGTCATTTGAGTGACAGGAAGAAGCTGATCTGGGGACCAAGAGTTCCAAGAGGAGTGATGAGGAGAGGCGTAACAGCTCTAAGACAGTAATAAGCTTGGCATGTGCCAGGAAGAGAAAAATCCCAGTGGCTGGAGAGTACTCAACATGGAGGGAAGTAGTAGAAGAGTCTCAAAGGAAGACTGGGCCTAGATTGTGTAGGACCCTGTAAGCCAGGGCTCAGAATATGGATAGAGTGATGAGCCTGGGGGCAGGTGTTAACCAGAAAGGCACCATGATCTGATACATATATTTTAAAAGGATCTCTCTGGTTACTGTACGGAGAACAGTTTGTTACGGAGCACTGGTGGAATCAAGAGGACCTGGTAGGAGGCTATCTCAATAGTCCAGGCAAGAAATGATGGTGGCTTGGATCAGGACCAGGATACTAGCTGTAAGGTAGAGAGAAAGGAGAGACTGGGATATATTTTGAGCCAATAGGACTTGCTTATGGATTGATTAGATTTGAGCAGTGAGAAAAAAGGTTTGGGGGTTGAATACCTGGGTGGATGGTGAGTCATTTATTGAAATAAGGAACACTTGGGGGAAAATAGGTTGCAAGGAGGATACAAAATTTTGGTTTTGGCCATATTAAATATGATATATCAATTAGATATCCAAAAGTCAAATCAAGTAGAGGGTTGGATTTAGGTAGGTAGGAGTAGAGATACAAGTATATCAAGTATTAGTGAAAAGGTGAGATATATATTTTATTACTCTAAGTTTTACTCAGTTGTAATGCCTTTAAATTTTTAGCTATCAGGAATACCAGTTGATGTTTATTAGTGTAATAAATCATTGTAACATGCTTTTAATAGAGTAATTGAGTAAAAAACATGCTCTTCTTTTTCTAAATAGCCAAGTCTTGACTCCAGCCAAACAGTGATGGCCTTGTTTATCTGTATATCACAAAAGATTTAGTAATTATCCCAGCACCTCCTGGCGGGGGTGATGAGCAATCACTGTCATTACTGCTTTGATCTCTGGACCTCTTGAGGAAGTACTCCACTGCTTAGAGTTTTCATTATCTTTTTCATCTTTATTTTAGAGTTTCAAAGTGTCATTAGAGGACAGATATGAAAAATAAATTAAAGCAAATTTGCTCTAGTTGAAGTAGAGATCAGGACCCAAAGTTCTCCTTCTTTTCCACCATAGAGGACACAAAACAATTTGAAAATACATCTACGTCGATACCATTGTGTTACCAAGAAGCTAAAGTTACCATTTTGGAACTCATTTGGAATGAAGAAATTTCAACTGAATAGCAAAATTAGTAATGGTTTTCATTATTTATGAGTTTTTTTTCCAAATTGAATTTCATTATAAAACCTTAGAGTCATTTCCTGTTTTTGTTTTTTAAAGCCAAATTTGTATTTAAATATACTTCAGAATAAACTGTAGAGAACTCCCATGTGGTTGAAAATGCCCAGGCTGCCCCAAAGTAAAATCACATGCGAGAACTAAGGCAAATTATGTACAAGGGAACATTAGACCTGCCATAGTCATGTAAAATTGTCTAAAACAGAAAAGCTGCCAAGTCTAGAAGAAAAAATGAAAATACACTACAACAAAACAAATAACACATTATTACAGTTCTTTTTTGTGTACCACATAGCTATGTATAGAGAAGATAGGTTAGCCCTAAGCAAAACTACTGAAAGTTATTTTGAGCTACCCAGAATCTCATCTTTTGAGGCATTCTAGCCCTGCCCTAGACATCTCCCCTTTAAATGGATCCATATCCTAACCTTGCCTCCTGACTAGTTGGCCTTTCAAGCTACTAGTGGCTGTAGAACTGTAGTCAGTAGCAAAGGAGATATTAATCCCAGATAGTAAAGCCTTCAGTAATGCCAATGCTGAGAAGCTCCTGCTGGGAGACATATATGTGATCCAGAAGGCTTTCCAGAAGCTTCCTGATCATCTTTCCTGCATGCTGGGCCCAAGTGGAATAAAGTGCTTCTTCTTATAAACAGCAGGAAGAGCCCAGATTTCTCAGCATAACATTCAATGTCCTATACCATCTTCCTCATTCCAGCCTACATTTTCAGCCTCTCCTCCCATCCTCCCCTACACAGACCCTCCACTCTAGACTCTCCCTGCCCCTTAGTATAATGTGAGTTCCAGGCTCCGCATCTTCTATCACTGTGAGAACCTCACCCAAGACGTCCTCCCTCCTCTCTATCCAGTCTGAAATCCTTCCTTCTCAATGGAGCCTGCGTGGCCCTCCAGCCCGCCAGGACCTTTCCTTCCTCTAGCAGGCAGGCTGCATTGCTGACAATACATCTTGTTACAAAATCACTGTATAGCATTTCTTTCCTCAGCCTCCCAAATCTCAGCATTCACATATCCTTTACCATTATTTTCTATATCCACATACTGCCTGTTATGTTTTCATCTTTAATATTTTCTTAAAACCAACTCCCATATTTTTACTTAAATACACTTAATTTTATAGAAAATTTTAGATCATGACCATAATGAAAAGCCAATAACACTTTACATAAATTGAAGGTAACTGTAAAAGTATATACAATCAAAATATAACCATTAATATAAAAAATGTCTGTCCATGTCTATTACCTAAAATTATCTCACATACCACAATTTGGGAAATGCTACTGTATGTTGTTGTCTCATATTGCAATTTACATCTTATACCATGTAACTTTTTATGTGTTTATATCTATTTCCTCGAATAAATTGTCAGTTCCTAAAGGAGGTCATATATTTTACTTCACATTTCCCAATCTTCTTTGTCTAGTTCCTGGCACATGGTAGGCATGAAATAAATATTTGTTCAGTGAATAAATGATGACAAATATATCAATATCCTCTAGTCACAGTTCGTAGATATACAATCAGTAAAATAAAGATGCTCAATCCTTCAGTTAAACTTAATGAGGCCATTTACTTATATATTGACTTTATATATATAGTGTAGTATCTTGGATATAAAATATATTGTAAATTAAAAAGACTCTACATTGCTGTTAGTAGTAACTTACTACTAACCATAGGAGATTCTGTATTTTAAAATTTTAAAGTGATAGCTCTAGATTTTATGAGAGTAATAAACGGGAATGGAGACAATGGTTAATTGATATGCCTTGATTTAGACAAACCTAATAGATTAAAATCCAAGCATACTTCAAAGATAAATTAGGGTAAATAACTTACATTGCAAAATAAATTTATAATACAAGCCTTTTAAACAGAAAATCCTTACAACATTTTAAATGTGGTTTGATTTCTATTTTAGGAACATTTTTATTAGATAAAGTAAAGTGTGCTTTATCATAAAAATGAACACAAATAGATGCAAGGAAAGAGAAAAGCTAAAAACAAAAAGTCCCAGAAATTTTTAGATCTGAACTAACTAGAGATTTAGTTAATATTGTCTCCAAAGTTTTTTATAAACAAATTTTGAACTGTTACTTCCCAAAAGTCAAAGTTTTCATTAAAAAAAATAAGCTGCTGACAAGAATTTTTAAAACAAACTGAATAGGGAAACTCTTTGGAGTGGTGGAAATTATTCCAACTCCTATGCCTTGTGTTGGAAAAATACATAAAATTTAAGAGTCAATCAGCTTTCTGTATCTATGTGCTTTAATTATCTCAAACACAGAAAAATAAGAAAGTAAAACCTACTGCTTCCAAATTATCAAATATCTTTGACTAAATCTGTAAGGGTTCCTGTTTAATTTGATCGACATTCCTTGGCCACACCAGTATTTCTGCATGGAGCTCCACTTGGATTCCAGGGAAACCATCAACCAGAAACATGCATGAACATGTGCTAGTGCAACGTTGCATTGCACATACCTACAAATATACATAACTATTCAGTGACCTACTCTCCTACAAGGAGAATCATGAAATGTCAGAGCAGGAACAGATCTTGAAAATCCTCTAGTACAACTCCTGAAAATATGAAAAATGACCCCAAAGGAAGTTATTTTCCCAATTTTGAAAGGTGAACTCAAGCCAAATGAAGTTAATAGGCCCACTCAGGCCACAGTCTGGCTACCCAAGTAGCTACCCAAGCTCCCCTTCTACTGTCCACCTGCAAGGTAAGAGGGTAAGTCCAGAGAAATGTCCAATTTATTCTTGTCCTGCTCTCTGCTCTTCTCTCAACATCTGTCTTCAGAAATACTATATCTGAAAATAGCTCTTACCTTAAAGTGCAAGCATTGGGCAACTTTCAAGAGAGTATCTAGCCAGACACAAGTACAACTTAGGGATAGGGCTGGGTGGCTAGTTAGGAACTAAAGCCATTCTGTAACCCAGGCTCGAGATGTTTCCAAAGGCCTCCATCATTCAGCCCTACCCTTTCAGACTGGGCTAGGTGCTGGGGAAGTACTCTGTGCTTTCCCATGGGATTTTCCCCGCTGAACTGTCATTGTTGGTGAGTGCCTTCCACTGGGGAAGCTCTGTGTCTTACTCCTCTCTTTCTCTCCAGTGACCAGCATGATGCCTGCTTATAGCAGGTCCTCAACAAAGGCTTTTTGAATGAATGGAAGAATGAACGAATGGGCTCACTCTGAGTACCTACATCATAAGGTTGTTGTAAGTTTAAAGCACCTAGTACAGGGTCTGACAAATTGAAAGTGCTCAACAAACCTCAGCCTTTACAACCTGACCCCAACCTACCCTCACTCCAACCTACCCTCTCCTGAGGGCACAGACCCACCCCAGCACCTCTTATGCATGCCTGTCAATCTAAACCAGTCACCTTCCCTACCTTACCAAATGTATTAGGTGCTGGGCTTTGTGCTAAGCAGTTTACCTGCATTATATCAGCTAATTTCCACAACAATCCTGGAAGGTAGATACTGTTATTATTGCCTTACTAGAAGTAAATTCCATGAGGGTCAAGGTTTTTGTCTATTTTGTTCACCATTACTTCTCAGATCCCTATAACAGGAGTTGGCATATAGTAGCTGGTCAATAAATATTTGTTGAATAATTGAATGAATGAATGAATATCTATTTTATGGATGAGGAAATCAAGGCTGAGAGACATCAAGTCATGTGCCCAAGGTCACACAGTTATCAAATAGTGAGGCAAGGATTCAAGCCACATTCTGATGCCAACACCTATGGTCTTAACCACTCTCCCACACTCTCTTAAATGAAAAACGGGTGATTTAGTCAGACAAGGTGGCAATTTTGACTCATACTACATAGACTTGGTACCACAGACTAAAAAGACAGAGAAACCACGTTTATTCTGACCCTTAATTGTAAGAGATTATTTTGTCTCCTAAAAAATCAAGGCTGAGGAGGCGGAGCAAAATGGTGGGGTGAGCTGACCCGGGACTCTCTCCCCTCCAAAGTACAACAGAGGACCGAAAAAAACCCCTGGATTTCAGCTAATGAACCTAATGCCAGGAGTCAGAGACCCACAGTATCAAAAGACAGAGGACAGAGCCCCTGCTGCCCGCCTCAGAGGAGCTGGAACGGGGTAGGAGAGAACATCGCTCCCTCCCCTAGAAACCGGGATCGCCCTGCGGGTCTGGGAAGGAGCGGGGGAGGGGCTGCGTGACGGGGGATCGTCTTGGACTCCCGCCGCTGGTACAGTGGAAACCTGCTGATGGGGGAAACCTTCCATGTGCGGGGACCCCATAAACCCAGGGCCCTGGGAGACCAGAGAACAGAACTGATGGAATCCAAATCAGTGCACAAGAGAAAAGCCCCTGCCCAGGCAAACCGCACTGGGCACCGCCATCTTGCCCGAAGGCGGAGAGCTCAGAACGCGTGGCACTCAACCCCCCATCTAGTGGTGACAGGCTGCAACTGCAACCAAATTCTACCACCATGTGAAAAAACCGCTCCTCTACCATCCAGCAATTTATAAAAGCCCCAGACCAGAAGGAAAACAATAAAAACATAGAATTAAGTCCTGAGGACTTGGAATTAGGTAAACTAAGTGAAAATGAGTTCAGAGCAGCTATAATCAAAAAACTCAATGAGGTAGAGAGAAAGATAGAGAAACAAGCCGAGTTCTGGAGTTACTTCACAAAAGAGATTGAAATTATAAAGAAGAATCAAACAGAATTACTAGAGATGAAAAACACAATGGACCAGAAAAAACAGAATACAGATTCCCTGAATGCCCGGGTAGACAACATAGAGGAGAAAATTAGCATAATCAAAGATAGACAGGCTGAATTGCTCCAGACAGAGGAAGAAAGAGAACTAAGGATTAAAAGGAATGAGGAAAGTATTAGAGAGATAGCAGATTCAATGAGGAGAAAGAACTTAAGGATCATAAGAATTCCCGAGAACGTGGAAAAGGAAAATGGAGCAGAAAGTGTGCTTAACGAAATTATTGAAGAGAACTTCCCAAATCTAGGGATTGAGGGAGAAATGTGTGTAGAAGAAGCTTTCAGATCTCCTAGATTTGTCAATGTAAAAAGGCCTACTGCAAGGCATATAGTAGTACAAATGGCAAAAATGAATGACAAAGAAAGAATGCTCAGGGCTGCAAGACAAAAGAGAATAACCTACAAAGGAGCTCCTATCAGACTTTCAGCGGATTTCTCTGCAGAAACCTTACAAGCTAGGAGAGAATGGAGTGACATATTCAAAGCTTTAAAGGATAAAAATCTTCAGCCAAGAATACTCTATCCAGCAAGAATATCCTTCAGATATGAGGGAGAAATTAAATCTTTTCCAGACAAACAAAAGTTAAGGGAATTTGTAACCAAAAGTCCTCCACTACAAGAAATCCTCAAGAAGGCTCTCATACCTGAAAAAAGAAAAAAGGGAGAGAGGGGTCACAAACCACAGAGTAGGGAGACAGATAGAACCAGAATAGGATAGCAAATATTCAACTATAGCATTAGGATAAAGGTAAGGAAACTACCAAAGCAAAGACGATCTTATCACTCTAACTACAAACTCACAACACAAGTTGGAACAAGAAATGAAAATAATAATTTAGGAGGAGAAGAGCAAAGGGACTAAATTAGTCTAGGCCAAGTAAGTAAGAGACCACCAGAGAATAGACTATATTATACACGAGATTCTAAATACAAACTTCAGAGTAGCCACTAAACTAAAAACTAGAACAGAGCCACAAAACATAAATAAGGAAAAATCAAAGAAACCCAGCATAAGAAATTGCAGTATCAAATGGGTAGGATAAAGCACACAGGAAGAGAAAAGCAGGAAAGCCAGATAATGAGCAACAGATTGACAGCTTTAAGTCCACATGCATCAATAATCACTCTCAATGTAAACGGATTGAACTCTCCAATAAAAAGACACAGAGTGGCAAAATGGATTAAAGAACAAGATCCAACAATTTGCTGCCTCCAGGAAACACACCTCAGCCCCAAGGACAAACACAGGCTTAGAGTGAAGGGGTGGAGGACAATACTTCAAGCTAATAGCAAGGAAAAAAAGCAGGTGTTGCAATTCTTATATCAGACAAAGTGGATTTCAAAATAAGACAGGTAAAGAGAGACACAGAGGGACAATATATAATGATCAAAGGGACACTTCATCAAGAATAAATAACACTTATAAATATCTATGCACCCAACATAGGAGCACCAAGGTTCATAAAGCAACTATTAACAAACCTAAAAGATGTTAAAAATAACACAATAATAGTAGGGGACCTCAACACCCCACTCACATCAATGGACAGATCATCCAGACAGAAAATCAACAAAGAAATAGTGGAGCTAAACGAAAAACTAAAACAATTGGACTTAATAGACATATACAGATCACTTCATCCTAAAAAAGCAGAATACACATTCTTCTCAAGTGCACATGGAACATTTTCAAGGATAGACCATATGTTGGGAAACAAAGCAAGCCTCCACAAATTTAAAAAAATTGAAATAAACACAAGCATCTTCTCTGATCATAATGCTATAAGGCTAGAAATTAATTACAAGACAAAAGCTGAGAAAGGCACAAAGATGTGGAGACTAAACAATACACTACTGAACAAGCAATGGATCATTGAAGAAATTAAAGAAGAAATAAAAAAATACCTGGAAACAAATGAAAATGATAACATGCCATACCAACTCATATGGGATACAGCAAAAGCTGTATTAAGAGGAAAATTCATCGCAATACAGGCACATCTTAACAAACAAGAAAAATCCCAAATAAGCAACCTTAAACTACACCTAACTGAACTAGAGAAAGAAGAACAAATAAAGCCCAAAGTCAGCAGAAGGAGAGAAATAATAAAAATCAGAGCAGAAATAAATACTATTGAAACGAAAAAGGCAGTAGAAAGGATCAATGATACAAAGAGCTGGTTCTTTGAGAAGATAAATAAAATTGACAAACCACTAGCCAGACTTACAAGAAAAAAAGGGAGAAAGCTCAAATAAACAAAATCAGAAATGAGCGAGGAGAAATAACAACAGACTCTGCAGAAATACAACAGATTATAAGAGAATACTACAAAAAACTCTATGCTAACAGAATGGATAACCTAGAGGAAATGGATAAATTCTTGGACTCCTACAATCTCCCAAAGCTCACTCAAGAAGAAGCAGACAATTTGAACAGACCAATCACAAGGAAAGAGATTGAAACAGCAATCAAAAACATCCCAAAGAATAAAACCCCAGGACCAGATGGCTTCCCTGGGGAATTCTACCAAACTTTCAGAGAGGATTTAATGCCTATCCTTTTCAAGCTAATTGAAAAAATTAGGGAGGATGGAACACTTCCTAACACATTCTATGAGGCCAACATCACGCTGATACCAAAGCCTGACATGGATGCCACGAAAAAAGAGAACTACAGGCCAATATCACTGATGAACATAGATGCAAAAATTCTAAACAAAATTTTGGCCACCAGAATTCAGCAATTCATCAAAAGGATCATACATCATGATCAAGTGGGATTCATACCAGGGACACAGGGATGATTCAACATCCACAAATCAATCAACGTGATACACCACATCAACAAACTGAGGAATAAAAACCACATGATCATCTCAATAGATGCAGAGAAAGCATTTGACAAGATCCAACAGCCATTTATGATAAAAACTCTGAACAAAATGGGCATAGAAGGAAACTACCTCAATATAATAAAGGCCATATATGACAAGCCCACAGCCAACATCATACTCAATGGGCAAAAACTGAGCACCATCCCCCTGAAAACAGAAACGAGACAAGGATGCCCTCTATCACCACTCTTATTTAAAATAGTACTGGAGGTCCTGGCCAGAGCAATCAGGCAAGAAAAAGGAATAAGAGGAATCCAAATAGGGAGGGAAGAAGTGAAACTCTTGCTGTTTGCAGATGACATGATCTTATATATAGAAAACCCCAAAGAATCCATTGGAAAACTGTTAGAAGTAATCAACAACTACAGCAAAGTTGCAGGGTATAAAATCAATTTGCATAAATCAGTAGCACTTCCATATTCTAATAATGAACTAACAGAAAAAGAACTCAAGAACACAATACCATTCACAATCGCAACAAAAAGAATAAAATACCTTGGGGTAAAAACTAAGGAAGTGAAGGACCTATATAATGAAAATTACAAGGCCTTTCTGAGAGAATTGGATGACGATATAAGGAGATGGAAAGACATTCCATGTACATGGATTGGAAGAATAAACATAGTTAAAATGTGCGTTCTACCTAAAGCAATCTACAGATTCAACGCTATCCCAATCAGAATCCCAATGACATTCTTTACAGAATTAGAACAAAGAATCCTAAAATTCATATGGGGCAACAAAAGACCCCGAATTTCTAAAGCAATCCTGAGAAAAAAGAACAAAACGGGAGGCTTCACAATCCCTGACTTCAAAACATACTACAAAGCTACAGTAATCAAAACAGCATGGTACTGGTACAAAAACAGGTGCACAGATCAATGGAACAGAATTGAAAGCCCAGAAATAAAACCACACATCGATGGACAGCTTATCTTCGACAAAGGAGCTGAGAGCATACAATGGAGAAAAGAAAGTCTTTTCAACAAATGGTGCTGGGAAAACTGGAAAGCCATATGTAAAAGATATGAAAATCGACCATTCTTTTCCACCATTCACCAAAATAAACTCAAAATGGATCAAAGACCTAAAGGTGAGACCTGAAACCATAAGGCTTCTGGAAGAAAACGTAGGCAGTACACTCTTTGACATCAGCATTAAAAGGATCTTTTCGGGCACCATGCCTTCTCAGAGAAGGGAAACAATAGAAAGAATAAACAAATGGGACTTCATCAGACTAAAGAGCTTCTTCAAGGCAAATGAAAACAGGATTGAAACAAAAAAACAACCCACTAACTGGGAAAAAATATTTGCAAGTCATATATCTGACCAAGGCTTAATATCCATAATATATAAAGAACTCTCACAACTCAACAACAAAAAAATCAAACAACCTGATCAAAAAATGGGCTGGAGACATGAACAGACATTTCTCCAAAGAAGATATACGGATGGCCAATAGGCACATGAAAAGATGCTCATCATCGCTGATCATCAGGGAAATGCAAATCCAAACTACAGTAAGATATCACCTTACACCCGTTAGAATGACAAAAATATCTAAATCTAATAGTAACAAACGTTGGAGACGTTGTGGAGAGAATGGAACCCTCATACACTGCTGGTGGGAATGCAAAGTAGTGCAGCCACTATGGAAAACAGTATGGAGATTCCTCAAAAAATTAAAAATAGAACTACCATACGACCCAGCTATTCCACTACTGGGTATCTATCCAAAGAGCTTGAAGTCAGCAATTCCAAAAGTCCTATGCACCCCAATGTTCATTGCAGCATTATTTACAGCAGGCAAGACATGGAAGCAACCTAAGTGCCCATCAACAGATGAATGGATAAAGAATTTGTGGTATATATATACAATGCAATACTACTCAGCTGCAAAACAGAACAAAATCATCCCATTTGCAACAACATGGATGGACCTTGAGGGAATTATGTTAAGTGAAATAAGCCAGTTAGAGAAGGATAATCTCTGTATGACTTCACTCACATGAGGAATTTGAAAATGTGGACAAAGAGAATAGTTTAGTGGCTACCAGGGGAAAGGTGGGGTGGGGGGTGGGCACAAAGGGTGAAGTGGTGCACCTACAACACGAATGACATACATTAATGTACAACTGAAATCACACAAGATTGTAACCTATCATTAACTCAATAAAAGAATGCATACTTGAAAAAAAATCAAGGCTTATCAACGTGCACGTTTACTTTTATGCCAACAGCAATGAAGTTCCTTTGTGTTCTCAAAATAATAAAATAATTCACTCAGGCAAACCTAGTTGAGAAGACAAATACTTCTCTGATTTGGTAGATTTTTTTTGATTGACTTCTATTTAATCAGTATCATAGAATTATCCTAGGGAAGAAATTGTTTTTTCTATAGTAAACTCAGAAAGATTTAGAGTTCTGGTGCTCTCCGAATCAATGCTGACTGTTTGAGAAGGTAAAAAGAATTACTATAGACAAAGCGAAATAAACTTAAGACTAGAGATAGAGCTGTTTCAAGAAACAAATGATTCAGAAAATGCTCTATTCGCACACAGCCAAGTAAATTCCTATAGGATGAACAACTTTTCAGCTATTAAAGACTTTCTAGTGTTTGCATCCTAACCACAATTTCATCGTTAATTATGATATAGATTTAAACATCCAGTGTTTCAAGTGTGCCATATTGGCAACCTTTGCCAGCAGAGAGCAGGGAATAGATATGTTATCTGTAATATATGATACTGAAATCTGAGGGTCCTATATGTGGAAAATCTCATGTAAAGAAAAGTTGTAAGCAAGCTCATTACTACAAACATTTATTATTATCAACCATCAGATCTTAGTGAGTAAAAGAGTGGTTTGCAACTATTTATGTTAGTATCAATCCTGTAAATAGCTATTCTCCCCCGTGAATAACAATGCATGCTGGTGGGTAGTAGAGAATGCTGATTTTGTTTCTTTAACTGGTTGTTTTACTACTTTGTGTCTATTAGAGAAAATGGAATATTAAAAATACATATAGGGGCTGGCCCGGTAGCATAATGGTTAAGTTCACATGTTCCCCTTCGGTGGCCTGGGGTTCTCAGGTTCAGATCCCAGACGCGGACATACACACCGCTCCTCAAGCCACGCTGTGGTGGTGTCCCATATATAAAAAACAGAGGAAGATTGGCACAGATGTTAGCTCAGGGCCAATCTTCCTCACCAAATAAATAAATAAGTAAATAAATAAAATACATATAACCATGCAGACTAATCTCTCTCTAATTTTGTTTCCAAGTAAATATTTCTTGAGTACCTACTATACATCTGGCACCCTGATAATTGCTAGAAACACGAAGTACAAAGATGAAAAAGATTTGATCACTTCTTGCATATTTATGTTCAGGAGAGAAACTAATCATTATATTTCAATCCAACAAACATTTATTGAGTGGCATTATAGGAGATTTTTAATAAATGTTAGTGACTTTAACTGAATTCTTGGCTGAAGGAATTGAATAAGCAAAGATAAGGAGTTAGGAAGGTACATTTTGGATCCTGGAAACGGCAAGAATTCCAATCCGACTTAAATGTGAAAATGTATGGGCAATGTATCTGAAAATGAGACTCCAAAAAGTAGTTGAGATGCTGAAATGATTCATATAGCATCTGTGAGATAACAGAAAATATATACATTGGTCTCTGCTCTCAGTTCCTGGCACAGAGCTCCTAAGACCCTTGTAATTTCCTAAGTGATAAAAACACTAAGAGCATTTCTTGTTCTAATATTTGTCTTTGACTCCATCCCTGACATAGAGTTCCTAAAATCCTTGGAATTTCCTAAGAGATAAGAGCACTAGGAGTATCTTTTCTTCTAATGAGGCGACTCTGAGTGAGCTCCTGGATGGCTCCTGGATAGGGGCAGGTCACTAGAAAGACCAAGCCATGTTTAGAAGATGGGAATTTTCAGCCTCCACCCCGACCCCGGCATCTTCCAGGGATGGGAGAGGAGCTGGAAATGGAGTTAATAATTGATCATGCCTACATAAGAAGCCTCCACAAAATCCCAAAAAGTATAGGGTTCAGAGCTTCCAGGCTGGCGAACACATCCACACATTGGGAGAGCGACACACCCCAACTTCACAAGGACAGAAGCTCCTGTGCTCCAGACCCTCCCAGACCTCGCCCTGTGTACCTCTTCATCTGGCTGTTCATCTGTATCCTTTAATAAACTGATAAATGTAAGTAAGTGTTTCCTTGAGTTCTGTGAGCCACTCTGGCAAATTAATCAAACCTAAGGAGGCGGTTGTTGGAACTTCTGATCTATAGCCAGGTACCTAAAAGAATGGTGATACTATTTAGTAACACAGAAAACTCAGGAGGGAGACTACGGTCAGGGCGCCAGAGCAGAAATGCAGTGAGTTTGGTTTGGGATATGTAGCATTTGGGAAGCCAGCAGGAGGCTCAAGTAGAAATGATCTGTGGAATCTTGAGCTTCAGAAATGAAATAAATCTAGTAATCTACATTCAGGACAAGAGTGAGAGTTGAAATCATACGCACTAATGAGACTGCCAAGGGATAGAGCGAAGAACAGAAGAGAGAGAGCAGAAGATAACAGCTTTGGAGATGCCACCAGTTCAAGACCAGGTAAAGGAAATGAGTCGGAGGAGGTACAAGAGGGTAAGCTGAAGCAGGCAGTGAATGAGAGCAGAGCTGTATGGAGTCACGGTAGCCAGGGGAAGAGTTTCAAAGAGGAGGGATGGTAGGCATTGTCAGCTGCTTCAGGGAGCTTAACAGGATGACTAAGAATACTTGATACTTAGGGGATCAGTATTTATTGAAGCAAATGTTATTACTGTTCTTGGATCCAATGGTCATCTAGGGAATATCTGGTTGTGCATGAGAAACAAAGCTGTCAGAGAAATAAAAGTCACTGGATTCTGTAAGATTGAGAAGCTGAATAGCAAGAAAACCCTACTGCTTAGTAGGTGTTCCATGCTCCAACACGCATTGCTATATAGACAAACCACCCAGTAGCAGAGCCTTAGGCAACTCACAAAACAGCAGCTGTGCATGCTGAATATCCAGCCGGCTATCTGATAAAAATACAACAATACAACACAGAAATAGTCAGCAACCCTCTACAGTATATTTCCTTTTACTTTTTCTTCTCAAATTGTTTTTTTCTTTTCTCCAACACATTGATTACAAAGTAGGGAGGAGAAGTCAGTAGTTTTACATATTTGGAGATTAGAACTCATAATGGGTAAGTGACTTGCCCAGGGCTCCACAGCTAGTTAATGGCTGTGCTGGTGAGGCTGGAAAATCTCAAAGTCACTAGCATTATCCTGCCCCTTACTGAACCTTTGTTTTAGGAGGCTCTTCACAGAGCCATGGGCTTCAATCCTGCTACCTTGCCTGACTAAACAAAACTAAATTAAATAACTAAATTAAATGACTAAAATACAGATCTGAGTTTAAGAATGTCAAAAAGGGACACCCTTTATTGATTGGTCATGAGCTATCTAGAAGAAAAAAAGGAGGAAGGGGGGAAAGAGATGAAGGGGGAGAGAAGAGACCAATATTTTATAATGTCTCATTATTTATCGTCATCAGGGTATTTTTCTTCCTGCCTATTAGTAAAATGGCAGGAAAAGGACAATAATACCAGTCACTCAACTTATTCCAGAGCTTGTGGGTAACTCTCAGACAATTCAAAAAGAAAATTCTAGAAAACAGGAAACTCTAAGCAAGTCAGAGAAAAAAAGGCAGTTATAAAAGAGGCAATATGACTATCAAGTAGTGATTTTCCATTGTGGACTGCTGAACAGACACAAGAACTGGAACTAGAACCATCTAGATGCCAATAATATTCTCACAGGAAAGCGAGTAATATATGTTACTTTTTTGCTTGTCTTCCTAACTTAGATGAAAGCAATACTAGCAGTAGGATGTAGAGGCTAAAGCCATCAAAACCAGTTTCTATAATAGCTGATCAAAGCTACAAAGAGAGATTTGGGAATCTAAAGGTAAAAGAGGTAGGCAATGCCATGGAAATGGAAAAGATCATTTTAAAAAAAATGTTTGTAGATCAAGACTAAAGAGGATTATATAAAGAATCCTGATACTGAATGATATGAAGAAAAAGAAGTGCCAAAGAAGGGATGGTCTGGGAGACAGGAAGAGAGTAGGGAGAGAAGGAGGACAGAAAGGTTCAAAACAGTATCACTTACCTCCCCGCGATCAAGAAAGTCAGATGATTCAAACTATGACTTGGGATTTGGCAAGAAGGTAATACTCAACCTCAGCGAAAGCTTCAGTGAAGTGGTGAGGAGAAACCAAATAAACTAGAGTGAAGAATAGATGTAAATGTATGGAGCGGCCACATCAGGATAAAACCATCTTTTAAGAAGTTTGTCCCTGAAGGGAAGGCAGGGAGAGAAGTGAAAAGAAAAGTTGAATGGAAAGAAGGATACTTTATAATGGGGGAGAAGGGAGTCTGAGGAGAAGGGAGAGTGAGAAAAACAAGACTTCCGAAGGGTGGGCAGGGAAAGGGTCCAGTGATGAGGAGGGGCTGGCCCTTGGCAGAAGAAGGGACATCTCTGGGATGGAGACTAAGAAGGAAGGACCAATGTCCTAAAAGGTAATTTTAGAGATTGAAGCCCCTCCCAAATACTTTCTCTGTGACTGAGGAGCCAGTTATCAACTGGACGTGACTAAGGTAGAAGTTGGTAGGGGCCTTAAGGAGAAACGAAAAGCTTTGGATCTGCTACTGTGGGAGAAGAGAAGGAGCGTCTATCTAATAGTTCGAATGATAGATGGGAAATCTTCAACTAAGGTACTGACAGGATAGGGCTAGAGTGAAGGCAGTTTAGGAGGACAAATGTGAGGCAGAGCAGGCAGGTTCTACCAGCCCATCAGATGTGTGGCTGATTCAGAACATGCGAGGATGGCTCTAAGGTGGTGATTCTCAAAATCTGGATCACCACCCACTAGTTGGGATACAAAATCAGTTGAGCCGTTCAAGTGCATTTTTGTAAATGAAATAGAGTAAAAATATCACAATGCATTGCACATATGAAGGGTAAGTTTTGTGACTATTTCAGTTATATATGTAAACGTGTACTGGGTAGCTGATAACCAGCCAACAAAAGGTGCCCCTACCTGACATTCTTAAACAAAGGACAGATCTGTATTTTAGCCATTTAGTTTAGTTTTAATTTAGTTTTGTTTAGTCAGGCAAGGTAGCAGGATTGAAGCCCATGGCTCTGTGAAGAGCCTCCTAAAACAAAGGTTCAGTAAGGGGCAGGATAATGCTAGTGACTTTGAGATTTTCCAGCCTCACCAGCACAGCCATTAACTAGCTGTGGAGCCCTGGGCAAGTCACTTACCCATTATGAGTTCTAATCTCCAAATATGTAAAACTACTGACTTCTCCTCCCTACTTTATAAACAATGTGTTAGAGAAAAGAAAAAAAAAACAATTTGAGAAGAAAAAGTAAAAGGAAATATACTGTAGAGGGTTGCTGACTATTTCTGTGTTGTATTGTTGTATTTTTATCAGATAGCCGGCTGGATATTCAGCATGCACAGCTGCTGTTTTGTGAGTTGCCTAAGGCTCTGCTACTGGGTGGTTTGTCTATATAGCAATGCGTGTTGGAGCATGGAACACCTACTAAGCAGTAGGGTTTTCTTGCTATTCAGCTTCTCAATCTTATAGAATCCAGTGACTTTTATTTCTCTGACAGCTTTGTTTCTCATGCACAACCAGATATTCCCTAGATGACCATTGGATCCAAGAACAGTAATAACATTTGCTTCAATAAATACTGATCCCCTAAGTATCAAGTATTCTTAGTCATCCTGTTAAGCTCCCTGAAGCAGCTGACAATGCCTACCATCCCTCCTCCTTGAAACTCCTTCCCTAGCTACTATGTCTATGGGTTGCAGTCAAAGACGTTTAAAACCTCTTGCTTTAATGTGGAAGGTGACATCCTAAATCAAGATCAAGAAAACCAGATAAGGAGAAGTTTTAGGGGTTAACAATCAAGCGTGCCCTGAGATTCCTAATTGTCTCTTTGTATCTCTAAAGAGCTAATAGGAATCTAATTTGATGGTTTTAGCTTTTATATCTTATGACTAATGTACAATCAACTGTCTGTTTTGTCTAACTATCGGTTTAGCCAGAATTCCTTTTGTAACTACATCAACCTATGGCTCTGTTATAAATTAAATTTATTTCTTGGTTTTTTGCATCAGTGAGTAGAGTTATACTGTAACATAGAAATAATTCTTAATATTAAAAAAAAAGGCACTCATTCTTATATTTAGAAAAACAATTCTGCTCTCAGAATGATGGGATTAGTTTCACTGATAAAATTTTGGGTTTTAAGTGTTAGTCCAGTTTTCAGTATCTCTGATATCTACACAATTAAATACAGGTTTATTTAGTCTTTTGACAAAGACATTGGTTGGATTTTTTTTTTAAGAAATTCTTGTGAAGCAGAAAATTGACTCAATGTAGATTTTTCACTCCATTACACATATTAAACTACATTCATTTGGGTGATGGAAGGAGGTGAAAAGAAATGGAGAGGTGTGGGGGAAGAGGTCAATAAGGTTATAAATTTCAAATTACAAAGAGACAATAGAATATTACCAACCCTTTATTGGCAGAGAAATGAAGAGTCTTACTCATGCCCTTGAAAACGGAGGGTAGGGTTGCCAGTGAATGTCAAGAGTAATTCTCCTCCAAATGGAGGTGAGTGGTTCTAGATGAGACCTGAAAGTGGTGTGAAAATGATGCAACCCTAAACAATCCAGTGAAGAGAACCAGATTCCTACACATACACACACACACACACACACACACACACACACACACACACACACACAGAGCAGAATTTAGAGTTAAACTGACCTGGGTTCAAAACACAGTTCACTCAACTACTAACTATGATCTTGGGCAAATCATTTAACCTCAGTAAGTTAGTATCCTCATCTGTTAGTATCTTGGAAAGATAATTAAATAACAAACTTCTCAAGGTTGTTATTAGGTGTAATTAAGGCAATTTCTATAAAGTGTTCATAGGGCAATGTAGTAAGTACTAGTTCAATATTACGATCGCATTAGATTCCTAGCGCTGCCCTAACAAAGTACCACAAATTGGGTGGCTTAGAACAACAGAAATGTATTATCTCACAGTTCTGGAGGCTGAAAGTCTTAAATCAAGGTGTTTAACAGGCCATAATCCCTCTGAAACCTGTACGGGGAGGATCTTTCCTCTTCCAGCTTCTGGAAGCCCCAGACATTCCTTGGCTTGTGGCAGCATCATTCCTATTTTCACATGGTGTTCTCCCTATGTCTCTTCACACAGTCTTTCCTCTGGGCATGTCTGTCTCTGTATCCAAATGTCCCCTTTTTATAAGGACACCAGTCATATTGGATGAGGGCCCACCCTAACGATCTCATTTTAACTTGATTACCTCTATAAAGACCTTGTTTCCAAATAAGGTCACATCCTGAGGGACTGAGGGTTAGCACTTGAAATTATCTTTTCAAGGGGAACACAATTCAACCATAATAATTATCTACTAAACTATATTGCTAGAAATATTTTGCAAGAGATAGGTTAGTAAATAAAATACTTTAAAATTGTAGAATGTCCTTCTCTAGTGTTCATTTTCTATTTCTTTTTCTTTTTAACAGAAGAAATACTTGGTCTTTTTCATGTAATGACTTTGGCCCAAACTTAGTGAGTTTCCTGCTCTCAGCTGAATCTGGAATGAATGGGTGTTGACTTCTCTGTCATCTTATGGTTTTCTGGTCTTGAGAAAAGAAAACTGCCACAGGCCTATGCAGTCAGGCCTGCAAAAGTATAAGCCACAGAAAAAGAGCATGTACCTCTACTCTGAGCTGTTTGTTAGTTATACAACAACCTCAGTTTCCCTCATCACAACAGAAAGAGAACGGCTCTTCAACGGAATTTAAATGACTGTAAATTGCATACTTATTAATCAAAATGAATTCTTTCCAGTCAATTTTTTTCCCTAAATGTTTTTAAAAAGTAATATAGACTTTTTGTTGTCCAGTTTTCTCTGCCATGACCCTGATTCTAACCCCACTTTCATCATGCAAAATAATACTCAAACACTACACATTCATTTCTACTTCATCATATGCTTTACAAAATGGCATATATTTTTGCCCAAAACTGGAACATGTTTTGAAGGTTTGATCTCCTAACAGCGCAGTCATGGGTACACCTATAAAAGGCTTCAAATTAGGTAACATAAGAAATAAAAATAGGGATATTGGAGGATAGCATGCAGGCCAGTAGGGCATACAGTGCCTAAATTTTTTTTCAGGGCTGTATTGATCCACTTTTATTCAAATGCATCAACGACCTCCTCTAACAGAACCATGTAGTAGAGGAAAAAAAGGTTTATATGCCAACGTGAAGGAGGAGAAGAATGCAAATAGAGAGGAGGAATGAATTAAGTATTTTACGATATAACAAAATGAAATTTCAGGCACTAAATTTTTGCCCTCTAGAAAATGCTAGCCAAATGTAATTCTTGAAAGTCAAAAAAAAAAAAAAAAAAAAAAAAAAAGGAATACAAGTGTAGACCTACCTCTCTTTTCACCATAGAAGTGATCATGAAAATGTAATTATAAATCAAGCCCTGATACAGCAAACCACACTTTCCCTCTGACTGCATTAAATAATTCAGAAATGATTTAACTTTTAATTTGTCTTCAGTGGTAGTCATTTCTCATTTTAACTATAGTTTGTCTTTACGTCAGTTTTCTCAAGTAGTTAGTGACCTGAAAACAGATAATTATACACACTAGGGAGACACTTCTGAAAGAAACTGCTATTTTCAGATGTAGCCCCAGTTGAGGGCCTGCAGTCCTGCTAATGGGCAGCAGTAATGGATCAAGACCACAAGGTGGCACTATAGGCAATGGGCTTTTGGCGCTTATTTTGATCAGCATCTACTCTAAAAATTGATCCAGTCTAAGTGGCTGTAAAGAAAACTGAAAAACTCTGAGACTGCAATGCAGAATGGAGATGAGGAAAGATCACATAAATGGAAAGGCAGCAGCTATAATCAGTATATAGAAAACACACTCCAGGTCTTCTACTACTCGTAGGAAGCCACTTTAAAGACCCCTATTATTAACAGTGATGAATTAGTTACTTAAAAAATAAAACATAAATCCATGAGAGTTTTGTTATTTGATGGACTAAAGGAAACTTTTTCATATGTTCTGGATTGCTTAATCTTCTTTATTTTGAAATACATGGCACCAGGGAATTCACAGTTAGACTGCAAGACAGACAGAAAACTAAGAATTATTAGTTCATTAGTTATACTCATAACATAAACAAGTTTAGTCATAAAGTCTACGTAATCTGATTGTTTCAGTCAACTAAGCAAGGTAACTGACATTGGCAGTTTAGGAAAGTAACCTTCCAGATAAAGAATTCTGAAGCTGATGAGGGACAAAGCCAATTCCCAAAGTAGTGCCAATTAATAAAACAAATTAGTAACATATCTTCTTTTCAACGCACTGGTACTCATATTTCCTTCTAAGAAATTCTCACTTCTTAGCAGCTATCAATCAATACCAAAATGACTATCTCTTGCTATGCAATTGTTGGAGGGCTTGGAATTTATATAAAAATTTGAAATGTGCCAATTACTTAAAAAGACCTACTATAATTTGAGAGTATCTTAATACTATGCTGATTTTACATTGATGCTGAATGGAAGAGCTAAAATGACGCATAGCAAAAATGCATGAAATTGCTTGCTTATCTAAACAGATTGTAACAGGGCAAATAAAAAGTTAGATAATCCATATATAAAACTCTAGAAATAATAATTTTCTCATGAAATCAATAGCATATTGCTGAAGGCTTTTATTAACGGCACATGTACACTTTTTTAAATTTAAATATAATTGACATATAACATTATATTAGTTTCAAGTTTATAACATAATGAATTGATATTTGTATATATTGCATGTACAGTTTTAACTGAGGCAAAGCAAACACAAAACGAAAGCAAATATAGGTCATACTAGTATCTCCTTCAAGCATTTTCAAATTATGGAGTTTTATTCTTTATGATTTTATTCTTCATTCTACACTAACTTGCACCTACTTATGTTTCAGTCTCCGATTAAGTCATAAGCTCCTTATACTCAGTAAAGTATCTTCTAATTTTTAAGTCCCCCACAGTGATAATAATAAAATAAAGGCTATCATTTGTTAAGTTCTTATTAGATGCTAGGTATTGTGATAAGTAGCTATCATTTTATATTAACCCCACCAAAAAATCCCATGAGATTAGTACTAATGCTCTCTTCGTTAATAAAGGAGAAACAAAGGTATAGGTTAATTTACCAAGTTTACATAACTACCGAGAAGCAGAGCCAAGAATTTTGAATCCAAGAATACTTTTCGCCAAAGCCCCTGGCTCGCTTTGCAGAGCAGAGGTAGGAGCACGGTGGTTAATGGCACATTGCCTGAGGGCTATCTGGCTCCCAAGCTGACTGGCTTTATGGTCTTGGCACCTTACTTAGGCATTCCTTGTTCCAATTTAGTTGTTATTATACCACCCAGCAGTTCATAAAGTAGAAATTCAAAAACTCTTATTAAGAACCTTCCAACTTCTCTCAGCTACCTCCAAACTGCACAAATAAACCCTTTAGTGAAACATACTCCAGTTGCTCTAATAGACCAATAAATCCACTGGCATTTGACATAACTGAAAGAAGGTGCATATTTGATTTTCAAGTGGTCCTCAATGGCTTCTAATAGGTGACACTGTGCTCTGACTATGAGCATTTCAGTTTATTACAGTCAAAATAGTGCTTTCTTCCTTCAACAAATCTACTAAAATGTCTAAATGTTAAGCAGAGTTGGCAAGTGAAATGAATAGTGTAGATGAACAGTAAACCTTACTGGGAAAATAATAATCTGGAGTACTGAATTTTAACATTACTAAACCTTATTGAAGGGTGCCTGTGGTTTACCTCCAGCTTCGTTTCACTTAATCTGTGTGTTGCTTTCATCTACCAAATATCCATTGCCTTCTGGGAGTACTGGGAAATCTGATTTGAGCTAAAATTAAATAAGGCAGGGAACACAGAAGCAGAACAGAAGTTACTATCATTTTCTGGCAACTCATTTAAACCAAAACAATCAGTAAGGAATAATATTCTCTTCTCATTTTCAAAGGCATTTTAGGCATTCAGCAGCCATATTCAGAGGAATTCACTAATTAGTGGCATAGGAGGCAATGCAATGTAGTAGAAAGAACTCTGAACTCAATGTTAAGAAATGTTGAGCTTAATCCAAACTCTGCCATTAACCAGCTGTGTCCCACTGGACAAGTCACTTCTCCTATCTGCCTCAGTTTCCTGTTCTGTAAAATAAGAGGACTTCTGTTCTTGAACTTTAAAATTTTAAGAATTGGTGCAGTGCAAAGACAAAAATATTTATCTAGGTAGGATCCCAGGAGTTCTATAAAATGCTACATGAAGAGCCAAAGTAATGTCCAGGTACTTCTGTGTGCTTCCTTAAAGTTTACACATTATGTTGGAGAAGGGAGGAGTTGCCCTAAAAAACAGGAGCCAGAGTGATCTTTGACAAAAACCCTTTGATCTAGAACAAGTTTTCTCAAACAAGAGATTGCCAAACTATTTCAAGTAGTGGGGAAAATATAGTAAAGGAAAAAGAGACCCTAACTTTATGCATCCCTTTTTTTGTCCTAAACTAGGGTAAGATTAACCCTACCCTGTTGCATGCAACTACAGACACAGAAAGGAATAGAAAATGAGAGCACTGAACTATCACGTCCCTGGGGGTAAGCACACACCTGTTATCATTTTCCACATTGAGACATTCAGGGAAGTGGGGATTCCAGCTCCTACTGTCAGGCTAGTACACTCTTGACTCCCTTCTCCTCTCCTCAGCTGTGTCTTTCTTTCCTGCTGCAGCATCAGCCTGGAGGAGCCATAGAACCAGACAGAGCGGGAGACAAGCAGAAGCATCTCTGGGAGTGGAAAAGGTGACGCCGGATTGTAGCCTTTTACAGCCCCTATGGGCTTGCTCTGCCCACTACGGGCCATGATTCACGAATGGGGTGTACATTCTGTGTTCACTCTCTTAGACGCAGTATGGAAAGGGATTAAGGAGCTGGTTCCAGTCCTAATTCCACCACTTAGTAGTTGTTTATCTTACACTCTGGGCCTGGGTTTCCTCTTCTTAAAAATGGGGATTATAATACCTTACTAGATTGTGCTACCATTGCTGCTACAGCTGCAGCTAATAACAAAGGAAAAAAAACAAACATGGAGGCCTGATATAATATGGAGACTTGAGGAATGTCTGAGTTGTGGGCCCACGTCTGAGCAATGTCTGGCAGCCTGGACTTGTCAGGAGTCCACTTACATGAGACACAGAGCAGCCGCTTGGGAAGTAACTCCTCCTAAGGGAAGAGAAGGGCAGGCCTATAAGCTTAGCCCTGTGACAGCGCCTTAATTGGGGGAGGGGGTGATTAGTAGGATTGATCAGAATTGTGACTGATCAGCCTCCATATGCTTATGTTTGATTCCTAAACATAAAGAAAGATATGGGCAAAATCTGCAAAGCTGGTTACATTTAAGGGATGAAAGTTCTTCACTCCTAGGTTAATGGTAGTTTCCAGCCATGATGGAGTGTCCTGTAGGAGGCAGCCTAGCTGTAGCCATCTAAGGAGTATTACCTTTATGAGGCTCAGAATTTTTAAAGAAAATGACTTGTTTGTGAGCACAGGTCAACCATCACCCTGAGGCTTCCCAGAAGTAAGTGGAAGGGCCTGAAGGGGTTGATGTATCAAGGGCAGCTGAAAGATAGAAAAATATGATTTGTTTCTACAGTAGAAACTCTCTTAATAACCTCCTCTTAAGCCACTTGCAGCATAAATTGATGACTTCTGTAAAAATACTGACCTATCTATGACATGCTGCAAGGTTGTGGTTAGGAAACCAGTACTCTTGCATATGCCCACCCCTACTAGCTGAACATGTTGGCTTACCAAGTGTCAACTCTATTTGTTCCCAAACCTGTTTATGTAGTTGTTACCGTAAGTTCAGATATATGTTTTTTATTACACAAACCAAGAAAATAGGCAAAAAGAGTTGCTTTATTTTTTTTCTAGGAAAATTAGGTTGAAATCCAGAGAGTCTGATAAAATTGCATCATCAAAAAGAAAGAGATCTCAAGTTAGACATGGGTAAAATAATTGTTAAAAATTGGAGAAAATTCATAAAAGCCTAGAAGAAGTCTAGATTTCTTCAGAGGCACGTTTTTACTCTGGCTCCATTTTATTTATTTATTTATTTTATTCATGTATTTTGGTGAGAAAGATTTGCCCTGAGCTAACATCCATTGCCAATCTTCCTCTTTTTTTGTTTCTTTGCTTGAGGAAGATTAGCTGTGAGCTGACATCTGTGCCGGTCTTCCTCTATTTTTCGTATGTGGGATGCATCCACAATATGGCTGATGAGTGGAGCAGATCCACGGCCAGGATTCGAACCCGCAAACCGGGGCTGCCAAAGCTGAGCACGCAGAACTTTAACCACTCGGCCACAAGGCTGGCCCCTCTAGCTCCATTTTAAATCATACTAAATTATCAATTACAGGTAAAGCATTACGGGGTGGTTTATGTAAGGAAAATAAAGTTACTAGATCCATAAAGAAAACACTTGCCCAACAAGGAGAGATTGTCCAATGAATACACATCAATAGTTTTAATTAAAACAAGATGTTTAAAATGTATATGTAGAATTCTGAAATAATTCACTATTTTAATGAATTTTGGGCCTAATTAACCAATCACCAGTCCTGATCAGATAAGATAAGAGGACTTCTTCTATGTTATCGGGACCCTATTTTCGACCTCATCTATCTAGCACAGTCACATCTTCCAGGTTTTACAGAGTACACAGTAACTTGAAAATAACACTTATTTTACTCAAAGAACTGTAGTTGGATAACTGCTTCAACTCTTGGAAATTAAAATGTTAACTTTGAAAATTGGATATAATATTTAGTGTCCAGTTTTTTCCAACAAACATTCCTGAAATTACATCTTTCTGTATTTTTGCAAACAGAGGCAGATTCACCAATGGATGTCTGCTCACATAGTAAAATTTCAAAGATTCCTTGAAGACCCTCTGTCCCCTAAGTATACTCCCCACCAGCTTGCAGGTGTCTACAACGCTATAGTTGATCCCATTTTTTTTATTGCTGTCTGAGAGCAGTTTTTCCTACAGTCAGAATTGAAGACCGGAGAACCCTCTAACCCTCCATGGGGAAAAGGGCCTCAGCAAATCCATTTCATACTCCCAGTATGTAAGAGGGAAAAGGGCAAAGAGCAAAGGGCCTCGGAATGTCTATTATATACTCCCAGTTTCCTAATGTTTGATAAAGTCAAGTATTTTCCCAAGCATCCAACTACCATGGAATGATTTATGGAATCACTATTCTGAGGAACATGATTAGTGAAATGTTTACTTGTTTGAACCACATTTTCCTTATCTCTAAGTGGGGATAATGGTACATTCCAAACGGGGTAGTCACATAAGATAAAGATACTACATACGAAGGTGTCTAATATAGTGAGCCACTTCATAAATGCTGGTTTCACGTCCCTGCATGAGTTATTTTTTCTCATCATAAATAAACAGATGTTTTATTAAACTGTTAGATGACTAGAGAATAGACTGTTGTCTCTGGCATTATTTTATTTGGAAACAAATATTCTATATGTGACTATTACCTTAAAAAGATGGAGTCTACGACATTCCTATGGAACTTGAGAAGAAATTTCTCTGTTGTGTTTTAATTTTTATCATTTATTATTTGTTTTTATTTTTTGCTTGATACTTTGTGTTATGACAGATAGGACCAGGCAATATTCTTTTACTAGCTTTTCACTGACTCTAGAACATTCCCTCAGAGAAGGCTTTCTTAAGTTAATGCTTTCTCCTCCATTGTCACAGTCTGTTCGTTAAAAGTTGACCAGCTGTGTAAAATAAAGTCAGTGAGAAGAATGACTACAAACATAATTTCTAGTGAGTTATGCATGAGAAGTCACCAGGTGCCAACACTGCCACACACCAAATCTTGAGAGGTAATGTTTTTTCATCTCTTGGAAGTTTTGTGAGAATCTTCACTCTAAAACTCTAACTAATGAAAGCAAACCATGTCTGGAGCCATAAACAAAACTTTCACCTTTAGTCTTCTAAGATTATTTCAGAAGTTCAGGAATGCCACCCAAACTGAGCCTTCGGGAGTCACTTCTCAACGCCCCCATGGCTCCACCTGACCCTGTGGCTGGATCCACCCTGTGAAACTTCTCAAAGAAGTTTGCTTCTACTACATAAAGGAGCACATGCTACCATCCTCCACCCTGGAACTTCAATGGCTTCCTTAAATTTAATATTCTGAGATGCCATAAACAAACTTCATCCATTCTATTATTCCTTTCTAAACTCCGTAGAGTTAAAACAAAGCCCTCTCTACCTTTATATTTCCAGACCAAAGAGCTGGCTGGCTTCTCGGGCACGCAACCTGGGTGATCACACAGCATCCTGTGCTTAGAAGAGTCCCGAGCTCAGTTTCATGCTCTACTGAACGAGGGGCCTGGCATTTTCATTTTGCCCTGGGGTCCTACAAATTATGTAGCCTGCCCTGCTACAGAGGCTGAATTGTCTAGGTCCATTCTCATGTGGTAGTCCACTTTCTCTTCACTGTCTGTGACTCTGGGATTCAGGCAAGAATTAATGCTGGAAGAATGAATGCTAGAGCTGAGCTGGGGTTCACAGAGAGCAGCTGCGGAAAGCCTATTCCTATGGCAAGTGTATGGGCAGCAAGAGATGGACACTGAAATTAGAGCCTCTGAAACCTTCTTAAGGTCTTCTGTAGCCCCATTATTTTTTCCTTGCTCCAAATTAACCAGAGAATTCTAGATGCACCAAGGTTAGTGTGTTACCTGTACATAAAAATATGTCCCTTCTGCTTGCAAAACTTCAGTATGACATCTCAGAGAGGACAGCAAAGTAAGCTTGCTGCTGAACTCTGGTGAGCTCAGTCTGATTCAGTCGTTGGGCACAGCATTCTGTTAAGTGGTCCTCAATACCCATTGTACAGGCTAAAGCAATCAATAGCCTTAGTGCCTCTATTACGTCAGAATATACATAAGAATGACAAGATGAGCAATTCACTCTGCTTCAAGAAAGATAAGCAATTCAATAGAGATGTGGAATGCTGTTTCCTAAAGCAGTATCAATTCTTGACGTGGTTATGAGGAAGTTATTTGTCATAGCACAGAATGAATGAACTTCAGAGGAATCTGCCCAGGGCTAAATCCTCCTGTCACACCCTGAGGCAAGCTACAAATAAGAAAGGAAAGGAAGGCTCATTTCCTCTGTAAGCAAAGGACATTTTTTCTGTGAATTCCTTTATGCACAAGTAGGGATTTATGCCATTTACACAGTGGGGAAATGGATCCACTAACTGATCTGATAGGGTCAAAATCCTAATAATTATACTTAAGCATTGTAAAGTTTCTCATTATAGTTGATAAATTTCTCCATGTTGAGAGACAGCAGCTTTCCTGGTTGGCAGGTCACAAACTGTTTTATTTCCTGAGTAGTGTTACTCATTCTGTTCATTCTCAGTGGGTCACTGCTTCTGGTCTGAAATTCCTTTGCTTAGGAGCATCAGTCCAAATACCAGGGGGGCACTGGAATTCTCCAACCCCACCCCATGCCAGAAAGATAAGGTGGATCAATGACACATTATAGTCAAGACTGAAGGCAGTCAGAGATTACCATCATATCCTTGCAGCTTGAAGTCCTTATATTTCCCAAAATCCGCATTGCAAAACAAACAAACAAACAAAAAACCTTTGAGAATTCCCAGTTCATCACCTCATCTGGCCATGAGACTTTTATTCATGTCCCAGTATATCCCATCAGTTGTCTCAAATCCTTTAAGGAATGAGAGGGAGAAGGAGGCAGGGAAGGAGGGGAGAGAGAGAGAGAATTGACTGTGTGACATTTTGATCCAACCTAAAACATACGCTACTACAGTTTCAGCATATATATTTTATATATATGTATATAGCAAATAAAAAATAAGCAAAACTACATTCTTTCTCTGGTCAATCTCACCCTGGCACCAATGAAGATAGGTGGCGTTGGGGTGAAGTTAACGTAGTACAAACTATATATGGTTAGTAGTCATGCACTCATCTCAAAAGGAAACATGAATTATCCCAATCAAATAGCTGCTTAGTCAATGAGAACTCACTTGTACCTTGAATTTTCTGCATCTCAGATGTTGCAATTCCACCTCTATTGTCACAATAGTGACACTCACTTACTTTTGCCTTTTATATAATGTAGTTGATCAATAACAGAATTTACAATTTTTACTTAAAAAATTTATAGCAGTAATTTTCAGAGCTACAAATTCCTAGAGGGACAGTTTGAAAAAATATTTAAAATATAATATAGTTTTCTATTTGGAAATGGAAATATATATACTGTTTCCATAAAACAAACTGCAGAAAGTCTCATTGGACAGCATCTTCGTGGCCGGTCACGGTAGGGCTCTTGTAGATTCTTAGGAAGGCATGAGTTTTGGGGGGTTTTTTTGCTTTTTGGTGAGGAAGATTGACCCTGAGCTAACATCTGTGCCAATCTTCCTCTATTTTGTATATGGGATGCTGCCACAGCATGGCTTGATGAGCAGTGTGTAGGTCACACCCAGGATCCAAACCTGTGAACCCTGGGCCACTGAAGTAGAGCACACGAACTTAACCACTATGCCACCGGGGCAGCCCCCTGCATGAGTTTTTAAATATTGCAAAACACCTATCTAAAGGAAGAACATTATCTTCTTCCTGTACATTTCCTGAATTTCCTTTTTAATTTGATATGTATTAGAGAGGGTAGGAAGGACATTTGGGCCATAATAAAATCTCTAGTTCTCAGCTTCAGATGGCACAAGGGACCCTAATTAAGTTTCTAACTCTTCTCTAAATAACACACTTATAGTAAAACTCATGTATAATAATGCTTTTGGGGGTGTATCTGATAACCCCTTGGAGACTTCCCAATTATAATAGACTAAACAATATTTTACTGTTTTTCTAACTCTAAACTAATATGCCTAACATAATCTTGTTAAAAATAGTATGAACAAAGTTATGGGTCAAACTCATTTACTAAGTGATAACTGAACCCAACAATATATCAAAACAATAACCAAACAGGATTCATCCCAGAAATAAAAGCAATACAAACCCAAAGTTAACAAGTTTCCAACCAGTATGTAAATTAACAAATTGGAAAGTAAAAATTGCCCAGAACTAGTATGGGGATTAAGGTTGGAACAAGAGTCTAGGGTGTCTGCTGGCTTTAATTCCGTGAAAATGCCTGCATCAAAAACACTTGAGTCAAAATGTTCTATGCAGATAGATGGTAAAGAGAAGTTACTAAAACATGCCTACCATTCATACCAGGTTCCTCTCCAATAAACATCTGCCGCCTACTTACTCTTAACCCATCTCCACCAACATTTCTATTTCGTATAGTTCTTAAGAGTACATTCCATATAGCACTTTACTCCAGTGGTTCAGTTTAAATACATTGTGTTAACTACCAAAGATCAATGATCACCAGCAGATAGTTAAATATTTAACTGTAGCTCTCTTCTAAGGTTCTTGAACCAAGCAGGCTACTGACTTACATAACAAATTTTGACGATTCCTCAGTTTGACATAATATAACCTTGGTCTATCCAAATATCAGCTTAAGAGAATCAGAACTATGCCAGCCTAGAATCTCACCTTGGCATTTTGACGTGATTCCAGCATGATTGAGACTGTCACAGAACATGACAATATTTACTTTACTTCAATATTGGCTGGAGAACAGAGAGTCTTTTTTTTATCTTTTCATTCTCAACTCTTGTGGCTGAAGTGTATAGGTGATTCTCCACAAATCCTTTTTATTGTGGAAACAGAAACACTGTAGACTCCAGCATCTGTGAGAAGACAGGCATGGAAGAACTTGGGAGACACATTCCACCACTGACACACAAACTGCTTCTCATACTCCTCAAGCAGGATTTTCTACCCATAAAATCGGGCTCTGTGGTGCTGTCCACCAAAACACAGAGTTGAATGGGACCACCACTGTTATCTGGCCCTCTGCCAATAGGCAGTCAAACATCTGCAAGGTATGGAGTAAGGCCCAGGGACACCAGAGTTTAAAGACACAGATTCAACTCTCAGCTTTGTCATTTTCTAATTGTGTAACCTGGAGTAAATCTTTTAAAATCTCTGAACCTCTTTTTTTTTTGCTGTAAAATGAGAGTTTGAACAAAACAATTTCTGAAGTATCTTTGCTTTCTATGATTTTCATACATTCAGAGCAGATGGTTCTTAACAATTTTCCAGGAGGACTGATCAGATAAGATTTTTTGTCACCTTTATCTCTTTAACAAGCTCATTGTGCATCACACATGAAGAACTGTGATTTCATTGTTATGATCTTCCTTTCCCTTCTGATTGGTTAGCTGTATATTCTGGCATAGTCAATGGCATCATTTCTACACTTAACCCATGGATACTCTTTGCTTTGAGCTCTCCTCTTTTTAAGTAATGGGAATAGTCAATGCACTGTTCACAAAAACGACAGGCCAGGCAGAAGGAGACGGAAGAACACTGACCTCCCAATTCCACCTTTAACTTCTTGCTGGACAAGACAGACTGCAGTTACCTCACCTATCATAAAAAATTTAACAATTGTCTTACCTATCTCATAAGCATATTTACAGAATCATATGAGTTAACGTATGTGTGAATGTGCACATGTAAATTGTGATATCATTATGACTGATGCTTCCAATAGCTTCTACTATAGTAAATGTAACGAGCTGTATACATGGTATGTATTCTACCATCTTCCAGTTGACTGTCTTTCTAAATATAGCACCAGACCCACAGGTCTATCTGTTGGATGAGCTCCTGGCCTTCAGAGCCCATAACAAGTGCAGTGCGAACATTTTACATCATTGAACCATGAAGAGCAGAGAGTATTTTTCCAAAGTATTTTTCTGGGAATAATTATGAAGGATCATCTTCCAGGTGAATGGCTGTGACCTTGTACTTCCAGCACAAATAGAACAGTGTTTTATATACTGGTCCTAGTGAAGATGTAATTTCAAGAAGGAGGATGACTTATTATTCTGTGCATGGCAGGAGGAACAATAACCCTTGCTTAACCCAATGATCTGTGCATAATCTTCCCCCTGGCAACAATTTGAAGACAAGAAAAGAAGAAGCAGTTTGGTTTCCAGTTTTCTTTTACTTAAGAAATCCAAGCTGCAGATCAGAGGTTTGCCATTAATTTGTACAGTTTTGTTGTTTTTAACTGGATGGGTCTTTAAAGCATAAAGCAATGGAAAGATCCATGGCAACAAGCCAAAAACATCAAGATCAAATCTTAAAACAACAGACATCTGGATCTACAGCAAAATGAATTTGCTTTCAGTCTCAAAGAGACAATTATTCCTGTCACCCTGTCTCACAGGCTAAAAGAATAAGAACAGTAAAACCTTCATCTTGTCTCATGATTATCCTAATCATGAAGATATCATGTCAAACTACTGAGTTGAGATTTTAAAATAAATTTAGTGTCAAACATTGAAAAGGAGCAATGGTCACTTCAAGGTCCATCAAGATTGTGATTCTCTGTCTTCATGACACGGGAGAATAATTCAAGGATTATTTTGAAGCCTCATCCTAGGTTTGGAAATAGAAAGTTGGACAAAATACCTAGAAGAAATTTCAATTATATTAAACTACAAGTACCATTGAGAAATAATGACAAACAAAATTGATGTCAGTATTAAATGGTTCACAAAATTAATCAGAAACACTTTTTTTTAAGAGACAGAAAGAAAACGGATACGGATAGGTTTTTGGAAATGAAGTATACCAAAAAACAAGGCACTGAAGACAGAGTTAAGACTTCCCAGATGCTATGGTGGACACAATTAGTGCTATTAAACACTGGCGGCACCTTTAAAGAAAAGGCATTGACTTCCCAGTCACTTATTATATGCTATAGACAGCAATTCTTCTAAAACACCAAGCATACTTTTCAGATGAACAAAGCATGTTTTGGCCTTCTGATGGTGTCAATTAATTCTAGTGAGAATCATTCTAAATTCTCTCTAGTGAGAAAGTTTCATTATTACATTTTAGTTTCATTTAAACCCTTTTCAAGAACTGTGTCTAATAGACTTTCAGAGCATCTCTGGGCAGCTCTAACTTACATAACCTCATTTTTCAAAACTGTTCATTACTTTCTCCCCCTCTTAACATGCTCTCACTCCAGCTCAGGGCCTCCCTGCGGGGACTTTGCTGCCTGCTTTGGTAATATAGTAGAGCCTACCTTTGAGACTTTTTCTCGTTTCTAAATGGAGTGTGCAGAATGTGAAAGGGGTGGGGGCAATGCTCCTTAATGTTGTTGATTGGCAATGGAATCAGAATCTGCCAGTGAAAATAGCCTACAATCATATCTAGCCAGGATATTATCCAGGGAACATGTGGGAGAAATAAAATGAAATAATGGAAAATGACAAAAAGAAATGGTTTCATTTCTACCTCCAATACAGAAAAGAAGAAAAAGAAAAAAGAAATATCTAAGTAAATTTTAAAAATCAATATATTGTTAAAATAAAAACTACAAAGCATGCTACAAAATCATCTTATATTCTATTTGAAATTCTCCAACAAGGACTATAATGTAGCTTCATTTAAGCAGCATACTCCATAATTTTGCTAAACATAGAAAAAAACCCTCTAAGTAGGTTGCAGGGTAATTTACACTAGAACACCTTACTTCTCTGCCCAGTGAAATTGAACACCGATTTGCAAATTCTGACTTGAAGCACAACTTCTTAAAGCAAAAGAAAGCTACAGTTAGACTGATTGTCACCTCCTTTTCATCCTCAGGAGGAAAAACATACATTAAAAACCACAAATTTAAAATGTCTTGTTAATTGTCAGTGAAAACACAAAGATGAAATACAAGGAAAATATTAAATCATCTGCTTCATAGTTGTATATGTTCAAAGCCATCAATTACTTTTTTAATAATTCCTAACTCTTTACCCTGTTAGTCTTGCTATTTTTCTTACAGACATAAAGCTCAAACTTGGTTACAGATATTTATGAAAGGCTGAAATGCCATCAGGCAATGTAATTTAAAAATAATGTTTTATTCAGTCACACACTCTCCCCAAATTTATTAAATATGTAGAATCTCAAATTGTCTTTAACCACCTATACATGTGCATCAGGTACAACATGATCTATGTGGTCACGAGTCCCTGAAGTGAGGATAACACAAGAGAAAAATCATGGACACCCATCAAGCATCCCCATGAGCCATGAGGAGATGGACAGGCGGAGACAATACCCAGCTTTGTCACGTACAAGCCAAGTGATCCTGGACACATTATTAAAACCTCTCACATTCAGTTTTCCCATCCATAAGATGAGGGTGATAATAATTACCCACAGAGTTCTTGGTAATTAAATGAGATAACCATGCAAAGCAACTATTACAGAACAGGCACTTAATAAATGGTTTCTATTATTTTCTATTTTTCTCACTTGAGAAGAAAAACAAACACTGAGAGACACTGCATACTCTTTTGATGTCTATAATTTGCTTTAAGTTCTTTAGCAAAGATAATGTGAAATTATGTATGCATGTGGAGGGGGGTAGGTCTCATATGCCATCAAAGAGCAGACAGCTGCCCTATCAAGAATTTACCCTCCAGGAGTAATCAGAAAGCCATATTCCAAATGTGGCTATGACAAGTGCTCCAGAGAGCTCTACCTGCCAGCAATAGCGAGGGGCTTTGCCAATGTTAGAAATTTCACTGGTGAAATTTGTAGCTTGTCAATCAGCACAATGGAGTATAGATATAGACTTTAATTACTGCGATTAGTGGTATTCAAGATATGTATATTGGTAATAATATTCTAGAGACACCCCCTAACCCTTGTATTAATAAGGTATAAAAATCTAGGAAGTTCAAACTTGTATCCTTAGGCATAGACTCTGACGCTGTCCAATCCTGCCTTTGGGTCAAAGGATTCTGGTTGCCCGATGGCCACCACAAGAGCAGCCAGATTCTGCTTCTGAAATGTTTTGAGGGCATATTTAGATTACCTGAAACAAAGAGAGCTTGGATTTCATGAAGCTTACTGCCCAGGGCATCTGAACTATTTGACCTGATTTGACGATGAATTTTTGTTTAAATAAATGTCTTTATATGCAGTAGAATTTGATCTGAGACTTGCTTTCACTAAAACCAAGCAACAAATTTATAGGATAGTCAGTAGTCAACTCTTATCTACTTCAAACTTTTTGGCAGCTATTATGATGTACCTAGGAGCTATTGTGAACAACCTAGTAGTTATGTGTGATCAAATTGGCTTAGGTCAGTTGCATAGTCTTTTTTTCTAGTTAAAAAAATACATTTTAACTTAGACCAATGGTTAATTAATTCCTTGTGGAGTGCATTCATACTCAGAATAAATCAAAGGAGTGGAAATAAAATGAAATTAGAAATCAAGGCAATGCAATTTTAAAAAATTATAATATTGAAGCTGGTAAAGGTTCAGTGAGTTAATATACTACTATTGGCATTACAATTTTCTGGAGAGAAAATGGGTGAAATTTATCAAGAGTCTTAAAAATAAATGTTCCACCAATAAGTACAAGTAAAGATGCTCAACATCATTAACCATAAGGAAAGGCAAATCAAAACCACAATGAAATGAAACCACTATGAAATACCACTTCATACCCACCAGGATGACTAATTGGCAAGGAAGTGGAGAAACTGGAACACTCAAAAATTGCTGGTGGAAATGTAAAATAGGGCAGCCACTTTGGAAAAGTCTGATAGTTCCTCAAAAGGTTAAACATTAGAGTTACCATATGACCCAGTAATTCCACTCCCAGGTATATTGCCAAGAAAAATTAAAACATATGTTCACACAAAAACTTGTATGCAAATGTTCATAGCAGCATTATTCGTTGTAGTCAAGAAGTGTAAACAACCCAAATAATCATCAACTGATAAATAAAACATGGTATATCCATATAATGAAATCATATTCAGCCACAAAAAGAAATGAAGTAGTACTGATACATGCTACAACATGGATGAACCTTGAAAATGTTCTGCTAAGTGAAAGAAGCCAGTCATAAAGGACCACATATTGTATGATTCCATTTATTTGAACTGCCTAAAATAAGCAAATCCATAGAGACAGGAAGTAAATTGGTAAGTAAATTGGACTGAGAGAGCTGAGGGTAAATGGAGAGTGACCACTAATGAGTGTGGGGTTTCTTTTGGGGTGATGAAAATGTCTTAAATTGTGTGTGGTGAAAATGTTTTAAATAGAGTGTGGCGATGATTACACATCTCCACAAATACACTAAAAACCATTGAATTTATACTTTAAATAGATGAATTGTAAGGTATGTGAATTATATTTCATTAAGCCTGTTATACAAAAACTAATGTTCAAACTCCTTGACCCAGTAATCCTAAGCATCAGTTTGGACCACAAGAAATTACCAATATTTTTGACCTACAAAACAGCAATTTAATATAGCTATCCTAAGATGTGGTCCAAAATTTATTTAGAAAGAAGGTCATTAATTGTAATTTTATTATAACATGATTTTGAAAACAACCTAAATAGTGAAGAATAAAATAAATAAATAAACTATGTATAACTACACGGTAGCATATAATGCAAACATATAAATTGCATCCTTGAAGAACTGTTTAAAGCATGATAAAATACCATGTATATTCTATGATGCAAATTTGGAAATACATCTTTATTTATAGGTAAAAATAAATAAATATAAAGAATACACCAAGAATATTAACAGTGTTATCTCTGAACATTGGGATTATGGGTGATTTTTTGTTTTCCCTTTTTTTTTTTGTACTTTGCAAATTTTCTATAACAAGCTTATATTACCTCTACAATTAGGAAATAATCTTATCATAAAAGGAAGGGAAAATAAACCCAGAAAGATAGCCAAATATACTTGTAATTCTACTAAAATCCATTTTTAATAAAAAAAGAATTTGACTTAAGTTTTCAAAATTCCAATTCAAGTATTTCAGTATTCTCAGGTGAAAAGAAGCAAACTTGCTGTTTTATTCAGATAACACTAAGCTAGTTATTCAAAGAAAACACTTATCTGTCTCAATTTGAAATTTCCAGTAAACAAGAATCCACAACACCCTGTTCTAGTTCTTTAATAATAATTTTTCCTGCCAACAAATGCTTATTGTTTCTAATCTGTGATTGCAGATTATTCTCCCTCGTCCAAGCCCTGTATAAATCAGAGATACAATTTATAAGACAGTTTTTTGTCATCTCACGCTTTAGACGGGGCTCGACTAAAAGACTATTTCATGACCTGCGAGCTATTCAAAGCTGTGGATGTACTAGTCCCTGAAAATGAGAATGCACCAAACTCCTCTCAGCCCCTGACCTTTTCCTGCCCGCTGCCCCAGAGTCCTGTCTGTCCAGTACTATCTATCTACAGCCCAGCTGTGTCAGGTTAAGAAGGTCAAGTCTCTTAACTTCCCCGTTCAGGTGATGGTAAATTGATAATGTGATCACAGCCTGATATTCATGAGAAGATGCAGCACAAAGATGCTTGATGTGAATCTAATAAAAAGACAACACTTTCTTGTACTTCATATTTAGTGCTTGAGGCAGCCTAGAGGGACCCACGACTCACGTGAATGCCTGGAGTTTAGAGGAAAAGAGAAAGACATTCAGTCAAAGAGTCTGCCACAATTTATCATAGTTATCTGAGAGAGCTTTGGATCAAATCTTGTTCCCTAGCGAAAGACGCTATTTTATGTGAGGACTTTTGATATTGCCTCAACCTAATTAAGCATATGAATAAAAGCTACAGAAAAAAAAAATTGTTGAATTATCTAAATTATAAAAATTATATATCTAATCACTACTTGAGGTTATGCTTTCTACTTGTATATTTGCTCTGTTTATTGTGTGTTTTTACCACAGGAATGTAAACTCTAAGAGGGCAGGAACTTTTGTCTGTTTTATTCAGCAGTTTAACCCCAGCACTTGGAACAATGCCTCAAACATAGTAATGTCTACTAAGTTGAAACGCAGTAAGTAGTGAATGAACCAATGGTTCTTCCACACAATGGAATACTATTTAGCCATTAAGAATGATGCTCAGGTCAATGATCACTCAAAATCCTCCCCATTCTGCATTGTAACAGTTACAGCCCTGTAACTTATTTAGTCCATTTATTTTGTGTTCCTGCTATTTCATGTTTCTGCTAAATGCAAACTACCTTACTAGGTTCTGCAAAGTAGACGGGAAGAGATGGAAGGATCCTTCATCTAAACACTTATCATTTCCTTGGTAACTCTTAGAAACAAAAAAAGAGAGGCTAAGGAAGCAGGAAATTACAAATGCCAGCATATCAGTCATCTGAGGACACTGGAACTTTTGGCAGGGGCCTGAAAATCTGCACGCATACAAAGCATTATCTGCATCTGGAACATAAAACACACTATGTAGGTATTGCCCTTTATTTTTGTCAATTGCTGTTATTGATTTTTTTTTTACTTCTTGAATATTTGGTCATTATATATTTTCTCAGTGAATGGTTAGTCAAAATCCAACTGCAATCACTGGGGACATCTGAAAAAAAATGTTGAACTATAAAAAATTAGGAACCACTGTTAAGGACAAACAATAATCACTTTTGGAATAGTGCCTACTTAAGTCTGAGATGACAGGATTTTACTTCAGCCTTGAGAGAGGGTGAAGAAGAGGAGAACTTCGCGCAGTTAGATAAGAATATAAGTAAAGGTGTGGGAGGGGGAAGCACAGGACCAAAGCAGGGGCAGAGTGATGCATTTCTGTTGAGTCTTACCCCCTAAGCTGGGCCCTGGCGGGCAGCCTGGCCTTCCAACTCCAAAGTTAGACTCTGCCTAAGCAAGAGTCTTTAACCTGAGTTCTGACAGGACTGTGTTGGTAATAGTTTTCTTGTAAATCTCACTTGTTTTTGAACCTCTCAGTCAGATATAGTCCAGGGAACACATAGAACATGAACAAATGTGTCTCTGAAGCTCTTGTAGTTTCACAGCAATTAATGGGATCTGGGTTACAGTCATTAAAAGGCAAATAGTGCAGCGACTAGACAGTTTAAATGTAGATAAAGCATGACAATGAACGAGTTACAAGATTCAATCCAAATTTTTCCAGGACTGAAATCTTATTGATCAAATGTAATTTGAAATCATGAGCCATCTGCCAGGACTTTTGAAATCTTTTTGCCAAACACTCATTTTTAATTATAATTTTATTGCAACTGGTTTGAAAATTTAACTTAATTGTAATATAGCCAGAAAAGGGGAAAAAATGAGATGTAAACACAAAGGCTACTTCTTACAATTAGTTAATTCACTGCTCGTTTAGCATTTGAGTATCTAAAAGACAATGGAGTGTTAACAGAAAACAAACTTGCCTGGCAGAGCTGTTGTAATACCACTAGCCTTATACATAACAAGCTTTTTTTTTTTTAAATTACTTTTTGAAAAGTACCTTTGTGTAGAAACTAACTCTTCAGAAGATGACAGAAGAAGCCTGTCCATCTTTGCTCCTATTAAGCTGATTTTATTAAACAGACTAGTTGTTTGGGGATTGGTTATTATGGTAGAACTAGAGTTTTCAGCTGTCTGAGGGCTTTCAAATTAAAAAAAAAAATTAATCCTATGTCAGTCAAATCCTATGCAAGTCACACATCTGTGAGCTGCATTCAGTCTTCTGGGACCACCAATTTGTCAACCCTATCAGCATGAGATACTCAACATCCCTCCTCCTCACTAAAAGGAACTTTAATACCTTTTGTGCCCTTGACATCTCACCAGGATCCTAAACATTAGCCTTCACACAATCAGGAACAGCTTAAAGATGTAAGGCCAAGAGCTTATCAAATCCCCCCGTTATCTGGTTGTGAGTCTCAGACCTGTTGCAAATAACAAAACTCCAGCTTCTGTGAGACTTATTAGCATTATCCATGCACCATCCTCAACATCAATTGGCAGGGCAGCGTCACCCATAACAAGCTCCTGGAACATGGCCAGTCTCATGGCAGCCAAGCTCAGTTGGCTGCATTCCAGCTTTGCAGGGAGTCTGAACATGTCCACATGAAGAATATTCAGCAGAGTAGCTGAAACTCTGAATTATTAGCTGAAGACAGGTGACCACAGGCTAAAGAAACCCTATAGAGATTAGCTAAAGAACTTCAAGCCACAACTGTTTATATGTTGGCTGTTGGAAAGTAACTGCAATAGACATATTATTCTTTATGCAACACTGCAATAAGAAATGGCTCCTTTGGGGCTGAGGTACATGCAACCTGGGAAGGGTATGTAAGAGTCTGCGCTCATTTCCGTATCCCAGGTTTCATTCTGGCGTGTCCATACATCTTAATAGATCATAAATGTTTGTTCCCATCCAGGTCTCATTATTTTATTTACAAAATAATACCTCCCTTTACAAATTAATTGGTTGCAAGGAGCCTAATCATACAGCCTAAATCAGTTAGCTTATACCTATCACTGAAAACGAGAACATTTGCTACAAACACATGAAGAGAACCAGGAAATTCTAATCATCAATTTGGTATGGTCTGCTTTTGTGTGCACTTGCAATGTGAATTACCAAACTAGGAATTTGTCAGTATGTAACTTAAATTATTAATATGTGCATATGGCAGACTATATTTCACACAAAGCTCTAACTACTGCTGATAAAATTATTGCTAATTATGCAAGAACTTTAAAGAGCATGATGATTTTAAAGTCATTAAAATGGAAGTTTTCAGGCAGAGGCTGGTTGACCATCTGTCAGGTAAAGATTCCTGCATTGGATGAGGGCAGAGTTGGTAGGAAATGGACTTGATGACCTTTCCAGGCTCAACTATTCAACTATTACATAGTACACCATAGCCACCGAGACATAGGTATAGAATTTTCAAGAAACACAATATGATCCTATACACAGTTATATTAGATAAAGAAATAGCCCGGAAATGAATATGCCACATTTAATTTTTAATTTACCTCAGGCAAATAATTTACTGACTTTCATATTGCAAAATGTTTTGGAATTATACCAAACATAACACAGCTAATAGTCTCCAGAAGTTGACATTTTAGGATATCAGGACATACGATTATTGCAAAATGTGCAATAAATTTACCACTACCCATATGAACGATGACATAGCAGTTATGTATATAAAGTAAAATAACAAATAGAGTTCAAATTATTTTAGTTTGGCTGTTAAATAGACGGTGAGATGTCATGAAGCTCATTTACTGATAAGTGCTACCCGAAGCCCTTTACATCTATTATCCATTTTACTCCTCACAACAACCCTGTCATGGAGGTTCTGGGGCTAAGAGGGATTGAGCCACCTGCTCAAGGCCACTCAGCTAGTCAGCAGCAGGGCAAAGACTTGAACCTGCCTTGGAGGCTGTCTGATCCAGAGACCCATACTCAACACTAACCGCTGGGCTTCCATTTCCCTTCCTTCTTTCCTTACTAATAGGTAACACTGAAACTTCTGTTGCTAGAATTTATTCTGGTGAATGTGGGAGGAGATTGTCTGAAGCCTGCCTGGCAGACAAAGGAAAACTAATTTGAGTTTTAAAATGTGAACTGAACAAAGTTGGCAGGGCTCTGAGAAAAGAGGTCTATGCCTGCTGCTACCATTGTCAATGGGTTCAATATTCCCAAAAGCTCTCTGATAACTTGGAATGAGAGCTATAAAACTTTTCTTGCCCTTTGACTCAGTAATTTCAGTCTTTGGAATATGCCCCAAGGAAATAACACAAAAGAAAAAGGTAATTTGTTCAAGATGCTCATACAGGGGCTATTTGTATTACTGAAAAACTGGAAACAACTCAAATGTTCAGTAATATAATAGGACAATGACTAAGCAAACTAGGTTCTGTAAAAAAAGAAAAAGAAGAAAACTTTATAATCCCTAAAAATGGCAAAGGTAGACTACATTCACATGTGGACATATGTGTAAAAATAACTTTACACTAAAAAGTAGAATACAAATTAGTATAAGCCTAACCTTGTACAGCCAAGTAAAACAATATGTGCATTAACAATCACACAAGAGAACTGTGAATTTAGAAAGAAGTATATCCCCCATTTCATTGTTGAAACTCCAACAGTGGAAGGTTACTGGGGATATAGATAGTGGTTAGTAAAAACTTATGGACTTAAATTATACAGAGGTAATTTTTCAACTGAGACCCTGCTGTATCTCACACATATTATGCTGTCAGTAAAAGCTAATCTTTTACGAGGACTTAGTGTGTGCTGGGTACTCTTCCAGGTTCTTTCCTTGTATTCTCTCATTTAATCCCCCTATGGCCCTATGAGATAAGTATTATTATTATCATCTGTCTTCTAAGGGGAGGTAATTGGAGCACAGAGAAGCTAAGAAACTTGCCCTAGGTTACAAAGGCCATGGCAGACATGGAATTTCAACCCAGTTAGACTCATCATATGGCCTGTATGCAGCCATTATGCCACAGTGTCCTGTTTGGAAGTATCTAGACCTTGTTCTTTCCCATTAACCATTTCCAGATTTTGTTTTCTGCTTTACTTTTTCTTCACTCCTGTTAGTTTACAATATATATAGAATCCTTGCAGGAAAGAACAATAACCAGATACAGAAGTTGAGATAAAATACTCTCCATGAAGCGTCACCTGCGTGAACACAATCTACCTGCCCTAACTGGTAAGGCTTCTTCCAAGAAGTGAGACTAGACTGGGTTTTTTTAATTAGGTGAGGTAATTGTAGAGGCTAGAAGACAAAATGCTACTGTGGGCACATGGGATAATTGCAGAGGAGAAAAATATAACATTTGGAGCAAGGAAATACTCAAATGAGGTGGTGGTTCCTTATCCCTTGAGGTTGGTTACAGAATTAGTAAGAAATCATCTGAGGTCCTATCATGCTCTAAGAGTTTATAAACCTGTTTTGGGATTTAGGCTGTTCAAATGCCACTATAGAAATCACCTCAATAAAGGACTCTCTTCACTTAAAAGTCTTGTTTCCTTATAATCATATTTTATATTGACCTTTTGTACCAGAAAATTTGCATTAATTTCATGCATTAGTAATTAGCACTGGCAAATAGCAACCCCACATCCAGAAGGTTAAATTATAAAGTGCTTTTTTTAATCAAATAGGAGTAAGGCAGTCATCAAACTTAAACTAACTTGAAATTTGCTTTTACCACAAATCTTATAAACATTCCACCAGATCCTATTCAACATGAAGCAAGAACTTTAGGTCTCTGATGAGTCTTTCTTTTAACACAGCTGGTGAATAAACTACTGGTGAAAGAACTGAAAATTTCAAAGCAAAAAGTACATCACCTCTACCAAGGTCAACTGCTCTTCAGGGACAAAAATACTGTTCTTTTTATTAGCAATTTGGAATAACAATTAAATAACATTCATTTTATTGAGATTTTTATATAATAACTGAGAAAACAATTCTTCATAGTAGTGCTGAGTTTCTGAAACAGTAACTTTCCTATCTCCCCTTGGGCTATGCGTGGTGGTGGTGCGATCCTCAATTAAAAAGCTTACTTATAAGGAAGATAAAGACCAGAGAATAATAAGAATACTACTGAGGATTTCAATAAAAAGTAAGCTAAAAAAAATTTAAAGTAATTATTGTCAATTATATAACATTCTATGAAATATCAGGAAACTCCCATTATATTTTGCATTACATGAGAAAAAGCTCTGTGATTCATGAATAGGCTAATCCAACAGTTGTTCACGTAATTCCTTTTCCTTTTCAGGGAGAATAGCAATCAATCAAGAAGGAACGTAAAAGTCATGAAAGGCATGAAATCTTACTTTTTCATCATCTTCAGTAAATGGAGCACCTTCAGGAATCTTATTTATCGCTTGAGCCACACCGATAATCTCACCATCACTGCTTCGGATAGGCATGCACAATAGTGATTTTGTCTTGTATCCAGTTAGCTTGTCAATTTCATCATTGAATCTTCTATCCTAAAAATAAGACAGAGAGGGCATTAACTCAAGTACACTGTCGTCAGGGAGAAGGAGACAGAAGCGTATTTCTGCGTATGATAACTTATCACTGGGAACTTTACCCCACGGATTTTTAAACAACAATAACAGATTTGATTTCATGTTGAATTAACCAAAGGAACATAAACGATAATAAATCACCACCATAGTTGTTAACCATGGTAAATGGAGAGAGAAAGTTTAAACCTGTCTATAATAACATAACAAAATTGGGGAAGGGGCAAGTGTTTTTAGCGGAACTCCACATTATGCTATTTATTGGAATATGTTATTTCACATAGACAACTGGCTATGACATATCATATAAGAAAAATACATAATAAATACACATTAAGCAGTATAAAAAATATGCAGAAAAGCAATACTTTACTTCTGGTCAAAATGATCCTGTGAAAAAAGAACCTATGAGCCCACAGTGGTACCTTAAAAATACTCTAAAAAAAAGTGTGGTGGGGAGGGAAGAGATAAAAGGCTTCTTTATAGAATTTAGCTAAAAAAATGTAGAAAGAATGATAAAATTACAGAATATCTATTTTTTGCAACTACCAATAAATGGATTCAAGCAAGGATCATCAGTAAATACTAATATCACTGGGTGAAGTGTTGTTGCTAAATAGGATACTCACATCATCTCAAAGTGCCACCCCAAAGATGCCTTATTAAATTCAAAGAGAAAGTGATGTCTTCAAATGAAGAGATCTGATAGACACCATTTAAGCAAGTAATCAAACTTAGCATCACCATTAATTGTGTGCCTCCTGATGTGATGCAATGAGAATCATACAGCATCACCAAGAACAGGGAGCGTTCTTGTCAAATGTACAGCATGAATCTGATCATTCAGGAAAAGAAAAGTAAGAAAAATTTAGATTATTGGTCATTCTATCAGAAGCCTGATCTGAACTTTTCAAGGATTCAATATCATGAGAGACAAAAAAACAAAAATAAAAATAAAATAAAGTCATGGGAGCTGTGTTGGTTTAAAGAAGACTGAAGAGACTGGAAATCTAAATAAAATGTATGATCCTTCACTGGGAATTCTTACGCAATTTTGGGGCAGACAGTTAAGAGAAAGTTGAACGTGGACTTTATGCTAGGTAATATCATTGTATCAATATAAATTTCCTTGGGTACAATAGTGGCACGGTTGTGTGTTGCTTAACAACAGGGATATGTTCTGAGAAGTGCATCGTTAGGCAATTTCGATGTTGTGCAAACATCATAGAGTGTACTTAGACAAACCTAGATGGTGTAGCCTACTACACACCTAGCTAGATGGTATAACCTATTGCTCCTGGACTACAAACCTATACAGCATGATGTGTACTGAATACTGTAGGAAATTGTAACACAATGGTAAATATTTGAGTATCGAAACATAGAAAAGACACAGTAAGAATATGATATAAAAGATAAAAAATTGTATACCTGTACAGGGCACTTACCATGAATGGAGCTGGCAGGACTGGAAGTGGCTGTGGGGGAGTCAGTGAGTGAGTGCTGAGTGAATGTGAAGGCCTAGGACATTACTGGACACTACTGTCGACTTTATAAATGCTGTACACTTAACTTATTCTTAAAAAACTTCTTTTTCAACAATAATCTTAGCTTATTGTGATATTTTTACTTTACAAACTTTTAAATTTTTTTAAACTTTTTGACTCTGTTGTAATAACACTTTGCTTAAAACACAGACACATTGTACAGCTGTACAGAAATATTTTCTTTCTTTATATCCTTATTCTATATGACTGACAGGCGGTAGGTTTGTTTATACCAGTATCACCTCAAACACATGAGTAATATGTTGCACTAGGATGTTATGGTGGCTATGACATCACTAGGTAATAGGAATTCTTCAGCTCCATTATAATCTTAAGCGACCACTGTCGTATATGTGTTCTGTCATTGACCGAAATGTCATTATGTGGCACGTGACTGTACTGCAACTATGTTGGAGAACGTTCTTATTTTTAGGATATACATGCTAGAGTATTTTGGGGTGAAATTTCATAACACCTTCAACTTACTTTCAAGTGGTAAGAAAGAAAAAAGAAAGAGAAAGAAGGAAGGAAGGGAGGAAGGGGAGAGGGAGAGAGAGAGAGAGGAAAGACTGGCTCCTGAAAGGGTAACAGTGACTAAAAATGTCCCAGGGAAGATGATAAACTGGATCCAGGCTCACTGCTTCAAGCCAGGGCCTGAAATGAGGCTTAGTCAAATGCCCCCAGACCCCTTGTTAAAGAAGCTTACAAAACAAGACCAAAGCACTGCCGTCTACCATGATCTAGAGCTTTGGAGGCCCTGAAATCTGTAGTTAGGGAGGGGAGAGCCCCACAGGAGAAAGGGAAATCAAACCCAAACAAAACCAGATCTCCTGCCCAAAATGAGCCCGTAGCCAAACTTTCAGAATAACATGAATTTGTATTGATTTTTTTTAAAATTCACTGAGGAACCATTATGTGTCAGGCTGTGGGCTGGGAGATATAACAGGAAGCTTCACGGAACCTGCCATCTGATAGGTGAGGCAGATGACATATAAATGTATAACCACATCTTGTGCTAAGCGACATTGAGGAAAATAACAAGGTTTCATGAGAGAAACTTAAAAGTAGGGATCTATTTTTATGGTGATCAAGGAAAGTCTCTCTGAAAACAGGACACATAAGCTGTGACTTGAATCATGAGTAAGAATTGGCCAGTCAAAGAATGGTGGGAAAAACTTTCCAGGAAGCTGGAACAATGCATGTGAAGGTCCTGAAGCAGGAAAAAGCTTAGTAAGTTCCAAAAACTCAAAGGTCAATGTGGTGAGAGCATAGGAAGCCAAAGGTAGAATGCAAGAAGGAGGCAGGGAGCAGATGGTGCCAAGTCTAATAGGCCTGGACAGGAGTTATATTAATCCTAAACGCAATGGAAAATCACTGAAGATCCTGAAGCAGAAGGATGATATGATTCATTACTCAGCACTTAGCATTCTCTGAAACCATCTTATTTGTTTACTTGTTCTCTTCCTACTAATATATAGGATCTGAGAGAGCAGAGATTTTGTCTCTCTTGTTTACTGCTTCATACTGGCATATTGTAGGTGTTCCATAATATGTTTTTGAGTAATAGGATTTTTTTTTTAGAAATTGTGCTGCAATCACGCAAAATGTAGAAAAGTTGAAAAGGTCCTAAGGCCTCACATTTCACTCCTTGGCATATCTTTAGAGACACTTTGCACATGTACAGAGGACAGATATACAAATGTTTACTGCAACATCAATTATGAAAAGAAAAAACTGAAAATCATTTGAATGTTGATCAACAGAAAAATAAATTATGACCTATTTTGATAGCATACTGTACAATAATTAAAATGAATAAACTAAAGCTACTTGTATTAACATGAACAAATATAAAAAACACGTTAAGTGACACAAACAAGCTGCAATCTGATAACATCTATATAATACTACCAATATTTAAAAACAATACTAAATATTATGTATGGATTCAAATATGTAGCAAAAAGTATAGAGCATGCATGGGAATAATAAACTCTAAATTTATAGCTACCTGTGGGAAGGATAGGAGAAAATGGCATTAAGGAGAGGTATACTGAGATGCCATCAACTGTAACAACAAAGTTTTCCTTCTTTAAAAAAAAAACTGTGAATTAAATATACTACAATGTTAAGATTTTATAAACCTTGATGGCTTATTCTTGTCTAAATGTTTGAAATATTTTATAATGAAAAGTTTAAGATCACTTTTTAAAAAATAAGAACTTTGCAGAAGATGATGCAGGATTGGAACAGGAGAAACCAGTTAGGAAATTTCAGTGGTCCAGGTAAGGTGAGAGGATAGTCTGGGTTAAGAGAAAGGCAGCGGAGGTGAAGAGAAGCAGACAGATGCGTTGGAAGTTATGTCTACAGTACTTTCTGAAGGATTGGTTGGGGATGGAGGACTTGAGAAAGAATCTCAGGTTTCAATTTGAGAAACTGTATGGATGGAAGAGCCATTTACTGGAATGAGGGAGATGGAGATGAAGTAAAAGTCGACATATAAAGAAAGTCAAAAGGTTGATAAATCAGTTTATTAAGCAAGGTGAGGCACATCCTGTCGCCTAAATCAGTGGTTCTCCACTCTGGCTGCATGTGAGAACTACCTGAGAAGGTTTTCAAAATATCAGTGCCCGGCCTCCTCCCCATCTCAAATTGAATCAATCAATATTAGGCATTAGTATTCTTTAAATGTTCACAGGTGCTTCAAACATAGAACAATTGTCCTAAATGATAAAGATTTAAATGTCCTTATGATAAAGACTTAAATTGTCCTAAATGATAAAGACTTAAGCCACTAGTGAGATCAATAACATTTTTCTGATAGGGAAAGCCTTAGAATGGGAAAAAATAAGGATAAGGAGGTCAGCACATATTCTGGTGATTGCCTATCAGAGGTGTGGACCATGTTAGGCACAGCCTGTCTGTTCTTACCTTGTCAGGGTCTGCATCTCTGGAGAAGGGCCTCATCCACCACAGACCAACTCTGAGTAGACGAACTCCAAGACTGTGGGGTATGCATTGCCAAAATATCCAAAGCCGCATGAAAACTAGACGCAGAGATGCTTCAGCATGACCAAGGTGCACAAAAATGTTAGAAACCCTCCCCACCATCTCTCCAGCTCTCTACACCACCTGATAAACTTATAACTTGAGGAGAAAAAATAATTATGTTGATACATGTGTAAATGTTAATCTTCCAATTTAAAAGCTGGGAAGATTTATTTCATTAAGTCTTAGTAGTTTTTTAAAAACAACACATCTTAAAACATGCTTTGTCCAAGTCTTTATTATACTACTTATGGGATAATTCTCAAAAATTAACTCAAAACTTCATATAATCCAAAACTTAATATAATCTAATGGGAGATCAGAAGAGCTGATACAATTGCACATTTCCTAATCTTTAGATTAATTTTCCAATTTAAAAAGTGAAGAAAGCTGAGCCCAAAATTGAGGTATAAATTAATTGTAGGAGATGAAGAAAGCTAAGAAAATAACGAGATAAAAGGATATATTACTCTAATGTTACAGAGGGAAGAAAAGTTTAAAAACAGAAGATAGCAAACAATATATTTTGCTAGTCAAGTAATGACCACAAATGAGCATAATAGTAGGAGAAACATAGGGCATAAAGCCGGGGCCACATTTAGTCGAAGGTCAGAAAAAGTCTCCCAAAGAAAGTGAAATGTTTAAGCTGATATTCAAAAGATCAGTGTCCCAGGAAGAAGGAATAGTATCTAAAACCCAGAGGCAATAGAAAGCTTGTGAATTTGAGGAAATGAAAGAAGCTGAAGATGGCTTTCAAGGGAAGAGTCAGAGATGGGACAGGAAATGATGAGGATTTTTAGGCTGCTTAATTTTAAAATGGTTTATGATGAGGATTTTTAGGCTGGTTAGTTTTAAAACTACAGATGAGATTCAGGCTCCAAGGAGTGGAATTTGTTTGCCCCTTTGTTGGGAAACATTTACATTTCTAAGGGAAACCTCTATCTGTGAAGATGCCTCCCTCTCTGTGCCAGGAAGAAGGGGGGGATGGTCTTATCTCTAGAAGCTCTTAATCAATGCCAGAGGCAAGAACTTAAGTTGGTTACTGTCTGGCAACCTCATGTAACTGCCCCCCCCCCCCCCCACAAATCCTCCTTTGTCTTTAGCCGAGGATAAAATTCAAGCGGTGACTTCTGCCATTTACTCAATCCGGTTTGATTCTTATCTAAAGTTGTGGGACCGCCAAATGGCCAGACCATACAGCCACTGATACCATTTTAACTTTTTTACATATTCTTTGTCTTGTAAAGAGATAACTCACATACCTATGCCTTATAAAATTAGCCCTAACCCTCAACTCGGGGCAGCGGCAGGAGCTCTGACTGCCCGTGGGTCCTGTCCCCACGCACCAGCTCTGCCTGCCCATGGGTCCTGTCCCCATGCCAGCGGGGGCAGCAGAAGCGGCGGCAGCAGAAACTCTGACTGCCCATGGGTCCTGTCCCCATGCTATTCTACTCTCTAAATAAAAGAGCACTACTGCCAGATCTTGAGAGTCTAAGAAATCTTTCTTTCGACTCCTCGGCTCACCGACCCCGCATCAGGAAAGACCAGCTGGAGGCTGATGAAGGGGTGCCTAGTGACCAGGTTTAGAACTGGAAATTTATCACAGAGGAAGGGAGGTCACTAGAGGGCTTTAAGAAGGGGGTGGGAGTTTAATATGACTGATTCTCCATTTTAGAAAGAGCACTCTGGGTTACGTGTAAAGAATGGATTGGAAGCAAGAGATCCAGATGAGAGACAAACCATCTTTGGACTGACATGGTGGTTAGTGGTGGTAGGGGTGACGAGAAATGGACTGAGTTGAAAGATATTTAGGAACTAGAGTCAATCAGACTTGTTGATTAATTTGATGAAAGGCTGTGAAAGTTAGAAAAATCAAAAATGAGCCCATGTATCTGGTGCAGGTACCTGGGTGAGTGGTAGGGTGATTCGCTGAGTGAGGAACACAGGGAGGGACAGATCCTGTGACAGGGAATAGGGGTTGCCTTGTGCACATTTTTAGCTTTAATTGACTACAGGCCATTCACATGGTGGTGCTGCCCCACAAGTAGTTTGATATATATATATATCTCTTATATATCATAATATATATATATTTTTTTTTTTTTTGCCAAGGAAGACTCGCCCTGAGCTAACACCTGTTGTCAATCTTCCTCTTATTGCTTGAGGAAGATTTTCCCTGAGCTAATATACGTGCCAATCTTCCTCTATTTTGTGTATGTGGGTTGCTGCCACAGCGTGGCCGCTAATGATTAGTGTAGGTCTGTGCCCAGGAACTGAACCCAGGCCGCCAAAGTAAGGTGCACTGAACTTAACCTGTAGGCCGTGGGGTCGGCCTCCATTTATATATTTTTTAAATTTCAGGAAAAAGACTTGGACTGGTAAATAGAGACTGTTTAGGTAAAGATGAGGGACTCTGCTCAGTAACTTTTAACCTGAGGTCTTCAGGAGTTCACCACACTCATCAGCAAAGCTTCACAGAAGGCCAGGTAAAGAGCAAATAGTACCAATAAGAAGGTAGAGGGGTCGGCCGGGTGGTGCAGCGGTTAAGTTCACATGTTTTGCTTCTTGGAGGCCTGGCATTCGCTAGTTCAGATCCCAGGTGCGGACGTGGCACCGCTTGTCAAAAAGCCATGCTGTGGTAGGCATCCCACATATAAAATAGAGGAAGATGGGCCTGGATGTTAGCTCAGGGCCAGTCTTCTTCAGCAAAAAGAGGAAGATTGGCAGTAGTTAGCTCAGGGCTGATCTTCCTCCAAAAAAAAAAAAAAAAGAAGGTAGAAACATTGGGTCTATTTATTGCTGAAAATGGAAACTTGAATAGGAAACTAACAAATGCCTCTAGGTCTATAATGAAATATCACATGGAGAATAGTATCCAATTTTTATTCATCTCCCTTAGGACAAAAGAACAAGAAATGATCTACAACAGGAAAGATTTCTAATAAAGTAAAGGCTTCTTTAATAAGGTTGTTAAAATCTGGAATGAGTTTCTTATGATTGGGGTAGACTCTTCTTGCTTGAAGTATTTTTATGTCATAATATTTTTCCTATCTCAGATATTTTAAGTATAAGTGCTTTTGAGAAGTGCAGGGATCTTCTCAGCGCCTTTTGTGCAGACCTATTTTTTGCACGTGACACTCAGCTATAATTTTTAATATTTAAAAAGTCAAAGTGATAAGGCCAAAAGCAATTTTTACTTTTTAGCAATGGAACTGACCTATGCCTGCTACATGGAGAACAGTAATTGGATACCTTTTTGACTCAGGATCTTGCACTTGCAGCCTCATCTGCAAGTTCCTGAGTAGCATGTGATGTCACAGAAAATGGGTCCCACTTGCAAGGTCCACTAAGGCTGCAGAAGAACGAGCTTCTGCAGTCTGAGCTTTCAGGTCTTTGATAAAAGAGCTATGTTCACTGCCCTTGAGAATCCCAGCCAGCTCCAAAGAGACATATTTTGGAGGCACATAAGAAGCCTCAAAGCAAAAGACAATCCATCCCCTCTTCTTTTCACTTTCTCAGAGAAACCACTCAAAGCTTCCCAAGGCAGGAGCCAGAGTTAAGAATCTTATCCAGGTCTCAGACTCATGGCAAGGAAGGGTCGTATTAGATCTCTTTTATCCCTTCTGTATACAAGGCTTCTCTCTCCAACACTTTATAGTAAAATTTTCCAGTGTTCATGATTAAGCCAAGAACTAGTCTTAACCACCATTTAACCTCTAAGGGTGATTTTTTAACCACAATCTCAACTCCACCTTGGGTTCTTCAGAGCTGAGATGATCAAACTTGTCAAGTCTGAGAACACACACACACGATGGTAATTATGCTTTTAGAACATACAGATGAGGAAACGTTTAAATACAAAAAGCCCCTATTAATTCCTTGAAATGTTTAATGAATTTGTATCTGAGTTATTGTGTCCATAAATTATAGAAAAAAGGTGATAGAAGATATGTGTGCACATATGGTATTTCTTCCATCTATAGAAACTGTTAGGTATTCACAGGAATAGACCTTGCCAACACTGGAATCACTTGGGAGCTTTAGGTAAGCACTGATGCCCTAGCTCCCCTCTGACCAATTGAATCATAATTGGTGGGAGCAGGGACTGAGCAGGGGATCTGACTTCTGGCTGTTGGTCAAGGTTAAGGACCAATGCATTAGAGGTCCCTGAATATATCCAAGGCCTCTAGGTGTCTGAGGGAAACAGATTATAAACCACTGCTTTAGATATTTCAAGACAAATCTGCTTGTTAGCTTTTGTTTTATTTTGTTATGTTTTCTATTCACTTTCCACAAAGGCTTAACAGACCAGGCCTGCATACATTCCCCACCACCCTACTATCCATTCCCAACACAGGAAGGTTTGGAGACAAAGTTCAGTCCCACGTTTCACCCACATTCTCTTTCAAATGCTTTATGGAGTTGAAACATAGAGAAGCTAATGGAAATATAATATACAAAATGAATAAGCTATTAAAATTTAAACCAATAGACTGCCAAACTATCTGAAGCTTAAAAGAAAATTGCTTTTGACCAAGACAGCAACATACATCATTCCTTACTTCACTCTCCCTCACAAGAAGAACAACTAACAACTATTTAAGAACAAGACATCACTGAGAGACTCCTAAACACAGGGGTGAGGCTGAAGCACCCCCTTGCACCTCAGATACCAAGACAGACCGCATTAGAAGGATAAGAGAAGTGGCTACACATTGATAGCATTGCTCCTCCCCTAAACCAGCACAGCACCATGTGGCGAGGTCTCCCCTAAGCCTCTGGTTCCTCCAGTGGAAAACAGAACCCAAGGAGGACAACCAGCTTCCCCCAGCATTCAGGGTCACCTTGTGGGAGGCCCTACTCTGATCTTGCACCATGAGGATTGCAGGGGAATCTGTGGGGCTCAACCACTGTGAATCTGACTGTGATGGAGAAGGGGAAGGGGGAGGGGCTTGCAACAACCTGCACATGGATCTCGGCAGACCAAGTTCATACCTGCAGTGCTCAAATAGTAATCCCAACCAGCAGCTTTGGTGGCCTCACCTAACCAAGGAATTCAGTGCACACTCTGGCCTGATTTGGGTCCCCAAAGAATGAGCTATACAGGCCCTGTCTTCCGTCCTGCTGCCCTTCCAGGGCAGGGAAGCTAATTCATAGCCCCTAATTCATAGCCCCATCTAGCAGTGCATATAGTACCCAGTCCCAACCATCTAGAAAGCCTGTCCAGAGAATCTTGGCAACTGTGGAGCCCATCCTACAGCTTCATTTGAGTAGGGAACCAAGCCAGCAGTCCTATCCAACTTTTCTGAGCCAGTTGCACACCTCCATCATCCCCATCCTTAGAGCTCAAACAGTTGTCTCACCCCAAAATAGACCATAATAGCAGGCCCCACCTGCCCAAGGACATTACTAGCAGACATGCCCAGAAGCCCAAACTAAGCTGACTGGTTAAGAACTATCTCTGCCAAAGCAAACCTGTAAATTCTGAAAGAGGAACCGAATTACTCAAATGCACAGATAGCAATGTAAGGAATCAAAGATCACAAAATCATCAGATAAACATGACACCACCAAAGGAAGCTAATAAAGCTCCAGCAACTGACCCTAAAGAAATTGAGATTTATGAACTGTCAGACAAAGAATTCAGAATAATACTCTTACAGAAGCTTAGTGAACTACAAGAAAGCACAAATAGAAAACTAAACAAAATTAGGAGAACAATGCATGAACAAAATGAGAAGTTCAACAAGGAAGTAGCAACCAGCAAAAAAAAAACAAACAGAAATCCTAGAGTTGAAAAATACAATAACTGAACTGAAGAATTCAATAGAGAGCTTCAAAGTATACTTGACCATGCAGAAGAAAGAATCAGTGACCTAGAGGATAGGACCATGTCTGACCGGGCAAGGGAAACAAACAAAAAAAAAGGAACACATGGGATTATATCAAACTAAAAAGCTTCTGCGCAGCAAAGTAAACCATCAACAAAATGAAAAGACAACCTAACAATTGGGAGAAGATATTTGCAAACCATATATCAGATAAGGGGTTAATACCCAAAATATACAAAGAACTCATACATCTCAACAACAAAAAAACCAACAACCCAATTAAAAATGGGGCAAAAGATCTGAACAGAGATTTGCCCAAAGAAGATATATGGATGGCCAACAGGCATATGAAAAGATGTTCAACATCATTAGCAATCAGGGAAATGCAAATCAAAACTACAATGAGGTATCACCTCACTCCGGTCAGAATGGCTATAATTAACAACACAGGAAACAAGAAGTGTTGGAGAGGGTGTGGAGAGAAGGGAACCCTTGTCCACTGCTGGTGGCAGTGCAAACTGGTGCAGCCACTATGGAAAGCAGTATGGAGTATCCTCAGAAAATTAAGGATAGATCTACCATATGATCCAGCTATTCCACTGCTGGGTATTTATCCGAAGAACTTGAAAACACAAATGCATAAAGATACATGCACCCCTATGTTCATTGCAGCATTATTCACAATAGCCAAGACTTGGAAGCAACCTAGATGCCCATCAAGGGATGAATGGATAAAGAAGATGTGGTCTATATACACAAAGGAATAGTACTCAGCCATAAGAAATGGTGAAATCCAGCCATTTGTGACAACATGGATGCATCTTGAGGGTATTATGCTAAGTGAAATAAGTCAGAGGGAGAAAGTCAAATACCATATGATCTCACTCATAAGTAGAAGATAAACACAATGACAAACAAATACATAGCAACAGAGACTGAATTGGTGGTTACCACAGGGGAAGCGGGAGGGGGGAGGGCAAAAGGAGTGACTAGGCTCACATGTGTGGTGATGGACTATAATTAGTTTTTGGGTGTTGAACATGATGTAATCTACACAGAATTCAAAATATATTACAATGTACATCCAAAAGCTATATAATGTTATAATCCAATGTAACCAAAATAAGAAAAAAGTTGTGAAAGGTTGAAAGCTTTTCCTCTAAGATCAGTAACAAGACAAGGGTGCCGAAGTTCACCAGTCTTATTCAACATAGCACTAGAGGTCCTACCTAGAGCAATCAGGCAAGAAAAAGAAAGAAAATGTGTCAGAATTAGAAAGGAAGAAGTAAAACTGTCACTATTTGCAGGTGACATGATTTTATATAGAGAAAATCCTAACAACTCAACCAAATAACTGTTAGATCTAATCAATGAATTCAATAAAGTTGCAGGATACAAAATTATTATACAAAATCAGTAGCATTTCTATACAGTAACAACAAATTTTCTGAAAAAGAAATAAAGAAATCAATCCCATTTACAATAGCATCAAAAACATTAAAGTACTTATGAACAAATTTAACTCAGGAAGTAAAAGATCTCTATTCCGAAGACATTGATGAAAGAAATCGAAGAAGACACAAATAAATGGAAAAGTATCTTGTGTTCATGGGTTGGAAGAATTCATATTGTTGAAACGTCAGTATAATCAACATTCTATTCAACAGAAACAAGGCAATCCCCATCAAGATTCCAAAGGCATTTTTCACTGAGTAGAAAAAACGCTCGTAAAATTTATATGGATCCACAAAAGACCCCAAACAGCCAAAGAAATCCTGAGAAAGAAGAACAAAACAGGAGGAATTGCACTTCCTGACTTCAAGTTACACTATAAAGCTATACTCATCAAAGTAGTATGATACTGACATAAAAATTGACAAACAGACCAATGGAACAGAATCAAGAGCCCCAAAGTAAACCCAGCACATATGATCAACTAATATTTGACAAGGGAGCCAAGGATACCTAATGGAGACAAGACATCTTTTCAATAAATGGTGCTGGGATAACTGGTTATTCACAAGTAAAAGAATTAAACTGACCCCATATCTTACATCACTCACAAAAATTATCTCAAAATGGAGTAAAGACTGAAATGTAGGACCTAAAACTATGAAACTCCTAGAAGAAAACATAAGAATAAACTCTTTGACATGGGTCTTGGTAATGATTTTTTGGTTATGGCATCTAAAGAACAAGCAACAAAACCAAAAATAAACAAATAGGACCACATAAAACTAAAAAGCTTCTGCACAACAAAAGAAAACATCAGCAAAGTGAAAAGAAAACTTATGGAATGGGAAAAAATTTGCATACCTTATATCTGATAAGAGGTTAATATCCAAAATATATGAAGAACTCATACAATTCAATAGCAAAAAACCCAATTAACCCAATTTAAACATGAGCAAAGGACCTGAACAGACATTTCCCCAAAGAAGATATGTAAAAGGTGAACAGGTACATGAAAAGATGCTCAATGTCACTGATCACCGGGGAAATGCAAATCAAAACCACAATGAGATATCACCTCAAACTCATTAGAATTACCATCATCAAAAGACAAGAGATAACAAATGCTGGTGTGGATGTGGAGAAAAGGGAACGCTTGTGCACTATCGGTGGGATTGTAAATTGGTGCAGCCAGTAAAGAAAACAGTATGGAGGATCCACAAAAAAAGTAAAAATAGAACTATCATATGATCCAGCAATTCCAGTTCTGGGAATACATCCAAAGGAAACAAAAACACTAACTTGACTATGGTATGTTCTGGGCTCCTTTGTCAAAGATTAACTGTCCATAGATGTGTGGGTTTATTTTTGGGCTTTCAATTCTGTTCCATTGATCTGTGTGTTTTCTGCCAGTACCATGCTGTTTTGATTACTACAGCTTTGAAGTATATTTTGATATCAGGGAGTGTGATACCTACAGCTTTGTTCTTTTTTCTCAGGATTGCTTTGGCTATTTGGAGTCTTTCATTGTTCCACATAAAATTTAGGATTGTTTGTTCTATTTCCATGAAAAATGTCATTGGGATACTGATTGGGATTGCATTGAATCGGTAGATTTCTGGAGTCTTTTCAGGTAATGTGGACATTTTAACTATGTTAATTCTTCCAGTCCATGAGCACAGAATATCTTTCCATTTCTTTATGTCTTCTTCAATTTCTTTCAACAATGTCTTACAGTTTTCAGTGTACAGGTCTTTCATCTCCTTGGTTAAATTTATTCTTTTTGTTGTAATTGTAAATGGGATTGTATTCTTGATTTCCCTTTCTGCTAGTTTGTTCTTAGTGGATAGAAATGCAACTGATTTTTGTATGTTGATTTTATATCCCACAACTTTACTGTATTGTTAGTTATTTCTAATAGTTTTTTGGTGGATTCTTTAGAGTTTTCTACATGTGTAATCATGTCATCCACAAATAGTGACAGTTTTACTTCTTCCTTTCCAATTTGGATACCTTTTATTTCTTTTTCTTGCCTAATTGCTCTGGCTAGGACTTCTGATACTAAGTTGAGTAAGAATGGCAAGACTGGACATCCTTGTCTTGTTCCTGTTCTTCGAGAAATAGCTTTCAGTTTTTCACCATTGAGTGTGATGTTGGCTGTGAGTTTGTCATATATGGCCTATATTATGTTGAGAATTTTACACTCATCTTATTGAGAGTTTTTTTAAATCAATGTTTGTATGATTTTTGAGGTACTGAAATTTAAAGTATTTATTAATCAAATCTACCAGTCCTTTCCTCTATGTTTCCTTCTTTTTTTTTTCCAGGGGAAGATTCAGCCTGGGCTAACATCTGTTGCCAATCTTCGTCTTTTTTTTCCTTTTTTTTTCCTCACCAAAGCCCAAGTACATAGCTGTATATCCTAGTTTTAAGTCATCTGAGTTCTGCTATGTGAACCATTGCCACAGCATGGCAACTGACAGGTGGCGTGGTTCTGCTACTGGGAAGTGAACCTGGGATGCTGAAGTGGTAAGTGCTGAACTTTAATCACTAGGCTATCAGGGGTGGCTCTATGCTTCCTTCTTTTTTTTGCTGAGGAAGATGCACCCTGAGCTAACATCTGTGCCAATCTTCCTCTATTTTGTATGCGGGCTGCCGCCACAGCATGGCCACTGACAGGTGGTGTAGGTCCACACCCAGCAACCGAACCCAGGCTGCTGAAGCAGAGCACCCCAAACTTAACCACTAGGCCACTGGGGCTGGCCCCTGTGCTTCTTTCCTTTGGTTACGAGTTGAAAGACTTTCCTCTCATGAGATCAGACTAATCTTCAGTTATATTTCTTCCATTCTTTTATTACTTTATTCTCCTCTTTCAACTTTTTAAATAAAGCTTTAATATAATTTTCAAGTAAAGTAAATGATGATTTAGTTTGTTGTTTACCACATCATTATTCATTCTTCTACTGAAAACTTTTGACCATTTACACTTCTGATAAGAATCTTAACTGAAATAGAACAAATGAAAGAAATGGAATTAATCTTACTTTTATTGGCTGCTTTGGTTAAAGGTTTGGTGGAAAAGAAGGCCAACACTTGAAAAGCCATTGAATTTTCTGAGTGCAAATGTAGGATTTACTTGATAATATGTGGAATATATGCATTCTCATAATATTGACTATAATAATACTCAAACTTGTTTTTCACCTAGTATTTTAGGTTCAAATAAGAAATGTGTCTTGGTAGGATTTGAGTAAACCTTCTGTCCTACTTTTGTAATTCATCAAGAGATGAGTATATTTAATTCCTTATTCTGCTTAAAGTTAATTTTGATGTATAATGGGAGATAAGTATCTTACTCATCTTTTCCAAATATGTAACTAATGTAATAATCCATAATTTTCTTATTTATTTGAAATATTACTCTTATGATTAACTATATACATCTATTCACACACACATATATGCATATGTTTATATGTATGGCTTTCTATTCCTTTCTTCAATTTTTCTATTTTTAGAACAGTAGCTTACGGTTTTAATTATTGTAGTTTTGAGGTATATTTTAATATGAGGTAGTCACTGTATTTATCATTATGTTCTCACAAGAAAGAATGATTTTAAAATATTTTTTAAAACATTTCACTTTAACATGTATTTTAGATGTCTTAGAGGTTTTAGAACTTTTTAAAGCAAACTTTAAAATTACTTTTTAACATTAAACTTTTGTCAAACAGAAACAGTAACTTCCACATATCAACAATAAAACCTAAATAAAACACGTAATTAAAATTTTCAGATTGTCTCAATTGGCCACAGTGGGAAGAGTACAAAAGGCTTTCTGTTGGAGGTGGTCCTTGTTAGGTTTTAACCAGTGGACAAGACCAAGTCTCTAGTGTGTCACTGTTACATCTATACTCCTAACCCAGACCTGGCTTTTCATGCATCACTTTCTTGACTTTGGCTTTTCCTGTATCGCCTGGTTCCTGACTATTTGGCATTTGAACCACAGCTCCATGCTGACCATCCCTGGTCCGTATTTGCAGATTTCTTGGCCTTCCCGGTTCTATCTTACAGCCTCGTCTCCCTGATTCACTGCAGTTCTTAGATGACCCCACTGTGAGAGGAAGAAAGCTGCCTCTGGCTAGCTGACTCTTCCCATAACTCTCTCTTCATGTACTGGCCTTTTCTCAGACATTTTAATTACACACAGTAAAGCTTTTAGAGCATGAAGTTGCATTTTAACTCCACTTAGAATATGTCTGGACACTTACAATATATCTATAAAAGATATCTGTGCTATCTATTAAAAAACTTAAGAATTCATCATTTTCTTTTGTACTACCTCACCCGCAACTTTGGTTGCATCTAGGTTTGTTTAAGTACACTCTATGACGTTCGCACAACAGCGAAATCGCCTAACGACTCATTTCTCAGAACATATCCCTGTCGCCAAGTGACACACTGTTCTGCTTTAGCAACACAACTAAAGAATGGATAATCTCCCAAGCAACTTGGTAATAACAATGACTGTTTCAAAACCTCATATTAAATTCTTTTATGGCGTCGATTAGCCACTAATTCAGTTCAGAAGAATTAAATGTAAGTGTGCCCATTAAATGTTTACCAAATAAGCAGACCTGTATGTATTTACAGGCAGTTCCACCCCCTGCCACATCACTTCAGGTCCATACCAGGGGGAAGCTTCAAAAGATACAGACTTTTCGGTAATATTTTATACAATTCAAAACTCTACAAGTTTTTTGTGAAACAATTCAGAGAGAAGATTTTTGTTTATTGTAGAACAAGGACATTCTCTGAATACATATTAAGAATAACAATGATAATTTTGCACTTTTTCTCAGCAAGTGTCAAATTAGGAGGCCCAAAGCTTTAGCTATCTAGTTAACATATGCCATGTCTTTGTTTTTATGCGATATAATCTCAAGCCTTCTGTCAATTCAGAACAATTAGTTATCCTTCTTTGTGTGGAGAAAAGCAGAATAGTACATTTCAAGTCATTAAAGACTAATCAAAAATTTCAAGAACTTAGCCTTGCAAGCATTTTCTGGAAAATAAGTGATGTTTATGATAAGACATAAATGTAAGGAGATGCTCTTATGAATTGGAATTAAATCAGTGTTACTAATTGATCTACCAGTGAAAGCAATTTAAAAAACTTAAAACATATATTCAGACAGAAAAAGAAGCATTTTACATTTCAAGAGGGACTCAATTCTTTTCAAAAGGTGTCATTCTGTCTTTCCATTTTTAACTTTTTAATCAATAACAGAAATATATTTAGAATAGGAAATTGATGACTTCTCTATAGTTTTTATTTACAAAAGAAACACATATTATCAATAATTGCAAAGTATTAAATCTAAGGATTCAATAAAAATGTATTTTCAAAATTATTTCTACTCAGTGATTAGAAGTAATAACTTAGCAGGCTTTCAGGAAATATAGTGCTTTAAAATTATTTAATAATCAGTTTTAAGGGCCTCGTAAAACACATTGCATTGCACATTGCATGAGCAATGAAGCACAAATATATCTTAAAATAATTAAGGATAGAATTCTCTCCCAATCGTTTATTGTTTTTTTTAAAGTACTTACAAAATACACTGTAAATTGTTACCCAGATTTAAAAGTTTTGCTTTACAGAACATCTTGCTTCTTGTTTTTAAGACACTTCACAAGGAAAAACCAAGGTCACAACTTGCATTTTGGAGTCCTACAGGTTTTTCAATTTTTCTTCCCTCTTTGGCTGAATTTTTTGATAAAAATGAGACACTGGAAATTGTGAAACCTGAATAGATTTTGTCCTTGAGTTTTGCATTTTAGTTGCCCTTCTAATCTTGACTTTCATAAAGCTTGATGGATACTGTTAAGGTTTCAACCAATTTTAAGTTTTCGGGTTTATGATTTTTCTTTGATTGGTTATGTAACCTACAGCTTTCTACTACAGTTGTGTGCCACTGCATAACGACATTTCAGTCAATGAGGGACCACATATATGATGACGGTCCTGTAAGATCAGTACCATAGAGCCCAGGTGTGTAGGAGGCTGTACCATCTATGTTTGTGTAAGTGCACTCTACGATGTTTCTACAATGACAAAATCATCTGACTGAATTTTCAGAATATATCCCCATCATTAAGCGATGCATGACTGTATTCATTAAAATGGTTTTGCAAATGACTTAAGGCCTGTTACTTTGACAAATAAAAGCCAGGCTTCTTATTCTGCCTGTAATTGAACAATAATTACAGTGTTGATTATCTTTTGTTGGGCCTGCTTAATAAAGCCCTAAGTAGTTTAGTGGGATTTATAGCTTCCAGGATTTGAACAAGAGGTCATAGAGGCCTTTACTTTTTGCCAGCTGACCTTTTGTTTGAGTTTAAATTAACCTAACAGCGCTACTTTTTATATCTGCTCTCAGAAGTCAGGCCGGCACAGTACACTACATAGATCCCTACAGCTGTCTAACTAATGACGCTATTTTAATTCTTTTATTAAAATTTTTTTAAATATCTAGGTGATTTAGACTAAGTGGAGTTAATCACTGCAAACACAGGAATGTAAATGACAGAACAGTTAGATCAGCGACATGCTTTAATGAATATTAAACTGCTCTCTGCAAACTCTTAGAAATATTGGTTGTTGAAGATGAGAAGACTTTTTTTCTATGCACCTTTCTGATACTCTTTTTTCTCCCAGTTTTATTGAGAAATAATAGACATACATCACTGTATAAGTTTCAGGCATACAGCGTAATGATTTGATTTACATATATTGTGAAATGATTACCCCAGTAGGTTCATCTAACAGCCATCTTCTCATATAGATACAATAAAAAGAAAAGAAAGGAAAAAAAAATTTCTCCTTGTGATGAAAACTCTTAGGATTTACTCTCTTTACAACTTTCCTACATATCATAGAGCAGTGTTAGCTATAGTCATCTTGTTGTACACTATATTACTTATTTATCTTATACTATTTATTTGTACTTATTTATCTTATAATTAGAAGTTTGTATCTTTTGACCACCTTCCTCCAATTCCTCCCGTCCCCCACCCTCCACCTCTGGTAACCACAAGTCCAATCTCTTTTTCTGTAAATTTGGTTGGGTTTCTTTTAGATTCCACATATAAATGAGATCATACAGTGTTTGTCTTTCTCTGTCTGACTTATTTCACTCAGCATAATGCCTTCAAGGTCTATCCATGTTGTTGCAAATGGTAGGTATTCCTCGTTTTTTATGGCTGAATAATATTCCATTGTGTATGTGTGTGTGTGTGTGTGTGTGCGCGCGCGTGTGTGGGTGGGTGGGAGTGTCACAACTTCTTTATCCATTCATCCATTGATGTACACCTAGGTTGTTTCCATGTCTTGACTATTGTAAATAATGCTGCTGTGAACACGCAGGTGCAGATATCTTTTCAATAAAGAAAGGAAAGTCTCTTCAATAAATGGTGTTGGGAAAACTGGATAGCCACATGCAAAAGAATGAAAGTATACTATTATCTTATACCACAGAAAAAATAACTCAAAATGGATTAAAGACTTGAGTGTAAGAACTGAAACCATAAACTCCTAGAAGAAAAAATAGGCAGCATGCTCTTTGACATCAGTCTTAGCAGTATCTTTTTGAATACCATGTCTCCTCAGGCAAGGGAAACAAAAGAAAAAATAAACAAATGGCACTACATCAAAGTAAAAAGCTGCTGCACGGCAAAGGAAACCATCAATAAAATGAAAAGACAACCTACCAATTAGGAGAAAATATTTGAAAATTATATATCAAATAAGGGGTTAATATCCAAAATACATAAAGAACTCATACAACAACAAAAAAACAAACAACCCAAGCAAAAATGGGCAGAGGATATGAACAGATATTTTTCCAACATATATATAAAGATGGCCAATACATATGAAAAGATGTTCAATGTCACTAATTATTAGGGAAATGAAAATCAAAACTACAATAAAATATGATCTCATGCCTATCAGAATGGCTATTACTAAAAAGACAAGAAACAAGTGCTGGAGAGGATGTGGAGAAAAAGAAACCCTTGTACACTGCTGGTGGGAATGTAAATTGGTGCAGCCACTATAGAAAACAATACGGAGGACCCCCCCAAAAATTAAAAATAGAAATACCATATGATCCAGCTATTCCACTTGTGAGTATTTATCCAAAGAACATGAAAACACTAAATCAAAAAGATGTATGCACTCCTATGTTTATTGCAGCATTATTCACAATAGCCAAGACTTGGAAGTAACCTAAGTGACCATCAACAGAAGAACGGATAAAGAAGACATGGTATATATACATAATGGAATACTACTCAGCCATAAAAAAAGATGAAATCTTGCCATTTGCAACATTAAAGATGGACCTTGAGGGTATTGTGCTAAGTGAAATAAGTCAGACAGAGAAAGACCATTACCATATGACTTCACTCACACATGCAAGATAAACAAACAAACACAGAGATACAGAGAAAAGATTGGTGGTTACCAGAAGGGAAGGGGGTGGGGAGAGGGCAAAATGGGTAAAGGGGCACATAAGTATGGTGACAGATGGCAACTAGACTTTTGGTGGTGAACACAATGCATTCTATACAGAACTTGAAATATAATGAGGTACACCTGAAATTTGTATAATGTTATAAACCAATATGACTGCAATTAAAAAAAGGCAAAAAAAATACAAACAGAATTCAATGTAAAATAAAATTGGAAAAATATTTTTAAACACTTATGGCTGACAAAGCGTTAAATCTTTAACATACAGAATTCTTAAAAATCAATGAGAAAAAATGAGCAATGGATAGGAAGAGCAATTACCAAAAGAAAAAATTTTCATGGGCTATAAATACGTGAAAACTATCAAATTACAATGGTTGTAGCTTTTGCTATAAAACTGGCAAAGATTAAAAATTTAAGATGTTAAGATACTTGACTTTATTGAAAATTTTTGTGAAAGTCTACTTTTATACATTGCTGATGAAAATACAAATTAGTACAATATATACGGAGGACAATTTGGCAATAAGTGACAAAAACCTTCAAAATTTTAATACTCTTCAATACAGTAATTTCATCTCTAGTAATTTATGATAAGAAAAATTGAAAAATACCTAAATATTCGACAGGAAATTGATTATATTATGGTATATCCACACTATCACTAAAAAAGCATTGTAGGTTATTATTATACAAGTTATAAGTCATTTTATTATGACATGAGGAAACGATATGAAAAAAAGAGGTTTAGGGGTCAGGCTGGTGGCATAGTGGTGAGGTTTGCGTGCTCTACTTTGGCAGCCCAGGGTTCATGGGTTCAGATCTCAGGCATGAACCTACACACCACTTATCAAGCCATGCTGTGGCAGTGTCCCACATACAAAATAGAGGAAGACTGACACAGATGTTGACTCAGTGACAATCTTCCTCAGGCAAAAAGAGGAAGATTGGCAACACATATCCGCTCAGGGCCAATCTTCCTCACCAAAAAAAAAAAAAGAAAGAAAGAAAGAAAAAAAGTTGAGAAAGCAGCACTAATTAGCATAGTTACTTGAGGTGATGGGATTATATCCATCACTATAGCTTCAAAAATGCCCTCCAAAAAGACAGAAGTCATTATACTATTGGATTGTCAGTAAAATAGATAGCCAAGATATACCAAATGACTGTCAAGATGGAGACAGGTCACTCTTAATAAATAATAGAAATATGTGAAAAATAGACAGCGTAGCATTCTATACTTTCAGCAGGATACAGCAGCAGTCTAAATGGCCCTGTTATTTTTTAAGCCATTATCACCCTGGCTATAAAACTCTTCACCATAAAAATTAAGTCCAATTGAAATGGTATACCAGTGCCAAAGGAATTTGATATTTCCTGAAAATCACAGAGAACTAAGAACAAAAAGATTGCCAAGCTACTACAGTTGGGCAACATTCTGATATGTGAAATGGATGGATTTTTCAACTCTCTCAGACTCTCACCCTCTCCACATTTAATTGCTAAACATCACAGTATCTTATGTGGCATAGATATAATGCTGGAAAACATCCTGACTTTCCAAAAAGATGAATACTAGAAACCAAAAACTAGTAGCCTGATATTGGTTCCTAAAATAAAATTCTCAACAAACTATTAAATCAGTAGATGTAAGTCTGGAAGAAAAGGATAAGAACAAATCTTCCAGCCATAAGTGTGTGTTCAACCACTGAAAGCCCAGGTTGGAAAAGATCAGGCCCCATCCATTGGGAACAGGACTTGGAGGCAGCATGTCACTACTTCCCACCAACCTTCCAGGTGGATCTGGGGCTGGTGGTTTCCATACACATTCCCTTCCCCACTATAAGCCACTGTGTCCCTGAAGCCCTTCTTTCCAGTCCCTAGGCCAGGCTCTCCATTTCTCTGGTGCTCACCCCAGCTTGACTGCAAATAAGCAGCAGTGCTGAGAGTACTTGGACTCCATCTAGAAGTTATACGGCCTTGTGCTCCACAAAACAATGGAGACACAAATTTCCAGCCCTCCAATTTGAGAGGAAGAGTGATACATCAACCTGAAGGTGTCAACACGTGGTTAAGTCTTTCAGAGGATTGTTTCCATCAGCAGGAATCATTTGTAAATGGTCTGGATAGACACAGGGATTGTCTCGGCACTCAGGGTACCTTTTCCAGTATGAAGCACCAAATGCTTTCTAAGAAATGCTTGCATACCTTGGAGAACTGAGTCAGCCTGGCTTTTGGCAGCCTCATCTAAGTTATTTCACCTTGGATAGGGTTGGGTAGCCCCTCCTGGAACTGGTCTCCTGCCTACTGCCTTGTTCCAGATATTTCCTTGGCCAGCTGGCAAAACGCTGCAGTAGCCTTTTTACAAACTAGATCCAGCCCTTGGCAGAGCCAGCCAATTACACCATTCATTGTATTTTCAGGGCTGGGTTCTGCTGGGTTAGGAAAATTGGACATACCAGCTGGCACTCACTCTCATAGAAGCAACAGAGTCAGGAACAATTCCATAAATCTCAGTTCATGTCTGAGATATTTCAATAAAATGAGCAATCAATTAAACCAACAACAATTTTTTCCTAGTTTAGGATCTGCATAGGATAAAACAACAAAAGCAAAAAGCACAACAAACCCTGGGCTGCTCAAATCTACAAGACTCCCACATGCTTCTTTATACAGAGCTATAACAGACTTCCAATAATATCTATGGAAACTCCAAGTTTAAAACTTCAGTGCCCTGTCCCTTTACCTTACTTAAAAAGAAAGATTATCTCACGGGTATCATTGGGTATTGTCCCCTCCACCGTAATCCATCCACCAACATGTGCATATACAAGTACATCTGATACATCTGTCTACGCACTATACCCAACGACAGGACACTTCATATTATTGGTCAAGTTGACATTGAGCATTTACAAAAATCGACTAAAAGCTGGGTCATCAAGTCAGCCAATTTGAAATCACCACGTCAAATAACTTGTATCACGCAGAACATATCATTTAACCCCAATGTACTGTAGTTAGAAACAATAAAAAAGTGTAACTAAAGAAACAAAATATTTGAAAATTTAAAATACATTTCTGAACAACCTGTCAATCAAAAAAATCAAAATTGAAATTATAAACTATTTAGAAGAATACCAGGATGATTACATAAATATTATGTACCAAAACTATAGGACACAATTAAAGAGGTTCTTAAAGGTTAGTCTTAAGTGCTTGCATTAGAAAAGAAAGAAAAGCTCAACTTAATAAAGTGATCACCCAACCATAAGGAATTAGAAAAAAATAACAGTAAAATAAACTCAGGAAGATGAGAGAAAATAATAAAAATAAGAGCAGAAGTTAATGAAAAAGAAAATAAACATATAATGTAGAGGATCACAAAGGTCAAAAAAGTAATAAAATATACAAATCTCTAGAGAGAATAATCAAGGGGAAAAAAGAGAGAGGCATTAAAATTTTTAAACCAGGAATAAAAAGGGGGCAAAGCTACAGTTGCTTCAGAGATTAAACAGATAAGATGTTATGAACGACTTTGTGCCTATAAATTTGAAAACTTAGATGAAATAAACAGATATGTACAGGTTAAAAAGAAAGTCTTTAAAACACGCAGAACATGGAGAGTCCTATAGGCTTTAACGAAATTGAATCAGTAGTTTAAAATAGTCCCATTAAACACACACACATACACATACACACATAGGCACTGGATGGGTATCTCAGCTATTTTACCAAACATTCAAACATTGGGAAATTCTAATCTTACACAAACTATTTCACACAATGGAAAAAGATCCATTTGTGATATAACTTTGCTTTCAAAATCAGACAAGGATATTATAAGAAAAGAAAAATAGAGATCAATCTCATTTATAATAAACATTTTTATAAAATAAGTCAGACAATATATAAAAAGGCTAATTTATTATGATCAAGTTGGTGTATCCTAGGAATTCTAGATTGGTTCATCAAGAGAAGATCAATTAAAGTAATTCACCACATTAACAGTTTAAGGTGAAAAAAATCATATCTTAATAGAGACAGAAAAAATTAGATAAAATTCTACATCCATTTGTGATTAAAAAAATAAAAGCAACAACCTCCTTAGCAAACTGGGAATAGATGGCTCTTTCTTTTTTTTTTTTTTTTAAGAAATCATGTCATATTTTAAGTGATAGTCCTTTTTCCCCTTGGGGAAGGAAGGTTCTTTCTTAACCCAATAAAGGGCGTTTCACAAACCCACTGAAAGCTCATACCTAACAACAAAACTTTGAAAGCGTCCTCCATAAGATCAAGTTCAAGATAAGGATTACTGTTTTTATCAATCTTATTTTACATTGTACTGGAGGTCCTTGCACAGTAAAGCATGAAACATAAATAAAGGTAAAGAATTGGAAAGAGAGAAATAAAACTTTCATTATTTGCAGATGATATGACTGCTCACATGGAAAATTAAAAAAAAAAAAAAGCTTAACGCATAGTGGCTATTTAATAAATGTTTGTTCAGGAAAATAAGCAACAAAATAGTTGTGAGGATTAAGTGAAATAACCTATGTTGACTATTTGGCACAGAGTAGGAACTTAGTAAATACTAATTTCCTTTCCCTTAAAATTTACTTTTAGGTTTCTATGTCACATGGGAAAAGGATTTTTATTCACTTTTTTTTTTTTTTTTGGTGAGGAAGATTGGCCCTGAGCTGCCATCTGTTGCCAATCTTCCTCTTTTTGACTGAAGAAGATTGTTGCTGAGCTAACACCTGTGCCAATCTTCCTCCATTTTTGTATGTGCTATGTGGCCACAGCACGGCTTGATGAGTGATGTGTAGGTCCATGCCCAGGATCTGAAACTGCGAACCCTGAGCCACTGAAGTGGAGTGCCTGAACTCAACCACCACACCACCAGGCCAACCCCAGGGGAAAAGGATTTTTAAAAAGTAAAAACTCAAATTAATAAGATGGATGTTAGAACCAAAATCAATACACAAAAATAAATTGCATTTCTAGATACAGACAACAATTGGCTAAAAATGTAAATTTTTAAAAGATACAATTTAAAATAGAAATAAGCATTTTTAAATATCTAGGATAAAATAAAGAATGGGTAAGACTTCTGTAGAGAAAACAAAAATTTTATTGAAAAACATTAAAGAAGATTAAGTAAATAGGAAGATCCATCATATTATTTGGTAAGAAAACTGAATATTATAAAGCATATCATAGTTCTCTCCAAATTGATCTACAACTTCAGCACAATTCCAATAGAAATTCTATCAGAATGTGTATGTGCATGTCAAACTCAACAAGCTGATTACAAAATTTATTTGAAAGAATAAAGAGTCAACAAAGGCCAAGAGAGTCCTGAAGAAGAACAAAGTGTGTGGTGGGGTTGGGAGATTCTCCCTAGTAGCTATCAAAACTTATTATAAACTACGGAAACTAAGGCTGTTTGATATTGGTGCAGACCAAATCTGCAGCCCAAAGAAAGACCAAATAGACCAAAGAAAGAACAGAGAGCCTAGTAACAAACACATGTTTACATGGAAAATGGATTTAAGACAAAGCAGACATTACAGATCATGAGAAAAGACGAACTAGTCAATAAATAACACTAGGTGAACTGTTTATCCAAATAGGAAAAAAAAAGAAGCTGTATTCCTATCTCACACTCTAACACAAAAATGAAGTGTAATTAGATTAAATACTTGCTATCAAACACCAAATTATAAAATTTTCCAAAGACAATATAGAATATTTTTCTTTATAACCTCTTGTTTCTTAAACAAGAAGCAAAGAATGCAAAATTTAATAACAATATCAATAAATTAAATTGCATTAAGCTCAATTAAGAATGAAAAGCAAGCCATAGAGAAGAAGATATTAACAATAAATGTAACCAATAAGGGGTTAGTGTTGAGAATATATCCATGTAAAGATCTCTTAAAAGTCTATAAGAAAAAGGCAAACAGTAGGAGAAATGGGCAACTGACATGAACAAGAATTTCATAGAATAGGAAACACAAATAACACAAACATACGAAAAGATGATTGAGGAGATGTTCACAGAGTTCACCATGGAGCATGTGCATGTCTTCCTATCCACTGTGAGTAACTTCTTCTTTTCCTGCCTGGAGGTAAATGAGGGCCATGGACCAAGTGGCTATAGGGAGAGTGGTTCAGCAGGGAAAGCCATAGTTTGTGCCCAGGTGGCCATGGTGTTGCTGGCCCAATACATATTCACCTTGAAGACAGCCAGTAGAAAATCAAGATCAGGAGTTCTTGTCAAGATGGCGCTGTTAGCAGACGTTGAACTCGCCTCTTCCCACGAACACAACCAGGTTACAACAATTTTGGGAAGAATCACCCTGGACTGAAAACTGAAAACTGGATAAAAAGAACCCCCACGACAAGGGACAGTCCTGACGAAAGCAGAAGAGGTAGTAACTCCGGCCAGAGAGGAAAAAAGCCACCTTTGGGAGCAGCAGAGCTTCTCAGCTGGCCAGGCGGGAGCCAACCTAAGGTATGCAGCCCTCCCTGGAGGAGTGAGGTCCGAAGCAGGGGCAATAGTGCTATAACCATCCTTCGGACTCAGCCCAACTGAGAGCGGGGTCTTACTATCTGGCTTTGCCGGCTATTAACTGCAGCGAGGACACCCCAGAAAAGCTATCGGCCGAAAGCCGAAAAGATCTGGGTCTTAAAGGGCCCACCTTTAAGCACAAACTCACTCATTGCAGCAACGTAAAATCACCAGAGAGAAGGCTGACTGTCCTTTGGTGGAACAAGACTCACCTGGTGGGCTCTGGGTGCATCTTGGTGAGAGGAGGATCCTCTCCTGAGACTGAGACATTGGTGGGGGTCGTTGTTCTGAGCTGGTCCAGGCGTGCTGATACGGACACTGGTGGGGGCCATTGAGGTGCGTCCCTTAGGCTGTTAGCCCAGGGGTCTGCCACACCCACTAGAGCACAGATTTAATCCAGCTCAGCCAGGGCAGGCAACCCGCCCTAGGGACTGGCCCCACCTAACAGCAAACCCTCAGGCTACTTTTCAGCCTGCATTGACTGAGTGCCTTGATCCTCTACAGGCAGGCAAGGGTGTCTGCCTCTGTGGGGCAGGGCTTGTGTGAGGACCAGGTGAACTGTGGGGGGCATTGGGGCAGAGGTGGGGGCCTCTGCGGTGTGGTGGTGGGGTACGCTCCAGGGGGTTGAGAAGTGTGCACGGACCAGGACTGTGTTGACAGTGTATGTGGTCCAGAGAGGGGTGAGACTTATCAGAGGCAGAAGACTTGTGCTTCACAAATAGTCATAAAAAGGGTCAGCCCCACCTTCCAAAGCCTGAAACAACTGAGTGCCTCCATGCCAAGGGCCACCTCCACTCAGCTGCACTCCTAAGAGAACTGACATCAGCCTTGTTGGCCTCAGGCCTATCACAACTGTATGCCCCTGAGCCTAGCAACCACCTACACTGGGTACCAACCCAATTAAGAGGACACCTGCAATAAGAGTGTGCTAATAGACTTTGTAGCCAACAGTGCTGAGGCCCCTCCAAACTGGATTTACAAACAGCTGGCCAGGGAAGGAAAGATCAGACTCCCTGGGTACCTGCAGTGGGAGCAACCCTGCCACAGCAGAAGAACACAAGTAGCCCACAAAGGGGTCACTCCTGGTTCTTATGGTCTGGTGATGAGAGGGAAGCACACTGCTGGGCCTCATAAGGCATCTCATACATAAGACCACTTCTCCAAGATCAGGAGACATAGCCGACTCACCTAGTACAAAGAAAATAGCACAGAGAAAGAGGCATAATGGGGAGGCAAAGGAATACTTTCCAAGCAAGAGAACACTACAAAACACCAGAAAGAGAACTAAGTGAAACCGAAACTAGCGACCTCCTTGACAAGGAATTCAAACAAAATATAATGAGGATGCTCACAGATATGCAGAGAAGAATAGATGAACACAGTGAGCACATCAGCAAAGAATTGGAAGATATAAAAAAGAACCAATCAGAAATGAAGAATACAATACTTGAAATGAGAAATTCACTAGAGAGACTCAATAGCAGAGTAGAGGAAGCAGAAGAACGGATCAGCGAGCTAGACAAAAGATTAGAGGAAATCACCCAAGCAGAACAGAAAAGAGAAAAAAGAATTAGACAGAATGAGAACAGTGTAAGGGAACTCTGGGACAATATCAAGTGTGCTAACATTTGGATTATAGGAGTCCCAGAAGGAGAAGAGAGAGACAAAGGGGCAGAAAATTTATTTGTCGAAATAACAGAGGAAAATTTTCCTAACCTGAGGAAGGAAACAGACATCCAAGTTCAGGAAGCACAGAGAGCTCCAAACAAGAGAAGCCCAAAGAGGCCCACACCAAGGCATATTATAATCAAAATGTCTAAAATTAAAGATAAAGAGAGAATCCTAAAAGCAGCAAGAGAAAGGCTACAAGTGACATATAATGGGAAGCCCATCAGGCTGTCAGCAGACTTCTCAGTCGAGACCCTACAGGCGAGAAGAGAATGGCATGACATATTTGAAGTGCTAAAAGGAAAAAACCTACAACCAAGAATACTCTATCCATCAAGGCTGTCATTCAGAATGGAAGGAGAAAGAGCTTCCCAGACAAGCAAAAATTAAAGGAGTTTATCACTAAGAATCCAGTTCTACAAGAAATGCTGAAGGGACTTATTTAAGTGGGAAAGTAATGACCACAAATAGAGATAAAAGAAAAAAAATTATCAAAAATAACCCAAACAACAATAAGAAAAAACAGGCAATAAAATCACTTGTAAGGTAAAAGTATAGTAAAGGCAGCAGATCAACTACCTGTGAAGGTAATATGAAGAGTAAAAGACAATGTACTAAAATTACCTATTTCAATGATAAGAGGGTAATGGATATACACACACTAAACAAAAGACTATATATGATGTGAAAAACATATAATGTGGAAGGAGGGGAGTGAAAAAGTAGAGCTTTTAGAAAGAGGTCAAGCTAAAGAGTCTATCTACTCAATATAGACTGTTATATGCATAGTATATTAAATAGGATCCTCATGGTAACCACAAACCAGAAACCTATAACAAGCAGGAAAAAAAGTAAGACAAAAGAAATCAAACATATTACTAAAGATAGCCATCAAACCACAAGTGAAGAGAGCAAGAGAAAAAGAAAGGAACTGAGAAGAACTACTAAAACAACCCAAAAAAAGAAAAAGTGACAAAATGGCAATAAATACATATTTATCAATAGCTACTTTAAATGTCAATGGATTAAATGCTCCAATCAAATGCCTTAGGATGGCCAACTGGATAAAAAAACAAGATCCATGTATATGCTGCATACAAGAGACACACTTCAGACCTACAGACACTCACAAACTGAAAGTAAAAGGATGGAAAAAGATATTCCATGCAAATGGCAAAGAAAAGAAAGCAGGGGTAGCAATACTTATATCAGACAAAATAGACTTTAAATCAAAAACTGTAATAAGAGACAAAGACGGGCACTATATAATGATAAAGGGAACAAGCCAACAAGAAAATATAACACTTGTAAATATCTACGCACCCAACATAGGAGCACCTAAATATATAAATCAATTATTAACAGACATAAGAGGAGAAATAGACAGTAACACAATAATAGTAGGGGACTTTAACACTCCACTTACACCAATGGATAGATCATCCAAACAGAAGATCAATAAGGAAACACTCGCCTTAAAGGACACATTAGACCAGATGGACTTAGTAGATATATACAGAACATTCCACCCAAAAACCACAGAATACACATTTTTTTCAAATGCCCATGGAACATTCTCCAGGATCGATCACATATTAGGCCACAAAACAAGTCTCAATAAATTTAAGAAGATTGAAATAATACCATGCATCTTTTCTGACCACAAAGGTATGAAACTGGAAATCAACTACAGAAAGAACACCAGAAAAGCCACAAAAATGTGGAGATTGAACAAAATGCTACTGAACAATGATTGGGTCAATGAAAAAATCAAAGAAGAAATAAAAAAATTCCTGGAGACAAATGAAAATGAAAACACGACATGCCAAAATCTGTGGGATACAGCAAAAGCGGTTCTACGAGGGAAGTTTATAGCAATTCAGGCCTACCTCAACAAAGAAAAAAAATCCCAAATAGACAATCTAAAAGTGCACCTAAAGGTACTGGAAAAAGAACAACAAACAAAGCCCAAAATCAGCAGAAGGAAGGAAATAATAAAAATCAGAGCAGAAATAAATGAAATAGAGACTAACAAAACAATAGAAAAAATTAATGAAACCAAGAGCTGGTTCTTCGAAAAGATAAACAAAACCCTTAGCTAGACTCACCAAGAAAAAAAGAGAGAAGGCTCAAATAAATGAAATCAGAAACGAAAGAGGAGAGATTACAACAGACACCTCAGAAATATAAAAGATAATAAGAGAATACTATGAAAAGCTATACACCAACAAATTGGAAAATCTAGAAGAAATGGATAAATTCTTAGAAACATACAACCTCCCAAAACTGGACCAAGGAGATGTAGAAAATTTGAATAGACTGATCACCAGTAAGGAGATCGAAACAGCAATTAAAAACCTCCCAAAAAATAAAAGTCCAGGACCAGATGGCTTCCCTGGTGAATTCTACCAAACATTCAAAGAAGACTTAATGCCTATCCTTGTCAAACTCTTCCAAAAAATTGAAGAGGAGGGGAGGCTTCCTAACTCCTTCTACAAAGCAAACATTATCCTGATACCAAAACCAGACAAGGACAACACAAAAAAAGAAAATTATAGGCCAATATCACTGATGCACATCGATGCAAAAATCCTCAACAAAATACTAGCAAATCGAATACAACAATACATTAAAAAGATCATACATCATGATCAAGTGGGTTTCATTCCGGGGATGCAGGGATGGTTCAACATGCGCAAATCTATCAACGTGATACACCACATTAACAAAATGAAGAATAAAAATCACATGATCATCTCAATAGATGCAGAGAAAGCATTTGACAAGATACAGCATCCATTTATGATAAAAACTCTAAATAAAATGGATATAGAAGGAAAATACCTCAACATAATAAAGGCCATATATGACAAACCCACAGCAAATATCATTCTCAATGGAGAAAAACTGAAAGCTATCCCTCTAAGAACAGGAACCAGACAAGGATGCCCACTGTCACCACTCTTATTTAATATAGTATTGGAAGTCCTAGCCAGAGCAATCAGGCAAGAAAAAGAAATAAAAGGGATCCACATTGGAAAAGAAGAAGTGAAACCGTCAGTCTTTGCAGATGAGATGATTTTATATCTAGAAAACCCTAAAGAGTCCACTAAAAAACTTTTAGAAATAATAAAGGAATACAGTCAAGTTGTGGGATACAAAATCAATGTACAAAAATCCGTTGCGTTTCTATACACTAACAATGAAGTAGCAGAAAGAGAAATTAAGAATACAATCCCACTTACAATTGCAACAAAAAGAATAAAATACCTAGGAATAAACTTAATGAAAGAGGTGAAAGATCTGTACACCGAAAACTATAAAACATTGTTGAAAGAAAAAGAAGAAGACACAAAGAAATGGAAAGATATTCCGTGCTCTTGGATTGGAAGAATTAACATTGTTAAAATGTCCATACTTCCTAAAGCAATCTATAGATTCAACGCAATCCCTATCAAAGTTCCAACAACATTTTTTACAGAAATAGAACAAAGAATCCTAAAATTTATATGGAACAACAAAAGACCCCGAATAGCCAAAGGATTCCTGAGAAAAAAGAACAAAGCTGGAAGTATCACTCTCCCCTATTTCAAATTATACTACAAAGCCATAGTAACCAAAACAGCATGGTACTGGCACAAAAACAGACACACAGATCAATGGAACAAAATTGAGAGCCCAGAAGTAAACCCACACGTTTATGGACAGCTAATATTCAACAAGGGAGCCAAGAGCATACGATGGAGAAAGGAGAGTCTCTTCAATAAACGGTGTTGGGAAAACTGGACAGCCACATGCAAAAGAATGAAAGTAGACCATTCCCTTACACCATGCACAAAAATCAACTCAAAATGGATTAAAGACTTGAATGTAAGACCCGAAACCATGAGACTTCTAGAAGAAAACATAGGCAGTACGCTCTATGACATTGGTCTGAGCAGCATATTTTCAAGTCCCATGTCCGACCGGGCAAGGGAAACAAAAGAAAAAATGAACAAATGGGATTACATCAAGCTAAAAAGTTTCTGCACAGCAAAGGAAACCATCAACAAAATGAAAAGACAACCTAACAATTGGGAGAAGATATTTGCAAACCACATATCAGATACGGGGTTAATATCCAAAATATACAAAGAACTCATACAGCTCAACAACAAAAAAACCAACAATCCAATTAGAAAAATGGGCAAAAGATCTGAACAGAGATTTCTCCAAAGAAGAAATAAAGATGGCCAACAGGCATATGGAAAGATGCTCAACATCATTAGCTATCAGGGAAATGCAAATCAAAACTACAGTGAGGTATCACCTCACTCGGGTCAGAATGGCTATAATTAACAACACAGGAAACAACAAATGTTGGAGAGGGTGTGGAGAGAAGGGAACCCTTGTCCACTGCTGGTGGCAGTGCAAACTGGTGCAGCCACTATGGAAAGCAGTATGGAGTATCCTCAGAAAATTAAGGATAGATCTACCATATGATCCAGCTATTCCACTGCTGGGTATTTATCCAAAGAACTTGAAAACACAAAGGCATAAAGATACTTGCACCCCTATATTCACTGCGGCATTATACACAATAGCCAAGACTTGGAAGCAACCTAGATGCCCATCAAGGGACGAATGGATAAAGAAGATGTGGTATTTATACACAATGGACTACTACTCAGCCATAAGAAATGATGAAATCCAGCCATTTGTGACAACATGGATGGACCTTGAGGGTATTATGCTGAGTGAAATAAGTCAGAGGCAGAAAGTCAAATACCATATGATCTCACTCATAAGTAGAAGACAAAAACGACAAAAAGAAAAAGACACATAGCATTGGAGATTGGACTGGTGCTTACCATTGGGGAAGGCGGGAGGGGGGAGGGCAAAAGGGGTGATTAGGGTCACATGTGAGGGGATGCACTATAATTAGTGTTCGGGTGGTGAACATGATGTAATGTATCCAGAATTTGAAATATGATGTACATCTGAAAAAAATAAAAATTAAAAAAAAACAAGATCATTGAGATGAATATTGGATAAATAAGAAATGACTAATCAAGAGTCTGCTGTCCTTGTAAAAATGATGCCAAAATTCCAGAAACATGCAATTCACATCAAGAACCCTACAAGGGTAGAAGAAATTATCTGCGTTGTTGTCAAAGGAGCTGCCATACTTCAGATAATAACAGACTTTTATATGACACTAAGTAGACTTTCCTCCAAAGAAAAAGATGCCCAACATGTCATCATATCATTGACAACTGTAAACTGGTTATAGATAATTGTCAAAAAAAGATATTCAACTAAAGGAAAAATATTATGCTTTTGAAGTTGACCTAGTTTTTACCAGAGAAGAGAATTACCCTTATATGGTAGAATAGTATACTAAGTCACATAATTTGCTTGTTGAACGTTTTTGTTTTCTTTAAGATTGGCCCTGAGCTAACATCTGCTGCCAATCTTTTTTCTTCTTCTTCTTCTTTGTCTTCATCTTCTTCTCCCCAAAGCCACCCAGTACATAGTTGTATATTTTAGTTGTAAGTCCTCCTAGTTCTACTAGGTGGGACGCCACCTCAGCATAGCCTGATGAGTGGTGCTAGGTCCACGGCCAGGATCCAAACCAGTGAAACCCTGGCCCACTGAAGTGGAGCACGTGAACTTAATCACTTGGCCACAGGGCCAGCCACTATTTAACACTCTATCAAAGTTAAACTTAAAGAAATTATGGAATAATCTGATGTCATGTTCAAGGAAGGATATGAGATTTATTTTATAAGCTCCAACAACACAATATCCCTGTGTTCATATTCTTTGTATTGTATAGGTGAAGTGCTACAAGAGGTTACCTGTCAAGCTAGTGTTATCATCCAAATGTCAAAGTAGTGTCCAATTTCATAGATTTTGATGGAAATGGGGTTTTCAAACAACATAAAGGGGATTTAATCTACATATTTAACAAAAACAGAATATTTCAATCCACTAAAAGACAATAGCACCATGATTCTGTTGGGAGACTCCCAAGAAGACTTAAGAATGGCAGATGGAGCAGCCAATGTCGAACACATTCAGAAAATTGGGTACCTAAATGAAAGAGTGTAGCCAGCCCTGCTGGCCTAGTGGTTAAGACTCGGCACTCTCACTGCCGCAGCCTGGGTTCATTTCCTAGTCAGGGAACCACACTACCCTTCTGTCAGTTGACATACTGTGGAATCTGTGATGCTGAAGTCTATGCCACTGGTATTTCATATGCCAGCAGGGTCACCCATGGTGGACAGGTTTCAGCGGAGCTTTCAGACTAAGACAGCCTAGGCAGAAGGACCTGCCCACCCACTTATGAAAAAATTGGCCACGAAAACCCTGTGAATAGCAGTGGAGCATTGTCTGATATAGTGCCAGAAGGTGAGGGTTCAGCTCTTCTATACACAGGGTCACAAAGAATCAGAATCAATTTGACAGCACTAACAACAATAATAATAATAAGTGAATAAGTGAACTTTTAGAAAAGTACAAGGGCTCTTGCAATATTGTTTTAGTACAGTTCAGTACTCATTGGAGGTAGCCAACACTCTCCTACACAAGTTTCTATAAATAAGTATTCTTCAGGAACACCTTTCTCCCGTAAACTGATACAAGAACTTCTCATCTGCTCATTTTGCTGAAAGACTGCTATTTTAATGTGCTCTTGCTCTTAAAGTTTTTCCTTTATATCACTTCTGTATTTTTCAATACACTGAATCCATCAGCTGGAAACCCTTTTTTCTGCACCTCTCCCAACACACTCCCCACCATATTTTTAAAACAGGTTAAAAAAAAAAACTTGAAGCCAAAATTAGAAAATAACTCCTTACTTTTCCAAAACTGATTTTGTAGTTTAATATTATCATGCGCTTTTTGAGGAATCTTTTTATACTGGGAAAGTTTATATAAAACTTTCAAAAAGTAGTTTCAGGAAATGGTCAAATAATGTGCATGATTTTAAGTGTTGCTGTTTTCATAATTTGGGTAAATCACGCTGGTGGTATCAGCATCTCCTGAAAAACAAAGGGTGGGGATGATTGATGGACCTCTTTAGTGACCAGGAAAATAAAAATTAAAACCACAATGAGATACAATTTTCAACACACCAGACTGGCAAAAACTAAAAAACCTGACAATATCAAATCTTAGCAAGAATGTGGAGCAACAGAAACCAACACACATTGCTAGAGGGAGTGAAAATGCTGCGCCCTCCTTTGGAAAACAGATTGTCATTTAAATTTGACATGTGCATAAGCTATGGACCCAAAAATTCTACTTCTACATATATACTCCAAAAAACTCCTACACAAGTACATTAGTCTCCTATTGCTGCTATAACAAATTACCACAAATTTAATGGCTTTAAACATGAATTCACCCTCACAGTTTGGGAGGTCGGAAATCCCAAATCAAGGTCAGCAGGGTTGCATTCCTTCTGGAGGCTGTAGGAAAGAATTCACTCCCTTGCCTTGTCTAGCTTCTGTAGGCCTTCTGCATTCCTTTGCTCATGGCCCAATCCTCCATCTTCAAATGCACTTCAAAACAGTGCAGCATCTCCCTATGTCTCTCTTGAACTCTGACCCTCCTACCTCCCTTTTATAAAGACCCTTGTGACTACATTGGCCCCCTCAGATAATCCAGGATAATCTCCCCACATCAAAATCTTTCCTTAGTCACATCTTCAAAGTCCCTCTTGTCATACAAGGCAACATATTCACAAGTTCTGAGGATTAGGATGTGGACATCTTTGGGAAGCCATTATTCAGCATACCACACAAGTAAACCAGCAGACATGTACAAACTGTTTACAGCAGCATTATTTACAGTAGCAAAAAAAGCCCAGAAATAACTCAAAAGCCTATCAATGGTAGAATGGATAAATTGTGACATATTTATTCACAGGGATATTATACAGAAGCGGATATTATGACTATGCATTTCAACATGAATTAATCTCAAAAACATAATGTTGGGCAGAAAAAGAAGAATGTACATAGAATGATTCCATTTATACAAAGTTCAAAAGCAGAGAAAATGAAATTGTATAGGAAAACAGACATAGATGGCAAAGCAACAGAATAATCACACAATACTCACGATGGTGATTACAGGAGTAAGTTTGGGGAGGGAGTATGACGTAACTGTGAGGGGGCAGCAGACTTCAGTGGTAATGGCAATGTTTTATGTCTTAACCTGGTATAAGTAGAAGGATGTCCAGTTTATAATCATTCTTTAGGCTGTACGTATACATTTTCTTCTCCCCTTTGGATAATGACACATTTCACAATTTTCAAAAAAGGCAATGGACAATACAAAAAAACTGAGGGGCTAAAGCTCTTATCACTGCCAATATGTTCAGCACACATTTTGTTTTTACTTTCATTTGCAGAGTTCTAAGGGGCATGCTTTAGCAACGTACGTGAGCAGTTAATAACCCAACTCTCATTATGGTAATGGCAACACTGTGGCTAGACCACTAAACTAAGACTTTACTCTCCAGAGTTACTGGTACTAAAACTGAATGTTTATTCAGAGAACGATACACTTCAATTTGTTCACTTGTCTTGTCTTTTACTGTGTTGACATTGCTATGTATTACAGATAATCTACTAAATAGAATTGCCTTCCTTCTCTACAGTCCTTTCCACACTGTTTTGTCCAAATAACTTTTAAGACTTTGATCTACTGACATGTAATGTGAAGTTAATAATCTAATCAACAAATATAGATTGATAATAATAAGCAGTCAGAACTAAAAAAAAAAAAACTATGTCATTTGTCCAAAGAAGTATTAACCTCTAATTGGATAAAACCTAAAATGAGCTATTTTCGCATGCAAAAAAAACTTTTTTCAAAGGCGGCAGAACTCAATATTTATTGTAAGTCCATGTGGCAATAGTTCTCCAGTTTTTCCATAATACTGTATATGACAGATGTCATTGTCAAGGTACCAAAGCACTTAATTCCCCTTTTGAACTATGTGTTCAGTTTCACATACCTGTCCTGTATCCTTTTCTCTAAGAAAAGACAATATTTCAAGCATTGCCCCCTAGATGTTACAATACAATTAGCTGAATCTGCCTGTGAATTAAAGGACTCTCTTGAGCATAAGTTCCTCATAACACTCACATTTATCATCTCACAAAAACTTTAGATGATCAGACAAAAATGATTTTCTCACATAAGAAGCTGTTGCTTTCTTTTCAAAGATGTTTAAAGAAATGGTATAAATATTACTATTCTTTCTTTCTGTTTCTATAGGTGTTAAGTAATGAGCATGCTTTCTTGTGTGAGCAAAGGGGACAATTAGTAAATGTGGCAATTTTCTTATATAGGCTCAGCTAGCCTCACATATCACATAAATATGCAATAATTCTAAAGATACATATAACTAAATAAAATCCATATTGGTTATATACTTTACCTATTTTATATTATAAAAGATCTAATACAGAACTTTATATACAGAATTTTGAAGGGTGTGTGGATAATCAAAACTAATAGACTTTTGTGCATACTGGAAGATATTAAAGTATAGGTTATCAGTTTTATATAATATGCTTTCCATTCTCTCCACAATGGGCCTCAGTATGTGATTTTGTTGATTAATATTCAGAATGGAAAAACTGATTTTAAAATCCTGAAAGTATGTAAGATTTTCTGCCATGAATTCTCTAAAATTATTATTATGTTACATAGAAGTTTTTAAAAAACAGCAGTTAGGGCAAGAGGGCTGTAACCAAGACATTGCAGCAGGCAACGAAAGGTAAAAATTCTGAGCAATTTATCAACATTGAATCCCAGAGATTCCAAGCAGTCATGACACCTGTCTCTCCCTTAGCTGACAGAGTATTTTAACCAGGAATAAGGCACCTTTTTTGATCTTGCTTTTGCATTATTGAGGGTGTATCTTGTGAGCTTAATAACAACTTAACTTTGACAGCAGGGGTTAACACAGGATTTAGGCTTCCTCTATTGGTGGTTCGGGGTACTAAGGAAATATATCCAAAATGTCAATGACAGAAGACTCTAATGCCTCTAACAGCTCTGCTCTTGTCAACTGAGAAGAACACCCTGGGAACTGCGTGGTAAGTATTTTATATATTTGGAAAACAAGGTAATGAGCAGTTAAGCAATGTACCCAAGGCCAAGGGCAATAAGTGACTAAGCCTGGATATTAATAGCGGACTGCTTGATTTTCCAAATCCACACAACACATCGTGTGCTTAGATTTTACATGCCTTGTGGTCTGAATATTAATTAGAAAAACTTGAACCAACTTTGGTCCAGATCCACAGCAACTAGCAAAGACTTACAGGTGGGATAAAAACTTTCCCTGTTGTTTTTTGTCTTGTGCTCCTAAATTTAGTCTTGATGGAGGTCTTAAGACCCTTAGTAATTCATCAAGATTGTTTCCAATTGTGGTATATAGAGTGACATGCTGAGGAACAGAAACCTGCCTAAACTTCTTGACTTATCATCCCCAACCATCCACCCAAGGGCATCCTTAGCATTTGACACCATCTTTTCAGATGGGTCTCTTAAATGAAATAGAATCATGACAGCTTGTAAATTTCCTAGCCACAAATTCCTTAAATTCAACTGAGATAAAAGCAGATGAGAAATGATTCTGATAATCCATATCTTTGCAAATAACTAATTTAGAGGTGTACTTTCTGCAGTAGTGATCTGAGATAATACAATCTCCTAAAAGCTATCAAGAGAAGGAATTACCACAGCTAAAATATTCTTCTGCAGGATAATCCTGCAAAACTCAATACATCTTGGCCAAGCTTTCTTAATAAATTTCTAAAGAAAGGTAAGTGCTTTTTATGGGTCATGACAGGGAGCCTAAGCTCTATTCTTGTCTCCTCCAACAGTCAATTGAGATCTCAGAACACTGGATCTGGACCAGTGTGTGTTACAACAAAAGCTTCGGTTAGATGTAGGGATGGGTATCACATGTTGTTCATGAGGTCAAAAGGTGGAAGAGGATGGCAAACAGAGGTAGCATTTGAAAAGAAGGCCAAATCAGAAAGCTAAGAAGAGCATGCAAAAAGCAGTCAATCAGAGGGGCAAGCAAGAGAGGAACAATCTAGATATACTGTTTCAAAGAAGACTAGGAAGTTCAGAGAGTTTAGTAGGAGACAGAGAATGGGGGGAGGCAACACCCGAAACAATCTCCAGAGATGAGGGGCTACTGTTCCCCTTGGGTGTGGGTGGTGAGGAACCCATTTCAGATGCTGAGGAGGGGGGTTCATAGGTTTTTTATTCTTTTACAATATAAAGATGAATTATGAGACATAATTCATGTCTTATTCATAATTATAAGACATGAACTTTAGACATAGATTCTAATCAGTATTGTCATAAAGACAATTTCTGGTTGTGGTTCATGCAATGTGGCCTTATACTATTATAATCATACCTGGCTGATATTAGGTAATCAGTGCATATTTGTGAAATGGAATTTAAGGAGTGGTATGCTTTTTGATAAGAACCAATGCTATTTTCCTCACAGACAGTCTCTGTCATGGACATGTGACTCATACTGATACCTCATAAATAGCATGAATTCCTTAGGAAATTTCTCCACTGTGCCCTCCCTTCACACTAAATTCAAGATTTTAGCCAAATTCTGCAGTGCTAAGTATATATATTTACCCATCCAGAAAAGACAGGTCAGGATTCTACTGACACTAAAACTTGCCTTGAAGAGAGAGCAGCAACACAATCTGGCTTTGCAACAGCAGACAGTTCATGACTTTGGCTTTCAATCTTGGTCTTCCAAGCCAGCAGACAAGCATAAGGTAGACAGTGTCATACCAATTACTCCAGGATTGCTTGTGGTAAGTTAGCCTTTAAAAGACGTACTAAATGAGGCATGTGATCTGTTTAAATTGTAAAGGAATTGAGGTAACTATGGAACTGAATGATTCTTCAGCTACAGTGGCTATCATTCACCAAGAGCCTACCATGGACCTGGTATGCGTGCCATGCATTTTACATATATATAATTTTCACAGCAGCCATGCAAAGTGAGTATGATTGGCTCCATTACATACATGAGGAACCTGAGGCTACAAGAAGGTAAGTAACTTACCAATAACTGACCTAGAGTGCTAACTCAGAGATGCTTGAGTCTAAAGCTTGGGCTCTTTTCATCACACTATGCCACTCTGAAGAGTTAGCCATTTATGCTCAGGGCCACTGTCCATGTTGTTGTTAAATGCAGCTCCAAGACCATAAAGAGATCTGTCAGCAGTAATAAACAGTAGATTATGTTCAACTTAACGCACTAGAAAAAGTCAGAAGTTAACACTGTTTGTCATTCTTCTTGGTGGCCAGTACATGATCACTTTTTTTCCAGTCTATAATTAAATATATCAGCAAAGGTTGACTTCTGCAGAAGGAAAACAGAGAAGAAATCAAGTATGCCCCCCAAAAGTTTGAAGCTCTTGCTTCATGAAGAGTAGGCACATTATAAATTGCAAATATCTTTTCCCAGGTGTAGCCCATTTCAGAGAAATGATGAAATGACTAAAGAAAGTGAAACTAGAATCCTGATTTTACTTTATTTTCCGAAAACAGAAAGTTGATATGTAAGTATAATGTATGATTTCCCAATATAGTCCCTTGAGCTAAACCTCTCATGATCATGGTCATATAGGAAGTTCTTGGGAAGTGCAAAAACTGCTGGATGTGATGTCAAAAGCCCTCAATTCTCTGTCTCAGCTCTGCTACTGTTTAGGCCCCAAAATTCTGTGCCATTTAACTTCTCTAAGCCTCAGTTTCTTTACCTTTTAAATGGAGATAGTGATTCCTACCTTTCACAGCAGTAGGGATGAATTGAGATGAAGCATTTTATAACTCATAAAGTGCTACACAAATACACCACTACATTCAGAATACAGAATAGGAATCAGACTAGAAGCATTAGGAACTCTCCAAATTCTGTCCCCACAGCTTGACTAACTTCCTGTCTTGAGTTCTGTGAGATTTCCCTAGATGTTATTTCCGGATGTTATCCCACACCCCACTTATTATTTTTGATTGCTTCAGTGGCTTTCTTTCCCCAGCAATCAAACCAATTCATGGCTAAAGCAGCAAATGCCCCCAAAGGACTTCCTCTCTAGCCAAACAGCAAAGAGCTGTTGGACCAACAAATCATTGTTATGGCTACAACTTCAAGCCCTACTTACAGTTCACCCATAGTATCCAAAACGCTTCACAGTAAAGAAAAATGTGCAATTTATTCTAGGATAATTTGCTTGCTTATATACTCCAGAGCTCCAGGTCTTTTCTCAGAGACAAGTGTATATCTCTTATTTTACAATGGATATATGCAATTATAAGACCTGCAGAGAACAACCCTAGCTCTGCCTTGAAAATAAATCAATATCTCTAAAATATCATGGGAAATCTGTTAACAATTTCCTCTGGTTAATCCCTGATGATGTAAACAGATTTTCTCAGCAGGTTTTGGTACTGACCAGTTGTGATGCAAAATGAAAGGTTTAAATTTTTAAAGGAACTGTCCATGTTTCACACTTACAACCCAGCTTCCAGAAATATCAACTGTATAGTCCATGTCAAAGTTGTCTCACAACTTTGGTAAACGGCATTGTGAAAAGATGTTGAATAGCTAGTTACTCATTGTTTACACACCACAACAGAGGCAGCAGGTGCTTAAGAACACAAATTGTGGCTCCAAACAACATGGGTTCAAATCCTGGCTGTCCAGCTTATTAGCTGTGTGATCTTGGGGAAGTTACTTAATCTATTCGTACTCAGTTTCTTCAACTTTACAAAGGATTGATAATAGACCTACTGTATCAAATGGTTGCACAAAATAAATATGTTAATATATATAAAGTGCTTAAGGCAGTGCCCGGCACACGGTAAGCCCCTTATAAATGTTAACTATTGCTACTATTATTATTTTGCCTTCACAGGCATTAATGGGTTATATTGCATGCAGTGAAGTTTCCAGAGGCATCACCTCCCAAACTCTCCAAACATGATACAACTGCTGGGATCTTTGCATGTAAATTATCAATATCACCTGATGTTAATGGATATGAATGGCTAACGCACTTTCTGGAAGGCATTCTGACAGATTTTTTAACTTCATATTCTGTCAAGAAGCCTTCTTCTTTCACAGACAGAATTAATACACATGAATATGTGAGCAGAACATAAGTATAATCCTTAATATCTCCCATAGTAATAAAAGTGCAGAGTCTAGACAAAGTCAGACAACCTGGGTTTGCATCCTGGTTTTGCCACTTACTAGCTGTGTAAACCTGGGCAAGTCACTAATCTCTCAATGTTCAGTTTCTTGATATGTAAAATGTGGCAAATAATGGTATCTATCTCACAGAGCTTTGTGAGGATTAAATAAGATAACTAAATCTTAGCACAGTGCCTAGCACAAGGCATATACTCAATAAGTGCTGGCTACTGCTATTAATTTTTCTTTAGTTTGGTTAGTCCAGTTGATACAAGTCCTTGAGTGTTAATTGAAAAACAAATTATATTTGCAGTTGATACTTCAATGCCTATATTTGTAACAATGAAGTTTTAATAGCGGAAGTCTTTTCTCGTGTCATTATAATGTCAGATTTAGTTCACTTGAAGATGCATTTTTGGAAGATTTTATTATCAACCTTATAATATAGAACAATCCTGGAGTAGCTGTCTATGAAATGTATAGAAATATGTTGATAAGGTGGTTGACCTCTGTTAGAGAATCATCAATGATTCTTTCTACTTAAGACTTTGGTTTGTTTTTATAATTTAAGAACTGGGATCAGAACTTCAGAATGATAAAATTATAGAGTTAGAAGGTTAGAGGATATCTAGTCAAGAAGGGCTGTTGACTGCCTCATTCAAGTAAGGCAGACATGACTTAAACATGGTTTGCCTTTGGCAAAGCTGAGCTAGTCAGTTCATCTTTGCTTCCCTTGTAGCTTCCCTTTACTTTTCTCAGTCATCGAACCTATCTTGGTTCCATTATTGTTCTTACCAAGTGGTCAATTTATTTCTGTTAGTGTTAACTTCTAGTCAACTTGTTCACTGCTGATGGGCTCTCAGAGATGTTTAGAGATTCTTACAGTTGGAAAAGCCAGAGATATTGAGGGGAATTAAGCTATAATAGTAGAATTATAGGTTGTGGAGTTGTTAGTTTGGGGTAGAGACCATTGCCCAATATCTTTTGCTCACTATTCCTACGTCTAGGGCCTCTCTTCTTCCTGTGGACTCAGTATTCTTAGATTGGAATAATTATGCAGAAAAACTTTCTTTGATTTTTGACTTGGAGACAAAGAGACTCAGATCCTATGACAAAATAGTTGGCTATATCCTCTGTTGCAGTTAATGGGAAAACCCAGAAGGAAATCTGAGCCCAAATCATCTCTTTCTTAAAGATATCACCCAATGGCAATACCAAGGAATGGCTTATCTCCAGCCTTTCCAAAGATATGTAAAGACAACATCTTGTTACACAAATAGAGCTTTATTACAAGTCCCCTAGTCTATACTTCCAGCCAGACAGTAGCCCTGAGCCCCTCCAGTAACATTCTGGAATAGCCACTGGTAACACTATGAGTGGCTCAGACATGAGTCTCATTCAACACTAAGCATACCTTGCTACAAAGCTACTAATTGTACAACTCTCTGTAAAGCAGAATTGTTTTGTAAGGTTTCTGCTCTTTGCTTCCACTATTAAGATGAAATTTTAGAGCTGGAAAAGTCTTAGAAATCATTTTCCTAGCCCTCTCATATTACATGTGAAGATTCTGAGGTCCACAGAGCAGGTCATCTGACCAAGTTCCCATATGTGAAGAGTGCAGGGCAGCCCAAATCTGTGTTGCTCTCCTGCTCATAGGCTTTCTGTGGTTCTTTGTCTTCAAAGTGAAGGTGACCAGGATAACAAATCCCTTGGATAATCTGCCCCCACCTTCCTATCCACTGCTTGGACTCCTTGTTGCCTCATAAACTTTCTATGTAGGAAATGATTAAGAGTAGAATTAGACCCATTAGGAGGCAGTTTCAATCATCTAGGTGAAAGATAATGGTGACTTAGACTGCAGTTGTGGTAATGAAAATGGAGAAAAACAGACAGACTTGAGATCTGTTTTAAAGAGCGAATCAAAAGAACTTTCTGATAGATTGAATATGGTGGGTGAATAAAAGGAAGGAATCAAAGATGATGCTTAGGTTTCTGGCTTGGGTAACTAAGGATAAAGAAGACAAGATAGGAGCAGGAGAACGTTGCAGGGTGAGGTAGTGAAAGAAAGAGTTAATGTTTCTGAAATAACAACCTACTTGAGAGGTGGCACGTACATGTAAAAGGAGGAATGACTCTTCCTTCTTCTCTGGATTCCAAGAGGAAAGATTTCCCTTAACCTCTGCAGCCTTTGGACCCAGCCCTTGCTCCTCCTCATGGAGGTAGGGTAAGCTACCTGATTAGGGTGCTAGGGAAACTAACTGGGCATGCATAGCCCAGCCACTTCCTCCCCTTTATCTTCTGGAATCAGGCAGCCCACAGGAAGCATGCCTCTGCTCTGTTCCTCAATGCTGTGAGTTTCAAAGGGATAAGCCCCTTCATGTGGGGAGGACTGTAGGCATCCAGCCTCGTCTGTATCTGGGAGGGTAGGTCTATCTAATTCTGGGAGTATTATAAGCCCATAAATATAAGCCCATACTCCAATATTTGCTTAATAAGTTATAAATGTGATAATGTGATGTCTCATTTCCTCCTTTGTCTTATTTCTCATCTTAGTCAGATCAGGGCAGGGAAGAAAGATGTTATTTATTGGGGCTTCTTAAAGATCAAGAATGGGAGAAACAGTGATGGAGGAATACAGAGTCCTAACTAACACTCATGGTCTTGTGACCTCAGGAAAAAGACTGAGTGCTTGCTTCCTAATCTATAAAGGGAGAGGATACCACCCACTCCACCTTTCTTACCAGGTTATCACGAAGATCCTATGAGATGAGGCTGCAAAAGCGCCAGGCTCAAATTAATGTTCAAATATAGGAAACATTACTTTTAGCTCCAAATGCATTGACTAAGGAACTTAAAGATGGAATTTCTGCAAAAAGAACACAAAAAACGGACAAACTAATATTTCTATTGTAATAACAGTTATTATAGATATTTTTCTATACACGTCTCCTTAGGCAAATGGTGGTTTATCAAAGGTGAAAGCCATGCAGGAAAAGAAAGAAAAAAACAAGTAGTCCAATGCTCATTTATTCAAGTTATCCTATTTCAAATGTTGAAAAACTGGCCTAATCTTTAGCTTTGTACATTTATAGAGAATTTGTGAATTAGAAATGCATTCATATGAACAGATTCCTTTATCAAAGAAGGAAAATATTATCTTTCATAAAGCTGGAGTGTAAAGGTGTTAAAAAAAAATACAAGCCAGGCATTACATTCTGATAGAATAATGAAGCAAGATGCAGATGTAAAGGCATAATGTGGACCTCAGTCAAGAGCAAACGTCAGCTCTAGGAAACAGAGCCACACAGCTTATAGAGTTTGGTTGACTTTCCCTTTGATGGATTGTCACAGAAGAGCAGCAGTAAGTCCTGTGGCTGAATTTTACAAATGACTAAGCAAGTTTCAAAGCGTTGATACATTGGGGGAGAAGCAATATAATAACAGAGGTGATTAAATCCCACCTGCTTCCTGGCGGATTCAGGAGGATGGAAAATATTTCTTTTATGTGTACAAAAGGAAAAAAAGAACCCTGCAGGGGACATTCACCATTAAGAACTTTAGGTTAACAGAGACAAGACCTCAAACAATCAATCAGCCTGAGAATTGCTGGCATGGTAACTTCTGTGTTGCTGTTGCTAAGAATTCCTGGTGGATACCAGGCTAAGAGAAAAACATACCAAAGAAATAATATTTATCATTGTTCTCATTTTAATAAAAGCCTGGATGTTGTATACCAAGTGTTTAAATACCAATTTCCCTGCCACTTGTTCTACTTAGAACGTACTTGAGGAGCAAGGTCTTTTTCATACTGCAAGGCATTGACCCACAGGAAATAAATTACACCCAAGGGCCACATGGGGTAACAATTTGAAATGTAATTAAAATCTACGTGTTTTGAAAGAAAGACAAATATTTCATGTATCTGATTTTAAAATTAAAAAGAAAGATACAATCACAGGCCACATGGAAGTAAAAAAAAAACTCAATTGTTTTCTGAGGGAGACCTATGAGATTTTAAAATTGGATTTGGAAATTAAAAATTAGGAACAAACACTTATTTCATGTTATATCCATTTTATGTTAAGGTCAGTAATGTCAGAGGACAAGAAGAGGACAGGGAGAAAAGAAGAAAGAGTAAGGAAAAAAGACAGACAGGCAAGGAAAGGGCAGGAGGCGGGAATGTAGGAAAAGGAGGAGGGAGAGGGCTAGCTGGCAGGGACAAGAGGAAGGAAAGGAAATATAGGAAAACAGAGGAAAAAGAAAGAGGTTGAGCAAGCCAGAGGTTCAGAGAATTCTGAAATATGTCAGCTAAATGAGTTTGTTGACTCTATTGCTCTATTGAGTCTTGGAGCATTAACAATTGTGATCACTGTCATTGGAAATGTCATTTAACTATTTAACACAACTGGTCACAGATGACTTTAGAAGAATTGCATACTTCTCAAAGGATTGAATATTTTCTAGGGTAATGATAGATAATTCAAATAAAAATATCTAGAGTCCAGAAAAGAATCCGACAATCTTGGAGTATGCTTCCTGGAAACAAGTACAGACTAGAGAAACATAAACACTTTTGGTTCTTTGGGGGGAAATGGAAGCAGTGGTGGTGATGGTGCATTTGCTTTCATCAAAGGCTTGGTGCTGGGCTCTCTCTATACACTAATTTGGTTTAAATTACCACCACTAAATCAGAGAGCTCCCAGTCTGACCTTCTGTATTCTCCCTAGCGAATCATTCTGCCTTGCCTAAAACAAATCACTACTGCCATTTAAATAAACATATAAAAAGCAGAATACATCTCCTTTGCTCTAATATTGCCATTATTAACTACATAATCACTATTTTCCCAAAGCCCCAGGCCTGTTATATTAGTCATAGTCAATACTTTTTTTCTCTTGCTTTCATCCTCTCAACGCTGCTAATTCCTCTTCTCTATTGGTAATAGATGAATTGTTTGGTTCCCTGTACCTTCATCTCTCTAACATTCACCGCCTGGACCACTATAGCCCCATTACCTGACCACTTTACCTGGGAACCCAACTCATCCCTATGTATGAAAAATTGAAAGGACTTTTGGCCTCTAAGTGGCCTAATCCAGCATTATTAGCTAAACCCCGGTCTTAATCTGACCTTGTAACCTAGTACTATTACCTAGGCCACTTGCCCTTGTGACCAAATTCTTAATAACATTTTTCCTCACTTATTCATATAACCAATATTTACTGAGTACCTAACTACTACATGTTATGCACTGTGCTACAAACGGGGAGTGCTATAAAGTCAAGAAAGTTATAGCATCTGCCTTCTAGGAGTTCACAATTTAATGGAGAGAAAGATAGGTGAGCCAAAATTTAAATTACTGAAAATGTAATGAATAGCAAGAGTCCTACGGGCAAAGTGCTATGGGAGTAAATAGAAAAAAAATAACTTCCACAAGAAGTGTGCCTTCCTCGTTATTTATTCTGACAGTTCAAGGCACAGTATAGGCACCATTCTGAGATGGCTTTATGGGTGTACATCCAGTGCAGTCACATAGGGCCCCACAATGAGGAGGGCCTTCCCTACTTGAAGTTTAAGTTGAATTTGTACTTTGTCCATGAAGTCTAGCGGAGCATGCCCCAGGGGCTCACACACAGTTCAGCCTCTGATGTGTTCTCAGCCTCACTGCTCCAGCCCCAGGACCTCTGCCTCTTTTTGTCCAGGGCTGCAACACGATCAGGTTGACAGAGGGGGCTCATGTTCTGCTGTTGCCCTCCACTCCCAATGAGGTCATGGGCATGGGCATGGGGAGGGTCAAGGGCCCTGCAGTGTTTCAAGGAGGGACAGGTGCTCGCCATCCCCACCCCAGGCTGACAGCACCATGGCAGGTTCAGTAAGCAACTCTGTGGGGCCTCTCACCCACCCCTGATCCAAGTATGGAGCACGTTCTGCCACAGAGGTTGCAATCATTTAGGGTTGCCCATATGTCCTGGATTGGGGTGGCTGTCCTGGGGAAGCTGGCCCAGAGGCAGGGAAGATCAATTTCTCTACCCCATGCCAAGACTCCCATTTTCGTTTTTTACTAGGTCTCACAAATTGTGTAGCTATGTCTGGCCTCACCCTTTGTCCTTGTAATCCTCAGACCTTTGAGCTTAGAGACAACAACCTCTTTAGCAAATTTCCTGCCTTCAGAGAAAAATTAGGACTTCAGAGTCCTAATCTCCATTTCATTCTCAACAATGAAAAACAGCAAGAATCCTTTCCCTAGGGGCCGGCCCAGTGGTGTAGTGGTTAAGTTCGTGCACTCTGCTTCAGTGGCCCAGGCCGCAGGTTCAGAACCCAGGGCAGACATACACACTGCTCATCAAGCCGTGCTGTGGCAGCATCCCACATACAAAATAGAGGAAGATTGGCACAGATGTTAGCTCAGCAATCATGTTCCTCAAACAAGAAGAGGAAGATTGGCAACAGATGTTAGCTCAAGGACAATCTTCCTCACCAAAAAAAAAAAAAAAAAAAGGAAAAAAATGCATGTTATCTAAAAAAAAGAAAAATCCTTTCCCCATGGCCTTCTGATCCCCTTTTCCAAAGCCTAGCTGATTTTCCTTCTCATATCTTGTTGTGGGTAATTAATCATACACATAAGCCAGCCTGTGGAAACCAGGAGGATCTACTGGAGAAGATGGCTCACCACTTGAAGGTCCTGGACTTTGAGCTGCCTGCAGTGACTGGATGGGACTTGGAGCTGGGATGCACTTTAGGGCAGGACTAAGCCACAATTGCCAGGCTCCCTGCAGTTAGGTATGGCCACATGCCTGAGTTCTAGAGTCTAGAAAGACAATGAAATGGGAACAGGAAATGATATGTGCCACTTCCAGACCTGACCCAAAAAATCCTCCCACTTCAATTGTCCATTTCTCTCTCCCCTCATCTGCTGACCAGATGTTGAAGCCCCAGGTTGAAGGTATGGAGACCCAGGAAGGAAAGAATCCCCTCTTGAAGGAGAGCTACCCATCATTGAGGAAGACCTGTGCAGAGCTTCAGAAGAGTGTGAAATAAGCTTCTGTTGTGTTACCACTGTGCCACTGAACTTAGAAGGTACATCTCTTAAAGTAACCTACAGTTACCCTTAACTATTAATGAATATATATGTGGAAATTTTGGAAAAATACATAAAAGGAAACAAAATAAAGGAGAAAAATTACTCTTCAGACCGCAAATCTGAGATCACCTCTATTAATGTTTTGGCATATCATCTTTCAGCCTTTCCCCAGGCACCATTCCAATTACTTTTTACTGAGTCCTCACAATGTAACAAACAGCATGTTAAGCACTTTTCATAAATAATTTTATTTAATTCAACCTTTTAAAATAGGTATCATTATCCTCATTTTAGGATTGTGGAAACTAACAACTACAGAAGTAAAATATGACACAACTCTTAGGTGGTGGGACTGGGAATCAAATCCAATCTGTTTGATTCTGAACTCAAGCCATTCTCTCATGCTTTTATTGCTGTGATTGTTAAGAAAACTGGGATGCCATGGTTTTCTAATATGCTTTGTTCACTTAATATTTTGTGAGCAATTTCCTCTGATCAAATATTCCATTTTATGATGTACCATAATCTATTTATCCAACCCTCTAGTTGGATGTTTGGATTGATAATTTTACATTATTAAATAATACTACAATGAGTATTCATATAGACAAATCTTTGCACATACCCATAAATATTTCATTAGGGTAATCTGGAAGTGCTACATTAGAAGTTATGAATATTCTCAAGGCAGTACATGGTTGTTGGCAAATTGTCTTACATCAGTGGTTTCCAAAAAGTGGGCGTGGGGATGTTGCCCCCAGGGGACATTTAACAATGTCCAGAGACATTAATTGTCACAACTGGGCAAGCATTTAGTGGGTAGACGCCAGGGATGCTATTAAACATCTTATAATGCACGTCAGTCCCCCAACCCCCTAACAAAGAATTATCTGGTCTAAAATGTCAATAGTGACACTGTTGAGAAACTCTAACCTACATAATGGTTCCACGAGTACGTGTCAGTCTTGAGACCAAATAAAAACTATAATAGGGCTCTTCTCTTCATTCAAACATGATTTACAAAGGACCTACTATATGCCAGATCTACTATAGAGCCAGAAGCTAGCATTCAAGGAGGAGGGTCTGATCAATAGCCAAAAGTAAAGAGAGGAGGCAGCTTAGGAGTAAATTTTGGCTTCAATTGCTAAAGAGAAAACATATCTATTTAATTTTATACCTTCATATCTTTCTATATAATTTTACATTAAATAATTTACATATAGCACAACCAGAAGGATCTACAACTAGAATATACAACTAGGTATGGGGGGCCTTTGGGGAGAAGAAGAGGAAAAAACATAATAATAATTTCCATATAATTTGCATTAAATTATACAGCCTCACAAGGTTCCTATGAGAAATGATTAATATTATTATATTGCTTCATACATGAATGCTTGATCCTGATTATTTCAAGGCTGTCTCTAAAGAATAAAACTGGTTGTTTCTTCAACAGAATCCCAAGGTCTTGAGTATGAGACATGCCTATGATGACAGGGGCTCCTCTTTCCCCAGCTGACTTTTTTGTTCTTTAACTTAGCTGATCATCTCAATTCAGTTCATTCAGAGGTGGAAAAATGTTTTCCTGCCCTTTCTATTTTAAATTATAGGCACTCCCTGAGTGTCAGTTCCTTTCCGGCTTTCCTTCCCACAGCAGGCATGGCAAAAAGGTGAGACTAAATCAGAAACGGTTCCTCTTGTTTCTTCATTTAAGAAATAGACGGCAGAGAGGAGAGGGGAGAGATACCTCAGCTCCCAGCTGTGCTATCAGCCTCCCCTCCAGAGATTCTGTCCTCCTCTGCCCACTTGGTCAATGCCTAGCAGATTCACTGCCACTGGCTCCTCTCCTCCTTGCTTCTCTGCATGATAATCTCTGGGCCATGATAAAAAGGAGAAGCTATGGCTGTCCCGGGCTTTCAATGCCAGTGCTCACAGAAGAGCAAGTGAGAAAAGAATCTGACCCCAGTCTCACATACCTGAAGAAAGAAAAAAAGAAGCCAGCCTTAACAGCTGTGCAGAGCATACACCCTCTCACTTAGTGGTCTTCTGGAAGCAAAAGGAGGAAGAGGCTGAGGGGAAAATGTGGGTACCCCACACAGGTGGCCATTTGAGACAGGGGATTATGGCTTCACTTTTCCAGAGGACCTTACGCAGAAAAGAATAAAAATCTAGACTGGTTTCCTTAGCAACCCTGGGATAATCTTTCCCACAATGTCCCAAGCCTACGGTTCTTAATTCCATTACAGCCGTTATTAAAACTTTAAATATGCAATCAGGTACATTAAGTTGCCAAATATCCATAAAAACTATTAGCTCGTTAAACTGTGCACAGCCATTTAAATGAAAAAGGAGTACCATCCAATTGCTTTAAATTGAAAAAAGTACAGGTTAAAACATTCTGATAATCTGATAAAGTAATATTGGCAGCATAAGTACAAAAAGGATAACACATAGTATTAAAATTAACACCACGTCCAAACAGAAAACATAAAATAAAGAAAGCCTATCTTTTATTTGGTAAATAGTCAACACGTTTAAAATAAAATTGTGTATAGATTCCACCTAGCCTAATAAATTATTAGAGCCTGATTAGAAACACTGAGGTTTAGTGTTCATTTATCCTTTAATGTCAGTGGCTAGAATTTATTTTACAAGTACTGGATCCAAATCCCGTCATTTTTTAAAAATGCCCAGGATTTTGAGAATTAAACTACAAATGATCAATCTGGAGACTTCATATGTGAATTTATAGCACAGAAACCCAATGGATACTTGGGGATTACATATTATACTAGAAAAATAGGCATACTGATCGATAGTAAAAAAATTTAACATAACTTTTTTTATGATTGTCATATGAAGAATATGTATTATGGTCAGTAAATGACAGTCTAATGTTCACTTAAAGCACTTGATTAGTTTACATTTCAAAGTAATCATTACCTGTGCATAAGGCATCATGTATGTGTGGTGCATACATGGTGTATGTGTTAAAATGTACCCGGGATTTATTTGAATCAGGTATGGTAAGACATGCAGATATGGAAATGACTGTCATGAAGAAAGATGTTTATACTCACAAATCCCTAGAAACAGGAGGCACAGTGCACCACGCAGAGCCACATGGGGACGGGCCAGGGTCCATCAGAAGGCAGAAGGGAAGAGGGCAGAGCGTGGCCTAGAGCCTTTACTGGGGTTCTCTCTGGAAGGAATAGGTGAAGGACGGTAGGTTCCCTGAGCCAGACTAGGATTGGATAGTTGGAATAATTTCGATGGACTCTGGACTCTAGGGTGCTCCCTTGTTGCCCAGTACCTGGGCCTGGGGTGACTTAGGGCAAGGGGAATACTGGCTTGGTGTGTGAGGGTTTGATAAAGGAGAGAGCTGAGGATGTGGGCTCTGGCTTGGTTGGTTTGTATATCAAAGGCATGCTTGCAGGGGAGTAGTTGCTATCTCCAGTCATTTGCAAGCCCTGGGAAGGGAAATCTCTCTGGGATCAAGGCCCCAAACACCAGAATATCAAGAATACAGAAAATAGGGGCCAGCCCGGTGGTGCAACAGTTAAGTTCACACGTTCCACTTCAGCGGCCCAGGGTTTGCTGGTTCAGATCCCGGGTGCGGACATGGCACTGCTTGACAAGCCATGCTGTGGCAGGCGTCCCACAAATAAAGTAGAGGAAGATGGGCACGGATATTAGCTCAGGGCCGGTCTTCTTCAGCAAAAAGAGAGGAAGATTGGCAGCAGTTAGCTCAGGGCTAATCTTCCTCAAAAAGAAAAAAATACACAAAATAAGATGATATAGTCAATACAAGTACTACCACAACTTAAGTCGAAATTCTCCTTTATGTGCAAAGTCCTTTCCAGGGCCAGGCCCTGTGAATAAAGCCTGTTGGACTGTGCACTTAAAAATATTAATAAAGCCTTGCATTTCTTACTTTATCCTTTTGAATATGTCTTCCATTATCTCACTAGAATCTAATGATTAGATTTAATGATTAGATCCTTACAAAAAACATGTTCAGACATATTATCCCTATGTTATAGCTGAAAAAACTAAGGCAGAACTGGAAATAGAATCTAAAATTCCTATCCCCAAATCTAGAGCAAGTTCTTCTATACTCTGATGTCTTTTACAGTTTAACAAAGTGACTAGTAATCTAAGAATTCAATTCTCAAACAAATAGGCTTGACCGGGTAGTGCAGGGAAAAGGTTCCATGAACTAGACCAAAGTCATCCCTTCTCTGCAGGAGTGTTTGGCCCAGGCTACCTCCTATAGGGTTTCTTCTGGTAAACAGGAGATTGGGAATGAACAGAATTACTTGGAGAGAATAAGACAGCCAAATACCATGATGGCATTTCTGAACTCATTTTCAACAGACTTCAATCACTATGCTCTATATACTGATGGAATTTAGTGTTGACGTCAAAGAAGGATATTCCTACCTGACTTGGCCTCTACTCACACTTACATTCCTGGTGAGTAAACTAATATCCCTGGTGACTCTGGATAGTCCCCATTTGGCTCTCCAGATGCCCTTGCCACCTTTCTCTGCCCTATTCTATGCCAGAAGGCTGAATCCTATGAACTGCTGCACCAGGGCTTCCTTTGCCCTCTTGGCCTCAACCAGGGCTGGGCTCAACCAATGAGTGGCACTGACAGGAGGTAGAGGGTGTGAGGAGGGTAACGTTTCTATGGCTCCCTCTTGTCCAGGTCATGGTTTGCTGGTGGCTGAGTTTCTCCCTCCAGGGCCACAGCTCTGGCTCTTCCCCCCACTGGAGCTCTTTCTGACAGCTCTGCTAGTTGCACCCTCCTCTTTAGATCTAGGGGTAGCAGTTAATTTCTATACAACAAGAGTAGCTGTTCTGTTGACCCTTAAAAACTTTATTATTTCATCTGGGAGGTGAGACAAGGAGGAGGTGTAGCAACCAGCCCAATTTATTGGTGACAACAATAAGGAACAGAAGGGAAGGAGAAGGTTCTCACTTGGACATGCCCCATGGAATGGACATCTAATAACTACAACTTGGAAAGGGTAGGATATAAAGGCAACCATCTCAGAAGTTTGAACTTTATGAAAGCTTCTGAGAGTATGTGAAACACAAGATAAATAACCAATAAACTTGAAAGTGCACTGCTCCTGAAAAATAATTATAAGGTTGGTCAGTATAAAAATAGGGCTTCATAAGGCCCATTATAAATAGTTATAAGGTTGGTCAATATAATCTCCCATACCTGAAAGGATGTTCAAAGAAAAAATCCTAAGTCTGCAAGGCCTAATGCCAGAAGGAGTGTTTTACCTTCAATAAGTTGTATTGTATGAATGGGGTAGTCAGGAGAAAACTAGAAAATTCAGTTAGCCAAAATGGTCATGCTCCATCCTATGCTTTGCCTAGAAGAAGCTGGCAGTGGGCTGCTGCTAGTTGTTTCTATTTGGTCAGTGGCAGTCTGCTTTCTGTATAACATGGTCTCCACATGGAATGCAGTAAAAGAAAAAAACAAAAAAAACAATGGAGGGGGCAGGAAGGTAGGGGTCCAGCAATTAAAATGAAGATATGATTAATACAGAAAAGCAATTCAGATAATTCACCAGTTATCTGGGCTTCATGAGCCCTATTTAAAAAAAAAGTCTACAAAATAAGGTCCAAAGAGTTAAAAGATGCGTTCAAGAGATGAAATGAGAAGTCATGATCAATGATCTTGAGTTCAGAGCCTAGAGGTCATTTAAGTACCCAAATACTTAGAATACTAAGAAAATAGAAAGGAACACATTAAAGCATTACAGAAGTCCAAAGTGGGGAGAGCTCATGTCCAGTTTGGGTGAGATGGGGCAGGGATTCCAAGAGTTTCCTGAAGATGGGCTTTGTGGGGTGACAGGATTTGAACTGGCAGAGAAAAAGGGAGGGCAGAGGGATGGATGTGAGTGTGCATACAATAGGTAATGGTCAGTAGAGGCCACACTGGGAGTGGCCGGGCATGAAAGTACTGCAGCTGAAGATCTCAGTTTGAATCCCAGCTCCTGCACTTACCAGCTGAGCGACTTTGAGCAAATTACTTAACCCCTCCAAGCCTCAGTTTCTCCTCCTGCAAAATGGGGATAGTAATAGCTACCTCTGGGGATTAGTGAGAGAATTAAAAGAGGCAATGCTTGCTAATGACCTGATCCCTAGCTCATAGTTAGTGCTCCAGAAATGCAGTAATTGTTAATCAACAGTGGAGCTTCAGTTTCCCTTCTAGCATTACGTTTAATTTTTTAAAAAATTGACACCCTAAAGAGGTATCCCAAAGGTTCCTCATTTTTTCACTCAGGTGAAAAAATATTTTTTGTTCTAAATTTACAACAGCCTAAAGCTATACTTTATGATAGGAAACAGAATTTATCATTAATGTGTGAAACCAGTGTTGAGTCATTGAAAGCAACCAACTAATAAGAAACCCTTGGAATTATAGAAAATATGCATTTTTCTAATGCCATGAAAACTGCTTTACTCTTTTAATTCTAAAAATAATAAATAAATAAACAAATTTAGCCTGAATGCCTATAAATGACCAGGAAGCAAAGTTTCTCCTAAAATACTATAAATGCAACCCACTATTTTATGACTAAACTGCTTTTTTATGATTCATATTCCACTTTCCGAAAGAATGTGGTTATACTGCAAAACACCACCCTTAAAATAAGTGAGTAAAGTAGCAAGGAGTGGACCTCAAGGATCTTGTTGACTTTCCCATAAAACAACTCAAAGCTATTTCAGAAGAAAGCTTCATGTGACTCTTCAACACTATATTAAACATGAAACACTCACTTCCAAATTAAGCCAGCCTTGTAAATAAACAGGTGACCCAAACCTCAGGAACCAAAATAAAGTGGTCAGATTAGTAAACATTTAGCTTATGGGGTGGGAAAAAATTAAGTTAACCTTAAATTACCTCGCCATGATTCTGTAGGAACTGTACTTTTTTGTAATCTATCCTCATGTACAAAGCAGCAAATGCAATTTGTCACTGTGTTTATCGTGATCGTGTGTCTGTCAGGAAGAGGGGCTGAAACAGCAAATGTTTCCTGCTTTGAGCACAAAATCAATCCTGGTTCTGGGCTAGTGAACACGTCTGTGGGCTTGGGGGAATTTCTAAAACCTTTGTGCAAAGCTGAAATAAGGTTTCACAAAACACCTTTATAATATAGTGTTGGAGTGGGATCAACATCTGCCTTTTAAGCAAATCTCAGTAAATGCATCACAGAACTGTAGACGCATGGCTGTCAGCACTAGCTCACCAAGCAATGAATTCATCACTGAATTTTCTGGATACATGAAATTAATCCCTTCTGAGACCAAAGACTTTTAAATGTAGTTATTTCAATGGAGATCACTCTAAAATGAAACAAGTGAAAATGAATTATTAAATATCATTTGTATTATTTAATAATAATAAATATATAATACAGTATTGTACAATGCATTCTTAAATACAACTTTCTGTATAATTTTTTGCTTTGTTTTCTATCTCCTTTCTTCAAGGATTAGCAATCAGCTCTCCCTTCTTACATCATGAGAAGGCAGAGCAAGATCTGAATGAGCAAAGATGGAGAAAGAGTAGTCACGGCAGAAAGGATGAAAAGCACAGAAATAGAAAAGCACTATCTAGGCATTGAAAATGGCATGTAATCTAATTAGGATGGAGCTGAGGCCATGTGAAAGCAGTAGACACTAGGCTAGAATAAAACTGAACTTCTCCACCTAAAACTCAATACGACTCAGAATCAGCACTTCATGGGCACGTGACCAGTGCACTTGCTCAGCAGCCCCCTGCTTGAGTTTAATGCTGTGCTGTGTGAAATTCTTAATAATTTTATCTTTGAATTTGTGTTTTATAAGTGAAGTCCAATGAGACAAAGGCATACGAGCCCAGAGCTGGGAACCTCGGCTCACATTCAGTCTCCCCTTTCACTGCCTGCCCAGGAGATTCTTGGTCACTGATCCCTGCTCCCTAGTGTCCTGGACCACACCCAGCCTACCCCTCAATCCTGCCCTGGAACTGGGAGCCACAACCAGGTCACACTGGTTGGGGATGAGGGCCCACATTCCACATCTGCCATTGCCCTCTGCTCCTGGTCGGGGTCTGGGTGGGACTGTAGGGAGGGTCAGTTGCATGCCCCACACTTCCATAGGGAGGAGCAAGGCTGTGGTCATCCCCACCCAGAGCTGGCACCACTATGGCGCATTCAGCAAGCCACTCAGTATGTCTGCTGTGAGTTGGGGCAGCACACCTTGGGAATGGAAGATTAACTTCTCCACCTCCAGGCAGGGTTCCACTTTATCATTTTGCATCAAGCTCCACAAATTATATAGGTGACTCCACTTAGAATCTTGACTTAACCAGTTTCTCTTCCTGCTTTTTATCATGGCATCACCTTCTCCATATCACCCAGGTTTAGAATCTCTGAGTCACCACTGACTTCCTTCCCTCCCAGCCCAGATCCACACCTGCAGGACATCTCCCATCTGTCCCCTGCTGTCCATTCCTGCTGCTCCTGCTTTAGTTCACTGGTTCATCATGGCTCCACCAGACCATCATAATAGACTCCTGGTTATTTTCACAGCTTTGGGCCTCCCCTTGTTCAACCCATTCAGCCACTGTCACCAGGTTGCCCAAAACACCTCTCTGATCATGCTAAAAGGTTTTTTTAGGGCTCCCTGCGGCCTGCTGTTAGTGAAGCTCAGGTTCTTTACTCAGGCAGTCGAGATCCTTTCTTCTTTTGCTCTTACCTTGCTTTTGCATCTTCATTATATAGCATATGCAATACTTTGGCAAATTAAATCAAGCACTGTCCCCTATACATATTTTGGGCTTGCTCATTATCATGTCTCTGCAGAAGCCATTTTGCTGTACCTGGATCACTTCCCCACACCCCCACAACCATCTCCAACAGGGAAATCTAACCCTTTTCCCAGCGTGAATGGCACCTCCTCCATGAAGTCTTCCATTTTCTTCTGCGACTAATACCATTTAGTTTGTGTTATTTATTAAGTATAGCTGGGCATTAGTTGTTTGTGAATCGTATGCTCTTTGACTATGAGTACTTGGAAGGCAAGAAGCATGTCCTCTCAACATTTGTGCACCTAAGACCCCCATCCCAGGTCTTAGGTATAATAGGCACTCAGTGTATGTTTGTTGGAACTAATGAACAAATGAATCTGTTGTGTAAACAGAGCAGGTTTTCTGAAGGCCTGGCACACCTGTAACCCTTCTGCGTCATCCCCTTTCCTTCTCTCAGCTCACCTAACAAAACATCCTGGCTGCTCTTTAAGCCCATCAAACACCTGTATCATCATTATCAACACTAACAAAAATATAATCTCACACTTTTTATTAATGTTTAAAGTGCTATATTCTGAACGCTTAGAATAATCTCAAAGAGAACACCTGTTACTTGAGTGCTCTTCTTTTCAACCTCTTGAGGGCAATTTTTTCATTACTATATTAAAGTGGGCTGTTTAATAACTTATAACTGTCAGGGAAAAAGATAAATTACAGTCGCTATGATCCATACTGGATACCTAAAATGAATTTTTTTTCCACTTACTATTCTTTATTTGTCTCTTAATTTCAAGTCTGTTTTTTAGGACTAATTGAGGAAAGTAATGAAAAATAATGAAATAAACTGAGGAGTTTTTTTGCTGTCAAAACTTTTATTTAACTTTAGTACTTCATTAAATAGTCTACCCTTGACTCAAAAATGCCATGCTTATTATCATAATTTCATAAGTGTCTTTAATGCATTTCTCTCACTCATATTCTGAACCTCCAAGAGGATCATCAATCTAATTATCAACTGATTAAATTTTGAAACTGTGTGATAATTTCATCTCCTGAAGAAATAAAAGTACACTAATTGAATCGGAGCAAGAAATATCTTTAAAATATAGCAGTTAATAAAGAATCAGGGAGGATGGTTATATTTTTACATAGAAACTTTAAGATGTTTACATATATGATCAGAATTACAACAATATCATGATAAAAGAACGTGAATTTGGAAGGTTGTCAGTTTTCATTAAGATAAATCTATAACAGCATGAAACGGAAAGGCTGGGGAAAATACTAGAACTTGAGAAGGATGTAATATTAATACAACTCTATAAAAACTTCATATTGCATGTGTTTTCCAGAGGAACAAATTGTAGAACTTTTGATAGGCTAGGATATGATCAAGGGTTATCAATCACATTTAGAAGAATCATAAGTAGAGGGTGGAAGAGTACATATTTCTATATTCCTTGAATGTAAAGCTGGTTCTAAAACATTTAATTTAAGGGTGGAGCATAGTTCAGGGAAAGATTAGGCTGGTCAAAATGTGCTGAGTTCACATCTCAGTCCCAGATTAGAAGAAAAACAATTGAAAATGAGATAAATAGAAAGAAAAAGAATACTATCAAACTAGATACATCATCATCATCATCATCATCATCATCAACTGTTACCACTTCCTGAGTAATTGCAATGTGCCAGGTACTGTTTTAGGGGCTTTAATGCAATGTCGCATTTTATTTTCAAAACAATAATCTTTGCCACATAGGTGTTATTATTCCCATTTTGCAGATGAGTAAATTGAGACTCGGAGAATCAAGAAATTCCTCCAAGGTCACACTAGTGGTGACTGCTGTGTACCACAATAAAGAACAAAAGTAGTTTTATTGAAGAAGAGTGGCATAAGTAAAACAAAGAAAAACACACCAGGTTAAAAATATATAAATATATAGTAGAAACCAATGGGTAAAGAAAAGAGAAACTTTCTAAGCAGATCAAAACAAAGACAAGGAATGAACCAAGATCTTAAATTCTACAACAACCCAGTTTTTACAGCCATCATTACTACTCTGGGGGAAAAAAACAAACTCTCCTTTCCCAAATTCAGCTTCCAAATATTAAAAGGCAACTTTGCTTTATACTCCGTCTCCAGAGTAAGAGTAGGGCCCAGAAGAAACATCAGCTGCTGAAAACCTGATTTTCTCTGTCTTTAATAACACCTCTGGTCACAATTCTAGGTGGCAGGAAGACAAGTTAACTGCTACGGAAGCTGGGAATTATGCTCTTGAAGAAAAGGTAGTCTATGAGCAATATTAAATAAAAGTCAGGAGCTGAAGGAGGAGAGCAAGAAATAAAAGTTATAGAAATGGGAGAAAATCAACTGGGAAAGAATTTAAAAAGTAAAGGCAATAAAGAGAAAAGACAGCAATCCCAGACTATAACAAGTATCATCCAAATAGGAAAGGATTTTTTTAGCCCAAGCACACAATAAGGATGTGGAAATCATGGGAAAGAGAAGAGCTTGTGATTGTTCGACTTTTTACAGATTCTTCAACATATCAATTATTAAATGCTTTTATTTCTTCCCATGGCTTTCTAGGATTGTAGAGAAATTGACACTTGTTAAAGATCATTCATTGGTTGCTTGACTTAAACCTATCAAATCTTCAAGAAGGATAATAATGAATAATGCACCTAATCAATAACAAAAGGTCAACAAAAATAGTATTCTGACAAGCATCTCTTAATATTGAAGTGTTATATTGACAGACAACTCACAAAAAACGTGAAACTTGGGTTTAGTACAAGCTAGTCAATTTTCTAGGTAAAATTCTTAACTTTCAGATAAAATAGAGAAAATTTTACTTTTACTGTCCTTCCCACCACTTTTGCTATTCTGATTAACAGCAACCAAACTCTAGAGAAACATGTAGTTCTATTAGACAACTGGAAGAAGTGCTCATCAAATGACCACAAAACTTTCATAACCAAGAATAAGAACTTTAATTCTTATAAACCCTGAAGAAGTCTCATAGAAAGTGGCATCCAGTTTCATCATGTTCAGTGAAAAGATACTGAAGAAATTAGAACTGACTGGCTTTTGGATCTGGCATCTGATAGCAAGTTCAAATCACTGTGAAAACGAAAGGCTTAGAAATACCAGACAACAGCATTTTGGGTTCCCTTTTCCACTTGAAACTAGCATGTTTATCCTGCTGATTGCCTTTGCAGTTGCTAGAAAATTATCAATTTTTGTTTGTTTCACAAACTAAAAACCTATTTGCTCAGTCCTGTCAAAAGCTGACTACAGATAATGCTGTATCAATACCCCCTCTATTTGTCCAACCTCTCTAAACTCAACAACAGAAACAGTTAAAACACGTGCTAAAAGGCACAAATGGGTCAGACCCCCATTCTTTCCTGACTTTCCACTCTTCCTCTTCTTCCCTACCTTGGAACTCATGCAAATGTAAACTAGAAAAGAGGACAGGGAAGTAGTTAGGCACTTTGTTCCTTTTCAAACCTTGAATGAGAATGAAATGTGTGACGGTCCCAAAAAGACATCAGAGACACCAACATGCCCATTTTTCTCAGACTAACACTGGAATTCTGGAGTAGACATCTCTTTCTAGTACCTTGCAAATGCACTCTGAAACCATACACTGATATTCTTAAAGACAAAGTATCTTGACAGAGAAACACGTGGTATTATTAGGTACAAAATGTAGCCCTTGTGATATATGAATTTTCCAGTCACTGTGTGTTAGGAAAAGACCATTACATCAAGGATGGTGTAGTTACATTCTAACTAGCCTAAACTCAGAAGGCATTTAAAAACAAAGATTCGTATTAGAAAGAGTCTAAATTAATGTGTTCCCAGATGCCAAAGGGTAAGTGAAGTCTTGGCTCCCAGGCCAGTGGGGCTCTGGAAGGGGGACAATGCAAAGTCCTACCTGGTAGGCATCAGGAATGTTGACCGTTTCTCCATGCTCCCCGACATAGCCAATGATGCCTTTGCCCCAGGGGACCTGCACCTCGTTTGAGTTCTCTGTGCTGCTGCAGGGCAGCAGTGGGGTTCCTGCATGCACATCAAAGAATTTGGAGACCAAGCTCTTCTTGCCAGCAGCTGCCCCTTCCACCAGGAAGAGAGAGCAGCGGTCAGCATCCACCATGAGGCAGACAAAGATGAGGATCTTGCAGCTCAGGCTGGTAAGATCAAGGTCATTGGAGATATCCTTGACCAGTTCCAGGAAGAACTGACGCTCATTATGCTTTTTGAGGTGGCACTTGTAGTCCATGGCCGTAGGGGGGTACTGAGGCAGATTCACTCTTGATTCCAGCAGGGCACTGAGAATGTGGGCTGTAGTGGGGGGCAAGGAGCTGGCCTTCCGGAGAAGTGCCCTCCGCCGCACACTGCTCAGCGGCTCCTGGGCCCGGGAGGTCACCTGTTCATCGTAGGTCCTGTTCACATGGATGCCCTTGGAGCGGGCAAAAGTCTTCCTTAGCTCTTTCTGAGAAGCTCTCCGCTGCAGGCTCCCATCGCCCCGGTTGCCACTGGCCCAGCTAGGACTCAGGGGGCTCCCACCACCGTCCCCACCACCCAGAGTGGGCTGGCTATTGGCAGAGCCATTTGGTCCAGTGCCACCACAAATGCTACTGCTGCCTTTGCCAGCACTGTGACCCAAGCTGCTGGTGCCTGCCAGTGGCGGCCTTGGGCCTAAAGCCCCCTGACTCTGACTGTGCCTCTGCAGCCACTTCTCCACCATCTCTTGTTTCCCCTTCCGCATCAAGTAATCTTCAAACAACTCTGGGTGCCTGTCCAGGAAAGTTTCCACCTCCCCAAAGTCCAGGTGGGAGGATGTCATGGTCCCAGACACGGCTTTCTTGCCTCTCTACACCTGGACCAAATGTTTACCTGCCCCAGCTCTCTAGCTGGTCCTGCACATGTCTACCCCCACCAGTATTCCCAGCTCCCAGCTTGGTGCTGAGATTCTGCGGAGCAGTGGAATCCCAGCTGGGAAGTGCCCCTTCCTTCCGGCTCAGAGAGGGACTGGCACGAAACCGCCCCCTCGTCCTGCTACTCCTGCTCCGAACAGGTGCCCCACTGAGCTGCTGCCGAGGCCCCAGATCCTGTTCTGGAAACCCGGAGCTATCGCTGCTCTTGCTCTGACTGCCGCCGCCGCCGCCGCCGCCGCTGCTGCTGTAACCGGATGAGTGGACCACTGTGAAAGGGAGGTAGGGCAGGACACGCCCCTGAGTGAGGCACGGAGCCCGGAGGGAGGAGAGAAGTGGGAGGAGGGAGACGCCAGCACTGGACCAGCCAAAGTCCACGGCCCAGGAAGCCAGGCGGTTCCTGGAAGTGTCTCTGGACGGCTGGAATCGGCGCCTGGGAACACGGCTGACTGCTGACTGGAACACGATTAGAGAGGGGAAACGCACCTTGTTCCTTCCCCCTCCTTCCTTCCTTACCTCCCCAGCCCTCCCTATTCCCCACCCCTTAATCCTCCAGCGTTTCAAGGAGGCCCAGCGGGAGCCCAGTGGGAGCCCAAGTACGAGGAAGTGTTGATGTTTTGCAGGGATCAGACACAGAAGCTGACTCCGTCCGAAGAAATGGGGATGCTCAGAGACAGGCAGGGTTATTTTTCTGGGATGTGAGTGTGAACTGTTGGTTCCTATGATTCCTGGGACTGCCTGCTAGCACTGCCCAGCTCCTTGTGGGCATTCAGTAAATATTAATGGAACTAGATTTATCCGAAATTAGCAAATGAAGTTCTCTATCTGAGCAATTCACTGGCTTTAAACAAATTCATGGAGCTGGGGGGAGAGGGGGAATACATAGAGGGAGGATGTAAAACAGTTACTTGGATTAGGGAGACCCTCCCTAGCAGGGACATACAGCAACGTGTACTTGAGGGCCTCAGGGGGCTTCCTTCTAAGTTAGTCCTGCATATTGGGTGGTTTCTCTTCTTTTCATGAACAGCTTACCATCTCTTCCTTCTTTCTCCGCTCAGTCTAGCAAAGCCACCAATGCTTCCTTTACTCTCAATATCCTAGGGCCTGTGGGTTAGGATTTCTCCTCTGTGGGAGGCTTTTCTTTCTCCTGCCCTCGGGATGCTCCAGATCTGGCTACGCTCAGCTAGTTAGTCTGAGAATAACATCAGGTTTCCCTTAGATGTTTTCCAAACCTAGTGGTTAAGTGTAGGTGATTTCCCAAGAAAGAGGATCAGGCTGATAACACTTTCTTGAAGCCCAAGGGTCTCTACTTTTGTGAGAAACAAATGCAGACAGAGAACCATCCAGTTCTCTGGGACAGCAAGACAATCTAGAAAGGCTCTTAGAGAATGCCTATGATGAGAGTAATAGAAAAGAGCTGCAGAGGTGATGGGTAGTGACTTTTACAGGGCTTCCACAGGCACACACAGGTGACTTACACAATAAGTTAAGCTTCTTCCTGGAAGATGTCCTTGCAGCTAAGCAGACAAGGTGTATTGAGTACTTGCTATGTGCTGATCACTTTACAGTAACATATTAATTTAATCCTCACAACAGATTTATGAGGTGGGGACTCTTAGTATCCCATTTTAAAGATAGGGAAACTCTAAGAAGTCGAGGAACTTATCCAAAGCACACAGTCAGTCTGCACCAGAGCTGGGATGCAGATCTATTTAGTTTGGCTCCAGAGTGAGACACATTCTTAGCCACATCAATGGATTGTCTCCCGCCTGTGTCAGCTGAGGCCTGTCTGTGGCAGGATTTGGGGCAGTAACAGAGATGCAGGGACCAGGGCAGAATGTTCTCTAAACCTTCCTCTGACAGCACCAAGAGAAGCACAGAAGGGAAAGAGAGGGACTTGTTGAAAAATTCCAAACTCCCCAGCTTAGTCAGCATGATTAAGTTAGGGCATGGCCCTGGCACTGGGAAGACAACTGTGAGCAAAACAAAGATTCTGCCTTCATGGAGCTTACATCATTTATTTCTTAAATAAATAAGAAAATAAATATGCAGAATAAGAGAATGTCAGTGATAAGTGCTATGAAGAAAAACAAAACTTGGCAAAGGATTAGATAAGGGGATGAAGTAGTGGAAAGGCCTTTCTGAGGAGGGGACACCTGAGCAGAGATCTGGTAGAAATAAGGGAATGAGCTGTGTTGATATCTGGGGAAAAGAGTGTACCAGTTAGAGGAAGCGAGTGCTAAAGTTGAGAGATGTAATGTGTTTGGAGTATTTAAGAAACAGCAGAGAGACCAGCTAGGGGCAATGAACAAGCATAGAATATTGATAGTTTGGAGCCACTGGCTGTTAAGGAGGTGAGTGGTGATCAAGAATTAAATAAAGAAAAAAATGCTTAGTACAGTGCCTAGTACATAAAGAATGCTCAATAAACGTTAGCTGCTGTATTACTTTTATTATTACCATTATTATTATCCTGAAGTAACAGTGTGTGGAAACCTCACTGCATGTGCCCACATCTCTGGTACCTTGAGTGATTCATCAGTAAAGACAGTCCTAATAGTATGCTGGAACTGGCTTGTAGAGAATCACGAGAGCGTTTTTTAGCATCTCTTTCTAATTCCATGTTCAGTGACATCATGTAGCTTGCAATCAGCCATGATGGGAGTATTTACATAGTGGAAATCAGCAAATGCTATGAATCAGGATTTTTCCCCCCTATTGCTAGTTGTTAAACATTTACTGGCATTTAGTGAAAACAATCCAATTGTCCATCAACTGATGAATGGATAAAATACAATGTGGTATATCCATAAAATGGAATATTATTTGTCCATAACAAACAGGAAGAATGCATGTACTGATACATGCTACAACTTGGATGAACCTTGAAAACATTATGCAAAGTGAAAGCAGTCACTCACAAAGGACCACATATTGTATGATTTCATTTATATGAAATGTCAGATGCTTGGTTCAGGAGGTCATGGAAGGAGTCAATGGCTGTGGAAGAAAGTGAGAAGGTGACAGAGAGCACACATGAGATAGACCAGATGGCTATGATGGAGGGCTGCATAATAAGATGAGTATTGATGTGGCCCCAAATGCCATTTCCTCTTCATTCTCAATTTGTAGAATGGTATGTGTATTGGTCATGATCCCGACAGGAAACAGAGAACACTCAAAGTAATCCCAAGAGGGTTAATTTACAAAGAGACTAATTACAAAGGTGGAGTAAACATAAACCACAGGGATAGTGAAGGAACCCAGGACTCACTGCAGCAGAGAAGTCACCACCCCTAGACCTGAGGGGAGGAGAGAGGGAAAGGACACCAGGACTCAAAAGAGGCTCTCGTAGTGACAACTGCCATGAAAGGAGCAGTGACAGCCTGTCAGAGGACATAAACAGCTCAAGTTGACCTCAAAGGAGGGATATCAGGAATAAACACCTTGAACTCACTCTCCTTCCTCCCTCCTGTCATGACCAGGCCCAACTAGAAGCTGGAGGGTGCTGAAGCTTGTTGATGAAATCCATATAGGTCATCCTCCCTGGGCAGAGAGTAGTGAGGACTAAGGAGGATGTGTATAAGATCTGGAGAGGCAAATGGATACTTGGCCCAATATGGAAAATTAAAGAGGTCCCTTTAGGAAATAATGGATGCTATAGCTCCAAAGAATTTTCTGTGTAATTCTGCTCTCTTCTGCTCACCTACTAATTCCATCCAAACTGTCTATACTGTAGTACACTCCACAACAACATTTGCAGTCACCAGAACCCTCTAGGGCACTAACCGAAAAAGGTATGATATTGTGAAGATAAATCACTCAGCTCAAGGAAGAAGCTCTGCAGACGCCCTCCTCATCTATCCTCCCCCTTTCCACCAAGCTGTAAATATTAACCAAGTAGCCTGTCATTGGAGAAGATAAAGAGGCCCTCCTATTTGTAGTTTTCAAGAATAAGGGCTTCCTTTTTGATCAAAGTATTAATTACCTTATCACTGCCTTTGTTGATTAGCATTTATTGAGCACTCTTAATGTGTAAAACTCTGGTTTACATGCAAGATAACTTTTGTTATTCCAAAGGGGGCCCATTAAATTTTAGTACTAGAGGGAACCTTAGAGATCATCTAATACTCCACTTTTATTTTGCAGATGTGGAAATTGAGATCTAGAGCAGACACATAACTTCTTCAAAGTCACCTGCCCAGCACAACCTCTGATCTACTCCTGTTTCCATCCCACCCTTACCAACATCCCACAACTTGATACCAACCTCTTGCAACCCAATGAACTTCTGTCCCCTAAGCTTGTCTTCTAATCATCCCATCTCCTCAAGCAGACATTCATTGTGTGACCAACAGGCATCACCAAATAGGTTGATGCAATTTTCAAAAAGAAACATTCACTTCAAAAAAAATCTAAAGTGGCATATTATTCTTTTAGGAAATAGGAGTCCACAGGACCAAACAAAAGCCTCTGAACTGTAAGTTCCATAGAGATGTTTATCTTTACAGGAATTTAATATCAGAAGTGGTCATAGTCTATGCCAAATTCAAAATCTGAGGTGCTGTATTAGTCAGGGTTCTCCAGAGAAATAGAACCAATAGGATTTTATATAGAGAAAGGAGATAGAGAGAGGGGGAGAGAGAGAGAGAGAGGATATAGATATATCTACATATCTATATCTACCTATCTATCCATGTATCTATATGGAGAGAGAGAGATTAATTTATGATGATAAATTGGCTCACATGATCATGGAGGCTGAGTCCTATGACCTGCTGTCTGCAAGCTGGAAATCCAGGAAAGCCAGTGGTGTAATTCAGTCCAAGTCCAAAGGCCTAAGAACAAGGCGAGCAAATGCTATAAATCTTAGTCCAAGGGCAGGAGAAGATGAGATGAGATGTCCCAGCTAAGGTGGAAGGCAAGAAAAAAATGGAAGAATTCCTTCTTCTTCCACCCTTTGTTCTATTCAGGCCTTCAATGCCCAATGCAAGATGCAAGATGCCCAACTACAACGGGGAGGGTGATCTACTGAGTCCACCAATCCAAATGCTAATCTTATCCAGAAGTACTCTCACAGACACCCCCAGAAACAAAGCTTAGTCTGGGCACCCTGTGGCCCACTCAAGTTGACACATAAAATTAACTACCTCAGGTGCCTTACCTGGTTTTAAATTTTATAAGCACTTTTTTTCCCATTCTATTTGTGTAGAATCTCAACATGTGTCTATGTTTAAATTGTCATTCCCTATCCTAGTAGTGATTTCACCTTAATCCAGTCAAATTTTGCAACCCATAGTAACTCACAAGAGAATGATAAATATATAAAGACACTGTGTGGATTAATATATGCTGGGCAGGGTAAATTAGATTAGCACTGTCCAGCCAAGCAATTGGAAATGAAGTCTGTTTCTTTTACTTCAGGAGAAGAAATTGTATGTGTAAATTCTGAAACATGTATTTACATGCTACCTGGACAAATATAACTGTGTTACAAAGTATAATTGACTTACTTCCTAGTGTCATTATCCAAATTAATAGGTTGCCCTCAATAGCTCTTATACTCTTGGCAGTAATCATATACAGTAAATTGTAATGGTGCAATTATTGTTTAAAATATTCTAAATGTTAATTTCTCTTATTTACTCCATTTCAATTGTCTTTTTCTTCCCCCCGTCCTACTATTAACATTTTTGAGCTATTTCTCCCTAAATTATCTTTGAACAAAATATGGCTCTCACACTTAACCTTCAAGGACCTGTTTCCTTGGATTTAGTGCTCCCAATACTGTGCTACCTGATAGTGTCCACTATCCTCATGTGGCTAAGTGAATTTAAATTTTAATTAATTAAAATTAAATAAAATTAGGGGCTGGCCCAGTGGCCAAGTGGTTAAAGTTCTACACACTCCACTTCAGTAGCCTGGAGTTCACAGGTTCAGATTCCAGGTGTGGACCTACTCCACTCATCAGCCATGCTGTGGAGGCATCCCACATACAAAGTAGAGGGAGATTGGCACAGATGTTAGCTCAGGGCAAATCTTCCTCACAAAAATAAATTAATTAATTAAATTTAATTTAATAATAAATTCGGTTCCTTGGGAAAACTAGCCCCATTTCAAGAGTTCAATAGCTATATGTGGCTAGTGGCTACTATATTGGACTATACAGATATAGAACATTTGCAACACCTTAGAAAGTTCCATTTGAGAAGGCTGCTGTAAGATCGTTTGCAGCCCCAAAACTCTGTTTATTCACTGATGTCATCAATGGTTTCCCAATTGCCAAATCTAATAGCTTATTTTAATCTTCACACTAGTTTTATGATAGTCCTCTGTTTTGAAACTTTTTCTCAACAGCACCATTTCCTGATTATTTATTATTTAAATGGACTTGAATTACATTCTCTCAAAACAGTGAGTAACCCTTGTTTCTCAGTTTATCTCACTAGTTTTCCCACCTCCTGTGGCCTTCCTTAATTGTTGCAATTATTCACTTAAGGTCCATTCCCATGACTTCAATTATTATCTCTTGTTTTTACACTCCCCAATCCATATATTATGTTCCAAGATGATTCAGTTTTCTGTCAACGGATGCTGTCTTAGTTAGCTGGGCTGCCATAACAAAATACCATAGACTAGGTGTCTTAAGCAACAGAAATTTATTTTCTCACAGTTATAGAGGCTGGAAGTCTGAGGTCAGGATGCCAGCATTGTTATATTCTAATGAGAGCACTCTTCTTGGCTTGCAGATGGCCGCCTTCTCACAGTGTCCTCACATAGCAGAGAGAGAGAAAGCTCTCTGGTGTCTCTTCTTATTAAAGCACTAATCTTATCAGACCAGGGCTCTGCCCTCATGACCTCATCTAACCTTAATTGCCTCCCAAAGGCCTCATCTCCAAATGCCATCACATGGGTGGGTAGGGCTTCAACAGGAATTTTGCAGGGACACAAACATTCAGTCTATAACAGATGCATAAAAAAGAACCTCAAAACTTAGTTGCTTAAAACAAAGATTTTTTTTTTTAACTTATTATGATTCTGTAGATTGACCAGTGGTTCTTCTGTTCCACTTGTATTAGCAGGAGTCACACATGTGGCTGCATTCAGCTGGCAACTGGGCTACACTGGAACATCCAAGAAGGCCTCTTGCACACATCTAGGGCCTCAGCGCTGAGGCCACTCAGTTCTCCTCCAGGAGACCCCTTTCCACATAATGTCTCATCCTCCAGGTCTTCTTCACACGGCTGCTCTCTCCAGTAGGACCATCTGTCTTTCCTTACAGTGTGGGAGTGTTTCAAGAGGATAAGCTCAATATGCAAGAGCTTATCAAGCTTGCACCATACTTGTCAATGTCCCATTGGCCAAAACCAGTCAAATAGCCAAGCACAGAGTCAGCTGGAGGAGGGCAAGGGATGTGAATACTCATAGGTGTGGTTCACTGGGAGCCATTAATTTAACAGTCAGCCACACAAGCTCTCTTCTGAATTCCCAACTGCTACAAGACATCTGCTCCTGAATGTCTCACAGACACCTCAAATTTATCATTTCTGGGGCTGGCCCAGTGGCATAGTGGTTAGGTTTGTGTGCTCCACTTCGGTGGCCTGGGGTTCATGGGTTTGGATCCCAGGTGCGCGCACACACACGCACACAAAAATTATCATTTCCAAGATCACTCTCATTCCTTTCCTCCTTAAATCACTCAGTCTGAGGTATATTTTACTTCAGAAATTTCTCTTTGAATCCATCTTCTCTTCTCCACACCCACTTGCCTTAATTCAAGTCCTCATTATCTGTCCATTCTCTACCAAATAGTATTTTCTTCCACATAACAAGTGTAATAATGGCAGAGCCTTGCTCATAAACTCTTTTATTTGTAGGATTAAGTCCTTGTCAAAGATATGTAGTGGGTTGAATGGCAGCCTTCCAAAAGATATGTCCTCCAAGAACCTGTGAACGTGAACTTATTTGGAAAGAAAGTCTCTGCAGATGTAATTAAGGATCTCAAGATAAGATCATCCTGGACTTAGGGTGGGCCCCAAATCCAATGACGATTTTCTTGTAAGATACAGAAGTGAAGACAGGGACACAGAGAGGAGAAGGCAATGTGAAGACACAAGTAGAGATTGGAGTGATACATCTACAAGGCAAGGAATGTCAAGGATTGCTGGCAGCGATAAGCTAGGAGAGAGGCATAGAACGGATTCTCCCTCAGAGCGTCCACAAAACAATCAGCCTTCCCAACACCTTGATTTCAGAGTTCTGGTCTCGACAACAGTTAAAGAATAAATGCCTGTTGTTTTAATCCACCACGTTTCTGGTACTTTGTTAGAACAGCCTTGGGAAACTAATATAAGACTCTTCATCATTGCATGTCTATTTTCCATCTCTATTCTCATCTTCTGCTACCCCCTGCCATATAATCTCCAAGGATGCAGATCCCTTCTCTCTTCTGGGCTTCCTCTTGAAATACCCTTCTTCCCTTTCCTCCTTTTCAAACTTCTCTTTTTCATCAAGACCTATCCGACATGTCATCCTATGTTAAGTTTTATCTGTTTCCAAAGTAAGAAGCTGTGTTCTGTCTTGCTGTGTGATCTGTCCTCCTGCTTCCACACATTTTGGTCAGATATCTGCTATAAATCATTTAACACTTGGTATTTATTCAACTCAACATGATGCATTTAATTCTCCATTTTTAATGCAAAAAAAGATTTTTACATTAAAGCACATTTTATTCTTTTATTTATCTCTTCTTCTTTCAGTTTAGAAATTGAAATCACTCTGAGCAATAAGCCAACTGCATTCATAATTAAAGAATAATAAGTACATGAAAGGTAAATTTTTAAAATCTCAAACATATCTAGATGAGCAATAATGACCAATGAAGGCACAGAAAAATAAACTTCAATATCATGTCATAAATGTTTTAGATATTCTATTTTTTTCTTCTTAAAGTCAACAGAGTATTTTATCTCCACAGAAAAAACAGCAGTGATCAAACTACTTTGCTGAAAAATTGTTTGTTGACAAAAATAAGTTGATTGGCTTTAAACTGTTACAAATTATTTTCTCTATATTTGGTAATTCAAACTTAGAAAATAGGCAAATTCAATATTTTAAAAATTCCTTGAATCTTTATAAAGGTAACTTTGCTAAAAATATCTTTAACAATCAACTGTTGAGTTAGACATTGAGGATATAAAATAGTATAAAGACCATCCCTTTCCTCAAAGAACATTTCCAGTCTAGCTAAAGAGATAGGATATGTACATTAAAGTACCATTGACAAGATACCATTGATGGAGTATGACAGATAAGCAAATCTATAAAAGAAATCAGAAGTATTCTTAAATGCTATATAATATTGTTTACATTCAATAATAATCCATAATTAGTATTAATATTGAATGTATAGGCCTACTAATATCAGTACAAAAGAAGGAAAAAATTGGAGGGACATTCAACAATAGATGATTTGGTTTTTATTTAGGGAACTAATATATAAGAAGAAGAGTGGAAATAAATTTAAACATTGATTCTTTTCTTTTTAATTGCCATGACTTCATTCACTAAATCAAAACTAATTAATCATCCAGGCATTGCTTTACATGTCCAGGGAAAATATTATAAGAATAGAATAAAGATGCCTTATCACTTAAAAGGCAGTCACCATTTATTTCATCTGTTATTTATGGTTTGATTCAAAGATGAAATATTATTCCCAAAAGTAACTTTTACAGCAACTAATATAAAAAAAACCAAACATGTCAATTCTCAATTAAATTTATTTTAGTTTTTGAGCGATATGATAAATGAAAGACTAGAGCAAGGCCAAGCAGCTATAAGTTTCAAATAAGCATTTTTGAAAATATACTGTATGTTACTCATAAAACATTTACGTTTTAATGTCAGAACCTACCTTTCTAAAATAAATACATCAAAATTAAAGACCGTTTGAACTTTGAGAAAACGTGAATCTCTTGCCGAATTAATCTTACTAATATGGAATATAATGTGAAATAGCAGCTAATATAATTAGTTATCCTTCCGGAAACTTTAATTACATCACTGCTATATGTTATAAGAACAGATAATGAATGTAGTCCTGTGCACATTGTAACCAATCAATCCAAGATAGAACCTGATGCTGGATACTTTTCCTGAAGTTTACCCTCTGAAAGATTTTCTCACTTGTGCATTTTTTTTATAGCATAAAACCTGATCCTTAACAAGACTTTCATATGTATGGGAAATGTATTTACCAGTTATTTTACCACCAAGAAATAGACCAATTTAAATGTCTTACCAGATATTAACATTATAAATATAGTGAAGAAAGAAAAAAACCAAAAGTTGGCCAAATTAGTAAATTCATGCTATAACAATAAGATAAAGAATGTGATTAATTTCAGTCCGTCACCTAAATAATCTTTTGAGCACAGTAAAATGTGTCATTTAACAATGAAAACAAATATCCTTCTCAGCCTGGCTGCCTTTTCTTGCACCATTTCATTCATTTCTTCAGAGTGGGCTTCACCAAATTTCCTCTCTTAAGTGAGCTTCACCCTCCAAGGACATCCTGACATTGATCTTGGAAGGAGTATGAAGCATTTTTTGTTTGTTTGTTTGTTTGTGGTAGTGACTTCACTGTACTGCTTCTAGCCCAGTCTTTTCTTTCTTAAACTGCAAACTCCTGCTTTAAATATATATCATAAACTATCCAATACTTTGTAGATTGGCTCTTCTCATCTAGTAGATGGGGAAGATTTAATAGATTTAGTGAAGTGTGAATGATGCTATCTGTCATCATCTCAGTTACAGCAAACGCCACTGTGGGGAGCCTCCGGCACAGAGCCATCTCTGTCACCACCCTTAATGACTCTAGGTTGATCTGAATTTCCCTGTTTTGTATATTTTTCCTAGTGTTGAGCCATGGTAGGGCAAGTTACTTAACTTCTCTGTGCCTCAGTTTCTACATTTGCAAAATATGAATCATTTCCCTAATAGGACTGTTGTGAGAATTAAAAGAGTTCATATATGGACAGTCCTTAGAACAGTATCCGATACACAGTAAGCTCTCAACAAATGTTAGCCATTCTGTTATTGTTGTTGTTATCGTTATTTTAACCACCAATGCATATTCCTTAAAGAAATATAGTTTTAAAATATTTATACTATTTTTTAAGGAAAGTAAATGCTGACATGAATAATTATTTCAAAAACCATAATTTCTGCTAGTTGGGGGTAACTGAAAAATCACTGTAGAAAAAAATAGAATTTAACAGAACTAATATTTGAAGGAGCACAATTGTGGAAGGAAACTGAACCAATTTGAGGAGCCAAAAAAACAAAAATAACAAACAAACAAAAAACACTACTTAGACAGATGACACACTTGCTTTTCAAAAGAACTGGCTGTGCTGGTGTCCAGAGACTGGCCAAGAAAGCACATGTTCAGGGGAGTCTTACAGATCACCACAACCAGCCCTCAGGAAGTGTAGCATTACTTCTCCCTGCTGCCGTAGCCACAGTGCCCTTGACAGGCTGTACTACTAATAACAGCACAGTCCCAAAATACATACAAAATAAGTTTTCCAATGACTTGCTATGCATGAAAATGTTCTTCTTTCTGGATTTTCATAAAATGAGATTTACTGACAGAAAAAAGTTTCACAGATTTTGCTTTTGTATCTATAACAAAATTTTAGTGTCTTTTAAGCTATCCTTTTTTCTTTTTTTTACTATAATATATGCTTCTAAAAAATTAAATATAACAAGATTATATAAAGGAAAAATACAAGTCTTCCATCTCCATCCCCTAGAAACACATACTCATCAGTATGGTACGTATCAATAGACCAATAGATACAGAGATACCTTCATGTATACATATATATGTATACATATTTTTGTATGTGCATAGAAAAAAACTATAAATATAATTGAACCTTTCTATAACATTGATCAGAAATTTGCTTTCTTTACTCAGTGTATTATAGACATCCTTCTACATAGAACAAATAAAGCCTTTCAAAGTATAAAAATTCAAAAAAGGTTTTTATCTTCAAGTAAAATTAACTCCAAGAAGAAAGACCATGTTGATTCTCTCGAGAATTATAACAGAAATAAGTTTCTCTTCTAAAGCAGAATTTAACCTCTGATGATAGATTATTTTCTTGAGTAGTTCTCGGATATAACAGTGGAATGGAATCTTCTAGTCCTAGCTACCAAAGAATGTCAGTTAACTAATTTTTCATGCTTCAAGTAAAATTGCACAATAATTTGATCATTAGCTTATAGTTAATCTAAAATTGGAATTTTCAAAGGCGTTATTTTTTTTTCCCCTTACATATCAGAATTGGAGAGGTAGTAGGAGAGCAGGGATAGTCAGAGACAGTTATTGGCATCACAAGCCAGAGACAGATATGAGCAAGTTTGAAACAGAACAGATAGACTGTGAGCAAGTAGAGAAACCAAAAACAAGAACACAGCAAAGTTCACAGCAAAGAAAATCATCAACAAAATGAAAAGGCAACCTACTGAATGGGAGAAAATATCTCCAAATCATTTATCTAGTAAGAACTTAATATCCAAAATATATAAAGCACACATGCAACTCAATAGAAAAAAAATCTGATTAAAAAATGGTCAAAAGATTTGAATAGACATTTTTCCAAAGAAGAAATGCAGATGGTCAATAGATACACAAAAATATGCTCAACATCACTAACCATCAGGGAAATGCAAATCAAAACCACAATGAGATATCACTTTGCACCCGTCAGAATGGCTGTTACCAAAAAAGACAAGAAACAATAAATGTTGGCAAGGAAGTGGAGAAAAGGGGACCCTTATGCACTCTTTGTGGGAACGTAAATTGGTGTAGCTACTATGGAAAACAGTACAGAGGTTCTTCAAAAATTAAAAATAGAATTACCAGATGATCCAGCAATCCCACTTCTGGGTATTTATCCAAAGAAAATGAAAACACTAACTCAAAAAGATACCTGCAGCCCCATGTTCATTGCAGCATTATTCACAATAGCCAAGATACGGAAACAAACTAAGTGTCCAGAGGTGGATGAATGGATAAAGAAGATGTGGTATGTACATACAATAGACTATTATTCAGCCATAAAAAACAATGAAATCTTGCCATTTGCAATAACTTGGATGGACCTTGAGGGCATTATGCTAAGTGGAATAAGTCAGACAGAGAAAGACAAATACCAAATTATCTCACTTATACATGGAATCTTAAAACACACACACACACATACACACAAAAACATCAGGCTCATAGATACAGAGAACAGATTGTTGGTTGGCAGAGGTAGGGGATGGGGAGTGGGCAAAATGGGTGAAAGGGGTCAAAAGGTACAAAAATTCCAGTTATAAAATAAATAAATCCTGGGGATGTAATGTACAGCATGGTGACTATAGTTAATAATACTGTATTGCATATTTGAAAGTGACTAAGAAGAACAGATGTTAAAAGTTCTCATCACAAGAAAAAAAAGTTTTGTAACTTTGTATGGTGATGAATGTTAACTAGACTTATTGTGGTGAACATTTTGCAATATATCCAAATATTGAATCATTATGTTGTACACAAGAAATTAACAAAATGTTTATATTTCAATTATACCTCAATTAAAAAATAAAGTAAAATAATAAATAAAAAAAGAATAGAGCAAAGTTAACACATGGAGTATGATCAGTCAGGGTAACAGGCAAATCAAAGAGCAAAGAGGCTGGGTCTAACAGAGTGACTGTCTGAAGTGAAAATACGAGCAAAGGAAATGCATATACATGGAAGATGGTATTTTATTTGCCATTATTCACTACCTGCTTCCTTTTAAGATGACACACTACTGTTATGTGACTTGCCATTCCTCCTGCAGGCAGAATATACCCCCTCACCTCATTGGCATTGGGCTTGGCCACTTAACATGTTCTAGTCTTTGGAATATAAGCAAACATAACATATGCTACATCTGAGCAGAAGGTTCATGGAGCATCAGGAGCTTCTTCCAGGACTCTTGACCTTTCCTCTGCCACAAGAACAAGAACATACCATATAGGTACTTCTTTAACCTGGGTCCAGAATGAGAAGACACTTGGAGCGGCACAGCTGACCAAAGGCTACATGCTATGTGAATGAGAAATAAATGTTCTGTTGTTGCAAGCCCATAAGATTTTGTTACCACAGCAAAGTTGACTAATACAGGAATCAGTACCTAGAAGTGAGGTGCTGCTATGTGGCCCTATCTTCATTACCAGATAGCAGATGGCAGGGAAATTGTTATTCAGAGCTAGAAAAATGGTGACCCATGTTATGTAGGGATCAAATATTTGGTGAAATTATCACCTGCAATAATTTGAACAATAGGTAATAAACCTAATGAATATATGGCTTTGAGTGAAGAGAATGCAAAAAAAAAAAAAGTTACAAGTGTACCTTGGTCATTACTAGTTGTGTTTGACAAGATTCTACAAAAGAGTTGACCTCAGGAAAAGGACTGGCCTATCTAAAAGCAGGATGCATGGGAAATAGAGAATCCAGAAATGCTAGGAGTTGCCATCCTGAAAGCTACAACTGCTTCTCATCTCAACTTCAGATGAAATTTAAAAATACTCTGTGCAACAAAGGCCAAATAAGACTCAGTCTTGGGGCAAAGAAATGGGTCAGAAAAAGAATGTGACTCCATGAAAGCCTGATAAACCCAGGATACTATTGACAAAAACCAAAAATGAAAGAGATTTTTGGAGACAGTTGTACCACCATCCTAGGTTTTGAAAGGACTGTGACTGTTAAAAACATGAAAACAATCTTTGGGCTGCAGTCATCTGGGGATTTGTCTGGACTAGATGGCTCACTCTGTCTGGCCCCTTGACAGAGATGGCTGGAAGTCTGGGCTCGATGGGACTCTGGAACAGCTGAATCAATCCATCTCTCTCACTCCCTCTCCCAGCTGAATCAATCAATCTCTCTCCCTCTCTTTCTCTCTCTCCCTCTCCTTTCTATCCCTCTAAGTCTCAGGCCCTCTCACTCTCCAAGGTTTCTCCATGCGGTCTCTCTTGCAGGATTGCTGAACTTCTTACATGGTGGCTTAGGGCTTCCAAAACTGCAAAAGTGGAAGCTGCCAGGCCTTCTTAAGGCTTAGGACTAGAACTGGTATAGCATCACTTCTACTACATTCTGTTATTAAACTGAATCAAGGTCAGCCTAGATTCAGTGTGGGAGGGGAATACACAAAGGCAGAAATACCTTTAAGCTGGTTTATTGAGGGACATCTATGGAGACCAGCTGCCACAATGAACAATAAATATTAAATAAACTAATTAATTAATGACCTTCTACTGTAGCAGACCATGTTGTTATTGTGGTAGAGATTGGCACACAATGGTTTAAAATTATCAACCTTATTTTCATTATCAAACAGCATTTATATAGTCATGATTTTCACATACTATTCCAAATACCATACCAAAAAAGGAAAATGAACCAAAAGTAAACCTCTTGGCAGGATTAATACAGAAAGATTTTATTAAAAAGATTTTGATTCCATATCATTGTTGCAGTTTTTATAAAGGAAAGTTAAAAGTGAAGAAGTAGATGGATGGACAATAGTAATTAAAAGTATATGGATTTAGCCAGAACCCCACATCAAAAGTAAGAAAATCAGATATTTGGGAATGAGGACACAGGTTCTAGTCCCAGTTTTGAGGAACAAGTGTTTTATTTTGAAAAAGTCTCTGGACCTCAGTTTTTGCAACAGTAAACGAGAGTATATGAACCATCAGTTGGATCTGCACCCCTCCCTCTGCCTTCTTAGTGCCTGCCATCAGTTTTTGTGCCCGCATGAACCACTCCACTCTTATGGTGGCTCCCCACTCCCACCTGCCCTACTACTATAGTATTCTGTGCTCAAATGAGGCCCCATTTTGGTGGGGAATGAGGAATTCAAGCTGAAGCACTACGTGAACTCACAAGTTGATGATAATGATCACTGAGTGAAAAACACAGAGAAGAAAATTTTATTCTAAATTCCTATCTATGTTAATATTTAAAAGAAAGTGATGATGAGGGAGAATAAGCCAACAAAATACTCTCAAAATCACACTGTATTATATACATCTTGTAGGATACAAGAGTTCAATTAAAAAAATTACTCTTCCTAAAAAATACATTTATTTATGTTGTTTCCGACAAGAATCACTGATTAGAGGTTTATATCTGGAGGTACTTCACTGGCTGGTGTAAAAAATTTTAAGAACGCAAAACTAACAATGTTCCACTGCTTTCTGAAGAGTTCTCTCTGTTCCTTCTGGAACACACAAATTATTGCCAAGTTAACTGAGCTCACATTTTTACTCTAATTAAACGAAAGAAGACTTTATTCTTCCAGATCCTTATCAAGATATATATTAGAATTGCTTATGCTAAGGCAATAGATGTACATCTTATGCAATCACCCCACAGTCACAATACTTTTCAAATACTTTTTTGTTGATATGCAGTCAACATAACATTTCCTGGTCACTGAAGTCTCCTGCTTCCTGTTAATGGTGCTACAAAACAAGTTTCCTGGGGCTGGCCTGATGGCATAGTGGTTAAGATTGTGCACTCCGCCTGGGCAGCCGGGGGTTTGCAGGTTTGGTTCCCGGGCATGGACTAACACACCATTCATCAAGCCATGCTGTGGTGGCATCCCACATATAAAATAGAGAAAGATTGGCACAGATGTTAGCTCAGCGACAATCTTCCTCAAGCAAAAAGAGGAAGATTGGCAACATGTTAGCTCAGGGCCAATCCTCCTCACAAAAAAAAAAAAAAAACACAAGGATACTTACTTTTTCTTTCAGATTTCATAATCATAGGAATCTGTTCTCTTATTAATATGAATCTTTCTTCTACTGAATCTTTAATTCAAGTTTAGGAGACTGGCAGACTTCAATAACTTTACAACTTCAGATTGTCATGAAGTTAACTATTCTTCCCTTTGCTCTGTCAAGGTACGCCAAATTTAGGTTGAAGAGCACTCAGAAAGTAATCCCCCTAGAGGTTCCTGTTATTCACAAGGGTGTGTTGTATAGATATGGTGCCTGTATCAGTTAGGGTTTTACCAGGGAGGCAGGAGCACTATGAATGATATGAATAAGGGAGTTATAATAGGGATTAGACGTTACAGAATTTGGAGAAAAGCTGAGGAAACAAATAATGTCCTAGAAGGGATTGGAGCAAAGGGATTGGAGCAAAGTTGCTAAGACCACAAAGGGCAGCTGGTGAAGACTCGGGAAGGTTGCTGGCTCTGCATCTGATCATGGGCCTAAAGTTGGGAAGAAGAGCCAGGAGCAAACTAGGGAGAGCAAGGACAAACTGGTACCTGTGTTGTCTGTTTCTCACCAACTCAAACTTTGATCACATGGATGAACTGAAGAAGCTAGGCCCTTCCCCCTCAAAGCTACACATACCCCTGGCCCATGACTCAGAAGCTGAAAGAGATTTGGTAGCAGTTGGAGGAGCTGAGCGCCCAGCTGTTGCCCCATCATACGAAGGCTACTGTCAACAGATAAATGACACCAAGTATGAGTTGCACCTGGGGCCTTGCACTGACCTTACAAAGGTAAAGGCTTCTGCCTAACTCCAATGCTCCCCAAATCTCAGGCAGATTTCTCAGGTGACCAGCCTTACAGAGCCAGGAGCCATACAGAAAAAAGAATTCTGGCAAACACAGTTCCAGCTTAACTAAATTGGTACAAGATAAAATCACCACAGTGCCCAGAAGTCCTTTCATGTAAATTGATCCAAAGATGGATTTAAGCCTCTCAGAGACAATACAGATTCATTCAATAATAAAGTCTATCATAATACAGAATTTTAATTACTACATTTATTTGCAAATTTTCCTCCAAATTTTTTTTCTGTCTAATACTAGAAATATTGCTACCAACAAAGAGGTATTTCTTTTGCTCTTGTTAAGATAAACATAAATGTAGAGCAACATTCAACATCTTATCACTAATTGAACAATTTTTAAATGGAAGAAATCTATTTAATATGTCTCCATTTCCACCCAATTGCCTTTTACCATCTCAGTTCATCTCATACTATTCACTTCCTACTTCTCCTAGGCCAAAAGAATTTAAACTCCAAACATAAGGCATTCTTGCTCCTCCCTATAATGTGGCTTTTTGTCAAAGCCACCAAGTCCATCAGGATTGTATAAATCTGAACTGTAACTATGAATATGAATTAAGTTCAAGTTCTTTCTCACAGAGTTCTCTTCTCATGTAAATCAGGATATGAGGTATGTCACCTAATTCTACTAATTCTAATTCACCTAATTCTAATCCTTGCAACCCAACTCAGCTCTGAGACTAGCAACACCCTAACACCCTCTTGGAGTCCCTACAGATCTCTCTGCCCTCATCAAAGAATTCCTCCAGGAAGAGGGTAACAAGCTCAGCTTTACCTGAAGTCCTCCTTGGCTCCCAGGGACAAACCCTCCTATACAGTACTGGCACTGGGCTTCATGAGAAGCATATTTTCTCCCACTTGCAAGAAGCATTAAAATTGAGCCCGGACACTTAGCTGATTTAATAGAACCTTCTGGAAATCACAGCTTTCTCAACCATGTTCCTCTCACTTTGGGAACTTTCTGTTAGGGTATCTTCTCAGTAGTAGCATCTGCTGATAAATTAACTAGCTAACTTATTATCACTATGATATGGTGAAAAGTCACCAGGACTTGGAGTAGAAGATTTAAGTTTTGGTTCTGGCACCAGATATCTCTAAGTCCCAATGCAGAAGGTAAAATCTGCCTCACAGGGGTGATGTTGTAAAGTGGAAATGAGATAATGGATGTCCTATCCTCACCCATAACGACCCCTGACCAGTCCATAACCCACCTCTTTCGTAAGGAAACTTCTTCTTGCCTTGGGCCATACTATATGGCTGACAGAATACTTATAGACTGCATAGCCACTTCAGGGGCCACCTCACACCACAAGAGCCACTGTTCCTTTCCACCCAGGCCCTGTTGTGGACCTGTTCCACCAGGCCTCACTCCCACTTACAGTGAGACCAGAGGTCTTTCCACATTAATAGGGTTATTTTTTCATTTTCTCTCCCTCTCTCTCAGGGTCCCTGCTATTCCTCCCCTGAAGTCCAGCTTTACATTATTCAGGATTAAAAGGATATCTATAATAAGATTAATGCAAAAAGATTATATGTTATGTGACATAAATGTTTATTAACATAGAAGATGCTTTTCTCCTTCTTTCTAGGTTTTATGTCACCCATGGTCAACAATTTGCACTTTTTTCCCCAATAATATTCCTAAAATAAGATCAAATCTTTGACTTAATTTTCCCTACATTTTTTTCTTAAAGTTACTATAAGTACTGTTTAGAATAAAAGACAAACACCTAACCAAACACAGCTTAGTAAAAACTAAAGCTAACACCTGCTATATTTACATTTAAATTTCAGAGAAATGTGAGGAAGCTATCTCTATCATCAATAGCAGTTGTTAGGCTTATAAAATATTTTAAGCATATAGAGACAACTAAAGCACAATAGACTTCAGTTTCCTTTCCTCTCCTCTTCCATTCTGACCTTATGCACATCCTTAGTGAGCAGACAAAAGTAAGTTCAGACTCTGAAGGCATTTGATCAGTAGATCGCACATAATCAAAAATGTCAAGTTTTATTTTAAAATGTTAAACTTACTACAGGCTGATAAGAAAGATCAAATGACTTCTTTGAACATGCAATATTTGAAATTGGAAAATTTGGCTTATAACTAATATTTTTTAAGTAGCAAGAGCATTTTATGAAGATGTTGCCCGTTTCAAATACTGAATAAGATCTTCTCTCTCACTCTTCTTTTTAAGACCAGCAAAGATCATTTTGGTTCCAGGGATATATTTCTTTGGGTTCTCCAAATATTCCAACAGAGTTTCCTCTCCCCAGATAACACCTATAAAGGTGAAAATAAGCTTTAAGTTTGTGTAGTTACATTTGTAACGCCTACTTTCTGATATGACCCATGTATGGGAACAAAAGATTACTTTTGGATTCAATATGAAGACTATCATAACCAGGAATACTCAGTTTCTGACCCACAAGAAAATTCCAAAATTAGTCTTTGGTGATCCACACTTTGGCTTCCCTGTAGAAATCCAATACTCCACAGGCTGTTTAGGATTCTTCAAGGTATACCAATGAACTACCACCCCAGATATGTTGTGCCCAAGCAGCACCCCATCCTCCTAGAATCACAGAGAGTTCCTTCTAGAAAAGATCTTAGAGATCAATTAATCCAACCTCTCATTTTGCAGATGAGTAAATGATGACTCAAAGAGAGGGGAATAACTTGCCCTGAGGTGACAAGGCTTCTTAGAGTCAAGAATCTGTGACTACTAACTCATATTTCCATGTTTTTTCTGCCAATCATACCAAGCTGCCTCTGCCCAGATCTCTATCAAAAAACTATAATTTCAAGAATCCAGTTCCTGGTTGCCTCTACCTTTTTGCCTTTTTAAAATCAGTCAAAAAGAACATGGACAAAAAGAAACAGAAACGTTAACTCCACTTCTGATAAAATTTTTGAGGAAGCACCTATAACCCCAAACTTGATATAATTAGAAGACTACCAAGGACATAAAACCTGGACCAAAGTGAGAGGACAGCTGTCACTAATGTTCTCGAAAGAAGAAGAGAAACGTTCTCCAAAGTAGGAAACAAATCCTGAAGGGCAAAGTCAGAATCCTGCAGCCCAAAAAGTTGAGTGTATATTGGCTTGCTGTGAAAGTCTACCTAAATTCAGTGTGACACCATGGAGGGCCAGGGGAGCCAGGATTAAAGAAGAAAACACCGACATGCCATCTTTAAAAGAATATACTACCTTGTTATAGAAGAGAAACTGAGGGTGTTGGCTAACCCTAGAACTGTCAGTCTTTGTCAGTTGAATTTAAGAGCCAAAAAACTCCCCACCAAACATACACAGATACACATTCAGACACACACTGTGGGTAAGGAAGACCTCATAACTAACTGGAACACTTAGACCCTCACTCTTACTGTCCTTGTGCAAATAACCAGTCCAATAAGTATTGTCCTCACCAAAAGATGAGTAATAATCAAAAAGGAATCAGCACAAAAGAGTATTAAAAACACATACACACAACATACACACACACAACACATATACACACACATCGCATAAAGGAATACAAAAAACAAAAGCTAAAGGAAAAATGCACATCAGAAATTATATACATTAAGCACATTAAAATTATGACCACATTTCTATGGATTCAAAAAAGGTATTTATGAATCAAGGGCTCAAAGCAGAGCTACAAAGGCTCAAGGAGAATATGATAAAACAGAAAGACATAAATGACATCAAAAAGAACAGATGCTGCTGATAGCACAATGAGGCTTGAAAACATGAATAAAAGCAAAATGCAGAGAATGAAGAGTTTAAAATGATCTAAAGGAAATGCCAGATACAGAAGATATTTAGACAAAGGAGATCCAAAATATGTATAATTGGTGGCCCAAGTAAGATTTTTTTAAAAACAAATGAAATAGAAGAAAATTATTAAAACATATAATTCAAGAAAACTTTCAAAAATAAAAGTCCTACATCCACCAATTAGAAGGGCACATATTCCAGGAAAATGTGAAACCAGTCAATCAAGACTTCTGCACAGCTTAGCAAAGTTACTAAATTTCAGTAAGGATTTACTGAAACTTAGAGGAAAGAGAATAAAACAAAAATAAAACTGAGTATAGGTTGGCATCAGATTTCTCCAAAGCATAATTCAACATGAAGCATACAAAATCCTGAGGAATTAAAAGTATCACCCAATAATTTTATGTCTAACTAAATTATCATTCAAGCATAATGAGAATCCATGGTTGTTTTCGAATATCCAAGAATTAGGGTAACATAGTTCCAAGAATCCTTTCTTGGCATAACTACTGAAAGATAACCTTCCACTAACCAACAGACAAATACAGACACTGTATAAAAGGTAGAAATAAGCACTGATACCATTTAAATGTAAGACAAATGTTAAAACAACTGTGGTAATAATGATTACAAAAGATGTAAATGATATACATCACGTCAGAGTAAATATAACAACATAAGTAGCAAGAGTTAGGAGATGGTGTGAAAAATGGGAGGTTGTATAACCACTTTGATTTTCTCATCCTTCATGGTAGGGGATACACAGATATTATTTAAAGTAGCTAAATCAAATAATAGAGGCATATGGATATTATTTAAAATACAAATATGGCCACTAAAATTAATAATATTACCAAATAAAATTAGCTGGTAAAGGGAAAGGAACAGAGGAAGATGAGGAGACGTGAACATACACAATTTCCTCATGGCTCATACTGGGAGGTATCCTTTGGAACTATTTGAATTTTGACATAATGTACCTGGATTTCAAAATAGTTTTTAAATTATTAATACATTTATGATTTGGTGTGTCCTACTGCCTCTTTTAACAGATTTGACATGACAATAGACAATAGATAAAGATTAATCTCTAATAATAAGTTAGTTTAGTCAATATGCTAACCCATGATATGATTTCTGTAAATGCCCAAGAGGACCTGAGTTTGAATCCTAGTTCTATCACTTGTTAGCATAGAACCCCGGCCAACTCATGAATTAATTCAAACAATTTGTTTCTAAAACCTGCTTCAATTATTATTGCCCAAAAAATACAAATGGGATATAGGTACTCAATAATACTCATAAAGATATTATTCTGAGAACAAAAATTTTATCAACTTACTGACATTTTCAAAAACACAATATAGATGTTCAATATCACTAACCATTAGGGAAATGCAAGTCAAAACCACAATGAGATGCAACTTCACACCCATTAGGATGGCTATTATCAAAAAAAATAAAGGAATAAAATTACAAGTGTCGTGGAGGATGTGGAGAAATTGGAACCCTTGTGTATTGCTGGTGGGAAGATAAAATGGTGCAGCCACTGTGGAAAATGGTACAGCTGTTTCTCAAAAATTAAACACAGAATTATCATATGATTCAGCAATTCCACTTCTGGGTATATACCCAAAGGAAGTGAAAGCAGGGACATGAACAGATATTTGGACACCCATGTTCATAGCAGAATTACTCACAAAAGCCAAAAATTAGAAGCAACCCAAGTATCCACTGACACATAAATGGATAAACAAAATGTGGTATATACATACAATGGGATATTATTCAGCCTTAAACAGACGGAAGTTATGACACATGGTGCAACATGGATGAACCCCGAAGACACTATGCTAAGTGAAATAAGGCAGTCGCAAAAAGGCATATGACTCCACTTACAGGAAGTACCTAGAATAGTCAGATTCATAGAGACATAAAGTAGAATGGTGGTTGCCAGGGCATGTTTAATAGGTACAGAGTTTCAGTTTGGGAAGATAAAAAAGTTCAGGAGATGGATGGTTGCAGAACAATGTGAATGTACTTAACACCACAGAACTGTACACTTAAAAATGGTTAAAAGGATAAAGTTTATGTTATATATATTTTGCCACAATTTTTAAAAGCCACACAATGTAAGATTATTGCTACAATTATGAATTTTGTAAAACTATGCTCTAAGTCAGTCATACGGGACAAAGAATCTTCTTTAACATATGAGAATTTTGGGGGCCAGCCCAGTGGCGCAGCAGTTAAGTTCACATGTTCCCCTTCAGTGGCCTGGGGTTCACCAGTTTGGATCCCAGGTGCGGACCTATGCACTGATTGTCAAGTCACGCTGTGGCAGGCGTCCCATATATAAAGTACAGGAAAACGGGCATGGATGTTAGCTCAGGGCTAGTCCTCCTCACCAAAAAAGAGGAGAATTGGTGGCAGATGTTAGCTCAGGGCTAATTTTCCTCAAAAAAAAAAAGAGAATTTCCATATTCTTTTGAAAACTAAAATAGTATAACTATTTCCAAGAGAAAGATCATACATAGAAAATGAAATATGATACACAGTTTTCCACAATTTGTATTAAAATTCAACTATTGACTTCCTTTTTCTTCTTAATTATTCAAATCTGTCTTTGGTCAAGATATGATAAAGTGTTTTAAATCCTTATTTTATTCTAAATAACCTCATTTTAAAACCCTAGTTCAATTAACGTAGTAAGCTACTTACATTATTCTTTTTTCCAGCTTTATTGAGATATAATTAACATATAACATTGTATAATTTAAGGTGTACAATGTGTTGATTTGATGCACATATATTGCAAAATGATTACTACAATAGCATTAGCTAAAACCTCCACACCATCTGAGAATTACTTTTTCTTTTTTGTGGTAAGAACATTTAAAACGGACTCTTTTAGCAACTTTCAAGTATATAATACAGCATTATTAGCTATAAGTGCCATGCTATACATTAGATCCCCAGAACTTGTTAATCTTGTAACTGGAAGTTTGTCACCATTACCCCTGACCCCAGGCCCTGTTAACCACCACTCTACTCTCTGTTTCTCTAAGTTTGGCTTTTTTTTATTCCACTGTATAATATAAGTGTTATTATACAGTTTTCATCTTTCTCTAACTTATTTCACTTATCATAATGCCCTCAAGGTTCATCCAAGTTGTTGCAAACAGGAAGATTTCCTTCTTTCTCATGGCCGAAGAATATTTTATCGTGTTTTTGTGTATATATTACATATATATAGATCTTGGCTATTGTAAATAATGCTGCAATGAACATGGGGGAGCAAGTATCTCTTCCAGATCCTGTCTTCATTTTCTTTGAATATATACCCAGAAGGGGGATTACTGGATCATATAGATCTATTTTTAACTTTTTGAGGAAACTCCATACTGATTTCCATAGTGGCTCTACCAATTTACGTTCCCAGCAACAGTGCACAAAGGTTCCCTTTTCTCCACGACCTCACCAACACTTGCTATTTCTTGTCTTTTTGATTATAGTAATTCTGAGAGGCATGAGGCAATATCTCATTGTGGTTTTGATTTGAATTTCCCTGATGATTAGTGATGTTGAACACCTTTTCATGTACCTGTTGGCCATCTGTATCTCTTCTTTGGAAAAATGTCTATTCAGGTCCTCTGCTCATTTTTTAATCAGTTTGTTTGTTTTTTCACTATTCAGTTGTATGAGTTCTTCATATATTTTGGATATTAACCCCTTATCAGATATATGGTTTGCAAATATTTTCTCCCATTCCATAGGTTGCCTTTTCATTTTGTTGACTGTTTCTTTTGCTGAGCAGAAGCTTTTTAGTTTGATGTAGTCTCACATATTTATTTTTGTTCTTGTTGCTTGTGCTTTTGGTATCATCTCCAGAAAATTGTTGCCAAGACCAATGGCAAGGATCTTTTTCCATGTTTTCTTATAGGAGTTTTACAGGTTCAAGTCTATGTTTTAAGTCTTTAAACCATTTCAAGTTAAATATTGTGAGTGGTGTAAGATAGGGGTCCAATTTCATTCTACTACTTATTATTTTTATTTCATCCATAGAACTAACAAATTATATTCCCAAATAAGTCACAAATTTTACTTAAATGATCTGACTTAGGGAAATTTTATTTCTAATTCTTATATAATGTTAAAGCCAAACCTTCTATACAGGTTTTAATCTTTGACAATAATCTATAATAAAAGATATATTTGTAACAAGTTTTAACGTAATTGCAAGTCAATGCTAATAAGCAATAAAGTCCTCAAAATAGTGGCAGCTAAAGGAAGAAATATTGTTATAAGTGTTCCACAAATTAGGACTTCAAAAGTGGACTGCTCTTGTAATAGGATTATAAAGTAATAAAATGATCATATAGAGAAACATGACTTCGAAAATTAAAAAGCCATATAAATACCAACAATAAATGCAAGTTTAAACCAGGTTTACTCAATATTCTATCAACTAGAAACCCTATTGCAATAAAATGCAACCGAATTCTGACACTAACTGCCTGGAATTAGTACAGACTCCACAGTCCCCAACAATACTGCCCTCATTTCAGACACCAGCAGCAAGTCTGATGTCCTCAGGCCACCAAACTTCTCACCAAATGGATATAAATTTCAGGGTTTCCAGGACCCCCTCCAGTTTGATAATTTGCTAGAATGATTCACAGAACTTAGGCAAGCACTATTCTTACAATTACAGTTTTATTATAAAGGATACAAATCAGGACCAGCCTGATGAAGAGACCCACATGGCAAAATCTGGGAAAGTCTCAAACACAAGGCTTCTGGGTCCTGTCTTTGTGGAATCAGGACTCACCACCCTTCCAGTACATTGATGTGTTCACCAACCAGGAAGCTCAACCAGAGCTTCCAGTTAAAGTGTCCAGAGTTTTTATTGTGGTTTCATTACATAGGCATGATTGATTGAATCATTAGCCAGATGACTGAACTCAATCTCCAGGTCCCACCCCTTATCCCTGGTGGTGGAACTGACATCACCTAGCGCAAAGCTCCAATTCTCTAATCACATAGTTGATCTTTCCAGCTTGGCTAGCCACCATCCTGAAATGGTAGGCTAATAGACCTACCACAAGTAATCTCATTGGTGTAAACTCAGGCCATCCTCCCAGGGCCCAACCTCAAATAACAAAGACACTCCTATCATTCAGGAAATTCCAAGGTTTCAGAGATTCCCTCCCAGGGACCTGGGACAAAGACGAGACAAATTCCTTATTATAGAATACCCATTAACCAGCATTTTTCCACATACTAAATACAGTGATATTGTGTTAAAAACAACTACACTGATGTTTAAAAAGATGCTGAAGCATCCTTGATTTGACAAAGATTAAATTTTATTCTATTCCGTTTTAATATAACTATTTTATCAATTATCTACGTATTTATTTTATGTATATATGGCCCTTTATTATGAGTGTTCCCTGAATAAAGGTATGTTGACGTTCTCACCCCTAGTACCCGAGAATGTAGCTTTGTTTGCAAACATGTCATTATAGACATGATTAGTTAAGTTGAACAAGGTCACACTGGAGTAGGATGGGCCTCCAATCCAATATGACTGGTATCCCAATAAGATGGCCATGAGATGACAGAAACACACAGGGACCATGTGATGATGAAGGCAGAGATTGGAGTTATGAGCTGTAGGCCAAAAACACCAAGATTACTGGCAAACCACCAGAAGCTAGGAAGAAGCAAGGAAGGATTGCCCTACAGCTTTCAGAGGGAGCATGGCCCTGCTGACACCTTGATTTTGCACTTCTAGCCTCTAGAAGTGTGAAACCATAAATTTCTGCTATTTTAAGCCATCTACTTTATGGTACTTTGTTACAGCAGCCCTAGGAAATTAACACAGTCCTCAAATGCTAAGGTCTTTTAGTAGTGCTCTAAAGCAGTTAGACTTACTATATATTGCCCACCTACCCCACCCTGGTTTGCTTGGAAACGCAAGAGAAGTCTAGGGGCCAAGGTCTTTGCCACCTCTCATCCTACTAAACTGTATTGTTCTCAATGCTTCAGGAAAATGAAAAGTATCTTATCTTCAAAAAGAGGTGGCAACCCCTACATGTGCTAATTTTGTTTTAACCAAACCATTGGACTATCCACAAGGTCCCTTTTCCCAAAATTCCAGATAACAAACATTTCATTATATCTTATCTATCTGCAGTATAAACACCTGACAATTAGCCTTTTGATTGCAATGTAAGTGCCTGACATTAAGCTTTTGATTACCAAGACATCTACTTCTAAGACATCCATCTCAAATAAACACATTGCCAGATACCTGACTAGATAAAAAGCCAGGTGGCCCCACCCATGAAGTTCCCTTTTTTAAGAAAGCTCTGGTAGACCTAGAAAACTGTGCTTTAATCTCCACTTTTATGTTTTAAATTCACCAGTAAAGAGTGAACCTGTGAAATCCTAGGCGCCCCACCCTTGACCGCAGTAAAAGCAGAACCCCAGACTCATGCTTGCACACTCTCTCCCTCTCTCTTTCTCTCTCTCCCTAAGACCTCACTATGTTGCCCAGGCCCTTGGAAACTCTCTGGCAGATGCTGAAGCTGCAGTCTCACAAACAGAATTTCTTTTTCCTCAGGAAAATCTCAGTTTTGCTCTTGCGGTCTTTCAACTGATTGGGCAAGGTCCACTCAGATTATTGAGGATAATCCCCTTTGATTCAAGGTCGACTGATTGTAGATGTTAATTACATCTACAAAATACAGCAAAATCACAGCAACACAGGCTCCATGTACCTTCCAGGACTTGTAAGTAATAAACTTTGTCTTTTCAAAGTTCCCTGATGGTTGTTGTTGAGGTGCATCTTGCAATCATAATAAGAACCACAAGGGCCAGTCCAGCCACAACACTGGCTTCAGTGGGGGAAGGGTCTGTGGGAGCTCACCACAAGTAGTACAGGCCCAGGTGAGTGTCCCTAGGCATTATTAGCCAATAGCATCACTATCGATAGGCTGAGACCAACCCAAAACACTATCTTCTTAGAAACATTAACACAGATTAAAATAAGCAGAACCCCTCCTTTGACAAAGTATAAGCTATTATATGTGTACTCAAAAAACTAGTGCACCAGATGACAACTTCCCTATTAAAGCCCTTCTCCTACAACATGGTCTGCAAAGCTCAATCCAATAAGGTATATTATAGTCTATACAAGCACTATAAGACGCATTACAAAGTCTGAAAATACTAAATTCAAATCAATATGAAGAGGACTTACAGCTTCCATTTATCTATATTTAAAACTTCTCCAAACACCAAAGCCACAAGAAAACTAGAAACCACTATCTCTTATAACTACAAATGCAAAACTCCTCAACAATATACTGGCAAGCTAACTCCAACAGCACATTAGAAGAATTTCACACCATGACCAAGTGGGATTTATCCTAGGAATGCAAGGGTGGTTCAACACAAGAAAATCAATCAATGTAATACACCAGATTAATAGAAAGAAAAAAAAATACGATCATCTCAATAAATGCAGAAAAAGCATTTGACAAAGTCCAATATTCTTTCATGATAAAAACACTCAGCAAACTAGGAATAAAAGGGAAAGTGCTTAACCTGAAAAAGGGGATTTACAGAAAACCCACAGCTAACATCATACTCAAGGTGAAAAGCTGAAAGCTTTCTCCCTAAGATCAAGTATAAGACAAAGATGCTCGCTTTCACGAGGACTATTCAGAATTCAACTGGAAGTCCTAGCCAAAGCAATTAGGGGGAAATAAGAAGTAAGAGCCATCCAACTTGGAAAGAAAGAAGTAAAACTATCTCTATTCACGGATGACATGATTCTATATACAGAAAATCCCAAAGAATCCACCAAAAAAATCTACTACAGAAAATAAATCAATTCAGCAAAGTTGCAGGGTATAAGATCAACATACAAAGATCATTTATGCTCCTATACACAAGCAATGAACAATCCAAAAAGGAAAAAAAAACCAATTCTATTTATAATAATATCTAAAAGAATAAAATACTTAGGAATAAATTTAACCAAGGAGGTAAAAGATTCGTACACTGAAAATTAGAAAACATTGCTGACAGAAATTAAAGACCTAAATAATATGGAAGGGCATCCCATGTTCATAGATTGGAAAGTTAATATTGTTAAGATGGCATACTCCCCAAAGCAATCTATAGATAGAATGCAATCTCTATCAAAATTCCAAAGGCGTGTTTTGCAGAAATGGAAAAACTGATCTTCAAATTCATTGAATTGCAAAAGACCCTGGATAGCCAAAACAATACTGGAAAATAAAAACAAAGTTGGAAGGCTCACACTTCCCAATTTCAAAACTCACTACAAAGCTACAGTAATTAAAACAGCGTGGTAGTGGTATAAGGATAAACATAGAAACCAATGGAATAGAACTGAAAGTCCAGAAGTAAACTGCAACATATATGGCCAATTGATTTTCTTTCTTTTTTTTTTTTTTTGAGGAAGATTAGATCTGAGCTAACTACTGCCAATCCTCCTCTTTTTGCTGAGGAAGACTGGCCCTGAGCTAACATCCATGCCCATCTTCCTCTATTTTATATGTGGGACACCTACCACAGCATGGCTTTTGCCAAGTGGTGCCATGTCTGCACCCAGGATCCAAACCTGCGGACCCCAGGCCACTGAGAAGCAGAATGTGCAAACTTAACCTCTGTGCCACCAGGTGGGCCCTGATTTTCAACAAGAGTGTCAAGACTATTCAACTGGGAAAGAATGGTCTCTTCAAAGAATGGTGCTATGACAACTGGATAACCACATGCAAAGAATGACACCAGACTGTTACCTCACTCTATACAAAAATTAATTTAAAATGGGTCAAGGACCTAAATATGAGAGCCAAAACTATAAAACTATTAGAAGAAAGGATAAGGGTAAATCTTTATGACCTCAGATTTGGCAATTAATTCTTAGATTTGACACCAAAAGCACAAGCAACATCAACAACAAAAATAGATAAATGGACTTCACACAAACTAAAAACTTCTGTGCCTCAAAGGACATTATCAAGAAAAGGAAGACAATCTATAGAATAGGAGAAAATATTTGCAAATCACATACGTGATAAGCATTCAGTATCCAGAATACATAAAGAACTCTTACAATTCAACAACAAAAAGACAAAACAACCACACTAAAAAATGGGCAGAGAACATGAATAGACATTTTTCCAAAGAAATTATCAAAATGGCCAACAAGCACATGAAAAGATGTTCAAAATCACAGTTCATGAAGTAAATACAAGCAAAATTATGAGATATCACCTCACACCCACTAAGATACAAATTTTTAAAAAGAAGAGAAAAGAACAAGTGTTGGTGAGGAAATAGAGAAATAGGAATCTTTCTACATTGTTGATAGGAATGTAAAATGGTACAGCTGCTACGGAAAACAGTTTGACTTTTCCTCAAAAATTTAACAAATGATCCAGCAATTCCACTCCTAAATATATATCCAAAAGAACTAAGAAACAGGGGCTCAAACAAACAGTTATTCAGAAATATTCATAGCAGCACTACTAACAAAAGGCAATAGGTGGAAACAATCCAAATGTCCATAAACTAATGAATGGATAAACAAATTGTGATATACACATACGAGGGAATACTATTTGGCCATAAAAAAGAAATGAAATACTGATATATGCTACAACTTCAATGAACCTTGAAAACATTATGCTAAGTGAAAAAAGCCAGACACAAAAGGTCATATATTATATGACTCTTTTTATACGAAATATACAGAATAGGCAAATCCATAGACAGGAAGCAGTTTAGTGGTTGCCAGGGGCTAGAGATAGGAGGAAATGCAGAGTGATTACTTCATGGGTACAGGGATTCTAATGGGATAATTAAAATGTTTTGAAACTACAGAGAGGTGGTGATCATACACCACTGTGAATGCACTAAATGTTACTGAATTACACACTTTAAAATGGCTAATTGTATGTTACGTGAATTTCACCTCAATAAAAGGAATAAAAAGAAATAAAAAATAAGATAAAATAAAATAACCTTTCCAAAAAGCAGTGTAGTAGTGATCTGAAATTTGGGCCTGTAAGAAATGTTAGGCCCCAAGAACAGTTCAAAATAGAGTTGCACTCTATTTTAGAGTTGTACCCTATTTTTTAAGTGAATCCTAATGATATACACATATGGATGTATGTATGTGTATGTGTATGCATATCCAGGAGGAATAAATTGCTTTGCAAAGATATTACAGTCTTTTCCAACCATTTTTAATTTCAACCCTAAAATGCTCTCACTTTAACTGCCATCTATCCACTTTCCACCAACAAAGAAATCACTGAATATACTGTTTCAAACTATATAGCAGTCCCCCTACACTCCAAAGAATCACTACCACAAATAGAAAACTACCATTATGCCACTACAATATGATGTGATTTTTTTTTAATTTAGATCATGCTTTTTCAACATACATGTACTGCATAAAATCAAATACCTTGTACAGGCAAAAACCTATGCCACAGAGAATTGCTAATTCCTCTGATCAAAAAGATGAACAGTTATCCAAACGTAGATCTTATGATATAAATCAATATTTCAGTAATATAAACATGCGGATTTCATTTTAATGCTGCAAATTCGGAAATTATTATAATATTAAATCATGCGCTTTCTTCTTTGCTACAAAGTTTCTGGTTCTCTCCCATAACTGCCTAATTTTTACCTTTGTTTTTGTTTGCATCAGAGTAAGAAAATCCTGGTGCTTGTCCTGTTTTTCGGCCAAAAAGGCCCCAGAGATTTGGACCTGTCTTGTGTTTTCCACCTTTTTCCACTGTGTGGCACTGAGCACATTTTTGAATAAAGATCTTCTTGCCTGCTTCAGCATCTCCCATTTTGTTCTGCAATGAAACATTAAACCACAGACCAAAGAAAATATCAGATTTACAAAGCTGGGAAAAAAGGAATTCCATCAGTTTGAAATTAATACTAATGATATCAAACAAAAACATAATTTAAAGCACACATGCTTTAACGTCTGAGTGCTCAAAAACATGAACATAGCATCCAATTTTACGAAGACTTAATCATCTCATTTATCAGGTTTATTTTCAATTTTTAGCTTTAGCTGCTTCAGAAACTGCTATTGGTATAACCCTTGTTTTACTTCAGCCCTCAAACAATTACAGTAACTTATCTAGGTCAATCATATTCCATTTTTTCTTTTCACTTCCAAAAAGTGCATATGCAAAAGATGACATGAAACACATAGGTCTAACTTGATATCCCCTTACTTAAAAATAAGAATAGAACAAAATGAAAAGGTGCTTAAATATGATATTTATTATGAGTATTTATATGCCTACAATAATAGACAGAACTATAAAATTAAAAACCACACAGGGGCCAGCCCAATGGTGCAGCAAAGTTCGCACATTCCACTTCAGCAGCCCAGGGTTTGCCGGTTCAGATCCCGGGTGCAGACGTAGCAACACTTGGCGAGCCATGCTGTGGCAGGCATTACGTGTTTAATACCAATGTAGTGGAAAATACACGATTTTAAGTAGGAAAGGTTTTATTATATGGTGATAGATATATACAATAAATTTCATACAAAGATATTTTGACTGCCAAAAACTGTTACATAATTAAATAAATGCTCCTCCATCCAAAATGATGTAAAAATTAAAATAATTTCAACTTATTGAAAAAAATGTAGTTTGAAATGCTAATGAATGCAGTAGCTGGGTTTCAGTCTGCCTGCTCTTTGTGTTTCTTGAAGAATGGGTGCTGGGGAGGTGGGAGTGGGGATGGATTTCAACATAAAAGTCACTGTTATAGAAATCATGAAAATACCTAATTCTTTGACAGTACAGTTCTATGCACATTTTTCTACCTTTACAATTCTACTGAAAACTAGAAAATGTTTATTTTATTCTGACAGTACTGAAAAGTACAGTATTGTTTAACTAAAGTTAGCTATTACTCAAAGAGAGGCCAGTACTTCACATACAGTAAAATATACTGCTCTTCCTAATTTCTTTAAATCTATGTGGAAACCCAAAACAGTGTCAATAGTCCACCTAAAGGAAAGACAGAAGTTTTCTTTGGGCAGTATCCAAAACAAATAAGCTGTTAATCAATGTTTTAGGTCCAACAAAAAGTGGAGTAAGAAAATTCACTTTATCCAAGAGAAGCTTACGTTAAAATTCCAAACTTCACTCAAAACACTGCATTCAATTTCTAACTATATGAGTTCAACCAATTCTCTATTTAGATACAGAATCCATTGAGTCTTTGAACCAGGAGTCATAGAGAGAAAAACTTTAGTCAGAAAAACAAATTTACAGCCTTTTAGCAAAATACATTCACTGTAACTATAAATTTGGTATCATACAAAAACAAAATGTCATCTCAGTACTAACTAAAGAATCCTTATTTCCAATTTTATATAAAGCAGAAAGATCGGATTGATTTTTATACCAATTAAATGTTACTGGTAATTCAGAAAATGAGACTTTTTTTTAAGATTTTATTTTTTCCTTTTTCTCCCCAAAGCCCCTCCGGTATATAGTTGTATATTCTTCATTGTGGGTCCTTCTAGTTGTGGTATGTGGGATGCTGCCTCAGGGTGGTTTGACGAGCAGTGCCATGTCCGCGCCCAGGATTCGAACCAACAAAACACTGGGCCACCTGCAGCAGAGCACGAGAACTTAAACACTCGGCCACGGGGCCAGCCCTGAGACTTTTTTTAAAAAAAGAAAAAACTAACATTCTCTTTATTTATATAGATTTCACATGCAAGTCACTTATGAGAAAATTTCCATTACCACTGTTCAAACTACCAGTATTTATCATAATTAAAACATTCACCGCTGCCATCTTTAATCACTGCTGTGCAATACCTGCAATTCCAACGACCCTCTTCAAATTGCATTTAAACCAATAGATTCAGCAGTGGCAGCAAGGGAGGCAGGAAGATCAGAAAGGATGTCAAGAGAATTCATTTTGTCTTATAATCATTTGGCACTCTCTACTGGTATTTAGTAATTAAGAAGAAATACCTCACTAAAAATAGGCAAAGATGTGACATCTGGTATGATAATGATGACTCACCAGAGAATGAAGTAATTCTAACGGTAAATAGACAGGGTGACAGTAGCAAACACGTATACATGGCTTACTATGTGCCAGGCATAAGTCTAAGCTCTTTATATATTTTTAATGCATTTAATCCTCACACCAGCCCAGTGAGACAGATACCATTAATATCTCTATTTTTACAGATGAGGGAGATTAAGTAGCTTGTTTAAAGTCACGAGTTGATGAGAAGTGGAGAGAAATGGCGAAAGGTGAACGGAAGAGCAATATTAAATGTATAATCCTTGCAGTTGAATTTTAACAATTCCCTTTTAAGAGTGATCTAAGCAACCCTAGGTTGAACACCAGGTCTGACACACTGCGCATGCTTAACTGAGCGAGAGTGATTAAAGAGGAGGAAGTGAAACACTTTCTGCTACTGGTACATACCATTGCCATATCTCACTTTAACCGTAAAAAGATGAATGTGTTAAGAACAATCAAGGCACCAATAAAGCTTTCAAAATTTACAAAACCCACAAAATTGAAGTGATGAAGGAGGGTAAGCTCACTAGAATATTTTAAGGGTGAATACTACACAGACTCAAAATGATTAAGTGGGATTCTGCGTGTTGTAGTGGAAAAAGTACTAAAGTGGGATGCATCACAAAGGTGGGATCCTGGGTAAATCGCTTCACGTCTGTGATCCCCGCCCCTGCCGTCCCCCACACATACACACACACACTCAGGCGTCTACGGCCTCTCTCCCTTGTAATCAGCTGTCACTGAACCTCCGAACAGGAATGACGATCCACCTTTCCAAACACCCAATCTGGGCTCTTGAATGCCAACCACCTCCATTTTGAGTCGACTTCTGCCAAGCGTGGGCGGAAGGCTCTACTCAAAATCAGTCCCACCCAGAATTCAAAAAGGCTGCAGAGGCCCCTCGCTAGAAAAGTCTTCTGTTGCACTTAAGGACACCTGGGTCCCACCAGGCCGACGCTAGGGCAAGCCTCTGACGAGCAGGGAGCAGGATGGCTGGATACACCTCTCTGGGTGGACCCAGGCCCAAACTGCATTGGCTCATAATCAGTGCCTGGCCCGCTCCCTCACAGCCAATCTCACACCTACCCCTGGGCCAGCGGCTCTGCCCTCTGCCTCCCAGGGTAACCCTTGGCAGTCACCGGGGCCGCTGCCGGGCAGAGCCTGCGCCCCAAACTCAAGGCTGGCAATTCCGCAGCAGAGCCTCAAACACCGGCACTGAGGTCCAACCAGACATGTGCTTCCGGTGCACGCTGGGCAACAGCAGGCCGGGCTCCATCCGCGCAACTGATTGGCCCCCAGATCCCGCGGGATCGCAACTCTCGCAGGGCCTTAAAGCCTTGCACCTGCTGTGCTGTCGCTGACTGTCTAAATGTGGCAAAGTGAATGAATGTCTTTCGAGCGCAACAGTCCCAAGCCTGGCACTTTTTTCGTTTGTTTAACTTCTACCTAACCAAAGAGTTCAATTATCTATGTCTATTTACAGTATGTACCAGTTCTTGCTTGAAATAGGAACTCGACATTTATGAATGGTCCATTAGCATTTGATCACAAGAATGAAATCACGTCAACAAAAGAATAAAACGAGAGTCGCTATGGGCAGGGCACTGTGACAAGCAACTTGGAAATACAAACACCAAACCGGAGCCCCGATTTTCTATGAGTTACAATCCAGCTAGAGCAAGATTTAAATATATTAAAAGTTAAATCATTATAAATGAGCTACATAAAAATACAATAATGCCAGAACTCACAGCAAGGTTGCAAAGCTGCTTGCTAACTGCCAAAAGAGCAGAATGGAGTATGGATAGAAACGGAGAGAGAATGAGTTCTGAAGGGGCAAGGGAGGGAGATATGGAGGGAAGAACTGAGAAAGGTACAAGGAAATGAAGGTACCCCAAAGGCAGACAAGTGAGAAAGTTGAAGTTGTGTTTACGAAAACATGGGAAGGGAAAGGAGCCTACCTGTGGTCACATACTCACTGAGACGTGAGTGGTAGGGCTGTGACAGAGAAATAGGAAGATTAAGATAATTTTTTAAATTGCTCAACAATCAAGGTACTTGGGAAAATGATCGTGAAAATTCTATGAATTAGGTAAGTGGGAGGTTTACCCGATATTCTTGTTCTCTAAAGCGCTGTCCAATAAACCTTTCTGCCATGTTGGAAATGTTCTTCATGAGGGCTGCCTACTAGCTGCAAGTAGCTTTTAAACACTTGAAATTTGGCTATGCGACTAACTGAATTTTTAATAATGTTAATTATAGTTAATTTTCATTAATTTTATTTTAATTTAAATAACCACAATTACCCAATGGTTGGATGAAACTATTCTAACTGATACCTGTGACTTCTGTCCTGTGATCTACATATTTAAAAGATGTACGTCATCAAATTGAATCAAAAGGACCAGGTCTACTGGGAGAAAGAAGTCAGGAGTTAAATATTATCCTCAAACTCAAATGAAGACATGCAAACTCAAGTAAAAGGAGACTATCATTTCTTGAGTGCCTACCACAGGCCAGGCTAGTTGCTTGCATACATTATCAGTAGCCAGTAGCCTTACAGATGGGAAAAATGGAGACTCTGGATCATATTCCTACAGAACAATATGAAAGGTAATAATTGATCACTAATAAATATCAGTGGTAAAATCTATTAAAAATTTGCAAATAGGGCAAAACGTTTTTACTTAATTAAACATAATGTATGAAGACTAATATCAATGACCAGTAAGCCTTATTGTAATTACATCATAATTCAAGACTTTCTGGAAAACAAACAAGAATTTACTAACTTCTTCTTGCATTTCAAAACTAAGTCACAATATCATCTCTTATTTTTTAAAAAGAAATTCATATGAATTTTGGAAGAAAAAATTTCAAGGGAAATCTGAATTTCATGTGAAATAAATACGTGTTTATCACTCTAATAATTGTGCATTATAGGCTACATGTTTTAAAGACCTTGAAAAATTTTAATCTTCAAATGCCCAGAACATCTTTTCTGTAATATAAGACCAATGAATAATCATTCTCTCAAACTTCAGAATTTTCAGCTGTTTTAGTTATATGTGATTCATGTTCACATATGATATTATATGATTTGAAATATGACAAATCTGTCATTATTGACGAAAATGTTCTAAAATTGATTGTAGCAATGGTTATCCAATGCTGTGAACATACTAAAAACCATTTAACTTAACACTTTAAATGGATAAATTGTACGACATATGAATTAGATCTCAAAAAGCTGTTTAAAATAAATAGATGTCATATGAATAAAAATATACTTACTGTATTTTAGTAATTTATAAGTAAGTTTCTTATTTTCCTTGAATATGTTGTATTTCACATGATTGAGTAGTAAGGAAATTTTGCTTTCCTAGCATTTCGAAACATTTATGTTCCTGGTTTTGTTTTATGCAATCTTGTACCCCTTCTCTAAGAAAAAAAACAAAAGTAACAGCTCTGAATATCAGCCTAAAATTTTCAGGATACCAAGTCAGTAGGAATGTTTTACAAATAGAAATTGCCCAGTCAGTGCAGTTTAAGAAAATTGCACATTTTCCACTAGATGGCACTAGGGTGCAAGTAGTATTGCTACGATCTTTGCACTTCCTCACATCAATAAAATTGTTACATTACCACATTATTTTCATTCATCTTGATTGGCCTGGATAAGGTAAAGAGAACTGGAAAGTTAAGATAAAATTCTTCATTGACTTGCTAAGCTCCAGGGTAAACAGAGCCCTCATTTTACAGATGTGGAATATAATGCAAGGGGAAATTGTCACAACCTTGTGCTAAAGTCAAGGTAAAAACCCAGAATCTCTGACTCTCAGCTGCCATCATGCAACTATACAACATCAATGGTGACAGAGTGGACACCATAGTCAAAGAGAGCAAGAAAGTTAATCTCTATTGTGCCATTCTACACATATTATCTCATATGATCTCTAAGCTATTAGCTCCATATAGATTATCTCACACAATCCTAACCAGACAAGACCAAACTACTAACTTCATGAGGGAAGGAGAGTAACCATTTTGTTTAATACTATATCAATTGAATATAGTACAGTGCCCAACACATAGTAAACAGTCGAAAACATTTGTTGCTTAGATAAATGGATGAATTAATTAGTTAAGCTTGACGAGTACACCATTTAGTAGGTAATATTATTTCTACTTTACAGTTGAGGAAACTGAAGTAACTTGTCCAAGCTCATAGAATTCAGTGGCAATACTGTTTAACACAATCTGACATTACTTTGCGTTATGTATTTATATGTAAGATTTCCACAACAGAACAAAAGCTCTCTGAGGGCAGGGATCATGTCCTTCCTGTTCCCCATGGTATGTCTAGCTCCTTGCACAGAGCCTGGCACATAGTTGGCGCATGATAAATAATATTTATCTGTTTGATTTCATAGCAACACAGGTCTTAGCAGCCTGGCCTTGAACGTTTAAGGAGCTCTGCTCTTGGACCACTTTCTGGTTTATTCCTTTCATTTCATTTCAATGCCATTGCTAAATCCAGGCCTTGTTTCTGGATTTCTGCTAGTTTTCTGCTGGCCTTTCCTCTAAGGCTTATGAAGAAGCCTTGGAAGTCAGTACAGATTTCCCACTTTGCTTGCACCTTAGAATTTCTCCTAGTTCCACGGCTGAGCAAGCCACCATTTCAGCCCTCCAACCCCCAGAGGTGCTTTCGGAGTACAGTAAATCAGCATTCGAAGCTGGTTCTGGTTTTGGCTCTGTTACTTGTTTCTCTATTACCTTTGGCTATTCCATGGGTCTCAATTTCCACATCTCAACAGATGAGGCTGGAATTGGATTACCTCAAAGATTCCTTCCAGCTCCAAGTCTATATAGTTTTAACTCTCTCCTACAGTGGTCTTCTATTAAGCTTATGACCAAAATGGCAAGTTTTGGGGAATAATCTTTGGGCTGTGGGGGTGGGGTAAGGCCATCGTTGGGAAAGTCTGTGCACCAGACGGGGCTCTTCTGACGGTGGGAAGGACGACGGCATCCCTGACGCCTGGGATTGGAGGCCTGCGCGGGGTCAGGCTCCCCCGGGCCGCTGGGGGGCGCTGCAGGCCGCTCCCCGGAAGCCGGCACGCTGCGGCCGGACAGCAGCGGGCGCCACACTCTTCCGTCTTCCGGAAGCGGAGCGCCGGACCCGCAACGGCTGAGCGTGCGACAGCTGCAGTGGCGGGCACGGCGGAAGCGAGGAGGACGGAAGGAGACCCGGGCCCGGCTCCCGCGCCGGGGTGGAGCGCCATGGACGAGGCAGGCAGCTGCGCGAGCGGCGGAGGCTTCCGCCCGGGCGTGGACAGCCTGGACGAGCCGCCCAACAGCCGCATCTTCCTGGTGATCAGCAAATACACGCCGGAGTCGGTGCTGAGGGAACGCTTCTCGCCCTTCGGGGAGATCCAGGACATCTGGGTGGTGCGGGACAAACACACGAAGGAGTCCAAGGGCATCGCCTTTGTCAAGTTCGCTCGCAGCTCGCAGGCCTGCAGGGCCATGGAGGAGATGCACGGCCAGTGCCTCAGCCCTAACGACACCAAACCCATCAAGGTGCGGGTGCCGGTCGGGGTGCCCGCGGGGGCGGTGTCGGGGAGGGATGGGTCCCCTTCACCCGAAGCTGTGTCAGGGTGGGGTAGGGGTAGTACGTCCGCTCCCGGGAGCGGGCTGGCAGCACCTGGCATTCCTAGGGGAGGATGGCATGGAGAGAGGCTTCCTCAGGGCCCCAGCCCGCGAGGCTGCGCCGGGGTGCGGGGTTTGCGGGATGCGGGCGCTACATCCGCCCCCGGGTCGGACCGGGCAGCTGCGGCGACTCGGGCTGCAGAGCTGCAGTGGCTGGGCCTCCCCGCTCCCGCTGTCGCGAATCCGGACCTCGGGATTCCACGGCCTGGCTCTGGCCCTGGCCTGCGTGGAGGACTTCTCTGGCCCTCCTCTCTCACACCCCCGGATTACGATGTATCAAAACAGATGACTCGGCTTTCCTCAGGCAGGTCTGGGGCTTTAGCAACTTGATAAAAGTACATTAAGCTCTGGCCCTCTGGTGTTGGGCATTTTCCCAGTCCCAGACAGAAGTATGCGTGTATATAGTATTTAGCTGCGTGTGATTAAAACTGCTCCTATTGTATATTGTACTTCTGTGGTTTTTAAAATAAGGCCTCTTTGTGAAGGTATTAATAGCATGTTTTGTTACTGCCACTTTTCTTTGAAAGCAGACCAAAGTAAACTGCTTTAAGAAGAGCCAAATCATTGTCATGGTAATGTAGTTATGTTGTTATTAAATGCTTCTTTGTGTACTCTTAGTTCAACCTGGCGGTGTTTTTAAGTTTCTGCACTTACTTGTCTGTAAAAGTAAGGTAACTGACACATGGCAGGAAGGGTGATTTCGAGGTGATTTGATTTACTCTATGCTTTGAGTACAGTGCCTGGCACAGGTAAGCCCTCAGCATATCATTGTTTGTCAATAGCAGTCAAGATGTCATTCCTTACTTGCTGTGGACTCAGTTCAGAACCCATTCCTGAGAATCTGGCAGTTGCACAAATTGTAGTCTTCACTGTCCTGTAGAAAAGTTGCTGTATATGTAATTCTGTTGGAGCTTTCCACAAAATTCTCTCTTCCCTCAACTTTTTTTTCATTTTTTCCCGTTTACTACAGAAAACTGAGAAGAACATTATTAATGTGGACTGGTGTAAGTGCAAGAGTCAGATATTTCAGTCTCTGGAGGTCTTCCCTGTACCTCCATTCACAAAAGAGAAGGAGCCTGGGAATATACCAACACAGAAGGCAGTAGACACTCCCGCTGCTCCCACCTCCCCAGCCCTCTGAAATGGGTCCGAACAGATCATCAATCAAATTACTTAGAAGGCCACAGCATATACTAGATCAGGGGTTGGCAAACTTTTTCTGTAAAGGGCCAGATAGTAAATATTTTAGGCTTTGTGAGCCACATAGGGTCTCTGTCACATATTTTTGGGGTTTTTTTTCTTTTTTGCTCTTTTTTCTCTTTTTGAGGAAGATTAACCCTGAGCTAGTATCTGCCACCAATCCTCCTCTTTTTGCTGAGGAAGACTGGCCCTAAGCTAACATCTGTGCCCATCTTCCTCCACTTTATATGTGGGACGCCTGCCACAGGATGGCCTGTCAAGTGGTGAGTAGGTCAGCACCCAGGATCTGAACCGGTGAACCACTGGTGTGGTCACCGAAGTGGAATGTGTGAACTTAACCACTGCGCCACCGGGCTAGCCCCCATATTTTTTGTTTTTAATAGCCCTTTAAAAATGTAAAAACAATTCTTAAATCATAGGCTCTAGAAAAGCAGGAAACTATAGTTTGCTGACTCTTGACCAGATTGATAATTATCTCTTTGCAGTTACGATCTTAGCAGAGACAGTTTTTATACTTCGAGTTTAATATAACCACAGAGATCTTGTAGGCAACCCAAAAATATGCCCTAAATTTAAAACTTATAGGCCCCCCCTTTCCCTGATTAAATTCCTACAAGAGAAATAAAAGTCCCGACACTGAAAGGTACCCTCTCTTGTAGCCACAGAGAAATTAAATTATTCCTTATTAAAGTTTAAATTCTCTTTTTCACCTTTTTCTCCACTCAGCTTCAGCCAGAGGTTGTTGCACTACAGTGCCTAGTTAGACAGTCTAAGTTCATTCTTCATCAGCTTCAGTTTGGGCTGTCTTCCACTGGAATATGTTTTTTTTCAGTATTTCTAAGTTAATTCAGTTTCAGTTTTTCTCATATACTTTGCTTTTGCAAAGTTCCAAGGGATCCTTAAAATGAATAAGAAAATTATAGCACCAGGCCTACAGCCAGAAAAGATTTTTCAAGTAGGAGTCATTCTGACCAGCTACATTATCTGGAGGTAAGGAGTAAACGTGGAAACCAGAAGAGAAAAATCTTGGTTTTTAGTTTTGTAAGACTGCCTCTTATTTAGAGCCCGTAGTCTGTGAGCATAAAATCTCAGGAGAAATCACCTATTAGGTGGTTAATTATTATACATCTGTTCTACTTAGATACTGTCTCCTTTATCAGAAGTTTGAAATGTTCCGTTTTCTAAAATTTAGAAATTTGTGATCTGATGGCACCTGCAATCTCAAATCTTACTTGAGACTCTTTTTTCCCCTGGTGTCTTCCCATATACTTAAAGGCTCCATATTTGTACTTCCCTATTGACCATTCATTACTGATACATCCACTAGACTAACTTTATTCTTTTTTTTTTTTTTTTGAGGAACATTAACCCTGAGCTAACATCCACTGCCAATCCTCCTCTTTTTGCTGAGGAAGATTGGCCCTGAGCTAACATGCAGGCCCATCTTCTTCTACTTTATATGTGGGACGCCTGCCACAGCATGACTTGATAAGTGGTGCTTAGGTCTACACCCGGGATCTGAAGTGGCAAACCCCAGGCCACCGAAGCAGAGTGTGCAAACTTAACCACTACGCCATTGGGCTGGCCCCTGGACTAACTTTGTAGTGGACCATTTCTGTGTTACTCAATACGCTATTACTAATAGCTCATATAGTGCTTGGCAAAGAATGTAGGTTTATTGAAGGAATAACCAGAAATAGACTCTATCGAGGGATATGTCACCAGCTGTATCTTATAAGCAAGGTCCTACACCTTGGGGAAGAATCTTTGGGCTGTGGGGGTGGGGTTTTCCAAGCTGTTTTCCAAGCAAACGTAACGACCTTTTTTTTCAATATTTCTAAAATCCCATGGCTTTAGAAGTTCTGCGTCTTTTGGTTGCTGCCTCCTACTCTGGAATTCCATAGATCCAGATTTTCTCATTCTTGAATGGTATACAGCCCCCCTTTAAAAAAGAAGAAGAGAGGCTGGCCCCGTGGCCAAGTGGTTAAGTTCACATGCTCTGCTTCAGCAGCCCAAGGTTTCACTGCTTTGGATCCTGGGTACAGACCTAGCACTGCTCATCAGGCCATGCTGAGGTGGCATCCCACATAGCAGAACTGCAAGGACCAACAACTAGAATATACAACTATCTACTGGGGGGCTTTGGGGAGAAGAAAAACAAAGAAAATATTGGCAACAGATGGTTAGCACAAGTGCCAGTCTTTAAAAATAAATAAAGAGGGACCGGCCCAGTGGCACAGCGGTTAAGTGTGCACGTTCCGCTTTGGCAGCCTAGGGTTCACCGGTTTGGATCCCGGGTGCGGACATGGCACCGCTTGGCAAGCCATGCTGTGGCAGGCATCCCACGTATAAAAGTAGAGGAAGATGGGCACAGATGTTAGCTCAGGGCCAGTCTTCCTCAGCAGAAAGAGGAGGATTGGCAGCAGATGTTAGCTCAGGGCTAATCTTCCCCCAAAAATACATATATATATAAAGTCAGCCAGAAGGGAAAAAATCAGATACACACTGCTAGAGAGAGTGGCAGGGACCTGAGATCCAGATGATGCACAGTACCTACAGAGGACATAACAGCTTTCACTCATCATATGAAAAAAAAGAAAGAAAGAAGAAGAAGGAAAAAACCCTCAAGGACCCTGTGTGATGATTTATATTAATTTTATTACATTTCTTCAAGTTATAAAAAAATAAAACTATCCATTAAAATTCTTGTGCTTAGAATTCTGTAAACAAATCCATAATCCTAGTTAGAGATTTAAACATTCTTCTGGAATAATATATAACCAAAACAATTTTGCAAATTAAATAAAAAGAATATTACAAATTAAATTCCAAGTAATAATCTAATGTCACAGATGATGTTTCAATGAAAATTGCTAATAGTAGGAAAATAGAGCCTCAAGTCATCCTTTGTGTTCTCTTGCTCACATAAATCCTGTGACTGCTCACTGAGATCATCCAGAATACGGTTACGTTACCTTTTTGAAAAGATTGATATTAGAAAGAAAACAATGAAAAATATGACCGTCTAGACTTAAACCTAACTGTATCATTAATTACTTTAAACATATATGGACTAAACACTCCAATTAAAAGATGGAGAGTGTCAGGATTTTAAAAAACCAAAAGACCAAACTAAACACTCTTTACAAGAGACATGCTTTAAGCATAAAGAGACAAAGTAGTCGAAAGTAAATGGATAGGAAAAACTCGTGTGGTATCAGAAAAAATGATCTTAAACATGAGGAGTATTAATAGAGATAGGGTAATTTCATAAGAATAAAAATATCAGTCAAAAAATATGTAACAGGCTGGCCCCATGGCCTAGTGGTTGGCTTTGGTGCACTCCACTTTGGTGGCCTGGGTCCACAGGTTCAGATCTCGGGCACAGGCCTAGACCACTCATCAGCCATGCTGTGGCAGTGACCCACATATAAAATAGAGGAAGATTGGCACAGATGTTAGCTCAGGGCTAATCTTCCTCAGCAAAAAAAAAAAAAAAAAAAGGTACATAACAATGTTTATGCAGCCGATAATAGAGCTTAAAATACATGAAGTGTTATTTGTAGAACTCAAAGGAAAAAGATAAATTCACAATCAGATTGTTACACTCCTCTCTTAGTATCTGATAGAACAAGTAGACAAAATCAGTAAAGATATGTAACGTTGTAATAACACTACTAATCAGCTATATAATTGACATTTATTGAATATTCTACCCAACAACTGCAGAGTACACATTCTTTTTCGGTGCACTGGCTGTTGCTCTTGGTAAACAAAAATGCAAAAGTAAAAATACATTTGGAAAAAACTCACCACAGAGGTTGGTATACCCTCATATAAAAAGTCACTGCAATAAAGGTTGCTTAAAAAAACTTTTTGATGGGACCCTATTGTATTGCATTTAACCTAATACGAATCTCATTCTAATAAGGAAGTAAATACTTAAGGAATAGGAAAACAGTTGACTTTTTCACATTATTTTTGGGGTTTTGCTTGTTTCTTAGGTTTTCATTGCTCAGTCCAGATCATCTGGAAGTCACCGAGATGTTGAAGATGAAGAACTTACAAGAATATTTGTTATGATACCAAAGTCCTACACGGAAGAAGATCTGCGGGAAAAATTTAAGGTACTTACATTTTCCAATCAACTAGCATCTGTGATAACTTATAATCCTAAGTCATTTGTATAGTTACTAAATCTTGTGTTCTTTGAGTTAGATCATTAGATTGGTGGTGGAGAATTAAATAACTATTTTTAAGTCATCTATTTCTAGTTTTTAAATATTAAACCTAGAATAAATTAACTTTTTAAAGAATATGTAAAAACTGGAAAATATTAATGATGGTTCCCCCCCCCCCCATATAATGAAAATACAGATTCAGAAAAATGACGTATAAAGCTCAGAGTTTTGAGTAATGTCACATACCTAGTGGTGATGGAGCCAATATTTAAACCCAGGCTGTCTGAATGCAGAGCCTGCTTTTGGTCCTTAAAATTTCAAAGCACCTTTTTACCACTCCTCTCTATTGCCTCTCATGTAGAGATGAATCAGGCAAGCCTGAGGGTGTGGACTGTGTTATCCAGCATTTGTTACAAGCCTGTGGCATGTTGATGTTGTGCTTATTCACAGAAAGGCTTATCCTTCATAGGATTTTTGTCCTCATATTAGGCCTCTGAAGGAGTTCTATTTAAGGAAAAAACTAACTGCAGCTCTGAACTATAGTAAGCTTATAGTCAATGAAATTTGGAGACAATTTTAAATCTCTTTTTAGCCATTGACTTTTATATGTAGTGATATACTTTCACAAAATTTTTAAAAAGCAATTTTTAAATTGTTTTGAGTTGTAATTTTTCATCCTTTTCCTACTAATCTTCCCAGTAGTATGAATCAGATAAGCAGCAAACAGGAAAGAAAAGAAACAAATAGTAAAAAGTAATTTTCAAGCTCCCTCTGTCCTACCTCAATTGAGAGTTGAATTAAATACTTGAAGAATAACAAATACCAAAAATATATATTCCTTACTTTCTCCAATAATAAGAAAAAGTTTTTACCTTCTGTATTTATAAATTTTTCTTTTTCTGAATGAACAAATAGGACATTTTTATCTAAATACATAGTAATTAAGTTGCTAATTGGTTACATGAGAATTTTATAACATAAATTATAAATACTGAGAATTTACATCCCATAATTCTTCCAACATTAAAAGCAAATATTTATCACGTATTTCTCACAGAGTATTAACTTTGTGAGTGAACCAGTGTGTTTTAGAGATATACTTTGAGAGGCTCTCCTTCAAAAGAATGCACATTCACTTCTGCTCCTTTTAGGAGACAGACAAATAATTATAGCTAACATTTACTGAGTGTTTAGTATGTCTCAGACCCTCTGTGAGCACTTAAGGTATATTAGTTCGTTTAACCCTTAAAACAACCCCATGAGGTAGGTACAACTAGTAGCCCCATTTCACAGATAAGGAGACAGGCACACAGGATAACTAAACTGCCCAGTTAATAAGTGGCTGAGCCAAGATTTGAATCTAGAAGGTTCAATTCCAGAGCCTCTGCTCTTAACCACTACTTAGCAAAATGTTGAGCTTTCCAGACCATGCACAAATTCTTACTGTCTCTCCATGACTTTGACAAATTATTTGATTTCTTTAAGGCCCAGCTTCTTTTCTGTGAAATACACAGTGTAATATATATATATATCCTTGAAGGATTGTTGTAACAAAAAGATAATATATGTAAAGCAAATGCTCAGTAGATAAAAATGATCATTATTTTAGTTACATTATTATTTGGTTATATCATTATTATGGTTGTTTTTGTAGTGCCTCGTTAGTTTGTGACATTTTGATTCCATTATTAAAAATGGCTGTGAAGTCTGTTTCTAATTTCTTTTTTGCGAGCAAGAAGCACAAATAAACAAATTTTAGGTTAGTTCTGAAATAGTCTGTTCAATTATTAATTTTGACTCCTCTAAGATCATTTCTTTTAACTCTCATAGGTGTATGGAGATATCGAGTATTGCAGCATTATTAAGAATAAAGTCACTGGAGAAAGTAAAGGTTTGGGCTATGTTCGATACTTAAAACCATCACAAGCTGCCCAAGCAATAGAAAATTGTGATCGAAGTAAGGATGTGTTCATTTAACTTTGTTAAAGACTTTTTAAAAAATTCTAATTATTCTAAATAACTGAATCTAATCTTGGTTTTCGGTAATAACCATACATGCTAATTTACTCTTAGCAATGAGAGTTTAAATATATATAGTCCGAGGATGAAAATTATTTTGGGGCCGTGATTGAGGTTTCATTGAGGCATTATCTTGAAGAGAAATATGAGCAACTGCATTAACTTCGTAAATGAAAATGCTGTGGCCATATTTTGGTTATTATTTCTATAGGTTTTTGGGTTTTTTAAAGTAATTTAGAGTTTTACATATTAAAAAGTTGACATACCTTTTCACGGTTTTTTTTTTTTCTTTTAAATATTCTTTATATTAAAAAAACTCAAATTTTCTGTAATATTTGTTCATATTTGACCTAAACCCTAAATAAAATTGAGTACACTAATAAACATAGCATTTATAAGGTTCACTAACATAGGTAAGTAAATAGACGTTGGGTTAATTTCAACTAGAGTAACATTAATTGTTACTGGTATACATAATGAAGAATAGGAATTTTAAAGAAGCCAGGGAAAATATTCTTTGTTGTCATGCTTCTATTTATATTGACCGTTAGAGATGAGATGGGAATAATTAAGTTAGTGGGTTTCAGGATATTATAAAAATCTATATACTAGAAAGAATTATGGTTAATCAGTAGAATTCTTAGATATCTCTAAGGTACACACCCAAATTTACTCTCAGATCCTTCTCAATTTCTCAGTCAGTATTAATTGGGTAGCTGTGGTGTACTTATCAATATGTTAAGTAAAGGGATACAAATGGAACTTATAGCAGCCCCAGCATTTAAGGAATTTATAGCTATATTGGGTAGCCAAGATCTAATAGGCAAAAAATAGCCAGAAAATAATAGAGGATTTTTTTAAAGGCTCTTTGAAAGCAAGGAGTATGTCTTACTTGTCTGTTTTTGTCACCCAAGTACCTAGTAGAGTAATAGGTCCTCAAAAAGATTTCTTGAGCTCTCTGTCAAAGATAGTGCAGTTTATAGTAGACTCAGTAAAAATTTTCCAAATGAGAAAATTTTCAAAAGAGTGTGGTATAGTCTATCAATGGTGAAAAACAAGTGCTCCAAATGAGCATGGGAACGCATCTGGAGGTAGGCTTTGCATGTGGTGTAGAGTAGGCAGGACAGAAGGTGACAGCAGTGTTAGCAGAGACACAGAGCTACGAATAACCATGTCTTTGCTTAATACTGTGAAGGCAACAGTCTGAGGAAAGCATAATATTCCTGTTGAGAAATTACGAGACAAAGTTGACTAGGTACATTGGAACCATATATGGAGCTTATGAAGAGTTCCAGCTTAGTCTATGTTAGGATTCCCTCGTAGATTGTTTTAAAAGGAGAAAAGAAATAAAAACTGTTTCAGGACCAACTGTCTGTTGGTCTAACCACAGTATCAAGGATGCATTTCCAGAGAATGAATTCAAAGTGGCTACTTGTATTCTTTTGGGAGCCACTGAATAATACGATGAAAGCTATGAAACGTCTCCCTTGAAATATGCCCCTATGCGCATATGCCTAAACATTTTGTTTAAAGTTTTAGAGGGTTTGTGGAGCCTTCTTACCTTTTGAAGCTCTTCCTTGGGCCCCTAATTAAAACCTTTGATCCAGAGGAAAAGAGACCAGTTGAAGGGTTTTTGTAATTAATTGAAGAGGATCTAACTTAAAAACAGAGGCAGGGAAGTTTGAGTGAAAGATAAAGTCTTCTAAGTGTATTTCACAGGAAGCATCTTGATGGCAGGTTGAATGTGAAGAAGGCTTATAGGATTCTGGGGTTGAGGAGACAGGGAGAATGAATGATGATGTCATCTGTGGCAGGGGGAGATTTGAAACAATAGCATAGAAGAGCTGATCTTTCATGTCTACGTTGACCCATAATTTGGGATTCTTGCTGTTTCTCATTTACTCTTTGCTGTCTTCCAAAAAGCAGAGAAGGAGGTTTGGTGGAGAGGGCCATTGTGTAGACTTTTTTTTCTACAATTATATTTATAAAGCTAAGTAAAGCACTAGCAATCCAGTATATTTATAGGTATGTTAAATTTGCTATGAAACTTGAAATTCATGGATTCTCTTTTTCAGGTTTTAGGGCTATCTTGGCTGAACCTAAAAATAAAGCATCTGAATCCTCAGAACAAGATTATTATAGTAACATGAGGCAAGAGACTTTGGGACATGAACCTAGAGTAAATATGTTTCCATTTGGTAAGTGGGCTGCCTATACTTAATAGTAGAAGTAGTATATGCAATCTGATTTTTTTTTAAATATTCTTGTATCAGCAGTCTGTAAATCTCATTTCGTGAATAAAAGTCATAATGTAGTGGGGTTTATTTTTAAGAAGTTGGTCATGACTCCTCATGTCCTTAATATTTAACACTTATTTTGTTTAACTTATTTCCAATGATAGTTTTCTATGCTTAGTTATGCATTATCTAGTTATTAGACCACATCACTGCCACTTTTTTGGGTGAGCTGCTGCCTCTATGCAGCTGACCAAAAAGTATGAAAGAGAAGGACAGATGTCCCCTCAGGATGAGTACTAGAATTTTATCCCTAAACTACTATTGCTTTAAAATTAAGGCTAGAAAGGAGAGGAATGACAAAAGTAGAAACTAGAAAAAGGGGAAAGTGAATGATGAAAGTAAGGCCTGGGAAAGTTATTTGGCATAAACTTTCTTTTAGGTGAAACACTAGGCAGATTTTGCAGTTTTGCATACTAAACGTATTCCTGTGAAGGTAGATTACACATTTCTGCTTATATTTCTGTGGTGGAGGTAGGGGAGTGGGGAGAGTTGTTTGTTTTCTCATCACTGGTCACTTCTGCTAGTGCTGATGACCGAGAGCATCCTACAAAGTACAGTGCCTTTGCTCAGTGCAGTGGACTTAATGACAGTTCATTTTATTATCCAGGACCTAAAATTGTTAAGTGAATTCTTGAATGTATAGAAATTTAAAGATTTACTTTTTTTTATATTGTTGAAGAACAACAATCTGATTTTTCAAGTTTTGACAAGAATGACAACAGAGGCCAGGAAGCCATCTCCAAACGCCTGTCAGTGGTGTCAAGAGTTCCTTTCACTGAAGAGCAGCTTTTCAGCATTTTTGATATAGTACCAGGATTGGAATATTGTGAGGTTCAGCGAGATCCTTATTCTAATTATGGTAAAATAATCTTTATATTATTTTTAAATATACTGTAGTTTGTTAAAATGCTTTTCTCTAGTGGCACTTTTTACATCAGATACCGTTTGTGTGATGGTTTTGTTTCCTTTTCTCTACTTTAAACTTTCAAATACAGTGATACCTTAATAAATAAACCCCAAGGAATATGTCTCTTCTATAGTCATTTATTTTTTAGAAATATTTTAATTCCCACAAAATGGAGCATTCTCTGTTTCCAGTTGTACAACAAAAATACCTCAGAATAGAGTCTTTCTCTGTACTCTTGATTAATGCTAGGCAAAGTTATAAAACCCTTAAAGTTTCCTCCTCAGCCCTAATCTCTTTTTCTTGAACTTTATCCCTCGAAATGACACTCCTTCCCTTCATGTCAAGCATCTAATTGCTCCACTTCTCTCTCTACTTAGTCCCACTCTTAATAGAAGCAAGACTCTAATATCAGCCATTTGAACTTGTTAACTAGTTAATTGATTAAACTTATTATCTAGTGTTAGCTTAATCCATCTTTGTATTCTTTTTTTTTTTAAAGATTGGCACCTGGGCTAACAACTGTTGCCAATCTTTTTTGTTTTTTCTGCTTTATTTCCCCAAACCCCCCCGTACACAGTTGTATATCTTAGTTGCAGGTCCTTCTAGTTGTGGGATATGGGACGCCGCCTCAATGTGGCCTGATGAGCGGTGCCATGTCCACGCCCAGGATCCGAACCCTCGGCCGCCACAGCGGAGCGCGTGAACTTAACCACTCAGCCACGGAGCCGGCCCCTGTCTTTGTATTTTTTTTAAGCCTTTTGATTTTTTTAAGGTGTTTTTTTAAAATGGAGTCATTGTAGCATAATGAAAAAGGTTGACATTCCTTCCATTTTGCAGTAGACTTAGGTGCAAACCCCAGCGGTGGCACGTATCTCTGAGATGTTGGCAAATTGCTTATCTTCTCTAAGCCTCTCTTTCCTCGTCTGTAAACTGAGATACTTAATGCTGTCTATGCCAGGGTTAGATAAGAATTAGAAACAATATATGTAAAATACCTGATGTAAGTCTTGGCACATAATAGGCTCTCAATAAATCTGAGTTGGTTGGTTTGTTGTAAAGAATTGGAGGTGAGGGGTGGTATAGAGAAATCATACTTGGCATTTCTTCCAAGATATACTTGACTTAGTCCTTTTAGGGTGTCAAGGATGTTGAGGGAAAGTAGAGAAGTGAGTCAGGTAATATGGGCTGACAGGCCTGGAGTGCCCCCACCCTTCACACAGATCCCCCACATATTTAATATTACCCTGCTCAGTGCTGCTCTTTTAAGCAAGACTGCCCGTGTGAACCTACTTTGGACCATCTCCAACCTTAACCAATCTTACACTATCATTCTTTGGTCTCACGCAAAGGCACACATTTTGTATTTTCTGGCACATTTGTTATATTTATATATAATTCTATTTGTTTTGTGTTTTCTTTCCCTTTTATCTGGTATGTTGAAATTTATTTGTTCCTTTACCTTCTGTATTGTTTCTCTGGTTGGATTTGTTTGATAAATATGTGTGTCATTGGAACATGTTTTTATTAATGGAAGTATCACCGTATAGTTAGAATCCTATTGAATCATATATGCAAAAATTATATGAATTTTATATGTTTGTTTACTTTCTGACTTTTTTTTAATTACATTAAAATGTTGGAATGTGTGGGTTTAGAGAGGAACGTTAAACTATAACAGTGTTTTCCCCAAAGTGGGTTATATTATAAATATATACATAATATATAATTATGATTGTGTTGTATTGTCTTTTGGTTGTGTTACAAGCTCCTGCGCTCTCCATATAAGGACTCCAGTATAAAATTATCCCCCCCTTCAGCCCCACCCACCTGATTTGAAATCTATCCCCTTAGCTGGAAGCTCTGCAAAGGAATGTGAAATATGACTTCTGATCTGAGACCCTCTGTTTGCAACCTTTTGTCTTTTTTTCATGCATATGACTTTTCCTCTCTCTACCACTGCAGCTAGCCAAGATGACTATGTATTCTTTTCATATATCACTTCTCATTTCATTTCCTACTCAGTATGATAGGGAAAATTTTAGAATTTCAAAGTAGATTTCAAAGAATCAAAATTTAAGAAAAACTACTTGGTTTTTAGGTATCTCTTCATATGAGAAAAGCCAGTTTCCTAAAATTAAATTCATTGGACAGAACTTATGATTCCGTTTTCCTTAAAATATAGTGTTCGTGTTTTCACCATAATATGGTTTATACTTTGCTTGTAGGAGCACAGCTGTTGCACACATGTAAAAAAACTTTGTTTCCTAACATGTTTGATTCTGTATTTACTAGTTGTGTGATATTAGGGTATTTCTATATTGTTTCATTTTTGTGGCAACACAGGCTTTAGGTATTCAGTCTGCTTTCTTTTTAATTCCTGTATATTCTCTCCTTTGTTTTAGGTCATGGAGTGGTTCAGTATTTTAATGTAGCATCAGCTATTTATGCAAAATACAAGTTACATGGATTTCAGTACCCCCCTGGAAATCGGATAGGTGTTTCCTTCATTGATGATGGGAGTAACGCAACAGAGTAAGTACCGTTCCAGGAGGGGCCAAAGCCGACCTTTGGATGTACGTGATATGACTTAAAGAATGAAAATAGAAAAAAATTGACCTCTCACGTGAGGAAGTCACACAAACAGGTGACTTCTTAAGAGATTGAATGTTTCTAGTTTTCTGTAAATTATTAGTTCTTATCTCCAGTCTCCTTAGAAAAATGGCAACGCAGATGGTAGCTGCACAGCTTGCGTCAATGGTGTGGAATAACCCAAGTCAGCAGCAATTTCTGGTAAGTAGGTAAGAATTCAACCCTCACAATACGTCAATAGCATATAAAATAAATGTGGCCTTTGTTTGTTTCCTATGTAAGCAAATTTTCAGAGCTATAGTAAAACACCACATAGATGCAATGATACGCATCTCTTTAGTTCTTGCCTTAAACATCTCTAAAGTGCAGCTTTTCCTTTTCTCATTTTGTGCCTGACTCTTCAACAGCAATTTGGAGGAAGTTCTGGATCACAGTTGCCTCAAATCCAGACAGATGTTGTACTTCCATCATGCAAAAAAAAAGCCCCTCCTGAAACTCCTGTGAAAGAAAGACTTTTTATCGTGTTTAATCCTCATCCTTTACCTTTAGATGTATTGGAGGATATATTCTGGTAAGATTTCTATTCCACAAAGTTATGTTTTATAATATAATTTATTTAAGCCAGTCATTTAAGCACTCACAATCTTGGAACTTCGTATATCCCCTAGCTATCAGCTATCAGAGATGATTTGTACTGTGGTTTAATAAAGTCCTTATTCATATCACCTTTTAAAATATATTATCATTTCCTTGTCTTCTTTATTATTTACACATCCTAAGTCTCTACGCGGAACTTCCTGTTATTTTGTTCGAAAGACGTAAGTCCTGTAGTATGGTGTTGAAAAGTTGCATGCATAGAATGGACAAATCATTTGTTTCTTGATAGAATATAGATCTATATAGACCTGTCCTCTAGAATTATTTTCACATATCTTTTCCTTTGTAATTTTAATTCACCTGAACAGTGATTACTAAGCATCTTCTATTTTGCTAGCACTCTGTTGGATCCTTAAGGATTATATACAGTTGTGTGTTGCAAAACAACATTTCAGTCAGTGATGGACCGTATACATGATGATGGTCCCATAAGATTAGTCCATATAGCCTAGATGTGTAAGCTATACCATCTACATTTGTGTAAGTAAACACTTACAGTCTTCCCACAGCAGCAAAATCATCTAACGACACATTTCTCAGAACATGTCCTGTTGTTAAGCGATGCATGACAGTAATTACAACAATTACTACTTGATTGTAGGGAAGAGTATATAAGTGTAAAAGGAGAAGGTTCTTGTTTATTTCTTTGTTTTTAATATAACTCCTTTAACCTTAACTTTTTCTTTTTGATCTTTTTCCTATTTGCCTTACAACAATGTTAGTGAACTAAAAAGATAGATAGGAAGCTTGTTAAAGAGCTGCACAAAATATCAGGGATGTGGTTCAAGTATTTTGACTTTTATTTAACTAATTCATTTAGTTTCTTTCTTGAATCTCTCCTCTGTGCCGGGCAGTCATTTTGCTAAGGGCAAGAGACATTGTGTAAACAAGACGTAATGGTCCTTGTCCTCTTAGAGCTAATCTCATGCAGCAGACAGACAAGTAAATAGGAGTTACAGCCTAGCAAGACTGATGTTGTGAAAGGAATGTTCAAGCTATGAAATACATAGGGGGGGCACCTCCCGTAGAAACTCTGAGAAGACTGCTTGAGAAAAGCAAGGTATAGTGAAGGCCTGAAGGATAAGAGTCATTTAGCCTGGGAAGAAAGCTGGGAGTTTGGGTGGTTATTCCTGCCAGCGAGAATGTGAGAGGAGGTGGTTAGAATATGGAATTTGAGGAACCATGAGGGGAGCTGAAGCTGGCGAGGACAGGGACCCTGTCAAGAAAGGCCGGCAAGCCCTGTGTTAGGGAATTTCTCCTTACCCTGGAGGCCTGAGGAGCTGCCGAAGGGATTTTAGGAAGGAAGATCATATTTGTATTTCAGGAAGATCACTCAGAAGACAGGGTAGAGGATAGATTGGAGAGGGACGAGCCCAGAGGGCAGGGAAGCTAGTGAAGAAGGTATTAGAGGAATCAAGGAAGAAAGAGTGATGGTCTGAATGAGGAGAGACCTGAGTGAGGATGAAGAGAAACTGACTGAGGAGATGTTTAAGAAGGAAGATTGACACAAACTGGAGATTGGATGTAAGGAGAGGGGTGAAAAAGGAGTCCAAAATGGACCCCAATTTTTAGACCTGAGCAGCTGTGTTTATCAATTTCAGCTGGTTTTTTTACTTTGTTTCAGTCGTTTTGGTAACCTGATCGAAGTTTACCTTGTGTCAGGAAAAAATGTGGGGTATGCCAAGTATGCAGATAGAATAAGCGCTAATGATGCCATTACTACTTTACATGGAAAGATCCTGAATGGAGTCAGACTTAAAGTTATGCTGGCGGATTCCCCAAGAGAAGAATCTAACAAACGGCAAAGAACTTACTGAGTCTTGAGGTAAGCCCTTTTTAATCTGACCTTTAAAACGCACTGGCTAACTAGTATAGCAAGAGGAATGTACATAGAGTGTCTATTTAGGATTTAGAAGGTGTTGATTATAAGCACTGCGGCTTAAAACTTCGCGGATAAAACCACAGCTCAGGGGTTAATTTTACAATATATTTTTTAAACTTGTACTTCTTAAACCTAAAAAAATGTTTTTGATGTTTCCTGGAAGAATGTTTTTGCCCTTCTATAAAATAAAATCAGCTTTCAATTTAGAAAATTAAATAGTATTTTGTTTGTTTGTGAATAGAATGTGTTAGATATTAAGAGTTGAACTTTCTACTATATGCTTACATAAACTTTAAAATTAAAATACTTCTGAGGATTTTTAACTTGAAGAATTAATGTCTTGAGTTATAAATTGAGGTAATTTATAGCAGTCTTTATAAAGAATATTTTGACATTTCGTTAATGAAATACCTAAAAAGCAGTATTAAATAATACATCTTTTTGGACCTTTGGAACCTAAATGTTAGTGTTTTTCTGGACTTAATTTGTGAGTTTGTGCACTCAGACTACACATTCAGAAAATATTGTCAGGTGCATATATTTATTAAGAAAATAACCCTGGCAATTTACCAGAAACTCTTGTCTATAATAAATAATGATACATATAACCATATGAATTCCTTTTTCTTTTAGTTTTCAGAAATTAAATTTAAATTTCGTTTTCTATGGCAGTCAATTCCTATCTCCATGGTTTGGGGAAACATTCTTTAAAGTTATCAATGTTCAGCTGTCACTTTTTTATTCTGGAAATGGATTCTGAGTTTTAGGGGAGGTTGAGAGTCCCCTAGTGCCACACACACCAGCTTCCCAAGTCCACTGCTGGTCAAATGCTAGCAGTTGGCAAGCACTTTTTAGATTCAGTTTGAAGTTACTAATTGTAAAGCAATTTTCTTTTCACTTTAGGTTTTCTTTCTGACCAATTATGAGAACTAGCAGTATCAGAATGAGTTGTCTCAAGGTTTACTCCTGATGACCCTTTCTCTAATAGAGCCAGTCAGTGGTTACTTTCTCCTTCCTAGAAGGCAGTTGGCAGTAGGAAGTGGCCAGTGGGCCCATTATGAATAATCCTAATTTAGAAATGTTTTCAAATATTTTATTTAATTACAGAATCCACTCTCATTACTCTATATAAGATAGAAATATTAAATTTGCCAGTGAAAAAGAATTAGCAAGTCTTTCTTATAACAAAGCAGTTTTTAGTGTTTATAAATAAAATGTTAAGAACTGAATTCTGTTTAGACAAGCTATCTTCTAAACAGCGTGCAAAAATGTGTTTATTCATGTCTGTGAATGTTTCAATATATAGGTAACAATTCTTACCTTTATTCAAAGAATCTTTGTTCTTGAAAAAGGACAATAATACTAACTTCTTAGTAGGGGGAAAATATATAAATTACTCCTGTGGTTGAGCCTCTCCTGATGATTATTTATATAGTAGAGAGAATATTAGACTTAAAATCAGAAGATCCGGGTTGGAATTCCAGCTCTGACACTTCACTGACTATGATTGGGCAGCTCTCTTCACCTTTCAAAGGCCAAGTTTTTTCATAGACTTATTGAGAGAAAATGAGCCAGCAAAGTTTCTTATAATGTAAAATTAAAAAATGCATTGTAAGTATAAGCTAAAACTCTTGCATTGGTGACTTCAGTGAAAGCTTTGAGATATCATTTCATCCAAATGATCAGAAACTGAAAGTTTAATGATATAACACTACCTCATGGCCAGCTCGTGCTGTGAGAATGAAGCTTTATAATATCGTTTTCCCCCATAAAAGTTGTACATTCATCCAATTCCCTACATTAGCAAAGCGCATATTCTTCAGCATGACTAGTCATAAAACATAAATGTGTTGTTTTTCCTTTATTGAACTGTTATACATATTCAGAACAAAGATAAAGTAGGGTCAGATTAGTTAAAAATGGTGAGACGTAATTAGCTACGTTGGTAGTTGCAGCACGGCTTCTTAATTTATTTTTGCTGTGGATGTTCCATTTACCGTGGATTCCTTAATGAGGTTCTCCTCCTTTGTTGGTACATTGAAGAAATATATTATCTGATTTTAAGATTCAATAAAATAGTATGAAAGGCTTTCCTAAATTTTACGTGATTGCAGCAGTTGAGTTTTTTTAGGGGCACTTTTTTATTTGTTTCTTTAATTTCAAGAGGACACAAACACTGCTCCTGAAGGCTAGTTCCTTTTGTCTCTGAGTAATACACCTAGGATTAAGTGAGCCCTGCTTGGGAAATAGGCAAAGAAACTGGTCTAAGAATATAACTTTGAAAGTAGTTGAGTTCTATTTTGATGTGGGTCTGATATGCAAAATATGTTTCTCTTTCTATTTGAGGAAAATAGAGATTTAGTATTTCAGAGCATCCTGATTTTGTATTAATTTACAGCATTTTCCCTCCAGAAATTCAGTACCTGCTTGCATCATCCTTCTGAGTAAGTTTGGTTTTGCTTATTTGGGGGCATCTGTGATTAAGGAAACAGATAACACTGGTTATATTGAAATAAAGGAAGAGTTCCTAACATTTTAGGAATACTATATACAACAGCTATTTCCTTTCAGGTGATGATTTTCATACTTGTGTTGTGTTCTTTCTACAGAACAAAGACTAAATAATGACATAATCCTCAGCTGACTGACTGAAAATGTGACTGGACGCACTCCCTGTGGACAGTTGACAGCTTTTTTTTTCATATACCTGATAGTCTGTGTACATTGTTTTGTCTGGGGAGCAGGAATTGTTGACTTGTATTTTTGAATCCACACATTAATGCTAAAACTAATATGGTAGTTGTTTCTTAGAGCAACATGTTGTTATGTGTAGCAGAAATAAAGTTTTCTTTGCTTAACTAAATCATGCCTTATTTATGTGAAAGATGAGAATGAAAAAATTTAATAGACAGTGTTTAGAATTTGACCACATGACATATTTTCATTGATTTTGAGATGCACATTTTTTCATATTTTTATGCTTCTAAAATCTGAAACAACTTAACATCAATTGTGTGCCATAACGTAATTGACAACCTTTTTTTCTTTCTTAGTAGAACATAAAATAAAGGTGCTTCCTCAATCAGTTGCATCTTAGATTCAATAAAATATGGTAATTGCCACTCAATCTACACATGCAGATTGGCTGCTTACACTGGCTCAAAGGCAAGAGCCGAAAGACATATCATTGGAAATATTCTTTTACTGTATTTTTACAGTTATACCAAAATTTGTTGCTAATTTTGTAAATATCTTTTAAAATTATAGAGCAGTGATGATAAAGAAAAAAATTGTTTTAAGTTATCGTTGATAATAAAGCTTAAATAAATGTCAGTGGCTTTAGGGAGTAGACGTTTTCCCTTTATAAATATAAAAATATGTCATGTAAGCAGTTTTCAAAACAGACTATGATAGAAAGAATAGTCCTTTCAAAAAAGATTAAAAGTTAGGAACCTACTCTGCTTATATTTTGAAAATCCAAGAAAAAAATTTTATCTGCTCTTGAGGTGAATGATATGTATCAAAAAAGGTATATCTAAGTCAGGAACTTGGCACCTTAAAAAAAGACATTATAAATGCAGTTTTTAAAACATCGTTTAATTACTTCCTCATTATGCCTCTCATATCCTGAGTTAAACTGAAAGTAGTGAAGCATTAAATTCACTAAGCATAATAGAGTATTTCATACTTAGACATCTCTCCAGTGAAAAGTTAAAATCCTTTTTTTGAATCAGTAATTTTAGTAAAGTTAGATAAGAAAATTTCTAGTCTTATCTTCCAAGCAAGATTTACTGAATGAGAATTGAACCAAGTATCTTTCTGTGAGCCAAAGGGCATATTTTAAAAAGTAAGTAAATGCTGTCTTTAGAAATGAAAAACCTAAATGAGGAGAGTTAAAGATTAATTACCAACAGATACGTTTATTCATCCCAGACTCATTTACTGCACACATAGTTCCATTTTCACGGATTGGAATTAAATTGTGCCTATAGGTTATCTGGCTCTATCACTCAAGTAATGCTTAAATTCCCCCAAAAATATTCCTTCCAGGTAGTTAAATAATGTATAGGCAGCTCCCTACCTCCTGAGTCCATTGCATCTTTGGTTAATCCTCATAATTGGCGTAAAATCTGATTCCCTACAATTTTCTCCTATTCCTCTTAAGTATTTCACTGGGCCATATGAAGAAGTTGAATCTTTCACATGGTGGGTATCCTGCTACCCTCCTGCACTCCAGATTTTTTATTCAGATTAAATAATCCCAATTTGTCCATTCTGTATTTAAGGTCAGGCAGCCAGTTCCAGCAAACAGTTGTGGTTTCAGTGAAGTGCCTCATCCTTTCTTGAGTCCTTCATATAAATTCTAAAAAGACTCGTATAACAGCTCTCTGCCTACAAAACACTTCTTTGCTTCTGTAGTGCAACCTTCTGCTATGTTTTCTTTCCCAGTCGCAGGTCTCAGTGAACAATGGTTACTTTGGCTTTGTTGTACCTTTAATCGTAATCCTCTCAATTATTAAGCCTTATGCCTACTTTCCTGACTCTTGCAGTTGATTCCTAAAACTTTAAAAGGCAGAATGTCACATTTTTCTAAAATTGAGAAAATTCTAGAACCTAAGAAAAAGCATTTAGTAATCTAGCACTTAATGTCTTTGCCTAAATGTTTACTTCTCAAATGCACTTTGGGTATGAAAACATGATATGTTGATATTAGATGCTGTGCATATGTCAGTTACTAAAATCGCTAACATAATTGGGTTTTTATTAGGTATGTATGTCTTCTAAAAAAATTGCTAAACAGTACAGGTCAATAAATTTCTCTCTCAAACATGTGGTTCAAATAATAAATAACATTTAAAATAAAGCCTGATCAAAACTTTCTTGTAAATTCATTGTCAGTTCTTTTATGGTAGATTACAGATGCTGAAGGCAGCTATCACATTTGCTGCTTCTAGAGCATCATGTCTCAAACTATGTTCCTTGAAATACTAATGTCTTAAGAGAAGTCAATAAATATTCTTTAGGAAAGAAATTTTCATGGTCAAATATATTTAGGAAATGTTATTAGTTCCACAGGTTTTTTGACCATGAAACTTCTCAGAGCCTTAAATATGCTAATGAGCATCATCCCTATATCTCCAAAAGAGAACCATAGTTTGTGCTGTGATATGTATTTTTAGAGGCACACTACTGACAGGGCACTGGTAGCCCAAGGAATATATTTTGGGGAAGATTCCTCTAGCACATATACAATATTTTATTCATATGGTATGGTGTACTTTTATTTTCAAGTTTATTTTTAAAATTTTTTTATCCCACACTAGATAAAAAATTAATGCAAAATACTAAGGAAATTATTACTCTAAAATTTCAGCTTTCTCTGAATTTTATTCTCTTTTAATTCAGAACCTACTCAATATTAATGAACCGATGGAAAATAGCAATAAGAGATTATACCACTAGGTGGTGATAAACTTTGCCGCTCACAAACAGTGAAGGGCAGCTTTCCAACATTATTTAAGGCTCTGAGCCTGAAATGATAGGATTTGAATAGTTTAAAGCAGTGGTTCTTAAGCTTCGGTGTCCACAAGAATCACCTCAGGTGTTGGTTTAAGATACAGGTATACTGACTCTGCAGGTTTGGGTGGGTTTTTCAACAAGCTCCCTAAGTGATTCTGATAGGGTTGTCAATGGCGTTGACTTTGCAGTATACTAACCTGAAGAGATGCCGTATCTTGGACACTTGGATGTCTTGTAAAAGTAAGACATCAAGAAGTTTCCAAGTCTTTTTACATTGGGCGTTTTTTAGAATTAAGCACCTACTTTCCCTAATTTAATATCAGTAAATACGAACTGCAATAAGAAATTGGAAAACACAAGCAGTGTCACAAATGAAAAATGTCAGGCCAGCTTTTTCATCTTAGCAAATATTTTTGTATGTTTAGAAAGGATGGTAATTATTTGCTTTATGCCATTCAAAGCTTCTACCTAATTTTATTTTTTATTTACATTTATTTTGAAGTGAATTATGTTAATAAATTATCAAAGATTTTAGCTCTAAAGAAATATATAGGTAAGTGTCATTCTTTTTAAATGACAAAGGAGTATAAAAGTGATGTAATTATCATCAGTGCCTAAAAAACTGAAATAAAATAATCAAAAGGGTGCAGAAATACATGTATATGTATGAGAGCATTCTTGCAGTCCTAAAGTGAATCCTATTTTAAAATGAATACTTTTTTGGTGCACCCAAAAATCTATTGATTTCTAGGTGCAGTTTAGTTTTCAATAACTTCTTAACAAATACGTAAAACAAAATCAGTGAGGGCAAGAACAAATGAAATATTTATGTAGCCTTTTCACCTGGAGGTATAGCCACATGCAAGTTTTATTTCTTCTTTATGTGGATGGTAAGCTCTATTAAAAATCATAGCAGTTATTTTTACATATGATTTCAGTAAAGAAAGAAAACATAAGGGTCATCCTTATTAGATAAGTTCCATTTTAATATCTGAATTCTAATAAGTGGATTGCATTATTTCCTTTTCTAGAAACAGTAACTCAAGAACACATGGATCCTGGGAACTGAAGGTATGGTATTGCTAGGGGATCAGATAGAAATATTTAGTTAAAATATGAAGTTACGGTTCATTCTTTACAATGACCATGCTTTAACTTTATTTAAGTAGAAAAGACATCCTCAGGAGAATGTGCAGATCCCACTATACTTTGAGAAAGTTACCAGGCTCTGTGAAAATCCATTTGAGTGGTTATCACAGGAAAAGGGAGTCCTGTGACTGTCAGTGAATTGCAGCCAATATATGGACATCAGGGTCCATTGAGCTATCTAAGCTGCAAGATGGCCATGGCTGCAATGACTGCCACACCCTAGAGACTGCCTTTCTGACCACACTGCTGCAGAAGTGCTGGAAGGAAGACCTCAAGAGACTGTTTTAGGAAAATTATTTGCATTTGAGATAGAAAAATCAAGAAGAGTATGAAAAGGCAAGTACTGTTTTCCACAGAAATTGGGAAAAATATTGAGCACAGTAGAATAACTAAAGTGCTGACTCACAGATACTCCTGTGAATCTACACTCTGTTTTCCTGCCTCTATCCCCATTTCTGATTTTGTAGGTAAATGTTGTTGCTACTAACTGATTTTCTTGCTCATATGTTATTACCATTTTTACAGCACTGGTAATACATAGGTCACAACATTCATTAGCACAGAGTTCTTAGAGGGTTTTGCATGTTTGTTCTGTTATTTTTTGCTTGCTTTTTAAATGAGAATTAATGTCATCTACTTTAAAGTCATCTACTAATTTACTAGAAGATCTGATATTTAAAAATACATAATTTAATTTGTTTTTCCTTTCATCATCGATAGTCTGTCTGTTGTGTTGGATTTTAGCCCTAGAAGATAGTTTTTGCATTCTTATTTTATTGATCCATTGGCGCAAAAGACTTCTTTCCTCTTCCACATTACTACGTTAGTAACTGAAGAAATGTAAGTGCCGTTGTGACATTTGGGGGAAGGTAGAGAAGGAGATTGTAATTTGTGACTTGTAGGACTTACTGTAGGAAGAATCTATGCTAGTTGCTGACAGCTCTTGGACCGGCTGACCTGCCTTAGCAATGTCAAAATTGGATCAACAATGGTAAAAAAAAAAAAAAAAAAAGCGTATGCTTGGAGAAGGAGCACCTATCTTTGCTTTGTCATCACAAACTTCGACCAGGGTTTGTCTACCTTTAGGTACCATCTTGGCTTAATCCCTTCACTAGAAACTCCTAACAGGGCTCATTTCCTACGACTTTTACTCTAAATCTGGGACTTGTAGGCACTATGATGTAGTCCCATCTTTTAGCCAGCCCAGTCTTTTTTCACTGTAGTCACTCAAAAGTATTTCACAAAAAAGAATGGAAGTAGATTTTCTCAGCATCATCCTGATAAGGGGTGGATTTTTTTTTAAATAGCTGACTCAAATTCCACATCAAAACAACTTGTCAGTAAAGCAAGATGACCCCTTAGTTTTCCATCTTCTAACACTCCTTATTAACCTATGTATCAGAAGGCTGTGTTAGTAATTTAAGACAACTATTGAGAGTCCCATCAGAAGAGGCTTCATTCTGCGTTTCTTAACTAGCGGCACTGAAGCTGCTCTATCTTGGAGCTTTTCATTGACCAAGAGAACTACAACTAGCAGTCACCTGGGCAGGGGAATCATAAAAGAGAGCCCACCTCTGACCATAGTAGTAATGCTGAATGACCAAGCAACGTAAGTGACCCAGAAAGATCTCTTAGCTTCTACCCACTAGCAGATTTAGAATACTTCCAGCAAGTTTTTTTTTTTTTTTAAAAAGAAACAGTGTTTTTCCAGCCTCTGTCTTAAAAACTTTGGTCTTATTGCAAGGAAATTTCTTACCCTCTTCTTCCCTAAGCCTAGACCTGACGGACCTTCTTGGGTTTGCTGGAGGAATGAAATGGCACTAACATTTCTGACCACCTGCTGGATATGACAGCACTTGAGTGGATTGTAAAAGAGCTGAAAGCAATCTTCAATCTGCCAGTTCTGCAATTTGCCTAGCTAAATCCTCACTGAGAAATGAGTAAATGGGCAAGAGACTGAACCAGCACTTCACAAAAGAAGGCCAAGAAAGGATCACAGTTTCTTTTTTTGGCAAAGGAGGGGAAAATTGGGTAAATTCTTTATCTTTTGTGAAGAAACATTAAAACATTCTCCTTTTTGACAGTATAAGTTTAAGAAGTTTTTAAATCTATTAAATGTTCAACCATATTAGTCATCAAGGTAATGCACATTAAAACTACAGTAAGATACCCTTACACTGATAAGAACAGCAAAAATTAAAATATTGACAATACCTAGTGTTGGTGAGAGCGTGGAGCAACAGGAACTCTCATAAACTGCTGTTGGGATTGTAAATTGACTGAACCACTTTGGAAATGTTTGACAGATACCTGCTAACATTGAAGCATACGTCTACCCTCAACTCAGTGATTATACTTCTAAGCATATATGCAACAGAGATAATAACATATGTATACAAAAAATATTTATACAAGAATGTTCTTAACATTATTCATAATAGCCTCAAAGTGGAAACAACCCCAGTGTCCATCTACAGAATGCATACAATGAGATACTCTTTAGCAAGGAAATGAGCTAACTCTTGCTACATGTAACAATTTGGATGAATCTCATAACCTTAATGTTGACAAAAGAAACCAGCCAACAGCAAAAAGTATGCTTTATGATTCCCACTTATAGAAGAGTTCAGAAACAAGCAAAACGTACCTTTAGTCAGAATGGAGTAGAGGGGAGGTCGCAAAGGGGGCTTATGGCTTATGGAATCTTGTCTTCCTTGACCAGCATGGTGATAACTTTATGACAAGTTTTTGAGCTGTACTCTTTATGGTTTTGCATTTTTTTGCACTTATCTTCCACTTCAATTTGATTTTTGTTTCTTAATGAGTTAAGCAATATCAACGTGAGGCTAATAGGACAGACATTCTGCAGTGTGAGAGAAGAGCAATATCCTGAGACATTTAGAAGGAAGGGTTTCTTTGTTCTTCCAGTGGATGCCTAGCAAGAAATATTAGAGAATATCTGCTTCAGCTCCCGCTCTGGTGCAACAGGGCATTATGATTACAAGAGGGCAGGAGAAGAATAAGAGTAGGAAAGGAAAGGGAGAAGCTAAATTAAAATTTCTGTCAGAAACAGTAAAAAGTCACAGAACTGAAGAAAATCTAACCCATAATGTAGAACAGTGACTATCAAACTGCTTTTCAGAACTCAAAGGGTTTGCATGAACCAACAAAGGAAAGATGGAGGGGGTTCCCCCAACTTGTTCAGCAACCGGATCAGAGCTGCCTCCATCAGTTGTATATTGTGCTGAATAAGCTTTCCTTTAAGGGATTCTGCAGCTTAAATAAGTTACAATAAACCAAAAGCACCCTCAGGTGGATATAGTGAGAGAAAAGGTAGAGATTTAAAAGGCTGATTACAAAGATTTATCCTTCGAACAACAGGTGTTCCCAAAGAAGACAACAAAAAAATTAAACAATAAATAGTTTTAATAGAAGAAACCTCAATCTAAAAAAAGGCTCAAGTCTGAAGATCCTCTTCCACACATTAAATGTCAGCTGAGTTGAGCCGTGTCTACAGAGTTGTCTAGTGCAGGATTTCTCTACTCATCCAAATGTGACGGTAACAGAAAAAAGGTCTGTGATATCCAACATACTACTCATTTGCCCTTTATAGAAAAAATTGCTTGAATATTGTCATTACACTACCAAAATGAATCAAAATTAAGAATTAAAGAATGTGGAAAGGCCACTCGGTGAGTATTGAAATCATTGAGATTATTAGGACAATGCAGATAATTATTATAAATGTAATATTTAAAACGAGATTTAGTAAGTTATCTCAAAATTTTTTAATGGGATTTATAACCCCAGATTAAGTTAATGAAGGCAGTTTCAGGGGGAGTGGGGGGTGGGGCAAAGTAAGGGGGAAAATCCTTACCTTTTGTAAAGAAAAATTGAAATTTATTACTCTGTTTTTTACTTGAAAATTAAATGTAAGTTTAAGAATCTTTTGAAATCTGTTAAGGTGGTTAATAATAAAATTAATAACAAAATGTTTCCTGTCCAAATTTTTGAAAAAGACAAAAATAAAATTGCGTATGTAACAAAAGTCAAAAGCACTTCAGACCAAAAGCTGTTTAAATTGTTTAAATTCTGAAAACAAAATGGAATGATTTGCTTCTTCCGAGAGACTTATGTTTAAATCAAATCTGTCACACACACCTAACACCAAAAGTATCTCAGGGTACAATTTAAGGGAGAAAGTGTAGGCTGAATAACAGTAACATATTTACTAATAAAATCATAATCAGTAGTGAAGACAGCAAACCCCAACATTTGTATGCAGGATAATATAGGATTAAAGGGTACAAGTACAGAGGCCTTTAAAATAGTGCAGGAGATTGTGGTGGAAATCTTAACATCTGTTCTGTGAACTATCATTACACAAATCAAATAGAAGGGAGAATTACCCTAAAAATGAAAAAAAGAAAAAGAAAAAGAAGTTTGTATAGAAAAAGAGGATGTAACTTTTTCTCAAATGGAATAATTTACAAATCAGTCAGATAGCAATGTTGAATGACAGAGGCAGTGTAAGGAACCCAGGAAGATCTCAACTTCTGCACGTCAACTGATTTAGAATATTTACAGCAGGATTAAAAACAAAACAGAAAAAAAAACCCCTCAAACTTGTTCTTTCCAGCCTCTGTGTCCTAAAGACAAATTGCAAGGAAACCACCTATCCTCTTCTACCCTGAGCCTAGATTCCATGGGTCTCCTTGGATTTCCTGAAGGAACGTAGTGGGTCAGCATTTGGTGCCCACCTGCTGGACATTGCGTCAGCATCTGAATGGACTCTAAAAGAGCTGAGAGCAGTCCTTGGAGCCTGATAATTCCCCTGAAGAGCATTTGGAAAGACAGAAGTTATACAGGCCCTGTCCTCTGACCACAAGGTAATAAAACTAGAAACAATAAAAGCACAATCACCTGGAAAATAATTTTAAAACCCTCATCTAAACAGCTATTTTGTCAAGAAAAATGTGGTAAAATAAAGTGAAAAGAAAATGGCGAAAAAGGAGAGCATGATGTATTCAAAGCTATACTGAAAGGCAAATTGATAGCCATTGTATAGAGAGGGAAAATGAATGAACTAAACATTACAATGCTAGAAAGAAAAGTAACATAATAAAGATTCATTAGAAATAAATTAGAAAACAATTAAAAGGCAACCTCCTGGCAAGTGCAATCTTTAAAAAATCAAAGCCAGAAACAGTAACAGTAATGAAAAAACAGAGGAGACTTAAAATAAATGTCATCCTCAACTATATATTTTAACTTAAACATTTGTTATGAAATGTTCGGTACACAGGTTTAGAAAGTCCACTCAACAAGAATTAGAAAACCTGAGCAGGTCAATAACCAAAGAAAAAATTTAGATAGTTATCAGTGAATTGTATCTCCTCAGTTGAGTCCTGATCACTTGGCGCATTCATCCAGACTTTTGAGAATCACTGTATTTCTGTGGTTTATAGTTTTTTCCTGCTGCCAGAAAAAGGTGAGCGTACACATTTATCTTGCGTAGTTAACATTAACCTGACACTAAAACTTAAAGACAGTTAAAATCAAAGCTATAGATTCGTAGTTGACCCATTAATATGGATATAAACAAATCTAAGTAATATTTTAGAAGGTGTAAATGATGCGTTCAAAGAACAATTCACCATTGCCAAGTAGGATTTCTCCTTTGATGAGAGAGCAGTTCACATTAAGAAAATGCTACTACTGTAATACTTATGTTGATAGGACCATAATGAGATCTGTTTGCCAAAGTACGTATTTGTCCATTCTTGTGACAATACAAATGCCATGGATAATTCAGATTATGCATGGTTTCTGTGAAACAATCATAGCTGGATGAGCTGGGTTAGGCTGATTTATATAAGTGAGTCAATGTCTAACCCTCACCGCTAACTACATGGCTGCTTTATAATGTGGAAGGCATGAATGGATCTTGGTGAGGGAACCAAAATGTCTACAACTGCTTCTTAGAAAAATAGCTAAATGTATTGAGCCCTTGCTATTTGCCAGGTACTGGGCTTATTGCTTTACATACATCTCAAAACCTATAGAGTAAGTACTATTGTTCCTGTTTTATAGAAAGGAAGCTAAAGTCCATTCAGAGAGATGAAGTAACTTGCCCATGATCACACAGCCAGCGAATGGGGAAGCTAGACTTCAGATACAGGCAGTCTTAATCGAAGCCTGTACTCGTAACCACCTACTAAATATCAATGGCTATAACAAGGAATTCAGAAACTAGTACACACACCAATTGAATATTACACAACAACAAATTCTTCCAAAACTATGGGATAGCATGGGAATAATGCTTTTTAGTGAAAGCAAGCAGGACACAAACTTGCACTTGCTATGGTTTATAGCCTTTTAAGCTGGAATGAGTTTGAAAAGCCAACGTGTGTATGTGTATGTGTGTGTGCTTTTCATTATTGCCCATGTTTCTCCTTGGTGAACATGTATAATTTTTTTAAATTTAAAAAGTATACTGTACCCCCTATAAGATTGAAAGCTTTTTGTGAGCAAAGCCTATTTATTTTTGTAACCTCCAATCCAGCTGTACAGTTTACACAGTAGGCACAAAATGTTTACCCATTTGGATTACAACATAAAGAATTCCTATGTATGTCTCCTATTGCAGAGATTCTCTTAACGAGTTTATATTCTCTATAAATATCCTAATAATTGTTCAGATGCTATCTTTTCAAACTGATACCCTACTTATTAAGCTCATTTTAAAAGACTGCTGGGGCCAGCCCAGTGGCGCAGTGCTTAAGGTCGCACAGTCTGCTTCTCGGCGACCCAGGTTTGCCGGTTCGGATCCCAGGTGCAGACATGGCACCACTTGGCACGCCATGCTGTGGTAGGCATCCCATGTATAAAGTAGAGGAAGATGGGCATGGATGTTAGCTCAGGGCCAGTCTTCCTCAGCAAAAAGAGGAGGATTGGCAGTAGTTAGCTCAGGGCTAATCTTCCTCAAAAGAAAAAAGAAGATTCCGCTAATTGTAATTTCAGTTTTATGTTTTCATTGTTTTTTACAATCCTGTTAGCAGCTAAATCACAGGCCACATACAAATCTCAAGGATATTTTAAATAATAGGTAACATTTATTGAACTCTTTCTATGTCACTGGTATTCTAAGCACTGTAAAACATTTTTCCGTTTAACCATTATAACAGTTCTATGAAATTAATACTCTGAGGCACAGAGAGGTTAAATGACTTGGCAGGACACCCTGCAAGTAAATAATGGAGTTGGGATTCACACTCAGGAAGTATGGCTCCATGGCCTCACTTAAATTCACACACTGTTTAATTCAACCACTGTTCTTTGGTTTATCTGAGAATGAAGTATAAAGTTTTTATCTTTATCATATAAAAATAGAGCATGTAATGGAGAGAGGATTTTATTCCATTGTATGGCCCCTTGAGAGTGGGGTATAAAGAAAAGGACAGAAAAGTATAACTGAGATGAAAAGTGAAGAAAGCAAGAGAGGAAGGGCTTATAGATGGCAGGATAAAGAGACGGTGACTCAATGGCTTCAGTGTCAAAGCACTGGTTCGTTTTTTACCTTTGTTGTGCAAGTTTAGTTAACAACTATATTGGGCACCTATGTACTGAGAGCCAAGTACATAATGGTGAGAAGAAGAAAAAATGGCTTCCTCATCCTTATGTAGCTTAGTCTGATGTAGTTTGAAGAAATAGTGTGCCATGCGTGGGGTCAGCTTCCACTTGGGTAAGGTAAGTTGGCTCCTCCCAAACCTGTCACTTTCAAAAGAGTCACCAGAACAAAAGAATTCCCCCTTTTTTCTCCCCTTTAATTTGTCCACACTTAATTCTCTCTCTTTTTAAAATTTTTTTGGTGAGGGAGAGTGACCTTGAGCTGACATCTGTTGCCAATCTTCCTCTTTTTGCTTGAGGAAGATTGTACCCAAGCTAACATCTGTGCCAATCTTCCTCTACTTTATATGTGGGATGCCACCACAGCATGGCTTGATGAGCGATGTGTAGGTCCATGCCTGGGATCCAAACCCACAAGCCCCAGGCTGCTAAAGTGGGGTGCGCAAACTTAACCACTATGCCACTGGGCCAAACCCCAAATAGTTGTTTTTTCATATGTTGCCCAGAATTTGTAATTGTTATAGGAGATTTAGTCTGATAGAAGCTGCTTTACCATTTCCAGAAGCAGAACTCTGCCTAGTGTGTCTTTATCCCTTTATTTCAAACCTTCTTTGTCATTTTACTTTGGACATGTCTCTTATAAGCAAGATGTAGCTGAATTTTATTTTTTATGGAATCAGATTTTATTTGCCATGCAATATGTCAGTTTAATCAGTTTATGTTTATTGTGATTAATAACATTTGGATTTATATTTTTTACCATTTTGTGTTCTGTCTACCATTATTTACATTTGCTTCTTTAGTTCTGGTCTTCTGCTGGATTGATGAGGTTTTCTTTATTTTCTCCCCACCCTTTATGTTTTTCTTATTTGGAAGTTATAAATTATATTTCTCTTCCTTAGTGGCCACCTTAAATTTTCTACATATATATCTATAAAATTTTTACCAGAGTCTAAAGTTGTTCAATATTTCTCTCTTCCTCTCAAACAGGAAATGAACATTACTTCATTTTATTTACCCACTAACAGATTCCTATCTTCTCTTTTATTGTTGTCTGAAAAGTTAGCATCAACTTTTTTATCATAAAAAACTTTTTAAATCAATATTCAAAATGCTGACATTTTATGCTCACCATTGTTTCCTTTTTTAGTAACTTATTGAGATATAATTCACATATCATAAAGTCACCATTGTTTCTTGCATCTAACTCCTGTCCTTGGATTCACTTTTCTTCTTACAACCTTTAGTGGTTATTCCCGTGAGATGTGTTTAGGAATTTTGTTTTGTTTTTGTCTGCAAGCGTCTTTATTTTGTTTTCACTCTTTGGATGATAGCTTTGTGCTGAGTATAGAATTCTACATTCAGACTTCTTTTCCCCTCACCAATTTTGAAGCTGTTATTTCATTGTCCTATTATTTATATTTTCCACTTAGAAATCTGATATTAGTCTAATTCCTTATTGTTACTTTATAGTTAATTTTTTTTTCCTTTTTGGTAACTGCTTTTAAGATTTTTCTCTATAATTTTCCCAGTTTTATTGAGAAATAATTGGCATACATCACTGTATAATTTTAAGGTGTACAGCATGGTGACTTGATTTAGTTTATTTTTGATATCCTGCAATTTACCTTGATGTGTCTTGATATGAATTTATATTTTATCCTGCTCAGTACAAAGTGAACTTTTAAGCTAAGAGGGTATTCTTCAATTTTGGAAAGTTCTCTGCCACTCTCTCTTCAAATATTGCTTCTTTGTACTTTCTCTATTCCCTTCTTTTGGAAGTTCCATTAGATAGTTGGAGTCTCTCGATCTGTCCTCTGTGTCACTTATTTTCTCTTTCTCATTAAAAATCTTTTTTTGGGGCGGGCCTGGTGGCTCAGCAGTTAAGTGTGCATGTTCCGCTCCAGCGGCCCCGGGTTTGCCGGTTGGGATCCTGGGTGCAGACATGACACCACTTGGCAAGCCATTCTGTGGTAGGCGTCCCACATATAAAGTAGAGGAAGATGGGCACGGATATTAGCTCTGGGCCAGTCTTCCTCAGCAAAAAGAGGAGGATTGACAGCAGATGTTAGCTCAGGGCTAATCTTCTTCAAAAAAAAATGTTTTTCTGTTGTCTTCTAGATCAATTCCTCAGTAATGCCTTCTAAAATAGTAATTCTCTCTTAGACTGTGTGCAGTCTAGAATTCCCATTGTTTTTTTATTTCAATAGGTATATTTTTCTAAATTTTTTACCTTTCTACCTATTCTTGAATCATGCTGATTTTGTTTCATAATGTCTTATTCTTTTTAAAATGTATGTATTGCTTCATCTCTTTGAGGATATGAAACATATTTTTTTCTTTCTCTAGATTGCCCTATTATTTCAGTTTAATTTGGAACAAATAATTGTTCTGATTATTGATTTTGTGGAAGTATTTGTTAATGGTAGGTTTCTTCATGTGCTTTGGAACTTTGATTTTCGTGTTCATTTTAAATGGGAAAGGTGTTGTTATCCACATCTCCCTAAGGATTTTGCATTTGGCCAACAAGCTCCAGGGTCTCCAGTCTCAAACCAGGTCTTAGTCTGAGAATTTTAAATATCTCTCCTGTCTTTATTAGTTATTGCCAGTACAACCTTAAAATCTCAGTGGCACACAGGAATCAGCATTTATTTTGCTCACAAGTCTGTGGGGCAGCTCTGATTCAGACTATGGGTCTATGGTCAGCTGGGGCAGTTCCAGGTGTGTTCATTGTTGAGCCCAGGCTGAGGGAGAAGCAGCTATGCAGCGAAAGCTTGTCTTCTGTTAAAGGCAGGAAGGTGATTGGGGAAGACCCATTGTGCAAGCATTTCAAGCCCCTACTTAATTAACATCTACAGATATCTCATTGGCCAAAGCAAGTCTCATAGGAGCAGGTAAGTATACTCTACCTTTTATGGGAGGAACTGCAAAGTTACAAGGCAAAGGGGTGGACAGAAGGAAGGATTAAGGCCAAGGATCAGTTCAGTCAATCACAGTCCACCCTCTTGGCCACAATTATTTATATCTGTCCCATAGCAAAGTAGACTCACCCTTATCCCAAGACCTCCAACAGCCTCATCCAATCATGGCATCAGGATCAAAATCGAATATCTTACAGTATACATCAGATTTAAATGTGGTTCCCCTTGATCTGGAAACCTATGAACTAAAATATACCTGTGTGTGTATGTGTGTGTGTGTGTGTGTAAAATCTCCCCTACACTTACCCAACATGGAATGATGGAACAAGGATAGGATAACTGCAGTTAACAATCCTAGTCAAAAATGGGAAGATTAAAAGGCATTAGCATCACATATTCTGAAATACCATAGGGAAAATGTTAACCAGGTACCCCACTCCAGGAGTAAGAAGTTTAGACCCTAATTCTTCTGTGGGGTCTCCAGTTCATTGTTCTCCACTGTTCTTGGTTTCACCCTCCCAGAAAGTCTTTAGATTTCCATCATCCTTAGTCACGACCGAAGAGGGCATTAGAGAATATGTCCCTTCTGGTGCTAAGAAGCTTTCACACCTACTTCCTGCCTGTAAAAAGTTCTTGGCCTGGAGGTCTATTTATAGCTCAGTCTCAGTCCCTTCTAGTCTTAGCTAGTGACTGGTTCACCAACACAACTCTCTCAAAAACATGGATTTTCTAGGTATTTGTTTTCAGTGAACTCTGTTTGACAAAACCAACCCCACAGTTCTTTTTGGGTTATGCCTTCATTCTATACTTTATTATGAAGGAACTTCCACCCATAATCCTTCTGAGGAACTGTGCCCCTAAGCTTTCTAGAAACCCCTTTGTCCAGCCAAGAGGATCTAGAGAAATCAGTTCTTTCAGATGTCTTAATAAAGAAGTTACAGCAATGCCCTTAATTTAATATTTCTCCCCCAAGGCTGAATCTGAGACTCTCTTGCTGGTTGGAGATGAAGAGTTTTATTTCCTAAATAAGCAGTTCTAGGCTCTGTAAATCCCTCTAAATTATTCTGGCAAGTTTGCAGGGTTTTTCTGAATTTATCCCTTTCTTTTAGCACCTTATAAAATGGAACTAAAAGTAACCAGCTCACAGTTTCAACATAAGTCTTGCTGTCTTTCGCATTACCACAGGCAACAGTTTTATCAAACACAGGTTGCCATTTTTCCAGCTTGTTTAATAGTTTCCTTGCCATCTACCACCTGTTCCCTACACTAGTACTATATATTTTAGTTTCTTGTAAAACTAAACAGTAACATCTCAGTATTAGGTTTTCTGTATCAGCCAGCTATTGCTGCATAACAAATTCAACCAGAAAATCTCAGTGACACATAACAATAAGCTTTCACCTCTCTCATGAATCTGCAGGCAAGCTAGAGCAGCTTCAGGTGGCAATGGCTGAAAGCTCTGCTTCACATCACAGGTCTGTGGGCAGGTAGGGCAGTTCTGCTCCACAGATGTTCATGCTGAGGCCCAGACTGAAGGGTAGCAGCTACCCTGGGGAAAACTCTTCACTGAGGTGACAGAAGTACAAGAGGATAAGACCCAGTAAACAAGCACATTTCAAGCCCCTGCTTTCATCACATCTAATAACATTCCACTGGCCAAAACAAGTCTCATGGCTGAGCCCAAAGTCAAAGGATGGAAAAGTATACTGCATTTTGTGGAAAGAACTTCAAAGTTACAATGGTAGAAGATATGGGTACAGTGAGGAAAGAAGAGTTTGGGTCAGTAACTTATCACTTCCTCCATGGTAATATGTGGGATATTGATTGCCAGGCTGCACTTGCGTCCTTCTGCTTTCAGAAACATGCAGCTTCCCATAAAGCTGTAGTGTCAAGCAGTACTCAGTGGCAGCTTTTTAAAGATTCCTTGTGAGGGAATGGGAGTAAGCAAGAATGACCAGGCCAGCTCCTAGTTTTAGGCAGTGAGCCTGTCTCTGATCTCCATCTCATCTAGAGCACTTTTATTCTCTACTTCCCAAAATGATATGGACTCTCAACTGCTTCTACCTACTTCATGATGCAGGGTCCAGCAGGCCCATGGCTCCAGCTCCCACTTTCTTCATTGCATTTCTTTTCTGTTCCCAGCTCACAGAAATGTTTACCTTACTGAACAAAGTTGTGTCTTTTTTTTTAAGCTGTGTATTTTTTTTCCCTTACATATATTATATATCACAGCCAGGGATTTAGAGCAAGGGCATATCTTGAACATTGAACTTTCAACAGCATTGCCACTCAAAGTTCTAGAACCCTATATGAAGGTTCCCTTTTATTTTCTGTGATGGTTTTTAAAAATAAAATCTGTTTTAACATCTCTTGGCCCTTAAGTACACCTAAATTTAGTACTTTACAAAATTAACCAGTTTCTTGAAGGATAGACATAAATATTCAAATTCAATACAGCTAAAAAAAATGATCAGAGGGCAACAAGGCGGAAGAAAATAACCTACAAAGAAACCCCTATCAGGCGTTTAGCAGATTTCTCAGCAGAAACTTTACAGGCTAGGAGAGAATGAAGTGATATATTCAAAATACTGAAAGACAAAAACTTTAGCCAAGAACACTCTATCTAGTGAAACTATCTTTCAGATATGATGGAGAAATAAAAGCTTTCCAAAATAAACAAAAGCTGCGGGAGTTCATCACCACTAGGCCTGCCCTACAAGAAATGTTGAAAAGAGCCCTCTCCATCTGAAACTAAAAAGCAAACATTTACAAAACATTGAGCAAGGAGAAAAACAGACAGAATCAAATTTCAGCTCTATATCAGAATAAGTCAGTAAACTCTTAATTACAACATAAAAGACAAAAGGAAGGAAATTGTCAAAAATAACTACAAACCCTTCAATTTAGTCATAAGCTTACAACACAGTAAAGAACAATTTGCGAGAACAATAACTCAGAAGGGGAAGAGGAAGGGATAGAACCTGCTTAGGCTAATGGAGATAAGAGGCTATCAGAAAATAGACTATCTCATCTATGAGGTCTTTTACATAAACCTCATGGTAACAACTAAACAAAAAATCAGAGCAGAGCCACAAATCATAAATAAAGTGAAAATTGAGAAAACCATCACAGAAAACCAACAAACTGAAATGGTAGCCAGAAATACAAGGGAAAAGAAACAATGGAAATATAGAACTGGAAAACAAGAGATAAAATGGCAGTACTAAGCCCTCATATATCACTAATCACTCTAAATGTAAGTGGATTGAATTCTCCAATCAAAAGACACAGAGTGGCTGGATGGATTGAAAAGACCCAACAATACGGGGCCTCCAGGAAACACATTTCAGCTCTAAAGACAAACATAGGCTCAGAGTGAAGGGATGGAGGACAATACTCCAAGCAAATGGCAAGCAAAAGAAAGCAGGTGTTACCATGCTTTTATATCAGACAAAGCAGACTTCAAGATAAAAAAGAAAATGAGAGACAAAGAGGGGCAGTATATATTGATAAAAGGGACATTCCACCAAGAGGACATAACACTTATGAATATATATGCACCTAACACAGGAGCACCAAAGTATATAAAGAAACTATTAACGACCTAAAGGGAGAAACTGACAGCAACACAATAATAATAGGGAACCTCAACACCCTACTCACATCAATGGGTAGATCATCCAGACAGAAAGTCAAAAAGGAAACAGTGGCCTTAAATGAAATACTAGAGAATAAGGACTTAATAGATATATATAGAACATTCCATCCAAAAACAACAGAATACACATTTTTCTCAAGTGCATATGGAACATTCTCAAAGATAGACCATATGTCAGGAAACAAGGCAAGCCTCAATAAATTTAAGAAGATTGAAATCATATCAATCATCTTTTCCAGCCACAATGCTATGAAACTAGAAATCAACTACAAGGAAAAAGCCAGGAAAGTCACAAATATGTGGAGACTAAACACTATGCTATTGAACAACCATTAGATCAATGAAGAAATCGGAGGAGAAATAAAAAAAAAATACCTGGAGACAAATGAAAATGAAACCACAACATATTGACTCTTATGGGATGCAGCAAAAGTGGTCCTAAGAGCAAAGTTCATAGCAATATAGGCCTACCTCAAAGAAGAAAAATCTCAAATAAGTAATCTTAAACTACACCTAACAGAAATAGAAAAAGAAAAACAAAGCCCAAAGTCAGAAGAAGGAGGGAAATAATAAAAATTAGAGCAGAAATAAATGAAATAGAGACCCCCCCAAAAAGTAGAAAGGATTAAAGAAACTAAGAGTTGGTTCTTTGAGAAGATAAACAAAATTGACAAACCCTTAGCCAAACTCAGTAAGAAAAAAAGAAGCCTCAAATAAATAAAATTAGAAATGAAAGAGAAGATATTATAATGGATGCCACAGAAATACAAAGGATTATAAGAAAATACTATGAAAAACTATGCCAACGAATTAGATAACCTAGAAGAAATAGATAAATTCTTAGAATCATACAATTTCCAAAAACTGAATCAAGAAGAAATAGAGAATCTGAATAGACTAATTACAAGTAAAGAGATTAAAACAGTAATCAAAAACCTCCCAAAAAACAAAATTCCAAGACCAGATGGCTTCCCTGTTGAATTCTACCAAACATTCAAAGAAGACGTAATATCTATCCTTCTCAAACTCTTCCAAAAGATTGAAGAGTAGAGGAGGCATCCTAACTCATTCTATAAGCCCAACATTACCCTGATACCAAAACCAGACAAGGACAACACAAAAAAAGAAAATTACAGGCCAATATCACTGATGAACATCAATACAAAAATCCTCAACAAAATATTAGCAAATGAAATACAATAACACATTAAAAAGATCATACACTTTGATCAAGTGGGATTTATTCCAGGGATGCAGGGATGGTTCAACTTCGACAAATCAATCAACAAGATACACCACATTAACAAAATGAAGAATAAAAATCACATGATCATCTCAATAGAAACAGAATGCATTTGACAAGATACAGCATCCATTTATGAGAAAAACTCTGAATAAAATGGGTATAGAAGGAAAGTAACGCAAGATATTAAAGACCATATATCACAAAAGCCACAGCTATCATTCTCAATAGAGAAAAATTGAGAGCTATCCCTCTAAGAACAGGAGCCAGATAAGGTTGCCCACTTTTACCACTCTTATTTAGCATAGTATGGGAAGTCCTAGCCAGAGAAATAAGGCAAGAAAAAGAAATAAAAGGGATCCAAATTGGAAAGGAAGAAGTGAAACTCTCACTACTTGTGGACATGATGATATATGTAGAAAACCCTAAAGAATCCACCAGAAAACTATCAGAAGTAATCAACAGCTACAACAAAGTTGCAAGGTACAAAATCAACTTACAAAAATCAGTTGCATTTCTATACTCTAGTAATGAACTAGCAGAAAGAGAACTCAAGAATACCATCCAGTTTACAGCCACAACAAAAGAATAAAATATCTGGGAATAAATTTAAGGAGGTCAAAGATGTATACACTAAAAACTATAAGACATTAATGAAATAAATCAAAGAAGACATAAATAAATGGAAAGATATTCCATGTTCATGGATTAGAAGAATAAACATAGTTAAAATGTCCGTATTACCTAAAGCAATCTACGGATTCAATGCAATCCCAATCAGAATCACAATGATATTCTTTACAGAAATAGAGAAAAGAATCCTAAAATTTGTATGTAACAACAAAAGACCCTGAATACCTAGAGCAATCCTGAGAAGAAAGAACAAAGCTGGAGGCATCACAATCCCTGACTTCAAAATATGCTACAGTGCTATAGTAATCAAAACAGCATGGTACTGGCACCAAAACAGACACACAGATCAATGAACAGAATTGAAAGCCCAGAAATAAACCCACACATCTACAGACAGCTAATCTTCGACAAGGGAGCCAAAAACATACAATGGAGAAAGGAAAGTCTCTTCAATAAATAGTGTTGGGAAAACTGAACAGCCACACGCAAAAGAATGAAAGCTGATCATTATATTTTGCCATACACAAAAACTAACTCAAAATGGATCAAAGATTTAAAGGTAAGACCTGAAACCATAAAACTCCTAGAAGAAAATATAGGCAGTACCCTATTTGACATCAGTCTCAGCAGCATCTTTTCAAATACCGTGTCTCCTCAGGTAAGGGAAATAAAAGAAAAAATAAATAAATGGGACTACATCAGACTGAAAACCTTCTACAAGTCAAAGGAAATCATTAGCAAAACAAAAAGACAACCCACCAACTTACATATCGTAAGTCCAACAAAGGGTTAATCTCCAAAATATATAAAGAACTCGTACAACTCAACAACAAAAAACAAACAACCTGATCAAAAAATGGGCAGAGGATGTGAACAGACATTTTTCCAAAGAAAATATATGGATGGACAACAGGCACCTGAAAAGATGTTCAACTTCATTAATTGTTAGGGAAACGCAAATCAAAACTACAATGAGATATCACTTTACACCTATTAGAAGGGCTATAATTACCAAGACAAAAAACAACAAATGTTGGAGAGGATGTAGGGAAAAGGGAACCCTCACACACTGCTGGTGGGAATGAAAACTGGTGCAGCCATGATGGAAAATAGTTTGGAGATTTCTCAAAAAATTAAAAATAGAAATACCATACAGTCCAGCTATCCCACAACTGGCTATTTATCCAAAGAACATGAAATCAATAATACCAAGAGACCTATGCACCCCTATGTTCATTGCAGCATGATTCACATTAGCCAAGATGTAGAAGCAACCCAAGTGCCCATCAACTATGAATGGATAAAGATGTGGTGTATATATACAATGGAATACTACTCAGCCATAAAAAAGACAAAATCATCACATTTGCAACAACATGGATGGACCTTGAGGGTGTGATGTTAAGTGAAATAAGCCAGACAGAGAAAGACAAACACCCTATGATTTCACTTGCTTGTGGAAGATAAACAAACAGATGGATAAAGAGAACAGATTAGTGATTACCAGAGGGAAAGATGTGAGGGGGTGGAGGAAAGGGGTAAAGGGGCACGTATGTATGGTGATGGATAAAAACTAGACTGTTGGTAGTGAGCATGATGCAGTCTGTACAGAAACTGATATATAATAATGTATATCTGAGATTACACAATGTTATATGACCTCAATAAACTAAAAATAAATAAATAGATAAATACATACATAAAAAATGATCAGGCAAATTATATAAAAAGAAAATAAGAAATTGTCCTCTATTCTTGCCAATAATTCTGATTATTAAGATAAAGTACTTTTAAATGTGTATATTAAATATTAGTGTATTTTTTCACAGCCTCGTTACCCCATTCTCTTCTTTATGCCTCATCTAAATTTTTATCTCTTGTTTGTTTTTTCACTTTTTATTATATAAAATTTATTATGGAAAATTTCAAATATATACTATACACAGAATAGGGTAATGACCTCTATGTACCCATCACTGAGCTTCATAATTATTAATCATGGTAAATCTTGTTTCATTTATACCAGGGGTTGGTTAACTATGACCCACAGACCAAATCCACACTCTTTTTATAAGTAAAGTTTTATTGGAACACAGCCATACTCTTTTGTTTACATGTTGTCTATGGCTGCTTTCATGCTACAAGAGCAAGTTAAGTAATTGCAGCACAGATTGTATGGCCTGCAAAGCCTAAATTTATTATCCAGAAATTTACAAAAGAAGTTTGCTAACCCCTCAACTATGCTCTCGCTCCCCTCAGCTAAACTCTCTTTCATATTTCATTTAAAAATCTCTCTGTATGTAATCTAAAAGGTAGGACTCTAAAAAACAATACCACTCTTAGCCTAAACAATTTGCCGTAGCTTGCTAGTGTTGCCTCTTTTTTTCTCCAAAACTCCCAGTGAATAAGAACAGGTGGGAATTCTTTAATATTTCTTTTTCTTACTAACTCCAGTCCAGTCATAGTCTAACAAACCATTCTCTTCACTTTGAAAGAGCTGCAGACTTTTTTTTATTTTCGTTAGTGATTCATTTTCATTAATCTTAACAGCTTAACAAGCATTTTATCTGTAGATGACCCCAAAAAATAAAATATTCTGAATTTAACAGAGCATGTGAGAAAGTTGATAAGGAAAAATAACAATCATCAAGAGATTACAGCAAAATTGCAATTTGAGATATATTAAAGGTCCTATGAAAAAATATGTCATATGAAGGCAATCTTACATTTTTAAAAGGCTAATAGTATTAGAGTGTTTTGCCACATTGATTTTTCTTTTCTTGAGAAAACCAGGGAGTTCGCTATTAGAGGTTTTAACAGGTAAGTGATTGTTAGTATTTCCAAATACCATTTTACATTAAAATAACTCTCTACTGTTTACACGGCAATTTTTCGGGAGCTCTCGCATTTAATATTTACAGCCACATAGTGAGGTAGAGATTATTTTCATAGTAAATGATTCCACTACCCATGTCATTTGCTTAAAGTCCACTAACCATGCTGCTGAACTGGCAGTCACAAATCTTACAGAGCGGTTTTAAACAGGTTTTACCACCTTTTACAGGTCTGGGTTACACAAATGCACTATGTTAGGCGAAGTATTGTTAACCATATTACTTCTGAGATGTGCTAAAGAAGATATATAGCTATATAGTAAAGATATTGCAATAAAGTCTTGTGAAATCTGTACCATTGGAGCTTAGGATTTCAGGCAGCGTGTCGTATCTTTCAAATTCAAAGAGCAAGAAACAAATCCATTATATAGTTTTCATCAACTCCTCTTTAGCGTTTCTTTTATATCCTTGTGATGAGTCCAGAGCACTAGCGGAAAAGTGGTCTTAAATAGAGGCTCAGAGAAATGGCTGATTCCAGGGTCGGGGCAAACGAAGTACAAACCAGCCCGGGAACATTTACTGTACTAGAAAGTAAGGAAATGCCATGCCAAAACTGGGGGGAGAGGGGGGGCGCACATGTCAAAGGACTTAGAAGTCAGCTTGAAGTGAATGCCATTAGATAAATCTGGGACAATTTGAGCATCAAAATAAATAATAGTAATAAATTATAACCCCTTGAATAAAATATGAATCTTCAAGTTCATACTGATATAAATAAATCAAAAAGTTGTAAGTTTGAGAATAAGATACTTACATGATCTCAAAGCACCTCCCTACAAATACTTATGGATTAAAAAGGGAAACGGGGTTACTTCATAATAAAGGAGACTGGAAGACATCATTTCAATCAAATGGTCAAAGTGAACACCCCAGTAATGGGACAAATTGACAGTGTGGAAATCACCCTCCCCCACAATATGATAAAATGAGAATACTTCGTCACTTCTGTGAGATTCCTGACAAAGGAGCATAATGCCTTCGTTAGACAGAGCTAAACTGGGGAACACTCTAAAAATACTGACCTGTAATCTTCAAAAGTGTCAAGGTCATGAAAGTCAATGAGGAACTGTTCCAGATTGCAGACTTCTAAAAAGACAGGGAACTAAATGCAACACTTAATTCTTCACTGGATCCTTTTACTATAAATGACATTGGAACATTTGGCAAAACTTGAACAAGGTCTGAGGATTAGATGGTAGTAATGTGTCAGTATTAGTTTCCTGATCTTGATTCGTTGTATTATGGTCAGACAGGAGAATGTCTTTGCACATACAAAATACGCACTAAAATATGAGTGGGTAACGGGGCATTAGGTTAGAAATTTACTCTCAAATTGTTCAAATAACAAAAGTCCTTGGCACTCTTTTTGCAAGTTTTCTGTATGTTTGGCATTGTTTCAAAATGAAAAGACATTTTACAAAAATCAAAACTAAGTGCATGTTAAGTTACAGCAGATTCTCACAGATATCTGTCACATAATGCCACTTTCTTTGGCCACAGGTATAGTTTCATTGCAAAGATTTCTTGCCAGTCTTTCCACATGACAAAAACTGATATCAAAGCCAATTGTTTGTAAAAGCTTTAATAATATCACATTTGTTTCTCTGTTAGAAAAGGGGTGAGCAATTTGAAAGACAAAACAAGAATATTCATCTATTCAACAAACATCTACTGAGTGACTACACAAATCAAGCTCTGTGGTAGGTACTAATTTTCTCGCTGTGGTGGACACTGTAATACTACCCCCTTCCCACTTCAGGACTGAAGGCCGTATTCCCCCAGCTGCTAGCAGTGCTGCAGACACGACAGCCCTTGGCTGTCAGCCCCCTTCAGGGATTGCCTCTGCTGGAAAGAGCTTCCTTGCTTAAGGCCACACTCCCTTCCCAGGGTGCTCTGTATCCAATCGTAACCAAAAGTTCTGTCTCTGAACCCTATGCCAATCCAAATAACAAGAACAGAGTCTTGAGTGGGAAGGAAAGGCTTTACTTTGCCAGGCAGAGGGAGCAAAGCAAGGGCTAGTGCCTCAAGAATTGCTCGCTCCCCGCCAAGAAAGGGGTAGCGATTTTTACTGAGGGTCTTGAGTAGGGGAGGGGGTGCATGTAGCCTTGCTGGCCAGTGTTTTCCCACTAGCCTGCATTTGGCCTTGAGAGGCTGCTTGCAGAGAGCAGGAGATAAGGAATTCCACAGGCGGCTGTACTTGGTGGATTTGTCTGGGAAGCTTCAGTTTCTTGATATTCTCTGGACATTAGTTTCTCTGTAAAAGAACTTCAAGGACCTATGATTAGCCACAACTTTAGTAGGAGCCCAGCTTGAGGCCACCTGGGCTTTAACAACTTATAACCTCTATTCAGTTGTAAAGCTCAGGGAGTCAAAGGTTAAAGAGACAGATGTTTACATATGACCGTAACTAAAGAAGCAGGGCAGAGGATGAATCCTTTTGGTTTTAACTCCATATAGGCTGGGTTCAGTGTAGGGGAACTGATATCAGGGCTGGGATTAATAGCCTGTAACACAGTCACTGGTCAACGTGGAGGTACAAAGCCCTAGCCCTATTACACTACTTCAAGGGATCTCCAAAGCGTCATCTCATCTTCAGAGTGTTCCAAAGGGCTAAGGCTTTCGTTGAGAATCCATCACAGCTCACCGTCTTCCTCTGCCAGTCCTTCTCCCTTCCGTTGTCTTCTCTTACAGAGACAATGATCCCTAGAACACTATTCATGAACTTCCTGCCTGCTAATCTCTGACTCAGAGTCTGCTTCTCAGGGAAGCCAGTCTGTGCCATTGTCTCTCAATGATTTCTCTCTGGAGCCAAGAAGAATCATTACTTTTCCTTTTTTTTTTTTTTGCTGTTAAACAAGGCTATAATCTATAACATTAAAATTTTGAGACCTTCCCTCTTACCTGCACCACTTTCTGTTTCTTGATCAGCTAACATGAAATGGGGAGATACAGAGACCAAGAGAATGCAAACAGAAGGAACACAGGTGGGAGCCAGAGTCTGCCTTGGGAAGGCAAGATTGAGATGTAGGACAAATTTGTCTTTGCCTCCATCTCGCTTTTCTTTGCTATTTTCTCCCTCTTTCAACCCCTGACTCCCAGTGGTCCTGTGTCCAGTGTATTCATATTGCATGGCTCTTGCTTTCTCAAAATAGTAACTGATTCTCACTGAGGTGTTTGGACTTAATGTGTCCTTCTCCATAGAGTGTTTGCACTAGAAAGGATCTGTTTTATGAGGCTTCCTAGTGCTCAGAGCACTCTCACAGAATGGTGGAAGGAAGGTAACGAATCTGTTGGCATTAGTGAGATGGATGTTTTTAGTACCCTACTGAATCATCCACGTAGGCAATCCTCTTCTCCATTTACACATCGATTGAAGTTCTCTTATAATAAGTCCTTGGGGAAATATCTCGGGAAAAACTACCATGTGGAACCACTCCTATTTGAAAGTTGCTATAAATCCTTTACCCCAAGCATTAGCAGATTAAATCATTTTTTGCAGAAACACAGTGAGGTTTAATTCTTAATGACATAAATTAGCTCTATTTCATTTGTTCACATGTATTTTTAGCAGAATGTGGCGTTGCAAGTCAATGTTTAGGTTAAGAAAATGATAATCTATCTTTAGGGCTGTGAGATTTAAAATTCTGCCAAACTAGGTAGTCTTGGATATTACTAAATATCTTTTAAGCTGTTGAAGTTATATAAATGTGATATGGTATCTCCTTTACCAAATACGTACCCTTATTTCCATTTTTTTCTTACTGAGATAAAATATTATTTGAATTTTGCAACTTAATGCTTCAAGGTCTTATCTAAATAGAGGCATTAAGCTCTTAGTTTGTTCGCCTAATCGCTTTTCTGCTTTTTAAAACTGGCCTTTTATTGTCAGTTTTCGGTCTTTCCGTATGTGCCCTTATTTTCTGACAAAATGTAGGAGTGGTAGCTAATGGCTCCACCATGATTGCTAGTGTCCTAAAGGTGCTTTGAGTCATCAGGAAATGAGTTTCATGAAATCATAGGCCTCAGAAATTAGTGGTGTAAAACTTTGTTGTACAGTCATGCACTGCATAATGACGTTTTGGTCAACAACGGGCTGCGTATAGAACTGTGTATAGTGGTCCCATAAGATTAGTACCATATAGCCTAGGTGTGTAGTAGCCTATATCATCTAGGTTTGTGTAGGTACACACTATGATGTTCACACAACGGTGAAATTGCCTAACCATGCTTTTCTCAGAACATATCCCCGTCATTGAGCAATGCATAACTGTAGTTTAAAATATGAATTAGCCTTGGGGCTGGCCCCGTGGCCAAGTGGTTAAGTTCGCTTGCTCCGCTGCAGGCGGCCCAGTGTTTCGTTGGTTCGAATCCTGGGCGCGGACATGGTACTGCTCATCAAACCATGCTGAGGCAGCGTCCCACATGCCACAACTAGAAGGACCCACAATGAAGAATATACAATGATGTACTGGGGGGCTTTGGGGAGAAGAAAAGGAAAAAAATAAAATCTGTAAAAAGAAAAATGTGAATTAGCCTTAGCTCTTTCATTTTAGAGGTTATACCCTGGTTCTATGTAGGAATTTGGGTTATTTGAATCATTTTTATTCTGTGAGATTTCAGACCTATTTGTGGAATTTCCGGTATCAGATTGATTTTTATATTCTAGGACAATTGTAAAGGACCCAACTGAAGACTGACATAATTTTTTCTCCTCTGTTAATGATGTATGCATGTAGTGTGCCCATTAGTTTAAACACAAATGTCAAAGACTTTTTCCCAAAAAAGTTTCCATCTACTTGTGTAAGTAGAAGCATATGTACAGCACAAAATTAATTTGTAGTGTCTAATTCTAGTTATCCAAATGAGTCACTAATTTTTAAAGTGGATTTTCAGGAGATTACAGGGTAGAAAAATGCGTGTCACTGGGCACATAATATGTACACTAAAACCATTCATACAGAAAGGATTAGAATTCAAGTAAAGATTAAGAAAGGGGTTAGAACAAAAAGTGGTGATTATGGAAATAGGGTAGAATTTATGGAAATAGAGTGATTATTGAAATAGAGTGGAAAATAAAACAGTTTGCCATCAGATGACTTTATAATCTTTTCATGTTTCTATTCACTAGTAGAGAGCATAAAAGTAACACTTAAATCTTAATTTTCAGTAACAGAAATGTCAGTAAAGTCACTTTGTTTTACGAGGTGAAAAGATGGCTTCATTTTTTAAAAAAATTTCCTTCATATGTCTGTGTTGTGTCTCATAAGGAGAACACCAGAGAAAAATAAATTTTGAGTGTTTTAATTTTTGAGCATATTGTAAAAATTAGCAAATTAAATTTTATGGTTTTAGATCTTTTTTTCAATCCTACACTATTCTTCTGGGCCCAGCTGACTTTGGAGGATCCATAAGCATTTCACCTACTATACTATGCCAAAAATCATCTATAATCCATTAGGAAAAAGCACATTTAACATTTTAATGAATGCATTTTACTCTTTTTTCCCTGAGCTTATATATTATCTGTCTTTTTACTCATGTGATATGATACCACTCATACAATTTTAAAATCTGCTTTTTAATTTAACTATTTAACATGAACATTACCCCATGTTGTTTATTATTCTTCTGCCATACAATTTTAAATGGCTGCAAAGTATCTTATTGTAAATATGACTGTAATTTATTTAAAATAATTTTCCTATTCTTGGACCTTTAGTTTGTTTTCAGTCTCTTACTATTATGAACCACACTGAGATCAGCGATGAACAAGCTTGTAGCTAAACATTTGAGCTACATGTCTATTTTCTTAAGAGAAATTCTCAGGTGTAGAGTTGCTAGATCAAAGAATGAGTACATTTTTCAGGCTTTTGATATATATGACTAAAGTGCGTTTCAGAAAGTTTGTACCAGATGATACTCCCATGAGCAATGTACAAGAGTACCTGTTTCCGTACCTTCGCCAACATTGAATTTCATAATTTTTCATGATCTTTGGTGAATGACAGAGTGAAGAAAAAAACCAGTATCTCATTTTTCCTAATTAAAACTTACTTATCAGATTTCCTTATTATGTAAATCAATAATGTTCATTACAGGAAAAATAGTTTGTTAAAGATGAAAGAAAAGTAGCCATAGGGGCTGGCCTGGTGGCACAGTGGTTGGATGTGCGCGTTCCCCTTTGGCGGCCCAGGGTTTGCCGGTTCATATCCTGGGTGTGGACATGGTACCACTTGGCAAGCCATGCTGTGGTAGGCATCCCACATATAAAGTAGAGGAAGATGGGCACGGATGTTAGCTCAGGGCCAGTCTTCCTCAGCAAAAAAGAGGAGGATTGGCAGCAGATGTTAGTTCAGGGCTGATCTTCCTCAAAAAAGAAAAGAAAAGAAAAGAAAACTAGCCATAACACTGAGCAACAGATACCCAGCCTTAACACATTCTTTGTGTATGTAGACATTTTCTGTAATGGCTTTTACTCTTTATGCCATGCTTAGATTAGATAGATTTTTACCTTTATTTTCCTCTAATGATTTTAAGAACTTGTTTAATTTTTAATTTCTAATTGTGGTAAAATACACTAACTTAAATTCACATTTTAACCATTTTTAAGTGTACAATTCAGTATTGTTAAATATATTCACATCGTTGTGCAAGCAATCTCCAGAACTTTTCCATCTGTAAAACTGAAGCTATAGCCGTTAAACAGTTCCCTGTTTCCCCCTCACCTCCCCCCTAACAACCACCATTCTACTTTGTGTGTCTATGAATTTGACTACTCTAGGTACCTCATATAAGTGGAATCATATAGCATTTGTCCCTTTGCATTTGGCTTATTTCACTTAGCATAATGTCTTCAAGTTCATCCACGTTGTACCATGTGTCTTACTTTCTATCCATTTTAAGCCTGAACAATATTCCATCGTATGTATATACCACATTTTGTTTACCTCTTCATCCATCAGTGGACACTTGAGTTGCTTCCACCTTTTATCTATTGTAAATAATGCTGTTATGAACACTGGTGTACAAATATCTGTTCTCCTCCCTGCTTTCACTTCCTTTGGGTCCATCCCCAGAAGTGGAATTGCTGAATCATATGGTAATTCTATTTTTGATTTTTTTGAGGAACTGCCATACTGTTTTCATAGTTGTTGCACCATTTTGCATTCCCACCAACAATGCACAGGAGTTCCAATTTCTCCACATTCTCATGAACACGTTATTTTCTGGGGTTTTTTAATAGTAGCCATCCTGTTGGGTGTAAAGTGATAATTTAAGTTTCTTCTCCCTCTCTCTCCCGCTCCCTCTCTTTCTCTCTTCATGTCTTGGATCTGTTTCTCTCTGATTGTTAGCTTTATGATTTGGGGCCTGCTATCTGCATAAGACTAGAAACATGGTCTCTGATGGATCCAAGCTCATCCTCACAGCTTAGCAACCAAACAGAAATGGAAGTGCTTCCCCTTAGATGCTACTTGGGGAAAATCTTAGGGAAGGAAGCTGATTGGCATAGACTTATACACTCATCCCTTGGACCAATCACAATGACCAAAGGTGTCTAATGTTATTAACTCTTCTTGAGTCATATGCATTTCCTTTTGAGAGGTGGGAGTTACTCTGTAACAGAATGGCACATCCCATTCCGAGCATGGAGAAGATGAACAATTCTCCCAAATGAGGGATGAGATGAGTAAACCAAATAGGGTCATTTGGAGAATCACTGTGAGCTGAGTGGCCAACCCACTGTGTGTTACTGCACAAAGACTTAATAGTTGTGTCTGCTACACATTTGAAACCTTGATAGCTAGAGTATGCGTTCTTCATTCCCTCACTGTCTTATTTTTCGCCTCTCTTCCACAAGAGATAAAAAGAAGAAGCAGACTACTCCGATGAATGAGTTCCTTCCAAGCTGCCTATCTTCTTTCAGCACCATTGTCGAAAGACAAGGCCTAGTATCTGATGAGAGGTGTACTCTATTTTAAGAGCATTTTTAGCTAGAAATTGTGAATTTACCTGCTGCATTTCAAAATTCATATATTTGTACTCTTGTTCATGTACTTTTCAGTTCTACCTTCTCTGAGAAGGTCAAATACTATATACCATCTGTTTCTGTGAAGAGAAAGTACATTTTCCAATGAACAGAGCTTTTTGTAACTAAGAAAATAAGACTATGTTTTTTGGTACTTTGTTTTGTTTTGGTTTGGGTTTGGGTTTGGGTTTTGGGATTTTTTGCTGAGGAAGATTCACCCTGAGCTAACATCTGTTGCCAATCTTCCTCTTTTTGCTTGAGGAAGATTTGCCCTGAGTTAACATCTGTACCAGTCTTCCTCTACTTTGTATGTGGGTCACTGTCACATCATGGCTGACACAGTGGTGTAGGTCTGTACCCTGGATCTGAGCCTGTAAACCCAGGCCACCAAAGCGGAGCATGCTGAAGCTAACCACTAGGCAACAGGGCCAGCCCCTAGATTCTATGTTTTTAAAGTTTCATGATTTAAAACTCCCATGGTAGGAAATCAAATAACATAATTTACTGTTAAAGGAAATGCAGGTTCATCTATTGCTATTGCCATAAAAAAGTTATATTTAAATGTAATGCATTAACATATTTTACTTCCTTAAAAAAGAATGAAGCCAACTTTAATTTTATGACAAGGAAATTTCCATGATCTTGTTCACCACTAATACAATTTTTAAAATAATTTGGTGTTAATACTTTTCCATGTATCAGAAATAAACTTCTTTAAAATTCTTTCTTTAAAAATACATATAAGTATTTGACTTTTGATTTTAAGACCCTAGACCTTCAAAATCATGAAGCAGTAATAAGAATTAATCTAAATTAACTTGTGGAAAAACAGATACAGGAAAAAATCTACTCCACTGTCTCACAAAGTGCCCATAATGGAAAAGGAGAATAAGCTCAGATTTTCTTAATGGCCCATTCTGCTTTATATCATTTTGGTTATAGTATTATTAGAAATTGTACCTCTTCTAAATATTAGGCAAAATTAACATGAGATTTTAGATGAGCAATATATTAAATTATAGGACAGCATAACAGTATAATAATGCTTCCCCAGATAAAAGAAAAATAATTAATTTAGGATGAGAAACAATAAGTATAGTAATCAAAATTCATTATTTATGTAATTATAAATACATTATAAATGATCATTGAAATCATAAATTTCATAACTGACATATGCTTTGCTTAAGATACCATGTTAAACACAGATCAGAACACTGGTGAAACTGTGTTGAAATGTCTAAAATGGTATATGATAAAAGAGTTAATTTGTGATAGGACCAGCTTTGAGCATTTGTTGTTGTTGAAAATATATTCATTATGTTTATGATTTATACTTCTATATAAGTCAAAAACAAACTTAGGCTACTAAAATAAATTATTTCAGCAGTTACAACAAAGCAAATAATGAAAACGAAAGAAGTTGAGATGTGATCAATTTACATTTTCCTTTTTGAAACTGTCAGTTCCTCAGAGAACTGTGACTTTTGCATCTTAGTCGTCTCAGTATGATCAGGACCTCACACATTGCCTGGCTTATAAAGGCTCTCAGTAAATGTGTGTTGAATGAAAGGAAAAAAGAAAAGAACGAAAAAAGGAAGGAAAGAGATGGGGAGAGAGGAAAGGAATAAAAGTGGGAAAGGAAGGAAAGAAGGAAGGGAAGATTTTAAACTTTTTTTCACTTTCACTGTGGGTCAAATGTCACTTGAATAGAAAAGAGCATCAGAGTCCCTAAGGCCAAGAGGCAGGGGAAAGGGGAATGAATTCTAGAGGACCAGGATGCCAGAAGGCACCACGATTCTGCTGCTGGGACGTCTCTGCTTGAATCTCTGCTGAAGACAACAGTGTAAATAACTACTAACAGGACAATATGAGGAATTTAAATCTGTCCACAACTTGGTCTTCTTTTTTTTTTTACAAGATGTATGTATATACATATATTTTTATTTTATTATTATTTTTTTTTGCTGAAGAAGACTGGCCCTGAGCTAACATCCGTGCCCATCTTCCTCTGTTTTATATTTGGGACGCCTACTACAGCATGGCTTGTCAAGCGGTGCCATGTGCACACCCGGGATCCGAAGCGGCAAACCCTGGGCCACTGAAGCAGAATGTGTGAACTTAACCCACTCGTGCCACCGAGCCGGCCCCTGTATATATTTTTTTAATTGAGGTATAATAGACATATAAATCATTATATTAGTTTAGGTGTACAATATAATGATTAGATATTTGTATACATTGCAAAATGATCACCACAGTAAGTCTATGGTCTTTCTTTGAATTGACTGTTTTATAGATTTAATTTCTACCAATCTTCAAAGCCAGGAAGGCGTGAGAATGGAGGGTACCATTCTTAATTCCTCCCCTTCCTTCACCTCCAAATCTAATCATTCACTTCTGAATTTATTTTCCAAATGCCTATCAAATCTGTCCCCTCCTTTTTTTTTTTTCACAGAAGACTAGCCCTGAGCTAACCCCTGCCATCAATCCTCCTCTTTTTGCTGAGCAAGATTGGCCCTGAGCTAACATCCATGCCCATCTTCCTCTACTTTATGTATGGGATGCCTGCCACAGCATGGCTTGCCAAGCGGTGCCATGTCTGCACCCGGGATCTGAACCGGCAAACCCCAGGCCACCAAAGCGGAACGTGTGAACTTAGCCCATGTGCCACTAGACGAGCCCCCTTCCTTCAGTTGTAATCTTGGATGTTTGATATTAAAACAGAGCCTATATTCCAAGAACTTTACTGAATCTCTAAATTTATGAATACTCCTCAAGTGTATAGATTCCCCCATAAAGTATAACTAAAAAATTTAAGTGCCCTTATCAGACTCTTAATAATAAACGCAGGATTAATGTTCATTTCTAATCTCTTAGCATTAATGCTAATACTAAAATAAAGTGCATTCTACATTCTATTCCATCATTATTGTGATAACACTACCATATATATCCTGAATCTGTGTATGTGACAGGGAACACCATCCGCGCTAAAATGCATACAAAGCCTTCTCATTAGTTACCTGAACTCATATCACACCTATCCAAATAGCGAAGATCCAAAAATTTCCTAACACACTGTTGGACACTCTCATCCTTTGTAAGCATCAATTGGTGCAAGCACTTTGGAAGACAATTCAGCAATATTTATCAAAGTTTTAAAAGCATACACCTATAGACTAGCAATTTCACTTTGGGAATTTGCTTTTTACATATACTTGCATGTCTTTGAAATGATTTATGTATTAGGATACACAGTATATTAGCCAAAAATTGTAAAGAGACTAAATGACCATCAATAGGGGACTGTGATAGTTAATTTTGTATATTAACTTGACTGGGCCACAGTGCCCAGATATTTGGTCAAACATTATTTTGGATGTTGTGTGATGGTATTTGGGGGTGAGATTAAGATTAAATTAAATCAGTGGACTTTGAGTAAAGCATATTGTCCTCCATATTGTGGGTGGGCCTCATCCAATCATTGAAGACCTGAATAGAACAAAGGCTGACCTCCCTGGAACAGATGGAATTCTGCCAGCAGATGGCTTTTGTAATTAAACTGCCACATCGGCACTTCCCTGGTCTTCAGTCTTCCAGACCACCCTGCAGATTTTGAACTTGCTAGCTTCTGTAATCGTATGAGCCAATTCCTTAAAATAAATCTCTTTTTGTTTGCATACACACACTATTGGTTCTGTTTCTCTGGAGAACTCTGACTAATACAGGAACAGATTAAATAAATTTTGTTGCAACCATTCAAGGGAATACTATGAAAACATTAAAAAGGAATAGAGAATTTCTATAGGCATTAATATGGTTTATTCTCCAAGACGTATTCTTCAATTATAAACCTTAGTATAGAACAAGTGTATAGTGATATTTTATATAATTTCTACCCATATATTAGCTGCTTTGCATATTGAACAGCTCCAGAAAGACACAAGAATGTAGTACCAGTGGTTCCTCCAGAGAGGAGAACTGGACGCCTGGCAGCAGAAAAGAGAAAGAGATTTATTTTTCACTATTTCCTTTTTTAGCTTTTGGATATTATAAAGTGCTTGCATCAACTATTTAAAAAATAATTGTTTTAGGGGCTGGCCCCGTGGCCGAGTGGTTAAGTTCACGCACTCCGCTGCAGGCTGCCCAGTGTTTCATTGGTTCGAATCCTGGGCACGGACATGGTACTGCTCATCAAACCACGCTGAGGCAGCGTCCCACATGCCACAACTGGAAGGACCCACAACGAAGAATATACAACTATGTACCGGGGAGCTTTGGGGGAAAAAAAGGAAAAAAATAAAATCTTTAAAAAAAAATGATAATGTTTTAAAATAGTCATTTTAGTTCAAGTCAAATCTATTTTTCATTGTCTATTCTTTGTTATGTAGCTTTTGAGAGGCTTAAATGAGAGAAAATAGCATTTTAGATCATTTAAAAATAAAATTTTGGGGGCCGGCCCTGTGGTGCCGCAGTTAAATGCGCACGTTCCGCTTCTCGGTGGCCCGGGGTTCGCTGGTTCGGATCCCGGGTGCAGACATGGCACCACTCGGCACATCATGCTGTGGTAGGCGTCCCACGTATAAAGCAGAGGAAGATGGGCACGGATGTTAGCTCAGGGCCATGCTTCCTCAGCAAAAAGAGGAGGACTGGCAGTAGTTAGCGCAGGGCTAAGCTTCCTCAAAAAAAAAAAAAACATTTTATTTAATCTGAGTCAATCATACTAGTATGTGCTATAGTATGTGACAATTTTTATATTATACATTTGAAACAGTATTATAATCATTTTAATTTATTAAATTGATATATGCACTAGCTACATTATAAATATATAATACAAATATTTGTTTTTCTGTGAAACTTACATATTTGTAATTTGAATTTTGAGTTATTAAAAGGCAAACAAAAATTACATTACATGCTTTCACAAACCTCTAATGTGTTTATTTCATTTTCCTTTATTATTACTATAAACGCAAGATTTCTTTTAGTCATTTTATCTTTAAAAAATGCTTAATAGAACTTTTAAATGGTAACTATAGTTAACAATACTGTATCATATATTTAAAAGTTCCTAAGAGAGTTGATCTTAGAAGTTCTCACACACAAATTGTAACTATTTGAGGTGATAGACGTGTTAACTAACCTTATTGTGGTAATCATTTCACAATATAGACACATATCAAGTCATCACATTGTATACCTTAAATTTACTCAATTTTACATGTCAATTATACCTCAATAAAGCTAGTAAGATGGGGGGAAAGAACTTTTAAGATTCTCATTCCAACTCCAGTAATACTTGCTAGAGGCAAATGTCACAATGAAATCCATCAAAACATGCTCCTGTGTTCTTCCTACACACAAATGATACCTGTCATCCCTCCACTGCTGTGTTACTGTAATTCAGTCAAGTTGGTCGTGGATCATAAAGGTTCTATTTTTTATCTAACTTAAACAGTTATTGAATTTTAATCTAGTGAAGACTAATCCATTCTGAAGAAGAAATTCCCAATCATCTCTCAGATACCCAAGGTAACTTGGTTTTTTAAAAAAATCCTTCTCCAAAGTGTATTTCTAAAGGCAATTGTGAAATTTTTGTATTTGAAAGTCATATATACATAGTCAATAAAACATAATTATTACTGTTGTGAAAGCCATCTGTTTGAGATAAAAAGATAAGAGGTAGCTTGGTTAGGTTTTTAAAAAAATATTATTTTAACATCCAAGGAGAATGAGAGTAATTTAAATGTATGAGAATCCTGTTAATGAGTAAGGCATTTGGGATCCAATAATCTACAGTAAACCAAATGATGTATGAAAAAAGTTACTGATCTCATGCATAGATTCCAACATACAGATATTCAGCATTCTTTATATAACAGTATGGATCAGAAGCTCTGAATATACATACGCCTGGAAGAATTAGTGTCCCCTTACACAATTCGTCTGGATAGTGTTATGTGCCAAAAAAGAAAACAAAGAACAGGAGAAGGAAGGCAGGAAAATGTAAGGGGTAACACAGCATTATATGATTTATCAGGATTTGAGACACCGTTACTTCATTTCAAATATTGCTGGAGAAAAAAATACCCCACGCTACTACTATCCTTGCTAGCTTCTCTTTAAACATCTTTGTTTAGTAACCATGATACTGTTTGTTATTGTCCCATCTTATGAGAGGAGATTAGCAACAGCTGCTAATGTTGAGAACTAAAACAACTAATCCTTCTTTGGTTGAGTGGACATTTGTTTATTGCCTACCCAGCATCCATTCCAACTTCTATCTTCATACAGCACTTAGATTTTCTTCTGGGGAAGCTACCCCTTGCTGTTTGAGTGGAATTTACCTCACTCCTAACTGCAGGCGCGGGTCCGATTGACCCACATCAATCAGCGTAACTCCATCCCTTTGCCACTCTGACTGGTTGAGGGAGAGTCATATGTATGTTCATTGCTGTATACTAATTTTGTAACTAACAACTTTATTGTATTCTTTTACTATTTGTAAGATTTTCTTGTATTTTTCAAATAGACGATCATATCATCTGGAAATTATGATGCCTGTACCCCATTTTATCTCTTTTTTTCCCCCTAATTGCGTGAGCTAGTACCTCTAGAAGAGTGTTAAATAAAGATCAGTGTTAACCTCTAGAACATTCTTCACTTCTTCCTGTCTTCAGTGAGGATGTTTCTAGTATTTAGCCCTTCAGCATAATGCTAGCTTTAGAGTTTAGGTAACTATATCTTATCAGGTCAAGGAAGTTTCCTTCTATTCCCATTTCGCTAGGAGGTTTATTTTCTTAAACCAATAATACATATTGAATGTTATCAAATGCCTTTATGGCATACATGAAAAATACTTTAAGATTTTTATGATTTTCTCCTTAGATCTATTAGTTTAATGAATTATTTTATTTCAGATTTCCTAATGTTGAGTTATCTTGCATTTTTTAAATAAACCTTACACGGTCTGATATATATACTCACTGTGCTACTGAATTCTACTTCCAATTTTTTTATAAGGCATCCTGCATACGTAGTCATAATGAGACTGTGTGTGTGTTTTCTTAATGCAGTTATTGGCTTTCATTAAAATAATTTAGGGGGTTTCCTTCTTTTAATACGTTCTGAAACCCTTTAAATAGCATTAGAATTATCAATTCCCTTATGAATTTCCTGTGAGAATTCTGTGCCTGACGTTTTTTGCCAAGAAGGGAAAAGAATTTTGGTTTTTCACTACATTATTTCCTCTATGGTAATTGGTCTATTCAGATTTTCTGTCTCTTCTGGAGTCAGTTTTGGCAAATTATATTTACCTTGTTATAGTACACCTAGATATTATCATGAATAAGTTAGCCCTTATTGTTAAAACAGGGAATATAACTTCTTTGCAAGTGCCCATTTAACTATGCGTCTCTATTTTCAACTTTATTTTCATAGACAATAGTTACCTATGATAGAGTTAAGCAGAGTCTCTTGTGATTCTTTTGATTTCTTCTATATAAGTGATTATTTCTCCCTTTTCATTTCTCATTCTTTGTATTTGTGCTTTCTCTATTTTTTTGTTTTTAAGATTAATTCATAGTTTATATTATATTGTTACTGTGTTTTCCTGAAAAGATAGTTTTTGCATGTATTTATTAGTTTTGCTATTTTTGCATTTTCGGAAATTATTAATTTCTGATTTATCTCTATTAATTCTTTTCTTTCCTTAGATTAATTCGTGGTTTATTTTCTAACTTGTTAACTCACACATGGTTATTCTCTCTGCTTTATTAATATAGTATTTTACAGCTGTAAAGTTACCTTTGCGTTTTGCTTTACCTGAGTCTCATTGGTTCTGACACAGGTTTTCATCGTTGTTATTTCCTATATCGTATCCAACTTTAGTTTGAATTTCAGTCCCACCCAGGAGTTAAGAGAGCTCCTCCTTTTCAGATTTCTAGTAGCGGTGGTAGTTTTGTGTAATCTGGTTTTGCTGTTAATTTCTACTCTTACTGTGTTATGATCAGAGCATGTTGTCTACCTTTTTCCTTTCTTCAATTTAAGATTTTCTTTATAGTTTAATATCGTCAATTATTATCAAATTATCAAATTATCAATTTCCTATGGATACTTGAGGATATATTCTCTGTTTTAACAATAAAGACTATCTCATGACGTTATTTAGGTGTCCTATAATTTCACTTATTTTTTCTCTTCTTGACTCAAATGATTAATCTCCCACCACAGATGGGTTTCTGTTTTTTATTGCATCACCTTCTATTGTTACTTTATGAATGCTAATGCTATTTTATTTGATAATAGATATAAATTATTCATATTTTCTTAGTGAACTGTGCCCTGAAGTGTTACAAAGGGCCGTACTTTTTTCACTTAACAGTTTTTGGCCTGAATCCAACCTTGTCTGGTGTAAAATCACTCTCTCTGCTCTTTTTTTTTTCTTTTTTGTTGTCGTGAGGAAGATTGGCCCTCAGCTAACATCTGTTTCCAATCTTCCTCTTTTTGCTTGAGGAATATTGTTGCTGAGCTAACATCTGTGCCAATCTAACTCTATTTTATGTGGGACACTGCCACAGCATGGCTTGATGAGCAGTGCTAGGTCCACGCCTGAGATCTGAACTCATGAACCCTGGACCACCAAAGTGGAGCACGGGAACTTAACAGCTATGACATTGGGGCAGCCCCACCATCTCTGCTCCTTTTGTTTACATTTGCTTAATTTACTTTGCCCTGTCCTTTTATTTTTATCCTTACTGAATTACTTTGTTTTAGGTATATTTCTTGAATTCAGCCCTGAATTTGCTTTACAATACTGTCAAAATGTACTTTTCTTTTCTTGTAAAAAGATTTTTAAAAAATTATGTATAACATAGGCAACATTTTTTAAAGTCATGAAATTTTTATTTAAGAAATTTCACGTGATTTCTTCCACTGCCAATCACCTTAGTTCCTATGAAGTCTGAGTCATAATCTTCAAGATGGCCCTTTTAAAAAGAACTTTTGCTTAATCCACAGTTGTGATGTCAGTCAGTCCACCATTCTTTTAGTTGGGCTTTTCTCCACTTGAGTATAGACATACTTTCAAAAAGTCCCCACCTGTAATCTCTGAGATCCAATTTCTTCAAGAAATTTACTTTAGGGCTGTGGAAGTTAAATTATAGGAAGTACATTGCTATGTTGGCAAATGATATAAAATATACTATTCCTTAATTGTTTCTAACATTGAATAGTCTTGTTACATCCAGTTTTTACTTATAAGCCTAGCAAAAAATGTTAAGGTCTAACTGTCACCACTGCCATCAACTTACTGTGATGGAAGCATAGATTGTGTCTCAATGTAGCTGCATTAACAATTTCTGGACCCCATGAACAACAATGCTCATTTTCATCTGGAATGAGGCTTTGTACATTTTTTTTTTTTAAAGATTTTTTTTTTTTTCCTTTTTCTCCCCAAAGCCCCCTGGTACATAGTTGTATATTCTTCGTTGTGGGTCCTTCTAGTTGTGGCATGTGGGACACTGCCTCAGCGTGGTTTGATGAGCAGTGCCGTGTCCGTGCCCAGGATTCGAACCAACGAAACACTGGGCAGCCTGCAGCGGAGTGCGTGAACTTAACCACTCAGCCATGGGGCCAGCCCCACACTTTTTTTTTCGCTGAGGAAGATTTGTCCTGAGCTAACATCTAGGCCAAGCTTCCTCTATTTTATGTGTGGGATGCCACCACAGCATGGCTTGGTGAGTTGTGTGTAGGTCAGTGCCAGGATTTGAACCTGTGAACCACAGACCACCAAGTGGAACACAGGAACTTAACCACAATGCCACCGGGCCGGCCCCCAAAATGAATTTGTTAAGTTCTCTTCCAAATTGTTGAATAAAATTAGCAAAGTGGAATGCACTTTATGTCCCACAGTTTCATATCCCAGGGCCTAATTTGAAAATCAAGACTTTCCTGTAAGCAAACTCAGACCTGGAGCATACTTACTCAGCCTGCAGGCCCTGTGGCGACTAGATCCTTAAGGCGTCCTTGCTATTCTTGAGTCCTCCTTGCACAGGCCTCCTTCTTCTCCAGAGGAACTAAGGGATCGAGAATCCAACCCTCTTGATAGACAAGGATGCTAAGGGAATTAAAGTTCTCTAAGGATTACTAGCATAGCAGTGGATGCTGCTATCCTGAGGCACTTGATAGCTTCCCTCCATTTCCTTGGAAGGGTCATTCCCCTGTGTTTAACTCTAGACTCTCCTACTACAAGATGGGGCATGCGGCAAAGGCATCGTGAGATGATTTTGACCATTCCCAGACATCACATTCTAAAGACATTGAATCACAGAGTGAGAAAGTCTCTCTTTTCAATTCTCTCTCTCTCTCTCCTTTTTGGCTGACCTCAAGCAGCAAGCCTCAATTTGTCACTCGTATGTTTTTAATATCTTCTTTTAACACTTGCAGATCTCCCATATTAAAAACAAGCAAGCAGACTGCTTGCTCAGAGCCTTTGATCCTAGTGCAATGTGTCTAGGATTTCATGACATTTTATTGTTGGTTTTCACTGCACTTATTTTTGAAGTTATTTTCTGTTTGCAGCTTGTGATATGGTTTGATATAAAGTTTGTTTTTAAAATGCATTCAAGAATATTTTTTAAAAAGAAGTCTTTCAAAAACATATTAGGTAAACAATACTGTAGATGGTATATAGATGTGATCCCCCCCAAATCATAAAAGCAGTAAGAAAACAACCCAAAATTGAGAAAAACTGGTAAATTGGAAAGAGCAAAGTCAGAAAGGCTGAGATCCTAAACCCAGGACCAGCCTTTCCTAGCTGTTTGACTTTGAACATGTTTCTGAACCTCTGTCTAAGCCCCAGGTTCTTCCTTTTTTTTTTTTTTTTTTTTTGAGGAAGATGAGCCCTGAGCTAACTACCACCAATCCTCCTCTTTTTGCTGAGGAAGACTGGCCCTGAGCTAACATCCATGCCCATCTTCCTCTACTTTATATGTGGGACGCCTACCACAGTGTGGCTTCTGCCAAGCGGTCCCATGTCTGCACCCAGGATCCAAACCAGCGAACCCCGGGCCACCGAGAAGCGGAATGTGTGCACTTAACCGCTGCGCCACCGGGCCGGCCCCAAGGTTCTTCCTTTTTATAAAACAGTTGGAAAAAATCTCCAAAACCTAGTAAGGTTGTTATAAGGGTTGTTACAGTAACAGGTACAGTACCTCCTATATAGAAGGCTCTGGACAAATGTTAGTTGGTTATCTCTGCCTTCCAAAGGCCCACTCTTCCTTGGAGATGAAACACAAACGTCATGATCTTTATGACACTTCTGCTGATTCCTGCCATGTTAGAATGTGGCCATTAATCCCCACATACTGCTTCCTGTATTCATCCTACGTTCCATTGTTTGGATCTGGAGTTCAGGATTTGCCTTGTTCCCTGTACTTGATTATAAGCCTCATGAGGGCAGCTTTTTGTCCTAAGCCTTGTATATTATTGGTGATTAATACATATTTGAGTACCTTAATTCAATTAATCATTTATTCAGTGATAAGTTTGTGCCCAACACATGTACCTTAATCATCTGATCTGCTGACCACCGCCGGGAGGCCTTGAACTCATCAGTACAGAGCCTGAGAGTCTAGACACACAGAAGGTACTGTCCCCAAACAGAATCATTCTCTCACACATAGTATGACCTATGCTTTTGCAAATGTGTGCAGATGCTGTTGTGATTAAGAAAGCACGATTCATTTAAAAGTATGATTAAGTTTTGATTATGGTGTTTTTTTCCTCAATTGATACCCTCATGAATGAGTCTGCAAATTTTTTTGTTTGCTTTTAATATTATGAGTCTTTGCACTGAAAGTGATTGGGAAACACTAGATTAAATGGCACTCAAAAGCATTGTACTGCCCTTGGCTTACACTCTCAAAGCTGGTGTCAAGATAGTTTCCGGTTTGATAAGACTGTTAAGATTGTACCATAATATCAGACTAGTTCATGAGATGTAAGTGTGTCTTGCCTGCTATACAGTGTAGAAAAAAGGAGTTATGTACTAGTGTTAGATGTATGGGTCATGCCAAAAGCAGCAGTATGTATTGCTACAAAAATTACATGCAGCATTATTTATATAAAACATTTCGAGTTCATTTTCTCTTTTTATCATGTGGCCACTTTGTGAAACACGCAGGTAAGATTTTTATTTGACATAAGAGGAAACTGAAGCATTGAGAGGTTGTGACTTGCCCATGGTCACACTGATGAATGAAAGTTGTAGAACTCTGTTCTCTTGGCCTCAAACACTTTCCCATTCCCTGGACAAAGTACACTGCCCTGGAGACCTGGGCAGGAATGTGAGTGTATGAATGGAGGCCCACATACCATATGCATAAACATTCAAAAGTTATAAATCAAAGAAACAAACTGTTTAGTAAAATATGTTCTATTCTCCTACCTTGACAACTATATCTCCATAATGACCTGGAAGGTATTCAGAATTTTCCAATTCCTTGTAATTCTCACCAGATGACTTGGCAGTGCAGGAAGATATGGCCCTGGCTCCCATCTCTGTCCTGCCCCTCTTCTCTCTCCACTTCCAGCTCTAACCCATCCTGGGAGGGTCTTCATGCTCACACATGGGACAATCCAGCCCCCACATCTAAGCTCTGTCCATACTTCCTTCTAAAAGCTGCCCCTTGGCACTAGGGACCTGATTATCCAGAGTGTGGTGTAGACGAGGGGCAAAGGCTCTGATGGGCATGCCACCTGGGTCCTGCACATCTCGTGCCTTAAGGGGAGGTGCATGGCTGGAGGAAGGCCAGAAAGGACCTCTAAAGCACCGGGCCGAGAGTAAGAGTTCTGTCCTCTGACATAAGGATGGTTTTGGTCTGTACTTGCTCTTTTAACTTCAGCATTTCCTGGGAAGAAAAATCCATTGAAACAGTTGCCTCATAGATATAAAACTTCATAATCTTCCTACTTTATTATTAAACTCCATTCCGTCTTACAGAACTGTAAAAATATTCAAGTCACTTTATATATCTCAACTCCCAAAACAAAAAACTATTGCTCTAAATTGACTTGGAGATATTAATAAACAATGATAGTCAAATTCTTCAACATAGGATACAGAGAGGAAATTGCCAAAAGAAATTCATAAAATATAGATTCTTTTTTTTTTTTTTCAAAACCTAATTTGTGAACTAAATAGATGGAAACCAATTTCCCTTTAGGGAGGTGAGCCTTTGACAGCTGAAGACTAAATGTATGTAGTTGAGTAAAACAATATCCCACACTCTCCAAGCTTTTATTAAAGAGGTCAGAAATAAGAGTCCAGATCAGGAAGGGTCCTGGATCTGTTTCACCGAGACTCGCCTGCCTTTGGTTTTCTCATTCCGATTCCCCTGATCTATCCACCCTCGACTCTCAGGAATTCTGGCCCAAACAGAGTTCTTTTCTTTGTTTCCATTTAGCAGAGCTAACATCTGCTGACATTTCCAAAATATCTTCCCTAAAGAGTAAGGGCAAAGTTAATGAAAACAATTATAGAAAAACACAAATAACTTAAATATGGCTTCCAGAATAACGTTTCTGTTCTTCAGTTACTTAACTGCATTTTAACAGCCACAGGCTATAATTTCCCAGGTAGCACACATGGTTTCTTTCCCTAGGGGCTCCCTGCCTCTTTCTTGACTGGGGGCCTCCTCCTACCATCGCATCATCCTAAACTCCCCAGGAATAATTTAATCATCCGTTTGGTCCTGTCCTGTGGATGAGCATCAGATACCCGGATGCATATTCATAGATTGCTTTGGAACCTCTCACACAGGCTCTGTTTTCAGTTGGAAAGAAAAATCTCTTGCTAAACTAATTGTAAGGATATTGTTGATTGATAAATAGATAAACTTCAGTGATCAGGTCTCTTGATAGCTGAAGAATTCGGAAGAGATCTTTCTCTTTTCCCCAAATACAGGGCAATGAACTCATCCATTATTAGCCCCCATGAGGATATGCTGTATTGACCACAGAACAAGGTGCAGGCATCAGCTAAACATTAGCATTGCTCAAAGGAGTCCTTGGCTTAAAATGGTTGAAAAGGAAATTCTCTGAATTACTGCAGCCAGGGAGGACATTTATGAAGAAAGTGTAATAACCTTCTCTTTTTTGACCAATCAGGATCTGCTTTTACAGTGGAATACAATTTAGAACTGCACTGATCAATCCAGTAGCCACTAGTCACATGTGGCCATTTAAATTTTAACTGATACTAATTCAAATCAAATAAAATTTAAAATTGAGTTCCACAGTTGCACTTGCCACACTTCAATGCTCCATAGCTGCATGTGTCTTGGGCTACTCTGTATTGGACTGCACAAAACAGAACATTTCCATCATCACAGCAAATTCTGTAGGACAACACTGATCCAGAAGATATTCTTCCTCCTAACAAGGAATAGAATTTAAAATGTTTTTCCTGTTACCAGAAGCTTGGGCAGAATATGAAGTGCTCAGGAGAATGATAAAAAATGCAGGGCTCACAGGCAGAAAAGGAAGCTTTGTTAGTTAGTACGTAAGACATTTTTAGAACATTTTCAACATTTTGGGAGGAAGCACCACCTATTTAACAATTGATGGATGGGGGAAAAAAATCTATGCTTAAAGTGAGTTTTAAGTTGCATAAATGGAGAGTCAGAATAAACATCCTGAGGTGTGAAGTGGAGTCCCATGGCAGACCAATTTAGGCGGAACCTAGAAGAGAGAATTGGTAGAACCAGAAAAAAGAGAGATTGAGACCAGACCAAAACAGATATTGTTGTCTCAGCAGCTATATCTGGCTAAGAGATTTTGCCGGTTTGTTAGTGAAAAAAGAATTATAAACTAATATCAGAACCCCAGTACATGTCTTTTATAGTTAGCTACATGTGATTTTGCTTAATTACATAGTAAAATTATATATAGTGAAAAAATGGTAGATGATATCAGAGAGTGTTCCAGGATGGTAAAAAAATCAGATGAAAAATCTTTAGGAAAATTAAAGCTATGAGTAAAGTGGAGAGAAATTATAAAGGAATCTTAGAAAGCAGGTGGACCTACATTTAATGCTACCTGCCTCTAATTATTTAATTTCTTTTATGTTACTTTCAAATATATATTCCCCGTCTCACATAGTTCACATATATAAGATTTGGGTAATTCATTCACCTTCCAGAGGTTTCTGTCTGGAAAATTGATTCTTTTGAGGACTGGCTATCACTCATCATATTTTGGTTGCTGTTAACCATTTATCTCCTGTGTCTTTTTTTTTTTAAGATTTTATTTTTCCTTTTTTCTCCCCAAAGCCCCCTAGTAAACAGTTGTATATATGTTTTAGTTGTGGGTCCTTCTAGATGTTTCAGCATGGCCTGATGAGTGGTGCCATGTCCGCACCCAGGATTCGAACTGGTGAAACCCTGGGCCACCACAGCAGAGCACGGGAACTTAACCAGTTGGCCACAGGGCCAGCCCCTCCTGTGTCTTTGATAAACCTGTTGCTGCAGGATAATGATCATGCACAACCTGCTTCAGAAGTAGATTGCTCTTGTTGAAGGATGTAGAACTTGATTCAGTGGCAGAAGCACGGTAGTATTTTTTTTCTTTTCTTAAATAATGAAATCAAGAATTACACACAGACATACACACACACAATTTTGAAGCCTCCCTACCCCATGACATAGCAAGTTTCATAATGTACTTTGAATATTCATGCATCTTCCAGTCCTCCACCTTCAATTATAGGTAGAGTTCAGCAAAACTATTTTAGGCCTATGGTGAAGTGAAAATGCAAAGTTCAGTTTACATCAGGGAGATAAGCGGAGTTTGATTAAGACAAGAAAAAAACATGTATGTGCCCTGCTGCCAGAAGGATGCCTCACCAACAAAGTCAACACAACAACAAGCCAATAATTGCATCCACCCCACCACTTTCTCACTATCCATTAGTTCCCTCCTGTTCTTCGTGTCCCTTTTCATGCAGTTTATATTCCATAGTCTACCATCATAATTCTCCAATAAAATATCTTTGATTCCTCTACTGTTTTCTCTGGTAGGCTAAAGTGCAACCCTATAAGAACCCAACTATCCCAGCTTCTCTTGCCCTGCATCTGAGCAGCTGAACATTGATGGAGAAAATTATACATTAGCTTCATTCTACCTTTGGAATTGTAGTCCTCCAAAGAGCCCTCTATACAACACAGCCCTCATACTACTTTTCCTGTAGCTTTCTTCTTGGCTCTCAAAAGTACTATTTCTTCTCCATCCCAAAATCTGCTAACTCTTACCCCTTGAAAACTCTCAGCTGACAATCTTGCTTCATTCTTTGTTAAGAAAACAGAAGCCATCAAACAGGAACTTCTTTCTTTCCACCTTTACCCATCTACCAACCTGGATTCTCCCTCCTATCAGAGGCCATTGACACAACATGTGTTCTGGATTCCAGCTGCTCTAGCCACCCCCCGGACTTTGCTCCATGAGTTATCAAACACTCCCTCTCTCTGGGATCATTTCCAATGATATATGGACATGCTTTAGTGTTGTCCATTCTAAAAAGCCTTCCTTGATCTTACCATCACCCCCCCCAGCCACTGTACATTTCTCTGTTCCTTTTTACAGTAAATTTTCTCTTCCTCTTCACTTTCTATTCCCACCACAATCCTCTTCAATCTGGCTTCTGCCCTATAGTCCACCAAAACTGCTCTTACTAAGCACCGTAGATTGTTCTTAGCAACCTCCATGTGGACCAAATCCAATGCACACCTTTCTATCTACATCTTTCTTGACCTTTTAGCTGCATTTGACAATGTCACTACTTCTCCTTTGAAACATTCAATTTTCTGTCTTGATTTCTTGATCACTCTCTCATGAGTTTCCTGTTATCTCTCTGACTCACCTCTCTCAATTTCTTCATGGTTCCCCTTCTACCAATTTCTAAATGTTGGGGTTCTCTAAGCTTTCATCCAGGGCCCCAGATGCTTCTCTTCACTAGGTGATCCTTCCAGTCCAAACCTCTTCTCTGAGCTATAGACATTGTTTTCCAACTTCCTACCTAACATGTCCACTTAAATGCTTCACAGGCATTTCAAACTTAACACATGTAAGATTGAACTTAATAATTTTTGACCTACCAAACCTCTGGGGTCTCCTATCTCAGTGGATGATACCACATTCCACTTAACTGCTCCAGTCAGAAATCTCACTTCTCATATCTAATCAATCATCAAGTCCTATCTTTAGCTTCAAAATATATCTAAGATGTCAGTGTGAAGTTGCCATTTCTCTCTTCTCTCACAGGAAATCATACAAAAACAACCAGAAGTATGAAAGTATGAAAGAAAGAAAGACAGAAAGAAAGAAGGGAAGAAACAGAGAGAGAGAGAGAGAGAGAGAGAAAGAAAGAAGACAAGTAAAGAAGCAAGGAAACTCACAAGCTATATTTCCCATTAAACTAAGGAAACAGCTAAAATTCCAAACCACAAAATAAATGGAATAGTTCCCCCAAAGCAGGGGAGAACACGCAGGGCTGCACTTAGTGAAAGCAGAGAGAGGGTCCATGGATATAAACCTTAGAGACAGCAAAGAATGTTTCTTAAAGGTGAAAGGTAAACCTTTATTTGCAAAACCAAAATCCCTTGTTTGTAACAGCAAGGACAAGGTACCCATGCTGGCCACGAGAGTACCCTGGACCTGGTTTGGTTCTGAGAAGCTTGCGAGGAGGATCTAAATGAGGAAATATATAGACAAGCAATATTTACAGGAAGCAGTCTATCTCTGTGGCAGAGCAGGAAAAAAAAAAAACACATTGTGAAAATTCCCTGCCTGTCGCCATTGGCTGAGGAGAAGTAAAGGCTAACCAAATTATACAAAATTGAAGTTATAAAGAAATTCAGCTAGCTTATAACTGGCCCTGGTCCTTCTACCTCATGAACCTCTTGCAAGGTGTGATATAGGAAAAACTCAGCTGCTTCAGAAGTAAGTAATCAAAAAGGAATGTGCACAATATCCATACAAAGATGCTATGCAAAGAAAAGAAGAAACAAAGGGTTGACAAAGCACACTTACCAGAGAAATGTTTCCACAGAGCTGCTGAAAATTATGATCCAACATTTTACCATGAATCTTAAGAACAGAATGAATGAATCTCCTCTAGCATAAAAAAACATAAAACAAAGGTATAAGAGCTTGTGGAACAGATGTTAACACAACAGGAAGAAAAGAGATGTGAGTTGATAGAGCACTTGGAAGAGTGGAAGAAAAAATGCAGCCATCACAGAAATGAAAACAAAATGGGGGGCAATATATGGGAAGGTAGGTCCTGCTGAAAATACAGAAAGGGACATATTGGGTAGAAGTGAGGAAGTGAGCAAAATGAAGGTGGAAATGAAGAAAAATTTTCAAGGACTAGAAAGCAATGATAGATATAAAAGGCAAGGCAAGGAGAGCCAATTGCATAATTAAAATGTGAGGAAAATAAACAAGAGTAATGAAATAATACTTAAAGATATAGAAAATTTTCCTAAAATAAAAGAATACTTGAAAGGACTTAAAATTTCCAAGGAGAAACTCTCTCCAAAGGGACATAGCCTGTTAAAGTTGCTGAATTTCAAAGATAAAAAGAATTTTTTAAAAAAATTAAATAATTCATCTGGTGCAAAAATAAACTAGGTTCAGGCTTCTCCATAGAATATTCAATGCTAGAAAATCTTCAAGGAAAAAAAGATGTGATCCAAAGATGCTATCTAATTGTTGCTCAAGTGTAAAAGCATAAAGCAAAGTTTTGAGCCTGCATATTGGTCCCTTGAGCCCTACGTAATGATTCCATCAGATGACAAACACAGGCTGAATGACAACCTGAGAAACCACTGCAGAGGTCTGGCAGGGAGCAGCGAATATATTTATCTAAGACAAAAACAGTATGGGGATTAGGGTAACAGAACAAAATGTAAATCTTATGTGCCTGACAACAGAAAAATGAAAAATTAACAAGAGCTGCAAGAGGAAAGAGGAAAGAAAGTAAAAGCCATGTAAATATGCTGATTTCCTTATCTTTAATAGCTGGAAGTCAAGAATAAATATAAAATTATGTGGTAGAGAACAAGTAGGGGGTAGAAGAGAAAACATTTTAATTTAATCAGTGCTTACAGTAGGAAAATAGTAGACATGCCTGAAAAATAGAGGACTGTGGCCTTACACGAAGCTGTAATTGTAAAGATAACAAGTAGAACAATGTGAGCCTTCCTATTTAGCGGAAGAAATACTCACAAAAAAATCATGGGAAACTGAATACTCGTGACTTATTTTAAAGAATATAAAAAAACAGTTATAAAAATAACATTAAAAAATTGAGACCAAATACATCTGTCTACTCAATGAATATAAATGGCTAAACTCATCTATTAAAAGTACAAGGGAGCCGGCCCTGTGGCCTAGTGGTTAAGTTCAGCATACTCTGCTTTTGTGGTTGGGGCGTATCTACACCACTCTGTCAGTGGCCAGGCTGTGGTGGTGACCTACAAACAAAATAGAGGAAGATTGGCACAGATGTTAGCTTAGGGCAAACCTTCTGCAAGCAACAAGAGGAAGATTGGCAACAAATGTTAGCTTGGGGCCAATCTTCCTCACCCCCCAAAAAAATTCATTTTGAACTTTTGTGCTCCTGAGGGGTTTGTCATTGTATGCCCAAACATCCCACTTTTCTATGTGAGCTAATCCTGTGTCTGATAAGGTGTGTTTGTGTGTGTATTATAAAAGCCCAAAGACTAGAGCACTGTTGTGTTGCTGGGATGATAAAAGTAGTAGCCCTTGTAAGGGTCACTCTCAATCATTAGGATCTTTGCCAGTGATCAGCATTCCCTGATGTCTGGAGGCAGCAGGGCTCCAAGTTTCCTCCTCAAGACCTCACCAGAAAGTGAAGAGTACAATGAGAGTAAGACTCACTTGTAACTCCTGCAAACACTTACTAGCAAGTACAATCCAATCCATCAGAAAATCCAGGTGGTTCAACCTTTGAAATGCATGTTGAATTTGACCATTTCTTACCACCCGGCCTGAGCCACCTTTATCGCTCACCAGAATGATGGAACAGCCTCCTCCCAGCTTCCATCCTTGCCTCCCTAGAGCCTGTTCTTGACACAGCAACCAGAGTAGCTCTTTTAAAACATACATCAAATCATTTCACTCTACAGCATGGACCTGTGATTGATGCCCATCTCAGAGTAAAATTCAAAGCCCTCACAATGGCCTACAGGCCTTCATGATCTGGCCCCCATTACCCTCCTCTCCTCACACTCTCTCCCATGCTCATTCTCTTCCAGGCACTCTGGCCTCCTTGCCCTTCCTGGAACACACCAGGCCTGCTCACTCCATGGCTTTGCAGTGGCTGATCTCTCCGACTGGGTGGGAGGCCCCCATCCCCACACATCTGCTTGACTAATTTCTCATCTCCTTCAAGTCTTTGCTTGAGTGTCATCTTCTCAATGAGGCCCAGATTGACCACTCTACTTAATACTGCAACTTGGCAACCCACCTCCATCCCTCTTAATGTGCTCAATTTTTAAAATTTTCCATATTGTGTATGACTTCCTAGTACTCTGTGTAATTTTCTTCACCGTTAGGTCTATTGTTTATGTCTGTCTCCCCCTCCTGGAATGTAAGCTCTGCGAGGCCAGGCTCTATGTTTAGCTCACTCATATCTCAAGCACCCAGAATAATGCCTAACACATAGCAGACACTCAACAAATATTTATTGAATTAAATGAATGAAACAGGTACCAGAAACCCCAACCCCCCCTACAACCTATAAGGTCAATAATATCCCAATTCTTGATCCTTTTAGGCACTCTGATAAGCACTCTGAATGAGTGGTTCACTTTGAAGTAGATATAACAATATCCTCTGGGCTGGATCAGCAAGTCATCTGAGTAGATCATAACTGTGTGGGAAAGAAGGATATAGGACTAAATGGAGTTTGGGACCTGGAGGTTAGGCTTCTGAGCTTCCCAGATGCTTACCCAGGAGTTCTTAGTGGCAATATTCTTGGTAAGAAAACTTTCAACAACACATGTGATTTTTAGTGAGCATTGTAGAAATTGGGAGAAAAAATGTATGTACATATTAAAAAGGCAGCACCAAGTCTGACAAATAGGCTGCAGGTAAGGGTAGATCGAAGCCACTCATCCTAGAAGTACTAGGTAACATTGCGCCCTTCTTCAAGAACTTACTGTTTCAAAGAGTTTGCCTTTTGATTTTCTCACTGTGTTCCTTTGGCATTGTAAAAATGGGAAATCTGCAAAACAATAAATAAATAAATAAACAACTACTTTACAAAGAGTAAATTACAAAGAGAATGTTCATCTTTATGTTCAAATTTTAAACAAAATGGGAAACTCAGAATCCCCTTTCCTTTATGCTTACCGGTCTATATTTGTCCAGATGGACAAAACTGAAGGTACTTGAGACTTAAGTTTCATTTCAACAGAAGTGAAGCAGCAGCCATTAAACTCTGAAAGTCATTGTTGGTGGAAACTCAGACAGGATGCTTCCATTGCTGGGGGAGGATGCTGGTCAGAATTGTCCAACTGAGATTTGATTTATTGTTTTCCATTCAAGGAGCCAAATGATATCTTAATAAAGGTAAAATAAGCCATTGTTCATTTTGATTATATGGGAATGATTCACCAAAGTATGTTTAGTAATATTAAAAATATTTTCAAGGCTGAACACTCACAATGAACAAATGCAAAGCAAAGTATGAATATTTTTGTTGCTGGTGTAGGACACAGCTAGAGTACCTCCTCAGATTCTCTTGGACTCAGTTTCTCCAGGTCTCTGAGCTACTTGCCCGGCCTCAACTGCCCTCAAGTGACTGACCCAGCAAAGGCCTCCTGGAGCAGATCAGCCACAAGCTTAAGCCCCTGGCAGACAGGGTTCAATCAGGGAAGCAGAACTATTATGAATATGTTGAATAAGGAATTTATTATAGGAATTAGATCTCCACATTTGTGAGAGGAGCTGGGGAAGTAAGAGTCTCAAAAAGGGTTGAAGGATCAGAGATCAGCCCTGACACAAGCAAAGGAGTCTGAGCTTGCAGGAAAATCTGGAAGCTAGGCACATCCAGCTGTTGTCGCGAGACCACATGGAGGGCTGGTGCAGGAGTCTATGGAAGAGTATGGGCTCTTTGTGACCACCACCCCTGTGAGTCACTGTGAAGAGTCTGTTAGCCCAAATGTGGTTATGGTTATTGGGCAGAGAAGAACACAGAGCAGGGAAGAGTGAGAACAAACAAGAACCCTCTTGCATCTGGACATTTGTCTCTTGCCACCCCTAACCAATGAAGACTTTTAGGGTTTAATGGCTGCTGCTTCACTTTTGCTGAAATGAAAGTCAACGATCAGGAAACTTCAGTTTTGTTCATCTGGACCAATATAGACTTGTAAGCTTATATAGGGGATTCTGGGAAACAGTTTCCAGCATAACCTGGTTGCCTATAGAACAATCCAGCACAAATACCACATCATGGTTACAGGGCATGGGGTTTGTTTCTCTAGTTGCCAAAGGAGTTGTATGACTCAACCTGGAAGGTGCAGGAGTTAACCACCAGTAGGGTAAATTACCACCACTGGGAGATAAGAGATGAGAGGGAGTTTGCAGGTAAATTTCTTCTTTGGTCTTTGCTTTAATAGACTATTCCTGGGCACAGTTTTCTATAGAGCCTGTCCACAAACACTTCACAGGACCAAGCAACTGGCTGTGTCTTTTCAAGTTCATGAAGTGTAGACCAGGTTGGTAACATATTGAAGCCAGGTACCTGAGGGTTACTGTAGATATTTAATGAGAACATGATTACCCTTTGACCTTGTTCCCATCACAGACACTGATGAAAAAAAGTTAATCTTGTTAATTTGCTGTTTTCTTGTTTAACCTGAGGGGTGACTCAAGGGTCACAAGGATTTATGAGCTTGTTTTGCAGAAGAATGCTTTTGAGGAAGTCATGATCACCAGATAACCAGCCCCCAGCTAGTTGACCCAGAAATCTGATTGCTCCAGGCCTTATCTGGCATGAAAGAAACACAGATTTCCCCTTTGTTTCTCTGAAATTCCTCCTCCCAAGCCCTTTAGCTCTGCAAGGACCTCCTGCTTTCTTCTTTCATTAAGGCAGATTTGAGAGAGCCTATCCTCCTGCCTTCTCATTTTGGCCAATTCAAATAAAACTTTTTCCATCTCCAAGGACCAGTGTCTCGATGACTGGCTCATTGTGCATCAGGCACACAGACTTGAGGTTAAGAGGTTCAGGATCAGTTTCACCATCACCATGTATTTGCTTTCCATTCTTACCTGTCACATGTCCTCTTTTCCTGACTCTTGATAACCTGGGGTTGAATCTTTCAATGAAGCATTAGCATTTCAGCCTTCCTAAGAAACCCAGCTAAAATTATACTTGTAGAAAAATTGCAATGAAAATGAAGTGTGAAAGCTATAGGAAAAGAATTGACGGTGGGGACTAAGATTGGATCAAGGCTCAGTTCATTTACATGTGATGAAATTATAGCATCACTAGCATTTTAAGAATATCATCATCCTCCTTCACTGAAAAAGTCCATGAACATGTATTTCTCTGAAACAAATAAAAGGAATGGATCAGGGCGCAGAGATCCTTTTAGCCAACCTATGACTTGTGACCTAAACTCTCAGCAAGAATATACACTTAGTGAAACCATTGGTCTCCGGCAACTTCTGAGCATTAACCTTACCATAGCTCAAAGAGCAGCGAAATGCCTGTTACTCATATTTACATATCTATGCCAGTGTGAATTTTCAAAATCTTGTGATGCACAGAGTGCAGAAACTGCCTTGATATGCAGTGTCAGCTCCCGTGAATCCACTCGTTTCTCCAAATGGATGGGTGCAGTGCTGTCACATGTCACTTGACCATTAATCAATGAGACAGGTAGGAGACTTTTCTTGATGTATAAAACCTAATTTTAAAATAAACACACAGAGACACTATGGAATAGAGTGAAAAGTGTGCAAGCATTCTTAAGATAAAACATGGGATTTAGGTTATGATGGTTCCTTTCTCCTCCCGGATAGTTTATGGTTCTCTGCTACTACAGGTTCAGTGAAAAATTTTGAGAAGTACTTCTTTAGGTTAAAGACTCTGAGTGTGCTGTCTCCTTTAACACCTTTGTATGTTCTTATATATGGGGTTTGGCTTTTCTTTCTTTCTTTCTTTTTAGAGAGAGAGTGGTTTCAGCAGAGTTTCTGTCAATGGAACCCAGATAATCAAGTGAAGGTCAGCGCCCCAGTCGCTCCCTTGAGGAAACGGTCGTCACCGGGAAGGAGCTGAGGTGCAACCTCGATGTATCACCGGGCCCAGCAGCTGTTATTTTAACGACAGGACGATATGAGAAGGTTGCTAGTTAGGGCAGAATAAGCTAATTCACAAGGTGAGATTGGAGATTCAAGAGAAATTGGTTTGTGGGAAAGACTGCATATAAGTGACTATGTTTCATAGCAAATCAGGATTTTATCAGCACAGAGAGCAGTGAAACGCCGTCACAATTGCCTCAGTGGGTAGCAATATCTTTACTTTTTGAAGGCATCCCTCCCCAAGCTCATCCAATCTGGCCTCCCAGAGAGCCCAGAAAGCACTCCAGCGCTGTTTCTGTAATATCAGTGTTCTCTGGATTGTTTCCCCTGAAGATGGTGATGATAGAAACGTCTTGAAATACTTCTGACATTTCCTCAGTCATCCATTTAGAGAAAAAACGTCTGTGCAAATATTTAAATAACCCTGTCCTTCCCAGCAAATTTGCCTTTAGATTAAGCTGCCCTCGGGCATAGGCTGGGAACCGTTTCAGAGTGGAAGAGTTTAAGGGGGCGGGAAGGGTCATAGTAAGGTGGCGCTTTAAGCCACCGATTCTTTCTTTCGAGGAACCCGAGTTTCCCCGGGCCTGGGAAGTTTTTGCTCCGGAGGGTCCGGCCCAGCGGGGAGCAGGCACACTCAGTGCTGTGGCTCCACCGACCAGCCTGAAGCACGGCCTGAGACAGCGGCTCGCCCGCGCCTCCGGGGAGGCCGCCAGGCTGCTGTGCCCTTCCGAATCCTCTCTCCCACGCTGCTCGGAGAGGAGGCGCTCCAGGCCCCGAGCGCTGGGGCCCTTTGGGGCCATCCTTTGCGAACCGGGGCCGGCCCACCTCCGCCGGCCTGGGCGGGCGGGGTCGCTTCTATGGCGCTCAGGCCCGGGGATGCCCGGGGTGGGGCTCCACAGCGGTGATCTCTGGCCTCCCGCGGTGCCCACGCGGGCCGGGCCGGGGTGAGCCCAGGCAGGGGGACACCCGCGTCGCCTGCTCCCCCGGCGGCGCGGGAAGGGGTGCCCAGCTGGGCGGGCGCGCCTGCCGCCCGCGGCTCCACTCCCGCCCGCGCTTCCCCTTGCGCGCGGCAAGCTAGCGGGAGCCGGGGGCGGGGAGCCCGGAGCGCCGCCCCGCCAGCGCGCCCCGCCCGTGGGAGAGGAGGGGCTGCGGCGCGGCGGCCCACTGGAGGCGCAGCCCCGCCGCCGCTGTCGGTGCTGGAGACCGCGGCCCGGCGCAGGCGGCGTCCGCGCCTCGCTCCCCGGCCAGCCCTCGCGCCCGCCCGGCCGTGTCCGCCTCCCGCCGCTGCCGCCGCTCGCCTTCCAGGTAGGAGTGCTAGCTGCAGAGGGGACCCTTGGAGCCGCCACGACGGTGCCCGATCCGCGGCCCCGGGGCATTGTGCGCGTCCAGGGGCCGAGGACCCTGAGGGACGCGCGGGTGGGCAGCTGGCTTTGGGTCCCCGAGGCATCGCAGCCTTCCCGGGGCTCCCCTGGCCGGAGACCTCGGGCGGCCCGGAGGCGGGGGCGGCGGTGCCAGTTCAGCCCGGCAGCCGAGGTGGGAGGGGGCGTCTGGGTCACGGTCCCGGCTCGCCGCCCCCCCTTCCCCCTCGTTGTCGGGGAACTCCGGCGCCCGGGCTCCCCCAGGCTGCTGGGGATTGACGCCGGGGCAGGCAGAGGGACTGATGTAATTGTCAGCGGAGAACCGACCCGGCGCGGGAGAAAGCGCCCGCGCCGGCTCCAGCTCACGCCTACGCCGCACCTTTCAGGGAATCCGGGAAGCCGAGAGGAGCGGCTGGGGAAGTTGTGCATTGGGTTTATTGTGCGCGTGCACTGCGGACTGCCCTCGCGGGGCACCCCTGCCCACTCACTGCTGGCGCCCCTGCAGCAGCCTTCCTGCAGCCTTCGTCCACACCCGCGGCCCGGGCCGAGTCTGCCTTGCTTGGTTCGGATCGGGACAGGGTTTGCATTGCAGTCAAGACGTGCTTCCCCTGCATCAAGCCGGGAGCTGCCCGCAGATCGTGTCGCCGGGGATGCTGGGGGAGGAGGGGATGGGAGACCTGGGGAGGAAGCCGGGAAGAAGTAATGACACCAGCAGATTTTTTTAAGCCTCTACTCTATATAGACGCATCTGCGTGACACCATTTAAGCGGCTTTTGAAAGTTATGACCAGATACTGATTTTGCGGCCATTCTGTGATATACCTGAACGGTAACCTAAACATAGAGACCTAAAGCTGGGGAAAGCATTACATAATGGACATGAAGCAAATGACAGGAAACTAAGTGAACCCACGGGGTTGCCAGATTATTTCTTTCTCCCAGATGTAAAGTCTTACAGGCTTTTTCCCTATAAAAATTTGCGTTTTAAAATCACTGGACTAGCTTTAGCAAATTGTATATTATATTCAGTTGTGATTTTCTTGCAAATAGAATAATTTTTCTTGAACATCTTTTCTTAAATTTAAAAATTGCATGCTGATGGATACTGGAATATCGCAGAGCTGATTAATAAATTTGTTCTTTCTTCAAAGGTAAAATTTAAAAATATCCCATCTTAATGTCATTAACTTTGTTCTCCTCCTGGTTTTATTTTTTTTCTCTCCCCCCTTTGTTTTTTGGAAGCATTTTTGCAGTTTTAGGAACTGCAAGCTAACAATGTTGATATTCCTATCGAATGCTACAGCATTGCAGATACAAAGACTAATAATAAATGAAACAGAAGACCTCACACTAACTCAGAGTTCCCAAGGTCGAAGGGAAGCTGCGGTATAACTGGCTATGATCACCTACAGAGAATATGCGTAGCCCTCATTGGGTTATAAGGAAGGCCTTGATTGGTGGAATATTAGTCCTATTATTCTTTTACCCCTGGATTTCATGTGTTTCCCCCTAAAAATAATTTTTTTCTTCAAAATAGAAGCAAAATATTTTCAAATTAAAATCTTGGCTTTTAGATAGCCTAAAAATCCTGGTTTTGCTCATATTTTCAGTTTTGATGGTGATAACTCAATTATACATTCAGTGGATGGATTCCTTTTGGGATATCTCAGTTTCAAGTTATGATGGTTTATCAGATGTCTCTTGGTTATAGTTGAATGTGATTCTATTGGACTTTTGCAGGATTGCCTAGTAGAAGTTTTCTTGTGTCTAGATTGCTTTAACCTTATGGTAACTTTACTCCAAAAAGAATGGTAAAGAACATCCAAGATAAAGTGTTTGTGGCTGAAGGTCTGTAGTACCACTGCAGAAATAGAACTAGGTTAATGCATAAGTAGGTAAAAGTTTTATGTGACTTTATTCATGAAACTGTTAGACTAGGGAGATTTAGATTTTATTAAAATGCCTTGGTTAGGTAGCAGGCAGTAATCATTCAATGGATAATTACTTATTGAGCCCCCATCTGTTCAAGACACTGGTCTAGGCACATGCGAAATACAAATAAGAATAAAAAGATGTCCCTGCCCTTAAGAGTTTGTAGTCTACTTTGGGAGGATAAGGCATGAACTTTCAAAAGAGAGATTTTTTTTTTTTTTTTTTTTTTTTACTGCAAAGGTTAACTAATAATTATAATTCTTTGGTCTGTTTATAATTTTGCAAAAGAAGGTGTCGTACTATCTGTTGACTTCTGGGGCTTTTTTTTCCTACTCAGCATGATGTCACTAAGATTCATCCACTTCATATGTAGCTGTAGTTTCACTTTCACTGATGTACAGTATTCCATTATGTGTCCCTAACACAATGTTCTCCTGCAATGGCCTTTAATTTTTTTCACTTAAAAAAAAATTGCAGAGTGCCGCTTTGATCATTCACGTTTCCTGGGACACAAGTGCAAGTTTTTCTCTTGGTAAATACTAAGGTATAGAATTGTTGATTTGTAGGGTGTATGAACATTCAACTTACTAGATATTGTCAAATCATTTTCCAAAGTTGTTGTGCTAATTTACACAAGCCAGGGAAACAAGCAAACAAAAATCATCGAATACAAACAAGCATATATGCATATATAGATTATATATATAGATAGTATATATATATGTGTGTGTGTGTGTGTATGTTGAAATACACGTGTTTTTTTAAAAAGCAAGAGAATGATGAACTTAAAACTTAGGATGGCAGTCATCTTTTGGGAGGACCAGGGGGATGGCATGGGGAGGAACACTTAGATGGGTATAGGTTATTGGTAATGATCTAGTTCTTGGGTTTGGTGGTAATTTCTTAGGTGATCATTATATTGGAAAAAAGAAAGTCATGCAGGGATCACTGATAATTTTAAACTTCTAAGACAAAAGAAAATGAGGACAACACAGAGTCATCACAAGGCAGAACAGGCTGTTGTTCCAAAAGACCCACGAGGTGCCAGTTGAGAGATGAGGAGGCAGTCCCTGTGTGTGGGCTTGAGTTACCAAGGGCTCCTGGTAGAGACTTGCAGGAAGGATGAGCAGGAAGTGGCCTGGCTGAGAAGAGGGCCATCTTGGACAGGAAATGGTATGAACAGAAGTGGAGGAAGCCATGTGAAATTTTCCAACAGTGAACCACTCTAAGGATTTATAACAAATCTAGGGAACTGATGGATTTGGGGCTTTTAGGGGTGGGGAGAGGGGTCCAAGGGAGGGCCCCTAGTTCGGAGGCGGCTGACTGGGATGAGAGTTCTCTATTTGGAGAAAACCAAAAGGAAAGAACAGATTTAAGAAGAAACTGGGAGAAAAATCCAAGGCTTATGACCCTGGATAAGGAGAGGGGGAAGGAGTCAAGGATGTTTGATTATAATTAAAAGAAAAGGAGAAGTTGCGGCAGGAGCTTTTAGTGTGATGTAGACATGTCAAGTGTGGGGCAGTCGATATATAAGCTCACGTTTGAGAACCTGGGTGTGGAGCTGGTGGGCAGTTAGGATACGCCCATGGAAGAATGTGATCCTCTAATGACGTATCCAGGTGAGTGTGGAAGAGTATGTGAGAGAGAAGGTTACATAAAATTCATTTGTATTATTTATTATTTACTGATGTAAATGAGGTAAATAATTTCTGGGTTAAGGTGCGAAGAAGATGTTTTGGCATTGATGGTGAGGTAGGGTTCATGGAGTTGAGAATGTGCCAGGGTCAAAGTCAGAAGGGTTGGAGTCAAAGCCCACTTGACAGTTTACTAGTTGTGTGTGATTTGGGGAAGAATAACTCCGATCCTTAATTACTGCACGTCTAAAATGAAGATACCAACAGCCACTTCACATGGGTGTGGGGAATAGGATATGACTGAGGGACTGGAACCTTTAAGGGTGATGTTTGCTTTCATACCATTTCTCATCGGATGTTGCAAGGTAGTGGCACGTGCATTTATATTCTCTGACATATTCCCTCTTGAAAAATATAAAGGGTTTCCAACCCTTTAAGTTCTCATTATTATAATAATAAACAGCTGCGGATGCACCCCTATGGGTACAAGGATAAGGCTTGGTATTTCTAAGGCTATTCTGGGATAATATATGGTGTCATTTTGAATATCATTTAGCAGGCTATTTAATTTGTAAATATTGTGATAGGTTTTCAGCATTTTCTCATATTCTACAATTCTTTTTCTGACTTATATTTCTTGACATCTTTTCATCCTGTGAGTTTATTTTCTCACTGATTTGGCATCAGCTGATATAATAATTGTTGGCTCTATAGTTTTCTTCAAGAGACTGTAGTCCTCAATTGCCTTTCCCTGGCACAGTGGTTTGGAGAACATCTTGCTGATAGTTCCAACAGCAGTTGAATGGAAATGTGGCAACATGTTTAATACCAAAAAAAAAAAAAAAAAAAGACAGACGTCCCAGTGAAAAAATCTTGTTGCTTACCAATAAAATTAGAAGTTATCAAAAAAGTTCATAAGAGAATAAAGGACTCTCTGGATAAGCCTCTATTACTCAGGGATGACCATCCCCATCCCTCACTTCAGCTACACGTTCCTCACTTCCCCTAAATAGATATAAGTATTTAATGATGTGAAATACGGAGTGAACTTAGTAGCTTTGGTCAGGAGAAAGAACTAAAATTAGTTTTAGGGATAACTGACTAATGTACATCTTGGTTACTGAAATTGGTGGTCTGCCGTTCTAGCCTGGTTTTGAGTTTTCATGGACTTTGGAGGCAGTTCTGGATCCATCCATTCGATTACCAAACTCCTGGCTGATCACTTTACAGAGAGGTGACTGGTGTCTGTGGGTGTTGTGTGGAGGTGGCATGGGCACATTGAGTGCCTTTCTTCTTCATTCAGCCAGCGATTATTGGACACCTAGCGTGTGCCAGACATCATATTAGGCCCTGGGTCATAAGCATGTCTGCCCTCAAGGGTCTACCCAGAACAGAATCTACTAAAAACAAATCCCCATTGAATATGTATGCATGTGTGTGGGGTGGATCTGGCTTGGGTTTTAGAATTTGCATGAAGTATCTATTTTTTCTTTTGTTCCCTAAACTTTTTCCAGATTTATGTTTAGACCTCCTTGAGTTGAGAGCGCTGTGGGAAAAAAATGCAGCCTTTGCAAAGAACAGTTACTTTAAATGTAGTTCTATTTTATTGGCTTTTTAAAAGCAGAAGGCGTTTAAAGAAGACTTACTCGTGGTATCTCCTTTTGTCATGAAGACACTTAAGTGTTATCAAATAGGAGAAAGACAGAGGTCAGGGAAGGGATGGGTGAATTCAGATTTGTTAGCAATGGAATATGACAGTGTTGAATTGATTTTTAAAGGGAAAAATAGAAAATAGACAAAGATGAATGGTTATTAAAAGATCTGACTTGGGTTATTACAGGGAATTGAGTATATTGAGTCATGATGGTCTCTAGGTGAAGTTTCTGGTGGGTTATATGAACCCATTCTCTTGTGAGTTTGTGTTCATTTACTTTGCGTGTGAGTGTAGTTTTTAAATGTAAATGTTAAATATATGTAAATTATAAGTATTATGTTAATAAGGTGGTGAATTCTGGAAGAAGAAAAGTCCAATGACTCTTTCTGATAGTGGTTTGGCAGATTACTTGAAAGTAAAAACTACCCGTGTGAGGAAATTTCATCTGATAGGGCCAGTGTCTCAAAAAATCTATATGGAAAGCTGACAAAAGGCAGAGCTAGAAAGAAGGCCACCCACATAGCCTGCTATCCAGGACTATCTAAGAGATGACTGGGTTAGAGAGAGCGTTAAGTATGTAACTTAACTCTTAAACTTAAGTTGTTATAATTAAATAGGTAACTAAGTTTAAGTAAGTAAGCCTAAGTTCAAACAAGCAAAAAACATTTAAGTAAAATGTTGGCAGATTGTCATTTGAATATGTTTCAGCAGTGTTATGAGACTGAGTACAAAGAATTCATGATTAATACACAAAAACTACCTTCTTCTTTAGAGATGATGAATTATGTTTTTCTGTTCAAGGAAACCTATATGTCAATTTATAAAATATGTGAAGAATATACCCAGACACTGAAAGTACTCACATTTGCTTGATGTGCTGATGCTTGAATCACCCTTATATTATATTCATAAGATGTTAGGGCTGAAAGGGGTTTAAAAAATCTTCTAGGAGCCAGCCCCGTGGCCGAGTGGTTAAGTTCATGTGCTTTGCTTTGGTGGCCCAGGGTTTTCACTGGTTTGGATCCTGGGTGTGGACATGGCACCACTCATGAGGCCATGCTGAGGTGGCGTCCCACATAGCAGAGCCAGAGGCACTCACAACTAGAATATACAACTATGTACTGGGGGGCCTTGGGGAGAAGAAGAAGAAGAAAAGAAAGAGAAGATTGGCAACAGATGTTAGCTCAGGTGCCAGTCTTAGAAAAAAAATCTTCTAGGCTGATCTCTCCCATTTTCCAAGTGGGAAAACTGAGGCCCAGACATTTGACCAGTGAGGCACTAGCCCTATGTGCAAATATAGCTAGGAGGTAATGTGCCAAATAATTTACTTCGGTCGGAGGTAATAGCAAATAAAGTTCTTCCGTAAGTTATGGGTAGGCCAATGAGAAAATGAACCAATAGCAACATCTAGAGTGGGATTTTACGCTTCCTTTCTATCATTTTCCTTGAATGGCTGCTGTAGAAAGTGAAATCATACATATATTTTAGAATTCGTCTTAGGTTTTTGGAGAAAAGGCTTTGTTTTCAAGGGTGTGATGAGAGGAATAAACACTACAAATATCATTATTTAACATTTTTTGGTGTTTGCTATTTTGATACCCATAGCTTTGTCTTTAACTCAATGGACGGGAAAGGATAGAGAAAAATTAAATTATCTTGTGCTAGATACTATTCTATCTCTTTTCCTTTGTCATTCTCTTTCCATGTGCTAATGTGAGAGAAAACCAAAGTGTGAAGGGAATTGAATCAGGAATAGAACATTAACTTTTACTTCTTTATCTTGCATCTTATCTAGGCAATTCTCACTGTAGCTCTTGAGACAGACCTATCCACCTTTTGAAAAGAGTGTAGAAGTTGAAGGGAGAACAACAGCAGTGTATTTTTAGAATCTTTTTTTTCAAAAGTCAAACCTAAAATAAACCTGGCCTCAATTTCCAGCAGTAGCTTTATTTCACATCTCCTAAACCAGTGCTTAACTTTTATCATAAATTTGAAGAAGTTACCTTGTTACCTTAATGTTTTTTATACATAATACAATGTTGCCTCAAGTAACAAACTGTTATTAACTACCAAAGTTTGAAGAATAAGGTATCTAAAAGAACATTAAAATTAAAAAAAATTTTCACATGTCATTTCTGGAGATAAAGTTGAAGTCTGATTTGATTTTAAATTAAGATAGCATTTTTGGTTTCTGTTTATCTGTAGCAGCTAGACAAGCTTTTGCATATTCTCACCCCATCAGGCAACAATCTGAACAGTTTTTGTTGTATAGTTTCCTTAGAATAGAAAAAGTAGCACAGTTTGAATGGCATGTTGATTATGAAAAGACATTAATGAAATTCTTTTTGATCTCAATAAACTTTAAATTGAAGCAAAAACTAGAAAAAGAATGTGATCTCCAAGTTAGGCCAGCAAATGTAGGGCTCGTGTGAAACTCCACGAAGAAAGCGAGGGAGAAGCAGAGAGCAAAATCCACCAGAACTCTGGAAAAAGGAATAGGAAGGTCAGGAAGGGAAATAGATGGATATCACATCTTAGCTTGTCTTCTAGTCTCATTTCAGAAAGTGCCAACAGAGGAAATAAAAGTGTGAATCCGAAGGCTTATGGAGATCAGATATTATGGAAGATGGCTGTCTCTACACTTAAAAAAAAAACAGAGAAGGCCTTTAAACATCTTGAAGAATACAGAAGGCATGAGATAAAAGATTGATACATTAAACTCCATTTAAGAAGAGATAGTATGTGTCACAGGCAGAAGATAAATGTCACCACACCTGGAAGAAACTATTTATAACATGTGTCAATAGACAAGGGGTAACTCCTTAATACCCAAGGAGCGCCTGTGTATCAATAAGAAAAATGACTGTTAATCTAATAGAAAAAGGGGCACAGAAGATGAACAAACAGTTCACAGAAAAGGAATTACAAATGACACTTACAAAGATGAAATTATGTTCAATTTATTATAAGAGAAATGCAATTTTAATCTGTTTAGCCTATTAAATTGCCAAAGATCTTGACGTTTGTTAATACATTATGGTGGCAAGGCTTTGAGGAAACTGACAGGCTCATACATTGATAGGGGTACAGAATGGTACAGCAATTTGCAATATTGCCAAAATTAAAAATTCACCTAGGAAATCTAAGAAATTTTTCTACAGATATACTTGTACATTGCAGAATGAATTTGTGCAGACTTCCATTGCAGCATTGTCTGTAGTGAAAAAAGATTTAGAGAGCTAAATATCTGTCAATATAGGATTGGTTAAATAAGGAGCAGAGCCAAAAGTGGGTAGCTGTTAAAAAGAACGAGATCATTCTATGTTTGCTGATGTGGAATGATCTGTAAGATATAGTAAGGGAACAAATCAAGGTGTAGAGTAGGATATGGCCATTGGTGTTAAATATGAGATTATAAATATGTGTTTATGCCAGTAACTGTACACTGTCTCTGGAAAGTGACGCAAGAAACTGGTAACAGTGATTGCTTCTGGGGAAGAGAACTGGGTGGTTGGGGTGGGGATGGGAAGGACACCTATTTAGTATACTTAGTAACACGCTTTACTACCATTTGAATTTTTGAATATGTGAACGTATTATCTATTCAAACCAAGATAATTTTTAGATTTCTTGGGGATCACTTGTACTAATCAAGAATGTTGAGTAGAAGTTGTAACCAGTAGCAATCCTTTGTAAGGTTGGGGCCCATTCTGTGTTGATATAAGAACATGGTAGTTGCCATAATGACTCACCCTCGCTACTGTTCTGACAGGCTAAAGTTCAGAGGAGGGAAACTGGAAGAGGTTGCCCTTTGGGACAAAGTTGATTGGTTCTGTGCAGTTGCCCTGCCCTTGCCACTACGTCCCCAGCTGTCTGGTCTTACTGGGAGGGAGACCGGAGGGACACTGATTAGGACCAGGGTGCGGATGAGATTTCAGGGAGAACAGACATTGAAGAAGGTGGTGGCAGAAGCCTGAGGCTGGGAAAGCACAGAAATGGAGATGCTATTAGTTGCTACTCCAATTCCATCAGACGCAGCTCACAGTGGCAAAATAGAGAAAAATGTTATTTATGAGTCACAGGCTTGAGTTCCTCTGCTACCCCTGAGGTTTGGTATGGGGTCTAGGAATCTGCATTTTTTAAAAGAGCCCTTGGTTTTGAGAGCCTGTTCTGAGACTCTCTGATCTCTTCCACCTGCCTGTGTCATAGATAAGATGATCCCTTTCATCTCGTGAAATATCCACTCCCTGGAATATATTTTTATAATTACTTCCAAAACCATTTATGGTTTCTACTCTTAAACACATGCTTTCATAAGAGTGATTGTTTTGTTGTGCTTTGCCCTCCTAGATCCCACAAAGGGGTATCAAATATTAAGGTAAAGAATAGTTAGAAGGAGGAAGCCGAAGTAGCAACTGAATGTTTATGGGTCATAGCTTTGGGAAGAGAAATTATGTGCTGATATGAATTTAATAAGCAATAATATGAATAATTATGACTTATGTGGAAGAAAAGGAAAAGCTTGGTGACAGAGATGTGATGCTGCAAAATAATTTTCCTAAAAGGAAATAAAAATAATTAATTATCATCACTAATACATATTTATTCAAAGTTAATAGACAGAGCCCTTCATTTTAAACCAGAAATGACACTGACAAATTGTACAAGGGGAAAATACTACATCAGTCTCCTTTAACCTATAGATGTGAAGTTAGGATTAAATATGTATCCCAATAAATGAATCGAGTAAATAATATGCACTCCTTTTCTCTGTGGAAGTTCTGGTATTTTAGTGGCTATGTTCCTTTTCAAAAAAGTTTATTTGGAAACTAGGAGAAATAGGCAGCAGCCTCGTAGTGGCATGCCACGAGAAGCTTTTGGTGTCAAAGTCGGGTGATTTGAAGAGTAGAGAATGATAGTGGTGGGTGGAGAAAGGTCAGAGATGCTCTGTCTCACAGGAGAGGAGGCACTGGAATGTCTTGGGGAGGATGTGTGGCAGTGTCTGGAAGATCCTTTCCCTGACTTTCCAGGGCTCTTGAAATTTCAGGATGCATTTGATCCTTAACTACTGTATCTAATTCCTAATGGAATTTTGGGAGCAGGTTTAAGCTGACATGAATGAACATTTAACTACATTTCTTTAAGAGACTCTGTAGCATATATTAAATACATGTGAACATGGAATTGTGCTAAACTGTTTCTTTTCCTTGCCACACATTCAACTTCTTTTTTTTTTTTTTCTGTACATGCTTCTTTGAAAATAGCCTGCAATCTTGTAGTGCTGTTTATCACAATACACTCTTTTTGGAGGGGCAGTTTATATTTGACAGGAAGAGCCCTGGAGTAGGTTTCATGGATATTCAAGTTCTCTTCCCGGTTTCTCCATTTGTTAAGCACCCGATCCTAGGCCAGTAACCTCTGGGAGCCTCATCAGATAAATGAGGGTAAAATGGTGGTTGTTGGAATGATCACATTTCCCATTAATATGTGAGAACACTTAGAGAACTATTAAGTCCTCTGTAGAGAGGAGGTACAGTTATTAATCATTACATTAAATTCCCATTTACCTAGAATCCAAATAACCAGAAAACCAAAATAACTGCGTTTTTCTGTTGACTTGTCCAGAGATAACTGATTTAACGCAAACCTGCCTTGTGGAGCTATAAATTCAGAAGTGACTTGGAAATCAAATAATCAAATACCAATTACAGTTTTATTACATTCAGTAGTTTTTTTTTTAATGGTCAACAGTATGGTTCTTTGAAAATTAATTTATTACATGTGGAAAGTCTAAGTGGAAAATCTCAATTTTTGACCAATTTGTGGTAAAGCAGGCATTAGTCACGAAGGTCCACCCATCTCTGGCTGCTTCTGCCCGTGCTGCCCTTCCCTCTCCCACCCAGCCGAGGCTTTTTGCCCCCTCTCTGCCCCCATTGCCTGGCCATTGTCCTTTCCACACCCATGTCTCTCTCTCCCGGTACTTCCTACTGGCCCCCTTGCACCTCATCATTCGTGAAACCCCATGGCAGTCACTGTCCCCTACAACTCCGCGCTGCTTCTTGTTCCCCTGTTCCACTGTGCATCTTCCTTTGGTTGCGTCCTTGTATGTGTTGCCTTCCCAAGCAGAGGGGGGCTCCTTTTTTAGGGCCACGCCTCCTTACTCTTCCTTTCTGTCTTTAAAGCTCCTTAGGTGTCCTCTCTGTTGGACATTTGGTTGCTTCCCTCAGAGTGTACTTCCCTGCACTGTGGCACTTCATTTTTCTGTCCCACAAGTGACGCTTACCCCCATTAAACATGAACTTTCCCCCTCTAGATTTAGACCTTTTCCTTTTTTTTTTTTGGAGGAAGATTAGCCCTGAGCTATCTGCTGCCAATCCTCCTCTTTTTCTGAGGAAGACTGGCCCTGAGCTAACATCCGTGCCCATCTTCCTCTACTTTATACGTGGGACGCCTGCCACAGCATGGCTTGCCAAGCGGTGCCATGTCTCCACCTGGGATCCGAACTGGTGAACCCTGGGCTGAGAAAGCAGAACGTGTGCACTTAACTGCTGCTCCACCGGGTCAGCCCCAGACCTTTTCTTAAAAATGGAAATCTCTCTAGAATGTTTGATATACTTCACTTTAAAGAATTGCACATGGGGGGCTGGCCCCGTGGCCGAGCGGTTAAGTTCGCGCGCTCCGCTGCAGGCGGCCCAGTGTTTCGTTGGTTCGAATCCTGGGCGCAGATATGACACTGCTCATCAAACCACGCTGAGGCAGCGTCCCACATGCCACAACTAGATGGACACACAACGAAGAATATACAACTATGTACCGGGGGCTTTGGGGAGAAAAAGGAAAAAATAAAATCTTTAAAAAAAAAAAAAAAAAAGAATTGCACATGGAAACCCCAACAACAGAGGGCCCACTAAAGAGATGCAGTGACTCAAGACTAAGAACGTCCATTATTGCTCACGCCTGTAATGCAGATGACTTTGGCTGTGGGCAGCACTAATTGCTTCTTTGCCAAATAATCCCAGAATTTTTCTCCTTTGACTCTTAGCTGACTTTTTTTTCTTGAAGATCTTTTGCTTTCTCAGAACTTCCATTAGCTGTCAGGCTTCTGACACCTGTGCATGCTGCTCCTTCCATGAGATGAGCCTTCTCTCCTGACACATAAGAAACATTGGTTCAAAATTTAATTTTGTTTCAGCCACATCTTTGAAGTACTGAGTAAGGAATGCTTCTTGCCTCTCATTTTACTGAAGCTGCTTTTCTTTAGCTCAGAGGTTCATTTTCCAGATTAAGATGGTACAAAGTCTCACTCAGTGCTGGGTAAATCTGGTATTACTTTGTTATTAGGTTATGGGAGGGGTTATAGTTACTTCGAATATTGGAAATGAATTATCATTCTGACATTCGTTTAATCCTATCATCTTTCTCAGGATCATTAATTTATTTGACAGAATATTTCTTGGGTATCTGCTATGTGCCAGGCTCTGTGCTTTGAAGTCAGAAAAGGCCTCTGCTCTCATGGAACTGACATTCTAATGAAGGAAGACAATCAGTAAAAGTACCTTGCTGTTTTAGATACCGTTAAGAACTATGAGGACAATAAAAATGAATGATGGGGCAAAAGCAGTTGTTGTTGGTGGGTGTATTAGTTTCATGGGGCTGCCATAACAAAGTACCGTGAACTGGGTGGCTTAAAACAATCAAAATGTGTTGTCTCACAGTGCTGGAGGCTAGAAGTCCAGAAGCAAGATGGAGCCTTCTTCGCCTCTTCCATCTGCTGGCAGCCCCAGGACTTCCTTGGCTTGTGGTAGCATCTGCCTCCTTCTTCACTTGGCCTTCTTCCCTGTGTCTGTGCTGTGCGTCTCCTCTTCCTATAACGACACTGGTCATAATGGATTAAGGGCCGACCCTACACCAGTATGACCTCATTGTAACTACCTTGCAACAACCCTGTTTCCAATTGAGGTCACATCTGAGGTGTTGGGGGTTAGGACTTCAACATATCTTTTGGGAGGGGACACAGTTCAGCCCATAGTGGTGGGCTTCTTTGGGTGGACTGGCCAAGCAAGGCATTACGAGGCAGAGACATTTGAGCTGAGCCTGAATAATGGGAAGGGGCAGGTTGTGAAAAAATCAGGGTGCAGATCCTTACCTGCTAGAGGGAACAGCAAGTGCAAGGACTCAGGGAATGAGCCTGGTGGAGTCTAAAGTACGTACATTAGATTTTACACTCTTAAAAAGGGCAGAAAAGATGCCTGGTTCAGCAGGTTACTTTTATAGTTAAAGTCAATTGGATTTTACTTTTGAGCACTCTTGGATGTTTTTACTTTTAGTCGGGCAAAGACTGAAACAAATTTTCTTTAAAAATTAGCTGCTGAGGAACCAGGCCTACCAGAAGTGGCTAATCACGTTTTAAGACTCTTGTTGATTAAAAGTTCACTTTGCATTTTAATAGTAGAATTCTCCATCACTCTATTTGAGTGTATTAACTTAAAAGCTTTAAGTATAACAATATCTGAGAATTAAGCAGACTTTGTAATAGGAGAGATTATTTTCCAGTGGTAAGAAATTAATTAAGGCTAAATATAGCCTTTGAAAACCTAACATTGTATATTTTCAACAAGATTATAACATCATTGTCGTTGTCCTCTATGACACCTAGTGTTAAGTAGCATTAGTGTGATTTATGTTATATATTATGAAAACTCTTAGTTTTTTTAATTTAAAAATTTATATAGAATACAGAAAAATCTATATGGAAATAAAAATTTCCTAGGGTAGTTAGTCAAGAAGATTTTGTGTTAGACAGATTAGCGCCTTTTAGCATTCAGAAGTAGGATAAGGTAACAAAATATTGTGATATTTAATGCAAAATTGACATTATGAAATATGTATTAGTAGATTGTATATGTGTACTTTAGCCAGAATTTCGCTGTAGTTAACACAGATGTATTTGTTTATGTTACAGAAAAAGCATATTACTTATGAATAACACTCTTTTATAGAAAGTTCTAAATGAGTTCAAAAATGCTGATGTTAAATTAGATTTTTATAGTAAATGGCTATTTAGGTAAGGTTTAGGATTACAAGCACAGACTGGGGCCAAGGCTGCCTGAGTTCAAATCCTGGCTTCACTTTGTCCAGTTGTGTGACCTTGAATAAGTGATTTAACCCTTTTCTGCCTTAGTTACCTCATTCGTAAAGGGAAATATAAAACTGGTACCTAACACATAGGGTTATCGGGAGGATAGAGTGAGTTAATGCAGAGACATTTCTTAGAACAGGCACATAATAAGTCCTAGATAAGTACTAGATGTTATTATTTTTGGCATGTTAATTGAAAATTAGGTATATTAGTATTCATTAATTGGAAAATTTATTATGTAAATATAAATACAGCCATAGTGTCCCTTATGCCTTGTTACAAGTGGAAAGCTAATTTGGGCGAGATAAGAAAATTGTCAACAGTATTTGCAAGGCTCTGTTTTAATGTTAGTAATCTGTTTAAAGTATTTTATATGCTTACCCATTTAGTTGCTTATAACAATGATTGTGTTCAAGAGATTTTGTTAGGTCTTAAGGGAGAAGTAAAGATGATTAAGCTGTCAATCCTGCGCTCAAGAACCTGCCCATCCAACAGGGGAGATAAGACATACTTGGTATAATATGAACTGTAATGAGGTAAGGGTCACACCGAGAGTGTGACGTAGTGCTGGGAGGACGTCTGGAGGCTGGGAAGCAGCTACGGAGGTTTTGTGGGGAAGACAGGCATGGATGAAAATTTAGAAACTGATGACACTTTTAGGGGATGGGAAGAATAAAGGAGAATTCTGAATTAGAGAAGGAACAGTTAGATAAATAGGCGAAAGACCGAGAATCATATCCCCGAGTCAAGAGAGGAAAGAATTTCTAGGAAGAGAAGTGGGCTATCAGAAATATGACAGAAGAGTCAAGGGGAATGAGGATTGAAGAAAGACCCTGAAAAGTATTCCCTCCTCATCCTCCTTGGGGCCAGAGGGATTTGGTTGGGGATTCATTGGCTTTTCTTGACAAAAGAACATAGAGCAGAATTTCTGGGACATGGCACATAACTGAAAAAGCATCAGGTCAGGTAGGAGATATTCTATTTATATTGGTGAGATTCAAATGTAGTGAAATTTCTAGGAGTTTTTTGGGTTTTCTTTTGTAAATTCCTTAAAGAGCACTTTTAAGACTAGCCATCAATCTTTTAGCATTTTTTGTCTGCCAAGCATTCTCCTAAACTTTTGAGATGATTATCCTCCCATTTAAAGCTTTGCAGCTGCTCTTGCAGTAGATATGGGTACTTCCGTTTTACAGATGAGGGAAGCCATGGTCCAGAGAGGAGGTGACCAGCTCACAATCTGTCCGTAGTAAGTTATCAAGCTCGATTTGAAGCCAGTCTGTCTGAAGCCTGGACTCAACCAATTTTGGATAATAATTGTTTAGTGACCTCAAGACATTTTAGATGCAGAATTGTTGAGACCCAACTTTCACTGATGACCAGCCATGCTGGCCTCCTTGCTGTTCTTTAAATAAACCCGGATGTTCTCACTTCAGAGCCTTGGCACTTTTTCTTTTTCTTTCTTTAGAACACTCTTCTCCCTGCTTTGCCTCATGGGCTCTTCCTTGCCTTTCCTGTGTCAGCTCAAGTGTCAGAGAGGCCTTCCCTACCACTCCACTGAAGTACGTCCATCACTGCCCAGTGCACCCCGATCTGAGAACATCTCCTTCCTTGTGTGTTTGTCTGTTGTTGTTCATCTCCCAGTTTTCAACGTCTAGCTTGGTTACTGATGTATTCTCAGGACCTAGTTCATGATGAGTACTCAATAAATATTTGTGGAATTAATCAATGCATAATATCTCAAAGATACAAGATTTTAGTAATTGGTAAGATTTTTCAGGTTTATGGAGATACCAGAAGTGTCAGCTCATGTCCATGATTGCTTCTTTCCTATGTGATGTATATGCCTTTCCCAATAATTTTAAATTAAAAGCTGGGTAACATTTTAAAGGAAAGCTGTACAGATTTCTTCTGTATTTAAAGTGATACAAGTTCATTGTAGAAAAATTTGCAAACACAGAAAAGAATATTTTAAAATCACCTGTAAGACTGTTTCTGGAAGCTAAATTTTAACATTTGGATATATTCCTTCAATTCTTTACAGATTGCTTTCTTTTATTCAACAGTGTATCATGAATATTTCTTGTGTCATTTATTATTCTCCTAAACTTAATTTTTTAAATAGATTTTTTTTAAGCAGTTTTAGATTCACAGCAAAATTGTACAGAGATTTCCCACATACCCACTTCCCCCAAATAGGCGCAGCCTCCAGTGTGAACACCCAGCACGAGTGGTACATTTGTTCCAGTCAGTGAACCTACACTGACACATCGTCATCACCCAAACACCATAGCTGACATTAGGGTTCACTTTTGGTGCTGTACATTCCATGGGTTTTGATAAGTATGTGATGGCATGTGTCCACCATCATAGTATCATGCAGAGTAGCTTCACTGCCCTCAAAACCCTCTGTGCTCGGCCTAGTCATCCCTCCCTCCCCCCAGTCCCTGGCAACCATTGATCTTTTTTACTGTCTCTATAGCTAAACTTAATTTTTAGTGGGTGCGTAATGTTCCATTTTATGCACATTCTGTGTTTTACTTAATTCTAGTTGGACAGTTAGGTGGCTTTTTGGCATTATAAATAACCTGATGAATGGCCCTTTGTACATATCTTTTGTTTACAACTCTGATTGTTCCCTAGAATGGCCAGATTAAGGATTAAGGGATATGAACATTTTAAGGTCTTTGTTACATAGCCTCTAACAGTTCAGCCCTTCAGCGTTCTTTTAAAGCATGTTTTGCTCCCACGAAGAACGTAGGAGAGGGCTTAGTAAAAATTTTTGTCCTATTAGTGGTGCAAATATACATACAACAATAATATGTGAAGTTTACTACATGTCAGGCATTGTTAAGCACTTAATACTTGAATTAGCCCATTTAATCCTCACAACAATACTATTGGTTAGTACTATGATTAGCTCCATTTTAAAGATGTGAAAACCGAGGCACAAAGAGGTTAAGTAACTTGCCCAAATGATTTCCTTAACTGTAATCTGGGGATGCTATTAGGACCAAACTCTTGAGTTGTTGTGTCGAGTATTCTCTGCTCCTCTGGCCCATAGTAAAAACTCACCAAGTGTCACCAGTCATATTGGGGAGTCATCACCGTGGTAGAAGTGGTAACATCAAAGACATGACAACTAAAATGACCACAGAGAATTTAATTGACTCTTAGTTTTTCAGTTAATGGATAAATGTTCAAGTAGAAATTTCTTTCAAATTCAACTTTGTCTAACTCCCTTGGCATTCAGTACATCATTGGTGTTTACTATTACTCAATGACTGTTTATGAATTTTTTTATTTTCTGAGAGGAAATTGGATGTAGCACATGTCCAATGGACGCTTTGGGTTCTTAATTCTGGCTTTGCTGTCTTCAGTGTATAAATACTATCTGGCAGATAGTAAAACATGACCAAAATTATTAATCCCGATTGGGGATTAAAAGAAGCATAAACATAAAACCCAGTTTTCTAAAATCAAATGAAAGCTTGCATGTGTTGGTATTAAAGGCAGCATTTTACTGTTGGGCTTTACTGTGGAAATTCTACTTTAAACCAATAAAAATAAGCATTCTTTTCCCTCCTCTCTGCTCTTCTCCCCCAAACCCTAACCGTTACCCCTCCATACACAATATTTCTGTTGATTTGCTCCTAAGGATTCTTGTGTATTTGCTGCTAGGTGTTTTCTGGGTCTTTTTACAAGAAGGCACCTGATTTTACTGCCTGGGTTTGGGGCTGTATCCTTTGGCTCCCTGGCTCACTGGGATGTTGAGTCTTCAACCTTTTGCTACCTTTGAGTGACTGCTCTGATGTCATGGGGAGCCTCAGTGGGACTGATGACCATTAAGGGTTGTTTTTTATTTTCTCTTGTTAAATCCCCAAAACTAATGCTATTAAAGAGCTTTTCATAGAAATAGAAAGGGCTCTCTATTCATCTTTTCAACTCCCACATCACATAGCCCTGTACATAGTGGGCATTCAGTAAGTGTTGAATATATAATTTCTGTTAATTCATTCATATAAAAATACACTGTACATTGTTTGCTATTAGAAATGCTAATTATAGGTTTGTTTCATTTGTATTTATGCTCCAATCTTTGGGAGCACTGAAGAAAAAACTTGTAGAGTTTTTTTTTTTTTAACTTCAAAGGAAAACACATATTTGGATAAAGCAGTGCCTGTTCTGTTCTCAAATGTCCATTATAAGGTAGCTAACTGACAGTTAATTGTTTCTCTATGTAAGAAATATTTAAAAAAATACTTTGAGAAGAATGCCTAATTATTTTTGCGAGCAGCCCACATAATGTGAAATGATGAGGTTTAGGGATTCCATTTTTCAAAGCCAAGAATAAAATAATCAAAGGTTAAAATGGATTTCTTTAAGTTGGAGATGCTGGAGTTTTTTTCTGATTTAAAACAGGCCACTTGACATTTCTCTGCAAAGCGCTAACTTATGAGTTAAATGAAAGCAAGTTTCTTTTTGTTCAGGCACTTTAAAAAGCTACCCACAAATCATGATGTAACTTTCTTCCTTTCTCCCCTGCTGGCATCCTCTGATGACTGTACTTAAAACAGGAAATTAGTAATCTCTTTTTGAGGATGGTGGGAGAGTGTTGTCTCTGACAAATTAGTTCATACATCTGCCCCCAAGTTTTAGGTTAAATATGCAACTCACGTGATAATACTGTGTCTAAATTTGCTTTGTGCTAGAATGTATTACTGTGTGTGTGGCGAGGGTGTTACTTGATAATTTTATGCTATTTTCCATAATTCCTGGGAATTTTCTTCCCAGAATAGATGGATTTTCTTTAGGAATTCCAGAAAGCTTTTAGAGAAATATTCCTAAAATTGTGTATTTTATAAATATATATCATTATTGAGGATTAAGATTAAATCATCTTTCTGATTTGAAGATGGTTAAGAATCATGGTTAGTACTCTGTCTGAAGAAAATATTGGTAGGCAGTGTTGGGAGTTGGCAGTTGGTAGGCAACTGATTTTCATAAAATCAGAATGACAACTTGAGAGGGAAAGAATGGCCGTTCTTCAAAATGATGGTTCTTTTGGGATTACTTCGAGAATATTTTGTGACAAACAGATGCCTGAAGTATCTGTCATTATATTTTCTTCGTGTCTCAGTACTTAAGACTTAACTAGCACCTTAGCCTTTCCAGCATTACCCGAATCACAGAAATTATCTTGTGTAAATGAAGAAACTGAGGTTCTGAGAGGGTGAGTGAGGTGTCCAAGCCAGTATACTAGACTTGTACTAACATCACATCCTGGCTGCTAAACCATCCTGACCTGGTGCATGGTGCACAGTAGGGATGATTTGCAAATATGCGTACAGATGTAGAGAAAATGCTGATGGGACCGACAGTCTTCCTGCTCATCCTGAGAAATCTGTCTGCAGATCAGGGTTCATGGCTGCTCTTACATGTGTTTACTGCAGTTGTAGTGCCTTTTCAGATATGATATCAGCTTTAAAATCAAGTCACGTTGTAGGCACATATAGATTCTGTCTTAGTTCGGGCTGCTGTAATAAAGTATTATAGACTGGTGGCTTGTAAACAACAGGCAACAGTTCTGGTGGCTGGCAGTCTTAGATTAGGGTACCAGCATGGTAGGTCGGGTTCTGGTGAGGACCCCCTTCCGAGTTGCAGGCTTCTGCACATGTCAGAAAGAGGGAGAGAGACCTCTCTGGGGTCCCTTTTTTTGAGGGCACTGATCTCATTCATGAGGGCTCTACTCTCTTGATCCAATTACCTCCCAAAGGCCCCACCTCCTAGTACTATCACTTTGAGAGTAGGATTTCAACATATGAATTTTGGAGGAAATAAACTTTCAGTCCACTGCATTGCTCCTTAATAAAAATTTGTTGAATAAATGAATGAGCCGTTTAGAAAGAGCAGTCTTTTGGGAATTGCAGAATCCAGATACACTTTGGATCACAGTTATTAAGCAACCGTTCCAATGGGACCCTGCCGTGAGGGCTTATTATATAGGAACCTCATAATAGTATTGTTTCGTTTCTCTACTCCCAACCGTTATGTTGTTTTTATCACATTTAACTTTTACACATGCTATAAACCCCACATTACTTTGTAATCATTTTTTTAACAGTTATCTTTTAAACAGTTATCTTTTAAAGAGATTCAAATAATAATTTAAAAAATCTTATATATCTGGCCATGTATTTACCATTTATGGTGCCCTTCATCTCTTTTTGTAGATCCATATTTCCATCTAGAGTCATTTCCCTTCTGCTTAAAGGACTTCCTTGAACATTTCTTGTGTTGATGAATTCTTTCAGCTTTTGTGTGTCTGAAAACATCTTTATTTTGCCTTCCGTTTTGAAAGCTATTTTTATGGGGTGTAAAATTCTGAGTAAACAGTATTATTTTCTTGGAGTACGTTAAAGATATTGCTTCCTGCTTGTGTTGTTTCCATTGAGAAATCTGCTGTTATCCTTATCTTTATACATACTGTCTTTTTTTTTCCCCTCTGGCTGCTTTTCAGATTTTCTCTTGATCACTGGTTTTGAGCAATTTGATTAGGATGTGCCCTGACGTGATTTTCTTCATGTCTCTTGTGCTTGGGGTTCACTGGGCTTCTTGGATCTGTGGGGCTTTAGTTTTCAAGAAAGTTTGAAAATTTTCTGGCATTATTTCTTCAACAAATTTTTTCTATCCTGTCTTCACTCTCCTTTCCTTTGGGAGCCTCTGTTACCTCTGTATAGATTGCTTGAAGTTGTCTCACAGCTCAGTGATACTCTGTTCTCTTAAAAAAATTCTCTTTTCTGTTTCACTTTGGATAGTTACTATTGCTATACCTTCAAGTTTAGTAATCTTTTCTTTGTCAATGTCTAAAATATTGATCCCATTCGGTGTATTTTTCATCTCAGACCTTGTAATTTTCATCTCTAGACGTGGTATTTGGGTCTTTTGAAATGTCTTCCATCTCTCTTTTAACTTTTTGAACATACACAATACAATTATAACTGTTTTAATGTCCTTGTCTGCTAATTCTAATATTTGTATCAGCTCTGGGTTAGGATTGAGTAATTGATCTCCCCTTATGAGTCATGTTTTCCTGCTTCTTTGTGTACCTTGTAATTTTTTATTGGATGCCAAATATTGTGAGTTTTACCTCTTTGGGTGCTGGATAGTTTTGAATTCCTATAAATATTCTTGAACTTTGTTCTATGATGTGGTTAATTTACTTGGAAATAGTCTGATTCCTTTAGGTCTTGCTGTAAGATTTATTAGGGGGACTAGGACAGTGCTTAATTTGGGGCTAGTAATTCCCCAGGATGGGGCAAGACTCTTCTGTGTACCCTGTCCAGTGTCCCCTGAATCGTGAAGTTTTCTAGTCTGGCAGGTGGGAGCAGGCACACTGTTCTTGATTCTCTGTGAGTGCGGGTACTGCACTGTCATCTCTCATCCTCTCTGGCTATTCTTTTACCAGCCCCCTCAGTTTCCTTACACTCATGAGCAGAACTCAGCTGACTCTTGAGGGGAACTCTTTGCACATCTGCAAAATTCTCTCTCTGTGAGGTTCTCTCCTTCGAACCATAGTTGCCTTGGTCCTCTCGGACTCTCCACTCAGTAAGTCTGCTGGACCCTGCCTGGCTTTGCCCTCCCTTGGCCACAGCTGGAAACACTCAAGGCAGTAAGCTGGTGCAATCTGAGGACTCACCTCACTTGCCTGTCTTTCAGAGATCGCTGTTTTTCATTGTCTGAAAGTGTCTTGAAAACCATTTCTTCATATGTTTTGTCCACTTTTTGGTTGATTCAGATTGGAAGGTAAATTTGGTCCTTGTTATATCCTCTTGGCCAGAAGTGGAGGTTTCCCTGGGATCTGTTGAAAGTGAGGAGACAGGGACTGGTCTTGTGGCCAAGTGGTTAAATTCGCATGCTCTGCTTTGACAGCCTGGGATTTGCTGGTTTGGATCTTGGGTGTGGACCTACACACTACTCATCAAGCCATGCTGTGGTGGCATTCCACACAGAAGAACTAGAATGACCTACAACTAGGACATAAGGCTATGTACTGGGACTTTGTGGAGGAAAAAAAAGAAAAGAGGAAGATTGGCAACAGATGTTAGCTCAGGGCCAATCTTCCTCACCGAAAAAAAAGAGAGAGAAAGTGAGGAGACAGACAAAAGTGAAATAGAGACCTTAAAGGGTTGCATCAAAAGTTTATGTAGTCCATGTGGTGAATGGGAAAGCCTGGCTGAGATGGTGAGTTTCTCCAGCAATGTTCAGAAGCGACTGAAGTAGCTGGCTAATGGTTTTATTGATTCATTGATTGATTGTTCTTGTTTAGCTACAATTTGTTTGTTTGTTTGTTTAGTGCGTACTCTGTGCCAGGGTCGTGACATAGATTATTTCTCATCCTCACAATAGACCCAAAAAGTGTCGTTATTGATAATCCTTCTCCACACCCCTCCCGACCGTTCCCCTATCCTCAGCCCCAGCCCTTCTCAGTATCACAGATGAGAAAATACAAGTGTCAGGTGACTGACTGCCAGAGCCCTGCACCTTGTAAATTGTATAATCAGATTTCAAACCCAGGTCCCTGTAGCTTCAAAACCAGTTGGTCCATACTACTTCCTTTTTCCAAGGTTGGAATTTGTGTTGAGTGAGTGATTGGGGAATTGAGATTTCAAAAGGGAGAAGTTGAAGTGACAGCTCATGATTAACTAGACCAGCAAAGGAGGGAGTTAAAGATGAAGGCTGATGGATCAGAAGAAAAGAGTTCAGAGGCCTCAGGGTCTCTGGTGCTGACAGTGGCTGTCATGGCCTTGAAGAAGTCCCCAGTATTTTACCTGATCTGATTAGTCCTGGATCTCTATTAAACAGCTCCAGATAGATTGTAGGTCTGAGAAAGACAAAACAACAATGCTTCTGGAAAAAAATAAGCAAAGGTTTTTAAACAAGACATAAAGAATGCTTATCATAGAGGAAGATATTATAAATTAGACTATGTTAAAGTTCTTTTCATCAAAAACACTAGCAGAGAGTAAAAAAGCAAGCAACAGGAGGAGGAGATATTTCCAGTACGTATAGCCAAACCGTTTTTAGGTCAGTCACTCGGACAAATGAGAAGTTACATGTAGTCGCTTATTAAAACACTGAAATGTTTTACTCTTTCTATTGGAAATTCATTAACAGACATGATGGCTTTGTATATTTCCAGAATTGTTTGTCTAATCCTCTTAAAGGCATTATACCACTAAGCAGCAGAGCTAAGTGTTTGATCAGTTTTAATTAGAACGATCATTTGTCACACTTTAGAAGCATTTGGCTCTTGGCTATAGAAGTATCAAAGGCTGGGCAGAGAAGTATTAATTCTGCCATCTTTTAAAGTTACATTTTGAACCATTAAAACAATTGAGTCAGTATATGACCTTCAACTATTCAAGCCTTTTCGGTATGCTGGTTAATCAGATTATGCATCTAATTTTTCCACAGTTCTTTCATTAATATAATATATGGAGGCTATGCAATTAAGATTTATCTTGTTGGCTATTTTGAGAAAGTCAGCATCTAATTTTTGTCTTGTATGAAGAATTAAAGTGTTTTCCAATTGGTAGGGTGAAACAAAAAGGGATCCTTCTTGGGTTCTTGTATGGGTAAAAAGCTATTGGAAATTATGTCAACACAAAGGAAAGCGAGAAGTCACAGATTACTTAATACTGCATGGTCAGGGATTGCCAAGCAAGCCCTAGCACTGAGACTGAGTCCACAAGCTGCATGTGAAAATCAGTGTCACTACTTGATAGTTTTCCTCTATACGCTGTAGACCAATGGGACAAAAATAGCACAAGACTATGAAGTCGTGGGCGTGTAACCCATATACAGTAACGCATCACTTAACAACGGAGATACGTTCTAAGAAATGCATCGTTAGGCGATTTCATCATGGTGTGAACATGATAGTGTACTTACATGACCCGGATGCTACAGCCTGCTACACTCCTAGGCTACGTGGTATTAATCTTATGGGACCAAAAGCATATATGCTCTTCTTTGTTGACCCAAACATTATGTGGCTCATGACTACTTAGCCATATTGTTTTTTGTCCTTTTGTTCTCCAGATATAGAAAGTCAGAAAGTTTGATTCTTGTTGAATTGCTTACAAAAGGATTTAATTCACTTACCCAAGGTTTAGTAACCTCTTTACCAACTCTCCCTTATAGGAGTTGGGTTTTTTAAATGAGGAAGTGGTATAACCAATGGGTCCCTGCTTATAAAGATGGTCCTGTATGTGTGCCTCTGTGTGTGTGCACCTGTGTGTGCTGGTGTAGTGGGGTAGTATCTTAGTTACCTGTGGCTGCTATAACAACTTACTACAAACTTGGTGGCTTAAAACAACACAGATTTGTTCTCTCATAGTTCTGTAGGCCAGAAGTCCAAAATCAGTTTCACTGGGCCCAAACCACGGTGTTAGCAGGGCCACTGTCCCTCCAGAACATCTAGGGAAGAATCTGTTCCTTGCCTCTTCCAGCGTCTGGTGACTTGGAGTTCCTTGGCTTGTGGCCACATCTCTCCAGATCTCTGCCTCATCTTCACATGGCCCTTGCCTCTGTGTGTGTCTTCTGCTTTTCTGTATATGTCAAAACTCCCTCTGCCTCTCTTATAAGGATCTACATAATTGTATTTAGGGCCCATCCAGGTAATCCAGGACAAGTACCTACTCTCAATATCCTTAACTTAATTATTTTTGGGCCATATAATGTAATATTTTCTCTTTGGCCATTTAAGGTAACGTTCATCAGTTCTTGGGGTTAAGGAGTGAGCATATCTTTGTGGGGCCATTTTTCAGCCTACCGCAGTTGGTTTTTCCAGCTGTGAGTACACCTGCCATCGGGAGATGCCTGCAGAGGTAAATTAGCGATCGTCTGGATGCCATGAATATGCAGGGGAAGTCACCTGTAGGAACCCTTGGTGTGCTAGGCTAGAATTATAGCCTCTGGGTGTGTCCAAGGAGGGGGGAGATGAAGGTGGAGTGAATAGTTTGAAAGAATCTTGAAGGAAGGTGTTAGATATTTAGAGACCTTTCTGAAGCTCAATAGTAGCTGGTTTGAGAAAGTCTAATTTAAGAAGTAATAACTTCCAGCTAATATTGAGGGTATTTTTTTCCTTCTCAGCTATTTGGTGATTAACAAATATTAACCAAATTATGGAGATTGCGTTTGGAGAACTTGTGTGCTAATGTGATTATTAGCAATATTTTATTAGAAATGAAGCATTGTCTAATAGGATACTTTCACTGGTATTGCTCACAGTTTGGTTTTAAACCTTTTTTATTATTAACACTTAAAAAAATGTGTAGACTTTGTTCTAAGAACTTTTTACATGTATTAATTAATTTTACATTTATTACATTTTCTTTCTCTATTTACATTTTTAAAATTCGTAATAGCCCAATGAGATCAGTAACTATTATCCCTGCTTTACAGACTCATCTGTAAAGAAACTAAGGCACTGGGAAGTTAAGTAATGTGCTCATGGTCATGTTACCAGACCAAGTGAGTGCACAACTTGGCGAGTTGATCAAACTGCATCAGAAGTAGTTGTCACACAAAGCTGAATTTTATTTGTGGCATGCAGCAAACAAAATGGAGACCACAGGGAATAATTTCACAAAGCTGTGGCTCCCCGAGGTGGGTACCTTTATTTAGGGTTGGGAATAATTATTCAAAGGGGAAGTTTCATCATCGCATGTAAAGGTGGGCATGAACTTGCACATGCATGGTTTGAAAACATGCTTCTACGCACATCATGTGATCTAAAAATGTCTGCTTTGCCCCTGCCAGAGGAGAATTTACAATGTTAATGAGGGCAGGTTACTTTAGTGCAACTCTCTGCCTGTCTGTGCAGGTGTCATTCTTTTCTTTTTTTTACTTTTTTTTTTTTTGAGGAAGATTAGCCCTCAGCTAACATCTGCAACCAATCCTCCTCTTTTTGCTTAGGAAGTGTAGCCCTGAGTTAATATCCATGCCCATCTTCCTCTACTTTATATGTGGCATACCCCGGGTAGGTCCACACCCGGGATCTGAACCAGCAAACCCTGGGCCACTGAAGCAAAACATGCAAACTTTACTGCTGCACCACCAGGCCGGCCCCAGGTGTCATTCTTGTGGTTGTGTCTGGGCCAGTCTGGTTTGGTTCAGAGTGGTTGGGTCTAGGGTAGTTGTTGCTTAGAGCTTCTTCCTGGAGCATAGCCGAAAACTGCACAAGCTCAGGGCCCCAAAGACATTAGAGAAAGGAATATCTGCATCTTTCAACAAGAAAAGAGAATTAGGTCAAACAAGACAAGAAAAAAAGAGTTTAGGCAGGACAAGAGATGCACGTTAGAGTCCATGTCTAGTGACAGTCACACAGTTATTAATGGACTACCAGGATTTGAGCTCAGGGTCTATACTCAACTGTATGCCAGGCAAGCTTTCCTATGAAGGGCCGGATTATAATTATTTTAGGCTTCACAGGCCATAAAGTCTCTGTTGCAGCTACTCACCTGTGCTGCTATAGTAGTAAAGCAGCCGTAGATAATTTGTAAATGAATGGATGTGGCTGTGTTCCAGTAAAACTTTATTCACAAAACTAGGCATCATGCCGGGTTTGGCCTGCGGTCCATAGTTTTCAACCTCTGCACTATGCTGTACAAAGACATGCTTTTTGTTTATTGTTTTAATTTTGTATTTTCAAATAACTTTAGACTTACAGAAAAGTTGCAAATGTACAATAAAGAGTACCCGGTCAACTTTCACCCACTTCCCCAATGTTAACACCTTACCTAACCACAGTATCTGTGAAAATAACATTGGTATAATACTGTTAACTAAACTATAGATCTTGAATTTTACCGTTTTTTTAACGTGGTCCTTTTTTCTGTTCAAGGATCCAGTTCAGGATCATCTCACATTGCGTTTAATCATTCTGTTCCCTAAGTCTACTCTAATCTGTGACAGTTCCTTAGTCTTTCCTTATCTCTCAGGACCTTTGAAAAGTACTGCTCAGATATTTTGTAGCATGTCCTCCAGTTAAGGATAGTGTGATGTTTTCTGGTGATTATAATGAGATTATGAATATTTGCCAAGAATACCATAGAGGTGATGTCGTGCCATTGTCCAAGCATCGTATCAGGAGAAGCGTGATGCTGGTGTGTCTGAGTGTAGGTGATGTTAACCCTGATCACTGAGTCACTGAATTAGGTGGTGTCTGCTGGGCTTCTCCACTGTAAAGTTACTAGTTTTCCCTTTGTAATTAATAAATAGCTTGGGGGAGATACTTTGAGAGTATGCACAAATTCTGTTTTTTTCTCAACATTTTACGCGCTAATTTTAGCATATCAGTGGACCTTGACTGTAACAGTTACTACTGAGGTGTTTACCTAGTGATGGTATTCTATTTTTCTCTTCTGTATTTAGTAATTGAATTCTTCTGTGAGAAAGAGCTGTTCCTTCTCCTTCATTTAAGTATTTATGTCAGTACAGACTCTTGGATATTTACTTGATTATAGGTTATAATTCACTTCTAACGTTATTTACTTTGTTGTTCAAATTGTTGAAACCTTGGCCACTGGGAGCTCTTTCCTTTTTCCAGCACCTCCTTATGGTTTGACCAAAACAACCACCTACTAGTTCCCTACCCTCTTCTAGCCTTTGGCCTCCTCCTCAGAAATAACCACTGTCACCCCTTTTAGTTAATTACTTTGATATTTACCTCTAGATGTCTAAGTTAAATATATTACTAATTTATTATTTTTTAGTTGTAGGGATTACATATCTTAATTTATTACCGTGGAACATAGAATTAACTTCTTTCCTAACGCTTCTTCCCCAACACCAACTTAATCTTACCCTTCCCATCCTCTGTTATTTTGGTAAAGTTCTGTTTTGGTTAGATCAGTGTTCAGTATTTATATTACTGTGACTATGAAAACACTCTTTACCACTGAGCCATGGAGTAGACCATGATTACTCTGCTCCTACAAAATTTTTGCTTTCCTTTAGTTAATAATTTTCTTTTTTTGGTTTGTTGTTCACTTAATTTCTATGTATTTATCATGAATTTAACCCCAGCTCTTCGTCAGTTGTCTAATTCTTTGCTACTCACATTGTGATTCTTGGCTCAGCAGGTTTGGTATCACCTGGGAGCAGATTAGAAATGCAGAAACTCAGGCCCACCACGACCATCTATATCAGAATCTGCATTTTAATGAGATCCCCAAGTAATGCATAAGTACATTAAAGCATAAGATACCTGGTGTAAATTTCCTCTAAAGATATTCATTCACATCACCAGAACATTCTGGCTTTTACCTCTCTGGATGGGTTGCCCTCTGTACTCAGTACACATCTGTCATCTGATTCTCCCTTTAGTGTCATCCAGGGGCGTCTCCCCTCCCCCTCCCCATCTCTTTCTCTCAATTCCACCCTGGCTCCATCCAAAAGGTTTAATAGGTACGGTATGAGGAACTATTTCCAGCAGTGTGAAGACAGTCAAACTTGTGTTAAAAGATACAAATTTACTAATTATATTGTACAGATATATCTTTTTAGTAAATTTTTCTGCTTATTTTTCAACTCTGACAGAGATATATTAAAATCTCTTCCTATAATTCTAGATTTGTCAAATTCTTCTTCTAGTTTTATAAATTTTTGCTTTATAAATTTTGAAGTGACATTGGGTGCATAGAGTTTATGTTTGTGCTCTCATTCTGGTGGATTGATCCCTTTATAATTATGAAATGCTTTTTAAAAGTCTCTATTAATGATTTTGCCTTAAAGTCTATTTTGTGTAATACTGCGCTAGCTATGCCATTTTTCTTTATCCAGGCTTTACTTTCAACTTTTCTGTATTTAAATTGTGTTTCTCGTAAGCAGTATAAAGTTAGGTTTCTTTTTCAGTCTGAAAATCTTTGTCTATTAGTTTGAATATTTAACCTACTTACATTTCAGGTGATTGCTGATATATTTGGGATTAAATCAATTTCTATGTCCTTTTTCTCTTCTCGAGCCTCCTTGCATTAATCCAGCATTTTTTTATTATTTCATTTTCCCCCTCCTCCATTTTTTTTTGGTGTAGCACACTTTTCATTAGCTTCCTGAGGCGAAGCTTTTGAGACCTTAAATGTCTATAAATATTTTTACACTATTCTCATTTTTGATTGATGGTTTGCCTGGACATAAAATTCTAGGTTGGAAATAATTTTCTTTCGGAATATTCAAGGCATTAGTCTGTTGTCCTCTGGCTTTCAGTGTTTTGTTAAGAAGACCAAAGCTGTCTAAAACCTCATCCTTTGAATCTAATCCAAGTTTGTATTCTGTTTGTAGTTAGCAGTATTTTCCCTTTTTAAATCCAGTTTCTTTTCTAGGTACTTGGTGGCCAGTGCAGTCTGGAGACTTCAGGTCCTTAAGATCTGAAATATCTTCTTTAGTTTTGTTGATGATGTTCTCCCCTCACTTTTCTCTATTCTCTTTTTCTGGAATTCTTATTATTTGAGTATTGGAATTCCAGGATTAAATGGTTCTCTTACTTTCTTATATTTCTTCATTTTTTAATCTTCTTTCCCTACTTTCTGGGAAATTCCCTCAACCTTAGTTTCCAGCCCTTCTGTTGGGTTTTTCGTGTCTGAATTTCTCTTTTTTTTGTTGAGGCGTTCCTTTCTTCTTTTATGGAAACAATATCTTCTCTTACCCCTCTAAGGGTATTGATGTTTTCGGTTCCCTGTACGACCTCTGTTTCCTTCACCTTGCTTTCCTTATATTTGCTTTTGTCTTTCTTATTAAGAGTTTTTCCTTGGACATCTGGTGATCCTTGATTGTCTACTTTTATTTAAGAGCGTGTCCCCAGGGAGCTGATTTGGAAGCTCCCAGCACTCAGATGGGGCCTCTAAACTGAAGGCTTCATGGTTCGAGGCAGTTCCATGAGGAAGCCTTATGTACACAGGACATATAAATGACCTCTCTCTCTCTCCTGGGGTGGAGCACAGGCTAGGAGGACGGGGTGACGACAGTTGTCTGGAACCAAACTACCAAGTCCCAGTGGAGTGTGACTACCTGGATAGACCAAGGTAGGAAGTTAGGGAGGTCCTGAACCACGAGTCAATCCTAGGAGGATGAGGCAGAGGAACTGCCTGTGGAGAAATAGGGGAGTAGCTGCATGGCTTTTGATATGATTTGGATAACAGTATGTCTAGACCGCCCAAGGGCCTTCAGTCTTCCGTTAATATCCGACCTTGCCTAGGACTCACCTTTCGGGTTGTCTCTGGCGCCAGAACCACCCTTGCCCTCAGTGAGGGGCCCCTGCCAGAACATGGATGCTTCTGGTACTTGCTGCTAACTTCCTGACCACAGCCTGATGTCACTTTGGTCGGGAATCCGTGGTAACCCTCTTCTGTCCCTACAGCCCTGCCAGTGCTTGAGTCTTTGCCTTCCCCTCCTCTGAAGTACCCCCCACTTCCTCATCTTTGGATTTGGATCTGTCACATGGCAGCTACTAGCCCCAGCTCCCAACTGCTGCCCTCCCATTACCACTCTGCCCAGCTCCCTGGCTCGGAGCCAGATGAGTCCTTTTCCTGCTATTAGGAGGAGCGTTGTCTTTGCCCATCCTGGGACTGCTGCTGAGAAGTACATCCTTGGAATACCAAATTGTGCTCAAAGTATTTTCTTCACAAAAGCATTGTGCTAAGTGGTGACTAGGAACTCTAGTTAAACTCTAGTATGGTTTAGCACATGGCCTAGGTTCCACCATATAAAGCACGATTTTTAAGGAAAAATATGTTTCTAGTTTCAGGTAACAGACTTGAAAAACCCACATGTTGGCACAAGTCCCATTGATAAGTTGCGGGCTGCTTTGTAACAGCATGCAAAGGAGGAAAAATGTCATCATCAAATATTCATTAAGCTCCCCTTTGTGCATCACACTGTTGTGACTGCTGGATATATGGGCCTCCACTGGGCCTGTTTTTATAAGCTATAATAAGGCTGCCTTACAAATTGCCCTCTGAACCTCAGCACATTGTAGTGCTTTCTGTGACATATCTGCGTTGTACTAATGGGGAGGATTAAGGCAAGAAGCGTTCCTAGTCTGAGAAAGTGCAATTTGAATTGAAATGCATCCTGTCCTGGAGCCTAAGTTCCTTTAGTCACTGAGCCTGCGCTAATTGTGCTAATTTGTGTGATTCTTTTGCGTGCCGGGGCACTCTTCTTAGAGCTTTTTTAAACTCGTACTTCCTATTGGTTCAGTGTTTTCTTTCAGGTGAGGCACCCTTAGAATAACGTGACACATAACCATTTTCAAAAGATTAAAGCAATGTGTTCTAATGTGAGCCTCACAACTAATTGCTTGACTTAAGTATACATAAAGGGCCAAGCCATTAGTGTTAATCAGTGACTTCACAAAGTACAGTTTGACTCAAAGACTGAATAACTATTGCAAACAGTAATCAGTGAGGTGGTATCCATTGTAGAAAATACCTTAGCTGGAAATTATTCATTTCTATTCAAACTGGGTTTTTCCTAAGTTGTTACCCTTACTCTTGGTTATTTCCTTTTCAGTGAAAATGAGCACCCTTTTGAACATGGAGGCTGAACTAAAATAAAATAGCTCATGGAAAAGTTTTTGTATAAATGAATGTGCACTCTATGAACGTGAGTCCTCTTGATTGCTCTTCTCAGGCTCTTTAGAAAGCTCTTTTTCCACCCGCTTAAAATGCCAGGACTCCCAGAGTGCTGTCCTAGGTCTTTTTCTCACTCTGTACTCCTTCTGTGTTTGATTGCCTCAGGTACTGACTCTGTGCTAGCAAATCCCACATTTATTTATCTGGACCAGGGATCTTCTGAATTCCAGGTGCATATTTCCAAATGGATGTCTTACAGCAACTGCAAACTTACGCATGCGCAAAACGAAACTGTGATCTTCTCTCCTGAATCTGCCCTCTCCCACCTGCCATGGCTCCTCAGCTTAGGAAGTGGTCCAACACAGCTCCATGTTCTCTTGATTCTCTTCCAACCTGGACTGTAGCAAAAGCCTCATATTTGGTCTCCCCGAATCCAGTTTGCCTCCTTCCAAATTATACACAGCTGCTAGAAAAGTAATAAATCCCAAATCTCATCATGTCACTATCTGCTTTAAAGTGTGCAGTGATTACCCATTGCTGAAGATCAGTGTTTTCATTAGTGTGGCCATTTGATCTCGTATGATCTTCTTCCCAAATTCACAACAGCTCAGACTCACTGGCCATCTTTCAGGCGCTTGAATTCATCTGGATCTATCCCCATACAAGGCCTTTGTATAGATGGTTCCCTGGGTCTGGGATGCTTTTCCTCTTATCCTCTGCCTGACCACTGCCTGCTTGCCTTTCTAGTCTTAGCGTCAGTATCATTCCTCGGTGACATTTCCAAAAGCCCTCCCCAGTTGGTTAGATTCCCCTACTAAATATGCCAACAGAATCCGGTATTTCCTAGCACTCAGCATAATTATAATTAAATGAGTATTTGTATAATTACTGTTTTGATGCCTCATTCTTCTACTAGCCTATAAACTCCCTGAGAGCAGGGACCATGCCTGTCTGGCTCACCATTCTCTCCTCAGTGCCTTTCATGACAAATACTTGCCAAATGAATGTATAATGAATGTGGTTGGACAGAAGCCGTGGCATATGTTATGTGTATTTGTACTTATGTTTGAATATGGGGTATCTGATGTTCTAGGACTTGAATACTTCCCACTCCATAATGAAGCAATACTGTGAAAGCCTTATTTAGATCTTATTAACTGTTCAGCTGTTGCGTCCTCTTTCCCCCTTTATTTTGGGAGTAGACTGTGTTGGTCAGCCTTCTTCCAGAGAAACAGAACCAGGAGGAGGGAAAAGGTTTGTTGCAGGAATCAGCTTACATGATTGAGGGGACCGCCTAGGCAAGTATGAAGTCTGTAGGGCAGGAGGTTAGGAAAGGCAGGCTGGAACCCTTGGGCATGGGGAGCGGGGGGCAAAGCAGCTGTTCAGAGGTGGAATTTCTTCCTCTGGGAAGCCCAGTTCCACTCTTCAGGCCTTTCAACTGATTGATGCAGGCCCACCCAGATTATCTAGGATAGTCTCCCATACTGAAAGTCAACTGATTATGGACTTCAATCACTACAAAATACCTTCCTAGCAACACCTAGATTAGTGTTTGATTGAATGATTGGAGACTGGAGCCTGTAGCCAAGTCGACACACAAAGTTGACCATCAAATAAACCTTTGATGCAAAAGCTCCAGTTTAAAAGAAAAATTAACCCTAAAAAAAAAAAAAAACTTGGCACTTCTGGGATTGGGAATGGTAATTAAATATTTATTCAGTGCACTTCTTATTAGCTTTGGAAATATGCTTATTTTGAAGAGATTTTTACCAATTCTGCTGAAGTGTGCCAAATAACTTCATTACTCTGCTGTCCAAAACAAATGTGTGACTACTTCAAATGTGAATCAGTAATAAAATTCTAGGAAAACTGGCTCTTTTATCTGTGGTGCTTCTAAATAGTGGACAGCTGTCTTCCACAGGTGCCTTTTTATTTATTAACACAGCAGACACTTATGAGCACAGAGCTGTGCAGTGGAGGTACAAGATGAAGCAGAATGCCACTCTATATTTTGAGGCCTTTCAGTGGATTTAAGTAGACAAATAAGTAAACAAAATAGTTGCAGGCCTGGAGTTCACGGGGGTTGCAGTATAGAAGGCTAGGGAGATGTGGTTTGGTGCCAGGGTGTGAAGTGCCTTGAGCACCAAGCTTGGGGATCCAGCTTTATTCTGCAGGGAGGGAACATGGGGAGTGCTATGTTCATATTATTTAGGAAGAGGAATCTGGTGTGGAGGGTAAAGTGAGGGAAAGAGAGAGAGAGTGTTAACGGCAGGAGTCTGAACTAGAGGCTGGATTCTAGCACTTGCAGAGTTTATCAGTTGAGTGAGGGAGTGAGACGATTTGAAGATGACTGAGGTTTGTTGCTTGAAAGATGGGGGCTCTGACAAGACCAGTAATGGAGGTGGGTGGTACCACAGGAGAAATGGATGTTTAGTTCTGAGGGAGGTGAAAGGATGAAAGGCAACAGTTGCCACTTACGGAGCATCTATACTGGGTCTGGTGTGTTACACATATTATCTCATGTTGGTTGAGATGCCAATGTGACTTCTAGCCTGTATGAGATCACCTAAGGAGAGTCCTGAACTGAGGGGGAAGTTTGAGGAGGATGTTTGGTGTTGAAGATTCCTTTTGAGATCTTCATCTTTTTAATAAAGGACAATATATGTAGTCCATTTTGACAGATATCTGACAGTTGATTCTAAGAGAAGGTCTGTTAATATTTAAAGATGAATGTCAGCTAGTAGATATTGAGAAAAAAAAGAAAGACTAACATTCATGAATGATTTTTGTGTATTGTCTTACAACTCCCAAAGCAAATTGAAAAAGCGGAGTTTTTTGAATGTACCTCTTGGTACATGAATTTGTATTCACTAAATCTGCTTTCCTAAAAGGCAAGTGCACAGGGCTTTCACTGATAAATCTGGGAAAATTGGAGCATCAAAATAAGTAACAATAGTAATATGTTATAAACCATTAAATGAAATAAGATTCAATGAATCTGTATTGATCAATAAATAAATAAAAGTGGGAGAGAGAAAGCTCTTCTTTACAGGAGAATGTTAACCAATAAATGTAGAAGGAGGGTAGAAAATAGAAAAATCACCATTTGGCAAACATCCCACTAATGGTTGATGAAGCTAGGAGTTGTCAATGGGTTGGTGGAACTTAGATGAAGAACAGGATATTGGCATAGTCTCATAGTATTTTTCCACAACATTAATTACAAAGAAGGAAATTACAAATTAATTAAATTAATTACAGAGAAGGAAACAGTGACTTTGTGGTGAAGATTAGCACACACAAACTTGTCCAGGTGAGCGAGGTTAACAGCATCAGTGATGGGACGATCCAACATCCTGTGCCTCCTGATGAGATGCACTGAGAAGAGCACAGCATTATTTTTGGAGTCTTCTTGCTGGGAGTACATGGCCTGAATCTGGTCATGAGGAAACATCAGCTAGACCCAAATTAAGGGTTCCCCAGGTCACCTGGAAGAATAAAAAGTTTTGACTCTTTAATACTGTCAAAATTGAGAGAGAAAGGGAATGACTGAGGAATTGTTCCAGACTGAAAGAGACTTATAGTTGTCATGTAAGAGAATGTCCTTGTTTTGGGAAATACATACTGGAATATACAGGAATTAAGGGGCTTCAAGTCCACAATTTGCTCTCAAATTGTTCAGAAAAATACTGAAGACTAGGCAATTGGGTATCTAAGTGAAAGGGGAATAGGAGTTCTTCGTCCTGTTCCTGCAACTTTTTTGTGAGCCTGAATTTATTTTAAAACAGATTATGTTTAAAGGTTATAAAACTCAAGGAAGAATTTAGGAACTGTTTTGGACTGAAGGAGACTGAGAGACATGGCAAATGCAATGAGTGATCTGAATTGGATCCTTTTGCTATAAAGGAAATCATTGGGATAGTTGGCAAAACTTCAAGAGGGTTTTTGGGTGAAGGGGATACGAACATTCTTTGTGCTGTTCCAGCAATTTATCTCTAAGCTTCAAGTTATTTTGAAATAAACTTTTTTAAAAGTTCAAGTACTCTTCTGAAATCCCAACCAGCTTTACTTTCTCTTTTCTTTGACCAGAGTAGGATAGAATTTGTTCCTGCTGTCATAGGCTGACCAGACTGTGCTTTTAAAGAGGAAATTGAAGAATGTTAAAGATTTTAAGGGTAGGAAATGCGTAAATGATACTTCTGTAGACAAATCAGCCTCTTGATTCTTTGCCCTCAAATGTAAATTCAGGGTAACAGTATCTGCCTGGTTGGTCTTATAGGTTGGGTCCTTCTTAGGGCAAAATGACACAAATATATGAACATTATTTTTTAAAAAGAGAATGCTAATGAAATATAAACTCTTATTAACCAAATGCTTTGTAGGGATGTATGGTCTTATTTCCAGTATCTTGACACTATTAGTAGAAATATTCTGGCTTGGTAATGGAAATGCCTTTCCCCTTGTATCTTTTTTCCTCTTTCCTTACTGGAATATCTCTGCACCCACCTGCTTTTCCATGCTTCTCTTTCAACTTTTTCTTCTTTTACTGCCATTTCTTTCCTCTCTTTGTGTTTGCTCCTCCTCTTTTTTCAGATCTTAATTTTTCTCTCCTGTACATAATTCTTTGCTTGTGTCTTTCTATTCTCTCCCCGTTTTGCAGTCTTGTTTTGCTGCCCAACCCCTTTCACTTGCTTCCCTTTTTGTGTAGCTTCCAGGAGTCTAGCTGTAATGCTACATTTTCAGTTTGCCTTTATTGAAAGAGGAAGTCCAATCTGAATTAGACTCTTTGCAATAGACTATTGGTAACAAATAAATTTTATTAATTGCTGCCATTTATTGAATGCGTACTGTGAGCCAAGAATTGTGTTGATTGCTTTATCTGTATTCATATTAAATCCTCACAACAACATTTTGGAGTAGGTGTTTTTATCCCCATGTTACAGAATAGGAAATCAAAGCACAGAAGTTGAACAACTTACCCCAAATCAAAAATGGTAAGTGGTAAAGCCAAGTTTCAAAATCCAAGGCGAGTTTCAAAACTTATAGTGCTTCAGTCCTACTGTATAGTCTAAGGGTATCAGTTCCATAACAATTGGGTTCTGCAGATAGTATGTTAGGGTCCAAGGGTGACATTTAGATGAGTATCAATAAGGAGCCAGGGAAAGTGAGTCTTGTATTGCTTATGACACTAGCAGTGGGAGGAGGGGAAGCTGAATTTTATGACAGCATCTGAATGGATGGTTCTTGGCAAGTAATTATTTATAATCAGTGCCTGTTATTGCTGAAAGCCATCCCACCAGACCCCTTTCCGGCAAGATTCTCCTTTTGGAGTGTAACAGGAACTAATTACATGCTATTAAGTCCAAGACCCATTTCAGATTCAGAGGTTCCAGTGGTAAACCTCACATGTCAGGAGCAATTAGTGACCTTGTGATGTGTCATCTTCAATATGCTGAACTGTAGACAACAAATCCTAGCAGGTTGGACGGGTTTAAATAACCACCTCCACCATCACCTCAATGCCATCTGAGCAATGCTATTTCAAGGCAACAAATTCAGGATATTCTCCTAACTAGTATTCCGGAGACTTCAGAAATGTGAGAATACAGTTAATTCTGAAAGTTTTTGGATTTCGAGTGCCTAGGAAAGGGGCTGGGGATATCAGGCAGAGGATGAAGTCGTGCTCTGTGGTCTGTGAGCTGATCATGGGACTCTGCTCCCAGATGGATGCAGCTCCAGTGGAAGAAGTGCTGTGTTGATGGAACCTGGGTGTACACGTAACCGATGCTGGGATGCGAAAACACCTTAGGCCAAGGCTTGAGAAACCAAGCTCTACTGTGCTAATTGACTGTCTTGGATTAATGGGAAGTACATATATCCTCCACCTTTTTTTTTTACATTGAAAAATGAGCAAACTTCGAATTGGAATTTGATGTCTTTGTTTATAAAATATCTTATATTCTTATTTTATAGAGAAAAATGCAGACATTAAAACATTTTTCTATTGGAAGAAAAATGTAATATTGCAGAAGTGTTATCAGTCGAGTTGTATACACAGCCTTACTCTGTCACTTGTGATTCTGCTTATGTGGCTGACATTAGGATTATCCCCTGAAGTGGGATTTTCCTGTCGATTTTGGATTTTTTACATGATGCCGAGACACTGCATGGGAAAATGCAGTAACAGGATGTTGCTAGCGTGTGGCTGAGCAGTGAAAGCATTTTTTAAAAACTGCCCTCCTGGGATAGCTGGACTGTGTCCATTAAGCCAAATTCTGCCCCAGAATGCCGGCTCTGTTCTGGGCTTAGCTGGAGGTAATTGACTCTTCAGCCCACCGAGGCTGCTCGGGGGCTCTCTGTGGTAAAGAACCTCTTTGTTTCCCCTTCCTTTCTGGGGCTTGGCTATTTCAACTAGACTATTCATATTGACTATAAATTCTAACCACTGCAGAACAGCCTCTGCGTGTCCTGATTGTCCGCGGCTCAGAGAGAGCCACTGAGCAAATGCCTAAAAGAGACAAGAGAGAAAAGAAAGAAGAAAGAACTACAAACCTGAATAAACGTAAAGAATTTGAGGGGAGTTGGTTAAATTTGTTTGGGTGGGCATGGGGTGTTGTCAGCGATTTTAGTAGAGGGTGGGAACACTAATAAACACACAGTACTATTTTAAGGAATGCATTGTAAAGTAAATGTTCAGCCCTTTAATAAACGAGTGTGTCATTATGGAAACTGAAGGAAAGCACCCTGCAGGGATGGATGAAGCTATAAGCATGATTTTTTTGGAAATATAAATTAAATTCTAAGATTATTTGGTCCTAAACCCTTTTGTTGGTTGTATGTGTATGTGCATGTTATAAATTTTTCACATCTTTCTAAAGTAATAAATTTCTAAATATCCTCACAATGATATTAGCTGATCCTCAGTTTAAAGATAAAAGTTAGCACTGTCCATCTGTCAAGTACAATCTATTCTTAGAGAGAAGTGGATTCAGTTTGCCAGGGTGTGGCTTTGATTAGTGAGTGATACTCACAGGATAATTGATTCAGGCAACCAGCCATTTTTGGTGGGGGTAGGGGGTGAGAGGTGGGAAGAGGGGCTGTTTTCACAATTGATGATACACAAAGTAGCAAGTTTTAGATACTTTTACTTGGCAGAACAGGTATAAATGAATGGTTTTGCTTTCCTGAGCCCAGATCTATACTGTCAAGTGACCCCTCACTGCCTGGCATAGCATTTAAATTGTTGTCAGTGGAGTGAATGAACCACCACGGAGCTCTGTAGTTGAAAGAATGCATGCTCTTAGATCCCATGTTCTCTGTTGCGTTATTGGCTATTCTCTCTCTTTTTCTATGGTATGCATTGGGAGTGGAGGGGAAGGAGTGAAGACGTCTGCTAAAGAAATCACCATTATGGAGGCTGTAACCGGTGATGGTTTGTAGCATGTTCCTGTCAACCCCAGGAAGTTCTGATTCTGGTTATGTCAGAGCACAGCCCTAGACTGCAGTTCCCCAGGTAACCAGCCGGGCTCCCAGGAACTGTGCTGCTGATGTCATTTTAATCTATCGTCTGTCCATCTACCTAAAATCCATGGCTATTGAAAGACCTTCTGTATTCTAATTTGTAGAGACTCAGACATTGTAAGGGAATTCACTAATCTTGGCCTAAAGCAAGAGTTTGCTGAAAAAATAAAACAACCTAGGAATGGATGAGAATTAATTTACAATTCCTTTTGACATTTCAAAACTAAATGTTGTTATGGGAAATAGTATTTGTTTATGGCACCGAAAAAAATTAAGATAGTACCTCCCTCAAGAAATAAAAATCACCCATAATCTCACTATCCAGAAATAAATAACATTTGATGTTAAATACTTGTATTTTCTTCCCTAGGATTTATATTCCTACAAATCATTTTTTATGTTTATTTTTTACAAAAATGGACACATACCACTTTATAAACCTCTCCTTTTCTTTACTCTTACTCCAACCAGAGAAAGCATCTGAACCACTTTTCCATATTGATGACTGTATGTTTACATCATCATTTAGAATGGCTGCAGAGATTTGCTGGACACATGGGTTATGTCCTGATTTTTTGCTGTAATAAGCAATACTGCGATGAACATCTTTATACACGTGATTGGGCGCTTGCTTGATTATATACGTAGGATCGGGAGACTTGTTACTAGGTTTCTGTCGCAAAAGTTTATTCTGATTCTTTGTGCATCTGTTATGTGAAAAGTGTTTTCTCATTGTTTTAAATTGCATCTTTGTTTTTCAGGCTGAGCATTTCTCTGTATTGTGTTGGGCATTTGAATTTTGTGGTAAATTGACTAGTTCGTGTTCTTTTCCCATTTTCTCTAGGAGTGTTTCTGTTTTGACTTGTCGTTTTATGAGAGCACTTCATGTCTTAGGGATATGGATTTCTTCTCTGAATTGTAGGTATTTTCCCCACAGATTGGAATTTTTTTTTTTTAAAGATTTTATTTTTTCCTTTTTCTCCCCAAAGCCCCCTGGTGCACAGTTGTATATTCTTCGTTGTGGGTCCTTCTAGTTGTGGCATGTGGGATGCTGCCTCAGCGTGGTTTGATGAGCAGTGCCATGTCCGCGCCCAGGATTCGAACTGACGAAACACTGGGCCGCCTGCAGCGGAGCGCGCGAACTTAACCACTCGGCCACGGGGCCAGCCCCCCCCACAGATTGGAATTTTGATTGAGATTTAGTCAAATGTGACATTAATTTTGATGGGTATGGGCATGTTTTTCATTATTGAGTCCTGTTATTTGAGAATAATGTTTTAAACACTTCTGATTGAAGGAAATTATAAAAACGGGAAGCACAGAGTGGCTTTTTCTAGGCCCTTCAGTTTATTGCCTTGCCTCAGGGTAGAACTGTTCCTACCTCCTTTGAGAAAACCAAGTAGCTAAAGTGTTTTCACCAGCTAAGTGGTTGGCTTCCATCTGGCTGGTTTTTAAAGTGTTCTTTTTAATGATTTTAGCTCACTCACCTATTGTTATTCCTTTTCAAAGCTAGTATCTTTGGCTTTTTGAAATAGTCTGTTCGAGTGGGTCCTTATGGCTTTGGGAGTCTGACAATTTTATGATTATGCAAATGTTATTGAGCTCATCTTGATGGATGTTCCTGAGCCCTTGGCTGACTGCATGGAGACTATGCCTTTAACTGTCAGGGTTGGCTGGTGTGACCTTCCCACCAGGCTGCGTAAAACACGCTTGCCAGGCATCCTAGGACAATTTGGAGCAGTTGCCTGGACAACCTCCCTTGCTTCTAATCAGATGCCCAAAGGATAACCCAAGTCCCTCTGGGAATGCCACATCTGAAGGGAGGAACTCTGTCCTTAGAGTAGCAGCGGAAGTACGTTGGTCTATGTTAGGACACTTTGCTAATGTTGGTGGAGGTGAGGTTATGCCATGATCTGACGATGAACTCAGGGAAGGGAGAGAATGAAGGACAAGGAAATCAAGTGAACAGGGATAGAAGAGAGGCAGGAAGGAGGAGAAGGCTGCCTTGAAGGAAATGGTAGAAATCAACATAGTGAATATGAGTAAACGGTTCATGCATAAAACACTGTAGCACAGACTCGGCAGAAAGGCACTGAGAATGAGGACCGAAAAGTTATGTTTAGAAAAAAATGCTTGCCCAAGAAATGAATATCTGGGGAGGCAAAAAGAATGGTGGACACTTCTGAAAAGTAAACAATAAAAACATTTTTTCATTGAAACAGACTTGTCTATGTAATGTGTTTAATCACCTTGGCTCTAAAGGGACTAACATTGTTTCTTCCTGTTCTCTCCAGTGTGGCCTGAGTAATCATAAGTGGTTTCTCCAGAATCAGAATGACACCACTCAGAATCATACAGCACCATTTACTTGTTATTTCCGTGAATCAGAATTGTTATAGATTTGAAACTAGTGTAAAGTCAGTTTAAAAAAAAAAATCTACAGCTATACCGGGATGGTTATCATGACAGGTGGCAGTGTTTTAGCTTCTCTAATAAACAGAATGGAGACTCCAGCAGAAAGGCGTTGTGTAGCCCTGGGATGCAAGCCTAGCTGGGGAGATCAGTGAGCCAAGCATTCTCTACTCTCACAACCTCAGTCACGTGCTTAATTCATCCCATTGCATTAAAAAAAAATAGGTCTTTGACTCATTCCTGAAATACCCAGAACTGTTCTTAAGACTCCCTTTTTTGCAGAGCTCGAACCAGGTACAGGAGAGATGCAGATTTTCCTGTAGTCAAAACTGGCACATCCAGCACCTGATAAAATGTGCTGTCCATGGTAGTCACCCAATAAATGTTGGACAATGATGATGTTGTCCAGATTTCAGGCCCTTTGAAAACTTAAGCTTTGCTCGTATATTTTCTGGAGATTGGATTTTGTAGTTCCGGAAAACCATGGTGTCAGTCAAAGTCCTGGCAGGTAAGGGATGGCATGTCCCAAAGGTGTACCTGAAGAGCATTTAATGAAGGAGCGATTTAAAGAGGTGAGGGCAGGGTTCGGGGAACCCCCAAATGTTGGTGAAGCATCCCAGAGCTAACAATGGTGCGAACCATGACTGTCTTTAGAAAGAACAGATGAGAGCTCTGGCCATGGAGCTGTAGCTGTTGATACTGCAACACTCAGGACAGGGGCAGGCATGGAAATGGGGGTGAGGGTAGATATCTCCATCGCCTCTCCTCTCCTCTCCGATCTCCTGATGGTGTCTTCTTAGCCAAATCCATCTGGAAGCTAGAGGTAAGTGATCCTGGGGGATGCATTCTATAGCGGTCAGCTTCCTGGAGCCCAGAGAAGGGCAGAGAAGGTTAGATAATGGATCTGGGAGGGGAGGGGCAAATGGAGAATAACCAGCACAGTGTGCAAATGTCCATCTGCTCTCTAAGGATCTCCTTGCCCTTTGGAAGCATAAGCATTTGGAAGAGAAGTTATTTATAAAAGAATGCCTTTTATAGGAGCTGAGCAGCAGAACAGGGACGCCAATCAGTCCTATGATTTTCCCAGTTGATTTCTCCCTTGTTTGTGCTCCACCAAGTCTAGTGCATATTCTGCAATTGCTGCTATTTCCTTTTTTTTAAGGTGATTTTTTTTTTATTTTTATTTTTTGGTGAAGATGGTTGGCTCTGAGCTAACGTATGTTACCAATCCTCCTCTTTTTGCTTGAGGAAGATTGTTGCTGAGCTAACATCTCTGCCAGTCTTCCTCTACTTTCTATGTGGGATGCTGCTACAGCATGTCTTGATGAACAGTGTGTAGGTCTGCACCCGGGACCCAAACCTGCGATCTCCGGGCTGCCAAAGCAGAGTGCGTAAACTTAACCACTAGGCCACTGTGATGGCCCCTTGCTGCTATTTGTTTACATGCGTGTCTCCCCCTCTAGACTTAGGTCCTTTTGATTACTAGTTTCCTCTTATTTGTCTTGGTCTCTCCATCATCTAGCCTAGTGCCTGGTGTGTAGTAGGAAATTATGTCCTCAGTAAATGATGGAATGACTGTTTCCTAGCCTCTTTCAGTATACATTTCACTTCTAAAGAGTATTTTCATAATGAAACAATTAATCCTCTTTCTCCAGTGCTGGGTCCTCTGCACTTTTATTTTAGTGCAAAGTGGGGAGGAGTCACAAATCTCAGTTCCCTACCAGCTAGAGCTCTGGCACTGTTAGAGGATGGAGTAGAGATCATCTGCTCCCATTATTAGCCATAATGTAACAGTTTCATTGAGCATCTCCTTTGTGACTAACATGTTTCTGGCCCTTATACTAAGTATGAGACCAGTGCCCATGGAACGTGTATGGAGAACAAGCTAAAACTGGATAAGGATTGAGCATGGTGGCGCCAATCCCATGCAGTAGCCATAAAGAGAAGAGGTATCAGAAGTGTCCTCTTACAGAGTAAGTTAAATCTGAGTTTGACCTTATAAATATTTGTGAGGTTAGAGTAAGGGGGAAGGACTTGCCCCACCGTCTGTTAGGACCTGTTATGAAGTTAGAGAAATTTAGACAGTGTGGTACTGGGATGTGGACAGATAAATTGATGAATGGAATAAAATAAAAAGCCCAGAAACAAGCTGTATAAGTCTGCTAGGGCTGCCATAACAGAATACCACAGACTGGGTTGTGTAAACAACAGAAATTTATTTTCTCAGTTCTGGAGGCTGGGAGTCCAAGATCAAGGTGCTGGCAGGGTTGGTTTCTGGTGAAGCCTCTCTCCTTGGCTTGCAGACGGCCGCCTTCTTGCTGGGTCCTCATGTGGCCTTTTCTGTGTGCGTGCACTCCCCTGGTGCCTCTTATTTTTCTTATGAGGGCCACACCCTTATGACCTCATTTAACCTTCGGTACCTCCTTAAAGGCCCTGTATCTAATCACAGTCACACTGAGGTTAGGGCTTCAACATTGGGAATACACAATTCAGTCCAAAACACGTGCTTACACACATGTTTAGACCTTTGGTATATGTCAGATCAGTAGGAAAAGGAAGGACTATACAGTAAATGGAGCTGAGAATAGTGGTTCTCCTTAAGAGTAAGGATGGAAACAGATCCTTACTTCATACCACGTACAAAAAAGTCAACTTCAGAAGTATCAAAGTCTTAGATGTCAGAATGAAAACTTTAAGACTTTTAGGATAGGAGATAGGAAAGGATTTCCTGAGTGTTTTTTTTTCAGTCTTCAGATAAGAAGGTTTATTAAGACACAAAAAACATTTGATATAAAAGAAAGATTGACAAATTGGACTATATTAAAATTAAGAATTTTGTTCATCGAAAGAAGCCTTATTGAAATTATATGATGCCTGAGATTTGCTTCAATATAATTTGTGGGAATGGTAGGGAAATAGGGGTACAGATGAAATAAGATTGACCATGAGTTGATCATTTTTGAAACTGGGTAATGGGTACATGGGGTTCATTATACCAGACACACAAAAGATGAAAGGATTAGTAGAATATACAGTGAAGTCCTGCCAATCAAGAAGAAAACCCTGAACAACCCGCTAGAAAAATGGGCAAAAGCTATGAATGGGTATTTCATAGATACAGACAAGGAAGCACATATGGCCAAGAAATATATCAAAAATGTTTAACATCACTTATGGTTTGGAGGAAAATACAACTCAGGGTCCAGTGAGATGCCATCTTATACCCATTTAACTGGAAAAACTGAAAAGTCTTTTAATATCAAGTGCTAGGGCAGATAGAGATCCAGAGGATCATATACTGTGCTAGTAAATTGGTGCAACTACCTTAGAAAATAGTTCTGGCATTATTTCATAGAGTTGACCAGTCACTACATTTTACTCCTAAGTATATCTGTAAAAGAAATTCTTGCACATATGCACCAGGAAATATGTACAGAAATGTTTATGGCAGCACAGTACACAACATCAAAAACCTGGGAAAACTGCAAATGTCCATGGGCAAGAGAGTGGATGAATAAACTGTAGTATATTCACCCAATGGGACACATGCCACAATCAAAATAAAGTATAATGAAAGAACTGCAACTTAGAAGTGTTTTAGCAATATAAAATGAAAAAATTCTAAAAATATCACATATAGTAACCTTTTCTATAAATTTAAAAGCAACTAAAATCCATAGTTTTTAGGAGTACCTATAGATAAGATGATAATGTATAGAAAAGAAAGCCATAGAATATTGGGTATGGGATTCAGGATGGTTGTTGCATCTCGTAGTGGGAACCAGGAGGTTGAAAATGGGAGGGCCCTTTGGATAGATAAGTTATTGTTGAAGTCTACTTTTTGTGTCAGGTGATGGGTTCATGGTTGCTTATTATAGCATTAAAAATGAGAAATGAGTGAATGAGGGCAGCATGCGTGGCCCAGAGATGTGAATGTGTCTCATATCAAAGATTGTGATTAATCCAATTCTGTGCAATTGAGGTTGAATAAAACATAGGAGGATTAGGATGAGTGGACAGGGAACAGCAGCACAGTACATTTACCACCAGGAATTTGGAAATTGTACATTTTGAATGGGAGAATAGTCAGGGTTCAGGCTAAGCAGCTATTTCAGAGAGACTCCAAACAATTGCCCAAACAAGATAGAAGGTCTCTCTCCCAATTTCTCTCATTTACATAGTAGTTTAGATCATTGTGTTCAATAAAAATATAATGTCAGCCACTTATGTCACAATATTAAATTTCCTAGTAGCCATGTTAAAAAAGGAAAAAGAGACAAGTGAAGTTATTTTTAACATACTTTAACTCAATATAGTCAAAATATTATCCCAACATATAATTTATATAAAAGTTGTTAATGAAATATTTTATATTCTTTTTATTTTAATAAGTCTTTAAAGTCTAGTATGTATTTTATACTTACAAAGTATATCAATTTGGATACTGAATTTTCATGAGAAATACTTGATCTGTATTTAGATTTCATAAAATTTAATTTACATTTGAAAAAAGTAGTTTCACATTCCCAAGACGGTCTAAACATACTTAAAAGTTTTCCATTAACTGAATGAAGTATTGGTGTTTAAGATAGTTAGAATTAAATAACGCTAAAAATTCAGTTCCTCAGTCTCACTAGGCACCTTTCAGTTGTTCAATAATCACATGTGGCTTGTGGCTACCTTAATGAAATAGCAGGTCTAGTTTATTAGTATCAAGATATGCTCCGGCTGCCTCCCTAACCTGAGCAGGAGCATTAACATCACCTGGAACTTATTAGAAATGCAAATTGTGAATCATAAACTCTGGAGGGGGGTGCCCAACAGTCTGGGTTTAGCACAAGTCATCCAGGTAATTCTGATGCACACTAAAGTTTGAGAACCACCAGGATAGAGGTCATTCAGAGATCAAGCCTCTATCTACCATGTTGTTCTACCATCGCTTATGGTATTCCCCTCATCTGCAGGGTACAAGCTGGCTGGCTGGGACCACTTCTGCATCCTACTGGTAGGAAGGTTGGAGGCTGGGGAGGAGGGATAGAGTGGGCAAGCAATTTCCTTCTTTAAAGGCTGTGACCCAATATTGCACACATCCTTCTGCTCAGATCTCATTGAGTAAAGCTACGTGGCCGTTACCTAGCTGCAAGAGAGGCTGGGAATTGTAGACAAGCTGGGTGATCATGTGCCAAACTAAAACTTGTAGAGGGGTGTGGTGGAAGTTCTGTTCCTGAAAGGAAAAAGTGGAGAATGGAGAAGTAAAAGAAGTAAAAGTGGAGAATGGAGAAATGAAAAAGCAGAGAAGTGGACTTTTCCTTGGAAAAGTCAAATAGGTGAAATACAAATGACTATAAGGCAGAAGGAAGTCTTACAGGTGCTATGAAATATGTCAACTTGACAGGTGCCAGAGAGAAGTTGAGTCACTAAGATCAGCCCCTGACTGTGCTTTGAAGTGGAGAAGTCTGTGTATGGTGCATCATGTGGAAGGCAGAACTAATCTTACAGTTGTTCAAAGATGTGATTGTGTGGTTGTTCAAAAGACAACTATATGATTGTCCCAACTCCACTCTAGAGAGATAACAACCATTAACATTTTGGTGTATCTACTACCTAGACTATAAATATTTTTTTAAATGGGATTATACTTTCTTGCTGTTTTGTAGTTTTCTTTTCCCCTCTAACTTATAGCACAGATACCTTCCTTATCAATAAATATCGATCTGTATTGTTAATAGATTACATAGCATCCTGTAATTTAACAGGTCCCTGTTGTGGGGTATTTCAGTTGCTTCCACTTTGTTTTATAATTAGCACCACAGTCAATATCTATGTACATTTCCACCCACAACAGTTCATAGGTGGCCCTTTCTCTACATCCTCACCACTACAATATCCTTTTTTAACTCTGCAAATCTAATAAGCAATTTAATAAATTTAAACAGATAAGTTGGTTAATCCTTGTTCAAATTTACATGTCTTTGGTGACCATTTTAGAGAGTCTCAAACTGCCCCTATGGCCTAGGAACTGGACACAGGTGTTTTGCTGTTCAGATCCATAAACTGGGTAAAACAATAGTGATCTTTTTTCACTTCACAGGCATACTATATAGTATAGCTTTCCTCTATTTGAAGTTTTTCCCATACATTTTTCATTTAAGAAAAAAGTGTTTGCCATATTTTGTTGTTTGCTTATTCTAGGATCTATTCTAAAATAACTTGATACTGCATAAAGCTATAAGTTAACTTTAGATTTAATATATGAATAATTTATGGTGCTTTCTTATGAACACTTTGACTTCCAGGTGATATCAAGTTTGAAATCCACTAATCCAAGAAGCATAGGGCACCACAGCGAAGGGGAAGGGAAAGCTCTGGATTCAAAGTCTTGGATTTGAATCTTAGCTTTGGCCCTACCTGCTGTACAATCTTGGACAGGGTATCGAACCTATCTGAGCCTCAGTTTCCTCATCTGTAAAATGGGAGAATTGTACCTATGTCATAGGTAGTTGTAATAACTAAATATAAGGTTAACAGTACGCTTGCTACAGCTCACTTAATAGTTATTAGCTACTATTATTATTCCCTTATAGAAGAGGAAACTGAGTTTCCTAGCTCATCACTCTCAAGGTTTCAATAACATATGACGTTTGCTTCTTGTTTCCGGCATCTTGGAGTCATGTAGGGTGTTGTTCTTTATTCCCAGAACACTGAGTTTCCACTCAGCCCAGTACTTTATTCTGGATTAACAGTCCAAACTGGTCTTCCAAAAGTAGCCGCAGCAGTACCTCCTCCCCCCCTTAGTGCCTTTCCATTCTGTGCAGTGAGGGTAGGACCTGTTCCTGGGCCTCAGGTGTTCTTGTTTTACTGCTCTGGCTGAGAAACAGTTCACAGTGACTCAGCACACTTGATTTTTTTTTTTTTTAACTCAGATCATTTGTAATTGCAACTGACATTGGATAACAAATAATTATATAAAGACATTTCCTAATGGCTTGAATAGAAACAGTCCATAGTGTACTGCCTGGAATGTATTCATCTTCATAATATTGGGAACTATAAATTATTATTTTCCACTTTTTACAATTCTTCAAGCACTTTGAAAACTACTGATTCAAGAAAAATGTTTAATATTCTGAGTGTAGAAACAGGAAGAGTTGCTTCTTCAGTCTTTGGATAGGTTTGGATTCAGGGCCTCCCCTGTTAAAAAAAAAAAAAAATAGAAAATACTCAAAAGGAATCCTTGAATTGGTTTCAGAAATGAAATACACAGTGAAAGTGAAATTAGAAATCAGATAACAACTACTTTCATTGATGAATTTCTAATTCCTGTAAAATGGCCTTGCTCTCCCGAAACTTGTGACCATTTTCGTCAGTTTTACTTGGCCTTCTTTATCATGGCTGCTTCCTCTGCATTGGTCAAGGCTTCCAGTGGGCTGCCAGTCAGACTCCTTCATTTCTGGCAGCTCCGATTTCAGTGTTAATTCATCCACAATAACTTGAATTACCATGACTCTTATTAATTACTCTAGCTGGTTGTTAAAATGTTTAGTCTCTGATTAGAAACCTCATCAGAAGCCAGTGCCCTTAATTTCTCTCACATTTTCAGAGCAGTCCTAGGGGATCCTTCCTCCTTTGGGGACATAAGGTCAGGTGATGATATGTGGAGCAGCCATGGGGTTTGGCTGGATGTTCAGTTTTTGTAGCCTGAGCTTTGGCATCATGGGAAATCTGGCCATGGAAAAGCTGTCTAATCTCCCTGTTTACCTGTCTTTCGTAGCAATACCCACCTCATGGGTTATTGTGAGTATTAAGGAAGATGATCCACTTATGATGAGCTTAGCATAGTAGCTGACACATAATTTCCTTATAAGTACTAGCAATTAATTAGTATTATTATTCACAGTAGACACAATTCTAGAAACACTGAAAGTCCTCTTGCTGGCACACTTTATATGTTGAGATAGTAGTAGCTCTCTAGTGCTAGTTTTTCTCCTTTTCTCTGTAACTTACTTTGTTCAGCTTTTTAATAATAGTAATCATATAGTCTTAAAGAGTATTGTCCACTCAGCATTACATTAATAGGAGAAAAATGGAAATACTTGCCAAAAAATGTAAAAGGAGGTCCTGTGTACCCTTCACTCAGTTTCCCCTGAAGGTAACATCTTGTGTAACTGTGGTATGAAGCAAAACCAGCAAAATCGACGTTGGTACAATCCACAGAGTTTATTCAGATATGCAAATATTTTCTTCCAGGCTATAACTTCTCTTTTCATCCTCTTTCTGGGCTCTTTTGTAGGCAACAGTCTTTAATTTTGAAAGGTCCAATTTATCAGTTTTTTCCTTGTTATAGGCTAGGGATGTGTTTCTCAAAAGCTGGTCCACACAGCAGCTGCTTTGGAATCATCGGAAGTGCTTGTTACAAAACCCATTTGCTTCGCGCCCCCCCCCCCCCCCCCCAGCTTTCTGAATCAGACTCTCGGGAATGGGGTCTGGTAGTCTGTTTAATTTAAGAAGCTCACTAAAATCGGAGGATCACTGATTCAGAGAGATTGGCCTTGGGACTTTTTTCTTCTTGCTCTACCTTATCTATGAGTCATTCCATTCATTCCTACCACTTGTTTTATCAAATATGTGTGAATAACTATACAACCTCTCTGATGAGCTCCAGAATAGCTGCCTTGTTGCATACTCTCTGCCACTGTATGTAGAAAGTCTTTAATCAATGGATTATTGGTTAGATGTTATTTTTCTGGACCCCTATGAATAGGATGTAATAGAATAAGAACCATCCTAATTATTATTTATAGATTGTCAAAAAGGCCAGACATTGGTCCTGATGCTCGAAATTACTTAATTATATAATATTTCTTGGGGAGGGATCCAGTTATATTAATAATCTTGGGGTTATTTGGGGTTCTTTTGGTCTTATTTGACCTATTCTCTTATTTGGAGCAGATAATTTGATACAATCTCTATTTGGAGAAAAATTAACAGTGCTTGATGAATATCAGTAATTCTTTGGCTTAAAAACCTAATATTTAGATATTTGGTTGCTCTTTTTATAATTTTTAAGTACTTTTTCATTATTCCTTGGATGTCTTTAATAGCCCTCTGGAAAATGACAGTTTCATATCTAGATATTTTATTTGATTTTGGATTGTAATCAAAACATTTATTAAAATATCGATTTTGGAATGTCTCAATTTTATATCATTTGTTTGAACCAGTTAGACTACTTTTATTTATTTGTTTGTCTACAGGTTAAATTCTCATTTTATGTGTTCTCCTGAGTCATTTGCTCTGTTCAATCCATGTTTCTATCTGCTGCAGTCCCTTAAAAGTTACATTCTCCCTTTAAGATGATAGACATGTTGGAATACGCCTTGTGCTAAAAGGTAGCAGCTAAGATGATGATAAAATAAAAGTGTGTTTCTTATATCTTGATCTTGGAAGAAAATGATAAGTTTTGGGAATTGTGCTGAATGGTGTTTTTGTCTTCAGATAGTGCAATCAATTAGAGGTCAGAAGGCAAAAAGGAAAGCTAATTTTGTCTTGGTTGTAAAGTTGGATTAACTTATAACAGTAGAGAATAGCAATAGTTGTGGGTCATGATGTCCCTGTAATAGTGAACATTGTGTGCTACTTTCTCATGATACCATCTTTCTACATGTGTAACTCTCAGGAGAGTTTGATGTCAGAGAGGTTCGATTTCCACGTGGACCAGCTAGCCTTCATGACATAGTCTCCACCAACTTCAGGTGACCATGTCACCAACATGTGCTGTGGGATATACAAGGGATCTAGTGACAATGTGACTGGTGTACCTAAACAGAGACATATTCATAAGTAAGTTGTCTCCAAGGACTGATGCTGGTAGGAATACATTAAGGACAGTGCAATCCAGGATGCTTGAGTCCTCTCTTGCCTCCCTTTGAATGTCGGAATTAGTCTACAGTTGCTTATAGGCATGGCTTCGTCTTAGACCTCATCATAATTTGAAACAATTTATCTCCAAGATTTGAGATTCCAGAATTACTATATTTGACCTTCCCTTCCTGTCGCTTTTTCTCCCCTCCTTTTTCCTGCTACCCAACCTGGTATTTGTCCCTCCCATGGCCCCTAGCCTCCTTTCTGTCTTCTCAGTTCATCTGGTTTTGGTTTCATTGCCTTAGCTTGGACCTCCAAGTAAGCCAAATTCAGTAGGACTGACTAGTTTTTCTTACCTCTTGTCCTCTTCTGATTCATCTAGCCAATCCTGACCTTGAGAAAACTCTAATGTCATTCCCTCACATTTTGCGCCAAGGATAAAGTACTTTTTTTGCTGTAGATATTCAGGAAACTGAGTTGATTTTTTTTTCCTCCTGCTAGGTCCTCATGGGTACTTGGTAAACCTTTCATGTCCCTTTAATTGATTGTACTTCCACAGGGGCTGCTTCAAGTGTTTTCCTCTCTAAAGACCCTACTTCCATCCCTACAGCTCTACAGAATTCTTGCTGCTTACTTTTCAGAGGAGATCAAGGCCATCAGATATGAGTTCCCTCAACTTTCTTCTTTTTGATCTCCAATTCTCTGAATTTTTTATTGTCTCACTTCCATTCCTCCTGTTTCAAACAATTTGAAAAGGTCTTCTCTTCCAGCTCTCACCCACCAGCTTCTGCCCTTAATCATCCTACCTTCCCACTCTTGTGATTTGCCCTGATTTGTCATTACATCCTTCCTTTTTTGTAACTTAAATTTGTTAACTTGTCACCGTAGGAAGTGTTCAGATCTCTCTGATCCTTTAGAGTAGGATTTCTCAACTATTGACTATTGATATTTTGGACACTATTGACACTTTGAGCTGGATAATTCTTTGTTGTAGGCTGCTGTCCTGTGTACTGCAAGATGTTTAGCAGCGACCTTGGCCTTTACTCACAGCTGCCCGTAGCACTCTGGCATTGTGACAACCAAAAATGTTTCCAGGCATTGTCAAAAGTCTCTCAAGGGGTAAAATTGCCCCCAGTTGAGAACCACTTCCTTAGAAATTCTTCTTGCAACCAAGCCATTCCATCCATCACCATTCTCCTTTTCTTTTCATTCCCATCATCACCAAGTTTCCCTGTGGACCTCACACTCCTTGTCTCCACTTCCTCACCCTTCGGTCCGTCCTGAATCTGGCTTCTGACACTACCCATTACTGAAAATACTCTCAGAGGACCAAAGTGACCTCCTCATAGCCAAATCCAGCGAGTGGCTTTTTCTCAGTTCCTGAATTTTCTGCAACTTTTGACACTCTGGCCTCGTTTTATGGTATCCATCTTATATATTTTTTGGGGTCTCCTCCTATCTTTCTTTCTCTTTTAGATCTGCTTTCTCCTCTATTTTCTAAATATGGGGACTCTCCTCTGTGTAGGCCTCTGCTGTCTTCTTTTTCACAGTTCTCATCCCTTCTCGTGTCTCTTCTGGTCACCGCTCCGGAGATGACTTCTAAATATAGATTCCGTCTCAGCTGAACTCTAGGCTTATGTGTCCTTTTGCCTTTTGGATACCTCCACTTGATCCTCTACATGGCACATTCAACTCAATATGTTTTAACATATTCAGAAACAAATTCCTGCCCTTCCCTCCTGTCATTGATTCCCATTGATGGGACCACAGTCCTTTATATCAGTGGTTCCCCAAATGTTTTTGGTTGCACACCAGATCAGTATAAAGTTTTTGTGCATGTTATATGTAAAATATATTTATTAATAAATTTTATACATGTACAATAGTATTAAGTTATAAAGCATATGAAATAGAAATTTTATAAAGATTAGGGAAGATGAAATTAATATTTAAAATTTTAACAGTAAAACCTTTTTGTTTTCTTTACAATATTATTACTAATTTCATATGTTTCATTTTTAAAAATCCAGATTTAATACTTTGTTATAAAGAAATCTAAGTACAGTTTATTTTGATTCTTGATTTTAATGTTGTCTCAGATGAAAAAGATATCCTACGAACATATGTCGATTCAAATAGAAGTAAGTATATTGTTGGCTATACTTAGGAAATCGTAATTCTTAAGTAGAATGATGGTTGTCAGCAGCTGGGGGAGGAGGGAATGGGGAGTTATTGTTTAATGGGTATAGAGTTTCATTTTGGCAACATGAAAAGAATCTGGAGGTGGATGGTGGGGATGATTGCTCAACAATGTAAATGTACTTAATGCCACTGTATTGTACACTTAAAAAATGGTTTAGATGGTAAATTTCATGTTATGTGTATTTTACCACAATTATGGATAATAATTTAACAACTACTTAGCTGAGAACCAGTTATGTAATCATCACTTAATAAAAATTAATGTTAAAAAAAGTTAACGTTAATAAGTGCTGTTTTTATTTCTATACCACTGTCATTACTAATTGTCCCCATGGGCCCATTCATACTTTTCAGACAACGTCCTAATTTTGGTTCAGTAATTGATCACCTTACCCATTGTGTCTTACACAGTTCCATATACATAGTAGGTATTCAAGAAACAATTATTGAATGAATGGTGTGACAACAATGATTACAATCATTTTTTGCTTGTCTTCACTTTAGAGATTTAGTTTTATGAAAAATGGGCATGGTTTATGATTAAATATTTAATTCGTTTTGACTTGATACCTTAATTATACTCATTGGCACTCTGCGTGGATGCATACTCATGGCAGAAATTTATACGTCAGGCAGTTGGGCACATATAGCACAGAGACGCTTTTTACTCTGGAAATTATGTTGCCACATGTTGTATATTTTAAAAGTTTTGTTTTGTGATTTTTAAAAAGATGTCTTATAAAGTTGTGCCAAGTTAACTTGATTGCCTTGGACAAGAGTGCCTGTAAGATGATTTTAAAGTATATCTTGTGAAAGTGATTGAGAAGCTGTGTTTTTAAGTGGGTTCGATTTGGGAAATGTGCACTCTGAAAAAAAAGGAAGCCTGGGGCTCAATCTTTCACAGCTAAAACTCTGTCTTTCACTTTACAATATTATTTGACCCTCCTGATCTCATTTCACAAGTACCTGCCTTTTCTTTCTTTCTTCACTGGCTACCAGTCGCCCTTTTGAGCGGTAGTCTAGCTCAGCAGCCACTTTCCAGTAAATGTAATCACAATTCCCACATCTCTTCTTGGCTTCCCCCCTCCTCTTGCCCTCTTTCCCCATGAATCAGCAGATGTGGCTGACGTCATCTTTTTATTTGGCGGTCCTGCCAGCGTTAAATGTCGCCCTGCCAGAAGTCAAGTGAGCCTGCTTCTGCTGTGTTTGCTCTTCTTTAAATCAGTGGAAGTTGCAAATGAACAAAGAATTTTGAATCATGGCAATTTGATTAGAAAAACAAAAATCAAGCCAGGGATCGGAGACGGGTTAGGAGTCCCTTATAACCTGAAACCATGAGTCAGTGGTTGATACAATCAGTGGTTTCATACCACCTTGTGGTGCTTTTCAAAATACCACCAGTTGGTCAAAATGTTAGTAGGATATTGATGCCTTAAGTTTTTATCAAAGAAATGGTGGATGAGCTCATTTAGTCATCTAAGCCCTGTCTTCTTTTTCTAAAGATTGGCCCCCTGAGCTGACAGCTGTTGCCAGTCTTCTTTTATTTTTCCCTGATTTGTCTCCCCAAATACCCCCAGTACATAGTTGTGTATTTTTACTTGTGGGTCCTTCTAGTTGTGGCATGTGGGACGCCTCCTCAGCGTGGCCTGATGAGCAGTGCCATATCTGTGCCCAGGATCCAAACCAGTGAAACCCTGGGCCACTGAAACGGAGAGCGTGCACTTAACCACTCGGCCACGGGGCCAGCCCCTCTAAGCCCTGTTTTAAGCATTAAAAACCTATAATTGTAAGATTTTTTTTTTTTACAATACAGCTATGAAACAATATACACAATACATATACACATAAACACCTTCAAAAATTTAGTTGTATTTTCTTACATATTTATATAAGAATATTGTTAAAATATATTCATATATTGCATATATTTTAATATACATGTGTATAATTTATAAGATATGTAAAATTGATAGCATATATAAAAGTTTATAAATTCTGTAACCCTGTATAGTTGGTTTATTAGAAAGCCTTCTCTGCTTTCTTAGAGTGTAAATTGCTTCACTTGAGAATGAGTGCTGTTCACAGTTCTTAGAGCAGACCCCTGTTCCCATCTCACTGGCCTGCTCCTTGCCATGGGAACGGACTGTACCCAGAGGTGAGTGAGAGGCTGGAAATGCCTCCTTCAAAGAAGACTGGACACCCTTTACCTGGTTGAGCTACTAATTTAGGTCATAAGAGTGAAATGGCACATGCATTCCATTGCTGTTTCATTTAATCCCACCACTTACTTGACATTTCCATAGGGAAGTCTCAGAGACATCTTTAACTTTTTAACATTTGGTCCAAATCAATCTTTTGATCCTCTGCTTACCAGCTAAGCCTGTGCCTCCTGCTGTGTTCTTGTCTTTGTACGAGGCGCCTCCATTCACTCAGTTGCTCCAGCCTGACACCTGGGATCACCTTCAATGCCTGTCTCCTTCACTGCACTCCTGCACCCTCACTGAACAGTCCTATCCATTCATCTCCAAGATATATCCCAAACTCATCCTCTTCTCCCATTTTGATTGCCGTCCCTTTCCCATTTCTTGTCCTTCTCCATTCATTCTTTTACAAATCCAAATCCAGTCCTGTCTCTCTCTGTTTCTTTTACCACCTCTCATTGCACTTAGAAAACAAAACAAAACCCAAATCCTTTATTTGGCTCTGGGTTATCTGGCTCCTGCCTAGAACCATCACTGCATTTTCTTCCTTTCTCTCCCTTGCATACTCTGCTCAAACTCCTCTGGTCTTTATTCAGGACCTTGGTATGCCCAGCTCTTTCTTGCCTCAGAGCCTTTGCACATGCTGTCCCCTCTTTCTGGAATGTCCTCTCTTACTTTGGCTTTCAGTCTTAGCTTAAATGCTAGTTTCTCTGAGAAGCCTTCTCCTCTCAAGTTAATCAGGTCTCTCTTATTTTTTTCTCATAGTACCATGTTCTTTTCCTTCCAGCATTTAATATTTATAATCACATACTTAGCTGTTTATTTAATTTTTTAATCCATCTCTCCCATCAGACCATAGGTCCATGAGAGCAAGGACAAGTCTTTTTGGCTTAACACCATATCCCATATTCTTAGCACTGTGTCTGGCACATAATAGAGGCTTAATATATTGCATAAGTGAATAAATGAATGTCTTTGTAAAAAGAGAATAATAAAATCACAGTCCTAACATTTCCTCCCTTAGTGTTGAAGGTCGTAGATGGCTTTCTTGAATTGAAGGTATTCAATAGATGATGCTACTCCTATGTGCCTTTAGAGTTTCATGTGATTCTGAAGATCCTGGTGTTTGCTATTCAGAGGGATACTGACACTACTGCTTATGCTTATTTCATAGTTCCTGACACTTGGTTAACAATTTAATTTTAAATCACTACTGAGATTTGCCTCAAATGGAAAAAAGAACTTGTCTAGGTTGTTTAAAATGTATGAGCTTTACTGTACTGTGTATAACAGCAAAAATAATTTGCTGCTTTGGTAGTGAAAAAATGTATTTCCTCCACGTGTGTTATTTTTCCCCCTACAAAGTGCTAAGTTATAGATGCAATACTGCCTCTGTAATAAAAAGATTTTGATTGAATGGTAGGTAAGGCTGTAGCAGCCATAATAAAACATGGTTTTCCAGAGTGTGCACCATTGCAGGGGTAACAGGGATGCAAATGTGAAATGACATGCTGGGTTTAACTGTAGCAGCTTCTTACTTTATGATTCACAGAGCTCAGCGTGTCTTCCATGGCTCGTGGGTTTCCACCACATGGGAACTGTGGGAGGAATGCCTGTCCCCTTGTTCGGCTAGGGTGAGGTGGTTGATTTTCTCTAGATGCCTTTTCTAGATCCAATGACTGAGGGTGCTTATAACATAATTTCTTACTGTTTTCTTCTTAAAAAAAAATCATTGACTGTAACATATGGCAACTTTTTCATAATTGCACTTCTGCTAATTTGAAAATGCTGTTACAAAGCGTGTATAGTTGAATCCTGTTGTTTGCTAGGAGTCTTACTGAAAACTCAGACTGGGAACCTACCCCAAGTTTAAGTGTGATGATTTCACTGTGTCGTGGTGTGGGACATAGAGAACATTTCAGCCACATGCCCTTCATGAAGAGACTAGTGCATGGTCCATGCAGTCCAAGTCAGTGTGTGGTAAACACTTGTACCAAATAGCATGTTAGACCCTGTTTGGAATGCACATGGATTGAACAACTCCTACCTCTAGTGAGAAACAAGTATACATGGAATAATTAGATCCATTGATTTATGCATCTGTCTTCAGGGTGCATCCACATACACACTATGCTAAAGTAGGTGGGAGTGTGTGTGACTAGTATCGTTACACTTAATTTACTGGTGAGAAAACTGAGCTTCAGATGAGTTATGTGTTCAGAGGTGTACAGGCAGAACTGGTGCACACAACCGTTTCTTAGACTCTAAGCCCCCAGCCTTAAATTCCATAGTACCCCCTATAGGAATTTGAAGAAGGGAAAGATGTTCATGTGCCACTGGGGTGCTGGCCTGGGGCACCCTGCACACACCCCTGCTCTCCTTGCTCACACAGGTTTGGAAGAGACACTGAAAGCTGGCCTGTAGCCTCCATCCAGACGCTGGGCCCTTCCTCTCTCACACCATCAGTTCATCCTCTTTTCAGCATTTCTGGGCTTCTAGCCTTACCACTCGTTCTCACCTGTCTCTCCACTTCCAGTGTTTCCCTTTCATGTCACTGTTCGCTATCTCCTTTCTTCCCTTCACCCGGACAACATTTCCTGAATCTCCCTTATGAATCCCATTCATCCTCAACCTGAGACTGCTTGTCAGTAAGATCACCAATGGCGTCTCAGTTCCCATTTTTTGATCCTTTCTGTCCTTGGTCTCCACGCGGTCTGCCTCTGGGGACCAGCCACCGTTTGCTGAATGTCTCCTCGTGTGGCTCCTGGGCGCCTTCTCTTCTGGCTGCATTCCTGCTGCTGTTCTGTGACTTGTGTGCTCTTCCTGCACTCCACCCCTTAAATATTGAAGCCTCCAGAGTTGTTCCGTGGTTCTCTGAGGGCTGAGAACTGAGTTACCCTCGGGCTGTCTCTTCATGTCCAGTAGCTACCCCTACACCCAAAAAGGTGACCACCCCAAGGTCTCCTGTTCCCATGCTCTCCTGAGGTTCCAGTGTCTGTCTATCATATCACACCATGCCCGAAATGGAGCAGAAATTCTGTCCATCTATTATGGAGTCATTCTCCAGTTTCCCAAAATAGAAGCCTTGGTATCATCTTCATGTGGGGTCATCAGGAAACCTTGATGCTTTTATCTCAGAATTATTTATTATGGCCTCCTGATTAGCCTCCCTTTCAGTCTCGCCCCACTCCAGAAAGTCTTCCATTCTGCTTCTAGAGTTACCTTCCTCTCAAATTAGTCTGATTATATCACTCCCCTGATGAATGATCCTTGACTCCCATTTGTCTTCCCTACAGGGCAAGAGCCGATTCCATCCACCGCCACTAGCAACTGTGCCGTGCGTGCGGTGGACACTCAGAGATATTTGTTGAATGAATAAATCTGATTCCAATCTCGCTTGTCAACTTTACTTCCCTGTGACCTGCCCCCATGCTGTTGTGTGCCCACCTTCTCACCCTTTCCCAAACATCTTCAGTTCTTTGCTATTTCCTGCTTCGTTGTTTTCCCACTTTTCTTCTATGTCCCTTACTAAATTTCAGTTCAAATCTGTTTTCTCTTGGACACCTTATAACTTATTCTTCAGTTCGGCAGAAGAAATACTGTTGTCATTTTCTACGTTTTCTTTGTTGAATTCAGTCAACTCTCGTTGCATTTCTTGCTTTTTTGGTCTGGTCCATTTCTTTTGTTAATTTTTGTGTTCCTGATTGTAGGTGTTTTTTAATTTTCCAAATGATGATGTGAGGATATTTAATTCAATTTGGAGTGTTGTGTTACAGTTTCCTTCTGCTTCATAGTTTTTGGCGGGGAGAATTTTCAGCAGCTGTTTGGTTTTGTTCTGATATGTTTCCATTCCTAGGCTTTTCCTGGCTCAGGAGCTCTCCCTTTGTCAGAGGTACAGTTTCTTTAATGCATGGTGGTGGTGATGGTGGATGGTGACGGTCCGGTGTGTTGCACTATCCTTAATTTCTCCCTATTCCTTCACTACCATAGCACCACCTTTCTCTTTATTTCCTTCTTTTCCAGAATCAACACTTCTCCGAGGTCTGTGGCCTTTCCCCTTCAAGCCCTTTGTCTACACGTAGACAAAGTACTGAGACTGGTACTGAGACCCGCCAGTTCTTGGGCCTGCACATGCTATGTGCCCTTGGCGCAGGACTTTCCATCTTGGGGGTGATTTTGTCTGCGCCCCATCAAAGTCCTCTCCATACCCTGTTCTTTTTTTCAGAGTTTTCCCACTCTCCACAACCACTGTTACAGCAGCAGCAGGAGCTCTATTGGAAATTGGTGTTTATTTCTCCATTTATAGGTAATTTGAAGGTTGTGGTATTCTCTGTCCCTAATAATGCTAATGGCTTAGGTCTTGTGCTGCTGTTTGCCCTCTTGTTGATTTGTGGTCTTTTGGGAAGGACGCATAGAGAGATTTGAATTCGTGTAGCTGCCATTGTCCTCCAAACCTGAATGCTCTTGCAAGGAAAGTTATATTCTCCCCAGTTTTAGATGAGAAAACCAAGACTCAGAAAAGCTAAATGACTTGGCCAAGATTGCACAGATGCTAAGTACCAGGATATGAGGAGAACTTGTTCTTTTGCTTATATCAGAGAAAGTTTAATCCCCTGTTGTGAAGCTTATTTATGGTTTAGCAGAGGGGCAATGTAAATTTTCTTGATAAATTTTAAAAGTATTATGGGGAAGTGAAGGTCCTCTGAAAATGTTCAATGTTTCTTAAAAAAAAAATTCAGATTTGATTGTGGGTCTGATGGTAAATATGTACAAACTGTAATTTTGTGTAGCTTTATCATTTTTTCTGTGATTTTCTCTTGATGCATATTTGTTGAAGATCAACAAACAAAGAATATAATCTGACTCGTAACCCTGGAGTTAGTTGTTTTAGAGTTAGAGAAGGACAGCCACTGGTGGAGAACATGGTTCTTTTTCATTGAGGAAGGATTAGGAAATATCACTGTCTGTGAGTGCAACAGAGTCAGGTTCCTTTTACTGTGAGGATGATGATGGAGACGTTTGTGTCAAGTCTTCAGTCTCAGCATTTCTCCTGAGCTTTTGGTTTGGGGATTTGAGGACTAAGCGTGCCAGATGTTTTAGAGGAAGGGCTGAGAGTTCTCTGGTTTGTTTCATTTTCTATCTGTCCAGGTAACATCTACTCACACTGTTATGTTGGAAAACAAAAAAGTACCCAGAAAGAAAAAAAAAATCACCTGAAATCTCATTATCTAGAATTAACTACTGGTAATTTTATGGTACTGTTTACCCTGCTGGTGGGTTTTTTCCTACTGTATATTTTTTTAAACAAAATACTATATTGTGTATGCTAATTTGTAGCCTACTTTTTTGACATACCAATAAAATGTGAACATTTTTCCAATATATCATCTATGGTGTAGTGTTTAAGGCTATAAATTTATCCCTTTACATAGTGGTGTGCCATGCTTTACCTAATCAGTCTGCTGTTGTTGATTTAGGTTGCTTTAGGTCATTTTTGCTCTTATAGCATTACAGTGAGTATTCTTGCAAATGTATCTTTATATACACTTCTGATATATAAAGAGTTACTGACTCTCCTTTTAAGATTGACTGCCATTTTTCTGTTTGGAAAAATAAAATAAAATGTACAGAACCTTTTTATGTCTATTTACTTTCCTTCAACTTTTCATCTTTGTTTTTTGTTTGAGTTTAATGAACTCCCTACAGGCTCATTCCTTGACCCCTCAGGTTTTCTCCTTCTGGGTTCCCTTCTGCATCAAATTCTATTGTCTACAACTTTGAGTGCCATCTATATGCTGTTCATACCCGGCCACTGACCTTTTGGCCGATTTATAAGTAAATCTTCAGTTGCTATTGCAACATCTCTAACTATATGTTGGATTCATAATCTCATAGCCACCTGCACAAACCTTGAATGTTTATTATCTGTCCTTCCTGCTCTCTCCCTGCAGGAGAGAGTTCTGGGCAGCAGAGTTGAGTTATCTAATTGCCTACTGGACGTCTTTACTAAGGGTACCAATAGACATTTCCAACTTCAAGTTCAAAATAATAATCATAGCTGCTAATATTTCATTGAGATTACTGTGTGTAGGAATCATGCCAAGTATTTTACATGCAGTAGCTTGTATTATTACAACAGCCATACTGGTTCAACCATAATTCCCATTTTACAGATGACAAAAGAGGCATGGAAGCTTACATGGAAGCTAGTAAATCTTCCTGTGCTCTTTACAGATATGCTGTGTGGTTTACAAAATGGAATTCTTGATGCTTCACCCTAAGTGTCTTACCAAACTATTTCTTATCTTGGTAATTGGTGCACTGTCTACCCAGGAGCTCATGCCAGAAAAACGGGAGACATCTTTGGTATCTCCTTCTCCCTCATTTGTCAGTATCTCCTGTTGATTCTGCCTTCTGTATCAATCTTGAATAATGCTGCTGCTTTACACACCTACTGCAACGCCCCCAAAGCAGGCCACTGTCATCTCCTGCCTCCACAAATCCTAACCTGTGCTTCTGTTCTTGCTCCTTGGGACTAGTCCTCATACATAGAGTGGTCCTTTAAAAATACACGTCTAATCCTTCACTCCCCTCTTCCCAGCCCCTCTGTACTTAGGATGAATAAAAATCAGTGCTCTGACTTAGAAGGCCATTGCTTCTACTTCCAGCCTCTCTCTCACCTCCATTCACTAGGTTGCACTTTTTCTTCCTTGGGGCTTCTGCACCTGCTATTCCTTCTGCCTGACATACTCCTCAGTCCCATTCTTCACCTGAATAACTCCTGCTCCTCCTTCCAGTTTCATTTTAAATGTCACTTCCACAGAGCAGAAGCCTTCCCAGATCCTGTAGTATAAATGAGGATTCCCCTGTATCTTCCCAGACTCCTGCTCTTCACCTTCACGGCACTGAACGCAATTTTTAGATTCATAATCTTAGACTCATTTATAATATAATCTTAGACTCTGTGGGTTTACTTATCTGATATCTGCCCCCCGCCCCACACACACACCTGTTAGTGCCCTGAGAAGGCTTGGGCCGTGTCTATTTTGTTCACCCTTGAACCTCAACCCTAAGCCTTATTCCTGGCACATAGGAGACATTCATCAAATATTTCAACAACAAAAAAAGACAGCATAAACATAGTGAGCTCTGGCTGCACCTGGACATGAGATGAGCTGGGATGTCTTTCTCCTGTCTGGGGGAGTGCGTGTCTATTTGATTCTCTGTTTGTCCACCAGGAGCCTCAGGACTTCAGGCAGGGGACCCACCTTTAGGCAAACAAGGGAGTGGTGGGCTCAGGGAGTGGAAGATGATACATAATGGAGGAGGAAGGATGAAAGGAGGGTAGAAAGAGCCACAGCTCTGCTTCTGTCGCAGTGGGAGAGCCCACTGTGATCTCTCATAGGGGCTGAAAGGTTGAATTAGTGCCAGGTCTTAAAATGTTTATTGGGTGAGCCATTTACTCTGTCAATATTGTAAAGTCAAACTTAGCAACAGTTACTATGTTTTTTTTTCTTCCTACTCCTCTCAACTAGAGGAATATCTGTGTTTAATTTGCTATGGCATAAAATTTCATTAACTGTGAGTGTGCCATTTCTGCTTACAAGGATCTTCTGTGGGAGCAGGAAGGAGGTTACAAGGGGCCCTTCATGCTTGATTACTGCAGAGGAGGCGGAGTTTAGCAAGAGCCTCTCAGAAACCATAATATGTCATTCTGGCAATCTAATCTATCCTCCAAGGCACCTATGTTGGGGATCTTTTAAGGCTCACACTAGTTTCGGTTTGAAGGCACTTGTTCTTTCTGATCACGCACACTTCCTGCCTAAAGCAGTGAAGCCACAGAAGAACTATGTTGATTTAAATTCTAAGTTCCTGTAACAGTGACAATTCCCTTGTAGGCACTGGTGCCAAATGGAGACAGTTTCTGTATTCCTGCTCTCCTGCGTTTTCCTTGTCAGACTACAGACATGGTGGCAGCAGCCAGCCTATGCGTGTGCTTGTCATTGCTTAATTCTGCCTTTTGAAATGCTGGACTCCAAACAGAAAGAAATATGCTTTCTCATATTTCCATGCTTGTGTGTTTATCCTTTGGATTCTTAAGAATATCTGAGGCTGAAGAATGATATTCCATTGATACTACACTTGGCCACATTAGCTACTCACCAAAAATGCTCCCCAGGCCCTTGGAGATTGCAAGGGCTGAGTGTCAATTGCCAATTCCTGGGTTGGAAAGCCAACATCCATTTTTTTAAATTGTTGCCAAAAAGGATTGAGTCTTGAATATCACCACTTTATTTCTCCTTTTTAATAATAGCATTAAAGTTAGTAATTTACACCAGGGTTTGGCAGACTTTCTCTGTAAAGGGCCAGACAGTAAATATTTGGGGGTTCAGGAGCCATACAGTCTGTCACCAACTACTCAACTCTGCTGTTGTCGTATGAGAGCAGCCACAGACAGTACATAAATAAATAGGCATGGCTGTTGTCCAACAAAACTTTTATTATAAAATGAGCAAAGGAGAAGAGGCTGACATAATTAGCATAATTGCCCAAACCAAAACATTTACAGCAGGGAAGATGATTTGGGTGAAACGAAACATGGGAGACTTTTGCCCTCGTATGGTTGGTGCTGAAACTCAGATTTTAGAGAGGAGCTCAGTGGTCTTTGTTAAACAAATATGACTGAGTTAGACAACATTGCTTACTTGAGGCCAATTGAATAGAACCAAATTTATGTATGCAGAGAGACGTAAATCCTACCCCATTCCTTGTAATTCATGCTAATACTTCTAGACTGTCTTTGGTCAGCATGAATTAGGTGTCTGCTGTTCCTTCCTTCCTAGCTTGATGACATCATGGTGCAACTCTGTCTTAGAGTAATTTTGGATCTTCTGCTAAAATATTGTGAGCTTTCGTGAAGCAGTACATCAAGGATCACCTCATGTGGTCAAAGCATGTGGAATGATCAGTATGAGGGACTACTAGTTTCTCTGCAACCCCTGAACATTTTTGATTTAGTGGACTGTGGATAGAATCCATAGAAGGTGGCAAATATTGGAGAGCATTCAAACTACTATATAACAGTAGAAGTTGTCAGCATTGCAGAGTTGTGAAAACATAATTTCAGGCATAGCTTTTGAAGGAGAAATAGAAATGGATGACAAATTGAGTTGGTTGGTCATATTCTTTTGTGAGGAAGCTTCTTCCAGGAGAGTTAAGAATTTCAGACGTTGATAATTAAATTTGATGTGGGTAAAGGTTTGTTAATAATTCAGTGATTTAATGGAATTTCAGGTCTGGTCCAACCCTTTCCATTTCACAGTTGGGAAAATTGTGGTTATCCCAGTGATATCATCATATTCATTTTGATATTTTGCTGTATGATCTACATGCTATATATACTAAAGGGATAAATTCAGAGCCAGCAAATCAAAGATGGATACAACATGTTCTTTGCATATTGATTTTATCCATCATTTTGGTGGAGGTGGGGCTGTGGTTTGCCATATTTAGCAAATAAAAATATAGGATGCCAAGTTAAATTTGGATTTCAGATAATCAAGGAATCACCTTTTCATATAAAAGTATGGTACCAAATGCGGTATTTGAGACATATTTACACTAAAAGATTCCTTGTTTATTTGGCCATCAGATTTAGCTAGATGTCCTGTATTTTATCTGGCAACCCTACTGCGGGCAGACAAGATGAAAACTAAGAAGGACTAGCCATGATGGCAACTAGTAGAATATGCTTGTTTGCTACTCCTAGCACCCACCTGGGGAGCACATTAAAAATTGTGATTTCCAGGCCATGCCAGAGAGTCTGAACCAGTAGGACTGGGGTGGGATCCAGGTATTAGTATTTCTAAACAGTGCCCCCAGGGGATGGTGAAAAGCTTTGGGCCTGTTCTTTTATAATATTCACTCACTGGTGTTCTCTGGAACAGAAATTTTCAAGGAGATAGCTCTCTGGTGTGGACACCATTCCTCTCCGCTGGCTGAGACCCTGTAAGGGTTGTGCTCCATTGATTGGGTGATTGGCTACTACAGAGGTTGTCTTGAGGCTGGCTTACCAATTACCTGGCTCCTCACCTTCATTTCCTTCATATCACAGTGTGATATCAGGGCCTGGGTTTAGAGGAAAAGTGGGAACAGACTTGATAAAGTGAACTGATTTGGGAGGGGGATGACAGAGGAATGGTTCAGTCTAAGACCCTGTAGAGCTTCCTTTCAAACTCGTTGTTCTCACTAAATTCATCTGTTCTCTCACTTTTTAGTCTTTTCCTTCTGAATGATAGATCTTTAGAGTTAAAAAATGGCCTTAGAGGAAGTCCTCTGGTCCAAAAATCCTTGGAATCCATTCAAGCCTGGGTATTCAGATCATCCCATGGTTCGACCTAGATTTGTGATTTCTCTGCTGCAAGAGGGGCAGTCAGAGTCCAGGACAAGCAGTTGAGAAGCACAGCTCCTTGACTTGGTGGACTGCATGGGCTCTTATGTGGTTTCATAAGCATAGGGAAGCTGTCCTCTTTGATGGCAGAAAAGCGGTACAACTCTGTGATGTATTAGAGGAAAAGCATCAAAGAGTTGGTGTTTAGAGAAAGGAGCATAGCCTCTTAGAGAAAAGACCCCTTTCATGGATAGGAGATGTTAGACTGTTAAGGGGAAATATAAACTTAGAACATAACTTTAATTACCTTGTGAAGGTTTTGCTAACAGGGTGATGGCTGGAGGGTGGGTTTAGCTTGAAACCTCGATTCTTCTTGAAGGGACCAGCCATTTCACTGCGATGTTGCGTAATGTGCTGTACCATAACAAAGGAATAAGAAGTAGGCAGTTTCAATCATCTTTTTGTTTAGTAATTTCATAAAGTGCAGTTCAGATGGTCTTCCTCAGGTCATCCTGAAACCTGGCAGTTGAAGGTTAGGCGGTGCTTTTCAGGGAAGTCATGTGGAAAAAACCCAACATGGCGTTTGAGGTTCTCGGAGGAGAAGGGCACCAGGTCGTTTCATGCAGAGCTGAAAGGCCAGGATGGAGAGCTGAAATGAAAGGAACGTGTTCCTCTAAACTGGATCTTAAAAGATGTTGGAACCCTGCCAGGTAGGCAGTTGGTACATACATCTATTGTTTGAAGATGTGATTAATGCAAAAGAATTTAGCCAAGTGATTTTGTTATATTTTTGAACTAGAATGTGCTTATTTAAAACAACACTCTGGCATGCTGTTTACTTTGAAACTTGGGCCAACAACAGCACACCAGACCAACCTGTTTTTCTTTCAGGGTACAGCCTGACTCTTGGGGATTAGACTGGGACATTAGAGTAGAATTACACCTGCCACTCTCTCTCTCTGTTTCTCAGTACAAGTTGTGTTTTGTGATAGTTGTAGCTGACTATGGTTGGCCTAACAGACAAGTTAAAAAAATAAAACAAAGGAATGGTCCATATGTCCACTGGACCTCTTTGTATTGAATATCTACTGTATGTGCCTTAACACTGGGGAGCCAAATATTTAGAAGTCTAGCTTTCTAATTTCTAAGTATAATCAATTTGCATTAAGAATTTAACGTTTTTTATCCCTAATGTGATTTTTATATGAACTCATGAACTTTATTTTGGATAGTCAAGCTTTAGTAGATTTTGTAATAGTTGATTCTCAAGATTGAACATGTAAATTATTTACGTCACTTAAAATCCTAAACCAGCTTCCTTCTGGAGTGTGCTTTTAGGCATCTTTTCTTGGCCATCAAGTTGGTGTATGCACAGAGCACTCAAACTTTTTCTAATGGCCTAAATTTTTGCATTATTAGGAAGTTATGCAAAATAAATTATATAGTATATTTTGTAACCAAATATAAATTTCATTTGTGTTATCCATACTTTTGACTTACCAGTTCTATTACTATTTTTTCAGGCAAGAATTATTGAAAAATGAGTAGATGCCTCTCATGTTTCTGTTGAAAGAAATATATTATTGATCCTGTCAGACATTCCAGGATGGAATGTGGTCTGTTAGTAATTATGACTCTTCATTATTATTAATTTGCTATTTTTATGTATACTTCACAGTTTGGAAGTTACTTTTATATCTGTTGCCTCACTTGATACTTAGCAACAACGCAGGGTTGTTTGGAGTGAGGTGTGCAGAGGGGTCATTTCTCCAGTTTATACATGAATAAAATGAGGTTCAAAAAGGTTGAGGTTTGCCCAGAGACCCAATACCTATCAAGTAGCAGAGAGGGGATTAAAGTTCTAGTCTTCTTTAAAGACTTTAGCATGGAAAATTTCAAACATGTACAAAGTGAACAGAATAGTACGGTGAACCTCTGTGTACCCACCACCTAATCGCAGCAATTATCAGTATTCTGCCATCTTGTCATCTATACCTTCATCAGCTCTTGCCCCGACATGATGGTGATGATGATGGTTTTTATAATTTTTTAAAGTAAAGTTTACATATACTGAAAAGCACTAATCTTAGCTACACAGTTTTGGCAAATGGATATACCCATATAACCTGCACTCCTATCATGATAATTCCATCTTCCAGAAAGTTCCCTCATGCCTCCTCCCAGTTGACTCCTCACCCTCCCTAGGGAACTGCTGTTCTGATTTTTTTTCACCTGAGATTAGTTTGCTTGTTCTTGAACTCTTTATAGGAGTGGAATCTCTCAGACTGGCTTCTTTCATTCAGCACTTTGCCTGTAAAGCTCTAGTCTTTTCACCCTGAGTTCATTGCTGTTTGTTGAGACTAGAGCTATATCTGCATCTCATAGTTAAAGAAAGACGATTCCTTGAATGATACCCTGAGAAAACCCAGGCTCTGGCCTCATCTCATCATGGCCTGAGCTCATGTAGAGAGATGAGCAGTTTTTCTTTACTTACGAAGGATTCCATCATTCTCTCTCTTCACTGACAGAGCTGATTCTGTTTGGAAGGTTGGTGGTGGAGGAGGTACCACACCATGAAATTGCCTGTAGTTATCTGAGTCATTTGCTTATAAAGATGCATCCTCCCCTTCAGGCCCTCTACTAATTTCCCCTAATGTATCTGCCTGTATGTTTTTGGAGGCTGCTCGCTGAAATTCTATTTGAGGTTGTGCTGATTTTTTAAGGTCAAGTACTTATAATTGTAAAATCCAGAAAGTCATTTACCTGGCTCATCATTTTAAATGGGAGTATTTAATGGTTCAATTTTGCTAATTAAGTAGAAGAGAAATGATCAAAATAGTGGTTAAATTACTGTACCCAGAGCTTGCGTTTAACTTAATTTCATTTAAAAATCAGTGAGAACTCAACAGTAGAATTAGATCTAAATGTGTTTTTCTTCTGTAGGGAATTTTCTTTCAATTCTTTAACTCAGTTATCTCTATTTTAGGTTAGAGAAGGATAACATAGACCAAAAAAAAAGAGGCAGAATTACTTTTAGCTTTGAGGGAAGAAATGTGTAAGAATTTAGATAGGAAAGGCTCGTAAGTGGAGCAGTGAACCCAGGAGGAACTCATTTACAGGTGCCTCTAGCTCCTGTGACAGGCAGCAGTTTCTTTCCCAAGGAAAGTTTGCACACTGATGTTGCTCAATTACTCTTCGTTTCTTTAACTGATTGGAAAGAGAGCCTGAAAGGTAAAATTAACTTTGACGTTATTCCCTTTGCTGTTTGTGTTAAATTTGGGTCAATAATGGATGATTCATTTCCTCATATTAAACTTTGGAAGGATGTGACTGGCTTCTTGTGATCAGAGCAGCCATTGATGATCATTGCTGGGATCCCATTTATTCATTAGGAGATACAGAATGGTGATCATCTAATTCTAACATTCTTCTTCAATTACTAACTGAAATGCTTCTATAAAAAGAAAATGTTCTGTATCAATTACCCTGAGATATGGATTGTAGTAGAAAAGCAGAATACGTGCTGATTCTTTCCCTTTATTTACCAGTTTCAAAATGAGTAGGTTAGCTGGCCTCCTCCAAAGGTGACCAATGGGGTTTGTTTTAAGATCATCCTGAACTTATGGATTTAAACACATTTGATATGCTTCAATCCATTTGCAGTAATTATTCTATTTGATGATCAGATCGTCCAATTTTTGGCTAGTGGAGCCTCTTCTAATTGCCTTCTGAGGTGTATGTGTGTATGTATGTATGCATGCATGTGTGTATCAATCACTCCTCCATTTATCTATCTATCATTCTATTTATTTATAACATGGTCCTACTAGTCTTTGATAGACAAGATGTTCCAGGCTCACTATCCTTGTTGTTCCCAGACCTGGAATTGGCCATTTCTCCAAGGAGCTCAGGTTTCTTTTGATGGAAATGGTATTTCAAGACACAATATGAACACTAGGGGTGGTGATTACTACTTGGCTAGTCATTATTTCTCGGCCTTTTCAGAGGATAAAGTTGGAAAATTTTGCCTGTAAGTGAAGTGCTTCATGAATTCATACTGATACTTCCAATTCAAACTGAAGATTACTAAAAATGATGATTCATTGGAAATGTATGGGCTGAATAACCAAGGACTGTAAGATAATGTAGAAGGGGCTAAGGAAATAATTGTAAAATCATAGAAAATAGAACTGCAAAGGGATCTTGAAATATTATATGGTCTGTTTTTCTGCTTACTCCTTTGCCCTTTCACAAAAGCTACGTTTTGAATATATCTGAGTAGAGAAGAGCTTGATTAAGGTGAAGCTCAAAATCTTAGTCACTGGCTTCAGCAGTACGGAAATGGCTGGAGGCCTTGATGGTAAGGTGATATAGGTGAAGTGAAGAGATCAGAAAACGTTACTGCAGTTCAAATGGAGAACTTTGTATTGAGCAGATTTCAGCTTTGGATAACCTTCCTTCAATTGTTTTCTCGCTTTGAACTTTTTCTTGGAAAAGGGCTTTTATCTCTAGGAAGGAGCTATTTGGTGTGTGAAAACAAGGCGAAATTAACTGCTGACAAGCTTCTCATGCCCATGGTCGTTCTGGTTTTCCATTTTGATCAAGAGTGCTCTATGTCATCATTTTTGTCAGATTTCTCCTACTGATCTTAGCTTTGATGTTGTTGTTATTTAATGAAAGGCCATATGTAAGACATTTTGACTGGTACTTTGTATTATACAGAGTGGAGGCAAGAGGCCCAGGGCTTCAGTGTCCTCTGGTTGGTCTGGAAGGCATATGTGGTTCATGTACACAGTCAATATCTAAGGCAAAACATTACATGAATGCATGTTATCATAATTAGACATGCAAACTTGAATTAGTTTACTTATTCCACAGGGAGATTCAGAATTAAATGCAGAGGTAAATTTTTTTTTGCTTTTCTAGAAAAACTCTGCCTATATAGGTTTAATATGCCAGTCTCAAAAGTATGTCCATTTTCAAATTCAGTATCTACATTAAATGAAGTAAATAAGTTAAATATCCTCAATTGTTTAAGTATTAAATTTTCTTTAATACATGTTGCAAAAGAGAATTGTTTTTGATGGGAAAAAAATGCAAATTTACCAGCTTTTAAGGTTAGTATCAAAATGTTAGCAAAACTCTGTTCCATTATTATTATTCAGAATCTGTCTCCAGGGGAGCATTTCGTGAATCTAGATACATAAATGAAGTGTCACGGTGTTTATTTAAACTTAACACTCATTTTTAAAGAGGAAATGTTAATATTTTGAAAGAGACATCAGTGAAATGCAATGTTATGAGGACAGGTTTCTTTTTGATATTTCAACAAAAAATACTTTATAGCCTCTCTTTCTAGGGCAATGGGATCCAGTGGATTAAAGATAGAAGACTGGCTTTCATTAAAATTAAAAACTCCATGAAAGACAATGCCAAGAGAATGAGAAGACAAGCCACAGACTGAGAGAAAATATTTGCAAAAGATACATCTGATAAAGGGCTGTTATCAAAAATGGACAAAGAATTCTTAAAACTCAACAATAAGAAAACAAACAACTTGACTGAAAAACGGGCCAAAGACCTTAAGAGACAGCTCAGAAAAGAAGATATACAGAAGGCAAATAAGCATACAAAAAGATGCTCCATATCATTAGGGGAATGCAAATTAAAACGACAATGAGATACCCATACACTCCTATTAGAATGGCCAAAATCTGGAACACTGATAACACCAAATGCTGGTGAGGATGTGGAACAACAGGAGCTCTCTTATTCATTGCTGGTGGGAATGCAAAGTGGCATTGGCCACTTTGGAAAATAGATTAGCAGTTTCTTCCAAAACTAAGCATACTTTTACCAGACAATCCAGCAATCACACTCCTTAGTGTTTACCCAAAGGAGCTAAAAACTTATGTCCACACAGAAACCTGCACAGGGATGTTTATAGCAGCTTTATTCATAACTGCCAAAACTTGGAAGTAACCAAGACGTCATTCAGTAGGTGAATGGGTCAGTAAACTGTGATATATCCAGAAAATGGATATTATTCAATGCTGAAGAGAAATGATCTATCCAGTCATGAAAAGACATGGAGGAACCTTAAATGCATATTACTAAGTGAAAGAAGCCAATCTGAAAAGTCTACATACTGTATAATTCCAACTATATGACATTCTGGAAAAAGCAAGATTATGGAGATGATGAAGAGATCAGTAGTTACCAGGGGGTGGGGGGAGTGAGGAGGGATGAACAGGCAGACACAGAGGATATTTAGGGCAGTGAAAATACCCTGTAAGATGCTATAAATATGCATACATGTCATTATACGTTTCTCCAAACCCATAGAATATATAACAACATGAGTGAAACATAATTTAAACTATGAATTTTGGGTGATTACGTTACACACAAAATTGGGGTTCTCTTGCCCGATGTGCATAAAAAAACCCAATTAGTTACAGCATGAGTATTTGGGAAAAGAGATCAGCTTTATTCTGCGAGATTGATTGCAGGCGTACAGTGTTGTGTGCCTTCAGATCTGTCTCCCCAATTCAGGATTTGGGGTGAAATTTAAGAGGTTAGGGAGAACAGATTGGCATGCAATAACACTGGTGGGACAGGTTTTGATTGGTGGGCTTCAAGCGTTTATTGTAAGGGTCTAAACATTTATGATGAGGTTCTAAACATTTATGGTAAGGTAGGAAAGGAATTTTAACACGAGATCTTCCTGAATGATGGACTCCTTGCTTCTGATAAGTGTCTGACTTTTAAATTCTGGTCATGTCCCCATCCTTTGGTTCTGTAGGCAGGAGAATCTTTGGTTCTGAGGTCATTTCAGGTCAGATTTCTTCTTCTGCACATGCTCTGGCTATGTAACTTTGCAAATTTTCTGAAAGGCAATCCTTAAACACTCTGCTGATAAGAGACGGGTTCTGAACTGGCTCTACATGGGCCCGTGGTTACAATTATGATGTGTCAATATAGGTTCATCAATTGTAATAAATATGCCAGTCTGGTGGGGGATGTTGATAATGGGCGAGGCTATGCCTGTATGGGGTCAGGAGGTATATGGGAAATCACTGTACCTTTTCCCCAGTTTTTCAATGAACCTAAAACTGCTCTAAAAAATAAAGTCTTAATAAAAAAAAATCTTCTGGGGGGGGAAAAGAAAGGTGGTAGAAAGAAATCTGAATTCTTGAGTTTCTACATCTCTCACTATTTCTTGGAATTAATAAATTGGGAACATATGGAATGGAGGTGAAGAATCAAACAGAGTTGAAATTCAGAGCTGGAGAAAGTATGTCCAAATTCCATATAACACTCAACATGCCCAGCACCTGCTACTTTATTAATCTTTGTCTTATCAGAAGCTCCAGACTCAGTCTTTTGTAGATATAGTTCCAAACTTATGATTGAAATGGATGGAAAATTAGATTTATTATGTTTTAACACTCTTTTTTACATTGGACCTTATCTGTTCTGAAATGAGAATTACTTTCCCAACGAATTTCTTCAAAAACAAGGTGTTAATATGACCCTAGACAAAAGTCCACATAGAATAGACTATCAGAGCTGGAAGGAGCTTTGCGATCACCTGGTAGCGTAACATCCTTGGTTTTTAAGTAAAGAGACCAAGCCTCAGAGATGCTGCTCAGTGACTTACAGAAAATGACACACTTTGAAGCAGCAGAGCCATGACTAGAAACCCAGACATCCAGTTCCTGGTCAGCGTGGTTTTTGGCTGTATTGGGATGCTTGGTGATTGTGCCTTTCTTTCTCTGGCCGTGTGTCTCCCACACCTTGGTTAGGAAGCCTACGGGTTTGCAGAGGTACTCAGGTACGTATCTGTATGTGCATTTGCACAGACATATGAGACAGAAAAATTCTCAGTATCTTCTAAATTGATGATGATAAATTTAAACTTGGCCTCAGGATATCCTTGAAGCCTCTGATATCATAGCCTTTTGGCAAGTGCCTTTACTTCTTTTGCTGGCCAGCATCACACTAAACCCGCATTTAGAATAGAGAAGGGGACTGGGGCGTGTTAACAGGATGCTCAGGGAGCTGTCCGGTGTGGGGCCTCCTTGCATCATGACGCACAGTTTGGCTGTGCGTGGGACACTATTCTAACACTGTTCTAACTGGTGAGTGCCAATTGCTGTGTTCAATAAGATCTTGTAGTTATTCTTGATTTCTGGGAATTATCTAACCAGGGAAAAGTAAAATCCATAAACATAAAAAAAGTAAATTAAGCCCCTTGAAAATACTTGCTTAGAAGTATCATTCTCTCATATAAATGTCCAAATTGATCATCACACCAACACTGTGGATTTATAAGGCATCATCTCCTTTAAAGACGTTAGAGCAATTCACAAATGTTGATTAATGAATACTGATCATATTCCTCCAACCACAAAATTAGGCACCACAGCACCTTGCGTGTCCTGTGAATTCCATCAGGAGATTGGAAATGGTTTTGGTTCAGACAGAGGAAGAAGGGCCCATTTCACAGGTGGATATTTTTCATCAGTGCCTCGGGGAAACAGGACCAAGTATAGGTAATTTCTAAACTGTGTGACTTTGAACTATATGGAGTATGAGGACCCCTTTAAACATGCAAAATTTCGTGGTTTTCAACATGGTAATAACTGGATTTTAAGGTATTCAATCTGCAGGCAGTGCTTGCTCGTGGGTGCATTTGTGAGCCCCTTGAAATAACTGCATAATCTCCAAGGGGTCCCTGGGCCTTAGGTTGGGAACCACTAGTGTAGACCGCAAGGCGAGTGTGAAAACTCAAAGAAGAGTATTATCAGTGTGCCACAGTGGGTTTTTTTATATTTTACTTTTTTTAGAGTTTTGTAGTACTTATTTCCATTAAAAAAGTAAGTATGCGTGTGTATAAAATGACTAAATACAGCCCAGGAAGTTTGCATAGGCACTTGAATTTGGTTCATGCTGTTTTCAAGTTCCAATATTGAATAATTGTCCCACCACTGTATTAGAGTTCGTTGAATCTTTTCTGGTGGCTTTGACTTAGAAAATTTAGGCCAGCTTTTGGAAACATGGCAACATTTTGGTGGCAAGTGTGAGCCAGATTAGCATGCCTTCCCCTGCCACTGGCCTAAATCTGACAAGACTGAAGCATATATGGCATAGACTGAATGTTTATGTCCTCCCAAAATTCATGTGTTGAAATCCTCATCCCAAAGATGATGGTATTTGGAGGTGGGGCCTTTGGGAAGTGATTAGGAGCTCTCATGAAGGGGATTTGTGCCGTCATAGAAGGGACCCCAGAGAGCTCCCTTGTCTTTTCCACCTTGTGAGGACACAGCAAGAAGATGGCCCTCTATGAACCAAGAAGAGGGCTCTCACCGGACACCAAATCTGTCTGCACTTTGGTCTTGTACTTCCCAACCTCTAGGACTATGTGAGCCCCCAAGTCTGTAGTACTTGGTTACAGCAGCCCAAGCTAAGACGATGTACTACGTTCTTCAACCTCTCTCTTTCGTTTTCTTTGTCTCGTGCTCCCCTTCTCCATCCTACCGTTTCCCCTCCTCTTTCCCTTCCTTTCTTCCTTCCTTCTCCACTTTGTTCTACAGATATTTCAGCTCCATGTAGCCTTGGGAAGCTTGCAGACAAGTGGTAAAACATGTGCCTAAAAAGAAATCACAGAGATGTCTAATTGCAAACTGTGATGAATGCTGAAACAAAAATGCGGATGCTATGAGACTGTGGAGAGAGATGCAGCCTCGCCTGCGGGATCAGAGAACGCTTCCCTGGGGAACTGACAGTTGCACTGAATTGGGATTAACTAGATGATAAAGAAAGGGAAAGAAGTGTTTTGCAGGCAGACGAAATAGAATGTGCTTAAAGAATTAAAAGGAAGAGCACCGTGATAGGGGAAAAGGCAGGGGCAAATCACACTGAGATTTGTAGAGCTTGCCTATTTGGGATTCTGATCTCAACCATGTGAGTGGGCCTTCTTATGTGAAATGCTTTTTTGTGCCTGGGTGATTCAAGGACCACATTGAGGCTAATGAACTATCGTGTGTGTTCTCTGATTTTCATGGGCTAATGCTACCCATACAGCTCTTTACTGACTGTAGTAATCTGCTCGGGCTGCCCCAACAGAATACCACAGGCTGGGTGGCTTAAATAACAGAAACTTATTTTCTCACAGTTCTGGAGGCTACAAGTCCAAGATCAAGGTGCCGTGAGGGGTGGTTTCGTCTGACGCCTCTTTTCCTGGCTTGCAGATGGCCATCTTTTCACTGTGTCCTCATATGGCCTCTTCTCTGTGTGCGGGGAGAGAGAGAAAGGGAAAGAGAGAGCAAGATCTCTAGTGTCTCTTCCTCTTTTTATAAGGACACCAGTCTTAGCAGATTAGGGTCCATGCTTATGACCTCATTTAACCTTAATTACCTCCCTAAAGGCTCTGTCTCCAAATACAGTCACCTTGGGGGTTAGGGCTTCAACATATGAAGTTTGGAAGGGACACAATTCAGCACATAACACTGACCTATCACAACCTGGAGTGTGACTTCCGATGATTGTCCCCAGGACAATACTTCAAGACTTGGAGTGGGCAGATAGCTCAGAAGAAGACAGAAAGTAAAGCTCTGTAGCATTTGGATTTCTCCCTTTGAATGTCAGTGAAGGAATCAAAGAGAGAATGGTTCTGTTATGTCAGCACATCTTCATCGCGGAAGCCACAGGGCTTGTGGTTGATCAACTTGCTCCATCTTAAAGTGTGCCTGGCTCTCGTGAGGGGGCAGATGGTGCTCAGTCGCTGGGGTGCTTCAGGTCAGCAGGAAAGTCAACGTGAAGCCTTAACACGTGGAAGGAGGCTGAGACTTAAGGTGCAACCCTTTGAGTCTCATGGCTTCAGGTGATAACAGGCAGCTTCAGGAATCACATGAGACCTGCTATAAATAACAAGACCACAGAGATGAAAATTATGAAACTAAAGCAATTTGCAGTTGTGGCCTTTTTTGTGAGAACAATGGTAATTATTGTTAACTACATTTGATTGTGGGGCTAATGCTTTTTCCTGGCACTTTGAAATTAGTGACCCTTAGAAAAGTACATTTAAAAAAAGGTACTAGGGAGATGGATGAGCATGGCATCCTATGTGTCATTCTCAAGGGTATTTTCTGGGCCTGTTGATACGTATGGCACTGGGAGGGCCTTGAGCACAGTAGGAAGGGGAAGCCAGAGATGCGTGGCTATTTTTGGTTTTGCCTTTGCATTGCAACTATCAAAGCAAGGTTTATCATTTTCTCCCCTGACATGAGTCTATTGATTATCTCTTCACTTTCCCCACTTTTCCTCTTTCAGATTCGTTGGCTCTGTTATAGGATGAAAGGGCTAAGGAAAGAAAACCTAGAATAACGTAAGCCACATCCTACACTCCAGTGGTAGATATAGTGTATGTAAGTATAGCCGTGTACTTAAGCTGTGTATCTTAAGTGTTTTACAGATTTGCAGGCTTCATAGGTGGCCAAGAAAAGTGAAAACTGAGACAAAAGCACATTGGTCAGGAAACCTGAGGCCAGGAGAAATACTGTGATGTGATAGGCCAATAAATAAGAAATTATTGAATGCTCGTTGTGTATAAGACACTGCGCTAGGCGTTTAAGGACATAGGGAGATTTGGAACAACCAGGGAATTTACATTTTAAGTTGAACCAGATGTAAATTTAAGCAAAATATAAAATATTGGGGCCAGCCCGGTGGTGTAGTGGTTGTTTGCACACTCTCCTTTGGCGGCCTGGGATTCATGAGTTTGGATCTCAGGTGCAGACCTACACACTGCTCGTTAAGCCATGCTGTGGCAGTGTCCCACATACAAAATAGAGGAAGATTGGCACAGATGTTAGCTCAGCAACAATCTTCCTCAAGCAAAAAGAGGAAGAATGGCAACAGATGTTTGCTCAGGGCCAATCTTCCTCACCAAAAAAAAAAATATATATATATATATAAATATAAATATATATAAATTATCAGTCAATTGAAGAAAAGTACCTATGAGAAGTTGGAAAGTGGTATATGATTTTTTGCCTAAGTGAGTAATGCAACCAACAAAGTGGTTTTTCTCCACTAGCATCCAAACTCCTTAACAATGAGGACCATGTATGGCATGCTTGCAGTGCTTAGCATAGTGGTAGGCATTCACTGGGATGAATGAGTGAATAAGTAAATAAATAATTTGAGGCTAGGGAACACTAAACGTTTTAAAGTAAATATGTTTTTTGTTTGTTAAAAAGGTATAATTTATATACAGTAAAGTATACAAATCTTAAAGGTAGGCTCAATTAATCTTCTCTGCCTCTATCTATGCACAAAACCACCTCCAGATGAAGATTTGGAGCATTTCTAGCACACTGGAAGGTTGTCTTACGCCTCTCCCAGTCAGTACCACCCAACAACAACCACCATTCTGACTACTGTCGCTGTGCTTCAGTTCGTTTTATCTCTGAACATCGTATACATGGAATTATACGGGGTCCTCTTTGTGTTGAGATTCATCCATGTAGTTGCTTGCTATTACATGCACGCTAGTTCATTCTTTTTCATTTCTGTGTGTTGTTCTTTATGGACACTTGGGTTATTTCAAGTTTGGGGCTATTTGAATAAAGCTGATATGAACATTCTCAAATTTGTTTTTTGATGGACATAAGCACTCACTTCTCTTGGGCATATATCCAGGAATTACTGGATATAGAGTATTAGTACCTTTAGCAGATATTGTCAAACATTTTTCTGAAGTCGTCATACCAATTTACTTTCCAACCAGCAATGTTAGAGAATTTAAATCTGGGTTCTAAATTGTTTTAGAGGTTTCAGTAAAGTTTATTCAAAATTGATAAAAGACCTTGGTCATTACAACCCAAGGAAGAGAGGGAATGAACTTTTCCCAATGTTAGTATTGCTCATATTTCCAGACTCTGAAGCCTCAGGGCCAGGCACAGTGTAGGCATTCAATCAGTATTTGAGTGGATCCCAAGATAGGTCTGTAGTATAGGAAGGAAGGTGAATATGAGAGCAGAGCATAGTGGCAACCAATTATTGAATTCTGACCCTTACGGATATTTAGGCTCCCAGCTTTATCCCCTTGCCAGTTTCATGATGTCATTCGTTCCACAGTCCTAACTGAGAGTCTGCTCTGTGCCAAGAACTCTCGTCCTACTATTGCTGTGGAATAAGAGTAAGGATGTTGGGCAGGACCCATAATAACACCCTGGCTGGTCCAGGGCTGAGTTCGTGACCAAAACTTCCCTTGGCTCCCTTAGTAGGACAGGTTTGTGGTCTGCTCTTGGGTTGGGGCGTCTGCCGTAAGGCCCCGCAGCACGGATAGCGGTAGGCTCAAGTCAGGTCTATACCAGGCAGGACAGGATCAGGCAGTGAATCCTTTCCAAGGAATTCTTCAGTTTGGCTCTCTTATCAAGGAAGATCTCTTATTTTCTTTTTGTGGGAAGGGAATGAACAAGGAGAATCATGAAGCATGACCATGAATAATTTGAGTCTGGAAATATGTGCAGTGTGACTGTTGGGCAAAGTGGCTTTAAAAGCGAACATTGGGCACCTCCTCTGCACCAGCTATTCTGTTTTAATCCTTCTTACAACCCTATGAAATGGGTCATGCAGCTAGAGAGTGGCAGAGTAGGAATTTGAACCTAGATGCTTTCGGAGACTGGACTCTGAGCCGCTCACTGCAATACAACTGCCTATTAGTTGTGGTATTTTGAGTTTTTAGATTCATGGTCTTTATTTCTGTGCCTCAGAAAAGTTGGATATTTGACATGAATGTTTCAATAATTTTTGCATGCCCTTTCTCCCTGGGATGGCAGATTTGTAATCTGAAGAAAGTATGATGTATAGAGGTGTTGAGATGATCCATAGATCTCAGTTTTTGAGGAGGAAAATTTTAACCTAATATTAACTGATCTTTATCAGAAAGTCTGTACCTTGGCAGCCAAACATCCTACTTAGTAACGTCTGTGTAATTTAATATAAACTCTGTGTGTATGCTGTGAGAACTACAGAATAATTCTGAAGTCCAAAAATTTGTGAGATAAAAAACCTCTATATGGGGGCTGGCCTGGTGGCGTAGTGGTTAAGTTCATGTACTCCAGTTCGGATCCCGGTTCAGGACATGGGACCACTTGGCAAGCCATGCTGTGGCAGGCATCCCACGTATAAAGTAGAGGAAGATGGTAGCGGATGTTAGCTCAGGGCCAGTCTTCCTCAGCAAAAAAGAGGAAGATTGGCAGTGATGTTAGCTCGGGGCTGATCTTCCTCAAAAAAAAAAAAATCTTTACACATAATTACCATTTGAGCACCTGTCATATGGTATGTGCAGTACTAGGTCCTGAATATGTATTATCTGTTATCTCCAAAGCAACTTGAACTAGGTTTTATTAGCTCAAATCTCCATTTTTCGGCTGAGGTAATTGAGGATCAGACAGCTGAGTCAACTGTCCAGAGTTTCCTAGCTAGAAAACATCAGTGCCGGGGTTTGAACTAATAAGCCTGTTTAACTCCAAGACCAAGTGCTCATTCCATGCTTCAGGCTTCCACTTGTGCCCAAAGGAAGGACTCAATTTCAAGAAAATTGCTGTTAGACGATAACATAGTCTACCCTGTTTTCCCCATCCATTTTACTAATCAGTCTGTGGCATCAAATTAAATTTCCAGAAGAACAATTTTGAATTGCAATGGATGTCATTGTTCACTGTCTCAACATTTTAAAATTTATTCTGACTTTACTGCCAGTGCCATCTACCTAAATACAGGAAGCTTTAGTCATAAGAATGCTAATAGGCCTGATTTAGTTGTCAAAGTTTTTTGTGTTCTAATGAGCAAACAAGTAAGTAGCTATGGAAACCAAATAGAAATCTAGATGAATTAATACAGCGCGAGGCCTAAGAAATGGGGCAGCCTGAAATAATTCCATCCAAGTAGCATGGGAGGTAGAAGAGACTGATTCAAAGAGAAATTAGGCCAGGGTTTTTAAGTTAAGCCATATATGAAAAAATACAGATTATACAAACCTTATATGTATTTGTACTTGTTTAGGGTTTATTTCATCATTCCAACCATTGTGTAGTTTATGGTGGTGCCGCTGACAACGTTTACCTAATTTGTTAACAAATTTTTAACATTATTTTGACTCCAGCATGCATTTGGTAGGCATATTTGTATTTTAAAAGAACATATATAATAGTTGTTTTAAAGGCAAGTAACTTAAAACACTTAGAGTCTCCTGCTACCTGCTCCAAGGATGTATTTGCCGTTCCCCTAATCCAAGAGACACCAGCAGCATGACACTGGAGACTGAATGTTCCAAATGTCATTGATAGGAAAGCCATATTAGGTAGAGCACCCAACAGCAAATTTCCCATTAGCCTGGCTCTGAGTCAAGACATCCCTTTAAGAGTGTAGGACTTAGGTCATCTGTTCCTTCAGGATTTGGGGTTTAGAAAAACCACTTATGTTTAAGAGTTCATATTAAAACTCATTTGTGTAACAGTTTGTGAACTGAATAGGCAGGGAAATGTCATCTGTGAACACAGCACTGCAGACGGTGGGCAGCTGTTCAGTGGCTAAAGAACATCCCGGTCAGCACAGTGTTGGAGCGTCACCCTAGAGTGGAGTCAGCCTCTCCTTTGGGGTCCAATAAGCATTTCATTTAGCGCCATCCAAGTGGCCTGTTAGGACTAGTGAACTTCCGCCCAAGCAGTATCAGACTGCCAGGGTTTAGAGGTTCTTTTGTGCATCTTTCCCTCTCTTGGCACTTGTGGGTTCTGTTATGTATCAAATTCTGTGATATTTGCATTTTGGTCCTTGGGTATTTAGCATTTAAATCATATTAGACATGATGATTGAAATTATTGTATACATAGGTCTTGAGAGCTCTTTACCGAAGGGCCAGAGGCAAGCAGTGTTTTGAGACTACAGTAGGGGAAACACAGGACCAGCTATCTTAGGATCTCTATAACTTGGAAGTACGTTGTCAGTTACATGTGTGGGAGGGAAGCTGTTAACACACCACTGTTAGTAGTTGCTAGCCTATCACTGGATGGTAAGTGTAAATGGTCATTTCTTTGCCCTGGGAGTAGGGTTACAATTCTCATCTCTCAGCTTGCTTCGCAAGAAAACAGGTCTTGTTGCATATTTTTTAACCAAAGCCTTTCTTCAGTAAGGCTTGTCTGAGTGCATGTTCCTGTCCATTTGGTTTCAGTGATTAGTCACAATGAGCTTTAGCACACTTGAGCAAAAAGTCTGAGCACCTGTCATGTGCACATCTGCCCATGGCACAGTTGGGCTTACAAAGACGGAGCGGATGTGGATGTTGCCCTCAGGGAGCATCCAGTCTTGAGAGGGAAAGACAGGTATGTCAAAAACTCTGATACAGTTGTCCTGAGGAAAGTCCAAGAGGTGCTGAGCAAGGCTTACGGAAGTTAAGAACCTGGAGAACTACTTCTAGCTGAGCCACGGAAGTGGTTTCCCGTCATCCACAGAGTCTCAAAGGAACGAGGGATTTAGATTTTGGGATGTGAGGAGAAGACTGTCCTAGTGAGAGGGAGCACAGAGGAGGCAAAAAGTGGGTATGTTTGGGGGAATTGGAAATTCTTTTTGGTTGAAGATTTCAAGAAGCCTGTCATGGAAGATAAAGTTGGAAAGTTATTTGGGATTAGATCATGGAGGATGTTTAATACTAAGATAAGGAATTTGAGCTTTATCCTCTCTTTTCTTGGGTTCAAAAATTAACTCAGGTGTTTTAATTTAAGGTCTGATTATTAACAAAGAGCAAAATGATCCTTTTGGCAGTTCGCTGGGGAACAAAAAATACTGTTACACAACTGCAGTATTTGTGGTATGGGTCAAAATGATGTTTGTTGGCTGCAAATTTTCCACAGAGGCAGTACCGAATGCATTGAGTAATCCTATCACTCAGATGAAAGTCGGCCACGTCACTACAGCATGCACTCATTTTGCTTCTTGCTTGGGTTCAGTGATGTGAGGATCTACATTTCACAGCTTTTTTTTTTTCTCCAGGTGGGTAGTGCTAAAATGGCTAACACCCCAGTTATCTGGCATACAAGCTGGTATGTTTGAAAGCTGAGTCATTAAGCTCCTTTGTCTTTCTCCCCAATTTGCCACCTAGCATTTTCCCTTCATATGGGACACATCGTAAGCAGTGAGGTGGCTCATTGATTTGCTGCCCAGGAAAGAGCAGCTCTGGGTTTTTTTTTTTCCTATTCAAAGGAATTAATTTAATGTACCCTCTGGTGTGCCTTGGAAATATTTTGAGCTGATATTTTAGCTGTTGGAAGCTAATAGGAGAAAAATCTGGATTTTATCAGATAGCCTTGAAACACTTTTCAACTGATAAAAATATTAGTGAAAAGAGCCATCTTTCTTAGTATTATCTGCCTAATTAACTCAGTTAACTAAAGCTTGAGGCTTATGTGGCGAGGTCAGTTAGTTTTGCTTTGTGATTATCTTTTGGAACCTCTAGGCTTGGCCATTGATTTCAATAAGTAATTGTAATAATAACAAGCACTTACTTAGTTTTAAGTGCTATACACGTAAACTCATTTAATCCTCAGAATAATCCTAAATGGTAGGTACTGTTACTATATCCATCCTTACAGGTCATGAAACTGAGGCACTGAGAAGCTGTGTAACTTGCCCAGGGTCCCATTACTGGTAATTGGCTGAGCCAGGATTCGAACCTAGACAATTAGGCTCTAGAGTCTTTACTCTTAACCTCGTTAAAATCCCGGGACACCAGTAAGGATGTCTCTTGATTTAAGTAAACACAGTAGTGTCAAAATGTTTATTTTGTGTAGTATGAAGCTCTGAACTTAAGAAGTTTGGGTCAGTGTTATGATATACAGACACTAGAAATCTATTTCACGTCGTTTGTTGTCCACACGTAGTTGTACACTTGGGCAAGACTTCACAGCAGCGACATTTGAGACCTGAGCCAGGCCTTAATGGATGCTCAAGTGTTTGACAGGCAGAGAAGAACATTCCAGGTAGAGGGAACTGCACAAGCAAAGGCTCAGAGAGGTGAAATGCATTCGGTGTGCATGTTTGGAGGAAAATGTGATGTTCGCTGCATCTGAAACAGGGTAGAAGACGAGAGGGACTAAGGTGCAGTTTAAGATTGCAGATTGTACCCCGCTGAACACTTTAAAGATTGTCCTCTCAGACAGTGTTCCTTGACCTTTTTTTGATCAAGGACACACACGAATTTTAGTATCCAGTTTCAGAGGGTTCCCAGGGCCTCTGGAGCTCGCTTATAGGTCCATAGGCTCCTTTCCCCCAAGCAGGAGAGAATAATTGAAAATAGAGAATAACACGATCAAATATATGTTTTAAGAAAGGTGACTCTGATAATAGCGAAGGACGGCTTGGAGGAGAGAATAATGGAAGCAAGAAAATCAGGAGGCAGATGTAAATAATCCAGGCCAGAGAGAGCTGAGATGGCAAAAAGAGAGTGATCTCTGCGAAAGATAATTTGGGAGATAGGAGAGAGGACTTGGGGTGAGTAAAATGGGAAGGTTGCAAATGAAATGGTTAAAAGCAGCTGTAGTTTCTAGCTTGGTTTAAGGCTAGATAGTGAGTCATAAACTCGAAGAGAAGACAAGGAGAGGAAAAGGGATAAGGGTAGAAAGATGATGGGCTTGATTTTTAGACTCGTTGAGTTTCAGGTACCCGGGATGTATTCCAGTGGAAATGTCCAGTAGAGCAGTTGGAAATGGCAGCCTGGAAAAGAAGTCAGCATTGGAGAGAGAGAGCTTTAGCAGTCCCTAGCAAATGGAGAGTTGAAGCTCTCGGAGTGAGATGGGGCCGCCCAGGGGGAGCCTCGGAGAAGACAGGGGCGAAGGAGGCGTCTCCAGTAAAGCTGGCTGGGGAGAAGAGATTCAGGGGAGCAGCAGCAAGACAGCATCTGAGCACTTCCTGTGTGCTGGGACTGTTCTGAATGCTTCACGCACATTAGCTCGTGCAACCCTCAAACACCTCATGAAAGAGCCACATTTGACACATGAGGAACCTGAAGCACAGAGAGGTAAAGTAACTGGCATAAGGTAACAGAGCTAGTAAGTTGCTCTCAATGGTAAATTAGGGGTAGCATCATTAAGCTGATGTCATTGAGTTAAGATAGTTTTTGTATAACTCTTTTATAGATTTAAATATAGATTGGTAAGCTTCGCTGATAGCATTCCTTACTTATCCCCCTGCTCAATCAAGTAAATATAGTATGATCATCAGAATTCATGAAGGAAGTAAATTTCCAAATTCTCTGGCTTTCTCTCATGTGAATATTCTGTCAAGATTCATACATTTCTTAAAAATATTTTTATTTAATAGGTTAAGCTTTCCCTGAAGTTTTCTCCTAGTTAATGAGCATTTTTGGCATGAGTTAGAGCACTTCCTGAAATGGTTTCATGAGTCACATTTTCATATTTCCATTTAGGATATATGTTGGACTCCCTTACCAGTGATCCGAGACATCACCAACTCTTTGTTCTCTTTTTAATTTACCCAAAACTTCTCTTGTCTCCTTGAACCCATCTCTTCCTTAGGACTTCTTCAATGTTTTTTCTCTTTATCACTCCACTAAGAGTGGAGATTTTCGTTGGAGCCCATTTTCTCAGATTAGTTTTTTTTTATCACTTTATCACAGTTATTCACATTGAAGAGTGAAGAACAATGAAACCACACCCAGTTTCCACAACTAGGCAGGGGTCAACACTCTACAGTCCAAGGACCAAATGTGGCCACCACTTTTTTGTAAATAAAGTTTTATTGAACACAGCCATGTTCGTTCATTTACATGTTGTCTGTTGGCCACTTTCCTGCCATAACAGCAGAGCTGAGTAGTTGCATCAAGTGGTAGACTGCATGGCCACAAAACCTAAAATGTTTACTGATGTGGACCTTTACTGACTCTTGCTCTATAGCATACTACTTTTGGATGATTACAGTGTGTCCACAGCATATTTACAGTGCTTTAGAGTTAATGGGGTTCTTTTTTATTTTTATTTATTTATTTTTATTTTTTTTAAGATTTTATTTTTCCTTTTTCTGCCAAAGCCGCCACTGGTACATAGGTGTGTATCTTTAGTTGTGGGTCCTTCTAGTTGTGGCATGTGGGATGCTGCCTCAGCGTGGCCTGATGAGCGGTGCCGTGTCCCCGCCCAGGATTAGAATTGGCGAAACCCTGGGCTGCTGAAGTGGAGCGCGGGAACTTACCCACTCGGCCACGGGGCCAGCCCCGCATTGGGGTTCTTTTTTAAAATAAAATTTTATTCAGCTGAGTAATAAACCACTGAGTGGTTTCTGTAATATTTGTTCTTGTATATAAAACAAAGTTGTCAAGGGAATAATACAATTGTCGACTCCTTTAGGTAATCTATAATCAGAATTCTTACCTGTATAATCAGTCATCTGAATTTTTGTCAGTATTAGCAAAGTTGTTTAATTTGGAAAAAAAGTTTTCTTTGAATGCTTAATAGGCACCACGTCTTTCCTTGTGCTCGGCCTTTGGCATTTGGAGAAATAAAACGCTTTGCCTACCCTCAGAGAAATATGTGTCAATTTGAACCAAGTTAGATACAAACCAAAAAAAAAATCTCGAAAAAATGGCCTAGATCATAGAAATCTAACAGATTGAGAAAAATATGTTTTGTGTTGAGTAAATTATTTTAGTTTATTAGTGTGGTGACCATGTCTTATATTACTTTGATCATACTTCTGAACAAATGAATGTGCTTTATTTCCCATTATGTTGGTAAGACAGAAATACGTGAGGCTGAATAGGATCACGTTCTACCCTGTCAAATGGAAGTTCTTGACTTGTCCCTCCTGTGTGCCCATACCCCGAGGAAGCTCCGCCCTCCCTCTGGGCTCCAATGTCTTCTGAGGCCCTCTCTTTCCTCTGGGTTCTCTTTCCTCCATGTTTTCATCTGCCTCTGCCTTACTGAAGCATAAGTATGTGACCACCCCGTGAAATGTGGTCTTTCCCCAGCATTTACGACCTTCCTCACTGTTCCAAACCTCCTCTCTGCCTTTCCTTCCCCCCCTCTCCTTTTTTGTCCCCTAAGCTCTAAGTACTGGAACTACAGTCTACACTTTCCCATCTCTTGATTTTCATACACTTATCCTCCCTGTTTGAAATGTTCTTCATTCATCTCTGTTTGTCCATTTCTTGCCTGAACCTACTCATCTATCAAATGCCTCCCCTTTGGAGCAATATTAATTCCTCTTATGTGCTTCCCATCCAACCCACAAACTCCAAGCTAGAATTAATATTTTCTTGTCATGAAAATCCGTAGCACATTTTCTGCTTTTGTAACTTAAAAAGATTATTCATATACCTTTCCCTGTTATGTATAGCTAAACTCAAAATTTCATAAGGGAAGGACCTTTGCTTTTGTCGACTGTTTGTTACATGTCTAGATCTCTTTAGTGTGTGATTTTGATGTTCGTATATAATAACTACACAATTGACTTGCTGTTAGATGAATGAATCAATCAATACCTAATGGCAAATATGAAAACTCTGGTATGTTATTTCACCTGGGGAATTTTAACTCCTTTGATCTATGGTAGCACTAATGTGACTGGATAAATTCCAAAGCTAAAAGTCTTCTGCTCTTCAGTTATTGACAAGAAAGCCACAGTAGTGATGAGGTGGCTGGAGTTTTCCATCTTCGGGAAGTTACCCTAGGACAACCTGTTTCCATAAACCCTATTGGATTGTAGCATTAAAACCAAATTCTCCAGAGACTTAGACACAGTATCGAAACTCTCATTGCACTTGGGATTATCACAGATAGGAAGAAAAAAATAAATTTCTTGTCTAAACATTGCTGCCAGTGAAAAAAGCAAAATAATTATCTTCTCACCAACTAAGGTGGTTAGTGGAGACAGTAGACACTGTAAACAAGATAATGAAGAAAGGTCTGGTACCGTGTCTTGGGCTACAGTTTTCTGGGAAAGCAATTTAGGATGTTTAACCCTGAATTAAGACCAATCCTTCTTTGTGGAAATGATGTGGGCATAGAATCAAAACTGTGGACCACATACCATCTGGAAAATAGTCAAAAGTGTCTCATCTCTTATTTTTGTTGTGAAATGAACTTTGCTATGTAGACTGCTAACTTTGTGTAAATATGCTTTGGGTTATTCTGGTTGTCTTCACTATTTTGAGAATCTTTCCTGTAGCATTTTACAGAGTGGTGGAGCTTACTCTATCTTGTCTCCATTTTGCATTCTATGCATTAACTTAGTAGCCACACAGGATAGCCCAGTCTTTAGTAGGATTTATCTTGGGCTCTGAGGGGCTTGAACAGGAAATGAGTGGAATCTGTGGGGAGTGCGCTAGACGAGACCGTGGTGTCTAGTGGGCAAAATTCAGGCTGTGGGAGGGTTAGTCACACGATTTACAGGAAGAAGTCTCTTGCAAAGATAATGGATCATTTACTTCCTGAATGAGCCATTCAGAAGAAATCTTTGCCAAATCACTAAGCTCCCCTGAGTGAGATTTCAGAGACTTCTACCCGAGTACTGGTTGGTATAGGAGATTTTGTTCAAATCAGCCTTTTAACCTTGACAACTTTTAATTCATTAATAGCTTAGGAGGAGGGTGTTGGGAACCTTTTTGGCCTACAGAGAATATCATTAAATTAGAACATGATTCGTTTTGGTGTTCTGAAAGCTAGATTTTTTTTTAAAGCATCCATATTGGTTATAGTTTTAAAAAGAAACAACTTCTTCTCTGAATTTCTTTCTTAATGAGAGCTTTAAGAATTAAATTTTCATGTGTGTTGTCACAAGGAGTAATTAGACTTGAACTTTACCAGTTTAGCAACTTTGGACTTCTGCCCCATGCACAGTTTATGTGCAAGGTAAAGCAAGACCCTGGACAGTATCTTAATTAAAATAAAGTTGAACCAGCCCTGATGGCCTAGTGGTTAAAGTTTGGCACACTCCACTTGGCGGCCCAGGTTCAGTTCCCAGATGTGGAACGACACCTCTTGTCTGTCAGTAGCCATGCTGTGGTGGTGGCTCACATAGAAGAACTAGAAGGACTTAAAACTAGACTATACAACTATGCACTGGGGCTTTGGGGAGGGGAAAAAAAGAAGAAGATTGGCAACAGATGTTAGCTCAGAGAGCATGTTTCCTAGCAAAAAAATAATAATAATAAAATAAAATAAAGTTTACTTACCACTTGGTTAACTTCCTGGATTTTGAATAAAACTTAATATACTAGTCACCTCGAAATTGGGAATTTGAATGTGATGATATAAACTTTCTGTCTGAATCAAGTTTTTGAAGCTGAATTAAGACAAATATTCCTAGTATTTCTGGCTTGAGTAACTACCAGAGATGATTGGTTGTATCTGAACCATGTATTGATAGAGTGGTCATTTATTTATTTTTTGGTGAAGAAGCATTGACCCTGAGCTAACATCTGTTGCCAATCTTCCTCTTTTTTTCTTTTTTACTTGAGGAAGATTGTCTCTGGGCTAATATCTCTGCCACTCTTATTTTCTTTCTGGGACACCTCCAAAGCATGGCTTGATGAGTGGTGTATAGGTCCATGCCTGGGATTAGGCTTCCGAATCAGAGCGTGTGAACTTAACTGCTGCACCACCAGGCCAGCCCCGGTAGAGTAGTCATTTATAACACAGAGTGGATAGTGCCCTGAAGGTTATAGACAGCACTATACTTTATCGTGCTGATTGTCTTTTTGAAAGTTGCACAGGATGTCCACATGAACATTAATTATAGTCTCAGAACAAACCAGAACCCTTATTCTGGGACATTGCATACACTGTGTGAAAATACACACTTTGGTGCAAAATGGACATTTATAGATTCATTTCTTAAGTACATATAAATAGGAACCTTGTATAAATTTCATTTTTTAACTGTCACACTGTGTGCAGGAAACTAAGATCTGGTTCCTGCTTCCCAGAGTTGACACAGTCTGTTAGGGGAGATAAGAGGTGTAAGCAACATGTAAGACCAGGACCATGTTACACGAGTAGAACTGACTGAGAGTAGCATGTGCAATGAGAGTACCAAGTGCAATGAGAAGATCCTTCTCTCTAGACTAGGAAGATCAATGAAGGAGCTTGGAGCTGTGGTTGTAAGCTGGATTTTGAAGGATCTATGGGCAAAGACTATGGGGAGAGAGAAGAGTGAAGTAGAAAAATACTCGTCTGGCCAAGGTCCAATTTACATAGGCTGGAGGTGAGGACACACCGATATGTGTGATGCGGGAGGGAGGGGGACTTCTTAGGTATGGTTAGCAAGATTCAGCCTGTCTTCTCTCTCCCCTCTGCTGCTGGACTGGGGAAAATAGAGATGGAGAGGAAACCTTGATCTTACCCCGTGGTCCTCTATGCTTCTTTACCTTCCCGCTTGCCATTATAGGATGGTGAGGGGTCATGGAAAATAATACTAAGGAAGAGGGATCACGTGGGAGTGGCAAAAAAGAGCTGAGTATATAGCACAAGGGGCTCTTTGCCATAGTTTTCTTCTTTCTTCTTCCTTTTTCAGTGTTCTCTCCTTTTCTAAAGCTTGGCAGAGTCCATCATAGGAAAGAGCAGGGAAGGGTGAGTAGGGGAGTTTCTACAGCTGACCATTCATATTCAGTCTGCCTATAATTATATGAGATTAAAGAGCATAGATTGAGTATTGTCTGCAGAAAATAAGCAGACATAATACTGAGCATACAAAAATAGTATTGACAGACCCTAACCTCAGTTCTTCTGTGTCATCATCATAATCATCAATTACCTTTTATTTAGGACCTACAAGATGCATGGAATTGTCTTACAACATAGTAGATACTAAAAAAAACCCCCCGTTTTTGTAGAGGTAGAGGAGGGTTTAGAACAAATATTTTTTTTCCAGAAAAATGGTACTTAAAGGAGCAATCACGACGTAGGATTCTGGGCAGACGTAAATCTTTTGCACTTTCATTATCGTAGTCTTTCACAATATGTGTGTGTGCTTTTTTTTCCCCTTCTCCATAAGTAAAAAGAGAAAAACTAAAACAAAGTGAAAGAATAGGCTGGAAACGTAGTCAAACCTTGGGAGTAATTTTTAAAGCTTGTGAGTAAACGAGTCTGCTGGTGAGGTTTATGGCTTGAAGGAAAAAACTGCTATCGAGTTTGAGGGTTGGAGAGTAACTAATTGAGCTTCTCCTTTGGATTACTTGTCAGGTTTCTCTTTTTTTTCCCCTTAAAGTGAATATATTTTATCTTCTCATAAAATACTGTTTCTTTGCCTTTTGAGAAATTATGTCAAGTTGAAAACTCTACTCTTTGGTACTATAGTCAGCTCTTTCTGCTAGAGGATGGTTCGAGGAGTTTGGCGACATTCTGTTCTGTGAAGGCAAATTAGAGACTATTCATGGGTCTTTATCAGAGCGCTGGGATTGTATATGTACATGCATATGTGATGAAACTACTTCATACTTTATTTTTAAAAACGCTGTTTGAGGTTTACATTTAATTGGAGGGTTAAACAAGTTTCTGGAAAATAGACGTTATCTCCTTTTAGAAAATATTTGCTATAAAAGTCGAGAGTTTTCTTACCCCAATCTCTGGGTAAGATATAAATTGTGAATGTTACTGCTTGCTGAGGAGTTCAACAGTTGCATCTTTGGGATTACACATGGTTGAGCAAAGGAGGTGAAAAGCCGAGACATCGTCCCTGGTGAACTTTCTCCTCAAGAGATAACTTGGAAGGACTTTTCTGATTGGCCATCAGCAGTCCGCCCGAGAGGCTCCTGGAAGTTCTGTGGAGATGTACTATATGACTGTAATCTCTTTTTTCAGCTTCTGCCCCTTACTGCAAAACAGCAAGAGAAGGAAATCAAGGAGCCACACCTGTGATTTACCGGATAACCACAGCAGGATCAATAGACAGACCGAGTTCCCAGAAAAAACTGCAGGCATCTGAGGATAAGCCACTTCAAACAGCTTTTACCTTAAAGCCGACCTGGAAGACTTTGACTTCAAGTTACAAAGGTGAGTTAGGAGAACGCCAGCTTAAAATGAAGAGCAGGGTTAGATTAGGCAGTGTTTAATAATAGCCAGAGATTAGTGAGAGAGTGCCAAATCACAGGAAGGTGTTTCTTTCTATCTTTTATGTGTATATCAGATCTAAAAATAATACCTAGTAATCTTGGTTTTGTTTAGACATCTTCATAAAAAGTTCTGCTGTAGTTTTTTAAAGGATAGGAAGTAGAAAAACATGCCAAAGTATTTGTTAGCCTTTTTGTATCTGCAGTTGGCATCATGGGGAAATAAGGCACTCCCCTTCCCTTCTTGAGTAATGACCCCACAGACCTAAGTCTAGAGACGGCCCAGATGTTATCCTTGCTTTCATTACATATGCCTATGCACACAAACCCACATGTACATGCAGGCACACGTTTTTAACATAAATCCAGTTTTCATAATCTTTCATAGTAAACAAGTAGATGGTTGATTGGGGTTTTTTTTGCCCATGAGACTGAAGTAACTAATACGATACCAGCAATATTTACTATGGTCTCCTTGTCTCTTTGATATTTGCAATTATTATTTTCAGAGCCATTTCACATACACTGTTCGACATCTTAGGCTCAGTGAGTTTGCTCTTCACAGTTTAGACACGTCGCTCTCAGTTATACAAAGCTTTCTACTTTCTTGAGGTCCGTGATCCCCAGAGTGGGAGGGTGTGCCATTCAAGCTCTTGGGGAGCTTTCGCAAGCTGCGAATCCTCTCCTCAAACTCTTATTTTCCGTGGGGCACAGGGGTGGTGGTGGTGATGATGATGGTGACGGTAACGATAGTTCAGATGTTTGTCATTAGGGAAATGCTCCTCAGGCGTCCTGATACCACTCCTGCCCTTCCTGTGCATGGCCTGGTCCCTCCTGGTAGAGCAGAAGCGAAGGCTCGATGATTTCATATAATCATTGTTATGTGAGAAGCTTTCAGCTTATTACTGCATTATTTGAAATTACATTTTAAAATTACATTTTAAAGCACAGTTTGCAAACTGATGACCCACAGGTCACATTTTAGACTATATTTTTTTTAGCCTGTAAAAACTTTCGTTTTTTTAGATCGAGTTAATTGCCAACACTAGACAATCTGGAGACTTCACATAAAAAATCAGATACCTAGCTTCTTTTGGAAGACTAAAATTGTGGTCTTGTTACTAATCCAAGGACTGAAGTTTGCTAGTCTTTATCAGTCCCCAAAACTTAACTGACCAGCCTTACAGATTTATGTTACTTGCCAGGCATCTGTAGGCTTTTGAGGTCAAAATTCCTGCTTGAAGCATCAATTTCTTATTCTCTCCTTACATGAAGTCATCCCCATGTACTTTACACAGAACACTCTGTTAGTCTTTATTCTCTTTTGGCATTTTATTATTTTGTATAAAATGTGTGTGCTTTGAAAGTGATGGCTTTCTGAAGTTAAGGTGACACCTGCCAGGCTTTCTTATGAAGAAGGAAGACTTTTCCAAAATAAGACGGTCCATTGTTCTTAATTTGGAAATCTGATTTGCATAGTGATAAGGTCTGATTGATTCTTTCCAGACCTTGAGGTTGTCATCTCAGAGTCTGATATTTCATGACCTATGAGCTCCATTGCCTGCTCTGACTGTTTTGGTCCCAGGGGGGTAAAACTGATTCATTAAGTTGACTTCTTTTTGAACGACACCTGTAGAGATTTAGAGTTCATTTACTAGCCTCTTACTCATTCCGGACACCAGAGTGATTCACTGAGCAATTGTTGTGCCATCTACATGTGCAGAAGTGTTGACACTGAAAAATCTCGCCATCAGAAACAGATGTACCTTCAAGCACAGAGAGTTGTGGTTAATCGCAAAACTTCTCTTTCCCCATCTTCCATCACTGTATATTGGTGGGAAGTGAACTACTTACAGTGATGTTCCTGTTAATTTGATATTGAATCAAGCTTTTATAGGGTAATAAGGAGCTTTAACTATGAAAGCATTTCAAATCATAGGATCCTTATGGCATTGTGCTTCTCTATGTACATTAGTTAAACTCAACATTAATTATTTGATTGTAGTTTAAAGATAGGGGGAGACTGACTCAATTCCAGAACAGTGGTTCTTGTCCCGATGACTCATTTAACTTCAAATGGGTAGTACCTGTTATTTAAGCAGATTTCAGGCCTCAGGATATCCTTTTTTTTTTTTTTTTTTTTGCTGAGGAAGATTAGCCATGAGCTAACATCTGTTGCCAATCTTCCTCTTTTTGCTTGAGGAAGATTCACCCTGAGCTAACATCTGTGCCTGTCTTCCTCTACTTTATATATGAGTTGCCACCACAGTGTGGCTGACAGGTGTCAAAGTGGGGCACACTGAACCCTTTAACCACTCTGCCACCGGTCTGGCCCCAGGATATCCATTTTGAATGTTGATGCAAACAACAAAGAAGCCCAGCTGGATTGGATGTTTATTTTGGATAGTTTACTGTCCTTCTGCCTGAATTACTTTGCTCTATCTCATGGGATCTCTTGGGTCAGTATTGCCTAGAATCTCTTGATACTTGACCACACGCAGAGATGAAATGTCCATGAATCCCTTTAACTATCAGGTTTAAGTTCATGGAAATAAGCAACTGGAAATTTGTTTCCACACAATTGCTGAGTTGTGACTTGACTATATGAGAAAGAAATTAAACTTTTCTTTAAAAGGAAAATGCAGGTGATGGGCATCACATTTCCTTAACGAAGTGTGTTTATTTTTACTGTTCTTTTGTCATAGAAATTAGTATGTATGCATGTATATTCAGAAAAGCTTTCAGAAAGCCCCTTTATCTCTTTTTCTCGGCGTTCCTACGATCAGCTGCACATTCAATTTCACTTAACTCCCTGAGGAAAGGGTAACCAGAACCAGAAAAAAGGAAAACAAGGTAGGGAGTGCTTGGAAGCCATTATTGACATATGAAACAGGTTGAAATGTGGTGAAAAAGGTAAACTTAGTAAATCAGCTAACCAGTCAGCAAACTTTATGTGGTTAAGCAAAAACTGGAAGAGGAGAAAGCAGATTCAGCCCTGGCATGCTAGGAAAGCTGATGTTTGCTCTCTTGTGTCTGATTTGAGGATCATGAGATTTCTCCCTCAGGGGGTGGACATGGAGGGACTATCCAATGAGAATTGGCAATGCTGATGCCATTTTACCTGCCCCTTTCTTCCTCTCCTTGGCTGTCCCTGCTTTTTTGTCTCTCAGGTTGAAGGGGGTTTCTTCTGTTCGAGAGGCACCTGATTCTGAAGAGCTGAGGAGCCACCAGGGAGGGAGCAGGCCATTAGCCAGCTCTTCTCTCCAGGGAAGAGGAGTGGGAAGACCTCAAAATGTCCTTCTCACCCTGTTGAAAATAATAGGAACAAGGGACCAGGAAGGAACCTTTGTCCAGAGGTAAAGGCTGTGCACTAGACCAGCCCTCCCCCTGTACATTCTTTCTCAATCTAATAGGTGAGGTTTTAGAAAGCTGGGTCACCCAAACATCAGAAAGATTTAGACCAGCTTTGACAAATAAATTGTATGTTAAATGCATATCCAGTTAAAAGGTGGAATGAAGAAGTAATTAAGTGAAGAAAAGGAATCTACTGTTAATGTCAAGGGTTTCATATGTAAATAGCGGAGAAGAGGGAAATTTTTGTTTCTTAAGACTTTTTTCATTTTTTGTTCTTTTTTTATTTTTTTAAAATACTTTAATTTAGAGTATTTCAAATTTAGAGAAATTTCAAATATATACAAAAGTGAAGAGAATAGCACAGGGAACACACCCAGATGCATTTATCCCTCCCCCCTTTTATTCTGAAGTTATTAGAAATTCGGATTATGTCATGTCCACCTGTACATGCTTCATTATGCATCTCTTAGTATGCACATTTTCCTATAAAACCATCATGCCATTGTCACACCTAACATTATGCATGATAATTCTTTGATATCATTTATTACTCATTCCACGTTAAAATTTCTCAAAATTATCTTTTTAAAGTTAGTTTATTTGCATCAGATCCAAAGTAGTACATACGTTTCATTTGGTTATTGAGTCCCTAAGTCTCTTTTTCCTAGAATATTCCCCCTTTTTTCAAGTCATTTACTTGTTGAAGAAATTAAGCCACTTGGGCAATAGAATGTTCTACATACTGAGTTTGGCTGATTGTTGTTATTTAACCTTTTTCTCTGTCACACAAATTACTGGAAAGTGAAAATTAGATCTAGAGGCTTGATTGGATTCAGATTTTACTTTTTTGGGCAAGAATTCTGCTTCCATGGGGCTGCGTACTTCACGTAGCATCACCTTAGCAGGCATATATGGTCCAGTTGCTCCACTTTTAGTGATGCTAAGATTGAACAATAGCTTCAGAGAGTGGTATCCTGATCCCTCTATTGTGAAGTTCCCCCATCAATTTTTTCATCTCATGATTTCATTCATCAATAATCATTGCCTGAATACATTATTTCATTAGGGATTGTAGAAGTTTTCCTCCCCCTCCCCATCCTATCATTCCTTCTACATTTATTAGCTGGAATTCCTTTGTAAGGCAGCTTCCCTCATCAACTAGTATATGGTGACCCTGAAATACAGTTCATATGGGAAAGGCAGAGTAAGTGCTTAATACTTCCCTTTGAATAGACAATTTCAGAGTTGGTGCTTCAGTTTCTTCAAAAGGCAATCAAAGATGTTTCTTTGATTTTTTGAGCAGGGAGAGAGTTCCTTTCTTTCTTGACTATCATTGTCCATTCATGAATTTTTAAAATAGTTGCTATGTTTTAAATGGTTGCAGTAACTTTTTTTTTCTGGATGCTCAAATAAAACCTTCTTTTCATTGGGAGACCCTTCAGATTGGCTCCGGTATATACATACAGAAAAGAGAACCTATCATAAGTGAATCACAATGAATTTTCACAAACTGAACCTTCCCAAAGAATCAGCACCCAGATCAAAATGCGGAACATCCCAGAAGCTAATGTCCCATTAGTTTCTTTGAGCCTGCTTTTTGGTCAGCAGGATACCCAAAGCTCCTCTTGTTCATTTCGTATTCCAGTCTAAGAATCAGCCATTCCAAGGAGCTCTGGTTCCTTTTAGTAGAAAATGGAATTTAGAAACTACAGTCTGGCCATGAAGGGTGCTCATTCTTGGTTATCAGTGTTTCCATACTCTTTCAGGGGACAGGGTATGAAATATGTATATTTAAGAATAAAAAATTATTAGTTCATACTGATTTTCCCAAGTAAACTTTATGCCATTTTAGTATTATTTGATGTTGTATTGTATCTCTTTTCTCTTACACTGAAAATCTTGTTTCAGAATAACATCACAAACTCATTTCCTTTGTTCTTTAAGTACATAAAATAGTTCCAAATGAATAATCTCAGCCTTACTACTACTGACTTTTCTATTTTTAGATAGAGAAAAGTGTAGAGTTGTATTTACCTACTATTACTATTATTTTTAGTCTTTCAAGATTTAGGCATGAGGTCAGAAGATGAATTTTTCCCTCAACTCCATTTTTAGTATTAATGTTGATATGTTTCTTGGCAGTGAGATTCAGACTGTTAAATCTTTTGTTCACCAGATAATTTGAGTTATTTGCAGCTCATTACATCATAAGCAGGAGATGTTCTAGAAGTGACAGTGGGCTTATTGTACTCTTTAGATGGTGGATCAGTTTGTGCCGCATTGAACGCATTTATTAGTGTCCGCTCTTCGTCATCGTGCAGGTCCAGAAACAGGAGAAGGGTAAATGCTCTAAATGAAGCAGAGAGCCTGAAAGTGCTCCAGTGGTTTTGTCTGCTTGCTTCTTTTATTTGACAAGTGGATATTTTGTGGATGCTTATCTTGGAATGCCTTTCTTTCCCTTGGTTGGGCAGATGATCAAGTGCTTTGATTTTTGGACGCATTTTGTAATATTTGACCCTGGGAGGAATATAAGTGTTTGTAGAGAATATGGGATTAGGTAGTCTCTCCCCCTTCCTTCCTTCCTTCCTTCCTGCCATCTAATCTGTTCATCCTTCCTTTCTTTTTCCTACAACCAGGTAGTTCCTTGAACTTGAAGCTGAGGGCTAGGCAATGGGAGGGAAGGAGAGCTGCAACATTCCCCCTTTAGTCTTTTCAGCTTTTCACATGTCCTCCCAAAATATCTCATTCTCAAACCATCATAAGGTTGGAATCCAGCATTTGTGAGTTTTTTCAAAATAGATTTTTACATACAGAAAGATGATTAATACTTTAATTAGTCTAACCTCAAGGGTGATTTAAAATTTTTCTTTATTGACTTTTCACATCAAATGAATAATACCAGGAAATACTGTGTGCAGTGAACCAACAATGCAGATCTACTTTGAAACGTCTGGCTCTCAGAGAACGAGGATATATTGGGAGTAGCAATTCTAAACTTTGTCTCAGTGAGAAGTGATTACAAAGGTGATGGACTAACACGTAGGCTCCCCAAAACTTCACCTGTGTGTGGCTGGTGGTAAAGGTTTGAAATTTCAGAAACAATGGCAGTTTAAATAGTATGTCTTTGATAATATGCTTTATATCACCCCAACTATATCTAAAGTGTTCGCTCATTCATTCATCCAGCTGTCTATCAGGCATGTATTCGATATGCTCCAGGCACTATTCTGGGCCAAGGGATTATAACGAGAAGAGCAGGAAACATAACAGGTGAAGTCCTGGGGATAGACAATGAGCCAATAAACAAATAATGTCACTCTTGAGTACAGTAAGTGCTGTGAAGGAAATGAAAAGGCTGTTGTCCTGGAAAGTGATGGACTAGGTGCCTTTTCTGAGGTGACACAAGCTGAGAACTGAAGGGTGATTTGCTGACTAAATTTTCATGTTTAGAATACTAAATTTAAAAGTACTATACAGTTTATTTAAACAATAAGTACAAATTTGGCATTTGAATTTATTTCCAAATGTCTTTTATTTTTCAATTACCACTATAAATTATTAAACTTTAAGATTAAAATCTCTTGTTTTGTCAGTTTCTGTGAACTGGAGGAAGTCATGGGTGGAGGATATGTGGAAACTCTTTGTAGTATATTTATAACTTTTCTGCAAATCTGAAATTATTCCAAAATAAAGCATTTTTTAAAAGGAAAAAACCGGTGAAGAAATACCAAAATGCATACTCAGTCAAGTACAGTGTGGCAAAGATGAGGAAGCCAGACTTACATAGGAAGGGGCAGTGGGGAAAATGGTGGGTGCCAATAACTTATTACTTGAATGCTCTTGTACTCCAGACTTTTGTCCCATCGCTCGTTTTTGGACTAGACAAAATTTGCCCTTTTTAAATGCTTCATTTTACCTTCTTAAATTTCAGAAAACTAGCAAAACTTACAAGTAAAGTTAGTTTACATTTTTCCTAATTTTGGAATTTTTTTTAAAAATTCATGGATTTTGTTGAAATGCTCTTGGACTACTTAGGATGTTATCCTTCAGGTGGAAATTAGCAAAGCTTTTTCACACGGGGCTTTTAATAAAACTGGCATAGATAAAAGTTTACTCTGATGAAAACAATCTTTTCTACTTTGTATCTTATTACTATTTTCCAATTTGTGTATTTCTAAGCCTAAAGTATCTACTTTCACCTGTTAGGGGAGAGAGAGAAAGCTGGAGTTGGCAAGAAGTCAGTGAATTCAGACTCTCCTTTGTAAATGCTTTGCCAACTGTACTACAGATTAACAGACCTGGAAGCTATTTGGTAATCTACAGCCTTTGAAAGTACATTTGTCCCTTGGTATCCATGGGGGTTCGGTTCCAGGACCCCAGCAGATGCCAAAAATCCATGGATGTTCAAGTCCCTTATATAAAATGGCATAGTATTCGCATCTAACCTACATGCACCCTCCCATATACTTTAAATCATCTCTAGATTACTTATAATACCTAATACAATGTAAATGGTATGTAAATAGTTGTTATACTGTATTGTTTAGGGAATAGTGACAAGAAAAAAGCCCGTACATGTTCAGTAGGGACACAACCATTGTAGGCCTTTCCGTCTCCAGTTGGTTGAGTCCAGGGATGCAGAACTGGGGATGTGGAGGACTGACTGTACTCTCCAATATCTGGTCCCAAGAATACTTCCTCATCTTTCGTAATCTGGGTCAGGAGTCAGCACTGGGCAAATCTGGCTTGCAGTCTGGTGTTGTACATAAAGTTTTATTGGAAAAAGCCATACTTACTTGTGTGCGTATTGTCTATGGCTGCTTTTCCACTACAGAGGCAGTATTGAGTAGCTGCCACAAAATTGTATGGCTCACAAAGCCTAAAATATTTTCTGTCTGGCCCTTTACATAAAACATTTCCTGACCTCTGATCTAGTCAAAGACAGTGACTGGTTCTCTCTTTCCATTTCTGAATCTGGGATCCAAGAAATTTTGTAATCACAAGGATTAGTAGACAACAGGGTCCTGTTAGTTCACGATAGAGCTTTTTGCTTTATTTTCTTCTTTATTCATAAATGGAGATATTGGATTTGTAGTAAAAGTTTTTCATAAGTCTTCTAAAGATTTTAGAAATAATTTTGTCATATGAAGGTCGTAAATGTTAAATGTTTTAGTTATCACTTAAAATTCTTATTATAATTTTTCTTTTTAATTTCTGAGGAAAAATCTTAACAATTTTTTTGTTTCTAAGGCTTGTGCTCTATTACCTGGGAGGGCCTCTGTGTCTCATACTATATTATTATTCCATAGAGTTGGTGTTAGGTCCGTGAAGAACAGAGCCCACTTAGCAATCCTTTAAATCTCCTGCATGGTGTGAGGCTTGTTAAAACACAGAGTTTTTGATTCACTAGTATGGACGAGCTCAAGAATTTGCATTTGGAGTAAGTTCCCAGGTGACATGGTGGTCCTGGGAACAACTTTCAAAACCTCTGTAACAGACAGCTTGGGATTTGGGGAAAAGCAGCTTTTTTCATCCCAATTCAATATCAAGTGACATTTTAAACCTTTCTTTGAATTCCTTAAACTTCTCCTTATTTTCTTTGTGACAGGACACACTAATGACCCAGATGTCATTTTACCACTCTTACCTGGTTTCCAGTCCCAAAATTCTATTTTTCTTGTTGCACTGCTCTTGTGGGGTTTTACTTAAAAAAAAAGTCTCTTTACTGTTGTTTTCATTGGATTTCAGTGGGATTTCGGAGTGAAATAGATCCTGTATTCGGTCTTCCAGCTTTATCCCAATGCACATGTGAGTATTTTAAAGTAGTGTTTTCTTCCTTGAGTTCCGCCAAATCCCATGAGGTAGGTTGGGCACAGAAGCATCTTCCCTGCGTAGAGGAAGTTATCACTCTTCAGACACAAGATCACATGCTCTGCTGGAAAAGGAAGGCTCAAGCTCAAGCTTTTTGACATCCATTTCTTTGCTAATTTTAACATACCACGAATTTGATGCTCTGTCTGGACCTCAAATCTGGTTTGTCAAGCCATCAGGACTCCTATTCCTTCCCTTTATATCAATATCTCAAGTATTTTTGACACTAAAATAATCTTAATAAGTGTATTATTTGATCATCCTCTTATATTTATGTGTAGGCTGTAGTTTTAATAAGGATATGACACAAAATTCACTTAAAGACATTAACTGGTCTATTAGTTTCTATTTTGTGGATTTTTGTTAAATTATGCATTTTCCTCCAAAATGCTCTTTATCTTTTGATGGAAAATTAGCAAACCTTTTACATAGGGGCTTTTAATAAAATAGTGTCATAGATCAAATCAGTCTCAAAATTGGTACTCCTGAGATGTAAGAGTCCTGAACCAGCACATGGAAGAAGTTGATGCTCTCGTGGATACACCATGTGTCCTAAGTCCATTTTCCTCCGAGAGTCGTTTGGAGGAGAGGCTCAGAAGAGAATGCATAATAATAGTGAGCATTTCACATGAATTATTGTATTTACTTCTCACAACATCATCAGGTAGATGTTATATCCCTGTTTTATAGATGAGGAAACTGAGACACAGCGAGATTAAATAAATTGCCTGAGGTTTCATAGCTAGGAAATAACACAGTTGGGATTGGTTTCAAACCCAAGCAATCCATGGGATTTTTTTAGTATAAGAACGGAAGGAAAAAACACCACAGGATGAATGCAGTGGTGTACCGGTAAATGTTTAAAAATCAGCTCTCACACGCACAGAAATGCTGACTTGCATGGCATACGTACACCCACCATGGAGTTCCCAAGAGGATGTCTCTGAAGGCTGAGCTGGAGAGAGATGCGTGCAGTTGGCTCTTGAGCCGGTACAAGCTGGCCGCAGCCTCCCTCTAGAGTGTGCGAAGGTTACCACATCCCAGTGAAACGAGTTCACAAGGCTGAAGAACCTGGGGCTGGGCAGTAGATCCTCAGTTTCTGTCAGCTGTTCTTTCCCTTTTGTAACAGTGAATAAGCGATAATTGAAACCAACAATTATGCTGAATGTCCAGCGCAAGTAAATTACGGGTGCCCTGATATGTGGGTAAAGGTCTGCATAAACACTGCTATTCTAGAGGGATGACAGTTTTTAAAAATTCTACTTAAGGTCTCTGACCATGAAATATCTGTGATTAGGTAGATAATGGCTAGTCGATTAGGTAGGTGGGTGGCAGTTGCAGTAATTCTATGCAGCCAGGCTAACCCGTCAGTGGTGTTTTGAAAGAATTATGCTGCTGCCTCTATTTCTATTCCTAATGTGTGATGTGGCACCAGGGAGAACAGAACCTGCTAATGCCCAGGCCTCTGGAGCACCATTAGCAGCCTGGTGGGGCTTTTGTTAGGACAGCCAAGAGATTTTCTCTTGGGAAGGTTGAAGTTGGTATAGTCTTTCTATCTAATAGGTTAGGAAAGATTTTATAAAGAAGATGAAACTTGAGCACAAAATAATGTAAAATTAATGCTTGCATGTTATCAAAGTCATTATAGCTGATAATCAGGAACTTTTTTTATTGTTGTAAAATATACATAAAATTTACCATTTTAACCATTTTTAAGTGTGCTGTTGAGCAGCATTAAATACATTTATGTTGGTCTGTAACCATCACCACTGCTGTGGTCTGAATGTCTGTGTCCTCCCAAAATTCATATGTTGAAATCCTAACCCCCCGAGGTGATGGTATTTGGAGGTGGGGCCTTTGGGAGGTGATTAAGTCATGAGGGTGGAGCCCTCATGAATTGAATTAGTGCCTTTATAAAAGATACTCCAGAAAGATCCCTTGCCCTCTTCCACAATGTGAGGACACAGCAATCAGATGGCCATCTATGAACTAAGAAGAGAGTCCTTACCAGGCACTGAATCTGCCGATGCCATGATCCTGGACTTCCCTACCTCCAGAACTGGGAGAAATAAGTGTTTGTTGTTTATAAGCCACCATTTTGTAGTATTTTGTTATAGCAGCCCAAATGGAGTAAGACATAAGACAACCTCCTTCCATCTCCAGAACTTTTTCATCTTCCAAATGGAAACTCTGTACCCATTAAACACTAGCTCCCCATTCTGCCTCCTCACAGACCCTGGCAACCACCTTCTACTTTCCACCTCTAAAAATTTGACTACTCTAGGTACTTATATAAATAGAAGCATACCAAATTTCTCCCTTTGTGGCTGGCTTATTTCTTAGCCCAGTGTCTTTAAAGTTCATCCATGGTGTACTATGTTTCAGAATTTCCAGTCTTTTTAAGGCTGAATAATATTCCATTGTGTGAATATACCACATTTTGTTTATCCATTCATCCGTTGATGGACACTTGGGTTGCTTCCACCTTTTGGCTATTATAAATAATACTGCTATGAATATGGGTGTACAAATATCTGTTCCAGTCCCTGTTTCAGTTCTTTTGGGTCTATACCCAGAACTGGAATTGCTGGATCATATCATAATTTTGTTTTTAGTTTTTTTAAGGAACTGCCATACTATTTTCAATAGCAATTCCACCATTTTACATTCCCACCAGCAAAACACCAGGGTTGATTCAGGAACATTTTTAACCTAAGCCGTTTTGTTCTGCTTTAGCCACCTTTTCAGCATACCTCCACTCAGTACAGAAACTGTTGTTTTCACAGGAAATTCCTCTGGAGAACAGGACATGTGCTGCTCCTCAAGTCACTTGATGCCTCAGTAAGAGTTTACACACTCTCAACATGGATTTATGAATCGTTAAGGTCACCAAGAGGCAAAATCTTTTGATATTTCCTGTTTTTGCCAAAAAGTCTTTGCACTCTGCTGACAATCAGTACCTATTAGCAGGCATGAACGACATTTCCCAATATTATTTTTTCTGTTAAAATGTGAATTATGGTGCTACCAAAGCTTCTTTTCAAAACATATTAGCAAGGGTCAGAAACCAAATGATGAATGAAAAAGTGGCTGACAAATCTTAGAAAATTAGCAGTGGTAAAATTATCGAGTGATGGAATCAAAATAGACTTGTCACAAATGTCCATGCCATATGCTCCCATCAAAATCACATGTCCTGTGATCTCATTATATTAAGTATGTTGTACAGCTTTTGTGCCCATGGATTTTTTTAAACTTGTACTGGTAACAATCATTTTAGAAATAAAAACTCGCAAGGATGCCTTTTGATAATGTGATGAAAGCTATTGAATATCTCCTTAGGGAAATAACATGCATGTTTATCCACAACTTTTCATATCATTTCAGGAGTTTAAAGAATGAGCCAAACCCCTCGTGAACCCTAGGTTAAGAACCTTATAAATTGTACTGTATGCTGTCAGTAATGTACCATACTCTAACAAACTTGATTTGTTGTTTAGTTTATTCATTGATTTATCAGTAAATCAAGGGTAAAGAGTAGTGAAAAACTTTGTTGCATGGGCTTTGATGTCAAATAGAGTTAATAAACTTCCTAAGCCCTGTTTTCCTTGTCTGTACACTGTCAATAACAAGAGAGTCATTGAGAATGGATGGAAAGTGCTTGGCATCTGGGACTGGCACATAGAAAGGGCCTGCTATTTTTTTTTTAAAGATTTTATTTTTCTTTTTCTCCCCAAAGCCCCCCCATACATAGTTCTGTATTCTTAGTTGTGGATCCTTCTAGTTGTGGCATGTGGGATGCTGCCTCAGCTTGGCCTAATGAACAGTGCCATGTCTGCTCCCAGGATTTGATCTGGCGAAACCCTGGGCCGCCAAAGCGGAGCGCAGGAACTTAACCACTCGGCCACGGGGCCGGCCCCAAGGCCTACTATTTTTATTGAGATATTTTTTCTCTAACATGATAGAGAAAGCTAAACGGGAGGTGGTGGTCTTGTTAGGGACTCTGACCTCAAATGCTATTTTTGATGTGCTTCTCACTTGATTTTTTGAAAAACCATTTATGTTTTGTTAATTATAAAGTTAGCGGATGTCCAGAGAAGAAGGATTGCTTGGGGAAACAGTGTAAGAGGTATTTTGGTTGTTCAGGATAAGGAAGTATTCCCTAATCTCTCTCTGACAACAATTTTTTGAAGACTCGGTTCTGAGAACAATTCAATGCATAATGCCCGAGAGCCAGCAAAGCCTAAAACAGAAGGAAAGAGCTGGGCCATGTTCCTGGCATATAAGTGTCATACCACATACTAAATTAAAGTGAGATGGGAAAGAATATATAATTATTAAATCTAGGGGCCTATGTCCCAATTAGAGAATACATCAGCTCAAATTACAGTTTTTGAATAAAGACATCATCACATGACAATTTAACAGAGATTAGTGTGATATTAGAAAATGCCTGATTTAAGCTGACTTTCAGGGAAACTTCCATATGAAAAGTTACGGATAAATAAGTAGAACAATTAATTCTTAAGTCATTGAAGAAAATTTAGCCTGGTTCAAAAAACTAGAGGCAGTATGACCTAAGGGAAGCTTTGCTATTCAAGACTTTTGAAATATCAATGAAATATCAATGAAATATCAATGTATAAAGTAAAGTGAGGGACCCTTTCTCCTTCTTGAGTCGAATCAGGCCTTTGGCCTAGTTTTATGTGATTTGCACAGCAGGAAGTGATTTCCCCACGTATCATTTGAATTGTAGAAATACATAATTACATTGCCTTTTTACTGTAAGTTTAAAGGCAACAAGACTTGGATGTTACCTAATGGTTTAGGAAACCCATATCTTTCTTCTTTAATGTTCTCTTTTTAAATCCGTGTATCTGAGAGTGTGCGTGGGGCTCCACATTTCTCTGGCATTGGTCGAGCGTCTCTGCGTTCAGTGCGATGTGTGTGAGAGAGGCAGCAGACAGAGAATGTGTGTCTACCTTCCTTTGTCTCCGGACACCCCCTTCTGTGATTCTCCACTTTAAATAGACATAAAATAAAACATTTTACTATGTTTTATTTACATTTAATCATAGAGTTTATGTCTCTAAAAACAGCTTTTAAAAGTTGAATCATATGCTTTATCTCAAAAGAAAAAATATTTTTCAAAATGGAAATAGCTTTAGTGCGTTTTCTGGAATTAATATATATCTGGTATAAAAAAAGAACAAATATTTAAAATTTGGGGAAAAAAAATCACCTCAGATTTCACCACCTAAATTGTTCATATTTCTGCCATAATTTATTTCACCAGTTTTAGGAATCTTGAATTGTTTTTGTCATCACTTCAATTGATATATATATATAATTGGTATCTTTCTCTCTATATATCTTATATATCTTATATAGATAGACAGATTTATATATATATATATATATAAGAGGGGAGGGGGGAGGGAGAAAGGGGTGAGTAGGCGCATGTGTATGGTGATGGACTGTAATTAGTCTTTGAGTGGTGAACATGATGTAATCTGCACAGAAATCGAAATATAATGATGTACACTCGAAATTTATATAATATTATAAACAATTATATAGAGTCCCACATACCACTGCCCCCACACAGCCATAACCTCCCCCACTATCAACATCCCACACTAGAGTGGTACATTTGTTAAAATCGATGAACCTACGTTGACACATTCTTATCACCCAAAGTCCATAGTTTACATTAGGGTTCACTCTAGGTGTTGTACATTTTATGACAAATGCATAATGACATGTATCCATCGTTATAGTATCATACAGAGTAGATGCACTGCCCTAAAAATCCTCTGTGCTCCACCTCGTCATCGCTGCCCCCACTCCAACCCCTGGCAACCACTGATTTTTTTCTGTCTCCATAGTTTTGCCTTTTCCAAAATGTTGTATAATTGGAATTATGCAGTATGTAACCTTTTCAGATTGACTTCCTTCACTTTAAAAATTATATAGATAAATAGATATCTAGATAGATAGATAAATATACATATATATAAATTTTGTAACCAGCTACTTTACTGAAAGATTTTTTTTCTGGTTCATTTCTATTTGATTCTTATGTGCATTTCAGATGGAATATTATATTATTCATTGGTTAGCACTCTCAGAACAATATTAATAGGGCGAAAGCTAGCATCATTTTGTTGCTGATGTTAATGGAAATGGCACTGACTCACCATTAGGCCTGATGCTGGATTGATTTATGTGTGTGTGTGTGTGTGTGTGTGTGTGTGTGTGTGTGTGTTTATGTGTTTGTCTATTTTCAAATATTCCACGATATCATTTTTATTTTTCTTTAGCTCAAGTAATTTAGGAGAGTATATTTTCAAAAATCTTCAAGGTTTAACCCCTACTTCCTTCCACTTTTTCATTCAGATTTAATTTATTGAATTGCTTCAGAGGATGTGATCTAAATTCAGCAATTTCACTAGGATCTATCTTATTTTGATTTGCTTCTTACTAATTTTGTGGGATAAAAATTTTTATTTTTATTTGCCAGATAAAGATAGTTATTGATAAAAGATTTTATTTTCCAAATTGAAGTCTTCCTTATGTTCAGGGATATTTTCAATATTATTTATTTTCTTTTTTAGTCATTGTCTTCGGGGCCATTAGTATCTATAGATTCAGGTTCCATTTTCTGTTAACTTTTCCTTGCCCTTTTTTCTGGTTGCGAGATGATTTCCTCAATATTACCTTTTTTTTTTTTTTTAAGGATTGGCACCTGGGCTAACAACTGATGCCAGTCTTCTTTTTTTTTCCTGCTTTATCTCCCCAAACCACCCCCCCCCCCCACCCCGGAAACATTTGTATATCTTAGTTGCAGGTCCTTCTAGTTGTGGGATGTAGGACGCCGCCTCAACGTAGCCTGACGAGTGGGGTGCCATGTCCATGCCCAGGATCCGAACCCTGGGCCGCTGCAGTGGAGCGCGTGAACTTAACCACTCGGCCATGGAGCCGGCCCCTCAATATTACCTTTTTAATCTACGTACTGACTAGATTTTTTCTGCAGAATCATTTTGTGCTTCATTAATATCATTTTAATTCCTGCGTTTAAATTCTAGTGTCCTTATTTGTTTCCTCAGTTTCTTACCCATGTCAGTTCCCATTGCATCTGAGCCTGTCTTATCTCTTATTCAGATTCCAGTTTTTAAAAAAAACTTTGTTGATGTGTAAAGCACCTGGGCTCTAAAGGCACCTCTCTCTTTTGCTAGGATTGGCACTCCAAATAAGCCCTCTGTATCTCTTGCACACAATTTTCTCTCCTTTGGTGGGAATAATTTTTTATAGTGTTTGAAATACACACACACACACATATTTTTTTTACTTTTCTTTGTGTGAGATCTGCTCTTTGTCAGAAGATTATTTGTGCCAATTATCCTTGGCTCCCTTCATGTTTACTTGGTTAGCATTCAAATCCTCCTCTTAAAATTCCCCCTGGAGGGCTGGATGATGTAGGATGTAGGTTTGTCTTATTCATACTTAGTAAAGAGCCTTAGGAGAGTGGGGAGGGGTTAGATCTCGGTCACTCAAAATCAGAGAACTTGTTTCTATGTATACTTTTTTCCTCACTTTTGTAAATGGCTGCACCAGAAGCCAGTTTGGGGAATGGAGGCTATATTTTGGGGGTATGTTGGAACATAGCTGTGATGCTCTTCAGAAGGCAAGACTGAAGGATTGTAAATGGGATTGTATTCTTGACTTCGCTTTCTGTTAGCTCGTTATTAGAGTATAGAAATGCAACAGATTTTTGTAAGTTGATTTTGTACCCTGCAACTTTGCTGTAGTTGTTGATTATTTCTAACAGTTTTCTGATGGATTCTTTAGGGTTTTCTATATATAAAATCATGTCATGTGCAAACAGAATTTCACTTCTTCCTTGCCAATTTGGATAACTTTTATTTCTTTTTCTTGTCTAATTGCTGTGGCCAAAACCTCCAGTACTATGGCAATAGTGAGCACCCTTGTCTTGTTCCTGTTCTCAGAGGAATGGCTTTCAGTTTTTCACCATTAAGTATGATGTTAGCTGTGGGTTTGTCACCCATTGCCTTTATTATGTTGAGGTATTTTCTTTCTATATCCATTTTATTGAGAGTTTTTATCATAAATGGATGTTGGATCTTGTCAGTGCTTTCTCGGCATCTATTGAGATGATCACGTCATTTTTATTCCTCATTTTGTCAACGTGGTGTATCACATTGATTGATTTGGGGATGTTTAACCATCCCTGCGTCCGAGGTATAAGTCCCACTTCATCATGCTGTATGATCCTTTTAATGTATTGCAGTATTCAGTTTGCCAATATTTTGTCGAGGGTTTTTGCATCTATGTTCATGAGTGATATTGGCCTATAATTTTCCTTCTTTTTGTTGTTCTTGTCTGGTTTTGGTATAAGGGTGATGTTGCCCTCATGGAATGAATTAGAAAATGTTCCACCTTCTTCAGTTTTTTGGAATAGTTTGAGGAGGATAGGTATTAAATCTTCCTTGAATGTTTGGTAGAATTCTCCAGAGAAGTCATCTGGTCCTGGACTTTTCTTTTCTGGGAGGTTTTTGATTACTGTTTCAATCTCTTTACTTGTGATTGGTCTATTCAGATTCTCTATTTCTCTTTGATTCAGTTATGGGAGGTTGTATGAGTCTAAGAATTTATCCATTTCTTCTAGATGGTCAAATTTGTTGGCATATAGTTTTTCATAATATTCTCTTATAATCCTTTGTATTTTTGTGGAATCCATTGTAATTTCTCCTTTCTAATTTTATTTATTTGACCCTTCTGTCTTTTATTCTCCTTCTTTGGTTGAAGCAGAACCAAAATGTTAACCATGCTTATTTCTAGGTGGTGAAACTAGAGTCAATTTGAATATTTTCATGTGCACCTTTAATCTTTCCCTGTGGTAAACATAGTAGATTATATTATTGTGCCCAAGTATTCACTGCTTCTCCCTCTGGGAGGATTATACTTTCATGCATCATTGACCTCACTTTGGCCATGTGACTTGCTTTGGCCAATAAAATGTGAGTGAAAGTGACATTTGCCACCTGTAAGCAAAAGCTTGAAGAGCTATCTCATGGTTCTGCCCTGACTCTTTTTCTCCTTCCCATGGAGGTTGCTCCTTCAGCTTGGAATGAAGAGGATACAGCGTAGGGCTGCAGCTGACATCTAAAGGACATGTAAATAGTGAGAATAAACCTGTCTTGGAAGCCCTTGAGATTTGGGGGTTGTGTTGTTACCACATCACAGCTTAGCCCAGGCTAAGTAGTCCCCAGTTTCACGTATTTTTCTGAACACGTACAATTTTTGATGTCTATGAACAGCAAGTTCTAGAAGTCTTCCCTACCATATTTGCTTTAGTTAAGTCCCTGGATCTTTATCTGAATTTTATGTCCCTCAATGTAATGCAAATTTTGCAGCACTCAGAAACAATTGTAGTGATCCGCTGATACAATGGAGGAATGAGACAGGAAAATTAGATGTTTGGCTCTCATATTGCTGTTGTTTTCAGCCACAGCACTTTTATCATTGATAATAGGAATTATGTTGGTGTTGTCTTTAGAATCTATGGTCTTTCTTTGGTTTAGAATTTTGTTTAGGCAATTTCTGAAAATGTGCTTTGATAGAGATGAAATAAGTATTTTTTATGTCACAGCAATTCTTACACTCCAGGAATAAAGAATAAGTAGGTACAACCTACTTAGAGAGTTTAGACTTACCTTTGTCATGCATTTTGAAATAGAGCAGGTGATTAGACATTTGATTGATAATCAGGTTGGAATGATCTTTAAAGGTCATCTTATTCAACCTTAGATTAGGTACTTGAAACCCTGTTAAAAAAAAATCAAAAGTCAATAGAAACAACAGCAATAACCTCAAAAACAATTCTCAGAATGAATTAAATTCTTACTCACCTTTTCTTCATTCTTGATATGATTCTAGATATTCATAATTGTAATTCAACCAAAATGTTGCCCTTTGATCATAGACAAATTACCCTGAAAATGTCGTGTTAGATTAAAACAAAAACCAAGGTGTTGGCTTTGGTGTTAATAGGGAAGTAGTAGTTAGATGCAGTTAAGAAAAAAAAAAAGTCCAATAGAGGAAATGCTGGCCCTTGATGTAGCTTGGATTGAATTTACTTCCAAATGGATAAGAGCTTAATGAGTTTGGTTGTCTCAGCCTCATCCCTTGGGGGCACTTGAGCACATCACAGAACCTCCATACTTTTAGCTCTAGTGTCAACATCTACCTCTAAAACGTTTTGGACTAGAAAGCAAAGTACTTCAAATCAAGGATCTGAGCAGTGTTCTTGCTTCTGTTTGCTGGCACCGGAGCTTGGCTTGAGAAATTTTACTCACACTTATTAGACAACCTTCATAAACAGAAGGATTAGATGATTATCTGTCAAGTGTCGGTTTCTTACTGCCTTTTGCCGAGATGAACTGAAACCTGCTCCAGAGCCAAGAAAAGAGCTCTGGAGCTCTTTATATTTCTATTAGCCCCAAGTCAAGTTTTGTTTCAAGAGAAATTTCACCTTCCACTTTTGGGGATAAGTAGCTTTTATTTTTCCTGTGGTGACAGTGAAGTTGAATCTTAAGAAAGCATTACGAGTTCTATTCACTAGAAAGTCCAGTTTTCCCAATTTATGATAATTTGCCTTTTAATTATCAGAATTGTTCTTTCAAATAGTCTCTATAACCAAGTGACCATTAAAATCCTAATTAACACATTCAGGGACACATAATCCATTATCATAATGTGGCAGATTTAAAAAGTATAACTATTTATAGCGTAAAATTTAATTTACTTGAACCTGCAGAGTTTACGTGATCTGTACGTAAATCACTTGATACCTTTGTATCACTAACATAATCTATTAAACATGCGTCTCCAGTCTAAATTTCTCTGAGCCCCAGACCTACTTTTCCAAGTGTTTGTTGCCATTTGAATGCCTCAGTTGTACCTGAAACTCAACATGTCTGAAACCATACTCACGACCCTCTGTCAGTCCTGGCTTTCCTTTGGCCAGCCCGCGCTGACCTGGGAGTCATCGTCCGCCCTGTCTTTTCCTCCTCCCCCATATCCAGTCATGGCTTACGGGACTTGGTGTTGAGTTTCATGCCACCACTCCAGTCTGTCATCTCTCACCTCCTGATTGGGCCTCCCTCTTCTTTACTTCCCAATTTGGTTCTCCTCATGGTGGCCAAAGGATCTTTTTACACACACGTATGTGGTTATACCACACCCCTTTATGGCTTCGTATGCTTATGATAAAAATCAAAATGCTGAACCTGGCCGACAGGGCCCTGCAGGGCCTGGCCTCTGCTTTCCTATGACCTTCATGTCACTGTCGCTCTGTGCTCTAATCATATAGGCCAGCACTAATTCCTAGATCATGCCATGCTGGACACCCAGACACCTGGTTAACTCCTACTCATCCTTCAGATCTCAGCTCACACCCACCTGCTCAGGGATACCTCTGACTTCCAGACCCAGTTGGTTCCCCCTTGCCATGTGTCCTCATAATATCCCAGGTACCTTCATCCTGTTTTGATTATTTGATTGACTGTCTCTCCACCTGGACTGAAGTTCAGGTCTCATTTTTCTTTGGCCTAAAGATTGGTATCTGATCATGGCCAGCAGCTTTCTCTTTCAACTGGGGTGCTAAAGTACTTACCCGAGTGTTGTGCGCTTCCTCCAAGCAATATTATCATTAAGATAGGGGCTGGAATTTAGCCTTCCATCTTCTTAGAAGAGGATAAAGTTCACTTGATTGGTCAGTCTTTTTGGTCACAGATTGTTGTGTGAGCTTTTCATCTTACTCTCTCGTGGTTACCTTTAAAAAGTTTTTTTATAGCAACCCATGGTGCCAGTTGAACGTTTTTTCTCTTTTAGGCACAAGGTTTTAGCCCTGGTTCTTACAGTGCAGACTTTCTTATGAATCCAAGTGAAAAATGAAGGGGCTCTTGGCTGTGGATAGGTGAAGCAACTCCAAGCATTGCCCCAGTTCCAAAACATACCTGTCAATTTGTAGATGCTTGATAGCCTGTTGGTCGTTGAGTTGAGAGTCATGTGTAGGTGTGCTGTGGTCTTGAGGTGCAATAACCATGGATGTGTGTATTCCTTGATCTTTCCTAAATGCTGGATCACATGATGCACAAAATGCATGGACACTTTTACGCTTTCTGTCTGACTTTTGTGTTGGATTTAACCATCACATACATGACATGGATAAACCAAAATGAAGACAAACGTGGACTGAGCTCTTATTATAATCCATTGGGCAGGGAAAGTTGACTCTCAGGGGAAGAAACAGTTGGACTTTGGCATGAGGGTCCAGAACATAGCATCATAATCTGCTTTAAAACAAAGAGAGTGTAAGGGAAGAATATGACTTTAGCACATGATTTCTTCCCATTTTCCTTGTTGGTAGATTTTTGTTACATATTAACCCTTCTATCCTCTACCTTAAAGTCTAGAGGAAGAAATAATATTTGCTAATGTGTCAGAGTTCTTCCTCTCACTAACATGTTAGTATTTTTTCCTAAATATAATGATTTTTTATTTGTTTTAATTATTTACGTGAGGTTTTTTTGTTTGTTTTGCTTTTAGGTGTTTTGGCCACCCAGAATATTTGCCTCCTCTTTTCTAGTCAATCCTGATTCATGAAATGGACTAAAACTGAAAAATCATCTACTTCTGTGTCTGTGAGTTTGCGACACAATTGGGATGGTCTTACGTGCATACAGCTAGACTCGCTGCAGCTATGAGTTCAGACGAGAAGGGCATCTCCCCTGCTCATAAAACGTCCACTCCAACCCACAGAAGTGCCTCCTCTTCAACGTCCTCCCAAAGGGAGAGTCGGCAGGTAAGAGAAGAGTATAAAGTGCATTTTGTTATTTTATGCAAATACAGTACCATTCGGATGTAATGGAATTGCTAATTAATTCTGAAATTTTGTTGTGAGGATTCTTATTCCACAGGAAAACTCACTGTTTTCGGTAGATCACCCTGATGATGTCACGAATATCCTGCTCTTGCTTTTCTGTTGTTTAGGATCTTTTTTTTAGCGTGCAGACCACAGGAAGGGTGGCCCTCTGGGTTTCTTCTCGCTGTCTGCACCTGGAGGCAGGGGCCAACTCCAGGAACTTGAATGTTCCACTCTCCCTCTCTTCATCCGTGGAGATGGAAGGGATCTGGACCTGCAAAGGTTGTCTTTCTACAAGTCTCTCGCTGACCTGTCAAGCACTAACTTCTGTTTTGTGTTTCATGGAATCTAGTAGCAGTCAGATTCAGAAATTAGGATACGTATAAAATTGTAGTATCAGGGAATTAAGGGCAGTGAGGACTCAGACAATGTTTAAAGTAGAGAAAGTGAATTATTGTTGCTTAATTATCCCATTAAGCCATTTTTTTTTGACAAATTATTTTTGTTTATACAGAGTTATTTCGTTACTACTTCAGCTGCTAGTCTTCCGCCAAGGTTGGGTGGGAATGAGTCCGTATAAATTCTCTTCATTGTCAGAACAGGTGGTGCTTTTGCCAAGCACTTGTCTGAGTGTTACTGTTTGCTATTATAATGTTATCTTGTGATAGGATTTTTGTTGTGTAACTGGAAATTCACAATAAGCAGGTGTTGTTAGCTTTTCCTAAAAACTCTCCTTTCGCGGGGCATTCGATCAGTGAAGATTCTTGGAGGGGTTTCCCCCCCTATTTTGTGTGCTCCAAATATATGACTTGGGTCTTGAGATAGCCAGTTCCAGAAGTGAATTCTTTCCTTTCGATGGTGGGAATGCACTTCTGGGGGTGTGCCTTAGGAAGTCATCAGTCTACAAACCCTTCCAGCACTCCCTCTCTTATTTCCAGCAAGAGATTCCAAGGGAATCTGTTAGAATCAGAGATTCCTTGTCTGTCTATCTTTCACAGATTCTAAGGCAGATATTTCCACCACAGGGAATTTTTGACATTGGTGTCCTTTCCAATAGAGTTCAAATAGGACAGTTATATTCTGTTCGTTACAAGCAGTTATACCATTAACTAAATCTATGATTACACACAGTGATAATATTTATTGTATTGCATTTGTAGCGTCAAAGAAAGGAAGAGTGCCATGAATGAAGACACATTTATATTAAATAACAACTGCATGATTAGATGCTGAGTTTGCAAATTCAGTCTACCCTTCACCTGCCCTTTCCTGTTACGGCTTCTCCATTTTTTCCTTGCCCTGGGCATTTAAATTTAGAGACATTTTAAGCAACATGGCCTTCCTGGCTGCTGGGGAAAGGGAGGGGATCAACCCAGCTCACCCTGGAGAATTGTGGCAAATGGAAAAGACTGATGACTGCCGTGGAAACATCTGTCATGCATTGTTGATCTGCCTGTTGGACCTGAGCTCTGGGGCCAGCATGCAAAACAACAGGGAAAAACGGAGACCCTGCTCTGCCAGAGTGTGTTTGAAGGTGGAATGTGTGACTCCTAGCTGGCTTGTGAATGGAGGTTTTATGATGGGAATAAAGGAACATGTTTGTAAATTGATAAAGAATTTTAAAAAACTAAGACAATATTCAAATGGTTTTTCTTCTTTAAGGAGAGAGATGACATTCATTCCTGTTTATCTCAGCAGGTGGAAACTCTCCCAAATACTTTCCCTTTTGGTTCCTTTCTGTGTCCTGCTTTGTGTTTCTTCATCTCCCTAAAGGGAAAGAAGAATAAAAAACAATTATAGTTCTGTTTTTCCTTTTCTCTTGCAATTGTTTCCTAAAATCCAATATTAATTATGGAAATCAGAAATTTCAAGTGATCCTGTGATGTGATGTGATGTGGTGTTTTTTGTATGCATCTATTTTTGTGTGATAATTATGACATAAAACATAACTATGAAAATATGTTTTCATAATGAAGGGGCATAGAGAAGGTATGATAAATTAGTCTTCACTGAATGTTACCATTCTCCTGATTTGATTGATATCTATGCAGATGGTACCAAATCACAAAGTCCATCCCTGTTTCTCTCCTAAATTTATCATGTAGGTAAAGGATCTAGCACAAAGCTGAGAATACTTTAATACATGTTACTTTAATACACAATAATTAACGTGGTACTTTAATACACGTTATTTGCCTGTCCTTCCCAAGTTCGAGTCCTGGATCAGTAATTAATCGATTAGGCATTTCTGCTTAGATGTACCACTATCACCTTGAACCAATATATATAAACCTGTTTGCTATCGGGATAATCATTCTCTCATGGACCCAGGGTCAAAGCCATTCTGTTCTCCTTTGCCTCTCCCACATTGAGTAGGTTAACAAGTCCTATTCATTATTTCCTCCTTCATAATATCATAATTTTTTTCCATTCCCACTGTCCACTCCCTAGCCCACACTCTCATCACCTGAACCCGGGATCCTGCAGAGTGCTCTCGCCTCACTGTCTCCATTATGGCCCCATGAGATCGAAGTTCCCTAATACAGCAGATTCATGCTCAAAACCCTTCAGAGACTCTTGGTTACACCATTAAGACCAGATTTCCTTGCGTAGTGTCCAGGGACCACCATCATCTGATCCAGCCTCAGTGTCCCATTTTCCTTCTAACCTGTACAGTCTTATCTGCTCATGGTTCCTAAAACTGCCTTGTCTTTATCTCTGCCCTTCTCTTTGCTGCATGGATTGCCCATCACCCTCCTCTTGACCTGATACCTCCGTATGCTTCAGCTCCTGGAACATTTTCACTGACCACTCAAACCTACCTTGCCCTCTCCCTTCTCTGAACTTTTATAGAACTTTTTGACAACATTTGACATTTTATATTGTTTATCTTTTTATGTATGACCTCCCCAACTGTATTGTGAGATCTTTTAAATAGACTATGCACTCTAATTCCTCAGAGACAAATCTTGCACTTCAAATACTTTAGTATATCCTAGAGAATATTTTTAAAGACCTGCAACAATATTGGTCTTGTCTTTTTATTACAGATTTTCCAGTCCAGATTTATTTGTCCTCTCCCTTCTTCCTTGCTCATAGATATGTAAAACAAAGGACATCTGCCAAGTGCATAGTGGTAATTGGCTCCCCTTCCTGACACTGAGTTATGCAGCCCAACAGGTGAAGGAGGGAGAGGAGTTGGGAGATAAAGTGATTTATTTAATGTGATCACTAAGTGTTTCTTTACCAATGAGAGGGTCAAGACTCCACTTAGCATTTGACAAATTGGAAGAATTTAGTAATTGCTCCATTTACATTTCGTTCAAGTCTAATATTAGGTGTTGTAACACCTAATAAAATTGGCTGTGTGTGTAATCTATTATGACTCAGAAGCTGCAAGAAATATGCACCCTAAACTTTTCAAAGAGGATATAAAGGAGTCCAGTGGACACATAAACCAGCATTTCTCAAAATATGTGCCAAGGAAGGGCTGTCCCTTGAGATGTTGTGTGAAAAGAGGGTTCTGCTGTCAAGTAAATTAGAGAAATGCTAAACACTCTCGTTTTGCAGTGCACATTAATAAATTAAGGACCTTAAAAAATCCTGCAGTTAGAAGTTTATTTAACTGAGCACTTCTACAATTTAGTAGACTGTGGAACAATTTTTATTTTCCTAAGATTACATTGTTAAAAATCCAGATTCTCCTTTCTGTTAATAAATTGGAAGATCTAGGAACACCAGGCATGGATTCCAAATTGCAAATCTAGACTGGGTTCAACAGTGGCTTCCCCTTGTGGGCACAGATGTTAGCTCAGGGCTAATCTTCCTCAAGCAGAAAAAGAAAAAAAGAGGAAGACTGGCAATAGATGTTAGCTCAGGGCAATTCTAACTCAGCAAAAAAAATAAAGAAAGAAAGAAGCTTTGACAGTATAAAGTAGTAGAAGTTAGGATTAAGCTATAATATTGGACAACAATAAAATGTAAGGCAAAAATTAAAAAAAAAAAAAGAGTGGCTTCCCCTTTAGATGGAGCATTTGCACTCTCATCAGCCACAATCCCTAGCCCCCCTTATTGTATTTCAATACTTATTTATGTTTCTTGCCTGGCCCCTGAAGGCATTTGAATTTGCCAACTCTGATCCTGGATATCAAGTCAACCACAGTAATATTTAAATGACTGAGAGTGATCTCCACTTGGATGTTAAGAAGGCATCTCAAACTTAACATGTCCAAAACTGAACTCTTAATTTCCCTCTCAAATCTGCTCCTTTTCAGTCTTCCTGATCTCAGTAACCAGCAACTCTGTCCTTTCATTTGGTAAGGCCAAAACACTCACCAGGCGTCATCCTTGACTCCTCTCTTTTTCTCACATCCTGCTTCCAAACCCTCAGCGAATCCTGTTGGTCCTACCTTCAGGATGTACCTGGAATCTGACCACTACTTACCAACCTCTTCCCCCTCCACCCTGGTCTGAGCCACCATCGTTTCTCACGAGGACTATTGCCATAGTCTTCTAACTGGTCCCCCTGCCTCTACCCTTGCCCAACATACAGGTCACTTTTTACAGACTAGTCAGAGTGATCCCTTCAGACTTAAGTCAGATCAAGCCACTCCTCTGCTTCAGGCCCTCCAGTGGTTTCCCATCTCTCTCCAGATAATTGAATTGTTGACCATTGTCTCCAGGGTCATTCATAATCTGGTTCTGCCTGCCTCTCTGATCCTGTGTCCTGCCATGTTCTCCCTCACTTAGCTCTCTCCAACATTTCCCTTAGATGTGCTCCCACCTTGGGGCCTTCGTATTTTGGCCCCCTCAGCCTGGCTTGCTTTTTCTCCAGGCATCCCCAGTTTGCTCACACCACTGACTCATTCTCCAAATGTGCCCTTTTTGAGTAGCCTTCTCTGTCCTCCCTGCGTATCCTCATCACTCATTGTCCACTTACCTCGTTTTATTTGTCATCAAAGCATTAACCACCACCTGACAAGTGACCTGTTTATCTGTTTATATCTGTATCCCCTTCCTCTGTTCCCTATCGCTGAAATGTAAGATCTCTGAAAACGGGTTTTATTTTGTTCAATAACGTATCCTTAGCTCCTCACACAGTACCTCGCATATGGTATGGCTCAGAATATATTTGAATGACTAAATGAATGAGGAGTTGGCACAGAGAGAAAGATTGTGAATCAGGTTCCAGAGGCCTTGATAGCTGTGAAGGAATAATCATGAGGTTGGGAGGTGACAAGGAGAGAAAGCAGTGTAGTCGGGAGTTTCGAGTCTCCCAAGAAGAGTGGGTTTTGAGAATAGAGGAAGGATGGTCCCAGGGTGGCAGAGGGAGCTAGGAGACACAGACCCTCCAGCTTGCTGCTGCCAGTGATGTATGGTGGAATAAATGGCTTGAGGCTTGTGAAGAAAGTGATATCAGACAAAAGCAAAGTGTTGGGAGCATTCTACACAGATGCAAAAAATATTGGTGGGGGTGGGAGGTAAACTCTTTATTTTAAAACAGAAATTATTGTTTCCTAATCTCTCATAGTACTTATTTTATGGTAACATTATATAATAGGCTAAGTTTTTGATGAGCTGACTGGATTTTGTTTGTTTATTTTGATAATCACCCTTACATTTACATATTTTAGCGAATATTTTACAATATACAAGACTGAGGCCACCCTTTAGAGACAGTTTCAGTAGTTCTGGGATCAGTCCCAAGGATCCATATTTTTAAAAGTGAGACCTGTATTTGGAGCCATTGATTATTTTTATTTGTATCATTATCAAGTCATCTCAGAAAATCAGACACTCTTGCTGTAAGAACCTAGGATTTGGAATGCATGATTACCAGGTGATAGTATCTCTTATTGAAATGAATTGTGATAGCTCTACTGGCTTGGACATTGTAAATGCTTAAATGAGTCATTCTTTTTCGTTTAGTGAAAAATCAAAGAAAAAAAATACCAGCTAGTTCTTATAATGATTTAAAGTTTGCTGAAGCTCAGAGATTATAAGATAAAAAACTTCAGAGGAAAAATTCTATTGTAAATAAGTCATAGGAGGCTGGTAGTTAATCTTGCCAGTTTTTATAAAATATACATTCAGTGTCATGGTCAATTCTTAACAATTATAGAAGATTTCAATTACTTGGGTACCTAAAAATTATTCCTATATATTATCAACAGCAATACATTTTAAATCTAACTGCGGCCCGTTCAGTTAATGTCCACTGGTGACCCGTGAAGGCCATCCCCAGCAGTGATTCAGTGGGACTCCTGTAAACCATGGGCTGCTGTCAATACTGCCCAGTTCTGACATCAGCAGCGTCTGCGACACTTGCTGCTTTCATTGTCAGTGAAGAAGGTGCCTAGGAAACCAGAAAGTATAAATGTTCCTTATCAATGGCTGTACTCTATATATAGGGTTTTCATAACAAGTTCTCTTCTTGGACAAACAGGCTCATGAAAATATCCACCAGCATATACATGAACTGAATTGGAATGCATCTCTTCCAGTTGAACCTGTGAAGCATCTCCTTCAAATAACTTTGTTAAATGAAATAACCAAATTGCCACATTGAAATATCGTGTCTCTATCTTCTGAATATGAAACCTCTTTCCATCTTTGAGTTGTGAAAAATGTAATATTACTTCAAAGAAAAATGTTCTAATCTTTGGAGAAAAAAATTCAAGCATTCTAATTTAATACCTAATCTCCAATTTAAATAATCTCCAGTCTTATCAGTGAAGAGGAATATAATTTGAAATCTGCCAGTATCTGAATAGAAAATTCTTAGCTCTGTGTGGAATTCTGTAGAGGCAGGGATTTTCAGGATGACCCTGGAACCTGACTCTCGGTTCACAGAGGAAATACTATCTTGATATGAAAATCTGCGGAGTGTCCTCACTAGAGTTATGCTGGTGAGAAAAGCCGTCAGTGCTAGGTATATTTAAATTCTCAAGTTTCTTCCAATTTAGCCTTTTTGGGATTCCACCCATCCCATAGAACCTATTTTTTTTAAGACTTCAGGCCAATGTCAATGGGAAAATAATATTTGCTTGCAGATAAAGAAGGACCAACTTTTGTGATTTAAATGCATTTTGTAAATTGGTTTTCTGAAAAGTCTAAATATTAGTCAAAGTTCACGAATAAACTAAGAGAACAACACCAGCAACAGCTAATATTTCATGAGTTCTGGCTGTGGAAGCCTGGAACTATCATCACCTTCTTCAGAGAACTAAATCTGGCATGAAGAAGTGACATATCTTGGTCACAGGTAAAGTAAAGACAGAGTTTGCCCCTCGGAAGCCTAATTCGGGAGCTCCTGTTTTTGGCCACTGCACTATATATTTGTTCTGTTGCTAAGTGTTGACAAGCTGAATGTCCAGAAGGGCCTTCTGTCCACTTCTAAGTGAACTTTGTAAGAAAGCGTTTGTCGATTATTTTTTAGTTTTGTATTGCCTCTTCATTTCCCTCAGCAGTAATAGTGATTTTCCCATCCTCGTTGGCCTGGGAAGCAATAGACACTATGGTACCTAGACCAAAATGTTAATAGTTATTATCATGAAGTATTGGTCAAAGGTGAATTTTATGTTCTTTGTGCTTTCCTGAATTTTCTGTAGTTTCACTACACGTATTGCCTTTGGAATGAGAAGTTTTGGTCATTTATTTGCCTACCCAAAACTGCGATTAGCCTTTTCCATGAGACGAAATGAGCAGCCCCACCATTTTCTTGCTGTCCCCAGCGTTTGGAGATCGCTGTCGCTGCTGCTTAGTGTTTACAGTATGTGTTCAGTTCATGTCAGTTGTGCTGAAATTGAGACCACTGGAAAGAAATTTGCCACCTGGCACTCAGACACTCATTATCCACAAGTGATTCAGAACTCACCATTATTTGAGAAAGAGTCTGTTTGCCGCTTACCCTGGTATGTTTGCCAGAACATTTTGGTTCTCTAGGCCTGCCTTAGATTCTCACTAAAGAAGTTATCTCTTACTACCTTGAGCTGGCTGGTTTGGGATAGCATTTTTATAGCAGCAAATTCGTCTTTCCGACCCAAGATTAACGCTGCCTGTTCATTTCTTAGGCATAACACCAAACAGAGAGAGCCACAGTGTAATCAGTTAGTGAACCCCAGAGGGCTCATTCAGTCGGTCACTGAGGAGCCTAGGAATCTGTCCTTACAGAAGCTTCCCCAGGAGACTGTCATTCACCCAGGTTTGGAAATCATTGCTCTTACAGAATACACTTTTAGGTGTTTCATTAGGACTGTAAAAACATCATCCTGAGGGACCATAAGTCTACAAACTGTTTTATTTGATTTTCAACTTGGGCAAATAGAAAATTTTGCCATCTCTCTGCCCAGTATCTGCTGTAACTCCCCTAGGCTGTAAGTAAAATTCTCTCCAAAGGTAAAGGAACGCCTGCGCACAGTGTGTACTTTAAAGTCCCAGACTTCCCGACCTCAAATCCTAATTAAGAGCTGATTTTGTAATAATGATAACAGCCAGTTTTAGTGAGGTTTCAGAGAAATGGACACTCATGCACTACTGCTAAGCATGTTAATTGATTCCACTTTTCTGGAGGGAAATTTTGTAATATATATCTTAAGTCTTTTAAAAGTTTTTATCATTGGGGCCAGCCCTGTGACCAAGTGGTTGAGTTCACGCACTCCGCTTCAGCCGCCCAGGGTTTCACCAGTTCGAATCCTGGGCGCAGACATGGCACCGCTCATCAGGCCACGCTGGGGCGGTGTCCCACATGCCACAGCCAGAAGGACCCACAACTAAAATATACAACTATGTACCAGGGGCCTTTGGGGAGAAAAAGGAAAAATAAAATCTTAAAAAAAAAAAGTTCATACCATAGGACCCAGTAACTCAGCTTCTAAGAAACGTATTCTAAGGAAACGACCAAAGATACATATAAAGATTTCTGTGCAAAGATGTTTGTCAATGTAGTTTTATAGCATTAAAAAATTAGAAATAGCCAAATGTCCAACACGGAGTTATTTTAATAACATCTCATAGCCATACAGTGGAATATTGCACAGCTGTTAAATGTTTTTGAAGAATGTTAAATGCTGTGGGAAAATTACATATTGTTAGTTGGAAAAAACAGCTATTAAATTAAAACACAGTGTAATTCCAATTTTGTTGCTAAGAATTGAGTGTATATATACATTTTAAAAACCTGAAAGCAAATATAGTAAGATACTGAAAGAGTTTATTGCTGGTTATAAGTGGTTTTAGTTTCTTTTTTTCTTTTCTGTTCCCCCTACCCCAAATTTCTGCATTGAATGTGTATTGCTTTTATAGTCAAAAATGCGTATTTTTTAAAGGTCATATTTTGTGAGTTAACATGCGTATGTATGTAGCTTTAAAATAGTATTTGGAATGCAGTTAATCTGATATAAGTCTGAGCTATTTTAATAATAAAATTGTGAGCCTTAACTCCATAAGTATAAAATTTTAAATTAAATGAATATGAAAAATATGCCACATGGGAAACTTGGAGCAAGTTTTTAAAACCATCCTCGAGGTGTGGACGCAGGAGCTGGGCCAGCGTTTGTCCTCACATTTGCCGAAGAGTGGGAACTTAGACACTGTATATATTATAACAAATATTTATTTGTTCTTTCATCCAGCAAATATTTATGAGTACATATAAGCAAATCATAGATATATCTGCTCTGAGTTTACAAGAATGATCAAAACAGACCAACTCAGCCTAAAATATACATACATAAATGTTAAATATATATATAAAAGATTTATTTTTTGCTTGTATTGTTAGCATAATCATTTGAGTGATTATCATACTGAAAACTTTTGTCTTTTTTGGGTCATTTTAATAGCCTTGTAGAAAACTACAAATTAACTTGACTTTAGTGTTCTGTTCGAGTCACACGGAACTGTTCTCCTGCCTTTTAAATTAGCTCTACACATTCCAGAGCCTTTGCTCTTGAAGTGGCTTAGTATTTGTCCCCGTCATTTGCCATCCGTTTATAATTGCTGTAATGAAGTTTGATCATAGTTGCTGGGGTTTTGGTGATTTTGTTGCATGTCTGTGAGTGTTGAGAGTACAGGTAAGGAGCAAGCCCACCAGTAAGTTCTGGTTCCAGTGCTCCTTAAAGGCTACCATGGGAATTCAAAAGCTGTTTATTCACATGCCTTTTACAACTTCATAGTCAAGATTGCTGAATGGCCACAGGCTATAAATGGACCACCTGATGGGTCCTGACGATATTTCTTACAATGCAAAGTTTCCAACGGATCAGTTCAACATGGCGCCACAGCAATTGGTTCTTAATGACCTTCATGTTTCCATGCAGGAAGAGTCAAGGCTGTGATGACTGCTTTCCTTCCTTCAGGGTTTCCCAGGTGTTCTGTGTGGAATTTTTCCATCCACTCTTTCTAAAATTTTCTACTTTCATTCATTTTAGCAGTGCTTATGTGGAGATTGATTGATTTATTTATTATTAATGCAATTCTGCCGTCTGTCAGTGAGGACAAGGTAATTGTTACTATCGAGAAAATAGTAGAATTACTACTTCTTCAGTCGTGGCCTTCTGGCTTTGGTGATTCTACTATTTTATGCTATTCCAAAGAAAAAATAATTCCTTGAAGAAGACAGCAGGCAAGTCTGTGCGCATCTTCTGCTGCAGGGGTTCTGAAGGAGGCAGAGTCTGCATTGCCTTTCACTGCTGTTGCTTTCCTACTGGCAAGGATCTAGGGCATGTCTCCACTCACTTTGTCAACTTTCTCCGTAAATTCTGATGCTCTGGTCACGAGGTGGTGCTGACTATGGTTATTGGATTGACTTGGTGACACGATGGCCATGTCAGGTGTGAATCTTCCCTTCCACAAGGGCACCCAGATGTTGTAGACCTGCAGCGTGTTTGGAGACATCTTTCTGTGGCAATAAGAATGCCTAAGATTCCTAGACGTTTATTCTTGTGGTGTTTATAACTAAGATGCCAGCTGCCATTCATTGAGTACCTGCTGTGTGCCAGCCCCTGGGCAACACTGTGCATACGCTGAGTGCCAACTCTGTGGCTGCCAGTGTCTTCTAAGTAGACATTACCATCCCCACTTTATAGATAGAGGACACTGAGGCTAAGAGAGGTTCATGGTTTGCCCAAGTCACGTGGTAAATAGCAGCATGACGGTGGGTATGCTCATCTGTGTGAGCGCAAAACATATGTTTTTTTCTCTGCACCGGCCATTGCCTCCCTAAAATAAAAGCTAGCTGGCTTGCTCTTAGTTCTTGAAACTTGGAAATGAACCTTGAGGTTGCACCATGTTTAAGAGTTTTGTAATCTTTTTTGTTTTCTTCATTTCTGCCTCTCTGTTTCCACGGATGGCTGTGGTAGAGGATGACTTTGATGTGTCCAGTTAGTCTTGAGGGAATACACTACTTAAATTGCTATAATTTTTGTCATTAACATTAGCTTTCCCTTCAGTCAAAGGCAGTATTTAAATGCTTGGACTCTAGAGTAAAATCTTGATTCACATTCCAGCTCCGACACTTACTGACACTGTCATTAATTTATCCTCTTTGTGTCTCTCTCTGTTCAATAAGCCATAAAATAAATTTAATAGTCATTACTCAAAGACTTTTTGTGAAGATGGAATGAAAAATCGATGTAAAGCATAGAGACAGTGATATAGAAAGCACTAAACATTAACTGCCACCACCATTGTCATCCTCAACAGTTATCACGTGAAGGTTACCAGTATCACTGATACAGTGTTTCTATGTTAAAATTAGATACACCTGGAAGAGAGACAAGCCTAACAGCCAAAAGTTTCAAGGAAAACATACTTTACAAGTTTCTGAATTATTGTGGATATTTTTCTTTGAAAATATTTTGCATAATTCATGAATATAAAAATAGCTCAGATGATCAGACACACAATTTCAATAGAGTTAGCATTCAGAGAGCAGTGGTCCACTTCTTGTTATTACTGTCCTAAATTTGTATGAAGATTAATCTATACAGAAATTTGTAGCCACAGGCTAAAATATTTCCAGCAGTTCCTTTATGACTTTGAAATGAAATTAAAATAAATGACAGGTGTGACAAACCAAGAGACCCGTTCAGCAGATCTTGTGAACTCTCTCTTTGAGAGTCATTGTCCTCTCTGTGGGAGTTGCACTAAACCGTTCAGCTATTATTAAATGTCTCATTGTCTGTCTGTTTACCCACATCTTTGATACCAAGTAAACCAGCCTATAGTCATGTTGGCACATTTTCACTTGCTGCCCAGGAGGTCTTGAGATCAGTAAACATTACCCAGGGAACAAACTTTTACCAAATTAAAGAGCTGCAGTGAACTATGTGTTCTAGACTCCTGGTTTTAAGCTAAATATGCAACACTTCTCTCTGAGCCGGGGGATCAAATGGCGGGTAAGTACTTCCACCTTCCCTGTCTCCTAAGTTCCTTAAAAACCTAGGGTCATCAGTTGTCACCAACATACCACTCTGGTGGGGCATATGGATAGGGGAGTTTATGCATGTGTGGGGGCAGGGGGTATATGGGAAATCTCTGTGTCTTCCTCTCAGTTTTGCTATGACGTTAAAACTGCTCTAAAAAACAGAAGTCTTAAAAAAAAAACACTGACCTGGAAATTAAGTTGTAATTTTAGTATTTGAAAGGAAACTTGATTTTAAAAGAATAATTAACAGGTTTATGTAACCCTTTATTTAACTTGCTTATGTAATATGTATAACACCTTGAAGGTATGTGGTATGTCTTTCCAAGTCACTGTGAAAGAATATGAAAATAGCCAGCTCATGAAAAAAAAGTACAAAATTATAGCACAAATTATGATCTTAAAGGAAACCTTATGAGAAGAATTCATTTTTGTTACTGAAGATGTTGCCAAATTAAATTTGATGTTCCCCATTGACCAGTCTTAGCTTTAAATCTAATAAACAACAGCTCGGTGATTAATCCACTAGGTTTTTGTTTTAAAAGTTAAGTCCTTTAAATGTTTTCAAAAGTTCTATCCTATTGAGCTGTGATTTTTATAATTCCAAGATGAAGCTAGAAGGCAGTTTTATGCTTAATCATGTGTTAATGAGAGCTGAGGAGCTGTTCTCTACACATTAATCAGAGAGCACTAAAAAATTCCAGAAACCTTTGACTGGCTACAGTGTGCAAGTGCTTGTGCTAGGATGGGATGGGTTGGGGGTAGAGAGGGTGGGATACCAAGATGAAGATGAGCTGGTCCCTACCTTCAGGTAGCGCCCTATCTAATTAAAGTCCAAGACTGAGTATGTTAAGTTTGAAAACTGTCTTCTTTATATCTGCCAATAAAATGTAGCATTCAAGTACTTAGATATTTCATTAAATATAGTGAATGGTTGTGTGTGATTACATTACTTCAGGGATATGCTTTTGGTTTTAAAAACCATGAGTTTGAAGGCGATTCTTAAGGTAGTAGATTAATTTTTATTATTGGATAGATAATGATAGTTGAGTTCTAATAATATACAAATATAAGACTGGCAAGTTTGTATAAGAGCTTTTGGCTTCTTTGTTATCATTCTAGGGGTTAAATGAAAAGGCTTATTTTCTGAAGCTGGTTACATTTATAATGGTATCAGCTGATAAGTTTATAAATGATGCTTTAATTTTTCAGTAAGATATATACATACATTTGTGATAATAAAAATGTTCATTTACTTACTTTTTCTTAGTAAACATTTTTATGATTCTCTGTGTCTTGGCAAATCAACAAAATTTGGGGTTTGGATTTTTCACTCAGCTGAACATATGCTACATGGTTCGATATTTGAAATGAATGAACCTTTTGCTTTCCTTCTGTGATATAAACTGTTTTCTAAAATCAGGTAGAGAAGAAACTAATGGTGTGTCTGTGCCAGGTGCTGCAGGAGGTATTTCACAGATTCTGTCCCGGTGTGTTTGGTTGCTAACCCTTTTGATCAACAAAATTCTAGCAACATTTTAATTTCCCCATGTATCTGTAGAGACAAAACTCATTTTTGTCACACTTTAAATATCCTAAATTGATTTCTGTGTCTGTGGCTTGATTTGGAAATTCAGGGATTTTGTTTCCTTCCCCTGGCTAAATTCCTGAGTTAATCCTTTATTTCCTCCTTACATAGTTGCTAAGGTCAAGTTTCTTCCCAAGATTTGTTTCTCTTAACATGTTTATTTGGGGAGGGGGCGGAGCGATGTATGTGTGTTTTATTGCCCAGCAACCTGCAAGTATGAGGATAGACTCTCCCACAACAGGCGCTGGCACGAACATGGACACTCAGCCACTGTTAGCATTTTTCCTCCGCTAATTCAAGTAAATCTGGGAATGGAAAGAGCAAAGGCACAGTTGATGCTTAAATTGTCCTTGGACCCTGTAGCTGCTAGATTAGGAATTCTTCCTAATCTGTTCCCAACTTTATGTTTAGCACCAAAATATCTGTTTTATTTCTTCTACTTCTCACAAATTGGAGAAATAAGAGTAATTCATAAATCTTTCACCTCAATTATTCTCTTTTCTATAAATGACTAAAAAAATACATTCAGGTAGGATTGTAAAAATCTATGACCAGACCCTTTGTTTTCAAGGTTATAGAAACAACAAAAGCTTGAAATTTTACAAGGAAATTGTAATAATTTAGCTCAGGTAAAGTGTAATTTTCTTCATGAAAAAGCAAATATTAATCTAAATAGTTTTCAAGTGAGATATCAAAAAGAGACCTCATTAAGTAAATAAAATACCAATTTTGTCTATTGAAACAATGAAATGTTATAACTGGAGTAAAAATGTTAATGTCATTTTCAGCCTATGTCTGAATATTAACTCCATTGAGTTATTTCTTTGATGTCTTTCAAACTTATCCCCCCAATAGAAAGTGCTTAATGTTTTTTCCAAATATACAGGTAATGTCTCCTACATAAAAAAATTAGAAAAATATTAAGAAAAAATTTAAAATCACCTATAATCCTGCCACCTTTGTATAGTTACCATTAATATTCTGGAATATATTTTGATTGTATGTATAACATCAACGTATTCTGTAGATTTTTTTTTTTGAGGAAGATTAACCTTGAGCTGACATCTGCTGCCAATACTCTTTTTGCTGAGGAAGATTGGCCCTGAGCTAGTATCTATGCCCATCTTCCTCTACTTTATGTGTGGGACACCTGCCACAGCATGGCTTAATAAGCGATGCATAAGTCCTCACCTGGGATCCCAAATGGTGAACCCTGGGCCACCAAAGCAGAGCACACAAACTTAACTGCTCCACCACCAGGCCAGCCCCTCTATATACTTTTTATAGCCTGATTTTTCAGTTGAGAGAACATCATGGGTATTTGTCCATATCAATAAACATAGGTCTACACTGTCATTTTGAATTAGTGCATGGTGTTTCCTTGGAAGTCTACTATTCTCATATGTTTATTCTCATTTTCAGTATTTTTTTTACTATAATAAAATAAAGCTTTAGTAAACATATCTATTCTTGTGTCTTTGCATACCTATCTGATTGGTTTTTTTTAGGGTAAAGACTTAGCTGTGGAATTGCTGGATCAATGGGCAAATTAATAAATTTTTTAAAATAAAATTGCTAAACTCCTCTTTAGAAAGATCATACCCAATTTATATTGCCTTTCCCCCCAACCCTGCTCCATTCTTGAATCTGATAGTTTAAAAAAATTGTTATTATTTTAGTTTTCATTTCTTCGGCTACCTCTGTGGTTGAAGTTGAACATCTTTTCTCATGTTCTGCATGAGTTGCCTGTTTATGTGCTCTTCCCATTTTTCTGCTGGGATCTTATCTTATTGACCTATACATGCTCCTTGTAGTCTTTGTAAGAGACATCTACCATTTATTGTACTTGATGAATTGTTTTCTTCTCTGTGCATTCGAGGATTATTATATGTAATTATAATATTATAATAATCTTTTGAGGATTATAAGAAACTCTAGAGACTAAATGCTATTAAGGCTCTGGACTTTTGATGTAGACCTTTCTTTTCATCTATTGCTGTTGGAGAAGTGGGCAAATATTTCCATGTAAGGCTAATTATCTAAGTAGTAGATGTACATTTCTCTTAAAGTTATGAAAATATTGAGACATATTCTGTGTTGTTGTTTGTTTGTTTGTTTTTGCTGAGGAAGATTAGCCCTGAGCTAATATCTGTACACAGTCTTCCTCTATTTTGTATGTGGGTCGCCACCACAGCATGGCTGACAAGTGGTGTAGGTCCCAGCCCGGATCCAAACCCCAAACCGGGCCGCTGAAGTGGAGTGCACCAAACTTCACCACTATGCCACAGGCCGGCCCCTCTCTGTGTTTTTTCTAACTTGTGTGATCTCTGACTCTTTCTCGAAGACTGAAGCCATCATTGCAGCAGAAGTTCAGCAGCAAACCACTAAAAGGGGAAAACAAAATTCTGTGCTAACGTTTTTCCAGCTATTGCTACAGCCTTTGGTCTCCTCAGGAACTCACCGTTTTTCACACAGCCCACTGTTTTTCCTGTGATCTGTGCGGTCTCACCCCCATGTCCATCCACAGGAGAAATGGGTTGTCTAACCTTGGGCTGTATTTCCATTTATTTTCAGAGTCTCCATGTGCTGGAGAGGACTGCTTCCTCTAGCACCGAGCCCTCCATGAGTCGGCAGTTGCTAGAACCAGAGCCAGTCCCCCTGTCTAAGGTCAGTGATGGATGTGGTGCTTTCTCACATGGCATGATGATGCCTGTTCTTACATGATGATGCTGAACTGCACACAGTTGTCACCGCTGACTCCCCTAACGTAGCTGTGACGCCTGTCATAGGGCTGCTCTTCCACTTCCTTCTGCCTCCGGTACGCAGGGTTTCTGTGCCCTGTGTAAGGAGGAAGGAGATGAAAGTATATTTTGCTGGGATTTGCAGGTTACATCCCAAAGCCCAGAATTCTCTTTATTTTAAGAGAAAAGGGCAAGAGAAACAATCGTCATTCCTTATTGGAGACATGAGCAAATATTTCTATGCCAAGCTAATAGAAAAAAAAATCACTGAGTCTGGCAATAATAATAATAATAATAAAAACTACTACTACCGTTATTGCCCATGCACTGCAAAGCAGGCACTATGCTAAGTGTTTAAATACGTTATCTCATTTAACATAATCCTGATAAAAAGCTCCCTGCAGTGTAGGTGTTTATTACATTTTACAAATATGGAAACCAGGAGTTAGTAACTTGCCCAAAGTCCAGAAAAAGCTGCACAGTAGCAGAGCAGGGATTCAAACTTAGACTTGCTTAAGCTCTGCCCCACCTGCAGGGTAAAGTAGTTCCTACCCGGAGGGGCTGTTGTGCATTCAGAGTTCAGTTTTCTTCTCACATCTGGCTTTCCCAGCAGTGAGCTCTAAGGAGAACACAACAGATTCTTGATTAAGACCTTTTCTGTTTCATGGAAGCCAGTGTTCCCTCCCCTTCAGCCTTTTCTTCCTCAGACTAAACATCTAACTTCATTTATGTCTAAAATGCAAAAATCATAAAGACAAGTCCAGGGGACGCCATCTCATTCATCCCCACCCTTTGCTCAACTCCCTGAGATTTTCAATGGGTTGGCTCCCCTACGGAGAAACTCATAAAATAGAATGCATGGGGATTTTGAATTCAAATATAAAAATAGCACTTTATTCCCAAAAAACGTTAATTTCTAAATAAGTGTAACTGATCCATCCATTTTGCTTTTCCTGTATTAAACAGAATCCTTTAAGAAAAGAACGCTCTACTGCCCTTGTGTTGTGGAATCTGCACACTTGTACCTCTTTATACTTTGAAGCTATTAGATGCTATAAAGTTACTCTATCAGACAGAAGTAGACTGCTAAACTAAGGAAGGGGGTAGTCATTAAACTATAAAAAATAATTTAGAAATACAAACAATGATCTGATTTCTATTTGAATGGCAAATAGAGAGTGTCTACTTGGTACGTAAAGCTGGTAATCTCTTTGAAACTTCAGTTGTCTCTTATAGGCAGCTAAGGGAGAGAGAGAATAAATAACCATAGGGGCAATGGGAAAGGCGACTACATTTATTGAGCCCCCACGTGGTGCCAGGCACTGGAGTAGTACATATATTCTCTCACTTCATCAGCACCCGACTCGATGAAGTGAGTACTGATGTGATTCTCATTTCATTGATAAGGAAACTGGGACAGGAGTATAAGTAAGTTGTCCAGAGTCAGATAGCTGGGAAGTGTGTCACAATTAGAGCAGAGGGAAAGAGAGACCATGTTAGTGAGAGAGACAGAGAAAGGAAGACTTGGAGAATGAGACACAGAAACGGAAAGGAGAGGTGCTGATATTAAAACAACAAACAAGGAGCAACACGCACACAAGACTTGCTCTCGCCCCTCCTGTCGCGCCAGCCGCATCTCTACCCTCTTTGGCATCTTGCTTTCCACTCCAGCCCATCCACCTGCACACAGTGCCCTGCACTGACCATGCTCTTTCTCTCCTCTGCTGCTGGGTGTCTGCCCCTTCTACCACTGCCTAGAATTCTCTCCTGCTACTCTGCTCTTCCTTCACCTAGCTAAAACTGACTCAGAGGGTCCCATTAGATCCAGATACCAAAGCATCTCACCATTTCTCAGCCCCTTTGAGAGAAGATGGGCTTCCTGGCCACTGGTTGGTGGTGGAAAAACATTGTTTGGAATACACAGTGTCCTGTCTCAGGATTTGTTCAGATTCTTTGGTGCTTTTACTCCTAAAGCATTTTCACATAAACCCCCCACCCACTCACACACACACACATACACACATAATATATACCCTGGAGAATGGAAATGTTTCTGTTTTTTCAAATGAACCGACTAGGGTTATTAGGTTACTTTCTGTTTTTAGTTACTGTTATTAGATTAAAAGTATTTTTAAAACTTCTATAATAGCAAAAATGTTTGTATATCTGACAAGTCAAGTCCTGACATGATCACATTAGGGCTTTTAACTCTGTCTCTATCATAAGTAAACCTAGGTAAGTTGAATAATTTTAAACAGAAAATTAATATCTATTGAAATTACAAAGAAAAATTCTCCAATTTTCAGAAAGTAATTTAAGCTTTCTTAGGATAGACCTAGTCTACTAAGCATAGAGATGGATCATATTAAGTACTGAGTTGGGTCATTTCATTGCTTACACATTTGATTTGTAACATTATCATCAGCGTTTCTGATTGAAATAGGGAGAATGTTGCTTGCCCTGGCTTTATCCTCTGCCTCTTTGTCAGTTTGACGGCTTATTTAACTGCAGGAGGCATATTAGGATCCTTTTCAATTTCTTTTGGGTCTGCAACATTGCATCAGAGTGAATGGAATTGTTTGTTCAGAGCCGCCCCGTTTATGTTTAAGAAATTCATTTTAACTTTTTTCCTTTTCTATCTTATCCCTTTTTTTGTTTTGGCTCTGCAGTTAAACACTTGAAGAAGAAAAATACTACTGTGATAGAAATCAGTAGCCGTAGCTTCACAGGGACAAGCTCTTATTACAGTCTGAGTTTAATTAGAAAAAAATTCAACAAGCATTTGTTCTTATTATTAAATGTTTCCATTTTCGTAAGTTATCCAGAGTATTCTTCATCACATATATAGACACACACATGGAATAGATAAGAGATGAACACTAGCCTTCAAATAAGATAAGATCTAGCCAAAAACAAAAATGGATGGGACTACTAAAAATAGAAATGTCATTAAATACAGCTATCTCTCGAAGAACAGAGAGAGCTCTAATGATTATGTTCACACATATATGGAGACTTAGTCTTTTAATATCTTGATTACACCAAACTTTTCAAAAGAAATCAGTAGACATCCATCATTTTTATGGAAATTTTTATCTACTTTTCTGGTGAGAGTAGAAAGGCAAAGATACGGGACTTTTTATAAAAACGTACTATTTTCTTCTATTATTGTAACATATTATTCATAAGCAATACTCACTTGTCGAATTGTAGTTCAATATTAAAATATGGGAATGCCAAAGCGCTCCACTGTGCACTTCAGATGATGACACCTGTACTTGTGTTGTCCAAAAAACATGGTGTACGGCCTGAAATTGTCTCATTATAAACATTTTTTTTAGGGGCCGGCCCCGTGGCCGAGTGGTTAAGTTCGTGCGCTCCGGGGCGGCGGCCCAGAGTTCGGATCCTAGGCGCGGACATGGCACCGCTTGTCAGGCCACGTTGAGGCGGTGTCCCATATGCCACAACTAGAAGGACCTGCAACTAAGATATACAACTATGTACCAGGGGGGATTTGGGGAGATAAAGCAGGAAAAAAAACCCATTTTTTTTAAATCACTGTATTTAATTAAAAGTTTTGACCAGATCGATCACAGTTTCTGACGGTGTTATCTCCAAGTTGAAAATCACTTTGGATTTGTTTTCTTATGTAAGGAGAAACTTACAGATCCTTTAAAGGGCTCTTAATGTTGCCAAATGAACACCAGTAGGTGTGTTTCTGTAAGGTATATAGTTATTCACGGGGACCCCTCAGAGATGACCAAGAAGAAGAAGAAATGACACTGGTCCCAGACTGGGTTTCCTGGTGGGGTGGGGGGCGTTGTAGGGTTGGGCTTGGATAGGACAGAGACACGACGCTCACTTTACAGGGCTTTTCAGAAGCCAGGAGTCTCTCTTAGTCTTGATGATGTTAGAATGAAGCAAGGTTCAGCCACGTCTCCTGGAAACATAACTTTCTGTGAAAATCCCACCCCATTTACATTTACACATATTTGCACTAAACATATGTTTGACTTGGGCATAGGGCAAGCAGCTTCTAAGATGAAAAGAGAAAGAAAAGGAAAAGAAGAATGGATGGTTAAATACAGAGCCCACTCCCTTCGCGTCGCGATATCAGTAACTGATGGTGGCACCTTGGCCTCAGGGCCTTGTCACAGCCTCACAGTCCTTCAGCACGTTCTGGACAGCCACCATCCGGACCGTTGGGCCAGCAAGTCCATCTGTCCCGACATGGAACCCATTGGCCATTCCTGTTGAAGCCTTTGTTCTGTGGTCGAAGGGTGATTTCCGATAGAATAGATCCTTTCCAAAGGCAACTTCCTGAATCAGTTTGGGATGCGGCATTCTACAGAGGGGCCTTCCTGATCCCTGGAGCTGCACCCAGCTTTCCACAACTGAGGCAGCAGAGTAGGCTGCATGGAGAGATTTTGCATCCCTGCACTGTGGGCAGGATGGTAGCACTTGTGCATGGGATATGACCTTCTTGCGCCTGCCTCTGCTGCTTCATCGTTCCACGAGCCTGAGATTTAGAATATGAGTGTTTGCCAGGTCAACGGTTACTTTAAAGCTGCATAGGTCCTTAGAAATCACCAGTCCTGGGATTTTAAAACCTGGGATGTTGCTAAGGGCCAGGCAGCTACCAAGGAAGCAGGCCCAAGGAAGACTGTGGCAAACTGAAGACAGGCATCTGTCCCTCAGGGCAGCCCAATGTTGCCAGATCTTATAGGCTTTCAGAAAATGCTAGAAATGTGGGTTTTTTGTGGGGTTTTTTTTTTAGTGAGGAAGATTGGCCCTGAGCTAACATCTGTTGCCAGTCTTCCTCTTTTTGCTTGAGGAAGATTGGCACAGAGCTAACATCTGTGCCAATCTTCCTCTACTATGTATGTGGGACACTGCCACAGCATGGCTAGATGAGTGGTGTGTACATCCATGCCCAGGATCCGAGCCTGTGAACCCCAGGCCACCAAGCAGAGCGTGTGAACTTAATCACTACACCATGGGACTGGCCCCCAAATTTGGATTTTTAAAGTCTGAAATCTTCTGATTTTTAAATGTTGATTACTCATTAAAAATTTTTTAACACCATGGATGAAAAAACATGTTTTATGGAAAAGCAAACCATTTTTAACAGAGGAAGGTGATCGTGTGGACTCTAGAATCCCAGATTTCTGGCCTTGCAGTCTGGTGCTCTTTCTATGGGCTCGAAGGGATTTGTGTCTCTGGGTGAGTGTCTTTGAAAGCATGGACTTCTTGGTGTGTGTTTGGTGAGCGGAGCATTTTCTGTGCCCTCTGAAATGCACACAGCCTCCCCGCCCGTAGCTCTGCTCTTTAGCTTAATAGCTTACAAGCCGCTTAGACTGCTACAGTCTTTCCATTGCTACACAGAAAGCCAGGTCCACACACTGATTGAACATTTGTCATTGAAACAGTCTTACTTTAAAACTTTAAAGTGCCCAGAGATTAGCTATCTGGAAAAATGCATTTTAAACCTTCTGAAAACAGGTAATCAAAATTCTCTTCTACCCCAAACTGCAACCCCAGCTCATCTCTAATGGACCCGTATACCTCCAGGTCTACCTGGAAACTCGTTTTAACTTCACTTGTAAGTACCTAGCTGTGTCTGAGGTTAAATTTGCTGCAGAATGTTGCTCATACTTCTGGTGGGTCAAGTGTTGCCTCAAAAGCAACTTCTACTTAAGAATCTGCTGTTAGTGCGTCATCAAGCACCAAAAAAGATGTGATTTGTTTTTCTTCTTTTCTCTCAGGAAGCTGACAGCTGGGAAATTATAGAAGGGCTGAAAATAGGCCAAACCAATGTCCAGAGACCAGACAAACATGAAGGCTTTATGCTGAAGAAAAGAAAATGGCCTTTAAAAGGCTGGCACAAGGTAACATTTTCATCATACTCATGTTCAGATCATCTTTGTAAATAGAGAAGCTCTCGTTTGGTCTCATTAGGTGGCACCAAGAGTATAGTTGTATGGGTAAAACTCATTTTCAAAGCCTTATTTTAACCATGTGGGTTGCAACCTATTATACCTGTTTAAGTCTGACATCTGGAATATCTGTAGGAAGGGAAAAAATATTTTACATGATATTTAACATCCAGTTTGTGCATATTGTCTACTCTGGCTTTTTCACTTAAATTAGTATGAATATGTTCTTATTAAATATTCTAAATATGAGACGTTTTTAAATACATACGTATATTCCATTGGATGGATTTATATCATATATCCCACCATTATTGAACCAATTCCCTATTGCTAGATACGTAGGTTGTGTCTTAATTTTTTACTGTTAAGATGTTGTGATGAACATCCTTATACATGAATGTCTATTTAATTCTTTGGAAAAGTTTCCTAGAATTATTATTATTACCAGTGCAAACTAAAGATGGAAAATCACTGATCTTGGAAGTTTGTTTACCGCACTTTAAAGTATTTGATTTATTCCTCTCTCCTGTCCCCTACATCGTTTTTCCATCTTGCAGTTTTAATTATGGAGAAAATATTCTGCACTACATTGTTGCAATTACCTGAGCAGCAAGAATTCTTTGATGCTAAGGAGGAGGAAGTTGTCTTCCATTTTTAGCATAAGCCCCTGATAGACCACCAGAATCTTCTCTGAAATCACTGGAAGACCAGGTTCATCCTCTTGCCACATCTGCCAATGGATTTCACATCAGGGCAGGTGGATTTGTTGGCCCAAGTAGCTGGGTGGTGGCTGCCCATTGGTCCACAGCAGGGAAGTTATGGATTGATTCTAACATCCTTGAGAAAATACATTTTTTGTAATTTAAGGGAAAGACTTAAAAATTAACAAATGGGAAATGTTGCCCCAATCCCCCGTCTCTAAGAGTGAAATAAAAACAGGTCAAAGAGGCTTCTGACTAATGTTTCCTCTTGCTTGTCAGAAACCTCCTCAGTCTCCCCTGAATCCATAATATTATCCCAATGCCGGTTATTTCTCTCCATCCTTGTTCTTCCTTGGATTTTGGCCCACTGGCCGTACTCCTTCCTAAAATCACCTTTTGCCTTTCATTCTGACCTTACTACTTTGCAATTCCTCAAATCAATGGCCTTGCTAATCTCCTCCCCCGTGACCATCCTATAGGTTATCCTTGCTAAAATTCTTTGATTGATAGAAATGGAAAAATAGAAAAAAGAGGTCAAAGAAACAAATTTTATATGAACTGCTAACTTTAATTTAGCACTCTCAGTTCATGTTTCAGCAAAACTGGCCTTGTTTCAACAGCAACTCTTTCTGGACCATGATGTTGAACATTTTGCTACATAAAAAGTAGGAGTTGTCCCTCGCATTGCCTTTTCTCCTGGTCTTTAAAGCCATCAGATATTTATTCAAGCATCAGCCCATTTGATTGCCCAAGTTATGGGCGATTGAGTAATCAAGGGTTTTTCAGCTGTAGAGATTCTTGCAGTGCTACTTGCCCCCCAGAACCTGTAACAAAGGGGTTACAGTGGCCTTCTATGAGTACTGTGGAGGGTATTCCCGGGCCTGACTGCCTGCCACCTCAGCAGCTGATAGTCCTGAATCACAAAAACTTCCCAGCAGGGTAATCTTCCAACAACAGAAAGACTCCTTGCATCTGTAGAGACTAGGGGAGGGCACTGGACCCATTGTTTGATTGGGTCCTCGGAGCTGTTTGTTCTCTTGTCAGTTGCCCATGGAAAGGAAGTCAGTAGCAGAGAGTTCCTGAGTGTTTGTGGAGCAGCAATGACTAGATTCGTTTGAACTGGACCAGGAGCATCTTGGAAGAGACAAAAATTGCCAAAAGTCTCTCTCTCTCTTTTTAATTTTTACCCTTAATGTAGTTCAGAAATAATTTTTAATCTCTTTTACTATTAGTGAAGTGTGAGCATTTTGCTAAGTAGAGATGCAAGTATATTCCTAAAGCTACTTCTTAAACTTTCCAGATAATTCATGATTCATAGATCCAGTCCACTGGCTTCTGTTGCAGACATGAGCATTTTCAGGAATTATCCATGGTATCCAGGGAAATGCAGGAGTTTACCTCCAGGATGAAAAATTCCCTGTAGACAAGCTCCTCATAGAATCGCTGTGACCTAACCCAGGTTATTCTCATTTCTCACTTTCAAAAACATCCCGTTGTGGGGGCAATCCCGGTGGCATAGTGGTTAAGTTCACACACTCCACTTTGGTGGCCCGGGGTTCACCAGTTCAGATCCTGGGTGCAGATCTGTGAACTGCTTATCAAGCCACGCTGTGGCAGGCGTCCCACATATAAAGTAGAGGAGGATGGGCATGGATGTTAGCTCAGGGCAAGTCTTCTTCAGCAAAAAGAGGAGAATTGGTGGTGGATGTTAGCTCAGGGCTAATCTTCCTCAAAAAAACAAAACAAAACAAAACATCCCATTGTGGTTCATTCAGAAAGTCTTAGCTGCAGGCCCTGAGATTCCCTCTCTCCCCTCTCCTCCCACCTACCCCCCCCCCCCCCTTTAAGAAAACCACAGTGAAAAGATTCCGTCCCTATTGGATTATGTGTAAAAGAACCCTGGTAGGTTAATAGTATGGAACTGGAGCCTGACTTCCTTCCTATTTAATGTGACTGAGCCTGGTCAGGTGCACTGAATCCAAATACGTTAAAATGATCAAACGTATTGATTACTAAATGCCAAGCAATGCTAGATCCACACTTGTGAATGTTTTATATAATTCAAAATACAGATGGTAACTGGGCCTTGTTTGGTTCTTACAGCGTTTTTTTGTCCTGGATAATGGAATGTTAAAGTATTCAAAGGCACCACTCGATGTAAGTAGCACCCAGGACATGTTACAAAGATTGATTCAGAATTCTGCTTGAAGTGAGTAAACATCATAGTCGCACAAGCCTTGTGCCATGGTTACCAGCTTTGTGTATTTCTGCACCTGTAAGATTTAACAAACTACCTAACTTCCATGTTCCATAGAAGGTGTGTTTTGTTGCTTATGCTCAGACTAGCGTAAAATCTCAAACTGGTGCCTGAACATTTAATTTAACTATTGTGATGTTTGTCGTTAAAAACAGAAGCTTAAAACTAAAAGCGACACACTAATAAAATATCACCCTTTCTGTCTTAGAGAGAAAACCCAAATAGACTTTTTTCTGCATCTCTCAATAAACTATGCTTTATGTGCTTTTTTGAGATTTAAAGCAACCTTTGTTCTTGTCGATGCCCTTTTAAAACCTGTCTTATGAACTTCCTTTCTATTTTATACATCCTTTTATCTGGGGAATCCTAACTCACTAAAATTATTTCGCCATTTTTCTTTAATATAAAAAGTAGTTGTTTGCGTGCTAAACTGGAAAATGCCCTCCTTCCTTTCATTGTGATGTAGGGGAAATAACAGAGGGCTCAGATTTCAGTTTTGTGCTCAACTCTTCCATTGAATCAGCTGCATGTCCTTGATCAAAGGGGAGCAGCCAGAAGGAAGAGCTGGCTGCTCTGTGCTCTCTGGCCCCAGCTGCCCAGTTCTGCACTAGCAGCTGTCTTCTAGCCGATTACTTGGGGGTGTTCTGGGTTGCAGGTCAAAGATTGACCAGAGTTATTTTAGGAACCACTAGAGATATCTTTTCGGGGTTAGAAGCTGGGCAATCTAGAATTATGAATAATTGATGTTATGTGTTATGCCAAAAACTGGAATAAGAGAGGAATAGTCTGACTTAGTAAAATTGCTGTGGTCACTGCAACTTCAACTGTCCTCAGATTAAGGACCTTAACCTCAGAACCTTAACCATTTTTCTTTTTGTAAAGGAGGTGTAGTAATCCATTTCCCGTCGGTAAGTTAAAGATTGCATTAAGCTTTCTTCAGTACAGAAACACATCATTTATCCTTCCAGCCTACTAACTAGTCTTTTGATTTCAGATTCAAAAAGGGAAGGTCCATGGGAGCATTGATGTCGGGCTCTCGGTCATGTCAATTAAAAAGAAAGCTCGGAGAATAGATCTTGACACAGAAGAGCACATCTATCATTTGAAGGTGAAATCCCTTTTCAACAGTTTCTCTGTCGTTATCAGGGGAAATCACTTGCCTATATCAGTGGTAAGTGGAAGATTGCTTCCACTGTTACCTTCTCCTCTCGTTCATTGTTTTAGGTGAAATCCCAGGACTGGTTTGATGCCTGGGTCTCCAAATTGCGCCATCATCGATTGTATCGGCAGAATGAAATTGTGAGATCACCAAGAGATGCTAGTTTTCACATATTTCCTTCAACCTCCACAGCTGAATCCTCACCCGCTGCTAATGTTTCCACTGTGGATGGAAAGGTATGACTTTGTTGTATAAAAATCAGCCCAGAAATTGCTTAGAAAATTACGTACACACGTAACTGAGTCTCTTTTGACAAACCAGAACGAGAAGGTTTTCTTTGTAAACTAACCCTCAGAAGACAGTGTCATTTTGCAGCAAAGTTAATCTCAAGTATGGATTAGGCAAAAATGTGGATCACCAAGAGAAGTTGCTTTTCCTTTCTCTGAATGGACTATATCCTAATTTTATATGGCTTTGTAGGAACATTAGGAAGTAGAGTGAACATTTGGTTAATCAACACCTAGAAATCAATGTCTTCCTGGGTGTTAATAAGACCACAAGGTTTTGAAAATGAAACTTGCTTTCTTGCCTTGGGCTGTGATATATACATAACCCGGAAGGAGACTAGTGAATTTCCTCATGAAGTGAATGCAAGTGAGCTAGAGAATGTGACCATAATATAAGCAGTGGTCCGTTTGAGTGGCCAGGCACTGGGTTAAGCATTTGACATTCATTCGTCTCTAGTCTTTACTGTGGCCAAAGTTCAGAGGCAATAAAGAATTTGTCCAGAAGTTAGCCATTAAACAGCTGAGGCAGGATCTGAACCCACATCTCTCTGTTCCAAAAATCAGTGCCCTTCCCATTATACCAGGTGCCAGGCTAAGGGAAGCTGAAGCTGTTCTTTGGGCTGTAATAAGAGTTCATGTTGCTGGTGTTCATGTTTTCTGTGTTGCTGAAAAGCTAGAAGTGTTGCCTATTAAAAACCAAGGTTAAATGATTGTCCCATTTGCAGCCACATGGATGGACCTTGCGGGCATCATGTTAAGCGAAAGAAGCCAGACCGAGAAAGACAAACACTGTATGATTTCACTCATATGTGGAATATAAACAAACTTATGGACAAAGAGAACAATTTAGTGGTTACCAGGGGGACGGGGGGGAGGGGGAGGGTGGGCATAGGGGGTGCAGGGGCACATTTATATGGTGTTTGACAAATATTAATGTACAACTGAAATTTCACACTGTTATAAACTATTTAGACCACAATAAATTTTTTTTTTAAAAAATCAAGGTTAAGACAACAGGCAGAGAGACAGCTGTTTCTGCCTTTGATTCAATAATTAAGTTCTCTGAGCCATAGCATATTGCACTGCCCAGGGGTGTTCCAGCTTCCCACTTGGCAGCTGTATTGAGAACAGAGACATCTGTGAATAAGCTGGCTGCCACAAGGAATTGGGTTCAAGAACGTTTCAGTGAAGATTCCACTTTTTCTCTGTTTTCTTATATAGAAATATATGCAATACATATATCCAAGTTTCTTTTGCAAAGCATTTATAAACCTCATGGAGTAAATGAAAGACTAATTAGACAAGATTAAATGAAATACTACTGCATTCAGTTGTTGCTATATCAATGGAAATTACTTGAGTAGAATTTTTGTTAAATCCCATTAATTGTATTTCACAAGGCTCTCAGACCTTATGTTATTTCATTCTGTTTGCAGCCTTGCCAAGGACTGTTTAATCATCTTTCTCCCAGGATTAGGTTGTAGGGTTAACCCTAATATGAACCAGTTCTGAGATAAAAGGGAACAAACCAGGAGGTCCAGTGGTTAGGAAGCAGGGCACTTAGAAAATGACCCAACGCAAGATGCTCAACATAGTCCTCAAGTTTCTCTGGGTCTCCTGTGTTCTCGCCACAGAAGAGAATGGATCCCAAAGTTAGTCCAAATTAAACAAGAAATGTATTCCAGATGGATGTTTTAAAAATGTAGATGTTTAATTCTTTGGTTCTCCCAGCTGCTGCCTGCGTCTTTTGCACAGAGTGTTGATAAAAGATGTATTATTTTCATCCCTTGTGTTCCTTATTAAGTTACTTGGATGATATCTGAGAATGGAGAACTGAAACCAAATCCTCCCCACAGTTTGCCTTGGAATAAGAACACTCTTCAACTCTGATTTTCATAAAAGATCTATTGCTCTAGTTATGAATGACATCCCTCTAAGATCTAACTCAGTGAGGGATTTCCGTTAAATGTACCAAAACGCAATGAAGAGTGAAAAGAGCTCTTTATCACTCTGCTTTCATTCTAAGTATCAAATGATGAGACTCCTGAGTGTTAATTGGTGTGTGGCCCTGTGTGGGTAACAAATAAGTCTGAGTTTGCTAAGTATGTGCATATTCACTTCATAATGATTTAGAAGAGACACAGTCAGTTGTAATTGAATATTAAAGTCAAATGAAAGTTTTAAAATTGTTTCAGCTTTTTGGGAAATAAGTTTCTGCTTTTTTCACTAAGTGTTTACTGCAGTCACTTTAGTATCTACCTACTACATACAACTTTAATTTATTTCACATAAAATCCCTTTAATGGAAAGTCTATCAGCTATGGATAATAACTTGCCAAGACTACCTTTTTATATACCATAATTTTCAATATGCATTCAAAGCGTTGTAAGGTTGCTGCTGGTGGATGATGCATTTAGGAATCACGTGGCGGAGGAGACTTGAGCTGATCATAAGAGTGCAGAGAACTTTTAGAAAGGAACGGCCCTCAGTCACCAGGGAAGAATACTGCAGTGAAGACACTGCATCAAATGCAACTCACTGAATAACTTAAAATTTTGGGGAATTTGAGCTGGCAGGTCCTTGTCAGTATGAGACATAACATATTTAAATGTTGTCCCCTTCATTGTATGGTGGAGATAGCACCCTAATGAGAGTGTTATTATTGTTTATGAATTTTGGCTTCACTGAGAAAGTACCACATTTAATCAAGAGGCTTCTTCCATATTTTGAATGAGACCTTTCTTCTTCTCTTTTTCGTCGTTTTGAAGATGCTTGTATTTGTTTTAATCACTTAATTGTCCTGTTTCTGCTTACCCACACACTTCTTTTTGTTCACTGTAGGTGCAACCAAACAGCTTTCCCTGGCAGTCCCCTTTGCCATGCAGCAACAGCCTCCCTGCAACCTGCACCACCGGCCAGAGTAAAGTGGCAGCCTGGTTACAGGACTCAGAAGAAATGGACAGGTGTGCGGAAGGTCAGTTCTTGCCCAGTGTGGGCTCTCAGGATAAGCCAGAAAAATAGAAACAAAAGAGGTGAATTGTGGGTGCTGCACCTGTCACCCCTCAACCCCTTGAATGCTTCCACCTCTCCTTTTTCTTACGTTTATCCATCAGATCCTTCTCCGTCCCATGACTCAGCTTCTTGCCTGTCTGTTCTCCTGCACCCTCACAACTACTGAATCTGGTTTCCCCCTTAGCCTGACTTCCACCCACTCAGGCTTATCCCTTCTTCTCGTTACCAGTTCCCTTCTGGCTTCAATAGCCTCCCACTCCCTGGACCCTGAGGCAATAACACAGAGGAGAGCTGCCTCCGGAGCACCCTCCACCCTCGCTCCTGACTGTCTGCCAGGTCACTTTCACAGCTCCTTCTCTGCTGCTCCGTCTTGCCCACAGAACAAGTGTATGTCTCCTGACAACCTGGCAATAAACAGCACAATTATACTGCATCTTATATCCACAGTTGCCTGTTAGTCGTGTTCTGCTATGGATTAGTTACTAAATATTCTGAACTTATACACGATTTCCCTCACTCAGCATCATACATGATTACCTTACTCTGCCATCTCTGAACCTCTTAATCTCCAGAAACTTTCTCCTTCCTTGTAATTAGCCTGAGCACGTTGGTCCAGACTGGATCCTGTCTATGAGACAGTTTTCATTTGACCTTCAAAAATGAGAAAAACGAGGGGCTGGCCCCGTGGCCGAGTGGTTAAGTTCGCACGCTCCACTGCAGGCGGCCCGGTGTTTCGTTGGTTCGAATCCTGGGCGCGGACATGGCACTGCTCGTCAGACCACGCTGAGGCAGCGTCCCACATGCCACAACTAGAAGAACCCACAACGAAGAATACACAACTATGTACCTGGGGGCTTTGGGGAGAAAAAGGAAAAAATAAAAAAAATCTTTAAAAAAAAAAAAAAAGAGAAAAACGAGGATAACATAGGAAGTATTTAGTAAGGTGAAATTGATTTAATTTTTAAAGTTATTTTGAGATGATGTTGAGCCTAACTTTTTTATACTAATTTTTTTTCTTTTATGAAATTATGGTGAAAGTAGCTGTTAGATTTTTTTTATGTCCTCATTTAGAAAAATTGAAATTTGGTGATCTGTGTTGGTCCCCCAAGCAAAAGAAATTTTTTTTGCTCTATATGTGTGTGAACTCAAAGTCTGCAGCACTTTTACTAGCACTCCACACATCCCAAACTCAATCTTTATGTGAAAATATGATTTTAAGAGGGATGTTACATTCGTTCCATTAAAAGTGTTTCACTTGAATGTATTCACAAAACATACAGACATTAATTTGGTGTCTGTAATTAATTAGTTAAGGTAAACATTAACTTCAGCTTGGGGGGAGAAGGTGAGCCTCGCTTTCCTACAGCACAGCAGGTTCGCCTCAGCAGTGGTTCTAGACATTTCACTTCCTCTGACTTCTGCAGCTTCCCACACACTCTTGGTATTTAACCCAGTCGCCTACCTTGCTGAAAAGATTGAGACCATCCCCTGGGACAGAATCCATTCATCTGACCAAAATGAATAGACCCTGGCTTTCATGCGAAGAGCCCCTGGCTGGTGGGTGAGGGAGGGACGCATTTGTCTCCCTGGTGCTTCAGAATCCTCGGTGGCCCATCCCTTGTGCCCTCTCTCCACTCTCAGGGGTGCTCTTCCTTCTCCCCATCCTGGCTGCTCTGTGTCCTCCGTCCTGCCTTTCTGTCTTCTTGCAGGATTTTGTGCAATAATTATCTCCTCTCTCTGAGACAACCTCATCTTTCTCATTTCACTTGTTCCTGCTCTCTGCCCAGAGACTCCAGCTTCTCTCCCATGATTTGACTTTTGTCCTTTTTGCTCTGTGGAAAGGGCATACTTGAGAGCAAGAGGCCATCTGATTTCCGCTGTATTCTCAGGCCTCATCCTGTGACCCCCCCCTGCAGGACCTCCTCCAACGAGCCTCCTCCTCCGGCCCCAGGAAGTTTTCCTTTTTCTCAACTGCTCCTCCTCTGCTTTACTGGGATTTTCCTCTGGCCAACTTTCGTTGGGGAATAATCTAGATTCAGTCTTTTGCTTTCAGCTTTAATAATAGTAACTATAGTTTATTGGATGCTCACTATGGGCCAGGCACTGAACTGAGCACTTCACATGTATGGTTTTATGTAAATCTTCACAATTGTACCAAGTAGGGATTGTGAACCATATTTTTATATATAGGGAAGCCAAAACTCAGAGAGGTCAAGTAACTTGTCCGTGTTGCATAGCAAGTACTTGGCAAAGCTGGAGGGCTAAACCAGACCAACTTTATCCTAATGATTGTGTTTTGGAGATGACAGGGATGCTTATAGTTTCAACTGAAATCTCTCTTTAGTTGATGATAGTGGTGGTGTAGTGGTGGTGATGGTGGTGATGATGATGATGGTAGTGTCAGTGGTTGTGATGGCAGCTAATAGGTATTGGGTACTTCCTATGCGACAGGCACTAGTCTAGGTGTTTTATGTGCATTAACTCATTTAATCCTCTCAACTCCATTTTACAGATGAGAAAACCTAGGTACAGAGAAGTTAGCTCTTTGACCAAGTTCACACACTCAGGTGATCTGACTCCAGAGCATATGCTCCTAATCACTGCACCATATTCCATTTAAAAAGGCTGAAAACTCTTTAAATCTCAGGTCTCTGTATCCAACCTGTGCTGCATTCCCACTGCCTCACCTTGCCATTGGCCCTTTCTGTCTATGGTCTCTATTGCACCCCCTTCTCAACCTGTCCAAAACCGGACTCTTGTGTCTTCCCGGAAAATGATCCCAGCTCCTGGACTTCCCTGTTTCTGTCAGTGCTGCTGTCATAACCACCCCTGAAACCTGAGCATCATCTTTGACCCTCCCACTCTGTTCATCCAGCTGAGACTAAGTTCTGTTATTTCTTTGAAAGCATCCCCCTTTCCCCTCCCCTTCATCTACCCTTGCTCTGGAATTCCATTTCTGCTTTCATGACTCAGACCCACCATTCACTCTATTTCTGGGCAGTCACACAGCCTCCTGACTGGTACCATCACGTGCAGTCTCTTGCTCTGCTGCTCCATCTTTCTCAGAGGCTCATGGCAAATTACTGTTCTTGAACATGTTTGCAGCCCCGTGCCAGCACTTAGCAGGCATTATTCCACTGCACTCAGCCATAAGACGTAGGTTTTGCTACTGTTCCCACTTGCACAGAGGTTAAGGATTTGCCCAAGATTGTATCGCTGCCCCTGGTGGAGAGGTTGGGACCCCAGCCAACCCATATTTGATTAAGCCCAAAGCCACTTCTTTGTCCATTACATAATGTTCCCTCAAGACTGATGTTTCTTAAAATAGCTTTTGTGCAAAAATCTGTTCAAGTGGTTCTCCTTGGGCACTGGGGTTTTAGTCCAAACTGCTTAGTCCAGCATTTAACATCCAGCTTTTAGCTTTCTGGCCCTACCTACCCTTTCAACCATGCCTTCCATAGGCCTAGCTGAACTCATTTGCTATTTCCTGAACATGCTCGCGTAGTCCATGCCTTTGCACAGGTTGTTCTTCCCAACCTGCGGTACCCCCTGCCCTTCTCCACCTTCCTGTTTTGCTGAGCCCTTTGCATCAATCCTCCTGAACCAGAAAAGATTCCACTCTCTCTTTTAAGGCTGTTCTGATGACCTCAAACAACATTCCTAAACTTCCACAACACTTTTTCTTTGGTCTACCTTGATCATTTCATAGAATCCCCAATATTGAGGTTAGTTGTATTTCAAAAGTTCATCATGTAACATCATCTTGAACCCATAATGTATCTGATTTCAAATGCTAATGCTTAAAGTAGCTAGCTATTCATAGATGTGGACTTACATCCATACAGATCTTCTCAAGTATATAAGGGAATTGCTTGACTCTTGGAGAGCATTTTTTTCCATAGAAACAAGATTAGTATTTTATATGCCATCTTTATATACCAGTACATGCCATCATTAAATACGGGTACATAATAGTTCAACATACAGATTGTTTATTGCATACATTTTTTTTTGCCAGAACATAAATTCCATGAATCTTACTTGATTGCTGTATTCCCTGTGCTTAGAACTGTGCTCGGTACACAGTGTCTTCCCAATCAATGAAATAATTCCCTAAATGAAATAATAAGTGGATAACTTTGGATATACCTTAATTTGTTTAACCATTCCACAGTTGGACAACCTGTTTCTTTTTGGAACAAGGTAGGGCATGATGGGAAAATAAGTAAACTGCTAGATATTTAAGTTTTTAACTGTTCACTATTAGAAACTATCTCAGCAGTTCTTTCTTAGCATAATTTTTCCCCCTGTTTCTAAAATTTGATTTAATCTTAATTGAATGAAATTCCAGAGATTTCTTTTTTAAAAGATATTTTCATTGTGTTGGGTAAATCTTTATAATCCTTGTATGCAACCAGACACTTAGGCAAGCGGTGAAATCCTGTGTGAGATTTCATTTCTTTCATGTTTCAAGTGATAGAAGTGATGAGGAATGGTGTGGCTTGATCCAAGCTAAGGCCCTAGCAGTATGATTCAACCTAGTGTGATCAAGACGCCATAAAGACAATTTCTGGTTTTCAGAGAATTTTCTCATCTACCATCTCAGCTGCTACTCTAATCAGGACGGTAAGAGAGGTAAATATTACTGTCACCAATTGACAGGTGAGGAAACTGCCACCAAGAAACGTAAAGGAAATCAACATCTCCTGACTCTTGGTTTTGAGTCTTTTGCCTTGAATCGAGTTTGTTCACAAAGTTCTCTTTTCATTCTGTTAGAAAAGGTTTTAAGCCCCATTTCTAAATTTCTTTGCTACCTACATATACCAGTTGAGTAGAATAATCACAATTATTAAAAGGTATGAATGTAATATTTACTGGAAAGAAGGCTCAATGGGTAGATAATGTTAGACAATGTCCCTACCAGCAGGGTGCTTATGATGTGGTTGTTCTTTAAAAAGCAAGTTAAAATGGAGGTCCTTTCTAGCCCTCTACTCTCTCCTCTTCTCTGTAACCCCTTGCTTCCTTCTCAGTACTTTACTCCCTCGTTCCTTCCCTTTGTCTTCTGTATTTCCTACCCTTTCAAACCACTTTACCTTATTTTCTTTGTGGGGGAGATGAAGGGACAGGGAATGGCCGTTGCCTTGTCAGTATCTACTCCCTTCTTCCCCCTTCCATTGGGTGGTTCCCTCTGTTGATGGCTAGGAGTTCCCTGGAAGAAAAATAGTAGCATTTGAACAGCCCACCCGGGCTCCACCCAGAGGCAGATGCTGCTAAGAGGAAGGACTGGGGTGTGGCCTGGCCCCAGGATGAATTGCTACAGTCTAGCTTTTCTTGGACTGTGCAGAGATTCTGAGTCCTCTGTAAAGACCCTCTTAGCAGTTACCCCTCTATTTTATATCTACCAATTTTATTTATTTATTTATTTTGGTGAGGAAGATTTGCCCTGAGGTAACATCTACTGCCAATCTTCCTCTTTTTTTTTTTTTTGTTTCAAGATTAGCCCTGAGGTAACATCTATGCCAGTCTTCCTCTATTTTTTATGTGGGTCACCACCTTAGCATGGCTGACAAGTGGTGTAGGTCCATGCCCAGGATCCGAACCCACAAACTCTGGGCCACTGAAGCAGAGTGTGCCGAACTCAACCACTATGCCATGGGACCAGCCCCTTTTCCACTAATTTTTTGACCCAGCTAATCTTTATTCATATTTAACTGCGATATTTTGCTGCCTATACCATATCTGTAACAATTCAGATCTTTGAAATTCAATGAGAAACAAAGATAATAAAAGGGAAATTTTCACCAACTGCCACAAAAATAAGAACAACCACTTTATAATTTAACAAATTTATAGGCTTTCCCTACTGCAGTCTTGTTATAAACAGTACATATGCAAAATCATCACATAACTGGGATGTAGGTTCTAAATATTTAATAATTGAATAAATGATGCTAATAACTCAATATTCTTAATTGTATTTAGTTTCACATACTAAAGGTCAGTTTTTTGAGAGACAGTTTATGATACAGATCTTAAAAATTTTTGCTTGTTCAAATACATCAAAAAGTTAAAAATAACATGAAGTCATTTCTTTGTTCTAAACATGAATTCAAACAGAGTGAGTTTCGTGCCCGGGTGATGCTGATGTCGTTGAGCCAGGGAGCACACTTTGAGAGTCTTTGGTTTTGTTTCGTGTAACGTCTCTAGTAGATTTTAAAGTAAGCATTCATTGCAACATTGTTAGTGAGCTAAATTAGAGATAAATGTGTTTGTCTGACTTTGTACCTTATTTTTCCGAACTTGACTTTGACTCCATCCCAATTCCAAGCAGCCACCCTGTGAACTATTTTAAGAGCAGGTAGACAGGTTCCCAAGAACAAAACCGTCCAACTGCTGAAGTTCCCTCGATTGTGCTTCTCATGTGAGAAAGGCCACTTGAGCAGGAGAGTGAGCACACAAATGTCACTGAGATTTTAATGGCTCTCTACCCTAATAGCTGTTAATTTGTAGGAGTGGGCTTTGAAATCATCTAATAATCAATGCTTTTTCTGTTCTAAACCAGAGAAGGGTCCGTTTTGTTTCATTTGCCAATATCATCATTATATAGACATGGATCTGCCTAATCTTATGTGCCATAATTTGGATTGACTCCCCTTTGTTACCGTCACCACCACTCCCTGCCCAGTTCTAACAGATTTTTATTTCTGATTTTTATTAGATCTTGCACACTGCCAGTCAAACCTTGTGGAACTTAGCAAACTCCTGCAAAATTTGGAAATACTTCAGAGAACTCAGTCAGCACCTAATTTTACTGACATGCAGGTAAACATATTACTGCTGCTGGTGGATGGACCTGAAGATAGTAACTCAGAATTTTTACTGGATTATTCTATGAGTATACGAGGTAACATTTAAAAGGAAATAACTACAGAACAGATTAGTTTATATTGTGGAGTTATTCTTAATATTTTTGAATCTTGGTGTCATTGTGTTAAGATGTCTATTTTGGAATATTTTGCATTTAAATAGAAACTAGAGAAACAAATATCTGAATCATTCTTCCATGTTTCTGTTGCATTAGAAATGGTAGCTTTGAAGATATCTTAGATACTCTCAGAATTATTACCATCTTTTCATATAGGAAAAAAATGCTGAAGACGTATAATCCTGTTTTAATTTTGTATAGCAGACAAACGTATTTTATGATTAAGTTCTTGTCTCTGCTTTTGATGCCCAGTAGGCATCAGATACGCCTTTCTTTCCTGGCTGGTTTGCTTAAGATGTCTAACAATGATTACTAACTTGCTGCGCTCTCTTTGTCTCTGTCTGTATCACCTGTGTGAACTTAATAATCCTTTGTTGCTTTTAACTATTTGTGTAATGTAGGCTAACTGTGTAGATATTTCAAAGAAAGACAAGCGGGTCACAAGACGATGGAGAACAAAAAGTGTCAGCAAAGATACAAAAATACAACTGCAGGTACAGACTTGACTTTTCCTTCATTCATATTTTTATGTGCTTTTAAAATACTCATCTTTATGTATCAGTTCATGGATGTTAAAAAGTTTACAGCAGCTTAACTGCCTTAAAGCCAGTGCGTTTCAGGCTGAGTTATCTAAAATAGTGGGAAATCCTTTCTTCTTACTCTGGCATAAGTAAAAAGAATTTAAAAGAAAGGTTAAAATTACTTAATATGGCTGCAAAGTGGAATTTTCATCTCAATTATGGCCTTTGAACCATTAAAATGTATTTTAACAAAAAGTCACCTTACCAATCTAGACTAAAAATCCAATGGGTTGTAATGAGCATTCACTTATATATACTAGATCTTAAAAGGAGCTTTGTATGTGTTAGCTTTGTCCAAACTTTTATCTGTCAATAAAAGGTTGAGAGCTGCAATAGACTAGAAATCAGCAAACCTGGGTTCTAGTTTAATCACTGTGATTTCTTGGCAGCATAACCTCATGAACTTCTGTTAAATTTTCTGGGCTTCTGTTTGCTCCTAGGTAAAGTAATGGAGGTAACTTAATCATCTCTGAATTCCCTTTCAACTCTAAAATTCTATGATCCTATGAAAAATGGATATTATTTGGCCATCAACAATCGCTTAAAATCTGAACTAGTTTTAATGGCTCCTAATAAACTTACTTGAAATTTATTTTCAATAAGTTATTTAGTTGAAATGAGTAGTTTTAAATTTTTCAACTAAGATCCTCTTGTGTAATTGTATGCAGTGATACGAAATATGGTAAATGCCTGAAACCTCTTAAGTCATAAATCATATTACTTTCAGATCTTTAGGATCACTACTACTCCAATCTAGCTGTATTTTGTGAAGGACTCTTACCCTGCACAATCAGAGTTAGACTTACAATTTTGCTTTTCGGCTTTTCAGAATTCTTCAGTCTTCTAAATAAATAACAATAATTCTTTAATTCTGATTGTATTGGTAACATTCTTTGTGTTGTAATTCTGAATGTGTAAATAACAACCTCTTTGTTGCTTTGCTTTCCTAATCTGATGTACTTGAAAATCAATTTTCCTTAGCACTAAAGAGCCATGTTTTTTTATTTAGAATGTCCACATTCTATGAACACAATTTTTCGTGTTCTTTTGTTCAGTGTGTTTTCCCTTCTATTCAGAAAATTAATACTGTAGAGACAAATGTGCCAAATGACTTCACAAAAAAATTATGTAAAATAGCTTTTGGCCATTTCATTTGTTTTGAGCATGCAATTATCTAGTTTTGTGGTTATTTTTGTTTTGTTTTTTTTTATGCATGGTATCTATGGTTATCATACCCAGGGAAAAAGAACCATTATAAATAAAATAATTGAAGAAGGCCAGCACCATAAGAACATAGACATTTGTGGACAGATATGAATTCGATCTTGTTTTTATAAGGTATGCCATTGAACAGATTCCCATTCACGGCTGTTGTCTTGAATAGGCTGGCTCTCAATGAGTCTGAGTTAAATGCCCCTGGCCACCCTGCTGTGGCTATGAGACCCACCAGAGTCTCCATGTCACTCAGTCTTTTTCTGAAGGAAACAGAATGCTGCTCTGAATAGCCCTCCTAGTCACAGGCTGTACTTTTCCATGTGCAGAGAGTTTATGAAGATTTCTTTGAGTCATCAGAAGAAATTGTTCAAAAAGCAGGAAAATATTCTTCATTCATACTCCTGTCGCATCTTTGAGGGGTTTGTCATTTGCTTTTACATTTTTATTTATGCTATTTTGCTTTGGGGTTTTTTTGCCAAAAAGTAACAAAATGTCCCTTGTGATTCTGGTTTAATTATTTTTGAGGGAAATTGAAGTCATCACCTCCCCACATTCAAAGAATAAAGTTTCAGAAGTAGCATATTTAGTTCCAACTCCCAAGTGGAAATAAATAGACTTGGGAGTGACAGTAAGCTATTAATCGTTCTCGGAGAAACCCCACTTCCACTTGGACTGGTAAAACAAAAGGTATTGTAGGGTGAACGCTGCGGAATTTGGTACCATCCCTGGACCTTTTCTGCTCACCCAAACCAGTAGCCCTTCCAGGATCCCTTAGGATGCTCATCCTCTATTACTGGGAAGTTGCTTAGAAGGTTCTTCAAGCTGCACACTTGGCTGGGGAACCACACAATCAGCCCAGGATGACTATGACCAAAACAAATGTCATTACTCATTGGTATACCTACAGAAAGGCATAGCATTCATTATACTGTAGATTAAACATACCCACCACCTCTTCCCATCCTAATACACAGGTTTTTCTCTCCTGTTTTCAGTGTTTCTTGACCATGGGAATCCCATCTGATGGTACCAAGTATTTGTCTTGAGCCCATAATCATCTCACAACTTGAACCACTTTCTCTGATGGTCATTGTTGCAGCCAACTTTAGAGGCTTTTGTAGTGAGTGGCTCATTTTTCAGCCTCTCTTTTGCTTGGAACTTTCAGTACACTAGCCATTTGTGAAGGGACCTAGCCTGTCTGGTGGTGGTGGTGGTTATGGTGACTGCTGTTGTTATAACACTTGTTTCACTGAATGCGTTCAGCATTCTGTAGTAGTTGTCATTTTGAAATAATTATAAGATATATCATTTAAAAAATTGACCTCAGGAAAGTAAACATGAAGAACATGTTATACTGGCTGTTTGACTGCCAGTTCTTACATAGGTTAGATTATGCTATTGATTTGAATGTGGAGGTTAAATTTTGGTCCCGTATGGCCATATATCTCCTGAAGCCATTGGGAAGCTAGCCTCGGGAATCCATTGTGTGACTCATTGAAGGCAACAGTTGCCCTAGAAGACTCTGGAATGACCTTTAGAAAAAAGTCTTCTTGTCTCCCACACTTCAAATTTCTTGTTCTAATAAAAATCTCAACATTGTCATTATGCAGTTATAGTTTTGCTGTGTTAAAAGAGGTAGAGGAGGGCAAGAAGAGAATAATTTTATAAGGGCTGCTGTAGAAGAGAGAGCTGTTGGACTTCTTATGTTGCTAATAGCATGAATTAAGTACTAGCTCCGCAGACACTGAGGAGAGTGAGGACTAGCAGGAAGTCAGGAGCAGCACATAAGTGATCTGATGTCAGTCATGTGCATCCTAGATCTTGTTTTTTTAGTCCACAAAAACAATTTTATTAACTCACTAAGTGAAGACCCTCAACAGTCTCAAAAGGGTGGGGTTGAGTAAAGGAGAAACCTGGGCGGAAATGTTCCCTATCTCTCAATATAAATTCAAATTACACAGAAGGGTAAAAGGAAGTCCTTTCTCCTTTTATTTACTGTATTAAGCATAAAGGGAATTTGTATAGAAAACTTTCTGTGGAAAACAGATTATGTATGTATGTGTATGTATGATAAACACATACACGTATGTATGCAGAAGGTTCATGATGGAGGAAGAGAAATGTGAATGTAATTTGGAAACTTTAAAGAGAAATGGAGATACAAGAATTTCAAATATTTTTCTGTTGTTCCCAAAAGACTAAAGCAGCTGACCAATTTTTTATTTCCTCAGCCTGGACTGTTAGGTGATTTAGCTGATTCTAAGCACATCTCAGTTAATTAGAACTGAAATTAATGCTCATAACCTTGAAGAGTCAGGGTCTGTCAAATGGAGGCAAAGTGGAGTGGTTAGAAGGAAACATCATCATCCCTTAATCCTGTCCTCCAAAAATAGAAAAAAGGAAAGAAAGCTCTAAGATTCTTCTCCTGATTTATGCATGGGTGCACATCACTAAATGGAACCCATGCTTTCACGTTTTCATAGGTGATTTTCTTAGGCATTGTCTCAACGCTCTGAGGAAATTGAGATTTTTTTCCCCCTATGCTATGAGGACTAGCTTCCTCCTTGGAAAATGCTTCAACCTGAAAATCCCAGCACATTTTTCATGTTGAATCCCCGAGAGCTTTATCATAGGGGACTAAATGGGGACTTGAAGATTCCCAGTAGCCTTCCTTTATTTTTTCCTCCCAGCAAGAAACAAAAAAAATTCTGCCTGGCCACCAGGAGGCTCTCATGACAACCTGTTAGCTTTATCCTTTGTGTATTATTTATTTGACCACTTTCTCCTGAACTTATTTTTTCTTTGCTTCCACTTATTGAATGCCTTTTGACTTCATATACCATGACATTGCATGAATAAAACGGTATTCACATTTATTTTACCTTAAAATCACAAGCTATTCATCAGTTCATAACTTTCCATCGCCCTTTGGGGTGGGAGTTATATTCAGCAAGTAGACTTAAGTGTTTGGGTGTTCTGTGATGAGGATAATAAATTTTTCTCACAGCATGAATGCCCCTTCGAGCTCTTTTCAATGCTAAGATTTAGGAAAAGTCAACTTCCGTTAAAAACTCTCCCTCTCTTTTGTCTGATTTTCTTTCATCCTCCAATATCCTGTCCTCTCCTCTCCCATCCCCTGTTTTCTCCTCCCTCCTCTTTCATTCACTGTCAGGAAGGGCCATCTGCGAAGGGCCAGTTCAGCACCAGTCGGCGCCGGCAGAGGCTAGCGGCAGCAGTGGCTACAACAGTGAGTGGATTTCAATCTCAAGTGGATGTTTAATAAGAATGAGAAACTGTGTACCAGTGTCACCTCCCCTGTTCTAATGGTGCCTCTGGCATGCAATGGCATCATCAGTAGCCCACTCCTGTGTTGGCATAGCTTTCGCATGTTCTCTGGCTGTCTTTGCATGTCAGGAGTCACCCAGGGCATTCGTGTTTGCAATGGAAAACTGTTACATAGTCCAGTTCTCTATTCGACTATGAGCGTGAGAGGTAATGTAAATTCAAGGCTGTGAAACTGAGTGTAGCTCCCTATGGTGTGGGATTTCCTTAAATGATATTGTTATTTTTTTTTGCCATACTGACATTGGAACCTTTGCTAACTGATTTTTGTTTTTCTAAGAAAAGTCATGTCACTACAGACATAAATTGTGCTTTTTTTTGTAGCAATGTGACTATTTGAAAAGGATGTGAGAATAAAGAAATGAGAGGGTAAGAAAAGGTGAATTTTGATGTCATCTCTAAATGGCTACCCAAATTAGGCTTAGCAGGGAAAATTGTTTTCTGGAAAGAATAGTAAGCTGAAAATCAGAAAATATAATGTAGAAAGGAGAAAATCACAAAGTTAAGTGGTGTTTAATCCATATATGGATATTGCTTTGGCTTTTTTTTTAAGAGAAAAGAGGATGGATATTAGGAGGATAAGGGAAGTATTGAGATAGATAAGGGTATAAACCAAAATTTAAAATTGAGTATCAGGTGTTTAGAATAGTGAACTGTCCATGTGGAATATAAAATAGAATATGTAAATACAGGAACCCTTTGCTGAATAAAAGTAAATCGTAATATTTGCTTAATCATAACATTGTATAAACTTTTTAAAATACAGAGTACTGATTCATAGCAATCATGGATGTTAGGTTTTTGGCTGTTCAGTAACGTTTCCTGAATTAACCTTAGTCTTGCTCTTGCTAGTGGTAGAATATATTTTAAGACTAGAATTGCTGAAAAATTACGAAAAAGTTTTGGTTGTGTTGTAGGAGAATGGATACTGGTGTGAGGATTGTTGGTTTTCTGCCTCATGGTTAGTGACTGACTCTTGCTTTACGTCTGGGTGCTCAGCTAGACTGTTTGAAAGACAGAATTATTTCTGATTATGAAATGACCCAGTGACTTTGAATTTATTACGGAACTGACTTTTAAACTCACAGTTTTGTGAATATTTAAAGAAAATAAATTTTAAAAATTGATTTCCTGGTTAGTGTATATCTTAGGCATGTATCCAGATGCAGGTGAATAAAGTATATGACACTGACATGGTCACAGATAATGACAATAGATGCATGAAAATCAGTTAAATAATTCTTAAATGTAATCTTTCATTTATAAAATTCAGAAATCCAGATGATTATTAGAGAGAGAACAACATCTCAGTATGGAAAGAAAAGATCAACCATTTTATGAAAATCCTAATGTTTTCTCAAATAATATACTGCCTAGATGGCATGCAGGAAAGTGATTGTGTTTATTTTTTAATTTCAGATACATATAGCAAATATAATAAAACTGGGATTAGAACCTCTTTGAATAGAATGGGTTTAGACTTTTTAAAATTGTGAGTAGAAGAGGAAAGGCTTTGAAAGAGGAAAGTATTAATGCCCACCTCCCTGGGTAGCTGTGACCACAAAAGTTAAGAATAACTTAGATGTATCTAGTGAGAAAGGCTGGCAACATTTAGTAATGTATTCAGGAATAACTAGAGGGAATGGGTGCTCTAAACCCTCTGGGATTTATAGCTTTAACTCCATACCAGAGCACAGCAGCACCTAGCAGCACCCTCACCTGCTTCCCTCGCCCCCTCACCCACATCTCAGTGACCTGTTGCTAGTGACTCGGCTCCCCTCTTTCTTTTAGTGCAGTGGTCCCCTTAATTCCTAGTCCTTCCTCTTCCCAACAGTAAAGTCAGCCCACACATTTTGAACCTATTCCATCCTGCTAGCTGCTTTTTACCTAGAATCCTTCCAAATGACTTCTAGTCGCTTGTTCTCCTTGCCCACTCAGGTGCCTCAGGCACCTGAGATTGCTCCCAAAGAACAGCTCACCCAAGGAGATGTTTCAAAGATTTATTCTTATTGATTATTAGCACTAGCACCCAGAATGGTTCACCTGCAACATCAGCCAGACCCAACAGAATAGGGGGTTGGAAAGAGGGAAACACTGGCCGCTCCCTTGGCAGAAGCCCGAGAGTCCCAGTGCAATCAGTCCTCCATGCAAGGATCCCAGTAGGTAATGCAGAGTAAGAACAGCAGGGGACTTTTCACCTTGGCTCCCTGAGTTGTATCCGCTTAGTATCTGTCTTAGATCTGCTGTTGTGTGCTCTCTTTTTCCTTCATGTTACAGTTGCTAAATTTCAGTGCCAGTAGTTCCACTGTCAATCCGCTTCACTTTTGACTTCTTTATAGACAGGTGTTAAAGCATCTCCTAACATCCCCATTCCAAACTGCAGTTATTGGTACCAGAATGTTCCGGGATCAGCCTTCCTCCCTGTCACAGCATTTCAGGAAGCCTCGGCTTTCTTTCCTGAGCAGGTTGTAAAGGCTGCGCCCAGTGTTGAAGGTTCTCGGGTACAAACATTGAGAGCTGGAGACAGCTTCCGCTCCAACCATCACTGACAAGAGAACCTAGTTACCGCTTAAGTTTTTGAATCCCATAATACCCAAATTGATGAATAAAAGTCCCCAGGCTGAAGAGATATTCAATTAGAGTTAGATTAATACATTTCAGTTTGTATTCTCAATTTCATTTCATGAATTCTTCAATTAAAACAACTCATTCCGTATACTTCTTTTAACAAAAAAGCTATCAGTATAAACATTTTCAGGCAGAAGTATATAAAAATTAGTTTTCAGTTTCCCAAGGAACTATCTGATTGCAGTTTGAATAGAGCATTCCAAATCCCTTTCCCGGTAGGTTATATACGAGATTATTTTTACTGTTTTAATTGCCAATCTACGGTTGCATTATGTTCAAAATATAAATTTGTAACATAGGGGCCGGCCCGTGGCAGAGCAGTTAAGTGCGCACATTCGGCTTCGGCAGCCCAGAGTTCACTGGTTTGGATCCTGGGTGCAGACATGGCACCACTTGGCAAGCCATGCTGTGGTGGTGTCCCACGTATAAAAAGTGAAAGAAGATGGGCATGGATGTTAGCTCAGGGCCAGTCTTCCTCAAAAATAAACAAATAAATAAAATTTGTAACATGTGTTTCCTCTCAGTGTCTAATCCCAACTTTTAATTGAGAAGCTGTTATCTCAGGGACAAGTCTGGGTCTTTACCGGACTCTCTGGGCCTTTACTGTACTGTGGCCTCCATTGGGACCTCTCCCCCAGCCTCCCTACCCACTCAAAGAAGAGACCCCTTTCTCATGCCATGCCAGTCCCTAGAGTGTTGAGGGTATCTGAGTGCAGATAAAACCCTTTTCCATTATCCCTCAACACATTTCAGTCCCCATCACAAAACACCCACATTTCTTTTTCTACAGTTCTCTTCTAGTTCCTTCCACTGGGAAACCAGATCCTTAACTCTAAAAATTCCCTGGTCTACCCATTTCCTTAAGTCACAGTCTCTCCCCATGACCTCCTCATCTCCACCAACCTTTCCGTGGATTCTCTCTGCCCCTTCTAGAGGGCTATGGGCTGACTGCTCTTTCTGGATTTAGCATCACTGTAGTTAAGGTCAGAAGTTTCCTTTATCTATCTTCAAGAATTCTTCCACATAAATCCTGTTCCTTTATAGGTATCCCCAAAAGACTTCAGTCATCGTTATCACAAAGTTACCTGGACAGAATTCCAGCAAATTATTGAGCCCAAGGACTCCATTTTCTCAGATGGCTTATCTGCCATTTTTGTATCTCTTTTCTGGAATAGCTAGGGGTTCTGATCCTGATGTGATAAACAAGCTGTTGACATCTGTCAGCCCAGTGTAGCCAGTGTCCCTATGGAGGACCTGCCTCCCTCCCCCCACCATCCCCTCTCTTTTTCTGTCATGAAGTTTAAAGCTAAATCGAAAAATGAAAAAAAGGAAGTGGTTCTGACATACATATACAACAGACGAGATATTGGTTCCTTTCTCCTACAGCATATTTCTTGTTAGACAGAGGGTGTGAATTATCCTTTAATTTATACAAAATTCACCTTGTGGAGGAGTCTAAGAATCTGATTCTTGAAGGTAATTGAATGAAAATCTGTGCAGTAGGAATTAGGGGCGGTTACTGGTGATCTGATTTACAAGAGGAATTGGTATTCTCGTTTTCCAAGAATGTTTGGCTGATAGCATTTGTAATGGGAAAGGTGCTTTGCCTCCACCCATCACAAGCCTAGCCCAGATCCATCCTGGGCAAGTAAGTAGCTCTACCCATTTGGGAAAACCTATAGTAATATGACTTTTTTTAGTTAATGATTTTCAGTATTGGCCAGTTTATAAGCCATGTTCATATATGTAACAGAGTTGCATGTAACATGCAAAGGTAAACTATAGTAATTTATATAATATATATTTCATTTACAAATATATTTTAATAAATCAATTTCAAATTTAACCACGAGTCTCTTAAGCCATTATTATATGTACTGTTAAACTTTATGTTTTATCTAATGGCCACGGAGCAAGGGAGTCTTTCTGTATATACACCTCTTGAATTTTCACCTGTTCTGTAAGTTCCTGCTCCAGGCTCAGAAAGAACTGAGCATAAAAAGTCCTCTGACACGAGTACCCAGACTTTGTAAGAGAAGGTCAGCTACGTCGCAGTTCCAGTTACTGTTTTCTGCCAGTAATTTTTTAAATACAACTGTGGGTTGAGAGCTGAAGCTTATCTGGGATTACGCCTTTTCGTCCTGTCATTCTGTAGTCGTCTCTGCCTGTGACAGTGAGATGTCAGTGAATCAGTGTAGTACTAAGTCAACTATGAGAAATGAGACTCCTTCCCACCCCAACTGCCTGCAAAATAAGAGCACTGGGTGTCCCCAAGTGTGTCATTAGACAGGAATCTATTATTTTGAAGAAGGGAAGAGGTCTTTTCTATGTAAGAGAATGTGGAACAATGTACTGTTGCTCTTTAATAATTTGTATCTCCCCCTTTCAGGTTCCTTTCAGTGCTACCATGTCACCAGTCCGCTTGCATTCCTCCAACCCCAACCTTTGTGCAGATATTGAATTTCAGACTCCCCCTAGCCACCTCACTGACCCTCTGGAAAGTTCAACGGATTATACAAAGCTTCAAGAAGAATTTTGTCTAATTGCACAGAAAGGTAACAACAAATATCACGTGCCCTTTAGAGAAGCTCCCTTCTTTGATGCGAGGTTGCCATTTACCCTTTTATCCTTATCTATGGGTCATGGTAGAAAGATTAAATGTTTTATAATCTATTTGGAGTTCTGTATACAAAACACCACAGGATATGATGCCTGCCTCTTGGGAGAACACACATCATAGGTTTACAGTTTTGACCGAATAAAGAAAGTGTCATTGACGGGGGAGGAAGGAAGAAAGACAAAAGAGTTATCGTAGGCAGGTCAGCAGACACTACTATTCAACATCTTTTTTCAGTATCTTTTAGTTATCATTTAATACATACTTGTGGGTTATGCTTAGCAAGGAAAAAAAGAAACAGATTCTGTTTGACTCTTTCTCTGTTTCTATTGAACAACACTTCATCGATTGTAGGTTACAGTTTCTGGGTCAGAGGTTCAGACAGGGCTCAGGTAGGCAGTTCTGCACCACGTGGCGTTGACTGGGCTCACTCAGTGGTAATCAGCTGGAGGCGAGGCTGGGCTAAAATGTTCCAGGCGACTTCACCCGTATGCCCAGCACATGGGTAGGATGGCTGCAAGGCTGCGCACAACTGTGTCCCTCTCCCTTTTCACGGCAGCTCAGGGCTCTGAGAGAGTAGAGTGGACTGGAATGGAAGCTGCTGGTCTTGTCCAAGGTCAGCCCTAGAATTGATGCAGTGTCCCTTCCACTGCACTCTACGGGTCAGAGCTTCACAGGCCAGCCCAGATTTGAGGGGAGGGGAAATCAACCCCACCTTGGAGTCTTTTTAATGTTAAATTTTCAATAAGATGTTTTGCATAAGCTCAGTTGTCATCAGCCACAGAGAGTAGGGCAAAACAAATAAGAAGTAAGATAGTAGAGCGTAGGTGGACTGAGCAGTCCTATCTCTGCTTACCAGGAAGAACCTCAGCTCCCAAATTAACTCCCCCCCAACCTATTGCTATAGTATTTAAATTTCAGACGCTCAAATTCATTTTTTGACTTAAGATAGTACTTTCCCAGGCATTGTCTTTTAAAATGCGTAATCTCTTCAAGAAAAGTATACATTATGTTGTTTTCAGTCACTAACACCTTATTACAAAGTAATCACGTTTATTTTCCCTGAGGCTGCTGGTAATAGGTTATAAAATATTCTTGGAAATGCATGATAAATAGAACATCTCAAGTGTTCCCCGTAATTCTCAAAAGCCTGGCAGCTCAGGAAAAGAAGGGGCGCACACTGAGGGCATCTCTGGGGAGTCAACAAAAATTTATACTCTCAACCATCAGCAAAGATATTTGCTATCAGATATTTCTTTAATTCCATAGTCCTAAAACGATTAAACTAAATCATCTTCCCTTTTTTTTAAATAGATTTCTCCACTGAGATTCTGTAAGGCTAAATGTCTTTCATCTGCTATTTTACTCCTAATACATTTTTATTAAATTTCTTAGCTGAGTGCTAACTATGTCATCAGACTGGAGCAATGTTATTTTGTTTATATAACAGCATAGACTTGTGGCCAGTAATGTTTACTTCTAATGGGGTGGCAGGATTGTATGAGCAGGTAGAATGAGAGAACAAATGTGTGAGGAAAGTATAGCACAGCTTCCAGAGGGAGATGGATCGCTTTAAGGCAGCCCCAGGAAAGCTTTGTGTATTTGGTTGCAATCCTGAGGCTTTCAGGAAATCCAAGTTTCAACAGAATTTTAAAGCCTCTGTTGAAACAACATATTTTCTTTTCAACTGTGCTAGGAAAAAAAGGGCTTTTCTGTGATTATTGAGTGAACTCTTTAGAAAGAATTATAGAGTTTCAAATGAGTGAGAGTCCACTTTTAGAGCTGCCAGTGGGGTTAATGTATTTCAGCTATCAAGTTATTACCTTTAAATTGATGATGCCTGGAATGTAACATATAAATCAATGGATTGTGAGTCCCTTGTGATCCCGCCATTTTTCCCCTTTAATTCAGGCCACTGTTTTGTGTTAAAAATTTCTATTTCTTTAGAAAATAACCTTTCTCAAATAAGAAAATCCCTGTTTTAGAAGACTTTGTGTATTACAGAAGCTGTTATTGTAAAGATAGGAGTTGGAAATTCAACCCTTTTGTATTTCACAATTAAAGACTGCCTCATATTTTACCAGTGTGTGTTGTTAGGTATGCACAAATGAGGGGTGGTTGTTTTTATTATTGCTTTTATTTTATTTTATTTCCAGCTTTACTGAGATATAATTGACACATAACACTGTGTAAGTTTGAGGTGTATGACATGTTGATTTGATACACTTACATGTTGCAAAATGATCACCACCATAGCATTAATTAACACCTTCATCACATCCCATAATGACCATTCCTTTTTTGTGGTAAGAACGTTTAGGATCTACTCTCTTAGCAACTTTCAAGTATATAATACAGTATTATTAACTATAATCACCGTACTGTACATTAGATCCCCAGAACTTATTCATCTTATAACTGAAAGTTTGTTCTCTTTAAAAGCACTTCTGACATCAAGATGTTTCTGGCTGAGAAAGTAATGCTAGTGCTGTTCTTAAGACCAAATCATTTCCTACCTCAAAGAGAACTGGTTAGAACTTCAAAGTCAGCCACCTGTTTTATGTTGGCAGGACTCATGAAATGCTCTTTTTTGGGTTGCACACTTTTGGGCAATAATTTTTGGATAGTTTAAAATGATTTGCATAAGACTTCATTGTACTCAGAACTGCTCAAATATTCTCATCAACTGTGGTAGAGTAAAACTTGTTCCCTTTTCCTTCTAGGAATTATAGATTAGTTTCTAAATATTGATATTTAGAATTGATATTGATATTTTATATGCTGCTTCCAAGTCTGTGTTGGTTTGTCTGGTATAAAATGCTGAAATCTTCACCCTGATGAATTACCATTACCATATTTGTTCTGTGTATAGATATTCTGATAGATTCCATTGTGAGGCTGACTTTTAATTAGACTGTAACATAATCTTTCCAGAAAATGTCTATGCATGAGTTAAAATGCTGAGAAGTTTATAATTTTGTATATTTTTGTGGATCCATTTAATCTTTGTTTCTCACTTTTTTCCCCCACCAAGTGCATTCTCTTTTGAAGTCTGCATTTAATAGCATAGCTATAGAGAAGGAGAAGCTTAAGCAGATGGTTTCTGAGCAGGATCACAATAAAGGCCACAGCACACAGATGGCTCGGCTCCGACAGTCACTGTCTCAGGTAAATGAGAGTGTGTGTTTCATGCTCATGACACATTCCCAACCCTGTAAGGTAAAGGATGGGGATGGAGGCAGTGTGTCATGGAGGTGGCACATTCATCTGAAATTCTCCCAAGATATTGCAGTATCAGTATTAAATTTTATTGCTTTTCTTCCAAAAAATGTCCAGGTAAGAGTGTAAATCCCCCAAACTTGCTCACAAATGTATAATTATTATTTTGGCTGATCGAATACTTTTAATGCCTCTCGCTGGTCATTTATAAGGCAATCCCTGGTTTTAAAATAAGAATCACGTGTGTATCCATGATTTACACGTCTAAAGTATGTTCCGTAATATACTCAATCAAATGTTAAATAGAACAAAATCTACTAGATCTTCCACACAATATTTTTTCCCACTTAGAATATATTTTAATCTGTTGAAAATTACTGATTAGTATTACCTTTTTTTTTTTCTGATTTGCATTCTTAGGATTTTCTTCCTATCTCAGTTATGCTCCCTAAAGCTAGACTTTCATATTTTAAAATGTATTATATATTACAATATATCAATCTTATCAATCTAATCAAATCCCTATGTATATCAAAGTTGAAATTTCTAATAAAAATTCTATAAAACTGCACTTATGCTTTTCTTACACTAAGCTCTTCCTCTGAAATATTTTCTTCATTAGTCTATAAATGCATTTTTAAAAATTCCTTTGAGAATTCAATGTTGTTATGTGATTTTATATGAGAACTCAGTGTTTATATAAAATATTGTTCACTTCCTGGTGCCTTGGATCAGAGTGATGGAGCAAGCAAATCCTGGGTAAGTGGTTTTCCATGTGGATCAGCTCCTGCTTGGATAGTCTCCCTCAGTTCCTAAAAATTAGACTTCAAGTGTCTCACCATGTTTTATGTACCTGAACTGTCAGTTTATTTTCAACATTAAGTTTTATGTTATTGAGTACTGTTATCTGGGCTACAGTTTCTGCATTCACCATAAAACACTGTCAGTTGAGGTGCATATGCTGCTTCCAGTGCAGAACTAGGGGACTTGGGAGCATGAGCATTGAGAGCAGCAGCTGTCGTGGCAGTCTGCAGAGGGCTTGCTCCATAAGCACACTTTAATGGATGCCCTGGACTCTTCTCATGTCACGTAACTGTTGAACGCTCAGTCCATGTTAATTGATCTTCTGAATCATTATTCTGAAAGCATCATGAATCGGAAGATCAAAATAATGTTTAGGTAAACAAGCAAATGTCACCTTTTAAACATGTCATCTTGTCCCCTTAAATGTTCCAGTGTACTTAATGATGGGGGCTTAGCAATATAACACAAGCTTATACCAAGAAAAATAAGAAAATTTGTTTCTTGCTTGCTTGCTTGCTTTTATTTGCTTGCTGCTAAGACAGAGAATGGTAAATAGAGATCCAGGGTGAGGCATCAGGCGGGACTAAAAAGGAGGATGAAGAGAAATTTTGAAACACTTCTTCATTTGTTCATTTCGGTCAACTGACTGTATATTAGGTACAGTGCAAAGTGTGGAACACCAAGAAAAAAGTAGCCCTGGCCATGTTCCCAGGAAGCTCATGATCTGATTAGTGAGATAAGCAGTATTTATACAGGAAACAGTTAAATGGACCATGTTGTAGTCCATTCAGAGCGGCGCATAGGTGGTACAGATTTCCAGGGCTCTGGTTGTTCAGAAGAATGAAGGGCCCTGAGCTGTGAGCAGAGCCACAGATCAGGCTTCACAGAGGAATCAAGCCTTGAAATGGGCCTGAGTAGACAGCAGCAACTCATGAGGAAGGACCTGATGCTAACATGATAAAAGATTCAGTGCTTCCAGTTATATATTATCACAGCATTTTGGCTCATGTGAATTCTTGTGTCTATTCATACCCTCCCACTGCACCAGTTGTACCCTCACTGGCCATCTATTCCCATCAGTGCTGAGGCTGGACTCTCTTTTTGAAATCACCACAGCTTTTGCTTAGGCATTTAAGTTTACTGACAGTTCACTCCTTTCTAAGGAATCACTATCCTTGGTTAGACCAACAGAGAAGTGTCTGGAGAACGGCAGTTAGTTCCTAGCGGTTGAAGTGTCAAGTGAACAAAGAATTAATCTAAGAGTAGCTAGTTCAGTAGGTGGGAACCAGCTCATCACAGACCATACAAAAGAGTAGATTTATCCTATCAGTGATGGGGAGGCCTTAAAGAATTTTAACTAATAAGTGAAAATGCCAGAAATTGGAAATATTACTGCATACTTCTGTATATTAGAAAGATTACTCTGGTACAGTATGGAGGATGGATGGAATTAAGGCAAAACTAGTTGGACAGACTGTTATGATATGAGATAATGCAGGCCTGAACTAAGGAAGTGCCAGGGTTGGTAGAAGGAGGGGATGGGTTTCAAAGACACTGAGCAGGGAGAGTCAGCATGGCTTGGAGATCAGCTGAATGTTAGAGAGAGACAAGGAGACAGTCAAGACTACTTTCCAGGTTGTTTACTTGGATAGCTGGGTAAATGATTGTTCTTTCCCCCAGGAGAGGAAATACAAGAGGAGCTGATTTGTCAAGGGTAAATAATGAGTGGTTTTTGTGGAGACTGAGGTGTCTGTGGGACATCCAACAGAGAATGAAAGATACAGATCTAGGGCTCAGGAGAGAGGTCTGGGCTAGAGAGAAAGATGTGGATACCCCAGTATATCGGTGAAGTTTTGGTGTTGATAAATTGTGTTTTCAGTCAGAATAAAAGAGGGTCAATGTACTGCTATTGAGAACGTTGATATTTAAAGGAAAGGCTTAAAAAAAAAAAAAGATCCTTTAATGGAGACTCAGGGGAAGCAGCGGAAGAATTTAGAAAGCGATGACTATTGAGATCAAGGGTAAAGAGTTTAGATAGTCACAAGCAGGAAAAGGTTAACAGAATCTAATCTAGCAGCAAACGATACATGGACTGAAAGTCAACCTTGGAATTTCCAGTCATCTCAGCACGTTTGTATCATGAGGGGAAGGAACCAGCAGATAAGGAGACGCTGAAGATGGAAAACAGTTAACTGATGGAGCGGTTGGCCAACTCTATTTTCATTTTCCCTCTTTTAGTATAGCACTTGGGATTGAACAAGACACTAAATAGCTTGAGTCCATTGAGACAATTGTTCTGCGTATCTTTTTATATACATAACTTCACCTTATAGTGTGATTTCAGGTAGCCTAAAGACATCTTTGGTCCATATTCAAGTGTCATCAGTTAAAACCTCAGATTTTTTTAATGACCGGTTACCAAGTTGAGTGGCCCCCCAGAGAGGGAAGGAGAGAGAGATTGTGTTTAAATAACTTCTTAAATTAGCTAACATTTTTGAAGCACATTTTTTAATTTTGTATGTCATGTTTGATATATGTCTAATGGTTAAAATGCTGCTTTTCAATAAAGCTTTTAAATATGTTAACTTGACAAATTCCATCATCCTTTTAGAAGGCACACAGCATATAAAATATATGAAATTAGCATTCTTCACTACATGTTCAGCATAAATTGTTACCTGCCTTGGGCATGTAATAATTTGCAACTGAACAGTATAATGAATTCCTCTTCTAAAGTGATACTTCTTCCCTGATCTATATGTACACAAACACACACATAATTCTGTTATTTTACCTCAATGAAACTTTAAAAGTAACTTTCACACCTGAGAAGCAGCATAGATGTTGGATTTGAGCCTATAGGACAAGGCATTTTATGTGGCATCTATTCCTTTATGAATGACTTTATTTCACAACAGCTATAATTTCACATCCCATTTCATGTAGTACCCTGAACACGAAAATCAAATAGTATATAAGACTACAGTAACCTAGCATCCCGGATTACTATTGATGATAAAAGATTCCACTTGACTTGAGTCTGTCTTGAATACATTACACTTTGTCACTGTTACTAGTTTGATTTTAAGCCCCAGAATTTGTGCACAGCTTGTGCTAAATGCAGTGGATATTGGGTCCGTACAAATGTGAGCAGCAGAATATGACTCTTGTACTCCAGCTAGAATTACTATATTTCATTAAATCAATGCACCATCCATTGTTAGATGTACCACAATTTTGCACATTACTAAGAAAGAAAGTAACTGCTGTCAATTAAACTGACACAGTGCTTCACAAGTGTTAAATGTGCGAGAAAATGTGCATCTTAGAATCAACGAAGTGTGATATGTTTGGGAATGTCAGCAAAAAATTGGCTGAAGGTACTCAGTAGCATAATTAAAATCCCAATCATAGTACTTACCATCCCTCCTACCCAAGCAGTTCACATATCCAAAATAAATATTCAGTGTTGGGATGAAAGTTCCAAGTGTATTTGTTTGTTCCTGAATTCCATAGTTCCCTGACACTTGGCCAAATTTGTTCTGTACAAAGATATTCTTCATAGAATCCTTTACATCTATTTTTAGGTATCCAGTAAATTCAAATTGATGTCATTTTGAACATAATTTGGCAATATTTATTAAAGCCTTAAAAAGATTTTATCCTTTGACCCTTTGGTCCATGGCTGATATGTCTAGTCAGAGGAAGAAATGCTGAATATAGAAAACCATTATGCACATAAACATTCATGGCAGCTTTATTTATTTTAGTAAAGATCAGTAACAGCGTAAGTGCTCAATAATAGGAAATAATTGCTTATTATTCAACGATTAAAATCATATTTTTAAGGATTTTGCAGCATAAAATAAATGTTTATGTGCAAAGAATAAGTGGCAGACACAGGATGTAAAGTATGCACTCATTAAATAATGTGAAAAATGCATACCCCAAAAAACTATAAAGAAATATACCAAGCTACCAACAGTTGGTTGATGGGATAGTAAGGTATGAATTTTTAAAAATATTTTTCTACTTTTTGCATTTTCCAAATATACTATAATAGTATGTATTTATTTTAAAATCAAAAAACAGGGTGATTTTTAAGAGATACCCAGGATTTGGTTCTTGATAGCTCTAGCTTTGACCATTTCCATGCTCATTCTCTCACTCCTTTGGAACCAGTTTTGCTTTTCTCCAAAGGGTTTAAGTCTCTGATGATTCCATCTTGCCATATGTTTCATATCCTCCTCTGGCCATCAGGCTTCCTTCCGTGTTTCCTTCCCAGAGCCCACAGTTCCATTTAGTAATATATATATGCCCGAGTCTCACCCAGTCTAACGTAAATTCTCACCCGTTGTCTGCCTGGGTGGATGAATGCAAGTTAATAGCCAAGGAGGTGGGGATTTGGGAAGTGATTCTGGCTCAGATCTTCAGATGGTAACTTCTTTTATAGACTGGGACGGAAGTTTTGTGTTTCTTGAATATATTAGACTTGAATGTATATGAGGGACACGAGGCGTTGGAGAAATGAGCATACCTTGTGGAGAGTTTTTAATGCAGATCGAGCTCACTAGTGACAGACCAGTGTCATTTCTGACACGTCGCCATAGCTTTTCTTGCTCGTTGGCTGGCACGAGTGGCTGGTGACCTGCCTCCTTTTTCCTTGCTTTGCCACTGTTCATGCTCCTTGGGTGCACTCTGTATGTTGTTTCTGCCACTATCTGGGCTCTTCCATGGTAATTATCACAAACAGCATCGTTTCACTGAAAACACCAATATTCTTCAGTGTTCCCAAGGATGCTTTCATGATATTTTTACAGAGAAAATAGTTGAGTTTCAGGGAGGGAAATAATAAATGTGGTCCTGAGCACTGCCTGAGAGCACTGCACCACAAAGCTTGTAGCACTGGGTTGTAGCAAACTTCAGAAACAGTCTGTAGGATCAAAGCAAAAAGAGGGGCCGCCCTGGTAAGACGTGCAGAAACGGGCTGCTGCATGCTCAGTCGTCTGCTGACACTTTCTGCCACTCTGGTTGCCCAAGTTGGGAAAGTATTTATTTCCATGCTTTTTTGTGCTATGTAACACCTTTTTTCTACCACCGCATATATATTATTAATAAAATATTCCTTTTAAACTTTTAGCTCATTCCCTGTTGATATCAATGGCTAGAGGTTACCTAGTATGCCTTTACACACACCTGTAGGCAGGACCACATTTCATGAATACTGGACGAGATGAGAGCTTAAACGAGAATTAAATGTCCGGAGCAAACCGTTCTACAGCTTTTCTTATAAATGGCAAACTTGTGTTTATAACTCTCACCCTGAGGAAAACCATTACTTGTCCTTGCCCTCAAGTCTCTGTGGGGTTGTTTTGCTAGTTCTGTTCCAGGGGCAACAGAAGGTGCAGTCACTTTGGAGGAACCATTAGTTGAGGTTTGTGTGAACCCCTGAGGTCAAGGCTGTGATTCTGCCATTCAAACCATCAAACAACCTACATGAAGCCTCCTACTTCCAAGACAGCAAAACATGTCTGGTTCTAATTATGTCAATCGCTAAGACAGCTTTCAGTATACCTGTGGACAGAGAAATAATGAAAGAACAAATAAGCATATAGATAGTAGTCACAAAGGATAGGAGTAAAACAGTATTTTTTTTTCAAATTCCAAGTGTTTGAGATTTTGCTCTAAGAACAATGATCCTGAGCACTTTTGCAGAATGTAAAGATATGCGGATTCTTCCTTTGAAGCATGTGGCTTATTTACTAAAACAGCAATCACCTTTTTTCTAACTAACAAATCACATTTTCTCAGAGAACTGGGCACATATTTCCTCCTAGCCACCAATGTGATGACTGTGGGCCCTGTATCCACATTTAATCCGTCAGTGCTTCACGTCCCACCAGACCAAGTGTGTTATAGTTTACACATATTTTACAAATTGGTTCTTAGGACTTTAAACAAAAGCCAAAAGCTGCAAGTGAACAATTTTCTCCTCCGAAAGCAAAAGCTGAGTTGAAGAGAGAGAGAGCGTGTTCTGTGCTCCATGCTCAACAGCTGTGCCCTGCTCAATGCAAGTGTGAAGTTTAGCCACTCAGTAGTTTATCCTGGATTTTTTAATAGATACAGAGTTATAATTATGGTATTTGTATATGTGTCAGTTTACTGTATTCACTGATTCCATATGAAGAAAGCAGAATTCCCATTCCCTGGGGCAGATGCCCTCTTCCGTAAGTCTTGATGTTATCTTCCACTCTGACACGTTCACTTCCATCTACTAATTGCTGACTTTAACGGGAGGGAAGATGTCCAGCGTTTCACTGGGCCTTGTCCTCACAACGGTCTTTTAGTTGAGACTTGATGTAATTCCAGTTAGGTACATCACGCATGTGGAACATGTTCCTGTGCATCAGTGTGACGCAGGCACCTTTGTCCACAGGGCCCCGGTAGGGAGACCATCTTATGTAAAGCTGTTCTCTTCTCGCCACACACACTAAACTGTTATAGCAGATGGTATTTGATGCTGACTTAGAGTGTGTTGAAAGTAGTGTGATGCAGATAACTTAGTTTCCTTTCTCTGCTACAGTCATTATGCTTTTCAATGTCTGCATTGCTGAGTGAAGGCACCTTTTGGCCTGCACTTGACTTAGTTCTGCTACACTGTCGTATGTGTTAATTATGTGCTCCAGGAAAATGAAAGTACAACTATTTCCTGTCACTAGACTAAAATATAATTCTATAAACTATAAAGCCAGTTCATTGTTCATTCCATTTCCAAATAACTTTTAAGATAACCATCTGGCTTGGAAACAACTCCCAAACTCCAGAAACTAAAACAAAAGGAAATGAAAGAATCAATAGTTTTATCCCAGAGTGTAAAATGTAATATATATCTGGTGGTAGACGGGACTTGTAGATAATGGGCCCAACTCTAAGGGAGAGGGAATGTCATGAATCATTTTTATGAAACCCATGAACTCTTTGAACCCACTAACCTACTAAGTAGTAGTCTTATATTACAAAAAAATGAATACCTTAATTCTGAGCCATTTATTTCCTTCTTACTAGTAGGCTTTGGCCTATGACGACTCCAAAAGTTACAGCTAAGAATATCCTAGACTTTGTTGTCTAAAGTGTACCTGTCTGCTTTGTCTGTTTTGTGCTTGCTTAATTTGAAATTACATGTGCGATTTTTGTCATTTTAAGGCACTCAACCAGAATGCTGAACTAAGGAGTCGGTTGAACAGAATACATTCAGAATCTATTATTTGTGATCAGGTTGTCAGTGTAAATATTATTCCTAGCCCCGATGAGGTAAGACTCATTTTTAATAGATGTCCAGTACTTATTTTATAGCATCTAAATCTGCATATTTTTGTTTATTTTTATACAGTTCTTTCACTGTTAGTAAGAGTCCCTGCATAAATATTTGTGTTGCTGATAGTTCAGTGTTCTTTGAGCTTAACATCATTTATTTTTGGTGATCAGTGTCTACTTTTTTGTGTGTGTGTGGTGAGGAAGATTGGCCCTAAGCTAACATCTGTTGCCAATCTTCCTCTTTTTGCTCGAGGAATATTGTCCCTGAGCTAACATCTGTGCCAGTCTTCCTCTGCTTTGTATGTGGGATGTCCCCACAGCATGGCCTGATGAGCAATGTGTAGGTCCACACCCAGGATCTGAACCTGTGAACCCCTGGCCACTGAAGCAGAGCACACAAACCCAACCAGTACACCACCTGGCCAGCCCTGATCAGTGTCTGTTTTTATTTGTTCTTGTGCTCACATGATGCCACTGAATATTTACTTTATATATACCCCAGCTTTGAATTTTCTGTCTGTCTCAACCTTCGTTTGAAATGTTCATTAGATAAAAGTTTTCTTAAGATTTGTTTTAAAAACCCTCTCTCAGGGGTGGCCCCATGGCCTGGTGGTTAAGTTCAGTGCTCTCCCCTTCAGCTTCCCAGGTTTAGTTCCTGGGCGCAGACCTGCACCACTCATTAGTGGCCATGTTTTGGCAGCAACCCACATACAAAGTAGAGGAAGTTTGGCACAGATGTTAGCTCAGGGACAGTCTTCCTCAAACAAAAAGGTGAAGATTGGCAACAGATGTTAGCTCAGGGTGAATCTTCCTCAGCAACAAAAAAAGAACTTTATCTAAGGAGAGAAGCCACCTGACCTTGCTAAGATAGTACTAATGGTGCTGCTACAGCTACTACTGATGATGATGATGATAATTAATGACTAACACATGTCAAGTGAACGCTACTATATGCTAGGCATTGTGCTATTTCACATGTGTTATCTCATTTGACACTCTCAACAGCCCTCTGAGGTAGGCGCTATTATTATTCCATTTTTCAGAAGAATATTTGAAGAAATGGTAAGAAGATAGGAGAACATTCAGTACGTGATCTAAACTTAAATGTATAATTCTGTTTATAACCCTTTATAAAATTATTATTTTATAGCCATGAGAGTTTACACTTTTTGACAGTAATATTAGGTTTTATATACAGTGATGCATGTAACAAGGTGAGAGTTTTAACTAATACTAAGGTCATATTTACACAGAAAACATACATTTTACTAGAAAGCTACAGGTGCAAGGGTTTTACCATCTAACTGCTTAGGAAATACCACCCCAAGACAGCTTCTCTTTGATTGAAGTTACCCACCCTATGTCCATTCACCTCCATGGGTCCCCTGATCTCTGATGACACTTGCGCTCACTCAACTGCTCAGAATCTAGAAGTATTTCTAAAACTTTATCATTTAAAAATTAGTTAACATTCTCAGTTTGAATCTTCTTTTCAACCTGAAACGTGTACTAGAATATATATATATATATATGTATATTATACTTCTCACATATTTTTCTTATTGAAACTTAAATAGCTTCCTGGAAAACAATATTTATCACTTACTGAATAAAAATACAGGTTGGAATAAGGTTCAATAGTCTAGTCATATATTTCATTGGCTAAAATTCATGATCAAACTGGAAAATGACTTTTATATATTCTATCTCAAATATTAGTCTTAACAGATTGTTTTCTTAGCATATCTTTAGTGGTTTCTACAAATACTTCTTGAGGTTGAGTGTACTGGTTAAGTATAGCTAGTAATGACAGGCCTAGTATATGAGAATGAACTTGACTCCACAGTCAGTTCAGGGTGTTGATAGGGACTCAATCTGTTAAATTCTACCTGGTATCAATTGAGCGTAGATTTAAAATCAAGTCACGGTACCAGCATCCTCCAACTATGCCTTTTGGATTCTTTAGACATATTGGAAGGAAACTTACATTGTGGTCATTACTGAGTTGCAAGTGAAAATTACTTGTGGTCACCACTCTTAACATATGGTATGAATTTCTCTAGAAATCTGGCTAGTACATCACGGTCTAATTTGAGCAAATAGCTATTCTTTACACCAATAACAATTACACTGTATGCTTCTCTCTTCTGTAGGCTGGTGAGCAAATCCATGTCAATCTCCCCCTGTCACAGCAAGTAGCCAATGAGAGCCGCCTGTCCATGTCAGAGTCTGTCTCTGAGTTCTTCGATGCGCAAGAGGTACTCCTGTCTGCAAGCTCATCAGAGAATGAGGTAAGGTTCCTTGATGTGTCAACCCCAACTACTTCTGACTGCGAGTTTGAGTTAAAGAGAGTAAGACTATGGAACTCTTTTTTTTTTTTAACATCATAGTAAGATGTCCAAATTGTAGCAAAAAGCCAAAAGCATGCAAACTATATTGGTTCCCATTTACTGAGCACTAAGCACTTCTGGACATCAACTTATATTCCTCTTAAATTTGATGAATAAAAGGAAAGAATCAAGCTTATTTTGACTTTCTTGTACAATTCATATTTCAAGTAACCAAATAGCTGATTATGTAGCTAATAAATATAGAGAGAACAAGAGAAACAGAAAATCACTATTCATGCTTGCACATGTGCACACACATGTATGTGTATATATATACATGTATATATGTGTATATGTATACATCTTTGCTAGAGACATGAATTTGAGCTTTGAAGAATAGTGTCTAGCATATCTAGTTGGGTAATTATGGTTTTTGGAGGCTACCATAAAAGCTTTATTGGATTGCTTTTCGTGTTCATGCGTCTTGGCAAGGTCTTAGAAACAAGGAATCTCTTCCTTGGTCAGGTTGCAGAAACTAATTCTTCTACTGAAATTTAGTCAAGTGTGCTTTGACTTTTTTATTTATTTATTTTTTTGGCATGGGAGAAGCAGCCAGAACTCTTTCCCACACAGCTGATTAGGAATTCTGTCATTTGATATTGCAAATCTGTACTGCATTTTTACAAAAAGGAAATGAAATGGTTGCTAATGTTATTTCCATATCCATAGAAAATAGATTGGAAGGAAACATCCTGACAGTTAGTAGTAGTTGTTTTTGGATGTTTGGAAGTATGAGTGATTTTAGAGATAAAATTAAATGGAAAAGAGAAAAAAATAATGAACATATATCATTTTTATAATGGAGGAAAGGTAAAATAGAATTCATGTATCAGATACTGAATTTGTTATCACACCAAACCATGCACCTGCCTCTCAGATCCCAAGTCATGCATTAGCAGATTCACAGATTCCCATTCATAAGCCAGAGTACTGGTTTAATTATTCATAGTGATAATTGGTGCTATCAGATGGACAAAATAATTATGCTCGCTGATTAGCATCTCTTTCTCTGTAGGCAAATCTGCATGGGAAGCTTAATTCTAGTGAGGAGGTTGTTTGGTGAGCAAGGAAGGAATGGGAGCAGGAGACGTGAGTTGAGTTAACTTAAGGGAGAAGGGGCCAGGGTGTAATAGCTCCCAGCTTTCGTCTCCATCATAGGGATACTCTGACACATGGATGGGGTATTTGTGTCTGTGAGCCAGTCTCTGCACCCGCAGGGACCACCATGCTGGAGACATGCTGCCAGCATTTTCTTTTCTGATTGTCCCTTTTCTGAGCTCCCATTGCTGACCAGTCCTTTGTCCTTCTTCGATGAGTTTCCTATCAAACTTGACTCTACATTATCTGGGCTGTGCCCATCATCTGATAACTTTATAGCCTATCTCTCTGAGAGCAACCTAATTTCCTTATTTCCAAGTTTTTTGGGGGGCACACCCAACTGGGTGCCCAGATGCCACTTGCACCAGACACTGACAATACAGCAATGAAGAGAACGTGAAGCAGATTATTGCACAAGTCCAAGCAAGATGGTGCCACCCCCGGGGGAAGAGTGAACCTAGTGGAGGGACAAGAAGGTAGAGGGCAGGGGTACATGGAGGTGTTACATTCTCTTTGAGGCATCGTGAGTTTATCAGACCTCTCAGTGGGGTTATTTGACCAGCATTTTGGACATTCAAGTTTAAAGCTGAGAGAGAACAGATCTGAAGAGAGAGTGAGTCAGGTCAGGATCCACATAACCAGCTGCCTGTGAGACATTGCCACCTGGGTGCTCCACAGAACCTCTAATTCAGCATGTCCAAAATGAAGGAATCAACAAACCCGTTATATACACACACACACACACACACCCCTAAGGAAGAAACACAAACCTACACGTACTTATATTGCTTATCCAGGTGCTCTTGTACCCAAGTATTCACATCAAATACACAAGTGTTTCCCTTCACTCCTGCCTTACTACCACCCACCACCCACACTGATTTTCTCATTGGGTTCTGTAACTTCTATCACCTAAATACTCTCAGATCCATATATTTTCCCACAGCTCCCTGCTACCATCCAGTTCAGTCCTCCGTCATCTCCCCACCTAGGTCACCCTGTCAAACCCATAACCGGTTTTCCTGCCTTCTTGCCCCCTCTAATCCATTTTTCACTGGGGAGCCTGATTAATCTTTCTGAAATGCAAATCTGATTATGTCCCTATTCCCCAGTGTCCTTAGGATAACTATCTAAACTCCTTAGCTATCATACAAAGACCGTTATAATCAGATCTCTGCCCTCAGCTGTAGCTTCCTGCAACCTCTGTTCTTCTGGAGTCTTCCAGGGGCCAGGGGAGTGATTCCTGGAGTAGTCAATTTGCTAAAGACACCCCATGTCCCATGCTGAAGCCAGGAAAGTGACTCTCTCCTACAACCCACACTGGAAAGAACTGAACTTCATACCTTTTCCATGTGCCCTCTATCTTACAGGTCTTCATAAAATGACTATTTTTACCTAAATCTCCCTTTATCACAACACTCAGTCTTAAGTATTTCAAGAAGCTAGACCATGGCAGACCCCACGATGTTCTCAGTCATTCCTCTCCTTCAGCTGAGACTGTTACTGCATCAGCCTCAGCTGCCCGAGTCTCTTAAGTTCCTTTGTCATGAGGTCCCCCAGAAGGCTCCTCAAGTCTTCACCCCAGCAGACTCGGCAAACCCACCTGGTTAGTTGACTGTACATATGTGAGTCCTAGCAGCAGCTGCAGGGGCGGCTCAAGCTGCATATTCTGCACTACAGCTGCCAAAGGTGACTGGGCATCTCCACTTGCCATCCACCCTGGCTGGAACACTTCCAGAGAGCTGCACGTTCAAATCCCTCTCTTGCCTCAGTGTACTCAAAAGTCACCTTCGCAGATGCCTATCCTGGCTGCCTGTCTACAATTTAGAGCTACCATTTCCTCCTCTCCCCTCACCTTCCATATTCCTCTTCCCTTTTTATTTTTTTTCCTTAATACTTAGCATTATCTAACAAAATATACATTCCATATATTTCACTCGTCTGTTGTGTGTCTCCCGTACTAGAATGTAACTTCCATGAGGGGAGAGATTTCACCACTAAGTCCCCAGCACCAGAACGGTTCTGGTGAGCCCAGAGCAGGTACTCAATAAATGTTTGCTAACTGAATGAAGGAAGGAATGCTCATAGCACCTTAACACATGATTAATCTGAGAAACATCTGGGCATTCACTGTCTTACATTAACATTTTCCATGACTGAGAGAAAAATCCTCTTTATGTGACATCTACCAAGGCACCTCACTTAATGAATGCTTGGTCCCTTTAAAAAATGCTCTTCTTCTCATGGGCCGGCCCCGTGGCTGAGTGGTTAAGTTTGCACGCTCCGCTGCAGGCGGCCCAGTGTTTCGTTGGTTTGAATCCTGGGCGCGGACATGGCACTGCTCATCAAACCACGCTGAGGCAGCATCCTACATGCCACAACTAGAAGGACCCACAACGAAGAATACACAACTATGCACTGGGGGGCTTTGGGGAGAAAAAGGAAAAATAAAATCTTTAAATAGGATAAGAAAAAAAAAATTTTTTTTTAAAGTTAAAAAAAATGCTCTTCTTGCTTCCAGAATGATCTACGTCCTTGCCTCTGCTTTTAAACTTGTTTCTGCAAGGCTACATGCCTGGTTGCATTTAAAAAAAAAAATTCCTGAACTCTTTTGAATCCGTGAGCCCTTAAATAAAAATATTTGGCCACGGGAATTCTTGACCATGGAGGGAAAAACAAATATATATTAACTATTCTATTATAATACTGGAGAGCCTTAACTTTATATACAGGATTCTATTATAATACTGGAGAGCCTTAACTTTATATACAGGATAACAGGAGTAGACCACAGCCAGACTGCCCAGCCTTAGCTACTGGCCACACGTATAATCTAGATCTTACTCAGGGGCCACTGTCATTGGCCACTAGAATTCTTTTATGTTCTACATGGACCATTCTACATGTGCATGGATTTTGGACTATTTCTATCATGTATTAGTTTGGAAGAGATTAGAAGCTGAAGAGGAGTAGACTGTTGATAGCTTTTTGTAGGATAAACATGACTCTTTCTCAGCAAACATTCAAACAATATACATGCATGCAACATGAATTTGGTTTGAGCAGGCATTCATCTCCTCTAACTTAATTGGGTGTGATTAGCTTTTCTCAGAGAAATCACATGAAATAGTTTGATTTACTTTTTTTCTTTCAAGCTCAAGAAGGTGGGTTTCATGAGTCTGATGGTTTAACCAGCAGGTTTGTTGCAGTCGATGGGAACCGGAAGCCAGTGGCAGTGGGAAAATATGAATCAGAAAAAGACTTGATTCTCAATTTACCATCTTACAGACTTGCTGAGTGTGCAGAAGCAAAACTACCATTGCTTATTTATACCCACAGTCATTCTCTCCAGTGCTCTATTCTCCCTAGATATGTGAGCTTTCGTCAACTCTAATTTTATTTATTTATTTTTGAGGAAGATTAGCCCTGAGCTAACTACTGCCAATCCTTCTCTTTTTGCTGAGGAAGCCTGGCGCTGAGCTAACATCGGTGCCCATCTTCCTCTACTTTATATGTGGGACGCCTACCACAGCATGGCGTGCCAAGTGGTGCCATGTCCACACCTGGGATCCGAACTGGCAAACCCCGGGCCGCTGAGAAGTGGAGCATGTGAACTTAACTGCTGCGCCACTGGGCCGGCCCCTGTCAACTCTAATTTTAAAACCATCAACCATAAATACAGAAAACTTAAAGGCAAAGACTGATTGTTTTTGTTACATACAAATTTAAGACTTTAACATGGCCTCAAAAAATCACATAAACAATGTTAAAAAATAAATTGCAAACTGAGAAAAAATGTAACCTCTATGATGAACTGAAAAATGTGTGAAAGATAAAAAAATTCACAAAATTTGAAATTGAGACTTTAAAAACAGGTCTTTTATGTATGTTAGGTAGATAGATATCAAAAAGCATTGATAGTATTTAGTGTATAAGTGGGTGTGGAGAGATGGATGCTTTCATTTACTGCTGCTGAGAACAAATTAATGCAATCTTTCAAGAGAACAATTTGCCAAGATGGGACTAAAGCCAAAAGTCACCCATGTGACCGAGCAGTTTCACTTCTAGGAATAAATCTTAATGAAATTTCCAGACAGATTCACAGAAATATGTTTACAAAGATGTTCATTCAAGTATTATCTATTATAATAAAAAGTCCGAAACCACTTAAATGCTGGTTAAATTCCTTGGTTCTAACTGTCTAATGAAGTATGTTGCCATCCCAAATAAAGATGAAGAGCTATATTTATTAGAATGGAAATATATTCAGAACACTATAAAAAAATATGTAAACTCATCCCCTTTTTCAATATCTAAAGACAGATGTATCAATGTTTTTGTATAGACGTTTTGAAACTGGGAGTAACATGCACCGAATGTTAAAAGTGATCTTCTTTAGATGATGGGATTATGGATGATTTTTATATCATCTGTTTACCCTCATCTAATTTCTAATTTGCTCCGATAAGAATGTTTTGTTTTTATGTTCAGAAAAAAATATAGCGCTAGTTCCGTTTTGAAGAAAGTAAATGAGTATCAACAGCTTTCTTGCCTGCAGAGACATTCGTTTCTCCCCTTTCTCTGAATGGCTCTACCATGCTCCTTTGTTTTCTTATCTGCTCCATTTCTAAGTACATATGTTGCCTCTTAATTTTATTCTCACACAAATTTTAGTTTCCTTTTAGTTCCATGTTTTTCTTATGTAGAGAGTGGCTTAATTCTTGATTTCTCTCTATCCCCAAATCATCCTCCCACTCGCCCAAATAATCTGCCAGATTTTATCCGTTGCACTTCAGTTGTGGCTCTCAAAGTAGCCTTACCTCTGGGTCCTCACTGTGGCCGTCTTAATCTAAGCTGTCAGTATTTCTTACCCGCATCTATGCAGTGTCTTATTATCTGGCCTCCTTAGGGAAAGCTGTCAAGCGTCTTCCTGAAAACTAAAGATGACTCTATCATTCGCTTGCATTTAATAACTCACAGTATTATACGTGAACCCTTTACGCTGACGTGAAAAGCCCTTCACAGTCGGACTCTCTTCTTGTTAACCCCACCCTCTGCCACAGCCACTCGACTTCTTAGTTTTCCAGGAATGAATGTTTCTCTCGTGGTCCTTGCCTTTGCACACTCTCTTCTTCCTCTGCTTCTCCCCCTTTTAACAACTTCTCCAATCCCCACTTCAAACATTACTTCCTCTGGGCAGCCTCTCCTGACTCTCTAGGGAGAGTCATAGGGCCTCCTTTTTTGCACTTTCTTACTGTGTTGTACTGAAATATTTGTAGTTATGTACAAGCCTCCCCCAGCCTCCCAGCCCAACTAAGACAGGGAGCTATTTAAAGAGAAGAGCTGCTTTCAAGCAACCCTGTATTCTGGCTCATGGAAGACCCTCAGGTGTTCATTGGACATAGGCCAAATTCATTTCCCACCATGCCCTCTGCTTCTCATTAGGCAATATCTTGTTATTTTTAATCCTCTGATTTTCTGAAGTTAAGACTGAACAAGAATTCCAATCCTTTCTATGTTCTTTCCTGTCTTAGGCTTCAGATGATGAGTCTTACATCAGCGATGTGAGTGATAATATATCTGAAGACAACACCAGTGTCGCAGACAACATTTCTCGGCAAAGTATGCATCCTTTGAGCTTCCAGATGGTTCTATCTACATGCCAAATCACAAGGCTGGTGATTCAATGAACGATCATTTCCCCCCCACTCATTGTTCCTTTTACAGCTGATTGTTCAATAGATTTTGTATTTGTATAGTCTGTTGAGGTAATGGTTGAAAAATCTGTTAGGTAGATGGTTAAGTGAAAAAGTTTTACTTCTTGCTCAAACCAAAAGTTTGAGTCTTTCTTATTAAATATGTTTAATTTTTTAAAATTTGACTTGTTTTTTCTTGAACTATATTTGAGTATATTTAACACCTTGTTTAAAAACTGTACACTCGTGTTTTGTTCATTTATTAGCAACCTTGTATAGAAATAATTCTTGAGAGCGTATGATGAAGGCTTGAGAAATGTATCACAGTCGGAATTATTGGAAAGTTATTTCCATCCCGGGATTTGTGAAATCAGAAAAGCAAAGTATCTTTTATTGTGATCTCATCTTTCTCCTGCTTTCAGTCTTGAATGGGGAGCTTACGGGAGGGGCCTTCCGAAACGGACGTCGGACATGCCTGCCAGCTCCCTGTCCGGACACCAGTAACATTAACCTCTGGAATATCTTGAGGAACAACATTGGTAAAGATCTATCTAAAGTCTCTATGCCTGTGGAGCTAAACGAGCCACTGAACACTCTGCAGCATCTCTGCGAGGAGATTGAATACAGTGAGCTTCTGGACAAGGCTTCAGAAACCGACGACCCCTATGAGCGCATGGTAATAAATAACAGAACAGTGCTTTTCTGGGATTTGTCAGCCCTAGACCTGGGCTAAGGCAGAATTCATTATGGTAGCATATTTGATCTTTGCGTAACATTCTCTCTGCATAGGTAAGAGAGGAATCGGTCTATTTGCATAAATTCTACTGGAAAATACACACATTGTGGCTTATGCTTGGTTTAGAGTGTTTCTGAAGTTAGGATGGAAAGATGTCACAGTCCTTACAGGTTTAAGGCATGTCTGGCCTTGCTTTCTCAGCTTTTCCTGAATGCCAAGAGAGCCCATTTGTTCAGGAACTTGGATCTGAGAAAGTAACCTCCTGTTTGTGTTTTGCCCTGGCCTCTCTGCCACATGACTGTGGAAAACTTGACCTGCCCTCTGAGAAGCACCAGTGGCCACCATCCTTCTGCACGTGGTGTTAAGATTTTGCAAATGGCTTAAACTGGAAACTGGTTTTCAAAAATTGAACTCTGGGGGCTGGCCTGGTGGCATAGTGGTTAAATTCACACACTCCACTTTAGCGGCCCGGGGCTCACAGGCTCAGATCCTGGGTGCAGACCTACACACCACTCATCAGGCTATGCTGTGGCAGTGTCCCACTTAGAATATAGGCGAAGACTGGCACAGATGTTAGCTCAGGGACAATCTTCCACACCAAAAAAAAAAAAGAACTCTGTGACACTCAGGAAATTGAATGGACAGATGAGTGAAGAATACTTGGCCTAATTGCCTGCTTGTTCCCATGTAAGGAGTTTAACTTCATTTTCATTTATTTTTTCCCCCGTAAGTTTATGAAGAGCAAGTGCAAATAATAGAAAATGCAGATGCCATCAAATCAGCACCTGCTGATGGGGATGTGTAAAATCTAGAGGAATAAGGGACAAACAGACCTGGAAATAGTCTCTCCTATATTATTTTCCTTTCTTAAATGTTTTAACAGGTTCTTATTGCTGCATTTGCAGTTTCAGGATATTGCTCCACCTATTTCAGAGCAGGAAGTAAGCCATTCAACCCTGTCCTTGGGGAGACTTATGAATGCATTAGAGAGGACAAGGGGTTCCGCTTCTTCTCAGAACAGGTACGTCCCACCTGACTCAGTGAGGTCTCTACGTAAGTAGGAAGGCAGTCTGATGAGGCAAATAGCTTTTTGATAGACTTCTGTTTAGGGCGAGTTATGATACCAGTTAACAGAAAACTCACTTAGTTTATCTATAAAATTGCCCACTCTAAGATGCATATAAGTTCTCTGTGTTTAAGCATGAAGTCTTAAAAGTTAAAGATTCAGTAATTTGCTTATACATTTTGAGAATAATTCACTAATAGAGATAGATGAATTGAGTAGTTTTTCTTTGGAAGTAGCGAATATATGTTGTAAAAAAAATTATTGTTTATGGAAATTTTAACACTGATGTCATTGCCTTCTTTTTTTGTTTTTGTTCTTTTTTGTTTTTGATTACCAGGTTAGCCATCATCCACCCATTTCTGCTTGTCACTGTGAATCCAAGAATTTTGTGTTTTGGCAAGGTTTGTATCTCAGTTACAACTTAAAAATCCAATTGATGACTATATAGTCTAGATACAACTATAAAACAATTTCCAGTTTCCAGAGGTACATTGTACTCAGTTTAGATTTCTAACTTTGGAACTCAGAGAATGTTGGTAATTGGTGCAGAGTTCAGTTTGAGAAATTAGATTTCTTGGTTTAAATATGAAACCATGTCATCTAGGAGATGAGATTGTTTATCTAGGAAGCAAAGCCCTGTGGGACCACAGAGGTCCTTGCTGACTGTGTCAGCTCTGGGCTATCACTTTACCTCATTGTGCCTCATTGTCTGCATCTCTAACATGCAAAAGGTTATATCTGCTGCCTTCTTGCTTTGTGAGGGTGTGCAAAGAGATCTTAATCCTCAAGGAAGTCTCCACAGTGCATCGTCTGTGGTCACAGTCTATTTAGATATATAAACATTGCAGTGATTTCTGGTCTTTAACTCATTGAGGTTTAGTAGTTTGGATTGAAGTCTCTAATCTGTGCCCATTGTTCCATCAGAATGTGTTACAAACTCACCTAAAATAAAACACTTCAAAACCCCTTTAGAAAGAAAAAGAAAAAAATATATATATATATATATGTAAATTTGACCATTAAGTATAAATAGTTCCTTCATGTTTGGAAGGGTGCTTCATTGTGCACAGAATGACTCTTTTCATATGCACTTCCTCAATCTGAAAACACACGAAATGATGGAACATTGCAACTGTACTGTATTGCAAAATAAGAAAATAAATATTTCTTGCTCATAACAAAGAGTCAGAAATTTTGTGGAGACAGCACTAAGCTCCCTTAGATCATCGAAGTGGGACCAGGTGGTTATTACGAATTCACAGGTAAGCCTGAGTTTCCACAAGTAAAACGTGAAGCCATCATGTGAGATAAAATGCTGGGCCCTGGGCCATATCTTAACAATGTAGGAACATGTTAAAGTTAATCCAACTTTCTCATAAATCTTACCTATCTGTATTTAGAAATTTTATTTTTGTACTCTTCTCCCAAATCATACATATAACTCTTAGAATAAATGTATATATAAATCAGTGATATTGCCATACTGAAATTATTTTTACTATATACCTCATTTTTTATATATATGTTAACTATTTCCACCATTTAGTTAAAATTTATAACAACATTTATCTAGACATTAAAGCATAGTAGAGTATATGTGTATGTTAATACACACACATATTATTCCAGGCTTTTCCCAGTTTTATTAGTTGAAAACAAACATGGAGCATGTATTATGGAGAAACATAGATAGTAGATGTTTTTGGTTCACAGTTAATCTTTTCACCTTTGGCTGTCCTTAGGCACTTATGTTAAATCAACAGTATAGAGTCAATTGTGATTACAAAGGTTCTTTGTAAAATGCAAAGTGTGATACAAAGTTAGTGGGGTTTTTTGTGTTTTTTTGTAAGATTGGCCCTGAGCTAACATCTGTTGCCAATCTTCCTCTTTTTGCTTGAGGAAGGCTGGTCCTGAGCTAACATCCGTGCCAATCCTCCTCTACTTTATGTGGGATGCCACCACAGCGTATGTATATGCCACCACAAGCATATACTTGGCTTGACAAGTAGTGCTAGGTCTGCGCCCGGGATCCAAACCTGTGAACCCCAGACCACCAAAGTGGAGTGTGCAAACTTAACCACTACACCACCAGGCCAGCCCCCAAAAGTTAGTTTTTATAGAATAAATGATTAGATATGGAGTATATATTTCTTGTCCTCTGCTTATGTTATTTAGATATCAGATGGAAAAACAAGTTCTGGGGGAAGTCGATGGAAATCCTGCCTGTTGGAACACTGAATGTCATGCTTCCAAAGTAGGTTGCTCTCATCTTCCTTTTGGTCTCCTATCTGCTTTCCTAAATCAGAAACGGGTATGTGAAACTCTAGAAGTGCCAAGGATCCATTTCCCTGTATGGCAAAATCTTCTGTTAACTTTGCCGAAGTTTTGAGAATGGAATCCCACAAAAGCAAATGAGAACTTTAGCATATGTATCAAAGCTTCCTATTTGTCTCTGCACATCCTCCCTTGATCAGTCAACACCAGGTCACTACCTGTCCCAGTCACCTTGTTAGTTTGCATTTTATATAGAAGTTTCTTTTTTTTAGCCATTTCTTTTCTATACAATTTATAATATCATTTTTGAGTTAATGTTAGATTCAGGGACTATTTTTCATTTCTAAGTCATTTCATTAAGGAAGAGTGATGGAATCCTTATATGGTTGTTTTCCAGAGGATATAGTCTATAAATCTTGTTAAATTAATTGAAGTTTTCATTGAGGCCAAAGGCTTGATTGGTTTTGTTTCTGTCTTCATTTGGTTCATTTGGTTTGGTTTGGTTTTTTCTATTTGAATGAGAGAATTTTCTGGTAGATTGGATATGGAGAAAGGTGGAGAGAGGGAGGAGGGGAATTCCCAGGACCACAAAATAAACTTTCACTATTTGCAAATTTGTGAGAAAGAAAGAATGTTCCCAGTCATATATAGTGCCTACATCATACCAACTCATAAACTTTTTAGAAACTTAGAATCATTTTATTTTATCTTGAAATAACATTTTATTTTAAAATATACACAACGTGTACATGTGATCTGAAGCTATGTCATCTCATTCCTTGGCAGAAATTCTGTAACGTTACTCCCCAGAATTTGCATTAGATATGTGCTGTCTTAATTATTCTCATCAATCTTTTCCCAAAGAATTATTCACACCTTTGGTCTTACCTCGAAGTATGAAACAATGTTCTCAGAGTAATCTTGCATAAATGCATGCCCTACCATTCCTCTCTCCTCCCTCGAATCCTCCCACCATGGCCTGTTGCCTGCAGGGTCAATCCAGACTCACTGGTATGTCATTGAAGGCCTTGCCTGCTCTGCCCCATCAAACCTTTCCAGCCTTGCCTCTCACCACACCCACTCACCTGTAGCACACCACTCAGGGGTCCCCAGGTGCGTCATGCTCTTCTGGCTTCTGATGCTTTTCCCCAACCTGTAGTGCCCTCCTATCCATCCTCCAAGCTTAGACCAAACCCAGCCTCCTCTGGCAAGCCTTCACCCCGCATTCAAGGCAGATCTAAGGCTTAAGGGCTCCCCCTTATGTGTTCTCATGACGCTTCCTCATGAGTATTTGTTGACATGTACATCTACCCCTACCATACTGTTGGCTCCAGGAGAGCAGGCCCTACTCAACTTGGTAGCTTTACCATCTGGCCCATAGAAAGCACTGAAATGCTCCTTAAATGAATGAGTCATGTCATAAACATCCTTGACCACATAGAAACTTTCAACAAAGAAATGAGAGGAAACTGAGAGAAAAGGAAGCTTTCACCAAAGAATATTCTCGTTAGAAACAGTAATGTATATATGTGACCTTCGCTGACATTAATCCGTGTTGTATTCTTCACTAGGTATGGAGATTGCTATGTGTGGAACAAAGTCACCACGTGCATACACAACATTCTCAGCGGGAGGAGATGGATAGAGCATTATGGAGAAGTAACCATTAGAAATACCAAAAGCAGTGTTTGCATTTGCAAACTCACATTTGTCAAGGTAAATAATATCTTACAACAGTAAGGAAAAAATAGTGTAATATACTTCCTAAGGAAGAAATAAAACAGTTACCTTAAACAGCACAAGCGAGTCTGTCCTGTATCGTGATCCTTAAGGACATTTTAGATAAGAAAGCAGAACCCACTGATGGAGTTCCTCAAGGCACGCAGACTTCTGAATGTGTGGGGGTCAAAAAAGGCACCATCTCAAAACAGAAAAAAAAAAATCTTTTTAAAGAATTTTCTTTTTAAGCAGCCATTCAGTAGTTCATTAAGTAAAATTCCAGAAAGCACTTCTTGCCTATAGCAAGTCTCCTGGTTTATATTTCTATTTCTGTTCCTGCTTGATTACAGCATATTCAAGTGATCTTATTTTAGGGACCTAATTATAATGCAGTTGTCATTTTCTGAGGGTGTATGTAGATGATAGCTTCCAGTCACTATAAGCTTATCCAACTCTGCCACTATTATAATCCAAATAAGTTCAAGAAAAAGCATTACCTTTATTAACAAGAAAAGATGTCTGGGATAGGAATGCCTACAGAAGGAACACCATTTTCCCTCAGTCTCTCTGGTCTAAAGTGGAACGCACAGTCTCTCTCCATGTTTGTTTCAATGTCCTGCAGAGTTCATCATGGTGCAGAAACTCCATACCCCCTTTATCTTTTCTACTCCTGATCTCATTCTAATATGGTAGAAACGGGTAACATATTGGAGTCTTAAAGCTCAAAGTTTTCTCTTCTTAATTAAATCCTTTTAAGCCACATTGGGAGGTCATGTTAGTTTTGAATATCTTTATTTTGGCTCAAGATGTTTTTCTTTTTTTCCTTCTTTCCTTATAGATTCATTAGGTGGCTCAGAACTGACGAGCCAGGATCACTCTTTGCTCTGATGGGTGATGACAGTAAATGAGTGCATTTAGTTTTGTAGGCTCTGAGAAACTTCCATCTAGGCCTGCCCCTAATGTTAGCAGAGCTCTGGGCAAGAGGACAAATGCAAGTTCCTATTCCATTGGTGTCAATATTTAAAACATGTAAATGAGGCCCACAAACTGTCAAATAAAATATGTTCTATCCTTCACTTTGACAAATATATCTTTTATTAAAAAAAAAAAAAAAGAAAAACCTGCAAGACCAGGTCAGATACTTCAGAACTCTGTGCTGGAAATCTGGCAGTGCAGGAGACCCAGTCCTGGCCCTCACCCTTCCCCACCATCTTCCCGCCTCTGGCTCTATCCTTGTCCTGCACTGCCAGGGGTCTCACACACACACATATGTAGGCAGTCCAGCCTGCACATCCACGCTCTGTCCACACCCCCCTCAAACAGCTGCCCTTGGCCACCCCTCAGACCTGAAGATTCACACACTGGTGGGTGGTCTGCCCCTTGGTGGATGAATCCAAGGAAAAGGCCTGTGCAGGCTATGGAGTAAGCTTAGAGCCACTTGGACAGGGAATTCTAGGGTCCTGCATACTTGGGGCTTGATCTAGAACAGGAGCCATGGGATCCAGAAGGGTAAATTCCCACAGACTTCTCACTGTTTTGGGAGGTGACCAAAGCAGGCTCTTTATGATAAAAGTTAGCAATTTACAGATACTGTGGAAATTATTTCACGAACTACTTCTACAGCATTGCCAATTGAAATTCATTTAAATTCATGAACAGAGGAAAAATTCGAGGAGGATGTAAGGAAGAAACTCCTACCTATAATTAACATTAGGTTATTAGATAGAAGCTGAGCCTTCTCAGTGTTCTGCTGCCATGCTCTAGCCAACACTGAGAAAGCCAACCTTCCTTATAAAACATTTTAAGATAGATATCTGAACATGGTTTGAATGAGGAGCTTCAAAGTTAAGGCAGTTTTCCATATGGAAATTATAGCAATTGGGGTTATTAAGGAGATTGGGTGTTTCCATTGGGGTTTGGTTTTTCCAGGTGAATTACTGGAATTCGAATGTGAATGAAGTCCAGGGGGTTGTGATGGATCAGGAGGGGAAGGTGGTACACCGGCTGTTTGGGAAGTGGCATGAAGGGCTCTACTGCGGCGTGGCCCCCTCCGCAAAGTGCATCTGGAGACCAGGTGAGGCGGCAGGAGTGTCTTTCCTCAGGAGGGCAGCATGAGTGACAGAGGACAGGGATGTCCAATCATCCCATGCAGTTCACCTTGTTTTCTGTAACAATGTTTGAAAACAGTGTTTTCAAAACCATAGATGCTTAAGGCAATTGTAGTTACATTTATACTTAACATATAAATTAGATAAGTCCCAATATTTGATAATAAGGAGTAGTAAAATTTAGACCAAATCTGACCTGTGGTCAGAGATTGGGCTTCATGTAAAATCACTCTAAATGTTATGCCTACATTTAAAAGCTAGGAATATTTATTAAAGGGTTTAGATAATTGAAATATAGAAACTTAAATCCTTACTCATGTTATTTACTCTGTTTTAATAAAACAAAGGAAAGCCTGCAAACATCTATAATCCACAAATTCAGTAACTTACTAGTTACTTACTAGTAACTTACTAGAGTAAGTGACCTTTTTATTTGAGCAGCAAAAAGTTGCAATATGTTGACTTTTAATAAAAGACTTCAAGAGAGTTCTAGTAATATACTAACATATAATTGAATATCAAGTACTAATAGCACAAGGCTCCACATGACATCTATTTTCACTGGAATTTTGTCAGTTAAGCCCTAACTTTAAAATTAGTTGTTGGTTTCCTAAGAGACCTCCATGAGTGTTTAAATTTCCTGCTAAGAGAGTGGTCAGTTCAGTCATTCAGCAGTTGTTTACTGAATACTGACTGCATCAGGTTTTGCTCTAGGAGCTTGGAATACATCAATGAGCAAAGCATACAAAGATCCTGCCTTCAGGTCTAGTTAAAAAGTGCCAATAAATGTTTATTTAGAGCTGCATCTTTTTCTTTTCTAAAAGGAAGTAAATTGTAAGTGTTTCTAGTGAAATCTTAATGCTCATAGTTAATCACTCTAGCATTTAGTTACCCAATTGGATATTTGAGAGAAAAATTATGGAGTAGTTTAGCCAGAAGGCCACTATGTGTACATTATATATTATATATATGTGTATATATATATATATATATATAGTCTTAAAGGCTGGATTTTATTAAATATATGAATCTATCATTCATGATAATTAACATAAAGTTTCCCATGTAGCAAAATACAACCAATTTAATTCACTTAAAAAATTCATAAGCTAGTGTTTATGACTACAAATTTGCTCTTAGTGTGGGTATTAATTAAGCATCTGGGTTAAGTCAGCTTCGGCACATTCCATAAGCCTCTTTGCCTCTCACAGTCGTTCACTGGCCTCATTCTAGGTTCCATGCCAACCAACTATGAGCTCTACTATGGCTTCACGAGGTTTGCTATTGAGCTTAATGAGTTAGACCCTGTACTAAAAGATCTCCTTCCACCGACAGACGCCCGGTTTCGGCCAGACCAGAGGTGAGCATGGCAGTGGTATTTAAGATGGACACTAGATCATGACATGGCCCTACAGATGTCGTTAAGACTTATTTTCAATACCATCATTTATTTATTCGTTGAATCCTTCATTCATTCCCTTATTCACTCAGCAGTATTTGAGTCTTCTACCCCAGGTTGAACAGTATTCAGAGGAGGATCATAACCGAAAGATTAGCTCAACAAACCGCTCCTCACAGATGACACGATGTTTTTAACAAAAAGTTTCTGCCCACCACGCCGCCCCCAAGTTTACCAAAGGGCTGCAAATCCATGAATTCTCTCTCCACTAAATACAGAGTCAATCCTCACCCAGTGTTTTTACCTTTTTCCTTCTGGTATTCTGTAACATGGAATATCTTTTACACTGAAGAGTAAGAAGATAAGTTACAGAGGCACCTAGAAATGCTTTGAGTTAAAGTCTGGAGTTTGCCCAATATGGTTTAATCCCACAGGGTGTGAGACGTACTCAAAATACAGTACCTTTAATACCTCTGATCCTTATTTTTTTATTATTCTTATATGGTTCTGTACTCATGTTGTCCATTCCTACAGAATTAAATGTGATATGCCATGCAAATTCCATCCAAGATCATTTCTGTTTCCAATGTATTTGTGGCTTTGTTTGTCGTCTGCCAAAATGGTCCCAGCATTGAATGTGCTACTATTTAGTTGTCTCATATTCCCCCCTCTCTCTCTAGAATATGCAGTCTCACTGCTTGGCATTCAAATTCGTCAGTAAACTTCCTGTACAATGTGTATCATATTGAATCCCCGTTCTTTGCTCTCGTTTTGACATTTAAATGTTTGCAAGTCACCATTAGGTCTGCTTTTTCTTTCTCAATTCTTTTCCAGTATTCCCTCTCTGAATTTCACTTACGATTCATTTCCTTTCTGTGGGCTTTTATAATTTTCCTCAACTCTTACCTTTTCTTTTTTTCATCAGTTTTACTCTCTCCAATAAAACAGGAAAACTCGTTCCCTCCCAATCTGTTCCAAAAGTGGAGAACAGCCAGTTACCCTCCTCCATTCTGTGACCCTTAACAAGGGCTTTTTGATAAGAGGGAAAATGGGCGTAACATGGGACTTCATGCTGTTCGAACCCTGGACTCCCTAGTCATCCTGAAAATGTCAAGTCATAGAAACTTAGACAGCCCAGAAAAGTCTTCAAAGCCAAGCCACTCACCTTTCACTCCTGCCTTTCTATTGCTCTATGCAATAGTTTAGTTCACATACGCAGAAGGCAAGTTCATTGATGGCCAGGCAGAGGTGTGGCCTGGGGCAGGGGTAAGGGGCCATTATCAGAGCATTACTGTTCACTGTGTTATGTTCCCAGCAACCAGAGTGTACTTGTATGCAAATGAGATCCTTTTTTCTCAGAAAAGAGGGTAATATAATATACTAAAATATTAACTGCTTTCTGCTTAGATTTTTGGAAGAAGGAAATGTGGAAGCTGCAGCAGCAGAGAAGCAAAGAGTGGAGGAGCTCCAGAGATCTCGAAGACGATACATGGAGGAAAACAACCTGGAACATAGACCAAAATTTTTTAAGTAAGTCACTTCATTCCCACAACAAGTTCATGTCTTGCAGGTGGGCACCGCAAGCAATGAGAAACTCCAAGTGAAAAGAAAATGAGGGATAGTTTAGGTCCAGAGAGATTAAAGGTGGGAAAATTAAACTGATTTTGGTAACTGGTTTGGGCAGTGAAAATATTGACTCAGACTTTGCACCTGTGAAAACTTTGTAACCATAAAAATAAATTCCCCTCAACAGCTCTTTGCTTTTTATGGCAGCAAAAAAAGAGTCAAGGTTTTGCCCAAGATGCTCTTCATCCCTCAGCTACTCCCTTTAGAATGGGAGGAATTTGTTCCCACTCCCTTACTCAGAGACAAGATGGGCCCCACTGCCCGCAAGGTCATCCTGGCTTCATTAGTATTTAATATTATTTCCATTTGGCCCCTCTGTGGTGTGATCATGGGTGATTATTACAGGATTATTTGCAGGACTAGATATACATCACACAGATTAATCTGTAGTTTCCAAATCCATCTGTTACCCTCCAGAGCCGGGACAGACCAGCTCAGAATAACCTCATATGCTTTCTGATTGCTCCCTCCTGACTGCCGGGAGTGGGGGGTGGGGGGGGGGAGGAAATGCAGGCTTGCCCTATAGATATTGGAAGCGCACTCTTCGGATGTGGACCCTGCAGCGGCTCTTAGAGCTACTGAGGTCGCATGCTTTTCCTCACAAGTGAGGCAGAGACTGTTCTTGTGAGGGTGGGGCCTGAGGCTCTAGTTACAGTCTTTGCATACTCCACTTTCTAGTTCTGCCTGGAAGTGATTTATTCTTGCCCTCAGCCCCTGTCCCCATGACCCTATCCACTTCTATTTCAAATGTTTAACAACAAAAATGCATTCATTTCTAGTGAAAAGTCAACAAGTCATCAATAAGCAGATAGGCCACTAGCTGCCTGACAAAGTCTTGTGTATATGTACACGTCTGTCTACAGGAGAAGGTCCAATCATCAGATCACCTGGATGTGATTTGCGTCTAATGCTGATTTTTCTATTTTCACAGAAAAGTGAGTGATGCCAATCAAAGAGAAGCCTGGGTTTCTAACGACACCTACTGGGAGCTGCGAAAGGACCCTGGGTTTAGCAAAGTAGACAGCCCTGTTCTTTGGTAAACTGCGAATGTTGAGCTAGCCAACATATCACGCTCTGAATGAATCAATAACTATGCACAAGTATGTTTCTTAGAGCTGCGCGTGGTTTCCGGGTCGACTGAGAACCGCCCATTTGCTTTTCTATCCATCTTTATAATGGACTTTCAGAAGTGCATTAGACAAGGCCCCTAACCACTCTTGGATCCTTTCTGTTTTGCTGCAACCATGTTCCTTAAAAAACATCCACACCCTCCTCGAAAAGAAGGAAAAAAGGAGCAGAATATAAAATCCAAAGTCTGAAGAGTTTGTAAAGAAAAACAAACTGTAACTGGTGCTTAAAGCTGATCCAGAGAGTTTAAAGCAACACGACATATAAACCACGCTTTTGGTCCTTTTTCTGGAAGCGCCACTCCCTCATCTTAAGAGCTCCTGGGCCACGGCAGCCGGTCAGCTCATACTGAGTGTCCGTTCGATGTGGTGGATTGTGCTGGCCTTGTCAAAACAGCCGTGATGCTTCTCAGAACTTGTTCCATCTGTACGCCATTATTCATGCCTTAAGAAATGCAAAGATGTACAATAAATCATTTTTTAAATGTATGCTCATAGGCTAATGTGAAGGATGGGTCTTTTGGATCATGGCATGATTCACTTTCTGGGGTCCGAACAATTATGAGACTAACTTAAATGGATTTTAAAAAGTAAACAACACATGCTTTACTTTGATACACGGGTTACCGTATTGGATACTGAAGGGCAAGAAGGAAAAGGTGTGCTGAAGTAGATCTCTGTGTTCATATTGCTCGTCAGTTCCTGTCCTACGTCCAGATATTAAACCATCCCTCTTCCACCCAGCCTCACAGTGTGCCCTATTATTTGGCAATATCTGTATTTGATTTGAACACTTGGCATCAGTGTTAAAACCTTGCAAGGAAATAAAAAGCATATGGAATTTCTCTGTGGGCTTAGGAGTACTGTAATTGACTATTTTTGACTGAAGCACAATGTAACCCGCATCTCCATCCTGTGCCCAACCCATCGATCGGCACCAGTGGAACCCCACTGGGAACAGAAGCAAGAATGCTAGTAGCTTATTTGTGTTGTTTAAATCAGTTCTATGCAAAATCATGTTTTATATTTTCATCAAGTGATTCTGTGTAATACATGACCACATATTAAGCATTTACCTTGCTATTGGCAGAGATATAAAATTTAAGCTAAGGAGTTTATCCATCCCAACAAAAAAGGAGGGGCAGAAACGTGTTTTGCATACTTCAAGATTTGTTTCTTCCTCCAATATACAGAGGCTTTTTACCTGCATCAATATTCCTCAGTTTCTGCACGTAGATGACTATATAAATGCCTGTATGTTTTTTAAAAAATCTCTTTAGAGATTTTCCTAGAGAATTTTAAAATTACATATATTTTATTCTTAGTTAGGTTTTTATTCTTAGATTCTTACCATCAAATTTTAAGTGTTACTTTAAATTCTGATAACAAGGTTACTGACATTCTACATTTTGTTATGAGGTGTTGATTTTAATGTTCTTTCTCCTCAGCAAAGCATTCCTAGTAATGGCTGATCCACAATCAGAAACGGCTGCTGAGAGCTTAAGGGAAAGCTCCAAAGTTTCCACTAGGTGGAGCACTATTTTAGTTATCCTAAAACTCGTCCCTCGATCATCTGAGTCCATACATTCTCTGTACAGCATGCACTGTTTAGAAAGAAATTTCATTCCCAAGTAAATTCCTTAATCCATCATCAGATCTAAGGGTCCTCCCTCAGCAACCCCTGCCCTAGGCTTCTCAATGCCTTCAGTTCCCATTTTAAATCCATAGGTGGCTGGCCACATGGTAGTAAACTTTTTCCCTTGTTATCGGCTCATTCATCTTGACGTCATTTTATCCACATCCTGAAATACATGCCTTTAATTTTAATTATAATTTAATTAGACTTATATTGACTTGCTCGGAGAAGTCTGTTCTCCCACAGTTGGTCAAGCTTTAAACACTATTTAAAGTGGTTCTGGTCTGTACTTATTGGCACTTGCCTGAACAGTCTCAAAATATTTAGCTTAAAGATAAGAAAAGAGTTCTGCAAAGTACAGATACTACAAGTAGAGAAGAAGGAAGGTGAGGCATCAGGTAACTGACACATATGCTGTCAATCAGGCAGCTGGCAGAGGACCCAGGACCCATCGGGGGAGCACTACAGTACCTCGCTTTTGGGGTTGCAATAGAGAAAAAGACTAGCTATTAGAGAGGACTTTTACTAGATAACAAGTTTCCAGCCACAGGTCCGGTAGGTGATGTTGGTCAAAGCTAACCTGAAACTCTGATTAGGATTTCAATAGGAGAAAATCTCAAATTAATTAAAATCACCGTATTTTCTTAACATCCCCAATTCAGAATCTTCCTTTGAGATTCGGATATCCTAATTAGACTTCCAATTCAAGTGATCAATTACGTTTTAGAAAATACTCCTAAAATACCTGATTCACAAATTCCCCATCAAATACTCCTCTCAGTGTGATGGCCTCATGCCTCATTCCTTTTTGTTTTTACTGATATGGTGGTTATAGAATTGTGAGACTTATTCCATTTGGAATTTTCATCTGCAAAATGTTGGGGCTTTCAGGACTAGTTTAAACAGCAAAAGGGTAGAATACATATTAAATCATTCTTGATAAAACCTGGTTTATTTCTTAGAATTTTATGTAAACCTTTTTATTTCAGGGGCACTTTTCTTCTTTGTTCTTCTCTAAAATGATCTAGGCTGGAGGAGGACTTAACATGCTTCATGCCTCCCCCGTGATTTATTCATAAGCTCTGACATCTCTTTGAGCTGGTCACTAAGGAAAGCAATAATAAGTGATGATGGTCTTGTGGACGGAGCTGAACTGAACAGATCGATGGCACACACCAGCACATGTAGAGGCTGACCAGAAACTAATTATTTTGCTTCTATATGCTGCCACCCAGGGTGAAAATTTACTCTCAGATTTTGCTGTCATTTTATTGTTTTTTTTAATTAAGTCATTTGTCATGAGTTACTTTAAAATACCCCATAGCTTCCAGGCAATTGTAAAAATAAATCTCATTTGAGATACCTTTTAACGTTACATATCAATTATATGTGACATAAAAACTACCAAATGTCTTTTCCGGCTACAGGAAACCAAGGGATTTCAACACAAGGAATGCCAGGTTGTCAATTTTCCAAACCTTTTACTCCTCTTCATTGTTCTGGCCCCATGCCTTTCAGTGATTACACTAATCAATCAATAGGTCCTGCCCCAAGGAGCCGTGGGGGTGGAGTTAAGGAGGAAACTGATCAAACTCTTGCTTAGTTCTGGTTACAGCTGTGGCTGGAGAAGAGCGTGTAATCAACATCTAGTGTACATTTTTGTTATTACCTCGTGGATTTTAATTATCCATCTTGTCTACCCTTGCTCTCTGTCATCCTAGATAACACAGTGTCTGTGGGAGCAGAGCTCCTCACACACCAGGGAGTATCATAAATGTTTGCACTGGGCTCGAGTCAGTATATTATGAGTGTGGCACAGTAAATAAAGTTTGTGTACAAAATATTAGTTTATTTCTATGGGAGCCATTATGTTCAGGATATATAAAATGTATCTAATTAAACAATTATGAATCTATTTTGTGCTCTAGAAATGTTCTTTTGGGGGAAAGATGGAAAAAATATCATTGGAGCTAAGATTAAAGTGTTTCTTGTTTTTTTTTTTTCCCAAAAAGCTTCCCAGCCTAGAAATACTGCTTATCAAACCAGGATTAGATCCTCTAAGTTTTAATTGAATTTCTTTTGTGAAGTTGGTACCTTTAAACTGTACATTACATGAATCATCCTGTTAAACATGGCTTCGTTTACCTTTAAATACATAATTGTAAGAGCATACGTTTGTGACTGAATTCTAAGACTTTTGTTGCAACCTTCACTCTTAGAGAAAATGGCAAATTGTTTTTAAAAAGTTTAGCTGTAATGCTTCCAAAATGAGATCTAAAGAAGAATGAATGCTTTAAAAATTGCTCTGATGAACCAGCATGCCCAACATCTTAAGCAAATGAAGCCTCGGGATTAAGGCAGTTTACAGGTGATGAGGTGGCAAAGTAGTTACCTATCAGGAGTAGGCATCCTTTTGTTTCCTAACTACTAGGTGACTCGATTCCTTTTCTCCTTCCTTCTGATCCAGACATAGTGAGGGGCAGGGATGCACATGTCTGTCCTGCACTGTGTCATTAAGTGTTTGTAAAATACACAGGTGATAGCAGTATGCCTTCAGCCTCCTGTGGTACACTGTTAGATTTTCATGGATTAAAAGTTACCCATAATTACCTATTATTAGTTCCCCGGTATCTCCAGATTGGTAGAAAAAATAAAACACGAATGTTTTTATTTTCTGCAAATTTTTAATTCTATCATGGCTTCCTTCTAAATATGTTACAGCAATTATGGACAGAGGAAGTTGAGTTTTTAGAAAACCAGGTACAAGGTTTGAGTTCCATCTGTTCCTTCTCACTTGTAGTTAGTAGGGTAAGAAACAGAACTTTTTAATACTGTTAAAGAGAGAATAATGCTAACGCTTTTCTTTTATCTTAGGCACCCACCTCCCTGCCCCACCACCACTTAATTATCCTCATAGTTATTTCTTTAGGAAATAATGTGGTTGCCAGAAACTTTTTTCCGGTCATTTCAAGCTTATTTAAAAAGGTTTATTGAGGTATAACTGACATACAATAAACTTTACATCTCTGAACTTTACAATTTGACACATTTTGACACATGTATACACCCTTGGCACCATCACCACAATCACCATAGCAAACACATCCATCACACCTAACATTTCCTCTGTCCCTTTATGATCCCTCTCTCCTGCCCCTCCCCGAGGCGATCATTGACCTGCTTTTGTTACTTTTTAAAATCTGCATATTTTATTGCACTTACTGCATGTGAGGTTCTTGTAGAAGGCTGTGCGTATATGGGTAGACATATGCCTCCAAACTCCTCCTACGCCGCTGCCCCAGTATCCACCTTCAAATAGTAACAGATTAGAAGAGAAAGAGGATCTCATGAAGTTCTAGTTCTGGTAGCCCAGGAAAATTTTAGATTTGAAATACTTAGAAAACAAGAAACTATTTTTCATACGAAATGCCCATGTCAGTTGATTAACTCATTTCCATTTTTTGGGTGTCCAAAATAACGGTAACACTGAGGAAGCCCTGGGAAGTGTTCTGGTCTTGTTTGTAATGAAAGAACATTGACAAAGCCACAGGAATCCAGAATGACTGCTCTTGAACTGATAGGGTTTTGAAGAGAAGGAGGAGAGTAGCCTGTGCAGAGTTATTATTTGCCTCCCCAGCCCCACTTTAGTGCCACAAACATTTGAAACTGTCCATGCTCAGGAAGGCTTCTTTTCCATCGCTCCCAACGCCCTCACTCCCCCTCTGGAAACAAAGGAGTGAAACCTCATTTTGAAAGAGAAATGGAAATGAAGTGCCTGGCGTCCAGTGAACTTCCTGCCATTGGCAGCTGTGCAGGTTGAAAGCTTATTCTTTATATCCTGCCACCCAAAACCTGTTGCTCGAAAGTAGAAAACTTTCCAGAGAATTTCAGATATGGCACAGTTGACAGTAAATGCGAATGAAGAGAAAACGCAAGAATGAATAAAAGAGAAATGGAATCTGGCAAAGAAAAGTACGCTCTCCAAGTGGGACAGGGATCATGCTCCCTGGAGGCCTGTGGATGGGACCAGGGGGCCAAGTGATCATCTTGGATGTTTGTTTACAGGCAGATTCCCGAGCTTTCCCCCCAAACGTCTGAGTCCATAGGTCCAGTGTGTGGACCAAGACTGCATTTTAACAAGCACTCCCAGCTCCCAGGGAATTTTGAGGCAGTCGGGGAACCTCCATGAGTCTGCAGTGGCCTAAGCACCCACCCCACTCCTCCCTCGCTGCTCCAACCTCAGTCTTTTGTTTGTTTTTCTCATAGTGACATTCAGAAGTTGGGAAGAAAGTCTAGTTCAGGAACCAGAAACTGACTAGAACCCAGTGACTTGCGACTCACCCTGCCATGTGTGGCTTCTTGTCACTTTTGTGACTTCTGATGCCAGTGTTGTAATATGAAGAGTAGGGAGGGCAGAACTCTGAAACCTAAAAGATGAGATTGTGGGAAGCCAGAGAATGTAAAAGTGGGTTCCTGGAGGCATTCTAACCAGCCCAGATAACCAGAAGTTTGCTCTTCAAAGCTGAGGATCGACCTCCCCTGCTTTACCTTCCATCCCCTCCTAGACCGGGTCCGTGTCTATACGGGGAGTTTTTAAATTGGCTGAAGGGGTCCTGGCTGGTGGAAACATGCAGAGAAATTCTATGGCAAGGCACAGTCCGGCTCACCTGACTGACGTTTTCATAACAAGGTAGAGCAGCAAATTCTCTATCCAGGTCAGCTTCTTCCCTGAAAATTATATATTTTTTAAATTTTTCTTTGAAAAAACTCCAATGTGAAATTGCTTAGAATTGAAGAATATAAAGGCAGTAGTCATGTACTGTTAGTTTGCATATGGTAATTTTGAGATAGAAAAATTAAATTTTATCTTATATTAGGGATAGAATATCAATCAACTTTCTACAGAAAAATAGCTTGTGGTTAAATTTCCTAATATAAGAGTAATTATTCACTGAAAAAATTGTCTAATCTGTGCCACCTCAAAATAAGAATGTGCCTCTTCAAGAATGTTGTATACAAGAATGTTACATTTGAAAGAGCACAGGAAACTCAATAAATTTTAAACTATCTAAAGAGGTTTGTTTTTCGTGTATATTGTATTCTAACGACCTTTCCACAATAAATTAGTAAATATTTTTATTTCCAGAGAGAGACTTCAAATAGGATTTCCAGCAATAGACTTCCTTCAATAAAGGAGATGATTGAATACTTATTCAGACTATATTTCCAGCTCTTTTTTTGTGTAGTAACTATGTAGTAATTGTTTTCAAATACTAGAACACAGGACTTTTCCCTGAATTTTGAACTTATTTATATTAAAAGACTTGGAAAGCTGGTGTTGATTGAAAAAAGAATCTAGGTAAAGGTTAATTGAAGGAATTTCTTTGATAATCAAGGTGAGGAATTCAAGTCCCAGGAAGCACTCCAGCACAGTATGCTGAGGGACTGCGCCAAGGTCTACAGATCGAAGTGCAGCTTATACACTTTTTTAAACAAGGTAGTGTCCGTGCAGGAAAGGGCTTACACATCCAATATTCATATACTTCAAAGATAAATTAAACGAGCTTTTTGGTTATACATCAAACAAGGCTTGTAATGTTGGTGTTATCTATGTGTGCAAGGAGAAAAGTGTTGTTAGTTTTTCCCTCAATCTGTAAGAAATGCAGCAGGGAAATGTGGGAGCAAGGTACCCTTTATCTTTTCCTGTGGTGGATCTGTCCAGCCAGTGTCTCCAGTCACGAGGTGCAGGCTTGCAAGGTCACGCTGACACAGGTATAGGCGGCCTGTGTGGCTGCCTCACAGCACGGCATGGGTTTTTGTACTGCTTGAAACCTACGCAGCTTGCTTGCTGGGTTCGCTTATTAGACCAGGGAGAGGGGTCCCATTGGTTTGTTTACGGTGGCTTCAGTCTTCCTTTTATTTCTAGATTATGGGAGTAAAGCTGTAGTTCATAAAGACTGCAGGGAATTCAAGGTCGCTCAGATCAGGTTTTTCAATTCCTGGTCTCTTGGGAAGGCCTTAGGGATTAGCTTTCACTCATCCAATAGTTCTCTCTTTGGAAAGAGAGTTTTCATGGGAATATTTACTGTAATTAGTGAAAGCACTTCCAATAAAATAGTGATAGAATGTTCTGCCACACGCCCATTTGGGTGAGCAGTGTGGGATGGGTTGTCAAGAGACCAAGGAAAAGACCCGGAGACAGCAAACGAGACATATAGGTTTATTGGGAATTACTTACAGGGAAGGTCCAGTGGTGGCCGGCTGCACAGCAAAGTGTACCTGCTACTGCTCCCCGAGAGAAGCTTGCTGAACAAAGGCTGTGTGCTTGCCAAGGGGTTTCATCCCTGTATGACCTGCATTCCAGTGACCAGAGCTCCCCCACCCTGGAGGGCCTCCATGTTCTCTCAGACTGGGAAGGTCTTTGTGCTCATTCTCCCCGAGAAAGCAGCTGGGCTGGCCAAGCCCAGGAACCTTATCACCGTGAGCGCTGGTGCTAGCCCAGACAAGGAGCCTCAACGACACGTGGTTTTTAAAGGGGCATGCCAGCTAGTGCCCATACATAGAGTATCCAGTTTTTTGTCTTTGTATGCATTGTGAGTAGAGGATTTATCAGCCTTGACCTCCAAGTCTCTAATTTCTTACGAAGAGGTGGAGGAAGAAATAAGTTCAGAGGCAGTGTCAAAGAAAGCAATATACTAAACCTCTGCATCACTAGAATCCCAAAATCAGTTTCTTCTAGAACAAACATTCGTAGTTGCCCTATTTCAATCCTGCTGGAATATGTTGAACATAGAGGCCGTTGGGCCTGTCAACAGCCTGGTCAACTGTCGTGCATTTATGGGGTGGTGCACGGCCTCATCCTGACACTGTCCAATCACTGAGATGTGGGGATCTTGTCGTAGGATCTCCTGGGGATGTATGTCTAGGATCATACTGAAGGAAGCTTCCAGGTGGGTGGCAGGAGAACACAAAGAAATCTTTCTTCCTGGGGCCGGGCCCGTGGCCGAGTGGTTAAGTTCCTGCTCTCTGCTTCGGTGGCCCAGGGTTTCACTGGTTCGGATCCTGGGCGTGGACATGGCACCACTCCTCAGGCCATGCTGAGGCAGCGTCCCACACAGCACAACCAGAAGGACCTACAACTAGAATATACAACTACCTACTGGGGGGCTTTGGGGAGAAGAAAAAGGAAAAAAAAAAAGAAGATTTGCAACAAATGTAAGCTCAGGTGCCAATCTTTAAAAAAAAAAGAAGTCTTTCTTCCTTGTGCCCTTTTCTGCATATACACCAGAAGCTCTTAGCTTAGAGGGCTGGAGGGAGGGAAGAAAATAGAGGGAGAGAAAGATTGAGAAAATGATAAGAACTTGAGATGCCAAAGAAATGCTCCTCCCCTTGCTGTACATAATAAAGTAACTGGAAAGCAAATTGAAAATAAATAGCAGAGACACATCAGATGAAACTTTTAGTTGCGTAATTTGTGATTATATAATCAAAGTCACCATAAGTCAGTTCCCTTATCCAGTTATAAAATCAGGCCAAAGAATTAACTTCTTATGAGAGTACAGAGCCCCTGTTACATCACACTATTACTGGTTTCTAGGTAGTGATTTCTTGGTTTAGTTTTAACTCACTGGGTACAAAATTTGGATGGCACTTTGGGATAAACACAGTTGAGTTTGTGACAGTTCATCTGCTAGGAGGGAAAGCCATCAGAGGTGAGGTTGGCTATGGAAGGCAGTGGGTTGGCCTGACTTGAAACTGCAGAGAAACCGCCTGGCCAGACAGCTGTGCAATGTGGACAGCTTCTTGCTTGAAGGCCAGCCTGCTTCTTTTCTGTGCAGGCCCAGCTAACAGGGCCATTCTCCCCTTTACACAATGAGTTTGATGGGTTTCCTAAATTTAGGAGGGAAAAAAGTGAAACCTACAAAAATAAATCTATACCAGGAAGCACTTGAGTCCATAACAAGCTCATCCACTAACAAGTACTTTAAGATAAAAGCAATGATGCTCAGCATTTCCTAATTACTCCTGAAACTGTCCATCATTTTTAAAGTTTACCCAAAGTAAACTCCTCAAATGTTAACAACTTAGTACTTTAAACCAACCTAAGGTCATTATCTGTAGAATTTTAGGAAGACAAATGTGAGAATGAGTTTTTTTTTTTTCCTTCAAAGAAAATGAAACCACTTCACATTCAACCCTTCTTCCCGAAGACTCTGCCCACAAATGCTTAATTCTCCACTTCATCTCTCAGAATTTTCTGTATGTTATCACAATACTTTTTGGTTATTTTTTTAAGCTTCTCATCTTCCCTAAAATTGTATTTTAAATCTTCTCAATAAATCTTCCTCTAGGATGTCTTTTTTTTTTCCCATGTAGAATAAAGTACATTTATATTTATGTAATTAATGTCCTCTCCTCAAAATGTACCAATCATTTGTGAGATCTCTGCAGGTTAGTTCCCCAAACTATTCCAAAGGCATTCTTCCTTTACATAGAGGGTAAAGGAAAACGACAGAGGAAGCCTCTTCATCAATCCCACCATAATTGTGGGCAAATGATGTTCAACCAAGACTGGGTCTCAGTGACCCTTTTCAATATCATCACTTGTATCACCAATACAGGTCTGCACCAGCTTTTAGATTTTGTGCATTTACTTCTAAGTGGTAGCTGGATACCCAGGCACTTAACTAGCATCTGTCCAGGCTTGATTACACGGGAGGATGACAGGGCTGGGAGTGTCACTAGCACAGTTTTTTCAGTCACTAATGTTCAGGTTCCTCATATCAGCCCTGAGAGTTCAAAGTCATTTTCTAAATTGCTCAATATTTTGCCAAACATGGTTAATGATATTTAACGGGACATTCTAAACTTTTTTATATTGTTCATTGAAAAGGATGTTTTTCCACAGACAATCTAGCTGAATTGGTGAAAGTGTCTAAAGCTAGTATTACGTTAGGACCCCTTCAATTAATTTAGACGCTTTATTGTTAATTTGTTAGCATCTGTGACAAATCCTGACAACAAATATACGTGGGTATTATTATCCACACTTTAAATTGGACAAATTCCCGCAGAAGCTATCTCCAAAATGCCATCTCACATTATACCGCCTTCTCAATAGATTTGGAGAGCCATAAGGAAGAATTCCTCAATAACTTTTCTAGCCAATGGGGGTAATTTGCAAAACTTCTAACTCATAAATGACATTAGTGATTTTAGACATATCTTAGACTCCACTTATATAAGTTAAGTTATACTCAAAACTTAGGTCTATAGTTGTATTAGTTTCCTATTGGTGCTATAACAAATCACCACAAATTTAGTGGCTTAAAACAACAGACATGTGTTCTCTTACAGTTCTAGAGGCCAGAAGCCCAAGATGAGTCCTGCAGGACTAAACCCAAGGTGCTGGCAGGGCTGGTTTCTTTTGGAGGGTCTAGGGGAGAATCTGTTCCTTGCCTCTTCCACCTTCTGGTGCCGCCTGCATTCCTTGGCTTGTGGCCACATCAGTCAAGTCTCCATCCTTCCTTTTCTAAGAACACTTGTGATTACACTTAGGGCCCATCCAGATAATCCAGCATAATCTCCCCATCTCTAGATCCTTAAAACGATCATATCTGCAAAATCTCTTGCCATATAAGGTAACATTCACAGATTCTGGGGAGTAGGATGAGGGCATCTTTGGGGACCATTATTCAGCCTACCACAATGGTATTCACAAAGCAGGAGGAGGCTGAGTTGCACAATGCCAATGGAGAGGAAGTAAAAAAGCTGTCGTCAAATAACATGGAATTGAATAATTACCCAGTTGCTAGAGCTGAGACATCTAAAATGGTTCTCTTACAAATTCATCATCTTTACCTAAAATAGTGCTTGGCAGACTGTAGGTATGCAAGACATTATTTATTGAAGGGATGAGTAACTACAGCTCCCCTGGGAGGTTGCAGACAGAAGAAAATGAAAGTACTGTATCTGAAAAAAATAACAAAATTTTTTCATTACTGTATAACATTAAAATTATATAAGCAAGTGTGTTTTGAAACCTTGACTATAAAAAGAATTCTCCATTTCCATTAAAGTGACTAATTCATTAAATGGGAAAATAAAACAGATAACAATGGGGGAGAAAAAATCAGTAGCATGCATTCTTAGGTAGACTCACCTAGGAACAGATTCATCTCTAAAGATGGAGAAAGTGGGGATACAGAAAATTCCATTCTAAATGGGACCATCCTCAACAGCAGCCTGCCTCTAGCTTTTTATTTAGATTGTCCATCATACTGTACCGCATCTGGCCACTATTCCTATGATGGTGGATGACTAAAGATATCATTCTAAATTTACACTCCTGTTACTGCAATGACCTCGGTGAAGTCAGCAGTTTCAACTGGCACTACAGAGATCTGCTTTTGGAATAACAAAATCCCATCTCAGCTAAACCCTGGTTTAAAGCAGCACGAAAATCAGAATCTTCCAACATGCTTAACTTGAAAAAAGACTGTCTGAACTGGAGAAGTCCAGCTGTTAATTACAAAATGCTCTTCTCAGCCCTCCTCCCCAGACAAATCCACCTTATATTCTCCTTGGCACATGAACTTGTTGTCTACATGAGCCAGTTGAGATTAGAAGGTAACTTTTAATCATTCTCATCCTTGGGGAGCAGGAAGAAAATGTCACAAAAGAGCCTGTGTGAATCGTAAATAAAGCCCTTATCAGTGAGAATGCAAAGACGGTATGGAAAAGCCCTGGGAGCGAGTATCTGCGAGTGCACTATACACGGTACACGGACAGTTATGGGTCGACCGCTGCAGAGGTTGTGGGTCAGAGTTCTGTTGTCATATATGGTCTGGCCGTTGTCTGTGCTTTCAGTCTCTCAACATGAAAACCAGAATATTAAAGCAAACGAACAAAAGATTCAATTCTGCTGAAGAGGCATCAGCAGTTACTTGAAAAGTTAGTTGTTATTTTTAGAACCTCATGCCTGAAGATGATGATTTAACACATACAGCAGCAGGAGGTGCGTTTGTTGTTGCTGGTCTTTGTTATTGAGGCATAATTGACACATGACATGATATTAGCTTCAGGGGTACAACATAATGATTCAATATTTGTATAAATCGTAAAATGATCACCACAAGCCGTCTAGTTAACATCAGTCACCATATATAGCTACAAATTTTTTTTTCTTGTGATGAGAACTTTTAAGATCTACTCTGTTAGCAATTTTCAAATATGCAATACAGTATTGCATAGTCACCATGCTGTGCATTACATCCCCATGACTTATTATTTTATAACAGGATATTTGTACCTTTTGAACCCCTTCACTCATTTCACCCAGGCCCCTCTAACACTGAACTTTGGAATATCTAGACTTGAAAAATGAGTCTTTTGATGGAACTCCTATTTTTAATTGATAAATTTATATTCTTTACTTGAATAAGGAACAAGAATATGCAATGGTTTTGCAGTATCTAAATTTGGCAAAATATTCAAAAGAATCATAAATAGAGAAAATTTGACATATTATGTCTTTACAACCTATCTGTTGCTTAAGCTATCTGATTGATGGCAAAGGGACAGTACCTGTGAAAATATTTGGGCTGAAATTTTACACACTTCACAACAAAAAAGCATTAGGTTTTAGAATATCCTGTATTTAGCAGAATTTGCCCCAAATTTCCCAAGTACCTTAGCACTTAGAGAGATAGTAGTTTCTCAGTTAAAAATATTATGGTCTACTGAGAAGAAGATATTGAAGATGTCAACAATTGTAAATTTATTTACCATAAACTGCAACTTCAAAGATTACTGCAGGTAATTTAAGAAAAAAAAATAATAAGATCATACTAAAAAATATACACTTCGGAAAATGCCAGTGACATAGTATTAGAGAGAGATGGCTAAGAACTTGATTATGTACACAAACACACATGCACTAAAAAAATTATTCTGCTGTTTTTTGTAATGCTCAGATAATATGAAAAAGCTTGAAAACTTTTTTGTTTTGCAGTACTTAGATACATATTTTACTTTTTAGAAATAAGACTTTTAAAAAATAATCTAGATTTTTATTTTTAAAGAGAATTTTATCTTTAAAAATGGTTTTTTATAAGGAATTTTAATATCACAGAAAAATACTATTTATAATAAGAAAAAAAACAGCATATAACTTTGCACATATAATTTGATCAAATATGCTTTTAAAAATTGAAAAAAGGAGCCAGCCCCGTGCCCAAGTGGTTAAGTCCGTGCGCTCCGCTATGGCGGCCCAGGGTTTCACTGCTTCGGATCCTAGGCGCAGACATGGCACCCCTCATCAGGCCACGTTGAGACAGGGTCCCACATGCCACAACTAGAAGGACCTACAACTAAAAAAAATATATATATATACAACTATGTGCTGGGGGGATTTGGGGAGAAAAAGCTGAAAGAAAAAAAGAAAAAAGAAGATTGGCAACAGCTGTTAGCTCAGGTGCCAATCTTTAAAAAAAAAAAAAATTGAAAAAAGACCTCCTGGAAGTAAATGCACTAAAATAGTCACTATGATTTTCTTGGGGTGGTGAGATTATTTTTTGAAAATTGTTTTTGAGTAGAACTATTTTATAGGTCAACCAATACAATAAAATGAACTTGTTGGTCAATAAATAAATATTTTTAAAATATATATAATTGTAATTATTTTTAGCAACCCCTTCTCTGATGTGTCCTGTTCTGGAAAATAAATTAAGCAGTGACCCTACATACCTATATCCCCCTCTTCTTACAAAATTCGGTTTCTTAAAGCCTCCTCTTCCTGATGGTCATCAGTTCTCCCACGGTTTACACCTAAGGAGAGGACTTTTAAAATACAAGGACACTACAACTCAACAATGACAAAACCACCTGATTAAAAAATGGGTAAAGGACTTGAATAGATATTTCTACAAAGAAAGTATACAAATAGCCAACAAGCACATGAAAGATGCTCAACATTGCTAATCATTAGGCAAACGCAAATCAAAGCCACAGCAGAGATCATATCACACCCATTAGGATGGCTAATATTAAAACAAAAACAGAGGGGCTGGCCCTGTGGCCAAGTGGTTAAGTTCACACACTCTGCTTCGGTGGCCCAGGGTTTCACCTGTTCCGATCCTGGGCATGGACCTAGCATGTTGAGGTGGCATCCCACATGCCACAACGAGGAGGACCCACAACTAGAATACACAACTGTGTACTGGGGCGATTTGGGGAGAAGGAAAAATGAAAACAAAAACAAAACCAGAAATGAGTATTGGTGGGGATGTGCAGAAATTAGAACCCTTGTGCACTACTGGTGGGAAGGTAAAATGGTGTAGCTGATCTGGAAAACAGTATGGCGGTTCCTCAAAAAATTAAAAATTGAACTACTATATGACCCAGCAATTCCACTTTCGGGTATATACCTGTACAAGTTTGCTCAGGCTGCCGTAACAAAATACCATAAACTGGGTGTCTTAAGCAACAGAAATATATTTTCTCACAGTTCTTGGCTTCCAACATCAAGATGTGGGCAGGTTTGGCGTCTTCTGAGGCCTCTCTCCTTGGCTTGCAGATGGTCACCCTCTTGCTGTCTCTTCACATGGTTGTCCCTCTGTGTGTGCAGGCACCCATGGTGTCTCTCAGTATGTCCAAATTTCCTCTTTTATAAGGAAACCAGTAAGATTGGATTAGGGTCCACCCTAAAAGCCTCATTTTAACTTAATCACCTCTTTAAAGGCCTTATCTTCAAGTACAGTCATCACGGTCTGAGACACTGGGGATCAGGACTTCAACACATGAATTTGGGGGGGGACACAATTTAGCCCCTAAAAATGCCCAAATAATTGAAGTCAGGGTCTCAAAGAGTTATTTGTACCCCTACCTTCATAGCAGTATTGGTCACAACAGTCAAAAGGTGGAGATAATCAAGTGTCTATTGCAAGAAGAATGGATAAACAAAATGTGGCATATACATACAATGGAATATTATTCAGCCTCAAAAAGGAAAGAAATTCTGAGACATGTTAGAACATGGATGAACCTTGGAAACATGTTAAGTGAAATAAGCCAGTCACCAAAGGACAAATACTGTACGATTCTACTTACATGAGGTACCTAGAATAGGCAAATTCATAGAAACAGAAAGTACAAGGGTGGCTCCCAGGGGCTAATGGGAGTGGGAACGAGGGGGGGGGGAGGTTAACGTTTTGCAGGAGAAAAAGAGTTTCAGTTTTGCAAGAGAAAAAGAATTCTGGAGACAGGCTGCACGACAAGGTGAATGTACTTATCCCTACTGAACTACACATCTAAAAATTGTTAAGATGGTAAGTTTTATGATACATGCACTTTACCAGAATTTAAATTTTTTTAATTAAAAAAATGACATAGACATATACACATATTGTACCATTGTTAATTTCCTTGTTTTGATATTACACTATATTCATGTAAGATGTAACCATTTACAGACACTGGGTCAAAGGTACAGGGGACCTCTCTGTATTATCTTTGCAACTTCCTGTGAATCTATGAGTACTTCAAAGCAAAAGGTTTTCTAAAATTGCATTGTTGTGTAAAAAAAAAGTAACGAAGTTATAGACTGACAATTTAATCTCTTGGACCAGGATAACAGAACTTCATGGAGACGAAGATTAAACAGCCTGTTTAACCACAGCCTGCCCATGAGGGTAACTCTGATTGGAAAGAAGCTCACAGGCTGGGACCCAGCAGGACCAAGTACCCCACGTAACGATTGTTACAAGTTACTAGCCTTCGAGGGAAGTTGAATTAACAAGCTTTCCTTTTGGCACTGGGGCCTTGGTAATGGCTTCCTATTAGGTAGTTTCCAATACAATGCCCCTGCATGTCAAATGACCCATTTGCCCAACAGTAAGCCGTAAAACAGAGCCCCAAATATGTCCTTTCAATGGTATATGGGAGTGAAGGCTCCCCGGGATCATCCAGGGTAATCTACTTCAACTTGCTGCTTATTCTTGATTCAAAGTCCCAGATTTCCTGATGATGCATGTTAACTTGCAGACTTTTTTCTGGCAGAAGTGCAAATTTCTGTCTAGTGGAACAGATAACCCGGAAGGTTATAGTTTAGCCAGTTTTGTATCTCACCTAGCAATCTTATTCTCCTATAAATACACACCCCAGCTCCACAAACGCTCTTTGGACTGGGCAGGGCATCTTACTGGTTTCCTCATTACTTACTGAGCTGAATAAAATCTTTGACATGTGTTCGTTATGTTTGCATGAGTTAAGACTTCACCTTTTGAACATTATCTTTAAACGAGCACAGAGGGGTAAAGTGACTTGGCTGATCAGGAAGCATGGTGAGAAGAACACGGGCTTTGTGTTAGCTCAGCCTTTGAGCCCAGGTTCAGGTTCTTAGCAGATTTTAATTCTGGATAAATCACAATCTCTCTAAACTTCATATTACTCAAAAAAGGGAAATAATATCACCAATCTTGCAGAGTTTCTATAAAGACTAAACACAATGTTACAGCACATAGCACTTTAGTATTTGATAAATGCTATTATTATAATTTTGTCCTCCGCCTCCTCATCATTATTAATCATAATTGACCTAAAAAACAGATTTCTTGACTCTCAAACCAGAGCTCTTTCTAGTTTCAAAAGGTATCTGTGTGGTTATCAATTTATACAGTAATGCTGTATCAAAGAGACAAACTTTTAAGCGACTCCACATTTTTGCTTTCATCCAAATAACATTACCTAAGCTATAGATTTCTGAGTGCCTCCATGACAAAGGGACATACCAGGATTACACAGTTTAAAAAGAGTCATATGTAATAAATAAATAACTACTATTCCTGTCCACTAGGTGGGGTGTTCATCAGCCATTCGTTCAGTGTAGACTGAGGTCACATTTTATGCAAACTGGAATTATGTGAATTTTAAATAGTACAATGTAACTGATATGCAATTTGAAATAATGCAGATGCTCACAAAATTGAAAAATACTCATCAAGAATTCCATAACTTCAAAGGAGGCAGCCTTAGTGAATTGTAAAATGGGGCAGCACTCAGCCAACAAACGAAAATAACAGCGCCCTTTGTCAGCATCTTCAGGGATGCATCCATTGCATAAAAAGCAGACACTCTGCTCAGAGAATCACCCTCTCTAGTCAGTTCTTAGCTTTGTATCCAGTTTACCCTTATACATTCACCCCTTTACCTACATGACCAAAAACTGGTTTCCCAATTTGTGACCATTCAGAACGAAGCTTCAATTAAACTTCAGGGCTCCTAGTGTCATGGGACCCTTCTAAGGCCCTGGGAGGGGCCCTAGAAAGGTGTTCATAGTTCACGCTTTTGTAAAATTTGCAAAACAAGATGTTTTAAGTGGAATTTGTTAGTGAGGAGTCCAGCTGCTAGCCAAAACCTATGTGTAGTTTTTACAGCCTGGCCATAGGCGATTACAAGGGGAGAGCTGCCCTCCCCAGCGCCAGTCTCTGCACAGCTAGGGCTCTGCAGTCTGCAGGGGGATTTGCTGTCAAGGTCTCAGGCCCTCCTGGCCAGTCTCGCTCTTCTTCACAGCTGCCTTCCGAGCCCAGGTGCCTCCATTCAGAAGCCTTTATGGGGAGGCGGTGCTTCCTCAGGTGACTCGCCAACGACATCCTTACGGGGGAGGGAGGAAATGTGACGACACCTTTCCCCCACTCTGACTCAGCACACGTCATAATAATAATTATCTAATAATATTTTGCCATGTACATGAGGCTTTTCTAAACCAGGCAGCCACCAGCCAACTGTAAATGGATGAATGAGCCTAGCCCCGATCAGTCAAATGTGGCCAAGACCAGAACTGCCCAGCAAACCCAAGCACTCCTGAGCTAAATAAATGGTTATTGTCTAAAGGGTCTAAGTTTTGGGGGTAGTTTGCTACGCAGCCAAAGCTAACTGATAAATGAATAGAGAGGCAGAAGCAAGCCTGTAGAAAATTCTTCCAAATCCTATCATTCACATATGAAAAAACGTTGGTAGAACTTTTCTCAAATTTGACCACAATCCCAAAAAATGCATTACATTATTGATAATGAGTTTTGAAGCTGAAAGAAACTTCTATCAATAATAAAAAAATACAATTTGATCAAACTATCAATAATAAAATCAAGTTTCATTCTGTCTCCATAGAAAATATTATAAAACCATCCATTGTTTTTGTGTAAAACAAACCATATGGAGAGCATATAAAAAATATTTAGCTCAAAACTTGGCAGGGGGTATTACATAGGTGTGTCAGCCAACTAATTCACAAAAATATTACATACTTTTTCTGATTTTGTGGTACTTAGTTAAAATTTTTTTAAATTTTAATTTACTGTGATTTCTATTCTCATTTTAAATAAATTTAACTTTCATACCTAATTTGGTATTTGTAACTTTTTTTAAGACTGGGTCCTCCAAACTGTATTAGCTTCAGATCCTGCAAAACCTGGATCCAGCCCTGACCTTGCCTCACCCAACTTGGTTGGTGTTGACCTCTCTGGCAGGGCTTACCTCAGCCTGCCCTGAGAGACAGACTCATAATAACTATCTTTAAAAAGATGCAGGTCTGACCTGAGGAAAGATGAGACTTGTTCTCTGATTCACAGAGCACAGGAAGCATCCATGAGTAGAAATTACTGATTTTTTACTCTAAGAAGGGTTTACTATCTTAAAATTCTTTTCATTCAACTATGCTGGAGGAAAGACTGACTTCTCTTTCTATTCTTGCTATAGAAATTGTTACAAAACTGTGGTCATTCAGCGGGTTGTCTCTGTGAGGGTTCAAGCCTGGAAGATTTGTTGGGGTGTGGTAAAGCGGAACCCAAACACCAGATGGGGATTGAACCTGAGAACCTTTAAGTTAATAATTAAGACTGCTGGCTCGGAAATAAAACATACTTGGTCCAAATGCCAGTTCTGCCATTTGCTATCTATTATGTATAATTTTTTTTAATCTTTACCCCATAAGAGTTAGATACTACATACTGTTGTTACTCTCATTGTAATTGGAGTGTTCAGTCATTTATATTTAATGTAAATATTGATATGGTTGGATTTAGCTCTATAATTTTATTATGTGTTTTTTACTTGTCCCATTTGTTTTCCATCCTCTGTTCCTCCTTTCCTTCTTTTAGGTTAATTGAACATCTGGCCAAATACTAAGCTGCACACGTGCAAGGTGAGACCCTGCTAGGTCCAGCAGAGGACAGCTGCTGGGGAGCAGGAAGCTGAGTACTGATTCCAGGGGTTCTCCAGTGCTGAAAGACACAGGCGTTGGGAACAGCCAGAATGGAGAGACCTCACAGAACACCCCAGGCTCTTAGTTGGCATCCTAGAGGGAACATGCTTTAGGAGTAGGGCTACTGTAGGCTTTAGCAAAGGGCTTTTTTAGATCCTTGATAACAAAGCTTTACAACAGCCTCAAGAGAATACAGGTGATCCATCAGTAAATTAACTGCTCAAGTCTGCCCGAAAAATTAACTGTTAGTTCTAGCCAACATCTGGCGTGGGCCATTGACCTCCCAATCCTTTGGCCATTTTTTTATGTAGTAATTAAGTGAGCAGCTCTGAAGTCAGACTGCCTGGGTTTGAATTCCAGCTCCAACTCTTAAACAGCTGTGTGATTTTGGATGCCTTTCTTTCCATTCCTCAGTTTCATCATCTCAAGTATAAGAGTGATTGACTTCCGCTTCTCGCATGATAGAATAACTTTCTGGGCTAGCCCTCCTGCTGTAGACAACTACAAAACTGTACAAAAGACACAAGACAGGCCTTGCTTTTTCAAGGACCAGGGAGCCATTCTTTTGAAACGTAATCATCAAGAAGGATAGGGCCCCTGCTTCCCAGGCTCTGTGAGAGAGTAGGGGCCTATTTTTAATAAGTGTCAGTCAGCAAACACAGATGGCCTAATCGCACTCTTCAATGTGGTTGGCTTTGCACACTCAGCTTTGGCGGCCTGGGGTTTCACTGGTTGGAGTCCTGGGCGTGGACATGGTGCTGCTCATCAGGCCACGTTGGGGAGGGTCCCGCATGCCACAGCTGGAGGGACCCACAACTGAAATATACAACTGTGTACTGCAGGGGGGAGAGGGGTGGGAGAAAAGGGAAAAATAAAATCTTAGGGAAAAAAAATGGCTTTAATGGGGATTGCCTGGTGGTGCAGCAGTTAAGTGCGAACGTTCTGCTTCAGGGGCTCGGGGTTCACTGGTTTGGATCCTGGTTGCGGACATGGCACCGCTTGGCAAGCCATGCTGTGGGAGGCATCCCACATATAAAGTAGAGGAAGATGGGCATGGAAGTTAGCTCAGGGCCAGTCTTCCTCAGCAAAAAGAGGAGGATTGGCAGCAGTTTCCTCAGGGCTAATCTTCCTCAAAACAAAACAAAACAAAACAAAAACCTACCTTTATTCATTAGAAATGTAAAGCAAAACAAATAAAATAATCCAAACAATCAGGCATAGATGGGTACTCCTATCAATTTCTGAATTTCAAGTTAATAAACACTGTGCAGTAACACACCCACCTGGCCATAAATGAGATTGCAGCAGAATGAAGGCACAAGTTCGGGAATAGGAGTGAAAATATTTGTAATAGAACCCAGCACTTAACCTACCATCTAATTCTTAATTCTTAATCTACCACCCAATGAGCTGTAAATTTTGATTGTATTAAAAAATGTATAATGCAGGCATCTTTAAGCCCATGCCTTTTCTTGGTTTTAGCCCATATACTTGAAAACAATTTGCCTCTGTCTTCTGCCTCTTTTATCTGAGATATATGGAAATCTTTTTAACTTCAGTTATATCTACTAGCACAAAATGCAATAGACACATTGCAGTTATCCACTCACTCTGATCAGCACAGGAAGAACTAGCTTGTTTGTGTCTTCTTTCAACGACATCCAACTCTTGCCCCAGACCAAACAAATGAGAAACAAACATATATTCCATTCCATGGACTTGACCTCTCTGATGTTCAGATTGACTGAGTAGCAGCTGCCAGATCGCACTGCACATGGCCCCTTTGATAAATCCTAACCTAAAAACATTACAAAGAGAAATGAAGAAATCAGGAAATGGTAGATTAAACATAATAAATGTGAGACTTGGTTGATTGTTATCTTCCAACAAGCCCAAACTTCCCTGTTTTGATACCAGCTTTATCTGTGGCAGAAAGCCATCATGGTCTATCTGTAAATAATGCTGAATATGTTGTCACGCCAGTAAAATGTACAGAGTGGAGCACATCTTCAATAATTTCCACAAGTTGACAATTTAGGTAAAGCTGTACTTCAATGCAACAAAATAAATTCATTTTTCCCCAATCTATTAAGAGCTGCTGCTTAGTTCTAACACTGGGAGTTTTCAGGTTTGGAGCCTATACTTTCTAGGACTCATATCACAATATGGGCTTTTTCGTAATTTTAACTGAACTCTGGGCCTTGCAGTGTAGTTATTCTAGATGTAGTCTTACTTGTGGTGGGCTTTGTCCTCAGATCAGGATCATTTCTTTTTTTTTCAAGATTTTCTTTTTCCTTTTTCTCCCAAAGCCCCCTGGTACATAGTTGTGCATTTTTAGTTGTGGGTCCTTCTAGTTGTGGGATGTGGGACGCTGCCTCAGCATGGCCTGATGAGCAGTGCCATGTCCGCACCCAGGACTGGAACCGGGGAAACCCTGGGCTGCCGAAGCAGAGTGCATGAACTTAACCACTCAGCCACAGGGCCGGCCCCCAGGATCATTTCTATTTCATTTCTTACATATCCTTTTGGACGTCAAGAGGAATCTTTTCAAAATGCAAATACGCCCTGCCATGGGAGCAGAGACACACCACCCACAGAGACCTGCACAAGAAAAACCAGCTACAAATTCCTAACCAGTCCTTTCTCTAGAAATTTTAATAAATGGCAAAGATATATTATCTAAAGAGAAACCAGAGTATTTCAGAGTTGTAATTTTGTACGATTTATAAATTACATGATTTATCTGACTTCTATTAATATCTTTCCTCACTAAACTGTAACTCTATATCTCAGGTCGGGCTCTGCAGGGAGCAGACTCTGAAAAGGAGGCAGTGGTCAGGAGGTTTATTAGGTAATGTGTTTGGGATCATCATCTGTGGAAGGAAACATCGCGATTGGACAGAGGAGGCATTGGGTTGCGATATAATCTCAACCAAGTTCTCAGCTGACCTCATGGGAAACTCTGAACCTGACTGGCCCCTTGGAACTGTTCCAAATTGGAGCAAGAGGGTCAGGTCTTTGTTGGCCAGTCACTGGATGCAGGCTGCCCAGAAAGGAGGATTTGACCTTGGATGAAGTGAATCTTTTCAACTGAGGAAATTCTGAAGCGGGCTGATAGCCAGGGCCAGCCAGCTTCATAGATGTGAGACTTACGTAGTCACACAGGGCCCCATGCTTAGAAAGACTCCACACTTAGTTTAATACTCAGCTGTCTCTGCCTTAAAATTCTTCATAACTTTTGAACAAGGAGCCCTATTTTTTCATCTTGCACTAGGTCGTACAAATGATGTAACTGGTCCTGCTGACAGCTGAGGGCTGCCTGCTCGCGGCACTCTCTGTGGCAGGGGTGATAAGTCTTTCAGTCCTGAAGTGGGGTCTGGGAGCCAGACCACAGTGTTCACTATAATCCACCTCTTGCATTGCTTGGATCCACTTCTGTGCACAAGTTCTGCGAGCATTCTCCAGGATTCCAGGTAGCCTCTTTCCCTAGAGGGAACTTCTAAGAAGAAAGTTTGTGGAGTGAACTACAGTCCCCAACCTGAAACCGGGGTCTTGGGGCTATAACTGATAATCATCATCTTTCTCCTTTACTACTGATTTCAGGTTTTCTTCACCATTAGCCAGCACTTCTGCTGGTCTCAGTGACTTACTAGAGATGAATCTAGCCCTTAATCCTTAGAGGTTCTGAGTCTCTGGTCCCATCATCTTTTAGGCTTATCATGGCACTACACTTGCCCATTTATAATCAGAATTGGACAAGAGAGTACCAAGAGGTGCCCAAGTGGATTGCCTGGGTACCAACATATTTCTCCTTGCTCCTACTGTGTAACAGTAGCCCTACATCCTCTTCATGATCAGATCAATTATCCCTGCCATGATGGTGACTCCTCTTTTTGCCTGCTAGTTTCTTGGCAAAAGGAAGCTGAAGTATCCAGACAGTACACGTAGCTTGCAGTTCAATGATATCCTTTCTGGGTCGGCTTGCGGAAGAGTTTCACCTTTGGGAAGCAGGACCTCTAAACTGTAGAGCCCAGAGTTGTAGAGACAGGAAATACAAATTCTCCACTGGCAATTACAGTCAACAGGGCAACTCTTGCTTCCACTCCTTGATTCCTGGATGCACGTGTTCTACATATTCACACAGCACTGTATCAAGGTCATTAATGTAAAGCCTACACTTCACCTTGGAGAACGGCGCCCAATTTAGCTATGCCTTCAACAGCCTGTTCCATTACCCTACCAGGCTAGAAGCTTCTGGGAGATGCATTATGTAATGTAACAAGTAGAGCCCATGGTCATTAGCCCACTCTCACACCTCCTTTGCTCTGAAGTGGGTCCCACGTGATTGAAAGAGCCTGAAACTCCTCACTGATGCTGGCTGAGGCCCTGTAGATAAGAAAGGTGAACTACCTGAAACGCATCTATTCCTGTCAAATTGAATCACTACCCCTTGCTGGGACCATTGTAAGTCAACATGCCACCAAGTGGCTGATGGTTTCCTTAAGGAATGGGGACTCAGCATTGGTATCTGTTGTTGGCAGGCTGAACATTCAGCGGTGGTTGTAACTAGATCAGCTTTGGTATGTGGGAACCAATCCCATTGGGCCCATCTGTAGCCTCCAATCCCGCCACAGTGGTTATTCCAATGCCAGATGCTGGATGATGCCCAAGTCATTTTGTCAGCTTGGTTGTTCAGGGCCTCTTCCACCATGGATACTTTATGGTATGAGTCATTATGCAGTACAAAGTCCTTCACACTTTATGCACATCCACATATCTTTATCTCAAGACCTTCTTGTCCCCAATCCTCTGGTCTCTTTCTTTCAAGGCCCCTGACTAGCTGGCCAAGCCAGTTGCCACTATTTAAGTATATTCTAATCTTGGGCCACTTTCGACACAAATGGATGGCAAAGGGTATCACCTGAAACTCTGCCCTTTGGGAGGATTTCCCTTCATCACTATTTTTCAAAGCCACTCCTGAGTAGTATAGCCATCATCTACTTTCAGTTTGTACCCATGTACTGGCCTTACCCATCCATGAGGCGAGTTCAGGCATTTTTCTCTTCCATCCATTGGCCACACAGAATCAGTGGCAATAGGTGTGAGCTGAGGGTGAGGCACTTCTGCCACAGTGGTAAATGACATTTGGGCTACCTGCTTGTGTAACATACTGTGCCCTCTGACCATATTTGTGTTTGATCCTAGAAGTATATTCCATCCTCCAGTGGAAGACTCTACCCATGGTACATGACTCTACCCAACTTTAGGAACTGATGGGACTGACGGAACCCAGCTCATTATCCGTGGTTTTGGCTACACGGCAACTGAGCATCCCATCGTCAGGTGCTACACATCTACCAAGTAGCACACAGAAGCTGTTTGTTCAAAGGTGTTTACTTCTCTGCTACAAATGCCATGGCCTTTATCCAGAACCCTTGGAGTCTGCATTGTGACTTTCCCATTGGAACTCATCATAAACTCCACAAAGCATCTTTTCTCACTACTGATGCATCGAACACAACAGGCATAGTTGCTTGTTCAGCCTATTTGGGAAGCTCATCTAACACAGTTATCAGTACAACCAATTAGATTGGTAAAGAGCCTTAACAAAATGCTCTTAAAAACACTTGATGGAGCAGCTAACTCCCTAGAAAATCTGGACAGTCCGACAGAGGTGACATTTGAATAGTATCTTAAGGATGCATGTTTCCTCCAGAGTCGGAAGCAGGAAAACCACAGAGAGCAGGAAGAGCACAACTTCTGGGCATCTTATATTCAGATCTAATCATTTTATCAATACATTTGAATTGTTTAGAACCAAGTTATATTGTCCTTTCCCCCCCTCTTCTTCCAGTGCCTTATGAAATCTGCCCCTAATTCATCCTCTTCAAAGTTGGCATTTTAAAATCATCTCTAGAGTGAGTCCACTCTGACCTTTCTATATCCCAGAACATTCATAAAAACCTAACATTAGTTTAATTGCAATGACCCACAAGCTCCTGTTTAGGTCTAAACTTTGATTCTAGTCTTTTGTATCCCTTAACCTCATCCCAAAAAACCTAAAATTCCATGATTTAATCAACATCTATGGCTTATGTGAAACTAAGTTAAATGCTCTTTAGAATTTTAAGTAAGTTACTTGCACTGGGTGTTCCCTTTATTATGTACTTTTAGTTTTCTCAAAGCATTCCACCCAGGTATAATTTTTTTCCCAGACACAAAAATACTTGTTATACACTTCCTGCTGGATAAACACTGGAGACTGTCAAACCTAACTTTATCATTCAGAGCTCTCTTCCTCTCTGAGGCCTTCCCTGAGCTCCAGCACTGGCCTGAGACTTCCACCTAATCCACACAGGTAGCACTATCGGCTGGCGCTGACGGACAGACTTGAGGCATTACAGGATGACATATGGAAACATAAAAGGCAAGATTACAATTTGCTCATGAGACTTCTTTCCTAACTTTTTAATTGCACTGCTTTGTTTGAAATGTTTTTGTAAGTGAATTGAGCCTAGTGGAAAGTTTGTTTTTGTAATTCTGCTAATGCTTTTCAACTACTAATTCACCTCTGACTGGTTACATCAGAGAAAAAGACAACATTCCATAAGCTTGGAGAATATGGAAGTGATTCATCACATATATATTTGTAAATTTTTGCTTAGGCCACAGGTTTTTTTACCTTGACTTTCAGAAGCAAACTAGAGATACGTAAATAACAGAACATCCAAATTACAACGTTACTCACAAGAATGGCTAAAAAGAATGGGGCCATAGTCAAGTCAGCAACACTTTAATAAAATGAGCAGAACCCATTATAACAACAGCTCTTTATTACATGGATTCAAATACACAGCAGACCAATCATTTTCCCTGAAATTTAACAATCACATTCAATAAAGCCTGTTAGTGCGTTCCTCAACACTCTAAGGGGCTTCCTTCAAATTAATTCCCTTTACAAAGCCTGCGCAGAGAAGAGGTTAAGCACCAGTAAGACAGACTGTTGCCAGCAGTAGGTTTATTTCTTCTTCTTCTTCATCATCATCATCCACAACAAACATGCAGGTTCTTCCTTCTATGTACATGGCATTGTAAAATGGGTGCTACACTCTGCCTATGGTACAAAGTTTATAAATACAATATACCAATACAAAGTTGAAGCCATTAAAAAGAGCCTAGTAACAACTACCAGGAGGTAATTAAATCTGGAGTGTTGATGGAATCTATGAAGAGATTTAGAAACAACACACAAACTCAAACATTATAGTAAACGTATTACTTGGGAAGGGGCAAAAGTGGAACTTTCTATGTGCTACTGCAGGGTTTTGTAAGTTGTTCCAAGTTCACTTTCTTTCCGCTATTATCTTTAAATACTGCAAAGCATTGTGAGCTGCATCACTCTGTGCATTGCCACAGGAGATCCCAGAGCCATGACAGACTGTGATGGGACTGGTGGACAGCTCAGCGAGACATTGGTACTGTCCGTTGGCACTCAGTTCTTCTGTAATGACATATTCAAACATAAAGATTAATCCCAAGTGCACACAAAGCAGATCCTTTGTAAACACAATACAGGTTTTATTACTGTCCTTCTCCGTAAGCATCCATGGTTTGCTACTCCACTTACTCATCATCTTTGCCATTCTCATAGGAACAAACAAAAAACAAAGCACAATCACTCAGCCACAGCAGTAGTTCTCAAACACAGCTGTGCTTCATAATCACCTGAGGGAACTTTAAAGAAATACAGGTACCTAGGCCTCACCCCAGCCTGCTCAATCAGAAATGCAGGATTTGGGGTTGGAGTGGCCAGATTCCTGCATTTTAAAAAACAAGCTCCCAAAGCAATCCTAATGCGGCTAGTTGAACAGTGTTTGCAAATTACTGAACCACAGCAACTTTCTTAAAATGGAAAAAACCAGTTGCTAGAGAACTAGAGGGACTGTCTTTCCTATTATGAAGTGTAGGGTTCTTTTCAGTAGACATCTGAACCAGGAAACACACGGTTCAGGGCAAGACTTCCCTTGTGCCTTCATGTTCTTTGCTTCTAAGTCTGTGTAGAGAGTCTAGTTCCATATTGTACATGCTTTTTAAAAACAATACCTAAACCCAGGAAACAAATGTTCTTCTCATCAACTCATGAATCACTCTTACTAAAGATGGCTGAACGAGACAAGAGGAAGAAGTAGAAACAGGTTATGATTTGTTTAAAGTGGTCATGATTAAATGTTATTGTTTCAGCTGGAGTCAACACAGTAGAAAAAACCCAGATACACTGCGGTTATTTAATGTGTGAAGAGGCTTTCCAGTTCTAGCATCCAGGTTCTTTTTTTTTTTAAATTGGGTTAAAATTCACGTAAGATAAAATTAACCATTTTAAAGTGAACTATTCAATGGCATCAAGTACATTCCCAATGTTGTGCAACCACCACCTCTAACTAGTTACAAAACATTGTCATCATTTTATCACCCGAAGAGGAAACATTGTACCCATTTAAGCACTTGCTCCCCATCGCCACTCCTACCCCTGCCCCTAGCAACCACCAATTTCTGGATTAACCTGCACTGGAAATTTCATATAAACGGACTCATATAATATGTGACAATTTGTGTCTGGCTTCTTTCACTTAGTATAATGTTTTTGAGGTTCATCCATGTTGGAGCATCTATTGGAACTTCATTCCTTTTCACGGCTGAATAATACCTCACTGCACATATATACCACAATTGATTTATTCATTCAGATTTAGGTTGTTTCCACCTTTTGGCTATTGTGAATAGTACTGCTGTGAACACATGTGTACAGGTATTTGTTTGAACACCAGTTTTCAATTCCTTTGGGTACATACCTAGCAGTAGAGTTGCTGGGTCATATGGAAACTCATTTGGAGAGCTACAAAACTCCTGTTTTCCACAGCAGCTGAACCATTTTACATTCCACCACCAACATATGAGGGCTACAATTTCTCTACACCAGTGCCAGTATTTGTCATTTTCTATTTTCTCCATTATAGCCATCCTAATAGGTATGAATTGGTACCTCACTGTGGTCTTGATTTGCATTTCCCTGATGACTGACAGTGAACATCTTTTCATGTGCTCGTTGGCCATTTGTATATCTTCTTTGGAGAATATCTAGGTTCTTTTGAAGGTAACTGCATAGAAGTTAGCCAAATTAACTGACTTTGGTTTTTAGACTGCTGTTCTACATTTACAAGAACTGTTTAGTTCTTAGAATTAGTAAGAAGCATTTCAAAGGCATTATTAATTCATAATCTAAAAAATTATCTCAAGTTTCCTTCTTTTCCTGGATTCAAAACCTACCATAGATCTATTCATGACATGGCTTATTCATCTCTGTGTCTCAAACACCCAACAAAGTGCAGATACTTAACAAATAATTTTCGAATGAATGGTCTCCCATCAGCCACCTTTTCTGACCATCTGCCTGTAGTAAATTCCCAGGTTCTGCATCATTCTCAGTACAGTAAGACATTGCACCTGACCCATCATTCAATCCCAAAGTAGCAGAGAAAGTCAGAAGTTCTTTCACCCCAGAAACACCCTACTATCCCAGTGCGTACTAGCTACTCTCTAACAAGCTAGGTCCCTAGAGCTCACTGAGGCTGGAATAAGGGATATCAAGTTCTTCACATAGTATACTGATGTTAATTCATAACACCACACACACACACACGCAAGAATGGGCCAGTTATACACTGAATTAAAAGAAAATCTAAACTGATTTGCTTTCCAGTCTGTCTACATTTATCTATCTAAATGATTAAGGGCTAGAGAAAATGTAGATGATGATAGCCTGGATGGGACAAAGCTATAAACTGACTTCCCCGTTTTATCTCCCAGAACCAGCACACGGTGACAAAGTGGAGAGAAGAGGTCTGGCCTCTACAAACTTGGTACTTGTTCTAGAAACACGGGTGCCTTTTTATTTGTCAAGCTGCCTGTCAGGGCTAGTTTAACAAACAGTGTGCATTCAGGGATTCTTCCCTAATTGGGCTCTACCACTGACTAGCTATGGCATCTCAGGCAAACTTCTCAACTTTTCCGTGCCTTACGTTCCTCCCTTACATGTAAGGATGACAGAACCTACTTCACAGGGTTAGTCTGAGGATTCAGTAAGTTGAAACATGTAACGTCCTTAGAATACTGCCTGGCATGTAGTAAAACTCTATAATCTTAGCTATTGTTGTTTTTATTATTATAACTGTATACATGTTATGTATTATTATTATTTATAAGAATGGGACATATCAAGGATATATATTACTGCTCTGGTAATTATAGTCAGAATCCATAATCAGTGAAATAAAGTATACAAGGGGTTTTGTTTCTCAAACATTGTTTAAAAAGAAACAGGTTTTGGGATAAGCCAAAAAAAAAAAATCATACCTATATCCAAGTATGTTATATTAAAACCTTGTTCCTTGGCGATTTCACTAAGCAGCTGGATGTAATCTGTATTTGGAATACTGAGGAGGCTTCTTTTCAGTAAGTTGATCTTTTCACCAGGAGAATTCCTCAAGGAATGCCAAGTACACCCTAGAGAATGTCCGACTACATTCGTCTGAAAAACAGAGATGAAGATTAAGATTCTTAACTTGGACTGAGTTCCAACACTATTATAACTAAAAACATTTATTAGGCATTGACATTTAATACTTTATAAAACATGTTTAAATGCATACCATTTGGTTAACTTTCCAATTTAAACACTAACAAGTACACACATTTAACAAATACCATGATGCTAAAATAAAAAAAAAAAGGCCACACAGTAATATACAGGAAGTATTTTAAAACACTTTTGAATAGTACAAATGTCTCTCAGTCAAATTTCCTGATTAATTTTCACATTAAGATGTGTAAGATATTTAAGAGCACTATAAACAAATCTGGAAATAATTGAATCTGCCTAATGGAGTGACTTAAAAATTAAAATATAAAACAATTTTCATATCTTTATGGTTTCTTGTATTAAATACCAGGCACTATAATTAATAGCTGTAAAGCAGAAAACAAAGAAACTATAGAAAAGGTGAAATGTGCAAGTTGGTTTTGAGAAGAACAAATCATTCAAATGAAGAGAAGGATGTCAAAAAGTTCTTATGGGACTTATGCCAGAACCCAACTGAACTTAATTTTTTCTGTTTTCTTTATCCTTTTCCACTTTTCTTTATTCTCCCCTATAGTCTTCCCTTTTCACTTCTGTTCTTAGAATGCTTTACATATTTCCATGTTTATATTGCTCAAACTGCTTTCACATTAAAAAGCCAAAACCAACTATTCTCCGAAGTAAGTAGGGCAACCCATCCTTAGTCTTATTTATTACTGGGCCTGACAGAGGTTAAGGGATTTTCAAAAGATCATAGAAATGGTCATGATATAGAATTGAGTAATTTGTTAAGATTTACTAAATAGAATTTTACATTCCATGATTGGAACTTTAAAAAATATCGTTTTTTAAAAAAAAATCATAATTTATTTACATAGTAAAAAAAATACCTGCAATAAGAACAAATATATAATGAAGAATAGTCTCTTTTCCTCACTACCCCTTCCCTGAAGACTTCTGTTCCACTCCCCAGAGAAACTTGCCATTAAACATCTCTTCAGTATCCTTCCGTAAGTGTTCTATGCACATGCAAGCACAGACACATACATAATCTCCTTTTTAAACAAAAATGATACCTTAGTTTTCTATATCTTGTTCATTTTTCTCATATCAGCGCACATATATGCACTATATTTATCTTACCAGTCTCAACTATGGGTTTTAGGTTGTTCCCGGTTTCTTGCTTTTAACAACAATATTACAATAAAACTCTTTTGCACTTGGATGACTTTCTGTGTAGAATAATTTCTAGAGGTGAACTGCTGAGTCAAAGAACATGAGTGCTTTTAATTTTGATATATACTTCCACAGTGATTTCTGAACCAATTTCTACCCCCATCAACTGCCTTGGAGGGGGCTGGTTTTCTCACCAGGTATTGTCAAACCGTGTAGGTTAGGTAACCTAACGGATGACAAGAGTACCTTGTTTAACTTGCATGAATGAAGTTGAACATTTTTTTTTTTTTTTTACCAATTTGTATTTCTTTACTGGGTTGTCTTTTTTATTCATGGCTTAAGAACTTTTTATGTGGTACTGAAAACAGTCCCTTTACAACCATGTGTTCAAAATAATTTCTTCTCATTTTGTTTTTATTCTTGGTTTTACTTACAGATTTTTTGCTGTGCAGTAGGTTTTATGTAGTCAAACTTATAAATCTTTTACTTTACAGCTTCTAGGTTTTAAGTTATGCTTAAAAAGGCTTTCCCCACACTAAGAATTTTAAAAAGGAAAGCTCTTCCACGGTTTCTCATACTTATACAGTTTCAATTCTTATGTTCAAATCTTTGATTCACTGGAAATTTATCGTGATGGAAGGAATAACGTAGCAACCTAAACATATGTCATATACACATGCACAAATATATACACTGTTTCTCCCCAAATGGGGCGGTAAGTTGTTTCTACATCATTTATTGAATAATCTATCCTCTAGCCCACCGATCTGAAATCCCACTGCTGTCATATACTATGTCCCTATGTGGATTAGCATCTACACTGGATTCTCTATTCTATCCTCTGTCTATTTCTGTAATCAGCACCTGTTTTAATTACAACAGTTTTTATTTTATGTTTTATTTTCTGGTAGGGTAAACCCCATCTCCTATACTCTTCCTTGTCAGTTTTCTTGGCTATTCGTGAGAGTTTATTTTTCCACATAAACTTAGTAAAGTTCTAACAAGGCCCAAAATGAATTCTGGTAGATTTTGAGTGACACTGCATTACACTTTTATATATTTACAATACCGAGTCTTCCTATAAAAAACAAAGAGATGGCTTTACACATATTTAAGTTCTGTTATCTCACTCAGTAGTTTTAAGGTTTTTCTCATGTGGGTCCCACACATTTCTTTTTAAGTTTACTCCCAGACATATTTTCCTCCTTTCTACTATTGAAAACGGGATCTTCTATATTATACCTCTTAATATTTATAAGTAGGAAAACTACTGATCTTTTCCCAGTATACTTTTTCAAGATAGATTTTCTATTTTGCCATAAAATGACCCATGTTATCAAGCTTCATAAATTTTGTTAAAGTAATACACACATACAACAAAAAATCAAATAGCAGAGAACTATAAAAGCAACAAATTCCAGCCTCACTCCATACCTACCTTCAGTCCCCTTTCCAGAAGCAATAATTTTTAACTTTCTATTTTTAATTATCCTGGTAGTTACCTTCATAACTCTAAATAACATGAGAAAGCTATTGGTTTTGTATATTAATTTTATGACCAGTTACCTTGATCAAGTCTCTTATTTATAGTAGTATTTCTCCAGGGTTTTACAGGGATATAATCATATTATTTGTAGTTAATGATAATTTTTCTCTCCTCCTTTCTTATTTCTAACCTCTTATTGTTTTCTCTTGTCTAACTATCCTGGATGGTACTTCTAGAACAAGGTTAAAAAAAACGGTGTCAGTGGGCATCCTTGTCTTAGGTCTGAAATTAATGGGAATGGTTGCAATATGTAAATATGTAACCATGATTTTGAGTTTCTTGAGGTAGATGTGTTCGATCACAATAGGGATATCTTTAAAGTGCTTATCAGTAATGACTGTCAAATATCTTTCTGGCATCCACTGAGAGGATTATATGTTTTTCTCTTTTGACCCATTAATGTGGTTAATTATAGTAAAAGATTTACTAACCTTGAAATATTCTTGCATTCCTGAAATAAACTCTATTTGTCTAAAGTATATTATTCGTTTAATATTCTACTGACTGTTTTATTCAGGTGTTTCACCATAAGGGAGAAAAGGATTAATCCACAGTTTTTTCCATTGGGATTTGCTACTGTCAGGTTTTGGTGTTAGTGTTATGTTGGTTTTGGAAAACAAACACAGCAGCTTCCCCTATGTTATATATGTTCCTGGGAAGAGTTTAAATGGCATTGGAAATTCTCTCTTCCTTGAAGATTTAACAGAATTCACCTGCAAACCTACTTGTGCTTTGGGATTTTGGTGTCATCTCTGATCCAATTTTAAAAGAAGCGAACGCAATGTTTTGTATTTCTCTATTAAAAAAAGTACAACAAAAACTATATTATTTGCATATTGTCTTTGATATTTTGTCTACAGAATACGCCCTTATTTTATCATAAACTTAGGACACTGCTATAGTCCTCACTTCTCACTTCCCACCTAATATACTATTCTCAGATAAGGCACCGCAAGACATACCTATCTACGAAAATCAGAATCTCAATACATCATGTGTAGCCCAATCTTTTAAGCTCTATACTATTGAGTAGGCCCCACTGCCTACTCAATTATCTCCACTTAGAGATTCCATAAATACTTCAAATTCAATATATCCTACATTTAGTTCATTATCTGTTCCCCCTCAAATCCTACTCATCTTCTGTGTTCTCTCTATTATTGAATGGTATCACCATCTACTCATTTGCCAAGCTAAAAATATTTATTTCCTCCTTTTCCCTTACTCCCTACATCCAGTCAATTACCATACCCCATGTACTAAAGTTTTATAAATAATTTTTAAATATATCATTTGAACTGTCACTACGTTAGTATAGGCCACCATCATTTCTCATCTGCTTTCCATAACAGCATTCTGGCAGATCGATCTGATTCTAATATTCATTCAATCACCATAATGCAGCCAGTGATTTCCTTTCTAATGTATCAATTAGACCCTGTCCTTCCCAGATTAAAATTCTTTAAGGACTTTGCAGTACCTTCAGGACAAAGTTCAATGTCCTTAACAGAGCAGTCCCTCAGAGATTTAATCTCTCTTTACCCTTCTGGATTCACTGTTTGAGACTGGCTCCCTCCAACTCTACGTTCTAGTCATATCTAATTACTTAGGGTTCCTAGACTGCATACGATGTTCCACTCCTGGTCTTTGCACATGCTCTTTCTTCTCTCTGCAATTCTTCCCCTCTGTTCTCATCCTACAGATTCTGGCTTACATATTACTTCCCCCAGGAAGCCTTCCCCACCCAAACCCCCCATCTTGGTTGGATCCTTCTCCTGTGTTCCCAAGCACCCTCTGTAAGGACCAGCCTGTGGGGTTCTTTGCTCTTTCGGCAGGCTACAAACTCCTTAAGGGCAGAGACTGTCTTATTTACCATATGCCAGTACCTGGCACAAAGCTTGGCACACAGTATGAGCTCATTACATGTTTGCTCAGCGGATACATGAATGAGTGAATAAAGGGATGGAAAAGCACCATCAACCTGAAGGCACATTTGGCACTACTGGCTTATCCTGTGTAGATCCCATCATGTTTTTCTGAACTTGACTGTGTCTCCCAAGCTCTCTTGACTGGTCACCTCTGTGACCCTGGCTCATATACAGCAAGCTGCTAAAATTGGGGTGGTGTATAACTGAACAATGAAGAGATTTTTAAAAATTGCAACTCTGAAGTATCTATACAGTAAGAAATCAAGGAAAGTTTCCTACGGCAAGAGGTACTTATTGCATTAACATCATAGCTGTCTGATCATTACTCACTAAAGAAATGTGGTTCTCTGGAGAAATATTACTGAATTTAGCAAGAAATTTCTCAGCAGCATTTCTCTTGGCTTGTTTTTTTGATGCTCCCTTTCCTAAAGAAAGAAAAAGAAATGGTCAATTTAGAAAAGAAACTAGTGTCTGTAGAGGATGATCAAATGTCTAAAATATTGTGTTTAATCAAAGAACAACCTCATGGCTTTTATACACCAGACTATTCTTTGTCTGATCTGATATCTTCACTTGTTGTGCTTCAGACAGCTATTAATTCTGACATTTTTGAAGGTATTTCTTTTCTTTAACAGTTTATCTTTAATAGTTACACTTTCACAGTTATATTTCCCTATGCCTAGCTTTAATAAACATACTTGGTTTAATTCTGCCCAAATATTCAAGCTTATCAAGGTCCATCTGAATTACAACTCCTATCTCTCAATGTCTATTTCCTGCGTACAATCTCCCATAAACTGACACCTATGTGGAATTTCTTTCTTTAATAGGAATACGAAGGGCATAGGCGATGCTGTAATTGAAAGACACCAGAAATATCATCTACTTCCATGTTTTTGTTTTCCAGATTTAAAAACTGAGACCCAAGGAGATGAAGTAATTTGCCTAACCCTGCAAACCAAGGATTACACTGGGAACAGAAGCAGAGCTCTGTGCTGCTTTCTGCACTGGCCCACACTACCGCTTCAGGGCAAAGAGTTGCTTATTACTTGAAACTAACATCTAACACCAAGGTAAAACTCCATCTCGAGCCACTTTAAAAATGATAAAAACATGCTAGAGAAGTTACAACAGGAATGCTCTCTAATACTTTACTGACTTTTTTCTCACAGTATTGGCCTTTACAACATAGATGTCACTATAATTCAAAAGGATAATTTCTACTTTATTTTTATATCACTGAAATTTTCTTGCGATCCAGTCTCTTTTTAATCATCTTGTTTTCAAACATAATCTTCTTTTAGTCCTCTTACTGTTGCTTTTTTTCTCCAAAATGAGTTTTTTTAAGTCACTAATATATCAATGAAGACTGTTTAAAGAGTTAATTACTTATTTTGTCTATCCATGATTTCTTAAAATATCAAACTAAGAAGTATAAGTATTCTTAAGCTAAATATTTATACTTAAATTCAATTGCAGAAAGTTAGAGACAGTAAAACAGGAGTGTATCAATTTTTTCCCCCACAGGAATATGTGAAAAGAATCATGACAGACATTTCTATGGGCATTTATCATCTGAAAATACTTCAAATGTCTTCAGTTGTATGAGGGTAAAAAGAAATAAGTACCAGTTTCCATAAATGACTCTAGCCTGCAAATTGTGGTATATTCTCTCTTATGAGCAGGTCCTCCCTCCTGGGAAAGGGTATACTCAGGAAGTCTCCAGCCATGATGAATAGCCAATTCCTAAAAAATCGAGATGAGGCGTTAGCAGTAATTTTTACTATGCAATGGCTCAATCACATAAATGATATTCTTTCATGATTTTGATCCCATTTTTATTTATATGTTTGAAAAGAATAATGAGATTCTGCAAGGGAAAAATGAGAGAACACCCTATATTTCCCATAGATATTCCTACATTTTAGATCTCATAAGCCCACAACACCAAAACTGAAGCAATCCTGCCATGAATGGTGTTCTTTCCTTAAGCTACAGTGAGCGGATATCAAAGAGTTAAAACAGAAAGACAAGCTACTGTCGTCCCCTTTGGGAACATCACAGAGGACATCTATAGGTCTCACTGCCATCAGTTCCTAAAGCCTCTCCCCTCCTAGCTACAGACTTCCATCCCCATAGCTGGCTAACTACTGCATTCGATGAAGAGCAGACGAGGAGCAGACACAGCACACAAACAGACCTGGACGAGGTTGAGGAAAGAAGGGGAAGAAAACTACAGACAATCTCACAGAGCAGGAAAGAGACCAAGGGACTGGATGACGGGGAGGTGAGCTGTCCAACAGAGCACATGGATAATCTGCAAGAAGGATATTCTGCATACAGAAATTCAAAGCTGAATATATTTCTTTCTGGTAGAATAAACAAAAAGACTACTTCCCTTTTCTTGAGTTAGGTTACCCAATTTGGGTTCTTTATAAAGTCTTCTGTCTCAACAGAAGTAGAAAGAGGTTTGTCACAAGAGTGGCAAGAAATATTCTTAAAGTATAAAACACTCTACCCATGTGCACTGAGGTCCTGTTGATCTCAAATGAGAATTCCACAAACCAAAGGCAGATACTGTACATGGAAGAAAATCCAAAACGTAAATAAACAGGAAAATAACTTCAAGTTAGTGCTGTAATATCTAATGATCATAACTTGGAAAACAAAATATTACACCACCTTATCTTTAAAATATTAATTCCTTGTCTTAGCCCCTATAATATCATCAATTTATGACATCTTTCTTCAGTAGACAAAATGTTAAGTATGGAAAAACTGTGCGACTTACTTGTAGTGAACCAATGGGATTAAGCTGGTTCTTTGGTTGCTTGGAAGGGTCAGGCATTAAGGGGTCAGGAACTGCAAAGCTAAACATTGTTTTAAAGTGTTATAAAACCAAATAATTTCCCCCAGATTATTAAATAAATGACAAGGTTTTCTATTTAACCCTCTATGCCTTTGCTCTTGTTCCTTCTACATGAGATGCCCCTCTCCGCCCCACCTTCTATGAGAATCTGATCTACTCATCAGCCAAGGTATATCTCAAATGCTACTTTCTCTAAGAAACCTATCCTTTTACCCCAATGGAACATAATTACTCGCTCTTTTGAACCATTATAACATTTGGTTTGACTCTTTCTCAAGCAAATTATTTTACCATAAATTATACACTCTTACAAATACACATAATTTGTCCATCCCTCACCATACCTCTCCCCTGTTCAGACTGTAAAATCCTTGACGGTAGGGCCTGTCTTACTTACCTTCATAAACCTTGTAGTGCTTTGTATATAATAGGTGCTCAATAAAAATGTATTTAAATAAAATATACTACTGTTACAATTACACGAAAAGGGAAGAATGACTATTAGTCAGGAAATTTAGCCTGGCAATGTGAATGACAGAGATCCTAAATGTTGTTTTCTCATCCAGAGAATTATGGAAGAAAGATCTGTTGACTTATCATCTGCTCTATGCTAGAATAATCCTCCCAAGATTTATACGCATCCCGCATAAAATAGATGGCCTGCATGAATCTGGTTTCAGCAAGTGGGAATCGTGATCAGGGAAAAAGAGAACAATCTCTTGCAAGCAGTCCGAAATTACTAGTTTCTTGGGTGAGAGGTGCCTAACACTGAATAAGCTGCAGAAAAAGGTTACCTACAGCTGGACCACTGCAGAGTCATTTCTCCCATGACAAATGAGGTTTACTTATGGCCACCTGATTTAAGTTTGTTTCCTAACTGCCAGAATTTCACGCTTTACATAGGCTGACGAGGTACAAATATTCACTTACAATGCACACGCCGAAGCTACCCAAATAATTGTGATGGAGAAGTGAGAAAGTCTCTGTATTAAATCAGGCCACTTTAGGCCTGATTACAGCTTAGTAATCCCCATCTTATCTGTCAAGAAGCACAAATATATAGTAAAGTTTGTTAGCGTTTTTTGCTGACAAAGTGAAGTGCCCAGGTGCAGAAAGGACACTCCGTACACTCATTTCTATGAATATACTCAACACTATGGGTTGACCTTTGGGCTGCACAGAAATAGCACGGCCATCAACGGTGAGAGGAAAAACCAATACCTGCCATGCCATTTGGCATGTCTAGAAAGCTAGCATAAATCAATTATAATGTATGACCATAAAGAATCAAGCATCATTTTGTAAGATCCAAGGCTTGTCACTGGTTAGTTCCAAACCACCCAAATGGTTTAGAATGACTTAGAAAGGAGGAGCACTGCATGCAAGCCTAAATACATCTCTAAGCCAATAGTTTTGCTATGGATGGGGAACAAAAAAACCACCCTCAATTCCCATGGGCTTCTGCTGTCAGCTATGAGCAGATTATACCAGATTACATTCCAAGTATATCTGAGTGCACGTAAAGAAGAATTTGAAGGCACACCACGCTGCAGGGTGTGCTCATCAGAAACCAAAGGACAATGCTTCATGGTGCATGAGTTGCTCCAGGACCAACTCTCTTTCCAAAAGCGCCTAGAGTGACAACAAATTTATTTTGGAAAGATATGTCAAGAATTAACACCCCACTTAAGATCCTCTGTATTTGGTATACATTCTATAATACAAGGAAATCTCTTTGTCTCCTTCCAAATTGGAATTCCTATAAGAGTACTTTTAGCTGATCTTTTTCCACCTTGTTCTCTTTAGTGTAGAAATAATTAAAGTCTTAATACAGTAAGATATTTGCCAGAAAAACTCTGGTTTTCTACTGTTGCACCCCATCTGGAAAAAACAATGCCTAGTTCATAAAAACCTTCATTTAATAGTTACTTACTGGATTTAATTTCTTAAGGATAAAGTTGTCTTTAATGGATGACAGGTTTTTACAGGAAGTAGAATTTTCGAGCTAGATACTAATGATTGTTCACTTTCTTGCTTTTGTGAGCATGTTTAAACTTTTAATCTTACCTCAGCCAAGATATTTTTGAGCTGCAGAATACAAAAAAGTTTAGCTCACCAAATACTTGCATTGGCTTTCAAAATGTTTATGGCAGCCTCTGCAGCTCTATGTTTCGCCAGCTTCTTACTTGTACCTTCACCTGAATTAAGATTAAAAAAAAATCTTTATACCCTGTGAAAATGTGAGGCTTGCACATAACGGTTTTCATAATACAAAATAAAGTCACGACAGGTTTTATACATACACACTAAGTAATAAAAACATATACTATATACAGTTATTCACTGTAATAAAATATTCACAAGAAATTAACATACTAAAAATGATTTCAGAAGTTCTATGTATTTAACTCTGCACATACCGGTATAAAAGATCCTTATCTACATTATATATGTTTATTACATAAAATGGTAATAAAGTAGACCATGTCACACCTTCCGAACAAATGCAACTTAGTATTTAACTCTAGAAGAAATTCTGTAGCAAGAAGTCTCCTTTAAGGAAGCCACTTACAGCAACACTGTCTGACAGTAGAATGTGCCGAAATTTATTCCAACAGTCCATCCTCTACTGGATTAACCCCTCTGATTGGCTAAGCAGTCATGGCCACATGCTGGGTATACTGGGAGAAGTTTATATAGGGAAGAAGGTCAGAGCTTATGTTACGTGTCTTCCCTATATCTGTATCCCTTACAAGGGTAGCTAAGGGGGCAGCAGGGGACAGGCCTGACTAATCACGAGACTGATGCCTAACTTTAGAAAGCAATCACACCTGGTAAACGGTGAATTCAATCTTTTTTCTTCTGAGTTCAAACTAGGTGTTGAGACCCTCTGAAACTGTTATCAGAATGCTGCTGTCCATTCCTCTGGTGTGGAGGAAAGAAATGGGACACGGAACAAATTTCAAGTGTGATCCTCAAGAGTCAGAGGACACACAAACAATACTTATTCATCCACTAACACAGGTGTTAAGCATACATTGAAGAACTAAACAGACTGCCTGCCCTTAAAAAGCACACAACCCAGGGAGGGATTTCGTCTGTAAACAGGCATCTGAAATATGGAATGGTATGTGTTACGACACGCCTCAGTGCAGGCTGCAGGAGGCACACAAAAGGGGCAGCTCCCAACTCTTGGGAAGGGTTCAGAAAGGTTTCATGAAGGAAGAGATAGCTGAATGGAGACCTGAAACATCAGTTAAAGCTAGCAGGGTGAAGAGAGCGGGGGGTTAGGAACAGCATTCTAGGCAGAGAAAACACACCTGCAAAGAGGTAACACAGGACAGGATGTGCTCAAGGGCCCCAAGTAGATGGGTACAGTAAGAGCCCAAGGGGAGGAATTTTGAGACAAAAGGCTAGAGAGTTGGAGGGGAGAGGGAGAGCTCAAGGAATAGTCTCTTAAATTTGTTTCTAAAATTTAATGTGCATAGGAAATGCCCGGGAATTTTGTTAAAAGGCAAACTCTGATCCAGCATGTCTGGCATGGGGCCTGATATTCTGCATTCCCATCAAGTGCCCAGGGGATATCAATCCTGCTGCTGATCACATTTTGAGAAGCAAGGTTCTAAGTCATACTAAGAAATTTGCATTTATCCAGAGGTTGATGGGGAAACCAATGACTGGATTTTAAGCAAAGGAAATAACATGAACAGATGTGAATGCCAGAGAGAACACTCTGGTTGGCCCGTAGAGAATGGACATCACAAGACTAGAAGCTGAAAGAGCAGCTACAAGACTGTAGCTATAACCCAAGTGGGAGATGGCAGTGGCCCGGACAGTAGCAATGGGGAGATGAGAGAAGCAGACAGGTTTAAGAGATATTTAGGAAGTAGGGCTTGGTGACAGTCTGGACAAGGGGAAGGAGTCAAGAAGATGAAACCAAGATTTCTACTGTGAGCAAATCAGTGATGGTGGTGGCTTTCCTGGGCTAGGGAATGCAGGGGGAATGGATGTGAGAAAGAAGAAGATGGATTCAGTTTGGGACAATAAGAGACTGAGGTGACTTCCGGTCACCCAAGTGAAGATGTCCAGCAAGCACAGGCTGACACACTGTTCTTTAAGTGGGCCTGGGCTGAAGATAGAGACTTCAGAATTCAGCCTTTTAGATAGTATCTGAAGATGTGGAGGCAGATAAGCTTGAACAAGACAGGGCAGCATGAGAAAAGGTGGGGGCCTACCTAGGCAGAACAGTTGTTACAGGTTGTTAACCTCCGATCTAAAACACACTGAGGGAAAAAAGGCTACTACTTCTTGAATTTTCACTAAATATTTAAAAATAGACCAGATAAAGCACTAATGCAATGTTGATTCTATAGTTCATATGAGGGATCTTCCAGCTAGCACCTACAATCCACCTAACTCATATAGACAAAAAAGCTTCAAAATTTTCAAGTGGCTTCTATGAAAATAGCGGACTCCAGATTTTCAGGGACACAAACAAATGATAGCTTCAGATTACCAGATGGTAGAACTTCAGCCTTCCTACTGAATTTTCTTCTTGGTATTATTCCAAATTAAATTTAGTATTCAGTATTTTTTATGTTTCAATTAAATAAGATACATAAGAAATAAAATTTCTAAATCTACAAATGGGCAACTTCAGTTATCATTTGCTCAAGTTCACAGACCATAATAAAGCTGAATCTGAATTGTGAAACGTCGATGCCATGTGACTCTGGGCACACTACTTAAAATCTCTCTCAACCTGTCTTCTCATGTATAAAAAAGGAGATAACATCTTATTAAAATATCTGTACAGAGTCAGGATCTAGAAGCTGCTATGCGATACAGTGTATTCGAGCCTTCTGCCTTCCTCATTTTGCTTGGATACAGAATCGAGTGTGGTACAACGGGCCCAAAGCGCCAAATGAGTCCGTACCTAGACAGTAGAGGCTCCAAAAATTCTGAGGTTATGACTCCTGGCATCTGCTATAATCTATGAAAGTGGACAGCACCTACTGATGCAGCTATGACTGCTCCTAGAACCTTCCTGCTTCTCCCTAATTCTTGGAAGAATCCTAGGAGAATCCTAAGGTATGTTTGTGAGCTTCTCTTGGTATCTGGGGAAGAGAAAATTAGGGAAAGAATCAGATGAACTTGCAAAGTTTCAATGACCTGAGATGAGAGGTCTCAGTTTCAAGAGCCTGCTCCTCACAGCTGTCTCCGGTAAAAACAGCACTTTTCCGAATTGAAAAGCAATACCAAGTCTTGCCGGCCAACCCCCCTGGTCATCTGGGTTAACTGCGCATACAGACCTGTGCACGTTATGTCACCAACTGTTACTCTGAAGGTGAAAGTGGGCACGTGTATTTGCACATCCGATCTTTCACATTCATAAACCGGGATGTTCTTGGTCTTCATGCCGTATTCGTGTAATACCTGAATCGGTGTTTTCCCTGGCTTAGCTGTAATCATCTTGCCCAAACTGCAAAAAACAGAAAAAGGTGTGCTTTGCATGCCAAAGCGGGAAGGGAGGCAGAAGCATACAGAGGCTAGTTTTGACCGCCACCAACGGTGACGCGGGAGGCGCCGAAGGTCCCCGGCAGCCAGTGCCAGGGCCGGCGAGGCGCGCCAATCTCCCGGCCCCGCTGCAGTGGGCCCCGGGCAGGGGCGGGCAGGGGCAGGTAGGGGGAGGGAGGTCTGTAGGGAGATAACTTGAATACCAGCAGGAAGCATTCGCAGGGGACCAGAGCGGACACTGGAGCTGCAACCTCTCCAGACCAAGCCCACAAATACCTTCCGAGGGTGGCGGCCGCGCGCCACCTCCGCCCACCCCGCCCACCGCCCGCGGCCGCAGGAGGGGCGGGGCCAGGCCGCAGACCCCGGCCCGCGCACCGCCGAGAGGGCGGGGCCGAGCACCCGCCGGTCCGCCTGCAGCCGCGGGGGCGACGGCGCCGGGAAGGGGCTTTACCCAGAATGCAGCTGGGAAGCCGGCTCCCCCGCCCCCGCCTCTCCTGCCCACCGCTCCCGGCCCTGCCGTCTCGGCCTCCACTGCCCGGGCGCTGACCTGAAGGTCCCGCTGTCCTCGCGCTCCAGCGGCGGGGCCGCGGCGCGATGCCTGCTCTGGGACATGGCGAGAAGGGACGGCTCGGCGGCCGGAGGAAGAGCGGTGCGGAGCGACGTCCTCGCTCCCCGGGTCGGCCGGTCCCCGAGCGGAGAGCTCCAGCGTCGCCACCGCCGCCGCCTCCCCTCCTTCCACTCCCCCTCTCCTCTCAGCTTGCGTCCCTCCTGCGAAGGGGACGGGCGGGGGCGGAGGCGGAGCCTCGGTGTGGCAGCGCCGGCCCGGCTCCCGGCCACGCCCCCTCGCGGCCCGGGCTCCGTGCCCTTCTCCAGGCCCAGCCCCGCCCACCCGCTCCCGGTCCCCTCGGCGCCAGCCCCGCCCACCCCCTCCAGGTCCTGCCCCTCGAAGCCCGGGCTCTCGGGAGGTCCAGCCCGTGCCCCGCCTTCGGCCCCCGGCTTCTGGGCGGCCAGCAGCGCCAGGCCGCAGTTCTGTGTCTTTATACGGAGGTTATTTCCTGCCCGGAGAGGCTTGTCCGGCAGGCAAGCCTCACAGAGTCTGTAAGGCCTGAAGCTCAGCCTTTTTTTTTGGCGGGGGAGATAGGGGGATGGATGAGGGTTGCGTCACTTTAAGAAAAAGATTTGAAAATTCCAAATGCAAAATTGCTGGAGAGCCTCCCCGGGCCTGGCCCCGAAGCTTGAGACTCGCGGAATATCCGCTCCTGAGGGCTGCGGGGGGCTCTTCCGGTGCCCACGTTGCCTTTGGGAGCTCGCGGGGACGTCCTCAGAACCGCCCCCCCCCCCCTTCTGCGGCGTGGGCTCCATTGTCTTCTAGGCTTTCGTCGCGAGACGAATGCAGGGCCAGCAGATCCCAACAAGACACGTTGGGTGTAAACGAAATCTTCCTGTGGACTGGATTCCAATTAAATGCTCTTTCTGCACACCTGTGTTGGTTGTAATGGCGTTTGCCTGGGATGCACCACCTTTGATGGGGTCAGACAGCGACAAGAGATGTACCGGTTCTCTAGGAGTTTACTAGCCACTTGGAGAAATTACTCGGTGTGCTTTCTCGGTGTTCTGGAAGATTGTTTTGCACAATAGTATTTGCAGGAAGGAATATTATTAAAAGCTTATCTTTTGGTTGCATGTGAGCCCTGGATGCTTGAAAGCAAGTGAAAAAAATTGTCTAGAATCCCATAAAATTGATTTATAGTATTTGAAGCTCGAATTAAGCCTATTCTCTCTTCTTTCCCCTACCGCCTCTATATGTGTATGTATATCAAGTACTATCTACTAATGTTGTTTTAATGAATATCTTATCCTAAGTACCACATAGCCACTATTTCACAATAGATTAACATCCACATAACTATGAAATACATTTCAGCATTCAAATTTGTTTCTAAAATTTATTTTTAGCTACAAAAATCCTTTAAAAACAAGCCAAAGCTGTATATAACTCTTTAAAGGTTGGTTAACTGGAATAATGTGATGAAACAGAAAGAAAATAAATGCAGCAGGACCCCACTTCAAAGAGATATTGTCTATGTGCCAGCTTCTAAGTAAGAAACCTACGTGTCAGGATACACTTATTTATATGTAATGTGGCTTTCATTTGGTATTTTATAAAGATCTGCATATAATTGTTTCCTTATATTCTGTGAATTTATGTTTTATATTATTCACTTGGTTTTGTAAGGATACAAGAAAAACGAATGAAATGCTCGAACAATGAACTGTGTACCAAAAGAATTCAAAACAGCACTTTTCTGTTGCCAAAATTGGCATGATGCACTTGTGAAGGAGTTCCCTTTGGACTAGGTCCACAGTAGATGGTGTCCAGCGGTAATGTTAGTACCTAAATGGCATTGTTCCCAGAGGGCTATATGCTTCCAGCAAAACTGACAAACCGCTATCAACTGTGACCTTCATCAAAGACATTGGTAGTATTTTATAATTACTAGCTTTCTGTGTATATTTTAGTGCTATAGACTGCAATTCCAAATTAGACTTGCTTTTAGTGTATCATTTTACATGGTTGATCTATAATTCATTACCTGAGCACACCAGGGGAGGCAGTGTTGTGAATTGCACGCTGGTAAACTACTTGATGAAGCTATGCTTTGTATTTTTAACATGTATAATTATATTTAAAATCAAGCAAGGCTTAGTTTTGTGCCTGATGTTCTTTGAAAATATGGATTTCTTATCTGAGGGTTGCAGTTGATGATGTTTTAGTACTATTTAATATGTTTGCGGCTGCTACCAAGAGCTTTGTCAAACAAGTTGGAGATGGAGGGAGATTAGTTCCTGTTCCAAGCCTCAGTGAGGCTGACAAATACCAACCTCTAAGTCTGGTCGTGAAAAAGAAGCGATGCTTTCTGTTTCCTAGATACAAGTTTACCTCAACACCTTTTACACTGAAAGATGTTCTTCTAGGAGACAGAGAAATTTCAGCTGGTAAGTTTAAATGTCTGTTTGGGAGTGACTACTCATTTAGCTACATTATTGGTAATCTAAACATAGATTGTTTATACTACTTATGCTTGTAATATTTACACATTTTCATTGATAAAAGTAATTTTTATTACTATGGCAGTAATAATATTATTAGATGAATAATGCCTGTAGTTTATATAATATCAAATCTCATTAATTGAATAATTTTCAAACCTATTTTATAAGATTATTGCCTAATCTTATTTTAATTATTTTGTAAATTGTTTTAACCAAATCAACTTAGAACATGACATAATATATTTCTTCGTCTATAAAATGGCGTATTGTTGGCTCTTACCTATCTCACATGGTCAAATGAGATGAAAGTAATTTATATTTTTTTATGATTCGGTTATTACAATTGGTAAACTGAAATGAATTGCAGGCCGGATTAAATTGACATTTGACAAATTATTTCTTGTAATTTTTTCTTTCAACCTTTTCTTTCAACTTTTCTTTCAACCGCCCAGTGGATCTTGATGCTTAAGAAGTTCTGTTGGCCAAACAGATAATTTGAGTTCATTTTAAGTACTCTGGCTATTTATTTCTTCTTGCAGTCAAATTAATTGAATTGCTGTTTTTAATCTTGGTTTGATATGTTGCCTTTCTCAATATTTGGGTAATTGAGTCTTAAATAGTAAAGTAAAGTGCTAATATATATAATCTACATTAGATGAATTCAAGACATTTAAAAAGTATTAATTTCCATTCTTAAAGGTATTTCATCTTATCAGTTACTGAATTATGAAGATGAATCAGATGTTTCACTCTATGGAAGGCGAGGCAACCATATTGTGAATGACGTTGGGATTAACGTTGCTGGATCAGATTCCATTGCGGTAAAAGCTTCATTTGGTATAGTAACCAAACATGAAGTGGAAGTATCGACATTACTCAAGGAAATTACTACACGGTCAGTATAATAATCCTTAATATACTTCACTATTTTCATTAGATATTTTGATTACATAAACTTCATTACAAAGAATGCTTAAAACATTCAGGTTATATTTTTACTAGTGTAATTTATTTGATTTGTTTGAAATACTACGAATTAGTAATATATCCAAACTTTGGTAGATATCCAAAATCATTTGGTTTTAAACAGGATTTTTAATTGTTCCACAAAATCACTTTGGCTCTACACACATTTGCTAAATTATTAGATTAAAAGAATATAGGAATCTGTTTGCAACAAATCTAAGAGTCTTCTCCAACATACTCCTGTAAGAAGCATGTTTTAAGAAAATAGAAAGGAGAAGCAGATTATTCAAGTTGTTTTGAGCATTCTTTCTGATTTGTATTAGGCCCGCCTGGATTTACTTTGAGTTAAGGTGGACTGTGAATGAATAACACCTGATTGCAAAGAATGTGTTTGATTATATGTAATTAGATGTTACAGATTTTTGTGAATGTCTCTCTTCTTTATTTTAGAAAAATTAATTTTGACCACAGCTTGATACGTCAGTCAAGGAACAGCAGAAAGGCTGTACTGTGCGTGGTCATGGAAAGCATTCGAACCACACGACAGTGCTCGCTGTCTGTGCATGCTGGCATTCGTGGGGAAGCCATGCGGGTAAACCACACTCATTAGGCTTCTCTTACTAAAAAACTGCAATGGGAATTTTTACAAAGTATTCAATTTCTAATGAGACGTGTATTTTGTCAGATGTTGAGAGTAAAGAGCTGCAGTTCTTTACAGGATTTTGCACAATAATGGTTTTAGAATATGAAAAAAATCCAAGAAAGTATGGATTCTAAACGTGTAGTATAATGCAAACAAAACACGAATCATTGTGAAATAATGTGTGTATTGGAGTCCCTCCTATTACAGTTTAAATGCATTTTAAGAATAAAAATTGAATGCTTATATTAAATTCTTTGACTTTATTTTTAAGTGATTTTTTGTTTATACTTGAATTTTTTAAGTTGAATTTATATATATATATATTTTTTTTTTTTTAAAGATTTTATTTTTTCCTTTTTCTCCCCAAAGCCCCCCGGTACAGAGTTGTATATTCTTCATTGTGGGTTTTTTAATTAAATCAATTTTCCTAAAACAATATTGTCAATGACAAAGATGCTTCATTCAATGTTAAATCTTTTTAAAAAAATCTTGAAAGTTATTTGTTTAATTTTTAGCTTGATGATGATACTATTAGTCCTTGTCATTCACATAATAATGACACATAATAATGAATTGATTGGTTTTATTAAAACCAATTGCTAGAAAGATAGGGCTTAGTGATCATCTTTTTAAGTCTTTGCAAATAGAGGTTCTGTTCAGTGGCTACATTTAGCTGCCCACCAAATTGTTTAACATTGGATCATTTTGAGGGCACAAACTGAAACATTTACTTAATTGTTGCTGATTGCTTTGGAAAATAAGTTGATGGTTGCTTTGTAAAGTTGCTGAAAGCTCTGGGGGCTTTGGAACAGTAGACAAGGTAGGCGAAAAACAACTGTAGCACTTAGACTCAATTAGTTTGCAGTTGAAAGAAAAATGCCAGAGAACATTACTGTTGTGGTAGCACTAATCATTGACTCCGATACCAAAGTAAGTGAGGAAGTGGTGAGTGGTGTTTCCTAATATAGATCATGGGTCCCCACTGGATCATTTGGGCCTCTGCTATAAACTGTTTAATTCAAATAGGATAATTTTTGGAGTAGTGTTTTTTTGGTGGGATTGTAGGAAATATTTTGTTTCTCCATAAAGCTATCCTTACATGTTATGCTCCTTAATAATGTTATTTAATTTATTTATTTAATATAGTTTCATTTTATGGATGAACAGAATCCCAAGGGAAGGGACAAAGCTATTGTTTTTCCAGCACACACAACCATAGCTTTCAGTGTTTTTGAACTCTTCATTTACTTGGATGGTGCCTTTGGTGAGTGAATGATTTGCATGAAACACTGAAATGATTATATTTTTAAGAAGAATTTAATGGGAAACCCTCTCTCTCTGAGTGTCTAAATATAGAAGAATGATGCTGTCAGCTGTCAATCTTATGCTTGGGCGAAGTAGCTGGGAAAGACCCTCTGGTCCCTACTTACCCAATACCTCTTTCCTGCTTCTTGGTGATACCCGACTTACAATAATAGATAAGAGCTAAAATGCAATCCACTGACAAAGTGTTCCTTGACTTACACCGGGAGATAATAAATGACCTTCTAATATGTAGTTTTTGATGATGGCAAATAGAGGAGTAGGTAGACAGTAAGATGCTTGAAGGTATCAGGATGCCCAAACTAGGGTACACAAAGACAACTCTTCTTCAGTTTTACCTGTCATAGACCCAGCTTCCCAACTCTCCCTAGAAAATAACTTTAAAAGTACAAACGCTTCTTTTAAAATTGTCGCCTTATATAACACCTCCTTGCAGCTCACTCTAGATCTCTACCTTTCACAGGCCTTCAAGATTAGGAGGCCAGTCAGCTCAAGGCTGGGGATAGCCCAAAGGACTAGGCAAGGGAGCCCCCCAGCTGTGCTCATTTATAAACATTTTTAGACCTGTTTTTGTTTCTGCAGTTCTGTAGGAGGAGGGAATAGGGAGACCAGAAACAAGACAACACATGATAATTTTTATTTGGGACACTTCAGTAGGAGGTTTTTATAATTATATTGATTGTTAGGAGGAGTATAAACTGATAGAACTGATGTATCCATCAAAATTTAAACTGTGCATATACTTTAGCCTTACTTACACTTTTAGGATATCCTACAGATATACTTAGACATATGTGAAATGATATGGGTATAAGGATATTTAGTTCATAATAGCAAAAAATTGGAAATAAGCTTGATATCTATTATCAGCAACTAGTTAAGTAACGGTGCATCCACTATGAAGCCATTAAGAATGAGGTAGCACTATAGATCCTGACATAATCTCTAAGAGACATTTTAAAGAAATGTGCGCAGTGTGTAACTATTTGAGCCTAAAGAATTTTATATATGTACATTCATACACATGTATTCCTTTATGCTTGTAAAATATATGGAGTAATTCTGGAAGAATACACAAGAAACCTAACAGTTGTTACCTCGGGGGTGGAAAAATGAGGCTAGGGTCAGGGTAGACTAGCGATTTATTTGTCATTGTATTCCCTTTCTGTACTCTTCATTTTGTATTATGTGAATGTTACCTTTTCCAAAAATATGTAAAATTTAACTTAAAATGAATGGCATGTACTAGAATTTATCAACTACAACTAAAAGTCCCAATAAAATGAGTTGTTCAAGTTACAACATCTTGTAAAATTTTTTTTTATAGACCTTTGTGTCACTTCAGTGTCAAAAGGAGGATTTGAAAGGGAAGAAACGGCAACATTTGCACTGCTCTACAGATTGAGAAATATACTATTTGAGAGAAGTATGTCCATTGAAGAGTATTTCAAATATATTTTTTTCTTCTCTGATTAACGCTTGAGGTTATCTATTCAGTAATCCTGTCGGTTAAGGAAAAATTTAAATTTAAAAGCCACATAATTTCTTGCCTGATGGTTTAGATTCATGTAGTGTTTATAAATGCAGATTGGTTATACATTTTTTATTGTGACTTCTAACACATTTCTCTGTTTTTGTCCTTTTAGATAGAAGAGTGATGGATGCCATTTCTCGCTCACAGCTTTACTTAGATGATCTTTTTTCTGACTATTATGACAAACCTCTCCGCATGACTGATATTTCACTCAAAGAAGGGACGCATATCCGAGTTAACTTACTTAATCACAACATTCCAAAAGGACCTTGCATACTCTGTGGAATGGGGAACTTTAAAAGGGAGACGGTTTATGGGTGCTTTCAGTGTTCTGTCGACGGGCAGAAGTATGTGAGACTTCATGCAGTTCCTTGTTTTGATGTCTGGCACAAGAGAATGAAATAAAATGAAAAATGAATGTACCTTGCTGGTGTTTTAGGTGCAACTATGCCACACACTTTTTCCAAAATTCCAGAGGTTCACTTTGATGAATTGTGGCAAATTAAAAAGGGAGAAGAAAGAGAAATTAACCTGTCTGGGCATCATTCTCCTCATCTGTAAAGTGCAGATCATAATAGTGTCTACCTCATAAATTGTCATGAAGACTGATGATATTGTTTATATATATTATAAAAAGGTTTAAATATAAAATTCAGAATATAGATGTTCCTTCATAAAATCTGCCAGTCACTTCAGAAATGTTTTTGGGATTTAGTCTATCATTTTAGATAACTTTACATAGAGATTTTTTTTCCTGATTTCTCTCCCCAGTACATAGTTGTATATTTTTAGTTGTGGGTCCTTCTGGTTGTGGCACGTGGGACGCTGCCTCAGTGTGGCCTGACGAGCGGTGCCATGTCCGCACCCAGGATCCGAACCAGCGAAACCCTATGCCACCAAAGTGGAGCACACAAACTTAACTACTCAGCCACGGGGCCGGCCCCTAGAGATTTTCTAAATATCAATTTTATTTTTAATCGGTCTTTAATTCAACATTTAAGGATGGCAAGAGTGCACAAGTGGCGACTTTATGGTGCTTTAACTATTGCCCTAGGTCTGGCAAAATGAGAAAAATGTGTTAATAATTTACTGTAATCCTAAATGTTTAATTGGAGTATCAAATTAAAAGCACAGAGCTCAGCGTGGGGTTTTGTGTACAGAGTTAACAGGGTGACTGATAGTAGTAATGGGCTGCCATTCTGTGATGTACATATGCTTACTAGTTTTGTTTTTATAAATCTCACTACTGTCATTTTAAAGGTAAGGCAGCTAGGACACATTTCTTTTCTCCTTTGAAAATGTTTAAAACATTTAACATATTTAGTTCTGGGAGATCTTTTTCATCTACTCTGTAAGACATCTGAATTTTTCATACACAAACAACCAAAATTATTCATTTGCTGTACACCCTTATTAAAATAATTGCAAAAATGGTATGTTGAAATTCTAGAACTCAAAATGTATACTTAAAGCACTCACTATTAGGTATATGCTTATGAAGGCATAAAGCAATTGTGTAAATACAAAATACCTGTATACTTTATGTATTAGAATGATTAAAATTTTATTTTTTAATTATTTAAATGTTTATTAGAGTTTTAGAGTAAATCTCTCATTTAATATCATCTATAGGTTTTTAAAACATAAGTTTGAAAGCACTTTGTATGAAAATGGGACGGAAAGGTTAGACTTATAGTTTCTCTTAAAGAATAATTTCCTTATCTGTTTTTTTCACTGTATTTTTGTTTTGGGCAGCATATATGATTCAAATGCAATATGAGTATACTGATCAAAAGAAGGCTCTAGTGACTTTTTTGTATGGATATAGAGAATGAGGGCAGTTTCCAAACCAAAACATAAGAATACTGAGTTATCAACTTAGTTTATGTCAGCTGGGCAGGTTTTTCTGAGGAACGTAAAGGGATGAAAGAGTTGATGATTGAGCAAGTGAGGAGGAGTTATAAAATTGGGTATAGGAATGAAGAAATATTGGGGGGATGAACAGGTTTTTGTTTCATGAAGTGTCAAATTCTGTGCTGTGCATATGTGAAATCCACTAATCCCATGGGTTTTGTGTCCCCCCCCCACCCTTTTAAATAACAGAATTTCTAGCAGTATATCTAAAGCAGTTAAAAGATGAACAATTAACAAATGATTTGGAAGAGCAAGTTTCAGAAAATGGAAAAGCTTTGTTTTGACTCACTTGTTTTGAACAGAGCTATTTACTGCCTTACCATACTTTCTTACACATGCAGTAGGCCAAATCTTACATGGTCCAATAAATATGTGCCCTTTCTTTGGCGCCAACATGATATCCTACAGCATCTCTTACCTCTTATTCTCAACAAGTTGGACCATGTCATGATTTGACCATCACAGAAAATTGCCATGGCACTGTATATCCTCATTTGTATCCTCATTTGAATCCTCACATAGCCTCATGTGTAAAATAAATTCTACACATTTATCAAAAATTTGACGGCATACCAGTTTGTAATACTCATTCATGATTAATAACGAGAACATTGTAAAATTAAGTGACATGGGATAGAGACACCTAGAGAAAGGGAAATGGAAACTAAGAAATACGATGGCATCTATTTAAAACTATCAAGACAAAAAGTTAGGGTTGGTAGACATAAAGGCCTATGAGAAGGAAGAAGAGTAGCTTATTTAGAATGATGTCTGAAGAAGTACAAGACTCAGCAGTATAGATTTTATTATGCCTGCTATATGAGGCATAAAGTCTTTGGTCTGATCAAATATCTTTAAACATTCCCCACTGGAACAAATACCCAAGGCCAGAAGCTTGCAGCAAAAACTACGGACGGTGTTGAGGCTCTCTGGGGGACAGAGTTACACAACTAATATTTTCCTGCATGCATACCAAAGGAAGACTCTTCAGTCCCATGACTTTTATATCCTGCTATCCATAATGCTGTGAAATGCATAAACAAATGAAATGCTAATTCCTGGGTCCCTAGTGAATATTTTAAAAATATGGGGCATTGTAACATTGAAAATATTAAAAATTGGATATTTACATATTTAAGGTTAGAGTTGGGAAGAGCTTGAAGATCTTGACATAGATGTCTTCCTATATCCTGAAGGGGGAAAACTGTTCACGGGGACACAGAGGTCTGTTTCATGATGCTGCATTTTGTGTTAACAGAATAAAGCAATCAGAAACACAATCATACCTTTCTTGGAAGTTAAATTTGCAAAATAGCCTCGCATTTATTATTCCCAAATTACATGTATTGAGGGGATCAAAATATGTTCTCATGGGGGAAAAAGAGAAAATATAACTTGGAGAAATGTGACTGTTTTACATATAAAGTACAGTAAGTAGCTAAAAATATTTAGAAATAGAAATATGCTATAGTTCGTCATGTTGATATACATTGTATTCCTTGGAAGAAATGAAGCCATCACCATCATGGTCATTCTTCTTAAAAATATCTTCTAAAACCGCATTCTGATACGACTTGTCACGTGGCTTCTCATCTTTTTCAAATTCCCTTTTCAGGTAATGATTTATCTAGAGGGCCAAAACAATATTTCTTTAATAAAAAGATATCACAATAAATTTCCAGTAACTTTGAGGAAATGTTTACATAAAGAAACTCAATACTTAAGACTACTTATAATAAGTGATACAAAATTTTTATGGGGCTGGCCTGGTTGTGTGGTAGTTAAATTTGTGTGCACCACTTCCTTCAATGGCTTGGGGTTCATGGGTTTGGATCCTGGGTGCGAACCTACACACCACTCATCAAGCCACGCTGTGGCAGCATCCCACATAGAAGAACTAGAAGGACTTAGAACTAGGATGTACAACTATGGACTGGGGCTTTGGGGAGAAGAAAAAAAAAAGAGAGGAAGATTGGCAACAGATGTTAGCTCAGGGCCAATCTTCCTCACCAAAAAGCGTACCTAAAAGAAAAAAAAAGGGGCCAGCTCAGTGGCGTAGTGGTTAAGTTCACGCACTCTGCTTTGGCAGCTCAGGGTTTGCAGGTTTGGATCCTGGGCGTGGACCTAGCACTGCTCGTCAAGCCACGTTGTGGCAGCATCCCACATAAAATAAGAGGAAGACTGGCAACAGATGTTAGCTCAGAGCCAATCTTCCTCACCAAAAAGCACACCTAAAAAAAAAAACAGAGTACTTAAAAAAAAAATGAAGTAGGCAAAGGGCATTCTTGGCAGAGGGAACAGCCTAAGCACAGAGGAAACACAGAAGGCTGTTCAAAAAAAAAAATTCTTTTAAAGCTATTTGAGGTTTTATTTTTTTTAACCTTTGAAGCAATTTTCTGAAGAGAAGCTGATCTTCCAATTAGCTTCTCTTGAGACTACAGATGGTTAGTAGTACATACTCAAAGATGAACTGAATTGAATTTTGTTGAAACTAAATACCTTCTAATAATATACACTGTCCATGCTATCAAAGGAAATCCATTAGTGACTAAAATCGAACTTGTCATTTCTATAATCTATAAAATTAATGAATATGCTGTATCATCAATAAAACCCAATCACAGGTTTTGAAATAAAATTTAATTTTCTTAATTCTTCTATGCTTCTCCAGCTCTCCCCCAAATCCACAAACCATGACAATCTCTGTAATAATAATGTCAAATAAAGAACAGATATTCTGAAGTATTCCCTTTTTCTCTATATAATACAATGTTTTTCTCAGCAAAGACACATAAGCCCTGCCTCATATGTAGCTACTAGCAACACCTGACTATTAAGTACTTGAAATGTGGGTGGATCAAATTGAGATATGCTACTGTAAGGCAAAATACTCAATAAATTTTGAAGACAACCCAAAAGTATCTCATTAATAATTTTTATATTGATTTTATGTTGAAATGGTAATATTCTAGACATACTGGGTTAAACAAAACATCCTTGAAATTAATTTCACCTGTTTCTTTTTACTTTTTAAGATGTGGCTACTAAAAATTTAAAATTATATATGTGACTCAATTATATTTCCACTGGAAAACCTTAATATATATTATAGCCAAAGAAAGCAATGTACAATAGCTGGAGAAAATGTTTAGCAAGGTTGGGAATTTTAGAGGCAAGAGTATTTTTGAAGGCTCACGTTGAACCCTGAGAGATTTTTAGCAATACATATCCCAAACTCAATCCATCGGGAGTAGAGTTTATTTTAGAACGATCAATAGATTTTAATGAAAGATATATCAACTGTTCTCAAATGTGACTTCAGTCCTATAGGACGGAGATGCATTTTTTCTTCCAATAGAGCCTTAGTAATCCTACGTAGGTGTAAAGAATTTTAAACAGCCTCAAATATTCCTCAGTTTCTAAGTAGGTAAAAATATTTTCATAATGAATATTGCTGACTCTCAAAATGTACTTTTCCAGTAAACTGTAGTGAAGAGGTACAAAAAGGGAGTCAGAACATGACCTTAATTTTGCTGGTAATGGGTTCCACAGTTTCCACTTAGTAATTTAATAAAAATACTGTGTTCCCCTTCTCCCCCCACCTTACTTATACTGAAGAAATAACTGACTAAATTTGATGATGAAGGATAGTGTTTCTTTTAGCCATGTTTCAAATCCAGGCTTTGCCATGTACTGGCTGTGTGGTCCTGGAAAAATGATTTAACCTTTCTGAACCTCAGTTTTGCCATCTGTAAAAAGAGGAAAAGAGTATCTTCATTGCAGGATTGATGTGAGGCTTAGAGTCGTGTTCAGGGGTGTCAATAAAGACAGCTGTTATTATCCAAGCATACGAAAACCTCTCATCCATCCAGTGATAATGCAGCTGGTCCCTGACACCTGAGAAACACGTGGGCAGACCATAGCCAAGCAGGTCACTATTTTGGACTTTCTTTACTTTTACTTTGCAGAAAAGAACTGAAGATCCCCTAAGGCTACTGAGGAGTATTCAAACTGCAGCACGTGCCTCGATGTGCAAGGGATACTGAACAGTCTGTGTGCACAGGCTGGGGTTTGGGTACCTTGTGGATTCACCTGCAGCTGCTGTTCCTCTCAAGAGGATGAGAAGAAGTCAAGAGAAGGTACAGACTGGGGACAGTGTGCCACCCCTCTAACTGCTCCTCTGAAGGAACAAGGCAGTCCCTTACCCCTCCTCTATCACTGACCAACCAGAGTTTCCCGGGAAAGTCCTTACTAACATCTTGGGGAAGGAAGTGGAATTAGGGTGGGGAAAGGATTGGAGAGGGAGAGGAAAAGAAACAGAGAAAAGGGGCTTCCTCTTATCACTTGAAATCAATGACGCAGTTGCCTTTTATTACCTACGTAGGCGGTACAGTTATGAAAGTTAAACTGCCTCCAAACAAGAGGGGAGACAACTGGGTTACCCAATTTAAGCAAAAAGAGTCTAGTCAGTGAGATTAAGGAAGGCACTAGACTTCAATGAAACAAACACTAGCCCTGAAACATTCATGCTGGGAATTCCCTGAAAGAGGCAGGGTAGACTCATGGTTAAGAGCACCACAGTGGAGCCACATCGCTGGGGTTGCAGTCTGGTTTTGCCACTTACAGCTGTGTAACCTTAAGCTAGTTACTTAACCTGTCTGGGCATCATTTATTTCCCTCATCTATAAATTGGAGACGATGACAATAGTGTCTGCCTCATAAACTGTCATGGAGATTAAAGGAGTTCACACACTAATGAATTTATAATTGTACCCGGTACTGAGAAAATGTGATAAAATTATCTATTATTATTATTATTCTGAGATCTTTATTAATCCTTCAATTCATATATAAGACTAACTGGGATGCAGAAGCTAGGGAGCTGAACTTCTGGCTCCTCCTGACCAACCTTCTAGCCCACGCAATTCAAATTCTTGCTAGCTCTTTTCATCATCTCATGTAATCCTTGCCATCCTATGAGGTGGGAATTATTTGCCCTGTGACAAATTCTTACAGTGCTGCTTGAAAGAGATCTGCCCCTGTAGTCTAGATGCTGGAAATGTCCTGTAGAGATGAGTTTAGTATTTTAATGACCCTCTTGCAGCAGGGAGAAAGGAAATTGAACAGGATGATCTGGTAACAAATTTTATATTGAAAAAGCACATTTTCTTCTTGGAGCTTAGATTTTTTTGTAACCAGCTCTATAAAAGCAAAGTAATCAGCCCACACTAGGTAGAAGTAAAAAAATCATAGCTGTAACACAGAAGTATTTAAATTGTGATAAAAAATTAGATTAGACATATGAAATCTGTTTGAATTACCTCGGCTTTAGAGAGTTGCCTGTCATTGTCCGTGTCTATCTGTTTAAATGTTTCAATGCTTCGTGGTCCTTTCGTCACGGCATAAAGTTCAATCTCAAAAATCAATGTTGCATCAGGGGGAATCTTGCCTTCGGCTAAAGGTATAAATTTTTTTAACAGTTTAACTTACATGAAGATAACGTTCAAATATTTATTCACAAATAGCCATTATGGCATTATGATTACATTATTCATATTTATAAAAACTGCTTTCTAAATACTTTTTAGGATTTTTTTCCATATGTTTTTACATCAAGTCAGTTCTAAGGACCTAGCAGACCATTATTTCCTGGTTAAATTAAAATAAATATAAATCATGTAATTTTTATTAATATAACCCATCATTATACAGCAAAGAACTGGTGCAGACAAGAAATGCATGGGCAGAAAAATTTCAAAGCGTAGATCAGTAATCTTTTAGAAAATGATTTTGTGTAGTTATTTGGAAGCATAAATAAAACATACGTATCAATATATTTGACTTTCAAGTTCTTTACAGACGTTAAAAAATAAGCGCAATGAGGGGCTGGCCCCATGGCCTAGTGGTTGGGTTTGGTGCACTCTGTGTGGGCAGGCCGGGTTTGGTTCCCGGGTGCTGACACACACCACTTATCAGTGGCCAGGCGGTGGCAGAGACCCACATATGAAATGGAGGAAGACTAGCACAGATGTTAGCTCAGGGTGAATCTTCCTCAAGCAAAAAGAGGAAGATTGGCAACAGATGTTAGCTTAGGGTGAATCTTCCTCAGCAAAAAAAAAAGTGCAATGACAGAATAAACCAGTAACAATTTTATGAAGAAATTTCTAATCACAATAAAAAATTTCAGTATTCAGTTGAATAGTTCTCTTTAATAAAGTTAACCTATTAACTGATGTCACAGATGATTTTAGCAAGCTATGGGCTATTTCAGATGACCATTTTATAAACCAACCTGCCAAAAGGACTTGCTAAGAGGCAGTGGGTGGCTTGTGTCACCAGCATATTCCCAGAGTCTCACACAGTACCTGATCCATCATGGTCACTTAAATATTTGCCAAATGAATGACGCCTACTGTTTATTTTTAAAATGGCTAAGTTTGTTCTCTGAAGGAAACAGTAATTTCTTTAATGAAAAAGTGGAGAATTCTTGCTAAAGTATTTATATAATCCAAAGAGAAAAGGGCTTTAAAGTTACAGCCAAAAGGAAAAGTGGATCAGTCACCTCCAAATCGAGGACACAGAAAAATCTACCCACACATCACGTGACTAATGCGACCGTCCCAATCGATGTACCTCATATTATCTGACTTTAGAGTAAAAGAGCTAGAGATTGAGTCAATGATCATTTTTACAAAACTCATTCCTATTCTGGCCCATTAGGATCTCTTTATGACAGAAAAATAACATCTGACAATAGTTAAAAACGAATTCAAACATAAATTAAAATTTCTTAAGAAACAAATATTACAAGTTGAAGTTTCTGAATAATTCTACTGTGAACATAGAAAAGAAAATATTGCCAATTAGGTTTTTTCTTGCAAAAAAATTATAGTATAAAGAAAAGAGAAATGTGCATTTGTTATAGAATTCCTTGTATTTAGACAAGCAGATCAAAGACGTAGGAGTTAATGTAAAGAATCTATACATACCACACGGACTGTTAATTAAAGCACTAACAAGTCACATGCATTTCAAACATGCAGGGGTGCTCTGTGACATGAGGCAAGGACACTGCGCAGAGGAAAGACTTCTTCAAGTACTACCTAAAACAAAGTTATAGCTAATGTTAGGTCTTAATAACAACTTATTTAAAAAAGTTCATCTGATCAAGAAGTTGTGTTAAGCAGTTACTTATGGTCTACACTGCAACTTTTAAGATAATCTAATCTGAACTACTGTAATGCAGGTAAACTAGCAGTTTACGTCACAAAGAACACACTTGGGTCTCCTTTTCCTTATACGTGAAATGAAGCGTTGGTGGTGTTACTAGCCAGATTCACTATTTTTATGTTTATTGGTGACACTTCAGATTGAATATGAACTAACTACGGCAAGTCAAATTTCTACATCTCTGCAGCAAGAGTCTGGTTTATGAACAGCTTAGGCAGCCTGGGTAGTCATTCATATCTAAGCATAAATTAGTTTACAGAAAGGATTAACTTAGTAGTCATTTGCCTTTGGGTAATGGGATCCAGGGTAAGCACCTATTGATGCCGGACGTGGGTGCTCTAGGCAGAGCGGGGAGTGGGTGTTGCGGTAGTAGGCAGAACGTGGAGGCATCTGATGAGACAACACAAGAGAGAAAGGAAATGCTGAAAATTCGATTAAAGAGACTGAAAGACAACTGGCCTCAACCTATGACAACATTTTTAGGAAAAGTATTGCATTCAGTTTAATTTCAATTCAATTTTCTCTCTCTCCCAGGTTCCTCTACAAATAAAAATAGGATACACAAACTATGGTTCCATGGGAGCTATTCTGACGGGACCAAATGATTGGCAAAAAGCATTGAAAACGAAGCTGTTGTTATCTGGAACTCTCTCTTTAGGAGTTTTAAGTCTGATTGGGTTTGACTTGAACCACTACCCTTCCTCCAATCCAATTTGGGGCAGTGATCCCCTGCTCTTGCTGGAATGAACAGATGAGGGAATCACTACTCTTAATGAGTAAACACAGAGCCTCAAAGAGGGCATGCCATTTCAACAAAATATTTGGGAGTAAGGACAATATCTCATCGTAGAAAATTAATTTTTACTTTAACTACATACTAAATATTTCAAATAGGTGGAGTTAGCAAGGGCTCCACATAGAACGAAGAGATAAAGATTCATTCTTTATAATCTTCACACAGCAACAGGAAGCAAAGACCTAACTGAGAACACAAGATGGAAACTGTCCCTCTGCCAGACTGCTCATTTTCCCCCTTTATAAAAAAATTTCTCTACTCTGTTTCACTTTTAACTTTAGTGATTTTTAAAAATGTAATTTTGCAAAAATTAATACATGCACAAGGTAAAAATTTAAACAGTAGAAAACATTATAGAGGGAGAAGAAATCTCTTCTCCTTGACCCTCAGGCCTCAATCCCAGGAACGCTTAATGTCATCAGACGACTGTGTACCCTTCCAGACATAGTCCATGTAGAAACATGATGCATACGTGAAATTCCCCGTCACGTGTAACCTCATGGAGGATGGAGAATTGTTTCTGCTTTGTTCACTGCTTCATGCTCAGTGCCTAGAACAGAGCCTGGCACTGATGCTCAATAAATATTCCTTCCATGATATATTCTATCCCACTTTATTTTTAACATATTAATACATATGGCTCTGCTTCATTCTTTTTACTAGCTGCACAGTAATCCATTGTATAGATATACCATAATTTAACTAATTTCCTATCAATGGATACTCAGGTAGTTTCCAGTCTCTTGCTACCAAAAAAAAAGTCTGCAAGGAATGTTCTTTTACACATACCTTGTGCACATTCCTGCAAATAGAGCTACTGGGTCGTGGGATATCGCATTTTAAATTTTGATAGAAATTGCTCGAGAGGTCAAATTATTTACATTCCCAGCAATAATTCATGAGACTGCTGGTTTTCCCATGTCTTTGCCAACTTTCATATCTTTGTAGTCTGATGAGTGAAAATCATGTCTGGTTTTTGTAATTTCCCTTTCTTTAATTATGAATAAAATTAAGTATTCTCACAGATTTAAGGTCACTTGTATTTTTTGTTAGCAGGCCACTTGGTAATGAACCTGCCTCTTTCTCGGGATAGGTCATTTTTATTATTGGTTAGGAAGAGTCTTCATATGGGTTTCAAACATTTTCCCCATTTATCTGCTTTACCTAGGTTCTCAGATCTCACCCTAGGATTTTAAAAATAAGTAAGAAAGTGAAAGAAGCAGTTCATTTCTTCCACATTTCAAAGCTTCTCCTGAATTTGGGCAATAGTGACTGACAGCTTGTTATATTTCAGATGTTCTTTTCACAATGTTCCAGTGCTGTCCTTTTACTGGAAAATCATATTTTCAGTTTCCTGAGTTTTATGAATTTGACTTTGGTACTGCTTACCAAAGGTATGTGCTATAGACATTTATGTAATAATTAATAAAATAATATATACTAAAAACAAATAAAAATGACTAAGGTAAAGCTTATAGAACATACAAGATCATTATGAGTGTTGCCAGTATGCGGGGGAAAGAATTCTGGACACAGAGATCTGTATTCCAACAATGTCTTATTTTCTTTATATGTAAAAAGAGGGGACTGGGCTGGACTGGACTAGATAGAGCTAAGGTTTATTGGCCCCTATAGTTCTGTAATTATTTCCTCTAAGACTTCTTATTTTATTTTTTTTAGTGATTCAAAATTTTTCATTGCGGGAAAATATATGTAACATAAAACTTACTATCTAACCATTTTAAGTGCACAGTAGTGTTAAGTACATTCATATTGTTGTGCAACCAATCTCCAGAACTATCTCATCTTGCAAAACTGAAACTCTACACCCATTAAGCAACAATTACCTATTCCCCTCTCCCCCAGGCCGGCGACCACCCTTCTCTTTCTGTCTCTATGAATTTGAGTACTCTAGGTGCTTCATGTAAGTGGAATTATACGATACTTGTTTTTTTCATTTAGCATAATGTACTCAAAGTTCACCCATGTTGCAGCATATGTCAGAACTTCCTTTCTTTGTACAGCTGAATAATATTCCACTGTATGTATTCAGCACATTTCATTTATCTATTCATTGGTCAATGGACATTTGGGTTATTTCACTTTTTGGCTACTGTGAATAGTGCTACAATGAACATAGGTAAAGAAACATCTCTTTGAGACCATGCTTTCAATTCTTTTGGATATACACCCAGAAGTCTGTGATTTATTTTTAAATATATTTTACAGACAAAATATTAAAACACCTTACCATAGCCTTCCTTTCCATATGCAAATGAAGGGGGTATGATCACTTTCCGCTTCTCTCCAGGGCACATATCCATCATAGCAATATCTAGGCCTTTTATGACTTGCCCAACACCAAGAACAAACCATTTGGGATGGCCTTCATTTTGCGACCGGCTATAATAAAAAACAAAATGTAGGTAAGCTAATTTCAAGAAAAATAAAATCAAACTTTAAAACACAGCTGGGCATTGTTGTAATTCAAACTTGGAGTCCTCTCTAACCATCTCCTTTCCTACATTAGCACTCATTCTGAACCCCCTGGTGGGCTGTTTGGCTCAAACTTCCCCTATAATAGCCAGAAAGAGGTATGATTTGCTCAAAGCTAGTCATCAGGAGTAATCTCATTTTCTTTTTTGTTGTCATCTTTACAAAAACTATTCAACAGTTAGTTAACTTTTTAATGGGTCTCCTGCCCCTAACTAGGTTCATGACTTGCCCAAATAACTCTAACCTCTCTGGGTTTATTCTGAAAAATGATAGCGCAACTTTAGCCTCAAAAATTCATTGAAATGGTAATTAAAATTTGCATCTTTTCTTCTTACTCAATATCTCTATTTTCTCCTAAATGTAAAGCACTTTCCCCAATCCTATCTGTATAAGGTAATTGCACACATGAAGAAAAGACATTCTCCCCCTGAGTAATAAACCATCAATTAAATCAGAGTAGCAGCGGGGCAGGTGGGAGGACACAAGGCCCAGAAGTCACCAAGGAAAGCCATTATTGTAGTGGCCTCTTGATTCAGTTGGAAAGTGGCCCTCAGCCTGTAAACATCTTGCTTCTGAAGGCCAGAAAAAACTCTTTTAAACTACCCTACGTAATCCTCCGTAAAGACACTCCCACCCACGGCAAAAGAAAAGCGCGAACATCCTTACAGTCAGCACCTTGACCTACTTCTATAGGTCTCAAGAGCAGCGGCGATGCTGGGGGGGGGGGGGGGGGAGGCGAGGGCCGTGTGGATGTAGTATATTTTTGATAATTTCTAGGGCCAAGATTTTCTAACTTAAAAAGTAACACTCAGTTTAATAGGGCACTACTGCATCGAGTCTGATTTTCCCCCCTTAAAAATAAAGGCACAACTTTCAATTGGGCTTCTGGCTGGTGCAGGGAGGCGAGATTTCGCGCATGCACTGGCCGCCGGAGCAGTTCGCAGCATTTCCTACCTGCAGTAGAATTTCGAGCCGTCTTTAGCCAAGAATCCGTCGTAATGGGCATTTAGCAGGTCTCCCTTCTTGCTTGTCTTAGAACAGTTTTCTGGACGATGCAAAACTTCTATTTTCACTTCCTCTGTGCTGTCTTCCTTTTGTCCCTGAGCAGTGAAAATGCCCCACACGGAAAAGAAAACGATTACTCTGAATAAGAAATGCATGATTCCTGGAGTCGGCTCCAGTTGGCCACCGCGTTCCCTCACGCGTGGCACTGTCGCCGGGGGTCCGCCCCGCAGCTGCGTTCCGACACGTGGCGGGCATTGTGCTACGTCACAAAGGGCCGGGGCCGGCGGCGCGTGGCTCCGCCCCCCGGCGGCGCGCTCGGCAGCGGCGCGTCCGCCAGTCCGGGAGGGTCGCGTCCCCGCGGTCCCCGGCGCTTCAACTGGCTGTCCTCAGTAGCTAAGGCAACACTGCGCAATCGCACCGCTTCTCCTCGCTGTGGCCGCATGTTTTACAGCCGGTTTCCTCAGGGTTTGGTAGTCACGCTCGCGCTTCCTGGAATGAAACCGGCAAATCACGAAATAAACAGCCTAGGGTGAGATGTGGCAGTCAGAGAATACGGCTGTCATTTCTGCGCGTCAGAGGCTTCTCCTCAGACCCCTAGAGAATTAGCGGGTGTCGTGGGAGGCATTCTGCTTCTGGGGTGTCCTTGAAGCGCGCCTTCTCGGGGTCGGAGTCGTGCATTAAGAGGTTCCAGGCGAAGCCACACACAAGCTCACGGCCACCTGGTCGCGAGTGGACGGAGGGGCCGCTGCTCCCCGCCCCGGGAAAGGCCTTTTCCACAGCCGCCGCCGGCGATTCGGGCTGGCGGCTGGGTTTGCGTTTCCCTCCCGCACCACTCGGGGCCGCCGTTGATTTGAGGGCCTTCGGAGGGCGCGAGAAGCTCTTGGCAGTGTCACTTTTCCTCCCAACTCTGCCAGATCGCTAATTACCCACGTTACGCAGATGAGAACACGAGGTCATCTGAATATTGGGCATTTTGTTCCAATCTCACAGCCACTACGCGGTGGGGGATTTGACCAAGTCTGACACAAAGCCAGCCTTACCCACCCCCTCCACGTTTTAGTATGAAAAACTTGCGAACATACAGAAAAATGGAACTTTGCTATCTCATCACCGCGGCCTTATACCCGCTTGGATTCTATCATTAACATTTAACTACATGGGACTTATTACATATGCATCGATCCATTCACCTTATTTCCAAGTGAACCCAAAGACTTCACCCAGACCAGAAAGGCTTCAGCGAAGGCCTGGATCAGGTTCTGGAAGGGGAGGTGTTATTCTGCCTCAGTGATGCTAAGAAAAGCCGCAGCACTGGGCCTGCTGTATCTGCTTAACGTTTGCAGAATTCCATCAATCTGAAAATTATTGTCAATTATGTAAGATGATCATTTCCAAACAGGATTTTAGAAAATCATTAAAAACACTTTTGGAATAAAATAAACTCCAAAGTTCGGTTGCATGTTCTGTACCCTAAAGGGAAGTGGTGGCGCGATCACAGCTCCTCGGGGCCCCGCGCCGTCCCCGGCCCGAGGACTCTCAGCAGCACACTGCCTTCTCGGGAGACAATTTCTCGCACTCCCGGAATGAAAGGAGGAAACGAAGCACACATAAAAAGGAAGTTTTGTGTTTTTGAATAAACAACCGCCGGAAGGATCCGGGGCTTAGTTTTCGGAAAACCTGAGAGGCCTAAAACAGCGCCCGCGGGCCGAGTGCGCGGGGAGCTCGTCCTCGTTCGGCCCCAGGCTGCGCGCCCGTCTGGGGCCCGGAGGCCTCGGCCCCGGGGGATGATGGGTCCGAGCCTCGGCGGCCCGGAGGAGAGCGGCGAGCCCCGGCCCCGCCGGCCGAGGGCCTGAGGGAAGAGGTGGGGAGCCGGGCGGCCCGCCCTCCGCGCGCAGCCTCCAGCCCCGCGGCGGGGCGGCAGGCCGCGCCTGCTCCTCCAGCCCCGCCGCCGGGGAGGGGTTTCCCGGGACGAGCCGGCCCCTTTCATCCAGGAAGTGAAAGCGACGTCGGGGTCAATGAAAACAAACGGGGAGCCCGGGGGGAAGGAAGGCGGGCGCGGACGAGGGAGCGCTGAGGCGCGGGAGGGAGCAGCCGGGCCGCCGAAGCGCCAACGGGAGGCCGACCGCGGCCGCGAATTTGCCGTCGCCCCCGCCGCCGCGGCGGCTTGCCCGGGGATGCCTGAGCCCACACCTCGCGGCCCCCCAGCTCCACGCGGCGGCCGCCGTCCCGGCCTCTAAGGGCCGCCACGTCCCGGCGGCGCGCGCGGGCGGACGGCGGCTTGGTGCCGGCTGGGGGCGCCCGGGGAGGGTCGGGGCGGGCCGGGAGGGGCTGCCCAGGCTCAGCGCCTACTCCATCACCGCGGCCGGCGCCGGGCCGGGAGGATGCGCGGCGCCGGGCTCTGAAGCATGGAGGGGGTTCTGTACAAGTGGACCAACTATCTCACAGGTACGAGGGCTCGGGCGCTTGGGGGCAGCGGGGAGGGCTTGGGCGGGTTAGGCGGGGAGGCTGCGGAGACGGCGGGTCAGGGGCTCCGTTCCCTCTCCCTGGCCCGCGGGGACCCTCACAGCGAGTCGGCTCTATTTGGTTCCCGAGCTTAAGCCCTCATTCTGTCCCTGGCTAGAGCCCGTCTGGCCTCTGCAGAGGACAGTTCGAGACTGCGCACCTTCCCGAGGGTGGGAAGTGTCCCTGATCGCTTTTTTGCCGGTGTCATAATACTTCTGTTTCCTCCTGTAGCTTCCGGAACCATTCCTAGTCCCTGTACATGTGTTGTCGCAATCTCTGTCCTTATTCACGCTTAATTCAGTATTTTGTTCATAACTGAGTTGTCCAGTTATAGGACTGTAATGAACCTTTTAAGATCAAGATTTAATTTTAAGAAATTTTTTGTATATTTCTTTTAATTCCCTTAGCAACGTGGTTCATTTTCAAAGTTCTCCTGTTGAAGTTGTTAGAGTGTAGCAAGCATGATTTTGGAAGCTGTCCCCATATACTATTCCCTTAGGGGGTGGTTGTCAATGAGGTGCCCTTATGTTGGGGGATTCAGGTTAAGTGTGTGAGAAAAGGTGGAAGAAAGCGCAATACACAGAAGTGGAGCAGGCAAGTCAGTTTCACCCGTGAAGTAGGTTAGAAGGAAAAACTCCAAGGAGTTAGGTGTTTCTGTAGGAATGAGAGACCAGCACTAAAGAGCCAGCACCAACAGCCTGGCTTTAATAAAAACCTTAAATCAGTTGTAGTCCCATCTCTGTCATCAACCAACTGTAAGGACAAGTCAGCCTCTCAAGATCTCAATCTGATAAGGCCAGGGTGATCAACTAGTTTATCCTGAAGGTAACTTCCATCTCCAGAATTCTATGATCTCACCAAATTAGAGGAAAGGGAGTGGGTTTAAAATAAGACTAAATAGCAAACATTTCTTGGTCCAGTACAATAAGCAAATCTTGACTTGCTGCCCACTTATTCACTCTGCCAAAAGTATTGACCCCCTTAGTAAATGCAGTCATCTTGTGTCCATCTGACCTTGTGCAAAATCTGCACGTAAACGCTTTAAGGCATAACTACTGAGCTACAGTGGCCTCTATTTTTTTTGTTAATTGGAACGCCAAAGCCAGATTTATAGCAGCAAATGCTTAACATTTATGATACGTAGATGTTTTATTTTGTTTGAACTAAAATGTCAAACAGGGGCCGGCCCCGTGGCCGGGTGGTTAAGTTCGGTCACTCTGCTTCGGTGGCCCAGGGTTTCACTCCTTCCCATCCTGGGCACGGACATGGCACCACTCATCAGGCGATGCTGAGGTGATGTCCCACATGCTGTGACTAGAAGGACCCACAACTGAAAATGCCCAACTATGTACTGGGGGGATTTGGGGAGAAAAAGCAGGAAAAAAAAAAAAAAGATTGGCAACAGTTGTTAGCTCAGGTGCCAATCTAAAAAAAAAAGTCAAACAATTTGTTCCTATAAATATATGTTTTAACAGGAAACATTTAAAAAGTGAGGTAAATAGTTTTTAAGCATTTTCATTTGGGCAGTTGTGAGAACAGTTATACCGTTTAGTTGAGATGTTCTCTTAACTTTAAGACAGTAGTTCCTGGGCTTTGAGACACAAATGATCACTTCATTGCAAACTTGTTCATAAGCACAGTGATTGGGAGGTCATGTGGGCAGAACCACTTATGCGTAGCCCGGAGCAATGGGCAATTACTGAGATGGGTCATGATTTATTCCTGGAGCGAAATGTGGTCTTGGTGGCGGGTCTTTCCCCAGAATCTCCTATGGCACTGAGCACCGGCTGGCTGAGCTTTTAACCACATGTGCTTAAGGTTTTCATCTTTACAGAGCATTTAAGTTAACTGCTAGTATGCGATGTCGAAGCTTGCTGAAATGAAATCTTTTGTTTGGAAAAATTCCATTTTGAAAATTCAAATTTGGCTCAGTGGCATGCTGACTATTAATTTTAATTCATCTTAGGTCAGAGGGATGAACAGCTGTTCATACTAAGTGATCTTTAAGGAAGGCTCCAGTTTGATGACAGTGTTCTTTGAGACTCCATTGTAGAGAATAAGCATTTCAGTAGAATTGGTAGTTTGAGATAAAAAGAATGTATTTTTTAAAAAAGAATTTTAAAAAAGGGAATACCTATGAATCTTTTCACAGATATAGCCCTCTGTTATATATATGTGTGAATCAATTAGAGAGTGTTGTACTAAATATTTCTTCAAAAAGGTGTGTAGAGATAATTAGTAGACTTAATTAGATTAATGTACTTAACCATGGTCACCTTTCAAGTTGCTACAAATTTTAAATGAAACATTTTGTGCAATATTTGTTTTAGAGAAATACTGAGGTGGCTGGCTTGGTGGCATAGTGGTTAAGTTTGCCCACTCGCTTTGGTGGCCCTGGGTTCATGGGCCCAGATCTTGGGTGCTGACCTACACACCATGCATCAAGCCATGCTGTGGAGGCATCCCACATACAAAATAGGGGAAGATTGGCACAGGTGTTAGCTTAGGGACAGTTTTCCTCAAGCCAAAAAAAAAAAAGAAGATTGGTAACAGATGTTAGCTCAGGGCCAATCTTCCTCACCAAAAAAAAAAAAAAAATATTGAATTACAATAATATAGGCTTAAAAATCATAATTTGTCCTATAGGCATGCTGGATCCAGGGTGGAGGAGTATATTTTCACTACTCTCTGCTTATAATTTGTTTGTTTGCCAAAGTGATTAGTGTTTGGAAAGATAATGTTTTCATTATTTCTGTGTATGCCCAATACAGTATACTTTCATAGATATCCTGCACATCTGTACTCTCATGGATAATATGTCATATCCCGCTTTTCTGGTATTTAATCATTCTTTCATTCAGTCACTTGAGAAATAACATTTTTCTAGCACCTGTTATGTGTCAGGCACCATTGTAGGTGCAGGGAATGCAGTGATGAATGAGATAAAGTTCATGCACCAAAAGAACTTACCTTCTAATTTGCTGGGCCTCGTTAGGGAATATAGTGCTTGGTAAGAAGAATTTTCCAAGCACCCGAAACTTGTTTTAATTATTTTGGATATCCATCTTTCTGACCTGTATTATGACATTCCTTGCTGTGAAATTTAACCTTTTTATGATAACTCAGTGTTGTCATTTCAAAAGTGTCACCGGTGAAGCCCTTTGGGGAGCTGAGTCCTGCGTCTGTATCAGCGTGTAAGAATGATTTGCCCATCTGCCACTGTCTTGGTACTGTTTGGCCCTGGAAAAGCTGAAGTGATCAGTCCCATAGCAGGCTGTGTCTAAAGTGACCAGGCTGAATTATGATTTAATAGTCACAGAAGGAACAAGGACAGTCACACTGCCTCCAGCATGGTCACTGTGTTATTAATCAGTGAACTATTGTAAATTAGTAGCGTGCTCGATAAGATTTCAGGGAACACTGAGTTTGGCCTGCAAGAGTGCGAGTTGGGTTCTGAGGAAAGCCGTCATCCTCATGCCCAGCTTTGCCTTGAAGTCAAGTCTGTGATAGTTGTGCACTCCAGCCACTGAATAAATAGTAATTAAATGAACGATTACTGTTTCCAGCATTTCTGCCTGAGCTGTGCACCAGCAGGGCAAGGAGAGAGGAGTAGTGGGGAATCCTTACCCTCTCCAAAGAGTGTGCAGCTACTGCGTAAGAGACTGGAATTCATTCAGCGCTCACTGTGTGCAGGGGAGCTTGCTTAGGCAACGTATTTTATAAGAGAGGGGAAGGTCACATTGCAGAATTAGAGGGCTGGGTGGCACCTGTGAGGTCGTCTTGTTCAATCTGCTCGTTTTGGAGACTGGGAATTTTTGAGATTTGTTGAAATGGAAAGATTTGTCCCAGGTTATCCAACTAAAGAATGATAGTAAAGGTGGGGCTAGAATCCATGTCTTCTGTTGCTTTTTCCATTACGTCATAACCCAAGTCTGTTCTCTTTTAGGAAAAGGGGCAGTTACGTTGCACCCTGTGTAGGGCCCTTATTGAGGATGGGTCTTATGGGTTGTTAATGAGAAGGTTGTGAGCCAGAATAAAGGTATTACTGCCCATATTTATGCTGATCTAGAGATTTCTCCAGAAATCTATCCCAAGAAAGTGGAGATTGATGCACGAACATTTTGGGCAAAGCTCGACCATTAAAAATTTCATTGTCAGAATGTATTTTAGAGCCAAGTAACAACCTGGATGGCAAGTTTTGAAATCTTAATTTTCTATGTGATGAAAGTAATTTATTTCCTAATTATTCTTTTGTTATTTATAATGTTTGTAGGTTGGCAGCCTCGTTGGTTTGTTTTAGATAATGGAATCCTGTCCTACTATGATTCACAAGATGATGTTTGCAAAGGGAGCAAAGGAAGTATAAAGATGGCAGTCTGTGAAATTAAAGGTAAGTGAATATATGGAATTAGAGGAATTTGAAGTTAGGTAGGTAAAGGGTTCTTCAGCATACTCCAAAAAGAGGAAAAAAGCATTTCTAGCCAAGTGGGTATCTTCTAATACCATTTATTTCCTTAGCAGTCAGGAGTGGCACTTAGCGTTGTTAAGCGCAGTTTTGATATTTCTCCCTCTAGAAGTTACTTTGAATCAAAATCCAAAATACTAGTGCTAGTCTTCCAATTTGGACTTGAAAAACACTTTCTTGTGGATGCCACTTTAGTGTCCATACTGAGTCTACAGATGTTCTCTTTCATTCTCATTGTGGAAGGAATTGTAAAGATTAGAAGCTGAGCTCTAAAGATGACAAGGCCAGCTCTGTAGCGTTGTTATAGAGTGTGAAGTTAGAGTGGTAAACTCTCGTTCTTTGCTGAATCGGAGATAAGCTCTTCTAGGTGTTAGGGATGTTTTCCTTTCCTTTTCTTTCATTTTTTTTTTGGTGATCTTGAGAGTTTTGAGGAATACTGGTCAGGAATATTCTAGGGAGCCCTTCTCATGGAATTTTTCTGATTTGTTTTTCCCATGATTAGACTGGGGTTATGGGTTTTAGAGAGGAAGACCACAGAGGTAAAGTGCCATTCCCATCACATCATATCAAGAGTACATGCTGTTGGAGCTGTCCTGGTGGCGCAGTGGTTAAGTGCGCATGTTCTGCTTCTCGGCGGCCCGGGGTTTGCCGGTTCGGATCCCTGGTGTGGACATGGCACCGCTTTGTAGAGGCCATGCTGTGGTAGGCGTCCCATGTATAAAGTAGAGGAAGATGGCCATGGATGTTAGCTCAGGGCTGGTCTTCCTCAGCAAAAGGAGGAGGATCGGCAGTAGTTAGCTCAGTGCTGATCTTCCTCAAAGAAAAAAAAAAGAAAGAGTACCTGCTGTCAATATGACACATCACCCTTGGTGTTAACCTTGACCACCTGGCTGAGGTAGAAACTCAAGTTTCTCTGTTGTACAGTTACCCTTCCCCTCCCTTTCCATACTGTACTCTTCCAAAAGGGAGAAATAGAGCAATAAGTCATGCTGTAATTTTCATGAAGGAAGGCTTCATGGACCTTTGATTCATTTGTGTGTGTGGGGTGGAGGTAGGTGGGAGAGATCAGCCAAAATGATAATGAAAAGCATTGAATTCTTCCAAGAGAATTGAAAGAAAAAACTAAAGCACTAGAGGAGTGAATGTTAAACCCCTACCAGGGATCATGGCTATATAGATAGAGAGACACTTCAGCCTGGTGTGTTGTTACTTGCATGTTCCCTGAAATATATGGGGTGTAATTTTGTATTTTGTTTTTATAAATCACACAAGAAGGACACAAAGTGTGAGTTTTTATTCTTTAAAAAAGTGATGGTTTTGTCTCATTTCCTAGATTTGATTCCAAATGAGATTTGATGAGAGTCAGAAATCAAACTGTATTCAAAGTTCAAAGACTGTTAGTGGCAGAATTTTAAGGCAATTCCAAAATATTTTTAAGCATGGTGGCATTTTTTCTTGTTGGTGTTTGTTTGAAGTAATCGTTTTATTAAAGAATAGCATACAGAAAAGGGCAGAAATCTTAAATATTCAGCTTGAAGAATGATTACAAAGTGAACACACGTGTGTAACCACCACCCAGATCAAGAATTAGAATATTATTCGCATCCCAGATGCTGCTATATTATCATGTCTTCTTAACCACTAATCCTTCTAGAAGGTAACCATTAGTCTGACTTTTATCACCATTGATATGTATTGCCTGCTTTTGAACATTTTATAAATGGAATAAATCAGTATTTTTTAGTATGTTTGGCTTCCTTCACTCAACATTATGTTTGTGAAATTCATATGTTCTGTATAACAGTAGTTCAGTCATTCTTTTTGATGTGTAGTATTTCCATTGTGTGAATATCCCACAATTTGGCTATTCATTCTAGTATTGATAATTTTTTTTTTTCCATTTTGGGATTATAATAAGTAAAGCTGCTGTAAACATTCTTGTATATTTCTTTTTGAACATATATATTCATTTCTGTTCTGTATATATAGTCATGCGTCACTTAACGATGGGGATTTGTTCTGAGAAATGCATTATTAGGCAATTTTGTCATTGTGTGAACATCATAGAGGGTGCTGAAGGGGAACAAGATTTGCCACCCCAATAATGTGTCTTTTTAACATGAAGATTATTTTAGGGTGATTACTTTTAAGAGATAAAAGACTCAAAGTTTTTTTTCTCACCTCCCCCTTAACTGCCTGAAAGAATTCAGATTAAAAAAACCTGTGTCAGGAAGCCAGCTGTCACCTTAGCATAATATGAACTAGATGGTAGACAGGGAGGAACCTAGATAAGCCTGTTTGTTGACTTCCCCTCTGTGTTCTTCTGTTTCTGTGATGTCAAACAAACACTTGTTTTCCAAACCTTTGCTTCTTTTCACCTACCTTTGAAGACCTTCCTTCCCTTTGAAGCTTACACTCTCCCCACCCTGCAACATCTTTTGTCTTTAGCTGAGGATGGCATTTAAGATGAGGGCTTCTGCCATTTTGGCGAGTTCTGTGATTTCCCTGGGTTTCTCCTATGGATACATCTTATTAAACTTTTGTTTGTTTTTCTCCTGTTAATCTGTCTCATGTCAATTTATTTTTTAGACCAGCTATACCTAGAAGGGTAGAGAAAATTTCTTCCTCCCCTTCAGTACTTACGCAAATTTAGATGGTATAACCTACTACACACATAGCCTGTGTGGCACTAATCTTACGGGACCACCATCACATATGTGGTCTGTTATTGACAAAACATTGTTATGCAAGGAATGATAGTATGTAGAAGTGGAGAAGAATTGCTGAGGCATTGAATATTCATACATTTAAATTGAACAGATATTAAAGAAAAAATTATTCTTGACACTTGTTAAAACCATAAGGCAGGGGCCCCGTGGCCGAATGGTTGGGGTTCCACATGCTCTGCTTTGGCAGCCCAGGTTTGTGGGTTTGAATCCTGGCATGGACCTACTCCACTCATCAGCCATGCTGTGGAGGCATCCCACATACAAAGTGGAGGAAAACTGGTGCAGATGTTAGCTCAGGGCTAATCTTCCTCAAGCAAAAAAAAAAAAAAAAGCGTTGGCAATGTATTTTAGCTCATGGTGAATCTTCCTCACCAAAAAAACAAAACAAAACCAAACAACAATAAGGCAGACTTTTATACAGGTTTGTCACAATAGGTATAGGGACTGCTGTAATGGGGTTTTGCAGGAGGGGAGAGAGAATGGGCTCAACTCTGACTACAACAAGGAAAAGTGGGAATTTATAGCCAAGAAGCAGAGTGGGAGGATCAGTGGATAGAAAATTATTAAGAGGAAACTTCAGGGATAAGGGGGGGATTCTGGTTAAACCAACCTAACAGGATTCTTGCTAACGGCAGGCAAGGTGATCAGATATTACCTGGGGAATGGTGGGAAAATTTCAAGGATTTGCTTAGATATTGAGGGTGATCAGATATTGAGGGTGGGGGATTCTGACTAAACTGACTTAGCAGGATTCTTGCTAAAATTAGACTCTACAAGGACAGAGATGGAAGCCCAAGGTTGGGCCTAGTCAAGCATGGGGCCCAGAGGAGGCTGACTGAACTTTGATAGAGGAGAGAATCTTTGTCACAGATAATGCCCAGCTGTTTACCAAAGTAGTTGTACCAATTTATTTTACAATTACCAGAGTATTAGGGTTCTAGTTGCTTTGCATCCTTGCCAAAACTTGGTATTAGCTGTTTTAAGACTTTGAATATTTCTAATGTATATGATGGTATCTCATGGTGGTTTTAACTTGCATTTCTTCAGTAACTAGTGATATTGAGTGTTTTTTCAGATATTAATTAGCCATTTGAACATCCTCTCCTTTTGAAGTCCCTTTTCAGGTCTTTGGCCTGGTTTCTAAATTGGGCTATCTTTCACGTTAATTTGTAGGAGTTCTTTATATAATCTGAAGGAGTTTTTATATTGCAAATATCTTCTCCCACTCTGTGCTTTGCATTTTCATTCTGTTAAAGGTATCTTTTGATGAACAGAAGTTCTTAATTTCAATAAAGTCCAGTTTGTCAATTTTCTTGCTTAGAACTTTTTGTGTCCCACTTAAGAAATCTTGTGTTACCTTCTATTCTAATTAGGTCTGTGATTGATTTAAAATTTATTTTCATGTATTATGTCATGTAGCAGTCAAGACTCATTTTTCACCTATTTAGGTATCCAGTTGACTGAGCACCATTTATTAAAAAGAGCAACCTTCCACCCATTGCACTGTAGGGGGACATCTTTGTGACAAAGCGAGTGACTATATGTGGGTTTTTCTGGACTGTCTTTTGTTCCATGGGCCTATTTTTCTATCCGTGAGCCAATATCACACTGTCTTAATTTCTTTAGCTTTATACATCTTAGTATCTGATAGTCTGTCTTCTAACTTTGTTCTTTTACAGGATTGTCTTTACCATCACTGGCTCTTTGCGTTTTCTTATACATTTTAGAATCTGCTTGTAAATTTCCAGAAATATTTGCTGGAATTTTGATCAGAATTGCATTGAATTTATACATCAATTTGGGGAGAATTGTATTCTTGACAATATTGAGTGTTCTGATCCATTAACATGGTATATTCCTGTATTTAATTAGGTCTTTAATTTCTCTATGTTTTGCAGTTTTGCATATAGAAGTCTTGTCCATTTTTTCCTAGAAACTTAATGTTTTGGGAGCATTGTTCTTAATTTTGTTGCCTTCTCAGGTGACTAGTTTGGAGGGGACAACTCTTGACTGATACATAAATTCTGGTATGTTTGAAAATGAGTCATCTTATTTTAGTTTCATCTTGTAGCAACATCGTTGGAAATTAGAGCATTGTTTCTTTTCAGGTAGCTATTGGTGCTTTCACTAGAACTAGCAAATAGCAAAAAAGAGTTACTCGTGGAGCTGTGGGATTTCAGTGGTTTTATCCTAGCCTGGAAGTCTTTTGTACTCATCATTGATTGTTACATGATTATATATTTCACTATCTACACCCAAGAATGGCCTCTATAAGTAGAATAATAAGCTAGCAAAGCTTTTGTGCTACTTATTTGCCATAGAGCACAGAGCATCTGGTTAGTATTTTCGGTAATTAATCAACTGAAGTAGGGCTTCTGCCAGACTTTCTGGGGCCCTCGTAATTTGGCTCCACTCAGCTTGTCCATTTATGAATATCATTTGTAATATAATACAAGGCTCCATTTAGCCTGTCTCCTGATTTTCTCAGTACATATTATGTTTATCTCCTCATCTAAGCCTTTTCTTACACAGTTTTTCTCTTAACCAAATCCTGCTGTCTTCAAATCCTTCTTCTTGAAGGCTTATTTCCTGCTTCTTCTTACCTTTCTCTCGTTATAATTACGCATGAAATCTTTGCACCAAGGAATTCAACATTTGCGCGTTTTGATTACTTTTGGTGCATAATTTAGTTTCCTTGGTCAGATTGTCAGCTCTTTAGAGCAAAGACTCCTTTTTTCCTCCTCCTCTGTCTTCCCCTCTATCAGCACTGCTCTGACCTGAGTAAAGTCTTGTTGATTAATGACAATGTAACACAAATTTAGTCTTACAAAAAAGATTTAGGATTGGCTCAGAATAATTCTTGATTAGTTATATTTTGTCAGCGTATCAAGGGGGCAAGTATAGGAAAGGAGGAGGGTGGAGGGGAAGAGCTGAAGGTCTCCAAAATGCACGTGCTGTCCAGGTGGTTATGATATGCCCGTTACTTGAGGATTGCGGTTCCAATGGAAGGCTGCCATAGTTACCATCTAGTGTGCTGCTTCTGTAGGCCAGACACTGTCCTAGGCTTGGGGGATACAAAAGCACACTGTCCTTTCAAAGAAATCAGGGAAAAACGTGTGATGTGTGACAGTGCACATGTATTTAAGGTGGTACAGGTGCCCCAAGGAAGGGAGTTCTTACTTCTCACTTCTCAGTAGTTAATTTGTTGCTGTTTTCACTTTCATATGCTACTGCCATTTTGGCACTACTGCCAGCCTGGTTATATGTGAGAGGGTGGTTTGGAGAGTGCCATCTGATAGCCCCTTTGGGAGCGGCACTGCCTGCATCTTGAATCATAGTATGTTGTTTTAGGTGTTTGGAACATCTGATACTGTGTAAGAGTGCTGATTTGATGCTCCCCAAATTACTAAATCCATGACTGTATTCCCCCTGTGTTTATCATCACAGTCCATTCAGCCGACAACACAAGAATGGAATTAATCATTCCGGGAGAGCAGCATTTCTACATGAAGGCGGTGAATGCGGCTGAGAGACAGAGGTGGCTGGTTGCTCTGGGGAGCTCCAAAGCGTGTTTGACTGATACCAGGACTAAAAAAGAAAAAGGTAACTATAAACTTTTCCCTTGTGGTAAGAATATTTTCTTAAACATTAATGTAAATTGTCCTGTTCTCTTTTAGTAATCTGTCCTAAAGAAATAATCAGAAATGTTGAAGAAGATTTACATACATAGATGTTCATCATAGTAAAAAAAATTTTAAACAATGCAAAGGTTTAAATTTAGGAAAATGGTTCAGTAAACTATGGGCTAATATAGGCTGATATATTATGTAGCTGGTGAAATGTTTAAAAGGAATTTTAATGATGTGAGAAAATATACAAGGTTAAATGATAATTGAAAAAAGCAGGATTCAAAATTACGTATGCGTTCATTGGCCAGCTCAGGAAAGATATGTGAGAATTGGTCAAGTTGTTACCCTTGGAAAGGGAATTTGTGGGAAGGAGATACACTTTTCACTGTATACCCTTTGGTACCTTTTGACTTTATCATGACATATATTTGCCTATCAAAAGGATTAAATAACAATCAGAAGCAAACCAAATAATTTATGGAAATAGTTCCACTATATGCAGATATAATGTGAAAATAATAACAGTATTTATATCTTGGTAGTGAGATTGCAGTTGTTTCATTTTTCTTTTCTATATTTCTTTGATTTTCCAAAATTTTTTATTGAGCATGTATTACTTTTATAATTGAAAAGCAATAGAAGTTATTTAAATTAATGGAAGCAACCAAATTATGGATATTGAAAAATGAAGTCTGAGGATTGAATTTATACCAGTTTATACCAATATATGAAAGAACCTCATGGATAGAGTATGGCTTAGGGTAGGATAAGAAGGAATGGATGGTCACAATAGCCAAAAGGTGGAAACAACCCAAATGTCCAGAGCCAGAGGAATGGATAAACAAAATATGGTATATACATACAATGGAATAGTATTCAGCCTTTGAAAGGAAGAGAATTCTGACACATGCTACAGTATGGGTGAATCTTGAAAGATATTATGCCAAATGACATAAGCCCATCAAAAAAGGACAAATATTGTATGATTCCACTTGTGTAGGATACCTCGAGCAGTCAAATTCCTAGAGACAGAAAGTAGAGTGATGGTTGCCAGGGGCTAGGGGAAGAGGGAAATGGGGAGTTAGTGTTTAATGGGTACAGTTTCAGTTGGGGAAGATGAGAAAGTTCTGGAGATGGATGGTGGTGATGGTTGTACTTTATGTCACCAAACTGTACACTCACAAATGGTTAAAATGGTAAATTTTATTGTGTATTAGTTTTTCTTCAGTTAAGAAAAAAGAAGGACTGGACTTAAGTTTGAGTAGAAATTAATTTCGCTTAGATCAGATGGGCAGATAGAGCTGGTTCGGTCCATTCTGTGTAAAGTGGCTTTGTGGCTAGTACCACAAAGCGGTGCCACAGGCTCAGGGAATATGGAGAGGCATATTTCCCCTGCTTCCTCTTCTGTTTACACTTCTAGTTTAGAAGGTATTGGTAAATGAGTGGCTGAGATTATGGCTGGATATTTAGTCTGTCTGGAGATATTAAAGAAAGGAAAGTAAATTCTTAATAAAAAATTTCTGAAAACAATATTGTAGGAAAATGAAGTTATGAAAGGAACAGAAGGAAATAAATATTTATATACAATAGTTTTAACTACATAAAAATTAAAAACTTTTGTATGTCAAAATATACAGTAAAGAAATCTGAAAGCTGACAGATCTGGAAAAGTATTTGTAGCATATAGTACAAAAGAAAGATTATCTTTACTGCATAAGAATTTTTATAAATTATCAACTTGTATATTATTAAGGGAAACACCAAATATCAGAACTGGAAAAATGTGTAAAGGACAAGAAAAGGCAATTCACAAAAGAAGAAATATAAGCACTTTTCAAATGAAAGATGAGTAATAGAATGGAATTACCTTGTATAAAATATCCAGGGGTCATCACCCTGTGTCTGGAAGTTAGTCTGCCTAAACTTCATGTTAGACATATGACTCCCATTTTTTTTCCAGTAATCTAAAGAGAGGGTTTTTACTCAGGGCCGTTGTATCCTATTTCTAAGGTCTCACATTTTTTAAGCTATAGGTACTTATATCTTTTCCCTTACTTTTAAATTATTCCATTTTGTTGTATTGCTCAGAGAATATGAGAACGATCTAATTGAATGTTTATATATGTTCCTTTCAGAAATAAGTGAAACCAGTGAATCTCTGAAAACCAAAATGTCTGAACTTCGCCTCTACTGTGACCTCCTAATGCAGCAAGTTCATACAATCCAGGAATTTGTTCACCATGATGAGAACCATTCATCTCCCAGCGTAGAGGTATAGCAAAAATGATCCTTTCATGTCTGTTTATGCTTTCCACTACACTGGGGGCTGAGGTTCTTCCCATGAGATGACAGAGAAGCATTTTCAAAATGAATTATTTTCAGCTATTCTGGGCTCTCCCTACTGCAGACTCTGTATCTGGAAATCAGTAGAATCTTCTAGATTATGTCTGTGCAGCCAGAGTAAAGCAGGAAGTATCACTTTTCTCCAGGAAGTCAGGGCCTATCTTTGCAGCCTATTGATAATTTGGTGTTTGGAGTGGAGAAGAAGCATTCTAGGCTCTGTTCTCCAGGCTGACTGCATGAATTCATTGGACAACTGCTATTCCCTTTCTTTTGGTAATAAGGTCTTAGCTTCAGCTACTGAGAGTTGATAATTTAGCTTTATGAAATAACTTAAAAGAAAAATCCTCAGAACAAGAATGTGGGAGTCAAAATTCAGATTTCTAGGATCTGCCTATGAAACAGGCTCACTCTTACCAGTGGGTCCTACTGCTCTCCAAGTGAAAGGCCAGCATGGTTCCCAGTCCCATTTTGCCTAATTTGGGAGAAGTGGGACAAGAAATCTTCTCACCTCTCCTTTGGGGAAGAATCTTGTGTGAGATAGGTCATGTTTGGTTGCAGGTGCATAAACCCCAAGGGTACTTACTGTTTCACCACAAGTTAGCTGGAGGTAGGGGCCCTCACATTTGCTCCAGCAGCTCAGGGATAGAATCAGGGGTCCAGGCTTATTTCATCCTTCCACACTGCCATTCTTGGCCTGTTGGGTTTTTCTCCTCATGCCAAAGGCTTCAAGGTGACTGCCAAGATCACGCAGAGGCAAGAGGCAGTGGGCTAGCCAGGGTGGAGAGAGACTTCAACTTGCTGTCCTTGGCTCTTACCAGGGAACAAAAATCCCAGAAACTTCCCAGCAGACTTCTCATCATCTTTTTTGTCTGGGTCAAAGGAAACTAGGAGAAATCAATATTTGATGAAAAGTTGTGGAATAGCCATGACTGGCTTAGACCAGTCTGTATTCATCCTCCATGGTTGGGACACTTTACTTCCATAAAAAAAGATTGAGGTTTTTACTCTACCAAGGAAGAAGTGGGAGAATGGGTCTGGGGTAGACATGAATTATACTTGACCCTAAGTAACTCTCAGGGTGTTCCACGGCTGTGACCACCTTCAGAATTCTGATAGAAGTTTACTCTTTAGGTTAGGTTTGTCTAAGATAAATTTTTGTACATGGTTTTTCAATATGATATTTGTTTTTAATGCAAAATATTTTTTCTTGGAATCTAACTTCCTTCATTGTTTATCTGAGAGACAGACATTTCTTATGCAAGTGTTGCTGTAATTTTCTAAGGTAGTGTATTTTAAATAGATTGACCATAACCTAGTAGGTGTCTGCTGGAGATAATGTTTCATTACTTGATGATAAGGTGGTACATGATTCCACATAGTTGTGTGTGAGTCTGTTCAACTCTGTGTGTGTAATTTTTCAGAACATGAATGAAGCCTCTTCTCTGCTTAGTGCCACGTGTAATACATTCATCACAACCCTTGAGGAGTGTGTGAAGATAGCGAATGCCAAGTTTAAACCTGAGATGTTTCAGCTGTCCCATCCGGATCCCTTAGTTTCTCCTGTGTCACCTTCTCCTGTTCAAATGGTTGGAACTTCTTGTTTTTCTTCCAGTGATGTTGCATGCGGTTTTGTTTTTGTTTTTATTTTTAAGGGTTGAAACTGGCAGTGGGAGGGAAATAGTCAATAGATTGAATTTATTTGGATTATACTCATATTCTGTATTGGAGCCTCTCAGTGGGTGGGCTCAGCATGTCAGCGTGTGCCAACGTCCTGAGCCCCTCCACCTGGAGGGCTTGTGCTGTTTACCCCTGTGTGCCAGGAAGATATTATAATGCTCTGTGGATGCTGTGGCATGAAAAAGGTTGGAGGGTACTGTTCTGCTTGATAAAAACATCACAGTGGGGTGACGTTTTACCCACAAGGGGATAAAATTAAGCAAATCTTTAAAGGAGTTGTAAGGGATTTGAAACAACATGTTACAAGAGAAACAGTACTTTGTAGTCAGCATTTGAATTTGAACCCTCTGAGTAGGCAAGTTCCTTAATCTCTCTGGACCTCATTTTGAGCTTCATCTGTAAAATAAAGTGTCTCATACATCTGAGGTCATTGCGAAGGATTTGACCTATTTAATGTTAGATGCTTAACGTTAGTTTCTTACCTTCTGATTACTCTGAACAAGTACTCTTTGTGGGCGGTGATGGATTCCTGGTCCTTTTGGAGCCAGTAAACTTGCTCTAACATGCTATGGGGAACTCACAGGTGAGAGACGGTTTGATGCAACTTTACATTTTTTTCATCAAACTGTTTTCAGGAGCCCTTTTATAAAAGGAAAAATGTCACCTGGCTACCATTTTAGTAATTACCTGGTCTTATTTGCTGGAAGAAAGAATAGGGTACAACTTATTGCTAGGTTCTCTTACTTACCCCAGCAAATTTAGTTATATGAGATTTAGTAAAGATTATTACCTAACTTTATTAAGGTCATTGTTTTCTAATCAGTGTATGATGGACTAAGAGTGTCCTCTGAGAGGTGTACCATGGGAATGAGTTGTATGGCCAGCTTAGTTTGGGAAGTGCTAGGTTAACTTAAACGAATTGGGTTTCTCTGTCATAGGATTTCTTACAACCTCTTTTATTCTGAAATGTATTATGAATCTCTGAGAAGGAGAGGTGATATGCAATGTTTCTGGAATTTATTTGACAGTTGAACCCTTTTTGTTTTGAACCTTTTTGAATACATCTCACAGGACTGTGGTAGTCAGTAGAACACGGTTTGACAATGTTGCTTTTTAGAACAATTGTAGATATACTGTGAACTGTTAAATAACACATATAGTTAAGATGGGTATATAGTGCTATGTTCCTGAGGTTGATATACAAAGGGTACACTATTTTTTTTAAGGTGTACTTTATAGAGCCAAATACGATAAAAACACCTCAGACCTGCCTTGTTTTTGCATTGAACTTCTGAGGAAAATGCCTTCTGTTACAAATGCTCTGTAGTCCAGAGAGGTCGTATGTATATTTTATGTATAGGAAACTGTAATAACTATCTCTTTTAAACCAAAAACCTTTATCAGTAGAAACATTACAGTAAACCTGATAAGTTAATCTAGGAAATATCAGTTACAGACCTCTTATTTTCCCTTGCTGTGCCATTTTACTTCATACATAAAGCAAATATTCTGGAGACACATAGTGTGGAAATTAAGGTTAGACAGTCTTCATGGGAAAGTCTTCTTTTTTTTTTAATAACATGAGTAAATGAAAAATAAAGCTGAAAGGTTTGAGAATTCCAAAATTAACTTGATTTTTATAACCATTTTATATAGTTAGTCTCATTGTGGCCCTCTTAAAATTAACTTGCATTCAGTTATATTTCAAATCATCTTGGAAGTTCAAACAATTGTGATTTTGATCCACAGATTGAGTGATAATTGTAGTGAGGATGTCATTGGGTGAGTAATCCTAAAGGAAGTGATTTCTGTTAAAGGAGATGTTAATGTCCAGTTGTATCTTAGTCAGTCATATTAGATGTCCCCTGGACTGCAAATTGGATGGGTCATAACTTTTATCATTTTAGCTGGGATTTCTCAGAGCAACTGGTGGCTCATGTTACAAATGTAGAAGGCATTTACGTAACACAGGTTTTAGACTTGGACTTGTAAGCCTCTTGAGCCCCTATGTATACAACCATTTTGAGGCTTTAGTATAGACTTTGCTTTTTTGCTACCTTGTTAAACGTTGAAATAATCTGTTTTACTTGGCTGCCTCTTTCTATTTTTTTGGTGGAGTAGTTGGATCTTCTGAATTTTTTTTAGTATTTGTCATATTTATTAATGCTGTGCTTAATCTCATTTTATTTATTTATTTGTATTTTAAGTATATGTTTTAGAAACCTATTAGAGGCTTAGGGTTCTTTTGAGTTCTTTAACGACTTGAATTATTAATGCCGTTTTCCATGAAAACCACACTTTACAACATCTGTGTAACAGCTACCTGAATAATGAATGGTAAAGAGAAGCTTTGCTACCAGACTCTATTCCTGCCCTTTAAAAAAAAGAGAGAGACATTTATTAGAATATTTTCTGGCTTGCTAGATACTCCTTTTTATCACAAATAGTGTGATTTTTTTTTTGGACTCGTTAAGTGTACTATTTTTTATATTTTTACATACACACATATGTGAGATATACATAAACTATAGGATTTGGTTTTTAGTATTGAGAAAAGGATCCAGCTTGTTTTTGGGATGTGTTGAGAAAGATTCCAGTTAATGGTTACTAGGGAAAAAGCTAGACATTGTGCTAATGATGTTGTTACTTGAATCTGTGAAAAATAAATTTTTTGGCCAGCCATCCTTTTCTCTGAGTAAATTTATGTTAATTATGATAATAATATATTAGAGCTACCTTATTCTGTTTGACATATGGATTATGCTCATTTTCTTTTTAAATTTCTAGATGAAGCGTTCTGTCAGCCACCCTGGTTCCTGCAGTTCAGAGAGGTAAAATAACGTTTTCTTTTGACTAACGTCTCTTAAAATGATACCTGCTTAGGGAATTCTTTGGATCTTTAACCTAAAGTGATGTCGAATGTAAACTCTGGAGAGAATCTGGTTCTGATTTGTTCAGCATTGTCTCTTAGTGCTTAGTACTGGGCCTGGCCCCAGTAGGTAGTCAGTAAAGAAAAAAGTGAGTGACTAAATTAATCAACAAGGGAAGCACCTGGCCAGCTGTTGTACCTTTTTTCAGTGTTTGAAATTATATCAAATGATGGCTAATAGAAATCAATTTTTGATGTATCAAGGCTCCAGACGAGCTTAGGTTCATTTACTGTATCTTTTTATAGCATCATATATTTATGTTCAACAATTGTTTTATTAGGAGCTAAAGATCTTGCTGAAAAGAGAGAAAAACCAATTGATATTTTAAAGTATATATTCTTATCAACACATTTGAAAAATTTACCTTCTAGATAGAACTTGCCAACATCCCAGGCTATTAAGGTGGTTTTTATCTTGGTAGGTAATATTTTTTTAAGTTGCCTTGGTTGTCTTACTTGGTTCCTTGGAAAGTGATGAAGTTATAGTGACATTAACATTTATTTCTCTAATAAATGCTAACTGAGTTCTAACTGAGCCCTTATTGTTGTTTTCTCACTTTTTTTTCCTCTGATGATTATGTGATCTTTGACTGAACTGTCATGTGCTTAGAGGAGTCCAGTGACGTACATATCCAACCTTCAGGGATTGAAGAGTTTCAGTAACTGAATTGACAAACTTTTATTTTTATGATAGAAATTTTTCTAAACTGTATTTTATCCTTTCTACCATATTTAATAAGATATATTAGGAATTCTAAAACTTTATTTTTTCTTGATAAATGAAGGTTGTCTTTAAGAGCAATAATGTTGGGCTGTCATACAGTGGTAGCCAAGGTGCTGTTGACTGGTGGTGATTTGCTTCTATGTTTAAATTTTTAGACTGATTTTTCTAGTTTTCTGATTTTCTAAAATAGTTTTTCTAGCCTCCTTTTTGCCATCTTTATCTGCTCTTGCTACTGTCAGCAAGTCGGCCTCTAGCATGTTCCCAAACCACTTGCCCATGCCCTTCACTCTGCTGTTTTTGATCAGATTGGATTGACAGTGCATACATGCACTTGTGAAATCCAAAACTTTTAGTTTTCAAATGTTTGTTAATCATCTGATATGTCTACTGTCTAGCTAGACTGTCCTCTATAAAAGTCGCTTCTTCTTCATTGTACGCCTTTTCCATTTGTTGGGCTCGGAGGCCATATTCTCCAGGTTACCAACCAGCTTCTAAATTACCAGATTTACCAGAATCTGGTAACTTCTAAGTTACCATATTCTAAATGATTTGATTTGCTTCTGGCCTGACCTCTGAAGGAGTAGAATATTGCTAAAATAGAACTTAGGGCATAAAAATAGTTCCTTTTTCATTTTAAAGAGAAGTCATTTAGGGGCTGGCCCCGTGGCCAGGTGGTTAAGTTCGTGTGCTCTGCTGCAGGCGGCCCAGTGTTTCGTTGGTTTGGGTCCTGGGCACGGACATGGCACTGCTCATCAAGCCACAGTGAGGCAGTGTCCCACATGCCACAACTAGAAGGACCCACAACGAAGAATATACATCTATATACTGGGGGGCTTTGGGGAGAAAAAGGAAAAAAATAAAATCTTTAAAAATAAATAAATAAAGAGAAGTCATTTAAAACTCCATTTGAGGGTGTTTTCATTTGTTTAAGGCCTTACAATTTAGTGCTCTTTATGTGATTTGCAGGAGTAGCCACTCTATAAAGGAACCAGTGTCTACACTTCACCGACTCTCCCAGCGACGCCGTAGAACCTACTCAGATACAGACTCTTGTAACGATATTCCTCATGAAGACCCAGATAGTAAGTTAGAGGGACTCTGTCTTTTCTTTTGGCCTTTTTAGCAAAATTGTTATGTAATTTTTGAAATGAAAGATACTGACAGTGAATGCTGTACTTTGCCCTTGTATTAATTTCTTAATTCAGAGCTAAGCAAACAGCATACAATCAACAGAAGCTCATGTATCCTCTTGCAAACAGCTTAGTTATTAACGAAGTGCTGAATATCTCTTTGTGAGTAACCTATCTGAGATTTATATATATAATATCAAAATCTTTCACTCTTACTGTATTTTAGTAATCTCTTAGTAATCTTCTGCTCTCACTATGTTTGCGTTTAAAAAACATTTTAGAAGAAAGCATGAATTGTGGGTAGGATTCTAGGAGAAAATAAAGGCAAGTTCTAAGTTCAAAGAAAAAAAATCAGCCTTTTTACTTAAATAATTTGTAATGAACAAGGAGAATAATTTTTTCTGGTGGTGGTGGTGAATTATAGTAGCATTTATTCCTGCACCTTTTTCTCCCTTATTTTTTAAAGAGGCAGCCTACTGCAATTGAATACTTTAGGGAAGCTTTTGTGATTTATGTTAAAATTTAATTATTTTTCGCTTTAGGGAAAAAGCTTCCTAAGTATGTCAGAATATCTAGTTAGACAGTAATGACCATGATTTCCAGTGAACACAAATATGGTCTTATTATTACAACTCCATTAATAGACTTTTGCTTTTCAAAGTCTTTACTATTGCTCATGAAGCATACAGGATAGAAATTACATACTGTTCTTCTTTAGGGAGCAGATCGTGTTCTAAGAGTTGATTTGTAAGTCAGTTGTTTGGAACACAGATTTTATTTCCCTTATGGAAATGACATGATGAATGGTGGTTAGATTCTTTAGATTGCCTAGAACAGCTGAGCTAATTCATAGTATGACTGAGAGGGAACAAAACAATGGGTTGGATTTCTAGTATTTGAATATATTGAAAATGTTGATTAAAATAGAGTTATTTTCTTAACCAGAAGGTTGAACAGGTTTGATTAGAGGAGAATGTAGGGTTCATGAAGATGTTGGAGATTCTAAAAGGGACTGCTGGTCATTTTCAGATCTTCAGAAGGTGACGGCATCTTTTTTTTTATGCCCATATTCCTTACAGAACTAATCATCTCTGTATTGATAGAGAGCACTACTCTGTGCTCACTATGATTTTGATTTGAAGTTGGGACAGTGGGTAAAGAAATGAAGGAAGGAAAAGGGATGATGTGGGGTAGGAGAGGGAGAAAGAAACTTTCCTGACCAATTTAGTACAACTTGGAAGAGATAAGGAAAAGAGAAAGAAGGTTAAACAGGTTAGGTATGGGGAAGAAATGTCACTGGAGGCAGGTAATATGCATTCTGATCCACCTTGTTCTTTCTGCCTTTTATATATGACCCTTTTAATCCAGAGCTCATGAAGGAGTTCTTTATGCTGCCTTGCACTTTTCTCTAGATGCCACTGCTTTGTTTTCTCTAAGGGAATCATTTTGATTTGTGATAGCGAAATTAATTTTTTTAAAGCCAGCCATTTTCCTTAGCTCTCTTCTCTTTTATGCATCCTGGCCCTAAATTCTTGAAAACAGTTTTCATAAGATCTGAGTGTAAATGCCTTATTCGATTTAGCAATCCCCAATTTAGCTGTTACGGAGTATAACAAAACTAGTCACAAATACGTGCGCACACACCCACACACACATGCATACATATTTATATACATACACATACCTCAATTCTCTAGAAATTTTTAAAATTGGTAAGTGTAGGCTGGTCAGAAGTTTTATCCTTAGATTTCCTTCTGTTTATCCTAAAGTTTAGTGTCTCGGTTGACAAAGCAGAGATTGAATTAGTGCTCTTCCTTACAAAGTACATATTTTGCAATTGGCAGTCTTAGTTGAAAGTCTTTATCCCAAAATATTCTTTTCCTTTGGGGATGCAGCTGCTTCTATTTTTTATCAACTAGATTTTTAAAAATTATAAAGTAATAGATGTTCATGTTAAATTCATATAATATGTACATATAAAAGTCCAGTTGCCCTGGAACAGGACCATGCCAGTGTGTTTAGCTGTGTTCACTTGCAACTGTGGTGATAAGTTTTGTGAGTTGCATTCCAAATGGAAATATGGGAACTTTCAGTGTGAGGTACCTTGTCAGCTTTGCTCAGAAAGTCTTGTGATGAAAAGAGCAAGCCCTACGTTAATCCTAGTTCGTTTACTAATTGTGTGATCTTGGGGTAGGCGTGCAACCTTTTTTGGGTCTTGGTTTCTTTGCCTAGAAAACAAGGAGGGTACTAACAGCATTAAAACTATCAAGCTGAAAAAGCAATAGTTAATTAAGAAAGACTAAATTCAATTCAGCAAATATTTACTGGCTGCCTAGTATGTGCCAACCATGGTTCTAGCAATGAACAAAACTAATATCTCTACTTTAAGTAGTTTCATAATTTGTTTCATGAACTCTGAAGTTTCTCCTATGACTGCCAGTAGTAGAAAAGTTAGATTTTTCTCTGTTAAAGAAACAACTGAAAAATGAGCAGGAAGCTAAAGGAATTTCATGTCCCTGAATAGGAAACTTAAAATGTTCTTTCAGAGAGGACTCGAGTTAATATTGATAGGATGTTTAACCTTTTAATCAATTTCTTAATAGGACCTGTTCACTGTTCAAGAAATACACTTAATGGAGATTTGGCTTCAGCACCCATTCCTGAAGAAAGCAGACTTATGGCCAAAAAAAATTCTGGCTCGGAAGATCCTCTTCCATCCTTCTCTTCCTGAGGAAACGGAAGTGGCCAACTTCCTCTAAGTATTGCTATGCAAAAGCTGCTGTAATTAAACTATGTTATAGGGAGTAGTTTTTCCCTTAGGATTTCTCTGCACTTTATAGAATATTGTAAAACAAACAAACAAAAACAACCCACATACCTTTGAAGTGTATTTTATCTTTATATAGTTTATTTGCAAGAGTATTTTCCTAATAACTTCACGGTATGAATGTGCATCTTTTTTTTTTTTTAAACAAATGATAGTGTAACATTTTGACATTCATAAGGACAAATGTAGATATTTTTATAAAAAACTGTGAGGGACTGACAGCTTAGTCAGTGTGTATTGTAGCTGATAAACATGAAATCTTATAAACATAAGTTTTCAGTTTGACAGAAGTGTGATATGTGTAACTTGTGCCATGGACCAAATGGTCACTGTACCCCAGCTAAAAATGAGTTACGATAGCAGCTTGATGGTGATTGTATTGTATTCCTTTAAGCAAAAAGGAAACATTTAATATTCTAAACATTTTAGCCCAAATGCCATGACATTGAGGATTTTTAAAACACCAGACTGTGCTGTCCTTCATACATGAAGTTGACACTACTGATTTGTCAATACCAAATGTTGGGTTAAAGTATTTAATTTTTATTTATTTATTTTTCTGTTGCATCAAAACATGATTACATCCTAACGTTTATGACCTACCAAATTTAAGATGTGTATACATTGTTATTTACATGGTTCTAGAATAGAAGTTAATGTTGTAGTGACCTTGCTCACTTACACCAGAGAAATAAACAACTTTCAATGGAAGAGGATTTTAGTGCTTTTTTCCTAAAATAGACATTAAGCTGCTGTTGTAAGGTATTAATGTTAGCAGCTCTTTAGAATATCTAGGGACATTTTTTATTTATGAATATTTATACAAAAAAGGAATTCTGTCAAGGCGACTGCTCTACATCACTTGAGAATGGCATTATTTAATTAAAGAACAAACAGCATTTGTTGGTAGTGCCTGTCCATAGCTATTGTCAGTGTTTGCCTTGTAAACTGTTTTTTTAAAATTCACTTTAGAGTGACAGTTTTGTCCAAGGTCTTGGATGAGGAGCACTTTAAAACAAACTGGTTTGGTGTTTTTAAGTTAATCATATGTTTAATAAATATGTGGTTTTTGCATTCAAACTCATCATATAATACATTGTATTTTTTACATTTATTGATATTCTGTCTAATCTTTATCAAGTGCTAATAGTGTTCTTTATTGCTTTGATTTTGTTTGTATATTTGGACCTCATAGTGAATACACAAATGAGGCATGTTTTTAGTTTTGTTGCCTATGAGCTTAGAATAATGTGGCTTATTTCACTTTAAATTTCTCTTGTAAGTTTGTGTGGGACTCTTTTTTTAAGAGTTAACATTTGATATTTACTTTACTGAAATAAATCTGTAATTATAAGCTTTCTTTCTTAGGTTTAAAATGGACATAAATAATTATCTACATTAAAATGCATTTAGAGAAACTGTATGCTACTTAAAGTATTTGTGATTTTAAATAGCACACAGGTCATTAGACTATATTAAGTGGAAGCTTTTTCTACTCATATATTGTACTCATATGTCTAACTTGAGAAAATAAGAAGTTTGATAATGTGGTAGGTTTTCATGTTGAACAAGTAATCAGATTTTTTGCTTCTTTTTTTTTGGTAGTAAGAACTTGTGTAGTGATAAGACCATGAAGGTCAAGGTGCTACTCATGGGGAGTTTTTCTGGTAGTTTTTTTTGAACTGATAGGTTTATAATGAAAACACCCTAACAAGCTTTTGAACTCATGGAAAATAAATCTGTTTTCTATTGCTTTATCCAAAAAGATGAGTTCCTGAACAGTTTTGTATAAATATTTTTTTTAAATAAAATGCAGTCATTTCTGTTTCATATCATTTTTTTCCCCTTGAAACAGGTGCTTTGAACAGTTTTGCTGGATTCCTCAGTATGGCTTTTATTGTGACTTGGAGCCACTTTTTTTCCCTTTCACACATTGTGAAATCATTTTTTTTGAGGGGATATAAATGTATCTTGAATTCTATCCAGATTTTGATCAGTGAATTGGTAGCATGAAGCAACCTTTAAAGCTTCAGGGAACCTTGCATTTTGAGGAGCCCTGTGTAATTTCAAGTGTGCCTGGCTTTTCTGAATTTTAAGAAAAAGATGAACCAAATAAGACTAATTCTGTAAGAATTTTCGCTTGTCGGGATTTTCTGTAGTGTGTCACTGTTGCTTGTTCCTGTTTTGCTTTGTCTAGGCCGTGGGGTTATTGAGAAATGTGGAGACTGTTGGTGTATCAGTGATCTCCTAGGCAAAACCAGTGCTTGCTTTTCTTTTCAAGTGCCTGGTTTCTGTTGTGTGGAAATCGCAGGCCTCCCTGATTAAAGCGACTTGATGACAGTTCTTTTGTAAATGGACCAAATTTGAACGTTGTTATTATCATATTGAATTATTGTGTTATCTTCAATCAGGGCAAGTCCAGAAATGGACACTATTGCTTAAACTTAAATTCCATGGCAAGAGGTAAAGAATCTTCATTTCCACAGTTGCCATGGAACCTTTGACCCTGAATTGTAGTTTTTCACTATGTGTTATTACATTTGGTGTTTAGAAATCATCATGAGATCTCAGGAAATGTATCCTTGTAATATTGCACTGCTCTTTATACTAATCCCATATATATTATCTCAGTAATTTGGACTCTACCAATCCTTTACTTCTTTTATTAAATGAAGTGCCTCTGGGTCTGTCCTTTGAGACTTGCTGTTGCCACTTGGTGCAGAGGGAGAGTCGTGGCCTGAAAGAAAGCCTGGTTAGGTGCAGGAGCTCCTTCGAGGGGGAGGTCTCTCTTTTAATAGCCCTGGGGGGTTAAGTAAATTGTAGCTGGTACATAGGGCTCCTTTTCATGTCTTTGCAGTTCCCCAATCCTCCTTTCTTTGAATTCATACTAAATTTGTAAGTTTAAATTCTTTTCTTTTATTTTGTGAGGAAGATTGGCCCTGAGCTAACATCTCTTGCCAATCTTCCTCTTTTTGCTTGAGGAAGATTGTTGCTGAGCTAACATCTGTGCCCATCTTCCTCTATTTTATGTGGGATGCTGCCACAGCCTGGCTTGACAAGTGGTGCTAGGTCCACCCCCACCTGGGATCCGAACTGGTGAACTCTAGGCCGCCAAAGTGGGGCACGCGAACTTAATGGCTTTGCCACTGGGCCAGCCCCTTCTTTTCTTTTTATAAATTTAGCTTGTTTTTACTAAAGTAATTCATGCATATCATTAACCAAATCAAATAGAACTAGAAGGCTTATAATGAAAAGCAGTTGCCCCTCCTCCCGACTTAGCGCCCCAGAGACAAGTACTTTCAGCTCTTGGTGGTTTGTTCCAGTATTTACCTTCCTGTTTGAAAATATGTTATATTGCTTTTTCTTGATTTATCAATTTCGGAAATGATTTCTTGAATTCCTTTTATGGCAGGCAGGATTTACTTTTCCTATATCCCTCCCTCCCCCACCCCTCCCAATATAGATTCATCACTACTTTTTGTTAAATCAGTAGATACAAATGTATCACTGCTGAACCCTGTGGTGAACCATCCTTATTTCCTTTCTACTAGAACTTTATTTTTCCTGGAATTAAAAATTGCCTGATTTTAAAATTTGCTTAATTTTTTATGTATCCATCACAATAACTATCCAAAGACTTAAATGCTCAAAAACATCAGATAATATCAATTCCTTTTTTTTTTTTTTTTTTTTTTTTTGTCCTTTGGGGACATTTCTTCCAGTTTTCATCTTCTGCCGTCTGGATTATTGCTCTCCAGGCCTGAGCATGGCTCAGTGGTCATTCTTGGTCTCCCTTTGTTTTTTAGTCTCATATTGGATCTCCTGTTTATTGGATCCTGTGAGTTCCTGTTTCTTCATTTACTGCCCTTTTTTGGCTAAAGTGTATCCACCACAAAAAACTTCCTAGGAAAAAGTGCATGAGAAGTAAAGATTTTGAGACTTTACAGATCTGAAAATGTCTGTACTCTTGATTGATTGGTAGTTTGGACCTACTTTGAGTCTATGTCACGATTATATTTCCCTCAGAATTTTGAAGAAATTGTGCTCCATTGTCTTATGGCATTCATGAGTCCTGTGAAAATTCTGAAACCGTCTTTTTACACGGGACCTGTTTCACACTCAAGAAGCTTTTAGGAGCTTGTCTTTACCCCTGACATTTCACGATGATGTGTGGGTCTTTGTTCATTCATGTTGATGGGTACTCAACTTGGGGGAGTCTTTCAATTTGTAGACTGGTCTACTTCAGTTCTGGGCAATTTTTGTGTTATCTTTTTGATAATTGTCTCTCCTCTATATTCTCCATCCTGTCTTTCTAGAATTCTAGTTATTTGAATGTTGGACCTCCCAGACTGATTCTCTAATTTTAAAAATCTTTCCTCTCCAGTTGCTGCTTAAGTTATATTAGATTTGTTCTTTTTGTTATCCTCCAGCTCTTCCACTAAATTTTTTTTAGCTCCATAATTTCTAAGATATCTTTTTTCCTCTGTTCCTTTTTCATAATACCTTATGCTTATTTTATAGATTCAATGTCTTTTCATTATCTCTAAGGATAATTATGTGTTTTTTCCTTATGTCTTTCCTGTTTCTCGCATTGTTTCTATTTCTTCCATGTTCCTGTTTTCTTGTTTATTTGTTTTGGACTATGTCTTCCATTCTGAAGGCTTTCTTAGAAACTTGGGGAGGTCATCCATTCATGTTAAGAATCAGGTACCAAATAGCTAATTCCGTAGGTCTTTATGTGTAGACTGGGTTTATCAGTTACTAGTGGCCATCAGGTAAAGAGCTGGCCTTTTTTGTTGGAGTCCCCTAAATTTCAGTGGAAGTCTTTTCTTTGGAGCCATTTAGTTTTTCTAGGAAGGACTCCTGGATTCTGGCAGCAGGATAGGAGAAGGGTGAGGACTGCACAGTTTGTGTGGTAGCTTTTACTTCATCCCGTCTTTCCAGCCTCCCCATGCCCTGCCCCACCCCATCACAGTCTTCCTCTGTGGTCGCTGACCCTCAGGTTCAGTTTCTCCTGTGGATGGAGGTTGGGGGTTGGTGAGTTGTGTGGCTGTGGCGAGTAGGGAGAGGACCTGGGCTCCGGTTGCTCTTCATACAGACTTCTAGTCCCCATTTCAGCTCTGTGCCTCCCTCTCGTCGTCTACAATACCTGGTGCTTCCAAGTCTTGAACCTGTTAGGGTTTGGTAGGTGTAGGTATTGGCACTTAGGCTTTAATTTCTCCCCGTCTGCTAGGTTAGTTACCACACCTCCTCCTGGTTTTTATTTTTATAAACTTTGTTGAAATCGCATGGCTGTGTAGTCTGTTCTCTTTGTCTTTGTGGATTAATACCAGTAATATTCCTCTAACGTCTTTTTGGTGGGGTTTTGGAGGTAAAGAAAATAAATACATGTGGTCAGTCTATCATATTTAACTGGAAGTCTAGATTTAAATTCTAATAGTATAGAAAATAAAATCTCTTTAGTATTATTCTATAATTCATTCTTTCTACTCTCTAATGACTTTTAATTAATATTGTTTTACTGTACTACCTACCTCATAGGATTGTTGTGAGGATTAGCAGAATCAATACATATACAGCACTTAGAACAGTGCCTGGCATGTGGTATATGTTAAATAAGTGTTAGCTATTGTTAATATTGTTGTTACCATTATTATTATTACTACTACTACTCTTAATTCAGTAACCCACTTAGACTTGAATGAAGATGTTTTCACCATAGGGAGAGTTGTTGATAAATGGGAAAATCTAGTGTTTGACAACATTGGCTCTACATTTAACTAGACTTCAATGAAATGTTCAGGAGTTAAATTTTATCTTTCTAAGACACATTAAAGCCTTAAAAAAATCCAATCAGTAATAGTCTAAAAGTTTTTAAAAGCATATCACAATTTTGATGTGCTTTTAAGCTTTATTGGTTTTGTGTTTATCATTTAAATATGAAGTCTAGAGAATAAAATTGTGGAAATGATGTTTATTATGCCTTACCTACAGCCAGGAGATGTAATATTCTTTGATATGTAGAAATAGAGAACTCGTAGATTCTAGTCACTGCATCTATGCCCTACTTTCTTGTGAGTGACTGTACACTTTTCAGAAAATGTGAACCTATAAAAAGCAAAATGCCTGCATTTGTTCAGTTACTTCAGGTATCTTCTCTGTGTCCAGATTGCATGTGATAACACAGAACTCTCATTCGCAGTGGTGAAGTGGGAGTAGCTGATTGCCCTCCTCTTTTTATGAATAGTGAGCTGCATACTTTGGGGAAGGGGATTTTTATTTGTAAGGAGATTTGCATTCTCTCTCACTAGAGTCCCATGGTTGTGACAAATGGTTGTAAATATCAGTACTGCTAGAGATAAGAAATTTTTCTACGAAAGGATTGGCCAGTTGCTTAGTGTGAATAAACCTCTTTGCAAATTATCACGATAACTTTGGTAATACAGATGAAACAGGTAGACATGGCTAGAGTCAAACAGTGCCTGCTGTTGGCCTGCTGCTGGCATTTCCCCTCCCCTAGATGTGAATAATATTGTCTTTTATGTCCCCTTACTATTTGCTTTGATAGTTCGTCTCTGGAACTTTGATGTCTACATCTTTGGAGCCCTTATGCTGCCTCATCTCCAAATGCAGTTACTAATCTCTATCTTTTCATAGGATGGGATTTGCTCTTCTGGCCCATAATGTGCTCCCCTTCCCCTCAAAACAACTTCTCTTGGTATCTTTGATAATAAAACATTTTGGAACACTTACGATGGGCCAGTTGCTTTACCTCATTTTAGCCTCTACACATAAATGTTAAAGTACAGGAAGGAATACAAGAGCAACCAAGATGCACACAACCAGGATTAACTCAGACGGGATTGATTAGAATGAGGAATATTTTGTTACTGTATCCTGAAATACTAAGTATTTAAATGATCTGTTTATTTTATTTAGTATTTTACTTCATCTGCCTCTGGACTAGCGTTCGTTGCCAAATAAATAACTAACCCAGAATTTATCCATGAAACCCAGAATGTACGGCAGGGCAGATTAAGTTTTGGTTACTTGTGGTAGATCAATGAATTAATGTACAGGGATATTAACACATTAAGCAATTCCTTTGCCACCAATGAGGGGTTGTTTCCATGGGTAATGTGGTCAGAAATGTATGACTCTGTAATGAATTTCCTCCTTAGTTTTATTCTGTCAGAGTGAGAGGAGGATGCTGTTGATATTTGTGCTTTTGAAAGTTTGTCACAAAGACTGTTTTACCCTCTTAAATCTCAATGTAAAGTATATTTCCAGATTTGGTAGCATGGGAACAGTTAGGAACAAAGGAGAGAGAATCATATCACCTTTGTGGATCCACAGCCACCAGGAGCTATACCCACACACCCTTTTCTTTCCCAACCTCTCTTGGTATTAGTAGGCAGAGGCTGTCATTTTGGATGAGAGGTGGCTGGTTAGGAATGAAAAATAATGAGTTATGTGTAATGAAAAGGAGGTGTTCTAGGAAAACTTTTCAGTCCCTCTCAGTGCCATCATCTGTCTCCCAGCACTCTGGATTCTGAGAGAGCTGGGTTATTTCCTACCCTTCCTCTTATCTTTTTAAAGCAGTTCCTGAATATATTAAATCATAAATTCCTCTTTATTAAATTATCATTTAGACAATACGAATAAAGTGAAAGTTTGCCTTGGCACCCCCGCTCCCCTAGGGGTAACCACTCTTTTCTGGTGTGTATCCTTCCAGACCTTTCCCTACATGTTCACTATTATTTTATGTAGATGTACATTGCAGTCATTCAGATTAGCTCATCAATAGCAAAGTGATTCAATAAACAGTGGCACATCTATGATGCAGCTGGTAAGAAAGGAGATGACTCTATATGTCGTTTTACAAGTATTTTGTGTATGTGGCAGTAGACTAATTCTGACCTCTGCCGATGTTGACCTGACAGGCATTCTAGCTCTTTTATTTTCTTTTTAATCCCTCTATGCGAGGAACTGTGAATTGACTGCTTTTTCTAGATATCTAGAATGAGGCCATTTTCTTTTGAAAAACAATCCTAGAGTTTCTAGCGCTTTCTTTAATCGTGTGTATGTGTGTGCAGGTCTGTATGCATGGTTTCTGGGTTGTGGACAATGTAACTTGGAATCATTTTATTTCGAGATAAAGCTTTCTGTTTAGTTTTACAGTTGATTTTAAATGTTTAACTACAAAAATGAAACGACTTTGCTCCAGAAGTTACCAGGACTTGGTCAAAATAGAGTTGTGGTTTTTTTGTTTGTTTGACAGCAATCAAAAGTGTGGCTGAGAGATGGTAAGGATCAAGCATCGGATTGCTGTCTTGGAATGTATGCGTGTCCACATGACTAAAAGCCTTTATTGGACAATTTTATGTGGTAAATGAGCATACAATAAATACCTTTTAACTCTTACCACCAGATTCAGGCTCTGTACTTGAATTAAATAGGAAATTTTTATACTGTGCCCCTTTCCTGTGGTATTTTTGGTTGCTTGGAGTTGCTAGGTTATCCAGTGTTTCAGCATGCCTGCAGAATTGGCATACTCACAACACTGTCCGGAGCCCCTTGCCATGATGCCCCATGGGAGAGGCCTTAGAATACAAGTCACGTATTAACTGTTAGTTGGCTTTATTATATTTTTGTTTGTTTTCTTGTTTTGCAATGATTGGCCGGAGAAAAGTGTGTGGCAATAATACTTGTATTTAGCATCGTGACCATGTATGACGTACTGTCTTTTAATTTTTTTTCCTTCTGTGCCAACTCTGATCAATTAGTTGTGGCTTCCAGGGATTCTGAGTTTGAAGCTAGGATCAGCAGAGAGTGACCTACTACTTGATTAATGCTGTCTGCCATGGGCTTGGTAGGAAGGTGTGGGGACTGCTGGCAAGGATATTCTGTCATCCCTAATACAGGGCAATGATTATGATCGGAGTTTGCACAACTTGGCTAGATTATTTTTTTTTTAAGCCCTCACAGTAAACAAAGTTGAGCAACTATAATTGATTCCCTGTTTTCAGTTTCTATTATCACACTAGAATGAACTTAATCATACGTATATTTTTAAAATGCAAACAAAAATAGCCCATCACCTCTTTCTTCAGGACAAGTGTATATGTGTGCACGAGTAATGCACACCATTCACTTACTAGCAGTGCCTTTGTGAATTCAAAGACCTTTGCAACCTTGACATGTGCTCAGGAAAAAAATAGTGCCATGCTTTTAAAACAAACTTTAAAAAGTCTGCATTTAGCAAGTGAAATTCAATAGCATACCAGTGTTTTACATAGTTACTTTTTGTGTTTAGATCACGCTTAGTCATCACTTGAGAGAAGAGTTTTAGTTCCTTTGTGATTTTGCATAAGTAGCACACCTCCTTAGAAAGACAAGTTGCCCTTCTTTCTCCTTGCTGTGTTTTTAAAATATAGGCCATGACTTTTGGGGGAGAAATATACGGATTGCAACTTTTCTTTCTTGCTTTGTGAATCAGGCCATGTTGGCCACACATCGTCCTTGAATATGGCTTGAGTTATGAAGCCAGCAAAATGTACCAATGACCTATCATTTTTTGGCTTCATAACAAGTCTCTTTTTGGGGGACATGTGGCTCCTTCTTCTAAAATGTCTGCATCTGCCACTTTCAGATTCCACTCCTGCAGGTGTTTTTCTTTCTTTGGGGGGAGTGTGAAGGGATTAAGGAGTGGATATGGTTTTAGATAATGTTTTTAATCATTCAAGTCCATTGCTAGCTTGATCTACAAAAACTAAAAGACTCACTGTGATTTTTCTTGCCCCTGGTTTTTAAAATTCTGTTATCTCAGCCTTTCCTTTTTACCAGCTCTGAAGAAATCATGGTTGTATGTTATAAAAATCATGGTTGAATGTTAAAAGTAAGTTTCTAAGAGCTTTTCAATGTTATTTATAATTAGCCAAAGAGAAAGTCATATGAACTTTTTCCATTCTACCTTTCTTTTTATCCCCCTTCTTATTCACTTTATCTTTTCTTCATTTTTTTAATGGCTCAAACAAAATAGAAGTTTATTTCTTTTTTTTAATTAAGGTATAATTGACATATAACATTATATTAGTTTCAGTTATACAACATAATGATTCGATATTTGTAATTTTTTCTCCATTTTTGATTGATGATTATAGAGTCCCCAAAATACCCTACTCAATGTCTCCATATTTGGTGGACTGTTTAGGGAAAGAAAAGAATCACTTGGGAAGGCTGGTGAGTTCAAGGGGGCATTTAAATTTAGAATAGCTTATATATTTATTCATCTTAAAAACAAACTTTGTTCAGTCAATATTCATTGGATACTTACTAAGTGCTATGTTGCCAGTATTCATCTTTGCTAATTCTTGAGTGCACTTAAAACTCACTGCTTTATTTTTAATGGTTTAGATAAATTGACTATCTTAATTATAATTGGCTTTCCTAAATTTTCACTTTTTTTAGTTAACTAGTTGAATAGCATTTATTATTTACATTTGCACACCAACTGTTATTTTAACCTAAACATAAATAGGCAAGTGTTAGAAAATATCATGATTTTTAAGAAAAATAGCCTTTTCTTTGTGTGTATAAATATTATTGAAAACATAAGCACATGATTTTTTTTTATTTTTCCTTTTCAGTGTCTTTATTTTTGGTTAGTTGTAACTAATACATATAATGGTTCTTGCAACAAGAGTTTGTGGGTATTTAAATGGATAATTTATAACTTAGAAGTTAAATAAATTGGAAATATTGAAATTGATAGAAAAACTAGTCTCTAAATAAACTTAGTAGACTAATAGCAAATACGGCTTTAGATTGATATAACTAAGCACTTTAATTTTGAAACATTTCAGAATAGGATTTTTATTCCCAGGGGAAAAATAAACTTCATTAAAAAATATATGTATACTTATCTTGTGAGTATTCTTTTTTTCTCTTCCAAATGCCAAAGGTGTACTCTATATTTTCATTGTGAAAATTCTGCTTGTTTAAAGTATTGTAGCAATTTTATAAATCAATAAAACTGAGCCATGTCAACAGTGTGGGGGAAAATGTTTAATAAATTTGCCATGTCACTAAGAAAAATCGAAGTACAGCATGTTTTGGAAGTTTAAGGAAGGATAACCCTTCACTTAAAAAAATATGACAACTGGTTTGCTGCACATTTAAATGTAAAATCTGATTGGCCTCAATTAAAGTTAGTGCTGTGATGTGAGAAAAGCTATTAGGAGAAATAATAGTTAAGCTTTAAATGACAGGTTTAAGTGGATCACTTTATTTGGCCAGATCAGGGGTTCTCCACTACAGCTGCACATTAGAAACCCCTACGAGTGTTTAAACTTCCCAAGGCCTAGGGTGACCTGGACCAATTACAGCAGAATCTTTGGGGGTGGGACCCATTTATCAGTATTCTTTAAAGCTCCCCACTAATTCCAGTGAGTACCAAGGTTGAGACTACTGAGCTAGATGGAAACTCCCATTCCTGATGGTTGTATTTAAGAAGAGGTATATGTCTATATACAGCATTAAAGTTTGCACCATCATCTAACAGCCTGAAAGGCCAAATGTTTTTCCAGGTCCTTTTTAGCATGGTCTGAGGATCAGCACATTGGCTTCACCTGGGAGCTTGTTAGAAATGCAGACTCTCAGGGCCCCACCCCAGATCTGCTGAACCAGATTCTGCATTTGAACAAGACCCCCAGGCGATTCCTATGCACTTTAAAATTTGAGAGGCACTGTTGGAGGTGGTATTAGGATAAATGTCCATCTTGATACACCCTGCCTTTTGCTTCTACTTCTGGTTTTCTGTCCTAAGTTGGGACATTTTCACACATGGTTGGAAAATGAAACTCGTACTGTGTGCTCACTTCAGCAGGTTAATAGCTAGAGATGATTTCCTGATCTGGAGCACATGTGAAGGAGACAACCACCACTGTCACCATCACCACCTAACTCCTCTATCCCTAAGATGGGAAAGAGTAGGGAGCTCAAAGAATGGTCACCGAGTTGAAGGCCGTGCTCTTTCAGTGCCTTCTCCCAGCTGCCTTGTGTATTAAGGAAAAATAAAAACTATAGTCCTTGTAAGGATACTTCTTCATACATACCTTTATCTTGAGAATTCTTCTTTGGAAGAGAAAGAAATTTAACTTTAAGTAAGAAATTTACTCATCATAGTCTCAAGCTGAAATGAATAAAACCGAATCCTTCACGTTCTTTGGAATAATGTCTACCCGGAGTCCAGCTCTCAGAAACCTGCCTTATCATGGCTGCAGTCCCCTGCCTTCAACACTCTGGGAATCTCAGCTGGCTTCCCTCTGTCTCGGCACCCACCAAGAATCAGGCCGATGGTTTTGTCAGGATACCTCCCTGCTCGAATGTTGGAAAGGTTCTTTTCTGTCATTTCTCTAGGGCCCATAACATTGTTTCCAGAGAGCTTTGGCTCTCCCACTGCTATCTGTTCACGTGACATCCTGGGTCACATAAGCACCCTATTTCCTGGCTATGTTGCAGATGCCAGTAAAGGGTTCAGCATTTCAGGCCTTAGCTTCCTGGAAAGAAGACTTGACAATGCTGGTACTGGGGGCCCTTTTACGGGAAGTGACCCCGGGGGGATTTTGTTGTCCACCCTGCCCTAGAACTGTAATGACCCTGAAAGTGGAACAGAGCCTTCTTCTCCCTAAACACTCTCTTGCCCTCTCACCCTCCAGCAGGTTTGATTTTCGGTGTTGTGAAGAGGGGGCAAGACCACACTGATAAACAGAGGCCTGGCTTCTAGTTCCAGCTCTGCTACTAACCATGTGATTTGGGGCATGTTATTTGAGCACTCTAGATCCCAGTAATCTCTACTTTCAGCTTTCCTTCTGGTAGATAGCTCCAGGAGGCCTCATTCTCCTCCCCTTAGTGGTCCTTCTATTTATTAGGACAGGACATCTCAGCCTCCTGTCTGGTTTTGGCCTGATGGTGTCCTTTCTCTCCAGCTTCTTGGGGTTGTTCAGGGCAGGGAAGTAAGAGGAGAGGAGGAACTGCCAGCCTCCCTTAGGGATGTGGGCTGAGGTTCTCAGCAGGTTGGGGAACGAGGAGTACCTATGTGCCTCACCTGACTAAAATCTAACAAAAGGTCATAGGGATCTCAGATGAACTGGCAACAAAAAGCTGACTTCATTCATGGGTTGCAACTGCAAGAAAGAATTCTGTCCCCATCTTCCTCTCTAAGGCTGAGACTGGTGTCAAAGGTGGTCCCCCCAACATCCCTAGATGTTGTCCCTAGAGAGACTTCCCCTCTAACTCAGGGAATTTGTACCTATTACATCCTTAGCAAGAAGCATTTGTCCTTGAGGCTCTGGCTGGTTCAGGAGGGTCTTTAGCTAGGGACACACCAACACAAGGCTCATTAGCAGCGGCCCCACATGACTGCAGAAGGAAATGAGTCCTGAGCACCAGTGCCTGGAAGGGGTCTCCAAAGCGGGGCGTATCCCTGCCTCTTTTTAGGGGGAGCCGTGTGAAGGTATTTCTCAGATGGCCTGCGCATCTATTGGGCTAATCTCTCTGTGAAACATGTGGGGCAGTATCTCTTAAGCTTTTAAAATCATTGGCATCTTTAAAACTGAAATGAAAAATAGGAATCATGTCCCTAGAAAATATACTTAGGCATAATCTCAGGGGGCTCCTGAATGCCTAGAGATTCTAGGAGAAGCATGAACTTTAGGTTTGGAATCCTGATTTTCAGGACATGCTCCTTTTGCAGGAATTTCCTGACAGATTGGGAAGCATTAGAGGACCTGCCCATTCTTCTTACTTGCTTCCCACCTTTTCTTAAAATGGAGCGGGAGCCCCAGGAGCCACATTCCTGACACCACATCCTCAGGAGAACTTGGCTTGCTGGGCTGGACTCTTGTACCTCTCCACTGCCAATTCCACAGCAGTGGTCCTTGTCACTGAGAAGCCTGCGAGCAGTAAGGTGCCCTCCCATCTCCACAAGTCACCCCTCTTCCCCACACCTCTTCCTGTGCCTGGAGAGTCTCCTAGCCTGGCTTTGTTACATGTATCCCTAAGTCCTCAGACAATCTTAAGAAAGGTCTTTCCACGAATGGCTAGAAAGCCCTGGGACTACAATCACAGGGCCACTATGGGCTAGAAATTTGGTGGCAGGTAAAAGTCTTTGTGTGAGTGGAGTCCCCCCAGGAGGAAGTAAGCTCTTTGATGTAAAATGGCAAAAAGATGTCATAACTTTCCCAGAATGGCTAAAGACTTTGTAAAACTAAAATTTATGCAAGTAACGAGTTTGCTTAAATCTCTTTCATGGTTCCCCTTCCCTCTTACAGAAAAGCCCAAACCCTATAATGTGGTGTACGAGGCCTTCTGCAGTGGTGCCCCACCTCTTGCCCCAGCCCTTCAGAGGTTCCTGCACCAGCCTTGCTAACCTTTATCCTTCCTCCCCTCCCCCAGGCTTTGCAGGTGCAAAGGTCCTACGCCTAGAAAGCCGGCCCCACCCCTCCTTATCTCACCCCACACTCCAGGTCGCAGCTTTTCCATGTAATGTCCTCTAACCTGACTGTTCCCCATTTCTCTGACTGGATCAGATAGACGCCTCAGCAAGGTGCTCGCAAACTCTTTAGATTCTTTTTTTTTCTTTTTAATCATAGCACTTTATTTCATTTATCAGGTGATATCCAGTTCCTCCTCCTACAAGATCTAGTCCTCTTCACACCTTCCATGTTTCCACCTGCTGTAGCTTGTCTCAGCCAGCATCACATGCAGCACCAATGAAAACAGTTGCATCATCAGATAAGTTTGGGGAGTACTGTGTCTGTCAGCTCTTGGAGAATCACAACACATACTAGCTCATCAAAGGTTCCAAGAAGTCCTGCATAAAGAAGTATGATTACCTAATCCCTAAGTTTATTTTGCTGTGAAACACTTTTTTTCAAAACATCTACTAACTTCTTGAGGAAGAGTGGGACATATTGATCCTAAAATACCAAAAGGCAAAAAAACTAAGCTTTCATTTTTTATGACCTTAGAATCAAAATTGATGGGCCGATTTATTTTCAAAAGTCCTTCTATTTATCTAGCAGACACTATTTTCTCCTCTTACAAGGAAACTGGACTTTCTTTGCCTGAATGTCTCTAAGTTATATTTAGGGCAGGGTAAGGAAATACAAACTACTTTCTCTTCCTGGAGCACGATCATAAAACATTATTCTTCAATCAGTCACCAAGGAGACTGTCAATTTAACCTGTTATTTTACTGGCTGTTTCTGATTTCTGACCTACCTCTACATGGTTCATCTATGTAATCAGCTACTATTGGATAGAGACAATAAATCTATCTTTTGAGAAATTCCATCAAAATACTTCCTATAAAAATATGTTGTTCCATGGCCATCATTCTAGTGTTATGGGTTGAATTGTGTCCCCCCAAAAAGATATGTTGGAGTCCTAACCCCTAGTACCTCAGGAGGTGGCCTTATTTGGAGATAGAGTCTTCACAGAGATACTAAAGTTAAAATGAGGTAATTAGGGTAGACCCTAATCTAATATGCTGGTATCCTTCTCAACGGGAAATTCGGACACACGCATGTACACAGGGAGGATGCTATGTGAACGTGAAGATGATCATCTTTAAGTCAAGCAGAAGGGCCTGGAACAGATCCTTCCCTAACAGCCCTCAGAGGGAAGCAACCTGCTGATACCTTGATTTTGGACTTCCAGCCTTTCCGTTGTGTAAGCCACCCAATGTGTGGTACTTTGTTCCTGCAGCCCCAGCAAGATAACAGGCCTAGCGATCATGAGTGAGACCTATGCGAGGTCTGCTCTAAAATGCTGCTTCTCTGGTCCCTGACTGCAATGTTCAGCACGGTGGGCCCTCATATAATAATGTCCCCTCGTATTGACAGGGTCCTGTGCCAGGCACTGCTCTAAGAGTGTTACATGTAATTTGTTTAATCTTCACAACAACTCTGTGAGACTGATGTTGTTATTTCCATTTTATGGATGAGAACATCAAGGAACGGAGTTCATTACCTGCCCCAGGTCACACAAGTTAGTAAATAGCAGATCCAAGATTTGAGCTTGGTACTCTGGGCTTTGAGTGCCGATGTGTAATTCCTACATTATGGTGCTTATAGGTAGCCAGGGACTGGGGTTTATAAAACAGACAGAAAGGAGTCAGCAAAAAGAGGAGCAGGATGACAGGGAATACCCCTCATGGGTTTTGTGGATCGAATGGGTTGGAATCCGGGAGAAGGCAGAGGCTTTTTGCTCTCTGTCGCCCCCTGTCGACATGGGGAGAGAAAGGTGGTCTGACTCGGAAGTGATGCAATGACGCTGAGAAGTTACTCCCGGGGCTGCTGAAGGTGGGGCGGTGCGGAGCAGGAATCCCCTCTCGCTCCCCGCACCTCCGCCAGGGAGCCCTGTTCTTGGAGGAGCTAGGGGAAGGAGTCTGGCTGGTAAACCCGGAAAGGGTTCTTGTCGTTCTAGCAGGAGTGCCTCCGACGGACTGCCCAGGATCCTCCCTTTGCGATCCTCTCAGATGCGCCTCACCGCCACACTGTGCGTTTTGAGAGGCCGCGGGCTTCCTCTAGTACATAAAAAGAAGCCAGGCCTGGCCTTTAGCGTAGATCTCCTTCGCTGGGTAGGTCGTTGCCCCTCCCTTCTCCCTCAGGTCCAAGCTGGATCTCAGGGCCTGGGGGACGCAACTACAGAAGAGCGCAATCCTTTCAGCTTTAGAATTCTCAGCAACACGGACTGCATCTCGGCCACGGATAGGACATGTGAGAATATTAGCGTGTCGGGGCTGGGAATCGTCCTCAGGAATCACTCTGTAAGTCATGCGTCTCATTTGAAGGTAAGAATGGGCGTTTAAAGTTGTTAGGTGGTGTAGTGGATGCTCTTGGTACCTCCCAGATCCCCCAGGGTATGTGTATCCGACCCCGGGTTTCTTAAGTGTTGGCTGTTTAGTGGCCCTAGACTGCAGAGATTGCTCTGGCGAAAAGGGACCCCTCCAGCCTGGGAGGTTATCTACCCCCACCCCCACCCAACCCCCGCCCAAGCTCACAGCCTGTAGCCAGTGACTAGCCGATAAGGGGGTGCAAAAGGTCAGCCCCCTTGTTCCAAGATGGAACCAACTCTGGTACAGTTGACGCTCTCGGTGGGATCCGCTGAAGCTGCCGCTGAGACCACATTCTAGCTTAGCTTTCTTCCTCAGCCCTGCTTCCCTCATCCCCTTTTTCCTGAGAGCAATCTCTCAAAAAATTACTTATACAGGAATCCCTAGGGGTCACCCGGTGGCGCAGTGGTTAAGTTCGCAGTTCTGCTTCTGGTCGGCCTAGGGTTCGCCGGTTGGGATCCCGGGTGCGGACATGGCACCGCTTGGCACACCATGCTGTGGCAGGCGTCCCACATATAAAGTAGAGGAAGATGGGCATGGATGTTAGCTCAGGGCCAGTCTTCCTCAGTGAAAAGAGGAGGATTGGCAGCAGTTAGCTCAGGGCTAATCTTCCTCACAAAAAGAAAAGAAAAGAAAAGAAAAAAAATTCCTTTCTCAGGTTCTGCTTTTAGGGAATGTGACTCAAGACAGAATACTTGCTGAATAAATCAGTGGAGACCCAAGATATTCTTTTGGAGAATAAAAATCGACAGTCATGTGCTTCAGCTTTGGCTACTGGTACTTAGGTTTAGGAGGTAATTGTACTTACATTTGTAACTTGTACTTACATTTAGGAGATGATAATTTAGGCAAATAATCAACTTTATAGGTTTATAATTATGATTATCTAACTGAAGTGGATAAATATAGATTTTTCTGGCACTAGATATTTTATTATCAAGTATAGATCAGTTGTTTAAAAAAGCATGTAGGACTATACCATTTAAAACAAGTTCTTTAGTTCTGAGGACCTTTATTTGTTCTGCCTCAATTTGGAGCTACAGTGGTCAACATGGATTCTGTTGTCATATTTCTCTTCCCTCCAGTCCTTCAGGGACAGGGTCTATATCATCTTGCTCATCTTTGTCTTGTTCCACGTGGTGTCCAGCACAAAATATTGTGAATTGTAGATATTCAATATCTTTGATGGATTTAGTTGAATCAGCTCCAAAAAAAATATTTTTCTTGATAAGTGTAGAAGATTTAATCTGTTAATTTGAGGGATTTTTCTTAACTTTCGGGGATAAATTTATCCACGAGAACCCTATCTATGCTTTTTAAAAAACTGTTGAATACATTCAACGCAATAGTTTAAATATTTGCTTTAAAGAACTTAGTATGGGCTATTTTGTACTGGAGTTGCTTTCTCTGATCTGTGATCATTTCTGTGATCCGTGAAGGCGCATGCCTCCCCACCCCAGACGTCCACAGAAAACCACCACCCACACATTTTGAGGTGCAGATAGCTTGCTTTATTTTGTTGTTACTATCTCAAGGAGGTCCAACAATTATAACTAACAATTGAATTTATACCTGCATGAAAAGAACTACATCAAATTGACCTTTTGGGCAGTTAGTCATGATGTTGTTTTTTTAAAGTTAACGACAGCTTTATTTGGTTCTTATTCTTGTTGATTTTTTGCTGCGGCTCATTGCTTAGTTGCCCCGGTTTCTGAGGTGTAATTTAAATTTCGAGCTACCACACGAAGGCGTTGGCTGCACCCTGGGACCTCCAAGAGGTGGCACTGCTCCTGCATAGGAATACTTGAATAGCTTGGTTAAATGAGGGGATGGCCAGGCGATGTTACTTTTCCAAGCTATCCAGGCACTCTCTATGGTCAGAGACAGTGTAAAATGAGCGAACAAAGTGCTGGCCGTTGCACTTTGCTCTGGTAATATTTAAGTCATGATAATTTTGAGTGTGACATCATCAGAGAAAATGTAAGACGTTAAAGTGTTGCTTACAGGAGGGTAAATGCAAACATCACCAATGCCTTACATTTCTGATTCGATAGGTATTGGTGCACATGTCAGGTGATGTGCACAGCATCTTCTTTTAGGTGGATAGGACATCTTCAATGGGGAATTTCTCGACCCATTGAGGCATACTTAGACATCAACATTATGTTGAGGCACAAAGATTGATTAAGTGTTGAGCAGGGTATTCGTTCCATAAGTAACTTTCTCCTACCAACAGTTAGTTTCAAAAGTTACAGTGTAAAATGTCATAAAATAAATGGTACAAAACTTTATAACCGTTAATCCGGCTATATACAGTATGTACATGTCACTAGAAAATGTATAATATTCTTAGGTCAATTATGAAAAGATTGAAATGCATACTTTTGAACTTTGACTCATTTAGGTTGATACAAAACTACTTCTTCTTTTTAAATATTTACAGATCAGAAAGATTAGTCCATGTGGATCGTTTGTGAAAGGTTAAGAATGAGTCTGAGTATGAGAGCACAGGCCCTCTTAAATGGATCGAATATTTATATTCACAGTGGCAGAGTCAGATCCGAATTCATTCCCTAAGCTCAGGGTATAAATTCCACCATCTTGTTTCTGTACGTCCATGATGATCAGAGTTGTCAGGTCATCTGTGTTTTCAATAAGGAATCTCCCTTGTTGTTCTTGATTTTTAATTTTTCTTCCACGACAGGACCACGTTATTTCCGGAGTAGGCTCACCCGTAAAAGCACAGGCTACTGTTAAAACTTTGCCCTCATCAATGCTGATGTCAGAGGGAAGAGCTTCAATTTTAGGTGGAACTCCTTTATGAAACAACAACAAAAACGTTTTAGGATCACTGAATAAATAATGATTTGCTTTCTACTGAATTGTATGTACTAAAGACTATACCACTAGGCTTGTCTACCTCTACCAGAAATTTTATTGCTCACCTCTTATGCCTGCTTTAAGCATTCTACTAGTTGAGCTTTCCAGTTGCGTCATGCTAGCTTTTCCCATAAAACTGCTGGAACTCATTTCTACAAAGGACTCCTGCATGGAGGACATGCTTTGGGCAGACATGCTTGCAAATTTCATTTCAGTCATGCTGCTAGCACTGCTGCTGCTGAAACTGCTGAAGGAGGCCTCCTGCTTAGAGGCCGACATTTGCATTGACTGAGACGAGAAGCTTCCGTGCAAGCTCGTGTCACCACTTGTCCTCAATACTACCTCTCTGGAAGGTTCTTCAACTAGAGCTGTGGAGCATAGCAGATACACAGTGAACACCAATGACATCTGGTTAATTGGTGACATGTGACACTGACTCACAGAAATGGAAAACTTAAACACACACATACAGAAGTGTAACCCGAACAATTTGCTGTGGAAGCATAAGCAAATACATATATACATACATTTGTCAAGAGCCAGCTCAATGTCTCCAAGAAACAAATCCTGATATTTCTATCATTACATTACATGCAGGCGCTAGAATCACTAGGAGAAAAATGATTAGGCATATAGAAAATAATATATATAGTGCACTCTGAAAATAAATGTAATAGGGCAGTTGGTAGCTTTGCCTTGAAAGTTAACTCATCCACATTCTGTTGAGCTATAAAGAAACTCTGGCCATAAGGATGAATTCACACAGGAGGCCTGTGCTTCTTACACATGGAATTTAACAAGGCTTCAGAGAGTTTGCTGTGTGCAGAAGACAAAGACAAAAGAACACATAAAGGCCTTAAGTGAGTAAGGAAAATGGCAAAGATATACTTACGAAGGACTGTCAGAGAAGCAGTAGCCGAGCACTGGCCACGGAAATTTTTGGCCTTAACTGTGTACTTCCCACTGTCGCTTTCAGATGCATTTCGGATTTCAAGAGAATATACATTTCTAGAGCGACTTACGCTGATATTTGAAGAAATGGAAATCTAAAAAGAAGGAGGAAAAAGAGAAGTATTCCTCTGAGCTCTTCAGGAGTAGATATGGTATTTTAAATTTTCTTCAATACTGTATTCATAATTAAACTTACCGGGAGGTTGTTTTTAAACCATTCGATTTCTGGGGATGGCTCGCCACTGATTTCACAAGAAAAGAGAACATTTTGTCCTTCGTTAACGTTTTGAGATCTGGGCTGTGAGATGAAGGCTGGAGCATCTGAGAGTTCTTTGCTCAGGGTCAGATCATACTGACACTTGACAATTCCTTGGCTGGTTTTGCCGATGCAGGTGAGGATTCCTGCATCTTTGTGACCGGCCTGCTTGATGGTTAGGGTCTGATCGCTGCCTGAGACACCGTATCTGTACTCCTCGGAGTTAGTTAGCTCTACTCCATTCAGTACCCATTTCACATCAGTGGCTCCAGCAATGTTGGCTTTTAAAGTCACTTTCTGACCATCATTTATGCTCATCTGAGTAGAGAATGCCTTCACCTCGGCCTGAGTTCTGATTTCTTCGGATGCCTGTGATGTTTTAGAGATTTCCTCATGGACAATGGATTTATCCAGGGAAGCTGCTTCTGATTTCTTGACTTTTTCAGAAATCAGAACCTTTGAAGCTTCCTCCTTCATGGCTAACTTTTCCTGAGATTTCACCTCTGACTTCTTGATTTCTTGAGAAATTAGGGCTTTTTGGGAAATTTCTTCCTGGACTACTGCCTTCTCCTGGGATGTAATTTCAGAGGTCTTTTGTGTGGATACTTTCTGCGCCTCAGTGTCTTTTACAGCTAAAAAAGAAACTTCTGTAAGGCAAACTTAACCAGAAAGAGGCCCCACCCTTTACTCTTTTGTAGCTTCTGCATGTGAATAAAATACAAAGAAAAAATGTTGACTTCTGTATGCAGTGTAGGTGTACCTAATTCTTTCTTAGTCCCAATCTTGGAAAATTGTCATGCGTGACTTTTGTGATCAGTATAATGACTCCTTAAACTAAACTAAATTGAAGATGATTCTTATGGGAAAAAAAATCTTGAAAAGAATAGTCAAAGGATTTAGGAGATTTTGATTAATAAAAAACACTGACATGTTTTAGAAGACTGAGATGAAAGCAAACTAATTTTAACTGGGAAAACTGATCTGGTTGTTTCATTAACTTTGCATTGCCTTGGAAAATTAGCAAAAGTGAAGGTTTGGGGAAGCCATGCCATTTTGTGTATTCACCTGACTTTATTCCTAAACATTCCTGGAAGCAGAGGCTGACTCTGTGGAATCTTATATAACACCACATACGATTAGGCACTATTTGATGTGTGTTTTTAAAGATAATATAAAAGTATATGCTAACTTCACATATGTGCATTTCTACATTTGTGTATAAATGGTATTCTAGGATTTGGAAAACAGTTTTATTTTAGTACTTTCTTGTGTGTGTGTATGTGTGTGTAAGGGAGAATGTTTAGAAATGTTCTGTTAATGTCATCTTCTGAAAAATGTTGGTAAGAATCAAAGCCAACCTACCTTTTATTGTTAATTTGCAGCTCGAGGACACAGAGCCGGCTGAATTTGTTATTGTGCAAGTATAAAGCCCGCCGTCAGAGGTCTCAGTCTTATGAATTTCTAGGAGGAATGCTCCTTTGTCTTCAGAGAGTTTATATTTACCTCCTTGTGTAATAGCCTGTAGAATGCAAGTGAGTTGAGTTTTAAAAAATGATTTAATTTTAAACTTTCTTTGGGAGATGGGGATGAGGGAAGAGGTTACTTTTTAGAAGATACAATTAAGGGACATTTAAGACTGGTTACCTTTCCATCTTTTGTCCAGATGACAGTTGGCCGGGGTTCTCCGGTAACCTTAACTACAAATTTAGCAGTGCTATCTGAGGAAACGGTTGTATCCTGTAGCCCAGTAACAATTACTGGTTTTGAGGAAATTGGTTCCGGAGCTTTTGGCTCAGTTTTCTTGGTTTCTGTTGACTCAGCAGTTTTCTGAGCTGTTTTCTTGGTTTCTGTCGACTCAGTGGTTTTCTGAGCTGTTTTCTTGGTTTCTGTCGACTCAGCAGTTTTCTGAACTGATTTCTTGGTTTCTGTTGACTCAGCAGTTTTCTGAGCTGATTTCTTAGTTTCTGCTATGCTTGATACCTGCTCATGGATACTCTTAAAGGCTTGTCCCGTAAACTGGAAGTTAGTTTTGGAACTTCCACCTTCACCAGAAATCTCACAAACGTATTCTCCACAATCGGATTCAGTGAGGTTATGGATTTTGAGCTCATAGGTACCATCTGCCGAATAATGAAACTGGAAATGTCCATTTTCCCTCAGTTTCTTGCCATCTTTATACCAGGTGACCTCTTTTGCAGATAATATACTACTTTCGACTGCACAGGTCAGCTTTGCAATGTCTTTAGAAGCTTCTGCTTTCAGGGACTGAGTTATCCTGGGTGGGGCAGAGACAGGGAGCTGCTGGAGTCTCTCTGTTGCTGTGGGTTTTGTCTCTGTTGGTGAGACAGCTTTTGGGTGAGAAGTCACTGGTTCTGGGGATTTCACTCGTTTTGGAGACTTAACTCCTTCTGGAGATTTCACCCGAGGCTCTGGGGATTTGACTCTTGGTGGTGCTGTCACAGCCTTTTCGGTCACCCGGGCCTTTTGAATAGTCAGGGTAAACTGTGCTGCTTGCTTCCCATCACTGTTCTCCACCACCACGCTGTAGTTGCCCTCGTCGGAAGCCTGGACTGAAGAGATCTCAAAGGTCGATTTGTACTTTGTGGTGGTCACTTGGTGGCGGGCGGAAGTACTGATCACTTGTCCTCCACGCAGCCAGGTCACAGTTGGTACTGGCTCACCATCTGTATCACAAGAAAACCTTGCGGACTCGCCTTCATAGACAGTTATGGACCTTGGCTTGGTTAGAATTCTTGCTGCCAAAGTTGTCTTGATCTTTCTGTGTGTGGATTTTTCTTCCAGCGACTTTTCTTCTATTGCAGCGCTTTTCATTTCTGCAGATGCATGGTGTTCATATGATGAGAGACTTTCCCTTGTCTCTGTCATCTGTGATTTCATTTCCCTGACTGAAGAAGAAGCTTCCATCTCAGATGTTTTCTTAAATGAAGACACCGCATATGCCTCTATTCTTGTCAGCTCAGGGAAAACAGATCGGGGGACATCTTCGTCTCTGCGCTGGGAAGCATAGGTGGTGTAATCCCCTCCCGTTACGTCCAAGGTCGCATAGTCAGAAGCTTCCCCTTTGTAGTTGGTGCACACAGCACGGTATGTTCCACTGTCGTCAATATGACAGTCCAGAATTTCCAGGGTCAGTACCCCACTCATGTTGGTGTAACGAATCTTACTGCTCTCTTGGAGTTCTACACCATTATGGTACCATTTAACCTCGGCAGTTGGCTTAGACTGAACGTTTAAGATAAAACATGTATTTTGGCCACATGGTACCCTGTGGGAGCGCATTCTCAATGTGATTCGAGGGGCATGGTCCAGCGTAAAAGGCTGCTGAGTCAAAACTTCATACTTCCTTTCTGAGGTCTTCTGAGTCTTTAAAGCAGCTTTCATGGACTCATACCTGGAAAAGATATCAAATCTTGCAGACCGCTCAAATCTTGAGAGAGACCTCTCACTGGACACGGGGCTGGGGGAGCGGGGGCGAGTTCTCTCTGGAGTAGGAGACCTTCTTTCTGTGTCATCTTCATATTCGTCTTCATATTCCTCAGCCGGCTGTGGACGTCGCCGGATCAGCTCGGACACTGGCCTCATTAACTCAATGTAAGTTGGAGATAGGGAGCGCCGTCGTCTCAGCAGTCTAGACACAGATGAGGATGTCTCTCTTTGAGCATGTTTTGAGATTTCGTATTCTTCCTCAATTTCTGTTATTTCTGTCACTTCTCTCTGTTGTCTTGATTTCTTTCTAGACTTTTCTTCCTTTGATATGTGGTCAAGCTCGCTTTTGTATGCTGAGAGACGCTGGGTGGTAGTAACTGGACGAAGCAACTCTTCATCCTCCTTCTCAGCCATGATCCTTTGCCGTTGTTTCGGCTGTCTATAGGAGGCCCGGGCATGCCGTTCATGCAGTTCCGCATAACTTGTACTAGTCTCAGCCTTCACTGGGATGTGATAGGTTGAATATCTGAAGTCTTTTCTTGTTTCCTCCGTCCTGACATGAGCTTGTGGTGAAGAGTAACGCAGACTGGATAGCTCAAAACGTGGAGGGCTTCGGCTTGGGGGTGAAGCTGAGAAACCTAATTCAAGCTCTTCCTCAAGACGCAACCTCTCTTCTTCTGTTCTTTTCATTGCCAAGTAGTCATCAATGGGCAAGAGTAATTCTTCATCTGAGATGTCACCAAGAGAACGTCTTCTCGGTCTGTAATAAAAGTAATAATCAGGAGAAGGTGTACGCCGGCGTGCTGGTCTCACCATTTCAAGATCATCTTGAGACAGTTTGGGAATACGCCATCTAGGTCTGTATTGATCTGTAAAGCGTGGAAGAGGCATCACGTAGAACTGTTCCCATCTTGAAAGGCGGATGCGCTTGGGTCTTTTCTGTACAACTCTGTCAAGTTTCCCAGGCATTTCAAATTGATCGCGTATCTTTTTGTACCATTTCATGTCAGACATAGGCACAAACTGCTTAATGTGTTGGTCTTCTTCTATGGTAGTCTGCTTGTACTTGCGTGGCTCTGGTACCTCATAAGGCATACGGAGTTTTCTCTCCTCCTTCTTTTCTTCCGTCTCAAGTCGGAATTCCCCTTTTACAGTCTTGGTGCTTATAGCTGGTTTGTAAAGGATGGCAGCTTCTCTCAGAGCCTCTTGGGCTACCTGTGTCAGTGGCACACTTTCAGTTCCAGAAAGAATTTCAGCCATTCTTAGTGTCTTGTCAATTTGCCTTTGTACATGTCGTTCGCGCTCCTCCTTGCTCTTGTATTCATGTTTGACGTACCTCAGGCGTTCCACTTGTAGGTGAGCCTGGCAGCTGGTAGATCCTGCTGTGTTTGTGGCTGTGACCCTATAATAACCTGTGTCTTCAGGCAAAGTATCCCTGATGTGCAAAGCATAATAGTCCAAGCCTTCGTGGATAATTTCAATGTTGGGCCCAAGGGACAGCGGCTGACCGTCTTTCTCCCATTTTAGCGTTGGTGCAGGGATGCCAGACACTCTGATCTCGAAGCAGACACTTTGGCCTTCTTGGCATTCTGCGTTTGCCAGTAGCCGTTTGAACATGGGTCTTAAGGTTGTATCTGTTGGAGGTGGGTGTGGGGTTACAGTCAGCTTTGCTTTACAGCTGTCTTCACCATATTTGTTCCTTGCGACAACAGTATACTCAGCATCGTCTTCTAGAGTTACACTGCTGATTGTTAATTGGTAAAGACCCTTGTCAGATTCAAAGGTGTACTTCTTGTCATCATCATCTGGTTTGATTTTCTGACCTGACTTATACCATGTTACACGAGGCTCTGGGTGGACAGTTATGGTTACTCCAAACCGGACATTTTCACCCACATAAGCTGTCTTGTTATAGAGAGGCAGGGTAAATTCTGGTGGCCTTTCTAGGAGTCTCATCGTATCAGTTCTGCGCTTAATTTTCTTCATAGTTCTACGGCAGTAATAGTCATAAACTTCTCTCACACCTTTAACAAATAGCTCTGCATAAGAACTGTCTTCGCCATAGTCATTGACTACTTTGCATCTGTAGGTGCCGTCATCGAATTTGGTAATATGTTTGACGTACATGGTGGCCACGCCATCTTCATAGGTGATTTCATATTTCTCACTGTTCTCCAGCTGTCTGACACCAAAGTACCAGGTCACTTGGGTAGACTGATCATAATTTTCAATTTTGCATACATATTTGACATGTCCTCCTTCTTCGCCAACTGCATGCATTATCTGCCCAGAAACTGGGCCAATTTCAATGGATGCTACTTTAACTTTAGCAACACTCACTCCCTTCTGAGATCGAATTGCACCACCACAGGAGATCCGGGCTGCTGATACAACCATGTTGAGATCTTTCTTGATCAGGGTGTGATAGTAACGCCGGTGTTTTAATGTTCTGATAACTTTAGTACTGACTTTTTCTGTCTTCTGCTTCAGCCATGGGTGCTGGAGTGCCTCAGATGCTGTCATGCGAGATTTTCTCTCTTTCACCAACAGCCGGTCAACAAAATCCATGGCTTCAAGGCTAATCTCTCTGAATGCTTCTTCATCAAAAGTAAATTCAGCATTCATGATGTTCTCAATTATCTGTTGGTTAGTTTCAGCCAGGAATGGATTGGTACCACTCAACAGCACATAGACCAGTGTTCCAAGTGACCACATGTCTGTGGCTGTGCTGACAAGATCATGGTGGTGGACTTCAGGGGCATAGTATTCAGGGGCAGTGAACAGAAGCCTAAAGTTGTCCCCTGGCTTCAGCTGACGGGCTTGACCAAATTCTATGATTTTAATGACGGAGCTCCTTCTTGTTTGGTAAATGATATTGTCTGGCCTAATGTCAAAGTGTCCAATATTATGACTATGTAAGAACTCAAGTGCTTCGCAGACCTGGCGGACATAACTTACAATTTCTCTTTCATTAAGTTCAAAAGCACTTGTGTTAATGCGTTCAAATATGTCAAGTCCTGATATGAACTCAAAGATCATGACTAATTCTTCCATGCTTTCAAATGATTCATGGAGGTATAAGATGTTTCTGTGCCTAGCGATGTTTAGGATGGAGATTTCCTTCTTTACCAAAACCTGATCAGTCCCTTTGACTTTAACAAATTTGGCCATATATGTCTTCTTTGAGGAAGTTTCAACACAACGGTGGACGATTCCAAACTGACCACGCCCGAGATCTTCGGCAATCATATATTTCTCATAGAGCTCCTTGGTTGAAGAGTGAGATGCTTTAGTCATGGAAACTTCTCTGGTTTCATCTACCTCTTCATCATAGTTCATAGCTCTGGTCTTATCTTCTTTGGTTATAGTAGGTTCTGAAGGCTCAGAAGGCTTGCTCAGGCCGAATTTATTTTCAGCTATGACACGGAACTGGTAACTTGTTTTTCCAAATAAGTTGATCACGGTATAACGGGTTTCTCGGGCCTGTCCTACACGGATCCATCTTTCTGCAGTAGTTGCACACTTTTCAACAATGTAGTTGGTGATTTTGCTGCCGCCATCAGAAGCTGGCTCAGTCCATGTTAAGTTGACAGAATCTCGTGAGACGTCACTAACTTTGACTCCTCTGGGTGGGTCAGGAACATCAGCCACATCCAGTTCAACTGTCTTCTGATCAATTCCAAATCTGTTTTTAGCACAGACCACATAGAAACCAGCATCTTTTCTCTCCACTCCATTGGGGAAAACAAGTGATGTGAAAGATCTTGTGACAATAACTTGGTAGTGGCCATTATTGTCAATGAGATCTTGTCCTTTCTGCCAGGTGATCACAGGATCTGGTTTGCCACTGAAAGGGATCTTGATGCTGACCACCTCACCTCGGAGAGCGTGAACTGCTCCCATGCCTTCAAGAGTTTTAGGCAAATGTATCTTAGCTGGAACTGTATCAGAATAAAAGAAGAAAGAATAACATTTAGCAATACCTAACAGTATTTAAGTGCAACACCTCCCCCCTCAATTAATAACATGTCATCTAGCACCAAATTGATGTTTACTAATTTGTTTTTACCTTCCACTTCCAAGGAGGCAGTGCCCGACACAGATCCCCCTTGGTTGGTAGCTCTGACTTGGTAAACTGTGGCATCATCATCCGTGACAGCTGCAATGATGAGCTGGTGGTAGCCACCCTTAAACTCCTGAATCCTGTACTTTAATCCATCTGCAATGATTTCTTTGCCTTGTCTGTACCATTTCACAATAGGTTTCGGGTGACCAGTAACTTTGCAGACCAAAGTAGCATTGCTCTGATATCTGACATGTAGATTTCTGAGTTCCTCTTTAAAGTGTGGTGCCTGAATTGGGACATCAGATTTGGGAGTGACAGGTTCTGATATTTCACTCCATTCGCTTTCCCCACCTAGGTTTTCACATTTCACACGGAACTCATATTCAAGACCTTCAATAAGGTTTTGCACTGAAAAGACGGTTTCTCGAATTTCATCTGTTGTCACAGCAATCCATTTATTCTGCTTCTTCTCACGCTTCTCAAGGTAGTAATTTCTAATCTTTGCACCTCCATCACTGGCAGGTGGCTTCCAAGCCACAACACAAGAATCTTTTGTGACAGCAGTAATCGTTGGTTTGCTGGGAGCACTTGGCTTTTCTGTTTAAAAGAAACAAAAAAGATTTGCGTTATGAGGTGAAACAAGCAGCTTTATTAAAAGCTTATTTTGTAGAAATAAAATGTTAGGAACCCACAGTTCTATTAAGAATAACTATTCCATAAAAATGAAATTAGTTACTTTATGCTAAAAAACTTATCAAAACACAGTTTCTTTTTAAAGAAGAAGGGGATAGGGTATATATTTGCCCTTTTAGATATGCAAAAATTCAATTTAAGTGAGATAAAAGGCGCTTATACTTTATCTGAATCTTTGCTATTTCCTTGCAAAATTTATTTCTGTTAAACAGAGTTTTATGTAAAGATGAAATTTTGCCATATGAAGATTGTAGACATTGTACAAGAGATTGTACTCACCAAATGGACTCTTAATGATCACAACCGAGGGGACCTCCAGAGGGTCGCTGATGCCGAAGGTGTTCTGAGCTGAAACCCGGAAGTAATAGCCAGCATTTTCTGTGAGGTTCACAATTCTACAGGTTGTCACTGAGATGGCCGAAGACACCAATTGCCATTCAGCCCCTTCCTTGGCCTCACATTTCTCCACTACATAATTGGTGATCCAGGAGCCTCCATCATCTGCAGGTGGTTTCCAGCTGATCACCACAGAGTTCTTCAATAGAGCTTCAATCACAATTGGTCCTGTAGGTTTGTCTGGTTTATCTGTTGGGCGAAAATACAATTATAGTGGTTTTCACAGTGTATTTCCCAAGATCTTTTTATTCTTTAAAAGTAAAAACCACTGAAAATGAAAATAAAATACCTTGTATTTCCACATCAAGGATAGCATCGACTGTTCCGAAAATATTGCTGAGCTGAACTTTGTATTTCCCAGCATGACTTTTACGTTGGACATTCTTCATGACGAGATGAGTATAGTGCTCCGTGTTTTCAATAGTAATGTTTTCTGAGTTTTGCAAAAGTTTCTGGCCATGGAACCAAGTGATGGCAGGTACTGGACGACCAATGTACATAACATGAAGTCGAAGTGTTGAACCCACAGCACCGTAGTATTTCTCTTTCAGTGGGTAACCAGGATGGAACTGTGGTGTTGCTTGCAAAAGAAGCTTACTACTGGTTTCTACTTCTCCAACCTCATTGGTAGCCATGCAGGTATAGACACCTTCGTCTTCTTGTTCCTCTGTCATTACTGTCAGCGTATGTGTGCGTCCATCTGAAGACATTTTGTACTTCCGGCTTTGTATGAGCTCCTTACCGAATCGGTACCATTTAATGTCAGGTAGAGGCCTCCCAACAATCTGGCATGAGAGTTGAGCAGCTTCACCCAATTTGGTGGTAACATCCTTCAATTCTTTGCGTACTCCCGGGGCCTCTCCAGCTGAAATATATGAAAGATTATATTAATGCATTATTATTTCTACTGCATCTTTAATCCTCTGTCTTTGTATATCAGGAATGAATTTATCCTGTTGACTAAAACTTTATTAGATACCATAATTTACATATGAGTCTAATTCTTAAAAACTCTTCGCAGTGATTGGGGGTCATATAGAAAATAGAGATTCAGCGAGCATATCATCACATTATTATGAGAATGGCTTTTTTCTGATTGGGAGGCATTAACAATGTATGGGGTTTTGGGGAAATATGAGCTCTCTCTATAAATCTGTTGTATCTTTGCCCTTATTTAGGTTCACTGAAGTGGGGTACATTTGTTGACCTAAGTCTTGTTAGGAAGTATTAAAAAAACCCCATTACATTCAAGGGAGAAATTGCTCTAGGAAGATGTTCAGTTCACTGCACCTAACATCTGCTGAGGTTATGTGCTTAGAATGACTTCCTGTAGAATATAGTATCAATTATTCCCTGAGTGTGCATTGCCAAAGGGAGTGATTTCTTTCCAAACACTTGCTCTCCAATAAAGCTTTCTGGAGATCTACTTAGTATACAGGAAGAATTAGCCTTAACATGTTGCTTAGTTTGTAAATCATAAGCAGAGAACTAATGGCTACTTACAAGTTAGTTTAGTCTTTACAGACATAGCGGTTCTTCGAGGTCTGCTAAGTCCAGTCTCATTCTCAGCAAAAACCCTGAATTCATATTCAGTAGCTTCCAGCAAACCCCCTATCGTGAATTGCCTATCCTTGATGCGGTCCTTATTGCTCTTCTTCCAGGCACTGTCTCCAGACTGTCTATATTCAACCCAGTATCCAAGGATTTCTTTGCCACCGTCACATTCAGGTTTCTCCCACTGTAGAGTGACGCTATCTTTGGATATTGAAAGAATCTCAAGTTCTCCAGGTTGGCTTGGCTTATCTGAAATGTTTGAGAACAATTGAAAAAGAAATCAGCTTTACTGTTGAAATAAAAGAGAAAGACCAAAGATGGCTTGCCTCTTTGATTCTAACCCCTTTGGAAACTCTCTCCTTACCAAATGGATCTTTGCAAACAACTGGTTCAGAAGCAGGGCTGGTCTCGCTTAGGCCAACATCATTCTGTGCAATGATGCGGAACTGATATTCAGCATCAGGAACAAGCCCGGTGACGGTGTACATTGTGGTGGTTATCTGAGTCTTGTTGTGTCTGACCCACTTGTCAGTTGATGTCTCCCTGCGTTCAATGTAGTAGCCTGTAACTCGAGAACCACCATCGTCTTTGGGCCGTGACCAGGACAGGCTGACAGAGCTCTTGGTCACATCCAGTACTTCTGGAGGATTGCTTGGAGGCTCCGGAGGGTCTAGGAATTATAAGTAGAAAACACACATGTGTTAGAGTACAGTCCCAAATCTTGTAGGCTGGTGGCTTTCATTTCAAAACAAAAGAATTGTAAAATGTGTGGTTGGAAGAGCACTTACTCAGTGGTGTTTTTGGTATGACTGGTTCCTCAGATTTCAAGGGTTTGCTAATTCCAAACTGGTTTTCAGCTGAAACACGGAAATGGTACTCTACGTTTTCTTTGAGGCCTTTTACCACCAGAGATGTACCTCGGACTCTGGAATCAATGGTATACCAGGCAGATTTAGGCACTTCTCGTCTCTCGAGGATGTATCCCAAGATGTCAGCACCACCATCATCAGCAGGTGGTCTCCAGCTGACCCTTACAGAGCGAGCTTGTATGTCGTCATATTCAAGTGGCCCTTCTGGAGTGTTGGGGTTTCCTATCACCCTGACCTTGATATAAACAGCCTTTTTGCCACATTTGTTTTCCAGAACCAGGTCGTAAGTGCCAGAATCATCTCTGTCTGCTTCTTTGATCACAAGCTCAGTGTGCGTTTCAGATGTCGCAATCATGGCACGCTTACTAATATCTTGGCCTTCCTTGGTCCATTTGCATATTGGGAATGGTTTTCCTTTAATTGGTATGGTAAGTCTGATGACTCCACCTTGTCTTACAAAGATACCTTCCTGGTATCTTTCATCTAGTTCATAATCAGGATATTCTGGGAAAAAAGAGAGGGTTACAATTCAGCATTTTTTTTTTTTGGTAGGCAATAAGTCTTAAGGCAATTATAGCAGAAAGTAAATGATCATATGTCTTACCAAGCATTTCGGTGACTTTGACTGTTCCTGGTACCTCGGCGGGCTCCCCAGGTCCGCCAGCATTACAAGCTAGGACACGGAATCTGTACTCAGCGCCCTGAGGTAGGTGTGTTAGAGTATACTCCCGAATCTTGGTTGGGGTGGTGTTACATTTGGTCCATTCATGTTGATCTACTTTTTGCATTTCAATCAAGTAGCCTGTGACTTTAGATCCTCCTTCATCTTCTGGAACACTCCAGGCCAGGGAGACTGATGTCCTTGTTGTATCAGTAACTCTTGGGTTTTGAGGCTTTCCTGGAGGAGCTGGGAATAAGAATAAGACCATAGCATACTTGTTAAAGTTGCTGCAAAGCTGACAATCAACTGTGCTGCCTAACAAATTCAGTGAGTTGTGGAAATATGGACTGTTTGTATTAGAATATTTTTCATTTTGTAAAAATTCCATTCATTTTATCAATTAAAAATACTTAAAATTAAAATTAAAAATATAGTTCTTCCCTTTTCCTCTGTCTTAAATGTGCTTTATGATCACTCCTACTATCTTACATTTATCTACAGTTTTTAAAGTGCTTTTAGAAATATTAACTTGATGGAAATATTCTATATTTTGATTGTGAGGGTCGTTACACAGTGGTACATTTTCCAAAACTTATAGAACTATATAAGAAGAGTGAATTTTACCACATTAAATTATACCTCAGTAAACCTGATTTATACAAAACATATTTACCAATTGGATCCATGGCAACGATGGGTTTGGAAGGACGACTTGGTTTTCCAGTCCCTCTTGCATTAATGGCTGTGACACGGTGTTCATATTCTAAGCCTTCAATAAGGCCAGTGGAACGGTACCGTGTCATGGTTACTGGTACTTTATTTACGCGGACCCATCGATCTGCTCTCACTTCTTTGCGCTCCACAATATATCCAGTCACCTGGGAGCCACCATCATCCTCTGGTGGATACCAAGTGAGTGTCATGCCATCACGGGAGACATCAAATATCTGTAATGTTTCCGGAGGTCCAGGAATACCTACAGCAAGACAGAGGGAAACACAACATGGCAATATGAATAAATTAAAATAAAGACTCATAGATTTGTCTGTGTCTTAGCTTTTTAAACAGTATATGACTCTTGAGACTTTTTCCAGTGTTTTCATTTTTGTACTTTTCTTGCTGTTCCTCATTTTCAATTCTATAAACATTTATTAAGCATGCACTCTTATTTTTTTCTCACTATAGCATAGCTAGTCCTTCCTGCCTCCTTTCTATCTATCCCTCCATAACTCTCTCCTTCTTTCTTTCATTAAAAAAAACAATCTATGTTGAAAACTTCCAAGAAAAGGAGGTTTAGAAATCTTAGGAAGACCCTAGGGTTAATTTTGTGACCTATTTTTACTTATAGTAGGGCATATTAAAAACAAATCTCTTTTTTGTTAACATTCCGAATCAGAGATGGGGAGAATGGTGGAAGGGTCTGAGGACTTACTGATGCTGCTGCGACATTCTATGACCTCAGATTGCAAGTAAGATCCAATCCCGAAGCGGTTGGTTGCAGCCACACGGAACACATACTCATTTCCTTCAGTGAGTCTGGTAAACTTAAATGTCTGTCTAGTCACTGATTCAGACACTGGCAGCCATCCTGGACGATGGGCATCACGTTGTTCTACCACATAGCCACTCAGTGGAGCACCACCATCCAATTCAGGTGGTTCCCAGGAAATGGTAACTGAAGTAGCTTCAATTTCATCAATCTTGATAGGCCCAGTTGGTGGACCAGGCTTGTCTGTGAAAGAAAAAGAAATTCAGGAAATTAATTTTCACTTCAAATTAAAATTGGGAGACTGAACACCAACAACTTGCTTGTGTCTTTGTCACACATCCTTACCAAGAATGATAACTTTAATGGTCTCTGAAGTAGTTCCAGTTACATTCTTCAATTCAAGTGTGTATTCTCCAGTATCTCTGATAGTGGTTTCACGGATGGTTAATTTAGCTACTTTAGTATGAGTTTCAACTGTGACACGGTCTGATTCTCTTAGTTTAGAACCAGCAAAGAACCAGGAAGCAGCAGGAGGTGGGCGACCAGCGATTGGTATCACCAGCTCTACTGGTCTGCCCGCTGGGACATGGATGGTCTTTTGAGGCATTGTGGAAAGATCGATGGTTGGCAACACTATGAGAAAGAAAGTAGGCATTTATTCTTAAGCATTATTTCTAATGACAAAGTGTCATGAATTCTGAATGTTTTCTTTATTTTGCTTTACTGTTATTGTTTTTTTTTTTTTTGGTGATCTGGTACATACCTCTGAGATCTTGTACAGTAACGGCTGTGACGATCTCTCTTGGTTCTGACACGCCTTTCTCATTTTGTGCCCTTACTCTAAATAAGTACTGTTCACCTTCATTTAAGGAAATAACTGTGTGCTCTAGGACTGTGGGTTTTAAGGTGGCAACCTTCATCCATCTCTCAGTGCCAGCTTTGCAGGCCTCGAGAACATATCCAGTGAGTCGGCTACCACCATCATAGAGTGGTTTTTCCCAGGCAAGACTCACAGTTGATTTGGTGACATCCACCACTTCTAGCTTTGTAGGCACCAAAGGCACTTCGGAGACTAGAACTGCATCAGATGTTTCACAAGGTTCTCCAATGCCATAGATATTTTCTGGCAACACTCTGAAATAGTACATGCATCCTTCTACAAGTCCAGAAATTCGGTAAAGTGTCTTGCTGCATTTGGTAGTTACTGTTTTGAATGCTCTCATGGCAGCTTCACGCTTCTCAATAATGTAATTGTTGACAGGAGCTCCACCATCAATTGTGGGAATTTCCCAAGTAATGGTCACAGAATCTCTGGATACTTCCTTAACTTTCACTGAAGGACAAGGACCAGGAGTATCTGAAAAACAGAATGAAAGATCCATACTTCTTATTTGCCTGATTGGTTGATAGATGTGTTTTTTTTTTGGCAGGAAAATATACTTAACATAGTTCCTCTCAAGAGGTGTGCAATCATAGGTCAAAGTGTATCTTTTTAAAGAGTCTACTCACAGCATAGTCAATTTTAAGACAAATACTTACCGTATACTTTAACAAGAACTGTTGCTGATTTCTTGCCAGATTGATTTTCGGCTTCAATGGTGTATTTTCCAGCATCGTACCGGTTAACTTTGTCCACAATAAGTAAAGAGTAGCTCTCAGTGGTGTCAATAATTGCCCGACTTGCAAGGTCAATGCCTTTCTTGCTCCATGTGATGACAGGAGGTGGTCTTCCAGATACAGACACCATCAGGCGCAATGAGGCCCCAGCTCTGAGTGTCACAGTCTTCTTTAGATCATCTGCAAGCTCAAGATCTGGTATTTCTGGAAAGTAAATGTCAAAACTTAATCAATTCATGAACAGATGTGATGAGAGAATACTTCACCTAAAAGCTTATATTATAAATACCTAGTCTTTCCACGGGCTCAATTTCGGCGGTTGACTCACTATATTCACTCATACCCTTCACGTTCACAGCAGCAACTCTGAAGGAATATTTCTGGCCCATTTTAAGGTCTAGCACAGTGAATTCAGTATTTCTTATTGTGGCGTTGGTATGCACTCGGTACCACTGATCAGTGCCCTTCTCTTGCATTTCAAGAACATATCCTGTGATGTCAACACCACCATCATACATGGGCTTGGTCCATGCCAAACTAATGCTGTGCTTGGTGGTATCCACAACCCTTGGAGCAGAAGGTGGTCCAGGAGTATCTATGAAATTTAAAAAGGGGAATTCAGATATTATACAAATAAGGAAGCTTTGAGATGTGTATTTTTGATTTTCAAGACTCACAAAGGCATCATTGTTCTTTGTCCATACTCACCAAGATAATCTTTGTATCTGGGCTCTTCTGATATTACAGGACACCACTCTATGCTATATTATCACTATTATTATTATTATTTTAAGAATTAAACTTCTTTAGAAAGGTAGATATTTCTTTCCTGCTACTTTAGCTGGCTATGCTGTGTTCTTGTAGCTGAGCTCATTGCTTAAAGTACCCATTCTCAGGGACTTTGCTTTAGTTGCTCACCTTTCACACAGTTAATATCACTTGTCACCTCTACATTTCCAGTGAGTACAGGAATCAGTTTATTCTACTTCCCCATACAGTCCCAATGTTTTCTTCCTTTTAGTTCCTAGCCTCAAACTCTATGCAAGGATTTGTCAGTTATTTTTGAAGCTCTTGTGACAATTAGTTTGTTAGGTACTTAATAAGATACTAGAAACTTTATGCTCTGCTATGCCTCTTCTTAAAAGAGACTTTCTCTTTTTTCTTTTCAGTGGTTATTATCACTACAATGTATTTTTCCCCCACTCTTAGGAAGATTTATAAAATGTATCCCTTTCATATTGATAGTAGAATAATTTATTTTTTTCATAGATAGGAAAATACTGCAACAAGTTTCAGCCATGTGATTGCTAACTTATCAACGGAGTAGTAAGTCAAAACGTTCTCTGACCTAGGCTATATTTAAGATCCTTCTAATAAGCATATGCTTTTCTAGACCATTCATCAATTCGTACAAGTTGTTGGAAATGGCATGTTGGAAAGTTATTTGTAATATGGTTTTGATTGGATTAGGTTTATGTATGATTCTTGGAACTCACATGATGGTTCTCTGCATGAGATAAAGTTGGAAGCTTCGCTGGGTTCACTGTTACCAGCAGCATTCACTGCAGTCACCCGGAACTGGTAGTCACAACCTTCCATCAGGCCAGTCACCTTCAGCCTGGTATCATACACCACATAGTCTTTGTTGACACGTGTCCAGCGCAAGCTCTTCTTCTCACGTTTGTCTACTAGGTAGTTGCTGATATCATTGCCACCATCAGATTCAGGTTTTACCCACTGAATGATGATATGCTCTTTGCCAGCTCCAACTTCTTCAGGCATGCCAGGTTGTGATGGAATAGCTGTTTATATTTTTATGAAAATAAGGATGATCAGAATTGCACAAAATCACTATTGATATGACTGCCCTCCTCTCCCCCAATCCCATTATATTTCAACTACCAAGTTATTTAAAAGTGTTAATACTCACTGAATGAGTTTCTGGCTACAATCGGCTCTGACTCAACAGGCACACCAGGGCCATATTTGTTTACTGCTCGCACTCGGAATATGTATTCATTGTTCTTGATGAGTCTGGTAACTACATAGGATAGGGTTGGGCATTCGCCTTCAACAATCACCCAGTTGAGCCTGCTAGTCTCACGTCTTTCCACGATGTAGTGTGTTATTTCTGCTCCTCCATCTTCCTGAGGAAGGCTCCAGGCTAAAGTGCACTTCTCCTCTGTTACTCTGCTGACGGTGAGCTTTCCACATGGGCCAGGGGAATCTGAAACGGGGAATGACAAGCAATGATGAAAATCTTTCTTTCTGCCCACACTTGAAAATGCTAGAAAAATAAAAGAGCACTTGACATACTCACCAAGAACTTTGACCAGGACAGACACGGCCTTGGTCCCACTGGCATTCTTCACTGTTAAAGTGTATTTTCCACTGTCACTTCTGTCACAGAATTTGATCACAGCAGTTGCTCGTTTGCCAGTATACTGCAAAGAGATTTTTTCACAGAGATCTAGTTCCTTGTCCCCTTTGGTCCAGATAATTTTGGGTTCAGGTTTGCCACCAACTGCAGCATCAAGAACAAGATCCGAGCCTGCTCTGATGGTAACCAGATCACCCTGTAATCTGGCATCCAGTTCAGCTTTGGGAGGAGCTGTCATAGGCAAAATAGATGTGAATGAATATATGACAGTTTATTTTCACATAAATTATGGTAATTTAAAAGGAGAACATTGACTATTCTTTTTTTTTTTTTTTTTACCGTATTCATCTCGGCAAGTGACGGGGCCTGTAGATTCTGATCCCTTGCTAATTACCCCTGCTGCATTCTTGGCCAACACACGGAATTCGTAAGTGTCTCCTTCACTGAGAGCAGTCACAGTGAAGAAATTGTCAGATACAATGGTATAGTTGCACTTCAGCCAGCGACCGTCTCCAACTTCACTGACTGGCTTACGCTCTATGATGTAGCCAACAATCTTGCTGCCTCCATCATACACTGGGGAAGACCAAATCAGTGACACTGTTGATCTTGTGACATCAGTCACCTCTGGTCTTCCTGGTGCATCTGGAAGGGATGCAAAAGTAAGGTTAAAAAATACAACTCTGAATTCTACTAGGGTCAATAATAATGATAATGATAATAAACAAATGTACCCTTAAATTTTGATACATACCAACTGGGTTTTGAGCCATCATAGGTCGTGAAGCTTCACTGGCTTTGCTAACCCCTGCAGCATTGAGCGCATATGTTCTGAACTGATACTCCAGTCCTTCTACCAGACCGGTCACTTTGTAGTTGCACTCTAAGCATGGCACTTTGTTTTCTTTCACCCAAAGAATGGTATTACGTTCTTTCTTCTCAACCCAGTAGCCAATGACTTTACTGCCACCATCATGGTAGGGTTCTTCCCAACGAATAGACATGGCATTGGCAGACACATAGTAGACTTCGGGTCTGGTAGGAGCGCTTGGTGGGACTAAATAGAAACAAAGGTATCAGATGTGAATACAATTTCATAAAATTTAGGGGAAATATTTAATAATGGAGACTTTGAAATCTCATTTTTACTTTTTCTTACCAAATGGATGTTCAGCAATTATTGGTGCTGATTCTAGAGGCTTGCTGACACCAAATCTGTTCTCTGAACTGACACGGAAAGAATATTCCATGTATTTTGTGAGATGAGTGACTTTAATCTGAGTGCGCTTGACACTGGAATTGACAAGCTGCCAAGCTGTTGTACCCGACTCACGCTTTTCAACTATATAATTAGTAATATCGGTGCCTCCATCATCTTTAGGTTCAGCCCATGACAGGACACATGATTCGGCTGAGACAGATGAGACCTCAATGGGGCCAGTTACTGGACCTGGCCTTCCAATGACCACAACTGTGATGGTAAATGTTTTAACTCCAGCTGTGTTTTCCAGAGTCAAGAAGTATCTTCCAGAGTCACCTCTCATGCTGTCCTTGACAGACAGAGTGGTTCTGTCTTTTGTTGTTGTGATGCTCACTCGATCTGTCTCCTTTAGTCTCATTTCCTCGAGCTTCCATGTTACTTTGGGGGCAGGACGACCACTGATTGGCACGTCAATGGTAAATGTGCTTCCTGCTTTGCAAGTTATGAGCTGATTGGTAATTCCAGTGAGATCAGCAGTGGGCTCAATTTGAGGCTCCTTGATGATGACAGAAGAGAAGGCTTCCCTGGGTTCGCTGTAGCCAGCATCATTCTTGGCCTTCACACGGAATTCATATTCAGTGTTCTCAACAAGGCGCTCCACTGTGAAAGTCAGCTGTTTGGTGTGACCTGCTTCAACCCAGAAGTCAGATCCCTTTTGTCTCATTTCGAGCAGGTAGCCAGTAATCCGGCTGCCTCCATCGTGGTCAGGTTTAAGCCAAGCTAAGACTGCGGAGGATTTGCTTGTGTCAACAACATCAAGTCTCTTAGGTGGAGCAGGCTGTTCTGTGGCTACCATTGGTTCTGGCATTTCATAGGGTTCACCAACACCATACTCGTTTTCTGCAGAAACACGGAAATAGTACGGAACACCTTCTACCAGGTCGTTGACCTTGAGGATCTGACGAATGCATTTTTCACTGACAACCTGCCAGCTACGACGACTTGCTTCTCGTTTCTCTACCACGTAGTGATGGATGCGGGCGCCACCATCAAGGAGAGGGGCATCCCACATCAATGTAACAGATCCCCTGGTCACGTCCTTGAAAGTAATGGGGCCAGGTGGGCCTGGAGAGTCTAGCACCTTTACGGTGAATGTGACTGACTTACTACCACTGTTGTTTTCCACGGTGAGGGTATATTTCCCTGCGTCATTTCTGTTGCAGTTTTCCACAGTGAGGGTGCTGAAGGACTCTGTTGTATGGATATCGGCCCGAATGCTTAGGTTAGAGTCAGGTTTGGTCCACACAGCTGTAGGAGTCGGTCTACCCTGGTAGGCAATGAAGAGGCGAATACTGGCCCCAGCTCTAACAACGTGAGTCTGCTTGAAGTTTGCATCGATATCTAACTCAGGAGCTGTTAATCGGTCAACTGCTTGAATTGTGCCGGTCACTTCACAGCTGTCTCCTTTTCCAGCACCATTGATAGCACTCACCCGGAATTTGTATTCTTCACCGGCTTGTAGATCAGTGACTGTGTATCTTGTTTTCACACATGCCTCTGCATTCACCTTGTGCCAGTCTCCTAAGTCAGCTTTGCACATTTCAATAATATACCCAATTATTTCCATGCCTCCATCAAACACTGGCTTAGACCATTCTAAGCTCACAGTTGTCTTTGATGTATCTGTCACTTTGACCACAGTGGGAGCACTTGGTGGGTTGACTGGCTCTCTACATTTGATTAGTCTTGAGATCCCACTTGGAGGTCCTACTCCTGCATCATTTTCAGCCATGACGTGGAATTCATACTCATTGCCCTCTGTCAGACCAGTGACTTTGAATCTTGTCTCAGAGATTGGTCGTTTGCTGATCACTTTTACCCATCGTGTGCTTTTCTTTTCTCTCCTTTCAAGGATATATTGTTGAATTTCATTGCCACCATCTGATTCTGGCCTTGCCCACGTCAGAGTAATGCTATTGCCTGTAACATTGGTAGGTTCTGGAGTGCCAGGGGCATCAGGAATAGCTGTAAAGTGAAAATAAAGAAATAAACCAATTAGACATGTTTGCTTGGAAGTTAATCTTATGACATAGTACCACTTAGTAAAAATGGACGCTTACTGTATTGTATTTGAGCAACCACAGGGTCAGAATCAAGTGGCCTGCCAACACCAAACTTGTTAACTGCAGAAATACGGAATTGGTATTCATTGCCAGTTATTAGTTTAACGGCAGTATAACTGAGGGTTTCACAATTATCCTCAATTAGTGCCCAAGCAAGTCTGCTGGTTTCCCGTTTTTCAATGATGTAGTGAGTTATGGGAGCACAGCCATCATTGAGTGGAGCATCCCACCATAGGGTCATCTTCTCGCCAGTAATGTTGGTGAATCTTATTGGCCCAACTACTTTTCCTGGTGTATCTATAAGAAAAAGGTTCCAGAGTTAGTTTCTTTTTCCTTGTCCATTAAAATGCAATCATGCTTGTCCCTAATCCAAGTCTCATAAATTGTAAGATTAAGAAGCTATTTTAGAAGTACCTTGTACTTTGACTTTAATTTCTGCTTTTGCGGTGCCAGATACATTTTTGGCTTCCACTGTATATACACCACGATGGTCCCGGGTAGCATCTCTAACAAAGAGGCTGGTGGATCCAAGGACATCAGTTATTTCCATATTCATCTTCTTCTCAATTTCTACTCCATCTCTGAACCAAGTTACTCGAGGTACTGGTCGTCCTTGCACCAAAGCTTTAATTCTAAGGCTCTCTCCAGACTTAATAGTAAGACCATCAAAGTACTCAGGGCCAAACTCTACTATTGGTGGAACTATAAAAGAAATAGAAATAATCTATATTAGTTTGGTTTCATAAAGACATAAATAAACATATTTTTCATTAGCACCATATCATAAAACCTGGAAGGGTAATGCTTATACTGTTACTAAATGCTACTCTGAAAGTAGGATTAATAATTGAGAATTTAAATTATGGGGTTAAACATTTGCATATTATTAGGTTGTCTCTTTTGTTATGTTGGTCATGTTACTGATCTTGCATTGCCACTTGTAAAAAGAGAAAGGAAACATTTACAGATCATTTACTCCCTAATACTGCTGCATATTCAAACAAGTTCCTGTAAGTGGCCATCAACAACACTCAAGCATTGTGTTGTTGGATGTATGTTGTAGTTTAGTAACTTCAGTAAAGGTGGACAGTTATTCTTGAGAGCCTTTTTCCTTATATATTATGAATGAAATTACAGAGCTAAAAACTCATTCCCATTTGCATGCTAATTATATGAGAAGGGAGTGGAATAACAGACATGGCAAAAAAGAATGGGCACAAATTACATTTTTTCTTCTCTTCTTCTGAAAGGTAGAAAATCTAATTCATCCACATAACAACCTTGTGTCATCTGTATGAAATGGTGTTCTTATTTCCATTTCACAGACCAGGAGCAAAAGTCCTTTTTAAAAATGTTGAGTGCTCTTAGTCACATTGGAAATCAGTTGGAAATGCTTACCATTTTCATCTCTTGTCATAATAATGCCAGAAGACTGTGAGGGCGGGCTTATAGTTCCAACAGCATTTCTTGCAATTATTCTGAACTCAAATCGATCCCCAGGACTAAGTCCTGTCACTGTGTACTGACATTCACTGACATCAGTAAAGTTGCATCTAACCCAGCGATCGCTCCCTTGTCGTTTCTCAATGCTGTAGGCCACGATCTTACTGCCTCCATCACGCAATGGTGGGTTCCATTTCAGTGTGATGGTTTCCCGGGTGACATCAATGTAGTCAGGAGTGCCAGGTGGGTCTAAAAAGTTACATGGAAGTTAAATGTGACATTATTTCTGTAATCAACTCTTAATCATCAATGGAAGAAAAATAAAATGAATAAATCCCCCAAACTCCTTTTCAACCATTATTCAATTTTTTGTATCATAGTCTTTAAAAAGAACTTTAAATTTCTTTATTAGACTGATTTATAATCATCCCCCTTGTTTTACTTGACCAGCTCTCTAGTGACAAGAAGATATATGAGAAGGTGATATGTGGAAGAAAAGCACTGTTTGATTTACTTGTTACTAACATGTTCAGTTGCTAAATCAAATATATTTGAATAATGCTCAATCACTTACCTACTGGGGAAACAGCTAAGGTAAATTTGCTTGGGTCACTAGGTGCGCTTAGGCCGGCAGAATTTTCAGCATATACACGGAACTGGTAATCCAGGCCTTCCATTAGTCCAGTAGCTCTGTATTCTCTTCCAGATATTGGTGATGTATTAATTCTTTGCCAGAGGATGCTATTTCTTTCTTTCTTTTCAACATGGAACCCAGTAACTTCTGCACCACCGTCATAAACTGGAGCATCCCAGGTTAGTGACATTCCATCAGAAGTCACATTGTATATAACTGGCTTTCCTGGAGGGCCAGGAATCCTGAACTGGTGTTTTGCCACAATGATGGTCGAGACAAGTGGCTGGCTGACTCCGTATCTGTTTTCTGCCCTAACTCTAAACTGGTATTCAGCATCTTTGACTAGATTAGGAACTTTGAAAGTTGTCCTGGCAACACTCGAGCACACCATCTTCCAATTTTTTTGTGAAGCTTCCCGCTTCTCAATACTGTAACAAGTAATTTCTCCTCCTCCATCATCGTCAGGCACATCCCATGACATGATGACACTGTCAGCCTTGATTTCATCAAATCGAACGGGCCCTTTGGGCTTTGATGGTGGGCCAAGTGTGATGATTGTAATGGGAACTGAGGTTCTACAAACTGCATTATCAAGAATAACGGTGTATTTCCCTCCATTTTCCTTCTTGACATTCTTAATACTCAAAGTAATTTTGTTTTCAGTTTTACTGAAACGAACATATTCACTTTCTTTCAATGGCAAACCATCTTTCAGCCAACTGATAGATGGTTTGGGTTTTCCTTTGTAAGGTAATTCAAGGTGCACATTATGCCCAATTCTCACAGCGACTTGCGCCCCAGGGATTTCTGACAGGTCAACTTCAGGTGTAATTACAAGTTCTTTCACTGTAACTGGCCCAATAGTGACAGCATCACTCAGTCCTTTCTCATTTTTGGCAGACACTCTGAATTCCAGTTCTGACAGTTCCTTAAGTTGGCCAACCTCAATTTCACATGTTTTACTTATGCCAGCATATGACCATGTTTGTTCACCTTTACCTTTCCTTTCCACAACATATTCTGTGATGACACTACCACCATCAAAGTCAGGCTTGGTCCAGCTCAGGGTAACAGATGTCTTTGTTGAATCTTTCACTGAGAGATCACGTATTGGAGCTGGTACTTCAGCAGCCTTCACTGGCTCTGTAGTTTCACAAGGCTCCCCGATTCCAATTTCATTTTCTGCGAGAACTCTGAAGAAGAATGGAGTTTTCTCTGACAAATCTTTTACCTTAAAGGTTGTGCTGGAACATTTGTGTGACACTGAGGACCATGTTCTCTTGGTGGCATCTCTCTTTTCAATGATGTAATTAATTATGGGAGATCCTCCATCAATGAGAGGAGGATCCCAGAACAATGTGACTGTGCCTTGAGAAACATGTTTAATCTGTAGTTTCTGGCAGGCGGCTGGCGTATCAAGCACTTTGACACTCACAGTTGAAGACTTTGGTTGACCAACTCCATTTTCTATTGTGAGAATATATTTTCCCGTATCATTGCGAGTGACTTGAGGAATAATGAGTAATGAAGATGAATCAGTGTTTTGAATGCTATATCTGGCATCACTGCCAAGATTCTTCTCATCTTTTCTCCATGTGACAGTAGGTGGAGGTCTGCCTTTAAACGGTATGAACACATGTACATCTTCACCGGCTTTAGCTATAATAGAGGTTCTGAGAGCCACATCTAGGTCGATCTCTGGTTCCTCTGTAGACATAAAATGGACATATACCATGAATTTTAAAGCAAGAAAATGAGAAATTTTCTAATCATTCAGAGGTACTCAAAAAAAAAAACAAAAAACCCTACAATCATACCAATAGGTACATACCAAGTATATCTTTGGCTTGTACAGGCTCAGTCATTTCTATAGGTTCTCCTTGTCCAGCACAGTTTACAGCGGATACCTGGAAATAGTAATTGACTCCAGGTTTCAGGTTAGATACCACATATTCTGTAGTTCTGACTTCTCCTTTGGTAGAGACAACAGTCCATTCCTCTTCTTCTCCTTGTCTCATTGCAACAACATATCCAGTCACAGCACTGCCCCCATCATAGACAGGTTTACTCCAGCCAAGAGTGATGGATGATTTAGTTGAATCTGCGATTCTTATCTTAGCTGGTGGGCCTGGAGGATCTGGAATGGCCATTCACAATACAGTAGTTACATACTCATGTAAAATTTAGTGACAGGAAAGAAGACAGGTGAAGATGCTGCATTTATGAGCACTTACCAATAGGATCAGCAGCTTTGTAGAAGTCAGATGGTTCCGAAAATGGACCCTGTCCAGCAGCATTTACAGCACAAACTCGGTATTGATAGTCACTGTTTTCCGTGAGTCCTGCCACTTTCTGTCTGGTGTCACGGATAGACTCCTTGAGTACTTTAAACCATCCTAGACTCTTCTTGTCTCGTTTTTCAAGGAAATAGCCACTTATTTCACTACCACCATCTGCAACTGGCCTGTTCCAGACAACAGTCATTGAATTCTTGGTAATCTTTGTCACCTCTGGTATGCTTGGAGGCCCAGGTGTAACTATTTAGAAAGGAAAAAGAAAATGAGTTCAAAGGATCAACGTTATTGATAAGTTCTACCTTTTAATCTTCAGATCCTATCCAAGAATATTAGTTTCATTTATTATACTTTCCGCCTTGTGAAAAGGATGATAATGAGAGGAGACGAGATAGAAAAGAAAATCAAAATCGTTCTAAGAAAACCTATTTACAAGCTAGCGGAATTATTTATATTTACTTTTAAAAGTTTCAAGTGTTCAATTTCAGTTTTTTAATGAAATCATGTCTCACCAAATGCATTCTTTGCTACCACTGGATCAGATTCCAGTGGATCACCAATTCCATATTTGTTCACAGCGCGAACCCGGAAGACGTATTCATTTCCTTTGATAATTTTGGTGGTGGTAATGATGCACTCTTCCAAATTTTCAGACACCATAGACCACACAACGCGGCTTGTTTCACGCTTTTCCACAACGTAGTGAGTGATTTTTGCACCGCCATCATCTACTGGAGGCCGCCAGAGCAGAGTGATCTTTTCAGCAGTGACCGTCTTAAATTCAATTGGTCCACCTGGAGGTCCTGGTTTGTCTGTCAATGAAAGAACAAAACAGTATGTTAGTACTTTTAAAAAGGCTACTAATTTAAAATTACTAAGTTTTAGGTAAACAAAATACGATGTTGGCCTGTATTCAGTACCTACCAAGGATCTGCACTCTGATGGTGGCTGAAGCTGAGCCCATGGCATTCCTTAGTTTTAATTCATATCTTCCACTATTAAGGCGATTTGCGTCTTTGATGAGTATAGACGCAAGGTCAGTGGTATTTTCAACACACAGAAGTGCATTGGTTTGTAACTCTTTATCATCTTTAAACCACTCAATTGTAGGCTCAGGTTTGCCAGAAATGCCAGCTCTGAGCTTCACAGATGTACCTGCTCTGTATTTGACAACTTCTGTATATTCTAGAGGCAAATCAATTACAGGTCCACCTGCAAGAAAAACAGATGAGGAATATTTAAAAGATCACAAGGACGAAAAAAATAATTGCAACAACTTCAAAGTAAGGTCATTTGCCCTTATTAATGAATATAAATACACATGGTAGTTCTAATCCCATTTACCTATTATTTTAAACATTTCAATTTTACAAGCCACTCTTCTGTCCCAGAAGAAAGACTGTGAGCAAGCTCTATATCCCAACGACACTGTACTGGTTGCACAGGGACTTAAGTGCCTTTGAAATGTATTTGAAAGTCTATTGGGTGTTTTATTCCAGGGATGAAATGGGATGCAGTAGTTAGGGCATCATTGAAGAAGCTGCATTATACATTTTCTTTCATTCTCAGTTCTTCTTCCTCTTCCTCTAACTGCCTCCTCTAGTTTTTATTTTCCCTTCTCAGTTTGCTGGTATCCGAGTGTGGGTAGTTCATGTCAGACCCTTGAAGTCTCACTTCTCTACTCACAGAGCTACATATTTCATTGGACAGATTTTCTGCCAGGCTGCTTAGAACTTTTGAGAAACACAACAAAATTTGACTTGCTTCACAGTCTCACAAATACTGATTCAGTATCCACAAAGCCTGATTCACAAAAAGCTGCTCTGGGATTCTCAGCATGAGGATGGGAGTAGATACTTATGCCCAAACACCTTAGAGACTCCTCTTTGAAAATGGAGGACTTTTAGAAAAAGTGTCACAGGGTACTTAACTCTCATGAAATTTTAATTTTTAAACCACTCTTGAGATGAATGTACCATTTATTTTCCAGAATGGTCAAGTATGCGTATTTTGGACTGACAGCAATGTAGAGAGAGTTCTGGAGTGTGTCTGAATCCCTACCCTATCACGAATGAGCTGCTTGACGTTGGGGAAGTTACATAAGTTCTCTACACCTCAGTTTCTCTTCTGTAAAATGGGCTAATCTTATGGTTGTTAGGACTAAGGGAGAAAATTCGTGGAAGGTACCCAGTAAATGTTAGCTGCTGCTAATACTATCATCATTAACGCCTCTGTTTAGTCTTTCACTTTTAAGAAGAATAGTCTCTGGGAACTCAACCATGGTTTTAATTATTGATTCTGATAATTAAAAATAGAAGAGTGAAAACACCAAATCATACAATCAAAGAATCATGAAAGGCTGATGCTGGAAAGGCCTTTAGATATCCTGTAGTCCAAATCTCACATTTTACAGTTAAAAGAGGCCTGGAGAAGTTAAGGAATTTTCCTAACTCCCAGTTAGTTCATAATTTTCTCTAAAAATCTAAGGTGTGTAGTAAAAGTTATTCTATAGATTAGGATCAGAAAAAGTAAGAAAAAATATTGAGTTAAATTGTTATTGGGATTCAAAGTGCTTAAAATGCTTACCATAAGAATCAATGCATGTAACGGGGCCTACAACCTCGGATGGATTGCTGATGGAACCAATGGCATTCCTAGCAAAGACACGGAATTCGTACTGAGAATTCTGAGTCAAGCCAGAGACAATGAATTGAGTCTCAATAACATTGGTGAAGCTGGCCTTGGTCCATCTGCCATCTGGAAGGTCTCGTCTCTCAACAATGTAGCCTGTAATCTTGCTTCCTCCATCAAAAGCTGGTTGTTGCCATGAAAGGCTGACAGAGTTCTTTGAAATATCAGTGATACGGATGTTTCTTGGGGGTTCTGTGGTAATAAGAGAAAGCAGATTAGTGGCTCTTCTGTCAAGATTATTTTGCTTTGTGGAAATAAGATTTGCATTTTTAAGTAGCTAGAACCATCTTTCCCATGACAAATACATACCACAGGCATCAATGGCTAGGACTGGTTCGGAAGCATGGCTGGGCTTTCCAACACCAGCAGCATTTTCTGCATATACTCTGAATTCATAAATAAGTCCAGCACTGATTGTTGTGACTTTGAAGTGAGTTGTGCGGATGATCATTTTGTTGACTTTTTGCCATAAAATACTGTTTCTGTCTTTCATTTCCAGGTGATAACCTATAACTGCACTGCCTCCGTTGGATACTGGTTCATGCCAGCTCACAGTGATGCTTTCCTGAGTGACATTAGTGACCCATGGTGTAGATGGTGGTCCAGGTGTTGCTATAAGAGAGAGAAACCCATAGGTTAATACAGACATTTAAGACGTTTATTTTTTGATAATGAAATTATTAAATGAAAACCTGGGATCTTTGAAAAGCTTGACAACTTACTGTATGGGAGTTTGACAACCACACAAGCTGAATCTATGTGATCGCTGATGCCAAAGCGGTTTTCTGCCTTGATGCGGAATTGGTATTCTTCTCCTCTGGTCAGTTTCATGACTTTAATCGTGGTTCTTGCAACTGTTGCGGACACTTCAGTCCATACTGCAGTACTTGTCTCTCTCTTGAGTACAATATAATTGGTAACCTGACTTCCACCATCATACTTAGGTGGCTCCCATTTGAGAGTCACACTTTCTTCAGTTATATCACTAATAACAACAGGGCCAGTTGGGGGACCAGGCCTGTCCAGGACAATGATGTTAATGAAAGTTTTTGTTGTTCCACTAGAGTTGGCAGCAGTGATCTCATATCTTCCAGCATCAGCAGCAACACTTTCTTTGAGATTGATGGTGAGGTTCTCAGCAGTAATTTCAGTGTTAAATCTCATGGTTGCTTTCAGGGGGACACCATCTCTTGATAAGGTCACTTTGGGCAGTGGTTTTCCAGAAATTGGAATGTCAACTTTAAGGTTTGAACCAGCTCTGACATATACGGTTTGACTTGGGAAATTCTTCATATCGATTTCAGGTGGTTCTGAAAAATAAGAGTATGGCAGATGAAGGCAAAAAAGACTTTCTAAAAATTACCTTAAATCAATGTAAATAATTTCAAAGTTTGCTTCTACGTAAAATTGGACATACCTAGTTGCTCCTTAATAAGAACAGGAAGCAGAAGCTCTCTTGGGTCACTCAGACCAGCTTGATTTTCAGCAAACACCCGGAAAAAGTATTCAGAATTCTCCCTCAGACCAGAAACAACGTGATGGGTTGACTTGACCACTGCACATTTAAACCAATTTTTATGTCCTTTTTCTAGTGCTTCAACAATATAATGTACGATTCTGCTTCCACCATCGTGTTCTGGCTTCAGCCAGGTCAGGGAAACACTATCCTTGGATACACTTGTTACTCCAAGTTTTTCAGGTGGGCTTGGTTTTTCTGAAAAGTAAAACATCAAAAGAAAGGGAAGATTATGACAATTTTTTTTCCATATGTGTTCTTCCTGCATTGTGAAAAGAAAAATTTTAAACGAAGGCCATATATTTACTTTGATTTGAGTCTTTCTTACTTTTTATATGCCTAGTTTGTCTTCTGAACCAAGCAAAGCTTCCTCAGGCTTTGTCATTACATGTCATAGCCTGTCATGGCATTCAAATTCGAATTGTGTCAAATGACCAGATTAAATGATAAAGTTTATCCCAAATTTATTATGGGTATAAAAATGAAGAATGAGATGAACAATCTTGTAAGAAACTTCATCATACAATGTCTGCACACACTATATATGTACATATATGTGCAGTCAAATTCAATTATACTTAAATTCAACATATGTTATCCACTTCTAGCTATATCAATTTCTAAAATTTTTTTATCAGCAAAAAACTTTCTCTGTTAGAGATTTCATTTTATGTTATAGTATAAATTGTTTGACGTGTGGACCAAAAGCATTTAAGATTCAACAATAGTTAGAATGAGGAAAATTAATATGGATATGTAGATTTTCTTTGTTCTTAAAACATACCTGTTATTTTTACTCCATCCTTTGTTTCAGCTGGTACACCAACACCAAACTCGTTTTGTCCAGAGACTCTGAAGTAGTAAATCGCCCCTTCTTGTAAGTTGGTAACTTTGTAGGAGAGGCGGTTACAGTTGTTGGTCACAGAGACCCATGCTTTCTTACTGGCCTCACGTTTTTCTATGTGGTAATTCTTCACTGGTGCTCCACCATCATTTTCAGGAACATCCCAGGATAACACTGCAGACTCTTTGGTGACATCGTGTACAGAAATATTAGCCGGAGGTCCAGGAGAATCTAAAACCTTGACAACTAAGGTGAGCGAAGCAGCACTCAAAATATTCTGAATCGTTAATGTGTATTTTCCAGAATCATTTCTGTTGGCATTTTCAATAGTAAGTGATGTACGAGAGTCTGTGGAATCAATATAGGCTCTAGTGCGGAGGTCAGTGTCTGGCTTACTCCACGAGACATTGGGTACTGGTCTTCCTCGGAAAGGCACAGTCACAGTAAATGAGGCACCGGCCTTGACAATCAAGGTCTTCTTCATCTCACTGTCAAGATCAAATACAGGTTCTTCTTCTCTTTCCTTTGCTATCTGGGGATCGGAGCTATCACTGGGATCACTAGCACCGACCTTATTGATGGATCTTACTCTGAAAACGTATTCAGCTCCTGTTGTTAGTCCACTTATTGTATATTCTGTGCCTCTTAAGTTCTGAATGGCAGTTTTCCAGTCAGTTTCATCAGACGTTTTATATTCCACAGTGTATCCGGTTACTGGGGCCCCACCATCAAATAAGGGCTTAACCCAGCTAATAGTTATATTTGTCTTGCCTGAGTCCACAATTTTGGGTTTAGCTGGAGGAGATGGTAAGAACACTGGATCTTCTGCCCGAATTAAGGGAGAGGCTTCGCTTGGAAGGCTTAGGCCAGCAGCATTTTCTGCATAAACCTGATACTCATATTCACATCCTTCCCGAAGTCCTGTTGATTTCACTCTCAGATCATAAACTGGTCTTTTGTTTACACGCACCCATCGTACGCTGTTTTTCTCTCGCCTTTCTATTATATATCCAGAAATTTCACTACCTCCATCACTCTCAGGTCTTGACCAGCAAAGTGTCATGGAATCTTTGGTCACAGAGGTAATTTCCAAAGATGTGGGTGGACTTGGAACTGTAAATGGATCTAGTGCCTTTACAGCCACACTCTCGAGGGGCTCACCAACACCGTATTTATTAACACCTGTTACTCTAAAGATGTATTCATTGCCTTTGAGTAACTTGGTTACTTTACAGGATGTTGTCCTTAACTCTCCTTCACATATTGTCCATGCAAGGCGGCTTGTTTCACGTTTTTCTACAATGTAATAGTCAATATCTGCACCACCATTTTCTTGGGGCGGTCCCCAGGAAAGAGAGCATTTCTCAGCAGTGAGACCATATATTTCAAGTGGTCCGGCTGGTGGGCCAGGCTTATCAAGTACCTTGCAATTGACTGCCACAGAACGAGTTCCTGCAACATTCTTCAGTGTTAGTATGTATTGCCCAGTGTCTCGTCTAACACAGTCTTTCACTGTTAACAAAGTATTATAGTCCGTTGAGACAATTTCTGTTCTTGCTCTTTCTTCAATTTCTACACCATCCTTGGCCCAGGAAATTACTGGCAGAGGTCGCCCTGCAATGTCTGCATTTATCTTAAGAACCTCTCCAGCTTTGACAACAATAACATCTCGGAACTTGACATCCATCATAATTCTTGGAGCCTCAACATCATCTTTAACAGTAATCGGTCCAGTGGATTCAGATGGTTCACTAACAGAGTCGGCAGCATTCTTTGCAAAAACCCGGAATTCATAACGTTGATCTTCAGTAAGTTCAGTTACTTCAAAGTATGTTTCTTGTACGTTAGTAAAATTGCACTTCAGCCACCGGCCATCTGGTAGTTCTCTACGTTCAATAATGTATCCTGTGATCTTAGCTCCACCGTCATAATGTGGCTTAGACCATTTAAGTGACACTGATTTTCTTGTGATATTTGTGACTTCAGGTTGTCCAGGAGGGTCACAAGGATCTCTTGCAGGGACTGGTTCACAAGACTTGCTGCATTTACCAATTCCAGCAATATTCTCAGCATATACACGATACTCATACATCAGTCCTTCGTCAAGGCCAGAGACTTTCATTTGAGTATCAGCAATGAGGATTTTATTTGCTTTTGACCAAAGAATGCTGCTTCTTTCTTTATACTCAAGGTGATAGCCAATTACTTGACTTCCTCCATCATTAACTGGCACTTGCCAGGTTACAATCATGGTAGATTTCGTGGCATGCACAACTTTAGGAGTACCAGGAGGACCTGGGGGGCTGAATGGATACTCTGCAACAACAGCTGGAGAGTCACTGTAGGTGCTCTTTCCATAGCGGTTTTCTGCACAGACACGGAACTGATACTCACTTCCTGTTGTCAGGCGAACTATTTTAATAGATGTTCTTGCAACTGCTTGTGAAACTACATGCCAAGTTGTAGAAGTGGTTTCTCTCTTTTCAACGATGTAATTGCTAATTTGGCAGCCACCATCATATTCTGGAGGATTCCAAGAAATGGTTATATTGTCACAACTGACCTCGTCAATATGTATAGGTCCTGGAGGTCCTGGTCTGTCAAGGACAATTACAGTAATAGGAACTGTTATGGATCCAGCACTGTTTGAAACAGATAATTCGTAAGTTCCAACATCTTCTCTTGAGGCTTCCTTAATAGATAGTGATGTTATAGTCTTTGAAGAAGAAACATTGACTCTAGTTGTTTCTCTTAGAGTCTGACCATCTTTTTTCCAGCTTACAGTAGCTTGAGGTCTTCCTTTATATGGAACATCAATCTTAAGTTGGTCTCTAGCCTTTACATTGAAAGTATGGAAAGGAAGCTCAACTGAAGGCTTTATTTCAATATCCCTTGCAATTACTGGCACTCCAAGTTGTCTTGGATCACTTCTTCCTTTTTCATTAACAGCAGCTACCCTGAAGATATACTCTTCTCCTGAAGTTAGGCCAGATATAGTTGCTTCTAGAGTCTTAACTTGTGTGCAAGTGCTCCATTTTTCACTCCCTTTAGTCTGCATTTCAACCACATAACCAGTAATTTTGCTGCCACCGTCACTTTCTGGTTTCTCCCACTTAATTGTAGCTGTGTTACTGGTCACGTCAACAAGAGTTACTCTTCCAGGTGGGAGGGGTGGTTCAGAAGCTTTAACGGGTTCACTTGTTTCAGCTGGCAAACCAATCCCGTATTCATTGCAAGCCAAGACTCGGAAGTAGTAAGAACATCCTTCTTGTAGATTTTCAATTTTAAAAGTAGTCTTAGTGCAATTGTTTGTAACAGTAGCATAGGCTTTTCTTGTAGTTTCTCGTTTTTCGACAATGTAGTTTGTAACCTTGGCTCCACCATCCATAAGTGGTGGTTCCCAAGACAATGTCACCGAGTCTTTCTTCACATCTCTTACACTCAAATTCACGGGGGCACTTGGTGAGTCAAGGACTCTGACGTTAACAAAAGCTGTTTTAGAGCCACTGTTATTTTCTAGTGTCAGATTATATCGACCGCTGTCAAATCTGGTAACATTATCGATCACCAACATTGTGTATGAGCTGGTCACCTCAATCTGGGCCCTCTCAGTGAGAATGCCTTCGGCTTTTTCCCATTTAACTTCAGGTTCTGGTCGACCTTTGATAGTGACAAATAAGCGTAAAGTAGCACTTGCACGCAGAATGACCATCTTTCTGAGATCAGCATCAAGTTCTATTTCTGGTGGCTCTAACCTGTCTTTAGCAACAACTGAACCAGGTATAGTTGCAGGTTCACCTACACCTTCAGAATTGATGGCACAAATGCGGAAGTTATATTCAGTATTTTCTTTAAGGTTGGTCACTGTGAACTGCTTTCCTTGTAATCCTGTTGGTGGAGTGGAAGTCGTCCATTCATCAGCAGTGGCTTCTTTGACTTCAACAACGTAGCCCTTAACAGGGGCACCACCATCATAAATTGGCTTATTCCATGCCAGGGAGACAGAAGATCTGGAAGTGTCTGTCACTTTTGGATTACTTGGTGGACCTGGTGGATACAAAGCATCACATGCACGGTAGAAAACAGATGGCTCGCTGGGTTCACCCACACCAGCTGCATTTTCAGCAGCAACTCTGAATTCATAGGAATGACCTTCGGTAAGCCCAGTTACCCTGAATCGGAGATCTGTTAGTGTTTTCTTGTTGCACTTGGTCCATCTAACGCCTTCCTTATCTCGTTTTTCAAGAATGTATCCCTCAATTTCAGCACCTCCATCATCCACTGGGCGTGCCCACGTTACTACCATAGAATCTTTGGTGATTGCTGAGACTTCAGGTGGTGAAGGAGGACCTGGTGGTTTATAAGGATTACGAGCTATAACAGGTTCAGATTCCAAAGGCTCTCCAACTCCATATTTATTCACAGCCATGACACGGAAAATGTACTCATTTCCAGGAAGAAGTTTAGTGACTTTGTAGTTAAGGGCCTGTACCTCAGTTGAAACCTGGGTCCATGAGAGTCTGCTTGTCTCTCTCTTTTCAATGATGTAATGTGAAATATTAGCACCACCATCTTGCAAAGGTGGGTTCCATGCCAAGTAACATTTTTCAGCAGTAACCCCAGAAACTTTCAGAGGCCCTTCAGGAGGCCCTGGCCTGTCAAGTACCTTTACAGTGATTGGTATAGACTTTGTACCACCAACATTGCTGAGTTTCAGAATATATTGTCCTCCATCAGTACGTATACAGTCTTTGACAACAAGAGTTGTTTTCTGAATAGTAGACTTAATTTCCATCCTAGCAGCTGTTTCTTCAAGCTCTTTTCCGTCTTTTAACCAAACAATATCAGGTATGGGTTTGCCGCGGATATCAGCTTCCAGGACAAAAGTCTCTCCTGCATGAACAACGATAACATCTTTATATTTTGGATCCAGTGAGGCATTTGGTGCATCAATTTCATCTCTTGCAGTAATGGCACCAGTGCTTTCAGATGGTTCACTAAAGTTGCCTGCTGCATTTCTTGCAATTACTCTAAATTCGTATCTTTGGTCTTCTACAAGTCCACTCACTGTAAATTCAGTTTCTAATACATTGGTAAAGCTGGCTTTCATCCAACGGCCATCAGGTAGGTCTTTCTTTTCTACAATATAACCTGTTATTTTGCTGCCACCATCATAGGCAGGTTTCTTCCATTTCAGTGTGACATTGTTTCTTGTAATAACAATGGCTTCAGGGCGACCAGGTGGGTCACATGGATCACGGGCAACAAAGCATTCTGACACTTTGCTAGGCTTGCCGATGCCAACAATATTTTCAGCAGAAACTCTGAACTCATACTCAATGCCTTCATCAAGGCCAGTTGTTTTGAATTTGGTGTCTGGAATGGGAGTCTTATTTAATTTGATCCATAAAATGCTGTTCTTTTCTTTCTGTTCAAGATGGTAGCCAATAACTTTACTACCTCCGTCATTAACTGGCTCATGCCATTGCACAAGCATTTGATCTTTTGAGACTGATGTCACAAAAGGAGTTCCAGGTGGTCCAGGTTCTTTAAATGGATATTGTACAATAACTGGTTTAGAATCCAGGTGGGTACTTTTTCCATACCTGTTTTCTGCAAAAATTCTAAACTGGTACTCAGTGCCTGTTTTCAGTTTGGCTATTTTAATTGTTGTTCTTGCAACTGTTGCTGATACCGTTTGCCAAGTGGTGGTGGTTGTATCTCGCTTCTCTACAATGTAGTTGCTTATTTGGCAGCCACCAGTATAGGCTGGAGGTTCCCAAGATATGACCACAAAGTCTGCACTAACTTCATCAAACCGAACTGGTCCAACTGGAGGTCCAGGCTTTTCCAAAACAATAATGCTGAGATTTTCTGTTGCTGTACCGGCAATATTTGTTGCTGTTATGGTATACTTTCCAAAATCATCTTTGTTAGTTTCTTTAATGTGCAAAATAGTTGAATTAGCTGTTTCCTCAACATTTACTCTTGTTGTCTGTTTAAGAGGCTCACCATCTTTGACCCATGAAATTTCAGGTCTTGGTCGGCCAATAACTGGAATTTCAATTTTAAGATCTTCTCCAGCTTGGACACTATATGTGTTAAATGGTAACTTGAAACTAGGCGGTATGGTCAAGTCCTTGGCTATGACAGGAACACCAAGCACTCTTGGATCGCTTCTTCCTTTCTCATTATAAGCCTTGACACGGAAGTGATATTCTTGTCCAGAACTCAAACCAGTAATAACTGCATTACAGACTTTGGATTCAGCCACAACACTCCATTTTTCAGTTCCTTTGGGCTGCATTTCAACAACATACCCCAGGATTCTGCTCCCACCATCATGTTCAGGTTTCTCCCACATAAGCGATGCACTGGTCTGGGACACATCAGTGAGTGTAACCTTTCCTGGTGGGGAAGGAGGTTCAGCAGCTTTCACAGCATCAACAGTTTCCACTGGAACGCCAACTCCAAATTCATTTTCAGCCATAACTCTAAAGTAATAAATGGCCCCTTCTGTAAGATTCTCAACTTTAAGGCTTGTTTTGCTGCATTTATTACTCACATTAGCATATGCTTTTCTGGTTGACTCACGTTTGTCAATAACATAGTTCTTGACCTTTGCGCCCCCATCAATCATGGGTGGTTCCCATACAAGAATGACAGAATCTTTTTTCACTTCTTTGACTGCCAAATTCTGTGGTGGTCCTGGAGTGTCAAGAACTTTCACAGTTACAAAAGCAGATTTAGATCCACTGCTATTTTCCAGCTTGAGAATGTATTTTCCAGCATCATTTCTATCACAGTTATCTATTGATAGTTGGGTATAGTTTACTCCCTTTTCAATTTGGACCTTATCTGTGAATTCACCTTCCTCTCGAGACCAAGTGATGTCAGGTGTTGGACGACCTTTGAATGGAATGTGAATTCTGGCAGATCCACCAGCTCTTACAACAATTCCTTTCCTTAATTCAGAGTCAAGGTCCAGTTCAGGTGCTTCGAGTTTATCTTCTGGTTTCACAGTACCAGGAACTGACGTAGCCTCACCTAAACCAACTTTATTGAGGGCACAGACTCGTATTTTGTACTCTTGGTGTTCAGTGAGTTTTGAAATTTCAAATCGAGTGGCTTTCAGGCCAGTCTGTGGAGTAACTATTTGCCATTCTTCTTCATCTGCTTTACATATTTCTACTACATATCCCAGGATCTCACTGCCACCATCATAGATGGGTTTACCCCAGGTAAGTGTAATTGAATTTTTAGTGGTGTCTACAACATGTGCATTGATGGGTGGGCCAGGTTTGAACACAGGATCGCAAGCCTTATAATAAACTGTAGCTGGACTCGGTTCTCCAACTCCAGCAGCATTTTCTGCAGAGACTCTGAATTCGTACTCATGATCTTCTGTTAATCCTGTTACTCTTAGGCGCAAATCTGTAATGCGGCGTTTATTACATTTTATCCACCTAATGCCACTTCTGTCTCTTTTCTCTACAATGTAACCAATAATCTCACTTCCACCATCACTATCTGGACGGTTCCAACAGACAGTCATGGAGTCCTTGGCAGTGTTTGTGACTTCCAAGCTTTTTGGTGGTCCAGGAAGCACAAATGGATTTTTCATTAGTACTGGTGCAGATTCCAAAGGCTCTCCAACCCCATATTTGTTGACAGCCATTATACGGAAAATATATTCATTCCCTTCTAAGAGTTTGGTAATTTTCAGGGAGTTGGTCACAACTTCTGAAGCAACAACAGTCCAGGCAAGTCGACTCGTTTCTCTCTTTTCAACAACATAGTGAGAAATGTCACTGCCACCATCTTGAAGTGGTGGAGACCATGTTAAATTGCATTTTTCAGAAGTGACTCCGGTAACCTGGACTGGCCCTTCTGGAGGTCCTGGTCTATCTAATACTTTGACATTTACTGGGAATGACTTAGAACCTGCAACATTGGAAGCTCTTAAAATATACTGTCCACCATCAATTCTAATGGCATCCTTTACGATAAGTAAAGCTTTGAAATCTGTGTTCTTTATTTCACACCTAGCAGATTCTTCAATTTCCTTATCTCCTCTTAACCACTCAATGGTAGGTAGGGGCTTTCCATGAACATCAGCCTCAAGCCTGAATGTTTCTCCAGCATTTACCACAATTGTGTCTCTGAATTTTGGATCCATTGAAATTCTTGGAAGTTCAACCTCATCCTTGGCAGTTATTGGTCCAGTACTGTCGGAGGGTTTACTTATTGTACCAGCTGCATTCTTTGCAATAACTCTGAATTCATATCTTTGATCTTCAGTAAGACCTGACACAGTAAATTGAGTTTCAATGACATTTGTGAAGCTAGCTTTCATCCAACGACCCTCAGGCAAATCACGTTTCTCTACAATGTAACCCGTGATCATACTTCCACCATCATATGCAGGTTTGGTCCATTGTAAAGTGATTTCATTTCTTTTAACCATTATTGCTTCTGGGGTTCCTGGTGGGTCACAGGGATCTCTGGCTACATAGCATTCGGAATTCTTGCTTACTTTGCCTACACCAACAATATTTTCAGCATAAACTCTGAATTCATATTCAATGCCTTCTTCAAGATTGACTGCTTTAAACTGGGTGTCATGAATAATAGATTTGTTGACTTTTGTCCACAAAATACTATTTCTTTCCTTTTTCTCAAGGTGGTAACCTATGACTGGGCTTCCACCATTATTGATTGGTTCATGCCACTGTACAACCATGGAGTCTTTGGAAGTGGTTGTGACAAATGGTGTGCCTGGAGGCCCTGGTTCTTTGTAGGGATATTGAGCTACAATTGGATCAGACTCCAAGGCAAAGCTTTGTCCATATCTGTTTTCAGCGAATATTCTGAATTGGTATTCTGTACCAGTTTTCAGTTTGGTCACTTTGAGTGTAGTTCTGGCAACAGTAGCAGAAACAGTATCCCATACTGTGGTGGTTGTATCTCTTTTCTGAACAATATAGTTGGTGATCTGGCAGCCCCCTGTATATAGCGGAGGGTTCCAAGATAATGTAATACTTTCAGAGCTGACTTCATCGAATTTAACAGGTCCTTTTGGAGGATCAGGTTTATCTAGAGTTATAATTTCAATAGATGCTGTTTTCTGACCAACAACATTAGCAACCGTGATTCCATAATGTCCACCATCATCCTTATGAGTTTCTTTAATACTGAGTACAGTAAGGTCAAGTGAATCAGTAACATTGATTCTTGTAGTCTGCTTCAGAGGAAGATCGTCCTTAGTCCAGGTAACGGTTGGCTTAGGACGTCCAGAAATTGGCACTTCTATTTTCAAATCCTGGCCAACCTGTACACTATAACTGTGGAATGCAGGTCTTACATCTGGCTCAATGACCAGATCTTTGGCAACTATTGGAACTGCAAGGGACCTAGGATCACTTCTCCCCTTTTCATTTACAGCAACAACTCTAAAAAGATATTCTTCTCCCTGAGTTAGGTTGGTAATTACTGCTTCGAGGGACTTGACACGAGCACACTCTGACCATTTCTCACTGTGCTTAGCTTGCATTTCCACAATATACTGAATGATTTTACTTCCACCATCATGTTCAGGCTTTGTCCAACTCAAGGAGACACTATTTCTGGTGACATCATCCACAGTTATTTTTCCTGGAGGTTGTGGGACTTCTGCAACCTTAACTGGATCAGCAGTGTGGGCGGGAAGGCCAATACCAAACTCGTTCTCAGCTGTGACTCTAAAGTAATAACTGCAACCTTCTTGGAGTTGGTCGATTTTCCAAGAATTCTTATGGCAATTTGTTACAACTGCAGCATACGATTTTCTTGTGGCTTCACGTTTCTCAACAATGTAATTTTTGATTTTGGATCCCCCATCCAACAAAGGTGGTTCCCACGTAATTGAAACCGAGTCTTTAGTGATTTCTGTGACTTTCAGGTTAACAGGTGGACTTGGTGTGTCCAGGACCCTCACGGTAACAAAGGCAGACTTTGTTCCACTGCTGTTTTCTAATGTGAGAGTGTACTTTCCACTATCATATCGGTTGACATTGTCCAGAACAAGAGAGGTGAAACTGCTAGTGACATCAATTATAGCTGCATCTCGGATTTCACCATCCATCTTCCCCCATTTAACTTCTGGTGTAGGACGACCTTTAATAGGAACAAATAACCTTAAAGAGCCACCTGCCCTTATATTTATAATTTTCCTTAGTTCTAGGTCAAGATCAATGTCTGGGGCTTCCAGTTTTTCTTCAACTATAACAGGTCCAGGGACATCAGCATGTTCTCCAACTCCAGCTTTATTAACAGCACAGATACGGAAGTTGTATTCATGCTTTTCCAACAGCTTCTCTACTTCTATATTTGTTTTATTGATTCCAGTTGGTGGAGTGCACATTGTCCATTCGCCAACACTCACATCACATTTTTCAACAATGTATCCTTGGATTTCACAGCCACCGTCATATATTGGTTTGCTCCAAGAAAGGAAGACAGAAGACCTGGTAATATCTATGACTTTGGGATTGTTTGGAGGTCCTGGTTTATAAATAGGATCACAAGCCTTTTGGTAAGCGGAAGGTGGGCTTGGTTCACTAAGTCCAGCGGCGTTCTCGGCTGAGACTCTGAATTCATAATTGTGATTTTCTAAGAGTCCAGTTACTCTCAAGCGCAATTCCCCAATCAGACGTTTGTGGCATCTTGTCCATCGAACGCCCTCCTTATCCCGTTTTTCAAGAACATATCCAAGTATTTCACTGCCACCGTCAGATGCTGGCCTTTCCCATACAACAATCATTGAGTCCTTGGTCACTGTGGTGATTTCTGGAGCCTTTGGTGCATCTGGCACTACAAATGGATTCTTGGCCATTACTGGCTCAGATTCAAGAGGTTCGCCAACACCATATTTGTTTACAGCCATTATACGGAAAGTATATTCATTGCCTTCCAGAAGCTTAGTAACCTTGCAGCTGAGAGTTTGCACATTGGCATCAACCACAGTCCAAACTAAGCGGCTGGTTTCTCTTCTTTCCACAATATAATTTATGATGTCACTCCCACCGTCCTGTAGTGGGGGTTTCCAAGCTAGAGTGCATTTTTCTGCAGTAACTCCTGATATAACAACAGGTCCTTCAGGTGGCCCTGGTCTATCAAGAACTTTAACATTTACGGTAACTGATCTCTCTCCTGCAACATTTTTGGCCTTCAATATGTAATTTCCACTGTCGATGCGTACTGCATCCTTTACACTGAGACTGGTGGCAAAGTCAGTGCTCTTTATTTCTAATCGAGCTGTATTTGAAAGCTCCTGATCACCTTTTATCCATTGAATGGTTGGTATTGGTTTGCCATAAATATCTGCATCAATCCTGAATAACTCACCAGCATGAACCACAATTGTGTCTTTATATTTTGGATCCATACTTATTCGTGGTGGATCTACCTCATCTCTTGCTGTTATTGCTCCTGTGCTTTCTGAAGGCTCACTAAACACTCCTGCAGCATTTCGAGCTATAACCCGGAACTCATATCTATGATCTTCAACTAGGCCAGTTACTTCAAATTGAGTGTCAATAACATTTGTAAAACTGGCTTTCATCCAACGGCCGTCAGGCAATTCTTTCTTTTCAACAACATAACCAGTGATCTTGCTTCCACCATCATAAGTGGGTTTCTTCCACTGAAGAGTCACAGAATTCCGTGTGACCATGATTGCCTCTGGCCGCCCTGGTGGATCACATGGGTCACGCGCTACATAGCATTCTGACACTTTACTTGGCTTGCCGATGCCCACGATATTTTCTGCGGAGACTCTAAATTCATATTCAATGCCTTCATCGAGGCCAGTTGTTTTAAATCTGGTGTGAGGAATAGGTGTTTTATTCAACTTAACCCAGAGGATGCTATTTCTTTCCTTGCGTTCTAGATGATAGCCAATGACTTTGCTGCCTCCGTCACTGACTGGCTCATTCCACTGTACTTCCATGCTGTCCTTGGAGGAGAGGGTTACGAATGGTGTCCCAGGAGGACCAGGAACTTTGAATGGATACTGGGCTACAATAGGCTCTGAAGTGAGGTAGGTACTCTTTCCATATCTGTTTTCAGCTGCAATCCTAAACTGATATTCACATCCAGTCTTTAATCTGGAAGCCTTTATCGTTGTCCTTGCAACAGTAGCTGACACAATTTGCCAGACAGTTGTGGAAGTGTCTCGTTTTTCTACAATGTAATTATTGATAGAACTTCCCCCATCATACTTAGGTGGGCCCCAGGAAAGAGTAATACTATCAGCTGTCACTTCATCCATTTTAACTGGTCCAGTTGGAGGCCCTGGTTTGTCAAGAACAATAATGTTAAGGGTTTCAGTGGCTTCACCAGCTGAGTTAGTCAGTTTAACTGTGTAATGTCCAACATCTTCTCGGCAGGCTTCCTTTATTGTCAGTAGTGAATTATTTTCTGTGCTCTCTGCGTTTACTCTAGTTGTCTGTTTCAGTGGCACATCATCTTTATGCCATGTTACAGCTGGCGTAGGGCGTCCAATGAATGGAACATCAACTTTTAGGTCTTCACCTGCCAGTACAGTGAAAGTATTGAAAAGGAGTTTGAAGGCTGGTGGAATGACAAGATCCTTGGCAATTACTGGCACACTCAGTTGTCTAGGATCACTGATGCCCTTTTCATTCTGAGCTGAAACACGGAAAGAGTATTCTTCACCCTGAATTAATCCAGTTATAGTGGCTTCGGTGACTTTGACTGTGGCACATGTGACCCATTTGTCACTGCCTTTGCTCTGCATCTCTACAATGTAACCTAGAATTCGACTGCCTCCATCATGCTCTGGTTTCTCCCATGAGAGTGACACGCTGTTTCTTGTGACATCCACCAAAGTTATTTTTCCTGGAGGAAGAGGTCGTTCTGATGCTTTCACAGATTCTGCGGTTTCAGCAGGCAGCCCGATGCCATATTCATTTTCAGCGAGAACCCTGAAATAGTAACTGCAGCCTTCTTGAAGCTGGTCTACCTTCCAGGAAGTCTTGTGGCAATTTGTTGCAACAGTTGAATATGCCTTTCTTGTTGATTCCCGCTTTTCAACAATATAGTTCTTTATTTTTGAACCTCCGTCAAGGAGAGGAGGCTCCCATGTCAATGTGACAGATGTTTTAGTGACCTCCTTTACCTTGAGATCCTGTGGAGGGCCTGGTGTATCTAGTACCCTGACATTGACAAATGCCGACTTGCTGCCTGAGCTGTTTTCTACAGTTAGGATATATTTGCCACTGTCGAATCTGTTTACATTTCCAACAATAAGCAGCGTATAAGAGCTGGTGGATTCAATGCTAGCTTTATCTAAAGATTCTCCATGTTCCCGGGTCCACTTCACCTCAGGTGCAGGCCTTCCTTTGATTGGAACAAAAAGTCTCAGGGTACAGCAAGCTCTTATAGTAACAACTTTGCGCAGGTCAGCATCCAGTTCAATCTCTGGAGGCAGCATCCTCTCTTCAGCCTTGGGAGTTCCAGGAACAAGTGCAGGTTCCCCAATTCCTTCAGAATTCATGGCATAGATGCGGATTTTATATTCCTGATTCTCTGTGAGGTTGGTGATGGTGTAAGAAGTTGCCTTGAGCCCAGCTGGTGGAGTGACAATCTTCCATTCATCTTCCTCTGGCAGGGCAATCTCGACCATGTACCCAGTGATTTCGGAGCCACCATCATAGATAGGTTTATTCCAAGCAATTGAAATGGATGATCTGCTTGTATCCAGAACACGTGGGTTACCTGGTGGGCCAGGTTTATACACAGTATCACAAGCTTTATAAAACGGACTGGTAGGACTTGGTGCACTAATTCCAGCAGCGTTTTCAGCCATAATCCTGAACTCATATTCATGTCCCTCTGTCAGTCCAGACACTTTATATCTTAAATCGGTAAGAGTTCTTTTGTTGCATTTCACCCAGCGTTGCCCGGCCTTATCACGCCGTTCCACGATATAATTGATGATTTCACTTCCGCCATCAGAGTCAGGATGTCCCCAGCAGACAACCATTGAATCTTTAGTAATAGCTGTAACTTCAGGGTTTTTGGGTGGATCAGGGCGTCCAAAAGGATCTACTGCAAGCACAGGCTCTGATTCCAGTGGCTCTCCAACTCCGTATTTATTTACAGCCATGACACGGAATATGTATTCATTGCCTTTCAAGAGTTTAGTGACCTTTAGTTTTGTTACTTGAACTTCTGAGGCTACATTTGTCCATGCCAATCTGCTAGTTTCACGTTTCTGAACTACATAATGCTCAATTTTGGCACCTCCATCATCTAGTGGAGGCAACCATGACAACACACATTTTTCTGACGTTACTTCAGATACAGCTAAAGGTCCTTCAGGTGGGCCTGGTCTATCAAGAACTTTGACATTGAAAATATGTTTAGCAAAACCACCAGGATTAGTCGCAGTAAGGGTATAGGCACCACCATCCCTTCTTGATGAATCCTTGTTTACCAGATTAGTAGAGAAATCTGCAATTTTAATTTCTAATTTTGCTGTGCCTTCAAGCTCTTTTCCATCTTTGGTCCATGTCATTGTTGGAGGTGGGCGACCTGAAACATCAGCTTCCAGCTTAAATGCTTCGCCTGCTTTTAATATAACTGTGTCCTTAAATTTAACGTCCACCATTATCCTTGGTGCTTCAATGTCATCCCTGCATGTGATAGCATCTGATGGCTCAGATGGTGGACTAATAGCCCCAGCAGCATTTTTGGCAATCACACGGAATTCATATGCAGCATCTTCTGTTAGGCCACTGACTGTAAATTCGTTCTCCAAAATGTTGCTGAAGTTGGCCTTTAGCCACCGTCCGTTAGGAAGATCTCTCTTTTCAACTATATAACTGGTAATTTTAAAGCCTCCAGTATATTCAGGCTTAGCCCATTTAAGTGTCACTGTGTGTCTAGTAATATTTAGAGGAACTGGTTTCCCAGGTGGGTCAATGGGATCCAAAGCAAATGCAGGTTCAGATGGCTTGCTTGGCTTGCTTTTGCCTGCCATGTTTTCTGCAATCACTCGGAATTCATAAGCAATACCATCTGTAAGTCCACTTGATTTGAAAATGTTGCCTGGTACTAATGCTTTGCTCACAGTCTCCCAGAGAATACCATTTCGTTCTTTTCTTTCAATGTGATATCCTAAAATGGGGCTTCCACCATCAGAAAGAGGCTCATGCCAGCTAATTGTTATTGAATCTTTGGTAACTGCAGTTACCTGAGGGGTACCTGGAGGCCCAGGAACCTTAAACGGATAATTAGCAACTATAGATGCTGATGTGATGCCTGGTCCAACTCCGTATCTGTTTTGAGCTTTAACCCGGAATTGATACTCCATTCCGGTAGTAAGACGAGTGGCTTTATAGGTAGTGCGTATAACGGTGGTTGCTAACTCGACCCATGTAGTACTGTCAGTCTGTCGCATTTCTACTACATAGTTGCTTATTGGTACACCTCCGTCATTCTCAGGTGGGTCCCAAGAGAAGGTTACAAAATCAGATGAAACTTCATCGAATTTGATTGGTCCAGTAGGTGGCCCTGGGATATCATGGACTTGAATGGTGATGACATCACCAACCTCTCCTACAATGTTCTTTGCTGTTAAAGGATAGGGCCCGCTGTCACTTCTCACACACTCGTTGATATTTAAGATGGTTGAGGTTGCTGTGTTTTCAAAATTAACTCTCTGTGTCTGTTTAAGTATTTGGTCTCCTTTTTTCCACGTAACTGTGGGCTTTGGTCGACCAAGCACTGGAATTTCAACTTTGATGTTGTCACCAGCTTTGGCAATGACTAATTTCTGATAAATGCCACGGAGGTCCAGTTCTGGAAGCATTGTCTGCTCCTTGACAATGACAGGTCTGCTTTCTCTAGGGGCACTTCTCCCTGCGCTGTTCACTGCCATCACTTGGAAGGTATATTCTTCCCCTTCAGTTAGATTCCTCACGACACATTCCAATCCCTTCACGGTTGTGATGTGGGTCCACTGGTCAGAGCCTTTTCTCTGGGCTTCAATCACGTAGCCAGTGATCCTACTGCCACCATCATGTTTTGGTTTAGGCCACGCCAGGCTCACTGTGTTCTTAGTTATGTCCATAATGTTAAGACTGTCTGGTGGTGATGGTGCTTCAGAGGCTTTTACAGGTTCTGTTGTTTCTGTTGGCTCGCCGATTCCATATTCATTTTCTGCCATCACTCTGAAGAAGTATTCACATCCTTCAGACAAGCCGGTAACTTTATATGTGCATTTATGGCACTTAGTGGTGACTGTGGAGTAAGATTTCCGTGTTGCTTCTCGTTTCTCCACAATATAGTTTGTTATACGTGAGCCCCCATCTATCAGAGGGAGGTCCCAGTGGAGGGTGACACTGTCCTTTGTGATGTCAGTAGGCTTCAGGTTAAGGACTGGTCCTGGTGTATCCAAGACTCTGACGTTAACGAAGCCACTTTTCTTCCCAGCAGGGTTTTCGATGGTCATCACAAATTTACCAGTGTCATATCTGTTACATTCTGGGATAATCAGAAGAGTAAATGATTCTGTATTTTCAATGTTAGCTCTGTTTTTAAGGTTGATGTCATCTTTGGTCCATGTCACTTCAGGAGCAGGACGACCTTTAATTGGCACAAATATTCTAATACTGAGTCCTGCTCGAACAACAAGTGTTCTTCGAAGCTCAGCATCTAGTTCGAAATCAGGAGCCATTTCTCGTTCTACAATTTCAACATCTGGAATCACTGCTGGCTCCCCAACACCTGCGTCATTGATGGCACTGATTCTAAAATTGTATTTTTCTTTAGTCTGAAGATCAGGGACAACAAACTCAGTGATTCTGAGGGCAGTTCCTGTTGTATCTTTTATCCAGGCCTCATCTCCTACTTTTTGATGCTCCACGACGTAGCCAGTGATTTCAAGTCCACCATCATAATGAGGCTTGCCCCATGCCAAAGAAGCAGATTTCTTGGTAGTATCAGTGACACGTGCATTCGAAGGTGGTCCTGGGGGATCTGAAAAAGAAACAAAGACACAAAAGTGTATATTAAGAATTTGGCTTTTGGCTACATTATATAAAATGTTGGCTGTCCCAAATGAGCTGTGGTGAGAAAGATAAATACTAACATGCTACATCTTTCATTAGAACAGGATTTGAAGCATCACTAGGTGGACCAACTCCTGCTTTGTTTTCTGCACTGACACGGAATTCGTAGGTGTTTCCTTCTTGCAGTCCTGTTACTTTGCATCTGAGATCAGAAACTGGTGTCTTGGTTGCTCTCACCCATCGCAAACTTTTCTTTTCTCTCCTTTCTACATGATATCCCGTGATCTCACTGCCACCATCATCAGTTGGTCTTTTCCAACTGACAGTGGCGGTGTTTTTAGTGACATTTGAAATCTCTGGTTTTCCAGGAGGGCCAGGGGGACCTGCAAAGGAAGCAAATTTATGAGAAATCCATGCTTTCCTAAACTCTGCTGTAAATGTTTACATATCAGTTCCCTCACATGCTCTACGTACCAAATCTGTCTACCATTTTGACAGGTTCGGACTGCACAGGTTCTCCTTTGCCATATTGGTTTACAGCTGAGACCCGGAAGATGTACTCATTTCCTTGGATAAGTTTGGTTGCCACATGCCTGCAAGACTGAATATCTTCAGCAACGACTGTCCACAAAAGTCGGCTGGTTTCTCTCTTTTCAAGAATATAGGACTTAATTGGTGAGCCACCGTCTTCCAAAGGAGGTGTCCATGTAAGTGTTGCTTTTTCAGCAGAAACATTACTGATTTCAATGGGACCTGGAGGACCAGGTACATCAAGGACTATTACCTTCACATGTTCCTCCTTTGTGCCAAAAGGATTGGTAGCAGTGATGGTGTATTCACCAGCATCTTTTCTAGTGGCATACTTGACAGTAAGCATGGAAGATGTTGGAGTCGAAGATATCTGAACGATATCTGATGGTCTAATGTCTTTTCCTGCCCTGGACCAACTTGACTTTGGAAGGGGCTTGCCAAGAATGCTAATGGCACTCAAAATAATGGTATCTCCTGCTTTAATTGTTAGTCCATCTTTTATTGTGGGATCAAGGACAATGGTTGGCGCCTCTGTAAAGAAAAAAAAATGCATTTGAATCAGAAGATGAAGGCGGCTGAATTTGCTATTTTTTGTGAGGCCTAAAAAGTAAAATAGACCTACCATATTCATCCTTGCAAATAATGGTTCCTGTACTCTCTGATGGAGCACTGATGGCACCTGCTGTATTTTTTGCTCTAATTCTGAATTCATATTTTCCACCCTCAACAAGGTCAGTTACAGTAAAGGCACAATCTGGGACATTAACATGATTGGCTTTCGTCCAAGATTTAGAGGGGAGATCCCGCTTCTCCACTATATAGCCAGTCAATTTATGACCACCATCATATTTGGGTTCAGTCCAAATGAGAGTCACTGAATTCCTTGTTACATTAATAACCTCAGGTTTGCCAGGAGGATCTAAAACAAAGCAAAAAAACCCAGTCAAACCAATACCAATGTTTTCTTCATGCAGAAAATGCACCTGAGTTTTTCTTTGAGCAATGACTTACCAATTGGATCAAGTGCCACAACTGGCTCTGATGGCAGGCTTGGCTTTCCTACTCCTGCTAAATTGATAGCCATGACTCGGAATTCATATTCAAGGCCTTCAGTTAATCCTGTCACTTTGAAGTCTTTCATCCTAATAGGAGTCTTGTTAGCTCTCTTCCACAAGAGGCTGTTTCTTTCCTTGAACTCAATATGATACCCTACGAAAGACCAGTGATGCGTCAATTCTGATAGAAAGTGCAAATGTAGCCTGCTTTTTAAATACATGTGTTTTTGCCCGAATACCTTATTTATGGACATATGGAACAAATAATCCTTCTCGCTAGTATCTACGCTTTAATACCTAGGCATAGGACCATTTTTTTCTCTTGGAATATGCATATTTAATGCACCTTCTCTTGAAAAATTTTAACTTACAAAAATAGATAATATCACTAGAAAGACTTTCTTTAATAACTATTATATTAGGAGGTGTTCATTGAAATTAAGCATTAGCTTAATTAAGTAGCTAAATTAATGCTTAATATACTGAATGCATAATGTACTGAAAGGAAGATACATTATTGAGTACGCAGATGGTGCTATAAATAAGGAGCATGCATTCAGCTTGTTTTCAGGGAGGAAGATTTGGAAGAAACATTAATGTAAAAGCAAACTAATTACCTGTAATTGGAGAGCCACCGGTTTTCCTGGGGTCAGTCCAAGTTAGAGATACTGAATCATGTCTGACATCCACAATATTGGGAGGTGGGGGAGCATCAGGCACATCTAGGAAAAAGTAGATAATCCAAGATTTATAATAAGGAACTTCCTCAAAACCACGTTTTGCTTTATGTTTTCTGACTTTGAGACACTTACCGAATGGATGTTTAGCAACAATTGGCTCCGATTTCAGGCCCTCTCCTACACCGTATTTATTTTCGGCACTGACCCTGAAGGTGTATTCCATACCCTCGTGAAGTCTGGTTACTCTAAATGTGGTTTTCTGGACAGCTGAGGCACAGGTCACCCACTTGTTGTTTACAGAATCTCTCTTCTCTAGGATATAGTTGGTGATTTCAGAACCTCCATCGTCCTTTGGAGGACCCCACTTTAAGGTTATGGCTTCTGCTGTGACTTCCTCAAATTTGATTGGCCCAGTGGGGATGCCAGGCTTGCCAACAACTTTTATAGAGAGAGTTCCTTCCTTGGTGCCAGCAACATTTTTCAGTGTGATTGTGTATTTTCCAGCATCAGATTTTTGGCAATCATATACTACAAGAGTTGTGTTGACTGCAGATGACTCAACACTGACTCTTGTGTCAGTTGCTAGAGGATCTTCTCCTTTCTTCCAGGATACTGATGGAGCTGGCTTGCCTTTTATGGGGATCTTAAGACGGAAGTTGCTGTTTTCTTTAGCCAAGTAGCACAAATCAGGTAGATCCTTTAAGTCAAGGTCAGGAGCCACTGTAAAACAGCAGAGATAAATTATTGTTTGTTGGGTTTTTTTTAAGATTTTATGTTTTTTTTCTTTTTCTCCCCAAAGCCCCCCGGTACATAGTTGTATATTCTTCATTGTGGGTCCTTCTAGTTGTGGCATGTGGGACACTGCCTCAGTGTGGTTTGATCAGTGCCATGTCCGCGCCCAGGATTTGAAACACTGGGCTGCCTGCAGCAGAGTGCACGAACTTAACCACTCGGCCACAGGGACAGACCCAAATTATTGTTATTTTTAAGACCAAGCAATTAAAATTTTCAGATCATTATAGTTTTTAAAAGATTTTTATATAGGCCGTGAGTAGGGCTCAAGAGCTTACTTTTGATGACAATAAAGGGAAAATGAAAATGTGTGGTTGACTTACCAACATCATCCTTTGCCACAGCAGTGATTTCACTTGGGGTTCCTTCTCCATTTTCATTCTCAGCACTCACTCTGAAGGTATATTCCTTCCCTTCAGTCAAATCTTTTGTGGAGTACTGTAAGCTTGCTGATTTCATAACTCGTTGCCACTTATTTTCTTCGGTCAAGAAATCAACCACATATCCAATTATTCGACTTCCACCATCACTGCGAGGCTTTTTCCAGCCTATGCTACAAGATGACTTAGTTACAGACGTCACTTTCAGGTCCACAACTGGTCCAGGGGTTTCTAAAGCAAAGGAAAAATGATAAGCAAAGGAAAAATGATAAGTCTAAGCCCCAGATAAACAAGGTAAGACGTCACTCAAAATGATGGGGTGGCAGCTCATTTGCTCACCAGAAGCTTTGACGGCATCACGTGTTTCACCGGGATCACCAATGCCATACTCGTTTTCAGCAAACACCCTGAAGAAGTAGGATTTTCCCTCCTCCAAGTTCGATACTCTGAAGCTTGTTTTTGAGCACTCAGTTGTCACTGTAGACCAGGACTTCCTCTCTGCATCACGTTTTTCTACCACATAATTTATGATAGGGCTTCCACCATCAATAATGGGAGGATCCCAGGTAATATAAGCAGAATCTTTGGATATTTCCTTAACAGTCACATTGACGGGTGGCCCAGGAGTATCTGCACAAATAGTGGGTAAATAAGAAATGAATACATAAAAAATATGTAGACAACATTTGTAACATATATGATTGTTTTTTCAAATAGACCTACCGAGCACTTTCACTACGATGGTATACTCCTTTTTACCACAGCTGTTCTCCAGAGTCAAGATATATTTTCCTGCATCATATTTGTTTACATTTTCACAGCGCAAGAAAGTGTCAAAGTCAGTTGACTTTATGTCCAGTCCAATCCTTTCTCTTAGATTGACATTTGGTTTAGACCAAGTTATCTTTGGAGGTGGACGTCCTTTTACTGGTACATACAGTCTCATTGTAACTCCAGCACGTAATATGAGTGTTTTCCTCAAATCGGCATCAAGTTCTCCCTCAGGTGGAACTGTTAATTTTAGAGTGAAGAAAGTTAAAGTAATAATTTAATGGTCAAATGCATTTCCAAGGACTGGTCTTATCACTTCTAAAATAGTTTCTTTTCCATAACTGATTCCTTGTTCTTTAAAAAATGCTTAATATAATCCTCAAGACTTTTGCCAACTATTTTAATATTCTGTAGCAATAGTTGATCTCTCTATTTTCCAGTGTCCTATAGGCTAAGCCAAGTTTTCCCTGGAGGATCTGTACCTCCTCTTCCCATGAACCCTACAAACTCTCAAACTCTCTGTATATTAAAAATAGAAGATCGGCTCTTGGTTTTCTTCCATTCTTGTTTTTCTTGTTTACATTCCATGAAGGCACTCTGCCGTATACTCTGGCTCTCCTACTTTATTTCATTGTTGGAATAAAAGTACACAGGGAATGAAGTATAATACCAAGTAATTCAAAATACAGGGAGAATTGGTTACGGTGAATAAGTGAATAGCAGAAATGGTGAGGAAGGAAATTAAGATGGACAGCCTACCAATTACATACTTATGGAGAGGAGTGGATTAGAAGAGAAAATAAAAACTACAAGAATGATAAATAGCTCACTACTTAGTCTAAAAAACTCTTTAATCTCAAAATAAAATTTCTATATTTCATCTTCTTTTGAAGACATGAAACTTTCATGTAAATATGAAAAGCTTTTCAAAACCACAAATCACCTTGCATAATATTTGGCCTGTTATACCATAAAGTACTGATCCAGCTCTCCTAAAACGTACTCCTAGACTTACCAACTCTAAAGCTTGGAAATAAATAAATCTCATCAGTTTAACAATATGACTGATGAGAAAAGCTCTATATATTTCTCCTGGTAATACTTACTTAAGATGTCCTTGGGACAATGTTTGTCTGGCACATCACTGGGGTCACTGTATCCAATCTTATTGACGGCATACACGCGGAATTGATACTCTGTGTTTTCCAGCAGGCCGGTAACCTCAAAGCGGGTCTTCTGTAGCTTCTGTGGTAAATTGCACCTCACCCAGTTATCAGAGTCAGCTCGTTTTACTTCAACAAGGTAACCAATGATAGGGCTACCACCGTCATAGGCTGGCTTGCCCCAAGATAGACTCACGGAGCTACGTGTTGTATCATATACTTTAGGAAAAGCTGGTGGGCCAGGAGGATCTGAGGATAAAAAATAATAGAAAATTTTCATTAAAACCTAATTACTGGTTGTTCAACACTGATTAGAACACAGGACATGAGACTCTTTCATGAAAACTTACAGAGAGGGTCCTGGGCATAAACAGCTTTGGATGCATCGCTGGGTTTGCCTGGTCCAGCCTTATTTATTGCTGTAACTCGGAACTCGTATTCGGTGCCTTCTTGGAGACCTGTTGCTTTTATTGTTCTTTCTATAACAGGCTTTCTGTTGACCTTAGTCCAGTTTACTGCCTGGGTTTCCCGCTTTTCCACCAAATAGCCAGTGATGGGTGAGCCGCCATCATCTGCTGGCGGTTTCCAGCTTACTGTCATATGATCTTTGGTGATGTTGCTAATAACAGGAGGATCACAGCGTCCAGGTGGGTCTGCAGAGATTAACTGAAAAGTTAATCTCCCAGGCTAAAAGGTAATATTTAAAAAGTAAAATGAAATACCACAGGAAAATGTTCCTACCATATGGGTTTTTAGCAACTGCTGGTTCAGTGAAGATCGGGTCGCCCACTCCATATTTATTTTCAGCACAAATTCGGAACTGATACTCATGGCCCTCTATGAGTTTCTCCACGCTGCAGCTGGTGATGGGCACAGTAGCAGAGACTTGTGCCCAGTTGGGTCTGCTTGTTTCACGTTTGTCAACAATATAGTTGGTGATTTCTGAGCCTCCGTCTTCAAGAGGTGGTTCCCAAGAAAGCATTGCACGATCTGAATACATTTTGTTGATTTTAACAGATGCTGGAGGACCTGGTTTATCTGAAAGCACAAGAAAGAAAAGTGAAGTCTTTCACTGACACACATGAAATGGGGAATGAGTAGAGTGGAGGTCTGGAGACCTGGGCTGTAGTTTTTATATTGTCATTCACTTCCTGTATGACCTTGCAAGTCACTGAATTTTCCAGAATCTTAATTTCCTCACACATAAAATTATATATCTGGAATATGTGATCTCTAATGCTCTTTTTAGCTCTAAAACACTATTGTTCTGTTATAAGAATAATTCTGTGACTACAAAAGATACATGTGAATGTGTATCTTTTCTCAGATATTATTTCATAAATTCTATTATATCACATTAACCAAAGTAAAATATGAGCTTCTAATTAAACACTTTAGTTACCTAACACTTTAAGCTTAATGGTGGCTGATTTGGAACCACTTGAATTTTCAGCAGTAATGGTATAGTCTCCTGAGTCCTTTCTGTTCACACTGAACAGCTCCAGGGTGCACAGGTTTCGCTTCATGGCCATCTTTATGCCTTCTGCTGGTTGTAGCAGTGTGCCTTCCTTCTTCCAGGAGACTGTTGGCATTGGTTTACCAAAAACAGTAGCATCCAGGCAAACATTAGTTCCAGCTTTTACAGTAAGCAAAGATTTCATAGCCACACTCAGGTCTATTCTGGGAGGAACTGGAAAGAAAAAAGATAAAAGGATTTAATATATGCAAAGCTATATTATATAATTCTTATTAATAAAAGTGGGAAAATCATATGCTCTATCTCTTTCAAGATGAGATTTTTAAAAGTAACATATTCATTATAAAAGAAATACAGGTTTAATGTAGAAATCTGATCATGCTAACAGTATAAAGAGACAAGTAAAGATCACCCATAATTCCAACATCCTTAAATTTTCACTAGTAGCATTCTGGTGCATTTCTTTGTCATCTTTCTGTGCACATGTATGTTTGAAATTATATGGTCCTCACAGTTTTGTACCCTGCTTTTTAGTTTAACATGCTATTAAGATTCTCCATATCATAATTTTTAGTGTCTGTATACAAAGTACCTATCATTTTACTTGTCCTTTTTTCTGTAGATATAGATTTAATTTTTTAATAGGAAAAATATACATTATGGGTGTTGTCCACCTTTGCCTATAATACTCAACAGAATCTTACCATTTTCTGCGACGATGGTCACTGGATCAGAAGGTTCCGAAGGCTGGCTAATGTTTACTGCAGTCTTGGCAATTGCTCTAAATTGATACTGAGCATTCTCTTCTAAGCCAGTAACTGTGTACTCTTCCTGGGGAATCTGGTGAGGTGTAGTATTGCACCGTACCCACTTATCACCAGGAAGCTTGCAAGCTTCTACGAAATAGCCAATAATTTTGCTGCCTCCATCATGCTTCGGACGAGCCCAGATAAGGGATACCGTATTCTTGGTAACATCAATAACTTCAGGCTTTCCAGGAGGATCTAAAACCAAAGGAAGTGCTCTCAGCATTATCTTAATAGCAAAAGTTTTAAACTTCCATATTTCATATTATCACCCAGAACATATTCCTGAATGGAAGTAGTAATCTTCAGAGACTCCAAGATTTAAATGTGCCACCATAATACCAAAAAAAAAAAACATTACTCACCAACCGGCATTCTTGCAGTTACATATTCTGTTGGTTTGCTAGGTGGGCTGGATCCAGCTTTGTTTAGGGCATATATTCTGAATGAATACTCAAGACCTTCTACAAGGCCTGCACAAGGATATTCAGTTGACCGGACAGGAGTATCATTAGCTTTCACCCAGAGCAAACTGTTTCTTTCTTTGCGTTCAATCAGGTAACCGGTAATGGGGCTCCCTCCATCACTGTCTGGTCTGTCCCATGCCACAAATATGCAGTCTTTGTTGACTTTAGTGACTCGTGCATTCTTTGGTTCACTAGGAACACCTGGAGATGAAGACAAGAGAAATGTCAGTTTCTACCTTAAGTAACAGACTAGAAATAAAACATAATTTTTTTCTTCCTGAAAGAAACATACCAAATGGGAACTTAGCCAGCATCTTTGGAGATGTGAGAGGCTCTGAAATGCCGAATCGATTTTCAGCACGGACTCGGAAGATGTACTCCTGCCCGGGGATCAGTTTTCCAACTCTGCAGGAAGTTTTTGTCACTGAAGCTAGAGCTGTCACCCAATCACCTCGGCTCACGTCACACTTCTCCACTATGTAATTGGTGATGCTACTGCCTCCATCCTCCAGAGGGATGTGCCACGACAGGGTGCAAGCATCGGCGTCTATATCAGAAATGTCAAATGGAGGCTGAGGAGGCCCGGGAGCATCTGCATGGACCAAGAGGAAAGAAATATAAGAACAAGGGATTTGATAGGAAAAAAATGTTTCTGACCTTCATATGTAGATGGCCATTTGTTTAACACTTGACCTACCCATGACAATGACTTTGATTTTCTGAGTGTCTGTTCCAGAACTGTTCTCTGCTGTGAGGCTATAGTAACCACTGTCTTTCCTAGTAACATCTTTTATGATCAGAATTGAAGAATTGTCTGCTTTATGCACTGCCAAGTGGCTGGATGTGACAACTTCATCTTCTCCTTTTTTCCATTTACAGGTCGGATGAGGCTTTCCATACACATGGGCTTCAATTCGGAGTTTCTTCCCAGCTTTGATAGTAATTTGCTCTGGCATAAGGATCTTTGGTGGCACTAAAAGTAAAATGAAAATACATTAATTTTGCAGGGAGGTTAAATATCCTCTGGTGGGAAACTATACTAGTGTTTTTTAAATTGTGGATTGTAACCCTTAGTGGGTTCAAATTAATGTTTGCATTACAGCTAATATTTTTTAAAAAGAATGAGATCGAATCAAATAGACAATATCACAGTCCAGCATACATAATAAGGATTCAAGAAACTTTTTTTTAGCTATATATATGTATTGCGTACTGTGTCATGATTTAGTGTATGTACTATGTGTTGTGGACTCAAATGTTTCGAAAACCACTGTTCTCTACTATTTTCCCCGAATTTCTGGAACTACAAGCCTCAGGGAGAAATGTCTCCATGTCAAAAGAAAATTCTAATAAACTTTCATTATATGATAAAAATGAGACAATGACTACTTACACAGCTGTTCTTTCGCTTCGTACACTCCTTCAGTTTCTCTTGGCAAACTGACTCCAACAGCATTTCTGGCCACTACTCTAAATTTATATTTCTTTCCTTCCTTTAGGCCAGTGACAACAAGGCTGAGGTCTTTCACCACTGAGTACTCCGTCCAGCGATCTGCAGGCTGCTCTTCTTCTCTGTAACTAATGATATAGCCATCGATCTTAGCGCCTCCATCACGCAAGGGTGGTAACCAGGCTAATGCAGCGCTGTTCTTTGTCATTTCAGTCACTTCTAGTTTCCTTGGGGGATCCGGCTCACCTAGAAGAAAAACGTGAGTTAGAAAACTGTTCAGGTAACCTAGTCAAATCCCTTTGTTAATAAACATAGATGTTTTAATATTCCACTTGCTTCAAAGTCTATGGAAACTGTGGTTTGTTGTGTTGAAAGAAGAAAGTAAAAGATGAGGCAGATCAAAAGAGCCTTTGATGAGTGACTTAGATATTTATTTGTACTATTTTGGATTTCTACAAATTGAAGCCCTTTCAGTAGTGGATTAAAATGTTTTTGGTATCTTGACCTTGCTAAAGTAAGGTGATTGGTGTTAAAAGGAGGAAGAAACGATGCTACTTACAGAGCGGATCAGATGCAAGCACTGGTTTGGGGACGTCTGTTGGGACACCAGGGCCATACTCATTGACAGCAGTTACTCTGAAGAAATACTCATTCCCAGGGACAAGATTGGTGACTTGGAAGCTTGTTTTCTTAACTTCCGGGGTAACAGTTGACCATGTCTTTCTGTCGGCCTCACGTTTCTCCACAATATAATGTGTCACTTGGCTCCCACCATCGTTCTCAGGAGGGCCCCAGGAAATGTGGCATGATGTTTTAGTGACATCTGAAACTTTTAAATCAGACACAGGTCCAGGAGTATCTGTAAAGAACCACAAAATCAGATATACGTGTCTCCTCAGCCTCCTTATTAACTAATGCATTTTTGAAGGGGAGGAAGAAGCTCGTTAGTAACCCACCTAATACTCTGACGTTCACAAACACTGCCTTTTCTCCTGCCGGGTTTACAAGCGTCAAGGAATATTTTCCTGAGTCATCACGGGTAGAATTGGGGATGACAAGGAAGGCCATAGTGTCAACCAGATCGACTTGTCCTTTTCTGACGACATTATCGATACCCACTTTTCGCCAAGTGACTTTAGGGGCTGGTCGCCCTCTTATTATGGCAAATAGTCGAATAGGGCATCCTGCTCTCACTGTGACCAGTTTTCTCATGCTGGCATCCAAATCAATCTCCGGAGGTTCTGCCAATGACATGAAAGCCATTAGTTGACTTTTTAGAATGTGGGGAATTGACATGAGAAGTGAAGTATGAATGAATCAAGTGGTAAAATAGGGCCTCACCTAGGATTTCTTTAGGTTTAATAGCATCCTTTAGTTCTGCAGGGCGCCCAATGCCAACCTGGTTTTGGGCACACACCCTGAACTCGTATTCCTGGTTTTCATCCAAGCTGGTGACAGTGAATTCCATGCGAACAAGCTGTGCTGCCGCATTACATCTTTTCCAGCCTTCATCGGGTGACATATCTGGTCTTTTTGGTCTCATTTCCACAACATATCCAATTATCGGCGCGCCACCATCATACACCGGTTTTCCCCATGCAAGGGTTATAGAACTTTTGGTCGTATCAACCACTTTGAGATTGGTTGGTGGACCAGGTGGTTCTGAAAATCAATTATATAAGAATAAATTTACACATGGTTAACCACTACTAGTGATATTTTAATGTGTAATTTTATACAGTCCATTCTCAATCAAAGATTGGGCATTCAATTTCTCGATTACCAAGTCCTTATTTTCCTTCATAAAATTAGAATCCACATTGTTTGTACATTTTAGGTGATTTGGTAAGAGATCTTTTTGGAAAAATATTGGCTAAAATGAAATTCTGATGTTACGGATTTAACTTATTTGTATAATACCCCTATGTTGAGATTAAGAGTTGGTGTAATATCAGAAAAAGCAAGAACATCATACCTATGGGGTCTTTTGCCACTACTGGTTTTGATGGCAAGCTTGGTTCTCCAATTCCAATTTCATTTTCTGCCTTGACACGGAACTGATATTCATGTCCTGGGAGGAGATTCTGTACTTTCAGACGTCTCTCGGGGATTGCACTCTTGTTAACAGGGACCCATCGTGTTCCATGTTTTTCCTTTTTCTCCAAAAAGTATCCTGTGATGGACTTCCCACCATCATATTCAGGTGGAGTCCAAACCACAGTCATCTCTTCTTTGCTTACTTTAGTGACTTCTGGGGGATCAGGGCGACCAGGTCTATCATATTTGGTTTTTGCAATGACCGGTTTACTTTCCGTTGGAGGCCCTGTGCCTATTTTATTTTCTGCACGGACTCTGAAAATGTATTCATTTCCTTCTATGAGGCGTGTTACCGTAGCACCAGTTGTTAAGACAGTAGCAGAATAGGTAGACCAAACCATTCGCTTACTCTCACATTTTTCTAGAATGTAATTTTGGATTTCACAGCCGCCGTCATCTTCTGGTGGATCCCAGCAAATAGTACACCTATCACTGGACACATCAGTAATTTTCAGATTTCTTACAGGACCAGGCTTATCTAGAACATTGACAGTGGCATAGGCCACAAAACTGCCAGCTGTGTTAGTTGCTGTAATTACATATTTACCACCATCACTTCGCTTTGCTTTGGTAAGAGAAAATCTAGATGAATCAGCACTGGTATCAATCTTGACCCTCGGTGATCTTGTTAAGTCCGTAGCATCTTTATCCTTGGTCCATAAAACTTCTGGAAATGGTTTGCCTCTAACACCTGCCTCAAGTCTAATGGTGTCCCCTGCTTTGACAGTTAGCACACCACTTAATTTCAGCTCAAGTACTGGTTTCTGTAAGTCTTCCTTCACAACAACTTCCTCTGTCTTTACCCAGTCACTTTCCCCACCTTCATTCTTTGTTTGCACTCTAAACTCATAAATCTGGTTTTCAACACACTTGTCAACCATGTAGTGGGTTTCTTTAATGCTGCCTTTGTGCACTCTTTCCCAGTCTGCAGAGCCCTTCAGCCTCCTCTCAACATGATATGATAGATTTGGGCTACCACCGTCATAGTCAGGCCGCCGCCACTTTAGATAGACAAATGTCTTTCCTTTGTCTGCAATATGAAGGTTTTCAGGCTCACCTGGTCTATCAATAGGGTTAATAGCCAGAATTGGAGTTTTTGTTTCAATGGTTGGCCCAACACCTACTTTATTCTCTGCACAAACTCGGAAATAGTATTCATTGTTGGCTAAAAGGTTGGCCTTGATTAATCGCTTAGTGACATCTGAAGCAACAATTGACCAGCCTTTCTCGTTGGGTTTGCGGTATTCTACTATGAAATTTGTTATTTCTGAGCCACCATTATCTAGTGGGTTTTCCCAAGCAATCGTACAGTTCTCTTTAGTTACATTGCTAACCCTTAAATTCTGGCAAGGCCCGGGTCTGTCAAGGACATTAACGATAGTGGAACCTTGGGCATGTCCACTGCTGTTCTTAGCTGAGATGATATACTTGCCATGATCAGCTCTAATAGCTTCTTTAATTTGTAACTCAGCACGAGGTAGATCGTGAATTATGTCAACTCGCTTTTCTCGGACCAATGCTTTGCCTTCCTTGGACCAAGTTATGTCTGGTTCAGGTCTGCCTTTGACTCGAGCAAGAATGCGGATAGTTTGGCCCACTCTAACAGTAATAACATCACGACAAGTAACATCAAGTTCTACTTCTGGAGGATGAAGGATGTCTTTTGCAATCACAGATTCTGCTAGTTCTCTTGGCTCTCCCTCCCCCACAATATTAGCTGCCTTTATACGGAATCTGTATTCATTTCCTTCAATTAGACCAGGTACCCTAAAGGCACATTGCCTAATGAGTTCATCTTTATTAATCCTGTTCCATTGTGCTGTACCAGGTTTCTGACATTCCACTACATAGCCTAGAATGGGGCTACCACCGTCACTGAGAGGCTTTGTCCACACCAAGTCAGCTGTTTCTCTGGTCTTGTCTTTCAGTTTAGGATTAATAGGTGGTCCAGGTGGTTTGATGGGTCGGCAAGCTTTTATTGGGTCAGAACTTGGGGATGGACTGCTTAGCCCTGCAAGATTTTCAGCAAAAACTCTAAACTCATATGTATTTCCGTCATAGAGTCCAGTCACTGTATACTTCAGCTCAGTTATAGGTGTTTTGTTGACCCTCACCCATTTGCCAGTTATTTCTCGACGTTCCACATAGTAACCAGTTATAGGACTGCCACCATCAGATTTAGGCAGAGTCCAAGACACTGTTGCAGCATTTTCAGTTATGTCAGTAACCACTGGTTTACCAGGAGGAGATGGAGGACTAAACTTGTGTTTAGCAACAGTAGGTACGGAGTCAAGGGGAGGACCAACACCCATCTTATTCTCTGCTCTAACTCGGAAGACATATTCAAAACCCTTTTGTAGATGTGGGACTTTCAGCTTTGTCTTACTGCTTCCTGAAGAGACAACACCCCACGTGTCTTTCCTTGTATCTTTTTTCTCAACGATATAATTTATCACAGGGCTTCCTCCATCATCCTTAGGTGGCTGCCATGAGATAGTCATATGTTCAGGGGTAACTTCCAGAATATTAATAGGACCTGTTGGTGGACCAGGAACATCAAGAACAGTAAGATGGACGGCTACTGTTTTGCTGCCAGCTGCATTGGAAACTGTGATTTGATATTCCCCAGTGTCTTTCCTTAAGCAGTTCTTAATGGTAAGCACTGATGAGTAGCTGTCAGTTTCAACTGTGTAGTGATCATCTGTTTTAATCTCACTCCCATCGGTTGTCCACTTTGCAGTAGGAACAGGTACACCCCTTATAATGGCAGGGAATCTGACTGTAGTTCCAGCTTTTACCACAAGGCCTTCAATTAATTTCACATCCAGTTCCACAGATGGAGGCACTGGAAAGTAAACATGAGGAAATTAGATTTTGATTTTCACAATACGAATAATGTTAAAAAGAAATAAAATAATAATGCCAATCCAAAAATTACCTAGTTTTTCTTGACATTCTATTGGGATAGTTGTATCAGGGAGACTAAGACCCACAATATTTTCAGCTTTTACACGGAATTTATAGGTTTTTCCTTGTTGTAGTCCAGTAACAACACACTCTAAGTTTGTCACAGTCTTGAACTTAATCCAATCTTCGGTGCCCTCTTCTTGATATTCCACCAAATATCCAGTGATTGGAGAACCACCATCACGATCTGGCTTATTCCAAACAAGGGAGACTTCATTCTTGTCAACGTCTACGTGGTGTAGGTTCTTCGGTGGCCCTGGGGGATCTTTCAAAAGAAGAAGTTATGATAAATAAATAATATTCTCAGAGGCAGTCAAACAATACTTTTGTATCCAGAGAAAGCAACTTACGTAGGGGATCCACAGCCTTGATGGGTTTAGGTGTTTCAACAAAAGGACCACGTCCATACTGGTTCTCAGCAGCTACTCGGAAGAGATACTGACTGCCTTCATTAAGATGCTTAGCCAAGTGACTCTTTTTCTTTGATGTAGTTGAAAGAGGTGACCACTGGGCGCTGGCAACATCTCTCCTCTCAACCACATAATTTGTAACAACAGAACCACCATCATCCAATGGTTCCTTCCAAGTGAGGTAGCAAGAATCTTTTCTGATTTCACTGACTTCCAGATCTCTAGGTGGTCCAGGCTTATCTGAAAAGTGTTAAATAATGCCGTTATATAAGTGATTTAATCCAGACAAGAGCTCAAAACATATCAGAATTTACTTTTAATATGTTATTAAAGTAAGTACATCATAAGTATTAAAATTCTTACCTAATACAAGTACTTTTACTGAGACAGTTTTTGAACCAGCTGGATTCTCCACTGTTAAGGAATAAATTCCACCATCTTCATGGGCAGCATTACGAATTTCAAGCTTGCTACCAACTGGAGTAACATCAATTCTTGCTTTAGTTGGAGCCTCTCTGTCTTCTTTTTTCCAAGTTACTTTTGGGAATGGCACTCCTTTGATGACGGCACTAAGTCTTAGAGTATCACCAACCCTTATGTGTTGTTCTCTTGCCATGTTGGCATCAAGAATCAACTCAGGGGGTTCTAGAATAAAGAGAACAGTATTTTCAGATTTGATTCATTAAGGTATTTTACAATGAAGTGTATACAGCGAGACACCTATCTTCCTTGAAAATGCAGCTGAGAACATTTTACTCACCAAGTCTGTCTTTTACTAGCACTGGCTCCGGAACATGAGCTGGGTCCGATTCACCAGCTTCATTGACTGCTCTAATTCTGAACTTATAGCTTTGACCATCCCGGAGACCAGTGACTTTATATTTAGTTTCAGGACATGACTCAGGAGTGTGATTGGCTCTTTTCCACTCTTCATCTCCAACTTTCTGGTACTCAACAATATAACCCAGAATCTTGCTCCCACCATCATGACGTGGTGGCTGCCAAGTTAGATCAACTGAATTACATGTTGTATCTATTGCTTCAGGATTAACAGGTGGGCTTGGTTTAGCTACATAATAAAAGAAAAAAACAAAAAGGAGTTAGATTAGAATGGAAAACAAAGTTGGATAATATGAAAACAGAATGAATGCTTTAATACTATACCAATTGGATCTTTAGCACAGACTGGTTTGGATGGTGGGCTTGGGTCTCCAATACCAATTTCATTTTCTGCAGAAACTCGGAATTCATAGTAACACCCTTCTAGAAGGTCAGGAACCCTAAATTTAGTGTATGGGTGGATAGGCTCTTTGGTAACTCGAACCCATCGTTTAGTCATAGTTTCCCTCTTTTCCAGGATGTAGTTTGTGATGGGCTTTCCTCCATCATTTGGCTTGTTCCATGTAACTAATGCAGAGTCTTTGGTAACTTCTGTAACAATTGGCTGGTCGGGTGCATCAGGAACCCCTATAACAAATATTAGCAAAATGTGTTAGAAATTTAATTCTTCCTACTAACAATATCAAATATTGAATTACTAAAAAGAAATGCAATACATACTGAAACGATCTTTGGCTTTCATTGAATCAGACACCAGAGGATCACTTATTCCATACAAATTTTCGGCGTGTATACGGAAAATATAATCTTTTCCTTCAAGCAGTTTAGGAACTTTGCATGTTGTTTTAGCACATGCAGATGTCACCGGCATCCAAACGTCTTTGCCCACCTCCTTCTTCTCAATAATATAATTGGTAATTTCACTGCCTCCATCATCTAAAGGTGGCTTCCAAGAGATAATCATGTGATCTTTGGTTACCTCATCAAAAATAACCGGTCCTACTGGTGGTCCAGGACGATCTGTGGGGAAAAAAAAATCACATCACAAAACGTTATTTCCACTTCTGCTTTGGAAAGAACAGAATATCTATTCTTGCTAAATAATACTTACCAACAACATTAACTTGACAGAAACCTTTCCTAGAGCCTGTACTGTTCTCCACAACCACACAGTATTTGCCGGAATCAGAACGTTTGGCCTTGATCTTCTCTAGAGCAAGTGTTGTTGGAGTGGTCTTTATTTGAGTGCGGTCATCTTCTAGCACGTCAGCTTCATCTTTGAACCAAGTAACCTTAGGCTTTGGTTTGCCTGAGTAACGGCCAGTGAGGGCAAAAGCTTCACCAACTCGAATTGTGAGCTTATCTCTGAAGTCAAGGTCAAGGGTTGGAGGAGCTAAAATTAACAATGATAAAGGCAAATCAGTTTTACTGATGTCTTATGATAAGTATATAAATGTACAAGTTTTCAAAGTATAAGCTGCGTTAGATACATACCCAGCTCATCCTTGCAAGTGATTGGCTTGGTGCAAAAGGATGGTTTGCCTTGTCCAACAATATTGACGGCACTGACACGGTACTCATAGGTATCACCTTCTTTTAAGCCTTTAACAGTGTACTTTCTGCTAAGCAAGTTGTCACTTGTAACTTTGTGGAACTTCTCAGTTCCAATGAGACGGCTTTCTAGGACATAGTTAATAATTTCTGATCCGCCATCATACTTAGGAGGATTCCAAGTCAAAGTAACAGAATCTTTAGTAACTTCTTTGACTTCCAGGTCTTCAGGACGCTCTGGTACAGCTACAAGAATAAGTATGGAATTAATGAAAATAATGTTATGTTAAGAATGTAGTAAATAATGCTTTTTGAGGATTGCATTTAAACATTAGACTGTCTGCTTTGATAAGTAACAAAAGAGATCTCATCATAGAACTATTAGAACTAAAAAGGACCCAATACAATCTAATTTCCTCTGACAGATGAGAAAATACAAGTTTACTGAGTCAAGCGATTTAGGAAAGGTCTCCAGAGTCTGTAGTTTTAGAGTGAGGAAATTACTTCAGTTTCTATTTATGCCATTAAGTGGGAAATTTAAAAAATTTAGTGTAGCATACGTAGGAGGATTGAAGAATCTATATATGTTCATAATCTCTTTCACAATCACATTTAAATACTACCAAGATCAGATACTGAATCGTTGCTTAATGAATGCCAGTCAAATGAATGAAATGTTTGGCATTTACACACATATTTTGTCACCATAGTCTTTCATTGAATGATTGAAGAAGTGGTTAAGGATGAAATTGTTTTAAATTGTACTTACTTATTGGATCTCTGATGACAAGTTCCTCTGTTGTCTCAACAAATGGGCCCATGCCAATGCTATTTTCAGCTGCAATTCGGAAAAAGTAGGCTTTTCCTTGAATGAGACCCTGGACGGTAGCATTTTGTCGGGTAACTGTACATGTCACTGGTGTCCATGCTTTGCGGTCAGCTTCCCGCTTTTCAATGACGTAATTGGTGATTGGAGAGCCTCCATCATCTTCTGGAGAAAACCATGTCAGTTTGCAGGAGTCGTTGGTTAGGTTGTGAGGCAGGAATGGTATTCCAACAGGACCTGGCACATCTGAAAATAAGAGGAAAAGATTTCCAGCTGTTTGTCTTTCATGAACTACAGTGCTCAATATTTGTCACCCTCTGTTTTTAAAAAGGAGACAAAAATGTTATGAAGAAAATCAGATTTGGGGTCTTAATTATTAATTGAGTTGTTTTTCCTCCCCTTGGTTTCTGTATTCAACCATATCTGTATATGAAGTAGGTTTGCAACAGTTATTGGTTGCCACTGTTTTAGTAGACGCTGAAGGAACAGTAGCTTTTCTTTTTAGTATTTGAGACTCAGATAGGAGGGAGCTAGGGAGGACAATGCTTAGAGGGAGCCAGCAGAGGGATGAGGAGCCGCACGGCCACCTCTTGTGTCCAGTTTACTCTCCAGAAGGGAAAGGAGCAGTTTTTTTCTGGGTGACAATGAATCAAGGAGCAGCATGGGAGACCCCAAAACTCAGAATGGCCTTTCGGAAGGTTGAAATTTAACCTGGAAGTGCACCAGTTCTCAAATTAAAGTAATAGCCATTGGGCAAAAGGGTGTTTAGGACCTTGAAGCTAACCTAAAAGCTTGCAGGACTATTGCTCAGTGAGATCTTTTTCCTTACGCCATTTTCATTAATGAAAATATAACGTGTTTTCATAACATTATGTTCAATAAAGAACTGGTTATTTTCACATAAAAACTGGCTATTTGGAGTATGATTGTGCCTAGAGACACGCTGAGAGAGATCCGCGTGGGAGGGCTTCACTTTCTGAGCAAATCACTGGAATAAGGCACTGAGAGGCATGAAACAGCCTTGTAGAGTTCAACTCTATATTCAGTGACTAGAAATGCAATAGTGATACCCAAATATGATACTTCTCTTCAGTTAGAGTACTGAAACCCTTCAAAGGGATTTTTGCATTATTATGATAATTAGCAGATAAGGATACAGTCCCATGATGTGAAAATGGTCAGCTGTGGGAAACTGTTGTGCGTTCACGTATATCTGCAGGAGAGTTGCCTTTACGAAAACTATACATTACCATAGGAAATGCTTATGGTGGCATTTTATATAAAAAGGCAACATACAAAACTTTATGATAGTAGGAGTACAACCATATGAAATATGTCTGGGGAAAAAAAGCAAGGAGGAAATGTTTAAAAAATGCTAATAGTGGTCAATGGAATTATGGGTGATTTTTCTTATTTTCCAAAATATATGTAACATAGTTTTATTATAACATAGCTTGGTTGTAGGCGAAATAAAACTGTTATTTTTAAAAGGCGCATGGACAAATTGAAAGCATTTACCTAATACGTCAACGATAATGGTCTTCTTTCTTTCTCCTGCCGCATTTTTGGCAAGAAGAGAATAGACGCCTTGGTGGCTCCTCTGGCAATTCTTGATGACCATGGATGAGCTAATGGCTGTGGTCTCAATGTTGGCTTCTTGAGGTAAGGCTCTTTCATTCATGTTCCATGTGATCGTTGGAGGAGGCTTTCCAGACACATAGGCGATGATCCGGATCACTCCTCCAGCATGGACCACAATTCTGTCTCTGACGCTGGCATCCAGCTGAACGTCAGGTAACACTGGAACACAATTGAAAGTTACAAATGTGATTTTCACGTCCAACCCCAAACACAAATATCAATAAAATAATACAAGTATTAACAATTACCAAGTCTGTCCTTCATTTCAATGGCATCTGTAACTTCTCCAGGTTCTCCAATGCCGGCAATGTTGACTGCTCTAACTCTAAATTTGTAGAATGCTCCTTCTTTTAATCCTGTCACAACAAGTTTTGTTCCTCTCACTTCTTTATCTTTAGCCTAGGGAAAAATCACAAGCATTTTAGAATTACTATAGTTCTTTGTAGCTTCTTGTTCTAGCAGCTTTCTAAAGCATAATCAACAGCCTATTTGACTACTCTCTTTGGGAAAACTATTGCCAGTTTAGGTTTTAGGGATCAGATACTATAGGTAAACGCTGAATGGAATGCTTTGTCAGGACTTATGTTTTAAAATTATTGTCAAATGATTGAAAAAACCTGTACTGTTCATTTATTCCACTTTTTTCAGGATTTATAGCCAAAGATAAGTTAATAGTAACATGACTTAACCTTTGATTAGATTCTGACATAACAGATGTTTGGACTATCAGTCATAATTATATTATTTTTGTGATATACTAGTCCGAAAAAATACAGATAGAAGTTAATGGGTTTGAAAATACCTACTACATTTTTAGTTTATTCATAGTATATTTCCATAATGCCAAGTGTTAGCTACCTTTTCCCATTCTTCTTTTCCTTCTTCTTTATATTCAACAATGTATCCAGTTACTCTGGATCCACCATCTTTTAGTGGAGGAGACCACTCCAAATCCGCAGTTGATTTAGTCCAGTCTGTGACCTTGGGAAATGGAGGACCAGGAGGGGCTGGAAAGAACCAGTATACATTAGTATTTTTGACTTTTCCATGGCGCTTTTGGGGGAGAAGGAATTTCAAGGCTTACCAATTGGATCTCTAGCAGTTACTGGGTCTGATGGCAGACTTGCTGGACCCACCCCAGCAGCATTGATCGCGTATACCCGGAATTGATAATCAGAACCTTCGATAAGACCAGTCACTTTATAAGAAACACCCAAAGTCATGGCTTTAATAGGATCTCGATTAACTCTCTTCCATCTCTTTGAAGTGGTATCTTTCATTTCTAGCCAGTATCCTGTCACAGGAGAGCCTCCATCATATTCTGGCTCTTCCCAGTTGACAGTCATGGAATTACGAGTCACGCTGCTAACTGTTGGTTTATCTGGTGCTCCAGGGACAGCTGTGGAAAAAAAATCACATTGATTTATAAGAAATTATGAAAAATACAAATAAGAATGACTCAATATGTGAAACATGTCCTACTTACAAAAGAGGTTTCTTGCTGTTTCAGGTTCACTGTCAAGAGGCTCGCCAATGCCATATTTATTCTGGGCCATGATTCGGAATACATATTCATGGCCTTCAAGCAATTTGGGAATTGTGTACATGCACTCTGTAGGTTCACTGGTGACGTGCACCCAGGTCTTCCTGTTAGGTTCTCTTTTCTCAATTACATAGTTTGTAATCTTAGACCCACCGTCATCTTTAGGTGGAAGCCAAGATATTGTCATTTGATCTGCTGAAATAGATTCAAACTTTATGGGTCCCACTGGAGGGCCGGGACGACCTAAGATGGTTTTAAAAAGGAAAACTTTATTAGTGAATGATTTTAAAGCCAAATATTTTATTTATGAATAGAGTAACATGTCATTTTAATAAAACCATGCAATCTTTACCAAGGACATTCAGTCTCATCTCCTTTGATGCTGTTCCCAGGTTATTCACGGCTGTGATAGTATATAAGCCAGTGTCACTCCGGCGAGACTGTGGAATAACTAAGGTGCAAGTATCATCCACCACCACTTTGTTGACGTGGGTGTCATAGACAACAGGTTCTTTGTTATCAGGCTTCTTTGGAGGCGCTTTAAACCAGGTTAGTGTTGGGAATGGCACACCTTTAATTTTGGCCACTATGTTGACATCAGTTCCTTCTTCAACCTCCATAAATTCTTTGAGCTCAATTGATGGTGGGCCTGTATTATTAAACAGAAGTTGTCATTAGGAACATAAAGTACTGAAGGATAGAAAGTAGATTTCACAGTGACTGTAAAGCTATTGGGATCTATTACAGGCAGGCTTTTGTAGCTCAGCCCAATATAAGGACAGATCTGTCTTCAACACTATTGCATCAATTTGGGAGCAGGTACATGTGGCCATCATCCTTTACTGGATCTGCACATGGCTGTCTATCAGCTATTGCCTCTCTCTTACCTAGTATCATTATGCAAGTATATATTCTGACAAAAGGGCAGAAAGAAGTGAAGATTGTAGTAGTTTAGGTTTGGGAGTTCTGTCATGATATTACCTCTAATATTCATGCAGAGTTATGAGGGGACCCACTATGTTCATTCTGAGATGAATTCCCCTCTTAAGAAATATAACTGCTAGTAGAGGGAAAGCAATTTTCCATCTTCCATAAATTTAGTATAAGAATAGCAAAGAGGGTAGTGACTGCAGCCCTCCTAAAGTTAGAAGACAGAACTAGACAATACACAGTAGTAGTGACGGTAACAATAATTAAAGGGAGAATTGTTACCATATTTGGGTGTATATTTTATCTATTAAAACATATCTTTTTCTCAAATAGAAGAAAAGAAATTTGATGGTGAAGACAAATGGGTCTCAGTAGTTGCTGAGCAGATAACTGGTTACTTCTACATTTTGCTCCTTTTGAGGAGCATGCAGAGGAATTGCTTTAACTTCTGATCAGTAAAACAGCCTGCCATGGAGAAAATTATAGTGTGGAAATTCCAAACATCATCTCCTTTAAATAAAGGAAAGGTAATATGTAAGGAAATATAATAATTCTGTGGAAGTTGAGGGAATGAGTGATTGAGTAATGTGCCCATGTCCACACTCAACCCATGGCAGCTTCCCTGATGTGTAGGTATATCTTTATTTTGGACTACTCTTAAATATCTAGGACAGCATTCATTAAGAAGACATTCTCTGTTAATGTGTTGGTACTTACATGTCTGATCTTTGACAATCACAGGGCCCACAGTTTCTGAAGGTTTGCTGACTCCGGCAGCGTTGACAGCTTTGACTCTGAATTCATATTCCCCTCCCTCCACGAGGTCTTCCACGGTAAATTCCAGTTCTTCCACATCACGCTTATTGCACTGTTTCCATGCTTCTTTCTTTTTCCCAGTAGGGTCCCATGCAAGACACTCAACAATATAGTGGGTGACAGGGGAGCCCCCATCATTCTTTGGGGGTTTCCATGACAGGTGTACTGTGTTCTTTGTTATGAGGCCAATCTTGAGTTTAATAGGGGGATCAGGAGGATCTTTAAAAAGAGTTAAAAGAAGTATTAAGCATTATTTATAACAATATATTTCAAGTTTGACAAGCTATTTTAATCTTAGATTTTAAAACTTACATATTGGATCTCTGGCAGTGGTCCTCTGAATGGTTTCCACAGGTGCACCAATACCAAAACGGTTTTCTGCACGCACGCGGAAGAAATACTGCTGTTCAGAGATGAGATCAGGAATCACAAATGTGGTGCTTCCACAGTTTGGATTGACTTTAGTCCAGGCTTTTCCATCAATAGTCTTCTTCTCAATAACATAACCCTTGATCCTGTCTCCTCCATCGTCATCTGGCATCTTCCATGAAAGTCTGCAACTACCCCTTGTGATGTCACTGACTTTCAGATCTTTGGGTGGGCCTGGTACATCTGTTGGATGCAAATCACAATATAAGCGATGTTACTTTGTTTAAAATCATTTGTTCTTATTCCATAGTAACTTCTAAAATCTTTCTTACCCATGACTTTAACTCTGCAATTTGCAGTCTTTTGTCCTGCTTTATTCTTGGCTGTGATGCTGTATTTGCCTGAATGAGATCGTTTACACTCCGGAATAATAATTACTGATGAGTTTTCAGCAGTCTCCAGCTGTACAAAGAAAATAGTAGTCTTACATTGAATGAAATAGTCGCAGCATTGAAGTCAACCATATTCTGAATTATTTTAGTTCTTGTTTTTACCTGTGCATCTTCAGGTATGTCATGAACTCCATCCTATTGGAAAAGAAGATAGTCAGTTGTAGTGTAAATGTTCCTTAGAGTGGTTCAAAGGGAAATGCAGAGAATTATAATTTTCTTACCTTCAATGCCTTCTTTGCCTTTCCATCAAATTCCCAAGATGATTTTGGTGTTGGGCGTCCCTTGATGACAGCAGGAATCCTAATCTGTGAGCCAGCTTTACAAATCAGACAGTCCTGTGCTCCAATGTCAATGAAAACTTCTGGTACCTCTGTAATATCATGAATAGTATAACAGGATTTAGCTCACCTTTTTCAAAGCAGTAATTAATACATCTTCAGTAAATTAATCAATTTCATAATGAGATCAGAAGATGAATACATAAATGGAATAAGGACTAGTACCTAGAATATCAGTGGCAGGGATCTCTCCAGTTGTATCACTTGGTTCAGATTCACCAGCTTCATTGACAGCTTTTACTCTGAATCTGTACTTCCTGAGTTCTTTCAAATTCGGCACCACACATTCACAGGTAGTTAGAAGTTTGTCTGGTTCATTTACTTTTTTCCAGTCAGTAGTACCTTCCTCTTGCATTTCTACAATGTATCCTTTGATGGGACTGCCACCATCTTTGGCTGGAGGTTTCCATGCTAGCGAGATGCTTGACTTTGTTTTATCTTTGACCTCTGGGCAAGAAGGTGGCCCAGGTGGGTCTAATAAGAAAAAAATATATATCAAATTTTGGAGCTGATAGAATGCTAGATTTATATAAGATTTTATATGTATAAGAATGTTTTACTATACATGGTCATATTTTATTTTTAATCTATTAAAATATTAAAATAGGAATACTAAAAGAATGACCTTCTAGAGAAGAGAAACATAAGCAAATGAAAGTAACATTAAGATCATGGTATTTAAAATTTTGAACTGATCGGCTCATAGATCTTTCAGAAGAATTTCTTTTATTTGACCTCACAGACTGTGCTTGGCAATCTTATATCTTTGTTCAATAAATATTACTGAAAAGTTAGCATTTTGCTTTTTGTTGAACTTCTACTGGAGCGTCTAATTGTTTAGTGGGAGAGAGAATTTCCACAGGATCTAAGGAGACAGAAGTTTATTAAGGTATGGGAGCAGAGAGGAGCTTATAGTCCAGGGTCTTTATTATTGTGATTCCTCATAAAATAGTAGGCTTAATCCAAGAGTTGAAAAACTATGTGATTTTATGTATGTGTGTGTATATATGTGTGTATGTATACACATATATGGATATATGTGCATAGTATGTATATATATACACACACATAAATACAATACATATATATTTCTCATGGTCTATGTAAGAATGAAACTTTTTACTTTAATAAATAAAATAATTTGGCATAGAAAAATATAAGAAATTTAAGAGCAGAATTATGCATTTAGTGGCTTTGCCCTTTATAAATTCCAGCGATGGAAGCATGCTTACATATAGGATCTCCTGCAACAGCCGGATCTGATGGTTCACTGGGAGGGCCAACTCCTGCAGCGTTTATTGCCATTGCTCTGAACTGGTATTTAACGCCTTCAATCAAACGAGGAACATTAAATTCCACGCCTTTCAATCCCGTTTTAGTTATTGGTGCTCGGCTAACACGTGACCAGTAGGCACCTCCCTCTTCTCTCTTCTCCAGCCAGTAGCCAGTAATTGGAGAGCCGCCATTGTCCAAAGGAGGAGTCCAGCTCACTAGCATCGACCCTTTGGTGCGCTCCAAGACTTTTGGTTTTCCCGGAGGTCCAGGTGGGCGATAAGGATCTTGAATGACCACCTTATCTGATTTGCAGTCATCACTGATTCCATATTTATTCACTGCCCTTACTCGGAACTCATACTGACCATTGGGGATAAGTTTCCAGATCTAGAAATCAGATGAATAGTAATTTCATAAAAACTATATACTACTTTGATTTTCACTTATTTTAAAATTCGTTATTTTGGTAGGGAAGACTATAAAAAGAAATAAATCTATAAGCTCAAATAAATGCATAGTTTTAAAATATATAGACTCAAACATGGAGAAAGCCTTTTAAAATGAGAATATGTAAACTTATTGTACCTAATAGTGGATCTCTCAAGTAAACGAGGATCCATATATCCAACAGTATTTACTAAGTGACCTTATGTGCATGGTGCTAAAAACTATAATAAAGCTTGTGATTTTGAGTTTAATCATTAAATTCCAAGGTTTTGCTAGAACAGTGTTAATTCAGAGTCATATCCTTTTAATGTGTATAAGAAAATATTTAGAAGAGTTTACCCCATATCTCTTCTCTACAGCAGTGTTGGTGACTTCCTCCCATTCACTCTTCTTCCTACTTGCATCACGTTTGTCAATGACATAATGGGTAATTTCACTGCCACCATTGTCTAGAGGAGCATCCCAAGTCAAGTAGCAAGATTCAGCTTTAATGTCAGTAACAGCAAGATTTCTTGGTGGGGATGGACGATCTGGAAAGGAACCAACAGAGGAGACTGAGAAGGCAATTCTTAAACAGACATTGGATTTCATTTTGATATAAAAAAGCATGTCACTTACCATATACTTCAACGTGAACATTTCGGAACACTGAGCCAAGGCGATTGGAAGCAGTAACTGTGTAAGTGCCTTTGTCTGCCCGGACTGCTTTGGGAATGCTAAGCTCAGTCTTTGCCTCACTTCGGGATACTTCTTCCTTTGTTATCTTAAGTGCGTCAGTGGGTTTTTCAATCACAGTTTCATTCTTGGACCACTCAATCTTAGGCATTGGAAGGCCTGTCACATCTGCGGGGATGTTAACAGGCTCTCCTGCCTTAACTTTGATAGTGTCTCCTCGAACAGCCAGGCGCAACTTAATAGTTGGAGGCACTGCAAAGAGAAGCGAAATAGAAAAAAAATAGCAAAGTCATAAGGATGTTTGCTTAACCTATGAGATAAAGGCAGCACTGTAAAGTGCATTAAAATTATTATGTTCAGATTCCACACCTTCATCATCTTGTATGACCACATTAAGAGGCAAGGATGGTTCACTTTCACCAATTTCATTGACGGCTTTGACACGGAATTCATACATTTGGTGTTCGTCAAGATTTTCAACCAGAAAAGATGTGGTTGGGCAGAGTCGCGTGTTAACTCTTTCAAAGTCAGGTTTATCGTGACGCCGTTTTTCAATGATGTAGCCTTGGATGGGGCTGCCACCATTGTTACGGGGCTCTTTCCAGTCCAGGGTGATAGTGGACTTCGTCCTTTCTGTATATGTGAGCCTCTCAGGAGACGTTGGAGGACCTTTAACAAGAGGCAAGTTGAAAGGACAAGCATGAAATAAATATTCATATAAGAAATGATATTTCACTTTAAATTAATTTTGTGGAAAATAAGTTTCTGTTGGATAACCTTATATCCATCTTTAAAATCTTTCTCAAAACATCTCCATTACCAGAATTATGGGCATTCATATAGGCAGAATTTTTACAGTCAAGATTATTGATTAAAAATAAATCAAGGGGAGGGGCCGCCCTGTGGTGCAGCGGGTAAGTGAGCACGTTCCGCTTCAGCGGCCTGGGGTTTGCCGGTTCAGATCCCGGGTGCAGACATGGCACCGCTTGGCAAGCCATGCTGTGGTAGGCGTCCCACATATAAAGTAGAGGAAGATGGGCATGGATGTTAGCTCAGGGCCAGTCTTCCTCAGCAAAAAGAGGAGGATTGGCAGCAGATGTTAGCTCAGGGCTAATCTTCCTCAATAAATAAATAAATAAATAAATAAATAAATCAAGGGGAATGAATACTTTTTTTATATTTAACATTTTAGATGTTTTACCTGTCACTGGGAGAGTTTCTAATGCTAATGAACTAGGAGAGCAGGTCTGTGAAGTTTTGCTTTGGATGACCAGCTGAGAGCAACGTGTTTCCTCTTATTAACGGACAGTGGATACATCTACTGAACACACTTAGAACCATGTTACCTCAGATGTGGGTTTAAAATAGGGTGGAAAGAGAATTTATGTAATACTGCTGTAGTTTTGTGTCCCAAAGGACAAAACAGAAAAAGTAAGCTTTGAATGGTGAAACTAGACCCAATCCACTCCGGCTGACTATTACTGCAACCAGAAGCAGAGCTTTTCACTGGAAGCCCAAGTCTGTTCTGATACCTCTGGCACAGCTGCAGGTCTAGGGGACATTCTGAGATGAGCTGTTACAGTGGGGATGAAATTTCCTTTCTTTTTTTTTGGCAGGATAGTGGTGGTCGTAGAGGAATAACTCCTCTGTCTCTTGGGAAATGGGTCATCATCAAAGACTTTGCTTTACTGGATGGGATGTCAATGTGCTTTACCAAGTTTGTGCAATTTGAAGGTTTCATATTTGTTCATATTAGTCAAGGAAATTTCCTTTGGCTGGTTTTCTATTCTCTGGTGGCTCATTCTGGTTTCTGGTCTCTGTATCCTTCCAGTGTGGGGACTACTTGGGGCTAAAGGAAGACTAAGGCATTTATGCTAAGGCAGTTATCTGTCTTGTAATCTTTCAAAAAAATGAACTCTTTTTAACTACTAGTCTATTAAATTAATTACTCTAGTGTATTACAATAGATGTATTACATCTATTGAAAAGATGTAATATTTCTAAACGATTTTTAGGGCATTGCTAAGTTCTAATAGATTCAGGTTTTTCAGTACACAAAGCGATGCATGGTTTTGCAAAATTACACTGAGCCAAAAATTACACTGAAATTATAACAAATATGGTATTCTTAAAGTTGCTGGTAGTTATTTGATTTACCTTTCTTATTAGTCTCTAGCTTTAAGTCTTGAGACCTTATTTATAAGGCTCAATAAATAAATTACATGACTGCAAGCAAACAGTATTTACTTTACAAACACCATGAAAACCGTCTCTTTTACCTAGTGGATCAACTGCAAGAATTGGTCCTATTTCAACAGGAGGGCCACAGCCAAACTTGTTCTTGGCAATCACACGGAACATATATTCTTGTCCCTCAAGGAGACCTGTGATGTCACATTTAGATCTGTCAGTCTCTATTGGTTGTCTCCAAGTATGCATCTTAGCATCTTTTCTTTCAATAATAAAGCCCGTGATGTCACTTCCTCCATCATCTTCTGGATCAGACCAGTTAAGCAGACACATCTTTCTGTTTGTTACAACAGGTTTTAAGTCAAGAACTGGACCAGGGACATCTGAAAAGTAAAACAACAGGAAAAAAATCAATGCAATAAGATAGTATCACTTGGGAAAATCTTATGAAAATCCATGTAACATTCCTTACCAAAAACTTCTACCCTGGTGGCTGCAAATTTGGAACCACAGCTATTGGTAGCTGTAATCACATATCTGCCATGATCTTTTCTCAATGCATTCTTGATAATTAGTTCAGATTTGGTTCCAACATTCTCTATTACAACACGGTCTTTATCCAGCTCCCCTTCTTCTATTGTCCATACTTTTGTAGGCACTGGACGACCAGTTACCACAGCTGGAATTCTAAGAGTCTTCCCAGCCATTATTTGTATTCCAGCCTTGACAGAAACATCTAGTTCCACAGTGGGAGGCTCTGTTGAAAGAGAACAATCATACGTTAGCCCAAGAAAGATGTAAAAAAATGACCCCATATGGGAAAATATCCATTATATTATTCATATAATTCTTAAGTACCTTTTGGTTCAGCCACAGTAACAGGTTCTGTCTCTCCAGGTGGTCCTTCACCTGCAGCATTGACAGCACTCACTCGAAGTTTGTAATCAGCACCCTCTCGGATTTCTCTGACCGTGTACTGACGGGCCTTGATCATCTTCTCTGTGCAGCGTGACCATTCATTTGTGCCAACCAGCTGCTTATCGACAAAGTAACCAATAATTTCCCCACCACCATTGAAAGCTGGGGGTTCCCATTCGAGTTCAATGGTTGTAGAGCTTGTGTCAGCGACTCTTGGGACAGGTGGCCCAGGTGGAGCTAGAATGAATGGAGACATACAAATTGAAACTCACTGACGGTTTTGAAATGTTACATAGCTTACTCTATCCCACTTTCTTCTTTTTTTTCACAATGCATTGCATGTAATATGGGTAAGTGTTGTTGTGTGAAACTTTTAAATTATATATACAGATGCTGAAAATTTTATATTGCAATCTCAGTATGAGTCTGTAGCCATTGCTAGTATTTTGATTTTTTTCAGCTTTATTGAGATATTATTGACATATAAAATATATGATTTATGTGTACAACACAAGTATTTGATACACGTATATATTGCAAAATGATTACCACAATAATGTTAGTTAACACCTCCGTCCCCTCACATGGTTACCGTTTTTTGGGTAGTGATAACATTTAAGATCTACTCTCTTAAGAACTTTCAAGTATATAGTACAGTACTGTTAATTACAGTCACCATGCTGTACCCCACTTTCTTTGTAAGGAATTACTTACCGATTGGATCACGTGCTGTTTTGGGATCTGAAGGGGGACTGAACTTTCCAGGTCCAGCTGCGTTTTCAGCACATACTCTGAAGACATAGGTGAGTCCCTCTAATAGGCCTTCTACATTGGTCTTCAAAGAATTGAGGAGGTTTCTGTTGACACGGGACCAATGTGTACTATTAACCTCACGTTTTTCAAGCCAGTAACCTAAGATGGGGCTTCCATTATCTTTTGGTTCATTCCATGTCACTAGCATACTGTTGCTGGTAACATCTTCCACAATAGGCTTATCGGGTGCATCAGGTGGTTCTGATAAAATAAATAACATATTTGAATTAGTTCCCTAGTATGACATAAAAATTCAAGTTTACAAGTTGTGATAATGTATATACCAATGCATATGATAAAAAGGCCAAATCTAGATGCTGTAAGGACCTTACCAAATGGATCTTTAGCTATAAGTGGCTTTGAAACACATGGTGGTCCAGGTCCAAACCTATTTTCCGCTCTTACACGGAAGAGGTACTCTTTTCCTTCAATCAGCTTTGTCACTGGATATTTGCAATGTCTAAGTGTTGAAGTGACAACAATCCATTCGGAGTCAGGTTTTGTCTTGTCTTTCTTTTCCAAAGTGTAGTTTATAATTTCACTGCCACCATCATCAAGGGGTGGTTCCCATTTACAGACGACTGAGTTCTTTCTAACATCTTCAAATACGAAGTTGATCGGTGGTCCTGGTGTATCTAATATTTCAAAAGAGAGCGGTGATTAAAAATTTGTGTAGAAATGGTTGCAATGGAAAATGTAAATGTTAATATGCTCCTCTGAAATAAGCTTCTGCTTTTTCTACATTGCCTATCTTTGTATCACATTAGCTAATGAATAACATGGTCGGTTAATTTCTTTTACATAGCCTGGAAAAGAAAATGAGACTGAAGGTATCTTAATGAAGCTATTTCCCACTTCTTTTAACTCCCCCAAAACACTTCATTTTTGTGTTTTACTAAAACTCTTACATAGACTTTCTTCCATTGGGAAGGGTAGTTTTACTTACTCACCTAGCACACTGACAGTGCAAGGAGCTTTTGCAATACCATGGTCATTTTCAGCTTTGATCATATATTGGCCATGGTCAGGTCGAATAGAATCTCGGACGCGTAGTTGAGATTCTCCTTTTTTACTATTGTCAATGCTCAAACGCTCCGTCAGAGACAGGACAAATGGTTCTTCTTCTTGAACTTCACCCCTCCTCCTCCTAACCATGGGTGCTACTCGCTTCTTAATTTCCTCTGGTGTAATAATTTCTTCATCCTTTATCCATGTAATAGTTGGGTAAGGTGACCCAGAAATAGTTGCATCGAGTGCTATTTCATCACCTCGTCTCACTTCTAGGCTTGATCTCAGAATGACTTTTGGGGCATCTGTAATGATTAAAAACAACTGTTTTCAATTCTGATTAAAATATCTGATAAAACATTATTCTTATTTATTTTACAATGGGAAAATGGCAACCTCATTAAACAAAACTTACCAATAGGATCTACAGCTTTGGTTGGAGGAGTGGCCCGAGAAGGTTCACTGATACCGGCAGCATTTTCTGCTCGCACACGGAACTGGTATTCCTTTCCCTCTTCGAGTCCTTTTGCTGTATAGGTCAGGACGGGTACCAGGTGTTCATTACATCTCTTCCATCTCTCTTCACCCTTAGCAATCTTCTCTATGATGTAACCCATTATCTTGCTCCCTCCATCATACAAAGGTGGCTTCCATGTAATAGTCATTGCCTCTGCTGTAGGATTATGAACCTCAACATCTACAGGTGGATCAGGGGGCTCTGAAGAACAAGAGAAAAACTGTTAATATAGGGAAACTCATCTTCTTAAAATAAAAAAATTGCACATTAATTCCTAGCTATATTACTTCCAAGCCCAAACTTACGCTTTGGATCTTGAGCAATGACTGGATTTTTCAGTTCAATATATTCGCCTCCACCAATCTTGTTGACAGCCTTAACACGGAAGAAGTATTCACCATTTGGTATGAGATCTTTTACAGTCCAGGACAGTTTGTTCTCACCAGACATGACTGGTATATATGTCCTCCTCCCAGCTTCTCTGCGTTCCAGGACATAATGAAGAATTGGGCTTCCACCATCATATTCTGGAGGTTCCCAGGTTAATTTACAAGAACTCTTGGTCACGTCGCTTGCTTTAATATCTTTGCATGGTCCAGGTAGGCCTGTTAGAAATAGAATTGATAGTTATTATTGTAATCTGAAAAGTCAGTGTATTGATAGTACACTTTCCAAGTTGGACTATTCACAGTTTTTGGGGAATAATCTTTGATGTGCTGGAGCATCCTTTACATGGCAGGCCATTTAGCAACCTTGGCCCCCAACTACTAAATGTCAGTAGCTCCCCCCAAATCTTTGTTCCAAGGAAAACTGGACTCCCAAATTTCCAAACACCATCTATGTTGGGGGGGAGGGGAGAGAAAAATGTTACTACCCCTGGTTGAGGACACTATGGAAAAATGTAAATACAATTAATGAATGAATATTGGTTATTTAAGCATTCTTTCGGTATGCTTTTATCTGAATTAGTTCTTCACATGCAAATAATTACACAGAAAAAAATTAGTCTAATCAGGGTATAACTAACAATTTCATCTCTTTAGAATTGCCTTGCTTCTCATATGGGAAAAATAATGTGAAAGGACAATTAGTTTACAAATGGCCAACTCATGAAGCCATTTATACTAACGCCGCAAAGTTAACTAATTTTCCCAACACATGAAGAATGTCTGGTGTTTCTTCACAGAATGATTACCTATGACTTTGACATTGATTGAGCCAGTTGCTGAGCCAAGCTTATTCTCCAGTGTAATGGTGTAAACTCCAGCATCTGCATGGACACTCTTGGGAACTTCGAGGTGTGCAGAGATGTGATCGCTCTTCATTGTTAATCTATCACTTGCTTTAACTTCTTTGCCATCTTTATGCCAACTAACGGTTGGAACTGGGACAGCTCTGAAGGGAACAGGAATGCTTAACTTTTCACCTTCAATAACAACAATGTCGTGAGTCTCCAGATCAATTGTTGGCTTGCCTGTAAGATAGGATCCAGAAGAGGGAAAAAGAATATGTCAAAATGCAATGCATGAGTAAAGCCTATTTTATTAATTATAAAAGAAACTGTGTTCTTACAATCTGGGTCTTTGGCAACCACATTTTCGGAGATTTCAGATGGCTCACTGACACCAACAGCATTGACAGCTCTCACTCTCAGAACATATTCCTTGTCAGGAACAACGCCTTCTTCAACCTTGAATTTCAAGTCTTTTATTGGGCGAGAATTAACTCGCATCCATTTTTCAGTGCCTACTGGACACATTTCAACATGGTATCCTATAATAGGGCTTCCACCATTTTTCTCTGGAGGCTTCCAAGCAATGGCAATGTGCTTTCTCCCAGCATCAGTCACATGCAGGTCAAGGGGAGGTGAAGGAGGACCTGAAAAAAGGGTGAAACATGCTCATCCGCAATCTTACCATTAAGCTCTAGACGATATCCTTGGTATCTCCTTTGTATCAGCACTACTCACTTGTTGGATCTTCAATTGACAGGATTTCCGTGGGTTCACTTGGATGACCAACTCCAGCTTCATTTTCTGCCCGAACCTGAAACTGGACCTCTGTTCCTTCAATGACATCAGTTACTCTGAAGTTACAGTCGGGTCCTGAGGTCTTTCCAGCTTTCACCCAACGGGTGCCTAACTTTTCTTTCTTCTCAATGACATATCTATTGAAAAAAAAACAAAGTATTTCATTAGCATTAAGAGAAAAAACAAAGTTAAGAATTTTCAGCTGAGTGTAAATTATTCTTTCTGAATTAATTAAAATTCTACCTCTGTATTGGTCTTCCACCATCATTTTTAGGTGGTTCCCACTTCAGGTCAACATGTCGTTTCGTCACATCAACCACTGTCAGAGCATAGGGTGGTCCAGGTGTGGCTGAAGGCAAAATATTCAATGGTTAGGAAACCCAAAGGGAAAAGTGATAATCCACTACAAATAGTGTCACAAAGATTAAGCTAGAGAGCATACTGAAAGTGTCTTTGGCCAGGACGGAGTCCTCGACTTCACAGTAGTCGCTTTGTCCTATGGCATTTTCTGCAGCGACTCGGAACACATATAAGGAGCCCTCTGTCAGTGGGGTTACTGTGCACTTGGTGTCCTTGACGGTCGTGTCCACCGTTTGCCAGCCTTTTCGCCTCACATCTCTCTTTTCCACGATGTAGTTGGTGATGGGGGACCCTCCATCTTTCTCAGGGACTGTCCACTTTAGGTCTGCTGTATTTTTTGTGATATTAATAACTTCAAGCCAGCGAGGTGGTGATGGAGGATCTGAAGAAGAAAAAAAGAAAAACAGATTCAGTTTTTTATTGTGCAATATTCAATCTTCACTAAATTCTCTAGTAGTCACTAGGAAATCATCTATCAAGGATGAAATAATCTCGTAATGAGTTTTTCATATTTTCTCTTATTGTAGTTCTCAGATATAGTTCAGAAGAATTTATATACCCCAGACATCAATAGTGACTTACATAGCTTCTCCCGGCAAAGCACAGGGTCACTGGGTTCGCTGGGTTCACTTTCCCCGGCCTTGTTCACAGCTCTAACTCGGAATGAGTATTCCTGACCTTCCATGAGCCCCGGGAGCAAATGCTGAGTGGTGGGAACCCCTTCAGCCACTCGGACCCAGTCCTCTGTTCCAGTCTTTAGCATTTCAATGACGTAAGACTCAATCTTTGCCCCTCCATCATGTTCTGGCTTTGTCCAATTCAGCATTATTGACGTTTTGCCTATATCTTTCACAGTTGGTTTTCCAGGGGGCCATGGAGGGTCTGCAAGCCAATGGAATGAAATCATTATTTAGGTTTGTAAAAAAGGAGCTAATATAAGCTTCAAAGTAACCACAGAAAAATAGGTAAATAATACCTATGGGATCTTTTATTAAGATCGGTTCTGTTGATCGACTTGGTTTTCCAGGTCCAGCAAGATTTTCAGCCAACACACGGAATCTGTACTTTTTCTTATTGGTGAGCCCTTTCACTCTGAATTAGGAACAAAGTAAGAGTTGAGTAACATGAAAGCAGAAACTTCTCTGTTTATGTTACATAGGAGCTAATTTATTTAAATTGTGAAAACTGATATGGAAATTTAACTAAAAATATTTCAGTATACATTTAAAATTGCCTCTTAACTGTCACATACTTTAGATTTGGCCAAATGTACCAATCTAATTATAATGTTTATAATAATGATCATTATTATATATATTTGTATATACATATAATATACTGGAGGACCAAATACTTTGAAACGTCAAGAAAGTTAATATTTTAGAGTAAGAAATTAAGAAATGTGTCCTTGAATGAAATTTATATCATTTTTGAAATTATATGGTAATAGGAAATATAAGTAAAATAATTAAAAATTTTATAGTAATACATAATCATGTATAATCAAAAATAATGCTAAAGAATGAAAATTTGTATATACAGCTGTTTTAACATCTTGATGGAGATTCTACCTGTATGTTGTGTCCTTTACTGGCATCTTATTGCACCTAACCCATTTATCAGTATCAGGATCTAATCTTTCAACCCAATATCCAGTGATTGGGCTGCCACCATCATCATCTGGCTCACACCATGTGAGAGTCACTGCATCTTTAGTGATATCAGAAGGTTCAAGGCGAGTTGGAGGTCCAGGTGGATCTATTGACAGGATAATGATATAAGTATTATACGTCCTATGTATATAAATACGAGACCTAAATCCAAGTTTGACACAAACATCCTTTTTTTTTGTCAACTGATTAAGGAGAAACTTACCAAACTGATATTTGGCTGTTATTGGAGTGGCCTGAACTGGTTCACCAACACCATACATGTTTTCTGCAGCAACTCTGAAGAGGTATTCTTTATTGGGGATTAAGTTGGTTGCCTTGAATTTTGTATCCTTGACAGTTGATGAGAGCTTGTGCCACATATCACTGTCAGCTGCTCTTCTCTCCACAACATAGTTTGTGATTTTAGATCCACCATCATCTCGTGGTGGGTTCCATGTTAGAAGACATGACTCGTTGGTCACTTCTGTGATGTCAAAAGCAGCTGGTGGTCCAGGTTTATCTGTGGATGACATTACACACTCAGAAAAAAACCCATATTTTGTTAATAGTTTTATTTTAAAAGTAGCTGAAATGAGTTTGCCCATTTTTAAAATGAGAGCCTCCTTTACCTAAGACGTTCACTTCTGCCACGGCAGTGGCCCGACCACAGACGTTCACAGCCTCGATAATGTATCTGCCAGTGTCACTTCTCTTGCTATCGACGATAGTCACGGTGGATTTTTTAGGAACATTTTCAATGGTGATTCTTTTGTCCTGCCTCAGAAGCGTGTCAGCCTTCGTCCAAGTTATTGTAGGTTCAGGTTTTCCAGTGACAGTGGCAGGAAGTTCAATCTTAGTTCCTGCCTTTACAGTGAGACCAGCAAGGAGCTTCACGTCGAGGAAAATTTCTGGAGCCTCTGAATTGGAAAAGATCATTTACTATATTAGCAAGTTCAGGCAGAATTAAAGTCAGAGGCCTGGTTGATAATACAGAAACCAAAAATAAATACCCTGTGCGTCCACAGCCTGGATTTCATCTGTGGGCTTGCTTGGTTTGCTGGCACCTTGCCTATTCAAGGCCTTCACACGGTAGGAATACCACTGGCCTTCGTCAAGGCCTGTCACTTCCATTCTGTCAGAAAACATCATAGGATATTTTACTATAACGTCTATAATCTATCCCACTGTGTAGTATTCATAATCTTTCCAAAATGCATACTCTTGATATAATATTATTCTCTAAATTAACTCTGGATTGCTTCAATATTGTAACTAATGAAAACCCTGAGTAGGGGCCAAGTTCAGGAGCACTTTTTAAAATCAGATGGCACATCAGGGGAATTCTCAATGAAAAAAGCGAGTATTTAGATTTTCCAAAAGAATACTTTCATTTAAGTGAGTAACAGTAAACATTTATTCTTGTACCAAAGAATTAAAAAACCTACCTTGTTTCTGCAACTGGTTCCCCACAGGCAACCCATCGATCAGAACCACGTGGACATTTTTCAACTATATATCCTTTGATGCGTGAACCCCCATCATATTTAGGTGGATCCCATGTTAGGAAGATGCTCTTGGCTGTTCGATCTCTCCATTTAACATTCTCTGGTGGGTCAGGTACCGCTGTAACATTTTAAAGAGAGCGTCAGACTTAGATAGGCCAACTGTGAAATCTGCATATTGCCAACCCATAACTTCAACTCCAGGTCTAAAAACAGAGACAGGTAACAAGAGGCTAGGTAAGGAATTATCCAGAATGTACTCACTTGCAGGAGCTGACATATTTACAGGTTCATCAACATATGCAGGTTCTCCAGGGCCACACTTGTTACGAGCACAGACTTTAAATAAATATTCTTTTCCTTGAACAAGATCAGGAACTGTGAATTCTAGGTCAGTCACAGAGTCTATAACCTGGGACACAGAAATACAGTTAATTAGTTGCCCAAGTCAAAAGATTTTTACCGTGAGCAGGGATACAAATGGAAGTTGTTTTGAACGCTGAGGATTATTATTATATTAATTTCACATTAGGGAGAAATTGCAAATTAAAACACATAGTAATATTTGACCCTTAAAATAAGGTGAAACTGTTTCATAGTTGGTACACATTAAATAAGTGGCAAACAATCTGTTGATTCTTTCTACCAGCTTGATTATTAGAAATACGATTTTAAATCAAGGGAAGAATACTAATGAGTATACACTGAGGAGGAAAAAATGGCAGATTAGGCTAACTAAGGCAATATAGCGGAGTGAGAAGTATGACCACCAGGGAGTTAAGTATTTAGTGTCCTTAGAATGGCTTATGGCTTAATAGGGGCATTTGGATACTTATCAGGTATCAAGTGAGTAAGTATGTTTTGTTTTATTTTTTAACAAACCTAGCTGAAAATTTCGTAAGGCTCACAAAATACGGCAATAATACCAAATCCTGGTTGAACCACCTCAGGAAGCATTAGCTTCAATGCATTTTAAAAAGTTTTTGGCGCTTTTTCAGCAAGGTAAATGTAAAGACCTATAAACTTTGCATGGTGCCCCAGCATTCTGGGATTTCCCCCACCGTCTCTTCTGGAGTTGGTGCACTGCTGCTCAAAACTCACTTTAGTCCATGTTTTCCGGTTGACTTCTCGCTTTTCAACAAGATATCCAGTTAATGGACTTCCTCCATCATCATCTGGTGGTTCCCAAGTCAAATGTACTGAGTCCCTGGTTATGTCATCAAATTTCAGTTCTTTGGGTGCACTTGGGCGAGCTGAAATAATGCAGTCAGAAGTCAATATCATTAATAGCTTGAACTAGTATTTGTTAATACTGTCAAATCACCTTAGATAACAAGTTTAGTTCCTTACCAATTACATTGACATCAATTTCCCCAGAAATTGCTTTCACACGATTTTCTAATTTCAGTGTATAAATGCCCTTGTCTGGACGTTCACTTGGAGAAATGACCAGTTCAGCATAGGCAGATAAGGTTTTCATTTTCACACGGTCCCCTGCTTCTAGTACTTTATCTCCAAACGCCCAGGTTGCAGTTGGCCTTGGATAGCCTGTACTTGGAACCAGGATCTTGATAGGGTTCGGGACAATAACTTCCAGACCATCTTTAAATGAACTTAAATCCATTGTTGGTTCAGCTACCAAGAAGAAAAATTAATGAGTTTCCAGTACTACATTTAAGTCCCTGGTACCCCACAGTAGCTTTATGCTATCCCCAAATCTAAAAATAAAATATCCATTTACCAAATGCATCATCAGCAGTTAGAGGACCAAGAATTTCAGATGGATCTGAAACACCAGCTTCATTTTCTGCAGATACTCGATATAAATATTTATTTCCTTTTTGTAATCCAGTAACCTAAAATTATGAATCAATATTTGTAAAAAACATATACAGTTAAGTCCATGATCGTACACTGAATATTTTTCTTAGATGCAAATGCCCCACCTTGTAAGTCAGTTCAGGGACAAGTTTCTTATTGCAACGAATCCACTCATCTTTTCCTTCTTCACATCGCTCAATTATGTAGCCCAATATTGGGCTTCCTCCATCTTTCAGAGGAGGTTCCCATGTGAGCTGAACTGATGACTGAGTCTGATCTGAGGAACTTAGGTTCACAGGAGGACTTGGTCTCTCTGGAATGGAAGAAAGAGTTGAAGCATATTGGTTAATTCAGTGACAATTTATTAAGACAATGCTGTAATCATTTCCATCATCTCTATTAAAATATCAGGCTTACTAAATTCACGGAATAAAGTAGGCACAGTCTGGATTTCTATGATTTTGTTCAAATTTTTCTGATGTTCTGCCTTTTCATTAACTTTTATTTAATTTGACTTATTTTAATTGATAGGCCTAATTTCTGGATTTCATGAAGTAATTATTTCTTTTTTTAATGGACTTACCAATTGGATCAGCAACTTTGACGAAAGGTGTGGCTGCACTTGGTTTTCCAACTCCAATTCGGTTTTGGGCTCTGACCCGGAAACTATACTCCTGTCCTTCCACCACATCAGTGACAGTTGCAGACAAGTCTTCAGCTTTTACTGTCATGGCAGTGTCCCATCTGATAGAAGTTTTGTCTCTTAATTCAATGATGTAATTTGTGATCTCAGCCCCTCCATCATACTCTGGTGGTTCCCATGTCAGTGAGACACCAAATCTATTCACATCTGTGATGGTCACATTCAAAGGAGGGCCTGGAACGTCTGGATTTCATCACAGAAGAAAACATGGGCTTTGGGTTATATCAGGGATAAAAGCAGAGATAAGCTAGTTTGCAATTTACTTAAAAACTTCTTACCATATCTACTCCTTGCTTCCACAGGATTGGCAGTTTCTACTGGTTCACCAGTGCCAACTCTGTTTCTTGCACTCACACGGAATAGGTATTCAACTCCTCCTTTTTGTAGTCCAGTGACAGTAAACTCACAACTGTCTGCACGGTCAGTGGCCAGAACCCAGGTCTTTCTCTTGATGTCACGTCTTTCAACAACATAACCTATGATTTTGCTTCCACCATCAGTTAATGGTTCTTCCCAAGCGAGGCTCACTTCACCATCAAGTGTTTCTGTCACTTCTAAGTTACGTACTGGCCCAGGAACATCTGAAATTTACAAATAAATTTTTTTTTAGTGTGTTATCATGCTTGTGGTTGTGCTTTGCCAATCAAGTCCAAGTGACTCAAGGGCTTACCAATAACTTGTAAATTGATGAAGGCTTCTGCTTTTCCATGTTTGTTCTGAAGCACAATTTTATACCTTCCTTTGTCTCCTTTCTTGGCTTCTAAAATTCTGAAAGAAGTTTTTTCAGCTGTAGTATCAACAGTTTTTGAAGACAGAGCTTCATTTTCTTTAAACCACTCAGCTTCTGCTTTGGGGTAGGCATCATAGGGCACCACCATTGTCAGAGGCTGGCCAACATCAACCACAAGATCTTGATCAGCTGTCTTGATTTTAGGTGCAGCTAGTGAGAAAAATAACATGCGAATGCTTTAAGTTATTTATTGTAGTCTAGCTACACCAAGCTTCTTTACTATGCATTTGTTAGCAAATATTGGTTACATAACCTTGGCATTATGTCACAGTAACTTTACAGCAGAGAACACTAACTGACTTAGAGTTCCCATAGCTTATTTTTCAAATTATCAGACTCTGGAGAATAGAGGATCAAGGATGATGCAAAACATGAAATCTCCATTCTTTGCCAAAAATAATAGAGGATTAAACATAGTGCAAAATACGTTGTTCTTCTTCTTTTTTTTTTTTTTAATAAAGTGGGCATCTCATACTTCAAGATAAAGCAGAAAAACTTTTTCTCATGTTTAAGAGGTACACTAATGGCCTTTTCATAATGACAACCTATAAGGATGTCTTGGAAGCTTGGGTCAGGATGCGAAAAGACCTAGGAGGCCACACAGAGGTTTGGAAAGTAGAAGAGAAAGGGGCTATCTCCAGGTCTGGGTTTGCTAGGAAGATTCTAAGGGTGATAGGTTAATTCTAGGAATTAATGAACGGCCACTGTGTGCCAGAAACTGTTCGAGGTTCTAGCATGTAAAGAGGAATTGCCATCAATTTCCTCTTACTGAGGACATTTTGTAGTAAAAGGAATTAGAATAGTTAACGTGTGGATAGGGCTTAATAGAAATTAAAGGCTTTCACAAGCATTCTATCATTAACTAACTATGAAATCTGAAACTTACACAGTATCTGTGATATTGTGAGAATATTTGAAAATAAAAGAAAGGGACTTACCTGCCAGTTCAAGCTTAGCTCTGGCTTCTTTGTCTTTAGCAATAAATCTGTATTCACCCTGGTCACGTGGCCTAATGTCACAAATCTGTAGCCTGTGTATCTTTCCTTCACTCATCATTTGGTGTTTGTCACCCTGGACAATAATCATGTTATTTTTTAGCCATTGGACTTCCACCTTATCTTTGTTGAGCTCAGCCCAAAAGACAACATCAGTACCAGGAGCTTCAAGAATATCTTGGGGAGGCCTGATGATCTCAACAGGGATTTCTGAAAAGAAAATGTGAAATAAATACAAACAGGTTTGTATTTGGATTAACAACTTTTAAAAACTGGTACTAATATTAAAATGGTTCTTTCATCAAAATGTACCTTCCACAAAAAGTCTAGCTCTAGACTTCCTGTCGTCCACTCCACAAGCATATTCACATTCATCATCCAGCCTGCAATCTTTTATAATGAGTCGATGTACACTTCCATCTTTTTCAAATTTGTATCTAAAAGAAGAGGTTGAGTGATTGGTAAGCTTGCATAAGGACCACTCAGTTGTCAAAAGTGTATATACGGCTACAGAAATAGAGATTAAGAAGCTTTCACTTACTTTTTGCCTTCTTTGATTTCCCTCCCATTTCTGTACCATTTTACATTTGCTTTCTCTCTGGAGAGCTGGCAGGAGAAGACAGCATCATCAAACTCAGTGACTGTCTGGTCTTCCAAGTGTTCCACAAATTCTGTAGGGGCTTCTATGATGAGAAGCTCAGCAACAGATTTATCTTGTCCAGCAGTGACGATGTATTCACCCTCATCTGGGAAGCCACAGTCTTTAATGATTAGAGAGTGCTTATATTTATCAATTCTGTATAAAACACGGTTGTCAAAAGCCACCTCTTCTCCATTTTTGGTCCACTTTAGTGTTACATTGAGACGATTCACCTTGCACCAGAATGTGACAGATTTCTTCTCCATTGTTTCAATATCTTTAAGAGGCTCAACAATCCTAAGGTCTTCCTCTGTTGTAAAGGAGAAGAATAAGGTTGATTTTAATTGTTTTCATAATACGAACTGGTTTAAAAATTCTCTAAAGCCATATAAGTGACTTACCTTCTACTATTAGATTGGCTGCACTCTTAACATTTTCACCTCTATGATTGGTCAGAGACACACTATAGTTGGCTTGATCATCTAATCGTGCATCTCTAATCCTGAGGGTGTAGACCAGGTCTTTTTGGAGAATAATGTATTTTGAACTATCAAATATGGCTTCATCATTTCTGAACCATTTGGCTTTGGCACCTTCAGTATTGACTTCACAGTTGAAGATGACTTCTTGTTGTTCCTTCACACGGGTGTCCTTAAGAGGAACTATGATCCTGAGTTTTTCTGAAAGCAACCAATGAGACTTTTTAGTATGAAGAAGGACCAAAGTGGTAGATAGAAATGTAAGTAAACCCAAGAAGCAGAAACAAACTTACCAATTACTGTCAAGTGAGCTGCTGCTCTGGCGGCCCCAACCATGACTACGTAAGTGCCCATATCTTGTAACGTGGCATCTTTCACAACTAGGATCCTCTTTTTGCCATCAGCAATAACGTCATATTTATCTCCAGATTCAAGTGTCTTATCGTCTCTCTTCCATTGGACTTCAAAGCTTTCCTTTGATATAGAGCAGACAAATTCAGCCTTTTCTCCTTCAAGTATTTCAAGGTTTTGAGGCTTTGAGATAAATTCAGCAGCAAGTTCTGGAAAGAAGAAGTTGCAAGATATCGAAAACTTAAGCATTTGTACTTTAAATGCAACAAGTATGAATTTCTTAAAATAAAATATTACTCATTGTAATTTTCCTACCATGTACTTTGACTTTGCCATCAGTTCGAGAACTTGGGAGTCGGCAGTTGTAGTTGCCAGTATCCTCAAGGTGAGCGTTCTGAATGATCAGGATTCTCTTTCGCCCATCAGTAAGTATTTCATATCTTCCTGTTTCAATGATCTCTTCATCCCCTTTGTACCAAGTCACTTCTGCTCCAGGCTTGGAGACTTCACAAACCAGTTTTATAGTGTCTGTTTCACTAACGTCAACGTTGGTAAGATTTTTGGTAAAGACAGCTTCTTCTTCTGCGGGAATAATAATAATAAAAAAACATTGAGTTAAACTGGAAATTATTATTTTCTTCCCAACACCTATACTTCCATAAAGAAAGACTTTACTCTTACCCACTACTGTCAGCATGCCAGAAGTTCTTGCTGTCCTTACTTCACAGGAATATTCTGCTTCATCATCAAGTAGACATTTGTTGATGACCAGAATGCGCACAGCTCCCTTAGATATAATATCATATTTTTTGCCCTTTTTAATTTCAGCACCATCTTTGAACCAGTGAACCTATATTTAAGATAAATAAATACTTTTATCAGTTTTCTTATTGTTCCTTTACATGTGTGTCCTTAAGAGGAACTATGATCCTGAGTTTTTCTGAAAGCAACCAACACGACTGATAATATGAAGAACCAAAGTGATAAATACAAATTCAACTAAACCCAAAAAAGCAAGAACAAACTTCTTCAGTTATTAAGTGAGTTGCTCTGATACTATTATCAATTGTTAAAAATAATGAGATCACATAAGTTTAGAGCCATAGAGGGCCTTAGAGATCATGCAGACCAATTCCTTTGTTTTCCACAGGTACAGACTGACTCAATGTTGACTTGCCAATGGTTGTTAATGACACCCAAAAGTACTTAGTTGAGACATATGAAATTGCTGATATTGATTGTTTTTAACCTAAGAAAACAGCAATTTTATACGGTTCAAACTAATAATATCTAAATCTCTTGATTGTGAGTCCAGTGTTTTTCAAGTAATAGTAAATGAATAATACTAAAAAAAGAACAATTAAGTCAAGTATGCATTTCATACTAAAGTAATAATCTTTAAAAGGAAAGTGATGATCAGAGATAGGTTTGACTAACTTTATTTTTCCATTTTGGCCAGACCAAAAGGAAACAAAGTTCTCTGACAATACAAGATAGCAACTATGCAATCACAGACCTTGGCATTTTCTCGGGAGAGTTCACACTCAAATCGAGCCATTTCTTTTTCTTTAACTCGAAGATCGGTGAGTGGTCTTAAGAATTCCACATGCGGAGCTGTAAGAGAAGGTCATCAGAATTCAAAATGAGGTTTCTAGAATTTACTCTAACATTACTGTGGTACATGTTAAGAAAAAGTGCATCTTTTGCAGAACCTTTCCTTAACAGGCTGCAGCTGACTTTGAAATCACTTGGATCTTCCATTCGGGTATGATACTTTGCTTTTTTACATATCTCTGTAGTTTTCATAAAATTGTGTGGCATACTATATGTCCAACTCATTCTATTTATCTAGCGAGCTAGCTAGCTAGCTAGCTATCTTATCTATCTACTTATCGCCAGCTCAGTTCTTCTGAATGACAGCTGGAAGAAAAATCTTCACTGATATTGCTCCACAGTTGAAAGCTGATATTGTCAAAGGAAACATAAGTAGCAAAGAAACATTATCTTATTTAATGCAGCCAGCATAATCTTTGAGAAATTAGTAGAATTCAATGATAATGTAGCTTGAGGCACTATGACCAGTCTTGTTTATGGCTAAGAGGCATGAGTTGGCAATTGAAATTACATAATTCAGCTTTTTTTTTTATCAGCTTGAAAGATATTACATATAAGTCAGTCATAAAATCTATTAGTGCAACAAAGCAATGTGTTTTGTACAAGAGGGTGACTTGTGTTTTTTACATCTCTCGTTTCATTTATCTCCAGAATTAAGTCAGCAGATGTATAGGATCAGACAGCTGCCCCTTGCCCTTCCTTCTTTCAGGGCTCCTTGTGAGTCCTTCCCAAGATGACCTTTCTTGATGAGTGAGATTCTGGGACTCAAGTGCTGGCTAATAGGCTTGAAGATAAGCTCATTGTAGCTGTGCCTTCTTGGAGTGGAGACAGAGTGGATGACAAAATGAAGAAGGAGACCCAAGAAGCTACTCTGTCATAAGCTAAAGCAGAGCAAGCACAAAGTGGAAAGAATAAAAAAGTTGCATGGAAGATGCATGGAAGCACAGTCAAAGCCACTATTTTGTAGCTGTTGACAGATGGGAAGCAATTAAACTAAACAGTAAATATTGCGCAAAATTTGCCGTGAAAAGCGTTATCACTGGACAAAGGAATGAATGAAAAAACGAGGTAGCAAGTGGCACTTTGAGAAAAGACACTATGTTTTTCACCAGAGGAAGAGGTAATGCTAAAAACCATTAGAGCTCTCTTCATTCATAGGTCTCAAAGAATCAAGGCTTCCATCTTCTTATCCATTCTTATTCTCAAAGACAGCATTATGCGAATGGGCTTTATGATATGACAGCAGACCTCTAGCAGGCTCCTATTCAAATGAAATTTCCTGCTCATTTTCTAGTTGTTCCCCAAACCTGAGGATTCATTTTCCTTCCAAGTGGAAATTGCTTTCATTTTCTTTTTTAAAAAATTTTTATCATGGCTCCCTTCTTGTCTTTTTAATTCAATTTGTCCTCATCTGTATGAGGATATTCCTACAGTAGGCTTACCCCAAGTAGACAAAGAGCCCCGTCTGCTCACTACTCAGTGAGAAGCATAGTGAAAAGTGATCAGTCTGTCCTTATCAGACCAGATGTAGAAGAAGGACTTTTTATTAAACATCTAAAAGATCAGCGTATGTCAGTATTGATATGGTAAGTTCCCAAGAAATGCAGTTAGGCCAAGAAGGGCATGCAAAAAGGTTTTCTTTTGTTATCAAAGAGTTGCAAATGAAAAGACCTGGGTAAGAAGAATACTTACGCACGACATTCAGGTTACAGGAAGTCTTAAAATCCTTAGCATCACAAGTGTATGTTTTAATATCCTCTGGGGTACAGCCATGTATAATAAGTTTTCTGACCCTGCCATCAGCAACAATTTCATACTTCTTGCTTTTGAGAATTTCTGTCCCATTTTTGAACCATTTCACCTTTGCATTTTCTCTGGATACTTCACACTCCAATACCGCAGTGGCTTCCTCTTCGACCGTCTGGTCCTCAAGAGGCTTAGTGAATTCAACTGGGGGTTCTGAAAGAATCATACCAATTAGCCAAGGTGTTTCTCCTTTCCTTCTCCAAGAGTTTTAGCACCTCCTCAACTTTCCTCTTGTATCTTCAGGGCTTTTTCTATTTGTAAGTTTTGATTCCATTCAGATATTTTCCTCTAATAATGATGTTTCATCATTATTTGTACATATAGAGGAAAATCGTTTTTTTTTTTTTAAAGATTTTATTTTTCCTTTTTCTCCCCAAAGACCCCCAGTACATAGTTGCGTATTTTTAGTTGTGGGTCCTTCTAGTTATGGCGAAAATCGTTTTAAAAAAATATTAAATATCAAGGAAATAATAGCCAACTCTTGGTTAATAAACTGATAGATACTTCATCTGATAATTATTCATTTGATAATTTGATAATTAGTCTTCCTCCAGCTGTTTATCAAATGCAATAAAAACAGCGAGAACAGAAAGAGGAAGTAAAACCTATTCTAGTCAATTTTGACTCCGTTTTTTTTTTAACAGTCAACGAAGTATTTTGTTAGGCCATAAAGTAAAATTAGACTTTTGGATATTTGGTGTATTTTAATGATCTATGGTACTCATCAAATAGAGATCACTGAGAGCCGGCATTATTTTGAACCTCTGCATTACACATGTATTTAAAAATAGGCCTTGTAATTACCTTTCACAAAGAGTTTGGCTTGAGTTTTGAAATCTTTTGCTGTTAGTTGGACTTCTCCAGCATCTTCTAACTTTACATCCCTCAGAGTAAGTGTGTGAACTCTTCCTTCCGAACGTGGGACCACCTAGTTTTTTGAAAAACAGTGCACTTTAAGAATATATGAAACAGTAATCCAATATATTTAGCTGCATTTAATTCATTTAGGTAAATGGTTTGAAACAGTGCTTTCTAAGTTGTTTTATAATCATATATATAGCACATATGTATTTGAAAATGATTTTAAATAATAGTTTGAAATCTTATAAGGAAATTTTAGGCTTTCCCTTACATAATTACTAGGTGATCTCCTACGTTGAAATGCCTAGGCAAATTTCTGTTTATATTTGTGTTCTTCTGTATATATATGCATGCATATATATATTTTGTACATATATATACACCTATAAAATATATATAGCCTACATTCTACTACTGGGTTTATATATATATAAGGGAGGAACTTAAGCTAAATCATGAAAATAAGGGAAAAAAATGATTGCATATGGTAAGCTGAAAGTAAGCCTTATTTTCTACGGTGTTTGCCATGCAACAATGAGCTAGAATTCTTCCCACTTATTTTAGCAATTAAAATTATTTTGCCAACCAATTAAACCTGTGATGAAAATCATTTGTATAATTTCTTAACTTTGTTCGAAAATGCCATGAAGGTGTTGACTCATCCTCCCTCTCATGTGCTTGCAGCTGAGGCCTGGGAAAATCAGGTCTCAGGGTGCTACAGCAAGGCCATCCTCACAGTGTGGGTAGGACAACTGGAGGTTCTTCTAGTTCTACCTTCTAGAATTCCAGAAGATGCTCTGCCCTGTTATTTAGATTGATTTTGCACTGCTTAAGAGTTCTTTTAGAGTAAAGAAAAATGTAGAAATTTTTATCAGTGGAACTATTTATTCTGCTGGTGTAAAGGAAAGAGTTAGGAATAAAGTTTCATCTAAAGGCTTTTCCTTAATTAAGAGCTGGGCATGGTTATTAATTTAACTACCTTAATAAGTGAGAAAGGCCAAAAACCTAATAAGGGAAAACAAAAAGACAGGAGAAGGTAATTAAGATATGCCCTAGGAACACAGCTGCTTGTTTAAGGACATGGTAGTTGAATGGAAAAAGAATTGTTTAAGTAATGACATTTCAATATAAATTTTGGACTCTGACTTAGGGCTATTGAAAAAAAAAATCTTAGGTTCTAACCCTCCCACAGATATATCTTATCTATTAACACTTTGTTTTATCATCTGACTTCCTCTGAGGCTAATCTAGAATATTCTCTGTTGCCGAGTACTTGGCTCAGAACACAGTGATTCTCGATAAATAGCTGATATATGATATACCTTGACTATGCTTAAAAAAAAAAAGGCAAAACTAACAAGTACTTCATAAAATCAAACCAATAAAATGAATTCTGAAGATTTTTGTGGTGAGTTATATAAGAATAATGTTAGACATCATCCGTTTAAAGTATTGTTAACTTATAATGGAAGCATATTACTATAACACAATAGGCATTATGACTGACTAAGCTATTAAATACAAAATTATCAAAGGCCATTTACGACTTAGTAGTCCTTCTTGGACTGATGGCTAAAGAAAAAACCCTCATTTCTAAAATTTTCCCTTTCAATTTCCTATTCCAACAACCTGTTTTTATTTGGTTGTACTTTTTAGAGGCTAAAAATTTTGCAAAGTGAAGATGAAAGGCCTGAATTAAATTGATAATAGCAAGTTTGTTCTGATAGACCTAATTTAAACAAAGCCTGTAAGATGTAATAAAATGACTTTATTTTTCACAGTTTATGTTAAGTTCTTTTTGAAAAGAGACATTTAAGTAATGTAAGAGCAAGTTCATAAAAGGCTGAAGTATTTCTGGTGACAGAGTAAAGGATTAAAATTCCTATGCCAGGAGAGACACGAAGGGGCCCTATTGGATTGTGGTAAGGTGATCCTTTCTCACTCCAGAAAAAAGTTTAGGAACAATAAGAGACCTTTTTTCTCTGAGTAAAAGAAATATGAATCAGATTTTTAGAAGTCGACATTTTAAATTAAAATAGTATAGTTTTTACATTAGAAACAATGAGAATGATCTTTTAATAAAAAGCTCTTAATTTGACGAAAAGATACTCAGCACAAAAGAGTACTATAATTTGTCGTTAAGTAGTGTCCCTATATACAAATCATGAATTTACAGATCTAAAAAGGATCTTGAAAAGTCAACTTGAAAATTCTCTTCCTTTAGACATGAAAGCAATTAAACCACACTTAATAAGACTAATGCATATTTTAAAACAGCAAACTCGAAGACGGACATGCCGCATCACCCAGCTCAATATCTAGAAGCCCTCAGTGCAAGGAAGCTTTCCGCCCATGTAGCTTAATTCTCATGCTGCCATTTGAATGTACTGCAGCTATTTCCATCCTCGTTGAAGGAGACCAATTGGTCATTATTGCCTGTACAACAGGCAGACTGTACCTACCAGATGACCATTACTGAATTACCCTTTAATCACTAAAAGAATACTAGTTTTTTTGTTTGTCTTAGAATGGATGTTCAAAGGCATTTCCCTTCTAATACTTCAGGCAATGTTGTGGCTTCTTGTTAAACTGGATCTCTTTTTAATCATATTCCTTTAAGTTCAAAGTTTGATTTGTACAGAAGCCTTGATGCTACATTTGATATTATTTCTGTGCTTTATTTCCAACCCATGTTGGACATTTTGTATATATTTTATTTCAAGAATTCAAAATGAATGGTGAATTATCAAGATAAAACACACACATTGTTTTGGGGGGCAAAATACATAGCTCACTGTAGGTAAACTGTATTTTGGCCCTATCTGAATAATCGCCTCAGTTTTTACTTAAAATCTTGGGTAAAATCTTGGGCATAGAAAAGCTAACACCAGGAGCTGGTTATTTCCTAAAACTTCTTAAAGTTTATTTGTTCATACATGTGGATAACCACAGAGCCCTTCTTTCTGGTCAGTACTATCAGTTGCACTTTAAATAGTCCACTTGCATTCCAGACTTTGTACAGCTCAAAGCACTTGAGGGTTAAAAATAGCTTTGGAGAAATGCTTGAAGAGCAAATCTGCCCAGCAATTATCTCAACTACTTGATCAACTGCCTGAAATGGAATCTCAGTCCTCTCGGCAATCCCCTCATGTGCAGAACACTAGATAGCACGGACAGAATTAGTCATAAAACTTGCTGTGCACCATTGTTACAGTGCATCCAAGCAGAAAGCCTTTTTGATCTTTCCTGTCTTCCAGTTAATCAAATAAACTATCACTGATAGCTAATGAGCGTTTTCCTTTTCTTCAAAACCCTAAAACTTGATGGTTCTTAAAATTTTTATTTCCATTTCAATAAAAATATCATCAGGCTAAACCCAACAAAGATTGGAAGAATCTGTGTTACAATTTCAGCAGAAATCAGGGGAGAGTAGGAAAGAGAAAGGGAAAGGGAGAGGAGAGAACATGAGAAAGAGCAAAGAATAAGGAATATACGAGAGGACAAAAAACCTGAGAGAAAAAGGAAGAACAAGACAATGCAATGAACCAGATGCCTGCTTTTTACCTTATCGCTGGGCTCCAGTTTCTTCCCTTTGAGATACCATTCCACTGGGATATCCTCATAAGAGAGCTCGCAGTCGAAAGTGGCTGTTTCCCCTGCAGTCACCGTGACATCCTTCAGGGGCCTCAGAAGACCAATTACTCGTGCTTTTCGAGAGGAAGGAAGCAGCTTTGGATTACTCATTTTGTAATTCCAAAAGAATAAATACAGACTTAGTTATTAATCTCCATGGTTGCTTTCTTCAAGAAGGAAAGAGCCACAGGACTGGCCTCTATTTTAACTCCTGTGTGAACGTGGCCCTGTGGTGCCGAGAAGGGGAGAGCTGGTAGCTGGAGAGTGGGTATTTGTAGGGGCCCTTTCGTTCTGATGTACAATTTGCGCTGCATCTGTCTCTCTGCCAGGTGTCAAGTTCCTCTTGCTACATAAGGTATGTGACTTCCAAAATAACTAAGACTCTGATTGGAAGAGGACAAGGGCCCCTCAATCACACAGCCTGTCCATATCCATCAAACACTTTGCACCTTCCAAAAATGTTACTCTGATGCTCCTTGCCTCCCCTCTTGAATCTGAAATGCCCACACAGCAAAGTTTTTCTTTACAGTGCTACAGTTGTACAGCAACTTGAGTTCTGCAGTCTTTCAGGGTTCTGAGTTAGAGTCTTATTGTATGTATATCTACTTTGAATGAAAAGATTACAAAGTAGGAAAATCTGACTTGCTTAATTTTCTTTTGTTCAGGCAGCAAGGTCAATTTCCAAGGACATTGTTCAGACGGCAAAGACATTTCCAAAACTTTAGAATTTGAACCACGTGCATATTCGGATGTCAAAGAAGTAAATACAAGAAAGCCAGTTTCTGTGCTTTGATAAGGTTTTCTAATTAATGAAATAATTCCAATTAATTTCCCTCACGTTCGTTTACTGCAAAAGGCTATACTGCATTTTCAGCAGAAACACAGAATACTTACGTTTTACTCGGAGGTGGGCACTAGATTTAACATTGGCAGCTTGGAAATCCACCCCACCGGCCTGGTCCAGGCGGCAGTTGTGCAAAATTAGGAAGTGCGTTTTGCCTTCTTCCTTGATCTCACAGTCCTGTACCGAAAGAGAGAGGTTTCATAAGAAATCATTTTCCCTGGGATTTTTCTGAGGATATATTATCTTAATTAAAGGAATGCTACTAAATAACTGTTGAGGAGACTTTATATAACTTTGAGCTTGTTTTGTGAAATAAAGCCTGTGAGTACCATCATGAAAGCAACAAGTAGCATCATGAAAGTTTATTTTAGCTGCATAATTCTGAAACAACTAGCAGCATCACAGTAGTATCTACAAACTTTACTCACTATGCTGGAACAGAAATAATGCAAGTGTGCTTGTCCGAGCCCAGCTGTAGACCCTAACATCTCTTACAGAGAGCCTGATATCATGTTTAAATGCCCTGCATGCACTCGACTTTTCACCTGTTCTTTTCTATTTCACACAGCTTCTCTAAGTCTTGACAAGTTCAGAAATAGACTTACAGGTGTTTGGAGCAGTGCCTCTCCCTTGAGTTTCCAGTTGGCATGGATATCATCTTCCGAGATTTCGGTTTCAAAGCGGGCCGTCTCAGTCTCCATCACCTCCACACTGTACAGGGGTCGCACCAGTTTAATTTCCCGATCTAGAAAAGTGTAGTGTCAGCATGTGTCATTAGCCTCTGGCAGAAATAACCTCAACAGCTTCGAGAGTAAAACTCATGGAAATTTCCTTACCCTCAATGTCAAGCTTTCCTGAGGTCTTGTCTGTCCCACAGTCGCAGGTGTACTGTCCAATATCTGACTTTAAGGCTTTCTTCAGTATTAGCATGCGCTTCTTGCCATCTGCCTTAATAATAGCATTTTTGGATGGCTTTATTTCCTCCCCATCCTTAAACCACTTCACCGGTGCATCTGCTTTGCTAATTTCACACTGTAGAACCACTTCATCTTTCTCTACGCCAGTGTAATCTTGAAGCTTTCCTGTAAAGTATGGATCTCCCTCTGCAAGTAAAGCATACGTGAAAAAACTTCATTAACCATCTAGGGAAATGAAAATCTCCTGGAAACTTTAAGGGGCAGTTCATAGAGTCCTGGGTATATTTTAAAATTGCACCAAGCTTTCACTCATTTAACATGCTTATGTTCAAAAGTTCTCTACATGTTAGAAAGGGAATCAATGTATAGGATTTATCAAGATCTAATCTATCGATATTATATTTTATTTATTTTATTTTATTTTATTTTATTCTTTTGGTGAGGAAAATTGGCCCTGAGCTAACATCTGTTACCAATCTGCCTCTTTTTGCTTGAGAAAGATTGTTCCTGAGCTAACACCTGTGTCAGTCTTCCTCTATTTTGTATGTGGGACACAGCCACAACACGGCTTGAGGAGCAGTGTGTAGGTCCATGTCCGGGATCTGAACCCACGAGCCCTGGGTCACTGAAGTGGTGTCCATGAGCTTAATCACTACACCACCAGGCCGGCCCATATATTACATTTTAAAGTATTTTCTTAACAGTAGTTTGAAAGACACTATGAAATTTAGCTTCAAGGATAATTATGTGTTCCTTCATTATTCAGATTAATTTCTTAGCAAATCTATTATGTCTACTTTACCTTTAAGGTTCCAGGGTCACATTATTAGTTTTTCTCAATCAATTAATAGTTTGCATTTATATTAGACTTCATATGTAATCTGCTTGATATCAAGGGGCCAAGAAAAACAATGAGGTTTATTAATGTAAGTTTTGTGTTTCCTCTTTCATTAGAAACTTGAAAGACACTTTAGTGAAATAATTTTGATGAAGTGAGGAGATAGGAAGTATTTCCATTCCTGTTTTAAACATGACAGAGCCAATAATTAATTAAGAGTTTTAATTTTGATTTTAACTGGCTATTTTGTGACCCCAAGTCTTTATTACCTTAAAGTCTTTATATTTTTAAGTAAACATATTTCAGAAATAAGCCTGATAACATATACGATAGTTCCTTAAAGATAGGGGCTGCTTCCATGCACTATAACCCCTGTAATCAGTACTCCACAAATTTCTGCTGAATTTAATGCAATAAAACTAAATTGAAGAAAGCACCTACCAAGCACAGTGAGTTTAGCTTCTGAACTCATCCCCATAGCTTCTACTTTAATTTGAGAGGTGTCATCAATAGAGAGGTTTTTGAATGTGATGGAATGAATCTTCCCTTCATCTTCCATTGAGACCAACTTGGTGGTGTGCAGGCGCTGGTCGTTTTTGAACCACTTGACGCGGATGTTATCATGGGACAGCTCCACAGTAAACACGGCACTTTCCCGCTCCTTGGCTGTTACATCCTTGAGTGGGGTGAGGAATTTGAGCCGGATTCCTATCAAGAAAAAAACCCTGATTTACTCCAGCTCTTTGAGGAGGAAATATAAAAATAAAGGCCAAAAAAAAAATCACTTAAAAGTGGCTAATCTGACAAAAAAAAATTTACCTTCAATGATCAGTTTGCCACTTGTGTGCTTATCTTCAGCTTCAAAGATGTATTTTGCTTCATCTTCAAAAGCAGCTGATTTGATCACCATTGAATGCTTAGTGCCATCCTTTATAAGCTCAATTTTGTCATCACCTGTGATTTCTTGGGTTCCTTTCAGCCAACGGAATGTTTTGGGTTCCCTGGATACTTCGCACTCAAACTTAGCCTCATCTTTCTCAAAGACTTTAACATCACTGAGAGGTGTGATGAAGATAAGTGGCAATTCTGAAAAAGAGGATGGTGTGGATGAAGCCAGAATATGCTTCCAGTCATGACCCCTGATCAATTCAAGCTCTCATAAGAAATCTGCAAAGAAAATACAAGAGGGTAGCTGACAGGCAGAACATACCTTTCACTTTCAGTTTGGCTGCAGATTTAGCATTGGCAGCCTGGAAGGAGACCTCTCCTGTCATATCCAGCTGGCAGTTATAAAGGACCAGAATATGCTTCTTCCCATCTTCAATGATTTCACAGTCCTGTTTGGAGTGAGGGGTAGAAGGAAAGAGAAAGAACATCATTTTCATATCTGGTTATTCCTGCAATTCATCAAGAGATTTCATACCAGAGGTGTATCTTTTTTCACCAACAACCAACCAAGCCCCCTCCTGTGTGATCAGATAATCTTGACTTACAGGGGAAGCAGTTAAAGGCTCTCCTTTTAACTTCCACTGGCCATGAACATCTGGTTCAGAAAGCTCAATTTCAAAGCGAGCTGTTTCACCAACAAACAATTCTACTCCACGCAGAGGTTTTTCCACTTTTATTAGTCGAGCTGAAATGATACAAGTTTGGTTAGAATGACGGAACAAATAAACCACAGGTTCAGATAGGGCAAATTTTAAATTTTTGAGCAACTCACCCTCAACATTAACATTTGCTGTTGTCTTGTCTGTGCCACAGTCACACACATATTCGCCTTTATCTTTAAGTTCTGCCTTTTTGATTTTTAAGATGCGGCGCAGGCCGTCTGACTTGATGGAGTATTTGGGTGAAGGTTCAATCTCTTCACCATCTTTGAACCATTTCACTGGCACATCTTTGCTCACTTCACACTTCAGAATAATCTCATCCTTCTCGACTCCAGTTTTGTCATGTAATTTCACAGTGAAGTAGGGATCGGCCTCTGTAAAAGACATTCAGCAGGTCATCAGGAGAATGTGCAAATGAAATTTTATTAAAGAGTTACACGTTGCAAAATATTTAACTACTCCCCACTCCCACCATCCAAAAACTGGCGATCAAGTTCTAGTAGTCACATTTACCTAAGACCTTTAGGTTTGCTGTGGAGCTCAGGTCCTTCACTTGAGCTTTTATCTGGGATATATCATCCAGGGTCACTTCTCTCATTTCCAATTTGTGAGTTTTGCCCTCAGATGAGATGAGTACAGTTCTGCTCGTGTGGAGTTTGACATCATTTTTGAACCAGACTACATGCATTTTTTCATGAGAAAGCTCACAAACAAAAGTTGCTGTTTCACCTTCTTTCACTGTTTGATCTTCAAGAGGCGATATGAACTTCAATCTTATACCTACAATGTAAGCATGGATAAAATGCTCAGAAACACAATTTACTTTCAGAAATCTCTCACTCTAATCTGCCTGGTTACAAAGGATATGTTTCACATGGCATTTATTTATTCATCTTTTCAAATTGAGCTATCCTCCATTAAAAAAAATTAAGGGAGTTGTTTTGGTAGCAATGTGAAAGTAGAGTAGTGGTGCCAGTTGTCACTTGCAGCTATTAGAACACGGTTCTATCTTTAGAAGCCATATATTTAAGCCATATCTTTAAAGCCATATATTTATATGCCTAAATATGGGATGTTACAGGCAGATCTCATCAGCTGTTACCTGTAACAAATAATCGTGCTGAGGTCGTCTTGCCCTCCACCGAAGCGGTATAGACCCCTTCGTCATCAAATTGAGAATTATTGATGACAAGAATGTGTTTCTTTCCATCAGTAATGATATCAAACTTGTCAGATGACTTGATGATATCAGGCCCTTTAGACCATATAACGTTTGCCTCTCGGGTGAGGACACATTCAAATCGAGCCTGTCGCTTTTCTGGAACAGTGACATCCTTCAGGGGCACAGCAAAGTCAAGTTCGATTTCTGAAAATCAAATGGTAAAAATGAGTTTTTTCAGAATGCAGAGGGATATGAAATGAGGTTGAGCCCACGCCGTGAGTTCTAAAAGCCCCTACCTTTTACTGTCAGAATGGCCGTCGTAATTGCATTGAGGGCCTGGTAAAGGACTTCACCAGCTTGGTCCAGTTTGACTTTGTGCAAAGTTAAGAAGCGTTTCCCACCTTCTGCTTTGATTTCACAAGTCTGAAAAACAATAGTTTTAGTTAGTATTTGAATGAGAGAAATTCCCTAGAGGAGAAAAGTTTCAGATACGGATTTCTACAGAGTTAAAAAATTACTACTGGTAAAAGTAAGTAAAAATGTCTTGTCATAAAATTTTTAAAAATTGTCTGAGCTGTCCACAAATAGCGCATCAAATTTCTTCTCCTCTTTGAGACTTTAGAAGCCTGAAGTAACTCCATCATTGTTGAACCACATTTGAATGTCAGACTTGAATATAGAATGTAGTTATTTTATATGACTAACAACTGAAAATGGGAAATTACTCACAGGTGAAGGCCTTAGGAGTTCTCCCTTCAGTTTCCATTGTCCAGGAATGTCTGCCTCTGAGATTTCTGCATCAAAGCTTGCACTTTCTTTCTCATAAATGGTAACATCCTCTATTGGTTTAAGCAATTCAACTTCGCGGTCTGTATTTGTCAGGGATGAAATAACACAGTGCTTTAGACAATCTAACGATGCTTTGTTCTCATATTTTTTTTGGGGGGGGATGTGTTATTTTGCCTTATGCACACACAAAACTTATCTTTTAGAATAAAAGGTAAGATTTTTATACCTCCAAGTGTTAGCTTTGCAGGATATCTTTTCCCTTCAATTTCCACTGCATATTCATCAATATCTTCTGGTGTGGCATTCTTAATTTTGAGGGATAGATGATTTCCATCTTTCACTATCTCAGTCTTATCATTTGGTTCCCAGGGGATTTCATCATATCCTTTGAACCACTTAATGTTTGGAGTATCCTTTGCTATATGACAGGTGAAAACAGCTGTCCCCTTGGGTTTCACATGCTGATCTCGTATGGGTTTCACCAGCCAGTCTCTAATGACTTCTGTATGAAAATGAGGTCAGAAAAGTAATTATGATCTGCACAAGTAATATAAATAGCTTCCTTAGTAAATTTCAGAAATTGAAAAAAATTCTCAAAATTGGACATAATTATTTATCTGTATGATATACTGATATTTCTTCCTCTTAGATAAAGCACAAGGCTCTTATTCTGATGCTGGGAAATAAAATTCTCTCTTCCATTTTCTTGGTATAATAATAAGTAGAACAAAATTCCCCAGCAAAGTACTAACCTACGACTTTTACGCAAGATGAACATTCCAGGTTGTTGGCGTTTTCCACAGTAACTGTGTACGTTCCGGCGTCAGTGTCATCTGCATCATTGATAGTCAGGGCCCGCATCAAGCCAATGACACCAGGCACAATTTTGCCAGGCTTCTCCACCACAATCTTCCCATCCTTCCTCCAGACCACATCGCGCTCTTTGTTTAACTCGCAGCTCAAGTACAATGGCTGTCCTTTGACCACTGTGACTTCTTCTTCAAGCGTTTTCACAAAGCGCACAGGAAGTTCTGTGGAGAATTTCAATATTAACAATCTGCAAAGACTTTTCAATACACACAATATTTTCAATGAAATAAAATTTGGAAATAAGAGGTTCTAAAATTATAATAAAAGTTGCTACTGAGGTTTATTGTGTTAAAGTTAATATGGGCCATATTCAGAATACTGGAAATTACCTTCTACAATAAGTTTTGCCGTGGAGGTCTTTTCTTTATTTCCCAAACGTAAAACACAGGTGTATTCGCCAGCATCAGAAAGCTGAACATCAATGATATGCAGCTTTCTGTCTTTACCATCTGCGATGAATCTGTGTTTGGGGCTCTCACGGATATTGCTACCATCTTTCATCCAGCTTGTAATGGCAGTAGAGGGAGAGACTAGACATTCAAAAATTGCAGAAGAGCCAACTGACTCTGCTTCGGTCAAGACGATGTCTTTGATTTCTTTCACAAACTTCAGTGGCACAGCCTTCAGCTGGTAGGTGAACGGGGCTTCATCAGGAGGTTTCTCCCCACCACTTCCTGGTCTCAACTTTTTCTTTTCAAGTTCTATTGGTGAAGGAGTCTTTTTGGCTACACCTAATTCAAAATAAAATTAAAAGTTGATTTGGCATTTCTGTCAGGGTGAGAAAGTGCATACTTGGCTGCCTGGTGGATGAAACCAGTGACAGAGCAACTAGAAGTCAAGAACAGATCATTACAGACCAGGCAATTGAAAGGTCCACTGAATTTACATTGCCTTCTTTCAGACAGGAAAATGAGATGGCATAAAGAATCTATGAATAATAAACGCTCTTCATTTTGCCCAATTTTAAAGAGTATAAAATATCTAAATCAAAGCCGAGTCATTTTATCTGTCATATATAAATATCATGTATGTGAATAATGAAGTTAAGAACTTGGAGAGTTTGTTATGCTAAAATATGTTGGTTATATAAATAATACCCACTTGAATAATATTAGAGATGCATTATTTGAAATACCAGAAGACATACTAGTTTTAGCAGAATCAACTAGGAATAATAAAGATTGTTATAAATTTTGAAATTTTTCCCCCTTGAATGTAAAGTTTTCCATACTGAAAGGTTACAATACAGGTACAGAGAAATGCATGTTACCTTTGATGGGACCTTTCGGCTTGGCAGCCTCCTCTTTGGGTGCTTTGGCTTCTGAAATAGAAAGAAAACTCAGCATTTAAACACTTTTCCGCCTTATTTCATGCCAAGTAGTAAACCACGCAGGGTAAATTGTCCTCTTTATTATAAATATTAACCTATAAAAAGAAATTGGTTTTATTTATATGACTTCTATGGAGAATACTTTGATATTTCCAAGAAAGCACATTCTGAGAATAATGTGACCAAGCTAAATTGTCAACATATTTAGGATTAAAAAATTCTTTCAGCGAGTGCCTTTATTCTTCTCCCATTTCTAGACGGCTTACTCTTGCCTTGTGAGGAAGAGTTTTATTCTTGCTTAGTTATGCAAAGTATTTTACATGTTTATGTATCTGTTGGTTATATGAACCAAGGAAATAAGTTTTGGTCAACAAAGAATCACTGTAGGATAAAGGGAAATGGTCCAGAAGTTACCAAAAGCCCTTATTTTTGTGTTTAAGTTGAGCAGACAAATCCAGGGAAGACCAAGGGAAAAGAAAGGGTCTATGTGCTACACGTGTATGGATTCCTTTGAAGATTCCCTTAATTAGACAATGAACCAAAGCAGAAGCGAGACAGTTCCTGAATTTAGAGTTTAATTCAGTTATTAATGCAGGGGCAGTATAAACTGTAGAACTAGTTCTTTGGCTTCAAGAGATAAGCGAGGATAAGTGAGGAAAGCTTAATTTTTACACATACTTAATTAGCCCAATGGCAGTGATCATCTTTTTCTGAATTATAAAAGGTATCGCATTGAAATTATAAAAGTTTAAAAGTAAGAATAATGCCCAAATCATAAATATCAGTGATAAAATATGTTAATGTAAATATTAAAATTAAACTACAGTCGAAAGAACATAGTATATTGACTCATGTCATTAAACACAATAAAACCCCAAATATTTCTGGAGGGCTTACTAAGCACCAGGTACTGTGCCAAGTGTTTTGCATATATTTAATCCTCACAATAATCCTATGGGGCATATATAATTATTATTCTGATTTTACAGATTAAGAAATTAAAATTTAAAGAGATTAAATAAGTCGCCAAAGATCAAATGACACGTATATTTATCAATGATCAATACACATCAAATCATTTTTGGTTTTGAGATTATCACCTAAGTGATGAACTATTAAAAGTTCATGTACAAATAGTAAGTACCTTAAGTTTGGCCTGAGATAGTCATACCGCTAAGTGAGTACATTTAAGAAAATCATTATTGATCTAAATTCTTATATAGATTTAAAGGCTGAACTATGCAGTCTTTTTTTTCCATTGTAGTAAGATATACTTAACATAAAATTTACCATTTTAGCCACTTTAAAGTGTACAATTCAGTTGCATTAAGTACATTCACAATGTTATGCAACCATCAAGACCACCTATTTCCAAAACTTTTTCATTATCCCAACATGCAGTCTTTTTAAAAAATGAGAAATGATTCCTCCAGGGCACATGGGCAATTTGAAGCTCCACTGGGATCCCTGTATGTTTGTCCTTAGAGTGTCTCTCCGTCTCCTTTGTTCTCATCAGCCTTGAACATACTCATTACTTAATCTCAAAAGCATATAAAGAAATGGTGCGTCGCAGGAATGTACATTCCAATCAAAACACAATATGCACCACTGGATGAAAGACTAGGTTGGTAGAGGATATCAGATGAAGAAAATTTAATCAAGAACTTATAAAACCCCCACAGTGGAAATGATGCCTACGTTTCAGCATAAAGAAGGCTTGCATTTTAATCAAGTATGAATCCTTTTATGAAGCTACCATAACAAACAAGCAAAAAGAAAGCTACAGCATACATACCTGCTTTCTTTCCAACTACTGGCACGGTCACTGGGGCTGCGATGGGGGTTGGTGCAGGCTCCACTGGAGGTGGTTTGATTATTTTCACCTCTGCAGAGAGATGTCCATTGCATTAATGTATTCATTTGTCACTTCCTGAAACCTCATTTGGTGGCCCATTTGCCATTTCTGATGCAACTTTAAAGTCTTCAAATAACTATTTTTTTCAGAGAATAATATATTCTAACTCTAATATATTCTATATATAATAATATAGTCTATATATTTAATATATTATATTCAATAAAATATAACGTATTCTTACAATATATTGGGACATTAGAAATCATTTGCTGCATACTGACTTTGACTTACTTTTTCTTATAAACTACATGTTATTTGTGGGAAGCCTGAAGGAATATGCTATGACCTTGAGCTTGCTTACCTGGTTCGGGCTTTGGTTTCGGTTCAGGTGCAGGGAGAGGTATTGGTGGCTTAATTTCGGGCACTGAAAAAAATTCACAGTAATAAGCAGGTTATCACAGTATTTTTTTTTTTTTAAAGATTTTATTTTTTCCTTTTTCTCCCCAAAGCCCCCCAGAACATAGTTGTATATTCTTCGTTGTGGGTCCTTCTAGTTGTAGCATGTGGGATGCTGCCTCAGCGTGGTTTGATGAGCAGTGCCATGTCCGTGCCCAGGATTCGAACCAACGAAACACTGGGCCGCCTGCAGCGGAGCGCACAGACTTAACCACTCGGCCACGGGGCCAGCCCCTATCACAGTATTTTTGAAGGTTTTCACAAAGTCAAACCAAAATTGGGCAGACTTAACATACCCTGGAAGATTTTAGAATTTGTACACATATAGTTACCAAATGGAGTATTTGATCTAAGTTTATTGCACATTTTAAACAAAATATTTGGAAAATATAGCAAGGAAATTTTATTGGTTCTAATGTTGTTAGTCATCTCATTGCCCATAAATACATTTTTTCCTAGTGTTTAAAACAGTAATTTATTTAACAAACTGCTGCTCACTAGCCAATTGCACATGCGAGTGAAACGGTAAACAAATGAAGCATATGAGATGAACAGATTCAGGTCATGTGTTCAAATCTTAATGCCAGTGTAATGATATTTTAAATGATGCATAATTGCATTTTTAGAGACAATTAAGAAAGTGTCAGTAAGTTTTACCTTTTGTTGGTTCGGGAACTTTCTTTTCCCTTTTTGTAACAGCAGCTGGAGGTGCTTCAACCTCTTCAACAGGCTTTGGAGGTGGTTCTGGTACTTTAAGATAACAGGATTATTTTCTAGTGTTATTTTAAGATTTGAATACTTAGAAGTCAACTGATCTGAAACAATCAGATCCAACTATTTTTAAAGAGCCTTATTGATGGCTTTTTAAAACATGTTCTATTCTATCGATTTCTATTTTCTCTTCTTGACTCTGCCTCAATGTATTTTTCTTTCTTTATTCCATCCACTTGCCCAACCCCAACCCATTAACTCTCTCTTTCTAAATCACTTCCATAATAGTTCCCAATAAATACGCCCTTTGGCAATAGGCTGGTGATAAAAATCAATCCACTTAGAGGCCGTCAAATTTTATGAAACATTTGCTGACATCCTCCCTTGAAGTTATTCTGCAGCCAACTTGATTATTTTAGAATCGCTTCTACTGGAAGAACGTAAGTGGTCAAGTACAGGTAATAATAATGATGAAGTACAGGGAAACACATGAAGGCATTGGAAAATTACCATAAACATATTTAGCAGAAGCCGACAATGGAAAACACAGACTATATCACAGATGAAATATGAAGCCAAGTTTATATTTAATTCCACTTATGTTTACAAGATAAACCTTTTGTTAAATGTCCATTTTGTTAAAAGATAATTTCACAAATTTACTGAGATTCCTACCTGCAGGTTTTTTAACTTTTTCTACTTTTTTAGGTTCTACTTTAGGTTCTTCTTCTTCAGGTTTCTTTCTTAGAACTTAAAAGACAAAAAGGTTTATATGTAAACCAAGACAAACTAATGAACATGTTGAATAAGCTTGACAAATGCAAATAACGTACAAAGCAATGAAACTGAAAAGCATGCAACCTAGTGCTGGAAACTAGCATTGACACTAACAATGCTTTTTTAAAAAACAACAACAACAAAAGTTATGTTAATTAGAACAGTACTCAGAGTCACTTTATATCTATGTAGTCTGTTCAGAGACAAATCTGTGGCAGAAATGACCCAAACACAAAATGAATAATTTGAATAGCAAGAAATTCTAATCATAACTCAATGTTATAATTTAATGAGGAGTATTTAAATAAGTATAAAGTTTATTTAAGTGGAGATCTCTAAAGAAACGTAGCCTACAAATCAGTAATTCTATGTGAAGACAATGTTAGAACTTAATTCTTTATTTGACTATCTTGCTTCTAATTCTTCAATATTTTATTAGTAGGAAAGAAACGTTTAGTTTTTTAAAAAATGTTATTTATTAGTTGTGGTGATCCTGTGTCACACTTTAAAACCAAATACCGAAATTAAGCTTAAATAGTGTGGTGTAATTTAGAGTATTTAATAGGTTTAGTGTATTTTACTACATAATTTGACTATAAAAATGACAGCTATGGTCATTGTTATTGGTTTAAAATATTATCAATTGAGTTATGTCTATTAACATGGTAAATGTCAAAATACCGTGAAAACTCACAAAATTTCTGTGCTCTTTTAAAAACGATTTGGAAATGATAGCCTTCTTAATTTTCAATGCCACTACAGATGAATTTTGATAAATAGGAAATTTAATTCAAAGAAAACCAAGAGACAGAAATATTTTGTAAGCTTTCAAGTCTAGTATTTGGACACTTAAAGATGGGAGAACGATTGAAAAATACTATACCGCTTTTGAGAACAACTTCTTCCTTTGGTTGCGGTTTAGGTTCAGGAAGTAATTTGCGAACTTTCTTTTCCCCTCCAAGCACTTAAAAGAACAGGATTTCAAATTTTGAAGTGAATTCACGTAAAAACTAAACTTCAACAAGAAAAATGTCTCTTTCAAAACTAGTTAGCTAGAGTGCCTCAAGTAATAATTTTTGTTGCACATAAATATCACAGAATTTAAAAGCAAATAATCCACTTTAAGACATCTCCTCTGCAACCATCTATATAACGTTGTCATGAAATTCGATTGTATTAACTGCAGGCAAATTTATTCATCTTAAATGAGCGTAGAAGATGTTGTCTATACTGACTTTATGAATCTTTCATCAAATTACAGAGTTCTTGACAGCATCTTTGCCCCAATCTGCAACCGTAGATTGCCAAATCTACATTGATATCTCCCTGATCATTAATTACATTAAAATGATATTGCTAGGTGTTAGTGTCATCATTCAGTCTTCTCCACTGATGAGAGAAGAAAACCAAGGGACCTGGTTTATGACCTTGATGTTGGGAAAGGACCAAATCGTTTTCTGAACAGAAGGGAAATATCCTTTCTTAAAGTCTCCTTTTTGAAATAATTCTGACTTATAGAACTATAGAATTTGAAAGCTGGTGTTGGAAGCTTATTTTTAATGAATAAAAAAATGTTCTTGAATTTAGACTAAAAGTGACCCATGGAATTCTAAATTAACTTCCTTTTGTGTCTTCAGTGAATCCTGGGCTTGGTGGATGATGTTATTATGTAGAGAAGCCTCCTATTCCTACCATAGTCCTCATGGATTTGAATGGAAACAAGAAGAGAAATACTTGGAGATTACTGAACCACTTTACCTCCCTCCTGTTGTCAATAAAAATCTAATTTAAAAACATTATTTATTTGTGTCACATAACATTATATTTGTTCACTCATATGAAATCTGAATTTCTTAGATATTTCTATAAAATGTCCCGTTTGGTGTTTTAAATAAGACATTTGAAATCATTAAATAGCTTTGTTATGTGATAAAGATAACCTTACCTAACTCTTACTCCAAAAATTTAAACAAATAAAGGCAAATACACAAATATTTCACTTTAATGATCTTTTTTCTAACGTCAAGTATTTTAAGTAAAATTTCACCATTAAACATTAAATTTTTTTATCCTTGATAAACTGTTCTGGCCTTCAATACTATTTTAGAATTACCAGTATTCTTAATGTATAACTATTTTCATTGATCGAACCTGGAGAGATCACGCATCTAATTAATCCAAGTTGGGATGGTGTGACATCCTTTACTTACATAATGGACAAAGTGAAAACACATCTGTTCACTTGTTTTTCAATATTACTTTATTTTTAAGATCTTATTGACATTTGAGACTCAGGTGCAGAGCACACGACTGTAGCTATTATTTTTAAAATGACTATATGCCATTACTTTCCATTTTAATGTTTATGAGTAGCTTTGTAATAATCTTTTACTAGTAAATATGCATAGTAACATTATTTTGTAAACTCCATTTTATAAATCAGGAAATGTATCTTCAGATAGGTGATTCTTCCAAAATTCCAGAGTGAATCAAGAACAGATTCAATTGCTGGGTCTGAACATCCTGATTCTTAAACGAAACACTGCTACTTGGTATACTTACTAGAAAAATTAACAATTTTATTTTTAAAAGATGTTTTCTAGACTTTTATGATCCACTTATTTTTCTTTAGGGTTTAAGTTTAGTTAGGGAAAAATATCGTTTAAAGAGAAATAAATTTTGAAAAATGACCTGCAATGATAATGAAATTTCTCTAAAACATGAGATCTGTACACCTGAAAGAATGTCTTTAGCTTAGTGAGAGGAAAGTGACAGAAAAGCCACGAGGAAATTCCTATGAATCATTTTATTAGTATAGAAAGAGGATATGACTTTTTTTTAGTGCTTATAACACTGGCTAAAATATTGTTTTTCAAGACAAATTCTAAAACTTTCTACTATTAGCTCTCAGTATTTTAACCTAAGATGTGTCCTGATATTAATTTCACCTAACCAGTAAAAGGTGATGTTTTGAAGTTTAGGAAAATGCGAGAACACATATGTAGATGAGACAAAGATAAACAACATTTATCCATAGAATGTAGGAAATTGGTGGGAGACAAAGGAAGCAACACTGATGAGCCAGGACCATAAAATCTACAGAAAGACATGAAATGAATGACACTACTATGATTATTTTAAAAAGAAAAAGAAAAGAAGAATACTCTAGAGGGCAGGAAGAGCAAGGAGTCAGATGAAGGCATACTGCATATTAATATATTTTCTAGACTGTGAAATACCTTTCAGAGGTTTAAGCTCCACTTTTTCTGGAACCTCAGGTTTTTCAGGAACTTTCTTCTTTGAAACAGCTTTAAAGAATATGAACTTACTTTTATTATTTGTATATTTAAACAAATGTGAAGCAAATTATTAAATACTTGCTCCAAGAATCAAAATCAAGCTTTGTTTATAACCAAAAAGCATTAACAGCAGCCAAGAACAGCCACCAAAGAACATACAAGAGGCATTCAAACCATGAAAACAGATTGCAGTTTTACTCCAAAGTTGAACAGTAAATTAAAGTCTGGTTGAGACGGAAGACAGTTTTTGTTTTTCATAGGAGGAAGCAATTTTCCTTTGAGTATAAATTTTACATTAAGGGAAATGTATTTAAGTATGTGTCCTCATGGCGCATCAGTCAGCAGATGGGTAGCCTTTTAATAAGTGCTCACTTTTTCTATGTCTGACTTAAAATACCAGAAGTTCCCTCTGCAGGCCAGGAGGGGTGTAAAGGGGTGAGAATCATTAGAAGCAAAGTCTTTCTCTGGAAGATTCTGTCTTTGTACATGTGTAGGTGAGAGTGGGAAAAGTGCTTATCTAAGATTATATGTAGATTATTTTAGATTGGGACATCTCATGACACCACAAATAAGACAACATTTAATTAAAATAACAAGAATAATATGCTTTCGCCAGTTTATTTCAGCTTTTAAAGATGCTGATGTTTTTAAAATTAAGCAATATTACATCGATTCAAAGAAAAATCTAAATGCAAAAAGAATGAAGGGAAGAGCACTGGATAGCAAATATATCCATAACCACTCTTTCTGGCTAAGCCAAGAGGACCACCACAGAACACAACTGGGTTTTTACTGAGTTGCAAAAGAAAAAAAAGTGGAGGGGCAGTGAGAGATCATTCACATGCTTTCCTTTCATGGTATATGAGCACATAGCTATTGGATGTCATAAATATATTACTTACTATATATTTAAAAGCACATGACATACTTTAAGAACAAAGTTTTGGCCTTTGTATAAATTTGTTACTGCAATATTAAAAATATCTTGTAAAGATTCCTTATACATTCCACATGCATAAGAGCCCAAAGATATGCATAGCAATCAGGCTTTGAAATCAGAAAACCCTTCCTCCCCACTCCACACAAGAAAGTTGGTTGGACAGGCCCTGCATCCAGATGTCCAGGATGAAGCTACCAATGCACTTTTTGACATCTAGGACAGCGGGCATGGCCTGCCAAGGCACCCCTGGGCTCCTGGAGCAGCAGGAAACATGGGTCTTTATGTAATTCCCACGCTAAGTCATGTCTGGAAGCGCACACTTCCAAAAGTAATAAATTTTTGCAAGCACTATTTCAGACGACTAGACAGAAGTTTGAAGCAAGTTAATACAACTTTGGAAGAGGTATTTTATACCTTTAAGTTGGGCTATTTTCTCCTTCACGTCTTCCTTAGGTGGAGCAGGAGCAGGAGCTGGGGGCCTTGGTTTGAGTTTTGGTTTCTCAACAACCTTCTTTTCAGGTTCAGGTTCTTGAAAGAGTATTTCAGGAGTGTTAGTGTACATATACATATGTTAATTAGTATGTGGATATACACTATATTCAGTCGAAATTTAAATATACATATGAAGTAAAAAGTCTTATTTTTTGGATATATAATATTAGTGTCCAACATAAAACATAAAAATATCAACACTATACACAGATGATGAGAGATATAGCAGAGGCACTAATAAAAACAACAAAGGAAGCATCCACATAAGGCACATTGACATGAGACAAACATTACAAATGATGTGGATACATAAGAACAAGACACACATTTAAAACACAGAACATCATACATACGGATGTAGAGACCTACTATACATGTAGAACAACATAAACCATGTATATTTCAAGATGAAGAATATGATGATGAAGATTTAAGACCAATTGAATACCTTGTACTGGTATTTCTTCTGGCTGTGGTTCAGGTTCAGGTTCTTCAGGCTCAATATACTTTTCAATTTCACGTTCTTTAAAGAATGTTGACAAAGGATAAGAGATTGTAATGTAAGATTCTTCCAAAGACACACAAATTTCACGTAGATGCAAAGATTATAGCCACACAAACAGAAATATACAATTCATACAAATTCGCTTGTCTAAAAAAAGAGATAAGATTTCTATTTTCTTATACTTGAACTTTTTATTAACTATTTTATTCGAAGTATGTTGATGGCAAATGAGATGACTTAAAATTTGACATTGGCTTATCATTGAGGATCCAATGCAATTATTCCAGTTTTACCTCAGTAAACTATATCTTTGGAATTTATAATTACCATCAAGAATAATCAAATAATCCAATTAAAGATTTCAAAAGAAGTATAACTATTTGAAAAAATGAAGGAAACGTGACAGATGCTTTTGTCTTTAATTTCAAGAAGGAATGCCACCTTATAAATGGTTTTGTATTTCTAGGTTTTCATTTCTAAAAGGAGTTTCCAAGAGATTAAAAAAATTATATTTACATAAATATATATATACCTTCAACAGGGGGAGGCACTTTTCTACCAATGGTTATGGATGCTCTTTCTTCATATATTATTTCCTCAGCAGACTCTTCAACTTAAAAAACACAGTATTTTATTTTAGACTGTATTTCAAATAGAATACTGTAACTGTTAAGTTGCAACATATCAACCATCAATAACTTTACTACATAAGACAGACAACAGATAAATACAAAAGACTCATCTACAACCAAAGTAAGATGATAAAGACGATTGTCGTCTTTCCAAGATTTATAGAGCAGCCGTGTACCTTCGACAATTGGAGCTTCTGGCTCTTCAGGGATAGGGACAGACACTTCCTCTTCTGGGACGATTTCCTTGGGCACTTCAGGCACTTTAAAGATATTGATTTTGTTTACTATTAAGAATTTAGAAGATGTGCAAGATTCTGCAAAGAGCAGGCAAAGAATATAGGAGAAAGAACTTCATCTTATAAGACTTTGTGGGGAAAATGGTTTTGAGGGCATGATGCTCTTTTGGACATCCTAATTTTACAAATGAACCTTCTCAGCCTTCTTCATTTGCTTCTCTTCCTCTGTGGACCCTTAAATGTAGGTGTTCTCTACTGGTCTAACTTCAATGCTTTAAAAAATTTGCTCTACATTCTTTGAGCAATCACCCCTGCACTCTCAACTGTTATTTCCATGTGTATGACTTCTGGATGTACATCTCAAGCCCCGATCTGTTCCCTAAGCTCCAGGTGCACATTCCCAACTTCTATACTTGAAGAATGAAAAATATATTCACTATCTTCTTTCTAATATCTGTTCAAGGACCCTATGAACCATTCTCATGGCCATCAAGCTTCAACCCTTAGAATCATCTTGGGCTCCTCTATTTCCCTACTTGCTCTGATAATAATCAGACATCAACTGAATCTCATCTCCCTCAAATCCCATCTCTGTTTCCATTTCTACCACGACTGATCTTGTCCAGCTCTTAAAGACCTAAATAACAGCAATGACTCTTTACTATTATCACCATCTTCCAACAGCTTGAACTGCTGCTAGTTACCTTTCTGAAGCCCAACTCCTATTAATTTGTACACCTGCTCCAAAACCTTTGACAATTCCTGTTCCCTACAGAATAAAGTACACGCCTTATACTGGCATTCAAAGAATCCAAAATATGACCCTCATCTTTATATCCAGCCTTATCTTTCAAGATATCCCACAACCAATTCATACTTAAGTTACACAAGTTTATTTGACAGTCCTTGAACTTCCTAGACTCTTCTACCTCTGTGCTTTTTGATATAATCTTGCCTTTGCTTAGAATACCATTTCCTCAATTGCTATATTGAGGAAGCAACCAAAATCAATCAAAGCTTACAATTGTGCTTCTTTCACACAGCTTTCCCTGATCCTCTGCCTGAAATTGGTCTTTCTTTCCTCTGTTTCTGTAGCCCTTTATCCTCACTCTGTAGGTGTGATCGCTTCCTGTCTGTGCTAGAGTTGTGCTATACTTTCTTTCTTCTCACCAGACTTAAGTAGCCTGAAGACAAGATCAGATCTTATCTTTTCTAATACAATGTCTTGTTTATGGTAAACATTCAACAATGATATGCTGAATTGAGCTGTTCTACACACGGAGTGAGAGGAGGTCCTTTTCTACCGCATGTAACCACATCACGGCACAACTGACTCTCATTCACTTTTTTCCCCTCTTGCTTGTTTGTCTCATTTTCCCTCTTTGCCCTCTTTATTTTCCTCTATTTTTCTGTAAAATGTGGTTTTGTGTAAACTTATACTTCAGTATTTTTTTCCCTAAGAATTATTAAAATGCTCAGATAGCATTCAGAGAACATATTTTTTCTCTTCATGGTAAGTACCTTTTTCTGGCAGGACTTCTCGTTTTTTGGTGACAGGCACAGGTTCTTTCTTTACTGGAACAAGTTTCTTGGGCACCTCAGGCACTTTGAAGATATTAGTTTCATTTTAGAAAGAGTACATAAAAAGAACTTAAAATGTTAAGAATAAAGAACCTATAGTTAATGGAAGAGCATTAAAATTAATGGAAACACAATAAGGACGTTTTTGTCCCCAGTTACGCAACAATGAGGACAACTTAATTCGATTCCACTTTAAGACATCAGAGTACTTCTTTTTTTTTTTATTAGGATGTCAATGATGACATGAATACCTTTAGCTTCTGGTTTTTCTGGCTTCTTAACAGTTGGGACTTTCTTCACTGGGACAACTTTCTTCGCCGTCTCAGGTACTTTAAAGATATTAGTAGTATTTAATAATATAAAATTGCAAGGTGCAATATATACACATTAATTTGACAAGTATGTTCAACACTTTAACATACGGATGAGAGTTAATTACGTGATACATCACAATACATAGTAAGGAAAGAGTGTCAAATTTTAGACAGCACACAAAAACGAAGTGAATATTTATTTATTTTAGTATAAGTACCTTTAGGAGGAGGAGCTTCTGGTTTTTTGATGACAGGCACTTTCTTCTCTGGAACAATCTTCTCGGGCTCTTCAGGCACTTGAAAGATAGGAATTTCTTTTAGAGTCAGATGATTATGATGAAAAGTTTAATGCAAAGGAATGAATAAAAAAAGATCACATCTAATTCCTTGGTATGCACATTGGAAAATTCTGTAGGACCAAAGCTTTATGTGTGCAAATGACTTTTGTTCTTGCCAATGAAGCCAAATTTCAAGTAAGGAGATAGCAGACGGACATTTTACCTTGAAGAAGACATGTAATAGACATAAAAATCAAATGATGTATTTTCCCACGCAATGGGTCCTGCCTTGTACCTGCTGGTGGGGGCGCCTCTGGTTCCTCCTCTGCAACAGGAACTGGCTCTTCCTCTTCAGGAGCAATTTCCTCGGGTTCTTCATATACTTTAAAGATATAGTTAATTTTATTTCAACGTGTGGAACAATATTCTAAAATGCACAAATCATCAGACATATATCATCTTGATTTCTTCCTTTGTTTCAATTAGTATCTTTTCTTATTTTTGTTAAGATGAAATCTATCTTATTTGCACTGACTTCTGTTTCTACTGATTTGAATTCTTGGAAAACTCTTTTGGTGTTTAATGCCATTTACAGTCATTCGTTCTCCTATTCTACTTTCTCTGTACATTAGAGAAACTTTGTTTAATACAGCTTATGATGATGTTCTATGGAGATGCTGCTGACTGATAACCCAAAACAGATTTGAGATCGGTGCTAATTAAGCATGATGAAGTAAGACAAATAATTAAAGGATAGAAAATGACCAAGAGATACTGAATTAGAAAAGAAGAGGAACAAGGCTTAAATTAGAAATAGTCACAAGTGGCCAGCTCATTAGCGGTCTTACGTGTACCTTCTGGAGGAGGCGGCTCCACTTCTTCGGGAATAGGAACAGCTGGTTTCTCTTCCACGACAGGTTCCTTTGGCACCTCTGGCACTTTAAAGATATTAGGTAGTTTTACTTCTGGGCAGTTGAGAACTACATGACATTTATGCCACATCTAGTTCGCATCTAGTTCAAATAACCCAGGGACAGATCCAAGAACAAAATTCACAATTAGGCCAATAAGTGATCTGTTCTTGGACCCACAAAGTGGGGAGGAAAAAGTGGCCTATTAAGAATAACAAAACCACGTCAGCAAACTCTTCCAATGCTCATAATAGATCTATCAGTTTTTGAAAAAATCAATGATGTTATTTAAAAACTTTTAAACCCTAAACATCCAGAATAGCAGGTTTGTAGTTCTAACAAACAAAAGGGTTTCCTATAATAAGTGACTTCTGAGACCGAGAGTGAGCGCTTTTCTGCAGATCTCATTAGTGACATGTACCTTTGGGTGGTGGGACTTCCGGCTTTTTGGGAACAGCTACTTTCTTTTCTGGAACAACTTCTTTTGGAACTTCAGGCACTTTAAAGATATTAGTATTTTAATGTTATGAAGAATCATTAGTAAACTTTCATCACATTTACACAGAACAGGACACTTTTTAAAAATTGGAGGCTGTGTCCGCCTCCAACAAATGGTGGACAGCTACATGTACCTTTAGCAGGCGGGACTTCTGGCTTTTTGGGAACCACTGGAGGCACTTTCTTTTCAGGAACAACTTCCTTGGGCACCTCGGGCACTTTAAAAAGTATTAGCAGTTTTTAGCTCATAGTTTCAATGACACATGGAAATCATTAAGTCGAGCAGCCAAACATGACATTTTAAGGACAGAGATTTTTCTGTAGGAGTCAGTGGCAGTGAGAAATACCTTTCACTGGTGGTGGTTCAGGTTTTTTGGCAATGACAGCAGGTGGTTTCTTCTCTGGGACAGGTTTCTTAGGTGGCACAGTCACTAAAGATATTAGAAGTTATGTTTCAGAATCAGTGAAGGTAAGTGAGGTACAAGACTAAAGCTCATAGTGCCCAGACTTTCAGGGTAGGAAAGGCAAAAGATTGGCAAAGGCAACCCAGCAGTGGGCCAAGTACCTTTGGGGGGAGGGGCGGGCTCTGGCTCTTCCACCACTTCAGCTGGAGGCTCTTCCGGAACAACTTCCTCAGGCTCCTCATACACTTTAAAGACACAAGCTCATGTTAACACTAGAATTGAGTAAAGTATATGAAATATTTTGCAACAAGATGTTTACAACAGTAAGGAGAGAGTTTTTATTTTAAAACATGCTAGTTTGGATATTTTCATAATTACCTTCAGGGGGAGGACTTTCGGGTTTGGGAGGAATAGCTTCAGGCACTTTCTTTTCTGGGACAGCTGCCTTTGGCACCTCGGGCACTTTAAAGATATTAGTATTTTCATGATGAGACAAAATAAAGACAAATGAGCAGTATCAAACACAGCGACATGGGGGTGACTACCTTTGGCTGGTGGGACTTCCGGCTTTTTAGGAGGTGCCGCAGGTACCTTCTTTTCAGGAACAACTTCCTTGGGAGCCTCGGGCACTTAAAAGATATTAGCAAAATTACATTTAGAATTATGAGACCACTAGAACAAAATATTTTCAAGAGTCGGAGAGTTATGTCTTTTTAAGCCTAAGACCAGTGACAAATACCTTTAACAGGTGGGACTTCCGGCTTTTTAGGAGGTGGCGCAGGCACTTTCTTTTCAGGAACAACTTCCTTGGGAGCCTCAGGCACTTAAAAGATATTAGTAAAATTACATTGAGAGTTATGGGACCACTGGAACAAAATATTTTCAAGAGCAGAAGACTTATATCTTTTTAAGCCTAAGGTCAGTGACCAGTACCTTTAACAGGTGGGACTTCCGGCTTTTTAGGAGGTGGCACATGCACTTTCTTTTCAGGGACAACTTCCTTGGGAGCCTCGGGCACTTAAAAGATATTAGTAAAATTGTATTTAGTAGTTTAGAGACCACTGGAACAACATATTTTCAAGAGCAGAAAACTTATGTCTTCTTAAGTTTAAGGTCAGTGACCAATACCTTTAACAGGTGGGACTTCTGGCTTTTTAGGAGGTGGCACAGGCACTTTCTTTTCAGGGATGATTTCTTCTTTGGGAGCTTCAGGCACTTAAAAGACATTGGTAAAATTACATTTAGTAGTTTTGAGACCACTAGAACAAAATGTTTTTAACAGCAGAAGAGTTATGTCTTTTTAACCTAAGATCGGTGGCAAATACCTGTAACAGGTGGGACTTCTGGCTCTTTAGGAGGCGCCACAGGTACTTTCTTTTCAGGAACAACTTTCTTGGGAGGCTCGGGCACTTAAAAGATATTAGTAAAATTACATTGAGAGTTATGGGACCACTAGAACAAAATATTTTCAAGAACAGAAGAGTTACGTCTTCTTAAGTCTAAGACCAGTGACAAATACCTTTAACAGGTGGGACTTCTGGCTCTTTAGGAAGTGGCACAGGCACTTTCTTTTCAGGGACAACTTCTTTGGGAGCTTCAGGCACTTAAAAGATATTAGTAAAATTACATTTAGGAGTGATGAGACCGCTGGAACAAAATGCATTCAAGAGCAGAAGAGTTACATCTTTTTAAGGCAAAGACTAGTGACAAATACCTGTAACAGGTGGGACTTCTGGCTTTTTAGGAGGTGCCACAGACACTTTCTTTTCAGGAACAACTTCCTTAGGAGCTTCGGGCACTTAAAAGATATTAGTAAAATTACATGTAGAAGTTATGGGACCAATAGGACAAAATATTTTCAAGAGCAGAAGAGTTAGGTCTTTTTAAGTCTAAGGTGAGTGATAAGTACCTGTGACAGGTGGAACTTCTGGCTTTTTAGGACGTGGCACAGGTACTTTCTTTTCAGGAACAACTTCTTTGGGAGCTTCAGGCACTTAAAAGATATTAGTAAAATTAAAGTTAGTGGTTATGAGACTTCTAGAACAAAATACTTTTAAGAGTGGAAGAGTTACCTCCTTAAGTTTAAGGTGAGTGATAAGTACCTGTAACAGGTGGGACTTCAGGCTTTTTAGGGGGTGCCGCTGGTGCTTTCTTCTCAGGGACAATTTCTTGAGGAACTTCAGGCACTTAAAAGATATTAGTAGTTTTACACTTAGATTAATGAGATCGGTGGACCAGCAATATTTCCAAGAGAAGAAGAGGTATTTCTTCTGTAGAATAAGGGCTGGGGTGAAAAATACCTGACACTGGTGGGGATTCTGGCTTTTTGGGTGGTGCCTTGGGAACTTTCTTTTCTGGAACAACTTCTTGAGGAACTTCAGGCACTTGAAAGATATTAGTAGTTTTACAGTTAGGTTAATGAAGAGCAATGGTCTAAACTGTTTTCAATAGCAGAAGAGATGATTCTTCTGGAAAATGAGTTTAGGGCTAAAATGTACCTGGGACAGGTAGGGCTTCTGGCTTTTTGGGTGGTGCCTTGGGAACTTTCTTTTCTGGAACAACTTCTTGGGGAGCCTCAGGCACTTGAAAGATATTAGTAGTTTTACAGTTAGGTTAATGAAGAGCAATGGACTGAAATTATTCTCAAGAATGGAAGAGATATTTCTTCTGCAAAATGAGGTCAGAGCTAACAAGTACCTGTGACAGGTGGGGCTTCTGGTCTTTTGGGTGGAAACTTGGGAACCTTCTTTTCTGGGATGACTTCTTGGGGAGCCTCAGGCACTTAAAAGATATTAGTAAAATTACATTTAGGAGTGATGAGACAGCTGGAACAAAATATTTTCAAGAGCAGAAGAGTTACATCTTTTTAAGCCTAAGACCAGTGACAAATACCTGTAACAGGTGGGACTTCTGGCTTTTTAGGAGGTGCCACAGGCACTTTCTTTTCAGGGACAACTTCCTCAGGAGCCTCAAGCACTTAAAAGATATGAGTAAAATTACATTTAGGAGTAATGAGATCACTAGAACAAAATGCTTTCAAGAGCATTAGAGTTACATCTTTTTAAGCCTAAGGCCAGTGACAAGTACCTGTAACAGGTGGGACTTCAGGCTTTTTAGGAGGTGCCACTGGTGCTTTCCTTTCAGGGATAATTTCTTGTGGAACTTCAGGCACTTAAAAGATATTAGTAGTTTTACACTTGGGTTAATGAGATCAATGGACCAGCAATATTTCCAAGAGAAGAAGAGGTATTTCTTCTGTAGAATAAGGGCTGGGGTGAAAAATACCTGACACTGGTGGGGATTCTGGCTTTTTGGGTGGTGCCTTGGGAACTTTCTTTTCTGGAACAACTTCTTGAGGAACTTCAGGCACTTGAAAGATATTAGTAGTTTTACAGTTAGGTTAATGAAGAGCAATGGTCTAAACTGTTTTCAATAGCAGAAGAGATGATTCTTCTGGAAAATGAGTTTAGGGCTAAAATGTACCTGGGACAGGTAGGGCTTCTGGCTTTTTGGGTGGTGCCTTGGGAACTTTCTTTTCTGGAACAACTTCTTGGGGAGCCTCAGGCACTTGAAAGATATTAGTAGTTTTACAGTTAGGTTAATGAAGAGCAATGGACTGAAATTATTCTCAAGAATGGAAGAGATATTTCTTCTGCAAAATGAGGTCAGGGCTAACAAGTACCTGTGACAGGTGGGGATTCTGGTTTTTTGGGTGGAGTCGTGGGAATTATCCTTTTTGAGACAACTTCTTGAGCAGCTTCAGGTACTTGAAAGATATTAGTATTTTTAGAACTTATGAATAGTGAAGGCGTTATGTTACCATGATTGTGAATAGTACAAGATAATATTTTTCTTCTTAACAGAGCAGTGGGAATAAATACATTTAGCAGGTGGGGCCTCTGGCGTTTTGGGCACAGCCAAAGACACTTTCTTTTCAGCTACAATTTCTTTAGAAGCTTCAGGAACTTCGAAGATATTAGTGTATTTTAGTTAGAAACTATAAAGGGGGAATATTGACAACACATTTACCCAAGCAAATAAAATTTGTGAGACTGCTGGATCTTCTATACACACTTTTCCCACCCCTCTGAAACAGGTGACAAACACCACGGAAGGATAAATACCTTTAGCAGGTGGAGGTTCTGGCTTCTTAGGAGGAGCCACAGGCACTTTCTTTTCAGGGATGACTTCCTTTGGCGGCACCTCGGGCACTTCAAAGATATTGGTAATTTGTGTTTAGAAAAGGTGAAAATAGTTGATGACTATACCATGCAATCATGCACCAAGATATTTTGGATAACTGCTGACTGTTTTTTTCTTTAGAATGATATCATCTTTATGTAGTAGGATTTACATATGTAATTTTCTAGATAAAATAGCGGGTGTTTTTCTCCCTGGTATATATAGCTTTGACATTACCTTCAGGGGGAGGACTTTCCGGTTTGGGAGGAATAGCTTCAGGCACTTTCTTTTCTGGGACAGCTGCCTTTGGCACCTCAGGCACTTTAAAGACATTAGTATTTTCATGATTAGGTTGACCAAAGACAAACAGACAGTATCAAACACAGCGACATGGGGGTGACTACCTTTGGCTGGTGGGACTTCCGGCTTTTTAGGAGGTGCCGCAGGCACTTTCTTTTCAGGAACAACTTCCTTGGGAGCCTCGGGCACTTAAAAGATATTAGTAAAATTACATTTAGGAGTTATGAGACCATTAGAATACAATATTTTCAAGAGCAGATGAGTTACGTCTTCTTAAGTCTGAAGTCAGTGACAAATACCTTTAACAGGTGGGACTTCCGGCTTTTTAGGAGGTGGCGCAGGCACTTTCTTTTCAGGAACAACTTCCTTGGGAGCCTCAGGCACTTAAAAGATATTAGTAAAATTACATTTAGAATTATGAGACCACTGGAACAAAATATTTTCAAGAGCAGAAGACTTATGTCTTTTTAAGTCTAAGGATCATGACCAATACCTTTAACAGGTGGGACTTCTGGCTTTTTAGGAGGTGGCACATGCACTTTCTTTTCAGGGACAACTTCTTCCTCGGGCACTTAAAAGATATTAGTAAAATTACATGTAGAAGTTACGAAGACCACTGGAACAAAATATTTTCAAGAGCAGAAGAGTTACATCTTTTTAGGCCTAAAGACCAGTGACAAATACCTTTCACAGGTGGGACTTCTGGTTTTTTAGGAGGTGGCACAGGCACTTTCTTTTCAGGGACAACTTCCTTGGGAGCCTCAGGCACTTAAAAGATATTAGTAAAATTACATTGAGAGTTATGAAGACCACTGGAACAAAATATTTTCGAGAGCAGAAGACTTATGTCTTTTTAAGCCTAAGGTCCATGACAAATACCTGTAACAGGTGGGACTTCCCGCTTTTTAGGAGGTGGCACATGCACTTTCTTTTCAGGGACAACTTCCTCGGGAGCCTCGGGCACTTAAAAGATATTAGTAAAATTGCATTTAGGAGTGATGAGACCACTGGAACAAAATACTTTCAAGAGCAGAAGAGTTACATCTTTTTAAGCCTAAGACCAGTGACAAATACCTGTAACAGGTGGGACTTCTGTTTTTTTAGGCGGTGCCATAGGCACTTTCTTTTCAGGGACAACTTCCTTGGGAGCCTCGGGCACTTAAAAGATATTAGTAAAATTACATGTAGGAGATATGAAGACCAGTGGAACAAAATATTTTCAAGAGCAGATGAGTTCTATCTTCTCCAACCTAAGATCCGTGACAAGTACCTGTACCAGGTGGAACTTCTGGCTTTTTAGGAGGCCTCACAGGCACTTTCTTTTCAGGGACCACCTCTTTGGGAGCTTCCAGCACTTTGAAGATATTAGTAAATTTACATTTGAGTCACAAGGATCAACACAGACAAGAATCACATTTACACACCAAAAAGAACGTTCAAGGCTAGCAAGGTGGTTCTTTCTAGCACCCTCCCTATCCCAGCTTGAAGGGATGGTTAGAAATGTACCTTTGACAGGCACAACTTCAGGTTTTTGGGGAAGATGCACTTTCTTTTCCAAGACAACTTCTTTGGGAACTTCAGGCACTTTAAAGATATTAATATTTTTACATTTAGGAGTTACAAGAATCAGTACAAACAGGTAACACACTTATACAGGACAAGACATTTTCCCAAACCTCTAAGCTTCCAGCAAGATATACCTTCATCATGAAAGACTTCAGGCTTTTTGTGAGGAACCACGTATGTTTTCTTTTCAGGGACAATTTCTTGGGGAGCTTCGGGTACTTTAAGAGATTAGTATTTCCATTTAGTGTTATGAAGATCACTAGGAACAGTAAAATATTTTCAAGACTGAAAGAGCTATTTCTTCTTGAACTTGAGGGCATGGTAACTTGTACCTTTAACTGATGGAGGTTCTCTCTTTTTGGAAGGAACTCTTTTTGCAGGAACAGCTTCTTGAGGAGATTCAGGCACTTTAAAGATATTAGTATTTCACATGTAAGAGTTAAAACGACTAATGAAAACAGTAACCACAATAAGTTAGCAAATGTAGTTTTCTAGAAGTCTCTTTTCTGTCCATTCTCCCCTTGCCCCAGCAGTTGACTAAGTCGAACGGGGTTAAGTAGGATCCTTGAGAAGAGGTGCTCACCCTTCTCCAGCACCCAGCAGAGTCCCTGGGACCCTCCCTACTAAATAGTTGTTGAATGAATGCTTTTAATACAGGGGTTTTCTGTTTTGATAGGGACAGCCACAAATATTTTCTTTTGAGAGGGAGCTTCTCGTGGAGCTTCAGATGCTTTAAAGATATTAGTATGTTTACATTTAAGAGTTACGAAGAACATTAGAAAACATAGTTTTAAGAGCAGAGGGTAGTTTTTTTCTTCAATATCTATTCAGAGGTGACATGTACCTTTCACAGGCAGACGTTCTGGCTCTTCAGGAACATCCTCAGGTACTGTCACTTCAGGAGCAACTTCTGTCACAGCTTCTGGTACTTTGAAGATATTAGTATTACACTTAGACGTGAAAGGATTAGTGGAGACATTAATCACTTTGAACCAAAGTGATTTTTGTGGCTACAAGGGTGCTTCCTTCAAGAATTGGAAAAGGTATAAAGTCTTGAGGAAAGGAACCAAATCTTATTTGTCTTTGTTTATTATTCCCCAGCTCCCTGGTACCATGCATATAATAGACATTTATGAAGGAAGGAATGATAGAATAAATGGTCCCTTTAGTGGAAGGTGTTTCAATTTCAGGGGAGCAGCCATGGGCATTTCCTTTACAGGGACAACTTCTTGAGGTGAGTTTTAGTCATAACGCCACCTACAGGAATACCCCAGACTGGGAGACCTCCCTGCTCCCTGAATCTGATTCTTGGGGAACAATATGAATACTTGATTATTAGGAGCTGTTTTTTTAGTCACCTCAGGCACTATCAATATATTTTTTTTTTAAGATTGGCACCTGAACTAACAACTGTTGCCAATTTTCTTTTTTCTGTTCTGCTTTTTCTCCCCAAATCCCCCCAGTACATAGTTATATATCTTAGTTGTGACTCGTAGTTGTGGCATGTGGGACGCCACCTCAACGTGACCTGAGGAGTGGTGCCATGTCCGCGCCCAGGATCCGAACCAACGAAACCGTGGGCCGCCGAAGCAGAGCACGCGAACTTAGCCACTTGGCCAAGGAGCCAGCCCCCAGGCACTATCAATATTAATAATTTCATTTCTTGGAATGGTAGATGTATAGAAAATTAGATCATGGAAAAATTTTTAAGTGAAAAATTTTTTTTATAATTAACGATGTACTTTTGCTATTAGCTTAGGGAAAACAAAACAGCTCCTTTCTTATCCGGGTTGGCTTTATCTTGTACCCTTACCTTAGGCACTTTAAAAGGTGATTGTTTTTCAAGTATAGGAGAGAGGAAAACAACTAAAAGGTTCTAGACTGAGAAAACAATGTCAAAGTGTTAGATATTCTTTAAATTACAGACTATCATGGGTATTGTGAATAAATTGTTATTCTGGATGTTTTAAAACTTTCTCATCTTTTGATTCATCTAAAAATATTCAAAGTGGAAAAATGTTGGACTCTTTAAAAATAAAAGACAACAAGAGAAGCAAATAAGTATTGAGGGCAGAATTCGAACTTAACTGGTTTTGGTTTTAACTGCCTTGCTTTTAGAAGGTTCCCAGGGAGATGATATTATAGATGGAACAGCTCCATATTGAACTTAAATTTATTTTCTTTAAGTCATAGTTTTCCGAAAATATTTCTATGATGTTTAAGTCTTATGGGAAATCAGTTCTTTCAAATTTATATGGCTTGTTTTTAGACATAAGTTTATTTTAATAGAAAAGCAATTCCAACAGGTAGCTATATTTTATCCTGGAATTTCATCCCCATGGCGGGATGAATTACGGATTTATAGGCTACAGCCAAGCACCTCTGTCATTCGATGACACTGATTTCTGCTTTAAAGGGGGAGGGAATGTTGAGCCAGTTCAATCTAGTTTCAGGGATATAAATGCTACAAGTGGTCTCATGTACATTTTTTTCTAGCTAGTCTGATTTTTACTTTTTAAGCAAACAGTAATAACTATTTCCTATTGAAGAATCCATCTCAGTCACATCTGCACGTTATATGTATTTACATTTTCCCTGGAGGCCTCAGGCATAAACTTATAGCCCAAGCAGCTTCCATGTGTATAAGTTAAAGATTTTTTTTCCCTCTATTTTCTCTTGAATGACTCATGGGGACATTTATATACCCAGCTGAGCTGCTGCTCTGGCAGACCCACTTCTCTGAAATGACTTCTTTGATAGCACCCGGAGCTTTAAAGATATTAGTATTTTTACATGTGTTAAGTACAACTACAATCATGAGATAAGAAAGTTGACTTTCTTCTGGCTTGTACCTTTTGGTGGTGGCGTCTTTCTTCTAGCAACAGGAGCTTGTCTCTCTGGAACACCTTCTATGAAGACTTCCAATTCTTTAAAGATATTAGTATTTTTTAATCGAGAAAAGGTAAAGGCATGAAGACCTGACTTGCAAAGAAAGTTAGGTATATTAACAGCTATTGTAACTTTAAATTAGAAAGTTTATTTTTGTTCTAATAGTTTATCTTGGTATATTGTATGAGTGGGACTTGACTTTTTGGGGGCAAGTCATAGATAGTTCCTTGTCTTGGGCATATTAAGTGCTCTAAAGATATTAGTATTTTAGCATTAGAGGGTGTGAGAATCTACACAAAACACTAAATATATTTTGCAGACTGAAGAAGAAAGATTATCTTATTGAGATTTTCATAACTAAGAATTATACCTTCAGTTGGAGGGTGCTCTGGAATTTTGGTAACAGCCTCTGGTAACTCCACCTCTGGAAACACTTCTCTAGTTGTATCAGGCTCTTTAAAGATATCAGTAAGTTTACACTTAGAAATTGTAAAGACAGTAAATTATATAGCATGCAATTTTTGAGTCTTGAAGCCAAAGATATTCATCCAAGTGTGATGTTGTGGGACTGTACCTTTAGCTGCTGGTGTTTCTCTCTTTTTAGGAACAGTCACATATGTTTTGTCCTCTGGAACAACCTTCTTGGGTGGCTCAGGCACTTAAAAGATATGAGTATAGTTATATTTATAAATGGTGAAGGAAAGTATTGAGCTTTTAAAATGAGCCAAAAATAAATTGTCTTCAGACTGCATCATTGGTGTTCTATACCTTTTGTTAGTTTGATTTTTGTCTTTTGAAGATGAGTCACAAGTACTTCTTCTTCTGGGGCCAATTCTTCAGTTACTTCATAAACTTTAAAGATATTAGTATTTGCACAATTAGGGGCATTTCAAGGTGGATGAAGAATAGTATTAAGACAAACATAATACATAATACACATTTATCACTCAAATTACCAGTAGTGCATAGACACAAACTAGTGGCAATGACACCTTGGCTAGGAAAAAGCCTCATTCCCAGTTTTATGACATAGGACTCTCAGCATTTCTTGATGATCATGATGATAGAATGGAGAAATTCATTGGCCAGGGACTATATGATTCTTCTACTTTGTCCACTGAAAGTTACTGGTAAGACTGTCCTATTGCTTTTAGTTTTTATGGATTTGTTCACAAAGAACAGGGTTGATGTTGAGTTGCACATCAAGAATTCTCCTATAATTTGACCTATGGGAAATTCATGTAAATCCTTTCCTTTTCCAGGAACCTAATTATATATATTTTCAAACCAAATATAGTTTATGGCTTCATAGTTTAATATGAATGTGAAACCATTTAGGAATTGGAAGTAGAAAAGAAAAAGAAAAATGATTAAATATTTGGAAAATAAGGCAAATGAAGAAAATAAAGATTTCTCCAGCTTTTAGAAAGGAAGACTGTCTGATAATAATAACCAAGTTCAAGTATAGAAAGATTATTCAAAGGAGGGAGTCACTATATATACATTTATTTATTTATTTTTGCTGAGGAAGATTAGCTCTGAGCTAACATCTGTTGCCAATCTTCCTCTTTGTTTTGCTTGAAGAAGATTAGCCCTGAGCTAACATTTGTGCCAGTCTTCCTCTACTTTATTTGTGGGTGGCTGCCACAGCATGGCTGTTGAGTGGTGTAGGTTCATGCCTGGGATCCAAACCCATGAACCTGGGCTGCCACAGAGAGTGTGCCGAAGTTAACCACTATGACACAGGGCCAGCCCCTCATCATATATTTTTATCTCAACCTAGTATTACAGGGTGACCAAAAAATTGGGTTTAAACAGAGAATTTTTTAGATTAAAATATGTGGAAGAGAATCTCAACTACTGTCATTTTTACTATTCAGATTATTGAACAGTATTCTATTCAGAATATTTTATTATTCAGATTATTTTACTCCTGAGATTATTTAATCATAGTTTCACATTAAAGCCAAAAAAAAAAAAAAAAAAGGCTTGAAAACACTTTTGAGGTTCTAATGGCCTTGTAAATCCATGGTCATTCGAAGAGCATTGCCCCAATGTTTCCAGTGATTGTTATGGAGAGTAAAAAAATAATAATGGTGGAGTATTTTGATTCTACAAAATCCAATTAAAATATAATTACGAAGTTAAAGTAAGTTACTTAATAGTCTAAGAAAATAAATTGCTTCAAAGCAGAAGACATTTGCACAGTTAACAAGACATGGCAATGACAAATTCAACAAGACAAATGACTTTTCGAAAATCAGGCAATGTTATAAGAAAAGAACTATTTATTTTTTAAATTGGTGAGGAAATATACCTTTTGTGAGGCCAATAGCCATTCAAAATTATTTCATTTTAGCCAAATATTTTTGGCAGCTTAGGCTTTTACAAGATATTAGTATATTTACTTTAAAAAGGCACGAAGACAAACACAAATGAAGCCAACGAGAACTACCAATTTTTCTACACTCACTGTACGTCGTCAGGTCTTCAGAAAAAACTATAGCTGATTTTTCTTCTTGAATACTTTTCTTAGGTACCTCAGGAACTTTAAAGATATTAGTATATTAATTATTATAAATAACAAATATAAGATATTAAGAATATAAAGAAACAAAATACAAGGATTTAACATCACACATATTCACATTAAGCCATGAATAACGAAACGTAGTTATTTCATTTTATGATTAGTATCAGTGTCTACCTTTAGCTGGTGGAACTTCAGGCTTTTTAGGAACCGCTTCACGAACTTTCTCTTCTGGAACAATTTTCTTGGGTGCTTCAGGTGCTTTAAAGATATTTGTTTGTTTTATTTTTAAGAATTTCATAATTGGGTATAAAATGTCAAGACAAAAAGGGGCATCTAACAAGGAGAATGTCAAAAATTCCAGAATCATAAGCCAACTACACACACAGTCAACGCATCTCTCTAGATGGCCTTGTCAATGAGTCCTTGACTTGTCACATTGGAAACACTTTGCCCTTTGGATATAGCATCATTTTCTATCATCATTTGAAATGTTTATTTGCTTCTAGAGCTACTTGACAATAGCTGCCAAAGTGAATTATTTTAAAAAAGAAGTTGAGAGGTCAACATTGTTTAATAATTGCTTAAGAAGAGGATCAATACAAACAAATAAAGTGAATAAAAGGAGGCTTTATATTAGTGGTGAATCAGCAAAGGCAGGTACCTTTAGCTGGTGGAACTTTGGGCTCTTCAGGAACACGGACTTTTTCTTCTACCACAATTTTCTTGGGCACTTCAGGCACTTTAAAGATAGTAGTAATAATTTCTCTTACTTTTAAACATTCATGAAGATTTTTAACAAGCAGAGCACGAGAGAAATGTAAACACAGAACAGAACAGAACCACAATATAAAATACAGACATCACTTTATCAATACATTACAATAATTAAAATAAGTTGAATTTTGATAACAAATATGACAACAAAGATCCAGGGAAATTTCCCATGTTAGAATCATAAGAGCTTGATAAGAAGAATTAACAAGAAACTTTCAGCTGGTGCTGTTTCTACTTGTTTTGGAGGACTAATTGGCACCTTCTCTTCAGTGTAAACATTCTTAAAGCTTCAGGGACTTTAAAGATATAAGTATATATTATTTATTAGATATTATTTTTTATTTCTATTGTGAAATTCAAGAGATTTACAAAAATGAATAAAGCAGGGACATTAAACAGTCACAATGTATTTATATTTACTAAGTTATTAAAATTTGTAATTAACAGGTAAACATGGATTTATCTATAGACAAGTTAGTAATTATATAATCAAATAGTAGTAAAGACGGAAATCTGGGTTCACTATTTGGTTAGTGGGGATACTTGCTTTGGGTATCTCAGGTGTAACAACAGTGGGTTTCTTCTTTGGTAGGACTTTATTTGGACCCTTAGCCACTTTAAAGATATTAGTTTGTTTTAGAAATTCCAAAAACAGAAAACACAGAAGAAAACATCAAGGAGAATGCAAACTTGTCAAGCATCGAGGGTGCTACTGTATTTAAAGTTAGGTAGGTAATTTTGCACCAATAAAATACCTTTAGCTGGTGGCTCTTTTCGAGGAACAACTTTAGTGGGTGGTTTTTTTGGAGGGACGACTTTCTCAGATATCTCAGGCCCTTCAAAGATATTAGTGTGTTGGTTTAGAATGAACTCTTGAAGTATTATGGAGCACTACGATCAAAGTTAGTCCAATGAGGGCTCCTAAAATGCTTTACCTATTTATATGTTTTGAATTTATACCACACCTACATCCAAAAAGGACTTAATTTTGCTCAATTTCACCTATATTATAGATTTACTCTGTATGCTAAGCACACACAAACACACACACAAATTCCTTCATGTTACACACATATTAATTTGTGCAAGATCCGAAGTGGGACTGCAGAGAATTTATCTGCATTATGGTTTATCCTCAGAATATAGTATTAGAGTGCAGGTGCTGTTACTAACACTTCATTTACTTCCTTAATGTTATTTCTATAATGAAATTAGCATAAAATGGTTGAAGCTTTTGATAAGTAACTATCAGTTTGTGAAGAGCTGACTGAAATGTTAACAAAGCAATAGTTATTTTGCCTGAACACGTAAGAGCTTTTTTTCACTCAACTGATGAGACTGGTCAGTTATTTTGGTACTTGCAACAATCAGGTAACGTTCTTAGTTGGATTTAAAAAAGAATCCACAAGTTCATAGAGTGATCTTCTTAGATAAGTAGATACCAAATATTATTATCTTGTCTGCAAAATTATACTCTGTGTGGTTAGTCTCTACTCTCTATCAGTCTTTGTATCAAATAGTTTAAACTCATGCTTGAAGCATTCCATGATTGTAACTTGGAAAGTAAGTGGGCGTTTTTAGGGTTCCAAACTGAACATGAAATGCACTTTTAAAAAAAAGTTAGTTCGAGCAAGATCTAACAATTTGTGAGATCTGTAGACTTCCCCTATACCTTTAGGTGGAGCTTTGGGTTCTTCGTAAACTTCCACTTCTTCAGCCTCTAAAACTTCTATTACCCTACGGACCTCTTCAACCTCGTGGACTTCTTCAAATCTGTGTTCTTCCACTTTGGTGAATTCTTCTACTTCGTGGAACTCTTCTTCTTCAAAATATTCTTCAACTTCATGGAACTCTTCTTCCTCAAGAACCGCTTCCGCTTCTACTATTTCAAATTCTGTTCTTTCTCTAACTACTTCCTCTTTGTGGAAGGCAACTGATATTTTTTCTTCGACGGTCCTCCCTGAAAGAGCATCTATTTTAAGAGATTTATCTTTTTTAAACACAGAAGAAATGAAGATGTAAATTCAAAATTTAAAATAAAGACAACTGGAAAAAAGGCTTTCATGCAACAAAACATGAAAATCAAATATTTTCCCAAAAATACCTTTAGCTGGGGGAACAGCTTCTTTTTTAGGCACAAGGACTTTCTTTTCTGGGACTTTCTTTTCTGGGATTTTCTTTTCTGGGACTTTCTTTTGTACTTCGGGCACTTAAAAAATACAGTTTTAACATTTAGGACAGTCAAGGGCAAGCTTTCATAGACAAAAGACATAAAAAACATTCAAGACATACAGACATAAAACATTTAATGAAAAAAGATTGAAAGAAAAGTCAGGTTTAAGAGAGAAAATGTACCTTTGGCTGGAGGTGCCTCTTTTTTCTGAACAGGAACAGGTACTTTTTCCTCAGGAACCTTCTTTGGAACTTTAAAGATATTAGGCATTTCAGTTAGCCAACAATATGCAATAGCAAACATGAAATAAAAACATCAGAAACAGCATCAACATTATGATAATCAAAGTCTAAGAAGTCACCTGTACTATTGGACACCAATTTTATAGGCAATACAGATATTTTCCCAAATCACTCATTTGTGCTAACCATACCCTTAGAAGAAGATATGTCTGCAAAAAACCTGTCCTGTTCTATTTTTTCTTAAATGGCGGGGATTACCAATATTGGTCCTATTTTTACTATTTTTAATTTGATGAAGACTTATTTGAAATGATTACCATCATAGAGTACTCAAGCCTTGACAATGGCATTATGTTCTGCAGGACACTATTATATTTGCTGAGGATGCCTATGGTGAGAGAGACAGCAGAATCTAACCTACTAAGAGCACTACTCAAGCATTAACCTAATTAGGAAGCAATGAGAAGTGGACATTTGTAATAACCTTGAATGCTTAGGCCAAATATTACAGAAGGGACATGAAGCTCTTTAAAATAGTTATTATCCAAGCATTAGAACAGATTTTCCCCCTATAAAATAGTACGGTAGACATAATTATTATTATAATTACATGAGAAAACTCTATGTAATGAAATAAAAATCTATTAATGGAATGTGGGGAAGAAGGATCCATTGTTATGTACATGGGCATAGAGAGATATACTATTAACATTAAAATTCTCAGCTATTTAAAATCAGAAACTTCCAGAATAAGTCACACACACGCAATCATCCTTAAACATTCCAAAAAAGGATGAAGAAATGGAATGTGATATTTTTACTTGTCCTTAATCAATTTCATAAATTTGCTATTTAATTGACTCTAAGAAAGCAGTGAAAGATACTTTTGTTTTTTAAAAAGAAAATTAATGGGAATTTAAGGATATTATTAATTGGGATTTGCTATACCTTTAGCTGGTGGTGCCTCTACTTTTTTAGGAACAGGAGCAGGTGCTTCAGGTACTGCTTTCTTGACCACTTCAGGCACTTAAAAGATATTTTATGGAAATTTTGAAAAATGACATGCAACGAACAGAATAACACCCATATACCAGAAAACCCACAAAACATTGATTTACTTAAAAAATATTAGCAACTTAAATGGCAATTACATATAGGGAGTAGTGACTCTAAAGGTGAGAAGGATATTACTTGGAAATCCTATAAGCAAACATAACATCAATTATGCAAAAGATTGTCATAGTCTTCAAGAATAATAGGCTAAGAATTATTCTAAAAAGTGAACACCACAGAAACAGACTTTCTCCCCACCTTAACATGGAAGAAAAAATTAAGAATTGAAAACTAGGAGAAAATATTACAATTGGGCCTGGCCAGAAAAAATTAAAGTACCAATAACACAAAAGCAATCTCTCATTCTTAATTGTATTGCAGATGCAGTAGAAAAATTTGTGGGGAGAAAAGGGACACAAAGCTTCAGGTGCCAGTCATAATTAATCTTTAATTTATCATGGATATGATCTAAGAAAAATATAGCGATGAATATTAGATTTAGGCAAATTCTAAGAAAGATCTAGAAGACCAAGTATTTTAAATGTCCAACTCATGAAAGCAACTGTACCTCTAGGTGGTGCTACTTCTTCAACCTCCTCCTCTATGGTAGGTGGTTCTTCTGGGATCTCTTCTTCTGGAATAGGCTCTTCAGGCTCCTCAAACACTTTAAAAAGATGATTATTTTGTCAATTATTTTTATAATTCTTTTGATATTAGACTAAAATGATATATATGAAAACTAAGGTTGTCTGATCAGTGAAGGTAACTCATAGCTCAGCCTTCCAAATGCATGTGAAAATTCATTAGTCCTTGAAAAAAATCTACTGGGTCTTCAAAATATGTTAGGCTCTTCCCAGAATTTTAGAATTGTAAAGGACCTCAGAAAGAATTTAGTTCAAAATATTATTATTCTTTTTTTTTTTTTTAAAGATTTTATTTTTTTCCTTTTTCTTCCCAAAGCCCCCAGGTACATAGTTGCATATTCTTAGTTGCGGGTCCTTCTAGTTGTGGCATGTGGGATGCTGCCTCAGCGTGGTTTGATGAGCAGTGCCATGTCCGCGCCCAGGATTTGAACCAACGAAACACTGGGCCGCCTGCAGCGGAGCACGTGAACTTAACCACTCGGCCATGGGGCCAGCCCCTATTATTATTCTTTTTAATGGAGGCGAGCTTGTTTGAAGTCAAACATTCACTCAGGGGTACAAGTCAGATTTTCTGTACCAGTTGCTCAGGCTTAACTGGAATTTCTCTTGGGTAAGTTTATCCCACAACTGCCAACCAAGTCATTTGATGAAAAATTTCCATGGCAAATACAGTTTCACCTCAAAGATTCTCATTAAAATAAAACAAACAACAAACAGACTAAGCGTGTAAGAAAGGTTTGGTTTCAATGAGCCGCTCAATTTCTATTAGGCAAATAATTTCTTTTAGAGTCTGAATATGTTCCTTTTCTGTAGTGAAATGTGCATTTACATCCTTCAAATATTAGACAATGATGACTTTGAAAATGCGATTTTCTTAGAAAGTCATCTACCTTCAACTGGTGGAACTTCCTCTTCTTCAGGGACAACGATTGGTCTTTCTTCCACTTTCTTAGGTACCTCAGGAACTTAAAAGATATTGATTGTTTTAGGTACTTAAAATGCAAGAACCAAAGAAGAGTATATAAAGATCAAGTTTCCTGTTTTTCAACACAAGAGTAAATATAAGAACACACATGCACAAGATGAAACATCGACATTTCACGGATTCAGTTAATGAGACAAAAAGAAAGAGGGTTGTGGTTTAAGATTAAGAGTCCATTAAAGAGATAGTCTACCTTTTACTGCTGGAGGCTCTACTTTTTTAGGAAGAGCAATGGGTACTTCAGGGACTGGTTTCTTAGTTACTTCTGGCTCTTTAAAGATATATGAGTTTAGTATTTTTATTTTTTAGAAACAACATACACAGATGTAAATACCCAAACACAAAGTGGAAAAACAGACATAGCACAAACATGGGTGCAACAGAGTCACAAATGACGACTGTAAATGACAGACCATACAACACAATATTTATGTTGAACATCCTGTGTGGGTTGCATCACAGTTCAACATTGGCGCAGCAAACACATCTCTGTTTTGGGATGATGTACCTTTGGCAGGAGGAGCCACTGCTTTCTTAAGACCAGGAGGAGGCACCTTCTTTACTGGTTCAGGTTTCTTAGGCACTGCAGGCACTTTAAAGATATTATTTTATTTTGCAGTTTCCGTTTCACACAGAGACAATGGATAGAGCAATAATATAAGCTGTGTTAACAAATACAGAAACAGGACACTTTGACGTTTACAGGTGATGGAAAGAAATGGCAGTGTCTAATTTGCTTGGGAATAGTAGTACCTGTGGCAGGAGGAGCCTCCTCTTTCTTGGGAATGACCACTTTCTTCTCTGCTACTTTCTTCTTAACCTCAGGCACTTTAAAGACATCATTTCATGATAAGAATTGTTGTGAGGGACAGAAAAGAGAAAACATAAGAAGTCGACACACAGAGAAAGACCAACATGCAACAGTCACTCAAGATAGGAATGGAAGCCCAAGTGTTATGATATAATTAGGTTTTGTAGAGTAAGGGATCAGCAACCTATTTGATTATCAGATAATAGATGCTGTTATTTCATCCATTTAAATTTCACTAGGAATTTATTAAATCATTATCTCTAAAAATAGTTCTGAATCCTTGAAATCCAATAAAGGATCAGCTTTACCATTTCCTTGACTATAGGACTATTTAGCCTGGTGGGGAGGTCATTTCACTGAAGAGGAACTTGAGGCTCAGATTGGTTAAAGGACTTGCTCATGGTAACACAGCAAGGTACAAAGTCAAGGCTAAAATAAAAACCTGCTGGGCTACCATTTATACATATGTATCAGAAGATATAGGTATTTCTCATTGTTTTGATAAATACATTAATCTTTCTTTTTTCTATTTCATCCTGGTGTTATAAGGGCACTTTATAAATGGTTGAAGCATACAATTTAGGTAGATTTATTCATCATATTCTTCAGGTGTCTTTTTTCTGTAGATAATTTACCTTTGCAGAATATCTATATGAAAATGATGATGTTTAATAAAACTATAGGGAATCAGGTAGAACTTGTGTGGCAGTTCCGGGACAACACTTCCTTTCATCTTTGCTCTTGAATACTGCTTTGCATCCAATGGAAAGTGGATATTAGTGTTTCTGAACAATTTCATAAGTAAAAAGGTGACTATCTATTTTATAAATATAATGTTTCCTAAAACCCAGTTCCACCATAACTTTTCTGGTAAAGCTATGGATGAATGTGTATTCACTTTGTGGAGGTGTACCTTTGGGTGGTGGCGGTTCCACTTTTTTAGGAGCGGGAACAGGGACTTTCTTCTCTGGTACAGGTTTCTTTGGCACTTCAGGCACTTAAAAACATTCATTTTTAAGACATTAAAAATCACATACACAGTATTGTATATATAACAAAAAGACAAGTGAGAATAAGACCACAAATGACTAAATAACATTTCATATCATGAAATTTGAAAAGACATTCAGATAATTTACAATAGACAGACGCACAAGACAGATACATAATAATAACAGCACATGTATCTGGAATGTTTTCTAAGATTTAGTTGGCGGACAACATAGAGAGTAAAGCATTATAGACAAAATTGGAGATGAACAAAAAGATGGAAAGGCAGAATTTAACACAAAAGAAGCTTTGATGACTCCAAGAAGAGCTGCTATACCTCGTGCAGGTACTGGCACCTTGGGTTTAATTTCTGGAAGAACTTCTTCTTCCTCAGGTACAAATTCTTCCTCCTCTGGAGGAACTTCCTCTTCCTCAGGTAGGACTTCCTCTTCCTCAGGTGGAACTTCCTCTTCCTCAGGTAGGACTTCCTCTTCCTCAGGTGGAACTTCCTCTTCCTCAGGTGGAACTTCCTCTTCCTCAGGTGGAACTTCCTCTTCCTCAGGTAGAATTTCCTCTTCCTCAGGTGGAACTTCCTCTTCAGGAGCAATTTCTTCTTCAAATGGAGCTTCCTCTTCTCGAAGCAGAGCTATAGGAACCGGAACTGCCTCACGTTTCTTCGGCACTTTAAAGATATTTATTCAGTCATACAAACATCACTTTTATGTACAATATTCACAACGAGACAACATAAAAAGCAAATCTTCTGTGATCATAGAGCATCAACTGTCATCAAGGTAAATGTCATGAAGCATTAATTATGATTAGTGACGCTGTGTAACACCAGTTAGTTTTCATTTTTGCCCTGGTTCTGCAGATTAATGTACCTTTGGGTGGTGGAGCTTCCACTTTTTTCGGAACAGGTGTTGGTTTCTTTTCTTCTGGGATGATCTTCTTAGGCACCTCTGGCACTTTAAAGATATTATTTACCTTTAAGAATGTGTTCTTTTATGTGTCTTAGAGCAACAGATATGAAAAACTAATCACGAAAACCCCGACTTTTATATTTCTAACAGACAGATAATTTTTTAAAATGTTACGTTGTGGGGGAATTTGTATGTCAATATGCATAAATGTTAGGGTTTTTCCCCACGTGCTTTGAATGATGAATGGATGTACCTTTTGCAGGTGGAGCTTCTACTTTCTTAGGAACAGGAACTGGCACCTTCTTCTCAGGCACAGGTTTCTTGGGTACTTCTGGCACTTTAAAGAAATGATTTAGAGAAAAATTTTATATAACATGAAATTTTGAGTCTAAGCGTAGTCTCAAAAAGATTAAGATAAGGTAATAAAAACATGACCGAGGTATTTCAAGAAGTATTTTATCTTTAAAATAAAATCTTTTTGGGCCGGCCCCGTGGCTGAGTGGTTAAGTTTGCGTGCTCCACTGCCACAGCCCAGAGTTTCGCTGGTTTGGATCCTGGGCGCCAACATGGCACCACTCGTCAGGCCACATTGAGGTGGCGTCCCACATGCCACAACTAGAAGGACCCACAACTAAAATATACAACTATGTACTGGGGGGATTTGAGGAGAAAAAGGAGAAAGAAAAAAAAATAGATTGGCAACAGTCGTTAGCTCAGGTACCAATCTTTAAAATAAATAAATAAATAAATAAATAAATAAATAATAAAATCTTTTCTTTTCTATAAAGAAATATTAAAGAGTTGCATCCCCAAAGAGCACCGAATTGAACCAATTAATTTTTCACTTATATGTAGATGTGAAATAAAAAAATTTGCGACACTGTAAGTTCATGTACCTTTGGCAGGTGGAGCTTCCACCTTTTTAGGAACTGGTACTGGCACTTTCTCCTCTGGTACAGGTTTCTTGGGTACCTCAGGAACTTTAAAGATATCAAATAAGGTTAGTGTTACATTTTTCACCCATAGATAAGAATCCAGCAATTTCAGGACTTATTTGAAGCATCATTGATATTCTAACGATTTCACTTTAAGACTGAAAATAATAACAGCTACAAAACAAAGGCTGGGAAATGCACAAAAATTAAGATAGAAAACACTGAAGAAACAGACTGGTGATAAAGACAACACGCAATGCCTGGTAAGTGGTGATTCTGTCCACTTTGGTATTACAATAAGAATCCATTTTACACTAAGAACTTTCCACCAAAGAGGAGGAGCCAATCACCAAGCATCACCATCCTTTGAGGGTAAAATTCAGAGATGAATGCAGGGTAAACTGTTCCTATAATCAGCCAGTTGGGTGGTCTTTGTCTTGGCATTAATATTGTTAATATTGTCATGGGGAAAAACCTGATATGGCTCACCAAGTTATACTACGTGAGTAAATTATTACATCATCCCACTGATGGATTATAAAGAGATGTACCTTTAGCTGGTGGAGCCTTCTCTTTTTTAGGAATGGGCACAGGAACTTTTTCCTCTGGCTTCTTAGGAATCTCAGGCACTTTAAAGATATTGTTTATTGGTAAATTCTAACTATGAGTAACAACACATCCACATAAAGGACAGTTAATGTTTCTAACAACAGATAGCAACACACACACAGTTTCGAACTCAGAAGATAGTTAACTATTTATATGCAGATTAAGGCTTTCGTATGCCCATGATATGAATGGTGGTGTACCTTTTGCTGGTGGGGCTTCCTTCTTTTTGGGAACAGGAACAGGTTTCTTCTCTTCTGGAACAGGTTTCTTGGGTACCTCAGGCACTTTAAAGATATTATTAAGAATTTTGGAAATGTTGCATAAAAGATATAAAATGTTAAAAGCAACTGCAGAAATCATACTTCAGCATCTAAAAGTGTCTGCTTCTAAAATTGGTCATTGGTGCTAATAAACCCCAGAATATGACCAAATTAGACACTCAGACTCCAAAGATGCTGATGTGTGTCCTTTGGGAGGAGATATAATCTACCTTTGACTGGTATCACTGGTACCACTTCTTCTTCAGTTACGAGTTCCTCTTCTTCGTAAACGTACTCTTCTTCTTCTTCATGATATTCCTCTACTTGGGTTACAACTTCCTCTTCAAAGGCTATCTCTTCTGGTTCTCGTCTTTTAGGTACTTCTGGCACTTTAAAGATATTATCTTTAGGTTGGACACTTTCCAATTACTCAGCAAAATTAAGACACATTAGGAACATAGCCATTTGTAACAGAAGAAAGAATAAGCTTTATCTTTCCCACAGAAGAACTCCACACATAGGACTGAACATGAATTTTATACCAAAAAAGACAAACAACACATTAAAATGAGTGTTATTAGGTACCTCTAACAGGTGCGGCTACTTCCTTTTTAGGAACTGGTACTTTTTCTTCAGTGACAACCCTTTTGAGCTTCAGGGGCACTTGAAATATTAAGTATAAGAAAATTTTATTGTCAGAAACAGGCCAACGTGCCAATGCTCGCTTTGTCGTACTTTAAGCAGATAGAATAATTTTGCAAGTGCCTCTCATATGATAGATACACAACTGTTCACCTATAGGAAACTTTCTATGTTCCATGGAAATGATTCTGAACCCCACTGGGATAAAAACACACAGAGGTACTCAAGTAAGTCTCTGGGGTAGCAGAGCTCAATGTGAAACGATGTTAGCGTTCAGGTGTCTCTGCTGGTAGGAAATATCCTTTACTGAGAAGCTAATACTTGTGGATAAGTATACTTCCTGAAATTGTAGAGAAGTTACTTCACACTTAGTAAAAAGCAGAAATAAAGTGCCTAGATACTGAGTTAGCTTTTATTTTTAATCTCCAAAATGACTTTAGAATGAATAAATAGTTACTGAACTATGGTGAATATTGTTATATCATTACATCAATTTAGATAAATCAGGAATGTGCCAAATGGTCACTGATTTTAAGTGCAAACATTCTATTTTATATATACATACACTGTAGCCATGTGGCAAGACACAGCCATTTTATAAGAGGCTGTGGATGTATTTTGAAATAACTTTTTCTTTTAAAGGTAACGTTATCTTCTTATCCTGTATTTACAGATTTTTACATCCAATATCCTGCTAAAGACTAATTTAAAAGACACACAACAGCAAAACAAAGCAAAACATAGCTGCCTTAATTTTTAAAAAGACATTATAACAGACTACTATCTAGGAAGGAAATTATTATACCTTTAGCAGTTGGTTCGGTCACCTGCTCTTTTTCACGTTTGGTAATTGAAATGTGTATTTTTTCCTCAACAACTTTCTTTGCTTCTTCAGTCACTTTAAAGATATTAATTATTGAACAGCATTAAAACCAACCACATAAATACCATGTAAATAAAAATACACGAAAAACTGTGAAAGGTAAGAATCAGGACCAGAACAATACATTCAGTGAAAACAAAGACCAGCAAACAAGGTAGGAAGACGGGTCTACAGAACACAAGTAACAAAGATGGCTTTGGTAGTTGTCACTCTGCAATGTACCTTTGGGTGGCACAGGTTTGAGTTTCTTAGGAATGGGCACTGGTACTTTTTCTTCAGGGACAGCTTTCTTCGGCACTTTAAAATATCAATAGGAATAGATTTAAAAACCTGAACCAGATTTCTTAAGAGTACTAAGAACAAAAAGTTAAGAAGTAAGATGTGTAAAGTAACATTCCCAAACACACACACAATTTGTACACGGCCACTTCAACATGTACTTATCGTATGACAGACATGTGAGAAACACAGGTCTCTTAGAACTGGTAATATTATTTTCACTCTACCTTTCGCTGGTGGGGCCTTTGGCTTTGTGGGAACTGGTTCTTCGTGGACAGGCTTAACTGGGACAGGCTTCTCAGGCTCTTTAAAAGTACATACATGGTATTTAAGGTTAGACTTTAGAATGTAAATAAAAAATAATATTTCTTAAATGGACTTAAAGAATTAAAATAATGTATATTTTATCTACAGTGTAGCCGTAGCCTCTAGAGGTGAGTGAGAATCACGGGTCCAAGTAGAATAAAGTCTAAAAGACCTAAATAACCTTTCAGTGCCCTTTCCTCCTTGCTATTAACTTAAATTAGGTAATTGTAACACTCTCTTACACATTAAAATTCTCACTTCACTTCAGGTAGACAACATCATGGTTAAAACTCTTTTCTATGCAACATGGGTTTTTAATGCTATCTGTAAAACTACATAGGACTTTCTCAAAGTTAGGCGATGAAACATCAGAAATTAAGTGAAATAATATTGATTCATTTCAAAATTCCAATAGGAACTTATTATTTGAGAAAAATAAGTTCTTTGGAAACAAAGTTATACGCCTACAAATTAATCCTCATTAGATAAAACACAACTGCTTGTGTTAGCCTTCTCTGCTTTTTTTTTTTTTGGTGAGGAAGATTTGACCTGAGCTAACATCCATTGCCAATCCTCCTCTTTTCTTTTTGTGCTTGAAGAAGATCAGCCTTAAGCTAACATCTGTGCCAATCTTCTACTTCACATGTGGGACGCCTCCACATCATGGCTGATGACTGGAGTAGGTCCGCACCCAGGATCCAAACCCGCGAACCCCAGGCTGCCCAAGCGGAGCACACAGAACTTTAAGCAATAGACCATGGGGCCAGCCCCTAACTGCCTTTACTTTTGAGGAGTCTTTGTCAAGTTTTGGTGATGGGAAGCCTGAGAGTAGTATGTTTTCTCAATAACTTGATAATAATAAGCTTCAGAATGAGAGACATTTAGAAATTTTTAATCATGAATGGTCATGAGCACTTGAATATCAACTCCTAACCTTTTAAAGAAAGAAACTTTTTAGTGACATTTCCCATTTTAGGTATAAGTGAAAATAAGGGGGGAAATAGATTATTCCAAGAACTAAAGTCTAACAATAACCTTAGATTCAGAGAGGGTTTTTTTTTCTAGAAGTTATCCAAGAACAAAATTCTGAATTTGCCAAATGAAACAAAGTTCTTTCCAAATTTCTTTGGGCATCCCAAATTTTATCCTATTCTACTGGAATCTGCACATATTTAATGTGGCTTCAGGTTTGCAGTTTTGCTCATACCTGTGACATATTCTTCACGTTCTTTATACTCTTCATAATGTTCAAATTCACGTTCCTCATATTCATCATATTGCTCATACTCTTCTGTTGGTTCATACTCCTCAAATTCTTTGTAATCATATTCTTCTTCATATTCTTCATATTCCTCTTCCCGTTGTACTGAGACAACCTCTTCTTCTCGGGTATAAGACCATTCTTTCTCTTCTGCTACAGCTACTTCTAGGATAATATTGAAAACAGGCAGCATTTTACTTGAAGCCCATTTAGAGATGAGAGGGACAACGTGCTCTGATTTCATTGTTTGTGATGGTCTCATGCACTGGCTGTGGGAGACCCTGCCTGGGAGACCTGCTGGGCAAGGTATTGCAGAGTATACATCTACCTTTTCCGATTTCCTATGTTAGATTCCCTGCCTTTAGTCAACAATAAGCCAATAAAGAATGGGAGTCAAACTGGGAACTAGTGGGCAAAGAGTTGTGTAGTTTCATGCTTCATTTTATTATTTAGTCAAAGCACAATATACCTTTAGCGAATTGAGGTTCTCTTTTTGGAACTTCAATGGATACCTTTTCTTCTTTAACAGCTCTTTTCCTGATTTCAGCCACTTTAAAAAGAGTAATTATTAAAAGTGAATTGCATGATTCTGAATATATATGTGTTAAAATAAAATTGTGTATGAACAATCCAAGGACAAAGATGACTTATAACCATGCTGGTTGTTTAAATTTTTCATTTAAATGGCAAGAAAAGTCAATAGACTTGGAAATAAACATGGTCTAATATACATATGAACACTTTTTTCTAAGCTACTTAATGCTTCAAAGACAGTGAATAACTTTAGGAAGATCAAGTAGTATTTATAAGAGAGTTAAAAAAAGACAACCAGACAGCATAAACAAAGACTATCAAACAAGCATTAGACAGCAACTTGTGTAACAAATGGTAATTCACCTTAATTCTAAGATATTGTCATAAACTCTATTAGCACAACGTAGAAAATTTAGGATTTAAAAAATTTTAAGTTTCATCAACGATTTCCACACAGAACAAGCATTTCGGCTGATGAGTTTAGTATATAGACAAATAAAGATATATTAGAAGACAAGCACATTTTAAGGGAAACTACCTACACATGTTCGTGGGGAGTTTCATTTTTTTTTAGAAAAGAAAGGAGAGAGAGAATACTTTCTGGTATCAGATATGTGTAGTTTTAAAGTGAAATAGCATATGCATATTACTTTACTTTATAATATGTATTTAAATTATTTTTTCTAGGGATCCCAATTCTACTAGAATGGTTTCGATATCTATATGCTTATTTTGATTTTTGAGAAAGTTGGTATACCTTTTGTTGGTGGCTCCTCCTCTTTTTTAGGTTTGAGTTTTGGAACTTTCTCTTCTGGAATAGCTCTCTTGGGTTCTTCTGGCACTTTAAAGACAGATTTCACTTTAAAGAGTTGTTTCCCCCATTCAAACCACAAAAAGGCAGTCGTGTAATAGTAACTCAAACATAAAGACTGGACATTTTCATTATTTTACACATAAAACAATAATATAACAATGACAACAAAAACCAACACCCATAGCCAGTGTATTTGGTGAAGAGAAGAGGGAAAGCACACTATTCTGTGGATTGGAAAGCCCCATGTACCTCTTGCTCTTGGAGGCTCCTCTTTTTTAGTTATAGCAACAAGAACTTTTTCTTCCTGGGTAATTTGCATGTGCCTCTCAGTCACTTGAAAGATAATTTTAGTATTAGGGAGTTATAGTACTTAAAGTGGAATTTTAAAAATATATTAGCCAGAAAGTACTGTGATTTTAGAATATAACCATTTGCAAGGTACACACAAATAAACTTCACAACAGGTGAGTAATACTCCGTCCACAGACAAGGCAATAATACACCACGGTCACCAACATACACCAAGAACCTCCATATAAAAAGAGTGACCCAAGGACAGCAGCAAGAGGACGAAGGACAAGACGTGTTTCTAGTTTTTGTGCTGGGGATTTCATTTACCTTTGGTGGGGACAGGCTCTTCTATCTTAGCCACTTTTGGAGGAGCCCTTTTTTCTGGAACTGGTTTCTTTGGCTCTTCTGGCACTTAGAAGATATCAGGCAACACAGTCAAACACACAATATGAAAAACACTAAACATAGGCACACATTTTCTTGTTAACGTTATAAAAATTTGAGATTTAACCTTAAACATATCCATTTAAGATTTAAAAAGACAGACAATATTCAAGAATAAAGTAAAACCCATATACCTTTAGCTGGTGGCACCTTTTCCTTCTTAGGAACAGCAGCAGGAAGCTTCTTTTCTGGCACGATTTTCTTAGGTGGTTCAGGAACTTTAGAAAGATTAGGTTTAAGAATATTAGTTTGCATTACAGAAGAAGTGACATTGTTTTGGGGCAAAGAACTCACGTGTCAAAAAGATCACACATTTACACAAACATTAATGACTATATTCAGCAAAAATGTTTGTACATACATGCTGACAAAAACAGGCAATTTCTCAAATGAAAGGCATCATTACAGCTATCAAGACAAGTGATATCACATTTTTTTGAGAGAGAATTGTACCTTTAGCTGGTGAAGGCTCCTCTATTTTAGCAGGAATTTTCGGTTTTGGTACAATTTTCTTCTCAGGCACTTGAAAAGATTATAAAATACATTTGTAGAAATTTCCAGATTTCTTTTTAATACAAATGTAAGGAGTCTTTTTATTTACACAGGATATTTATCAACATTTGTGATACAGACAATAAACTAACTGCAAGAGAACATAAAGAATGGGACAAGCTAAACACACATAGGGCTAGCATTATTTTAAGAGTCTGAATACCTTCTGCTGGCTCAGCTTCCACTCTCTCAGCAATAACGTGCAGCTCTTCCTCCACAACGTATTCCTCAGGCTCTTCCATCACTTTAAAGACATCAGTTTTAAAGAGGATAAGTGGTAGTGTTTTTAATGTTTAACTCTAACTGTAATTTATTACTGCAAAGAGTAATTAAAATAGCAAAAGTTTGACACTTGCCAAACCCCTGATTGTTCGCATTTAGAATACCCAAAGAAGAACATTTTAGCCAAAGCATATGCCTTAATAAAGAGGAAGGGAACTAGGTTCCAGTAGTTTAATTTTCAAGTGCATCATAAAGATGGTGATGCTTGTCTTCACAGGTAGAACAGGACAAATACAAGACAAAACAATTCTAGAGGCTAAATTACCAAGAACACAAGAAGTTGAAGATAAGTTCAAAAAATAACAGAACACTCTAGACGTGAAGGCTGCAAGGCAGAAATGTAAACTTGAGGAGTCGTAAATAGGTTTATGAGAAAGAAAAGACCTGTATTACATATAACAAACCTACTGAGGACATGGAAACAAGCTTTTTTTTTTTTTTTCCAATTTTGTGGGAGCAAGTATGGTAGAAGAGGCAGGAGTCTTCATATGGTTTTTGAGCTTATGTGTATAAAGTTTATTATACAATAGGAAGATCTAGTTAAAAACATTAAAAACATATCTCTTTACACTGGACGTAAACTTTACAGGCTACTCATCTTTGCCCTAATCTTTTGGGCCTAACGAAAACATAAGAATATTATAGACTGTCTCTCTTTTTAATTAGAGTTTTATAGTACTGACAGAAACTTACAATGCATACTATCAAAAACTCAAATCCGATTCATGCAATGAGAACGTTCCTTGTTTACGTATGATATTTGGTTTCCCATTTCTGGAAGGGATGGGGCTCTCTTCGAAGCCATCAGAATCCTGACTTTTGCCTGACATATTGGTCTTTCCCAGGAAGCACAACAGAACTGCTTGGCTTCCTCTCAGGAGTCATGGCCCTTCTTGTTCTGTTCCCAGCCACTCCATTAACACTGCACATCTGGATTTCACATGGTAAAAGTGAGAAGTGGAGAAGGGATGAGGCACCTTTTATTAGCCAGAGATGCACTCGAGAGCACCTAAATGTACAATTTTATTCATCTTTTCATTGGGAAGAGAGTTAGTTTGTTAAGGAACTTACTGACTTCCCTTTAAAGAAGAGCTTCGTTAGAACTTGGGAAAGTTCTTTCAGATATAAGGGTTCAGCCAGCATGCTGGACTTTAGCAGGAAATCTAGTGGTGTCTTAATTGAAAAGGTATCTCAACACTGAAAGAAAGCTTGTTGTTCAGTTCTTAAGAAGTATAGAGAACTAGCATTGTAGGTATAGACAATTTGAATAACAAGTTAATCTAATCAAAGATATTACATAATTGTTTTCTCCATACATAAAATATAGGAAAGCCCTATGTGTTCAGTGCTTCCCTCTCAAGCATGGCCTTGACTTCTGGAATGTAATAAGGTAATATAATTTCTTGTTCATTTAAAAACTGTGAGTCAGGACACATTAGTGAGTTGTGCTATCAACATCATGTTACCCAGGTTTTAGACATCAGACGACCAAGGGGAAGATTATGCCAGTCCACCAACCAAAACCAGTTCTGTCTAATGAGAGGACAAATGTGTATGGAGAAACCTGCCCTATTAGTCACGTACAAACATGAAGACTCTTTTTCCATACAGTCAGGTAAGACGAGACGTACAACAAATACATTTGGTGTTTACTCTAAGTAATGCTCCTGAATCTTGTGTTTCGATCAAGAGATACATTTACTGAGGCCAATAGATGTTCACTGAATTTGTGTCACTTTCAATAATCTGATACACAATCTGTGAAAGAAAGCAGCTCGTCAGGACTCCACACCATCTCTAGCTTATTTGCATCATTTACCTTCATATTCTGTAACCTCCGCTTCCTCCTCCTCTCTTTCTTCTTCTCTATAAACTGAAATGGACACTCTTTCCTGTTCTTCTGAATAACTCCATTCCTCCTCTGCAGATATTTTAAAAGATAAGATTTAATTTAAATTTAGCCTCCTGAAATACTGATAGTAGCCAGGTGTTTCCTACAGATGGACAATGGTTTTTCTATCTGCTTCGGATGTGGCTTCACAGTGCTTCCTCATTACAAGAAGGAAAGAGCTGATTTAAGAGGAGGAGACAGTACAGCCCAAGACTGAGAAGAATATTCAGATTGTGTCCAAGTCTGGCCACTTTCACAATTATCACATTTTCAGCACCTATTCACTTTCTTAGAATGACTCAAGATCAACGCAGATACAAAAGGCTCAATCTCAGAAGGTTACAAGTAGACACTGATAAGGACAACTTCTAACGTAAACAATCTCATCTGGAACAAAGAAAAGACTTCGAGGAAACACACGCAAACTCAATTCTCCCCTCACTTCGGGTTATATAGCTTATATACCTTCGTGCCGCACGACTTCCGTTCTTTGAGGAACTGCAACGGATAGTTTTTCTTCGGCAAAATATCTTTTTTCTTCTACGACAGCTTTCTTAGACACTTCGGCTTGAAAAAAGCATTAAAGTTGAAGTTTAAAAATCAAGAATCTTAACAATTCTCTCTCCCTAGAGTTTGGAGAAGATTTGCACAGTATACAACTTCCACTAGCAAAATGGGAAAACAAGTTACATAACATATCACGAGTCTATACACACAAAAATTCTATCAGAAGAGAGACAAAGGGTCAGCACAAGAAGACAGCAGAGAGAAGCAACAAGAATTCCCAGGCTCATAGACTGTCGTCAGAAGCTTGAGACAAGTCCTACCTCGGGGAGGAGGAGCTTTCTTAGGGACAGGAACTGGTACAGGAACTTTCTCCTCTGGGACGGGTTTCTTAGGCGGAGCTGGCACTTTAGAAACATTATGCACTTTTAGAACTTCAGTTATTTCATTGAAGCCCAACACAAAACACAGATATACACCCACAATGCACTCACATCACAAAACTAACAAAATATTGTTTGTCTTGGAACATAATATTATAAACATGATTCTTGGAAAGATGGAGAGACGGTACCTTTTGGTGGTGGAGCTTCTTCCTCTTTCCGAGGAACAGGTCTTTTTTCTTCAGGAACTTTCTTCTTTGGTATTTCTGGCACTTAAAGGATAGTATTGGATTTTAAAATTCTCAGAAAGGCAAAATAAATGAGCAATATAGAACTGGCAGGCCGATTAAAGAAGACATGCAATTAAAGAAGCTTGAAGGAAAGACAAGGTTATTTCATGGAGATGGGATGAGGTACCTGCTGGTGGTGGAGATTCCTCTCTTTGAGTAACAATGGTTACTTTTTCTTCTGTGACAACCCTCTTCTGCACTTCAGCAACTTGAAAAGACAATTTTTAGAGTTGACTTTATATTTTCCAAGGTAGCTAATGTACAGGTATTTTGTAGGAAAGAAGGCCGGTAGACAGACACATCTGTTGAATTCTCACTCATATTATAAAACATTCATTTTGAATTTAACTGACTCAGTTAACAGATAATTAAACACAAAAACGTTTTGTATTCAAGACATAAAAATAGGACTTCTTTACTAAGTAAGTCACTGTACCTTTAGCTGGTGGAGCTTCCTTTTTCTTTGCAACAGGAACAGGAACCTTCTCTTCAGGGACAGGTTTCTTTGGCACCTCTGGGACTTAAAGTTTTTAAAACAGAATGTTAGTTTATACACATATCACTTTTATGAATGGACATAGGCACATACACAAATCTTTATGTAGCTCATTAATGTTGCTATAGATTCGCTATGCATCAGCAAAATAATGCAGAAAATTAAACTGTAATGTTATAAAGGTCACAATGTGATAAGTGTCACAAATAATGTTATAGAGGCATGTAGGCAATTAAAAATGAATTAAATACACAGAAGGATATGTACAGAATTCTTTCTTTATATATTGGTACACTTTCGATAAAAACAAATTAGTCCATGATTACACAAACAATATCGAGTATGGATATAAGATACAGAAAAATCTCTTTATACTTTGTATTGAGAAATGGAAGCCATAATGACAATGGGTTTAATTTATCTAAGATAGCTTAAACTAAGACATCTTTAGAATAGTTGTGTCTATATCAGTTGCTATTCTTTTTTCCATTTATCTTCTGATTTTTTTGGTGCACCTGTGGTGTATTCAAAATTCAGGAAACACTCTCATTCTAGAGTAAGGCTCTCAATCTGATATCCATGTGTCAATGGCTTTGGAGAGCTCTGTATACAAAATTCTGTGGGTATGCGCACATGTGCTTTTCTCTAAGAGGCTCCATAGTTTTCAACAGGATCTCTGACCCAAAAAAGGTTTACAATGGGTTTAGTTTATCTATTGTAGATGTTGATGATGGTGAATTTTTAATTGGCAGATGTATTTTAACAGTATGCATTATTGGCAACAATTGTTTCCATTCTAGATAAGATATTGGCAGTTTTTGTGAGCCTCTGCACTCTACACCTGCATTGGCAACGTCTTGATGTAATGCTACAGGTATACACTTGTGTGTGTATATATTGTTATATACACATGCGATGTTTATTGATATATACATGTTACTATATGTATCCGTTTTCATGGAGAAATAAGACATGCCGCTGTGTCTCTTTCAGGAGTGATCAAGTGGCTTTGGAATTAGTATTGGTTTTAGTAATATGACATTTTCATTACAAGCATTATAGTTTATTTTCATATAACTGTTATACTTTAATGATTACATAATCAGAGATAATTTTTAAAAAATCATTTGATTAAAAAAAAAAGGCCTAGAATTCTGAAAGAGACAAGAGTTTGAGACAGAGGGAAGCAGATTTGATTCAGGAAGAAAATAGAAACATTGGGAAGCCAGGCAAAAGGAAACACTAAAATGTATGATTTCAGTGAGCCTGGTTTCTCCTAAATTGGATGATGTTGAATTCTTTCTGAACCTCCTTACAACTGACCAGATGTGTGCAGTTTGTAGCTTCACTGCCTCCATAGAGCAGTGTCTTTTATCCCTAAAAACCAGAAAACAAACAAACCAAATCCAAAAAACCAAAGCAAGGGATCAGCAGATTTGAATGCAAACATTACCTATACGCAAGATCTCTGACTAGCTAATTAGATAACAACAGTCATGGCAAATACTGACGTTTAATTAAAGTCAAATGAAAGTAAATGTCAAAAATGGAAATGTTTCCAACTCTTCAAGACTCGCCACGATTGACTTTTCAGAAGAGTGGCCGTTACTAGCAGCACTGTGTGCATCTTGATGTAGTTAACACTCAGTTCTGCCAAACACTCTCCAGTTGTCGGTCTTTGCATCTCATCGTAACTCGTGAAAGTGTTTTTATAAAGAAAATGTCACATAGATGAGGGATGAAAGAGTTTTTTCCTAGAAACATGCCTGTAGAGAACAAGTTTCATAAATGTTTCTTCTTTCTCTAAGAGAAGAAAGACATTAACAATTTTGGATAGGAGTCTGACTTAGTTACTTCTTTAATAACACTTTCTGGTGGGGCTTTGGAATGTTCAGTATCGTGAATAGTGTATGTCAAGAGTGACCCCTGAAGCTGATAAACAAATGAAAAACACAGGAGCACGTAAGAGACACAAAATAGAAAGACAGCACAGCACGTATGAAGACCGTATAACGCCAAGCACTGGGACTAAGGGCCGCCCCAGGAGCAGCTCTGGTGTACCTTTTGGGGGAGCAGCAGGTTCCTTCTTGGGTACGGGAACAGGCTTTTTCTCTTCTGGCACAGGTTTCTTGGGAACTTCAGGAACTTTAAAGATACCATTGTTGAAACAATATTGAGACTTCTATTCTTCTCAGACATTTAAGATTACATTAAAGCATAAATCCTCAGTAAGAGTGTAAGAATTTAGGATGTAATTTAATACGTTCTATCTGTGTTGGAAATGTATGCCAAATACATCAATACCGTAGAGACATTAACATACGTATGTGAAGCAAAGACCCAATTAGCATGGTCTGGAGTCTAAACACGTTACTGATACTTGTATAATGCACTACCACACATTAACGAAATCAGCATGGACAGAATTAAGGACACTACAAATAGTTTACAAATGCTATTTTGTTAATACACAGAGCTCACAGAAAAAGATACAAGAAGACAGACACTAAGAAGTCTTTTTCAAAAATACTACTCTACCTTTGGCTGGTGGGGGTTCCACCTTTTTAGGAATGGGAACAGGGACCACTTCTTCTGGGGCTGGTTTCCGAGGTGGCTCAGGGACTTAAAAAAAAGCACCATTTTTGAGACATTGTGCATTTTGACTATAAGGCACATGTTGTTACAAGACTTAGAATTAAAATAAAGAGTAGACATTTCCCTTTTACACCAATTGAATGAAAGAGAATTATATGTTGGAAACAAGGCTAAAGGGAAACGGACAAGGCTAATTGGAAAATGTGATTAGAAATTGTGCTAATTAGAAAATGTGATTGCTATTCACCTAAAACTGCAGGAGCCGCCACTTTCCTAGGAACAGGCAGGAGCACCTCTCCTTCAGAGGTGCTCCTGTCTGTTCTCAGACACCAGATTTGGAAACTTTCATAACGCAGCTGCGTTAAAACAATTGTATTAGGTTATCTTAAATGTTTAAAAAGTTGACTTGAGCGGAAGAGGGGGCGGAGCCCTAATTTGCAGCGGCTGCGGATTTCCGATTTCCAGGGTGGTGTAAATACGCCCGCAGTGACGTCATTGCCGCGGACTTGAGAAGAGGAGCGCAGCCCCACACCATTATCTACTATTTCCGCCGCATAGATACAATAGACGGAAACAACCTCAGAAACGTAGGTAATAGTAAAATACAGTAAAATAGGAACTCATAAGTTTTCAGTATTTATTACCATATTGTTTTAATATAGGTTATTTAATTGTAAGTTTATATAATTTAACTTTTAATCATGGAGGTGTTAAACACTGGGCAGCAAAATTCCTGAAAATTTAACCATCTGCTCTGGTGAGCTGGTATGAGCTGGCTCCAGGACACGGTATTTCTATTTCCAAATAGTTGGTCACTAGATGGTAAATTCCCTGAAGCAGGGAACAGAGCCGCCATTCATTTTCATTCCTATCTCCGGTGCCCTCCTCACAGTCTTCCTATCCCCCCGTAATGTCCTTTGTACATAGTGACTAGAGGTCTGTTGACTGTGTGACCAAATCTATTATGCAATATTAACATATTCAGATGTTTCCTATGGAATTCTTAAAAGATTTTAAATTTAGGATGAATCACTAATACCTTTAGGTGGAGGCTCAATCTTTTTGGAAACAGCAACTTGAATTTTCTCTTCGGTAACAGTTTTCTTTTGTACCTTGGGGACTTTAAAAAATGTAAATTATAATTACTGATATGCCATATTGTGGGTGGTAATTGTAATTTACAAAGAATATTGAAATACAAAATAAAACAGAGACAAATGTGAAATGAAAAGATGACAGAGAATTACAAGGAGAGAGATGCCTACACAATTACAAATTAGATAAGAAGAGGGATATAAATTCATCTAAAGTCCTTCCATTTGAGCCCCCAAATTCAAATTTGCCTTATACCTGTGACTGACACCTCTTCCTCTGTGTGAGAAGCAAAGAACTTTTCTTCTGAAATAACCATCTTCTCTGTATGCACAGCTGGTACTTTAAAGAGAGTATTTCACATTAGTATTTCTTTTTCTAGGACAAGACACCAGATCAAATACATAGATCGTACACTATATTTAAGTGTTTAGACACAGAATGAGTGCATTAATATAACAGCTTGGCAACAAACTCAGTATTGATAGGAAGAAAAATCATGTTTTGATCTATAGGGACAAACAACCCACACAGCCTTTATAAAACATTACTGAATGGGAATCAAATAGACACTTCTTCACATGTCATGTGGTGCTTTTCCAAATCCATTAGGGTCTATTTATATAAATGAGAGGATGAGGAATATTATGTGCAATGGAATGCATTACATAGTGAAGTCAGAAGATTTCTCATTAAACAGAAAATCTTCCTTAAATAAAAAAGTTTGTAATTTTAAAGTAAAACTAGAAGCAAAGGTGGAGGATGTTATTATTTACTTAAATTATACGTATGTGCAACTCAACATAAAATATATATTACATAAGAATGTCTACTTTCGTGGTTTCAGATTTGTGAATTGTTTAGTAATATATGTACACATATCCATACACACAAATAAAAATGTTTAAAACTTGTAGCTGAAATACTAAGATGTGTACCTTTCACTTCAATAACTTCTTCCTGCACTGGAGTCCGGGAAGGTTTTTGTGGAACAATCTTCTTTGAAACTTCGGGTACTTAAAAAATATGTGCAAATATATTTGTATTGCAAGGAATATTGCTTTGCACAAAATTTAAGATAGTTTAGATGACTATATAAATAATTAACGTGAATAAATATAAATAAACAGATTATTTGTGTATATGGAGCTAGAAATGTTTTAAATGATAATACCTTTGGTGACTTGAACTTTTGCTTCCTCCACTCTTCGAGAAGTCTTTTCAATTTTTTCAACTACTGGCTTCTTTACAACTGCAAGCATTTTAAAGAAATTGCAGTACTTTTAGAATTTCTGTTAAAATACCCTCTCTCTCTCTCTCTCTCTCTCTCTCTCTCTCTCTCTATTTTTCTCTCTCTCTCTCTATATATATGTATGTATATATGCATATATATGTATACTTTTTTTAGAGGGAGACAAGTTTGGTGCTCTGAACTTTAAGTACAAGTTTCTGGACATCAGGTATTTTGGTTATGCTTTATTTTATATTTACCTTAACCATCTTTTTATCATCGTTTTATTTTTGCATTAAATGAATTAGATGGATATTCTAAAAAAAATCATGATATAATAAAGCTTAGAGAAGAAGTCATACATATTGGATTGAACTGGTGATTTATACATCTTTTCCAAACAAGCCAGCATAATGATGTTGATGCTCTGATCTATTTAAATAATTCCAATTACATACCTTTAGGAGGTGGTGCTTCTTTCTTTTCAGGCACTTTTGCTGGAATTTTTCTCTCATGTGGTTCTTTAACAAAAACACAGGAAAAAGAAGTGATGCTTAAGGAGGTAAGTTCCAGATGGTTGTATTAATTGCAAATTAAATAAGTTAAGAATAATATATGATTGTGTAAAGTATTGTATTGGGGATCTTTATTGCTAACATGATTTCTCTGGCTGAACTTAGAAGCAGGATCAAGCAGAGATGCAATGAGGCAGTGAAAGTAAAACTTGAACTTCTGTATTAGAAAATAGCACTTGGAATTAGTCTTAGCAATAGGACTAAATGATGCAACTTACAACGTCAAAGCATGAAAGTTACTGTAAAAAAAATGATTCTTTTAAAGATTAAGTTTCCAGAGATTTCTAAACTTAAGAAATGGAAATGATCATTTTATGTATTTCATATCTATTGCAAGTCAGGTAAATAACATTGAAAATATAGTGAACTGAGCAAAAATGAGGAAAAGAGAAAAAAAGTCACCCAATTTATACGTACCTTCATAAACCTCCTTTTGAACTTGAACTGCTTCTCTTTCTTGGTAAGTCTCCTCCCACTCTTCCTCCCCTTCGTCATAACCTTCTTCCCTTTCATAGTATTCTTGCCCTGCTTCAAAATCTTCTTCCCATTCCTCATGAACTTCCTTTCTGGCTTCTACCTTGGTCTCTTCATAGTCTTCATCTGGTTCTTCATAGTAAGGTTCTTCATATGGCTCCGTGTATGGTTCCACTTCCAGTTCGTCATATGGTTCTTCCAAAGATTCGATGAAAAGTTTTTTCTCCTCATAGACTGCTCGCTTTTTCTCATACACAGCTTCTTTTTCTTTCTGAACCTCTTTCTGTCTGGTTATGGTCATTATTTTTACTTCTTCAGCCTTGGAGGATACGTCAATAATTTCAGGAGCTAAAATAAAGAAATAAATAAATGGAAAGATTATATTAGTATATTAATTATATCCCCACAATTACTTCACTAAACGAAAGTCCAGGTAATCAAACAATATCAGTGTCTCAGATCTCAGTATTACGCTGATAATTTATGTTTTCTTTGTATTGGTTCCGTTTAAATTTTTGTTGTCTATGGAACGCAATATAGAGTATCAAGATGCACTCTACTCTTAATTTGAGGACTTTTCCAGAGTGAACAAAATGGCATTCACTGAATATTATCAAAAGGACACATCTTCCATTGTTCTATGCAGAGAACAATGAGAACTCCAGTTTGCAAACCCCCTAGTTTCCCATGGGATATTTTAATATTTGATCATTTAATTGAATTTATATTTAATGTTTCTGCAGTTAATCTCTATTTACATTTCCAATTGTTCTTTTGAGAACATTTCTAATTTTAAGCTACATTTTGATAGTCGAACATGACTCTTTAGTCAATTTAATAAAGATAATATTTAAAATTATGTAACCAAATCAATTAGTTACTTTTATATAAAAACTTTTCAAAAATCTTTAAGGCTAACATGATTTATACGATCCTTACATTTGTGTCAGCTACAACTGAAACCATAAGGGATGAGCCCTCCCTTTCTAGCCCTCACCACTTCTTCCCCTGTGTCCCTTGTGCTGTGGCTGCATAAACATCTCCCTGGGTTTCCTTTCCTGGGATTGGAACAATGTGAAGTAGCCATCATTTCTAGTGCTAATCTTAATATAGCAGAAAAGACTCTACAACTTTACAATAAGATAAAAGCCTAATATTTAAAAATAAGAATACACAGCAGAGATGCAAATCTCAGGAATAAATAGAATACAAATATTTAATAATTTCTTTTCATTTACCTTTGGCTGGAATTAAGGCAGTGGGAGGCGGGGGCTTCTTGGCAACCTCTGGGACTTTAAAAACATAAAATACATGTTTATTTTTAGATTTGCATTATTTAATGTTTACTACTCCTGTGCACCCGTTAGTCAGTTGTATGATCTGTGACTACTACTAATATACCAAATGCTTTTATAATTTCCAAATTTAGCTCCCCAGAAATGCTATGCAACGCCATGTTAATGAAAATGTACAGAAAGGCTGAAGTTTGATTCTGGTTTAGGTTGATTTAAAATAATTTAAAGTAACATGACGAGAAGATTCAATATGTCTAGTGCTAAAAAATAATGCATGTTTAATTTTTTGAATGATTAACTGTAAAGTTCAGGAAATATCCCTGCTCTTTTAGCTTCCTCTTATTCTAGAACATTTCACAAATGACCACTCAGAAGAAAGTCTCAGTGATTGGTGTCTCGTGCTCTTGGGTGCTCCTTCTTGGAGGAGCTTCTGTACTCTAATCTTAGTCAAACGGGTAGAAACTATTTGTTTAAATGTAGTTATCCAATCTTCTTCCTAAACGCTTCCAGGATATAGTGAAAATTAAAGTAATTGAATTGACTCTCCTTCACAATTATTTTTTCTGCAAGTATCAACATTTAGCTCAAGTGAACCAGGAAGGATTCTGAGTTGGGCTGGAGCAGCCACTTGACATTGGCATCAGCCTTTGACCTTCTGCTGTGGTGACTTGATCAAGACCAGCTGTTGGACTAGAGGGCAGTGGCTTCTGGAAATTACCATCCAGAGATAACATGAACCCTCTGGGTTGACATTGCATGCCATGGGCAGACAATGGCACAGGAGGTCCGGGGAGAAAAAAAGAAAATTGAGAAAGAGAGAATGAGGACTGAGTCAAAGAAAAGGCTGAGAGTGAGTGAAAGGAGAGATACCATCAAACTCTCACCTTCCTCCAACCTCCTCTATTTGAGATTTAAAATTTTTAACTAAGAGAACACCAGTACGTCTAAATTTTGATTAATTAATTATAATACCTTTAGGCGGCGGTGCCTCTTCTTTGGGCTTTGCGACTTTCTTGGCTTTTTTGGTCACTAAAAAATAAGATGTCAGATGTCAATAACTAAACTATTTTCACGAAACTAGGAGGTTTATTGAAGTATTTTATTTTTTCATATGTTTTGATAGTAACAAGAGATTCTGCACATTATTGCAAGATACTTGTTTCAGAAAGATCTTGGACTAGAAGGCAGAAAAGTTTTTTTTGAGGGAGATAGAATGTGTGGGGAATCTTACATCCTCACTGATTTTATGCCCGCTTAGAGTTAAAGTTTTCAGAACATCCTGAGTGAATCTAAGTGATATCATCGATAGAAAAGGTACACATTTCCATTTTTGTTTCACGTAGGTAAGAACACTTTAAATTTGTCAGGAAGAAGACTAACAAGTGAATTAGTGTCCTATCTATAATATATTGTGGAATTTTTCTTTTGGTGCTGATGTTATACCTTGATCACTGCCGCCGATCACAACTTGATTATGGCTCCTAGTATTCATGACTAAATAACACTGTTGTTAATTTTTAAAATATGACTTAATTTCTTGAGTTTCCCCTGTGGGTGCTCAAACTTAGCCATGTTGACACTAACCCTCAAATAATAAATCACTTATTAATTCATTAAGATAAATTATTATTCCTGACAACAAATATAAGTGGAAATCTAATTAATGATCTTTGAGTCTTGTTTCTCTCTGCCAAAAGAAGTAGATGAAATATATTTAACTATGTTCATACTGATTATAAAAATGCTTTTCTTTGTTATTGAGTGGCATTAGTCACAAAATTGGAAGTTATGTTTTTTTTTTTTAACTGAATTTCCCGAGGCTGGCTGAAAACTAGCTCAAGTTTTTGACACCAGCTGTAGTGGATATTAGGGGATGAGCCTGTCAAACCCTGGAAGCCAGTACAATAGTGGCTGTGGAAAAATGTGACTTTGGCATGCAGAATTTTTTCTGATGATGCCAGGAGAATTCTGAAAGCAATTCTGAACTCCCCAGAACTCCAGAAATTCCCAGGCAGTCTGTTGACTGATTTAGTTGAGCAGTTTTGGGGCACAAATAGTACAATTTATCTATTGAAATATTTGAGAGGGGCAATTCCCTGGTACACTCAAGAGCTCCTTATTGGTGAACGAATTCCTTTGCTTTAAAAAAATTAAATATATAAATACTCTAAATCGTATTTTTTGTAACAAAATAGTGAATTTTAAAAAGAAGTTGACATTGTAATTGGGAAAAAAACCAAACTGTATTTTGTAACTTGACCATAAACTAGTATGTTTTATTTCCATAAGCTTCACTAGAAATTGATTCCATTATTTTATTGTTATGTGTGTAGTTAGGAAAATAGGAAACGTGAAATCAGTTTGCCATTAATGTTTAAGTGATTCCATTAAACTAACATATTTTAATAGTAAGCATCGCAGTTGGTTTGTCTGATGATTTTCAGAATTTTAGGCACATGTCTTACACATTTAGTTAGTTAATACTTAGAGCAAATAATTTACATTTTGATAGACAATTCAACCTAGTGACCACTAGAGGGCCAATGTGTTGCATTAAATAACATTTTCCAGGCCTGCAATAGTTAAATTTGGTATTTTGACATTTAGGTAGATAACATGTAGTACCTTCAACACGTTTTGCTGGTGGTTTCTTTTCTTCAGGTGCTGGTAGTAACAGAGGGATAGGAGGAATAGCCGTAGGAGGGATTTCTGAAGAAAATAAATGGCATCATCAGTAAAACAGTTTGGTTCCCTATTTTGTGTGGAGTATAAGGAAAAGTCTCAACACATCTCTTTCAGTACTTCAAAGATGTTATAGTATGAATTCACCAACCAGAACAAATAAAAGTAGCATATATTGATAATTGTAACTACTCTTTTGCTTTGAGTTTTAATTACACAGCAAAGACTATGACATGGCAGGATCTGTTGCTCTATGCTCTGGTTTGGCATTGCTGATTTCCTAGTGGTGGAATATTGCTGCTTCTAGCCAAGGCATCGCGATGCTGGGTCTTACCATCTGGTGGCACTGCTCTGATAGGCATGGTTGGGATTGGAACTCTGGAGTCAGGAATATCTGAAAAGGGACATTTAATGATAAGCAGAGGGAGACTGAAAACTTAGATATTTACTAGACAACTAAGATGTGTTTGATTGTCAGGCATTTCCAACAGCAGCATCTAACATGTAGACACAAAGATATTAGGATTCTTTTGAATGCAACCACATATGCAAGTTTATTCTCTGGGAAAGTTTGTTTTTTTCTATGGTCACACCATTTGGCGTGATCCTAGATATCAGTTGAACGTAACCTTATTCTCTCTAATTTCCCAAATTGTACTATTTTCCTGATAATAATTTTACTGAATAATATTTTATTGAAAAAAAGAATAATATTTTTAGACATTTTAGTTTGGCTTCTATCATTTACAAAATCACATTGAAGGTGTAAGCAAGGATTTTTTTTTTTTAACTTACCAGGAGGCTTCATCTCAAGTTTGATTTCTGAAAAAGAGAAAAAAATTACATTTTGGTATTTAGAATTACATTAATTGTATTTAAAATTACATTTTGTATTTGCGTTTTGTCTGTGCAAGCTACTTTGCTTCGAAGATTTTCCTGTGGTGTTTTCTGACCTTTGGTTGTTAAGTACAGCTCTGCCGTGCTTCTCGCTTCACCTCTTGGCTCCAGGCGAGCAATTACTGAATAGACACCTAAGGAAGAGAATCATCAAAGTTTTGCTTTCTGATATCTTTGTAAATAACACTCTTTGTTTAAATATAGTATGTATTTACTCATACGTGTCTTTCCTAACAAAGTATTCTATATAGAATTACAGAGTATGAATGTAAAGTAGGGTAGAAATATATAAAACAGATAAGGTTTAAATCATATATTCACAGGGACACTGTCAATTAAATTACCTTCATCATCTGGGGTCACGTTGTGGATGGTCATATAATGGCAGCGACCATCATTCCTAAAGTTGTATTTCTGGCTCTCGGTCAGTTCTGTTGGTCCTTTGTACCATGTTACAATGGCGTCGTCGAAGGACACTTCACACTCGAAGGTGGCAGATTGATGCTCACTCACCACAATGTTCTGTATGCGTTTCGTAAACTGAATTGGTTCAGCTGTTTAAGCACAAAGAAAGTTCAAAGTTAGATTGTATAGGGAGGCATTTCTTTCACTGTGCTTTACCCCCAGATATTCAAAGTCTCCATCTTTTTATCCAATTGGAAAATAGCCAAAAGGGCTAAAAATATAAAACAAGAAGAAAATGCTTTTCTTTGCATCAGTAACCAAAAATTTTCTCAATACTTAAGTGTATTCCTGCAGGATCAATGTAGGAAATTGTAAAGAAATCCCTGAGAGTCCTTAAATACTTACATGAAGGCAACAGGCAAGGGTGCTTGTAACCCAAAAGCCAAATTAAACTTTAAAAATGTTAGTGAAATGAGGGGGTTCAAAGTAAAGGGAACATAAACTTAATTTTGCTCTATAATCTATTCCCCTTTGAAATTCTTTCTTTCCTCAGTAAAATAATTTTGCTACTCAGGATCTAGAATTGTATGTTATCTAATGTGTATAACTTTCTCCATGAAATAATTTCAAACTCAATAGGAAATCTACACTTGTAGATTTCAAAGGGTTCATTTTTCAGAGTTCTGAAATCTGCTTGTGAGCACATGAGGGCATGCACGAGTCAATCCACTGGGAATGGCAGGGGGTTTAGTCGGAGAACTGGCTGAAGTGGTGGGTCCTTCTGCAAAATTTTACCTGGAAGTCTAGCATTCAATATATAACAGCATCATGAACATCTTAGACATCATGTGTACTCTGGAGACCTTTTTATTTTGAAAGATCATATTAAAAATATGTAATTATTTAAAAAATGATAAGCACTTTCAACTGGATCCTTTAATTTGAAAACCATTTAAAATTTTTGAACTTTAAAATACAACCAGTCATTGATATCCATTGTAAAGCAAGTCAGAGAAACTGAAGTGCTTATGTAAATAAGAAGCCATATAGTTGTTTTCCAACAACTATAAATGGGCACCAACAACTGGAAGTAGATGCTATCATTATAGCCAAAATGTTGCTCAATACAGTCCAAGGATGTCTTCAGACAGTGCACACGATCAAAGAATTAGGAAATAAATATTGTTGCTCTTAAATCCTGAGATTTCACTTTATTTCAGATTCTGAGGGCTGGAGTAGGATCCTCATATGAAATAATTATTCTTGATAAATAGCTGCTAATCGCACATCACATATGTTGTTAATTTTATTTATGACATTTCATACAAATAGAGTTCAAATTAATTCCTGTAAACAAAATATCAACTCCTAGCCAAGATCCTCTAGATATATAGCCATGAAATCTGGTCCTTTCTAAGGGTTTCTTTCCAGGAGTGAGAATCATAGATGTGAGAATTATGAAATTTAGGCTTTCAACAGAAATAACTGTTAGAAAGTCATGTCTTAGTTTAGATTGAAATCTGCTTCTGGTCAAAAAGGACTATGCAAAAGACTCAGCACTTATGTGAATATTTCCTTTTTGATTCTGTGTGAATTCTGAGATATGAGTGAATGTAATGAGTACATGTGTTGGGAACTTAGAACACAGGAACACTTCGGGATATGCTTGAGGGCAGGGTTGCAGAGTTGCAGGGGTCCTGCACGACATATTGCTGCAATAACTCCATCCACAGTCTTTCACTCACCTTCAATTCTGAGCTCTGCTGATGTTTCAAGGTCTTCGTATTTGCAGGTGTACTGTCCCTGGTCTTCTGCTCGAACATCTGCAATGGTCAGCTTATGGACTTTGTGTTCCACTTCTGTTTTGTATCTACCTTGGGGTTTAAGGATTCTGCCATTTCTGAACCATTCAGATTTTACATTTGGCACAGAAAATTGGCATGTCATGGTGCAAGTCTGGCCTTCTTTCAAAGTAACATCTTGAAGATGCCGTTCCCAAGCAGGCTCTGTTCATATGACACAATACACATTTTGTTCAATATCACATGCAAAGTGCTCAACAGTCAATTCACCTCAAAAGATTTTTTTAATAAAACTCTTTTTACTTACCAATTACAGTGAGTTTAGCACTAGCGATGTGTGGACCACACACCAATCTATAATTGCCCTGATCTTTAAGCTGACAGTTTCTGACTCTGAGTGTATGTCGATCACCATCGATGCTTATTTCAAATTTATCACTGGGTTCCAGTTTTTCAGTCCCTTTGTACCATGAGAGTTTGATTTCTGGATAATTAATCTTAATATCAATTTCAAACACAGCATCATTATCTTTCAAAACTGTCTGATTTTCAATATCCTTGATCAGAGTGACAGGCTAGAAGAATAGAGAATTAAAACACATTAGTCACTCCTTCTCTTATAATTCCCAATAATTTATTCATTTTATTATCAGCCTAAATCATTTTACCTCTGTCTGTGACAGCCTTTGCTGAATAAATGATACAAGTTCTTCAAATTCCTTTTCTTCCTTCTCTGACTTCTCTATTTCCTCAATTTCCTGAGGAGAAAAATAGTGTAAGTTTTACATATCAAATAAAATTTGAATTAGAGGATTATATTCAGCTTCCGTTCTTGATACTGCTTAGGTTATATCAAATGATCTCATGCAACTAGAGGGTTCTGGAAATTCAAGGGGCATATGTAGATGTTTCAAATGTGAATTTTTAAAGATGATGTTATCTACAAAAGATCATACCAATCTATGTGTCTCTTCTTGTTGACTTTGCTTTAGCAGTTCAAATGCTTGAAGAAGACCCCGGAAGTCAGTGATTCCATACATACGGGCATATTTTTCATATTCTTTAGGATCAACATTTTTGAGAAGTTCCATGATATCAATTTCCTCTTCTTCTCCAGCTCCTTTCTTTAAGACTGGAGTCCTAAATGAAATAAGGAATGAATGTAAATCATCTGTCTTCTACTTATTTTGAATTATCATCATTCAAAGATTATAAATGTCATTGAGTTTTTTTCTCATAAAGGAGTAGTTCTGTGTCCTTTATTCAAGAAATATTAATTTTACCATGATAACTGTGAGACAATAAAAAAAAATGTGGGTTTGGAAATAAAGTGGATTGAGATTGGACCATTGTTACAAAGATCAAAGAGTTTAAGGAAAGAATAACAGGAACATTTTTGTAAATTTTACAAAGAGTCCAATGAAAGAATTATGAGGAAAAATAATGACAGCAATGGAAAGCATTAATAAAGGATAAATATCATATGTCATGGGAAAGATGTGTGGAAATTAAATGTTGATGAATTTAATAATTAATCCAGTAATTATGTTGACACATAAATTGTGTTGAAATTACTGGTAATTATGGAAAATGTTTAAAATAATTGATCTAGAAAATGATTCTGAGCATGAGAAATCATACAGAGAAGCAAACATTTCATGCTTAGACACAGGTTTCTTTATGGGCCATTTCTTTTGTCTAAAATTTCAGTAAAAATTCACCTCATGCTCAAACTTTCTCATGATTATTCAGAAATTGATCTTAATGAACCACTAACTTCCACTAAAATATTGTGTATTTTCTTATCTGTTTCTGTTTAAATGTCTGTGTGCTTATGTTCTTTCGTAATCTGAATCTTGGAGGGTCCACACCTCTTGAGAGATGTCTTTTGTGAATGAAAAATTCTATGTGTGGTTTTTTATTGAACTTACTTTTTCAGCATTGCCCTAAGATCTCCTTCAATTTTCTCTTGTTTCTTCCTTTCATCCACCTGTAGGTTAACATTACTTTCAATTTCACCATGTTTATTAAATGCGACGCATCGGTATAGTCCAGAATCGGTTTTCGTGGTGTCTCTAATCTCCAGCTTTGCTTCATCGCCTTTCTGGTGGATAAAAATGCGACCTCCTTGGTTCAGTTGTCTCCATTTCCCTTTTGTCCATTTAACATTTGGGATTGGATCACCTCCAACTTTGGCAATGAATGTTGCAGTGGTTTCTAAGGAATAATGAAAACAAATGAATAAATACCCATTTTCCAAAATCGATTCTTCCAAAGTTAAATCAGTAGTAAAACGTACAAGATAGGCCAAGATGCACTTTTCATGAAGTACTTACTTTCTACGACTCTGATACTCTGAGGTTCTGATACGAAGAAGAGTTTCCCGTCCACTGCTGCTTTCTTAGCGGCTGGGACTGCAGCTGGTTTGTCTAAAAAATACATTTACAGGTTTTGTTATCACCATCACCTTAAAATTGTAATAAATAATTCCCTTTGGAAAATAAGTTTTAGGAGTTTGGCAGTGTCAAAAATATTGTGCACTCTAGGCCTCGCTGTGTATGAGAGTGGATTACAGAAGACAAGGCAGGTTCATAGACATTTATAACCAGTTGCAGCTATCCCATCAGGTTGAACTACAATCGTATTCATATCAAGTCTTATATCTAGACTTGGCTTTATTCTATCAGGCTACCTCATGTCACATTATTATAGCATCATTTTTGGAACTTCACTGACTTACCCCCTCTTGGATACGATGAAAAGAGGTTCAAGAAATATGATGGTGAACTTGGAGTAATTTCAGACAATTTGTATTGATACTATTTCCATTAAATTATCTAATACTTCAATTATAATGAGGAGGCTATAAATTGCAAATCAGCAATAAGTGATGTTTCTAAAAACCTAATTCCATTAGTATCTAAATTGTAACAAGAAAATAAATGTGAGCAGTTGTAGGCTTAATCTGAATAATATTTTTGAAGTGTCTGTACCTTTAACGGTCACTTTTGATTTGGAAGTGTCACTTCCAGCCACATTTGAAGCTTTGCACACATAATCTCCCGAATCTGCTTTAGTCACGTCCTTGAGTTCCAGCACAGCGGTTCCACTAGCAAAGCTGAAGCTGCATCTGTCTGAGGGTTTTATTTCCCTGCCAGCCTTCAACCACTGGATCCTGATCGGCTCTGAACCCCAGACGTGGCAGCTGAGCTGCACGAATTCACCTTCGCTCACTGTTACTGGAGTAAGGTGCTGATCAAACACAGGTGGCTTCTGAGGTTCTGGAATTAAAAAGGCATTTTTATACATAAACTGAAAAGGAACAGAAGGCAAAAAAGTATTAAATTCCAGAAAAGCAACGAATTTTGCCTCTGACGGGTAACACTGGTTGCTATAGTAGAACTGAACCATGAGCCGGGTTTGTTCCTCTCTGAAGGCAATAATTACGTTTGTTGGATTTTACAAAAAGAGAAAGGTTTAAAAACAAGCAAAGAACAGATGCCATGCTGCCCATAAGTCACCCGAGCATCTGTGTCCTGATTAAGCACTGCAAACATTGCCCTGGCAGTTACCATCAACTTCTGTGCCATGAAGCACGCTATTGATTCTCTCAAAGCTGCGTACAGCTGCATTTCTGCTGAACCCTAAAAACTAGGAGCTTATTGGGGAATTCTGCTCATCCAGAGCTGCAATTCTTGCTACCATCTGGGAAAGAAAGCCACCATTCGAGTAATCCATGAGCCCACATCTTAATATGTGATTTTCTCTGATGTTCATCTTTAGCTATTAAATGAAGCTCCAGTAGCATTTAAAAATCCAATCTTTGCCCAATGGAATTAGGAATTGAAGCTCAGTATTCAACTGGAAACCAGTGAAGAAGACACAAGTAACATCCTAGAAGGGCCAATTGCAACACAGTGCTATGTAATGATTTCATTCAATGGTTCTGAGACCTATATATAAGAAAAATAAGGCAATATTCAAGATTTAAAGATTAAAACTTCTGATATCTACTCTCCTTTTAAACTCTATAGATAAATAGCCTCAAAATTCTATAGAAAGTATTTATCTACTCAATGGCAAAACCATCAGGAATGTAAATCATGAATATAAGCCACTGCCAAGCGCACATTTTTCATTTTACTAAACATGTTTTAAAACTGAACACACTTAAATCCTATAAAATGAGTGATGAAATTTGAAATTTAAGACAACTCAATGATATTAGCCTATTAGTGATATTAATCTATTAATGATATTAACCCAATATCTGTGCACCCTGAAATAGCCAAGAATGTCATCAGAGTTGGTAATCAGGTTCCAAGCTGCTCTGGGAGGTTAGTTTGTAAAGTTATTTTGATGAATGTGCATTGTAACCACCTGGATGAAGTCCTTACAGTCAGAGGGTCAGATAGAGAAGAGCTCCTTAAACAATACAGTCTATTGCTTTGCCTCAAGCCATGACTGTGTATTTAAACACATCTTCTATAATGATATACAACGTCTTCCCACTCATCTTTTTTTCTTTTTGTGCAAATTTTACTCTTTTGTCTAGGATTAATATTCATTTACAGGCTAAAATCTTTGGGCAATATATGCCAAACAAAATTCCTTTAGAAATGTACTTAGAAAACAGAATGTTTCCGAATGTCATATAACTTATAATAGGCAAAGCTAATGCAATATTCAATGATGAAAATTTAAGAATTTTTCAAAGTAAATGTGCTTCATAAAAATTTATATGTCACTTATGCATGAATTTCAAAGTAGACTTAGACTTCTAACTGCCTGAAAGAATTTTAGGATATGATTTACAAGCTAAGATTTTAGTCTATTTTATGACACCTACTTCACTGGGCCATGTAATTAAATTACAAATAATATGTATTTTAAGTAAACATGTATGGAATTATGGCAAGCCAATTAAATAATGTATATTTATATCTGTTATAACTTGGTCAACAGAGTTGAAGGAGAAATGCGTGTGTCAGAAGAAATGCACATGGCTATCTAATAAGAATGAAAACACAACAGGCTGGGGGGGGGGGGGACGTGAAGATAACTAACCTTTGATAACAATTGAAGATGTACACAGAGCAGAGCCTGCATCATTCCACACTTTGCACGTGTACAAACCAGCATCGCCCATGCCCGCCTTCTTGACTTGCAGCAGGAGTGTGTTGTTCTTAAATGTGATTTCACAGTTAGAAGTTGGATGTATCTCTACATTATTCTTGTACCAAGCAACAGTTATAGGCTGGGAACCCGCAACGCGGCCCTCAAGTCTGAAAGAATTCCCTTCTGTTTCTTCCACTGTCTCTGAGAGTTTTTTAGTGAAACTTGGTGGGATGAGCCGCTCTGTAAGAAATTGCAAGGATATATGAAGTGGAATCCAGAAGCAGGTCAGTAACATGAGGATTTTCAAGAAAAAGAAGTCGTATCTTTCATTAAAAGTCAATGCTGACCAACTAAATACAGCACATCAGTGTATGTCCTTAAACATTTCAGCCTCTTCCACAAGCTTGCTCTAAACGATTCTCTGATTTATGGGATGGATGATAAGAATAACTTGCAGCCATTTACAAAACCAGATAGTCACAAAAAAAAGTGAGGGGGATGGGTTTAGGGTTATGTAGGGTATATAAAATTTTAGAAAAATACAGATTTAAAAAGATCACTTATTCTATAGAGAAACTTATTTCCTTTTAAACATTTTTATGTCATTTGTTTAAAAATGTCCTGAATTTCATTTGTCCTAATAAAACTGCCCCCTTAGGATAGAATATAAAATCACTACATTTTGTCAGACTCTGCGTGAAATAAACGATACCTTTTATGTTGAGTTGAGCTGTGCAGGAGTCCTTTCCCACTTCGTTCACAGCGTAGCAGGTATATTGTCCAGAGTCTCCCTTGTCTACTTTCAGGATTGTCAGATGGGCGCTGTTTTCCAGAAAACTAATCTGGTAGTTTCCACCACTTCGTATCTCTCTGTTGTCTTTGGCCCAGCCGACCTTTATTGGTTGCGTCCCAGTAACGTGGCACTCAAAGTCTGCACTTTCTCCCACCACAGCATCCACAGGGGCAACGGGGATGTCAAAGAAGGGCGGGTTCTTCCCCTCTAAGAGGAGAGCAGAAAGACAAGGTTTCAGGCTCTATATCTGGATCATCCCAGTTTACAGAAATTGTGATGTTTTCTCCCTTATTTTGTATTTGATTATACAAATTTTAATTACAGAAACAGAAAGAAGTTTAAGAATCCACAAACCTGTGAGAATGAGTCTGGCACTAGAAGAAGCAGACCCTATTGGATTTGTGGCTGTGCAAGAATACTGGCCTGCAAGGCTCCGATCTGTTTTAAAAATATTGAGAGTGGCTACATTATCTAAAAACGATGTTTGTACGTTTGGGCCGTCTTTCAACGGTTTGCCGTCTTTATACCAAGACACTGAGATAGGTTCTGATCCATTTATGGCACATTCAAAAACAACTGGCAGTCCAACAGTTTCTTGAACATCTCTCAATTGTCGAGAAAATGATGGTGGAAGTTTTTGCTCTGTAGGAATAGAATTAAAGGATGAATACTACTGGACATTTTTAATTTACTGAATATTCTTCTTACAATTATTGTTATAGAGATAATGGTATTTCTATAAAAATATTAGGAGGTATTAACATGTCTTGAATTAACTTAGACACAAAGAAAAACAAGTAAACTTTTGGAGCAACAGTTTCACTCTGAGGCCACCCTAAGGCACAGTTGGTGCAAAAATATGTAAGCCAACAGAGAAATTGATTGGCTTAAGGTACATCTCTGCGCATGCAGCAGATTCTCTAGCAATCTGATTGAGACATTCATGGAGTGGAATTTTAAAAATATGGCCACTCATGAAAGATTTAATCATAGGGACAAATGATTACATGATCTTTGTAACTGAAAATTTAGTTATCTTATTTCTCTCTGTAAAGACCAGAAAAAGTAAGCCATTAATTATAGATGGAATTACTTAAGCAGAAAATTTTGGATTTGGGAAGATTTTCCTTAAAGGAAGCCCCTTGCCAGATATTTTAAATCTTGTTCAAAAGACACATAAATTCATTCACTTTTAAAATATTGCAATCACCTTGAACAGTCAGGAAAGTGGATGACGACACTTCTCCCACACTGTTTTCAGCTCTGCAGATATATTCTCCACTGTCATTAACATCAACCTGGTTGAAAACCAGGGTAGCAACATTGTTCTTAAAATGCATTTTGTAGGTGGCAGTGGGTCTCAATTTTGTATCTCCTTTATACCAGGATACCCCAATTTCAGGGGTCCCAGCAAGTTGGCATTGTAAAGAGGCAGAATCTCCAACGGTCACCTTAACAGGCTCCAACTGCTTGACAAAATATGGTGGTTCTGCAGGCAAGAGAGAAATGAGTCATGAAGGAGACATGCCAGAATGATTATTTGGATATAAAGATATGAATGTGCAATCATAACAAACCTAGTATCAGGATTTGTGCTGAACAGGAATCTTTTCCGGAAGCATTTTCGATGTAGCAGTTGTATTGTCCTGCGTCCTCTACTGTGCTGCTTGGAATTTCCAGGATCGCAGATTTTTCAGTTGTGGTTATATGACACCTCTGAGAAGGAGCAATATTTATGCCATTTTTCTTCCATGTAACTGAAATGGGAGGAGTTCCAGTGTAGGTGCCCTCTAGGATCAGGTGTTTTCCTTTCTCTATGCTGTAATCATTGAGCCTCTTCACAAATTTGGCTGGGGCTATAGTAAAATTGAAAATATGAAATCAAACACATATACACACAGATATAGACATATATACTACTTCATGTATGTTCACTGTAAAAATGTGGAATAGGAGTCAAACCAACCTTTTACATGGAGATGTGTTGTACAAGAAGCCTTGCCAGCTTCGTTACTGACTATGCATGTGTATTCTCCGCTTTGCATTGTATCTACATCAAACAACTCCAGTTCAGCAACTGAATCCTCCAAAGACACATTACATCTGTCCCCTGGTACAAGTTCACTGCTACCCTTGAACCAGCTGACCATGAAGGGAGGTGTTCCTTTTATGATGCTCGTGAAAGTTACATTGGTTCCAGTTAAAACATCCATGGCATCAGGTTTCTGAACAAAAGATGGCGGTTCTACACAAAAAAGCACATACCAGAAAAAAAATTAATATTTTTGAGTTTTGATAAAAATGTTTAATAAATTATGAAATGGAGTTCTACTTCACTGTATTTTTAACTGACCTCTCACAGTCAAAGGAGCACTGCATTCATCAGAACCAGCCCTGTTAGTAGCTACACATGTGTAGTCGCCAGCATCTGATTCTTCCAGCAAGTTCACAGTTAAAGCACAAGTGTTATCTGTCAGGGTGGTCTGGTACTTCCTTCCACTGCTGATCTCATTTCCTTCATGGAACCAGGAGACAGAGATTGGAGGTGATCCATAGACTTTGCACTCCATTACAACCGAGGAACCAGACAGACCATTTGTCTCTTTCAATTTTCTTGTGAATGAAGGAGCAACAATTCGGTCTGAATGTGATAAAAAAATCAAACAAACGAGGGACATCCATTATAAAATGATTTGAAAAGAGAATTATTGTCTTTTTGATGGACTATCTGTAGATCCATTTGGCCCTTTTGCGAGAGTACCCAAGAATTCCCTATGGGTTCACACAATCCAAAGCCTTGAGAATCAAGGGACAAGATGTGCTAGTTCACTTGTTAGAGATTTTGATCTCTCTCTGCTGTGAATGATTATATGGTGAATTATTTCAGCATAAGTGATAGTCGAGGACCACATTATCCTTTCCAGGGACTAGACTTCACTCCTCCCACCCTGAATTGTGGGAATTCCTCCATGAGAAACTTTTGAACTTGGTTTTCTTCTAACTCTATAGGTATGTTACTTCTGATTTTGCTGATTCAGAAGATGTCAGACTCATGTCACATTCTAGAAGATGGAGATTCCCATACCCATATATGTAAATCAGGAACTACATTGTAGTAACATTGAAACAAAGGCCCAACCAACCAACCTGAGACTCGAACTGAGGCTGTGCAGCTGTCTTTGCCAACAGGATTTTGCACCTCAAAACTATATACTCCACTGTCACCGGGTACCACGTTGATAATCTTAAGGCCAGATACTTTGTTGAAGAAGCTTATTTTGTATTTGCTGTCACTTGTCAGTTCTTTTCCATCCTTAAACCACTTGGTGCTGAGTTCAGGTGTGCCAGTGACCGTGCACTCCAAGGTACAGGTATCTCCCGTGGTAACTTGTATGGATTCTGGCTTTTCCACAATTGCTGCAGGTTCTGGAATGAGATATAAATTGCATCCAAATTTTAAAAGCAAATTGAAAAACCAAGGAGAACACAGATACTGGTAAGCATGTGACTCGTATTCATGATAACATCCTATTCGTACTAACCAAGAACAGATAGTGTGGCGAAGCACTCTTGCATTCCAGCATCGTTTTTGACCTGACAGGTGTATTTCCCAGCATTGGCTGGTTCTGCTCGTGAAAACTGTAGGGTTGCAATGTTTTCTGAATAAGAAATCCATATGTTGTCACTTTCTCTAACAACTTCTCCCTTATCTTTGAACCACACCACTGAAATTGGCTCAGCGCCTTCAATAGCAGTCTGCAGCTGAACTTCTTCACCAACGATGGTAGAAATGTCACTGAGCGTCTTCACAAATCTTGGTGGTGCTGATGAAGAAGAGGCAAATCAGGGATTTAAAATGTGCAGGGTTAATAGTATTTCCCTCGAGTCATGAATGCTAGGAATCAAATTAGTGATAAAGTGTTGTTCTCATTTCTTAAATAAGAGGCATTTTTGGTGGATGGGAGCAGGGTCACATTAGAGTTTGTATTAAGCAGAAGGAGTTGAACATCTTGTCCTCTCCAGCTTTCTAAATCAATCAAAACCTACTGGAAAAATTGTCTAAAGGGATATTTGGATTTGGTAGGATTTAGAAATGGGATGTACACTAAGCATGAAAGAATGTGGAAAGGAAAAAAGGGAATAGAAGAGACAGCTAATGATAAAGGACTGGGCTATAGCTAAGGGGCCAAAAGAATATTAAAATTAGAAGGAAAATAGTAAACAGAAGAGAATGAAGTCACTCTAACCTCTCAGAGTGATGGAACCAGCACAGGTGTCACTCCCCACGTCATTTGTGGCTTTGCACTGATATTCCCCAATGTCTGCAGCATCGACATTCAGGATGTGAATACTCGTAAGGAAGTTCTCAGACATTATCTTGTACTTCTTGCCACTCCTGAGTTCTCTCTTGTCTTTATACCAAGAAACTTGAAACGGAGGAGTACCCTGAAGCTCACATTCAAGGTGAACATCAGCTCCTTTCAGTGTCTCAACAGGATGAGGCTTTTTGTGGAAAATGGGTGGTTCTAAAATTGGAAGATAATTGAGTTAGAGAAAAAGGAAAATTAGGAGGCATTCTGTAAGTATATAGTTACAAGTAAGAATCAGTTTTCCATTCTGTCATAGAGAAAGAAAACATAACCTTCCATTTTCTATTCTACTTAAAAAACTTTTTAAGGTATCAATAGAGAGTTGAGCAGGAAATTGAGAGGACAACTGGAGAAACAGATGATGTGAAAAACACAAAGGAAGAGTAAGATCTGACCTTTAACTTTTAAGGAAGTGCTGCTGCTGGCGCTGCCTGCTGCATTGCGGGCCTCACATGTGTAGTCTCCGCTGTCTTCAACACTGAGACTGTGCATTTCCAACACCGCCACCGAGTCAAGGAATGACATTCTGAATTTACTGCTCTCTTGAATTTCAGTCTCATCTTTGTACCATAAAACTTTGATTTCTGGAGACCCTCCTATTTTACATTCATATCTTGTGTATTCATCCTGTTTCACAATTCTTGAAGGTTCAAGCTTCTTAATGAATCTGGGTGGTTCTACGAACCAAGAGGGAAAACACAAGGTAAGGGATCGAAAAGACAGGTATAATTCAAAATCAAGTGAAAAAAGAAATCTCTGTCAAACAGAGAGATCTTTAGCTCTGGAAAGCAAATTTATTTGATGCAGTTCAAAGAAGAATAGTTAAGTGAAACTTAAATAGAAAATTCCTAAAATAAAATACATTTATTTTTGTGAGTACCCACATCAAGTATTATTGCAAAAGGAAGGAGGAAGAGCCATTAATGCCTATTGTACAATCTTCCTCCCAGCCAAAGAATCACTTCTTTAGTTCGAGCTCAGAGGCAGAGCATATCTGTTGGTGGAGGCACTCTGAGGTTCACAGGGAATAAGAGAGTTTGATCTCTCTCCTGTATGTGACTGTTTGTTTCCTATGGCTGCAAAGATATCAGTTATGTACCATGAAGAGTCAAATAGCAAAACTAGGTCAGATATATTAATATTTTTTAAAAGTGCCACTTTCTCTTATGGACTTTAAATAGATATTTCTGCAAACCTTCATAATTCCCCTTTGAAGTGAGGAGAGCAATACTTTCTTCATTAACTGAAGCAAAAAATTCAAGCTTAGGGAGATGAAAATGATTAGCTATATGTCATAGAGCAAATGGGCTGATAAATCTAATTCTATTTCAATTTCAAGATATTTATAAACCATCACCACAAAATCCCTTAAAAATGCTCTAATGGGTTAGATCAGCAGCTCTATGAGTTAAGTATTTAATTTCTGACAGCAGCAGTCATGAACATGCCATAGAAAGAGATGATTGCCTCCCATAATGTCAGATATTGATGTACTCCCCAGCCCTTAGCTTCCTATTATTATTCCTGCTATTATTTAAGTGGGGCTAGTGGAGGAAAAGAAGTTGACACAATCTGACTCTTCTTGAAAGCCTTGATAGTTTGGGGCTCTGCTATCCCCCAGAGGGACAAAATCCATTAATTCACAAACTACTGTGGAAAATAAGTTATTTGAGATGACTTTCTTTTTTGTCCTAAGATAATTTCTTTCAAATTTGGATTTTCTTGCAATTCTGTGAAAAGTTTTTGTTCACTCTCTCTCTAGTCTCTACTTTTAGCCTTTGAAAGTGGACTTTCAGTCCATGTTTTACCAGTTTTACATTTTTAAATAAAATTTCTAAAAACTTGACTCATTTGAAAGGCTCTGGATCCATTTGATCACTTCCAATTACCAGACCATGGTCTGCAACGTAACTTTCAGGCACACCCTTCCTCCCGTATTTTAAGATATTGAAAATGTAAGAGACCTTGCTACTTTACTCAAACTAGTACCTTGTACACCCAGATGAGCAGAACAAGAATCTTTTCCAGCAACGTTGCTTGCATAGCAGGTGTACTGCCCAGCGTCACCTTTGCCTACTTTGAGAACTGTCAGAGTGGCAGTATTTTCAACCAAAGTCATCTTGTAGTTGCCACCAGGGCGAATCTCTCGGTTATCCTTGGCCCAAGTGATTTTGATTGGTGCAGTTCCAGTTACATGACATTTAAAAGAACCACTTTCTCCAAGAGCCAGATCTACTGAGACAGGCTTTAGATCAAAGAAAGGAGGAACTTCATGCTCTGAAAAGAATGAAGACCAACAAGGTGACTTCAGTTTTCATGTTCCCAGTCAGGAAGCAGAAATGAAGTGGCCCTACTCCTTTGGTGGCCCAGAGCCATGAAGCCGCTCTATATTGAAAAGGGTAATGGGATGAACTACTCACCTGAGAGAATGAGCTTGGCACTGGATGAAGCAGTCCCAAGAGGATTAGAAGCTGAGCAATTGTACTGACCAACGTGGCTCTGGTTGGTTTGCAAAATCTGAAGAGTTGCGACATTATGAACAAAAGATGTTTGCAAATTAGAATCATCTTTCAAAAGTACCCCATCCTTGTACCAAGACACTTGAAGAGGTTCTGAGCCATTGATGCGACACTCAAATGCAACTGGGAAGCCAAGAGTCTCATGAACATCCTTTAGTTTTCTCGCAAAGGAAGGTGGAAGTTTGCGCTCTATAAAGAAGTTACAGATAATCCTTATTTACAAGAGAGAAAACATCTGCAACATATTTCAATCTACTAAAATTTTGATGTTTTTAAGAAAAGAACCTATCAACACACAGCAAGACTTGTTAAGCAAAACCATCATCACCTTTGATGACAAGCACAGCTGAAGAAGCAACTGCCCCCACACTGTTTTCTGCCTTGCATGAATACTCTCCCACGTCACTGTGATCCACTTTGTTGATTACTAAGGAGGCAACATTATTTTTGAATTGCATCTTATATGCAGGAGCTGATCGTAGCTTTGTGTGTTCTTTATACCAAGAAATTCTAATTTCTGGAGTTCCATCCACTTTACACTGTAAAGTTGTAGGTTCTCCAATGGTTGCTTCCACATGTTCCAGAGGTTCAATGAAATAAGGTGGTTCTAAGAGATAAAGGATGGTAATCAATCAGACATGTGAACTAAAAGAGAATGTTTTAAAAGAAAGAAAAGAGCCGCAAAAAGAGGTAACTGTCAACACACCTAAGACAGACACCAGAGCATCACAAATATCTTGACCAGCCTCATTTTCTATCAGGCAACTGTACTGTGCATAATCTTCTATCGTGCTGTCAAGAATTTCCAGTATCGTAGATTTTTCTGTCATGGTAATACTGCAATTCTGAGACTGTGAGAGAGGGAATTCATTCTTCATCCAGCTCACTGAGATGGGCGGCGTGCCAGTAAATGTGGCCTCAAGAACTATGGGGCTTCCTGTCTCCACACTGAAATCAGCCAATCTTTTCACAAAGGTGGCTGGTTCTATAAGAAGAAAATGTGAGGGTAAATTTGACATCCTCAAATGAAGACTTAGAAAAAAATTTAAAAGATACATGAATTGGAGAAAAGAGCCAACCTTTCACAAACAGATGTGTGGTACAGGAAGCACTGCCAGCATCATTAGTAACGAGGCAAGAATAGTCTCCACTCTGCAGTGGCTCCACCTCAAACAACTCCAGTTCCGAGACATAATCTTCCAGAGAGATGGTGCATGAGTCCCCTGACACCAGTTCCCTGCTGCCCTTAAACCATTTGACCTTGAAAGGAGGGGTGCCTCTAAAGACGCTGGTGAATGTGAGGCTCACTCCAGGTAAAACTTCCACAGAATCAGGGGTTTGTTCAAAAGATGGTGGTTCTAGATACCCCAGAGGAGGGGGAGATCAAGAGAAAAAGGAAATCCAAGTGAGAAGTGATTTTGTTACTTGAAGAAAAGAGAACTAAGACTAAAAATGAAGACAAAATAAAGAAATTGCACACAAGGCAGGCACTAAATCACATGGAAGAGACGTTAGAGAAGCAGGAGCCTGATCCTTGCACACTGACCTTGCACAGTCAGGACTGCTGAGCATTCGTCAGAACCAGCCACGTTGGCAGCCACACATGTGTAGACGCCTGTGTCAGAGGGCTCCAGTGAGCTCAGATTCAAAGTACAGACATTTTCCGAAAAGCTGGACTGGCATTTAGGCCCACTAATGATCTCATTTCCATCCTGAAACCAGCCAACGGAAATTGGGGCCGAGCCAGCGACTCGGCACTCCAAAACCGCTGAGGACCCCAGGATGGCGTTCAGGTCTTTCAGCTTGCGGATGAAGGAAGGAGGGACGACTCGATCTGTGTGGAGAAGGGTAGTTTTCCGTTTAAAGAGAAGTTTTATTTTTTTTCTGGGAAAAATATAAAAAATTATATATTCATTAAAACCTCATACTACTCACCCGAAACGTGGACAGATACAGTGCAGTTACTTTTACCAACACTGTTTTTCACCTCAAAGCTATATAATCCCTTGTCACTCATTTCTGCACAGGGGATTTTAAGGGAAGCCACTTTGTTGACGAATGTAATGTGATGTTTGCTGTCTCCAGATAATTCTCTTCCATCTTTGAACCACTTGGTTGAAAGTTCTGGTGTTCCAGTCACTACACACTCTAATGCAAAAGGATTTCCGGTAGTGACCGTCATGGGTTCTGGCTTCTCTATGATTCTGGCTGGTTCTAAAAGAAGAAGTACATTGCATTGAAAATGAAGTCGCCTTCCAAACTAAGTTAGAGTGTAATCAAGATATGACTGGGTAAGAGTAATATTTGTAGACAATGATCATGGGTCAGTCAACTTGATTTTTTCTCAGGCTGTACTTTCTTACTAACCTAGTACAGTCAAGACTGCAGAACATTCTCTCATTCCGGCATCATTTTTGATTTGGCACACATATTTTCCAGAATTAGATGCTTCTGGGCTCCCAAGTTGGAGAGTTGCAACGTTGTCAATGAATGAAATCCTAGTGTTTTCACTCTCTCTGATGACTTCCCCTTTATCTTTCAGCCAGACAACAGAAATTGGCTGGAAGCCTTCCACTACAGCCCGTAACTCAACAGCATCCCCAACAAGGGTTGAGGTGTCACTTAGCTTTTTCACAAATCGTGGAGGTTCTAATGAAAGAAATTTGTGATTAGAGAAAAAAAAAAGAGAATCACAGCCACATAAATTACTAACAAAGCAAGAAAAGATGAAACGAAGAGGTATATAATTTTGTGCCCTGTATACAAACCTTGGAACTTGACAGTGCAAACACACGTGTCACTTCCCACCTCGTTACTAGCTTTGCAGTGATATTCTCCTACATCGGAGGCTTCAAGATTAAGGATATGAAGACTTGTATCAAAATTTTTCGAAGTGATTTTAAATTTCTTGCTGCTTCGAACTTGCTTTCGATCTTTAACCCACACCACTTCAAATGGGGGTGTTCCCGCAATTTCACATTGGAAGACAACATCAGAACCTTTAAGGGCTCCTACTGGAGAAGGCTTCTGGGTGAAAACAGGAGGTGCTACCAGAAAAAGAAGATAAATAATAAGGATATTTGCTTACCAAGAAGGAAAAACATATTTTAGAATCTAGAATCATTAAGAGTGACTGGTGTGACCAAATGACAGTATGCTAACATAAGACACAACAATTCATAAAAAATAGTTTAAGAATTGCAAGGAAAGTCCCTTAACAAGCCTTTTTATTTTGGAGCTCATAACATTGCTGAGAAAGGATCTAAATCAGAGGAGAAGGAAGAAGAAAGAAGAAGCCTAGTGTGTCTAACCTTTAACAGTCAGTGCTGTGCTACAGCTGGCGTCGCCAACACCATTGTGAGCTTCACAGATATAGTCCCCACTGTCCTCAGTGCTGGCTTCATTGATGGTAAGCAATGCCACAGAATTAACGAATGACATGTTGTACTTCCAACTTTCATGAAGTTCACTGTCATTTCGGAACCACAACACTTTGATTTCTGGGGAACCACTTATTTTGCACTCCAGTTGGGTGGATTCTCCCTGCTTTGCAACTTTTGAAGCTTCTAATTTCTTAACAAACTTTGGAGGTTCTAGTAAATCAAGGGAAAAAATAGCTTATGTATAGTTGAAGATCTCATAAATACATATTTAAACTGGTTTATTATTAAGAAAAGACTTTCTGAGAATTTTGTGGTAAAATATGTTATCTTTTCTACTAAATAAGCTTTTAACATTTTAAATAGAGAATTTAGTTGATGGGTTTATTTTTGGATATGTAAGCTAAGATATATAAGTTAATGTACTATAGAGGTATTTGATCAAAATTTAGTAATGATAAATTAGAATGCCATATAACAGTAAAGAATAAAAAAAGAGAACGGATAATTGAAACAACATTTAACACATTTCAGTTAAACAACATTCTTTGATAGGATTATACTTAGAGATACACTAACAAAGAACAGTATAAAGAGAAAACAGAACTTTCATTAATGTTGCCTCCAACACTAAAATACAAATTCTAACATGATCCAGTTAGTTTACCCCAAATATTTAAAAACTAAAGAAACTTTTAGAAGACAATTAAACAAATATGAGAAAGAGAAAATATTGGTAAATGTTATGTAATATACCTTTTACACTGAGTTGAGCTGAGCACATGTCTTTGCCGACATCGTTGGTTGCTTGACAAGTATATTGACCAGAGTCTCCTTTGCCTACTTTAAGAATTCTCAAATGGGGAGTGTTTCCCACACATGTGATTGTATAGTTTCCTCCAGGACGGATCTCCTTGTTATCTTTTGACCAAGTGATTCGCATTGGTTGAGCACCAGTAACATGACACTCAAAGTCAGCACTTTCCCCAGCTATAACATCTATAGATACAGGCTTGATGTCAAAGAAGGGAGATTTCTTAGGTTCTGGAAGATGAGAAGAAAAGACAACATGTGGTGTGGGTTTTCTTTTTGCTTTTTTTCACTAGCCATTTCTACTTTGACAATGCGTAAGAAGTCATGGTTTGCAAAGAGAAAGATTAACATGGGAACAAACCTCTTGCTGTCAGTCTAGCAGTTGAAGATGCTGTTCCAAGTGGATTAGAAGCTGAGCAAGAGTACTGGCCAGAGTGACTCAAGTCCGTTTGCAAAATTTTTAAAGTTGCTACGTTATCTACAAATGATGTCTGTAGATTTTCATCATCTCTTAAGAGTACCCCATCCCTGTACCAGCTCACTTGGATGGGTGCAGAGCCATTTAATCGACAAGTGAGTGTAACCGGTAACCCAACAGTTTGTTCGATGTCCTTTAATTGTCTTGCAAAGGAAGGTGGGAGTTGGCGCTCTGTAGGCAGACAAGTAATACTTGAGGCATTAGTAGATGAAATGAAAATTTCCCATAAAGATAAAAAGTTCAGATGAGGAAAAAAGAAATTCCTGAATTTCTCAAATAATGTCATTACCTTGAATTCTGAAGATAGTCTTAGAAGAAGCAGTTCCTATACTATTTTCTGCTTTACATGTGTATTCTCCACTGTCATGGATATTTACTTTATTAAAAACAAGTGTGGCCACATTGTTTGTAAAATAGGTCCTGTATTCAGGAGTTGGCCGTAACTTGGTGTCTCCTTTGTACCAAGACACTGTAATTTCTGGTGTCCCAGCAACTTGGCATTGTAAAGAAACTGAATCTCCCACCGAGGCCTCCAGAGGTTCCAGTTCCGTAACGAAATAAGGTGGTTCTAAAGAAGAAAGGCTCACAATCAGCAATCGGAGTTCAAGAAAACCAAGCAAACAATGCTTCATGTTAGACACATGCCAATCATCTACGAGAGAATAAGACAACACACCTAAGGTAGATACCAGAGCTTCGCACACATCCTTTCCTGCCTCATTTTCAATCTCGCAGGAATACTGTCCTGCATCTCTTTTTGTGCTATTCAGAATTTCCAGGAGGCAAGTTTTCTCTGTTGTGACTATGTTGCATTTTTCAGATGGAGTTATGTTAAAACCATCCTTTTTCCAGGTAACTGAAATTGGAAGTGTTCCAGTGTAGGTACTCTCCAGAATTATCGACTTCCCCGGTTCTACAGAATGATCGCTTAACTTCTTCACAAATGCAGCTGGTTCTGGTGAGTGACAAGCACAGCAGTTAAACACAATAAAAACACAAAGACGTCAGTATTCAGAAATTAGGACGATCAAATGCACTTGAGCAAACCTTTTACATAGAGACGAGTAGTGCAGAATGTTTGGCCAGCACTGTTAGAAACCACACAGGTATATTCCCCACTCTGAGATATGTCGACATTAAATAATTCCAGCTCTGCCACAGTGTCTTCAAAATAGATGTTGCACCTGTCTCCTTTCACCAGTTCTCTGGCACCTCTGAACCAGCCAACCTTGAAGGGAGAGGTTCCTCTAATAACACTTGTGAAGGTGACATTCTTGCCTGGTAGTACTTCCAAAGGTTCAGGTTCCTTCACAAAAGAGGGTGGTTCTACATAGACATGGAGGACAATGAAAAGATCCCATAAGCTTCAAATTTAGTTGCAATTTTGAATCAAAAAAGTAGAGCACTTTTGGATGTGTGTCAAGCTGGATGTGCGCCCAAAGAGGAATTTGGAAGAAAAGGTACGAGTGTCCAAAACTGACCTTGTACAGCCAACACTGCATGACATTCATCAGACCCAGCTACGTTAGCAGCCACGCATGTGTAATTGCCCATATCTGATGAGTCCAGGGAATTCAGCTGCAACGTGCAGACATTATCTGAAAACGTGGTTTGGTACTTTGCTCCACTGACAATCTTAGTTTTCTCATGAAACCAGGCAACAGAGATAGGTGAAGATCCAGCTACTTTACACTCCAAGATGCAAGAAGCACCCAGAACCCCACCAGTATCTTTCAGTCTTCGTGTGAAAGAAGGAGGAACTGTTCGGTCTGTGTAAGGAAAGGCAAGAGACTCGTCATGATTTCAAAGAATGTGAGAGACTGAAGAGAAGGAAACTCGTGAACGGAATTTGCATAAGCAATGGGAGGAATGCATCGGAACTAACCTGAGACATCCACCACAGCTGTGCAGCTGCTTTTTCCAACATTATTTTGAACCTGGAAAGTGTATGTGCCTGCATCTTGCTTTTCAACAGAGAGAATCTTTAAGGAAGAGATTTTGTTGTAGAAGCTAAATTTGTGTTTTTGGCTGCTTGTCAACAGCTTTCCATCCTTGTACCATTCAACTGAGAGTTCGGGAGTGCCAGCCACCTTACACTCCAGAGTGCACGTTTCTCCTACAGTCACTGTCATTGATCCTGCTTTCTCGACAATGACTGCGGGCTCTGAAATAAAGTCGGATAGCCATCTGTCAAAGTCTGTTATCTTTACTATGCCTCTATTGTCAAATTCACTAAGATTGTTTCTTCCAATGATAATGATTATGTTAGGGCTCTCTCTCTAGACTTTAAAATGTGATTGCATAATTACACACTGTCATGAAATTATAGGAGTTATTATTAAGTAATATGTTTGTGGACTAGTCAACTTTCAAAACAATTCAGACAATGCACATTAGACAATGTATATTGATTTGAACTTGACCTCTTTAGAGAAAAAACTACATGTTATTATGCATACTCAGTACTTTTGCTCTACTTTAAAGTGCTAAAGACAGTTTTTCAAGTTGCTATCCAAACAACTGCTACGTTGAAATTAAAGGTGCCCAGAGGTGAACGTGCCTTTCCTATCAAATATTCTTGTCAGCTTTGAAGACTAGTATTTTGGAAACAAAATTTCCACGTAGCATATGCTGGGCTCCCAATTTTTTTTAAGCTTAAACAAAAAATAGTCCTGATTATATTTGTTAATCCATCAAGAAGAGTAGTAAGTAAACAATAAAACAAATGGTGAATTTTTGATAGGAGTACAGAAACAGAAAAGAGTGTTTGAAAGATCGATGAAATTCCCTAACCTTTCAAATAGGTGAAGATCAATATAGTTCTAGAAGAAAGTCAGAAAAGAAGATTCTACCAGTAAGTCTTAGTAACTATCTCAGCAGTTGGCATCACTTTCTGTTAATGGACTACTGTACCAACCTAGAACAGTCAATGTGGCCATGTTCTCCCTCGTTCCGCCATCATTCTTGATTTGGCAGATATACTTCCCAGCATTAGCTGGTTCTGCTCTTGCAATCTGCAGAGTTGCAATATTTTCCACAAGTGTAATTCTGATGTTTTCACTTTCTCTAATCACTTCTTCCTTCTCTTTAAGCCACTGGACATAAATAGGCTGGGTGCCTTCTATGGACGCTTGCAACTCGGCGGGCTCACCAGCTACAACGGTGAGGCTGTTCAGTTTGGACACAAATCTTGGTGGTTCTGAACAGGAAAAGACGGATGGAAATTGTTGAAAAGATTGTCCAGATAATGGAAGAGAGGGGAAAAAAATAAGCAGTTTGCACATTCCTGCCATTTCTGCCACAGGCAGGAAATATGCTTACCTTTCAGTTGTACAGTACAAATGCAAGTATCACTTCCCACTTCATTCTGTGCCTTGCAGTGATATTCACCGATGTCTGAAGTTTCCACATTGAGAATGTGGATACTTGCATGGAAGTTTTTGGACACGATCTTGTATTTCTTGCTACTTCTGAGTTGCCGCTTGTCTTTGTACCATACCACCTCAAATGGTGGTGTTCCCGAAAGTTCACATTCAAGACTAACTTCAGTATTTTTAAGGGTTTCTACTACAGGAGGGAAGCTGCTAAAAACAGGTGGTTCTGTAAAAAACAAGAATTTCTCATGAATTGGGCTATTTAATTTCACGGAATGAGAAGTTTTTATTTCTTTGTTTTTAAATTGGAAGAAAGAGTCCAGATACTACAATTGGTAAGTAGTGTCCAGCACTATCACTTTAGTGTTGAGGAAGAATAACAGCTTCAGAGGGGCCATTAGTCTTTACGAAATCACTCAACTTCACTGGCAGAGAACCCCAACTAGACCCTAGATGTCCTTACTGAGAAGTCCAACATTCTGGCGACTGCGCCTTACTAATTTATCTTGGACTCTAAAGATTGATGCAAAAATTGTAAAAAAAACCAAAAAAACAGAAAAACACCCCAAACCCAAGTATATTAATTAATATGATTTCAGCGATGAAATTTTTTGTATATGCTCTACAATCGAGACACTTGGAAGTCATCACCACAACATCTGTGATCGAAGTGTTCACTTCAACAAATGGTTATTGCACTAACTGCCTCACAACATGACAAACTTGGTAGTTGTGACAAAAATACTGTAAAATGGGAGTAGAATATGCAAGTATTATTTGCATCAAGGTATATTGATATAATTTTTAAAAGATAGGAAATGGTTCTTGAGATGGAGGAAAAATATATAATTGTCCTGTTTTTGCATATATGTAGTAAATACTTTTTGTTATTGATGATAAAGATTATAGTAAAGATGATATATTTATAAGTTTGTTGAAGGCAAAAAATCAATTTAAAAATGCCTGCTTTGTGTTTTTACATATTTTTGAAACATCAGATTTGAACTGCTTAGTTAATGTGTTGAGGTCATCAGAATTGCGGCATTGGAAGAGCAAGAAAAATATCCCAGAATGACTAGCTACATGTAAGCAAAGCTTAAGAAGAAATAACATCTAAAAAGGGAAATAATACTGTTTAGGAAAATATCCTGTGATCTCAAATGGAAGCTAAAATGACAGTAAAAGAATAGAGAGCTATGACAGCCGGAGAGAGGAAGGTGAGTTTCAGGTAATGAGGAACAGAAGCAAGAGAATTCTACCTTTTACTATAACCTTGGTACTGCAGCTTGTGCTGCCAGCAGGATTCTGAGCCTCACAAATGAAATCCCCACTGTCTTCAGTCCCGAGATTGTTCATCTGAATGACGGCAACTGAGTCAATGAAAGTCATTCTGTATTTATCACTGGCTGGGAGTTCATGCTCATTTCTGTACCACACAACTCTTATTTCTGGGGATCCAGTTATCTTGCATTCAAGTCGTGCTGAGTCACCTGCTTTCACTATTTTGGATGCTTCTAATTTCTTTACAAACTTTGGTGGTTCTAGAGAGTGAAGGAAAGAGGAGATTAGGAGAGAACAGATATAAATAACAAAAGTTAAATTAGGTAGTATGTAGGAAAGAGAAAAACATGAACAATGCCTGGCAAATACAGTGTACTATGTTGGAAAGAAGGGTACTTTCTTGATTGAGTTGATGCATTGTAACAGAGTACAGAACAGACAGAGGCCACAGGTCAGACAGAAACATAAAACAATCAAACTTGCACACCTGTCACGAACAAAAGTGTAGTACAAGAGTCGCTACCAACATCATTGGTAACTTGGCAAGTATATTGTCCAGTCTTGGAAGCATCCACTGAATAGAGATTTAAGAAGCTAGTTGACCCTTCCAAGCCAATGAAGCATTTAGGTCCAGAGACAACTTCCACATCATCCTTAAACCACTTGATTTTAAATGGTGGTGTTCCTTTCAGTACTGCTTTGAATTCCACTGTAGAATCAGGTATGGCTTGTTGTCGCTCAGGTTTCACCAGGAAGCTTGGCGGTTCTATAGATTTTAAGAGAAATATGTTTATTTTAATTCCTTGTAGTTGAATTATTTTGACAGCTTTATGGATACTTAGGAAAACATTACTGAAAAGAAGTAATGACTGAATATTTCTTGAACTCAATAAATATGGATCTAAAGAAACAGAATTATTGAGACTTTCAGCCCTAAAGGATATAAGGTAAGAGTGATACATTTTGAAAGCAATCACGAAGAAGAATCAAGAAGTGGTAAAGAAATTCTAACCTTTCACAGTTAAGATGCCGCTGCATGCGTCATCCCCTGCTACATTTGAGACCTTGCATGTGTAATTCGCAGTATCTTCTAATTCCAGATTATTAACTTCCAGTGACACAGTGTTCTCGTGACAGACAAGTCTGTATTTTGCACTTGTAGATATTTCTTTTCCATCCTTAAACCACTGAGCACTAATAGGAAGTGAGCCAGAAACCTTGCACTCCATATGAACAGAAGAGCCCAGAACTTTATCCATTTTGGTTAATTTTTTGGTGAATGATGGAGGAATATTTTGATCTGTCCAATGCAAACAGCAAAACATATCCATTAATATGCTGCTATTTGTTTACAAAGGACATAATAAGGGAAATAAGGGAAACTGACTGGGGCCAAGATACAAACCTAGCACACGCAGGTAGGCATCACAGCTACTGCTTCCAAAGTCATTTTCCACCTTGAAAGTATACTGACCACTGTCTTGCATCATTACTGACTGAATCCTGAAGCTGGCCACGTTATTTTCAAAACTCATCGAAAAGTATCTACTGGGCACAATTTGTTTCCCATCTTTAAGCCATTTCACTTTGAGTTCTGGTGTTCCCGCCACAACACACTCCAAGGTCACTGGGTCTTTCTCGGTGACATCAACAGATTTAGCTTTCTCTATGATCTGAGCAGGTTCTGTAGTAACAATTAAATGGTGGATGAGTTGCATTGATAAGTCCACTAGAAATAAGGAGTGCTAAAATTGTCTCCACAGACTAACTTTGAAAGAGAATAGCTTACAAACCTTGTACTAAAAGGAAAGCATAACACCTCTCAACTCCTGACTCGTTCTTGGCTTGACACGTGTATCTCCCGCTGTGTCCATTATCCACAGTTCTGATCTGAAGTGTGGCCACATTGTTCACAAATGAAATATGAACATTATCGTCTTCATCAAGAATCTGATCATCTTTCAGCCAGGTTACAGAAATGGGAGGAGAGCCTGCCACGGTGCTCTGAAATGTGGCAGAACTTTTCAAAACAGTAGTGACATTTTCTATCTTCTTAATGAATGATGGTGGCTCTGTGATTAAATTAGATAGTGTGAGAAGAAGAGGCATATTTGAACTTCTACCCATAATCACTAAAGTAAAGGGCATTACAGAATTTTTATTTGGTAGCCTGCTTCTTGTGTGTATAACTGACCTTTCAAGGAGACTCTAGCACTGCATGAGCAGCTGCCACCTTCATTGGATATTATGCACTGGTATTCACCAGTGTCTGAAGGGTCACACTTGGTTATATGGAGGTAAAACACTGATACTCTGTCACTCAGGGTATATTTTTTGCTGCTTCGAATTTCCCTATTATTCTTCAGCCAAGTGACTTCAAATGGAGATGTTCCCATCACTTCACACTCCAGCTCCACGTCACTGTCTTTCACTACTTCCACTGGCTGCAGCTCCCTGATAAAGGTGGGAGGTTCTAAAGATTCAAAGGAAGACAGAGACAGCTTACTCAAGGGGAGACCTGAGGCCTAGATGGCAGCACAGCCAAAATGGAAAGTAGATCCTCTAACGAACCTTTCACTTTTAATTGAATGCTGCAGCTTGCTGTGCCTGCGTCATTACGAGCTTCACAGACGTAAGTCCCACTATTTTCTACCCTGGCACCAGAAATTTGGAAAGTGGCTAAACCATCAGCGAAGGAAATGCCATGTTTCCGAATGGCTGTTATTTCATTCCCGTCCAGATACCAAGAAACTCTGATTTCAGGAGTGCCTGTTATTTGGCATTCGAATGTTGTAGATTGTCCATTCCTCAGCACCAAGACTGGGCTGGGCTTCTTAATGAATTGAGGAGGTTCTAAAGATGAGGAAAAAGCATGATACGGAACATTTTTTAAAACAAAGACCAATGTGCAAAATTGCTTTCTTAACCCTCTTCCCCCCCGCCCAAGAAAATCTAGACATGCAAGAAAGTGAGGAGACGGAGAGACCAGACCTTTCACAAAGAGAGTGACTTTACTGGTCACTGTGCCAACATCATTGCTTAGTTGGCAAATGTAGGTCCCAGAGTCGGCAGCTTTGGCTGAAAAGAGCTCGAGAACGGTGGAGGTGTCATCCTTCCAAACTGAGCGAGCTGCTCCTGAGTGCAACTCTTTGTTGTCTTTAAACCACTTTATTGTCATGGGCGCAGTGCCACCCACAAGAGCCTTTAACTGAACCCTTGCGTTGGGATTGACATCTTGTGACTGAGGCTTTTCTACGAAGTAAGGGGGTTCTGGGGTGAAAGGAAAAGAAGCAAAAGGTGAAAGGAAGATTTATTTTAGAACTGAACAATGAAGGACTTAAGAAATGAGAAAGCAACAAGTACTTGATAAGTGGAGATAAAAATTGCCAACCTTTGACTGTCAGATGGCCACTGCACTGGTTGTGTCCTGCCTTATTAGTGGCAGAACAAGTGTATGTCCCACTGTCTGTACCTTCCAGGTGACTGATCTCCAAGAAGGCAGTATTGTCATGAAAAGAGTATTTGTATTTTTCACTAGCTGATATTTCTTGGTCATCTTTGAACCATTGGATGCTTATGGGATGTGACCCAGCGACTATACATTCTAAATCAATAGAAGACCCTTTAATGCTGTCCATTTTCTTCAGCTTTTTGGTGAATGAGGGAGGTATAATAAGATCTATGCAACAAAAAAGCAAAAAAGAAAAGTTAGGTCAACCCACCAATTGGTATTTTCTCTAAAATTGTAAGAGATGAAGGAGCATGGAGATGCCCAGTTCCTCTTGATAAAAAAGCCATACTAACCTAATACATTAATGCTAGCCCTGCAGCTGCTTCTCCCAACGTCATTTTGGACCTCAAAAGTGTATTCTCCACTATCTTTCTTTTCAGTAGAAATAATCTTCAGTATAGAGACTGTGTCAGTGACACTGATTTTATATTTTTGGCCCAGGGTCAGTTCTTGGCCACCTTTAAACCATTTGGCTGTAATCTCCTTAGTCCCTGAAAATTTAACCTGCAAGGTGGCTGGGTCTCCTTGGGTGACATCTATAGACACAGCCTCCTCGGTGATTGTTGCAGGTTCTGTGGAAAACAAAGGGTTAGACGTGGGTTGTGAATTGCTCTGCTGAAAGTCTTACATCTGCATTTTTTTCTAAAACCCATGGCAAACTTTTCAACCAACCTTTTACTGAGAGTAATGCAGAACATCTTTGTATTCCTGCATCATTTTTGGCCTGACAGACATATTTGCCATCATGCTTGACTTCAATGCCACTGAGGTACAGACTGGCCACATTGTTCTCAAAGGTCATTCTTATATTTTCATCTTCAGTGATTTCATCATTGTCTTTTAACCAAGTCACCGTGATTGGCAAGGAGCCCTTCAGAGTTGCCTGGAAGGCAGCTGTGCCTCCTCGAAGAGAGCTGGTGCTCTCGATCCTCTTTACAAAGGTTGGGGGTTCTAATAGAAGAATGAATTCTCAATTAATACCAGCTCTATAGCAAAACTGGCTTTTTTTTTTTTTTTAAAGAGATGGCTGTACAGAAGAGCCAGTCTATCATTTGAACTGAGACTAACCTCTTAAAGTCACCCTGGCACTGCAGGTGCTGCTGCCCACCTCGTTGGTCACCCGACACTGGTATTCGCCAGCATCTGCGGCTACAAACTTGAGGATCTGCAGGCTAACCAGCTGATCCTGAGTCAAGGTTTTATACTTTCTACCACTGCGCAGCGTTGTGTTGTCTTTGAACCAAGTGATCTCAAAGGGAGGAGTGCCTGCCACCTCGGCCAGCAACATGACATCGTACTCCTTCAACACTTCGATTGGCTTAAATGCCTTGGTAAAGTAAGGTGCCTCTATAGTAGAAAAGGAATTATTTTGAGTTAATGGGGAAGGAGTCTGTGCTATGGGCCACAACTTTGGTAACACAAGGGGCAATGTGAACACAAACCTTTGACTATTAAAACGCCTGTGCAGTGGTCACTGCCAGCCTCATTTTGAGCCTCACACATGTATTCGCCACTGTCTTCAGTGGCAACATCTGTGAGTCTTAGGACCGCACTGGATTCCACAAAAGACATTCTGTGCTTGCTGCTTTCCTTAATTTCTCTATCATTCACAAACCATGTTATTTTAATTGGAGGGGTACCAGTTACTTTGCAGGCTAGCTCGGCGGTGTCTCCTTTCTTTAATAGCTGTGATAGCTCTAACTTCTCAACAAAGGTGGCAGGTTCTGGGGAAGGAAGAAAGTTGTTAAGAAATGTGAGAAAGAGGAAAGAAATTATAACAATGGTAGCACACAGATGTCGAGAAAACAATGCAAACCTTTTACAAATAAGTTTGCACTGCACTCCACGCTTCCAGCGACATTGCTGATTTTACAGGTGTATGTGCCTGAATCAGAGGTTTTTACTGCATAGAGTTCCAGGGAACTTTCTAAAGCTTCTTTGGTAATATAGCAGCTTCCACCAGAAACCAGCTCTTTGTCACCCTTAAACCATCTGACTGTGAAAGGAGCAGACCCCTGGAAGGTGCTCTTCAGGCAGACTGCAGAGTTGGGCAGAACATCCTTTGATGCGGGTTTGGTTACAAAACTGGGTGGTTCTAAAGAAGGGGTATAAGAAAGAATTTCAAAGAGTTAAGAGGCATGATCTAATGGAAGAAGCCTTAATTTGAACATCATCTATAGCAATGCAAAAGTCTCCAGCCAACCTTGCACAATCAGGGCTCCGCTGCTGTCTTTGCTTCCCACAGAATTTGTGGCTCGACAAGTGAAATTCCCCGCGTCATTCATGTCTACTCTGCTTATCTCCAAAGAGGCCGTGCCTTCCACAAATGCTATTCTGTATCTGTCAGAAGAAGCTATTTCTTTGCCATCCTTAAACCAAGATACCCTCATGGGGAGGGAGCCAGCGATTTTGCAGTCCAGCCTGCAGGTACCACTAACAATGCTATCCACGTTGCGTAGGGGTTTGGTAAAAAACGGAGCAATGTCTCGATCTGTTCATGGCACAAGAAGGGAAGAAAGATCAATATGGAAAAGTGCTTAGAGATTTTATTTTTGGTCATTTATGGGGTTTCAAAGGAATATGTAGAATAGGTTTCTAAAGATACTAACCTAATACAGTGAAAGTTGTCTCGCAGGAGCTGCTGCCCACTTCATTGGAAATCTCAAATGTGTATTGGCCACTATCATGCAGTTCAGCCGAATAAAATTTGAGTTGGGCAACATTGTTTTTAAAACTTATTCGATACTTTTTACTAGCAATCAAAGGTCTCCCATCTTTGTACCATTTGGGCTTGAGTTCTGGGGTGCCTGTGACTGTATACTCCAGTGTGGCTGGGTCCCCCGCTGTCACCTGGATCAGCTCTGCTCTCTCAATGATTTTGGCAGGTTCTACAATGGCATGAAATAGTTAGGATTCTGAAATGTGTATTAAAGTTTCACTTTAAATGGAAATGTGGATTCAAAGTTAAAATGTTTCTACACAAACCTTTAACTATTAATTCCCCTACAGACGTTTGGCTTCCGGCTTCGTTTTCAGCCAGGCATGTGTATCTGTCACCAAAACTAATCTGAACATCGGGGATTATCAAGACGGCAACACCATTGGAAAAGCTCATTTTGATTTTTCCATCTTCTTTAATGACCTCTTGTCCTTTCATCCATGTGACAGAAATGGGTTCTGACCCTCTCACAGCAGCTTGTAAGGTAACAGTCTGTCCTGCTAGTGCGGTAAAATCATCTACTTTCTTTACAAAGGTTGGTGGTTCTAGTTAAAGAAAGAGAGCATGGAAAACTCGTCAGTTCCCAAGCACTTCAACACCACGTATATTTAAGCATTTTATCTAGATTACATTCATCTCGTCCAATACCGCTATTCCATAGTGTTGGTTAATTTGAAGAAGAAATAAAATTTAAGAAGAATTATAATTCCATCCAAGACAAAGAAGCATAGAAGATACACAGTTATCAGCTGGAAAAAATGACTGTTGATATAATTCACTTTTGTTATCAGAGATTAAATATTTACACTGGTCTCAGGATAAAGACTGGATGAAGGTCATTCACTTTGTTCCCAAGGACCCAGGACAAACCAAAAGCAGAACAAATTCTCAAAGGTTAGGAGAAGAAGAGAGAGAACTAGATCTCCTTCCATGGGTTAAGAAAGCCATTTGACAATTTATTAAAGAGATAGCAGTTTTCAAGCACTAACCTTTTAATAAGTGTGTTGCAAGGCAGCCACATTTCCCAACTTCATTAGCAACGACACATTCATATTCACCAACATCGGCACTGTTAAAAGCAAAGATCTCCAGAGACACAAGAGACTTCTGAGAAAACAACCTGTACTTTTTACTACTTCGAATTTGCTTCTTATCTTTGAACCAGCTAATTTCAAATGGTCCAGTGCCTGCGACTTCACACTGAAGGAGGGCATTTGATCCTCTCACTATATCTGCAGGCTCGAGAGTTTTGATGAAAGAAGGAGGTTCTACAAAAGCATGAAAGCATTGTATAAGTAACGTGGTACAGGCAATGAAAAAGGAAATCTTTTCTCAGAAAAACAGTGGACTATAACTGAGTAAACAAACCTTTGACAACTATTTCAGCACTGCAGCTGTCACTGCCCACGTCATTCACGGCTTCACAGGAGTAACTCCCGCTGTCTTCAACTTTCACATCCGTAATATCAAGTACAGCCTCAGAATTGACAAAAGACATTCGGATTGTGTTACTCTCATTAAGTTCTTTGTTATTTTTAAACCAAGTAACCTGGATCACAGGTGAGCCTTTCAGCTTGCAATGGAGGCGGGCTGATTCACCAGGGAGCATTAAATAAGAGGGCTCTACCTTCTTCACAAAGGATGGTGGCTCTACATGAAGTTAACAGAAAAGAAAAAGGGAAAGATGTCTGAAGCATAAACTCCATGAAAGAAAAGTAGACGTATACAATGGAAAGACACAACACACATAAAACAGCTTCACGAAATTTCTGAAAAGGTTGTGGTGTCCTCAATAGCTTTCCACGTTTCCATGATTCTAAAACAGTTTCCCAGTCTCTTCATTAAAAAAATACAAACAAAAACAAAAACAAGCAAACACTACTCACACAAAGAACAATTTTATAAAAGAAGGTAGTTAAGAATTGCTATTGAAGTTCTTAGAAGAAATTTTAAGCAAGCTTTGTTAATGGCAGACAGTTTTAACAGAACAAAAGCAAGTGAATTCTGAAGAAGATTGGGAAAACAAAACCAAACAATGCCAGGATTTCCCCAAACCAAAATGTGTGCTTGGATGACATGATTTTAATAGCAAAATGCACTGACGGCATTGTTTGTCAATTTTTCTCCGGAGGCATCCTTTCAGAGAAGAAAGTGAAAAATAATATTCACACATGTCTTACCTCTGATGGTTACCGTTGCTGAAGAGGAGCTGCTGCCTGCCTCATTGGAAGCTGTGCAAACATAGGTTCCTGAATCTTTTACTTTGGCCAGAGGGATCTCAAGTGATGCTATTTTATCTTCAAAATAGATCTTAAAATCTTTCCCGGGGGGCAGTTTTTGACCATCCTTCTTCCATGTAACTGTGACTTTTCTGTCTTCATCTACTTGGCACTCAAGGTGGATCTTCTTATTGATAGCCGATTGCACAGGCTCTAATTCTTTAATGAAATGCGGTTTGTCGATTATGATCAACTCAGCTTGGCAGATGTCGGCTCCAAACTTGTTGGAAGCCTTACAAGAGTAAACTCCTTGGTCTTGTATTGTAAGATTTGAGAGTTCTAAAATGTGTTTGTTTTCTGCATCTGAAATCTTGCAGTTAGGAGAAGGTGATAGCGCGGCGCCATCTTTCTGCCAAACGGTTTCAATCACAGGAGTTCCTAGCACTGTGCAGAGGAACTTGGCTGCCTTACCCACAAAAGTTGTAACGGATTTAGGTCTGGAGTAAAAGGTTGGTGGATATGCCTCTGCAAAAGAAATTTTTTCAGTATTACATTCTGTCCGCACCAAAGCTCGTGCTGTAATTACATATTTCAAGAAAGAGAAAAGATGAAGTATATCTTTAGACAGACATGAGACATTATTTAAAACAGGGTAATGTATTAATAAGATGAAAAGATTTGTCAAAGGAAAGAGATGAGAGTGTTTTTTATAGAGGTGTGAGATGTAATTTAAATGTCTCTATCAAAGGAAAGAAAAAATGTTCCTTTTTTTAAGCAACATTAACTTACTGTTGCTAAAAATGTGTCCATTTTAACAGCTGATTAACTGTTTGAATTCTTTGATAAGCCATTCAGCTGAGATTTTAATTGTGCGAATTGGAAGACTGTCTAAGGAAGATAAAGAAAACGCACTTGACTTTTCTAAAGAGCAGGGATATTAAATGATGAAAAGTTCGAGTAGTTTTGTCGTCTCTCTAACCCTCATGTCAACCATCAGCAGATCCTTACATGGCTCAATTTTGAATGCATCCTCTAAGTCATTTGAAACTTGTAAAAATATTTATAGCAGTGATTTCCCATTTTCATTCTGCATTTTGAAACAAGCCTAAGAGGGACCTCTCTTTCCAATTTTTAAAAAATCATCCTCCTTCCTCTCTTCTCTTGTTATTTGAAGCTCAGGTGTTAGTCCCATTACTGAGTTGGCCTAATTTGGGTAAAGAAATTTCCAAGTGTCAAGAATTATGTCTTGTATGTGGTTGCACGCAGACTCTGATCACAAAGTGAAAACCACTGCTTGCTTCGCCATGGGCCTGGGTATTGGATTTTCTGAAACGGAAAAGAGTTATAGAGGAGAGGATGCTACAGGGCAGCCTGACTTTCAAGTCAAAGAGAGCTGCTGCATTTGCCTTCCCCCTTTATGCTCTCACGGAAAAAGAAGACCAAGGGACAGTCCCACCCTGACATTAATGCAAGGCTTCTCTCAAGAACACGGGGGTTGCTACCCCTGGATCCTAAACCGTAGTTCATATTCATGCTTTCCCTCGGAAGGAAGAAAGCAAAAGAGAGAGAAAGAGAAAGAGAAAGAGAAAGAGAAAGAAAGAACTACTAATTTTTTTACTAATGAGGGAATTCAAACACTTGGTGCGTTAACTATTTGAAAGTCATCCTGTGTGTCAATTAGGAAATTGAGAACAGAATATCTGTGTAGTTGCTCTTATTTTTAAATTAGTAATAAAGCCTAGAGTGAGAATCCTAGTTTGTAGTCTTGTACTGGCTCCCTGGCTCACATTGGGATTGTTTAACTTCAGTCTTATGCTCTGCTTTTTTTCAGTTTGTAATTCTGTTCTTAATTGGTTAACTGGTTTCAAATTATTAAATACATTGGGATAACATTTATTTTTTAGTGACACCAAACTGTCCTGAGGTTTTTTATATAAAGGGCCAAGTCAGGCCATTACTAGCTATTCAAGACATTTAGGCTAATCATTTAGAAAAAAGAGAACAAAACAAACAAAAACAACCCCCCCAAAACCAAACTTACAGGAGCCACTGCTCATTTGATACCTTAACATTGTTCTTAAAATAATAACTTATTTTTTATTGTTTCTTTAGCTGCTGTTAGAAATATAACTGTAAACAATCATTTCTTGTCCCACATAGGATCTACAGCACCTAGCCACCAGGTTACCGTTTTGGCTATTGGTCTCTCCAGTCGGTAGGACAAGCACTTCCTGCACCTGTCCAAAAAGCAAAATAGGCAATCACACGAAATGAGATGATAACATCCGTGTCAATGCATGGCATTTACCTGTCACGGTCAGTGTGGCTGTACAGCTGACACTGCCATACTCATTGGAAGCTTTGCAGGTGTACTCGCCGCAGTCAACAACCTGGGATCTCAGGATTTCCAGGGTGGAGACATACTTTGAAGATCGGATAGAATACTTGTCACTGTCGTAAATTTGTCGGCCAGCCTTAAACCACTGGAACCGCACATTGGGGGCACTCTGGATCTCACAGGTGAACTTGGCTAGATGGCCCAGAGCCACTTCAAGGGGCTCAATTCTCCTCCTGAGCACTGGAGCAGCTGCAAAGGGAAGCAGAGTCCATGAGCACGCCTCCTTATTAGGCACACCACATTGTCCTTTTCCTCCTAACATTGGGGCTGTTAATGACTTAAAACAGTTGAAATTGGTGAGACAGATTGCAGCAGTTTAAAACAAGTGACTGGAAAATGAGAAAGATTATTGAAGGCGAAAGAAGACAATAAGCAGCTTTCAATATATTCAATTGTTACTTTGCAGTGAATGGTGAAAAAAATGATTAAAATGTGATGCTACTGGCTTACATGCATAACAACATGATATATTCTTTAAATATACCATGCTGACTAGGAACACTGAGAATAATGTGAAAAAACCTGAAATACTAAATAAAGTGAAGAAGTGAAACGACAGCAAAAAAGAAATAGAAATGAGAAACACAAATGGACAATTAATCATGGTTATTCTGAATTTAGAGATGAGACTGGCAATTTCAGAGAAGCTAGGTGTCCACGGACAGCTTGTAGTACGTATTATTAAAGTATTTTCAGATAAAAACAAACTAAAAAACATGTCAGTGTTATTATGAAACATATGAAAATATGTCTTATTTTAAAAATAAATAGTAACATAGATATAACATACTACCCGGTAAGGCAGTAAGGGAAAAGAAGAGTTAATAACCATGATTATGTCTGTGATTTCATTCTTACTCTAAATAATCGGCATTCTGGCAGTGGCAGGTGAGAATTCAGTGATGAAACCTAAATCAGTACAATCCAGTGAATGTTACAGCTTGAACCACTTAATCCTTAAAATCCAACCTCTTTTGACTACAGTGAGTTTTGCTGACGTTGCTGTCTTTCCGTTGTCATTCAAGGCCTCACAGGTATACTCTCCTTCATGTTCTTCTGTATTTATGTTGTCAATTACTAGCGTATATGTATTTTGATCTTGTAAACACTTGAACTTTTCGTCTGAAGGCACCAGTTTACTCTCAAAATACCAATTCACCTCTTTGGCATTTGTTATGGATGATATGAGCTTTACGATGTCACCTTCCTCAGCAGTAGTGTCCACCAAGGGCGTACATATAACAGGACCATCCCCTTTGCTTAAGCAACTCTCAGCTTCCTGTGTCTCTACCATACCACCCTCCTGGGTACCACTGTCAGAGAACTTCTCGTTTTCCTCTGGTGGTTTTGGCATCTCATCCTGTTTTTCACTGGAGACAGCAGTTGAAGCAACCGCATCGGTAACCGTTATGGTATCCATAACTTTGACCTGACTTTCCACATTAAAATAACTGACCTCTTCCGTTGAGACAAGATGTTTAGATTCGACTTCCGGTTCCGTGATTGCTTCAACCCTCTGTGAGTCTGAAAAAGAATCTATTTCTTCCTGCAAGCCTGTTTTGGCTCCTGTCTGAATGCTAGGATCCTCAGCTGTTAAGATGTTTATTTCCTCACATATAATAGAGCACAAAGCGTCCTTAAGTTCAGTTTTCAAGTTAGCCATTTGGGGATCAATGCCTTCAATCGCAACGGTTACTTCTTCTGTTAGAGACTCCACTGAGGTAATAAGGTAGGTGCACATAATGCGTTTGGGCTCTTGGGTGAAGTTTATGGCCTTGACCTCCACCTTTTCAATGTTTCTTAACCATTCAGAGAAAAGACTTGGCTGCTCCCTAGCCACTGCTGATTGCAAAACCCTGCGGATCTGAGTTTTCAGGTTTACTCGTTGCTCTTCTGGAATACCAGAAAGCAAACTTTCCTTAGAAAGAACATCACTTTGCTGCACCTCCTGCATGCCGTTTATCACCATAGGCTCTTTTTTATACTCAATGGTTTGGTTTGGGGGTGTTGCCAAGTTATCATAACGCTCTTCCTTGAGCAGTATCTGCTTTTCCTCACACGCTAGCGGAAACCTTAAGGACTTGCCTTCCTCAGTCCTGTCTGCAAAATCTTGCCGTGTACTTTTCAGTTGACCCGCCCTTTCCATCAAAATTTCACCTGCTGTGCACGTGCGTTCTGAGGGGACCTGGGGCTCACAGTTTACCTCAGAGATCACGACGTCAGGACCTTTGAAACTTTCCACACGTCCCTCAGCTAAGCTTTGAGTCAGGATGAGAGCACTTTGTGCCTCTTGCTTTTGAAGAGTCACTCTTTGCTCTTTGTCCACTGCAGATAATGTCTTTTCTTTTGGTAAAAGCACTTCCTCAGCCACAGAGGTTGGATACAAGTGGGCTGGAGTTTCTTCTATTGAAGACTGAGGATAACTCCCTTCAGGCTCAGCTAATAAAGTTTTCAGAGGCTCAGCTGTTAACGAACTAATTTCTTCTTTGGTCATGGCACTTGGGGAGATTTTTTCAGTATCTGATAGCACCAGCTGTGATGCAGGCTCTTGAACCATTAGAATGTCTTCTTTGGGGAGGGTTTTCTGGGACTGGACAATCTGCAGCTGTAATTTGGGAGGTGGTTCCTTGATAGGCTGAACATGAGTAGTGCCATTGATGGAAAGAAGTTCCCCAGTGCTTTCAGGAGTGGACCTATCCTGCTCCAACATGACTGTGGATTGCAATTGCTCAGCTACTAGAGTAACTTGACTGCTCATTTCATTGGTTTTAACAACACGCTCATAAGAAAACTGTTGTTTTTCTTCTGCAATTAAAGCAGCTTTCAAAATGGTGTCCTTTACAAAAGCTGCAACTTCCTGCTTGGAGTCAAATGCCTCAACTTCAGGGCCTTTGAACGACATCTGTGGAAAATCTTTAGGAGCTTCTGGCGTGGACTTCTCTTTGCTGGGGGCATCAGTCATGTCTGTATCTTCCAGAAGCACAAGCAGCTCTGCTGCACAGGTGGACTCACCCCACATGTTCTCTGCTTTACAGACATAGAGGCCACTGTCTTCCCTCTGAGGGTCATTGACGATGAACGTTCCGGAACCATCAGGGTTATGAATAATAGTGTAATAAACATTGGTGCACAGCTGCTTGTTTTCTTTCAACCACAAAACAGTGGGTGCAGGCTCTCCAAGCACCATGTACTCAAAGATGGCAGGGAGCCCCTGGGTACAGTAAACCGGTTTTAACTCCTTAAGGAAATAAGGAGGACAAGGACCTTCAAACTTTTCCAGAGGTTTCTCCACTGCTGATTCTGGTTCTGTCTCTTTGTGGCCCTCTCCTGTGGAATTTATTTTTAGATAGGCGCTACATGTTGTCTGTCCATATTCATTACTGGCAATACATGTATACTCTCCTTCATCCTTGAATTTGGTGAACAGGATGATTAAACTGTGATCGTTACCATCAAAAACAAATTTGTGGTCGGCAGAAGGAGTTAACGTTACTCCATTAAAGAACCACTGAATTTTTGGCTTGGGAATGCCAGTGACAGTCACAGACAGTTTGGCCACATCCCCTACATTTATTTCGGCATTTGACACTTCTTTGATGAAAACTGGGAAACTGCCTTCCTTTTGAGAATCAAATTTAGTTGAATAAACTGGAGGTTCAGACAAAAGTTCAAGTGTTTCATTTCTATCAGGTAACTGAAGGCCAGAGCCATACGTTTGGAATCCTTCTTCCTTAGCAGACAGAAGAGAACTAGAAAACTCTGTATGGGAAGAAATTGTTATTATTTTACTATCAATTTTATTTACCAAAACAGAGAAATAGAAGTCAAAGAATTATGCATGAATTGAAGGCCGCCTTCTGCTTTATTCCTGGAATCATTATATTATCTCGAGATTAATTTATCAAAAAGCACATTTCTCAAGTTTTAACCTTTGTTTATTATATCATATTATATGATGATAAATACCATACTAATGTAACTCCCAATCCACTTCATTTGTGTTAGAGTTTATAAATTTTAAAGATGTTCTTACGAGTTTTTCTTTGTCATATAATCCTAATTCTAAAGTTTGAAAAACTGCTGGCTAACTATTTATAATAAAAGAATCCAGGGTTATGTAAATCAATTTCTAAAAAGATCCAGAATTATTATTTATATTTAGAATTTTCTTGAGTTTAAGATTGATCATCATTGTCAAATTGAAGACTATTTCCAAAATAAAACATCTATGTCCTATTTACTGCTTATAAATGGAAGCCATTATTAAAAACAAAGGATTACAGTAAATTTTTAATTTGAATTTGTAAGAGAACCACTGTTTTCAGTTACTAGAGATGTGGGCCTTCTTTTGCCTGTTTAATTTACCACATTACTTCACCAAAGCTTTTATACTAAGGCTTATGTTAAGTCAAGAAAATGGGAGAATCAGAAACAAGAGAAAGCAACTCCAACATTAAAAATCTGTTTATATTTTATTGTGTGAGAAATATCTATACAGCACTATTGAACAGAAAAACAAAGCAGGGAGTAACAAATACTTTTTAAAACAGTATCATGGATGACAGGATGAAAGACATGTAATTTGATAACAAGGAATTAAGCTTTTCATCAAATCTTTTACGTATGTAAAACAACTCTGTTAATAATAGCTCTATCACCTTACCAAAAAATAGTTTTATTATTTTATTAGTTCACTGCACTAGCATCACATGGAATTGTTTTATGCCTTAATTTCTTTCTGTTCTAGTGTATAAGCATGAGAAGGCAAGGCTCTGGTGTCTGTTGGTTATAAATGTACTGATAAAACTTACTTATAGCATGTAGAATACATATTCAACTTTTCATTATTTCATTAGTAAGCCATCAAACTATTGACTAATTTCACATACTAATGGTGACCACTTAACTTTACGTTTAACCTATAATGTTTAACTCATGCCAGCTTTCCCTTCACTTGAACTCCTAAAATATCTGTAAAGAGAATGAATGTGAATATAGCTAAAATATCCCTACTCACTAATATGTTGAAATATTTTTGTTTCCCCCTAATTCTAAACATAGTGTATTAACCATCACAAAGATAGTAAATGAAATTCAAATGTGCTGAAACAAGAAAGGTGTAGTTAAAAATGAATGTAGCAGAAACAGCTAATAATTATGTCTAAACTCTAGTATGTGTAACCATGAATTCGTTATCCAGCATCAGAGAAATTAGTATTACAGGCTTGCAATTTATTTATCATTGAGTCAGAAAAAAATCATCTAATTATCTACAACAATTAATAAGTAAGCCAACTGTGGGCAAGGCTTATTCAGTCATTTTGATTTTGAATATCCTCAAGTTCAATGTATCTGAGACTAACAGAATTTTAATAAGCAGAATCAAATAAAGCCCACCTTCTTATGTGCATAAAAGTGTACTTTTCAGCATTTCCTGAAAATCCAATAAGGCATTAAATTTTTTTCTTTTTCTTTTTCTTTTTAAGAAACAGGTTTGAACTGTTGCTATGCTGTATGATGCTTGGGTAAAGTCCGCTTGCCATGTTTGTCATGACCTGAGTTTCTAATTTATTTCAACATTCATTATGTGATTAAGAGTAGAATAAGTAATCCCTAAACTGCAGAATTAGTTTTATTTCAAGGATTTATGGTGTGGTGTATTACAGGAAATCTGTAATTGTTATCATACATATTGTGTGCTCACTGGAGCACAGAAACAGAAATGATTTTTCCACAAGAGCATATCTATCATGATGAGTTATGGTGACTCAAAACAAGTAAAAGAAATGTTTTTTGGGAGGTGTAAGCCTGACTAGCTCTGCCTATATTCTGCACTTTCTCCCAATGGCTTCTTTAACTCAGAGGGCTTTTAAAAGGGAATTCCCATTGTGGGAATAAAAAATTAACAGATGAAAGGAACATAAACATAATTGGGTATATGAATTCTTTTGAAAATTAAATTTAAATGAAATGTTTAATTTTTTAGAATTAAATGAAAAATATTTTTAGTACGATCACGGTGCATAAAAATTGCTCAAAGCAGAGGACAAATAAAGCCACCAGGTAACAGCAAGTAATTGGGAGAGTTGGAGGGAGGGAAGATTCATAATTTCATTACTGTATTCTATTACTTCTCTCACCTGTTGCAAAACTAAAATTTATTCTAAATTACATTAAGAAAAGGTACCACTGGGATGACACAGAATCATAGAGTTGAATGATTACCTCTGAGGCCTTTTGGTTCAACACTTGTTTTCAGATAAGAAAATGGAATTTCTTTATATTTATTACATCTTATATGAGAAGATTTAGATTCACAGTTGGAAATAGGTACAATGTTAAGGATTTTGTGAATTTATTATAATTATAATTCTGAAAAACAGTGTCACTTTAGAAACATGTATGCATCTTAAATTTGAATGCTTATTAAATTCTAGTTAGTTTTAAAACAAATTCAGTGAAAATAACAAGAAAGCTTATTATCTTGTTATTTGAATATAATTTGAAATACAAATTACCGTATTGCCTTGATATTAAAACGGTCCCACCTTCTGTTTTTCTAATTTTAAAGATTCTGAAATTGCACTGCAGTTTAAAATCTATATGTAAATGTAATATAGCAGTTTCTTTTCCCCACCCCCCAAGGCCAATATCAAATTATTGCAGTATTTTACACTTGATGCTATGTCAAAAATTGATAAAATGAGGTATTTCCAAAAGTGGAAAGATCTTTATTCACATATTCTGCAAGTGTTTAGATGAACTCTACCCAAAAAGAGAGCACCATTGGTCCCTCAAAACCAGCAAGAGTTAATACAGGTAAGAAGAGGGATAGTAATAAAGAAAATATTTTTTAAAGAGCCAAAAAAATATTAATGCAATGTAAAACAGGTTACAGAGTTAGTTACCAATTGGGTGAAGCTGGTTTCTATTGTTGTTTGTTTTATCTATTCTAAGTCCTAGTAAATAAGCATGGATTTGGATGCGAAAGAGTTATAATTTCAAAAATGACTTGTATTCAATGCAGAGAGGATATTTTACCTTGCCAAGTTGTCTGGTGGTCATCTGACACAGTCTTTCATTTTACATTTTACTTTACATATATAGTATATCTGCCGAAAGGGAATGCATTCTGCAGAAACGCTTTGGGAGGAGAATTGAGAGCGAAGGAGAAGCACCAACAATTGGGTAGCCAAGGAGATGTTTAATTGAGCTTGATGATTCACAGCATAATTGACGCAAGTGAGGGCTCCACAGTTTAGATAACAGAATATTTACAGGTATTACAAACATGAGATTTCTACATAGAGAAACTCTTTTTCCCAGGGGTTTTCAATGTAACGTGTTCAAATAGAGTAGACATATCTGGAAATTTATTAGCTCTATATGACTTGGAAAATATAAAAGTACTTAAATCGTTTCTCATAGTTGCTGAGGCGCGAGAACACTGCCCGAGAAACTTTAGGTCAGGGTGAGGACTGCACAGGTCTCCGCCATTCCTGATTCGTTCTTAGCTACACACCTGTACTCACCTTCGTCGTCTTTCACTAAGCTTGTTATGAACAGGTTGTGGAACCCTATGCCTCTCTCCTCAGCACTGAACCTAGCTCCTCGCACCGGTTTCCCATCTTTGTACCAGTAAGCCGTGGGTCTTGGAGAGCCACGAACTAAACACTGGAAATAAGCCGCTGTGCCTAAGGGTGCATAACAGTCAGAAAGACCTTTGATAAACCGGGGAGGCCCTTCCACCACCTGAAACTCAAAAAAACTGTCTGAATATTTGCTCTTTAAGACTAACTCTTCCTTCAAACTGCTTAAGGTCACTTTACCTTTCTTTGTTATCATAGCAAATATTTCAGAATCTCCCATGGTGAGGAATCCCCGACAGATAGCCTCTCCCACGCAATTCACAGCCCTGCACCTGTACGTTGCACTGTCAGAAAGACAGACGTTTCGAATTTTAAGGGTGTGACTTCCCTTCTCCTCGCTAATCACATATTTAACGTTATCTGGCTCAATACACATATATTCTTTGTACCACTTAACTTCGGGACTGGGGATGCCTATGACTGAACATTTGAACACGGCGTCCGAATTTTCTGGAATTTTAAAATCACAAATTGGCGTTACAAAGCGAGGAGGCATTTCAAATACTTCTAAATCAATTTTTAAATCTTTGTCTTCTTCCCCCCTTGAAGCCATATTTGGATCTGCTAAATTCAGTGGAAGAACATCTAGACTCACAATCATGCTTTTATGATCGGGAGTAAATTCAGGGACTGTGACTATTTTCACTTGCTTCTCAAATTCTTTAACATCTTTTTCACTTAATTCCACTTCCAGGACAATTTCTTGGGGAGAAGGTGTTCTTGATGACGTGGTGTTTTCCAGATCAAATTCCATGACGTGCTGATGTGTTACCGGAGGTGGGAGCGCCACTGCTCTTTCTTTTTGGCGTACTATGTCTACATTTGCAAAGCTCTTTGCTTCCCCTATGATGTTTACAGCATGGCACATGTACTCTCCCCCGTCTCCTTTTTGAATGTTAGAAATTTCCAAAGAACACACATTACCCACCCTTTCTATTTTGATTCTTTCATCTGGCTCTAGCAAAGATTTATTTCGATACCATTTCACACCAGGAACTGGAAGGCCCTCAACTTCAACAATGAAGCCTAATGTTGTGTTTTCATATATCTTCCTTTTGGTCAGAGGTTCAATAAAAGATGGAGGCATTTCATTGTCTTTTGGTTCAATGGCTTCATTGGGTGTTCCAAATGAATCAGAACGCCATATTTCATAAGCTGAACTTCTCTCTCCTGTAGGTGTATGGAAACGCTCATTTGGCATACTGTCCTCCCTTTCTATGTTTGATGGGTATGTTTTAAATTTTTCAGTGGGGTTTGGTCCTCCAGTAGGAATAGAATATCTTTCAACTGTTTCTCCTCCTAAAGGTGTAGAATATCTCTCTAGTGCCTCTCCTGGGGGTGTAGAATATCTCTCTAGTGTCTCTCCTGGAGGTGTAGAATATCTCTCTAGTGTCTCCCCTGGGGGTGTAGAATATCTCTCTAGTGTCTCCCCTGGGGGTGTGGAATATCTCTCTAGTGTCTCCCCTGGGGGTGTGGAATATCTCTCTAGTGTCTCCCCTGGGGGTGTGGAATATCTTTCTGCTACCTCCCCTTCAGAAGGTGTTGAGTACCTTTCAGCAGCTTCCTCTAGAGGTGTGGTTCTTTCAACAGTCTCACCTCCTGGATTTGTTGAGGATTGTTTAGTTGTATCTGAAGGATTAAAATATGAATCAGGAGACTTCGGAGTTTCAAAATGTTCAACAGAGGATGGTGGGGTATAAAACTGGTCTAACTCAGAGATTTCTTCACTGCTTGTACTGCCCACATCAATCGAAATATCAGATTCAGGAGAAAATGGGCGACCCAGTGATTCCTGCTGTTGGGTGTAATACTCATACACAGTGTTGAAAGTTACTTCTTCAACCTCCATAGACATGATTGATTCACTCTGGCCAAGGTTTGCCCCGTGTTTGGTGTCTTTAGTTTCAGGAACTTTGTGCTTTCCAGCAGCAAGTAAATATTGTGTTAGGGAGGTCTCAGATTCCATTACTTCTGTCGTATGTGCCTCATCCAATTTAGGAAAACTTTCAGAAAAACAAGTTTCTATCTTTTCTCCTTCAGTAGTGGAGAAAGAAGTGTCATTTCGAAGTTGAACTTCTTCATAACATTTTTCTTTTCCAGAGGCATCAGTGTTTTCACTTATTGGTTCTTTCGGATCCTGTTGTTCCTCAGCCATCGGGAATGGAAAGCCCTGACTCAGGGACACTTTTCTGTGGAGTGTGTCTGCTTCCTGAACACCATCTTTGTGGTCTCCCAAAATTCCAGTGCCATATTCCTGTGTCCTTCCATCCTGCTTTTGAAATGATGCCAACTCTGGTTCCGAAGTATGTTCTTCCTCCATTTCGCAAACCTCTAAAAGGTTTTCCTCACTTGCCGCTTCTTTCAAATGTGAAATGAAACTTCTATCTCCATTTTCTAGACAGCTTTTTTCCTCAGAAATATCCATTTCTCCTACATCTGCAGATGAGGTTTGAAGGAGGGCAGATGAGTCACTACGGATTTCTTCAGAACAGGATTTAAGAGAAATACCAGTATTTAAAATTTCTAAATTTTGTTCCTGTATATGTTGGACTTCTTTTTCCAAATAAAAGGTATTTTCCTCCATAGGACTTTTCTCCATCACAGTCCTGTTTGAAAACTCCTGACTGGAAGAAATTTCTGGGTTGGTAAATATGTTATTTTGCACACGTTTAGAGGTAATCTGTGTATCAGATTGTAAGGTTTCAGGACTGGAAATTTCTTCTTTATAAGGAGTTTCCTGCTGTTGGCTAATTTCTTGCCCTTGGAACTCCTTACCTGGATCTCTTATATGAGAATATATTTGTTTTAGATCAAAAACAATGCTTTCATCATCAGTTGTTTCAGAAGTGGGATGTTGGATTTTAAAATTAGCTTCTTCTGGATGATCACTGTCTAATTCCTGGAATTTTCTATCTGCATTTTCTATCTGAGCGTGAAAATGTTTTAGGTCAAATTTAGCAGGTGCTTCACGTTCAGCGCTTTCAGAAACTGCAGACTGTCCTATAAAACCTACTTCTTTCTGTTGTTCCCTCTCTTGTACTTCAAATTCCTCTTGAGTTTGAGAAGAAAGCAGCTTCAAATTCATTACAACGTCAGATGGATCTGGTTCAGCATGTGGAGACATTATCTCTGCCTGATGCATCTTTGGATTTAGGTCGCTTGCCCGGGATTCTCTTTGCTTTAATGGAAAGTCTATGTCGTCAAGCTTCCTCCGAAGAGGATTAACAAATGATTTCCTGGTAGGTCTTTTTTCTAGAACTCCTTTTTCTACATGTTGTAACTTCTCAAACGCAATGATTCTATGCTTCACCTTTCCTCCTAGGTAGTATCTCTCTTCACCAAGGGCTTCTTCATATGCAATGATGGATGAGTCTTCTGTATTGTAACTATCGGAAGTACTCTCAGAGCGGATATTCGATAAATATTCACTTTGGGCACATTCTTGCATGTTTTCCCTTTCTGGTCCACCAAGTTTCCCAAAATCATTCCTCACCTCTTTCCTAATTTTAACTTCACTGAAGTCATCAACCAATGGATAAACAGTACCCTCTGCTTGGTCCAGTTTTGATTTTTCATTTACGTGCTCCTCTCTCCCTTCATCCTGACAGTGTATGAGTTCAGCTCTGACCGGCTTGTTGATTTTTATGACTCTAGGAGCATGCTGCATAAGTCTGGGTAGTTTTTCTCTAGAAGGTATGCAACGAACCTGGCTTTTCTGGTCTATCTGTTTAATTGTCTCAAGGCTTTGAAAATATTCCCTTACAGAATATTCTTTTACATTAGATTGGGGAGTAAAAGGACCAGCTGGATAATCATAAAAATGTGCCCTTACAGATTCTCCTTGACTTTGCTGATCTTTGGAATATTTGGCATAAATTCCATGAATATTTTCTAATTGACTATATTCCCTCTGAGTGACAGCTTCCACTGTTAGATGTGAAACACTTTCAACGGTTCCTAAATTGTTTTCCGCAATACATTTATATTTTCCAGAATCTTGAGAATTAACATCATTAATATATAATCTGTGGCTACAGTTAACTTCTTCAAACTGAAACTTCTGGTTCTGCCTTAAAAGGACTCCGTTTTGAAACCATGTTACAACCGGCTTAGGCTCACCAGAGAGTGAACATTCAAGTATTATGGAATCTCCTTCTCTACACCTGGCATGCTTTGGCATTTCTTGTAACATCTGTGGTGGCTCATTAGTAATATCAGATGAAAATATAAATTTGTGTTTTGGTGACTGAGTAGCCTCATCTTGAGCTGATGCCTTAGGTTCCAACTCCTCAGGTTGAAACAGTTCTCTTGACTCTTTGTCCTGTTCTGGGGTAGGAGTAGCTGCTGTTATTTGAATTTCTACAGGAAAGGAAAGCAATTCCATGCCCGCAGAGGGATCAACTGGTGGGTTAGTTGTTAACACATGGAGATTTGTTTGGCCCTCTTGTCTCAAAGGTGGGTGAATGCCTTTTGGTTGGTCAAACACCAATGCCAGCTCCTCTTCCTCATCAGTGTAGTCATGCAACACTGGGACTTTATGTGCTTCAACACTATGCCTTTGTTTTGTTTTCACTTTAAGTATACCAGTTGTTTTTACTGTCCCATATTGGTTAAACAGCACACAGGTAATAGTACCTTCATTGTGAGGAAGAACAGAAGAAAAAGTTAATGTTGAATAGTTTTCCAAGGTGTGAGTAAGAAAGCCTCGATTACGTGGGATTGGTATATCATTGTTATACCATGTCACTATGGGTTGAGGATATCCTTGAAAATGACATACAAATTTACAAGTGTCACCTTCATAAACTTCTTGAGATTCAATTTCTTGAAGAAATGAAGGTGGGCAACGTTGCGAATGTTGTTGGAAAGAACTTTCAAAAACTCTTGTGTCTTTTTCTTCCTGTTCAATTTTGAATTCATCAACTTTTGTGGAAATAGGGTGTTGTGATTCTCTCAAATCATCTTTTCTTATTATTTTACTATCTATTTCTTCATTTTCTTTAATATTTATAAGTGTACCAAAAGATTCACTGGCATATGGCATAATAACTTGAGACACCTTTTGGGGAGTCTCATACATTTCCTCATTCTCGTCGACATTAGTTATATATTTAGAGGATTCTCCAATTTCAGGTTTGGTCACAGTTTCTTCAAGTTGTCCTCTTGCTTGAGTATCCTCCTTTACTAGAATCCTATCATATAAATGGTCCTTTGGTAGACTTTCTCTTGGAAATGCCTCTTGGCTCATTCCTATTTCAGTCTGGAGAATTTCTTCATCAACAGTAATTTGAAGGCTTGTGGGAAGTTCTCCAAATTCCACATTTTGATCCAATTGATTAGGAAGTACATGTGGATTCTGGACAATACCCTCAGTTGAATTATCTACCTTATCCCTATTTTCTGCTGGATCAGATACAGACCTGCTTTTTATTTCCTCTCTGGAGAACAGAGTATCTTTATCACTAACTTCACTTCTCAAAGTTCTTGAGCTTATTTCAGATGACATATCTAAAAGAGAGAGTTTCTTTTTCTCCACTAACATTTTTCTAGCCTCCCGTAAACGCTGCAACTTCATTTTGGTCTCCTCGTCCAGGAAACTTTCACCTACATTAAGCCATCCTCTTATGTCAGATTTACTTTCTAAATATTCTTCAGCATACATAAAATCCGTTTTCTTGCCAGGACGTACTGTCTTAAAGTGTATAGTTCGCACCATTCCCTTTTGTTCCAACTCTTGTGTTTTGTTAAAGGGAGAGCCAGTAAACCTCAGGTCAACCTTTATCCTATCTTCTCTCCTTTCAGCTAAAGCCTCTATATTTTCATGTGTCTGTTCTGCCCTTTTCAGAAATTCTAAATATTTCTTATCTTGCCCTTTTTGGATAACAAGCAATGACGCAGTTGACTCAGCAGATCCTTCACTATTAATTGCTAATAACCTATAACTTCCAGAATCTCTCTCTTGGACCCTTTTTACCTCTAAGCTGGAAGAGTGATGATGTAAATCACTCTCAGTTTTTATGACCCTTCGAAGACCTGTTGGGATAGGCCGACTGTTATGAAACCAAGTCATTTCTGGAGTTGGACAGGCAATTAATTTACACATAAAAACAACAGGTTCACCCTCTAAAACATATTTAAACATGAGTTTTTGGGTAAAAGAAGGCTTGAAATATTCGGGCCAGGAGCTTGTAGATGATATTCTACTTGCATATCTTTTAGCAGCCATGGAGCTGTGGTCTATGTCTTCAGAATCTGAAAAGGCATCACGTGTATCTCTTTCTGAAGGTTCCGATTCTTCCTCGGAAAATTCTGAAAAAAATTAAATTATAAAGCATTTTACTATTTTCCATAGTAGGTGAAAAGTTGGAAATAAATGAAATTGCAAAATAGAAAATGAAATAAAGTGCATGCTACAGATTCTCACAAATCCATAAAAAATGTCACTCACCATATTTGTTCGAATAAACGCAACACCATGCTCTGTTTAAAAGATTCTGACACGAAAATCGTTCGTTGTCTGGTCTTTTCTTCAAACTGTTGAAATTTCTTCTTGAACAAGCAAAAATGCATTTCAAAATAACACGTTCTTGTGCATATTTGTTTTGAGAGCAGAAAAACTTTGTTCTTTTGATGGCGAAGAGGAGAATCTTACCTGACTTGCAGAGAGTGGAATAAACGCCCTTTCTGATCCTTTGGATGGTAGATTAAACTATTATATTTTTGGGAATTAACTATTTAAAAAATATATACAAGAACTATAATAATAAATAATTAGCTAAGATAAAATGAGAAGGCGTTTATTCGAACTAATACAGCCATAAAGTCACAATGTTACGCAAAGAAAAGCAGGCAATAAGGATCCATAAGGCAGCTATCTGCAAGCCAGTGTAAGAGACATATCAATGTTAAAATGAGATATGTGCATGAAGTGTAAACCAGAATGGGAATGTAACATTTTCACACATCCTAAATCAAGTAGCATTTCAATCATAATTCATTCATGACATTGCATTCTGAGAATGACAGCTAGGTTATTGACTATTGTTTGATTTAATTCACTGTGATTTTTAAAACAGACTTCTACTTCATGATTTCATGCATTAACAGGACAACTTTCCCTAATACACACTTTAGAAAATGGCTGCAAATATGAAGTTGAATATGGCTGATAAATGTGAAATACAAGATTTTAAATTACCATAAAACAAATTACTGTGAAATGCATGTAACCATCAGCATACTAAACCAGGCATGCGACATAGTAATATATACTCTAAGAGATATATTTGTCCATCTATGTCATTTTTCTCCATAATACTAAAAAAGAAAGAAGGCAGCTCAAGGATTCTATTAATCCTTCAGAATTTCTACTTAAGTCTCACATTCAATATGACAATACCTTTCATCTCCACCTCAATCTGTTCTTCAATCCTCTCATGTAAAAGCGATTCATGGGCTAAAATGGAAAACATAGAGATTTTAATGATTAATTCCATATACTTTCTGCCTCAATTCGAGATTCATACAATTACAATTTTATTATAATAATAGAAAACTACATCTTCCAATGCACCAAAAAAATCCATGCCAAACAAATCGATGAGCTGATAAAGTACATGACAATGTTGACAGAAAGATTGTAAAACATTTTTATTTTAGGATCTCTACGAAATTTCCACTTTGAGTTCCCTAATTCCCCATGCCTTTACATGCATTCAGAAAAGCAATCCACAAACTGAAGGAATGTTCTTCTTTTCAAAAATGTCCTATTCACTGAACACTTGCTAAGAGACGAAATCACATTTAGAAGGAACATGCATTTTCTAACTTGCCACTTTTAGTTGAGGGCTATTCTCAGTTTTTCCTGCAGAATTATGTGTTTGCTGCCAGTAAATATTCCTTTGATTTGAACCACCTCTAAAATTTTAAACTAAACAAAGCCCAATTACATATTAAGGAGCAAAACAAAAAGTCCTCAGCTCAAAATTGCTTTTATTACGTAAGGAAAAGGAAAAGGCACAGTTTAGACACAATCGTTTCTGGTGAGTTTCTTGAGAAGGCGGGTGTCCTGGTACCACTCTCATTCTTTGGTCCACGTGGCAGTGTGTCAGTCTACTTGACTGCCTCGCCTCTCAGTTCCTTGTGGTCTTTGGCATGAAGTTAATGACAAGCTTGATGTTTTCTTTGACGAGTCTCTCTACTTCATGGGTTGTTTTCATTTGTGACTCTCTGAGTGTTTTAATACTTTTAGTGTCTGAACCAAGGGTAATTTTTGTAACTGCTCTGGTTTGTGATTCTTTGGCTAGGTAAGAATAAAGTTAGGAAAAGCAATAAATTAGCTGTGTTTGTAAGACTAAAACATGCCGAACTTAGGGAAGATAGAAAGTCATTAGGTTGAGAAAGAGAGCAGCAAATTAGTCCCAAAACTAATATATGATATATCTATGCTTACTAGGCACATAAGAATGCTACTCAAGTAGATTTACGGGGTTTTACATTCCTACTTGATCTTTGTGGCTCGCTATGCACCCTATGTAAAGTTATTAGTCCAAAACAAAAGAAAAACATATGAAGACTGGCCTTCCATTAGAGAATTAGACAGCTGTGCCTAGTCCTTCACTCTACAAACACTTAAAAGTGGCTTATCTTTTAACTCTCTTAAGTACAAGTAAGGCAGTCTGGACTTTCCAAGAAAAAAATGCCCCTGCTCCAAGAATACTTTAATAACATTCAAATGGAACTGAGTGAACTGGAAATCCTGGTATAAAAATGTCCATCTCAAATGCACTCTGGGAACATGACATTCAAGCACTGTCCTACAGCACTAGGTCCTTTAGGAAGCAAGTGGGAAGACCTACATTTCTCCCACCTCTATGACAGCCAACTCTCAATTATATCGCTGCAAAAACTGTCACAGTTGTCACCCACGTGACTGTGGGACACACCTCCAGATAAACAGTCACTCTGTGGTTACCGTGCTAGGCAGCAGCTGCGGTGAAATTGAGGGTCAACTCTCTGGATGGTGGAATTTTCCAAGTTTGCATAACTAGACCTCAGTTCTTGAGATATTCCCCTTGTAGGCTATGGAAATATAACTAGAAATAGCTATAGAACAAAATGTCAGATTAAGAAAGAAAAAGCCGCCTTTTGGTGAATATTGTAGATACATTACGTGAATTAATGAGCCTGTTTCAAAATTCGGTGCAGGAATGGCTGTGTACATAGCACTGCATTGCCCCCACTCATGTCTAACACCTTAAAAATAGCATGGCCAGATCAGAGAAGAACTGAGGTCACAGCTCTCCACAGACGACTGGAGATGCCTGAATTTCTTCCCTCCGTAGGACTCAGTGAAGCTCCTTTGCCTACAGACACACAGCACAGGCTTCTAGCACCTGAAGAATAATTTTTTCATTTCATTAGCATCTAAGAGGAAAGGTCATGAATAAGAGGAAGAAGTCACCCTTTGCCTAGACAAATTTATTCATGCCTTTCCAGACACAGTGGAGAATCAAGCACGGTAACAACAAAAATAATGATCTTGCCATGAGATAATTCTACAATTTCAGGAGGCTCTCAGGCTGTAAAAGCAGCATCATTTATTGAGAAATATCTAGAGACTACTAATTTTGGTCCAGACAGAGCCCAATTATTTTCAGTGCCCACTTTTCTATTTTCATAGCCTCCTCGTGAACAGCTAGAACCTGCAGATCTAAAAACAAAGGGTAGATGAGAATTTTTGAGCTTCCTTATGTTAAAACAATTAAATTTAAATTTAGCAGTGTCAGGCACAGTAATAAATACTTGACAAACTAGAACTTCTTAACCTTTGGTACACTTCCTAGGTGGCACATCTGGTAAATTTTAGTAAAAGCACTACATATGAAATAAACCTTAATTTCCTGAACCTAGATTTAAAAGTTAAACTTCCTTGAATCTAGACTGGGAAGTTAAACGTTCATAACAAGTTTGACCAATGACTTGGCTGACTTTCATAAGTCATTTATGAATAGAGTGCTAATTTAGAGATATTCTAATTAATATATTCATTGACTCAATTTGCATGGCAGAAACGCTGCATAAAGTGATGAGGATGAAACGAAGCAAGTCATAGCTAAAGATCAAATAACCACCTTCTACACTTAGCACAGCTGATGCTGTCTTCTCTCCATGCTCATTGTGTACAACGCAGCTGTACAATCCTTGGTCTATCAGCTGAACATCACATATGATAAGAAACAGAATATTTCTATTGTTTGACTGCATTACTCTCTCAGATTCCTCTATCATTACACCTTCTTGAGTCCAAGTTACATCAATGGAAGATTTGTCTTCCAAAACACAGAGGAATTGAGCAGAGTCGCTGCACTTTGCAGAGAAGTCCTGAAGATGCAGGAGAATCTTTGGTGCCTCACCCATTGCCTCTTCGGCACATTTCTCAGATAACTCAGTGCTTTCTGCAATTCGTGAAATGGATGTGGTGTGGCGCAACTCTACATCTCGAACGGTTGCAGCTGTGTGGGTGGAACTTTGACATACACTTTCAAAAACCTGTACTTTATATTCATATGATGATCCTCGAAATGACTTAATTTCGCTTTGGGGTAATTTGCTCTCCTGCTTTGTGAAAGAGGAATCTGCCACTGCCTGAGACTTGGTGGACTCTCTCACATCTTTCCCAGAACTTTGCCTAGCTAGGGCTTGCACTGCATAATCAAGTGACAAGAAAATGAAAAGAATATTAAGATCTAAGCTTTGTCACTTGGCTAGGTTAGTAACATAAAATGGCAGGGGAGATGAAGATGAAAGACGTCATTGTCAATTGGAACCAGCATGTCAGATGCAGTGTGCTCTAGGATGTCAGGATCGCACAAAAGAAAATTCATTCCCAGAGCTCCAGTGATGAATGGATGATGAAGCCTTGTGCGGATGCCATCCAGTCTTTGGTTCCTTCCTTCTGCTATCATTTCAGCTCTCCAGAGTGACATAGTCTCTTTCTTTTTTTAATTTTTGCTGACTCTATTTGGGATACCATTTGTCCTCCTTCCACCATACACTTTATAAACAATATACAGCAAATAGATCATTAATGATGCAAGGGTGAGACATTGTTTAGAAAAGTAAAAATGTCAAGCAAAGTTGACGCCTAACAAAATAATTGCTAATATAATGCACAGAACACATATGTCAGTGAGATTTAAAGTACATAGGTTAACCCATAATTGAGGACTTAGGGGGACTTGTTGTGTGTTACTTTATTAGTAAATTATGGACTGACCGCAATATGCAATGAGACAAACAGCAGAGACTCTCATTAGTAACAGTGGGAGTAGGAGGTATGCAGCAAATCAAAGTCTTTGAAGCAAGATGGGCTTTACCTTTTGGAGTCACTGTGAGTGTAGCTGCACAAGTGGCTTCCCCAGCACTATTGGCTGCTTTGCAAGAGTACTGCCCAGCATGCTCTGAGTAAGCGTCAACTATAAGCATTAAAGCCATGCCTGTGGACTCCTCAAAATGGAAAACTACATCTTTTGTTGGTAGAATTGGCTGCTGGTTATGAAACCACTGGATTTCTGGCTTGGGAATGCCAGAAACCCTTGCATGAAATCTGACTGTCTCCCCGCTGTGCACCCTGAGGCTTGATAGAGGCTGGATGAAGATGGGCTTTTGGCCAAAAGACTCCTTCTTAAATGAAACTGATGAAGAGACATGCCTTTGGGAGTTTGATGTCACTTCTTCAAGTTTGCTAAATCCTGAAAAGAAGCATGCCAACTTTAATGTCTTACCCTGCACTGAAACCAGAACTCATTTGGAATCGTATACAGGTCTGTCGCAAATCTCAGTGGTGGACTAGAATCCAGTCCAATCCTAACGCCTTGTCAATGTGCGCCACTAGTGATTTGGAGTCACACAAGTTCACTTCCATTTTCCAGAAAAACAACCTGAGACATAAACAGTCTAAGGAACTTCACTGTATTGTTCACAAAGGCAGTGGTAGAGTACCCAATTCTTGTTTTCTGTTTTTAATTTTTTCCCTCTGGTCGTAAAACCAGCTTTCTTATTTTGTAAACCACTTTAAATTGATTATTAAGAAAACATCTTGTTATTATCGTCAGTATTTAAAATTAAGGAAAAAAGCAAAAGCTGCCCTAAATCCTTCTGTATTTGTATATACTTACTACTACATAGACTAAATAGTCTGACAGTATAAAAATATTATCTCATTTTGAATCAAAGTGCCCCCCGCCCACTAGCAAGGAAGTGTTTCCGGTGGCAATTTAAGACTCCAAATAACAGAAATGTTAAACCCTCTTAGGACCGAGCCCTTCAGCCCTCAGGCATTCCTTGAATGACAGTAAATACACCCAGCTAGTACAGACTTGAAATCATCCACTGCAGCTTCTGTGAAATCAGAATTGTGCCAACACAATGAAGGAATGCTAACACTCTTAAATTTAAGAAAATTGTTTTGATTTTCATCCTAGCCAAATAAGAAAACAAATCTGGCTATTTCTTTAAGCATATACGTCCCCATTCTGATATATGCTGATCAGGAAGCATGAAAGCTGGTGAGGAGAGCAATCCATTACAAAACATTATGGAGACAAAACAGGGAAAAATAAAAATCGATGGTTTGTGATTTGTATTGAGAAGGGGTAAATGAAAAGCGAGAATATGGCATATAACGTGGAAACAATTAGTTGCATTAAAAGAGAATGGTAGGACCAACAATGATTTACATGAAATCTTTAGTGATTGTTACTGACATTGTGAGATTAAATCTAGATTTAGATGTGGCTCTTAATTGTTTTACTCTACCTTCCAGTCTCAAGTTGGCTGTGCTCGATACTTGACCCATGGCATTACTAGCAGCAAAAGTGTAAGTCCCTTCATCTTCTGGATAAGCTTCAGCAATCTCCAACTGGTAAGTGTCTTCAAACTGAGTCATTCTAAAGAACCGAGATGGCTTGATTTTCTTGTCTTTGCTGTACCAAGACACTTTGAGATCTGTATCACAAAAGAAAAAGGATATTTAAATCACAAAAACAAGTGGATATTTTAAATTTACCCTCAAACACATATTGATTATACTGGTGGCTACATTTCATATTTATCCTAATAACATTATACTTTTGGGGGAGGCATGCTACATCTGCTCTTATGTGATTTTTTTTCACCTTTAAGAAGGAAACAAATCTAGAAAAATCCAGCTTATAGACTGATTGTAATATTTGAAATTTTACAATTTTAGTTATATTCTTTTCAACCATTTATATGTCATGCTGTGGAAACAGGGACAAGGTTTTGACATATTCAGTGACCTTGAGAAAAAGATAGTCCTGAGAAACAGTCAGCATGAAGATTTGATCTGGGACTGTGCTTGTCTACTGGGACAGGAAGTGAGAAAAACCTGCACTCTGGTGTGCAGAAAGATCAATCAGAAAGAGAGCTGAGAAGATCAACATTCCACAAAGTCTAAAATAGACACCCTGCAGGCTGAAGAAAAAAGTTTCTTTTTTTTTTTGTTACCAATGAGCAAGCATCCAAAGGTCCCAGCACAGCAGAAAATAATTTTTTAAATTGAAAGAAAGAGCCATGGAATTTGGGCATCTGGTATATATTTGGCTCTTTTCAAAGTAGCGGCAATAATAAATAATAACAAAACTAGCTATTTCCATACAAGAATTTGAACTAGCTTAAAATGATAGAAAATAAAAACCCCAAAGCAAGGATACAGTAACATTATTGTGATGTTATAGTTCAAGGGCATGGGCACTTTAAAAAATATTATGCTTCTATTAAAACAAAAACCCTATAAAGTCAGGAGTGGATTTCAATTTAGTTACTTGTTTTAAAAGCCAAAATCAGAGTCATCTTGTTTTTGGGCTACAGTCGCTGTTTCACTTCCTTGTCTCAGTATCATCCATGGGGATCATCGAATCGTCTAGTCATCTAGCATTTGCTTGCATTTAGCACAAATATTGGTTTATGAAGGTTTCTCTCCTTCCCATGATGCCAGCTGTTTATAAACTACAGGTTCTCCTTTTAAAGAAACAAATCTTTTCACTTCTTTAGGTAGCAAGGTAAAGTAGAAAATGGAGTCCTGACATTACACTCTACCAGCTGTGTGACCTTAGACATGTCACTTAATTTCTCTGGACCAGTCTTCTCACTTGTAAAATGAGATGCATAATAATTCATGGGTTATTCATTGCATAAAATTGCTGTGTGAATTAAATGACACATACAAGAAAAGGCTATATAAACCACTGGCACAAATCCGTCATTAAAGCAAGAATGTCTAACATCATGGAAGGGATCAGCCATGCCTTCAAGAACATGCCAAATGACAGGGCCATGTGAAGTAGTAGGTAACACCATCCCATGGAATTTAACAATCATCCCACAACTTATTTAGTTTGCTTGTTTAATCATCAGTGAAAATGGAAGGATGAAGAGTCTGGTACGGCCCCTTATGAGGTTCTCTGCTTATTCCTACTGACAACTTCTTCCTTTGGTGAACTGAATGAGGCACCAGGACAGGCATGACTTGCCAACAATAAATGAGCTAAAAGGTGAGACCTCTCTTGGTAATGGACTCGGTGCTCCTGGCTGGGCTGCCACTATCTGTATTGGTCACTGGCCTCTCATGGTTCTATGATGCCAACCCACTCCCCCTGCTTCTCACCCCTACCACCTCATTGTATTTGGTCCCTAAATCTTGTTTTCTAACTTCCTTCCTCCTTTCACTATCATAGTATTGCTTCTGAAAAGCAAATATAATCATGTCACCAGGAACTTAAAAATTCTTCAGTCGCTCCTCAGTGTGAACAAGACAAAATCTAAAATCCTAAGCATAGACTACCCAACACTTCAGTATCTGGTCCTCGCCTTCTCACCCACTAATTACATCACTTTCTAATCATACTTAAACCACTTGTTGTTTCCAGCACATGAAGTGTTCTTGTAAGCTTTTATGACTTCATGAATGTTGTTCTCTGTCTGGAACGCCATTGTGCTCAATGATCCAATTGACTCTTCAATGCTCAGTCCTTGCACCTTTCTCTGTGTCCCAGACAGACAGCATTGAGTACGTGGGCTGTTACAGTACTTACAACCTTGGGATCTAGTTGTGCACATGTGTCTCCTCACCGACCCACTGAGCTCCATCAAGGCAACAGCCAGGTCTTAGCGTTCCTAACACCTATCATGATGTTTCAACAGCGGGAAGACAATAAATGTTGGCAGAATAGTTAAACAGATGCTCTGATGAATGATAGACATCCATCATTACTAGACTAGTTATTTATCATCTCATTTAGCTACCTGTCACTCTGTACGCCTCCAAATGATACTGACTCATTATCTGTAGTATAAACAGTAGCCGGAAGCTAGCTCTACACGTATTTAAAATTCTATTTTTCAAATTGCTCTTACACCACTAGGTGGCACCAGAGACCTTCAATAGACAACATTTTCAGTGCTCTAAAAGTACCACCAGATTCCTCAGGGCCATGTTCCATGCCTCAGAAAGTATCATTTCCAAAAACTTGCAACTGGGGCTTCTGAAGACTCATAATGTTTTCCAATTTGTAGAAGGCCGGGATGCACTTACTTTCTTTTTTTATTGTATTGAGGTCACTGGTTTTCAATGCACTACTTTCTTAAGGCAATACCTGGTCAGAGGAAGTTGCAATCTAATTTTCAGTCCTTGAGGCATGAAACTATATGATTTGGTAAGCTTTTGAAAGGGCATTTTATTTAATGAATTTCCTTTCTATCACATTGAAAATGTGTTTACAGGATGGTGCTAAAACCTCTATATGTGTATAAATATTACCACGCATACAGAGTTAGAGCTCTCATGAATTTATAAAGTCCATTCAAACATTTAAAGACATCAGTGATACAGAAAAGATAGGCATTTTTTTCTTTCTCTTTCTACCCCAATTGGAGTCTTGTAGAGGGCTTCAAATGTATTTTTGTAACACCTTAAAGGCAAAATTATAGTTTTATTTATAAAATAAGAAGTGCTATACCAATATAGTTAAGATGTCTACTACTTTGGATTATCCATCTATATGTATATTTATTTGAAAAATTTCCACTAAAAATTCAATACGTGGATACATTATTGTGTGGCTTTAGTTATTTGATATTAAAATGCATTTTCCTTTATTGTATTAGTAGGACTCTATCAAATCAATCCTCATTTCTTGATATTTAGTACTTCTCAAACACTATGCTTTGAGGTCACAAAGTCTATGGTATTTGTCCACCTTGGTCACCCAGTACCAGACTTTTATGCTGTGTAATTCCTGACTGTGGCTGTAATAAAATTAATGTATTAAGTGTCAGTCACTTGCCAGCCGCCTATAGGTTCTTTACATACATTATATCCTTTAATTATGCTCATAAAATCAAACAGATCCGTTTGGTTTCTAGACCAGCACCTCCATCCCAGAGGAGAAAATCATTAGGTCATAGAAACTCCCTGAAATACTAATGTGTTTAGGAGAATGGTTTTTGGCAACCTAGAGACTGGGTTATAAACCAAGGAGAGAAGCGTAATAAACAAAACAATAAAACTTGCTGGGAGTGCTGTGAGATGCCCAAGCTTTGAGAATTTCCTTTTGATAGTGGCATACAAAAGCCAAGAAAATGAGGGAGTGATTTTCATTTGGGATAAAGTTGATTTATCTTGTCCCTTTCTGAGGTCAGTCTAGAATCATAATTGGCTTGAAATGGCTCATTCTACCAAGGTCAGACTCCTGGAGTCGGGGGAGGAGCTGGTGGTGTTTGGGAAGCATGCCCCAGTTAAAAATCATAACAGCTAACTGACTGAGGGATTGTCATATCATGGCCACTGTGCTATGTGCTGACTTGGGTTATCTGATGTAATCCTGATAATAGTCTTCAGCGATTGGTATTCGTCATTTAACAATCATTCATTTATCCAATCAACAATTAGTTATTGAGTATCTACTATGTAGGGAGCTATTCTAGGACAAGGATCCACTCTTGCTCTCCTGAAGCTTAACTTCTAGTAGCTACTGCTTTTCAGGCATCAGGTTCTAGGCACTAAGATAGAATCCTTGCCTGCATGAAATGTATGTTCTATGACTGAAGGCAATATTATCCTCACTTTATTTATGAAGGAAAGAGAATCAGAGAAATCATATATTTGCCTAAGGTCACACAGTGGAGCCAAGATTCAAATCTAACCTTTCTGACCATAAAACATCTACCTTTTTTTTTTTTTTGGTAAGGAAGATTGGCTCTGAGTAACATCTGTTGCCAATCTTCCTCTTTTTGCTTGAGGAAGATTGTCGTTGAACTAAGCTCTGTGCCAATCTTCCTCTATTTTGTCTGTGGGGTGCCACCACAGCATGGCTTGATGAGCAGTGTGTAGGTCCACGTCCAGGATCTGAACCTGCAAACCCAGGCCGCCAAAGAGTAGTGTGTGAACTTAACCACTAAGCCAGCAAGCCAGCCCCAAAACCCCTACTTTTGACCACTACAGCTACTGCCTTCCAAAGAAATACACCTTTTCACACAAGCCAAGCATTGTCCATAGACTGAAAATGACTTACATATAAATAGACTCTTCTTTTAAAATATATGTAGATGCTATTATAATTAATCTAATAGTGATTGTAGTTCTGTCATTTTTTCAAGAGATAACAAAAGTGCAACTACAATCATAAAGGGAATATGACATTTTTTGAAGTTTAAAATGTTGGCAAACACTGATCTAATTCTTTTTGTTGTTGTCGCATTAAGAAAACACATAACATAAAATCTACCAACTTCACCATTTTTAGGTGTACAGCCCAGTAGTGAAAAACACTGATTCTTAATCCACTAATTCAAGTAAGCCTTCTTGCAAGAGTCCCACTAAGCTTCAAATTGCGCATGAGAGATGTTTGTGATGGACGAAAAGGTGAGAAAACTTTTCCCCTACATTATCTTTTGTAAATATTAGGAATGATCCCTTTGCTCGTCAACCTACCTGTTCCAGAAACGCTGCATTGAAAACGGGCTGGCTGTCCCTCAGAAGTGACAGTGTCCTGAAGCGGGGTGATGATGGCAGGAGGATAAACTGGCATTTCCTGATCAGGAGACACAACTTCTGGAACTAAAGAAAGGGACCACAAGATTTGTCAGGATTAAGTCACCATACAGACCTCACAGAACGGAGCATGCCAATTTATCTTAATTTATCTCACAGCTGAGTGCTTTAAAAGTTTCAAAGTTGGGTAGCAATCTACTTTTATACGCTCCAAATTGTATTTCTGAATGCACTGGGAGGACGCAAAAGCTGGTTTCTTAGGTTTTATTTTAAGCTGAGAATTCGCAAGACATTTGTACCTTCCACTGAGAGTGAAGCTGAGGTCGTCGCAACTCCATAGTCATTCTTGGCTTCACAGGTGTAGACAGCCGCGTCCTCTGGGAAGGCTTCGATTAGCAAAAGCGTGTACTCTTGCCCATCGTGAAGAAATTTGCACTTGAAGCCAGTGGAAAGCAGCTGCTCTTCCTTGTACCAAGAAATTTTGGGCTGCGGTCTGCCGGATATCACAGCACAGAAGCGGGCAGGCTTGCCAGATTGCACAGTAACAGGCTGGAGCTCCTGCAGAATTTGGGGTGGTTCCGGAGCTGGGAGTAAATGAAAACAAATAGCCCGTGAAAAAAGCGTGAGAAGACGCGAGAGCACGCACAGCTCTATAGTCATTTGTTGCCAGGTGGTTACGTGCCCAGAACCAAAGCTTTGGAACTGTGATATCTTTACTTGCTTCAGAATATTAGAACAATCTTTTGTGCTAAGAAGGAAGAAAACATTTGGAATTTTGTCCTAAAGTAGAGGGAATAACTTTCGATACTTTTGATATTTTGTCAGAGGGTGCTGAGTTTCTCAACATAACGTGATTACCCCGTTCCTGATTGGGATCCAGGTGGAGGTGTAGCAATAGACAGTACCCTAAAGAATTCTAGAACAACTTCCATATGCTACCTATTGTTAGAAGTCATTTGGGCAAATCACGTGGTGAGGTGGTGCGTGCCATTCAGGTTTGTTCGTTTTGCAAGTACATGTGTCTATGTCGTAGTCATTCCTTTATATACAGGTGCCCACGAAGCGCGATCAGTAATGAAAAAATGAACGAATGTTATTTCAGGTCTGGTTAAATCAATTAGGTAGATTTAAAAAAATCAGCTAGGGGCCTGCCCTGTGGCTCAGCGGTTAAATGCGCACGTTCTGCTTTGGGGGCCCGGGGTTTGCCGGTTTGGATCCCGGGTGCGGACATGGCACCGCTTGGCAAGCCATGCTGTGGTAGGTGTCCCACATATAAAGTAGAGGAAGATGGGCACGGATGTTCGCTCAGGGCCAGTCTTCCTCAGCAAAAAGAGGAGGATTGGCAGCAGATGTTAGCTCAGGGCTAATCTTCCTCAAAAAAAAAAAAAAAATCAGCTGTCCTGTTATGCTAATTAAAGCATATTCTTAGTGCTATAATAAGTGAAGAGAACTGGGTAGTTCACAGAACCCAGAAATGGGGAGAAATGACTTCTATGAGGCTGGTTTCTGACACTGCCATAGAAAAGACCTTTACTTCTTTGTGCCTCAGTTTCTCCGCCATTAGCATAGAAATAATAACTGGATATCACGATCGTTTGGTCTTCTAGGGACTGAGGGAATGTTGGCAATATGGTTCATTTTTACAGACCTGGGGATTACTTCTAGTGTTCCTTCATCTGCCTCAGGGGTATTTGTCCAGACAGGTATGACTCAAGATGAGGGAAGGGATGGAAATTCCATTTTCTCTATGTACTAGGTTAGTCTCAGATCTAGGCCAGGCTCAAATGCAGCTCTAAGGTTTCTAATGAGGAAAGTGGAGGTTTAACGGCATTCCTTTGAGGACTTGGTAGCATGTGGAACCCCCCTCTAAAGTAAGAGCCCCTGGTCCTAGGGTTTGGGGCAAAGAGAAACTAGTTCCACACCACCTGTGGCTCTCTAGGCCCTCTGTGGTCTCAAAGGGGTCCTTCGGGTTCTCCCAGGCATTCCTTACTAGAGGCTGGAAATACCCCTATCGCTTGGTAGTGCTCCTGGTACTTAAGCATTTAGGGTGTAGGGCAGAGCACTAGAACAGCTGAATTCTGTATCTAGAAACCCATTTGGGGTCTATTATATTTGACACACAGTGGATGCTCAATAGTGTTGACCAACTAAATAAGGATCTAGTCCTTAGGTGCTGTCTGGAAATGACATGTTATCAGTCCTTTTACCAGCTGCTGTCCCTTTTCCATAGGTATAACGTGAAAACAAATGTAGCCGCCACCATGTGGGCATACCATGGGTTCTTAGAAATTTCCCAGGAACTACTAGAATTTCAGTAACTCAAAGGAGAGAATTATTCCAGATGGACCCACAGAATACATTAAAATCTCTACTTACCATTGACATAAAGAGTAACAGAACTCCTGTTCCTTCCTGCCACAAAGGTGTATTCACCGGCATCACTGTGCCTGGTCTCAGAGATGAACATTCGGTGGATTCTTCTCTCCACCACATATTGATGTCGTTCTTGGATTTGGAAATTGATTTCAATTCCATCTTTATACCAGTGGGCATCAACATCATCTTCATTGACCTCAAACTCAACGACAGCACGTTGTTTCTCAATAACCTTTAGATGGAGCAACATAAAAAAGAAAATTGAAGCCTGGGTTTCTTCTCAGTTAACCTGTTTCTAAGGGTGCTCATTTGGAGAACATGAAAAACCTATACATTATTATATAATTAGTTGACTGGTTACAGAACATTCTAATTTTCCCTGCCCATCCTTGGACAAATGGTGTACAAACTTCTTTTGTGGAGAATTCTACTTGCACCTCCACTGAGGGGAGAGGCTGCCCTAAAGAGGCAATCATTTCATCCTTAAATGTTTGCTTAATTAATAATAACAGAAATAATGACACTTTACATGTGCGGGCTTTTTATTATTTATGAAACTCTTTTAGGTTACTATTCAATTTGATTTCATGTGATAGGAACGATAACCTTATGGGCCAGGTAGGAACTATTTTAAAAATGAGGAAACCAACGTTCAGAATTGGATAATCAAAGATGGAAGGCAAATGCAGGTTGTCTGAGGGCTCACTGAAGGCTCTTCCACTATGGCCTAAGGACTGTAATGCCTGGTTCTCCTTGGATGAGCAATACGATGAAGCTGAACCCAAATGATCTTTCTCTTAACACGTTACTCCATTATATCATGTGGGAAGATTGGCAGCCCTGAGGACAGGCTCTGCACTCGTAGTAGAGAGCAAAGAGATTTGCTCAGCTTCCTTGCTAGGAATCCAGCTTTGCTCAAATGGGTCTTCCTCTTGGACCTCAGAGGAAGTGTTCCCAGCCAAGCCTCTACATACCTGCCTCTCCATAATGGAAGGCTTCTGAGAAAATGCCACTTTGTTCTAAATTCCCTTAATTCTGGTTGATGTGTGAACACCACAATTTAAATTTCAGTTCTTTTTCGGTTGGTGCTCCTTGGCAAGTAGCCATTTATTAGACAGTGAAGTTTCTACAGCTGCTTCAATTGACGTATTTGGACAGCTGTTAAGGACACACTCCCTAAGTGAGGGGAAACTGTGACTAAATTGATGTCAGCATAAGAATCTAAGCCAGTAAAGATCAGCTGACTTAATTCTTTAGAAGACTGTGGTTAGAAAATTTAAAAGTCAAAAATTAAAATATATAACTCTAGCTTATGGACTATTGATGATTACTCCAAAAATTCAGCATGTAGACAATACCTGAACCTCCTTTTTAATACTTCGGATGCGAACATCTCTGCCCTCGACAAAGAGGTTAGCGGTGGACATGTTGCCTCCTGCCACCACTGTGTACTGCCCAGCATCGGACATCCGGGTGGATGGGATCAGAAGGCGGTGGACATATTTCTCCTTTTGTATCTTTATTCTATGGATGAAATGGAAATTGAAGTTTAATGTATGATGACTCAAAGGAAACTGGCAATTACTGGAATGTAGCAAGACAAAACAACCGACCTGTCCACAATCTGCAGTTCTTGACCGTCCTTCATCCACTGCACAGTGATGTCAGGTTCAGAGACTTCACATTCAAACATGGCTCTCTTCTTCTCGAGAACCTTAATGTCCTTAATGTGTTTCCTAAACTCTATATGACGAGCTGGAAAACAGCATGTAAAAAAATTAACCTTTTTTAACAGTTTTACTAAGATATAATTCACATACTATACAATTCACCCATTTAAAGTATACAGTTCAGTGGCTTTCAGTATATTCAGAGTTCTGCAACTATCACCACAATCAATTTAGAACATTCTCGTTACCCCAGAAATAAACCATGAACCCCTTAGCCATCATCCGTCAGACCCTTCTCATTGTCTCCCCTCATACCTAGGTACCAATCTATGTCTCCCTAGATGTGTGTGTTCTGAACATTTTCTATAAGTGGAATCACACAATATATGATCCTTTGTGACTGGTTTCTTTCACTTAGCATAAAGTGTTCAAGGTTCATCAGTGTTGTAGCCTGTATCAGTGTTCCCTTTTTATTGCTGAATAATATTCCATTGCATGGATTCACCACATTTTATTATCGATTCATTAACGGATGCACTGATGAGCACTTTGTATGGTGTGTTTGACATTACTTTTAGGGATATAACATTTATGAAGCCATACCTTCCACATAAAGTGTGGCTGTCGACGTAGCTTTTCCAGCCACAAAGGTGTACTCAGCAGCATCTCCAAAGTGAACATTCCTGATGTTCAATGAGTGTGTGAGCTTTTTGGTTCTCATCTGGCACCTGTCAGTGGATTTGATTTCCACACCGTTCTTTAACCATTTGTAAGAGATGCCTTCATAGTTCACTGTCACCTCAAAGGTAATTGTGTCTTTTTCTTCAGCATTGATGTCCTTCAGCATGGATGTAATCATGATTGCTGCCAAAGGGGAAGGGAAGACATCAAGGAGATTTTATGCCAATGTGATGTGGGTCATAACAGGTGCAGAATGAAAACTTGGAATGTTTTTAGTATGTCTGTTAAGGTGATTACAATTCAGAGATATGAGCCACGATACCTTCTAGGAACTCCTCTACAGGACAATGTCAAGTGACAGAGGAGCTGAAAGAGCAAGCTATAGACACTGGAGCCTCTTTATAGGTAGACTTTCAAAGCTTCTATTCAGAAAATTTTATCCAGGCAGAGAATGCTAGTGTCTAACCCCGTATGAACACACAATAGATGTTTCAATCAAGGATTTTTCAGTGGACTAAATGGTCAGGATGGAAATGGGTAGGATATGGACTAACAATGAGTCTACTAGATAGTCTATATAATGTTTTGGGTTTTTTTTACTTACGGGTCACTTTCAAGGTGGCGCTGACTTGGTCGTTGCCGCAGACAAACGTGTATTCTGCTGCGTCCTCTGTGCTGGTGTTCATGATGAGCAGCTGGTGGAGTTTTCCCTGCACGACTATCTTGAACTTTTCACTCATCTCAATCTCCACCCCATTCTTCAGCCACATGGAAGGGACGTTGAAGTGGGACACCTCACACTCAAAGGAGGCAGTTTTGGTCTCAGGCACCTCGATGTTTTTCATGGTTTTTGTAATATGTAATGCTTGGGAAAATCAGAGAATACTTCAGTTAATATATTTTATTTAAAAAATAGATGAATCAAACAACCAAACGAATACATAGTGATCAACTAGGGAACTGCCGTAGGGGCTGCCTGATACTTACTCTCCACAAACAGCTTAGCTTTGCATTCCAATTGCCCCACCACAGCTGTATACTCCCCAGCATCTGACGGGGAAATATGCTGCAGCATCAGCTTGTGGACCTTCCTTTCCGAGACCAGTCTGTGTTTGTCACTCGGCTTAATCTCCACATTCTTATGGAACCATTTTACTGGAACTGTGTCATGGGAAACACTAACTTCAAAGGCAACGGTGGCATTTTCCAAGGCGGTCACATCCCTTGGCTTTTTAATGATCTTGACAGCTAAGGGGGAAAGTTGAAGCAATTCAGTGATATGGTTAACTTAATAGTAACCATGAATTGGCTACTTGTAAAGCGTTTCTAAGTCAACTTACTCTCAACGTGCAGTCTGGCACTGGCTCCTAGCCTTCCGAGCTTGAAGCCATAAACAGATTCATCCGAAACAGCACAGTTTTTAATTCTCAGAGAGTAAGTTGTTCCTTTGACTGAGACATCGTACTTGTCATTGGATTCCAGCACAACCCCATTTCTGATCCACTGGACACCTTTTACATTTGGATGTGTAAGCGTGACAGTGAAAACAGCATCCTGCGTCTCCGTTACTGTGAGGTTCTTCAGAGTCTTCTTAATTTTGACAGCTGAAGACAAATTTATGATTGGTTTAGAAAATAAAGATGATATCAGCAAGTAAAAGAAGTCCTGGATAAGATTATTACCTGGTCATCTTGCAAAAGAATGGTTATCAAAAATTATGCAGTTATGCAGCACCTCTGTTTAAAAGACACCTTGAGATTATTTAGGGAAACCTGAGATCTAGCTTGAAATGTACATTGTACAATGATTTTCCTATAGTGGAATAGGATGAAGTTTGTGTAGCTGTATACCAGTAGCTTAATAGATTGACTGCAGAAGAGTGAAAGAGGAATTGAGAATGAGAGCGTTAATTTAGCTGTTCCACAGAACTGGAACCTAAGACATGGCTTCTTCACATAAACACATCTTAGGAGCAATTTTGTACCTTGCAGTATATGGCTCAGAAAGAAAATTTAGAGAGTTTATAATGATTTTATGAAATACAGATTTATGGCATCCAAAATGGTATCCCATTTGACTTTTAAAATAATAACTGTCAAGAATGCAATATGATTGAAGTGGATAAATCTGTTGTTATATCACTGACCTTCAACTTTGAGTTTGGCAGATGTTTTGGAGGTGGCCACCTTGTAGGTGTATTCTCCAATGTCATCCAATTTGCTGGCAGCGATGATAAGTCTCCTTTTGTGGCCATCAGACTCACTTCTGATGTTTTTACTCAGAGGCAGGTGTTTGCCATCCCTTAGCCATTCGCCCTCGGAATCTGGGTTGGCAACTTCGCATTCAAAGACAGCTTCCTGGGACTCGGCTACGGTCTGATCTGTGAGAGGCTTGGAGATGGCGCCCCCTGTGGAATAAGAGGAGAACAAGTGTGAGTCCTTTAAAAATATTTGTACACTAAAGAAATCTTTGCACAATTAAATATAAAATATCAAGTTTAAAAACATGATTTTGAACACCATGAAATGTCTAATAAAATTATTTTTATCCATGTGGAGAAGGCATCACAGAAACCCCTCATTCTAAGTACAGTATGCATAACTGATAACCAGGGAAAATACTGGAGTCAGGAAGGTTTTGCAAAGGAGAAGCAACTATCAAGTCAGTACAGACTTCTAAGAACCGTAATGTGCAGCATACCATGTGGATGGCTTCTAAATCAGTTCTGATTCTCTCCAGATTGTGACTGTAGCTGACCCTCTCCAAATTGTGAATTCTTAAAGAAAAAATATCATGCCTTATTCATTTCTGTGCCCTGAGTTTCTAGCAGTGTCTGGTCCATGGTAGATACTTAAAAAATGTTGGGCAAAATCACACAGGTGCTTATAGTTTTTTCTTGTTTTCATACATTTAAAAACATGTAATTTATATGAAACATATCAAAGCGCAGGATCTGAAATTTTGTTTTCAGAAGTCTTTTCATGGTTACGTCTCTGAGGAAATCTTATAATGTAAAAAGGTATAAACCATGAAAAGTTCAAACCAAATAAGACACATCAGTCCCATACGACTTGCTTATATACCAGATGTCATGGGCAGCACAATTTAATTTCAACGTCATATCCCAGCTCCCCAGTACTTAAATTGTAATAAGCCAAACAAATTAATGTTAACTTTTAGTTTTTTCTTGATCACTGGTTTACACTTTTGATTCTTCATTTTAAAGCTAGGGATTTCTGCTAACTGAGAATGGTCTACTTCATGTCATAAGAAAGAGACAGACAGATAATTGAGTTATATTTTTTAAATATTCATTGGCTTCATAAAAAAGTATGAATGGAACAAAAGAAACAAAAATTAAAGAAACAAGAGTGATAAAAAAAGAAATACATCTTTAGAGGAGGAAAGTTTAAATAAAGCTCAGTTCAACAAACATTTATTGATCATCTTTCATGTGAAAATACTGGAGCATCCAAAGAAGAGAAAGAAGCAATTCCAGATTTGGGGAGCTTATACCCTGGAGCAGGAAGAAGAAATGGGGAATATAAAAAGTATATGATAAGAGCCATGAGAAAGACACATATAAAGTGATCCCGAGGTTGGAACAGCACGGTCCCATACAAATGGGGGCATTAAGGAAGGCTTCACAGAGAAGATAGCTTTCCAGGTCTGACTGGTAGGACATTTGGAATTTAGGCTGGTGGGGACAGTGTTGAGAGTACTAACGGCTTCAAGAGCAGCATAAAACAGAGGCATAGAAGTGGGAAGCTGTTGGAAGAAAATGGGCAACAATTTCTTAAATTAACACAACTGGCCCACCTAAGAACTTAGGTTAAATGATCAATGCACCAACCTGCCACGGTAAGTTTTCCAGATGTCATATTTTCTCCAGCATAAAATGTGTATTCTCCTTCATCATCTTTCATCATATTTAAAACCGTCAACTTATATATTTTCCCATGAGCTTCAATTTTATATTTAGCATTGGGTTTGATTTCCTTGCCCTTAAAATTCCACAAGACATCAATTCCTGAGTGGGACAGCTCAACCTCAAAGACCACATTTTGGGTTTCTGTACAGGTAAGGTCACGAAGACCTCTGATAATTTTAATTTCTGGGGAAAAAATAAAATAATCACTTGGTTACTATTACACTTGGAAAGAAGGATGCTTAAAATAATGATTAGTAAAATGCGAGAATTCTTACTTTCTACAGAGAGATCACAGCTGGTTTCAACTCGGCCAACCATCAGCTTGTAAGGCCCTTCATCTGAAGCATGGGTGCGGTTAATCACTAGTCGCTGCTTAGTGCCCTTGACAATGGCGTGTACTCGATCATCAGGCTTGATTTGTTCATCATTTAAGTACCATTTAACAGAAGTCACATCAGGGACTGAAACTTTACATTCGAGCACAGCCTTGGTACCCTCAATCACGTTAACATCCTTTAGAGGTGTTATCACATCCACACCTGCAAAACCACACATACACACAAATAAAAGGTTGATTAATATGAATTTTGTTTTAAATGTCTGCTCATTAAAGTTTCCTACCTCACTCAACAGTGTACATGTAAAACTATGGAAGTTGCACTCACTATAGACAGAGACGCGCCCACTGGTCGACAGTCCCAGGGCTGGAAGGGTGAAGGAGTAATTTCCAGCATCCTCCTTGGTCATGTCTTCAATGAGCAGCATGTGTGACTGTTTGTCTATCACAATGAAAACCCTGTCACTGGACTGCACTTCTTGGCCATCTTTCATCCAGACGCCTTCTACATTCTCTAAGGAGACTTTAACTTCAAGCTGAACAATGTCACCCTCGCAGACTTTTTGATCACTAAGACCTTGTAGAATAGCAATGGGGCGGGCTGTGAAATATGGGAAGGAAAAAGAACGTTATGATCATTCTTATCAATAAACCATAATGATGCTCACTGCAGGCCAACAGGAATGGGAAGACTTACGTTTCATCTTTAGTTTACAGGTTGTCTTTTTCCCATCGGCAACAAAGCTGTATTCTCCCTGGTCCTCTTTGGTTACATCCTTGACCGTGAGGTTCTGACGTCCACGGCGAGATGTAATTGTGTATTTGCCATTGGATTTAAGCTCCACGCCATTGTGATACCATTTGCCTTCTATATTTTCTGGGGATATAATGCACTCTAACTCTCCCGAAAAGGATTCTGGAACTTCTATGTCCTCAAGTTCTTTCACAAATTCAACAACTGCACCTGAGGCGTAAGATAGGAGAAGTTAATTTCTCTGGAGAGTTATAGAGAAAATTCCTTGTCTCCTGCATACTATCAGGAATATATTTTTAACATCTACCTACTGATGGAATGAGAAATGAATTTTCAATAAAAAGTGATTTTAAGTTTTAAATGATTTCTTTAAAGCACAGAACGATATTTCTATAAAAAATTTTGAAAACAAGACATCAAAATAACCTTGCTTTTTAAAACCCCAGCTGTTGGTATTCTTAACTAGTAGTATAAATTCATGATTCTTGCTATAGAGCTCAGATCCAATCCCCAAATAATTCTTTTATGAAAGGAAAGTCACATAGCTAATTTTATCACATACTCAGGGGGACTTTAAAACTTAAGTAAACAATGAAATCATTATTTACTACCTTCGACAATCAGTTTAGCCGTTGTTTTTACATTTTCATCTTCCACAAGTACACAGCTGTAGTCTTCAGCGTCAGAGGGGTCGATTGTCAACACAGAGAGGAAGTGAACTTTCCTGTCAGAGTGCATCCTATATTTATTTCCCTTATGAATCTCCACACCATCTTTATACCATTTCACTTTAACAAATGGCTCTGAAGTTTCACATTCAAAGGTTGCCATGGTGTCTTTTTCCTTAGCAACAACATCTTGTAATTCCTGTGTGAAAGTGATCAATTGCTTGGCTACAAGAAAAATGAAAAAAACACATCATATTAAACTAAATTCACAATTTCAATAATGGGAAAAGAAAATACAAAGAAATACACTCCAGGATATTCATGGAAAAACGGAGACCGATCCATCAAATGAAAAAAACTCAAATTACCTTGGACGAGTAAGAATGCGTGGCTTGAGGTTTCCCCAGCTATGTTGATGGCTTTGACCATGATGCTGGCAGAGTCCTCAGCAGTCACATCTCTTATGACCAGTTCACAAACATTGTCTTCAGGCCAGTACCAGTAGATTCGGTCAGAGCGCTCGATTTTGACACCATTTTTGTACCATTCGCATTCAGGATCTGGTTTTCCCACAACTCTGACCCGGAAGTGAGCATCAGATCCTTGCCCCACTGTTTGGCTTTGGATTCTTTCAAAGATTTTAGGAGCCTCCATACTAGGACTTAGTTCAATTTTATCAGGTTTAAAAGTTGGAATAGTGATTTTGCCTTCCTCGGCAAGGGCTTTCTTCTCCTCTTCGGTTAACTCTTTGGTCCAGTGGAGAAGTTCCTCTTTTGTCTTCCTCAGGAGTTCTTCATAGGATTCATCCTTCTTTCGAGACTTAAGCTCTACAGCAGTAATGGCTTCGTAATATCCCTCCTCTGTTCTGCGCTTGAACTTACTGCGCAGCTCTTCTGACTCTTCAGACACTTTTTCATGGGTAATTCTTTCAGCCCTCTTCAACCTCACAACTTCCTTGGTTTCTGTGGTGTCAACAGGTCTATCTACCTTTTGTACTTCAAACTGAAGTTTTCCAGGTTCATGTACGTGAAACTCAGGCTTTGGTTCAGGAGCTCGCCTAAGGACAGACCTGAAATCTTCCCTCTGTTGGATCTCAAGTTTCACTTTATGCTCTATCACACCTTCAGGATTTTCTGCAGTGACCTTGACTTCACCTGTATCATATGATTTGCAGTCCACGATGTCCAGATAATGAATGCCATCATAGCGAACTCTGAACCTTTTGCTTTTGCGGATGAGCTGTCCATTGAGGTACCAGTTGACTTTGGGCTGAGGGTAACCTGTCACTCGGCAACGGAATCTAGCGGTCTCCCCTTCAAGTACTCTTACTGGCTCTGGGAACAAGACGATATCCGGCTTTTGCTTCTCTTTCTGATCTGTTGTTACACCTGTAAGTGCACCTTCATGAGCCATCCTCTCTAATTCTTCAATTCTCTGTAAGCCTTTCCTCCCCTCAGGCAACTGAGATTCTTCCACAAGACTTTTCTCATCTTTAACAATAAGGGTAGCAGATGTGTGATCTGTTCCATATTTGTTAGTGGCTCTGCAAGTAATGACACCACTGTCCCTATTATATGCAACTCCGTAATCAAGGCTGCAATACCCAAATTCATTGATCATACGAAGCCTATTGGCTGCTTCAAGTGGCTTTCCATCATGAAGCCATTCTACCACCATCGTTGGGTCACCAATTGGTGTTAGCCTGCATTCAAAGTGGGCAGGCCCGAAGCGCTTGAGTCTTAAGGAAGTGAGTTTTTTCTTGAAAAATGGCTTCTGTTGTTTCTCTTTGTCATAGAGGTCACCCTCTTCCCATTGTTCTTGACCATATCGCAAATGGAGGGGCTCCAGTTCAGGGGCTGCAATCTCCTTTGCTCTGTATGTTCCTCTTGGGATGATTAATCTTCTTTCCGGTTCGGGCTCTGCAAACTCAACTTCAACATTGACTTTGCATCTTGTAGTGTCTCGGCCAGCTTTATTAATAGCAGTGGCAGTATACCAGGCAGAATCTTGGCTGACAGTAGAATCGATTTTAAGGGCCGCTTCTCCCTTGGTTCCTTCAATTCTATAAAAAGCGGGAAAAAAATCAATATAGAAGTAGTTGTTGCTTCCTTGGTTATTAGATTTGTAGAAAGAGCTTAGTTTTATTATTCTAAAGCAAACCTACCTGATTTTTGGATATTTATGAGGTACAATGATGTCACTGTTTTTCAACCATACAATGTCAGGGTTGGGATTACCCGTAGCTCTGACTTTCATTTCAAGTCGAGAACCTTCCTTTACATTGACATTTTTCAGTTTTTCCACAAACACTGGTTTTACCTGATGTTCCACAGCTGAAAGAGAAAGGACATGATTTAGAGTGAATAGGACTGAAATGCCTGTTTATAATCCAAGTGATAAGGTAACTTCTTTTTATTTTAACAGCCAATACCTTCCACAGTTAACATTACTGAAATTGAAGATCTGCCTGCCCTGTTTTGGGCAACCACAGTCCATTCCCCAGAATCACTGGGTGCTGCAGGGACAATAATCAGTGATTGGGTGCCATCTTCTTTAATGACTACTTTATGGGTGTAGTCATTGACAATTTGCTGGCCTATCAAAAAAATAAGTAAAAGAGAAAAGACGTTAGAATAGTTTTTTTAAATTGTTGGACACACATCTAAGCTTCTTTTTGTGTTTAATGATCTGTGAGCAAAAACATCATATTTACCATCATGAAACCAGAAGGTCTCTGGCATAGGTCTACCCACAACCTTCAAGTCAAATCTGGCAGTTTGTCCTTCTAAACATTTGAAAGAAGCAGGTTTTAACACGAAGACTGGCTTATACAGTCTCTCAAGTTGTGACTCATCTGTTTCCTCCAGCCTACGTCCGGGGGACATTCTTGCAGGGGACATCCGTGCAGGAGACATCCTTGCAGGGGACATCCGTGCAGGAGATATGCGTATAGGAGATCTGCTCACTGAACGTGGAGAGACAGATCTGAAAAACAAAGGCACAACAGAATATGTTTCAGGAGGCACAGAGAAAACTCAGCAAAAGAAGCAAACCTCTTTGTGTCTTGTTCTCTAATGTTATTTTAGAAATTACTTCCTGTATATATTAGAAGGCACCTCAAACTCACTGAGATCCAAAATGTAATACATTCTTATTGCCCCCAAAACTACATTTTTCATGTGTCTTCAATCTCAGTCAATAGCCATTCAACACAGCCAGGTACCCAGCCTCAAAATCTGGGAACAATCCTTAATGGTATCTGTCCCTCACCATCTGGATTTAATTAGTCACCAAACCTTTTTGATTTAATTACCAAAACACTTCAATAAATGCTGGTTGGTTAAATAAACCAATGAATAAATTTATGGAAAAAGAAAAATGTACTTCTTTATTCAAGAAGAGGAAAAAAATAGAAATTATACTTGAAGAAATCCAAAACCCTCTCTACACACTGCACCCAGACTGGCTTGGATCAGATTTCAAGTGCTGGCACCACCACCCACAGGGTGGGTGAACTAAGGCAATTTTCATAGGATCGCAGAAACTCAGTGTTCCCACTTCCAAAATAGTAACAATAATCCTTATATTGCAGGGTTGTTGTGCAAATTAGGGATAATGTATACAAAATCAGGTGTTAAATATACAAGAGCTTTTGTTACATCAACTACAGCACGGGCAAAATGAATAGTATGCTATACTAATGAAAATGCTGTGCTCATCTTACATAGGGGCAAGAAATAAAAACTCTTGGCAATCATGGATACTGCAAATAGCAAGTTTCTGTGCTATCTCAGCCTTCAATTTTTTTTTTCCTCCACACAGTAGCAATATGCTACTGGGATATTTGAAGTTTTAAACAATTTAAATATTAATCGAGCCAATTTATTATGACTCTTACCTGATTCTGCTCACTGGCTCTGGTGTGGGTATGTAAGTCGGAGCACCAAGTGGTGCAGCAGGCTCCACATACAATTTCCCTGAGCAAATCGCATTTCCTTTAATATTGCTGGCAAATGCAGTATAGATGCCTTCATCTTCTGGAAGAACAACGGGTATGCGCAGACTGGCTCTGCCATCTTGTAGAAAGTCCATTTGGTATCTCTCTCCATGTTTGATGCGCTTGCCATCTTTGTACCATGCAATCTGCAAATAATTTCATGCATGTATGAATAAAATTTAGATAAAATAGCTATATTGTAACTTATTTGTGTCTTTATTGTAGCATGGAGGTAGGATAAATCTTTATGTTTTACCTTGGGTAGCGGATACCCAGACATCTTGCAATGAAATGTAACACCCATCCCCTCAAGAATTCTATAATTCTTGACTCGTAATTCAAATCCTGATTCAATGGCTTCAGATTCAGAAATGTCCACTGCCATTTTTTCTTCTCCATCTTCTTCAAGAAGTTCTTCTAATGTAGTCTTTATTATTCTGTATTCAATTTCTTTAATGAGTCTCTCTTCAAAGGAAGAAATGTGGAATTCCTATGTAGTAAAAAAGATGACAGTTTGTTAAAAAGATATATCCTCATTGATAGAAATTCTCTAAGAGTATTAGTTTCAGAAATAAGGATTGATTCATTTTTAACTGAAAGAAAACTTTAAAAGGCTTTTTCGTTTTTAATCTGCATTACAGTCATCTTTGCCAGTCCATGCTGTAGCATCTTGGGTCGATGGTATTCTAGAAGCATGGGTTACATTTGGGATGTTCATCCTACAGATGAAGGGATCTTGGCAGTAATGAACTTGGTCACGCTAATATTTGGCTTTTCCCGAATATGTATAATCCCTATTTCTAAAGTCATATTTTGTTGCATATATGTAATTCCTATTTTTAAAGTCATATGTGCAATATCATGAAGATGAAGGAAATTTGTCAGCCATGAACCTGGACCTACAAGTAGCGGTCTAACCCTGACCCCAGGACTTAAAAATGAAAATATCAAACAAAAGGAGGGGTATCGTAGAGGAAAGTCTCATTTATGAAATGGCTTGCTTGGTCATTATTTTTGTACTCACCTGGTCTTCTACAAAAGTTCTGACCATTACAGTATCTTTGGCCATTTTCTTCCTAATTAAGGCCTGTTCTTTTTCATATTCTTTTTCATACTCAGAGTATAGAAATCCAGGTGCTATTTCTCCAACTTTAGGTTCTTGCACGAATGCAGTCATTTGTGTCTGGTAAAGCATTTCTTGCTGGGACTTCACCAGTGACTCATATTCAGCTAGGGGTTAAGAACATAAGTTACTTTTTAATGTTCTTATGAAAAAGCCTTCATGCCACTGTTCATTCAGGTAAGCCCTACATCAGGGAAAATTGATAACCAAAAGCCAGATTTTCCAAATTTTACTATCAGAGTGCTCATTAAATATTTATTAGATTGAATTTCAAAATCAAACTTACACTAACAAGTCAAAAGAGCCACTACTTAGAGTTGCACTTACCTTCTTCGAGCAAGGAGGCAGATGCAGAAGTTTCTCCATGCTTGTTACGAATAACAATCGTGTATTCTCCAGCATCATCAGCAAAAGTCATCGAAATCACCAGTCTGCACTCACCGGTTTGTTTATTGTAACTCACTTTGTATCTTTAGGGAAATGAACAAACAAAAGTTCAGTCGTAAGTAACCCCTAGGTGAGCAGAATAATCCTTCTGTGGATCCGTGGTATAAAACTCAATGATCCTAAACATATGATAAATTCCCAACATATAATACAAGGTTGTTGAAAATTGAGGAACATGCACAGACATGAGTAATGGGGACCAAATAACTTACAACTTTCATTTTAAATAATGTTCGGATAGTCTTTAAAATAAATAATAGAACATAATACGACTAGAATCAATCATATGGAAATAAGGGGCTTCAGTATTTATGTTAGGAAATGATGAGGTCATTTAAACATTTAAGTGTTTTCTCTTTGTTTATTATTTTGTTCATTTTTTTCATTTGAAGATCAAACTAATAATCAAAATGATAAATTATTTTAAAATATTTCAGTATGAAGCCTCCGGTACACTATATTTCTTCTTATTAAGATATGATAGCAACATATTTAGATTATTGCTCCTTTTTGTTTTAAGTTGCAGGAAATTCAAAGCTAAATTTTATATTAAGTTGCAGCAAATTTATTAGCATAGATTTTCAAGTATAACTAGCTTTCTTCTTCATTACATGACCCTTATTCTTTTATTTTTTAGTGACTTAATTACTATGTATTTTTACTGAAAGTTGCCTCAGATCTTTTCTGGAAGAATGTGTGTGTGTGTGTATGTGTAAAACTCCACAACACTTTCTCTATTTCACTAGCACTATAAATGAATCAAGCTAGAATATAAAGAAATATATCTTCTAACCACTTTTGTCACATAGCTTTGTTTCTCCATAAGACTTTGTACAAAAATGTGAAAATATCTCAAACACACTAGGAATGCTCCATAATAGAAGAACCTAGATTTGGGGGATGGTGAGATAAGTAAATTCTATTTCTCTCTAGGCTTCATATACATATCATACAAATCACAAAGAACTCTATCATTCAGCCATCAAAATACCTGTATCCACTGGTTAGAGGAACCCCAGATTTTTTCCAGTAGACATGGGGCTTTGGGTTGCCGCCAACTTGGCATTCAAACACAATGCTCCCACCTTCCACCAGTTTCTGGACCACTGGTTTTGTAATAAAGAAAGGAGCGGCAGGTTCTCCGGGTCCTGCTATTTCCTCTGTGATGCTGGTATCAGTCATTACCACATCTCTTGATTCCACAAAGCTGGAAAGAGAATTCCCTTCACTTAGCTTCTGGATTGCAATTTGCCAATAGTAAAGAGACTGAGAAATCAAAGCTGTCCTAGAACAGAAGCTTGTCAGCAAAAGAATGTCTTACCGTTTCTCTTCTGTGGTAACTTTCTCAGCCACAGCTGTTGTTTCCTTTTCAAACTCTTCTGATGCTAGAAGAAAACAGAAGTTTCTCATTTAAGTTAAGTGACCTCTGCTTAGCATGACAGTTAAGTTGATCCCATAATTTACCCCCCAATCCCAAAAGGGGACACCATTACGAGATGTGCAGGAACCGTATTGTGGAAGGAAGTGTCAGGCGAGACTGATGGCATGTGTGGAAGGATGGTGGGCGTGTGGCCACTAACCCTGCACAGCTAGATAGCAGGATGTGCTGACGGTCCCAGCCTCGTTCACAGCACTGCAAGTAAACCGCCCGCTGTCTTCTGCAAAGGCTTCTCGGATCATCAGACGAGCAATTCCGCTCTGGAAGGTTATCTGGAAGTCAATGGAACTTTCTATTTGGTAGTCTTCTCTGTACCACGTCACTTTTGGGGATGGGTATCCAGATATATGGCACTCCAAGGTGACAGATTCACCTTCTATGACAGTCACATTTTTTAAGCCCTGATGAGAGAAGAAAAGGATATATTGGTTTGTGCGCATATTGATTAAACATCTCTATACGTTATAACAAATGTGGGGCTTAGAGCTTTCACATTCTAATTGCCATAAAGTGGTTTTTTAAGATTAGGACTCTAGAAATATTAGTAAAGAGACTCCTTTGGAAGTTAGAATATCCCCAATTTGAAAGAACTGTAAGGTGTTTCCAAGTTCATACGGTGGAACTGTATTCATACCATATAATGGGGCAGTTCAGTACCCTCTGTTGTTCTCACATATTCACATCCTAACAAAGCTTGAAGGCTCAGCAGCAAATGCTGCCTCTTCAACAAAGCTTTCCATGCATCCCTAACTGGAAGTAATCCTTTCTCTGGCTCTTCCCTCTGTTGAGGTGATTATCACCTATATTTTATTATGCCCATTTATGTACATTTTCTCTGACAGTAAGACCAAGATTTCAAAGAGGGCTGGACTGGACTTTCTATCTCTATAGATCTTGCAATAATTTCTTACACATAATGGAAACTCATTAAATCTGTGGAATCCGTGACAGACGGTTGCCCATAGAATTTCCTTTTTCCTTGCCAAGTAGTGTATGGTCTTAAAATTAGTACTTATAAACACAGTAGTGCCATTTTTCAGTTTGAGAAACTGATATTTGCAAACATATATTAAAATTATTTGACTGGATATGCCTATGGTCCAACACAATCAACGTTTTTACTCACCGAGACCAAAGTTGGTGGAGTAACAGGAATTTCAACAGGTGCAGGCACTCTTGCTGCTTCTGTTACCTATGATTGTCATAAAGGATGTTACAAAATGCCCATGAAGTTAGGGGAAATCTCATAAACTCTTAGCACATTCGAGATAATAAAAATAATTTGAGATAAAGAACTCTGACCTACACCACGCTCAATAAAATTAAGTCTGGGCACGGTAGAGGAGAAAAGCAAGACAATGGCTAACTACTTCCGCAGTACAAACTGGCCAGGTGCTGGCCCTGCTTGGTGGGATGGATGAGGAAACAGCGTGCAATCCAGTGACCAACCTTGACTTCACGTCCGTGCAGTACTTCAAAGTGCTCTTCACGGACGGTGGCACCAGCGATGCTCACCCCTACTTCCTTTTTCACTTCAATGCCAGCTTGACTCTTGTAAGTCTCTGGTATGTCAGCAAAGGGGAACTGAGGTGAGGGGGTGGGCTCTGCTCTCACTCTGGTCTCAGCAGGCTTCACCGTGGGTGCCTTCACCGATTTGGTGATCTTCTGAGCAGGAGATGTGGCTGACAACTCTTTTTGTAATGTGGCAATAGCAGTGCCGGCTATTGATGCCTATGGACATGACATCAGAAAATAGCGTCACTGAACTGTTATCTGAGTCACCATTCAATAGTGATTTGCCACTAGCATTCCTGGGGTGAGTCTGAGTCTATTTCCTATATGGTGTATTTTTTAATGTTCTCATTATCACTCTTACTGTTAATGAAAAGTCAGTTAGAGACAAGCCAGTTATAAAGCTCATTGTCATTCCTGCCAGTTTGTAAAATGTATTTGAAAATATCTTTCTTAAAGAGTTATACCGAGAGCTCCTTATTTTATGTGCTCTTCATAAAGGGACTGAAGGACTTCTAAAGCTCAGCTATGAATTTTCACTTAACCATCCCCAAAATACTACAGTGGGAGATTAAAAAAATACCACAGTGGGAAATTCAAAATCGGGAAGTTATTAAAATACTTGGTAAATTCCTAAGAACTATTTTAAAATAGCACATTTAGGTTTTAGCCACAAATCTTTGTGAAAGGTGAAAATGGAGACATTCAGAAAAATATTTTAAAGGCTTCCTTACTGCTTTTATTCTGTTGATTTTTTTCATGGTTATTTGGTTTCAATAGTTATTTGGGATTATCCCAATATAGCTATTAAATGTACCTTACAATTCCTTGAAGGCATGTAGCGTTTGGATTCTATGTGTATTATAAGAACAATAGTGACTTGAGGGTTATTACTCAAATAATACTCAAATAATACTCAAATACTCAAATTACATGCTTCAATTTGTTAAGGTTTTTACATGTATTGACTTGTCCCAGATGACAGAGCTAATAAAAGGTGGAGCTAGGACACTAATTCAGGGTCGTGTGATTCCACAATTCAACCAACCACCACAAAAGACCACCTCTCCATCTTGCTAAATGGAGTATATGAATATATGATTTCTCAATGTCTGTCTTTATCATTGATATACATTCTCAGTTCTCTGTCACTCTGAAATGTCTCACAGCATAAGGAAAACTAAGCTGTGTCATACACCATCTATTATGAAATGTGAAACAGAAAGAAACCTGCATGGATTTGTGTCTTCTCAGAGGTGTAAGATAACCGCCTGCAACTCTAGGCTTACCGTGCTGGGCAAGTTTCAGAAACCCAACTTTAGGGGCTTCTGAGTCCACCATGAATGCAAATAGACATCACTAAAACGAGACTCACAACGGCCTACACCAAAGATACTCCACGTCACACACTACATACTTATCCCCTTTGAGCGAAACATTTCTTTGTCGTGCTCTTTAACTTCTTACCTCATATCCATGATCTGTCTTAGGAACAGAAATCTTTGAAACGGTAAAGTGAGGGCTTGCTGTGCGGGGGCGTTTATCCACATGGACTAATCTTTCAGTTGTTAGATCTGTAGTTTTCTTGATCTGCATTGAAATGAAACTCAGTGATACCACTGTTCAGCAGACGACCACAGCAGTTCAGCCTGCCTTCCCATATGCAGGGTGAGAAAATTAGTGGGTACAGACTCACCTGTGATGATATCTGCATTCCCATTTGATCAGTAGTTGTGACATGAGTCTCAGAAGGAACCTGGATTACTCTAGGCTTGACTGCTTTAGGGACAACGTGGGGTTCTGAGGCCGGACGCTGGGGATGCTCAGCTACCTTTGTGGCAGAAATGTGCTCCTTGTATCCATATTCCAAAGTAGTCTGCTGAGCATACGATTCTTCAAGATGCGGGGGTGCTCTGGGCTCTCTAACACGGGCCTGGTCTACTGCAGCAACAACTGTTGCTACAGCTTCAGCCTTTTTCCCAACGTCCACCTGGAGACAAGTTTCCAAAATTAATACATAGTAATGTCAAAGTGAGGCTGGGACATCTCCTCTTAGGATCATCAAGAACAGACAAATGCCTAAAGGCATGATAGGCAGATGGCACCCATGTTATACAGCTAAGCTAATGTCTCCCGAAATGTCACTTAGAAATGCATTAGGAACTTAATATTTCATTGATTATTATAGTGTGTAGACATCCAGTTACATACACTCCATATATACCTGCTTAATTAGACTAGATATTAAATCACACAGACACAGCATAGGACAACACAATACATATGTAAAATAGTAAGGAGATTTTGAGTTTTTCTAGTAGTTTGTCTGAGACAAGTGGCCAATTAACATTTGGGAAATCAGAACTTTGGGGCTGGTTATCTTCACTGATATTTTTATTATCTGGTCTATCATTTAGTTTGTTGTTGAGACAGTGAGAGTGATGATAAAAATGCACTCAAATACCGTCGTAGTCCCATCCAGAAAAATCAGTCGCTAGAGTTGTACAACTGCATGCAAATCTGAGATAACATGAAAGCTCGTGAACACAGAGTGAGCATATTAATTTGCTTATAATTCCCTAGGGATAAGAATTTTTTAATCTACTAGAATATCTTTCTTAAAACACATGAATGAAGATATTGTGATTAAAATGAAAGTGTTATCATATTTGGATTCAAGAGAACAACCTTTCAGTGTGAAGTTCAACTTTCTTTCATTATTACTGGGAATAATGAAATTTCCTTCGTTATTAAAGTGAATAATAATGAAATTTCTTTCATTATTAAAGTGAAGAAGGAAACAGAAATGTTGTTCTCTCATTTCCATGAATCTGATTAGCATAAATGGGAATACAGTCCGCAGGGATGCTGCTCTTTTAAAGAAAGCGAACTGGCTGATGTGGCTTTACATGTTATGATTCTGTGCAACACTTGGAAACAGTGTACTTGTAACAATCACATTGCCATGTCCATCAGTGCTCTTTGAAAGTAATGCTGGAATATTTTATCAATGTCCAATTTTCTTTTCTGTTGCTGTGAATAGCATTTAGATTGCATCTGAAATGTTTTTCAAGTACTCTACCTGTATATCTGTTAAAATTATTATCTGAGCCATTTAAGATATAAATGAGGGTGTTCTGAGATGGGATTGGGCCTTTAGTGATCATGGGCTTCATCCAGTGCTTCCTTCTAGGAAGCTACAATTTAATCTGCCTCGAAAGATTGAAATGCCATCTTCACTTTAGACTGCCTTTTAGAAGAAGCTGTAAAATAAGTTAGGTTTATTCACCTGTTTATTTGTTTCTTTTTTTAACCATATAGGCCATTAGTTGACTTTAATTTTATAGATGTTTTGAAGTGTGAACATCTTCTACAGATAACACAAATATAGTGGAGTGATTGCATTTACATTATATCTCATTTGACTCTTTCAACTCACCTACAAGGAGTCAGGTTGAGTTCAGTTTTATTTTAACAGTGAGAAAACTTAGGCTCAAAAAAATTGTCCTTTGCCAACTGAAATATACAAATCTTGTTCTTAATTTAAAACTTATGCAGAGAAAGAATCTTAATTACAATCGAGTCTGTTAAATTGGGGAAGTATCTATGTATTTTTTCCTGAGTTGATGAATATCAAATCCATATGCACATGCCGTTTGGTGGACAACTGCAAATGAGCACTCTATGCTGACAGCTGCTTTGATTTCTCAGCGGACTCTCACATCCCTCATAATTTTGGAACTTAGATAAGCAGAAAGAGGAATAGGAGACCCCAACTCATGCTAATTAAGTGCTGAGAATTAATTTAGGAGACACACAGAAACAGTGTTATTTAATCTGGCTTTTCACGACTAGAAATGCTAACTGTTCCACTGGAGGAATTGGACTGAATCTAATCATCTCTAATGTTTTGTTGATCAGTTAAGCAATTAAATGGAACACTAGGAGCACAATGACTCGCGATGGATGAGAAGTTATGAGAGCTGATGACGAAATGGGATGAAACAATGCTTTTCACCTCCACAGCATCTGTTTTCATCTCCTCATGAAAAAGATGTATTTGTTCTTGCTTAATAGCAAATCCTTCTCTAGTCCTTGGCAGTGTGGCTGGTTCCGTAGATTTTTGAAGTGGTGACTATTAATCTGGGTATAGACATTTTCTCAGCTTCCATTCTTAGCTAATTTTTTTTTTTTTTGAGGAAGATTAGCCCTGAGCTAACATCTGCCACCAATCCTCCTCTTTTTTGCTGAGGAAGATCAGCCCTGAGCTAACATTGGTGCCCATCTTCCTCTATTTTATATGTGAGACGCCTGCCACAGCATGGCTTTATAAGCAGTGCATAAGTCCACACCCAGGATCTGAACCAGCGAACCCCAGGTCACCAAAGCAGAATGCGTGAACTTAACTGCTATGCCACCGGGCCCGCCTCCATTCTTAACTAATTTTTAACAACAAAAATAAGATAGTCAAATTTATGTGATTCAGAACAAATACAAATTTGAAAATAATCACTCATGAAGTACGTTATATATTGGAATTTCTGTCATTGATGAGATTTCTGAAAGCCTAATATGCCATTCAATATTAGACTTGGGTAAATGTTTAGAAAGTTGATCTTAAATCACGTCTTAGGAAAAAACCCAAAGATGTAAAGATAGAAAACGACAGTGAGGGAAATACAGACAGGACTCAGTCATGACACTAGAGAAATTGAAAAATACTGTATTTCCAAATACTATAGTAGCATTAAAGAATAAAATTAGGTAGACAGCTCATGTGGAGTAAATGACAGGATCATGGGAAGTAGACTAATTTATGTAAATTTCAGAGCCACAGACACTACTAATAAGCTTTTCATGGCTTATGTGTGTTTATTCTGGTTGGTTAATTCCTTCTCTAGATTTTACTGTTGCATCTTGTTTAGCTTTAGTGGGAGGCATTACAGCCTGCACTATAATTTTCTCAGTTTCTTTTCTCATCTGATATTTACAGGGGGAAGAATGATAACTTTCATATGAAGAAAATTATGGGTAATTTCCTGAAATAAGTCCATACTTTACAACGTAATATAGTGAATTTATGACTCCCTAAAAACGTGCGTCTTCGTGACGATAAGATTCATCATTTACTCATACATTTTTTTATGTCATGAAGTATCTTAAAATTAGCCTGCATGCAATTTCAATCGTTAACTTCTGAAGAATTTCGAGACGTTAATAATAAAAAATAGAAAATAATAACGAAGAGATCAATGGGGAAAGGAACATGTAGTAATATTAACAATAAATAATTTGCCTTTTAGTTTCCAATTGTTTTATCACTTAAAAATAAATTGGGTTAATAATGTCTCATAATAAGAAATTCTGAGATTTGGTGTTAATGGATTATAACGGGGATTTCACGCTTGGAGGAGCAATCGTCACCTTTTCTTGGGTAACTTGGATTTGTTCTTGTCTAGTAGCCTTTGCTTCTCTAGTTCTCAGTATTGTTTCTTGTTCTTTGGCTTTAGTAGTTGCAACTGCTATTGTAGACAAGGCAGTTTTCTCAGCTTCCTTTCTCATCTGATTATTACAGTGAAATCAAGGTTTAAATTTACAGGGCTTCAGACACACGTGGTATGACCCTTCCCCCCTCTTAGTGGGGATGCAAAATGAAGTTATTCAGGGTTAACTACATAAAAAAAGTTAACTTTCACTTGGCAATGTTTGCATATACTGATTGGGAATCACAAACTTTAGAAGTGTTAACTATAAAAAAAAATCTCCAGATGATTCCATATGTTGTTTTCAAAAATCAGGCTAAAAACGCTAATGTTCATGCAAAGAATAATGGTGAATAAAATGAATTACAAATGTTACAGATTGATGAAAATCAAATGTGCAGATAAAATTAATAGTCAGCAGTCACACATTTCCCACTTTGGTTTTAGTTTGGGATTCAAAAAGGAAAAGAGAGATTAATAATTCATACCACATCATAGTTAATGGTTTACTAGAAATTAGTTTAAAGATGACTGTTTCCCCATCTCAAATATCTGTATTCACCTTTTCCTGAGTTATTTCAACTTGCTCTCTTTTGGTAGTGATGCCTTCTCTAGTTCTTGATACTAAATCTTGTTCTTTCACTTTGGGTGTGGCAACTATGACTTTAGGTACCACTGTTTTCCTAGTTTCTTTCATTATCTGGTCATATGATAAAAAAAGGGGGGAAATGGTCATTAAATTTCATAAAGCCTCTGATAAAAGAAACAAGTCAAAACTGAGAAAGGAAGCAAATTTCTTCCTACTCAAGGGCATTTTAATCACACTTAAATATGTCATTCAAGTTACTTTGATCATTCATACTGTTTCACTGGTAGCAATATAAAAATAAGTCCAGCCTAAAAGAAAAAATATGATTAGCGATAAAAGAACAAAGGATGCATTACTCTTTCTCACATTATTCTTATTACAATCTATGGAAATTCCAGTGCAGCCATAAATAACATATAATTTTGCCTTTTATCAATTGACTTGTACACTGGAGTCTTCAATAGGAAAATATTAAATACTGAAGTGAATTATAATACCATATTAGTAACAGTTCAAAGAAAATCCAAAAGTTAGGAATGAAAAGTGGCAGTGAAAGCTAGAAAGAGAGGTGGCAAAAGGTTCATGAGAGACTCTGAAGGTTTCTATTTGAGTTATAAGAAAAGGAGGAGGTGAAAAAGTGATGATTAAAACTCATGATGAAAATGTAGGTGGGTTGCAAATGAAATGATACAAGAGTGAATTTCACACCAGCAGCAGGAAGTTGTCACCTTTTCATGAGTTATGTGCATTTGATCTTGTTGTGGGGCAACTTCTTCTTGAGCTCCCAGGATTGCTTCTAGTTTTGTGGACTTTGCAGTGGCAACTACCATCATGGACACAGCTGTCTCAGCTTTCTGTCTTATCTGATTTTCAGAGTAAGATAAAGATTTGAGTTTCAAAAGGCACAAAAGAAATGGCAAGATATCCTTGCAACCTTCTGGACAATACAGAACGCTTAGTGATGAGAGAGAAAATAATCACATTTCCATTTTAAGAGCCTTTATTTGTGTTTAAAACACTGAATTTTGTTTTCCTGACGAATGGGCTTCTTTTCTGCCCACATGCCCCTTAGCAAATTGTCCTAGAACCTGAAAAGGTCTCATCTTGTTGATACATTAGGGCACCCAGTGATTGGCCACTGGCAAATGGCTGGAAAACTATAGGCAGCTGCACTTGCCAGTCACCAGTATTGCATTGGCAACAAGGATTTCTATGCCTTTGATTATGCCATGTAGGGTTTTTGTGGAGTCAAAGTCTCTCACTCACTATCAGGAGAGGGAAATTCACCTAACAGCTTCTGGCCAGCCCCTTAAGTATATAGTGTTCTCAGTTGGACCTTTTTTAAAAAGTAGCTCTGTGATCAGCAAAGAGCTTGAGATCAAGAGAGGGGAGCACAGATGCCTCCCTGAACATGAAAGAAATCAACACAGATGATTCTTTCCCGACACCTTAAGGCTTGATTTCACACATGGGAAAGAATTGGGGTTTGATGACATTGAGGTTGTTCCCTCATGGCTCTACAGCACAAAAGGAGCAAATGCTTCTAGGTTACTGTTTATCAACCAGTAATCAGGGCACTTTCTTGAAGAAGTACTGGTCTTCCCCAACATCCAGCATTTCCTCACTTCCCCTTGATTGGAGAGTTCATGGCTGTGTGTGTGTGTGTGTCTGTGTGTGCACATGTGCTCACACGTGTGTCTTACAACTATGTAGTTTGTGTGTTACAATGTAAGTGACTGAGGATTCAGCTATGCATGAGAAAGCTGACTGTACCAGTGGGTAACTGGACTGGGGTGATATCTATCCTATTTAAGAATGCTCTAGAAATGTCACAGTTGTGCCCCCAAACTGTTCTCATAGATGGACGATCTCACCACAACTGATCAAATGAGTGGAATATTGTGCAATGACAACAGAATTTCCATCATGAAAGAGTTTCAATACTTGACATCGAGAAACCAAAAAGAAAATACACACAAAAGACTCCTCCACTTAGAGGTTTGGGTTATCGGGTGCATGCAGCTGGCTGGAATGTGACATTTGTCAACAAACTACAAGGTATTTACAAAATGGGACTTACCGTTTCTTGAGTTATTTGTTTTTGTTCTTGTTTTTTAGTAATTTCTCCAGTAATTCTAGTTTCTTGTTCTTTGGCTTTAGCTGCAGAAATTACTACTTTTGGTACAAATGCTTTTTCAGTTTCTTTTCTTATCTGAAATCAATGATAAAAACAAAACCTTATTATCTCCTGATCTCTAATGGAAGTGACATAATGTTTGTTAGATATTACAAAATAGGAATTTGAAGAAAGAATATCACTAAATAAAATAAATCATCTCATTTTCATTAATAGGACCATGTTCTTCCTCTGCCTAAACCATAAGTTATGCTGCTTAGAGGAAAAAAATTGGATTCAACACTGTTTGCTTTGAATCAGAGAATTGCCATCTTCTTAGAAAAGACTTCCAATTTTTATAAATGGGTATATGGCATTAGAAAAGACTTCCAATTTTTATAAATGGGTATATGGCAATATTATTCTATGCTACTTCTGTCATCTAAAGGTGATCTTAGAGCATAGGATATTAGAATGAAAGGCCTTAGAAGTAATTTTGTCTGACCCTTTTATCTTTTATGTGGGAAATCAAGTATAGACAATTTACAATCTGCATTTACATGATGTTTTTGCTTTGAAATTTTTCCTAAATATTATGATGGTTTGGAATATCGAGACTTAGTTCTCTAAAATTGAGACACTATGGAGAAAAAAGTTTTGCACATATCATGGGCAAAATGTTTTCCAAATCTTTAACCACCTGAAGGGTGCTGTGTTTGGATCTGGACCACTAAGGGGTATGTGGCGGGCAGTTTTCCCCATTTGCCTCTTTGCTGTTCTCAGACATCATCACTGAAATTCAGGATCTCAGGGTTGAAAGAGACTTGAAAGTTCATCTTCTCAAACCACCCAACTGACATTGGCTCCCCTGGCCAGCGGTCCTACCAATTGGCCTTATCTAATCGGTCCCTCAGTGCCTCCAATCACAGGGCTGTCCTTTTCACTTTTTCTGGTCATTTGACCTACAAAGGCCATGCTGTCCATTCCACTTCAGATCCATGTTTGAATGTTCTCCTAAGGCATCAGAGAGCAGTTGCTAAGCTATGTGTAAAGCAATGTGTGTTCAGGGTTCTTTTCCACTCTTCCCTGTTTCTACCTCAGTATATCCTTCTCCTTACTGGCTTTACCTCCCTCATGGTCACGTATTAGTTAGTGCATCCCCAGATCAACATAGATGCGAGTCCTGTTTCTACCCTCAGTACATGTCCACAGAGGTCCCTTTTGTCTACACAAGGGAAGCATTCGGTGACCCTAAGGGACTTCAGTATCCAGTGCCCAGGAATACGCAGATACAAAGGGATCTTATTAGCGTGATAACAACCACTTTGCCCAAGAAACAACACCCTTCACAGTAAACATTATTACATGTGTTGACAGAGGTAATAACCACCATAATTTCACATCGAAAACCATTTTCACCTGTTCGTGAGTTACGTGCACCTGCTCTTGTTTTGTCGTAATTACTTCTCTGGTTCTTTTTAATTCTTGTTCCTTCGCTTTATCGGCGGCCACTACTACCTTAGTTACAGCAGTCTTCTCTGCCTCCTTTCTTATCTGATTTTCATGGAGAAAGGAAAGAAATAGGTTAATGCACCTTATATAAAAAGTTACAATAGTAAATCAGGGTAAAGACAGAAATGTCACACAAGAGAGGATAAGGAGGAAAGTTAGAATGATTTTAAACTGTAACAAAATCTATTCAAATGTGAGATGGGAAATTATCCTGGATTTATAACACTTTTCAGCCATGAATCAAATGTCACGTTTGTTTTGAGCAAAGTAAAAGCAAAAGCCTTTTGGGGAAGCTTAGAGAAAGGTAATGTCTGCTCTGAATAACGGTTTCCATGCCTGACTCCTGGTGCCACTGACCTCTGGATTTGCCGGGTCTGGATCTACAGCACTGAGTGCACACGTATCCTTCTTGTTCAGCTGACTTTCCCGGCTCCCCGTTGCCTGACTCGACCCAGGGGCACCTTGATACTTTGAATACCTTGTCTGACCTCCTGCATTGACTTTCTGGTAGTTAACCCTTGCCTGCCTACCTGCCTGACACAGAACAGGTACTTATGGCGTTTACATCTTAAACAGCTTTGGTGTCGCAGACCACTTTTTGCTCAGAAAGTCCTAAAAATCTGAGCCATGTTGGGCTCCATGCTGTCCTCAAAATGGTCTGCCATTTTGTGTCGGTTCGCCACAGGCTGTGAGCATGCAGAGCCCAGGCTGCATGGCTCGCGCGTACCTGTTCTTGAGCAGGTTGGATGTGCGTGGCAGTCATGGTTGTCCTCTGAGCAGTCTGCTCTACAGCACTGATAACTGGTTCTCTCACTCTGGCCATATCAACAGCAGCAACAACGGTCGCAACAGCTGCGCTTTTGTCAGTTTCTTGTTTCACCTGGATTAGACACAAAAATACAGTGGAAACTGAGCTACCTAGAGTAAAATAGAGATGTGCATAAGCATTTGTCACTGCCAAGAGAGATATGGTATGTATCATCAAAATCTGTATTTTATGAAAACCTCACAGATTAGAGTCTTTGTCCCAGTTAAAAATGCTGGGGGCAGCCCAGTTGCTGAGTGGCTAAGGTTCCGTAGGCTCCACTTCAGCAGCCCCGGTTCATGGGTTTGGATCCTGGGTGTGGACCTACTCTGTTCATCAGCCATGCTGTGGAGGCATCCCACATGCAAAGTGGAGGAAGACTGGCACAGATGTTAGCTCTGAGCTAATCTTCCTCAAGTAAAAAAAATAAATAAAAAGAGGAAGACTGGCAAAGGATGTCAGCTCATGGCAAATCTTCCTCACCAAAAAAAAAAAAAAAAAAAGCTTTTACAAAGCATGAGCCAAATTTGGTCTTCAGTTTCTGTTATATTCTTGAGTTCATATGCATTTCCCCTCCAACCTATACAGACTGAGCTTCATGGCAGGATTCTGGTTGGAGAAACGAGATATGAAAGGAAAGAAAATGATACCAGACAGCTCTGACAGTACCTCTGCAGCACCCGTGGCGACAGCACCTGCCGCGAAGGCAGCGCTGACCGACACGCTGGCAGCGGCGCCCGCAGCTCCGCTGATGGTCACTTCCTCCTGGACTCCGTATCTCCCTTCCCATCTCTCCTCTGTCCTGATCTGAGTCGCGCTTGTCACCGTCGTTTCTCTCATCTCAGCCTCAGATGAGGCCACATAGCCCTCTTGCTTCCAAGGAGGAGGCACTTCAGGGCCTTGGGCCAGGGTGGAGGTCTGAGTCTTACGGACGAGCAATGGCGACTTCACAGATCTGATGGGCGACGTGGAGATCCTCCCAGCTGGAGACACGGACCTGAAAGCCAACGGCAGAGGTCAAGAGCGCCAAGGTGAGGAACTCCCCAGGTCACTGGATTTGAAAAATGGAAGCAAAACCTGGAAGTGTTTAACTGAAGGCAGAGTTTTAAAATGTGTGCCTCAAGAACCTATTCAAGGGCCAAATAATGTACTTGAAAGTAATATGTTTTAAAGCTCAGTAAGCCCTTTCCTTACCTGCTCTAACGCTGTAAGAGAATCAGCCTTCATTCTAAGCTGAAGAATTCTGTGCCCTGCCTCACCTTCTCCCATTTACAAAGATCCAGGCAGCAGAAGGTGCTTCCTTCAAATACAGCCAAGCCAGAGAAAAGACATGGCAAATACAGTAACCATACCTAACTTTCTGCGGACTTCCAGTTCCGGGGGCGGGGGGGGGGGGGGGGGGGGGGAAGGGGGGGTGGCGAGGGCATGTCAAACAGGTATTAATGAAGAAAGGTTTCTGTAATTAAAATGCTTGTGCAACTCTAGACTAAACAAGTTACAGCTTGCTTTCTCCCCGCAGGACTTCCCACTGCCTTCACCATGCCCATACACCTTGCAAATCTTCAGGCTAGAGGAAGCTTGCTCGTTTCTCTTTTTGCAGGACTTTTTTGGGTACAGGCTGCACAACGCACTTTGGAAACTGCCGTGCTAGTCAAGGTGCCGTGGGCTGCTCTTTTGAATTTCCTTTGTATTTGTTTACACTGACCCTCATCGCACTGTACTCTGGACTTCTTTTAAATATCCTCAGCATTGCCAGCTCATTCGAAACCTGAGGATTCTATAGTTTTTTATTAAATTGATAATGTGGCCTCTTCCAAAATAGTTTTCATTGTTTTTTATGTGCGTCTGAAGTGCAAGAGCATCAGTTGAAGAATCTGGGTGCTAAATCCTGGCATTTATAGCCAATAAAGGCAGTTCCTGATCTATAGCAATAATTCTGGGGTTGGTCAACTATCTTAAGAGAAAATTTTTCCTAATTTAATTCTTCATCAATAAAATTTATACATTTTTTCCCTCTAGGTGGCAGTATTGCCTTATCATTGCACTTAACTACTCCAGCCTATAGGAAAATGTGTATAAATGTATTCTGGCACTACATAGAGTATTTAACTTATACTGATCGTAAATGAAATAATTATTCTAATCAATGATCAAGGTACGGTTGATATTTTCTCTAAATTAGAATTTCATGAATATTAACAGTTTCCTGAAGAAATGTTTAATCATTTTCCCGAAGAAGGGTTTTTTGTGGAAATCAATTTACATTTTATAAATGGAGTTGTAATCAAACTAATGGGAGATCTGGGGGAACACGTCTCTACTTTGAAAGTGATTGCCTTAGAAATATAACAAAGAAGAGCTTAGACTCATGTAGGGTCTACACCAACTGAGGAAAAGCGAAAGGACTTGTACTTCCAAGTTTCAACCTGTACCTTGTTCTCGCTGTAGCTAGTAAAGTGGGTTTAATTCAAAAAGAGTTAAAAACATGATTAGCATGACATGAGTGATGAACAGCAGGTTGCAGGTAAGCCCATAACTGTGAAAATCAATTGTAATTTCAGTCATTATAGGAAAGTGCTTATTTCTGCTCTTAGAATAAAAGATAATCACTGGTCGCAGCTAGATACAATGTACCTTATTCAATGAAATATGTTTGCCTTACTCTATGACAAAAATCAAGATTGAGCCATGAGGCATTTTAGGAAGTAGTCTATCATTATTTTCTCCACTAATTGGTATTTTTATTTCTTAATTATTTTAAAGCAAATTTGAGGGGCTAAGTAATTGGGATTATTACTAATGAACTCTCAGAACTGCTAAGTGGTCAAAACGCTCCGTGGAATCAGGAAAGCTCTGTAATTCTAAACGGTGCGCAGTCTTGGATCGAAAATACGGTCAGGTTGTTACCTCCCCCAGAAATTGAATTTGGCCCGTGTTGTGAGTTCACGGTGTGCAAACTTGGAGGTAGCCTGAGATGGAACATTTTTTTTTTTTTATTTCATAGAAGACATATTTTTAAAACTGAGCTTTTTGCTCAAGGCTTTATGTTAGTTTTTGCCAATACCTTTAACTTTTTAAGTGGCCGATGTAGTAAAGACTGGAAGGTATGTAGCATTTTTTCACATATTTATTGGCTGTTTGCATTGCCTCTTGTATGAAGTGCTTGTCTTCAGTCCATTTTTTTCATTGGTGTTGCTTGTTTTTTTCATTAAAAGTTAATCTGTGGAAGCTTTTTTAATACATTTGGATATTAGTTCTTTGTCCTAAGTGTTGCAAACATCTCCCCCCAGCTCTCCTGTTTGCATTTTGCTTCTATCTGGGGTCTTACCCAGCATCAGCATGTAAGGTTGTGTAGGTTGTGCACGGTTTCTAGGCTTATTCAATTCACATTGTAGCCATTGTGCATTTGTTATAATACTTTTATGGCAGATGCAATGAAATATCTTGAAGAATATGCATCTTTGAAATTTTTCTCAAATGCGCTGTTTGGTTTAACAATGATCTTGCTTTGGCCATATGGAAATTTTTATTTTTATGTAGTTGAATCTGTTAGTCTATTTTTAAAAGTGCTCTTCCACAAATGCTTTCCCACATTTTCTTCACATATTTTTTAGGTTTTTATTTTTTAATTTGTCTCTTTAATCAAGCTGGGATTTATTTTGTGAATGGTGTGAGGGAGAGGCTTATGTTTGTTTTCTTGCAGATGGATAGCTGACTGGCCAGCATTCTTTATTGAGTAAAATACCCTTTTCCCCACCAAACTGAAAGGTGGCTCTGATTAAAAATTGACTTCCCTGTATGCCTGAATGGATTTCTGACTCTGTTCTGCTCCCCTGATACATTTTCTATTCATTTACCAATACCATACTGTTTTGAGTACAGTAAGTCTGAAAACTTTTTAGGTCAACTATCCTCTTATTATTCTTCTTTTAGAAATTCTTCTTGGCAGAGTAGCTTTATCCATATGTTTTTTACTTCATTTACATCGAACAAGAAACACTTTTTTTGTTTACTCCAAATTTTGCACATTTTTCAGTTCATCGCATTAAAAACCTCAGCATGCTAAGCCAAATCCCAAAGTTTCAAATCTGCTAGGATAATTGACTCTTGATTATATAATTTCTGAGCCCTCATGATACATACTCATATTCTAAAATACTCCCATATTAACTAAGCATAGAAATCCATTTTATTTTCTAGATAAAATAACATAGGCATATGCAAAATATTCAGAAGGGTTTACTTATTACTGACTATAGGAACATCTGTATAATTATTTTCTATTTACAAGGCACCTTCAACTAATTATCTGCTGTACCCTCACAGTGCTCCGTGAGATCATTCTTACTGTGATTCTTTTTAAGTAACAAATGACACAACTAAGACCTTAAGCAAATGATTTAACTTCTTTAGCTTCAGTCACCTTCTCGAAAATTATGGCTGATAATTCTCAAGAGGTTGCTGTGAATATTTAATGAGATGACATACATGGAGTATCAATCTGATGTCTTACATGGAGAAAGTGATCAATAAAGTAGTGACTATTTTATTATTATAATTATTTCCCTGGACCACACCGTTAGCGAGTGATCAGGCTCATTAACTTGGTGCTTCCAACCCTACATTTTGTCTCTTCTCCTTTCACTGTGCTCTTTCTGGACCTCTAAAGCACATACTTATTAAGTGGCATACGAATAAGAATTCAGAATTTGAGTTTATAAAGTTCTCCAATTTACCTGTAAACAGTGAGGATTGGTGAAAATCTTATTCAGTACCTTTTTGGTTTACCTCCTTTATCACATGCTACGTTTTTTATTGCTTCCCTCTATTTCTCTTCTTATTGGATGAAACCTAATTCAGAAATGCATAATGACTTCATCTCTTCTAAAAGGCTTTACCTGACCGGAGATGGGGTCGGTGCTCGCACATGTCTGACGGGGGAAGGCGAGTGTCTTATCGGCGATGGGGACTGCTGTCGAGCCAACTGTGCTTTGGCAGCAATGGATGGTGGTGTGGGAGACCTTGACTTTGGCTTCGGAGGTATCCTGGGAGGTGTTTTATGTGGCAGCTGTTGCCCATCTACGACCATCTCAACTGTTGCGATTGATCTGGCATCAAAGTGGGCTTCAATCTTCTGTAAAAGATGAAAACAAGCCCAGTTGAGGCGCAGCACTGGGTGAAGCAACGAGCTGAAAGGCTTGAGGACCGACAGGATAGAGAAATACCTTTTCAATCCGGGTTTGTCTTGTTTCTGAAATCTGAGCAGTCGAAACAATTGTCTTTGTCTTTTTAGCGGGTACTACTTCTTCACCTGCGGCAAGGGGAAGATAAATATTTAGCAGGGAGCACGAAGACCCATTTTAAAAGAGATTGTGTTAATCCTGACTACAAAGTCAATAAGATTTTCTAGGTGTCCTGGTGGAGGAAAGAAAGTTTTGAATTTTGTATGACTATAAATTGGGTTTAAAAATAGAAAATGTTTATTATATAAAAATTTACTTAGAACCTTTAAAAAAATTTCATTATTTGCCAATAATTTGAAAACCTAGATGATTTAATTGAAATACTTTACAGTTTCTTATAGGGTTGATAACTAGAGATTGCTTCAATGATTCTGAGCGCCTGCTTAGAATCTCAGAGACTTTTCTTTTTACGGATGTTGAAAAGCCAGCCCTGATTTGAGCTCTCAGCATCCCTAGGCCTCAGAGGGGAGGCAGGCGCACCCCAGCCCTCCTTCATTCTAAATCGACCTCCCCCTTTCTCCGTGTTCCTCCGCCTCCAGCACATGCCTTGAACCAGCAATTCGGCAGTCGAAGTAGCTCTTCCAACGCTGTTGGTGGCATTTACTGAATAGGTCCCGGAGTCTTCCGGGTATGCTTCCGCAATCAGTAAGCTGTAGAGTTCGCCTTCTTGTGAAATTTGGAAATCAAGGGAGCTCTGGATTTCGGCTCCGTCCCGGTAGAACTTCACCACAGGTGTAGGGATTCCAGTCACTCTCACTTGGAGTCGCACTTGGCTTCCTTGTCTCACAGTCATGCTCTGCAGCCGTTGAACGAAGTTGGGTGGCGCTGTCTCGGCTGCAGGGGAAAGAAAAGAAAATCAGGACTGCCAGCCAGGGCGCTCCCAGCAGGCTATTTTTAAACAATCACAGCTCCGGTTCCAAAACCAAGGGATGACTCGTCCAACCAAACGTCCTTGACTGTCCTTGAGCCCAGCTCATCCAGCAGATGACAGGGAGAATGGAGCCAGGAGAGTGAAGAAGGCAATCCAGCCATCATATTGTATTTTATTTGCTTTGTTTTGTTGAGCAGTTCCAGGCCACTACTTTTTTTTTTTTTTTTTTTTTTTTAAGAAAAAGCTTCTGGGCTGCCCTGTGGTATAATGGTTAAGTTAGACACATTCTGGTTCCATGGCCAGGGGTTTGCCGGTTTGGACCCCGGGCAGGAGCTATACCACTGTCAGCCATGCCATAGCCTCCACCCACCTACAAAATAGAGGAAGACTGGCACAGAGTTAGCTCAGGGCTAATCTTCCTCAAGCAAAAAAAGAGGAAGATTGCCAACAGATAGCTCAGGGAGAATCTTCCTCACCAAAAAAAAAAGTCTAGATCTTGTTATAACATTTCTAGAGAATCCTTCTGGCACTTTCTCCCTACCTTACATCTAGCACTATATTAACATGTGAAGGCACCTGTACATATTCTAGTAAGTTGCATTAAAATGAATTCCAATGGTTGGTTTGACGGGTGCACCTGTGACTTACAGAATCATTACATTGTAATTTAATTTTAAAACCCTAAATTGTCTTCAATTTGATCAGTAGTCAAATAACTGAAATATTTACTTGCATTTAAAATGTTAATCCAAATAATGACATGATTTAATGCTAGTTCCACCACAGAAAAGGGATTTTTTTTTTTTTGGTTAATTATGTTGAAAGAAATTTTTTATAAGATAAAAGCGAAGGGTAAATGGGATTAATTTTGACATGTCTTTGAGTAATAAACAACAGCAGATGCCATCAACCCTATACATTTTCCATTTCTGAATTTTCTGGATCTATGTTAAAGTTCATACCTGATGTTACCTGATGTGCCTTTTGTTTTTGGTAAAGATGGAGAAAAATGACAGAAGCCACCAAGGTTGGTGATAACTTTTCTGGGGAAACTGTGTCATGCTTTTGAATCAGACAAGCATTTGCTTTTTTCTGTGTAGGTTTACTGTGTAATATTTTTAGGACTGGAAAGTAAATGGAATTATTAAACTTTATAGCCTCGAACAATGTTTCTTAAATGGGTGGTCTGTGGACCACTTGCATCAGACTCATCTAGGTGCTTGTTAAACTGTGAGTTCCTAGAGATAGACATATTTCCTTCCTAGGTTTATAAACAAGGCTCCAAGCCTTGTTACTTGCTCAGAAAGACGATTTTTAATATTTCCTTAATATATTTTTGAGTGCTTAATATGTGTATAGAGGAACTGATTCTCAGCCACTTTTGCGCTGTGTTTTGAGAGGAAAATTAAATTCCACAGGGCAAACAACTTTGCTATCAATTCAGCCTCCGGGGGCCCTTCTCTTGACTTGGAGCTGCATTTGCCTGTGCTCAGTAGCTCTTTGGGAATCCCCTTCCCCAAGTCCTGGAGATGCCTTGGGGGGCAGGGGGCGCAGAGCACAGGCTGCACCTCCAGCCTACCTGTCACGAGAAGCTCAGCAGTACTAGTCGCTTGTCCAGATCCATTGGTGGCTCTCAGGGAGTATCGTCCACTGTTGGCTTTAGTCACGGCGGGGATCGTCAGTCTAGCGCGGCCATCGCTAAAGGAGATCTGCACGCCGGGCAGAGTGGAAGTGGAAATTGCCTGGCCATCCCTAAACCAGCTCACCTCAGGAACTGGCAAACCTGGAGAACAAAGAGAATCCATCTTTATGTTTGAACGGGGAGCTGAAAAAGGCCTCTGCTGTGTCCCATTATGTTCACGGCCTTGACCTAACCCATAAAAGCTATCCAGAGTGTTATGCTATTTAAGGTTGGTGAAAACTTGACAGCCAACAATAAAAGTATAAACTCTCAGATCATTAGGAAGGCCTATGGCTTCCTGTCACGGCCTGTGCCTTCCTTTTAGCGGGGAGGAAACTGAGGCCCAAAGAGGCTCAATGATTTCTCCAAGGTCCCTCAGCTAGCATGGCACAGAGAGGCCAAGAATTTCCATCTCCTGCCTTTCTGCCCAGGGTTCAATATGAGGCAATTAATAGACATCATTAAAATCATGAAAGGGATTTATAAAAGTGAAGAGCCAAGGAAACTTTGAAGTAAAAAGTGACCATTGTCCTATTTGAAGACAAGCGAAGAGCAAAAGCAGCAAAGAGATGTAAAAGTTCTGCCAACAGGCACAGGAGGACGTCGCACCTCTGTCCCTCCTCTGTGGTTACAGGGACACTGTCTGCCTGAACTCTCCTGCCTTTCGGAGGTGCAATCAGTAACCATGCCAAACCGTGGACAGGCAGTTTCTCATATAACAAGAGACGAAACCAAACCTGGTCTTTCAGAACAACACGTGTGGTTGGAGTTGCAGTTAGAAAAGCCAAATTCTTGTCACTAGCCGTTAATTGCAGACCTAAGAATTACATGTCCATGGTTTGATGTTTTATACATATTACATCTCTGCATTCAGAAGGCATGAGGCGAATTCGGGGCACAGTTTATTTTGCATTTGGCATAAAGACTGGTGATCTATCTCCTTAAACTGAGGAAGTGAGGATAACCAAGAGAAAGTTTCTTTTGTTGTCCTTATATTAGCCGATCTCCCACGGGGGCCAAGGGAATAGTTTATTTGGCTAATTCGTGGGTATCAAATATCTTCAGTGGTGTTTTTCTAAGAATTTATCAGCACAAAGTGTGAAGGAACAAGAAGCTGTCAAGAAGCCAGATTCCGCTACTCCACAAGCAGGCAAGATGCCACTGAAGCCGTATGTGTTCTGCTCAGTTCAGAAGTTACTGAGCGTTACAAGATAAGCACGTGAGTTATGTGGAGGTCAGTCAGAGTCTAGCCCGCATGAGAAGAAGGGAATTGGTCTCTATATACATTTACAATAGAAAATGAAGAATGAGTATATGATATTTGTGCAATGTAAAATAAAGTGTTATCCAGTTATGAATAAGATTGGTAATAAAATAGGCAGAAAGCAAAAAGAAACAAAAAGGAAAAGGAAATCTTATTTTATATCTTTATTGTAAGCCTTGAAATAAAAAAAAAAAAGAGGAACAATGCACATGGAAGTGCATCAAGCCTGATTTTCAGTTAATCCATATAATCTTACACAGCCAGTTACCATACTGCAGAAGGAGACAATGTTGATTAATAATTTTGAGATTATTTGCAACCTAATTCGTAGATGACCCTCATTTTTTCCGCCTGTTGATAGGTCCCAGAAACCATGCATTTTCAGAAACCATCCCTAAACTGAGTTATGAAGAAGAAAAAGAAAGGAAAAAAGAAATAAAAAAACTTCCTTTTAAATAAAATTCTAGAATCACTGTTTCTAATATATCGACCAGAGAGGCATGTATTATTTTTGTTGTCGTTTCAAAGTGATTGGGAAATCTTTTAATTAACTAGAATCGCTTAATAAAGATTGAAGATCAAACAATAAAATACTTAGGGGTTAGCTCATCACTGACAGTTCTGCCTCTGGGGAAAGTTGGTTGTATTGTTATTTTCCATACAAAACAATGGAGGCTCAGGCGCACAGAGCAGTCAGCCCCAGGCTCCCTGCCCAGCAACTCCGTGGCTGGCCCCTCTTGGGCTGGAGTTCTTGGCTTCCAGTCTGGCTCTGCAGCTGAACCCAAATATAGAATGACCAAATTTGGTCCTACTTAGCAGCTGGATTCTGACAGCAGTTTTAATCCAACGCTAATTATTTTGCCTTGTGGATTTATAAATATGAATAAAACATTTCCAAGCCATTATATTGTCAGATTTTGTCAGTACTCTGTGAATGGTACATCCTTATAATGACCCTTCCATAGACTGGGACCAATTTTACAAAGTGAAAGCAGGTCTTAACTTGGTGTCAAGTCCTGCTGCAAAGTTAACTTGTTGGAGAAGAGGCGAAGAGAACAAAGGAAAGCGTGGACGTGTGAGCTTACCACTAACGTGAGCCTCGAAGGTTGCGGTACTACCCTCCAGTACCACAACGCTCTGTAACGGCTGCGTAAACGTCGGTGCTTGAGTTGCCATCTTTTTAGGCACTCTGAAAAGAAAGAGAAAATAAATTCCAACGTCACCACTCAGGGTCACTCTGGAGCTACTTTGTAGATGGCAGAGACACACATTTCCAAACACATTACTTCATAAACGATCTGTGGGCCGAGTGATGGGCAAGCCTTCTGTTTTGTGGCTTGAATTTGGACAGTTGGCCTTTGAGTAGACTTGAAGCCTAACAGAGTAGCAAGTCAAAGGGCAAACGGAAAAACATTTAAGCAAGCAGAGCAAGGAATGTACCCTAGTGGACAAAGAGGGAAATTCAGTCTTAACCAAGGTGGGGAATCTGGGAGAAAGCTAGAGAAAGAGAAAGCTGGAGTAAGCTGGGATAGTGAAGAATAATAAAAGACGTGTGAAAAGTGCACGAGGAATCCTTGCATCAGTTCCGTGTTTGAGAGAGAATTATTTGAAAATGTATTTCCTTCCTCCTAGAATTTTTCACTCACTGTATCTGCAGTCATAAAATTGACATGATTCAGGCATTATTACTTTAAGTAATCCAGGTGGTAACTTAAACTAGTCACTGAAACAAAAAATCTCAACTTTGCAATTCCTTTCCTTACTTGAAAAGTTTTGGCAAGCCTTGTTGAATACACAGACCTTTGGTAGACAGCTTCCAGTGCTTTCTGTTTCTTAATATTCCTTCTTATTGTAACTGCCCAATAAAAGTTGTTACTGCTGAAGTAAATACTTAGAAAAATTTCAGTTTAAGTGAGCAGGCCAAAATTTATTTTAGATCTGAAAGAAAAATTCCGACTTGGATTTTTAATAGGGAACAGTGTGCAAACTCTGAAAGATGGAAGGCTGGTGTGAAATGTAGATGAAGTGACAAGATCTATAATTTCAGAGCATAAATATTCAAAATCAAAGAAATGAATATGAAACTTGCAGTGAAGTCTTTTTGCTCAGTGGAAGAAAGTACTTTGTCCATCAGTTTCAGACAGAAAATGTGAGGAATTTTCTGATGCATAAGTACTTTATTATTCAATGTGACTATTCCACTCTTCTGATTTAAAAAGCAGATTCTCAATCATCAATTGCTTTATTGCTATTTTTCATAAAATTCTCTGTTCACTAGAGCTTTATGGAGCAATAATCTTCCTAATGATAATTCTGTAACTTATTGTAACTTTTTACTTAGTTAAAAAGAAAATGAAAACAGAATTCTCTGAGATGATAAAATTTATGTTTGGAAAATTCAGATAATATCCAAAAGTTTTTGTGAAACTTCTGTGAAGAACTCCTTATTGTAGCCTGTCATCTTTAGGATGAATACATTTTTTGTGTTTAACTTTTCCTGTTTACAATCTAGTGCATATTCTAAAAATAGCTGTATTCTTTTACACCGTCTATATATTATATATCTACATATTTATAGGCATTTACAGTTAGTAATCTAATTCTAGGAAGATGGGAAATCAAAGTGTATTTAGAAATAAAAAGTCTCTAAAACTTTATTTCTTATCCTTCTTAGCATCCACATTTATCTCATATCGTATAATTTGATTGTGAGTTGAATTAAAATACATAATGAGATTCTGAGTATTTTAGAAAGCAATTACATAGCTTTATTCCAAATTCCTAAAGATATTGCAATTAACTAGTCTAAGTTGGTCTTTTATTCCTACTGTCTAGGTAAATTTTGTTGCTTTAGCACTTGCTCTTCAGAGGCCTTTGTCTAATTAGGGCTGAAGGTATGCCTCTAAAATGTCATGTTCCCAAAATAAACTGTCCAGGGTTGACTGACAGCAGGCAAGTGTTCTGTCACTGTCCTGCTACTGATACCTCAGCAGTTGATTCCCTTAAAAAGTCATCAGGGCGTAGCTGATACCACATGCATTTTATCAGAGCTATTCTTGGTGTGTCTCACTTTATCACTGAGTAATATAACCTTGAACATTCTCAACAGACAAAAAGAGTCTCCACAAGAAACAAACATTTCTATCACCATTTTGGACCGCAACTTTAGCAGTTTTAGACTATTAGATGCATTTAAACAATTTGAAACATTGACTGGGCTGATATGTCCAAGTATTAAACTTTTTAAAGAAAAATGTTGACATCTTTTAAGACAGAATTTAACGAGCAGATTCAAATAATGGATCAGCACCAGCAACAAGTAGACAAACGCTTCTACATAGGCATTTAGCAAACAAAGATAATCAGGAAGCAGAAATCAATAAGGAAGGGACTCTACCAATGAAAAAAGAAAAGATGCTGCTCACCTGATTTCTCAAGAGTGCCCAAAAAGGGTGGGACTAAGCCCAAGGTTGCTTCTGAAACGACGTCCTATCTAGAGTTGGTTTTTTCGACCATCTCCAACATGAATCGGTGAGCCTCTAAACTTAAAAGCAAAACTACACAGTGACTGTGTAGTTTTGCTTTTCTATGCAATCCCTACACCCGAGGCGAGGCTGGGAATGCACGACTGCTCAAGAGCCAGGGTCTGGCCCTGCCCTTATATTTGCCAGATCTGCTGACAGCCCCACATCCTTAGGGCAGGGCCCTGGGTGATTGGCTCTCTTAGGAAAGCATGATGGGAGAGGGGCCTATTTGGTAGTGTCACATACCACCTGTTCTTCTGATTGGCAGTGCTAAATTTAGCACCTCAAAAGAGGCTTTACCAAGGAAATAGAACCGTATTTAAAGAATAGGTCTGTTGAGGCTTAGAGAAGCGCATTTGTTGCCCATGTTAAAAACTGAAAACAGTGCTCTGAGGAGAATCTGTGACAATAGAAGACACTTGGGGGCAGTCATATAAAATAGCCCTAAACCTGAGGGCTCTGCCTTGTGAGTTAGGCCCCGTTCCTGTTCCCTTCTCCCATACAACCAACCAAATGGACCTGTCAATCATGACAACACTTGAGGGAATTTATCTCATGCATAAGATTTCACCTTTGAAGAATCAGTGTCTACAAACCGCAGCATTGAAGAGAGTTCATTTACACTATCTACATTCTCCAGAATCCACTTGTACTTTGGGAAGAGTTAAGCCAATGTTAATGAGTTAAGTGTTTTTACAGTCTTGCAAGAAACAATGTTGAAAGACAAAGCCCAAACTCTGCTTAGATTTAGTCTATACAGTATAATGATTTCACTTTTTTCAGATTTCATTTTTTCCTGGCATCAGTATTTGCAAATATGCATGCACTGTTCCTTAATGAGTAGCCAAGACTTATGTTTAAATCATCCATAGGGTTCTTTTTCCAGGCGCACGAAAGTTGCTTTACTAATCTCTGGAGTTTGCTGTTACTAATGGGAAGTGGTTAGGAGATGATATAGTTGCTATTTTAGGACTAAATTTAATTTCAAGCAAGAGATATTTCAAATACAAAACAGCAAACCAAAAGATTTTTATAATGGTTCATCTGAGAGGTTTGGAAAACCCCGCTAAGAGGGAAGAAAATTGTTTTGTTGATAATGGAAGGAGACTTTTTAAAAATAAAATAGACTAAAAGTTTAAAACTTAAGTTAAATTTATTTATGTCTGTAATAAAAATGTTTCCTGTTGTGGAAGAACTTGGTCATGCATTAGATTTTTCAACTTCCTTAATATTTCATATTTTGTAATTATTTATATAGTGATTAATTTATTAACATTAAACAGAGCTAAAGTCTACAGGACAACTGATCTAGTACAATTATATAGACAAGATGATACCATGTATTCATTTAAACATTTGTTTTCTTTACTTAAGTGGTGATATCTGTATTGGTGACATCATTTTTCCCCTTATAGACTCTATCTGTCATAATCCTGTTTCATTGCTTTACTTAGAAGCAATTAGTTTCATGTTATATATCTTTAAAATATTCCCAATTAGCCTCATGTTACAGGCAAACTGCCAGGCATAAGGCAAAACAAAACTAGAAATGCTGTGTGATCTTTCTGTTTTGAGATGTTCACCAATTGACCTTCTATTTCAAATATTTGTGTTCGTGTGTGTGGTGTGTGTGTGTGTATGTACCTTTTTAGATTCATTTGACTTAATGTGAGGCTTGTTAGTGTCTTGTTACGCTTGTTGGAACTAAAGTCAAACCACTTTAATTCTTATGGAAACTAGAGGGAACGAGTAAATAGAATCTTGACGCTTGTGTCATCTTGACCTGGTGCAACACAGGGAGCTCAAGAGCCAGGAAGATGGACTGTATATTGTAGACATAAGGTCAAGTGTCTGTCCTCCAAAGCTTCCTGTCTATTCACTATTCTGGGACATTTCTAGACTATGCAATATTGTCAAAATCCTTGCCTATTGGTATTTACATCCTTAAATGACATTAAGAGTTAAGAAAGGAAGGAAGGAAAGAAGAAGGAAGAAAGGAAAGAAGACAGAAGGAAGAAAGGAAGGAAGGGGCCAGTTAGTAAATAATTACTACACAACTCTGGAAAGGAGCCATGTTATTGGATTAGTGAACAGTAGTGGACAGTATGTGATATCATGGTAAGTATTCATTTTAAAATTAAAAATACCTTAGTTGGAATATAGTAAGCTAGCCCAGTGGAAACCAAATACTGCTCAGATTTGGGGAGTTTGCTAATGCAGTAAGATCTTAATTTACCACTCAAACATGGGGAGGAGTCCCATAGATAATCCAAAACAGCTGATAATTCAAATATAATGCCTACTTAGTTTGGAATGCATGGTGTGATTCTCTTTTTGAATATCATAGTTAAGGTAATTCAATAAATATTTATTAAGCATATACTCAGTGCTGAATACTGTGCTAAATTATTATAATTCTGGATCCCTTCATTGCTTATTGACTTAACAAATATCTACTGTGTGGTGACTTTGTGCCAGGCGTTGTGCTGGATGTGTCTAGATGGCTAGACAGCGGTGACCAAGCAGGCAGTTATGGTTCCTGCACTCTCAGAGGTCATGGTCCACATAAACTGCTAATAAATTAGTAATCTATGACTGCAACCTACACTAGGATATGTGTAAGACCGAGGCAGTCACTCATCTACATAGTTGTGGTTAATGTCAGACTGTTTATACTACATAGGACCATTTAACAGAGGAAGGACTTTATTTTATTTATTATGGGGGTTATTTGAGAAATGGGTAGTTTTTAAGGCTAATGTAAGAGTCCTTTCTTAGAGAAAAGAGTAAAATAATGTCTTTTATAATTCGTTAAAAATTTTTTGTGTGCATTCTGACTGTTAAACACTGTTCAGGCGCTAGGATTATAACCATGCAGACAGCAAAGATCTCTGACCTCAAGGAGTTTGCATTTCAGTAAATACTGTAATATCCAGAAATATTACATCTATAAAGTCCCTTCCACTCATGAAGTATTTCAAAGCTGAAATATAGGCTCATCACTGAGCTATTTTTACACAAGGAAGTAGAAAAGCAAATTCAGGAAGTGCACAGGGAAGAAAGTGCTGACCCAAACAAGCCGTTCTGATGGGTTATTGGCTGTGTTCCTTGATTTACAAAGTCAGGCAAAGCTACACCAGGGGTGTGGGAGGCAGGAAAGTGCTGCTTAAGATTCAAGTGGAGACTTCTCTTTGTTCCATTTTTACATTTACCTCCAGTTACAGCTGCTTTTGTAGTAATATCAAATTAATTGATTTCTACAATTAATTACAGGTGTACTAATGGTCGCTAACACATTTAATGCCACATTAAATACAAAAAGATTATTTTAGATATGTACGATACTTTTACCAAAATAAGAAAGCTCAGAAAGTAGGTCTTGCATTTCTCAGTGGCACTGACTCCAGGGGCACGTGGAATTTCACTCCTACCTGACATGGGTTTAGGCAACTCACACAAATCTCTGAGTCTCAGATGAGTCAGCTGTAAATTGGGGATTATAGTATCCACTTCAAAGGGTTATTGGGAAGATTAAATGACAGAATGAACGTGACAATGCCCAGGACAGTGAGAATCTGACACATGGTGGCCATTTACTTTGTTTGCTGCTGCCAAGCATGACACAAAAGAATATCATTTCTGTGATTATAGTGGTTTGATCAATTATCTAACTATCTGGCTGAACATCCAGTTTAGTGTTTTCTAAGGAATCTTTGAAAAGTTTAAAAGTGAGCCCACAGAAACACATGTCATGTCCTTCTCTGAAAGACCTCAGAAGGTGACATGATATTTGTATGTGGATTAAAGCAAAGCCCAAGAACTACTGGAATCTTAAAGAACAAATAAGCTGGGTTTCTGGAAGCTTGGGAGAGGAAACCATAAACCAGATCAGATCTAACCACCAGCACATGCTCAATGGCAGAGTGATTTTGTTGTCTAACGGTCAGCTTTACACTCACCGAAGGGAGGCTGTCGAACTCATTTTTTCCAGTAACTACGGCAGGCTCAGGACCTAGGGATTAAGGACTCTTCCAAGGCCAAAAATGTGTTTGGGAGCTGAAAAGTAAGTTTTGCTCTGAAATATAGAAAGGAATCTGCAAAAATGAAAAATAATAGATGTTTATCAAATGCCTACAAAAGAAGGCATGTCAGCTAGTCAGCTGCATTTACGATTGACGTATTTTAATATGTTTGATACGTTAAGGGATGGATCCTCCAAAAGTAAAAGAGCCTGTGTGGGACAAAAACCTAAAAATGACCCTGAAGGCAGTTCTACTGTCTCAAAAAACGAAGGTAAGCTTGGAAATTTTTGAAAGACACTTTGAGCCTTAAATAATGGTTTATGTTCATATGGAATTCTGAAGATTTTGTGTGTCTGTTGAAGAGCTTTAGGCCTTTTTACCTCTGTGTTTTGCCCCATCTATTTCAAATTTCTAGGCAAATACCACCACCATCACTCCCATTTCCTCACCTAGTTATAAATATAGAACCCTTTTGAAGCAAGCCCTTACTGTGAAAGCAAAGTGTGGGGTGCTGGATATTCTCTGGTTGTGCCTCCATCCACTACCCCCGCCCCCCCTTCCATCCTGTGCTGTGCCCCTGGGAGGCTGATCCCTAGAGGGGTTCTCCCTTGTCTTCTGGCTTCTGATAGGGCTCAGCCAATGTGAAGTGCTGGTAGGAGCCCTCCTTGCCTGGCTATAGTTTGGCCATGACCTTCCTCTACTTGTGGCCATGCTCCTGTCAGGGACCTCATTCCTACAGGTATGCTATTTGGGTTCCAGTAACTGCTCCTTTCCTGTGTTTTTAACTCGGGCTTTGTGCTGTTGCTATTCCCAGAGATCTTCGCCATCCGCTGTTAGTGTTCATGATCCTACCCACACCTTGTAATATTTCCTTTGTTAAACTCTCTTCAGTTATGCTATTGTGTTGCATGTACTTCTTGCACTGTGACCTGACCTACTTACTTGGAGACGACAATAAAGACTTCTTTCTCTCTTAAACTAAACCGACCTAAGCATTTACCTTCAATGCTAGATAATTGTTTCAATTCCAATAGACTTTTTCCTACCTCTTCTTCCCTACAGTCAGCAGGTATTTTTCACATTAAGTTCAGACTTCTATTTCTTTCCTCCCTCTCTTCTTCTCTCCCTCCTTTATGTCCTTCTCAAGTGATTTTTGAGTGGCTTCCGCGTACCAAGAACTATGGGGATGTAAAAAATGTAACATCCTTCACTTAGATATTAGTTGGAAAGACAAGAGAGCTATGTAACAATGCAAGGAGCAGCAATGAAAGGTAAGAGCCAAAATGATTGACAGAGACAAGTGCTCAGGAACCCAGAGGTGGAGAAGTGCAGTGCAGGCTGAACCAAAAGCAGAACTTCTCATGGGGGGATAACTTGGGCTGGGTGTTTTCATTTCATTCGATAAAAGAATTAAGGCATTTCCTCAAAAGCACATAAAACATGATGAAAGAGAAATGGAAATAAGGAATAACTTTCAGAGAAAATAGAAATAAAGTAGAAAACTAAAACCGTGTCAAACAACAACATAAGATCACAAACCAAGAAGGCCACTATATTTGCTATAGTTGATCTTCAGGTTTGATGGTGAATTTCCTGGAAGTTAAAGAAAAAAGAGAGGCATAATTATTAATATAGAGAGGGAAACATTTCCTTGGGGAAGTTAAATTTTTCTAACACTGAATTTTAAAAATTTATCATGTGCGACTTTGCAGAGGGATCACTGAGTGATTTACAGAACATAAAGTGTTTGACAGTGTATCTATAGCAGGAGTAGTGATCTAATTTGTGTGTTGATATTTTTGATGGAAGTTTTTAACAAAAGTCAAGGGTGTAACACTAAAAGGCAACTCACTAAATTCAACTGAATGAGGGTTTAAGGAAATATAGTCCAAGTTAAAAAAAATAAGGACGAGAGTGGGGCTTCAGCCCTGATCCGTGGGTAGGATTTATAATATCCCAAAGGTCATCAGTAACTGTCACCTCTCTCAGGTGTTCCTTTGATAGGAGTTGAGACTGGAACGCAAGATCCTCTGGCTGCGATCCTGGTGTGCTGTGTGTTTGATTGAGGAGTGATTAACAATACCTTTAAGAGTTTTTAATGAAGTTCACGTTCCCTGTTGTGATGCAAAAGCTTCCACATTTTCTCACGGGCATTAACAACAATCACTACTTTATACTTAGCAAGTAATTTATATTTTTGCAAGTAAATCTACTTCCAGTTTGACAATCACGCTCTTGGATTGCAGAATATTGATGTAGACTGGTCCTTAGACACGATGAACGGAGCTTCTCTTTGTAATGGGTAAGAGACAAGCAAACGTCGTGTGGAAGGTCAGCACAAAATGCAAATACTCTCTCTCAGGGTCAGAGCCTGCTGCTACAGGAGGAGGCTGAAGGCACCAGCGACACATCGTTTTTCATGAGTTCATGACACCACGGGCTTTGAAGATGAAGCTATGCCATGTGTCAGTGTTAGAACCAGCCCAGCCAAGCTGACTGCCTCATCCCTCTGTTTCTAAGACTTTTGCCTAGAGACTTCAGGGGATAATATTTGAGCAGGAATAATAGGGGATAATAGTATGAGCAGGAATTACCACTGGAGAAAGAAATTCAAGGGATTAGTCAGTTTAAGCGTTTGATCTTTAAAGTTCTGAGGATCAGAAGGCTGAGCATACTGATAATGTAAGTCCAATAGGGTGCAAATTGTTAACATAGTAGGTTCTTAACATTGAAAGATTTAACGTTTGTCGGTTTGACACATTGTAACACAATAGAATAACGGCAGTTAATTTTGGGGAAACGCGAACTTGAATCAAGTGTGTAATACAGCTGTGTAGCAGAGCGTCACCTACTAATAACTGAGCCTATAGCAGATCCAAGGCACAGGAACGTGTGGTTTTTGTCCTCTACTTGTGCCACATAGAATTACATTAAATGATGAGAAACACTTGCTCGAGGAATTTGTAATAGTAACTATAAACTGGAAACAACTTATAAGTCTACCAATAGGGAGTATTTACACTGATACTATAGACTATTAGGTAGCTCTTAAAAAAAGGATAATAGTGAAAAGGAACTTGCCTTACCAGAAATTACAACTTACTATCAAACTACGGCAATCAAACTGCAAGCTACTGGCAGAGTAATATAAACACAAATTATTAAGTAGATTAGAGTGTCCAGAAATAGATCCAAGCAAATCTGAGGAATTAATCTGTGATGGTTTAGTTCATAATGGTGCTGGCATAATTGGATATTTATTCAGAAGAAACCACCTCATACCATGTAAAATAAATCCCAAATGGATTAAATATTTAAGAGTAAAAAGAATATAATAAAATATTATAACAATATATAAGAAAATATTTGTGGAAACTCCCAGGTGGGAGAAACTCTCTTAAGAAACACTGGAAACTCAGATGCCATAAGGAAAAGACTGACCAATTTGCTGAGTAAATAATTTTGGGTGGCACGTTCTACCCTAGTCAAATTCACAAGACTGAGGGAAATATTTGCATGCATATGTCAGCAAAGGATCAAAGGCTTCAAAACATAGAGGTATGAATATAAAGATGCTTATGTTAGCATTGTTTGAAGAGGAAACATTTTGGAAACAACCTGAACATCAATCAATGGGGGAATGGTTGAATGACTTATGGTATGATCATGATATGACTGTTATCCAGAAATTAAAGAAAATGAGTTAGACTCATATATTACCCAAGAAAGACGGCCATAACAGTAGGTGAAAAAGCAAATTGCAGAATGATATACAAGGTATATTATTCTCAATCACAGCGATCTGTTTATTTCAGTCATAGTTCTTATTTGTTTATTGTTGTGTGTGTGTTTTGCTGTTTTCTTGATTATTGACTGATTCTCCCACTTGGCTATAAATTTCTTAAGCAGTAAAATCTGTTTGGTTGGCCTTTAAATTCCTGATTCCTGGTACAGTGTTGTACAAGATAGAAGATGCTTATTAAATATTTATTTAATGAAAATTCATAGTAAACTTTTGGAATGATACAGAAAAACTGTTGAGTGATTTCCCTTAGGTAGTTGGGCCTAGCCATCTCAAGGCAAGGATGAAAAACTTTTAATTTTCACCTTATACCCGTCTGAAGTGTTTGAATTTTCACCATGAGCATATATTACTTTCATTTAAAAAAAAGACTAATTAATTATTATGGTAATGTATCCAAAATCAGTTGTGAAATTAAAAAATAAAATTAAAACTTACAAAATATAGTTAATAAAAAACGAAACACATTAAAAAAATAACTTTCTCCGTGAAAGACATCCCTTTAAACTGCTATTCTGTGGGTGAAAGTGACCAAGGCGGAAGAGATCTAATCAAGGGAAATCATCTAAATGCTGGGGAAAAATGACTGGAAAGAGGCTAGTATCCTGGAGTGTTAGTCATGTTATTTGGGCATAAAGTGAAAAAAAAAATTCAAACACTGACAAAAACCAGTTACAACCATCACTCACATAAATAAGACAGTTGGGGGCAGGAAATGAGCCTTCTGGAAAAATCTTTCTTTGCGACTGGTGCTGTGTCTGTCTCCCTTGAACTTGACTTTCCCTTCCCCAAGCCCTCTGGAAACTCTATTCTGTGGTAAACAAACATTCTACATGATCAGTCTTCACAGAGTGCTTCTGCCTCCTCCTTGCCTTGGCTCAGATGCAGGTCTTCCCAGAGGATGCTACCTCCCTTGCAGCCTCACCTGGTGGAAACTGCTCAGCGTCCATGCAGCTAAGTGCTGGCTTCCCCTAGCTTCCCAATACTGCCTCTTGGCATTAATTGTTTTACTCATAGACAAAGTCTACTCTTCCTTTGAAGGTAAGGTTCTTTGGCTACCACTTTCTGTTCTTCTCTTCCAGACTTTCAGGTCATTCTTCAACATTCACTGAAGACATCAGCATCAGCACCACTTCAGTAAGCCCCGCTGGAACCCCGAGGGACTCCAACATCCATGTGTAACAATAGTAGAGGAAAATGATGGACAGCACAGCTTCTGAACCAGACACACTTCAGGTCAAATCTCAGATGTGCAAGTTATTAACAGAGTGACTGAATTAATCATTGAAGTTTGTTTTTTTCTTTGTAGAAGGAGAATATTCATTTCTTTTTAGTGAGCATTCTCCTTTTCTTTATTTTGTTTTATATTAACTAGATTTTGTAAGTTTTTATTTTCTGTTTTAATTTTACAACTGGTTTTTGATACATTATCATAATAATTAACTAGCCTTTGTGGTTTCATAATACAGTATGTAGTAAATGCTCAGTGCAGTTGTTGTTATTTGAATGGCCTCTTCTACCCCTAAGCCACACAGCTCCTGTCCTCCAGGTCTTGAATGACATTCACTTCTTCCTTCCCACTGCAACATTCTGCCCCTACAGAGATGCTCTGGGTCACACCCTCTCCAGGTCTCTTCTCTGTGGAGTTGCTTCTCTTCTAACAGCAACAGACATGTTGCAGCTGCATCTCCTATAGTCACCATTATCATAGGAAAAGCCTAAACATTTATTTTATAACCATATGTATGCTTATCTTTTCTCCTCCGGTCTCACAAGGAAACGGGTTTATTCTTCTTCAAGGCTAGACGAATATTCTAGATCCTTCCCCTCTTGTCTCTGCCCAGACTTACACTATTCCATATTACTATGTTTAATTTCTGCTTTCTAGAAACTTCTGCCCCTACCTGTTAAATATATTATGGTCTTCCTTGTCTTAAAAAACAGCAAATAATAACAGACACAACTTTCCCATGACTCTGCCTTGCCCTCTAGAAGCCACTCCACTTTAGTAGCAGTCTGAATTAATTGGAGATCTGTCTCTATTATGTACCCGCCACTATAGTTGACACGTCACTTTTGTTTTCTCATTTAATTTATAGCTGAGCTTATTGCTGTACTATTTCTTCATTTCCAGTCATTTCTGAACCCTCATGTAGCTTCTTTTCCCCTTTTTCTTTTCATGCTACTCACATTAAGTTTTCCAATGACTTTTATCTGTAAGTCCAACAGGCATTGTTTTACTTTCGTGGAACATTTTCACTTGTCACTTGTTTTTAATTCCTGATGCATCTCTGGCAGGTTGCAATGGGTACTTTAAAAAATAATGCATTTTTTATAATGCATAATAGATTATGATATATTAGAGAACTTCAAATAAAACTCACTAAAAGGAATACTGTTTAGGTTGAATGATTGAAAAGTTAGTGATTTCATAGCACTGCACTTGAACCATTCCTCAGACTGTCTTCCTCTGGCTTTGGATCCTTTTTTTGTTTATTTTTGCTGAGGAAGATTCACCCTGAGGTAACATCTGTTGCCAATTGTCTGCTTTTTTTGTATGTGAGCCACCACCACAGCCTGGCCACTGACAGGTGAGTGGTGTGGGTCCATGCCTGGAAACTGAAATCGGGCCCCCAAAGCAGAGTGTGCCAAACTTAACCACTAGGCCACTGGGACTGGCGCCTGGCCTTGGATTCTTTAACAAAACTTTCCATCTATGAACAACACTAAGATTTTCGTGTGTCCCATCACCTTCACCACTTTCCCTGCTAACATTTGCACTTCCTCTTCCAGCAGCTGTTTCCAAACTTGAATTTCATGGTACCAATCTCTCTGGAGATGCTCTCCTCATACATTCCTGACCTGTTCATGAGCATTTCTTCCTCCTGCCTCTCCTTAAGTATTGGTTTTTCTCAGGTTCTTGCTCTTACTCTTTGTGCTTTGCTTGTGTTCGCTTATCTACCTTCAAGGCTTCAATTACATCTTGATGACTTCAAAACAATATCTCTGGCTCTCTCCTCTCTCGTGAACTCCAGATTCACATTTCACTGTCTACTGGATATCTCCAGGAGAATCGCAAACTCAAAACACCCAGATTGGACTCCTTGTAAATCTATTTCTCTTCTTGATTTTTTCATCTGAGTTAATAATGTCACAATCTATCCAACTTAGAGCACTGGAAGTTGTTCCTAAGTCTCCCTTCTCCCTCATGTCTGGTTCTGAGATGTCATTAATTCTTTTAATTCTATCACCTAAATATATCCTGAAACTTTGTAGTCCTGTTGCACTGCCATCCTCGCTCGGGTCCCTATTTCTTACTTGTGCTATTGAATTTAACTCTTAACTGTTCTTGTCCACCTCCAATATAAACTCCACCCTAAAACCCAAATGAGCACTCCACAATAGAAATTTCACATCACTTCCCTGATTGAAATCTTCAGCAACTCTTAGGGACCCTGCCTCACTTAAGATACTGACTGAATTCATCATCCTCCACTCTTGACTTTCTGGCCTCCTGTTTTGGCTGTCCCCAGCCCATTGTCAGCCAGTAAGCACTGCCTAGAACTGTCTAGAACAATGATTGATATATAGTAGGTGCTTACTATGGGCTGAATTGTGTCTCCTCAAATTTATAAATTGACATTCTAACCCCTAGTACCTCAGAATGTGACTGTATTTGGAGATAGAGCCTTTAAAGAGGTAATTAAATTAAAATGAGGTCATTGGGGCGGGCCCTAATCTAATATGCCTGGTGTCTTTATAAGAAGAAGAGATTAGGACACAGACACGCACAGAGGAAAGACCGCGTGAAGACATGGGAAGAAGATGGTGATCTGCAAGCCAAGGAAGGAAGCTTTAGAAGAAACCACGCCTCCTGACACCTTGATCTTGAATTTATAGTCCCCAGGACTGTGAGAAAGTAAATTTCCCTTGTTTAAGCCACTCAGTTTCTAATACTTTGTTATGGAAGCCCAGCAACCTAATACAGTACTCAATGAAATATTTCTTGAAGAAATGAACAATTTTATCGCAAAAAGATATTGTTGACTATTTGGTGATTGACTATCCCTGAAATCCTGCAGCTTGTTTTAAGGAAATGAGAGTGGAGCAGGCTGGAGAAGACAGACCTTCTAACTACAATATTCCAGTATCAAAAGATTGCCCATCTTTGGGCCCTCATTTTGGATTTGTGTTAGAAGTTAACTGCACTCTCCTATTAAAAAAACCTAAAGCATTAGCAGTAAAGTTTCACCTTCAGTAAGTTCTTTGCATCTTAGACTGAAGAAATATTTATCATCTGTATGTGAATCTGCATCTCCCCTCCATCGCTGCTGATAGATTGGGGTGTGGCCTGGGGATGTTTGTAGGACCCCAGAGGAGGAAAACAGTATTGTTAACCCTACAGAATCTACACTCATTGGAGGTTAGTGGAGTAACAAGTATAAGACCTTATGTAGGTTAAAAAACTCCCTAAGCTTTGAAAAAGAAAAAAGCAGACCCTGACATCCAAAAGCTGGCTGGGCTCTCACAGCTAGGTCATCTGTTGAACATAAACGATTTCACAGAACAATAACACAAACAGGGCCACTCTTGGGACCACGACAGATCAAGACAAGAACACAACCACTCCATTAGCTTGTCCGAACACAAACATGAACATTGTCCAAGTCACACACATGACCCCAAAATCTCTTCTCCTGGCTCATACGAGTGACTGTTGCTTCTTTACAAGTGTACAGCCTTTACCTCTGTTCATGTTTCCTGCCCTATAGTAAAATGTATTAAGATACCCAAACATAGATTCACCTCTGCCTCCACAAGGCCCTGTGTCCTTAAACATTCTCCAAAGTTACCTAACACGAGCCCAAATCCTATCGTAAGTCATTTCTAACTCCCTGTTACTGAGGTGCCCCGTGGTTTCCCATGGCATGTGGTCTCCTTTGTTGCAGCAAGCAATAAACCAAACACGTTTAACTACAGCTATGCTCCTGGTGGTCTTTGGCTGGAGGACACTGACGTTATATATGTTTACAGACAGGTATATACACAAGTGTAGGTGCGTGCATGCACAACGAAAAGCCAGGGAATATAAATATTAAAATGTTAATAATATTTGTCTCTGGGAGACAGATTATGGGTTAATTTGACATTCTTATTTTTTGCTTATCTATAGTCTCTGGGTTTTCTACAATAAAGATTGTTGCTATGTGTAATAAGAGAAAAATCTATTTAAAATGGAGAAGTGAACTTGTGAGAAATTTCTTATTCTTTAGAAATATTTCTTCAATGTGTTGGAAAAAGACAGAACATTCATGTTCAGACATTATAGCTTTACAAATGAAATTATTAGATAAATCGTATTTTATTTAAATCATAATCCAAACCACAATTAACAGATACTTTTATAATAGAATGTAACTAGATTTTACTGATTTCACTATAGACACTGTGAGAAAAACACAGCAAAAAATAGGAGGCGATGGCTCACAGTAATTAACATTCTTTAATTCATCTCGTTCTCTGACAATTCCTTCCCCTGCTGTGTCCTTTTGAAAGCCTTTTTCAAGTTGATTAATTCATCAGATTTCAACAGTCAACATCTTTATTCTGCAAGTAGTACCTGAGAAATACACATAAATTAATGTCATGTCTCCAGTTTTTTCCTTAACATTTTCTCATATAGAAAGTTCCAAATCTAACTCAATATATTTTTCTTCTTAGCTAATCTATATTCAATGACTCTAGGTCAGTGACCCATATAAGAATAGAAAAATGTGGGGTGGCCCCGTGGCCGAGTGGTTATGTTCATGTGCTCTGCTGCAGCGGCCTAGGGTTTCTCTGGTTCAGATCCTGGGCATGGACATAGCACCACTCATCAGGCCACGTTGAGGCGGCGTCCCACTTACCACAACTAGAAAGACCCACAAGTAAAATATACAACTATATACTGGGGGGATTTGGGGAGAAAAAGCAGAAAGGAAGGAAAAAAAGAAGATTGGCAACAGTTGTCAGCTCAGGTGCCAATCTTTAAAAAAAAAAGAAAAGAATAGAAAAATGCAATAATATTCAAATAGGAGTTGGGGGGATGAGGAAGATAGTCCATCTTATTGTTTTCTTGTCTTGAAATTCCTACAAATAGGCATTATCTCCTAAGGACCCTCTATTAAATGAGTTTTTAGAAATGTAAAAGACATAAGCTTTGTACCAAGGTAAGAATAACAAGATTAACTTCATACAGTTCCAAATTAGTGCATCATAATTTCAGAAATAGTGTGAATTCAATTCTACTTGCTAGGTGGACTGGCTATGAGGTTGTGGGTACAAGCAGAAGTCACTCTTCTAGGAAAGCCAGCGAAAGAACTTTGACCCAAAAATATCCAGAACTGAGGGATCTTTAAGTATGGCCCATCCCTTAACCTGGCCAAAGATGGACTATCTTCTCATGGGCCCCAATGCCTTCTCTGAATATAATCCATGACTTTAAAAATTCCTTCTCAGTTCTCAAGAAGTCGGATCTGAGAGCATGCTTCCACTGCTGGAGCATGCATTCTGCTGGAAGAGGGGAAGAAGAGATGAATGAGGTAGGGAAAGATCCTTCTTTTCCAGGCTAAAGCAGGGGAAAGTCCTCAGCCACAGACTTGCTATGGAGGAAAGTATGAGACTGGGAGTTTGTAGATCTGGGTTCTGTCCTGGTTTTGTTTCCATCCAGTTACGTGATAACCCCTCTGGGTCTATATCTGACAATAGGGGCAAGAACGAGCCTCTTTGAAGAAGACCAGGTAGGGAGGCTGCCTTACCAGGCCAGAGCATGGTGACATTAGTGAAGATAAAAGAAGAGGTCAAATCTGAGATGATTATGAGTTGTTAGGAAATAGAAAACTTGGAGTGAGGGAAATGGATGCAAGGATGGCACCAAGATTTCTGGCTTAAGCAAGTGGGTTGTTAAACGTGCCTTCTACTGAGGTAAGGAGAGAAGCAGCCTTGGATAAAGACAACTTCTGATACAGGGAAAGCTGAGGGTCTAGAGAAAAATTCAACTGGAGGTGCAGGGTAGATAACAGAACCTGGAGCTTATACAGGAGTCTGGACTGGAGATAAATATTTAGAAGCTCTTGGCTCATTTGGTTGGGAGCTGAAACTTTGGCTGTGAATGATCTCTCACTCAGGAAAGCGGGGCCTAGAGGAGAGAACTAGGATGGACAACTGAGGAAGACAATGATTAAAGGAGATGTGCAAGAAGATGGAGTGGGAAGAATAACAGGAAATCTCGGCGAGAATACTAGCATGAAAGCCAAGGGAAATTAATATTTAAAGAATGAGGGAGAAATTAATGACTCCAAATGTTGCTGGAATGTGCCATTTGGATTCAGTGTCATTGTTAGCACTAGAGAGATGTTGTTTCCATACAGTGGTGGGGGACGAAAATGGATAAATCTCTTTCAAGAAATTTCTTTTGTGAAGGGAAGGAAAAGATAGAATGGTAACTGGAGGATTCTTCAGGCTCAAAATAGAAACATCCATCAATTCTTCCCAGAGAAGTGTGAAAGATCAGCATTTCTATCTATGAGTGTACATTCCATATTGAATGTCAGGGGCATGCCACTGCATAGCACAAGACACATGGATGTTTGAAGAAATAAGTCTATGCTTTCAAAGACATGTCACTTCATACTTGCTACTGATTGTAGAGAACGAACACTTTAATTGGGTTTTTGGTACTGAGTGAGCAACGATTGAATAAGTGCTGGCTCAATGAAGACCTCCACCGACAGTGAGTGGCAGAGGGTGGGGTGGCAATCTGTTTAAGAGGCAGAGGCAACACTGACGCAGACACCGGAACTCAAAAGTCTGAGAAAGAGGCTTGCTTTCTGAGCACTAGGCTGTTCCTGGATGGTGGACAGGTTTTCAAAGTTACCTTAATGAGACAGAATGGCTTTTAGACCAGAGTAGAATGCAAGGAAAAGAACCACTTCCAACAAGTCATGAACACATTGTCCAGAAATGGAAGGCAAAAAAGGGAGTTACCAAGGCAAACGTTGGCTCTCTCATCCTTCCAGCAACATCTGAAAGGCGGCAGGCAGGGCACAGTCTGAAAGGCCCACGTGTTCAGGGAACCTTGTATTGCGAAGATAAGCTCATCAGGCCACCTGAGTCTAGTGATAATGAATTCAAACTTATCCCTCTAACTCCGTACTCACTGAGCAATCTTTCGGATAGTAATTTGCTTCTCTTGTAGCTTGCTGTAATGATGCTGTAAAATCATATTCACATTTTAAGCAGTGATTAGTTTCAGCAACATGTCTGTCATATTAATGAACGCTGATAAATATAACTACTGATTTCATTTTGTTTATCTTTTGTTTGCAGTTTTTCCCCCTAGCTTTATAAACATAAGTAACTTATATTTAGTTTAATAGTTACTCAAATTTAAGTAATAAAATATTAAAAACAACACAATAAAAATTCTTGGGACCTGCAGTAATATTTTTTTCTTAAAATAGATTTATTACTAAAGTTTAGAGAAACAGTTTCACAACGGAAAAATCTAGGTGATGCTTAAAACAATCACTTCATTTTATGCCTACAAACCATATTTGGTTAGATTTCACCTTTTGATCACTTCAAAAATTAGTTAGTGGTTTTCTTTTCAGAGCCATTTAAAAAAATTAATAGACTTTTTGGAGAAGTTTTAGGTTTACAGAAATATTGAGCAGCAAGCCCTGAGAGTTCCCATGTATTCCCTTCCCACACAGGTCGCCCCTATTATTCACATCTTGTGTTAGTGGAGTACATTTGTCACAATTGATAAGCCAATATTCTGGACACTGCAGTGTGGAATCAAATCTCCTTTCTGGAGGTGGGAATGTTGGAATTTTGTCTAGCACTAAAAGAGGAAAAGATATTTGAAATTGCTGATATAAGCCAGGCAGATGCAATATTTTAAATGTGTTCCCTTGCAGAAGTGTTTATAAACAACAACAATCTCCTTTTTACTGCAATCTCATCATCCTCTAACATCTAGGATGACCCATAGTTTCACAGACTGAAAAAACAAGAGTAAAAGTAAAACAAAGCCTGATAAAGATAAGTCTTTATCCCAAGACTCTTGAATATGGTCACCTTGTCAAATTCAACTTTCCTCACATGTAACGGGGAGAGGACTCAACAGGAGGACCTCATTGTTAAGCTACCAAATTTCCACGCTCTGTCGGGGATCTGTCGGAGCGAGGGTTTACAAAGTAAAAAGCCACGTTCTTGGAGACTATACTATAGGCACAGACTTAAACAGAATTAGTATCAACATTTAGAACTGGACATGAAGGCTGTGATTCAAATAGATTTTATAAAAAAATAATATCCTCCACATTTTTTCCCCTATCAAATTCCAGGAGACCGTACACTCCAATCTGATGAATTTCATGGGCTTTTATTTGATGCATTTGATTGAACGTCATCATTATCATTATACTGCAGGGTGAAATGTCAAAAATTTTAGCTTTCATAACAAATTAAACCTATCTGGGAACCTACCCAGATAGTAGTAATTCATTTAAGGAAAGATAAACTAATAAAGGAAAAAGTTAAATAATGAAGCAGCAGTAAAATTGTTTTGCGAAGGGCGCATTAATTGCTGGATTTTATTTTCTGAATTTTGCTGAACAAAGCACCGTGTTGGATCCATACCGTGCTAACTTGTGTCTTTAGAATAGTGCTTCCCACCAGGGACGATTTTATGCCAGGGTACATCAGGCAATATCTGGAGACGTCTTTGGTTGTCACTACTGAGGTTGGGCGTGCTAATGGCGTCCAGTGGGTAGCGGCCAGGGATGCTGCTAAACATTCCACAACGCGCAGGACAGGCCCCACAACAAAGATTTTTCTGGCCCTGAATGTTAATAGTGCTGAGCGTGAGAAACCCTGCCTTAGAGGAATACACGTGGAAACCACATTCTCCTTATCTTGAAGTAACTTTAGTAAGTATATAGATATCCTATAGAATGCTCTCCTCAAACCCAAGCAGAAAGTAGTATCTACATAGAACATTTTCTGCTCAATTTTCCAGATGAGTTGTATATTTGTTAAAAAGCACTTTATTACATTAAAGGACATCCATGGAGTATATTTATTGCATATGCTTATTAAGCATATGCATAAGCATATTCACCAAGTAAAGCACACTATCCTACTTCCCCTTGTTTATCTGATACGTAATAGACATTAAGTCCTGATTTACTGCAGTTTATGTTCTATCACAGGGTGGCTGATTAGAACCATGTAGTTACTTCTGTTTGAAAATATAGCTGCTGCTCTGCCCTCTGGCTCACTTTGAAAATTGGTGGTTCTGAAAGCTTAAGATACTATTTTTACTCTTCTTATTTGGCTCTGACTTGTGTAACTCTGTTCCTGTTTCTCGTTTTCCTTGGTTTGGTTACTGTGGTGGAGGATGGTTGTGTGTGTGTGTGTGTGTGTGTGTGTGTGTGTTTAGGATGGGGGCAGGGTTGTAATCACTCAGATGAGGCTCAGATAATTTCTCTTTCAGGATTATCTTTATTCTGAAAACCAGAATTTATAATTTCACAAAATCAAATTTTCCTTTTAGATATATATTCTTAATTAAACGTACAGTCTCTTCCTGTGAAAATTTAAAGAACAAAAAAATGATATCTAAATATGTTGGGTACTAAAAAATATTTTTATCCAGACTTAAGTTCAATTTAGAAGAAAATTATGAAGTGTTCTATTTGTGATTACTCCAGATGCAATAAGAAGATATTTTAAAAAGTGACTAAAACACTGTTGTTTTTCCCTAAAAATGAGAGCTAAAGTAGATCAAAGTGAAATCAAACAATATATTTTAAAGAAAACATTAATTTATATGAACCGTTCAGAAGCAAGCATTAGAAATACGTAAAAGCTTCTTTCAAAAGAGATCATAATAGAAAAATAATTTGACTTCATTTCAACACAATAAAGGCTAAAATTTTTTAATTACCTGCAACTGGTGCTGAGATTTTCTTTAAAGCAGGTTCTGTGTGGGTGGACATGTTGATAATCCTGTTTAGAGTGCCACAGTCTTATGAGGTCTCCTCTCCATGAAGTTCTGCAAGATTCCACATGCTAAATATGTCAAAAAGACTTTCTATGTTCTATTATGCCACTGTGCATTTTTATATTCATTCCACACAAAAAGACTGTTCACTAGGATTATGTTTTCCTAAACAACGACAAGAGCTATGCCAACTGACTTTCTCTTTTCTGACACAGGGATAACTTTTTATCAACTACTATACGGTATATTCTCAGTAATTTTATCATTCCACTGAGTCATAGACTGCCAACAGGATTTCTGCATTAAAGGGCCTCGAGCCTGGGACTTTTGGTGGTTGAATAAGAGCCTGTCTGTGTTTGAGTACACCAGGTTTTTGGCTGACTCTCTGGAGTCCTACAGTTACATTTTTCTTTTCTTCTCTGGTCAGTAAAGAGAATATTTTTATGACTGCCGGGGAGTGTACTATCCCCAGCATGGGAAGCTCTTATCTTCTCTGCCTTCTGCCTCCCGGGAAATTTTCTTTAAGTTTTATTCTAAAGCTTGGCTGGCCTCTTGATCATTTGGCTCCCAAATACCAAGTCCTTGGATATAGCATCTGCCTGTTCTAATGAGAAAACCAAAAATGAACTTGTGTATTTAATACCCCTTAAAGATAAGTGAGAGCTGAAAGCACTTTCAGAGATGGCTTAATTTATATGGTCATTCACAGGCAAGGAACAGAGATTTGAGTTGCCTAAATCCTTAGAGCTCTTCCGTAGCAGAGCTAGGATTAGAATTAGCTAGGATTAGTTCTTCAAAATAGCAACATTTAAGCGAAATAATACAGAATAGCTCATATCTTTAAAACAAGTGCTCATTTATATATGAATGCAAGATGATTAAAACAGGCTCAAACGCATGCTATGTGTTAAATCAGCATTCCATGGGGCCAGCTGGGTGGTGCAGTGGTTAAGTGCACACATTCCGCTTCCGGGGCCCAGGGTTCGCTGGTTTGGATCCTGGGTGTGGACGTGGCACCACTTATCAAGCTATGCTGTGGCAGGCATCCCACATATAAAGTAGAGGAAGATGGGCACAGATGTTAGCCTAGGGCCGGTCTTCCTCAGAAAAAAGAGGAGGATTGGCAGCAGATGTTAGCTCAGGGCTGATCTTCCTCGAAAAAAAGAAAAAACCCCCCAGCATTCCATGATTTTAACAAGCATTATTTAAAGATTTCAATTAACTTATAAAAAGGTACCTGACAACCTCAATGAAAAAGCCTATATTTATCCAATTAAAAGAGGATTCAGATGTCTGTAGTTTTCTCAGAGCAACATCCTTAGAAAGGCTGAGTTTTATCTCATCTACTTTATTCCAAATGGCAATTCTAGATTAGATATGTAAAGTCACATCCATCATTAAAAAATTAAAATGAAAGTGAACCTTGGCTATAATTTGTTTATTTCCAGTAATGTATACAGCCAACATCACATAATTTAAATATCAATGATACTCATTTTAAATGTGTGTCAATGTTATCAAAATAACCATATAAACTTTGTATTTGTACTGTATGTGGAGTCAAAACATACTTTCATCCTAATATCATGAACAGCACAGTTTCCTTGGTAATCTCTATTTACACAAATGGTAGGAGTAGATGTTAATAATCTTCTAAAAATTAGATTAGTTGCTTTTATTTCAAAACATTTAAGTGAGAACACTGTAACTCAAGTTTTTAGGTCACTTGAAATAGTATGCTCTGGGAACTCATATTGCTAAGCTTTCCAAAGGGCATTTGATGTTGGCATTGACTTGTTGGCTATTTATGCTCATTAGTCAGGCCTGGAACTCTGACTATAACTGCAAGTGCTATCTGATTTTTTTCCCCCAAAGGAGTTCTAAATGCAGAGAATATTCTTCTCATTCTGGATAAATCTTGGGCATAGTTTCAGACAAGCGCTATAGCAGTTATAATCTGGCAGACCTGCTTTAGTCCTAGGAGACTTAGTTGGGCAGCAATGTGGGTTTTGAACATGAATACTATTCTTCTGGGACCTATTTTGCAGAGTTCTTAGCAGCATTGCGTACACACAATATATTGTCAAAACTATCCGATTAAACATATGATGCCTAAACTTGAATTCATTTTCAAACAGGACCTCTACAGGTTTCACATTGGTTCATACCACTCTAACTTCTTTTACTGTTTTTACTATAGAAATCTATCAATCCATCTCAGGGTTTCTATGGCAACCAATGTTGAATTCTTCGACTTTGATTCTTACAAATTTGGAGCACAGATGATACCAATTTGAAATTGTTGCATACAAGGCTTGAATTCTTCAAAAACCAAGGTATTCTCTAAAACAATGTTTCTCAAACTTTAATATGCATAAAAATGACTTGAGAATCTTGCTAAAATGCAGATTCTGATTTAGTAGGTCTGGGGTGGAATCTGAGATTCTTCACTTTAAACAAGCTCCTAGGTGGTGCTGATGCTGCTGACCCTCCGTAGCAAGGCTCTAAAAGACACACCAGAAAAAATCAAGCAATTGGCTTATAACAACTTATTTTTTAAGATGTGTAGTTCTATAGCAGTTGTGAAAAAATTTTTTTCCTACTTTATATTAACTCTTCACTTAAAAAAAATTGGGTATGAAAGGGAGAGGCTGCCAAATGTGAACACACAATGGAGAAATGTCCCTCTTTTCTGCTCATCTGAAACTTTGCAGGTTGGCTCAAACAGACTAAATCTTAGAGGTTTACATGACAGTGTCTGCATACTAAACTGGAGGAAACTTCTCGGAAGCTAGCCCAGAGATTCTTAGGGTCAGTCCTGGTGGAATCGTCACATAGAGACAGATGAGGATGCCTGAGATGACTTTCTACACCAAGTCTTTGTAAGATTTTCAGAGGACATCCATTATGGATATAGATACAATTAGATGCATCCATATGTGAGTTTGCAGATATATAGGGATGTGTAAGCATATGTATATATAGTGTGTGTTTACTTCAAAACAGAGCAGAGAAAGAAGGAGGAGGCTACAATTGTTTTTAAAGCCAACATCACAGAGAAGGACATTAACACACAATCATAACTGGATTTCCGTTTCCTCTTCAGCACTGTAATGGTTCCTAGCCTCCATCCCATTTAATTTCATCGTATTGTTATAGTTATTGCTTGCCATCTTGTCTTTATCATCTCAGTTATTTATTGCCTTAGATAATATTTCCTGTTTGTGTCTGACATGGAGTTTCACTTCAGTGAATTTCACCAGCAGAGTTCCATGAGCCTGAAAAATGTTTAATATGGCCATTGGGTAAAATTATTGATGCAGTACACAATTAGCTACTTAGTGCCAGGAAAAACAAATTCTTTATTATGTCATCTCTCCTAAACATTTTCCCATTAAAATTAATGACATGGTGAGAAAGCATAGGAGAAATGAACTCAATAGCTAGTTCCTTTTTTGTGGAGAAAGGATATACCATAGTGAGAAACCAGTACATTTGACTTTAGAAAACTGTCTTCACTTGCTTTGATTACTGTCCTATTATACAAAAGATCACTATTTTGCAATGAGATGCTAAGTAGAAGTATATTTCCTGTTAAATATTAGCCACCATGATAATTTTTCCTCTTGAATTGAAGCAATTGCACTTATTAAGAGCATTTGTGAGTCAATATTCATACAAGAATAAATAGCCCCTATATGCAAAATGTTGAATGAGATAAACAGATTAAATTTATTACATTTACAAGAATTTAATGTTAAGTTACAGTTTAAAGAACTCCCAGTGGAGCTAAGAAATATGTAAGTAAATTCTATTGTTTCCAGGTGCCCAGTAGATATAATATATATTTCATTATCTGCATGTATAAACCACCTGCAATAAAAAAGAAATGAACACACAAAACATTTGTTCCTGCAGTAATCATATATGCTTTAATAACCTTGAGAAATGAGTTGGAAAAATCCATCTTTAAGGACCCACATTCAGTGCTTCATATGGAAAATTCAAATACAATAGCCAATAGATTAAAAAAAAACCCAACAGCTGCTTCTTGACCATGATTTATGATACGGTTATTACATTTAAATAAAAGTAACCTCTAGGTTGTATTTAGAAATAACTCTTTTGATAGCTATCTCTGACGAATTTAAATGGATTTATATTTGGAGTTGATATATATTTACATAGATATAAATAGTATTTTCCCTTCTCTGTCAGCTATCTCAGAATCCTGTTTGAAATATACTGATTTTTAAGTTTACATTTTTAAAATTGGAGTTGTGCTGAGTATTTTATCTTATAGAATGCATATAAATATATGTCTGTATTATACATTATACTACTGTTCAAATAAGAAAAGCCTATTTCTTCATTAACTCTTGGTCATGGGTTGCTCATGGCACTGGTACCATCACCATGAGGTGTTTTTCTAACCTGATGACATCATACATCACTTGGGCATTTTATATGTTACCTAATTCCTACAGATAAGAACACTTACTAAGAAATTGGTACATATGCACACCATTTGTATCACCAAGATGCAAAACTTTTGAAATGGTTTTTATTAATTCACAATGTTATTAATGACATGTGACACACTCTATGCTACGTAATTGTGATTAAGCCAACCAACAATTTTATGTTTAAAGAAACTATATAGATTTTCCTAATTCTGAGGTTCTCTGTGAGATGGCACCATCCCTCTAACTGATTGATTTTTCACCTAAGTTGAGTTAGAGTCAGATCACAGAAGAATGGGACTCACATGCCAAGAGGACCAGTCCCTGTAACTGAGACTGTGCTCATGACACACATGTACATTCTGTGAAGCCCGGGTCATTCTTCATGCTTCACTTTGGTGGCCCAGGGTTTCGCAGGCTCAGATCTTGGGCACAGACCTAGCACCACTCATCAAGCCATGCTGAAGCGGCGTCCCACACAGCAGAGCCAGAAGGACCTACAACTAGAATATACAACTATGTAATGGGAGGCTTTGGGGAGAAAAAGGATCAGTAGTGATGACCCTGTCATCATTTCTGATATTGGTAATTTGTGTCCTTTCTCTTTTCTTGGTTAGCTTGTTTAGAGATGTATAATTTTACTGATCTTTTCAGAGAAACAGGTTTTGGTTTAATTTCTTTTCTCTATTATTTTCCTGTTTCCAAGGTCATTTAGTTATATTCTAATTTTTATAATTTCTGCTTGCTATAGGCTTAAATAGCTCTTTTTTTCCCCTAATTTCCTAAAGTGAAAGCTTAGGTTATTGATTTTAGTTCTTTCTTCTTTTCTAAGATACGCATTTAATGCTAGAAATTTCTCTCTAAGTGCTGATTTTGCTGCATCCCAGACCTTTTATAAGTTGTATTTTTATGTCTTTCAAAATATTTAAAAATTTCTCTTGAGATTTATCTTTTGACCCATGTGTTATTTAGAAGTGTGTTGTTTAATTTCCGAATATTTGGAGATTTTCCATTCATCTTTCTGATTTCTATTTTAACCCTATTGTGACCTAAGAACATACTTTGTATGATTATTTTTACTTTAAATTTGTTAAGTAAGGTGTGTTTTATGGCCAAGAATATAGTCCATCTTGGTGAATGCTCCATGTGAACTTAAGAAGAATGTACATTCTGCTGTTGCTGAGTACATTATTCTATAAATGTCAATTAGATATTTAAGTGAGTTCTAAGTGGAAAAAGAGCCTTAGCAGGGAGCCATCTGAATATAGATTGAAAACTTCAAATTATGCAACTATTGTTGTTCTGGTTTAAAGAAAAATCAAGTTGGATCAATGTTTTCCAGCTACTCTTATGGTTAAAATAAGTTTCTATTTTACCTGGTTTTTATTGTCTAAATGTAAATATATGCACATCAACATTCTTGTCTTACAATTCTTTCTGTTCCCTTATCCTTTTAGGAGGATAGGATATTGATTTTATGGTATAAAAAAGAAGATCTGAAGAATTGGATTTGCCAGATCCTGGCTTATGCAAATGAAACTGGCATTGAACAGAAGGAAGAGCTATCTGGCCAAACACTCAAACTCCAGAATTAAAGACTTGTTCATCTGGAGGAATGTCATGCATTCAACCTTTACCACTGATGCTTGGGTAGTTCACAATGTTTTACAAACTCTCATCAACACAAGGATTAGTGGTATGAGCATTCAAGGGTCAAGGCCAAATTAGCAGCTTTGTGCTTTCCATTTTGAGGTTGAATTCATACACAGCTGATAACATTCAAATCTCATCTCAAGTGATGAGAGCAGAGAAAATGAATTGTTGTTGCTTTAAGCAGGACACTGTCTCATTTCGTGAATGCAAATGTGTCGCTCTCTGGTGCAGCTCAAGATTCTGCTTATTATAAACCTAAAACAGTCTGCCATGCTTTTTGGTGTTTGCATTGACACATACAATATCAGAGTGCACTAGGAGGAGACATTGTATTTTGTTTCAACTAATTTATTTCGTGGACACACGTAAAACACCATTCGTACAATGGGAATGTCAAAAGCTTCAGATGGCAATTTCTAGTAAGGAATGGTCATGAATAAAATCAAAGTGGAACAAGATGTGATATTTTTTCCTTTCTTCATTTGGAATTCAAATAATCTTAAGTTCTTGGATTTAGCTTTTTTATATTTACATGTATGAATGAAATGCCTGTTTCAAATAAGATCTGTTCACGACCAGGTTACTGAGCCCCAACTATAATAAAATATTGATAATTTGTGTAATCTTCTAAAGAAGTACATAAATCCAGGTTCGGGCAGTTTGGACTTAGTCACTGAGAGTGGAGTGGAGACACCCACTGCTCCACTCACACCTGATGATGATTTATGCCTGATTACCTGCACTTTACGTCAAGAACAATGATCCTGGAGGTTGCCTCTTCTCTCAGTATTGTTCTGCCACGAGAGCCAGCATCTATCTTTAAGTTTCAATTTTCAATCAGGGTCTATCCCAGAGGATCTGGAGGGTTTTCATTTAAGTTTTGTTGATTAGATGAGAGTGTTTTATGCATACTTCACAGATAGAAGCTAATCCTGACTGGCTAATGTCCAAAATGAGGACGAACAATCAGGTAACAAACACATCTTTCTCTTTTTACATTCTCCACACCCCTTCTCTCCAAAAAAAGAAAAAGCAAGCTAGGCTTATCTTTGTTTACCTCTGGCAATTCAAGAAATCTTCCTTGAGTGTGACTATGTCTTAGGTACTGGGAATATAATGATGAAGAGGGCTGTCACAGATCCTGCTGATAAGGATCTCAGGGTCTAGTCAGAGGAGACGGATGCTCAAACATGCAATTCTGATGCTATGTATTAAGGGACATGACATGGGCAGCTCAGGTGTTGACACAGCACATAGCAGAAGCATCTACACTGGACTTGATAGGTCAGAAGGCTTCCTGGGGGAAGTTGTATCTCAAACGGAACTGGAAGGATAAGCAGGAGTTAGGGCAGATGAAGATAAGATAGAATACAGTAAGGGAGTTCCAGGAAGAAAGGACTGCAGAGAAGAAAGAGTGTGATAGAGTAAAGCCCTGAAATTAAATGTTGCTCTGTGGGTGGATCAGAGGAGACACAACAGAGGCTGGAGGCCAGGTACTAAAGGGCCTTGCGTACTACTTGAAGGAATTTAAATTTGAGTGAAGAGTTAGAAGGTTCTTGTAGTAATCTATTTAATCTATTTTAAACCTGTGTCTTGATGGTAAGTGATGGTTAGCATTCCTGAATGAAATTGCTAAATTTTTCATGCTTCTTTTTCTATTTCAGGTATTATAGACTATGCAGAGATTCAAATGTAAGGATTCCTATAGTAAATTTCTCCTGAAGGGGCTGGCTCGAGGCACTGTGATTAAGTTTGTCATGCTCCGCTTCAGCCACCTGGGTTTGTGGGTTTGGATCCCAGGCGCAGACCTATACTGCTCATCAGCCATGCTATTGCAGCAACCCACATATAAGTGGAGGAAGATTGGCACAGTTGTTAGCTCAGGGCTAATCTTCCTCAGCAAAAATAAATAAATGAATAAATAAAGATTCTCTTGGTATTGAGTGTGAAAAAAACCTTACCACTAAATGTTTATACATCCTTTTATTAGAAAAATCAGAAGTGGAAAACTCAATGATTTTGCTTTTAAGAAGCTAAAAGCACATTTTGTGTTGCACTCCTTCAAGTTGTCAAGTATATATTCTTTTAAATCTTTCTTTTCATTTTCATTTTCTTGTTGTTTTGATATTGCTGTCTAGAATTTTCTCTAGAAGTAAATGAGTAGAAATCATGTATACATCTTAAAATAAAAACATTATTTGAATTTCCTGTTTTTCCTTTTTAACTAATAATCTTAGTTCATACTTCCTTGAAGAGAATTCTTTGATCAAGACAGAAATCTTAGCAAAAAGGAAAATCACACTTAAGTCTTTGAAATTAAAACATAACCAGAAGAATAAAGAATAGCAAATTATTCTTCTCTGCTGCGGGAATTACTAGACAGTCAATCAATAGCCTAGAAAAATAAGGTAGGTAGGTAGGTAGGTAGATAGATAGATAGATAAATGGATGGATGGATGGATGAATGAGTGGATGGATGGATAGATGATAGATATACAGACAGCCACCTGAACTACATGTTGAATATCAGCATAATGCTTTTTCCCAATATTTGAGTCTATATATGTGTGTGTACATATATGTGTGTGTATATATATACATCTTATACTTGCTATATACATCAAATATATCAGGGCTGCATATGCCTTATTTGGTCATATACCATGGATATATGTATATCCCACGCTGCTCCCCAAAGGATTAACATTCACTGGCATGCAACAGGTAAAGCAAACCAGCAGTTCCCATGCCCTAACAACTCCAAACCACAAATTCAACAAAATGGGATAGGAGATCCTACTCAATTAACAAGAAAGAGAAAGAAAGTGGGACGAGAATTTGTTACCTGGTCCTGTCTGCTCTCTTTGGACATGAATAGGTTTTACCCTTTAGCTTCAACATGGGAATTAGGGAAGATATGCAAAATACTTAAAACTGGAAAAAAAGGGTAAGAGAGTTAAGAGACTATGAGTTCCCTAGGATGCTGTACATATAAGCTTATAATAGGTTTCTGTCAAAATTTGGAAGAAAATTTAGAGATTTAATTTTTTAATTAAATTGAATACGCAGCACAAGAAAAAATATGCCAACTTTTTACTCAACCACACACTTGACATCTTCAGATAACATCCAGTAAGCATTTAATATCAACTTAAATATATTACATTTAAATATTTTTATTATTTGTAGACAGTCTTACAGCAACATAATTAATTCAATCTCTTCATCAATAATCTACAATGAATTATTCTTTCAACTAAAGATTTTGCCCTAGCATGACAAGGCTATGTTTAAAACTTAAAAAACAAATGTCTCCTTTATTTATGTTTATTTTTTAAAAGAACCAAAAAGATGATCATCATTTCTGAATAATATGTTTCACAGGAAAGCACAGAGTATTCTTCAATATTACACTGATAATTACAAGAAAAGGATAGAATTCATCTTCTGCCATCTTATTACATACTTTTCCCCCTTAGATCATACTAAATACATCCTCCTAAGTTTAATTTCAAGTCTTTGAAAAGGATATAGTCCTAAGAAATTAGAAAGAAATTTAATCTCCAACTCATAAAACATCATTTTCCCACATGGAATAGTTGGAAATCACACACTAACACCACTCCTTTAATTTAATATTCTAAAGAAACAGCATCTGAAAGAGAAATAGTGGTCAGGAGGCAGTGGTGACAAATTACATGAAACAATATAATTACCCTTAGCCTTCATAGAGTGCTTTCCATTTTTCAGATCTTACGAGATGTGAAATGAAACTCTCAATTGCCCATGAGGTAGATGATCAACCCATTTTCCAAATAGGAAACTGAGGCATGGGGATGTCCTTCCACAGGCTGCAAAAATGGGCAGCAGCAGAATCAAGATTAGAAACAGGAGGAACCAGTTGCAGTTGTAGATACATGGCTTCCCAAAATATGTCAATGGAATGACAGGAATACTGTCGGTCCATCCCTGCAGCCTGTTCCATCTTGCTCTATGACATGCATAGCTGATGCAAGTTTGAAACTTCATTTAAAGTTGATGGCACATCTATTCTCCAACGTGAAACCCATGAGATCAACACGAGGAATGATTATCTACATCGGCATCCTCAGATTCAGGAATGTAGGCTATGTTGAAACTACATAGAATGTATTTCAATAAATGAGATCAAGACATGAAAAACAAAATTAAAGGACAACTAAAGCAATAATGAAAATTACAACTTCAGTTCAAGATTTCTACTGTTATTCTACAAAGAGATGTTTATGAGTACAATTAAAAATAAATTATCAAACAATTGGATTTGAAATTTAACTTAGTTCTCTACGCTGATGTGAGCCTTGATCTGCATGGTCTTAAATTAGGAGGGAATAAATATAGCATAATTTTACTTTTTTATCTAGAACATATCTCTTTTTAGAATACAAAAATGCGTCCTTATTCACTGCTAGTAATTTACCAAGCTCCTCAAATACATTAAAGCACTAAAGAAAATTTGATTATTTCACCAAGCAGTGGTGTTAACCCAACAAGCCATATGGCCAGAATGCAGGTATACTTGGTGGGTGATCGTGCAGGAAAATCAGTATCCGTGTTGTCCTTTAGGCTCACGAGAATGCCGTCCACGAGTGCCAAGCCCACAGTCACTGTGTGAGTAGCCAGTACATTAGGAACACACTAACATAGATGACACACAGCGTTATCCAGTTTATTCTTGTGATTGGTGGCCTGTGGTTACCTGTCACATGGAGGATGACATTGGAAGAGAGAACGCCACTAGAGTTTTGGGCCTGAGCCACATAGAGGCCTGCGTCTGCCTTGCATACCTTCGGAATGGACACCAAATGTCTCGTCTCCTTGTGTAAAACCTGTAAGTGCCCATCTGCAGACAGTTTCTGGCCTTTCTTGTACCTGAAGCAGAGAGTCAGTTTTTAAAGTCAGGACCACTGTTTATTCACATGATTTCCAAGTTCTAATAACCATTGCAAATAGGCCCATTACTGCTGCAATATTCGCTAGCATTAGCAGGAAAATTGTAGCTACCACAAATTCCAGTGGGGCTGTTTATCCTTCAAGCAGAGGTTGGTAACTAGGGGCCAGTGAAGTTTGATCACCTTGGATCATGTTTTTAAAAAATTGAATTTTTTGACAACATTAACAATTGGATTATTGCATATGAAAATTCAGATAACCAACTACTCTTAAAAACACCAGACCATCTGGTCACACTGGGCCACCATTTGCTCGTGGCAACAACTATGTAGAGTGTGAAATGGCACCCCCTACTTGGCCTGTGTCATTCTTTCAGCTGCTATGGTACAGCAACTTGTGACTTCCTAGAATCTGTATTGGAGTGAGACTCATCTGGCCCGCCATATTCATTCCATAAGATCCACATGAGAAGACCAGTGAGCTGTTGTAGGGGAAGGTACCTACACAGCATTTCCTGGTAAAATGAGTTCATTTAATTTTTGTGAATTAATTTCATTAGAAGAAAATGATTTCTAATTATAAAAGGTATTTATGCAATTGGATTATTACTGTTAATGACGTTTCTAAATTTCCTATAAACATGAGCACTTAGCTTCATCTTTTTATAAAGCAAATAATTTGTTTATTTTGCATATTCTAGATTCTTGTTTATTTATTTATATCCATGTTCTTCTACATAAGAAGTGATGACAAACCTGAATCATTCTCTGTTGCCATTGTCAAGTGATAATTTTGCATTTTTCTGTGTCGTAAGAACGTATGATTCCCTGATAACTTGCCTATTGCTAATTGAGCAAATTGTTGTAAATCTGAGGGCAAGATATTTTTCACAATGTTGCAATAGTTCTTCAACGCAATATACTGACCAAGTTATTTGTTGTGTCAACAAAAACAAGAAACACTTCAGACAACATTTTTCTTTGACGTGAACTGATATTTAATAATAAATTAAATATCTTTTAAATTCATAAATATGAAACTCCTGATCTGTAAAAAACATGCAATTGTAAAAACAACAAAATGAAACAAAAGCATAAATGGTGGCACCGTAGCACAAGTGCAGTTTCTTTGAATAATCTGAGAAACCAAAGTTTTCTCATAAATTCTTTAGATAACCGATTCACGCTTCAAGTGCCATCAATGGGCACACACGATAATTGAAACTGCTAATTTAACATCTACTGAAATATTATCATAAATAAATGCTATTTTATTTATCTTAAAATATAAAATTGTTTTCTTCTATTTGTAATTTTGCCCTCAAAACTACTTAAGGGTGAAAGAATTTCTAAGTGTTTAAAAGTAACTCACATGTTGAGAAACTTACAACTGTTTTTATAACAACAATAGGTAATTCAAAACCTGTATTCTGCACTTTACTTTTATTAAAACAGATAAGCTTAAAAAACAGTGATGTCTCCAGAGTGAACTCAGACTGTTCACATCTCAGTTATTACACTACCTTTCAAAAATGGACTATTACTCATCACTGGGAGCAACTGTGAAAGAAATATTTTTATTCCATCTCTCACACTGAGGAAATTTATAAAAAGAATTCTTAGTGAAACAAACCAATTACAAAGGTGGCATGTGTGACTGTTGGGAGGAGGGAAGAGATGAAATAAGTAAATGAAAGAAAAGGGAAAAACCCAAATTCTTATCTTTTTAATTGAATAGGAGATGTTAAACCAAGAAAATGTCATGCTTATGTAGAAATAAACCATAGGAAAGAATTTCAACCCATAATCTTTATAATGTGGAATGTTAAACTGATAAAAACAAAAACAAACCACAACAAAGTTGCAGTGCTTTTAGAGTTTGTTAAATTATTCTTTTATATAGTTACTTTTTTCTTAAGGGTGTTAGCCATGCTGCTACCAAAATGAGAGTTGGGGGTTTGATGCGAGGTTGAATCATGCAGTGGGGCAGTGTCCTAGAATATTAATAAGCTGTCCCTAAACCTTTAAGTTAGTGCACACAGGATGGTTTGCTCAGGGATCCAATTTGTTTGTGGTTATGGCTTGTCATTATAGGCTACCCACCATGTCAGTGTAGGCTCTGGATATCCTGTTACTTCAACTTCCAAAGTCACTGGAGAACCTTCCATGACAGTGACATTAGACAGGAGCCTGGAGAAATTAGGCGCCTGGCCAGCTAGGCTGACCACGCTGTTCTTTGCTGAGGTACCTTTAATCTCTTCTCGGGGAACCATTTGCCTCTGATAGGCCCAGCTGGGGCCTGATGGAAACCCTAGGCCCGAGAATGCATCCTGGGAAGCATGCAGCCTATCTCGGGTTTTAGTGATGTTATTCTCAGCATGCATCTTCTCCTGTGTTTCTAGCGAACTTCCCTGAGCCTGAGGGTGCTGCTGGAAAGCTCTCCCATGCACTTCACTCGGCATGCTCTCTGGCTGTTTAGCACTGATTTTGCGGAAGCCAGTACTTTTTTCCAGAAATCCTCGGGAGGTTAATGGGAGCTCAGTTTTGACCTGGGGGTACGGTCTCTCAAAATGACTTGAAAATGTTTCTCTGTTATCATTGCAAGCATCAGCAAAAGCAGCAGGTGGTGGAAGACCAGATTCCTGGGCCTCCCCTAGACTGCCGGCCCCTATCTGCATCCTGTGTCTGCTTATATGAAGGCTGAGGGAGGGGCTGGCCCGCTCCTCCACTTCCATGTCAGATGGTGCCAGGGGGGAATCAGGGCTTCCTGGGAGTGGAGGCAAGGAGATGTCATCAGGTGAGACACACTCATATTCTTCTCCTGAAAGTGTGTCTGCAGGCAGGAGCAGGTGTTGGACACTGCTCTCTTTGTCAGGGGACAGCTGCTTCAGGCCCTGGGGAAGTTGACCCTCTCTGGTTCCATTGATGGCCAAAATGTCTGCTAGATGTGCGTTCTCCTTCAAAACAGAAAAGCCAAAGCTCTGAATTAGGCATTGTGTTTTCTTTTTTCAGGTCTCAAACTCAACTCCAGAGAGACAACTTGAGAAATTCTACAGTGAGTTAAAGCTAGGAGCCCTGGCACAAGCATTACGGAACTTGAAACCATTCGTCCGTCTACCCTGGGCATAGTCCCATCCCATGACTAAGGAATTGGTAAACTGACCTCAGGTCTCTGAGTGAAATGTGATACAGCTTGTGAAACAGAAAAGAGAAGGCCCTAGTTTTCATCTGTAAGGAAGGGGTTGGCCTGGATCAATGTCTTTCAAATCATAATCTGAAGTGTCTCCTTCCACCAGCAAATTCTGCTTGGGTTGATCGCCTATGCTCCATGGGAACACATAGCTCCTAACATTGGAGACGCCCTTGTTAGGTGATCTCTCAGATCCTCCTAGAATTACCTCCTCTCCTTTCTCAGGAAAGCCATTCTTTTTTAAAATTTTTATTGTGGTAAAATGTATACGACATAAAATTTACCACTTTAACCATTTCTAAGTGTATAGTTCATGGCATTAAATATCTTCACATTATTGTGCAACCATCACCACCATCCATCTCCAGAGCTTTCACACCATTCCAAACGGAAACTCGACCCACTAAACACTAACTCCCCATTCTCCCCTCCCCCTAGCCCCTGGCAACCACCATTCTGCTTTCTGTCTCTATGAATTTGACTACTCTAGGAACCTCATATGGAGAAAGCCATTTGTAATGACTGATTTTGTTTCTTCAAGCCCCTTAGTTTTGTCCTTACATTGAAAAATATTGATTGAGCACCTGTTATATACTAGATACTGTGTTAGACATGTGAGAGAGGAAACGGTAAGTAAAAGTACAGTCTCTGCCCTCGTGAAGATGACAGCCTAGTGGCAGAGGTAGATATTAATGCAACAATCACACGTTGTGGCCTTTCACAAGAGAACACACTGGGATACAACAGAGGAACACCTGCCGGTTATCCTCCTGCCCCATGTGGAGCATAGGTCATGCCAGGATGCCATGAACAGCCGTACTTCACCTCCTGCTGACAGTGATCTAGCGTTCCACCCCGTTAATCCACATCTATCTCTTGGTTAAGAAGAGGCTCAAATATCCCTCTGGCATAGACTCAAAAGAACACTGAAGCTGAACAGGCTCTCATCTATCCCAACCTGCTTCTTTTATATCTACTTCTTTCTTTGCCTTTCATCAGCATTTTGGGTGCATTTTTACTTAATTAGCAATTACTGGTTTTGGTCCTCTTGCTACTCCTTGCACATAAGAAAGTTACATCTTGCCTTGGCTTTGAGTTCTTCATTTTAGCCCATAGTCCTGCTCCTGACATCCACTTTATAAATGATTTCTGAGAAATAAATGTGTTTTCAGATCGAAGGTTAGAAGCCAAAACAAAACAATGTTATCCCACAGATATGCCGTCCTCCGAGAAAGCATAAACCCAGCTTAGAGAAAGGAGTTTCCTTCAGCCATTTAGTAGAAGTTTAAATTCTGAGTCTAAAAGCTAGAAGTTCTTAAAAGTCCTTCTCATTAAAAGAAAAATTACTAAATAGACACATACCCAGTAAGGCACGCCCCTCCTTCTTTGGGTTTTCCTACTACAGCTCACGCTGCCTCTCTCTCCATTTCTTCCTGAAGGTAGAATGTTTGTTTCCCTTCTCAGAGGGACTTTGATCTGACCTCTCGTCAGTCTAAGAATCTCCTCTATGACATTCTGGCAGCCTCTGTTTGAGCACTTTTCCTGAAAGGGTGCTTTCTTTGAAAAGGATTTTATGCTTTACTTGTATTAAAAATATCTTCCTATATTTAGTCAAGATCTGCCTTCCTGTGGTATTCACCAATGGATCTGAATTGACCTCCTGGAGCAACATAGAAAGATATCCAACTGTTTCCTTTTTTAACAGCCCTTTGACCATTTGGAGAAATTTGGAGAACTGGAACCTCTCAGTCTCTTTCTTTGTATTAAACACCTCCAGGTCTTCTTCTGCCCTGCTCCCAGAACTTTCACCATCCTGGTCACTTTCTTGGAGGTCCCATTCCTCCTGGGCTATCAGCTCCTTCAAAGGAGAACATGGATATTTGTTGATCTGAGGGTCATCCAGGGGCAGGCTACTCTTTAATGACTTCTTTGGGTAACCTATGCCTCTCTAGAGAGGAGCAACGTTTTAAAATTGTCTGAAAATTTGCAGCAAGTTTAGGAGAGAAACTTGGGTAAAAGTCCATGCTAGTCCCCCACTCCTCTCTTCCTCCTGGGGAGGAATTGATGTAACTATCTGAGGGTTTGGAAGAAGACACTGAGCACCAGCTCTGTCTCTCTGAGGCCCTCTCTGTTGGATCTGCCTTTCACCAAATGGGTACATTCACATTGGTTCTAAGGCATTAAAAATCCAGGTACAGAAAGCCTGTGGTTGTCTAGCTGTGCACCTAAGTGCCTAGGTAGACAAGTCTATCTAAATCAGAGGGAAATCCACTAGAAAAATCTGAGCCATGTTCTCCCATCCAGCCTTTACTGGTTACTAATTCCTGAGTCCTGTGTGTCACTTTCACATGGTGCCAAACTCAAGAAGGGAATCCAAGGATATAAATTTTTCACTTCCTACAATTCCTAAAATGGAAACAACACTACTAGGTTACTTCTACTGACAATAAGAGATACAGTTTTCTCAAATCTTTTTCTAGGAACATTTCTACTTATTAATGTTCCCCTCCTAAATATGTTTATGTCCAGGATTTATTTACTTTCCCGATGGAGAGTAATCAGTGGAATCATCATCTCCTTGATCTATACGATATGTTTTCATTGTAGTAATTATATTAATTCTTTTTTTGTTTTTATAAGACCCACTTGGGACTACTGACTCATACCAAGTTTTTAATCAACTTAAATTTCCCACCTCCTCTGTCCATTAACATTGTTGATAAAAATGTTGAAAACTACGGAGTTTAGGACAAAGTCAGATGTCTCCTCAAGGCAGACTGTCTTCCAGGTTGACATTGATGAACTAGTTAATACTCCTGGGCACAATTATAACCTGACCAAACTCTCATTCAGTTCACATTTCTCCACTTATCTTAAGAGAGATATCATGAGTATGTTTATCAAATGACTTCCTGAAATCACAGTAAATTTTGCCTCTGGCACTAGCCTAGAATTACTCATTAAAGAACTATCTCAGAAAACAAAATAAGGTGAGTTCAATACAAGTTTTTCTGAGTAAATCCATGCTGTCTCTTGGGGCTTCTGCCTTTATTCCCAAATGCAAATAAGCTTTCAGTTTTGGGGTCATCATGGAATTTTACAAAATTTCCTTTTGAAACTCACAGAGCTATAGTTTCCTGGGTCTACCTAGATATCCTTGATGAAAATGGTTTCCAAACATTCACATATACCAGCTATTTTTTGTATTTTCCCACCACAAATCCATCTTTGCTATTAGTAGAAATCACGTGTGTGTGTGTGTGTGTGTGTGTGTGTGTGTGTGTGTGTGTGCATGTTTCCAGAAAAGGGTAGTAAATCTATACATCTCAGCACGGACAGGGCATATTTGCATCAGTCTGATGTGTTCTGGGAAAATTGCTGGGAAATTCTGATCTGAATCACCAGAACATAGCTCATTCTCAATTTGTTTCTCTTGCAGCCTTGGCTGCTCTTTGTCTTTTTCATCGATTCTTTTTTCTCTTCCCACCTTGTAGACTTTTGAATGATGTGTGATCTCATCTTTAAGTTCTCTAATCTTCTCTACATACTTTTCCTCTCAAAAATCTCACCCACTTTCATATCTAATGATCAATTAACTTTTTTTATTGAGGTATAATTGACATAACATTATATTACTTTCAGGTATACAATGTAATGATTCAATATTTGGATATATTGCAAAGTGAGCACCACAATAAGTTCAGTTAACATTCATCACCATACTTAGCTACAAATTTTTTTTTCTTGTGATGAGAACTTTCAAGATCCACTCTCTAGCTCCTTTCAAATATGCAATACAGTATTATTAACTATAGTCACCATGTTGTACATTACATTCCAATGACATTCATTTTAGAACTGGAAATTTATACATTTTAACAATTAACTTTTAATTAATCTTAAATCTATAGCTTCAGATCTTATCTCTGTCAGGATTTCTGGACTTTCATTTCCACTGATGGACATAATCACTTGGATTTACAATCATTGTCATGTAGGCAAACAATGTGATTATCTAGAAGAGAGACTATAATGATATTTTATATCCATTGAACTAAATATGTAGAACCAATCCTCAAAGTATATACAGAGAGGAGCCAACTACGTGCTAAATTTAAGGGACCACCACAAGACTTTACCTTCCCAAATATCTCCACAATAGATAGGCTTATCTTGGGATAAATAAGATTTAATGAAGGTAAGTGGAAAGTGGAGAAAGAAAGCTACTGAGCATGGGACTTGGTCTATGAAGGTGTTTCTGGGGAAGGCCTTTGGAAGAGGCTTGGGGCAGCCAAGGGGTGACTTGGTACTTTTGGGCACTTGGGGTGGAAAAGGTAAAAGAGAAGAGGACAGAAAGATGGTGAGGAAGACTTTATCTCTTTCCCATTTTTTTTCCGAAGCAAGCGTCTCAAGAACGTTCCTCCAACCCCCACCCCACCAGGTGATCAAAATTAGTGGAGGAGGGCCCAGGGACCGTCCTCACTCAGTTTGATGACAGCGCTCCACTGAATTGCTTGGTACAAAAGTAGCTCCCTGCTATTGCCTTATTAATCATCATGTAAACAGATGAACAGAAAGAGGGGAAAGGTTTGACCTGGGAATCTGGTATCAGTACAAACCGGCTTACTTATGCGCAGCAGTTCCTTGCAGCTCCCCTTCGGTCTTGTGGAAAAGTTACATGGCTGAAATTCAGGAGAACTGGGCTGCCTGCCCAGTGCTGACACTACTTTCTGTGATTTGGGGAAGGCAACTAATTAATCTTTTTCGGCCTCGGTTTCCTCAACTGTAAAATGAGATTTGATCAGATGATTGTTAAATCCCTTCCAGCACTAGAATTCTGGAACGGGAAATGCTGGGGGCGCAAGCCTTCATCTTCTCCCGAATAGTTTGTGACTTTAGGCGAGGCTCTTCATACTCTGTGCCTCCATCTACTCTTAGGAGTTTTTAGATATTACTACAGATTTAGCTTCGGTGCTCACCTTGGGGATAAAACTCCATCGCTAATCTGTTAGCAGGGCAAGAGGCACTGCATTCACTAAATTGCTTAATTCTACCTGTTGCATTTTTAGGTCAGAAAAATGAGAAGCACTTTACTCTCTCCAGGAGAAAATTCTGTGATGAATATATTCTTGTAATAGTTTAGTGGAATTGCTCTTTCTGACTCAAATAATTTTCCAGAGAAGATCAACACCATTTAAGGGAATCAGAATTGAACACAGTGATTCCTGGACAAGGTTTTTACGTCGTGCTTCTTGTTATCTGCCCACATGGTGTTTTGGGGGAATTATTACATCTGGCCTATAATATAAATGATAGAGATAATAGAGGACAAATGTGATCGAGTTGTTTAAAAGTGAAGATTACTGCCACCCTTTCATTTTGCTTTCTGTACCAATTGCACTGGAATGTACATGCGAAACAATGTCAGCAACAGTTCCTGACAGCTGTAAATTGTGGACCTTTACTTCTGTCCTAAATAATTGATGATCTATCATGTCTTTTAATTTGTATTAAAATAAAAGTGATTTATCAACAAAAGTAAATCTTGCTTTTTATTTAAAGGACTCTATTCCTTTAATTTTCCTTCTAAGAAAAATAAATAAAAGCAAGAAAAACTATTTTTACTAAGTATAAATGAGTTTGTTTTCTTTGGTAGCAATAACATTCATTTCTAAGTAAATGTGTGTGGTTGACAATGCAGAAAAATGTGCAGAATTGAAAAAAATAATAGGCTGTTGGACTTAGTATCTCTTAGAAATTTAGTTAAGAAAATGGGATGCATTTAATATTATTCTTTATTAATTTGACTAGTCAGTCTCAATCGAGGGTGGTTTTGCTCCCTAGGGGACATTTGGCAATTTCTATAGACATTTTTGGTTGTCACAGTTGGATGAAGGAGGGGTGCTACTGGCATCGTTAGAGGCCAAGAATGATGCTAAACATCCTACAACGCACAGGGCAGCACCCTGCAACAAAGAATTCTCTGGGCCAAAATGTCAATAGTGCTGATGCTGGGAAACTCTGATTTAGACAAATCAGACTAACCAAAGACCATGTGATATAAGACTAAGGTCCAAACAAGAAGACCAAGGTTTGGTAGCTTTCCTTTGCCTTAGAGAGGAACCCGAGTTTAAAAGTCTCAAGGCCATGCCACAAAAAAAGTCAGCTTGCTTGCTGGTCCTTGCTGCCTGGTGGTTGTATGATTGCACTAGACCTTGACATAGATTTAACCTGTGGAAAAGGACCTATAAAGAAGCTCTGAGAACTGTATTGACTTCAAGGAAAGATAAATCTTTCTCCATGAGATAACTGCAATAAGTGGGGAGATTTTTTTTTTTTAACTCTCAGGTCATAGGAAGTATTTTTTATTAATTTGGGGGCAGTTGAGAATCACATTGACTCTGCTTGTTCTTTTAGTTCTTTGGGAAAGAGAGAAACATTGGGAGCAGGCGACTTGGCAAAACAAAAAGTCAAGAGCTAATTATAGTCCAGCAGCTATGAATAGATAGTGAGCAATTTATCCTGAAAATCCATAATGATGTGATTTAAATCATGCTTTTGAAATCATGATACATTTACATTTTGTGAGTATTTGTAGGTTTTGTTACATGCTTAATTTATTTGTAATGCATAGGTTTTAAAGTCATTTAAACATTTCTCTAAATAATTTCATATTTATATTTCAGTTGGATTCTATCTTTTAGTACGTGTGCCTGGAAATATCCTCTTAGAGGCAGATTCTATGGGAACAAGATACAATCTAATTTCACGTATTAAGGTCTTCCAATGGGTAGTGCAAAAGAACAAAATCACAGCTTGGCGGTATGATAAAGAGGGAGAAGTAAAACCTGAAGTTGGGGTGGAATACAAAAGGACAATGGGAAAGGCAGCTAAAGATGGGGAAAATATAAGTGGTTTAGGGCGAGGCTGTGGTGTTTGAATAGCTGTCCCAGTGCCACTGTGAAATGCTTGGTTCCAGAGTTTAATAGGAGGAGCTCAGAGGGAAATAGCAGGGATAAGAGAAGAAAGACCAAGTAACGGTAGAGAGGAAGTAAGGGATGAGGACACTCACATTGCATTTACATTGGAAGACACAATTCAGATAGATAAGAAGGCTTCAACTCACTTCTTTTTTTGGAATGCACAATGACTCTAACCTCAAAACAAAAGTATGAATAGCTGAGGTTAAATAGTTTTCTTTACCTTATTCCTTTCTTCTTTCAATATTGTCTGCTTATTTCTCATTGGTTCTTTTAGTAGGCCAATACCTTCATCGTGGAAATCTTCCAAAGTCAGACTCATCCTTGTAATGTCTCCCTGCTACACAAAGTGATGGTTAGTGAGAACCTGGGCCAGGAAAGTTGGAAGAACAGTGCCAACAATAACCGCTTGGAATAAAACAGAGGCCACGTGTAACTTTTCAGTAAATGTATTCTACAAGAGACTGAAGTATTTCCATGATGTTCACATCACATTCCCTTCAAGTTCACAATTCTCCTCCTTCCTCACTCCTTTGATAAAGTTTATTGCCAGTAAATACTGGTTGTTCAAGGGCCCAGCAGGAAAAAAGTCATTGTTACGATAGATAGGATGCACCTCCAGGAGCATTCTCTAGAGAAAGGAACCATTGTGCATGGCAGTTTAAACCATTAGGAGAGTCTGGGGGAGAAGCAATGAGGTAGAAAAGACTAAAGATTCTAGTGGACAACAAAGTAGGAAATCCAGAGAATTCATACAAGCAAAATGTTTCAGAGACTCATGAAAAGTAGAAAGAAATATCGCTGAGTATGGTAAAGAAAAAAAATAACTGAGAACAAAGGAATGCTTCATGTGGGTGCTGATATTTTGTTCCTGTAGTTCATGGGGCTCCATTTTTGTCATGGAAATAGAGGGGATTTGCAAACAGCTGCATAGCCAGTGTCAGGCCGAAAAGACTTCATGAAGGTGAAATGAGCCAGAGGTACACAAAGTGACTGAACACTGGTTTAGGCTGATGATTATACTGCAACACAAGATTCTCTATTCCACACGGAACACAGTCATTAGATGGGCCTTAGAGAAACAAGCATGCTCCTCAGTGCACATGCTACACGGACTCAGAGGATTTGGGGAGACACTTACTGGGAAGATTCAGTTTTTAGTCTCAACTCTAAAACTTAGACTGGTTTGTATCACTGGTAAGTTACTCTGCTTTAGTACATGCTTGATACCTAATTCCAAAATGGGAGTGGTTGTGGAAAGAATGCTGGATTTTAAATTATACCTAAGTTCAAATTCCAGATCCACCACTACTCACTTTGGGCCCCAAGCAAAGCACTTTCATCGTCTTTGAACTTTACCTCTAAAACAAAGAAAACAACATTTGCCTTATCATCCTCACAAGGTTATTTGGAAATCACTGAGGTAATACATATGAAAATCCTTTGTAAATCTCGAATTGCTATACAAAAATAGAAAGGATTATTATGACTATTTCAGCCTTGACAGGGATCTCTGGGACTACTTTTTAATAACCCCTGCAAAAGAGAGCCATAGCATCACCTTAAAAACATAAAAACTAGACGTTTGTATTCTCACGCAACCATCTGTAGTGTGTTAGCGAGCATTCTTTGACCAGCTTTTGTTCACTCTGTAACTCATAAAGGCAATGCTGGTGCCTATTTCTTTTGCCAAAAAAGCCCTTTCTCATTTTTATATTCACCCAAATCAAACCTTTTTGAGCTATTGAACAATCCTTCTTCTCTGTACCAATCCTTTGAGCTTTTCCTACAAATGCCAATACTCTTTCTGGAGAACCTGTTTTAGGCAAAACCTAGTGTTAAATGTTGTGTGGGATGCTAAACTGAGCAGAGCCATAGGGTTTCTTCAAGTGTCATCAAGTAGAGGGGTTGGGATGGGATCAGTAGTTGCATGCGATGACCAGGGTGGGAAAGAACACAGGTGCTGTGGGAGGTCAGAGAAGGGGTGACACAGCTAAGGAAGGAGTCGTGGAGGAGGCAGTACTGAGCTGGGCTCTTAGAGGTGGTCAAATTTAGATAAGCGGAGATAGAAGGTCACGCACGTGAAGTAAAGGTCCAGAAGCAGGAAACTCGGGAGCATGGGGTAGGAGACCAGGGAAATAGGAAGCAACAAGGAATGGAGAAACCCGGTGATTTGAAACAGCGATCTGCCTCACAACACTGGAAGGTCTTGAGTCTGAACTCTATTTGGTAAGCAATGGAGAGTTTGTAGTGAAGTGTTTTGAAAGTAAAAATGACATTAGCAGAACTGTGTTTAGGAAGGGTGATCGCTGCAGTGGATAATTAGGAGGCTCTCGACTAGTACAAAAAAGAATCCAACTGGTGGACTGGGAATGAGAAGGGGGGGCGTGAAATCCTGACTATGGGGCGGGTAGAAGGAATGGGGAATGAGGAAGTGGGGAGAGGGAGTAAAAACAGCTTTCAGGAAGAATAGCCATGAAGGCGAAAGCTAGAAAGAGATATAACTTTAAGAGAGGATATTTTATTAAGTGGATCTCTCTCCAAGATGTACAACATAAATGGGAGGGATGCTGTGGACAATAGAGAGCAAAGAGTCAGAGGGAGCAGTGATTTTCAGGCTGTGTATTGAAAGTCAGGAGAAGAAACAGATCTTCAAGGGGTGGGGAGGAAATAATAAATGTAGAAAAAGAATATAAGATATATGGCACATGCATACATTACCGGTGGCATTATAATTGTAAAACATTTATGGAAAGCAATTTAACACATACATATTATTCTAATTCCATGTGTGTGTGTATATATATATATATATAAGGAACATTAACAACTTCATACCCGTTTACCCAAATCTGCTTTGGAGAATTTACACATAGGTAATAATACAAAAGAAAGAAAAAGTGTTATGCATTAAGATGTTCATAGTAGTGTCATTTAAAATAATAAAAAAAAAAAACAAAGTAAAAAAAAATCCAGATCTTTAACCAAATGGAAAAGATAATTTGGTTGGGCATCCATTGATTTAAAAGCTTGACAAACTATTTTGAATGGAATGAGTACTCAAATTTATGGCATGGAAATTCATGCAGAAAAAATGGTTGCTAGAAATATACATAATTCTACTCTGAACTGCAAGCGCACCATTACGTCTCAATAACAAGAATAATCACAGCAAGAACGAGGGGTGTCTTCTTAGTCAATACACGGGCCTACCCTGTAATTAGGTTCCCCTATTTCCTCGATTTTATAGATTAGGAAATTGAGTCTTAGGGAGATTAAGTAATTTATTCAAAATCACAAATCCAATACTTTGAGGAGTTGGTACTCCTCGGTGGCTGTGCTTCCCTCTAGAGCCTGTGCTTGCCATTCCCTCCATCCTAAATAACCAGTTCTTTCAGCCAGTTGTAAAAACTGCACTAATAAAACCAATTTTCGACCCACAAAGACAAAAGAATACATATATTTCTGTCTTTTAACTGGATTTTGCCTAAGCATGGACATCAGCATATGTTCTCTATATTTTTTACCGTCACTTTTTTATTCTATGAAAGATGCATGATTAGTTTAATACTTGCATGAAGCTAAATGTTCAATGAATATAGTACCTGAAGATTAGTTGTATTTTCTCTAGAGCCATGATTTGGAGGAAAAAGACACCCCTAACACATTACATTCATTATTTATGAACAAAAGCATAAGGCTACTTAATATAGACTTTGCTTTGATTTTAATGGCACACATTTATCCTTTAGGACATGATCCATGAAAATGTAAACGAGACACCTTAATTGTGTTTAGCCCTCATTCCAAGCAATATTTTTCTCTGCAGTGATGGAAAAGAAACAGAATTAATTATCAGAAACACCCAGATAATTATGTTAGAAAGCTGTGAAACAAATGTGCACATTATGTCCCTCGAGAATTTCCATTAGAACATCTTTGCACCAGAAGACACTCAATCAACACATTTTTATTTATATCACTTGAAAATACATATTCTGGGAAGAAGGAATTACCTTCAGTTTTTCTTCAAGCTCTGTTAGAGAGGCACATAATTCAGTAATAGATTCAAGAACCTCCTTGTGTTTTGCCACTATTTTCTCAGCATACTTCTGCCCTTCTTCAAAACCTGCGGAAGAGATGGGACAAAACTATTTTTAAAAGTCAAATCCTAGCAGGAAAAAAAAAATAAAGCCCAGGCGTTAATTAATCTCCCCAGTGTCTGGTGTAAGGGCTGGTATATAGTGAGTGCTTAATAAATACTTGCTGAACACATAAATAAATGAATATAGTCTTTTGCGGTATTCTAGAAAAATGGTTACAAGTGTTGTATCATGTCACTTTTATGTAACCTAAATAATGTTGCTATATTAATACTCTTAAAGCTTCATTCTAATCAGTTTTCTCCTGTTCAGAACACTCAGCGGTTCTTCCCTCCCTAGAAAAGCACACATTCAAGGCCCTCCGTGATATGGTTTCCACCTGCCTCTCCCAAATGTGTGTCACCCTGATTCCCTCACGTATTTCATCTCTGGCCAGACTGACCCAGTAAACTCTTCCTTCAAAATCCCACAGCCACTGAGTATTCTTTCCCGCTCTGGGAATGCCCTCTCCCCTCTCCCTATTTCTGTTCTTAAAACCCCACCCACTCTTCAATGCCAATATCTTTGTGAAAATGTTCTTAATCATTCCCAACTGGATTTTCTCTCTCCCTCTTGGAATAATAATAAAAATATGTGCCATGTAGTGAGTGCTTATGATTTGCCTGGGGCTAAGCACTTTATATGCGCTATCTAATGTCCTTGGCTAGGCTCTATTGGGTTTCACAAATGAGCAACCCGAGGCTCGAAAGAGCCTCTTCAGGTGACCCAGACAATAGCTGGAGGAGACAGGGTTTAAACCCAGGGCTATCACACTCTACAGCTTAGGCTAAACTTCATTGTGCATTATTATGGGCTGAAGTGTGTCCCTCCACAAAATTCACATGTTGAGGTCCCAATCCCCAGTATCTCAGAAGGTAACCATATTTGGAGACAATGTCTTTAAAGAGGTGAGTAAGCTTAAAAGAGGCCATTAGGGTGAGGCCCTAATCCAATGTTACTGGTGCCCTTCTAAGAAGGGGAAGATACACCAGGGGTGCCTGCGCACAAAGGGATGTCTTTGTGAAGAGGCAGCAAGAGAGGGACCAACTGCAGGCCAAGGAGAGAAGCCTCAGGAGAAACCAAGCCTGTCGGCGACTTGATCTTGGACTTCCAGCCTCCAAAACTGTGAGGGAATAAGTTTCTGTTGTTTAAGTCCCCCAGGCTGCGGTATTTTGTTACGGCAGCCCTGGAACACCAGTGCACACATTTTATACCTTCTTCACTGCTTTAACCATATCAAGACTTCTAGGCCTGGACTGTGGATCCTCCAATGAAAGAACTAGGTCTTATTTGTCTTTGCAGCAATCACAGCTCTTAGTACATAATAGGTACTCAAAATTTTTTTGAGATAAATGTATTTGCATTAAAACTTTGGATTCAGTAATGCTTGGGTGGCCTGCAAGAGTTGATATAACATTCCTAAAGTATCTCACTTGAAACAAATTCTTAAAAATGCATAGCTTTGATACTAAACAGATGAAGACACCTGCCATTCATTTATTCCTTCAATGATTCACTTAATCATCAAATATTTGTCAATCACTTAGTAAGCACCAGGAAGCAGTAAACTAACAGGCAAAATCCTTTCCCTCACAGAGCTTACACTCTGGTAAGGAAAGCCAGACAACAGACAAATAACCATACAGCGTGTCAGTTGATGATCATGGCTAGGAATAGAAAGAAAGCACGATACAGGACCATGCATGATGGGAGGGGAACATGACTTTTATGGTGTCTTGGTGAATATTTACCATGTCCTGAAATTGAATAGGCACTGAAATAAAGTGATAAAATATACTTTTTTTGCCCTCAAAGTGCTTATGGTCAGTAGAGAAGACAGACAAATGAACAGATAATTATGCTACAGTGTGAAAAGTACAGTAATAGAGAGAAACATATATAATATTATGGGAGCAGAGTGCCTCCAAAATGTTTTAGTGCACTCCTACAGTTACTATAGTAACAATCAGACATCAATTAGATTTCACGAATTTTTCAATCTGTATTTTATTTTTATGTTTCTACCCTTTTCCTTTGGAAAATCATTGGTAATTCATTCTCAATAATTTAATATTAAGTAGTACAGGATATATTGTTCTACAAAAATTGTATGGCTACCCTTGGAGAATACTTCATGTTGCAGGAGAAAATATTTATCTGGTAGCAGCTGTGGGCAGCCAAATGATGCATTTTATAGCAGCTGTTGCTATCCTCTTTCTGGGCTGGATTTGCCTGGTTACTGGGTATTGCTCTTGGCCTCTTAGTTAACAATATTAGGGAATTCATGAAACTTATCCCTTAGCACTCTCAAGGGCCATCATCACCCAAAGGGGCTTCTTAAATGCGGGCCTCCTTTAGATAGAAGGACTTCTCAGGCTGACAACTGTGTTATCTTTCCTAGCCATGAGAAGAGGAAAGCAGTACCTGTGAAACCGTAAGTTGAGTTCTCCCATTTATTCTACAGGTGAAAGGAAGGCAAGGATAAAATTTCCAGCTCTCTCTCTTTCTTTCTCTCTTTTTTGGTGAGGGAGATTGGCCTTGAGCTAACAGCCATGCCAATCTTCCTCTATTTTGTATGTGGGATGCCACCGCAGCATAGCTTGATGAGCGGTGTGTAGGTCCGCACCCAGGATCTGAACCCGCAAACCCTGGGCCACGGAAGCGGAGCACACAAACTTAACCACTACGTCACCAGGCCAGCCCCTTCCAGTTCTTTCTTTTATCCACACACTGTAGCCCTCACAGAAATGAGAAAGCTGTAGACTTCGGGCTTAGCTTTATACCTCCTTAAAGTTTCATGGGAGTTTTGTATGTTTTTCAAGGAATCACTCTAGTGGAAATTAGATTTTTTGGTCTACAGAAGCTGAGTATTGTTCTAGTTTTATTACCCTGGAGAAGATCAACAGGAATGGGGGAGAAAAGAGACTAGAGAAGGAGGGTTTACACAAGGAAGTTAAACATCCGCAGGCTTCATCTCCTATGGTCAGAAGTTCCTTCCTCAGTTCCCTGCTGTTAGTTTTGCAGATGTGGGTTCTTATCTTGAGCCTTTTCCGTGAACAGGTTGGTTAGTGAGAATGCTGAGGACTTGCCATGCTCTGCTTCCTGCTAGATTAGTTTCACTATAGGTTTGTTCAATGGCAAATCACCGGGTATCTTAAAAGAGGCCTCACCATATAAGCGCTGAGCGAGGTCACTGATCTCCTGAATCCTTGCCTCTTGCTGTGGCACTGAGGGTGTGATAAACTTATTGAACTGCTGGTGGAGAATTTCCACGGCTTCCTTTGTCTTGCACTCCGTGGAATATTTTCCAACTCTTACAACTGTGGCACTTGCATCTTCATACCAAAAGTGACACTAAATCAAAATGGGATAAAGTAGGATTAAAGAGACAGCATCCTTCTAAAATTCTTCATTTTGACCGCCGAAGTATCAAATTTCAATTTCCTCAAACTTTATATTCTTATTAGTTTGACCTTTCTAAGTCCTAACAAAGAAAATATCAAAGCATGATCAAATACTTTTGCACTTGGATATTAGAGTCAGATAAGAAAGTAAAGTAGGGAAATTCGTTAGATATTCCTGCCTTCTTGGATTTGCCTGAAGTCTAATTCCTTAGAGCAGTGTTGCAGACTCACAAGAATAGGCAGTACAAAAAATATACAGCACAGAAAGAACCCAGATATCAGCTAAAGGAAAGAAAAAGGCCCAAACACACAAAATCCTGGCTAATTAACTGAAATCATTAACAATACATGGATAAAGTATTGCCTGATTAACACTCTAATAAAACAAATTCTCTTTGAAAAATGAGATTTAGTCTACGGATTGAGGAAATATCATCTAAAGAACAGCATTTGACCTTTTTTAAATCGAAGGTTAGTCTTATTGTCAAAGCACCGTGGAGAATTGACACAGTTTCTCACTAAGAATAAATAACTGTGGTGGTAGGAATGCGTCTGCTCAAGGCCAGGAGCACTTAAACTGAGTGAGAAATAGAAACACACGACTCTGTTAGGAGCTGGCTTTGAATAAGTGCCACAGAACTACAGCAAACCCGTATATCAGACATAGAAGAACGAGCATCTTGATCCTCCTTAATGTGGTGTTAAATCTAAAAACTCTACTGCATGGGTGATAAAGAGAGAGGTTTCGTATCTCAGAATAATGGGCTACAAAGAACACTCGAGAACTTCAAGGGTAGAGCTTCTTCAGTAGGAAGTGTGCAAAATAATAACTTTAACTTGTCAAATTTCACATAATTTACGCATACTTTACCATTTATCCTCATTTTTGTACCTGAAAAATCTCAGTATCACCTTTTCTTTCGAAATATTTTCAAACTCTGTGAAATAAATAAGTAATTTTGAGTATTTTAAACAGATATGCAGCAGTGAACATAATTCCATGATGGTTAAACATCTTGAGTCGATGAGGTTATAGGGAAATGAGAAACCCTCACATGTTGCTGTTAAGAGTAAATTAGTAAAATCTTTTCAAAGAGCAATTGGCCAATACAATCAAAACCTTGTAACATTCATCCCCTTTGGTCCAGCAATTCTATTTTAGGACATTTTCCTGAGGAAATAATCAAGAAAAAGAGCATGATACATGGATTTAATGACAATAATAGCTAATGCAGTAGTGTTTTAAAGCAGCAGAGTTATTTTTTAAAACAACATTACACATGGATACCATTACAACAAGAAGAGGTTACCTCTTCTATCATCTCCTGGAGATGCTCAGTCAGGTCCAAATTCTTCTTGTAATCTGTCACAACTCTGTCAAACTCTTTTACATGTTTTTGCAAATCCTTCATGGCTTCCAGAAGAACACTAACTTTATTATTTGGATAATTTAATAAAGAAGTTTTATTTTCAACTTTTTCCATTTTCCTTTTTAAAGTCTGTGCAAAAAGAGAAAGTTGTAAATACAACATTCAATTTTTACTTATGAGGCGAGCTAGTGATTTAATATTAAGAGAAAGATTTGGAAAAAAATTTGTAGCTTCCTCCATTATAACGTGTTAAAATCATAATTATTTCAAAGGGATTTTCCTCCAGATGGTTTATTGATTCAGCATTTAGCAAACACATAGAAAATTTACCATATACCAGGATCTATTCCAGATTTTAAGACTGATACTATGATAAAGAAAAGACAATGGTCATAAAATTAACTATTTTGTTGTCCTCAGTAAGCTCGCTGTCTCCTAGGAAAGACACTCAATCTAGCCAGGATGTGGGACAATCTGGATAGGTATAAGGGGCTATGGGAGCAGCAGGGAAAGTTCCTAACATAGGCGAGTACAAGAAAAGGAAGAGAGGTGTACAAAAGGTGTGTGCATGTGTGCATGCACACGCGTGTTTGTGTGTGTGTTTGTGTGCGTTGGGAGGAAGAATGGAACCAAAGAGGCTGGATTCTGGCTCCATTCTGGAGCTGCCTCAAGAGACAAATCAATTTATCATATATTTTACACGAAGAACCCAATTATTATAAAAACGGAAAATTACCTTTTCAGTTCCAATGCTGTAAAAAAGCCCAAGATTTAGGCATCCAAAGTTGACATACAAATGATTTTACAATCATTGTAGTAGTGCACACACACACACACACACACACTTTCTCATTACCTGTAATTTTTCACCATACATATCAACTTGTTGAATTTGATATTTAAGAATCTTCAGATTCCGAGCTTTTTCATTTTTCTTAGTGTAATTAAACTTCAAATTGTTGAATTTCTTTTTGATATCTTTGAATGACTCTTTGAGCTGCAGTTCAATAAAAAGAAAGAGGTAATTTCCAAAATGGGAACACTAATATTCACTAGTAATAAATCAAAATATCTAACATTTCAAAATATTCATAATCTTAAAAATGTATTCAGAGTGACTGTCAATAGAAAAAAAGTCTGCGAAGTGAACACATAATGTGAATTTAAACATATCCTCAAAGTATAAGTAATTATAAATTGTTCTCAGTAATTTTTGATTTGTAATTTATAATTAAGATTACAGTTATAGAACATCTTTTGGCCTCTAAGCAAGAACATTTTTATCATATTATACACTATCAACGACTCTAATTTTCTTATTCGTATTTATTTAACATCGTTTTCCCCATTCACTCTGTTCTCTATGTGCTAATATTTGTCCCAGAGCCTCCCATCTCCCAACACTCTGTTAGAGCCATCAGGTACAAATTTATCAAGGCTCCAAGGAGCTGTTCATGTTGCAGAGGTCAATGAAGTGTTTACATTTAAACCACCAAGGACATTAGTGGGGTGGAAGAGGAGACCTAATTTGAGATTTAGCAGGAAAAGGACATTATTTGCCCAAATCCAGCTAAAAATTATTTTTCATGAGCAGTTTTCAGAAGAGATTTACTCTATAGATGTAGGCCATTCGCTTCAGAGGTCCTTCAAAAATGGAAAGTAAAGTGACAGTGTCACCGGTGATGGCATGCTAACTTGTATATAAACAGAGTATATGGCTATACATTGAGAATAGGGTATACATTATGACAGTATTAAAAAATAGCTTGACTTTACCAGTGAACCAAAATTCTAAGCAGTCCACTTCCATTAAATGCTGCACTTTCTATGCCCTTCTCCATATTCAAGAAGAATAAATATATTGACAGGCAATGCTCTCTTTATATTATCAGCAAAGAGAAGTACAGAGAAAACATAAAATTTCTCAGATTATATGGAAGCATTTAACAGGAAGAAAGAACAATGTCATGGTTGATAAATTTGAGCTATGATAAGAAAAGTCAGAAATACATTAAAATTATTTTCAATGACAGCAAATAAATTATTTGGGAGGGAATAAAGGCTGTGTACACGCTAGATTTTAGACCCATAATGCAGAAAAACATATTTACCCTAGAAAATGTTTGCTTTCTCAAAAGGCTTATTTCAAATTCTGCATGTTATCAAAACAAATCTTTGACCTTATCTTTCACACTTCCTGGAGACAATTATCTGTAAAGCCCTAGCAGACTTGCATCCATGGAAATTATTACACTGATGCAATTTTTGCATCTGACACACCTCTACTTAATCAGTTTTGTTTATCTTATATAGTAAATAAAATTGTTGAACACTAGTTTTAGGCTACAAACTAAACCTAGCATAGAGACCATATCAAACAGTTAAACTGAAAAATCAGTAACATTCTGAAGGAGTGGAAGGACCTATAGCTTCAAAATTTGAAAACTATTTCACCATTAGAACTCAGGAAAATATTTAAAATTACATATTTAGTGGGCATATTTGTGAAATAACCAATTAATATTTAAATTCTTTGGTATTTGGTGTTTTAATATGTATGTGTTTGATTTTAGAAGGAAAGGACAAATGAGGTCAATTTTATAGGATTCAGATACAAAGGGACTACATCCTTAGTTAGTCACATAAAAGTCTGGCAAGAACTTTCTCCCCGAAGTCATAAGCTGCCACGATAGGTGTAATAACTACCACATCTGAGGAAACCAGAGATTCTTATATTAAAAAACATGTCCTCAATGGGGAGTTATTGTTTAATGAGTACAGAATTTCTGCTTAGGATGTTGAAAAAGTTCTGGAAATGAACGGTAATGATGGTAGTACAACAATGCGAATGTACTTAATATCACTTAACTGCGTCCTTAAAATGGTTAAGATGGTAAATTTTATGTTATGTGAATTTTACTACAATTGAAAATACAATTCTTATTTATTTAATTTATTTTTTTGAGGAAGATTAGCCCTGAGCTAACATCTGCTGCCAATCCTCCTCTCTTTGCAGAGGAGGACTGGCCCTGAGCTAACATCTGTGCCCATCTTCCTCTACTTTATATGTGGGACACCTGCCACAGCATGACTTGACAAGCAGTGCATAGGTCTGCACCCAGGATCCGAACTGGAGATCCCTGGGCCACGGAAGTAGAGCATGTGAACTTAACTGCTGTACCACCAGGCTGGCCCCCAAATACAATTTTTATTTTTAATAAACATAAATAAGAGGTTGGCCCAGTGGCGGAGTGGTTAAGTTCATGTGCTCCGCTTCGGTAGCCGAGGGTTCAGATCCCAGGTATGGACCTACACACCACTCATCAAGCCATGCTGTGGCAGCATCCCACATACAAAATAGAGAAAGACTGGCAACAGATGTTAGCTCAGGGCCAACCTTCCTCACCAATAAATAAATAAATAAAAATAAACATAAATAAAATAAAAGGAAAAAAAAGTCCTGTCATTAACATCTATCCATTGGAAAATGAAATTTTATATTCCTTTTTTCCTTACTGGAACATGGCATATATTATAAACTTCAGACTAGAGAAAGGAAGGGGGGTTCTCTCATCAACCTGATAACCACTGGGTTGCATCTGCTTGTTTAAACGGGAAAGATCAACATCTATTTGAAAACTATGTGATGAACGCAGAAAGGCTGAGATTTAACACTTTAACTCTAAACCATGAAATTCCAAGTCTACTTTGGATTAAGAAATTTAAGACTGATAAACGATGAGTGAAATTTAATTTCTGTTTGCTTCCGAATGTACGCACTTCTGAAGATGATTTATAAGGCCAAAGAATGTTTTGGTGCTCTGGATATGTGAAATGGAATCAGCTTCTTTCTGACACATGAGCTCCTTTAACCAAGTTGCTGGCACTTATCTCTTTTGGACCCACTGGAAATCCATTTTAAATCCTGTGCCTTTCCCAGCTCAGATTCAGGACTATTGCAGATATGAGTGGAAGGCAGCATGCATGACCTACCTTCAGCAACTGAGGTTTTCAGAAAAATCTAGCCATGCCTAATTTTCTTACCTGTGCATTCCAATCTGAAAACTTAACTTCCTGTCTAATCCCCCCACAACTTGTGATCATGTTTTTAAAGGAACTGAGTGTCATGGTGGCTTGGCTGTGGTATCATTGTTCATGCAGCTGTTTCTAACTTTAGTTAGCTTGTCAACAATGGAGAATGGTGGAGATGGCTAGGACAACTGCTCAACTGGGGCACATAAGCAAAAAAAAAAAAAAAAAGCCACCCATAGTTTGGGGCAAGATAAGTTTTACCCTATTAGAAACCTTTAAATGTCATAATTCATATTAATAAAATTTCTGAAAGTCTTAAGCAAATGAAGAGAAAGATATTTTTTTCTAAGGAATAGTGTGATTTTCCTGTCTTTCTACTTGCTCGGCTCCTCCATATTTGCTACGGAGTAAGTAGACTAAGTTAGTATAGCTATACTTAGGAAAAAAATTGTTAAGACTTTAAAACTGTAGTTCTTTTGAAACTAGTAGAATGAGCATCTTCACCAAATTTCCCAGGGAGCAGTAAGCCTCTTGCAGGGTTAGGAATGAGCAAAGCCTCTTTGAGACGAAGCAGAAGGGAAAGAGGCTGACAGTAAGGCTGGCTTGCTATTCTTAGTCTTGACGAAGCTGGTGGAGGCAACTTTGGCACAAGAATGAATTACTTGTGAGTCTGTTGCTGGCAAGGCCAATCTACGTGAGGGATATGGGACATTTTAAAACTGAGGAAATGTGTTTAAAACAAAAGCCTTTCATTAGAACTATGGGATATGTTTGGCCAAAAGCAAAAATACAAAACAAGTAGTCTATTTCTCTTAACATACACTTCACGAGCTTCATTTCTTGACCATTACTTTGTCCACTGCAGAAAAAAGCTTTTTAATACTCGTTTCCAGTAACAGAAGGTTGCAATGTTATCACCACCCAAGGATGCCTGAATTTAAAATGATGGGACCTAAAGACTCATAATTTAACCCAAATGATTTGCCACAATTATTAATGGCAGAATACTAAGCCTTAGTGCTGGAGAGACTCCAACACAAGACTTTCTTGACCTCCCTCCATTCGGCAACCACATCGCCATCTTCCTGTACTTAAGGCCAGAATTGTAGCGGCAGAAAGTGGGGCAGCTCTAAAAGAGGTGACAATTGCTCCATTTTAAATTGTAGGTGGCAGCATGTCTCAGTAACGGGTATTTTATCCACTCTGAAAATTCTGTGTGCTCCGAATATATTTAGGTTTTATTTTCTGGATGTGATAACTATGATTTTAAACTTCAGCTCTCTCTATTCTTCAGAAAGAAGAGTCCTGTTGCAGATGTTAAATGCTAAACTTTTAAGAGATTTTAATTCTATGGGATGAACGTTTTCAGAATAAATTATAATCGTTCCTACCTCTTACATATACCATCAAAATGGACCGTGGTGGAGCCTGATAATGGGCAGCTATGACTGTGAATTCCCATGGGATTTAACTTGCCCTGGACTTCCAAGTTTCCTGAGGACTTTTGTGTTCTTATGACCTGGCACACAGTAGCTTCATTAATGATATTTGTTGAATACGATAAAAAATTTAGATTTTTTTCTTAAAATGATGAATTAGGGTTATCAATCTGGAAAATAATAATTATCCGTACTATCCCATAGTGCTGCCCTCATTGGGTGTTTTGCCCATTTATACACTCTTTCTCTGCTTCCTTTCCTGCTTGTGGGCGACTGTCCGTGGTCATTTTGTCCACAGCAAAGCGCTATATGACCTTAGGAGGTTTAATTTTATTAGTTGTAAATGTGTCTATAGCAGCACCATTCGCCTATCCTAATTTACTGCTTCTAATCTTCGTATCCTTAGAACTCAGATGACGGACACACAAATTGACAAAAGAATATGTGGGACTGGAACACAAGACTCTGACATACGGAATATACATACACTAAGTCTTCTTCTGTTTCCTTCCTGATGGACAAGATGTTGCTACAGTGTAAAAATTTCAGGCTGAAGTAATATAATTATACGAAAGCTTCTGTTTGAAAAATTTATTTTGAGAAAATGGATATCAACCCCATTCTGTCATTACTATTCTTTTCAGCAAAGTAGTTGTTTGTGACCCATAATGAGATTTCAGTTACAAATTTCCACCAACATCAGGTAAATGTAAAGGTAATTTTTTTGGTGAGGTTGAAAGCAGAAAACATGCTCAATATGAACTTATTACATTTCTAAATAGAGACGTGTAAAGAATGAGTAACTAATGACGTTCTGTCATGTAACAAGGCAGAAAATGTCTATAATGCTGTGTATTAACAACTTATTTATATTGCCAGGCAAGAAAATATATAGTGAAATTCAACATTCATGCATACAAATGTATCTTTGTGTGAAATGGATGGAAAAAACCTCAACAAAATCTGGCAGTCTGAAGACTGTGTTTTCTCGTAGGTAGAAATGGAGAAAATGAGGTTTTGTAATTTCCTATGTCTTATGTAGTGTATGAAGTTAGAAAATAATAACATTTTACCCAAAGATAATCAAGGCAAAAAACCATGGTTCCTCGTCTTTAAGGAAGTATCACATCACATTAAAAAAAAAAATCTCATTTAGAACCTCACTTTATTTTTCCTTAAGGCACCGAGTCCTTTTCTAAGGGCCTTTAGTGCAGTTAAAACCACGAACGTTAGTTATGGCATTGCCAAGGAAGTAATTTTGACTCCAACAGTCAAGTGAACTGTGCTATTATATCAGATCATAGAGTTTATAACAGATACGCTAGAAAATAAGGAATAGAAGAGGAAATAGAAAAAGGATATATTTAGCCTCAGACCATGAAGCGGTTGAATCGGCTAAAATATTAAGTAAATAATGAAATATGAGTTTAGCAAGTGACAAGAATGTTGGTGCCCAGCAAAGGTTGGTGCCAAATAAACGAGCCTCTGGCCCGACGCTGACTCCCTGAAACACTACGGGCAGAAACGCTGCAGTCCTGAAGCATATTGCTCAAATGAAAACTGTACAGATCTCAGTTTTCTCATGTGAAAAATGAAGACGTTGAACTAGACATCCTCTAAAATCTATTTCAACTCAGAGCCCCTGAACTTCCAAGAAGCACTTTAAGCACATTGGAAGCAAAACAATGCGTTTTTTTAAATCAACTTAGACAATCTAATGCTATGCTTGGTCTAGCTCCCTGGTGGGGCATCTGACTTTATGTTAATTATACGGAAAAAAAAAAAATAGTATAACATGCTGCTTTTATTTTACATAATGTTTCAAGTACCTATACCAAATACTAATAGTGATGATAATAATAATGTCTGGGTGTCAAACATTATTACCACTTGGAATCTGACCATCTGTTTGTGCTCTGATATTCACAATACAAACTAGAACACACATCTTTATTTCACTAAAGGGCACTAAGTCTATGGCCATACCACCCTGAATGTGCCTGATCTTGTCTAAGGGCACTGAAGACATTCTTTCTGATTATTTTCTCATCAGGCGTGTGTTGGAAAGTCCAGGGTGTGTATGATACACTGTGACATGCCTACTATATCTCTACAAGAAAGGAAAGAGAAAAGTAGCAAAGATTTTCAAAGATCCTTTAAATGTGAAACTGTAACTTACATGGAAGATTACTTGGATTTGAAGTAGAAGCAAAAGGGAAGAATAGCTCTGTTAATATTGAAGATCACCTTAAAGTGATATTTGATTCCTAAATCGGACCCGCACGTATCTGTTTGCTCATTCCTGTTACGGTACAGACAATCCTGGGGTGTCCCTACTATGACTGGAAGGGATATCTGTTGTCCCAGCCGGCTGGCTCCCAGCACCACTCATCACGAGGTAGCCTTGTAAATAGAACCACAGTGGGAAGGGCCTGAACAGAGAGACCCAGCTCCGTAAATGCCACAGCTCTGCAGGGAGATGCAGACTGAACCATGGGGAGCTGGGAAGAACCCTTAGCCTGCCTGACTGTGGTTTCAGTAAACATAGCGCCGAACATCCGAGCAGGGAGAGAGATTTTTGGCAAGACCAAAGTTTACCCAAAAAAAGGGAGGAAGAAGAAGAAGAAAGAGGATAACTTTGGGAAAGATAGTAAAAAAACTGTGTCCATGGCTGTGAATTCTAATTTTATAGCCTTGGGGAGAATAATGCTCTCTTTAAGATTGTTTTCCCCAACAAGACCTGACTGAAGTGCTGTTAGTTGCAGTACAGGAACGGGGAGAGGCCATTCCACTACAAGAGGGCAGGCTACAGCATGGATTCAACCCCCAATGAATTAACAAGTCTCTAGCTCAAAGTGACTCCCTGGAACACAGACTCTGAGCAGAGACTCTGCAGTCCTGTGGCACACTGCGAAATTGAAAATCGTTACTGGTGTTAGTTCCTGTTTCCCTCCTGAACAGGATGCAAGTGGCCTCTCCTGCTCTCTCCCCTCTCACTTTCCTTCCAGCCACGCTCCCTTCCTGCACTTGCCTGTGGTCTACAGAGTGTGGCCTGCAGGAAGGGGCACTTCAGAACTAGAACACCATTCAAATTTAGCATCATTACACTTTAATTCGGGCTCTAAGATTATTTGATAATATTTGATACTCACTGGGCCTAGATTGTCTAAACAGCATACACAGAACATTCGAGAAGGTTTACCCCTTCGTTTTTCCTCCACTCTCTTTCCTAATGGACTTGTGACTAATAAAATCAGAAACCTTTTGCTCTTAATGGAGACAAATCTGGAATTACGGCAGCTGTGTTCTGCTGTCAGTCAAGAATCAGGACCCTTGTTATGCATATTTGTTTTCCCCCCAGAACAAGCAAGCCTTTGAATGGAAGTTTATCCAGGGCAGGATGGTTGCGGTGCAGGACGTGTCGGGGTGGGGTTCGGGTAGAATTGAGGGAGAGGAGGTGGAATTGCGTGTGTCTGTGTGTGGCCGGGGTGCATGGAGGCTGAGGACTTGCATCTGTTATTCCTTTCTCTCTAGGACGTGTTTTGCCGGAAAAGCCACTCCGTTTGAGTAAATACGAAACCAGCCACTTGACTTTGGTGATAATACTTTGTAGCCTCTGAGGCAAAAAGCCTGCTCCGGTGGCCCTCATCACCTCCGTCAGCATGAGTCAGTGGTACTTAAATAGAATCTCAGCAGCCTGGAGCCGGGCGCAAAGGGACTGTGTCACCCTTTCCGCCCTGATGAGCTGTATCCTCTTGAGCAAATGGCTGCTATAAGGGTTTGGGGGCGGGGGAGGGGCGGGCAGAAAGCAAACCAAAAAACTGGAATACTGCATTTTAGGTTTTTCTATGCATTGACAACATACTGACTCTTCAAAAAATTGGGAGCTTGAGGTTTACTCAAACTTTCTGAGCTCTGAGGCCATTGCTTAGAGCATTAAAGGTCAAGGGTGAAAAAAGTCTCCTGATTCATTGTGTGTATTATGTGCGCGTGCGCATGCGTGCGCGTGTGTGGCCTTTAAGGTACACGCTTTAGGTTCCTAGCAGGTTTTTTGGCAACGTGTCAGTTGTGACCCTTGCACCCTCACCTCGTTTATCTCGTCCCTTGTGGTGCAGTACTCCAAGCTGCGGGTCAGGGTCCTGCCATACTCCTCGGCCTCGGCCCGCCAGCTCACACTGTCCCGCTCAAGGGTGTCCAGCTGCTGCTGTAGGTTCTTCGCGGAAACATTAGAGCAGTTCTAAAAACCAAAGGGAAGCGGAAGTGAGAAGGGAACGGGCAAAACAGCCGCGAGACGAATATGCTATTTACCTGCATTAGGAGATTCACAAAGGACACTTTTAAAAAAAAAAGGCTCCTGATTTCTTTTACCTAAAGCATATGAATATAATGATTTCAGAAAGAAGCCAGACACCCAACAAGATGGGAAAGGCAAAAAGCTGCTACATTTCCCGTCTTGAAACTTCGGTTTTGAAGATTAGCTCATCACACCCAACTCCTCGGAGACACCATTCATTATAAGGTATAATTTTTACTTCAAAAAAGGCATAAAATATGCATTAGAAATATTCGCCTTCTGCACTGTAATTTTCCCGTCAGCTTGAGCTTCACCTCGGGTTCCTTACGCAAGCGCTCCAATCTCGGCGCAGCGCGGAGGGCTGCTGAGACCAAGGCCAGACTTGGATTGGAGAACAATTTACATTATTCGTGCGAAATGAGACTCTTACTTTTTTTTCTTTTTAAACTAATAAAATAAAACTCTTTAAAAAGCAAGCTCCTTCTTGGTAAAAGTTCTATTAACAGCAACAGATATTTTGTATTTCTCTTTCTTTCAGTTAAAAAAAAAAACCACTTTAGGTTCGCTACCTTCCGTAAAGTTTGGTGGATATCTTAAATGATCTTTAAAATAAAATTGGCTATATGATTTTATTAAGTTATACATATTGGATAGAATTAACATAATCTTTTCTTTCTTCAAATTAGGAATTTGGAGAAAAATATTTTTTTAAAAAATCAGTTAATCCAATGTTACTGCAATTAAAAAATAAAAAAATCAAATCAAATATGAAAAAAAATCAGAGCTCGCTGTGCTATTTATGAAAATTTGATCTGGAATTATTTCCTTCTCTTTTAGGCTCCTTTCTTAAGGTCAGCCCAGTGGAATAAAGAGATGGAGTGACTGGTGCCTGGAGCCCTGGGTGGAGCTCCATTCTGGCTTTTATGCATAAAGCAGCTTCTCTGAGATCAGATTCTCCATCTATAAAATGAGAGTCCTAGGCTCCATGGTCTGTCAGATGGATACCCTCCAGATCTGGAATGCTAAACAGCATTGCCCAATTGAAACATAACGTGAGCCATATAAATAATTTTAAATTTTCTAGTAGTCATATTAAGAAGTAAAAAGAAACAGGTAAAATTAATTTCATAATATAGTTCATTGAACCAAATATGTCCAAATATCATTTTAACATGTAACCAAATATAAAAATATTAATAAGTTTTTTTCTCATACTAAGTCTTTGAAATCTGGTGCATATTTCACACTTAGAGCACATCTCAATTGTTTGCTAAATTCCTCTCAGAAATATTTGATCTGTATTTAAATTTCATAGAGTTTACAGTTTTAAAAGCAGATTCATTTATCCAAATTATTCCCAACATACTTAAAAGCTTTCCAATAACTATAGTGAGGATCAGTTTTAAATATAAATTAATTAGAGTTAAGTAAAATTAAAAGTTTAGTTCCTTAATTGCATTAAGCACATTTTAAAAGTGAAAACCCAGTTGCCATATTGGACAACACGGCTCTACAATTTTATATTTTTCATTAGCGTGAGAATAGATGTATTAAACAACTTTTATAGTCAGATTTTTTTCTCCTTAATATTTTTCTCTTTTGTTGTAGGTGGTAGAAACTCACCATAAATAACTACCCCAATGATTTAATATTTTTTTTAATGTAACATATGTTAAGCAATCTGCCTGGCTTCTTTCCTATGCTAGCCCACTTCCCAGCTACAATTAGGGATAAATGATGGTGTTCTCAGTTGCTTACAGGCCGCTGCACTGATGAGATGATCTCCACTCCCAGGGAAAGGGCCAATTTATGGAGATGGTCTATATGGGCCTGCTTTTCCCGAGAGCGACTGAGGTAAACCTGGGCATCATGAGCATCATCCACTTCCGTTGGCCGTTCTAGAAACTCCAGTCCTTTTGATTTGATGAGACGTCCCAGCTGGAATTTTGGGCATTCACAGTTAGCATGTTTCATATTTTTATTATGAAAACAGATTTTTTTAAAAGCCTATTTCCTATAATATATGTTACTAGCTGGTCAAAATGCTGCCAAGCCCATTGACAATTATTAGTGTTATACCTAAATAAGTGTTACAATGCTGCAAATCAATAGGTAAAATTGAGGGACTAATATTATCATTTGTATTAAAGAAGAAAGTACTCTTGTTTTGGTCATGGCCTAAAACCTTAGCAAGATCTAAATGTGAGGTCTGAGTAAATTCAGAGCCTATTTTAAAAGGGTATCAATACATCTCCATTTTCTGTTAATAGACACTAATAACTGTGAAGTTTTTGTAAAAACAACCACCGCCATCAATAACAAATAAATATTTACTGAGCCCTATACGATGTCAGATACTTGAGATACAGAAAAATTGAATTTGTTTTCTTCCGTCAAAGAGCTTACACTCAAGTTGGTGAGAAAAGAGCTATGTTTACCGAAAAGTAATTAGGAATCAAGATGCTAAAAATAACAGCTGTGTTGAATAAGCAATGAGAGTTCTGGGAATTTAGAAGAGAGAAATCACTCCAAGTAGGCAGGATTGCTGGAAGCGGGGTCAGGGTTTAGACAGCAGAGAGGAGTCAGAGGCTCAGAGTTAGGAATGTGTGTGCCATCTTTGAGGGACAAAGAAGAGCTCCGTTGAGCTGGGACATAAGGGAGGATGGGCATAGTGAGAGAAAAGTTAGGCGCCAGGTTGTGGAAAGCTTCTAGTATCAGAATAAGCAATTTGGCCTTTCTTTATTACATAATAATTAATATTTAGTTTCATAGTTTAAGACGGAGGGCCTTCCAGACATCCATGACAAGTCTGACCTCTTCCTTTACTTGGTGGAACCGGACTGTCTTGTACAGGATATCTTCGTAATCTCGGATTCTCTCTTTCTGTTTCTGATGGAGGTGAATAAGGTCCTTCAGCTGTTGAGACTTCTCTTTCACAGGGGCTCCTTTGCCACTTAACTCTTCTGATTCTTTTATAATGTATTGAACCTCGTCACTCAGTTGCTAAAAAGTTAGAAGTGGTAAGAGGAATGAGCTTTTAGAGAGCTTTTTACTTTACAACTGACTGTGAAGATCTAAATAACGAATCATTCTGTCATTTGTTAACATATACTTATTGTGAGCCTCCACCCCTGCAACTCCAGCCTTTGTGCTTGATGCTAGGGATATATTATTCCATGCCTTTCTACTCAGAAATTTTAAAAAAATTATGAGCAGTGCAAAAAAAGTGTTTCAAAGCTAGGTGGTGAAATGGAAAGTTATATATTTCTATGACACACCAAGTATTCTAGTCATCTGTTAAATAAAAGTATTTTAGATATTTTACGAAGCCATGGTCATCTCTGATATTTAATACGGACTAGAATCAGGTAGTATGGTAAGAACACCATGAGAAGACAATGTAGAAATATGTTGGGGGAATTACTTGTCCTTTGTGATAAAAGAATGATCAGAATGAACCACCAGCTGAGCAGCACAGTAGATATGCTGCTTTAAAATCAATCATCCCAGAATCCACAAATAGCTGTCACATGTAGGGAGGGGTAAACTGCCTTCCTTTTACCCAGCACTGCTCAGATATCCCTTATAGGAATTCAGATCCTGGGGTAGAACTTGCAAAGGGTGGACATCTCAAAGAGGAAGCCGCTATAATTTCAGAAGTGGATTTTATATCAAAGATAAAAGTAATGGAAATGACTTAGGCTAAGAAAATAATCTTCAGAAGAATAGCTTAATAAGGTTCTTCAAGCTGAAATCAAGCTTGTGGGCATCAAATATATGCATGTCACAGGGAAAGAGCCAAAGAAGGTTGGGAATGGTCCTCAATTAGAGAAGTTACGCGCACACATACACACTCGCACATGTGCAGGGGCACATGCATGTGTGCGCACACGAAATGCAAATAAACATATAATATAGGGTATATCGAAGAACCTCACATGTAGGCTAACTGAATTTTCTAAGAGTTTAGAGGAAAGAGTTCACTGTGGGCTACAATGGTGTGTGTGTTTTTTGTGTGTAGGGTGGTCATATATTACATCAGTTTTGTCTTAAAGGAATCTAAATTAGATATTCCCTAAATCTTCAATCGTCTGATTCTGGCATTCTCTAAAGCCAACACTAACGAAGTAGTGGCAAACAGAAATGCAGGTATCTTATCTTTGCAACAAAGAACAAGAATCCAGGCAGGAGGATAAAGCGACTGGCTACTATTTTTGGGAGTCGTGTTAGGTGTAGGGGTGGCAGGAGGTGCGGGATATGAAATGCATTTAGCAGTCAGGGGCTGGGAATATGACTTGGTTTTATCTCTGATATCCTGAGGGCTCCCTGAGAGGGAGAATGAGAGAGCACAGCAAAATTCCTGGGAGGGTGGTAGGGGTCTGGGGTGCCAGTGGTTGGGGACAGTGACATCACAGTGGTGATTTCACAGACGGAGGCTAGACTCTCTGTGTCAGAAGTTGCCCATCCTTACTTTGAGATGTTTCCATCTAAAACACATCTATACCCCTTAAGAAAATACTTAGAGTGAAGACATGATAAATATATTAATAAGGAACTAATTTAATGCAAATTAAGATAATCTAAGATAAGAATATGTTAAAGATATTTTTTAGCCTGAATGTTCATGTGTCACCAAATATAGAACACTGAAGAAAAACAGTAAGAAAAATGTTTTTAAAGTGAATTTTTAGACAAGCAATGCTTTTGTTTAGAAAAATTAGTAATTCACCAGTCTGTGAAAATTAATTAGGTAAACCACAACCAAATAGATTTTAAATTTTTCTTCCATTCACCCAAGTCCATCAATCTATTTCTTCACCTGGAATTGAGGCTTCATTTCATTCCATTTTTTCCGTAGACCTAAAATGGTCTCAAGGTTCCCTCCAAGGTCAAGCGCAGACACAGGCATAAGTGCTTCCTGAAGAAGTTTTAAGCTGTGAGTAGTCTGAAATAAACATTGGATAGTTATGCATATGTATTCCGTGACATCGCCAGCAAATACGATATGATCATTCCAGTGATGATGTGATGTGTCATCAAACTTTTCAATCTCCATGAAAACACTCACCACCTCGAGTGATCTTGTGGTTCTAAACCATGAATGAACAAAAGCACGGGACCTGGGTTTCCTTTACCTTTTTCGCTTTTATTGTGGTAAAATATACATGTCAAAATTTACCATTTTAAGTGTGCAGTTCAATGGCATTAGTACATTCACACTGGTGTGCAACCATTACCACCATCCACCTCCAGAACTTTTTCATCCTCCCAAACAGAAACTCTGTGCCCATTAAACACTAACTCCTCATTCTCCCTCCCCGCAGGCCCTGGTAATCTCTACTCTGTTTTTTCTGTCTGTGAATTTCATTACTCTAGGCATCTCATATAAGTGGAATCATATAGTATTGATCTTTTTGTGTCTGGGTCCTTTCACTCAGAACAATGTTTTCAGGTTTTCTCCGTGTTGTAGCATCTGTCTGGATTTCATTCCTTGTTAAGGCTGAATAACATCCGGCGCATGCCCTCTCACCTTTGTAAGTTGCTCTTTGAATGCTCCCCACTGCTGTTTCACAGGCTTGCTTGCAGTGGCTTTAAGTTGCCATACCATCCGAAGGCGGCCGAGTTCTTCCCTTTCTGCCTTCTGTCTTTCCATAGTGTTCTCTATAATGTGCACCTCACTTTTCACATTTAATATTTCATTCTCTTTTGCCTGTTAAATTAATAATCCATATTATGGCTTTTCTTTCCCAAGAAGTACAATAGTTTTGCATAAAATGATTCTAGGAGGCAAACTATTGATCACGGCCAAAGCACAGCTCAGTTCTGATACCAAGACAAGGCTGAAAAGGCCGTGAGAGGCTCTCAGAGCCCATATTCTATGCTTGGAAGCTGGTCCTGGATTCTTCAAGACCCCAGTGGTGTTTGAGTCCCCTGCTAGTGTCCGGTTATTTCCTGGGCTTGAGGCATGATTAAGCGCTGGGATCTAGAAGTGGTGAAGTCAAGATTGTTTTAATGCATAAGTTTCGAAGTGTATTGCACTTTTTATTTTAACATACTCGTTAGAATATGTCAAAATCTCAATATCGTGGAATATGAGGGGGTAGCTTGTTTTGGGCCAGTTTTTCTCCTGAAACTATCCCATTGTATATCTTACAATTATTTTAAACTTCCCTAGTGAGCAGTTCCTCAAGTTACTCCCTTTTGTGAGAACTGAATTTTGCGGCTTATATATCTCTATATTTGTACCTCTGTGTGCACCAGAAGCACAATATCTAAATTCAAAGACCTCTTCTCAACTTCGATATGTTCTGGCTGACTGATTTGAAATCCTTTGAAGAATGGTTTTAAACAAGGGGAAATTCAATTGGAGGATGAAAGATAAGAGAGGTAAAGAGTAAGACCACGTACTTTTTTATGTGCAAACATCAAAAAATGCAGAAGAATATTTGTTTGGCAAAACAGTGGTTTTTACTTTGATGGCCAGCCTTTCTCAATAAATCCTTGAATTTCTAAGGAGGAATTGCACATGGATTTCTATAAGGGCAGTGACAGCTAGGTATCTAAAAGCTAAGGAATCTTTTAGATTGTAGTCAGAAGATAGTATCTTAAATATGTAACAAAATAATTTAAATAATAAGCCATCTTATTTTTAAATTATTTTAAATGACATTAATATTGCACATTTGTATTTTTATATTAATTTGGACATTCTAAAGTGTTAATTAGTTGCAAAAAGTATAACTGCAAGTGGTAAATGAGATTTCCCCCACGAATTTGGGGATCTAGTAATAAAATGATGTGTTCTGTAATTATGATTAATAAGATGCTACATACTATAAAAGATATTAGACAACTATAGCAAGACCCACAAATACATTTTTTATCTATTAATAAAGCTAGGGTATCATTCATGTATTATTAAGAAACTATTAATCAAAATGTAATATAGGATATAATCTAATGTAAACTTGAAAATTGCAACATGTAAATTACAACTCTAATCAAAATTGGTCTGAGTCGTGTCTAGGAAAGGGAGAAGCGTAGGAAGATTGTTTGATATCTAGCTAGCAGGATCCAAGCAGAGTGATTACATATTTGGCAACTTAAGTATTTTGGCCACTCAGGAAGACTGAATAATTTGCTTGAGGTTTGGTTAGTAAACACACTATTCATTCTACTTCTGTGTAAGGGCATGGAAAAATTTGCCATAATCTTGTCTAATTCGGGCACTAAATTATCCATTTTCCATTTAGATTCACACATAGTGAATGGTCTTCTGATGTCTTGCTTTCCAGATACTTTGATAACAGGAAGGCAGTATCCTGGAGAGCATTCTTAGTATTCACCACTATAAATCAGTAAATTGGCAGTTTCGTCAAGATGTCTGCCAGATTTCTGGCATAAATTGGTTTCTTTGATCGAGATGATATTTAGATGAACTGAAAAATTTTCAATTTCAAACTTGAAAATATGAACCACAGCAACCCAATCACGAGTAGAACACTTAACGGAAAATGCCAGCTGGCCTCCTTCTTTTTTAACAACCAAACTGGTTACCATGTTTCAACAATAATGTTTGTTTAAAAGCTTAATGGTCCAAAAAGTAGAAAGAGAATAAAAATTGTGTTTTACTTGCTTTACCAACAATTTCATATCTCCCAATGTCATTGAACCAATAAACTTGACCATTATGTGGACCTTAATTCTTACCAATAAGAAGGAATTTATTTACCATATGACAGTGGTGAGGACCTTGGAGTAAAGTGACAATGTTTCTAATACCAAGATAAAAGACTACCAAGGTGTGTAGTAAAACACACACTATTTCTGAGAACTTAAAACAGGCATGTGAATATTATGATAACATAAGTTTATTTAGACATAGATACAAAACATGAGTTGGAATGGGTTCCTTCTGTAGATCTTAAATGAAAATCTGACTGTACAGTCTTCAACCTTCTAAATAAGTAGTAAAGGACTTCCGTTTCCGGGTAAGATGGAATAGCCAGTGGCAGAACAGTGCTTCCACTTAGAGCGATTAGAAAAGCTGGATAAAATGCAGAAAGCATCTATTCGAAGGCAGCAGAGGGCTGCTGTGAGAATAAGAAGTAAAGAGGCTGAGACTCCAGAGAAGGAAGAACCTGAGCTCACCTGTCACCACTTTTGCCCCAGCCAGGGGCACTTCCCAACTCTGTGCACTGACGGGAGGCTGGTCATTGAGGCTTTGCTGGGGAACAGAGAAACCAACAGAGCTTTTGGCAGACACTTGGGGGGCGGGGGTATCGAGCACATAGCTGATCTTCTTCTAAGGACATTAACAAAATATGGGAGCTGTACAGGGCAGTGGATTAAAAAAAACTAAGCACAAGCCTCTGAAAAGCAGAGTGGAGGTTTTCAGCAGTTTTCCAAGACAAAGATTGGTGTTGGGGACCTGCTGCTGGCGAGATCTCAAAGAATGCACCAAGCTCTAAGCTGAAAACTTTGAGAGCCCAAGATCATCAGAGTAGACTGAGCCTTGACAGAACCTCACTCCACATTCAACTTCACCAGCTCCTAACTGGCTTAAGTGATCCCACCAACATCCACCTGGGGAAAGAAAATCACACTATCTGGAACTCCTACAATTTTTTATGCAAAATGCCTGACATTTGATAAATATTCACTAGTCCTGCCAAGACAGGCCTACATGACTGGAAACCAAGAGAAAAATATGCAATAAAAACAATTCCAGATCCAGATGTTGGAATTAGCTTACACTTTAGAAAATACCCATAATTAAAATGGTCAAGAAAGTATAGGAAAGATGGAGAAGGAGGACAAGAAAGAGAATTTCTTCAGCAATATAAATCTAATAAAAAAGAAGCAACTGGAAATTTCAGAACCGAAAAATAAAATTTCTGCAATGAAATTACTAATAAAAAAGATAGGCCAAAAAACACAGTTTGCGAATATTTGAATGCCCTATGAGTGTAAATTAGAGAAGTACGCTCATCAAGAGTGGAAAAAGATACACTGAACAAAGTAAAAATGTAAAAGATAGAAAGAGAGATAGACAGCATATGTTCTAAATGTTCCAAGTAGAAAATTATTTTTTACAATAAATCACCTCTATAACTTAAGAACATGGGCAAACTGCTTAGCACGTTTTCTCTACTGCTTAAGACTATTATTTGTTTCCACATTGATTTAGCAAGAATGGCCTTCAAACAGTAAAGACTGAAACAAAGAAGACAAAGAGAAAATTGTAGTTCAAAGTAGATGAGGATCGTTAGGCAGAATCTAACTCTTCTAAAGGAATTCAGGCTCCAGACTGGGATTAATCACATCTCAGAGAACTGGGAAAACTGCAGATGTCAGTTATCTTTGCAAATCTACAGACAATAGGAAAATGGCCAGAAAATTAGAGAAAGGAAAATGCCCTTATTTTCAAAAGGGGGAAAAGGATGGCTACATAATTTACAGACTGGTAAGCTTTACATTGAAAACCAGTACGATAAATTCATTGTTGATTAAGCAGCTTGTGAGCACTTTGGAAAGAATGCCTTGATCGCTAGGAGTCAACCTGATTTATGCCAAATTCTATTTATGTAATTGATAGGATACTAGGAGGGTAGACCTTCTTTTGAGCAGTGTCTCCCATGATAGACTTAAGAAAAAGGTTGTGAAATATTGGTTGAAGTAAAATACTACTGGGAGCATCCATGAATGTTTAAAAAACTGGTTAACCAACTGATGGCTTAATGGGTTGGTATGTCAACCTGCCCATCGGCCACTTTTATAAAAGATCTAATTGCAGCCATAAGAGGCTTACTTATCAATGTATAGAACTAAACCCGGGAGAGATGGCTAATGTAGTAGGTAGCAGGTTCAAAATTAATTTAACAAGATGGAATCACGAGTGAAGACTAACAAATGACATTAAACAGAAATAAATATAAAGGCCCACATTTGTATGGAAAAGATAAAAAGCTGACACAGACATAAGATGAGAGAGACCTAGCTTGGAAGGAATTGCCGTAAAAATGTGATGGGAGTTTTATTCCATCACAAGCTTAATATGAACCAGCAAAGTGAAATTCTTACTAAAAATGTTAACCTAATCTTAGATCTCACTAGTAAAGAATGATGTCAACTTTGTTGTACTTTGTTTTGAAGTGATACTTCACTTTTTGGTTACATTTTATGATTGATTCTGAGAAACCATAGAAAATTCTGGGAGGAGGGATCAGGATGGAGAAAGAAATGAAGTTATCTCATAAATGATAGAAAATATTTCTATGTGTTTAGCTGCAGAAAAGACTCGATTAGACATAGCAACTATTTTCAAAGTTTGAAGGACTTTCATTTGTAAGAGGAATGAAGTAAAAATACTACTTTATTCCCCAGTGTAGCAACAGAGGGTTAGAACAAGATATGAATACCAATTTGACTTAACATTGAAAAAAAATTTTTCCTAGCAGCTAGAGTTTTCTAACAATGAATTGAGAAGTCTCATTAGGAAGATACTTGAGGTATTGAAAGAGGGATGGATTAGCCCTCTTTTAAGAATTCTGTAAAGAACTTTATATGCGTCAGAGGTTGATATAAGGATTCTAGAACATTTAACAGATATAAATCGACAGCTTAACTTTAGGGTACATTTCTAAATACAATGGAGCTTCACTATAAAAAGATCTGCATAGTAAGAAATTCTTTAAAATGAAGATTCATCCTAGACATTGTCTTAAGCTGCCGGAAATTTTGTAAAGATCTTGATGCACACTCTCAACATAACTCAGAACTTTTGGTTGAACTTCTACTGAGGATTCTATGTAATAAAAACAATGTTGCATTTGGAATATAGACACTTTTTCTTGTTAGTAATTAACATAGCCTTCATGTTGTAAACTAACAAGAGGTCTAGAACCAAATAAGCACATAAACGCTAGACTTCAGGACCTTTCTAGGTTGAGTGAAGCTAAAAAGAACTTTCTAAGCCAACATTGCTGATTAATAGACAGTTGAGCTTTTGAATTTATGATTTTGACTTTGACAAGTCATCCATGCAGAAGGGGTGACTCATTTAATGTCATTCTCACCATATTTATTAAATTAAGGAACTCAAGCCCTAGGTCTTGAGTTAAAAAACTCCTCTTTACAAATAGCTGCCACTGCTTCTCAGCTGAGTCAGACCAATGCTTAGCTTTAGCATCATCCTCTTCCTTCTGCAGGTTTCCAGTTTGGTAAAACTCCTTAAGGCTCTGACACTGCTCGTCTACCTACAAAAAGGAGAATATAAATGAACGTTAAGAAGGCTTAGAAACATGTTTAAAGAAAATAACACTGGATTCCAATCAAAACCTGTGTAAAAATTAAATGGAAACTGCATTTTCAAATTCTTTAAATAATTATCGAATACAGTCAATTTCCTGAAAAGACATGAAAATCTATTTAGGATGTTGACAGACAGGACCTCCACTGGGTACTAAATTGAACTGACAAGTTTATTACCCATAAGACCTACTTACCGTAGCCAAAATCATATTTATGTATTATATATGTGTATGTTTTGCAACTGGGGACAATTTATATCAAACACCGGTGTAGTTCCATTTAAAGCTGAGTTTTATAATTCAGAAGAAAGACATCTATATGTTTATATGCAATCAAGGAATACAAATCAGAAAGAAATGTAAGTCAGTGAAAAAATAATTAGTAGATCACAATTTGCTACTTATCAGTGATAAACCAGAACAAAAGAGTACAAACAATTGCTAATTTTCTGTACAAGTATTCATATTAAACTGCTTCCATGAGTTAATCTTATTGAGCTATCTTACTTCGCCTCCCTAGAATTGTGTTTTCTCATTTGCTAACCGAAGTAAGCAGTACTAGATTATTTTAAATCACTCTCTTTGAAGAGATCTTACATAAAAGCAAATGTGCCTGTGGAACTACAGAGTAACATGCAATTAGGTGATGTGGAAATAGTAGACAATTTTTGACGCAAGTTATTTGCATTTATGCATTTGAATAATGCTTAATGGACAATAGCACAAAACTCAAAGAGCTCACAACTACCAAAAGCAATCTAAATAGGGTGGGAAACTTCAGGAAATGGTTAGTCACTATATTTTACAGATTTTAACATCATTCTTAATTAAATGAACTTAATAGGAGAGCCTACAAATGACACTAAGAAACAGAGTTTTCTCCTCATTGCCCTTATTTCATTTATTCATGCCTCTGTTTTGCTGATGCTTGTTTTCTCAGCCCAGAATGATCTTTCCTCAATTTTCTGTTGCTGCTTATCCTTCACGAGTTAGTTAAATTAACTCAGTAAAAATTAAACATTTATTTCCTTGGGTTCTTAATCATAGTTCTGGGAGAAAGAGAACCATAAGCAGATTATTACAACAAAAGACAAGTATACACACAATGTTGTGGGCACACTGAGGAGGGACCATCGACTCTACATAGAGTAAATAGGGAAGGCCTTCCCACAGGAAGTGGCATTTGATCTGTATCTTTTAGAATTGTCCAGGGTCAGAGAAAGTAGGAGAAGGGGATCCCAAATGGAAGCACTAACATGTGAAGGCACGAGTTTGAAAACACTGGCTGGTTCAGAGTATGATCAATGATCTTAGTGTGGGTGAAGTTCTTGTTGCACAAGATGAGTGGTGAGAAAGAGGCTAGAGGGATAATTGTGCTGGGATAAAACTGGCCAGTAGGTTTCGGCTTGTTTTCTACTGTAACCAACATGATGTGACACATTCTCATTAGTTTGAAACAACTGATGGCTACAGGATGACTCAGAATCGGCATGACAACCATCAGTACTTTAACAGGATTGTGCACTACAGGCTGGGGTGTCAACTTGCTGGCCTGTCAGTTATGTGCAATTCTCAAAATGTAAACTTTAATTCATCATCTTTTTCTAACTGTTCAAAAAACACTCCTTGAACGCAGAAGTCCCTTGAATCTGTACTAGTTTGTTTTTTAAGTGAATGAATGATAAACTTTAATACTTTATCCAGTTTTGGTAAAAGTTATTTGCAACATACTTCACAAGTTACATTTGTCAAATTACGTGAATTTCAGGAGGTAACATGATTAGATTTGCTTTAGAATGACCAATTTTTAAAAGGAGGAATGAAGGGGAGAGTTACAAGAGGCAGAGAGAATAGGCAGAAGACAACTTCTTTAAGCTTGGCAAGAGATAATAAGGGCTTGAGCCAAAGAAATGAAGGTGCAAAAAGAGGAAGGGGAATTAAGTCTTTTAGGTCATCTCTATAGACAGACACGAGATAGCATGGCCTTTGGAATAGGGAAAAATGAAAGGGAGGAGATTGGGGATTAAACTTCAGCTTTGAAGTTTATTAGTTGTTTGATCTTATATCTCTAACTTCTCAGAGCCTCAATTTAACTTATTTGTAAAATGTGGGTAATAGTAACTGAATATAGAGGTGTTGTAAGGATTAAATGAAATCAGGAGTGAAAAGCACAGAGCCTGCATGAAACAAGTAATTGTTAAGAGAAAGCTTGAAAAAGACTGAAGCTTCTACCTAGGACTTCTGACAGATGGTGGGGTCATTAATCCAATGCCAAAATACAGAAGGAAAAGCATCTTTGAGGAAAAGATAACCAGTTGTGTTTTGTTCAGTTTTAGGAACCTACAGGATACATAGGTAATTAGAATGATTGGAAGTTGAAGGCATTGGTCTGGAGAGTTTGGGCTGAGGAACCACTTTTGAATTATTAGTGAATTGAAACCATAGATGGGGATGTGATGTTTTGTAGGGAAAGTGTGTAGAATGTGCAAAAGAGAGAATGTGCATATGCAGGTACTCTGTGACACATCATACTTCAGGAACAGAGAACTGACTTAGGAAAAAGGAGAAGGAACAGATAAAGAAGTAGACAGGATGATTCCATTTATGTGAAATATTCAAATACGGTAAATCTGTCGAGACAGAGAGCAAATCAGTGCTTGCTCAAGGCTGGAGGTGGAAACCAGGATTGACTAAAAGTGTGCACCAAGGCTCTTTTTGGAGTGATGGAAATATATTAAAACTGGGGTACAGTGATGCTTACACAACCCTATAAATATACTAAAAATTACTCCACTCTAAAGTAGGTACATAGCATAAAATTATGTAAATTATACCTTGGTAAATATGTTCTTTAAAAAAAATCAAAGGAGAGGAAGCCCTGATGGCCTAGTGGTTAAAGTTCAGCACGCCCTGCTTCAGTGGCCTGGGTTCAGTTCCCAGGCGCAGAACCACACCACTCGTCTGTCAGTAGCCATGCTGTGGCAGTGGCTCACATAGAAGAACTAGAAGGATTTACAACTAGAATATGTAACTATGTACTGGGGTTTGGGAAAGGAAAGAAAAAAGAGAGAGGAAGACTGGCAACAGATGTTAGCTCAGGATGAATCACTCCCAGAAAAAAAAAAGTCACAGGAGATGAGAGTAACCAGGTTAAATGTGACAGAGAGATTAACCAGGATGAAGACTGAAAATACACCATTTCATTTGTTAACTAGTAAGTAGCTTACGAGAACATTTTCAGTGGAGTGAGCTAGTGACAAATGGCAGGATTGAAAGGGGAATAAACTAAACAGCAGTGGGATGAGGACCGGAGAGGATGACCAAGTAGAGGCAAGAAATGTCATCTTCCCACTCCAAGAGTCCAGAGGTGAAGGGAAGGAAAATTATAGAGTGGTAGCCTTGGTGAGGGCAAGACCATTTGGACATAACTGTAGACCAAAAGGAAGGAAGCGATGGAAAAAAGCAAATCTGAAGTATTAGAGGATGGTTGCTGGTGCTAGATTCTGCATGAAGAAGGAGCATCCTGATTACAGATTAATGCTGGACACGAGTGGGGACTTTATTGGCAACAGTGGAAGATGAGTGAACACGTTATTAGGTTTGAAAGTCGAAGGAAGTCAAGGCAGTTAGGCTCAATGGCCTTGTGTTTTTCAGTCACGTATGAGGTAAGGTTATAAGCTAAGATTTAGGCTTGGAAACTGGGGTAATATGTTTAGGCACCAACTAGGGAGCATATGGTGGACCCAGCTGAAGCAGAGACTGATACATTCGTAAGAGCGCCAATCAGCACAATTGTATGATTTTCTGCAGAAGCATCTGGAAGCTTGGAAAGAGAAGATGAGTAAACAGTCTTGGATGGATCTAGTATTGGGAATTGGCAGGGTTAGTCAGGTTGGAAGGCAGAGAGTTGAGGGCATGGAGAGTGGAATGGAAATGTGTAACCATGAGCAGGTGAGGAAAGAAGGAAAGCCTGAGAGAGTAGGAGAGTGACAGATTGAGACCACTGCCAAGATTAGAAGGACAGGAGGCTCTGCCAGGCAGGAAATAGATTTAGTGAAAGCTGGGAAGATTGGAAGGACATGAGGTCCTTCTGAGAAAGTTGTTTGCAAAGCTAAGCTTCCAGCCCTAGACAGGCTCTTGGTCCCAGAGGCCAGAGTGAGCCGTGGAAGGAGATGCTGAACTAGAAGCCAAGAAGGTACATTTTTGGCAATGAAGACACAGAAAACAAGCACTTCTTTGTACCTTCTCCACCATTTCAAGTTCTTAATAAAAACGTTCATCAACAGGATAATCCCATCAGTTGTAATACCTCTGCTGAACCATGAGAGTTCAGGGCTACGGATAACTGAAAAAAAGCCAGAAATTACAAAACATGGAGTAAAGATGTGGAAAAGGAGGCAATGGTTTCCTGAGACTCCAGGGTCTGGGCATGGCCTTCCTCTAGAGTGGTGAGAATTCAGAATATTGTACAAGGAGAGCTAACAGAGGAAATGTGTGTAGGCAGGACGGTGGTGGTGGGAGGTAATCGTGAGAGAGTTGGGAAGGTGGGATGAGAAGATGGAATACGAGTGTGCTACCTAACTTTGGCTGGCTTCACCCTTGAGTGGACCCTGCTGGCTCCACCTCCCACTAAATCAGGGCCCCGTCCCTGAAAGGAGAGTGACCTGCATGCACCGAGGTGCACTGGGACCAGAGTTACATGAGGTGGAATCCTAGCACTTTTCTATTACTGACGTCATCTTTAAGAAGCTGGGACCTCTGAGAGATGAAATCCTAGCCTACTAGAGGGAATTTTATGAATTATCTAGTACAAACCAGTCAAAACAATGCCTCAGAAGAAGCTTTCAGAGGAAATTTGTTAGAAGTCTTCAAACAAGACAAATCTGAGACTGGACCCAACAGCCAGTAATTTCCACTTCTGTGTATTTTAAATGAATCACACTAATTACTTAGGTGTTCAAAGAGATTCGTGACATTTTAAAATAGAAAATAACTTATTTTTAAATCATTTTCATCTATGTTTAGGATATTGTAAATATTTGTAGGCTGTAGTAAAAAGTACTCCAACATGACTACTTTGCTTATTTGTGTATATATCTATACAGACAATTTGTAATTTTTTTTAGTAAAAGAAGTTACTTTTTGAGTCCTTGTGCATTGCTTTGGAGAATAAAGGGCCTATAAGTGAGTACATGTGCGGGGGTGAAGGACATGGATTACCCAAGAGGGCTTCTATCCCCATAGGAAGCTGGAAGATGGGCAGAGGCCACCTTGCCAAAGAAGGTCAGCTTATAGGTACCGTACCTCCTCTGATGACTTTAGAAATGTCACATAAGTTTGCAGGAGTTGTGACCTGGAGCCGATCCTTTCACCGAGTATGTTTAATTCTTCCTCTAGCCATTTCACTTTAGAAGAAAGAGATGCTGCTTCATCAGGTTCAAATTCCTTCTTCTTTGTCATAAGTTTTGCAGCTGCTTCTAATTCATGTGATGTCTCCTATGAAAGCAAAGCACAGGAGGTCAGAAGCCAACAGTGGAATCATGAACATTCACATTTCATTACCTTCTGTACATCCATCTATTACGATTATTAATTGAACTCAAACCAAGGCTCTCCTCAATAAAAGAAAGGCACAACTTTCAAAATTTTAAAAAAAGTCATCTTAAAATGAAAACCGTCTCAAATTATTCTTTCTCTCTATCAGCCACACCTCTTATGTAGAGCCTTCTCTTTTCTGCATCACAAATAGAAGAAAGCTTGTTTGGTATGAAAGGTTGTAAAACAAACTGGCAGAAATTTTACTTAGTTTGAATAAAATAATTATACACGAGAATTGCTTTATGAAACTTAACAATAGCTCTAGCAAATTCTTAAACTAATTTTGTTATATAAGAGATGGCAAATTTATAGAAGTCGTTTACTCATTTTTTAACTTATAAAAAATAACATATCAATTATGCAGTCATTTAAATCTCTCTAGAAGGATTTTAAAACAGGTGTAGGGGAAACACTCCATATGAAGTTTAAACAGCCTAAAGAGTCAGGGAATGTGACTTGCTTAGGGTTGCTCTCCTGTGTTTTCTTTTAAGTGCAATTTCTGGCACATGCAATCGAACTACTGACTACATGGAAGAGCAGGTGCTGTAGGCATCACATAGACAGTTGCCACAGAAAGAGCCGTGTAAAATTTCATGTGAGACCAAGCTAGGAATCAAGCAAAAATGAAAAAAAAAAAGCTTCACTCTCATCTGCAGCAAGAAGGGATTGCTTCCCTGCTTGTGTTTAACATGCTTCCCAAGGACTCCATTGAGTGAAGGCAGTTTCAATTTACAAGCGCTGCTTCCAGACAGCACTCTGGGAAGCAGGAAGCAGGGGAGTTTCTTCCTTCTAAAATTTTTTAAATAAGGAAAAAAATTGAATTCAGACATATGGTTTATTTTAAACATTTTAAATAATTAATTAGAAACATCCCATTTAAAAAAATTGGTTTGTCTGTGAGTTTTGGGTGAGGGCGCTGTTTGTGAAGGAGGCCCTTATGGGCTGAGAACCCAGGGGCAGCAGGGCCGGTTACCGCCCACCTGGGCTCCAGGAGAGGGCCTGGCTCACTTTCCGAAACACTTCCTGGGGCAGCCTGGGGCTCAGGGCGGGGTTGGAGCTGCTAGCAGGAATAGTTGAACATAAGTCTCATGTGAAAGGGAGCCAGAGAAGGTGCCAGGGAGATGAGGGGCATTTTCTGTCCCTGGACACTGGGTGTGCCAGCAAGATGGTGTTTTTATTTGCCTCCTGGAATCTTGCTTTAAGGCATGCTTCTTCTGGTAATTTCCTTTTGTAACTACCTCTAGCAGAAAATCACAAAGAGTCTCAGAGAAGCACTCTCCCTCCCTCCTCTGGCATCCTCAAAGGGGGTTGCCAACATCACCCAGGCAAGGAAAAGGGGCCAAGGGAGTGTTTAATACCAGGCTATAATGCTGAGTTTCAGTGAGCTCAAACGCCCTAATAAATGCACATGTACATATAAATAATTTAGATGCACATACTAGTAGGCCTTGTTAAGTCACTATTTGCCACAATACTAATTTAAAATCGCAACCTTCAAGAGAACCAGGATTCAGTTTTATAGCTATTTAGTATAAAGACAATAAACCATATTTACCAAATCCTAACTGTAATAATAATTCTTATTTTATCTACCTTAGCTTGCATATCTAGTTCCAAATATTTATTCAAAATCTTCTGTAATTCAGAAAGGCTGAAACCAACATCCATTGCATTGGAAAGTATTGGACTGATTTTCTGAATTGACATTTCCACCTTTAGGAATAAAGAACATATTACAATCTTAGTAATATGTATTTGCATATATGCATGCGTATGTGTAGAGAAAATAAATATTACTCTCTATATTCCCATTTTACTTTAAATAGATATATCAATTTTAATCTAAAAATAGTTTTAAGTATTTCAGATTTTATATGTAAGTTAATAATAAATGTAAATTAATAATTTATATGTAAATTAATAACGCTGCTCTTCATAGGAGGCAATACTGCTGACCCACCCACTGAAGGTAAGTGCTTAAAAATACATATTTATTAACAGACATAAATTTTATTAACAGCAGTGAGATAGAAGCAATCATCCATGTCTTCTACGAATTTTATTATCTACGTTACCTAGAAATAATAATGCACTTGATAACACATCAATAGAGATGAATTTATCTGATTAATTCACAATCATCCACTGTAAGTTGAATGGGGCCCAATTTATAGGCACATCACGAAGCAGAGGTCCAAGCCTTGGGTATTAGATCACCTAGGGACTGCTGTATTTAGGGGTGAGGAATCCTAGGGCAGCACCAAACCCTGTCCATGTGATGATAAAACACAGGGACTCGCTTAGGCCATTTAGTTGGTGAATGTAGGGGACTATGATTTGATCTTCAGTACACATGACTCAAAGAATAAAGTGACCTTTAAAGGATTCTATGCCATCCAAGTTACTTCCTTCATCCCCTGGCTCTAACTAGAGTCCATACTTCCCACAGTCAAATTGGCAGTAAGATAAGTAGCAACAGTTGTTTGAGTTCCTACTGTGTTTTCCACCATCACCAAATTAGCTTGAGTCTCAAGCTCTGGGGAATGCGTCACCACAGCTGCCACCATATTTGGAATCTCCCTGGACCCAGGCATCAGACCAAGGCTCAGATTCCCAGGGTTCTGGATCAATAACAGGTGGGGAGGCAATTTAGCTAGAGACATGGTTATTTAATGTCCTGTCCTGTGAAATCTGCCAGTTCTCCTTGTCTAAGTCAGGCATCTAAGTCCATTGTATCAAATGAAAACATCATTGAAATTTCAGACCTAACTTATGCGGCAAGGTTCGTTAGCATTAATGTCATTGAGATATCACTAGTTTTTGCTATATCCCACCTTTAGATAGGTAATTTTTTATTTAGTCAAATAGTAGCTTCCTGGTTTTATTCCTCTTTGAAAATGGGAAATAAAATTCTCCCATACCAAGCTGTTATCCTCACTCTGCAGAGAGAATTCTCATGAGTCTGCTTCTATTCAGAATGACCATGATCGTGTCATTTGCGCCAACCTGGTTCGATAAAGTATGATAATGGCAATTTATTCCTGGACCTCCCAAAACTTATCATTTTGGGTATCTATCTATCTGCAGTCCTCATGTTGTATGGTACCACGTGAGCTGAAACTTGTGCATATTGGAACCATGCATAGAACCATGTAACTCAAGGACACAATCCCAATATGCACATGGTTCAGTTAACACAATTCTGTGGAAAGCAAGGACTGCCTTGGTGTACAGGTGTTCAGGGCTGGGGTGGTTGGTAGGATTGCATATCTAGTTTTGGCAACAGGAGGCAGGGATGGCTGATGATCAATAGTAAATTACAACTCTATTCTGTTCAATTATAAAACCTCATGTGGAGCGTAAGAGAAGCCTAAGGAGACACTCCCCGTCCTCCCACCATGCCAACATGCTGCAGTTGCCATACTATCTATTATCACCAAACAAGAAGCTGCATCTCAATAGTAACTTAGGGAGGACACATTTTATGAAATTACCTTCCTGAGGTGGCCATCCACTGAGGCCGTTAATTGCTGTTTCTTAAGAGCAAATTCCTTGTGCGCCGAACACTGTTCCGTCAGATGATCTACTCGTCGCTGAATGCATCTCATCATCTCGTGAATGCCGGTCCCCTGAGAGCTGAAAGGAACAAGCCAGCTGCCCCCATGTAGAAGCGCCAGGAATAAGGAATATTGGAAAACAGATCTACTCTTTCGTGATAGGAGTGAGTTGAGAAAAGTTATCAAGCTTCAGGCTTTAGGATGATAGAAGTTAAGTAGCTATAGTCCTGGTACAGTAGAGGGCAAAACCAAATCACATTCCTTTGTTTAAGTCAGTCAATCCTGAGGGAAAAGATGAGTTGCGGGTTTTTGTAATCAGGTCTAATCTTCTTTTCTAAAGGTTTACTTTTTAATATTTCTCTGCAATACTTTGAGAACCTATGGCAAAAAGCACAGTATGTCTGCCAAGAGTTTCCTGTGGGTGTTATTTAAAAGCTTCATTTATCTGAAGATGCTCTTTGAATAGAAATGTGGATCAGCCAATTAACAAAACATTTACTGATCCAATAGGGTAAAATATTTATGTAACACTAAGGACTTTGTTCTCGATGATTACGAATGCTTGAGGCTGTATTCATTCGATGAACACCAACTCATCACCAACAATTAGGAATCTAAAACACTTGCTCATAAAAAAGAAACCAAGCCTCACATTGTCATTTTTCACCTGTGTTGGCCTCAAGAGAAAAAGAGAAGGGACATGACAGCTCAAAAAATGAAAATGCCTTTAAAACAATAAATGAACTTAGACTTGGACCCCACTTGCTCTGGTCTAAAGATACATGGGCAAGTTTCCTAACTGTGTCCAACTTAGGCCTACTAGCAATGCAAAACAATGAAAGAACATTGCCCATGGAATGATCGCTTTTTAACTTTTCAACCTTTCTCTGAGACAGAGCCTGTGCTACTATGGAAGAAGTTGAAGTCTTCAATTTCCCATCAGTCATTTCCCTCAAATCCTAATAAAGATTAACATGATAACTCTTAAAATTAATTACCCAGAGTTTAAAAAGATCTTGAAACGAGGTACAGATTTCAGTAATTTTCCCTCAAATAATTAATTTATGACTCTGTAAAAATAAATGTAATTAGTAATGAAAGGAGGGCAAGATCCCAAGTGACTGAGAGTTAAAGTAACTTCACAAGAATGACAATGAAGCTGCTAGAGAGGTGAGGGTTCATCATCACCAGCTTGAGGATCCTGTCAAATGCGCATGGGATTCGAGTATGTCCTCTGGGTACCACTGGAGTCCCAGAGAAGTTTAATTGGGGGGAAAAAATGAAACCACTGTGAGAAATCTTGTTTCTGACACACAATGTTCCACAGATGTTACACTTAAAACAATTAGTTTTGCATTTTAATAACTCAGAGACAGTGAAGCGTATAATCAATAAATCAGGGGACTTTTAAAAATAATTCTTATGATATTTAAATCTGCAAATCCTGTAAAAGCAGTGTATCAGTAATAATAATTGTATTTTGACTAGGTTTAGACTTTGAGACATTATATGCTAAAAAGGCACTTAAAAGCCCAGTTGTCTTATATACTATAGGTTCGAAGTGTTCTGTAGAATATGCAAATCTGGAATTAGAAAGATAAATAAAAAAGAAAAAGTGAAGAAGTGAAAAGAAGGTATAGAGAACAAAGTTTGTGAAAGTAAATGGATAAACATTTTCCAAAAACAATTATTGAGCACTTAGTGTGACAAGGCACCATTTTTAATGTTTTAAGTAGTCTCTTTTCTAATTCTCATAACTACCCTGTGATCTGGGTATAATTGTGATCTCCATTTTGCAGATGAGCCAACTGAGGAGGACAAGGCTCAGTTAATTTGCCTGGGTCACAATTATTAAGTGGCAGAGCCAGGATCTGAACCTGTTCATCTGATCTCAGCGTCCACACTCTTGACACATGACAGTAGGTGGAGGAAATTTGTCCTCTAAAATTTCACTTTCCTTCAGCTGAGTGTTGATGGAAACAGGATTAGTCTGGCCTGCATGCTCTTTTGAAATTGGCTGGCTTGTCCCCATAAGGCAATGACTGTCTGTAGCTTACAAAGTGGCCACTAGAGGGGCACGGCACCCCATTCAAATTCATGTCTTAAAGGTCCCTCCAGCACAGGGAACGGGAAATGGCGAAAACAAAACCAAATCAAGCATTCCTTCCAAAAAATATTGCTCTTTAGCAACTTACAATTTTAATTTAGGTGAATCACAACCAACTGAATAGGATCTCTCTCTCTCTCTCTGTCTTTGGAAGGCTCATTCATTTCCAATTTTTCAAAGAGATTCCGTCTCATTTTATGGTGATTTGTGCCTTAGCATGTGTATCAATTGCACTGTAAATTCTTTAAGGCAAAAGACAACAGTCTATTCACTCGTACATCCTCTGCAGCCCTGAGCATATAGCCTTGTAAGTAGTAGATTAATGCATATTTTCAAATTAAATAAAATACTGTTTGATCAATATTTCAGAGGAGAGAAGACATAGATTTAAGGAACAAGAAGAATGTATGCACAGAGTTATTGCATAAAAACGTCACTCATGACAGTTTCTAATAGTTTTCTAAAGCAATGATGACTTTGCCCTTCGCCCTCCTATAGAAGTTTCAGGCTATCCAAAGACTGCCTAATTTCTTCTTTGGTATGGTTCAGCATTTATAGTTAGGTTGCCTGATGCTTCCCTCCTCTATTAGAAGCCTTAGACAGACAGACTGAATTACCTTGTTCCACTGTCTATTATTGCCTGTCCACTGTGCACCCCACTCTTACCTGTCGCTTAGACCCCATCCTCACTGCGAGAAGTTCTCAATTATCTTGCTTACCCTAGCCAGCTCCTATTTTCCTCTCTCTGGTCCTCAGCCAAATCATCTCTGTCTGATCGGGCATTAATCTCTTCACTCTCCTGATTCCCAGTTGGAATATATCTGTCACACTCCTAAAGCCATGCCACTCCCTCTCCATTCCTTCTTAGTGAAAACCTAATCTGCAGGTCCCAACCAGCCCTAATTCCATCACTTTCAGTTAGAAACTTTAAACACTGATTTCAAACTTTTCCTCTGAACATTCTAAAACATGTATAGCATGCATATTGGCAATTTCCTCGGAGCTTGAAAAGATGGTTTGATCAAAGGAAAAGTATGACCTCACTCTCTGCCAGCAATTCTTACATGAACTGAAAATAAATTAGTAGAATTCCATCAGTCACCCAGGAATGAGTCCTATTACTTCACAGTAATATTAAATAAATGATGGGACAAAAACTGAGGGCGGGTAACAGAAACTTGGTTGATTGACAGGCCATCATTTTGTTCTGATTCTGAAGCCACACTGCTAACGTGCTGCCTGATTGAGTGGGAGACTGGCTACCAGTGGACTAACTTCTAGGTCTAACAACATGTTGCTCTATAATTTGCCTTGGAAATACTGATTGACCTCTGGGCTTTCTCTGTAAGAAGGGATTAGATGGTGCCTGTCTGTAATGTGAGCACGAGGTACATCAGAATACTCCTGAAGTTGACTTTGACTTTTCCAAGCATCACAGATACTCAGAAATGACAGACTGAGAAGCCTTCTTCAGACATTTGTTAGAAACTCCACATGGGAGCGTTTTCTCCCCTATGCATTGAGCCAGTAGAGGAGAAAGATGGGGGAAGGAAAATGAGTGACATTTTTTCCCCAACGAGCAGAGACATACCAACTTCTGGCTCAAAAGTAGACTGTTCCATTTGCTGTATGGAAGCAGTTGCTGTATCTTTGCATCTGTTGCAAATTGGGGCTGGGGGAGGGGAGCAAATCCCAATGTTAATGTGTTCTAATGATTCTTTCCAGAGAATGGCAAGTTCCTTTCAAACCTTTCATAAATTACTATTGGCGGCCCATCTGGATTAAGAGCTGAACCAGATGGTAAGCACTTGACAGCTTACTCTATCTCATCAGAAGGAATCAGCTGATCAGAGTCTTCTTTCTGTCTACGGACAAACCATGCTTTGAAAACGAAAATAAAATCTTAGCTTCAGCTTGCTGCTTCTTTTGACAGGGAGGCAAACAGCGCCCCTTCATGTTTATGATTATTTTGGAGGAAACAATGGCTACTCTCTAGTTTTCATCCTTACTTTGAAAAAGAGCCATTGATATTATAGAAATGAAATGCATGTTTTTACAATATTTTTTCTGACTTAAGTTATATACATTGAGACTACATCCCCACCAAACAAATATCACACACACACACACACATCTTTTATATACCATAACAATGAAGAAACAAAAAGCAGTAAGTTGGGCTGGAGCTACAGAGCTCCTAGGTTCTGGTCCAGATGCATGCAGAGAGGGCCACAAGTTCCATTCCTATGAGGCCACAGAGACCAAAACATGTCCTACGTAAAGGGTATCATAGCTAGGATTCTACCTGAAATCAGTAACCAGGATGGGTTTTGCCCTCCTTGTGAAGGGAGGTTTAAAAATGCTATAGACAACTGCTGCTGGACCCAGGCATCAGACACAGCAGGGCAGTCAGGAACCATCCCCAGCCTGGTTTTCCGGCTGCATCTCTGAGAGGCACCGTATCCCCATGGGAGCTTGTGCAACCTGATCAAACAACAGAAGACCGAGTCTGGACTGCCGACCCTGTGAGTTCAAGTGAATGTCATTGCAAAGCTGTCAGGAGGAAAGAGCAAAGAGCAGAGAGTGAAGCAAGGAAAAGAAAGATGAAGAAGGCACGTCTCCCGCTCCAGATGAGAGTATCATCTAAAATTTCAGAACACACGAGGAAAATAAATCCTAAGAGAAGATAGGATGTGTAACATCCTAAATTTCAATAATCAAGAAATGAATGCAGTTTATCTGAAAGGAAAATAAGTAGCTCAATCTGAAAATGACTTGAAGATAAATAAGTCTGAGATCATCAGAGAGACAAGGGAAAACATCCCTAAGAACAGAACAAGAAACTCTGAAGCAAAAATAGTCAGAAATAAACCAAAATTGGATGTGAAAAGGAATGAGTTAGAAATCCCAGAAATGAAAACAATATAGTTATAAAAACTAAAAAAAAAATGAGTAAAAACAAAAGGAAAATTAACAAAAGAGAAAATTAGTCTGAAGGATTTACAAGAATGTAACACAAAGAGCTAAAGGAATGACAAATATGAAAGACAGTTCAGAGACAGACTGAGAGGCTCCAGCATCCTTCTACTAGGAGTTATGGGAGAAGAGAAAAGACAGGAAAAAACGCTTCTGATATTGGCGTAGAACATTCCACAATGTGTTTGCCCTTAAACTATTCAAATATTTCTCTATTTCCAGAAATATTCGAGTGGTTTTCAGGTTTGCACTATTATAAACAGCACTGTGATGGGCATTTTATTCATCAATGTGTCTACTCACATCTCGCCCCCTCTCTGTTTTGTGTTCTTTTCTCTCTAAGCCCTCCACTCTGAGAGAACTCTGCCTCAGCCACCCAAGGCACAGATTTCTGCCCCTGGAGTCAGGCTTCCCCCGCAGACTCCCCAGTTCCAGACCTTCTGACTCTGGGATCCTCGTGACTTCACAACACATCATCAGCATCACAAATAAATGAACTCATACTGCAATGAGTGACTCTAGATACTTTACAAGAACATAATCTCATTACTTCTAGATTTAATGGAAAGTGTGAACTTTGGGTGCCTTCCACACTAAGAGTTTCAGAATTATAAAAGTCTTAACAATGTTAACAGGCCCAGATAGCAGTTATGACATTTACTCAACCTCTAAAAAGAACAACTTAATATAGACATGAAAATATTTGGAAAGTGGCTGAGTTAACACTGTCATAAGAACTCAACTTTGTAATTTCCTAAATTTCAGTATCTGACATTTACCATCTAAACACATCATCAAACTTTTTTAAAAAAACAGTTATTTTAAGTTCTTAGATGCTTGGTAGAATTCCTATGAAACACAACCACAGATGACTGTATCAGGCAAAAGAAAGTTCCATTTTTGTTTCTTCAGTTTGTTTTGTTGTAGGGTGGGGATTGTTTTCATTTGTTTTCCACTTAAGACCTTTTAAAATATTTTTACTATGATAGAAGCTTTCCTTTAATGTCATACCAGCTCTTTAACATTTCAAATCAAGTCACCTACTATGTAAATGCTAAGAAACATAAAAGAGGTTTCCTACATGGTTGACCTTGAGGGCTGACCTTAAGGTGATGTCATGGTCTGGCTGAGGAGAGGATGCTGCCACAAGTCAAACAACTAAGGAATGATTCAGAACACCACCGAATGAAAAGTGAAGCCATGAGATAGAGCTGACACATAAAAAAGAATTCAAAAAGTATTGTATGCTAGGTATTGATTCTGTTCATCTTGGTTAGAAGATGTAGATCCTTCACCCACCTTAGATTATCCGATTCAACAATGGTCCTCTCAAGTCTCACTTCTTCACTTGACCTATCCTGATTGCAGGGGCTTGGGATTGTGTCTCCCTTCTCTGAAGAAGTGGGCCACCCACTGTCCCCTTGGCTTTCTCATGCCTAGAGCACTTCCCTTGACATGTCGTTTCCTGACTGGCCATTAGTAAGGTTCTGGAGATTCGGGGCCAGGTTTATATATCTTTGACTGCCCTTGAAGTCCAGTGCTGGTGTGTCATATGAGATACTTATATGTATATTCAGTAATTTTTAAATAAGCTGAAAGAAAGAAAAATTTTCCAGGGAAGGTGAGAGTTGAGTTGAAACCAGAAGGTAGATGGAGTACATTTTAAGCACAATTGAATAAAAAAAAAAATCCATGCTCACTAAGTGGCCAGGCTCCTTGTTCTTAATTAAAGTTGAATGAAAAGAGTAGACAGACAGGGAGCTGGCAACCTAACATAGCGGTTCAGACCTGCATTCCCGTGCTCTACCTCTTCCTACCCTGTGACGGGTAGTAGGGCAGGTTATGAAACATCTCTGTGCCCTAGCTTCCTCATCTGCAAAACAGGGACGATGATAGTGGTGGGACCCATATCACAGGGTGGTTTTGAGGATTAAATTTGCTAATATGTATAAAGCACATAAGTGTTTGCCATTATTGCCAATGAGCATTTGAACATAGTCTAACTTCCACCTAACTCTTTGATCTTGTCTTCTGCCCTTCTCCCCTTGTCACCCTCTTCTCCAGCCACACAATACTTCTTTCTGCTACACCTTTGCCGTTGTTCTGTCAGGTCCACTCATCTCTCAGCTATCTGCATGGTAGCTCCTTCTCCTCAAAGAATTCCTCCCTGCCACAATGTCTAAAATGGTCCCCTCCCCATAGTAATTCTCTATCCCATTTCACTTTTATATTTTTTTCATATACTCATTGCTGCATAAGAAGGTCTCATTTATTGATTTTTTTGTTGGTTGACTGTTTCTTCCTACCAGAATATAAACAGCAGGAGGTCAGACACTTCCCTTATTGCATTAGATGCTTGGGAATACTTGATTTACGAAAGACACTCAATCATATTTTCGGAATGAACAAATGAATGAACCACATTCTGTCCAAAGTTCATCACCATTCATACTATCAACCAAGGGAAGTAGTGGTAGCCAACACAAATGAAAATCATGGAAAGAGAATGCAAAATCCCAATTAACTCCTGTTTTTATTTCTCGGTAAAACGTGAAAATATAAAGAATTAACAGTAAAAAAGTAATAATGTGTTAGATCAAAACAGACAATACTTAAGGTTATACCAAAGCAAAATATTCAGACCAGATGAGGTTTATAAGCTTAAATTCTCCATAACAAGGTAGAATGAAAACCCGTAGTCTTTTTATACAAGGATAGAAATGGAATCTACACTGGAGCCAGTTTACTTGTAAATCTTAAGTTATTTTTAGCAAACAAGAAAAGGCAAGTGAATACTTCACAGGGAATCCTAGTCTTGTTGGGTGTTTATATGTTTTTAGGTTCTGAATTGGTAGCTACACCGAGAAATAAAAAAGAGGTTCCTTGTTTTTGTCCAATTAGGGAAAACTTCACCCTCACACAAGGTCTCTGACGCAGCACTTCCAATCACCACAGCTTCCTGTGGCTTAATAAATGCAGAATTTTGCTTAGTGGCAGGCCACCTTTGGTACATCTTTAGACTCAATGCTCAAAGATGATGCCACTCAAGGCCTAGGAAGAGATGAGGGGGCCAGAAGCCAGGAGCTTTCAACTTCGCTATAAGTCTAAGTTCAACCATTATCAGATACTTTTATAGGTAACTTGCATCATAATTAGGTACAAATGAATGCACTAAAATGCTTTTAAAATCAAAGCATTTTAATTCCTTTTTCTTTCTTTCTTTCTTTCAGTTATGTGACAAATATTATACTCTGAAAAGATAATAAACTATTTAACAATGACTCAGAATTATCACCCGATTATAGGGAGGAAATAGAAAGGGGAAGAAACATGTAAATAATCATTATTTATTTTGTGAGGCTGCTCCAATCTCTAAGGTGCTTGATTCCAGGATAGAAAAACAGTGTGAATCTGTTTCCAATAGGGTAGTAATTACAGAAAAATAATGACAAACGTCCCAGATTTACTGGGAAGCTTCATCTCAGATAAATGTGAACTTCTCAAGTCCTTTTTTATTGACTAATAGGAAAAAAAAATTAGATCTCAGGGTCTCTGAAATTCTGTCTTCCCCAGTACTAAATTTTGCCTTTTATTACCTTAAGATAAATGTTTATCTGCCGCCTTTCAAATATAACCTTCCCCAGTTAGTGAAAATGAATATGAATTGGTGCAGCTAACTCTGTTGCAGTCATTTAAAACAACCATGTGACTTCATATTTTGCTTTTAAAGCTCTTTGTATAGAAGGTATAAAAATAAGTGAACCATTTTTTTATTGGGTACTCTCTATGTGCCACGAGTGGTGCTATCTCCTTCGATTAAAACAAAAACCTCTATGAAATATATAGCTCCATTTTACAGATGAAGAGACTGGGGTTCAGAGAAGCTAAGTTTAAAAGTCATGGCATTGTTTGGGCCCTCAGAATGCATGAAATAAAACTCCTTCGATTCTAAGTCTTAAGTTTCTTATCCATGCCAGTTTTCAAATGTCTGATAATAGGAACCTTAGTGGTTTGTGTCCTAGTTGTGTGGCTGGTATTCAGAAGTCTAGGAAGCCATTGTGATGTTCAATAACATGTAATTTGCCCTGTTGAAATTTATGTTCAATTCCCTTGCCAGCATTCTAAACTCCACCCTCACTCCAGCAGTGGCTGCAACTTGAAATCCTCTTCTTAGGTTCTGTTTCTTTCCTATGATGGTGACCCAGGTCGTTGAACAGGTGAACCATTAGACGAGGAAGGGAAGCAAGTCCCAAATGGAATGCACAGGATTGAGGTCAGTAGCTATGTGTGGCACTAGTTTGCGACTGAGATTCTAATGCATTTCAATTCAGTTTTTAATGGATTTCTATTCTACATCTACCTTCTGAGTCAAAAATGTCTTTTGCCAAGTCACAATTTCACTTTACCTTCAGTTCCTCCTGCAAAATGGAAACAGTATTGATTTGTAAAATATTGTGAAATCTCAGGGCAACCAAGCACCTTGGAACCACTATGAAAGCTCATATATCTAGGATGTTGCAGAAACCATACTGCCAATTGTTTTTTAAATCCAGTTACCTAACTATTAATTCAAGTTTCTTGAAATGGTTCCTAAGTATTGCTGCTTCCATTGAGCCCTAGTCTGCAGCCTGAAGAACAGAACTTACAGACGCTCCTTTGAAAAACAATAAATATGTAAAAATTGACTAGAAAGAGCAAAGAAGGAAAAAAAGAATGAGACTTACTAAGTAAATAAACACGTCAACTGTTACAAGGTAGATGGCCAAACACAGTCACTAAAACCCTGAAAACAGAATGTAAGATAAGATAAAAGCTCTTCTCTTGTATTTAAATATTAAAAATAAAGCATTACTGATTAGAGCAAACAGGATAAAGATCAGCAGTAATAAATTGTGACCAGCTTTGCAACTCCAGGAGTTAAGGATCAAAACTGAATCGGGAACTTCAGTTTCTGGCCAAGAAGCAGGGACTGGATTTACCCTCATGCTTCAATGACTAGAAAAATAGACATCGCATAAGAAACAGTGGTTCTCAGACATTGAACAGCAGGGAGCACAGGACAGGCTCCCTGAGAGAAGGGAAATGAAGGAGGTGAGCCTACGATTGCATCAGCTTACTGCCTGGGAGGTAATTTCCAGACCAAAGTTCAAGGAGGTGAAGCTCAAACAGAGCCCAGAGGTTTTGCTGAGTTGAGGAGGCAGAGATCAGACTTTGGGGAGGCCAACGCACATGGAATTTCTGGGGCAGCGTACCAGAGACAGATCTCCAGAGATCTGGGGAGGGGTCTTTGGCTGCCTCCTGATCTGCTCATGCATGAAAGGAAACTGCCCAAGGCCAGGGAAGGCACCACAAGTAAAGAGTAGCCTGAAAAAAGTAGTATCTGTCTATGCTTTGAGATCCACTTGCTAAACTGACATGGGGCCATTCCCCAATTATAACTGGAGACCTCACCAGTTAGTCATCACATGCTCAGATCAATGCGCAGCATGTAGCCTGAGCCCGGGCACAACAAGTCTAGGCACCCTGCAGCATATCTTCTGCATGGTCCAAGACAAATATGCATTCTGGAAGACTGGACCTTTAGCGGGGGGGTGGGGGGGGGGATGAGGTGCTCTCGTACCCACACCGTGTGACCATGTGGCCAGGCATGGGCACACTGGGGCTCCTGGAGTGGAGAGGAAACATCATTGCCTGATACATGGCATGGAACTAAAGTAAAGATTAGTAGCTACAATTATTATTGTTGGTTTTTCAGAGGGGACAATCCTTTGCCCTTCTCACTGCCTCCACTTTTTGGCTCCTACTGGAAGACCTTGGATGATGTCTAATCTCGGCTTCACATGGTCGCATAGCAACCATCACATGCTCTGGTTAAATATCTGTCTGTGTTCAGACTGTCTTCTGAAAAGAAAATGTGCTAAACCTAAACATACCAAACCAACACTTGTAAATGCGTCTAAAAGAGAGCAAAATGAAGGTTTAAACAGAAATAAAATAATTTTACCACATTTGACCTATTTCATTGTTCTTCAAATTGAATGTCTGAGTTTCAAAAAGGTTGTGGAGGGGCTGGCCCAGTGGCACAGCGGTTAGGTTGCACATTCCCCTTTGGCGGCCAGGGGTTCACCGGTTCAGATCCCGGGTGCGGACATGGCACTGCTTGGCACGCCATGCTGTGGTAGGTGTCCCACATATAAGGTAGAGGAAGATGGGCATGGATGTGAGCTCAGGGCCAGTCTTCCTCAGCAAAAAGAGGAGGATTGGAAGCAGATGTTAGCTCAGGGCTAATCTCCTTCAAAAAAATAAATAAATAAAAAATAAAAAGGTTGTGGTTATGGAAGATAAAAAACTGGGCTCACCCCATTTGCACCAATCTTCTTGTCTCTCTCTGTCAAAGCACAAGCCATACCTTCATTTCTTCCTAGTCAATAGCTGTCCCACCACCCACTCTATCATCTCCCCTTTGTCTTCCAATCCCTATTCTTTCTCATATGTTCCCACTGCATTCTCTTTTTGTTTCTCAAGGTCCTTCTCTCTCCTCATTCCCATCCAACTCTAAGCTCACACTGATACGCTCACCGAATATGCTCATACAAACAATCCACCCTAGCACACTAGTTAAGAGCATGGGGTCTAGGGTCTGTGCACTTGGATTCAAATTCTGGCTCTGCTACTAACTGGCTGGGTGAACTTTTGCAAGTTACTTAATTTCTCTGTCTCAGTTACTTGTAAAAGGAGAACATTAATAGCATGTGCCTTGTAGGGTTGCTGTGAGGATTAATGCGATAATGCTCCTGAAGCTCTTAGCAAGCACCTGGCACATGGTGAGCTCTCAATTAAAACAAAAAAAGTGAGCTACTATTATCATTATTAATGTCACCTTTTACTTAGGGTTTTGCTTGGGGAGCCACCAAGGTCACAAATGAGAGTTCTGGTGCTTTACTTTTTCCAGAAAGGAAAAAAGGAAAAGGGTAGACAGAAGGCTCATGAATTAAAAGGGAGGAAGAAAGTCCGTGGAGGTGCTGGGATATGAAAAGCACTGAGAACTGAAGCTCTGCTCCTTCTTCTGTCCTTTCTCCCTCCCCTTCTAGAAAACCCATAGAAAGAAGCTCTAGCATCCTGAGGTCCTCAGGCTTAGACTATGGCCTCACTTCTGGATGAGTAATGCTGTATTCAGAATCACTGTTGACCAAAATTCAGCAGATCCCTTTAAGCCATGTTATAATGCAGCAAAACATCAGAAGCAGAAGAAAAATCATGCAACTTATTTTTTAACAGGCTGTGGAAACTGTGACAAAGCTCGTTACACTGAGGAAGAAACAGACTTTACTTACCTGCAGGAGCCTACTTGGCTGATTAAGTCTTGTCCCTTTTGCAAAGCATCAGCTGTGCAGTCTTTAATTTCTCTGTTTAATTCCTCATGCCTCGCTGCCAAGACAGGCAGACTTAAACCCTCTGATTTAAGGAGCTTAAGGTAAGCTTCAACTCTTCCAAGTACATCAAATGCCTGCCAAAGAAAACATACTTTCATTTTCTGCTTTTCTAGTTTAAAATCTACATCAATGTGTACTAGAGATTAAGCCAGCCCGTTCAATTTATTAGTTTGATCATAACCAAAACCAACAATCTTCATCTTAGAAAACAGCTATGTAGTTTTATGGCTCCATTTAGGGAAACCGATCAAAGCTTAGTTCAGCATAGACAAATGTCAACACCGTAAAATTACCAAAATAGTTTACACTGAGAATGTTATCTATAAACCACAGTCATAACGGCACAGAATTTGGAGCCCCAGGTTTATTTTTTGCACATTCTGTACTGTATACAAATAATGAATGAGATATTTTTAAAATATTATGCAGACTCATAATCTGAATATCTGTGATATTCTTAAAGGGAAATTTCCTGACAAATTGCACTTTAAACCTGAAATATTGTAGGGAAATGTTCAAGAAAGTACTAATGTGCTTTTGCCCATTGTCTTTCAGGCATTAGACCTTCTGCCTACTCCATCCAAGGCATCCATCTGTCTACAGAGAAGATTAAAATAGGGTTCTGAAGCAGTGCAAAGACTAAGACCAAGGTAATATTTAGCTTCTGACATGCAAAATGGGATTATGCAGAAAAAACACTGCCTTGCAAACCAAGATATTGTCTTGAGAGAAGATTTTTGAATTCCTTTATTTTCTTCCTTTATTGGCAGATCAACAACCAAGCATGAGGGATTAAGCTTATAGAATTAACATAGAGTAGAGAGGAACTATCCCTCTGGTCATGAAGGCTTAGTGGCATTAAGATGGAGTATATGCTATAAAGGCAGTAAAAAAGGACTGTGGTAATATGAGGAAAAGAGAGAGAGAGCAGACTGCAATAGTCTTCATAGGTTTCCTGATAGCCCATCTCAACTTGGGCCTGGAGAACAGGAGATGAGTTAGGTAAGTTGAAGAAATACTGAACAGCAAGGGAACTCTTGCCGTGTTGCCCTTTGGTGCTGTTGGAAGAAGCCACCTTATAGGATGCTCCATACCAGTCTGGAAAACAGTCCTATTCCAGTAAGCTTGACAGTGCTATAGTCAGCAGGGGCCTTGAAGTTTAGCCTTCCTGGGTTTTTGAGTTGGAAGCCAGCCAGCTTGGCAGGGGCCCACCGGCTGGAGCAGGAAGACCCCACAGAAGACTTATGAGAAATGAGAGCAGATGATCTTGTGAGAGACCCACTAGTACCACTGAGACCTGAGAGAGACCAGAGGAGTAAGGCTGATCTGATGCTGACGGAATAGAGTTTAAGCCAAATGTAGAGACTACAGCCACAGAGCTGTGTGAAAGCATCCATGCCCTTGCACCTGGTGGCCATCTAATGGAGTGTGCTTTGATGGCAGAATTGGAACTGGACAAAATTTGCATATGCAAATAAAATTTCTCAAATACTGTCATAATTACTTTTATATTGGCATTCTGTTCTCTCACCAATGTTCCCATGTCTCCTGAATCTGCTCTTTTTATTTACTTAGAATGTTTAAAACAAAATCATTCCCACATATTTAGTAGATGATAGGAAGTGATAATAATAATTACTACAGTTTGATAAGAACTTACTATGGGCTCCTTCTATATTATGTATTTCACAATTACTTTTCATTCAGTCAACAAATATTTTTGAATGTCTGCTGAGTTCCAGGCACATTGTCCTTAATAGCTCTGGGAGGGAGCAAGAAATTATTCCCATTACACGCCTGGGGAAACTGAGTGTCAGAGAGGTGAAATAAATAGCAGAAAGTGATATTTCTACTAAGTGGCAGACTTGGTATTTACACTCAATTTGTCTGGCTCTGATACTCATAAACTGTCATAAACTCTGGGCCCTGGCGCCATGTGGCAAATGATTGCTACGGGAGGCTTAAGAAAAAAGGGGCATTTCCAAGAAGCCTGTAAATCTTTCGTGGAAAAGATGAGATTTTAAAACTTATTCTTTGTAAATAAGTATTACCTTTCCTTCTTACAGGTGAGAAAAGATATAGAGAAAGTTTGAGCAATTTCTCTTATGCTATATAGGACTATACAAGAAAGATAACTTTATTAAAGAAACTTTGAAGCTGAACAACTCTTCCTTATCTGATCCTTTTTCTTTCCTGTAGTTGGCATCAGAGCCAAAGGCATCAAGATGCTGATATTAGAAAAGATGATTTAAATTACTTTCTCAATCTTTCTTTAACACAGTGGAACACCATTTGGCAATAACTACTGTTTCTGGAATTTTGTTTTATATTTTAAATTTTGATTGCTCACTTTAAAGTGGGGTCTGTTGTTAATCGAGGGTTAGTTTTAAAGTTAGCGCCTAAAGCAAAAATCTGGTGTAGTCAAAACTATCATAAACTCCCTTAAATCGTGCTTAAAGTTTAATATATGTGAACTAGTGCTTACAGTAATACATATTCACAGTTAGGATTGCGAGCCACTGAGCTAAAGAAAGAAAGAAAGGGAAAATCTGTATCTAGATGGCAGGACATTCACTTCTTCTTTCCTTTAAGATAATTCTCAAGTTCCTAGTGTGAATGAGGAAAGGATGGAGAATTCCAAAGTGCTTTTTCTCGCCCACAAATTTAACTCCACTCTGTTTTAATATTAAGCCACTATAACCTTAATACCTATCATGTCTGTTGTTTTGAGAAATAAAGAAGAAAAAAGTATGTAAGTAACTAGAGCATGATGGTGGGTGTGTAGTAAGTACCCAGACAGTATTTTCTGGCTATTACTCTAAATTTTGATTGCTGACACACATCTTTGAAAAGTCACTGAGAAGAGTGTGGCCACCTGCTGCTTGCCATTCATCCCACTTGGGCCTTCCCTCTTGTGGCCCCACTGAACAGCTGCCACTCTCATATGCTTAGGCATTGGTCTCATCTTCACAGGAGGTAGATTCTAAAGTCATGTGTACATTAAATGCATGTGTGAGGTGACTCCACCCTACTCCTGAATGTTGTCATAAAAGTGTTATTTCCTAACAGCATAGAAATAAACTGAAGGGCTAGTCACTAGATGGAGGAGGTGGTATATCAAGGTCCTTGATAGCCCATAACTTAAAATCAAAATGGCCAGGGATGGCCCGGTGGTGCAGCAGTTAAGTTCGTATGTTCTGCTTCGGCGGCCCAGGGTTCCCTGGTTTGGATCCCGGGTGCGGACATGGCACCACTTGGCACGCCATGCTGTGGTAGGCGTCCCACACAGAAAGTGGAGGAAGATGGGCACAGATGTTAGCTCAGGGCCAGTCTTCCTCAGCAAAAAGAGGAGGATTGGCAGCAGTTAGCTCAGGGCTAATCTTCCTCAAAAAAAAAAAAAATCAAAATAGCCAAATTTTCTGCCAGAGTGTTTTCTCAAAAAGATCAAAGTGTTAAGAAAACAATTACTTATGAATTGCTCTTTGTACCACCCTTAGTAGAACTATGGTGGTAAGAAGGAAGAAGTGATTTCCTCCCTTCATTAGCTCAACAAATATATTTGCAAAATGCATACTATAAGTAAGTTGGGCTGGATGCTGTCAGAGAGCTTACTCCTTATCCTTAATCCTAACCTAACCCTAGTGGCAATAATCTACAGACGCAGAAATGGTTAAGTTCTTTGATTTTAAGAAGAGTCCTCTTTCAAGATTATATAGCCTGTGATTGTCTGAATCACACGCAAACTCATTTCTCTTATTCCCACGTAGAATTTGATGAGGAATCCATGTGCCAATTCCCGAAATGATCTAAGTATCATTGCTCTCACTTAATCTACTCCCAAAATAGAACTGCGTGCTTCTCTGTTTACCATATCCATAAGGAACTTGATACACTGGATGCAGCCTGGGAAGAATCTCTTTGTCGCACACGTAGTGCAGAGCAGGTTATTTCTGGCCAGAATACGGTGCCCCCATATAAACTCCTTTGGAATCAATGTTTCCCCTTTCTTTTTTCTCTTCACATCTTCCCCTTTCTCCAAATTTTGTACGTGCTGGTCAAATAAAGGTTTTATGACTGGAGGAAAATACAAGGATATAGGCACAAGGATCGTATTTTCTCCCTCTGGGTTCTAGCTCTTCTTGACTATTTTGTATTTCACCACTCAGTTCTGAGGTAGATAAGCAGGAGACGAATCGGCTCTTTTTGGCCCTAGTTTGGAAAAGACCAAGGGGTTGCTTGGTTTTTGTTCTTTAAGACGCTAATCTTTCCTTTGTCTGAACTTCTTAAGTACAGAATCCAAAGCAGGCTGCACGAAATCAAATAGAGATGGTATCAGGACACGACACATTTTATTCTTCTTGAAATAGCTGTGAGAGTAATAAGTTAAGCAAGAATCATGAGTCATCCAGCATAATTCTTATATTATGCTGTTTCACAAAGATGTTTAATAAGTAATATTGTTTGTTTCTTGATTAATTAATTTGAAGACCATCAACATCAAAAAAAAAAAAACCAGACCCAAAACACTGCAGAACCTTCAAAATACCCTTTCATGGGGCTGGCCCCGTGGCTGAGTGGTTAAGTTCGCGCACTCCGCTGCTGGCGGCCCAGTGTTTCGCTGGTTCGAATCCTGGGCGCGGACATGGCACTGCTCATCACACCACGCTGAGGCAGCATCCCACATACCACAACTAGAAGGACCCACAACGAAGAATATACAACTATGTACTGGGGGATTTTGGGGAGAAAAAGGAAAAAAATAAAATCTTTAAAAAAAAAAAAATACCCTTTCATGACTCGCAAGGCTGGAGAATGAGTTTGGCTGGAACCTTTGTAATTACCAAGGACACAGGACTGAACTCAGCTTCTGCTTGGAGCACTGATCTCCACTCCCTGCAGAGACTGGCACTTCCTCCGGGTTCAGTTTTTATGAAGACGGAAAGTTTCCGTTGCCCCTCCTAAAACATCACCTGAGCCAACTTCTGGTGGCTCGCAGTTTGGTAAACTGCTTCTCAATTCAGGTCCTGCCCAAATCTGCCCAAGCTTTCAAATGCCACAAAGGCCAGGGGCAAAGGGGACGATTTCCAGTTCCCTATGTTTGCTGCCTGCTACTGGTGCTCTGGCTCATTTCTTGCCTCCCCAAGGTGGTTACCGCTGGGACCCGGAACTCCCTCTATGGTACGAGTGTTACAAGGTGGATTAGTGGTGTTAATGAGGTGTTTAAAATCCTAAGTACCTAAACCAGGTTTTGCTTTACAAGCTGAAAAGCTGAAAAAACATTGGAAAAGGAGTTCTGGACTGAAAATGGCACGCATCTGAAGCATTTTATCAACAAGGGAATGGAGAAAGTTTATATATCAACCATTCCTTACTTTTTCTGAGAAAAGCCCATCTTAGAAATGGATAAACTAGACCCATAAGTAGAATTTTAGCTAGCTAATCACTGTTTATAATTTCTGGTTTCTTTTTTTGGTGAGGAAGACTAGCCCTGAGCTAACATCCATGCCAATCTTCCTCTATTTTGTATGTGGGACGCCACCTGAGTACGGCTTGATGAACCGTGTGTAGGTCCGCACCCAGAATCTGAACCCAGAACCCCGGGCTGCTGAAGTGGAGTGTGCGAATTTAACCACTACACCACCAGGCTGGCTCCAGTATAATTTCTAGTTTCTTTTATCTAAATTGACCTAAATGGTTTTAGGATGATCTTGGGAATATTAACATGGAATGTTTATTTACAATGTGCAAAGCATTTATTTTTTTCATTTATTCAATAAATATTTGTTGAAATCTATGGAGCGTGTACTCTGCTATGTGCTGGGGATATGAAAATGAACAAAAGCATGTAAGCATGTTAGAGAGGCTGGTGCAGTATTAAATGCATAGATAATGATAACATAATGGCTAGCATTTAGTGAGTGCTTAGTTGTTCTATGAGCTCATTAAGATAGCTCAATGACTCTGGGAGATACGTATAAAATACCATTTTTATTTTATAGATAAAAAAGCCAGATGCGCAGGGAAGTTAAGTAACTGCCCAAGGTCATAGAGCTAATAAATGAGACCAGATTCATACCCAGGCAGCCTGGCTCCAAAATCTACTCTATTATTTTAGAAAAGTGTCATCCTAGCAAACGTTTTTAAATTTTCACTTAATACTCCACAATTCTATTTATTTATTTACACTCCAACTCTACCCTGAAAAGATTTTGTACATTTATCACCAATTGCAAGAACTTTTATTACTGGATAATATTCCCTGAAGTAGATAAGGATTATTCGACCTATTTTAGAAAAAGAGAAAACTCAAGCTCAAAATGTGAATTGATTTGTCATGTGGCCGATCATTTATTCATTCATTAAACTATATTTTTCGAACACTAGGTGGCATACAAAGATGACTAAGGTATAATCTCTCTATAAGAAGCACAGAGAAATACCATGAAAATAATAAGGAATAAGCAATTAATGCTGCCTGGAGACCTCAGAGGAGGTGATATGGGTGATGACAAATCTCTTTATACAACACTCCTCTCCTCAGATATGACACAGAGACTGAGCTTGAAATTTGCATTCCTTGTGTATGCAAGTAATTAAGCTCTCCTCTTTCAAAATGACCTCATCTCAGTTACCTTGGATCAATATAATCTCTTATGAAAATGTAATATAGTTGGCCTTGAAACTGCACAGTTTCTAATATTTCACTGCTTTGAGTCATTTACATAATTGTTGAGCATTTACTACCTGGAAAGCACTCTTCTAGATGTTCTGGTGAACACAAACTGAAATGGACATGCTTCTCACTCTCAAGGAATTTTAATTTAGCAAAGGAAAGTAAATCTACCAAGAAATACCTATCATACAAGGAAGAATATATTTACTGCCAATGGAGAGATGCAACAGTCTAAAATTGTGCATGGAAGGGAAACCAACTAATACACTCATGACTCATATTTAGAGGTTAATTGATTGCTTTACTGTGAAAGCTACTCATGAGTGAGTGACAATAAAATTGAGTGTCTTGATTATAAGACTATTAAATATGGGCTGAGTTGTGGGCTATCATGAGAAATGTAAGATATTAAAGGTATTCCTTGTTTCTGATCATTTTTTCTATTATTTACTAATAATTTTATGCTAATAGTTTAGCCATATTTATCAAATACTTGCTATGGTTTAAACAGTCTTGTCCCTGAGCTCTAAAACCAAAGATTTCTAAACCATTCTCTCACAGAGAGCACAAGAGGCGAGTAAATTAAGACATCATCTGCTTCTACAAAAGGAGGCTTGCCTTGTATGACTTTTTCAAATCCTTAATATCTCTGCATATTTAAGGACATGTTCAGCATAAGATAAAAACTTCTTAACAGCTATTCAAGACCCTTCCTGACCTCCCGCCTGTTTTTACCACTTTTGTCTCTCATCACTCTAGGCTTACACCCTACACTCTTGGCAGAATGAATTACCTTAGGTTTCCCAAACATGGCACGACTCTGTACCATCCACCCTTTCCCCAATCCCTTCTTGCCCCAGCCTTCCAACTTTAGCTCAGTGGTTCCCTCCTCTAGAGAAGCCTTCCTTGACACTTTTTCCCTGAGCCTTCTTCTCTGTGCTCCTGAATGCTCTAGCTTCCTCCATCATGGCTTTTCCCACAGCGCACAGCACTTCTGTTTCCTTGTCTCTCCTCTAAACTATTCAGAGGGTCTGGAAGGCAAGGATTATACCTAGCATTGCTTTAGCTCAAGTACCAGTATGATGCATGATAACAGCAGGTATACAACATATTTGCTGAATGCAAATGCGGAAGAAGGGAGGGAGTGAAGGCAAGTTGCTTTAGTTCTTTCTGAGAGAAAGGGAACTTGTTCTGGAAAAGAGAAATCTAAGACAGGCTACTTAAGAATTCTGAAACTGAAAATAATTACACTTTCCTCTGTGTCTAATAACAATTAGCTTAATTTCTTGAATTCATTTATATCACCTCAACAAATTCCTTCTGGATAATATGTTTTAGGTTCTATAGTTGGACAGCTTTCTTCTTTCAATTTGTACAATAACTACACCTTTTAATTAATTGTTTCCCATATCTGGGCTAAAATGTATCTATTTTGAAAATGGTACAATAGAGTACATATAAATGAAAAAAAAGTACCAAACTCCATGTTTAATTATTTCGTGTTCTTCTAAAATAATTATGTTGCTGTAGGCATTACTCTTTTGCATCACTGTAAATATTTGAAAAAGCAACATCATCTTTTTAAAAGACATTAAATGTTCAGCAGCGATGGGCGAAGCAGTAGAAGCTATGACAATCGTCACATTTCAAACTGCTTTTGGTGTATTCCTCTGGCTGCCCCAACTTTTGCTCCACCTTTGCTTTTACGCTAACTACCCAAGAACCAGACCGTGTAGATTTGGCCTCGTTCTCCTCCACTGGTTTTCCCCAATCGAATCATGTGCCTGGGGATGGAAAGCATGGGATAGGAAATTTTGACCAATCAACCACGTTTTACAGCTTTGGGTTTGATCATCGTTGTCTTTTAAATACAGGCTCACACTGTTCTTCTCTTGAAACATATTATATATATTTATCTCTCATTCAAACCACATTCCCTCAACAATGATAAATACATTTGAAGTGATCAATGCATATTAACTAGAGCTTCTTTTTTGTGAACATGCTAGAAATATAATAAATAAGATAATCTATAATAATGAAAGATAAAAATTGGGGGGAGATGAAGATGAGTTACTCTAATAGGTGCTTTGTTCATATTTCATGTCATGTCCTCATGACTCTTGGCAACATCTGCTACTTAGAGAAACTCTTCTCCAATCAGCTATCGTCCAATGTTGACAATCAACCCCTACTTCTATTTGTTGCTAAGTGATTTAGCAAATAGGTTCACCAAACACAGGAGACAACTCTAAAACAAAAACAAAGTATCTCAGGTTCTTGAAATATGTAGCTCAGTCTTCACTTGAATCCAGTGCATCACTAGCGATACCCCTAAGGTCCTGTGGGCTAACATCGCCACCTACTGCTCACTCCAGGTACAAACCGCCACACCTCAAGCCGAAGGCTGTAGACACTCTGGGTAAGAAACAGACTCTTGACCCTTGGATAGTCATCACCCTCTGGTAGGAATAAAAGGTAATCAGTTTCACTCCTGAAGCCACAGAGAAAAGGCAGTGGGGCACTGGTGTCAATGTGGACAATTAGGTGATAATTATATTTTATCAAATTTCACAAATTGGAAATATATTGGCTTTTAGATTTTTGGATGCTGTGTCCTCTCCTATAGCCCCAGCATTTAAAACAGCGCCTGACACATTGTAGTTGCTAAATAAATACTTATTAAATAAATGAATCCCTGACGCAGAAGGGTAATTATTCTCGTGAATATGCCACATTACTTATCAGAAACTTCAGTAAAAGGAATTATTGTGATTTTTTTCTAATAAATAAGAATATCTCCATCTAGAATTAGTAGAGAGAAAGGAGGGAATGAAAATGCAAAGAAAGGGGGTGTGGGGAAACGGAGATTTCTATATAATTGCAACAAAAATATCAGAAATGTATGATAAAAATCTGGATGAAAGGAAATGTCTGTGATCTGGAAAACTCCCTAACCACAGTCCATTCTGCAGTCCAGATTATGACATTTATTGCTTTTTATTTTAACAAAATTAAAAAAAAGTAAAAGGCTATTTCTTATGTCATATATTATGCTTTTTACTGAGTAAACATTCAAGCTGTCACGTTTGCTCATTCATGTATGACCCATGACACTAACACATTTTTTCACATGGTATTTGACACAGAAATTGAAGAATATTGACCTAGCTTTAAAAAATTTGAAACAAGAGGCTGTTTGCTAAAAAATAATTTTGAGGTGAGTATCTGCTTTTAAAGTGCCGACTTCCTCTTTTTCTCACAGTGCTAACATCCCGAGTTGTGTATGTTGGGAGAGGCTCTGGTGCTCCCACCCATCTTACTGGGATGCCAGGAATACTGGCCCTGACTCTGACCCGTCTTTACCTGGGTCACTTCTCATGTTAGGTTTGCAGTCAGCAATCTTTGGAGTTGAGGAAACATCTTCCTCTGAGACAAACAGCAGGCTTGCTTACTGTTTGCTATAAAACAACTGATTCCCCAAATTTAGGATTCCTCTCGTGGAATTCCATCCGCATTGCCTCCTGGGGCTTGGGGAACTGTCACAACATGCTGACACTCTGGCTATTGCTTTTGCTGTGAGTAACAAAGTTTTTCAAAATTGATTCAGAAGCCATGTGTCTTCTGTGAGCATCAGGAAACTGTGACGCATCAGCTAGAACATGTGAAAAGTTAATCACTAGCTAGAAAGTTGGGTGAAATCCCAGACCCTCACAGTTGTCGGCAGCATGACTTCATCCAGGGATGCGGACATTCACAATTAGGAAAACCCAGCACACTCAAGGCACAATAAAGGGAATTTTCAAAGGGAAAGTTCAGTGCTTTGAAGATAACTTGATGATGTAAACTGAAAATACCCCTTCACTAATGTAAACAGAACTTTCAGCCCAGAAAAAAATATTTTAAGGGATTTTGAAATTATATTAATTTTTAAATCCGGTACTTTAGCCAGGTTTATTTAAGAGTGTTATGCCAAAAACTGGGTAAAGTGGTGAGAATATTGTAACATTTGGAGAGTCCACAATATAACTTTTTAAAAATACCATTTACAAGTCTTGAGAAGAATTTCCTTCTTTAACTGAAATGGATTTACCCACTAGGTTATTTCATCATTTATTGCTTCTTAATACTAATATAGTAAACAATTTATTTCCAGAGTTATGATTAAACATCCACTTTCGAAACTCTAGCTTCCATTTTTGCTGAGTTCTTCCATTTTTGTTGAATTCTTAGATTTGGAGTCGCAAATTATTTCCTTGATGCTTTGAAAAGGAGAAACAACTCTACACCTTTCTAAGTGCCACTTGGCTATCGGGAATGCTATAGTACAGATAAATACAGTAGGGATAAACCCTGAACTTATAAATTGTATGCTATGGCATTCAAAAGATGAAACAGAGGACCTCGAAGTCGAGTCTTTGGGGTTAAGAAATATAATTTCTTACAATTTGATCTGAATTACTGTATGAGTTTGAGAAAGCAACCACTCAGTTCTTCATTTTTTTTATTACTATTGCAAGAGATATCATTCTTTCTCCCTCAAGCTCAGGAATATTGTCAGCAGAAAAACCTCCCTGGCAAGTTACCAAATAATGAGAGCAGAGAAAGCAAGAGCAAGAGAGTGAGAAGGAAAAAGAGAAAAACTCTACGTTTTGCTGGCCTATAAACTATAGGGTTTGAGCTAGAAGTGTCGCTTTTTCATAACATATTCTATAACTGTTTTCCTTAGAAACAGCAATAACTGACTGGCAGATGACCCACTCATTTTGTAGAATGAGGGCGTGATGTAAGTTAAGAAGCTGTTTCTTCAACGACATGATTGTTGAAGAGAAACTTAACTAGCACCCACTGTTGACTAAATTCAACAGCTCTAGCAGTAGGCCAAATCTGTTTCTTCTGTTAAAACAAATAAATCCCAAGCAACAAATAATTTGACATAAATACTACTTTAACATTTTTTACTGTAATTCTGGCACCTCTATTTTGGAATTTTACTATTCATCCTCTTCAAGTTTCCCATTAGTAAAGTCCAAAATTAAGTAACTGTTTTGATGTATACCAGGACATTGTATTCAGATTGTTGATGTCGTGGCTTGAAATCACAATATATCTAGCTTCTGGAGGTTCCTATTCACTTCGTGTCACCTTAAACACATCAATTAAATTTAAGGTATTAAACAATTACAATAGGGCATTTTGAAGGTTTATATTAGATTGGGAAAGGTGGACAAAATTTTCAGGTTAGGTCGCTAGCCTCAGCTACCGAGCTCTACTCAAGCGATGTGAATAAGCGAAGATTACCACCCAGCAGGAGCCGCCTGCTACAATCAATGCGGAAGGAACCAACCAGGGGAAACAGAGCACTTCTCCAGCTTAAGAAGACCTGGAGACAGTCCAAAGCAAGGTTTCCCTTTGGCTGACTTAAAAAGCAAGACCAAGGCAGGGCGGTCAGGTCAAGGCGCGGCTCCTAGCTTTATGGTTTGCATGCAGAAGCCTTGCAATATTCATGAATCTTTACCTGACAAATGAAAGAGGATTAAAAAGTGGGGAAGATTTTTTTGGTAAAACTTTCAAGGTTTTTTTTTAACCTTGATGTATTTTATGATAATTCCCTTCATCGTTGAGAAACACTACAATGTCAGCACAAGTATCACAAACAGACCAATGATGGCTCTAAGACAAAACTCATGGGGGATTTTTTAAAGTGACCTTTTACATGTCAAAACATAGGTCTCTTAGTTTTGAGAACCAAATAATAGCCATGATGGGAATATATTTTAAAAGCTCTTTTTTGCTGCTATCAGTTTTGAAACTCTATGTGGAATCTAGACTTCCGTGACGTGCTCCAGTCTTTTGAAGTGACAGGTCTCTTACTGGTCTGCTCTGATCACCTACAGTTACCAACGTGACCTCACACTGACCTTGTTAGCGCTGTTAAAAAAGTCGTTTGCCTTTTTCAACCAGGTTTTCCTTTCCACCATGAGCCGACCACATTCTTCCTGAAGCTGATTCAGTTTCTGGTTAGAGAGCTGCAGGTGTTCTTTCTCCACATGGTCCTTGGAGAGCAGGATCCCAAGTGCTTCGCTCTTCAGCTTCTCAACAGTCGAATTCCATTCCTACAAGAGATCACTCTCTTCAGTTTATTCTACACAGCCTCCCCTTTGTAATCTCTGAGAAGACTCAGAGAACATCTAGATGTGTTGAACGTATCAGAAACCTGTCATTATATTTTCAAATCATGAAGGAGTAAATGCTACATTCCAGGTTGGAATACCAAGACGTAAATAAAAAAAAAAAAGAAGGACACAGAAAAGCGGCTAAGAAGAGAGAGGCGATGATAGTAGAAAGGGGTAGGTTGGCTGGGATGTGTGACAGATAGAGTATCTGGTTGCCCTGAATACAGGTCACTTCCGTTTCTGTTAATGCTACCTGAAAACATACCCAAAATACAGTCAACAGTGTTTTTCAGTCTCTGACTCATTTTGATCTATTTTTATTCATTCAAGTATAAACAAGTCTCTCTCTCACAATTCAGTCTCCTTGCCTATATGGGCAAATGTGTACAAGAAAGGAAGGGAAATCTCCTATTTTAATGGCTGTTGTTTGTCCATCTGCCTACACTTAGAACTTAAATTAAGACCTGTTGCTCTCCACAAAATTAATAGCTGTTATTGTGCAGCATCCCCTCCTTCCTGACCCCAGTTTCACCTCTCAATGTTTCACTCTTAATGATATACAAACATTTCAGAAAAAGAAAAGAAGTAGCTTTTTACTGTCTGTTGCATGAGGATGAAAAACAGTAAGTAGAGAGGAAATAAAAGTTGGAGTAAACCAAACATATTAACACTCGAAGGGAAATTCAGATTTCTTGCAGAAGAATTGAAGCCAGACCCAGTTGCATAAAATTATGTTTCTCTCTAACGTGGCAGTCTTGTTAGTGAATTTTCTGGTACCCATCTCAGCTGAGATTCAGGGGTGAGCATAGGCTGTTTGTTAGAGCATCAGAAATTTAGCACCAAATTTTAAAAATCGCAGTGTGACTCTATCCTGGCTTGTTCCCCAGAGCAAATGTCCTATTATTAAGTTACATTTGTTATATTATATTGTACAAAATAAGTATCATTTTAGTGCAATTTACCACTACTATTTTCATTCATTCATTTCACAAGACACACTAAATGCTATGTACCTGGCACCACGCTACGATAGATGTCTTGGGGGAATATAAAGAAAGAATAAAACGTAGTTCTTCTCTTTAACAACACATAAACATCTATTTTATATAGTTTTCATATACCTACATTATTAAATGGATTAAATATATGCTGATACACACACACGCACACACACATAATACGATGGTATTTTAAATAACAATTAGTGGATGTTGAAAGTAGAAATTGTATGCATTATTTTATGGACTCCGTAGAAATTGTTCTAGTATTTGTGCAAGAGAAAAATATTTTGATCAAAGGATGCAAGAGTAAGGACTGTAAATTAAGGGATTGGCTTGTTTTTGAGCAGCTGTTATAAGCTTGTGGTTTGTGAGTATAACCCTCACAAACGTAGGTTAGATATTATTATTTTCCCAGTATTTACACAGCCTCTGAGGAGTATGTTACTCAGGATTACATATCCAACAGGTGGCAGAACCAGGACTAATGTACAGGTCTGTATATAATGCTACATTCCAAGGAGTTGAGGTAGAGAGAATACAAAATCTCCAAATTTCTCAGTAGGTGCAAAAACAGTACATATTAGGCAAGAATCTGGGCTACGAGAGTTCTCAAGATCCTTCATTTTTTGAAGAGCTATTTTGCACCACTTTAGGACAGCTAATATGTGCCGTGACGTTCTTTCATAAAGCACTGTAAATATCCCTCCCACTTAAAAACCATTACCTTTACCCCATTAGGAAAGAGCAAATATTTTTAAAGCAGTTAGCACAATTTTTTGCACACAAAATAGGCACTCACTAAATGTTAGCCCCACTTTTCTTCCCATCAGTTTTATCATGGTTCATTAGCACCTCAAAATGTGTTCTTTATTTATGGAAGTTCCTGTTTCTCAGTTTTAAAATAACAATACTGGCAGGATCCTCCAAAATCAGTGTTATGATCAGTGTTATGTATGGATCAGTATTATGGGATAAACAAAATAAAGCAGGTTTCTTTACTGCAGTACTTCTCAGAATCCTTCATATGTTAACGTGCATTGAGACTCCCAGAGGGAAATGAGTTGTGAAATATTTTGGACAAACTCTTTTGGCCAAGAAACCATTTGTTTGGTGACCATCTCAGGGACCCACGCTCCCGTTAGAACAATGTTAGGAAACATTGTTCCTGTGGCCAAGAGCAGCTGAATCACCTATGAGTTCACCTGTTTTCACAAGTCTTCCTGTTTCTTTCCTTTTTTTTGTTTTGTCTTTATCCCTCCAGCTACCCAATTAGTCCATTTCCTGTCTTTTATATCCGTTCTCTCATTTTCTGTCTGTTAAGGTCTGTGGGGCATTAATCCTCAATGAACTCAAGTGAAGAGATGCTTAATGCACATAGCAGGTAATTCTTCAAAAAATTGGCATTGACCAGAATCTTCTGTGCTCATTAGAGGAAGATTACTTAACACATGAAGAATTTGGGGAAGGCCTGGAAAGCTAGGGGCAAGGAAAATGGAGAGGAAGTTAGGATATGGAGAAATAGGTTACCGCCATTATGAGCTCAGCTGGACAACGCTAAGCTCCATCGTGGTCTTGTCTTAACTTCTGCAAGATAGCAGGGGTTGATTCTCCTGTCTATATGGTGGCACTCTGCTGAACACTTACATGTACTATCTCATTTAATCCTCCCACCAACCCTACAAGGTAGGAACTATTGTTACCCCCATTTTACAGATGGGGTGACTGAGGCTGAGTAGGGTGAAGAGCTTGCCCAAGATCTCAACACTAGTAGGTGAAAGAGCCAGAATTCAAACTCGGGTAGTTTGATTCTAGAAACCACTTTCTCAACCAGCATCCCAGCCTCCACTCTTCAGAGAACTGATGGCGTTTTTTACACAGAAAGAGTAAACATATTAGCTTAGAATTACAGAGGTGAAACTTCCATAAGGCCTGGATAAGACGAAATGATAAAAGTCTTATATGACCCTGGGATTTTCTGATTTGAAAATCAGAAGCCTCATCATTTCTAAGTGAATACAATGCTATTACATATATAACAGAATTTACAGCCCATACTCAAGCTTAATTTTGCTTAGCGACTAGACCAAAATAATAAAGTTCTTCTCTGTGAATAAGAAGAGAAATATCTGTTTTCTAATAGCGTTCATAAATCTACCTTTAGCATAAATTGTGCAAACAACATTAAAGAGAGACCTCCAGAGGAGAGCTAAGTCTTTGAAAACCCATTTTAACCTTATACTTCACATTGTGTTGGAAAAAGTGGACTGTGACCTTCCCAGGAAACTGTAGAGGACCATTTTGTGCCTCTTATCTTTTCTTATTCTCCATGCCCAGTTTTCTTAATTAAATTTTCACCTGAACTCTGTGGGTATTAAATGAATGGGTCCATTCAATATTTCTATTCAATCTTCTCAGAAAATTGGTTCTGTTTTCTTTGGGCAATCTATAGGCGCTTTCTATACCATTCTAATGAAATATTTCCCCAGCCATTTTTCTAGGGGATGCTTCCACGATTTTATTTTTAAGGTAAAACTGTCAGAGTCATCTGAATCCATCACGCTATTTAAAAAACGCAGCTGTCATTGTTGTCAAGGCTGGAGGAACCCAATGGAGAAAATCTTGGTCCATTTTCTCGAAGCCATTGCTGACTGCCTGCTAAGTGTTAACCCTCTGGCTGAGTTTCAGTTGCTTTGCAGTAAAATATTTCCAGTACTTACCCCCCCAGCAGAAAGCCAAAGCCTGCCATCTCCTTGGCTTTTCAATTTGACTGAGATCCGTGCATATCTCTGACCCAATAAATACGCGTGGCGCTGTGTGTCCCTGGGCTCGGGGTGTCGCCACAGGTCACTCCATTATCTTCCTCTTTCCCTCACAGCTGTAACCCTTTTAAACTGGACCTTTCAGTCTTCCGTTTGCTGAGGAAATTGAGCTTCTCTTGGATGCCTTGATTGAAAGGGCACTTTTAAGAGGGTTAGTGCTGATAGACAGAAGGTGAAAATGATTTCTTCTTTCCTTTCTTTTAGGTTTTACAGTCCCAGGTTAGCTCTTCAAATGAAGTTATGGATTGGCATAAAAATTACCCAGCAAGTAGATTCAAAAAGGAAAAATATTAGCTACTCCATTTGCAAGGAAACAATATAATCACAGTATGTTTAGTAAGCTGTTATTCACTTGAAAACTTCCCTGTGGTTGAGGGGATTTAAGGACCCAACACTATGTGGTAAATTATTTTCATTATAAACTTGAATTCAGAAGGTAAGTTTTAGGTGGGAGAACATGGACAAGCAGCAATAGGAACTGTATTTGTAAACTACTAAGAAAACACCAGTTGTGGAGAGGATTGGCCAAAATCGCGTCTGGCAGAATCGTGTGTGGAGCTCGTGGACAGTTCCCGTCTCACGGCCATTTCCTGGGACAGCTCATTAGCTACAGCTCATTTCTTGTTCAATGTCTGCGTCTACGGACTCATTTGGTTCAGCGCTGAAGAGAATTAACTCACTGACACAAAAATCAGAATTTTACATGATTGCATTAACAGATGGTACAAACAAAATAAACCTGGCAATTTTAATCAGAGAATATTTGAAAGTCTGCTTGGAGCAGGAATTTTGTAAGAAGAAATGTTTATGTTTTTGAAGAGTGGCTGTGAGCCCTTGAAAAGCCAAAATGCTCTGATTACATCGAGTGGGACTGCAAACTGAGCTGCAGTTTCCTCTCATGCTCCCTTCCCAGGCACTTCGAGCTGACCTCTACACAAGCAAGGGTCATCCTGGAGAGGTGGGTCTCAACCCGCTCTTGGATGAGTGCCGAGTTCAGTGCCCACAGGCCATTTGAACTTTGCCCTCACTGTGATGCATTTCAGCAAAGCACAGATTGCAAGCAGGAAGAACCGTGATTTTGTGTGTCACCTGAAGATGAAAAAGCACGACAGTGTTTCACCTCCCAGCCACAAGACAGAGAATCAGAGCCACTGAATCAGGGAGAGCTTCTGAGTAAGAGCGGAGAACTGCAGCTAGAAGTACGCTTTTTATTCCAAACTTAGTAAGTGGTCTCAAGCAGCGCACTTTGCTTTTCGGAGCCTGACTTCCCTGCAGGGCAACGACAGCCACCCCCACTTCATCTAAGCTTCTGCTTCTCTAGTGAATGATCTGTAAATTCAATGATGAACTGGCTAGGCTGCAAATTCCTGGATTTCAGGTCCTACTAAAATTTGGGTGTTTTGCTATATTTTCCGTAAGATAAACCTACCAGGATTGGGACTGATGGTCTATAGTAGAAATGACAGATATCACCAAAGTAATTTTTGAGTAATAGTTGCTGTTTTCTTTTTTCTCAGTCAACTCAAATATTCCAAAAGTCACAGAAAAAACCCTTGGCTTGGAGTTTCTTGATCCCTTATTCTGTTCAGTGCTTGGCCACCAAAGTGTTGCCTGCCATTCAGCTGCAGAGCAGGGGGCTTGTTGCTAATACTGAAGCCAATGGATGTGGGGCAGAATAAATTTTTAGAATCAAATCAAATCATAACAAATTAGACTCATAAGCAAATCTTCAAACTAATGATTAGAGAAGCAATACATTTTTTTTTTCTTCCTTAGTTCAACATAGTTTTTAGATGAAAATTTAACTACATGGGAAGTTGGGGAGAAATTTTCCCAAGATTTCTGTCTTGTTCTTGTTTTCGTAGATTTCTTGTTCCTCTTACATTTTCTTCCAGTCAATTAACTAAGGAGCAGAGCCAGATTTGGGGGTATTGGTGTTTCCATTTTTAATCAAAATTAATAAAGTCTAGCTGACCAGTTTTCGTCTGATGCAATTTGCTTATAATCAAATTGTGCCACTGGCTGACTAGGTGGTCCCAGTTTATATTAATGTCCTGAAAGGATTTACTTTTTAATTTTCTGGAGAATCTGTTGGAGATATGTTCAAGATCTTCGAGATTCAAGATCTCAATTCAATTATGGGGAGAATTATTGGGTTTTGATGTTCACTTCTTGTGAAGATTTCCCTAAATGAAATAGGTTAAATTGGGAAGGGGGAGATCTATTTATTTTACCCACCAGAACCATCAGACATAAACTAGAACACTGGCTCTTAAATCTAGCTGACTATCAGTATCTCTTGGGAAATTTTTTAAAGCACATACTCTCACACCAACCCCATATCCACTGAATTGTGATTATTATTGGTAAAGTAGAAGAATATGCATTTTTAAAAATCTGCAACATTTTATTTGAACAAACAATAATACTTATAATCAGTCAAATTTTGAAAACACAGGACTAGAATATTCTAAGATGTTTAGTGAATAGATAAAAATAGGCCTACAATAGTTTTCATGTAATCATACCAATAAATGAGAGGAGGGATGAATTAAATAATAAGTGTAGTTTTAACTTTAAAACTTCCAACTACTTTGACTCTGTGAAAATTACATTATGGTATTAATGACACCAAAATCTACAATTTAACTTCAGTTTTACAAATTACTTCATTCATTCAATAAGTATTGTGTTGAGCTGTGGAAGACACAATGACAAGTAAACAAAATCTTTACCCTTATAATCTTTAAATGATTAATATACCAATCCTTCATGAGTTTAAAACAGTCCTGGCGCAATGTTGGGTATCGTTAGTCTTAATTCATAAAGAACCAGAAGCATTTCTTTCTACTTTGTATTTTCTTCACATTATTGTGTCAGGCAAAGTTGCTGTTGACTTAAAAGGGAAGCAGAGAGTTTATTAAAAAAAAAAAAAAGAAGCTGGTAGAAGGTACAAAACTGGTCAGGATTTTCTTTCCCAAACCTTTCTATACTGCTATATGATTGTCTAACTTTCCTTGCAAACTTTTTATAACCATATTTACAATACCTATATACTATATCTTTGTTATAGAAAAAACTTCACCTCTAATGGCGTGGAAGAAATTGTCTTCTAACAAAATCCAGTCAACGCTAGAATTTCTTCATCTCATCTTCCTTTGTATAGGCTCTGGTTTTCAGCTAATCACTATGTATATGCACAGGATTATCCTTCTAAACTCAATAATCTGTGAACCAGCAGCAAATCATACTGGGATGGGCACTTTATAATTCCCCTACACTGAATGTAGTACGATCATTATTGTGGTTCAGGCACTATTTAGCACCCCTTAAGAACACCTAACTAATATACTAATACAGAGACCATTGTAACTAAAATGGAAAACAAAACTAATGTTTAGAGGAAGGAGAAATCAATTCTGATTTGGGGAATCATGGAAGCTCTCTTATAGCATCTTCAGTATGGCAAGGAGTTTCAATTGTGAGTATAGAGTGGGAATGGGAGGAAGGCAAGGGGCTTATTCAAGCAAAAGAGACAGCCTGAGCAGGAGCACTGAGGAAAGGGAGTTGGTTATTACCAAGGAGATGTGGAGGATGATTCTGGATCATGAGAGAGATGGGACTAATTTAGGAAAGTAATAAAAGTTTCTCATAGGAAGTGATGTCTAAGCTGAGCTGAGACCTAAAACAAATGGGTGGGAGTTATCTAGGCAAAGAGTGGATGTGGGATGGAGAGTGAAGTGTTGAGTTCATGGGCAAACGTCCAAAAGAAAACTGGTAAGGACCAGATAAGAATGGCCAGCACCGAAGACATCAATTTGTGAGTAACATTCCCTAGAGAGAATTTTTGAAGGCTAAGCACCACTCACTAAAGGTGAGTGTGGCAAAAGAGAATAAGAGAGAGCTAAGGACAAATGGAGGGATGAGCCTGTGCTTGTACCATGTCTAGAGAAGGAAAAGCCCACACCAGAGAAAGACAAATATGTGGGAAAAGAAATCATCACACAAGCCAAACCAGCAGAGTCCTACTAAGAAACGTGCATGACAACCAAATGCAATGCATTATCCTCAATTTGAAGACATCTGAAAATGGACTATACAGTAGAAAATACTATGGTAGCAATGTTAAATTTATTGGTTGTAGTGATTAGGTTAAAGTAATAGAAGAAAGCATCCTTGTTATTAGGATATATGTTGAAATATGTAGGGTGAAAATACATGATGCTCACAACTTATTTTGAAATGTATCTATGCAAATACATATAGAGAGATAGAGAAAGGAAATGTCACAAAATTTTAATAATTGGTAAAGTGTATATGGACATTCCACTGCTGGGTATTTATCCAAAGAACTTGAAAACACAAATGCATAAAGATACGTGCATCCCTATGTTCATCGCAGCCTTATTCGCAATAGCCAAGACTTGGAAGCAACCTAGGTGCCCATCAAGGGACAAATGGATAAAGAAGATGTGGTATATGTACACAATGAAATACTACTGAGCCATAAGAAACCATGAAATCCTGCCGTTTGTGACCACATGGATGGACCTTGAGGGTTTTATGCTGAGTGAAATAAGTCAGAGGGAAAAAGTCGAATACCGTATGATCTCACGCATAAGTAGAAGATGAAAACAATGACAAACAGTCACATGGCAACAGAGATTGAATTGGTGGTTACTAGAACAGAAGGAGGAAGGAAGGATGGCAAAAGCGGTGATTAGGCACACATGTGTGGTGATGGATTATAATTAGTCTTTGAGTGGTGAATATGATGTAATCTACACAAAATTCGAAATACATTATGATGTACATCTGAAAGCTATATAATGTTATAATCCAATGTTACTGCAATAAAAATAAAAATTAAAAAATTTTTAAATGTAAAAAATAATTTTTAAAAGTTAAGGAAAAAGAGTTAAAGTTAATAACTAATACATAAATAATAATAAAAAGTTAAGGAAAAAGGAAAACTTTTTAAACAAAGAAACTAAAACACTGTCTTTGAAAGTAATCCAAAAGGTCAATCATCTGGGGGACAGTTCAAACAAACACATCCACACAATGGAATACTCTGTAGCAGTAACAAAGGAATGAGAACACTGCCTGTATACTGATAGGGAAAGATAACCAACCTAACAAAAGCAAGATGCAGAGCAGTGAGCTTTGTAGGCCGCCAATGAGGTACAGAAGGGAAAAAATAAGGACGTATGGTTGCATTTGTTTACATCACATAAAGAAACTTGACAGATAATAAGAAACTAATATCAGTGGTTACTTTTATCATGATTGAGGAGGATCCGGTACGTGGAAACTGAGATGAAAAAGAAAATTTTTACTACAGGCCTTTTTATGCACTTTTTAAAAATAATGGGAATATACTGGTCAAAAAGTAAATTAAATATATTGAAAAACAAAGAAATGTAATTCACCAAATAAAATAAAAGAGAAAAGCCATATGATAATCTCCATTCTTTTTACTGGAGATCTTATCTAATGTACAATAGAAATGATGAAACCTTACTAGCACTGTTTGTAGATGTATGATTTTTTACATATAAAAACCAGGGGAATCTAAAACAATAATTTAAAACAATAAAAGAGTTCATTGAAGTTGCTATATACAAGATCAACATTAGAGAATCAGTAACATCTCTGCACAGCAACAATAGTCAACTTTGTTTTCTAATAAAAATCCCATTTATAAAAGCAACAAAAATTCTCAGGTAGTCATTCATTCATTTAATCAACAAATTTCACTGGGCAGGCCTATTCTATGGCAAGCTTCTTCTAAAGGCATCATCTAGGCCAGTGAACTTAGTAGTGGGTGAGGAGGAAGCTCCAATGTTAGTGGTGGTCGTGGTGCACCGTGTATTTTATGTTGTTTATAACCAATAAACATAATAACTCTATACGTTATCCAGTTTGTTAGAAGGGTTAAAGCTGTAGAATAAGAACAAGTAAAGCAAGGTAGGGGACTTAAATGGCTCCGTGCAGAAGGGGAGTCAGTATGCAGTGTTAAACATGGTGGTCAGGGTAGGCCTCCTTGAGTAGTGAGATTTGAACAAAGATGGGGAGGGAGTGAGGAAGTGAGCCAAGTGGGTCTCTGGAGAAAGAGCTTTCCAGGTAGAGGGCACAGCTCGGGTGAAGCATCTCAGCTGGGAGTTTTCCTCTCTGGTTGCAGGAACAAGGAGACGGCGTGGTGGAGCTGAGTGCCAGCAGGAGGAGAAGCAGTAAGAGAGGTGCAGCGGGGCAGAGCAGGAGGGCACGTCAGCAGGGGCTTCATTCTGAGAGAAGTGGGAAGCCAGTGGAGGATTCAGAGCATAGGAGTAACATGATCTCGCTTAACTTAAAAAAAACAAAGATGAAACCACTGGGCTGTCATTTGCTAACATGTTCAGGGGAGGAATCCAGGGATGCCAGCTCTGAGACACATAAGGAGGCTACTGCAGTGAGCCAGGCAAAGATGGATGTGGCTCGTTCCACAAGATAGCAGTGGAGATCACGAGAAACAATAAGACTCTGGATCTATTTAGAAGACACAGCCCAGGTGGCTCCCGAAGAGGATGAGGAAGAGGAATCAAAACTCTTTTGATCTGAGTACCTAGAAGGATTGAGTTTGTCCTCAACTGAGATGAGGGACACCAGGTGGAAGAGATTTTGAGAGGGAAGATGGGGAATTCAGCCCGTGATATCCCGTTGAGCCTGTCTCTCTGGACGGGCTGTGCTTAAGCTGCTGAAATCAGTACTCACCTCCCACCTTCACACACACACACACACTCTCACACACACACATACACACTCACACGCTCACATTCCATTAGCAAATGCTCTCACGGATTCCACCCAGATATGCCCTCAGCCTCTTGGCTGAGAAGAGCCTGATCAACAGGACTATGAAGAAAAGAGGCTTCTTCTTGCCTATGAGGAAATAAGATCCCATATCCAAAGTAGCAAGAAGAAACTAAATACCCTGTGGTTTTCAAATACATTCTTTAATGTGTAGATGTGTGTGTAACATCCACAGCCAGTGGTTCTTCCTGTTCCTGGAATGCAGAAGTAAAACGACGGCAAAGGTCAGGGGACCCTGCACATCCATCCCAGATTGCAGGAAGGCCTCAAAGACATGGTTTGAAGCCCTTAACGTATTCAACCCGCTCCTTTTTCAAAAGCACTGCATAGAGGTAAGGAAGAAGCGACAGTACTCTTCAAGATGTGAGGGTTTGGGTAGAACATGAATACACGCTGGTGACATCAGACACTCTGATCCTGTTAACCGTTTCCCTTTACTGTTTCCTGTGAGAATTCATACAAACGGAGAGGCGTCTAACCCTTTCTGATCACTCCCCAAAGCCGCCTTATGAGCAGTTCCTTTAAGTTTTTCTCAGTCTGGGTTCCCAGGGACTTATCATACATGTGAATGAAAGTTTTGTCTCTTTATCACTTAGCTGTGGAATCTAAAAAAGGATCAAACATAGAAACAGAGGGCTTGGGGGATAGGGAAATGTGGAGAGGTAGGTAAGAGGGTACAAATTTTCACCTATAAAATGAATAAGGTCTGGGGATCTAGCGTATATCAGTAGTGACTATAGTTGATAACACCGTATTGTGTAATTAAAATTTGCTAAGAGAGTAGAACTTAAATGTTCTCACACACACACAGAAAAAGATAAATATGGGAGAGGACAGATGTGTTAATTAAGTAGATGGGGGGAATCCTTTCACAATGTATACATAGATCAAATTATCACGATGTAGACCGTAACTATCTTACACTTTTATGTGTCATTTATACCTCAATGAAGCTGGGGGAAAAAAGAAAAAATTTAAATCTCCAGATTCACAATGCAGTGAATCTGTGTATTACAAACAGCAGGTTTACAAGTATTCCAAACAGCCTGCGCCACCCTTTCTGTGCCTGTATTCCCCATCAATGCCCTAGTTTCATCACAGGGGTGTGCAAGAGTGTGGCTTCAGAAGAAGATGGAGGAGTGCTTTATTGTTAATAGTAGGTGCAACTTAGAGGCAGTGTTGGACTCTGCAAGCACGTCACCTGTCAACACTGCCTGAAATTCCCCTCTTGTGTTTGGGATAATTAACATTCACTTTCAAAAACTAGAGAGGGGTGTCGGGTGGTGGAGAAGAAAGAAAACTAAAAGAAAAGCAAAGGTCAAGGATGGTCAAGAAGTTGGCAGACAGTCACACGTTAGTGTGAATCAGATTGCTTTCCTCCTAACACTTCAGAACTGCAGCACTGCATGCATCTTTCATGGAATTTTGACCATTATTTCTCTGTTGCCTAGAATCAAAAGTCTTTCCATACAATTTTGTTTAATCCATAGTCTTGAGATGATAATCATGCAACAGACAGACTCCTGATTTCCCAGCCAAGCTGAAAGTCACTTTTTAAACAACAGCAATTTAGAAGTCCACCATGTGACTCAGGGCAACATTCTCCTGCCAGCTTCCTTCTCAGTGGAGTTATCCATTGACCCAGAAAACATTAGCTGTGTTTAACTCCTAAGTCCCAGACCCATCTACTGGGTGCCACAGGACATCCAGAAATGAGTAAGCCATGGCCCCTGTTTTTGAGAAATTCACAGCTGTGGGGAAATCCGACATGTGAATGACTGAATCACCACGAAGGATGGAAAAGATGCTTTAATAGAGTAGTAGGCAGTACTCTGAGAAAAAGAAGGGAAAGGCAAGTGCTGGAGGGATCAAGAAGCTTCCCAGAGAAAGAATCTTGACCTGCACTGAGCCCCAAGGTCATCTGACTAAGACCTACATAGGTTCAGCCTCTAGGCTGGAGGGGAGACAGGGAGCTTTAGATAGACCCTGTCTGCCCAAAGTACTGACTTCAAAATATTGTGCAGACATCCTAAATGTGTATGCTACTCTCTCTGTCTTGCATCTTGGTCAGTTTCTATTGGGCCCAGTGTTGAATTACATACGAAATTGTGTACAGCTTCTGTCTCTGCTTAGCTTTTCTGACTCAGTGCTAGCACTTTACCCTGATTTCACTTTGACAGCACACTCTATTTTCATTCTAATCTTTTCCCTCTTTGGTAACCAAATTATGACCTCAGGCTATGCCTGTAAATAAGGGAAAAGAAATTCTAAGATGAGGGGACAGAATAAATCAAGACTCAGAGGTGAGAATGTATGTGGCAGGCATGGGAATGATCAATGGTCCAAGGAAGCTTGGATTCAGAAAGACTTACAGGTGTAGCAGGCAGGCAAAGGACAGATCATGGAGGACTTTTAAGGCCACAATAAAGAATTTGTACTTTATTCTGTACCCAAAGGGAATTTCAGGAGATGCTTAAGAGAAAAATGGCCTAGTCTCAGCTTGTCCAAAAGTAACCTTGATGACGTCATCAAGGATTAACTGTAAAATGGAAAGACCAAAGGCCCAGATGCCACTCAGGAATGAGGCAGGAAGATTTATTGTCTTTTTCCTATATTGTCCTATCTTCTCTGTTTCAAGAAGATAATCAGTATATTCTGTGTCCTTTTTGCTTTAATGAATTTATATTAAGACCCAAAGCAGAAGTTACCTGCAAGTCATTTCCCCTCCTGTCTTTTGTAAAATGATTAAGTCCATTGATGACATTTTGATATATGTGGTGAAGGAGAAGGAGATGAAGGTAGGGCCATCAAAAGACGGGGAGATCTGGCCAGATCTGGCAGTAGAGAAAAGCTGGCTGTGAGATGAGGCATGAGGAGGCGCATGGTCCTCTCAGGACAGTGTCATGAGGAAGTGCAAGGCTTCCCTGGAGATGGCCATGTGTTCCCTCCTGGAAGACTGAAAGTTGGGCCAACCTGGGGCCCCAAACAGGCACAGAGCAGCAGAGCCTCTGAAATTACAGTCTCCATACAGGCTGAGACGATGATTGTTCCAGAGGGAACCAGAGTGGACTGATGAGTAGAGTGGCTTCCCCAATGCTATGCTACTGTAGGGGCTCAGGAACACTTGTAAAACCCTGGGGAAAGGGAGCTCCAATAATGATGGAGATTGAATGTTCCACCAGTCAGCGGATGAGGGTTCAGAATCAGGCTTATACTGATTAACAAGAAAAGAATTTAAAAAACAAACAAGCAATATTTCATGCAAGTATTGTAGTTTGTAGGCTCAGATTCATATTACTATACAACATAATTGCAATGTTTTAGCCAAAGATTTTGAGAACCCAAACTAAAGTGGTGGGCCTGGGATGAGAAATCGAAAAGGAGATAATGAGGTAAGAATTCACTAAAGCTGAGAGGTGATCTGAAGTGAGGGGAGAGGAAGGATGAGGACTCTAATGTGACTCTGAAGTCTCTAGCCTGGGTAGCTGAAGGACTGCAATGTCTTTAATCAAGAAAGAATATGGGGGAAGGTTTGAAAGGGAAAGTAATGATTTTAGTTAAGTTAGAAGTACTGGAAGAAATCTACATGTAAATCTTCCACAGTAATTTCTAAAAAGAAGCCTGGAGTTGAGAAAAGATATATGGGTTGGAGATTGAAAAAAAAAGTCTAGAAATCATTAAGATAAAAGTGATACTGTCACGATGGGATTAGATAACTCCACGTGAAGAATATATGAAAGGAGAAGAGAAATGAACCAAAGATTAAGCATGACATGCAAAGGGAGGATGGAGGAAGAGATGGCATTGAAGGAGATTTGGAAGGGGCCAGGAGCCATCAGAGAGATGGGAGAGCTAGAGAAAGTGGCATCTGAGAGTCCAAGTGCATAAAGGATTTGTGGGTGGGGAGGCCAGGGAGGCAGGAAATGAAGTACTTGTATTCGTTTCCTAGGACCACTGTACCAAACGATCACGAACGTGGTGGCCTGAACAACAGAGCTTTATTCCCCCTCAGTTCTGGAGGCTGAAGTCTGAAATCAAGGTGTCAACAGTGTTGGTTCCTTCTGAGGGCTGTGAGGGAAGGACCTATTCCGGGCCTCTCTCCTGACCTTGTGGATGACTGTCTTCTCCCTGGGTCTCTTCATATCATCTTGCCTCTACGTGTGCCTGCCTCTGTGCTTAAATTTCCCCTTTTGTAAATCATGTTGGATTAAGGTCCATCCTAATGACCTCGTTTTAACTAATTACATCTGCAATAACTCTATTACCAAATAAGATCATGTTCTGAGATACTAGGGGTTAGGACTCCCGCATGGGAACGATGGAGGACGCAATTCAACCCATAACAGTAGTCAAAAAAAAGGGGGAAGAGTGTCTTAAGGGTTGAGCTGCAATGTTTTTGTTTTGGATTTTGGGAGAGACTTAAATGCAATTGAAGGAAGTAGAGGAGTGACTGAAAATGAGGCACGAAGAACGATGAGAGATATGAAATGAAGACGACATGGGAAAGGCGGGGTTTACAACAGTGGATGAAGCCTTAAATTTTGAAAAGAGAGGAACTGGAAGTAAAAGGGAGAAGAGAAGTGAAAAAAAGACAAAAAGCTAGGAGAGAGAAGAAAAGAGTCAAGCCATTTCACTATGCGTGACCCAGCCACTCTGAGGTTAGGTAAAGCCCGGCTGAGAATTTAAAAAGAGCACAAAAGTTTTGGACTGGTTGTTATGGAGACCGGAGCAGAGAATTAACAGATGAAAAAGAAAGGAATTTGTAAGGCCAACTGATAATAGATCATTTTCTTCTTAAATAGATCTAATCAGAAAAATTATGCTAATTGTTTCATCTTCTTTCCAAAGTAGGAAGAAACAGAAAAAATGGATGATTGAGTTTGCTCACAAACAGCCTTGGTCCCTGCTGATCTGCCTGAGGAGGGAAGCCGAGGGGAAAGGGAAGGGGGCTGTGAGGAGAGCAGTTTGGGGTGATGCTGTGGAATCAAGTGTGGCATCAGGAGTGGGAAGCTGAAGGGAAGGCCTTTGGAGAACAGAATGTCAAGGAAATCTAAGCCATGGTATAGAATGTCACCAAAAGGATACTGAAGTAGCACAGGAAAGTTATAAGGATTTAGGGCATGCCTGTGTTAAGTCATAAGAAGATGGCTTCTCAGGTGTCTTGTTCAAGTAGACCCAATTTCACTTGTGATGATGATAACATTACCTTGAGTTATATATTAGTAACTATAAAAATTCATGCTCTCTGGCAACTTTTACGTAAGGGCTGACAAATGACCAGAAAACAGAATAAGGAGGAGGAGGAAGACAAGGGGAAGGAAAGAAAATAAAAGAATACGTATGAAGAATTTTTGTAAAAGTCACAGCTGAAAAAAACAAAAGGAAAAACTTTTTCTAAGCCTTTAAACTTAATGAGCTGGTGAAGATTCTGGAAGCAAAGTGACAGCAGGTAGTTTTAAACCTGGTGATCATAGAGTGCAATATTCTTTATTTGCTTTCTTAACTCATCCCCTTCTTAGAAGGGCGTAAACATTTCCGAGGGACGTTTTAAATCAAATTTCCCTTGGAAATGAAAGCACATGGTTCACAAAGCTTTAAATGACCCCGCAAGTTAAGGCTAGAGCAGGGTTACCAATGTGAGGATCTCATCATCTTGTAGATTTTCACGATGCTTGCAGACAAATTCAATACTATTTATATATACTTTGCCTGTTAGCAATAAAATTGTTTCTAATTTATGTTCTGTGAAAAATGACATCTGCTTTTAATTGGGATGTTCATTAAAAAATCACACAAGTAAAACAAATTATTCAGTAAAGTGAAGACAGAGGAATTGAAATGCGCCAACGCAGGTGTCTTTACTGTTTAGAGACACACTAAATTTCTGCCTTGAGACATTTCAGATTCAGACCCCAGTTTATTTTTTAAATTAGATGAAACATTATAAAAGAAACAAACTCGGCTTCGTTTTATGGATTTTCCTTATAATCATCAGAGATGATGTGAACTGATTTACTGAAGCAATACCTTTTAGAGTGGTTTTACTATTTTTTCACATATCTTCAGTGAGGGAATTTGAGGATGTAATGGAAGTTCAAATAGCAGAATGGACACTTCTTTATACAGGTTAATATGTGTCGCAATGAGAAGAAAATAGCTCAACCATGCTTGTGAAATACTTGGAAAATATTTGGATAACTTAGAAACTATGATTATGTGAACTCTGGGTACTGCTAAACGCCCGCAACCAACCCAAGAGACCTGTAAGTAGTTCCTTTTGTACTAAATACCTCCTATACATGCTATTTCTATTTTAAAAAGTAACAATAAGAAAACGGAAATGTTTGTCTTTTGATCTTCAATTACTTGAGTAATGGGCCTAGAAATAAATGCAAACAACAAAAAGAAATCAAGTTCTAAGCTCAGACAATTTTGCACACACCTTAAGAGACTCAAAGCTTTATTTAGACCTTCATCTTTGGAACTCTTACAATGACCCAATATTACAATTCTATCACTTAAACTCTCTTTCATTCTTCTGCCATTCTTTTCTTCATAATCTTTGTTACTCAAAGGGTGATCCAGAGACTGACAGCATCAACATTACATTGGAGCTTGTTAGAAATGCAGACACTCAGGCCCCACCTCCAAGCTGATGAATCAGAATCTGCATTTTAAGATCCCCAGGTAATTCATTAGCACACTGAAGTTTGAGAAGCTCTAGCCTAGAATACACTGAAAGAGTGCCGTTTTATAATTAGACTGAAGAGCAAGAAATAAATGTGCAAAGCATATGGAAAGGGAAATTTGCAGATGATATGATCTTATGTATAGAAAATTCTAAGGAATCCTCAAAAAACTATTGGAGCTAATAAATTAATTCAGCAGAATTGCAGGACCAACACACAAAAATCAGTTGTGTTTCTATAGACTAGCAATGAATAATCTGAAAAGGAAATCAAGAAAACAGCTTCATTTACAATAGCATCAAAAAGAATAAAATACTTAGAAATAAGTTTAACCAAGGAGGTACAAGACCCATACACTGAAAATTATAACATTTAAACATTGTTGACAAAAATTAAAGACTTAATAAGTAGAAAGGCATCCTGTGATCATGGATCAGAAAACTTAACATTGTTAAGATGACAATACTCCCCAAGTCATCCACAGATACAATACAATCCCTATCAGAAGCTCAACGGCCTTTTTTGAAGAAACAGAAAAGTGATTCCTAATATGTAGAACTGCAAGGGGCCTGAATAGCCAAAACAATCTTAGAAAAGAACAAAGTTAGAGAACTCACATTTTCGTTTTTCAAAACTTACTACAAAAGCTACAGTAATCAAAACAGTGTGATACTGGTATAAGCACAGACACATAGATCAATGGAATAGAAGTGAGAGTCCCAAAATAAACCTATACATGCGCGGTTAATTACTTTTGATAATGGTGCCAAGACCATTCAATGGGGAAAGAATAGTCTCTTCAACAAATTGTGCTGGGACAACGGGATATCCATATGTGAAAGAAGGCAGTTTAACCCTTACTGAACATCATATACCAAATTTAACTCAAAAACCTAAATATAAGAGCTAATGCCACAAAATTCTTAGGAAAAAAATAGAGGTAAATCTTCATGACCTTGGATTTGGCAATGGTTTCATAGACATGACACCAAAAGCACAAGCAACAAAATTAAAAATAGGTATAGTGGACTTCATCAAAATTAAAAACTTTTGTTCATCAAAGGACACTATGGGCACAGGGCTTGCAAAGACCTTTCTTCAAAGAAGACATAGAAACGGCCAACTAGTACACAAAAAGATCTTTAGCATCGCTAGTTATTTAGTTATTAGGGAAAAGCAAATAAAAAATCACAATGAGGTAGCACTTCACACACACAGTAGGATGGCTATAAAAACTTTTTTTTCAAGATAAAAACAGAAAATAATTTTGGTGGGGGTATGGAAAAATTGAAACCCTTGTACATTGCTGGTGGGAGTATGAAATGATGCAGCTGCTGTGGGAAACATTAGTGATTCTTCAATAAAATAAACATAGGAATATCATATGACCTAGCAATTTGACTCCTAGGTATATACTCAAAAGAATTTAAAAGAGTTGTTCAAACAAAAACTTCTACATGAATCTTCATAGCAGCACTATTCACAATAGCCAAAAGGTGGAAACAACCCAAATGTCCATCAACTGATGGATGGATAAACAAAAGGAGGTATATTCATACAATGGAATATTATTCAGCCATAAAAAGGAAGATGTACTAACATCTGCTTCAACATGGATGAACCTTGAAAACATGCCAAGTGAAAGTAACCAGACACAAAAGGCCACTTAACATGTGTTTCCATTTAAATGACATATCCAGGTATTTCCACAGATAAACCCACAGAGACAGAAAGCAGATTAATGGTTGTCAGGGGGAAGGGGAAGAGAAGAATGAATTGACTATTTAACGGATATAGTGTTCCCTTTTAGGTTCACGCAAATGTTCTGGAACTAGATATTGAATCACTGTGAATATACTAAATGTCTCTAAAGGTAAATTTTATGCCATGTTTGTTTTACCAACACACACAAAAAAGCGCATATTACGTCGTACTTGTGTTGTGTGAGGCATTGTGCTAAGTACTGTTGTATGAGAACGCAATTAAATCTCACAACAATTGTATGAATTGCGTGCAATTATTCCCTCTTTCATAAAAGTGGAGACCCAGGTTTAGATATACAAGAAATTTGCTCAAGAGCACATCACAAGTAAGCAGGGACACTGGAATTTAACTCCAGACCATGAGCGTGTACCATTCACTCCACTGCCATATTCGGAGATACAATGTATTGCTGCCTCAAATGGTTTATGAAAATCTGCATGGTTTAATAACATGCAATCATTAAAAAATATATTTAAAATATGCATTCAAATGGAGACATGTTTATGAGATACAGTCATGCACTGCATGACGATGTTTCAGTCAATGGACTGCATATACAATGGTGGTCCCCAAAGATTAGTACCATATAGCCTGCATGTGTAGTAGCCTATACCACCTAGGTTTGTGTAAGTGCACTCTACGATATCCACACAGGGACGAAATCACCTAACAATGCATTTCTCAGAAGGAATCCCTGTCGTTAAGTGATGCATGACTGTAACGCTAATTGGAAAAATCACACTATGAAACAACGCATGCACAATTTTGTATATAAACACACACACATGTAATCTATACCTATGCACACACACACACACACAGTTTAGGGATACTCAATTTTACATACGTTTTATATTTCCTTCCCATTCCCATACACAACCACACACTATGAGTGATTTTAATTTTCTTTAGTTTTGTGTATTTTCTAACTTTTCCAAAATGAGAATGTATTACATAATCAGGAAAAAAAACAACAAACATATTTTGAAAGAGCCACTTTCATGTAGTGGTTCTATTGATGATAGTTATGCATTTAAATTTTCAAATAAACTTACAAGAGATTCTGCTTTACTTTCTTATCCCATAGTTATAAATATTTTGTAACTTTAAACTTGACTTTTTCCTCTGAATAAAGTTTCCGTGGGAACTAAGCACTGGTATTTTTTAAAGACCTCCAAATAATATTATTTGAAGGAACTTGAGGCCAAGATCACAAATCCAATTTATGAAATCACTCAGCAACAACGGGAAAACATTTTCAATGACTTGGAAAATCAGATTAGATGATGAATCATGGAAGATGGTTTTAATTTTGAAGCTGAGGAATGTGAATCCTACTATATTAAAACATTGAAGATGAGATTTCTATACATGAGTTTCAGTTTGCTTCTCTCCCAGAACTTCAAAGATTATTGTTAATCAAGGACTTTATAAACTACATATAGTCATCTACGAAAATTAAGGAAAATATGGACATACATGAAATATATGGAAAAAACCTCGAAGTTAGTGCCTTTTAAACTTTAGCGTCAATTCAAATCTTCTGGAGGAATTGTTAAAATGCAGATTCTGACCCAATAGGCTTGGAAGTGGAGTCAGAGATTCTGAGTTTCTAACAGCTTCCAGACGCTGCTTCTGCCTGGGAGTTTCACCTTGAACAACAAGGCTATAAGTCTCCTTTGAGTCTTTAAAATGGGAATTAATAACCTCCATCTCAAAAGACATCTTGCCTCACCTAGAGTCACTCTCATTCAAACTGCCAGTAGTTTTCAAAGGGGCTTTCCTGTTTTCAATATCATTTCCTCCCATTCTTATCCTTCACATTGTTTTCAAGGTAATCTTCTAAAATGGAAATCAGTTTAAGCTACTACTCCACTTGGATAGTATCTCATTGTCTGTTGGGTCTCAAACTCAAATGCTTACAGGGACCAGGCACATTGTGTGAATGAGTGAAGCAAAGGTGGGACAGGAGGTAGGTAATGAGGAATGGTGGAGATTGTGGCAAATTGCAGTGCACATACCTTTTCTAAAGAAACAGCTATTACTAGTCTCCAGCCAGGAGTCGTCACTATGTCTATATGGAAAAGTGAGCCAGATATTGCCAGATCTTCCAGCTTTTTAGAAGGAACAGGAAATCTGGGTTTCTTTTTTTCTTTTCTTTTATTTCTTTTCTCAGGAAGATTAGCCCTGAGTTAACATCCATGCCCATCTCCCTCTATTTTATATGTGGGATGCCTGCCACAGCACAGCTTGATAAGCAGCGTGTAGGTCCATGCCCAGGATCCGAACCAGTGAACCTTGGGCCGCCAAAGCAGAGCACGCAAGCTTAACCACTATGCCACCGGGCCAAGCCCTGGATTTCTTGTTTGATAAAAACTCCAACATTTTAAGATTGGCAATTTTTTTTTTTTTTTTAATCCTGATGCCCCAAACAAACTACACAGAGTCTCTGGGCATGAGATCCAAATTTGGGCACTTTTTCAAAGCCCCCAGGTGATTCCAGTGTGCACCAACTACAGAGGGCCTGAGCCGAACCAAGGGTTGGAGCTATAGAAGTGAGGGGATTAATAGCCCACCATGATGGTGGTATGAAAATTACTTAAAGTGAAAACATCTGAACTATCAGCAACCACAGAAAGAAAGGTTAGCTCAACTCAAGAAAAGCCCTTTGAAAATACAGCTGCTAGTGACACTTTTCCCAGGGAGTTTCCTGATTGAAAGAAGACTGACCCTTAGCACCAGCAAGTACCAATTTAGCTGCCATAAACCTTCCCACAGGGAAACTTCCAGCCAGGAAGATGACAGACTGCCCATTTCATTAGCATCAAAAGGCCCCGTAGAACCCTCCATGCTCTCCCACTGAGGCCCTAAAAGCCCCTCTTTTGGTTAAGTTGATACACACACAATTTTACTTTGGGTTATTCCTCAGTTTCCCATTATTGGGAGGTCCCATGTGCACATGTGAAAATAAAACTTGTCTTTACTCCCGTTAACTTGTCTCTGTCAGTTAACTTGCAGGCTCTAACCACTGGACCCAAATTAGAAGAGGAAACGTGTTCCTCGCAACAGAAGTACAGGTTGGTTTCTGAAGGCTGTTCTTGTATGAACGTCATTTCTCATGTGTGAAAGAAGGAATGATTATGCCTCCTCAAAGGAGATAATAAGGAAGTGTATATTTACATATTATTTTAATACGTCTTACAACCAACTCTGAACTCCTAAGGTTGAATTCAAGCCTTGGGGCATCAAGTTGGTACATGACACAATCTAAGAGTATTTAAGGTTCTTAACCAAAATGAGATTTATAATCATCTAGTCTGCTATTTCTTTATTTGTGACATACATAAAAGGAAAATATTTTTCCTATTTAGAAAAGAAGTGTAATTTAATATAATTACTCATAGTCAAAGTTTGTATTAAAAAATCTTTTAGTTCAATTATTTTGACACATTCTGAATAAGATATCACATTTATTAACAGATATGAATGTTGCCATATTTCTTATTTGAACGTATTCCAGTAAGGAATTACAGGCATTTTCAAAGTTTATTTAGAAGGAACTTACTGAGTAGACTAACAAATAATACAGAAAGCTCCTGCTGTTCCATTTAGCCGTGAGGAGCAGAAACACCTACTTCCTCTATGTTACCAGATTACTTATGTGAGTTTCACTAACGAATCCCCAGCTTGAGGCTTATTTCCATGTTCAATCTCCTTTGAAAGGAACGCTTCCCCTTCTTAGCCTCATACCCAACCCAAATAAAAGTCCAAAATGTAATATGCTGCTTCCTGTTTAAAGACATAGAAAACTGGATTCCTTCTCCAAGAACAAGGAATGAGATTGTTGAAAAACCACAGATGAAAACTACCGGAACATTTACACCGTGTTCCAATATGGTGGAAAAGAAACAAATTTTTGGAGCCGCTACCAAAATGTGGGTGCTTTCACAAACATTTCCTAATTGAGTTTTCAGAGCTCCTCCTTACAGGTGAGTAAGGTGAGGCCCAGAGAGGTCAAGTGTACCAAAGTTTACAAAGTTGGTGACAGAGCAAGGATTCAAACCTGTTTTTTCCATGTAGATACAACCCATTATAGCATTACAATCTATTTTTAGAAAACATGCTAATCCAGGTGAGAAGAAGTTAGTAAAGATAGCTAAGGAAAATGTCTACCCTGCAAAGGTTGCTAGGTCCCTCCAGAAATCCTAACACTGTAACTAGAAACAGTTCATGGGTAAGTGACCTGGGTCATGACACAGGACCTTGTGTTTAGAAGGGCCCCATGCTTGGTTTAATGCTCTGCTGTTGCTATATTGAAACCTCAATAATTTTTTAAGAAAGACCTCTACGTTTTGCACTGAGTCCCAAAATTATGTAGCTGGTCCTTCCTGTAAAGGCCAACAAAGTGAGAGTAATACAGAAAACAGAACCACTCTTATGGAGCCAAAAGGTAGTTAGGTCTTGTGTCAGGGGCTGTCTGGAATAGAATAAGGTTGGATGCCATAGGCAGGAGACACGCCAGGGAAAACTTTCTAAGTAAGATGCTTGTTCTTCTCACCTCCCTGGTCACTGCTTGTCAACATGCATTTTCAGGGTAGAAAATAGTAGCTCCAGCCCAGTACCAGCCAGAAGGGAGAAACAACATCTGGACAGCACGGGAATTTGACCGGGTGGATAGCTATAAATGAGAGGTAAGCAACTTGACCTGCTCCTCAGTGTGCCCTCTTCAACTCTCCACCATGTGAGCTGGATGGAATATAATCCAGGGAAATGGGTCCTGGAACAAAGCAGAGTCAAGAGCCCAACCAGTGGGAGGTCCTTCAAGGAGTCCCCTCCTTTGTATGTGCCCAAGGTATGGGGGCAAACTGGGAATGATTAGCCCTAATTACAACGGAATCTCTCTGCACTCAGGGACACCCTCCCAACTCACCCAGAAGGGGACAGGTTACAGCACTGGCTGTCATATCTCCCATACCTCACCAGTCAAAGTTGCTGATATGCCAAGAGAATATTAACTTACAGGAAAAAATAACATCTGATGAGCACAAGCAACACACTGAAATACCTAAATCAGAGGAAGCAGAATTAGTACACTGGACAGACCAAAATTTAATACATGAATAAAGTATGCCTTAAGATATAAAGAAAGACTTTAGACAGATGAAACAGGAAAAAAACAGTTATGAAAAAGAATCATATGAGAAATTGGGCATGAAAAATATAATAGCTGAAAGAAGAACTCAGCAGGAGGGCCGAATAGCAGAAGGAGAGCATAGAAGAGTCAGTGAACTAGAAGACCAGGTAGTAGGAAGGGATAAAGAAATGGGAGGCAGTTAGAATTATGAGAGATAGATGTAGAACATCAATATTTATGTAATAGGACTTGCCAAAGTTACACTGCATCTAGGAATTACCGTAATGAAGAACACAGAGAACTGTGTAAACTAGATGCAAACAGAGTGGAGGGAAAAAACACAATGAGATCTATGCCTTAGTACCATTTATGTGAACTGAAAACATGTAACTCTGTAGATATTTTAGGGATGGGAATTTGTCTAAAGACACATATTGAACCCATTAGAGTGGGTGTCTGTGAGAATGCGAATGTGAGTGGATAGGGAATGAAGGGAGAAATAATAAAATAAACCAAGAGAGTGGCCAAGCCAGAGGCCTATGATGAATTAAAGAGTTTGCGTAACTCCATTCTGAGGGCCAAAAGTTTTTTAAAATAAAGAAATAAAGATAATGGATGGATATCTTTTTACAGGCTAAAGGAGGCTAAGTGGTGATCTAAAGTCATCAGAGAATCACAGAAAGAAAGCAAAAGGATATTTCTTTCTTCTTCGCAGTTGAAAGGGCTTAATAAACAGACATGAAGCAAACATCCTTTATATACCAGGCACTGTCCCAGGTGCTGAGAATACCAAATTGAGTAAGATACCGTCTCGACTTTTAAGAAATGTTGTTATTTTCCCAGGCTAGTCCCACTCCTTTTGACCAGCTCCAAAAAGGGGTTTTTACACTCATGCTGCTTTAAATATAACAAGCATAACTGATATTGTAATCTAAATCCCGTCTTCTTTATCGGATCTGAAGGTTAAAGAGAGTTTTGAGGTCACCGAGGTCCACTTTCCATGGCCTCAGGAATCTCTTCTATTTCCAACCTTTGGAAGTTTACTTCCTTGTAATGACCAGGCATTGTTAGCATTTCTTTCCTATGGAGTGGCTGTGGATAAGTGTTACCTCTGAGACAACCTCCCTTAGTCTCTCTTCTTTGGGTTAAACACTGCTAAGACCTTTAACTCTTGTAACAGACAAACTAGTCTTGATCATTATTTTGCCCTATTCCGGAACAACCACCCTCTCCTAACCAACTGCTCATACCCAATCCATCTGCTGAAACCACATTCTTCTGGAAAGTCATCCTGGATCACCCCCGTACAGAATGCCACGTTATCCCCTGCATTTACACTGATGGGCTCTCTCTCAACCCATATGATTCAGGGACCCCTGCTGCCTTGAATAACCAGTTATCTTGCCATTGGATTAACTCATATCCCAAATTTACGGAAAGCGTTTTAAAAATCTTTTCATCAATAAGTTGTGTTTAAGTATTTATCTCTATTTGGTTGATCCCATCTAAATAGTTACTCAATATTTTGGTAATCTCTAAAGATGGCATTGAGATCGAGGGCTCCCTAGGCAAGCCCATAGTTTGGGAAGAAAATCTTACACCGTAAAGAATGTTTCATGGGAAGTAACAAAACAGGAACTCTCAGCAAAGCAAACGAATACCTTTTTTTAGAAAATAAATGTATTCTTAAGGGTGATATAGAGAAATAGGTTTCTCTGTCTCGGTTTCCAAAACCATTTCAGGTTGAAAACTGCTTATTGAGTTCATAGGGTAATGCTTAGCTTCTGCGTGAGATCTGCAACTGGTCCCTTAGTGGCTCAGGACCCTGACAGGAAGCAGTCAACTTGTCTGGAACATAATGGTGTTTATCAGGAGTTTGCATCCTTTTTTATATTTACTTGGATATTCATATGGTTTAGCTTCTACATATAATCAAAATGTGCAATCCTGCACTATGAATTCATCCGTATAATGATGTATTTTGCAGCTAACGGATATTAGCTTATGTTGAAAACTATTTATGATAAAGCTGTAAGTGGAAAAAAAAAAGCATGACTAATGCTGTGTTTCTAGGGCTGTGTATGGAAAGATTGAAAGGGAATGCATAAAAATATTAATAATGGTTATCTTTGGGTTGAAAGACTCACTTTTATTTTATTTTTCTTATAGCTTTGAAATTTTCTATGATGCATTTTTATATAACAAAATATATATTAAAAATTCATTTCTTAAACTCCTTATGCCTGCAACACAAGGATAATGATGGAAAGAATATCTATGTCTTTACATTTATGCACATCAGAGCCACAAATGTGAACCATAAACTACGATGGAAGCTGTGCCCTGCTAGAACTGAGGTTATATGTTCACAAAAATTCTGCTCCAAACTGTCCTCAGGGCTGGGAGAAACCAGAATAAGTCTACAGTTACAGTGAAGATAACCCCAAAGTATGTGTCAGTTATTGACTATACCATTTCGTTTATTTGTTTTAAAGGAAGAAACCATCCTATGCAATTCAGGTCACCTCTTGTGCTTAGCACTTAAGGATTTTGGTAGAATTTTCACTGTAAAACTTGAGTTTGACACACAGAATAAATTCTTGCATAACTTCAATGAAAAAAGCCAATTTCCCTAATAGATAAGCCAAATGCTGAAAAATTTTAGAGAACTTAAAAAATCATCAGTCATAGCAGTCTTTTGTAACTGCATCTTTTATCAGTCCAGTAAATGTTCAAACCAAACACTTTGAATACCTGTGTGTACTGTCGTGTTCGAAGAGAAGCAAAAACCTGTTTTAAACAAACAAAAGCATCATGACTCCCACGAGGAGATTTCAGTCTAGACACATGTAACCTAGGCCCCCACCCGCCCACCTCAAATCTCATCCTCCTGAACATGTAAATATTTATTTGGTTTGTCTTCCTTACTTTCAACCATGGTCTAGTAGTGTTGGCCTCTTGTTTTACTGAGCTTCATGACTTAGCTCCAGAAGCTGTTGTTTTGTTCATTATGATTCTAGAAGCCCCGTCAGTGGGCAGTAGTATTGGCCAATGCCATCAGAATCTTTTCTATGTAAATAGTGGATTAGTCAAAGAGCGTTTTTAGTATTCCTCTAAATTACATATAGAAGCATATTCAAGAGGAGTCCATGCATTTTTCAATTATTGTTTAACATGTCTCTTACCTTTGCTTTTATTATCAGTTCCTCGTGCTTACGGATTAGCTCCTCATTGTCTGAAAGTGATGAACCTAGACTTTGTTCCTGTAAATCTCTTATGGTTTTCTGAAACCAACAAGTAACCTAGGTAGGAAGCAACAAAGAAAGATCAAATTTCAAATGATTAGAATAAGTGAGTAAAAATTCAGAAATCTTTCCTTAACCTTTCAAAACTTAAATTCCTTCAATTTCTCTTTGTATCAACTCATCTCATGTATTAAATTAATATGATTGGGTTTCTGTTTTTCCTTCATTTCAATCTCTATGTGCTTAAGAGAAAAAGACAAAATAATCCCCTAAAAGCATGAAAATGATATACAGTTCAGTAGATTACACGGCATGAAGAAAATAATTCAAAATCTCCTAACAAAGAAGAACCAAAATAGATTCCCATGCAGTCTATAAGTCATGCACTCTTTTGGAAAATAAATCTTCTTTCCTGGGTAAGAATAAAAAATCTGAGTATAGTTACACAGACCCAGATGAAGATATTAAAACAGCATATATGGAATTATATTTCTACGATAAAAGACAGTGCAAAAATAATTAATTTGCTGCAATTTCTGGAAATATATATTCGGAAAATAGAGAAGTTATTAAAATTCTGTTGACATTATAAATGGCTAAGGGTTTGACTCACATTCATTTACGCTTGCTTTACAATACATGCTTATACAGTGTTAAAACAACAAACGGTAAAGAACTTGAGAGAAGCCGTACATTTTTAAATGATGATATAAGTTGACATGGGACCAATGACATGTGGCCCCTGGAGGTAGATTCTTTATCCCAATTAAAGGAAAGAGACTTGGATTTTTACTCTCAAATCCTATACAGCACCATCCTCACAAACACATCACAACTACTGATTCCTAAGAGGCCCCCACATGCCAGACTTTGCTAATTGCTTTTTGTGCATCATCTCTATTTGTCTCGACAACTTCATAACAAGTATGATATCATCATTATAGAGATGAGGAGAGGGTAGCAGCTTAGTCAGGATCATACAGTAAGTGGTAGAATCGGGATTTGTCCTAAAACCTACATTATTCCAAAGTCTGTGCTCTTTCCACTGTACCCTGCTGCCATCCTTGGGTAACTTAAGTCTTACAGCCTTGGTCATCAGGAAGAATTAATTCAAACCTGGAAAATGAATCCCAGAAGCCCATTCAAAATGGTGGGCCTTGCTCAATCATTGCACTGCGTCTTTCTCTAGCCTAGGTTGTCTTGCCTGCTGCAGCCTCAGAATTTCTCTGAACTCCTACAACAGAGAAATGTGTGAAGCGGGTAGCTAAGGAGAGAGCCAGGTTAATCCTGAAGCGCCACATAATAAATGTACACCACAACACACACACACACAACTATACAAAAGTCAAGTTAGGGGTTACCCAGAATAGGAGATTTAATTACCATTACAGGGCTCATATCACAAAGCTGATTCTGAGATCCAATGGTCCATACCAATCCTTAGTACTCCCAGCATGGAATAGGCAATAAAAAAATGGGGCAAGAGGGTTTCTCCAGCTTTTGGCTAATTGGAAATCTTTGTTAACCAACATTTTAAGCCACTATCAGTGCAAAGGAAAGAATAATGGTGACCCTGTAGCAGTTTTCATGTGAAGTACGCCTCATTTTCTTCAGAATATTTGGTTATCTGCACATAGTACGCACACTAGACAGTCCCCGTATCTAAAGCATTGTGTTTATGCATTTGCAATTATTTGAAGATAGTCTGTCTTTCTGGTATCCCAATTAGAACTAGATGATATGTATAATGTGCATATTAGAAGTTATAGACAGTATTTTATCAAGTTATAAAATTTTTTAATTTATTTAATTTTTATAAAAATAATTTCTCACAAAAGATGCAGCGAACCCACATAAAAATACAACCAGAGGGATAACTTAAGGGTTTCATCAAAGAAAAATGGATCATGAATATAACTAACTTTCAGAGTTCATTTATTTTATTAAGTACTGGGAGTGAGTTTTATCTATTCTTAGCTAAAGCAGGAGGAACTCAGAAATCTCAAGAATGCTTTAATAGGGAAGTTAATATAGAATCAGAGTGAATAAAAATTGGGTATAAACAGGTGTTCACTAATCTCTAAAAACAGGTGAGAAGCCTGGATCCTCAGATAATCCTATTTAATTTTGTGAGTCAAAGACTTGTCATCTAGCACCTGCCAGCAGTTATGAAAGCCAGGAAGGAGTGAGTTGTTTTGATTTTTAAAAGGTATCTGCTGATCTCATCCCCTAGATTTGGCAAATACTATTTCAACTCACAAAGGATACTATTCCTGTGTGGCGATACTCTTTCCCAAAAGAGAATGTAGTTAAAGATCTATCATGGTATTCTGTATATCCTAACCACATACTTGCCTGATGAAGCATGCTGATTCTCTAGATCCACACATTTTTACTACCAAACACACCCTGGGAAGAAACATGAACACAAGTCGGCATAAAACTCAGAAGTAAGTAGCTCATCGTGGGAGTGTTACTTCTCATCATGAGGCATTCACACACCTGAGCAGCCTCTTAGATCAGATTTACTGTGTGTGCTGTGGGATGCACGCAGAAGAGGCTCCCAGAGTCCTTCTGATGTAAAAGCAAAACATCCTAAATAACTGAGAGATGTCAACCATAATGCTCTGCCATCCAGTAAATCAGTCATTGTGTCCTGCGGGTAGCTACTGCAGACAGCTGCACAGATATTCAAAGAGCACTTTTTTATAAGCGTTTAAATTGTATCAGCTGCTGTCCAAAAGCCTGAGTGATAAGTACGGTAAATGATGCATCAGGACATTTTGTAGAACGTGGTCCCTGCAAAAGGATGATAGCATGAGTCAAGGGTTAGGGGGATGTGGAAAGGAAGGAAGAATAAAAAGCATTCAGAGTATGTGCTGGAAATTGATTCTGGGCAATGATGGATTAAGGTGGAAAATAAGAACATTTTTCCTCTCTTCCCAGTTCCTAGCTTTCAGCTTGACCTCAGTGATGTGTTCATATTCATCCCACCGCTTTGACATGACATGCCAGGTACACAGTACCCAGAGGAGGTAGAATTAAGGTAGAAAATAAGTGGGGCAGATATTTTTTGGGGTGAAGGGGTAACACCTATCAGAAATGAAGGGAGACAGAGAGAAAGGGAAGGGATATCAGCAAAGATGCAAAGAAGGAGCAATCAGGGATGTTCAATGAAAACCAAGAGCTGCCTTGGAAGTTAAAGAGGGGTCAGGAAAACTCAGCCAAATGGTGTAGACCTGCACTGTCCTATCCGGCAGCCACTAACCACACACGGCTATTGAGAACTCAGAATGTGACAAACACACAGTGAGATGTGCTCTAAGTCTAAAATACACAGCAGATTTCACAGACTTAGTATAAAAAATAATGAAAATATCTCATTAAGAATGTTAATATGGATTAAATGTTGAGATACTATTTTAGTTATGTTGGGCTAAACAAACTATATCATTGCTTTTCACTTTTTTACCTGGTTTTTTACTTTTTAAATGTTTCTTTTTCACTTTCTTAATGTGGCTACTGGAAAATTTAAAATCACATATGTGGCTTGCATTATATTTTTATTGGATGGTTTTGCAATTCAAGGAAATTCAGAATATCCTTATTTGTTAAATGTAGATCTAAGGACTGAGTTTTAATTAAGAGCAATTTAAAACAGCAGCATCAAAAGAATGGTGGAATGAGACATCAATTGGTAAGCATTAATGGACCCCTGAGTGGGGGTGGGGGAGGGCAGTGGTAAGGAAGTAGAACTGATGACTCTTCCAAAGAAATTTATTAGCTAAGGAAAGGAGGGATCAGACGCTAACTTTAAGGAAAGCAGAGGTAACAAAGAGGCTTCTCCCCACCTCTTTTTTTCCTTTATTTGATTAGATGAGCCTTAAGCATTTCTTTGCAGGCACAGGGAACTGAAGATGCACGCAAGAGAGTTGATGCAGGCATGTGCCAGAAAGAGGGGAAAGTCGGAAGGGAGCTCTACTGAAAGTATTAGCTTCGGGCGAGGAAGGACTAGTTTATTCTTGTTGGATAGCCCATCCCTACCTCAACCCCCTGCTGGGAGATAAGAATAAAGAAAGTAAGAGAAAGGAACACAACCTTCACAGAGATGTGTGAAGGACTACTCTAGGCAGGTTACAAGTTATCTCATCCAATTTTTATGTGCCTCCTGTGATGGAGATAATTGCTTTTTCAACAGGTGAGGAAACTGAGACCTAAACAGGTTAAGCTACTTGTCTATTTCACACAACCAATAAGAGGAAAGTCCCACAAGTAGAGGCAGAAGTGCCATAGCCAAAATTCACGCTTTGCTGTCTAGTGTTTTTTCTTATCATCATAACCATCTGCAGAACCAAAGGGTCCTGGAAAAGAGAAACGGTTCTTATTAAGATATGTTTACAAACATTCTTAAAGTAAAAACCAAAATGCAACACTATAGTTACAGAGCCTGATTCTAACATGGAAGTAGGTCCTGTGTACAACCAGGGAGGTTCAGTGGACATATTGCACTAGAGAGAACGATCAGGCCATCAGGAGTGCCCCAGAGGAAGAGGCTGGCTGCAGGCAGAGGTGCCAGCAGGCACAAACTGAAAATTCCATTTCCCAAATAATATACACCAAAGACAACTAAAACACGGGGAGCGTGACAATGGAAATGCTCTCTGGTGGTAGGATAAACAATGCAGGTGGCAAGAAGCTGAGCTTCTACTGACACTCAAAGCGATGCATCAGACTGCCATAAGCCTTCAGCCTCTTTTTCTGCAATTTGTTCTGCAATCCGAGATCAGATCTTATTTTTTGATCTTTGTTTAAAACTACACTGGAGGAGGCAAGCCAGCAATAAGTAATTCAAACCACCGGAACAGAAATGCTTAAGGGAAGATGAAAATCTCTTCAAATTACTTTCATTTTCTTTTCCATGTGCAGAACAGTTCTTGCCAAACAACCAGTTACTATTAGAGACCAAAAAACCGATAAAGGGAGAAAAAGGCATCAGTTATTTATCTTCTTTAACGCAAGACTTTTTGACAGTCTCTCTTCCAATTATCAAAAATGCACATATATGTACAGAGGTGTTTTCAACTATAGTTGATGGGTCACAGGTGACAGTTCTAATGTCTGTTTTGAGTTTGAAGGCATATTAGTATTATAACTACCATTTTAGCTCCCAAAGTTTCTTTCTTTTTCTTTTTTACAGTAGAGAAACCAGTTGTCATTATTTTGCTTTAGGCATTCTGGTCAAATGTGCTCCGTGCTTGACTCGGCAATAACCAGACTTCGAATATGTGCTTCATTAGGTGAAAATGTACATTAGGAGAAGAGACACTAAAGCTGTGTCACTCATGTTTGTACCTAAGGACTTGGGAGCAGGGGAGGAAGAAAGAATTACTGCCAAAAACATGGATCGGGTTTCTTTTAGATACATTCTGGGACTGATCTAATTATTGGCTTGTTACCATTTGGACTTCATCTCAGAGATTCCAGGAGGACAATGTTCACAATTTTCTTTTGTAGAATTTGGAAGCCCTCCATGAACTATTGAAGTCAACTGGCAGGTATTAGCATCCCCAAACAAATTATTGGGTTCCTGTATTCTCTGTTGATGGGCAGTAGGAAAGCTAAAATATGTTGTTGTCATGAGGCAAAATTTGTTACTTTATAAACAGCCTCACAGATAATCTATCTCCCTGTCTGGAATCATAATTTTGTGTATTTAATTATTCTGACTGTGTTAACAGATCATTTCTCTTCCAACATCTGTACTGCAAGAAAAATAGCACTAAGGACTTCTTCCCTTCCTGAGATTGTGCTCAACTCTTGTTTGTGTTTAGGCAGGCTCTTTACTTCCATCTACTTAATGGTGGAAAACTGTTCAGTCCAACAGAAGAAATCAGTATGATGGACATCTCTGGACCTAAATTGTATTTCTAGCATTACCTCTGACTCATTGTCGGGGGGGGAATCGTCCCAGCAGTAGAAAAAAGTCTTTTTTTCTTTTTTTCAGAAAAGAAACAGATGTTTCTGGCCAGTGTTCTGGCAATGTGCATCTCTGCCAAAATATCGAAGGCAAGGTTTTCCCAATATAATTTAGGGTTCTGCTCTAAGTGATCTGCAGCCGATTATATTCACAGTGTATGTGTGTGTGTGTGTGAGAGAGAGAGAGACAGACAGACAGACAGACAGACAGACATTACAGGGCTACTTAGGAGTGGGACCAAAGTTTGACACTTTCACATTACCATCCCAGTTCCTGGATCAGGCAGCCTAATGGATTTCATACTGAAGCTTTAGCCTAGACCCCTGGTGGTTGGAAAAAATGAAAGTCAAAAACTATCATATTGACAAGAAAAATAACTGCTAAATTTTAAAAGATGTTTTAATACTTCCAAAGTGTGCCATTTATTTTGTTTGTTTATGAATCTCCCTACAGAAAGCATTAAAATTAACTGGGCCCCTTTGCTTGTCTTTGGGGACCATGAGAACGAGGGTGAGGAGAGAATGGGTCCCACTCCCTTGGCAGTTTGGGGTGGTAGCGGTATTGAGGAGAAAAGGAGAGCCAACAATCTCCAGCACCAGGGTCAGGGAAGGAAAAGAGCTCCATGTAGTAGGAGGAGACACACAGGCTCAGCAGACAGCTCAAGTAGCAAAAGTAACTTTGTCATACAATGGAAGGGAGCAAGGGTCAGAGAGCAATGCAGAGCCTTTCCCAGGGAGCAAACATATCGAACAGCTTTGTCGTCAGTCCTACTGCTGCTGAGAATGTAATTTAGTCACAGTGTGTGTCTCCCAACCACCTTATCAACTAATTTGGGGGTTTAAATAATTACACCTAATTACAGTGTTGTTGAGCCATCAGTCCAATTGAACAGTATATAGACGTGACAAACTAAGCCTAATGGAAATGTAATCAATTACAATAAATGTAAAAGAGGTAAAGAAATAGCTAAAGGATGGAAAAAATTGATCTTTAACTTTATCTTAGAGATAAAATTGGCCTTTTGAATAAACTACACTGGATACCAAGCCATGAAATGGTATTTATTTCCCCTCCACATCATAACATTTAGAAAGCTAAGATTACCTATTGATTTAGAGAATCGGTGTGGGATGTGGCCAATACAGAGGATTTTCTGTGCAGGTGATGATCCAGTAAAGCTCAGAAAGTGACCACTAATGTATGTGGTAATACAGTGAAGATCTGAACATTTACTGAGGACTTACCATGTGCCAAACTGTGCTCTAAGCAGTTATATATAGATGAGGTTTATTTTTACAACAAATCTATGGATAAACACTATTATTATTCTCATTTTACGGAACAGAAAACTGAGGCACAGAAGCCAAGTAACTTGCCCAAAATCACATAGCTAGTACATGTAAAAGCTGGGATTGATATCCATGCCATCCGTACCAGAGTCCCTCTATTACAACATTTGACATGCAGTGTCATTGAAAACGATGGCGGTTAGCATGCATTCTATTTATGAGGGGTTTATACTGCTTTCAAAATCACATGCTTCTCCCACAAACATTTAAGATACTTTGCATTTACTGCTGGCATGCCTTAAAGTGAATTCTAGAGACAGTGTGTGTGCTGAAACGAAATTCTGTGATAAATTTTAATGTATGCATGATTGGAAAGTCACGTATGTTGTTCCTAGGCTGAATGATTCGATACCACTATCACCAAGATAATTCAACTCTTATTTTGGTCTTATTCTAGCTGGTGTTAGAAAGCTACATTCAAAGAAAGATTTTTTTAAAGTCCTTACTATGTGTTAGCCACTAAACTAAGCATTTTTTTGTTATATTAATTTAAGCTGACCATTCAAGCTCTAAGTTTAGTTAGAAGGGAGCATCATATAAAGGAGAAGAAACATTCATGTGTGCATTCACACACACCCACACACACACACACACACACACAGAGCTTTATAGCTGCCCACCAGGTACAAGACGAGTGCCCTGAGGCTGTGCTTACATCTGTCATCTCTGATATCTTTTTAATTGTCTGTTGACAAGGAATATGATTCCATGTGGTTACATGATTATGATATACATGGTACTCAAATTATAAAGCCTTCCAAATGTGAATTCTATTACCCATTTTCCCCCCACAAAGATGAGTATTTTATAGCTATATGTGATCTGCGCAGTGAAAAGAGATTATCTGCCCTCGTCTAACTTAATACTCCTCAATGTCCTTGACACTGTCTTACACAAAGAGACCATGAAGAACTTAGTTTTAATTTATTTGTTTGTCTCACTTATGCCTGATTGGAGCAATTGAGAAAAATTACATTCATAAATCCTCTTGTCAAGATAATTAATTATGCACAAAATACTCCAAGCTGCTTCTGATTTTCATTAATGAAGCAGATTATCTGCAAAATAAGATGCTGCTGGAGTTGGAAAGAAAGGTCAGCTGCTCATCTTTACATGTAAAACAAGTGCACATTTTTACATCTGAAAAACAATGATACAGAAAGAACCTGCTATGATTATGGTTATCAGACTATGCCATCCCAATAGAGATAGAAAAGTATGATGGTTTTCATTTGCTTCTTTTCCCGCGATTGATGTAAATCTTAAATCGTCATCATTCTGCTCACTTCATTTCTTTTCCAAAGGATAATTAGCTCAACTATTATAGTTCACAAGCATTAGGCCAGAAGCACTTAGAAACAGAGAAGCACCAAATGCATCTTTTAAATGGCCCTTAGGAGAGAAGACGCATCGGAAATTCAGACACCCACATTATTATTCGTCAGTAATTTTTGCTTTAATTTACCACTTAATTTTCCTTTTGCTTAAGTGGTTAAAAATGATTGATAAAGCTGCTACTTTATTAATGTGAGGTTTGACGGCTCCTATGTTCCCTTAAAATTAGTACAGAACTGACAAAAAATTTTTGCACTTCAATGAAGCATGAGCCGCTGTATCAACCCACGGTTCCATAATGTCCTACGATTATCAGTAGATCATCCAGGCACATGATAATCATAAAACCCAAATTACTAACAGAGTCACACCCAATTTGGTGTCCCTGTTGCCATTCTTCACCAGTGCATGATCAACAAAACTTTAAAATAAAACATTCAGAAAAACTTAAAAACTTAAGTGAGATAATTATGCTTGTACCTACTTGGATTTTTAAATATTGCCTTGTTCACATAATTACCAACTCGGTAAGCATTAATTATTGTTTTTACAGTATTGAGAAATTGAAGAGACTCTACTTTCTCATCAATAAGATATTGTTTAAATTGTGCTACATTCAAATAGTGAAATGCCACATGAAAAGTATTTATTGTACTTTTGACACAAGATTATGTCTATGATTTGTTCAATTTAATAATTATCAGGTGATAAGATAGTATGCACAGGTTAATCCCATTAGCTTTTGTTTGCTTGTTTAGTTGTTTCTTTAATAAATGTGTTTGGGCCTGTGACTATGCTCTTGCTTGGATAACGGTCTAGAAGGTGGCAGCATGTCAAATGCTAATAATTATCTGGATGGATAATGACGTCACCTACATTTTTAACAAATGAGCTTTAGTAACTCACAAGCAGAAAAAAAATACAACTATCTTTTTGTTTTAAGCTATTAATTGAGTGCCCATTGAACAAGTATAGCTAAGATCACCAAAGTGAATTTTATTTGATCATACCTTGTAAATTCAAAATAAATAATGAAATTAACCTTTAATGCAAGACCAGTCTTCACCTGAGCATGGCTGTGGAGGGGGGTGAGAGGGGGAGTACATAATGTGTTGGGTCTTCACTGTCCTTTTCGGACATGATGATAAAAAGTATTAATACTAATGTAGCAGTTACTATGTGCCTAGTACTGTTCTAAGCACTTGACATATGATAACACTCTGAGGAAGGTATTATTATATCTACATTTTACAGAAAACTGAGCCTCAGTGAGGTTAAATAATTGCCCAATTACTCTCTGGTAAGTGGTAGACCCAGGATTTGAACCCAGCCAACAGTCTGGCCCCAGGATCTGCGCTCTTATAAGTACATAGAAATGACAGTTACCTTTATTAATTACTCCAGCTGCTGTCACAGGTTGCAAGAGAAATGCAACATGGGGTATTTTAAGATTGATCCTAAGTTTTATATTTAAGGAAATGATTATCTTACTTATTGACTGATTTTATTAAAAATAATATTTATCCTTATCATTATTATTAAATTGATTTTGGTTCAAGACTGTTAGGAGTGGAGTCTAAATGAAAGCCTGGTTCTCTTACCCACGAATGTGCACTTAGAGCCTTACTGTACCTATAGCAGCCTCCGACAACAGTATTAAGAGACCTCAACACGCATGACAACAGTAATGCTAATTCCAGGGGAAAGAATAGGGGCTGGATGAGAAAGAATTCATGAGTTGTAAGGTTTAACCAAGGAGTGGGAGGACAAGGAACCTACTACGTGCCTCTTCAAATGATAGGCATTGTGCTACATGTTTTACACGTTATTTCATTTAATCCTTAGAACAACTCCATGAATTGTTATTAGTCCCAATTTAAAGACAAAGCTCATTAAAACAACAATGAGATACAACTACACACCTATCAGAATGGCCATAGTTCAAGACATTGATAACAACCAACACTGGCAAGGATGTGGAGCTGCAGAAACTCTCTCATTGCTGATGGGAGTGCAAAGTGAAACAGCCACTTTGGAAGGCTACTTGGCAATTTCTTATAAACATACTCTTACCATATATGATCCAGCAATTTGGTTCTTTGGTATTTCTCCAAATGAATTAAAAAGCTTATATCCACACAAAAATCTGCACATGGATGCATACAGCAGCTTTATCCATAATTGCCAAAACTTAGAAGCAACCAAGATGTCCTTCAGCAGGTGAATAGGTAAACTGTGGGACATTCAGACAATGGAATACTATTCAGCACTAAAAAGAAATAAGTTATCAAACCATGAAAAAACATGGAGGAATCCTAAATGCATATTACTAAGCAAAAGCAGCTAATCTGAAAAAGCTACCTACTGTACGATGTTAACTCTGCGACATTCCAGAAAAGGCAAAACTATGGAGACGGTAAAAAGATCAGCAATTGCCAAGGATTAAGGGGGAGAGAGGCATGACTAGGTGGAGCACAGACGATTCTTAGGGTGGTGAAATTATTCTGTATACTGCAATGGTGGATCCATGTCATTACATTTGTTCAAACCCGTAGAATGTACTACACCAAGAGTGAACCCTAATGTAAACTACGGATTCGGGCTGCCAAAGTGGAACATGTGCACTTAACCACTGCGCCACTGGGCCTGCCCCATAATATTTTATTTTTTTGCTGCAGAAGATTCAAGTGGATGATTATTGCCATAGTCATGGAACAGAGAGGCAAAATTGCTATCTTAAAAATAAATAAATAAAACACTGTAAATGCTTTTTCATTTTGGGGGAAATTGTTCTGTGTTTGAGAAGCTTCTTTGAGGAGCCTTTTCTTTGCAGAGAGAAGGTCTCTGGATTAGAGAGGTTGTGGCATAAAAGGGATAAACTGCTCTGCATGATAAAGGAAGAGGAATTTTTAGTGTGTGCTTGGAAGCACTAGAGGTGGGACCTTGGGCTTGTGAACTCAATGAAAAGAGAGAAGAAGAAGGTGTTTTTAAGGGGACAGCAGCTCTGGGAACACAGTGTCAGGTCAGGATTAGGGTAGAGAGAAAGAGACAGAGGGACAGAGAGAGAGTGCTATAACGGACCCACTTATGGCAGGGAGGACAAGGCACTTTGAAAACAGTTCTCTGATAAACAATTTTAAGTTGTTTCTTGTCCTGAGCACAAATTCTCCTTTGTTATGCCAGAATCCTCAGTAAAAGATTACTGCATTGGACAATAGCATTCTGGGTAATGAGCATGTGAAGGGAGGTGGGGGAACAGCTAAGCTGGGAAGAGGGAGGTGTTGGCAGGCAAAGCACAGCAGAAGCGGGACAGCAGTTGGCAGTAGCCAAGGCAAAGGGCTGAAAGTGGAGGTGGCCTGGAAAGTGTATAGCGACTTGAAAGGGGAAGCAAAATAATGTAAGCAGAATATATGACTGGAGGCATCTGCATTTGAGTCTCTGCTCTATGCCATCTCCTCAGAGAGGCCTTCTTTAATTCCTTCTCCAATTTAAAGTAGATCAACACAAGTCAAAATTCATTGCCCTATTTGATTTTCTTTATAGCACTTTTCATTGCTCATTTGTTTATTATGTGTCTTTCTCATCATGCTGGAGCAGAGATTTTCATCTAGAGGTAATTTTGCCCCACAGGGGACATCTGGCAATGTCTGGAGATATTTTTGTTGTCATAACTGGAGTATGTTCTACTGGCATCTAGTGGGTAGAAGTCAGGGATGCCGCTCAACATCCTAGAGTGCATAGGACAGCCTCCAAAAGGAATTACCTAGCACCAAATGTCAGTAGTGCTGAGGCTGAGAAACTACATTAGAAGGGAAATTCCTAGAGACAAGGACTCTGTCGTGTGTGTTGTGTATCCCCAGTACTTATGATAGGACCTGGTACATAGTAGGTAATCAATAAGTATTAGTTGAAAGGTTGACCATCAGTTAGGCCCTCATTTTTCCAGCTTGAAATAAGAACCAATTTCTCCTGGACTTATATTTGCTCCAAGTTGTATGTCTGCCTCTCCAATTTGGATCAGAGCAATCATATAACACATGTGAAGAGACTCCTTTCCTACACAACCAGACGGGGAGACCTCCTTCCACATTGTTTCTCCCTGAAAATTCCTTCCACTTAATCTATACAGATTTAAGCATAGGATTGGGGCAGTTAGAAAAATCCAATAAATATCCCACCTATGTGAGTTAGAGGTTTGTAAAGAGAGTTCTATTTACTTTCACCCTCGAGTGATTGGGACAGAAGGAATGCACGGCAAGTACATTGACAACTGATCAGAGCTGTGCCTTCTGTCTGGGTAATGAGCTCTAACAAGCCTGCAAACTCATCAACCTCCCACCCAAAGCTCTCTAACCATGGAGCATCCAGACAAACGCTAAGGTCATATTTCTTCATTGGCACGAGACCACTCCTGTAAGAACACTGCCTCTACTTGAGCTAACAGAATTTTTCCCTGACATCAGCACCAATCTAGTACAATTTAGCACCATCATGCCTCTTCAATTTTCAAGTAAATTGCAATTAACATTTCAGAATTTCAAAGAAATGTTTCTAAAAGTAGTGACCTGGAAGGAAGTGAGAAAGAGAATCCAACAATAGAACACAGTCATTTTCAAAGTGGCTCATGGGTATTCTCCCATTTATAAAATCAATATTATAATCATAGGAAATAAAAGTCTTTGTTTTTATGCTGCTTTCTTGGAAAACAATATGGTAGTTTGGACCAGAGACCAAACAATTTGACAGTGATGACCGAGAAACTGTTCCAGGAAACAGTTAATCCACATAACAAACAAACTTCACTAGCCGAGGTCAGGACATCAACAGGGCCCCTTGGCGGTACCTGATTTTCTTGTTGGTCCCACTGACATATCTGCAGAACCTGACCCAGTTCCTGCCGCTGCTGCTTCAGGTACTTGTCGAGTTGTCGTCTCCTGTCTTGTAGAAGTTCAAGAAGACTGTCGATCTTCAGGCAGCTGTTATGAGCTCCCTGAATCAACTCGGGATTTACATTAGGGCCATCACACTTGAATTTTTCTATGAAGTCAGTGAGTTGTTGGCTTTTGTTTAAAAGGGCTAGAGATCGTTCTAAGAGTTCTGGAAGAAAATTTGAAAGAAGAAAGAATAGTGATATGAGCAACCTTTTACAGTAATATTTGGACTTCATATAATTTAAAACACATGGAACCTTCATATTAATAATAAGGAATTAAAATGTATAAGCATGAAACGCCTAAAATATAACTAGTCAAATACCTCGGCCTAACAATTGCTACAGTGATGACTGCCACGTGATGAGATGCTGAAGTTTGGTGATAGTGTGACTCAGTATAGGGAGCGGAGAGACCATGGGATCTGGGCACCGGTTCAGCCGGTTTTTAGTGGTGTGATGCTAGCTAAGGTGCCTACTCTCCTTGGAGTGTTCTATATTCTGAGATGATTGGACCAAATCTGAGGTTTAAAGGATATTGCCTGTAGTGGCCAAACAAAAACTCAGTGAATGTGGTGGCCAGGTACCCAGTGCCAGGGACTATAGCAAAGTGGAGAACGCAGGCTCAGTCTAACAGGGTCAGCTGTTACCTAGTTCTGACCATCTGTTGACAGGAGGGAATATGAGTTCAGTGTTGATGGAGCTTCCAATTTATTAAAGAATTATAAATATAGATTTTTATGTGAAAGCTTCTGATTCTTAAATGTTTTGTAATTTGCATTTTTTTTATTAAAAATACTGAAGGATCAACAAAACATGTCTCTCTGCCAAATGGGCTACCAATTTGCACTCTCTGGAGTGCATAGCATTGTAGGTTTGGGTAACATCTTGTAGAAATGGGAGTTTAAGCCTGAAAATTTAAAAATCGGCAAGGGAGAAAGTATAGGAGGAGTTAGAGAAGAATCCACATTTGGGGATCAGTTGGAGGAGCAGTTGGGGAACTGTCTGTGCTCCACAAGCCAGAAACCCAGGAGTCATCCATGACACAGCCCTCTCCCTCAACCCACCATTATCAAGACCTGGTTAATTTCACCCTCTATCTCACTCATCTATCTACTTCTTTCCATCCCCACCACAGAAAGCATCATCTGCTGACTGGATTTGTGCAGTCATGTCTTAATTGCATCCTCTCTCCAATCCATTCATCTATTCTCCATATATTTGCCAAAGAGATCTTTTTCTGAACACACCTTGTCACACACATGCCAGTGCATGTGTGCACACAGGCACAAGTGAAACAGTAGCTTCCCATTGCCTTCGAACTAAGGACAGACCGCCTAACGTGGTTGACCAGATCTGGCGTGGTCTGGTCTTTATCTTCCTTTTCAGATTGTTTCAATCTCTCTACCCTTCATCCCTATCTTCTTTAAATATGTCACATATGCCATACTCCCTCCTGTCCCAGAACTTTTCACTGTGTCCTCTGCCAGGGGCAGCATTCTCCTCAACCTCCTCCTTCTTTACCTTTATTCTACTCATTTTCAGGTCTTAGTCAATTTTCAGTTCCTCAAAGGACAAACCAGACTGGATTAAATCCTCCTATCAAGTGTTCTCATAGCACAGTGTTCCTCTCATTACAGCTCTTATCACGGCTATAGTTTGACATTTATGTGTCGGGCTAGTTGCATAACATCTGTCTTTGCTGCTAGGCTTCAACGCAATATGAAGACAGAGACCATGACTGTCTCCCAAGCACTTAGCATAATGACTGGCAAAGGGGAGATGTTCAATAATTTTTGTAGAATGCTTGAATGAGATATAACGTATTAAAAGAAGAAGCAGAATTAGGAGAGCTATAAATGCTAGGGATCAGCAGTCTTCCAGAGATGTAAAAAAGAGACATTGAGAAGACTTGGGGTTTTGTGATGGGTAAGTGATGCAAACAGCAGCCAAGTTACCAGGTTGAGAAGTGGGAAGGTAGTGATGAAGAGAAGTCAACAATACAGGACAATCTTTGGGACATTTGTTGTTAGGAGAAAAAAAGAAAGGATAGAATATCAGTAGGGTTGAATATACTGCCTTTTTTTTTTTTTTCAGGATGGGGAGAACTGTGAAGAATATCCAGGAACTAAGCACCTTACCAAGCATCACACTGCTAGAAATGGACAAACCAGTGCTAAAAGCCAAGTATCCTGACTGGCAGCTCAGTTCTTCCCACTATGCTGTGGCTCTGTCCTTCAGCATCCTAACATGTGACAGTTATCTACACAGCAACGATTAGGCTACAGTAGTTGGGCCAGTTGTCTCTTTTGTCTGACACCTTTTTGTGAGAGCTAGAAGAGAGAATGAGATAAGAGAAGATACCATAAAGAGCTATTTTGAAATGAAAAGGAAAGAATTTGAAGTAGTTTATGTCACATGACTTAGATCTGTCCAAAAAGTATTAAGTGGTGCTATTGGCCGGTGACGAAGGTGTGATTACCTGCACTGGGCAATTCGACTGCGAGTCAACAACGCAAAGAAACAAACAATAAAAACAACCACAGGCTGGAACCAGGACAGAGGATGGGATAATTCAAATAGGATAAGAAAAGTCAGGGAGAACATTAAAACTAGAGTACCTCTCTTAAACAAAGAAATAGAAATAAACATGAATAAAATGAGAGGGGAAAGGGTAAAAGAAAAAAAATCTGACTGTCTAGAACAAGGTCTTACGTGGAAATGAAAGAAAGAACTTGAAAATGAGGTGAAAACAGGTTATAGAGGGCCTTGCCTATCAAACCAAAGAGTTGTAATTTGTATAGCCTTAATATAATATTCAGTATGACTGAGTCTCCATATAGATGTGTGTATATTTCCGTTGCATTGAAGAGCTTGTTATGATATTGTGAACAGTTACACACACACACACATACACATACACACACACACAGGAAGTATGGGCAGGTGGCAGGCTTTCCACAGAGTATGTTTTTCCTTCCTTTCCATAACTCGCTCTTACACACTAGATTTTTCAAATGAGAGAGGGAAGCACAACTTTAGCTGCTCAGGGTATTGCAGACTGACAGTGGACCAGGCCAACCTGTTCTGGTCCCCACAAAAGACATATAATTAGCCAAAATTTGAAATCTTTTTCTGGTTTTCTATTTCAACTTCTGCCAAACTAGTTTAACCACTACCACAGTACCAGCAGGCATGCAGCCTCCTGACCCAAAGTTACCCTGGAAGAGGTACCCAGACTACCTTCGGCCTGTTACCTGCTACAATGGCTGTTAAAGGGGAGGAATTGTTCCTTTAGTTCCTTCTGTCGGTTCCTTCGGTGCTTCCTCTGTCAGCTTCTCACGTCTTACTTTTTTACCGTTATTGTTTTCCCAGCTATTTGTTCTATCAGTTGATCATACAATGCGATGTTATTTTTCCTCAAGAGTAACTGTCTAAACATATCATGACCTTCAAGAATTACAAAATCTCTACAGTGCATTTATTTTAAAGGCTGTATTTTTCTGCATATACAAAGCCCTACTTACTGACATAACACCTTTCTTATAGTAGATATTTAATACATTTTTATTAATTGTTTTGGTTAATTGTCATTATATCTAAAAAATAATATTAAAGTACATTTTAAGCTAATACCTACATAGCTTGCCATAATTATTAAGTATAAATAACAAATTCAAAGTGGATGAATGAAGGCGGACACAGTTAAGTGAATACATAGCTTGCTACACAATCTTTCTAAGTGAGTATTTTCTAAAAAGTATCAGTGACAGCCTTGGCATTGAGATCATGGGTGATATTTCTTCTTAACATGTTTTTAAATATTCCAAATTTCCTCAATGGGATGGTGTTTCTTAAACTCATTCAGTGAGCATTTTCAAATAAACACAAAAGTCGAGAGCATAATATAATGGACTCCAACGAACCTATATTTCAGCTACACTTAAAATATATATAACATCCAAGAAAAAGGAAGTAAAATATGATTGTTCCTTTGAGGAAACTTCGGTATTGTGTTCGTTTTAAGAAGGCCATTGGAAAACTGGAAGCTGCGATTGTGATCCTTCAGAGCTTAGAATCAATTTTTTCTTCCTTAATGTCCCTGTAGTACCTTGTTTATTTCTCAAGTTTGCATCATTCTATCCTGTCTTACATCAGAATTAAATACAAATAACACTCAATAACTATCCTGTGGGGTGGACGCTATTCTAAGTCCTGGAGATTCAGAGATGTGCTAATGCCTGTCCTCCAGAGTCTCACAACCTGGTGATAGAGACAAATAAGGAAATAAATTATTACTACACAGGGTGCCGGGTGGTGTAACACAGTGACCCAGAGGAGCACAGAGGGAATTCACCAATAAATGTGTACATGCCCAATCAAATTATAAGCTTCCGGAGGACAAGGGCCATATACTCCCCTGAGACAAGACTCTGGGTTTCTCACCTGGTATGGGTTCAGAAAATATTGTTTAACTATGTATTGTTGAAGCGAAGGCACCCAGGCTGGTAAGCAGTCTGGAAAAAAAAGGATTTTAACTAACTAGTCAAGTTTCACCCAAAGGAGAGAATACTGGAGAGGACATTATCCAACTATTTCAAGGATTGTCGTGTGGAGGAGGGAACAAACTTATCCTGCAACATTCCAGAGGCCAGAAACTTCAACCCATTCATCCTGGTTCTGATCTCCACAACGTTACAGAATAAGTTTCTTGCATGCAACATACCCTTAGCATTGCTGAATAAGGAAAAAGCACAGGTGAAGCTAATTGAAATAAAGTGAACATTAGGGATAAGTTTAATTAGAGTTTTTCCAGTTACATTATGAACACATTCACATTTTGTGCTACTCACTGATTAATATCTCAGAACCTAATTAGAATTGCTAACTGCACTTATAGATCTATTTTATCCCCTTAAATTTAAAGACAATGGCTATTGCTATGGTCTGAATGTCTGCGTCCCCCTAAAATTCATATGCTGAAATCCTAATGCCCAATGTGATGGTATTAGGAGGCGGGGCCTTTGGGAGGTGATTAGTTCATGAGTGTGGAGCCTTCACGAATGGGATTAGTGTTTTTAGAAGGGGCCTTGAAGAGCTCCCCAACCCCTTCCGCCATGTGACGATACAACGAGAAGTCTGCAGCCTGGAAGAGGACCCTCACCCGGCCACGCTGGCACCCTGATCTCAGACTTCCAGCCTCCAGAACTGTGAGAAATAAATTTCTGCTGTTTATAATCCAGCCAGTCTGTGGTATTTTGTTACAGCGGCCTGAACGGACTAAGACAGATATGAAGCCCTTAACTGAAAATCAGAATTTTGTCTTTGAATATTCATTTCAACTCAGCTAATCTTAATCAGATCCCACTGAATTAGCTGGTTACTAAATTTCACCAATTCCCATTTTAGGAAAACAAAGCCTTTGAAGTCACCATTGGACATACGAATTGAGACTCAGATATCCTGACCAGAGTCCCCTGGAATCCCTGTGCCTCCAGTATCACACAGAGGGACACAGAAATGTCACGATCAACATGCCATCAGGATGGAAGAATATTTCGTATCACAGATATAAATATAAACTATGTTTCCTGTCTCAGCTAGCATTTTTCTCTGTCTCTTCAGGTTAAAAGGAGGCCTGGTGGACTCTTGAAGGCTGTACCCTTGAAAGGTAGGACACTGGTCCCACGGTCAGCTGGATGCCAGGGTACCGCCGCCTAAGGCCTCAGAACAAAGCAACGTGTGCCCTGTGTAAACTGGCTCCCTGGGCCACGGATCCTAGTAACCTTGAAGGAGCCGACAACAACAACAACGCAGCTGCATCCCCAAATATTTATGGAAAAGTCCCTAATTCCACAGCTCCTCGATCCCTCTGGAAAATGCTTCCATTTGACTGCCTCAGCACTGAATCTCTTCAACAAAAGCGTCAGTCACTGTCAGATTTCCAGAGGTAAAATTGCTGTGTGGTGATCATGTTGGTTGGATGAAGATTGAATTGAGACGGCAGAACCTGTCTCAGTGACCTAGACTCCATTCACTTTCCACTATCCTAAGAGGAATTTCATGGGATTCTGTTCCTCCCCTTTGGATCCAGCTAGATTGCTGCTGCTGTACAGAAATGCGTAGGCCATTGCTTTAACGCTGATACTTTAGATGCTGCTTATAATTCCTGTTAGTGAAAGGAACTATAGAACAATAATCAGTTAAAATTGCATGTGTATATGTGGTAGGATCTCGTAAAAATTTACACAGGAAAGACTGAGTTAGCTCAGGGACACTCTTCCTCACACACACACACAAAATCCAGCGGACCAAACAACTGAATCTCCCAGAGTCTCTTCCTTTACCATCCCCTTAGAGTCATTGATAATTACCTCTTTCTTGCAGAAGATGACCAAAAATAAAGCTTTATTTAACCTTTTTTGGAACAAGTTGGGGAGCAGATAAACAGATAAATTAAAAATATGCTGTCATACATGAGCATTCTCATATTAACATCTCTTAAAGCCTTTAAAAGCTCATGTGAAGGGGCTGGCCCCATGGCCGAGTGGTTAAGTTTGTGCGCTCTGCTGCAGGCGGCCCAGTATTTCGTTGGTTTGAACCCTGGGTACTGACATGGCAATGGCACTGCTCATCAAACCACGCTGAGGCAGCATCCCACATGCCACAACTAGAAGGACCCACAATGAAGAATATACAATTATGTGCTGGGGGGCTTTGGGAAGAAAAAGGAAAAAAATAAAATCTTTAAAGAAAAAAAGCTCATGTGAGAAATAAACGTATTTCTTGCCTTTGGTATGATGTTCATGGAGGTGAAGCAGCGATTTCAAGGACTCGGTACTCTCAAACTCCTGAGAGTTCTGGAGGAAATCTTCGGCTTGGTCTATTTTAATGGCAAACTACAACAGAAATACAGGGGAAAGACAGTTGAAAAAATAAAAATCAATATGCCACTTTTAGTTATTTGTAGACGTTTTTCATAAATTAATGACCCAGCTGACTGTGTATGTGTTTGTGGGTTTGTGTGGTGATGTGTGTGTTTGCTTGCGCTGGCTTAGGTTGTTTGTGTGATGGCGTGTGTTTGCATGTAGTCAATTTACAGAGTGCCAAGGTAAGGACTTTCTGCTCATTCCTTTGTATTCCTTTCATACCTGCAAATATGTCATATATGCTAAAATAAACCAACTCATTTACTGTTCAAATGTCTGTTAAAATTTTCAACTAAAATTATTGCATCCTATGTAATTAATACAGCCACTTTCAATATTCTAAGGCAGTTTGTCACAGAATAATGAGAAATTTTTCTAAGAGAAACCAATAAATTTTGGCCAACAGGTAACCCACATAATTATAAGTAAATTTAACTTAAGAACCATTTAGAGAGAAGGATGAAATTTAGGGTCTTTTCCTCTATGGGCCCTAGAACTGAAAAATGCAAATTTCAGAATAATACATAGTCTAATCCCATTTCTACACTTGATCTTAGCCAGGAGGCCAAGAAGCAACGTCTAATCCCATTTCTTACACAAAACAAAAATATGTCTATTTGTACAGAAAGTGGTCTGAAAAGATACACACAAAGGGTTACAATTATGAGAAGGAACGGGATTAGGGATAGGTGAGGGGAGGTAAACTTTTAGCTTTTAAATGTATAATTTGTAATTTTGTTTGCATTTTTATCAATGACTTTATGGATTATTTATATAAATAAAAATGGCATTAGATGCAGCAAGAATGGAAAATTTGTCCTCTATTTCAAGAAAACAAGGAACAGCAATTTGACATCCTAAATGGTGAGCAATATGACTGGTCTCTCTTTTTGTGTTTCTCCATGGAGGAAGAATGAAGGGGAGATGGCTGAAGTGATGGTAAAATTCTCAGGAGAATAATCTTAGAAACAAATTTTAGAAGAGGGCAAAACGTATTTGGTTATGCCAGTACAGTATATCCATAGTGAGAGACAAATAGCAGTTTGTTTTAGCACTAAGTTTCAAAGGTAATTATGGCAGTTTATAAGGACATTTTATCAACATGTTCAGCTTTAGATCAGGCATAGAATAAACTCATAAAGGCAAGGTATCAGTGAGACAGACACAAAAGCCTATCACAGTGCTTGTCTTCTTTCTCAAGTTTTCTCCAGACTATCATCTTTAAATTTGGGCATTTTTAATATTTTTCTGTATCTACTTGGTTAACACAATCTACCATATTTTGATTATGACAATAGCCACATAAATCCAGTTACAAATAGCATGGAATTATAGGAGAGAGACTGATGAGCATGTCCCCTTTGGAAATGCAGAGACGGCCTCCCCCATCCTGTTAGAAAAACTGGATGGACGCAAGCCACTGTCAGTTAGGGACAGTGTTCCTAAACTGTAGCACAGTGTTGAGAAGAGAACAACCTATCTAATGGCTAAGTCTGTGAGCCTGAAACCATATTGTAATACTACCAACCACACAGAAGAAGTCATTTTGTATTTCTAAAGAACTCCCTCACGCACATAGTTCAATAACGGGATCCTAGCCACACGTCATTTACAACTCTAATTCATTCCATGTCTAGTAAATAATTTTAAGGACTTTCCTTAAAGAGAAACTTCAAAGAGAGGGGGGAAAAAACCTCGTAGGTGATTTGATTTTTCCCTTGTAGAATATTATGAAAAGTTTTAGTTATTGTATAACTTAAATCTATATTTCAACTTATTTGAAATTTTAAAAAAACAAACCAACAGATAATCCTTTACTCAGAAAAAGCTTCCCTAAAGTTTTAACTTTTATCTCATGGGTATTTTCCTTTGCTTACTTTTCTTCTTTCTGCAGCTTGTGTAGGATAAAAGCGGCACCAGGAGGACACTTTCCAAAGACCCTATTCTTAATTTCACCCTCACCTTTTTTTTTAAATCACTAAAGTAAATTGCTTTGGCAAACACAAGGGGCAGGGAAGCTTACATAAGAGTTTGCCTTCAGCTTAGCATGAAGTGGTCCACGGAATTGGAAGCAGAATAATACAAAGAACAATTTGTCTTTTCACTAAGAATCAGAGTGCTATGTTGAGTTAAGCTGACTTAGTATTTCCTTTGATTTCATGTAATACATGGCAGTAATTTCTCATCATACAGAAAATCAGCTAGCATTAACGCTACTACTCAGTGAGAGACAAATATTGGGCCTGATGTCTGAAAAAAGATAATTTCCTGTGCTCAAACTAGCTGAATTTTAAGGGAAGTTGACACTCATATCCCACATATTAGGATGAAATGAATCAGATGTATCTATAAGTTGACCCCTGTAGATATATTTCACCTGGTTTATTTCTTTTCCAGAAAGAAAATTGTGCATGGAACTCTTTCCCAAGAGGATCTGTAAAATGAATTGTGAGCTGCACTTCAGTGTCCCTTGTAGAAAACAAACCTTGAAAGTTACAATAAGGTTTTTGCTCCTTCCTTTACTTTTAAACGAGTTCATGATGCATGAGATTGTCTACCTCAATTTTTGTGTTCTATTACTAATCTCCTCTCCTTCATTATTTTGGATTTAAGTCCTGAATTTTCAGTTTGGAAATGCCATGTTTTTCAAAGCTAGTGCTTTATCATAATGAAGCAGGGCTCTCACATCAAAATGAATGTACCGCCACTTGACAGCGAAGTTAAAAGCGAAATTTCCAATAACTGTCTTACACCAAATATAACACCTCTTTTGATAACGTTCTTTGAGTCTCACATTTTGAAATTGGGAACCTCAAAAAAATCACAGAATTCAAGAAAAAATCATAGGGAGAAATGACCTTCTTAGGCCCAGAACTTTTTCCTTCCCTTATATTTTAATGAGTTCTAACTAAGGAATCTCAACCGTATGCCTTAGAAAGTACTCTCTAATGTTATGCTTACAAGTCAAACATTCTATGGAATATTCTGAAATTGCCTTTTCATAAGCAGCAGAAGAAATTCTATCCTCCAATTTTTAGTCAACAAGAATACTTTAGACCAACATTTCCTAATAATCCTATAATCAGGGATAATTGTTTAATTTTGTAACTGTATTACTATCTTCTAAAGAGGGAAATAAATCATAATGACTTATGGGTAAGAGTTCCCATTTTCACTTAATATTTTACTTAATTTTAATTAAGTGTACTTAGTTTTTGTTTGAAAGGCTACATTTAAAATACTAATAATTTTATTTTTTGACAATCAAAAATTAAATGTATTGTATATATCTTGGTTATTCTGCCATATTTTTTAACTGATTGCAATGACTATTTGTGGAAATGAAACATTTTCAGGAGTGCTAATCATTTGCTCTGATGTGGAGGAGGGAGAAATTGTCTTCAACACAAACCTCCAAGGCATTTTCAAAAAATTCCGAGGTCAACCTGAGGAGCTGCCTTCTCTTCTCAAGCATGGAGACCAGCGCTGCCCACGCTTCCCCCAGGGTGTTGGCCATGGCGTCGTACACCCGACTCTGATCCTTGTTCTCTTCAGCTGTCTTGTCTGCTTCCTCCAAGAGGTCCCATACCTGATCTTCCAAAGCCTGAGTCCAGGAAAGAAAGGGCATAAGGCAGAATGTCACTCAGCGTGAGAACACAAGATCACATTTTAAACGTTTGGATATTTGAATTTTATGTGGTCTAGGAAGGTCTAGAAGACACTTTATAAACACAAAGTGCTATGTAGGCAGGCCAATCAAGCAGGCAAGAGGGTGCAGTGGAGATCGTGGTCAACTAGGGAGCAAGGCCAGGTGAAAGGCACACACGTTTAAACATTGTTCAGACACTGTAGAGATTTATTCCCAAGAATATAGAATATTATGCTGACCTCACATTTCAAACAAAATAAAACTAATTAGAACACATCCAGAGGGAGTGATCAAGAGAAAAATTGTGAGAAATGAACCCAGCAAAACTTACAGTTTATTCTAAATAATTGTTATGGTGGATATGCTCGTGAAGCTTGATGTAAATGTTAAGAATAAGTTCTTGAAAGAGAATATTCATAATGTAAAAATGAAGACATCTGTAACTAATGTTACAGATTGTCTGAACAGAATGCAGAAGATGAAGGGGAGCACGTGCTCAGGTAACTCTGTCAGTGGGGTTAGGACGAGGCTCCCACACATTCTGTTTCATTCTCGACGTTGGCACCAAAATAAACGCACAACTTTAAAAAATATAATAGACTAAAAATAATATGAATAAATTATAAAAATCACAGAAAAGGGGACTAAAATGTGATAAAGCCAAATACGAAAAGAAAACAAAAGAAAGAAGAGCACATTTATTAGGATACACACAAAAAACAAAACACGATGGTAGCAATACGATTGACTATCAGTTAAGACAAAAAAAGTGGATGAGTTAACTTTTTCAATTAAAAGACAAACATTATCAGATTAAGGTTTTTAAAAATTCAACTAATTTATGTTTGCCAGAGTCACCCCTAAACTAAAAGGATATGATTTTTGAAAATAAAGAGACGAGATATACCAGGCAAAGACATATACAAAGAAAGGAAGACTAGCAATATTAATCTCAGATGAATTCAAAATCAAAACAAAAATCATTCAGATTAAAAAATGGTATTTTATATTAATAAATAGTACAATACACAGTAAAGATAAGGTACTCACAAACCTTTACATTTGTACCACTGAAATATTTAAAGTAGATAAACCCAGTCAGACGACAACGCAATAAAAGTAAAAATAATGACAAAAGCCCAGAAAATAAAACAAATCTCTTAGAAAATTTAAGAAAACACTTTAAAGAATAATGCTTGAGGTCCAGCCTGTTGGCGTAGCAGTTAAGTTTGCGTGCTCCACTTTAGCAGCCTTGGGTTCGTGAGTTTGGATCCTGGGTGCAGACCTATACACCACTCATCAAGCTATGCTGTGGTAGCATCCCACAGACAAAATAGGAGAAGACTGGCATGGATGTTAGCTCAGGGACAATCTTCTTCAAGCAAAAAGAGGAAGATTGGCAACAGATGTTAGCCCAGGGCCAATCTTCCTTACACAAATAATAGTAATAATAATAATAATGTTTGGATTAAATAGAGAATTATAACTGCAATCACAGATTGCTTTTAAAAAAGATAAAAATGAGGCTACTATGTTTGAAAACAAGATAATCTTACAGCTGATTTTATGCTCAGATACAATTCATAGCATTAGACAATTTTGTTTTTAAAAAAGAGGAAAATTAATTAAACATTCAAGTCTAAATTATACAAAAAATAATAAAATTAAACAAAAATTAAAGATTAACTGATTAGATACAAAATGAGAAACTAACAAAATAGAAAATACATAAGAATTTATTTTTTAAAAAGTTGGTTCATTGAAAAGCCAAATGAAAGATAAAAATATCTGACAGATGTCAATGAAAATAACAAAATAGATACCTCCAATAGTTCATCCCTTTATAGAAACACCAAAAAAGCAAGTAAAACTGTCTTAACATTGCGAAAACTCTGGAAAATAATCAAAGGTTTATAGCAATCAAGAAAGCAAAGCAAGAAAAAGCCAACCTAAGAATGGTAGGAAAGAACTGTTTTCGCTTGCCCTTGTCCATCTGCTCCTGGTTCATCAGAAACCACCAGTGTGGATAAAAAATAAGACCCAACTATATATTGTCTACAAGAAACCCCCTTTAAATATAAAGGCATAGAGAGATTAATATAAATGGATGGAGAAAGATATATTATGCTAAACTAATATAAAGAGAACTGGAGTAGCTATATTAATTACAGACAGAGTATATTTCAGAGCAAGGAATATTATGAGGGATTAAGATGGGCATTCCATAATGATAAAGGGGTCAATCTCCAAGAAGACATAATAATCCTAAACATGTAAGCACCTAACAACTGAGCATCAAAATATGTGAGGCAAAAACTAATAGAACTGCAATAACAGACCAATCTACTATTATAGTTAGAGACTTCAACACTTCTCTATCAGTAATCGACATATGCAGCGGGCAGAAAATTATTAAGATATAATTGAACTGAACAGCACCATCAATCAACTGGATATAATTGACATGCAGAGACTACTACATCCTGCAACAGCAGAATACACATTCTTCTCAAGCTTCATATATATATATATATGAAAAAAGATTTAAAATCAAACTCTGAGCTTCTACCCTAGGAAATGAGAGAAAGAAGAGTAAATTAAATATAAAGTAGGCAGAAGACACGAAGTAATAAAAATTAGAGGAGAAATCAATGAAATGAAAACAATAATCAATGAAATCAAAAACAGGTTCTAAGATCAATAAAATTGATAAACCTCTAGCCAAGCTAATCAAGAATAAAAGAGAGAAGAAACACATTACGAACATCAAAATTGAAAGAGGGACCATAGCTACTGATCACATGGATAATAAAAGGATAATAAAAGAATATTATAAACAACTCTATGGTTACAACTTTGATAACTTAGATGAAATTGACAAATTCCTTGAAAGACGTAATCTATCAAAACTCACAAAAGGAGGAATAGGTAACCTGAATAGGTCTATGTCTATCAAGTAAATTGAATCACTGATTAATAACCTCCCAAGCAAGAAAGCACTAGGGCGAGATGGTTTCACTGGTGAGTTTTACTAAACATTTAAAGAAGAAATGACACCAGAACTAATAAACAAATTCAGCCGAGTTTCAGTGTACAAAAACCACAACTATACAATATTTAGAAGAAAACATAGGAGTAAATCTTCATCACCTTAAATTTAGCAATAGTTTTTTAGATATGACACCAGAAGTATAAGCAACAAGAACAAAAAATGGAGAAATTGGACTTCATCAAAATTAAGAACTTTTGTCATCAAAGGACTTTGTTAAAGAAATGACACGAAAATGTATAGAATGGAAGAAAATATTTACAAATCATACATCTGATAAGGGTCTAGTATACAGAATATATAAAGAACTCTTCCAACTTAATAAAAAGGCAAACAACACAACTATAAAATAGGCAAAGGACTTCAAAAAACATTTCTCCAAAGAAGATATGCAAATGACAAACAAGTGCGTGAAAAGATGCTGAACATCATTAGTCATTAGAGAAACGCAAATCAAAACCACAATGAGATACCACTTCACACCCACTAGGATGGCTATATATGTTTTTAAAAACGGAAAATAACGAGTGCTGGCAAGAATGTAGAGAAATTGGAGTCCTCATACACTGCTGGTGGGAATGTAGAATGGTTCAGCTGCAGTAGAAAACATGTTGGCATTTCTTCATAGAATTACCACATGACCCAGCAATTACACCCCTAGGAATATATCCAAGGGAAGTAAAAATATATGTCCACATAAAAACATGTACATGAGTGTCATAGCAGCACTATTCACAACAGTCAAAAGGTAGAAACAGCCCGTGTCCATCAACTGATGGATGGATGAACAAAATGTGCTACATCTATACAACGGGATATTATTAGCCATAAAACGGGATGAAATACTGAAACATCCTACAACATGGGTGGACCTCTAAAACATTATGCTAAGTGAGAGAAGTCAGATACAAATGCACATAATGTATGATTCCACTTGTATGAAGTATCCAGAATAAGTAAATCCACAGAGACAGAAAGCAGACTGGTGGTTGCCAGAGGCTGGGAAGAGGGGGAATAGGGAACGACTGCTTAATGGGTCCAGGGTCTTCTTTTTTTTTTGTTTTTTTTCTTTTTTTGGAGGAAGATTAGCCCTCAGCTAACTACTGCCAGTCCTCCTCTTTTTGCTGAGGAAGCCTGACTCTGAGCTAACATCCGTGCCCATCTTCCTCTAGTTTATACGTGGGACGCTTACCACAGCATGGCTGCCAAGCAGTGCCATGTCCGCACCGGGATCCGAACCAGCGAACCCCGGGCCGCCAAGAAGCGGAACGTGCGAACTTAACCGCTGCGCCACCGGGTCAGCCCCTCCAGGGTCTTCTTTTGACGAGATGTGTTGGAAATGTTTTGGAACCAGACAGAGGTGGTGGTTGCACAGCACCTCTGAATTGTACACTTTTAAATGGTTAGTTTTATGTTATATGAATTTCACCTCAATAAGAAAAATTCTTAAAAACTTCTAATGCATTTAAAAAGGAGCAAAATGATATACAAATAACAAAATATATAAGATTGAGATTAAGAGGCTGTAAATGAATATAGCAAGTTTTGGGTTTTCTTTAAAAGAAATATTTCTGTTAATAAATTTTAAAACTGGGATAAAAATGGAAAATTCCTTAAAAATGTGTTAACAAAATTGTCCTAAGAAAATCTTATCATTATCTTCCTCATCATCACTATCATTACTACCCTCGTCACAGTGTATATTGGATAATTTCTCAAGAAAATATGTCCCCAAAGGTACCAATCCTGGAGAGTTTTCACTTTCTTAATTTTTTTATCTTGCTTCATTTTAAGACAAATATCAGCAACCTTCAGGAAACATAAACAGACATATTACGCTGCTTAACCTACTTCAAACATTAAAAAAAGAATCATTCTAATTCATTTAAAAATACTAGCATGTTTCAGATATCAAAACTTAAGACAGTACCAAAAATTATAGTCCAATGTTATTTATGATTATATTATTCTAAATAAAATATAATCAGATTAAATACCACAGTATATTAAAGTATAATACACATACAACCATATGGATTTTCAAAACTCAGCAAGCTGTACACTTAAAAAAGAGTGAATTTTACTGTATGTAAATTCCATCTCAATAAAATCAACTTAAAAAAAAATACCACCACCAAGTACGGTTTAGTCTCAAAGAGCAAGGTTGGTTTAATATTAGCAAATTAAGTTAGTAATTTAATACCTTAACAGATTTAAGAAAACTTACAGACACCGAAAAGATCTTGGGAAAAATTCATCATTCATTTCTGATTAAAATTTATCTCAAGAGAAAAAAAGGCTATTTTCTTAATGAAAAAGAACAGTTATTTGACAACAAGAGCAAGCATCTTCCTAACTGGTCAAAATCAGAATCTGTCAAGAATCCATTCCCCTCATTAAACATTGCTTTGGAATGGTCAGACCATGTGATAAGCTAAGAAAAAGGGTGATATGATTGCCTAGCTAGTGTTCCCAAGAAAATCAACTAAAAAATTAAATAACTAATTTTAAAGTTCAATAAGTAATCTAATTATAAGATAACTAAGAATCGGTAAGAATCTGTGAAGATTTTTTAGTAATTTAAAATCAACTTTATTGAACTTATAGTTTGCTTGTAACAAAATGTACCCATTTCATGTATTGCTCACAGAATTTTGACTCATGTATACGTCTAAGGAACATCACCATGGTAAGATACAGAGAGAACAGTTCCATCACCCTGAAAGTTGACTTGTAGCCCTTCCCAGTCAACCCTGCCCACTTCATGCCACAGGGTGCCACCGATCTGCCCTCTGTCACCTTAGGTTCCAGTTGCCTTTTCTGGAGTTTCACATAAATGATATTGCACAGTATGTAATCTTTTGTGTCTGGCTTCTTTCATTCAGGATGAGGTTTTTGAGATCCACCCATGCTCTTGCATGTATCCTTTTTATCATGGAGTAATATTCCACTGAAAAAATATATCACAATTTGTTTATCTAGATAAATGTTGACATTTGAGTGTTTCCAATTTCTGGCTATGATGTCTAAACGTGCACTGAGTTTTTCTTGATATTTACCTGGGTGTTTTCTAACGAGTTTTACTTTCTTATTTACACCTTCTTGTATACTTTGAATTTTTTTTTTGCTTGAGGATGATTAGCCCTGAGCTTACATCTGTGCTAATCTTTCTCCACTTTAAATGTGGGTCGCATGGCTGATGAATGGTGCAGGTCCATGCTTGGGATCTGAACCCATGAAGCCAGACCGCTGAAGAGGAGTGCTCCAAACTTAACCACTATGCCACAGGGCTGGCCCCTGTTTTGAATTTTTTAATAATGAGAATATGTTATTTCTATCATTGGGGAAAATGTCCTGTTCATTTTTGCAATTACATAAAATAGAACCATTCTGAAAACAAAACCTGCCATTGCTATACCGGAACAGGGGACCTGAGTTATCTCCAATTAGAATTCTAGGACAGTTCTTTCCTTCCTTACACTTTCAAATTATATCCTAAGGCATATTAAACCATTTACTTGTATTGTTATTCCCAATTGTTTGCTGTTTCTCCCTGTAAAAGGATTACAGTCTCCTGCCTCCTGGCATCAAACTTGTCCATGTGACTTTTTCAGACTAATGACAGGAGTTTTGTGTGCTACTCCTGAGCAGAAGTTTTAAGAACCAGTGAAAGACCCCATCATTTTTCTCTTCATAGAAGGGAATGCTCCTTCAGCCTGAATCCTATAATAAAGAAGACATGCAAAATGGAACTGCGATTGCCATGAAGCCAACGTGAAATGTGAGGAAGAAGGAAAATCTGTCACTGTGAGCCACTGCCATTGGGGGTTGTTCATTACCCTCGCCTGGTCAGATAAATTCACAAATGTAAACTCATTTGTTGTGCAGTATATATCCAAGGTTCTCTCATGCTTAATAAAGAAGGAAAATAAAATTCATAATGCAACAAAACAAAAAATCTAGCCTGATAATTTCATAACTAACTCAAGAAAGTCTCAGGCAGAGTGGGTGGAACACACCAATGAGCTCTTCAGAGACATCCACGAAACATGAGCAGCTCTGTTCTCTTTGGTGTTTAGGTTAAACCACACAAATGTTTGTCTAAATTGCCAGGAGAGTTAGAGCAATCACGCATAATTTCTTCTCTAGATATTCAAGAGCATAATATCTGGACACTTCCTTCTCATGTGACACGTTTTAGATTATCTTGAAGGCTGGTTAATTTTGTATGTGTGTGTGTCTTCATTTTATGCTTTTTGTCGTTGCAATGAAACACCTTGGCCTTGATTTCTACTTATAATGGGTGTTATCTCAAGAATATATAAGGAGAAGAAAACTATTATACTAGGAGTTTTAAATTCTAAGACGTCTCATTCGTATGACAAAGACCGTAACAAGAATTGAAAGCAGGAAACGTGATAATTCCACAGCAGAGATGCAGGGCAGATCAGAAATATCAGGCAGTGGATTCATTCTAGAGCAAAGCAAGTGAGCACAACTTTCAGTGATATTTCTCGGGTTTGACATGAAGGTGATAAGAGAAGTCTGAAAGTTGCCTATTTCTATACCTAATAGGGTCGTCTGCAGAAGTGTTTTCAGTCTTGTTAAACACATAAATAGTTCCTCTTAACACTACTCTTTTCCCACTGAAGTGAGACTTTACAAATCAGCAAAGCAGAGGTTTTGGGGATAAGCAGCTTGAAGGACTACCAATATTTCCTTAGGACTCTCCCATGACCTCCAGTGTGAACCACAAAAACGTTCTACTCACTGCAATCCCAAGGCCAGAACATTCTCGCAGAACCCTCCGGGTTTAATTTGGTACAAGCTGCACTTGGGACTTTCTCCAAGAAAGCCAGCAGACATTTTGCTTTGAGGATTAGCAGAAAACTATCTGCTGCACATTCTCTTGGAATGTAGGTCACTCTTGGGGTGCTGGGATCAGAGGCCACGTACGGTTCCAAGCTCCCCAGGGCCTATCAAACACCGCCTGAAATACTGAAGGAGAGAGGGGCTCAAAGAGAGTGAACCAGGCAGGATTCAGGGAACAGGGAGATTTCTCAGCCAACCCAAAATCTCAGGATAATGATTAGTTGAAGTATATTTCTGTGAGACTCCTAAAATGGAGCATGATCTGAACCCAAAGCCAAAATTCGCCATCCGGGTGTTTGATGAATAGCCTGTATACTTCTGCCTCAGCCTTGGTAAAGGTGTCAGGAAGGCTGCCTGGTTCTTTTAGTGCTCTCTACCTTTCTATGGTTGCCCATGTACCACGTCACCCTGCTGGCCAGGCCTTCCCTTCTGGATCTGGTGTTTACTCATATGCTGCCAACACTCAGGAAGTATTGTTCTACTTTAATGCCCATTGCTAGGCCGCCATGGAAACCACCTCTTTCTTCTCTCTTCTCCTCAAGGAGCAGAGTATATCAGTTAGGGAGCCTGAAACACAAATGCAAATAATGGACTAATGGAGAGGGCTAATGTACTACGCATGCTAATAGTAATGATTTCAAGTCTGTAAAAGAGACACAGGAGCCCTAAGTTCTATCTTAGTCGTATTTATAGCTCCAGCACCTATCAGCAGTTCTCAACTAGAAGCGCCCCAAAGGAATGTCTGGAAACATGTGGAGGCATTTTCAGTTGTCACAGCATGCTTGTGTGATGGGGAGGGATTTGATGAAGGATTGTCTCACCAAACAGAAACCCTACTGAGAAACACTGAAGGCCCTACACATAGTAGGGCTCAGTAAGTGTTTGTGGTAGACCATGTGGGAGAGGGCTAACAGGTTTCTTTCACTTTATCTTGAAAATCACTTCCAAAGCTGTTAGAGGAGAGTTGAGAGGCCAGTTGTTCCACTCTGACATCAGCTTTAGGAAGCCTCCGTTAACAAAACTGCAACACAGCAGCCATTCAAGAGCAGCAGCGCTCCGTTACTTTGGGAGCAAATCCTTTCATGGTTATTAGAAAAAGTTTCCTTACACCAGACCAAAATTTGCCTCCCCTTTCCCCAGACTGCCACACCTCCCAGCTTTCCAATTGTGAAAAACCCTGACGACACCCTGTAAGTCTTCTTTCTCCCTCACTTCTTATTTAGCCCTGAAGAGTTCCTTTCAAAAGATCACAGGATTTATGTACAATGGAAATTAAAACCAGGCAACCTTGACAATACAATTTTGAACACTTGACGTGATCCCGGTGCTGTTCCCACCTTCACCCCGTCTCCTCAAATTGCCTCTCAGCTGCTGTTGGCTATAGATGCCTTGTTATCTACATGGCGAGAAGCAGCTCTTCCAAGTTGAAGACTATCAAAAACTATGAAGTAAAAGAGATAATTAATATCTGAGAACACACCTAAAAGGGAAGAAACCTCATTTTGGCATGTCTTACTTTTCAATGCAGTAATAATATTGCAATATAAATAATATTTATATGGTGATTTGCAGTTAAAAAATATATTCTACCTGAAGTACTTGCAACATCCTCGATCAACAGGGATCTGTAGAAAGTATTTCACTCAAATGGGAAGGGTTGTCTTTATCTTCCATTAAAGCTAAAACTAACCTGCCACTTGTTCAAATACAGCGCAGTAATACTCTCAATGATTCTTATGGTTCAGAGAAGATAATACCTAATGGAACCCGAAGTTATTCAAGAATGGATTCACTGATCCATCCTCTCAATCATTCAGCAAGAAGTTTTCAAGCATCTCTTAATCAAATGGTACACATTGTGGCAATGGGCATGAAAGATTGGGGAGAGGGGCATCTAGTTGTTATTGTCTTATTTTCCTTTCTTCGATGCTTCAGCTTTTTCTTAATACCCATCCACTTTCTCAACTCACTCCTGAATGGCTTTCCTCTCCACCATCCTACTGGAATATCCTTATATAGGTTCACAATGACCTCACATTTGTCAGTGCCAACAATCCTTATTTAATCACTTCTTTGTAATTAATACTCTTGCACTCTCCTTTAAATTTTTTTTTATTCCATTGACTTCTAGTGCACTCTGATTTTCCTTCTGTGCTTTGGTTCTCTTTTACAGGTTTCACTTTGCCTATTTTTAAATATCTAGGTGTTTCAGGAAATCAAGGTCTTTTCTCTTTTCTTCTCACTCAACAAGTACATTTCAAGATCGGGGCTAGAGAGATTATATCGAAATCATTTGTGTGACTTTTTCAAACTATCCTCAACTACTTCCAGAAACTTTGATGTGGTCTTGCGGGCAGAGGGCAAATGACCCCAAAGTTTGAATGGACTATGACAATGAGCCACTGGTAATGGTTAGATTGTGTCTCCATATAATCCCAGGCGGGGGCGAAGGAGAAAGAGTAAGAATCATTGTTCAACACCTCTTTCCAAGAGAATGCACAAGCTCTTATAACTACAACCACTGTCTATATAATTTATTCCTCCTGACTTTTTAACTGTAGTGAAAATCTTCACCCAACCATCCAACAACTGCCTCAAACTCAAAACATCTGAAACTGATCATGCCACCATCTCCAGCAAATCCTCCACTCACCTGGCTTCAGGAGCAGAGACATGGACGGCCCTTCACCCTTCTCTCCCCCCCATCTCCTTCAGCTGTAAGATCTAATCAGTCACAAAGGCCTGTGGAGTCACTTTCCTCCATATCATTCAAATCTTCTCCTTCTGTTTCCACTCCCTTACCTCAGTTTAGTTTCTCATCACTTCTCACCTGAATTCCTACAACAACCTCTCAACTTGTCCTCCTGCCTCCAGGCTCACCCTTACCCAATCCATTCTCTGCCCTGTTGCCATGTAGATCTTTCTAGATCAGAAATGTGATCATCACATCACTCAGAAACTCATTAATCTTTAAATGGCTTCCAATTGATTTTTTTTTTTTTGAGGAAGATTAGCCCTGAGCTAACATCTGCTGCCAACCCTCCTCTTTTTGCTGAGGAAGACTGGCCCTGAGCTAGCATCTGTGCCCATCTTCCTCCACTTTATACTTGGGACGCCTACCACAGCATAGTTTGCCAAGTGGTGCCATGTCTGCACCCAGAATCCGAACCGGCAAACCCGGGCCACCGAAGCGGAATATGCACACTTAACCGCTGTGCCACCAGGCCGGCCCTGTGAATTATTTTTCACTTTTCTGATCCTGAAAATAATGTAATGTTGTATTAAAAATGGGGAAAACACAAAAAAATCATAAAAAATAAAAATTACCTATAATCTCATTGCCCAGAGATAACCACTATTAATATTCATATGGTTTTACAAATACACACACACACACGTAATTCAAATCATATGGTGTAGACCAGGGATCAGCAGACTATAGCCCACAGTCCAAACCCAGTCTGCCATCTGTTTTTATATGCTCTACAAGCTAAGAATGGGTTTTATATTTTTAAATGGTTGAAAACAAAATTTTTAAAAATACTATTTCATGACACATGAAAATTATACGACATTGAAACTTCAATGTCCATAAATAAATTTTTATTGGAACTCAAACATGCCCAGTTATTTATATATTGTCTATGGCTGCTTTCATACTACAACAGCAGAGTTTGAACAGATGCAGCTCACAAAGTCATATGACCCACAAAGCCTGAAATATTTACCATCTGACCCTTCACTAGAAAAAGTTTGCTGACGTCTGGTTTAGAGAGCTATGTGTTGTTTTTCTGCTTAACATTATGAATCCTTTCTTTTTCAATATTTTGTAGAAATATTATTTTTAGTGGCTGTCTAATGTCCCATTAGTGGGATGCCATAATTTAAGTATTCCTCTATTATTAAATATTAAACCTGGTTTCCATTTTTAACTATTGTAAGTAATACTGGGCTGAGTCAGTTCCAACAGTCCTCATTTCCTTTGACTTCTTGATTCTTTCATATAAACCTTTGTCAATCTCTCTTATTTCCATAAAATAAATTTCGAAGAGTGGAATGATTGGGTCAAGGGTTCTCCCACATTTTCACGGCTCCTGATGCAATTGCTAAATTGTTCTCTGGAAGGTTTGTACCAGTTGACTAGCACTGTCACAATGTATTAAAATTGTCTTTTTACTTATCTGACCTCCCCAATTATCCCTTAAGACCAGAACTTTTTAAATCCCCAGTGCGTAACTGAGTGTGAAGCTCATGGGAAGTACAAAATAAATGTATGAGGAATGAGTAGCCAGGCCTGAGTGATGGCTCACTTGTCCAGGCCTATTTCCAGCACTGTAGAGCAGTGTTTCTCAATCTTGAGAACTCAGGAACTCAGAAAATACATTTGTGGACTCCCAGTTTGAGAAACCACCAAAGTAAGTCAAACCGCCATTCCATTGGCACCAATAAAACAAGAAACACAAACTGAAGTGTAAGCACTGAAATTTGGCAACTTATATTAAGTACGTTACGATAATCATCAAAAAACTGAAATTATTTTAGATGTATTTCTGAGAATACATCTCTGAACACCTAGGGAGCTGGGGAGCACCGTTTAAGAAACAATGCAATAGAGGAAGAGCAGGGATGAGTTGGGGCCTGAAGGGACCTGGCTGTGGGATACGCAGCTACAGCAAGAGCAAGCAGCATAGAGATGCTCTATGCTGACAAGCTGTGTGATCAATACACTCTGACCAACAAGAAACCGCTTCCACCTTTCCAGCCTGTGATTGCATCGTTTGTGAAAGGTGAGAAGAGGGGAGCAGCTTAAGGTGGAAGAAATCACAGGGTTGTACTGAAAAGGTCAGAGGAGGAAGTGTAAAGAGGGGAGAGATGTGCTGGATAGCAAAACACCTGGAAATGTGGAAACCTCAGAAACAAAGGCAGAAAACAGCAGGATTAACAATCAGGAAGATGCACGTCATTCCAGACTTTCATGCAAGGAGGTTGAGACCAGAAAGAACAGTGTAATGGATGAGGTGAAGCTCCCAGGAAGCATCGCAAACACATCAAAATGATACATCTCACAGTCAGAGTATTGATATTCTTCTTGTGGAAACACGACTGCTGTGAAGCATATGCTGCCAGGAGACATAAGCGAACACTTGAGCAATTACTCAGATAACATGATTGATACAGTCAGGCAATCTGGAAAATGGGATAAAGATCTTTTTTGCTCAATGCTTGTTTCTGGATTAAATTACCCTCATATTTTTCACCTGTCTATATTAACATTTCTTGATGAAATTTAAAAAATTTTTTTCACAAAGAGGAAACAAAGTTTGCTCATGAAGAAAATTTTGAGGTAATGTCCTAGCTTTCACACATAAAGTTGATATTTTCTGACCAACAAAAAATCGTGCGTATTGAGGTGTTTTTCCAACGGTGAAGATGAATTTGCTTCCAGTGGCCACATTACAAAATGACAATAATGTTTTCTTGGTGATGCATGGTATGCAGTATAATGTAGTGATTTCAACACAGAATCTGGGGTTCACACAGTGGATCCACTTAGTAGCTCTGCACATTGGACAAGATACTTTTTCTCATTAAGTCTCAGCCTATTGTAAAATGGGAACCATAATAATAACTACTTTATAAGGTTTTGTGAAGATTAAATGAAATTGTCCATGGAAGCTCTTAGTACAGCGCTTGGTAGATAGTAAGCATTCAATAAATTTTAGCTATTATTTTAATTGTCTATGTGTACCTTCTTACTAGTATTGCTGTTATGTATTTATAAAACCACTGCATAGAGAACACATTGAGGTCCTTGTAGGAATAAAGTAATTGACTCCATACCCATAAGAGGAAACAGCTATTTCTGATTTGAAGTGGCTATACGACACGCCAATCACTAGAACCTGTGATAATAATTTCAGAATTGATAAAAGTTCGAAACACAAGATATTTTAATCTGAGTCCAAATAACAGTGACTCAATATCAAGGAATATATATGTTAAAATATATTTTTAAAAGAATCGTTCTTTCAGAAAAATTCTCAATGGCTTATTTTGTCCTTAAATTTTGCACTAATTTCCTATGGTGAAATCATTATTTTTTCATGTGTAAAAATAATTAATTGTATCACATAAGCTGATGAGATGGATAGTACAAACATTCACTATTTAAAATTGAATGTAGAAATGTAGCAAACTTGACAAAAGTCTATGTTGTGTACAGTTCAAGTCTTAGCATTTTGGGCTTCATGGTAAATCCTACTGTCTGGTCAAATTGGATCCAGTCGTTTTTGAAGTCCATGTTTAAGTAAGAATGGAATGTTGCATTGTGGGATTTGTAGTTCCCTTGGGCTGAGGACTGTACTAATGATTAGGAAGACATCAACATATTCCTTTGGATGCATCTCTGGGGCATCCCTCACTAAAACAAACTGAATATATGCAAAAGCAAACATGTTCTGTCATTGTTGCAACCAGATTGCCAATGCTCATCATAAAATGTATTTTAAATCAATGTTTCTGCTCATCTTCTGCTATTTCTTCTAATGCTAATAATTATCCTAATAAGTTTGTTTCAAAACTCATCACACGATGCATACTAATGCTCAATTTTTAAGAATAATAGTCTTTGCTGATAGGTAGTTTGTGTGTTAGTCTATAAATATAACAGTCTTTGAATCAACAAATATTTTCGTTTACTCTCACTCTGATTCTAATTCTCCTGCCAAGCATTTCTGTTGTTAACCACTACTTTTTAGGGTCAGGAAAAAGATGTTATCTGAATTTTCTATTCTAAAGATAAGATCTGAATATTGATTTCCTGGAGTTTTTTTTAAAACCACACCTCCTTCTCTCTATCAGGTAATCTAAAATACCTCCTAAGCAAAGAAGAGCATAAAATTTAGTTTTAAAACCACAAAAGATGTTTTGGCTTCTTGAGAGTCTTTAACTTACCAAACTGAGCAAGGTTCAGAGAAGATTTTAGGGGTTCTATTAAAGCCAAGAATAGAACAAGAGCAAGTTAATCCCAAAAAGGGACGTATTTAGACATTCCCTATGTATGTGATTTATCTATGGAAAAAATAATGACCAAAAAAGTAATATTGCTATGAACAAACGTATTGCACTCTAAAGAACCTTTGTTACTAGAGATAACAAGTAATACCACAAGAGGTATGGCATGTCTGCCTCCCAACCCTACCCTTGCTGCAATACTGTGTGTGTTTCTTAATAGAAGCCACCTTTCTTGGACGTTTTGTACTTCCCTATCTTCCAGATGAAACAGCTTTCATTTGCCTCTTCTCTATAGTCCTGGCTGAAAATACACCTCCTCCAGCCACAAGGAAGCCACCCGTGCTATTGGCCCAGGTATCAACTACCTGGTACAGCCATGACTGCAGCCTTCCTCTCAGGCAGCTCCAAAGTCACCCTTTAGGGGCCTATACACGAAATAATGCCCCATGGCCTCCTCCTCCGTCTCCCCTCAATCAATCCCGTGTCCAGAATTCTCCCCAAATTTCCCTGAACAAAGGCCAGCTTGTTCATTTGAGTTTCTCTGGCAGGCAATATTACTTGAGCTATCACTTAATAATTTATCTCCATCTTACATTGCATAAGGGTGGGAGGGAGAGAAAAAGAAAAGAAATTAAACAAACAACGTGAATGCTCCTTCGTGCAATGTTATCAGCTTCTAATTACCTTATAAGATGCTAGTATATGGCAAACAAACCTCCTGAGAGGAAACGAGTGGAGGTTTTCAGATGAAAGTGTTCAAATAGCAGTTCAGTGACCGAGCTGAGGACATTGTAGGGGGTGTCCACATCCATCTAAGAGATTAACTAGAGGACTGCTAAGGTCCCATCAAATGCCACGGGTCTGTGATACAATAATTAATTAAGTGCTCAACATTTATTGAGTACCTACCACTTGCAAGGTACAAGGAGTAGCTGAAATCTAGAAACTTTGTATGTGAAATGCTTAACTTTTTTTTCTACCACATTTCATCCAAGGGTGTAAAATTAGATTTGGGGTTGGCGAGAGACTTATAATATCTAAAACCTTATTGAAATACAAAAATAAAACCATTGTTTATACTGTTGAAGAAATACATTTTTTTCTCACTTGATAGGGCATAATTTGTTTTTGCCATTGAAGACTATAATTTTTCTTCCTTTTCTAGACATATAAACGCTAATGGGAAAATCAAGGCAGTGTGGCAGGCTAGTTGCCTTTCTTCTTTTTTCTTTTTGCCAATAGAATAGCCTTTTCTTCTCTGTCGCTAGAACTTCTCTTTCACATGAGAAAACCATGACATGTGACTTTGGGAAGAGGCAACCCTGCTCCCTCACCCATCGACAAGGGAAGATAACGACATCGGGCTAGTAAGTGTTACCCAGCCAAGTTATGGATTGGTCGGCTGGTTCAAGGATGAAAATGTGTTTGATTCAGGGATGAAAGATGATCCCAGCCTGGAAAATCTGATTCCTTCAGAGTCTTTTCTGTGGAGCTATCTGGAAGGACTTTTAACCAGAGTTTCTAAGTTGGTAGGACATGAGCCTGATGTAGCTGACTGGCCATCTTACAGCCTTGTGTAGCTTGCCCAAGAGATGAAGAGACAAAGCCCAGACAGCTTTATTGTGCTTCTGGATCCAGCCATGCCTGACTCTCCTATTTACACAAATAAACATATTCAGAGATTTAGTGCACATTTTTCACGGCTTCTCCAAACTGAACTTACTTAATGAATATATGAAACAAATTAAAATCTTAAAATAACCTCTGTTTTTGAATTGAGGGTTAGCAAAAGAACTGCATGGGATAAGCATCATTATTTAGCTACTTTAAAATGCATGTCACTCGGGAATATTGTTTCTGAACAGAGTGAAGTGTCAGTCCCTGAAAATCAGTTCTTTTCCCAACACCTGCTCTCTGGCTGCCTGTTCAGCTCCTCCCCATATCCATGACGTCTAAATAAGACTGTTTTACTTTAAGTAGTTGAGGGTCAGAAATAAAAGACTTAAAAAATTTTTTTAATGTCTAACGGGAATCTTGGTTTTGACATCCATAATGAAATGTTAACTAATGATTATGCAGTCATATTATCTCTTCTTTTGCCAAGCAAGAAGATGAAATGCTTCATAACATTTATATCAAAACACTTTTGAAATAAACATCGGAGGATAACCGTCAAGTTTAGTTTTAAATGATTTTCCTGTCTCCGTTATTTAATACCTGTCTGGATTAACTCCCATTATTACCTGTCATCACTTAGACTATCTGTCACAATCACAGTGATGATCGTTGATTCAGAAGGAGTATTAGGGAATACATTTTCTTGGTTTAGCCCACAGAATCTCAGTGTGGCCGTGTTCACAAGGTGACTGATGTCACCTTTATAGTCTCTTATCTTCTTTACAGCAGATATTTTATCAAAATAGCTGTCTTGATTTTTAAAAAAATTAACAGAATTGCTGAAAAGTCTGAGTAAATATCTGGGCTTTAAGGTACCTATATCATTTATTTTAATAAATTAGTATTTTTAGAGTGTTTGAGCCAAATGAAGATACACAACCACATGGCTAGTCATCTTCTTTGCTAACTTTAGGGTTAAGCAATGTCCGTTCATCAGTCTGACATTTGTGGGGCCCTACCTTGTGTCTGACTTTGCGATACTTTCCAAGGATGCAGAGACATATGATATGCGGCTTGAATGATGCGGGCTGATGAGATAAATGTGCTCGTCTCATGGCATTTGGTAGAGTGGTCCTGGGCACTGACCAGTTCTGAGCCCTTTGCAAAGACCTCTGCAGCTGAATCCTCCCTATCTTCCCTCTACAGCTCAGTGCTCCCAAACCTCAGGCAGTGAACTGGCCCCGCCAGAGCCACCTGGGGGAGGTTTTGGAAAAATGCAGATGCCCAGGTCCCACTTCAGAGGATTCAGACTCAATAGATTTGGAGTAAAATAACTGGAAATCTCTATTTTTTTTTTAAAAAACTCCTCACTTGATTCTGATGCACTACCGTGTTTTAGAAGCACCTTTTCACACATCCATTCTTTTGGGTAAGGAAAACAGGACATCTATACATGGGTGAGTATTAGGGCTTTTAAAAGCCCACCAATTCCCAAAACATTTCTATCTCTAGGCTTACCAGGGTGCCTGCATATTTGTCCTTTACCTCGTGGAAAACAGGGTGAATTCAGACCGTGGTAGGAGGGTTGGGTCGGCATCATGGTGGAGGGGCAGCACTAGAGTAGGTTGGACTTTATAAGTTGCTGGGACCCCCTGTTTATAAAGTGAAGAAGGTGCTAGAAATGGTGAAGTTGGGGTGCACTGGCCCCCAGGCAAATCTCGGGTACAAAATATATTCCCTATGTCAGGCCTCATGCTGTGAGAATTTTTTATTTTTTTTTTAGTGGGGGCTGGGAGAGATTTTACACACACATAGAAATGTGTCAGTCTATTCACTTGGAATTTCAGTTTTCACACAGCAGAAATACTTATAAGTTATAATTATCAAACTTTTATTTGTAGCCAGATATTTTGCACTTTTTAATAACTGCTTACAACAAAAGTAAATGCCTACCAGTGGCCTATTAGTCCCACTTTCCCCACATCTTACTGTCTTGATTTGTATCTGAATAATAGTTGACCTTTCTAAAAAGAATAATAATAATTCTAGTTCTAGCTTTTGACAGTGACAGCTGCCCTATGGAGCTACGTCGTTCCATTGTAAACAGGAGAGACCCATCTTACTAACAAGCTTCCACTTCCTACTTTTGCCTTAATTTGGGAGAAAGATGTTTTATAAGGGTGTGTGGTGGGTGGTAATCCCTCCCTTCTGTCCCTGAGGAGTTAAACACCCTGGGTCCCCAGGTCCCCACCTCTCAAGTCCTCTCTGAGCCCTTCTTTAGGCCCTCATTCCCTGTCACCTGCCTTAGAGCGTAATAAAGCCCTCCCTTCACCTTGGTGTCACCTTTAAATTTGAATGGAGTGGCAGTTGGCTTACACAAAATTTCACAAAGAAAAATTAGACACTGAGGTGCAAGAAAAAATACTTCAATCTATTTCAAAGTCTAAAGAAAAAAATCAATTTCTTGTCCTTACTTAAAAAAAAAAAAAGACATTTTCAGTTGAAAATGTCCATTCTCAGGTTGAAGAAGGCTCAGGGAAGTCACCAAATAAGGCATTTAGATTGACAGTAGCAGGAATAACATGTTTTGGTTTGGTTTGGTTTGGTTTTAAAGCTAGTTATTAAACAGAACAAAATGGAATGCCCAGTCTACTGTATAAGCAGACTTTGTGTTGACAATGAGATATGGAGCTTCTCAGATGAGCAATCCAAGAAAAACGGCTTGTCTCAGGACTCAGTCAAGGCCAACTTAATTTAAGCTTTCCTCTCCTGCTTAGTTAGTCATTAAACTCTGGAAAGTATTTTGGAATTGGATCTGAGGAAAAGATACTCTAGCCAACATCATAAAGCTGGTTATTTAAAGCGATGCTAAAAGGCACTACTTTCCCTTTGGGTTCCAAAATAATAGGAAGCCAAGGCTATTCTGTGATACTTGAAAAATGCAGTCTGTCTTTTTAAGTGTACCTTTGAAATCGCTGATTTTAAGTATAGCATATTTTATAGACAGTACACCACCTCCACTGCCATGCAGAGCACAAAAAGGATTATGGATTTTCTCTTCAGTGAAGCATTAAATGGTCCCCTGAATAGCAATTTTCTAAAAGAGCATAAATAGGATATGTGGCATAATAGGATATGTGGCATATCCTGCATATGTTTTCCTGACACTGCAGAGTTTCTGGAACATGGGCTGTGGGATACAGGTAGGGTCTCTGGTTCGTAGAATAATCTTAGTTTTACCACTAAACTGAAGGCAATTAATTTAGGATACTTGAAAGCAAAGAATGAAAATTTTGGAAGCATTTGAGAATAGTCTTTTGTTAAGTTCTCTTATTTTTGTCAGCCTCTTGCCCGTGACATCACACTTTTGTTCTGGCTTTTGCTGCTTGTTTTTTTCAAACTAGAAGACTTTACACTTCCAGTGTTGCCTTTCCAAATCCTGTTAGCCTTCAAGTCCCAAGGCCAATGCTGCCTCCTCCATGAAACTCCTGGTCACCCCAGCCAAAGGCAATTCCCCCTTCCTCTGGACTCCTTTGTCACTTTACTTCCACCTTTCTAGTTTGGATGCTGCATTTCACTGTAGAGTACAATTGTGAACGAGCAAGTTTTAAATATCCTAGCTTATAAGCTAGCTGAGAGCAAGAATTGTTTTGTCCGTTTTTGTGTCTCCTATAGGACAGTATAATGTTTCTTCTTTTTCCTTTGTTATTCAAGATGAATTCACTGCAAAAGGTAAATAGCACAAAAGGTAAATTTAGTGCTTTGAAATTCATATTCTGAGAAGATGGGTCTTTGAAAAAAAATTCTTTTTCAGATAATAATTCCTTAAAAGCAAATTTTAAAAAACAAAAATCCAGTTTCCAGTAGATTATAAATTCTCAAAGCCCACACCAGGCCCCTCTTTTTTTGGCTTCCCCCAGCTTCAAGTTCAGAACATTATGCTTTGTCAGTGTTAACTATTATTTGGTGATTCAGAAATATAACTGTGGGAGCTGGCCCCATGGCATAGTGGTTCAGTTTGGCACTCTCCACTTCAGTGGGCCGGGTTCATGGGTTTGGATCCCAGGCTACTACTCATCAGCCATGCTGGGGCAGCAATGCACATACAAAATGAAGGAGGATTGGCACAGATGTTAGCTCAAGGTGAATCTTCCTCACCACAAGAGGTGTCCACTGAGCTGATTTTACATAGTTTACACGGCTCTGTCTATTTACCAGTATAAGACAAAAGTTTCTTTGTATCCCAATATTTAATTCAAAACCAAATACTTAATACACATCCCTAATATTTCTGTCAATCTTGATGGGTCTCCCTAGAAACTCCAGAAATCAATAAAATATAGTCATGGTCTACACTGCTGATAAGTGAAGCACCTTCGTATTTAAACAAATAAGTGACTCCTATAGCTCTGACTTCATATATGCAGAATATTAACGATGAGAGAGACGCATTCATCATAAAGACGTATTGACACTAAGGCCTCACTACTCTACATTTAGATTACTTAATATCACACTGTTCTTTTTCTTGCATCAGTAATTCCAGTTTAACTGCGTAATATTTATTTCACATGGAAAAGTTTTCAGCAGTGTTCAGGTAGGCAAAGCTACTCATAAACTATTACATCTTTTCTTTCTCTTTTTATTCTTTTTACTTCACACCTTGCTTTATATCAAAAGTAAAATAATTATTATATAGTAGGAGACTACACTTTAATAATTAATATTGCAGCACACACCCAAAAGAAGGGCTTAAATAAAAAAATAATGAAAATACTAAGTGCTGGTGAGGTTGCAGAGAAACAGTCTGTCAACATCGCTGGTAGGAATGTAAAATGGTGCAGGCACTCTGGGAAACAGTCTAGCACTTTCCTATAAAAATAAACGTGGGACCACCATAAGACTCAGCAATTGTATTTATCCCGGAGAATTAAAACTTTACGTCCATAGAAAGCTTGTACATAAATGGTCATAGCAGCTTGATTTGTAATAGCCAAAACTGGGAAACAACTAAAATGTGCCTCCGTGGGTGAATAGTTAAACAAACTGTGGTACATTCATACCATCGAATGCTACTTTGCAATAAAAAAGGAATGAGTTATTGATACACAACTTGATGGATCTCAAGGGCATTATGCTGCGTAAAAAAAAACCCATTTCAAAAAGTCAAAACTGTAAGCTTCCATTTATACAACATTCTTGAACAATGAAATTATAGTGATGGAAAATAGATTTATGGTGGCCAGAGTTTAGGGATTGTGCCAAGGAGGGGGATGAATATGAATATAAAGGGGTCACAGAGGGGGGTCTTTGTGGTGAAGGAACCCTCTGCATGTTGGCTGCAGAGCTGGTTACATTAATCTACACATGTAATAAAATGACATAGAACTGTGCACATACATTGTATCATTATCAAATTCCTGGTTTGGATATTATACTATAATTGTGTATGTATAATGGTTAATTGGAGGAAACTGGGTAAAGGATACACAAGTCCTTTCTGAAGAAACTTTGCAACCTCCTGTGAATCTAAATTTACTTCTAAAGATAGTTAAAAATTTAAAATATATTAAAATAAAATAAGTAAAGTTAAATCTTGTACATATGTAAAACTGGATGGAATTCAATGACAATAAGCATATACTGAGACTCTCCTGGGCATCTGGGTCCATATTGTTGCCCATATTTATTTTTTCTGTTACTTATGTTATCTGTCTTCCTCTACTAGATTCTAAGTTTCAGGAGAGCAGCAACTTTTGTCTGTTTTGGTCACTGTTGCATCCCTGGAACTTAGATCACTGCCTGCACACACAATGTATTCAGTCAAATCTGTTGAACGAGACAAGTAAGACAGTAGATCCATCACTAGCATGTATAGGCAATTATTTATGGTAATAGATTAAATGATACTCACAGTCTTAGATCCTGATCATGAGAATTCTGATAATCATACCAAAACACCTTTTTGTCACCCACTTTTCCATTTGATCTTGTGTTTCATTTACTCAAGTAATTGCAGGCTCACAGTTACTCTAGGTGTTCCTTTTGTAAGTTCTAAGTAAACAAAAAATGCCTGTTTGCCTTCAAGTATATATCTCAACATTGTAAAGCACAAAAATAATTTTAAAAATATAAAGTTCTATTGTATTTTAAAAAATACTAATAATCAAATGCAATCAGGAGAGCTCTTAGTCTCTTTCACAGTGATGAGAAGATCATTTAATTAGATAAGACATGAGAAAATAACTTTGTGTTCATTAGTGATAAAGACTTTTTTATTATTATTATCACTTAGAATCCAAAGAGTTCCAAGAAAATATTTGTGTGATTCAATACAAGGACATATTTTGTTTACCTACTCGACCATACAAGGAGCTTTACAGCTGAAATCTGAAAGTATAATTTTACCTAATTTTGTCTCTAACCCCTGTATGTGTGTTGCGTGATATCCCCCATCAGGTGCCACAGTGCTCCTCTGGGCCAATCCACACTGCCATCACCAGGGGACCTAAGGATTCCCACACCAGTATCCCCCATGCTGGCACTGGACTGGACTTAGATCACAATTCCCCACTGGGGACCAAGGCACCTCCATTGTCAGCTGTGATGTGACAGCACTTTTTGTGGGATCAAGTATACACTTCTAGATAGGATGAAGCTTGAGTGCTCAGCTTGTGCCAGGGAGACCTCAGAATACAGCACAGTAGAAAGATCATGCCAAACCGGGTTTTAATCAGAGTAGGAGTCCCAGCTCAGCCAGTTACCAGCTCCGAGCAAGTCATCAAATCTCTCTGAGAACAGATTGGTGCATGCCAGAGGCAGGGGATGAGTGAAAAAGGTGAAGGGGGGCAAAAGGTACAAATTTCCAGTTACAAAGTAAGTAAGTCATGGACTTGCAAAAAAACAAAAAAAAACCTCTTTCAAGACTCAGTTTCCTCACCTGTAAAAAGGAGTCCATACCACACTGGTCATTATGTAAGCAAAAACAAGACAATGTCGATGAAAGCAGTCTCTAAAGTAAATATGTACACTACGTAATTAATCTAACCTAGTTGTTGTATTGGTGTTTTATGGAAATATTTCAGCAGGACAGCCCAGTTACATGCAACTCTTATTACGTTTCTACAGGCTTCAACGTTTCCTGATGGCAGCTAGAGTTAGCCGTAAATGTTGGTAGAATAAATAAGCAGATATGTGGTGTGATTTCAGGGATGTGAGAGAAACCCTAATATTCATGATAAATCCTTTTTCACATGCTGGCTACTACCAGTAACTCGATTAACAGAGAATATTTACTTTAATTTAGGCTTTATTTTTGTAGAAGTATTCACATTATTAACCCCCTATTCTCCTACACTTTTAAAAAAGCATCCAGCTTAAGTGTCAACCAAGGACAAGAAAGTTTTAGGGCCTGGGGAGGTAGAGTGAGGACAGCGGATCCATTAGCGAATGTAGCTGGATGGAAAGGCGCTTGCTCCGCTATTTGTATTCGAATGAAGAACAAGTGACAGATAATTTGAAAGAATGATTCTCTGATGGTGAAATTTTGGGGCATCAGAAACTACCTGGATGGGAAGGGCATGATATGTGAGGCATAAGTACCTTCTAATTTGTCACCCAAATCACATCCCGAGTAGGCTCTGTCACTTCCTGACTGTGCAATCTAATGCAACCACTCTGTTTTTATAGCTAGAAAATGGGCATAATGAGTGCTTTCCTCATAATATTGTTATAAGGACAAAATGAAGTGATGCATGCAAAGTGCTCAGCACAGTGCCTGGCCGCTGTGCAGTCTTCCATAAACCATTATCATCATCATCATTACTAATGGTAACCAAAATGTAAGGTAACGGTAAGAGAATAAACGCTTGCAAATTACATACTTCCTTTCACAGGTATTTTATACCTTTTTTCTTACTATCAACATAGGTTATACCCTCATCTGTAATCCATACTTATTTAACTTAGTTTTTAGTTTATACATACAGTATGGAAGCAGAATAGCTTTCTGGCTTAAAATATTTTTCTGATGCAAAAGAAACGAACATGCCACCACCTAATTCTGGCTGTGGAACCCTCACTGCACGTGCTTGTTCCATGGGGTTATTACTCTGCCCTATTTGTGTGGGCTGCCCCTAATCCAAACTGGCACACAAATAACAGAACTAGATTTCTCAGTGGCTTCCAGTTTGAAATAGAAGATGCAGCTAATGGGCTGCTGAAAATGCTGAGGGCCACAGCTGTCCAGAGTGGAAACTGAAAACTACACCACAGCCCTCACTTAGTGAAGAATTCTTGTGTCAACCCTTTAACTTCCAGGGGCTCTTGTGCGAAAACTAAGTTAGTAAACTATCAGATGGTTCTGTTGTCACTAGGAAATGTCAGTAATGTAAGCAATGACAGAAAGAGACAAAATTAAGAAAACCAACTTGGAAAATTCTGACGTTGTATTAAATCAGTCAATTTGGATTAAAAAAAATACACAGTTCTTTTTTTTTTGGTCACTTTTCAAACCAGAGCCATTTACTAAAGGACCAAAAAATCCATACATAATGGAAATGCCAGAACAACCCTTACCTTTCAAAGTTACAACTTAGTCCCTTTATAATTAAATGTAAATAGAATCAGATATTTTCTTTTCCTCAATTTACGGCAAAAGAATTGTTGTTCAAAAAAGATTTCTTTTGTACAAACCTAATAAAAGATGGTATTTTGAAACAGATTTTAAATGCAACCAGAAAGCTCTACAACATTATTTTTCATAAATGTGTTTTCTTAATTTTTCTTTCTTGGATATTTACATATATATGACTCTTTCATGTCTGCTCTGTGAAATGAAGTCAATAACAGGATTAGCAATAATCTACAGGCACATGGGTTAGATTATTAATGGCGGCTTCTGTTGTCTGCAGGAGTTGTGGGTACCCTTGGATTTGTTCGCATTTCACTACCTTCCCCTCAGAGTTCTGTGGCCTTTTATGTGACCAAGAAAAAAGCGTCCTGGAGGCTTATCAAGAATGCCATCCTGTGTTTTACTGGAGAACTTGAACTCTACCATTCTTGAATATAAAACAAAAACAACAACAAAGAGAATGACACATTCCCTAAGACGTGAGGAAAACGAAACACTGAGAAGTTTTGTACCAAAGAGGAGGATAAATAAATATGAGTATTAAGCTAACATTTGTTCACAGGAAGCCAAAGTAGAGGAAAGAGACAGCTACTTCTGACTTGAAGAACTCTCTTGCCTGCCCCTGAAACTTTCCTTCTCACAGTGCTTACTCCCACAGCCCCATATTTCAAGGTTGACCTTAAACTCCATGAAAGATTCCAGCTAAACCAATTTGTCTTTTCCCCTGAACTTGCCCATAGTACTTTCACTATCAATGTCTTTCATCTGGGGATTTAGTTAATCATCCAGTGCCTTGATGTTGTGATTTCACTGTTCTTTAATTGCTACACAGGTCTACCAGGGTCATTTTTCCCCATGTTATTATACTTTATAAACTTCTGAGGCCGAGGGTGTTTCTTCCATTTCTTTTGTGTCTCCCCACCTCCAAATGCCAAGCACAGAGTCAGGAATGCAGGAGACAGGGAATCCAGCCTGGAAAAGCAGAGCATCCTGATGCTGCTTTGACTTGATTCCTGCAAATCCTGTAAGACCCACAGCTGGAACATTGATAAGAAATTATTGAGTGGTTCTTTTAAGTCAGCTGAATTGACATATAACTTATAGCTCTTATCACTTATAACTCTCCCAAATGAGCGGGATTTTACAGTAGAGCGATGGTCGCAGGGCAGGCAGTGTGCCGAGTACAGGCATGGCTCAGAGGCACGTTGCTGGAGTTCGAGTCCCAGTTCCCCTGCTTCCCAGGTGTGTGACAAATGACTTGAATTTTGGGTGCATTCATTTCCTCATTTGTAAAATGAGGATTAAAAATAATAATAGCTAACAATCAGTCAACACTTACTATATGTGAAGCTCTATTCTAAATTCTTTAAATCTTTCAGCTCACTGAATCCTCACACGAACCTTATGAGGTAGGCATTATTCTTACCCCCATTTTACAGGTGAGGAAACTAAGAGAGAGGATAAGTAACCTTCCCAGAGTCACACAGCTAAGCAGCAACACTGGGATTCATACGCACGCAGGCAGAGCTTACAGGCTCAACAGCTATGGCACATCGCCTCTCAGAAAATTCACTTTATATGGTTACATTAAATATTAAATCTTCAAAAGTGGTTGACACCTAGCAAGCACTCAATAAAAGTCCACTGTACTATGTCCATACTTATGTCATGATTTAGGTTCCAAAACTCTTACAAGTAAATCTAGACAAAAATTATCCAGATGATAACTTAACATATGCCAAGACAATCTCTGGCAAAGTAAGCTTATGTCTTAGGAAAAATATATACATATGTAAAAATATTAAGCAAACCAAGGTTAAAAGTGACACTAACCGATGAGAAAGAGCCTTTAGAGCTGCAGGTGGCAGGTGTGGATTACCCCTTTGCCCTACCCACAGAGATTCTTACCTCATAGGGGCCCAAATAGCTATTTTTATAGGTACCCAAGAAGCTTCTGTGATCAATACTCACAAACCACACTTTAAACACATTATATAGGCCACAAGTACCATATTAGAGTGTAAGACTGCACTTGCACAACAAGATGCTGATTGAGAAGCCCAGTGGAAACCAATGGAGAAAGATGGGCCTAAGGTGGGGCCAGAGCTCCGGGAATACTTCCCAGAGGAGGAGAACTTAGCATTCCAAAATGACGACATCAATAATTCACTCGGAAACTCATCCCCCAGCTCAGTTACAAGAAGTATAATGACACAAATCAGAAAAACTAATAGTATTAATATTTTATCAGTTCCACCCTGTTCTCTTAGGAGCCCAAATGTTCCGTACATTAATAAGTGAGGCTTCTTAAAACCCTCGGACTGTTGTGAGCAAGAAGAGAGAAGTATATGAATACCACTATTTAAATCGCTATTTCCTTTCTTTACCTACAGTCCTTTTTTGCATATTTATTTTGTTACTACACAGAGATGAATGGCTCCTGCAGTTATGTAATGAATAGATGTATTCTTTCCTTCCTTCCTTCGTTTATTCATTCATTCTACAAACATTTATTGAATATATAATCCAAACACAGTGCTAGGCCCTAGGTATAGAAACATGTTCACACTTTAATGAAGAAGACAAAAATGAAACATACATGAGTTTTCCATAAAACAGATCTGGTATTAGAGGTAGGCAGGCTCCAAGTTATAGAGGGACCTCAGAGGAGGATGTGGCCAATACCATAAATGGGGAGCATTCCAGAAAGCTTTCAGAGAGCAATAATTTCCTCACTGTCAAATCTAACAGCAGATTCCTTAAACATGCTGCTGCTTCCAACACTATTCACTACCTCTATCTTGAAATTTTCTTTCCCCAAACTTTTGTAATGGGACCCTGAATATTTTTGCCTCTAGCTCTCCATGGCCCTTTTTCCAACTGCATCAATGGCACCTCTGTTCAAACGCTTTAATGTAGTTGTTTAATGGTAGTTGTTTCTTCTAGTTTGGGCCAGAGCTTCTTATTCTTCATTGTGTATCAGAATTACTTTAAAAACATACAGATGTCCCAGCCTTCCCTTGACTCTTTGGTTTGGGGACCTGGATATATGAATCTCTTGTTTTCTTTTTAAGCTACCAGGTGATTCTGATGACAGTCTTGCTGAGAACCACCCACTTAGTCCTTCCCTCTTCTAACCGTTCATTTTCAGATCATTCCTCTCACTAGTTTCCTGAACTGCCTAGAGTTCTGGGCCTGGAAACAGTCATCACACTGAGAACAACTGGAACAGGAAGACACCATCCCAGACTTCTCCACCTAGGATACCATAAGATCGACTCAACCGTGACCATTTGGAAGCTCAAAGCTGCCTCATACTCCTCCTGCCCTTGGTGACTTGTGTAAGACCCTTGGGTCATCTATCCTCTTTATAATATTCCTCTCACTGCCCCCCTTCCTTCCAGACTTCACAAGTGTATGTCATGGAAATTCAGATTCATAGTAAACAAACTCTTCACTAATTCTCATGCTCCACTACTTACGTGAAGCCTGCTCATTTCCCCTAATCCTGGTCTCTCCCATCCTAATAAAGAGTCTCAATCAGCCTCACCCTCTTGCTTCAGTCAAATTTATTAGAAGAATGGCCTACCCTTGCTATCTCTGCTTCTTCTTCTCCTCACACTTATTCATTAAACAACTGAAACATGGTGTCCAGAATCACTGCTCCCCTGAAACTACTCTAGCAAATCATGTCAGTTAGTGACCTCCAGTCTGTCAAATACAAAGAACACTCCACTTCAAAATGGCAGCCCTTTGACAATTATGTAATCATATCAGTGAGACATCTATTTTTCTTCTCCTACAGGCTTTAAGGTTTGGGATTATCATTGACTTTTCTCTCACTCTCTATGTAAAATAAATTAACTGATTTTTATAATATCTTCTTTACAATTTATTATTTCATCAAAACTGTATTTCTGTTATACCTAATATACTGTGCTAACTGCTATAACAAAGACTTTTAAATTTGATTTCTTTTTACTTTCACACTCAGAACTCTAGCCTAAGTTCCAATGTCTGTAATAGCCTCTATAGCCATCTTTTAACTCCAGCGACTTCTCATTCAAGTCCACTCTGCATGTTGTTATTAAGATAGCCTTTCTCAAACGCTACTTTTATTAAATCTTTGTTCTGCTTTAAGAACCCACTATTGGCCATAATCAAATCGGTGTAGCCCAGCATGTCCTGCCTTTCATGCCAAGCCCTTACCCTTCATATCAGTTTAGCCTCATGTCGATACCTCCCGGCAGGGTTCTTCACATGCCCATGTGTTTCTTGTTTACACTTGTCTCAACAGCTTTGCTAACCCCATCATCTGATCTGGAATGTCATTTTGACTCCAGTCTTTACCCATCACTCCCTTTGAGAGCCAAATAAATACTCTCTTCTTTTGGGCAGATGTTTCTTGTATGAGCCATCTGTCAGTCTTTGTATATAGTTTTCCATGTAATATCTTAAAATGGCTATATTTTGAATATTAATACTACCTCTTTAAATAAATTTAAGTGGCAGTGACATTTAGTGACACAAATCATCGTGGGACTTAGGCAAAAGCCATTACTGAACTTGTTTAATCATCTGTTAAATGTAAATACTCCCTAACTAATAAGGTTGATGTGAGGAGAAAGTACTTAATGCCAGTATGATGACTGACATGTATTAGATGATCAATAGACAGTAAGCATTATTACTTCCGCAAGCCTTTCAAGGGGTAGGAACTTCTCTTTATTATGTAATGTTTCATGCCCACAACCCTTTGTGCACCCACTTCTAAGCTGTGTACCCAGAGGATGTCCTATAGCTATATATTGGGTTCCTAAGTTAACGATGAAAATTCTGGTAACTACAGCAAAATCCTATTTGCAAGTTTGGCAGGTTTTTTGTAGAGGTATAAACCTAGTTTATTGAAAAGAATCTCTCATGATAACTAATGAATTGGTCAGGATGGCAATTTCATGATTGAAAATGTCGTTTGGACATAGATATGGAGAACAGATTGGTAGTTATCAGAGGGGAAGGGAGCAGGGGGAGGGCAAAAGGGGTAAAGGAGCACATACGTATGGTCAGGGATGGAAACTAGACTTTTAGTGGTGAACATGATACAGTCTATGCAGAAGCCAAAATATAATGATGTACACTTGAGATTTACATAATGTTATACAATGTGACCGCAACAAAATTTTTAAAAGAGAAAATGCTGTTTGGTGTTTCCGTGTTTAATTTTTTTGGAGGCCAGTTGTAGTTCTCAGGTAAGATAGGAAGCTTTTTTGTTCTTGAAGAAAAAGAAAATCCAGAATTTATAATTCTTTGTCTTTCTAAACTTGATTAATTATTCAACACTTTTTCCAGGTGAGTGGCTTAGTTCTGGAAAGCAGGTTTTACCAAAGATTTAATTTTTACCTCATTTATATAAGTAACAGTATACAGACCATGATTCCCTCTTCTCCAAGCACAAAACATGAAATGATAATAAAAATTGGTGGACCACTCAAGAGATCACATTTTCTCTGTAACATTTATATCCTCTCTTTTGTTTATTATTCAGAAGTTAGGCCATTATCTACAATCATAGAGACAGACTAGTCATATGTGAAATATTCATAAATGAATTAAGCAATAAAAGAAAAATTTTTAGTCCAAGTTTTACAAATATGCTAATGAAAACATATTCTTGCATTGTATTATATATTCATCACTCAAATAACAAAATATGCAATCTTTAATGATCTGTTAACCAACATTAGGCAAAATTAACCAAGGCATATTAACAGAATCCTTTTGGTTATTTTTAGAGTTTGAATTGCATTTGGCCTCCCAGGTTATTATCATTATTAAGCAACATAACCATAAGAAGTCCATTGAGCAGTATTTGAGCCATGGACGAACAATGAACAACAAATTAATTACGTATAAAATTATTAATGAAATGTGCCATAATGCTTCTAGAACTCGAAACCAGACATTCACCATTTAATTACACCTTCTACTGTCAGCCTTTACAACTGAATTAATACAAGGTTTCCTTTCCATTGTTTCAAAATTCTTATGTAATTCATTTGTTTTAAAGAAATTACTTTTTCAAGTAAAATCAATTGCAATAGTTACCAAAGATGTTTATACACATACATATTTTTTGAAATATTATACCAGGAAAAATATTTCTACTCCTGTGACACTGCCTAATAACATTGCTTTATTAATGCCTTCAAAAATTTGCTATCAGAAATATTTTAGCCTAGTTTTCTTTCATTTCTTGTCCCTGAAAGAAATCTCATCCCATAATCATTCTTTTTGGGTCCTTCACACACTGGCTTGGTTATAAGTAGACTTCTCCTGAGCTAAAAAATAAACAAATTATTTTCCTTCCCAGAAGATTTAGTCTTCTTTATTCTTTAAATCTGCATCCAATATGGCAACCACTAGCCATTGAAATGTGGCTAGTTCAAATTGTCACGTGCTATAAAGTACATACTGGATTTTGAAGATTTAATACAGAAAGAGTTAAAAGATCTTGTTAATAGTTTTTACAATGTTAAATGATAATATTTTAGATATATTGGGGTAAATTAAGTATATTATTAAATTAATTTCATTTTTATTATTGGGTAAGTTTTGGTAATTTATGGTTTTCAAAGAATTCATTTCATCTAAGTTGTTGAATTTGTGTACATAGATTTGTTCATAGTATTCTCATATCATATTTTTTTTTAAAGATTTTATTTTTTCCTTTTTCTCCTGAAAGCCCCCTGGTACATAGTTGTATATTCTTCGTTGTGGGTCCTTCTAGTTGTGGCATGTGGGACACCGCCTCAGCGTGGTTTGATGAGCAGTGCCATGTCCTCGCCCAGGATTCGAACCACCAAAACACTGGGCCTCCTGCAGCGGAGCGCATGAACTTAACCACTTGGCCACAGGGCCAGCCCCTCATATCATATTTTTGATATCTGTGGGGTATATAGCGATGCTCCATCTTTCATGCCTAAAACTGGTAATTTTTGGCTTCTCTCCTCTTTTCCTTTCTCAGTTTACCTAGAGGCTTATCAAGTTTATTGACTGTTCAAAGATTTCTGCCCTTACTTTTATTTTTTCCTTCATTCTGCTTGCTTTGGTTTCAATTCGCTCTTATTTTTCTGCTTTCTTAAGTTGAAAACCTAGATTGTTGACTTGACACATTTACCCTTTTCTATATATGTATTGAATGTTCTAAAATTTATATGTGGCCATTAGAAAATTTAAAATTACATCTGTGACTTGCATTTGTGCTTGGCATTATATACTTCTATTTATGGCTGCTCTAAGAAGTATAAAACGTTAGCAAAGTGTTTCCTTTCCAATACATTAATAAAAGTTTAATAGCCTATGGGACCACCAAAGCAAAGGATCTCAGGCTCAGAAAGCAGTCGGCAACAGCCTTGGGTGGTTTGGGTTTCTCTCTTTCTAATTATGTAAAAACTTGAGACATGTTTTGAGTTGAAACTTAAAGTAAAAAACTTTCCTTGTGTCCTGTGAAACTGAATTTAAGAGCTTGTGGTTCTTCAGAGATCCCTGTCTCCTGACAGAGTAATTAGGATTTCTTTTAAGAAAATCAGGTAGCTATCTATGTAACATGAGTTATGGAGCTGATAGGTGAGACCACTCTCTTACCTTCTCTGTCCTCTCATTTCACTCGCTTGACTCAGTGCCCCAGATTTGTACCATGGAAGCCCCCACTACTGGTCCTCTGACCTGAAACCTGGGCCTTTGGTTTCCTGACTCTGCCGTCCACTTCCCGCCACTGTGTCTGCGGACCAAGCAGTGGGGGGAACAGAGGGAGGAAGAAAAGCAGTGTGAATTCACAGCAAGCTCTGGGAACAGAGCTCCGTCAGAGAGAGGTTTCACTCTCAGAGGTGTAGGCACCTGCCTGGCTGCCACCACCTTCAGCATCACCACAGCCCAGGAAGATTGCCTGGGCTGGGGCAGAGAGAACAGAAAAACAGAAAGCAGAAACAAAAGCAGGGTGGTTTTCCCCCTCTCTCTGCCTGACCCAGGGAAGTCCTCTTTCTCTTGCTCAGACCTAAAAGAGAGACTTTTCTGGAGGTTTTCCTCGTCCAGATCAGTGCGTAATTCAGGGTGTCGACTAAGTTGGGCAATATTGGAGGGAAAAAAACAACACTGCTGGTTGGGTGGTATTTGGAATTCTGATCTCTCCCCCTAATCTGCCTGCTAGCCCTTACTTTTCAGTGTCCTCAGCCACCCACATTCTGCCAGGATTCACAGTTGCATTTAATGGAGACAAGGTGGAGGTGTTTATACCATCTTGCCTGGAACTGGATCCAGTATTCCATTTTAAGGCAATTAAAAAAAAAGAGAGAGAGAAATTCTGGTCTCACTCAAGTCCCTAACTTCAAATACACGGTAGGAGGGAGATAGAGGATACAGGTAATTTGACGGGCAGAGCTAACCACAGACTCAGAAACTTGCCTTATGTTCCTGAGGACTGATAGCTACATGAACTAGTCATCTAGTCATGAGAATGATATAACCATGTCATTTGAAAAACTTTTGAGTTTTGCACATTTATACATTATAATATATCTAAGATAAAGTCTATATTTAGAAAAGATACATTCTTGGTTAGGCGCAACATCTACTTACATCTTTTCTAGAGCAGAAGGATCTATTGCCATCTAGATAGAATGCAAAAGGGATATTTTTATCCTAATGTTTAATCGAGCCCAGCAGTACTGAAGATGGGGGTGGGAGTGAGTGGGTCCTCTGCCACCCCTCATCCATATTTATTGAACTGTCGGAGTTTTGTTCTGTGAGTCCAAATCTCAGACCAAGACTCTTTTCATCAAAGCTAATAAGGACTATGGGTTCTACTTTCTACGGAAAACTTTTGTTTGTAGACTTATATTTTAAAGAAGGACTACTTTCTAAATAATAGTTTGGAGTCTACAAGACTATGATCTCAAAAATGCTAGTTGTGATTCTGACTTTTGACCCAGATTTCAAATAGGAATGCATTTTGTGACAAAGAACATAAACCCCAACCAACACAGACTTAAACACCTAATAGGTTATCTCCATCACAGCGAGAAGCCTGGGTGCAGCATGATCTTCCTCAGGATTAAAGAAGCATAAATGATCAACTTATAAATGTATTCCCCTATTGTTGGACATTGTTTTGTATCCAGTTAGGTTTTTCTATTAAAGCATGTGAAAAGATGCTCAATGTCATAGCAAAAGCATCTTTATATCTACATCCTTACTAGCGCTTTCATTTCTGAGGAGATTCTAGGAAGGGGGGTTGCTGAGTCAGAGGACGTGCATTTTACATTTTCATGCTTGTCAGTTTCCAAAATGATTCTGTCAATGCAAACTCTCACCAACAGTATAGTAGACTGCCCCTATCCTCACATTCTCACCATCATTAGATATTATCAATATTTCAAATTTTTAATGGCATATTAGGCAAATAATATATCTTTTTATTATTATTTAGTTTCACTTCTCACGTCATTATTGATGTTAGCATCCTTTTACATGTTTATTGGTGGTTTGTGTCTCTTCTGTGATTTTCTATTTTTAATTGATTTTATTGGTTTATTTGTCTTATCAATATGAAGGAGTATAACTCTTCGACTGTCATATAAATTGCAAACATTTTTCTCTCAGTATATCATTTATCCTTTAAATTGATCTATGGTGTCTGGAAAACTCATATTCACCTCCAGGGCAGCTCAATTATCACTTTTTCTGTCAACCTTCCCTGGTTGCCCTGGCAGAATTTGTCATTCCTTCCACAATATACCCATAATATTTTGTGCATATTCCTGTGTGCCAAATTATAACTACAACCTTTTCCTTCTGATCAAAAAAGCATATCAAAATGAAAGTCAACAAGACTAACACTATAATAGATAGGTCTTTGAAATCTGCTTGGGTTTTTCCAAAAGTAAGTCATTCACAAACTTCAGAATTTTTTTTTCACTTATCATTAGTACTATGACACCACTTTTCGTTTTAGAGAAACTTAGTTGCACGTCTTGACTGTCTCTCCGTGAAAACCCTATTTTCTTCTGCCTGTGCCTTTTCATTAGTGAGTGCTGCCTTCAAAATCCCAAGAGGATGCCACCATTGCTGTTGCCCTCTGCTCCAGTTATCTGTTACTGTGTGACAAACCACCCCAAATTCTAGTGGCTTAAAACAACAATGATTTATTTTGCTCACGAGTCTCAATTTGAGCAGGGCTTGGTGGGGAAGATTTGTCTGCCCACACAGGTCAGCTAGGAAGCTCAACTGGGCCTGGAGAATTGACTTCCAAGACGGCTCATTCACATGACTGGCAAGTTGGTTGGCTGTTGGTGGGAATCTCAGCCAGAGCTGTTACTAGGAGCCTCAGGTCTTCTCCACATGGGCCTCTCTACAGTGCTGCTTGACCTCCTCACAAGCTGGTTGAGTTCCAAGACTGACTATTGGAAATTACAGGAAGTAAAAGCAACCAGTCTCTTGACAGTGGGCCCAGAAACTGGCACAGCATCATCTATGCTATATTCTATTGGCCAAAGCTTTCTCAGAGTCTGTCCAGTTTTACGGGTAGGGACATAGACCCCACTTCTCAATGGGAGGACTGCCAAAGAATTTACGGCCACCTTTAACCCACCATGATCTTCCTGTGTACTGGGTCCTTCCAAAGTTGTCAAAAGAATTGCTGTGCTTGCTATAACCAAGCCATGATCTCTTCCCTGCAGAAATGTGGAGGATGCCTCTCTTTCTTGCCAACTCTGAGACACTTGGTGTCCCAGCCACAAAGAAATATGGTGAGTGCCTTGTGTTTCCCACAGGCCCTTAAACTTGTACCAAAGAGTCCAACCTTGGCTACTGAACCAAATCAGGGATGGGATAAGGGGCGTCCTCTCCAAATTTTTTACTCTTCAGTCTCTGCGCCTGCAAAATTGTCTCCTTATAGAATTCCTTCCCCTCGAGTAAATCAGCTCACGCTAACATTTCATTAGGTATGGTCGTACTCTGAACTGCTGCTTAGCTGGAACTAGTAACAAATTATTTGTGATATTTGTGATATTAATGTGCCTTAACTCCGTGTCTCAGAAGTCTATTGTCATGGACTCTCTAGCTTCTCTTAAATCAACTTCTCCTATAAAAATAATATTTTATAACATTGTCTATGGCACTCTCCAAATCTAAAGATTGCTATTCAAGGGGCCAGCCCAGTGTTGTAGTAGTTAAGTTCACACATGCCCTTTCAGTGGGCCAGGGTTTGCTGGTTTGGATCCCGGGCACAGACCTACACACCACTCATCAAGCCATGCTGTGGTCGTGTCCCACATACAAAATAGAGGAAGACTGGCACAGATGTTAGCTCTGGGACAATCTTCCTCAAGCAAAAAGAGGAGGATTGGCAACAGATGTTAGCTCAGGGCCAATCTTCCACACACACACACAAAAAAGAATGCTATTTGAATTTTATTTCACTCCACAACGCCACAATTCCATACTAGTCACTGAAACTGAACATCTAGGAAAAGAAACATCTTGTAGACTAAGAAGGTGCCAAGTGACACAGGGAAAATCACCAGGTAGTTTTGCTGTTTCATAGTGGTGAGAAACCTATTTTTGTTTTTTGTTTTTGTTTGTGAGGAAGATTGGCCTTTGAGCTAACATCTGTTGCCAATCTTCCTCTTTTTGCTTGAGGAAGATTGTCACTGAGGTAACATCTGTGCCAGTCTTCCTCTATTTTATGTGGAATGCCACCACAGCATAGCTCGATGAGTGGTGCTTTGTCTGTGTCCAGTGCTGAACCTGGGAACCTCGGGCCGCCAAAGTGGAACACATGAACTTAATCACTATGTCACCAGGCCAGCCCCCTATTTTTGTTTTTTAATGGAAAAAGTTCTCCATTTTCAAAAGCCTAAAAGAGAAATTAAACTGCCTACTAGTTGTCACTCCTCCAGGACCATGGCATTGTTCCCACCTTAGTTCCAGGACCTTCTTCAAAATGATCAGTGAAAAATAGGATAGGTACTTTACCTGTGTGGAGCACGAAGACACAGATCCTTCGAGCCCCAGATCAGTGAAGTGGTGGAATTTGGAAAGTGCCAATTAGTCTCACCTCTCTCTCCTCAAGATTCAAAATCAATTGAGAAATAGACATCAAGGTCAGATGTAAGTCAAAATATCTGCTTTTCTTACTGGTAAAGCTGGACTGGAAGATGGGGTTCATTTGGCTTTCTACTTTTTCCTCCCTAAAATCTAGTCTTTGGGGCCTGCCTGTGAAGACAGTTGTGTCTGAGGCACAGAAACATCTTCAGCTGCCCTGGGTCAGATTGTGGCCTGCCTCTGCCAGACAGGGATGCCTGGCCAGGTCAGCAGAAGCAGACAGAGCAGAGAACCTGCAGCCCATGGGCAGTCAGGGTCTGCAGGCAGAGCCCTTGAGGCTGCTTCCCCGTGGCAGCCACTTTTCTCCTATCTCACCAGCTGGGTAACACAGCCCCCCATCACTCCTGTATGGAAGAGAAAGGGAGGAGGAGAGGTGGCTGGAAGCGACCTCCTCAACATTTCTGAGAGTAGAGTTTTCTAACTTGGGAGTCTGTAGGAGCACAGGGAAAGACAGAAAACTGATGTCCTATATGAAGTAAACATTAAGGGTGAAACTCTGCTATGACACAGATCATGTGAAATAGGTTAGCCCTCTTCCCATACCGTCCTAGAGGGTTTCATCACAATCATGGCACACACGCTATAGAATTTCCTCTAAAATGCAAATATATATAATTCAAGTCATACAGCTTTACTTTATTAAAATATATTCTTAAAGGACATTATCCAGAAAGTGAAAAGACAACCTACAGAATGGGAGGAAATATTTGAAATCCTATATCTGATAAGGGATTAATATCTAGAATATATTTTTAAAAAACTCTTACAACTCAACAGCAAAAATCAAACAAGCTGATTTAAAAATGGGCAAAAGACTTGAATGGACATTTCTTCAAAGAAAATACGCAATTGTCCAGTAAGCACATGAAAAGATGGTAAACATCATTAGCCATTAGGGAAATACAAGTCAAAACCACCAGGAGATACCACTTCACACCTGATAGGATGGCCATAATCAAAACAAATGAACAAAAAACAGAAAATAAGTTTTGGCAAGGATTTGGAGAAATTGGAACACTTGTACGTTGCTGGTGGAAATACAATATGATACAGCTGCTGTGAAAAATATTTTGGTGTTTCCTCAAAAAGTCAAGCATAGAAATGCTATATGACTCAATGCCATTCCTGGGTATATGCCTAAAAGAATTGAAAACAGGTACTCAAACAGAAACTTGTATGCCAATCTTCATTGTAGCATTATTCACAATGGCTGTAACGTGGAGACAATCTGAGATTGAATGGATAAACAATATGTGGTATATCCATACAATGGAATATTATTTAATCATAAAAAGGAATGTTCATACTGTAATGTGGATGAACTTGAAAACATTGTATGCTAAGTGAAACAAGCCAGACACAGAAGGACAAATATTATGCAATTCCATTTATATGAGATACTTAAAATAGAAATTCATAGAATCAGAAAGTAGAGTAGAGGTTACCAGGGAAGAAAGGAATGGGAGTCATCACTTAATAAGTGCGGAGTTTCTGTTTGGGGTGATGAAAAAGTTTGGGAAATAGTGGTGAGGGTTGGGCAACATTGTGAATGTAATTAATGCCACTGAGTTGTACAGTTAAAAATGGTTGAAATGGCAATTTTTTGTTATGTATATTTACCACAATAAAAACAATTTAAATAATGCATTCTTAGTAAATACTCCGGTTTACAGAAAACCACACTATTAATTAAGGCAAGTCTTAATAAGACATTTAGCTTCACTGCTAATATATTGTGACTGTAGTGCATTCATTTCTAGCTAAGTAAACAGCAATAGGACCAAAAAAGGCATTCTTTGGGTCAGAGATTTAGTCAGAATCAGGGAACTGATAGATTTGTGAGTCAAATCAGAGGTGAAATTTGAGTATTTATTCTCTAGACGGTCATTCTTCACTGAATGCTACCACCACATATCAACAAATAGAGAAGCCGGAGAACAGAGGTTTTCTTGGTTCCTATAGTTGTAATTCCTTTGGACAACAGCAACGTAGTCAGTTGCAAGACACATGCTGAGGGGAAGAACGTCCCTAAGGTATTCTCGACTCCTCTGCCCCTCCTTGAACCACTTGAGGAGGTAACGTCAATAGGGCCACAGGCAGATCTTCTCTATCCGGCTTAAATCTCCTGTTCTCTTTCCCCAATTTCTTATTTCTCATTAGAAATAATTTGCTAATAATTTGTATGTTTTGGGAATCTAGATACCTTTTGGGAGTTAATGCTTTTTCACATGATTATGTTTTCCCCACTAAAAATAGGAAAATATTTTTTCTCTGGACACTCCACTGGAATTGTTAAGTGCTCTGCTGAAAGGAAAATAAGATCTCTGGGGTATAGACATTACCAACATTAGAAACACTCATAAAAATTCTGTTCCCAGAATTTTTCCCTTTAGTCTAAATTACTAGTATTTGAGATAATTTTCAATGGAGGGCAGAAAATAGCTTTTCTATCAAATTAAACATCCAAATTACCCTGGTATATTAATTTTTAACAGAACAATTATGCCACTTTTTCTTTTAAAAGCAGGAGGCCCTGCCGTACATCATGGTATTTCTCCCCTAAATTTCCTTTTTGGATGTTTGATGGTAAATGTTATTACCATAGTTTTGCAGGTAAAGAACCTGAGACCAAAGAGGCTAAGTGCTTTGCCCAAATCAGAGTAGACTCAGCGTTGAATCCTATACTCGCCCGTCATCTCTTCCAGAGCACTCTTTACAATTAGAAAACATTGCAGGGCGCTGTGCATAGGAAAAGGACTAGAATGAACATTAAATATTAAATATTATTGGCTTATTGAACTACTAATAGCCCTACCATTCAAAAGTTCATGTTAAAACTAACTTAGGGGGACTGGCCCTGTGGCACAGTGGCTAAGTTCAGTGTGCTCTGCTTTGATGGCCCAGGTTCATGGGTTCAAATCCCAGGCACAGACCTATACACTGCTCATCAAGCCATGCTGTGGCAGCATCCCACAAACAAAATAGATGAAGACTGGTACAGATGTTAGCTCAGGGCTAATCTTTCTCAAGCAAAAAAAGCAGGAAGATTGGCAACAGATGTTAGCTCAGAGTGAATAAAAAAAAAACAAAAACAAAAAACCCTAACTTAGATCCAATAATTTTGTTCTAAAGGTTAAGTTGTGCAGATCCTGACAGCATAGTAACTAGTAAATTGGTTGAATTAGTGATCTATCCATTTGCAATGGAATTCACATTTTTGTTATTTTAAAAAGTCCTTTGTCAGCAAATCTAGAACAGACTTCAGATCCCCTGTTTTGTTTTGTTTTGTTTTTTAACCAATAACATTGGAAGATGATGCTCCTACTTAAAATTTCTTGAGGGTGGGTGGCTGGATTGATAGCGATGGGTGGGGTCGGGCCGGGTATGGGAAATGAACATCAAGAGGTCACAGCTAGAGCCTATGTGAAGCCAAAAGGCCTTTTGACTTGAGACCTTATGTTCTTAGACCCATGCGGAGAGGAAGAATGGTCCCACGATCTCATGGCACATTATGGTAAGATCACAATAGAAGAAGCTTTGACCATCCTCTCCCCTCATTTTACAGATAAAAAGCCTGAAGTCCAGAGGCTAGTCCATAGCCAGAAGACTGGAATACAAGGACAGCAAGATGTTAGACTCCAGAACCACAAGCACCTTCCGAGGACAGATCCTGTGAAATGGAAAATTCTTTTCCCCTGAGCTCCTGGGTGGACTTAGGTATGCAAATTTGAGCATAGTTGCTGAAGAGAGCTGACTTGCCCTGCCTAAGAAAGTGTTCTCCCTGGCGTCGTGGTCCTGGACAGGAACAGCGTTAGGGGGAAAAGAGAGGCAGCCTCAGCCACCCAGACTGCCATGAGCTTCCCCCACACCCCCACAATTGGTCCTTGGACCTGAGAACACTGCTGGGTGCGGGTCTTAGTGGGAACCGGGGATGGCATGTAGTTTTGAGTCTGGGTTAACTTCAGCAGAAACAGTTGGCAGGTGCACCTGAAGGAGCTGGGGATGCAGGAGACTAGGAGAAAGGAAACCTCTGGGGATGGACACACATTGTGATGGAGTATTGGTTCATGGAATTGAGCTTTTTATGCAGCAGCAAGACCCTGGGGTGTTAGCCGAATTACACTGGATAGTGGCATAATTCCTGCTAAAATATAGGTCTTTTAATTCCTGGTTCAAAGCTGTTTTACATCATAATGTGTTTTTTTTAATATACAGAGAACTTCCTGGTGGCCAGAGATTCTACCCTGAAAAACAGCCCAGAGCAAGGAGCTGTCTAAACAGGAGGATAAATTCTGGATTCTAATGGCACCCAGCTTTGACACTAATTCTTTCTCCAACTTCTCAATTACTGTTACTACTGTCCAATCAGAAAACCACTGTCGGTATCTATCAGACGCAGACCAGGTCTGCCTCTAAATCTAGGAAGCGAGAATAAATTCCAGCCTAGCTATTCAAAGAAGCCAGTAATAGTAAAGTACTCAAAACACAGAACATCCTGTCATTGCAGGCCCCTGAATCAAGCCCCTTTGATCTGACTCGTTATTACTCACAGGATTGGCTATTACTCTCAGGGCTGGTTGCACCACAGGGCTCCATTCTCCAAAGGGGACACCATTGGGTTTAATGCTCTGCCTGTTGTGATCTTGAAATTCTTAGCAATTTTGCCTTTGAATTTGTGTTTTGTAAGCCAAGTCCGAGGGACAACAGAGCAGTTGCTGGGGCGCTGGAGCCTCACCTCACAAGTGGTCCCGCCTGCCCGGGAGAGGCTCTTTGCTGTCCTGTCTGCTCTCCTGCCCCTGCTCAGTGATCTTTGCCATGTGCCCTGGCAGGGGTCAGGGCACAGCTTGGGAAAGGTCAGGGTCAGGTCCACATCCTGTGCGCCAAGCCACGGCCAGGGCCCAGCGCCTGTGAGGGTCTGTATTCGCCCCACACACAACACCATGACTGACAAATCTAGACATTACATAGCAGATAAAACACCATGACACGTCAAGAGAAAGCTTTTTCTTGCTTTTTGAACAGGGGACCCCACATTTTCATTTTGCCCTGGGCCCCACAAGTCATGTAGCTGGGCCTGACGAGATACCTTCTCTGGCAATCTCAAGCCAATGTTATTTTTAGATTCTTCACTAAATAACCACAACATACTAGAATAATAACTCTGATTTTACTAAAAGTATTATTTGGTTTCAAGAACTCTTAATATTCAACACAAAATGAGATATTTTCAATAGTTTAACAGAGGAAAGAAAGCCTCTATATTATTCTTGCCAGCAGGTACCATTGGCAGTAGAAAGTTTAGATCTGTTGTTGTGACTTGACAGTATAATGCATGAAATGGAAAAATGATGGATTATTTTTTTTTTACTGAGGCAGCCAGGAAAAAAAAAAACATTGCTTATTTCTCCACAGTGAAAATATTGTCACTCCATATTTTCTATCACATTAGGGAAGGTTTAAAAAAATCTTGTCACTTCCCTCCAGGGCTGGTATTTGCTCATAAATAACAATAACATTTTTCCATTATCTATCTGGCACTGTGTTAAAATGGCCATAGGCCAGTGACATCAGAAGAATCAAGAAAAAGTGCAAGAAATAGCTTTTTATTTCTTTTTAATTTTGTGTCTGCTTCATATCTGAATGTCTTACCTTGAGCTTGGCCAAAAGAAGTTCATGATCATGAAGAAGTTTTTTGGTTTCATCCTGACTGCTACCAATTTCTAGAAGATTGGGCTGTGATTCAGCCAATTGAAGTTGTACCCATTCGCCACACTAAAAATAAAAATGAAATAAATGCACTTTTAGTTCCTCTTGCTCCTTCCCCTTTACCCTTCTCTTTTCCTTTCATTCCCTTTTTTTTCCAGTTTCCAGTTGCACTGTGAACACTATTCTTTTCACAGAGACGGCCCTTACTTAAACTGAACTATAACAGGTCTAATATAAACCCATGCCCTGCCTTTTCTTTTTTATTCTTAGGATAAGTTGTTTTTCTTTGGAAATGGATTTAAATGAAAAATTCTCAAATGAGGAACACGTACAACAGATTACGTATTATTAAGTATTACGAAATTACAAAATAATTCACGTAATTGTACATTCTTTCACTCACAAACTGAATTCCATAAAAAGAGTGAAAGTTCACTTGGGCAAGTAGGATGCAAGCTTCACCGTAGGGGAAAGGTTTTATAAATATAATTTAGGCTGGTTAGTGTCTTTCCACTGACCCTGGTGGTTCAACCAGAAAGAATAAACAGTAGATGAAGCAATTGATTTTTATCTTATTTCAAGGTTAAAACATAACATTTTCCAACTTTTGTTGTTGAGTATTCAATGAAGTATGTAGGCAAATGTTGATAAAATTAGATGTGTGACAACTGCCATTCGAATGCAGCCAACTTGTTTTCTACACTCAGGACTTTTTCACTGCCCTAAGATATAACTCATCACTGCATTTCCTGAGGATTTGCTTTTCTAAGAAGCAACTGATTAAGCAGGAGGAGCTACTAACTGGCACATGCACGTGGATAAGTGAATTGCTGAAGAGAAACAAGAAAAACGTGGGACTACTCTAGATCATTAGTGCCCCAGGACCATTTGGAAACAAGAAGCCTGTACGGGTCAGACACACGCACTTCTATTCCTCTAGGATGGGCTTTCTGCTTTGAATAGCTTGGAGTTTTATGTGGGACGGAGGTGAGGCAAGACAGCTGGGGAGGGGAGATGGAGCGAACATTCTTAGAAACACGGTTCAGTTAAAATAAGAGTTTCCACTGTCATTTTAGAGACTTTTTTCTTACTGTCAATCTACCCTCTGATTCTCCTATGATTTATTCCATACGTATTCTTCCTCATCCTGCCCTAAGAAATCCTTCATATTTGAGGAAAAGCAAAGTCAACTTTTTTTAAACTGTGGGTTTTCCTCTTTTCCCTCACTGCTGAAATTTAGTTACTCACAGCATCATAAAATCACATGCAAATTATTAAGTTTTGTTACTTCTGCTTCAGGCTTCTTTCCAAGTCCACTCATTGCCTTTGAAAAGACTAGAGGGCAAGGGAATGAGCCGCGTTCCCGTTTCCGTGGGGCAAAGCCTCCACAGCACTGGGAGATCGCCCTCCGGAGAAACACTTTGCGTTCTGTGATTCTAGAGTGAATCATTTTGTTCAGTGTCAAGTGCTGCTTTCCTTTTACAATTTTCACATTAACATAAAATTCATAGCGTTTAAGTGAAATTAAACAAGCCTCGTTGTCTGAGCTCTAACAAAAGGCCAGAAAAGTCATTCAATTAAACCTGGTGGGGTCCTGAAAGGAACTGGCTGGTGCGCACCAGCTTGTTTGCCAGATTCCCTTCATCAAATACTGAATTCTTTAGGGGGTGAATTGTCTAAATCCAAGCATAATGCTTCAGGGGTTTTTGCAGGGCATTTTCATAGGAAATAAAATCATGGCTGTCTTCTTCAACCTAAAGATGTGTGGTCCTCTTTGCAACTGGGCAAATTGCTAAACATAAAACATGCAATAACCTTAAGCCCCAAGTGGCTTCAACTGCCTGCTGTTAAGAGCCAATTTGACACATGCCCTTTTCACCTTCCCTGGCAGGGTCTTCATGCCCCCAACAGCGTCCCAAGGATTTACTAGTGCCTTTACCACGTCAGAATTTGTGCTGTGGAGGGCACGTGTCAGAGCCTCTTGTTAGGCGTTCCCTGCGCTCCATCATGCTCAAAATAATGCCTCCGCCTGTCTGCTGGGACCCCCCCCTTCCCTCCTCCATCACACCACTCTCAAAAATCACAAACATTTCACAGGTCCACTTGACTCTTTAGCCTGGCAACCATGAACTTGTAATCACGAATGCCTTGCCTTTAGAAACCAAACTGAAAGTATATGGTCGAGTTTTGTTTTTTTAAAATCAAACTGCTGTAGATATTTTCTGACTAACTGAAAGAGAAACTCTAGTAACTGGCTGAAACTTCATAGAGGTTTCTCTTAGTTGCCGATTTAAGAAAGCAGGAAGATGTTCTTGCTGTGTTGTAGTCTATATGCTGTGTACTGCTGATTGTGTGGAATGTTCTTTAGGACTATCAACATAACAGCAAGAAACTTCCAGCCCCACAGAAAAAGGAAAGTGGTTAGCTTACCTTTATGACAGCTATAACGATTTTGGAGTCCCCAGCCTGCACAGCTACTGAACTGACTGTTGTCGTAGAAAACTCCACACCAGGACTTCCTTGGCTGGACATGGTACTCTAGAAACAGAGTTTATACTTTGGGCAGCCTCTGTACAGATGTGTGTCTGCTGGTCATTTCAGAAGGCAACCACCGGGGTTACTTGGATTCATTCAGGGAAAGAGCTCAGCTCACACTGATTCCTCTGCCAAAAGGAAAGAACAGGAGGTTAAAAATAGACAACCCCATTGAGTTTATCATGAGAGAGAGAGAGAGGAGAGAACAGGAGAGAATCGCCACACCCCTAGTATGGTAACACTAAGCGCCTGTTATTTCTGCCATTATCTTAAATGCGGAGGGCAGCTTCTAGCTCTCTGCCTATCAGCTGAAGTGTGATAGCAAATGGAAAAAAAATTACATCCTGACAACCCGAATTAGTTTTGCCATTGAAACTATACAGTTATGGTGGACTTTGAAACTAGCCAGTCATTGACCTAGGTATCAATCTTTTCAAGATTTTTGAAGTCTTCCTCATGCAAAGAAAACTCCCAAAAGTGTACTTTAAAAATAAGTTCTGGTATTTGTTTCAGGATTAAGCCACAAAATTGTTTGAAATACATTTTTAGATTAATCTGCTTTTCTAAAACTCACTGTCCTTTGTCAAACAAAGTTTATACGGGATGGTCACCTTTTCTCAGAGCCTCAGATTTCTTAGGAACCTTTAATAAATATTTCAACCAGCATTTATCAATAGATATATATCATTTCGAAATTTCTTTGTGACTACTGTCCTCCTCTGAACAGCATTTTCAAATTCAGTTATCACAACTATTGGGAAGCGACACACTTTGCAGTTACCATTTAATTACAAGAAAATGTTTGTTCTTTAATTAAAGGTTCACACTATGTATATTTTGCTACAATTTTTTTTAAAAGGATAACACTGTACTTCACGTTTGGTTTTTATTTCCTCCCCTCCCCCACCCCCAAGTCTGTGAAGGAAAATTATCGACGGCTTCAGATCAGAGCCCACAATCTGCAGATTAATCTTATTGCTAGAAACTCAGCGTGGGTCACAAGTTGTCTGTGGTATTACGCAGCAGCTGTTGGATGCCCTGTCAAAGAACGGCTGAAAATAACACTGAAGTTTAGGTCAGAGGTCAGATGCAAACACATCAGAGACACTGACTGCAAAGCTGCTGGAGCCATCGGAAATCTCTGGGACAAAGCCAGAATGGAGGATATAGCAACAAACAGAACTAAATGAGTCCACTTGCTGTTTAAACCCCTAGCTCTATTTTAAAGCACGTTCAGGTTCAGGGCCAATGTTCTGAAGATTGAGTCAGCCCCATTGCTCTGTTTTGCTAAGGTTCATGATAATACTGTATTCTTAAGTCGAAGAAGAAAAAGTGCTTTTACACATACTTCAGTGTTCAGCAATTATTTTTTGTTTCCCAGAGCATGTCATGGCTGCTCTACAAAACCGTGTAGCCGTGACCCACGTCCTCGCGCTCGGCGTCTGCCTGCTGTTCCAGTGGATGGAGACCATGCCTGGATCCCAGTTCCTGGGTTCCACGAACTTTACCTGATGCCATGAAGGGAGCAGTTGGAGGAAGCTCGGGAGCGTAGACGCCAAGAGACGGTGTGATGTAGAAAATATTGTAGCTGGTTTCATTTTATGGCAGGGGTTGAGAGCTTGCAGAGACCCAACCAACCTCTTTGTTGAGGTTGCCTCACTGTTGAAGGCAGGCTCCTTCTGCTTGGGCAAATTGTTGGTCTAAACAAACCAAAACAAACTGAGTGAAACCAGTTTTCAGCTACTTGCCCTCAAGAAAAACCAAGAGTTGACAACTGTGTCACATAATATCCACACCCGAAACTAAAATGCCTCAAGGGGCATTGCTTAATTCATTGTGTACACTGCCAACCAGAACAGCAAACAGTGACCTGCACCCTAAACACACAGTGCCCTTGCGCTCAAAGTTAATCCTATTGTTAGAAACTGTGTGTCATAAATTGCACAAAGGGCCTCAGGAGGAAAGGAAACGTTTGGCAGCAGGCTGCAAAGACCACGGCTAGGAAAAGAGTGGTTATGTCCATAAAGCCCCACTTAAGATGGATGATTGTGCAAAGGGTGTGGAGGGCAGCGTGGAATGTGTGGAATTGCAGGCACACCAAGGGAAAAGGTGAAAGAGCTGGCGAGGAGAGAGAACGTGGTTCAAAGTCTGATTACTTCCCAGGTGTAAGGGAAAAGGGAATTAGACATATTTAAGACTGTTAAAAGATTAATCCAGCTATTTAGCACCAAAGGTAGTGCCTTTTTGTGTGTAGATGACCTTTCTTTCCGTTAATTAGATGGAGCAGGCTCACGGTGTTGCATAAAGAAAATGTTTTCAGGACCGGCCCCATAGCCTAGTGGTTAGGTTTGAGTGCTCCACTTTGGCAGCAGGTGGGGGTTCGCTGGTTTGGATCCTGGGTGCAGACCTACACACCGCTCATCAAGCCATGCTGTGGTGGCATCCCACATGGAAGAACTAGAATGACCTACAACTAGGATATACAATATGTACTGGGGCTTTGGGGAGAAAAAAAAAAGGAACATTGGCAACAGATGTTAACTCAGGGCCAGTCTTCCAGAAAAAAAATAAAATAAAATGTTTTCTACATTGATGGACATACGCAATAATGCAAACTGCACACATGAATTTAAGTAGTTTCTGACAAATTTTTCCAACTCAAACTCTTGGCTTTAAAATCTTCAAAAGACTTGAATCACTTTTTTCTCCCCTTCCTTTGCTTTCTATTTTTTTCCTCTTCAATTTTTTAGTCCTTTCTCCTACAGAAGCTCTGGTGTTCGGAGCTCTCCATCCACCTCTAGCCTATTTAGAACCCAGCCCTATGTTTCTTCATCTAGCATAATATGTAACTATAAATTGCATTAACTCCGGTAAACAGCTTGCATAATAGTTAATATAAAATATATTCGACTAAAGAAATCGGTACACTATAATTAGATGTATCTCTTTCAAATGTTAAACTACTAAAAACTTTTTGAGTTACGGTTTGTTTATACTCTGCCTCCCCTATCATCACCAAAAAAAAAGAAAAAAAAACAAAGCAAGAAACCTTACAGGCATTCTCATATCCTTTGAAGTCGATGGAGGATCTTGCCGAGGTTATTATTGCCTTCTCTGTTTATCCCTCTGGGAAATGCCTGTTTTTATACCAGCTGAATGCTGGTGAAATAGTCTCCATAGGGAGTCAAAAAGCTATAACTGGATTCTGTAGAGTTGCAAATCACACATTTTTTCCATTTTTTTTATTGTGGTAAAATACACATAACATAAAATTTACTATCTTAATTATTTTTGTGCATAGTTCAGTGACATTAAATACATTCATAATGTTGTGCGACCATCCCTACTATCCAACTTTGTAACTCTTTTCATCTTGTAAAACTGAATCTCGACACCTATTAAACAATAACTCTCCATTGCCCCCTCCCCATTGCAAGCACTCTTCCATTTTCTGTCCTGATGATTTTGACTGTTATAAGTATTTCATATAAATGGAATCACACAGTATTTGTCTTTTTGTGACTGGTTCATTTCACTCAGTATAATGTCCTCAAGTTTCATCCATGCTGTAGCGTATGTCAGAATTTCCTTCCTTTTTAAGGCTAAATAGTATTCCATTGTATGTATACACCATATTTTGCTTTTCAATTCATCCATCAATGGACACTTGGGTTGCTTCCATGTTTTAGCCATTGTGAATAATAGTGCTGCAATGAACACAGGTGTACAAATTATTCCTTTGAGACCCTGTTTTCGATTCTTTTGGGTATATACCCAGAAGCAGAATTGCTGGATCATACGGTAATTCTATTTTTAATTTTTTGAGGAAACACCACACTGTTTTCCACAGTGGAAAATAGCACATTTTAATGAAATACAGGTAGCTAGTATTTTAAAAATTTTATCATGTGATTATTTTTTAGCTCTGTCTATGGGTATGCCATTACAACAATGCACTTTCTTTGCTGGAGTATATGTGGGATATGCTCATTTTTTCATTCCCCAGTGTTTGTCTTAATCAGTACTACTTTGCGTTGAACTGTATTCAACTTGATAAAGACAAATTAGACAGACCAAATATAAATAACCCAGAATGAGTCTATCCAGATTAAAAATTGAAGGCAAAACTTTCTCTGCTGTTTTTATTATTAGCAGTAATAATAATAGCTACCATTTCGTGACAGCTAATTATGTGCCAGGAACTGGGATAAGTGCTTTTTACTCTTTATTCCATTTAATCCACATAATAAGACTGGAAAGACTTATTTTCCCAACTTTGTAAATCACACACACACACACACACTCTCACACACAGTGATTCCCTGATTCTAGTCTCCTCTGGTCCAATCTTTTTTGCCTGGGTTTCAAAATTATCTATGGTCTGGTCTCACCTACCTGCCCAGTGACAATTACCATTATTCCCAGGCCATCAGAGAGATCATCCTTGTTCTCTACTGAATTAATTCAGTTGTTCTATCCAGGAATATCATCCCCTTCCTTCCTTCCTCTGCCAAATTCCTCCCATTGCTAAAGACCAAGATGATGTATCAACTCCTCAAACAGACTGGTTTGTACTAGAGGGGCAGGAAGTGGAGGGGGGATGAAAGGGGTAAAGGGGCGCATATGCGCGGTGACAGACAGAAGCTAGACTTCTAAATAGAAGCCGAAATAGACTGATGTACACCTGACATTTATATAACGTCATAAACCAATGTGAACTCAATAAAAATTTTTTTAAAAGGTATCAACTCCCTTTAAAAGTTGAAATACCTACTTATATTCCTCTTTCCTCAAAATTTAGTTGTAACTCAAAATTTAATAATTACATGCTTGTATTATAAGTGTGTATTGTTTTCTAATGATTTCACTTCCATTCGTATTATTTCTCAACTAGATTTAAAGCTCCTTATGTATAGGAGCCCTGTCTTGACGTATTTTTTTGGATCTTTGCAGACCACCTCATAGGTTATTGCAGAGATTCAAAGATTTGCTTTATGTAAATTGCTTAGAAGAGAACCTGGCATGTAGCAAGTGCTGTGTATGGAGCATGGAACTAGGGACAGAAATGGCACTTACAAATATTGGCTGACTGATTGAATCACATTAGTCATATTGGAAAAAAAGATAGTTTTACTATGGCTCATTCCTTCAGTATTTATTCACACAACCAATAGTCATTGAGCATTTGCTATACAGCAGGCACTTATGCATTAGGAATATAGCGGTGAGTGAAACAGAGGTCCCCACCCTCAAAAAGGTGGCATTCTAGTGAGAAAAGACAGACCATAAATAATGAGATAAAGAACCAAGGTAAATATACACTGTGATAGAAGCTAAGGGAAAAACAACTGGCAGTGGGTTAAGTAGACTGAATCACAAAAGGTTACATTTAGAATTTGCCAGAGAAATCAGGGGATGCTTTCAGGGTATGTCTATTGGAATACAGAGATTAACAGGAATAATAAACCGATAGTGATTACAAAACAACAATAAATAAATCACACAATATGGCAAAGGCAGTGGGTTAGAAGCATGGGCTCTGAGGTTAAACTGCCTTAACCTCTATACTTCGGTTTCCTCACTGCAGACCGGGGATCATGGGAATACCTACGTCATATAGGCTTGTCGGAAGGATTGAACAGGATAATATTTGCAAAGTACTTAAAATAATGCCTGGCATGTAGGTGTTGTTCTGGTAGTTAAATATTCTTATTTCTAAGACAACAACAACACCTGTTAAGGGATTTCCTAAATATTGTAACTGCCACAAAATTTGAAATAAAATTTTTAGAATTAAGTTAAATTAAAACACATGGTAGGCAACACAGCTGGATAAACGTATTAGAAAGACATAAAACACACATTACCAGGGAGGAAATTATTTCACTACAATCAAATGATAAAAACATTTCAGTGAATCATCATTTCTAGAATACTGTTTTTACCATTCTGTTAGCCAAAATCTTCCCTAATTTATTCTTTGTACCATGTAACACCCCTCCTGGCATCTCTCATTTGTTTCGTAGATTACAAGCATTCTCACTTAATTGCCATCCATAAGTCAATGGAAGTTGCTCTTTCCACTTAAAACAGCCTCCATTCTAAACGTCAACTTATACTTCTACGCATGCATTCATTTGTTCATTCGTAGAGTATAATTAAATACCTACCAAGTGTCAGGCACTGTTCTAGATGCCAGGCACACAGCAATAAACAAAACAAAGTTCACCCAGTGATAGAGCTTGCCTTCTGGCGGGGGAGACATAACTAAATAGGAAACAAACAAAAAGTACATATATAATTATGTGAGGATGTAATAAGTGTTATGAAGAAAAATAAGGTAGGCTAAGAAGAAGAGAGTGAACAGGGAAGAAGAGTTTAGGAAGGAGTCAGGAGAGGTTTCTCGTATAGATGATATCTGAGTAGAGACCAGGATTAAAGACATGCAGGTATCTGGGGAAGAACATTCCAGGCGGCTGAGGCACGCTTGTTATGTTTGAAAAGCATCCAATAGGCTAGTGTGGCTGGAGCTCAGTGAGGTTTGAGATGACACTGATAGAACATGAGAACTGGGAGGTGGCGGTTGCTAGTTCACAGCTTTCTAGGTAGGTCCCTCTACATCCTGGTTTGCTTGGGAGAACCATGGTTTACACCTGTTGCCCGGCATAATTACTCTTAAGGTCCCTTTCACTCTCCAAAGAGTCCTGTTTGGATGATAAATTAGGTGGTAGGCTTGCTGTTAAGCTAAGGTAAGAACTTTGTATTTCATTCTGAGATGGGACATCATTGCAGGATTTTCAGCCAAGTAACAACATCATTTGACTTAACATCGTTAAAGAAGCTCTTCATGGAGAAGAGACTGTAGGAGTTAAGAGTGAAACCAGGAGGTAGGGTGAATTCCAGTGCACAAACACCAACACAATGCTCCTTGGGGAAGTTTCTTTACAGACACTTAAGTTTTACTTAAGAATAATAATGTATCCAAAATATGACTCTTGTTAACAGAGAGAGTTTTACTCTCTCTGTACACTGACTTCCATTGATTTCCTTACAATTGAACGTGTTTAATGACATAGAAATCCTTAGCTTATCTATAAGATCTGGGAGAAGAATTATAAACAAACAACTTCTACATCCAGCAAATTTCCCTTCAATAAGTGGCAAGGAAAACAAAACAAAACAAAACTTGAGCAAGTTCAAAGAATACTTAGTTTGGTCAAAAGATCAAAGATGGCTGTATTTGTTATAATTTTAAGCAATGGTATTTATGTACATGTTATCTTGAAAATTCTCTATTTAGAGCCATGTTTGATCTGGAAAACTGTCAAATGTATGTGTAGACTTTAGTTAAAATGAACAGTAATCATGTGGCTATTACTGATTTGGGAGAAGTCCTTTTTGAATGGGAGAGATGCATGAAATATCTCAAGCCAGAAAAGATTTTTAAAAATCACAGAAAAGCTTTCACGTACAAAGTTTATTTTATAAAAATTTTAAGTCACAAGACTTCCTACCTGCGTTGAGCTGTGCACCTAGGCTCTGACGTAGCAGGGTTGTCTCTCTGATACAATTCGTCCCAACATACGAAGTGTCCTGAGAAGCACCCTTCAGAAGGGAGGGCAATTGTATGAGAAGACAGGAATCTTAGTCAACTTGATTTCGGAAAATTGCATTTCTTTTGTTTTTCCTTACTGTTGCTAAACTCTTCTTGAGGCTGAGAATTTCCATCCGAGAGTAATCCCCAGGGAGGCCTCGAGAGCAGCAGGCATTCCAGCTGCTTGGGAAGCCAGTGGTGACACTGAGGGTGAGCTGTCACTTCTCGGAGCAGCTATAGTCGTCGCCAAAGAGAGAAAAATAATATAAAACCCTAGCATATGAACATCAGACACTCTAAACAGGATGGTGTTATCCATGGATTCTAAGCAGGAAGTATGTGAAGAGTTAAAAAGAGAAAAGGGTTTTTTTAAACATGAGGTTTTATTGAGAAACACTATGACATAAATAATGTATATATGTATACATTTGTATAATAATACAGGTATGTGTGTATATGTTGTATTTAATAAGACTTTGAAGTAGTGTTATAATGGGCCATCTCAGTTGTATCAGGTGGTGTTTCACGATTTACTGAGAGTTTATTGGTATCAATTTAATGACAAAGTCATCTTTTAACAGAATTCTACCATAGACAATACTTTTTAAAACTTAAGTGAGTTTCTAAAAATTTACTGTATGTTTTTTGAGATCCACATCCTCATTTCAAGTAAGAACGCCCCACACCAGTGTTCACACAGAAGTCCTTTGCTATGGGAATCATCGTTTTTGTTAATACATCACTCACCGGAGTCATCGAACCCACATGAAAGGCAATGATTACCGAGAATGTCCGGAAGGACAAAGAAGTTACTAACACCTGCAGGAAAAAAGATATTCGTATACTCAGGCTTTTAGGAAAAACAGGAAACAAAATGAGAGAAACTCACAGAAACCTGGAAATCAAAAATGGAAACAAAAGTAGCAGGTCATTTGTGCCCCACCCCACACAACTCACACCGCCCTAAGCAAACCAGTTTCCTATCACAAATTCCACTCTCACAAAGGGAGGACTTCAAAAGGAAAGTCACTCTGCTTTATGTAGAGTTCAGCTTCTGGTTCTGGCGTGTCCCTGCCTTGAGCTCCTGCTATCAGGGTGAGCTGATAGCTTTGCCACAAATGTTTGCTGAGCACCCACCAAGCAGGCCCTGATTTCCCTTGTCAGCACCATCCTCATTAAATCCCTCTAGATTTGTAAAATTTGTAACCATTTATTTTGGTTGGGCCTCTCAACAACCTTGTACCGCGGTCAGGGCAGGACTATTACTTCTGTCATGTGAGTTGGAGAATTGAGGCAAAAGGAATTAAGTGGTTTCTTCAAATTCATGAAGTGAGCGAGTCGAGAACCCAGCCACTACCCTCTTAGTCACTTGTTCCAATGCCACAGGGAGTAAGTTCTTCTCTCCCAATGTTGGATCAAAAATTACACAGATGTCCACACACACCCATCACTCAGCTAGTCCACACGGTTGAGCACTTCCTAGACAGAGCTCTCTGAGTCAGAACACTGCGCCAAGCACCCTTAAAAGGCAACAACAGAAGTACAAAACTCCATTTCTGTTCTCAATTTTCCTCATTAGAAAACCAAAAATAAAATACACACACAGACTACTTTGACCAGAAGGCTTTATATACAGGAAATGTATCAAGCTAAAATGTCCTGGAAATGAGAAGAACTCTCTTAAAGAATTTCCCAAATCAATGTGAGCAATCCTAATACAGAACAGTTTTACACATGGGTGTAAATTAATGTTCCAATAAAACTGCTTTGGGTTTGTGTCATAGTTCTTCTTCCTACTTTTTCTTCAGTTAAAATGAAATCACATTATTAAGAATTTGTCACATAGGAGATTGGAAATCAATTCTTCTAATACTAGTCACTATAGGATTGTTTAGTGATTTGTATGAATTATGCATTGATAATCATTCTTTTATACTTTAAACAGAAAACAAGAGCATCTACTGTTCAAACGTCTGTTTAAAATCTATGTTATGTACTTTTAACTTCTCAGGTTCCTAATTTCTCCAAATTTTACACAGGTAAGTTTAAATATGAGTAATAAAAATAAGATACATGATTTCCTTGGATTTTCCTTTTTCCTCGTACCTCACTGGTATTTAAGAAAAGAAAATCCATGAGGAAAGGAAATAGCTGTATTTGGCATTCATTTTGTAATTTACCAGTATTTTGAATATTCAATCTGTCTTTACTTGCCATTTCATTGGATTATCTATCTATTCAATATAGATAAAAAGTAGAGGCATGTAGGACCAGGTTTAAACACTGGATGACTCCCTGAAAATCTGAATTCACTAATCTTGGTCTTTCCACTAGTTTTTCAGATACTATTTTAATGTAATGATTTCCAATCTTCTTTAAACTACCACACTCTGTGGTTCAATCTGTGAAATTACTAACCCATCACTTCCTTCTTCTTGCCAAAGGGATATCATGGACTAAATTGTGTTGTAATATTAATCAGGTTTTTACAGGTGTTTTGGAATTCCTGTGAAGATTTTTGAAGATACTTTGAGGTACAACAAACTTTAGACTTAGAAATATTAGTATTCCATTTATTTATTTTTTCCAGCCTCACTGAGATATAATTGACACATAAGGTGAACAACGTGTTGATTTTAGGATTTAAAATAACATTTTAGGATTGTTGTTTCCATTTGTGTGAAAAATGTCATTGGAACTTTGATAGAGATTGCATTGAATCTATAGATGGCTTTGGGTAGTATGGATATTATAGCAATATTAATTCTTCAGATTCATGAACATAGGATATCTTTCCATCTGTTTATGTCATCTTCAATTTCTTTCATCAAAGTCTTGTAGTTTTCAGTTTACAGATCTTTTACCTCCTTGGTTAAATTCATTCTTAAGTGATTTATTGTTTTTGATGCTATTGTGAATGGAATTGTTTTATTTATTTCTTTTTCAGATAGTTAGTTGTTAGTGTATAGAAATGCAACTTATTTCTGTATATTGATTTTATATCCTGCAACTTTATTGAATTTGTTGATTAGTTATAACAACTTTTTGTTGGAGTCTTTAGGGTTTTCTGTATATAAGATCATATCATCTGCAAACAAAGACAATACTTCTTCCTTTCTGATTTGAATATGTTTTCTTTCTTTTTCTTGCCTGATTGCTCTAGCTAGGATTTCTAATACTATGTAGGAGTGGTGAGGGTGGGCATGCTTGCCTTGTTCCTGATCTTAGAGGAAAAGTTTTCAAGTTTTCACCATTAAGTATGATGTTAGCTATGAGCTTGTCATATATAGTCTTTATTATGTTGAGGTATGTTCCTTCTAAACTCAATTTGTTGAGAGTTTTTATCATGAAAAGATGTTGAATTTTGTCAAATGCTTTTAATACGTCTATTGAGATGATCATGTGATTTTTGTCTTCCATTCTATGAATGTGATGTATCACATTTATTGATTTGCATATGTTGAGCCATCCTTGCATCCCAGAGATAAATCCCACTTGACCATGGTGTATGATACTTTTAATGTGCTGTTTGCTAATGTTCAGTTTGCTAATATTTTGATGAGAATTTTTGCATCTATATTCATCAGGGATGTTGGCCTATAGTTTTCTTTTAGTATCTTTGTCTGGCTTTGGCTTTCAGAGTAATGCTGACTTTGTAAAATGAGTTTGGGAATGTTCCCTCCTCTTCAATTTTTTGGAAGAGTTTGAGAAGGATTAGTGTTAATTCTTTAAACATTTGGTAGAATTTGCCAGTGAAGCCATCTCGTCCCGGACTTTTTCTTGTTGGGAGGTTTTTGGTTACTGATTCAATCTCCTTACTTGTTACTGGTCTGTTCAGATTTTGGATTTTTTCATTATTCAGTCCTCAGTAGGTTCTGTATTTCTTGGAATTTATCTGTTTCTTCTAGGTTATCTATTTTGTTGGCATATAATTGTTCACAGTAGTCTCTTATGACCTTTGTATTTCTGTGGTGTCAGTTGTAATTTACCCTCTTTCATTTCTGATTTCATTTATTTGAGTCTTCTCTCTTTTTTTCTTAGTCTAGCTAACGGCTTGTCAGTTTCGTTTATTTGTTTAAAAAACCACCTCTTAGTTTTGTTGATCTTTTCTGTTGTTTTTCTGATTCCTACTTCACTTATTTCTGTTCTGTTCTTTGTTATTTCCTTCCTTCTGCTAATTTTGGCTTGGTTTGTTCTTCTTTTTCTAGTTACTTGAGGTGTAAAATTAGGTTGTTTATTTGAGATCTTTGATTTTCTTAATTAGGGATTCATTGCCATAAACATTGCTTTTAGAATGACTTTTGCAGCATCCTGTAGATTTGGGTATGTTGTGTTTCCATTTTCATTTGTTTCAAGATTTTTTTTTTATTTCCCTTTTGATTTCTTCTTTGACCCATTGGTTGTTCAGGAGATTCTTCTTCCTACTTTTAAAATCTCTTTTAGGGGCCAGCCTGGTGGCGCAGCGGTTAAGTTCGCACGTTCCACTTCTCCACGGCCCGGGGTTCGCTGGTTCAGATCCTGGGTGCAGACATGGCACTTCTTGGCATGCCATGCTGTGGTAGGCGTCCCACGTATAAAGTAGAGGAAGATGGCCACGATGTTAGCTCAGGACCAGGCTTCCTCAGCAAAAAAGAGGAGGACTGGCAGTAGTTAGCTCAGGGCTAATCTTCCTCAAAAAAAAAATAAAATTAAAAAAAATAATACTAAAATAAAACCTCTTTTGCCTACCTTGGTTGGTAAGTACATGGGTAAGATGGGAGAGTGACTTGGTTGTATCATCAGTCACCCATAGATCACAGGTAGAGTTGGCTGAGTGGGCCAAATAGGTGGTAGAACATGTAAACAAATAATATGGTTAAACAAGAAATTTGAGTCATTACTGAACTGTGATACCCCCTCTGACCACTGGCATCTACAGACAGGTTAGGCTTGAGGATATCTGGGTTATATAGCATTTGGACAGTTTCCTTAATTTTCTCCTTTATGGTTGTCAGGATGCCTGAGTAAGTAACATGGCTGAGGCAAAAGTACATTTCAATCAAATGCAAGGATGAATTCAACTCATTTCTTTAAAAACAAAACCTTGAGATCAAGGAACTGAAAGGAAGCCCTGGTGGTTTAGAATGTATGCTCTAGGATAATGAATAGTGTGTATTTTATTTAGATCCTCTCCACAGAATTCCACCTTCTAATTACATTTGGATTTGCAAATTTTGTAGAATGAAATAGGCTAGTTCATAAAGAATTGCAAGGTAGAGGTCTGTTTTTGTGCCCTCACACTCTCTGTTCCCTCTAGTCTCCTCTGCCAGGGTGCACTTCACTTGCCATTGGTCTCTTGTCTCAATGCCATCCACTCCTGTCCTCACCTCGCTGTTAACTAGTCCCCATGGGAGGGCTGTCTCTTAACCTAATATGTTAGTTGATACTGTCTTAAAGTTTGGTCCCTTTTAGATGAAGCTGCATTTAGAGGGGACTCGACAAGAAGAGATGGAGTTTTTACATTCAGAGTGTGGACCCTCAAAAAGCAAACTTGTAGTCTTGTCCACTTTCTCTTTTCCTGTCATCATATTTGTAGTCCTTAAGGAAAAGCCATCTAAAGGGCTCAAATGGGTTAGAAACAACACACACACAAAGATCGATGGCATTTTAGATTCCATGCAAATATTCACTTATTTTTTCAACAAATATTTATCGAACACTTATGATGCTCCAGGCATTAATTTAGGCACCAGGGAAACATCAGGGAAAAAGACACACGGTGTCTTTGCCCTTGAGGACCTTGTGGTCTGGGAAGCTCACAGAAAAAGTTTCAATACAGGGCACTGACCACGTGCCAGTTACCCTGCTAAAGATTTTACAACCTCATCTAATTACCAGAAAAACACTTTGAGTATTTCCTATTCTTAATCTTATTTTATTGAGGAAATTGACCTAGATACATTAGATAACTTATCCAAAATTACAAGGATAATATGGCTTGACCCATGCCAACCTGACACCAGAGACAGGACTCTTAAGCACTGACTCTAGACTGTGGAGCCAAAGCCTGTGCACCTCCAAAGCTGTGTTCCAGTTTCTGTGTCACTCGGCCTAAGCAAATCCGATTTTGAATAGATATAAAACAATTATAAATAAATTTACCAAGCTGAAAAATTAAACCTATATTAACAACATCAGGTATGGCCAAGTAAGCTCTACCCTTGGGAATTCTTTTGACCATCAGTCTGACCACAAGAGAGAACTGGTTGTGGTTTGCTAGTCTGGGGACCAGGGTTCTTGTCTCAATCTATTTCTTCTGTCATTAATGTTGATACATCATTCTGTTCTTGTACTTCTTTGTTTAGCCTATGGGTTTGGCCTTGTTGTGTGTGTGTTTTGCATTTTATATGCAAATATACTACTGTAAATATACTTTATATATTTGCAAATATACTATTGTAAATATGCTCTGTGAATATAATACTATAATCACTATTCCCTTCTTCTCGCAAATCTTCATGTTTTTCCATTCCTCCCTCCTCTCCATTTTTGCTATTTTCCTGCTGTTTTGTTCTTCCTTTCCCTTGTGCCTTTTCACCTCTGCATTCTGCACGCCGTCTTGTTCTCTCTGTGTTGTGTACTGTGCCCATTCCATTAATACACTCTACCCCTACTGCTTCTTCGCTTCCCTTCTTTTGTCTTAACCATCTCTAAGCCTATAACCTTTTTTCTTCATTCCCCTAAATCTGCTGGTATTTATACTAATCCATGGAGTTTCCTTTATTTACTGATGCCATCAAAAAAATTCTTTCAATAAGAATGAACTGTTTCTATGAAATGCTACTAAAAAGAACTTCTGATTTTTGTTTTGCTTTGACAGCAGTCCTAAAAGTAGTGGGTACCAGCAAAACAATAGACACACCAATCGACAGAACAGGACAGCTAGCCCAAAAGCAGGCCCAGGAGACTTAAGAACTCAATATACTTTCAAAGGAGAATCAGAAATCAATGGGAGGGATAGATTCTTCAATAAGTAATGTTGAGAACATTTGATATTTGAAAAACATCTATCATGTTAGATCATCATCTCACATAACTCATCAAAATTGCTCTGGATTTAAGACTTAAAGTAAAAGATAAAATTGCATAAGAGGAACAAAACTTAAGCTGAAGGAGTATACTTTTCTAAGTATACTGGCAATATAAGAAATCAAAAAGTAGGGTGATTAATAGATTTCACCATAAAAACGAACATGATAACATCACCAAAATTCATAAAGATAGGAAAAAACAAACTAGGAACAATACTTAGTATGACAAATGATTATTATCCTTATTATATAAAAAACTTCTACAACGAAGTAAGAAAAAATGCTGATTCCAAAGGAGAAGTACACAAAAATAACAGACAAGTCACCAAGGGGAACACAATGAATAATACTAAATTATTTTCAGCCTCACTGGCAGTTGAAGAAATGCAAAATAAACTGCTTTTGTCCAAAATTTGCAAACCTTTTTACAAAGAACACTTCGTGCTGTAAAGAGAGGGGCACTCTAGCTATTGATGGGAGGAGCATAAATTTGCCTAACCTTCTGTAAACCAATTTGGTCATATCTACCAAAAGCCTTAAAATATGGATACGTTCCGATCCAACGTTTCCACTTTCAGGAATCAATCTCAAGGAGAGGTGCAATCAGAGCCAGGCACAAGGATGTTCATTGTAGCATTATTTGCCAGAGCATTAAGAAAGAAAGAGAAAAAGAATGAATTAAGTGAAATGTTTTTCCTAATAATAAATTATGATATCTATTTATCATTGAATATTATGCAGCCATTGACTTGCACTAGGAAAAAAACTGAATAGAGAAAATTTTATGATAAATGACTGTAACAAGGCAGGACAAGTTAAATGTTGGTATAACTTTGTTAGGTAAAAACAAAGGAAATACATCAAATATTGACCGTATGTTTTCTGCATTGAAGAATTATGGGCAGTTTTTACTTTTCATATTTTTCTCAATTTCCTAGGTTACTTTTTGTTTTTTAAGATTTTTTTCCTTTTTTCCGCCAAAGCCAGTACATAGTTGTGTATTTTTTAGTTGTGGGTCCTTCTAGTTGTGGCATGTGGGATGCTGCCTCAGCATGGTTTGATGAGCGGTGCCATGTCCGCGCCCAGGATCTGAACCGGTGAAACCCTGGGCCGCTGCAGCGGAGCTCGCGAACTTAACCACTAGGCCACAGGGCCAGCCCCATCCTGGGTTACTTTTACTAACAGTAACTACACTTTACTCTTGAATTTAAATAGAATTTTGAAGAAACAAGACACAGTTGAGCACAATCAGCAGTCACGAGATAATAGAAATGGCAGTTCAGGCTTCACTCTGTTTTGAATTTGCCAAAATTTACAGTATATGGGATGTGCTTATTTTCCTGAACCTGGTGATTTTATATATTTTGATATATATATCAAATATAAATATATAAATATATATATCTTAAATATGATAAATATAATCAAATAAAATATATTTGATTTTTGAGGTCCTAGAAGTAGATAACATACTTCCCAAGATGCCAGCTCTGTATACTTTTATCTAACTTACAGAAATTAGATAATTTGAAAGATGATCAATGTCTTCATATACTAATTTTTTTTTGGGGGGGGGGGCGGTGAGGAAGACTGGCCCTGAGCTAAGATCTGTTGTCAATCTTCCTCTTTTTGCTTGAGGAAGATTGTCCCTGAGCTAACATCTGTGGCAATCTTTCTCTATTTTTTGTAAGTGGGACACTGCCACAGCATGGCTTGATGAGCAGTGCATAGGTCCACGCCCGGGATCTGAACCTGTCAACCCCAGGCTTCAAAAGCAAAGTGTATGAACTTAACCACAATGCCACTGGGCTGGCCCTCATACACTAAGTTTTTTATAAACATATTCTAGAATCTTGCAATCCAAATGGTGGTCTGCAGACAGGCAGTATCGGCAACACCTGGAAACGTGTTGGAAATGAGGAACCTCAGGTCCTACCCCAGGCTTACTGAATCAGAATCTGACTTAGTAAGATCTCCAATTGATTTGCAGGCACATTCAGGTTTAATAATTACTGATCTTATCATGTTCTAGTTCTAACTACAAGTCTACAATGTAACTATGTTCCTGTCCTAAGTACCAGAGAAATATCTTCATGATCTATGAGCTCTAAACATTTTCCTAGAATAGCAGTTTCCAACTAATGAATGGGATATGTTCTAAAAACCTTTTGGTAAGTCAGTTGTTCACAACTTGCAACATACAGTAATATTATTAATACTAACTAAATTTCTAGGTCATCCTACAGAGCAGCTTGCTTAATCCATAACGTAGCTGAAGAGGGTCAATTACATTTTGATGGGAAAATGTACTCCCAGTTCTAACAGAAGATTCTAGGAAGGCCTGGTCCTGTGAACAATACAAGACTTTTCCATAGACGCAACTGTGTAGACAACTGGCACAGCTAATAGTCATATTCTGAGAACATTCTAGATACAAGAATAAAATGGATTAGAAAGACAGGAATACCAAGGATTGCTATTAACTCATTCATGCTTTGTCCCAGGCTTCATTTTGACTAAGAATAGACATTGACAAGATTACTTATCTTCAAGGGTTTGGAGGAACCTGCCAGCCTGGGATTGAGGGTCTTAACCTTTCCAATATAGGCACGGCTTTATTAGTTTCAACCTATAGTAACAGAGTTATCATTGAAATCTCCGTATAGAATATATCCTTTGCTTGCCCATTCTTAAAAATGGAGTTTTGTTCTAGACAAAATAATTTGTTTGAAACAGACATCAAGAGAGAGATCTAAGCAGATTTCAATGCATATTGTTTTCTCAAGTCATTTAAACCCATGATGTTATCTTCTACATATCTCAAGATATTAAGACTTCACTGAGATTTGCTTTCAATAACATTTTAAAAATAAAAAAGGTAAAAATTATACTCCCTCAGATTTTCATATGTATTCTTTCCTACTTCATTTTGAGAATTCTTGTTGCAACAGATATTTCAGAATATAAGAATATACTTGCTAGGCATTTTATATTTAGAAGCTCTTTAAAAATACCCATTTTAATAGAGAATAAAACTAACAAATATAAGAAAACTGCAATGATCTATTAATCCCACATCTTGAATATAACATACTGAAGTTCTGTAAACAGCTATTTTTATTTAAAAATGAATAATATTCCAATAGTTTTGGAATCTGCCTTTTTTCACTCAATATCATAAATCTCTCCTTTTCAAGAAATAGACAACCAATTTCAATAAATATACTTCTACAACAACAGTTTCAATCGTCAGGATAGATTTATTCCAACATTTGGGTTCTCAATTTTTTGTTATTATAAACAAATTTATAACTAAATCAAGACTAGACTCTTTTATCAAATCAAAGTAATTAAAGTGGAAGGCAAACTTCCAAAGGTAGCTAAGTTTTCATTCGGTGCAGTGCAAGGTTATTTAATAAAGGAGTATGGTTTGTTAACCACTACCTTTTATTTAATCATGGTCACAAACTAGCTTTTATGTTTATTGTTCACTTCTTTTCCAGTTTTTCTATCTATTTTTTGTCAGAAACTTTTTGATTCTTTATATCACTGTAATTCACTTCCTTCCAGACTTGGCAAAAACTGGATTATTTCTTGGGCCTATTTTGACTTTCACATAAGCGTTTACGCTTACGGGAGTATTTCTGGGTGGATTTTATGCAGAAGGTGGAACAGCTCTGTGGATACGTCATGTCTAATGGGAAATCTAGAGATTGGGGTGGATACTGTAACTACTAAAATAAAAATGTCTTTTAATAACAAAGGTACATCCTTTTTTATACATGTCGCTTGTATGTTGAACTGTCACTCAAATGTACTTAACTTCATTGGACAAGGTACAAGGCTTGCCAATTTCCAAATCCTGTCAATTCTAAATTCCTGGTGGTCATTCTGAAGCTGCAATTATTTAAAACACAATATAATTTTATTTTAAATATAGCTAACTTTGTTCTAATATGCTTTCCTCAGCCCCAAATACATTTACCTTTTAAGTCTTAAAAATGACCTTTCTGGTAGGAACAAAAGAAATTTAGCCACTCCCCACTGTGAGGAGACTCTAACCATTTCTCACAATATAGGACCTAGAGAAAGCCCTGAATGTGTGTGCCAAGCCTGCAGGTAGGGGGGTGGGGAGCTGTTGGAGAAGGAAGGAGAGACACAAGTGAAGGGAAAGGGTATTTAGCCTCTGTCTTCTAAGACTCCAGATTATTTCAGAATAAGGAAGTCATATTTTTTGTTTTAATCAAAGATTTTAGAAAATACCATCAGAAAAAATTTCAAGTTTCACCAAAAATTATTTGAACAAAGATGCAGAATTCATCAGATTATGTTATAGAGACCAGTATGACTTAATTATCCCTAGATTTTATGAACAAACTTTATTGACAGAAACCAAACTTATTGTCCAAAGTGATAACATATCAAAGAAATACATATCAAAATCTGCTGCCATTAATTATAGTTTTTAACATTTTTATTGCATTTACAATGTGTGGAACATTATAAGGATTTACAGTAGAAGCCAAATATCCCAGCCCTTAGAAATCGAATAGGAAAGATTGGATGAACCATACATAAATACTTTTGAACACGAGCATTGGAAACATACACGATTATAATTTTACAGGCTAATACAGTAACTGCTACATGTAACAGAACAGGCAGGAAAGGTAAAACACAGTGGTTAAGAAAGTCACTAGGGTGTGAAATAACTGTAGCTGGGTGGTACTGGATAAAGAGACAACATTGAAAATATGATTTTTAAAGGCAAAAACATCCTGCAAAAACATAGCTATCTCCTATGCACAACTGTGAGGTAGAATTCTTCCCACCCCGTTTTCTGGTTTCTTGACCACCATTTGGGGGACTTTCCTGTCCAGACGGTCCTCTCTCACACTGCTGTACCTGGGACTAACTAGTGGTATGTTTCTTACTATCCCTCCTACCCCCATTGAAGAAAGTCTTTAATGTTTAATTATCATTCTTATTTTACCTGCTGAAAACGGGTGGCAAAAGTTAGTAACATAGACAAACCAGTGCCGTTTCTTCTAGCTAATCTATCACCAGCCTTGGGTAAGTGCTTTCATCTTTCAAGGAGTGAAAATAATGCAAAAATTTCAGACATAGGAACCCCTCTGGGAGCTGTTTTGGGCAGACAGGTATTTGCCTCCCTCAAATAACACCAACTGCCTACTGTGAACAATGCCATTTCTATCCCAGACCCACTTCTAATATTTCAAATATGGATCACAAAAATAGTTCACAGCTTTCTACACATCCAAAGTATAGTGAAAATCCAAGACACAGTACAACCACATTGGAAAAAGGTACTTCAGTTTCTTTTAAAACTACCCTATGACACAGAAATTCTAATCCTAGGTATTCACCCAAGAGAAATGAAAGGCTATGTTCACATAAGACTTATGTTAAGAATAATCAAGGCAGCTTTATTTATAATTGCCAATACTGGAAACAGCTCATGTATTCACAAATAGGAAAACAGATAAATTACAAAGTCATCATACGATGGAATACTACTCAGGAATAAAAAGGAGTGAACTACTACTACACCCAACAACACGGATAAATCTCCAAAACATGGTAAGGGAAGGCTTCTAGAAAGAGGACATGCTGTGTGACTATTTACACAAAAATCTAGAACAGACAAATCTGATTTATAGTAGGAAAAAAATAGTGGTTGCTTTTAGGGGATGGTGTGAAGACAAGGATGGACTGGAAAGGGCCATGTGGAAATTTTCTGATAACGTTTTATGTTTTGATAGCACCTTACACATTTGCCAAAACTCAGGGGATGCATACTTAAGCCCTATGCATTTCACTGTATGCTAATTTTACATAAAAGGAAAAATGTAAGCAAACGTTGAACTCTAGTTTATGCTGAAGTATTTGGCAGGAAGTGTATCGATGTCTATAATTTAAAATGTACCAAAAACTAATCTGCATCAATGAATTGATGGACATGTGATAACAAAAGCATAGTTAATGGTAGCATCTGGGTGGTGAGTACATTGTAAAACTTTATATTTTTATGTTTGAAAATTTTTACTAAAAATTATTGGGGGAAAGAATCCAGCGTGTAATGCTTACCAAATAATGCCGCTGAGAACTTCATTGCCGATCTCATAGCAACATAAACACCAAATTATTCTAATCAGTGTCAATTTAGAAACTTAAGAACGTGTGAAAGGAGATTCCTGAGTGTGAGGTGAGCAACCAGTTCTCCAATCTATTCTAGCTCAAAATTGTCAAAGTGACTTTACAATCCTCTCATGCCTTAAAAAAAAACACAATGCATATACTGCTGGTGTATTCTGAGCAAATTTGTTGGCTGTGTAGCCTAATGTAAGAAGTAAGATGAAGAAACATTTTTAAGAGGGAAACTAAGCATAGAAATTGTTTTTACTTTGACTTCTAAACTGAAAAAGAACCAGGGAAACTCTAATAGAGATGCTTAGGACCAAAACACAATGTGAGGCTTGATTATAGCAAATGGGCTCCTGCGGTCTGAAGGGAAGGACATCTGAATCCTCCTCCTGTCTTTCTCTGAGGGATGCATCTAGGGACACCCTAAAGAGATGGCATTTGACTTGGAAATACTAAGATGACTCCTTGAGATTCACTAAGAATGGCTTCAGACTTCAATAGCCTTTTGTCAGAAATAGTTTTCCACATGCCTGACTTAAAATCTGTAACACCACTGCTCTTAATATGTAGCAGTTGGCAACTATTTTTAGTTATTTGCTAAGAAATCTTCTATTATTATGTATAGGTATTATATGTATTGCTGCACACAAGTTCTTAAACAAAAATAATCTTGATTCTTGTAAAAACGTGCTCACTGCTTTCAAAATACTTAATCTTGGTCCTGGCTTTCCTTTGATCTCTAAGTTCTTCATGTTCTAGCATTGGCTCTGCTTTTTCTTGAAGCACACAGACTAGCGTTGTCCAAGTTTGCTTTAAAATATTAGTCATGCTATTCGGTGTCGTATCCATAACCTTTTTCAGTCTTAAACATTCCCCTGAATTTATGCTACTTCATGGAGCATCTTTAGTTCCATCACTCCGTATTACAGGACCAGTCTTTTCTGTTACTGTCACTGTCCAAGCTTACGAAGACTGCTTTCTTCCCAACAGCACTAAGCAGAGTCACAAGTCATGTCTTTTACCTCATTCCTAGGACACTTTATAAATATCTTAACAGACTTGTGCTCTTGTTGCTACAGGTTGGTGCTGACTCACTAAGACCTGAGTATGACTTTCTTTTACCTTCTTTCTTACTTACTAATGGAATTGTGTCATGCCTTGTCAACCCTGAAGCAGATGATGCTCCTCACTTGTCTTCCATCTTGCTGGCCTATCGTCCTACCATAACAGTTCATTTATCAGATTTAAAAGTCTTATTTACTGATGAGCTCACCTTCTCCACCCTCAGTATTTTCAGTCCGTAATTCTGAATGAAGGGGATGGAGCTTAGGGTGGTGAGCATAAACAATGTGCCATATCCCCCAGACCCCATGCGTATCCTCTGAGACACGAGTAGGATTAAAGAATGCTCTGTTCTCTATTCTGAAAGGATAACTATAGTAATAATACCTTCCACTCTGGATAACATTTTAATTTTCAACACTTTTTTTTAACAGGATTGTATTTCATTCTTAAAAGTTGATATGATTTCTCTGTTTTACAAACCCAGAGAAGATAAGTGATTTTTACCAGCCAGTAGATGGCAAAGCCAGGTTTTGAAGTCAGATATTCAAACTCCAAACTCTTTCCATTATATTCACTACAATTCTTATATTGGCTTTTTATGATCTTTTCTCTACTATTCTTGCCATTATTTATGATTCTAACCTAGACTTTTCATAGCATACACTGAAGTCAGATAATGGCAGATGTTAAATCTTCATTTTGCTTCATCAAGGTATTTATTGCTCTACATATCAGAAGAGTATTTTCTACTCCCAACACAAGCTTTTTATTTTGAGAACTGAAAGTCAACAATGGTAAGTTTGCCAATTAGGAAACTGTCCAGCTATGTTCCAGCCCATCTTTTTAACCCTAGAAAATATTCCCTTTGCAGGTTTAAGGAAAGACACCCCAATGACACAACTCTTGTCACTGATGATACTGATCTTAGTTTCCTGTACCATTTCCAACAGGCTCAAGATGTGGAGGACTTTAGCAACCAGGGGATGTTTAGTTTTTAGTAGCCATAGTACTTTACTATGGTTCTATGAGGATGGGAAAAATACACAGTAATATCCAATGTCTCTGGCAAGGAACTTACAATGTAGTAGAGAATGCTGAATTCTTTCTCCAAATGTAGACTGTACAGTGATACAGGGTCAGCTAATCTCACAATCATGCCACCGGTTACAATGGGTTTAGATCAGAGAGCATGGTTTGCTCAGCACTGCCAGAAAACTGTCACGTTCATATCAAGGAGTATGTGACTAAAACTAATAATAGTAAACTAAATACCACACCATATGTCAACTGATGGGGTCACGAAACAAACAACAAACATGTTAATACGAGGCAACACTTTGGAACACTGGCCAATTTAAACGCCTACAAAGTAAGAGAAATATCCAACCTTCTACACAGCAATGAAGCCTAGACCTGCCATTAACATCCCAGCTGGCAGGCTGAGCAGTTTCATCATCACCACCAATGAGTCATCCTATTAGAATAAGGTCACCAACAATGAAGACTTGGAATAAAGCCAATTGTATCTGAAATGAAGTTATCATCCTTGCATCATAACTCTGCCGGGTTAGACATATGTGAAGAACAGATGCTCAAACTGCCATCAAACATTGAGCTTACACAGGAGCAAATACACAATAAGAAGGCAAAAGAAAAAAGTAAATCCTCCAAACCAACAGAACAAAATGAAACTAGCCCAATTAACACTTCAATAATTCCCTGAGATGGGCTAAAGTAATGTGGAAAGTTGTGGCATACACCAATTGGAAATGATGGTTCTTTCTCCGTTACATTTGCAGGCCAATGTTAATTTATGATGTACAAACAGTTTGTGGCTTGCAAACAGACTGCAGTCACTTCCTTAACATGTATTCTAAGCGAACTACAACCCTATGAAAAAAAATCACATTAGAGCGTTGTTGGGTTTTCACTCACAACTGTATGTGTGTATACAGATATACACATAGAAAGTAGCAGCAAATTTACAAATAAAGAGCAACAATATTTATTAAGTTAAAAGCATATTCAGCGTCATCTGAAATACTCAAATTACAAATAACATTTCCAGATACTATCTTATTTTACTCTTGCTGTAGGCAGGATAGCTTAAGGCATATAAAAATTAACTCATTTGACAATAAGTAGGTGAATTGATGGTAGAATTGAATCTCATTCCTTATAATCTAGTTAGTTTCTAGCAAAGTCTTAATAGAAGCATTCTAACTACTCTGAAATTCAGTAGAAGAAATAGATATTGAGTATAACTAAATATCTAAATTAGGTAATATTTAAGTATCCAAAATACCAAATGATTTCCTTATGAGTAGATTCATTTATAATTTAATTCACTCCTAACTTTAGGAAATATGTTAGAAACACACTTCAGACTACAATATAAGAGGGATTATTACTGATGCTACAATAGACCATTCACATACACGGGAAGTGAACAACTACTATGCATGAGCAAAGGACTGGGAACAAAAGTCCCAGGAGACTCCTTCCCTTGAAAGAGCTTACAATGTAGCAGGTACAGACATAAACAATTGTAGCATGTGGTTAGTTAGCACCATCATGAAGACCGAAACAAAGAATCATGAAGGTTCACTCATAGAAATTAAGCCCTAAAAGACTGAGAGAATTATCAGATAATACAGAACTTTCTGGATGTTCTCAGAAGCAGTGGCAGCATAAGACAAGAGGGAGCAGTTGAATCTTGCTGCCAGATTTTCTGGCATGTCTGACTAGAAAAAAAGGCTGCACCTTTAACCAAAATTGCCACAAGAGAAAGGTGAAAACTATGATGAATAACTTCATCTAGGTTGAAATGTCAAGCAGCAGGTAGTTCAAAGTACAGGTTTAGAATTTTGGACCAGATACATAACACAGAACATTGGGATAAAATAGAAACCCTAAGAATGAGATACCTCCAGAAGCATTCTGAAGAAGGAAATCTGAGAGAACACATTCTAGTAGACATATTTTAAATAAGAGTCATGTGACTGTACTCACAGTTATGGCAGAGGACAACATCTTCAAGGGAGGAGACACTGTCCAGGAAACAGCATAAAAGATTGAGACTGCTCAATGGTGTACGTGTTGCAGAGACAGAAGGATAAGGGGTGCAGACTGAGAAAAAAATCACTCAGTTCAGTAACTGGAAGCCCACTGAGAACAGTTTTGCTCTAGCGCTGTGTAACAGCAGACTGCAAGACACTGAGCAGCGAGCAGAGAGGATGCGGGGCAATGGAGGTGGATTTCTACAGGAAGTCTGGCAGTGAAGGAGGCTGAAGAGACCGCAGGTTCAGAAGGAGTTTTTTGCATTGGAGGATACATAAGCATTTTTGTAGACCATGAAAAGGAACCAGCATACAATTCTTTGCATAATTTTGTATTGATCACAGACTAAAAAACTATTTCTAATCTTTTTCAAAAACATTTTCTGAAATAAAAATTAGCACAAAAACGAAATATGTACTTTACAATTTAAACTTAATATAAACTTAAAAGCATTAGCATTTTATAAACTTTATTTCTAAAAGAGTTGTACAGTTTTTGTTATTAGACTACTTGAGAATTTTGCTTCTAGTGTATCATGAGAAATTAAATTTTATTAACAGCTGCTATTTTAGTTCCAGAAAGATTACTCTGACATAAAGGATTACACTTATTATGTATACCTCCTTTCCCAGCCCTCCTCCCCTAAAGACAAAGTATCTTCAGGACAGTTAATAATTTGGATAATATTTTTCAAGTTGAAGAAGAGAAAAAATTAGAAATAGTATTCCACTATTCATAGGTTCTTAAAGATCTAAATTGTTCTTCACAATTGTTTTTCATGATAAAACATGCTTATTTATTATATACACATGCTTACATATGAATATCCTGACTAAAACACATGCAACCAACATGACAAAAACAAATATTAAACCATTCTCACAATCCTAAGAATGCCCTTTTAAACAAGGCACTCACGTTTAAAAATAGGATATAACCACCAAATTAAATAAGATGTTTAAAAGAAGCCTTTTATTAAGCACAAACAACTTTTAATACATTATCAATACAAATAGGAAAATGTCTTTTAATGAATATGATATATCAAAGATCTGAAGGTTTTCTTCGTATTGACACAATAAAAATAATCCATTCTGAGGAAAAATCACAAAGTAAAATTTTAAGGACACCACTGTCACTGTCTACTAACAACAGTTTAACTACAGCCTAAGTTCACGACATCACCTGGGGAGGAAGGGCAACCATTTTCCATAGAGAGAATCCCTAAACTCTTATTAGCACCATTCAAAGCTTATTAGCAGTTGTTCATCTACCAACTGACAGGTCAGGTAAAGCTTTAAAGCAAGTTTTCAGTGCAATGATTACAGTTCCTTCTTTTAAGATACTTGGAGTCTATGTTCTCAAAGCGTGTTAAATAATTATGCCTTGCTAGTTGCATGATGTTAACATGTAGAGAGAAATGTGTCATGGAAAGAAATGAGGCTTATTCTGGCTGTGAAATGTATCTTAACGTATTGTGCTAATGCGGTAGTGTGCCGATGCCATGCGGGATTATGAACTGCAGATCTGTGGGAAGCTGGTAGCTATTAGCTCTCTGCAGTCATCATTTCAGGATGTCGCAGCTGCTGCCTTTTGAGACTAACTAGTTTCATCCTGTCTCTGATGTGTTCTGCAGTAGAAGCCATGTCACTTGGACTCCCAAAATATTGTTCAGTTCTAAAAATCAAAACAAACAGAAAAACCCCAATCAGATTAATAGAAATCCATTGCCGGTAGTGAATGCAAAACGAAGCAAAAATTACCATAAAAATTATCTATGTGACATTGCATTAGTTCCTTGGTAGACCATATCATTTATCTTTGAGTAGTAATTCAATAGGAGAAACATTTTTTTTAAATGGCATAAAATACATTAAGACATGTTGAGAAAAATACATTAATGGTATAAATTTCATATCATGCGTACTTATGATAATCTCAATAAACCAAAGAATGAAATCAAACAATGCAACAATAAACAAAACAACGTAACACTGGAGATATTCTGGTTTTCAGTTTTGGGTCCATAAGGATACACAAATATAAAATTTGTTTGTGTACGTCACTGCTAAGGGCTATGTACACCAACTGTCTAATACAGCTGGCAAGTAAAATATCTATTTAATGTTAAGCCATCATTTGGGACATTAACAAAATCATTTCATTTTATCCTACTTGCAAAGATACCATACTCAGAGTCACAAAATCTTAGAGCTGGAAGAGTTCTTGGAAATTATCTGGGTAAGCAATTCATTTTTTAGATCAGAAAACTAAGGCCTATAAATCACTTCACCAAGATCACAGAGCAGAAAAACCAGAATTTGAACCGGGGTCTTCAAGCAGTGAATCCAGGGAGATCAGCTCATTTATTTGCCCAGGAGAATGTTACAAAAGATGAATGTGAATAGTTTACTGTCAAACAAACTTACATAGCATAAAGAGATTATCATATAAAATGGAATAACATAATGCCAAATACTAAAGGCGGTGGTTGTGAAATTTGAATATAGAGCGCTAACTTACTGTTTTATCTTAAGATGAGGAAATGACACAGGGACTATTGTGGAACACAGGAGGAGAAGCCCAGCAAAAACACAAGGGAAGATGCTGCTAGGCTGACCGAGTAGAATGGGAGACTGTGACAACTGGCTGCAAAATGTAGACCGTGGGGTTGGGGGAGTGTCCTGGAATGGAACAACCAGAAGCGGCCCTCTAATATTGTTACTAGCTGAATTTATAAATTTTTGGATTTTATTCTCTTTTATACATTGCAGGTGTATAACATGACTATAGGCTACTTCTGCTTGTTCAAGTTTAGGTATGACTAGAGATTATCTAAGCATAGACTATGAATAATATCCTTTCAAGGAAATAAAATTATGTCTTTTCAATATTAATTCCAAATAATCATTTTAAGTTCATGATACAGTAGTAGTGGCACTTACTACGTGTCAGATTTGTTTTAAGTAGTTTACATAGATTTAGCTCATGTAATTCCCCCATCCCCATAACCTGAGGAGTTATGAAGACCATATCCCTATTTTAAGATGAGGGAACTGAGGCACAGAGAGGTTAAGTGGCTTACCCAAGGTGTTACAGCTAGTAAGTGGTGGAGCTGAGATTTAAACCCAAGAAATCTGGTTCCAGAGTCCACAATCCTACCCACTACACCATACTGCAAGGTAAGGACAGTTGTATTCAATGCTCTGGCTTCTCTACTGTTTGAATTAAATATCCTCTGGATTACCTCTCAATTATTTTCACCAAGAAGGTCTAGATCCTCAGGAATAAAGCCCCTTGAGATTCATTTACTTATTTATTTACATGAGATTATTTCTTATTTTATCATCAACTAATTGAAAAGGAAAGGAATGTGGGAAGGACCCCATCACTTTACAAATAGAGAAATGAGGATTTCAAATAGCACAGTGAAAAGAGAACAGGTATGGAGCCAGACAGACCTGAGACTATCCTAATTCCACTCAGAAACTGTGAATTCCTGAGCATCTTACTGAATCTTTCTGAGCTTCAGTTTCTTCAGCTGTACATCAGAAAATAATTATACTGGCCTAACACTCTTTGGTCAAAAATAATGAAGGTGAGGTGTCTAACTTGGTGCTTGGTATATATTATGAGCTTACTAAACTAAACATGTGCCCCTTCCCCTCCCCTGAACGAAGCCCAAAGTCACCCTACTCCCTATCATCACAGCCAAGGCCAGAACCCAGGATGTCAGCCTAGTCAATGATCTTTCTTCTACAATAAGCTGTCAAGAAGTAACATGCTTGACAGCAGCAAGTACCAACTGCTACTGTTCTTAAAAGCTGAGTTTTTATCTCTTTTTATTTTAAACCAATTTATTGTAGGAATTGTGGACCAAAGCTAATTTACTTAGCTTTTTAAAAAGCAGATTTTCCTCCCTTAATGATTTCACTTTAAGACCTCATTGATAAAAGACAGAATTATAAGAACATGCACCATACCCATCAGGATAAACTACAGGAACAGTTAATCTATCCAAAAGTGATTTTCCAACTGCTTCAATTTCATCAAATTGCTCCTCATCATTAATAGCTTCAGGCTCTTCTGGACAGTCTTGCAAAATCTGCAACAAAGAAAAGGGCAGCATCAATCAAGACACTGAAAGGGAATCAAGCTCATGCAAATTTAGTAGACTGAAAGTGTTTTTGTTTTGTTCTTAGGATCTTCACGTACACCAATATACAAAAGTGACCTATTACAGGCAAGGCTGGCTCAAGAAATTCAAACAAAATGAAATACATAATCCCTACTGATAATATATAATTGGAGTTTTAAAAAGTCTACAGTGATTTTCAAGAAAAAATAACAGTAGACTACTATTCGGAAAAGAAGTTCAAACTGTGCTTAAGAAGTATGCTTTCATTCATAAAGTAACTATTTATTAAACACTTACTATGTATTTATTTAGCAAGTTGGGATGCGAATGAAATATAGATTTTGACCTCAAGGAGTTTACAGACTTCAAATATGAAAGAAGATATAAATACAAAACAACACATACTCAGAGTACAAACACATAACTGATGTGATGACCTAGCTGGACACTTTATAGTTATTTAAAAAACTGATCTGTTGACTCGAATTAACTGATGTAAACTGATAAGGCTATAATTCAAATATAGTAAGTTCTACAGTCTTTCATAAGATATGTTTTTCCCTTAACTATTACCATTTAAATTTAACTACAAAAGAAAAGAAAGGGAAAAAAATGCTATAATTTTTAATAGTTAAGTCTACAGGTATTGACTGACACTAGTCAATACAGGAGCCACATGTGGCTAGTGAGCACCTGAAACATAGCTAGTCCAAACTGAGATATGCTCTAAGTCTAAGATACACACCAGATTAAAAAATAATAACAAAAAAATAATAAATTTAACTACAAGAAAAAAAAAGCAAAATTTGGGGGATGGAGAAGAAAAAGGAGTATTTATTTTTGCAACTTTTTTTACATTATACTTTACTTATCCAATCATGCTTATTTCAGCGTTGCTCATAAAGGATATTTTATATTCTCAGATTCTAGATTCAGTTTAAATATTTTCTCAATCATCATACTATACAATTTGCGTATAGTTCTGGTTATATTTATGCTTACTGATATGAAACAGAACACAGTCAAGAGGAAAATAAAATATGATAATAAAATGCTTTACATAAGTTTGCACAGTAAAATAACCTATAATCGAGTTTATTATAAGCATGATAAAGGCCACATAGCAGAAAAAATAGGAACATCAACTTTCCATGAAAATACTCTCAACCGTATTTATTCTTACATGACCTCTTATAGAGGTCTAGATTTTTAAATGTCCTTGTAGCCACATTTTAAAATCAGTATCCTAAAAAGTTGTCGGTGGTGTGAGAGATCTGGCCAGTGGTCACCTCCGTACAGGAGGGAGGGGCAGCAGGAGCAGTGTGACTAAAAGAGGGTGGGGAGCTTGTGAGGTTAGTAACGTTCTGTTGTTTGACCAGTGCACTGATTACACAGGCATGTTCGCTTTGTGAAAATTCATTGAGCAGAACATTTATGATCTGTGTACTTTTCTAAGTTAATATTATACTTCAATAAAAGTTTTTCATTAAAACAATCAGTAGATAAACAAGTTAAGCCATTTTGTATACTTTCATTTATCATCATCAGGCCCATTTTAAACTAAGACAGTGACCCACAGAGTTCAGAGACCAGCTCAGAAAGAGTTAACTGTGGATCTTTCCCAACAGATGTACTGCATAACACAGACAGAAAGTGCTTGATTCCTGAGGTTCCTGGCCACATCTCTTTTGTTCTCCACGCTAGGTTATCACATTTACATCTCAGGTTTCTCATAACTTAAATAGTATTGAACATGCCCTACATATAAACTCTCACTGTAAGAGATCAAAACAAAGTTAACTACGTAATAAAGCTTCTCTTCAGAGTGGAAATGTAAGGCTTAGGTGCTATAAATTTTCACTGTGCAGAGCTAAGAAAAAGGTTCTATTGAAAATTTGCCCAAATAACACTGCATGTTTCATTTTTGGTTTCTGAGACTAATGAATTCATTAAATAATAAATTCTAGAAAGAATCTTTAAAGACAACACATGAGAAAAGAGTTTTGTTTTTATCTTTCTTCTCATTGTTTCAGTTTGACAGTCTCTACTTTAAATATTAAAAAATTACAAAGTGCCCTTTTAAAAAATTCAGGAAAACTAGCAGTAGTTGCCAAAGCAAAGCTTCCTTTCCTGGTATAATGAGATGGGAGTTACAACACCCTGAAGAACAAAGAGCACACTCTGGGCATCAGGTCTGGCGAGGAGAGCAGCACTGCTGAGAGAGGACTCCTGGATGGTTCTGGATTTCTCCAACCTCAGGACTCCAGCACTGGTGTGGATTACTAAGAGAATTTGAATGAACTCTCTAAGATAATATATTAAATGCAAACAAACTTTAAACAATGGAATTAACGTAAATTTGAAAAAAAGCCCAGACTGATCACAGAATTACATTATAAAATTAACACATTTTAAACATACACAATAAAACTATTGAGACTACACTTTAAAAAAAGCAAACCTTTTCGGCATTTGAGTGGAACGCAATAGCCATTTCCAGCCTGTGCACCCTCTCTTCAGATGCTACTGTAAACTGTTTCCACACTCTGTTCAGTCGAGGAAGCGTCTCCCCGGAGGACCGAGAGGTACAGCGCAAAGACTGGCACAAGACAACCGTGGCCTGTAGCAACTGCCTTCCATAGTCATAAGTGCTCTAAAAAAGAAAAAGTAAACTTGAAATTATAATTAAAGAGTTCTGAGAAGAGGGACAGGAAAGTGTATAGGAGGAATGTGGTTGCAATTAAGTAACACTACTAGAAACCAATACTGAATGACTCCGCTGGCACTTATTACTACAAATATCTGCATGTATAAATAATGAAGGAGAAGCAATACTTTTCTTGAATTTTTAGTGAGTCTCCTTCTTGTTACGCTTCCCTCTCTCACTGTTTTCCCTATCTCAGTCTGCCCAATTCCACCAGCCAAAAAGAATGTTTGCTCACTGAATCAAAACAAGTGGGTGAAAATGGGCACTTTATATTCCACATGAGAAACCACAACTGTTACACTGTGAACTCAATTATTAGGGAAATAAATTAAGATACTTTTCATATGCAAAAAAAGTCTGTATGGTTACACTAACACTGGTGAGATGCAGAAACTGGGGGTCCTAATTTCTATATAATTAACGTATAATTCACGTTAACTTTTGTGAACAGTTGGAATGCCTAAAAAATGCCATAACATATAACATAAATCAGAGAGAGCACACAGAACTTGTATTCAGGGAAACATAAACCCTCTCAAGTTTATGCAGGCTAGTTTTGATGCAGAGCTGACATTTTCTTAGTTCTGTGATATTTCTGGAATAACATAACTAACCTTCTTGGACTTGGAGGGTTAAGCTACATTATAATCATGCAGAAAGCTATTCAAACACTGAGCTTGTAGAAAAGGAAGATAACCAGTTCTGCACCTGTGCAACATCAACAAATTTTCTATGCTTTTCCAGTAAAACTTTGGTCTCCTGCGCATCATCGCCCAATCTGATGTGGGTCTTAAGCAGGGCATCCAGAAGTTCACTTAGCCACTCTACTGCCTAAATGAAAACAAGTAACGGTGAAGCTGGATCCATAACTCTTTACTTATCATATCAAAACATCATATTTGTAAAAAGAAAGATTGTTATCATACAATTAATTAATCCATCAATTATACCCTAAGTCCTTAATAGCTTATTTCATTCAATACCAAGCTACATGAATTAATGACCACTCCACCCCCTTAAAACTTTTAAACTCTAAAGACCTGTTAAAGAGAAGCACTCTTTTAAAATTAATATCACGATTTATATTAATAGAAGATCACGTTTATGTAATATAGATCTTATTGGAATCTCATTACAGATTTATGTTACTATTTAAAAATCATAAATTTCCTCTATGTCAAGCTGAAACAATGTTCTCTAACGCTAAATACACAAAGAGAGGAAACTGTTTATCGGGTTGAAAAACCTTCTTGTGGGTTAAAAAGAAATGTGCTACACCACTCTTTATCTTGGGATGTAACTGACAATTAAGTTAACAATAATATATAATAAATAATCCCAATTTCTAGCTCAACAGAGGATTTCATTGACAAGATAAGTCAAATGAGACCAGTAAGATAACTGGGAATACAAAACTTTCTTATTTCAACAGTATAAACTAGAACCTGACTTAATGAATTTACTTTCTTACGACCATGAAAAGTACACTTTTGTTTACAGTTAGGTGAAGTCAATATTCTAGGAAAAGACAACTACATAATGTGCCTGATTGATCCTTACCTGGGCAGCATCTTCTTCACATTTAAATAACTGCACCATCTGAAGCATCTTTAACCTTCGCACATCTACCATGTCTTCACATCTAATAAACCCAAACATAAATTCAGGATATCATTTCAGTTTGGTTGATAACTATTACAATGTCATCATCTGGCACACATGTTGTATAGGATACTAAAATACTTAGTCCACACTAGGAAGACTGCAACTATTTTGCATTGATTTGTAAGAATTTTAAGTATATCTATATCTATGTTACATCAAAACCTCACAATACCTGAATGATAACTGAATCAGAAACCCTCTTGAGGATAGCATGGATTCTGCAAAATACTGAAGCAAAGCATAAACACAGTAGTACACTAAAACCCAAAGAAATCTCCATTGCCAGTTAGCATTAGACGAGCTTCAAAAATAAAAATGTAGTTTCTCAAACACTAATTTAGAGGATGATGCTCCAAGGAAATTAAAAAAATTAATACTTTTCATTATATTACATTACCCAGAGTAATATCTAATATTGCATTAAAAAAAAACTCCACCTAATTTTATAAGAAGAAAAAAACTCTACTGATCTCTGGGTGTAGAGAAATACAATTAAGAGTATTTTTAATTTCACCAGCAGCTGCCTGGATAACACAGAGATTAAAGTTTTAAGGGGACTCGATCTAACTCAGCTCTGGTCCAGTCCCTTCATTCCACGTCCTTTGGGTGAAAAGGGGGAAGCTCCCCGCAGACGCAAACACCACCAACAAGTGACCCAGGAGGGACTGGCTCCATGACAGCTCATGCTCTTAAAGAAGCTCGATAACAACACAGCAGTCATGGTCACAGGGCTATTTTTTATAAGGACGTCCTCAGTAAAAGCCCATAATACATTGTTAAGATGTAACTTGGTTAAAGTAATTCTACAAGGGACTGAAGGAAAGTGATGATGATTATTTCTAAAATCTGAAGCTAAAAAACAACGTAAGACTTTTTAATGAAGATGATATACACATATTCAACACATACTGTCAGGAAGTAGATAACGTGCCTGAAAAATATAAGACATGGTCTCTACTATTAAGATGGTCTCATTGTGGGAGATGAACTCAAATAAACAATATGATAAACACTACTGTGGAGTTGTGTAAAAGGTTTTATGGGGGTAGGGAAGAACAAGTGACTAACTTGCCTTAAAAATCTAAAAAGACTTCCAAGGATAAGCATCCCTGAGTCTTGAAGAATAAATAGGAATCCACTAGGTAGAAAACGAGGAAAGAAGTACCTAAAGACTCATGGAACACGGCATTCAGGAAAGTGGAAAATGTGCAGTTTTGTGGGAAAGTTACAGGGGATACAATCATGCAGGACTGGATTATGAAGGGTCTCCTTCACTATTCCAAGGAGACTGAACCTCATCTGAGAAAACAGGAAGTCACTGAGAGGGGTTTTATGCAAGGAAGTTATGTGATGAGATGTGCACTTTACAAAGATTTCTCTCATGTACAACAGACTAGCAAGGAGCAAGACCAGAGGCAGTTAAGAGAGAAGATCTAGAACAGAGAACTGTTCAGGATGCAGAGACAGCAGAACTTGGACATTTGATTAGACTGTGAGGGATGAGGAAGAACAGGATTTTAGGAGAAATCCCAAGTTTGGTGGCTAATGATAACTTTGACCTAGACAGGAAATGAAAGGAGAAGAGCAAGTTTTGGGGGAGAATGATTCCAACTGGACATATTAAGTTTGAGGGGCGTATGAAGCATCCAGGTGGAGATACTCAGTAGGCAAGTGGAATGACGGGTCTAAAGCACAGGAGAGGAGTCCAGGCCAGAGCCACAACTACTCAAGTATGATCATATTAATGAAAGTCATTGAGGTAGTGAGACCGTGAAGGGGGAACACAAAGTGTGAAAAGAGAAGTCAGCCTCAGAACAAACCCTGGAAGCAGCAAAATTAGCTAGAAGACAAGAAAGCAGGGAAGGAAACAAAGAAACAGTGCCAGGAGGAGGATCGTGAGGGTGTTTTCAAAGAAGACAAAGTTGTTATGGAATTTCATGAAGAAAGCAAAAGTCAGTTGTGTCTAATGCTATTCAGAGTGATCAAGCAATGTCAGGACCAAAAGCACGCCCTGGATTTTGAGCAAGATGAAGCATTTACTACATATGGCAATTACAAAGTCACTGATGACATCACTAAGAGCAAGTTCAGTGAAATGGAGAGGGTAAAAGTCAGACTGAGGAAGGTGGAGAGAGGTAGTGAGGAAGTGGTATGAGTGCAGATTAGACCTTCAAATGACTTCGCTGTCAGGAGGGAAAGCTCCAGGGCTAGAAGACAAAGAAATGGTTGAAGAGGAAGGTATATGCATGTGTGTAATTAATTTTTTTTTTTAAATAGGAGACATTTAAGCATTTAAATTAGGGGGAGGGATCAGAGTAGAGAATGGGAATTGACAGTGAGGAGACATGAGGGTACGTGGAAAGACTGGCTCTGATCAGAGCAGGGCTATATCATCCTTTGTGATAAGAATAAATAATGAAATGCCTAAGTTTGCAGATATGAGGGCAGATGAAACTTCTGCCTAATGATTGTTTTCTCTGTGATGCAGAGGGAGCGTTTCTGTGAGGTTTTGTTAATGACCTTAAAATTTCTAAGTGTGCCAAAATTTCATACAACTACGCTAGACTGTGTATTATTGCACATATTAATTTAATCCTTTACTTTGCAATACTTTGCAGTTGCTATTGCAAATTGAATTTTCAAAGAATCCTTGAAATTACTAGTTCTATATCAAATGAAACCTTTTAAACATTATCTTACCCAGAGTCTACTGTATAATCCTTCTACTGTAAATATGAGAACAATGGATGTGCAACAATTTGTGAATATGAAGTTTAGATGAAGAAACAAATCAATGTAGATGACAGCTTTAATAGCAACTCTAAACCAAATGAAAGGAAAAGCAAAATTCTCCAAAAAGGGTTATCTTAAAAGACAGAAGAGTCATAGCTATGCTGAGGATATGGAATATGAAATACATCAGTGTAACTGAAATTTTTACTACTCCTTAAAAAAGGGGAAAGGTACCCATTAATTGAACACATTGTCATTATTTGTTAGTACAATTATATATGGTAATTATTACATTCACCAAACCTACTAAACACCCAATATATAACAGGTAAGAACTTTTACTTTGTATGGAAAATATAAATTATATCACTCTTTTTATTTTAATTAATATTGTCTTAGCAAAAATTAGCATTAACGATCAAACTTTGCCTTTGTTTCCTAAGCTGCATATCTTCCATCACTCCTTGTATGTGGTCCACATTTTCTTTATTTTCAATGGTTACATCTTTTCCATAGGCCCAGGATGCCTGATTGGAGATCTGATCCAGAAGACCTTGACCTTTTTCACGCAAACCTTGCAATCCTACATCTAAAACAAAAGTTACTAGATTTAATCTCTGAAACAATGGAGGTGCTTTCCCTCCCTCAAGTAAGTCCTCTCAGCAGATACTGTACTTGGATTCCAAGTGTAACAGCTTTGTACATTTGGGATGGAGTCCTCTGAACATTTCAAGCAAAAAAATCCCTTTAAACGTGCCTCAAACTGGGGGCTCCCTATCATGCCAAATTCTCCCTAAAGAGAATTTCCAAAAGGTGACTTTCCATAGATAATAAGTACTTTTCAAAACTGAAAGCAGGAACAAAGTGTGAGAATTTCTATTTTGATGAGTAAGATTTTTCAATTTTTTTCCTTTCTGCTTTTATGTAGTCCAGTTTTTAGGAGAACAAGGCAAATACCTTGTTCAAAAAAATGTATAAGAGTTGCAAGACTTCAAAACTCTCCAGCAACGTACTATCACTATAAAAAGATGCTGAACATTTTGGGCACAGGCACTGTCCAGCTTACACCCAAGGAAGCAACACTTAGGATATGTTTACAATACTTCAAATCACGTAAGTATACAAGAATTCTTTTTCCTTTTTTAAACGAAAAGTATGGCTCAAGAAAACTTCTGACATTTTGAAATAAATTTCATTTGGTATTTAAATACTAAATATGTACTATGCATATCATCTGTTAAAATAACAAAGGCTACAAGCAGGTAAAGGCCAATACAAATATGATTTTCCAAACCCATTCCCTCAAGTCCTTTTCAGTAATTAATTCGGTGCAATCATGTGTCACCATTTTTTACTCAATCTCTCCCTTAAGTTTCTGCTTCCTTTCCTCCATTCCCCTTTGCCCTCCTGTCCCACTCAATACAAGCCCCCTTCCCATTTTTACATCCACTATCTACCTCTCCAGCCTCGACCGAGGGAAATTCCCTGTATTCCTCTTGTAGTAAAATTTAAAAGGCACTGGTGGCAAGTTAGAGAACCAGCTTAGTAAAACTGGACCATCCTCCCCTTGGAGAGTATGCAACCTTGGCAATATTCCCAGTTTGGAGAAACAAATGCACAGAACCAAACCAACTATTTTTTCACAAGGTTAGGATATAGCAACAACAAAAATCATTGCATAAAACACAGTCTTGGGCATACAGGGTTCACCACAGAACACTTCACAGCTAATTACAGTCTATGCATGCACTACAAGTAACTGTTCCTAGTATATGCAAGACACAGCACCCGTGGATATGGCTGGGGAAACAAGAACGGCTAAGGGGTCAATGCAGGAAGAGTGCCCTTTTTATACTAATTCTTCCTGCATTCCCTGTAAACAATTATAATTAGTTCAGCATAAGTTGACTTGTCTAACCATAGTAACGATATTTTTTAAAAAAGAACGCTTATGTTTCCGCATTTTTAAAATCTGCTTACCAACACTTTTCAGCTTCTCTTCAAGCAGTTTTAAAGTTTGCTGAATCGAGGCTCCATCAGCTGGTGCTACATCTACGCACAACATCCCTAACAGGCCATCCAACTGCTGAGACAACTAAAGCAGAGGGACACCAAAGAGATAACCCTGATGGAATCAGTATCTAAAGTGTTTAATGATTAATGAGGTTACCACAATTATAGTTGAAAAAGACTATGCTGTTAAAAGACAAGGACGACTAATTAGAATACATGTTATCTGAAAGACAGAACACAGACGCATGCAGCAGGAAGACGAAGATGTGCAACCACGCCAGGAGGACGTAAAAGAGCATGGAAACGTCCATTTCAATCTATGTTATAAACATGGAGAAATAATCAAAATGACACTTATCTGCCAGGTTGGGACATTCCATTTAGACAAAAAAAAGGTTTAGTTGCATGCAGAATGACTTAAACATTTTTTTAAAAATCAAGAAATTTTATCTCATTTCCCCCACCAGTAAATTATTTTACTGTTCCAGAAAAATAATTAGGAGACATGCAAACCTGCAAAAATTATGTGCAGATAAGTGTTCAGATAATTTGAAGAAAAGCAAGCAATCCGAGTAGACACTTACATCTTGGGCAACACCATGAAATTCAAGAGCTGCTTGTAAGAGATTCTGCCTAAATTCCAGCTGACTGGCCTGTCGATAACAAACATCGCTAAGTTGTTGTTGCAGCGACTTCAGTTCCACCAGATCTTCCTCATCCCCGGCATTTAAGAGTGCCGCAATTTGCTGATTAAGCTCCACATATACTGCAAACCATTCCTGCAATAGAGATGTTGTAAAGTAAATTAAGGGTCAAATTAGTTCCCAAAGAACTGTATTATATTTTATAATTTCCCCAGATAAACTAAGTAACATATATGAGAATTTTCTAAGGCAAGATTATTTAAATTGAAGACAAGAAGTTCCCATGCGCCAAACCCTTCCATTGTGGTCCCTGGAACTTGCTCCTGCCAACAGTAAAACCTCTTACAGCCTCATTCTGGCCTCGAAATTTTCCCTTCTTTTTCTTGTTCTGCATGAACCCAAGCCACCCTCAGAGAACAGTCAGCCCGCAGCCCTCCTAAATAACTGCTGTTTTTGTTTCCACAGCCTATATACCACAAGCCTGGAGGTTGGGGAGATGGCTGCCTCATTGCTCATTACTATTTCCAGGCCATTTCTTCTCTTGAAAACTGCATCTCCTTTGAGGTACACGCTGTCAGATGACATCCTTCCACCCTTTCCTATTGCATGCCCTCATCCATGGAGCTCGGCAGAGACCATTCCTTCATCTCACTGCCAGCCTTCTTTCAGACTTCCATGACATAGACACCCACCCAACACTCTGAATTCTCAGTTCCTTGATTCCCTCCCTCACTTCCAACTATCTCGTCCTCACCCCACCTCAGCTACCTACTCCAACAGAGATAAAATGTTGCCATTATTATATACTATGAAGCAGCCCCAAAATCTTAATTTCAAGAATCCCATTCTCTGACCACCAGCTACTGACTCTCAATTGACATCCTTCAGCATGGTCACTCCTACCACCCCAGGAGGCCCACCAATCCAGTGACCTCAGCATGTTTTACTGCCCAGCACTCAGGAGCCTCATGCCCTCATATCCTATATACATAGCATAGCCTCACATCCTTGGTCAGAGGCTCTAACCACCACCTGGGCCACAATCCACGCTCACGCCCTGCTCTTCCTCCTTCCAGCAGATTCACCTATCAAAACCTGAGACCTGGTTTCTCTGCCTATTGTGTACCTAGACCAGAGTAGCTGACCACGGCTGGATAAAAACAACTATGCGGACAGGTGGTTTTTTAAAGTTATGAGTTAACCTCAAATGGGCCTTCAGTAATCCTACTACATTTCTCTAGTCAATTCACTTTCCCATTCTCATGATTATTTATGGATTTTTTTCATCCCTTAAATCTTTAACTCCCTTTTCACTGCTTCACTCTCAGCCAAAAATCTAACTTCTTAATTCACTAGGAAGCAATCAGAAGAGAGCTCTCTTCTCATCCTCTCACTGACAAATCTACGGCCTTCCCTGCTTCAATAGGCCTTTGCTTTGCCCTTCCTGCTAAAACAACGGATGAACCGTCCCTGCGTCTATGGCCTACTGCTTCACTTGTGTGTTATTCCATCTTTTGTTACCTATATAAGGCTTTGTTCTTGCAATTATCTTCTCTCCCATCATCAATTCATCCTGTTCAACTGGATTATTTCCATCAGCAAATAAGCTATATAGTACCTTATATTAAAAAACAAAATATATACTTAGATATGTGCATTTTACTATATATAAATTAAACCTCAATCAATAAACAAATCTCCCTTAAAGGAGTTCTCTTACATTCACTTTATCTTCTCATTTCCTATTCTCTTTTTAATCCACTCTCATCAGGATTTTGTCCATCCCACTCTGATCAAATTCTCAGTCTTCATCTTATTGGACTTCTCAGTTACATTTGACAAGGGTGACCACTTCATCCTCCTTGAAATAGCTTTTTCTTATGTTTCCTGAAACACAATATCTCCTTTTTGGCCTCCTCTGCTGGCTCTCCTTTCTCTTCTTGCCCTCTAAATTTAGGAGTGACCCAGGGTTCAGCTTTCCAAGGGCTCTTTTCTTCTAATACTCGTCAGGCTTGGATGATTTCATCTAGTCCCACGCCTTTAAATAACATCTACAGGCTGATAATTCCCAGATTAATATCCTCAACCTTGACTCCTCCCTTTGACCCCAGATACTGATACCCAACTCTCTACTAGCTTTCTTCATTTGGATGACTACTAGGTATCTAAAACTTAACCTGCCCCTAAAGATACTGATTCTCCAGCCTCCCAACCTGCTTCTCTCCCAGTCTTCGCCATCTTCATAGCTGCTTAGGCCAAACGCCTGATTCCTCCAAGAGCAAGTCTTGCTGGCTCAACCTCATGAACCTAACAACTTCTCATCACTTCTACTGCCTCCGTTTTATTAGCCTCCTGCCTTCCTATTTCATTGTCCCTACTCCCTATTCTCCATACAACAGCCAGTGATCTTTTAAAAACGTAAATAATTCTCTGCTCAAAAATCTCTCCAATGATTTCACATAACATTTAAAATAAACTTCAAATTCCTTTTTGGGGGCCAAAATCACATAATACACAATTATTCTCTTTGGAGACAAGGCGTCAGCACTGTAGGATGGCGGATTACTAAGAGAATCCTAATAAGCAGCTTTAGAGATGCTTCTGCACGTTCCTACCATGTGCTTTTTCTACCACCCACCTACCTCCATCCATAAAACTAAGATTTATTATTGAACTAAAATACCTTAAAATCTATTTTAAGTTACTATAATAATTTTAATATACTTAATATCTTTTCTGTTGTGCTTAGCTAGTATTCAAAAACTAAAGAAACTTCTTATTGATACTCTTTGACAAAGAACTACATATTAGAATTTTCATTTTCCATATATTAGTATTGAATATCCTAATAAATTCAGGCTTATTTTTAGCTTTATTTTTGAATTATGCTTTTAGGAAGAATCTAAAATTTAAGTCTTGACAGAGTGCTTTAATACAGAATGGTTTGTTAAAAGTTTTTCCAAATTGTACCCCTATTAAGCAATCAATATACTAGAAATTTGTCATCATAATTTCTAAGACCTGAACAATTCCAATACATGCTTTAAAGTGTTGACTTTTACTTACAAAGAGAAAAGAAAGCTTTTAATAAAAAATTAGAATATCTTAAACATCATAAGCTAATATACTCATCCTTCATCAAGCAATCTATTCTCAAGGTGAAAATGCAGTGCCACCTATTGGTCAAAAGAGTGTAATTCGCTCCTGTAAACCTTTTAGAATGGAAAATTTCAAATCTATTCAGAAGTAGACAGAATGAAACCCCGTGTACCATCCATCTTCAATAACTACCAACTCATGGCCAATCCTGTTTCATGTACCCTCTTGTGCAGTCTGTTCCCACCTCCCAATTTTGAAACAAATCCCAGAAATCACACATCATTTCAAGAAATGAGATCCATGTTAAGCCATCAATGTTTCTTTTCTTTGGGCACCAGGTCTATGAACGCAGTCGTCAGTGCTATGAGCATATGTCCTCAAGTATTAAGCATAAGGAATGAAAAAAGAAATGCTGTATCTTAAGAATTTGCATGAAATTTAGTAGCTTTCCCTGGGGTGGGAGATCTCATCTGAGTATCAGAGATTGGTGTTTTAACCTTAGTCAGTGACCCATTGATCAAAAAATGTAATCTCCCAATTTCTTCATGTATAAAATAAGGTGATGGTATTAGAATTATAAGATTTTTCCCAAATCAAAAGTTCTGAAATTTTATATTGATTTCACGTTATAAGTAAACTTAAGCACATGGAAAGGGCCAACTTGTTTCTTTGATTTTAAAACTTTATAAATTTCATAAAAATACAAAAACAAACATCTGAACACAGGAATCTCTACATATACCATTTGTGATTTCATCCATACTATATGCAACATAAAATATACTTTTTAATTCCTTTTGAGAACTTCATTATTCCAATTGACATCTTTCAAAAATAATAAAATATAGATAAATCTTGTCTTTAAATTCTCACATATTATGTATCTTTACTTAAAGGACTTCTGGGATACTTTCACAACTAGATCCTCTAGATGAAGTCTAGAATGTTCTACAGCAAATACTGTTTTCAAGAACTAAAAAGGGAGCAAATTATAGAATATAGTTACACTATAGTAAGAGGCTCCAGAAAAACCCACAGGGTTCAAATAAATCACAGTCTATGTCAAAATAACAACAGCACTAAGTTATTTAAAAAGCATCAAGAGAATTAAAAGATTATAATCTCAAGAACAGGGGTTATATGTTAAAAACAAATTATTCAATATATATATATTTTTTTACCATAAAAGGAAAAACCGTTATGTTGGAACCTGTGAAATGTATAAAATACACTGATTTTTCCATTACGGGATTTCATTTTTAAGTCTCTTACAAGTACTAATTAGGAAAATTGCAGAGATAGTGTACATACTATCTTCAGATGAGTCCAAATGTTGTGATACCTCTTGCTTATATATTATTCCCTCAGCTAGATTACAACTCCTATAGGATACACTGTGTATTTTATCTACCAGTATTGTTGATTATTAAAGCTGATTTGTGGAATATTATAAAGAAAACAACATTAAGGAAACTAAACAGAATGGTACGTATTAAAAAGGAAAATAATGTCAGATATTGTTAAAATACATCTCTAGTAAAGAGCAAATAACATCTGGTCAACAATTCAAATTTACTCCTGAGAAAAGAATATTCAATATTTATCCTTTAATTTCATTTAGTTAATATATACATTTACTAATACTATCCAACTTTTAATTACCATTTCAACTGGGGAAACTGAAGGGTAAAGAAAAAAATCAGATGTCAGACGATCTTTAAATCTCAGCTGGGACCAGAGTTTAACATTATAATTGAACAACTTTTTTTCCAGTTCTCTACTGTTGTCCATTTATATCCTAGAAGTCAGGATGTATGTTATATTCACCCTTGAACACATGATTTTTTTTTCAATTAATACATAAATCCAATCAGTGTATCTGATCATCTGGAGTTGCATTTTTGGGGGGAGGGTGCTGGCTTCTTTCATTACCTATTCATGGGGAAAATGTTTTATTCCTCATATTATGTGTATGGTGGATACTACGTGTGTGTGTGTGTGTGTGTGTGTGTGGGTGTGTGTGTGGGTGTGTGTGTGAGTGTGTAAACTGATCAATTTTTTAAGATAATCTAGGGAGACAAATTAATGGATTAGAGTTTTACTTTTCCAATTTTCTAGTCAATCTATTTAAAATTACCATAAGAAGTAATACGACTTGGGGGAGAAAAGAGGTGAGCTAACTGATCCACAAACTGGATGACCACTTTCTCAATAATGAAGAGTTAACTCTAACATAGCAGGAGCTTAACATACATCAATTTCCTCCATATAACAAGTTGTTAAATTTTAAGCCCTCTTGAACAATTATGATGTATAATCTGCCTACAGATTAATCTATTTCCCAATTTCATAACTGTGATTTGATTATCCCCTTGACTGGTACCAATGCAAACCTCTAGATGCACAAAGAATGGAAAGATATCCCGTACCCTGTGCACTCAGTCTCCCTCAGCCGTGATTAACACAACAATTCTGGAATTACTCTCAGGCACTAAGTGTACTGTTTGCTCTCAACAAAGCGGGGACAGGCCTCCTTCCGAGAACTGAATAATCAGGTTCTGTCTCAGGACTATAGATGAAGGTTCTGTTTTTATACTATCACTCTTCTGTCACTGTAGTTTTTTAAATTTCACACAAATTGTGTTTCTATAAAAATATATAATTAGGGGCCAGCCCTGTGGCCTAATGTTTGAGTCCAGCACACTCTGCTTCAGCAGCCTAGGTTCACTTCCTGGGCGTGGACCTACACCGCTCATCAGCGGCCATGCTGTGGCAGCATCCCACATACAAAGTAGAGGAAGACTGGCACAGATGTTAGCTCAGGGTGAATCTTCCTCAGGAAAAAAAAAAATTATATATAATTAAACTGTATTGGAGACAAAACCAAAACCAAACTTCTAAGGAATATGTACTAAGAGGTCAAAAGGTACTTCATGGCCTCTGAACATTAAACATCCTGTACTTTATGCCTCTGTACCAAAGTTTACAGCAACTTATCACTTAGTACCACACATGCTACTCATTATGCACATTGACGAGAGCACTGTAACGTGCAGAGGAAAAAGGCCCTCACACTATGCTGGCTCTCGATCTCCTCGTGCTTCTGCTGGAGGGCTTGGGAAGCCCGAATGGAGTCTCCAATGCCCCACTGGGCTCTCAGTTGTTCTGATCCGGGCCCTTCAAGCCAGTTCACAACCTATAAAGGGAAGTTGAGATGAAATATTAAAATAATCCAATGCTTTTCAAACTTTCATTCTAATTAGTTTTCCCCTTCCAAAGTTCCACAAGCATTTTTAATTTAAATTCTTCAAATTCTATTGTACAGGCAGTAGATGTTTCTTTCGGAACCACGCAGCTACAACGTGACAACTTTTCCAAAACCTAAATCTGAAAGAAGGCACACTATAGCACCTTAGGCTTTCGGTTATCTGATCACCTGCAGGCTACAAGAAATCCGGAAAGCTCCTATAAAAGAAGGTTAAAAATTAACTTACAATGACAAGAAAATCAGAGAACTGTAGGATTTAGAGTTGGAAGGGACATCAGAAATGACATTGGTCAAATTTCTCATCTAACACTTAAGAAAACTGAGTTTCAGGAGATTAAATGACTTGCCCAAGGTAACATAAACCATTATTAAAAAACTAAGACTAAAATCCATGTGTCCTGACTAATGTTCTTCCCAAAGCATTGATAAAACTGAATGAATTAAGTGATTAACATAAAGTTAAAACGGTATTTTTCTCACTTTGAAAAGAAAATTGAAAACTAACTGTAGAATTATACTTCTGCAATACCCTCTACGGATCTTCTTAGGATCAACTAAACATCCAGCCCCACAAGGCCAGCTGAAGTCCCATTAGCACCAAGTCTACTGAGAAGGATGTAGGGTGGGGACTAGTTTGCCAGAACAGCAGCACTGGGTGTTTCTCTTCTGCTGAGTCCCTGAAGCAGCCCAACAGTTCAGGAGTAAGGAGATGAGAGCCACAAAGACAGATATGGGAGACACTCTGGCATCAAAACCTCCTACCCCACAGGAGCCGTGCTCATTATAAAAGTCACTGAACTCAAGGATGCCCAAAGTCATGCCTTCCATCAAGTATTAACAGGTCTCAGAATCCATACCTAGAATAATTTTTACTAGAAGCAATGTTGTCCAGTAACAGTTGACATTCCAATTTTTATCAGGTTTTCAGGGGAACAAAGCTAGATAGTTAAGCAAAGATCAAATTCTCATGCAGAAGGAGAAAGGGTTTGTTAACTCTTTACCCACAGACACATACATTCTAAAACTACATAGACAGAGTGAAGTAATTTTAAGAGAAAAAACAGTATTATCAACCTTTACATGTTACTAAACTAGAATAAAGAATTCAACAACAGATGTACAGTACAGTTATGCCCTAAATCTAAACTTAGGATAGCTCCCAAGAAGGGAATGAGGGTGTCTCTGCAGCATAATATTATAGAACCAGTGGACAGACAGGCTTACCTTAGAACTTTATAACAGAGCATCACAGACCCATAGTGCATTTCTGTTACTACCAGGTGAAAAGATATTCATTTTAAAATCAGACAGTTCATGTAGTTTTTAGTAATTATCTAAAAGTACCACATCATAGAGAAAAAACATATATATTTCCATTAATTTTTCATACGCATTGCATCTTCAGATGTTACTCCAGATTTAAGTGCTACAGCCAATTCTCAGAGAGTACAAGTAATTTCTATCCTGTGTTTTTCACTTAACATCACGCTACAATACTATCACGATTTTCCACGTGGCTATAGCTATTATAATTTTCAATGGCTGCAAACCTCTTTTCGAAGAAGGCCAACCTCCCCGCCTGCCTGCCTTCCTCCCTCCCTCCCGTCTGTCCAAAAGGAACCAACCAACCCACCCATCTTTATTGGGAGCTAAGTAAATCATGTACTACCTCAAATAACTGTTATGCCTGCTTTCAAGACTCCAATTCTCTATTGTTGGTACGAATTACTTAAAATTTCCACTAATTTTAAGTAATTCTAAGATGAACACATATATGTAGCAGTTATATATACCTTTTTTTCCCTGAAATTCTGCACTGCTTTCCTAGGAAAGATTTTTAATTGAGATCTTGGGTTCAATGATGATATAACGTTAATGGCTGTTAGCATACACTATAAAATTCCTGTCTAAAACACTTTTCTATTTTAAACAGCCAAGTAATGAAAGTTTTAACTGAGAATAACCTTTGCAAGGTATACAAACTGACTACTGCTTTTAAAATACTTCTGCCAACTGAAAAAATAGAAATCTCTCCAGTCATATTTTAAATATTAGTGAGATTGAATAAATTGCAAATGTTTGCTTACTAAAAGTATATGATCTTTGTGATTTATCTCTTCGTGTTTTTTGTCCATTTATGTCCTAGTATTTTAAATATTAATATATTCTTGGCTTCCACCTTCTCTTTATAAGATTTTAATACCAGAGAGCAAAAACTCAAAACCAAAAAAAGTCAAAATATTATTTTTGACTCACTGGAATAGCCTTGTGCTATAACTTTCTTTGCTAAACTCTTGTTTTCAGAGTCCTAAGTTCATCTGCAAACCCCTGTTGTCAGCTGTTCTTTAGAATGCAATGCTTTGTTCCTCAACATCTCCACTTTTGTGCTTTAATCCTTTGTACGAGCTGTTTTGGAGGAGCAAGGTACTAGGATCTTGTCTCTCTCTGTTGGCCTGTGGAAAGTATCATTCTTTCACAGGAGAGTCAGATAAGCTGTTACGTCTGGAGAAAGCACTAGGCATGAGTCAATTCTGAATTCTGGCTCTACTCCTACTAGTGGGTCTGAATTTTGGCTCTGCTCCTACTAGTTGAAAGACTTTGGCCCATCATCTTTAAAATGGTGTTAATGTTACTTACCGTACAGGACTGTTGTCAGGATTATACCAGTCATTATATGTAAGACACTTAGCACAGCAGATGATACTAATAATTGTTAGCCTGTTTGCTTTCCTCACTTGTTCTGAAGAAAAACACCCTAGCTCCTTCTGTCTATTCACTCTTTATAAAGTTGGTCTCACATCTGCATTTTACAGTAAGACTCCTGTGTTTCTTAAGCAAGTCTCTGAACTGTTTTACTCAACACTTTTGTAGGAGTGGGGAAGGAGGGAGGAAGATTGGCCCTGAGCCTACATCTGTTGCCAATCTTCCTTTTTTCGCTTGAGGAAGATTGGCCCTGAGCTAACATCTGTGCCAATCTTCCTCCATTTTATGTGGGACACTGCCACAGTATGGCTCGATGAGCAGTGCTGGGTCTGTGGCCAGGTTATGAATCTCTGAACCCAGGGTCACCAAAGCAGAGCACGCAAACTTAACCACTACCTCTCTGGGTCGGCCCCATTATTCAACACTTTTTTTTTTTTTTTGAGGAATATTAGCCCTCAGCTAACATCTGCTACCAATCCTCCACTTTTTGCTGAGGAAGACTGGCTCTGAGCTAACATCTGTGCCCATCTTCCTCTACTTTATACGTGAGATGCCTACCACAGCATGGTTTGCCAAGGGGTGCTGTGTCCGCACCTGAGATCCAAACCAGCGAACCCCAGGCTGCCGAAGCGGAAGGTGCGCACTTAACCACTGTGCCACCGGGCCAGCCCTCAACACTTTTTAAAAAAGAAAATAAAGAGAGTAAGTTTTAGGGAAGTTTATGTGAACATTTTGAAACAATCTTCCATTTCCTTTTTGGGACTTAACTGCTTCTCATTTATTATTATGTATTATGAATATGGATATAGAAACAGATACAAAGTGGCTTTTAAGTATTTTAAATGATTAATATAATTAATTATTTCACTAGAAATATCTGAATTCTAAAAAATACAGGTGGAATGAAAGCATCTCAAAAATTTTTAACTAATTAATAGTGGATATATTATTTTTAAAAACCTAAGACAACATTAAACTTTGATTTTAGACTACTCTAGAAATAAAAGCAGCAGGTTAATAGAAATCATGATAACTGGGGAAAAACAATTCATGAAACTTTTGAAGAACGATACATTTGAAAATAAATTTTAAATTATGCAAAGACATCTCCTTGGCACAAAAAACCAGTCAAGTGGTCAAGTGCACATATAGTTTTAATGTATGCTGAAAGTAACTTCCCTTAGTATGCAACATCAGTAATGTAGACACAGTAAATGTACGACTATTTCTAGTGAAAATGATGCAAATAGAGGTTGACGCCCCAGTAAACAAGTCTATTTAAATGCATTAATGATGGTGGTTTGTCAAACTAGGTTATAAAATTTAATTTCAATCAAGACATCTTGCTCAGTCAATCTGAATATTAATTTACTGCAAAAACTGTTCCATGCCCAATCCATATCAATATGACCCCGCAAATGGTTACATTTACATGCACAGGATAACCTTGGAGATGTGCTCTTAAAATCTAAGGTGACAAATATTTGCAGAGGCCAAAAATGCCTGTGACTATCCACCATTCTTTCCTCACCAGGCTGATTTCTAAAGAGAGCACAAGAGAATATCTGGAAGTATGTGGGTCAAACCAGGCAGAGGGGCATGTCAAGCAAATGTCAAGCATTTAACCCAGAGAAAGAATCTGGGGAACTGGGAACATAGCCTCCAGCTGTACACTTATGCAACTCAGAGTATATCCTATTTTGCATCTATGGTTCCTTTCTACAAAGGAAGAAAAGCTCATGGATGATTCTAGAAATAACATCTGCAATGCCAACAGTAATTACTGCCACAATAAATGATGAGAATAACGATCGCATATTTCAGTGAAGAGGCATGTCTCCTACCCAGAAGCACGTGAAATCTAGGGTCCAAATGCAGCAGCAGCAGCATGGTCTGCGTAACAACAAGATGTCTAATGCTACCGATCTGAACTGTGGGGAATAAATGACTGATAACTATAATCGTCATTACTTATATAGTTTATTTATTAAAGCTATAGATTTCTCTTTCATTATGTTTTTAGTGGTAAGTCAACAGAAAAAGAAATTTGAAAAATTCAATTTTTACTAATTTAACATAAGCAGAGACAGTCAATTTTATTTTTATATAAACAAAAAATCTTTTTCATTTTCCCCAAATTTGCAGGACTGAAGACAGTATAGTTTATGTTCTGTGTATGCTGACATGATCAATATATGTTACTATATAGCTAAATTTAGGTAATCATTTTGGCAAGGGAAATACATCTTTCCCTAAAATGTGAACTGTGAAAAACAGTGCAGGAACCATTCCATGATGAATAATAGTGTTCTAACCAATTCATGAGTAATGCTCATAAAGAAAATTGAACTGTAATAAAGTTGATTTGTTTTTAACAATAATCTCATTACCATCATCACCATCATTATAAATATCTTCATTATCATCTGCTTCTCTAGTTTCTTTCTTCTTTATCCAACTGAGCTGGTCCATCATTTCAAAAACGCCTTTGCCAATACATTAACCCCCTTGCCCCTCTGTCTTTTTATCATACCTATTGATCCCATGTAGCAAAGCACAAATGCTGGATGAATCCCATCACCCGTGTTCTTTCTCTGTGCCTGCACCTCAACGACCAGCTATGAATTGAGAGGCTCACACAAGAGGCCAGAAAGTTTCCACTATAAGTTCAAGATCAACACTACCTAAAAATACAACTACCTTTCTATGGTAATTTCACTTTTCCAATCCCCACAAAGGAAATTCTGAATCATCTTCACTCCATTCAAACCTCTAATTCTCTTCAATCACCACACCTCTACCCTGCCTCCAAACCTGCCCCACCCCACAGATGACCTTTGTCTCTGACTTCACACAAAAACGCGCACACACACAGGAACTCCTCTATCTTCCTGATGCCTGACTAATATGTGGAGGCACCTCTGGATTCATCCCACCCCTCCCTCCTCCTGTTACAAAGGAGGAGTTCTCCCTCTTCCATTCCAAACCTAACCCCTTCCATCGTGCTTTGGAGTCCATTCACCTCACCTGGTCAGGAACTTGATAGTATTAATTATCTTTTCTCTCTTGTACATTCAATCCCTCCCTCCAAACAGATACTTCCCACTAACCTTTAAACTTCTTACAGTTTTTCATATTATTAAAGAAGAAATCTACACTTGAACCTTGATGTGGGCTAAACTGTGTCCCCCCACAAAATCCATATGCTGAAGTTCCGTCAGTACTTCAGAATGTAACCATGTTTATTTAAAGATAAGGTCTTTAAAGAGGCAATGAAATTAAAATGAGGGTATTAGGGTTGGCCCTAACCTAATTTGACTGCTATCCTCAAAAGCAGAGGAAATCTGGACACAGACAGATACAGAAGGAAGATGACGGGAGGACAAAGGGAGAAGATGGGCATCGAGAAGCCAAGGAGAGAGGCCCAGAACAGATCCTTCCCTCACTGCCCTCGGAAGGAATCCACTCTGCCAACACCTTGACCTTGGACTTCTGGCCTCCAGAACTGTGAGAAACTAAATTCCTGTTGTTTAAGCCCCCTAGTCTGTAGTACTTTGTTACAGCAGCCCTACTAAATGAATACAACCTCTCTTCTACCACTCATAGGCACTGCTCTATTTCTCATCTTTCCTTCAGAGACAAAATTCTCAAAGGGTAGTCTATATTCAGTGTCTCCTTCACCACACTTCACTCTCAATTCCTGGATTCACTCCAGTGAGCTTCTGGCCCTGCCACTCCATGCCCTAGGATCACCAATGACCTTGATCTTGTGCATTCTAATGGACATGTTAAGTCTCTCTCTTATTCAGTCTTTCAGTAGCATTCGACAAGGTGCCCAACTCCTTCTCTGAAATGCTTTCTTCCCTTGGCTTCCACAACACAGAACTCTTCGCACTTTTCTCCTTCATTTCTGGTCAATCCTCCACTGACTTCTTTTCAGAAGTACGCTCCTCTATCTTGTCATTAAATGTTGGAGTTTCTCAAAGCTCAGTTAAAAAGCCCTCTTCTAACCTACTCTCAGCTCTTTCCTTGGCCAATTCTCATCCACATCAATGCTTTTAATCACCATTCATTCACAGATTACAAACAAATATGTCACAAACCCAGACTTCTCTGATTTCTGGACCTGTTCGGGACAACCCTTCTATATCTTCTCTTAGATATCTCAAAGTCACCTCAAATTCAACATGTCTAAAACCAAAGTCATGATTCTCCACGCCCTTTTCCACTCACATTTAAACTCAAATGCTGTTCAGTGTTCCCTAACTGGATACCACCACCATCCATCAAATCTTGCAAGCCAGAAAAATGATTCATCTCTGATTTCTTCTTTCTCATCCTTACTCCCACTACTCTCCTTCTTGGGAGTAGGCATGGTTGCAATTTTACAACTATTTGTGTGATTATGTAATCATGCACCATAAGAGTGGGAACCTTGTCAATTTTTCTTACCATTATATTCCACCTAGCATAATGACACACCATTATAGATACTCATTTTTTGAATGAGCAAATAATAGACAACACTAACAGAAAACTCATTATGTGCCAAGCACTAAACATTTTATAAAAATTATCTTCATTAATCCTTGTAACAGCCCTATTAAGTATTATTATTGTTCTTGTTATTCTCATTTTACTAAGAAGGAAGGTAGGGCATGGAGACGTTATACTTCCTTCCCAAGATAAACAACTTGGAAGTAGATTATCTGGGTGATTTGTATACCACTATGCTATTCTATCTTTATGGTTTTCAAAGATACTCTCAAGCTACTTGGCTAAAGCTTACCTGGGTTTAATACAAGCTATCTTTAACTTACAAATATATTACATAGAAGAAGTTATACATAATTAACGTATGCTCAGAAATCTTCAGTTTATATGTGGTTATGATGAGATAAAGCCTAAATCCTTTTGTCTGGAATTCAAGATCTTCCATGACCCAATTCCTTCTTTCCTTTCAAGACTTTTTCCCCATGACACCCTGATGCTCCAGTCAGGGGTCAGCAAACTACAGCCTGCAGGCCAATTTTGGCTTACTACTTGTTTCTGTAAATAAAGTTTTATTGGAACACAGTCACATACATTTGTTTACATAATGTCTAAGCATTACAATGGCAGAGTTAAACAGCCATAGCTGAAAGAAAAACTGTATGGTCCACAAAGCCAAAACATTTACAGTCTGCCAACAACTGAACTAGACTTAGACTAGAGTCTACTTCAATGAAAACAAATATAATAGCTCCCATTAATCAAGTGCTGGGTTCTTTCAATAAACCTTTCAAAGGGGTGTTGTTACCCCTGTTTTAGTTAATAAAACAGGAAGGAAGGGAAAGAAACAGAGGAAGGGTAACAAGGAAGACAGAAGTCAGATGGAGGCTCAGGTGAGTAAATAATGTTACCATGATCACACAGTAAATAAATGGAGGAACTGGGATTCATAGCATGCTCACTGGCCATGTTCTATGACTCAAAAGCCAGAAACTCTCCATGGTGCCTACTGCTTCCTTCTTACTCAACAGAGCTTGGAATTTCATGCTGCTAGTGCTTATTCACACTCTTCTTTCTCCTTCACAAAACACCAATTCTCCTTTCACAAGGCACCTTCTAGGGAAATCTTATATACTATTGGAGGACAAGCTCAAGTGCTACCTCCTCCACTAAGTCTTCCTAGATCACCTGCAACCAGAGGAATAACTGCTTCTATAAATGTCCAGGGCACTTCAGTCATGACCTAGACACACTTAACACTTCCTCTCTTGAGGCTGAATGTTAGCAAAAACCACGTCTACCTTTATATCCTGTCAAAAACCTAGCAGAATGTCTTCTATATAACAAGCACTTAATAAACACTTATCTAATGAATGAATGAACCTAGATAAAAACATTGGGACATTTCTCATCTGCATTTTTAAAATAAAATATTTAAGATTGATTTCTCAATCACTCAACAGATGAAAATCCAGAATGTAGTCTAAATAACAGAGATGTCTTCCTTAGTATTTATTTTTAGTATTTTTAGCCTACTTTTCTTATAAAAATTCATTTTAAAAGGAACTAAAAATTCATATGTATTAAATAAATTTAAAGTTTTCTATCAGTATCATAAAATAATGAAATTTAATATTGTAATTACTTATATTCGTGTTATTATTTTGCTAGGATAGAAAAACTCTTCATAATGCCCAAATTAACAAAAAAAAAACCTAACAAGTTATTAGAAATTAAGAATAAATCAAATATCAATGTTATTTATTGCAAGCATACACTGAGAAGACAGATATTTCCAACAACTAGTTACTTTTGAAGTTCATTCTGATAGAGTGAGGTAAATGCTCAATGCCATCACTGTAGAAATAATTTTAATGGAAATACTGCTTGTAAAAAATAGAGATAATTAAAAATGGTCTAATATGTCTAAGGTTCTCTATATTGTGTAAATAACGCTTAGTATAAAATCAGTTACAGAGTAGAAATTATTTTTTAAAAACTCCAACATTTAGAATCAAAAGGAGCTAAACGTGTTCAGATCAGACACCTACCTGCAGGACCTTCTGCTGAATCTCTTCTAACTGCGTGCGCTTGCTGCGCTGCCTGCAGACTTCCTGGTAGCGGGTATACTGCTCCCGCAGTGAGTCTAACAATTTCATAACCTGCGGCTGCGCAAGCAGTTCGTCGTCCATAGGAGACCACGAGACCCCTCCCTCCGAGCCGTTAAATCGACGCTGCTGTAATTCGGATAACAATTCATGCCCTTTATGAATGAAAGATACTTATAATTAATATCCATAAACAAATACAATTCTTCTCAATTCTAGTCCCTTATTTTTAGAATCCATCTGCCTATATGACTACCTACCTACCTACCAGGTCATACGGACAGGCATACCTCACTTTACTGCACTTCACTTTATTGCTCTTTGCAGATACTGCATTTTTTACAAGATCCTCCACCAGCAAAAAGATTCCAACTGGCTGAAGGCTCAGATGAAAGTTAGCATTTTTTAGCAATAATGTATTTTTTAATTAAAGTATGTAAACTTTTTTAAAACACAATGCTATTGCACACTTAAACTATGGTATACTGTAAACATAACTTTTACATGCACTGGGAAACCAAAAACTTTGTGTGACATGCTTCATTGCAGTATTTCCTTCACTGCAGTGGTCTGGAACCCAACCCGTAATATCTCTGAGGTATGCCTGCACTGAAATGCAGTGTTTAAATTTATATAGAGATAAATAGAAAAACTGCATGTACGCATACATGTGTACATATACTACATAGCATAATTATATGCTGTATCATAAATTAATATACTATATACGCTATACTATATAATAAATATATAGTATATATGGTGTATATATATTTTCTATATCTATTTATCATATTCTTGTCCCCATTACTCAAGATACTGTGCCAACCAATCTTCTTTCCCTGTAAAGCACAATGACACTCTGAGATTTCTGTCTGATGGTCCTAATTAGTATGTTCTGTCTCATGGTACTAATCAATAGTGAGCAATATGCTGTAGGATTTCAGTATTTATCCATAGCCTTAATCACAGCACCTAAAAGATAAACTGACAGTCTAACAAATGTAGGATTAAAGGAAGAAGGTCTTATTATTACTGCTACAAAATAATATCTAAATAATCTCTATTTATAGGAATCTCTAAAACATATTAACTGTGAATCATGAGGGCCCATACTAGTGTAAGAAATGCATCCAATGTTATTCAATGACAGCAATAAATAGAAAATCCACTCATGCATGAGAAATTAAAATTGCAGAATGTGCAACATCTAAAGCTGTAAGTGTATTAACAATTTTAAAAGTGAATAAGTTGCAAATTGTTTTTCCAGGATAATATTATTCCAATTATTATTTAGGGACCAAAAAATATGCAGATATTTAAATTTTCTTCTCTTCATATTTATTCAGGAAAATGCTCTAAATTTAAATGGCTTTCAATATACAGAAACAGAATTTTTATTATGATTTGGAGTTATTTCCAGTTTCTAAAAAATATCCAAGATTGTTCTAAACCTCTCTATTTTATACTCTCTCTCTACTTTAAGAGTTAATAGCATATAAAAAAAGGACTTACTGGCATATAAAATTAATTTTGAATTACAAATTTAAAAAGTTTCTTAATTCAGTGGCTTAAGCAGCTTTCAAAACGTTAAATTTAAACATGGAATTAAGTTTTAAATGTAATGCCATATACCTTCTAAACATGTAGGAATTCAGAGATTACAATTATTTCTTTGCTCTCTAAGGAAATAAAATCTGTATCATACTGATAAAACTTAGGACAACTAAATCAATTACAATGAAGATACACAAAGAATTTATTTCTTCACTCTTCATTATATTTTATAATTGGAAGAACATCTATTTTAAAGACTTATGCAAAGTCTATATATACATATACACAACAGGTGTGTGTATATATATTCATAAAAGTCATTAAAATAGGAACGCATTCCTTTTTTTCTACTTTCACAACTGTTACCCTTAATGTTTTCCTCATGCATACCATTTCCATTAGAGAAGGAGCACCATAAAACGATTTCAAAGACCATCCTTTGAAATCAAACTGCCTTGGTTCAAGTCCCAACTCTAGCATTACTAGTTGTGTAACCTGATAAGTTACCGAACCCTTTTATGCCTTCCCTTCCCCATCTTAAAATCAGGATGATAACTGCACTTACTTCACTGGGATGTGGTAAATGATAAATGAGTTCACACATGGAAAGGGCTCAGAACAGTGCCGGGTACACAGTGGGATCAGAATTATGAGCTATTATTAGAAAAATACATTAGAAATTAAGGTATTTTCATTTAAAAGAATTCCAATGTGTTTTCCTAGAATTTGTGAAACCACAACCTGAGATATTTGGGCTGGAATATACACACTGTGCAGCACTGAACACGCACCATGTGCAAGGCCACCGCAAGGCGCTAAGGGGTCTTCCACAGATGACTGTAAAACAGTACAGCCTGTGGCTTCGGATTTAGGCCTGTTTTTAGTGCTGTGGTGACAGATCTTAATAGTCACTCGATCTTGAGCAAGTGTTTCATATCGCTACGCCTTGGCTTCCTCACGTACAAAACAGAGAAAATAATACTAATTATCTTAAGAGGTTGTTAGGAGAATGAAATACGAAAATACATAAAAATACAGTGCTAGAACATAAAGAGTAATCAATAATCCTCATAGCAACCCGATGAAATAGAAATTTCTATCTCCATTTCACAGATAAAGAAATAAATCCAAGTATTTCAAGGGAGAGAGAGTTTATCATTATTAATATTTTGTTTTATATTGTAGAGTACATTAACACACTGTTAGGTTAAATCAAAGAGCAGTTTGAAAAACTTCCCCTCAAGTTTCTACCAAGTAATGCTTGCTCAATCAATGCTTATTTCATAAACCAATCATATATTGGACATCATATTGATTGGATTATGATTACTGGATTATGATTATCACTGATAAATACATTTTTTTGGTCTTACCTGTCTGAAGAACTGTTTCAGGATCAACCGATGGAAGAAAGTTTAAATCTACAGACCTGGAAAGCGTCAAAAGAGCAATTTTTAAAAGTTATACTTCTATCCACATAACTTAAGAAAATTCTCTATATATACATATCAAAAGAGGGGCACACAAGTATGAAAATCTGAAGAATACTATTCTACCATGCTAATTTCTCTTAAGCATTAGGAAGTCCATCAGAGATAATTAAATACTAGTAGCCAAAGAAATATCTATATGATAAATTACAAAATATACTACTTGAAAAAATAGTTTATTATTATTAATTATAGTATCATTTCAAATATATCAAAGAAATCCACTTCAGTATTTTTCCACTGGATATCTGTTTCAAAATGAAATTTGTAACTATATAAGAACCCAGAAAATAAACATTGAAAATGCATGCAGCCATCCTCCAATCAAAAGTTAACGTCTCTACAGCAAGCCTCTGAGAGCTGCAAGTATTCTCTGATATTCGTGTGTCTGCGTGCACGTGTATGCAAGTCCTGTAGCAGCTGTACTCTCTTCCCTGTACTAATTATGCTTCTTTTGCAGTTGGACTACAGCCTTTATTTTCATAAACACATATGGGAAGTAGAAGACAAACGAAAGAGGGTACACAGCAAATCAAAGCCGAGGATCATCCATGCTGCTGTAACTGACAGGTCTTGCTCTAAATCTTTCACTCTTGTCAATTGATCTAGGCCCTCATCTCTGAGTAGCCTAAATGCTTCCTGAGAATTGACATTAAGAAGGTGATGAAAATTTGCAAGAGAAGGGACGTTATCATCTGAGGTTTAAAAGAGCCTAAACAATTAACACTTGAGTTCCATGGGGAGGGATGGCAAATACAAGACTTTATCTGATACTTCATGCAGGCATACAAGCCAGCATTTCCCAAAGTGTTTCCCAAAATACTGATCAAAATATTATTAGATGGAGAAAAAGGGGTCCCATTGGCATCTAAGTATAGAAGTTCTTAGGAAGCAATTAAACAGTTTCTTTACCGCAATGCTTTCTCAGAAGTAATCTTTAAATGTCCAGAGTCATTCTTACAGAGGGTAACACACAGTGAACAGCATTAAACTCTATGACCATGAATTCATATTCTACAGGTTTAGGATGTCTCTCCCAAGGAACATGACTTTAAGAAACATCAAACCTACTCTGCTGGACTACTCAGAAATCAAGAGGTTCAGTTAATTTTTGTCACGTAACTTATGTAATATTTTCAATTCCTAAACCATAGCATATAAGTGTATGTGATATCTACAAAGATGCACACCCCCATATTTACTTATATGCAAATTTTTAACGTTTTCCATATTTATATAGCATCTATAGGATAGTTAGGTTCCTAAACGTTTGTTGTAACTTTAACTAGATTTGCATTTAAACTATTTGTTTTCACATTTTTACTTGGTTTTAATCAAGATTTGGTGTTACACTATGACCTTATCATATCCCTCTTTACTTTATTAGCTCATTTAATTGATATGTGACTATATGTGTATTCACAGAATAACAAGTTGCATTTTATCAAGGTTCCATTTTATTTTTCCCATTTTATTGAGATATAATTGACATAAAGTCCTCCATAACTTTAAGGTGTACAATATGATTTGAGTACAATGTCATACATATTATAGCTACCACAATAATTTGTTTAGTTAACCATCCATCATCTCATATAGATATTAAAAAAAGAGAAAGAAAAAAGATGGGTTTTTTCCCTTGTGATGAAATTTACTTTCATTACTTTCAAATATACCATACAAGAGTATTAACTATAGTCATCATGCTGTACATTACATCCTAGTACTTATTTATCTTATAACTAGAAGTTTGTACCTTACCTTCTGACCACCTTAACCTAATCCCCTCACTGTATTTTTAAGGTCAGATTCAACAGACAAGGATGAGTGCTAATTCTTTCAAATTTCCTAATGAAAAATTATTGTTCTAGTGACTACTTTGTTATTGAGAGACCAGAAAGGGTTAATTCGCTTCCTAAAGTGCTTTTTACCTGGAAAGAGGGACTTGGCCTACCAACAGAAACATGAAACTGATAAAGTTGTAAAATTTAACGGAAATCTGTTAAAAGGATCAATCTAGTAGTCACATTTAGATAATACAACTGAATAATTACTTCATCCAGTGTCATAAAACACTAAATTCTCCAAATTGAACTCATGAATATCACATATTTTATAAGGACAAGAGGAGTTCTACAAGCTAGGCATTTAAGTGCTAACGTATTTTAAAAAGGTTATAATAATTTTCCTTCAAGCTGCCACCATTTCCATATCTTTACAAGCGAAGTAGAACTCTAAGGTAGAAAATTGTTTCATTTTGAAAACATGTCCTTGTAAATGAATATTTTACACAATGTCAGAAAAAGGTAAATGTATCAAAAAAAGTCTTTTATAAAGAAATTCTGATTCAAATCAATATCTCACAAATTAAAAAATGACTTTAATTCAATTTTTGTATGTCAAGTTTGACTGAATGGAGACTTGCTCACCTTAATTCTTTTAGCTTGCATTAACAATAGAGATGTCTTTTATCAGATTAATCATAGCTGTGCAAGAGTAAAATTAGATGAACTAGTCACCTACCTTTCTTTCTCTTGCTGATTTCCTTTATCACTTCCATTGTTAATCAAAGCAAGTTCATCTAATAATGATGTAGATTCCTTTGTAAACTTCTCAAAAACCTACAATATGAGATTTTATTAACATATTAAGGATAATCTTAAAAGTTAATATGTACATAAGGATTTTCGGTTAAGAGCAATAGAATCAGCGAGGCAGAATTCCCTTTCCCTCTCTGGGAGTCACTTAGTACAATTCAAGCACCAGAGCACAACAGTGTACACGAGAGAAGACAAAATCACTTCCTAAAACAATAAATAGTTTCAACGGATAATTTTTAAATTTTTAAAATTTAAATACATTAAGAATTTATCTTTATTCTTCATTCAGCCAACTTTATCTTTATTCCTGTGTTTCTTTGAGAAACATCTGCACCAATAACAGTTTTAACTACAAGAATGTTTTTAGACCAGTTCTAACCCTCTACCAGTTATAGAACATTTCTTTATGTCATTCTATCACCACTCCACACTGGTTGCATGTGATAGAGTTTTACACACAAGCATGTAGCATAAAAATATATTAGTTATAATTCTAACATGATTTATTAAAATATTTCTAAAAAGGGATTTGGGCAAGTCTGTTTAAACGTAAGTAATAAAGTGGACACTCATTTGTCTGATATCATTGTTCAAATACGGTGGAAACAGAATTGCTCATCCATTCTGAAATAACCAAAAGTTCACCACTCTTCAAAAAAATTAGCATATAATCTAAAGTGAGTTCATGTGAAGTTTGTTCTTTCAGTCCCCAGCAATTTGATTAAACAATGTCAGATTATACAGAGTAGCAGATTTCAGAAGTCTGGTCTGACAAAGAAGATACACTTTTCAGAAAGGAAAATCTTAACCTGTCAAACTGCTCTTCAACTTCAGAGATGATGTTTAAATATCCTCTCTGAAACTGGTGTATCAACTAGATTACCTCTCAAGATATTATACTACTCTGTTATTCTCTTAAAAGATTTACAACTTGGACTAGCAGTAATACTGCTACTAATGACCAAAGTAATAGCCAATACTTGAGTGTCTGACTTCAGAGTATTTGCCTTAGAGCATCATACACTATACTACTTCATTTTTGTAAAAAGGAAAACAATCCACATTTTAGTCGATTAAAATGATAATCAAAATGTCTTATTTATATGTAATAACATTTTATCTCATTGTAATATACCAACCAGCCTCTTATTTAACCAGTCCATGTGATCATAGGTGAGACTCCCACCAAAATCTTCTGTTAACTGGCATGGTTCTATATAACGAGTCAACTTATTGGCAGACACTAAAATAACCTATGAAAGTAAAAAGAAAAGAAACATTTAGCAAGCCACTGTTAATGTCCATTAAAGTAATGAGGAGGTAAAATCAGGTTAAATATGCAATATTGTTTCTAACATGATATATTACCATTTATTTAATTAAAACAGCATTTAAAATCAATGAAGTGGATATCTGCTGGAAATAAGCTATCGTAAAACATTTATAATACCACATTTTAAAAAACAAGAGATATTAGCAGCTCGGTTGAAATAGTTTCCAAATTTTATCAAGATTAATAATTTCTTGGTAATAAAAATCAATTTCTTTAATACAATGACGCATTCAGCAAAGAATTTCATATGGCCTTAAAACTAGCTAGGTACACTAAAATGATATGCACAACTGAATAATAAATATGACAATCAAAAAATTACACAAAGTTTCTCTAACATTCCTTTGATTATATATTAACAAAATGTCCTCTAATAGTAGAGTAAAACTCAGAATAACTTATACTAATATTTAATTTGAAAATCAGAACTAAAAAGTGGGGAGAAGGTCAGAGAATTCATAAACTTGAAATTTAGATATTAAAATGATAATCTTTTAACTCTAAACTTTAAAAGATTTCAAATACAAATCATAGAAAGACCTAAGAGACCATTGTAGAGCTAAATAAAATTTCAGTGAAGATATACATGACTATAAAAGAAAATACAACTGTGGCACAGATATTCAAATGGTAGTGTTAATGCAAAAATGATACATGTAGGTTTGAATTTACCAAAAAACAATGGCTTGATAAGAAAAATGTGTCCAGCTGGGAAGAGCACTATTGCCACTCGAACAACAACAAAGGCCAGATAACCCACAAAATTAAAACTTTTCTGGAACTCCTCAGAGAGCTGAGGTCACAGAGAAACCAACTAGCCTGAAAGTGAAGAGAGAGAGGCACCAGAGAGAAGGCTGGAAGGAGCGACACAAGATGGCACGAGCCAATTTTGGGGATGATGGGACTCTTCTATATCTTGACTGTGGTGAAGGATTTATGACTATGTTTGTCAAATCTCATAAAACTGTAAGCTAAAAGAGATGAATTTTACTGCAGGTAAATTATATCTCAATAAATCTAACTCCAAAAAAAAAGAAAAACAAATAAGGAGGACTTGTGGAGGAACGACCAGAGAAAGAAAAAAGGAAGAGGAAACACACCCAATATGCTAAACTAGATACAGCCACAGTCTACTTGAAGTTATGACGTAACAATAAATGAGAGCAAATGACCAAGACTGCAAACTGTTTTGCTAAAAGCAGTAAAACTCATCCTTAGGAAGATACCAAAAACATGGTATCAAAAGTTCATAAAACTATCAGATAAAAATGGATCCAATGGATCCTATCATAATTAGAGTTTATAACAAATTGCTATAGATAACAATACATTAAATAGAAATTAAGAGCCTTAAATGTTTCTATTAGAAAAGAAAGTCTGGTGAATAATGAGCTACGGGACATACCTAAAAAGTTGGGGGGTGGGAAAAGGAGGAAACAATGGAATAAATCCAAAGAAAACAGAAAGGAGGTAAGAAATTAAGGAATTAATACAGCTAAAAGTTATTCCTGGAGCCGGCCTGGTGGCACAGCAGTTAAGCTCACACATTCTGCTTTGGCGGCCCTGGGTTTGCCGGTTCGGATCCCGGGTACAGACAAGGCACCGCTTGGCAAGCTATGCTGTGGCAGGCATCCCACATATAAAGTAGAGAAAGATGGGCATGGATGTTAGCTCAGGGCCAGTCTTCCTCAGCAAAAAGAGGAGGACTGGCAGCAGATGTTGGCTCAGGGCTAATCTTCCTCAAAAAAATAAAAAAATAAAAAATAAAATTTGAAAACGTTGTTCCTTGAAAAGACTAAAATGAAATCAACAAATTTCTGATAAGATAAAGCAAGAAGAAGAAAAGGCACAAACAAATAATAGTAAGAACTAAAGAACACGACTACATTTGATAGCAGTGGTTTAAGAGATAATATGGACACAGGACAATCTTGTGCCAATAATTATGCTAATTTAGAATAAATGGACAAATTCCTATAAAAATTGTAATTTAGCAAAACTGACATAAGAAGAAACAGTACACTTATAATCAATGAAGTGAAGTGGATCACTAGAGTCTTTCCATTTTCAGAAATCATACTGTTACTGGTAGTTACAGTATTGCTATTCTGAGATTACTTGATGAGGAAGAAAGCAAATGATTAAGATGGGATATTCCAATTCTGCCATCCCTGATGTCCTTGAGAAAATGGAATTCTTGGGAAAGAAGAAGTGAGAGGGAAAAAGTTACCCTTTTGGTCTTCAATTTGAATTGGAAGTAACAGTTTAAACTCATGATGTATTTCATCTTCAAATAAAAACACACATACTCACATACATAAATTTTCTAGTTCTGTCCACTGAAACATTTAGAAATAATGACCAATTCTGTAGAAAAGCACACTGCTAGCATTCAAATTATCTCCAAATACCATTCCCCACTAAAAGGAATCAAGGGTCCCCGGAGAAATGCCATATTCCAGGTCTGGGGCTGGAAATACACGTGATGAGCTTGGAGCATCTTCCCATCCACATATCAGGAAAACCATCAAAGACTGCTACGGTGGTGCCAAAAGGTCCTGAAAAGGCTTCCACTGGCCAAAAATGTAACGATTTGCTATCAATAAGAATAATAAATGACGTATTGTACAATATGAAGTACCTTTAATTCAATGAGCTCATATTAATACAAAAGACATGATCACAATTGGACTATGCTGGGGAACAAATTTACTTTACTTAAAACCAGCAAATAAAGGGAAACAGGCATTTATCTCATCTTTCATATACAAACTGTACCACTGAGTAAATAAATAACAAAGGGAAGTTCTTCATTATAGAAATATTCTAGATAGTGAAAGAAGAAAGAATAATAAAACTAGAATATCACCATTTAAAATCTTTAATAAATGAAGAGATCTAGGCACTGAACATTCACAGCTGCTAACATCACAAAAAAGGAACACTATTATGAGCTCTGCGATGAAGGAACACACACATCACCACCAATAAAGAGCCTTGGAAAAAGAAAATCAGATCTGAATCTAACCAACTGTCTAAATCCAACTATCAATTTATGGAAATACAGAATTTGAAAAGGCAGAAGACTATGTTAATATGTTAACAAGAATAGGTTAAATTACACCATAGGGATGCTCTCTGCAATATGCAGACTATGAAAATCTCTATAGAAACCACCTAGTAACCTTGAGAAAAAAATGTGGGAGAAAAAAGGAGAAAGAAAAATTAAGATTAAAAAGCTTCATTTAGGGGCTGGCCCGTGGCCGAGTGGTTAAGTTCGTGCACTCCACTGCAGGCAGCCCAGTGTTTCGTTGGTTCGAATCCTGGGTGTGGACATGGCACTGCTCATCAAACCACACTGAGGCAGTGTCCCACATACCACAACTAGAAGGACCCACAACGAAGAATATACAACTATGCACCGGGGGGCTTTGGGGAGAAAAAGGAAAAAATAAAATCTTTAAAAAGCTTCATTTAATGGACTAATACAGAATCCTACAAGCAAGAATAAGAGAATTACATATTCTTTTCAAGCAACCATGAAAACTTCAAACTCTTGACTGTGTATTAGGCCATAAGGAAAGCCTTGGTACATTTCAAAGGAACTAACTGATAACATGTCTATCAGCAGAGTGAAATTAAGTCAGAAATCAATAATTAGTCAAATCAGAAATCATTAACAACATTTTAAAACCTTATCCAATTGGAAAGTCATCTCAACCAATCATAATGAGTGAACATTATTTAGATCCTGATTCAAATCAATTAATCTGTGTGTGAATAATTTATATACAAATTTACAAGTAAATTTTAAAATATTTATATGTAACATTTTTATATAACTAAATCCTTTTATAACATTTATCAAATAATTATAAATTTGAAATCAACTGGCTCTTTGATATTAAGGAACCATGTTTTTTAAGGCAAAATGGTATTGGTTACATTTTTTAAAAAGAATCTTTATGTTTTATAGACACATAGTAAAATATTTACAGATAAACTGAATGTCTTCAATTTCCTTCACTATAATAACCTCAGTCTTCCCTGGGGAAAGTGGTTAAGGGTAAGGATGGGGCAGAATGGACCATGGGTTAATGGTTGTCAAAACTGGGCATATGGATACATGGAGTTAATTATAATATTCTGTTTGTTTTTTTATGTGTTAATAATTCTTTATAACAAAAACAGTAAATATCTAAAATAAATAAATAAATACATACATACATATATATATATATATATATATATAAATCTCTCTTTTAAAAAAAATCTTCCCACAAAGAAAATACCGGGCAGCAGTTTACAAGTGAGTTTTAAAAATCAAAGAAGAGATTTTCAGTATCTGAAAAATTCTTTATGAACTCATCATGTTGTGAGAGTTTGTGTGTCATGGTGCAAGGTATACTAGCCTCAAACTAGTTCCAGTTCTGGCTCTGCCCCTTACTATCCCTGAGACTTCTAACAAGTCCTACAAGGCCTTGGAGCCCCATGGCCTCCTCTGTAAAATCAGAACATTTGTCCTGATGATCTATAAGCTTCCTGCTGAGCTTGACAGTCTTAAGAAGCTTTGCTAAAAAACAAAATTAAACAAAGGCTTCCAGAGAACAAAAACACAGAGAATGCTCTCAACTCATTTCATGAGACTCTAACAACACCAATACCAAGGATAACGTGAGAAAAGACAAGACCATAACGACTTGCAAATATCAGGTGTTAGCAAACATCAAGTGTTAGAAGAACTATGGAGCAGCCAGAATTCTCATACACTGCAAGTGGACACAGAAATTAGAACACCTCTTTGGAAAACAACTTGGCATTATCTTGTAAATTTGAACATTTCTATAATGTATGCCTGGATATTCTATAAACAGAGAAAATCTTATACACGTTTATCAGGAGACATATGCAAGAATGTTTAGAGGAACATTCATAACGGCAAAAGAATGGAAACAACCCAAACGTCCATCAACAAGGGAATAATTAAACTGCTTAAATCACCCAATGGAATAACATTCAGCAGGGAGAATGAATCAACTATATCTACTCCAAGAATACAAATGAATCTTAGACATATAATGATGAGTGAGAAAAAGTAAGTCAGTGAAGACAAAAATCATAACATTTTTTTTGAGGAAGATTAGCCCTAAGCTAACATCTGCTGCCAATCCTCCTCTTTTTGCTGAGGAAGACTGGCCCTGAGCTAACATCTGTGCCCATCTTCCTCCACTTTATATGTGGGACGCCTGCCACAGCATGGCGTGCCAAGCAGTGCCATGTCCGCACTCCGGATCCGAACCTTAAACTCTGGATGGCTGAAGTGGAATGTGTGCACTTAATCACTGTGCCACGGGGCCGGCCCCAATACCATTTTTATAAAGCTCAGAAAATAAGTGAAACTGTATTCTTTAGGAATAAATAATATCTCTAAATGGTAACTCTGCAGATATAGATATAAAAGAATAATAAAAGATAAACACACCATTATTTTCTTCTAAAGACTTCATCTTTCACATTTAAGTTTTTAATACACACACACATACACACAGATTGAGAACATGAACAAAGGATGGATAAAGACAAGTAAATTAGGAGTCAAGGGTTGAGGGGTAGGTGAAGGGATCAGGGAGGGGCTCTCAGACTTATTCAAAGGTATTGATACTTGGGTTCTTAGGTTGGGTAGTGGGTACCCAAGAGTTTGTTTTATTATTAAGCTTCATGTATACACATACATTTTTAAAGAATACGTACCAAACACCATATTAAAGAACTAAAAACAGAAAAAAATCAAAAGAAGGGAATGACTGACAGAAGGGGCACAATGAGATCTCCACCTCAGACTGAAGAGAGGGTAACTCTGAGGCAGCAGGCAAGGGGGGCAGAGGGAGAAGAAAGGACATTTGGAGGTGGTAATGACAGAAAAGCTGAAGGAGTTCATGCATCTCTTTTCTTCATTAAAAAAAATAAAATAAGACAGAACATTAAATAACATTTTTGGTTAGTTTAATAACAGTAAACTTATTATGCCCATCTATTTTAAACAGCAATTTAAAGTTATCCCTAACATGAGGAGTTTAGCATATCTCAATTTCACTGTTTTCCTGTTTACATAATAATGGGAGCTAATTTAAAATAAACATCTTAGAATAAAAAGAACAGCTAAATTTATTTATTAAAAGCTGTGTGTTCTAGTGCTGGTAATATAAGGATAAATAAGATATGCTTCTACAAAGGAAACGAGCTTTTTGTTTCTGTACTATTCTAGAGACAGTTGTGCAACGCTTTCATAAAAAGAAGTAGATTAAAGTTTTCTGGTTTGGTTCTAAAGCCTTTGATGAAAATACTCAAAATAAACCCAAACGTTGTTGCCCCTTAGGTCATAATAGCACAGAGAGCCAAAAGCTTCACCAGAATATATCAAATGATTTCCAAATTTCCTTCTTAGGTTAAACATCATTATATTATAATTGGAAGGATACTGAGCTAGGAGCCAATCATTCCAGGTTTGTGTTCCAGCTCTGCCACAAATTCACTGACCTTGCAGACACGCAGACACGACCTAAAGGAATTCGCTCCAGGCTTATTTCCCCAATCTGCCAGAGAAGGCAGCTGCGTTGAATTATCTATGATGTCTCTTTAAGCTCTAAGAGGACATAATTCTAATGAGTTGTCATCCTATACATTTAATTTGGGCCACTCTCTCTAACATATTACCTGCCTTGCCCAAAGAAGAGCACTTGTCACTTGCCACCTACTCTGGTTATACTATTTTTATACACACACACACACACACACACCTTTCTACATTTTGCAGTTCCTAAATACATTAAAATTATTGGTAACAAATTTCAAGTTTAACAAGCCAAAGGGAAAATCTGCAGTTATTCAGTTATATGCGGCAACATTTTATCTGCATCTGAATACTTCTCTTAAAAGCTTTTTCCTAAAATCAACCTAAATGTAAATAGTACAGCTTCACTTATGATATAAAATATATTTAAGAGTATACTATCACTTAGTAGTAAACAATTTAAAGGAAAAAATTAGCTGAGATTACTCCCGTTACAACATTTCTACTTATGCAAAACATACATCGATAAGGGAATGTCACAATTATGCAGACCTGCAAAAACTCATTTTCTCCATTATAAAACATGTTATGGAATCTATATACTTATAAAATTCACTGATGGCTGTTCAAAGTGAAAACAGTAGATCTACCATCTAAATATACAGAACTATATTATACCAAAGGTATCTCAAAGCTAAATAATATATATGAAAAAAAGCAAGTCTGAACAATCAGCAGACTCAAAATCATGATCGTCTCAAATTAACAATTTAGAGAACTACCTGTTGTCATGAAACAACTCCACTCCCACTGCAATAATCTCATCTTCACTTAAGAGAGTGAGGGCAAGGAGAAAGGGGAGACAAGGCTGGCAAAACAGCAACAATTGTTTCTATTTTATTAGATAATGTATGTTCAAAAAGACTGAAGGGAAAAAACATCTAAGAAGAGTTTGCAATAGTAGGAGAAAATCTTCCTGTATGAAAATGCTATACACCTGAGAATCACCTTTTGAAGTGAGTAGAAGCAGCATCCTTAAGAGAAAAGAGAAGCCCTCGTCCCTGCGCACAGCAAAAGGACACTGTTTCAAAACATGAGTAACTGCCGAGTCTTTGGAAAACACCATTTGCCAGAACGCAACATAAAAATTACAGACAACTGCTTCTCAGAGGGCAAACCAAGTTTGAAGGAGCAGACAGTTCAACTCCACTCCAGTGATGGCAAACATCACAGAGGGATATGATTTCACAAAAAGAACAAATTCAAATGCACAAGCAAAAATAAGAAACCATGTTTTCCTGGGGATGGGAGAGTGGGGGAGTTAGGCCTCAAGTAAAATTGGAGTGCTAAAAAAGGAAAATGAATAGAGAAGGAGATTGCTGGAAGACAGAAAAGCACAGAAACAGATTAGAATGCAAATAATCTACAGGAAAAAAAAGAGAAAACTGGCATATTTCAGAGTCAATGTGGCAAAACAAATTTAGAATCCCACCTTAGGCGATTTTCTCTAAAGTACTCATTACAGCTTCTCAAGTTACAAAATACTGGTAAGATTTCCTACATTCCTTTCTGTTACAGTCCTTAAAGAGACCACTAATATAGCAAACCTGTATGAAAGTTCAAATATAAAGCAATGCAAATCAAGGGGTCATTTTACCTTACGGGAAATGTTTTATTACTTGGGAAAGAGAAAAAAATCATCAATTTCTTTTTTAAAAAGTCCAGTCTCAAAAAGCAATCATCACCAAAATTAAAAGCAAAATTAGAAAATATGGTCCCAAACATCATATTTAGGTCACATGTATTATGTCTGATCCCTTTTCATCCTCTGATTCTAAATATGAAAACAGAGAAATAAGGACATATTGCTGAAAATTCTAAAGAAATATTTTCCAAAGCTATAGAAAAAGCTGTCAAACTCTTTTGTCAAATGACTATTTAATGAATAAGAAATAACACTGTCAGGGGCCAGCCTGGTGGCATAGTGGTTGAGTTTGCATGCTCCACTTCGGCAGCCAGGGGTTTGCTGGTTTGGATCCTGGGCACAGACCTACACACTGCTCGTCAAGTCACGCTGTGGCAGCATCCCACATACAAAACAGAGGAAGACTGGCACAGACGTTAGCTCAGGGACAATCTTCCTCAAGCAAAAAGTGGAAGACTGGCAACGGATCTTCGCTCAGGGCCAATATTCCTCACCAAAAAAAAAAAAAAAAAAAAAAAGAAAGAAAGAAAGAACTGTGAATTAGAGCAAAAATATTAAAAAGTACAGGGGCCAGCCATGTGGCCTAGTGGTTAAATTCAGCGCACTCCACTTTGCCAGCTGGGGTTTGGTTCCAGGGCACAGACCTACACCACTCACCAGCAGCCATGCTGTGGCAGCAACTCACATACAAAACAGAGAAGATTGGCACAGATGTTAGCTCAGGGTGAATCTTCCTCAGTAAGAAAAAAAAAAAAAAAAGTACAAAAAGACACAGATTTATATAATTGTATTAGAATATTAATTAAACATACTATAGTCAGCTCTTTATTATCTTCTGCAAAACTTTCAAATATTTACTGACACTGTCACCTATTCTAATTAAGTGATTGATAGAAAGACCACACTCTAGCTTAAAAGCAAATTTTCTTAAAAATCAAACAATTCCTTGCCTGTGGAGAAGATGGAACCACAAACTAAACATTTCATTTCTCAAAAATATTTAAAAAAGTACATTTTTCCAAAAGTTTCATGCATTTCTTTAGACTTGCCCATTGCATCACTCTAAAGCAGTATTTCCCAAACAGTTACGGAAATCTCAAGAATACTCTCTATAACATCCTACAGCATCTGATCATTTTCCCTAGAATATCACATAGAAGTAGTTCATGATGAGCTTGTTTTAAATTTAAAAAAAGGATTTACTAAACTATTAATATTATAAAATACTGAATTAAGGTAAACTTCATAATATCATCTTAACATAATTATATCAAAGTAAAAAGAAAGACCAATTTTGACTTTTCCCATCTAACAAATGGCATCCATGATCTTTAATTTTAAAATCGTTATCTAAGAGATAGAATGAGTTATAAATCATTTATAAAATTATCTTTCATGATGGATTTTAAGACTACATATAAATTACGATGAAAAATGGTATTACGCCATCAAAAATAGAGGGGAAAAACTATTTTTATAATCTGATCTTTGAAATTTTAACTTTTACACTTTGAAAAAAAACCCAACTGGTTTATTTTTATAATTTCTACATTTCTTTTTAAACAACTATATATGAGAAAAGGTTTGCAAGCCTGGCTTGGTAGACAACTCTTTGTGTAGAAAGTCTTTTATTCTCTATAAATGAAGATCCAAATTTGATTTAATCACACTATATACTACCTTTTTACCACAATTTTTAGAGTACTAAAGACATCATGATATGCTAAATAACAATTCTGATGAAATGAGTACAATTTATACATCTGGAGATAATTATCTTGAGGCAAATTTTCAGGACTATTATCATTCTTATTCTCCTTATTAAGCTGTTATATATCAAGGAGCAGTGAATGTCATGGTTTCTATTGACCAGTGTTTCATTTGAAATAAAATCATCATATTGGTTATGATTTCTAGCTGAGGGATAAATCTTCAGTGACTGACAGATCTCCCACTAACTAGTCAACTGATAAATATTAAAAAGATTTTAAACTAATATATTTTAAGTGAAAAAACATTGCTTATATTTTTTAAAAGGGGAATATTTGAAAAGATTCTTCCTTTAAGGACTTAACAATTTGGAAAATGATGAAGGAAAACACTAAAAAACACTAGTCTTGGCTTGGAATACAAAGCTTAAAGAGAGACGGATGTGAAAATCAAAATATCAAACTTCAGAAAATAGCTTCTATAATTCTGCAGTGATATGAATGTTCACTATGTCATTAATGTCCAAATTCAAACTTTACAAAAATATCATCCTATAAAAAGTATAATTCATGTGTCAGAATAACTATCTAAATCTTAGGAATGTGCAAAAGACACTGCTGGGTGTTCTTTCATGCAGTGCTGGCTGCACCTCTGAAGGACTTTCTATAGACTAATCACTAGGTACCAAGCTCTGCAGGAGCAGAGGGTAACTTGAGAAATTCATCCAGAAGAAACAAATAATTTATGACCAGTGGAACTGATAAATTTCCATCCGGTGGAACAACAAGCAACCTCAAAATTTAGAATTTATCAATCTGTAAGACATCAACCAGTCTTGTATTGAACTCGGCAATCTTACCTGCCTATAAAAATCCTAAATTCCTCAAATGCTCTTTGAACCACTCCTCACAAATCACTGAGAACCTGATGAGTTAATGAGGCGCACAGTATGTCTGATTTACACTTATTTTACATTTGCACAGCAGTCATGACTTTACCTCTATGAAAATCATACTTCAACATAGGCTTTATCTACTCAGGAATATGGTGGGGATCACAGTCTGATCTTTATCTAACTTAACTAAATAATGGTTAATTATTTTCAAATATCCATCTCCCTGAATATTCTAATATGTATGGATACCATTAAATTTTGAAAGAAAAGGCTTATCACAGTTACATTCAAAGCAGCTATCATTTTACTAAGCAGAAAACTAAATTTCAGATCTATCTCCAAGGAAATGTGAAACCTAATAACAACCACAAAGGGAACCAGAATAAAACAGTAGAACTACAAAAAGGAAGAAAAAAAACATCACTACCTACATGAGTTTTTTTCAAACTTTTGTCAAGTCCTTTCAAAGTAAATAAAAACTATGAAATTTTTTCAATAATATAAATAATAAGGGATACAGTGGAAATAAATTTTAAAAATTAAAAAATAGTATAAATAAATAATAAAGTCCTACATAAATATTACTTTGTCCTTTATTTTATATATGTTAGAGGGATTAAGACAACAATGACTTACCACAACTAAGTGACTAAACCACAATATTCTATTAACTAGCACATACCAATGTTCAACAAGTTTGAAGAGAAAGACATTTACTATATGGTCTTCAATCAAAACATTTGTAAATGTTTTCGTTAGTGTGGAATCTAACATAGAAAAACTCAAAACTTGTTTCTCCCTTACTCCTACTCTGCTATCTATAACTACAACAGTTATCCTTTCCTAATAAAACATTCCCAAAGAACCTAACACTGAACCTTTCACTCTGCAAGCACTCAGATGTTTTATTTTTTATTTGATTTATGCTAAGAATGTGTGTGCAAGATCTGGAATGAAAATTCTTCTTTGCATGCTTAGTACAAATTCACATACGTCTATGTGTTTAAATACATACTATTTCAAGGTGTATGTCTGTCTGTATCTCTTTGTTGGGGAATATTTCTCACTAAGGGAAAATAACTTTCCACAAAAACTGGAAAGAAGTCAAAATAGATGGAGCCAGAGGTGTTCTTGACAGAGGAACATGAAAGAAGTCCTTGGTTCTGGATCCTAACATTAGTACAGCCTCAAAAAAGAACAGGGTCATATGCAACAAGAAGAATAGAGAAGAGAAGAAAACAATTTAGAATGGTGGCTGGTTATCATTACCAGTAAACACACTTTTACTCTCATGAGTGACAAGAGAGAATGAGAAGGTGAGATCCTTTTGATCATTAGTCTTCAATTTGAGGCCAAGATTAACGCCAGTACTACTTCAATTTTATCTCATCATTAGATAGACTATAGATCCTATCATCTAACCAGAAAAAGCTATCAAACTCACCAGGTATAATGCTGTTGAAGGAGAGAAAGTACTTGAATGTAACTGAATTGCTAAAAAGGAAACTGAATAGGCAGCTACTTATTTCAGAGATAGGAAGGACACATGAAGAAATGTTAGGTTAGTAACGAGAGGTGAATTTTCAACGGCTGATGAGAAACATTAGAGAAGTGGACAGGAGGAAGGTCATCTAGAAGAAAAAATTTCAAGCTACCTCACTTAAGAAACCAGGCTTTCTTAAATCTTTCTATCTTCTACACCTTGGCGACCTGTCCTCCATACCAAAAATACACTGACATTGACTTTATTGAAAATGAAAGTGACTAATTCTAGTACGGCAAGCTCCAAAAAGAATCTACACTGGCTGACTCCTGTAAGCATCCTAAAGGTCTGTATGTTACAGGGCTGGGTTAGCCTTCATACCCTTCAATGCTTTCACACTTTAATTAACCAATCTAAAGGTTAGAATCATCAACTCTTCTACTGGGAAGCGGGGATTAACAGGTTTTGGAGGGCAATAAATAACAGAATTGTTTAAATTAGTATTCCATTTTAGGACTTCTTTCTAATCTACAATAAGACACAATTTCACAGAATAAAAGTGGGAGGGAGAGAGCATTGTCAATAGAAAAGGATGGATAACTGTGTTCATGTATCAAAACTAAATCAGCTACTAAAAAATAATTATGACAGATCACAAAATAGGCTCTAATGTCAATTTCAAAACGTCCAGGATTTCCCAGTATTAGTTAAATGCCCTCCTAGGAATGCAATAAAAATTTTTTAAATAAAAAAGTTCTACTTATACAAAGGAGTTAACAAAGAATGACATACATGAAAACAAGGAAGTGTTTGCAGTCTTTGACAAAGAAACAATTCATTCAACAAGTATGTGAATCCCGGCTATGTACTAATCACTGCTCTGGCACTGCTTAGTATCCAATGCCTGACAAATAAATAATACCAGCAAAATGCTACTTTTAAAGATGTAACACACCACTCCTGTTTTTTTACAGAGTTTACTTACCTCAAAGCCAAGTCTATCCTTTTCTTTCCAAAAACAAAAATGTGTTACTTTTTTATCCCAGAATTCATCTGGCTTCACCACACAAACAAGGGAAACCTCCGCTGGAACAACGTTCTATAAAATACAGAAAAATAATTACAAATTATACATGTAAAGTGAATAATTTACTGAAGTTATAAATTACTAGATATTCATGATTAGGCTGAGTAATCAAGAGACGTTTGGAAAAGAATTAAAATAATAAATTATAAGAAATAATGCAAACTTCAAAACAGACGTGGCAATAAAGAAATACTTGAAAGACAAGCTGATTCAGAAAAGATTTCAAATAAACAGTGAAATACAGAACAGTACAGGTGAATATTTTTGTGTTTTATTAAGTCTCTCTACTAGGAATATGTTTAGATTAAACTACAAGACAATTTTTAGTTGAGAAATTATTTAATTTGGTTGCTTTTTCTATGACATGAAAAACTTTTTTCTAATACAATCATCCTGGAGAATCTCCTCAAAGAATGTAAAATCAATTTTCCCACAAAATAAGTTTCTTAGCCATTATACAAAGAGGTCAAGATTCTGCATGACTATTAACTTGAAGAAAAGGACAAAGCTAATCTTTGACAAACACAATCTCAGATTTACTAGATATGACTATTCATATTACCTGAAGAATGGAAATGAACATTTACTGAGTTAATAAATATTCCATGTATACTTTATCAGCAAGTCCCGTAGAATATATCTTTAAAATACATCTTAAATCTCACCGTTTCTACCACCTGCATTGCTAACATCCCCAAACTAGTCAGTCTTTTGAAATATCCTCTTAACAGGCCTCCTGCTTCATCTTTTTTCATGCTCAGAAGAAAACTGAAACCCTTTACCTAGGCCTAGAAGGCCCTCCAAACTCAGGGCCCCGCCGATCTCTCAGACCTCATTCTTAGCTCACGCTCCCACAGCCACACTGACCTTGCTGTTCCTAGAAGGCGAGCGCTCTGTTCCCATCTCAGGACTTGGCCCTTGATGTCTGCTGCCTGGAATGTTCTTAGGCCTACACCTAGAAGTGCTCCCTCAGTTTATTTAGGATTCTACTCAAATATTCCCTCTTCAAAGAGACCTTCCCCGGCTACTCCATCTAAAGTAGCACCCTCTGACTCAGTCTCCTTTTACCACTGTACTTTTCTTCATAGCATTTATCACTATCTGATGTTATATTATTTATTAATTTGCTTAACTGCCTATTGTCTGACTCTTCAAATAGAACATAACCTTCCCAATGGCAGGTACCTTATCTATCATGTCACTCCTATATCTCCAGTGCCTAGGACAGTGCATGACATATAGAAGTCACTCCATAAACATTTGTTGAATAAATGAATTTGCATTCACAAGTGGATCTCTTTTTCCTAGCTTTACAGAAGAATACATTGAGCTTCAGAGAACTAAAGTAACTGGTCCAAGATAGCAGAGCTAAAAAATGATGGTGCTAGAAGAGAAACCAGGTCTGTCTGACTCTAAAGTTCTACCACATCATTTCATACGTTCTAGACCAGGGGTCAGTAAATTCTTTCTGAAGGTCTAACGATAAATATTTTCGGCTTGTCTACAGTCTCTGTTGCAACTCCTTCAATTCTGCTGTTGTAGAGTGAAAGCAGCCATAAACAATGTAATGATGGGCGTGGCTGAGTTCCAGTAAGACTTCATTTACAAACTCTAGGGCCTGACCACTGTCCTAGACCATAAAGGGCACAACCGAATTATTACTATTATTATTTAGAGGAAAACAGAAAACCTTTTGACTAGGCACATCACAAACCTCATGCCCGCTACAATGACTGGGCTGTGAATAAGGTAAGTAAAATAAATTCAACGGTGTCAAAACTTTTACCAGAGGTGCTGGGAAACTTAGGGTAGATAGAGGCTGATTCATACACTGATTTATGAAAGATGATTATTTCAAAAGCACTGAATATTTATTAAAGCTGTGAGAAACAAGAGAAATCAAGCCACTCATTTTAGAGAACACTAGTTATAGGCAGAGGCAGCACTAAGCCCGGGGCTGCCAAACGACTGGTACCAGTACCTTTGAAATAAAAGCAATGACGACTCTGTATGTGGAAACTGTTTACTAGGAGTAACAACAGGCCATTGCAACTTCTGAAAATATTAACTATTAATAAATCCAAAAGTTGTTAAAATACCTATCAGAAAAGAAATCGCAAGAGGGGATTAAATCATCCATTGATTGTTCTTCAAAACTGCCACTGATCAAAATCCAGTTCAAACAGCAAGTCCCAAATAGCTCACCTGTGACACAGCTGACTGACAGGATGAAACGAAGAACACAAGGACATAATTAATGGATTTCTCACCTAAGAGTTATTTTAACAACTTTTACAGAGAAGAGTTTATCTTCAGGGTTTGGAATATAAAAGCCCTGGGAACATATTTGACAGAAAAAGTTATTATGGGACACCAATCTGTGCTCCCTTAAAAACTGATCCTCTGGAGGCTATATCCTTTCCAACCCAAAAGAGTGATCTAATGATCAAAAGTTTAGGCCAAACATTTAGAAAGAATAAGGTAATGGGTAGATCATTTGGGGACCAACTCACATATCCCACTGGTAAACACACACTTTTTAATGATAAAGCCAAGACCTGGGACTTAGGCCATGCCAAGCTCCAATCCTGACTCTTCGCCATGTTCACTACGAGAACCTGGCTAAGTTATTTAAAATCCTTGAGCCTCAGCTGACCTTTGGGGATAAGAGAACCTGCTTCCCCAGGTTATGAAAATAAAATTAAATGAGACAATTTATACAGCAAGCTTAGCAGAGTACCTGAACCACGTTAAGCACTAAAACTAAAAACTAAAATTACCACCTTGTTCCCATCCCTCAAATCTCTTTTTCCTAATTATCCCAAATAAAGATAAAAATTAAGAATTATTCTTAGTTATTTAAATTTTTAAATATACTCCTCTCCTCAAAACCCTAAAGCAGCTACCAATTATTCCTCAAATTCACTTAAAATTTTTTTTTAAAGATTTTCTTTTTCCTTTTTCTCCCAAAGCCCCTCTGGTACATAGTTGTGTATTTTTAGTTGTGGGTCCTTCTAGTTGTGGCATGTGGGATGCCACCTCAGCATGGCTGGATGAGTGGTGCCATGTCCGCGCCCAGGATTTGAACTGGTGAAACTCGAACTTAACCACTTGGCCACGGGGCCCGCCCCTCATTTAAAATTCTTGTTCTTTCAATATGACTGATATTTACCTAATTGAATGTTCACTATCCCACATAACTGCCAACTTATATTTTCCCCTAACTGGCCCGCCATCAGCTCCCTTCCGTGTGTTTGCTTCAGTTCTGGAAGCTATCACTGAGTCAGTGTCACTGCCAGAGATGCCCTTTCACTTTCTTTCATTTAAATTAGATAATCTCTTTTATTTAACTTCCGTTTACCTTCTCTAGAAGCCCTTCTAAGGAAACCCAAGAACATGTAAGCAATATGCCCCCTTTCAATCACTCAAATGTTTCATTTCAGATCATAATATCCTCAACACCCTTATAACAAATCAACAAATGTTTACTAGGTACCTACTACATGCAAGGGGTCACAGAAACATTCTGTGAGGAACACAAGGAAATACAAACACGAGCCTGAGATCAGATCAAGGAGTTTGTAATCTCAGGTGTTTATTAAATGCTAATTTGTGAGTTGTTCAAGTGCTTGAGGACACAATTGTTAGTAAATTTCGTCTGGGTTAGAAATAAATAAGACCATCATGAATCTTGGTGCTTTTTGGAGGAAAAAGGATAACAGACGAGAGAGACCAATCAGAGCAGCCTGAGAAGCTTTTTCAGACTAGACTTACCCAGTCCTGCTCCCGCAGCATCAGAATGGGGCGGCATGGGGACATGCAGACACTGCAGCATGCAAAAGCTCCCAGGGAGCCCGATAACGTCTGCCTTCACACTTTTAGACTCACTGGCCTACTGGCTTAGATTACTTACACATGATGTATTATTTTCAATCATTTACAGACCTTTAGAATAGGTCTGAAATTTATTTTTACTACTCAAATTCAAACCTATAAGAACTGAATTTAAACAATCTAATAGTGACTTGTGCATTTCAAAGCTTAGCCACTGCTGAGAAGTTTGAGCACAGCCCAATAAAGGAAATGCATTTGCCATTATCATCTTGATCTGTTGCTGCAAAACAAAACCACATCCTCATAGTCAGAAATAAAATTACCTGTAGCATTAAGACTACTGTTTTGACCACATTCCACTGTGATTTTCTGCCATCCACAATCACGGTAAATCCTCTAGCCTTACACTTTTCACTGAAACAAAACAAAATTACAAAGTATTAAAACAAAGTATCAAACAAGTTTGATATTTTATTCTTCATAATTCTAAATAAATAGGGTTTATAGCTTAATCATATGCGGAGTAGCATTAATCTCACTTGGTTTGGTTTGGTCAATAAACAAAATTCTTCACAGTATCCTTTCAGTTTTCTCAAGCAATTTGTTTTTCTCATTTCAGGAAATGTTGACAATTTACAAGCTAATTTGGCAGGGAAATTGCTGTAGAAACAGGGAAAGTCAATGCCTTAGAAAGAGAAGAAATCAAAGCAACATTCCAACGGTCTCAGCCTCTCCACTTCTCCACCTGGACCCCAGGTGCTACGAAGCGCTTCTGGACTTCTCGTCTCTCCTTCCTGCCAGAAGTACAAGGCTTGTGAAGGAAGAGTTTAAAACAGGTAGAAAATAAAGTAAGCTTAATAACCACTGAAAATGGGCTTTTTGGTGTTTTGGGGGAGAAATTTAATGAGATGAAGTAGCATTTGGTGCACACACGTCTGACCCACTGCTGCTCTCACTTTTGCATTCTCAGTCACTTGATCAGCACAATATTATCTTGAGTGTTTGGAAAACGGGTTATTGCTATATATTATGTTCAGTCATTCAAGTATTGACGAAACACTTCCCTGAAGCCTACACTAGTAAAATCCAACAACTATAAGGGAAAACTCCATCCTAAAGATGAAAACCACATCGCTATTATTGTTATATTTATAAAATCAACTTAATGCAAGGATCTCAACCGCCCGCCCTCCGGTAAGTGGAAGGAACTGCAGCTGGGCTTCGCAGGGAGGACTTGGCAGTGAAACCTCCCCCAAAGTGCTCCCCATTACGTACAGCGTGCATCGCAGGAAAGAGAAACAGCAGACCTCTTCCTGGGAGTTAACTCCAGCGCACCAGGGGATTTTACTAATCCTCCCCGCCTCCCTGCAAGCATTCCCATTAGCCTCAACAGCATTCTTGGAGAAGTGACATCCAATTCTACCGAGGAACAGGAGGTCACAAGAATGAGAATGATATTGCTAAAGATTTGGAAGAACATGCAACCTCTGCGGGAGTGAGAGAAACTGAGCTTCCAAAGAAAACGGGGAAGTGTTCAAGTGTTCAAACTGAAACATATGTCCACACAAAAAAACCTGCACACAAATGTTCACAGCAGCCTAAGTCCCAACAGCCAAAAGTCACTCTAACCCAGATGTCCAACAGCTGACGAATGTAAAAACAAAATGTGGTATTATCCATACAATGAAATATTATTCAATCACAAAAAAAGAATGAACTGATACATGTTACAACATGGATAAACCTTGAAAACATGCCAAGTGCAAGAAGCCAGACACAAAAGGCCACACGTTGTATGATTCCATTTTATATGAAATGTCCAGAATGGGCAAATCCATACAGGCAGAAAGCAGATTAGTGGTTGCCAGGAGCTGGGAGGAGGGGAGAATGGGGACTGACTGCTAATGGGTATATCGGTTTCTTTTTGAGCTGATGAAAATGTTCTGGAATTAGAGAGCATGATGGTCACAGAACGTTGTAGGAATATACTGAAAACCACTTGTATACCTTAAAAGGGTGATTTTTAAGGTATGTAAATTATATCTCATTAACAAAAAAGTTTAAGTACTCTATTTTTAGATTTTGCATTATAAAATAAAGGATCCACTAAGTATTCTTTGGGGTTAAAAAAATGAGGTGGCAATACAAGGATCGCTTCTGGATTAGCAACAGCATATAAAGACCTGCTGGAGGAAGCAAATCTGACCTCTAATTGCTAGTTGTGGGTTCAGGTATGGAGGAAATTCCTGAAGTTCCCCAACAAGACATCTAGGAAGACCCCTCTGACTTAGGCAGGACACAAGCCCAAGATAGAACAGCCCAAGCAGACTAGTTTGCTACTGAGTGGTCTTCAGGGAAATGGCAGCAACTCAGGGACTCTCGCAATGCATTGTGGAAATTTGCAGGAGGGGGAACTACGACACACAGAGCTGTGGAGTGGAAAGCCTTCCGTGGACTGGGACTAAAGCCAAGAGAGTGTGCCATCCCCACAATTGGGTACTTTCATGTCATCAGCATGTGCCTCTCTGAGATACAGGTTATACAACCATTTTGTTGAACAAAGAAATTTTACACTAAATCAATCTGTACATTAGATTAATCTGTACATTAAGACTAAGAAACTAACGAAGTTTGGAAATATCATCTGCAGTGATCTCGAGGGCATAAAATAACTCTAAATTTATCTGCAAGAGTACTTAAAAACACCACTAATCAAAATTTTCTCACATTTTACTAAGCCAGATAATGAAAATATACACAATCTAAAGATACTCTTTGACAAGTGCAAGACCAAGTGGTCTTTCAACTACTTGAGAGGAACAGTTGTTTTTTCCTTCATTCCCAGAAGTGGAGTGATGGTTTAAACTGTCTTTAACAACAGTAACATATTAATTTAGAAGCATGTTACGCCCTTCATAAAGGGCATGTTGGAGGAGCTCAAGTGCTATATTAATAAATTCCTATACTACTGTTAATATGTTTATAATTATATTTTCAGAACAATAACCAATAAAGAAATCTATGAAGACCCTACCTCCTTGTTGCTACTCCCTTAGAGCCTTTCAAGGGTGAGGGTGCTGAGTTAAAGCAGCTACCTAAGGGGCCGGCCCCATGGACTAGGGGTTAAATTTGCGTGCTCTGCTTTGGTGGCCCAGGGTTTCGCCGGTTCAGATCCTGGGCGCAGACCTAGCACTGCTCAGCAAGCCATGCTGAGGTGGCGTCCCACATAGTAGAGCCAGAAGGACCTACAACTAGAATATACAACTATGTACTGGGGGGCTTTGGGGAGAAGAAGAAGGAAAAAAAAAAAAGATGGGCAACAGATGTTAGCTCACGGCCAAACTTGGGGTCGAGGGGGAACAGCTGTGTAAAACAAGCGAGTCTCCTTAATAGGCTCGCTCACTTTGACTAGAAACAGACTGTCGATGGATTTCCTGGGTTCAGTATTCTATAGCTCTTCACTAACTTCCCTGATTACAACCAAGGGGTCCTTCTCTTCCACTCACAGAGCTCTGCTTATACTTACATAAGGGCACTAATTTCACTTATGTTCTTATTATAATTACTTATTTACAATCTCTCTTCATTAGATAGCATGATTCCAGAAAGCAAGAATATTACTTTACTGATATCTTGGCAGCTTCTAGCACAGTGCTTGAAATTATATACATCACATCATTCTCAGTCAGAATGTGACGACAGCTTCCCTTCCTCTTCAGAATCCCAGCCTTTACCACGGCTCATGAGGTCTTCTATGATCTGACTCCAGCCCCTCTCTGCTCGCTCTCCCAGAACTGTCCCTTTCTCAAAGTGCTGCAGCCACACCAGCCTCCTTGCTGATACCACACCATGCTTAGGGCTTTTGCACCTTCTGCTCCCTCTGTCTTGAATGCCCTTTCTTCAGGTATCTGTAAGGCCTGGCACACACGTCAGTAATCTCAGGTAAAATGTTATCTTATCATTTTGTAAAATATTGCCATATACCCCCTCACACCCCATCCCTCTCTTGACACTTTTTTTTTTTTAAAGAATTTCTTTTTTTTTTTATTTTGAGTTTCTTCCTTTTTATCCCCAAAGCCCCCCGGTACATAGTTGTATATTCTTCGTTGTGGGTCCTTCTAGTTGTGGCATGTGGTACGCTGCCTCAGCGTGGTTTGATGAGCAGTGCCATGTCTGCGCCCAGGATTCGAACCAACGAAACACTGGGCTGCCTGCAGCGGAGCGCACGAACTTAACCACTCGGCCACGGGGCCAGCCCCTCTCTCGACTCTTTTTATGCTCTATTTTCGTGGCACCCATGAACATCCAATACACGGGGTGTTTATTTGTACTAGTTGTTTGATCTGTAGGGTATGAGGCCCATAAGGGCAGGAACTGGGTCTGCTTTGTTCACTCATTTCCTCAGCACCTAGAACAGTGAGGAGCTTATCATAGGATCTCACGTATTTACAGAGTTAGTGAAAACTTATGACCTTAATGTCTGTGTGATTTTTGGCAAGTCATTAAATAAGCTTTGCATTCTGATGTGTCTTCCATAACATAAATGAGTTTTTCTACAATTAGGAAGAACTGACTTAAAATCCAAATTTGAATTAAAAAAAATCAAAACGTGAAAACAATGCAAAGGTAGCTTCCATAAATACTGAATCTCTATAGAATCAAGAATAATCTGATCAAGATTAATCTGGGCAAGTATTTGGCAGTATTTCTATAAAGTAGATTTAAGAATGGAGACGGTGGTTAGTCCAGATGATTGTTAAGGTACTTTCCAATCCTGACATTCCATGATTCTATAACTGGACAACACGAATATACTGTTGAAAGAAAATGTTAAAACATAAAAAAAGTTTTCAATATTTCTTTGATAATACTATATTCACCAGAGTTATTTTCCTATGTCAATTATCAGCTGTGATAGATCCAGGTTAAATGTGAATGAACACTAGGAGTCATCATTAGACATGGCACTGTGATTATAAGAGGGGTGGCTGCAATGCAGTGATTAGGAACACAGGCTTGGAGCTGGACCACAGGTTCAAACCCCTGGCCCAGCCCTGGTCTGCCACATGCTCTTGGTCAAGATACCTAAATTACCCACTCTTTCTATGCCTCAGTTCCCTCATGCATAAGATGGGGATAAGGATGATAGTACGAATCTCACAGGGCTGTTATGAGAATTAAATGACTTAATGTTATCTATTATTTCCTTAAATATAGGATATTCTTTTAATATATGCCTCCCAATCATCATCCGTAAGTAAATCTCAGGTCCATTTTGAACTTAAAGTCCTAAAAGGAAATCAAGCCCAGCTTCTACTAAGCCAGCAACATTGTATGTTTATTTGATTTTCCAACAAAATCTAAGATGCTCTGAGAATGGTCAGTTACCAGGTTCAGTCAGCCCACATCTGAGCACACAGAGCTCCGAAGAAACTAAAGTAGCAAAACAAAACAAAGGGCAGAAACCCACACCCACGACTTCTGATCACTGAGTATGAGGAACTGCACGGGGCTATGAAAAACACAAATTATAAGATACAGTTTCTCCCCTCAAGGAGCTTAGCATCATTTAGAAAGGTGAAGAGGTAGGGAAAAAAGTATTTTAATTAGTGTCTGCTTTATATTCACAGATGTTATCTTATTACTGTTACTAGAGAAATAACACACACCTTTGAAACTTAAAACATCTAAGACAAACAATAAATGTAAAAATTCAAGAATTATCCTTAAGCACATCACGATTACATGCCTAAACAGCCAGAAAGAGCAAGTGCTATTAGTCTAGAGAACAGCTGGAGGAATCTGGGAACTATCTATATAAAGGAGCTAATGCAACTTAATGTAAAAGGACAGATAAAGGAAGAATATGAGCAAAGTTACATTTCTGAAGCACCAAATCCTGCAACTGGCTCATAGAGCCTGGGGATCCTGCAGCACAGAGGGTGGCGCTGCTGGGCACGCTCTCCCACCCCATCCCTGCAGCGCAGTACCATCTTTCACTTACTCTCCTGGGAAAACAGCATTTGGAGCCTAAAACACCGCTGCTTTTCTCCCCAGACTAAGAAATGCAGGTCTCAGGGAGTCTGAAAGGGTAGGTATTCAAGGTAGGGGACAAGCACAGGCGAGGTGGTGGCAGAGCCAACAGGGCCAGACTTCAGGGAATCAGAGAGGGGAGGGGCTCTGGAAGGTGCCCCCGCCTTCTCGATGCCCCTCCACTAGAATCCTGCCTACTAGAGGATGGGTGACTTAAGGCAAAAGGGAAGGCTGCCTCCAGTTCCCCACCCCCAACTACTTATGTATTTGGGAAAGTTTCTTAATTTCTCTGCCCTCACCTTTTCATCTACGAAATAGAGAAAATAAAAGTATCCACCTTACCAAGTTATTTTGAAGACTGAGTTAATACAAGTACTCAAAACTAAGTGACTTGCATGATAAGTGCTTAAGAAATATTAACTGAAAAAGATGAGTCAAATCATACAAGCTCTTGGCACAGCAGTTAGGAAGGCTGAAGGACTGTCCTTGAGAGCAAAGACCTAGTCTTTCTTGTCTTCAGAGTGCACAATGTACAGCATCTGCACTTAGGATTAGAAAAATAAATGGCTACTGAATTGAATTCATTGTGTACAAAGAAGGAGAGGAGGTCACAGAAAACTAAGGATGACAGAACTGTTGTTTTAGCAAAATTACTCTTGAACTTATGTGCAAATTGAGGAGACCATGGGGACGGAGAAATTAGTTTGGCTATTGCTGTACCAGTTCAGCTTGACAACTCACTCATCCCTCAACACGAACTTAAGCATATGAAAAGGGAACAGAAAGGACAGGAAAAAAACACACGGCAGAGAAAGGAAATACTGCTTAGCTGTCACATTTTTAAATGGCACATTATAAATCTTCAATACATTTTTGTTGAACGAATGAAATGAATATTAAAAATCACTTGTCAACAGCATGAAGCACGTTCAGAGCATTTACTACAGTGCTTTGAAGTAACTCTAAGGTCAATGCAATTATCCCTCCATTTGCTGAAAGTGCATTTGCTGAGAAGGAAAAATTGCACCGGCTCAGACTTCCTTGGAAGATTGTACCAAAAAAAAACCAGAGAACAGCCGTCCCAGTCACACTCTCGCTGACTATACTGAACCTTCTGAAGTCTAAGAAGACAAATCAGAGCAACTAAAGCTGTTACATTCAAATTCAAATGATCTGCTAACCGCTCTAATAAACTCCAAAGAGGCTCCTTAACAGTGGAGGAGAACGGAAGATGGGGATGAGCAGACATGCCCGTGGGGCTCCACTTCTCTCTGTTTTATATTCAGATCTTCCTTGACTTACAACGGGGTTACAACCCGATAAACCCATCACAAATTGAAAATATCATTAAGTCAAAAACGCATTCAATACACCTAACCTACCAAACATCACGACTTAGCCCAGCCTACTTTAAACATGCTCGGAACACTTCCATTAGCCTACAGTTGGGCAAGATTATTGAACACAAAGCCTATTTTATAATAAAGTGTTGAATATCTTGTGTAATTTATTGAATACTGTGTTAAAAGTGAAAAACAGATGGTTGTATGAATGTACAGAATGGAGGTAAGTGAAACAGAATGGCTGTTTGCCCTCATGATCACGTGGCTGGTTGGGAGCTGCGGCTTGCTGCCACTGCCCAGAATCATGAAAGAGTGTGTACCCTACCACATATCTCTACCTGGGGAAAAGCGCAAAATTCAAAATTCGAAATAGCATTTCTACTGAAGGCTTTCACACTATTGTAAAGTAGAAAAATCCTAAGTTGAACCATCCTAAGTCAAGGACCACCTGTATTTGACTTCTGTGTAAAATTTTCTTTGAACAAAGATGCCCATAGACTTAAAAATTCTAAACAAACAGAACATAGAATATTTTCAATATACTCATGCCTAGAATATTACCTATTGAATATTGGCAGTTACAAAACTGTGTATCACATTCAAACGATAATTTCACCATTTTAAAGAATTACAGAACTACACAGCTGTTATATTTCCTTTCATGATATATTTTAGGTCAATTCTATGACTTTGTTGCCAAGTTTGGTTGGTTCCTTCAATATGCATATAATGAACATCCAAAGTCTCCAAACCTTTTTTACTGTCATTGTGGATATGCAAATAAGATGTGGCTCTGCATTCAAGGACCTCATAAATTCAACCATAAACTACTATAACACCTAGTGGAAGTGAATAGAAAAACTTGTCTAAAAGGGTTCCTCACGAAGGTAATAATGAAGACAAGGTTGAAAAACAGTGACGTATGTTTTGCCACATGTTTTTAAAAAGCAGGTCATCTCAATATCTTATAATCACTCTTCATGTAATAGACTGAAATCAAATCTCATTCTATGCATTGAATGTGGATATGCTCCTGATTTAAAATTTTGAAATATGTAATAAAATGAGATAAAGACCTACTCATGAGGTTTTTGCTAGTGCTAATCTCAGTATTTTGTTTTTTAACCAAAAAATTTGTAGATTAATTTATATTTCTTGTCTTTACCTCCACAAGGAAATCTTGAATTTGATTCTGCTTTCTGAATCATCAACTCATAATTTCTGATCCTGTTGTTTATGTCTAAAATGTACAACAATAGCTGGGAAAACAAAAGAAAAATTTCATTTACCTCTCCTAAAATTTAACACTCAGGCTGGCCCAAATTTGTCAGTCTTTATTGTTCTTTATTAAAACCTATGACGGGTCCTTTATAGAAAATGGGGCAGCAATGATTAGTCTTGAACTCCACATAGGACTGGACATGAGGAGTTACCTGAACATAAACTCAGTATTCAGGTCAGGCTGCAATTAACCTGACCCTCTCCTTTCTTCTCAGCGCTCTACTCAAGAATCTCAAACAAAAAACAAGTTTAGGGCCAACCTATGTGAAAAGGAATCAGGAAGTCCCCCATTCCCAACTGTGCTGGGTTACCCATGTATAATGGGTACATATCACTCCTTGTCCATGGTCATTAAAAGTAAGCGTCACGTACAGATAAGAAACTAAATAGTTTCTTTTCATTTTGACATAAGTTTTATCTATTTTTATCTTTTTCTTTTTCTACAAGCAAGGCAGACTGCCACGTAAAGTGCCTTGTTTGGACGTGTCTGGAGTCTTGGAAGCTTGACTACCCTCCGTTCTCCTACAAAGGGACCATGAGAGCTTGTTTGGAGGTGCTAGCAGGGGAGCGCAGCTTTCGTATTCCCTTGACTGAAGAACAGGCCTCCTCTATCAGGGAAGGTCATCTTCTTGGACCAAGGGTGAAGCTTCAGGAGGGACATACATGGAGCAGTGAGGGAGGAAGTGGACACCCATCTAGTCAGCCAGATCAGCCGAATCAACCCTGGAATCAATGGGGTGACAGATCTCACAGCCAGATCACCCTCACATCCTACATAACTTTTAAAAAGCTATTATTATATTGAAAATGTTAACATGTTCATGGCAAAAAGAGACCACTTTTGGACATCCCCGTAAGGAATTAGAGACCACATTAGTTAACTACACTGCTAGAACTGTCCAGAGACGTTCACAGCTGGAGGAGTTAAACTTTAACAGTAGGAGATTGGGAGACACAAGCAGGTTACAGAAAAAAATGAAGACACACTAAAAAAGCAAAAACCTCCTAGACACATGCTGAGCCCAACCTGACAGGGTAAACTTAAAAACAGTTCTAGGACGGAAAGAGGGGTGGATAAATGAATAGATACGTGATAAAGTACAATGCTGGTTGCAGACTTCTAAGTGATGGGCATATTGGGGTTTACTGTACAATTCTTTCAACTTCTTTTTGTATATCTGAAAATTTTCATAATAAAATGTTGAGGGGGGGATTAAAATTTAAAAGAAGTTTTAAATGGTGGACATTCTGAAGGAGAAAAATCAGTTAACACCACACCTAATAAACTGCTCCCCAGATTTGCAATGAAGAGCTCAGAAACACTCTAGCTCTCTAAGGAAACAGCAATTACCGATACAGAGCTGCCAACATTTTTAAATGTGAAAGATATAGGCAGGTGATCCAAGAAAACAGAAGGCTAACAATTCAGTGTTTACAAATATTTGATAAGGCCAAACTTTAAACAATTATCAAAAATAAAGTATCCAGGTATCTATTTTGCCTTGCTGGAATAAGTTCTGTCATCTTGCTTCAACTTATATCTTCTCTAATGGCTGGCAGGTACTTGGGGATATGCAGAAACTGATTCACAATTTACACTAGAATAGCATCTTATGAATATTTACATGAGAGAGAGAGAAAATTTAAGTAGTGTAGGCTATTCTGCCCTCCACTGTACTACTTCCTGCTTGCACACCCAGAGTGGACAGACAGGAGACGTGAGTGAAACTTCTGATTTCTTAGCCTGCCTGTTACACAGTGCCTCTCACAGTGTGAGTATCCTGCTGGGCTGAGCATGATTCTAGTATATACAAGCGTGCATTTTCTCACAACAAACCTAAGCACAAGCCAATTGTGTTCAGGACCTTAGCCTCAATGACATGTTCCAATGCTGGAGGAAAATCCAGCATGTTCATGGGAAACTAGTACATGAGTCTCTAATCCTTCCTTAGGCATTTTTCAAGGGTAATTTTGACTACCAATAATTTCTGCATTACATTCTAACTTCAGAATCTCACTTGACACAAGATGCAACTACACTATACTCTGTTCACCTGAAGTATGAAAAGCTCTGGATTGGTGTCAGGAATCGTAGATTCTAGTCTTAGCTCTTCTACTGACTAGCTGTGCGATCCTGGGCAAGTAACTCTAACCTCTGAGTCTCAATTCTCTCAACTATAAAATAAAACAGGTGGTTCAGATGGTCTCTAAGTTCCCTCACCACATATAACCATTATAAACCTGTGATTTTTTTTTTTTTTTCACAATTTGTTAACTATATGTCTGGCTAGTCTTATTCACCTAAACAGCAGTTTGTTATCTAATGGTGAATAATACAAATTAGCAATCAGCAGCTCAGAGAATTAGCAAGCTTATTCAAAACCATTACACTGTGAGGTCTAATATCTTTCCTTTCCAGAAAGTGAAAAAATTGAAAGTATTCCCCTGAAGGCCTCTACTTCCCCAATATTGAAAAACAGAATCAGCAAAAGAATCATTAAATTATAGACCAATACTGAAAGTAGGTGTGATTAAAGTCAATTGTTCTAAGATATAGTTTTAACCCTGCACTTTGCAACGTGGTTTAAAAAGAAATAATCTGAGCCAGCCTGATGGCCTAGTGGTTAAAGCTTGGCATGCTCTGCGTCGGCAGCACAGCTTCAGTTTCCAGGCACAGAACCACACCACTTGTCTGTCAGTAGCCATGCTGTGGCAGTGGCTCACACAGAAGAACCAGAAGAATTTACCACTATATACAACTATGTACTGGAGCTTTGTGGGGGAGAAAGGAAGGGGAAAAAAAGGAGGAAGATTGGAAGATTACCAACAGATGCTAGCTTAGGGTGAATCTTCCCCTGAAAATAAATAAATAAATAACATAAAATAAAAATAAAATGAAATAATCTATCATGTCAACAAAATGCAAATATAAGAAAAAGACACAAAGAATTGTTTGCTCTGACTAAAACGTTTAAAATTTACTCTCCGGAACTTAAGAGCGTTACATAAAGGATAATTTTTGTTCCTTTTGCACTTTTATATTTTACAAACATACAAAAACACCTGCCCTCATTCTCATGCTTTATTGCAGTGGTGTGCAAATCTGGCTGCATATTAGATTATCAGGGAAGCTTAAAGGATTTTTTAAAAAAGTCTGATGAGCAGGCCTCCCAAGTGCAATTGGATCATACTCTCTGGAGGCAGATCTCAAGCATTAGATTTTGAAAAAAATTCCCAGATGATTCTCCCGTGCAGTCACACTTCAGCCCCCAAATATCACATGTGGGAGAAGAAGTCAGGGAGGGGCTTTTTATTTTGGTTGTTGAAGTGATGAGTCAGCTTGAGCAAACAGAGGGGTTTAAGTTTTGTCTTGACTCAAGAAATAGAAAAATTAAAAATCCAAGACCTTTGTATTAAAATACAAACATTTTTTTCATTTTTAAAAGAAAAATATTTTTTAAACTTCTAATAGTCTTCACTCAATATATTAAAATCTACAAACATATTTATATCTAGTGAAACAGCTACTTAAATAAAAGATGCTTTCTACTGAAATAACTTTTCTCAAGTTGCATGGTATATAGATGCTCAATCTTTGGGTTCCTTAAAAATTGACTGTAGATATATTTTGGAAATCTGTATCTTTGCTATTCAGTGCAAGAAGAGCACAAAATAAGTAGCACATATTACTGATTGCAGAGTTTTTAATTATAATTTCACTGCTAACAAAAGCAGATAAGATAGCAAAGTATATTTTAACAATAGCAGGAATCATTAGTAAGTGAATGAAAACATATTGAGACTTAAGAAAAGACACCTTTAAAGTCACCTTGGAATGCTGAGTAGGTAGTCTAAGGTGACACTCAGCTCATCCATATTTGTCTGTTCAAGGCATAATGGAATTGTCAGAATGAGGCCACTTCGTCTGTCCTTTCCTCCTATTAGAGAAAAAATATATAAATTTAACACATAATAGATAGTAAAGCACTAAATGAATAATATATATTTAGATCTAATGTTACTAAAACAATTACAAGTTTAAGACATCAGTAAAAACTAATGGTTGTTTATTTTATATATTGTAAATGTAAAAAAGTAGTATAGAAAATTCTGAAAAAATTCATACAAAATTCTGAAAAAATAAGAAAAATTTCACCCATGAAATTTACACATAAACATAGCAATTATCATTTTGTTTAATTTTCTTCCATTTAGTCTCTTCTTAATATAATCAATTCATCAAGCACCTATTGTGTGCCTAGCACGATAAGCATTTACAAGTAAAATAAATTTCCAATCCACCTAAGAAGAAAAGCTTTAAGTTATAAGAAATAACAATATGAAATATGACAGCTTATTTTCTAGACTGTTGCACAAAATATATAAAATATTATTTAAAGGGCTTTATAAAATGGAACAGGCCAGCCCCGTGGTCGAGCGGTCAAGTTTGCACACTCTGCTTCGGTAGCCAGGGGTTTGCCAGTTCAGATCATGGGCGTGGACCTACGGCCCACTGCTCATCAAACCATGCTGTGGTGGCATCCCACAAAGAGGAACTAGAATGACCTACAACTATGATATACAACTATGTACTGGGGCTTTGGGGATGAAAAAAAAAGAGAGAGGAAGATCAGCAACAGATGTTAGCACAGGGCCAATCTTCCACAACAACAAAAAAATAAGAAAGATATCTCCTATCACTGTCAGTGAGTGATACATAATTAAAAAAAAGAAAATGGAGAAAATGATAAGAGCTGTGATAAATGTGAGAAGTTTTATAGAAAAGTTAAGACATAAGAAAAATGGGTAGAATTTATAAACCAAGTCAAAAGAGCATTCTGTGACAAGGAAAGATCTGAATTAACTCACAAAGGTCAGAGAGGCATTCTAATTCACGAGGCAATAAAGAGAAAGCTGAGAGTATGGATCCTAGCTAATGAAGCCTGAAAGCCAGGTAGTGGAATGCACTTACATCACATGTATGTTCAAGTCCTCTTCAATTTTCCATAAGCATTAAAATGTAACTAATTATTTTATACACAGCTTCTTTGAAAGTTCCCCACATGATGGACTTTCATGCTGCAGCCCATCTTCTGACCCAACTGACATTTATGACAATTTTATAAGCTTAAAAACCAGCAAATAATAAAGGAACAATTCTATATGATCTCTATAAATCTTAGCTAAAAACTGAAAGGTGTGAAGCGAAAAAAACACCTATGAGTGACATGAATGCAATTCATGATGTACTAATCATAATCTTCTGTCTCATTCAGTTAACCATATAAATGACTAATATTCAACAACTTTATTTAGTCTCAATAAATAGCAATTTAAATGGTTCAATTTAATAGATAAATGACTGTAATTGCATGTTTTTTGTTTAGAATATAGGTTTTATTTATTTATTTTTTTCTGCTGAGGAAGATTCACCCTGAGCTAACATCTGTACCAATCTTCCTCTACTTTATATGTGGAGTGCCGCCACAGCATGGCTAATGAGTGGTGTAGGTCTGCGCCCAGGATCCAAATCCACAAACCTGGGCCGCCGAAGCAGAACACAACAAACTTAACCATTATGCCATGCAGCCAGCCCCTAGGTTTTTATTTTTTGTTAAATGGATTGCACCATAGTTTTCAAACTGTCCCCTGATCTTGCTGCTTTGAAAAGAGCTTTTCTATTACTAAAAAAGTTTGGAAATTACTGGTTGAAATAATTAACAGTCAACAAAAGAAGTCAAGAGGAGTAGGCTAAGAGAAATTTCATTTGCTCCTCAAAATCACTAAGCTTTATCCCTGCATTAAACCAAATCCACAGAAAGGTTTCTCTCTGGACTGTCACATTCTGACCCACTGTGGAATTGTCGTTAGAGGCCAAGTCTAACATTCAGGACTACATCTAACCTCGTGCCCTCACCTTCCACAGGGACCATAACATAATCACCAGTGTAAACGCAAAAGAGGGCAGAAGCCAAGAGGAGAAAGACTTTCAAGACAGGTATGGTCAACAAGGTCAAGTGCTGCACAGGGACAAGTGTTGTAACAATGCAAAATGTCACTGGTAAAGATTTTAAAAGAATAATATTGCCTACTCTTGGCAACAGTGTGGGTAAATAGGTATTTTCATACACTGGTGTGAGAAGCGGAAATTGAAATAATATTCTTAGAGGGCAATCTGACAAAACCTAACACAAATTTAAACGTAAATTCTCTTTAACACTTTCACTTATAGGAATATATACTGCTGGACTTGTAAAAAATGCACAAAGCTACGAATAAGGTTTCCTACAACACCACTTCACCACTCACACAAGAAAATAATGGAGAAAATGTCAGTGTCAACGGGTAAGGGAAGACGTTTTTTAAAAAAGGAAACACATATTAAATAAGGAGACAATAATACTAGTGGAATTCAATACCTTACTTGTCCTTAAAATCTACACTAGAAAAACATGCCAATTTAAGGAGATACAATATACTTTGAAAAAAAGACATTAGTAGCCTAAACATCAAACAATTCAGGAATAAGGAAGAAAAACCAAAGTAATATAGTCCAAATAATCCTAAATAGGCAGGCCACAGTACCCATTCTAAAGCATGTGAAAATTTACACAATAATCCAAAATTCCAGAAAATTGTTACCCCCAAGGTATCAGGCCACTGCTCTCACTCTAGTAAAACACCTGGCAGCTTCTCTTTGACTTTTAGCTGATACAGACTTTGGGTTAATAACTGAAGGTAAATTCAAGCCTGTATAACTAAGTTCAAACAGTTAAAAGTGAAAACCATGTAACTGATATTTCATAACTGCTCTAGCACACTGAAACTTTCTCACAGGAAGAAGGAAAACAAAAGCTATCATGCAGGATATCACAAAAACTAATCAATCTATAATTCAGAAACAATTATTTAGACGTCAGTTAGCCAATTATTCTTAGCCTGCATTAATTACCTTTTTCTATTTTTTTGAGGAAGATTAGCCCTGAGCTAACTGCTGCTGCCAATCCTCCTCTTTTTGCTGAGGAAGACTGGCCCTGAGCTAACATCCGTGCCCATCCTCCTCCACTTTACATGTGGGATGCCTACCACAGCATGGCTTTTGCCAAGTGGTGCCATGACCGTACCCAAGATCCGAACCGGCGAACCCCAGGCCACTGAAGCAGAACATGCAAACTTAACCACTGCACCACCGGGCCGGCCCAATTATCTGTTTTTCTTTTCTTTTCTTTCTTTTGGTGAGGAAGATCAGCCCTGAGCTAACATCTGTGCCAGTCGTCCTCTGTTTTGTATGTGGGATGCTGCCACAGCATGGCTTGATGAGTGGTGTGTTGGTTCAAATCTGCAAAACCTGGGCTGCCGAAGCAAATGTGCAAATTTAACCACTATGCCACTGGGATGGCCCCATAATTATTTCATTTTTATGTAAGAAGTGAGATGTCATGACCCCTACCCTGTAAAGGTCACTTTAATAAAATTATAGAACAGAATAAAAATTAGCTGGCCAAGTACCAACAGTGACAGAGTTGGCTCACATCACCATCCATTCTGAGTAAAAAATTTTTATCTCAGAAATACCTTTGAAACAAACCTTCAAAGAAAAATGAAATGCATTTCTGTCAAACTTATCAAAGAAAAAAGTTTAAACAAGTTCACACATCAAACACTTCCAATTTTAAGAAGAAAACATACCTGAAAGGAAGGCTAGTTTTTTCTTCAGAATGGGTAATATCACTGAAGCCTCCATTTTATTCCAGCAAACTTCCTCACTTCTGAAAACACAGAAAGTTAAATGTCAACTACAAGATAATAATCATTCTATGAAAATATATACTTACGATGGCTTATCCTAGGGTTTCTCAATCTTAGCATTACTGACATTTTGAGTTGGATTTAATTGTTCTTTTTTGTAAGGAACTGTGACAACCAAAACGTCTCTAGTCGTTGCCAAATATCCTCTAGCAGGCAAAATTACAGCCATTTGCGAATCATTGGCTTAACTGTTTTTCAGAGCAATACTCTTGGGCTAAAACAGTGCCTGGTACACAGCAGTAACTCAATAAATTATTTGCTGAGTAAAGGAATGAATCAATCAATCAAACAGGCAAGCTTCTCTCCTTTGCTCTCCTTATTGATTACACAGCTTAATTCCAAATACCTGATTCTTTCAGTTCCACTACTCCAATGGCTTTCTCTGACTTCTCATATTTTTGCTTCTCCATGACATATGGTAACGTATCTTGTCCTCATGTTTGCTTCAAGATATTTCCTAATAGACTGTTTCATTAGTTGCCCCCGCTGTAACTGCCTCCATCTCACCACATTTTGTATTTTCAAATTCTCCAGGGAAAAATCTGATTAACCCAGTTCATCTTTTTGTATCAAGCCATAATTCACTGTTCTTAGTTTGGTTTTCCAGTGCCCACCCGGCCACAGGGAAGGGTTATGGCTAAATACAAAACGGAACTATCCATACAGCAAGGGCTAAAGGCAGACAGTTTCCCTGAGAAGGGAGCTTTAGCACAGCAGGCCTCTGAAGGCCTGGCCAGCCCAGTATATTACCAACACGGGATTTTGAGGAGAGCAGGACCTTTAAAACAAAACAAGAAAATCAAATGTTTAATTATATTATCCACCTATACTTAGTTTCATGTCTGAGAGAGTATTCTCCACCACATTTTATCCCTCCTTCTCCCGTCCCACCTCAAGCCCACTATAATATAGCGAGCATTCCTTCAAGGAGACCATGAAACTGCATTGTATTTAGTGAAAGCATACTCTCTTTTTCTTTAACAGCCTCTTTTTTTTAATTGAGATACAACTGAAATATATATATATTATTTTCAGGTGTACAATATAATGATTCGATATTTGTATACATTGCAAAGTGCTCACCACAATGCGTTTAGTTAACATCTGTCACCATACATAGCTACAAAAATATTTTTTCTTGTGAGGAGAACTTTCAAGACCTACTCTCTTAGCAACTTTCAAATATGCGATATAATATTATTAACTACAGTCACCAGAAAGCATACTTCCTTAAAAATAATTTTCCAGCAGAGCAGAAAATGTGACTCTATATGAAAGTATATTATTCAGCAAACACTTACTATGAACCTTGTCGATTTCAAAAATGTATTCTTTAAAAAGAAAAACCAAAAAACCCAGCTATCAAGAAAAAAAAGATGTAGTCTCAATATGTCAGATAATGACAAAGCAAGACTACTGAAACAAGTATACTATTTTACAGCTTTCGTGTATACAACTAAAAAAAAACGATCACCGCTATTTGCACCTGTCTACAAAGAAAACGTGCTGTCAAACTCAATATGATATATCCCATTCAAGTTTTATACTTGAATATTTGTTTGCAATCTGGCCATTCATTTTTGTTCTGTATCAGCCCGGGCGAACATACAATTAGTAGGAAGCATGAGGGAAAAGTGCACATCTTACATTTTTACTCTAAAACCAGCAGCACTTCATGTTTCCATCTCAATACCTTGATCTGACGACTTTGCTATCCGGCTCTACAAGAACCAGACAGCTCAGATTCACGTCTATGGTCCCTTCTCCTGTGACCAGCTTATCAGAGACTGGATTGGAAAGCTTGATAATGACGATGATAATGATTATGAAAATTAACATGTACTAAGTGTTTACTACAAGCCATGTACTGTTCTCAATGATTTATTTGTATTAACATACTTAATCCTCACAATATTTCTATAAGGTAAGTACTATTATTATCCCAATTTTACAGAAGAGTTAACTGGGGCTTAGAGAGGTTAAATGTCGCCCAGCATCTCACAGCTAGTGGGTGGGGAAGTTAGGATTTACACTCAGGCAATCTGTTCCAGCAGTGATGTTCTCACAAGGCACTATCGGCTTACCAACAAAACAGCTCTGAAAATACGCAGTGACATCTGGCCTACTGAACAAGACAGGGCCCTAGACTATATGCAAAATGACAACATGCAGAGTATACACATGTATACAAGCCACTGCCTTGATTCCTGCTTAAGGCACCACCACTTTCACCCACCATTGCTTTTGCATCATCGGTGCAAATAATACCTAAGAATTACTATAAAAATAATTTTGTCCTCACAGACCCCCAGAAATCTAAAAACAAGAGAACTGCCTGATCTAGGCTGTCAATAGGATGCTCTCACAAAAGAATTTCAACCTTGAGAGAGTAATGCAGATACAAGAACAACTTAGTCATAGAAACAGAACAGACTTCCTAACCAGACTCTTCCTACGGTATGAGGACAAATTCTCAACTGCCTTTGGCTCCTTCCTATTTTCTGAGTCTACTTCTCCATCCTTCTCATCAATTCTGTGGGTTATACAACATCCTTCCAATATATCCCTTTTCTGCTTCAGTTGGAGTTGGCTTCTCTTTAGGCAGTGGAGGAACTTGACTGGAATAGGAAGCAAAGCTGCAGTTTAGAGTTTAGGAGATCGTGTCTGCAATCACTTAATGCTGCTTCTTTCTTTTACCTGTTGCCACTTATTCTGAATGAAAATGCCCATCAACACACAGGTTTGAAGCCTTGCCACAATAAAACCCAGTTAGCCAGCACCCAAGAGAAAAGAACATCTGGAACTCCCAGGATCCCTCAAGGCATAAGAAATTAGCACACATGACCCTTGGAGTGATATCTGTGTTGTACAAGCTTTACACATCAGGTTACTGACTTTATGCCAAAAGTGCCAAATTTTTCACCATTGTGTTCTCCACATAAAGCAAAAAAAGGAGATGGCTTCGGTCTCCGGTCTAGACTTACCTTGGCAAACTATGACATCCAGAAGCAATCTTATACTATTCACTGTCTCCTGAGGGACAGATGCTCTATACAAACTTCCCATTACTTTACAGAACCACTTCAGCACAGCAAAACACTAACTTGTTTTTTTTTTTAATCCAACAGCTTTTTTTTTTAAAGAACATCTTGAAGGTGATGAAAAAGTAACTTAAAGTAATGAGAAACATAGGTTTTTGGGTGTGTGGGCCAAGATCAAAAGAAATGACTGGTAAAACATGAAGCAATGAAGAAATGAAAGCTGTAATGTTTACTCTTTATATCTTCCTCCCTTCTAGAGTCTCCTTTCCATCAATCTCTTTCACTGTTGTCATAAAAGAGACGGGTAATAAAAAATAATGATTACTGTACCACTAGTTCCAATTACATCTAGTTTGTCAAAAGTTATTTGTTTTAGGTTTTTCAAGTTGTTAGCATAGCCATAAAAAAACACATTTGCTTATCTCTAGTTATCTTACATATCTCATAGAATAGTTAAAATAATGTACAAAACAAATCTTGCAAAATACAACCATCCATTACCATCACCATAATAAAATGCTAAGTAACACAAAGACCAAGTCATGCTCCTCTCCCATGGGATAGATACAGATCACTGTTTTTGACAAGAAGAAACTTATTCAAACTAAATATATCTAAGTGGATTACATTCTCAAACAAGGAACGAAGCCAACGATGGAGATTTACCTGATATTAATTAATGAAAAGTGGCAGGGAAAATTTACTTTTTAAAAAACCTGCCAAGTAAAGCAGGCTACGAGCAGAAGAATTACACAATTCAAAACATGCTTAACAAAAACATCATATTTCATATATGGTCATTTAAAACGACCTATTTCAAGTCACAATTTATTAAATGTAAAGGAGGTAGAAAGCCAGAGTTTATAGCAGATGCACTGCCTTGGAGACTGGAGAATATAAAGAAAAATGTGCAACCATAACTGCATGTTACCTTCCACCAAAACCAAGAACTACCAAAGTAATTATCATTTCTAGGTACAAAATAAATCCTGCCTAAAACAGAGCCCTTCTACAGTTAGGGATGATCAATTCTGAGGACTAGCAATATGGGGAGGCTAGGTTTCAACTGACATTGTAACCATCTTCTAGTCTGAACATCTTTCTCAAGATCTTACAGAGTCAGAGGACAACTAAGGCAACCAAGTAGTTAAACTGGTATCTAGTCTCCCCAAGAGCAGAGATTAAGTCTTATCTATCTTTGTATTTATTCACTCATCAATTCACTCATTTAACAAAGCCATAAGGAGCCTACTAGATCAAGGCAAGGCTAGGTACTGGACATACCTGGCCTTCAAAAAATATCTGATAAATGAATGGATAGATAAATGAACGAACAAATGAACAAACATACGACACAGTAAAGTAAAACACTTACCTAGGAATCCTAACATTATCACAACTACCTGATGTCAACATCTTGTGGTGCAATCATAGGATCACATGAAGCTTTTCCTTCACAGCAGCTCCTCCCAGCTTCTTTCTACTGGGATAGTCTCCCACAGACCCAGCAGCTACATAAATGGCTGGACGCCGGAGAAAAGCAGGTCCCCGACGGTAGTAAAATGGACATCCATGGGTGCTACTAATGGGCAGCCATTAGAGGGCAGCAGAGGATGTGTTGAGCAGCAGGAAAAGATCATTACAGGCCTTTTAATCAACACGAGGCAAATTACACTTCAGAACATATTGTAATTGATGATATGAGTGGGTGCACTGGAACTCCTCTCTCAGTAAGTATAAATCAACCAGTTTATTTGGAAAATTTAGTTAGATTCTTCAAAGAGCATTTTTAACAACCAGTGAAAACCCATTAGGACAGCCTAAGGCTAACTCAATCATCTCTAATAAGTCTACATCATGTAGACACACAAGGGCAATGAACAAAATCAGAATGCAGGCTCTTTAGCTTTGTATTTCCAGAAGAAATACTATAGCTGTCCTTAAATTCAGGTCAGAAATACCTTCAACTGTTGTTTCGAAGTAAGAGCAATCTTAGAGATTAAAACAAATGAATACATATATAGGTACTCACTACTACATAACTGGGTTCATCACTCTACACATCCATATATTAAATTACACAGAAATGAACATTACTCAACTTCAGAATAATACGTAAGTAAAGCAGATCAACAGTTGAAAATTTATGTAATTTTTTTGTTAGTGCAGATGCTTGCCTATGATTATTAATCTGGTTTTACAACAATATTGGCAGTTCTTAATGAAAGAACAATCCTTTTTGATAGATTTTAAATGAAAATGATAAATAGTTAACTTTTACCACAACACAGATCTATCCCAAACTGTAATTCTTCTAAATGAAATTCAAAGCTAAAGCATCACCACATTATATCATTTTTACAGATGGATCATGACCTAGTTTATTTAGTGAGGGAGGGAGAAAAGAAAGGGAAAGAGAAAGACTTTGACTTTTCTATGAAAATATCAATGATCTACAGACAAGAAACTTCTATATTAAGGAATCCAGGAGGACATTAAAAGTCCTATACTGTATTTAAACTTCAAAAATTCAAAAGTCTAATGGTAATGACAGTCCACCACTTAAAAACCCTTTCAAAAACTACAATATAAGCAACTACCTCTATACCACCCTCCTTCCCTGCCCCTTCTTGGCATGAGCCACAGACATTGATATTTACAAAGTCAGAAGCAGAGGGAAGTCAATTCCTTAAGGACTTCCCCACCCCTCTAGCTATTCTACCAAACCCTTAGCAGCTGCTAACTGCCATTTTTGAAGGTCCAGTTTCAAAAATTCCTTAACTATATGAATTTTTCAACTCTTTGGCTCTTCTTGTCTGTGTTAATTTATTGACAAATCCTCAGGAGTTTGGCAGCTTCTTCACCAAAAGTGGGGTAGCAAAAGGAAAAGGGAATACCGCTTCATAGAAATGAATCAGGCTTATGAAATTCCAGGAAGGTAAAGATATCCTCAGCTGTAGAGTGCCTCATGGCTAGAGCCTCTTCACCTGCTGGCAGAGCTCTCTGAGACCAGCTCTCCACCTGCATGGCTTCTGCAATCTGAGTCTTGCACTGAGCTCCAGGAATCCTGGACCACTTCCTTCTCCAGAGCAATGGATGTGTCACTGAGTTCACCTGACTGCTGAGGTCTCCCTCCTTCACCAGAGGAGGAAGAAGGTCCAGCTATAATAACTTTACAGATTCATGGTCTAATTTCTAGATCTCAAAAGCTCTTCACCTGCTATGTAGGTGTCTTCCGTCCTCCTCTTCATCTCAGAATTTCTCTGGATCATCACCAAACCTCCTCTCTCCTGATTTGTATCCTAGAAAGAAGTGTTCTTCTTCTATCCTTGGCAAAGACACACATGCCTTCCATTGAGCTGATCTCAGACTAAATCCAATATTTTTAGCATCCAATTGTTTATATGTTGGATACCACACATCTATAAAATAATTCTTTTGTTCAAATGAGCTAACACACATATAACATGAATTGTGATTTTGGCACTAAGTTTTTTTATTTATCTAATGTAAATATTTGGTATGTACCACACACCACACTGGAAAAAAAGTAAAAAACAGTATTAAGAAAAAGGCAAAGGGGGCCGGACCCATGGCTGAGTGGTTAAAGTTCCACATGCTCAGCTTCAGTGGCCCAGGTTTGAGGGTTTGGATCCCGGGCATGGACCAACTCCACTCATCAGCCATGCTGTAGAGGCATCCCACATACAAAATAGAGGAAGACTGGCACAGATGTTAGCTCAGGGCTAGTGTTCCTCAAGAAAAAAAAAAAAAAAAAAAAGAGGAGGACTGTCTGCAGAAGTTAGCTAAGGGCAAATCTTCCTCACCAAAAAAAAAAAACAATTAAAAAATATTTAAGTCAACTAAAAAGATGGAAAATTGCTCAAAAAATGGAAATTGTTAGAGTATGCAGAAAGAAGCTAGTGGAACATGTGAGAGAGTTAGTTTCCACGAGACTAAAAGTCCCATTTAAAAAAAAAAAATGTGTATCGTAACGTATTTTTTGAGGTAAAACTTCAAAAACAATACTGAACACACTGCAAATCCTTTAACTTGTTCAGTAACTGAAACGTCACTTCACTATCACACGGGACAAAATAATATAGGACACATGGAAAACTATTTCTAGAATGATCCCTCATAAGAGCAATACTAGCTATCTTTCCCACGCAAAGACCTGCCCAGTGAAGACCTCTCTGCCATGGGATTCTGTTCCAAAGAGCTGTTCCCCTTGAAAGGCAGCTTAGTGCAGTGGTAAAGATCACGGCCTTGGAGCCATGGTGAGACTCCAAGGCGGCCACTTACTAGCTAGGTGATTTGGGCAATTCCTTTAATTTCTTTTACAGGCATAATCACTGAAGCTAACTCACAGGACCGGGGATTAGGTGAGCTAATATATGTCAAGTGTTTAGTATACTCCGGGATGGTAAGCACTCAATACATAGCATCTGTTTTTAGCAGCTAAATTTTCCTTCCTCCACTAATTACTGATTTACTACCACTGATTCTTCACTGAGGCCACGGCCAGAGCATTCCCACTAAGGCCTTCTTGATCCAACATACTAAAATGGTCACAACCTTATTACAAGTAACAACACATCCTGGCATTTTTTAATGTTCCAAAAACAATACTTCATCCTCAAAACAACAATTCTATTAACAGCTCCATTTTTTTCTGATGAGAAAACAGAGGCACACAGAGGTTAGGTAATTTGCCCAAGGTCATGCAGAACTTAAGGGATTTACAAATCACAGACTTGGAACCATGGAGAATACCTACTCCAACTTTTTCAGTTTACTGATAAGGAAACTGTCTTAGTCCATTCCAGCTAACATAACAAAAATACCACAGACTGAAGGCTTACAAACAACAGAAACTTATTTGTCATGGTTCGCTTCGGTCTGCTATAACAAAAACCCCATAGAGTGGGTGGCTTATAAAACTTATTTCTCACAGTTCCAGGGGCTAGGAAGTCCAAGATCAAGGCGCAGGCAGATTCAGTGTCTGTGAGAGCCCACATCCTGGTCCACAGAAGGCATCGTCTACATGTGTGCTTACACTGCAGCAGGGGCAAGGGAGCTCTCCAGGGTCTCTTCGATAAAAGTGCTAATTCTCTCTCAAGGCCCCACCTCCAAATACCATCACATTGGGGATTAGTTTTCAACATATGAATTTGGGGGGGGACACAAACATTCAATCTAGAGCAGAAACTGAGATCTGGAGACGTGGATCTACCCTCCTAAAGCTGCAGAGGCAAGACAGTAACAAGATGAAACTCAGGCTCCTAAAACTCTGCACAGTGTTTCTCTCCACTATATTATGTTGTCAAGTAATAAAATCAAAATTAAAAATACATGAATAGCAGAGAACAATTATTTCATACATGTTAATAATTTTTTCTATATAAATAAATATGCCCCACAAAAACTTATATACAAATGTTCATAGAAGTATTATTTATAACACTCAAGATACGGAAACAACCCAAATGTCCATCAATTTTGAATGGATAAACTAAACCTGGTACGTCCATATAATAGAATACTATTCAGCAATAAAAAGGAATGAAGTATTGATACATAGTACAACATAGATGAACTTCAAAATACAATGCTAAGTGAAAGAAGCCAGGGACAAAAGGTCACGTGTTGTATGATTCCATTTATATGAAATATCCAAAACAGGCAAATTCATAGAGACAGAAGTAGATTAGTGGTTGTCCAGGGCTGGGGTCGGTATGGGGACTGCGCGGTAATGGGCACAAGGATTCTTTTTTGGAGTGAACAGAAATGTAAAGTCAAATGGTGGTGACGGTTCTTTAAATCTACTAAAAATCACTGAATTGTACACTTAAAATGGGTGAATTTTATGGCATGTAAATTTAGCCTCAATAAAGGTGTCAAAAAATAATTTTAAAAATAAACAGAATTGCCCATTTTGTAAATCAGGAAAATCTAGACAAAAATGATGTGCACTTTAAGTACTAAAAAATAAAAACTAAAAATACTAAGCAGCACGTTCAGAAAGTCTGTAAAATGGATTGCACATGCTGAGCAATTTATGCCCCTGACTTTCACTACTTAGAACACACTGCTACGAAAGAACTTCAGCTGCAAAGCCAAATTTCTTTCAAAGCTGTACATTCTGGATGGGCTAAAACAATAAGAAAAAAAGATTCACCAGAGTAAATAGAGGCAAGAAAGGAAAGTATAAGCAATAACGTGGATACTACTTTTATGTTCATAGCTGCCCAAACTATCATTCTAAATAAATCGGTCCTACAAAGGGAACTAACATTTGCTTTTCATTTTTAACCTATAGAGAGATTTATAAATAAAGGTCTTATCTTAGGATATCTCAAAGTTTTCATACCAAGACACAGAGACATCCAAGATTTGATTAAAAATTAAATATTTATTTCTTCAATTAGTATTATGTTTTAAAACAAATCAAGTCTGCCTTTGAAAAAAAGTATAAAATGCGTCTTTCAATTAAAACACTACTGACTTCTGTATTCTCTAAAAATCAAAGGCTTAGAGGATCATTGGACGCAAATCACTTAAAAACGTCCCCTACACTAAGAGGTGAAATCTCAAACTAATTATCTATATATTTCCTTATACGTCCAAATAAGAATAACATCACTGAGAGTGCTCTATGTATAAAGCAGGATCCTAATCACTTCAAGTGCATTATTTCATTTATAATTCACAACAATCCTCCCAGGTTAGAAATTTGTGTCACCGTGTAACAGCTGAGGAAAGTGAGGCTTAGTGAGATGAAGAGAGGTTAACCTGACCAAGGTCATATAGGTCATAAGCAGAAAAACTGCATTTAAACCTAAGGCTGAGTCAACGCCTGCGTTACCTTACTTCTCATGCTCTGGTTCAATGTAGTAAACCTTTATTATAATACGAATAATAAAGGTCTTTAACATCTCTCGAGTGGAACTGTTCATTTTTTTAGATATAAAGACATCAAGGTTATGTTTGTTAAGAAGAGTTCCTTATCTCTTAGTGACATATACTTTAATATTTACAAATGAAATATGCCTGGGACTCGTGTCAATAATGAGGAGGGGAGGATATATGTGGAATCAAATTGACCATATACTGATAACTGTTGAAAGAAGATGATGGGTAAATGTGGTTCATTTTACTATTCTCTCTGCTTTTGTATATTTGAAAATGTCCAGGATAAAATTAAGTCTAAATCTTTAAATATACCAATATCTAAAAGAGGGAGCTAAAATCCTTCAAATTATTTTGCATTTAGCAATATTTTCTTTACTTCAAAATTAAGAGGAGAAAGGAAATAGACTACATCTAATCCTAAAATAGTCAGATGTTCACCACCATTTCTAAGCCTCTTTCTGGAGGAGGATCTGAGTATCTGGTCCCCACGGCAGACTGCTGGGGAGGAGACCAGTGCTGACAACCACAGTGACACAGGATAAAAGGCAGCAGCAGCAGGCAGGGGCCCTGCTTTGGCCGCTTTGTTGGCGCTGGCGAGTCTGTTCCCTGTCTCTTTAGGTGTCAATTTCTCAGCAGTCTCCCTCTCACTCTATCAGTATCACCACATAATACTCTTTTTCAAGTGATTAAATTACTAAGAAAAGCAAAGTTTAGGTCCACAAAGTGCATTCCCTGTGATATGTGGACAGGAGTGGTTGGTCAGAAGACCAGGCGGATCTCTTAGGTGAAGAATCAACTGAGTATCATATTCTTTGACCCAGAAAAGAGAATCCAAAGATTTTGCATGTAACACATATTATCTCTTAGGAACATGTTCCAAATTTAGTAACAATTTATTTTACCTATATAGTCAATAGAGCCAAAAAAGTTATTTCTGAAATCTAAAGCAGGCATTGGCTCAGTCGTTTGAATGTTTCTGTTTGAACAGGACATCGCCTGGCACACAACCAACGCACAATAAATATTCGTTGAATAAACTCCCTTCTTAGGATCCTGCCAGCTTCCTCAGTGAGGTGCCACTCGGCAGAATAATTCGGAAGCAGGAGAAAAAGTAAAGGAAAAACAAGCTTAGATAATTTTTACTTGACAAAGCACTACGAACAGAGCAGGCATTTACTTTGAAAGAATATTAAATTACATAGTTCAAGGACCTTTACTGAAACATCTTGGGACCTGGCCCATGAGGATCATGAATGCAAAGAGGCATTTTTTAAAGCCTTCTTTGTGCTGAGCCAACTCTAACTTTGGCTCTAGAAATGGCTTTTTAACTCTCCTACCTTTACAGCCTTAAGTGAGCCTTCATTATCTGTATTTCAACACTTGGAAAAAGTCACTTTTTAACACGAGCGTTTTTCTGTTTCCTGAAATTAAATCTCCATTTTTATTCCAGTATTCACCATCACCTGCTCCTCCACCTCACTTTCTCACTTCACCATCTACAAATATTTTCCAGCCCCAAGACCTTTCCTGCCATACTTAGATGGCTCCTGACTCTAGCACACACATCTCACTCGGCAGATTATCTGATCTTTAGAATCCACAAGAGAACCACAGGGGAAACTCTGGGATTCCTCTGGACAGCCAAAAGTAAGTTTTTGCTGGCAAGTATTTCTAATAATTGAGGCAATATCATTTCTGCCATCAACTAATACTATATTCTAGAAGTGAGACTGTGGCAACCGCGATTAGAAAAAATATTTTTTGTAGGAATACGCAACACACAAAATCAAATTTCTTAAAATGAGAAACTATGGTAATTGTTTACTTTAGAAGAAAATGATTTAAGTTTAAAAGGGCTTTCTTAAAATGGCCACTGCTTCCAGTACGTAATACCAGTTACGCAGGAGGCACCGAAGCAGCACCTCCCGTTTGTAATGACTTCTGCACTGCTTGTGGAGCCCCTGGAAACAAGCAGAGGCAGCAGGGGGTCACGATTAAGACTAGAACTAGACTGACCTGGGGCCAAATCCTAATTCTGCCCCTTATTAGCTGTGTGACCTTAAGCAAGTTGCTGTACCTCTCACCCTGGTTTCAGCACCTTCAGAGGGCCCAGCTGCCTTTCTGTGGAGGGTGATACGGCAGAATTCTTTCATTAATCCCTTTTAGCTCAAGCTGATTGCAATGGCTTCAGTGCTTAAAATTAAAGAGACTAGAGCTAAGATGATCATGTTTTCTGACCCCCTTCCCTATGGACCCTCCCCATCCCAGGAATCTACTGGCATCTATCGACCACTGAGGCAAACGGAGAGATACACAATCCTTTCCCCAACAAGAGGCAATAAAGACATCCAACAAACAAACTACTTTGCTACAGTGACAGAGGAGTGTACTCTAGAATTAGTATTCTCATAAGACCCCTAAAACATCAGCCCTGCTCCCAGAAATGTAGAGGCATAAGCAATCTTCATCTATATAAAACTACTAGAAAAAATGAAAGCAGAACAATTAAGCTGATGAAAAGTATCCCTCAAAAACAACAGCAAAGCAGAAAACTTTAATAAACATTCCAAACTGAATTGTATCGCTTGAAGCAAGCATTTGGGATAAGAAAAAAACACCTTGGATCAGAAATTTAAAACCTAAAAACAGAACTGACAAAAGCAAAAAAGAAAGAGGAAGAAGTGACTGAACTCAGGTAATAAATAAAATAAAAAGATAAAATCATCAGAATTGAAGACTAAATCACAAGGTGCTCATGAAAAAACTCAAATAAAAACTTAATAAAAGGTATTGAAGAAAACAGTCAAAGAACCAAGAGAATGGCAATGAGATAATGAAGTAAAAATATGCAGAGAGAAAGTTTTTGAAATGGAAGATAGACAAAAAAGATATGGATAACTGGAGTCCCTGAAAAACAAAACAAAACAAACACTGGAATAGAACTACCATTTAAAACTATAATCCAAAAAACCTTTTCAGAAACAAAAGACCCAAGCCTACATATTAAAAGGATCCATGAGGTAACAGCAAAAATTGACCTGCTACAATAAACTTTAATACATATCTCAGTAAAACTATCAGTTTAAAAATAAGAGAGACAATAAAACCAGGAATTCCAAGCAAAAGGATCAAATAACTTAGAGGGGCAAGAAAATTAACACTGGCATCAGACTTCACAAAAACAACATATAAAGCAAGGCCAGATGGCAAACAAGGAAAGAAAGCATAACCAAGGATTTTATTTCTGACCAAGCTGTCCTTGCAGTATCAAGGCTATAGAAAACAACGCCAACAACAAAAATACGCAAGAACTCAGGGAAAACTGCCATGAACTCTTCTTAAGAAATTACTAAAAACTGAGCTATATATAATAATCGGTAGGTGTCTGGGAAACTTCAGCAAAGGATTATGGTAAAGATTTAATATATTTAATTGTAGAACTAAGAGCAAACAGTTGCAGTTAAGATTTGAAGATAAAGTAGATACAATGCAACTAAAAACATGGGAGAAAGAGAAAAAGAAGAATGTAGAATAAACTCATTGATTGTTGAAATAGCAATAGGTGAGAATCAAAGCACACCATTAAAAACTAAAATAAAGGATAGCAGAAAGTTAAATAAGAAAACAAGAAACTGAAGACATTTAAAAAAGGTGTAAGTACACACACAGCTACTACAATAGTAACAAAAAACAACAAATACAAAACATCCAAAGAAATTTTTTCAAATGAAGTGCAAATAAAGCACATCATAAAGAAAGAAAGAAAAATATAACATAATGCACACACCACACATACTATAAAATAATATGACAGAATTGAAATGAAACTCAACAGTCATTAAAAGAAAGTGATTTTTAATACAGCTCATAAAAAAGACTCATGAGCACAACCGCCTGGATCTCAGTCACTAACAACAATGGAGGCTCCTTGAAAAACTGGCAGATTCAAAGGCTGGGCAGGGAAAGTACGAGCTGACTCTGGAACATCTTGTTGCCAGAATAGAAGGAACTCCTCAAAGATTTATGGGGACGTGTCAACACAACACAGACTGATTCAGCTGAGAATTACTATTGTATGTTAAAACTAGTGAGAAAAATTTTTTATGAGAAATAGGATATTTATAGAGTCTCAAATTATCTCCCCAAAAGATAGTTACTAACTAAAAAGAAAAAACAGAAATTTTACAGTGGGGAGGGAACCTGGAGGCCACCGCCATAGCCAAGTGGTAAGAATTTACCCCACCTGTCATGGAGCAACAACAGCGAGGGCCTCCAGCTTCAACACACTGATACATGTCCACAGCATTCTAGCCAAAAACCCATAACCTGAATCTAAGCAGCAGGAAACAAACGTCAGACAAATCCAAATGGTGAAATATTTCTACAAAATAACTGACCCGTATTCTTCAAAAATGTTGCATCATGAAACACAAAGAAAGACCAATGAAGTGTCCAGATTAAAGGAGATTAAAGAGGTATGACAATTAAAAGTAACATATGATCCTAGACTGGACCCTATACCAGAAAAAAAAACTTTCTCCTCTATTTAAATGGATATTAGGAAACTTAGCAAAATCTGAATAAAGCCAATAGAGTCCTATATCAATATTAATTTCCTGATTTTTATGATTGTACTGTGGTTATAGTAAAAGAAAATATCCTTGTTTTTTGAGAAATGCATACTGAAGTGTTTAGGAGCAAAGGGCCATAATATCTGCAAATTACTCTCAAATGGCTCAGAAAAAAAATAATATTTATTTATTGCTTTATGAAAAGCAAATGTGGCAAAAAGCTAACATTTGGGGAATCTGGAATGAAGGGTATATGGGAATTCTCTGAATTATTTTTTTTTTTTTAAAGATTTTTTCCTTTTTCTCCCCAAAGCCCCCGGTACATAGTTGTATATTCTTCATTGTGGGCTCTTCTAGTTGTGGTATGTGGGACGCTGCCTCAGCGTGGTTTGATGAGCAGTGCCATGTCCGCGCCCAGGATTCGAACCAACGAAACACTGGGCCGCCTGCAGCGGAGCGCGCGAACTTAACCACTCGGCCACAGGGCCAGCCCCTCTCTGAATTATTTTTGTAACTTTTCTGTAAGTCTGAAATTATTTCAAAATTAGGTAAAATTACAATAGTATTTGATAATAAGCTTTCCTACATTATTCCCCAACATATACATGCACCCACACACATATAAAGACCAAAGCCAAAAAACCTAAGAGAGGCCTTCAAGTTATTCTCTTCCTATATCCTCTACACAAATACATAACCTGCCAACTCTATCCTCTTCTCTTCAACAGCACTATTGATTCAATTATTGTATAACCTCTGTAAGATTTCCTGACTCCAGACTTCCTCTTTCACACACTTGCAAAATTAACTACCTCACTATACTACTTTAAAATCCCGAAGAGTCCTCTATGGCCAACTCTTCTTACAGACTTAAGTCTCTTCCAGATCATGTCCCTGCCTCTCTCCTCTTCCTGTCCTTCTCACCAGCAGGAAACCAAGTGCAGTTCTCTGAACCTGCAATGCTGTTTCATTGTCTGTGCTCTGGCGAATGCTTCTATCTCTGCTGAAGTATGGATATCTATCTAGTCAAAGAAATTCCTATTTACTCTTTAAACCTTATCTTAGCTTCACCTTCTCTGTGAAACCTTCCGGACACAAGACTCTGTGAGGATGAGTAACCATTCCCTCCTCCTCGGTGCTACTATTTTATCTGACACCGTCTCTAACACACTTAACACAGTATAACTATCTCTCATTCTAAGGTGAATGGGGATTCAATGACAGAAGGAACCAACTCAAATTTATTTGTTGAATTACTTAGAATACAACAGGTCCTCAAATAGTGTGAATAATTATGCATACACATATACCATATAACCATATCGTAAAGGGTAGAGAAATGTTAAGAAAGCCTCAATCTACATATTGAAAAGTAAAAGATAAGAAAATGAAAAAATAGTTTTAAGACCAATACCCATTTTACAAGGGAGATGACAAATGCTTTTGTTTGTTGTTTAATATGTTAGAGAAAGCCCTAGACTTAACTTTTTGCACTCATCTTTAGAAAACAATCTGATATAGTTTTTCAATTTTTATTTTCTACAGTTTGATAATTAAGAACACTATGTTGTTCAAAGGCTTTTAAATCATAAACTAAAACTAAAACAAATTTATGTATATGATATAATACAAAACCAGAAGTAGTTTTATTTTATAATACTTAAGTACAAGAACCATTGTTTTTAGTCAAAGTGTTTTAAAAGCAGTAATTCCTGATTTAAACTGAATTTTATACAAAAAATCTAATCACAGCCTCATCTTATTTTCTTGATCTAAAACTAAGCCCATTATATAATCTTCTATCAGAAAAAAAGTTTAAAGGAAACTACTACAAATGTTACACCTGTCCTTCTTTCCAATATATACACAACAGGGATAAGTAAAATTATTTTCCAAACTTAAGAAACAGATCCTTAAGTGATTAATAACAATAATCCATGTGAAAGCTTCCATGAAGAAAATGCTATCACATACAAATATGCAAAATCATAACTATACAAATTAGCCCTGTTACTGATGCCTTTGTTACCCCTCCTAGTTTTTCTGATGGCTTTCTGATGATTACTTTGTCTCAGACTTTTTGAGGGACCGAGTATCTGACTCTTGTTTACTTGGCTCTTTCTACATGTTTCTTTCATAGCCTCTATTTCCAAGCATAAAATTCAGCATCTGTTAAAAGTATCTGCTCCCAGAGGGTCAGGGATGAGCCAATTTTACTTTCTACTGTATGTCTGCCCCTTCCCTACGAGTACCAAGTACAGTGTCTACAGCAGAGAAGGAACATAAGACAATGAATATAAGACAAATGGCTGAGTTAGTTTGGAGATATTTTAAGTGGTAATTTTTATAAGGATTTAGTTTATTTTCTTTAGAAATAAAGAAAGTGATTATTTTCCAGAATAAGCACTGGTAATCACATGTATGTGCAAAAAATGGCAATAGGCCTACTTTTAGTAGCATAAAGGGTAACTTCAAAATTTCTCCTCAATGTTTGGGAGCACAGAGACTTCCTCTGCCCCTGCTCACCAGACACAAGAGTTTAGGGGATGTGGCACCTTTATCTCCTGCCAGAAGGACAGCGATACAACCAAGGCATACGAATTTTGAAATTAATCTAGAAGTATACTGATACTAATAAGCCCCAAGGAAACTGTTGACATAATAAAAATTAATGTCTTCTCTTGATCTTCCTTAGAAGATCCTATGATCATTAATTAAATTCCTTCAAAATTCTTAGATTCCATAAAAAACACATATTAAATAAAACATTATACTTACAGCATACATTACATTTAGAAAAACAGAAAAATTTGACAATGATCCAATAACTTTCTCACCATCATTCATTAAAATTAACTGAATATAAAGTAACAGTTCTTTTGAAGTAGTCCCTTCAGTCAGGCCAGTTTCTATCTGAAGCTAGAAACTTTACCTAATAAATTACTGACTGTAGAAAAAAGTCGGTGTCATTTTCAAATTCTTTGTGTATTTTGCTTATAAAGGTCATACACAATAAACCAAACAGAAAGTGTGTCCCTAAAACAAAGAACAAACTAGAGTACCTAATTTAGAGCACCTAATTTCTTCTTCCTCAGAGGAAACGCTTTACTGTCACAAAAGTTAATTGAATTCTTGCCTTTGATCCTATTTTTTTCTCTACATTCTCTATTAACTGATCTCTTTTTTCTTTTTTCTTCCTCTGACTTGCCCTTCTTTCCTTAGCCCTAACCACTTTGATTATTAAAACTAAAAGTCCTGTCAACCCCTTAAGTTAAATACACTAACTACTTACATGCCGAACGCCTACGCCAGTTTTATCATAAGACATTCAAGAGTGCGGTACTTATAATCACTACCAACGTCTGAGTTTTCTGCTCTAGTAGCAAATTCCTTGTTTACAACTAGTTACGACACTGCATTCTTACTACGTATCATAATGTTTGACGAAAAATAAATAACTAAAAGTCAGATTAATACTATTAATTTAACAAAAAATTATAGCATAAATAGACTGTATACTAGGATGCTATAATATCTATACTGTTCCTACAATGATCTTTAAAAAATCAATAGCTAATTTAAAAAATTCTTCAAAAGAATAATCTTAGACTTAGTAATTTTAAGAGCCTAAAGAAATGTTTTCACAAAATGTCGTCTTCCCTTTGCAAACCAGATCATGTTTCGTATAATGTTTCATGCTACAATCACACGGGTGAGTCATCTGCAGGATGTACAACATGGTTTTAAACAATCTGCTAAGGTAAAAATTTTGAAAGACAAAGTTCCAAGCTGCACAGCTGGAAGCATTCTAGGACAGAACCTTACAAGCACCCCCAATCACTGGTGTTCACTTATACATTTTTTTTCTGCTTTTTTTCCTCCCCAAATCCCCCCGGTACATAGTTGTATATTCTAGTTGTGGCTCCTTCTAGCTGTGGCATGTGGGACGCTGCCTCAGCATGACCTCATGAACAGTGCCATGGCCCTGCCCAGGATCCGAACCGGCAAAACCCTGGGCCGCCGCAGTGGGGTGTGCGAACTTAACCACTCGGCCACGGGGCCGGCCCCGTTCACTTATATTTTTTGACAGTCTAATTCGAGACCAGTGGTTCTCAACGTGGCTACATATTAGAATCACGTGGGGAGCTTCTGAAACCTATCCACTCCAGGCTAACTGAATCAGAATCTTGGGGTTTGGACCTGGACATAGGAATTGTTTCAAAGCTCCCCTGCTGACCATAACGTGCAGCTAGGATTCAAAATGACTGGCCACGTCTTTACATTTATTAACAGAGACTTAAATGTTAAGATATCATTTAGCACTAATAATACCCGAATAAAGAACTGTCATTTGACCGCATATAAATCTTTAAACTACCAAGCAGTATTCCAGTGTTTAAGTCCATTACTCAACAAGGAGTAGATCCTCCACAATCGTTTGCTGGTGATACAGATATTTTAACAATTAAAATTATAATGATTACCTTCCTTTACAAGGAATATGGCATTTAACGTAGTACAGAATATATGATTATGACATTTTACAAAAATTCCAGCTTCAAATCTTCCAAAACAAATGATGATACAAACACCTAACAGAGCTTGCAAGTTACAAGGTGATGGGAACTATAGATTTGAGATGAAGGAGTAGGGCATTTCAGGCAAAAGAGCAAATTGATCAAGGCCATGGTATAGAGACAGCAGAAGTGCAGAATCTGTAGAACAGAGGAGGAAATTTAGTATGATGGTGTGATGGAGACAAACAGGAGTAGTTGGAAATGGGGAGAAAAGCTAAGACTGTGTATAGCTTGAGATGGTCTCTGAATGACAGACTAAGAAACTTAGATATTAGTCTACAGGCAATGGAGAGTCACTGGTGGTTCCTTAAAAAGCAATGACAGGATGTTCCACTTCTGAGAAGACAGAGTACATGTACTTTATCCTATTCCTCCCTCTAAGCGCAACTGAAAACCCTAGGCATTACACATAAAACAAACATAAGAAGTCTGTGAAAGGCGCAGAGAGGAAGGCAGACTGGCTAGGGACCTCAGGACCCAAGGAACAACTCAGTGGTGAGTTCTCTGGGTTTTCTCTTTGCTTCTTATATCTCGAACTTGCAAGTGAAAAGATGGCAACCTTTAAACACCAACAGGCAAAGACAAAAAGCCCCAACAAAAGCCTACTCTCTTTAACCAAATGACCAGGAAGGGCAGCAGAACAAGACAGAAAACTTTTAGACAATAACTGCACTACTCTAACCAAACATTACACAAAAAACTGTGACCCCACCCCCCACCAATACCAGGGAAGGCTGAATAGGGAGCCTAGACTTCCACCGTCACAAGTATATAATGAGTCACACCAATACCCCCAGCAGGTGGTGTCACAGAAGGCCAAGACTTTCAGCTGATACTGAGCTCCCACATACTAGTAACCCCTATCCCTGCTGCATCAGTGAGACCACATGGAAAGATGTTGGAATTTATCTGACAAAAGTTTTAAAGCAGCCATGACAAAAATGCTTCCATGAGCTATTATGAATACTCTTGAAACAAATGGAAAAATAGAAAGCCTCAACAAAGAAACAGAAAATCTCAGCAAAGAAAAGGAAGATATAAAGAAGAACCAAATGGAAATTTTAGAACTGAAAAATACAATAACAATTAAAAAGCTCAGTAGATGGACTCAAAGCAGAACGGTGGGGAGAGAGGAAAGAAACAGTGAGCTAGAAGATAGAGAATAGAAATTTCCCAATCTTAAGAACAGGAAAAAAATAGACTTAAAGAGCCATTCCTGATGTCCTAGCAGTTAAAGTTTAGCATGTGCACTCCACTTCAGCAACCCAGGTTTGGTTCCCAGGCACAGAACCACACCACCTGTCTGTCAACAGCCATGCTGTGGCAGTGGCTCACAAAGAAGAACTTACAACTATACACAACTATGTACTGGGGCTTTGAGCAGGAAAAAGGAGGAAAAAAAAAGAAGGAAGATTGGCAATCGATGTTAGCTTAGGGCAAATCTTTCCCTAAAAAAAAAATTAGACTTAAAAACAAATGAAGAGATCCTCAGGGACCTGTGAGACTACAACAAAAGATTTAACATTCATGTCACTAAAGTCCCAGAAGTAAAGGAAAAGGAAGGGAGGGAGACTGCAAAAGTACTTGAAGAAATATGGCAAGAGACATAAACCTGCAGGGTCAAGAAGTTGAGTGAACCCTAAATTGGATAAACCCAAAGAAATCTATGTCAAGTCATATCATAATTAAATTTCTGAAAACTAAGTACAAAGAAAGCATTCAGAAAAATACAAAACTTTACCCACAGGGGAAAACAACTCAAATGACAGTGATTTCTCAGCAGAAACCATGGAGGCCAGAAGGAAGTGGCCCAATATAACTCAAGTGATGAAAGAAAAGAGTGTCAACCCAGAATCCTGTACTCAGCAAAAATATCCTCCTGTCATGAGGGGGAAATCAATCAAGACCTTCTCAGATGAAGAAAAAGTAAGAGAATTTGTCATCCACAGACATACCCAAAAATAACAGCTAAAATAAGTTCTCTAAACAGAAAAAAAAATGATAAGAAGATACTTTTTGAGTATGAGGAAAGAAAAAAGAAAACAGGAAACAAAACAATGGGTAGATACAACAGGCTTTCGTTGTCCTCTTGAGTTTTCTCAATTATGTCTGACAGGTGAAGCAAAAGTTTTAACTGTCTGATGTAATTCTAAATGTATGTACAGGAAACATTTTCAGATAATTACAAACAAGGAAGGGTAAAGAGACATAAAGGAAGGTAAGGTTTCTATACTTCACTCAAACTGGTAAAATGCCAACAGTAGACTGTAATAAATAATGCATATATAAAGTAATACCAATAGTAAACACCAAAAAAGATATACAAAGAGACATCCAAAACACAATAGATAAATCAAAAATGGAATTCTAAAATCTTCTCAAGTAACTCAGATTAAGAAAACAGAAAAAAGAAAAAGAGAGGTAAACAGAAAACAAAAAATAAAATGGTACACTTAAGCCCTAATACATCTACAACTACATTAAATATAACAGTCTAAATACATTAAGTCTAACTAGCAGAGTGAGTTAAAAATCACGGCCCAACTATATGATGTCTACAAGAAACTCACTTCAAATATAACTATAAAGGCAGGTTGAACGCAAAAGGATGGAAAAAAATAAATCATGTAAACATTAACGGAAGGAAAGTAGCAGTGGCTATATTAATATCAGATAAAGTAGACTTAGAGCAAAGAAAATTATCAGAGACAGACAAGTATCCTACAGAATGATAAAAGGGTCAATCTGTCAAGGAGGCATAGCAATTCTAAATGTGTAGGTGCCAAATGACAGTGTTGAAAAATATGTAAAGCAAGAAGTGAAAGGATAGACAAATCCACAATCATAGCTGGAGACAAGATCTCTCTCTCAATAAGTGAAAAGAACTAGACAGAAATCAGCAAGGATATACAACTCAACAACAGTATCAACCAACAGGATCTAGTCAACGTCTATAGAACACTCTACCAAACATCATCAGAAAACATATTCCTTCCAAATGCCCATGCAACATATACTAAGATAGACTAAGATAAACCCTGGGCCATAAAGCACACCTTGACAAATTCAAAATAACTGAAACCACACAGAGTATCTTCTCTGACCACAGTGGAATCAAACTAGAATCCACTACTGGAGAGATAAAAGGAAAAGCTTCAACCATTTGGAAGCTAAGTAATACACTTCTATACAAGCCGTGGGTCAAACAGGAAGTCTCAACGGAAATTTAAAAAAATACACTGGAACTGAATGAAAATAAAAATACAATGTATCAAAAAATATGGGACACAGAGCAGTGAAGGAAAATTCATAACACTAAATACATACATTAGAAGAGAAAAAATCTCAAATCAATAATTTAAGCTTCTACCTCAAGAGAAGAGGAAAATAAATCCAAAGCTGGCAGAAGCAAAAAGGAGCAAAGAAAAAAAAAGGGAGAAGACACATATTACCAAGATCAGGAATGAAACAAGGATATCACTACAGACTGCAGAGAGCAAAGGGACAGGGAGTACTATGAACACCTCTGCACATTTTGATTTGACAACTCAGACTAAATGCACCACTTTTTTTTTTTTTTTGAGGAAGATTAGCCCTGAGCTAACTGCTGCCAATCCTCCTCTTTTCGCTGAGGAAGAGTGGCCCTGAGCTAACATCCATGCCCATCTTCCTCTACTTTTTTATATATGGGACGCCTGCCACAGCACGGCTTTTGCCAAGCAGTGCCATGTCTGCACCCGGGATCCAAACCAGCGATCCCAGGCCGCCGAGAAGCGGAATGTGCGCACTTAACCCCTGCGCCACCGGACCAGCCCCAAACAGGACACTTCTTTAAAAACACAAACTACCGCAACTCACTGGATATAAAACAGATAATATGAATAACTCTTTAAAGGTTACCAAGGAAAATAAATTTATAATTTATAAAACTCAAAAAGAAGAAAAAATCTCTGAGCCCACATAGTCTCACTGGAGAAGTCTATCAAATGTTTAGAGAGGAATTAATATCAACTCTACAGAATCTATTCCAGAAAAGAGAAGAGGAGGGAACACGTCTCAATTCATTTTATGAAGCTAGAATTTGATGCATTCTGACACCAGAACGAAAGACATGAGTATAAATCCTTAATGAAATAGTAGGAAACAGTATTCAGCAATACACAAAAGATGACACAAAACGATCAAGCAGGGTTTATTCCAGGGATGCCAAGCTGGTTCAAAATTTGAAAATCAATCAGTGTAATCCACTACATTACCAGGCTAGAGGAGAAAAATCACATAATCATATTAAATGTTGCAGAAAATGCAACTGGCAAAATTCAACACTCAATGGTAATAAAAACTCTTAGAAAACTATGAATAGAGCGGAACTCCCTCAACTTGATAAAGAGCTTGTATAAAAAAACTTACAGTTAGCATTATACTTAATGGTGAAAGACAATGCTTTTCCCTAAGAAAAGGAACAAGGCAAGTATGCCTACTCTCTCCAATCTTATTTGATACAGTGCTGGGAGTTCTAATCAGTGGAATAAGACAAGAAAAAGAAACAAAAGGCATAGAGATCAAAAAGGAAGAAATAAGACTGCCCCTCTTTGCAGACGACATAATTGTCTATGCAGGAAATCCCAAGGAATCTATCAAAAAATTCCTAGAACTAATAAATGAGTTCAGCAAGGTTGCAGGATACAAGATAACACACAAAAATCAACTGTATTTCTATATACTAACAATGAACTTGTAAACACTGAAATACAATATTATTTATAATCACTCCAAAAAATGCAATACTTAAGTATAAATCTCAAAGAAATATACAATACTTCCATGATGAAAACTACAAAATGCTGATGAGAAATCAAAGAAGATCTATAAAACATGGAGAAACACACCACGGCCATGGATTGGAAGACTCAATATAGTAAAGATGTCAATTCTCCCCAAACTGATACATGGGTTTCACGAAATTCCTAGCAAAATCCCTGCCATCAAGATTCCTCATAGTTATAGAGAAGATTATTCTAAAATTTTTATAGAAAGGCAAAGAAACTAAAACAGCTAAAGTAATTCTGCAAAAGAACGAAGTAGGAAGAATCAATCTACCAGATTTCAAGACTTGTTACACACCTATCATAATCAAGACTGTGATATTGGGAGAGGGATAAACACAGATCAATGGAACAAAACAGAGAACCCAGAAATAAAACACAAATATGCCCAATTGTTTGACAAAGGTACAAAAACAATTCAATGGAGAAAAGACTGCATTTCCCACAATGGTGCTGGAGCAAATGGATATCCACAGGCAAAAATAATGAAGTTTGATCATATCTTACACAAAAATTAATTCAAAATGGATCACGGAATTCAATAGAAAATAGAAAATTCTAAAATTTTTAGAAAAAAGTTTTCTAAAACTTTAGGAGTCAATTTTCAGAATCTAGAGCTAGGCTAGACTTAACACCAAAAGCACAATCCGAAAAAAGAAAAACAGAAAATTTGGGCTTCATCAAAATTTACAAATTTTGCTCTGTGAAAGACCATGTTGAGAGAATGAAAAGACAAACTACAGAGTAGAAAAAAATATTTGCAATCCACACATCTGACAAAGAACTAGTATCAAGAATATATAAAAGAATGCTTGAAACTCAACAGTAAAACAAAAACAACCCAACTGAAATAGAAAACAGGCAAAAAACGTGAACAGACATTTCACCAAAGAGGACATACAGATGACAAATAGGCACATGAATAGATGTTCAACATCATTAGCCCCCAGGAAAATGCAAATTAAAACCACAATCAAACATCACCACACACCTATCAGAATATAAAATTAAAAAGTCAAAAAAAAAAAGCTGCTGCCAACGATGCAAAAAAACTTGATGACTCACTGCACTAATCCGCTAGGGCTGCCAAAACAAACCCCACAGACCGCGCGGCTGAAACAACGGAGTGCTAGAGGCTGCAGGTCCAAGATCAAGGCGTCACCCAGTGTGGTTTCGTCTGAGGCCTCTCTCCTTGGCGGGCAGATGGCCACGTTCCCACTGCGTCCTCACAGGGTCTGTCCTGTGAGTGCAAGTCCCTCCAGGTTGTGCGTCCAAATTTCTTCTTCTTAGGAGAACACCAGTCAAACTGGATTAGCGCCCACTCTAAAGACCTCATTTTAACTTAATCACCTCTTTAAAGGCCCTGTCTCCAAATACAGTCACATTGTGAGGTACTGGGAGTTAGGCTTCAACATATGAATCTGGAGAGGACAAAATTCAGCCCATAATGCTCATACATTCTGGTGGGGATGTAAAATGGTACACCCACCTGGAAAACAGCAATTTCTCAAAAAAAAAAAGAAAAGAAGCATATAACTACCGTATGACCCAACAATTGCACACCTGATCATTTATCCCAGAAATATGAAGACTCATGTTCACACAAAAACCTATACAAAATGTTTACAGCAGCTTTAGTAATAATTATCAATAACTGAAAACAATCTAGATGTCCTTCAGTGGATGAATGTTTAAACAAACTGTGGTACATCTATATCACAGACTACTACTCAGCAATTAAAAAGGAACAAACTATCTAAATGTGGAATAACTTAAATGAATATCCAGATGATTATGCTGAATGAAAAAAGCCAATCCCAAAAGTTTATATATTATAGATTCCACTTATATAGCACCCTCGAAATGACAAAACTATAGAAATGGAAAATAGATTAATGGTTGCCAGGGGTTAAGGAGAAAGCGAGTAGGTGGGAAGAAGAAGGTGTGGCTACAAAAGGAAACTCTTCATATCTTGCTACACACGGGGTGGGAAACTTGGCTGAAACCTTTTCCCACTTCCTAATCTTTGAATGATGTGCTCTATAATAAATTAGAAGAAGAATGATCAAATAGGGGTGGATAGGGACATATTAGTTACTCTATGTGGAAGGATTAAGGAGGGCCAGGCACTGTGCTAAGCCAGACTTATCCTGCCTCCAGCACCTGTGCTTCCCTTCACCAGGCTGCACTCAATTCTTAAACATCACCCAAAGTTGGAACCGGCAATGTGGCTTAGCGGTTAATTTGGGTGCACTCAGCTTCAGTGGCCCAGGTTCACAGGTTCAGAGCCCAGGCGCAGACCTAACCCACTTGTCAACCATGCTGTGGTGGCAACCCACATACAAAATTGAGTAAGATCGGCATAGATGTTAGCTCAGGGTTAATCTTCCTCCAAGCAAAAAAAGGGGAAGACTGGCAACAGACGTTAGCTCAGGGCAAATCTTCCTCAGAACAACAACAACAAAAAGTCACCCAAAGTTAACAACTGCAATGTCTAGCATGATGCAGCACAAAAGATGGAAGTTACAAAATTACCTCTCCTCTTTTACCAACATTCTTATTTCCTTAGTATCTGATCTCAGCCAACTATTAATGAGAAAAGCTATAATTATCTGCTTAAATGAGTCACACTAAGGTATAAGTAACTGGTAGGCTTAAATATTCTCACACTGTACAAAAGCAGGTTAACTTGAAAGGCGTTTTAACAAAAATTGTATGTTTAAGAAAGAATTAAACTATAGTCCTAGTGTTGTCATCTGTTCAATTCAGATGCCCTAAAGCATCCACATCCCATTTCTGATCTTGGCGTTCTTAGGTGTTTTGGAAGTAAATTGGACAGAAATCTTAAATTAGAAAGTAGTAGTAGTAGCTTCCATCTCCCCATAACTCAAGACATCTGTCTGGTTAGCTGCTCATTCTATATGGGAGGAAATATTTGGAATAGAGCTTTTATTTGTCTGTAAGATAATCCAGAATCCGGTGAAAAATTGTAAAAATCTGCGTTTTTGTCTTCTCAGCTGCCTCTAAGTTTCCCTTTCTCCTGCCTTCTGAGTTCTCTACCACCCCCAGGGCATGCTTGATACCTCCTGCTCCGGGCAGACGACTGTCTTCCAGCTTCCCCCATCGAAACAGAAAAGGACTTAAACAAGGATTAAACTGAAGTCTTTTAACAGACTCGCACTTTTAACAGACTTGTAGTTCAAGGCAGCGAAGAGAAATGTTCACCTTTTGGGATGACATGGTTTACTGAGGGAGCAGGAGCTTTGTCTGTTTATTTTACTGAGTACACCAGGAAAAGTGCTTAGTACTAATACCACGCCTGGGGGAACTGGGTCAAGAGTTAATACGTTACTTGCACTCCCCTTTGCCCTCTCCACTCTTTTAACCTTAATTATTCGGAAGCCAAGAATTCAGATTCCATTTTCCAGGTCTACTTCCTTCTCCTGGTTTGGTATCCCTTTCCTTCTTTGAAAATGGTGGTCATTTTGTATCTCCTCCTGCCCTCCAACCCCCAGCAACCTGTTCTCATGCCCCAGAGTTCTTGTAGCCTCCAGCATGTGAGGGGTAAAGGAACTATGAAGGTCTGGGGGGAAGGGTGTGTGTACCTCACGAGTGGCTAGGGTGAGCTCATGGCTTCTTGAACTAGGGTAAACAGCAAAACACCATCACCCCTACTACCAACCCCATCCAGCCAATATAAAGTAAGATTCAGAACTTTTGTTTTTTACAGTGTAGTTGGGGGAGTTTGGGGGGGGGGGGCAGTTTAATGATGATAAACTGTTAAACAGTACATAATACATGATATCAGAAAAAAACTACCAACTGGCAATGATTACACATACTAGAGAACGCCTAAAACTGGATCTTAAAGTTAATTACAATTATATATGTGAACTGCTTTTAATTTCCGCCTGTTATGCAACATAACAAACATGCACATCATAAAAGATGTGTTAGATCAACTTTCAGTTTTACTTTAAGGCAGCTGCATCCTTTCCTTCCAACCTCCACCCCTGCAGCTTCATTCATTGCTAGCTGCAAATGTAGGATGATTCCTCTTCAAACTTTTAAAAAAACAATTACCAAGACACCATGCTGTTACACCGGAAGAGAGGCCAGAAACTTAGTGTCACTTGTCAGATTGTCCATCTTGCAACCAAACAACTACTTCTGGTCTTTGCCAGGTCCAAACTATTCCTTATCTAGTTACTATAATTATTTACCCCAAATAACATTTTTATCACTTCCCAGCTGATGAAGCATAAGTTGCTTCACAAAAGCAGCTTCAAAATCTAAACTCAAATGGCTCAACAAAAAGACGCTCAAATTAATTCATAATAAAAAATACACAGCAGGGGCCAGCCCGGTGGCACAGCGGTTAAGTGCACACGTTCCACTTTGGCGGCCCAGGGTTCGCCAGTTCGCATCCTGGGTGAAGACATGGCACCGCTTGGCAAGCCATGCTGCAGTAGGCATCCCACAAATAAAGTAGGGGAAGATGGGCACGGATGTTAGCTCAGGGCCAGTCATCCTCAGCAAAAAGAGGAGGATTGGCAGCAGATGTTAGCTCAGGGCTAATCTTCCTCAAAAGAAAAAAAAATACACACCAATTGACTGGCAAAGATCAAATACTTTGGTAACACGGATACAGGAACACAGATGACAGATGTTCTCATGTATCCCTAGTGGATATGCAAAATGGTACAATCTCTATGGAGGGAAATTTGGCAATATCTATCAAAATAATAAATGCAAGTATCCATTTCCAGGAATTTACCTTATAATATACCCTCCTGCCCCACCAGTGTGTGTGAAATAACATATACAAAGTTATTCATTGTAGTATTAATGTAAGGACAAAAAATTAATAACAATAAAAGCAAACACTTATCTAGCACTTGGTACGGTGCCAGACACTGTTCTAAGCGCTTTACATTTCCTCATTTAATCTTCCCAACAATCCTATGAGGTAGGTGCTATTAACACCCCCATGGTACAGACGGAGAAACTAAGACGCCAAGCAAAAGTAGTCCAAGATCACTTAGCTAGGGCAGAGCCAGGATTTGAACCCAGGTAGTGTAGCTTCAGAACCTGTTCTCTGAACCATCACGATATACTACACCATCTAAACAGATAGCAACAGGAGAACAGTTGAACAAAATACATGGGACACCCATCTAAAGGAATATTACACGTTTAAAAAGAAAGCTCCTTTAGGGGCTGGCCCCGGGGCCGAGTGGTTGAGTTCGCGCGCTCTGCTGCAGGCGGCCCAGTGTTTTGTTGGTTCGAATCCTGGGCGCGGACATGGCACTGCTCATCGAGCCACGCTGAGGCGGCGTCCCGCATGCCACAGCTAGAAGGACCCACAACGAAGAATGTACAACTATGTACCAGGGGGCTTTGGGGAGAAAAAGGAAAAAGTGAAATCTTTAAAAAAAAAAAAAAAAGAAAGCTCCTTTAATTCCCCCTCCCACTTTGAGGGTAGGCTGAACCTAGTGACTCACTTCCAAAAACAAAGCACAGAAAGGGAAAAATAGTAACTTTATGGTGGAGAAATCTGGTAAACCCTACCTTAACCAAGTGACCAGGGTGATATCACCAGTGATGTCATGTAAATATCAGGTACTCCCTCACACGACTTGATGAGATGAGCAACTCAACTGTATTATTTCCAAAAACCCACAGCCCCATTCTAATCATGAGGAAAACATGAGACAAACGCAAGTTGAGAAAGATTCTGTAGAATATCTGACCAATATTCCTCAAAACTGTCAAGGTCATAAAAAACAAAAAAGACTGAGAGTCAGAAGAGACCAAGGAAACACGACAACCAAATGCAATGCGGTATTCTGGATGGGATCATGAAACAGAAAAAGGACAATAACAAAAAAACCAGTGATATCCAAATAAAGTCTGGAGTTTAAAGTCTGATGTCGGTTTCTTAGTTTTGACAAATACACCACAGTGAAGACAGTAACGTTAGAGGAAACTGAATGAGGTGTACATGGAAACTTTCTGTACTATTTCTGCAACTTTCTTGTAAATCTAAAATTATTCCAAAGCAAAAATCTTATTTTTAAAAAAGTAAGAAAGCTCTTGTGTATTGATATAAAAAAAATCTCCAAGAAGTGAAAAACGTAAGGTTAGGCATAGTATGTATAGTATGGAAGAAACAGTATCTGCACAGATATAGAAATAGCATTTGTGTAAAATGGATGAGAAAGTACATATGCATACATAAAATATTTCTGGAAGAATATATAAGGATCTGATGACACTGGTAGACTTGGTGACAGAGAGAACTCAGTAGTTGAGGAAGAGGAATAAAAAGGAAGACTTTTTAATGTGTCCTCCTTCACCTTTTTCATTTTGAAACACACGGATGTATTACCTACTCAAAAAATAGTTAACTTTTACAATGAAAAGGATGACAAGGACCTGAACTAAGGCAAAGCACCGGAAATAATATAGGGGATTAATCAGAGAGACTTTTAGGAGATAAAAAAGAAAATCTAACCTCCATCTATCTCTTAAGGCTTCCCATACCCCCTTCCTCACTTTTTCCACCAACCTCATTTCCCCTTAATGCACTGCAGACACTTTATTCTAGTTGAACCAATCTGACTGCCAACCCCAACAAGTTACCAGCTGGTTCCCCAAATCCACCTCTCTCCCAGCAAAACCTAGCTCTAAACTTAAAAAGCCACCCACCTATTGTGCTATTCAGCATCCCACATATTTTGTCTATAACAGGGATGGCAAATACAGGCACTCGTGCCATCACTACTCCTACACCCATGACAACAACACTGCTCAATGATCACAGCAGCCTTGCCCTCTAAATCCACACTGCCTCCAACTACTCCTTAACGCCAAGTTCCACGCAGCCACCGTTATCAATCAAAGCTGGCCCATGAAATAAAACCTGTTTGCCACATCTGGTCTCTACTATATTAATCTGTTTGCCCTGATATTTTCCTCCAAGGATTTAATGTATATTTATTTTTATATACTCCTATTTTGTTCTGAAAAGGATTAATGAGACTTACAAGAATACAGGAACTATAAAAAGTTAATAAATTAAAAAATAAAAGCAAAAGAACAAAGAAAACACCAAAAATGGTGCCAAGAAAAAGGCTAAAAGATGTGCAGATAATACCTGTATGCCTGCTCCGGGCAGGCAACAAATCTGGCTCCGGCTTTCCAGTAGCCATCACACAACGAAAACCCAGGCCACACACAGGAGATAAACAGAAAAGTACTCAGAAGAGGAACTATTCTTGGTACTTAGACCAAACAGTAATTTTTATAAAGCAAAGAGAACACTATAGAATGAATAAGACATTCAACACACACAACTACCAGTTTTCAAAGGGCTGGGTTGTTTCTGATAGTATCCATCAGGAGAGACCTATGGTATCTTAACAAAGCCCAATGCAGCAAAATTATTTTACAAAGAGCAGGCACGAGCTTCAAGAATCGCTGTGTCCTTTTCCTTGGTTTCCTCCAGCACTGCCTTCCTAACTAAATATAAATAAACTCTTTGAAGACAAGAAGCATGTTTTCTAACTCTTACATACAGCTCACGATGCTTTGCATTCTGCAAAAAAGCAGCCTTCAATATCAGTGAGAATTTACACAGTGCAATTCAAGCCTACTCTGATAAAAATTGTCTAACCTAAACATAGGAATTGCCACTCTTACTAAATAGAATAAAAATGGTAACTGAAGCCTCACCTCATAGATAGAATTTCTAAACCTTCTATAGTATTACTGAATCACAATTTAATTTGTGATGTCCCAATAGCGTTTTTTGTTTTGCATACCCCTAGCACAAGGCTTGCAAAAATGCCAAATCAATATCACTGAATCCGATCAAATAAAATGAAACCCACAGCAAAAGCTTTGGCAACCCCCACCAAAAGAAAGACAACATTACTATCTTCCAAGAATATAATCAATATCTCTTTACAAACCAGCTGACAAAGGCAGGTTCATTTTTTAAATGACTTTGCAAGTCTGCTAGAAGACAATGAATTATAAAGCAGATTTTCCCTACATCTTTCCAAGAATCTAGTTTCTGTAAATGCCGAACTGCCAAAGAACTGTACTTCCCCACTCTTCCACACATACACACATGTGCGCATACGCACACATCCCACTATCAAACAGGCTTTCCCTTTTATGGCCACTACCTATGCCCTCTCTTCTTTACCTGGTCAAACTGGAAATGCAATGAAGCCAAATAAATTATTTAGGTAAAGCGATTATGAGAAACAAGTATTAAAAAACTTAAATTACTACTTTTAAGCATAGGCATTAGGATACATTAACCATCCTCTATTTGTATTTTATTAATGGAAATCAATAAATAAGTAGTCTCATCCTGCACTGGTTTAGTTCTTTATACACTTAGCATTCCCTGTACACAGGGCACACCCTGTCACCCCCAGGAGGGGATCGTGGTAATGAGTGAAAGAACAGGGGCAGGACTGGGGGAGTCCACAAACGGACCTCAGAAAATCCAATTCCTGTGCCTTTGTTTCTTCATCTATTAAAATGGGAAATGACAATCATCTCTATCTGCTGGGATTATTGAGAGAATTAAATGAGGTAAGATTTGTAAATGCATATAAAATAGAATCTTGGGGCCGGCCTGATGGCGCAGTGGTTAAGTGTGCACATTCCCATTCCGCTTTGGCCGCCCGGGGTTCACCGGTTCGGATCCCAGGTGTGGACATGGCACCACTTGGCCAGCCATGCTGTGACAGGCGTCCCACATATAAAGTAGAGGAAGATGGGCATGGATGTTAGCTCAGGGCCAGTCTTCCTCAGCAAAAAGAGGAGGATTGACAGCAGTTAGCTCAGGGCTAATCTTCCTCAAAAAACAAACAAACAAAAAAATAGAATCTCAATAAGTGTTAATTCTCTTCCTTTTTATAAGTTAGGAAACAGAAGGAGCTGAGCAGGTGACTTGTCCAAGGCCAATGGCTAGTAAGTCTAACACACAGGCTAAAACTGACTTAGGGCCTAACATTCTTTCCATTACACCAGGCAGCCTTAAAATAGCAGAACCCAACACGTCACGTTTGTCTCTATTGGGCACCCATTACATGCAAATAAAAAAATTACAATTTGAATACCTATTAGATGCCAGGCACTACACTACTCTCTTTCCACACAGCTATCCTATAAAGTAGGTGTATTTATCCCATTTTACCAAGAGAAATTAACTTGTCCAAAGTCACAAGGCAATAATGCAGGACTAATCCAGGTGTGTTCACTCCACTACTTTTCCCTACTATTCTGCCTCAAAAGTGTAGAGGTAGAAATGACTGTCCGTCAAAATTAAATTCTAATGGCCCAGAAATTTTTATAGATCCTTTCTACTTATTAGTGGAAACGTCCCTAGCTCCACCATCCTTTCTCCTTAAATTTGTTAGTTAGGCTAAAACAATTTATAATAACTATGGTGACAAATTCACATTTGTATAGCATGTTACAGTTCAGCATTATAAGTTATTTCATTTTTACTAGATACAACTACTGAGGTTTTTTCAAATATTAGCTCATATTTAATACTTTCAAGACTTCAATGAGGTAGGGATCATTACTATTTTACAGATCAGAAAACCAAAGTGTGAAGAAGGTAAGTAACTTGCCTAAAGTTATACAACTATTAAGTGTAGAACTTTAGCCTGGATCTCTCACAGAAAAGCACATATACTCCTGCATCCACTGATTCATTTAATCACTTGCTTTTGTTAACTTACTCATCAGAGCTGGGGGAAGGGAAGTGTGTGTGTGGATGGATTCCTTCACCAAAATGTAATAGAAAATAAGGGCAGAAAACTGATAGAATAATAACAACAGGAAAAATCAGAAAGATTGTCTCAGATCTTTCCTCCCCCAAGGCTGTCAGGTGATTTCTAATAAATGTTTACAAGGCAGACATTTAAGCTGTTCCCAGAGCACAGGGGAAAAAAGGAGAGTTTCCCAATTCATTTAGAGGCTGGCTTAATCCTGACACCAAAACCAGGCAAACACAGCAAACTAAAAGGGAAACATAATGTTTACCCTTTGTGGCTACAGATGCAAAAGTCTTAATATATTTAAGTGAAAAACAAAGGAATGTATGTAGTATGATCCCATTTGTGGAAAAAAAAAACACTGTGAAAACACACATATGTATGTAGGTACAGTTGGATATGTAAATGTCTATTTGTACATACCTACACATAAATGCAAAGATATAGGTTTGGAACTATAAACCCCAAACTGTTAACAATAGTTTACCTGAGACAGGAGTAGTCTTAGGAGTGAAAGGGCGGCAACAAGAAGTAAAGGGAGATTTTCAGCTTTTTCTCTGTATATCCATGTATTATTGAATTTTTATAATTAACATGTATCATGTTTGACAATTAAAATATATAAATGAAAAGGCCTAAATATTCATTTCTTGTATTTCCTCTACTTGTTATAGTGAAAACTACTTCTTTTATTCACTCATTGGGCATTCATTTAATAAGCACTCAGGACACAACTCCTATGTGCAGGCACCGAGCTAACCAGCACCTGTGCCAGCCACTGGGCACTCAGACCCTATTTTTTTAAACCCAGGATGGAACAACAGTTACTTCCTTCCATAAAATATAGCGTTGAGTTTTAAGTCAAGTTCTTATTTTATATCATTTGTTATTTTTTAGGTTGTATGCCAGGAATAAGAAATATATTTCTTCTGAAATTTGTACTGTTTTTATTCTAAAAAGAGTACCAAGTCATTTTTATTTATTCTTGCAATTAAAAAAAGGTCTTTGTATTCATTTATTCAACAAAGGTTATAGTTGCTAAGTGTCAGGCTCTATGCTGGACAATGGACACGTAAAGATGAACAAACAGCATATGGCCTCTACCTACCACCAAGGAGCTGAGAATTTTACATCCATGCTATGTCTGATACAGACAAGTACATAAAACCCAAAATAAGTACCTTAGTAATCCTGCACTTCAAAACGAAATTGGCAAACTGCCCTGTCCAAAAATGAAAGTTAAGTTTAATCCAGAAAAATTTTAATGTTTATGAAAAATGTTAAATTATTCAATTATTTTGAGGTTAAAGGGAATAAATTAGTGGGGAAGCAGAGAACATGGAAGCAGAAGGGAACTAGAAAGCAGAATATCTCAGTGAACAGTGAGTTTTAGGATTGGCTACGCCACTAAGAAGCTGTTACTGGGTTTAACTGCTCCGTGTCCCCACAGGAAATATGGAAATGATATTATTATTGTTATTAGGATACGAGAAAACAAAGAATTTATTTGAAAAAGCGTAACAAAATCTGGTGAATATGAGGCAGTGTGGCCACAACGCTTGCTATTTTGTTATCTGGTTTAATGTTTTACGTATTTATTTTTCCCCTACTTTGTCAATAATTAGCCAAGAAAATTGGAAAACACAATTTAACTTCTGTATGCCTCATGAACTGGAAAGAATGCAGGAAACAGAGTCGGAAGACCTGAGTTTACATTCAGACTCTGACTCTTACTCCTGTAAGGTTAAAAAATGAGCAAATTATTTAACCTCTTTGCAGCTTAGTTTCCTAGCAGTAAAACAGGGATAAATTTATCTTGCAGGATTATTGCAAAGACTAAATGAGAAGATACATTTGAAAAACATAAACTCAGAAACTACTATAAATTAAATAGATATTTTTCCAAAGAAGATATACAAATGGGCAATAAGAATGCTCAACCTTATTAGCCATTAGGGAAATGTAAATAAAAACCACAATGAGATGCCACTTGACACCCACTAGGATGGCTGTCATCAAAAAGACAATATTAACAAATGCTGGAGAAAAGAGAACTCTCCTACTTGCTGGTGGGAATGTAAAATGGTGCAGCAGCTATGGAAGAGCTTGGCAGTTCCTCAAGAAGTTAAACAGAGTCGTCATACGACCCAGCAATTCCACATCTCAGTATACACCCAGAGAACTGAAAACACATGTCCACGCAAAAACTTGTAAATGAGCGTTCATAGCAGCATTACTCAACAGCCAAAAAGTGGAAATAAGCCAAAGGTCCAACTGACGAATGGATAAACAAAATGTGGCACAGCCATACAATGGAATATTATCCAGCCATAAAAAGAAATGAAGTACTGATACATGCATAATATGGATGAACCCTGAAAATATTATACTAAGTGAAAGACACAGAGAGCCACATACTGTATGATTTCGTTTATACGAAATGTCCAGAACAGGCAAATCCACAGACAAAAAGATCAGGGGCTGTCAAGTGCTGGGGAGGGGGAATGGGAGTGACAGCTAACGGGTATGGGATTTCTTTTCAGGATGACAAAAATGTTCTTGAATTAGTGATGATGTCTGCACTAGCTTGTGAATATACTAAAACCACTGAATTGTACACTTTAAAAGAGTGAATTCTATGGTATATGAGATATCTCAATAAAAGAAAACTATTATAGAAATCTAAGTTTTGGCTACTTTTCATTATTAAATATCCTACTTTTGTCAAGAGGTTGTTCCTGTTGCTTGTAATAGCTATGAAAGCTCTCTGAAGTTAGATGTTACACAGATGAATGGTATTTTTAACAAAGTAAAACTACTAATTATGCCAGAGAAACCTTCTACAGGTCAGATTAATTTGGTATAATTTTATTTCTTCAAAAGAGAAGTCCTTATTAATACTAAGTTTGTTCTTAGGGAGTAGAAAGAGTTTCAAGGAGTCGTTACAGAGTACCCGAAAAAAACAGGTCAAAATGTAATATTATCTGCTTTTGTAATTAGTGATTTAGTTTTCAGATATGCTGGTCAACCAACTAAAATCCATGCAGATGGGAACTTTGCAACCTCCACCACTTTCCACGTTCTGCATTCTGCTACCAGATCTCCAGGTCCACCATCAGCTTCTAATCTCATCCATCAATTATTCCATCCAATTATTATTCACAGGGGTGAAAATGCTTGGTAAACTCTTTAAATACAACCAATTCATTCCTTAATGTTGGGGAATTTATAGAGTAGGCCCAATTTTGAAGGTTAAATTTAGTGTGGATTGTCTGAATAAATATGCAGCAAAATGATTTCCTGGAATTTGAGATAGAAAAACAATCTATAGAGTTGTGTAATGCTTTCTGAGTCCTTTCAGGGCTTTCTCATGTATTTGGTCATGGGGTAAAGACAGTCACCAACTTTCGTCCAAAGTATTATGTATAAAAGCTTCCTGGTTCTAGAACAAAGAAGCATTTTATTGCTCAAAGCAAAAGGAAGATATTTTCCTTCCATTTAGTATTGTTATACTAAAATAGCATACCAATGAAACCAGCTAGGTAACAGCATGACCCAAGGTATGTAAACAAAGATAAACTGTTCTTTATTATGTGTTCTTCCTTGTGAGGGGAGGGAAAAAAAGTTTCTCACATCTAAGAAAATAAGGTTTATCAAGCCAAAGAAAACCATATGGACTAATATTTTCCAATATGGGGGTATTTTGAGTGGCAATTTTAATTTGAGGGTTTGCCAACCTATGCTAGGATGCACGGTGGGTGTACTGGGCACAGCCAAAATGTGAAGAAAGAGGTGACCTGTCAAACAGCTGCTATCAACTTACTCCCTCAACAGCACCTCCAACTTCTCGGGTGATGTCTGTGTAAGAAAGATGTCAAAGCACCAACAGAACCACGGGGGCTGTCACACCAGCAGCAAGTCCAAATCGTGCCTCTCAGGGAGAAATCCCATCCGCACCCTCAAGAGCTGGCCAGACTGTGCGTGGCTCTTTTCTAATATAAGTCTACCTAACATAGAAAAAATAAATACATAACCAGAGATCCTTGCCCAGCCCTTTCTCCCTTCCCTTTGTGACTCCTCCAAAGGCTGGAGGGATGTTAACATCCTGCAGGCCCTCGGAAAGCCAAGCCTCACGCCGCGAGGGAGGCGGCCAGGAGCCTCGGCGCAGCCCGGGGGCCTCGACCCGGCGTCCCCCACCCACCGGGCAGGGCTGGTCCCCGGCCACACAAAGGACCAGCCGCGGGCGCTGGACGCAGGGACTCGTCCCGGGCCGGGAGCCACATCTGGTCCCCGCACGCCGCGAGGACGAGACCCGCCGGAAAATAAGGATTAACGCCCGAACCTGTTGCACCACGCGGGTCCCTTTCACCCAGAAAGGAACAAGGACGCCCGGGACCGGAGGCGCGGGCCGCGGCCACCCCGGCAGGCGGCGCGGAGGCAGGGGCGGCCCGCGGGCTCCCACCTCCGGCGCTTTGTCTGCGGTGGCGGTGGCGGTGGCGGTGGCGGCGGCGGCGCGGGGGCGCCCCTCCCTCAGCCGCGCGGCCCCGCCGCGCCGCGGCCCGCGCCGGCGAAGAAAGCCGGGCCCGCCGCCGCCTCCGCCCGCCCTCGCCGCCCGCCGCGGGGCCTGCGCGCTCCTCCCGCCCGGGTCGCCCGGGCCGCGCGGCGGCCGCACTCACCTGGCTGGTGCTGGCGCGGGCGCTGGCGGCCGGCGGCTCCGGGAGGACGCGGGGACCCGGGAAGGCGCGGGCGGAGAGGAGGGTGAGGCGGGAGGAAGGCGGGCTGGGGGCGGAGCGGGCCCGGGCGGCGGCGGCTCCAGTCACTCGCTCAAATCGCGTCCTGGCCCCTCCGTGCGTCAGGCGAGGGACGGCGGCGCGGGCGGCCCGGCGACCTCCCGCCACCCGCGGCCCGACCCGCGTCCGCGCCGCCCCGCGCGCGCCCGGGGTGCGGCGGCGCAGCGACCCCGCCCGGCCGGGAAGGGGGCGGGGCGGAGAGTCCCCCGGGGCTGGGGCGTGGGGGCTGGGCGAGGAGGGGGCCGCCCACGCCCCCGCAGACCCTGCGAGCCTCCCCGCGCGCAGAGCTCCGACCTCCCAAACCCGCAGGCAGTGCCGGGTCGTGGGAGGAGCACTGGACCTAGAGTCAGGAAGGACCCCGTTACTCGACGTCTTGCGAGTCGTTTGTCCTCTCTGTCCTCATCCTGAAATATATGGTCTCCAAGATTTTCAAAATTCTAATTGTCATCCTCGGTTCGTTGGGATTCCTTTGCCCCCAAGTACCCAGTGTCAGGAGATGACTGGAGATTGCTCTCCCCCAAGTCTGTGGTGTGGCTGAAGAATGAAGGCAGCTGGAGGGGAACGGGTTGTAGCGAGGAAGGGCTGGATTCAGGGTATTTGTTTTTCTTCGGAGAGCTTTCCATGGGACAGTCCAAAATGTATCCACAAATGGTCCTCTGATAATGGCTACTTCCCCATCTTCACCAACCCTAGTTATTTTTCTCCAGATGTACTGACTTCAGAGTCCTCGTTCTTATTTTATTGCGCAAATCATTTTTATGTCATTTCCTGAATTCGGTTCAAAAGAGTCATCAGTTAATACACACAAGCTCAGGGCAGCCATGTGGTCCTAATCCCGAGCCTTCCATATTACTCACTCCACCACTGGCTTCGGTATCACCTAATTCCATTAATAAAATCTTGCCATTCCAACAACTAGGCAACCAAATTTCTCTCTGCTGAAGTTCTCTCTGATTTAAAATTCCACGGATGAATTCTTTCTCTTAATTCTGTAACTAATAATCTGTCTCTGCTGCTTCAACCTCTCTGCCACTCTTTTGGTCAAGCCTTTCTCATTTCACTTCTGCTTCTGTTCCATGTGACTGCCAGAGAATGCTCCCCAAACACAGAGCCTCCCTCTTTAAAATCCTTCAGAGGCTCTCCACCTGGACAACCAGACTCTAGCCAATTACCATGGGATACAAGGCCGTTTATGATCTGATCCCTAGAGCTCATCATCTCCAGCTCTAACTTCCGCAACGTCACACTCAGATTCAACAGGCTCTGTACTGTGCCTTTGTATATTTCCCCCCATCTGAAATCCATCCCTCATTTAACCAGATGAACTCCTACTACCCTTCAAGATAATAAAGATAATGCTTCATTTCCTCTTTGGAATCTTCCCTGACATCCCCTCCTTCCACCACACCCACATCCTCACCCTACAGGCTTAAGGCTGAATTGAATTATCTTTCCTTTCTGCTTTCATAGAACCTTTTATCTGTTCTCTGTGATAATCCTTAGTTTTTATGATAATCCTTTCTGTTTTCCCATTGCTTTGCTTGGTGGTCTTTTCTTACTAGACGGTGAGTTCCTTAAAAGGATAGATATTTTTGTCTAGTTCATTTTTGGCTCCCAGTCATAGCACAGTGCTCAGCACTAAGAAGTTTCTCTTTAAATACTTGCTGAAGTGTTGATGTCATTATTCATTCCAACAGATAGATATTGAGCACATACTCAGCAAGAGGGAAATACGGTACAGTCCACACTCCCTGCCTTGCTTAGCATTCCACAGTATTCCGTTCTTCCTTTTCTAGGTGGCATTCTCTGTTTATCGCTTTAAACCCTCTCCTCCCACCACTCACATTCTTTGCTTGTTTTAATAAAGCAAGAGCATGCCAAACAATCCATTATAGTAATTCACCAAACATCCCTGCCCTTCCTCTTTCCAAACCCTCTAGTTCCACACTGTTTAACCAGTTATTAGATAAGCGTAACTGCTGCTACAGAGAAAACATCGGACTGTAAAAGCAGAGAACGAAGTTTGGGTGCCGTGTTTTCCAGCATGAACGAATGTAAATGGCTCAGCCACTTAAATTCACTAGGCCTCACCTCTGGAGTTCCTTTGGCTCTAGAATTAACCTTCATTTTTAATATTTTGTGTTTAAGGTAAGCATATCCTTCTTTATTATGTGTAAACTTTGGGAACTACCAGATCCTGGCAAAGCAGCTGTCCAGCAAATGCTTGAACTCTGAAGGACGGGGACCTTCTTGTAACCTCACAATGGTATTGATCCTTGAACAGTCCTTCTAGTCCCCACGTTGAACTGAAATGTGCCTCCCTATAAATTTGGTAGGTAGCTATGGTATTGGTAGAAAACACCACTGGATTTAAACTCCAAAGTGGTGTGGCAAATCCCAGTTCTATAACTCCTAGCTGTCTGACCTTGGACAAGAACAAAACAGCTCCAAGTCAGAGTTTGCTCAACTCTAAAAGGGGAAAATAATACTAGTAGTACCTTAAGTCATTATTATAAACCTTAATACAGTGTGTATTGAAGTGCCCAGTGAATCTGAATCTAGTACTAACTGTATTGAGTGCAGATTAGCCAGTTCCTCTTCCATACATAGCCTTGTAAACATTTCAAGTTAGCAACCAGAGCATGTGCCTCCTCATACCCCCTTCCCTCGCATGCCCCATGCCTCTCCTCCATCCACTTTCACCTAAACATACCCTCATCCTTCTTTTTCTTTTTTTCTCCTCCCCAAAGCCCCAGTACATAATTGTATATGCTAGTTGTAGGTCATTCTAGTTCTTCTGTGTGGGATGCCACCACAGCATGGCTTGATGAGCAGTGTGTAGGTCTGCACTCAGGATCCAAACCAGTGCACCCTGGGCTGCCAAAGCAGAGCATGCAAACTTAACCACTTGGCCAGCCCCTAAACATACCCTTGTACCTCTTAAAATGTAGCAGCTAGAAATGAGTCCAACAGTCCAGGTATAAAGAGAGGAATAGAGAAGTACAATTTTCTGCATCCTTTATGAAAATTCATCTTGATATCACATTAATATTTTTCTGCCAACTCACACTGTTCATAAATACCATGTTTTTCACAAATAAAATCAAAGAAAAATACCCCCACACCTTTTTTAAGTCTTTAACACATATACAGCTATAAAACAATATCTCCTCCAACCTGTATTTGTACAATTTGTTTTCAGAGACTAAGTGCAGATCTCTGAATTTATTCATCTTAAACATCACTTTGAGGGGTCGGCCTGTGCCTGAGTGGTTAAGGTCACGTGCTCAGGTTCGGTGGCCCAGGGTTTACATCTCCAGTTCGGATCCTGGGCACAGACCTACACACCACTCATCCAGCCATGCTGTGGCAGCATCCCACATAGAGGAGCTAGAATGACTTACAACTAGGGTATACAACTACGTGCTGGAGCTTTGGGGAGAAGGAAAAAAAATGGATGAAGATTGGCAACAGATGTTAGCTCAGGGCCAATCTTCCTTCACCAAAAATGCATGAAAAAAAAAAAATATATATATCACTTTGGAAATTATGTACCAGGAGCCCCTGCCCAATAGAAATCAACATGAAATGAGAAAGACATTTAGAAAACATTCGGGAGTGTGCAGGGGTGGCAGGGTGGGGGTGGATCCCAAAGGCACTTTAAGCAACAAGTGCCTAAATCCTAATTTCTCCCCTACAACTTCCCTTAGGTTTCTTATTAAAAGGCACGTATTTATCCAAAATGATATAACTTCTCACACTCATCTTGTTTTATTTTTATAAGTTGATGTTGAAAACACCTTTTATGTGCATATGTTTCTCATACATCGCTCACAGGAACTTCTGAAGAACTCACTGAGGTAAGACAGACAGGTATTGTTCTTTCTTTTTTTATTGAAATATGGCTGACATACAATATTATGTTAGTTTCGGGTGTACAACATAGTGATTTGACATTTATGTACATTACGAAACGATCTCTACCATAAGTCTAGTAAAAGACAGACAGGTGTTGTTAATGCCACTGTACTGAAACTTGGCAGGGCTAGGTAATTTGCTGAACGCTTGCTCTGCACCAGAATCTGCTTCTTGGAGAAACTGCCCCACCCATAGCTCTTGTTGAAGGGTGGCCCCAGGCAGTACTCTTTAGTGCTGTGTAATCCCTGGATCACTTCTGATTATCCCTGGGAAGGCATCTGATCTATAAATGACCAAGTCATACCCATTCGAAAATGACCTGGGAAAAAAACTCAATCCAGAAAAGCTGGTCCAATCAGACAAGCAACTGGAGAAGCTGAATCCAAATGGAAGCACAGAGGGTGGCCATGGGCAAGAAGGGCTCTGACAGATGGCGGTGAGAAGGAGTTAGTGTCGGCCAATGACTAAGCAGGAAACATCCATTCACCCATTCATTCAACAAATACTTATGAAGCATCTCCTCTATTTTAGGTGCTGGGGAAACAGGATGGACAAATTACACAAGAATTCTACCTCATGGATCTTGCATTCTGGTGGATGGGACAGGCGATAAATACAATAAATAAGTAAATCAAGGTGGCATTTGAGTTAAGGCTTGAAGTAGGTGAGGCAGCGAGCCTGTGGTAAAGAAAGGACACCTACAATAGAAGCTGAGGGAGCCCCCTGGTAGCGGGCTGATCACGAGTCAGACACGAAGAGAATAGCAAAATCAGGCAACAGTTAGAGAAGGGCTTTCACAATCTAGCTGGGAGCTTTTTGAAAACAAAGTGATCCAGGCACATCCCCAGATGTACTGGACCAGAGCCTTTGCCAGTGGGGCCTCAAACTCTGTATTTTTAAAACACTCCCTAGCTGGTTGGGATGTCCCAGCAGGATGAGAACTCCTGCTCTGGAGGAAAGATCCACAAACTCCTACTGATGCCCTGGGTTCTGAACATCCTTCAAAGTCTGTTGCAGAAAGCCCAACTCGATTTGCATTCCTCTCCTCCTGGGAGGCTTGGTTGTTCCACTTTCCCGTTATTGCTGGGAAACCTGGTATCACGGCTGAGATTTCGGTTTTTCTGATTTACATGTGTATTGTTCACAAACCAAACGAACAAGAACCAAACCCCAACACCCTATTCCCTGAGGTCACATGTTTGAATTTCTATATCTTGTAACCAAAATTGCCTAATATACAGCAGTCACACAGCTGTGAGACGGTGGTGCCAAAACTGGAGCACTGGGCGGGTATTCTTCATTCTGCAACTCTTGCCTTTAGGGGCAAAACAAAAATGGAAATTTGGGAGTATTTAACATTTCAAAAATCAGTATTTGACAAAATTGTCAAAGTGCTGTACTTTAAAATCTAAAAGTGTGTAGCATTTCTTTTAATAATGTGCATTTAGTACATTAGTGAATTTTTAAGAAAAATATCTAATAATTTTATTTAAAATTACCTTGAGTATGCAACTTATCAGTTTTTACAGTTGACATTTTAATTGTAAGCTCAAAAATTCTCTTTCACTGAGGCAGTTGAAAAGATCTGGTATTTTAAAAAAATATACTTTTACGGTTCTGAAATCATACAAGCAAAACTTTTAAGGGGTGTGGTTTTTTTTTGGCCACCTATGAGTTCATCATCTAGGCCGATGTATTTAGAGTCCTTTAGACAACAGGACTTTTTCCAAGGCCAACATAGTTTGCATTCACTTGTCAGGTGGGTTTTTTTTGCCCCCAATCACAGTTTCACAAAATGGTTTTGGTAAACATGCCAAAGGAAAGAGAAAAAGCAGTGTTAGGTTTTTTTGTGAAATCAGCAAAATGTTTTTTCTAACAAAACTAACTTCTTTTTCTAGTTGTGGAATAATAGGATTTTGAAGCTGAAATACACCCCATCTATTCCAACATCTTTGTTTCCCTGTGACCCGGAGAAGTTAAGCAATATACCCAACTCTAGAATTAGTTAACAAAAATCAAAGGCTAGAATCCAGGCTTCCTGAATACTAGTTGATATAAGCTGAAAGGATATGAATATTTGCAGTATCATCTGCATGTGCATAAATAGATGTGGTGCATGATTTAGGCATAATGCAAGTTTATCTCTTAAACATCAATAGTGCTTTAAAAGTGTTCTGAAAATAGAAAATGAAATAAAATTTCAGACTAAGGAAAAGTCCCTAATTTCATAAGCGATCAATTTGCTGTCACTCCTAATTAATATAAACTTTGTAATAGAGATTAACAAAGGAGGCCAAGTTAAAGGCAAATTGTTTTAAATGCTTCTGGCAAAATACAATACATTACATAATAGAGTACAGTAAACTAGCTATGCCAATTTTTATAGTTCTCTCCAATAAATTTTCTTCCAGTAAGTATCATTAAATATTAGTACGATATATGCTCAAATTGGTGTTCTTGAGTCAAAACTCTTTGGTTGCAAATACCAAAATAATTTGAACTGGATTGGGGTGGAAGGATGATGGATTTTTTGGAACAATACTGTGGATTTTCTGAAACAATACTGAGGTGGCTCAAGAGCCCTAAAGGAAGAATTGCATTTCTGGGGACCTCAGAGATCAGAACCAGAGACCCAAGTCTCAAACCTGTCTCTCTCACTTGTCTTTAATCTGTCCAACAGCAAACAAGTCTGTTTTACTACAAGGAGCAGAGCCCCAGGGAGCGCTGGGTGTACATTCTCCAGCTTATGGGTATTTCATGTAGAAAAATATCAGGGGTGGCTGATATTTTGGGTCACGTGAATGTTCAAACACTTGGAACAATAGAACAAGATTGGCCTGGAGGCTGGAGGACTGGGTATCATAACCGGCAGTTCCCATGGTGGGAGGGAGTCTCCCGGAAAGGAGAGAGGAGTATTACCAGGAAAAGGGGAGAGAGGGGCACCAGGCCCACAAAAACAATAGATATGCACTGTAAGATGTATGCTTCTCGAAACCTCATGCTAGAAAATCAATTTTTATGAAGTATTTTATTACCCACTCAAATATTAAAATTATAATGTAAATTACCTCGTCTCATCATTTTATATTAAAAACCTACACTCAAGTACCTTTTTGCTGGTTTGTTGATGCTCCTTTAAAACCCTAGCCTAGAAAAATCCTTCAATTTATTCATGATTATGATAGAAAAATGCAGTTTTGCTTGATCAGAGCATTTATACTTATTACTTGCATTATAGGTCTAAAAATTTTAGATCTAAAAATATTTTATTCAAAGCTGAAGAGGTAAAAGAACTTGATTGTCAAATTCAGACTGCATAGTGAAATATTCGGGTCTCATTTAAAGCTATTAGTTAAATTACAAAGTTCTTTAGTTTCTGTTCCACAGTATTTCAATATGGGGCTAGGTCCTAGTTATTAGTAAGACAGAAAAGAATGTTAAAAACAAGCTTGGTCCAAGTCATAAGGTTTACTCTTGTTTTTCCAATGTGTTCCAGTCATCAGCCTGAATACAAAGGTCAAGAACATTTACCTCAGCCATCAAGCACTGTGTTCTGCTCTCGACTTTTAAAATCTGAGTCCAGAGAGTAAAGTGTTCCCTCCTACTCCCAATTCTCTCGTGGTCAGAAATGGCTCTCTTGTTTATCTACATCTTTAAAAAATCTTGTGTTCTTGAACAAAATAGGGACAAACTACATTTAAGAATAATCCCCACTCATTGCTAGGCTCCTTCCACCCTGTCACTCTCTCCAGCTGCTCTGGAGAGGTGTGTGCCCCTCAGCTGAATGGGCGCTCAGGACAAGTCCCATTGCACAAAGCCGGAGGGGCCACTAGCAACACAAAAGCAAACAACTGATTTGGTTGTGGGATAAAGTGGAAAATGGAAAGAATTGCCTTTTGTATCAGTCCAACTTTTCCTCTCCTTCTGAATAAAACATTATTATGTAACAAAGAGCCTTTAAACAGTTTCTTTCTTTTTTAAATTGGCAATTTGACAAATACACATTGTGTCATCCTGGGTTAGAGCCACTTCTTAGGGTGTGGAGTTACTTGATTCCGGCACTGTAGATCAGTGCGCTCAAAACATGGGACACAAGCTAGCTTCATGCCTCATTGATCCGATCTGAGATTTAGGGAAGGAAACGAATGAAAATCGTGTTTCTCTTTGGATGCTTGAAGAAAGAGAACCACCAAGTAGGCCCTAGTTGACCATTTTATTCCAAAACCTTAACTTTTTGTATAAAAAATTATGCAAATAAACCAAGAAATATATTCTATCACCATTCCTAAAGATGAAAAAAATTATAGTCTAGACTTCTCCGTTTAAAGGATGTCAGCAAATTTGGGGCAAGAACCATTGCTGCTGCTCAGCTTACCCTCCCGAGAAACAATTCTGGAGGTCGTATCTGTACAGAAATTGTCCCTAGGTCCTTTCTAGGGAGAGTGTTCTACTCTGGAGCAGCGTTTGGAGGTTCTGTGTTCCTGGCTGTAACCAGGAAGATGTGTCATTTTAATGTCATATGACCAACTTTTAAGCATTTTACTTGGAACAAAGGTGAGAGTGAACAGAATCATGGGAAAATCTTTCAATGATTTATTTGTTCATGCAACTGAAAATGTAGTGCCAGCATTGCTCCAGAGACGTGGAGATAACAAGGAGGACATTATGAGTACCAGACACTCAATGCAACGTGGTACCTACTAGAGTTGTCATTAAACTCTACACAAAATGGTACGGAGACCCAGAGAAGAGTCACTGCCAGGTGTCTAGTGAAGGCTTCCAGGAAGCTTTGACGCTTGAACTAAATCTAGAAGAAAGAGTTGGCATTGTCCAGGCTGGGAGAAGGGAGAAAAAGCAGAAGAAAGAGTGTATACAGTGGCTGAGAAGTACTCAGAACATGCTACCTGGAGGAGAATTTTGATTATTCTTGCTGTGGCTACATGAGGAGAGGCTCATGCAAGGGAAGATCAAAATGAGAAGAACCTGTGGGCTGGCGTGGAAAATTCCACAGCCTGCAGGAGCCAGTGCAACCTACTGCAGCCAACGAAAATGATTGAAGCTGAGCAGGTCCAGGTGCAAATGCATTTGCTGTGACTGCCTGAGCCATGGCTCACTGGAGGGCACAAAGCCTCTAAAAATAATGCACCAAATTATGCTCACCTCCCAAAATCTGGGAGATTGCCTCTTTCCCCACACCATTGCCAAGAATGGGTATTTACAGTAATATTTTTTGTTCATTAAACAAATATCTATTGAGTGCCTTCTATTATGAGGTATTTGCACTAGGAATTGAGGATACAGCAGTGAATAAAACAAAAATTGCTATCTTCATGGAACTTACATTCTAGTGAGGGGGAGACAGACAAAATAAATAAATAAGTAAAATGTGTAGCTGTCAGATAAATGGTATGGAGGAAAATAAAGGAAAGAAAACTAATAGGGAATGGGAGATAAGTTGGATTTTAGACAGAGTAATGGGGAAGGCCTCACCAAGGAGGTAACCATTGAACAAAGGCTGGAGGATGTGAAAGCAGGAGTCATGCAGACATCTATGGGAAGAGCGTTTCAAGCAGAGGAAATGATAAATCCAAGGCCCTGAGGTGAGATCATACCTGCCTGGGCAGGGAGGTGAAGGGGAGTGGAGTGAGGGGGAAAGGGGTCCTGTAGGGTCTTTTAGGAAATTGGAAAGACTGAGGGTTCTGCTCTGAGCAAACTGAAAAAGCTTTGAATGGTTTTGAGCAGAGGAGTGATAGGTGGGGGTCTGTATTTTTATTTATTTTTTTATTATTATTTTTAATATACTTTTATTTTACCAAATATATCCAGTTCTGACTGTTAAGCCTCTTTTTGTTTTTTGGAAGACTGGCCCTGAGCTAACATCTGTTGCCAATCTTCCTTTTATTTTTTTTCCTTCCCCAAAGCCCCCACTGCATAGTTATATATCCTAGTTGTAGGTACTCCTACTTCTGTGTGGAACACTGCCCCAGCATGGCTTGATGAGCAGTGCTAGGTCCTTGCCCAGGATCTGAACTGGCGAACCCTGGACCACCAAAGCAGAGCATGCAAACTTAACCACTTGGCCACTGGGCCGGCCCCTGACTATTAAGTCTGAAAACTCACTTTTTATTTTTTCTGAGCAAGATTTGCCCTGAGCTAACGTCTGTTCCAATCTTCCTCTATTTTGTATGTGTGTCACTGCCACAGCATGGCTGCCAATGAGTGGTGGTATAGGTCTGCGCTCAGGAACTGAACGTGGGCTGCCAAAGCAGAGTGCCACAAACTTAAGCACTAGGCCAAACACTCACGGTGCCTGCTGTGTGCAGAACCGAAGGCCTTGGGGGAAGGGAAGAAATGCAGAGACCACCTGAAAGATGAGAGCTACTACTCAGGACAGACACGAGGTGGCTTGGCTCAGTGTGGGGGCAGTGGGGGTGGGAGGAAGTAGTTAGATTCTGGTTATATGTTAAAGATAGAGCACTAGGACTTTCTGACAGATTGGATGTGGGGTATCAGAAAAAAAGAAGAGTCCAGGGATACCTGGGGTTTTTGGTCTGAGCAATTAGAACAGTAATATTCCATTTACTATGGGGAAAATTGTGGGAAGGGGAGCAGTTTGGGCTGGGGGAATAGAAAAGGGGGTGCTTAATAATGTGATTTTGAAAATATTAGCTTTGAGATACTTAGCAGACAATAAACATAAATTCAGAATAAGCAGCCAGATATACATGAGTCTGGAGTTAAAGGGAGAGGTCTAAACTAGAAATGTACATTTGGAAATTGTTGGTGTAGCAGGGTACAGGTAGTGTTAAAGCCTTGAGATTCGGTAAGATTAATGAGAGCAAGTGTAGAGAAGAAGGCTGAGGACTCAGCTCCAGAGCACCCCCCAACACTTAGAGACCGGGAAGATGAGGAGGAATCAACAAAGGAGACTTAGAAGGAGCAGCCAGAGAGGTTGGAGAAAAACAGGAGAATGTGTTATCCTGGAACTCAAGTAAAGAAAGTGTTTCACAGAGAAGGGAGTGATCAACTCTGTCAAATGCTTCTGAGAGGGTGAATTTATTAGTTAGGGTTCCCCAAGAAACAGAACCAAAGGATGTACACACACACACACACACACACGCATACATAAAGAGATTTATTTTAACGAATTAGCTCAAGCAATTATAGAGGCTGTCAGGTCCCAAATCTGCAGGATGGGCCAGCAGGCTGGAGACCCAAGAAGGATTGATGCTGTGGTTCAAGTCCCAAGGCCTTCTGCTGCAGAATTCCTCTTGTTGGGCGAAATGTCTGTCTTTCATTCTATTCAGTCCTTCAGCTGAATGGATAAGGCCTGTCCACATGATTGAGGGCAATCTGCTTTACTCAAAGTCTACCAACTTAAACATAAATCTCATCCAAAAACATGTTCATTGAAACATTCAGAAAAATGTTTGACCAAATATCTGGGCACTGTGGCCCAGCCAAGTTGATACATAAAATTAACTGTCACAGGAAGTAAGATGAAGCTGAGAAGTGGCCATTGGATTTAGCAACATAGAGGTTATTGGTGACCTTAGGAAGCACAGTTTTGATGGAATGGTGGGAGAAGAAAGCTTGATGGGAAGGGAGGGGTCCATTAGAAAATGGGAGGTGGGCCTCTTCTGCTGCAAACTGAAAAGGCCATGCACATCTGGGTTCACAGGACATGGGGGAAAGTAAATGCAGTAGTGGGCTGTAAGCCACCAGGGTGGACTGACCTGATGCTGGTTGCCAGCACACAGAGAAACCTAGGAGCAGGATGGGGACTAGTGGAGAGCAGAACTCTCATGAAGCTGGAGACCTAAAAAGGTCTGACAGTGATTCCAGGTCCCCAATGGGGCATGCGGCTCCACACAGAAGATGAGTTTTGGAGAAACACATCCTCAATTTAAGTCTGCAAGATTCCCACAGATTAATGTCAACTAAAAGAGAGTTCATAATCAAAGAGTATAAAAAATATAAGCAACCAAATTCATGAGAGTATCAGAAACAACAAACATCAGATCTTGTCCCCATGTGTTTCAAATATTGAAGTTATCAGACAAAGAATATGAAAAAATTATTATGAAATTTTTTATATATATATTTTTATTGTGGTAACATTGGTTTATAACAGTATATAAATTTCAGGTGTACATCATTATATTTTGATTCCTATGTAGATTACATCATGCTCACCACCCAAAGACTAATTACAATCCATCACCACACATCTGTGCCTAATCACCCCTTCTGTCCTCCTTTCCCATTTCCCCTCTGGTAACCACCAATCCAATCTCTGTCTCTATGTGATTGTTTGTTGTTGTTTTTATCTTCTATCTATGAGTGAGATCATACAGTGTTTGGTTTTCTCCCTCTGACTTATTTCGCTTAGCATAATACCCTCAAGGTCCATCCATGTTGTCACAAATGGCTGGATTTCATTGTTTCTTATGGCTGAGTAGTATTCCATTGTGTATATATACCACATCATCTTTATCTGTTCGTCCCTTGATGGGCACCTAGGTTGCTTGCAAGTCTTGGCTGTTGTGAATCAGGCTGCAGTGAATATAGTGGTGCATCTGTCCTTACACATTTATATTTTCACGTTCTTTGGATAAACACCCAGCAGTGGAATAGCTGGGTCATATGGTAGTTCTATTCTTAATTTTTTGAAGACTCTCCACAATGTTTTCCATTGTAGCTGCACCAGTTTGCACTCCCACCGGCAGTGCATGAGAGTTCCTTTCTCTCCACATCCTCTCCATTATGAAATGTTTAAAGAAGTAAAAGATGAGCAAGCAATGAGACTCTCCACAAGATCAGGCATATTTGAAAACAAACTGAATAAATCTTTAGAAATAAAAAATAGAATTGTTAAAAAAATCTCAATTGATTGGTTATAACACATATTAGTTGCAGCTGCATAAAAATAAAGATAAATTAGGACAGATCTGAAGAAATTATATGGAATGCACTACAGAAGATAAGCAGATGGCGAATATGAAAAGTTAACTGATATGACGACAGTCATATGAGATCACTAGGAAGAGGAAAAGAGAAAGCCTGTTTGCTCCACAGGCCTAGCATCGAGTAGGTGAGAAGAAGACACAACCCACAGGGTTCATACACACCAACCTTGAGTCTGACCAGGTGCCACCAAATTTTAGATTGATCTAATTAGTGTTTCCTCCTTTAGGGGAAGCTGGGGAGGGGACTGGGAAAATGGCAGAGCCAACAGAAGTTCTTTGTCCTAGTTACCAATAATAAATGTGAGGCATAAACAGTGGAATTACTTACAACGTGCATGGTTTAAGACGGGACCAAAATCTTCCTGTAAACCCACCTTGCCATATGACATCAGAGTTGTCCTGTGGGTAGTTTCTTCTTCTGTGCCTACAAACATACTTAAGTTTCTATTTATTTATACAAACCAAAATTCAAAGCACCCTTTCAAGCTATTGTCTTCTCTTTCCCCTTCCATTCAGTGACAAATTTCTTGGGGGAAAAAACTCCTCTGGACTTGAAATGATTATTTGTTCACCAGTCATTCATTTCTTGCTGCCTCCCTACTTCATTGACTGAAACAGTTCTTTCAAAGCTAACAATAACTACTTACTGTATTCAATGAATTTTCTTCCTCTCTTCCCTCCTTATGCTTCTTTTAATTAACAAACGTTTGTTAAGTTTTTACTAGTCTCTGAAGAAGACCCTGGAGATGAAAAGATAAGATAGTTCTCCGATATCAAGTAGTTTACAGTCTACTTATGAAATAAGACATGTGCACAATGAAGTGAAATAAAGCACTAAAAGAAAAAGTGGAACCACAAATGAGGGAATAACCATTTTTACCTGGGGGAGTCAGAAAGGCTTTAACTTGAGTTTTCTTGAAAGAGACCAGGCAGATGCACAAAGACTATGGCATCATTCAAGGCAGATGAAGCACGAGAGCACAGGTAAGAGGCATAAAGCATCCAGGTGTGGTTGAGGGTACTGCAAACAGCTCAATATGCTTGGGACAAAAGAACCTAGATGGGCATTAGGGCTAGAATGAAAGGCTGTGAACAATTAGGGCTAGAATGAAAGGCTGTGAACAATTATGGAAGGCTTTGAACCCATTCAAAGGAGTATGGACTTTATCTTATGGGCACTAAATGAAGTCCTAAAAGGCTCCTTTTTTTCTCCTTCTCACTATATTTGCAAATTAGAAATAACGTTCTTCAAGGAAGATGGAGTCTTAATTGGAAGGCTATAGAGGTTGAGGAAGGACCATTTGGGAAGCTTTTAAGTTCGGAGTGAGAGGGTAAGGATCTGAAGTAAGAAGGGGACAGGTAGGTGTGAGAGATGGTGAACCGAGTGAATGACAGATGACAGTCCCATCACGAGAGAGAGGAGCAATTTTAAGAGGATCTTCTTAGAGATGAGGAGTGTGGGCTGGTTGGACATCCCAAAAACTATCTACTCAAATTGATGACCATGTATTAATTACTTTTTGGCCTTCTTGGTTTTTGTTGTTTTTATAGTATTGACCATTTTCCTCCTTTTAAAATACATACCTTTCATTGCAGATAATTTGAAACATGTTGAAGAGTAGGAAAAGCCACCAGTGATCTGATAGTACAGAGATCATAGAACAACTTGAAAGTGTGAGCCATGTGCATATGCACATTTGTAGAAAATTGTTTCATACCCTACATAGAATGTTGTATCCTGCTTTTAACATTCAATTGTATACTATGAGCACTGTTCTGCATAATGAGATAATCTTTGAACATAGAGTTTTAATGGCTGTATAGTGTTTTACTACACTTTATTTACCTACTGATGAACATTGAGATTGACTTCTGTTTTGCTATCTGATATAACGTTGTGATGAACACCTTTGCATATAACATTAGATCACCTTGATTATTTCCTTGGTAGAAATTCCTCCAAGTGAAATTGCAGTGTCAAGTTTATGAACAATTATAAAGTCCCATGTTGACAAACTGCTTTCCAAATATACTGTCTCAATTGATGTTCCCATTAGCCCTGAGAATTGCATTAAAATTTTTTTCTTTTCTAAGTGTGTAGGCAAAGATTTCTTCTTTTAATTTGTATTTCCTGAATTACAGGTTAATACATTTATTGGAAATCTGTATGCTCTTGTTTTGGGAATTGTCCTTGCATTTTCTTTGATCATTTTTCTGTTAGAATGTTGTTTTTTCTTAATTTTTATTAGTTTTTTATATATTAAGTATACTGATCTTTTTGGTCTGCCGTGCTTTTTTATAAATATTGATATACAAAGTTTTACAATTATTATAGCTAAATGTATTTAGCTTTTCCTTTAGAAGATTGAGTTCCTTCGCCAACGCTTCTCTTTCAATGCCTGTGACTGTTTTATCCCATGTCCTATTTCTCAGTCCATTTCACGATGGTGTCTAGCTGACACTTTTTCCTCCTTCAAATAGAGACATTTGTCATAGTTCTTGGTCTGTTTATGTCAACGTACTTACACTCAGAGATCTCATCTATTCCCAAGGTTTCAGTGTTTTTAAACATTGACTCTCTTAATCTAAAAATATTTTTGAGTGAGTAATATATGCATATAGTATGAAATTCAAAAGTACAAAATAATATACAGTGAAAAATGAATCTCTTTTTCTCCCTGACTCCCAGCCATCTGATTTCTCTTCTAGGAGGCAACCACTATTACTGTCTCTTGTGGAGCCTTCTAAGAATATTCTTTGCATTTATAAATATATGAGATGGTGTATATGTATAATTTTCCCCACATAAATATCAACATGTTATGTACACTGTTCTACACATTACTGTTTTCACTTAACAATAGATTTTGGTGATCTTTGCACATGAGACAGAATTGTATTTCATTATTTGAATATATCATAACTTTTTTAAACTTGTCTCTCTAGTCTGCTTCAAGTCTATTACAATCTATTATAGACGTCATTTTGTACTTTTAGGATAAGGACCTAGGACCAGAATTGCTAGGTCAAAAAGCATTTATTATTTTGATTGATTATTGCAAATTGCCTTTCAGTGAGGTCGTACCAATTTACAGCCCCTCCAGCAATGCTTGGTAATTGTGTTATAAAATCTTTTGGATTTTGACAGTCTGATAGGTGAAAGATAGGATCTCAGAGTCGTATATAATTGGGTGAGGATTGGTGTCTTTTTTATACATTAAAGAGTGATCTGTGTTTCCCTTCTAGTAAACTATGTTTTTAATATTCTTTGACCCCCTCCTCCTATTTTTTATTGAATAGTTGGTCTTTTTTCTTATTAATTTATAGGAATTTGCTTCTATGTTGTAAATATTATTTCCTAATTTTTAGTTTATGTTGGATGATTTTGTTTCCTCCTCAATATAAAGTGCCATTTCTATCACCTCCTTATGTTTTGTGGTCAATTTCTGGACATTCTGTTTTATTGATGAACATGCTCCAACCTATTTTAATTACTGCAATTTTATATTACATAGTAGGAAGTTCCTTCTTATTTCTCCTTTCTGAATTTTTCCCGGCTATTCTTGCTTATGTATTTTTACATATGAACTTTAGAAAATTTAGAATATCTAGTTCTAAATTTTAAGAATTCTTATTGTCAAGCTTATTAGGATCAAGTTAAATTTACAGACTGATTTAGGAAGAATTGACATCTTTATGATTCCGAGTCTTCCTATCCAAGAACAAAATGTGTTTTTGATTTGTTCAAGTCTTCTTTTGTGTCCCTCAGCAGTGCTTTTATTGTTTCTTCTGTATAAATGATGCGCATTTATCTTAAAGTTGATTCTCACATATTTCATGTTTTTGTTGCTACCATAACATCTTACATCTGGATACAAATCACTTTCAAATTGATATCTCTACTTTAATGTCTTTTAGAAGCACCACAATACATGTGCAGCTGTATTTTAGATATTTCCACTAGAAAGTTCTGCTGTTACTTTAAACTCAACAAATTCTAAATATGACTCATCATCCTCCATTAGCCAAAGTGCCATCTGTCTTCTTCAGGTTTGTATCTTAGCAGTGCCCAGTACAGGGTCACGTGCTGGGACACAGTGGGTCTATAAATGTCATCTGAGTTGAAACACTTGGATGTGTGCCTTCTCTCTCTTTTCTTCTCTACTACTCTCTATCTCTGTCACACAGACACACACACTGAGGGCCAGATACATAGCTTGTGGGGCAAAGAACAAAATAAAAATAAAGGGCACTTTGTTGAAAAAGCAAGAAAAAAGTGTTATGAAAGGTACTAAAACATAAAGCTTTTTCCTTGTGGGTCCTACTTGAGACCCAGTGACTATCCTCTTCCTCAACAGCTCTTTATCTGATGATGTTAACGTTCAGTTGATGATCATTTTCTGAATCATTGTTATATTTGAGGCAGCAAAATGGTATTCTTTCACCTGTGGAGAAGAAAAATGTCTGACAACAGCTAATGCTTCTTTTAGAAGCTCCACTAACAAAAATGGGTTGTCCTTTCTGAAGAGAAGGGGCAATTGACACCCGGGGGTTTAAACCAAGGACAGTGAATTGGGTAGAAAGGCAAAGAAAAGTCTGTGGAATAAGAAACATACTAAACAGGAGTCTTTTTCTTCTGAGAGCTCTCTGGGCATGCCAGCAGGAATAGTAGCCATCTCCTGCTAAACTAAAGCTGTCCTCAACGTCCTTGGGCTAGTAAAAAAGAGTAAGAAGATAGAACAGGAGTCAACAAATGATGGCCCACGGGCAAATTCCGGCAGGCAGCCTGCTTTCGTAAATAGTTTTATTGGAATAAAGCCCCGTCCATTGGTTTACACGTTCACTTGTTTGCATTGTCTATGGCTGCTTTCACTCTGTAACAGCACATTTGAGTAGTTGTGACAGAGACTGAATGGCCCACAAAGCCTGAAATATTTACTCTCTGGTCCTTTACTGAAAAAGTTTGCAGACGCCTGGTAGTGTATCTGCAAGAGTGTTTGATAAGATGTGACTTTTTTCCAGGCTTATATGGAGCAGCTCCAAGCAAGTGAAGAATGACACACTCAATTAAGAAGATGGAGTCCTGTAGATGAAAAGCAATAAGAATTGATTTTTAGCTTAGCACTGGCTCTAGAGCCAGCCTGCCTGGGTTCAAGTCATGACTTTATCACTTACGAGCTGTGTGACCTTAGGGGAGATTCTTTACCTCTCTGAACCTTATGTTCTTTGTATAATGACAATAATAATCTTACCTACCTTATAAGATGGTTGTGAGGATTAAGATAACACATATAAACCTCTTGGTCTAGCATCTGGTATATAGCAAGGTTCATTAACAGCTATTACTATGTTAAGCAATTCTGACATGATTTTGTATTTCCTAAAGCGTTTAAGACAATAAAATGGAGAAATATTGATTGAATTAATGTTTTTATAGTCAAGATAAAGTGGAATGTGTCTGATGATGGCCCAGGTATCAGGAGAAATTGTGATATATTTTGAAGACTGTAAACAGAGATCTGTCTGGTTTTGGAAGAGGGAAAAAGACAACCATGAAATGAAGCCTCATCTCTGAAACAGAAGAAAAATGACGAATTCCATATCCAAGTATTTATAATATTTAGTAATTCTTTTGATCTTTTTTGAAGAATTATCATTAGGTAATTTAAATAGCATCTGATACTTGGTTGAAACCACTGAGTGAGTCCAGGTTTCTGTTTGTAAAGCTACATCAATAAGATTTAAATATAACTATAGAAATTAAAATCAGTTAATTATTTGTGGGCATTATTGGTTTGAATACATTAAAAAAATGCCACGTGATTTAGTACAATAGAAGTGTTAATCCTCTGTTGCTTTTTACCCTCACTCACTCATTCAACGAAAACTTATTGAGCACTTAAAATGTGCCGCACTCTGCACGTTACAGGATTCTGTTAGTGGATATATTTACGTGTGTGTGTATTTGCATTTGAATTTATGTGAATATAAAATGTTTTCTAAAAGTACTTTACATACATATTGCATCAGTTAATTTCAAAACTATGCTCTAATGTGGGGAGAGATTTTGTGGTTTTTATTTCCATTTGAAATTTTTTTTAAAAAAATTGAAAAATAAGGGTGACCCAATGGCACAGTAGTTAAATTCGTGTGCTCCGTGTTGGCAGCCCAGGGTTCACCGGTTCAGGTTCCAGGTGTGGACCTATACACTGGTTGTCAATCCATGCTGTGGCAATGTCCAATATACAATATAGAGGAAGATTGGCATGGATGCTCAGGGACAATCTTCCTCAAGCAAAAAGAGGAAGATTGGCAACAGATGTTAGCTCAGGGCCAATCTTCCTCACCAAAAAAGCAAAACAAAAAAACCACCTTGTACTTCTTTCTGGTTTTCAAATCTTGCTCACATCTATTAATGCATGTACTCAGGTCTGAGATAGAGTAGAGAGCAATCCCCTCTCATTGATAAGGAAGTCAAGGCTCTGAAGAATTAAAGGATTTACTGGAGGCTGTGAAATTGTTCAGTGAGCCCCAGAATTCAGAGTTGGGTGCCCCTTACCATCCACTTTTTAAATTAAGTCCATATAGAATTCTCTTTTAGAACCTCATCATGTTCTGAGATCTCCCCTACCAAGATCTGTCACTCTAGTCCACACAGGAATCAGTGTTAGAGTCAGGAATAAATTGAGATCTACTTACTCTCAAACCACTATACGTTCCACAGCTTCCTAAATATTTTTGTCAAATAAAAAGGTCTTTTTTTCTTAAAATTTCTGAATCTGAACAGCTAAGACTGTACACACAGGCACACAATTAACCATATTAGTCTCTAGAAAATTTTAATCATATAGAAAATTCAGAAAAAGCTCATATGTCAGGGAGAATTTTACACTGAAAGAGTTTGTCAAAACCACTATTTTGAACTGAGGGACAAAGAGCCATTTCATGTACATAATAAAGAGTGGACCTACCACCTACTTAGTATTTTCCTATTCATTGTTCTCCTAAGTAACACAAATTTGGAGTCCAGTGTTTGCTTAGAAACTCTTCTGTGAAGCCTGAAATATACAAATGTTGGACATATTAAATGCAGCTGATATGTGTCCTGGGTAGCTGAACATTTAAGTTGGTGTGTGTGACTCAAAAGAAGGAGATGGTTGTTTTCCCATCTGATGCTTCCTCATTTCCCTTACCACTACCTACAAATGCTGCTCCCACAGGAAATTAAAGTCCTGAGGTATGCTGGAGTAAGCTGTTTATTATTGAATATTTTCCATAAAATGGCTCAAAGAAGAGTAGAATAAAATCCTTGAGGGCAGGGACTTCCCTCTTGTTTGTTGCACTTTCATGTACTTACTTTATTTAAAACAACAACTGGAGTCCCAATAACACAATGGAATTCAATATATGATGCAATTCAACCAGGAACATGCAAACTTCCCTGCATGAGCTGAAGGGTAGGTCCACGCACTGCCCACATCTTAAGACACAAGGGGAGATGCCAACTATTCAGCAGACTTAAAATTTCCTGTTGGGTTATAGTCCAATTCTCTTGTCCTATGTAGTAATTGCAATGAAGTTCAGAAGAATAATCTGAAATAAGCAACTAAGAAAGCTCTATATTTTTCTATGCCTAAAAAGAGAGAGAGAAGCTATTTTAGGACTTAGTTTCTTTCAAAACCCTTCAAAGGCTTTGCATCTCTCTCAAAATCACTTTCAAGGCTCTCTTAGCTTGAGTTCCCTAGACATAGATACCAAGATGGAGAGGTGCATCTGGAAAGTTTACTTGCAAGTGCTCTCAGAAAATATAATTGTAAAGAAAAAAGGCAGAGCAAAAAGCTGAACTACAGTTGGTTACAAATAAGACTCCAGTCAATTTTAAAGGGAGGTCTAAGCTGGAGTGGACAAGTTGAGGGAAGCAGGCAGGGCCATTGTATTCCCACATTAGCTTGTCATTAATCATGGGCTGCTCCCTGAAAGGGATGAAACCTTAGGGGAGGCAGTTTTCTGCAGCCAAGGGCCAGGACCATGGAAAGACACACAGTCAACCTAATTGGCAGAAACTAGAGATGGGTGCCACAGTCCTGAGGAGAGGGTTTGGATGGCATGCCATTGCGTGACTACAAGGCCTCACATGATGGAACCCCTTCATATCACTGTCCTCATCCCCTCTCTAGGTGCATTGGGCTCCTTACTAGTTCCTGAAACTGCCAGACATGCTCCCCTCTCAGGGCCATCATTCTCCCTGTTTCCTCTATCTGGAACTCTCCCAAGATGATCCACTGTCCCGGTTTGCCTTGGGTGGGACTGCCCTGGTTTTAGCACCACAGGTCTTGCATCCTGGGAAACCCCTTAGTCCCAGGCAAGCCAGGGTGGTTGGTCACCTATACCTCCTCCAGATACCACATGCTTCATTCCCTTACCTCCTTCAGGTTTTGGCTTAGATGTCATCTTTCCTGACCATCCTATTTAAAATTGTACCCTCTTACTTCCACGTACATATTCCCAGTTCTCTTTCCCTGCTTTTATTTTTTTTTTCTGGGGCACTTAACACCTTCTAATATAGTGTATCACTTATTTGTTTTATTTAGTTTAGGAATATAAACTCCATGAGGACAGTTCCTGGCACATAGTAGGCACTTCATAAGTGTATGTTGAATGAATGAGATAAATATTTCTAATATTTTATAGACAATATATAGTTCCCGGTTCATATGAAATGTATGCCGTCCTTTAACTATTAGCTAAAAATATTCAGATGGCAATCATTTATTGTTGTTAATTATTTAGCAATTATGCTGCTAAAAGGTCAAATTGATCACAGAAGCATTTCTTTGGTAAGCGAATGGAGAAAGGCTTTAAAATTAAATCATTCTACTTGGTGGTTGATGGTAATGACATGCTATTTTTAAATTATGTGAAATCATTGAACAGATTACTTATTTAGAATTTGCAGCTTGAAAAAATAGGCTGGAAAATGGGGCAATCTGCTTGACTGACAGCATGGCCCACTGTGAAATTAACATATGGTAGCAGCCATTTCCTGAACACATCTTTATGAGCAAACGTTTAAAAGGGGCACAGGACAGCTATGAGACTGAAATTCCAACAGCTGTGAAGTCAAAGCATTAGATTTTGCTTTATCTTCAGTGATCTATATTTTCTTCAATAAGAAGGGCAGAGGAAGAGAAACAAGTGTCATTTGGAGAGAGAGATATTTATTTGCACTTGAACAAAAATGTTTCGGAAGATATAATAGATACCCGAACACACATTTCCATTTCCGTGAAATGTAATAAATGCCTAAGAACTTAGCCCAAACTAGAGTTCCTCTGCTCCACAAAGAGTGAAATATGATAAGAAATATGAAGCGGTCTCTCACAGTATTTAAATGGACTTTTTTGCTTTTGGTTTTAGTAGAAAATAACATCCCTCCAAACCCATTTATCAGCCAACTTTTTTTTTCTCCCCAAAGCCCCAGTACCTAGTTGTATATGCTAGTTGTATGTCTTCTGGTTCTTCTATGTGGCCTCAGCATCGCTTGATGAATGGCACCTAGGTCTGTGCCCAGGACCTGAGCTGGCAGACCCCTGGCAGCCAAAGTGGAGCATGTGAACTTAACCACTATGGCACTGGACCAGCCGCTATCAGCCAGTTTTTAATATGGACAAATAATTATTACTCTCAAGCAGTGAAGAATTTTTAAAACCAAAAATGTAGAAAATTCTTCTTTAATTATATGTCTAAAATATTTTATCCTAAGAAAATGTAAGAAATGAAACCTAACTGAACACATTGCACCTAATAAGATTTACGCATTTAGCTTCCCATGATTTATGCATAGATTCATAATATCGCTAAAGTTGAGTTAAAATAGGTCTTGTATCTTTGTTCTATTTACAGAACAATAGAAGGAGCTCATTAACCTAAGTATTTTACCTGAAAAAGCTTATGGTTGTAACTCAGGGCCTGAAGGCTCACTTTGCTAATCAAACTTTTGTTTCCTAATATTGAAATGGCAGTGAGTTCAAATAACATTTATTGTCTTTTTGTTGTAATTCTACTAAAGACTAAAGCATTTTACTTTGTGTACCATTAATAAGTTTGCCTTCTCTTTAAAGTTATAAGTTTAACTCCAACATGGATGCAAGGAATATATGAAGATTTTTGTAACAAATTAAATGAAATTGGTTAAGTACTGTTATGAACTGAATTGTGTCCTTGTGAGAAGAGGAAACTTGAACACACAGGGACAGATGCCAGGGACGCCTGAGCAGAGGAAAGACCCTGGGAAGACCCAGAGAAGGTGGCCATCCGCAAGCCCAGGAGAGAGGCCCCAGGAGACATCAAGACTGGCAATATCTTGATCTTGAACTTTTAGCCTCCAGAACTGTGAGAAAATAAATTTCTGTTGTTTCAGCCACCCAGCCTGTGGCATTTTGTTACGGTGGTCTGTGAAAATTAGTACAATGTACTTTTAAAGCATTGTAGCTATTAACCCTAATTGTAACAGCCACTTTGCTTTTCCTCCCTGATTAAATGCAGTTTCAAGTTGTTTGCTTGTTTTGCGGACCCTGGCGGGGGGACTGGATGAATTTTGTTTGCCTCTTCACCTCAGCAAGCAGCTCTCCTTTCCTTCCCCCTTACGCATCTTCCCTCCTTTACGTCTTGCCCTTTGTCCCACTTCAGCTCTCCCTGCTCTAGTGCTTTTGAAATGACTCACATGCTGCAACCAGATGTTTTAGACATGAGAGGGGGGTAAAATGTCAAGTTTCATTTTAAGTGGAACAAATAGAGAAGCTGAAAGGTAAGGCGAAATGGGTGGTACCAGACCTCCTGAAAAGAGTCAGTATGGCATCCTTCCTTGTCTTATAAATACATTTCTTAGCATTCGAGTAGATTTCTAATTAAATTACTTTTTTCTCTAATCATTTAATGATTTTACATTTCACTGCCTTTGTAAGCCTTTCTCTCTCTTATTTTCTTCTCTTTGAAGAAAAAAAGTTCTCCCACTTTTTCTTTTCTGCAACCCTCATTTTTACTATGTATCTTTCTATCCACACTCTTGACCATTTTTCTGCCCCCGTTAGCAATCTTGACTTGGCAAATAGCAGACACTCAATAAATGCTTCATCGATGAATATATAAATAGCAAAAGACACCCTGACATTCTCCACCTCTCACCATCCCCACTGCTGTGGCCGTGCTCTGAGCCTCGTCTCCTCCCTCCTGGGTCGCAGCGGAAGCCCTCAACTGGGCTCCCTGTTCCTCTTGCTCTTGATGGCCTACTGTCACACAGCAGTCAGTGACTCTTTTAAAAAACAAGGTAAATGTGTCACCACCCTACTGAAAGCCTGGCCACTCTAAAATTTCTCATTGATTATCTTTATTTTTTATTGTCTATCTCCCCCTGCTACAACTTCAGCTCCACAAGGATGGAAATTCCATCTATTTTTGTTCCCTGATGTGTCCTCTGTGCCAAACACCTGGAATAGTGTTTGACTCATAGTAGCTGCTCAATAAATATTGAATATTGAATGAGTCAATGAAACAGCATACTTGCCTTTTGTACATAGATCAAAGTATATTTTCTTTGATAAACACAATGTATTTTCTCAAATTAATTTAATCTGCTTTGTTTCAAAATATATCACCTCTCGCATAAGAACTTCTCTATTGTTTAATCCGGAAATTGGAGGAAAAAATTCAAAGGTCTATGCTAGCATTTATTGAGCACTTACAAAGTAATTAGGAAGTATAATAAGTACAACATACCTATATATAGTCATATAGCTTATACAAATAAACAATAAACTACAGATTCTGATTTTGACACATTTGATTCTAATTTGGGGAATATAATTAATGTCTTATTTGAAGAATTCCTTTTATTCAGTCTCAAATTTCTCTCTTAAGTGAACTTTCTCACTCTCAATTACTTTTCTCCTCCTAGTCATGCCTGATAGCATTATTACATTCCTCGATGTCTCTGTTTTGTCCTTTGAGTGTAGTTTTTTGTTTTTCCGAGGAAGATTAGCCCTGAGCTAACATCTGCCAATCCTCCTCTTTTTTTTTCTGAGGAAGACTGGCCCTGAGCTAACAACCATGCCCATCTTCCTCTACTTTATATGTGGGATGCCTACCACAGCATGGCTTGCCACGTGGTGCCATGTCTGCACCTGGGATCCAAACCAGTGAACCCCAGGCCGCCGAAGCAGAACATGCACACTTAACGGCTGCGCCACTGGGCCAGCCCCTGAGTGTAGTTTTAACTAAAAAACAAGCAAGCAGAAACTTTCTTAAATATCAGAAAAGAATTTTCATGTGAGTAAATTTTGGGTTTACAGTGTTCAGTAAGGAAGGTAAAAATATCAATTGTCTAATCTGACGAAATATATTATCTTGAGGCTATGACCCTTGGGTACCTTTAATCGTCAGGTTTATGGGATTCGGGTGACTTACTTCCTCCTCTGCACACAGATGGCAGTCCAGGCGTCAGCAGTGCCAGGTGAATAGTGCTGATTTGAGTTATGACTGCTTGATTCCTTACCTGATGTGTGAGTAACTGACCAAAAGAAAGACTAGCCCAGAAGCTTATTCGTTCTCTATAAAAATGAGCTCTTTGTTTAAATACCAAAGTTTGCCTCATATATGTTTGTAAAGAACGGCCCAGTGCCCCCTCAACATCTTGGAGTCCCATTTTAGGTGGGACATCAATGGTGTACGACAATCATTCTGAGTCCACTGTTGATGGCTCCCTCATTCATTCCCCACGACATTATTTGTAAATCTTCATTAGTCTAGTTGAACTTCTTGAAGTACGCTACCTTCTTCTTTGCCTCAGAAGACAAACTTGCTTCTGTTCTACAGAGAAAAGGGGATTTTCAGGGAGAAATGACCCCTTAATTTCCTGCCCATCTGTGTCAGGTTTATCTGTGACACTGCCTGCCTCCAGTTTTCTGTATTTCCCTGCCGGCTCCAGAGTTGCCCTTCTTTCTCCTGTCTTTCCTGAATCTCTCTTTTCTTCATCTCCTGTTCATTCCTCCCTGCTGAGCTCCTAGTTGATAAATCCCGTAGACGTTTCAGCTCTCATCTTACATTACTCTCCCTTCTTAGGCCGCTCTGAGTCTTCTCGGTTGGCTCCCTCTTCTTTTCCTGCCCTCAATATTCTGTGTCTTTAGCCTTCTCATCTTTCTGTGCGTGTTCCCCAGAGAGAATCTCATCCATTTTATGACTTTAAACACAGTATCTGTATTACATACTGTGGATTTCCAGATTCATATCTCTAGCCCACACCTCTCCTCTGCAGTCAACGCTTGTATAATCCAATCAACCTTGCCATTCTCTTGAATGTCTTACTTAACACGTCCAGAACACGTTTTTTCCTATTCCTGCTTGTCTCCTAGCTCTGCAGCTTAGAATGGGGCAGTGTCATCTACCTAGATGTTTGAGCCAGAAACCTGGAGGTTATCTCGAATTCTTTCCTCTCTATCTACACCTATACCATCTAGTCCAATAGCAAGCCCTGTGATATTACCGCCAAAAGAAGTCCCAAACCAATCGACTCTCCATCCTTACTTTCACCTCCTACTTCTAGGCCACATTCATCTCTCTTCAAAGGACAGCCTCCCCGCTTCTATTCTTGCTCCCATGTCATATTTCAGGCACTCATCACTTTTTCCTTGGACTACGGCAATCATCTCTTATCTTCTTTCCCTTTAATCCCTTCTCCACATTGCTGCCAGTTGGTTCTTCTTAGCATGTGAGATCCAAAATCTTTAGCATTGCATACAACGCCTTTCATGATGCGGTGTTCCTCCATGTCTTCAAACTAATTTCCCTGCCTTACTCCCTATCACCAGTCATATACGCTGTATATTTTCCATGCTTCTATGCTTTTGCTGTGTTGCTCTCACAACAACCAGCCATCATTCATCTGCCTTAGTTCTATTTGCCCCGTAAGAGACTCAGTTGAGATTTCACTCTTTTAGAAAACTTGATTTCTTGTAATTCAAGAAATGTGGCCCACGAGTTCTGTATCTAACTTCTGTCATAGTACTTTCCGCAGAATATTCTCTCTCTTCCCTTAGGCTGAACAATGAGAGAGCCAGAGAATCAAATTGTCTATGGCTGGCACAGAGTCAGCTCATTGAATGTTTATTAAATAAATTACAGATGAATAACACAGTTTTGAATAAGATTAGAGAAGTACAGATATCTGGGCAAAAAATAAAAAAGCAACAAAATGTTAACTCTGGAGAGAGTTGTGAGATGAAGGGTCAAGTAAAGGAAGAATTTCCATTTTTCTCTTTATGTGTTTAATTTTTAAAAAATAGCTGGCCTATTTTATGGGAGTTATGAGACTAAGAGAGCCTGACACGAGAGTTATCGGAACTGGGGGCTCATCCCACATTAGACTCCTAATGAAGTGAATAATCTTGAACAAATCACCTGACTGAACTGGGCCTCAGTCTCACCATCTGTAAGTCAGAGGACTGGCTGAACTAGGCATTCTTTGAAGATCTTTCCCAAGTCTAAAATTCTACTATATTACAAATGGAACAAATTAACAACTTTATAATGGAACTCTGAGCTCCTTTCGTCTGTTTTAAGACAATTTTTGTATACTCTTCAGATTTTAAAAACCTAACCCACAATTCCCTGGGACCAGTTTAATATCTTAGGGTGGTACCACCATAGTCCCAAATTCTCTGTCAAAGGAAGTACTCATTTGTTGTCTTGTTTTGCCTCACTTTTTGGGGAAAAAAAGTGTGAATAACTACATATTTCTTTTGAGCTGCATTCTCCAAACCAATGTTCCGGGAGATGGAAACAGGTTGCCTAGTAGAGATCAAGTGAGTCTGGGAAACGGCTGCATCCGGAAGCCCATCTGGAGGAGCACAATCTATTTTGACCTATTGAAGGCTGAGAGAAATCCTACAGTGTAGAAAGGTGCTTAACCCAGCGCTTCCCTAACCAACGTGAGCATGAAACACTTTTTTCATGGCACATGTATTTATATCTTGTGGCAATTTGTTCTGATGGCACCAACCTGGGAAACAGATTAAGAGCAACCTTTCCACTGTTGCCTTTGGTTTTTAGTTCATAAACTTCCTTGTATAAGCAGCTTGATTTAAGCCAGGACTGTTTCATGGCTTGATAAGTGCCCTTGATGATTCCTTTCCAATCTGATAATTATCTCTACCTAATCCATTTTTCTGTATTAGACTGCCTTAATGTAAAAGTTAATTTCTATGGAATTTCTTTTTTTTTTAAGATTTTCTTTTTTCCTTTTTCTCCCCAAAGCCCCCCGGTACATAGTTGTACATTCTTAGTTGTGGGTCCTTTAGTTGTGGCATGTGGGACACCACCTCAGCGTGGCTTGATGAGTGGTGCCATGTCTGCACCCAGGATCCGAACCGGTGAAATCCTGGGCCAATGCAGCAGAGAGTGTGAACTTAATCCCTCGGCCACAGGGCCAGCCCCTGGAATTTCTTCTTTTTTTTTTTTAAGATTGGCACCTGAGCTAACAACTGTTGCCAATCTTTTTTTTTTTTCCTGCTTTTTTCTCCCCAAATCCCCCAAGTACATAGTTGTACATTTTTTTGTCGTGGGTCCTTCTAGTTGTGGCATGTGGGACACCGCCTCAACATGGCCTAACGAGTAGTGCCATGTCCGCGCCCAGGATCCGAACCCTGGGCCGCTGAAGCAGAGCGCTCAAACTTAACCACTCAGCCATGGGGCAGGCCCCTGGAATTTCTTAAAGGTATCTCCATACCACCTTGTAAGACTTCCATTTTACTTCCTTGCTACTGATTCAGCAGCTATAACTTTTTCTTTATTGCATTTCAAGACACATTTGCACAGATATACAGTTATAGAAAATTTCCTGCTCATCTTGTTGGCCCTGAAGCTTTTCTAAAAACTGCATTATCTTAGAAATTGCTTGAATTTCTTGTCCTAACACACTTGAACCGTACCCTATTGGCAGTTAAAGCACTTGAAGTTCAGAAGAATATATTCTTTCCATATCCCTTTGCACATAATAGATGCTATTCTGAGACGTCAGTTGAACTCTGAGTATGGTATATCATCCTGCTGTCGGCAGTACAAACTGAAAATCTGTAAGATGTTTCCGTCATATTTTATTATTCAAACAACAGCCTCGCACCTCTTTTCCAAGCAGATCTAATGCTTCATCAACTTAAGATCAGAGTTGAGGCCCTAAGCTGAAAAATTACAAAGCTTCAATTACTTGTCCTACTTTATAGGGATTTATTTTTAAAGCAGGCAGAGAACAGTTTTTGATGGTCTGTGCTGCCGGACTTCACATACTCAGCGTGACTGCAGACAGCTGCAGCCAAAGTTAGCAAGAGGCTAAGGGCTCTGACCCGACTGGGAGCACCATCCATAAGCTGCAGCAAACACTGGGGCCTGCAGCAGAGGGAGGTGACAGCTGTCTCTTCAGGAGCATTTCAGAACAATTTGAGTGAGCCAGACTGTAACCTCTTTTTAAAATCCTCTGGTTTCAAATTTTAGGAGACCAAGGAGTTGAATGAGGCTAATCTGGATAATGTCATAATAGCTCCGTTTAGGATTCAAATGAAACAACACATTTGAAGGAGCTGTGAAATAAATACTGTTTAGAGAGAAAGCAAGGTATCAAGATTATTGGCATTGTTTTTGAACAACAGACCCAGCTCTAAAAAGGAAACTGAGGCTATAAGATACGTGGGTAAAAGATACTAACCCAAGTAAAAGAAAATAAAAATAGACTCATAAGTATTTTCACGTATTATTTGTAGTTGGGTCATTTTATAGACATGATAATTAATATAGAGTAGTGGCCTAAGAATAGATAGATTAGTGGAATAGAATAAATAAACCAGAAATTAATAAGAATTTAATATTAGATAATAGCAGCAGTACATATCAAAAGAGGATGAGACTGTTGTTGAATAAACAGAGTCATGGGAAATCGATAACCACAAAAATAATTATCTCCGTGTTGTACTATATACTAGTGTTTCTAATAGAGATAGGTATATTAAAACTAGGGAGCTTTGAGAGCTAAACAAGTAAATAAATGCCAACTTAAACATTCAATAATAGTGAATTGCTTATGCAAATTGTGGCACATTTGTGAGATGAAATTGTAAACAGCCATTAAAAGTTATGATTACTGTCTTAATCCATTCAGGCTGCTATAACAGAATACCAGAGATTGGGTGGTTTATAAACAGCAGAGATTTATTTCTTACAACTCCGGACACTGCCAAGATCAAGGCACTGGCAGTGCCTCCATGTCTGGTGAGGGCCCGAATCCTGGCTCACAGATGGATGTCTTCTTGCTGTGTCCTGACACAGTGGAAGGGGCGAGAGACCTCTCTGGGACCTTTTTTATAAAGGCACTAATCTCATTCATGAGAGCTCCCCATCACCTAATTACCTCCCAAAGCCCCCACCTCCTAATATCATCACATTGGGACTTAAGATTTCAACATATAAATCTTGAGGGACCCAAACATTCAGTCTATAGCAGATAAAATATTTAGCAATAAAAAATATATGATATAGTGTTAAGTGAAAAGGGTGGGCTATAGTAAAATCCATGCACCTGTATTACTTAAGATTAAGTATAAATATGTGTGAAGAAAATCCTAAATAACAGTGGCTTAAAGTAGATGGAAGCTCAATGAAATGAAAGTCTTGTTAAATGAAAGTCCATTTGGCTGGCCAGGGCTTGTTTGGTGACAGCATATAGACATTAATCTTGTCGTTCGTCTATGCATGGACTCAGTCTCAAAGCTGAAGATGGAACCCTCTGTGTTTCAGGCAGTAGAATGAAGGAAGAGAGGAAGAGAAAAGGCAAAGGGCACGTAGTTGCCGCATGATCTTTCTGCTCAGATCCCTTGGGCCTGAACTGAATCAAGTGGCCACTCCTCGCTGAAAGGAAAGCTGGGAAACTTATCTCCAATCTGGATGGCCATGTGTGCAGACAAAAGTCAGGGGCTCTGTCACCGTAGAAGAAAGGAGAAGAAATTCTGGAGGACAACCAAAAGTCTCTATTTTAACACCATTTTGTAATGATGTAAAAAAGCAAAGACGGAAGAGAATGGAAGGAAATAAGCCAATGGAAGAGAATATGTCACTGGAAAGAAAATCAGTCAGTTCCTACTTTTGCTTTTTTGTTTGCTGTTTTTAGATTCTCTTCCTTGGTTGTGCCACCAAGAGGACTTCCTTTTCCCTGGCCTCTTCCTTTCACACTGTCCTGACCTTCCCTTGTTCCTGTCTTCTGAGTTTCCCTCCCCGAATACTCACATCCTACATGCCTTCTCCTCTCTTTATCTCTTTACCACTTTATCTCTTTGTCACGCAGAGTAGTTCAGCTCTGCCTCAGTTTCCTCAGTTTTAGTCGTCAGTATGTACACAGGTGCTGAACAGCAAAAAAGACTCAGAGGGTAAGAGGACCCACTCTTCACAAGGCGATGATATTTTATTTCAGTTTTACAGCCGATATTTTCCTCGAAAGGAAGTTGTAGCAAGTCATAGGGATAGTATTACACCAGTTAATCACTGTGCCCAGCTTGCCCACAAACTCTGAAGAAAAACTGCCCTACTCCTAACCTGGAGCTGAGGTGGCAGCCTATAGTTCTTTGAGTCCATTTCCTTCAAGCCATAGCTGGTTGGACCAGAGATAAGATTCAGATCCAGGAAGAGCCTGGAGAGAATGGTACAGCCTAAATTGGTGATAATGGAGGTGAGCTGGGCCAGTTAGAGAACATATTCAGAAGGTAAGCGGAAAGCAGTGAGTAAGAAGCGCTATGAGGCCCAATAAAAATGCAACAATGGAGAGACAAGATTGGTTAGTCATAGTATTTCCATGTGGAAATTCCTTCCCAGCATTTCTCAGGAAATTTGTACGTTTTCCTGAATGCTGAATCCCTAGAAAAATCAGTAAGGAATTGAGAAAACAGGGACAAGTATTATAATTCTCCTGTGAGAATTAAAGCCTAACAATTAATATGGGGACATCATTGGATCCTTGGAAGCTGAAAGCAAGAACAGGAAATGTTGACATGTGGAGTCAAAGGTTAAGGCTGACGTTTCCTAGAACAGGACAGGAGCACGTAGAAAAGTGCTCACAATCCAACCGGTCAGTCCTGCTTGTAGCAGTGGCCATGTTTTAAGTATGTTTTTATAGACCCATCTCTTATTAATGACGAATTAGCATTGCAAATCAAAAAATCAGTAAGTTTCTATGCATAGGACACTGTATACAAATCCTATATGTAGTGTTCCAAGAAATAAGTTTTGGAAGCAAAATGAGTCTTTAAATTGGCAATTTTGATGCACAATTCTATCAAGTGTTGTAAACCTTGCTAGGATACCTGAATGTTAAACTATTTGAGTACTACCTAATAATGTTCACTGGTGTTTTCAGTGTTTGGCCACTTAATACAGGCTACAGATCTTTGTAGATACTGTAACAGAAAAACACAGAGAGAAAAAGATATGTATGTTGTTGTGGAATAGTACTATATGAAATCAGAAGCAGATCCAAGATCTGAATTATCAAAAGCAATATTGATTTAAATAGCAAAACCAAAATCATGGCAAGCGGACAAAATATTTTCATTGTTAAACAAATAAATGAACTATATGAAACAACGTGTAACCTAATGCCCAACCTGAGGATGCTTTTGGACACACTCTTAGCAATTTGACCATCAATGCAAAATGAAAGAAAACTTTTCAACATTGAAGAGGCAATTAATTCTAGGTACATTTTATTTTATTTATTTGTTGAGGAATATTTTCCCTCAGCTAACATCTGTGCCAATCTTCCTTTATTTTGAATGTGGGTTGCCACCAAAGCGTGGCCACAACCGGGTGGTGTAGGTGTATGCCAGGAACTGAACCCGGGCCACTGAGGCCGAATGCACTGAACTTAACCACTAGGCCATGGGGCTGGACCCTGAGGTGCAGTTTAAAGTCTGACTTTAAGAATTATAATTTTAAATATTAAATATTAAATACTTATGGCATAACATTTTAATTTTTTAAATTATTTTTATTTGACGTTTATTTTGTGTGATTCTTGCCTTCCCTTAGTGTTTTTTTATTATCAGGTAGAGAATATTTTTACATGTTATACATATTTACGTATTACTATATTAGGGCCATAATAATAATAACCATAATTTATTATTATATCATTTTTATAGAAAAACCTATGAAAATTTTTGTATAATCGTTACAGAAAAATGATTCATTGTTTATTATTATGATAATTTATTTAAAACACATAAGTAAAGTGTTATGGAAAATATAGACAATTTATGATTTCAGGAATTCCTGAGAATTTCCAGGAATTCTGATTTCTTGTTTCTGAGTCTTGAAGATTAACATCTGTCGGGAATTTAGCAGGTCATGGCAAGAGCCATAAAAACGACAGAAGGAAATAAACCACCACCAAGGTGGGATGGGAAGTGACTTCTTGCTGCCCATGCAGTGAATCTCTCCTTATACTGGGAGTTGCCATGCGTGTTCTAGTTCCCAAGCCTCTGTCTTGTGTCCTTGAGGCCCATCTGTAATACAGTCTTATTCCTTCCATGAGAATCCTATTCTCTTTATTGCCACATGTTCGTTTACTGTAAAGTACTAGAGATGATCTGAGTGTGTCAAAAGACCCTAACATGCACAGAACTTTAGAATTAAAGGATCAGGGGCTGGTCCGGTGGCATAGTGGTTGGGTTCATACTCTCTGCTTTGGAGGCCCGGGGTTCACTGGTTCAGATCCTGGGTTCAGACCCACGCACTGCTCATCAAACCATGCAGTGATGGCATCCCACACAGAACTAGAAGAACTTACAACTAGGATATATAACCATATGCTGGGGCTTTGGGGAGAAAAAAAAAAAAGAGAAAGATTGGCAACAGATGTTAGCTAAAGGCCAATCTTCCTCAAAAAAAAAAAAAAAGAAAAAATTTAAGGCTCAGTCAAGGTGTGATTGAAGAGTATTAGCATTTCTTTTCAAGTAGGTATAAGCAATGAACAAGAAGTGATTTTATTTCTCCTCCTGATTGAATAGCTTTATTTACATTAAAATACGGTCTAGGTTCTACTATCTCAGGATACCGCACTACCCCAGAAGCCCAGGTCTGACCTCGGCCTGATGTCAGAGTTATTAAATGGACTAAGGAATCATGCTGATTATCCAGGTAGGATTGTAAAATGCCTACTACACTTGGTAGAATATAAAATTATTTCTTTAGTCTGTAGTCATTGTCAGAAAGAAGGCCAAGACTTCCAAAATAGAACTAAACGTTAGAAAATTGTGCAGATGTGTGGAACTCAGGAAACATTTCTATTGTAACTCACTCAGTTCTGTTACTAATTGTGTCATCATTTCTCTATCCGTCATCCAAGTGGAATTATTTCTTTACTCATTATTTCTATCCCTTGCTTTTTTGAGCTATAGCCAAAAGGAATTTTGTATCAAAGTGCCCCAAAACAAAAATGATGCATAGATTCATTTCCACATCTATTTATAATTGAACTTTTTCTTCTATTGAAATGGCAATTAACTTCTTTTTAAAATCACCTGTGTATCCACTATCTGAATATGATTATTTTCTCTTTGGAATATTAGACCTTACACGTCCACATAATTTATAGACTTTTCAATCTTAGACAACATTACTATATTTTGGTATTTCATTTTAATCAAATATGAATACTGCTCTTCATTGTTAGTCTACTTATTGTTGGGATGCAAACCATCTCTTACATTACATGCATGGTTTCAACAAACTTTTTCTGTAAATGGTCAGCTAGTAAATATTTTAGGTTTTGTAGGTCATGCAATTTCTAGCTAAATTACTCAGCTCTGCCTTTGTGGTGTGAAAGCAGCCATACACAATATATAAATGAATGAGCATGGCTGTTTTCCAATAAAACTTTATTTATAGATATTGAAATTTAAATTTCATATAATTTTTTTCTTTTTCTTTTTCTTTTTCTTTGAGGAAGATTAGCCCTGAGCTAACTACTGCCAATCCTCCTCTTTTTGCTGAGGAAGACTGGCCCTGAGCTAACATCCATGCCCATCTTCCTCCACTCTATATGTGGGACACCTGCCACAGCATGGCTTGCCAAGCAGTGCCATGTCTGCATCTGGATCCGAACCCGCGAACCCGGGCCACCGAAGCAGAATGTGCAAATTTAATTGCTGTGCCACTGGGCTGGCCCCTCTTTTTCTTTTTTAAAGATTGGCACCTGAGCTAACATCAGTTGCCAATCTTTTTTTTTTTTTAATTCTTCCCCCCTCAAGACCCCCAGTACATAGCTGTATATTCTAGTTGTAGGTCTTTGTGGTTGTGCTACGCTGTCTCAGTGTGGCCTGAGGAGCGGTGCCATGTCCACACCCAGGATCCGAACCGGCAAAACCCCAGGCCGCTGAAGCCGAGCATGCGAACTTAACCACTTGGCCACGGGGCTGGCCCCCAAATTTCATAAAATTCTTGTGTCGCAAAATATTATTCTTCTGTTGAATTTTTTCAAGCATTTGGAAATGTAAAAGCCACATTGGTGGGCCATACAAAAACAAATGGTGGCCTAGATTTCACCTGTGGGCCACAGTTGACAACCCATGTACTACGCCAGGCTCATACATACTGTAAGTATTTTCAACACGATGTTTCTATTCACTTTTACTGGTAAAGAATGAACATTACAGTGTTAGTAGCAGCCAGAAATTCAGTTTTGTAGTTAAACCTCTGACAGCTTTGAATTCACCTATTTATATATCCCAATACTGTGTATCAGGATGATAGGGAGATAATAACTAGCTTTCATTGGAGTCAAAGTGGTTTAGTTAATCACATATAGAAACAAAATTGGATTAATAATTCTCTTCAAAGGAGAACTGGAAGAAGTAATTAGTGACTTTGCATCACATAAGAAGGAAAATTGCTATATAAATATGGAATTTAATAAGGCATGTGGACCTGGCTTTAATCAACCCCAACTATGAATGTCTCAGTTCACACAATGGAAAACGCAGGGTGATTGCTGCATTTACCAGAGAATATATATGCTTGTGTCCCATTATTCAGCAGCTCAATGAGCACATTTAAGATATAATTTGGTTTGCACACAGCTTTCCCACAATTTATCCATCATTTAAAATGAAGAACTGTAAAACGATACAAAAATATCTATAAAATTCCCACCCACCCACTCTCCACCGTGCACACTGAAAAGCGCAAGCTAAGTCTAGGAGGATACATCATGTGGTTCTTACTTCAAAATGAGCAGTGGAGCCCTGGAAGGCCTCTAGTTGTCCCCCTACAGAGATGATTCCCCATGCATCAAAGAAGCCATTTGGTATCCACAAAGCAGAGTTTATTTATATATTGAATTTTTGCGTTTAGAAATGCCAGGATGCCAGAAAACCATCCTTTTAGCCTCATCGCTTCCTAAGTCTGCCTCCTTGCCCAGCCTTTCCTCTCTTCTGCACTCTGCTTCAGCCATCGTTTTACTCCAAAACCTTTTGAGTACGGCTTGAACTACAAACCAGGGGCTGAATTTCCAGCCATGGATGATTTGTTCCCTTTGCCTTTGGAAACATGAGGTTTCCAGCAGCCTCTAGATACCGTACATGGGTGCTTGCTAAGAGCTGGATGCTTTCTCAGTAGTGGCAAAAGCATTGCTTCTCTTCCACGTTTTTAAAATAAATTATAAATTGGAAACTTCTACACATACCAAGTGTGAGTATAAAGCCACTAGTCTGAATTGGGTCTGGGCTCCACTTGTTCCTACGTGGTGGAGGAGCCATTAGTGTGACCTGGTGGTTTTGGAGTCAAAACTTGCCATATATCTTAAGGGTTTAGTTCTGGTGGAAAAATCTCCAACGTCATAAATCTCCTTCCATGCTTCCAATTAGATAATTTGTATTTGCTCCTTGAATCTTACCCTTTCAGTTCTCGTAATTTCTGGCTTAGCTGTAAGTAGATTACGCCAACACGAAACTGACCTAGTCTCAAGTGGGATATTAATTTACTTTTTAAAGGAAAATTAGATTTTAAAATTCCAGATTTCCATTCTTTTCCACAAAGCACTTTATCTGACATTAAAGCTTACCTTTATTAGAGTTCTTCCTGGCAAATAATTTTATAGATGTGGAAAGTACCACAGGCAAATAAAATAACTTTCCTGAAAGTTGTCAGGGAATGCTGGATTCCTTGTATTTGAATATTTTTCTTATCCTTTTGAGTTACTCCCCATCTTAGATTTTTAAAAAATCATCTTAAACTCTTGTTAAGTTAAATAGATTTTCCTTAAGGCTGAGTCAAGTCTCTTTGGACATTATAGAACATTCCAAAAAGCATTGTTAGAAATAGCACAGATTTTTTTTCTCTTGAAATTTCCATACTGAATTTTCATCTTTTACCTTAAAACATAAAATAGCCTCTTAAGTATAGTTTTCCTAATTGGAATTTGGCTTTTTTTCTTATCTCCTATTTAAAATGATATTTCAGATGGTTTTGGAGAGGTTCACTATGACATCAACTATTCAAAGGGCTCACTTCATTTTCCAGGTGAAGTCACTTCTACAGAGTGAGCTTCAGAAACACACATAAAAGTCAGTTCTTATATTCCAGGCTTAGACCACTGAACCGTATGATCTCTGTAAAGCATATAGAAAATGATGCACATAGTAATATTATTTCCTTTAAGTAAATACTTCGTATGTTTTTATAATGCCCATAAGAAAGACTAGGCTCTCAATTTTAAATTCATAAGTTAGCATTAGCATTAACATCCTACATATATCCCCAGATTCATAAAATGATTAGGTCTTGAGACTCTTACCGGATCAAGGACCAAAGAAGATGATATACAGATACCTGGCTTTTCAAATCCTTAGGGAAGAAAGGAAACTGTTACATGGAACTGACCAAGGAAACATAGAGATGAACAACATAACCTAGAATATTAAGGTAAGAGTTGTTAACCAGAAGACTAAACCAAAGAAAGGCAGACAAGAACCAAGATTGTGAGTCCTAATTGCAAGTTAGTTCTCTAAGAAGTAAACCTAGCAGCAACTATTCTAGTCATTCTTCCCATCAATAAATGTGTATTTCTTGAACATCTACTGAGCAAAGCATTGTATCACATGATGGAAACTCAGTCAGAAACCTGCCCTCTGTGAATTCATGATCTAATGGGAAAGCTCCAAATCTGTAAGAACAGAGTATCTCCTACCATTTGAAATGAAATACTCCTCATTGCTTAATTCCAAATTTCAAAGGATTTCTTAAATACATTAGCAAACATCTATCAAATGTTCATAGAAATTGCTTTAGATGTGGTATGAAATGGCTTAACTTTCAAGTCTCAGTGGTTAAGGGCAAGATGCTTTGTTGTATTCAGATGTACAGATCGCTGCATCTGGGATTAGAAAAGTTTTCAGACATGTAGAGATACATTCGAGGAAGAGAAACATGTGTCTTGTCAGACAGTAAAAATATTGGTTACATTTCCTGATCCCTCATTGAGGCATCCTACTTATCCTCTCTGTGTTTCAGTTTTCTCATCTACAAATAAGACACTTGGATTAAATCTCTAAAATTCCTTTCTAGAATTTAATTTAATATATTTTGAGAATTTAAAAGTGGGAAGAAGTTGGTTTATTTATCATGTACCAGGACTGATATGAATTGGAAAACTGCAGGTTCTATGGTTAAAATGACCAAGAAACTATGACAAGCAGAAGAAAGGAAACAACATAGAAAGGCAGAAAGTTTGTTTCCAAGGATTAGGAGCCAGACGGGAAACATTACAATCCATAATAACTTGGCTGGGGTGCACTTGAGTTGAGTTTGTAGGACATACATCTGAACAAAACAAAACTCTTTTGACTACATATCCCCTTCCTGCCTCAATCCCATTTCTTGGCTTTTCATTCACAGCAAATATACTGAAAAGAGTGGTCTTTATTTTCTAGCTCCGTAATCTCATTGCCATTGGGTTTTTGACTTTTTACTCCACTAAAATGGCTCCTTTTTTTTTTTTTTTTAGGAAGATTAGCCCTGAGCTAACATCAGTGCCCATCTTCCTCTACTTTATACGTGGGATGGCTACCACAGCATGGCTTGCCAAAGGGTGCCATGTCCCCACCCGGGATCGGAACCGGGGAACCTCAGGCTGTAAAATGGCTCTTTTTAACGTCACCAGCACTTCCCACACTACCAAATCCAGGGATTACTACTTTGTCCTCCTCTTCTCCTCTCAGCAGGAGTGACACGCTTGGCAATTCCCTTCCTCCTCTTCTTGGCCTCTTGAGCCCAACTCTCCTGATTTCCACCTGCCTCACCGATAACTCTTTGCAGTTCCTGTCTCTAGTTCTTCCTTCCCTGATTGTTCTCTAAATATGGGAGTATGACGGAATTCAGTCATCTCTACTCTACCTCCATTGCTCTTTGTCCCTAGATGATCTAAATTTGCCCCACAGCTTTAAAAGGCATTTATGTTCTAATGACATCCAAATATTTATAGCCAGACCTGATCTCCCGCATGTTCTAGATTTGTAGTGTTCACTGCACACCTGCTATTTCCTCTGGGATGTCAATAGTATGTTAGACTCAACATGTCTAAAGAGAATGCTGGAAACAATCCTTTGTCACCATCTCTAGGAAAGCTGTTCCTCAGTTAAGCTTCCCTATCTTAGAAAATGATACCTGCTTGTTCTGATTGCTAAATTCAAACATCTGGACATAATTCTTGACATTTTTCTTTCTCTCACTCCTCCCATCCTCACCCCTGGCCCTGCCACCCAATCTTTCAGCTAGTCCTGTCAGCTCTACCTCCAAAATACATCCGAAATTCATTGACTTCGTTTTCACTGTGACCACCCTGCTCAAGCCACCACATCTTTTACTCAGGATACTGAATAATCTAACTGGTCTCCCTGCTTCTACTCTTGTCAATCCAAGTGATTTTTTTTTCATTGAAATGGTCAAATTTTTATTAGTTTTTTGAACTGTGGATCATACTCAACATACTTTAATTCCTTTATGCCCTATTATCAAGAAATAAGTTAAGTTTTTTTAAAACTTATTTTGAAATATTTTTTGATTTACAGATGAGTTGCAAACAGAGTTCAGAGAATTCCCATACACCCTTCACTCAGCTTCCCCTAACGTTAGCATCTTTCACATAACCTTAGCATATTTATCAAAACTAAGACACCAACATTGGTACAAGACTATTAACTTAACTACAGACTTTATTCAGACTTCTCCGTTACTGACCTTTTTCTGTCCCAGGCTCCAATCCGGAATACTATGTTGCATTTAGTTGCCTTGTCTCCTTAGTCTTCTCAAATCTGTCACAGTTTCTCAGTCTCGTCTTATTTTTCATGACTTTAACACTTTTGAAGACTACTGGTCAGGTATTTGTTAGAATGCCCCGTGTGCCTTAATTATGATTTGTCTCATGTTTTCTCATGATTAGACTGGAGTTATGGATTTAGGGGAAAAATACCATAGAGGTGAGTGCTCTTGTCATTGCATCATAAACGTATAAATAACACATGCTTTTTGCTTTATGATGATGCCTATGGTGGCTTTCCATCACACTTAAAATAAAATTCAAACTCCTTGGTGTATGAGGCTCTGCATTCCTGACTTGACTCCTGCCTACGTCATCAATTGCCTTGTGTGCCGTTCTTCTCCTTAGTCATTACGATCCAGCCACACTGGCTTTTTTTTTCTTTGGAAGATTGGCTCTGATCTAACAGTTGTTGCCAATCTTCCTCTTTTTTTTCCTCCCCTAAAGCCCCAGTACATAGTTGTAGGTCATTCTAGTTCTTCTATGTGGGATGCCACCACAGCATGGCCTGGTGAGTGGTGCGTAGTTCCACACCCAGGATGCGAACTGGTGAAATCTTGGGCCACTGAAGTGGAGAGCATGAACTTAACCACTTGGCCATGGGGCCGGCCCCAGGCCTTCTTTTGGTTCTTCAAATATTCCAAGCTCAGTCCTACCTCAGGGCTTTTGTACTAGCTGTTTCTTCAGCCGAGGGTTTATTCCGTTAAATCTTTGCATGGTTGGCTCTTGCACGTTGGCCGTCATTCATATAACAGCCCAAATGCCATCTGCTAAGAAAGTGTTTTCCTTGTCTCTCTGTTTAAGGTTACTTCCCTTTTAGTCCTTCTCTAGTAATTGTGTTGGTTTATTTTTCCCTTCCCATTTCACTTATTACTATTTGACATTACATTTTTACTTAACTTGTTTATTGCAGTTTTCTCCCTCTAGAATGGAGAAAAGGAACTCATCTTAGTTGTTTATTACTACAACTCATGTCTTAAACAATACTTGGCACACATTGATCATCAATAAAGACTTAAGTAAATAAATGAATATCACAGAGAAAGAATCGTAGACTTCAGACTTTGGAGCTCTAACAGACTTGAAGATTAAGCATTTTTACTTTCTCATTTTATAGATGGGCTAAATTCCAGAAAGGTGAAGGACAGATAAGCTGATTACTTAACCTAGTTATGTAGTTAGTTAGCAGCAGAACTAGTGATAAAACTCAGATCATCTGACTCCAAGTTCAAGCTTTAAAATACACTCCATACTTCTTTGATATTTTTAAATAGGATTTCAGGCATGACTTTGGCTATCAGTGGTTTCCAGTCCATCTTTGAAGTCGTTGTGTTATAAGTAAAGATGAATTCATTCTAGTCTTTCCCTGCTGCCTTGTGCACCTGGGCTGCTAGAGGAACTTGTATAGTGACATAAATTGGTACCATTACAATTTGTATCTTCCAGCCTCACTTGGGTTCTCAAAGCCTCCTAAAATATTTCTGCTTATTCCTACTTGCCTCTCCTTCCCATCTGCATGGTAGCCGTCCCAAAACCCATTTATATCCATCCTATTTATATTTATTAAATGACTTCATCTTCTCATGAAAACAGAAGTGACCTGGCAAACAGTTTCTCAGCTTCCCACAATCCTAACCACAAGCTTTACTTTCTTTGGTACTTCCCTTCTCTGTAGTCTCAATTTGAGCCCACTATCAATTAAATTTTCTAGCCAAAAAAATGCTTTGATAAGGTAAACCCCTTCCTCCTTCTTGGAACTGTTTCTCCTTGAGTTTCCTGTCACCATTGCCCCCCAGTTTTCTTCTTCCCTCTCAGAGCACATCTCAAACTTCCTTACTGAGCTTGTCTACCCCTCAAAAAGTGTTCCACTTTGCGGTTTCATTCTTGCCCTTTTCTAACGTCTCTCTCTCTCCCTAGGAAACCTCGTCCGTTCCATGTCTTCGCATAACGCCTGGAGGTATGACCCGTATTTCCAGTAAGGAGGTGAACGTGACCTACCTGTATTTTCAGCTCCCTTATTTTATCTGAACTTCACATTTATATTTCTGACCAGACATGGTTAGAGGACGGATCTGCTTACCGTGTGGCGATAGGGTGCCCTAAGCACTTTTTTCATACCACATCTTAATAAGATTTGCCTGGAGATACCAGTTTTCAATCACCGCCATCAAACTAACCAGCGGATGCTTATTAAGAAAGAACCACAGTCAAGGCATTGTGGTAGGCCCTTTATCTTCTGTTTCTAACAACTCCAGCAGGATCTGCTTGACTCTGCCTAAACAAATAAAATTAGTTAGAACTTTGATGAAATTGATCTAGAGGAAAAGAGCATACAGTAGTCCCCTCTTATCCTTGGGGGATACACTCCAAGACCGCCAGTGGATGCCTGCAACTGTGGATAGTTCCAAACCCTATATATACCATGTTTTTTCCTATACATGCATACCTATGATAAAGTTTAATTTATAAATCAGGCACGGTAAGAGATTAACAACAACTAATAATAAAATGGAACAATTATAACAATAGACTGTAATAAAACTTACGTGAATGTAGTCTCTCCCTCAAAATATCTCATTGTACCGTTCTCACCCTTGTTCTTGTTTTTTTTTAATTCTTGCCAATCTCTTTTTCTCTTTCTGCTTTTTCTCCCCAAATCCCCCCAGTACATAGTTGTATATTTTAGTTGTGGGTCCTTCTAGTTGTGGCATGTAGGATGCTGCCTCAACGTGGCCTGATGAGTGGTGCCACGCCCGCATCCAGGATCCGAACCAGGAAAACCCTGGGCCACCACAGCGGAGCGTGCGAACTTAACCACTCCACCATGGGGCTGGCCCCCCACCCTTGTTCTTGTGATGATGAGAGATGATACAATGCCTCCCTGAGGAGATGAAGTGAGTGAACGACGTAGGCATTGTGGTGCAGCCTTAGGTTACTACTCTTCTGACAGGATGTCAGAAGGAGGACCATCTGCTTCTGGATCGCGTTTGATGGCGGGTAACTGAAACCAGGGAAAGCCAAACCGTGGATAACAGGGGTCTACCGTATAGGGACACAATTCCTATTTAAATGGTAGAAATATCTGTTCTTTTTCCACCAGAACTTATTATGCATAAAAATTGATGTGCTCTGCCTTGTTGCTAAACAAACTCTGAAGTTTCCACGTTCCAACTTGAGGCAAATGAGCACACTACAAAAAATATCAGAGGGACAACGCTGTGCTATTGTCGGAATCCGTAGTTCATATTTTTCCTCCAGAAGCTGATCACTTCTAACTGGCTGAGTCTATTTTAAGCAATTTGGGAGAGAAAGTATGTATTCTGGATATCAAAGATAACAAATACTGCACTTCTGATTCGATTGACTTAAAAATGTTCTACCGATGCATGGAGCAGGTACACACAAAAGATATAGTGATCTAGGACTGCATGTTTACCTTGTGATTCTGATTCCATGTCTTTACTTACAAAGTTCCTAGATTAAGTTTTTGCCCATTTCTGTCAGACAACATGCTAAGAAAGCCTCAAGATTGGAATTTCCATTGGGAGAGCTTTATCGTCCATGAAAGGATCATCCTTGTCCTAACGAGTGAATATCACTTGATAATTCAAAAGAAAAATAGATTAAGGTAGGACAACATCCAACCAGGTAGAAAAGGAATCCTGGAACAATTTAGTTAATAGTACAGCACTTACAAGAATTCAAGAAAATAAAGGGGATAGATTAATGTCTACCGTAGATTGGCAAAAAGGTTTTATGCTAACTGAAATTGCTTTAGTAGTGGATGTTTGGTATGTGGCATTGGATTCCAAGTTTGAGTACAGGCTAAACAGAGAACATCGATGAGTGATATTTGCCTTGGGTGTGGAGTTGGGGAATGATGGCACTTGCGCAGTGTATTTGCCAACTGGAGTCTGATGGTATTAGCGCCATGCTGAAAATGAGTCTGGAGCATAAGATGTAAACATGATTCCTAAAAATGGAAGAAAAACCGATCTTACAGCCAGCAGAAAATATGTAAAACATTAGTTAGATAAAACACAGTCTGTTATGGGAAGAGACAAGTAACAGCTCTTGAGGGAAATTTACAACTTAGTAATATTTGGAATTTGTGAACTTTGATATACTTGAAATAGCATGATACAAGAGGTTAATAATCGAATAAGTAATGGGATCCCTATAAATCAAAACAGGAAAAGTGCACATTCCTATTATCCAGACAAGTGCAATCTAGACCTCACTGATTAGTTCCACTAAATCCAAGATTCGAAACTTTGAATGCAACACAATATAAGCCCAAAGTTTAAACAAATATCTAATGTTCAGGCTCTTTTTCTATTTTATCTTTTGTTTTTATGCTGATTCCAAGTGGAGCTTTTCCCACAACCTGCTGATCAAGATCTATCTCTACGGCTCTCTTTTGGTTTAATTTAGTTTCTTTTATAAAACAATTCTGAGATGAGATGTAATAGGAAACAAAGAGAAGACAGAGGAAATTAAATGACTAGTCACCGAATTAAAGACTTATCTATCTCTTCGCTTCTTCTAGTTGGCTAACACCTATGCATTTATGAAGTTCAGCGTGCTTTGCAAAACCATAGTGCCACAATTAAGCTTAATCTATTTATTTCACAGCAAACTAAGTAAAAGTGTTTAGGAAGTAGATGTCCTTTACCACATTTTATGGCTTAATCTATGCACTTAATCTGGCTATTTTCTTAAGACAGGGAGATCATAAAAATGCATGCATATTATGCCATGTATGATGAAAAAAGTTTCAAATCGTCTCTAGGACTCAGAAAAAAATTGTTCTATTCATTCCATGAAACCTTTTAAAAAGTTAATTTACTACAGATGACAAGATCTTCAAGCTCAGTGAAACTGACTCTGCTCAACCTTCTCCCTGTATCATTCATTTGTGCCTTCTCCCTCCTTCAAGGAAAAAGGCAGAAATGCAAATTTTGAGAAATTACGGTTTTGTTGCAGAAAGTACAGAATCTTGGCATCTTGATGCAAATTCTGGAGAAGCAAGTGAAAGCACAACTCTGAGATGATTTTTTTAAGGGAAGAGATGGAAATGAGGTCTCCCCCAAATACTTGGTGAGTTTTCATATACCAGCACGCTGTAGCTAACCATTTGAAAAAAATGTATTAATAAATTTGATTAAATAAATACTTACTGAACACCTACCTCAGTATGTGCAAGGTACCAGGCTAAGTACCAGGAAACTAGGATAAACTAAAGACAGACTTTGCCATCAAAGAAGCCACAGGCTGGAGAAGGACTTGGACATTTATATAAATCTGTCTCTCTATCAGAAATGTGATAAGCGCAAACAAAATATAACCAGAGATGTGAGCTCAGACGATTTATCTGGCAAGTGGTAGAGGTGGGCTTTGACTCCGGGCTTCTTAAGTTTTAAAGTCACCTCTTCACAAATCATAGAACAGACATCAGACGTGTATGTATTGGAAAGAGTCCCGTTAAAAGGTAGTGGGGACATGGGGGCTAGGGTATGGAGGAGGGAAACGATGAAATTAAAAGGTACTGTTCCAGTCACGTTATTCACTTGGAACAATAATTAAGGAAGCATTCCAATTTATAAACAAGAGAATGGTAATAGAATATATGCATATAGTATTTTATTGCTTCTAAGGTGCATGTTTTCCATAGTTTAATATTTCTAAATTCAAGATTCATCTTACAATTAACATTTACATTTAATATGAAGCTGTTATTTATGTTACTTCTTATAATCAATGACATCTTAGATGAAGAAATCTTCGTTCTGCTACCAACTGACCATACAATCCGGGCTCTCTGAGTCTCATCTCAGCTTCCTCACCCATAAAATGGGAGTGATAGTACCTCACAGAGTTTATGAAGATTAAATGAGATAATATATGTAACTTACTTAGCAGTGCCTGGCACACAATAGGCTCACAGCTATATGGGGCCATAGTTATTGTCATTTTTTTGCTATTGATGTTTTCCAGTTCACAGACTGAGCCTCATTCATGGCAAAGCATCTAAAGAATAACTTTATTTTCTGTCAGAATTTTATTATCACACACAAAACACGATCATATTCCAGTCACAAGCCTACTTCTTGAAAGAAAGGGATTATGAGAGGGGTTGGAAAGATGAGGCAAATTAGAGGGGGAAGGATGCCAAATGCTGAAATCCTTCTTTGGGCATGTAACCTCTAAGAGAGATCTATTCCTCTGACAGCACACAGATGTATCATAGGAACACATCAATTTTCTATTCTCTGCAAGGATGAGCAAATTGTGGCTTCTCATCACTGAATTCAATAGTGACAATAATGCGATGGCAGTCATCTGATGACAATGGCAGCCATGAATGGGGAGAAAGTCTTCAGAAGAAAAACAATTATAATTAGACCACAGGAAGGAGGCTGGAAGAATGCAGAAAGTAGAGGGCTACATACAATATTGCCTAGGTTACCTAGCAACAGGGTAACATTTTTGTTGTTGTTAGAAAATGGTAAAATAGAATAGCAAGAATAGGATGCAAAGCTGAGCTCAGGAGGGCTAAAATGCATGACTATTATCAATGAGGTTATAATTACATTTATAGCAACATCAATAAATAAAGTGGTGATTTGTGGCACATGCTTCAGGCGATTGGGTGCATAAATAGGACTGTATGTGTGAGTATGCATTAAAATTTTATACTCAAGTCTATAGGAATGAGAACCCAAACATAAAGAAATTATATAGTATGGGAAAAGAATCTCAGGTACCACCCCCAGCTGGAATGTGCAAGACAAAAAAATTAAACTCAAGGAGACATTCTATATAAAGCAGATGTGAGTTGGCTGAATATAAGGCTTTTCCCAGGAATATTTACATTTTTAGGAGGCAACTCCTGAGACGAATTCTAAGCTGTAAGGTACGGGGGTAGGGATTGCAGCACCTGCAAGGCAGATATTTTTGAAGTAGAGAATTTTTACAGCAGCTGAGACGTGTTTACAGCGCACAGACAATCTGTTCCTTTCCTGGCCAAGGTCAGTGTGCCCGGATGACAAACTGCCCTCCTTTCCAAAAGGCATTAATACAGTCTGCACAGCAGCCACGGAACAGCATATATTAACTGTCAGTCCAAACCAGCACGATGAAAATTATTCAAATCAATTAAAAACAAACTCACATACATAATGCATTTACCAGCCAACTTTGTTCTGTGTTCCTGGCTGGGTGTTCATAATCAAGGGAGTTAATGTTCTTGAAAATGCAAATACTCATGTTTTAATCTTTGAAGACCTTGCTAAAATAGACAATAAGTAAAGTTCCACCAGGTGGAGTTCAGGAAAGCTCTTAGAAAGGAAGCATTTGCCAGACAGATTTCAGTCAAAAGGAGATCATAAAGGGAATGTCTCCCATGTCTCCACAGGTACTCCGAGGTCTTTGAAAGTGCCATACAAATATTCATTGATGTGTTCCCAACCTCCCGCATACAGGCAAAGCAGAAATGAGCAAAGGGCCTACCAGCCAGGAAGACAGTGAGGTGCTCTCAACGTCAGCCTGTGCCTGAGCCCCAGGGTCTCCTGATTCTTAAAACCTTCACCTTCATTATTCTTTAGTTCTTTCTTCTCTGTTTAAAACAAACACAACTAAATTCTCTTAATTCCTGTCTAGAAGGTATCAGCCACACACCTCCTTTAGTCAGCAGGGATAAACAGCTACCCTGAGCTCCCCAAGTGGATCTCCCGACATGCTGAGTCTCCACATCTGGAAAATATTGTTTGCTGCTGGAAGCATCCCTCCAACTGAGCACTGCTGGCAGGAATTCCTGCTGCTCAGACTTTTGGTATTTATTGGGAGAGCCCCGCATGCTGGTGCAAGGATGCCTAGAGGGAGTCCTGGAAAATCCTTTTGAGCCTCACAGCTGGACTCCCTTTTCAGGCTGCACAGCTGGCATTATATTTGGGCAGTGTGCCTTAGCTTCTGTGTGTGTGGATGGAGAGGCCAGCCTTGCTGTGCTGTCTTAAGACCTTCGAGTTCTTCCAATATCCAGCTTCTGCCTTCATTGGAAGAATTCTTGAGCTAATTGGTTCTTAAAAGCTTTCAAATTGCTATCAGTTCATCAATGCTCACTTGAAAGTATGGTGGGTTTCACTAAAAAATACCATAGATTAAATGTATATTACCTGACTCTGAGAAAATGGCATTGCTGAACTTAAAATAATTTTATTATGAACCAGCTATGGAAAAAGAATTAAAATTGGATTTTCTTGAGCATTTAACCGAAATTTTAGTGGACCTTAAATTAATTCATAAAACTCTTCCTAATGTCAAAGTTCAGAAAGGTTAGATTTTGTGAAGGACATCACATTTGTTTTGCAAATATCCTTCCTAACTTCTCTATGCTGTTCTGTCTGGGTAGGTTTGACTCTATTTCTGGGTCCAGGGCTTCGCCCTGATATACCTAAACCAATCAGGGTAATCCTGTACTCTTGACACTTTGCTAGTTCAGGTAACTCAGCCTAGGTAATCAGCTCGTGGAATTATTCTTGCTAAGCCGCTGGGAGAAGCCTGCCTCTTCTCTTATTTTGGATGTAAATGAAGAGCAGGTGGCCCAAACTGATGCTGGCACCATCTTGTGAAGCCAACCTGAGGGCGAAGCTGATGGATGAGGGCAGGCAGACTCAAAGAACCATTTCTCATAGAGTCTGTCCCCTGACTAAATCTCGCCTCAACTCCACACAATCCCTGGATATTTTAGCTTTTTGTTTTTTTATTGCGATCATAATAGCTTATAACATAGTGAGATTTCAGTTGTACATTATTGTTTGTCATACACCATATAAGTATGCCCCTTCGCCGCTTGTGCCCACCCTCCAACCCCTTCCCCCAGTAGCCACTAATTTATTGTCTTTGTCTGTAAGTTTGTTTATATCCCACATATGAGTGAAATCATATGGTGTTTGTCTTTCTCTGTCTGGCTTATTTTGCTTAACATGATGCCCTCAAGGTTCGTCCATGTGGTTGCAAATGGGTTGGTTTCAACCTTTTTATGGCTGAGTAGTATTCCATTATATATATATATATATATATATATATATATATATATATATATACCACATTTTCTTTATCCAATCATCCATGGATGGGCACCTGGATTGCTTCCACGTCTTGGCTATTGTGAATAATGCTGCAATGAACATAGGGGTGCATAAGTCTCTTTAAATTGTTGATTTCCAGTTCTTTGGGTAAATACTCTGTAGTGAGATAGCTGGGTCATATGGTATTTCCATTTTTAATTTTTTGAGAAATCTCCGTACTGTTTTCCATAGTGGCTGTACCAGTTTGTATTCCCACCAGCAGTGGATGAGTGTTCCCTTTTCTCCACAATCTCTCCAACATTTACTGTTTTTTGTCTTGGTGATTATAGCTATTCTAACGAGTGTAAGATGGTATCTAAGTGTAGTTTTGATTTGCATTTCCCTGATGATTAGTGATGTTGAGTATCTTTTCATGTGCCTATTGGCCATATGTATATCTTCTTTGGAAAATGTCTGTTCATATCTTCTGCCCACTTTTTGATTAAGTTGTTTGTTTTCATTTGTGTGAGCTCTTTATATGTTAGCAAGATTAACCCCTTATCAGATATGTGATTTGCAAATATTTTCTCCCAGTTGGTGGGTTGTTTTTTCATTTTGATTTTGGTTTCCTTTGCCTTTCAGAAGCTCTTGAGTCTGATGAAGTCCCACTTGTTTATTTTTTCTTTTGTTTCCCATGTCTGAGTAGACATGGTATTTGAAAAGATCCTTTTAAGTCTGATGTCAAAGAGTGTACCTCCTATATTGTCTTCTAGAAGTTTTACGGTTTCAGGTCTTATCTTCAAGTCTTTGTTCCATTTCTAGTCTATCTTTGTGCATGGGGAAAGATAATGGTCTACTTTCATTCTTTTGCACATGGCTGTCCAGTTTTCCCAGCACCATCTATCGAAGAGGCTTTCCTTACTCCAGCGTATGTTCTTGACTCCTTTGTTGAAGATTAGCTGTCTATAGATGTGTGGTTTTATTTCTGGGCTTTCAATCCTGTTCCATTGATCTGTGTGTCTCTGTTCTTGTACCAGTACCATGCTGTTTTAATTACTATAGCTTTGTAATATATTTTGAAGTCAGGGATTGCAATGCCAACAGCTTTGTTCTTGTTTTTCGGTCTTGCTTTGGCTATTCAGGGTCTTTTGCTGCTCCAGATAAATTTAAGATTCTTTGTTCTATTTCTGTGAAGAATGTCATTGGGATTATGACTGGGATTGCATTGAATCTGTAGATTGCTTTAGGTAGTATGGACATTTTAACTATGTTTATTCTTACAATCCATGTGCATGGAGTATCTTTCCATTTCTTTATGTCATTATCGATTTCTTTCAATAATGTCTTATAGTTTTCTTTGTATAGATCTTTCACCTCCTTGGTTAAATTTATTCCTAGATATTTTATTCTTTTTGTTGCTATTGTAAATGGAATTATATTCTTGAGTTCTTGTTCTGTTAGTTCGTTATTTGAGTATAGAAATGCTACTGATTTCTGTAAGTTGACTTTGTACCCTGAAACTTTGCTGTAGTTGTTGATTATTTCTAATAGTTTTCCTATGGATTCTTTAGGGTTTTCTATATATAAAATCATATCATCTACAAACGGCAAGAGTTTCACTTCTTCAGTGCCCACTTGGATTCCTTTTATTTCTTTTTCTTGCCTAATTGCTCTGGCCAAAACCGCTAGTACTATGTTGAATACGAGTGGGCACATTTGTCTTGTTCCTGTTCTCAGAGGGGTGGCTTTCAGTTTTTCCCAATTGAGTATGATGTTGGCTGTGGATTTGTCATATATGGCCTTTATCATGTTGAGGTACTTTCCCTCTATCCCCATTTTATTGAGAGTTTTTATCATGAATGGATATTGGATCTTGTCAAATATTTTCTCGCATCTATGGAGATTATCATGTGGTTTTTTTCTCTCATTTTGTTAATGTGGCAAATCACGTTGATGGAGTTGCAGATGCTGAACCATCCTTGTCTCCCTGGTATGAATCCCACTTGATCATGACGCATGATCTTTTTAATGTATTGCTGTATTTGGTTTGCCAGTATTTTGTTCAGGATTTTTGCATCTATGTTATCAGCAATATTGGACTGTAATTTTCCTGCTTTGTGTTGTCCTTATCTGACTTTGATATGAGGGTGATGTTGGTCTCGTAGAATGTGTTAGGAATATTTCCATCTTCCTCAATTTTTTGGAATAGGATGAGAAGAATGGTTAACAAATCTTCTTTGAATGTTTGGTAGAATTCTCCTGAGAAGCCATCTGGTCCTGGACTTTTATTTTGGGGGAGGTTTTTGATAACTGTTTAAATCTCTTTACTTGTGATTGGTCTATTCAGATTCTCTATTCCTTCTTGATTCAGTCTTAGGAGGCTGTAAGAGTCTAAGAATTTATCCATTTCTTCTAGATTGTCTGGTTTGTTAGCATATAGTTTTTCATAATATTCTCTTATAATCTTTTGTATTTCAGTGGTATCCATTGTAATTTCTTCTCTTTCATTTCTAATTTTATTTATTTGAGTCTTCTTGCTTTTTTTCTTTGTGAGTCTGGCTAAGAGTTGTCAATTTTGTTTATCTTCTCAAAGAACCAGCTCCTTGTTTCATTGATCCTTTTTACAGCCTTTTTTGTTTCAATTTCATTTATTTCTGCTCTAATTTTTATTATTTCCCTCCTTCTACTGAGTTTGGGCTTTGTTTGTTCTTCTTTTTCTAATTCTGTTAGGTGTAGGTTAAGATGGTTTATTTGAGCTTTTTCTTGTTTGTTAACATGGGCCTGTATGTTTCAGCCTTTTGAGCCCGAAATATCCATTTATTATTTAATTCAGTTTGGAGTTTTTCTACTTGCATTCAAAAGAATTGCAGCTGACATAAATTAAGGTGCAACCTGAGTATCCACAAATTTCTCCAGCCTTTTGGGGTGATTCTTTCTTTCTACTTTTTTTTTTTTTTGAGGAAAATTAGCCCTGAACTAACATCTACAGCCAATCCTCCTCTTTTTTGCTGAGGAAGACTGGCCCTGAGCTAACATCCTTACCCATCTTACTCTGCTTTGTATGTGGGACTCCTGCCACAGCATGGCTTGACAAGTGGTGCGTAGGACCACACCTGGGATCCAAACCGGTGAACCCTGGGCCGCTGCAGCAGAATGTGCCATTTCCAAGTGCTCTGAGGATGGCCAGAGAGTGACTCCTTCTCTTGGTGTCCTCTTGTCACTTTTTCTCTTGTGGCTGAGGCCATTCTCATAATCTAAATTCTCTTTCTCTTTCCCTCTTTGGTTTCAGGATGACAACTTTGCTGCTTCTGGGACAACTACAATCCCAACTGGGAAGGTCCAAGTTAGTCATGTAATAATCTCTACATTTGGGGAAGGCAGCCTTTCATTTAATTATGGAGAATTATTGTCTCTCCATAACATCTTATTGCCTAAATACTTTTGCACCAAGTTTTGGGCCTTATCTTGCCTAACGAGAAATTCATTATAGTATTTTTCCAAAGTAATGCACAATATCCCCAAAGAAGTTGCAGCCACCTCCATCAATACAGAACACACTTCAGTTTTTTATGCCGTTAGATATATAAATACTAGGCAAGAAATGGTGATTATGGCTGAACTTTTTCTAATGCCTGAAACTGCTTTGGGCATTTTAAATAATAATGAATAAAATTTGAGGAAACTAGTAAAGGGTATAACCTATGTCTTATTGACTAACTCCTATAGAACAGTGCAATGAATACTCAGAAGTTTAATAAATATTACTTAATGCTTAGGTATAAAGTCAGTAAAACAAATTTCTTGTTTTATTGGAATCCTCTTTTGGATATAATTTAGCAGATACAATTCTTTCTATACTTTCTATTACATTATTTTTTCATTAAGAAAGGCTTTGGTTAAATCTCCCTACTCATCAAAAATGCCTTCATCTGATTTATTTTTGCATTTCATCAGTGAAGTTCTAGGCAAGTAAACATCTTTGGGGAAGTATTTGAGTCTGGAAGATAGTATTACGGTTAATATTATGCTTTAATTAAGTTACATTGACATTCATAATAGATCTCTATCCAGCTAATGAAAACTAATATTTTCTTGGATAAAGAGCAATTCAAATTATAGACAGACAGTGATCGACTACTAGTGCTTGGTTTTAGCACTTCAGATAAAATGGGTCATAGTCTATGGGGAAATTCTAGAACTAATTATGAAGAGTAATGATGCTCTGAAAAAAAAAAGATCCTCAGCAGGAGATAATTATAGCAGTTACTGATAGGTCTAAAATTTTTAATATCTAAAACTTTTCGTATGTGGGTTGGATTTTTACCTTGTAATTTTCTCTTCAAGAACCACCATCATTGAGCAGCTTCCAGAATAACTCGATGTGCAACATACAAGATAAAGTGATAGATCGGTTACCATTTCTGTTCGTGGTAAAGGTCATTCCAATAGGTCCGCTTCTGAGCGTCAACAGAACTCAAGTCAAGCCAGCCCTAATATGCAAAGCATTTTCTTTCCTTGCAACCATTAATTAACCACAGGCAGTACGAACAGGTGGAATTACAGCAGGCTCATCATACTGTGTTCTCACATTGTCTCCCTCTCCCCACGGTCTCCACCACACAGAAATACATCCATTCATTGAATCTTTGCCGACATAGTTTTATACATACCCCTGTCTACCTTGACCAATTTGATCTAGACACACGGATATTTTTGTTCCTCAAACTTGCCAAACTTGATCTTGCCTTGGGGACTTTTTGTAGCTGTCTCTGCTGGAAGTCTCTTCCTACAAGCTTTGCACAGCTAACTGCCGTTCAGGTCTTGGAGCAAATGTCACATTCTCAGGGAGCTTTTGCCTGATGATTCATTCTAAGGTTGCTCACTCTCTCCATGCACAATCACATTATCCTGTTTTTTCTTTTTCTACAACCAACTGAAATAATCTCTGTTTGTTTGTTTGTTTCTCCTCTCTCACATTCTAGAAGTCAGTTTCCCCAGAGCAGAGATCTTATCTTTTTCCTTCTATATCCCTAGCATTTTAGAAGGTACTTAAAAAATTTGTTGAATGAATGAATGAAAAAATGGAAGAATGAATGGAGGTAAAAATGAAATGAAAGAGAGACAAATCACAAAAGTGCATCTTTGGGAAGGAGGAAGGGGTATCCCACGCTTAGGTTTTAACGGGAGGGAAAGCTTTATCAATTGGGGTTGTAAGTTCCCTCCTTCTCCCCCATTGCTGCCTTCTGGAGTTACTGGCCAGTTACCCTGCAACGTTTCAAAGATGGAGCTGGAGAGAGCCACTTCCGGCCAAGAAAACCCCCATCAGTTAGTCTTTGCTTTCCTCTCAATGTCTTCTGGCACCACAACAAATGGAGAACCCATTCAACTGAAAATGAACTTGTAGTGAGCAAACGATCAGAAAATGCACAAAGCCTTCAGAGGCAGGAGGCCTCATATTTTAGACTTTTTGGAGCATTCTTCTGCTTTTAAATCTCCTGCTCTCATATTTATTAAAAGGGAAAATACTGGAGTATCTTTTTGGTGTTTTCCCTGAAGTATACAAGTCATTGTTAATATTCATCTGGAATGGCCTGTTGATTTTTAAGCAAGAAAGCACAAGTGTGGTTTGGTTTTTTACCTTGATCTCCCTAAATCTTTTTTTTTCTTTTTTTTTCTGGTGAGGAAGATTGGCCCTGGGCTAACATCTGTTGCCAGTCTTCCTCTTTTTGCTTGAGGAAGAATGTCCCTGAGCTAAAATTTGTTCCAATATTCCTCTATTTTGGATGTGGGACACTGCCACAGCATGGCTTGATGGGTGGTGTGTAAATCCACGCCTGGGATCTGAACCCACAAACCCTGGGCCAGTGAAGTGGAGTGTGCAAACCTAACCACTACACCACTAGGCCAGTCCCTATATGTTTAACTTTTTTTTTTTTTTTAAGATTTTATTTTTTCCTTTTTCTCCCCAAAGCCCCCCGCACATAGTTGTATATTCTTCGTTGTGGGTCCTTCTAGTTGTGGCATGTGGGACGCTGCCTCAGCGTGGTCTGATGAGCAGTGCCATGTCCGCGCCCAGGATTCGAACCAATGAAACACTGGGCCGCCAGCAGCGGAGCACGCGAACTTAACCACTCGGCCACGGGGCCAGCCCCTATATGTTTAACTTTTTAAAGAACCACCAAACTGTTTAACACAGTGACTACACCATTTAACATCCTTGCCAACAATGTACAAGGTTTCTAATTTCTTCTTATCTTCTCCAACACTTGTTATTTTCTGGTTTTTTTTTTTTAATAATAGCCTTCCTAATGAGTGCAATGTAGTATCTCATGTGGTTTTGATTTGTGTTTCCCTAATGACCAATGATGTTGAGCATCTTTTCATGTGCTTATTTGCCATTTGTATACCTTCTTTGGAGAAACGTCTATTCAAGTCCTTTGCCCATTTTTGAATTGGGTTGCTTGTTTCTTTGTTATTGTTGAGTTGTAGGAGTTCTTTATATATTTTGGATATTAAATGCTTATCAGATATGATTTGCAAGCACTTTTCTCTACTCTGTGAGTTATCGTTTCACTCTCTTGATAGTGTCCTTCCTTTTAATTTTTTTCCCTCTTTTTTCTACCCAAATTCCCCCAGCACATAGTTGTGTATTTTTAGTTATGGGTCCTTCTAGTTGTGGCGTGGGGGATGCCACCTCAATGTGGCCTGATGAGAGGTGCCATGTCCGCACCCAGGATCTGAACCAGCGAAACCCTGGGCTGCTGAAGTGGAGCGTGCAAACTTAACCACTTGGCCACAGGGCTGGTCTCTTTCCTTTTAATTATTATTGGTTTTTTTTTGAGGAATATTAGCCCTGAGCTAACATCTGCTGCCAATCGTTCTCTTTTTTGCTGAAGAAGACCGGCCCAGAGCTAACATCCATGCCCATCTTCCTCTACTTTATATGTGGGATGCCTACCACAGCATGGCTTGCCAAGTAGTGCCATGTCCGCACCCGGGATCCGAACCTGGGAACCCTGGGCCACCAAAGTAGAACGTGCAAACTTACCTGCTGCGCCACTAGGCTGGCCCCTCCCTAAATCTTAAATGTCCCCAAACCAATGAAATGATCAGGGTATGAACCCTTTCTTGCTCACCTCTACTTGTCTCAACTGTACATGCTTTGTACACCAAGAGTTTGATATTAGTAGCAGCCGACAGTAGAACATAGGAAAAGCCTTTGGAAAGCTCACCTGAATGTGGCAGGAATATTTGAACAGGTATGTGTATAAGTGTAAACATTTATTTCCTGTCTTGTTACAAAAAAGATTTAAAGCAGTTGATACTAAAAGGCACAAATAAACCCTCATCTTCCATCAAACCACCAAATTAAGGATGGCGAGAACATACAAACACTGTCAGGAAATGATATTTCTTTGTGTCTGAAGGATTCATTTGTTTATCCACCCATTTATCGAGCATTTGTTTATCAAAGCAATGTTCTAAATGTTGGAAATGTAGTTTCTTGCCTGAGTCATACTATTAGAGGAGGAACTGGGATTCAAACCTAAGGAGTATGACTAGAATCTACGGTCAAGTATCCCTCTTCAAAACTGTAACTATGTTTGCCCAGTTCACAAAGAGGGAAAGTAGCCAGAGAAGACTCCAGCGCTCTGAACCTGAGTCAGTGCTTCTCAATGTTAGTGTGCATAAGAAGTAGTTAGGGAATCTTGGTAGAATGCAGACTCTGATTCAGGAGGTTAGGAGTGGGGCCAGAGACTGTAGCCTTCTAACAAGCTCTCAGGTGATGCTAATGCTTCAGGTCTGTGGACCACACTCTGAGGAACAACGGCTTAAGTTGACTAAGCTGACTAAATTGACTTTATAGCCACTGATCCGCTGCCCTCTTGTGGCTGCTGAAGTAATCACCCTCTGTGCTAGCGTTTACTTTATTCTTTAATTAAACATCTGCAGTCCTTCTCCAATTACCCCAAGTAAATTCTTTTCAAAATTTAGTCTTCTCCTAACACTTTCATATTTTTTCCATATCCACATACCACAACATATTTCCTCATAATTTTTAACATATCTATGTATAATCTCTTCTCCAAACTAATTATTTTAAACGGCTTTCTTTTCCTTAAATAGATTTTTTCAAAGGAAATTTTATATCATTACATCATCATCATTACCTCAAATGGGAAGACCAATTTTGTTAATCACAAATACAAAGTAACTGTAAAAATAATTGAAAGGAAGACAAAACAATGTTTAAAGTCCACGTAGATGTGCTTCCAAGCTCCCAGCCTAAGTCTTGTTAAAGGGAGATTAGCAAGTGTTAGACACTATTAAAGACTCAGAGCACTAAATGACTTTCGCTTTGATAGTATCAGGAGGTTTGAAAAGAAGCTGAATAGAGACTAAGCCCCACGTAACTCAATGTTATTTATTACAGTGGATATTCACCACCTAAATCACCTCTTGGGGAACTTGCTGTAGATAATGTGTGAAGGGTCTTGTACCTCTTCTGTACACTCGTGTCATCTGTAATTGAAAGTGTCTTACAGATCTAAGTTAATCAGTGTCACAAAGGATTGGTCTAAGGCAAATGTGTGTGCCAATGGGGTATTCTCACCACCCTTTCTGCACAACCAATGGAGTGGAGACATGGGGGGCTCTGAAATCAGACAGACATGGTTTATTTCTGTGCCAATTCATTGTTAGTTTTCTGGACGTTACTAGAATTTCCACCTGTAGTCATAAATAAGCTTGTTCTCGTTCATTCATTCAAGAAGTAGTAATTGAGCTGTAAAGTAGAAAGCTTTGAGGAGGACAGTGGACAAATTCTGCTTCCCTTCAGATAATTAATCAAATTAACCTTGAAAATCCATCTTCCTTTACCAGTGAACAGTTCAGGGTGGGCAAGCTGAAGCCAACATGGACCAATGAGATGCAAGGAGACACTAGCTGACTGTAGGAAATAAGCTTTTTTGTCCTTAATAGAACCACAGGGAGATAGATTTCCTCTCCTCTCAGATGTAAATGAAGTGTGATTGCTACTGGTTACTGTACACAACCAAATCCCTCCTTCACCAGTGACAGAAACAAGCTTCAGGGCAAAGCAATCCTGTGGTTGGTGGAGCAGAGAGAAAGAAGCTAGATCCTTCATGACATGGGTGATTGCTAAGTCAACCACCCCTCAAGGCTGCCCTGGCCTGTGTGAGGTAATTGGTTTCCTTCCTATTAACCCAGTATAAATTCGGTTTCCAGAACATGTAATCAATAGCTTTCTCACTGACGCGAGGAGGATACAAAAGAAGTATGAGCCAGAGGATTTTTAATCTAGGTGGGGGAACCATGACACATGCAGAAAAAGTTAAGCATCATTGCATTTCAGTATAAGTAAAGAACAGCATGAGCCAGTCACTGTGCCCATGTTTTACACACGTTGTCTCATTTAACGGTTTCAACACAGTAGGTAGACATTGTTATCCCAATTTTAGAGCTGAGGAAATTCAGGCTCAGACAACTGTGTACCATGCCCAGTTACACAGTGAGTGAGTAGAGAACGTGATTCCAAATTTGATGCCTTTTCTGAAGGATAGCTGAGAGTAGGAAGTTGGACAGAAGTCTCTAGCAGATTGGTTGGCCAAACAGTGGAAGTAGAGTGGCTTTGAGTTCAGACAGATCAGGTATCTGCCTCATAACAGTATAGTCTTGGATAAATTACCTAATTTCTCTAAGCCTCAGTTTTCTTATATGAAATACGGAATAATTATACCTACCTCATTTGTTCTTGCCAGGATGGTAAGATAATATATTTACAACTAGACCATGCTGTTCGAGTGGTAGCTGGTGTACGATTGGGATACAGGAAGGGTTTGAAGTGGGGGCCGTTGAAATATGACATTCGCATGTTATTTTATGGGAAGCCCCTGTGTGTTCGGGTAGGGTTAATACCCATTTTTAAATTGCTTTCTCTTTGAAATATTGTTCGCAACAAGAAGTTGCCACCAATAACCATTTTTAAAGGCTTGTAACATCAAGCTTTTCCTATCCATCCCACTATACTTCATTCTTTTGCTTAAAAAGTCTACTTTTAATTCAGTGACCTCTGGGAAATATAAAATGGAAAGTTCAAACGTACCTAGACTTTGATTTTGAAGCAGTAGCTATTTGAAGATCAATAGCTCGATCAAGGTGTCCGAAAGCTCGGAACTCTCGCACATTCATCCTCTCAGTACTTTTCTATTACAGGAGGAGCAGAAGCGGCCTTCCCGTTTAACTGGTCAAAACCCGAGGGTGGAGGCCAGCAGGAAAGGATGAGAACTCAACAGAACTCTCTGCAGTCCCAGCCCAGGGTGATCACCACCTCCCTGCTGCTAAGTAAAGGAATTTTCCACTTGCACCATTTTCATTTATGAAATGTGATCTTCCGCAAACTGTGTGAAACAGACTCTGTGCCTTTTACCCTGCAGGAACTTCTCGCCCACTTTGCTGATCCTCCTGAATGTGCTCACTCTTGAAAGAAACCTTTTAAGTCCTGGGAAATGATTCTGTTTTCTCAGTTGACTACTGCTGCCCACAGAAGGTCTCTTGCTCCCTTCAGTGACTCAGCACTGTAGAGACCAAAATTGTCCTGGAGGGAATGCAGACAGGCCACACGGCTGTTTACAGGAAAGAAAAAGGTGAAATGCTGTCTGCAGGGAAAGTTGAAACACCACACTTAAATACGGAATGGAAAAAGCAACAGATGCGGGGAATCCTGTGAAGACCATGTCAAGGAGGAGGGAACTGCAGAAGCTCTCCTAGGTATGAACAGGGCAGCTTCTGCAATGCTGTTTGTAACTCTGTTGGTACCACGAGCAAAGGACCCTGACCAAGAGACCATACTCTTGTTGGGGGCTTGGCAGAGCCTACTTTCCTTCGTTCTCATTCTTGGCTTTGTCTTCACTTTTCTGAAGTTGAAAATGTCTAAGTAGAGGAGTTTGTGTAATGCATAGATGTGATGCAGAATTTGAACTTGGAAAATCGTAAAGAAACAAAGAAAAAAGTCACTCTTCCCTGTCTCTCTGATTTCTCTACATGAAACCAAAGCAGCTGGCCTACATCCTGAGAAAACAGTCCATTTTTGGTTGATTCTAGTGTCACGGTGGATCTTGTCGGAGCTGTACATGTACCTGGGCTTGGACTCTGTCATCCTTCTGGAAAACAAGTACTGGGGAAAAATTTTCCATTTATCATTGTTCATCATGTCGGCAACTCTCGAATTACTGTAGATTGTTCTAGAAAAACAGACGACGCAATAAAACTCTCCCTTCATTGTATTGATATGAAATCATAGCTATACTTTCCCATCACAAATTTGCTTTTATTCCTTATTTATTTCTTCCTTCCTTCATTTCTTCCCTCCCCCTCCTTACATGCTTTGAAGGAGCACACAAAAATGAAAAAAAGGAGGAAATCAGTGCCAGAAGAAAATCAGAGATCAGTCCATCAAACATACTTCTGGACATTTGCTAGAGAAACACCACATAGTTAGCCTAGAGCTTTACAGCAGCTAAGGCAGAGGGGTGCGTGGTGCGTGTGGCCTGTAATTTTTAAGTTAATAATACGAATTACAATGTCCATAAGATTAGAACAAACCCATTGTTTAGAAAGATCATGGTGATTTTTGACATGGGGAAAAATTCTCTCCTAAAGCGTAATGATGTGGTGAACGACTGTTCCAACAGCGCGTCTACATTTGACGCAAGAATGGGCTTCCTAGAGCTGTGAGTTATAAGATTCCTCAGTGCAAGCTGGTGGTTTCATGGCCAGATTCAGCTCAGGAAAGGTAATTCTGTAAGGAGCTCAACAATGTTGTTGTAGGATTTAGCTGTAAGATTTGGTGGTAAAATGTCCAGTTCCAGAGAAACAGTTAGACTATATGGCCATCTGGGAGTTTTACCTGAATATGTATGTGTTTCTTACAGTCAAGCTTTTTTTTTTTTTAAAGATTTTATTTTTTTCCTTTTTCTCCCCAAAGCCCCCCGGTACATAGTTGTATATTCTTCGTTGTGGGTCCTTCTAGTTGTGGCATGTGGGACGCTGCCTCAGCGTGGTTTGATGAGCAGTGCCATGTCCGCGCCCAGGATTCGAACCAACGAAACACTGGGTCGCTGGCAGCGGAGCGCGCGGACTAAACCACTCGGCCACGGGGCCAGCCCCATACAGTCAAGCTTTTTAACTGTTCTGAATAGCAGAGTTCAAGGTTACACTCTGTGGAGAGATGCTTGAGTATAGATAACCTATGATGACCATGAGGGACACATTTATCAGAGTCAGTTGAACTGATGATAGAATTGACATTTTCTTATGAAAACTAAAGAGTCTCATCCAGACAACGGGCTCGATGAGAGGCCACTACCTCTGGGCAGAGGGGCCACGATTGTCTCAGTCAGAAGCAAAGCAGAACAGATTCCTTTCTCTTCAACACTAGAAATGAGGAGAAGTTTGTTTCAGGAATTTTTATGCTTTACTGTGCCTTAATTTTTGGAATTTAAAGATAATTATTTAGCCATTTCAAAAAATTTAGAAAATACAGAGAAGCAGAAAGAAAAAATTAAAATCACCCTTCATCCAATCACTACAGACAATCAGTATTGACATTCTATTTTCTATTTTTTTTTTAAAGATTTTATTTTTTCCTTTTTCTCCCCAAAGCCCCCCAGTACATAGTTGTATATTCTTTGTTGTGGGTTCCTCTAGTTGTGGCATGTGGGACGCTGCCTCAGCGTGGTTTAATGAGCAGTGCCATGTCCGCGCACAGGATTCGAACCAACGAAACACTGGGCCGCCTGCAGCGGAACGCGCGAACTTAACCACTCGGCCACGGGGCCAGCCCCTCTATTTTCTATTTTTTTAAGTACAAAATTGGGATTTACTGTGCAGCACTGTTTAATTTAATATTATATTACGAGTATTTTCCCATACCATTAAATATTTATAAAATCATTATGTTTTATTATTGCTTGATATTTCATTGCACGGGTAAACCATAACTTAGTCATTCCACTATTTGGGGCATTTCTTTTTTTAATTTTTATTGCAGACATTCTGATCAGGGGACCAAACCTCTCTTGGGCTTCTAGAAACATACACAGTCTCTGCAGTCAAACTTCTTGTGTTCAAATCTCAATTCAACTACTGTGTGATCTTGGGAAAGTTACATAACATCTCTGATTCTCAGTTTCTTCATCTGTATAGTGAGGATAATATTGGTGCCTCTCTCCTAGAGTTTTTGTGGCAGATGATGTTTGTAAAAGAGCTACCACATAGGAAGAGCTCACCAAATGATAGCTATTATTATGATATCTTCCAGAGGAGTCTATCCAGGGTGATGACATCAAAAACCCAAGTTCTGGTCTTGGGTGCTAGACCCCAAGCACAGCAGCCTGCTTCTAAGAGAATTAGCATCTCACAACTGGGGCTTCAGGAAGAAAGGAAGGAGGTGGCCATCACAAAGCACATTTCGGTATTTAAGATAAAGATACTGGGTGGCAGGTAAAGAGGAAAGCAATTGAGTGCATTTGGGGTCTGTATTAGTTTACTGGGGGTGCTGTAACAAAGCAGCACAAACTGGGTGGCCTAATAAAGAGCAGGAATTTATTGTCCCACAGTTACGGAGGCTGAAAGTGCAAATTCAAGGTGTCGACAGGGTTGGGTCCTTCTGAGGACTCTGGGAAAGGATCTAGTCCAGGCCTCTCTCCTCGACTTGTAGATGGTGCCTTCTCCCTGTGTCTCTTCGCATCGTCTTCCCCCTGTGTGTCTCTGTGTTCAGGTTTCTCTCTTTATAGGGACGTTAATCACATGGGATGAAGGCCCACCCTAATGACTCATTTTAACTTGATTACCTCTGTGAAGACCCTGTCTCCTAGAAGGTTTTACATTCTGAGATACTGGGGGATAGGACTTCAACATATGAATTTTGGGAAGGATACAATTAAGCTCATAACAGATTCCCAAGTGAGCTTCATTTCACTTTACTCTAAAGAAAATCCCTTCATCAAGAAAGACAAGAATTATACCTGTTCTACCTTTTTTAATAGCCCACAGTAGCATCAAAATTATGTGTGCACACGGGGCTGATCAGGTGGCGCAGCGGTTAAGTTCTCACGTTCCACTTCATCAGCCCAGGGTCCACCGGTTCGGATCCTGGGTTGGACATGGCACTGATTGGCAAGCCATGCTGTGGTTGGCGTCCCACGTATAAAATAGAGAAGGATGGGCACGGGTGTTAGCTCAGGGACAGTCTTCCTCAGCAAAAAGAGGAGGATTGGCTGCAGATGTTAGCTCAGGGCTAATCTTCCTCAAAAAAAAAAAAAAAAAACAATAAAATAATTAAAAATAAATAAATAAAAATTAAATGAATAGAAAAAAAGTATGTGTGCACAATGTAAGCTCTCTCTGAGAGCCATGGTAGCTGGTGAAGGGATGGATGTGGGGGAAAGACCTAGATTAGATAATAGAGAGGCCTTCAGGGCTGCTTTCTCAAATTCTACCATTCAAATGGTCTGTCTCTTCATCAAGCAATTCTTTCATGAGTCCTGAGGTGTTCATCATATTCTTGTGTTAGCTATGTGAATGTTTTACAAGACATGCAAAATACTGTAGTGTGAAAATGGATACTGTTTCAAGTCTAAAGGGACCTGGCTGCCTTGATAAAAGTCAAATAACAAAAGTGAACTTCTAATGCCACCAAACAATGGCTTAAAGAGATAAGAGAAAAGAAAAAAGTCATGGAGAAAATGTTTTCTTTCCTGCACTTCAAAACTAAAGTGATAAGCTGATGTGTAACTGTAAATTTAGTTGGCTGAAGGAAAGAAGCATTCTAGAAATAGATCACATAAAGGATTCAAATATTTCAGGAATACATGGGGCTGGAGGCTGAGGGCGACGGAAGCTGAATGGATCAGCAATAACTGAGAACAAACATCCCTGGGAGGGGAGATGGAGATTCAGCTTTACTGAGGCTATCCTCTATGTGGTCATTCTTCTCAACCACCAAGTAATAGAAACACGATTCCAGTTCAATCATCCGTGGATTTGCAGAACTGCAGAACTTGAAGGGGCATTAAAAGTGAAAGTGGCAAGCAAGGGACTACTGGCAAAATCATAACTCAGAGTTGAGTTCTCCCATCTATGAAGATTGTTCTAAATTTCAAGTGATAGAAGGCGGGAACTCAGGCTCTAGTGTTCTTACTTTAATGCCCAATATAAAGGCTCAAAACTGATCCCGGGAGTCCAGGAGCATGACAGATCCAAAAGCTCCTCCTGCAGATTAGATTTCCAAGTTCATTTGGGGCAACTGATCACAGGATGGCGTCTAGGATCTCCCTGGTTTGTGCAGGAGTTCAGCAGGAAGTGCTCCTGAGGGAACCGTTTTCCTGGGAACTCTGGCCAGCATGCCTCCAGAGGCAGGACTGAGAACTGAGGTATCTTTAGAAAGGAGGGGAAACTGGAAGAAGGACGGCACTTGAGAGCACATCTGTCCCAACGACTTTTGGTGTGTTGTCAGATATTGTGGAAATTTCCAGTTTGAGGAGTTTTAATGTTTTCTAGCCTTTCTAGTTAAAATATGGTTTCCTCCTTTTCTAAACATCAAAGGATGATGTCCCCAGCCTTCTAGGTCATTTAGGGGCAAGGTAGAGAAGTAGATCCTTGGTAGTATTTCACCCAGAGTTAGATAGATCTGGATAGCAACAAATCATAGCTCTTCCTGAGAAATATTTGCTTTCGTATTTGTTTCCAAATTGCCATCAGTTCTGATGTGTGCAAACATTGAAGCTGCTTGCGAATCTTGTTGCCTCCAAGACAACCTTCTTCTCGGTTTAGAAGCAAGCCAAGCACATAGACATCATTTCCTCGCCCTTGAAATGATAATGTTTATAAATACCTCATGATTTATTTCAAATGCACACAATTTAGTGGATGAGTAATTTAAATCTCCTCGCCAGAAGTCTTAAATGCAGAGGGATCCACCCGAATTTTAGTTTTACAGTTGTGATAGAAACACAGACAGAAAGGTTTATAAACAAAGGGGCATGAGTAACTCTATGTCAGAAATATTTTATTCTCAAGTTTATATTTCTTTCTCCATCACGTAGACCTGTGTGATACAGGGCCGAAATATTCATCTGTAACAAAACTTTCTAGCAGATATTTGATATGAGTAGTGAAAATGGCTTAGCACCTTAGTATTTTTTTTGGTAAGGTGACAGGGACTTTGATTCCTAAATAATTGGTCCACTGTATTCTTAACATATTAAAGAATGAGAACAAGTTAGCTATTGCCTTGTGCTTGAAAATCAAAATTAGGATGTCTTTCCCCCAGTAATTTACACTATGCTATAAATAGTATTTGCTAATAATATTAACAAGGAACTGACCTACTTACTCTTTTTAACCAAGAGATAAAAGGTAGCTGACTTCCCAATTACTGAGTATTGCTCTTGCTATCAACTTGTCTCATTTCATAAATATATTGAAATAATTTAAATTCTACACCTAGGGAAAAAACTGGTAGCATTAGAATTCCCTGGCTTACTTATCAGGAAAAGCAGGAAAATATGCCTAACATCGTACCTGGATCCTTCACTTTATAGCGCCAGAGGAAATATTTGGTTGTTTTCCATTAAAACCTGACAAAAGATAAATTGCGAATCAAATTTGTGTGTGTGTGAATGACAGAGAGAATCAAATGCACATTTTATTAGAAGGAATCCATTAGGAGACCCATTAAAAACAGGAACTAGGCAACTTACGGTTCTGGGAGACAGAAAGTTGGTCTATTGCCACCCAGAAAATGTTTCACAGCAATAGAAAATGAATTCAACAAGTGCAGAGAGTGCAATTAGACATCTTGGTTCTTTGGATGGCCAGGAACAAGCTCTACTGATAAGCTGTATCACACTGGGGTTGAGACTAGGCTGTGTGCACTGTGGGCTCCCCAAGGGCCAGGGGTGTGCCTGTCTCACCTTTGAAGTCCCAGAGGAAAGAGTTATATGCTTATTGTAAAAAGTCAAAAGTCACGGAAAATACCCAATGAAGAAAATGAAAGTAATCTATGATCTATTCCCTTAGAGATAATTTATTGTTGACAGTTTGGTAAATTTGTCTCCTAGTCTTTTAAGGGGCTATCTATGTCTATTATTAATCTATCTGTATTACACAACAAGGTGGAAATATTTTTGTTATCTTAACTGCTGACCTGAGAATTTGTCATAGATTGAAGCTTGAAACATACCTTAACGAGTTAAAAGGTGAACCCCTGAAGGTGTTGGCCAAGGTGTAGGTTGACGCCAAACTTCAGAGAATGGGGCAGAATTGCTCTGCATGAGACAGGAAAAGAGCTTTTCTTCTTCCTTTTTTCTTCCAAAAATGAGCAAAAGGCAGAGTTGATCAGGGGCAAATAAATGAGGAGGAGGAGAGAGGAGCCTGAGGACGCTGTGAGCCTGGGCGCTGCATGGAGGAGGAGGGAAGAGAATTAATGGTGCTGGGGCATCAAGAAGCTTATGGACACCAGCAGCATCTCATGGGAGCTTCATCCCATTCGCTGTGCAGCAGCAGCGCCACCTCTCGCCTGGTCCCCAGTGGTTTAGCAAAGACTGTTGCATCCACAAAATGCTTGGTGTGAGAGAGCTTTTCTTGTGAGAACAGGTCAAGGGGTGAAGCTGAGTGAAGGGAGACCACACCACAGGAGGCCGTGAGGTATAAGGTCACTTCCCCTTTTGCTGCCTGATCCCCTTGAATTCGCAGAACACTCGGGGAGCTTTTAGAATCTACAGGACTTGAAATTGGCGTTGAGTGTTGAACTACTTTCCTCTTTAAGGGTCAGAAAGACCCCAGATAATATCTGGCTCATAATTACTCTACTCCAAACCGTGACAGTGAGGCCTCTCTCCAGCTTCTTTACTGATTAAGATGAAATCTCCTACAAAGAATGTCCCTTAGATATTTCTAATGGTTCTAGGCACCTAACATGTGCTAAGGAGCACGCCCCTGGGGTTCTTCCCTCTGGTCCCCTCTTCTTGTCAAAGTGCTCCTCCTTGCTCTGGGGATGAAACTCACCATCTTTGCTCCACAGAACATGGCAACCCTCTGGCAGTGACTGCTGCCCTCTAGCACGGATGCAGGCTCTCCCATAATTTCCCCTCAGCTGGGCTGCGACCTTACAGGTGGACAGGAATCAATGGAAGCAAAGACCAAGACGAAACATAAATTGCTGCTGCAGCTCAAGTCCAACCTCCCTTGGGTTCCCTCTGAGTCACCTTTCTGGCTTGTCATCAGCTTGTCTCCATGTGGTTGGCACAGGTCCGGGCTCTTGGCCTCTTACAATCCCCGAGTCTCAAACCCAGAGAAAGGAGGAAAATTTTCTCCTTCCTTCAGTCTAATTCCTGCTCACTAAGTCCTCATCTTCTGTCCCAGGATGAATCTCTTCCCAGTATGATTGACAGTGGAGAATACCCATCTCTTATATGGAAACCCAACTGCTGTATACAGGAGAGAGATTTGGCTCTATGCCTCCAAGACGAAAATCACAAAGATGATGCTTTTTCCATCATGTGGGTTAGATGGCTTTACGTTGGTCAACTTGATGTAATATTATTTTTATAAAAGAAATATATAAAATAACTCATACAATTTTCCATTTCCAATTCCTCATTTCATTTGGCAGTGTATGTTGTACATCATTCCATGTGAGACCATATTCATTCTTTTTAATAGCTACGTGCTATTCCATTAAATGGTTGCACTGTAGTTTATTGATGAACATTTTGGTAATTTTTTTCAGATATTACAAAAAATATTTATTTCAAAAATCCTTAATAGGTTATGTAATTGTAATGTGTATTCAAGATTCATCATTCAACACTTTTTTATTGTGGTTAAATGTATATAACATGAAATTTACCATTTTAACCATTTTTAGGTGTATGGTAGTGTGGCATTAAGTACATTCACATTGTCATAGAACCATCGCCACCATCCATCTTCAGATCATTTTCATTTTTTCCAACTGAAACTTTATACCCATTAAACATTAACTCTCCATTGTCCCTTCCCTGTAGCCCCTGGCAACCACCACTCTACTTCCCATCTCTCTGAATTTTATTACTCTAGGTACCTCATATAAGTGGCTTCATACAAAATTTGTCCTCTTATGGCTGGCTTATTTCTCTTAGCATAGTGTTTTTTTTGAAGAAGAAGATTAGCCCTGAGCTAACTGCTGCCAATCCTCCTCTTTTCGCTGAGGAAGACTGGCCCTGAGCTAATGTCCATGCCCATCTTCCTCTACTTTATATGTGGGACACCTGCCATAGCGTGGCTTGACAAGCAGTGCTATGTTCACACCCAGGATCCAAACTGAGGAACCCCAGGCCGCTGAAGCAGACCGTGTGAACTTAACCACTGTACCACTGGGCCAGCCCCTAGCGTAGTGCTTTTAATGTTTATCCATGCTGTAGCATGTATCAAAATGTCCTTTTTTAAGGCTAAATAATATTCCATTGTATGTATATACCACAGTTTGTTTATCCATTCATCTGTCAATAGACGATTGTGTTATTTCTACCTTTGGCTATTGTGAATAATGTTGCTTTGAATATGGGTGTACAAATATCTGTTTGAGTCCCTGCTTTCAGTTCTTTTGGGAAGTGGAATTGCTGGGTCATATGGATTTACCAAGTTTTATTAAATGACTATGTTTAATTTTTTGAGGAGCTGCTGTACTGTTTTCCACAGTGGCATTTGGATCATTTTTAATGATATAAAAACAGCTCTTTCTCTAAATCTCTGCACAATCGTGTAAAGTATTTCTGTAGGATAAAATCCTAAGAGGGTAAAATGGAATTACTGAGTCAAAAACATTTGAATAAATATTACCAAATTTACTTTCCAAAAGATTGAGTTAATTTACATTCTTACCTATGGTACTGAAACTCCCAGTTGTATCACACTCTCACAAATTTTGCATTAACTCTTTTAATCTTTGCCAGCTGATCAGTAAAACTTTTTAGCTGGTTTGGATTTGTGTTTCTGTAATCGTTGGTGAGGTTGAGCATCTTTTCATGGTTTTCTGCCCATTTGTATTTGTTCGTCTGTGGTTTGCCTATTTATGCCCTTTGCCAATTTCTCTATTGGGTTGTCTTTTTATTAGTGACTAAAGAGAGCTCTTTGTAAATTAAAAAATTAGCACTTTATCTTTACAAATATTATGAATATTTTCCAGTTTTTGCCTCTGACCATAATTATGGAAAACTTTTATAAATAATTTCAAAGTTCAAATCTGTGTAATGTTATATTTATAGATATTTTTCTTTATGGCCTCTGGGTTTCATTTTATGCTCATAAATGCTTTCCTTATCCAAGATTTATTAAAATACAAATTCTTATTTATTTTCAGTATTGTACTATCTTTTAAAATTTAATTCATGGATCTAACTGGAATATATTTTGGTGTGAGGAGAGAAGTAGGACTTTGCATTTTTTCTCCAAGTGGTTGATTAGTTGTTCAAATCCCTTTTTCTTCGCTAATTCAAAACGTCAATATTAGCATTTACTAAAATACCACGTTACTGTTTGTTTGTTTTTCTTTCCATTGGTCTCTCTTTCTTTTACTGTACTGATACCTACTGCTTTATATATCATGGCTTCACATCACCTTTAAACACATGGTATTAAATCTAGCCCTTCACTATGTTACCCTTAATTTAAGTTTGTTGTTGTTGTTCTTGGCTATTTTCACTTGCACGTTCTTCCAGATAAACTTTAGAAACATTTGGTCAAGTTTATTAAAATTCTATTGGGATGTCATTGAATTTACAGACTGAGGGAAATTGACATCTTAAAATACCGAGTCGTTTTATCTTGGAACAAAACATTTTTAGCTATTTACTAAAGTCATTTTAATTTACGCTTATCTCTTCATTACTCTCCGTAGAAGACAAGTCTTAATTGTAAGTTTTTGTTGAGAAACACCTGTTCTGCTTGATTATCTCCTCTGTTTCTCTTAACTGCTTTTATTCTCATCATCCACACACAAACTGTGACTCATTAGGAATTTGGAAGCAAGGACTTCAGAATAAAATATCTAATTAAATCGCTACTTGAGAAGAATGTGGACAGAGAGAGAGCAAAACTCTTAGCAGCATCTCTTCCAAAAAGTTTTGCTCCTCTCAGTTTAAAGATGTGCTCTGGCCCGTCTTGGGGTGGCAAGAAAATGGAGAAGGGGAAGGCAGAGCCAAAAAGGAAGAGCGATAAATTCCTAGTTCTTGTAGAATCAGAAGTTCCATGTGTGGCTTCTTTATTTTATTTCTAATGCTGTGAGCTCTTAGAAAATGAGATTCACTTATGACTAAACACAAATAAAAAGGACCTCTAACCCAAAATATGACATTTTTGTGATATGTAGAGTGTTATATACGCTTCCTCCACTAGCGTGAATACCTGCCTGCTGATAGTATTCCAAAACGGAAGAAAGAAGAATTATAACATTTTTAAAAAGTGGAATAAAATTTGGGCTAATAAAATGTGAGGAAATTAGTCAATCTCCTATGAAAGTATTTTTAATGCATTTATAAACACCATGATAGTGTAATACAAGTAATTTCCATTATTTGTATCTCCTTAAAGATTAAGATTCTTTTATACTGTACAGTTTACAGCATAAGTCCAAAGAATGGAAAAAACATATTTTTAAGTAAACATATATTAAATTTACAGTAAAAGGCTCAAGAATGAAATAAAAATATTTTTAAAAAGAGTGTCACAATTACCACCAGAGGGCACAATAAGCAGCCTTTCTTCCAGATCTTTGAGCAGAAGAACATTACTGAGAAATAAAAGGCAATTTAGGCACAGTACTTGAAACAACCTCCATAGGTCATCTGGAAGAGAAATGGCTTTAGAAGTGTTCATCAGATTTGACATCTAACCAGGGCAGATGGTGTCAAGTGATTTTCAAGGGCAGTGTTTGTCTTGGGTAAAAGCAAATGAGTTTATGAAGGAATACAGAAGTGTTTCTAAAGTAGTTGAATAGGAAAAAAAAATAAGCCTTTTATACTTGCTTAGAATTGTACCCCTGTCTCACTCAGCAAGTCTGTTGATTACAGCTTCTCCTACAGAGATTTAACTCTGGAAAGATAATGTTGGAGCCCAGGACAGGAAAAAATCCTTTCTTGAATACAGGATTTCCCCCATCTCCCACTATAAACATACTTCCAACCTTCAACTTTGGAATACTACTGCGCTCCAGAATAATTGTGTTTTGTAAAGGAAACACACCAAGCTTTGATACATAGGAGAAGAAAAATTGAAACCTTCTTTTATTAACTATTTTTCTAAGCATAACAGTGCTTAACAGGTACCTAGCGCTTTACAATGTATAATGTACCTTCACAAGAATCTTCTGATTTTCTGCTTGTAGTCAGGTAGGTATTTGTAGTCACAGTTTCTGAGTAACAAAACAGAGGCTTGGAGCCGTGAAGGCCTTACCCAGAGTCTCTCAGTTAGGAGAGGATGGAGATGGGAGAACGGAACTTTGGCTCCCTTCTGAATCCAGTCCTGTTGCTGCTACACTCTGGTCCCCATGCATCTCTAATGATTCAGTGTCAGGAATCCTCTTAATGGCACATTTACATTTCTCTGAAAGGCCTTTAGACTTAACAGGAGACAAATTTTCTTTTTGGCTGTGAATGTTCTTGTGTTTATGTCCAGAGTGTCCGGTAACTAACAGTTTCGATTTCTCAGTCATTTTAGTTTCCCAGGTCCATTTCATCATCTGGTTATGACACCCCGGGCAGTATGTCGCTGAAGGATTATTACATTTCTCCAGTGACTGAAGTCTCTTGGCCTTCATTATATCATTACCCTGTCTTGTTTTATGGATTATCTGGAAAACGTTCTAAAAATATACAAAGTTGTTGAGTGTATGCTTAAATCTCTTCAGCATTTGTTAAAGTATTAGAATAGTTTACAGTATTTGCTTATATTATTACTCAGCAATTTCTATGCACATGTACTGGATGTAGAAAAATATTTATCATATTTTTGTATTTTACTATTTTGGACAGCAGTGACACCAGTGGGATTACAGAAGAACAATAGTGTAACAATATCTTCTATACACGAATGGTTACAACATAAGATGGAGATAGAGTGCTAAAGACACATTCTTTCCTAAAAATGTTTGATTTACGTCCAAATTTTGAACTTAATATGGCCACCGGATCACTTTCGAACAGATTTTTAAGACGTTGTTTATAATTTCATCTAAACTTACCGCAGCGAGGTTTTCAAACTTCAGTCGTTTCTCTTCAAGATTTTTGCCATATCTACATGCCACCTGTACTATTATTTATCATACGCCTGTATCTACACATATTAATAAAAACAAATTTGGTTCAAATTATTTTTATAATATATATTCAAATAAATGTGTAACTTTAAAAATGTTTTTTCACATCTATTTACAATAAGCTTGGATACCATATTTGACATGTGTATCATATTTTGTGAGACATTAGTCTAGCAGAAAGAGTTCTGAACTAAGAAGAGAGGCCTGGATTATGGTGTGAGCATTACCATTTTCTAACTTTGATCATTGAACGAGTCAATTGACCGACCTGAGCAGGAACCTTAGAACGTTGCGAGGATTAAAGAGCTAATGGCATAAAGCTCTTTGCACATGCAATGTACTTTAAATGTTAGTTTCCATCCCTTAAGGGGAATTCAACTGATTAAAGACCATGTTTACCCAAGTCAAGACAGTATGATTTGAGTTCAAATACCGTCCTCTCTGCGTAATTCTTATCCACATGATATGCAACAAAATACTGATAAAGACACAGAAGCTGTTTCAGAGAGGCCAGGCTATTGATGAAACCAAGTGAGGAGGCAGATCCCCATTGTCAATGCTTTGTATGGAAGTTCGCACAATTAGTTATTACATTCTCTTAGGAATCCTACTGTTCTTTTCAAGACTTCAAGAACAGAGGCCCGCTAAGATAGCTCACATCAAAGGGGAATGGGGCTGCTGTAGGGACTCAGAGACCTCATGGAGTACAAGACACCTAACGGCATTCAGCTGGGTCTCATGTCAGCTAGCACTGAAAAACCAGCCTCAGTCTTTCAGAGGCTTCGTGGTCTCCTCTTCTCTGTCTCTGACTTGTTTCTGCTCCCGTAGGGCTCTTTCTCATCACAATTTCCTCTGCTTACTCATCTTATGATCCCAAAATGGCAATAAGAGGAATCTGGTCTGGCTTATATGTTTCCATGAAGCCAGAAGTCTCTGGCTAACCAGTGGACTGGCTCCTCTGGGAATCTGCTTCAGGAACAATGAGCTATGAAGGGAGGGCAGATGTACTTCATTTATTCAGTTATGAATATGTAAATTCCTTCTACTGCACAACCCTCTCCCCCAAGGTATTGACAGCATTTTGCTAAGAGTCACACGGCATACTGAAGACCTATAGGAGTGCATGATTTTAAGATTGGTGTTTTTCATATGATACATTATATGTCAGAAAAATAACCTGTCAGCACAACATACTTTACTGTTACCCTAGGTTGTTTGGCTCTCAAGTCATATCAACAATTCTTTCCTGGGCCAGGTCACATTCATACTTTAAATTAAAAAAAGAATTTCTTTTCAGAGAAATTGGATCTGTGAATCAGATCCTCTATCTGGAGAAACAGAGCCCCCCCAACCGCTTGAAAAGTGGGAGCTCAGGAAGCAGTATTAACACTTACTGTGATTGCTCACTGGCTCTGACAAATGAAATATTTTATTTCTTAAGCAGAGAATCAGTAGTTATATCCTCTCTAAATGTTGATATCCCATCTCGTAGACAGCTAATAACACTCAACACCTTTAGGTAGAGAAGTGAAAATTCATATTTTCAGTACTATTTTATATACTGAGTGAATTCAATACAAAATAAGTCACTTTCTTATGCAGAATTTTGCTGGACTCTTGACATTTTAAAGACATGGATCTTCAACTCTAGTGTGCCTAAGAATCAAATTAAAGATTCTTATCTGTAAGTCCGAGAGAGCATCAAGAAAACTGCCCTTTTAATTAGCACCTCAGATTTTATTGGTGCAAGTGGTCTGAGAACCACACTTTGAGAAACATTTTTGAGAAAACTGCTATGCATGGGTGAGAACAATCTAAACGAGCTCCTTTGGGGATGAGCTGGTTTCTGCTTTCTGCAAAGAGATCATCACATCCTGTACTTTATATTTGGGACACTCACGCACTCATTACACTAGCATCAGTCCCACTTACCTACTTTGAAATCATTACACAACAACTGATTTTTAGAAAACAGGGTTTCTTAGTGCCTAGGGAGACAGCCTGGACCCCACCTAGTTAAGCAGAACCAGGCCAGGCTGGTGCAGTGGGATTCTGGAGTTGGTTCTGTGTTAGTCCACGACCCTTTAGCGTACATTGCTTCAGTGATGTTCCGTGTTTTCAGAGTATGCTGTGAAGTAAGAAGCTTTGTTCCACTTTGAAACAGCTGTTTTGCCAGGGGAAATGTGTCTTTTGAAATCAGGTACATTTTCTGGGCTGTTAGAATACATCATTGTTGCAAATGATTATAGAAATGCTATGATAATCTTTGGGGCTATTTGAAAATGTCATATCATATGATTTTTGAGTTATAAAAACCTATAAATGATACCAGTTCACATTGAATATTGTATGAATAAAGTACTTAAGATATTCTGAAGCCCACAGGGATTTTTTTCTGTGTCTCTAAAGGGAAAACGTGGGAAAATTGAAGGCATGTGATAGCATGAGAGTCTTCAGGTTGTTTATCATAAAGATCTCCTGGGTTTTAAATGGAATTTCAAAAAATGATTGTTCCAACCTGAAAAAGAATTTAGAAAACAACAAAGGCAAACGTTTTCCAAAGTTTAATCTGTGTATTATGTCTAATGCTTCCTGCATGCTGGTTATAACACCCTTTTATTCTTTATCCCTACATTTAACGCTGGCTTTCGGTCCTTAAAAAGCTTTTTCTGCTTTAGATCTTCTCTTCTTAGCCATGGCCAAACTTGTTTCTGTGTTTTTTGCTTTTTCTATTTTTAAGCTCTGGACCATGAAGAAAGTTAGATTCTGGAAACTTGTTTATTTTTCCTGATTTTTTTCCACTTAGAGATTTACGTGATCAGCCATTGTATTTTTTCCAGGCAAATTTTCAGTAGCCTCTAATGATTTTAGATCTGATTTAACTCCTAATTGTCCCATACACTAGTAAAGGAAAGCACAATTTATTTTCTAAAATGAATGAGACCTGTGCACCAGGTATGCTTTTTTCTGGTGTCCCTGCTATGAAGTCTGTTTTCTCCAGCCTCCACATACTCAGCTCAGAGCTCCTCCCTCTTGTAGTTCCTGAGAATCATCTGCCTACTTCTGTGTTCTTTGTCCTATTTTCCAAACTCTTGTCCTGTAATTATCCTGTGGTAATGTGATTGTTGACGTGTCTATCTCCACGTTAGACAACAGCTCATAGAAGGCAGGGAACTTATTTTGAAATCCACCGTGCCCAGTGCATTGCCTACTGCAAATAAAATGCCAGATAAATACATGAAGAAATGTATCTTTATATCTTAGATTCAAACTCGTAGGCTCTGAGCCACATCAACATTTAAAATTTTGTTTTGGACAAGAAAATTTGAATAAGAAAAGCTTCTCTTCAAATGTAAGAAGTTATGAATTTGCCTGAGGAATGGGTTGCCAAATCCCATATTCAAATACAGCTTCCTCTGGTATTCTAGAACCTGGTTTCTTAACTTGGCACTATTGACAATTTGGACTGGATAATGCTGTGTTGTGGGGGGCTGCCGTGTACATCATAAGATTTTTAGCAGCATCCCTGGCCTCTGCCCACTAGATGCTATTAGCACCCCTGACCCCAGCTGTGACAAGCAAATATGTCTCTAGACATTGCCAAATGTACTCTGGAAGGCAAAATTGCCATTGGATGAGATATGCCATCCTAGAACGATAACTTTACCAACATCAGGTCAATCAGTCAGTACCTGAAAGAGATCTCAAACATCAATAGAAATCTAATCCTATTAACTATGTACAACATTCCTTTTTAAGTTTTAATTGCCCTTTCAAACTTTCAATTAGCTCCCAATGTAAATGATGGCTCCTTAGCTTATGTGACTGGTGTATGGGCCGGGATGGCTGGAAGTGTGGGGCTGGGTGGACATCTCTCTCTCCATGAGGCCAGTTGTGCTTCCTTATAGCATAGCAGTCTCAGGGTAGTCAGCCTTTTCACACTGTCCCCAGAGTAGGTGTTTCAAGAGACCTGGACAGAAGCCTCAAGGCTTCTTATGACCTAGTCTTAGAAGTGCTGGAATATCACTTTTGTTGCATTTTGTTATAAAAGAATTCCCTAGGTCCAGCCCAGATTCAAGGGTGGGTGGAGAGGGCGAGGAATAGACATTACTTTCCTTGAGGTGAACGAAATGTATATACAGGGACGGAAGAAATTAATAGTGGTCATCTTGAAAACAAGCTACCAAGTCTGCCCAGGTTTAAACAAGATGCTCTCTCTTCTCTTCCTCCCTCCTACGATAGGTTTTAGTTCTCTTCCCAGGTTTGTGGCAACTTGAATTCTGGAGATGGACAACAGAAGACAAATGCCCCGTTCATATTCCCAGGATAGTCCTTCACTTTGAACAGCAGCTCTTTCTCTCCCCTCTGCCTTTTGTTGACAATGAGAATTTGGGATCCTACCGTAAAGATAGCCCATTTTGAGGGAGGCAAGCTAAACTCATTTATAAAGTTTTGTTTTAGTTCTTCTGCGACATCTTTCAGGAAATAACATTTATCATCCCGGGGGATATCAGTAAGCTAATAAAAATCTTCCTCCTAGAAGGATCCAGTCTTGATTTTCGGCTTGCCATAAACATGGGTTTATGGGAGTGGTTTAGTGGGGAAAGGGTATGGATGAAGACAGGCCTGGGTGTAAATCCCAGCGCCACCACTGTGGGGCCTACGGTGAGTTCCTTCACTTCTCTCACCCTCATTTTCCCTCTCTGGAAAGTGAAATAAATCTGTTAACCTTGAAGGTTTTCATTAGACATTGATCACGATGACACAGTCCTCCGCAGGTCTCATGCTTTTGCACCCTACAGGCATGGCTACCTTTTCTCCAGGATATATTTTCAAGGTGGATTCTTAGCTAACAGATTTGGAGGACAGTGACTCCCTCTAGGACAAAAGGCAGATTTGTTTCCTGACCAGGACAATAAGACAACGTCTACCTCCAAGGTAAAGGTCAGATAGGCTTGAAGTCCATTATAAAAGATTCAGGTTTCCTAAGCTAGAAGTTTCTTAACTAGTATGCAGGAGTGAGGTGGCCTTCTTCCTGTCACTTTGTGGGCACTCAGGCTTGAAGAACTTATGCAAACGCTGACACTCTGGCTACTGCTATTGCTATGATTAATAAAGTCCTTTGTTTCTGACCCGGGAGTCTGTGCTTCGAGGTTGGGTCCTAGAGGCAGGGAGGGAATCAGCAGCCTTGAAGTTTCCCCTACCCTCTCTGCTCCCTTCTACCCTGCCTACTGCATTTCCTAATCAACTATGTCCAGAATGAGTTTGTCTTCTCCGTCTTCCTCTTCCTGTGTTGACGGGATCTCTCTTATGCAAAATATCATGACTAAGATGACCAACCTTGGCTCTCTAAAGGAGGAGATAAAGGAGTTCAGAGAATCCTTTTGCTCTCCTTTTCTCCAAAAAAAGCTGCTGAATTTTGGTGTCAAAAGCTGAATATTAACACTATTTTTTCCTCTTTGCATGCCTGTTTTAACAATTCTAAATCTCCGCTAGGCAAATTTATTGGAAGAATGGAGGCAAGATTAGTATAAACAATGCAAAACAGAAAACCTCATGAATATTTTTTACAAGTCCCCATTATTACTAGCTCTGAAGAGCTACCATGAAGTGATTCCTATCTCCCATTAATAGGTGGAATCATTCAGTTCATTGTGGTTAGGTTTGGGAGCGCTCTTAGCTCAGAATGTTTCTTTGAGGTAGTTGGCTATTTCAAACCCTACATTTCTACTCCTTTAAAAAGCTAAGTGTCCTCCATGCCAGATAAAGGTACAGAACTCGGCAGAAACATTTTTAGCATCACCAAAGCATTCCTATACGCATTTCTACATTCATGGCTTTCTCAAGCCATATCTGAGAGCTGGAAGATAAATCTTACTCAAATTCTCAATGTCATGGTCAGTTCCCCTAAGCTTAGATTGGTTGAAAACAACTGAAAGAGAGAGGATGCCGTCTGACAAGGCAATAGAGTACATTTTATTTCCTTTTTGAGAAGTGTGTCACTTCAGATTTTCACCAGGATGAAGTTGGGTTAATCCTCCCCATTTATGTGTCGTGTTCAAATTAGAACGCACATCACCTAGGGGTGAAATTTTCTTTATGGACTCCAAACTACACTCTTTCCCTGGACCTAAAGTAAATCAATTCATTGTTCACAAGGTGGAGAGAGGGAGGTCAGTCAGCATGTTCACCAACAACATTGAATCACCTCCTCCCTTCTCCTCTCAGGTGCATACTGAAAATCATTTGAGTACTTATTATTTTTCTCAATGTATCTCATTTCAAAATATTGATCATTTACTAGGCAATTAGCATGGGACTGAGCATTGTGTGGAATATTAATTAAGTACCTGGAGCTTACAACCTTGTTGGGTCAACTTGACACTTGAATGGAAAACAATATAGGGCAAAATAAAAATTGTGACAAAATATATAGTAAACCAAAAGAAATGAAAGCACATTTCTATACAAATACTTGTATACAAACATTCATAGCAGCTTTGCAATAGCCCCAGACCGGAAACAATCTATATTAGTTCCCTATTGCTGTATAACACATTATCTCCAAATTTGGTGACTTAAAACAATAAACATTATTTCACAGTTTCTGTGGATCAGGAATTTGGGAGCAGCTTGCTTGGGTGGTTCTGGCTCTGAGTCTCCCATGAGGTTGCAGTCAAGCTGTTGTAGGAGAGGAAGACATTTCCTCTACCTACTCTGGGTCCCTCTGGCTGGACAACGAATTAAATTGACGTGGGACAGAATAACAGGAGAAAATTAAACAAAGCTTTATAACATGTATACATGGGGGAGACCCAGGCAAACTGAGCAATTCACCAAAATGGTGGAAGCTCTCCCCTTAAATACTACCCTCAGCTAAAGACAAAGGAGGATGTTGGGGGTGGGGGGACTCAGCTATGGGAGACTACCAGAAAAGCACAGTAAACAAGAGTAAGGCTATTATGCAGATTTAAGGCCTTGCCTTCCACATTGATTAAGAGTTTCTAGAGATAAGCTCACCCCCCCTTCTTCCTGGTACAGAAATGGAGACATTTTTACAGATGGAGATTTCCTTTACAAACGTAAATGTCTCTTAACAAAGGGTAAGTAAATTCTACTTTTCAGAGTTTCTCTCATGTCTGCAGTTTTTAAAAGTAACCAGCCCCAAATAATCCTCATGCCAAAGAGATGTGTCTTGGGGTGGCCAATTCCAGTCCCCTACACTGTCAGGGGGCTGTGGTCGTTTGAAGTCTGGACTAAAATTTGAGGATTTGCTTCCAACATGGCTCACTCACGTGCCTGTTGACCGGAGACTGCAGTTTCTCATTACGTGGGCTTCTCCATAGCGCTGCTTGAGTTTCCTCAAAGCATGGCAGCTGGATTCCCCCAGAGCAGGTGATCCAAGAGAGAGCAAGGAGGAAGCCTAAAATCCTTATATGACCTAGGTTTAAAGTTGCATGCCATCACTTCTGCTTTATTCTATTCATTAGAAATGAGTTGCTAAGTGTAGTCCACATTGGAAAGGAGAGAGAAATTAGGCTCCACCTCGCGAAGGGAGTAGTATAAAAGGGGTAGGGGGGTGGGTGAAAGGGATAAAGGGGCACATATGTATGGTGATGGATAAAAATTAGACTACTGGGGCTGAGCACAATGAAGTGTGTTTAGAAACTGATAAACAATAATGTACACCTGAAATTATATAATGTTATAAACCATTATAATCCCAATAAAATTACTTGCAAAAAAAAGAATTAGTGAACATATTTTAAAACTATCACACAACCTAAATGGCCATCAACTTGAGAATCCATAGAGAAAGTGTTTGCGTATCATACAATGAAGTGCTACTCAGCAGTAAAAAGGAATGAAGTTTTGATATACACAGCAACATGGATGAAAGTCAACATAACTATGCTAAGTAAAAGAAATCAGACCCAAAAGATGACATACTGTAGGATTTCATTTATATGAAATTCAAAAAGCTGCACACTAAGCTATATATAGAGAAAGTAGATGAGTGGTTGCCTGGGGACTGGGTTTGGGGTGATGGAGCGATGAAGGGAATGAGGGAGGGATTTCGAAAAAGCACAAAGAAACTTTGGGAAGTGATGGATATACTCATTATCTTGCTCATGGTGACAATTTTAGAGATGTGCAAATATGTCAAAACTCATCAAATTGTAGGTTTTAAATATGTGCAACTTGTTGCATGTTAATTTTACCTTAATTAAGCTGAAAAAAATTTATGGTAAAGACAAGAAACTTTTTCAGTTCATATTCCAATTATACTTTCCAGAACTTTCCTTTTTAGCTCTGTCTCTTCAGTCACCAAATATAATAAGTCTGGGGCTTTTATCCATTGCAGGATAGTTTTCAGCATGGAAGGAACTTATTAACCTTTTTTAACATCAGGTAATACTTTTGGGACTCTGAGTTCTTCACTGGTTACTCAACACACTTCAGGTTATTTTCAGTGGAAAAGTGCTCCTTGAAGAACTTTAATATATAAAGTCAACTATGTCTATTTTGTTTTGTGTGTTCATCCAAAATTAGATTAATTTCTTCCTCCCCAAATATGCTCCTATTAAATCACCATTCACCCAGCACCATGACCTAGAAACATCTACTACTTCTGCGTCGTTGACCTCTTCTTCCCCAACCCATCCTTCACAATTTGTTTATTAATTCAATGTTTATTGAGCAGCCACCACATACCAGACGTTGTACTAGTTGTGACATGTACAGCAGTGAGCAATGTACCGGATTCCTACCCTTATGCATTTTACACTTTACGGAGGATGTAGTCTCCAAGTCTGGTCAATTCTATGCTGGAAATGCCTCATCTCCTTTCTGTCCTCCATTCCCATTGCTCTATTTCAGTTTACACCCTCATCAGCTCTTGCCTAAAGTAATTTTCTAATTGGTCTCTGTCTTTTTTCTCTCCTCAGACTAGTTTGTTCTCCATCTAGCTGCCAAAATCTCTTCTAAAACACAGATCTGATTATGTTGTTCTCTGATTCAGAAAATTTTTGATGGATCCATATTACCAGCTAAATGAAGTCCAAATTTCTTCATTACTTGACGTCTCCCTGCCTGCTGAGCCTCAGTTTTACCAACTCGATTCCCTCCTTTATTCCAGCATACTGTACTTCTCAAAGTTCCCCATCACACTGTGTGTGCTCACATCTGCTTGTACACTTTGCTCCTGCTTGGAAATGACATTTGACCTCTGCTTCACCCAGCAAATTCCTGTGCATCCTTCAAGATACCATTCACATGAAAGTCCTTTCTAAAGAACACCTATTCGTAAGCAGAATTTATCAGTCTCTCAAACTCCCACAACATCTATGTATTCTTGTAATTTAGCACTTATCATGGCGTAGTGTAACTCAGTATTGAGGGAGAAAATAGCACGCCTAGTTCCCAACTAGGCCATGGTGTTTTTCTGCTGAATATAACATTTTCACAGAATACCAAAATCATATGAGGTTATTCTGTGGCTAATCCACTTAACAGATTAAAATAAAAACAAGAATCCTCTATAATCACACCAGAGCATGGACAAAAATAAGAACACTGTGCTAATCACAAAAATGGCCACACATCCCTCTTTCCCAGTGATGTGAGTGGCTGCTGCTTCTTCACAGGTTTAACCCATTCATTCCATTCCTTCCTCCTCCTAGATAAAAATTATTACGATATCCAGTCATAGAATTGCTCCCACTTTCTGACAGTCCCTAATCCAGAGCAAACCCCTAGTCCTTTGATCCTTCCCCCAAATGATCTAACATGAGCCCCAATCCTATAACAAGTCCCCCACACCTTCTGACTCCCCTGTTCCCCATGGTGTAAGGTCTCCCTTGTTGCAGCAAGTACTAAACCCAATTTCTTTTTTTTGAATGCAGATATATTCCTCGTGGTGTTTCACTGTTGGGCATCAAAGCATTTACATATTTGATCTTTCTACTAGACTATGAAAACTTAGAAATCCGGGACTTTTATCTCTCTCTCATCATCGTCTACCTATCTAGATCTATTTATTTATTTTGGCACCTCCTGTCCCAGGGACAGTGCCTGTCTAGATACTGAGTACGTGTTTGTAGGATAAATGAATGAACGTGTATTTTATGATTGAAGGCACACACTTTAACAAATAGAAGGAGCTGCTTTGATAAAACACGATGTTTCTCATCAAAGTGCTCTGCCGGTCTGCTATTGACTGAGTTTGCTTTTACATGTGAAGGTGCTCCTGTGGTTTTGATGTTATTGCCTTCAGCCAGTTCCCACCATCAGCAGAGCTTATATCTTTGTTTTTGAAGTGACGTTAACTCGTATTGTACCTCTACAGTCCCTCACGATCCTTACCATTCCCAGCATGCTTAGCTACGTGGCTTACTGGGTGTGAGGATGCTGTTATCCCAACTATACATTACTGGAAATAAGTCACAGTAGGAAAGCAGATTAGGACAGTTTAAAGCAAGGGTAAAGAGAAGCTATGAAAGACTAGAAAGAAAATTGATTTCTAACTATAATGAGACCTCATACTTGTTTTGACTTCATGGATGACTCAAGGTATAGTATGGTTGTCCTCTCTCTCCAGGATTTATTTTATCTATAGATTTCTAGAGCCCTCCCCACCTTAATCGTATGAATCTTCTTGTTTTGTGCTTTGGTAACATACTATTCAAAGTGGAATAAAAAGTGCTAGTTCTATTCAAGGCACTTATCTCATTTTTGTCCAGTATAGCAGATTGGTCAGGAACTCAGGTTTTTGCATCAGAAAGACATGGATTGGAATCCAGGATGCCAACTTCCTAAATACGTGAATTTCATGTCACTTAACCTTTCTCAATCTTCATTTTCTCCTCTGTAAAATAGGATAGTAGTGAATGCCTTATAGAGTTGTGGTGAGAATAAAACGAGACAGCATACAAAAACCTTCTCTGGAACCAGCCCTGACAGCGCAGCAGTTAAAGTTCGGTGCACTCTGCTTCAGCAGCCCGGGTTCAGTTCCTGGGCACAGAACCATATCATCTGTCTGTCAGTTGCCATGCTGTGGCGGCAGCTCACATAGAAGAACTAGAAGGACTTACAACTAGAGTATACAACTATGTACTGGGGCTTTGGGGAGGAAAAAAAAGAGAGAGGAAAATTGGAAACAGATGTTAGCTCAGAGTGAATCTTTCCCAGCAGAAAAAAAGAAAAAAGAAAACTATAAATGTTAAAAAAAACCCACCTTCCCTGGTACATAAATTGCTCAAAAATTATAGCTGTTATTAATGCCATTTTCTCATTATTTTTCATTAGCAAAAATTGCATTTATAAATTCAGGGTAGAAGTTGGATACTATATACTATATGATATTATATTATATAATACACTTATTTTATACATTATGATGATATATATTATGTATATTATAGTATACAAACTGAAACATAATGGTTTACATGACAAGATTTAGTCAAACTCATTATTTCAGTAATAAAAACTGCGAAACTGGTTCATGTATATTACATCTTGCCTGAAATAAACTTCTAAATCTGGAAAAATAAAATAAACTCTTTATAATACTGTCACAGTGGGAGTTTTAGCGTTTGGACTGGATGACTTTTAAGGTTCCCTGTTGTCAGAAAGAGAACAGTGAATTTGATAAACAGCAGGGTAGACTAAAGCAAGTGAAAAAAGAAGCAGAAACTAGACTGGCCGTTGGGAGGGATAAGCTTTATTATCATATCCAGCTGCAGATGACAAAAAGGAGTTCAGTCAAACTGGAGGTGTTGACGAGAGGGATCACAAGTAATTGTTTGGTCTAAGCAGGCAGTTAGCAGCTAGGAAATCAAGAACTTGGAACATGGCAGAGCAATTGTGTGAAATACGTAAATAAGATATATTACTATTATTAGTAGCTACTATTAATGAGTTCTTTTTAAGTGCCAGGCGTTGTTCTGAATTGCACTTGTTAGCTTGTTTAATCCTTAAAACACTCAATGTAATGGATACTGTTGTTATTCCTATTAACAAATGAGGAAATGTAGCTTCAGTGGATAATGGCAGAATTTGATTCCAAACCAAGGTATTATTTGTCAGGTCTCTTTGGGTTGCAGATATTTTTAACCCCTGACATTATTTTGTTCATATCTTGAAGATCAATTTGGATCATTTTTGTATCTTTCATGTCTTTCCTTAACATGCTTGTGTTTTCCTCCACATTTGTGAACATGTGGAAGATAGTTGTGATAATTATTTTCATGTTTATGAGTTCTGTCATCTCTGTCATTTCTGGTTCCATTTTGATTGATTGAATGATTTTTTACTTATTAAGGATCCCATTTTCCTGCTTCTTTGAAAGCGGATCATTTTTGATTGTATGACAGAGAATCTTGAGAATTTTACTTTGTTGGCTGCTGGACATTCATGTACTTAAAAAATATTCTTGAGCGTTATTGTGGGACATAGATAAATTTATAATAAACGTTGTAACAGTCTAATCTTTTTGAGACTTGTTTTTAAACTTCCTTAGGTGGAACCAGATTAGCCTTTATTCTAAAGCTGATTTTGCTCACTAGTGTGAGTCAATATCCTTCTGGGTGTTCCACCTGGTGCTCCACGTGTTATATCATTTTTCTACTCTGACTATTCCTGGCCTTGTGCAAGCTCCAATGATTGGTCTACTTTCCCCTTTTGGCTGGTTCTTCCCAGGGCCTTGAGTAATTTCCTCATATATGTATATATATATATATACAATGATCAGGATTCTTGAAGATTTGGTGGGGGTGGGGAGCTCTCTTTATCTGCGGTTCTCTTTGTCTCTGATTCTCTGCCAAAACTCTAGCTTTCTTGGTCTCTGTGAACCCCAGTTTTGCCTTCCCAACTCAGGAGAATCCTGGGCTCTACCTGCTTTCTTCCTCTGCACACTGCATCCTGGAAACTGTCTCTAGACAGTAAGCTACAGCAATCTTAGCACTCACTCCAGTGTTTATTCTCTCTCAGGAATCACTGTCTCATGCTGCTTGCTGTCCATTCTGAAAACCGTTGTTTCTTTTCTTTTTCTCTTATTTTTCAGTTGTTTGAGGCAAGAGGGCAATTCTAGTCTTTGGTATTTTATCTTGGCCAGAAGCAGAAGCCCTGAAATATCTTTTTTACTAAGTTCCCTGAAGCTACAGCCTGGGTAAGCACATGATTTGTATCTCTAAACACAGCACACACTGTTTAATCAACTGTTTTGTGACCACATAACATTCCACCTGGACTCGGTCAAAACCTCATTTTAAGGTCTATTGGCTGCCATATCCATTTTCATGTACAAATTTATGTATTAACCGTGGCTGTTTCAGTTGAAGTAACAGAAGTGCTACTCAAACTAGTTAGGGAAGAAGTCCTCCTAGCTATTTAGCTAAAAGTCCACAGAACAGGAGTGATTTCAGACGTGACAAGATAGGGGAGGGGGGGTTCTAATGATATTATGAAGTTTCCTTATCTCCATTTCTTGGAAATCTTGTTTCAAATGATTCTCGAATGGAAAGCAAGATTGCTATTGGCACTACAAGACATATCCTATCAGCTAACTGTTTCAAGATACATGTCTTATGAGTTTAAAATCCCTTAAAGAAAGAAGATGTCTTTTCTGATAGCAATTGTCAAAAAGTCCTCATGTTGGGTCAGATTAGCCAGACTCGATCACATGATCATTTTAGACCCAATCACTTTGACCTGGGGCAAGAGTTTCTTTCATTCTCCAGGACCAGTCATGTGCCCTCCTGAGTCACGTGAAATAGGTTATCCATAGGAAAGTGGGATTCTATTATCAGAATAAAGAGGTGAGTCCCTGTGCAAGACAGGGATGCACATATTAGACTTGGGGTATAAAATAAGAGCTTAGTTTTAGGAATAATGCAAAAACTCAATACCATATCAGATGCAAAAGATAGAGAGGACTCACCTCAAGATGAAGGCATCAGCTGAGCTATTGAATGAAAGCCTAAATCTCTTGTACTAAGAACAGTTTTGTCAAAGAATCTTGGGTGTGGTGAAGTCTACTAATTGAGGTTGGGTAACCTCATCAATGAAAAGAAGAGAGTATCAGAGCAGGGATGACCCATTTGCACCTTTAATACTGAGAGTCTATGATTCTATTAGAACATAATATAGAGGTAGTGCTTTCATTAGCAAAATGCTCCTGGCACATAAACTCACATTGGCGAAACATTGTTATTGATTTTCAAATTAGAGAAAGACATCATTCCTACGTGTCTCTCAACACAAGTTTACTAATATCAAATTGTTTGGATTTTTAAAAATCATTTTCAACATTAAAATGAGATAGAAATCTTGGCATTCTTGGGAATGGGATTAATAATTGTATTCCCTGCTATTCAACCTACAGGGCTTTCTGCTCAAATCCTGTTTGTTTCTTTAAAAACTCCCAGAAGTTAGTAGTGTCTGCCTGATGTATTATTGGTATAAAGGATTCTGAGTTTGTGTTTGGACTAAGCTGGAAAGAGTGACTTTTTGTTCCCATATTAGCTCTTGTGAGTATTAACATGACTTATGTTCTGAACCAAGAAAGGGTAACTGCATCTGGCTCTGGTTTTAATTGGTTTCTTGGCCTTGGATAAATCAGATAGAGTCACCCAAGTTTCTATTTCTACAAAGGAAAAGGCTTGTAACACTTACATATGCCACAGAGATTGGCTAATGATTAAACAATGTGTTGTTTGGGGGATATGTACATATACTATAAAACTTTTTTTTAATCAAGGAGAAAATAAAATTAAGGATAGTGATGATCTTTAGGGAGAAGGGGAGTCAGGAGAATGATAGAGGGGAGGATCTCACAGTTAGATGCAAAAGTATTAATAATAACACAGTTCTTAAGTTGTTTGGAGGTCTCATAAGTGTTTACTTCATAATTTATTACCTTTCATTACTTATGTAAGTATTATATATACCCTTTGAATGTATCAAAGTTGCATAATACAACATAAAATAATAATAAAATAAATTCCTTTAGGAAAATACTCTAGTATCTTGAATATAGGGCATTCAGAAGAGCAAAATGATTCAATTCAATTCCTCAACCTTATATACTTAGATTCTAAATTAGGCTCTTTTCTAGTTTAACATATACTGAAGAGGTTGCACAAGGTATCATGGAAGATGGGTGACACAAGCCTATTCTGACTTTCTTGTGGACGTTTAATTTATTTAAAACACAAAATGTACATATGCCTGTATTCTCAAATATGGGGATATAGAAGCTACGGCAAGCATAGGATTCCTACACTTACCTGTTTCTTCTTTCTTACCATTCCATTCTGTCTTCTTGGACTTGATTCCCCACACTCCACTGAGTAGCTCATATCAAGATCACAAAGGACTTCCATCTTGCCAAGTCCAATGGTTAGCTGTCTGATCTCAACATATTTGACCTCTCAGCAACTCTTACTGCAGACGAACACTCCTTCTTTCTGGAAACAACTTGTTCTCAGAGTTTTTCTCCTATCTCAACTGTTGCTATTTCTGATTGTCTTTTGCTGGCCTGGCTTCTTCCTTTCTTGATTTCTAAAAGTTGAATGACTTAGACTTTGTCCTCAACTCTCTTCTTTTTCTATGGTCTTTCACTAGGTGATCTTAAAATGTGCTGGTTAATCTCAAATATCTATCTCCAGCTGGGGCCTCTGTCCTCAGCTCCAAATTTGTGTATCCAACTGCTAGACTAACATATTCACTCACGCATCGAACAACCTCTAGAAGTCTGCTCATCCACCAGATTTTCCCCTCTCAGAATATGCTACATCTATCATGCTCTTATTTCAGACCACAAACTCCTTTGATTCTGTGCTTTCCTTCACATCCCACAAGCCATCCGTTATCAAGTACTGTCAACTCTGTCTCCAAAATACATCCAAAACATGATCACTTCTCATCAATTCCGCTGATATAATTCTGGTCCAAGCCTCCATCATATCTCACTTGGACTCTGCCTGCCCCAGCCAGAGTTAACTTTTTAAAACATAAATCTGATTATGCTATTCTACTGTGCAAATCCCTTTGCTGACTTGCCATTGGAATTACAATAAATTTCAAGTTTGGCCTTCCCATACCAAAAAGGCCTCCTTGCCAGCTCTTAGGTCTTATATTATACCACTTTTCCTCTTTCTCCCTGGTGTCTAACCACCCCAACCTTATCTGTACGCCATAAATGCACTTCTTGGGGTTTGTGCACTTGCTTTTCTCTTTGGTTGAAATGCCTCCCTTCTCCCCACTCCATCCCCTACTGTCATATGGTTTCTTCTTTGTTTTTTCAAGCCTAAACTCAGATGCCAGCTCTTCAGAGAGAACTTCCCTGGGGAACCAGGTAAAGTAGAACTTCCTCTCCTTCCCTTCACTAGTCACTTTCTATCTCATTGTGCTGTTTAACTTTCTTCATGGTACTTAAAATTATTTGAAGTGATCTTACTTATTTGTTTCTTTATCTGCTTATTTTCTATGTGTCTCCTTATCAGAATGTCATCTACATGAGGATGAAGACTTTGTCTTATTTATTGCCTTCCCCCCTGTATCCTGAGTAGTATCTATTACTCAAGATAGCTTGAGTGATAGGTGATCAATAAATACTTATTGACTGAATTGTTGAATGCTGAATGAATACATGAATAAATAGCTTAAAGTCATGCAGGCCTTGTCTCTGACCTAGACTCAGATTAAATGTTAAATTATATAACTCAATAAAATATTCTCAGAGTGTGATGATTTAATAAACACAAGGTGCATGCATCATTTTCTTTCGTGTAGAACAGGTCAGTTACACCAGAATTCTACCGCTCTTAGTCCTTCATTTTTGCGTGCTCTTTAATCCCATTTTGATGACATCTCCTACAAGACATTTAAACCTAAACAAAAAGACAAGAAGAAATTCTGCTTCCAGCCAGATTTATCGTCTGCCTAAAACAACCAAAAAAAATAAATAAATAAAATAAAAAAGAAAAAGGAAAAGGAAAGAAAGAAAAGAAGCAAGAAGGCACAAATGAAAGAAAAACAAACAGAATATACAAAAAATAGTTTCCAGTTTTCAAGATGCTGGACATCTGGCATTGAGATTCAGTGACCCCTGGGAGATAGCAAATGAGAGGTCAACCCTCTGACTACCCCAGTTTACGGCCCTGAGAGTTTCTATGCTGTAGTACAAGGAGGTAGAATCTGGCAAACTCCCTGAGTTGAGAAGATGATTCTGAGAGTCTTGGGAGACCAAGGCAGTTGGAGCTCCCAGGACAGGGTACTGGAGAGGAGAGCACTGCACAGAGAGAAAATTCCAGAGCTGTACTGAATGTTCCCCTCTAGTATTCAATGAGTACCGATCAATGCAGGCACCTGATAACAGAGCTTCAAAATACATGAAAAACCTGATGGAACTGCAAGAAGAACTAGACAAAAGTACAATTTTAATCAGAGATTTCAATATTCTTCTTTCAATAATTGATAAAACACAGAGACTTAAAATCAACAAGGACACAGAATGTTTGAACAAAGGTATCAATCAAATTGACCTGAAAATTATACAAGACATCACCAAACAACAGTGCAATACATGTTATTTTAAAGTTTACATATATATTTGCCAAGATAGACCAGATCCTGGGCCAAAACCCAGTCTCAATAAATTTAAAACTATTAGAATCATACAAAGTATGTTCTCTGACCACAATTAAATTAAATTAGAGATCAATAACAGAAAGAGAAACACTCAAACATTTGGTAACTAATACACTTCTAAATAACACATGGATAAACCAAAAAAATCAGGAGAAAATAGAAAATATTTGAACTGAATAAAGATGTTAATATCAGAATTTGCTAAAGCCGTGCATATATATATATATAAATCACTGACCTCTGTTTCCATCTTAAGAAACTAGAGGAAGAAGAGCAAATGAAATCTGAAGTAAGAGAAGGAAGAAAATAAATGATAGAAACATCAAAATGGAAAGCAATGAAATAGAAAACAGCAAAACCATTGAGAAAATCAATGAAACAAAAACCTAGTTCTTTGAGAAGATCAATAAAGTTGATAAGGCTCCCGGGAGACTGATGAAGAAGAAAGAGAAGACGCCAATGATCAATATTCAGGAACGAGAAAGGTGACATCATTATGGATTTTATAGATAGTAAAAAGATAATGAGAGAATATTATGAATAACATTGTACCTGTAAATTTTATGATTTAGATGAAACAGACAAATTCCTCAAAAGTCACAAACTACCAAAGCTTACTCAAAAACAAGTAGATAAACTGAATAGCTCTTTATCTATTGAAGAAACTGAATTTTGAGTTAAAAACTTACCTAAAAAGAAAACTCCAGGCCAAGACGGTTTCATTGGTGAATTCTCTCAAACATTTAAAGAGAATATAATACCAATTCTACCCAAACTCTTCCAGAAAAATTGAAGAGAAGGGAGTACTTGCAAGTCATTCCATAAGGCAACATTACCTGAGAGCAAAAGTAGACAAAAACATTACAAAAAAACCCGTACAGATCAATATCCCTCATGAACATAAATGAAAAAATTTTAAAGAAAATTTTAGAAATTAAATATACTAATATATAAAAAGGATAATACATCAGGACCAAATTAGGTTTAATCCCAGAAACGCAAGTTTGGTTCAACATTCAAAAATCAATCAATGTAAATGACCATATTAATAAACTAAAAAAAGCAAAATCATGAGATCATCTGAATAGATGTAGAAAAAACATTTGACATGTTAGTTACAGCTATTACACAGTAATAATGATATAAATTGTGAGATGTCAATATAATATACACTTGTCAGAACAGTGTGTGTATGTTTGCGTGTGTGTGTACGTGCACGTGTTTTTTCTTCTGGAACAATTTGAGCGTAAGGTGCATATACCATGCTCCTTTGCCTTCAAATACTTCAGAGTATGTTTCCTAAGAATAGAGGTATTCTCTTCCATAACTACAGTACTATTATCAACTTCAGTAAATTTAACATTGATACAATACTTTTACCTAATATACCATCCATATTCCAATTTTGTCACTTGGGTCAAGAATGTCCTTTATAGCTTTTTTTTCCTATCCAGAACAGGATCCTACACGCAGTCAGGAATTTAGTTACCATATTTCTTTAGCCTTCTTTTATCTGGAACATTTCCACACCCTTGGATTGTCTTTAATGATGTCAACATTTAAAAAATACATGTCTCCCCACCCTTTTCTAAATGGAATGTCCTTATTTGGGGTTGGTTGATATTTCCTAATGACTTGATTCAGGTTATTCTTTCTTCTTTGATGGTGCTGCAACTTTCTCTGTGTATCACAACTGCAGGCACGTGATGTCTGTCTAGCCCTCATAGTTGAGGTTAATTTTGATCACTCTCAAGGTGTTGCATTTCTCCAATATATAGTTGCTGCTTTTCACTCTTTACAACTAATAAGCAGTCTGTGGGGACACACTTTAAGACAAACCATGTAAATATCCTATTTGTTAACAAAATTTCCCCCTAGATTAGTATCCATTGATCATTCTAGTCTGATGCGATCTTTATTATGAAGTCACAAAATGGCTTTTTCAACTCCAGGACTCCTGCATTTACCAGTCGGCATTCCACTCTCTACTGTAAGCAACAGTTTCCCTTTTTTTGGTTTATTTATATTGCTAAGAACTGATAGATGACTCTTGTTTCAATGATTTATAATTCATTATTTTGATGGTCATTCTCTCCCCCCAATCCCAAGTTTTGACTCCTCAATTTGGCACCTGTGTCCTTGTGACGCAACTTAGCATTTTTTACTTATGGCATAGCAGTACGTTCCAGGCTCCCCTTGAACATCCCCTGCCCTAGCCCTAGAATTAGCCATTTCTCCAAGGATCCCTGGTTCCTTTTAATGGACAGTGACACTAAGGACAAAGATCTGGGTTCTAGAAGATAGTCAATATATTTTAATACTTTTCCTATTAATTAAAAACATTATTTCAGCACTAATGGAAATAGATTACCTGAGTCTGAGGTTACCATTTGCTATCTTCCCTCTATTCTTTGTTTGAATATTTTAAAATGCTTAAAGTTATTTATTTTTTAAAATAAAATAATACATGTTCATTGTAAGAAGGAATTAAAACAATTGAGACAGATGTGAAGAAGCAAAATAACCAAACCAAAAAACACCTAAATTCTCATCAGCCAGCCCTTATACTCTAAACATTTGGCTTATCTGTTTCACAGCTGGGTGTTGTGCTGAAGACTTATGGGAGTAATCTACTGACTACATAAATTGTGCCTTTTTTTCTCTGCTTTAACCAGAAGGTCCCTTTGTCTGATCTCGGGATAGAGGAGATGAGTACAAGGAAGGGTGGGAATAATTTATCAATGATGAATGTAAGGTATACCTCCCTCCCTACCCGTAGTTAAGTAGGGGTTTATGCTTCCAGGCTATAGATCTCTCCTAACACAACATTATTGGAGAAAGGAAGTAAATAAGCATTTTGTGTTCCACAGTCTAAAAGGGTAGGTGACGGAACTTTGGGGGCTATGAGGAGTGAAAGGAAGGTGGCATTATCTAAGTCCACTAGACAAATGGTTAACAGACTGCCAAGTTCCCGCAGAGACTGGCAGCCCTAGTCTGATGTTGAGGAGCCGTAGGTGATGAAAGAATACACTATGGCACAAGATGCTACCGATGGGGAGATGGCAGGTGCCACTATGCTGTGTTGACCATCGGCCCTGCTTTACTTGTTTTCTGGTCATCATGTGCTAAGGACTCTTCTTAAAGAAGTTTCTGAACTTCAGAGGCATCACCAGTGGGTCAACTAGTCACTCTCATGAGGAGCCCCTAGTGGCTTTTACACAACTTATAGAGATCTTTCTCTAACGTATTTGATAATTTATTTCATTAAAGGAGAATAAAATATAATTTAACTCATAAAACCAGAATTTTTCAGTGTTTACTACATATCAGTTACTGTGCACTATACTAAGGATTCGAATATGAAAAAAGTCTCTCTACCTTATAGTGCTTCTGGAATATCATTGGCTTCACAAAGTTGGAAGAGAGTACATTTGGAACATAGGAGAAACTGCATCTAAGTCAAAGATGACAGGAGACACAAATTGGGGTGACTCAACAGTTCCTGGTTCCCATAGTGGCTGAGTTTGGTCTATCTGCCGTCTCATCTAGCCATGTTATCTCTGCGTGGAATTTGAAATGTAAGCATAAATGGAAAGCTCTTGGTGGTAAGTCATCTTAGGGTGGGACTCTGGAGAGAAGATTCAAAAGCTTTTGGGGTAGAGGTCCCTGGAGCTGTTCTTGTTTCTGTTGTTCCCAAGGGTGAGATGTTCAGCTCTTCCTGAGATTTCTGGGAGGAATCCAGGATCCTTCAAATCGATCTTCTGTTTCCATTCCTTAGCCACAATCCATTTCTGTCCTTTGCAACCCATCCTTTGCAATGAAATTTACCAGGTACTGGAGGTTCCAGAATAGAGGCAGCATTTGAGCTGAGACTTGAAGGATAATTGAATTTTTTTGCAAGACATGAATTTTTTAGATAGACATCTAGGCAGAGAATATAGATTTTTGATCTGCATGTTGGCTATCTGTCAGAACCTGGATTAGTTTCCTCCAGGATAGTCACTTGGAATCTGACTGCTCAGGGTGAACAACAGGGGCAAAAACTATTGAAATTAAACGTGAAGAATCTGAGAGAGATTGTAGTGAAAGCGTGTCTCTTTTCTTTAGCAATCCATATACTCCAAGTTTTTGAGCAGATGCAAAGTAGAGATGTATGTTCTTGGTGTTGTCAGTATAATACTAGTTATTTCATGTCAAGAGAAGTTTATATACTTAAATTATGCGATTTAAAAAAGTTATATTTTACATATAAAAATGGTGAAATTTAAATCGTTTAACCAGAATATTCAAAACTGATCATTTACTTGCAAACATGATCTGGAAATGCAATAGAATCTAAATAGTGGGGCCGGCCTGGTGGTGCAGCGGTTAAGTGCTCATGTTCCACTTCTCGGTGGTCCGGGGTTCACCGGTTTGGATCCCGGGTGCCAACATGGCATGGCTTGGCACGCCATGCTGTGGTAGGTGTCACACATATAAAGTGGAGGAAGATGGGCATGGATGTTAGCTCAGGGCCGGTCTTCCTCAGCGAAAAGACGAGGATTGGCAGCGGTTAGCTCAGGGCTAATCTTCCTCAAAAAAAAAAAAAGAATCTAAATAGTCTATTAAATGTAGCCAAAAATGTAGGCAAAATTTTTGACTCTAGTAAAGCTTACAAAATAGGTGATTGAATTAAGGTCTCATTTGTTTATTACAGAGATTAGGCAAGCAGGTAACCAAATCAATCAGTTGATTTACTTGCTTTAGTCAAGTAAGTCAACCAAACTGAAGACAAAAAGTCAATTGTATAGATAAAAATAAGATAAAATCAATACTGGATTGAAGAAATGTTCCTTTTTGAGAGCAATTGGGTTGGTATAGCTAGAAAGAGCTGAAGAGTTGAAGGTAAAATGATGAAAAGTTTTGATCTTAAAACTTTTTGGCCGAATCCTTCTGTTCCAGTCATTCTACCCACACAGCATCTGGGTATTTCTGCAGAGGCTTCTCGGGATCAGAAAGTAGAAGGGTCAGGGTAGTGGAGAGAAATCAGTAACTTTTTTCCCAGGAGCATAATGTAGCACGCTCAGACTCGCTCTCCCTAGGAATGTAACATCATGGCAGGAATTTGCCAAGCTAATCTAATTTTGCCATGTAATTCACAGATTTAAACACATCACCTCTCTTCAGACCCTCCAAAGAAACCTCAAGGATTTACAGCTTTTTCTGTCTGAGGGATTTGGAGTATTTTCTGACCTAAATTCCTGGTCTATTGGAGATTACTTTGACAACTTCTTAAATTTAGGATTTGTGTGTCTAAAACCCCACAGGACCTCAAGGCACGAGAGCAAATTCTCGGGAGCCTCTTAACTGTGGAGTGCCCGCGCGCTCTGCTAACAGATCCAGCAGCCGTACAAATCTTATGTTAGAATCTTGTCAGAGAAATGCAGTTAAGGACCAGGGGAAATTAAGGGAGACTTCAGATGCATTTGTGCTCAAATAGATTACACTGACGGACTCAACAGAAGCATCTTGTCTTTAAATATTTAGAATTTTGCCCGTGTAGACATTAACCGAAGGAGTCTGTCAACATGGCTTGTCTTCAGAACTCCAATAAATAAATATAGCCCGGGTTGTGAGATAGGTATCAAAAGATTTGGCTATCATCTTGTTTTTAAATTTTGAGGCTTTTGAAATATTTACATAGGAAGTAAAAAATCAATAATATATGCAGATGTTCGAAAAAATCAAAAAGTACCAATAAGCTCAAAATGCAAAATAAGTCCCTGACCAACCCGCATTTCTTGCTACTCAGATACAATCTTTGGACTTTTTTTTAGCTGTTTCTTCTATTAAGTCTATATTTCTAAATGACAAACTTATACTACTATTGCTTCCACTTACTAATTTATGCATTCTGTTATGATAGATGTTATACTACCTTATCCCTCCTGCCATCCATCTCCCATCATATGCTCCTATTTTTAAGTACATCAATACTTAGTGTAAAATCGTTATAGCCTTGTAAATACTATTTCCGGTAGACTGAAAGCATATGCTATGATACATTTCCCCTTTTGCAGCAATTTTTTTACCCGGTCAAATTTTTCCCTTGTAGCACTTACCTCTCTTACCCTGCCCTCAACCAGGATGCTCCCTTATATTAAACTGAACTACTGAACAGTTTTTTCCAGAAGACATGTGACTGAGCCCTCTCAGTTCTCTCACTCCAATATGGGCTGCATGGCCCATTACCTGGGATCCCTCTTTGCTGCGTTATTGGATTGGTTGCATTTTTCCTCACATTTCATATTTTCTTCTTTTTCATTTGACTCCCTCATTTTGCTGGAGCCCATTCTTCAGTGGCTCCTTTTGAGAGTGCACGGAAGGTAAATTATATTATTCTCTGCATATCTGAATGTGTCTTTATTCTATGCTCATCTTTGAATGATAATTTGAGACTGAAAATTATTTTGCTTCTTCATGTTGAAGGTGTTGCTCCATTGTCTTTTAACTGACAATGCTATTTCTTGAGAAGTGAATGCCATTCTCAGCCCCAATCTTTTTTGTGTGACCTAAGGTTTTTATATTGGAAATGTCTAGTATCTTCTCCATTCCTGACACATTGTTGTGGGTCTTTTTCCATTTAACGTGCCACTCATTTGGCGGCCTCTTTCAATCTGGAAACTGATATCCTTTCCTTATGGGAAATATTCTCATATTGTTTCTCTGACTATATCTCTTCCACAGTTTCCTCTCATCTCTCTTTCTGGAATTTATCCCAGTTGGATGTAGGACTTTCTAACTTGAATCTCCATGCTTTATCTTTTTTCTTATATTTTCTACCTTTTCATTTCTTTAACTTTCTGAGAGTTTTCAATGACTTTATCTTCCACTTCCTTGAATTTTGATAATAATATTTTTAATTTCAATATTCTTTGTTTTTGTTTCTTTTTTCATATAATTCTTTTCTTGTTTTATGCATGCATTGTTTTCTTATCTTTTTGAGGATTCTAATTATAGGTTTTTGGGTTTGTTTTTTTTTTTTATTTTTTTTTATTTTTTTATTTTTTTATTAATGTTATGATAGATTACAACCTTGTGAGATTTCAGTTGTACATTTTTGTTAGTCATGTTGTGGGTACACCACTTCCCCCTCCGTACCCTCCCCCCACCCCCCCTTTTCCCTGGTAACCACCAATCAGATCTGCTTCTCAATATACTAATTTCCACCTATGAGTGGAGTCATATAGAGTTCGTCTTTCTCTGACTGACTTATTTCGCTTAACATAATACCCTCGAGGTCCATCCACATTGTTGTGAATGGGCCAATTTCGTCTTTTTTTATGGCTGAGTAGTATTCCATTGTGTATATATACCACATCTTCTTTATCCAATCATTAGTTTCTGGGCATGTAGGCTGGTTCCACGTCTTGGCTATTGTAAATAATGCTGCAATGAACATAGGGGTGCAACGGACTCTTGAGATATCTGATATCAGGTTCTTAGGATAGATACCCAGTAATGGGATGGCTGGGTCATAGGGTATTTCTATTTTTAACTTTTTGAGAAATCTCCATACTGTTTTCCATAGTGGCTGTACCAGTTTGCATTCCCACCAACAGTGTATGAGGGTTCCTCTTTCTCCACAACCTCTCCAACATTTGTCGTTCTTGGTTTTGGATGTTTTTGCCAATCTAACGGGGGTAAGGTGATATCTTAGTGTAGTTTTGATTTGCATTTCCCTGATGATTAGCGATGATGAACATCTTTTCATGTGTCTATTGGCCATATTCATATCTTCTTTTGAGAAATGTCTGTTCATGTCCTCTGCCCATTTTTTGATCGGGTTGTTTGTTTTTTTGTTGTTAAGCAGTGTGAGTTCTTTGTATATTATGGAGATTAACCCTTTGTCGGATAAGTGGCTTGTAAATATTTTTTCCCAATTAGTGAGCTGTTTTTTTGTTTCAATCCTGTTTTCCCTTGCCTTGAAGAAGCTCTTTAGTCTGATGAAGTCCCATTTGTTTATTCTTTCTATTGTTTCCCTCAACTGAGGAGTTACAGTGTCCGAAAAGATTCTTTTGAAACTGATGTCAAAGAGTGTACTGCCTATATTCTCTTCCAAAAGACTTATTGTCTCAGGCCTAATCTTTAGGTCTTTGATCCATTTTGAGTTTATTTTGGTGTGTGGAGAAAAAGAATGGTCAATTTTCAATCTTTTGCATGTGGCTGTCCAGTTTTCCCAGCACCATTTGTTGAAGAGACTTTCTTTTCTCCATTGTAGGCCCTCTGCTCCTTTGTCGAAGATTAGCTGTCCATAGATGTGTGGTTTTATCTCTGGGCTTTCAATTCTGTTCCATTGATCTGTGGACCTGTTTTTGTACCAGTACCATGCTGTTTTGATCACTGTAGCTTTGTAGTATGTTTTGAAATCGGGGATTGTGATTCCGCCGGCTTTGTTTTTCTTGCTCAGGATTGCTTTAGCAATTCGCGGTCTTTTGTTGCCCCATATGAATTTTAGGATTGTTTGTTCAATTTCTGTGAAGAATGTTCTTGGGATTCTGATTGGGATAGCATTGAATCTGTATATTGCTTTAGGTAGTATGGACATTTTAACTATGTTTATTCTTCCGATCCATGTGCAAGGGATGTCTTTCCATCTCTTTATGTCATCGCCTATTTCTTTCAAGAGAGTCTTGTAGTTTTCATTGTATAGATCCTTCACTTCCTTGGTTAAGTTTATCCCAAGGTATTTTATTCTTTTCGTTGCTATTGTGAATGGGATAGAGTTCTTGAGTTCTTTTTCTGTTAGTTTATTGTTAGTGTATAGAAATGCTACTGATTTATGCACGTTAATTTTATACCCTGCTACTTTGCTGTAGTTGTTGATTATTTCTAATAGTTTTTCTGTGGATTCTTTGGGGTTTTCTATGTATAAGATCATGTCGTCTGCAAACAACGAGAGTTTCACTTCTTCGTTACCTATTTGGATTCCTTTTATTTCTTTTTCCTGCCGAATTGCTCTGGCCAGCACCTCCAGAACTATGTTGAATAGGAGTGGTGAAAGTGGGCACCCTTGTCTTGTTCCTGTCCTCAGAGGGATGGCTTTCAGCTTTTGTCCATTGAGTATGATGTTGGCTGTGGGTCTATCATATATGGCCTTTATTATGTTAAGGTACTTTCCTTCTATACCCATTTTACTGAGGGTTTTTATCATAAATGGGTGTTGGATCTTGTCGAATGCTTTCTCTGCATCTATTGAGATGATCATGTGGTTTTTGGTTTTCATTTTGTTAATGTAGTGTATCACGTTGATTGACTTGCGGATGTTGAACCATCCCTGTGTCCCTGGTATAAATCCCACTTGATCATGGTGTATAATCTTTTTGATGTATTGCTGTAATCGGTTTGCCAAAATTTTGTTGAGGATTTTTGCATCTATGTTCATCAGTGATATCGGCCTGTAGTTCTCCTTCTTTGTGTTGTCCTTGTCAGGTTTGGGGATCAGAGTGATGTTGGCTTCATAGAATGTGTTAGGGAGTTCTCCATCTTTCTCGATTTTCTGGAACAGTTTGAGGAGAATAGGTATTAAGTCTTCTTTGAATGTTTGGTAGAATTCTCCAGAGAAGCCGTCTGGTCCTGGACTCTTGTTTTTGGGGAGGTTTTTGATTACCGTTTCTATTTCCTTACTTGTGATTGGTCTATTCAGATTCTCCATTTCTTCCTGATTCAGTTTGGGGAGATTGTAGGAGTCTAGGAATTTGTCCATTTCTTCCAGGTTGTTCAATTTGTTGGCATATAGTTTTTCATAGTATTCTCTTATGATCTCTTGTATTTCATTGGTATCTGTTGTGATTTCTCCTCTGTCATTCCTGATTTTATTAATTTGCGATTTCTCTCTTCTTTTCTTGGTGAGTCTGGCTAGGGGTTTGTCAATTTTGTTAATTCTTTCGAAGAACCAACTCTTTGTTTCATTGATCCTTTCTATTGTCTTTTTTGTTTCAATATCGTTTATTTCTGCTCTTATTTTTATTATTTCCCTCCTTCTACTGACTCTGGGCCTTGTTTGTTCTTCTTTTTCTAGTTCTGTTAGGTGTCGTTTGAGGTTGCTTACGTGAGCTTTTTCTTGTTTAGTGAGGTGAGCCTGTATTGCGATGAATTTCCCTCTTAGGACTGCTTTTGCTGCATCCCAAATGATTTGGTATGTCGTGTTCTCATTTTCATTTGTCTCCAGATAATATTTGATTTCTTCTTTAATTTCTTCAATGATCCATTGTTTGTTGAGAAGCGTGTTGTTTAGTCTCCACATTTTTGCACCTTTCTCTGCTTTTTTCTTGTAGTTGATTTCTAGTTTAATAGCGTTATGATCAGAAAAGATGCTTGATATTATTTCAACTCTCTTGTATTTATTGATGTTTGCTTTGGTTCCCAAAATATGGTCAATCCTTGAGAATGTTCCATGTGCACTTGAGAAGAATGTGTAACCTGCTGTTTTTGGATGAAGTGTTCTATATATATCTATTAAGTCCATCTGGTCTAATTTTTCATTTAATTCTAATATTTCCTTGTTGATTTTCTGTCTGGATGTTCTGTCCATTGGTGTTAATGGTGTGTTGAGGTCCCCTACTATTATTGTATTGTTGTTGATGTCTTCTTTTAGTTCTATTAAGAGTTGCTTTACAAATTTTGGTGCTCCTGTGTTGGGTGCGTATATATTTATAAGTGTTATGTCTTCTTGGTGGAGAGTCCCTTTTATCATTATATATTGTCCCTCTTTGTCTTTCTTTATCTGTTTTGCTTTGAAATCTACCTTGTCTGATATTAGTATAGCGACACCTGCTTTCTTTTGTTCATTATTAGCTTGGAGTATTGTTCTCCATCCCTTCACTCTGAGTCTGTGTTTGTCTTTGGGGCTGAGGTGTGTTTCCTGGAGGCAGCATATTGTTGGATCTTGTTCTTTGATCCATCCTGCCACTCTGTGTCTTTTGATTGGGGAGTTCAATCCGTTTACATTTAGAGTGATTATTGAGACGTGGGGGCCTACCACTACCATTTTGTGTCTTGTTTTCCGGTTTTCTTCAGTTTCCTTTGTTTCTCGTCCCATGGTTTAATCTGTTCTGATGTAGAGCTGCTACTCTCTGTTGTTGTCCTTCTACTTATCTCCTCTGCTCTTGGTTTTGTAGTCCCTTTCCTTTTTTGGATTTTTCAGGAATGAGGGTTTTCCTGAGGATTTCCTGAAGAGGAGGTTTTGTGGCAATGAACTCCCTTAATTTTTGTTTATCTGGGAAAGTTTTTATTTCTCCATCGTATTTGAAGGATATTTTCGCTGGGTAGAGAATTCTCGGCTGTAGGTTTTTGTCCTTCAGATTATTGAATATATCATTCCACTCTCTTCTAGCCTGTAAAGTTTCTGCTGAGAAATCTGCTGATAGCCTGATGGGGGTTCCTTTGTAGGTTAGTTTCTTTTGCCTGGCTGTCCTTAATATTTTCTCCTTGTCGTTGACTTTTGCTAGCTTCACTACTATATGCCGTGGAGTTGGTCTTCTTGCATTGATAAAGTTTGGAGATCTATTGGCTTCTGTCACCTGAAGATCCATCTCCCTCACCAGATTTGGGAAGTTCTCAGCCATTATTTCTTTGAATAGGTTTTCTGCCCCTTTCTCCTTCTCTTCTCCCTCTGGTATACCTATAATCCTTACGTTGCATCTCCTAATTGTGTCTGATAATTCTCGGAGAGTTTCTTCATTTCTTTTAAGTCTTGCTTCTCTCTCCTCCTCTGCCTGCAACAATTCTATATTGCCATCTTCCAAATTGCTAATTCTTTCCTCCATATTATCGGCCCTACTGTTCAGAGCATCTAGATTTTTCTTAATCTCCTCTATTGTGTTCTTCATTTCCAGTATTTCTGTTTGGTTCTTCTTTATCGTATCAAACTCTTTTGTGACATAGCTCCTGAACTCGTTGAGTTGTCGGTCAGAATTCTCTCTTAACTCAGTGAGTATTTTAATGATGGCTGTTTTGAAGTCATCATCATTTAGGTTATATATCTCATTTTCTTTGGGATTGTTTTCTGTGTATTTGTTACTTTCTTTCTGTTCTGGAGATTTGATGTATTTTTTCATATTGCTTGATGATGTTGATTTGTGCCTCCGCATGGAGATAGAGTTTAGTTGCTCCTTTCACTTGTTTCAGCTGCTGCGGTGGGGGGAGCAGCTGTTTATACTTCACCAACCAGGAACCCTGTCCGTAGTTGCTAACTGGGCCTGGGCCCCTCTTCGTAGCCACAGTGGCCCTTTGGATTCCCTCCTCTGCTGTGGGGGCCGTCACGGGGGGCTTCAGACTGCAGGTGCCTACTGTTGTTGCCCACCTAGATGCGCTCTCTCCTTGGGGTCTGCACCGGTGTTATGGGCTTTTCCAGCGGCCAGGGGTGGGATCACTTTTATTTGTCGCTCGGTTGCTGTCGGCACCCACCAAATCTCACTTGTCCTCTATGGGTCGCAGGAGAGCTATTGGCATCTTCTACAGTCTGTGGTTAGTACACCTAGCTATGCTGCTTTTGCCCTGGGGTCTTCCAGCCTTGTGGCTGGCGGCTGGGTGCCTTCTACTGGTGCTGTGCAGAGGCTTTCCCTAAGGCTTCTGTGAGCCTGTAGGGTTTCCCCCTAGGCTACTAAGCTGGGTCTCTGGAACTCTCTCCAGCCCCAGTCCTCTCCGAGATCTCCGGCAATCCCTAGCCTCACCTGGTGGGCAACGGCAGCTGGGGGTCGCCCCGCCCTCTGGGCTTCTCTCCGGGCCTCTGCCGGGAGCTCTGAATGCTCAGCGTGGCCCCTCTGCTACCGGCAGACAGAGAGTTTTGTCTGCTGCCCGGGCGGAGCTCCGGCGCTTCTCCACCGGATCGCCGGACCCGCCTTTGAAAGTTCCCCCGCCCCGGTCCTCTCCGAGATCTCCGGCAATCCCTAGTCCCACGGGGCGGGCAACGGCAGCTGGGGGTCGCCCCGCCCTCTGGGCTTCTGTCCGGGCCTCTGCCGGGAGCTCTGAATGCTCAGCGTGGCCCCTCTGCTACTGGCAGACAGAGAGTTTTGTCTGCTGCCCGGGCGGAGCTCCGGCGCTTCTCCACCGGATCGCCGGACCCGCCTTTGAAAGTTCCCCCGCCCCGGTCCTCTCCGAGATCTCCGGCAATCCCTAGTCCCACGGGGCGGGCAACGGCAGCTTTTTGCTTCCTACACACTCTGTTTTCCGTATACAATTTTTTAAATGTCAGGTTTTAAATTTTTTAAAAATTATTTTGGAGATTTCTTAACTGTCTGGCAATCTTTTAGTATCCATTCATATTTAAGAGTGAGGCATTACAAAGTCTGATTAAAAGATTCTAAAAATGTGGGCTTTATTGGGGGCTGGCCCAGTGGTGTAGTGGCTAGTTCATGCACTCTGCTGTGGCAGCCAGGGTTTGTGGGCCTGGACACTGCTCATCAAGCCATGCTGTGGTGGTGTCCCACATACAAAATAGAGGAAGATTGGCACAGATGTTAACTCAGAGACAACCTTCTTCAAGCATAAAGAGGAAGATTGGCAACAGATGTTAGCTCAGGGCCAATCTTCCTCACCAATAAAAACCACACACACACACAAATGTGGGCTTTAACTTTTGGTAGATTTTATTTTGTTGGGTTTGAGCAGAGATCCAGCCATTTTACTGAGGAAACTCAAAGTGCCAGTTCTCTGGGTCTACACGGCTTCTCTCATAGAAAACTCCCATCTCCTTCATGGGACCCGATGTTCAAGTTGCCAGCATTGTGTACAAAGATGTAATGGGAAGGGGGGTTGGGAGATCCACATATGGCCTGTCAATTGATTTCCTAATATCAATCTCATATCCCATCCCTGCCTCTAGCTGGCTACGAGACCAGAGTGCCTCTCATCCAAATTCTGTAAAGAAGGAAACTTTAGTCTCCTGACTGGGATTGTTGGGGATGGCTGTGTCGGGGTGGAAGATTTGTGGAATTCTGCTTGTGAGTAGTCAGGGGAGACTGACCACTCCATTCATTGACTTCAACCCATATCTTCCTTTATAACTCTTCACCTCATCCTCTCCCTCATTCATGGCGGCTGATTTCAAGTCCTTCCAGTTATCACTTTTGCCTACTCTTTGGAATTTGACTTTTTCCAACTGGATCATTGGTTTTCATTTCTCCCTTCATTTTTGCCTTCTCAAATTTTATTGAGCTCTGTCATCCACTAATATTACTTCTTCCATTCTGGTGATTTTGATCATTTTATTCCTTTATCTTAGAGGGGTCTTGGGAGGGAGAAGAGATAAACACGGGTGCCGAATGCCATGTCTTTAACTGAAATCTTACACCTCTTGTTTTCTGTTTAGGAAATCGCTTCCCACCCTTTCCATCTGCCCCAATTTCATGTGGTTTTATTGGGATCACCAATCATAAAAGGCTTCCCCCTGACCACAGAGGTGAGCATGTCACACAGGGCTGGTTAGTTATAGCCTCTATACCTTTGCAATGTGATTTTTTTCAGGTGTAGATATGACTCAGGAAAGAATAATCAGATGGTGCTGGAGGAAACACAGCCTTCCTTCTAAAGGTCGTAGAAACTTGATCCAGATGCACTTCTGGAGCTGCCGGTGGTCACATATCTCCACATGGAGAAAACTTGTCTGAGGCAAGAGAAAATAATGTCAAGCTGAAATGAGGGATTAACGAAGAATTAGTGTGGCAAGAATAGTGTTTGAGTTCTGGGACCCAGTCATGCCTAAGCTTGCTTCACCTTTGAAACTTTACAGAGATGAGCAAATAATGAGACAGTTCTTTTCAACTTAGACAAGATTGAAATTTCTTTCTATCCCTTGTAATCTAATGTGTCCTGACTAATGCAATGTTCTTCTATGGAGCATATTTAGGGTTTTGGTAGTAATATCTTGCCTTTTTCTGAATAGAAATAAAATATTTTAAAACAATATAAGGTATTAAAACTCTTACATTCATACAAAACAAACACAATTCAAACTGGTCTGAGCAAATCATGACTTAAATAGAAATGAAAAGTTAAGGGATTGATCAGGCACCACTGGATCTAGGTGTTCAAAAAAATGTCTTTAGAATTTGTCTCTCTTGCTCTTTGCTCTGCTCTCCTCTGAGGTGGCATTGACCTCAGACAGTCTCTTTCTGTGTAGTGGTAAGATTCTATTAGCACTAATCTTAAATCCTATCCACCTAGAAAACCCTGAAAGAAAGAGAACCCTTTTTCCAGGGTGACTCAGCCTGGATCTCTTATCCATCCCTGGACCAATTGCTGTGACCGATGAGGGGTGGTGGTGGTGGAGTCAGCCCGGCCTCAACCACACGGAGGCAGTCGGATATGATTTTGAATGGAGTTAGAAAAAAGCACAAGCCAAATCTGCCGGAAGAGATTTAGACATGGGAGAAACCTAATAAGGATGAGCTGATAAATGACCTTGTAGAAAAGCGGTTAAGAAAGTGATAATAAAGCAGCAGAAAGAAGAAAGTAACAGGAAAAAAAAAAAAAAAGAAGAAAGGAGAAATGCTGAGCTGAGGCAACTCCCATGGTGAAGTTATGAAAAAAGCAAAAAGAACTTTGTGGAGAGAATAAAGACAGGCCATCTTTGCTTGGACGTGTGGTTAGACCATGTATTGAATATAGACAATGTTTTGATTGAGGTTAATTTCTTCTATAAGATGCTTCTCTTATCTACCCAGAAATGGATACTGAAGGAAATTTATAATTATATTTGCTGATCTATCCAAGCGGCATAAATATGAATGATGGCCAACTGGTGAAATTGTGAACTAAATCACAATTTATTTGTAGTAGAGAAGGGAAATATATTCATTGAAAGAAAGGGGTAAATGTTTTCAGTGCTCTGGAAGTAGAGTTCTAATTAATTTATAGATTTAAAAGGCCACTCTGACTCAGTCTCATAATTTGAGTAATAAAACTCTTCTAATGGCTTTACAACAGATTTGTAAAATAAATGAGCAAACTTAATCAAACCACAATGCTTGGCCAATACAAATGTTTCCATTGTCAGAAATTTACTCTATCAATTGAGACATTTAGCTGTGAATTTGGGTGGCTACATGCTTCATATTCCATGAATATATTAGCTGGAGCTTCATAAATGCATTCTCTATAGTGAGTTAAGAAAGGCGTATCCTTAGCAATCAGCTGAAGTAAAAAAAAAAAAAAGATCTTTCTTTTCTTTTGATAATAATGAACAACAATTTCTTTGAAGTTCCATAGAGATATATAGAAAATGAATTTTTAAAAGACTCTCTGGGATATTATAAATGAGTTAATGTTTCACCATTTACTATTATTTCAATTGACTAGAACAAATATACAGACGTGTCCATTTATTAGATGTTTTAGGGATCTGTGACTTTAACTTGGAAACATGAAGGCAGACAAGGTTATCGATCTATACTGTACGCCTAAAAATTATAGGCCAGGGGCCGGCCCCTTGGCTGAGTGGTTAAGTTCACGTGCTCTGGTTCCACGGCCCAGGGTTTTGCCGGTTCAGATCCTGGGCGTGGACATGGCACCACTTATCGGGCCATGTTGAAGCAGCATCCCACATGCCACAACTAGAAGGACCCACAACTAAAACGTAAAACTATGTACTTTGGGGATTTGGGGAGAAAAAGCAGGAAAAATAAATTATAGGCCAGAAACATAATTTAATTGTAGTCTATAGTTGTTTCCTTGAAGAAACAGACCCAGACGGTGCCAAGGGGCTATCCACAGTGAGGGAGAGGTACCAAGGAACCCCTCCTGCCCGTCAGGCTCCAGTGGGGCTGACGTCCTCCATATGGACCTAAAATTCATTCTATAAGCAAAAAGTTCATTATATATTATTATGGGGTCACGGACTTCTTTGAGAATCTGATGGACGTCACAGACCTTCCCCCCAGTAAAATGCACATATGCACACACATACACACATGGCATATGTGATTTCTGAGGGTCAGCTCTGAAGCTCGGAATCTTTGAATCAGACTAAGTTCTCTTATGTACAAAACAAAGGATATTTCCTCCAGAATATAAGTGTTGAAATGAACATGTAAAACAAGACCTTTGGTGAGAACAGATAGATTCATACCTTTATTAGTTGGGTGAGACGTTTACCATTGACTCCAGGGGAGGTGGGAGGTGTAGAGGCAACCAAGTACCCTTGCTACCCCAGAGGGTGGCAGGCTGTGGGAGTGGAAGCCCTGGAGGATGCTGACAAGATTGGGTGGAGATTTGGGGGTTGGGACTTGACAGTAGGAGAGATTATTGGGTGAAAAGTCTGTAATCCATGTGGAAGCTGAGAGGGAAGCAAAGGGGAGAGAGAATTTGTAAGGTGTTTACTGTGCATGAAAGAGGCCCTACCTGTAAACTTTATGCGGCAACTTTGAACAGACTTGTCAAGTTTTAGTAAAGCTGAAAACGCAAATGCTCTATAACTCAGCATACCTACTCCTACAGAAACTCTCGTACACACAAACAGAGAACTGCTTATAACAGCATTGCCAATGGTAGCAAAAAAATAGGAAATATAAATATCTATCAATATGCGAATGGATAAATAAATTGTGAACTAGTCACAACACCAGTGAAATGTAAGGAAGCAGAGCTGCATATATCAACATGACACAATCTGAAAATATAATATTGAGTAAAAGAAAGCAATTTAATGTTATATTATATATATACATATATATATACATACATACACAGACACACACATAAAGCTTAAAACATGCACAATCATAACATTATGGAAATTTAAGTATATAGTAAAAAAACAAAGACATGTGTGGAAATAATCAACACCAAATTCATGAAAAGGGTTACCTCTCGGAGGGAAGGACGGGTATTCCATCAGAGATGAGTACACAGGTGGCTTTAACTCTGTTAGTACTTTTTTCTTAAGGTGGGTAGTGGGTACACTTGTGTTTGTTGTATTAGTCTTTGTCATTTATGTATGCATTAATTATTTTAAAAGAAAAATTGAGGATAAACTAGTAGGCTTCATAAGACTGAATGAGAAGCAAAAGGTAAAAAAAAAAAAAAGTAATTCATTGATGAAAGTTTTGCCAACATTGTGAACTAAGTAAACATAGATGGGTTCTCATAACATAACCCATAAAAATGTTGGTAAACTTAAAAAATTTGTGAATATATAATCAAACACAAAATATAGAAAGGGAAGTCTTTAGGTGGCAGACATGCAGAGAAAAATCAAAGCTAAAGCAATGAGCAAAGGCTGAAGTTAATCTGGAGCTGTGGGCTGGGATTCTGATGCTCTGTTGGAATAGAAGTGGCCTTAGTCCTGAGAAGATACAGAAAATGGAAGCGAGACCACTGGAAAAGGACTGGACCTTGGGTGAACTGCCCCATTTGTTAAAAGGGGACCAAACTCTGCCCATTGACTGAGGGGAAATCATGAAGATGCTTTCTTTTGTCCTGTGCCTTGAGTGGCAAAAGAAAAGTCATACATAAGAAATTATAATTCTAAGCTTACACCACCCCCAGATATGGGGTATAAATTTGTAATACATCATGGCTAAGAAACTCACAAGCTGAGAACCTACATAAAAAATGTATTTAGGATCATTGAAACCTGTTTAGCTCCAGGAGAAACAAGTACGAAATAATTCTGTAAGATACTTTCCTGACAAAAGGCACTCTAAAATAAAAAATAATAATTCCTTCTGTAGATTAGCTCACAATAAAAAGTACACACCACACAAAAAATAAATCAGTTGAGTGAACATTGACAAATGCAACAAACAAGATAATTAGTATCCTGAGAATTCCAGATAATAGAACAATCTAAAAGAAATTAAATAGGATTGTTCAAACTGTTTAAAGAGATTTAAAAAAAGGAATTGGAACTATCATGAAAAAGGGATGCCACGAGAAAGAGAAGAGGCTGGTTTTTTTAAAAAGAAACAAGGAGGACATCTAAAAATGAAAAATATAGTCATACAAATGAAAAACTCAAAACATAGATTAAACAGCAAATTAGACACAAGTGAAGAGATAATAATAATCTGGAGATGAAAAACAAGGAAATTATTCAAATACAGCACAAAGGAAGAAAAATATTAAATGGAAAGTAAGAGACGGGCTCTCCCTGTGGCTGAGTGGTTAAGTTCACGCACTCTGCTTCAGTGACCCAGGGTTTCGCCGGTTCGGATCCTGGGCACGGACATGGCACTGCTCATCAGGCCATGCTGAGGTGGTATCCCACATAGCACAACCAGAAGGACCTACAACTAGAATATACAACTATGTACTGGGGGTTTTTGGGGAGGAGGAGGAGGAGAAGGAGGAGGGAGGAGGAGGAGGGGGGCAGGAGGAGAGGGGGAGGAGGAGGAGAAGAAGAAGAAGAAGAGGAAGAAAGATTGGCAACAGATGTTAGCTCAGGTGCCAATCTTCAAAAAAAAAAGAAAGTAAGTAATGGAGCATAGAATAAAAAAAGTACAATATATATTGAATAGCAAGAATTTTCCTGAAGTGATAAAAACATAAATTCAAAACATAAATTCTCAGATTTAAGAAACCCAAGTTGTGACCAGAATAGAGAAAAGCAACATGAGTGAAAACACAGATTATTTATAAAGGGCTAAAAATTTGACAGACAGCAGCCTTCTTATCAGCAACAAAAGATACTAGAAGAAGATGAAACAAAATTTTTAAAGTTCTGAGGAGTATTTTCTAAACTATCACTCAAGATAAATACATAAATAAAGATATTTTCGAATACAGAGAATGTATTTCAGGAAGAAAGAAATTAAACCCAAAGGAAGGAGTGGAATAAAAAAACAATGGTCATCAAATACGGTGGTAAGTCTAAAGGATCTTCAACTAGAAATAAACAATAAAAATAGCAATTTGGACTAAAATTCTAGATGAAGTGCAGGGGAAGTTGTCAGTGTGATAGTATTCCAAGATCCTTGTACTTTTTGAGAGGAAGACAGAGTGATTAATTTTAAACTTTGTTAGCCAGAAAGAAAAAAAGGACAGACATAAAATGTATTACTTTAAGGCAATAAAGTAAACAAAGGGAATAAAACTCTATCAATTCAATAGAAATAAGCAAAGAAAACACATACTAACAGAGAAACTAAGATGGTTGAAAAAACTCCAAATGTATCTGTTAATGCAACAAAAGTAGAACATGCTTTTAAAAAGATAGACCTCTTTATTTAATTTTAAAATTTAGCCATATGCTCTTGTAAGAGACATCTAAAACGTGAAAATTGAAAGCAAACACATGGAAAAAGATATTGCAAATAAATTCTGATGAAAAGGACAGTAGTAATATATTTTTGGGGGGTAAAAACATATTTTCCCCCACTTTGTCTTGGCACTCGGGATATATGCAAGGATTACCTGTCCGCCACTCTCCTGCCTTAACAGACACCAAATTACTGAGCATGTTTGCTCAGTGGTTACTTTCATACTTGAAAAAATGATGTGTTTGACATCAATACAATTGTTTTAGTTTTTAAAAAAAGAAAGCATCTAAAATGCAGCTTACATATATGAAAATTCTACATTAACACTGAAAGTAGATACATAATAGTTTTAAAAAACATGGGTTATTTTCAAACAGCAAAATGATAGTGATCTACAACTACAGTTGACAGCATATCAGTGTATTTTAACATGAAGAAAAAAAGTTCTAATGCTGTTCACAGCTTAATTTTCCATTTAAAATATTCCCTTCATACCTACATACAATTTAGACTTTGTAGGTCATAATTTCCACTAAAGAGTCGTTACACATGCATCCCATCAATGGAACCAAGACTCTGGAAGCTGATACTTGACGGTTTCAGACACTTGCAAATGGCAAAGAGATCTGAATGGCCACTTTTGGTAGGACCAGGCAGAGACAGTCTGGTATGGGTTGGCAACAGCTGAAAAACCTGATTCAACAGTTTATATGTGAAACGCTTATGGATATGTCAAGAAAGTGAGGAAACCAAGTCTATTCATTTGAGGTGCACAGACACGAAGAATAAGTCTTACTGCTCATGAGAGCCCAAAGCAAGGAAGGAAGATAAGCAACCTAAGCCCAGTGTTCTGTTAACTGTTCCCCTGGTTCAGAGGCCCTTTCTGGACAAAACTTTGACCAATTATTAAAGAGCCTAAGCTGGGAAAACATAGTCTCTGAACTGCCAATAAATTCTCACAAATGTTTTTCCATCATATCCTACCACACATACAAGAGTTATGGGTATCTACAGTCCAGAAGAAGCAAGAAAGTGGTCATTATGGTTAAACAAAAGATGTGGGGAGAGGCCAGCTAGAGTTATCTGGCAAAAAAAGGAGGTGATCACTGCCAGCAGTTAGCTGGAAGGAAAGACCGTTAAACCAAGGTCACCCAAAAATTAAGCAGTCATAAATGTAGCTTTGCATAAAATTTTTTTCCTCTTGATTTTCTCTAGTGGAAGGTAACAGTTTCTCATTCTAGCTTCATTTACATAGTCAGAACCAAGGGCCCTCTGTAACATCCAACGACACCCACAATGCAGAACACAGACTGGGATTAGTAATTTTTGACTTCCATATTGATCAAGGGAAAGGTGAATTCATGCGTTTCCAGTGAAAGACAATAGTAATATTAATATCACACTAATTAGACTTTAAGACAAAAAGTTTTATCAGGGCAAAGAGGGTTATTAGTGTTTTTACGAACAAATTTATTTATTTATTTGGTTGTACAACATAATTTTTTAACGTGTACAATGAGATGATCTAATATACGCATACATTGTGAAATGATTACCCCAATCAATCAATTTAATTAACACATCTGTCACCTCACATAGTTACCATTTTTGTGTGTGTGTGGTGAGAACACAAGATGTACTAAAGAGGGTTATTTGTTAATGATAAAAGGTACATTTGTGACAAGAAGTTATAAGATGTCTAAGACAGCATGCACTCAAGAATGCCTCTCTGCTTTGGTATAATTTTCACAGATTTAATGAAGATTTAGTATGTTTAATTGCTTTTTATTTGCTGACTATTTATTTGAATGAGACCTGGCCTTATGGCTACTTTTCATTGGGCTTCTTGATTCGTTTTAAAAGCTCTCATCTCAGATTTTGGACTCGAGGCTGCCCTTTGGATTGAAATCATTATGTAGTTCCAAACGAAGAATAAAATTTCACCACGTCTATTTTAATTACCTTTCACATTCAAGTCTTTAATTCATTTTAATGGATTTTTTGCGTGCACTGTGAGGTAGAGATAAAATTTCTTTTCTTTTAAAGCGGATGTCCAGTCATCGCAGTACCAATTACTGAATGGTTTATTCTTTCCCCAGGCATGTGCAATACTAAGTCTGTCGTATCATTTCCAAATATGTGACAGGTCTGCTTCTGCGCTCGCTTCTCTGTTCCGCTGCCAATTTGCTAATCATTCTTTGGCTTTATTATAAATCTTGATAGAACAAGTCTTCCACCGCCTCCCTCTCTCCTCATCCCCCTCCCTTGGAATATCTTGATAGTTCTTGGCTTTGGCCTTTCCGTAAGAATTTTAATATTTGTAAAATTCCTAGAAAAACCCTCAGGGAAATTTGGTCGTAATGCATGGATTCTGTACATTAATTTAGAAACACTTGGGACTTTTAGGATTTGAGTTTTCCTATCCACTAAAGTAGCCTCTTTATTTATTTAGATGTTCTTTAATGGCTTGCAATAGTTTTATAATTTTCTTCATAAAAGTTTTAAACACATTTTATTAGATTAATTCCTAAGTACTTTGTGTTTTTGTTGCTACAGAGTCAGCATCTTTAAAAGTGTGCTTTCTAACTTTTTGGATTTTGCTGGTATATGGAAATATAGTTGAATTTTGAACATTGGTTTTATATTCAGTCACTTTGCTATATTCTGTTATTAACTTGAATAATTTAAAAAATCTTTGTATTTTAATATCATCTATGAATAAATAGAATTAGTTACTTCCTTTCCAATCCTTATCTTTTTCTTTCTTTCCTTCCCTTACTGTTCTGACTAGGACAGGAAAATATAGGTGGGCTAGGATGGGGTATCCCAATGAGAAAGAGCAGAGGTACTGTGTTGAATAAAGGGTTACAGTAGTTGATTGATTTTTAAAGGAAATATTTCTAAAATTTATCCATTAAGAATGATACTACAGTAGTTTTTGCTAGATACCCTTTATCAGATAAGAAAGTGCAATTTTTTTTTTTTGGAAGATTAGCCCTGAGCTAACATCTGCTGCCAATCCTCCTCTTTTTGGTGAGGAAGACTGGCCTTGAGCTAACATCCGTGCCCATCTTCCTCTACTTTATACATGGGACCCCTACCACAGTATGGCTTGCCAAGCAGTGCCATGTCCACACCCAGGATCCGAACCAGTGAACCCTGGGTCCACGAAGCTGAACGTGTGACCTTAACTGCTGTGCCACCAGGCTGGTCGGAAAGTACAATTTTTTTATTTTTACATAAATTTTCTAGTGTCTGATTGCATTCTAGTGGGGGCAGAGCTTTAGCCAAAATGCTTGAATTTTCATTTTTTATTAACTGAAAACCACATTCACCTAGTTCTTAAGAAATAGGTGTCATTCCTGGAAGGGAAAGGAGGCCAGTGACTGAACTGCTCTTATAATTGGAAGTTTTGGGGAAGCCCCCCTGCTGGGGACTGGATGTCCTAGATGCTTAGGGGCTGAGTAATTGATATTCAGAACTTATCGAAAGAAGTAGCATGCCTGGGACTAGAGAAATGGACTTCCAATGGACAATAGAAAGGTCTATAAATAACATAGTGGTGGAAAATGCTGACGATTGAGAAATACCGTCAGCTAAATGAGAATTTAAACTTCTCAGGCTATGGAAAAACACCTCACTGCTCTAGAGAGGGCATATATTAGGGATTCATATATCAAATTAATAACCAAGCTTGGAGAAATACTCCACCTAGGTGTTCAACATGGAGAAGCTATTACAGCTCGTCATGCACCAGGGGGCAATAGTGTGATGCTTGGAGCCCCGAAGTTCCCGAATGCTAGGGCTGGAAAGTGGAGTTGGGACCCAAGCAACAGCACCACCTTGGAGCGCAAGGAAGGCCAGTACTCTTCCCCTCCGCTTGACGTGGGACCCTCAGGGAACAGCCTCAGCCCTGATCAGGCGACAGTGGAGCAGGATGTGTCATGTGGCGTCATAACTTTCTTCACTCCTCATTACTGGGCGTCTTTCAAACTCTTGTATGGGAAGAACAGTCATTACTCATTCTTAGGCTGCACAGAACTTTGGAGGTGGGAAGCACTCCCAAGTTTGTCTCAACTGTGAAGAGAAACATGACCTACCACTGTAAGGAAACAACTCACTTTCTAGACAGGATTGGAGGGCGGCGGGATTGGGTCCTCATGATTGTTTCCTGGGAAGTTCCGTTTCTCCCAACTCCAAAGTTTATGCGTAGGGTGGCGTACCTGAGAAGAATCCTGCTCGCCCCAGAAGGAAAAAGGAGAGGAGAACGAACAGACAGAGTGAACTCTCCTCTCTGAAAAGAATCAGAAAGATTTCACTGGGACACACAATATTTAACTCACTAGAAGTTTGAGTTTTAGGCTGGGCGCGCAAGTTGGTTCTTGTTGATCCCTGCGCTGGCCGTGAGCAGGACAGGGAGATGGAGATGGTGGGGGTGGGGGAGGACCTTCATGTGCAGAAGCATATTTTGTTTCCCTTTTAGTGTGTAGTGGGTGTGAGATCAAAGGGCCTGTTCACATCCTTGTGAGAATAATCTCTTTGATAGTTTCATATATTTATTTCCTAATTATATATGTATTAATGCTTGCAGTGTTCTTTGACTCATAGTTATGCTGTAGGCATGGCTTATGGGTGGTTTCATTGTCTTTCCTTATTAATTTTTGGAGATTGTGAGGAGAGATTGAGGTAGCCCTTATAATCCAATATTCTGTAGAATTAGCTGATCTATTCTGCACTCCTCCCCACCAAAAAAACCCCACCCTTCTCCTTCTTTCATCTTATTCCTTTCTTTTGGATTCTATTTCTTCTTTTCTGAAGCACATCAATGAAGTCACTCAGAGTAAGCAAGGTTATGGTGAAGTAATTCCCGCATGGACTTAATACAACAAAGATTTATTTCTTGGACACAACCACGTTCAAGAGAAGTTGGAGGGGAGCTCTGCTCATTGTAGTCATTCCAGGACGAAGGCTGGTGAAGGCTCCATCTCAACATGCTCTTCCACAATTATGGTGGCAGGAGAGGTGTACACAGGCTCCTAATAATTCTACCTGGAAATGATGTCTATCACTTTTTCCTTGTTTTTTTTTGTTGTTGTTGTTCAAAGCAAGTCACCTAGCCATGACTAACCTCTAAAGGGATGGAGGAATGAATCAGGATAGCTGGGAGCAGTCCTAGTGACTTTCCTTGTCTGTACTTCAGTGTGTATATCATTAACCAGAGTTCAATATTTGTTTATGTTTTTGAGGTAAAAATTATATACAGTGAAATTAAAAAAAATCCTAAGTGTACTGTTTGGTCCTTCGATGAGTTTTGAGAAATGTATAAGCCTGTGTAACCTGAACCTCTATCAAAGAATAAAACATTACCATCATGCCAGAAAGTTCTGTTGTGTCCCTTTCCAATGAATTCTGGCACCGACCTGCAACGGCAAACACCGTCTTGACATTTTTACCACCATAGGTTAGTTTTGTTGATTCTGGAACTTTATAAAAATAGAATCATATCACATTTACTCTTTTGTGTCTCGTTTCTTTCACAAAGGATAATGTTTTTGATATTTATCCATGTTGTTGAGAGTATCAGTAGTTCGTTTCTTTTTATTGCTGAGTGCAATTCAGTTGTATGGATATTCCATAATTGATCTATTGTCCTATTGATGGGAACCTGAGATGGGAATTCCTAATTCTTAGGAGTAAAATTGCTATGAGCATTCTTGTGATGATCTTTTTGTGGACATGTGCTTTAATTTCTCTTCCTTAAGTACCTTGGAGTGGCATTGCTGGGTCATACGGTGGGCATATTTAATTTCTAATGACATTTCCAGACTTTTTGTCCAAAGTTATCACATGATTTTATATTCTGTCAACAAACATATGAGACTCTGAGTTGCTCTACATCCTTGTCCACATTTGGTATTGTTAGTCTTTTTAATTTTAGCCATTCTGGGAGTTGCGATCGAGTGGGATTTTATATTTATTTTATCCTGTTCAGAACTTGCTGTGCTTTTTCATTCTGAAGACAAGCCTTACATCAGTTCTGCAAATTCTGTCATCAGCTCTGCAAACATTGCTTCTTTCTCATTCTCCATAGCTTTCCTTTAGAACTTCTACTAGATGTATGTTGAAATTTTTCATTCTTTCCACGTGTATAAATGTTCTTTCACATTTTCCAACTCCTTATATATATATTGCATTCCAGAAAACGTCCTCAGATCTTTCAGTTTACTAATTTTTTATTCAACTGTGTCTAATTTGTTGTTTAACCTGTCCATTGAGTTTTCTCTTGTTTTGACTCCTTTTCCTCTGACTTTTTCTATTCTAAAATCTACCTTTTAAAGTGTATTTATTTTTAGGTCTCTACCTAACATAATAGTTTTGTTTGCTGACTCTCACTCAGTCAGTTGTTTTGTTGTTTATAGGTTTGGATCTTGATCTCATCATCAGCAAAACCTTATCTGTGGGAATTCTATATAGTTTGGCTTGTTTACTTTTCCTTTCATAGAGGTTTGGTAATTTTTATGCTAGATTACCCAGGATGTCACTGAGTAGAGACCACTTTTTATTTCAGTTTCTTGTCATGGAGTCTTTGGACATTACAGAGAGTATGTATTTAACTTCAGTTTCCCATTATGGCTAGCCTGAAGTTAAAAATTCTTGGGAGAGATTTTGTTCTTTGCAGAGCCTAGGAAGAGACAGCAAACCTGCTCTGTCATCCTCCTGGATTGGTGTTTTCCAGTCTATCCTCTGAGGGTGAAGCCCATCAAGAATCATGGCTTTATGTGGGATCACACGTGCAACCATCCCACCTTGATGGAACCCAGCATCATCTCCTGTGTTCATGCTGTCATTAGATCCAAGCTCCATGTTGCTGGGACTGATTATTCACCTTCTGCTATGGTAGCCACAGAATTGTTACACTAGTTTTCAATATCTTCTTCAATTTTTGGCCTCTAGGGTTTTCAGTACTTTGTTGAGAGCTCAGATCTTCATTTAGATAGATGTTTATTATGTCTTACTCTGTATTTCTAGATGTTTATGGTAATTAGGAGGGTTTAAAAAAATGTTATAGTGGTACATAATCTCCAAATATAGCACTCAATGTTCTTTCTGTTCCTGCATGCTCATGCTGATCCTCATCCCAAGAAGCTGAGTCTATGTCCCCTCCCCTTGAGTCTTACTAATAGGACGTGGTGCAATAATATTCTGGGACCTCTGAACCAAGGTCTTAAGAGTTCTGGAAACTTCTGCTTTCTTTCCCTTGGAGTTTAGCCACCATGTTATAAGGAAATCTAGGCTGGGCTAATAGATAATTAATGATCACAGGGAGAGAAGCACTGGGGGCTGGGAGTGCATCTTTGGACATTGCAATCCAAGCCCAGCTCCCAGCTAAATGCAGGTACATAGTAACCCTAACTGTTGTCATGTGAAGCAGAACAAACCAGCTAAGCCATGCCAAATTCTCCACCCACAGGATCATGAGAAATAACAAATTGTTGTTTTAGGCCTTTAATTTTAAGTTGCTTTGTTTCACAAAAACACATAATGAGACAGTGCTACTTGCCAGAAAACATAAAGGATCTTTCTAATTTGCAAATCTAACATATTATGTCTTTGACACATCTCTTACCTACAGTGCAGTAAAAAAGACAGACACATATAATTTAAATGTGATTCAATAAATACTAGAACAAAAGCATGCACAACACTATGAGGGTCATCCAAGCCAGCTCTGGGGGAGGGGAAAAAGAGGTCAGTCTCATATAGAGTTATCCATAATCTTGTGTTTGATCAACTCTCCTGTTCCTTTTGAATGAGTGCCTATATCTCATCATTTTTGAATGTCCACAGCCTTGTATGGCTTTGTGTACGTACTTGGCATGTAATTGGTGAATAAACTTAATGTGGTCTAGTGTGAAAAACATGTAAGTCACATTGTTCCTAATCTCAGTTTACTAAGGGTACACAATTGATAACAGCATTAAAATAAATTTTCCACAACTCAATCCTTGACCACCCGTAACTAAATAGTGACATGGATTTCGAGTGCCTTATGAAATAAAACCCTGAGTATTCTTTCTCATCCTCTGGCTGAAGTCTCAAATTTCAATGTAAGTATGCTATTCCTTCAGCTGAGGAATCAAGGCTGGCCAAAATATACCTCTCCGTTCCAAAGGGGAGAGTGTCACTTTAAGCTGTGATGAATTATCTCATTCAATGGATAGGTTTCATAGCTTTCCAGAGAGCTTGTTTCAATGGAAAAAAGAGGTAGAGGAAATCTTAGAGTGTGAAGGTTGCTGCTAAAGATGATCATTGCCTACCTACAGTTGAGCTAAGGGACTGGTCCTGGTCCTCTTGTTAAAAATGAAACAGGGAAGAGGAGATAGAAAGACAGTGTATATTGTCACACTCCCTATGCCCACATTTCTGCCCAAACAAAGGACAGAATATTCATTTATCCTAGAGTTTAAAATCTATTATTTTGTTAAAAAGTACTCTTTATACTTTTTCAAAAAGAATATATATTTCTTCTTTGTATGTTGGTTTTTAAAAAATTATTTTAAGCGAATTAATTTTTAGAAGTTGTGGTAAAATACATAAAATTTACCTCTTTGACCATTTTTAAGTGTACAGTTCAGTGGCATTAAGTACATTCACGTTATTGTGCAACCATCAGCACCAGCCATCTCTAGAACTTTTTTGATCTTGCAAAACTGAAACTGTGTACCCATTTTACAATAATTCCCCATTTCCCTGCCTCCACCCCTCCAACCACCCTTCTATTTTCTGTCTCTATGAATTTGATTACTCTAAATACCTCATATGAGTGGCATCATATAATATTTGTCCTTTTGTGACTGGCTTATTTCGCTTAGCATAATGTCTTCAAGTTTCATCCATGTTGTAGCATGTATCAGAGTTTCCTTCCTTTTCAAGGCTGAGTAATATTCCATTGTATGGATATCCCATGCTGTGTTTATCCATTCATTCATCAGTGGACACTTTTGGCTCTTGTGAACAATGCTGCTGTAAACATGAACGTACAAATACCTGTTCAAGTCCTTGCTTTCAGTTCTTTTGGATATATACCCAAAACTGTAATGGCTGGATCATATAAGTCTATTCTTAATTTTTTGAGGAACAGCCAAACTATTTTCCATGGCAGCTGCACCATTTTACATTCCCCCCAGCAATACACAAGGATTTCAATTTCTCCACATCTTTGCTAACACTTGTTATTTTCTGTCTTATTGATAATAGCCATCCTAAGAGTGTGAAGTTGTGTCTCATTGTGGTTTTGATTTACATTTCTGTGGTATTTTGGTTTTTATGAGCTTCTTTCCAATTTTTGTTATTATTTCTTCTAAAAGAGTCAGACATCTCGAGACAGAAAGTTAATGAGCATAGAAAGAAACGGATGTTGGCGTCCAATGGTGAAAACTTGAGATATATATTTTTTAACTTTAACACATATAAGGGTGAGGTTCTGAATCTTCCTTTATAGCCTTTTTGAGACTGGAGTTCCTTGCATAAAGGGGTATGGTGCTGGCAACCTCCAGGGAGCTCAGAAGGCTGTGGGTTCGTTTGCCTCAGGCCCTGGCCTACAGCCTTTGGTAGTAGGTTTAGAAATAGCAGCTTACTTGGGTCATGTTTCCAGTCCCACTGATTCTCAATGCTGCACAGAATTCTTAGTTGGAGAATTTGAGGAAGGAAACAATTTCAGGTGCTCCTGTTAACTCTGCTAGGAGGCCTGGGAGCAGTAAGCAAAATTGTAACTCCTTTATATCCTGTGAACTCAGCTTAACCCTCCAGAGAATGACCTGAAAAACTGAGGGCTCTAGGATCACCCCAAGGTTATAGAATCTTTCACCACAGGGCCAGAGGAGAGGAAATATTTATTATGTGCTAGACATCGAGTTAGATAATTTTCACACAGTAGCTTATAAGTTACGTATTACTTTTTTTGACTTAAAAAAAAAAAGCTTAGTAATTTGTCAAGGTCACATAGCTAACACGTGCCAGAAACAGAACTAAAATCCAGGTTGAATTCTAAGCCATGCCTCCTCTGGGAATGTCTATTTTGCATTGGGCATGATTATGGTTATTTTTATTATATTCCCTTTAATGACTGAAAGGAGATCATCTTTGCAGTTCACAGATTAGACTTTGGTATCCTTGGAAGTATGACGGAATTTTGAAATACTCTAAAAACAACCCCGTTGAGAAAGGACGCTGATTCTGGCTTGATGCTTATTAAAAAACGAATAGCTGAATGTTCTATAATTTACTTACAAATGCTTGAGCCTGTCCAAGTCACAGAAGTAGACTTGGCATGACCTTGTTTATCAGAACTAGGTTCCAGAAAATGTAAACCCCGGAAAAATTGGAATATTTATCTTTCAAACCCTTTGTGCAGTGAGTCGAGTGTAATAAGGCAGTGCAAGCCAAGAGGCAATTATACGGCTGTTTATGAGTTTCTGTTCTAACACCACTTTATTTACCTCGCCCCACATGTTGACCAAAAAAACATTTAAAATATATTAAAAATATAAAACCTGCCCAGTAATAACACTCAATTGCCTTTCATGTGATAACAGTGCTCAGGGGCACCTTTATCTAAGGATTTCATAGTGCTTTATACACTCATTAACTCACAATCCATCTGTTTGACTTCATTTTATAGCAGAGAAGTGGAGGCACCACGGAAATCACACAATATGTTGATGCAGTCGCCTCATAGGGAATTCTTCAGATTCTGAGCATTCAGGCTGTTCATTCCGGACTTAATGTGCATTCACCAGATATGGGGAGCAAGGAACATAATAGCTAGTCTTACTGTGATTTTTTTAAGTTCTAGTCTCTGTACTAAACGCTTTAGATGCATTAGCTCATTTATACCTTTAAGGATTCGGTGAGGTAGAAACTAACATTATCAGATGGAACAACTGAGGACCAGAGAGGTTAAATTCCTCACTGTCAGTTAACGGTAAGTGATGGGGCCGGATTCAAACCAGGCGGAGCCCATGTTCTTCCTCATTTCGCTCCTTGGCTGACGTTGCCTCTCAACATAAGAGAAAGACCTGTATCTTCAAACATATTGGAGCTTAGTGGATCCAGAGAAAGTGGTCATTGTGCTCTTAAGTGCATAAAGCTGTGTATTAGGGTTCTCCAGAGAAATGGAACCAACAGGATGTATGTGCATATAAACATAAATTAAAAATATATGTATATATATGTAGAGAGAGAGAGAGATTGATTCTAAGTAACTGGCTTCCATGATTGCAGAGGCTTCTGGTCTTTGGTAAATCCAAAATCTTGAGGGTAGGCTGGCAGGCTGGAGACCCATGGAAGAGTCTGTGTCCAAAGGCAGTCTGTTGGCAGAATTCCTTCTTGCTCCAGGGAGGTCAGTCTTTGTTCTATTAAGGCCTTCAGCTGATTGGATGAGGCCCATCCACATTATGGAGGGTAATCTGCTTTACTCAAAGTCTACTGATTGAAATGTTGGTCTCCTCCCAAAAACACCTTCACAGAAACATCCAGGATAATGTTTGACCCGATATCTGGGCACCGTGGCCAAGCCAAGTTGACACATAAAATTAAGCATCGTGATCAGACAATATCAGGGAGTGGTTTTCCTGACGATTAGTAAGCACTCATCTGATCATCCAGTCAGAAGGAGGCAGAAGTTCCAGTTTCTGTGTGTAACTTGGCCCCGAGAGCCTTGCCTTACAGCCTCGCGAGCTGTGGGAGACCCAGGCTGGCCCCAGGACGCAGTCTGCTCTTGCTTTGCTGATCTCGAGTGCACTGTCAGGGATCTGACCCTGCAGTCAGCGTCCGTCTCCCCTCAGCTGGTCTTTCGTCTTAGCTCTGGGTTACGAAGGGCCTTCTCAGTCATCTGAGGCAGGTGCTGGCACCCTCCTTGGTTTGACCTCCCCTCTGAAACTCACCTAGTTTTGGTTTCCTGTCCTCTATGGTTGGTTTTCCCTGCCTCTCAATGTGACTAATCCAAGAAATCTAGACATTCTGAACACAATTCCTAACTTCCGAGGGAACAAAGGAAGCAAAGCTAAACTGTTAACTCTCTTAAATTCAGGCCTTCCATTTTAAGCTCCCCAGAAACCATGCTGGGCACTTATTGGTTGCTCAGCAAACTGAGTGTATTTATAACTTTGGCCAACCCTTTTAGCTTCTCTCTCTGTTTCCTTATCTGTAAAATTGTGATAATATCACCTGGTTCTATAAATTGGGAGGTATACACAAGACATTCATATTAAAATGCCTCAGAAAGGAAACTTACAGTGTGTCAGTGTCAGTGTGTGTGTGTGTGTGTGTGTGTGTGTGTGTGTGTGTGACATCTGTATTTTCTAGAAGCAGTGCCTCCCCTATGGCTCCAAAGCAGTGACTAAAGTGACTTATATCTTGGTCACCAAAACAGTCACAGTGGCTATTTCAGACCATGTAGGAGACAGAAACACGAGGTGGTTAGAGGGAGCCATTTGTGGTAGAGAGGGCTCTTAGTGCGTCTCAAATGTCACCTTATAGGTGCTCAGCCGTTTCGCCTCCCGGAAGAGTGTCTATGTTCCATGTATACGTTTACCTAGTGACTGGATTCTATTTTTGAATAAACTACTTAAGAGGCTATGGACATTTGACTGGTACAAATGGGATAAAAGAATAATTACAAATGAAATCACAATGAGTATCAGCTTCAAACAGTATCCTTAGCCCACAGTGAATGATGCACTTACGTTGGCCATCAAAAACTCAAATTTGTTAACCATATTAAATAATTCCACAAGAGATGAAATAGAGCCAAAAAAGGATGTCTAAGAAAATAGCGAAGGAGAGAAATCAAATTAAAAATTAAAAGGAGGCACTGACCCAGATACAGATTACATTTAAAAATAACTACAATTAACGTCTATATTTATTGAGCAGCTATGCTGTACCAAATATGGTTCTAAGTTCACTATATGTGACAACTCTTTTAATCCCCATAGCAATCATATGAGGAAGGAATTATCATTTCCATTTTATAGATGAGGAAATAGAGGCACAGAGAGGTTAATACTTTGCCCTAGGTCACACAGTAAGTAGTGGAGCCAGAAGTTGAACCCAGGCAGGCAGTCTGACTCTAGAGCCTGTGCTCTGAACCAGGAGACCAGATTAAATGAGAGGAAGTGCTTTGTGAATATTGAAGATCCATACAAAATCAAGGTATTATCGTCATGATCATGATTAGAAGGTGCATTAGAGATAATCTATCAGAATCCCTCGTCTTGCACCCAAGGGGACAGGACTGGTTAACTGGCCTGCCCAAGATTACAGGTGAGCTCAAGCAGAATCTAAATTTGCTCTGTTTTAGGCATCAATATTATCAGCACCCCTGCACCACCATCCGTCCCCCCCAGAATATTGAGAACAGAGATTCTAATAACAATTGTTTTGAAATTCTCTTTCTTGCCAATGCCATTGTAAGACAGTTCAGTGCATTGAAAGAGGGGAAATGGTGGTAAACTGGAGTGGGGAGATCGATAAGTTAATATAGTAGCAAAAAGACAACAGTCTCTCAATTCCTGAGCCTGCTTTTGGGGCAGATTTATTCCTAAGATTAGGCAAATTCACGTGGCTTCCTGACACTGTGGGCTTGGGAGACATTTGCATGTGAAATAACCACCCCCCCCCCACCCCCAACCAAGCCCAGCTGGTGCAGAGCTCTCAGGCCGGAAACCCATCAGGCCGGCCTGCTCACACCTCCTTTCTGAGAGTCGCTGTGTTCAGAGACGTCTGCTTCAAGGACTGTCTTCAGTACTTACTTTAACCATCATGACAAGATTAAATGAGGATGCATTTTAAAAAATTAGTTTGATAACCTGAGGTTTTGGAAGCCTCCCTCCTTTACTCCAGAAATGCCCCTGTAGATCGGACTAACACTTTCCAGTACCTAATCCCAAGTAATGATTTAAAGAGGTGATTATTAGGTGTAAGCTGAATGCCCCTGGGCCTCCCCAGCCTGTGAGAATAAATGAGCTCACAGAAGCGTTTGTACCCATTTGTGCTGGCCCCGTGCCGCTGCCCTTGCCTGGTCAAGTCCGCAGCTCCCAAGGCTTTGCTGCCCTCTCCCATGAGTGTTCCACGTGTGGCACTTCCGTGGCATCCGTGCTCTGCTGGGCACAGCCGTCGAGTGCTGGTGGTTGTTCTTCGAGTGCCTGGGGTGGAGCTGGTGAGACTATCTTCCCCCCTGGAATGAAACCCGGAGACAAGGTGTCAAAGTAGTGTCCCTTGATGGCCAGGGTGTTACAGAACTGAGCAAAGCAGCCACCTGTCTGCCCGGGAGCAGCCTGCATCCAGGGCACTGGGTAGGGGCTGCCATGCTGTGCTCAGTCAAGTCTCGAGGAGCAGGAACTGTAAGGAAAGTGCCTCCCTGAGTCCTCAGAGCCGTAGGTGGTGATCCACGGATAGGCTTCCAGGAGTCAGAGAATGCCCTTGGGATGGGGTAAGAGTTGAGTGTTGTAAGGGGACGTGTATATTTTTCTGTAGAGAGGGTCCAAAACTTCCAGCAGATTCTCAAAGGGTTCCACGAGCTGTGAAGATTAAGAACTGTCTCCCCGACCAAGGCGTTGCCTTCAAGTTCAGCTCTCATTGTAGCTCTTTCCTCCCTCCCCAGAGGCTCGTTAGGCGCCCCACGTGTGGGCAGGTGGCGGCAGAGAAGTCTGTGCCCTCCCCTCTTCACATAGACTTTCTCCCACACCACCTCCAAAGCTCTCATGTGTGCTCACATAGGGCTGAACCCTGTAGAAGACTATGGCTCCCAAGGTCATCCTTGCTACGCGAGTTTAATTAAATTTAGAAAAGGTAAGTTTGCACATTTTATTGCCAGTCCTCCTGCGTTTGTAGCAGAGGTTGCATTATCATTTTAAAACAGCCTTGGGGACAAAAAAATCCTCTTTCTTAGAGAGAGTGACAACTTCTTCTGGGGAAATAGTAGGAGTGGCAATGGAGAGTGTAGATTTAATTAGTTTGACTGCCTATCTGCATTGCCTGGGCACAGGAAAAATAGCCAAGTAAAATGGTGACATTTCATCTTCGTGATCCCCACAATCAAGCCAGGAGGAATTTGCTAGACTGGGGAAGCCACGATTGCAAGGCACAGATCAAAGAACACTAACGAGAGTTTGAGGTCCCTGGATTCAGAGACACACCCACCGCGGGACCCCTGAAATGGAGCTCCCGTGGGCCTGTGGGTAACTGGGAGAGGGCACCCCAAGGGTAGGGGTGTTGGTGGGAGGGGGCGGGGGGGCCAATATGAAATGGGGAGGAGGCATTATCTCCATAGGAGCCCCAAACTTCTTTAATTTATTTCGATTCATACTTAATTCCATCCTTTTCTTGTTGTTTTTTGCTCCAAAGTGGTTCAATTAATTAACAAATGGCCTGTTTACCTTTTCCTAGAACATCCCATTTCCTTCCAAGCATCTTTGTGGACAGCGGGAAACTGCTCCCCACTTACTTGTGGGGGCAGCAAAACCGCAGGCTTTCTTCTTCCCTTGGCTCCTTTTGTTGTAATGCTTCCCATCTGCTCCCCGGAGAAGGAAATGAAAACTGCATGGCATTCGACACGTGCTGGATCAAGGTTTCCCACTGCTACTGTGAATAGAGCCAAGCACATTTGCAATCGCTCCAGACTGTTCCCTTTATGGACTCAACTGTGCTGAGGAGGGAAATGTGCGGCCAGGCGGGCTTCCCAGCCTCAGCGCCCTTGCAGCTGAAGCGTGACCTGCTCATTCACCTGACCTCTGGTCTTCCTACATGCCAGATCCCTCCTGCCCCTGAGGATTCTGACGCATCCTAAACTGTCGAGTTCCAGCACTGCCTAAGAGCTGAGCTCCCCCACCTGTGTTTACTTGTAACAATCACTATTTTACTTACTTTTCGAGACAGTGAGAGTGGGCCAGCAGGCCCTGGGAATCCAAGGCTGAGCAGGGAAGCCTGCAGTGATGGCCTCAGAGCTCAGAGTCCCGGGGTCAGGCCCACAGCTGCAGCGCCACCTGCTCTGGGACACCGAGGCCGGCACACCCCCTGGCTTTGTTAGTTGTGCAAACCCTGCTCATCACCTCCACGTGTTCCCACTCCTAGGTGATGGGTCTTAGCTTCCAGGTGTGAGGGAATGAAACACGAGCAGGAGGCCTTCCACGACCTGTTGGTTTCTCTCTTCAGCGGCTAATTTGGGCAGAGCTGTGTAGTGGGAGAGTCAAGATCCAGAGTCCTTGGGGAACAGGACTGCTTTTCTGCCTGTGATGCCTGCTTTTCAACTTTGTTTTAGGAAGGGTTGTAACAGATGCAGAAAAGGGAGTCACCCTCCTTTCTCTGAGATGTTCATGGTTGGGGCATGAGATCTTAGTCATCAGTGGCACCCTCATGTGAGAAAGCCCTTGGCCGAAGGATTTGTGTTTGGCTAGCAAAATGGGGTAAAACTCAAAAGAAGGAAAAAGAAAGTAGGGAGAGCCCTCCTTTTCTCTTTCTCATAAAATATGATCTCTTTCTGTCACAAAAAATAGGATTCCAGTTCTTCCGTTGTCTCCAGCACTAGTGTGTGTGGCTCTGTGTAGCTCACTTTATAGAATCTGATGACAATAATATGAGGTCTCAAAGCAGAAATCAGATGACATTGTCACATGGAGGCTGGTAACATTCATACTGAAAGCAGATAAAGATCATTTATAACCTGCTTGAAACTGTTCAACATATGTCATGGTTCAGAAGCATCCATGAATTCTTAGCATTAGTGTCTCTAGCCATCATCATTATTATTTTTTTTTTTTACTGAGGAAGATTAGCCCTGAGATAACATCTGTTGTCAATCTTCCTCTTCTTTTTTTTTTTTTTTGGTTTGAGGAAGATTAGCCCTGAGCTAACATGAGTGCCAATCTTTCTCTGCCATATATGTGGATTGCTGTCACATCGTGGCTGAGTGGTGTAGGTCCATGCCTGGGACCCGAACCTGCTGAAGTGGAGTGCACCAAACTTAACCACTGTGCCATGGGGCCCATAGCCATCATCATCATTATTATTATTTACTAAGTATGTGGCTCCTCTTTCCCCACCCTCATCATTGTCAAGATATAGCAAATGTGTCTAATGCATCCACATACTGCTATTTGATTTGCTATTTTCCTATGGCAATTTTGGGGGCCAACTATACCAGAACTTGTATAGATTGTTGGCAGTTAAATAATCAAAATTGTTTTGCTGTAGCATCAATGGTCTAACTCTGTGCCAGACTACTCTGTGTCACTTTGGGAATTTCATATTTAGATAAATAATTTTAGGAGACTTACTTTCAAAGTTTATTCCTTTCCATCAGAAGTTTAGCAATAAGTGATAACATTCTTCTCCCCAGATCTCCATGAACGTAGTGTCAGATGACAGTTCACATGGTCTGGAGGTCCACACATGGGTGGATTAGGCAATGATTTGATTGAGAAAAGAAAAGGCATCACTTAACCGAAATATCCTCCCCTCCCCCACCACTCACACACTTAGAAAATTTGTTTGTTTAGATCCTCGGGTTTGGGAAATGTATTTTGCCCTCAAATAATAGTGACCAGGGGCAGCAAATTCGTCTTGCTTTCTTATCTGTAGTCCCTCTTCAACTCTAAATAATTAGTGGATCTCAAACCTGGCTTCTCATTAAGATCACCTGGAGAGTTCATTTGTTTATTTGTTTTCCTCTCGATGCCTGGGGCTCACCATCTGAGATTCTGATTCAGTTGCTATGATGTTGAGGCCATGGCTTTGATATTTTTTGAAAGCTCCTCAGGTGATCCTCAGCCATATTGAAGTCCTCTGGATTAAACTCTTCTCAGCATTATCAGAAATGGAATAAATCAATTTAAGTTAAAATAGACAGACACGTGTGAAAATAGACCTACTACTCGAGACTTGACTTTCTTCCAAAGTCTTAATAATCTCCTTCAGGACCACGTGGGAGTCTCATTTCAATATCTCAGCACAGTGTCTGGCACATTGTAGTTTGTAGAATGAATGAAGAAGATGATTATTTACTCTCATGGTACAATAGAGATTCATAATACAAGTCCAGAAGTCATTTCTATGACATCCTCAACTGACAGACACTATGGGATGCCTGAAAGTAAGAAAGGAAAAAAAAATGCTGCAATTGAGCAGCTAAAATAGATGTCAAAAAGACTAAGAATGAGCCTAGTCTACTTTCCTCCTGCGAGCATCCCTCAGGCTGCTCTGGGAGCCCTGTTCTTATTTTACACAAAGTTCTACCAGTCTTGCTTCTCTGGTTCTCCATTCACAGAAACTGAGAGGGTGAGCGGTGACTGCTTTCCAATTGGACACTAAGGAGAATGACACATCAAAAAAGTACACAGTGGAACTTAGAGGATGTTATAGTCTGGGCCTACTTAGGATGCGGGCAAACAGTTCTACACACCCAGCATCTCTGACCCTGTGTTCATCATTCATTCATTTATTAGGATTCACAAGGTGCCCTGCTGGACACGTGGAGATTACAAAGGAGGATTCTTTCAGCGAGTATCCAGAGAGACCCTACCTTGTTCTTGCTCCTGAGTTCTTAAAGGGCAGCACCAGCATGCTGCAGCTGTGGCTTGGTTTCTGTAGAGTGGATTTTGCTGTCCATGATATTTCAAATTTTTTCTTACTGAGGCCCTAGTTCAGGTCATCCTTGTGGTCTCATAACTGTCTCTTTGGTCCACATAACCCTCTCCAAATCCTCCTTTATATTTCTACCAAAAAGATCTTCCTAATGCAAATCTGATCATATTACTTCCAGGGAAGACCCTCCCATGATCCCACAAGCTACAGGATTTCTATGTGCGGGTCTCCAGGACTGATCCACAGCTACCTCCCAGCCTGCTCTGACGCCCCTTGCTTCTCATTTCAGGCTCTATAAACTGATCTCGGGTCCCTCCACACTGTATTTCATACTTCTGTGCTGTTCCTCATGCCATTTCTTCTCTTTGGAAAGCTTCCTCTTCTTGCCATCTTAGCTACCGTGTTCTCCAGGAAGTTTTTCCTTGGCATCTACTCTCCCCACCCATGTGCCGCCCCTACCACTTGGACTACTTGTCTTTCCTTTGCTCTTATTATATGTTGAAAGATTGTTCACTTGTGTGGTCTTTGAAACACTTCCTCCCTCCACCACTCCTGTCCTCAGCATTTTAGGCAACCCGAAGGCAGGGACCATTCCTATCTGCTCACTGTCTTTCTGGTGTCTGACATCAACAACAAGTAGCTGTTAAATGGGGCTGAATCGAAAGCTCTTTCCCCTTCATTTTCCCATTTTTGTTACTCAGGTGTCATGTCTCAGCAGGAAACAATGTGAGTAGTTCACAAGCTCTGTGTTTCTACAAATGTTTCCCAGGGTGTGGACATGGAATCCGATGCACTGACAGTGGTGCAGCAGCCGTGGAGAGCGTGGAGAGCTGGCAGGAGGCTGTCTGGGAGGAATTTGTGAGGTTTCTAATCTGTGAGCCTTGGTTCCTCATTTGTTTCTCTGGTATATGCAGTGCCTGTCATGCCAATAACACTATAGCTGAAAATTTATTGAGCACTTATTATAATTGTTTTCATTTGATCCTCACAATACATTTTGGTATATGCAAGATAAGTAGTAAATTCGCCTTTTGGAGATGAGGATATTGAGTTTCAAACTTGCTCAAGGTAACTTGCCCAGTAAGTGTAGGCTCTGGGGACTAGAATTTGGGAATTCTGATTTTTGGTCCATTTTTCTTCCCATAACTATATACATCTTCTATACATGTACCACAAATGGTGGTTTTAACGATGAACTTGAATCATCAACAAAAAATTATAGCCAGTATATCATGCTTAAGAAAGCAGGACAATAGTAATAACTTTTAGAAAGGATTCCATCCAAAAGTTTAAATAAAACCAAGAAAATGTGGTTCTAAAGGGACTAAGATTCATGTATGTGAAAAATAAACATGTTGGACATCTTATTCCCCTGATTTATAAATCAAGTATCATTGTAGACACTTTTTTTTTTTTTTGGTGAGGAAGATTGGCCCTGAGCTAACATCTGTGCCAGTCTTCCTCTATTTTGTATGTGGGACACTGCCACAGCGTGGCTTGACAAGCAGTGTGTAGGTCTGTGCCTGGGATGCAAAACCATGAACCCTGGCCTGCTGAAGTGGAACATGCGAACTTAACCACTATGCCACTGGGCTGAACCCACATTTTTTTTTTAAAGCTTTTTTTGCAGGGAAAGATTCTCCCTGAGCTAACATCTGTTGCCAATCTTCCTCTGTTTTTTTTCCCCTCCCCAAAGCCCCAGTAAATAGTTGTATATTCTAGTTGTAAATTGTTCTAGTTCTTCTATGTGGGCCACTGCGTGGCAACTGACAGACGAGTGGTGTGGTTCCACTGAAGTGGTGAGCACCAAACTTTAACTACTAGGCCATCAGGCGTGGCTCTGTGGACACATTTTAATATAATACTAGGTTTATTAACAATTAGAATCATAGGATAGGGAGATTCCTTGAGATGTATTCCAGAGTATTCTCCTACGTTTGTATAAAGCCATGCTTTTCCTAGTCCACAATAATAACAGACACATTTTAGAGACTTTGCTTTGAAACCCACCCTCAGTGATCCTCTTACTTTTCTAGAATTGCTACCTAGGAACCAGGTAGCAATCTTTCCTAAACACCTAAAACCTCTTTTCTCTTATTTCTCTTCTTAAAGTAGATGTAATCTGTTCCTCTCCTTGTCTTGAATCACCAGATCCTCGCCCATATTTACGAACTATTTCTGTTTTGCTTTGAAGTAAGGGTTATGTGTAGGATTTTGTTTGCAAGGGGAAGCACGAGTGAATTAATTCCTAAGGCATTTACAAATCGTTATTGTTTGCCTAAAAGTATTTGGTTATTTGGAGATGGACGTCCTTGGTCTCTTAGTTTGAAGTTGGGTCTATTCAATATAATCTTTGGAAATGTTTATCGCTTCAATCTGGATTTGATATGCAGCACTGCCTAGACCCAGGAGGCTAATAGGCATCCCGATGATGCGGGGTCGGTGAGCCGAGGAGTCGAAAGAAAGATTTCTTAGACTCTTAAGATCTGGCAGTAGTGCTCTTTTATTTAGAGAGTAGAATAGCATGGGGACAGGACCCATGGGCAGTCAGAGCTTCTGCTGCCCCCAGTTGAGGGTTAGAGCTAAATTTAAGGCATAGGTATGTGAGTTATCTCTTTACAAGACAAAGAATATGTAAAAAAGTTAAAATGGTATCAGTGCCCGTATGGTCTGGCCATTTGGCGGTCCCACAACTTTTAGATAAGAATCAAACCGGATTGAGTAAATGGCAGAAGTCACCGCTTGAATTTTATCCTCGGCTAAAGACAAAGGAGGATTTGTGGCGGGGAGGGTCAGTTACATGAGGTTGCCAGACGGTAACCAACTTAAGTTCTTGCCTCTGGCATTGACCAAGAGCTTCTAGAGATAAGACCATCCCCCCTTCTTCCTGGCACAGAGAGGGAGGCATCTTCACAGATAGAGGTTTCCCTTAGAAATGTAAATGTTTCCCAACAAAGGGGCAAACAAATTCCACTCCTTGGAGCCTGAATCTCATCTGTAATTTTAAAACTAACCAGCCTAAAAATCCTCATCATAAACCATTTTAAAATTAAGCAGCCTAAAAATCCTCATCACCGAGGCCAATACTGCTTTCTTCAGTTTTATGAGCCAGATTGTTCTCTGTCTTCTCCGTGTTACACTGGGCCGGGGGAGGGGGGGTGGGGGGGGAGGGGGGGTGGGGGGGAGGGGGGTGGGGGGGAGGGGAGACGTGTGAGGATGCAAATCTCTGGGTATCCCTCCTGGCTTCTTGAATACTAATTTCTGGGGGTGGGGCCCAGGAATCTGCAATTTAACAAACTTTCCAGGGGATTCTTCTCCACTTTACCCTTTGAGAATCTGTGGCCCAGGTTGTACTTTGCAGCTCAGTGAAGACACAGCAGACAGCTCAAGTTTTTCGCCTGTAGACAAAGCAAAGCAAAGCAACCACCCTGGGAGCAAAACCTCCTTTCTGGCTTGAGACCAGTGGTGCTTTTCCACTCTTGCTTGGCGTTCTCCTTCCAACCCAATTTCAGCGCTTAACTGCTCAGTATTTTGATTTAAAATGGGCTCAGCCATGTTGCAAACTGGGAGTAAGAGTTCAAGCTAGCCTTTTGTTTTTACAAAGGTGTGGACTTGACTACCAGCTATCTCTAATGATCCTGTGTCTCAGGGGAGCCTCCTATTATCAGAAGCCACAGCGAGGAGCCTACTGATCTTTATCTTGGAGAGCCAGAAATCAACATGTAAAGTGTTTTTTCACTACAGGGTTTTCCTATGTATCGTGCAAGCTTCGACTGTAGTGTTCAGTCCTATACGTGCCATGTGTTCATATTTAGTAGAAAGTGAAACAGTTATTGGCGTCCAAATAATGAATTCTCTTAGGGAGGGTGTCTGGATGGCATTCTGACTCTGCCAGGAGAGCGAGTTTGTGTTTCGCATTATCCTTTTATCGTTTGAAACTTCTGAGCCTTATAGGTTAAATGCTGTCAGTTGCTCTTCAAGGAAATTTTACCAGCTCTTCATATTTATACAGTGTGTGCTCTGTCACACGTGATTCTCCCCCGCTGCCTAAACTGCAGAGAAGACAACCTCAGACAAACATGCCTCAGGCGGTGCTCACCTCATGGTGGGAAAAAGGAAGCCTACCTTTCCTTTCAGGTGGTGGCCTGGTCACCAAACTGTGCACTTGGTAGTAAAAATGCTCTTCCAATCAACAGTGAAAGACAAATGTATTTTGATCTTATAATATGTCTTTACTAGAATAAATAGGCACCAAGTTTTCAGTTTTAGAAAAATAGAGCCATATGAATCTAGGCATTGGTTATGCAATCCCCAAAGAATTGGTGTTTGTTAGCAAAAGACACAGAATTGGTTGCGCAATCGAAGAGGCCAGAACCCAGGAGTGAGGTGGGCCGAATCCATGCGAGGGGCGCTGAGAATCATAGACCTCAAGATACTGTTCACGTTATTTAAGCAATTGGGTGTTTCGGTTTTCCACAGTAACCTTATTACAGTTTCTCGACATGTCAGGAGAATAGTTTTTCTCAAGGCAGGAAAAAAAATCTGAAATAACACAAACTCTTTCCTTGCTTTTTATTTTTATAATTAACTATTCTTGTTTGATATTTATTATATAGTTATTTTCCAGTTATAATTTCTTGGTCTTTTGAAATTATCTCTCTGTCATTGTATAGTGGAGGTGATTTGTTTCGGTTATAATGAGACAACTGGTTATGTTTACATGATTCTGAAACAGTTACATGTGTTCACTGTAAAAAAATCAAACTCTATCAAACATTACAAAAAAAATATAAAGCCCTATGAAAATCTACAACTCAGGGTAACCTCCATCAGTCTGGATAACTAGTTTTATCAGACATCTCTCCATGTATATATAGAAACTTACAGATATGGTTTTAAAATTTGATATGAATGTGGTCATACTCAACATGTTCTGTAACTTTTTATTTCCCTCACTTGGACACATATCATGGACATCCTTTCGTGACAATAATTACAGAATTATCTCAACATTTTAAATAGTTGTGCTGTTTCCATATGGGTTCCATAATTTATTTACTCATTCCCTTTGAATGTACATTTTTTCAATATTTTGAAACATACTTGTGTATAAATTGTTTTAAATCTACCGGATTAATATCTTAGGATAAAATCCTGGATGTTGAATTCCTGGGCCAAAGGTTATGGTAATTGACATGATAATATGTATGACCAACCATCATTCCAGAAGAGTTGAAGCAATTTTCATTACTACCAACGGCACAGGAATGTGTCCATTGCCCCGCTCTCACCAATACAAGGTTTAGAAAATTTATAATTTTTTGGCAATATGCTAGATCAAGAAATGTTCATTTCATTTGTATTATTTTCACATTTATTAAGCATTTGTATATATTTTGTCTTTTCTGGATTGCCTTTTTGCCTCTTTTTGTATTGGATTGTTTTTCTTTTCTGAAAAAGTTGCCCCACCTCATTTTATATGAGTTCTCTGTATAATAAGGACGTGAAAATTTTTATGTCACATGGGTTGTAAATATCTTTCTTATTTTGTCTTGTATGTTTACATCCTCTTTATATTGTTTTTAAATTTTTTGCATCAAAAAGGAGTTTTAAAATTTTTTTATAATAACAGTTGTAATTTTTTTACAACATAATGAAGTTCTTGATTTGTTTAGAACCTGAAATGCTGTTTTTATTATATGGAATTTGAGACATAAAATTCAAACATATTTGTGATATGCAAACACTTTGCATTTACTTTGGCTCAATTATCTTAGGGTTACTTCTGTTTGAGTTATACCTTCATGAATAGGGGCACAAACTTATAATTAATGAATTTATTATTTCTTCTCCATTACAGATGTATTTTTCTCTGAGCCTAGGTTAATGGTAAAGACTCAAAATTGGCTAATTTGAGAGAATCCTACTTAAAATTTAGAAATTTAAAGTGAGAAAAATTGATTTTATTTATCCACTAATTGTGAAGATTTGTATAGCAAGCTATAGTTTACAGAAACATTTTTACATGTTTAATCTTATTTGCTTCTCAGAACTTGCCCTGTGAGTCGGTACCATTATATCTGTTTTATATAAGTGAAAAACTGAGACTCTGAGAAAATTACATAAAATCATTATCTGACATAAGATCACAGAACTAATGAGTGTATGACATGACCAGGGTTTGAATTCAGGGTTTTTGAGTGTAAATTATGGCTTATTCTTCTTTAATTCTCCTCTATCCTAATTTTTTCACTATACTAAAAATGAAAAGCAGGCGCTTGGTGACAAGCTTGTGTGGTCATCTGTAGATAACTGACTTCTTTAAAATGAATAACACGACATGAAGATATTTTCATTGCATCCACAGAAGGGATCCGACAACAAGAGGTTCGATGCGGTTTGGGCACTTAGTGAGGAGTGGAAGAGTACATTATAGTGACACTCTGCCTTTAGAAATTTTAGCCAAAGAAGTCAGGGCAATTCCCTACAGTCACACTGCGTGGTTGCTGAGAACATGCATCACGTCCCTGATGAATTCCCCCATGGAGGTAATTACTTAGAGGAAGGAAGGAGGCAAAGATGAGCATCCCCTGTGGAATTTGCTCTTGTACACACAGCTTCTTCTCAACCCACCAAGGTACTGGAAACTGGTATTTTCCCAAGGAAGCCATATCACTTCTAATATTAATTGAGGGCTATCATATTAACAAAGCAATGTTGGGAGGAACATCTGTTGGAAGGAACACTGTAAAGAGAGGCCAGAATCCACGCAGCAGACCTACAGAGGTGAAATGAAATCCTTCTACCTGTTACTTGAAGATGCTGTGCTCATCAAGAGTACATGTCTTGATGCTGGCTTAATCTTCCCGTCAAAGAGTTTCTGGCCATCTCTCCCCTTCTGCCATGATCCCTCTCTCTGATGACACCCCAGGCAGTGGGCACCCATTTCTCAAAACATCTTCAAACTCATTCTCCTCAGTGAGTCTCTTGAGACTCCCAAGGGGCGTCTTTAGAGCATCAGGTGGAAATCCTGTTGTGCTCTCAGCTCTTTCTCCTTTCTTTTTTTACAGCAGCAATCCCTCGGTTCTCTTTCTCAGCTACGTTAATTGTGGTGTATTTTCCTTGAAGCACTTTCTGGAAGAAAAATTCTACATGACCGTAACCATTTCTGCTCCAGAGAATAAGAATTCTTTTAGGGCAGAGAAGGAACAAATCAGGGATGATGTGTTTGGTGCATAACACAAATGAAAATTTTGTTTCTTTGCTTTTATAATAGTTTAATTTTGTTAAACAGGTACGAGTACAACTTTCAGTAGCTACATTTTCCCCTGTCCTGGTCCTATCCAATGTCAATATATCATCGACTTTCACTTACTGCAAGTTCCTTCCTCTGCCTGTTTGTGAGTGCATTTCACAATGTGCACCCAAGAGGTCACTTATCTCCCAAAGAATCATGATACTTGAGATGAATAGGAATGCTCCTGAGATGAGGGTTGCCAGATTTAGCAAATAAAAATACAGGCTGTCAGGGCTGGCCGGGTGGCGCAGCAGTTAAGTTTGTACCTTCTGCTTTGGCGGCCTGGGGTTTGCCGGTTCAGATCCCAGGTGCGGACCTACGCTGGGCTTGTCAGGCCATGCTGTGGCAGGCGTCCCACATATAAAGTGGAGGAAGATGGGCATGGATGTTAGCTCAGGGCCAGTCTTCTTCAGCAAAAAGAGGAGGATTGGCAGCAGATGTTAGCTTAGGGCTAATATTCCTTAAAAAGAAAGAGAAAAATACAGGCTGTTCACGGAAATTTGAATTTCAGATAGACAACAAATATTTAGTATAAGTATGTCCCAAATTTTGTATACTTACTTGTGGGACATACTTATGCTATGTGCAATGTCATACTAAAATTTATTAAAATATTATACTAAAAATTATCCATTATTTATCTGAAATTCAAATGTAACTGGGTGTTTTATATTTTATCTGGCATCCTACCTGAGATCAATTTTCAGATTCTACAGAGACCAGACCTGGGTTATGTCAGAGTAAGCAGCACATTTTTTAACTTTCCCAATAAGTGGAGGGGTAGAGTAGTGTTCCTTCCCCACTAGAAATGGCATAGGAAGGGGTGTTAGCTGAAACATGTCTCTCCCCTCAGGATTGACCCACTCTGCCACCTCAGGATCATGGTGGATGATAAGATATATCTGTTTAACAGTGTTTCATAAATCTCTACTTGAAGCTACTCATGGCTTCTTTTGGAGGCATGCATTTTAATTAATTGCTATTCTTTTCTACTTCCTCCCTGAGGTGATTTTTAAAAATCTTAAACTCTATAAATCTAATCAGTAAATTCCTGGGTGTATTTAAATATTGACATTTAAAAATTTTTGAGGAGTACAATAAGCTTTCATGAGATACAAGATGCTGTAAGAGAAATGAAATATAATTGCCATTGGAATCCATAAAAATGGAAAACTCTAAACTGTTAAACTGAAACACAGTTACTTCAGAGAATGATGTCTATAAGCTGTGTCTGAAGGTCTAACCAAGGTTCGGTATAACCGGTACTGGTTAGAGCTCAAATGAGTCATATTCAAGAAACCCAAATTCTGAATGTCAAACTGGAATCTTAGACTCTAAAACTAACCTGGTTATAAGTCTAGAATATTAAGGTCAATTTTCAAACAGCTGGATAGACTCTTTGATAGAGGACGACGTCTATTGCCGTGAGTCAGAGCTGCACTGCCATCCACTGGCCTTGATGGTTTAGAAATGAGAATTTAGGTCCTATTCCCACCTCAATTCTTCACGTTTTGAAAAATTGACATGGTTTGGGCTTAAGGTGGGGAAAAGGGGATCCGTAATAGCTTTGTTACCACTCCCCTCAAAAATCTACAACAAGGTAGTAGATTAAAGATGGACGCAAATTCTTTGCTTTTCTTCACATTGAAAAGTGAATTATTTCCTTCTCCTTGAATCTAGATTGGCCTTAGTGACTTGCTTGATCAATAGAATGTAGCATAAGTGACATGCTGGGAGTTTTGAGACAATTTTATAAGAAGCCTTTTGACTTCTATCTAGGCCTCTTGAAATGCTCTCTCTGGGATTCCTGAGTTAGTTTGTAACTACCTAAGACCATGTAGCTGGGGAGACCACAGGTAGGCCCTCTGGTAGGCTGTTCCAGTAGAGTTCAACCTTCCAGCCATCTCCATCCAGGCAGACATATGAGTGAAGCTATCTTGGGCCTCCAGGCCAGCCCACCCACCACCTGAATACCACACCACGGGACCTCTTATAGATGCCTCGTAGAACAGAAGAACAGCCCAGCCAGGTCCTCCTGGAATTCCTGATCCCTGAAATTGTGATATAATAAAACGGTTTTATTTTAGGCCACTAAGTTTTGGAGTAGTTCATTAAGCAGCAATAGATAACCAGACCAAACAGTGATGTATTGATCTTTACACTTAAAAACAGAACAAGGTGGAAAAAAAGAAGTGTGGGCTGTTAGAGAAGGTGAAAGAGGAAGAGGGGAATAAAATTCTCTAAAAAGATATCATAATTGCCGTGGACACGAATGAAAGACAGGCTAGGGATTTAGAAGCCTCACAGAAGATTAAAAAAATCAGAGTCACAAATTTTTAGCAGGCTGCTACTGTGATTTGGGGCCACACTCACAACTTGGACCCAACTTCTTAGAGATTCAGAAGGAAAACAGCAGTACAGTCTTGCCTCATGCAGATGCTGTGAACAGTAATGAATAAACATGACAAATAAACATGCTGCAAATAAGAGTTGAAAATGTTAAATATGTAAGAAGCAATCTTTGCACCTACTGAAAAATCTTTCATCAGATGATTTCAAATTTGAGATGTCTCAGGAGAAAATAACTTTGAAAACACAGATTTTTATTTTTTGTACTTTTATTGAAAAGATACATTTAAAAAAATACACAGACATTTTACCATTTACAGATTGCAGATATAGATGCTCTAAAAGAGTTCACTCTATTTTGTTGATTTATGATACCTCTTGCCCCCCAATATCACAAACATTCCAGTCTCGTTGACATCAGCTTAGAAGGGGGGGGCACAGGAGCGAGACCTGCAACGTATTCAGTGAACAGAAAGACAAATTGTTCAATTATAAATTTTTTATCTTCTGTACATTATTGCATTAGGGAGCCACAAAATTATGTAGCATCATTACAAATGAAAACAGGTTAAAAATGAAGAAGATAATTACGTAGAAATACATGGATTCATTGTCTTCTTGCAGAATGCGCAAGAGGTGCAAACATGTGCAATTTAGGAAGCTCTTGCTCTGTTTGTGTACATTTGCTTAGCAACTCCAACGGTGTGGAAGCTACGAAATAAGTTAAACAAAAAGAGCAAACAGGTAGTAATTATAGCTATGTTATATGGCTTTCTATTTCGTTTAAATATCACCAAATAAAATATGAAATAAAGAAAATACATTACTTTATCTTTTGTTCTCTTAAAGAGAAAATTCAAAGCTACTTTGCTTCCTAACATTTACACAGCAACTAAAAATGTTTAATTCAGACAAGAGATACACATCTAGCACTACACAGGATACGACAGTACTCGGGTCTACAACAGTACACAATCCCTGTCAACAAGAGTACACCAGAAAGAAAACGCTGCGATCCGTTGGGGAGATGGTGTCCACAAGGCAGCACTTGTGTTCATCTGTTTTTGTTCCACACTAGAATGTGCCCAGTTGGATTCCAGAGTTATTTACAGACACGTGAGGAAGACCCTAGTTTTCAAGTCTGCCAGGAAAATATTCCATATTGTTTCTAAGCCAGATCACACCCATGGAAAAATAGTCAGAGAATGATATATTTTTATGTATATATTTTTCTGACCAACACGTTTGCAAGAAACCAAATATCTCAGATATACAAATTGAATGGGGGGGGGGGCGGACGACGGCGGGCAGGGAGAGGGACTAGGGAAATAAAGCCTGTGCTGCTCAGATTCCTAAATGATAGGCGCGGTCCCTAAAAGCACTCTTGAGTCTAGTGATCTGTTCTTTGGAGTCGGGCTCGGGGTGGTATGCTCGCTGCATTTTGTGGCTGCGCGGGGGCACTGAACACGAAATGCTGACATCGCTGAATCCTTTTGGCTTGCCTACTCAGCTCTCCTACTGGCCTCAAGTGCCTGGGGCTCGTAGACGTCAGTAGGGAGCGAAGAGGATGGAGGCAGGAGTGGCGCGGATGGGCCCGTGGCCCGGCCTCAGGAGAGCTGGCGGGATGGCTGGAGCCTGGAAGAGCGAGGCGGACGGCCGGGGCGGCAGCGACAGCGCCGAGGACACTGCCGCCGCCGCCGCCAGGGGCGAGGACAGGAAGGCCGGGGCCAAAGGCTTCATCATATCTTTCTGGAATGCAAGTTTTGCCTAAGAGAGGGAGAAAACCGGTAATGGAGTGGGGATATTGTTTTAAACAACGGCACCACAGATAGATTTTCATAAGTAAAACATCAACATTAAGAAGTCAGATTTTAAAAATCTTTACTCTCAGAAATGATTATTTTCTCAAAGCTGGTTTCAAAGGCTCTTGGCATATCTTTACTTTGATTTGTTTCCATTTCAACCCTTTTCTGGGGGTCTTTGCCCCCGGGGACTAGGACACAGGAAGACCTCTTTGGAGAGATGCTAAAGCTATTTTATGCTGCTGCCCTCAAGGGAAAAACAAACAGACCCAGAAGATTTCCTGCGTAGACAATGGAGCTCACTTCAAAATTCTGACTTGCTTAAACAACAAGGCAGCCTTGAGAGCGGCTGCTTTGGAGAATGTGCATGACCTCCATGTGACTTCTTTGAGCACTGGGTTAGGTAACCGGGTTCGGGATGTAAGGGACCCATGGAGAGTCAAGAAAACAAAGTCAGTTGACACCTCTCCCTCTGGCCACTTAAAGAGTATTCCCTGAAAAATTGCAGCTCACAATTATCTGTTGTTGGGAATGATTGTAAGTGGACTAGAAACATTCTCCATTTAAAGGAATCCCAGGTGGAATCAGTCCTTGATTTCTCTCTTTCGCAATCAGGAGGAATTTTGCAAGCTGGATTTGCTTAATACAGGTAACACCTGCTTGCAGCGTCAGATGGAGGGTTCGGAGAAACTGGAAGGTAGTCTTGCCATCGCCTCCAGCTGGCCAATCCCAGCTTCAACCTCAGACAGAACGCCACACTGGGCCGATTATGAAATCCATCCATCTGGGTGTTTATATGGCCTCTTTGGCTGGAGCCCTTGGGTATTTTAGCAAAGAAACTGAAAACAGCACATATATTGAGAACAGGTAAGACAGGCTGATTACCAACATGCCTGCTAGACTTGGAAAGAGAGAGCAATACAAACACCCACTTCACTTTCTGGCAGCAGAAAGAGAGAGCGCAAGCGAGCCAGAGAGGAGGAGGATATTAAATAGATGGATTTTTGTTTCAAGAAAGCAATCCCTCTTCCCAGGTTCAACACATTCCAGGATGCCTCAGACACCACTTGTCCTTGTTCCTGAGCCTTTTCTTTATAGGCTAAAGAATATAGTTTATTCAAAAGGCCCTGGTAAAGAGTAAGGCATTAGCTCTTAAAGAGGTTCAGTTTCTCTTCTCTAAGGAAGCATCCTTCAAGTGTCCTACAGCAGGAAACAAGCAATTCATTAAAACTTCTATGAGGGCTATTTAAATTCAAAACCTTTCAGGACCAGTCAGTCCCTAGGCTCTCCTTACCTACACTCCCCGCGCAAGCCAGCAAGGCTGCCCCCCAAACAGGTGAGTGGGTGAGGTGAACTTACAGCTAAAATGCTCGGGCTCCGCTGGAGTTTGTTGTAAGGACTGTATTTCGGCTTCAGTGGTTTCCCTGCAACTCGATCCTTATGCCTTCGGCTAGAAATGTGCTGAAAAGAGTTTGATGCATTAGCTGAAGCTAAATGTGAGTTTCATTCCACTTAAAATGTATTTCCTAGGGAGAGGTAGCTGGTTTCTCCATTTCCAGTTCTAGGTCCCTAGTTCCAAGGTGGCGTGGGTAAAATCAGCACACTCTCTAAATTAGGACTTGCTCCCCACTCAATTGTCATGCCTCTTGCCCTTCCCTTCCTCCGTAGCACTTAGCCGATTTTGCCTACGCCCTGACTGATGAGTCTATGCCCTACCCAGATTTTGGGTCCTTGGAAGACAGGGTGAACATCTTACTTATCTTCCAGAAGTTCCTGCTCTACTGTAAGGTCCAGGTGACCACTGTGCTCATCTATCTCTAACACCTAGCCTGGAATCTGACATACAGTAATAGTAGGTGCGCAAATATTTGGTACTTTTTCTTCCACATAGCACCTGCATGTTGTATATTGTATGCATCCTAGAAAGGTTAGTAAATTTAACTGTGAGCACAGTTGAGAATCATTATATAGATTAGAAGATTCACAGTCAAGTGGTGACCCCAAACAACAATGATGACCAATTGAAGATACACTACCTGTTTGAGCTGAATTTCTGAATTAACGTGAACATCACAGATCTCACAATGAAATGTCTTGTTCTGTAGTCCTGACCCCTTACTGCCATTCTGCATCTTTAATCTTGACCCGGGTCTAGGATAGGACTTAATTGGACCAGCCCCATTACGAGCTTCCACCATGGTCTTGTGTTTAGATCCTAACATAGAAAGAGACATACATTAAATAGCTATTTAAGAACTAAATGAAGCTCTTTGTTTTCTTATCCTTGAGAAGTTTATCTTCAGGCTGAATTTCCCAATACTTTTTGCTAATGACCATTTTAATGCTGATTATAAGTTTAACACAGTTTCGTTGTAAAAAGTGGGAAAACATGACTATATAAAAAAGAAAATAAAGATTACCTATATTTTTACCATCTAGAGATAACCACTGTTATCATTTTAGTGTATTTCTTTTCAGGTTCTTTTTCTGGTGTACTGAAAAAATTTTCAAAATTGGGATCATGGTAATTAAATATCCTGAAAATTTTACATATCAAATCATACACATATTTTCCTATAATTACATTTTAATGGCTGAGTAATATCATCCATCATATTGGGTTACTATGATTTATTCCACATTTCCCTACTGAGGGACTTTTAGGTTGTTTCCATTTTTTTCTCTTATAAGTGTGTTGCGGTGAACATTGGGCATAGATATTTGTCTTCATTTCTGTCACTTCGTCATAATGAGTTTTGGGAAGTATTAGATGCTTTTGAGAAAATAAAGAAGGAACAAGTTTTATCTCTAGCCTGCTTTTGCCTTGCTGTTTCCAAAGTGATTATATCAGACTTTTCTGAGAATCACTCCTTTGAATTAGAAAACTAGAGAAGACATTGAACAAACCTAATGTTTGAACAACAAAAGAGATGGTGTTCTGATGGGCAGAGTTGGGTTTTGTTATTAACATTATTTAAATCCCAGCGATGGCTGCTGACCTGTGTTGTGTGCCTCCAGCTGAGACAGGGAGTTCACAGCCACTTTGCATAGTGAACAATAAAGTAATTTTTTGGCTTTTTCTTCTTCTGATTCAGAAACAGTACCAGGAGCTCCATTGGTACTCTTGGAGGGAGAAGTGGCTGCTCCAGGGGGCAGAGGTGTTGGGCCAGATTTGAGGAGAAATGAGCCGCCTTCAGAGCTTGACGGCTGACTGGAAGTGGTGACCTTTAACTTCCCTTTATCTTCTAAGAGAGATACAGAGAGATAGTATTAAAGCCTCATATATCATATAAACACAGATAAACTTACAGGAATTCAAAATAGAAATTTGATTTTCATGTGTAGTTTTTACTTCAGCACAGACCAGTTCATTGAACTTTATTGAAAAAGAACTCCCTGCCATCAGTTTCCATATCAGGTTATCAAAGCATGATGACTTATGAAAAATGACTTTGTCCTCCCACTTGCAGCAGGTAACTTTCTGTCTGATGTCCTTGACTTGTAAATGTTGCTCCAGGGAAGTCTGTAATATATGGGAAAACCAGCTACCTTCCAATTTGATTACATCATATGATGGTAACATGAAATAAGTCATGCAATGGTGGTTTCATTTGACTATTCGTGTTTTAATTATGACATGAATATAAAGTTAAAATTCAATTTTTACACCAAGGTTAAAATTTTAACTTTGGGGTAAAGGGGAGGGAAGAAACATGGTTAATTTTGATTATGATTAGTTAAGTTTTTGCTGCTCATTGAATGGCAATGCAATTTATCCAAAATGCAACATGCAAAGATTCTATTCGTTATACTTATTAGTTACTGCCAGTCTAAATCATAAGTTTGAAATAATGACATTAACCATAAGCACAATAGGAGGATTAGCCAAATCATTTACAGACATCTTGGCATTTTGAACATGTAGCTGCTAAATGCTTATGATCCCCAAAGCCCATGTGCAGGCTATAAGAGCGGTCAGAGTGACTTTAATGGAATCTAACATTTCGGGGTTCATTTGCTATTCAAGACAGGCTCTGTTCAATGGCTCCTTTGGGAAAGAAACGGGAACTTCTTAGGAAATAGCAAAATCCATTACATGTTTAATTCTAGTAGAGCTGGTGCTCTTAGAAAATGTCTATAGATATGCTGATAAACTCTCATTAAGAGAGAAAGGGAATTAAAACTGAAAATTCATTTGTTAATTGCTCTAGCTAATTTGGAACTGTGTACCTTGGCCTAGGTGACCAAGAGGGAAGGCGTGACTAGGGGAAGAGCAACATGGTAGTGTCTGTCTGTTCCTCACATGGGGCCAACTACAACTTTCACACACATCAAAAATGACAGGAGATCATATTTCTACTTAATTGATTTAGGGATCAGCAGTTGATTTCCATCCCTTTTCCTGCATTGGATCCATCCAGCTCAAAACTAGGCATAGCAGGGATTCTATAGATGAATTCAGGTCTTGGTGGTGTTTGGAATAAATGAATGCTCAGATCCCTTTTTATCTTTGGGTTCCACAATCTAAACTTCCTCTTCAGCAGCTTTATTAAAACTTCAGGATGACATGAAATATGACGGAAAAGATCTTAGGCTTTTACCAAACTGACCTCAATAGTATGAGAGAAGGAAAGAAAATCATTCTTCCTAAGTGGCCATGGTAAGTAAATTAGATTGAAGATTATTTCAGGTCTGGAACTCTCTCATCTAAGGGTCTCTCTGAATTTGCAATTTTATAGAACTCACAAAGCAGCAAAATAATTCAGTAACCTTAACATTTGCCCCTATGAAATTACTCAGTTTCTTGTGATGGAAACTTATTGCACAGCAAAATCTTTCCTTGCTTCAAGCATTTCATAAGATATTTCATATAAATTTGGCCTAAATAATCTCACCTGTTTTAGTCATTTACTCATTCATTCTCTCATGTTTTCATGTTACTATTTTAATGTCCCTTATATTGATCTCCCTCATACACTCTTACATGTACACAGAACTTTATAATTTACAAAATGCTGTCACTTACATTGTCTTACTATCTCTCACAACAAACCTGTGAAATAGGTAAGATCCAAAATGATTATTCTTGTCTTAAAGATGAGAAAACTGAGGCTCATCAAAATTAAATAATGTTCCACAGATTAGTGGGTAGCATAAATGAACATGATCTTTTCTCTAACCGTTCACTGTGTGGTGCGATAATCTTCCTGCACAAAGGGAGGACTTCATATGGCATTAACAGTATAACAGGCGTACAATAGTCACCTGAAGCTGTGAAAAAGCTGTTGCTTTGTTTTACAATTACTGTTTAGTTTTAAAGCATATTTGCCTTAAGTGAAAATATCTTTCATACTCAACAATCATCTGATTTGGGTTACATTGAAAAGATGGAGGAAATTACATCTTTTTCTCTATATCCCTATTTCTTTAAGAAAAATTAAACAGATTTCCTTTTCATATCTCATTTTCAAAAGATTATTTATTCATTAACAAATGCATATTAACAATATGCTAATTGCTGACAATGTGCTAGACATTGAAGAGAATAGTAAATAGAGTAGGTTTAGAGTTTAAGAAAGTAACAGTTTAGCAGGGGAAATGAGACAGTCATTCAGAGATCTCCAGTTTATGATAGAAACTGGTAAGAGGCATGAGAGCGTACAGCAGGAAAGGATTGCTTCTAGCTAGGAAGAAAGAGACTTTTTCATAAAGGAAATGGTGTTTAGGCTGAGTTTTGAAGGTCAGATTTAGATGTAATGGGAGATATAATTGTAAAGGTGGATTGAGTCAAAAGGCAGAGGATATCTTAAAACTATTAAAATAGATAGGAAGGGTAGCCATTTCCCTTTTAAAAAATACTAAGAGGTATGGTGTGTTTAACATTTACATGACTAATATTTAGTTAGTTTTTATCCCTAGATAAGCCAGAGTCTTAATCTTTGAGGATATTAGGGATATATTTTGACTCTGGAAATATTCAGAGAATTGTTCCATTGGATTAATACTAGCTAGTCAATAAGACAGATCCTAAAAGCAGGAAATTCACTGATGCAGTAATATATTTAAATTGTGGCATCCTTTCTGGATGTGTAAATTTATAAGCTTCAAAGCCTTATTTTATTATATCTCATTTTAATTGCTTGATATTTTCATCCAAATCCATTATATTATTTCGCCTTCATTACTGGCATTTTTAAAGCCTCCTTATTTTGTGTATTTGAAAGTTTAATTAATGTACTGTTTACTTCTGTTTCTTTTAATAAAGATGCATGTCATCTGGAACTTCTGGTTAATACAAATTCCATTTTCAAGTATTCCCTCACCTAATGTTAATTAGCCGGTCTTCTGACTGTCTTAATTATTTCCTGATTATTCACACACCTTTTTTAAGGCTTTACCCTACAGGATTTTGAAGCAAAATTTACTTAGCTACATCAGAATTGCCCTTTGTAATAAATATTCATAATTTATGCATCCAAGTGAATTTAGTTCTTCAAAGCAGCCTTCTTGGGAGGTTCCGTATTGATTCACTTATTTTCTAAAGCTCTAAACATTCTGAAAACCTCTCTTTTTGGAAATGTTTTCATATCTCATATATAACATGTGAAGGAAATCAGTCTTCAATATTCAGTTATCACCTTTATTTTTTACTCCAAAAACTTTACTCAAATTAACCCACCTATTTATCAAACTTAGCACTATATTACTCAAACACAGCCTCAGAGGACTAATATGCTAACCCAGAAGATGAAAAGAACATGCCAGAAGTTCTGATAGTAGTTTTCAGAAACTAATCCTGTTGGTAACTAAAAGAGCCATGTCTAGATATAGGTCTTACTTTTAAATGCAATTAATATTCCACATTGTAGTTCTTATATTTTGAAGTAGAACTTTGGAAACTATAATCAAATTTTTCTGATTCCACTTAAAACTTGAGTTTAATGTAATTAATATAGTAAGATTTTCTTTTTTCTTTTTTTTTTGTGAGGAAGATTTACCTTGAGCTAACATCCATTGTCAATCCTCCTCTTTTTTTGCTTGAGGAAGATTAGCCCTGAGCTAACATCTGTGCCAATCTTCCTCCACTTTATATGTGGGTCGCCACCACAACATGGCTGACAAATGGTGTACATCCACGCCCAGGATCTGAACCTGCAAACCTGGGCCGCCAAAGCAGAGCACACCAAACTTAACAATCACAACACGGGACCGGCCCTCAAATAGTAAGTTTTTCTAACCTAAGTTTCAATGGTTTAATAACAGATATGTATTTTGCACAATAAATTAATGCTCAATGTAGAAAATAAACTCAGATAAAAATTTTTTAAAAATTAAAATTACCCATGAGTCCATTACCTAAAATAAATGTGGGCAAACTTTTTCTGTAAAGTACCAGATGGTACATATATTAGGCTTTGCAAGCCATTCTGTCTCTGTTGCAACCACTAAACTTTGCTGTTATAGCAGGAAAGCAGCCACCAGCCTGGCTGTGATTCAATAAAACTTCATTACAAAAACAGGCAACAGGCTAGATTTCGCCCACAGGTAATAGTTTGCCGACCCTTGACTTAGAATGATTCTGTTTTGATATCTATTACTCCAAACCAGTTTTTATACAATAGTAAATATGAGTAGACAGAAACATATTATCCTATAACTAACATTTCTCACTTAGCAATAAATCAAGAAAATCTTTCTGTGTCGATAAATGTAGAATTGGATCATGATTTATAACACTAAATGATATTTACTTATATGGATAGTATAATTTATTCAACTTCTCTTCTTTTGACATTTGGGTTATTCCTGGTTTGCACATTTACAAAGGTTAAAAAAATATTGAATGGGACCTTCTGTTGCTTCAGAAAGAAGGACATGACCTAAAACTGAAAGCAATTGTCAGAAGTATCTCAGCAATGTTCATCAATCATGTTTGTACTCCACTGAATTCAGCATCTTAGAGGAGGTCCCCAAGGAACCCCCAGACACATATCTGTAGCATTTATAAGAGGGAGTTGAATTTACCCTGCTAGCAACATGCTATACCCACATGCCTGAACTATATAAAGATGGGAAGACTCATTGGCATGAGCTTCTGGCCTGGTTGGGAGCTTCTGAATCCAGCTCAACAAGGAAAGCTAGAAGTGCAGATAGGACGGGATACAGGTATTTCATTCTCCAGTCAGACAACTTCTGATGTTAGTGATCTGCCCCTCATACTAGACCAAGTAAGAGGAGGGAAGGTTAGAGAGAGATTGGACTGGACCAAGAAAGGGCCAGAAGTAGAAGAACCTGCAGTCTCAATTTGGCATGTCAAGATTGAATGCGTTTTCTTTGGGTCAATAGGACATCTTGAAAGGTGGCCAGGCTTGAGCCATGTTGTTAGTACCAACACAAGAAGGTTGATCACCAGGACCCTGGCAGCAAGAGGCTGAGGAATGGACCTCTGGTGGCGGGGGCTGGGGAAGGATTAGAAGCACCACATGAAGACCTTGCACATGGTCCTCAAGAAGCATTTGGACACCTGCTATGCAGAGGGCATCAATGACTGTGTTAAGTACAAAAATATTTGCTTTTCCTCCCCCCCTCTAATTCCTTCTACCCCTGACAATTGGAAAGGGCAAGAATCAGAAATGATATGATGGGAAAGAAAAAAGAGTAGACTATGTCCCTTCCCATAATCCAACCTGAGCCAGGAGGAAGGATGTGTTCAACTGGATAAGAGCCTAAAATTTCAAATAAGACCAGACATTTTGACATCTGACAATGTCTTTGAGGAGTGAGAAAGGGAGATTCAACAGAATATATAGGCAATCATGTTTGTACTCCACTGAATTCATATATGTATTCAATAGACCAGATATATAAACAGCATTGTGCATAGACATCTCTGTATACTTGTCTGATAATTTCCTTAGGACCTCCACTTTTCCTAAAGAGGAATTGCTGAGACAAAGAGCCTGTACGTTTTTGAGCTTGTGATGCACAATGGCAAATTGTCCTCTAGGTAGTTATACAAATTAGTACCCTTAGAGCTTTGTAAGAGACTGCCGGCTTCCCTGTACCTTTACCAGCCTAATCATCCATTGTTTTTGCCAATCCAACAGGCGAAATACAATATATCATTGTTAATTTGATTTGCATTTCTTTTAATATTAAAGGAGTTGAATATCTTTTCATGAGATTAATGATGATTTGTGCTTCAAAGTAATTTAAAAAAATTCTTAATTCTGAAAGGGAACTAGTGCATTTTTGGGAGTTAAAAAATTTTACACTCACCAGGAAGTAAACTTTACTATAATAACAAGCTTCCTTTTATGCATAACTAGTAATGTTAAGTTGTTTGGAGCATGATTCTTAGAAGCTGAATGCAGAATTACTATTTAGGGAAGTTTGCTTCTATGCAGAGCAAAAAATTTGGCCTAATGGCTGCTCTCGGCAGTTAGATCTTCCGGTGATAGTAAAAGTAACAATCATAATCACAAATCTATAGCTGACACTAATTGACTACTCGCTATAAACCAAGCAGTATCTTAAGAACTTACATTCATTATCTCATTTATTTTTCATACACTCTAATGAGGTAGATACTGTTACTATCTGTATCTTTTAATTTCTTTTTGATTGAGGTATAAGATATACTGTAAGGCACATAAAATTTAACAAATTTATACATATGTATACATCTATGTAAACACAAGATAATATATATAGAAAATGTAAGATATTGATATATAAGATATAAAGATACGGAATGTTTCCTCCGCCCCAGAAGGCTCCCTTGAACCCCCAATCAGTTGATACTCCCTCTCCCCACAAAGGTAACCACCGTTCTCATCTCTATCAACTTAGATCAGTTTTGCTTATTTTTGAATTCCATATAAGTAGAATCAGACAATATGTATTCTTTCGTTTCTGCCTTCTCTCACTCAACATTATGTCTATGAGATTCATCCATGTTGTCGCACATAGAAGAAGTTTGTTTTTTTTCTCACAGCTGGGTAGTATTCCATTGTATGACTGTGCCACAATTTACTTCTTTTACTATTGATGAACATTTAGAATGTTTTCAGTTTTTGGCTATTTTGAATAATGCTACTATAGCCATTCTTATACATGTTTTTGGTAGACATAAATACTCATTTATATTAAATATATATACATGGGAATGGAATTGCTGGGCTTTAAAGAGCTATCTATCTATCTTTTTAGTAGATTCTGAAGACAGTTTTCCAAAATGGTTGTACTGATTTATTTTCCTGTCAGCAATGTATGAGAATTCCAATCGTTCCACATCCTCTCTAACACATGGGATCAGTATTATCAGTCCATTTGGTTTTAGCCATTCCAGTGGAGTTGTGGTGGTATCTTATTGTGGTTTTAATTTGTATTTCTCTAATAACTAATGATATTGAATACTTTTGCATATTTTTATGGGCTAATTGTGTATCTTCTTTTGTGAAGTGCTTGGTCAAATGTTTTCCTTTTTTGTTTAAACTGGATTCTCAGCTTTTTTCTTATCAACTTATAGGAATTATTTATATAGTCCAAATGAGAGTTCTTTGTCAGATATATGTATGACAAAGCATCTCCCAGGTGGTGGCATGCTTTCCTCTCTCTAAATGTTGTCTTATGATAACTACAATTGTTTAAAAAGAAAAAAACAACCAAGGCTTAGATAGGTTAAGTAACTTGCCCATAGTCATTCAATTAATAAGTGGGAAAGCATGGATTCAAATACAGGCTTCTGAATCCTGGGCAAGTGCCTCTTACTGCTCTTCTGCTTTGAGGGAGAATAGACTAAAAATGCTCAATCTCAGTAATATCTTCTTGAAGGCCTGACACTGTTGAATAAAGGTAAGTGGATGGTAGTATCTTTGTACTTAGTTAAATGATGCCATACAAAGAATAGCACATTATAGGAAAAACTTGCTGAGAACCAGGTAAGTGTTTTAATAGTTTCTTCAAAGGTTTCGACATTGCATGTAACTTAGGAAAGCAAATGACAACAGCCTTTAAAAAGTCCATTTCAAGCAAAAATTTACATAGGTGTCATTATCCCTGAGTTTTCACTTCCTGGCTAATTTCTCAGCAGGATTAATGAACACCCAAAGAAGGTCTCTGATTCCCTATATGAAGTAAAGATTTCCTTGCATTGTTGCTTTTGATAACATGTATCTTGATTTATCAAGTTGTACAAATTAAAACTACTAAGAGGTATCATTTCCTGCCTCTGAGAAATGGCAAAGATTTAAAAATTACAGTAAGGGAGGGGAAAATAAGATATAATACCCATATATACTGCTTGGTGGGGGTGTAAAATAGTATAACCATCCTGAAACGTATATGCAGTTCATACCGTTTCACCAAGTAAGTCCCCTCTAGGAACATATCCTAAGCAAATAACCATCCATCAGTCCAACAAAGCCAACAAATAATTATTGAGTACTTATTATGTGATATACACTATTTTAGGAACTAAAGTTAGAGGTGAAAAAGACCAAATCTTTGACTCAATGAAATTAATTATCTACTGGGGGAGACAGAAAAGCATGCATGTGTATAAACACACACACACACGTATGCTTATATATGTATTTATAAAATATATATGTAATATAAGAAATATATATGTGATAGATAAAATATTTTCTATATGAGCATATAAAGTATCTGTATATATAATACATATATATTATATACACATATATATATATTCTCTTAGTAATAAGTGTGCTAAGAAGAAAAATAAGGCAGGGCACGGTAACAGAGTCAGTTCAAGCCTGTCTAAAGAGGTGATGTTTGACAGACACTGAATGAAATGGTAGGAATTCTGGGAAGAAGAGCATTCCAGGAAGAAAGAATAGCAAGGACAAAAACCTTGTAGTGAAACAAGATGAAGAAGGTGAGGGAAGATGGGGTGAATGATGGCTGAGTGGTGGAGGAGCTGACGAGGGGCCAGATCACGTACAGTCTGGTAGAGCATGAGAGAAATTTGGATGTAATCTAAGTGTGGCTACTGAGCAGGGGAGAGAGGTGATCTGAGCCATGTTTTCATCAGATCGTTTGCCTGCTATGTGCAGAATCGACTGTGAAAGGATAAACACGAGGAGATCAGTTAGGAGACTACTGTAGTTGTCCACAAGAGCTGACACTTGCTTGGGCCAGGATGGTTAATAGAGAATTGAGCAGTACTTTCTGAATATATTTGTAGGTACAAATGACTAGCCTTATTGATTGATTAGGTGTGGGATATTGGAGAAACAGAGGAATCAAGGATCACTACTACAGTTTTGGCATGAACACTCGGTGAATGGTGGGTAATGCCATTTACTGGGATTAGAGATAATGGTATTTAGGATGCTAGCCAAAATTCCTGGTCTCTCTGCCAGGAAAACTTGGTTATTCCTAGTTCCATCCCTCACTGATTAATCTCAAGCAAGTGACTTAGGTGATTGGTACCTTAATCATACATGTGCAAAATACTACCATTTTCTCATTGAGCTTTAAGAACGAAGAAGATTGTAGAGGAAAGGCAAGGGCTTCAGGTGGAAGACACAACAAAAAGTTAATAGTTCTGGGGCCTATGCTCAAGCAACACACAGTCAATGTTAATGAGATCAAGGTCATGGGATCTGTTCCTTATTCAGGGGCTGTGGATATTTAAATCCATGCCATTTGTCACCAAGGACTAAAAAAAATAGTGGTCCAGTCTTCATAAGCAAATCACCACAATTGGACAACTCCAGCTCATACCCCATGCCCTAAAGCAATAATCTTAATTTGGGGGGCCAATATTATTCATCTATTTGCATATTATTTTTTATCATGATTTTAAAAGACCAAAATTTCAGATAGAGTTTTAATGTGTGTATTTTTCTTTCAATGAAAATGTAACAGGTTCTCTGCTTATTGTGTAGTCATTTGCCATTTATCAAAAAGAATCGTTGAAAAACCATAAGCCCTGCCCGTTGATATCTACCAATGTCTTTCCAAGACAATCCTTCCAGAACAGTGAAGGAGCCCCAAAACTTGAGAAAAGTGCTCGGGAAAGCAAGGCCACAATTTCAACAGAATCATACTTTGTGCTTTTTGAGGTCAGCGAAGGATACTGCTTGTCACTTTTTACAATTAAATTTTCCTTTTTATACTTAATATTGTACTAAAAAGAATTAAGCAACAGAGGCATGCAGTGAAAGGACTGTGGGTCATATTCTTTCCTGTATTCACAAGCACCTTGTCCAACATCTCATTATTCTTCTGAAAAACAAAGCAATGCCCGTATTACTGCTTAGCACTCATTAAACCAAGTTAGCTTACTTCGATAAGGAATTCTGAAATCATTCTCTTCTCTTTATCTTCCCATTTTCTGAATAATGAGAAATTAATGAGTGTCAGTCAGAGTACCTACTTCCTTACCAGTTATGCATTCTTGTGAGAAATGAAGCTGAGAGGCCTGTGGGGCTCTGCAGCAGATGAAAATACACTGCGAAGCTGTATGTATGTCCCTTGGTGTGTTGTAGAAGACTTCTCAAGCCTTGCCTCATTTGTCCTCTCCTTATCTACACATTTGACATAGGACAAGTGATAGAAACCACCAACGGATGACAGATATTTTAAAGTTTAAAGTAGAATTCCATTAAGGTAGTTAATGGGTTTGCAAAAGAAAAAGCAGCATGCAAGCTGCAAGACGAACAAGCCAATTGGGCACCTTGGAGCTCTTTGCAAAACAAAATCTAGTAAGAGATATACAGATGCTTGAGCATCATCACTGTATCGGTGGTATTCACTTGTAGTCTGACAGGACTACACGTGTCTAAATGAACAGGTTTAAGACTAACGTTGCAGATATCGATCAGATACAACAGTCAGTTTGCCTCCCTTTATTTATTAGAAAGATGAGGTACAAAAAGAGCTTGGAAAATCTTGGAATAATTTGAATGCACTATTTAAAGATTTTTTTTTGAAAGCAGAACTCCCTTGGCAATGCAGTAAACACATTCATTTTAAAATTCTGTAATCTTATAGATTAGATTTGCTTAAATTAGGAACATATATAGTGACAAGTCATATACGTGGAAAACAGGTCAATAAAACAGACAAACAAATGGGAAAAAAGTGATTCTATAAGAGGAATAACTAGTCAGTCAACTTCCCAATGGAATCTTTATCCTTCTTCTTAAGATCCCTACCAATACTGCAAACCTCTCATGAGCAAATGTCTGCTCTCCTATTTCTTAGAGAAATAGCAATGCTGGATGAGTTTACCCCTGATGTTACAATTTCTTCTATCAACACCTATTTTCTTTACTTCTCTGAGGAAAAGGTATATGCTTCCTCCCAGACTCTCTATCTTTTAAATCTCTTCTCTCTTTCCTATAGCTTCAACTACTTTCTTTGCACTGGGTTCTATATGTTTACAAAATGCTGAAACTTACATGTTCCAAAAGTCATTCTCCAATTTGGTTTGCTCCTGGAACTTTCCACCCACCTTCTCTATGGTGATGAACTCGAAGTGGTTGTGTGAAGTGGCTCTTTCCACTTCCTCTCTTCCTGTCCATCTTTACCCTCCTGCAAAAGCCAATGGTCTCTCTTCAACCTTCTCTTGCATTGGGCACAAATTCCTTCTGGAAATGCCAGTCCACAACACTGTCTTTGCCTGGTCCTCCTTCACCCTCGACAACAGCTAGGCCCCCTTCACCAGCTCCCATTCTTCTGCCTGCCCCCAAGTGTTGGCATTCCTCAAGGTCACATTCTTATCCTCTTCTTGGGCATTATATGATCTAATTTACTCCAGTGACTTCTTCCACTTCATTGACATAAATTCCTAAATCCACAGGTGAAATCACTGCCTTCACCATAAGTTCCCGACCCTTTTTTCCATAACAGTCTATGGGATATCTATTTCTAGATGTTTCATGGATATTTCAAACTCAACATTCCTGATATCAAATGGGTGAGCTGCTTCAAACAAGGGCCTCTCCAAGTGGTCCCCATATCAATTAATGACATTATCACTTGTATGTTGGAACTGCCAATAATGATTCTTAAATTCTTCCCTCTCATCTTCTACATTTAATGAATGACCAAAGTTTATTGACACTATCTTCTAAATATCTCTTCCATCAGCCTTATTCACCCTCCGATCCAGCAGACATTCATCAGCATCTACTATGTGCCATGGCCTCATTTTGGCCCTCATCTATTCCCTCTGGATTACCATAAAACTTGTTTACAGATCTTGCTACTTTGAGTCTCTGAACCCACCTTCTCCTGCCTTCTCTCTTTATGTGCTCATAGTCCTTTCAATATAATTATATTATGATCTTACATTGACTATAATAATTTTTTTGCACTTAAAATTATTACCAGGAAAGAGATTCTTGAGTTCTGGAATAATGTCTTAATTTACCTTTGTACCCAGTGTACAGAAAACTGTAAGTGGGCAATAAATTTGTTGAAATAAGGAATGCTCAATTCAATGCAGTGTTTTCTAGCCTCACAAATAAAAATACAAGAAAAATTCACTGTTAATAACTGAATCATAACTAGTGAAATAAATATAGATAGAACAGACAAATACATTTCAGCTGTTGATTATGTAAAATACTTTTATCATTGTTGCCAGAGATATATTTGAGCAATAAATTAATGTAATTTGAGACTGAAACAATGCTCTTAAGACTGAATCTCCTTGAGATGTACTAGGACAGTCATAATAACAAACACTTTCCTTTGTGCCAGGTCCAACATTTTGATGTTTGATAAAATGAACAAATCTGTGGATTTCTTTATCTCCTTTATTAAAAATCCCACACAAACTTACATATAAACAATAAGCACGTACCGCTGCTAAAAATTCTAAAGTACACATGGAAACAAAATGTCACCAGAGTATAGCCAGTCCTCTTTGCAACTAAACTGCTGTCCTGTTCTCTGGCAAGTTTTCTCGTGGAACTATAGCTGTCCTGTTGGGAGATTCATCACAGGCTTGTATCCCAAAGACCCATCCTGGCAATGTTGTAAGCAGTCGGTAACAAATTACATCATACTATATCCATCTGCGTTATCAACAATTGCATGGTTGATATATTTGTGCAATGATGCCCTTTAAGAAATTCCAAGCACTATGTTTTTTGACATTATTTAATTTCCCCCATCATTTTGGGTAAGAGATGTCCATCACTGAAGGTGTCATTATGCAGGCTTTGTGTCTTAAGTGATGATACCACTCATGACCAACCTAAACCCCAAGGCACATAACCTTTACACTAGGTGGCTGGAGACTGTCCCAGTACACTGGGTACATCCAGTACCCAGGACACCCATTTAGGCTTCCTTCAACTAGACGCTTCCTTTCAACTAGATCTGATTCCAAGTGTTCCCAAGGGTTACCCAGCATAGCATAGTATGGGCTAGTTTATCTCACAACAACTACTCATCAGCTGACTTACTTTATTAGTCATAGGACTTCTTGTTGGAAAATGTCTGATCTCAATGCCCCACTTAAGGGTGAACTGCTGGGCCATGTTTGGAAACTGAAAGAGCTCTATATAGTTTATGCTATTTTGCAGATGTGAAAAACAAAACAGAGTACTTAAGTGACAAGCCTGGAAACATCAAGTAGCCAAGGGAAGACACAGAAATTAAAGCCAGTTTGTGAAATTCTCAGAGCACTAAAATATCATACATTGTGCCAGTCTGATGCTGGCGGGCCCTTCACATCCAATGCCATGTTACCATGCCTCCAGCTAAATTCCAGAAATCCTCTCTCCTCCAGAACTGTTGATCACTGTGAAGCTTGCTGATTCCTAATTAAGTGTGTTTATGTCTAATTTTCATATCTTGGCCTTTAGACTAATCCTGGAAGCCGGAAAAATTGTCTATAAATTAAAGTGACTCTTCACTGAATCATTGTTTTACCTTAAAAAAACAAAAAAGCTGATTTATGTTAAGTAACTTAGAACCCATGAAAGTCAGGCGACTAATTTTGAAAGGTTAAAACAGTTCCTGTACTGTAATTTCCTGCCAGGCTACAGAAATCCCCTGACTTAGGACATCCCTGCTCTTTCCATTTGAAAGCCTACGTCAATCGGAGTCTGGCCATTGGGCTAAACCCTACAGTGATTTTGTAGTCCAATGAAATGACAGTCATTGCCCTCCTTGTCTGAGCACCACACGACAACTGACCTGTTGTCCCTCGTGCCACTTTATTGGGGAGCAGAAGCTGTCAATCTCACATTCAGATAAAACTGTGGCATCTCCAAATATCACCCTGTTGAAAGCTGGCAGCCTACATTCTGTCTCGAGGAGCTGGCACTGACACTAGTCAACTTGCCACTTTTCTAAGAGAGCACAAAAGAGGGCTTGTTTGCTAGAGTTTGAATCTAATGAACAGCTTTTTCCTATTTTGTGTAGTTTTCCAGCCATTTGACTTATACAATAGACAAATCATATTTCAACTTTTTCAGGTTGAAAAATTGCCCCTTTTCCAATTTGTCACCGAGAGATGTGAAACAGCTATTTCTGAGGCAGCTTTATTATGGAAAATAGAATAAGTAACTCATGTCACTCAAATCAAGTCCCTCAGGGAGTAGGTCCAGTAACAATTCAAAAACCAGGAATAAAATTAAAAACTGATTTTCTAGGCGGAATAAGGAGCAGATTCTTTCTCTTCTAAATGAATAGCCCTTTACAGAGGAAACATGATTCATAAGGTGCAAGGAAAACGTTTGAAGTTGTTCCTCCCACCTCCTTCTTCTCTAGATGCAGAGGTGAGGGTTAATGATGCTCTACTCAGGGAGAGGCACACACTCATAATAGAAAGGTTAGCCTGAGAGATATTGGGGAAACTGAGTCTTTCTTCATCTAAAAAATGTATCTTTATTTAATAGAGAAAATGCAAAAAGATACTACTGTCAGCAAACAAGCTTATTGGCTCCAGCTGCTCCAGTGAGACGCGTATAGGCTCTCTCTCTCTTTACGGACCCAGCTGGGTCCTGCCTGCCCTAAGGAGACTATGGAAACCTTCAGGGGCTGGACTGCCCAGGCCTAAGAAAGCTATCAATCCTTTAAAAATATACGCTAGAAGCCAATCATACTTTCATATTTTGAGTCTAGCATTTGTGCCTAAATTCAATCTGCTGCTTTATTACAAAGGTGTCAAAGCCAGCTTTATATTTAAGACCTACAGATTGCAGGAGAAAGTCTGTTGACCATAGAAAGTCTCCTTTAAAAAGTGATACTAATCCAAGAGTCCTGGGCCTCCAAAGGGGTTTGTCTGGCTTCCTCGTCATGCTGGGTCCCTTAGGAATGTTGCAACATGGGAGCTTATGACTGTGACCATAAGAGAACTGAGCAAAGAAGAGATATGACATTGCAGTACGGACTGTGAATCTCCCAACTGTAATGCAAAACAAATGGCTGTTTCTTTCCCATCCTACCTGTGCCCCGAGATGTATAAACCACACCAAGTCATTAGAAGAGGTTATAATGCAAATAACGTAGCGTGTGGAGAGTAGAGGAAAAAAGAAAAAAGCAACCATAACCCTATCATAGCAAACAAGAGTTTTTAATCTGGGGTCTGTGGACTTCCAAGGGGCCCGTGAGTTCACGGGATCCATGAACTTGGATGGCAAAAAATGTATCTTTATTTTCATTTATCTCTACTTGAAATTTGGCATTTCCTTAAATTTATAAAGGAAGGCAACAAACTAGAGCAGTCTTAGCAGGATCTGTAACTTTGTTACAATGGAAGTCAGACATTTTCATCAGACATTACAGTTTTCATGGAAAGCCTGAAATACCATTTATGCGCATTACCACTTCAAAATTGTGGTAGATCTTAGACTTGTTGCTAGATCTTGTTTAGCACATTGTTTCTATATCACTATATCACAACAAAAAATTGACAATGGAATTTCAATATAATTGGTTTTCTTTGTAAAACTATACATTTCATTTTATGATTTAAAAACATTATTCTGAGAACAGGCTTCACTAGTCACTCACAGGGACCCATGTACAAATATAGGTTAAGAATTTGCGTGTTGATGCTCATCACTTCATTCTGCCTTCATTTCTCTCCTTAGCTATCACTTCAACCACTTTCTTACCAACATCCTAAATTCCCTTCCTTGTCCCCAAGTGTCTTTTCATTCCTTCAGTTATTTAAACAGCGTAGTCTTTCACATCTCAAGTCTATGGGGTACCTACTGGTCCCTCTGATGAGAATACTCTTCTCCTTTACCCCCAAACCGGGGCAGCTGTTTGCCTGGCTAACTTCTTCTCACCCATCAGACATAGAAAGCTTAAATCCCCTGCCTAGGCCTTCCCTTCCTTCCCAGACTAGGTCAGTGGCCCTTGCTTTTCACTCATCAGGCTTGTCATCACTTGTTCAGTATCTTCCCTTCCAGACATTTTCTCACGAGGAAAAGGCACAAGTCTGCCTGATTCACTGTCATTTACCCAGTGCCTAGCATGGTGCCAGGTATTCAGTGGAGGTTCAATAAATATAAGCAAATATAATGCATGAATAAACCATTTTGTAAGTTTTGATTTAACGTATTACATGCATTTTTCATGTTGCTATTTTTATTTATTTTAAAGCTGCATAATATTCTATTGGGTACAAATACTTTATTTAAATAATTTCCCTAGTACTGATCATCTTGCTTCCATTTTTCATTAATACAAATAATACTATGATGGGTATCTTCATGCATAACATTTGATTTTTCTTGCTTTGCATTTAGGATTATTTCCTTGGTATAAATTATAAGAAGAAGAATTAACTGGTCTAATGGAATGAACATTTTTATGGTTCTTGATTTATTCTGTGACATTGCTTTCCAAAAGTTTCTCTCAATTTAAAATGCCATAAGTAATATAAACAGAACATCTGCTAATGACTTTCAAAATACTTAAAAAAAAGTACTCTCAAAGTACTTACTGGATATTAATCATTATGTCTTATGGATTCGTCAAAGGATTGGGTAAAATTTTGGTCAAAAAGAATAAAACAAATAACTTTGCCTAAACTCAAAATGCAGTACACTAATTAATTTCCACATTGCATAAAAAGATTTTATTTGTTATTAGATAACTAAAAACAAAGATATTGTGCTAGGGAAGACAAATTATTTTGACTTAGATATGGCCATTATGCTAGTTAAATAGGCAAAAATCATCATAAGATTCTGACAGCAGTTCAGATCTTTGAAAGCAAGGAATAAAGTAATCTCTATTGTGACAAGAAATTCTAGTATTTATGTAATTTCATATCTGAAAGAAAACAAAGCACATCTTTTCTAGAGGCTAACTAATTAATAGTACACAAGAAATACTAAAAAACTGTACACTAAGAAAAATTTTTTGCAAGAAGCTAGAAATAAAATATATGGGCTGACAAATTTCTCTGTATTTACAGACATAAATGCCAGCAGGGACTTGTCAGGCAGGGGCATGTTTCTCATTCTGATTACACCCTCCTCCCGACTCCTTTGATCTCAGGAGCCATGCTGGCTCCAGACGGCTGCTTCTGCACATGTAACACCCAATTTTGTCCCTCAACAAATGGATGGTTTGTCTCTTCTTTTGATTCTGTAGTTGTACATAGAGCAGATGGTTGAGCTGTGAGGTGGGGCATCCACCTTATTGATTAAGAAGAAAAAGAGCTAACCAGCATGTTCTTACCCTGACCACATTCTAGGGAATACACCAGAGCGTCCCCTATTAACTTCTACTTAATGATATTAATTTAATATATGCTAACCATATGACTACCATGTGCAGGATGAAGTACCAGGAGCTGCAGGAGACATAATGGATGAAGTACATTAACTAGTGGGAGAATGGGTAGAAAGACATTTCCTCCACTACACAAAAATGGAGGAAGATCAACAAGGTCTTTCCATCTTTAAATGCCCCACTGGGAGAGTCAGGCTCATCAAGCCTTAGTATCCTGGAATGAAAACACAAGTCCAAATAATTACGACAAGGGAATAAAGCAGGCACATAAAGAGGAATGTAAGTGCAGGCCACTGTTGCACGGCAGCCTGGCATGAAATGATTGCAGAAGTCAAGATAACGACAGGGTCTGGAAGTTTCTTTGAACTAACAATTGCTTTCTATGGCTATCACTTACTAAGTGTCTGTTAGGTGATAGGCACCGAGCCAGGCCCATTTATTAGTTCATTAGTCCTTACAACAACCCTGGAGGTAGCTATTAGCCCTCCCATTTTATAGATGGGGATATAGAAAGTCAGTGAGCATGACTTGGCCAAGGTTATATGGTCAGTGTGAGGTGGAGCTAAGCTGTCTGACTTCAAGCTCATGCTCTTTTTACTAAGATATACATGCGAAGTAGGTAAATGGCACTTAAGAATCATATCTTGGTTAATATATCCTTATTCAAAGCCACTCAAAACTTGATTTTTTTTTTTAACAAAACCAATTGTAAAATAGGGTGGGGAAAGAAATAACACATCTTTCTGAGATGTCAGACTTCTTGAAGTGTGACCTAGTGACAAACAATCTCAAACAGCCTTCAAAAGGATGTGCAGTAAAGTCCATAAACCTTCATCCAAAGGCAGCATATCATGGTAGTAAACTTGAAGTACTGCCTGGGTGAGACTCTGGCCTTGAAATTCCTTTCTATCGGAATGACTCTGAGCTATTATTTCCCTCTCTAGGTCTCATTTTCTAGTATCCATCAGATGATTGTTATAATCATTAAATAAGATAGTATATATAAAATGTTTAGCATATTAGTACCAGGCACATAATGATCATTCAGTTAAACATTAATTATTATTAGTAAAACTGTAAAAATTATTTTTTGCATATAAGTCTAATAAGCTTGGATCTGGTATTCAAGAATATACTATGTTAGGTGCAGTATAATGGAAGATGGGACAGCTGACCACCACAACGGGCAGCTGTCACCTCTCACTGACAGCAGCAAGAAGGGACAGCTGAAATAAGATGCCCCAGGAGGACCAAAAAACAAAAAACCAAAACACTGTAAGAACATCAATAATAGGCATTTTTATTATGCTTCACACTTTGCAAAGCTGTTTCCCAATCATTTCATTTGATCCATACAACACTGCTGTGACATAGGGAGGGCATTATTCCATTTTGCAGATGAGAAAAGGGAGGTTCGGGGAATTTAATGCCTTCTCTGGAGTCATTGCTAGTCAAAAGAGCAAAGAGTACCGCAGTCTATAGATGTGCTGTTCGATAGAGTAGCCATGTGTGGCTACTTAAAATTAAATAAAATAAATATTCCGTTCCTCAGTAGCACAGCCACATTTCAGGTGCTGACTAGCTATGTGTGGCTCGTGGCACTCATGTTGGTCAACACAGATTATAGACCATTTTCATCACTTTAGAGTGTTTCATTGGATAGTGCTGGTCTATAGAAATGAGAGCACCAAACCATTACTACATAATACTATGCCTGGAGTCCGTGATATTGAACCTAATTCTCAAGAAAGAAGTCAGGAAAGAGGAAAATACTTCAGAAGTATTTCTATGAAGAACACTTTAAGCTTTGTACTCTACAGCTAAATTGGTGTGTCAATAGCCCATGAGCATCATGAGAATTGGGCTCAAAATCCCCCAGAGGGCCTGGTACCAGTGCTCTGCCCACAGAATCTACAAAGATTTACTGAGTAGTTCCATTTGATCATCCACTCATTTCAGAAAAATATATCACTGTAAGAGAATTCTCCCTGAAGCAAATAAGTGGCATGTCATAAAAATGTAAGTAATAACCTTCGTTAAAATCTCATGAGCATTTATGGTTGTGTATTTAAAAATTATTCAATGTACATACAAAGTCCTTTTATACTCCAATATCTTTTCAGTACAGAAGGTTGTAAATAAATGTAATCGAAAGAGATGAATGCCAGTTAAAATGAATATGTCTGAAGACAAGGAAAGTTTTTAATAGTGATATAAGCCTTAACAAGAAGATAGCCAAGGTTTTGCTTTTTGAAATGGTTTATAACATATCCCTAGTAAATCATAGGTTAACAGATCCTCCGTATGTCAATCTCAGCTTTTGGTTCACTTTCTTAGGACAACACTAGGAAATACCTTTTAGAAGTGGAGAACCTGACAGTAAATACCCTGTATTGTTTCGAAGAGACAGAAAATGCTCAAAAGTTTCAGACGTTAGTTTCCAGAGGATGACAAACAACTACATAAGAATCTTCAGCCTTGCCTGGCAGGATGCTGTTGTCAAATTCAAGGCGCATGGGCAAAGTTGGAGGTAGTTTCATTTTTTAAATTGACTTAGAAAGTCTTAATAATATATGTACATTTCATGAAAACATGAGCCTTAGTATAATGGCTTCTTTAGACAGATGGGACTCAATTTATGTTCTACATGATTGTACCCAAGAATTTTAGGCTTAAGATGTTTGTCATAAATATGGTTAATCTATTATTTTATGAGGGACACTAAATCTCAGCCTCCTGGATTTAGATAGATGTATGTCAAATTTATGACGGCCCTTGCCTATAAATGACAGATGCTGCTAAAGCGGAAAACTATCATTTTCTTCTACTCAACAGCACAAGGTCCTGTTGCTAGAGACAGAAATGGGGGAAGAGGCAGTTAGGAAGACCTTGCTGGCTAATCGATGGAGTCCTGCGGCAGTCAGCGGAAATGAGAAGTTGTCATTTGCAAAACTTGGCCCCATTTGTAACAACACATAAAAATTGTGAAACACACAGGGGAACCCATAAAAATGACGAGACAAGGGTCTCCATTTGTATTCTTGGCAGAAAAACTCTTTGACAAAATTGAAAATGCACTTTTATAAGGCAACAGGGTGACTATAAAAAGATGCAGTGCTGCCTTTCCAGGCAAATCAGACTGATCTACTAGTTAATAACTGCTCTGGATTCACACCTGAGGAATTGACGCCATGCAAAAGGCAACATGCTGAAAACTAAAGTGAGCTGTTCTGAGGTAGCCTATCTTATTTCCTTTCTTCTTACATCTTTTTCTGAGACTATCTTCTCACAGTCTCCATGGTATGGTCATTGGTATAGGATAAACAAAACCATCCCCTTGTCCCCAGTGGAAATCTTTAAGATGGACTGATTCAAAATTCTACTGGAAACATGGACAGTGTTCAGGACAACCCAACTGGGCTCTGTTGGAGGCAGTTCAAGGCTTCTGCCATATTGGCGATACCCTTCCGAGTGTGACCTCTATCTCAGTAAGTATATTTGTCTCTAGACACGTAAAGTCGACAATTGTCAAGCTGGAGCTTTGAGAACATTTGTCATTTACCTGAAATGAGTGTTTTCATTCAAACTTGCCCTTGAAAAGATCTGTAACTTCTAAAGCTTTGTTCTATTACAGTTAAATGCTACAGACAACATACTGCAGAGGAATTAAGGATTATCAATAAAACAAAGCCTTAATGACTCTTTCATTGCCATAGCTCCTACTAAAAAATATCAATAGTCAGCAAGCAATTTAAAAAGTAATATATGGTCCTAATACTAATTCTTTAAAACAGTGGTTTAGTGATTTCTGACTTTGCCCATTGGGATACTTGTTTTTACTTCTCCAATCAGAGAAGTTTAGAAGTAATGGGAATAATGGAATATGCATGGAACAAGAAGCCCTGAGCTCCTGCTCTGATGCTATTGGGGTATGAGTTGTGCAAACTTACACAAGTCATTTAACCTTTTCAAGACTCGGGTTCTTCATTGTAACCATATTTTTGGGAGCAGCTTGAAAGTGATGACTATATATTAATTTCCTTTGCAACCCTAATATCCAACACAGTGAAAAGAAAAACCAACACTAGCTTGGAAGCTCTTTGAGGGCAAGAAAATGTCTTTCTGTTCATTATTGCACCCTAGTATCTGGTAAAATATACATTAATACTATACTATTTAGTATAGACAATAAATATTTGTTGAGTGAATAAATGGATATAAAGCTTGTTGAATGAATGAATGAAAAATGGATACTACTTTCAGCCCTCCCTGTCACAGGGTTGTTGAGAGGGTCATACAAAAACATATATGTGACTGGATTTTATAAACTGAACAAATTTAAGGTGTTCCTATTGTTGTATTTCAAGCAGAATATGCTGGTTCCATCATCTTTGCTCTTAATTGCATTTATAAATATATCTATAGCATTTTGAGTCATTCCATCTGTTTCATCTGTTTAGACAGCAACTGATTAAAGGCTGTTTAGCTCTAAATAGCTTTATATACTTTGAACTAGAAATGTATTTTTCCCCATCTTAATATCTAATTAATTTTAAAAAAACATCTCGTGCTAAAGACTAGACATATGGACCATTAGGTTGACTATCACAATATTTTATCATTAGGTTGATTCTCACAATATTTTATTATTTTCAAGAAATAAGATTTTTCGAAGGCTCTCGGTTTTTGGAACCTGTTATGAGGGGTAAAATGCTGTCACAAAAGAGCATTCAATTTGATATATAGGCCATATTATCACAGGGAAATGTACTGTCATATGGCATTATGACACTTGAACTCCAGGGAGAAATTTGGGTAGAGTGTCCAATATGTTCTAGCCATCTTCCTGAAGCTGCCTAATGCTTGCTGTGTTTTGACCCCAATTCTCCCAAAGCACATTTCTCCTCCCTCCTACCATGTTTTGAACTCCCGTTGATACATCATTAAAAGTTGGGATAGATCCTAGGAGACCAAAAAGCCATTTCTCTGGATTTTACATTTAATTCTACCCCAACTTCTCAAAAGTAAACGGGACAGCTATTCTTACTTAACTGCCTTTAATGAAACATATTTATTTTTTTTCCCAATCATGTGGTCAGAGATTTTTATAATCAACGAAATTCTTGCTATTGTAGTTTAAACTCATTTTGTTTACTGACCTGAGAAAAAAAGAAAGCTTGCCATGACACCCTGGCATTTTTTATCTGATAGCTCCATTATGACAAATCTCTTCGTATTGCACAGATCCAGATACCAGAATCTATGAAGCAAATTACGTTTCCAGACGTAACATAAGAGAAAAAAATGGTTGTCCCATGTGCCAAAATAGCAGGTAAAAAGGCTTTTCTAGCTCTTGGAAGATTGTTAGGCCACTTCTTAGAAGAAATACTCTGTATTCTCAAGGAGCAGAGAGAGGTCATCTGTGGGTCTCATGCACCTTGTCAGATACTCTGAAATCACCCTTTTCTGACTGATGTTCAGGGAATTCCAGGATCTGTTCTCCCAGAAGCTTCTTCCCTCAACAACTGGCTATTTCCTCTCCCTCATGATTCGCCTTCATTGAACAACATTCTACTGCTAGGTTACTGATGCTGAAACATGAAAATGGAAATTGAATTAATCAGTTCTATAGATATTGTGAATGCCTGGATAGCTGAAATCTGGCAGCTGAGACCTCAAGTAACTAACATTTTTACTTTTCATTCAAATAACTAACAATCACATAGATACTGCCTAAGCCCACTTGACAGGAGCTCGTCATTAAGAAGAAAAAGACCAATGCTAGGGAATTTCAGTCTCCTAAGATTTGCTAGTCAACCATGACTTTTCACTGTGACTTTTACTAATTTTTGGCTGACTCAGAGGCAATGTTGTCAGAAATCAAAGATTTCATCCAATTAAGTGCCACAGTCACCATTCTTCCTCCTTCCCCCACCCCTCTACATCTCACCTAGACCATTTATGAAGTTTTCATGTCTTCTTTTCTTCTAAGACAGGTTTTAAATGAAATAAGAACCCGCTACCAAAAAAATCTATGATTCTGACAAAGCTGTGGAAGCTTTTTAAGGATTTAGAAAGGTAGTTAACAAAGGTTATTATTACACTATTTAGACCAGATTTCCCATCTGGGCAAAACTTCTAATTTCCCAACTTGAAAATTCTACAAAACATATGTGGAAATTCTTGCTTAGTAGCCAACATTCAGTTAAAGGTGACAAAAGAATATGTATCTATTTAGCAAATACAACCCACTTTATTTTTAAAACAGTGCCATCTTTCAACAACTTTGGTATTGCTTTTGTGGAGATAATAGAACAAATAAAATATTTCATTAGTATTAACATTTATATAAAATATGGAGAAACAAAAAAGTAATTTGAATGACCCAACCAATGAATTACCAAATAATTTATACAACTTTTGAGTAAGGAAACATGGAAAATGAGGTAACCCTAAATAATAGGTGGTTTCCATTACATCTAGTCCAATTCTGCACAGTGGCATGGTAAGGGAGGCCAGTACTGTTGGACCACAGGTACTCTGCGGGTGGATAGGGAAGTGGCAGAGGAAGCAGAGCGTGCAGGACTGAAGACCGCCTCATAGCTCCTGAGGAAGAGATTCTGTGGTTATCTGTCTCCCCCTCACTCCACTCTCAGCCCCTGGGGTTCTTCCAGATCCCAGTTCTCTTTCCTTGTTTATGACTCTGCTGTACTTGACCCTGGTGCGTTCCTGTTGTTCACTAGGCAAACCCAGCTGCTCAGGAAGTCTCTCTGTTTCACAGAGCATTCGCCAGCATTCGAGGGTTGAAATAAAAGCCTTGAATTGTTAAACTTTCTTTTAACATAAGCTCATTGGGCACCTTGCAGGTATAAGGCGTGTCATGATTGTGACCCAGGCCCCTTTATTTGGATTTTCTTTTTCCATAGCACTCTTTCCTTAGGTCTATCCCCTAATCTTTGACTTTCTTTCCTACTTCCTTTCCTCTTCTTCCACACCTTTCCTTCTCTAATTGCTTTCTATTCTTTTATTGATTCTTCTGTCATTGAGACTTCTCTATTTCCATTTTTAACACTTTCTTCTGCTCATTACTTTTACTACTCTCCCTAGAGCAAACCCAATTCCCAAAAAATAATATAACTTAAGGGGAGCAGTGAGCACACGCAATAGCAACATTGGAACATTTACAGTACCTAGGAACCGTGCTACTAGCTCAAGACACAAAATAAGCTGAAAGAAGGGAGTGACACTAACCTCCATTGTTTCATCATTTTGCTTATGAGTATTGCTGCAGGTAAAGAGTATAATTCAGGCAATAAAACCTTTGACAGAGTTCTGTTTCATAGAGGCAACAATATTGTGTGGAAAATGAAACCAAGCAGGAAGTCAAGCAATGATAGATCCTGTTCTTCCAAATACTGAGTAATCTCCAGCAAATAACGGCCCCAAGGTGGACCTCGCCTGGGTTTGCTATTTTGTAAACTGGAGATAATGTTTGACTGTAATATCTGATAGATCTGGGTTAAAGATTAATTAGATAACATACATAAAAAGGCTTTGTAACTTTAGAAGGGGAGAAGTGCAATGTAATAATCTAATATTTATTATCTGTTGATCACACGACATGATTTAGTGATTCTGTTATACAAAGAACAAAAAGTCTTTATTAACCAAATTTGGGTTAGCTCACTAACCCAAATAACCTTCCAGGCTGCCAAGCTTTTGGAACCAGCATCTACGGGACCTAATCAATAATGGTTCCTTCCTACATTGTCTCTCTGTCTGACTAGGCTTTTCTGAAACTTCCTCTCACAGTAATGGATTTGCTCTTTTCCAAAGGCCCTGGGCAGCCACAGGAAAGCCTTCTTAAGTCTCCTCCTCAAATTCCACAAGGATTTGAAGAGCAGAAGAGAAGCAGAAGAGAAGGGTAAGGGTGTGTGTGCCTGTGTGTTTGTGTTTCCAACAACAGAGAGGTCCCTAAAGAAAGAGTCAAACATAAGAGAAAAGGACATATTTTCTTAATCTCCTTTGATAGACACTGTTCCTCAATTAATCACGGAAACAAGATGACTTAGCCATTGTGGCCTCCAGGGGCAGATGTGAGTGTGTGAAAGCCTGTTTAACATCCAATTTCATGGTATACATGCTAGAAAAATGAATTTCTTCCCTTCTCTCTGAATCATTCAGTTTGAAGCTACTCAGAAAATCTGCTGATTCATTGGGATTATGAAATACAGACTCTTCTTAAGAGGCGCGTCCACTAGTAAGCCATTTCCAATTATAGAAAGTTCTTTTGTAGTCAGTTCATAACTTTGTAAATAGTTCCCTTCAAATCCTCAAATTTGTTTGCAGCTCTGAGGGGAACTCTATGAAGATCTTCAAAAATCAAAATCTTTTATTATGGAACACATTTCCAGATCCATTTAATGATGCCACTCAGAAAACTTCCCCTTTCTGCCCTTCCACTCACCTTTACTGGGGTGAGAGAATATAAAAATGTCTATTTTATTTAAAAACAAGTTTTAAAAAAAGTCTGTAGTAAAAACCAAACATAAAATGAATAGAAAGGAATAATAAACTCGGTATTTTAGATGCATTTCTTGATTTTTGTCTAAACACATTTTGACTAAGCTGCCTCTACTTATTTTCATGCATAGATACTTATATAGATATATTTACACACACACATATATACTTCAATGTATATATTTAACAATATGGAATGGTAACATCAAATGCTTAGATTCCGGGCAAACACATAACCCTTCCTGTGAAGGAAACATATTCATATTATAAGAACAAACCATGGAGAGTAACATGCAACAGCTGAGGGGAGGAGAATGGGGTTGGGGCAGGGGACCAGGAGGAACACAAAGAATGTAAAGAACAAAAAGTGGCATTGACCTGATTTGTCAGAGCTGTTGCCTGTGATTGGAGTGATGGAGCAGCTGGGATTAGCCTTTGCGCTGTCCTTGGAAGAAACCATTTTGGGTTTATTTTTCGTTGCCTCTAGTGCTTTGACCTTCTTGGCATGTTTACTTCCTTTGTAGTGGGCCTCGGCCTGGCTCTACAAAGGAGAACAAATCAGGCTCATTTTCTGCTACTTACAAACACCACAATGGATGATCATGCAGGAGAAAATACATTCAATCATAGGAACCACAGACATTTACAACTCAGCCCTCCACTACGTTTTTGGCATTTAATGGTATACCAGGATCTAAGAGGTTTTTGTATATTGAAACCTTCTACACAACACAGAGGATCTGCGTCTTTACAAACCAGACACTACGTGAGTGGACAACAGGGTCAGGGCAAAACTGGGATGAAGGTGAGCTTTGTCACCAGTGCCCTCTCACCACTGCCTGTTGCGGTCACTTCTCAAACATTGGGCCGGCAGCAAGCTGCTTCCTTTGAGCATCCTACCCAGGCATGTCCTTCCACAACCATTCCATTTTGTTTCCTTTCAGCTGCAAACCTGTCCGTCTGCATCTACTTTCTTCTGGGCTCTGCTCTGAGAGCAACTGGTGGGACAAAGCAGCCTGCTAGTGAGTGGAAATGGCACTACAATTTGGAGTCATCTACATGCGCTTCCTGCGTCATTTTGATGATTCCAGTTCCAAGAACAGATGATACAAGCCACAAAGCAGGGAGGGACAATTCTTGTTTGTGATCTCACATGTGATTCTGAAGTCAAAGCAGTTAGCCTTACATTCACTCGTGCACAGAGCACAGGTGGAACCGCGACTTCAATACTAGATCAAAAGGAAGAAAGAGATCAAGACAAGCGATGACTAAAAATCTTCAAAAGACAAAAACAAAGTACAGCAAAACGAGAAAAACATTTCGTCAATTTATTGACATTTGGAAAATTCCCCTCTGTCTAAAGAACAAGGATTGTATCTTTTTGGCATGTCATACTAATGTACATATTAACAAAGGAATCTAAGTATATTCACTTCAATTTTATTTTGAATAGACCCTGAAAATGTAAACATGCATTTGGTTAAAAAAAACAAAACAAACTGAAACATATTTTCTATATTAGCTTAGTTATAAAAGTGAAATGGATGATAAACCTATCATATAAAATGAGTTTGATTAGAGGATTTCTAAAGTAATAACTTTGTTTACATCAGTTTTCCTTATATACCCTTGTGTGTTTGAAGGTGATTATGCTAACATTTTTATTCATTTTCCTCAGCAAGAGGAATACAGGTGGAGAGTGTGTGTGTGGTAAGTAGGTAGGTAGAAGTGACAATGGACAGAACGAGCCAGGTTTTAATTCTATATTTCAACTAAAGGTATATCAGTTTTGGGGCTGGCCTGGTGGCGCAGCAGTTAAGTGCACAGGTTCTGCTTAGGCGGCCCGGGGTTCACCGTTTCGGATCCCAGGTGCAGACATGGCACCGCTTGACATGCCGTGCTGTGGTAGGCGTCCCACATATAAAGTGGAAGAAGATAGGCACGATGTTAGCTCAGGGCCAGTCTTCCTCAGCAAAAAGAGGAGGATTGGCAGCAGTTAGCTCAGGGCTAATCTTCCTCAAAAAAAAAAATAAAAATCAGTGTTTTCCCTAGCATATAACCCCAGGCACCCGAGGTCAATAGCCCTGTATTGACTGTACACAATCCCTAACCTCCTGAATAGCTTTTCATAAATATCGCTTTAGATCATCATTGACTTATCACTGCTCACAGTTGGTTTGCTCAAGGACTTCTCTTCTTGTTCTCCATCAAATTGAAAAAAAAAATCTCGAGGGAGGGGAAAAGTGTAACATTATTTTAAGTCCTTTATTTATTACCAACCAAGAATGGTTAAATCAGCTCATATAGTTGGGTAGCTATAAATTAAGAAAATACACAACATCTTAAAAATTGATCATGTGAAGTAATATTAATAATGACTAATATCATTGAGACAAATGACTAATATTATGGAGCCTCTGCCAAGCACAGTTCAAAATGTGTCGGCTCATTTCATCCTCATAATACCCTGTGAGGTAGTACCATTAGTCAGCATTTTACAAACAGAAAACCAAGCCTAGAAAAGTTAAATGACTTATCAAAAGTCACACAGGTAGATGTAGAAGGCACTTTGTAGGTCTGAAATGCTTCCATGTGCACCCCTATTTAACTACATGTTCACACATTTACATACACATACTCACACTAGGTTAACATTATAACTTTACTAGAAGTGAAAAATTACACACACAAAAAGCACACTGCTTTTAATGACTCAGTGAAGGATTATATTTTAACACAAGTTTATAAACCTAGGGGATATCCGCTTAATTCATGGGAAATTTACTAGCATAATACCAGGCCTGATCCTTCTTGTGAGCAGCTAAGAAAGTCTCGCTTTTTAGGTATATAACAGTTCCTACAAGACATCAGAAGACCTCCTAATAATTCATCTTTCCAAGTATACTAAACAGTGTGATGTTACTTTGGTGCCTTTTGGCAAAAGAAACATGGTTCCCTGAATAAAACCAGCTAGCACAAGATAAGCAGAGTGTCATTTCCTCCTTATTATTTCCTGGCATCACTGCAGAAAGTTAACAGCATCAGTTAGCACTTGGGTTAAAGATCCAGCTAAGCGACACCTCAGTGGATGCCAAGATGGAATCCAGTGCCCCTAGCCATGGCCCGTTTTCCTTTTGAGCTCTGGGGCATGGAGAGAGGTGCAACAAGGGCTCGTAGCTTCTACTGACTGTTGTTTGGGAGAGATTGTGGAATAAACACAGTGGCAGGCACTCACTCACAGTGGGCATCTTTCCCATTCCCATGTGGTATTCTTAGTAGTAGCACTTTGCTATCCACAGGACTGTATCTGAGAGTGTCAACACCTTCTAAATCCTGGGCAAATCTTCAAGTGAAATGAGACACTGTTAAACAGTAACACGATTAACCTGACTTCATTATCTAGGAATTTCCTTAATTGAGGAGTGAAAGACACAAGGACAAGAGCCAGAAAACCCATGAACTAGGAAACACAATCAAGTCCAATCAACAATGGCTCTTGTGTCACTTCTAAGAGACTTGGTTGACCAAACCGACTGACTTTACACCTCGATGACTAATCAGTAGACTCATGTTTGTCTAGCACTAATGGTTTGCTTTCTGCTTCTCCGCCAAAAGGGCTGCTGTGCCCCCAGCTGGCAGTGATCATAGAAATCACTTGCCAAGAGTTGCCAGAATGAGAGTTGCCTAAACCACCATAGTGACCTCCACACAAGAATTCGTGGTTATCTAGGTTCTTCTCTCAGCGGTCACTCCAGCAGCTATCTGAATACCCACCAGTAGAGGTGTAGCTTTGACAGGAAATGAGATCCTGGAATGTTTTCCTTCCATTCATCTCCATCTTTGTTATTAAAGCCCTTCACTTTTCCAAATCCTCTACATCTCTCAGGACTCAACTAGTCCAAACAAAAAAGATAAAGAATGAGATAATGTATTACTTGAAAAATAAAAATGTAATAATGAGAAATTGTAAAATTCACTGTGCTCCCATTTCTGTTTTTTACTTTATTTCTAATTTGGATTTCAGAGACGTGGCTAGGATTTTGAAACATGATATTAAACTGTGTTCACTTTGTGTAGAAAGAAAGTCCAAACACAGAATCACAAAGAGGCCTGGGAAGGGCAATGTTGCTGGAGAAAGTCCTCAACTACGTATTTACCAAAAGAACCAATCTTGTTGCATTTAAAAAAGTAATTAGAACTGTTCTCATAATTAAAGAAAAGTACATCATTAAAACTATTGGCATCTGTTTTTTCTGAGACCTTAGATCTCAATTTGTTAAGCAGTGTTATAGGGGAAATAACAGAGGTCAGTTAATTTTCAGAAAAACTCCATACACTAAAATGCCAAATAAAACAGATGTCAAATGAACTACCAGGCTAAACTAACAAGGGGAAACGTGATTATTTATTCCACAAAGAATTATTTAGCACCTGCCATGTGCTAGACATAATGAAGGATTAAAAACAAAGACTCCTACTCGCAAGAATGGTACTTGGAAGAAAAGACATGCATGCAAATAACTATAACCCAAAGCAGAGAGTGGAAAACGGGAGGTCAAGAACAACAAGGAAGTCTGGGAGTCAGAGCAGAGGTAAATCTTGTCGGATTGGAGGGGATCATGGAAGCTTCGTGAAAAAGGGACATCAGAGAGGGCCCTGCTCTGGGGGCAGGGTTCTGAAGTGGCAGCGTGCAGGGGAGGGTTTCAGCAAAGGGGCCAGTACACGCCAGGGCAGTGAAGTCCTGTGAACGATGCAGTGCTCCCGGGCACATTCGCTTTTCAGCATCTCTAGAACACACAGAGAGAAAAGGAACAACAGGGCAAGGCCACCGCATCATGGTACCTTGAAAACTATTATCCCCTGTGGAGCAGAAAAGAAATAATAGTGTCCTACAATTAAAAAAGCAAATGCTGTATTGGTAGGTATCTTGTATAGATGGTTAGGAAGTAAGATGTTGCTTTTACATCATAGATTTTAACTAGCTTCAAACCATAATCCCATATTAAAAGAACAACTAAATTATTTATGTTGAAGCTTTAATAATTATTTGAGATAAAAACATAGCGCTTAATATTATTATAGACACACATATTAAGAAACAAACTAAAATTAGAGTAATAGCTAAATAATTACTTGAATCTTTGCTTTAACATAAGACTATTTTTACCTATTAAAATTCTTTTTGCACATACTTATTGCATTGACAAAATCATACACTCACAGAGACAAAGCTACAACTTAGGAAACATAAGATGCACCCAAGAGAAAGGCTTACGTAATCCAAAGATTGCTAGTAAGTCTTTCTGCTGATATTTGCAATTGTAAGGCCTGCAATATCAGTAATGACATACTACTGGCTTTGATATTCACTTCATTCAATCCTCATCTACTGGGATCTGTTGAAAACAAAGTCCAGATAAAATTATAACCATTGTGAGATTTTTAGCTTAAAAAGACACAAAGTCTTTGCTAATTTCTAATTTACAGCTAAGTGAAACACTCCAGGTTGCTGTGGCCTGTCCAGGGTCACCACCTGGCTTAACTCCAGGCGGAGTGGAGCACTATTCATATCTAATTCAATGCAAATGGTGTCCTGCAGGGCCAGATTTCTGGCTATGATGTTTCACATTTACTGTTTTTAAGGTATATATAAAAAAAAGCCATCAACTCCAAATATTTCTTTGTTACTAAAGAAGAATGTGGTGGCTCTCTAGGAAGAAAATGAGGCACACTCTAGACTGCTAATTCTCTTTGGGTCTAATTTAGATTCTATCAAACATCACAAGACAGAAGCAGAATTCCTGGGTTGCAGCTGCTTTCAATTGCCACTATTTGAATAAAAGAGCATTACATACATATTCGTTCACATTATAGAAAAAGTTCCACGTAGGCAAATTAACTAATTTCTTAAAATGTTAAGATATTTAGTGGGCTTCAAGTTAATTTTTCAAATGTAGCTTATTAGTCAGCTAAGAGAGTCGATGCTCATGTTTCTGGTGCATGATTCATTGGTGGAATTACTTTACATATTGAAACATGGAGAAGCTATAAATGAACCTAAGAACTATGACAGAATTTACATGATGAATTAGAAAAACACTGACATTTGAGTTTAAAATCATCTGGAATATAGCAAAAAGTGGCTTTTTTAATAAAGAGAGTTTTTTTTTTGGTGAGGAAGATTCTCCCTGAGCTGACATCTGTGCCAATCTTCCTCTATTTTGCATGTACGATGCTGCCACAGCATGGCTTGATGAGCGTGTAGGTCTGCTCCTGGAATCCAAACCCGCGAACCTGGGCTGCCAAAGTGGAGCGCACTGAATTTAACCACTGCACCACTGGGCTGGCCCCAATAAAGTGATTTTTTTTTTTAAATTTTTTCTTATAGAGTTCCAAGTGAACAAAAGTTTGCCTCATTTTCCCAATGAGGTTATAATTTAATTATGTGAAGGTGGATTATTAATTTTAGATGATTTCCCAAAATCTAAGATTCTTTCTCTGAATATCCAAACACATACCCTGTTTCTAGTTTAAGGTTGAGTAGAGAGCAGGGTGTAAGAGACAGTTATTTGAGCTTGGCTATGACAACTGTGATCTGAGCCCCAAATCCTTTGATTTATTCAATCCTGCTCTCCCCTCCTGTCCTCTGCTTATTTTCAAATTAGGCCACAATTAAAATTTATGTCCACGGGGCTGGCCCTGTGGCTGAGTGGTTAAGTTTGAGTGCTCCACTTTGGTGGCCTGGGGTTTCGCCAGTTTGGAGCCTGGGCATGGACATGGCATCGCTCATTGGGCCATGCTGAGGCGGCATCCCACAGCACAACTGGAAGGGCCTACAACTAGAATCCACAACTATGTATTGGGGGCTTTGGGGAGAAGAAGAAGAAAAAAACAAAAGAAGATTGGCAACAGATGTTAGCTCTGGTGCCAATCTTTAAAAAAAAACAACAGACTGTTTACTTCTCCATTTTAATTACATTACAATATTTTTCTTTTTTTTTCTTTTGAAGAAGGTTAGCCCTGAGCTAACATCTGCCACCAATCCTCCTCTTTTTTGCTGAGGAAGACTGGCTCTGAGCTAACAGCCATGCCCATCTTCCTCTACTTTCTATGTGGGATGCCTGCCACAGCATGGCTTGCCAAGTGATGCATAGGTCCACACCTGGGATCTGAACTGGTGAGCCCTGGGCCACTGAAGCAGAACATGTGAACTTAACCGCTGTGCCACCAGACTGACCCCTACATTACAACTTTTGAAAGGTATATTTACTTTGTCTTCTAGGTTGGGGGCCAATATTTGAGTCAACTTAATGATAAATGTATGTGTAAACTCCTACTATGTGCACTAGAGTTTACATGAGGCAAAATGAAGTAAATGAACCCTGGTGAAATATGCCCTTAATCTCCCTTCCAAATTATAAGGGGGAGTAAACCATGAAGTCACACAGAATGCACTTGATAAGCCATATTCTCTAAGTTATGCCAAAGTGGGAAAATTAGTGCTCTGTACACTAACATAACCTTGAATATGAAATGATGGGAACATTTATAATTTATAAAAATATCTAACTTTCTCAAAGAATTATGCATATGGGGACCTAACCTGTTAGAATGTCTAAATCTTAGAATTTTTATGAAACACATGAACATCATCTTTTATTTTTATAATACATTACAAAACATTAAGGGTTTGTTAATAATTACTTAATATTCTTGAGTCATTTGTGATTTCCCAAAGTATTCAAAAGTGGAAATTATCCACCTCTCAAATTAATTTCATATTTTATATTAAACTAGCAAATTTTACTTAGTGATTCTCAGCTACCTTGCACTGTAAAGAAGGGTAGCTCAGAGTTTATAGTGATTTCACAGTTACATCCCAGATTTCTTTCTACCATGTTTGAGGGTGCAGCCCTTTCAGTAGGGAAATGGATTGCCATTGCGTGCTTTCTAAGAGCCATTTTCGTTACTCAGTGATAAGTAATGCAATATAATTCAAGTCTACGCATTGAAGTCGTGACTCTACAGCTAACTAATTCAAGTCTTCTGATGGTCTTTTAAATTAGGCTCCCAGGCTTCTACACATTAATTTTTAATCAGTCTAGAAGGTATTACATTTACTTCCATTTCCATATTAAAGAAATTTACATAAATGATACAAAATAAATCTAAAATTAGAATTTGCATTGTGTCTCCTTACGTTTGATATATAATATGCTTAATGTAGACAAAAGTGGCAAAGTAACTTTGAAAATGCAATGCTCAGAAAATTGGTTGAAGAATGGCTTTACTAATATTTTATATATGTTTAATATATTATTTATTTATCATTACTCATTTGAAAACCTCTTTTACAAAATAGATTTTTGTAAAACTCATACCTCAAAGCCATAAACCAATTTTTAAAACCCAGCATTTTATAATTCAAAATTAAGTGAAATATGTAAATGTGAAGATTAATACTATCTCCTTTCAAAACATACAAATTTAACTAAAAGAAAATAAAGAAACTGTACATCTGCAGTAGTCACTTAGCCAACCTGGGACATGTTAAGGCTGTCTCTACATTAAAGTACCAGATTGAACTAGAAGTTTTCATCCCAGATTAATCTGGTCAACCTTCTTTACGTATAAAAGATTGGTCTACTGGAGGCAAAAATAAATAAACATGCCTGTAACTTTGATTCACCCATAAATACCAAAATATCTGGATATAATCAGCGAATGCTAAGTGAACTTCCAGTTTCTGATTCTGTGTGATATTGTCTAAAAGGTCTACTCACCAACAATAGTCACAACAAAGGTTGTTCATATAATATATGATATGATCAATGTGAGCACTGTCTGACTCATCTTTGAGTCTTCTGAAGCACCTATTACATGGTACACACTCAACAAAGAGCTGTTGAATTGAACACAAAATATATCGGACAGAATAAGAAAAGTCTTAAAAAGCAGGAATTTAACACTTAAGTTTCATTTATTCTTTCATTTGACAAATATTTATTGATTACCTATTATGTTCCAGGCATCATTCTAAGTGCTGTGGAATGCAGGTCTAGTGAAACTTACATTCTAGTATGGGGAAATCAACAATGAAATATAGATTTACATATATTTTAGATACTAAGTGTTAAGTGATGTGATACATTTATAATACATTAGATGGTGCTACAAACAAATAAGGAAAGGTAGGGAGGGTAGACTATGATGGGATGGGGTGCCATTTTAGGTATAAGGAAAGTCTTTCTGTTGAGGGGGCATTTGTACAGAGACCTGAATGAAGTGAAGGAGTTAATCAGGTAGATATCTGGGAGAAGAGCATTTCAGGTCCAGGGAACAGCAACTGGCCGTTGTAAGGATTTTGCCTTTTATTCTACGTAGATGGGAAATCCCAGCAGTGGTTTGAACAGAGCAGTAGCCTTGTTTGATTTCTGTTTATAAAATGATCACTCTAGTTACTGTGTGGAGAATAAGCTACGAGTATACGGTGGGGAGGTTGGGGGTGAGGCGAACTAGAAGAGGAGGCCATTACATTATCCAGACAAGAGATGAAAAGGTTCAAAGTCAAATCCCACTGAAGGATCAGAAAGCCTTCAAAGGAAGGATTTTCTTAACCAGTAGTTATAATATTTGGCAGATCTGCAATCTTTGGACTTGAATCATCCACGATTTCTATACAATTTTACTTGTGTCTAATTAGCTAACCATTACTTTTGTTTCTTTTAAGGTTTAAAATTGTTTTTATTTTTGTCTAGGCAATCCAATCCCACAGTCCAAAAGTATTGGAAAAAAGTATCTACTGTGAAAAGTCTACCTTTCAGACTCAGCAACTAGTTGTCACTTTCCATATAGCCTGCCAGAGAAAATTTGCACGCCTATCAAGCAAATATATATGTATATATGTATTTTTCCATTCTTCTATTTTTAGACAAAAACCTAAATACCACATATGCTGTTCTGCTGTTCAGCTTTTGCTTTTCTACTTAACAATAGATCTTAGACATTTTTAAAATGAGTAATTAGAAAGTTTTCTAATTTTTTAAATGGTTGTGTATATATATTCCACTATATGACTGAACCAAATTTATTTCAACGGCATCTTATTGAAAGATATATAAGTTGTTTCCAGAGTTGTGCTGTCACCCATGATGCAAAAATAGGCATTAGATGCTTAAAATGGTTATTTTTCTTCTTTTACAACTAGAAATGATTTTTAAAAGTACTTTAATTGAATTAAAGCAGACATTTTAAATTTTCCTAATTAGTTTCCATACCCTAATTTGTATATATTGTAGCTATATGTTCTCCTAAGCGTATTTCTGGGAATCAGGCAACAAAATGTGCACCCCTGCCCTGGGCTTAAGAAAATGGTATGCAAACTGGAGGAAAGAAAGGGCCTTGAGATGAGTCTTCAATAACAGAAAGGATTCCAAAGGCAAGAGGTACATACTCCCAATAAGGAGAAGACTCTGATAAGGAAAAAATGTCTGAAAAAACAAATTTTTGTTTAGGGAAATATGAATAATCCAGTTTGAGTGAAATGCAGGTGTAGGTAGAGTATAGTGGAAGAAAAGATTAGAAAGGCAAATACCCTATTGTTGAAGCCTTAAATGCTAGGTAGTGGGAAGGCAGTTAACAGATAGCATACTTAGGTAGGTAATGAGAAGCCACTGAGGGCTTTTTTACTAGCACAATCTGTTAGTAGCAAAGGCCAACTAGAAGGAAAGAAAAGACTGGAGAGTAACCAGAAGGTTCTTACCACAGCAAGTCAGGGAGTAATGGGGTTCTCAAATACACAGATTTCAAATTTTAGGGATACTATAAACCAAAATCCAGAGCTTTTATAGAAAAGGAGGTATTCCTCTCATTAAGGCAAGTCTCTCAATCCAGAGATGCTGTTCCTTTTTGCCTTCTCCAGTGTCTATTATCTCTTCTCTTTTTTACATTTATATTTAACCCCCACGAAAAAATCCTTCCCATCAGTGTTTAAACAAGCTCAGATCTCCCCAACCAAAATAAAACATCCCTCAACCTACCCCTAGCTTTTCACTCTCTCTCTCTTTCACAGTCTAATTTAAGTTAATTGTGTGCACATCTCCATTTTGTCTTCTCTAATCTGGTCCACCCCAATGCCCCAAAACATACATCACCAAAACACCAATGCCCTATATCCTAAAACTACGAACATCTTTTATTCCTCATCTTGCTTGATGAGGTGGCCAGTGCACCAGACCCTGCTGACCCCTTGCTTCCTCTTTGGAAGGCACGCTTTCTCAGGTTCTTTCTGAGGCTGGTGTTGCCCCACCTTCATTTCAGAACCATTTGTAGGTTCATCCTCCCCTGCCCAGTCACTGAATGTTGATATATTCCAAGGCTCAGTATTAGGCCTTCTTGTCTTCTTACTCCAAACTTTCCAGCCTACTCCCCATTCGATCTCACCCACACTACAACTTCCCCAACCTCCTCTACACCAATAATTTCCTGGTTTCTACCTCTCTAGTTCAGATCTCTTTTCTGAGCTTCAGACTCAGACTATCCACTTGGATATCTCAAAATACCTTAAACATAAGTTCCGAACCAAAACTCCTGGTATCACTTGTCTCTGCTTTGCTGCCTGAACTGCGTAGTCCTCTTCCAGTAGTCATTTCCTGCCAATAGCATCACTCCACATCTGTTTCAAGAGCCAAATCCAGGGATCATCCTCATTGTCACACTCTACCTCCACCACCACATTCAATCAATGACTAAGTCCTATAGATTACCTCCTAAATGTTTCTCTAATCCAGCTGATTCTTTACATCTCAGTCACAACCACCTTGGTCTAAACTGCCATCGTCTTCTGCCTGGACTACTGCAACAGCTCTTTAGTGATCACCCAAAGGCCTCTCTTGCTCTCTTACAGTTTGTTCTCCACACAACAGCCAGAGTGACATTTTCAAAATGCGAATTGGATCAAGTAATAGCCAGAGTTTACAGAGACTCTGAAAAGTTAAGTAATTGTCCAATATCACATTGCCAGAAATGGAAGACCCTGGATTCAAACCCAGGATTAAAGGATTAAGCTCTTAACCACGACACCATTGAAGAAAGCCCCAAGCCCAGGGTCCAAGAAGCCTTCACAGGGAAAGATCCAAAACAGAATAGTCTCTCTCCCTTAGCCACTTTGATAAAAAAATGATCTTAATTTCCTTACAGGAGATGATCTGGAGGCGGAAATAGGTCTGGGGATGTGACCTTTAAGGTCATATAAGATACAGTTTTCATTTTAGAGAATGGACTCAGTAATTCTCAACCAATCCTTGGGTTGTCATAGATTAAAGATTAAAAAAATCCCCTTTTGGACCATTTATTCATTCAAGAAATATTTATGTACTGTGCTAGGCACCACGGAAAAAGCAATGCACAAAATATACTCAGTCCTTGTCCTTTTGGAATTGACAATCCAATCGTGTGTGTGTGTGTGTGTGTGTGTGAATGTATTGGAAACAGATATCAAACAGTTACATAAAGAAAGATAGCTTTACAAACTGTGATATATTTCATAGAGGAAAATTACTGGATGGTATAAAATTATTATTGGGAGTTGGGCTAGTTTAGACTAGGAAGTCTAGAAAAGCTCTGAGGAAGAGACATTTAAGGTGAGAGTAGGTGATGAGTATGGACTAGACCAAAAGGGTGAAGGGCAGAAGTAGCTTGGCAGATTCACGGAAATAAAGAAAAGCCATTGCGGCCAAAGCCTGGCAAACAATGGGGCCAGTGGCAAGAACTGGCCTAGAGATGTTCGTAACTGGTTAGAAACCTGAATTTTGAGGAATATAGGTGACTAAGAGAGCGAAGATTTTGGTATCAAAAGTGGCCATAATAAAATGAGTACTTCCTACTCCCTCCAGATTCCTGACTGACTTCTGCTTATAAGTAGAAGCAGCGGATCGAAGCGGGGGTGACCAGTTGGTGTGATTTTTGGGGTCTGGCTGCTTGATTAGTCTCGGCATGGGTTGAACAGATTCATAACAGATCAATTGCTCGGTTATTGGAAAAACAATTATTAAATACAATGTTTCATTGACTTGTCTATCAAGATAGCCCCAGGTCAGAACACAGAATCAGTGATTTATTGATCATTCAATCTAATCAGTGTAGATAACTAAATTGGGCAAATCACGCCTCAAAACAATATCTGTTTGGCCCGGAATATAAAACCTGGATATTATCTAAGTTAAAACACTTGACTCAAATGACTTTCAGAGAAATGTTAACCAAGTCACAAACGTATTCATTTGCTTTAAAAAAACAGAATAGTATTAGATATTACTAAATGGTTATAATTTGAGGAAAAAAGGTGTCTTTCAAATAAATAAAGTAGAACATTTTTGAAGAAATGCTGTTAGTTGATAACTGTTACCTACCAGTATTCTTAGGTGATTTGTTAAAATATATAAGAATTATTTTAAATCATGTCATTGCTTGTGTTTTAATGACTGCCCTGAAAGTGCTGAAGCAAGCTGGAAACAATGGGTTCCTTTGGTATTCTAAACCTCTATCCTTCAACCTCCTTTGCAAGACTCATTTGCATTATCTTTGAAGAAAGAATTTGGACCAAACAAAAGTACAATTCAGCTCATACCTGAATTATCACAAATCCCTAATTAATGTCGTCCAAATTAATAAGAATTTATTGTGTTTATAAAAATGGAAATTTATGCAAAAGACAGTTATTCAATGTCTAGATCTTTAGAAAACTAGCTTGAAGACAATGTCTCAGATATTCAAATTCTGTATTATTTAATCTACATCTGCAAATTCAGTAATTCTATTCTGCTGTTTTACAGATAAAGACATTTATCATTTTCCCAACATTTACACCTATTAATGAATACCCCCTTCTATGACCATCTGTGTAAATGTATAAATCTTAAGAAGAGAATGTTGGTATTTTTAGTTTAAAATTGCAAATAGGACATTTTGTTGATTTAAACAATTTAAATGACAAAACTGTAACAACTATTCCTTTAGTGAATTTATCCTTTTCCATTACTTTCAAATGATATAAGAAAAAGCCAGTAAAAACTCATGATATAAACAAATAAGTCATCACATCAAACGATTCCATAGGTGTCTTTCAAATAAGATAGAATGTTATTTCTTTCTAGAGCACAAACCAGGTAATTTTAGAGAGAACAAAAAGTTTAGAGAGAATGAAAGCTATGTTTCAGAGAACACTCAGTGGGCATTATCAAAAATAAAAAAGAAACTATTGGCGATCCTGAGTATAAGTCAGCACTACGTATCTCCATGCTGAATATAACATGTGTTTAAAACAGAGCTAGAATTCCTATTAATTGAATAATAAACGTCTGTAGTATACTTCAGGTGTGGGAGGTAAGGAGTTGCATTGTCTGTAGATAATTTAAAAATAATCACAAAATTTACTAATAATCAGTCGGCCTTTTATTTTCATTGCACGCTGGCAAATTCTAAACTTAGTAATAAAACACTCCTCCCTGGAAACAAAAGCTGTTGGTCTAAGTTCTAAACAATTGCTGTGGTTACAATTGAATTTTAATAATAGACATGCAAACTTAAAATTAGCACAATTTTGTTACTTATCTTTGAATTAACTGCATGGAAATTAACACAGAGAACTTGCAGTTATATCATCAGATTCCTAACGCATCATGACTGCTACACCTCTTCATCTTGAAAGTAAGTTCCTAATGGTTAAAAATCATCTAAGTTCATTTCAGATGAAGTTCAAATTTGCAAACCCTTTGCCACTCATATTCTAGCATTTCAATAGTTGATTTGAAATAAACAACGATAGATAGCACAGTGATTGTAAAGACAAAGAAACAGAATTTGAGAAACTTCAATTCTCTTGTTTTACGTGAGTGCTTAGAAGTTTTATTTGTGTTTAAAAGTGAGATGGTGTCAACTATGAGAAGTATTATTCTTGTTTGGTAAATATAAATTTTAGTGTATACATGACATATTTTACTGACTTGGGCTAATATCTTTAAAATTGAAATTTATGCTTTTTAAGTTATTATGTACTTTAAAACTAAGAAACAGAAGAAAATAAAACATCGGTGGTACAATTTAGTAGGTACATAAATTATATCTTTTGTGTCATTTTGATTTTATTAAAATTCACTTATTTGTTACTGTACCGTTATTATTCATTGCTGCAACAGAATAATACGTAGGTTTAAGTTTTTTCCTCACTTAAAAAACACATTAATGTAACTAAAAAGGGCTAATCCTTTACTTTTCTGCCTTTTTTGTACTATAATAAGTGGTATAGTAATATATTAAAATGTTAATAAAAAGTCTCTGAGTTTCTTTTCTGGTTTTTCTTATTATTCATGAAATTTCACAATTATTTCTGAAAATGACTTTGTCCCATAGAGGGGATTTTAAAAATGATCTGCTTTTGGTGTCAAATATGTTAGGTTTACCACTGTTAAAATAATACAATTATCATTTATGAGAGCTAAAATCTACTTCTATGTGAAGGAAATGCAGATTAATAAGAGTCGAATCGTGTTCTCAGGCCCCAAAACTCAGAAACCTAACAGAGTGATGTATTTTTGGGAGTCCTTGATCATCAGATCTGTTTTCTGAGTCGTGAGTACAACATTTATTTTCCATGTGCCCTAGAAGACAGAACTAAAGTGAGAAAAAAAGGGCCAAAGTTTCTTTTCTTTCTTCTTTTTTTAGTTTAAAGATTCAGGTAAGATGAAATACTAGCCACTAAAAATGATTAAATCCTGGAACATGTCGCCAAAGGAAGCTGTGGAAGATTCACTCTGTGAGAATGGAAGATTTAATCACTTTAACCATCATCTTAAGTGACTGTGGTTTCAGGTATGCAGACAAGGAAAATTTTGCATAATTTTAGGGGGTTCTTGGAACCCCTGCGGTCTGCCCATAAGCTACATCCTTAAGAAACCCTATCTATTTTAGTATTTTATCATTCTCTAATTCTCTCTCCCTCAAATCCTGACCATCTCTCAAGCTTTCATGGTTTCACCTCCCCCTTGAACCTCTGCACAAATACAGAGATAATATTATGTGTCGAGTAGCTAGTATAGAGCCTGGCAGAAGAAAAGGCATCCATCAAATGCCAGCTTTCCACTTGTGATTATTCCAGCCCACATGCTGTCTCCTTTCCTAAATTTATATTATTCTACAGTTAACATCATAAGTTCAGCAGTGTTTCTAAGCATGTTAGTTTTATTTCCTCAGGTAGATAATCAGGTCTATGAGGGTAGGGAAGCTGTCGTATATTTCTCGAATCTTCCTTTCTAGGCAAGAACTGTTTTGACGCTCTTTTATCTCTGGCTAAGTTCACTGCTTCTTTACTTTCTTTCCTTGAAGAACTCCCATTAACCAGCAAGACTATTTTTCCAACAAATATTCCTAGCTTGAAATTTTAGAAATTGGCTAAAGCAATACATCCTATATGCTGTCCTCTCCCCGACCCGCACCCCAGCCATGCATCAAAAAGTACCTTATGGCCAGTCAGGTTTTACCCAAAAAACTCATCTTTATGCTGACCCACCATATCTAAAGTTCTCTGGCTTCCAGGGCAAATGCTGTCACTTTATTCAAAGACCTGCTTGAGAGATGAAAGAAACTAAAAATTATCTCTTTTGCAGGATGTTCTGAACTGTATTAAATCAGCCACTTGCTTCAAAGCAATGGAATAGACAAGATTACTTCTTGTTGCATACAGCTTTTGTTTTGTTTTGCTTTTGTCTACATAAGTAATACTTTTTTTCTTGTCGTAAATGTTGTGAAAATTATAGCCAATTGCCTATCCGAGCATACAAAATAAAAGACAAGCTATGGAAAATCAAACATGTACTAAATAAAGCCTGACTATAGACTTTAAACCAGCAACTAATCATTTAGGACACCTGCAGGTGTTCAGCCTAGAAATTCTACCTGATTTCTAATTATATGTTGAATAAATTTTAGCTGAAGAATCCCAAACCACAAAAATCAAGTGAAACATTATCTTATTGTTATAGATTCCACAACCAATCTTGACTAAAGAAATCCATACCAAGTAAAGAAGAAAAATACACAAGACTTCAACAGTCTCTCCCCAACCCCCAAGTGGCAAGACAAGTTTTAGATGAGAAAAATCGCCAATAAAATGAATTGGGGAATCTTTTACCTTGTCTAAAAGAGTTATTAAGACAGGAATTTTACACAGGAACAAAAGAAGACTCATAGTATTTTTTAAAGATGTTATTTATGTTTGGTCAGTACCCAATGTTCGATGGAAACGTACCAAAGCTTGCAATATTGATGGCGAATCATAGATTCTAAATGGTTTTCTGTTGAGAATGTATTCTGATACGTGGGCATGGGTTTTAGTAGTTTCCTGGTAACATTCATATTTACTGTTCTTCACAACATCATATTAGGCTAATCATACTAATTTTGAGTGTTAATGAACACATATAAATAAAGCAACATGTCATGTGAGGCATCTATGTGTTTTAAGAAAAGCCAGAAAAACACTGAATTATGTTTGTTACATAATTTACCCATTTGTTAAACATAGGATCTGACGAGTCTTTATAAGTCACAATGCTAAATTTAACTTCACTTTTATCCTAGTCTTTTCTTTCTTTCAATGATGAATTTAAAATCAATCCTAAATTGTCCAAATGCTATTTAAAATAAGACAGTACTAGGAAAGACTGTGATATTTTGTAATATTGTAGTGCTACTTTGGAGGCAATTTTTTTTTTAATTTAATAAGTAACTACTATATCCTTCAAAAAAGCTGACTAAACTTTGTTAAGAGCTTTGTTAAACAGCAGTTATTGAAGAAAACTTTTAGCACGGTATGTTCCTTGTCCCTACAACCACATTGTATTTCTGTCATGCTGAAGCAAAAAATGTTCATCATTTTGTCAGCTGTGTCTGCAAAGCAGAGAATTACCTTCCCAAGCTCCTGAGATTTATGCTTTTAATTATCTCCTGTCTGCTTCACTACCCTCCAAACCTAAGAATCAATATAAATAGTCTTATTTATGGGAAAAATGTAAAATGTTTGACAAAAGCAGGCTATCATTTTCTAGATTTCTATTTGATGCTATTGATTCCTTCTATCTTCAGTACCTTTTTTCTTGACAGATTAGTTGGTTTTCCAAACTTACAAAATTATTCATTTATCTAATAATTTGTACTGCTTAATAGCAGATGTAAACTTTACAACTAGCTTTTCAGTTCCCAACTCAGCAATGAGATTATTATCACTATGGTATCTCTTTAGTTAATCATCAGCTGCAGAATTCAGTTTAAGTGTGGCTTTCTTCAAACTCCATCATCATAGACTCACTTTTCAGTGAGGACCAACTTCCTCGGCTTATTTCCTTTCTGAATGGGAGGCCACTCTTAGCATAGATGAAACCTAACAGGCTAGGTTTATCGGCACCGATTCTTTAAAAAAACTCAACAAATTATATCTATATACACACACATATATATAGTTATACGTAATTGTATGTGTATAATTTACATATGATTATATAAATATAAATGTCAATTAATAGACTAAAGTACCTGCTATCTATCTCAAAGGCTTTCCAGAGAAATAGAGTAGATGTGTATGAGTGGCAGGCAGTGATTGTACATGTATATGTGAAGAGAGGCAATGGTTAATCTGTAGAATTAACGTGGGCAGATATTTGCTGGGTGGATCTGGCAGTGGTTATGTAGGGGGGTCAAATACTGGAAGATGAGTGTTCAAAGTTTTCTTTGACATATCTGTTAGGGTAATGTACCATCAAATGTGATGTCTGAAAATTCAGGAAATATAGGATAAACCATTTTTTTTTGGACAGTATGTTGGTTACAGTTTCAAATAATATACTCAATATTTCAAATTGAAGAGTTTCAAATAATATACTCAACATTTTTTAACCTAGAGCCCTTTTCAAGTGAAGCGCTCTGAATTTAAAGCAATGGATCCAGTTATTCACCTGAAATAAGCTTAAGAAAGACACTATGAGTGTCCAAGAAAGATAGGAAAAATAGTGTATTTGTTGTGCTTTTGTGCCAGAGAAAGAAGAAGGGGAAAAGAGAAGAGTTAGAGGAGAGGGAGAGAGAAGATAGACCAGGGAACAAGGAAAGAGGAATGTGATGGTTTAGAAGAGAATATGTTTTGACAGGGAAGAGAAACACTGATAACTTGTGGGCAGAATTGCTGCAGTTAAAAGCAAGCACAAGGCAGCCAATAGCAAAATGTGCAGTCCCTCAGAAGAGTGTCATATAGTGATGAATAAAAAGTTTGATCCCTTAGAAAATGCAAGCAGGTGTCCTTACAGCCAAGTGCCTCTTCTGCTTTTGCTGCAAGGGACATCTTCGAATGTGGTGTCTAGTGGGTTCCTGTTTCCCGGCCACTCTTACTTCCCAGGGAAGGAACCACAGCTGCTGGAGGGACTTGCTGCCCCATGGCAGCTGGTGGAGAGGTGGAGTTAGGCCTAGTGGCCAAAGGAGATGGAGGGTCATCCAGCAGCACGGGGAAAGGACATTTATGTGGGACCCAAAGTTGTGGCTTTCTCCCTAATCTCATGACTGCTGAGATCTCTGCAGGATGACAGAGAATGCCAGGGTCTCTAGCAGAAACAGCACTAAAGCCTCTTAAAGTGGCAGATAGTGGGTGGGGGCAGTTTGTTTATGCAAGACAGAGAATTTGTATTGTATTATATGAACTGCTAAAGAAATCAGCAAGTAGGCATAAAATTAAAACTGAAGAAAAGAGATATAGGCAGAAAGACCCAGGAAGGCATACTTGAATGACCTTATCCTGATGAAAACTGCTAAAATGACAAAGACACAAAATGCAGAGGGAAGTGGCACAGTGGTAGTATCAATTAACACTAGTTGCAGTCATATGGGAATTGAAGGGGATTGTTGAATGGTCTTTCTGTTGCATTTTCTGCAATCTTAAGGGCTTTGTAGTGAAGAATAGGAGAGTCAAGTCACCCACAGAAATGTTTACACAAATGGTTGGTCACCCTGCCATTTTAATTTCTAAGTAAACCCTTAATTTCCTGTCCATTTGTACTTAATCAGTCTAATGTAAATCAATGAAATGAGGTCATCTTCTTATGTCTTGAGACATGAGGAAAGAGAACATAGCAAAAAGAACAGTGGCCTAAAATGAGAGATAGAGATATTAGATAGCCAAAAACCAAAACAAAGACAAAGAATAATACAACAAACTTAAAAACCAGGAGGAACCACAAAATCAGATCAAATAAAGAAATTGTGAACGATAAGTGATTCAAAATTTATGGTTGCTATTCAAAAGGTAATACAGTTATGCGTCGCTTAATGAAGGGGATACAGTCCAAGAAATGCATTGTTAGGTGATTGTGCATTGTGTGAACATCATAGAGTGTATTTACGCAAATCTAGATAGTATAGCCTACAACACACCTAGCCTATGTGGTACTCATCTTATGAGACCACCATCTATATACAGTTCATTGTTGACCGAAATGTCATTATGCAGCACACGACTGTACTGTAAATTCAAAAAATCAAATGGGTTAGCTCCAAATGAGTATGAAAGCCTATGGGGTCAGCAATTAGGGACACGGCCTCTCATGCTTAATCAATTATAGTATTAATGCTGAGTATCAAAATTTCAAGGTCAGTTCCTGAATTAGAGTATATAGCACTTTATTAAAAATATCATTATGCTCTCATTTTGATTTGCCTATAAATCATAAAGGACTCAGTCATATATTAACGGTATTTATGATTAACTGTGTTCTGAGACAACAATAATAAAAGAAGATCATCACTATTTTTGAACACTTAACAGAATCAAGTTGCCCTGATTTTGTGTAAGAATCTGTTTAAAGATCAGTTTCCTTCATCCTTCTGCTATCATTCTCCAAGGAATTGAAATTAATATGTAAATTAGAACTTATTTGTGATCTGCCAACTTTCAACCTAGCCAAAAAGAGAAATGTTAGCCTCAAAAATATTTTAAAAGCGTATGTTAGATTTGGTTTCTGGTCTTTTAGTATGAGAACTGAAAGCCCAATAAGTTGGGGAGTCTTATTTAAAACCAACTACAGAACAGTATAGAAGGCCTACTTCCCTGGCAAGGTTTAACTCTAGAAGCAGTATTTCCAAGCTAAAGGGTGAAGATTCAGATTTAGGCTTATCAATTTATGACCATCCTAAGTTGCAGTGCACTCATTCATTGCAGAAGAAAGGGGCATTCAGGCTAGGGAAAACCTCATTGGATGCTCAGCTTAAACCATGTCAGTCAAAAAAAAGGTGGCCAAGAAGAAACTGGGGATTCGGGTGCTGCACAGACTTGTGCAAATGTCTAGGACTCAGTTGGAAAGTCATATTATTCCTGGACTCCAATGCCTGTCCCCTGGCAAAGTTAATGGTGTTAATTTGTAAAGGTTCATTTGGGAAATGTTTGTGATTAATACTTGCTCATTTGCATAACACTGTATTGTGTAAATAAAGCTATGGGCTTTTGCTTTCCAATAGTGAAGCTCTACTGAGATGATAAAAACTGGACAAAGGGGGCTATGGGACACTTAAAGGAGGTCACATTGAATTTTAACGCATGAGCCTGCCCTGGTTCATTTTATATGGGTAATGGAGTACTGCAGAATGCAGTCTGTTTACTGCAAATCTGCCTTCCAGATTTTTCAATAAACATATTTTCTACACTGAAGAGTGAAGCCAATTCAGTCTAGGGCTGATTTAAAAATGTTATTAAAGAAAATAAGGATGAGCATCTTCTTAATTCTTACATTAAAATGTAAATGGGGTAATTATAAAATAATAATAAACTCTCCCCGAATAAAAAATGCTCAGTTTCAGAGTTCACTTATGCAGATTATAGCACCATTACTAAACTCTGAGAACACGTATATGTCACACTTGTGAACTTGCCATCCAGACTTTGTGGCTTGACTTCCCAGAGTCTAAACATGACTTAGAAATTTAATTTCTTTCTGCATTATCAACAGAACTTTTGAGTGGTGACAGGAAGCTGGTGGTCACATGCTCACGTGTGTACATTTGTCCGTGTCCTCATTACTAAATACAAAGAAAATTACTAACTTTGAATGAAGCTCAAGTCAAAGGTAAACCTACTCCCAGAGCAATTCTGGGTGGAGAAAGAAGGTTGGCACACCTTTTCACTCCCAACCCATAACACAAATAAAACACAAACTCATAGTCATTCTTTCTGAGTCTTAGCTGTTCCACCTGTAAGATGGAGGTGTTTATACCCCATCCTTCTAGCAGAAATGCCATGGAAATGAGTTTTAGTCATAGAGCTGGGATGGTCCTCCCAAAGATCATGCAGTCAATTTTAGGTTATATCACAGAAGAAGAAACTGAGGCCTACAATGGTGAAGTGATTTATCAGGTTCAGAATTAGGACTTAATTCTTGTTCAAGGACTCTCACTCTACTATTCTATACTGTGAGGGCTCTCTACCCATGGGATAATAAAAATACAGAGCAGAAGATATGGAACATGTTCTAAGAGGATCTAATAAGGTTAATCTTTAGATGCTTTCAGGTACACTGTCTGCTAGAAAAAGTCGCTGCTGGACTGGAGCCTAGCACAGTTCTTGGCATAAAATAGGAGTGCAATAAATGCTAGGAAAGTAAGTAAAGTTATTATATGAGGCAACATAATACAATAGGAAGAGCTGTGGATTTAGAGGCAAGAGACCAGAATTTATGTCCTAGCTCTGTTGACTGTGAAAATCTATGTAATTCTAAAAGATCAGAAACAACCTAAGTGTCCACCAAAGAGGGACTAGTTAAACTGTGGAACATCCACACATAGACTATTGTACAGTCACCTCTCGGTATCTGTAAGGGATTGGTTCCAGGAATCCTCTCGGATACCAAAATTCAGGGATGCTCAAGTCCTTTAGTTGCCTTCTCTATCCATGGGTTTCACATACAAAGATATGGAGGACTGACTGTGTGAGTCTTCAAATTACCACAAATTTAGTGGCTTAAAACGAGACACATTTATCTTACTGTTCTGGAGGTCAGAAGTTTGACATGGGTGTCATTGGGTTAAAAGCAAAGTGTCCGCCCAGGTGTGACCTCTTTTGGAGGCCCTAGGGGAAAATCAATTTCCTTGACTTTCCAGCATCTAGAGGCTGCCCACATTCCTTGGCTTGTGGCACCTTCTTTCACCTTCAAAGCCAACAATGGCCAGTTGAGTTGTTTTCACATCATGTCACTCGAACCTTCTCTTTTGCCTCCTTCTTCTACTTTTAAGGAACTTTGGGCCCGCAGGATAATCCAAGATAATTTATTTTAAGGTTGGCTGATTAGCACCCTATTCCATCTACCAACTTAATTCTCCTTTGCCACATAAGATAATGTAGTAAAAGGTTCTAGAGAGTAGGATGTGGACATCTTTGCCTAGCACATCTACAAAAAATAGTGAGGGAGCTCTCTGTGTTCTAATAGGGAAAATCATCCAGGATGTATTGTAATGCAAAAAACGCAAGGCAAAGGAAAATGTGAATAGTACTCTACCTTTTATGTAGAAAAGGGAGAGAATAAGAATATTTATTATACTTGGTTATATATACATCAACAAACCCAGAAAAGATATGCAAGAAATATTATAGTGGTTACAGATAGACAGGGGATGGCATGGAGGGTGGGAGGATGGGGAATACGATGGAATAAGATTTTTCAAAGTATCTTCTAAAATTAATTTGCATTTTGAACCACGTACATATACACTAGTTTTTTTTTTTTTTTTTTAACTTAAGAGATTTGTAATTGACCCCAGAGCCTCTATTATTCACTTACAGTCAAAACCTTTTGTTTTGAAGAGACTATCTGTCATCAATCTTGTTACTCTTTCTCTTCTTAAATTAACTCTTCTAACAGGCAGATCCTCATTGGTCAGTGGCGTGGTATCAAGCAGTTCTCTACCGTTCCATTCATGGACTTCATGAAATTCCGCATCTTTTGCAAGATTTTTGCAATTTCTCTTTGCAATCTATTTACATTCTATTATGTTTGCAACACCTAGCATTGCTGCGCTGGGAATGCTAGAACTAAGGGGATCACATGTCTTCAGGTGGGCATTCATTTTGTAATTGGTCAGTTAAGTAGTAAACACTTTCATTTTATATTTAAAAAGTTACAGAAACTTTAATTTCCCTATGTGACTGTAGAAATTTGGATAATAACTGTGTAAAACTGTTAAATATACTTGGATCTATTTTGGTCTTTATTATTCTGTCTTTTCTTGCAAAATTCCTTTAATTATTAAGCCTTAAATCTAGTAATAATATTGTAGTTTAACATGACTGTAGTTACGTCTCTACCATTAATTAGTCTTCTATTTATAAAATATTTCATGACTCATATCATATTGATTTTTTCTAGTCAGATTTACTTTACATACAGTAAAATTCCTTTTTCAGTTATTGAGTTCTATGAGTTTTGAAAAACAAAAACAGTAGTGTGAGCACTACGACAATGAAGATTTAGAGTATTTCCATCCTGAAAAAGTTCCCTCATGCCCTTTTGGAGCCAATTGTCTAACCTCACCCTCAGTCCGTGTTAACTACTGATCTGATTTCTGTCCCTGTAGCTTTGTCTTTGGCAGAAAGTTATATAAGTGCAATCATACACCATATAGTTTTTGTGTCCAACTTCTTTCATTAGTATACTGCCTTTGAGAGTCACCCACATTGTAGCATGTATTTCTTTTTATTGCTGAGCTGTAGTCTATTTTCTGGCTATACCACATTTTGTTTACTCATTATCAGTTGATGGACATTTGGGTCAATTCCAGTTTTGGGTGATTACGAATAAAGCTACTATAAATGGCACATATGTATGAACATATGTTTTTATTTCTCTTGGGTAAATACCTAGAAGTGGGATTACTGAGTTGTATGGGAAGTGTATCTGTAACTTTATAAAATTTATTATTAATAACTACCAAATTCTTTTCCTGTACCATTTTGTATTCCTGTTAATAATGTACTTACTGTATGAGAGTCCCAGATGCTCCTTCTCCTTGCCACTTGGTACTATCAATTTGTTTAATTTTCACCATTCTGATAGGTGTCATGGTATATGATTGTGGTTTGCAAATCCTTAATGTATAATGATGTTGAGCATCTTTTTACATGCTTGTTTATCATTCATATTTCCTCTTTAGTAAAGTACTTGTTCAAATATTTTGCCCATTTATTATTTATTATTGAGTTGTAAGTTATTTATATATTTTATACAAGTCTTGTGTTTTACAAATATTTTTTCTCAGTGTGTAGCTTTTCCTTTTATTTTCTTAACAGTGTAACAGGGTCATTTGAAGAGTACAAGTTTTTAATTTTGATGAAGTCCAATATATCAATATTTTTATAATTCATACTTCTTGTTTCCCATGAAACCTTTGCCTAACTCAAGGTCACGTAAATTTTCTCCTATGTTTTCTTCTAGAAGATTTATAGTTTTAAGTTTATAGTTATATACTTAATTTGTTTGAATTGGTTTTGTATTTTGCATGAGGCAGCAGTCAAGATTCCTTTCTGTTGTTTACCTATGGATATCCAATTTCACTATTTGTTGAAAAGATTAGCCTTTCTCCTTCGAATTGTCTCTGCGACTTAGCTGAAGATCAACTGACCATACAGGTAGTGGGTCTATTTCTAGACTCTCTATTCTGTTCCACTGATCAGTGTGTCTACTATTCTTTCACCAATATTACAATCTTGATTGCTGTAGGTTTTATAGTAAGTATTGAAATCAAGAAGTATAAGTCCACGAAATTTGTTTTTTCTTAAAAAAAATGTTTTGGCTATTCTAGGGCTTTTCTTTTCCATGTACACTTAAGAAATAGCTTAGCATTTTCTATAAAAAAGGCTTCCGGAATTTTGATTGAGATTGTGCTGGGTCTATAGCTCAGTTTGGAGAACTGACATCTTAACAATATTGAGACTTTGAATGAATTGATACCCTATATTTCTCGATTTCTTTAGATACATTTTAATTCTTAAATATAGAGTTATTTTAGTATTTCAAAAATACACGAATCCTATAACATCTTCTTCACAAAATGGCTTCTGGGGTGGAGTAAGTCAGGAAATACCGCATATAATATACAGCCTCCATATTCAGATTTGTATTGGTCATTGGCTTTACTTGGTAATTGGGTGTTGTAAACATTCCAATATTATTTATTTTGATTTCATGCTATTTTATTTCTACATTTTTAAAATCTACTTTCACATAAGATTGATTTGTACCTTTTTCTTGTTATCTTTTTTTAGCAGGACAGTTATGCTGGCCGGATAAAATAATTTATAAAGCTTTCCCTGTATTTCCATGTTCTGGGAAAACATAAATTGTATAGTACATTATTCTCTCAGGTATTTGATATGATTTGGCACACATTTAATATGATTTAGTACAACATGAAATATGACACTTGTTATCAAGAGTAATAGCAATGTTTTTCTTCAGCATTCATTGCATTTTATTTTCTTGTTTTCATTGGATTTTAAACTTTTAAAAAATATTTTCTGCTATTCAAGTATTTTTGAAAACTAAATATAAGTGGTAGAATTACGTGTAAAACGGTATAGGTAAGACTGATTCCAAGGAGAAATCCTTGATTTTTGATATTAGCTACTCTATTGCTTGAGTTTCTAGTGTTGAATCCAAATCCTTTGAAAATCTGGCTCACTGAAATAAGTGGGCCACCTATAGGAGTGGCTGCCGGCAAATATGTAAATATGAAGAGATGTGCAGATTCAGAACAGACTTTCAACTTGACAGACTACAGAGAGCAATGAAAAGATAGTACTCACATCCGAGTTAAAGCGAAGCTGACAGACATTACAAGAAATAACTTGTTTCTTCTTTGGGGGAATGGACACTCCAAATGTGTGGTTAATGACTGCTTTTTGCACAGGATCCATCTAAAGAGTAAACGATAAAATAGTCAATTTATAACTTCAAAGGATAGGCAATAGTGTGAGCAAGTAAAAGCAGCTGTATTATTTCTTAAGGTTTTAACTTTTAGTTCCCAAACAAGGATAATAATCTCATTCAATAGTAATGTACCTGTCTCCAGGAATTCAAAACTAAAATAAAAACAAAAAAAAACTGTGTGAAATCATAACACACACACACACACACACACACACATAACAAGAAAATCACCACATCCCAAGGAATCTTATAAGGTTCCATGTAAGGAGCTTTGAAAAACCTTAAAAGGATAATAAAACAAGAAAACTTAAGACCGAAAAGTCAGGGTTGAAATTAACTTGTTAATGTTTTCCCTGTATCATGTGACGATACTTAAGATGGTCTCAAAGGACCTCAATGACAATTATTACAGATATATTTAAGTTTTTAAATTTTTGATTTATGGCAAAGTCATAAATGACAGGCTTATATCACAGAACAGAAAATATTGAACTAATTTTTAAATAATTTATTACTTTTCATGTGCTATAGATTGAAATTCATTCTACTGGAAATGCACGTCACAATGATACACTCAAATGCATCAGATTAGTTAATATGCAACTCTTATTTAAATATTGATCAAGTGAAATTTTGACTTATAATCTGTGATTTTCCTCCCTGTGGTTTGCATGTACCATACATATTCAGAGAAATGTACAGTGATAAAAGTCTTTAACCATAGAAAAAACACGGCACAAAGCCATTAAAACACTTGGGAAAAGAAAGAACTCTATCTGCAGAGCCTATAAAAAGTGAGACAGCAGTGATTCTCTTGTGTACTCCAGATAATAATCTCCAGCATTAACATCAGACAACTGGCAGGTCAAAAAACAATGCGGATGATGAACAAAGGGTTACTTATAAACACATGTAACACGAACAAGGACAGATCCACTGACACGACACCATCGTCTAGGAAATCTCCTGAGGTTAGAGTTTAAGACTGGATTAGTTGATGATATTTGGGAGACAGGAGAAATGAATACTATCTCTGATCATGTGTAGAAATCAACACAGTGCAAAGTTAGGAATTACAAGAACTTAAATACCTCAGAAAGGAGAGTGGATTACAGAATTATTGAATATCAAAGTAGCCTATGTTTTGCAATAAGTTTAAGAGAGATTATAGAACAATGTATTCCCACTATAAGGGGTATCGGATGCTTAAAAAATGCGAAGAGGGGAGTTTTCTGGAGTGCTAGAACTATCCTATATTCTGACTGTAGTGGTGGTTACACAAATTTATACACGTGTTAAAATTCATAGACCTATACACACTCCCCAAAAGTCAATTTTATGTATGATAATTTAAAAAGTCAAAAAGAAATTGGTAAGAGTATTGTGTTTAACTACTAAATGTAAAATAGCATTCTTGGAAAATCTGGGGATTTATTTTGTTCAAGGTCATAGTTGATTGTAGTAAATTTTCTTTAATGAGAATTAAAAAACCACAACCCTCCATGGGCAAAGAAAATCTCAAAAGGTCAGAAAATAAAACCCTAGTTCACTTTCTTAGTTTACTCATAAGTACATACACTTAAGTCTCGTTTATCCGTTTTCAAAACAAGAAAGCATAGTTTTTGATTGTTACTAGAGATGGCAAATCAGTATGGACAGGCTTAAAAATAAAACAGCCTAACTATATTTTCAGAATGAAATAAATACACTGCTTTTCAAAGTTATAAAATAGAAGCATTTTATTGAGATGTTCTGTTCTCAGGCTCTGGAAAATATACCTGGTGATGTGTGAGCTACATGGGATAAAATTATATTAATATTTCCCAAATACCAGTTTACTGCATGCCACTTTCGTTATTTTTGCCATAACCATATACTATTGTGTTATTATTTTCTTAATAAATCAACTTTTTAAAAAACATAGCAATAATATTCACATCATAGTTTTAATGTACACTCTTTCTTATTACTCATTTCAAAAAATATATTGAAAATTAACATTAAAAATTGAAACTTTCACCATCTAGAATAAATGCACATATCCTAGTTGTTCCCATACCACAACATAGAAACATAGACAAAAGATACATCTACAAAAATTTAGTTCCAAGTTTTTCATAAACCAAGGTATCTGTTGACAGCTTCAACACAACCCTTGAATATAAACATTCCCTTTGAATTTTTGAAATTGTTATCTACCTACATAATTTTTCAAATAACTCTTGACACAAATTTATTCTACTCAAATCTCAAATTTGCACCACATCAGCCTGAAAATATCTGTTTATATTGCCAAGGCTGAGAGCTCTCTGTTCTGAAAGGTGATTTGCAGCTGAGCACTCCAGATACCAAGGCAGCTGAGTTCCCACTCATCTGCTCCCTGAAAAGCAAACTAAGGAGGATCCTTCAAGAAACTCTTGCCAGAATTGGCTTCCCTACTTTGTATACATATCCTATTCATCCTCAGAAAATCAACTAAATAAACACAGCCTTTTTACCCCATTCTTGTTGCCTGTCATTAATTCTTGCTGCCTTTCTGTCCTTTGAATGACTTACCACTATCACAAGAAAATTTTATCCTCCGTGTTTCTCACTTGGAACAGATTTCCTCTATGTCCCACTTGATTCTCTACTTTCTTACAGGTATTTTGGGGAAAGATCCACTTGGTTTTTTCCTAACTCTCTTTTATTTTCCTTTGTTGTTTATTGTAGAATTCTGTAATTATATTTCCTATTCAAATGTCATTTTGGGGAACATGATTTAGTTGAAAGAAGACTTTAAATGGTATAAAAAAGAATGTTCCACTTGCCAATTCATCTGAAATCTTGAAACAGACGTGGTCTAGCTGATATTTTATTTGTCATCTGATGTAATAACTGCAAATACCTGAGTCATTTTGGTGGGATCCAGACTTGGCAATGACATAGAAAAGGTTTTCAGATATCTTTTTTTTAAGGTATGAAGTGTAAAATCCTAAATTTTTTTCTTAGCATTCTTATAATACTCTAAAAGTTAGCAGAAAATAATAGCTTTGTTGTTAACTTAACTTACATTTTTTCTTTCACTAATGCAATGTCAGTTCTCTGTAATCATGACATATGTAAAACTAAATCAATGGTAATTATTTTATTCAATCACCAATTTTTAAGATGAATAAAACATTCAGGAAAAATAGAAACATTCTCATAAATCCTAAAACATGATAAATGCAAGCGATTCAATTTAGTATAGTCAAAACTATATACCTATATCATAATGATTTCACATGTAGAATACTCAGGAACATTATTGGAATTATTGCAATTATCTAACAAACTTTATTTTTAAAGATTCTATTGGAGTTTTATAGACATTTGATTGTTAAAAAGGAACAAATGCTTTCAAACATCTTTATTAAAATATATCACTTTTAAATGAACGAATGCCTTTGTTAAACATTCTTATTAAATTAGCTCATGTTAGTTCACATTGCACAGAAAGCCATCTGTGGATTAAGACTGATTTATTGGTGAAGAATGCTTAAAAGCTTTTTTTAAGGAAAAAACTACCACATAGCTCTAGCTACCAATATTCCTTACCTGGCAGAATTTATTGGTCCCAAATAAGCCTCTTCTTTTCTAAAAAGTAAAAGTTAGAAGTAGTCATCTGGAATTTTGAGGCTAGCAAGTATATTTACATGAAATTTTTAGAAATCCGTTTTTTTTTTTTTGCTCGTCTCTGATTACAAAGCCCGAAATGCCTACTAACTAAAAAGCAGCAGCAAGAGTTAACACTTGCCATTTTTTCTAACAAAAATCATGTAGAAATGAAAAGCAGAACCTATTAGTGCAATTAACTGGTGGGTAATAAAAATGAAAGATGGGTTGTGGCTGTTGCCAGGAAGTGAGGAGATAATTGGAGGCTATGTATGGACAAATTAACTACTATATTATAGTACTTGTAAAAGGAATTAATGAAGCTGGGCTTATCATGCCATCTCTCAGATTTTCAATATCAAAACAAGAACAAACAGGTATTTTTGGTGTATTCACTAAGATTATGTAACCACAAATATGTGTCATTTTTTGAAAATTACTGAGTATACCAAAAAGTAATTTACATCTGCACAGTGTAGGCAACTGTGTAAAAATATGCAACCGCAAATCAAACCTAGCCCTGGGGTAAAGAAACACAATGCGGCACCTCACCAAAGGCCAGGATGAACGCTGTGGGCTGGGAGAGTCTGTAAGGTAGGGGATGCATGATCAAATGACTCAATACTCCATGATATCTAGATTCCAGATAATTTTGCTGGATGGAACTTAAGGCAAAAAACATAGAATTACAAACTTTTCAACTATTGATAATTTTCAAGAGGCCTGAAGTTTGAATTGTATCCTTATAAGTATCATAAAACGATTTCACCAGCCATCAAGTGGGGATGAGTATGGGAGTAAACTGAGCACCACCCAATTAAAAGGCTAAAAAGACTGCTCAAGAATTAGAGAAGGCTTTGTTCTATGTGGTTAAGCGATTGGGTAGCCGTACTATTCTTAAAGATGGGGAAATTTCATCTTAAACTTAGCCATCTACCTTAACCAATGCTCTAAAAAGCATTTGGTAATCACTTATAAAAGATAGTAGGCAATACTAACTTTTCTAGTAAAAAGAAGTAGAAATCAGTTTTTTGAACTTAAAATGTAAAAATCAATCACCCAACAAGCATTTCTGGAGGCCTAATAAGTTTCATATGTTGTCCCAGACTGGCTGGTGAAGAAGAAGTCAAACATAAGAATGGACATAATTGTAAACGTTAAAAAGTAAGAAAGATAGCATAAACTCTATGTAATTGGAGGTGGGGAAAAGAAGTCACCATTAAGCAGAATAACGGGGCACAAAAAGGCACACAAAGGTCTGTCTCCTCTGCCCCACCCCTACTTTGGACTTTTTTCCCCTTTTCTGATTTTCTCACACTTATCATCCAGGATCCTCCCTTTACAGCGACATTAATGTGTTATCCTCCCAGGAATATTGGCCTTTTAATTCCTTTTTTTAGCAGTGTAATAAAAATAATAAACATCATACTAAGAGCAGCTTAGATTTACAGAGCTCTTACCATGGGCCAGGAACTATGCTAAGGGATTCTCTCATGTCATCTCCACCCTCCACCGTCACACGGAACAGAGCAATTATCATCCTCCTTTTACAAATGAGGCGTCTGAGGCTTTGAGAGGTGTAATAACTTGTTACCCTTGAGTTTGTAGGTCTGAAGCCCGGATTCAAACTCAGGCAGGAGTCTCGCCCACATTGTTCCCTGCTAACGGCTCACTGAACAGGGATGAAGGGTATGGTGTGTGGCCCTGCTGTAGGGTGTGACGTTTGGGAAGAAAGGACAAACGTCTCTAGATGTTCTGCAGCGTGGAGGGCAGCTCCTTAGTAAAACTACACAGAAGGCCTACTTGGTGCTTAAGTAAAAGTTTCCTGGGGAAGTGAGTCTTGGTTTTCCCCTTTCTGAAGCATTTATGCCCTTCTTAGAATAAGCCTATTTCTCCTTGTGCAACTTCAGAAAAGCCATAAGTAAAAACTGAGGCTGTCCTGTCCTCTTTCCCCATTGTAACTGCGGGGCTTGCACACAGAAAAAAAAGAAAGTTCCAGGAATACTTAGAGATTACACATAGCAGGTGACGGTCATCATTTGCACCTGTCCTCAATTTACTGCAAAGAGGACCTCAGCTACTAAAGCCTTGTGATTTAGGGCTTTCTGGAAGTTTGGCTAAGTGTCAGTTTTTTAACTGTGGTATTATCCAATTACTGTAGTACAAAAAGAATAACTATTTTTCATCCCTTCCTTTTTTTAATATTGGATTTATGGAAAAGAATGTGACAACAGGGTCTTATTAGAACTTCAAATGTTCACGAAGTGACACATTAAAAGTGATAGCTAGGTCATTGAAGAGGAATATCTCTCCGAAGTTAGTTTATAAAAGGTTTGCCTTTTGTTTTTAAATACTTTGACCACATGCCTTTATATTATTGTTCTTCTTTTTTCAAATCCTTGCAAACTTAAATAGAAACAAAACAGACACAACTATCACAAAGACAAATTTCTCTTCTCAAAGATCAAGAAATACAAACAACTGCATATTGTTGGCAACATTAACTCAACCATACAACTTTGTACTGTTTCAGATTTCAAATCAGAAGTCTCAATAAAAATAAACCACATGGAACATTATACCCAGATTACACGCTACCGTGAGACCTGCATTTTTGTAAATGGAATATGTAAAAGCTGAGACTTGTCATACTGACACTGCTTCTCCTACCCAGAACACCCTGAGAGGGGCCACCTGAACACCGTCATTGTTGCTGAAAGGAAGACAAGTGGCGTGTTGCAAAGACTGTTGATTCAACCAAGAGTCATATGTCTGGAAAGGTGCTTCCTCCACGAACCCCCAATTCTTCTGCTAAAACCACACACTGGCTGTGCCTTGCAAACAAAATCAACTGTGCCCCTGTGGGATACAATTACCCCACCAGAAAGTTAGCCAGTCATTCAGAACTGGGATAAAGGCTAAAATAACACAACACAGGCTTAAGAAAATAATAGGGCCCATTATATCTAAGGCTCAGACCCAATAAAGCTATTATTAGTACTAGTATTCCTTTTTCATCAAAATGTTGTAGGCTTTTAAGTATTTTGAGGCTGGTTGACAATTAGCAGGATGTGATTGCTGCAGAAATTAAGTGGGATCCCAGGATCCCTTTCCAGAGGCTTTCTAGTGGTGGTTAGTCTTTCCTATAGAAAACATAAGTGGAGTCAGCCCAAAGATCTAAAGCAGCCAATCAGAGGAGAGCACAGGTTAGCATTTCCTTTTTTTCCCTTTTTTTTTTGTTTGTTTAAATGAATTCAGAAAGCTTGATATCTTTCACTCAAATTCCATGTTGTCAGGCCCCCTTTGAAAAACTCTGGGGTTCGTCAAACAAGAGTTTTATCTCCATTGACAAACAGGATGGCTAGGGTAAGGAAGAGACTTTGTGATCTATTTTGAACAGAAAACTAAGCGGCATTTTCCAGTAGTTTTTTTTGGAGAAATTCCACTTTGGTTTTATTTTTAGAAGAATAAAAAGAAACATATACAGGATGCTAAGAGATTTGTGTTTCTGCCATAGAATAATATCCTCTTTCTAGATCACTCTGATAGTAAAAGATGCAATCTTTTAAGAAGTTAAATGTTTCATATTAAACTTAGTTCTGTCCTTGGGAATTTTTGTTCCTTTCCAACACATCACACTTTTATAAATGCATGATTTTCAATTTGCACAAACACTATATTTTCCTGAAAATGGATTCATTTAACAAAAGTTTATTAAATGGCTATCATACACTGCTTTCGGAGCTGGACATACAGTGGAGAACACACCTTTAAAAATACCATATTCTAGGGGCTGGCCCCGTGGCCGAGTGGTTAAGTTCCCGCGCTCCGCTGCAGGCGGCCCAGTGTTTCGTTGGTTCGAATCCTGGGCGCGGACATGGCACTGCTCATCAAACCACGCTGAGGCAGCGTCCCACATGCCACAACCAGAAGGACCCACAACGAAGAATATACAACTATGTACTGGGGGGGCTTTGGGGAGAAAAAGGAAAAATAAAATCTTTAAAAAAAAAAAATACCATATTCTAGTTGAGGAGACTTATATATTTAAACTAATAAAGAAGGTATTTTCAGAGTGTTTTAAGTACCATGAAAAAATACAACAGGAGAATGGGAAAGAAACAATATTTTACCATGAATAATTCCTAAAAACATTTTGGTTGTCTTGATACAACTATGATTCAAATACTTTTACATATAAAATCATACTAAATGGTAAAAATAAGGACATTATTCCATGATTTAGAGAAGTTCATACAGAATTCAGAATCATACAACTTGTAAAAACTGTAGAGTGAGGGGCACGTTCTCCAGCTGTCAAAGTGGTCTGTGAGATCTCTGCAGAGGAATTCTCCAACTGCCAAGTCCCCGGACAACACTGGATCTTAGAGCCGCCACTATCATCACACCCCCAGGGAGAAGGGGAAACGAAAGTGCTCCGTGTTTTGGAAGTTCTCCAAGGATGAGTGCTAAGTGCTCGATGCCTCTCACCCGGGGACCTTCCTAGTGGGTTTCTGTACAGTGTGGTTGGCCTAGTGCTCAGCGACTAGTGAAGTGACCATGAGTTAACTTTTATTGTTTTTCAAATACGTACACATTTTGTCTAAGACCTAACAGTTATTTGTGAAGATATTACGAGGAAATAATGTTTTCATTTTAACACCTTTAGAATTTAAAGAGTTACCAAATGGTAAAAGCAGAAAAGCTAAAAGCAATGAATGGGTAGTTTCACCCTCTCTCCCTCTTTAGTGGAAAAACAGTTTAACGTTTTTCACAGATAATTAAATTGCTCCAAGTAGAAGGAATAATTTTTAAGTTCTTTTTCGAACAGTAGTTATTTTGTTAATGAGAGATGCCATAAGATTAGAGCTGTGCGCTTTACCGAAGCTGAATGTCTAACTCTGACAGTAGATCCTTGTAGGTAATAAATATGGTGAGTACGCATGTAAAATGTTCCATTTTCCTGGCTGGCTCCACATGCCTGGTGATTTTCCATGCTGCCAGGGATCAAGAGTGATGCAGCAAAGCTGTAGTTATGCCGCTGGGTAATTTAAGAAGCCACATCAAAGAGCATTCCAAAAAGTTCAGTTTAACAAGTAAGACTTTCAGCTTACGTCTGCAGTGGGCGTGAGACTTCACTGAAGGTTCGCTCACACCTCACTGCGTGGACCCACACCTACCCAGCGATGTTTTGGGTGTTGGTGTTCCTATTCAAACATTAGATGAGTAAGCTAAAGAATTTAAATTCAATTGCATGTGTCCTCATATTCAGGTTAAAAACTGCATTTTGAAAGGTCTAACTGGTTAATGGGACGTATTATGGGAGCCCAGACCACCCTCAACCCCAACTGCAACTGCTTCTTTTATTGGAGGGAGAAAGCATTGAGGTAACGAGCTGAATTATGCCTCCTAAGGAAACTCAGTGATTTTCTTTGCTTCCATTTTTGAACAAGCAAATGCTTAGATGTGACTGGAAACCATTAAGAAAGAGAGATGTTTTTCCATCAGAACACAAAGAAAGTTCCTGAAAGGGTTTTTATTTTATCTTCAAGATTTGATGTTCATATCACTAAAATAACTTTTGGTCAATGGTTGCATACAGATTTGAAAGATCTGTAACATCTGTCAAAAACAAGGTAACAAGGGGCTGGCCCCGTGGCCGAGTGGTTAAGCTCATGCGCTCCGCTGCAAGTGGCCTGGTGTTTCATCAGTTCTAATCCTGGGTGCGGACATGGCACTACTCATCAAGCCACGCTGAGGCAGCGTCCCACATACCACAACTAGAAGGACCCACAATGAAGAATATACAACTATGTACCGAGGGGCTTTGGGGAGAAAAAGGAAAAAAAATAAATCTTTAAAAAAAAAAAGGTAACAAAAAATTAACATGAAATTGTTAGATGTTCTTTTCAGGGAATGTGAGGAAAGGTACAAAGTTTTTAAGAAATGAAAAGCTACCTGGAATCTTTTAGGGAATTAATAAGAATGTAGCTCTATTGTGAATTTTTTTTTAGCAACAAAAGAAAAAGTAGAATGGTAACAAATAGTATTAATTTTTTCTGTCTGTGGAAGTTAATACCCTCAAAGTACTTATATTTCATATTTCTCAATGAAGTATATTCATATTTCAAAAAAACAAACAGCCCAAGGCACACATAGTGACAATGAACTATATCACCCAAAGAAAAACACCGACAAAGCTAGTCTGAAAACTCTATTCAGAGTGATGGGAGTAGGAACTGGATTCACCAAGGGGATAGAAAATAAATGACTCGGGTGTTTCTTTTGTTATTTAGTATTGTGTTTCCTCAGGGTGAAATAAAACAAGAAATAAATCATTTCAGGAATATAGACTGAAGAATAGTTTTTCAATAGATGTGCAAAATGCTGAATACGATAGCGACTCATTTGAGGCCCGGTCGCGGGAAGCGGTTATTCTACGGCACATTGGAAGAAGCCGTCCACTCTGGAGTTTAGAAGGACAGGCTGATAGCTGAGATAGAAGATAGTCACCTAGTTCTCAGCCTTTCCTTTTGTTCTTTTTTAAAATAGTGACTTGAAAACAACCCCCAACACTTGTCTCCAAGATTAAATTTCTATAACATAAAATTTAGTGCCAAAAAGAGTCTGAGAAATATCTTTAAAAAAATAGAAATTTTTATTCTTTAGGAGAAAAAAAATAGTGTGCAAGCAACTGAAGACTACTTGATGACACTTATGAATGTACTTTTAAAAATTATCGGTGCTAAGTCTCCAAATCTAAGCAAGTAAGGAAATGTTTGCCTGTTTTCTGGTAAATGGGCTAAAAAATGTTGCAAGGGCTTTCTAAGAGACTAGGGAAGTAATGAGCTTTCTTGATTTAAAAATCAATACACCTCCTGAACAGCCAAATGCATTAACTGACACCCTTTCAAAACCGTTCTGTCAAAGCTAAGTTTGAAAGGCTGTTCAGTAACTAATCAGATACATCCTGATGCTGAGGCAAAACAGGTCTGTGACACGAATTAAAAAGGTACGAGATGAAAAGAAAACCCCACCAGGCAGGACGAAGAGCAAAATTGAACACCTGGGCCTGTTTGAATGTTTTTTTCATTCTGCAAAGCAAAGTGGAAATGAAGTGTCTTTTCTCCAAATGGAGGACAGCACATTTCTTACTCTTGCTCTAAGAAGAAACCTGACAGTGAAGGCCCAACGAAGCCTGATGCAGGGCCACAAGTGTGCAGGGCTCCAATCCTAAGCATTTTGGGCTCTTACTCCCCGTAACACACTCTTGTTATACATGGTAAAATGTCTGAGATCATCTACATTTTCAAACTGGGTTTCTTTTTGGTGAGGATGATTGGCCCTGAGCTAACATCTGTTGCCAATTCTCCTCTTTTTACTTGAGGAAGATTGTCACTGAGCTAACATCTGTGCCAGTCTTCCTCTATTTGGTATGTGGGAGGCCACCAAAGCATGGCTGGATGAGCGGTGTGTAGGTCCCCACCTGGGATCTGAACCCGTGAACCCCAGGCCACCAAAGTGGAGCATGTGGACTTAACCACTATGCCACCAGGCTGGCCTCTTCAAACTGGTTTTTTAATTGTTTTAGTTTGAGCCCCAGAAATTTCCCTCCACCCTATCCCCAAACAGAATCCTAACTGGAAATTTAATATAATAAAACACTGAAAACAGTTCTGATTAAAGCACGTAGGTCAGGCCCCATACCCACCAGCCTGATTTTAGTCCTACTTCCTCATGTGAAAATGAGGAAAGGTTTGGAGAGTTCTAGTAACTTGCTTGAGCCTCTTCAGTTAAGACTAGAACCCAGATTCCTGCTATTGTTGCCAGATTTGCAAACAAAAATCATTTTTTTTTTTAGTATAAATATGTGCTAAACCCTGCATAGGATATTCTTATACTAAAAATGACTTGTTGTTTATCAGAAATGCAACTTTAACTGGGCGTCTTGCATGTTATCTGTCTCCCCTTTCCTGATTCCCAGCAGGTTATACCAATGTGGGTTCTCCAGCCCTCCTGCTCCTTGCAGGCTTACCTTGTCACACTTAGCATTTTAGGATTTTGATAAGGAAAGTGGTCCCTGAGGGGCTTTGTGGACAGGTGATATCAAAAATATTTTATGTCATATATTCATCTTGCTATTGCCTTTTTGTATGGATGGATATGTGTATACTCTTCTCAGCAAAAAACATTTTTGGTTCAACTCCGTGTTTATAGTATACAAAATATACCAGACTGGTAAAGCAAAGTAAAGAGCTTTCGTAAAGCGCCTTACTCTGCTGGCTGCAGTGATAACTGCTGTATTGAATAAGGCTCTGTTAATGGTGCAGCTTGACATTTAACATTTATCCATTTGATTTACAATTATTTTTACATGATTGCAAGAAGGCTATAGTTCAAACCAAAAGTAGTTTAAACTGAAATGTTTTCCTTTTCTTTTGAATTTGTAAGGAAATGTAGTCACTTGGCAAAACTATTTTATTCATCAAATTTATTTCAAATATACGCAAAGCCCTTTCTGTTCCTATGTGTTCTGAATAAAGCGACACCTATATGAGGAAAATGAATATAGCAAATGAAATCATCAAGTTAAAAATGTAACCAGTTTGCTTATATTTGGGCCATAAATATGGCATCAAGATTTCCTGATCAAGCAATGGAGAAAAACCTACATGAACCACAGTGCCAGTTGTTGTGAACCACAAAATCCCTCAGGAACATTCCAGAAAAGTTTTAATGTTTTGAAGCAAAAATCATTTTTATTTATAATCCATCTACTCCCTTTGAAGATTTTCAGAAACGTTTCTGAATTATTCTGTTTTCCATTCTGAAATTCAGCCTATCAGGGTGCTTGGCATGTCAAAGTCTTCACAACAATCATTTGATGGTTGTTTTCACCCTTCTGTCTCCCAACCTCTAACACTTTTACTGAAATCAGACAAACACCCATAACTAACAACACCAGAAGTTGATATGTCACTTTATTTAAAAGATTTCATATAATTAGTCAGGGATCACCAAATTTCTGCCTCACAACAGAACAATATCACAATAACGATTGCTGGCAGTTCTCAAACCACTGCAGTCCGATTGGCCTCCCAACGCCGAGGTTAAAAGCCGGCCTCTGGAAATCAATCATGCTCCAGGCAGAGAAGAATATTTCAGTGATATGAAAGCTGAAATGGAGACTATAATCTTTTGTGATTACCCTTGAGGGCGAAGCAAACGCAAAAGGGAAAGTCTATGAATTGCTGATAATTTCCTGTGATGACTGATTCCCAGGAAATTCTGATATTACTTTTGCTCTGTAACAAAATGATGGTTCCCCAGAAGTGGAGCTTCAAAGACCTCCACATCTGGGTGTCACAATGCTTCTTCAGAAGCTACTCACCCTTTAAAGGGGCCAGGCTTGCCAGGCAGCAGCTATTTCTCTGAAGACAATGGAGGGTCTGATTGCATAAGGAGTGATGAGCTATTTGATACAGGCTGTCTTTCTAGAAAGTTCTTTTATGAAGGAAGGGATTTAAAATGTATCTGTTTTAAACCTTTTATTCCCCTCACAGAAGTCTAAAGACTGACCCATTTCTCTGCTGTTTCTAATGACTATGGAGTTATGAAATCTTGGCTTGTATAATTTTTAAAGTTTTATTTAGGCTATTTGTTTTCTGAGAAAAAATAATTTTCATATGTATGTGCATACCCTTAAGGTCTATATACTATTTGGGGATAGAATGTAAAATCACTAATCTTTTTTGAATAATTATCAAACTTACAGCTAGATGCCACTGCTCAGGGTGCAGGTTAAGTGGGCCTTTTCATATGATTAGCAATTCAAATTTAAAAAAAAAGGGGCGAGGGGGAGGCAGGGTAAAGGGAGATCTGTAAAATCAAAAGGGCAAAGAATTTTTAGAATAAATATGCATTATCAATACATGAAGGATAATTCAATGTATTGGCTACTGTGACTGAGTTGAAAATATTTTTTAAAATTTCTATTTTAACTAATGTCAGTTTGGTTAATGAATAATGCCAGAATGAAGTTCTATGTTTGAAAGTCAACAGTATTTCAAAAATATAACAGAAAACATTGTCATGTCTTAGGAGTCAATGGCAATGTGTCAAAGGTACACAGCTCTCAGGTTCAAAATACCTTTATACGTAGCCTTTAAAGTCCAAATATCATTGAAGGTAAACAGGGAAAAATGGAATCCAACCAAACTGGTTGTAGTTATTCCCAACCTCCACTCAGTAGACTTTCTCCCCAGCCCTGCTCCAAATTCAGCTGCAGCCTCTCTCCATTGCTTTCAGGCAGTCAAGTGATTCTGATTTTTAAGGATGTCCTACTATTATCTGAGTCAGCCAACATAAATTGAGTGCCTGCTTACTACCAGACATGACTACTTTCAACTGAGTGTAAATTTCTGAAACTCAAGATCCAGGTCTTAGCCATACGTATATCCTTATCGTTTACCTTAATTAGGATTGCTCTAATGCACAAAGCCAGGCCCAATGATAAACAAAACTTGGTTTATTTAAGGTAATTGATTAGGAAGAAGAGATCAAAGGGAGAGGAATACTAATAAAAGTATTAATAATTATAAGACTAGAGCTTTGCTGTTTTAAGAGTCCTTTCATAAACATTCTCTCATTTGATATTCATTGGTATTTTAAATTATTAAAAATAGTATGGCGATATGTTATATAGTTACGATTTTCTCACAGATTCTCACTAAATTCCAAAAATTTCTAAATATTCAGCCATATCCTCAAGTCTCCATAAACATAATCATCTCAGATTGTCATGGTGTAATGCTATGGACCAGGAAGGTATTATCACCCGTAGTTTTAAAGTGGGAAAAAGTGAAGCTAAGATGAGAAAAATGACTTTCTTAAGAGTCCAGATATGGCTCTGCTGACTCCTAATCCAGTGCTCTTTCCTTATGCAACGAAGTAGATCGCTCTCCTCGCTTCTCCCCTCCACTCTGGCTCCTGCTTTCCCAGGCGGCATGAAGCAGAGTCAAGGCTAGATGGGACTGTTAGAGGCTTACTTTGGAACAAGTCAAGCAGAGCTACTTCTCTGAGATCAGAGAGAGCGCTCCACGAGGCTTTTGGGAGGAGCTGGGGTACAACTGTAAATAAATGAATGCCCCCACCTCCTTCAGAAGGGGGATACTTAAAAAGTTGACACTTAAGTATATCCCATGTGATAGTGGCTATTAGTAATCATTTTAGCATCTAATAGCTTCAGCTCATTTTGAGAAATGGAGATTTTGTGAGTTTGATTATATTATTACGATAATGAGCCATCTTACATATTATGGAAGTTTGGTGTCTACATAAGGAAAGTAAAGAAATTAGACCCAGACACATGTCTTTAATTATTGGAGACTTTCTGTATACCTCTGATTATTTGTAAATCATAACCTGTGAAAGAGATCAGATATATTTTCTACTATACCACTCAGATCTTTACTTGGCTCTGGGAACTTCACAATAAGAGAAAGCAAGCAAGAGACTGACAAGATAATTCTATCTTCTACATAGAACATACTGCAAAGGAGAGTTTTTTAACCTGACTTTAGGAGCCACAAGGATTTATTGGATACTTAAAAAAATATGTCCCACGTGAATAACCTGTGAGAAATCCACACATTTAAATTCAAGATATGGCAGGTGGAGACAGCTCTTGCTTGTCTGATATTTAACTTTTTTCCATTTCAGTGTCAGAGCTGTCTATTGGAAGAAAGGAGAAGACTAGGTTATATTCTTCAACCTTGTGCTTTGCAAAAAGGGTACAGCAATGACACATGTAGCCAATTTCATATGTGGGTGTGTTAAAAGAATTACTTGTAAAATGTCTTTAAAATATACTATAGACCTCTGATACTAGAATTCCATGAAAATAAGGTATTGTTCATATACTTTATGTGTTTTTTATCTATTTCAAGCATCAGAATATAAAAAGGAAGGTAAGAAAACCTAAATTGACAGCTAAATCTGTGAAAAAAGTATTTTTCCAAGATTCCTGCTGAGCTGCGCAAAGATGTTGAAAGTTCACAGATTGCTCAATAGCACTCCCATTCATCGTTCGCACCCTCGACAGCAACTATAAAAGTAGAGAGACTGGAATATTCCAAAACATGTTCTTCCCTCCCCAAAAGAGATTTGAGACCTAATTCTGAATACAAGAATCTAGGAGGAAGTAAAAAAAAACAACGGTCTGTGCTGCTGGATAGGTTCCCAAGTTTTTGATAAAATGTTACAGGGAACTCCACCATCAATTAATATTTATAGAGCAACCAATTTAGAAATACCTTTTCTGGGCTGGGGGGAATGTTCTGTACCATAATATTTTCTACTTTTTTAAATTTATTAAGCTCTCCCACTTTATCACAGGCAGATACAGTCTTGGTCACTGAGAGAAGCAAAGAACAAGGTTGTTGCTGGTTCCTTCTTCTTTTAATTAACCGGAGATTTGTTAAGAATAAGATAAATTTGTTTAAGAAGTGACAGGGACACTTTTTCCAAGTTGACTCTACTCTTAAAAAATGCTGACCTGGGACAGCGCCAAGACTGAAGACCTATCTTGCCAGAAAATTTGATGTGCCCTCCAAGTACACATAATCCTTGAAATTCTAGCACTGAAAATGAGGTCCCAGAGCCATGTGAGGTTGAGACCAGGATAATGAAAGGGACAAGCAAGAGGACATAGCATGATGGGACTTCAATGCCTCTTTTTACAGGCTCCTGAAACCTTGTGTTCTCTTATCCCATAAGGGCCCATCAAGTCTTAATCTGATGTTTCTTGGCAGCTTTTATCAACTGAATTACTATTCACTATGAGCAGAATCCTCTATCATGTTATGGTGAATTATACAAGAGGCGGAAGTAATTTCTATCAGACAGTGAGGAGCTTCTGTCTTTTTCACTATAACCCCTCCTTAGCACACTGACTGGCACATGTAGACGTTCAGAAAGTGGTTGTGAATAAATGCCTTTTCCTAGACACCCTGAACAAAGTTTCATTAGGGAGAGTGAACACATATGACCACACATTATATCAATGTGCATGTATACATATATATATATATATCATACAAATAATATCTACATCTTTTAAAGGGGTTTCAAGAGTGAGTAGAGAAAAGGGGAGATTTGAACACAAAGTCTTTAGCAGATACATCTTAAGACTTTAGAATGAGGCAAGGGACATGAGTTAAATTTGAAAAGGACATGTTTGTAGTTTGAAGAGGAGATGGAGACAATAGTCACTATGTAATTTTTTCCTCCCAGTGGTCATGTTAACATAATTTTTCTCTGTGTCATATTTAACAGAGATGTAAAAACTTCTAGGCAGGAAGCTATGCTTAAATATTTGTACAGAATCTTCTTTAGTTTTGAACCACATTTCAAAGATTTCCTATAACCACTTTTTCTAATGATCTAAGGAATGTTCTGTTGACTTATCTAAGTCTGACAGAAGGCCATCCTCCTCTTCCTCTTCGAGTAAATTTGAGTAACCATGGAAAATTTCAATTTGGCATATTTCAGTACTATACATTTCTCTAGAACAACAAAACAATATGACGTATCAATATATTTTAAGCATATCACAAAAATAAAAATTCAACAATTTTCTCTTTTTTATTTGACTGGGATAAATGTGTCATTTCAAGTAGCTGGACATACTAGTATCCTAGGAAATATGGAATGTATAATTTTTTTTTTTAAGGAAGATTAGCCCTGAGCTAACTGCTGCCAATCCTCCTCTTTTTGCTGAGGAAGACTGGCCCTGAGCTAACATCCGTGCCCATCTTCCTCCTCTTTATATATGGGATGACTACCACAGCATGGTTTTTGCTGCCAAGCGTTGCCACATCCACACCCGAGATCTGAACTGGTGATCCCCTGGCCAACGAGAAGAGGAATGTGTGAATTTAACTGCTGCGCCACTGAGCCAGCCCCTGGAATGTATAATTTTTTAATGACAGCAAAGCTTTACTAGAGAAAAACGAAGACTCAAATGGCAAAAATTCACATTTGAGTTGCATTGGAAGAGGTAAAGTGTTTTATTTAAATCAAAGAAAAATTCAAATAAAGGAAAAGTATGTATCCAAATATTTAAATAAAGACTTCATTAAAGAGGTAAAGGTATTAAAGGCAGGAAAAAACTGAAATATTCTAGCTTCCTTCCTTCAGATTTCCTTAAAATAGCACCTCATGAGAAATATGCCATGAATTAACAGCAAAATAAACATGATTTTGATTCCTAATTTCTTTATTTTGGACCTCCTTGATAAATGCATTATTTCTACTACAAGAAATATTCATTGATATTGCCAAATTATGCATGGCCCAGAATCTCAAAGAGCAGAGAATCATAAAATAAATGGTAAATATATAGATCATTTCACATTTCGTCTGGATGACTCAAAGAATCATGCAGGGATTTGGGACTTCATATTTTAGAAATAATCTTTATTCCATTCCACATATTTGTTCAAGTGTCAGGAAAAAAATAATTTCAAGGTAAGCAGTAAAAATCAGATTATTTTCCATGAAAATAAGATCTTTAAGCCTCTTGCCATAAAGCAGCAGTGACTTCCATTGTACTTATGCTTTCCTGGAGCAGCTGCAAAAAATGGCAGGACTCATAAAGACATTTGGAATAAATAAGCATGGAAAACACCTGTCAATCAGCAAAGAAACCAACAGGTGACTGTGTTCTTAAGGCAGCTCTTGGTTGGAACTTTAGCTCTGGAGAGGCACACAAATACATCTGTGCATGTACCCAAACTGTGGCTGTTAGACAGAAACCCGACCTATTTATCATCACATACAACATACAGGTGCTTATGTGTCTTAGTCAACTCAGGCAACTATAACAAAATGCCATAGACTGGGCGGCTTAAACAACAGAACTTTATTTTATCAAAGTCCTGGAGGCCAGGAGTTTGAGATCAGGGTGCCAGCATGGTCAGGGTCTGGTGAGAGCTCTTCCTGGCTTGCTAGTGGCTCCCTTCTCACCCTGTCTTCACATGGTGGAGAGAAGGAAAGCTCCCCAGGGTCTCTTCTTATAAAGGTACCAATCTCATTATTAGGGCCCCACCCTCATGACCTCATTTAACCCTAATTACCTCTCAAAGGCCCCATCTCTAAATACCATCACACCGGTATCAGGGCTTCAATACCTGAATGTGGGGAGGAGGACACAGACATTCAGTCCATAACAGTATACGTGTGGATATGTCTTCTAATTGAACTTATTTTATCATATTAAGTTGATACTAACCATCATGATAAGTATGCAATTTATTTCAATTCTGAACAATTGTCAATTTCTGAAGAAGTCTCTTCTTAAGAAGAATTAAACACCAAGTATTATTTGGGTTGAACAAAGATAAAAATTGGAGAAACAATTGTGTATATTTTGGCAGCTACCAAAACATGTACAATAATTAAAGGATGATCATGGAGCATTTGACAAATTTAAATAAAGTGAATAACAAAATAATGAAAATAGCTCTACTGGGATACAAAAATATTCACTCTTTTTGTCCTTTCTTGAACACTATAAAGTTCAGTAACTATTTCCACTTTGCCTATGGTTTTTATTATCTTGTCTTTTCTAATCTATTTATTCTATTTCCTCTATGTTTCTTGGGCAGTAGGGTAATTTTGTTTTATTTATTTTGTTTATCCTCTTCTCCAAACCCAGTACTCTTTAGCGCATATATTATGTTTTCAATAAAATTCAGTAACTAGTGACTTTGTCTTTTAACTAAATCTTCTTAAGACTAGAGCCGAGGACAAGGAATGTAGCAGACACTTGCAAAGTTTCCACACTGCCCACCCAGAGAAAGACGGAACTATAGAGGAAAGCTTATAACTAATTATTACCTTTAGATTAAAAAAGGATGATGGTTTTTTGGAAAATAAATATAAAAGTAAACACCCGGGCTCATCACCTCGTACACAGAAGGGGCTCAGAAATGTTGATATTCCCTTGGTGGGATAGAGGAGCCTGAACATTGCAAACCAAGGAACTGGAGCCCTTTCCTCTGTCTCTTTTCCCTTCCTCCCTTCCTTCCTTCAAAAAAGTTTTATTAAGCACCTGTGCCAGACACCAAGCATACAAAGATGAACAATATATAGCCTCTGTCCTCAAGGGTCTGACATTCTAATGAAGACCGATAATCCAGTAATTAGACTGTGGTGTGACAACTGCTATAATGGAGGTAATCTTGGAGCACTTTGGAAATATAGAGGACAGCCTCTTAATTCAGACTTGAAGAGTCACAGAAGACTTCCTGTGAAGGAGATGACATGTATGTTGAGCCCTGAATGACAAATAGTTGAAGGTGGGGAAGTGAGCATTAGTGGGTAGCCAGTCAGAGAAGCCTATTAAGCGTTAGATATAAAGATTGAGATCTTTAAAAATTTATGTTTTGGTTTGCACAGTCTTTCACCTGCAAGTGGCTCAGAACAGCCCCTCTGTAAAGTACAACTGCTAAAGTACAGAGTTAACATCATCGTTCTCCAGACACGCATCCTTGACAAAGAGCTCACTGTAAATTATCAGGATCCAAACTCCATCTTCTTTAGCATGTCTCTCCATAACTCTGCTTGTACTGTATCTCAAATTATTTGCTTATTCTTCACATGTAAACATGGAGAGAGATTTTGTCACTTGTGGAGTATAAGGCAAGACAGCCACTAAATGAATGCTGTGAGGCCTGTCTCTTCCTTGCATCAATTTGGTATAGAACAGGCACCTATTCTATTTTGGAATAAGACAGAATCCCATTTCACTCTTGCTATGTTTTTGACATAACGTTATCATAGTCCACTATAAAAACAAGAGGAAACTATTAATTTATATATGTGTTTTTAAATCCACTTAAAGAAAATAGCAAAACTTCGAACTTCGGAAACTTTCAGCTATGGTCTCCATGTATAGTGCTATCATTCTTCTCATAACAATTATGAGTTGAAATATTTCTTATATTTACTAATAACATCCCTGGTTAAAAATAAAAAGTGATTATAGGGGCTGGCCTGGTGGTGTAGTGGCTGGGTTTGCGTGCTCTGCTTTGGCAGCCCAGGTTAGTGGGTTCAGATCCTGTGTGTGGACCTACACACCACTCACCAAGTCATGCTCTGGTGGCATCTCACACACAAAATAGAGAAAGATTGGCACAGATGTTGGCTCAGGGACAATCTTCCTCAAGCAAAAAAAGAGGAATATTGGCAACAGATGTTAGCTCGTGGCCAATCTTCCTCACCAAAAAAAAAAAAAAAGTGATTACAGTAGCATTCACCTTGGTTTTCAAAGAACAAGAGGGCTACTGAGTAGAATATACTTTTAAAATTTGCTAACAAGAATTATAACTGTTTTTACAATATATTCTGCTTCATAAATATTGTTTGTAGAGGCCTATTTTACACATTCAAAAAATCCTTTCCTCTTTCTAGTTAATGATTCTGCTGAAAATTGTCTACCATGCTTCCAGAAAAAAGCACAAAAGATTTCTGATTGAGCTTTGTTCACACTAAATGAGGTGGGAGGTGACGTGGACCAAAAGAGACAAGGACACAGATGAGCCAGAACATCAGCTTCGAAGTCAGAAGATTCTAATTCAAGTCTCAGTTCTTTTACTCTCTTTCTTCCTCTAGACAATAGGAATAATAATTATGGTCTACTAAAATGTTCAAGGTCTGAGTCCTTTGAAGGACGTAAAACATCACAAATATACAATCATATAGTGTAATTATTATTAGTGATAAAAAAATGTTTTCGCAGGAAAATGTGAACAACGACCTTTTTGAAATCGCCCTAGGAAATCCATTGGGTGAGTTGGACACTTGAATGGCAAAGCCTAAGGGAAAAGAATTAGAGCAATTATAACTGCAACTCAGTGAAAAACCATAGGTAACCCCAGGATCCTACAAACTCGTTTGTTTACAAGATAAATGAATTCATCTTGAAAGTGTTAGAAGTTCAAAGTTTTGCTATTTTCTTTAAGTGGATTTAAAAATATATATATAAATAAAGTAATGGTTTCCTCTTGTTTTTATATTGGACTATGATAATGTTACATCAGAAACATAGCACAAATGAAATGGGATTCCAATGAAATGAAATGTCATATTCCAAAACAGAAGAGGTGCCTGTTTTGGTTTACATAGACTTTTACCTGTAAATTTATAGATGAAAGAGGAGCCCACTTGCAATGACTTTAATTTTTAACACATTACCAGAAAGGCTCTCTGTCCAATAAGTGCCTTGGCAATAACAGAGAGAGAGTAAATGATTATTTTTTAATGTAGTTCTTTGCTATATTCTTCACCTTAACCAAAAAGTGTTTTCATTTGAAAATTACAAGTTTATTTTCTTCCAAGAAGGAAAAAAAATGAAGTTCATTATTAGAATTATTCTTTGGGTTTTCTCAAATATGTCATAACGTTAACTGCTATGTATAATAAACAAAAAGGTAAGTTAGTATGTCTGTCAGCTCAACACAACATTAATAAGCCATTATGAAATCATATTTTTATCTTAAAAAACCCTTATAAAAATAATCTTTCTTTTTTTGTTTTACAGCCTTTAAGAACAGAGAGGTATATGTAGGATAGTTTGATAATTGAAAAAAGTAACTTAGAGACTAGTGCTAATCAGGTGGTGCAGTTGTGAAAAGACAAGTGTGATCGGGTTCCTATTAGGTCTGTATACTTCTAGAAGGGGGCAGGAAGGATGCATACCAGGTGCTGAGGACACTTTCCTCTTGCAAAGGGAATAGGCACGATGCAGGGGAAGGGAACGGTGACTTTCACATTTTGCTTTGAATGTTAACGTTTTATTTGAATCTTTGAAATAAGTATCTATGTATTACTGGTGTTAAAAGAAAATACAGAGAGGTGAACCACAGTAGGAGCCATTTATGCCTACCCACATCATCAATGCTACTTCCCGACTGTGCCTAGACTTCTGCAGTGGCTACAAACGCTGTCTTCCGAATGCACATTAATCAAAATACAAATATCCAGTAAATGTTTTATGGAGTATGTCTTAATTCGATTATGTTTGAAATGTATCACCCGTGTTTCAATAGAGGATACTATAGACTTGAGTTCAAGCTCCCGGATGTGGCACAATGCGGTGCTTTGGGGCGGTCACTGCTGATGGATTCATGTGACCAGGACAGGTGTGATTTATCTTACTGAGCTGCTCCACCGCACTAGAAAGGATGCTCACCTTTTGAGACCTTTTTTTTTTTTTTCAGCTATCTGACTTGTCTCTGAAAAACCCAAAGAAGACAAAAACACTCGATTGTTTACTCACTAAGACCAGTGCTCTTTAAAAAGTTGCCTGATCCCCTATCCCTAATTACCTTACAATGCTCAGCCACAGCAGAAGGCCTGTCAGCGTATTTTATTCACAATCCTTGAGGGAAAATCCTCTTGCTGTTTTCATTTCATACAGAAGAGAAGTTTGCAAAAGGAAACATTTGGCAGTCCTTCAGATGCTCATTGTCTGACGGTGTTAATAATGCAAATATTTTTCTTGATTATGGCAGCTTCTATAATGCTGTACCATTCATGCAGACCAGCATGCCCCAACTGACTGTATTTATTGACTGAACAGATAATTTATGCAATCACCTGAACTGTTTATCCTTTTCTCTTGCTATAAGCTTAGAATTTGGCTACGGACTGATTTTATGCTGAATTCTATTGTTGAAAGATGTCACGCTCCACTTGGCCCACCTAAAAAATGTCTTTCATTCAGATAAAAGAAGGTCAGCTGACCTGAATGAAGAACATTGGTAATTATAGGTAATTCACTAATATTTACCCTATGTTTTAAAGGGAATGTCAAAGTATCATGCAGACAATTCATATGTAGATTTTAAAATAAGGTTTTTTTTTTTTTAACTAATAGAGTCAGATTCACATAATCCACAATAGCCTCCAAATAAAAATTCTGTTTGTGTAGAAGTCTTTATCTAAAATATCTCCCAAAGAAAACTGTACCAGGGAGATAAAGTGGATACTTTTTACTTTCTAGTAGTAGGGGAAAATCAAGGTGACTTGATGACTCTAAATTGTGTTCTTGAGCATGTGAACAGCACCCCGGAAATGGCGTGGGTTCTCAAGCCACTGAAAAGTCTATCAAAACTGTACAAAGCAACAGGCGAGAAGTCACCTGTGGAAATATTTGTAAAATAAACATGCTGGCTATTGTTTGGACTAACTCCCATGGGTGAGGCATTATCTTCCACAACACAGCTAAGCAGTGTAACCAATATACAGTCTAAAATTACATACTTTGAAAACAGACTACATCGATTGCCTATCCACAACTGTAATGAAAAAAGAGATTGAGGAGGACACAAATAAAACAAAAATGCATTTACTCACTGTGTTAAAATTTGGAAAGAGCCCAACAGCAGAACTACTGTCCACTGGAAAAGACATAAATGGTTTGATGTCCAGTGAAGGCTGCATCATCAGGGTAGGTGTGCGCACAAGAGCAGGAAGGGTAGTGGTGTGGCATGTACTGCCTGCCAAGAACAAAACAAAAATGAATTCAATCTCTCACTCACATCCATCTCCCTCCCCAACCTGTGGGGCAAAAACAAGATGGCTGAGCTGAAATCTGCAAGCAAGAGTGTTACACTGGAAGTAAGCAAATGGCACAGGAGGAGAAAATACAGTTATAAACGGTGTTCTTTCTCATTGTCCAAGACCGTGATGCAGAATGCTTCCCTACGTATGGCAAGGGCCAAGGGCTGCTCAGACTCGGCCTGGATACATAGGACACAGATCCTGTTGGCAGAATGAGATCATCCTGTTGTCCAAATATTGCCTCTCACTAGCCAAACATATAGGAGAGAGGAAGGGAGGAGCCTCTTGAAGCCAGATGTTCTTTACTATTCAGAGGCATTGAATGGCTAGTAGGCATGGTTTATGCAAATCAGAGATAATTATAGGGTTTTTACAAGGAGAAGAAAACTTGAACTCTTATAGTTACTGTCTGCTCCCAAGAAAGTTATGATTCAAACAAGTTGTACTCTGAAAAAACAAACTGAGAGTTGCCCTTCCTTGGAGGGAAAAAGGCTATCCAGACATTGGATAGTAAAAGAATCAAAAGGGGTGATTACAGCCTGGGTGGGGGTAAGGTTTTGGGGGACAGGGAGGAGCTGGGACCGAAACTCAAACTTTTGTCTTCAACTTTTATTTCTAATGAGCCTTGTGTTATTTTAGCAGCTCTCCCTTTTAATAATCATATGAGCTGTCATCTCTTTAGAGAGCTGGTTTACTCCATGTGTAGGCGAGTACAGCACTCCTCTGTAGGAGTGAGCATTCCTCGTTAGCCTGTCTCCCCCACGGACTGCAGATAAGTAACTGCTGGCACAGGTGGCTCTCTGGAAGGCAGGCTCTGGTGTGCCTTTTTTTATTTTTTAATATAACAGCTTTATTGAGACATAATTCACATATCAACAATTCACCCAGTTAAAGAGTACAATTCAATGATTTATAACATAGTCACAGAGTCATACAACCATCACCACAATCAACTTTAGAAGATTTTCATGATGCCTAAAAGAAACTCCAAATCATTAGCCATCACTCCCCATTTCCTCCCAACACCCTCAGCTCCTGGAAACCACTAATTCACTTTCCCTCTCTATAAATTGTCTATTCTGGACATTTCGTTTAAATGAAATCATACAGTATGAAGTCTTTTGTGACTGTCTTCTTTCACTCAGCCCAATGTTTTCAAAGTTCATCCATGTTGTAGCATGTATCAGAACTTTATTCCTTTTTAAAGCTGAGTAATATTCCATTGTAGACGTACCAGTTTTTGCTTATTCATTCATCAGTTGCTGGGCATTTGAGTTGTTTCTACTTTTTTGGCTATTATGAATAATGCTGCTATGAAGATTTCTTCATAAGTTTTTGTGTGTATTTACGTTTTCGGTTCTCTTAGGTGTATCCCGAAGAGTGGTATTGGGGATTGTTGGTTCCTATGGTAATCATATGGTTTAACCTTTTGAGAACTTCCAGACTGTTTTCCAAAACAGCCGAACTATTTTACATTACCACTAGCAGTGTGTGAGCGTTCCAATTTTTCCTGGCATGGCAATATAGGACCACACATAATTATATGCCTAAAATCTCCTTCTGACTTCAAGGAGGAATGAACAGTATGGGAAAATGCTCCAACTTTTAAATTTTCCACAGATGTTCTTACTTGGTGTCCCAGAATAATTAAAATTCCTATTTCAATGATTTTTTTTGGTAATGAATTTCCTTAATAAACTTTACATCATATTTCAAAACATTCCAGAACATTATTGGCAATAGTGTTTAATGAACTGTCGTACCTCATTTACATTGATCCTAAAACCAGAAAAATAGAGAAAGGGTCTGAAGTGTTTGTCTGTAATGGCAAGTCTTCAGGTCAGCCCCATCCGTTAGGATACACATAGAGAAGGACTCAGCAAAAAGAGAATCAGACAAAAGTATAGATCAAACAGCCAGTTTTTTCTCATGCCAAAGTAAACACTCTGCTCTCAGGCTAGCATTCACATAACCACCCTGTATTGAATTACACATTATTCTTCTAATTAGGTAACATTACATTCACTGCTAACTTCAGAGCTTGTAGATCCAAGATGACGTATTATATCAATGTGTCCAACGGTGCAGAGGCACTCATTGAAATATTTATTTTAAAAGTTTACTTTAAAATTTTAGTTTCAGATAGTTCTTATATTAGACCAATGGTCTTTTACAATTTACAATTATTATTGTTAAAAATCTAGAGTATAAAAAGTATACAGAATTAGTCTACTTAAAGCTGCCTGATAAACAAATGTATACTTATTTTGCCATTGTGGGTCTCCCAAAGGGAAGCAAAATTCTTTCTCTAACCCCAGAGTGGTGGTTCTGATAACACTGTGTAATACATGGCCCCAGAAGGCCTGGTGAGAGTCACTTTGTACTAACAAACTCAAATCAAATAGAATGCAACATGGAACTTAACAAACAGATTGCTCCATCGACAAAGGTCAGAATGCACAACGATCTAACCTTATCCAATCAAATCTCCACTCTAATAAAGACAAGGCTGGAGAACTACTTAGCTGCCACAATTCATTAGCATAAAAAACTTAGCAGCTGTTTACCATTTCATTAGCATTTTAATGACAGACAATTTGCCATGTTAAACACAGATTGTTTTAAAGTACTGGTAGATCTTCTGAATAAATATAAACTAGGCTTTCAACAATTTCCTCACCTCAACCTTCCTGTTTTCACTTTTAAAACCTGATTTTGAATATTGCTTCACCAAGACTGATTGCTTCAAAGGAAGTTTTTGCAAACGGGAAATGAAGAGGGATAAAGTGCATTTTTTGCGCAGGTTGGTTCTTGCTTTGATCCCTCTGTCACCTTACTTCAGATTTTGCTGCTGCTGGGAAGCATTTCTCCTCACCTAGGGATGCCTGAAAGTCAGTGGGAGATACAAGCAGAAATTTGGCCAAAATGCACTGAGCCTGCAAGTAAATGCTTAATTTCTCTAAAACCCAAGGACTCGCTGAGGAAAAAAAAGGTTGAAAATGTAACAAGCAGGTATTTCAACACAAAGCATGTTAAATACATATGTAATGTATGCTTTACATTGCTATTGTCATAGGACGGGACCAATTTTTGTCTTTTGTATGAACTATCTGGCAATATTATGTAAGACACCTCCCATACGTAGTTCAGTTTCAAACATAGGATATAATCTTGCATATATCATAAGCAACCAAGTCATAATAGGGCTCCACCTTATTTGATAATAAGGCTTTTTATATCACTTGATATATATATATTTATCAAACTCCCTGTACTAAAATTAAATACACACACACAAGCATGCATGCCCCCAAAGATCTAACAGGCACCATTCTTACCATGGAAATTCCATATCTACATACAGTCTCCCATAAGAAAGCAATTAACCCTCTCCCACAAATTTCATTTTGATGGTAAAAACCAAATTGTATTCATCTGGAGTTATGAAAGCAATAAAATGTGAAAGACAACTCACCACTATGATCATCAAGAAAACTGTTATTTCAGCCAACTGCCTCTGTAACATAATAGGTGCTTTATTATGTCAATGGATTATGTCATAATCCTTCACAATAAAACCTCATTTAAGGACCAGGTGACACTTGAAATTATTGCCTTAGTTTTTGACCTTTAGAAATATAAGCTTGATGGCCTATTTAGGTTATATCTTTGAGGCTTTCTAGTGGCTCTTCTTTATGTCCGATAACACAAACAAACAAAACACCTTATTCTTTAAAAGGAGAGTATGCCAAAGTCACGGAAAATCTGCATGGAGAAGCATTTGCAGAAGGAGATAAAATATCTATATATCCTATATCTTGAGGAAGTAGTTTCTTCTTATGCCATTATTATGTATGTCTGCTTTAGTGAGTATTGAAATAAAAAACTTAACGTATTATAAAAATCTATTAGATGGAGACAATATCAATTATACAACTCACGAAGATTTCTTTAAAGAAATTAAAATGAGTGGCATTTCGGATTTTCCAAACTCAGGTTTCTCTTTTTATTGCTTTCCCATCTTTGCTTCCCCTTATACTGACTAACTTTCTCTCTTGCCATGACAATTGTCAAGCAGCATCTCCTTCACTCCTTGTGCAAGATGACATGAGTGAAGCCATATTAAAACAGAGCCAGAGCTGCCATTCCAGAGGAATTGCCTTGCACATCTTGTTTTCTTTATTTTCCAAACTGGACCAAACTGCCACCATTTCAGTAAGAACAAGAATATCCCATCTGTAAGGACCGATGAACTTGGACTTTGCTGATGACCTGATTCCTAACCAATTGATGAAGTACAAGTCTAGCCTTTTGCCTGATGACCAAACATCAGGCCAATCTATGAAGTACGAACCTAGCCTTACCATATCTAGCACCAATGAACTCTTCTTTAATGCAACTTGCTTCATCCTCCCTTTTCCCCAAGAAAACCCTAAGCCCTTCTCTTGTAATCAGGATGCTATTTGGGTTTCTACCTGAATCTGTGCGTCCCGAATTGCAAATTCTTTGATCCCAAATAAATGCTTTGTTTCTTAAACTAGTTTCTGTTTTTGTAGGCTGACATGTGGGGCCTTCAGAAAGTGGGACCTGAAGCGATCTCACCTTCCCAGACGGGCGTCCCCTGGAAACGGGTTCAGTACAAACACGAGCCCCCTTGTGTGCTTAGACGCTTCCACAGACAGCCAACTCCTCCGATTCTGGGACCTGTTCAGGCTTGATCTCCCTCTCTTTGGTTGAGGTCAGTGCCTTTTTTGGGGGGATGGGGGAGGTAAGTGCCCAGGAGACTACTGTCTCAGTGCCCACATGATGGCCCTTACCTCGGTGGTGGTGGTGGGGATCTCCCTTAGCAGTTTTCCCTGGCCAGTGAGTGCTCTAACCAAATTAAGAGATTTCCCTATTGTCATTTTTGTTTGCGTGCTTTTCTTTACCAGGTGACTTCCATTTTCTAAAATTCCTCCAGAAGTTCCTCGCACGGGAACTCCAGCTGGTTTTATATTTAAAACTATGGTCCTTCTTCTTGTAAATTTCTGTCCCAGTAGACCAGTAATACTAAAGATAATTTAAAATTACAGTGGCCATTTTGAGGCTCCTTTGAGTTTCCAAAACTTGTCTTTTTGTGCACTAGATTTGAGAACTATGGAGCAGACAAATTACATGCAATCTTTAATTTCTAAAGAGTCAGGCACACCTCCTTCCAGCACACTTGCTTAAAACTATGGTCTCGGAAGCTGTAAATATTTACAAAGAACAGCAAAATCTTAATAAGCTTTTTTTGTGTCCTGAGAGCTTGGCTTGGTAACCATCAGTTTGGGGACTGCAAAATAGGGTTGGATAGAAATGCGGGTTGCACCCCATTTGTGGTCAGTTACAGCTGGACGGAAATGTGAGTTAACTCCATTTGCAGCTAGGGTCCTACCAAACTGCCACCAGCCTCAGGGGAATTACATTGGCCATTAGAAGGAACATTCCAATTAGATAAGATCACTTAAGAAATGCACTTAAAAGTAAAGGCTTCAGCGGCCTGCCCCTTGGTGTAGTGGTTGAGTCTTGCTCAACCAGTGGAGCGGAGTTGTGCTCCACTCCAGTGGACAATGGCTCCCAGGTTCGGATCTCGGATGTGTACCTAGACCACTCGTCAAGCCATGCTGTGGTGGTGACCCACATACAAAATAGAGGAAGACTGGTACAGATGTTAACTCATGGCTAATCTTCTTCAAGCAAAAAAAGAGGAAGATTGGCAACAGATGTTACCTCAGAGTGAATCTTTCTCACCAAAAAAAAGTAAAGTCTTCAAAGTTCCAAAATAACTTTATTGAAAGCTTCATTGCAAAAAGCTAATGAAAAAACAGATATAAAACATACCTAAAAGAAAAGACTATATAAAAGTCTGTTAAGTTAGTGGCTTTATAGACAGCACTATATCAACCTTTGAAGAAGAGCTCTGTATGAGCCCTTCCCAGAGTTAACGAGATTCTGAGACGTTTTCTGGTAAACTGCGACATTATTCCCTTAAACAGTCAAGGAGAAAACAAAATTAAAAATTAATGGAGTTGTTTAATACTGCCAGGAATATTTACTGTTTGTTCCAGCTGAAACCTGAAGAGACATTTGAAAGGATTTAATAACTTATGATCAGAAATTTGGCCAAATTTGAAGCTGATATTCAGAGCCTGATAGGAATATTTTTATAAGCCTTCTTCCCTAAGTTAAAGTAAAACTGTGTACCCAGAGGAAAAGAAGCAAATTAGGGATGATGTAGTTGGACAGGTAGATCAAAGATGATAGTTAGAACCCAATTTCTGAAGAATTGAGAGTAACTGTCCTTATCTTACAAATCTTTGCAAAACTGGATATGCAACTCTAGAGGCAGTTCACATTTCACCCATTCTCTTTCACAAATTCCCAAAACCTCCCCTATAGCTTGTAACCTCTCCAGGGGAACTGTAATTCAGACCATCACCAATTCCTAAGACTGAAGGAGAAAAAAAGGAAAAAAGAAAAAAATGGCTGTAGAAGAGCCCTTGCCCCAAATCTAGCATCTTAAGTGTCTTCTCCACGAATATTAGTAGAAAAAAAGCTTTAGCCATCTAAGCAGATAACCTGAATTTGTTCCATCTGCCAGAACCAAAATTTGGATTCAATTACAACTAGTGAACTTTGTGTTACTGTACCTGATTCATGGCAGTAATTTTAAAACATTAGTAATGGGGTCTCTATGTATGCATGTCTATATATGTGTATAGTGTATACTATATATATATGTGATATTTTTCTACCTCTGAATGGTATAATTTCTAAAAGAGCTCTATTTAATTGCCTTAAAATAGGCAGTTATATAAATTGTTTCTAAATATAATAGAAATGAACCCAAATGAATTTCATGACCATGTGATTTAGGAAAATATTTGGTATTAAAGCTAATTTAAGTTTGTTATCTTTAGAGTTATAAGCATTATATATAAAACTTCGGTTCTACCTAGGTTTACCAAAACCCAAACAAATTTAGTTATCTCTGTTACAAAATTTGGCAGCAAAAAAAAATTGATGGCTGACTTTGTCTAATGACTCATAAAGTTTTTGTAGGTAATCTAAATATAATTATTGGAAACAGTAAAACTAAGACATAAGACTAAAGAGTTTTTAGATGAACATTTTAACAATAATTACGTGTTATGGTATATGTATTTAAAAATAACTTGAAAATCTTTAGGTAACTTGAAACCTTAGAGTTTTGCTAAATTAAGTTAAATGATGGAAATTCATTCAGTAGCTAAATCATTTCCAATAAGATAAAATTTTAGACATTATTACTAAACCTAGGTTTATCTACTTTTTGCTTCTTTTTACAAAAAGTTAAAATATTTGGGTTTATTAATAAACATGCTTTGTTCCATGCTGAAAAATATTTTACGAGAAAGCACATTTCTTAGAAGTGTTTACAAGTCTGCCAATCCACAGCATGCTAAAATAAAAGACAATTCATAATTATTTCTTAGTTTTCACTAAAAATTAAGGCTTCTAAGAGTTAAGAATTCTAATTAATATATGTGATTAAAGCTACTAAAAATTAATAAAGGAAACATCTCTACATACAAGAAAAGTAAGATGTGTGTTTTCGGTAAACAAGGATAAGGAATGGAGATATTTTTGTTTGTTTGTTTTGTTAAGAAAGTAAATTGTCCTAAAGTACTAGGAAAGAGAGAAGGCATGGGACAAATTCTGAATGTCAAAAGGAAAATTATGGAAAGTTTGTGGAAGAAGAACCCTGAGAAAAGAGTTTTGAGCTTGGTCAAGTCGGCTAAGATTGAAATTAATTAAGTAAATGAGGTTGTCTTTTTTTTTTTTTAACTGAGGTAACATTGGCTTATAACATTATATAAATTTCAGGTGTACATCACTATATTTTGATTTCTGTGTAGATTACACTATGTTCACCACCCAAAGGCTAATTACCATCCATCACCATACACATGTGCCCTATTACCCCTTTCACCCTCCTCCCTGCCCCCTTTCCCTCTGGTAACCACCAATCTATTCTCTGTGTCTATGTATTTGCTTGTTATTGTTGTTGTTTTTATCTTTCAATTATGAGTGAAGTCATATACTATTTGACTTTCTCCATATGACTTATTTCACTTAGCATAATACCCTTAAGTTCCATCCATGTCGCAAATAGCAAGATTTTATCTTTTTTATGGTTGAGTGGTATTCCATTGTGTGTAATAAACATCTTCTTTATTCATCCATCCATTGATGGGCACTTAGGTTGTTTCCAAGTCTTGGCTATTGTGAGTAATGCTGCAATGAACATAGGGGTGTAAGTATCTTTTCACATTCATATTTTCAAGTTCTTTGGATAAATACCCAGATCATATGGTAGTTCTATCCTTAATTTTTTGAGGGATCTCCATACTGTTTTCCATAGTACTTGCACCAGTTTACATTCCCAACAGTAGTGTATGAGGGTTCCCTTTTCTCCACATCCTCTCCAACACTTGTTATTTCTTGTCTTGTTAATTATAGCCATTCTGATGGGCATGCGGTAATATCTCATTGTAGTTTTGATTTGCATTTCCTTATTAATTAGCGATGTTGAACGTCTTTTCATGTGCCTGTTGGCTATTTGTATATGTTCTTTAGGGAAATGCCTGTTCAGATCTTTCGCCCATTTTTGAATTGGGTTTTTTTGTTGTTGTTGTTCAGTTGTATGAGTTCTTTATATATTTTGGATATCAGCTCCTTATCAGAGGTATGATTTGCAAATATCTTCACTGAATTGTTAGGTTGTCTTTTGGTTTTGCTGATGGTTTCCTTTGCTCTGCAGAAGGTTTTTAGTTTGGTGTAGTCCCATTTGTTTAATTTTTTCTTTTGTTTCCCTTGCCTGGTGAGACATGGTATTCAAAAAGATACTGCTAAGACTATCTATGTTTTCTTCTAGAAGTTTTATGGTTTCAGGTCTTACATTTGAGTCTTTAATCCACTTTGAGTTAATTTTTGTGTATGGTGTAAGATAATGGTCTGCTTTTATTCTTTTGCATGTGGCTGTCCAGTTTTGTCGACAGCATTTATTGAAGAGACTTTCCTTTCTCCATTGTATGTTCATAGCTCCCTTGTTGAAAATTAGCTGTCCATGGATGTGTGGGTTTATTTCTGGGCTCTCAATTCTGTTCCATTGACCTGTGGGTCTGTTTTTGTGCCAGTACCATGCTGTTTTGATTACTACAGGTTTGTAGTGTATTTGAAATCAGGGAGTGTGATACCTCCATCTTTGTTCTTTTTTCTCAGGATTCCTTTGGCTATTTGCAGTCTTTTGTTGTTCCATATAAATTTTAGGATTCTTTGTTCCACCTCTGTGAAAAATGTCATTGGGACTTTGATAGGGATTGCATTGAATTTGTAGATTGCTTTAGGCAGTATGGACATTTTATCTATGTTAATCCTTCCAATCCATAGCATGGAATATCTTTCCATTTCTCTAAATGAGTTTTAATATCAAGAGTAAGCTGGTACAAAATTAGAACTTGGTTTTCCCTCTCTCTTAAAAGGATAGTTTTCTTGGGCATTTAGTCTGCTCTTGATAAAGAGATTATGAAAGATTTTTTCTTCACCTTTGAGTAGTCTACCAAAAATGCAAGATTTTATATTTTATCAAAATAAGTTTCCTGTATTGCTTTTAAAAGGTTTTTAATCATAAGAGATGAGGTTTTTCTTACAACTATACAAATTTCTGTATTTGCCAAAAATCTTTACTTGTCACCTTGGTTAAATGGATAGCTAAGCATTGTTTCACAGTGATCTGTGATCCTATTTAGTCAAGTGTCCAAACTTTTTGATATTTTTGACAAACTTCCCAAAATTCAAATCCTAAATAAAGTTTTTCTTTTGACCTGAAAGTAGCAGATTTTCCAGTGGGCCCCTGGGACTTCTCAAAGAATTTGATGTTTTACAAAAAGGGAAATATTAAACTAATAAGGTTTATTTGGTATGTTAAACTGCATGGGAAGCATTGTCAAATAAGTGATTCTAAGACTTCCTTTTTGGATATCCTTGCACACATATATGTTATTGATGTGTTCTAAAAATTATATAAAATTCTTAAAAATCTGATATGTCCTGGTATAATTCTAGTCATTATCTTAAAATGTTGGTTATAGAAATAAAGGAATAAATTTCTTTGTCACTTGCATTGCGATCAGATCTTTAACCATGCCATTTTAAGCTTTTTGCCATTTACAGATAGTTATTATTTTACTCTGATGTTTTTGCAAATGTGTTTAATCTTCAGAGAGATTCATGGCAAGGCCTCTGACACTCACTCTAGAAATCAGTTTTATGATAAACTTTCAGATCATAAAACAGAACTGGGTAAGAAATTACAGAACTCTAATGCAGAAACTGATGGCTTCATAAAACTGCTAACAAAAGATCAAGATCAAGAATTGATAATACACACGACTACATGACCCAAAGAGGATGCTCTAATGTTTTATTTTTCCAGATTTAAAGAAACATTTTCTCTTAAGCTATCAACAATCTGGTAAGATATACTTTTCTGAACAAAGATGAGACATTTACTTTTTCTCCCCACCTGATCTCTCCAAAATTCAGAAACTCCCAGTGAATATTTTTATTTTCACTTATACAATCAGTCCAAGTTTTTAATATAAACAAATTAGTTTTACTATAATTATCTTTGGTAAAAAAAATGAAGGTAATTGTGGAGGGAAAAATTATGTTGCACTTTTGTAGATGTTGGATTCTAGTCCTGTTGCCTTTGAGGTTGGGACTGGCCTCACTGGGCCTAAGTTACTGCCTTTGATCTAGCTGACAGCTCACAGTGGCCTGTTGGGAAAACAGGAACTGACTTCACATGGGATGGTCACTGACAGATCAGTGTCTGTTGGTATATAACCTTCTGCTGATCCCTTGTTGTCTTACGCTAGTATGACAAGCTACGGTCATATCTTGTGCTTGAGCCTATCATCAACGGGTTAAAGGAGCTTTCCTGAGTTCCAATTTAAAGGATCCTGTTGGTCACAGTCTAGAGACTGGTGACTGGGTATTCTGGAAGTGACATTATAAGAAGACAGCCCTCTACCCCTATCATAAAGGACCTTACCAAGTGCTCCTGACCACTGACACTGCTGCAGAACTAGAAGGCATTTAACCTTGGAGCTACATCTCACAGCTAAAGAAGGTTCCACCTGACATCCAGTCCTGTACAAATACTGGAGGCTTCCAAATCAAATTGACTAGGAAGAGAAGCAACTGACATCTGAGGCAAACAGCTTTCTCAAGATAGCTGGACCAGGCCTATATACCTTTCACTTGCTGTTGCTTCTTAATTTACTTTTTCCCTCTCTTTCTTGGGAAGACAATACTCTTATCTGCATCTCCAAATCTATTAAAAAAGGGGGAAATCTTTCTGTCAGGTTTGTCATCAGAAGCCTCATAGTGTACATGAGTCTAGAAAATCATTTAGTACACTTAATTACCAATCTCTACTCCATTCCTCCCCTAATTCATTGTGCTAAGTGTCTAGAACTTTTCACCTAACCAATTAAACTTCCAGAGATTTAAGGGGTAACATTTGTAACTCTTCTAAATACCTCTTGTTTTACTCGAGTAAACACCTTTGGCAAGGTAGACAGAACTAGACAGAATTTGGGCACAAGCCAAATGGTTAAATGCAGTGCCCACTGACATCCTGTGGTTCTTTGATCTCTTTAGCTAGCTGCCCTCACGCATTGCCTGGTTCTGACCTATTCTCCAATTTGGACTTAGCGTTTTGTTTGTTATTATAGGAATTCTCATTGTTGTAAAACTTTGTCTCCTTTACATAGCTGGACATTATAAAAATACCACTTGGATAATGGTCACACAGCACTTTGAAATGATTACTAAGGCTTATGAAACTTCGCATGAGAAACTTCAAGGAACTGCAGAAGATGCTTGCCCTCAAAAGAACTTGACAGTAGTGCCTTTTTCTGCTCTATAACTCTTGTTGCTCAAATGTGGCCTGAAGGCTCCTAAGGAAACCATTTTCCCTCCTACGTGGGACACAACATACCAGGAATGACCTTCCTGGCGACAAGGGCCCAATGATTCTTTGATGGCTGATCAGCAATGCTTTCCAGTGTTTTATCAGCAATGCGTTTAGAGAAAGATCTTGGTCAAAAGGGGAAAAATGTGAAAGATGACATGAGCGGAGCCATATGAAAATGGAGCCAGAGCTGCCATTCCAGAGGAATTGCCTTGCATGTCTTGTTTTCTTTATTTTCCAAACTGGACCAAACCGCCAACACTCCAAGAAGTCAGTAGGGACAAGAATATCCTGTCTGTAACGACTGATGAAATTGGACTTTGCTGATGACCTGACTGCTAACCAATTAATGAAGTACAAATCTAGCCTTTTGCCTGATGATCGAACCTCAGGCCAATCTATGAAGTACAAACCTAGCACCAAACTCTTCTTTGATACAACTCACTTCATCCTCCCTTCTCCTCACAAAAACCCTAAGCCTCTTTCCTGTAATCAGAACACTATTTGGGTTTCTACCTGAATCTGTGCTTCCCAAATTGCAGTTCTTTGATTCCAAATGAACACTTTACCTCTTAAACTGGTTTCTTTTCTTGTAGGTTGACACCCCTACCTCATCATTTCCATTCTTTTAACAGTCTGCCACGTGAGGAAAACAAATTTACCAAGAGATCATCAAGTATGGTCAGTGAGAGGGGGCTATGTGAATAGGGGATGTGACTGATAAAGGGTTTTGATTCTGAAAAGGTCACACAATAATAATAACAGAGATAAGATTTTTATAGTGCGTATTATGTTCCAGACACTATCCTAAGTATATTACATATATGTGTACCCACGTATATACACATATAAATATACATACTTATTTGTATATATACTCATTTTATACATACTAACCAAATAAACAAGGTGCTGTTACTAGCCCCATTTACAGATGAGAAACTGAGGCACAAAGAGGTTAAGCCCAACTTCATACAGCTTGTACATGGAGGAGCCAGGATTCAAACTCGGTCAATTTGACTACTGAACTCTCTTCTTTACTATGGTGCTGGGGTCACCAAATTGCACACCTGAAAACACTTCAGTTACATAGATACATTCTCTAGCTGCAGACAGAAGCATTTTACCATCAAACTAAAAGATTGAAAATGTTGGATCTCCTTTGTAGCTGGGAATTAGAGGAAACTTTTATTTGACCTTAATGTAGTATCTGATACTAAAATAACTAAAATATGTAAGAGTTTTAATGCTCTATAAGACCCGCTTCTAGAGTGTATTTATCTATGAATAATCCTCCCCAAATAATAGTATTATTTAATTCAATGAATAATTGTGGGGCACCAACTGTATAAGGCACAGTGCTGACAGCTATAGGGATTACAAATGAGTCAGAAAGAATTTATTTTGCTTACTAAGAAAAGATAAGAAAATAATAACAACTACTAGTACCATTTAATGAGAATATTATTTATGCCAGCTACTGTGCTAAGTGATTTGTGTCCCTTATTTTATTAAATTATAATACAAATCTATGAGGTTTATATTATTATCCCCATTTTAGAGATGAGAAAGATGAGGCTTAGAGAGATTAAGGTCACTTAGTATGTGGTGGGGCCTGGGTCCAAACTCCTCTTCATCTGATTCTAAAGCCCTTGTTACCATTTCAAAAAGTAGGTTGCATGTAAAGTTGCTACATGAAAAAGATTCTGTCATCAAATACGTATAGAAAATGCTGGCTTCAATGAAGTTTAAAATGGGTCTTTTCTGCAGACATCTTGGAGCTTTTAATATACTAATGGGTGCTAGGAATGTCTAGGCAGATATAATTTCTACTCTCAACTTCTTGAGCACGAATCGTCTTTTCTATTTTCATCGCACAGCTTCTGGGACGGCCATGACTTTAGGCAATGGTGTTCTACCCACATTAAAAGCATCAGTTCAGGAGAAAGCTGATGAATTCCGGGTCCAACACTTTCTTGTTGTGTAACCTTGAACAAGTGATTTTACCTCTTTATATAGCTATTTTCTTGTCTATAAGTTGGGCAAAATAAGAGTATCTACATCACAGGACTGGTAGGAGAATTTAATTGAGATTTTTCTATGCAAAGTGCTTTAAGCCCGTGCCTGACACCGAGCAAGTGTTCAATAAAGTTCAGTTGCTGTAGTTGTGAACTATTCCTACTCCTCTTACACTATGCCATATCCCTGAGGGCAGAGATAGTTAGATCCAGTAACGCTTATAAAAGACAGGATGTGTCAGGGATCATATACTATCAAAAAATGTTAAGGAGGTTCAAAAGAGAGAGAAATTGCATATGGTTAGGAGTTAGGCTCATAAATATTTTAATAAAGCAGCTCTCTCATAAGCCTTGAGGAATGGTTGTATTTTGAGAGGTGGGTTTCGGAGAATGGTGACGAGAACTGCATAAACAAAAAGCGTAGGAAGACAGAAGGTGTTAAAATTCTAAACTTTTTGAGTCATTGAAAGTACTCAGTGTTTCTGGATTAGAAGGTGAAACAATAAAGAGAAAGCTTCACATCTTTGCGGCCTTGGAGTATGCAAAGATTTCTTAAACGGGAAACAAAAGTGCCAAACATAAAAGAAAAAAATTCATAAATATACTCTATGAAGAATAAGAATGCAAGAATAAGACACTATCAAGGGAATGAAAAGGGCATCCATGGAGTGGGAGATGATATTCGTAATATATATATACTGACAAAGTACTTGAATCTAGTATAAAGAACTCCTACAGATCAACAAGAAAAAGATTAACACGGTAGAAAAATTGGACAAAAAACTTTAATGGACACTTCACAAAAGGAGATACTAAAGTGGCCTGTAAACATTTGAAAAAGTGCTTGACTTCATTAGTGATTAGGGATATGCAAGTTAAAACTACAACGAGCTATTACCACATACCCACCAGAATGGTTACAATGAAGAAAGATGAAGATTAACAAGTGTTGACAAGGATATGGAGCAATTAGAACTCTTATCTGAAGTGTAAATTGTTATAACTACTTTGAAAAACTATTTAGTAATATCTACTAAAACTGAATATATACATACCCTATGACTCAGCAATTCCACTTCTAAGTATATACCTAACAGGAATAGATGCATTAGAATGTTCATTGCAATACTCTTTATAATAGCCCCAAACTGGAAATTAGCTAATTAACCCATCAATGTAGAAAGAATAAATAATTTTGGTATCTTCATACAATAAAACATTCACATAATAGAATACAGCAATGATAATAAATGATACATAATTACATGCAACAAATAGACCTTGCAAATGTAATTTTGAGTAAAAGAACTAAAATAAAGGATACAGTACAAAATCAGGCGAAACTAATCTGTGCTGTTAGGATCGTGGCTGTGCTTGTAGGAAAGGTGGGGTAGGGGGGTGCAGTGACTGGAGGGGAGCATGGGAAGGCTTCTAGAGTGCTGGAGTTTTCTTTTACTTGATCTTAGTATCAGTTACACAGGTATTACGTTTGTGGACATTCATTCAACTGTACACTTTGCACTTTCCTGTATATTTTAATAGAAATTTTTTAAAAGTAATGCGTTCAACGCTATTAATTTTAGTAAACTATTTTGACAAATACAGGCGAAATTCTCCAATAAGAAGGGCATCTTCAAATACTGTCAAGTTTGTATATTTTTAGGATGAATATGATGTTTTTTGAGTTCTTTTTTCCACTGCCAGCTTGATTTTGCTCAAAATGATTCATGAGAAAATAAAAGTTCCCTTTAATGCTAATACTTCCTTGCTGAATTTTGGAAGTGGGCAGAGGAGACTGACATAGAATCTGGTGATGCCAAAGAGAAAAATGTGTATCTAGAAATCTGAGTCTATAAAATCTTAACAGTTGGTGGGTCTGTGCCTAAATCTCCCTTGGGGCACTTAGGGTTCCCTCCAAAAACTCCAACAGCAGGATCCTGGCAGAATGCTGCATTTAAAAATAAATCCTTCTGAGTACCACACTAAAGTTTATAAGCAATAATGAAGTGCCGCGTCAAAACACAGCAGTGGAGCCACATCGTGATGATTTTTAAGCCACAACGTCCTTTGGGTTTAGTAGTAATATGCCAGCTTTTACACAAAACCATGAGTCTTTCACTAAGATGCAATGGATGGCTTTTTGGAAGTGTGACAATAGAATACATACAGCCAAGTGGAAATTCACTTATATCTGAATATCTTGCCCATGCACTGAGTTTCTTATATTTAAATGTTGAAAAAAACGGGTAAGATTTATTTACTATACAGTACAAAACATAGTTTGGTTAAACATGTGACATACTTCATTAGTGGCATTCTTTTTTAAAGCAGCATTGAAAAATCTGAGAATTTCAGAATTTAAGTAAAGAAGACAATTGGTTCTCACACACACACACACAAAGCCTTGAGGACTACTTGTCTTCTTTTAAGCTGAATTTAAAACAGTTTTGCTCTGTTATAGTTTTTCCTCTTGTAACCTGATAGTGTTAAGCATGCAAGAAAGAAAACTCAAAGAAGGGAAAACAGGGTTCTGACAAATGCTTTGTCAAGCTTTTTGAAATAGTTTTTAATACACCTGACTTATCAAAAGGGAATGTCATGTGCTTAGCTCCTGAATTACTAAGTCTTTAGAGAAGCCAAAATTATCTCCAGACAGAGCTTTACTAAAATTGTCTGAGGTCGAGAATGGACTGGAAGGTCACGGTAACCTGACGAAAGTTTCTGGCAAAAAGACCCAGGGAGATGGTCTTGAGCTACATTTGCCCAGTGACTCCTGTCTGTGGCATCAAGATGCTTCCACGAGGTCTGTTTCTGTTACAAACAGAGGACCTATTTGTTGTCCCCTTAGTGCTCTAGGGACGTAGGTCCTAATGGCGGCATAGAACTACGACTTATCTTAGAAACCTTCCCAAAAGTACAGACTTTCCTAAGAAAGGCAACTACTATGTTTCTCAAGCCACTGAATATTTCTAGAGGAATTATATTTCATAAAATTTTAGAGGTAAACATAATTTAGGAATCTACCCTTCATTTTATGTGAGAAAAATGGGATGAGGAGAACTTCATCCAGCATGGTACCTGACTGACGCAGGGATCAAGCCTGGAGCTTCTTGCCCAGGGACACTGTTTCCAGTAGCCAAGTCTGTACAACCAAAGATGTGTAAGAGTCATATATTGTAATCGTTATCTTCTTTAGAAATTTAAATAGGCTAGTATTTGGTCCGTTTTCTTTTTATATTTTGACTGAAATTTAGAAGTATTCATTTTTAAATGAGATTTTAATTTTAGAGTTTTATTAATATGAATAATGGAAGAAAAATTAAATGAAAGAGAAAAGCCCGTGTGGCCAAGAGCCAACATTTCTTTCCATTTTAAAGAACAGCAGAGGATTGATTGCAACACCTCATTTTAAATAATTCTTTTAATATTCTCAACGGGAAAAAAAGAGAATGATGAACCCCATTAAAACTATGCTTTTAGCCATACTGTTTGGATCAATATAACTAATTCAAATAGCCTCCTAGCAGGAGGCACACTCACATTTCTGTTGGTGGTTTTTATACTGAGGTACTATCAGGACTGCAGTAAAAATGCTATCTGAAGACACATTTTTCCAAGCAACGACAACTGACCTTCCATTGGGGCAGATCAAAGCCGCAGGGCCACTGGGGTCTCTGGCTCTGTCTTTAGGCCTCTCCTCTGCGGCTCACACAAACGGCCGGGCTGAAGGGGCCACATACAGCAACTCCGGAGGTCAAGGCACCCAGCTGCTGCTAGAAATTCTAGCTCCGGGACACAAAATGTTTTTTGCCCCCTGGTTTCAGAAAATTTCAATTCTTGTATTCAGTGTTTTGGCTATTTGCATTTAAGAACCAAAAGGAAAAAAAAGAAAAAAAAGGAATAGTGGTTTACTTAATGGTTTTTTTAAAAAGACATTTTTCCCTGCAAGCTTGCTCAATTTAAAGAAAGAGAGTTCATATTTGCTCTGCTAGTGCTCTGTACTCCCACCCTGGGAGAGAAAAGAGATTTCTTTTGCTTAAATATTAACCAAACATTTCAAAGCTATTCAAAAACTATTGTCCAGGCTAAAAAAAAAAAAAAAAAGCAATAGGCTTCTAGAAAGCACAAGCTGGGAAGAAATAGAAACAGTAAAAACTGTGCTGTAACCCTTTTTCCTTTTTGCACAAGTATCCCATGGCCACTATAATTTTAATGCATTATAGAGTGTTCGGGGAAAATTCTAGTGGAGTATTGTAATCATGGTGAGCATCATAGAAGAGGCCACTCTTGGTTCTCCATCAGCCAAGAAACAATTTCCACCCAGGAGCAGTAGAGATGGCTCCCAACTGGCAGTCAGGGCTGCTGTGTAAGCCACATGAAAGCGGCCATTCTATCCCCGTGGAAACCTGGTAGGAAGTGACTAACCTGGCCATGCCAGGGATGGGGTGAGCAGCGACCGTGAGTCATGGGAAGAGAGCAGGGTTAGGATGGGGAAAAGGGTGCGGGGGATCCGGAGAGTAAGGACAAGAGTGGTGATTTTAGCTTAACTTTGCAGAGTGGACGAATGCACCAATTCCTTATTTGGAATTTCCTAAGAGTTCACTCCTAAAATAATTTCCTTCCCTTTTATCTTTTGATTGTATGGCAGAAAGCTGTACAGAATGAAGTAGAGCAGAGCAAACTATATAAGCAGGAAGAACTTAGTTAGGCAGAGCATGTAACTCCCTCAAACAAAGAAGCTGAGCCACCAGGATACAACATGATATCACCCTTATCCTGAGAAACACGGAGTATCCTGTGATCAAGCGGATGCTTGGACTCCAAAGGGTCTTTAGTCAGTATTGAACACAAAGGCCAATCCCTGGCCTGGCTTCTTGGAACTCTGCCATTGTCCTGATATCCTAGAAATTGATGCTACTTGCTTTAATCATGCAGACAACTTCTGGGGCACTAGTGATATGCAAAATAGCATCAGATAAGGCCCTCAAGTGAATGCTCAAGGACATTCTGCATTAGAAGTGATTCATCATAAACGATTGCCCCTGTCCCCTGTGCCCCCTGTTTCATGTTTATCCTTATACCATGATACTAACTTTGTCCCAGTTTTTCTTCTGTGGAATTTCTTGTTGGCTTCCCAAATAACTCCTTCTCACTCTCCCAATGAACACGAAAAGTCAAAGACATAATGATTTTTTAATAAGGAGCCACATGGAGAGTAGAGAATTTAATCACAGCACTCATCATTTTCCTTTTCAATGGTTTGCTTTATAAGGCAACAAAGGAACGGAAATATTTTCTTTTAGAAGAACATTTGTTTTGACTCTTGGTCTCTTCTAAACTTCAAACAGCCTTTTAAGCTCCCTTTGCTTTAAAGGACACAAATGGAAAGTAAACAATTCATAAAACATAAAATAATTCATAAAATAATTCATAAAAATGGACCTGGTGCTCAATGCATTTAATTTGACAAAGTATGTTTCCAGTGAAAGAAAATGCAAAAAGAATCCAAAGTTCCAAAATTGCATAATCTTTGTTTCCATACTTTGATTGACTTTTTTTCTCTAATACCCGCTTTCTCTGTCTCTCTCTTATCTCTCTCTATTGTCTTTGCTGCCTCTCATCTCTCTTGTCTGTCTCATAACTCTGGCATCTCTCTGTCTCTGTGTCTTCCTATCTCTGTATGTGTATGTGCCTGTCCCTCTGTCTCTCTCATCTCTTTGTCTCTGTCTCTGTCTCTGTCTCACACTATAATATTTCCAGGGAACTAGAAAGCACTCATAAAATTTGTCATTTGCCTTGTTTTGCAGCTATATTGTATTAATTTTGTTTTCAATACGTGCTTCTATAAATCAAAAGATTAATAGGAAGATTTTGCTAATATCAGGACAAGTTTGTGCCTGTGGCAAGATAAAACAAATTAACGCCTTATGTCTGGTTATGTCTCAAGTAGTCATGTCAGTTGCAACAACTGAGGATTGTTTTTACGTGTGCTTACACAATAGTATCTGCCATATGTGTGACGTAGTGGGACAAGTTAAGAACTTAAATCCACCATAGAATTTAACGGTATATTTTTATAGAGGTTCATCATCAGTATCCTGGCTTATACAAACACTGTAAATTTTCATTGGGGAGCACAAGGTGCTTTTACATATATTAAGTAGACTTCTAAACTGTTACATGGCTAACGATCACCCCACAGTTTTCTGATGAAGAAAATGATGCTCAGGGATAAATAATCCCATGAGAAAGCAAACATATGAAATGAAGCCAATGATGGACCCAGGGCTAGAAAAAAAATTTCTTCCAAAATCAGGTACTAGGCTAATTGTGATAACTACTCTGCGGACAGCGTCTGATAAGAGATCTCACATCACAGAGTCTTTTGGACCTTGTAAAGATTAACGCACATTGGCTTTCCTCATTTTTTGCAACAGTCTACTGAACCTGCAGTTTTTACACCTCTAACGCACCAGTGAGGCAGAATAAAAGAAGTCACCACTCTTTCAATATTTTCCAAACCACCTGAAATCCCGCTGGGGACTATGAGATAAAACGTCTTCCTAGTGCCAAGAGTTTCTAAGCTCTTTCCTAACAGCAATATTTATCCATGTTTTAAAAGTGGCAAAATTGAAAGAAAAAGGATTTTTTAAGTGGGGAAAACTAAAGCGATAATATCAAAATCAAAATGAGAATTTCACAAATATCTATTGTACACATACAAAATATATCTGTCTTCTTGACAAACAATACTCCCCCTTGAGGAGCTGCACTTACCTGGTTTCCAGAGAGATTTCTATGCCCAAGGGTCTAAATAAACATTGAGCCATTGAGTTTTGACTGGAACTAGATGGAACACTAAAAACCTGAAACATTGTCTATCATAAAAATCATGTGACAAGAGTGCAAATCACTCACCACGTCACTCAATTTTATTACAGGCTACCAGCCACTATTCTGTCAGCCTGAATGTGGATTTTGAAGATGCACAATCATCAGCTTAAATATACTTCCTGAAGAGAAGAGAGAGAGTTCTAACATACTTTGTTTAAATATGAACTTCATTTTTAACTAGTGGTTATTCTGAGACAAACTTTGAAAGAAAAAGGAACTATAGTTTATAAAAATAATGGAAATGTGGGAACTCAATCACATCTCCATTATATTCAGCAAAGTAACTCAATATGACAATTCAAAGAAAAACAAGTTAGGAAAACCAAGATGATATTGGGCAAGGGAGTCCTGAAATTAGCAAATTCTATTTGCTCTAATTCTGATACTTTTTCTCTTTTCTGAAATTGATTTGAACTGTTTTACATTTTTGTCACATACTTCATGAAAAAGTTCCCTGAGGTGTAAATGCTAATCAGCCAGCAACTCTTACCTTCGTTTTTAAGATTTCAGACCACGTTCACTGCTGCATTCGAACACCAGACGAGGTGTTACACCGAGAGAGAAACAATTCCATCATTTCAACCTGGTGCTCCTGTGAAATGTGGTGCTAGGAAACAGCCGGCAGGCAGTGCGGCTGAACAAATCATACGTCCTGTAATTGCCGCTTAGCTCTAATTACTATTGAGGATAGTGTTTGCAACTCGATTCCAGGGCGAGGACAGGCTACCTTCTGACGACACTGAGCCAAATATATCCTAAAAGACTGACAGGGTACTTTCTTTCATGTAGTTTTTTCTGAGTATCTTCTAGCTACTCAGAAACTACCAATCCTCCATGGTAAAAATGAAATCAATCATCTGACACCCACCTCTCCTTCCCAATGAAGCAATTCTAGTCTCTCAAAAATATTTACTTATTATGACAATTTGGAATTTTTGGTATCACTTAGACTTAAGGGGATTGTTTATTTCTTTTCTAGTTGGGCAACTAAACCTTTACTTTAAAATTGCTTTTTATTTTAAATGGGAATGTGTTCCTGAAATATGAACTTTATTTACATTCTGTTTGTCTAGAATAATTTATTTGCATACCATTAGGCCAGAAAAATTCGTTTCCTTTCCTGTAGACTTTTAGGTTTTTAAATAAAGATTCACAGTATATAATCCAAAAGACTAAAGCAGACAACAATTTGATGTTGATAACATTAATAGAGCTGTTTATGTATTTTGATTCAAAAACCTAATTTAAGTTATATGGAAGAATTATCATGGTAAAATTAGCAGTTGTGTAGGCTTGGAACCAAAATGATACAATATTTACTCATATATCTAACTAATTTCACTCTCCATCTAGTGGCATCTGACCGTGTGATCAAAATAAGGCTTCTGATGTACCCATGTTACACAGTGTGGCTATGCCTGAATGGCTGTTTTGCTTATGCTAAGCTCGTTGTCATTGATACTGATGAGTTAGCTTAGTGGACATTTGACTGAACGAAAGAAACTTGAAAGGACTGATGTTTGCAAATGTCAGGAAGGATTTTGCACCTTTGGTTGTGCAACTTAGCACATTTGCTAACCACAGGCAACACTTTAGCGACATAGAGAACAAATTAACCTCCACTCAGATTCAGAGTTTGCGTATATCTGCTTATGATTTGCACGGTAACTATTACGGACAGGACAGGTAAACCTAAGGGAATAATTAGATGCAGCAATCAAAATGGTAATTATAAAACCAGCTCTTAGAAATGGTGCATATCTCCAGGCCCAATGACCTCAGTTGTTGTTATGAATAATAACAAAATAGCATTCTAAATGGAACATAGTATGCTAGCTCTATACTTACTTTTGCCAAATAATAATTGCATGCCTCTTGTTCATAATATTTAGCTCTTCATGATTAAAATAAAATTATAGTCACTGCCGTGGTTTTCACTTTTTTATTTTATTTTTTAAAATCTATACCTATGATAGAACTCTCCTAAGAAAAGTCTCAGATTATGTCAATGCTTCCTTCAAAGTATTTTTCTTTCATGGAACTAGGCAAAATATTCCATTCTTTTTTTGCCTGCCCTTAAATCATGCCTGATTCTTAGAGTATTTTTCCAGAACATTTCTAGGTCTGGCACACTAGTCCATCCTCAAACTCCCAAATCCTTTATTGGTACCTCTCAAAGGTCTTTAGTTTAGTTCAGCAGTACACAAAGTGTGGTCCCCAGACCAGCAGCATCAGCATCACCTGAGAACTTGTTAGCAAAGCAAATTCCCAGGCTCCATCCCCGACCTGCAAAATTACAAACTTCAGGGGGAGAACCCAGCAATCTGTGTTTCACCCAGCCCTCCAGGTGACTTAGAGCACACCGATGTTTGAGAACCACGGGTCCATGGTGCATGTATGTACTGAGAGCAGTAGGAGAATGGGCCTTCCCTTTTTCACATCCATTACCATTACCTTCATTTAGGTCCTCATTAGCTGTTCACTAGTATAATTCTTTAATCACCGTATACTCCCTGTAGTCAAGTGAATTCTTAAGGAGGACAGCTTGAATCGATCATTTTCCTATTCAAATATCTTCCATGGCTCCCCTAAGTGGGTTACGGGCTCTGAAATCCAATACGCCTGATCAAATGCCTACTCTACCACTTAGCAGCTGGGCAACATTAAATGAATTAATTGAATTGTTAAGCCTCAGTTTTCTCGGTTGACAAGTAGGGATAAAACAGTAGCCATATCTCATAAGGAGACCTGAAGGAACTAATGTGTGTAAATTCTTACTAAAGTGCATAGAACATTGGAGGATTTAGTAAATGATAAGCATTGTTATCACCATGACCAAACCCATGGCCGTAGAATATGGTTCCAATGCCTCAGTTTAGCACCCATCACCATCTTCAAACTTAACTGAAAACCGTTTTCTTACACTTTCTAAGATATACTAAACTGAATTATTCCTTAAGGTTAAGGGCCAAATCCTATTTTTCTTTCTGTCTCTGGCTCCGTAGGGCACGCCTTACACCTAGTAGTTGTTCCAGACGTGTTCACTGCATGAAGCACTGGCTGGTGCTTGCACATACACACTTTCTTAGATCTACCACTTTGTTCATGCTGTTGTTCTCCCAGGATGCCTTCCCTTTCTGTCCCCTTTTAAATTCTCTCCATTTTCAAGTGGCATTTTAAATGCCATCTCTCCCAGGAAGACTTCCCACTTCCATCAGAAGACAGTATCTTGCACTCCTCTGAACCCGCAATACATTTCATTTACACCTCTCTTACAGTACTTAAGACAGACATTCTATTGTATACGTGTTTTTTTCCCCAAGGAGCTATAAGCTCTTCTGGGTTACTGCTGTTTGCCTAGTGCCTTGCTCAGAGAAAGCACTTAATGAAAGTGTTGAAGGAATAAACGAGGTAAAGGGAAAGGCATCTATATTCTTATTATAAGAATTGTGCTGCTGCATACCACCCGATTAAAAGTTTTCTTTCCCGTTGATAACTATGATGGTCTTCAAAGATTGAATGGATTATGAGAATTACTGAAACAAGTTTAAGAGGACCCTTTATGAACAGAGTGTGTTCCTAATTTTGGGTTTGAAGTTAGTGTTCTAGAACTCAGAAGCATTTTTCATAGAAACAAAGTCATAAATGGTCATGGATTCCTGGGATGGTCCTCAAAAACTTACCCCACAGAATACATGTATTAGATAGAACCTTACACTAGCAATAGCACTTCAATGCCAGCATTATGATAAGGGGTCTTGAAAAGGAGCCAATATCCTATGAATGTTTATGAAGATGCTCAGTCTTCCTTGCAAAACATAAAACCACGAATTTTGTTTTCTTCTTTATATTTTAAGACATACTCAGAAAGCCACAACCAGAAACCAATTTTCTTGTGTATTCAAATGATTACTTTTCATTGCCAAGATGAATGTGGTCTGGTTAAGGAATCAGTTTATAACTGTCGATTATAAATTGCAAATTTAGAAAACGGAAGTCCTCTATAAAGTTGTGTCTATGTTTGAATTTTTAGAAATCAGAATTTATTTTCTTTTTCACTTCCAATTCTAAATTTCAGCTCTTTTGTCTTCATTTTGGGTAATTTACAATTGAATATGGCCCCGATACTCTAGCTTCAGTTCCTTTCCAGCATCCCCTGACAAATACACAACGACCTGTTAACAAACATTTAATTACATTCATTAGGGTAGCCCCTTATTTTAAAATAACTCTTGAGTGAGTAAATAATCCTTTTTTAATGGAAAAATGATCGCCTTTCCAATGACGTGAATTACAATTTTAGGTTTTCATAAATGTACTTATTTAAAATAGGCAAGCATACAAATAAGAAGTTATCTATGAAAAAGACATATTTTCACTGGTACTTTTGCTCCCCCAGCACTGAGCTGGACGTCATGGTAAACTGAAAACTGGAGTCCCCGGTCCTTAAGAAGATAACTGTCTGTTTGAAACGATTAGAGACTAATACTAAGATAGATAAAATTCCGCGTGAATTCCAGGCACAGAGAGAGGAAGTACAGCGGAGAATACAACTACCACAAGGCAGGGATCTCCGGTTTGTTCTCTAATGTATCCCAAGCACCTGGAACCGTGCCTCGCCCGTATGATGGCCTCAAAACACAACCGCTTCATCAAAAGGAGAGATGGAAGTGGGTTAAAATGGCTGGGGGCAGTTTCACTGTGGAGGCAGCGCTTGACTGAGACCTTAAAATATGTGATTCCTTGGTTTCTCCTTTCACTCACCACCTACATCCGGACTCTTAGCAAGTCCTGTTGTTTTGACTTCCAACATACATTGCAAATCTTTCCGCTTCTCTGCATGTCACAGCCACATTCTAGTCCAAGCCATCAACACCTATCTGGATGACAGCTAATGGCTCTTAACTGAGCTTTCTGGGAGCATTTATGGCCCCCTACACTTGGTTCTCCGCACAGCAGCCAAGCAAACTGTTTAAAAATACAAATCTTATCATGTTATTCCAGTGCACTTTGAATAAAATCAAACACCTGACCATGGCCCACAGTTATCCCACAAGGTAGCCCCTGCTTATTTCCAAAACCTCCCCTTGTACTGTCTCCCTGTGGCTCCCCGCCCCCAACCCAAATCCAAGCTTCCGTTCTCTTTCCCAAACATGTCAAATTCATTCTTATCTCAAGGCTTTTGCCTTTGCTGTTCCCTCAGCATGGAACTCTCTTCCCCCAATTCAGTGTGTCTCAGCTCGGTTGAGGCACAGTAGAGGCCTTCAGCAAGGCCTTCCCTCCACTACATTGCTCCATTTTATTTACTCGTCCACTTCTTTACCTCTAAAATTATCATGTTTTATCTTACTTGTTCAATGTCTCCTCTCACTAGAATATAATGTCTATGACAGCAACAACTGTGTTCTAGGTGCTCCATTCCAAGCTTCTAGAACAGGGTCATGCTTGTGGTAGGCACTTAATACAGACTCTGAAATGAATGAATGACCATAGTCCCTCAGCCTTTTCAAGTATAAAGACACTTTTTACACAGCAAGTGGTCTGAAGAACTCCTCACATATTACTGGTTTTCTTCTCCTTAGTATTCACTGATTATATACAATGTTGTTATGAAGTCAGTAACATTTAAAATAGAGACATTTCATTATCATAGTAGGGCTGACATAAATTTAGCAAGAGTGTGTTTGGTACATGTGAGACCTGGTATTCAGTCTACCAAAATACTTGGTACGCATTTCCATTTATAGGTACACAAGGATCCTCAGCCCACAGATGTTATGGGATCCACTGATTGATACACAGACTTGATATAAGAAAGCAGAAGGGGTGGGGGCAAGCCTGGTGGCATAGTGGTTTAGTTCACGCACTCTGCTACAGCAGCCCAGAATTCGTGGGTTTGGATCCCAGGCATGGACCCACAATACTGCTCATCAAGCCATGCTGTGGCAGTGTCCCACATACAAAAAATGGAGCAAGATTGGCACAGATGGTACCTCAGGGCCAATCTTCCTCACCAAAAAAAAAAGAAGAAAAAAGAGAGAGAGAAAGCAGAAGAAATGGCAGCCATCCTAGTTAGAGCTTTCTCAAGACAGAGATAAGAATAAACTCAAAGTAAAGCCTTATCATAAACTAAGGATAAACTAACTTATTTTTAGAACCCTCTAACACTAAAATAAATTTTATTGGTCATCTTTACACATTTGTATAACAATGGCTAACATACAACTTTTTTTTGTATGCCAACACTGTTCTAAGCACTTTATGCACATGTTAATTCACTCAATCTTCAAATTAACACAGTAAGGGAGGGACCTGCTATTATCTGCATTTTATAGATGAGGAAACAGGACACACAAAGATAAGTACCTTCTCAAGGTCAAAAAGCAGGTAGGTGGCAGAGCTGGGATTCAAACATACATTGGCTGGCTCTAGAGTCTGTACGTTAACCACTATCCTGCCTTGCGGAAATAAGAACAGGGTACCATCCTTACACTGGTAGAGAGTCTCTTGCACCTACATAGCATACAAGAAAAACTACACATCAGATGTCAGCTACATCTAAATATGCATGTTTCACTCCCAAACATTTTCAAGTAGTTGTTTTTCTCATTACTGCCAAATAAAGGTCTGAAATGCTTAGCAGCAAGTGACTTCATGAAGAGGTTCTATATCATGTGGGAAATCACAAGGAAAATCTAAATCAACTACCAAATCTCACTGTGCCTTTAATATCACTGTGAAAACAGCACGATTTTCTAGGACACACTGTGAAGTCTGAGGCGATAAGATAGATATCTTAAAATGACTTGAAACCAAAAATGGATTTGCAAGTGTTATTTCACAACCCACCAAGAATGTTCTATTTTGACAGGTTAGAACACGAGGATACAGACCTCACTTTAATATATAAGGTCTTTAGGTGTGCAAACCTCAGTGATTTCTGCACACTATTGGGTCAGGCTGGTTATGAAGAAAGTTTAATATTGGCTTATAGAACTAAGACAGAATTCCAATAAGACTCAGGTTGTTTTGTCATTCATATAAGGCCCTCCATTTATTCCACGGTCTATTCCCTCCTTTTTAAAGAGATCAGTTAGCTATCTTGTGAAATGTGAATGAATCAAGGAGGAGTCCAGTCTACTGAGCACGGCGCATGTTATGCAACATGACCTTTATGTAATAAATCTTTTGGAAAGCAGGTCTTCTTTTCCAGTGGGGCCTGTCTTCACTTTTCTCATGTGAGACTTGGCAAATGGGACATTCTGAGTCTGACAGGCCACTCCTCTGCTCCTCAGCTGACAACTCTTTCACACAGACGTCAGCTGAAACCTTTACTGGGGCACGTAGGGGATCAGAACTTTTGAACCACATCCAGCCAAGAGAATCCATCACCTCTCAGCTCCCGGCCTGCCCCGGCCCAGCCCAACAGCAGCACAGACTCCTGTAAGTGAGCCCAGTTCCATGAGGTGGCACAGAACACGGCAGAGGAGAAGGACTAACTGTCAGCTCAAGTGGGCAAACATTTGCATACAATTCTTTGAGAGAATGGGTGCATGGATCCTAATTTAAGAATCCCTGGCATACAGCCAAACCAAAAACAAAGCCCCCAAACAAGTGTTCATTTTGGGGGGAATGGAATCAGATTTCATCAATTCTCAAAGGACTCTGATTCAAAGAGATTAAAAATCTCTGCACATTTTTCTGAAAAGGTGTAGGCAAACTGACTATCCTTTTGTAAATCCAATTTGATTTTTAAAGTAGTAGAAGATCAGGTGAATAAAGGAACTCTAAAATGAATATTTCTGTAAAGCAAATACTTGTTTCATAAACTGCTTATTTAATCCAGAGGTTTTAACTTTTTACAAAGATTCATATTTTCAAGTTCAGCTTTGCTTAAAATAGAACACATGGTGACACTATATGCATGGTAGCTAACCTCCATTAACAATTTACAACGTAGCCTAGGGGTCAAGCTCAGGTTTAATACAAACTGAAAAAGAAGGAACTCCAAAAAGCTGCTGCTTTTAAGTGGACAGAACCTTAGTTATCCTCTGGCTCCAAGGACCTCATTTTATGGATGAAGAAATTGAGGTTCTGAGAGGTTACATGACTTGCCCAAGGTCATTGCAATAGTTACAGACAATAAGGAATAACAGCTGTAAAAATAATGACAGTGATTATGATGATGATGACAGCACTATGATCTATTGAGCTTTTACTTGAGCTAAGCCTTTTAAAGACTTTAACCTCATGTACTTTCACTACAACCCTGGAGGAAGATTTTATTACCTCCACTCAGCAGATGAAGCATCCTGCCCAGGGCTCTGCAGCTACTAAGGGAACAACTCAGAATTCAAACCAGTTCACAGCTCAGAACCCTGCTTTAGCTTGAAAGAGTATGCCGTTAGGCACCAGTTTAAATCGCTTGCCAGAATACAAGAGAACAGAGAGTCACATGGTCTGGAAGTATGAACCATTAAGAGGTTAGCTGGGAAAGATGTATCTACAACCTTTAAGGTATACTCATATATTTGAAAGCATTTTTTCTTTCTTTCTGTTTTTTTTGGTGGGAAGATTGCCACTGAGCTGATCTGTGCCAATCTGCCTCTATTTTTTGTATGTGGGATGCTGCCACAGCATGGCTTGATGAGCGCGCCCAGGATCAAAACCAGGGAACACTGGGCCACAGAAGCAGAGTGTGTAAATTTAACCATTATGCCACTCGGCCAGTCCCTGAATGGATTTTTTTAAGATGGGTTTTTGAAATTTAAAAATACATATTAGACAGTCCTTGCTAATGCCATATCCTCACAGATATACACTAGGAGTACACCAGGAGTACGAGCTCTAGAATAAATGCAGGTCATCTCCTGCTTGCAGTGACACAACCCTATCTAGCCAGGCCTCTCCCCAGCCTGCAGGCCAAGGGGATCAGCCCACACAGAGTCTATGCTCTCCCTCTCCCACTTCTATACCTGAGATTCCCTATATCCATGCCCTAATGACCCTGGAACTACTGCTGGGTCTTTTAAAAAAATCTAAAATTTAGGCCAAAAGCCAAATTTAAGAAAGTTACTTTTGAATTTTTTAACAATTGTGCTATGTGATTTTTTTGAAGTTAGAAAAATAGAAATCAATACTATGTAATGAAAAAAAATGGATGAGAAAGCTTTCAAAGCCTCCATCAATATTTTAGGCAAGCTTAGAGGAAAAAGTCAAATTGTTGTGTCAGCAATGCCAAGGTTACTTAGATCTAATGCCTATGTGGCTTCAGATAAAATTCTTAACTTCTTTATATCTCAGTTTCTTCGTGAATAAAAGAAATAGAATCAAAACAAACTCACCAAATGCCACGGAAGATAGGGTTTATAATGAGCTCTGATATTCACCTGACAAAAAGTACAGCATTATTATTAGATCCATCTTATTTTATCTTTACACAGACCCATATCCTAGTGAACCAAAGGGAATGATTTTTGAAATCACTTCTTTACTGCAATGATCTTTAAGATTGATAACAAAATCTGTCCCTAGGAGGAACGGGAAAATAAAAATTAACAAAATGAGGGTGCTTTAGTAGAAGTACTACTCATGCTCAGATGAAGAGATCTGAAACCAACCCCTGAACTGCATTTTACAGCGGAGGCGACATAGCTAGAAAACAATCTACTCCAGAAAAACACAACCGCACCTTTCTGTGGATAAAATACAGACAAGAACTGATGCAAATCGCACAGGCAGCGCTGTCCTTGCTCAGAACGCTGTACAATGAAATGAACTTTTCTGTTTCCTCTTCTCAAAATTGTTAGGAGTTCTCTTAGTGTAACAGCAAAGGAGAGAGAGCATGGAAGCAGAATTGAAACTATTTCTGTGTGGCTCTGAGCAAGGTATTTATCTGTTTATCCTGAACAAAGAGCAGAGTAGACTAAAAAATATTCCTGAGAAAACAATGGTAAAATCTTCTGGGTAACCATGAAAATAATGACTATTGAAACACTTGCATTATAGTCAAATTAATTGTAGCTACTTACAGGAAAAGACCATTAAAAACCACAAAACCTATACACAAACGAGATGGAAGCGATACTAAAAGAAGCTAAAGTCATACTTGCACACACAGGAAATCATATTCTTCACATGGCATAAATCATCAACATTCACAAGTACAGAAAAAAGTGATTAACTACTATCTTCCCTTATGGTTCAGAAGAGTTGGGGAAGGACGCAGGGCTGTGAGGGAGGCGGGTTAAGGAGTATGAGAGACAAGTGGGTTTTGTGTGAGGAGCTCTTTGCTTCACTTGCTCTCTGCCTCCTTCCTTCTTGAATTTCTCTCTGGCCCTGCCTTTTGGGATAGGTCTCTCCACGCCCTCCCCTGGCCTCTCAGATCAAGTTGCTCTGTGTCTTTGAGGCCTGCTCTCCCTCTTCTGTTCTGTGTGTGTGAATATTCAGGTTTCGACATTGGTTTTCTGCTGGTGGGTCACTATACCCACTCCCTGGATGATCCCTGCCTCTCAGGGCACCATCTCTGCCAACAACTGCTGCTCAGAGCCTGGCCTCTGCCCCAAGCCGCAGCTCCATCTATCCAGATACCTGCTGGGTATAGCCAACTGGATGCCCATGACCACGTCCTGAACCGAACTTATTTGGGCTGAGAGATTTTACTCTGAAATGTAAGAGAATGAAGTTACTCATTCTAAAGGAAGATCTTGAGATAATAAAAGATATATTTAGAAGAGGAAGAGAGCCAGTGCCAAAGAGTAGAAAGGAAAAACATGAACAATATTTCTTATAAATCTTCAGCATACAAGAATTAGATATTTTAACAATACTTTTAACCATCTGAATACAAATTAAATTTAACATTATGTGAACTTTAAGCTCAAATGAAGGATGGCCCTTAATTCTATTGGGTATGTTTTGCCCCGCACCAAATGTTCAAACCAGATTGAGAAACAGAAGTAGAAATGCTGTTTATTTGGATTTCTCCTTGGCCTCCATGCATTGCTCCTTTCCCATGCAAAGTGGAAACGCTTTCAAAGGCCACTCGTCTGGGAGTGTGGCTCCATATGGTAGCTGATTCTGCCCCACTTTTTCACTGCAGAAAACTAGACTCGGGAAGAACACCAAAAGAAAGGAGCAAAAGGCAGGAAAGAATTAGCAATTATTATATTTCTCTCCTTACCAAAATTTCTGTGTGAAGAATAAGTGGTAATTAGTTATGTCAAAATGTTTTTGTATCATTAAAATAAAAAAGAATTTTTTTTAAAGGTAAGATGTCCATGTATTTAGGTTATGTTCTCAACCTAACGCTAATGTAATGCCTACATCACAGTATTTTTAAAAAGTATAAATCTACAAGATTTTCACTGAAAATCTGTAAAAATGTGTTCATGGGTTCATTTTTAAAGTAAAAGTTGAAACAAATTTAAATTCCAGTATATTTGCAAGAAAACTTGAACTTGATTCTTTTCTTAGATAACTCCTTTCCTTGTATTCTTTAAGTTAAATGACGGCAACTCTACCATAACATACCTCCTACCTTTCCTTTTCTTGTCAGAGCCACACAACTACCAGGTGCTAGGTGTTTAGTCTTCTAATACGTCTCAGATTCCTCCCTGTGACGCCCACTGCCCTAGTGTCGACCCTCATCTCTTCCCATCATTGCTGGTCTCCTTCACTCCAGTTTTATTCTCCTTAGATCCATCTCCCACGCTGCTGCCAGAACAATATATCAAAAATAAAATTGAAACACATGACTCTTCTGATTAAAATCTTTTTTCATTCATCTATTCAACAAGTATTTGCTGAAAGCCAGGACCTGTGTCTCAGATCAATGCACAATGTCGGGAATGTGGCATGAGAAAGACTGACAGGGTCTCCATGCCCATGGAACTTCACCTTCACTATGCGATTTACACTAATGTGGCTCATATGGTCCTCCACGCTGAGACCCCTAACTATCACCTGAGCTTCATTTCTCACCATCCCAGTCTCAAACATTGCATCAACAATACACATCTGTTTCTAGTTCCCCGTGTACATCATGCTATTTCTCACCTCTGTGATTTTCTCCTACTGACCCTTAAGAGAGGAAGTCTCTCTTTGACCAACTCAGGCTGGGAGACGTCTCCCCGCACTGTGTTCCTATGATACCTATATTCCACATCACATACCTACCACACTGTGTTGTAAATATCGCTCTCCGTATGTGTGTACAATCGTTTTATGTACACTCAGTTCTAGACAAACATTTATTTCACAACTACCGAATTCAAACATAATGATTCACATATTCTATAATAATTTTGGAGGCAGAGAGGTACTGATATGATAGAGAGTTATAATTCAGGGAAGAGGGCAGGAGACAGGAGGTGCTTGTATCCCAGCTCTAATCCCATATCCATGATGGGCTTAAAAAATTCAGGCAGTTCAACAAATGTGGAGCAATCCAACTGACTGTCTTGTTCCAGTGATGTCTGCTGCACTAGCATGCCTGCCTTTCTGATCGAGGTATTAACAATTGTGTGTTATGATAAAGGCTGGTCCTTTTAGTAGAGAAGAGGGTTTGAGGAGAAACTCTTAACAGATGGCTTCAAGCATTCTTCATATGGGACATAAGGAATCCAGAAGAAAAATGAACATGAAAATATATTGAGGCAGTAGAAAGTAATCATTACCTGTGAAAGGACAATTCTGACATGGAGATGAGGCCCTGCACCATTGGGTCAGTAGGGTAAAACTCAGACTTTCTCCAAGGCCTTCGGAACACTCCATGAGACAAAAAGCAGGCTACTCAGGTCTACTTGCATTGAAGGGATCTTGTTTTTGGGTTTTTTTGTAAAGGCAATTTTTTTTTCTGGGAAAAATTTGCTCTGAGCTAACATCTGTTGCCAATCTTCCTCTCTCTTTGTTTTTTTTTTCCTTCCTCAAAGCCCCAGCACGTAATTGTATATTCTAGTTGTAAGTCCTTCTGGTTCTTCTATGTGAGCCGCTGCCACAGCATGGTTACTGACAGACGAGTGGTGTGGTTCCAAACATGAGAACCAAGCTTGGGCCTCTGAAGCAGAGTGCCCTGAAGATTAACCACCAGGCCATCAGGGCTGGCTTGAAAGGCTCTTGTTTTTTAAGGCCAAGATTAGCTGGGAGTAAGCCAAAGTTACCTCCTCAGATGAGAACTTGGAATAATTTTTTCCCATTTTAAGATATTTCTAGTTCTAATTAGAGTAGCTAATATAAAGTTGATTATATAGCAGATGTATAATCTTACAGTGAAACATAAAGTTTTTCTAATAACATATGCCAAAAAGTATACGTGAATATAGCTCCTTTCCATCTGTAAGATCTATTACCATAATCCTCCAATTATAGAGAGCTGGTATCTACTTTAAATAGAAGCTTTGCCTATGTATGACAGCACATTTCTGGTAGAAAATGTGGCAACTGGACCTGTGCTCTTTTATAACGACTAATCTCAGGGGGAAAAATCAGGTTAATTTAAGGGTTTATTAAAATCTTTTAAGTTGCATAACGTCTTATTCTTATTTGAAAAAAGCTACAATTGCTTCTTATCAAAAGTTTGGATAGTTATATTTCAATATTTTTGTAAATTACTAAGATGAACATTTTTAACACATTACTAAGATGGATACTAGTTATGTCCACAGTAAGGAAAACAAGGACTAAAATAATTGCTTTGTGGTTTGTACTTACAATCTGTCTTCATTGAAAAAAAAAATCATGGTGGCCATGAATAAATGTCTATGTGCTTGCATGTCTCTAAGTTTTCTTGGGCTGATGTATTTAACTCTCATAATGTTTTTAAACTGACATATGCCTATTTTTCACATTAAGAAATCAATGTTTTAAAATTATTTATAAAGTTTTAAAATTATTTTCTGTTTCAGCAATTACACATCATTTAACTACATATTTATGTGCTATTATTGTTAGCTAGACAGCTTAGACATGAATTACTTTCCTTAACTAGTGGCAGTACTCTGAATGTGGGATGTGTGCAAGTGTGTATGTGTGCGTGTGTTCATCCACGCACACATTGATAGATTCATCATATCATGTTCATATTTATGTATGTTGCATATTTAAATACCATAGACTTCCATTCATAAGCTCAAATCCACTTAAGCATTCATTCAAATATTTCTTATTCTACTATGTGCCAGGCCCTGTGTTCATCCTGAGTAAGACATGGTCCCTGCTCTTAAGAAGCTATTAGGGAAAACAAAACAAACACATGTGACAAGGACAATGAGTGAGTTATAAACAAGTTAATGCATAACTCTCTTTTCTGAGTACATACGATAAGTTAAACCATATCTTAAAACTATAACAATTATACACAAAACCAAACTGATATAGTAAGTATATTCATCTTGCCTTCTAAAGTCAAAATCATCAGAGTGGGTGTGTGTGTGTGTGTGTGTGTGTGTGTATCTATGTGTGTATAGTCATTCTGAGACTATCTATGGGGTATTCAAAGGAAATAATTTAATGTCACCATCCACCTTTCTCATCTGTGTATTCATACTTGCCCTGCCCGGATACTAAGAACTATTTAGGATCAACTCAAGTCATTAGTATTATTAATTCCCAATCAAGGCAGTTCAGAATTGACTAACCTATGTACCTAGTGGGAAGCAGTTCTTTTACCTATGTATGTCATCAGACTTTGTTCCTGAAGCCTGAAAGTCACACTGGCCTTTCATTGTTTGTTCAGCTGATCACAGATCAGAGGTTATGACATTTACAATCCTAATCGACTTTGCTCCAAATGTGTTAACTCCTGGTTTAGTGTAGTTTCTCTTACCTGAGAAAAGATTATTTGACCTCTTGCATGAAACTTTAACTAGAACTAATTATCTGAATAAGAAAATTCCCTTACTCACACACCCACAAACATGTGCACATATTAACTCTAGAAATGTATGAAATTCTCTAATTACCTATCCCAGATGAGAATCAGGACTGACGTGCAAAACAAATTAAAGTATGTGTTATTAATTTACCCTGGCATACAGATTAAATTATCTGACAAATCTGGGCACATTAGGAGAGCACCTTCCAGTCATTATGGTTGACATGAGCCTATGTGACAATGACCTCTTACGTTAGGTTTTTCGAATCAAGTTAATAAAAAAATATGTATTTCAATAGAGATATACTAAATTTCAAGCAGCTAAATCCTTGCCTCCTTAATTTTTTTTTTTTTAAGGATTTTATTTTTTCATTTTTTTTCCCCCAAAGCCCCCTGGTACATAGCTGTATATTCTTAGTTGTGGGTCCTTCTAGTTGTGGCATGTGGGGTGCCGCCTCAGCATGGCCTGATGAGTGGTGCCGTGTCTGCACCCAGGATTTGAACCGACGAAACACTGGGCAGCCTGCAGTGGAGTGCGCGAACTTAACCACTGGGCCACGGGGCCAGCCCCCCTTAATGTTTTTTGGATCACAATTATTATTGTATGTTGGCTGTTATTGGCTTACTGGTATAAAATGAAAACTGAGAATCCCAAACTCAGTTTCCTTTATTAATGAGCACTAAATGACCTCAAATCAAAGTCAAAGCCAGATAACTAAAAAATCTGACTTGCTTGCTTAAAGTATAACTGGCAGAGTTTAAAATACCTGCTAATTGTTAACTATTTTAATCTGTTATTTGACTAGGTAAGAATAAATATACACATACAGAGATGGATGTTTAGGTGACAATTAAAATGCTCATATCTCAACAAAATCCCTGTTATAAAGTCCATATCTCAATAAAATCCAATAAAATGTATAAATTTGGCTTCAGAGTTAAATTCAATGCAATAGACTTCGATATGTGCTTAAAAATAATAACCAACAATTTTGAACAATCTTCTATGCAGCAGGTCCTATGCTAAGTAATTTCTATGCCTTATATAATTTAATTTTCATTAGAACCATATGAAGTGGACTCTATTAATTCCATGTCACAGAGAAGATTGAGGAATTTCAGTGAGTTAACTACCTTGCCCACTTACTGTTAATAAGTGACAGAATTTGGATTGAAACCAAACCTAGTGACTCCAGAGCCAAATTCCAGCTCATATTTGGTCTACTGTGGATTAGAAATTAGAAGGCCTGGAATGCAGTCTCAGTGTCAATCAATTATTAGCCCTTAGACCTTAGCGAAATCACTGAAGTTCTCCAAACTTCAATTTTCCATCTATAAAACAGAGCCAGTAAAATATCCCCACTATGGAGTTACCATGAGGATTCAAGAGAGAACATAAGCAAGAAAACTGGGCAGTGCTCTACAAATACCATTTTATTACATTGTAATATCTTATTTAACATTTATAACTCCCAAGGTATTTTGTGGGGCTAAACAACAACATTAAACCAGGTATCTCATTAGAGAAAGAGACTATAGGAAGCCACTGGAGCAATCTTTCTTCTACTACGGGAAATTTTAGGCAGGTTTCCCAGGATGGCACAGGGCAAGCACTAGAAAAAATATTCACCCTTTACAGGCACTATTTATGTTATAAGTGAAAGGGAGATTAGTGTCATAGACTGAATATTTGTAGTCTCCCCAAGTTCATATTCATATTCATATTCACCCCCAATGTAACTGTAGTTGGAGAGAGGGACTATGAGGAGGAGTTAAATGAGGTCATAAGGATGGGACCGTAATCCAATAGGGCTGATGCCCTTATAAAAAGGGGAAGACATACCAGAGCACTCTCTCTCTGCCATGTGAGGACACAGAGAGAAGGCAACCTCCTATAAGCCAGGAAGAGAATTCTCACTAGAAACTGAATCAGCCTGAACCTTGATCTTGGACTTCTCAGTCTCCAGAATTGTGAGAAATAAATGTCGTTTAAGCGACTCGGTCTCTGGTATTTTGTTACAGCAGCCCAAGCCGACTAATACAACAAGTATCATGTTCCCCCCTCATGTTGTCACTGTCACCCAAAGAGCAGGGCCAATTGAGCCCTGTCCAGCTGCCAGCTGGTTAGCAGTGTGGTCTGATAGGTCACATGAGGGGCTAACAACCTGCAGTTAAGGCCCGTGAATGTAAGAATGTCCTAGGCAAGCTTAGCATGAATGGGGCTCAGTATAAACTGCTTTGCCTCGAACAAACCTGTCCAAGTTCAGCATATTGGTGTCAAATATCCTCAGGAAAATAATCAAACCAAAACAAGAAAAATGAAAAAAGTTCCTAAAGATGTCTGAAGTACAATCATTGCTAAAAGCTTGAAACTGAACGCAAAGTGTTGATAGTAGAAAAATTCTGATTAACAAAAATACAACTGAGGAAACAAAAGAATTTCTACATCGAAAATACGTAATAAAGTTCATTTCATATCTTCCCTTTTTCCCCAGAGCACAGTTCCTTCTAAATTAATCTACTGAGCTAGAAGGGAAGCTAGCTGATGTCATTACCTATAAAAACAAGTACATTTTGAAACATTACTTCTGTAGCCTCTTTTCCTTAGGATGAATATAAACCTTATTTCTTGTGAGTTGTTACAAGAAGACAAACAAGTTTTCAAATGCAAACATAGCTTCCCAGGAACGTCTATCCTAAATTCTGAGTAATGGGAAAGTCACAGTTGATAAAATGTTTCTACTTACCTTCTCTTTCCACACTAATCACCATCCAGATGATTTAAAGAGAACATCATTTGAGGAGCATTTATTCCCTGTGAGGTACTACTCCAGGTTCTTATGGCAGGCTCTGCTAATTTTCTTGCCAATCGCCATGATACCAGAAGTATTAGCTAAGCAAATTGCTTCCCAGCTAAACAAAATATTTCCCAGCTTCCCTTGCAGCTAGCTGGGGCCACACGACTGGGTTCTGACCAACGAGACATGAGCAGAAGTAATAACTTCTGGGTTGTGCCCTTAGAAGGAAAGGTGTGTTTCCTCTAGACTCCTCCTTCCTGTGTCCTGGAATGTGGAAGTAGTGGTGAGTTGAACATGAAAAAAAAAAAAGGCATGTAGACCAGAGGCAGCTAAGCAACAAGATGGAGTAGCCTGGGCTCCCCAACAGCTGTTATACCATTCCTGGATCATGAGAGGAGACAGAAACAAGCCTCTGTTTTGTGAGAGCCACTGTATTCTTGAGCTCTTGCTGTAGCAATCTATCTCGTATTTTCATTAATAGAGGATTGTACGTACACTTTGTGAGGTATTAATCTCCCAGTTTTACCAGAGACTTGAGACTTAGCGAGACTAAGAACTTTCTTATAATCACATAGGCAGTAAGGAGTGAGGCTGTGATTTTAATCAAGTGTCGTTCCCATTAGATCTTTCTTATGCTAATAGAAAATTACTAATTTATAGAAAATTAGCACCATGCAGCTTTCTAATCCCTGATCTATTAATCTCATAGGATTATAAAAAGGCTTCAATTTCCTCGAGTTAGAATCAGTGCTACAAACTCCTATTTTTCTAATAAAGTACCTGATAGTTACCAACTCCCACAGGATCTAGCCCTTATAAAATGTCCCATTAGGAAAATTATGGAGAAAAAGTATGCTGATTTTCCTGGACTACAAAACAGAGGGCTAGTCAGAATGCCCTAACAATTTACAAGATACTACTCTGGAAAACGACAATATCTCAGAAACAGGCCAGAAGTTTTTTTGTGTGTACATTTTCTTTCCTAGTATTATCCTTAGGTTAACACATAAGTTTGGTCTGAGATGGCACCATATGTGCATTCATTCAACATTTAACAAATACTTACTGGGTGCCTACTCTATGTCATGTGCTTCTTTAGATACTGGGGAACCAGCAGGAAACAAACTAGACAAAGACCCTGTACGCGTGGAGATTACACTCAAACGCATTTACTGTATAGATAATATGCTATACAGATGAACACAGGCTTTCAATGTGGGCCAATAATTTGTATTTTAAAATAAACTTTATGTTTTTGGAATAATCTTAAATTTACAGAAAAATTATAAACACAATACAGAGAGATCCCATGTACTCCTCACCCAGTTTCCTCTAATGTTAACATTTTATATTACGATGGTACATTCGTCAAAATTAAGAACCAATATTGGTTCACTTCTCTTAGTTAAACTCCAGACTTTAGTCGGATTTCACTAATGTCCTTTCTCTATCCAGAATCCACTCCCAGAACACCGCATTACATTGGCTCATCACGCTCCCTTAGTCTCCTCCAGTTTGTGATATTTTCTCAGTTGTTCCTTTTTTTATAACAACCTTGACAAGTTTGAGGAGTATTGGTCAGGTATTTTGTAAATGACCCTCAATTTGGTGTTGCTTAATGTTTTTCTCATGATTGGATTGGATTTATGAGTTTTTTGAAAGGATACCATAGAGGTGAAGTACCCTTTTCATAACTTCATACCAATGGATAAGTGATAGCAATATGACTTATCACTGGTGATGTTCACCCTGGTCTCCAAGGATTCCTGGTTTGGTTTATTGTAGAGTTCTATTTAGAAACCCAGATCTGGGCACTGGGTGTACTGGTTGCTACTGGGATGTCATTGTTTCCATGCCCTCTCAGTAAGTAATGCGATTTTAAAAATTATATAATTTTTGAATGTCAGAACTAATGAGCACCATTTCTATAAGTCTGCGTTAAAATATTGTAAATTTATTTGGGAATACATACATATACATACACATGCACACATGAACTTAGAGGTGGTAAAATGATGCTAGGTCTGGAATGGTAAAATGAATTCTGAAGTACTACAATGTTTCTGTCCTTTATATTCTGAGATGCTAAATCTTAAGGAATTTACACATGAGCACGCTCACTGTAGCATAAAGTCATTTTGAAAGGCTCCTTATAAGAGAGAGGGCATGACCGTCTTCACCTTGACCTCTAATCTGCTGCTTGGCACACAGAAGTGCTGACTGGTGTTCCAGCAGGCATTCTGAGTATCAGGGCCATGCTTTAGGATGGGTAAAGTGTTGAGCTAAAAAGAGTCTGGCTTCCTTAACAACTTTGTGGAGGCATCATACAAACCCTGGGTTGTAGACATCCAGACTTCTTTTGTATGGGAGAAAAATTAAACTATCTGTTTAAGCAATTATTATGTAGGTTTTGTTTCTGAGTCAAATGCAATTCCTAAGTAATATGAGAAGTTTGGAGAAGAGACAAGAGAAGTAACATTTATTGAGAATCTACTATATATCAAGTACTTTATATACTTTAGTTCATACAATCATCAAAACTATAATATGCTTATAGTTGAGAAAATTAAAAATTAGTGACACTAAGAGTCTTTCTTAGGTTTACACGCTCAGTATTGAAACTCAAGCCAGAACTTAAACCAGATTCTGTTTTCTCATCACAACATGCTCTAATGTCTTGTATAGTATAACTTATAACATAGTAGAAAACTAGCAATGGGTACAAATACATACATTGTTATACCTCGCTCAACAAGTAATATAGGATAATATCTAAACAAATAAAATATTATATATTTAAATATGCAACAAAACAGAAACATGCATCCACAGTTTGAGTCCTCCTGCTTCCCTCTATGATAAGTACCTCAAAAGTAGAAGTGGCATCAGGGCCACTTCAGGAGTGAAACCTCAGAACTTATTGCCCTCAGTCCACATACAACCAGTTTCTCTCTGAGCTAGGATGAGAAACCATTCACATCATCCATCAATATACCCACCCATTTGTGCCTTCATTTTTATTGAGCATCTACTGTATGCCAAGCAACCTGTTACTTCTTGCATACACAATGTTGAATAAGACACAGTTCCTGTTCTCCAAAGGCTTATAGTCTAGTAGGAGAAGCAGAAAAATAAATATGCAATTACAGCAGAATAGGGTTTTTCAGCCTCAGTACTAATGATATTTTGGATTCTTTGTTGGGGGGGGTGCTGTGCATTGTAGGATATTTAGCAGCATCCCTTGCCTCTACTCACTAGATGCCAGTGCCACCCTAACCCTTTGTTATAATGAAGTATTTCCAGACATTGCTAAATGTCCCCTGTGGGGAAAACCATCCTCTTACCTCCTATTCCCTCTCTCCCCCCGACCCCATTGAGAACTGCTGCAATAGAGTACAAACCACCATAAAACTACAAAAGATGGGCATCTAACAGCAGAGGCCTGGGGTCAGAAAAGCTTTCTGGAGGAGGTAACTCCTTCACAAAGGCCTGAAAGTTAAATAAAATTCAGCCAGATTAAGAAATGATTGTATGTGTATATCTGTTTTGATCTGTGTATCAAGAAGGCCTTCTAAGCATGTGCAAAGACTCAGACTTTATAACGAGCACAACATATCTGGGATAATAATGGTGGCTTAGCATGCTTGGAGTGGGGAGTTACGCATGAGAGGGAAGTATGAAAAGGGACATGTGCCTACAGAGGAATGCACAGTCTAGTCATGACAAGGTAAGAGATTGTGGTCAGAAAAGGCAAACATTTGGGGAAGAAAGAGTTTAGTTTTGAATTGTTGAGTTTGAGTCACCTGAGGGATAATCAGGTGAAGATGTCCAGTGGAAAGTTAGATTTTTGTTTCTGGAACATAAAGGCACGACTCAGGCCAGAGAATGAACGCTATTTACATATAGAAGCCATACATGTGGATGAAATGACCCAGGGAGAGTACAGAATGGGAAGGAGGAGCTCATGGACCTGACAGTGACAAAGTCGGCAGAGGTGAGGGTAAACGAGGGTGATCCTGATGTCATAAGGGCAAATGAGGAGAGTCTTTCATGAATATGACATAAAGGTCAAGTAAGATGAGGTTTGAGACACATCCACTGGAGTTGGCAATTAGAAAGACATAGTGGCCTTTGCAAAAGCCACCTTATTGGTGTGTTCTGGGTGGTAGCCAACTTACAGTGGGCCGGAGTGAATAGGATGAGATCAAGGACAGACACTTTCAAGAAGTTTTCAGAAAGTAGTAGAATGATGTAAAGATGGTGCTCATGGTAGGATAAATGACAAACACACTCAGAGTCACAAAAATTAAACTGAAGGTGGGTGGGGGTGGGTAAGAGGATTTTGAAGCATGAGTTCTGACTACCTGTTGGCTGTGGATGCTGCTTACAGGCTCGCTTCCTGTTTCCAGCTCTCTGAGTCTCCCGGGTATTTATATTAAACTCCCTCATGGAATTTCTGAATCCAGCACAACTGGATTGTTTTTGCCTCTTCACAGTGCACCTCGTGATTCAGGGTAACTTTATAGTACCTATTTAATTGTCTACGCTATGTCTTCTGAATAAAGGATCAATTTTTTTTTTTTTATAGATTTTATTTTTTCCTTTTTCTCCCCAAAGCCCCCCAGTACATAGTTGTCTATTCTTCGTTGTGGGTCCTTCTGGTTGTGGCATGTGGGACGCTGCCTCAGCGTGGTCTGACGAGCAGTGCCATGTCCACACCCAGGATTCGAACCAACGAAACACTGGGCCGCCTGCACCGGAGCGCACGAACTTAACCACTCGGCCACGGGGCCAGCACCAATAAAGGATCAATTTTAATACCTCACTCATTCTATACCAGCATTATAGAGCTCCCTTTAAAAACACAGTGATTCCAATAGTCTAAAAGCAAGAATTCAAAACAATAAGCCATTTTATGAAGTGCTAAAAATATATTTCCTTAAAGTATATTTACGAAAATCTTTCCTTGAATCGTGCAGTTTTGATCTAGCAGTCTTGGAATAATCAACTCATGGGAGCTGAAAGCTGAAAGGGATGCTAGAGACCTTCGTCCTCTTTCCTCACCCCTCAGCCCTTCAGTGATTTTAGAGGAATCACTTTCCTCATGTCTTATAGTTCTTTCGCTTCCACCCCATAGCTACTGCTGTCACCTTCATCATCTCTCCACTGCTGTCACCTTCGTCATCTCTCCACTGCTGTCACCTTCGTCATCTCTCCCATGTACCTCTGTTATAGCTTCCTAACTGGCTTCCTTGCCTCTAATCTTTGCCCTCTCCAAGTCTTTGCTATATTTTTTCTAGAGGGATCTTTCTAGAACACACATATATGAACAATTTACAAGCTCTACTTGGAACTGTGCCATGGCTTTCCAAAATACAGAATCCTCATGTCATATAAAGCCTTTTCCATTTGTTCCAGCCATTCCGTGCATATTTCATCTCATACTTACATTCCAACTGTACATAACCTCTATTAGGTTGTGAGCTTTTATGTTGATTTACTCCTACAAGCCTGTGTTCCTACACCTTTCATCCCCTGTTCATCTGGAGAGTGCTATTTAAACTCAGTTCAAGCATCTTCTCTGTTCAAGTCTTTGTCAATCTCCTTTCTGCTACCTCAACCCAGATAGGACTGACCACTCATCTTTTGGTGCCCCTCATGTAACTTAACAAATTTCTGTAATAGCATCCAGACTTCTTTATTGCATGCATTAGTTTTTATGGGTGTCTCTTCTATTAAACCCTCAGCTCCTTGAAGACTGGGGGCTGATTTTTATTCTTTTATATCTCACTGAAACATGGTACCTATCAGGAGCTCAGTAAATATGTGTTGAATGAATCCAGTCCAAGCCTCTATTAATACTAACGAGGAAACAAGCCCAGAGAAATTAAATGACTTTCCCAAGGTCACCCATCTAATGAGTGGCAGGCAGAGTGGGGAATAGAAAGCTGTAGATGTTGTCTGACGTTAAACTAGGGCTCTTAGCACTATACTGGGACTCCACATCACATGTTTGAAAAGAGGGCACCGAGGGCCCACATTTGTAGGTTCTAACTTGGTTGAGCAACGTTTTAATATCAAATGTTTCAGTGAATATTTGATAAGGGACAAGTATTTTTTTCTGGTTGAGAGGAAGAAGTGGGCTAGATAATTTAAAAATGATGTATTACTTGATTTATTCTCACCTTCTTCTCTAGTCTCCACCCCCTCTACCTGGTTGACCTCACCAATTAGCATTTACTTGGATATTTTCAAAGAGTTAAAAATCCCTAAGTATATACCAGCCAAAGACAAACTTTTACCACGTTCTTCTTGTTGACAGAAGGAAAAAAACCTGTCTCGGATAAGAATTTACTATAAGTATTTCATATTTAAATAATCAATAGTAGGTTGAAATTGGTTTTCTTTTTTTGCCTGTTTTCAAGATTTAAAGATAAGAATCAAAAAGAGAGAGTAATAAATTCTAGGCTCCCTTGGAATTATGTGACTAAGTTGCCTGGTATGAGGAGACTAAATTTGTATTAGTTACAATTTTTTTTCTAAATGACCATGAAGATAACTAGCTTGTCCTTTTCATTCATGATGACAAGTAAAACAGAACATTTAACTGGTGAATATGTTTTATTTGGAATGCTTTAATAGTTCTTAGTATATAACATTAATATGTAAAGGCCCTAAAGAGTCCATTAAAACTCTGCACAACAAGCTGCATTTTAATAATGCAGAGACTATGTGAGATGGAAGCCAATTTCTGCAGTTTAGGTAACATAAGCAAAAAACAATTTCCTGAAAGAGCTGAAGCTTATAAGTAAAAGAGGTTTAAAATGCACATGTCCTACAGATGGCAGAACTTAACATCAGCTCAAAAGCACAGGAAAAAGAAAACACTAAAAAAATTCCCTCCATACCCAGGCTTCTTTCAAGTCTTCTGCTCAGAAGATGATCAAGGGTACTAATGAATATTCAACTTCTAGTTTCTTCTAATAATAAATTCCATTTCTAAATCTATGAAGTAAAGCAAACTTGCCCTATGTTTAGTTTCTCTCAAAAGATACAGTGGTCTTTCATATTCCTTTAGGAGTTGATGGTGTTTGAATATAAAAAGACTTGACATACCAAGGAGAGGTGAAAACTGAGCGCCATTTTGTCAATGCTAGTTTCTAACCTCCATTGGAAAGGCCAGCATTTTGCAGGCCCTTCTCTCTGGATCAGCAAAATTTCTGATATAAAGAAATCCTGTTTTGCTTGGGTAAATTTTCATTTCAAAGAGAGGGAATGAATAGGGAGGATGATTTTTGTCATCTTTACATTGAACGTCTCACAAGTCAAGACCCAGTCCTACCATTATTCCTCATATAAGCAGAGAGGAAGGGGGTGGTATTTGAGGTCTGTCAGATTTATCCACCATGATTGCTAAAATCATCTTCCAACTTAGTCTCTCTCTGTTGGGAAGGAGCCCAAGGCCATGAAAACCACTCATTCATCACCTGCCACACCACAGTGATTCTCTGAGCAGACATCCTGGGCTAGCATAATTTGCTTGACAGCCCTGAGCTCAGCCTGCCTAGTGACTGAAGAATCTTTTCTTTTCCACCTTCAAACATCATAATGCACTATCCTTTGTGTACATGGATGATGTTCCTGATCCACCATCAATGGTGGTGAATCTGAAAAGCAAAATGTGACAATACAGTAGAACTGAGGTTAAGGGCTAGACACAGAAGAAAATGTCACAAAATGACAGGAACTCTTGAAAAACCCTGCCCAGCACTAGAGAGAGAGCTCTGCATTAGTCTGTATCCTATGCTTTCAGAAACCTGCTCCCATCCAAACCCACACCTCTAGTCTTTCTGGTATTTTTCATATTTTGGTTTTAGTTTTCAGGCAGATTTCTATTGTCTGGAGCAATTTCGTATATTGACTGACACCTCATATATTTATAGGGACAAAGAAACATTAAATAATAATCGTACTCAAGCATCTTGGGAAGAATTAAGGAAGACTTGTCAGCTTTAATTTTGAATTTTCTTGTTACTTGTCAGTTTGCCTCTCAGGCTTAATGCCAGGAGGGAATAAAAATCATCGTTACTCTCTAGCTGCTCAATGGCATCATGAAATGAGGAGGGGTCTTAACTCTGGTCTAACTGTCTCAATTTCTGCTTGTATCAGCAGAGAGCTGGGGACTAAATTATTCAGCTTCCTGTCCATTCTCCCGTCAAATCCAAGCCAGGTAGAGCTGCCCAGACACACATTCCATGGAGAAAGGAGAGCAGCAAAGAAGAGAACAAAAGAAAGTTGGGGAATGGAAGAGCATGAGAATATTTCTAAAATGGGCTAATTGGGAAGGTGGATTGGCATTTCTTTAATCCAGAGCAATTTCCTGCCCCCCAGAGACGGGGAGAAAAATGGTGGTTCTTTCCCATCCTAGTCAAAGCCCAGATTACACGTCTATTTCCTATTTGTGTATATCCATTGACAGTGAACCTGATCACGAAGAGTGTTTTACATAGCATCCCAGAATTTAGAAATAATTAATCAAGGCTCACTTTACCTTGCTGGCTCCCTGAATACAAGGAAGAATGTCACGGAGACACCATCAGTTTAGTCACTGGAATCCAAGCGAGTTTAGAATTGTGAAACTGTCCCACTTTGGTAATAGGAAGGGATTCTCATGGAAAGCCATACAACAGGACAATGTGAAAAAAAGGGTGCTAGTGTAATGTGAATAGTTATTGCTACTGTGAAACATAGTGTTGATTTGCTGATTTTTCTTTTTTGAGGCAGATCTAATTATAGTCCAGACATCCAATACAACGTTCATTAAACTGTCACTACAAGGACAATAACTATAAAGGGGAAAATTTAGCATAGTATATTAGAAAGTACATGTATAAAAAGGGCTGGGTTAACATCCTTGCTGTTGTGTAGAGTCTGTGTGTACCCCTAGAGAAGTCACCTAACCTCTATAATGGGGAAACTATTATCCACATCGGCCTATTTTATGAGGTTGTCAGGACTGAGTGAGAGAAGGAGCAGATCCTGGAGACAGACGTCCGGGGTTTGAACTCAGGTTCCACCAGCTCAGTAGACCTCGGGCAAGTGAGTGAACTTCTCTGTGTCTCAGATCTCTCATTTGTAAGATAGAGATCATGCTAAAATTTGTTTCATAGGATTACACGAGACAATGTGTGCATGGGGTTTAAGCCCAAAGCCTGGCATCTAGGACTTTTACCTGTACCAACTTGATCTGTTTTTCTGTGACTGCTGTTATTGTTGTTGTTATTATTATTACCTTTATTTTACCACTGAGAATGCGACAGTGCTCAAAATATAGTGGCTTCATTTCTCCCTGCCCCATTCTGAAAATTTTACATGTTTAATACTACATAAATATTATTTGATTATTTCAGCTTTCCCTTTAGATAAACGTTTTACCTGACTCACACTTACTTATCACGACTCATGGTAGTAACAGTTGTAGAAAGTTGTTTTAATGAGACCTTAGAGATTCTCTAATTATGTAGCTACTTATTACAGAGATAAAGTATCTCAGTCCCAGAGTAGTTCATTTCCTCCAAGAAACAAAATATAAATGTATCACTCATATATATATAATATTTTTATATAAAGTATATAATTATACTTTGCATATATTTGTATGCTTATACATACATATACATATACATATATATTCAAATTCATAGAAACTCTCTTTGTAATCATATGAAATTCTTTCATCCTAGTAATTTTTATTCTTTTCGTTGTACATTTCCTATTTGTTGCACACAATTAAAAATGCTCAGTCAGTCCTTTCCACATTATCTGTATAGCGTGGCTTCACAAGGAAATTTTTCAGCTTCCCAGTGGTTCTTTGATTAAGGGAAAATGTGAACATTGTTATTAGAAGGTGTTTTGCTTTGAGTAAAATATATCCTTTGTTGACTAGGAAAATACAGCAATTGAAGGGTTTTGGGGCATGTGACTCCCAAGCAGACAATCAGAACCCAGGGGGAGGCAGGGGATTGTCCTGGCTACTACTTCTTTTCATACGTACTTTTTAAAAAGACTCTGTCTAATAATCAGCCCTAGAAAGTTGCTCCCCTAGTGAAACTTTAACTCAATCCCTTGTAAACAGGGCTAATTGCAAAAGCACCTGAACACTGTTCTACCCAAATGGTGTGACCTCAGCACCTCGTGGGGCTTTAGGGTGGAGAGTAAAGCAACTGGCCCTTCTCTCTCTGCTTTGGCTTATACTTTGCCTGCCTCTCTAACACTAAGAATGGTTTCTCCTTGGGGGTTCACTTAGATTCTCTCTCTTGTCCTCATAAATTGGTTCTGATGGAATGTGTGGATTGTTCTCGTTAATAGATAAACTGAGGCACAGGCAGAGCCTTTCAGCGATTTATCTAGTGTTGCAGCTGTAGGCTGAACCTCAGGTCTCCCTCCAGGGCCCATTCCATAAAGTTTCTTGGATCCTAAAATCACTTCTGTTTCAGTAACTCTAATTATCAGCTTATTATCTTTTTTCTTAGTAGAAAACAAGGCCTCCAGCCTGCACAGTGGTCCGTAATGAGAAAATGCAGTGGTGTTAGCAGTAATGTGCTTAGGTGTCTTGTGATTACAAATTGGGCAGGAACGATACGTTTTCAAAAATTAAACTGTTGAAATTTGAATATATTTCATTTATAAAGAATAGACAATCATGAATCCCCTTAAAAATGAGACAAATCTGAGACTGGCAGATCTGTCTCTCTCTGCTCTTCCTCCATTTTTCATTGTCTTCTAGAAAACGTGTGGATGTCCCAGCAATGATGCAGTTAAGAGCTCTTCACACCCACTTCCTCTAGTTGTTCACACAGGCAAACATAACGTCTACTCGGGAAAAAACTGTTTCCTTAAATAACTTAACTGTCATTTTTATTAACTCATAAGTATAGCACTGACCACTATGATGGCATCAGTAAGCTGGATGGCTAGTTCTGTCTATTACTACCTACTTGGGGATTCTGAAACTTAGGTCTTTGAGGTGAGCTTTATTTATTCAACTCACCAGAAAAAGTTACTGTTATAGGGAAGACAAATCAATTCCGTCATAACAATCATAATGTGGGCTCCACTTTTTTCACAGAATGCTTTCCTCTGGCAATAAGTATACCTCATGAAAAAACTGAGAATGAAAGCATGACATTGTGATTAACCTCAGGTTATCTTTACAGTAGCAGAACACTACAGCCAATTTCACCCTGTAAAAGTGCTAATATTTAGGCATTGGGAAAAAGAATACTGAACAAAAGTACACTGGAAGATCTTTGGACAATGTTTTTACAGAAAAAAAGTGTACAATAAAGACTCTTTTGGAATTTTGTGCTACTATTTCATGGTCCAGATGGGGTTGTTGCATTACGTTAATTATTAAGAAGGTAAGAAAATATTAAACTGAAAGGATATTAGCTCTAATTGCAAGTCGTATGTCTAAGCTGCTTATGGAAGGTATTTGGCAGCTCTAATCATTAGATGTTTTACTCCTCTGTGTCTTTTTTTTATTGGTCGCAGGCTCTAACTGCTTCTCGAAAATCCCTACCATCTTATGTTAAGTACATTATAAGTGAACACTGCGAATTTTCACATGGCAATACTGTCTGTTACAACCTACTTGGGGATTCTGAAACTTAGATCTTTGCAATGAGCTTTATTTACTCAACTCACCAGAAAATGTTACTGTTATAGGGCAGACAAAGGAAATAACTTGTCTGGGATTCAATTAAATTTCTCCCAAATATTAATACCACTTTCAATGATGATAAAAATGAATCACTTGTTATCAATGGGAATGAAAACCTGGTTTGGGGCAAGAAACTTTTCTTTAAACTATAATAAACACTGAAACATAACAGAAAATAGCTTTCAGAAGTTATAGATGAAAAAGAATATTGAAGTGTCTGTAAAAGACACCCCGTATTAATTTTGTTCTGTTTGCTGGGCCTTTCAAATATTTTCCATTTAAATACTTTTTCTTTACCCAAAATTATCAGCAACAACAGTATCCTCAAAAGAATTTTTCACAAATCCATCATGAATACCTTTTATTAAATCTCCATTTATATTTCTAAAATATAATTTTAATAAGAATTTTTATCAGGAATATTTAAAAAATTATTAAATGGAAAATATTCTCTCATTTACTAGAATTTTATAAGAATCTTGGTAGTTCAATTTTCATGCATATAAACAAGAATAATTGCTTATATATTTGAAAACACTCCCAAAAGATAACACAGATCTGAAGAGTCCACAGAGATCCCAGAGTCAGGAAAGGCAATTCTGTCCTTGCTATTATTAATTAGCACGCTAAATTAACCTGGTTCTACCAAAATTTCAAACTACTGTCACCATCTTTTTTTAAAGTTCCTACATTTTTCTATACCATCCTGTAGCCCATCTTAGTTTTAACTAGGGTGACCACGTAACTTACCAACCAAACCAGGACAGTTTTGAGAATGAAACAGGATGATATTAATAGGCATAGACTGAGACTATCCCAAGCAAACTGGGATAGATAGTCACCTTAGTTACAGCATTCTTCCTTCACAATCTTTCTGCTGTCATTAAGTTAAAAAAGCACGTGTGGAGTAGCCACCTTCTCTAAATTACAATTTCCACTTCCAGGACACGTAAGTAATGAAGAGAAAGGGAGGGGTGGGAGTAAAACATCCAGACAGATTTCTTCAACTTCGAAAAGGAAAAGCAGGCAAAAGGAAGAAAAGACCAAAGAAAATAAAATCAGTTACCAGGAGAGGGCAAAGGTTCAAAAAATTTCAGTCCGCTGCCCTAGTTACTTGCTTCTCGCTTTCCTTTGGGCTCTTAAGCCACTCGTACAGGTTAGTAGTTTGTTTAAATTAATTTGTTATTATTATGAAGCAGCTCTAATTTCAACTTAATTTGGCAGTCACACAAGTCTACATAAATATTAGAATAAGAAGTGGTTAATTCCATCAGGTTTCATTTATGAACAATGCTCAAAGCTGTTGTAAAGGGTCCAGAGCTCTCAAATGACAGCTATGCTCATTTAGTCATCGTCAACTCATCAGCATACACTTTATAATACCTACTTTTTTGCGTATGTTACAGCAGGGAAGAGACTGTTCACCACTACTGGTTTCTAGTCTTCTTGGTAACTGCCTATATCTACGCCCCAGTGTTCTGAGTGTAAGACACAGAAAATAATACCCTAACATATGACTTGAGCCAACTATTGGCCCTTGGCCGAAGGCTGACTCAGTTACTAAAACTACGATCACTGCTGTAAGCCCATTGTAAGCTGATGTTATTTTTGACGCTAGTATTTTTGAAGCTAGTTCAGATAAAGAGGAGGCACAACTCCAAAAAACGCTTGTTAAGTAGGACTCTCATTTCAGGACAACAATATCTTAAACAAACCATGATACAAAGCCACTGTCTCAGGTGATTTAGGTGAACTCTTACTATAAGTTAGAAATGACTGGCAGACTTTGCAGATCTATGATAACATGATAAATTATATTTTGTATAAGCATAAAATAAATGCCAGTGAAAAATAATCTGATTTTTATCTTCATTTACTTAATGTTAATCACTGAATATCAAACTTGTACTGCAAAAAGTGAAAACTATAATTTAAAAAATTTTAGTAAGACCTAAAACTAGGAAGATTCAAAGAAAAAAATCATCCTTTAAGTATCTGATCTTTTTATTACTACCTCCCAAACAGAGAGTTTTGTTAGCTTAAATATTAGAGCCCTGTGGGGGACACTGTGGGTTGTTTAAGGGCTGTGTCAAACTTCTTCTAATATTCCTTCCTGGAAAGCTGAAAAACTACATCTCCCATATGCTCTTGCTGACGGGGTTACAGATGTGATTTAGGTTCCACCAATTCGGAATGCTCAGTTAGGTCACACGGAGAGAGTCGGGGCCTAAGGCCTCTGGTTGTGATGCTATGGGTCGTAGCTGAGGTTCAGGGTGGTGATGCCTCCTTTTGAAGTCCAGTTCTGTGTTAGGGTTTTAGGAGTCACATCCAGAAAGTCAAGCTAAAGGTTATTTGCTTTTCAGCTATTCCAAATATGCTAGAAGTCATTTAACATGTTCTAATAAATCTTTTTCTTATTAAATTAGCTAATGTGGATTTGTTCTTTGCAGTTGAACCCTGACCAATGCATTATTCCTTAAAGTGAGAACTCAAAATTACTAGTTTCCTTACTTAAAGCTTTAAAAAACAGTAAGCATAAATTTCTTCTTAGGATAGAGTTTTAGTCTTCTCACCTTGGCCTCTTATCTTTCTCCAGTATTTTAGCAAATTCTCAGCATACCATACAATTCCCTCTCCCACCTCCCTATACCTTCTTTGCCACTATTAAAGAAAACAAAATAATTCAAGTTGGCATGTTTTGGGACGTTGACGTGGCCATTCTTCCAGTCCCCCACCTCTACCCATATATGTTTCAAACACCTAAATATGGGCCACACCATTTACTTCCATTTGGAGATTTAATTATGTTCTTATGCGATGAAAGCTAGAATAGAAAAACAAAGTTTTCCCAAGTGGACTTTCTCTTTGAAGTGATACTTCAAGTTCAGGTTGATGTATCAGGTTTCTATATAGAGTAAACAATTCAATGAATGATATTAATGGATATGCAAGAAAGGTAAGAGATGGAAGATTCCACAATGCTCTGTGAACAACTATGGCTCTGAAGGGGAGACTTAAAATCTACTTCTGTAAGTGTACACTGAGATGAGTATGAAGTAGAAAATAACTGGTGAGTTCCTGGAGCCAGAAATACATGCATTCATAACTTAACAGAAACCATATAGAGAATGAAGCATTTAAAAAACTGTTTTCAGAGCACTCATTTTGTAAACAGTTTAGGAGTAAAGGTATATACAAATCTCAAGGAACCCCTTTGTTCTTTTAAACTGTATAAGCTAAATTCTTTAGAATCTTTTAGTGGCTCTAGTTATCAACACCTGTGTTAGATTTCTATTGCTGCATATCAAATTATCAACAAATTTGCTGGTTTAGAACAACACTCATTTATTATCTCTCAGTTCCATAGTCAGAAGTTTGAGTGGGCTTGACTGGATTCTCTGCTTAGGGTCTCATACAGCCAAAATCAAGGTGTTGAACGGGCTGGACTCTTATGCAGAGGCTCTCAGTTCTGTCCTCTGAGTCATCTTTTCTTTTTCATGAGCAGTAACATATGTTTGCAACTAAGTACTTTCATTAGCCTGCTTCCTGTAAGTAGAATTTTGGGGTTCAAAGTCTCCTTTTACACTGTACTTTCTTTGTTCTCTTCAGTCCAAGCTGGCAGTGTTTCTACTAATATAATTTTCTTAAGAACTTTGTGAGTCTCTTGTGGATGGCACAGCAATGCTCTGCATTAGACAGAAACCACATCCACAAATCTTTGTGAGATAATTCCTTCTCTATCTTCTGTTCCTGTTGAGATGGCTGAGGGCAACAGATTCCTAGAAGCCCTCTGATTTAATTGAGAAGATCTATGAGGCACAATCTTAATCTTTTGTGACTAAACACTCTGATCTTTTGATCTTTCAAAGCAAAAAGTTGTACAGCCACCTTTGGCTTTTTTTTTTTCCTTTTTTTTTTCCATGCCACGCTTTCAGAAGCAGTCTCTTAGTTTTAGCATCTTTTGTCATTGAATCAGCTATTTCCCAAATTATCACGCCCTGGTTTTGTTTGTTTGTTTAACTGTTAACAATATATATCTCTTCCCTTTCATTTTACTCTAAGTAGCAAGAAACAGGCCACATCTTCAACAGTTTGCTTGGAAATCTCCTTAGCTAGATATCCTGGTCCATCTTTCACAAGATCTATTTTCCACATAACTGAAGGGCACAATCCCACTAAACTTTGCCACTATGTAACAAAGACCTCTGTTCTTCTAGTTCCTCGCTTCCTACTGAGCCCCAACAAGCAGCATCTTTAATGACAAATTTTCTGTTAAGAGTCTGTTCAAGGCAATCTAGAATTTTTTTTATCATACCCCTCAAAATTCTTTCAGCCTCCATCCACTTCTTGATTCCAAAGCTATTCTTACCTATTTAATTATTTGTTATGACAGCACACCACTTCCAGGTACCTAATTTACTTCTTCAGAAAGATCTTATTTCCTTTGGTTCTTGTTCTTTTCTTGGTTCTTGTGTTTTTAACCACAAATTTTGTGTTTATATTTTTATGGGGGGTTTAGTACACCATCTTATCCTAAAAGGCACAGAAACACTTTGACACAATTCAGTAGTAGCCAAAGTCTATGAAGTATATATTGCTTTGAGTGCATTTTACAGGTAAGATGTACTATATTAGCCCCTATGTTTGGATACGTACATAGCTTAATATGATGTCAATGATTGCAAATACAAAGCTGATCTGTAACCCTCACAGTTATCTCCCAGAAGTCAGTAGATTCACTCTTGAAATTAAGCTTCCTTTAGTCTTTTATGTTCCTTCCATCCACCTTTCCTGTGGTCACTCATCTGAGCTTATCAAACAATTGATACAAAGATGTCTTTGTGCCAATCATTCACGGGTCCCATTGATACCAGCTACATCCTAATACCATTTTATTTTGCATTTTAATGTGGCTTGGGAACACTGGAGTATTTCATGACATAGATATGAAGTATGTGTCATATTTATGTCTTACAGTTAGGGAAAAATTGGATAATATTATTGCTTCAGAGGCCTTTTATTTTCTTGCTTTTGAACTTCAAGTTCCAAGTTGAAGTGTCCTAATACAAAAATTCAACACACACAAAACTCTTTGAAAAGATTAATTCAACTTTTCACAATGTGAAGAAGCAAAAATCATCCTCATGAAAACTCAAGCATTAAAAACGTCAGTCCAAAGAAAGAGTCTTGAAAAAATTCCAACTTAGCACAAAGAAAGGTTTATAATATAGTTGCCATGGTAACTGCAGTATACCCTGTTGCAAACTAGTCTGTGGTTAGTAAAGTGCTTCTGTGTTAGATTCTTTAGAATGAAGGACATTCTGTAAACACGAAGTTTGGAGAACTCAAAAATAATATTAGTAAATCTTGAAATGCTTTCAAGAAGATATATTTAAAATATAGTCAAACCTAAAATCCATTAAGATGAGCTTGTTTTCTTGATATGACTGAGACTACTCAACTGCGTAAGTAAGTATGTAGACCCTTCTGAGTAGCAGATGGCATTTGGCTTTTCTAACAGACTGCCTTGCTGTTACACTTCTATAGATTCTCTTGAGTGATCTAATTACCAGTTCGCTTGTTTGTGGTTCAAAACATACCCACTTTATGGATTTAGAAACTGAATTCCAGGAAGGCTAAGAGATTTGCTCAAAACTATGCTGTTTGAGTTCCAAAGCTGAGACTCACCCAGATTTTCTGATTCCAAAAACCTGAGGTATTCACTCCTCTTATACAACTTAGTGCTAAGTTCACGTAGATGGAAAGTATTTAAAACAATGAAAATTAATAGAAACAAAGTGAGAATTCTTTATAAACATATATTGCATACTGTCAAATCAAAGAAAGAACAGCCGAATGTTTCATTTCAACTAATTGCCAAAATTTCTCAGGCACAATTGAATTAATGGGCAAAATGTAGAGAAACTTCTTTTAAAACTTCCTTAATACTTCCACCCAAATAATTTAAAAATAAGAATACTTTCATAGTTTTATGTGGAACTATTTTCTCCCTAAACTTTTTCTCTGTTAAAATATCTGCATTAAAGGAGATTCTATATGACTTAAATGTTATGGCGTTACATGTCAGTACAGTGTTTTTCCCAAAGTGGGTACCCAGTAAATACTTTGGATGATAAAACCAATTCATGGGCATTTCTTAAACCACAAATAAGTGTATCAGTAGTGATTAGATCAACCAAGGGATTCTGTAGAACAGACATAGGAGAGTAAATCAGGCTCCTGGAAACTCAAATACCATTCTGAAGCCTGGTGGTGGCTGGGTTTGATGACGCTAAATAAGAGTATACAACTGGGATTCACGAAGAAATTTCTTTCATGGTGACAGGTAAACGCCTCTCCCCCAGCCTAAAGGACTATGAGATAAAGCTGCTGGTTCTGGGCTGCTCTGTCCAGGTGGTTGCTCATGGTGCTTGGACCGCGTTGACCACTTTGAATATGCCTCCCCAAAGGCACCAGGGAGGTGTCAGGAAATGTGTTCACTAGCCTATAGCTTGTTATCACATTTGTTGTGCTGTTTGTTGGTTTATTAGAAAGCCTAAGTGAAAACAATTCTAATTGGAATCTGAGTCTTCATTTGTGCCAATCTTCCAGCCCAGACCAGATTTAGTGATCTGTCTCAGTGTAAGGCCCAACGATCATCACTAGTGAATGTCTGCATCCATAAGGGTTATAGAATAACAAATCCAATCTGAATTCTAATAATGGTCTTAAGAACGAAATTAATCCAGCACTGGGCACCAAAGACACCAATCAAAAACAACGTGGTATTTCTTTAAAATACCATTAAATGCAATTAAATAAAGGAGTTTAGCATTTTGACTGAAAAACCACAAATGTAAATTGGACACTGCCAAGTTGGACAATATGGTAAATTACTTCTTCAGGCAAGTCAACCAAAGGAAATATAATAATGATCTAATCAAAGGAGTGTTGCATAGCTTCCTAAGGTGGCTGGACCAAATGAGAAAATATTTATTTGAATACATAAGTCTGGGAAAGTTCTCATGTATCCATTTCTACATCTTTTGGGTCAAATATTTTCTCTCTCAAATCTTTAAGCAGGTACACTTCTTTATATTGACAGAGTAATTAACGTAATTCTTTATCTTGGTTCTACAGAGGGTATAGCTGTTTAAATTCCTTAACAAAACTAAAGTGACTGTCCTGCATTCTTGTTTTGGACGATGCTGCTTATTTACACAGCAGTCTTGACTACTACACTGTGAAATCCTTAAAGGGACGACCCAATCCTGTATTATTTATTTTTCTTTCCCCATCACAGGAACCAGTGCATTGGTGAGTGCCCGGCAAAAGTTCCCAGAATTATATCACTCTCTAGAGAGACCCACATTCTGTTTAGGAAAAACATTTCCAACTCCCACTTTCTCTACATAATAGCAGCATTTAAACTCCCACGGGAGAAGGAAATGGTGAAGTGCAGCCGAGTTTCTCAAAAATTTTATGAATACATGTGGATAGAAAAAAATAAAAGATAAGGTGAAAGTGACATCATAAACACATAGGCCATTTCATTCTTGGATGAATGAGAGCAGATAACCCACTAGAGTATCCCAGTCAGCACCGTTTTCTTTAATATGCAAGACAAAACCGCATATTCTTGCAATCCTTTGAAAGCATTAGGGACTCTGGGTATATTTCTTCAGCAACATCTAGAAAGTGCATCTAGCTTTGGGGATGCTGCCAGCTCATTTGAAAACTTTATGCTGAGGGAGGAGGAGTAAGAGTTTTGGGCTAGGTAAAGCAAGAGATTTTGAAGTTCCTAAGCAAATTCTGAAAATATCTCAAAGCAATAATAAAATATTAATTTTATGTATAAAATTTTTGGTTATAATCTAAGATTGTCACTTTAATGCCTTATGGAACTGGATAACAGGTACAGAGTAAACAATTTTTCTGACTTTTAACATAACAGTAACCTGTAAAAAGTTTCTACATCTAAGTATGGTAACAGTTTGGCAGTTTTGTGTTGCTGATTCTATTTTTTTATAGCTCTGGCATTGTGTAAAAAATAGAACCTGATATAAAAAACTAATTTTGTCTTGTGCCCAAGTGATCTGAAGAATTTTCTACTTTAAAACTCACATTTACCACTTGAATCTGGGACACAGTTATGACCGATGAGCATATTTGCGAGTTACTTGAAATTTTGTTTGAACTGTAATACACCCATTGCAAATATTCCTTGAAGTCAATAGTTAAAAGGTCCCTTAGAATCAACAGAGCTGGTGATATTGTTACATTAAAATGTCATGATCAAAAGAGAAAGTTTCAGTTTTTAAACATCTTTTCCCCCAAATATGCCATAGGACAATTTGCTTTTTCATTCTCTCTTCCTCCATTTAAAGCTGTGATCTGCTGTACCTTTTACTATGACAAGACCCAAAGAATCAGCAAGAAGGAGATTTCCTGGGCAGGATCAAAATGACTTCATTTTTACTACTTAGTGATTAACCCACAATTCTCATCACATTGATGAGAGAGGCACGTAACGTCTGTAGCATCAAATGAAATTAAATGCCTCCTTTATAGTAGATTCTACCACAAAGAAGGAATATAACAACCGTATGGTATATCAGGACTTTCAGGATTATTGACCACTGGCTTATTGCTTAGACTCCTTCTAGAAGTAGTTATTTTATTCTATAAACTGTATGATACTTCATTAGAAAATACCCTGAGAAGAGCTGCAACTGTCCACTAATAAAATGCGCAATTAAGATCAGACTATTTTTATGAGCTTATTTTTAAGACACTGAAAAATTATAGGTTCAGAGTCTCATTAACCAAAGTACAACATGCAAGCTTTCTTTTCTTTTTTAAAAGTGTTACAATAATTATAAACACTCTACTCAGCAAATCACGTAAGACTGCCAAATTGGAATTGCATTTTTAAATATTTCTAAGTTTGTTTCTCTATTAGCTCATCTAGTTATAAATATGTGAACTTTTTTTTTTGCCTTCTACAAGGGTAATTACCCTGCAATTTTTAAAGATAAAATATCATATATATTGCCAAAAAATGAGAGTCTGGGAAACCAGTATGATTTTTCAACTGGAGCAATAATACTTTTTAAAATGGAAGTTATCATAATTCAAATGTTACATCAGAGAACAAAATCCTGACATTATAACGTGAATTACATATTTGGAAAATTCATGCATTGCCAACAGGCATGTCTTAACCAACAGCTCGTTAAGGAAGTATGCTTTGATATTTATCTCTCATTGTCCATGAGTATTTTAAAAATTCTTTATGTGCAAAGATGCTAATGTTTTCCTTAACTACCTCTAAAGATCAACCTGATTCCACAGGTATCTTCAAACCAATTTGAGATTAAACAATGTGATTCTTACTACTTAATTTTCTTCCTCAAAGGTCTGCATTTCTAGAAAATTGATTGGGCCTTAGCTAGTCGTATTGCCAGGACAGGAAAGAAGAAATGAGCTTTGGTGCTGGAGTTAGACAAATGTGGATTCAAGTCTGGCTCTGCCCTTTTGATCTGTATGGCCTTAGACACATTCATCTATCCAAGCCACAATTTCCTCACCTACAAAGTCAGGATAATAATGCTGCCCACCTTTGTAGGGCCGTATGGAGGATTAAATGAGACCGTGTGCCTCGTGCTTAGTAAAGTACACACACTCAATACCTGTTAGCTGGTGGTAGTACAATCTTTCAAGGCAGCCCAAAATGATAGGTTGGTTGTGTTGGAGTCTGGTACAGAGTATAAGCCTTGGTAAAGCCTGGATCTTCTAAAATGGGATTTCCAGGATCTCAAATTTTCAAAATAATTCTTTTCAATCCCAATGACACCTCAATGGCCAAGGACCTTGGAATAAACAATATTATTTTCTAATGTTCAGCGTATCACGGTAAAGACACAGTATAATCATAGTGTGCATTTTTATGGTACTCTCTACTACTCGGAGTGCTCTCTCATACATTATTTCATGTGATTGTAGCCACAATTCTATGCAGCAGGCCAAGTAAACGGTATCTCCACTTGACCCCTGTAAAGAGAGGTTGACAGTGCCTAGTGACTTGAAAAGCCCAGAAGGCTAGTCCCTGATGGAGCTGTGATTAAAATTCAGTTCTTCTTCTGGGTCCTTTACTTCCACCACACTCCCTCCCCACATGAACTACAATAATTCTCTATTTATAGGAGAGTTAAAAAAATGCTACCTCATACACCAATATTTATTGGAAGTTAAACACAAGTCTCCCTTCAGAAAACGCCTGTGTGGTAATATGTGATCCGTTTTAAAGCCAAGTCCATTTAGAACACTTTTATCAAAAGCCTTCTCTAAGGATTGGCACCGTGGGAGAGAGCAAAGTGAGTTCCCAGAGACTCTACTCTCAGTAAGTTTAAAAGCCAACTGGAAAAATTGCCAAAAAGCAAACCAAAAAAAAAAAAAAAAAAAAACTGACAAAAAACCAACCCTAAAAGTGTAGCGCAGACTATAAAAAAGAAGTAAAAAAACTTTTTTTGAGGAAGATTAGCCCTGAGCTAACATCTGCTGCCAATCCCTCTCTTTTTGCTGAGGAAGACTGGTCCTGAGCTAACATCCATGCCCATCTTCCTCTACTTTGTATATGGGATGCTTACCACTGCATGGCTTTTGCCAAGAGGCCTCATGTCCGCACCTGGGATCAGAACCGGCAAACCCTGGGCTGCTGAAGCGGAACGTGCAAACTTAACCTCTGAGCCACCGGGCCGGCCCCAGAAGTAAAATTTTTAGAAAGTGGAACCTAAGAAAGGGCTAAGGATGAGCAGGAAAAAGAAGTGATCTCAAGAAGGGGTGGAACTGACAAGAAATAACAATAAAAATAATTCTGTCCCAATAATTGTCCTATTCTCTAGAACTTCTACATTAATTCACAAAAGATAATTGTAGTTTGAACCCAGAATTTCCATCAACCTTTCCTACAATTTAAAAATATTTATATGGGCAATCTTTATTGAATTCTGTTCATTATATAAATTCAGATGCAAATAATATACCAGTAGGTCTTAAATCTAGAGAAGTTTTTCTGAGGTAACTATTTTTATTTCTTGTAAATATTCATAACTATCCTGTAGGGCTTATTCTATGGGGATTTTAATTTGTTGCAAAGTGAAACAGCAAGATTGTTTTTGAGGAAACTTTCTTGCCTGCTTATAAATGCCATCCTGTCAAAGTGGTTTCTGGAGGAAATGTCTCAAACTATATTTCCAGAGAGTACTATAACATTTAAAATGTAAAATGTAACTGTGCCTACACACACTTTTTAACTGAATCCAAAAACATTTCATGTTCAGAAGCACAAGGGAATAATAAGTATTTTCTTCTCATACAAGGTACATAATTGTGAAGTGATTTGTTTTCCATATTGCATATTTTAAGAAGTACTCATATGATGTTATTTTGTTTCTGGCTGCATATCTGTTGAAACAGTGTATCTTATATCTTTCAGATAACAAAGCCCCTTTCCCCATCTCAAAGATTTCAAGGGCCTAATAGAAGCATGTTTAAAACACACAGTATGATTTTTTAAAATACGCTGTATTTTGACATGTTAAATGTTAGTAATGGGTTTTCTTTGTAAATCTACCAATCTTTTAATTCCACCACATGCCACTTTACCTACCACTCTTAGGCCGAGTAGAAACACTTTATGATTCTTCTTTCTGGGATGTCTACTTTCTGATTAAAAGAAGACCTTAAGACACACTGCTTCCTGTGCTAATTCATCTGTGTCACATGCTTTGGTTTATAAACTAACCCAAGTTATCTATCAATTGAAGAATCATTTTCTAAGCATGAAACAACTGAAAATTTCATTAGAATCACCAATTGTTAATAAGCAGTCTTTTTTTTTTTTTTTAAAGTGAAGGAGACCAAGACGTGGTCTTGGATTTGAAGTGTATTTCTGGATAGTTAGTCATGAAGGTGGGAGCTGAAAGCAGTCACTCACCTTGTATTACCAAAGTGAACACATAGCCCACTGTCTAACAAACAGGGCGACAGCAGGTCCCAATGCTTGTAAACTATGTGTGCCGGCAGGCACCTAGGGTGATACTTACCAAGTGATTCAGTTCAACATGAAAAGTGAACAGTCAGGAATTCTTATCCCTTAAAATGCATTTATTTTCAAACATCAGATGACCTTAATAACGACAGAGAATCCAATGGCCATTAAGAATTCACGTCCTCAAGTGTAATATTCTCAAATGAACTAACTGGTTCTAGCTAGCAAACATCAACGGTATTAGAGGAAACCAGGGCAGCAAATACAACGAGAAAATCAAATTTTCCTTCTTCCTCACAGGGATGTTAGCCCGAGACCCAGGAAATCTTCTGAACGTTAATATCTAGTGAGGAGTGCTTTTCCGTACCAAGGAACGCTGAACTGATTTGCAAACCACCTTCGGAAAGCAAGGAGCCATTATTTCGCAAGTCAGAATAGACACAATTACTTTTTTGTAATAGCACAGGAAATATAAGTAGTAGCTGGTAGTCAACAAATTCGTAGGAATAAACCAACCGTATCTGTTAACATTTATACAAAATTACCTCTGGCATGCTGATTAGAGTTGATCAAATAGTGCAAAACGTTTCCGCCAGTTGTGCGAAGTTGAAAAGGACTCTCCTTGTTCAGAGAAAAATTAAAAAGGTTACGAGTACCCTGAGACACTGAGCAAACCCCTAAAAGGTGTCTAGAGTTTAGGGCTGGCCACCACCCCACACTGACATTTGTAAAGGCCCTTCTCATTACTGCGGGACTGGACAGGACAGTGTCTTGCTTCACTGGTACACGGGAGCTACCGACATTTTTGAAATGCCTCATTAGACATTCGGCAGCACAGCATTGCCTTCAGAAAGCACAATTTCTGCTTTCTGATTCTTCATACATTTCTTCTCTTTTGCTCTGGGAAAAAGACTTTCTCCTTGAGGCTTTGGAAGCTGTGGAAATCTAGAGTTTTCTAAACTCTAGACTGCAGTTTAGGAAGATTTATTGAGTGTCTATAAAATATGCAAATAATTTCATATTTAATGGCTGCCATGTCATTCTGGCTTTTCGTTATTCTATTCTTAAAAGAGTCGCCTTGACAAAATACATTATTTTATAAAAATAATTGAAGAGTTTCTTTCTCATTATAAAAGCAGTATAACTTTATCACAGAAATTTTGAAAAGCACAGGAAGTGATAAAAATAAAAATGAAAATTTATATTTCCATTGCTTGGGGATAACTACTTATGACATTTCGATACTGGTCACATTTTCATAATTTCCATGGGTTCCAGACAGAGTGAGGTCTGGATGACCCAAATGAGAATTTCTCCTGCTGGGAGCATTTTGGAGGGCACACACCTGGGACAGTACGTGTAGTGGTATCTGCTGGGTCTCGGATCCATCTCACTCTGGGACCTGTGATTTCTTTGATACTTCTTACCTTTTGCTATCTAGATTTACTGACCCAGATTGTTTGGTTCTATGTGGACTTGGTTTCTGGCTTGTCCAAAGACAAGGATGTGGGCACAATGATGTCAAAGCTGAGATGTGTACCATGTGGTATAGGCCAGTATATTGGATGAAAGGATGGATTTGAATATTTGAGGGTCAGGAGGTGTTGATAAATACACCACAGGTATCAATAAATGTGCAGAAGAAGGGTTAGAAATCTAGGGATTGGGAGGAACTAATAAAATAATAGCTACGTGGAAATCCTGAGTGCTCTCAAAGGAGATGTAAGTCATCAATCAAAGAGTCAGGGAGTGACTTGTGAATGTTAAAAGAAAACTTCAGTAACTCCTAGTCATGATGACAAAATTTAACATTCAAAATGATGGGGTGAATTACCTTGTCTGGCAGAGGAGTTTCTGTGTACCTGGTGACTGACAAATAAATGCCATTTCCATTCACTTCTATGAACTTATCTGGATGGAATTTTCCATATATAGTGTTTTGAGACACGAACTTTGTGTGTCTTCTCAGAAACACTTAACTGCTCCCTTCTTTTTCTCTTTCTTGATCTGCATCCACTCCTCCGCTTTCAGACGTGGACACTGCAACCCAGAACTGCAGGGGCGGCACCTGCCGCAGGTGTGAACCTCAATCAGCAGAAAGCAGGAATCAGCAGGAGCCAGGTGTGAGTCTTCCTTGCAAACTGCCTGGAGAAGGAGTCCCACACGCCCAGCAAACCCACCTGCCGAGAGAGCTGCTGTGTCCCTTGCAGATTCATTCTGACTTGGTAGCCAGCACAGATCTCTTTGCTTTGCAACTTCCTTTGCCTGACTTCCCTTTTCCCCTTATTTGTACTCTCCTGGGTTTGCATTCGCAAATAAAATCAGAACTTTAATCCTTGCCTCAGGCTCTGTTTTCTAGAGCAGCAATTCTCAAATTTTAATGTGGGTACAAATCACTTGGGGATCTTGTAAAATAAAATACAGATTCTGTGTCAGCAGATCTAGGATGAACCCTGAGATGCTACATTTCTAACAACTTTCCAAGTCAACCCATACTGTTGATCCTTTACATAGGAAGGTTCTAGAAGACAGAGTAAGACAGAACTCATCATCACTACAATGTAAGCTCCTAGAGGGTCAAGACTTTGCCTAGATAGATAGATAGATAGATAGATAGATAGATAGATAGATAGACAGCTTTATCTATAAACAGATATTTCACTGTTCTTTTCCCTGAATCTAGAACAGAGCTTGGAACATAGGAAGTGCTCAGTAGGTATTTGTTGACTGAATAATAAATGAATAAATTCTCCAGATGACTTCAGTAACTCCCAGTATTGATGAAAATTTCTAATTCGGACATTCAAAATTATAGGGTGAATTACACTGTCTGGCAGTGGGTTTTCTGTATTTCTGGTGACTGGTAAATGAATGCTTGCAGTTGATTGAATGTTTCTATCCCTCCAACATGTGTATGTTGATTTCCTAACCTCCAAGGTAATGGCATGATGCGGTGGGTTTGGGAGGTGATTAGGTTATGAGGGTGGAGTCCCCATGAATGGGATTAGTACCCTTATTAAAGGGACCCCAGAGAGATCCCTTGCCCCTTCTGTCATGCGAGGTTATAGCAAAAAGATAGCCATCTAGAAAGCTGGCTCTTACCAGACACCAAATCTGCTGGCACCTTGATCTTGGACTTTCTGGCTTCCAGAACCATGAGAAATAAATTTCTGTTATTTATAAGCTACCCAGTCTATGGTATTCTGTTATAGCAGCCTGAATGGACTAAGGCAATGCTGAATGCCAAATACAGCTAGGCATTTATAGTCCCCCAGCATCAAGGGTTAAAGGCCAAAAGCCAATTAAATGTAAGAGTTACATTTCAGAAGTTGGCTGCTGGTTTGGAAGCACTGTTGGATAGTACTGAGGTGTCTGGTTCAGGAAAGCTTCTGTTAGGTTTCCAGAGGCCAACCTTCCCTTTAAAAGCCTGGTTGTCTTCTGTCAGGTGCTAGAGAACAAAGGGAAGCGTGCTTAAGATCCATTATATTGGTAGCATCTCATGTTTACTCATCCAGAACTTCATTTTTCATATAATACCTTTTATTATAGAGGGTAAATGGCAGTTTTCTGCTGAATTTTAAAATAGTGCATCATGTATAATTCATAAAAACTGCCAGTGGCATCAACATCCTCCTCTGGTATTCGTCCTACTTAAGAGATGTTACACGTTAGACTTTTGTGATAGGTGTTATGTCTGTTATTGGATATAACTGACCTTGTCCTACTGTCCCTTCCATTGCTACCAACAATCATTTGGACATTTAAGACTTTTTAGCTGACAGTGTCAGCAGGTATTCTTTTCTTGTTACACTTTTACTATTATAGAGACACAGAAACAGTTGAATAGTGTTTTCACATAAAGAGTTCCTGTTGAAGGGCTGATAGTAACTATGCTACTATATGTCACTGAAATTTTTTCTAGATGACAGCATCAAGGTCAAGCTCTTGTCTTTGAATTTGATGGAATTTCCAAAGACTACAAGAAGAGTTTCCAGCCGGAATTCTCATTTGGAAGTACTCCCTATTACAGTGGTTCCCAAAGTGTGGTCCCTGTAATAGCAGTATCTACATCACCCTGGAACTTATTAGAAATGCAAATTTGGGGGCTCTGTGGTGGTTTACCCGCCTAGTTAGCTGGTAAAACACTATTTCTGAGTGTATCTGTGAGGGTGTTTCCAGAAGAGATTAGCATTTGAATCAGCAGACTGAGGAAAGAAGATGTGCCCTGACCAAAGTGGGCAGGCATAGGCCAGTCCACTGAAGGCCCAAATAGAGCAAAAGATAGAGGAGGGGTGAATTCTCTCTCTCCTCTTGAGCTGAGATGTTCATCTTCTCCTGCCCTCAGACACTGTGGAGATTCTCAGGCCTTCAGACCTGGACTGAATTATCCAACCAGCTTTCCTGGGTCTCCAACTTGCAGATGGCAGATTGTGGGACTTCGTAGCCTCCATAACCATGTGAGCCAATTCCTATAATAGATCTCCTCATATAGATCTATGTATATCCCATTGGTTCTGTTTCTCTGGAGAACCCTAATAGAGGCCCCATCCCAGGCTCATTAAGTCAGAAACTCTGCAGGCTGATTTAACAAGTCCTCCAGGCAATTGTGATGCATGCTAAAGTTTGAGAACCACTTCTCTATTGGATATCTTCCTGTCTCTAAAAGATGGTTTTGATGAGAAATATTAAGGTACTCTAGAATCCAGAGATAAACTGAGTACAGAATGGTCTACATAGGGATAATTGAAGATTTAAGGTATAGAACAGCGTTTTCAGAACTGAGCTTCAACTATATATAGTACCATAGAGAGGTACTCACTAAAAATTCATAAGCCTTGACTCCACTCACACCTAGTGAACTAGAGTGTTTGGGTCAGTGCTGACTGCCTCTTAAAGGGCACTCCAGGCAGTTCTGAGGCACCAAGTATGATAACCATAGAATAAAGTATAACTCATATTAACATCAGTTATCTCTGGGTGATGGGACCAAGAATTATATTTATTTTCTATATACTTTTGAATTTTCTGAGTTGGATGCAAGGATCATATATTACGTTTATAATCAGAAAATAACAAGGAAATCATTTTAAAAGGGTAAAAGCAGACTGAATAGCATTAAATTGTCTTGAAGTTCTGAGAACTTGAGGGATTTACGTATTTTCCTTCTATTACTAATGTCAGAGTGGTGAGGAGCTTAGATTCTGGAGTAGGATTGCCTGAGTTCAAATCCTAGAGGCCTTATTACTATTTGTGTATCTCTCTCCCTAAAGCCTCAGTTTCCTCATCTCTCAAGCAGAAAGAGTAATAATAGTGTCTATTTCATAGGGTTGCTGTGAGAATCAAATGAGATTACATACTACAGTGCTTCGCACATAGTGGCAACTCAAACCATTAGCTATCAGTAATACAAGGACATCTATCTTTTATGGATATTTATGACACTATGTTTTATGGCTATCCTTAGCTCTATTTTCTGTAGGAGCATATACTAATCAATCAATCCATTTTTATTGTAATGCTTAAAAAAACTGGCCATAATTCTAGGTGGAAGATGTCCCTCTTCATGGATAGTAACTCTTCTGCCTCACCTGGCCTCCCACCCCTCTCCTCTGACTCTTGTCCCTGCCACGACTCTCACTTTCCCTCCTCTTGACAAAAAGCCGTATCTTAGCCCTTTGTCCATCCAGTGACCAATGCTTTCATTTTTCCACTTCTCCCCTTTTAGTGTGATGTCAGTTACCTTTACCATATTTCTTTGACCCCCAAACATTGCAACTGCCATTTACTTCTGTGCATTTAAAAAAGCTTTGCTAAATTCTCTTAGATCTAAAGTTCAGCATCATCACTTGTTTTTCTTTTTTCATCTTGGACATAATTAATGATTTGGGCTTCTGAGGCTCTATCAAATAGAACACATCCGAGTCTCAGATTAAGAAAGGATTTTTGAAAAAAATCATTCCTGGGTTTGTACATCCAGGGGAGGGACCGATGCTGTGCCTGCTGCAGCCCCGCGGGGTGCTCCTGCAGCTGCTGTTTGTAGGTACCCAGCTACACTTCTCTTTTCAAAGAGAGATTTGTATGTGTCAAAGGCTTAGCACCTAATTGGGATTTTTCCTCCTGATTTAATCAGAAAATTGTAAAGCATCGAGAAAAGGAGCTTAGGAGAAAGATTTATCAACTTTCTACTTCTGGACACTTTTATATTGAAAACAAATACTTTAAGGCAGCAGTTTTTCAGATTTTTCCATGCATGAGAATCACCTGGAGGGCTGCTAGAGATTGAATGCTGTGTCCCCCCCAAACTCATATTTTGAAATCCTAGCCCCTAAGTGATGGTATTAGGAGGTGGGGCCTTCAGGAGGTGGTTAGGTCATGGTGGCAGGGCCCTCATGAATGGGATTGGTACCCTTATAAAGGAGACCCCCCAGCGCTCCCTCTGCCCCTCCGCCTCGGGAGGTTACAGTCGATGAGGAAGTGGGCCCTCGTCAGACACGAAATCTACCAGTGACCTTAGACTTCCCAGCCTCCAGAATTGTGAGAAATAAATTTCTGTTGTTTAAAAGCCACCCAGTTTATGGTGTCTTTGTTACAGCAGCCCAACTGGACTAAGACAAGGGCTTATTAAAATACAGGCTGCTGGGCCCCACCTCCGAGTTTCTCATTCAGTTGGCCTAGGATGAGGCCTGAGAATTGCCGTTTGTAACAAGTCCCCAGGTGACGCTGATGCTGCCGGCTCAGGAACCTCATTCGGAGAACTACTCTCTTAGAGAACCGATTTGTGAGAATCTTGAGAACTTGGTTTCCCTAAAAGGGAAGGAAAACCAGTGTTAGGTATGCTAGGAGCCCTCCAGTCACTCTTTTCTCTGTTTCTCTTTCTCTCTCTTTTCTTCTCCTGCTTATTATTACTCAGATTTGCCAATTCCAGCCGGAGAAACTGTTTGTTCCCATTCCCAGTAAATTTCAGAGAACCTCATCAAAGAATCAAAGAAATTTCTGTTGCCCTAGAAAAACTGATTACTAGTTTACCAATGATTATAATCTTAGCAGCAAAATGTAAAATTTAGCTCTACTGATCCCAACCTCTGTATTTTCGCCTACTTATTTCTCATCCCCACATACCTTTCTACGGTCAGTGTCCATGGTTCATCCCTACTTTCGGCTTTTACACTCGTAGCTTCCTCTGGCCTGAACATCACTCCGTTCCCTCTCTATCCATGTCCGTAACTTCTTTCAAAACACAGTTTTCTAGGATTCGATGTCTCCAAAATGCCTGTCTTTAGAAACTTTCACTCATACAAATAATTCACTTGCTTTGCTTTCCAGTGGGTAAATACATTTCATAGTTCTTTTACTTCATTTTCCATTATTTTCTAGTATCTTCTGGCCGATTTGTCTTGTTTTTCATTTTGCCATCTTCCTCTGACCACAGCCCTCTTCCCCTAAAACCAGCAAATTACAGGGAATCAAAGCTAATGATAGCATCTCCTTTCATTGCCTAAGGTTCTCGGCAAAGGATGCAGGAGGTGGCAGACAACAGGTTATCCTTGAATGAGAGACCAAGGGGAAGCAGGACAGCATCCACACTCCCATTTCCGGCAGTGACTGAACACCTCTAAATATCTTGGCTTCAGCGGCCCCCAGATCCCAAAAGTAACCTGTTCTCTCTTCTGTTCCACTTAGAACAAGCGCAATTACCATGCTTAAGAAGGTAGCAGAGCCAGAGGGTAGTTGCTTTCGTATTGTGCTTAATTTCTGCTTCCACGTTCAGAGAACATATTATGCAGCTACTGTGAGACAGCACCTGGTCTGTTTACTAACACAATATTATAAAAGTAAGACATAATTAAAAAAGAAAAAAGAACTGGATGACTGAGCCCCAAGACAAAACTCAACCACAGATTATCACCTCACACTCATAATTACCACAATAATTTGAGTGTGGAATAGATGCCAAATGGTTCAGGCCAGCCAGGTTAGAGTCCCCCGCTGCGCGGATGAACCTGTCGGGTGCATCTTAACACTGCATTGCTCTGAGGATCGAAAGCACAGCAAGGGTCCTCGTGAAGCTGGCAGCAGCCAATAAACTCAGGGGCTCACAGGCTTCCAAGAGCAAAGTACATTCTGCATTTGTTTTATGGGAATGATTTATTCTATTAGATCGTGGTGTTTACGTTTTTACTACCTTCTCTAGTAACCTTTTTTTTTACTTTGATGTTCAACCTGTGTACTCAAAAGCTCTGGCAGAAGCTGGGTAACCAAGCTTTGCCTGATTTCTGGCCTGTTCTCCCCATCCAGCCAAGAACCTCTGTGAGGATCTCGAAGCACCTCTTGCAAATCTCTATGGCCCCCACAGAGCAGAGGTTAAAAAGCAACACTGATACCTTATCGATTAACAGCAAGAGCAAATCACTAAATATGAAGACACTGGGATACAATCCCAAGTTTTTCGCTATTCATTCACTTGAAAGCTAGATTTATTTATGGGGAAGAAGGCACACTTATTATAAACCAGTCTGTGAACAGATTTCTATCAATTCTAAACATTTAGACTTGGTTCTTTGAAGCCTATTCTGTCCAAACTAGGTAGTGTGTATGAAAATATATATATAGAAAATAAAGTTCCATTAACCATAAAAATTACTGTTGGGGCCGGTCGGGTGGTGTAGTATTTAGATTTGCATACTCTGCTACTGTGGCTGAGGTTTGTGGATTTGGATCCCGGGTATGGACCTGTGCACTGGTCAACAAGCCATGCTGTGGTGCTGTCCCACATACAGAATGGAGGAAGACTGGCACAGATGTTAGCTGAGGGACCATCTTCTTCAAGCAAAAAGAGGAAGATTGGCAACAGATATTAGCTCAGGGCCAATCTTCCTCACAAAAAAAACAAAAACAAACAAAAAATTACTATTAAAGCATTCATTCAGCACAGTGTGGGTATTTGCAGCATAATAAAAAGAGAGTTGGAACCAGAAAGACATGGGATGAAATTCCAATTCTGTTATTTACCAGCTAGTGGCCTTGGCAAGTCTTTCAACGTCTCTGCATGTCAGTTTCTGAGTTTTAGAAAAGAATTTAAAAAAAGAATGCTGATAATAGTATATTTTAGAGTTAACTGCGAGGTTTAGATATTAACTAGTCATCCAACTTCCTGTTCTGTGTCTCATGAGTGATTAGCTAAGATTAGAACTGCTTTCCCCTTGAAACTACCGAGACAGAGAAATAAACATTTCCTGTTCATGTGAGATTTTCCCTGTTGCAAAATCCCCACTAGAAATCCCCCATTTGGAACTTGTCTACTCCTTCCTTAGTCTTTCATGACTATTGCAAAACCATTCTGTAGAGACACACTCTGATATTTGGATCTGGGGTGCTCTCCCTACTCCAATAGCCCAAATAAAATCAATTTTCTTACTTTTCTGGGTTTTGTCTCTGATGATATTATATATGTAAAGTGCCTAACACAGAATTGGCCCTCAGTAACTGGAAGCGTTTGTTAAGAACCTTCTATAAACAGTGCTCTGAGTATAACCTATGGAGGGCACAAGGATGAGCAGAACACATCTTCTGCACCGGCATCTGCTGAACCCAGTAACAATTCCATATATTTATGATGCTCAAATCTTATTTTTGTTCAGTTTTCCTGACTCCCATGACGATAAGCTAATTTTGGTAGTTCAGCAAACAGTATGAATTAACTCACAAACTATTTTAACATGAACTTTATAGTCATCTATTCATAAAAACTATAAATAGAGTTGAGCTTGATATGCACACCGATTCTTTAAGACGTAGTTGAGAAGGCTCTGTCTGCATGAACCTTCTCTAATTTCTGCAGTCAGAAATAATTTCATCTGTGTGGTCCAGCTTGCATTTTTCTTTACTTTTTTTTTTTTGAGGAAGATCAGCCCTGAGCTAACTACTGCCAATCTTCCTCTTTTTGCTGAGGAAGACTGGCCCTGAGCTAACATCCATGCCCATCTTCCTCTATTTTATACATGGGACGCCTACCACAGCATGGCTTGTCAAGTGGTGCCTTGTCCGCACCCTGGATCTGAACCGATGAACCCCGGGCCACCGAGAAGCGGAATTCACGCTTAACTGCTGCGCCACTGGGCCAGCCCCTCTTTACTTTTCTAATACCATCTTTCACTATATGCTCTACATCAGTCTTAGTTGTGTACGTGTCTGATTTTCTCCCTAGATTTTATGTTGCTTGAGACTAGGTACTGAGCCTTATTTTCTCTGGCATGATGTTGATCCTTTAGTACTCTTTGATGCCTTGGATCATACTAACCAGGCAGTGTGCATATGAATACTTCTTTATAAAATGTTAAAGTCAACACTGAGAAGACTAAGTAATCAAGACAGGATAATAGAGAATGGGGTAAAAAAAAGGGGAGGGGGTAAAAGATAACTAACAATGCTTTGAGAAATCTAACAAGGCAAAATTACAGAGGAAACAAATGCATCCTGAATAACTTTCAAATAGAGAACATATTATTTCAAGTCTACATATCTTTAGTACACAAAGGTTTGGATAAGGTAGATTATAATCAAGGTCTTTAGAAATCTTACCTACACTGACAAGTCAGAATCAGGAAGTGATAATAACGGTAAGGTTGTGAGACACAGTGTTCCTTTCAAGAGCAGGTCACCAGTGGAATGCTAGTAAATGTTAACAACCTACTCTCAGGGGAGAGGGAGCCCTGGTTTATAGCACTGCCAACTTCTATGGGGTAAATATTCCCACCACGGCTGATTTTAAGCTATCAACATGACACTCAATGTCAGTTTGGGAAGAGATGCACACAATCGGCTCTCCCAAACCAGTGAGAGCTGGTTCCATCACACGACTGCCAGTTCCCTCTCTCCTGACCTTCCTTCCAACAAGGAGGAACGAAGCTATAGCAGGTTCAGGGGAAAGGGCAGCCAAGGAACAGGGCTCCATGTGGAGTTTTGTTCCTCAGTTTCCCTTTGGGATTGACTTTTGGAGACAATGGATTACTTCCAATTCATACGCTCCATATCACTTTTCAGTGCAACCTGAAAATCCAAGAATCACTTTAGAAATAAAATGAAAATCTACCATCTTCTTTTAAGCCACTGATGAAAATGTTAGGAAGATTTGCTTTGAGATAAATGTTCCTCTCAATTTAAGAAAACGACATGAGTTTAGCTTCTCTGAATCTTACAGAAACTATAAAGTTATACATGAGAAAGACTGAAGCCGCTGAATTGTCAGGAATTTTAGTTTCTCCACTATTATACTAAGCTGTAACTTTCCAGCTACAAGTTACAGCTCATCAGTTGAGCCAACATTTGCTTATAAAAAATCTATGTGCTTGGGGGCTGGCCCCATGGCCGAGTGGTTAAGTTCGCGCGCTCCGCTGCAGGCGGCCCAGTGTTTCGTTAGTTCGAATCCTGGGCGCGGACAAGGCACTGCTCATCAGACCACGCTGAGGCAGCGTCCCACATGCCACAACTAGAAGAACCCACAACGAAGAATACACAACTATGTACCGGGGGGCTTTGGGGAGAAAAAGGAAAAAATAAAATCTTTAAAAAAAATAAAAAAAAAAAAAAAAAAAAAAAAAAAAAAAAAATCTATGTGCTTGTTTTCTCTTAACACAAAATATGCTGAAATAAAATGAAAAAATTAGCATGGTTCTGAGCACTTATGCAAATTAGTGAGGGCTCAAAGACCCATGGCTAGGAATGAATCAGATCTCAAGACGTGCAACTATTAATAAAAATGTAATATAGCAGCCCAGGCCCGGAACTTGTTCAGGGTCATCACCATCGGATGCATCATCACCCTGACATCTTTCAGCCTGGCTTGGGCTGGTATAAACAATAAGCCCATGGAGTTTCCTGGATTTATCTTCAAGGATATGCAGATGAAATCCAGCTTTTTGCAGCACATACTCTGCCTGTGGCATTTAATAACACTGAAAAATCCCTAAGAAAACCTTCCTGGAATAACTCAGAGAGGTACTAAAGTTAAAAATAAACCTTATTTTCTAAGTTTAGCTAGAATGGCTTGGGAGAGCACCCTCCCAGCAAGGGTTATAAAAGTTATTTTGGTTCCAACTCTATATTTTAGAACCTTAGAGGAATGATTTATGTTCCTAGTTTGCATTTTCAGAATCTGGTATCATTTTAAGCTACATATATAAGAATAAGAATTTTTAATCACAACCCAGTTGGATAATCTTTCCGTGTTCCCACTTGTACAACTGCCGCACCGAGTGTGGGCTGGCATGATCCTCTGTAAATGGCATCATCAACCAGCAAGAGACAGAAAGGAGACTGGCCTATAGTCTGGTACTGAGGTGGCTGGCAGAGCAGTGAAGAGAGGGACATGTCTACACAGCTGGCTCCTGCCAGGGCCACTTTGTGCACTACTATCATTACAGAGGCTTTCCTGGGAGCCCTCAGAAGGCATACACATGGTAAAATCCCAAACATTTAGATTTATGTTCAATAATTCCATTTAAAATATAAGCACCAACAACAGAATGAATTTGACGTGAAAACTTAAAATGTTGGCGCTCAACACTAAGAAGTGATGCACAGGCTTGCTAGATCTTCAGACAGGCAATGGCTCCGGGCAGGTTTGAATTTCATCATTTAAACTGGAACAGAAAATGAAGACTCGTTGGATTGTCTTTTGTAGGGTGCCCTGAGAATTTAGCTTCAAAACCATTCAAGAACTCAAGAGTAGATAAAAGTTTGACAGGAAAGTTTAGTGGACAGTCCACTAAACTTTTTAAGGGGGCAAGGGGTGCCCAGAATCTCAACCTTATATCTCTCTGACGAATTCACATCTTACTCGTCTTGGTGGGAAGCAAAGACCACTCGTCACTTGAAAAGCCTGTTATGGACTGAATGTTTGTGTTCCTCCAAAATTCATATGCTAAAACCCTACCCCTCAGCGTGACGGTATTACTAGATGAGGCCTTTGGGAAGTAATCAGGATTAGAAGAGATCATGACAGTAGAATCCTCATGAATGGGATGAGAGTCCTTGAAAAGACCACAGGAGAGCTTGCTTCCTCTCTCTGCTCTCTACCATGTGAGGATACAAGAAGCTGGCTGTCTGCAACCCAGAAGAGAGCTCTCTCCAGAACCCTGCCAATGTTTGCGCCTTGATCTCAGACTTCCAGCCTCCAGAACATTGAGAAAGAAATTTCGGTTGTTTATAAGCCACCCAGTCTACAGTATTTCTGTTTTAGCAGCCCAAATGGACTACGACAGAGCCAAGATTGCCAAATGCTCATTTTCTAAACTTCCTTGAGGCTAAGACATGAACACATGGCTTAGACTCAGCCGATCAGACATATCCCACCTCCCCTCCCTGCTCCTCACCTCCACATCTTAGACTAGCGATGTCAAGAGGCAGGAACAGGGGAGAAGCCACTTTGGAGACAGTAGCAGGAGCAGCAGCTACATCCAATCTCCAGGAGCAGGTGGGTCCAGCAGGGTGTCCAGCGGTTGGGTGCAGCTCTGGTGCCCAGTGCTTAAGCAGCACCAGTAGCTCTGCTTTCACCAGATGGATTCCATGGCATGAATCTAGGCTCTGTTTCTAGCTTCTTCCAATGTCCTGAAACTAGCTACCTGGTGGTTCTTTGAGCTCCCCATGCCTTTTCAACAAATTTCTTTTCTGCTGTAAACAGCCAGTCACTTTTACCGCTAGCAACTAAACTCCTTGATTATTACAAAATAAAGTCAAAAAATTTATTTCTCAAAACAGTTGTTAGATTCCTCCCCCAAATTAGATAACTTCTGCTTTCTTCTAAATGGGCTTTCATATGCAACCATATTTTAAAAATAAATGGCCGCCTGGTAGTGTTTTCTATGCTTTCCTGAAGATGACCTCTCTTAGCTTCACTAAAATCAGCTCAAGGATCTTCTATTTCCTCATCTCTCCCTGACTCTCTCCGCCTCTCATTTTTAAGAATCTACTTTCCCTCCGAGTAAGTGAAGAGTAAAATTCACCTGATCCTTCCTTTTCTCTAGGTATTTGTCATTCTTCTGCTGCCCCAACCTAGTCTGAGGCCCCAGTCCAACACCCTCCATCCCATCACCTGTGTTTAATCACAGGCCTCCTACAGTGATTCCTCCCAGAGGCGTCTGGATCCTCCCTTCTTACTGCCATTTTTGTGGCCCATCTCTACCTGGGATACTGCGTACTACGAATTTTCACCTTGTAGAAGTGGTTCTTCTACCACTGCATGAAGAGGACGTTTCATAAGGACCTGAACATTCTGATGGTTCTGGTTTGGTGCCCCAAACATTGGATCCTCTGTCTTTCCAGTTCACTCCCAAATCGCTTATTGATTTTAGCATGAAGACTAATAGGACCCTCTGACATACACAAAGCCTAACAAAACAAGAATAGTACTACTAGATTGAACAAAAGCTGGTAATTGATTAGCAGTAAAATAGAGAAAAAACACATTAAAAGTATAGGCAAAAATTATTCCCCTATATTTTGAAACTGTTCTGGAATGATACTGTGAATTCAAGACTTCAAAACATTTGTCACAGAGTAACCCATCTTTGTGTGGAGGTGGAATGGCTCATCAGATAGGAAATTTTGTAAAGTTGCCAATTTCCATCAAAGAATATTGACTTATTCCCTAATCAAAACTTTTCTAAAGCAAATGGATTTGTTTCCAACCAACATTCCTAAATGCCTGCCATCTAGGTCCTTGCCGGGGAATATAATCTTACACCCTCTACCGTCCAGTTTAGTTAAAAATCTGGTTGAGACAGGTGATATTTGGGGAGGATTGTTTAAACAATTTCTTCCAAATATTCTAAGTGATATCTTTAGAACAAGCAAAAAATTACCTTATTGGACCATAGTTTTCTGTCTTCTTACAGATTTACTTTTGCCTTCATAAAGACTTCAGCCTTTATGGAGGGGCGAAAGTAACAGAAATAAAATCCATCACCACAGTTTCTTCAGGAGTGGTGGTGTCGATATTTTCTGGTTCAGATGGTCATTCCTTCCTAATGAAACTTCATGTGAACTCAACAACACAAAAATGAACAACTCAATTAAAAAAAATGGGCAAAGGATCTGAACAGACATTTTTCCAAAGAAGATATACAGATGGCCAACAGGCACATGAAAAGATGTTCAACATCACTAATTGTTAGGGAAATGAAAATCAGAACTACACTGAGATATCACTTCATGCCCATCAGGATGGCTATTTTTAAAAAGACAAGAAATAACAAGGGTTGGAGAAGATGTGGATGAAAGGGAACCCTCGTGCACTACTGGTGGGAACTTAAATTGTTGCAGCCACTATGGAAAACAGTGTAGAGATTCCTCAAAAAATTAAGAATAGAACTACCATATGATCCAGCCATTCCACTTCTGGGTATTTATCCAAAGAACATCAAAACACTATTTTGAAAGGATATTTGCACCCCTATGTTCATTGCAGCATTATTCACAACAGCCAAGGCTTGGAAACAACCTAAGTGTCCCTCAATGGATGAATGGATAAAGAAGATGCAGTATACGCACACACACACACACACACACACACACACACACACACATATATGTAATGGAATACTACTCAGCCACAAAAAAGACAGAACCTTACCATGTGTGACAACATGAATGGACCTTGAGGGCATTATGCTAAGTGAAATAAATCAGATGGAGAAAGTCAAGTACTGTATGATTTCACTCATATGTAGAAGATAAAAAGCCATAACAACAAACAAACACATAGATATAGAGAATAAATTAGTGGTTACCAGAAAGGAAGTGGGGAGGGAGGGGGGTGAAAGGAGTAAAAGGGCACATGTGTACAGTGACAGACGGCAGTTAGACTTTGGGTGGTGAACATGATGTAGTCTGTATAGAAACTGAAATATAATTATGCATACCTGAAGTTTATATAATGTTATAAACCATATTACCTTGATTTAAAAAAAAAGAAACTTCACGTGAGAAATGCCTTTTAGCCACATACTCATGTATACAAAGAAACCTTTGCTTTCCCAGAAGGTGTTTCTTCTCTTTAATAATAAGAATTTGTAACTGACATATATGCCTTTTGCCTTTGCCTACTGGGAAGTTAAGATGCAATAATGAGACTCAAAGAAAGAACTATGAAGGATCTTATTGCCTAAGTATTTGTATTTTTTTCCTCTAGCCTTACTTATCTTTACGATAGATGTGTTTATGTGTATAAATATACATGTACAAATGTGTGTATTTATACATATATTTTGGTTCTTTCATTTTAATTCAGCCATTATTTTGTGATTTATTCATGCTATAAGCTGCAGCAAACCTTTTGTGAAAGGTAGAATATGAATAAATATATAAGCATTAAAAATGTGGCCAAATAGTATGTTAGGGTGGACTTTAGCCATTATCACTATTAACAGTAATTACTTAGTAAGCATATACTACTATGTGTGCAAGGCATGTGACGGCTGAGAAGATAACAGAGCCTAAGGCAAAGCTCCTGACCTCAGGAATCTTGGGATCTAATTGAGATAATAGGGCTGCTACATAAGAATACAATATAATAAATATACTATACTATAAGAAATTATATAGATATACACACATATAGATGTGCGTGTGTGTATATGGACAGGCCAAGTAGTAGTATCCTTCCTGCTTAAGAGAGGAAGAAATTAAAACAGAAGGTCATCTCCACAACCATGTCCCCCAAGAATGCAACTCCCCCCTCCTTATTGATCTCTGCTGTCCCCAGTGAGGCCTAGGCAGACTCAGACTTTCCCCAGGCCCCTCTAAATCCAGGATGAGTTTGTTTAAAACAACAACAACATTTCAAGATTGCTAATCTAGCTATCATTTTGATATGTACCACAAAAGGGAGAGTTATTTTATTTTCAGGGACTTTTTTATTACACATTTTAAAACATTTTAAAATTTTAAGTTTTTTTTTTACTGTGACAGTAAGAAATAAATTTGACTTCACAACTTAGAATGTCCACACACTCACACAACTGAAACATGTTTCAGAAAACACTATCAATCCTTTCTGTGCGACAGCCCATTTTCTACTCCATTTTGTTCCACTTTATTTCTTAAAACATTCTTATTATGACCTGTTAAATTCAATTTAGTATAAATAGCATTGTTTTAAAGAAAAAGGAAGTTCAAATTTTCAAGGGGCAAATGTTTTAATTTTCTGAAGGAAAATTATTCTTTTAAAGATCAAAGGAGATTGAGTCAACTTCAGTTGGATGATACAGCATACTGCTTCTTATCTCATAAGTATTTGCTCAGAAATGCAAAATATGTAGAGTTATGATTCATGCAATTCTCCCTCAGGGACGAAAACACGTCCCCACGTTGTATTCCCAGTAGGAACACATCAACCCACACACGCAAATCAAATTTCTAATGCCTTTAGTATTAGTGTCTCCAGGTTCTAAATATGGGCTTGACTTATAATTCAGCTTCTCTCTAGCCTTGGTTATAATGAACTTAAAGAAGATTTTTATATGTGCATATAATTCAGTAATTCTGAAAACTGCATCACTACTGACTAATCAGTGATGACCTTAATCTTAGATTTCTACAGAGAAAAAATAAATTGTTCAGGATCCAAACGAAAAAAAACCCTCTTTCATTAACTGACATCACGGTTAATCACCCAACTTAAATAAAGAATTTGGAAAGTAAAATGTTACTATTATTAATAACTGCTCAAACAATAGTCAAAATTGTGAATGGAAACATCTCCAATTTGCCAACATAACCCTTAGGCTTATTCATGCCAGAAACATCTCACCTGGGTCTTAAGATCCCCTAGAAGATTAAGTAAGTTATAGGCTTTTTACCATGTCAACTCTAGGATAATACTTAATTCTTATCGTGTATTTGCAGTGCTGGATCACATTGGACAGAAATCCCTACCTTTAACAGATACTTCTGTTCTAGCCACAATCAGATCACATTAACTTCCCAGCCTACCTATTAATATCCGACCAAATTAGAGCTTGGTGAGCTTCTGGCAGGTTTGTGACACTGGGCCTGAAACGTGCAATTTTAACTAATTATAGAAATTCTGGGCAGGAAGCCCTCTGAAAAGATGATCAGCTTCATTCCTTTCTTTTGAAACTTTGAAATCACTCCAAACCAAGAGTTCTCTCTTCTTTTTAACTTGAAGAGAAGAAAGGATATTAGCATGACAGATCGCTCACTATGTAACTGGAACCATACTAGGTCCATTACACCTGTGATCTCATTTAATCCTCACATCTTAATGTAGTAGGAATTTTTATCTCTATTTCACAGAGCGGAAGCTAAGGCTCAGAAAAAGTAAGCTGATCAAGGACAGACAGTGGATGTTAGAGCTGGGATCTCACTGAGAGTCCGACTCCAGAAACTAACGCTTCTCTGTTTTCTCTCCCAGCAGTGGGCTGCAGCAGAGCGAACAGTCTCGCGAGAGCTGAGGGAGCACATCTCATCCCAACTCCACATTCAGTGATGGCACATCAATAGTGGGACTATATATACAGTGCAAATGGCAAACACGACAAATCAGGGCTTTCTCTTTGGAAAGTCGTTGACCAGCACACAGCCACCTATAACGTTTGTATTTAATATTTCACAAATGTCACGATTGGTTGTTTTTATTGGTCAATTTTTTTTTATTTTCGAAAACAAATAATAAGAGTAGACGTATAGTATCTTTCAGTATGTTCCCCACATTTACTTCCTACGCACCTTTGCCTACCATTAAAAAAAACTTTAGAGTTGTCTAAAAGTAGTTGCAATAAGATAAGTCCCCAGGTCTCCATCATTCAGATTTAATAATTATTGACATATGCCAACCTTATTTCATTTATACTTCCCAAACACTTTTTTCTCCCCAGCTAGATTATTTTTAAACAAATCTCAGATAGTATATCATTTTATTTGTAAATATGTCACTTTGTATCTCTAAGAGACAAGCTCCTTTTAAAACATTATAATACCATTACCACACTTTAAAATTAACAGTATTCCTTAATATCATCTAATAGTCTGTCCATGTTCAACTTTCCCAGATTGCCTCAAAGCTGTCTCCTACAAAGTTGCTTTGTTCAATCAAGAACCAAAGTCCACATCTTATATTTCGATGAAATGTCTCTTAAATTTTAGTTTATCTTAAGAGGTTAATTAATTAAAATTTTTATGGTCTTATCCTCCCATTTTTTCTCTTACCATTATTTGTAGAAGAAATTGAGTCATTTGTCCTGTGGAATGTCTTATATTTTGGATTTTTCTGATTCCATGGTATCATATAACATGTTCCTCTCTTCTGTATTTCTTGAAAATTGATAGTTAGACCTAGAGGTTTGAACGGGTTTGTGTTCTCCTTTTTTGCCAAGTATATTTCGTGGGTGCGATTGTGTCTCTGCTACGGCATCACATTAGAAGATACATAATGCCTGTTGTCTCTATTTTTGCAATTAGTGAGTTTTGGTGTCCCAGCCTAATCTATCTCTTATAAAGATGCCCCATCGACATTTCACCAAATGGTTTGGGCAGTGTTGATGATCATTTCCTAGATTTATTATTTCACTAGGGGTTGCAAAACAGTGATCGCTTAGTTCTTTCATTCTTTCTGCATGTATTGGCTGGAATTCTTTCATAAAGCAGACATTTTTCTTATCAACTATTTGGTTAACCTGAATTACAGTTTGTCAGGAAAGGCAGGATAAATGTGTATTTCTTTCCCTTTATCAACCAGTGTTTTGAATGAGTTTATGCCCTCATATCCTTCAAAAGTGATCAAAGAGGATTTGGGGTTTTACTTTTTCCTATCATTATGCACTCACAGACTTTAATATATTTGATGTTTCAATAAATTTCAGTCATAATTTTATTTTTATTCTTTCAAATTGGCTTTTTAATCTTTTCAACATGACACCAGTAGTTTTTGATCGCTTCCTTGCTTTCTGGTTTATTCCAGGCTCTTGTACATTTCCTGCCCCAGTCCTAGAAATAGACATTTTTCTGAGGAGCCTGATTTCTTGCTGTGGGGAGTGGGTCTGCCCACTATTTAAACTGATTGTCTCACGCAGGAGAGATTCTCGACCTGAATACTCTGAACACTCACAGGATACAGATGAAGTGTGAAGAACTGGCAGCCAGCATCTCAAATTTTACTTCATAGAACAAAATTTGCCATCTTATAACAGGATCCATCAGGTTAAATGTATACAATATAATCTTTACCATCTCCTAACTCATTATTGATTGCTTCAAGCATATGAATGAATGACTAGCCACACAAGACTACACTGTACACACGCTTCACACATTAGCAGAGGACTGGGCAGATCCAGATTTTGTAGGACCTGAAGTCTAAACAATTGGGAGGGGCCTCTGTTTGGGAAAATGAATATGAAGTTACAAATACAAAATTAGACACGAAAGCGAATATTTAGGTTGAGGGAAAAAAAATCACTGCGAATTATAAATGCAAAAAAGCTAAAAAAAACCCCACGAAAATCACAAAATATGAAAAATAACATATTTTTATTAATTTACTCCTACATTTTTTGGTTGTGTACTCTTTGATCACCTTTCCCTATGATAATGATTTTGTGATTATCATTCTATAGAGACATCAGAAAGATAATTCAGTCTCTTCTCTAGTTTGATTGACCAAACTTTCTTTTCATTTTCAATAGTTGGGGTATTTAAAAACTTAACACAAAAACATACTCTCATCTGTAGGACTACTATGATTTGTGCCTTACTCAGGAATTTTGATAAATTCTATTTTAATCAACTGCCCTTAAAAAATGGAAAAAGGTACGATACGTTTATAATTCTACACACCAGTATATTATTTAGCATGTTTTTGATAGGAGAGAAATTGTATTGTGACTAGGTATCAATTAGAACTAAACCATCCAGCTATACGTTTACACGCATTAGCTTCTGGCTCTGTACATTTCAGTCATGGTTTCTCCTCTACTGCCTATATGCTTCCAGGGCTGGGGACTGTAGGACACATTAATAACACAACGTAGCCTCTGACCCTGCTGGGTGAATCCGTTGAGTATGTATAGGACCCAGAAGCCATTCCTTCCCTGGCATGGCTGACAATAACTTAATTATACACAGAAGCGATTGTGGACCCCGTATAGAGCCCACTAAACTCTGAGTAAATATAGCTCCACCCCTTTGTCCTCTATACCCCAAGCTATCTCCAATTCCACTCAGCATGAGGAAAAGTGAGGTGGAGGACAAGTTGGAGCAGAAAGAAACAGTGGTCTTAACTAATTGCAGTTAAAATACCTTACTTTAGCAAATATTACAAAAACACCCCGGGTTGAACACACTCCTCAGACCCTCCCAGGGCCTTGAGAGGGCCTACACAAGGGAGGAGCCTGAAGTTTAAGCTTCATTGGCTTCACAGTCATTCTCTGTCCCGAGAGATTCATCACCCCCCTGCTCAGTCTTTTCTTTCCTAACTATTAAGCAAAACATTTTAACCTTCCTGTGTAGAAACTTTTCCCTGCTCCTTGAGGATTTATGGAGCTATCCTTTGACTCTCTGGCCACATCCTCAGGTGACCCCAGTGCACACAGACAGAAGTCAATGCTTTCTATGCTCATCACAAATTCTTCACTAAACCCTCCACATGAACTCAAAAGCATCATAATTTTGCATTGTCTTGAAAGGAATCCCTATGTGTCATGAGAGTAATAGGGTCAGATATAATTTTTCTCTTATCCAGACTCTTCACTGGTAGAATCGATAAGAGTCTATAGTTTATAAGAAGCTGTTTGTGGATTAAAAAAACCCAGGACATCTATATAAATATAGCTGGCCACTCTTGGCAGGAATCCAAGAGTACTACAAGTGAAAACATAAAGTGGTAGCAAATGATTTCTAGCTCTTATTTTGGTCAGTGCTATAGCACACTCACCAGCAAGGGTGAGAACAACGTACTTGCTTTAGTTACAGTATGCTGCGCCTGTCAAGCCTTGGAGTTGCTGGCTAGCATTTCAGGAAAATGTCCAGAGCTATTATTAGATATAATACAGACTTTCCTACCTAGTTTTCAGCTCTGAGCTCTCTGGCAGATGCCTTGGTGATTACAGCCGCAGTAATGCTCGGCATCCCGACAGCCAGCCTGCCCGGGGACCAGCAGCAGCAACTGACCAGGGTTTTGCAGGAGGAATTTTTATTTTTATTTGTCAGATACTTCAAAACAAGGACAAGGTCATTCCCAATGCCAGAACTTCTAGCTAAGCCATAACTTTTCCTTGGGTATCAAAAGTACTGAGAGAAAAAAAATGGAATACAAAAACAAAAACAACAAAACCTGCAAAAGACCCAGTGAACCCAGTTACTTTAAATTTAGTATTAGGAACTCTGGATATTCTGAAGACACCGTTTCAAATTTAACAGCAGCAACACCATCAGCTCCACCAAAAATCACAGGTAATATCTATTTTGCACGTACTATGCATCGGGTGCTGAGCTAAGTGCCTTACATTAAACTCTGCAGTATCCTGAGTTTACCCCTGAGGGGGACAATACAGTGAAGGACCATAAACTCCACCTGGTTGTAACCAGGAAGTGTAGGGGGTGGCGGGTGGAGGGGATTAGGATCGGCCCTCAGCCACTCAGATATTGTCCAGAGACAATACATCAACTCCTGCTGTCTTCTGCCTGGCCCTGTTAGTATGCTTGACAAAAGCTCTCTTGATCCCGAGTTTAGAGTAATAATAAAAACTTAAATCTTTATTAGCATAAGAAAAGTGTTTATGTTTCCTCTCTCTTAGTTTCTCAACAGATCTTGCATATGATGATGACACCAGATTTTGCATATAATTAGTAATGTAACATTTAGGTTTCTTAGCATTTAAAAACAGCAGTTTTTGCATATTCAAAAATAGACTAACAACATTGGAAAATAAATTTTTAAATCCATTACATTAAAAAACAAGTAAACCCAAACCTATATCAAGCTGAGAAGAGAAGAAAAAAAGAGTTAATCCACATATAAGCTGTTTTTAAAAAATAATCTGACTATGTATACAGAGACATATATTCTAAGGCTGAAAAGAATTGTAGGGCATCTTGAACCTGACACAGTAACATGGTGGTTGGTAGTGGTACTGGTGTAGCAGATCTGAAAACTATTTTGTATGCATTGTAGGACTGAGGAAATAAGTAAATATACTGATATTGTGGGGTACAAGGATTCTCACTTGGGAGAAGAGAAATACAAATATGGAATTGGGAAAGGAAAGGAAGGATCCTGTGATGCTGGAATGAAATTGATGGTAGCAGCATAGCAGTACTACACTATATGGCTATAACAGTACTATATATATATAGGTATATGTATGTGTGTGTGTATATATATATATATATTTGAGCGTGTATATGTATTTTAGGATCCACTGAAAGGACCCAGAAGCAATGGCATCCTAATAGCAACGAGCAAATCTAGTGTTCAGATCTGGGTTTTAGAACTAGGCATAGTTCTAAAAGGAACTAGGCCTCTCAGGACAGGAAAGCACAAGTTGAGCCTCAAGTATCTGGATGTGCCACAGAGAATGTGCTCAAACTGATGAGGACTCATTAAAAAGAAACAGAAGCCAACTTTGAAGGGCTCCCACTAATCAAATTTGGTACAATTTGAGCATCAAATGGATAATGAGAAGAATAGATTATAATAATGTTGAGTTGAAAAAGTCTATTCATAAGTACATAGTGATGCTAAAAAATTTTTTTTTAAGGGGAGAGGGAGGAGAAAGGAAAAGCAAGGCAGATCAACTAACAAATGTAAAAGTAATGATAGAAATGGAAAACCAGAATTTTACAACCACATAGTAATAACCAATTAAGGTAACAATCATCAATGGATACCAAAACCACTAGGTCAAAAAACTAGGGAAGAGGATATTCACACAATCTCAAGGTATCACTATGTAGATTATATTTGAAGTAAAAGGGGGAAAAAAGTTGCTTTACAATGGAAAAATCATGCAGACACTACCTTTACCATAACATCACCAGTAATGGAACACATGGACAACCTGTCTCCTGAGAAGGACACAGCATCACCTGTGTAGATATCCTGACCAGAACGCTGAGACTGAATCTAATCATGAGGAAACAATCAAACAAAACCAAAATGAAGCACATTCTGCAAAACAGCTAGACTGGACTTTTCAAAAATATCAACATTATGTAGAATAGCAACACCTCCAAACAAAGCTGGAGACCCGTTTAGTTTAAAGAAGACTAAAGAGATATGACAGCAAATGCAACATATAATCCTGGATTGGATCCCAGATTGGAAAAAGAAGAAAATGACTGTAAAGGATATTATTGGGACAACTGGGGAAACATGAGTAGACTGTGTTATATTATAGCACTCTATCAATAGTACTTCTCTATCAGTAGTCACAGGTATTTTGCAGAGAATGTTCTGGTTCTTAGAATATCCATGCTGAAGCATTTAGGGTCGAAGTGTCTTGATGTCTGTAATAACTCTCAAGTAGTTCAACATGAGTATATATACATATATATGCATCTTAGTGATGTTTAAGTGTACGAACATAAATATGTGAAACATAATATTCTATATACTTTAGAGAGTAAGAGAGCTAATGCAAGTGTGGAAAAGTTAATATTTAGTAAAAGGTGAGGGGGTATATAGGTGTTTCTTGTACTATTTTTTCAGTTTGATATGGTTTGAAATTGATCAGAATAAAAAGTTAGGGGAAATTGCAGTGGGAGATATTTAGGTTCAATTAGAAAAGAATGATGAGGGGCCAGCCTGGTGGCGCAGCGGTTAAGTTCGCACTTTCCGCTTCTCGGTGGCCTGGGGTTCACTGGTTCAGATCCTGGGTGCAGCCATAGCACTGCTTGGCAAAAAAAAACCCCATGCTGTGGTAGGCGTCCCACGTAGAAAGTAGAGGAAGATGGGCATCATGGATGTTAGCTCAGGGCCAGTCTTCCTCAGCAAAAAGAGGAGGATTGGCGGTAGTTAGCTCAGGATTAATCTTCCTCAGAAAAAAAAAAAATGATGAGCAAATTACTAACTGGGGGGAATATATTGCTAGGGAGATGATGGGAGGGAAGACAAGCACCTCTCTGAAACAGCTTAGAGTGAGCAGTGGAATAGACCAAGTGAACTCAGGAGGTCCTATTTGGTGTTATAATTGGTAAACTGAGAAAAAAATGGAAACTGGAAAAAAAATTTAAAATAACCTTTTTTAATATGAGCTTGATTAGGATTCAAATTTTTAGTTTTTTCTTTGTGAACACAATGGTATGACAGCCATCACCTTAGACCAAAATTCTCTTCTCTATTTTCTAGTTCAAAAGTTATGAATGCATTTTATCCCTCAAAAGATATATTTTCCCTTAACTTTTATTATAGCTCTATTAAACATGAATTTTCCTAAGTCCTCTTTGAATCTTTTCTTTTTTTTTAGAGGTTTGACCACCTGCTTTGGCGGTGATTTCCATAATGTGACTACTGCATGAAAAAGTGATTCTTTTTATTATATTTTATTTGCTTCTTTAGAACTCCAAAGATTTCCCTTTGTGGTACTTTTCAGGGATTTCTTAAACAAGTGTGTTCGACACTAACCATATGCAACAAAATTTTATAGTCTGCCATCATATTCGTTTGTTTGTCTAGCCTGAAGAAATGACATCTTAATTCTTTTAATCAGTCTAGCTACTGCCACTTTGATGTCACCTCACTCACTTTTAATTGCCCTTCTTCTGTCTTCCCCATGCAGTTAGTTATATTTTTCTAGAAGCAAAACAAGTGGAAGAGAATATACTTCTCTAAACCTCTTTACACAGACTAAGGTAAATTTATGGTTTCATTTCTGAGACTTTGATGAAGTCGAGCAATTATTTATTTTTTTAATGAATGATAACTTTTGTTTGCAACTGTACCTTCACTTATAACTTCAAGGGACAAATTGTAGGGCTTTTCTTGAAGCAGACACGGACTCTTGGAAATTACCATTTTATAAATATAAAATATAATTTGGATTTTCTCCCCTGAAAACATTGTTACACATGTACACAACAAAATTGAACTTCTGTGGTCTCTAAACATTAAATATTCAGAATTTTTTTTTTTTCCTGGTGAGGAAGATTGTCCTTGAGCTAACATCTGTGCCAGTCTTCCTCTGTTTTGTATGTGGGATGCTGCCACAGCACCGCTTGACAAGTGGTATGTAGGGCTGTGCCTGGGATCCAAACCTGTGAACCCTGGGCTGCTGAAGTGTAACACACGAACTTAACCACTATGCACCAGGCCAGCCGCCCAGAATCTACTTTTGATACTTTTAATTCCATCTGTAATCCCCAGACTCAAAAGTAGAGAGGGGGTCAAAACCATCAATTTACAGCCAGCTTGTCCCTGTAGAGAAATCTTGCCAACCAGAGCAAAGCTTGCTCAACCTCACAGTTGGTGAGCCAAATGAAGGCCAAGCCCTTTCATCCCAGGAGCCACAGTGTAGAATGGACAGTGATCAGAGGCTCTGGTGGCCTGGGATGCTGTCAGTGTAGACGGGAAGAATGCATAACTGTCAATGCTTATCTGCCCCCGTTCATCCTTGGCATGTGTGTAAGCAACATGTGGCTCCCTTAGCAGCACTGACAGTCTCAAAGAATTTGATCCAATTCTAACCTGCAGGTTATTAAGAACAGCATCTTGCAAGGGACTCTAAGAAACCATATAAAACTGAAGACTGATTTAGAATGAAATTGAGTTTTCAGAGATATTGAAAACTTTAGTCTGAAAAAAATATTTGAAACAAAGACAACTATATTTAGAGATATTATAAGCCACACATCCTTTGGGACCACAAAATCATAATATTAGAACTTGGAGGAATGTCAAGAAATCATTTGATGTGGTTTTCTACCTTCAGAAATTTGAAACAGTAAATGTTTTAAGAGAGTAAATAGGATGCTACTTTGAATACCTGTAGGGTAGAAGACACATCATCCTCGCTTCTAATGGTCAAAAATGTTCCTCCCCATCACCCACATCTTCTCGTGCCTAAACAAGCCCATTCCTTTTTTTTTTCTCATAGGACGTACATCCCATAATGATCTTAGTTATTCTTCTTTGAATCAATATGAAGTACAATCTAACTAGCGATTCTTCAAGTGTGGTCTATAGACCCCTAAGGGTCTTGAGATACCTTGAAGGAGTCTGGGAGGTCAAAATTAATTTTGTAGTGACACTAAGACTTTTTTGTTTTCCTTTTTCACTTTGTTGATGTTTGCATTGATGGTACAAAAGCAATAGTGTGTAAATTTACTGGTGCCTTAGAAGACTAAAGGTTGTGACACCAACTATACTATTAGTCCTTGACTTCACCACTATACACGCACAGTTAAAAGAAAAACAGCAATTTATCTTAAGAGCATCCTTGGTAAAGCAGTAAAAATGATTAACTTCATTAAGTCAACCCTTCAGTAAACATCTTTTGAATATTCTGTGTGACAAAATGGGAAGGATTCATAAAACACATCTGCTGTGTATTGAAATATCACGGTTGTCTTGAAAAAAAGCCTCTCAGTAATTGAGTTGTGAGTTGAACTAGCCACTTTTTTTAATGGAATACCATTTTCACTTGAAAGAGTGACTGGCAGACAAACCGGTTGTTCAGACTTGGCAATTTGGAAGACATTTTCTTAAAAACAAATGAGTGAATCTATCACTTCAAAGGGAATTCACGGTATTATTTTTGGCAATAATAAAATTCAAGATTTTAAGTAAAAGTTAAGATTTTGGAAAACTAGTATTCAGCACTGTCAGCTTGATAGCTTCCTAATACTTAGAAACTTTTCTGAGAGATTGATAATGATACGAATAAATATGATTTTTTGATATTGTATAAGCAAATGTATCAATATTTGGAAGATGTGCTTATCTCAGGAGACCAATATTTTTCAAAGACTAACGCAGGATGCTACAGAATCATACATAGTTATAAGATCCATTCAAAGTACAGAGAAATCAATGCATTTCTTACAACATAGTATGAAAAGTTCACTGATACAGTTTTAGACTCTATGTTGCTACTAATGTTTAAAAAACTACCACTTGTCCAATTCTGGTGTGATATCAAATGGAACGGAATACAACTCCACAATAAAAACAAATGAATTTTTGACACATGCAATGAGAAGGATGAATCTCAAAGACTTTACACTGAGTGGAAGAGACCAGTTTCAAAAGTCTATGCACTGTATGATTCCATTTATATAACATTCCGGAGAAGGCAAACCTATAGTGATAGAGAATACCTCACTGGCTGCCAAAAGTTAGGGATAGAGAGAGGGTGTGACTACAGGGTGCAGCACAAAAGATCATTTTTTTAGGGGGAAGATTGGCCCTGAGCTGACATCTGTTGCCAATGTTCCTCTTTGTTTTTTTTCTCCCCAAAGCCCCCTAGTACCTAGTTGTACATCCTAGTTGTAGGTCCTTCTAGTTCTTCTATGTGATACGCCACCTCAGCGTGGCCTGATAAGAGGAGCGAGGTCCCCACCTAGGATCCCAACTGGCAAACCCTGGGCTACCAGAGCAGAGCGCACGAACTTAATCACTTGGCCACGGGGCCAGCCCCGCAAAAGAAATTTTCAGGGTGATGGAACTGCTTGAATTGTGATTATGGTGGTAGTTACATAAATCTACATAGGTACTAAAACTTCAAGAACAAAAAAAAGTCAATTTTATTTTATGTTAACTAAAAATAAAATTTAAAAAAAGAAAAAATCTTATAGCACATTTGCTGACGGAAGATACTCAATAAATGTCAGCTTTATAAAAACATATGAGATTCAAAATCCTGAGCACTACTCTTAATCCACTTACTTAATTTGATTCTTTGAGAAGATTCTACACTTATAAATAAAACAAATCCCAAAATATTTCCCCTGGTGATACTCATACTCAGTCAGATTTGGGAACTGCTACTCTTGTGAAAATAATAAGGAAGCTCAAATCCTGGAGTTTTCTTCCAGTTCTGCTTCTAACTCGAGGAAAGCAGATATAATGCATTCTATCATCACTGTCGCAGATATTGTAAAGCTCTGTTTGTTAGTGCTGCCAGCATTGGATAAAGGTAATGATAGCTGTTAACTGTTATTGAGCGATTGCTATCTCCAGGCCTTGTGCCAAGACTTATACCCAGTCCTCTCATTTAAACCTCAGAACAATCCTACCAGTTAGGTCATATTGTTTCAAGATCACAGATCTCACAGTCAGACCACAAAATGCACGCATGCAGCAACTGTTTTGAAGCAAGCTCTGCCCCTCGGTCATCAAGGCCCAATATTTACCAAAAATAGATGTGACAGGAAAGCTGTCTTTTATCCTATATCCTCTAAGTCACAAATCTTTTAAAACTTACTTTAAGAGAGATTTCTATTCCAAACAATTTCTGGTGAAAGATTTACTTTCATTGTGAAAATTCAAATCAAGATGTCAAATTATCCACAGATAATTTTGGCAACTTTGTATTTCTAGCATTTCCTGGATTAGGGGTGATGGGATTGGAACATTAGTCTAAAATAAAACATGAAGAAAGTCTAAGCTCATCAACTGCTCAAACAAATCTGCTCGTTACTCATAGACTCCATCATACTCTACATGTCCTCTGCCTTATTTCCCTAAAAGTCATTTCTTTTGGCATCATTCCTGTGGTAGTGTGTTTGAAATGGTAATTTAGGGTCTCACTATCTAAACTTCCTGACTTAACGTCCCATTTTTGGGACATTTTTAAAAACTTTTTAAAAAATGTAAAGTACCATAATTTCCCATTATTATTTATTAGCAAGAGGATGGTTTTCACCTGAGGCAGTGTAATCCTTCTGTATAATTTGTGTCAGAGATGAGATGTCAGAATTTGAATGGTAGAGAAGTTTGCGGAAAACACTAAAATGCCATGGCTGTACCCCACATTACCACTTTATTAGATTTACAAAGCACATGGAAGAACTGGGAGAACCACCCGACTTGAGGATGGCTCAGCATGGCAGCTGGAATGACTTTGGCCACATGTGTTGTGACACCCAATCTTACAAAGGAGAAATTCTGACAGCGTGGTTGAGAAATGCTGAAATTTTTGGACTGGTTCTGATCCAGTTTTTATTGCTAGTTCTTGGACTGCTGATACAAGTAACGCATCACAGTCAAATAACCCTCCATCAATCTGGAGAGACGTTAACATATCTCACTGTCTTTTATGTATTTTGATGTACTTAAGAAGAAGAAGAACCGATATTGATTGAAATCTATATATCAGGCAATATGCTAGGGGTTTCATATGCACCATCACATAAGATAAGAGGAAGAGTTTTAAGACGGCCCCTGAGTAGCAGTTACTCTTGAGACTCAAGCTTTATGGTTCCCCAAACACAGTTCATGAAAACTGGTAAAATGCCAAAAGCCTGCAGACTGCTTATGCCATCTGAAATGGCTTCCTGCCCTGCCTGTTGAAACTCTCTCTTCCTTTAAGTCCCAATTGCGTACACCTCCTCTGTGGAGCCTTCCCTCATCAGCCCAGCCTAACACGTGTTCTTCCTTCTTGAAGTCTTACAGAGTAGGGCTCATGGACTAGTGTCCCTTGAGACCTCTAGGGCCCCAGACCTGTCGCCACCTTCCTGAAGCAGATCATGAAGGGTGGGCTCGTGAAACTGTACTTATATACATGCCTAAGTGCATTTTTCATTCTGTGGAGAAGATCAAAGATTTTCATTTTGTTATTAAAGGGGAACCTAAACCTTGGAAGTTTAAGAACCACATCGGGTCTAATCTCTTCCTTCCTTTCCATCCTGCTGTCTTCGCCTCACATCAGCATCTTCCCCCTGGCTACTGCAACGTTTTCTGGCCTGCTCGCCTTTGTCTCCCCCTCTGGCATTCCACCCCCCACAATGCTGCCAGAGTGATCTTTCGAAAACATAAACCTGAGGTCATATTCAACTCTGTATCCTGTTACGTCCTGAACAGTACGTTGAACACAAGAGTTGGTCAATAAATATCCACTGAATAAATGATTGCATAAATAAACTCCTGCTGACAGTCCACGAGTCTTCAGCTCAGGACCCAAAAATAAACCTTGACTTGCTCTCTGTGACACCCTAAGAGCTTTAAGCCTATGGGCTTGGCACTATATTCGGTATAATGAAATACACTCTAATGTGCCAAATTAAAATCGCAAGCTTCAACTTGTGAAATGAGTACATTTCAAAAACACGCCCCTAGTTTAACTGTCACAGATAGACAGAATACAATCAGGTCAGTAGGTATGTGGTATTGAGTTTGTTTAGAATGACCAGGAATATCTTCCTTTGGGGAGAAGATTTCAAAGAACTGTTACCTAGATGAATATACTATTTAACATACTATTTTAACATGCAATCATGGATATAAGCAAAGCTATAACCTAGGAATAGAAAACTTTTAGGGATTAACATTGCATACAAACATTTTTTTCAATTATCAGTGTCAGATGTCACAGCTTTGACTTTTAGACAGAAACAGACTGTCTGCCCTCCAGGCCAAGCTGATACAAGCTCGTCTTAGAGTCCAGAAATACAAACTCCCCATGTTATGTTTTATCTATGTGTGTATAGAAAACTAAACAGCTGCAAACTTCTACTATGGTCTGGAACATTCCCCAGAGAAAATCAACTAGGCTCCCTAACTAGCACAAAAGAGCCTAAGAAACCCTAAGGTGGCTGAAGTTGTCCCTATAGTAGCCTAGAATCCTCAAGTTCCCTGAGCCATAACGTTCCTTTAATCTGGAAGCCAAGCCAAGCCTTGTCCAACCTGAAGCTCCCAGCCTGGAGCTCCTGAGAGCTGGCCAGCCTTCCCGGGCCCCAGGCCTGCATCCCATATTGCCAAATCTCAAGTCTGGCCCAGAAAATAACTGTGCTCTAAATCAAAAAGAAGTGATCAAAGAGGCCCATAATCTCCTGCTGTAGTGGCAGTAGTATTGAAGTGAGGTTTCCTTCCATAGCAGCTATACCGAGGACAAAAAATAGCAGGCATGTGACTGAGGAGATCCTACGGATGGGGGAAACCAGACGAAGATGTTCAGGTACTCACAGTGTTCATACAAGGCTCCTAAGTCAAGGATTACCTACGTTAAAAAGCCAAAACATGTGCTAATAACAGCATCAGGAATCACAGGTTAGGGGATAGGGAGAGATTCAGAAAAGAGGTGAAGTAGTCTAAGCTGTGGTATTAAAAAACATTTAGTGATTATATTTTTATTCCTTCTCTATGGTTATTCAAGTTAAAATATTGGCAGATAATAATTTTTTTAAAAACAACTCACCCTACACCTTCTTGGATAATTTATTCTAAAGTTATTAGATGGAGCAGAGCAAGGTATAGTCTGCATCAGAGTGGGAGTGAGGGAGCCTTGGTGACTCAGTACAAAGTGTCAGAACAGAATAGGCGAACAAGGTATCTGTGGCCCAGGATCGTCCAGCATGGGGAGTCAGAGCCCCAGGAGGGTAAGGAAGGTGTCCCCACATGGCAGCAGCCCAGCACGAAGTGTTGCAGCCTGAGTGTGGCGAGGAGGGTGTCTACACTGGGACATGAGGCTCAGCCTGCAGTGGGGTCTTGGGGATGGGTGGGGTGAGGACAACTTCCACCTGGGGAGGCAGCATGGGAGCAGGGGTGGGGGTGCTGGCAGCCCCTTGTGGTGTGTCAGAACCCAGGTCGGGTGAGGAAGGCATCTGCTTGGGGGAACGGTGGTAGGAGCAATGGGAGGTTGGTTACATATGGAGGAATTGATCGGATGTGTAAATATATTAACGATAATGAGAGCCAGTTTCTCACTGTTGGAGAAGTGAGTCACAAGTCGGGAAAGGGAGATATAGAAATAAATGTAGACATATGTACATATGTGTATGTGTGGTTGTGTGCACACGTACATCCATGTATAAGCTCCCTAGCACTGTCCACTGAGAGGGCTTGATAGCAGCAGCATCCCCAAAGGCAAGGAGCACGGCTAGTACCCAGATGGTGGTTTCCAAAGACCGTTCTCCACTAAAGAGAACCAAGACTCCTTGAAGAAAATGCTCAAGTCAGGGCTGGGCTAAGAAAAATACAAGATGAGCCTGAAATATCTTACTGTGCCAGAGAGTAAGGAGGTGTTCAAAAATGACAAGTCTCCTGAGTCAAAAGGACATAGGATTTGGCTTGAAAGAACATCTCTGGCCTAATCTGGGATAATTTGTGCATCAAAAGAAATGATGATTATAAGGGATTATAACTCATTAAATTAAATAGGAAACCATGATCCAAGTGGATGGAAGTAAACAAACGGCAAGTCTGATGAGGAATGGCATATTTTTATGGTTTCAAAGTACCTTCCACAAAATGTTTATTACTTGTAAAGGGGAAAGAAAAGAGTAACTCTGTGTAGAAGAGCCTGGCCAACACCAACTTTCTCAAGAGATCAAAGTGAACATCATCACTAATGAGAGAAATTAAAATCACCTGAGGCACGATAGGATCCAATGAGAGGAACAGAGCATTCATCCCATGATATTCGTGCCCAAGATTCACAACCTGAAGCTAATCAAGAAGAAACATCAGAAAATCCAAATTGGCCTGTGATCTTCAAAAGAGCCAAAATCATGAATATTAAGAAAACAAAAAACACTGAGGAACTATTCCAGACGACAGGAAACTAAATAGACACGGCAACTAAATGAGATGAGTGGTTTTGAAATAGATCCCTTAATTCTAAAGCACATTATTAGGACAACTGCTAAAACCTGAATGTTGTCCGAGGAGGAGATGCCGGAATGTCTAATTTCCGAATTCAGGTGATCGGCTTATAGTTGTGTAGGAGATTGTTCTGTTTATAGAAAATAAATGCTAAGATATTCCAGGGTAATTGGGTAACTCAGAAAAAAAATGTTCTTGGTACTATATTACAAATTTTCTGTAAGTTTCATCTTGTTTAAAAATTTTTTAAATGTCTCCAAAAAGAGAATGAGGTAAACATGTCTTTCTATGGAAAAACTACAAGATACACCAGATACAGTACCGAGAAAAATATTAAGGTATGGAATATATCATATGACTACGTGTGTGCATGCAAACACATACACATATGTATGTATGTTTGTTTTAGTTTTTTTGTTTGTTTTACTCTGAAACAAAGCAAAAAATTCATTAGCAAAGTTTGTTTGGAGGAATGAGGATTAGGGGTTTAGGAAAGAGGAAAAAATATTTACTTTTCATTATCTTATCTACCTTTCTATATTTTTAAGTTTTAACTTGTTATGTTTTACTTTAACTTAAAAATTAAAATATTCAGCTTAATAAAATAAAGTCAGTACAAAATAAAATTTTAAAAGGTAATTCTGATCATAATATCTATTTGCATTTCTCAATGCTAGTATCCTTCCTTTCCACTTTGCTGGGCTAAGTGAAAAGAAATATCACCACCAGAGACTCTGTGCTTAGCACAGAGCCTGGTACATTGTAAGCAATAATGACATGCTGCTCCATAAATGCATGAGCCAGTAACTCATACACATAGCCATTTCACAAATATGTGATTTCATCGTGGTTTTTTTTTTTTTTTGAGGCATAGAAGACCTGTGTTTATTGTCATGTCTGTAACATGTAGACTACACTCAAAGTAACAAAGTTCCTCTGGATGAAGATTCTAGAAGACTAAAGAAGCAAGTGAGTGATTTCACTCGGAAAGATCGTGTGTCTGTAATGTTTTGAAAGAAGGTAGCGTGTTTGAAGCATGAGAAAAGGAAATAAATTCTAATTCACATTTTGCTCCATTATGCCAAAGCCCTATGTTTAGGACACTGGTCCACGGAGAATTTGGCTTGATAAACAGCATTTATATAATCAGGGGCAATCACAAACAATGGGCATAAATGAGGGAAGGTGACATACATTATTCAAGACAAAGGATGCTGGAAGACAAATGAAAGCCCAAGTAATAGACATTGCTAAATGCTGAAAGGATAACATGATATCCTTCATGCTTGAACTTGGTGCACAGGCTGTGGGTTTTATTGTTGAAAGAGGAATCCTGTATCAAGCTGTCATTTTGAGAGTGGCACTGTGCCTTCTTCAGTCATTTGGCTGTACCGGTAACTCACATTTATTCCACACATAGTGGATATTTCATTGCTTTTATCAGAAGTAGAAGAAAAGCAAATCAATAAGGTAGGAAGGTGAGAAACCAAGACACAAAGCCTTTTATGGTTATCTATATAATGTTATGAATTTTCTTTGAATTGACGTGTCACAGCACAAGACTCAGTTGACTGATAGCCAAACCTTTCCGTCTTACTAACTAAGAAGCATTAAATCCACTAGACAATTGATATAGTCATACCCTGGTGCAAAGTAAGAAGTGATTCAGGCAAAATAACAGCATGATAGTTATCTTCAGCATCAAAATGGCAAATATTTGGAGAAAATGCCTACTGTTTTCCCTTTGCCATTAGCAATATGCAAGGATGGAAAAACAAAGACATACATTAATTTAACTGCATAATGTAGAAGAAAGATATAGGCTCATTTAAATAATTCTGAGTTTAGTATCTTCAGAGTGCATGTTTTCTCCCAAATTTTTTAGCATTTGAGAAAAATCTGGCAAAAAGGTCAAATTATACAGGTTGTCTACAAAGTTAGGTAACTAACATTGGATAAACTTATTTATTATCATTATTTTTTATTGAGATATTATTGACGTATAATATTATATAAGTTTCAGGTGGATTTAATATTTGTAGGGATAAACATTTTTAAACAGTGTGTAAACTACATTTTGGAGCAATTAAGTTCAATAATGTGTTTTCAGGTGAAGGACCTCTAGGTACAAAGCAACGCATTTAACGGTTCATCTGAAAAAAAAAAGTTACTCAACAAATATACTAACAGTGTCCAAAAAGTCTAGAAACACAGGGAAAATCAGATTTTTGTTGTGTTTTTTATGTTAATAATTGGACATAATGCTCTATATTTAGAGGTCCTTCACCTAAAAACATGTCAGGAGGCTGAAGAAAGTACACTGAACATAAAATTTTAAAATATAGCTAACATACAATATAAAAAATAAGCTTATTCTTTTTCCCAGTCTCATGAACACACTACATTATACAGTACATAAACTGCTTAACGTCTTTTACCACAAATAAATAAATAAATGGATGAACGAATAAACACAAAAACAAAAGTACAGTAAGATGCTCCTTGAGACTAAGTTTTTATGAGAACTCCAAATATGATCTATAAGTTGATAAAGGAGGATGTGACTATTGCTCTGTAGAACCCCCCAGGTCTTTGAGTGCTAAACCATCAGCATGGAACCACAAGTATGGGGCTGGTGTTAACGTCGTCACTGGGAGCACGGTGGTACACCTAAAGAAGACTGGAGCCCTCATGGAAAGTGGCTAAGATTAGGCTCCCTTTTATTTATCAGGGACACCTCTTCTCAAAAAAAAAAAAAAATTAAGGAAAAAGAGAGTCAGGAAGAAATGAAAAATACATTCCATAGGAGTGTTTCTTTCTATTGTTTTAGAAAAATAGAAAGAGCCTTATTTAGCATGCCAAACCTATATTGTCAGCGAAAAGACTTAGTCTTAGTTAGATGAAAAATAGAACTTCTGAGCTTCCTTTTCAACAGGTCAGAGAATCAGCTAACTCTAGACAAAGCATTTTAAGGTGTAGATTTGGAAACATAACAAGGGGCTCTGACCTCCTAAGTAGTTCTAGACTCCGCAGTCACAACTGTTGAGATATATAAATAACGTCAACCACTATTAGGACAACTTTTCCATGATTATGTGGTTCTATTTTTTAGTTTCAATGAGTATTTTTCCCAGAGTACAGGTCTATACTACTAGTATAAAATAGTATATTTGTATGTAAATATAGTATAGTAGTATAGTAGTAAATAAATGTTCAATGATGTCTAAAACCAGAGTTCATGTAGTTTATCCCCAAACAGTGTTAACACTGTGCTTGGAACTATTTCATGTGTGTTTCAAAGAATTGAACAGTTTGTGCCAATGGATTCTGGGAAACGCTGCTTTTACAAGTGAGTACTTACAGGACTCCCACTAAATAAAAGCACACATTACTAACAGTGAGGCTTTAAACTGCTCGCCTGAGCAGCCAGGAAATTGGGCGTTATGGATATTAACTCAACTCTCATGGTCACCCTCATCCAAAACAATGGAACCATTCGCTAGTCCCATAGCCCTTGACACCCTATCCTTGTAGTTATTTGCGTATCTGATTCCCAGCTAGATGAGCAGTACCTTGGACACCAAGTATCTTATTAATTTCTCAATCACTACATATACTAGCATATAGTATATTCTCAGAAATTATTTTTTGAATGAATGAACAACAGTGATACTAAATAGAGTACCACACATACCTCACCTATTTATTTGGTAACTTCAACAGTTCAAAATTCAGCAAAGCACTGGAAAATGTGCCTCCTCTCCCTCACCCCTCAAAAAGCATCAGAAGATTAAAGATTCTTAAGAAAGTCCCCAAGGTCTCAAAGACTTAGTTTAGAAAAAAAAAAAATTAGACATAATCTCCTTAAGGAGAGGAGCCTTTTCTGCTTTGCTCACCTTGATATCTTCAGGGTCTTTTGTGAGCATAAGAGATGCTCAATAAAAATGTGTCAGACAAATGACTACAGTAGTGTTATCTCTTTTCTGAGTACATACAGGAATGAAAATAGCTGAATTCAGAACTAGGAGCTAGAGCTGCTATAGACATGGACAGCTGTGACACATGCCAGCTGACATTGTAGAACACCAGCAGACCATAAAAAGCATGGTCAAAAACGCCAAAGCATGACAAGCTGGGACCATTTCTTTTAGGAGCAAACAGATCTCAATCCCGCACTAGATCCTGTGCACTACCACTGCAGAGCACAACCATTAGAAACTAATATTTGCATTAAGGATCCCGAGTTAAAATAAGTTTTTTTTCTGAGGAAGATTAGCCTTGAGCTAACATCTGTTGGTAATCCTCCTCTTTTTTTGCTTGAGGAAGATTAGCCCTGACCTAACATTTGTGCCAATCTTCCTCTACTTTATGTGTGGGTTGCCACCACAGCATGGCTGACAAGCCGTGTAGGGCTGCACTTGGGATCTGAACCTGTGAACCTGGACTGGTGAAGCACAATGCACTGAACTTAACCACTATGCCATGAGGCAAGCCCCTAAAGTAACTTTTCTTTTTTTCGCTGAGGTAGATTGACCCTTCTGAGCTAACATCTGTTGCCAATCTTTCTCTTTTGGCTTGAGGAAGACTGTCCCTGAGCTAACATCTGTGCCAGTCTTCCTCTATTTTGTATGTGGGATGCCTCCACAGCATGGCTTGATGAGTAGCGTTAAGGTCCACGTCTGGGATCTGAACCTGCAAACCCCAGGCTGCTAAAGCAGAGCTTGTGAACTTAACCACTTTGCCACTGGGCCAGCCCCCTAACTTATTTTGATTAATTTTAATACATTTTATTCTAATTTTTAAGATGCATACATGGCTCATTTATTTTCAACTTTTGGTTTTTAATACTAAAAACCACTTAAGAGCACAGCTTTTTTTTCCTTTTTGGCTAAGGAAGATTTGCCCTGAGCCAACATCCATTGCCAATCTTCCTCTATTTTTGCTTGAGGAAGATTCTCCCTGAGCTGACTTCTGTGCCAGTTTTCCTCTATTTTGTATGTGGGTCGCCACCATAGTATGGCCGTCAATAAGTGGTGTAGGTCTGTGCCCAGGAACCAAACCTGGGCCTCCAGAAGTGGAGTGCATGAACTTAACTGCTAGGCCATGGCGCTGGCCCAAAAATAAAATTGTAAAAGCCATTCAGTGTCTAGAACATTAAAGAATGCACAGAGGAACATGATGAGCTAAAGGAACACTTCCATCAGTTATTGTTCACATTAAATGTTGGGTGGGGAAGATGTTTTGAAATAAGTTCAGGAGATCATGTGTGCTGCTTGTTCTCTGCTCCCAGATCTTTTCTCTACTCTTTGCCCATTCTGTGTAGGAAGAAGTGAGAAGTTGAAGTATTCCTTTTGGTCTCCCTCCTTGCCCTTCTGGCAAGTGGCATCTTTCCATGATAACAGCTCCTGTTGAGTCGTCTCCCTTTCAGCCTCCAATTTCAGCTCTCACCAAACTTACACACTTCCATTACCTCCCTTCTCCCTCAGGAATAGGGGAGCTAACGGTCGGTCAATAGGAACCTCAACATCTATTGTTGACTCCCCTAAACCTTACCACGCCTCTGCAAACAGGTCCTTCATTAAATTCTCTTTGTAAATCCCAGCTGATTATCCTTTCTATGTTCAATCAGAACTCTTTGACTGATATACCATAGAATACAGTGGGGTCCTTCTTAGTTTGTTTGAGACTCAGAACCAATACATTAGGGACAAGTTAATTATCAAACCAAACCATCTCTATTTCTTCCTACCACATGAAAGTACCCTAAAAGGCTCAAGGGACTCGCAAAGAAGGAAAAGACAAAGATATTATGTGATCAATAGTGGCAAGCATCCTCTCGTTTCAACAATACTCCAACTAGTGAAGAAGTCTGGACTGGCCAGTGCTTTCCTCACAGCAGCCAAGGCCACTTTAATCTTTCTAAAGGGATGAAAAATAATTGGTGATACTTCTCCAAATTATTTTGAAATATTTCTGTAGAAAGAAACAGAGAAATGCGTGAGTGAGAGGAGGCAAAAAAAAAGTTTTAACGGAGAAAGGTCATGGGCCTGGCTCCACTAATTTTCAAGCAGACTACAGAGGAGGACCTTGTATTTGGTGACCTAAAGATGCAACTAGAATTAAGGGATGGAGTGGGAGGCATTACATGACCTTCTAGCACAGGTGGATAGAAGCCTGTCGTCTGGGCCAGGGCTCTTGCCCATCTCACTGGAACAGAGGGAAGCATAGCGAATGAACGGAAAGAAATACTGGATTAGATTCTAATTCCATCTTTCCTAGATGAGACATCTTGGTTAAGTCACTTTGGCTGTCTTAAGCAAAATAAATAAGGGTGATGAAAAATACCATATTAATTCTTCATGAAACTATGGTTCCAAGAATGTGAAGATTATTCTAACCTCTTAGGGATGACACTTTTAGATTTCCAGGTTTCGGGAAATTATCTCACTGGTTAGCCCTCAAAGGGTCTATTTTACAAATCTTATTATTCGCACTGAAACATTTGCCTCCTACTATCTAGAAAACAATCCTATTCTTCTACTGGAATGGCAGCAAGTGGACTTGAGACAATTCTGTATGGACTAGAGAATACCTATTGTACATCAAAACTTTCAGGGTGTCATTTAGCACATATTTATTCTTAATCCAACTTTGCAGCCCAATGGCTTCTGAACATCAAATCTTCTTCCAGCATCATCTCAGAGTATGATTTTTAAAGCATATGGAGACCGAATCTGAGCCAATGTATTTTATTCCAAGTGAGGATCTTTGGTTTCTCATATGCTTTTGAAATGTGATGTTCATCTAGATTGTGAAATTCTGTTCTCCCAGGTCCCTGGAAAGCTAGGAAGAGTCTTAAATTACTGTATCATTGGTGCTTTCTGAATTCCACTACTTGCGGATTGTTTCTGCTGGAGAAATGTGCTGCCTACATATAGAGGAAAGAAACCTATAGTGTTCTTTTAACTCTGCTCCTCAAACTCCTTTTTCTGCTGTTACAGCCATAAATTACAAAGCAGGCTCGGGAACAGAGGACATATCTCCACAGTTATTTGTTATTAAAGGACTTCTATCACAGAAGAGTGGAAACATTGTTGACAAGATAGATTACCTAAAAAGAAGATAAGTTGAAAAGGCAAAGGGGAACGCATCATATACTTCAGAGTCGCTCATCTATTCTACTTTGCCACATCACAATCTTTACAGTGAAAGCACTCCTCCTTCTCCATCAGGTTTTCTCCTGTAGAGGTGGGTATTAATCTTACAAAGTAAAAGAAAGCAAAATAACCTGAGAATGAGGTTGGCAGGTTAGAGTTTTAATAGTATATCACAAAAGCAGGACAATCATTTGAGGGGTAGAGAATAAGAGAGAGAGAATGAATTGTGCACGCTCCTTTCAAGGAAACAAAATCTTCCACAGAGATGTATCAATGCTGAAATTCACTCAACTCCACAGGAATTCGTAAGTTTGAAATACTGTCTGATTCTCATTATGTCCTCTCAGTCAACTTCTTTAGCATACAATTCCACGCAGGTTGGTAAATATCTAAAAGCAAATATCATCTATATAGACAAAGGGAATGGTGACATTCTAGGCGAAAGTGATGTCACAAACAGATATGAATTCCAAATGATACTGAGTTCTCATGGTACTGGGGAAAATAAAACAATGACTTTACAGCTGAGTAAGTTCAATGTAGTAGTCAAAGAAAATACATTTCAATAGAACTGCCAGAACGATTAATCATTCTACATTTAATAGACTACATTAGCATCTAGAGATGTTAAATGTCTAATTTAGCCAAGGGTTACCTCTGAGCAAAAAAGAAAAAAGTTAAATTTAGATTTTATTCTGTTTTTGGTTTATGTCAATAGGTGTAGTCACTGGTTTAAAGAAAAACTAGAAGTTTATCTTTCTTTTTATGGATAGGATTAACATTGTCCTAGAGAGACTTCTGTATTTTGTGGATAATAATACTTTTGTCTCCCAAATTTAAATCTGTTTTTCTATAATAATTTTAAAAGACAGTAATCAACATAAAAAGGCACAACACATAAAATTATAGCTACCAGTTGGCATGGACTTGTCATGTACTAGGCAATGTGCAGAAGGTTTGATGTACATTATTTTGATTAATCTTTACGATACTGGAATTCTACAAGGTGGACATTATGATCCCCAAGTAAACTAAAGACAAGGAAACTGAGGCTTAAGAGGGTAAGTGATCTGCCAAGGATCACAGAACAAAGAGAGGGAGCTGGAATTCAAATCCAAGGATGTCTTGTTCTCAAGTCCCTCCTATCTATTTCCTCTTATAACTAAAAAGAGCAAAAGTTACAACAAATGACCGTAATTCACTTATTAGAACATCAATACTGGCTTCAAATATAAGTACTAAGTCAGACATAAGCTACTTCATACTGCAAACGTTTAGAAACATTTCAGTAAAATCAGTACTCTATAGGCTTATAGAGCCCTTAGAGATCCTCATCTAGAACCATGTTTCTCAACTTTCTTTTTTCATCATTGCATCCCTAAAGGGTCTTCTTGATGTCTTTTTCTTAATCACTCTCCATAAAATTGTAATACCACAGATACACCCTATGTCTGTTTATATACTATACATCTATCTGTGCTTTACGCATAAAAAGAGTTAAAGTTTTTTGCCTCCTAGAATGAAGCTTTGTCTCATAGGGGGCAATGAGAATGTATAATCTAGAGGATGTACCTCTTTGTTTTTCTTCCTTATTTTAAAACCTCCCAATCCACTGGCTATTATTTAAAATTGCATGGGATTAGGGCGTTAGCTTTTTAGCTTAAAGTTTTTCAGTGTGTTAAAATGCAAATACATAGAAAATGTTGGTGAACCACTAGAGGCCATTTATATCTGAGTGTGAATAGAAGAGCAGAGAGCCGATTTAGCAGGGGAAGGAAGGAGTATGTGAGGGAGCAGGGCAGTGGGGAGAACAAAGAGCCTCTGGTGCCGAAATACCTGTCAATCTAGTCCTGTTGAACCTGCTAACATGAAGAAAGTCCTTTAAGATGCTAGCTCCCATTCATGATGAACAAGAAATCTTAGTCATACTCCACCTTAGTGACCATCACCCTATTGATTAGTGTGTAAATATTAGGTTTCCTGCCTGTGAAGGATTTTCTGTTTGGTTCCTTTGAGTCCTGTTTGCATATTCCCATTTGCTATGTGGCCAAGAACAAGTTTATGTAATGTTCCAAAGAAACTTCTTGACACCATGGCTCATTTTAACCTACGTATGAATAGAAGACAGAGATGAATTCACAAATACTTCTTTCACATGCACTGTAAAATATAACTTTTAACTCCCAGGGGCCAAAATGGTCTTAACCATTGAAATAATTATAGCTCACAACTATAATTTAGAGTTAGCTCTGGTTGACTCTAAATTCGCACAGGGAAATAATTCACTCATCATACTGGAACACTGGAGTAAATAACTTAGTTTCAGCAATCCTAGAAAGTATGGTGAATCCAAACAGAAGTCAATAGTCAATAATTTAACAAAACAATAATTGTCTACCTTTTATTGATCACCAACTTAAAGTCTCGAGTAGCACAGTTGACATTTATAAATATTATCTATTTAATCCTTACAGCAATCCTATGTGATAAATATTTGTATCCTCATTTACAGAGGAGATGAGTTCAGAAAGGACAGGCGTTCTTTCTTAAACTGCTCAGAAGTGGAGGAAGAGAATTTCAAACTGTCATCTGAAGCTCCTGCTTACCACCTCAGCCACAGTGAATCATCTCAGTGAAATAACAGAAAGACTCAAGACTGAAAACTTTTCATTTCCAATCAAATGCAGAAATCTTGAGCAAATGGAGAGGTAGTGGATATGGCGTGTAAATATTTTGAGATTTTGCATGTAAGAAGCTACTGTGTAGATGATTTCAATTGAAGGATCACTTTTTTCTTTATAAACATTGTCAAGATGGGTATTGGTCAGAATTTTCTGACTTTGAAGGTTGTGAAACATATGTGTGTATTAGGATAAACAAAACGGTGTCTACTTCATACAAGCATAGGTGCACTTTCCAGAGGCCAGGACCACTGTCCTAAATTGTCTATATCACTCATTCCCTACCAATGGCATTGAGCCTTGTGATTTGAAGTGAGCTCTCATGTGAAAGGATGGCCCTTGTTCAAAATTTCCAGTGTATTTTGTATATGAATATATCACCTCTGACATGACAGGATAATGAAAACTAAGACGTTAGAAGTGGAATAGCAAAAACAAAGTAAAACTCTAAGAAGTCATTCTATAGAGGAGGTAACCCAATGGTTAGGAGCAGTGTTGAGGAGCCAGGACCCAAACCTGAGTCTCCTAATTCCTAGACCAGTATTTTCTTCATAACAGTACACTGCTACCAAGTAGAATAATAAATAGATCTGAAATTGCAGCAAAAATTGACCCCCAAAATACCTCATCAACAATAGATTTTCTCTGTGCAGACTGACCTAACATTTAGATGCACTGACAACAAAGTAAAAATATAATTTACATTTTAAATTACCAACATAGCTATGTTCACTATGTCCCAAATGGATTATCAAACATCCTTAAATAGTAACATTATAAATAACTCCAAAATAAAGGCTGAAATTGTTCTCACATGTGAAGTAATGTGTACAACTGGTCAAAGTATAACCATTGCAATAAAAGATGTTTTCACTTAATTTCCTGGAGGTTTCAGATGTTTGTATAGCCCTTATTAACTGGAAAATTCCTCAACTCATCATGCACTTACTGACATATCCTATTAGGAAAATGTTATTTTCCAAATAAATAATCCAAGGCATAAAATTCAGCCAGTGATTCACAATATTAACTTGACAGTAAATGAAGCAGTTTAAAAATGTTTATATAGCTTCCAATGAAATTCTTATTTAATTACGCTTCTCTATAAAGTGAGAAAGCTTCCTATATCAGATCTTCTGTGAATGGTTTTGGCAAATTTCTATTAAGACTAATGCATGCAAACACTGTATTTAAAAATATTTTATATTGTATAAGATATAATTGTGAATATTACTAAAAATATGCAGCATACTAATAATTTACCTTTTCAATGTTTTACTATTTGAAATTCATTTTAAAACTGACAATCTAGACATTTTCATATATTTTAACTATTAATAAAATAATCATGTAGAACCGGCGCTTTTTAGAAAATATACCATAACATTTTAACAGTACATGGAAGTCCAACATACCGTTTTAAACCAGAAGTCATGCTAACATTTAAATCTTGAAGACTCTGTTGTCTATAACAACTACTGATTAAATCCCAAAATATTACACTCATCTTAACAGACGGAAAAAAGTATAGTTATTCTAGTCATGACTGCCTCTTTAACTTACACACACATTTCCAAGATCATTCTGAGTCGCCAAACCACATCACCTAAAAGCTTCATAGGTCAAATAATACTAGTCATAGCGTTGCTCAGCACTATATGCAACCTATATAAATCTGGAAAACTACAGCCAAAGCCAAGGATACCTCTCTCTCTCTATTCCTATCACTTTAGGACAAATCTACCATTTGTAAGTTATGTTACTTACCGAGAAGCATGTTTCTTTGCAATAGTCAATCCAGCCAGTCTGTAATTTCTGTACAACAAAGGTTTAAAGAGCCGAGAAGTACGCTAACCTGCCACACGTTTTATTACAGATACAGCGTGAGCCTTCACAAACTCTTCCTTGTACCTTAAGGCTACTGGAGTACTGGACCAACGCCACTTGCTCACTGTGTACCTTGTTGAAACTAACAAACAATACAGTGACTGTCAGTAGATGCTGCCTCCTCAGCCTACAGAGCCAAAAAAAATGATGGAAAAGTAGGTTACTTCACTGGAGTTGGAGACATAAATTCTGAATCGATCATGTTGTTTCTCTAAAATTCCCAGTAAGATTTTCTGCTAAGTTCACAAAGAAAAAAAAAATTTTAACTTACGTAAATAAGCTTATAAAATCATATTTAAAAAAACATAAGTCCCCTCTTTTTCCCCAATGTTTTTTTCCTCTTTAAGAATTTAAAATCCATTTCACTATAAACTAGAAAGAAACGCTGCCACAAAATAAACTCTGCATAATATGCATGTTTTAAGGGAAGACTGAACATTAAAATTATATCACTCATCAAGGATCAGAGAATACAAACCTATTTATTATTTGGTGTTATGAGCTTGAACCTCCAATGAGATTTCAGCTTCACAATGGATTGTTTGTTTGACTCCAATACAAAGATAATTATTTCTGAAATAGGTTTCTCCGGAGAGAACAAACCTTACAGTTTTAAAGCAATGAGGATACTGCAGTGAACATTCAGCAAAGGAACATCTCATTTCTTTTTATTTTTCTACTGGATGTGTATTAACAATTTAAAAAGAAAAACCTATCTGAGCCCAAAGGAAGAACACACAGCATGCCAGCCAACACTAAAGCCAATAAGTTTAATGTGATCTCTGAGACTATGTTTTCTAAACTAGAAAATAAAATGACACTTCCAAATATTACATATTTTAATAATTATTTTAGTATTACCCTGCAACAAACATTACCTTTCACATGACAGAGGGCAGCAGTTAAACTGTATGTTCCTGGGTCCAAATCCTTGAGCAGTGACGTTTTATAGGCATTTGCTCATGGTTCTGTATTTCTCCATTCCTTAATTTGGGGATTCAACTTTTATATGACTAGCTACTTTTATTTTGCTCAAAGTAAGTTTGAAAAGCTAAAAACAGAAAAAGTGAAGGAGAGTCTAAGAAAAGTCTAAAATGGAAATGAATCTAGATGATAAAAGGAAAGCGGGGAGAGACTAGGAAGAAAGGATAGTTTGGAGCAAAGAGAACAAAGAGAGAGAGACGGCTAAGGATGATAACAGTAAAACATATCAAGGTCTGTTTATTTTTGGCCATTAGAAAATGTAGGCCTTTTATATAACAACCATATATTTGAATGTAGTGGTCTCAAGGATGACATACATAAATTCTTATCTTGGGTAAACTCAATAGAACTAGAGGGATGTGTGTGTTCATATCAATAAACATTCCTCTCTATTGTGGAAGGAGGCCTCTTTCCCTGCCCTGGACTGCCCATTCACTTTAACCTAGCGGTTCGCACACTTGACTGTGCATCACAATCCTCTGGAGGGCTTGTTAAAACAGACTGCTGGGCCCACTCCCCAGAGTTTCCGATTCAGTCTAGGGCAGGCCTGAGAATTTATATTTATAGCAAATTCCCAGGTGATGCTGATGCTGCTAGTCCTGGGACTACACTTGGAGAACCATTGCTCTGGCTCATTATGTTACTCCATCAGTTAGCATGAGAACAGTTTCCATTGTAAATTGGTGTATCACCATATTACGTAGATTGTAAGATTGTCCCCCCCCACCATTTTCACAGACTGTGTCTACAACTAATCACACCTTATGATAACGATACACAAGGCAGCACTCGGGACTGGTCCATGTCAGTGTGTGCATGGACTTGGTCATATTTTTTATATTTTTTGATATTTTTGAGTGATATCATGTGCTGAGTTTAACTGCCATATAACAATGTTTTTTTAAACTGACACTTTTTTTTTTTTTAAAGCCACACCATGATTTGGCTCTAAAAATAAAAGCCATTGTATACAATGATGGCATATAAACAGGTATGGGGTCTATATTTCTTATTAGTGAAGCACACGTGGAGGAGGAATGACAGCAATCTCAGATTTTCTTGGAAAGCAGCATTCCACTGTATTAGAGGATAGAAGAAAGGTAACCACAAGTGGAAGAAGCTGTGGTGCTTGTGGTAAAGGTTTTGCCTATCACAGGCCCAGTAACGCAACTGAAGGGAAACTAAGTGGGCAAATCCCTCTGCACAGAAATTTCAAAGTGATGAGGTGTCGGTGTGAATAATTCACAGGTCCAAAGGGACTCTCTTTAAGGCTCTGTGTCATAGTTTATTGACAGTTTTTTTCTTTCTTAGTGATATATAAAGTAATGTGACAAAAAAATCTTAGGTTTGATAAAATACATTATTGGGAAATAAAACAATCGTTCCTAGTAGCAGTGATTTAAAAACTGATGATCAACATGTTGATTTAAAGTAGGTTTTTGTTATTATTCAAAGTGAGGTGTGAAGACTACCTAAAAATCACCGGGATGTCTGCTAAAAATGGAGATGTCTGGGACTACCAGGGGTCTACTGAAGCAGTATCTTTGGTTTGAGAACCATTGACTATTTCACCTTCAAGTAAATAGCAATTTAATAAGAATAGCACCACTGGAGGACACCTAAATGCCAGTGGTATAATACGTTTCTGAAAAAACTACTTTTGATTCCAAATCAATTACAGTAAACCTTTGTCGTTGCCTCAATGATTAAAACTATATGAAGACAGTTCTGTGACAGTTTATCTCCATAGGAAGTTTTAAAAACCAAAACACCAAACTGCATAAATATTCCAGTGGAGCTCTGTGAAAGCAGAGGGAAAAAAGCCAGAGGCAACGGTGGATGCTCACTTGACCAGGCCCAAAGCCAGCAGTGGTTGATAGCAAGGCAGGATACCAGGAAGAACAAGAAGATAGGAGCAAGACTTCTCCTATTAGAGACTCCAACACAGGCCCACAACTGACTGGAGTCCCTGCGCAGCCCTCCAGTGGTGTGAGGAATTTGCAGGAGGTGATACCAGAAAGCCAAGATATAATTGACCGACAGTAAAGTTCCCAGATATCGCTCAGCTTGTTTTCTGAGTAATCGGATAAAGGTATTGTTAGAGTAGATTTCTATGGTCCATTCCAGCTCTAAAATTACGTAATGTTTAAAAGCTTTTACAAAAGGGTGTGGCCTCTTTCAAAGTTTTATTAGGAAAAACCTCATGAAAGTAAATGACTGATCAATCAAAGAAAAAGGACATCTGTTATGGTTTGAATTGTGTCCCCCTCAAAATTCAAATGTTGAAGATACTAACCCCCAGTATCTCAGAATGTGACCTTATTTGGAGATTGGGTCTGTATAGAGGTAATCAAGTTAAAATGAGGGTTTTTGTTTTAAAGATTGGCACCTGAGCTAACACCTGTTGCCAACCTTTTTCCTTTTTTTGATTCTTCTCCCCAAAGCCCCCCAGTACATAGTTGTATATTCTAGTTGTAGGGCCTTCTAGTTGTGCTATGTGGGACGCCACCTCAGCATGGCCTGATGAGCGGTGTCACGTCTGTGTCCAGGATCCGAACTGGTGAAAACCTGGGCCATCAAAGTGGAGCATGTGAACTTAACCTCTCAGCCACTGGGCTGGCCCCAAATGAGGTTATTAGGGTGGACCCTAATCCAATATGACTGGTGTATTTATAAATAAGTGAGAAATTTGGATACAGATCGATACTGAGGAAAAATCACATAAAGAGACACAGGGAGAAGATGGCCATGTACAAGCCAAGGACAGAGGTGTGGAAGAGATCCGTAGAGTTCTCAGAAGGAACCAGTCCTGCCAACACCTTGATTTCAGATATCTAGACTCCACAACTGTGAGAATAAATTTGTGGTTAGGCACCCAGTTTGTGGTACTTTGTTACGGCAGTTCTAGCAAACTAACATAGCATCTTTACCAGGTGGTGGATATTAGGTATATGTAACTCCATAAACAGAATTGGAGAGATGACTACAACTCACTCCCTCTTTCTCTTAGAAGTTTGAATGGCAGTAGGACTAGTTATTTTGGGAAAGTTAGTTAAAACTCAGATGTTTTATATTTGTACTTTAATTTTTCCTTAATCAAGCTGGTCTTGTATTTGTCTGTTTAAGTAGATTCTGCTCCCCCGTCCCCCACAGAAGAACTAGCTGTTGGTTTTTTCATACTTGCTTTATTTTTTTTTGTATGTGGGATGCTGCCACAGCATGGCTTGATGAGCTGTGTGTAGGTCTGCACTGAGGATCTGGACCCACAAACCCTGGGCTACCAAAGCAGAGCTTGCAAACTTACACCACTGGGCTGGCCCCCTAACTTACTTTGATTTTAATACATTTTTTTCTAGTTTTTAAGATGCATACACAGCTCATTTGTTTTCAATTTTTGGTTTTTGATACTAAAACCTCTTAAGAGTACAGCTGCTTCTTCTTCTTCTTCTTCTTTTTTTTATTTTGCTGAGGAAGATTCACCCTGAGCTAACATCCATTGCCAGTCTTCCTCTTTTTTTGCTTGAGGAAGATTCGCCCTGAGCTAACATCTGTGCCAATCTTCCTCTATTTTGTATGTAGGTCACCACCACAGCATGGCCACTGACAAGTGGTATAGGTCTGTGCCCAGGAACTAAACCTGGGCAGCTAAAGCAGAACACGCCGAACTTAAACCACCAGGTCACAGGGCTGGCCTCATGAGCACGGATTTGGTAAGAAGTTTCCTCTTCCATTAAGATTTAGATAATCTATCATTTTTGTTTTGATTTTTCTCTTTTCCTTTACTTGATGGTTAAAAGAACTAACAGAGATAGAAATAAGATATCTTTTATTCTGTTTTAGTATTAATTAGGTAGTTTGGCCTCAGGCCAATCGCTCGCCTTCCAACAGCTTCTGTGATATTGGCTGTGTGAGGATCAAACCAATTAAATATGACAGTATTTGAAATCCTAAATTGCTATACAAATTTAAGTCATTGTTTTAATTATTTTTGACCAATTAGCGATACATAAAGAAATTAGAGTGCGCCTGGGGACATCAGAATTGCTTAACTTTGGAGTTTTAACTTTTCATTTCTGTTTGGTGTCCTATTAATCATCTCTCAAATTGTCTACATATTTATAATTTTATGGCAAAATAGCAACCATTCACCTACTAGCACAGTTTCAGTTGATAAATTTCATTAAAGGAGAGAAGTTATTTTAAAAACCCATCTCTTGAAATAATCTGTCATTATCATTGAAAATCAGGAGCGAGCATTTGCTGAGAGCCAGTTCTGTGCCGGCGCTCACTCTTCAGTGCTTTACATTCAATTCTCATAACAACCCTTGTCCTGATGAAGACGTGCAGGCTAAGAGAGAATAAGCAAATCGCCCAAGGTCACAAGTCTTCCCACCCAGTGCTCCTTCCGAGCTCCTTCCTTATACAAACCAGTGAATTGAGACAGCAGGCTTGAACTAAAGCTTTTCTCTAAGGATTTCCAGAGAACGTAAAATATTTAACATTTTTTGGAATTGAAAATCCAGATCATTTTTAAGTCAAAGGAAATTTGTTCCAAAAAACCAAGTGGTCCTTTTGTTTCATTTTGATTTTTTTTTTTTTTCCTTCAGGGGAGAATGGAAGTATCTGAGAGTAATCGCTTTACTTTGAACTATAACATTATTTCAGATTTTTCTATCATGCTAAATATTAAGTTTAGCACATCCTATGTATTAATTCAAGAGTCCTTATATTTAGCGTCTAAAATATATGTAAAATACTTTAGCAGCATTCATTTTTAACACTTAGTGCTTAGTTTTTACTTAAGACCACCTAAAGGCATTAACTACTATTATTTCTGGTGAGATGGGCTTAACTGAGGAAAAATTGTAACCTAATGAGCTTTTCAATTTTCCACAAGTACAGCTCTCTGTAGATGAAAGATAATTACGATTAACTAGGCTGCCACTTATTTGAATACTGTGAACAGATAGGGAGTTACATGAGTTCTGAGTTTGAGAATCCAGAATGCACCCAGAAAAGAGAAATAAAGAATAAAAAGATTTAAAATTGTTGTATGAGTGAAGATGTTCGCTATATTATGTATAGTCACAACTATATAGAAATATCCTAAATGCTCAATAGCAGAGGAATGGGTATGTTGATGTTATGAAATACTATAAAATATATTTAGTGATATAGGAAAATGTTCTCTGTATAACAAGTGGGGAAAACTATGTAGAAGTGGGTAAACTACACAGGTCATCTATGTAAAAGAAGCATATCCAATATCTATGTGAATCTTCATATATGTTCATATCTACAGAAACATGTTTAGAAGAAAATACTCCAAAATACGTTAACATTGCCAGTGCATGGGAAATTTTACTTTACTCTTTTCTGTAGTGTTACATTTTTTTGTACTAAAAAACTCATCTTAAAAATTGTACCAAATTTGAGCTTAAAAATTTGTACTGAAAAAACTCATCTTAAAAATTGCAGTGGAAGGGATTTGGCATTTAAAAGACAATATATGTAATTTACAAAAACCCGCAGGCAGAACTAGCTAATTTAGATAATCTCGCTTAGAAACCTTAAGTAAGTAAACGTTGAGAATTTGTCAAGTTCTCAAATTTCTTTTGGGCTCTAACGATCCTTTGATTCGACTGGAGTAAGGTTATAGACCTGGGCAAGCCAGCGGACTAAAGATGCAGGAAGCTCGCATTGATCACTGTCACAGTGCAAATGTACAGTAAGTGATGTGAAATAAACAAGATAAAAAGGAATGAGGATAATGGTAATACAATATTTATAGTGAGCTCCAGCCATCAATTCTCACAACTCCTCAGGGACCCAATCTCCTCACCTGTAGTATCTGCATCCATATAGATGAGCGTCAAGAGGCTGCGGAAAGGTGATGGCGGGATCCAGCCCGTGGATAGGCTTACCTGCATTTCTTTCAAGGCATTAAATCTTTTTAACCACTATGGTAGCATTGCCATTTCTACCCAAGTGTTCAACTTACATGAAAGAAATAATTTATATGCTGGAAAGATATGTCTCCCTAGAAACCTTTTATAATGCAGCCCTCATTAAACTGTTTATTCTCTATCAATGTCATCAGAAGATTTCCATGACGACTTTGTGACATACAATTAACATGGTTCAGACACATCAGATCTATTCACAACAGGACACATCAAAAGACTTATTATGTCATCAACGATGCTACCAGAGAGAGCGCCTGCTCCCCTCCTACACTGGATAACAGATGTTCAAATAATGCAATGTCAGTTTTCTTAAGATAGATGCTCAGATGCGTCAAGTATTTCAACAGAGTTAAATCAGAAATGCTACCAATTTTTAAAAAAATCTCTACCTGCCTAATAGGCATCCACCCTACCTTGCTTATTTTTATGCAAAGCCAGCTTGTCCTTTCAGGCAGAGTTTGCCTAGGGCAGCAAAATGCTCTGCAACTGTTTACCCCGTGTGAGTGATCATCACCTGGAGGGAAGTGCTGCTTCTAACTTGCCTGTGGCGTTTGTTTGGAGGGAGATGGACAAGACCACAAAACCTTGGACAAGTTGGACAATTTAGAAGCGAGATGGCATTCTGCAAACAAAAGTGTTTAGGTGCCTCTCACTCTGGGAGATGAAACCCAAAGGGATTGTAAGGTTTGCTCTCCATTAACATAAAATCTAAAGTAAATAAATTACCAACCAGCTTTGTATTCTTTAAAGAGCTGGGTACAGTAGATGTTTGAAAACAACAGTAGAAATCATTTAAAATATTCTGTAAAAGGTGAATTCACTGGAGTCAAAACTGCTGAAATATAGTTTTAAAGGCGTATCGGTACAGCTTCCCCACATCTGATCTATATTGTTGAATCAGCTATAAAAATATTTTTATCAGTAATATACTTTTCCAAGATAGTTACATATATCAACCCTAAACCATATTAATAAGGAAAAGATAAAGGATTTTGCTTTGTCCAGGGAATAAGTTTACTTGCTTTAAAATGCAGTTTTAAGAAAAGATTTAACAAACAGATGTTTTAAAATTTTGAATCCATGTCATACAATCATAGGATCTCAATACTTAAAACTATTCCAAAACCATCTCATTTTATTAATGGAGACAATGAGACCCAGAGGGACAAATTACTTTGCTTAATGTCACCCAGCTGGTGGAGGGAAAAATCATGAGAACATTTATTCATTCTCCAAATCTTGATTGAGTCCCATTCTGCACCAGGCACTGTTCTGAGTGCTGAGGCTATAGGAGCTGTGATCTCAGGGCGTTTACATTAGACTCATGTTTCCTCATTCTGATCACCAAGCTCTTTTCATTCACTCACATACTTCTCTCACCGAAAGGGCTAATCTATACAACTTACGAAGAGGCTTCAATGTCTGAGAAAAATGCCTGTGGTCTTTTGATGTTGTTTTTTCCACCTAGATTCATCTGTCACAGTTGTTTTCTTGAAAATGATCACATTTATCCATATTAAAAAGAAAACCCCAGATAATTATGTTATGTGTCTTTCAATGAACAGCGTGCATAATGACATCTGTATTATAGTTTTTATTACATCTATGTTACATATTTGGGATGTAATGGCATAACAATTGGAGAGATTTCGACTTTCTATCTCTGTGCTCCCCAAAAAGGGAAAAATCCTGAGATTCAGAGATAATGATTTGCTGTTTCTTTCCCAACTTAATAATAGCTTCCTCCATTAACATTCAGTAGTCATTGTGTTATGATTCACGTGAATGATTCAGAGAAATATCTATATAATATCAAGTGACCTTTTAACAGTCTGCAACTGCAGCAGTAGATCAGGAAGAATTCTAACTTGTGGTTTTATTCACTAATATTCTGCAGAAATTATGTACTGCACATGTACTGCAACTTTTAGCAGGAAAAGCCTTAGATAACCCCATTTTGTAATTAAGGCAGAATACAAAACATGCCTGTAGGGCTTGCCAGCTCCCAGTCTCTTCTGCCTGGTGTGACCCCTCTTTGTACTATGTGACTCTATCCCATTCTAGCCACGGCTGGTTGGACCAGGACCAGGTGCAGATGACTGATTTAGGGGCAGCTAATCATCACAGACATGATTGGTGGCCTGGTTCAAAACAATGTGCCAATCAATCCTTTCAGAATCAGGAAGATGAGAAACCAGTGACGTAAGCGGTGGAGACTGCCGAGCCCTCACTAGCTTCACTAGGGGTCAGGTTCAAGCCAAAGTTTATGCAGAAGAAGGACAGGTCACTAGCGAGAGAAGAACAGAGCATAAAGAGCTGAGAAGGCAGGAGACCATGAGAGGCAGAGACCGCCTCTGAGAGAAGACAGTTCCCCACAGTTTTCCACTTCATTGACACCAGTTTCCACAATGCCCAGGCTGCTGCAATTATTGGCCTTGGGTTTCCTGAGATTCGCTGTTATATCCTCACAACAAACCTCCTCCTTCCTGAGTTAGCCTGAGTCCATTGTCTGCAACCAGACAAATCTAGCCAAGGGAAATGGTCTTTCATGTAAATACACTTAGTTTTTATCACAAGAAGAAAAGAGCAAAAGTCAATCCCAAGTGATGGTGCTCCATTCCTCTTAAATCTCTGAAGGATCATGCCATCCATAAGTCAATTTTGGGCACTGGTTACTATGTCATCAATATTTAATGACATGGTGATATTTAATAAGTTAATTTCTATAACCTTCTAAATATAAAATCAAATGAGGGTTACAGAAAACCACAGTACTGAATTAATATTGTCCAACTTTCAATTTCAAAATAGTTTTTGATTGTACTCATCATATCTACTCACCTCACCTCTTTCCTTTCCTCTATCAAAGGCATTGGAAAACAGGCACCGAAGGAAACCACAGTAAGTAATAGTCTTTGGTTTGCCAGAGTTCTCAATTCTTCTTTATCAAAGTCCTTTCTGGCTATTTTTCCCGATGAATTTTGCTCCTAAAGTAGCATATTCATAAGGATCTTCTCCTTTGTTCACCATCTAGTTAGTCATCGAGCCCCCTCAAACTGGATGGATGAGAAAACACATTTTTCTCCTTTGTTTTGCTTTTAAAGATTTGATCAAAGATTTTGCTCTTCTTGCTCATCTTTATCACATCTTTCTCTCCTGTTTTCGTTTTGCTTGGTTGGGAACAGGGTCTATAAAAATTATTTTTGCCACCTCGTATACCAGAAGAAAAAAGTTTTATTCTTTATAATGCAAAGAAAATATCATTTTCAGTCAATGAAAATGCCTTAATTCAAGAGATTTATGAAATGATACAGCAGATATTGTTCAGCTATGGCTTTGAGCCATCTGAAGCACGTCACATTGTCCGGAGTTTTCCAACTTAAGGGAAAATGAAAAATGTTGACAGTTCAAAGGGGAAATATTGATATGATTATAGGCTATAAAACAGTAGGAAAGACAAAAAGTATAGTAAAAAGAACATCAAGATGCAGCCGTCAGGGGGCTGGCCCTGTGGCTGAGTGGTTAAGTTCGTGTGCTGTGCTTCAGCCGGCCAGGCTTTCACCGGTTTGCATCCTGGGCACGAACATGGCACCACTCATCAGGCCATGCTGAGGCAGCGTCCCACATGCCACAACTAGAAGCACTCACAACTAGAATCTACAACTATGTACTGGAGGCTTTGCGGAGAAGAAGAAAGAAGAAGGAGGAGGAAGAGGATGAGGAGGAGGAGGGAGAGGAGAGGGGGAGGGGGAGGAGGAGGAGGAGGGGAAGAAGAAAAAAGATTGGCCACAGATGTTAGCTCAGGTGCCAATCTTTAAAAAAAAAAAAAAGATGCAGCCTTTAAGTATGTAAATGGTTACATGTTACAAAGTATGGAGATGACATATAGAACTACTAAGAGTATCCTTAGTAATAATAATATTAGCAACAAACACTTCAGTGTTCAGTGCCAGATCCTTTTCTCAATGTTTACCTGTATTAACTAATGTTACATTATTATTATTATTTTTTTTTTTTTGAGGAAGATTATCCCTGAGCTAACATCTGCTGCCAATCCTCCTCTTTCTTGCTGAGGAAGACTGGCCCTGAGCTAACATCCATGCGCATCTTCCTCCACTTTATATGTGGGACTCCTACCACAGCATGGCTCGCTGAGCGGTGCCAAGTCCACACCCAGGATCCAAACCAGCGAACCCCAGGCCACCAAAGTGGAACATGCGCACTTAACCACCGCACCATCGGCCAGCCTCTAATATCCTATTATTCTTCTAACTTTATACACAAGGAAACTGAAGCATAGAGACAGTAAGTAACTTATCTGAGGTAACATAGCTGGGAAGTTCAAGAGTGGGCATTGAAAGCGGGAGTTCTGGCCCTGTGGCTGGAACCCTAAATCATAGGCTGTTCACCCTCTTGGTAAATACTTTGACCAATAGTCCTCAAATAGGTTGTACATTAGAACCAACTCAAGAGCATTTCAAAGCATACCATCACCTAGGCTCCACCCTCAGAGATTCTGATATAATGGATCAGGGTGGGGTCTGTCATCTATATATTTTTAAAGGGGCCAGGTGATTCTAAAGTGCAGGGAGGCAAGACTACTAAGCACAGGTCACCTGGCTATTTAGTGGTCGAGCCAAGAGCAGAATCTAGGTATCTTGACTTTTCTTCTGTGTCGGAGTGGCTCCCACTTTCAGCAAATTGAGACAGAAAACAAAATAAAGTTTTACTCTGGAGTGATGAATTTGAGTTTCTTAAACCAAAAAGCAGTAGTTAACTGGGGATCATGGAACAAAGATGACATTTCTTTTGGTGGTTATTAAAACTAAGATGGATCCTCAATTTTCGGAAATGTGTGTTAATGAAAAACTGATGAATATTTCCAAACTCCCTTTATTAAGTATTGTAGCACTAATATAATTTAGACATCAGAAGTCTCTGCTACACCATTTAAACTCTATATACAATCAGATGCCTCCTGAGAATCAACTTAAGGCAAAATGTTCTAAAACAGGGATGAAAGAGATGGTGTGGTAAATGTTGAACAACCAGCTCTCTGGGGAAAAAGCCCTGGCTTGTAGCATTAACCAAATCATGGTATAACTACTCTCACCATTGTCAATTTCGAGCTACCAATGTGACAGAAGTTACTGAACGTGGAGCTAGGAAGAGATGTTCAGTTGCACACCATTATATAGTATTTCCACCAGAAATGTACAATAGACATAAACAAACTCAAGAGCATAGATAATAGTAAAATGTAGTTAAATAATTAGGAAGTACTGGGTTTTGAATATTTTTTACCTTTGTTTTAAATATAATTCATTTAATGTACATTTACATAATTTAATTTTTAACAGCACTGTTCTTAATAACTGGCTTGTAAAATTCCTGAAAATTTAATAATCAACTCTTGCAAGCTGGTCCAGCACACCACGGAGAAGGCAGCCATTCAATTACACATTCTTTTTTAGAGAAAGGCAATATGTAATTAAATAAAATGAGCACGAATAAGTCAATTTTTATGAAACACAGAGTCTATAAGGGAGAAAAACATTCTTCATTTATTTGACTTTTTCAGGAATGAGAACTTTTGATTAAATCCTTCAGAGTAAAGCCAGCCTTCATGTGAGCAATAGAAGATAAAGGTTAAGAATGCGGGCTCTGGGGTCAGAATGCCTGGGAGTCCAGGCTCACCCTCCTGTAACTCTATGACCTCAGGAAAGTTATTTAAAAAGTTTGGTCATGCGTAAAATGGGTTGATAATAGTACCCACCTCAAAGGATCAAGGACAGAATTAAATGAGTTATGTGTAAAGTACTTATAACAGTGCCTGACAAAATGCAAATGCCTAGTGAATGTTAGCTACCATCATCACATGAAAGTGCCTTCAAATATGTAAACTACGTCTATTTGAAAAGGCTACTTAAAGTTAGCTACTTAAAGTTCCCTGGACACACAAAGAGCTTTCAAGCATACTTGCCTTTTCTCACGCTCTTCCTTACACATGATATGATGAGCTTTTGCCATGTCTTTTTAAGCTCAGCTTAAAAGTATTATTTCTCTTAACTTTCTCTGATTAGCCTGCGTCATGGATGATTCAGTAGCCCTTTGTAAGGACATACTTAATTTATTTTTAATTTGTACTTAATGTGTTCCTGAAAACATGTTCTAAGTTCAAAGAGTTGAAGGCAAAATAGAGGCACGCATGTCATGAGGTAGGGGAGGGTTTCTGTTTCCTGGCATCCTTTTTCCTCAAGGGCCAACCACCCTTCGCCAGAACCTGCACACACCTGAGCAGCTTCCTCAGGTGACAGTCAAATCCTCCTTGACCACCAATATATTAAAAATCTGTTCAGCACATGAAAGTCCTTGTTCTTCAAGTTTTGGGACATCTAAGTATTATGTGCAAAAATGAAATTTGTATTAAAGTTAAAATTATTAAACTTAGGAGCCACCATAGTTCTATGTCTTCACTGTTTCCTTCTGGAAGAGCCTTAAAGGCATTGCATTTCAACATATTTGTATCTGCATAGCATACAGCTACATACTAGGTGACACATAAATGTTGGTTGTATTTAATTTCATTTAACTAGTTGCTATAATTATTTAAAAAATCCAAAGTTCAGCAAAAGAATACCTTTGGTGTCTCCTGTCAATTGAATATTGTTTGTATAATGAAGGAAGCTATATGACTATAAATTCCCTTTTCCTTCCAAGAGTAGCTCTGCAATTCTATTTAAATTATCAATTATTTTATATAGACAGATGTAAGGGAAGGAGGAAGGAAGAAAGAAAGCAGAGGAGAGAGGAATGGAGGGAGGGAAGGAGGAAGAGGAGAGAAAAAAAAGGAAAGAAGGAAGGAAAATTGTTTCTTTTCCTTAAAAGAAATACTTCTTTAAATATAGAATCATTGTTGCATTCTATATCAAGCAATATAATGAATTGATTAGATATCCTAAAAAACCTTCCACTTGCAAAATGGATAAAATTATTCTTAGAATCCTTTTAGATGCATAAGAGATTTAAGAAAGAAAGTTCCTTTCTTAGGAAAGAAACTGAGAAGAATCCCCAGAGGCCAAAAATGGAAAATCAGCTTCGGAAGATGCCTCTACGGCCATGGCTGCCGTGAGGGCATTTGACAGCATGGGTATCCTAGTGTCTTGGGTTCTGACAACTGAGTGGGAGCAGAAATCAAGGCTTTGCTCCTCTTCAAGGTGGGGAGTGGAAAATGAAACTCAAAGCCAAGGCCTTTGAAGAATAGCCCTGCAGAAATTCTGCTCACCAGCAAAGGGGGGTGGCAAGGAAAATTGTCGGTTTTGGCCAAAGATTAGGGAGAGGGGGTGGCTTTCTGAGGATTTATAACCTTAGTCCTCCCCTTACATGGTTCAGGATTTAGACAGTCTCTACTTGCCTGGTCCAGGAAACCTCAAACCAAGACAAGTAGCATACATGGTCCAGGATTGGTTGCAGCCTAGGGCACCTAGAAGAAAGTAAAATAATTCTTTCTAGAGGGGTGCATCCTCAACCCAGGCATTGCAGAGCACCCACAGAGAAAGTCCAGGGAAACGTGAGCTAACAAACAGAAATTATAGAACACACGACGAAGTAAGCCACCATGAACAAGAGACAGATACAAACAGCATACTTTAAACTTCTTCACGGATCTCTTGGAGTTAGAATATATCTGAAATATTTGAAGAATTGTGGATAGTGAATTGCATAATGGTAAGTAAGTGATTCAAATGAGTGGTATTTATGTTCCATAAGAAGGTTGGATATAGAGAGAATTTGAGAACACGTGTTTCGAATTATGGAAGTTTTCAAAGGGGACACTGAATAGAATTCAAAAGGCAATTTTTCCTTCAAGTCCACCTGTTGCTCCCATTCCTTCTGCAACCTCCACTTGCCTTCCCTCTTCTCCATCCCCTTTGGAGAGGGTGCAATGTTCACCCTGACCAACTTTAGATATAGGCCAACCCTAACTACATAAGCATTGCTGCCAACAATTAACTGGAATCTTTATAATCTAGAGACAATATTCATGTTTTAGTTTTATTTGAAAATATTATTTTACAATATTAATTTTAAAACACTCTCATTATGGCACATTTCTTAAACTTAACAAAGAACTATGCTTTTTATACAACTGAAAAACCACACAGACTTTTATCTGAAAAATGAAATGTTGTTTGGTATAACTATCAAAAGACTAAGTTAAATGTCTTGGTCTTACACGCACAGCGTTTCAGCAAATGCTATATACAAACTCTGTTATATATTCTTTTTGCTTTCCCAGAATTAGGTCCAGAATTATCAATAGCTTTCTTAAGGCCAGGAGTTCCTTGCAATGTCATTATTATATATTAGAAGGCTAACACTGTATTTTTAAAACAAAGTATTTATCTAGTCAACAACATTTAAATGAACAGCCGCTTTGAGCTTGGTACTTGGATATGCTCTATAGAAAATCAATGAACAAACATGGTCACAGCTCCTGCTCTCCTGGAACCTACAATCAAGCAAGAGACACAAATTATTATTAGAGTAATCACCAAATACATGGGGAATGGCAATTGGGCAACTATGACATATTCTTCTTGATTATAGTAAACAAACACATTGGTCTTAAGACTCTTTTAAAGAATATTTAATTTGTCAAAAGTTAAACACCAATGAGCAGTTTGGTGTTATTGTAGATACATTTTTCTTATAAATATAACCCAAATTTCCTATGGGAAATATTCACTTGATACTGATACCTATTGAGTCCTTTTCAAGTCATTATCAATTTTGCCAGTATTCTAAAACTTTTAGGATCTTTTCCTTATAACCCCAAATGACAAATTGCTGAGTTTATCAATTTCAACATTTTACCAAATTTTGTTTCTTTACTTACAAACTTTAAAGCAATACAGATTGGATGGGATATTTTCACAGATTTTGAAAATTTCTGCTTTTCAATGTGTTATCATAACTACATTTTAGGAAATGTTTAATTTGATTCAACTTCAACTGTCTACTAGAGAAAAGACGGAGACACAGGCCAACAAATTGTGTGGGCTGGTTTGCCAGTCCCAGAGAGGAAAACTGAATGGGGGGACAGGGCTCTCAGATAGGGAGAAACCCAAAGATGCCAGAATCCCCAAGTACTGACTCTCTGCAGCCCTCATAGCTCTCTGAACTCTACTCATGAAAAACTAATAGTAGGAAACACTATAAATAGTTAAAAAAAAAAACACACAAGGATTTGTTAAATCCGTATGTTTGGTGACTAAGTTTAGTAATTTGATCCTTTAGTAAATTGGTTTTTAGATGATTGGCTTTAGTCCATTTGGCCTAGAATTACCTATAGCAAGTCAATCTGACTTGGTCCTAAGTCATCAGATAAGAATATCCTGGCAGCTTGAGGCTAGACTGAAGCCAGAACTGATAGGTGAGTATGAGTGGACCAGGTGGGCAGAGAGGGGTAGAGCAAAGTGAAAGCAGGGAGAAGGGCAGGTAGAAGGGCCTGAACTGGCAAGAGAAACTGGGTTGAGATGAAACCAAGTGGTACTGCAAGTCCAACTAGGATGAATGCTGCAGGCTATTTTTAGGAGTTCTATCTTTGTCCTAAGTCATTGGGAAGCAGTGATGGTGTTTTAAAGATGAAGTAACATGATGAGATTTGGGTTTTGAAAAGATCAACCTGGCCACAGTATGGAGAATGAACTGGAGAACAGTTGAGGAATATGGCGGATGATCCACCAGAAAACCATTGCAATGGTTTGCTGAGAGATGACAGTAGCCTAGACTGGGGTAGGAGTGAAGAAGATGGAGAACAGTAGACAGATTAGAGTAGCAGTCCTCAACTAAGGGTGATTTTGCTCCACAGGGGTCATTTGGAGATGTGTGAAGACAGTTTTGGTTGATACAACTGGGATGGAGGGAAGTGCTACTGGCATCTAATGCGTAGAGACCATAGATGCTGCTAACCATCCTACAGCGTACAGCATAGTCCCCCATAACAAAGAATTATCCCACCCAAAATGCCAATCGTGCCCAGGCTGAGAAACCATGGACCAGAGAAATACTTAGGGAGTAACAAAGACTTTGTGTCACAAATTAACTTTAATTCCAGATTTATCAAAATAAAATGGAATGACCACAAGAAAAACAACACAAGTGTCCCCAACTGCTTTAGAGACAACAAAATTTAAATGAACAGGTGCAAATCAAAGCAGTCATTATATACATACGTAGAGTTATTAAAATGCTTAGAAGGGATGGGAGCTGTAAACTGCATTCCCAGCTTGACAGAAATACACAGTGACTAAATCTAGCATAGTCTGCAAAAGAGGCACACACTTCACTCCGGTAACAGTCAGCAGGATCTAAATTTAGTTTATACTCTTAGTGCATTAAAATAGCGTCAAGAAGCTCAGGAAGTCTAAAACCATCACACTCCAAGTTTCTGTCTGTACTGTTAATAACTACTTGCCCAGATCCCTGTTGCCCATGTGATTATAGTCTGCTAAAAACATGTCCTCTCCAAAGTTGTCCCAAAAAATAGGAAATGGAATTAAACAAATGATTCTAGATAAAATAATTGGCAACACAAATAGTACAATGAGGCATTTATAAGGAATATATCTTAACTTCCAAAGTTTTGTGAGAAGCTTTACGAGTGTTTTTTACTGTTTACTATAAAAGCTAAAATGCTTTCTCTCAGAGTTCCAGTGTCACAATGGTCAATTAGAAAAGCAAATAAACATTTTTACTTGAATAGAGATTTACTAATTGCCTGTTATGTGACTTGGATAAAAGTTGAATTGGGGAAGGGCTGAGCCAGGCCTATTACTGAAAATGGGAAAAGATTAAGATTGTGCCTCGCTACCTTATCTGTTTAATCTCTCTTTTAGTAAAAAAAAATCCAGATGGACTAACTCAAAGAGATTCATTTTTTCACTTCATTTCACAAGACCTAAAATGCACTTTGAGATTTTTTTTTTAAAAGATTTTATTTTCCTTTTTCTCCCCAAAGCCCTCCGGTACATAGTTGTATAGTTTTAGTTGTGGGTCCTTCTAGTTGTGGCATGTGGGATGCCACCTCAGCATGGCCTGACAAGTGGTGCCATGTCCACGCCCAGGATTTGAACTGGTGAAACCCTGGGCCACCAAAGTGGAGCATGTAAACTTAACCACTCGGCCACGGGCCAGTCCCCGAAGTTTGAGATTTTTAAAATGGCTTTCTTGTCTGAAATTTCAGTTCAAGTTATATTCCTTCTAGTAAAGCACTCTCAATTGTTGCATTCAGCAATCACCTAAGCAGATACCTACCACCAGAAGAACAAACTCAGAAAGAATTCAGAATTAATGTCCTACAGCAAGGATCATAAATAGTTTTTTTCTATCAGGGGGCCATGAACCAAAAAGAAAAAAAATCAGCAGCTTCACGGTTAAAGTCAAATTAAACAATCTTAGATTTTTCTTTTAACAGAAATACGTATTATTGCCTCCACTCATGGCCAGGTTCTTTTCCTGTTAGACACATGAGATGCAAAAAGTCTTTGCTTCAGTCACTGTCTCCTCACACTTGTGTCACACTCTTCACGCTGCAACTCCCGTGCTGATGACTATCAATAGATTCTTAGCTAGGTACATGGTTACTTAGAATAAAGTCTTCATTTCCCAGACTCTCTTTCAGCTAGGTGTGGCCATGTGACAAAACTCAGGCCAAGTAAGATTTCTGGGTATTTCCTTAAAGGGAAAAGAAACCACCATGCTTCTTTCTTCCTGTTGCCTGGGATGTCGATATGACTGATGCCCAAGATGCTGCACAGGACATTGAGGTGAAAGCTGTGTGCTGAGGATGTCAGAGCAAAAGAAAGTAGAAGCCTGGGTCCCTGACACCATGGCATACCAGCAGAAGTGGATGGCCTACAAACTGTGTTTAAGTGAACAAGAAATACATTTCTATTTTTCTTAAACCACTGTTATTTTGCTTTTTCTGTCACTATCGATAACTTTAATCCAAACTAATGCAATGCCTTTGCAGCCCCACGTTAAAGGCCAGCTGTATCTTCTTTCATTCTCTGTGATTCTAATTTTTATACAGTCTTAATGTAGTTCAGATTATGTGTTTTTTAGGAACACTTCCAACTGCCGTTCTCACAGAAATTTTTCTCTACATTGAACTAGGACTTGTTTACACGTTTTCACCTGATTTTGAGCTTTAACAACCTTCTGTATAAAAATTTATTAATTTGAATTTACTCTATGCCCCACAACTAGATGATAAATTCCTTAAGCCTAGGAAACGTGCTTTCTATCTCTTTGTATTCCAAATACTTTGCAAGAGTTAGTGGATGCTCACATATCTACTAGTAGTTTAATATACAGGAAGGGGAAGAAAAGAAAAGAAAGGAGGGAGAGAGAGAAGGAGGGAGAGATAGAAAAGGAGAAAGCAACAGAGAGGGTCAAAAAGAGAAAAAGTCTCACAAACGATTAAAAGCAATGTAGTAATGATGTTTTGCCTCAAAATATATTTAATAAAAACTTTTGCATTTCCACACCTGTGGGCATCAATGTGACATTACAGGATCAATTTAAGCACCTATTGGTTAAACATTCCTGAACAGGGGCCAGCCCGGTGGTACAGCAGTTCAGTGTGCCTGTTCCACTTCGGCAGCCTGGGGTTTGCTGGTTTGGATCCTGGGTGTGGACATGGCACCGCTTGGCACGCCATGCTGTGGTAGGCGTCCCACATATAAAGTCGAGGAAGATGGGCATGGATGTTAGCTCAGGGACAGTCTTCCTCAGCAAAAAGAGGAGGATTGGCAGTAGTTAGCTCAGGGCTAATCTTCCTCAAAAAAAAAAAAAAATTAAAAAAAATAAATAAATTAGATAAACTTTCCTGAACAGTACTCTGGAAAGCATAATTGAGTGGAAATCTTTAGGGGTGGGAAGTGACTCAACCTGAAGTAATAACTTCCCATGAGTCTAGAGAATAAGAACCTCCTCAAATCATTTCGCTGTTCTTCTTTGCTAAAATAATAATAATAATAATAACTGTTGATAAGAAATAAAATTGAAAAAGGCCTAGAATTTTGCTGGAAGCTCAGAGTGATTACGTTCTGAAACTGTCTCCTGAATCTGAAGAAAAGCAAGAAACCAATCCAAGGGGACGTCCACGAGTGAGGGTTCAATTGGGACATAGTCTCTCATTGGTGTTGACAGAGATTAAGCAGCTCAGTCTTCTTATGGAATTTGCCAGATTAGAAGTATGTTCTCGTAACTGCTTGAAACACAGTCAGTTCTACACTGCCTTACGTATACAGCTTTCTTAATCCTGGCTTATTAATTGATTTTGAACTTCTGAGTCTTGACAGTTTTGACTGTGCATGTTTCTTATTTACGCTTTTAGCCACCCCATCAATCTAAACCTGATGCCTGATTTCTCTCCATTTTGCCTTAATTTTATTTGAAACTGATGATTTTTAAAAATGAATTTTAACTACAATTAGCCCTGGCTGATAAGAAATGGCTCCACCTTCTTTCTCATTTCCTTTCTTTTTAGAAAATAAGCTTTTGAATACCACTCAGCCATAGGAAAAGATGAAAATCTTGCCTTTTGCAACGACTTGGATGCATGTCGTATTATGCTTGAGAGTATTATGCTAAGCAAAATAAGTCAGATGGGGGAAGTCAAATACCACATGATTTCACTCATAAGTGGAAGATAAAACAACAACAACAACAACAACAAACAAACTCACAGATACAGAGATTAGATTGGTGGTTACCAGAGGGGAAGCAGGGAGGAAGGAGGGCGACTGGAGTAAAAGGGCACATGTGTACAGTGACAGAAGGCAATTAGTCTTTGGGTGGTGAACATGATGTAGTCTATATAGAAATTGAAATGTAATGATGTGCATCTGAAATGTATATAATGTTATAAACTAATGTTACCTCAATTAAAATAAATAAAAAATAAACTTTTTACTTTGCATTACTTTTAGATTTATTCCATTTACTTTTGATAATGAAGTTGTATTTATTCTAGGAATGCAAGGTTGGTTAAGCATTCTACAATCAATCTAACTCTTACTTCTTTAACAGAAGGAAAAAAATCATGCAACCATCTAAATAAGTGGAAAAAGCATTTGAGAAAATAAAACATCCATTCTTGACCAAAAGACTTTACTAAAATATACATAGAATAAAAGTTCCTTAATTTGAAAAAGTTATCTATAATCAAAACAATATAATACTGGCATAAAAACAGACATATAGACCAATAGAACAGAATAGAGAGCACAGAAATAAACCCACACATACATAGTCAAGTAATCTATGAGAAGAGGGCCAAGAATACACAATGGGGAAAGGATAGTCTCTTCAATACACGGTGTTGGGAAAACTGAATATCCACATGCAAAAGAATGACATTGGACCCTATCTTACACCATACACAAAAATCAACTCAAAATGGGTTAAAGACATAAATGTAAGACCTGAAACTGTAAAACTCCTAGAAGAAAACATCAGGAAAAAGTTCCTTGACATTGGTCTTGGCAATGAATTTTTGGATGACACCAAAAGTACAGACAACAAAAGCAAAAATGAACAAGTGGGATTATATCAAACTAAAAAGCTCCTACACGGCAAAGGAAACAATCAACAAAATAAAAAGGCAACCTACAAAATGACAGCAAATATTTGCAAACCATTTATGTGATAAGGAGTTAATATCCAAAATACAAAAGGAACTCATACAACTCAATAGCAAGGAAAGAAATAACTAATTTAAATATGAGCAAAGAAGCTGAATAGACATTTTCCCAAAGAAAACACACAAATGGCCAAGAGGTACATGAAAAGGAGCTCAACATCACTTACCACCAGGGAAACGCAAATTAAAACCACAATAAGATATGGCCCCACACCTGTTAGGAGGGCTGTCACCAGAAAGACGGGAGAAGCATTGGTGAGGGTGTGGACAAAAGGGAACCCTTGTACACTGTTGGTAAGAATGTAAGTTGGTACAACCATTATGGAAAACAGTATGGAGTTTCCTCAAAAAATTAAAAATAGAACTTACCATATGACCCAGCAATCCCACTTCTGGGTATATATGCAAAGGGAATGAAATCAGGATCTTGAAGAGACATTTGCACTCCCATGTTCATTACAGGATTATTCACAATAGCTAAGATATGGAAACAACCTAAGTGTCCATCGACGGATGCATGGATAAAGAAAATGTAGTATATACATACAACAGAATATCACTCATCCACAAACAAGAAGGAAATCCTGCTATTTGTGACAACATAATGAACCTGGAGTACATTGTGCTAAGTGAAATAAGCCAGACAGAGAATGACAAATAACTGTATGATCTCACTTATATGTGGAATCTAAAAAAGTCAAAGTCAAGAACCAGAGAATAGAATGGTGATTACCAGGGGAAGGGGATGGGGAAAATGGAGTCATGTGGGTCAGAGGGTACAAGCTTGCAGTTATAAGATGAGTAACTTCTGGGGATCTAATGTACAGCATTGTGACTCTAGTTACTAAAACTGCATCGCATACTTGAAATTCGCTAAGAGAGTAGATGTGAAGCGTTCTCACCACACCAAAAAAAAAAAAAAAAAAAGTTAACTATGTGAGATGATGGATGTGTTAATAAATTAACTTTATTGTGGTAATCATTTCACAGTGAATACATATATCAAACCATCATGTCACATACCTTAAATATATATAATTTTTATTTGTCAAATACCTCTATACCTTGCCAGAAGTAGGGAAATAACAGAAAAATGTTATCAACAAAATTTAAAAGGCAAATATCATAATTAAAGCTTAAATATTGAAAAAATTCTCTCTGAGATTGGGAATGAAACAGGAACATACTTTACACTTCCAATTAATGCTGTGCTGTAGGTTCTAGCTAATGCAACAGACAAGGAAAAGAAAAAGAAAGGTTTTAAGAATGGGAAGAAAAAAATAATGCTGTAATTATTAGCTGATGATGTGATTTGTGAATGTATAAAACTTTCAAATAAATAATAAATATATAAAGTCAATTTAACAAGGATGCTAAATATAAAGTCAGTCATAATATCAAGTCAATGTCTATAAAACAGTTGGAAAGTGAAACAAAAAAATTAAACTATTTACGATAGCATAAAACATCAAACTCTTAGGAATAAATCTCAAGAATAATATCCCAGACCTCCATACAAAAAACTTTAAAATATTACTGAAATAAAGAAAACTCAAATAGCGTGGATGTATCGTGTTTGTGGATTGGAAAAACTCAATATTGTGAAGATGTCAATTTACCCAAATTGACCTACAGATTTGATGCAATCGCAATAAAAATTCAATAAGTTTTCTTTTTTTTTTTTTTAGTGGACAATATCATTCTAAAATTTATATAGAAAAACAAAGGACAAAGGATAGGCAAGACAAACTTGAAGAAGAACAAAGTGGGAGGAAGCACACAACTGCATATCGACATTGATTACAAAGTTACAGTAAATAACACAGTATGGTTTTGGCTTCAGGCTAAACAAATAAATCAATGAAACAAATAGTTACAGTAGGTCTAACATATATGGACACTGGATTCATGGTAGCAAAGCAGTGGGGAAAGAGCTGTCTTTTTAATAAATAGTGCTGAATTCATTGTACATGCATATGGGGAAAAAACCCAAAATTGATTCTTGAACCCTGCCTCACATCATAAATAAAACTGAATCAAGCTGGATTGTAGCTCTACACACGAAAGGAAAAATAATAAGGTTTCTGTAACACAGTAAAGGAGAATGTTTTCACGTCCCTTGGGTAGGCAAGGATAGCTTAAGTAAGAACAAAATGTTCTAACCACAAAAAAAGACTAATAAATTGGAGTACGTTAAATTAAAGACTTCTATTTATTATAGTACACCATTAAGAAAGTAAAAAGGAAACCCAGAGAGTGTGAGATATTTGCAATTCATATATCTGACAAAGGACTCGTATTGAGAATAAACAACTCTGTAAATCATAAAAAAGTACAGATAAACCAATAGAAAATGGGCAAGAGACTTAAATAAGCGCTTCATAAAAGAAAATATCCACATATTTACGAAACTATAAAAAGTTGCTCAACCTTATTAATCATCACGGAAATGCAAATTAAAATCAAAATGAGAAGCTACAACATACCTACAAAAGTGACTAAAAAATATAACAGTACCAAATGTTGATGAGGATATGGAAAAATGAGGACTCTCACACACTATGAATTTTCCAATCTGGAAAAACTTTTGAAGAAATCTTTTATTGCTGAACATACACATAGGTTTTGATCAAATAATTCTACTCCTAGGGGTGTACATGTGTATATGTATGTATGTATATATATATGTGTATGTATGTGTACATATGTGTGGATATAGATATACATACACGAGAGAGATATATTCTATTGGATATATATTTACTTATAGTAGTATTATTTGTGATAGCTTCAAAGTGAAAACAACTCAAATGTTTTTCAATAGACAAATATATTATGGTATATTTGGAATATGGAATATTATTCAGTAATAAAGATGACTCAACTATAGCTATATACAACATCTCTAAAGAAGCCCGATACAAAAAATTACATACTATTTGATTCCATTTATAAAATTTAACAAGAGGCAACATTAAACTATAATATTAGAAGTCAGGATGGTGTTTATCTTTGGGAAGGAGGGTGGTGATTATTGGTTTAAGATGGGGCACAAGGAAGCCTTCTGGGTTGTTGGTAATGTTCTATTTCTTGACCTGGATACTAGTTACTTAAGTGTACTAACTTTGTTTTAATTCATTAAAGGAAACGCTTATGATTATGAATTCTTTTGAGCTATGTTATACTTCAATATGTTTTATTTGAAATATTCATCTTTTGTCAATTTTCTTCTTTTATGTCCCCACCTATCTAGTTTTTCACCTTAGAGTGCTAAATATTAAGAGCTAAGATCTTGAGAGAAAATATATTGCTATAATTATTGAAAGTAGTAAGTAATGTTACAACTATATAGCACTTCAGAAATTTTCACATCCATTATCTCAATATTCATAACAACCTTGTGAGAGATAAGAAGCAAGGAAAGACTTTTTTTTAAATAGATGTCTAAACTGAAACTCAGAGGTGGTTAAATTTTGTTCCCCAAGTTCACACATCTAGAAAGCCGCAGAATTCAGTCTAAGACTTCAATTCTTGAGCTCTAGATTGTTGCTCTTTCTACTGTACATGTAGCCATCTAAAATACTACGTAACTAGAATAAATGATGTATGACTCAGATAATTGGGTTTTCTATTTGATTTTAACTAAACTCGTTGTGAGTCTTCAAAACTGCCATTGCTATTTTCTCCCAAACCTCTTTGTTTTTAAAAATAAACGTATTTACTGAGGTCAAGAACAGAAGGACAACATTTTCCACTTATTTATATTTTTTCCCTATCAAATAACGTGTGTGAACAATGTTTCAATACCTTCTTAAATATAGCAAAAAAATTCAAAAATAAGTAATATTCTGTTTTGGAAGCTCTTTTAACACTAAACTACAGCAATATTCTGTTCAGGGTTCTCACATTCTGAAATTCTCCAGTTGATTTTTGTTATCTTAGGGAAAGGAAGAATTATTAGTTTCCTTTTAGGGGTTATACAATTACAAGGAGGAAAGACAAAGAAATATTTTAGACTGTGGTTAGAGAAATAGGTTAGAATACTTTGCTAATAAAATGAGTATGATCACTCTACATAGCTTAAATATTCTTTGATCACTATAGAATACAGCTCTAACTTCCACGAGGTATTTTAAAATTGCATGCCTTTGATTACAATGGGTACTAGGAAAAAGAGTTCAAAGGACTTAATTGACATCACTTACACTGTTAGAAAAAACATAACTCAGAGGTTTATAAAGCTGATGATGTGTTCGGAGTCTCGCCCTTGAATGTGGGAAATGGCTGCTCTTCCCTTGTTGATGGTAATATACATTGGTACAAAGGAAGCTGTATCAGCAGCCTAAAACGGGCATTCCCTCAGGCCCTGTAGCTCAATTTATGGTAATTATTCAAAGGAAACAACTAATGACACACAAAGATTTATTTACAAGGATATTTGCTGTAGTATAATTTATAATAGTAAAAAATTTACTGTGGCATAAATGTCAAATAATAAAAAATTATTAAGTTACCCATGGCATATTCATAAAATGGGGACAGTTTGGAGCCATTAAAAATAACATTGTGAATGAAGAATTGTTGTGAGATGGTATTTGGCTGAGCAAACCAGTAATGTTCAAATCCTGTTCTCAACTTGCCACCTTTCACCTGTGATGCTATCGAAGGACATACATGCACATGTGGCAGGGTCACACATAGGCATCCATTATGCTGAGGCTCCCGTAACTTCTAATATTTCAATGACAGCAGAAACGCTTCTGTCTGACACTTATTACAGCATCCACTTCCTCACCCTCTCCCACTTTTGTGACACTACTCCCTTTAAGCAGGTTCAGAACAACTTTTGAATTTCTGTCCTGCTGTATTTGATGATTTTTTTCCCCTCTGTTTCCATGTGCATGGCTAACATGATCTGTTGGGTCTGTGTCCTTCCCTTGGTTTCTTTCCATTTCCTACTGTTCTTGTTGTAACTACAAAGTAAATATCCTTTTATCTTTAAAACTGATCTCTTTTATCCCTTACTTCTGCTTCCTTATGCTGTGATTCTAAATGCTAGCAATAGTTTCCTTGTTCATCTACCACATTCTGAAGCCTTTTTGCCTTCTCTCTATGGTTTAACTGTCTCTGAACAAACCTATTTACTAGAATTTAGACTGATTATGGCACAGGCCTGTGTAATCTCCTTCTTAGCCTTGGGTTTGTGACAATTTCACTGAGTTTCTATTCCTCCTCAATCCAAAAAAGAAAATATAACCCCCCCCCCCCCCCATTTAGTAGAGGCCCTGATCCTATCATCTATTTTTTTGTATTACTGTTACTATTAACTCCACTGCCCCATGAGACTAAATCAATACTCTGGGTCTCTGAAGGTCATAGCTGAGATCAGAGCTCATGTCCTACAGGCTAAGGTCCCTGATCGGGAAGGAAAGTCATCCCTAAAGGGATGGAGAGCAACTGGTTGGTGGAGAAGCAGCCCGGTAAGCAGAATTTCAGCTTCCTTCTCTCTTTTTGAATGTCTTAATGACTTATAAAGCAAACGAATAATGACAAACAATCGAGACAAAAAGTACCCTCCAAGTACCCTTTAGTAGGTGCAAAAGCATCCCAGTTTGCTTAAAAACAAGTCCCCCAGAGCCACACTTAGAATTAAGAAGGGACAAGCCAGTGGCTCATCGTGGCTCATCATAGCTCTCTGACTGGTGGAAGCAGCATAGTGTGGGCAGTCCTGGGGCTTGATTTCTCTTATGTTTTCATGTCTACATTTTCGAAGTGGTTTCCAAAACATTTATTGCTTTACTATTAGACAACATTAATGTTCACTTCTTTCCTTAAATGTGGCTACTTTATCTTGAATACCAGGAACAAACTATGTTAAGGGTCTAAGTTTTTTTCTGTGTTCAATTTTCCCTGATTCCCCAACTTCATCTTTTAGTACCATTCTCATATGACAATCTCTTATTTTTAACTCTAAGATCAGAAATGTTATAGAGTTAAGAAAGAATGGTTTTTCACATTTCTAGAAGATGGCCCTTACAATTTTCTAAGAATAATAACAACGAGCACATATAATCTGGTTTCCAATCCCTAGGTTTCCGAAACTTTCCATTTATGTTCACTGTCTGCTAGCGGGAGTCTCCATTAGCAGACCAAAATCATGCAAAATGCCAGTGACTATTTCTAACCACTCTACATGTATGTTCTGTATCACCTTTGTGCTCAGATTAGAAATAGTTCCTGGACAGATACATACTCAGCGTTCAGCTTGTTGGTGGACCACGGTTGTGGGGCTGCTTCCATTTACCCTGTTGAGGTAAACAGTTACATCTTCACTCTCTGCTTAGCAGCAAATAACAAGAAACACTATATCAAAAACAAAAATGAGAGAGACTGAGGTCACTTCAACTCACCTTCTAAGCTTCCTCACTTTAAAATGGTAAAATAAAATATTAATGTGCTACCATTATGTGGTTGAACAAAGAGGGAGGCATTTCCTCTTGCTTATAATAATCCATGATTGCCCATAGCCCCATAGCCAGTGAATCATTTACATCCACATCTACTTTGTATACAAATGAGGAAGGTAGAAAAAAAAATACTGGTCATGCAAATGATGCTTGTCCAATAACATTGGAATCAACAAGTGATAACTAACCAGCCTTCCTAAGAGCATGACAAATATACCAAATCATATTTCAAACATTCATTGGCATTTTGAACAAAAAATACTAACTAGTCCGTCCACAGGATAACCTATTTCCCCAAGGGACGACCAAAGATGCCTCAGGCAACCTACTCTCCCTGAGAATTTAGGAAATGTAAATGAATACTTAATGCAAGCTTATTTTCTGAACTAAAATTTTAGGCACTTTAAGTGAAATAGCAATATCCAAAGTAATTTAACATCTTCTAAGATAATTCAAAGTGCTTAACTCATTTAATATAATTATCTCTTAACATTGTTATATAGTGTCTATTTTCCTAGTGCTCTTTAGAAAGGACAAAATATCCTTCCTTTTACCATAATTTTCCCCTTGTCTATATCTAATTGAAGAGCTTTCTATCAGGAAACTTGAAAAATGGGTAATTACTGCTCTGGGGCCTCTCGTCAACTATGAACTTGGGAATTAGAGTTTCTGGCCTTGCCTAATGAAAAGTGGCTGAATTAAATTTTCTTCATCTAACAAGTATCATTTTTTTTTCTTTTGGTAAAAAGTTTCCCAGAGAATCTCTCTTAATAGCCACTGGCAAAGCCCATAATTCTACTACTGAAACAATGAGATCTATTTTTCAGATCATCAATCTTCATTCTCCAGACAGATACAATTGTTTGAAGAGTTGCAATTACATTATCCCTTGGTGCTTCTTCAGCCTCCACATTTGACTGATTCCACAGTTAACAATTAAAAGGCCAAAGGAATTGAGGATTAATTTTTATCTCTAATAGTAAAAAGTTCATTGCATCGAATTTCTTGGTATTAGCATCATTGCCCTCTTAATTAAAAGCGCAATAGTTATATAATCTTGCAAAAGGAGAAATGGAAGTCAATATCCATTCATGGACTGTGTAATTCGAGAGTAATAATTGCAATCATCCTGACTGTATGGACAGCACAATATTTGACTACCTATAAATGAATCATTTAAAGTGCTAGGCTTAGCCTATATAGCTAAAACTTAATCCATCCTCTAATGTTAAACATTAGATGTTAAACATGTTTTTGAATAGCAAATTATATTTAGCAAGAAATAGGTCTGGTAGACTGAACCAAATGAAGATAACCAGGGTGAAGCACCCACAGCATCATCATATGTACATTCTACTTTGGTTGACATCACCAGCCAGCAGGACACAGTGCCTAGCTGCCTTCTAATAATCAGAAAGGGAGTAGGGGCCACTTCTTCACATTCCCTTCTCCTCCCTTTCGGCACTACTGCTGCCTTCATCTCCTTACATCAGTTCTCTTCGTGTCGGTGTTCCCCTTAATGGCTCTAGCCAGAGATGCCTCCACTCCCCTGCCCGCCACAGAGGTTCAGAGTCCTCAGGCCTCCACTGGGACCCAGGAATCTAAATTTTTCACAAGCAGCCACAGCAGTGATGAGAGGTGTCATTTTAGGGCAACTTTTCAAGAAAAAACTGCCCCATATGGTGAGCTTCCACAGTACTTCAAGTTCTCGGTATTCTGAGCGCTTGGCACAGTGCCTCAGATTGATAAAAAAATCAAGAAAAATAACACTGAAGAAACATTAGCTTGGAAAAAGTAGGATTTACATTAGAAATCGGCTTGGGGAAAGGAAGCCTCAAGATTTGGGTCCTATTGAGTGCTCTTTTCCACACTTGTGTCTCTGAGTCTCAAATTCTTCATCTGTAAAGCTCAGCTGTAGGAGAATCAGAAGGTAAACAATGTGGCTGATAGGCTGGTAGAGAGGACAATGTTTTGAGTGTATGATTTAGGACAACTTTCCTTGATCCTAAAAGTGTAGTCCCAAGGCCAGTCTGGTGGCATAGTGTTTAAGTTTGCACACTCTGCCCTCATGGCCAGAAGTTCACAGGTTTGGATCCTGGGCGTGGACCTAAACACTGCTCATCAAGCCACACTGTGGGGGCATCCCACATACAAAATACAGGAAGATTGGCACAGATATTAGCTCAGGGACAATCTTCCTCAAGCAAAAAGAGGAAGATTGGCAACAGATGTTTGCTCAGGGCCAATTTTCCTCACCAAAAAGAAGAAAAAGTATACTCCCTTCAACTTGCCCTCCCCTAAAATCAGGAAAGAAAAAAAAACCACTCCATGAAACCATGTCAGAAATCACCAAGCAAGTATAATATTTAAATCTTAACATTAAAAATTATCTTAATCTCCTAAAAACTGAATGGCTTTTATCTAACAAAATTGAAATTTTGTTTAAAAATATACATCTTAGAACATTACCTGACGCCTATGGAAAATTACTTGGACCAGTTCATCTGTGGGCTTCTGAGAATTACTTCACAAGTATTTTTTTTTTTTGGTCAATTCTCTCATGAGGCAACTAGTCAAGACAAAATTTGTATTGTTTCATCAAAACATCTTCATATTTTACTCATTTAAGAATTCGTAGGCTAGTTTCAGTGTCAGGATGCATCTTCCACAAAACTATCCCAATCATATTTTCAACTAGGTGCAGCATACTACCCTCACATCCCACTCAGATATGATGTGGCGTGATTAAGAGCTATCAAAAATAACCATGAGTGCTTGAGTTGAGTCCTGTACTAGATGGGAGCTAATCACAACGGAAGTGATCCAAACTATTGGGAGACTCCCTGGGGAAAGATGACTATTACTATATTACCTTTAAAGGAATGAGTTAACTAGTAAACATCAACTTGAGGGACCTGCATATTGTAATCTGTCCCTTGGTTGCTGTTTCCCAGGGGCAGTTGCGATTTGTGATCCCCTTGATTCAGCTCATGAATTCCAAATTTCTCTATTTCAAAATGATTGGCATTGACTGTGCTGCTCCCCGCAGCGTTCGCTAACTGATGTACCCCACTTCAAGCCATATCTCAGCAGCTCCTGCCATGTTGATTCTTTCTCATCTCTTAGAAATACTACCCTCACCACTGAATTACCCAGAAAATTGCTAAATAAGAAGCTACCATATTAATATTACCACAACGTTCCTGGTATATAATATTATAAAACAGGCATGATGGGAGTACAGATCAGTGATTTGAGGAACACATCTGGAGTCCTATGGACCTGGGTTCAAGTCGTGACTCTGATGAATACCAGCTGTGTGGCCAAGAAGGTGTCAAGTCTCTCTGACCCCCAGTGTCCTCAACCATAGAGTGGTGCTAACAACACTACTACCTCATTGGGTTTATGCGAAGATTAAAAATACTGCGTGCATGATACTTAGTACAAGGACTGGTGAAAGTAGTTATTCAACTGCTGGGAGCTACTATATTAGTGCTATTATGAACGAAAAGGGAACATGCTTTAGAGCCATTACTAGTTCAAAACATGGTTCTGCATTTCAACGTCTTCATTTGTAAAGTGGAGCTGGTACCAACCACCTTACAGATTTGGTGTCAACACTAGACATGAATATATTAAAATCCTTGGTAAAATGCACTCAGTGAATGGCAGTCATTGTAATAATTATACATAAAAAGTGCCTTTGGTTAAAAGACTGTAATCCATGTACCATGAATATCAAACTGTTAAAAGTTTAAAAGCCTTTTGATACTTTTGGTGTTGCTGTTCTCATTCTATCACGATCCTAGGGCTGTGCAGGAAAAATTGTGCAGGCAGGCGTGCACCCAGCCTTCCTCATTCTCTACTCACAAAGGTCGTGCCTCTGCTAGCTCGTATCCCTCCCTTCTCTGCCTCAGAGGAAGGTGCTGCTTCCAGGCTAGTTTTCTGGGACTTCTGTGGTTTAGAAATGAAAGAAAGGGAGAAGAGTAGAAAAAAATGGAGATATGTGGGTTAGAGTTGGGGGAAGGGTTTGAGAAAGACCTTAGAGAAAAGATGCTTGAGGAGCCCAGGGACGGTGTGGAAGTTAGCTGAACGGAGAGGGGAATTTCCCAAAATACCGTTGTATGTATCCTCTTCTGAATATTCAAGGAAAGTAAAAGCCTTCATTTTAATAAAAAAAAAAAAGAGAGAGAGAGAGAGAAGAAGAAAAAGAAATAAAGAAAACCCTCTCATTGTTGGACTATGTTCTTTAAGTGCCAGTGTTCTGAGGCTGTGCCAAGTGAGTCACGGCTTCTACTGGGTAATAATACTGGGGGCTGAGGGACTTCCGCTGCTCCTGAGGACAGAAATTCTACAGGCAATCAGGCTGTGTGGAGACAGGGGCTACCTGATTTCCCAGGAAGGTGGCCACTTGAGGGAACCGCCTTTAGAACTCATAACACTCTGGAGCTTCTGGAGGCAGATAAAGAGTTTCCCCAATGATGTGACAAGGAAGAAAGGCTTCACAAGTAAACTCAGAGAACCAAGGAATCAGGTGACCAAGGAGGGGCCATTTAGTGAGACCTGCCCCAGATGCATCCCTCAGAGGACCTGGAGATAGAGCTGGGAAGCACCAGGAGATCCACAGAAATTGGGCCTGGCACTGGGATAACATCACCTAAGGGCAGAGCAGTGCATGGAGGGGACAGCTATAGGAGAGAGAACTTGGGAGAGAAAAGGAAGAGAATATGGAAAACAAGAGTGCAGGAGAAGGGAAAGTAAGCTTATCGGCTTGTGCATCCATGGCAGTAAGGCACTGAGCAATGGATATTTTCCATCTGCCCTTCCAGAGCCAATATGCCCCGTTCTTCACCCTGCTCTGTGCCCTGGGAGGCTGACCTTTGTGGACCAGCAGGAGCCTGGACTGCAAGACAAGAGGGAAGGCAGGGGTTTGTTTGCTGCTTCGTTTGTTTTAACCCTAGATTTTGTTTCATTCTACTCCTTCCTGGTGACAACAAACTGGCCATACCCTTCCTGGAAGACTGCAGTTCCTTAACTTTTGGTGGTCCCCCTCCTGTAGCTGCAACACTCTCCGCCTTCTGGGAACTGCTCCCTTCCCTTGCTGCTTCAGGGTCTCGGGACAGTAACTGATTCCAGCTGTTGCTAGTTCCTGGCCCTTCATTTTCTCCCACTGGTTCTCTTAACCCTGCCCATACCTTTGAAAATAGTCCCTTCATTAGACTCTCTTCATTGACCCTACTTGAGTGTACCATCTGCTACCTGCCCAGACACCAACTGATAGACCCAGGTACGATGATAATTGCACAGTGAGAAAATGCAGAGGGAGCGCATCGCCCTCCTGACGAAGGCAGAGGAGGGGAGCAGACATGAGAGTAGAACCAAAACCCTGGAGTGATGACTTTGGGTTAGAGGAAGTTATCAACTTCGTTTGAATCCAAAGCTAGATTCATAGCAAGATGAGCTATTTGTAATTATTTTCACTGATGATCTTTTGGTATAATAAGGCAATATTTTCAGGATTCTGTTATTCTTAGAATGAGTTGATGTGCATTGTTGCACAATATAAAGAGACTTAGGTTAAAATCCCATTTTCACTACTTATTGTGTCAAGTTACTTCTTTCTATACCTCAATTTTCTAATCTGAAAAATGGGGGTCAAAATTGCTTATTCACAGGGTTCTTATGAGATTAAATGGAATCCTGCTGGATGCATGCTCGCTCACAGTAAATCCTTAAGAAATGACAGCTGTACTTATTATTCTTGTATTTCATCAAATCTTTTTCTACCACAAGTCTCAGTCTAAGAAATCTAACAAGACTGTGGTTTTATCAAAGGTGCTTAAATCTGGACGAAACCAATCAGCTCCCTCAGCACTGATTTGGATCAGGATGAAGGTGACTCTGCTCAGCTCCACCTGCACCCACCTTGCTGGCAGGGAAGCTGTGGCCAGGCTCCAGCAATCAGCACCTCTGTCATATTTCCCTTTCGTGAAAAATGAGCCCTGAAGTATTTATTTTTGCGGAAATACATTCCAAATCAAGTCAATCTGTGCTACATGTCACCCTTTAAATCCTCAAGTTATTAATCAAAATCCTCAGAATTACTCTAGAAAATTCTAATAAACTAGTGATACAGAACTTTCAAACCCTAATATGACTCAAAAATTCATTTTCAAACCTTATCTTTCCTTTGTACCATATTTGCCATAATGAACGTTCTTGGGAAGTTTGCTCAAGATCTGCTTTGCCAAAAAAAGAAATATCAGCCACAGAGAATATCTTTATGAACGAATGTCTAAATCTTAACTCTGTTCTTTTGTATGTTAAGCATCCTACATGACACAGTATTTTTTTTTTTTTTAATTTATGAGGTTTTTTTTTAAATTTTTTTAATTTTTTCTTTTTTCTCCCCAAAGCCCCCCGGTACACAGTTGTGTATTCTTCGTTGTGGGTTCCTCTAGTTGTGGCATGTGGGACGCTGCCTCAGCGTCGTCTGACGAGCAGTGCCATGTCCGCGCCCAGGATTCGAACCGACGAAACACTGGGCCGCCTGCAGCGGAGCGCGCGAACTTAACCACTCGGCCACGGGGCCAGCCCCCATGACACAGTATTTTTAACATTACCATACGTTCACTCACTCATTCAATAAATATTTACTGAGTGCTATGCACTGACCTAGATTCTAGGGAATCTCCAGGAAATACAACAGAGAAACTCACACCCTGATGGGGCTTACATTCTAAACACAAAGTTAATGTATTTTCCTCATCTTTCCTATACCTCTATTTACCATTACCAAAAAGTATTGAATTTTCAAGAAATATAGTGTTTCCAGATAAAATATAGGATGTCCACTGAAACTTGAATTTCAGATCAACAAATAATCTTTTTATTATAATTATGTCACAAATACCGTGCCTAACTAGAGGTGTTAATTAGACATATTTATACTAAAAATTATTTTTGTTGACCTGAAATTCAAGTTTAACTGGACGTCCTGTCTTTTCATAGGCTAAATCTGGCAATCCTAAGGGGTCATTGCTCTGGTCCCCACTCTGGTCTGAGCGATTTTGTGCACGTATTTTAGGTTTTCTGTACCTCGGTTTGCTTATACATAAAATGAGGGACCTGGTCCAAGGACATTTAAGGTCCCTTCCAACTCCATGGTTCCATTTCTTCCCTAAGCAAAAGATCTTGTCATCATATTCATCCACTCCCTCGCCTCTATTCATTGACTTAAAACGGGCTGTCCATTCTCTGGCACTACTGCTCCAGTCTTTGCTCTCCTCGGTATCTCTCGGTAAGAACATTTATCTTACCCCAGCCCCTTGTTCAGTGACTTGACTAAGGCTGTTAGTATTAATGCCAAATGCCCTACATTTGAGTAGCATTTTACGTCTCACAAAGTGCTGTCACACACATTACTGTATTTTGATACCTTAATTTCTCTCCTATGTTCCATTCAAAAAGTTTTGCTGAAGTTGTCCTTCATGCCACTGCATAAACAATCTTTCTCAACTATCTCTGAGAACCTTAGCAACCTTCTGAGAGAACTTCTCTCAGTCATCTCTGAAGATGTTCCAGGGATCCTGGCTGTATCAATCTTCCATCTTTAGTGCCTCTCCCTCTGTATTCACTGGAGCTTCCTCCTTGCCCCATCTGTTCACAGGAGCAATACTTGCCTCCTCCTGTGACAGGTCTTGTTCCTTCACCTTCCACCTCAAGTACCCTGAGGGACCCACTGCAAGCCTGGACCACAAAGGCCCTGGCTATTCAGTATGGTCCCTGCACCAGTAGCATCCCATCTCCTATGAGCTTGTTAAAAATAGTCTTGGACTCTATCTGAGAGTACTGAACCAGAACTCGCCTTTTTTTTTTTAAGGTATACTTTTTCTTTTGGTGAGGAAGATTGGCCCTGAGCTGACATCTGTTGCCAATCTTCCTCTTTTTTGTTTTTTTCCTCCCCAAAGCCCCAGCACATAGTTGTGTATCCTAGTTGTAAGTCATTCTAGTTCTTCTATGTGGGATGCTGCCAGAACATGGCTTGATGAACGCTGTGTAGGTCCATGCCCAGGATCTGAACCAGCAAACACTGGGCCACTGAAGCAGAGTGCACAAACTTAACCACTCAGCCAAGGGGCCGGCCCCCAGAACTTGCCTTTTTGAGTTTGAGAAGCATTAGTTTAGAACACCTCTAGTCAGGCAAAATTTTTCCATATTTTCCCAGGATATCTGAAGTGCTCAATTTGGTCCATATTTACTAGACTATCCCAAGAGCAATGGTTCCTAACCTTGTTTCTGCCAAGGTCCACCCACAGGATGACACAAACTCCCATAAAGATGAGAGGCTTACCTCTACAGTGATTCTCATCCCACTCACCCTGCACACTCCTTTTGTGAGTCACTCTTTAGCGTTAGCGAGGATGCTGAATTACTGCAGGGAGAGGTGGGGAGAAACACCCCCTCAGTATCTTAATATCTGTAACACTGTTCCCTAAGAATATGAGCAACAGGGAAATATGAATTATGATCTCCCATCCCTTACTGGCTGTCAGATATGACCAAATAAATGACTCATTTTGAAAATGGAGAGAATAATGCAATAATGAATTATTTCTGATACACAGATGCTTAATGAATAATTTAAAAGCACTTTACAATTTCAAAATTCTCAGAGCTTGATAACTGATAAAAACAATCCAGAGTTCCACTGGCTAAATTTCTTATGTTTGTGCTCTGCTCCACAGAGCTGTTCTGAAACTGATAAATGTGTAACATCATTCAAAACTTTCCATGAAATAATCACCAGTACAAAAAGATTGACAGAACCAACGAAGCCATAAGTGCCTGTCTTGGTAAATAAATATTTGCTCATTACATCTCCTTCAGCCCCAAGGGACAAAGCCAAACAAATGTGAAGAATCTAGGTTTTTTTCTGACTGTAATATTAATCTTTGGAAAATAAAAACACATTGCTTTTTCCCTTATAAGAATAATGTCAAAAAAGTATCCAGTGGTTCAAATAGATATGAAGGCTAAAAATATCAATAGAATGATTAGTGGACTTGTTTACATCCAAGTATAAAAGTTTATCCCTTTTAGTATCACCTTCAAGGATTAAAACTCAAAGAAATATCCAATTATTGTTAAAAGAGATAAATGAGAAAATATTTCTTAAAGATCCAAATTTCATTATTATTAAATTCTATGCAAGAGTTTACTATGCATCATTGTCAACTCATAACTAAGCTGATCTGATAGCCAACTTATAGCCATGTAGATCTTGTATCAGATCTAAAGTTCACTACTGTCCTTCACTGAAAAAGAGTTACACGGTTAGGATAATTAAATTGGTATCCTTAGAAAGGATGAGATGACAAGTCTATTGCTAGACTATAGAGTATTTGGAATAGCCCTCAACTTAGCTGCATTAACAGTTTTTTCTTAAGCCTGGATTTGCATCACTAAAGTAGCTATGTAAATATTAACCAATAATTCCAGCAAGTTAAGAAATTCACTTGTAAAATACACATTTAAATTATGTAAGAGAAAAGACAAAATGGCCCATGAATTGGTATTTTAACATTAATAGTCACCCTACTGAGCATGTTGGCATATAGAGACACTTTTTTGTTTGAGGAAGATTAGCCCTGAGCTAACTACTGCCAATCCTCCTCTTTTTGCTGAGGAAAACTGGCCCTGAGCTAACATCGTGCGCATCTTCCTCTACTTTATATGTGGGACGCCAAGCAGTGCCATGTACGCACCCGGGATCCGAACCCATGAATCCCCCGGCCACCGAGAAGCGGAACGTGCGAACTTAACCGCTGTGCCACCGGGCCAGCCCCTAGAGACACTGTTTTAACAGTAGGAATTGAATAAAATATTTTGGGAATGGAAAAGGAATTGGACTTTGGGCCTTTAAGGTGCAGCAGCTGTAGACTTTTGGAAGAAGATGTGTGTGAGCTTTGGCTTATTTTTTACCCTTTGACTCATTCTACCTTTTTTAAAAAATTGTTTTTTCTATATTTCCTTATGGCCATATGACTCTTGCTTTTATAGGAGGTTAATTTGGGTTGGCTGCTGTTAGAATATGATGCTACTGAGATCACAACTAGAGTTATGATATTCTCATAGGTCAGGGAGATTTACTTTATTTTATTGGCTGCACCTCTAACTTGGGTGACCACATAATTTATCATCCAACCAGGAATATTTTTATTTTATTCTACATTTCTACTTCTCAATAACATTTAATATTGCATGTCATTGTTTTGAAGATTTTTTTAAGTAATTTTATTGGGATTTATTTATTTATTTATTTATTTATTTTTAAATTCTCCTCCGAGGGGTCTTTTTTTTTTTCCCCCCTGCTTTATCTCCCCAACCTCCCCCCCACCCCGCCCCCGTACACAGTTGTATGTGTTAGTTGCAGGTCCTTCTAGTTGTGGGATGTGGGACGCTGGCTCAACATGGCCTGACAAGCGGTGCCATGTCCGCGCCCAGGATCCGAACCCTGGGCAGCTGCAGCAGAGCGCGTGAACTTAACGACTCGGCCACGGAGCTGGCCCCTTATTGGGATTTATAATGGTTTATAACATTGTGTGATTTGGGGTGTACATTATTGTTCATCAATTCCTGAATACACTTTATTGTGCTCACCCCCAGTAGTCTAATTTTTATTCATCACCATACATATGTGCCCCTTTGTCCCTTTCACCCACTGCCAAACCCCTTCCCCTCTGGTAATCACTAATCTACTCTCATTATCCATATATTTTTTATCTTCCACATATGAGTGAAATCATGCAGTATTTGTCTTTCCCTGTCTGGCTTATTTCACTTAACATCATACCCTCAAGGTCCATCCATGTTGTTGCAAATGGGACAATTTTGCCTTTTTTATAGCTGAGTAGTATTCCATTGTATATATATATACCAGACCTTTATCCATTCATGTGTAGAAGGGCACTTGGGTTGCTTCCATATCTTGGCTGTTGTGAATAATGCTGCAATGAACATAGGGGTGCATAAATCTCTTCAGATCATTGATTTCCGGTTTTTTGGATAAATACCCAGTAGTGGGATAGCTGGATCATATGGTATTTCTATTTTTAATTTTTTGAGAAATCTCCATACTGTTTTCCATAGTGGCTATACCAGTTTGCATTCCCACAAGCTGTGTATGAGTGTTCCCTTTTCTCTCCAACATTTGTTGTTTTTTTTCTTGGTAATTATAGCTATTCTGACCAGTGTAAGATGATATCTCGTTATAGTTTTGATTTTCATTTCCCTAATAATTAGTGATGTTGAGCATCATTTCATGTGTCTGTTGGTCATCTGTATATCTTCTTTGAAAAAATGTCTGTTCACATCCTCTGCCCATTTTTTGATTGGGTTGTTTGGGTTTTTTTTGTTGAATTGTATGAGTTCTTTATATTTTTTGGAGATCAACCGTTTGTCTGATAAATGATTTGCAAATATTTTCTCCCAGTTGGTGGGTTGTCTTTCTGTTTTTTTCATGGTTTCCTTTGCTTTGCAAAAGCTTTTAAGCCTGATGAAGTCCAATTTAACTTTTTCTTTTGTTTCCCTTGCCTGAGTAAACATGGTATTCGAAAAGATGTTGCTAAGACCAATGTCAAAGAGTGTACTGCCTTTATTTTCTTCTAGGAGTTTTATGATTTCAGGTCTTGCTTTCAAGTCTTTAATCCATTTTGAGTTAAATTTTGTGTATGGTGCAAGATAATGGTCTACTTTCATTCTTTTGCACGTGGCTGTCCAGTTTTCCCAACACCATTTATTGAAGACACTTCCTTTCTCCATTGTATGTTCTTGACTCTTTTGTCAAAGATTAAATGTCCATAGATGTGTGGTTTGATTTCTGGGCTTTTGACTCTGATCCATAGATCTGTTTGTCTGTTTTTGTGCCAGTACCATGCTGTTTTGATTACTATAGCTTTGTAGTATGTTTTGAAGTCAGGGATTGTGATGCCTCCAGCTTTGTTCTTTTTTCTAAGGATTGCTTTGGCTATTCAGGGTCTTTTGTTGTTTCATACAAATTTTTGGATTCTTTGTTCTATTTCTGTGAAGAATGTCATTGGCATTCTGATTGGGATTGCATTGAATCTGCAAATCACTTTTGGTGGTATGGACATTTTAACGATGTTTATTCTTCTAACCCATGAACATGGAATATCTTTCCATTTCTTTACATCTTCTTCAATTTCTTTCAATAATGTCTTATAGTTTTCAGTGTACAGGTCTTTCACCCCTTTGGTGAGGTTTATTCCTAGGTATTTTATTCTTTTTGTTGTGATTATGAATGGGATTGTATTCTTGATTTCTCTTTCTGCTAGTTCATTGTTGGTGTATAGGAATACAAGTGATTTTTTAAAATTGACTTTGTACCCTGAAACTTTGCTATAGTTGTTGACTATTTCTAGCAATTTCCTGGTGGATTCTTTAGAGTTTCCTATATATAGAATCATGTCATCTGCAAGTAGCAAAAGTTTCACTTCTTCCTTTCCTATTTGGAGTCCTTTTATTTCTTTTTCTTGCCTAATTGCTCTGGCCAACACCTCTAGTAATATGTTGAGTAGGAGTGACAAGAGTGGGCACCCTAGTCTCATTCCTGTTCTCAGAGGAATGGCTTTCAGTTTTTCACCATTAAGTATGATGTTGGCTGTGGGTTTGTCGTATATGGCCTTTATTATGTTGAGGTACTTTCCTTCTATACCTATTTTATTGAGAATTTTTATAAATGGATGTTGGATCTTGTCAATGCTTTCTCTGCATCTATTGAGATGATCATGTGATTCTTATTCCTCATTTTGTTAATGTGGTGTATCATGTTGATTGATTTGTAGATGTTGAACTATCCCTGTGTCCCTCAGCCAGGAACACTTTTGACAGTGAAAGGAGATGCAATTAATATTTATGCCAGCTTACATCATATGCAAAAATTAACACAATAGATCAAAAGTCTAAATGTAAGAGCCAAATCTAAAAAACTATTAAAAGAAAACAGGGGGAAATCTTCATGATTTTGGTTTTGGTAAAGGATTCTTAGCTATGACACCAAAAGCCTGAGCAACAAAAGAAAAAATAGATAAATTGGACTTCATCAAAATTTTTAAAAATTATGCTTCAAAGGATATCATTAAGAAAGTGAAAAGACAATCCACAGAATCAGAGAAAATATTTGCAAATTATATATCTAATAAGGGAGTTGTGTTTAGAATATATAAAGAACTCTTACTACTCAATAATAAAAGAGACAAAAATCTCAATTTAAAAATGGGCAAAAGATTTTAGTAGATGTTTCTACAAGCAAAGTATACAAATGGTCAATAAGTACATGAAAAATTTGACACCATTAGCCATCAGAGGAATGCAAATCAAAACCACAATGAGATACCACTTCAAACCCACTAGGATGGCTAGGATGGCCAAAATAAAAAAGCTGAATAACAATAAATGTTGGCAAGGATGTAGAGAAGTGGAACCCTCATATGTTGCTTATAGAAATGTAAAATAGTGTAGCTACTTTGGAAAGCAGTCTGGGAGTTCCTCCAATTATTAAATATAGAGTTACAATATGACTCAGCAATTCCACTCTTACGTATATATTCAAGAGAAGTAAAAACATAGGTCTACATAGAAACTTATACATGAATGTTTATAGCAGCATTATTCATAAGAATCAGTCGGAGGAAATACCCAAATGTCAATTAATATATGAATGGACAAGCAAAATGTGGTATGTCTATACAATGGGATAGGATTTGGCCACACAAAGAAATGAAATTCTGATATATGTTGCTACATGGTTGAACTCTGAAAACATTATGCCAAGTGAAAGAAGACAGTAAAGAAAAAAGTACTATATGATTTCATTCATATTAAAGTCTAGAATAGGGAAATTTAGAGATGTAGAAAGTTGATTAGTAGTTCCTTAAGGCTGGATGTGGCAGGGGGAAGGCAGATGGAGGAACAGAGGGGTGGTAGCTAAAGGGTACAGGGTTTCTTTTTGAGATTACGAAAATGTGCAAAAGCTGACTGTGGTGATGGCTGCATCTACCTGTGAATAAAAATCATTGAATTGTATACTTTAAATGGGTGAATTATATGGTATATAAATTATATCTCACTAAATCTGTTGAAAGAGAAAAAAAGAAAAAAATTGCAGTGGGATAATAAGTACAAGCTGGGACTCTCCTGGCAGAATTTTGATGCATTGTTGCCTACCTCTGATCTCATCAAGTATCTGACCAACTCACTTTCTGGAGAAGGGCTGCTGAGAAAGTTTGATCAATTCTGCACTTACATGGACACTGTTTGAAAACACAAGTCAAAAAATGCATCCTAATGAAGTGGCTGGCAAAGAATTTTCAGATAGGAAGAAAAAATCTTGGCTCATTTAGAGATATTGTTGTGCCTGGTGGGCTCTAGGCTACTTCTCAGTAAGCCTGAATCAGCAGCACTGTGCCATCTAACAGGTGTATTATGCACGTGCTTAGGATACCCACAAAGCTAGGGCCCTCGCCCCAAAAAAGTTGAGCTGCAATGAACGTTTCAAGCACGTTGCATTTAAAAAACTATAGAAAGAAGCTGTTTTCATCTCAGCATGCATATTGTGCATATAGTACCCGAAATCCAATGAAACTCAACATCCAAATATCAGGTTTTGAAAGTTTAGTATGACTTTTACTTTGAATTATAATATTCTCAGTGCTGGGAACATCTACAGGTCCTAATCCAGCCCCATGAAGAAGGATATGTGGACAGCAATAGTCAAAGAACAATGTCCAAGATTTGCATAGGCACAGACAGGAGGGTCACAACAAAGACCAGGGAGAACCAAAGACTCAAGCAGCATTGCCATCCCCACCGTTCCCGTCAGTGTAAGAACTTGGTACTTTAAAATGACTCGTGGGATAGGGGAGCCCCCAATTAACTGAGATTAAAGGCCCCACCACCTTGGAGTTAGATTTAACTTTGTTTATGAAAATAAACATATATGCCATTTTTTTGCACAACGGATTTTGTGGGGTAAAATTCATACTCACTTCACTACCTATGTCCATTTAACCATGACTTTGAGCCAAGCCTTTTGGCTTCTCTACAGTCCAACTGGAGATTAGAATGTAAGGTCCCTACCAGTGCTATGGTTTTAAGATGATTATAATCACAAGAATTTATGTGTTCTTTTCTTTGTTCAGGACATTGAAGCAATACTTGTAAATGTGTGAACTGTACAGCTGAATTCTGTAAGAAATAGAATCATTAAAAAGAACTTGCTAACCAGAGAACCATTTAGACAGATGGAGTTTTCAGTTAGCATTTTAAGAAGGAAACAGTTTGTTATTAGAATACACAGCTATTTTTCAAGAAATCAAGGCTAAGGTAATAGGTATGGTAAAAATTAAAGGATTTATGTCACGAAGGTTTTAAACTGGGTTTAAAAATAACCGCCATATATATAAAGACTCTTGACAGCAATTGTTATTTAACTTTGACATCTCACAAAAGCATTTCAGCATCTGAGAGGGCAGAATAACTTAGAGTATCACATAAATTCTAGAATCATTTATTCAAATCAAATATCCATTTTTACATCAAGGGCAACTACTTCTTCATAAAAGAACAGTGTAATCTATTACCTGGAAATGAATGTTACATATTTATAACTCGGGCTGGTAAATCCCAGTCATACTATTATTATGCCATTAAACTGGAAATATACAGAGTTGAAAAGAGGAGTGATCATAATAAAAGCACTTTATTCTGCACATAATACCTGAAATTCAATCTAATACAACTTCCAAATACCAGAAGTTTAATGTTTATGGTCTTTATTGAATAATCTTCTCTTTCTTTGACTAAAGTCAATAAAAAGTCATCTCTAAACTTTTCAGTGAAGCTAGAAACCACTACATTAAACTACAAGGTCATCAAGTTAAGAATAAACTCAAGACACATCCTTCAGATCACTGCGAGCTAATGCTTTAGTGTTTTGCTTCTCATCCCAATACCAGTTTATTGAAATATTTTCACTGGATTGAAGTTTGACCAATGTTTTATGTTAATGAATTTTTACTTGCATATTCTAATTTGATTTAGAGTTATTTCAAGGAAAATAATACTATCAAGTAACATTATAAATATGCTGGAAAGCCCTTTAGGTCTGGAAGAGACAATTTTTTTTTATTGTGGTAAAATACACATAAAATTTACCATTTTAACCATTTTTAAATATATAGTTCAGTGGCATTAATATCCACAATTGTTGTGCAACCATCACTACTATAAATCTCCAGAACTTGTTCATCTTCCCAAACTGAAACTCAGGATCCATTAAACTCCTATCCCCACCTTCCCCCATGGAGGAGACAATTTTAAATAATATGTTTTTCAAAAACATATATTTATAAATTGGAATTGCAGTCTTAGGCAGAAACCCTTAATTAAAAGGCTCTAGGTTCTATTTTGCACTTTAGAAAATAATGATTGAACATCGTCATTTATTGAAATATTGCTAGCATGGGTGACACATGACAATGCAGGCAGATCTGTTGATGTTATAGAGCAGTCATATATTTTGGATTTTGGCTATGCAATTATTTTAAAAAGTCAATGGAAATACTGTAAATATTATAGAATAATAAGTTCTCACATGATTTAATAATTCCGGCTTTTAACAAAAGATTCAGAATATGTACAGGGGACGTGGATATCAAATAGTATGTTACGTTTGTACACCCACATGACAACCTTGATCAGCTTGAACAGCGAAGTGTTTTGTGTAATTTTCCTAAGGATGGCTATGCATTTATAAGGATTCATCTATGGTTTTTTTTTTTTTTTTTTAACGCTTTTTCTCCCCAAATCTCCCCCGTACATAGTTGTATATTTTAGTTGTGGGTCCTTCTAGTTGTGGCATGTGGGACACTGCCTCAGCGTGGCCTGATGAGCAGTGCCATGTCCGTGCCCAGGATCTGAACCTGTGAAACCCTGGGCCGCCGAAGCAGAGCACACAAACTTAACCACTCGGCCACAGGGCCAGCCCCATCTATGTTTTCATATACTGTATGTGGGCAGGTAATGGTATATCTTTGTGAGTAGATGAATACATGAAATGGTGTATAAACAGGGAAATTCTATAATTAGCATTAAAATTAATTTAAAAAATAAATGAGGAAGAAAGAAATGCCTGTAAAGGTCAATGAGGGGAAATTAAACCAGATCTTGAAAAAATAGTTACCATTTTAGGCAAAGAAACTTTCAAAAGGACCTGATTGCAATGACCTGACCTGATGGGAAGGAAGCAGCTGCAGGTCTGTCTGTCATAAATGACCCTGCTCAGTTTTCACTTCCTCCTCAAATTCTGCAGCACATGACTCCAAAATGTAGCCTTGTATAATGAACAAATATTTTCACAGGGCACATTTGTTCCACCCAATCCACATTCCATTGCTGGCATGCTGTGGAGCCCTTTCCACCCAAATTTTCTGATGCTAGAATGTACCATATTCATTCACCCTAGCTTTTCCATTCTTACTCTCAAATTCAAACTACAACATCAATACGCCAAGTGCCATGCACTCCCTGCCCCCATGCAAATTCTGCTCTTTTCCAACCTGAGCTCCGGATCTTCAGATTATACATGTGTGCCTACAAAATCCAGAAACCCTCAGCGATGATGGTAGATAGTGGAGTATGCTAGCAAAGGAAGATGGTCAGTTTTCGTGGGATGCTGAATGACTTCAGTTTGAAGAACAGTGGGACTGAGGAAGCAGAGACAATGTGGCCCAATTTTCCTGGTGATCATGAATGCTCCTCTTGGTATCATCCAATACTGCATCACATTTACCTCATTTTTCAGAACAAACTAAAAATGATTACAATACTGGCCACCTTCTTAACTTTCTAGTATGTTATTAATATTGATACAAGATCTTATGCCTCACAAACTTTGAAAATCTCACATGCAGTTTAGAAATCATCCCCAACAGGCTTCTGGAAAGAATATTACTCACACACTGATGAAAATAAAACGGTACAAGCATAGCCAGGGTAAGGAGTCCTCTGGAATTATTTTCTTCCTTCACTTTAACACAGTCTCTTCTCAATATGCAATTTATATGTAAACTCAAGAGTTCCATTATACGCTTAGAAAATAATAACTGCTAACAATTATTGAGAGTTTGCAATATGATAGGGACCGTCCCAAGAGTTTTACATTAAACTGTTCATTTAATTCTTACAACAATCCCATTGGGTAGCAATAGTTATCAGCTCCATTTAATAAACTGTGTCAAGAAAGTAAAAGAGAGATTACGAAATTCAGCCAAAGTCACCTAAACCAAGGTCACTAGAGATGCCAGATTGCACTCCTAATCACTTGTTTTAAATGTCAATATTTTTTTTCTACATGTAACTTGTTTCCATTTTCCAGTTTTACCTGTTTATAAAAAGACTTTAAAGAGGTCATTGACAGTGTGAATCATTTCTCTGAAAGCCCTTGCATTTGCTGGTCATGCCAGAGGTTTCTGCCATCTCAGGGCACTGACTGCCTTTGCTAGGCACCGGGGACATTTCAATTCCATAACTGGTATCTCAACAGTTTTTTGGCACACATTTTATAAGCAATTCCCTGCTGAACCTCATAAAAGTGCCACAACTTATACAGTTGTAGGTATAGTCCTGCCTAAATAACGGTTTAAAGCGAAAATTGGAGAATCCTCTGGAAAAACACAAGGTAGATACCTGGAAAACGGGTGTACCTCTGACTCCTCCATGTGTCATTATAAAAGTATCCCATGGAAAAGAAGGGGCACTGCACCAAATAAAAATGGATCCTTTCATCGTCAGCTTCCCAGAGATGAATCCTCTATTCATAAATGGGAGCGGAAGGGCACAGACAACAGTTGTGGCTATCAGTCCTCCACGAGGCCGGTCTGCCGCCTCAAGAGACTCTTTACATTTTCATTAAAAAAAAAAAAGTGATGCTCCCTGCATTAAGATTATTTTTGTCATTAATTTTTAAATATATCATTCAAATTATTTTAAAATTCATGCTAGCTAGTGCAAATCTATTGATATTACCCTATAGTTTACGATTTGTAACTCTATATGACTGTCCTGAATAATTTAATCAAAATAGAAAACAATCAGATTACTGGAAGAACTTTATTTATATTATATAATATAGCTATTAATGTAGTCACTAGAAAACTTGCGAATAAGAGGCAGGCTTGCTTTAGTTATTAATTCATTTAGAGTCATCTGGGCTCATTTGCTGAAGAGCGATCCAGGTGCTCAGCAAATGCACTTGCAAAATTCAGGGAAATTTTATTACTAGAGCACTATGGTCCAAGAAATTTTATGACAGATATTAAAACTGGATTTGGGTATTGTACATGATATGCTTATCAAATAATGAGACTGATTCCTACAGGACCCACATACACAAACGAGTCTCCTTAATATAGTGACACCATGTAAACAAACTAAAAAATGTTCAAATACAGAGAATTCTCTCTGCGACAATTTCCATTAAATATAGCTCAGATGGGTTAAGTGTCGGTCTTAAATTAGGCCAGTGGGGCAAAAGTAAGTAATTATTGGGCAAAGAGAATAGAATTTTTATGTTTTGAGAGACTGAGAACCTTGGTGTTATCTGCGGTTCTGCTCTTTCTCTCTCATCCCATATCTGGTCCATGAGCAAACTACCTTCAGAAGAAACCCACAATTCAGTCATTTACTGTCACTCTCACTGCCACCATCCTGGTCAAAACAACAATAATTTCTTGTCTGAAATAGTAGCCACCTGACTATTCACCTTCAGCCTCTTCTCAACATGGTAGCCAGGGAGATTCTGTTAAAACAAGCCATATTATATCACCTCTCCTCCACTCTTGCCAATGGCTTCTTTTCAGTCAGGGCAAATGCCAAAGTTCTGACAACTTCATGGCCATCTTTTTTGCTATCCCCACTCTGACCTCATCTACTCTCCCTCTAGTTCTCCCTGGGGCAGGAACACTGGCCTCCTTGCTCTTCCTCAAAAATGTCTGGCATGTTCCTACCTCAGGGCCTTTGCACTTGCTCTTTTCTCAGTCTAGAATGCTCTTCCCCAGAAACTGCATGACTAGCTCCCTCCCTTCTTAAGGAGACAGGATCTCCCTCCCACCCTGACCACAATATCAATATGCCCCCTTTACTCCCCCCATATACACACATGTCAAAACTCCCTTCCCTACTTCATTCTTTCTTCTTAGCACTTATCACTGTAACACAGTATACATGTCACTTACTTACCTTATTTATTGTCTGTCTCCTCATTAGAATGTGAGGCCCAGGTGGTTTTGTTCGCTACTTCCCAGCACTTACAACAATAACCAGCACATAGTAGGAGCTCAATCAGCTTTTGTGAAATGGAATGAATGGATAAATGAATGAACTCAAGATCAACAGAAAACATAAACTGTGACAAAGAAAAGAGAATCCTCCTTAAAATACTTAGAGTGAAGGGGAATGAAAGATGAAGAAAATAAGCAAGTATGCGTGCAGTCATTCAGTCTTTCATGCAAACAAACAAGTATTGAGTGCCCACATGTAAACTCTTCCTGGAAGATAAAGCAGAGAGTCCCTCACGGAGTTTGCAGTGCAGCTGGGAAGATGAACAAGTCAGCACTCATTGATAACACACGGTGAGGGAGGGCTTCTGGGGGCACCAAGCAGGACTCCTGACCAGAGTGGCAGGGGCGGGGCTATTGAGAAATCAACATAGAGAGGAACCAGACCTAAACCAGGTTCCAAATGACCTCATTTGTCATGCTAAATGACTGGATTTAATCCTGAAGGTCACACGTTGGAGAGCCACTGAAGAATTTCAAGCACAAAGTTATGACATGATCAGATTTTTGTTTTATGAGAGTCATTCACATAAGGATGCTCATTATATTGTTATATATAGTAGCAAATAAAAATAAAAGCTATCCAACAATATGGAATTGGATAATAAACCATGATAAACACATGTAACACAATACTAAGTCTGCATTAAAAAAGGATTTAGATAAGAATTTACTGATAGAAAGAGTTCAGTGATACACTGTTAGAAAATAACATATTTTAAGAGAGCACCTATAATATGGTCCCACTAAATTAAAAAAAAATGTATTTCTGTGGAGAGAAAGTCTAGGAAGACATGTAGCAAAATGTTAATAATAGTAATCTCTAGGTTCTGGGATTTGAGATAATTTTACATTCTTTATTATACATTCTGTATTATGAATTATTATTACAGTGAGCTTACCTATTCTTTCCTTTACTCTCATCCCTGTACTAGTCTGTTCCCCTTCTGCTCTGACCTAAATCCAGAGTTCTCTCGCTCTAAAATCATTCTATTTTTCATTCCAGAATTCCCATGTCATAGTTAAAATGAAGAAAGAAAGAAAACAGCTCCCTGCTACCATCAATCTCTATCCTAAATGCTTCCTCTACCTCTTGCCCCAAATGAAACTTAGCTCTCCTCTGAAGACGTCACTCCCCTGAATCCTCTCAATGATCACTGTTCATTCTCTCAGGGTTGGGAGCGGGTCACCATCCTCCTTGCTCCTCAGTTCCACCTTCAGACCACAACTTCCCACTTTCTTTAAAGTTCATACGAATAGGCCATATTTCCTTCTATCCTTCTTTGCTTCTGGATTCCAAAGACTTACCAAACATCTGTTTCTTTCTTTGTTTCCAAGAATTTGGTGTTGGATTCGCCATCTTTCTCTCCACCTCCAAACCTGTCATCATCCCTTGTAATTTCAGCATCCATATGGGAAACCCATTTGATACACTCAGGACTTTTTTTGAAGAAAAAGTTGAGGAACTTCAGACACTCAACTCTTTTCACCTCTCCACTCCCTCAAGATCACCCTGGGCCGTAGCAACCCCTGGAAACTGTCTTTCTCTGTCCTCTTTTACTTCATCTTCCCCGCCTCCCTTCTCTTGGACACTATGGCTATTCTTTGATATCAGTGAAGAAAGCAGAATGAACTAGGGTTTAGCAAACTTCGTCCATAAAGGGCCAGATAGTAAATATTTTAAGCTTTGCAGATCTACTGTCAAAACTACTCAGCTCTGTCATTGTAGCACGAAAGCAGCCACAGAGGACAAACAGTAACAAATAGTAGATGAACAGGTGAGTCTGTGTTCCCGTAAAGGTTTACGTACAAAAACAAGCAGTGGGTTAAGTTCGGCCCACAGCCTAGTTTGCTGACCCTGAAACAGACCTTCTTTCTCTTCTCTTTCTCCTTTCTCCCGATCTTCCGATTAGTTCTTAATCCTCATTTTAGTCTCCAATCCCACCATTCTTTCATTAACATTGACACCTCCAGTGATACACTATCTTTGGTCATCTTGCCCAGAAAAACTCAAATCTTAGGTTAATCTAACCATCTACATTCTCTACTCCTCAGTTGCTACATGCTAATGGAGAAAATCATTCTTTCTCCCACTGCTAGTACTATAATTCCTAGTCTTCAATGCCCAACTTTCAACACGTCATAGTAAACTTTTATACTTCCTTAATCCGTTTTTTCTTCTATTCTCTCCAGTAGCAACTTCAAACCTTTTCCATTTTTCTCAAGAAATTTACCCTACCAGCATCCCAGTTCCTAGTGTATTATTACTTATCTTATTTCATAGAGAAGACAGAATATGTCAGAAGAAAACTCCCTAAATGTTTTGCTCTGCCACCTCCAAATGTGCAATCATCCGAACCCCTACTTCCTTCCCTCCTATCTTACTGGAAGACGTTTGCCTCCTTCTCACCACTCACCCCGTGCATCAGCTTTCTTCTTCTTCTGCACTGGCTCCATCGCACCAGCATTTTAACATGCTCAGATTTCTCAGAAAAGATCTTGATGTGTGGGTGTATTTATATATTATACATATAATTCAAACCGAAGTTTCATGAAACAGTACTTATCCTTACTACATGTGACGTACTCTCATATTATCTACTCTGTAATATTTCATTTTTCCTTATGCTGGCCAAGACCCACTCAATTGATTTCACATCCAATTAATGGGTCTGCCTGAGAAAAACTTGCATATGTGCAAAAGGAGATTTATAAGAGTTTACATTGCCGCCTTCCTTATAGCAGCAAAAAAGAAGAACCTAAATGCTCATCGACACAAGAATGGATATATAAGTCATTGTTTGCTCCTCAAATGAAATACTACATGGCAAATAATAACTGGAGTTACATGTATCAAATGTGGATACACCTCCAAAGTAAAACACTGATTGATAGGATCAATTTGCAGAAGCAAAACTATGATGTAATACTGTCTTAAAACCTCCCAAAGCATCGCCTTTCCTCCGTTGTCCAATAACATGTTCCTCATTTGCATTTGAGACTTCATCAAAAGATGAAGTCAGATTTTATCATCCATATTTCTACCAACATTCTGTTCATGATTATTTATGTATTTTCTAAGAAGGTGGAGGCTTTGTCTCCAGCTCCCCTTTCTTTCTGTGCTCTCACCAGACTTGCCTTTAGCAGTCCCTTCACGACAACTTCTACTTTGTCTAGCATGTATCTCAAAACTCTTCCAGCCTCTATTCATTACCCAGTTCCAAAGCTGCTTCCACATTTTCAGGTATTTGTAACAGCAGAACCTCACTTCTTGGTATCAATAACTGTCTTAATCAGCTTGGGCTGCTGTAACAAAATGCCATAGACTAGGTGGCTTAAACAACAGAAATTTATTTCTCACAGTCCTGGAGGCGGGCAAGTCCAAGGTGTTGGCGGATTCAATTCTTGGTGGGGGTCCTCTTCCTGGCTTGCAGATGACCATCATATTGATGTGTGCTCACACGTGCTCTTCTTTCTGTGTGCATTGAGAGAGAGCTCTGATCTCTCTTCCTCTTCTTATAAGGACACTAATTCCATCATGGGGGGTCTACCTTCATGAGCTAAGCTAAACATAAATACCTTCTCAGAGGTCCCACCTTCTAATACCATCACACTAGGCATTAGGGCTTCAACATAGAAATTTGGGGAAGAGGTTGAGGGGACACAAATATCCAGTCCATAACAAATATCAATTATAAAATTGGACAACATGAAAACAATACTGTGTTTTTATGGTTGCATGGATGGATGGAGATACACAAACACACATCTCAAGTGTAAAAATATACATAAAAATAATAAACAACAAATTCAAGATAGTGGTTGTCTCTAGAGAGAAGTCTACAAAGAGTTTCACCTGTAATGTTGTATTTCTTGAATATTTGAAGGAATATGGCAAATGGTAAGATACAACGAAGCTGTGTGGTGGAGACACAGGGGGTTGTTATTTTCTCCTCTGAGCTCTAGACCTGTATATCTCACTGCTAACTGACTTCTCCACTTGGAATTTTCAAAAGAACTTCAGCTTCTAAGCACCAAAACAAAACTCATGATCTTTTCTCCAACCCGGGGCACTCCTCCAATGTCTCCACAGTGATTAGCCCCACCCACAGCTAGTTACACAAGCAGAAACCTAGAAGCCATCCTTGGTGTCTCCCCCTTCACCATCCTTCTCATCTAATTCTTCACCATGTCCTTTTGCTTTTGCTTCCCTAATCTCTCTTGACTGTCCTTTTTCCTCTATTTCCACCACCACCATAGTTTCATCTGGGCTTTCACTACTCAGAGTGAGATCTCCGGACAAGAAGCACCAGCATCACTGGGAGTTTGTTAGAAATGTAGACCCTCAGGCCCCACCCCAGACATAGTGAACCAGAGATTAAGTTTGGAAAACATCATACTCCTAATGGTCTCCCTATATACTCCTCGTGCCCTCCTTCCAATGCACTGCATTTTCAGAAGTAGGAAAAAGGATGACTGGCTTGGAAGAAATGGAACTATTTCCTTAACTGTATCTTCCTTTTCAACATCAGTTCTAATTCCTCTCCCTTTTTCTCTTGGCTCCAGCCATAATGGGCTTCTTTTAGTTCTTCAAATGCATCATCACATTGTCTGTCTTTGCTTGAAATGCATTTTTTTCTTCAACCAGTTAACTCCTATTTAATCTTCAATCTCAGCTAATTTCCGTTCTGACCACCATAACTGCCCCCCATCATGTAGAACTATTCTACCTGCTATTTACTCTCATTTATACTTAGATGTTTCCTTCACAGTAAAATGTCCATATTTATGAGCTTATTCAATTAATATTGATCTTACTCATTTCACTGTAAGCTCTATGAGGGTAGAGTACAAATTAGCTTTACTTAGCATGTATCTTCAGTGCCTAACATAGGTCTTGGCACAGAATAGGTGCTCAAAAAATATTAGTGACTGTTGGCTGAATACATAAATATTATAAAAGGAATGCCTCTATTTGGGTGGAAAGATGGGATTAGATGACCCCTAATGGTTACCTAAAAGGTTGAGCTATGTTTCTCTGTTTCTTGTTTGATTCACAAATTTTTACTTTGGCCCACTCACAATATAAGAATCTTTTATAATCCTAGTCCCTCCTACCTGCCTTAGGTGAGATTAGGACATATTAATTTTCTTCACAAGCTAGCCTCCAGAATAGACATCATAAAATAACATTTCTTGATAAATATTTGTCATGCCAGGAAAATTCTAAGCAAAGGGGATAGAGTGATGAGCACATGACTATAGAAAGTCAAGCAAAATGACAGGTACTGTACTCTGCCTTGTCATTTGACTAGGGAGCCAGGCCTAGTCAGACCAACCTGCTGAAGATTGAAGTTAGAAAGTCTATGGTCTCCACATCTATGGTCTCCACAAACTGTAAAGCTTCTTGTCCTTCGAAAAGTTAGAGCTCTGTGAATGTACAAATGGTCTAATGCTAACAGTTTTCTTCATCTCCAACATCTGTTATAACCTTTCTGTGTATACCTACTGCCCAAACCATGCATACCCAAGCCATCAGTTATCATCACTGACATAATTAACACATACACACATACAAATCATGAAGACAAATAACATCATTCAGAAGAATAAGGATCACTTTTTTCCCCAAAAACTTTGCTGTACAGCAGTGGCTCTCAACTAAGCCTGTTTCCATGCATATTTATATTTTTATTTTATTGAGGTCATATTGGCTTACAACATTGTGTAAATTGCAGGTGTACCTTATTATATTTCAGTTTCTGTACAGACTGCATCATTCTCACCACCAAGAGTCTAGTTTTCCTCCATCACCATACATATGTGCCCCTTTCCCCTTTCACCCTCCCCCCATCCCATTCCCCTATGGTAACCACTGATCTGTTCTCCTTATCCATGTGTTTGTTTATTTAAGGATCACTTTTACCCAATAACACTTCATACCAAATTCCTGCCCTTCTTGTGTACCAATTGTGTACCAATCACTCCACCAAACTGGCCACATCCCACCATTGTAACTGATAACTTCCAAATTCATACCTCACTTCTAACCTGGTAATCCCAGAATCATTACTTCACTTCTGACTTCCAGCTGTTTATCTTCTTTAGCCTGATTATCTGTCTGAGATATCACATACAGAGTAAACAACGACAAATGAATAGCTTTATTCACAATCATAAGGTTTAGAAGAGTTTGCCTGAGAACTGTAGGTGCCTCTAGATAGAGGGATTTACTAAGAATACTTGGGATCACAAATACATTTATAGCTGGTTCCTTGAGTTGGGAATGCACACTAATGTATTCCTGGCACCTAAAACTTACCAAAATAATTTAGTTCAGAGCCTATTGCAGTTACATATCACAAAAGCTAGAACACAAATTCTCAAACAAATTCTCTTCCCTCTGCATGATAAAATATTAAATTGAAGTTGATATATGCAAAATCTCTTTTAGTTTATGATGGGTAAATAATGAGTTAATTATTATTCAGTTTTGCTTTTATTCTTTCTTTCACTAAAAATGTCTGAGTGGTATGCACATTTAAATAATTTATACCCACGTTTTGTCTGCTTTTCAATATTGTTGAATTCCATGGCCCATAATAGCTACACGATGCAGTGCAAGTTGTAAGAACCACCTCAGAATTTTTGTCTAACACCACATCAATCCAATAGATACTTGATTTTGCTAAGTTCAGTGGGATTTTGCTAAGTTGTGAACATATATTTATTTTCTTGCTTTTTAGGGGCTATATTTGGAGAGATCAGTCACTATTTTCTTTTACCTTAATCGAATTAATCTAAAGAACTGTACCAGTCAATGTTCTAGTGACAACACACCAATGGAGAAGGTTTAGGTGTGATGATAGGCTTTCTGAAAGCATCATTTTGGCCTGCATAATGGTTTTAATAATTGAGGGGTCATATTTTTCCATTCTTGAAATCTCAGTTATGAGGAACTATGTCTCAAAAAATCTCATATGCTTATAAAACTATGTGTAAGCCTTGATCTTTTTTCTATTTTATGTTGAAGTTCTATTACAGGATAACCTAGAGAATCTCCAAAGTTCATTGAGAAAATACTTTAGGAGCATTAAAAATTTTTTTGAGTTAGATTATGTTCATGACATCAGAATATTGCCTACAAGTTATGGATCTGATTTACTTAGATATTGTGTAGCAAATTGTATATTCCAAAGATGTCTTTTACCTCCTCTCTCACATGCTCTTCTAGAATCTTCACATTCCCCCATCACAAGGTAGGGTCTAATTTCCCTCTTTTTGATTATGGGTGAGTTTGTGACTCGCTTTTAACCAATAGACTGTGGTGGAAGTGGCAGTGAATATCTTTCTAAGGCCAGATCTTAAAAGGTGAGGCAGCTGAAATAGAAGCTGAAACACTTGTACTTGGGCCCTGAGCCAGCGTGTAAACAGTGAGATTCCACTAATGCCGCCATGCAGTGAGGCAGTCCAAACCAGCCCTCATGGAGAGACCACATAGAGAATCCCTGAAACTACATTGATGGACATAGATGCCAGCCAATCTCTAGGTTGTTCCAGCTCCAGCCACTGCCTAACTATGACCATATGAGAGCTGATGAGTGTGAACTGCCCAGCTGAGCTTTTCCTGAATTACTGATCCACAGAAACTCTGAGATACAATTAAATGATGTTACACATTAAGCTACTAACTTTGAGGGTGATTTAAAATGTAGCAATAGTAATAGGAACAAACTGTTTAAAGTTTTAGGCTCTCAAAATTAATATTTAAAAAAATAGACTAGTAGCAGGAATCTTCATATAAAATAAGAAAAGATTATTTCCAAGTGGTTTTTCACCTATTTTTTCAAAGCAAGAAAGTTTCCATTTTTGGCTGCCATGAAAGAGAATGGAGTTAAAAGAATCTTTACAAAGTTTAAAGCTTAAACTTTTGATGAGATAACGATCAATTTTCTTAAGATTTTCATTAAATATTACCCTTTGCCTAAGGACACCACTTCTATGTTGTTCTGCCAAAATAGATAAATAGATGGATAGGGAGAGGGAATGGATAGGGGAATGGCATAATTGACATAAATTTGAAAGGAATTGTGTTATCTACTATGATATGAAAAGGTTGTCTGCTTCAGCTTAGGCTGAATCATTTCCTAACTCTCATTATGCTTACAAAAATAATTGTGAGCGTGAGGAAAGGGAAGAGCATGGGACAGCAGATATCTGTTGTGTTTACGGATGCTGTATAATTTCAAATCACACCCTCGGTGGTGGAGTGTTGTAGCTATGGTTGGGGGCAGATCCAAGTTTTGTGGAGACAAATGCTTACATGAAGTTGGAGATTCTCTTTAAGAAAAGGAACCTAAAATTATAAATACAAGACTAACTATGAAAATATTTCTTTAGACTGAGAAAAGAAATCACAACAACAAAAAACAAATTTTGAAAATCTGACAAACACTACCAACATCATAATATACAGGAAAGATATATTTGTATTATTAACTGCCAATTTACAGTTAACACAAATCTGTAATATTTTTAACTACATTTTTTTGGCTGTATTTACATATTGATTATTTCTTCATATGACAACAATTATAAAATATTTCCTATAGATAAAAAGATGTCTTTCCTCTAGCATAGTTGATTGAAATTAGTTTTTTATGATCAATAGTTTATAAAAGTCATATGATATGTTTAAAATCATACATGCTGCATCACTGAATATATATATGCATACTTATGTCTGTATATGTCTATTCATATATAGCAAAAACCAAATCCTCCCCTTAAAATTTGGCACTTTAGATGACTACAAGGTTTTTCTACTGAGGAGCTTCTGACTTTGTACACTTAAAACTTACTTTCATCTATTTTACACATAGTTTGTTGCTATAAGATATATTCATATTGTAATATCCCTTCACAGAGTGATTTGGCCCAGTAGGTAATATGAATATTCCCAGAAGTCATTGCTACACCAGGATAGCTCATAATAATTTAGCTATGCAAGGAAGCGACTAAGAACCACACAAAGATATCCCCCTAAACTGAAACTAAAGTATCCCCAACACAACTTCTCCTTACCTAGACCCCAAACATGCCATGGCCACTCCAGTGCCTCACGTCATAAGGGGAAATGTGATGGAGGGGAAGTTGGAGCTGAGGGAAACAGTGTTCTTAACCAATTATGGTTAAAATATCCACCACATACATGCTCACATGAACATACTGAAAGGCTGTCCCGAGTTTTGAAGATGCCCATGCACATAAAATTCTCTAAAGCTTAGGTTTCACTGGGTTCCTCATAACTCTACCTTATCTATGTCTCTTATATTTCTCCATCCCTGATGGAGAGTTTTCAGATCCCTTAGGGGAGTTCCCCATTCCAGGTCAAGTCATTGGGGTATCATTGATGCCAATCTTTCACCACAGAGAAGGCAGTCCTATCCAGGTTGGCTACACAGATTAACCCATTCCCAGCCCTTATCAATTAATTCATGTAACCCAGAAAAGGCCAATGAGAATTTTCTAGGATTGACGTAAGGCTGTTTAAGGAGCGAAATCCTCTTTCTACTGGGGTTGCCAAACGGTAAAGGATTTGGGGCCTGCTGATGACCAACTTTTTCCTACGTGAAAAGACCTCGTCTGAGAAGAAAGCTGGACTGTGGCATTACTGTGAGATGGAAGCTAACAGCATTATTTGAGCCTCTAGAGCTAGCTGCGCACCCTCCCTAATTCCTGCCTGTTGTTATAGACAATATAGTCTCTTCTTACTTCAGGTAATTGAGTTGGATTCAGAGCATTTACAATCCAAATAGATTTGAGTAATGTATCCTTTCTTTTGCTCTATTAGAGTGTTTTGCTCCAGGTATTATGTGGCAATTATACAAAATGTAATTTTTTTTTTAATTTGCTGAGGAAGATTTGCCCTGAGCTAACGTCTATTGCCAATCTTCCTCTTTTTGTATGCGAGTCACTGCCACAGCATGGCCACTGACAAGCAGTGTGGGTCCGTGCCCAGGAACCGAACCCAGGCTGCTGAAGCAGAATGTCCTGAACTTACCCACTAGGCCACCGAGGTTGGTCCTACAAAATTTAACTTTTAATAAAAAATAAATTAACAAACATCTCCATCATTTTGAGAATTTCTCAGATCTGGCAACACAACCAACATGAAAATATCATGCACATAGGAGAGGGAAAAAAGTTAAACACACAAACAAAAACTAGTAATTGTGTTAAACTAATAAGTTTTAAATAAGACAAAACACAGAATAATTTGTGCTAAAATAGATCTGGTAGACTTAAAATACAAATCTTATTAACTCCAAGTCATTTTTATAGGGTATTTGTATCATCTGATCAAAGAAAAAGTAACATAAAAGCATAATAGTTTTAAAATATGTGATATCAGTACCAGACAAAAGATCAAAGAAAAGTAATTAGAAACCCCCAAATAGAATCAATCACATAAAATTACATGATGGAGGTGGCACTTAAGATCAGTGAGAAAACCAAAGATTACTTGAACAATGGTGCCGGGGTAATTAAGTAAGGGAAAAAAGAGAAAGCAAACTCAAACTTGAAGTGAAATTAAATTCCATATGATTTAAACCTTTAAATGTCAAAACTAATAAGACTAGAAGAAAATACAGGTAAATATTTATGTGGTCATGGAGTGGTGAAGTATAACATCAGGATAGAATTGCATAACTGAAAACAGAGATTCCTATGTCTTATATGAAATCAAAAATATCAAAATATAAATTTAATATAAAAACATAAAAGACAAAATATAAAATTAGAAAAAAAATGACAAGCTGGAAAATTATATTTTAAACATGTCTGACAGAATAAAGGGAATACATAAAGAACTCTTGCAAATCAATAAGGAAAAAGGAGAGGAATTCTCCCCCTCAATACTAGAAAAGACATACCATATGCATCAAAATGTTGGCTATATCTGGATAGTGGAATGACAGGTGAATTTAGTTTGCTATTTTGTGTTTTTCAAGATTGAGCATGGATTCTTTTTGTAATGAGAAAAAACAAATAATGTTTATGTAACCTAAAAGCTTACAATAAACCTTAAAGAAAAAATAATCTACAGAAAATTTACTGCAGAGAGTGAGGCCCAATCCTAACCAAGTTGTCTCTTTCTGTGGACCCTTAGGCACTAGTTACCTGTTCCTGTCTCATATTATGCTTTAGAAACAAAACTAATCAAACATGAAAACTTGTACAATCTAACTAGTTTGTTAAATTAAATGAACCCACATCCTTTATCTGTGGTGTCATAGAGTCCGGTATAGACTGTTCTCTCAGCACGCCACGATAGGTTGAGATGACCTATCTCCTCTGACAGCCAGTGCCTCAAGAGTGCCCGGCTCATCTCTGCAGGCCCAGGGCCCAGCCCAGTGCCAGATCATGGGAGTGCTCAATAGCTATTAGTCCCCCTGAACTGAACTATGATTACAAACTCTTTCCAGCAAGAGACGGTAAACCAGTCAGTTAGTTACTCTGTAGTCCCTTAACGGTCAAGTATTTTCATGGAAGCTCATGGACTAATTTGCTTCAAGTCACTTATATTTTCAATTCATTTTCAAAAAGGTTCACATACCCAAAATAGAAACGAGGAGACTGTGAGATTTTAGTCATTTAATGTTTATGGAAACAAACGATATCCACAGAAAAAAAAAAATCATAAAAGAATTAAAATTTTTCCCGGGTATTTACTTTTGTAAAACCATGGTCAACAGTAATTCAGACTAAGAGAATTTCCAAATGAAACCAGTACAAATCTTTGATTATATTAAATTATAAACTTAACTTTCACAAATATTGAGAACCTCCACTTAACAAACTGCTTCCAAAAGGAAGTGTTCTGGACATGTTTTTTAAAACATCTAATTTGTCATTAGTTATTATTTGCATAAATGTATCAAAATCCTTGAAAGCAACTTTCCCTTACACAGATTAATATTGTCATTTGAAGACTTAGTTTTGCTACCAAATTACTGGGCAAATAGTTTTCTTAACAGGTAGTCTAATGCTTATATTATGCTGAGCCAGTGGCATTCATAATGTCTTAATTAGTAAAGGCTGAATTAGTGAGACTTCATTATTCTAGCAATATTTTAAATAGAATATGATCCAAAGTGTAAGCATTTCTAAAGAATGATCTTTACTAACACAAAGGGTATTGTTATTTAATGTAGACGGCATTTATCTAAAATTTTATTTATCCACAGCATGTTAACTCTAAAATAATGAGAGTTTTAGCTGCACTTGTTTTGAATAGCAGGTCTTAAAAGTATTTTCCTACTTCATGATCAAAGATAAATACATATTTCTTCCATTGTAGGACAATTCTAACATCTGTACATTGAGCTAGACTTAAATGTACTTTTACATTTCATTACACACTAAATCATCAAAACAAACATTGAGGATTATGAATGCCTGGCTTTTATGACTGTTCTGTATGTTGTTTCTTTAAAAATCACTGTTTTCATTTTAAAGGTAATCAATCATAGAATCGCAAAATAACAGAACTGAGAGATGACGTGGGAAAGTTACAAATTTACTCACACTTTACAAGTCAATGTGTTAAGAAAAGTGTAGCTTTTTTGTTTTTTTAAACTGATCTGATCTTTCTCAGGAATCCTCACTAACCAGCTTATCATGAGCTATCAGGAACTCCTGTGTGTCTCTCACTCCTAACCACACCATGCCAGCATTTCTGCCTTCTTGGGCTTCTCTATATTGCCTATGGACAGCCTCGTCTGGTGGATCACCTCTTCCTGCCCCCAACCATAATCTGACCTCAAGTTTCAAAGGGGATCAAGGATAATGCCCCTTGTTTTGGCTTTCCTGTTAACCTATTCAACACTACCACTCCCATTCCATGAGTCAACCAAGATGGTGAAGGAGAAACCATTATATTCATGAACCTCTCACTTCCTTTAACTTTGTCTGTCTCTTTCACCACTCACTGCACCCAAATGAAAGGAGCAGGCTTTCCACTTCCTTTTTCATTATACATCCCTTATAAATACATGACATCCTCTCCTTGAAGTGGCATGTTGTACTGCCTTTTCCCTAGAGGCCAAATGGCAGATGAAGTACAAGGAAATACTAGCTTACTGACATCTAAGCTTCAAGAAGGGACGAGCAAAGCTATTGGTAAATATGTGGGCTGAAGTGTCCACTCCGTATGACCAGCAGTGGTTTGGGTTCAGACTGACTTTCACACTTACAGGATATAAAAAGTTTTAACCAACACAGGTTTAATTACAAAGACACAGGAGAGGAAACACAGCACATCTGCGTGATAGCCTCAAACATACCTTCAATACAAGTTCTTACAGAAGTCCAGGCATTGCTTCCCAGATCCCATTAAGATTAGGCTCAACTCTGTTGTAAGAAATGAAATCTCCCAAGTGAATGCAGGCTCCTCTGACATAAGGAAGCCTTACACAAGGAAGGAACCACATCTTATAATTGACTGTGAGCGTGTTTTCCAAGTTTCAACAAGATAGACACTTAGTTATGAGGAAACCATCCAGGAAAGCTGAGGCTCTATTTTCTCCAACAGATTTTCATATACTTGTGATCACATGGTGCCTTGGGTTTGTATGTCAACTAATATACATTGTAGTTCTCTTAGTCCTGATAAGGAGTTGACTTTACAATAAACAATATTGAACACAGATGACATTCCACCTTTATCTTAACTAAGTATGTTTCCAAGGAAACAACATTGACATGGGGTAAATCCAAGGTTATCATGACGTGTGAAACAGATTTAGACTTGATAACTCTTCTGAAAGGGTAAGTCTAAAAATATATCAACAATTTAAAACAAAAATAATACCTTAATTTGTGGGAAGAAAATAGCCTGAAATTAAAATATGGTCAACAGTAGACTATAAGTTTCAGAGTGATTGTATATTTCAGGATAAATGGTAAAGATATTTATTAATTTCAGACTTTAAGTATCATGTTAAAACTATCTGGAGTGATCACTAAAAGAGGAAATATAGAATTTAAAACTTCCAAATATGTAGAAAACTGAAATGAGATTTTAAGAAAAGACAAAGCACATTCCATCCAAAAGCATGAAAAACAAATGGAAAGGAGGCAAAAAGGGAAATATATAGCACATTTTAAGATGGTAGAAGAGAAATCCAAGCATATCAGTTATTGCTATAAACATAAATGGACTAAACTCTCCAGATTAGGTTCAAAAGAGATTAGATTAAAAATAAAACATAAATTCAAGCTTTATGCTCTTTAAAAGCGACATAGGAGAAAAATGCTAAAGAACCCCCAGTAATTATATTGATATCAGAAAAAATAGACTTCAAGGCAAAAAGAATTAGTAAAGATGAAAAGGCACACGATAAAAAAAATTCAATACACTATGAAGGAATACACAAACTAACAATGTTAGTAATGAAAACAACAATTAGAGATGTTTCAAAGATTTAAACTTATTATTTAAGGGCTATAATTATAAGTTTATACCACATTTGGAAAGCACAGATGAAATGGAAACATTCCTAGGAAAATACATCTTAGCCAAAATTGACTCAAGAAGAAATATAAAAACCAAATAGTTTGCATAAGACTGGTTTTAAAAGTAAGTTTTGCCAATCATTTAAGGAACAGATAATCTCAATCTCTCAAACTCTTACAAAAGAAAAAAAAGGAATATATACTCCAACTCTTTTTATGAGGCTAATACATCCTGTAACAAAACCACATGAGGATAATACAAGAAAAAAATTTAGTCCATTCTCACTCACAAAGACACATTAAACAATCACAAAAATTATTAGCACGCTGAATTCAGCAAGTTAAACATTATAAGCTAGGCAGATTTACACAGAAATAACAATTGGTTTAATTAGAAAATTAATGTAATTAATTGCATACATAAATATAAAAGTAAAAGCATATGATCATTTCAATAAACACAAAAAAGTATTTCATAAGATGCAATACCATTTATAATAAAGTGTTAGCATGCCAGTTAGGAAAGGGAAATTTCATAATATTTTATAGGATGTATATTAAAAACCACACTTATTGATAAAATTTAAAAGTATTTTCTTTAAGATCAGGAATAAAGGAAAGGAATATTTCTACAGCATTTGCTTTCTTCTGCCTCTTTACATCTACTGGTAAAAGGAGAGTCTGGACCAAGATGATGACAAAGGAGGCTGCTGAATTTCCCTCCCTCTCACAGGTGTACTGAATACACAGCTACACAGAAGGCAAATTCCTCTGAGAGAAATCCAGAAACTAGCTGAGTGATTCCTACTCATCAGGCACCTGAGAAAATATTCACATTAAAACAGCCTGCATCTAGGTAGTGACTGCAATCCTCCTCTTTGAGACATTGACGAGTCTTGGTACACCCTCATCTACTGGGAGACAGTAAGAACAAACATGGTGGCTTGGCAATCACGAAGGTTTAAGATAGATGGATCCATCAATAGATAGATTTATATCTATCTGTCTATGTCTATACACATACACAGAATGGAATATTATTCAGCCTTAAAAAAGAAGGAAATCTTGACATTTGTGACAACATGGATAAACCTGAAGGGCATTAAAGCATTATGCTAAGTGAAATAAGCAGGACAGAGAAAGACAAATACTGCATGATACCACTTATATGTGGAATCTAAAAAAAAAAGTCAAACTCACAGAAAAAGACAGCAGAGTGGTGATTGCCAGGGGCTGGTGTTGGGGGAAATAAGGAGAGACTAATTAAAGTGTCCAAACTTTCACTTACAAGATGAATAAGGTCTGAGGATCTAAGTATAACATGGTGACTATAGTTTATAATACTGTATTGCATAATTGAAATTTGCTAAGAGAGTAGAACTTGTGTTCTCATCAAAAGAAAAAAAAGTAGGAGCCTGCCCAGTGGCATAGTGGTTAAGTTCACAGACTCTGCTTCAGTGTCCCAGGGTTTGCAGGTTCAGATCCTGGACATGGATCTACACACTACTCATCAGGTCATGCTGTGGAGGCATCTCACATACAAAATAGAGGAAGATTGGCAACAGGTCTTAGCTAAGGGCCAATCTTCCTCACCAAAAAAAATTAAAGAAAAGAAAGGTAAATATGTGAGGTTATGGATGTATTAATTAACTCAGTGGTGGGAATCCTTTCCCAATGTGTATAATATATAATCATCATACAATTTAAATATATTACAATTTTATTTGTTAATTATACCTCAGTAAAGCTGAAAAAATATTTAGAGTATTAAACAATTTATAATAAAAGAAGGAATAAAGGCAAGAAAGCATACTTTGACCACTCTATTTAAGTGACCAATTTGTTTGTTTGTTTAAATGATCGTTTCTAGCCAGTAGTATAAGACAAAAAAAAGAAGTACAAGGTAGGAAAAAAACAGAAAATAAAAAAAACAGATATTATTTGAAGATGATATGATTATATGTAAAATATGAAATAATCTAAAGATAAATTATTAGAATCAACAGACAATATGGCAAGATGAATGGATACAAATAAACATACAAAGTCAATTGCATTTCTATATACTAGAAATATCAATTAATAAACCTAATTTATAAAAAAGATATCACTTTAAACAGCAACAGAACATGTACAATGCTCAGAAGTGTATCTAAAAAAAGATGTTTCAGCCATTTTTAAGGAAATTATAAGACTTTATATAAAGACTTTAAAGAAGATATAAATTTATAGAGAAGTAGACCATACTCTTAGATAAGAAGACTCAATATTTGTACAGAAGAACAAATGGCCAAGATAGAATTCCTGAAGAAGAAAAACAAGGAGGAGTGTTTGGCACAATCAGCTATAAAGACTTGTTATAAGTCTGTAGACATTGAGACACATGTGATTGGTGTTGGAAGATAAATAAACCAACAGAACAGAACAGAGAGTCCAGAAACAAACTTGGATATATACAGAAGCTGGATTTTTACCACAATGGGCATTGAAAACCAGTAGGGAAGAAGAAAATATTCAGTAAATGACTCTAGAACAATTGGTTATCTAGACAGAAGAAAGAAAACTGCAGAAAAAGGATTGCATAAAAACAATCCCAGGTAAATAAAAGATTTAAAGCTACATGATAATACTTTGTAGAAGATTAATATATTTAGGATCTGTATCACTTTGGGGTAGAGAAAGAATTCTTAAACAATACAAAAGCAAAAATCATAAAAGCAATAGAAAAATGTAATTACACTAAAACTAAGGATGAATTTTAATCAAGAGACATCAGAAACAGTGAAAACTCAAGATATAAACTGAGAATATATCTGCAACATAGAAAACTGAAAAGAAATTAGTATCCATACCATATAAATAACTGCTGGAAATAAATTTTTTTAAAAAATTAATGACTCAAAAATAGTCGTTGGATATGAATAGGAATTTCACAGAAGAGAAAACACAAATGGCTGATAAACATGAAAAGATGCTCAACCTCATTAGTTATCAGAGATATGCAAATTAAATCCCCAATGAGATAGCATTTCACAACCACCAGATTGTCAACAATTTTTAAAAGTCAGTCTCAAGTATTGCCGAGGATGTGGTGCAATCGAAGGCTCATCTGCTGTTGGTCAAAGTGTAAACTGATACCTCAACTCAGGGACATATTTGGCATTCATTCATTCATTCATTCAGTATATATTAATTGACTATCTACTACGCATCTAGTACTATTCTGGGGCTACAGCATGAACAAAACAGATACTAAGTTATCATTTTAAGTTGAACACCCACATCTCTTATGATCTAAACTTCACTTTCTGAAGAGGATATGCTCTATAGAAGATAAGTGTATAACCTAAAGAAATCTGTACACATGTACATATGCAAATGTTCCAAACAGTACTTCCTCTAATCAAACTAAGAAATAAGATAATCAAAATGTGTACCATCAGTTGAATGGATAAATAAATTGGAGTATGGGATACCAAAGAATATAAAACAACATTGAAACTGAATGAATTACAGCTACATATCAAAAAAATATGAATCTCAAAAATTATGATAGTGGAAGATTATGTAACAATGGTAAAAACTAAGCATATTCTAAAGACACATGCATATTTTAGTGGTAAACTGTAAAGAAAAACAAGTGAATACAATTCCAGAAATTAATTACTTCTAGCTAGTAAGAAAGAAATACGGGGCATCTAAGGTAGGGTTTTATTTTTGAATTACGTGGCAGGTATATGGGAGTTTGGTTTGTTTTTTCAAAACTACTTCTATGTTTTATATACATTTTGAAAATATTTTATATTTTATTTTAAAAAATCCTCTATATCCTTAACATACTAATTAGGCTAAGTTTCTTTGCTTGATATCATTTTGGACCAAAACAATAAAGTAGTAAAATCAAGGATTCACAAATGTCACTGTATATATTTACATCATATAAAAAATAGTATATCCTATAATAGTATAATCTTGTCTCAGTGAAAAATAATTTAAAATCATCAGAATACTGAATAAAGGACATATGATAATGTAGTTATCAAGAGCAAAATCTATAATACTGTACGAAATTGTTTAAAGGTTCAATTGAGTTAGTACTCGAAAAATATTTATATATGCAAATTCTTCCAGAGACATACCTGCCGTGGTAGAATCACTCTATAATTTGCCCCGTTAAGAAATAAACCTTGAAAATAGTTCACAAACATGTTAGGAAATGATTTTTAGGGATTTATAAAATAGAAAACCATTCATCTAAATTGATTCAGCATTGTGCTTATAAAGCTAGAAATCATAATTAGTGAACATATTATTCAAACATAACTTCAGTTTCAGACTTGCAGATGAGGCTAAGGTAATGCTTTTCAGAATAGAAATATTGAACTGGGGCCTCCTTTATAAAGGTCGATAATTATTTTGACCCTTTAAACCAAATTCTAATAAATAACTCCTTGTTAGACTGTAGCTGGGAAGTTAGGGACGAGGGAGCGCATCTAGCGCCCTTGATGCATAGACCAGTGCTTGCACCCATGAATGAACTATTTTTACAGAAAATTCTTAACGAGAGATTCTGTAATTTAAACAATTAATAATTTTGCTAGAAAATAAACTCATTTAATGGTCAATATGTATTTTGAAAATAAATTCTAAATCTATGCCACTATTGGTAGGCATATACACATAGATAATTTGGGGGAATTTTCACAATACATGTAAACAAATGCTCATTACAATGAATTAATATCACTACTATATATCTACAGGAAACTATGAAACATTAGTTAAATTATAGAATAAAAATTTAATTTCACTCATCAGATCGGGAACTGCACAGACATATTTTTCAAAACTTCAGGATAGTAAGAAAAAAGGCTTCTGTGATTAAAGGTTCAGTGTACACTGTTCAATCAAATAATCTAATTTCTAAACACCTAAGTATTTAGAAATGTCAAGTGAAATTACTCTAGTTTAGGAGAGTTGTAGATTTTCAGTGAAAGGTTAGTCATAAATGAAATACTCCTTTAACTACATTTCCCTACGATATACTCTGTATAGTCGATAACAAAAGCAAGATTCAATTACATTAAAATTACCCGCCACATATATGAGTGTGTGTGCATGTATATATACATATTTATATATATGTGTATGTAAGTATATATATTTTTCCTTTTTCTTTTGAGATTATACATTCATAAAAAGGTCATTTTAGACATTTTTTCTGTATGCTATAAATTAAGGTGTTGGGTTTTTACATAATATATTTTTGGTATGTAGTCATAAAGTTCTCTATTTCTCTAGCTCTGACTGTCAGTTTCACACTGCACTACAGTGTGAAATTGAAAGAAATGGTGCAAAACTGACAACTGGAAGCTCAGAAATTTAACAAGAAATTACTATGCAAATTGTTTGAGAGAGGTTAAAAAATAAATATTTGATAGCAATTGACTATATTCTAATTTGATGAGATGTTTCAGATAAAGAACCCCAGATTCTTCTAAATGTATGAACATTTATATACGTATAAACTTTTAAAAAACAGAAGTAGGATAGTCTGGGCAATAGCACACTATCTTCACTACTTTACAGGAAAAGATGTATAGTGTTTCTAGAATTAAATCTTACAGCCATAGCTTCTGCTTATCTCCCTAGATTTAAGTTGCAGTTCCCACTTTTGCAGTCGTGTGGATGAGATAATGGTCATTTCAAACCCTTTCTCCACAGCAACCTTTTCAACTTCCTTTACAACAAATATGAAATAACAGTTAAAAAAAGGAATGGTGTGGAAGGTCACCTTTGATATTCTGTGTCTTTCTCTTCATTAAAATCTCTTGAATATTCATTGCCCTCATAAATCAGTTATCATTATTTGGGTTCTCAGAGTTAGGTCACCACTTCATACCTCCTTTCATCTTCTTAATAGATACACGTCCTGTACTTCTGCATAACCTTTCTGTGTTTCCTTCGATTCCCTCCTGTCCCATTCAAGGCACTGTTTTAACAACTCAAGCCTGGAATCACATTCCCAACTCTTCCACTTACCAGCTGTGTGATTTAAGGCAGTTACTCTCTGGACCTCTGTTGATCACTAGAATATGGGAGTGTTAGCACTTGTCTTGCAGCAATTTTTTTAAACGTTAAATGTGATTTTATATGTAAAGCATTTAGCGTAGTAGTTGACACATGGTAAGTCCTCAATAAACTGTGGTTGGTGGTGGCTTAGTATTTTTATTATGTCACTCTTTAGTGCTCCTCTTCTAGACTTTCTACATTATTTCATGATGGCAAAGTGCAATATAAATAGCACAAAGGTAGCCAGAAAATTCTGGGATACTTCTGTTCGTTTAGTAAGTGATTATAAAGATGATAATGAGGAGGAGGAAATAATATCAGTAATAATGGTGCCTTTGTGCTTTACAAACATTTTTCATAGACATCATCTCATGTAACACGCATAGCATCTCTGTAAGTTTTGTAGAGCAGATATCATTTTCCCTATTTTAAGGATGAGGAAATTAAACCACAGAGAGGTTGAATAAGTAGCCCAACTGGACATTGACTGGACAGTGAGTCAGTTAATGCAAAATGGAGACCAGAATCCACACTACTTCAACCCAAGTTGTGTGTGAAGTAACCCAAGTACACCACAAAGGGTGATATAAACAAGCATGCCATTCCATCTTGAAATACTAGTCCTTTGGTGCAAGTAGAGTTTGATGTGCGTGCTTCACGGAACACCTGAATGATAGTGGTCAGTTCAGATGAGATGAACAAATACTTGACATCCAAAATAGATCACAGCTGCCTTGAAAGATGGTTCAAGTGCAGCAGAAGAAAGATAATTTATCAGATAATCCTTTAATTTCTATGACTATTATTTTCATAAATTCAAAATATATTAAAATAGACTCTAACTTGAATTATTCTACTTAAAATATCCATCAGTTTTACCTTTCCAAAAAGTCATACTCCAAACAATGTAAAATACAACTGATCTATTTTCTGGTCCACAGAACTTTCGAGGGGAGTTGTGTTAGCTAATGAACATGAGGATCCTACGTCATGAACTATCGTATAATGAAACACATGAGAAAAGTCCTATATAATTGGGAAAATAATATCTGAAAAGTATATGATTGCTACAGTTATAAATGACTACTTCTGGCTTTTTAAGGATACACCATGAGAAACAGCAATAATGCTCAAAATATTTATAATCTATTTAAGTAGACTATACTTAGTCTTTCTGCTTAGATACAGTTTCTGTTTTTATAAGCTTAGAATTATATACAAAACAAGGATAAACTGAGAATTACATGATTAAAAATGTAACCAATGAACATGTCCAAATAAAACCTGTTTTGAATAACCACCATGGAAAACATATCACACCTAAATTCTATGTATTTAAGCCATATGGAGCACATCAAAGCTACCATAAAGTGACTGAAAAGATTTATTTTGAACATTGAGGAAATCTTACTTGTGAGCAGATGCCTAGACTAGCTTGGAGGCAGCAGGTTTTCATTAGGTGAGTAATCACATCACTGGAGCATTTTTGTGAAGTCTATAAAAAGAATATTTAGTAGTAAAATGCATGCATATTGATGATAACAAACAATATGGGCACTTCAAGCAACTCTGAAGAGAATCACAGTCACAATAAACGCCCTGAATCTTAAGACAAATGCTGCTCATCCCCATTCACAGAAAGCAACTGCCCTTTCGTCGGGTTTGACTCTTTCAGACAAAAATCAATGAGAAATTGGCCTGAATAAAACGCCCATGATTAAACTCTTGCAGCATAGTTATCTCAATAATACTCTCTCATTGAATCCTTCACGTTCTTAGGGCAGCTAGTTCTGGAAACACTCAAAACACATTACAAATTTTCTTCTCTTTTTTAAAACTATGAATGCAGTCAATCTTCAAAACTCTATGAGAACAGGTGAAAAAGCAGCTATGAAATGAAGTCACATGAAAAATAACCCTGGAATTGTCCAGTTTAGGTGGTTCTTAAAGAGTACTAAAAGCTAGTCTGAATCTCTCATTTTGAAGATAAGGACTTTGAAGCCCAGAGGGTTCTGTGACTTATTCAAGGTCTCAGAGACAATTAGTGGCAGCCTCAAGATGAGACTCCAGAAAATGCAACTCTCATCTGGTGTGTTTTCCCACATAGCACAACCTCTTTTATAAAGAAGGGAGCAGTCAGTGTGAAATATCCACATTTGTGAAGTTTTGGTCTTAAAAATTTATCTTTCTTATAGTTATTTTGGGGGGGGGAGCAAAACAAAATAGCATTATCATATGTGTAAATATTTAAAAAAATAACTTTTGTTTTAAGTTTACTATTATCTGTCTCAATATGTTGCACTTTCTTCCCAGAGAACTGATGTCATCAGAAATCCTTAATATTGGTTAGCAGACTACAGTCTTAATTGTGAAAGATAATATCTGACTCTCAGTTGGGAAGACTTTGGGACAGAACAAAAATCAACCCTAGTTTAATGTATGAGTGTTAGAAATCCATGTGAAAATACTCTGCAAAAACAGCCCTGTCATTTTATGTATATATAATTTTAAAGCCCATTTATGAGTTCTTGATAAAAGATCAAGTCAGGAAACGGTTAAAAATTATTACAACAGGGGTAGCACAAATAGTTTTTAAATTTTTCTTAAATCCAATCCCTAAAGTAATACCTTCTAAAAAGATGCAAATACTTTACACTTTAGAGTATTAGATAGAGAATGGACTAAGTTCGAACAACATAGTAGAGTTGAAATAGGACTTCAAAGAAAATTTAGTTCACATAAAATATTTATACTTGAGTTAAAGAAAACTAATGAAAATATCATTCTGTACTCAAAACAAAAAGGGAAATTAACTTTCTTTTTAGTTTGTTTCCTAAAAATCCCAAAAGGAAACATTTAATTTTCTAGGACAAGCTGAAAGACATAGGTAAAAAGGTAACACAGCTAGAGCTGAATTAATCAAGCAAATATCATTGACAATCAACAGAACGTTCCTGGTGATTAAACACATTTTGAGACAGCTGGAGGTGGACCCGATCTAGTCGGAAAGTCCATGGGAACAGACTCTTATGAATGCAAAGTGGTTTTAGAAAACTGAATTTTGTAAACAGTTGTAAACCCCAGCAGTTTCAAGACTACAGGGACAAAATCTGAGTAAAAACCAAAAGAGTAACCCTTACATTTTCAAGTTTAGAGATATCTTATTAACTAGTACAGCTTCTTACCCAATTTCATTCTTATTTTTTAGGTTGCGTTATGCTTATATGAAATACTTGTCTTCTCCAGTTTCCTGAATATTCCAAGGGTCACGTAACTATTAGCAATCAGGAAATAGGGCATTGAACACCACAGTGTTCCAAGGCTAAGATTGCTTTAACTATTAATTCTAAATTGTTAAATCTAACTATATCTGGATTCTTGTTCAATCTATTTACACGTGCATTGGGAAAATTCCAAGACTGACCACACCCCTAGTTAGAGCGAACACATATTCCATTAGAGCAACCTGAGTTCATGCCTGGGTCCTGGCTTTGGCATTAATAATTCTTTAAAGGGTCCTATTTTAATGATAAATCATATGAGCACCACCTATAAAGAACTTTAAATAGCCTCTTCCCTTACTCTCCTAGGCCCCAAGACGTCCTTCCATGTAACTTAGTGCTGGACAAGGAGTAAAGTGTTGACCTCACCATAACAGAAACATTTCAATATACACCTTGACTTTTTAGTTCCTACCTCCTGTCCCTTTTCTTTAATACTTTCTATTACTAATACAAATTTTGCTTCTTCAATGGAAATTTGTGGGTTATTCTTCTCATTTCCCCCGAGGGCTTAGCTGGCCTGGAAGCATAGACCTGATTTAAAATATTAGATCTATAGGAAAATGCTTCAAAACCACTAAGTAACTTATGAATCAATTATTGCAACACAGTTCATTTGTAAATTAGGTACAGCTTCTGTATTGATAAAAGAATTTAGAACAAAATTTATACTTAATAAATACTATTGAATAAACACCTAAATGAATGGTTAGGAAAAAAATTTATAGACCGGATTAAGTGTGAAGTAATAGAAAAATTCTTATGCTACAAAGAGAAAGAGACAGGGTGGCAATAAGATAAAGAAGAAGCATAAAATCAAAAGTATAATTAAGTTTGAAAGAATCCCTGCCATGCACTGGTTTTCCACAATGACCAGCATGTCCCAAGGCACCAAAAATTATAAACTCAGTCTACTGGGACATTTTTAAATTTTTACTGTAAAAATGTAACAGACTTTGTGAAGGAAATCACTACTTAAAATGGAATAAGTTTTTAGAAATATGCACTTAGCAAAATGAAATGCATCTATTTCTTCAAGCAAAATATGCATACTTTGGCTTTCAACCTGTAATGTTCAGATCTGGATAGTATTGTTCCCATTTTGCACAAAAAAGTTAGCCAAGACTGCGAACTTGGAAAGGTGGACCTCTGCTTTTATTTTTTCACACTTAGCATGTTTTTAAGCATCGGACCAGGCTCTGTAGCACACATAAATTTATTTGATCATTGCTCCTACTCGATGAGGTATATTTTACAGATGAGAACACTTGAGTTTAGAGAGATTAGAGAACTTTCCCATGATTAATAAAAGTCAGGTCAGAGTGGAACCTGTGTCTGCCTGATGCCAGATTACAAACTCTTTGCCGCTGTACTCTATTATCTCACTCTTAATAGTTCCTTCACGTCAATTCAGCTGTGGAGCTTCTTTCAAAGACTCTCCGTTACCTGCACAGTAGAGCACAAACCCCTTTAAGCAGCGATTCTCAAAGGTGGCTTTAGAACATACTGAAAAGCTTTTAAAAATACCCATGGCCAGTGATTCTGATTTAACTGATCAGGGCGAAGCCTGGGCATCCGCACTATTTAAAAGTTCCCCAGCTGATTCTAACGATCAGCCAGGGGTGAGAGGGCCCCTGGAGACTTGCATGCCGGGCCCTCGGCAACCAGCTTGTCAGCTTCACCAAAACCCTGTTTCCTGACAGTTCTTCACAGCCACCCTCCCCGCCAGATACACCACAAACAGAGCACCACTTGGCACTAATCTTTACACAAAGAAGGAACGCCTATCAAAGGAAAGAAACTTGCTTATTTGGATTAGGATCTCTCTCTTTCTTGTACAAATGTTCAGCATTTGTAGTTTGGGTATTATAATCCCTGATTCTTGGCCACTTCTTTGAAATATTGAAACTGTCTCACAGGGAAAGTTTGTGAAACATCTTTCCCTGCTCTATTTCTGTGGTCATTTTTATGAGTCACAGAAAGACAGAAAATTCATAAGATGTTAGCATTAGGTCAACAGTGACTATGTCCAGTTAGCTCAGCCAATTAGAGGACTGTGTTAATGAGACTAATTTCATGGCTTTCCCGTCATCTAGTTGGCTCTATCTGGACTCACAAACACAAACTCTGCCCTTAGTCCTGGGTAGGCAATGCGTAAATGCCAGCAATTATGTAGCTGATCACAATAGGTAAGGATATACATACATACATATATATGGCTCAGTGAAAATCCAATAGTATCATCTTCAAATGCAAAGAAGAACATATTTTAAGAGCAGCAGTACAGCGAATTTAGACCAATTAGAAGACAGTTAGAAGGAAAATGTCTAATCAACAGTCAGTTGATCATAATATCATTAATCAAGTCCTTCATGCCACAGTTCTGCAAGTTGATACAAGATAAAATCACTCCCACTTAAGCCCATCTGGGATACTGAGCTTATTAAACAGAAATAATGAGTTAAATTAATATTCACACTCAGCATTAAAACCCTAGAAGCAAGGGAATTCATGCTAAAACGTCCATCATCTCACCATGACTTTGTATTACAACCCTAAAGGTAAGATCACCCAGTGTTGTGAGTTTCTCAAACAGAGAACTAAATGTATGAGACTGAAAAACAAACCCACTGCACAACGGGGTGAGCTCAGCACAGCACTGAATGCTATCATGTTTATGGATTTAAGGCGTGCCTTACTATTATTTTAATGTAGTTTTTGGTCTTTCTTTCCTTTTAATATGGTAGTGTGACTTGCATTGAGGTACTCTGGGAGTTTTCATTTCACAAAGCTGAAGTCCCCTCAAGCCCTGGTGTTTTATGTGGACACTCCAGAGTAAGACAAGTGGAAGTCTTTTATGGGAGGAACTCTCAAGTGACTGCGTATAAGCATGAATACTTGAGGACTATATTTCCAGAAAGTTCTGGAAGGAAAAACACCCACCATCAGGCAGGCCAAGGCTGGACACCAGGAGTGGTCATAGAAGGTCAATGTAACACCTGCTCAGGACTTGACCAAACACCAGCTTTTCACCTTGAACTTGTAGGGAATAGACACTTGGGAGGACAAAGGGCAACAGGCTGGATCATCATCCAATTACCTGACACAACGGCTTCTGCTTTACCTCTTTTCCCATCCATTAACCATGGCTAGACACCACGAAGTCATCATCTGGGAATCCTGTGAGCTTTACTGTGATAACTTTTGATCACATCACATTCCTTCCATTTTCCCTCCACTTCTTTCATCTTTCATTTTATTTTTTATATGAATATATCTGTTTTCTCAAAAGTAAACCATGTGTATGTTAAAAAATTCAAAAGTACAGTCTAGTAGTTAAAAGTCTACTTCAAACAGTACAAAGAGTACGTAGCTAACAGTAATTCCACTTTGGACTCAGTCCCCAGGCCCCCTATCAAGTTCATTCATCCTTTCTTGCTCTCTTTCTTTCTCTTCCACCTCTCCTCCTCGCCTTCTCTCTCTCTGTGTACATATTTACACACATATACAAATACACAAATATACATCTTATATACAAACAGTATATACTTTGTCCTGCATATTACTTGTTTTGCTAATATCTTATAAATTATTCCATATCAATTCTTATAGAAGTACCTTATCATTTTAAATTACTGCATAATATCTGCTATGATTTGAATCTTTGCGTGCCCCCCAAATTCACATGTTGAACTCCCAATGCCCAATGTGATTGTCTTAGAAGATGGGGCCTTTGGGAGTGCTTAGGTCTTGAGGGTAGAGTCCTCCTGAATGGGATTCACGTTCTTACAGAAGAGAACTCATAGAGATCCCTTGCCCCTTCCTCCATGTGAGGATACAACAAAAACTCTGTGACTTGGAAAAGGACACTTACCTGACATTGCTAGCATTCTGATCTCAGAGTTCCAGCCTCCAGAACTGTGAGGAATAAATTTCTCTTATTTATAAGTTACCCCGTCTGTGGTATTTAGTCATAACAACCCGAACAGGTAAGACAATATCACGCAGCATGGATGAATCATAGTTATTATCATCACCTACTGCTGGGTATTTTTTTTTCCTACTACAAATAATGTTACAATAAAATCCTGTGTGTATGTGTATATGGATACATGCAAAAAAATTATTAGTGTATGTATCTTTGTATACATATGCAAGCATACATGTTGACTAAACCTGGGGTAGTACAATTGCTGGGTCAAAAGATATGCATATTTTAAGTTTTGATAGTTATTGCCACATTGTCTTGCAAATACATGAACCAATTTACATTCCACCCAACAGTGTATGAGAGTGCCTGCATGCCCGCACATTTGCTAACTCACTGTATTATCATAAAGTTTTATCTTGCCCATCTGATAGGTAAGAAAAATAGTGTCTTCCTGCAGCTTTAATTAAATAATTAATCTTTTATGAGCAGTAATATCAAATAATTTATTGAGTTCTGCATAAGTATCACAGATCCTGTATTCAAGTGTGCTATCCTTTAGTCAATGTTTTAAGAATATCATTTATTGTGTGCCAGCTGTTATACTGAGATACATATATTTAAAAGAATTGGGACACAGTCCATATCCTCGAGGTACTCACAGTCTAGTAGGAGAGAAAGATATTTTTTAAATAATTCATATATATTGAGATAAGTACAATAATAGAATATGTATACTGTTTAGATGTAGAAATGGTTAACTCTGGGTAAAATGTTTGTTCCTTAAGTATACCTTACTTATCTAAATAATTTATTTTTTAACATTTTTTAAACACATTCAAGTGTGATATGTAAAGAAATGCAATACCTAGATGAGCAAGAAGCATGTTTGTGGTAATTACAGCTAATAATTAGAAGTCTTGATTAGGTGAAAAGCTATTTTTACTGACTCATCTATACTTAAAATCTATAGTCATTGAAATATGAGTACACAGAATAATGTATAAAATTCTCCATCTTGTTTGATACTTGTTTTGGGGACTTACAACTTTGTCTAAAAAATAAATTACAGCATATCTTTTCTCCATCTATTTTGCAGACATTTTTTAGCTCCTCTTTTGATTAACAAAATCAAAGCACAAACTTTAGTTTCTTGCCCTTCCTCCACCCCCAACTCAATGAACCATTAAACTTTTAATACACAGTGATTCTTATTAACTGTTGGATTTGTTATACCACACTAAAGACGCTTGCCCTTTAGTATGAGGAGAGTCAAGGATAGTTCATTATATTACACAGAAAGCCCTTTAAGTATTCAGAACCTACAAAATGTGATAATACTGTTAACATAATTGACTGGTAAGGCTACTACTTGAGATTTTAATGATCATTCCAACCTTCTTTAAAAACTGTCTTCCAACCAACAGGAAAGCTTTAAAACTTTATTCCTGGACTAAATGCAACTCGCTGATCACACTCCCTTTTCAACATCTTTCCTTTATTTCCGAACTTCATCACATTGTTTGTAGCCTACTGGGAAGTCCTCACTCAAATGTAAACATTCAAGCTGGGCTGCAAAGAACTAGGCAGAAGAGGCTAGTATGGAAGATGTATGGATGCTGTTGAGTCATGGTTCAAGAGATCTAGGTTCGATTTCCAGTTCTGCTCTCTTTGGACAGTTGCTTACCTTTTTGTTGATGCTGATTGATTACCAGTATAATGAGAAAATACTACTTTCTCTATCTACTTCCAAGTATTATGGGAAGGATCAAATGAAATAATAGTTGGAAATGGATGAAGACTTATAAGCAATAAGGTTCTCTGAATCCCTTTCAGATCCTCCCTTTCTTTCCCACCCAGGCCCAATTCTTTATGTGGCCTCCACCTACCCAAAGCCTCCCATGCTGTGTCACTTCATTGAGGTCTCCTGTGCTCCGCCCTCATATCTTCCTCCAATATTTATCTGTTTTATGTTTTGTCTCTCAGATTCTGTATTACTAGAAGACAGCTATAAAAGAAGAAAGAATAATTTGGAAATAATAATGGGTTACATTTATTGAGTACTCACCGCATGCCAAACCATAAAGTCATCATTGGCAACCTTACAGTTTTTACTATGATAACTTCTGATTATATCATATTCCTCCCATTTTGCCTCAACTTGCCAAGTAAAGAACTTTAAATACACTATTCTCACTTAATCTTTACAACAAATCCAGTGCAGTCTATTACTATTCTTGTTTTACAAGATGAGGAAGCTGAGACTTGGGAAATGAAGTAATTTGCCCATGGTCATGCAGCTGAGTTGTGGTGGAGATGGACTTGGAACCTCATAGAATCTCTTCCCACAATCACTGTGCTCTGCTGCTTCTTCCAGTTGCAGGACTAATGTAACAAATGAATGGCCACTGATGTATTACCTTATTAATTTAACATGTTCATCCAATCCTAGAGTCTGAAGTTGGAAGATCATCTGCTTTAACATCCACACAATGTTTATCCTCCTTTATCACATACCTTAGTCACATTCTGTCTTTTGCTTCAGGACCACCAATGGGGGACATGCATTATGTCCAAAGAAGGAATCCCTTCATATTCAGACAGCTCTATTGGGAAATTCTTTATATCAAGCAAAAATCTTTCTTCTCGAAAAGCCTATACACTGATCTTAATTTTACCTGAAAGCTTTATTGAAAAACTATATTCAAATGTTATAATAAATCCTCCAATGATCTCTTCTCTTTTACAAAGTACTCAGTGCACTTTGCCCATGGTGGTCATTCTCAAATGAAAGCACCTAAAGGTCTGCATTTCTCCCAAACTCCAGGCATGCTCTAACTAGTTGAGCAAACTTAATTGTTACAGATACTCTATTTTTTCTAATCTCATTTAATATACCATTAAGATTGTGGGGAGCAATCGTGTCATGCTTTTGACTCATATATGAGTTTATAGTTCATCAATACTCCTACATCTTTTCTCGCTTTCTCTTCCATTTACTGTAGTTGAAATTGACCATGTTGGAGTTGGTCCATCCTTTTAAAAACAGAGTTTCTAACTGGGGCTACACATTGGAACCACCTTGGGAGCTTTAAAAATATTGATTCCTGGGTTGCATTCCCAGAGATTCTGATGTATTTAATACGAAGTGTGGCCTAGGTATCAAGATTTATATTAATTGTATTTTCCTATGTATTTATTATCTCAACTTCATATCATCTACAGATTTAATGACCAGGTCATCAATGTTCTCACCAAGTCACTGCAGAGTCCTAGACCCTTACCTTAACTTAATATTGGCCAGGTACACTTGGGTATAGGCACTCCACCAGTTACAAATCTACTAAATTACATTATCTTTCAGTCAACAGTTTTCTATTTTGTTCACAAAATGATATCAACAAAGATTTTGTTAAATGTCTTACAGAGAGCTAGTCTTGGGCAGTGGTTAAAAGCATGGATTCTGGAGCCTGACTGCCTGCATTCAAATCCCAGCTGAGTTACCTGGATGATGTTAGGCAGGTAACCTAACCTCTTTGTACTTCAGTTTCTCTACTTCTAACATAGGTATAATATTGCGTACTCATTGGGTTGTTATATGGATTAAATGTAAAGGGTCTGGTATAGCAGTTAGTCTGAAAGTGTTAGCTATCACTGCTATTATTACTAAGCCTATTATACACTATTTACTGCATTCACTTGATTAAAGAAGAACGATGATAAAATTTGCAGATAGGGATCCAATGCTGGTTAAATCAGTTGTAAGTGAAGCAAGACATATGTGTTAGAAATCATTTCCAAGGCATCCCTATTTTCTCCTTACCCCATTACCGGATTTCTAACTACTGTGTACGCAGAGTGACATCCACTGCTTGCTCCCTTGATTTACATACAAGTGGTTGTGTACCTAAATTACGCAAAATCGGAAAGCTCCAGTTAAGCAAGAACTGACTAATTTATCGTGAATACAGTATTATTCAATGTGTAACAATAAAAATACATAAAATGTAGAAAAGTGCCAGGAAAAGAATCCCTGTGGATTCATTTCAGAATCTGCTTACTCCTTAACATTTCGAAATTTCTTCAAAATTTGGGATCCCCTTTCCAGTATCGCCCAATAAACCTTGAACAAAGAAATACCACCTTAACTTACTAAAAGTAACAGAAGGTTTCTATACGTAAAATCATTTCCTCTATTATCTTCTAAAAACAAACACTACCAAAGAGAGAATAAGACAGGAAAAAATAATTAGAATTAGAATTACCGTAGATCTCCAAGTGAAATTCACACACCAATTTTGAAATGTCAGCAAAAAGACGTTTGGGTAAATGCCCCAGTGGTGTGGTAGACTCCCCAGATGGAATTAGAAGACAGAGGTCTTCTCACTCTGACAGAATAGGCGTTCCCTGTGGGAGGCATCTATTTATCATTCAATTGCCATTTGCCAAGAAAATATAGCTATTGAGCAATCTTGTCTTTGGGGAAATTAAAAGAAATAGAGTCCCTCAAACTACTAGCAATGTTAACTTACCCACCAGTGCTTTTTCTAAATATTTGAGGACAATTTCAAAGAAAAAAAAATGTTTTTTGAGGATATTTAGTGATTGAAATTTAGATTATGGATTCACATTGGTATTTTGCCATAACAAATAGATCACACAGCCAAATAGGATTGATGTAAGTAGGAGGACATTGGAGCTGACATGGAGACTAGAATAGAGTGATACTTAATGTAAAGAGGAATCAGAGTCCTTTCCCAAAGAACATAGTTAGATACTAGAAAAGGCTACCAATATAATTTTAAACAGTTACAAGAAATAAAGCATAACGCAGTAATATTTATTTTACAAATAGTAAATAGCAAAAGTGGACAACAGATTGATGAGGGGAGGCAAAAAATAATATCTTTTGAGATCCAAAATAATCAGATTGAAATAGCAGTACATCATTAATAGACATGAAAAAATTGGAAGTAAATTAGAATTGTCCTAAAGAACAATAGACATTGAGAAATAAATTAGATGATTGGGAAGGTACTGTTTAATTGAAAGAATGGTTTACTAAACAGTTCTTTATTGGGTTGGTAGAGTTAATCTATTTCTAAAGCTTGGGTTGATTGCTCTCACATTCAACTGATCTATTTGGGTTAAAAACAGGTTTCCTGGTTTGACATGTCACATGACTGACAGAGAGAGAACTGAGGTGGCATTTTAGACTGGGTACAAAAAAGTTGGCTTGAATAAATTACTCCAAACATCTCCTCTACATTATTCACTATCAACTGCAAGGTTGCCTAACTCAAAATTCTGTTGCAGTAAATGTAGTTCATCACTATATATTTTTTCTCATTTTGAGAATCAAATTATACACTGATGTCTAGTCATTCCTGTTGGGAATATTTACAAAAATAGCGTGTGGAGGGACATGTTAGGAAGTAAGAGGAGAGAAGAAAGCTAATGCAGAAGGCTGTGTGAGCAAAGAGGATTTTACAATACAGCCTTAGGGGAAATGAAGAAAAATGAACTTTTATTCCTTTATTCTCATGTGGGAAGGTTGCCCAGACAAGTAAGAGTGACATTCAGAGCCAAGATAGAATGTTCTACTCTCTTCTAGTGAGAGTAAACTTGGAGTAACTCTGGGCTGGGGAGAGGTTTTTGATAGATAGCTTAAGATCTATACAATGGGTATTACATTAATATATTATAAAGTTTTGAGAATTCAACAAAACCTGCTTATAAATATTTTGATTTTGTATGAGGTGCTTAGTAGGTAAACAATAAATATTGTTTCTATTCTATTTTACTCAACTATGTTGCATTGAATAATTAAAGGATTCCATAAATTTTCTTCTAAGTCAAGTTTGCCAGTTACTCTGCCTCTCTGAGAAACCTAGGAAGTGGGAGTCAAAAATGTGAGTCTTAAGATCAAAAAGACAATGAATATTTTAATAAAGTCCACATGGAGAGGTAGAGCAGGGCATTGAGGGAAGGACCTCTCATTATGCGTGTTAACTACAACAAAACAAATTAATTTATAAGCATCTCAAACATGTTGAGGGACGACAATCCTGAAAATGATCTAGTTGGCAAGAGATAACAATTGGAAATTAATTATATAATTCTCTTTATTATTTATTTAAAATGTTACCGACAGCTATTATTTAAGGTGCTGCCTTTATTGTTTTATCTCAGTAATTACAGAAGGCTTTCATATCCTTACTCATAATTTCTGCTCCATCAATCCTATTTTTTTATGCCATTTTGTTTCTCAAATGGAAACTTTCTTATCATAGGAGTTTCCAGGCATAAACTCTAACAGTAGAAACTGATTGCTTTTACAGGAATGTGAAGCCTCCATTTTGGCTTTGGCAGACCCAATTTCCCAGGTAATTATTGGAGGCTCACCTTCTTACTTAGAAACCAGGTAGGGTTTCCATATTAAATACAGGATATCCAGTCAAATTTGCATTTCAGCTGGGACATTCTTGAATTCGAATTTTGTGCATAGGACATACTTACACTAAAAATTATTCATCACTACAGCAACATACCTCAAAACAAACTACAAACTATACAAATAGCGCACACTAATCATCGAAAGTAAACAGTGGAAAGCCCAATGAACTTGGCGAGTACTTTGATTTGGCAATCATGTTTCTCAGTTAAAGCAGGTTTACTGCATCTGCTACATTTCATAACTAATCATTTTTAAAATCTGCTGAAGGAAACTCAGGATTCCTATCTCAATATAAAAGTGAAAAGACACAGGTTAATCACTGAGATTCATCAATCTCTCATCTTCATAAAAACTTTCTAAATCCTTCTTCTTGTGAAAGAGAAATTGCTGCTAAGACTTCAGGCAGATACACTAAATTACCCCTTGCTTCCTCTTGTGAATTTTCTATGATCTACGTAATAAGACAAGTCTCACTATTCTAAGAGAATTCTGACATTCTAAAACTTCTTTAAAGGTTTCAGTTACTAAACAGTACATCCTAAGAAATTTCAAAGAGAAAATCTCAATGACCTTCTAACCTTCTAATTCTCAACCCATAAACCCAATTTGTTTCATGGGCTTTAGGAAAGTGAGAAATATGAGATACTTATTTGTAAGGCAAAATCTAAAACAAAATTCCCCAGACAATCTGATGATGACTTGTGACATGACATTCCCAAAAGAACTGAAAAAAGATTTTTTTAAATTATGCTTCATCTAAAAACAGAAAAATCTTCTAATTATAATGGCACATATTATATCCTTGCATTTCAATAAATACCATTTTACCTGGAATCCTTGATCATACGAAATCACTTAACCTAGGCAAAGATCCAGGGATTAACAAGAAAAAACAATCAGGAAATTCAAGATTTCAGAAGTGTTTTCAGTTCCATTGTCAAAGCCACATGAAAGAAAAAGTATAATAGCACCATTCCAACATGCACCCTAATCCACCTGTATATATCCATTATTACCATGCAAAGAATAAACACGTGAATAAATACTTCATCAAACGTCCTGGTAGTTAATTTTGATCACCTCTATTTCAAAATGCATTATGACCAGCAAAACTTTCAACAAGGGTTATTTTCTGATGGAAAGAGAAAGCTAAGGAAATCATTCTTACAACATTTACAACTGCATTTCATCTATTATCACTGTGTGGAAACAAATAAAAACTATTTTTAATATTTCTATAATTTTAGCATTTGAGAGCTTTTACTTTTCAAGATGAGACAGTTGTATGAAAGAAGACATTTTTCAACATTTTTAATCCATCTTCAGACTGTTTAATTTTATTCCTTAACCAGCTCTCCTCATAGCACATATATATATTATAAAGTATGGTTAGTTTATATCAACTATAAAATCTACAGAAGCCTTGTACTCTCTCCTACAGTGGGCGCTCTAGGACATATCACCAAACAAGTAGCTAAGCCTAATGATGAATTGCACAATATGATCAGCACTAATAGAGTAGTTTTCTACAAATGCATTGCAAAAAGACGAACAGATACTTTACATTTAAGAAAATAGCTCTTTGATGTCCTACATCAACATCAAGTAAGGTCTAGAGTGGTAAATGTTAGCAACTTTAAGCCTGTAGGTCCTAGACTAAACAATATAAAGGAACTTTGGACAAATGATAATGCATTCAGAAAGTAGACTAGGTAAAAGGCAAGAATCTCTTCTTGAGGGTCTAATTAGGTTCCCCCACCTCCACTTTTAAAAAATTTATCTCATGGAGACACCTTAGCACAAGCTATCAGCTTTGACAGAACACCGAAATTCTGGCAGTGAACCATAAATTGACCATTACCATAAAAAGAGCTGCTAAATGAGAAACCATGTGCTCAGTATAAAACTAATTTCATGCTTTCAAAAGCACACAGTGGCTTCTAGCAAGATAGTGGCCCTGGGACTTGCTGAGACAGATTGGCTAACACAAATGGCTTACTCCTGATGCGTCTGCTTAGCCAAGCTTTACATGTACCGGCAGTAAACGGGGTTCTCGAATCTTCTGTCAAGAAAATACACACCTATCTATAACTTTAGAGCTGAAAGCTATAAAACTGCTGCCTCAAATAAATTTAGCAGGAAAAACACATACATACACACACACATGCACATATATATATATATATACACCCCATGTGCCATGTGAGCTTCCAATCAAATAAAAATAGATTTCTCTGCAGACCTAACATACTAAACATGCACTTAATACGCACACCGCTATTTGAATACATCATAACTCTCACAGTCCTTTCTTCTTTAGAAACAGCTTCTCATCGTGCAGGAATTAGAGTTTAGAAGAGCATAAGCAAGCCTGAGCAATAGGACTCCATCTACTCGGAGGCTAACTTTGAGCTTGCCCTTATCTAGTTGGCTTTCAAATACTCTACACTTATAATGCCACATCAGATCTTTCTGGGCATGATGATCTAGTAATTTAACATCCCAGGTGAGTGTCAGTACTTTATTTACATTTAAATGATGAAGTCTGCTACATTTAAAACGTCACGTCTAATTAAAACGCTTTATGAAGAAATGTTGCTAATTTTCTCCTTCTCTCATGCAGTCTACCATCTCTAGAAAGCAATTATTATAGGTTGTCCAGTGCACGACAGGTCATAACTTTTAATTGTTAACAATTAAATCAAGCTTAACAAGGTGTCAACTCCAGTATGTAATCCATTTCCTTACTTTCTTAGTTATCTCATAAACACCACTTATTTCCTTCTATATATTTTTCATGTCAAAGATTCTACAAAGTACATTTAGTTCATAGCCTTTTTTATATACTTGAAGCACATAATAACACTGCTAATTTCCTACTTTCAGTAATGATAGCAAATCACATAATATCACTGACTTGTTCTGAATGTTTAAAATGCAAAGGAAGTCACCTACTGGTAAGATGTCCTCGGCAAACAGCTAGCACAGAAAGAAAAGAATGCTATCAAACCCACTGAAGGAGTTCACTTCCCAATAAAATTAAAGAATCATATATCTTGCTCTTCAGTGTTGTCCCTTTGGATCTGTCAGCGCAACGTGATACACACAATTGATAACTCTACAGGGTTCAACACAGCATACAAAAGAATGTGTTACTGCCAGCCCAGATCCCAACATCCAAGTTTCAGAATAAAAATGCTCACCTCTGCTAGGAAGTCCACTCCACATCCTGGCAGGGCTTTCACCAGCTTCAAGAGCAACCAAGTTGGATAAACAAAACTTCCAGGATGTGACCAGTGTAAAGCACGGTGCTACCGAGACTTGGCTTCGGCTCTGATTATGTGTGTGACAGTGCACGCTATATCAGTGCAGCTCCGAACCTTCCCAGATGCTGGCTTATTGCACTGCTCATTGAAAATCCTTTACACGCTGGCAACATTTTAGGGAAGGACAAGCATACTCTGAGTCATTTGTAAAGAAAGCAGAGCAATTTCAATTCTATATCTCCATGTGTGCTGAAACCAGAAGCACTGTCAACCTACAAGTCTGAGGTGGATTTATGCCGAGAAACAGGCAACCTAAGCCTTCATTATCAATGCATGAAATCAGCCACTGTGATCAAATTCAAGCAAACCACAAAAAGGATATGATTATGAAAGGCTCCACAGATTTAGCACCAAACCTTATGGAATGAAGAATCATCTATTGAAATTGTGTAAATGTTAAAAATAGCTCTGGCTTTTCAACAATGAGCAGGATACAGAGAAGAAATCAGCAGTCTATATTATAAGGACTTATGATAAAAGCTGCAAAAATCAAAATAGCTGTAGGTTCCTGGGACCTCTCCATAGACAAATGAAATCACTAGAGGCTGTTATAATTATAAACCCAAAATTTCCATATATTTGACACAGATGTCCATTAAAGAGCAAGTTAAATATCCTTTAACCCCTAAGTGCCTGTTTTTAAATTAAAATAATAATGACAGTAAAAATGTGCAGGGCTATGCTAGCACCAGGGCAAAATATTACCAATTTTACTCTAAGACAAATTCTTAAACAATAAAGATTTAAATGTATTCTGTGTCACAAGAAAATAAACATACAAGGTAGAGAATATATTTAACATCATAGTCTTTGACTGTTTATTATTTTTAAAAAGTCTATAGCTCATTAGATCCATATATCCCCATCCCAGCCACCCCCAGATTTCTACCTTTACCTTTCACCAATTTTCCTCTTTTGTTACTGAAATATAAGAGGCAAGAGCCAGTTGACATAGTCTTAAAAAGGCACAAGGTAGCTATAGCCCAGAAAGTTGCAGCAATGATTTGAGATCACAAGATGTAGAGCTTTGATGTGTGGATGCAAAGTGCAAAGCAAAAAGGACATAAAACATTTATCAAAAAATCACAAAAATAAGTGGAAGAAATTCCTAGTAGGCAGCATTAATAAAGCACACATTTAAGGTACTATGCAGATTTTTTTAGTGGGTTTTAGGTTCTCAGTGAAACTCTAAAGGCAGAGCAAATTGCCTTTATTGAAAGGCAATTCCTAATTTGAGGATCTTCTGTAAATGACCGTGTTCAGTTCTAGTAACACTGCTATCTCTTAGGTGCCACATTTAGTAGAGTCTACAGTCTAAAACATCTGTATAAAAGAAAGCAATATGCAACAACATACGTTCACATAACACAGCATTCTAGAGCAATGTTAAACATGGCACTCCCATGGGTATCCTCATCATGTCCCTATGTGTAGAGTTGACACCTTACAGTCTGCTAATTAGACACCTTTCCTTGGAGACAGTTATAGAAATGCATGAGTGGATATACACACAGGCAAGTGTGTGTGTGTGTGTGTGTGTGTGTATGTATACCGACATCACGGAAGAATGCACTTATCCTTTGTAGTTACCTTCGCTGCCTGAACTCCATTCGTTTTGTGCCTCATGAAGCCCCTAGGACGACATTTGAATGTATTACGAACATTGGCTTTGGCCATTACTGACTGATTCAGCAATTGCTCAGTGTTCTCTCTCTCTGTACTTTTCTTGTCTTAGAAAATCGTCCATGAGAGATTACGTACCTAAAACTCTTCCCATATAGGCAGCTCCCTACTAATAAGATAAAAGTTTAAAAAGAAACCGTAATATTTGATTATAGGTCCTCAATCACTTATCTAAAACCTGTGGTGCCAGATGCACTTCAGAATTCAAATGTTTTCTGATTTTAGAAGGAGAACTCTGCATACACCATGAGTTATATAATGCCTCCAGTGGCGTCTGGGGCAACACTCTATAACTAGACACACTAACACTTCTTCAGTAAAACATGTGCATATTCATACTTGATGGGATAAATGAAGACTATTATTAACCTCACATCAGTTCAGGTCAGATTTTGCCATCAATATGCATTACAAAACCTTCTTATTTTCATGGATTTCAGGAATTGTAGGTAAGAGATTGTGGACCTGTAGAAAGGTTTACCTAAATGTTACAAGGCTATGGATTGGAAAATGGTACCTAAGGAAGTGTTCTCTTGCTTGGGTAAGAGATTTGGAGATTAACATTGCTTTATAGGATGGGCAAAAAGTACGAAAGAAGGTGCTATGAAGACTGAGACACACAGTAGAGCAGAGATGTGGCGATAATGCAAGATGGCAAAACTAGGGCATGGGAATGGAAGGCAAGAAGAAGCCATTCAGAATTATTGCGTCAGGAAAATAAAACATAATGATAATAATATCGACCACTCATTGATCACCTACTTTATACCCAGTAATGTAAAAGGCACTTGACATAAATATTTCTTTTAGCAACCACTTGATAATTTTCAAAAGGAAATTTTAAAAGGAAAAATGTATTTTCAGAATGAGGCATAAAGCATTGGGTTATCTCACCCTCTTCTCATTATACCCCAAAACAAAACATCAATGATGTTAAACATCACATGTGAGAATGGCAGAAACAAAAAAATAAACTACCTTATAAAGTAAAGGGCTGTATTTTATTTTTATATGCTGTATACTATTTGATGTAGGAATTCTTCAAAATCACTTGTAGAAAAAAAATGTAGTTATGTTCTTTACCATTGATATTCAAACTGTTTAACTTTAAAACCAATTTTTTAAAAGATTATTCCCAAGAAACATGAATATTACGTTGTGTTTACTTGGAGTTTTCCTATGAATGCATTTCCCAAGTAAATGCTTTTTGAAGTAAGTACATTAAAGAACGTTAACATAGAAAAGTGTTGATATGAGACTTAAGACTTTGGGCCTATAAACATTCACCATCTTCTAAGAGACGTTGGTCAAAGGCTACAAAGTTGCAGTTACGCAGGATGAATAAGTCTAGCAATCTAAGGTACAGCATGATGTCTAGAGTAAACAATACTGCATTGAATGCTGGAAATTTGCGAATAAAGTAGATTTCAGGTACTCTTACCACACATACAGACAAAAATGGTGATTATATGATGAGATGGGTGTGTTAATTAGCTTGACTGTAATCATTCACTCTGTATATCAAAGCATCACCTTAAATATACAAATTTTTTCTTTAAAAAATTAAAAACTATAAGCACTCTCCTCCAAAATAAAAGTGTTTCTTGAGTGCTTTTTGGGGCCCAGACTTGCAATGGGGAGGCCTCCCAGAGGCGTTTATGAGAACACTGGTCTTCCTATTCTCTGTACAAAGTATAGTGGAACGTGTGGCTTTAATCTTAGTATCTAGAATATGATCATGAAGTCATTTTCCACGTGAAGAAGGAAACTACATTAATTCACTTTGACAGTACAACACAATTTGGTGAATACTTTCTTTAACAACTGAAAACCACCAGTACCCTGGTGGTTTGACAGAATTATGGCAGCTTCTAAAAGTAACTGACTATCCCATAGAGTGGATAACTCCCCAGGATCAAAATCCACATCTCCTCATAGCTTTTACATCATGTCTACATAAGAACAGATTAACTTCCAGCATCTACAGGCCAGGATCTCTGGGTTACAATGCAGGCTTACCAGAGGACAGCCTCTTGAAATGAAGTAGGTCAACAAGAGGTGAATGCCATCACACACAGCCCATAAACATACTACAATAACCAGCCCACCATGATTCACAGCTACCGGAAGAACCAGCTCCAGAAAAACCATAAGTGCCAAGGATGAACACCAATCCCCTGGTCAGTTGTAACATTCCACACAGCAATGCCTAACTTGGAACAATGTTTAGCAGTCTCCTTGGCTGTGATGCTGTCAAGGTATGAGAGTAGAATTTCTGTGAGAAGAAAGTTGGTCAGTCAGGAAGACAACACATTCATCTCATAGGGAGAAACTAAATTCACTAATTTTAAATTCCTATTGAGCCAGCTACCAAAAGCCTTTTTCCCTAGATGAGTTTAAAATAGGTAACACTTCTAAAAAAAACACCAAGATTTTAAGTGTGCCTTTGATGATTCAAATCACTCAGCCACCCAAACACTTACTATAATTGCCTAAGATTCAGTTTCCACACTGAAAGGTGTCAGTACTTGGTTTTTAAACACCAAGACTTGAGGGGCTGGCCTGGTGGTGCAGCCGTTAAGTTCGCACATTCCTCTTCGGCAGCCCAGGGTCCACCGGTTCGGATACTGGGTGCAGACCTATGCACCACTTGGCAAGCCATGGTGTGGCAGGCATCCCACATATAAAGTAGAGATGGGCACGGATGTTAGCTGAGGGCTAGTCTTCCTCAGGAAAAAAGAGGAGGATTAGTGGCAGATGCTAGCTCAGGGCTAATCTTCCTCAAGAAAAACACCAAGACTTGATATGAAGGAAGATTTATCTGTTAATACATAGGATTTATGTAAAAGTTCATAGTCCAAAGCATTCTTAAATCCAAAGTCTATTTGTCCTTCACCAGAAAAGGGCCAAACACTCCTTTTAATTCTTTTGTGGGTTTTTTTGTTCTTTTAAAGATTTTTTATTTTATCCTTTTTCTCCCCAAAGCCCCCGGTACACAGTTGTATATTCTTCATTGTGGGTCCTTCTAGTTGTGGCATGTGGGATGCTGCCTCAGCGTGGTTTGATGAGCAGTGCCATGTCCACGCCCAGGATTCGAACCAACGAAACACTGGGCCGCCTGCAGCGGAGCACATGAACTTAACCACTAGGCCACGGGGCCAGCCCCTAATTCTTTTGTTTTTTGAAATTTCCATTCAAACTCCTTTATATATCGATTCCTTTGAGATCTGTGTTTATATAATTGACATTCTTGTTTAACATTTTTAAACCACATGCACAGAATACGTAGTTGTTCTAGAATGACTTTTTCAGTTGTACCTTTGGTGTAGTTCTAGATTTCTGACAGCATCCAAAATGGCTGGGGCTCTATCTCCAAGCATTTTGGGGAGTTGGAGTTAGAACTTCAGCCTCTGTCCTATTTCCAAATTGTTCTACCCTCATTCATAAGAAACCTCAACCTCAATAAGCCCTACAATATAAACCTCAATTAAATTAGCCTAGGGAATATGGATGTGCGGCACTAACTCTATTCTTATTTTGAAACATAAAAATAGAATTTTGAAAACTACTTGGAAACTTACAGAGTTGGAAATGTATATCAATATCCTTCTACTGTATCATCACTGGGTCTGAATTATTCCAAGTAAAAGACAATTCCTGGACTCTCTCATAGGGATCTGAGATTTATACCAAGGAAATCACATGCCCTCTTTTCAAGGACCAATCTGGCATATTCTGACCAAGACATTTTCCCCGTCTGTGTCTGTCCCTTCGTGGAAAACTATAGGAAGTCATATGGGCACTATCTAATGAATGGTCTATATAAGTATCATTCCATGAAAAGATTTTTATGGACTAATAATTAAGGAAATAAGTGAATTTTAAATAACTTAACCCACCAGCCTCTAAAATGAAATGCTTTATTTACCTAGAGCCCTTACTGGTAGAAACTCACTGGTCCTTTATCAATGAGTTGTTATGCTTTCACAGTGGTACTTGTACTTTACAAAATGTTTCCCGGTTAGATGATAAATGGCAAACTGACTCATCAAAAATGAAGAAAAAGCAAGCATTTAAAACCATATGTTTTTACTGAAAAAGTAAAAGACATTATCATATTGATGAATTCTAGCCCTTTCTCAGTATCTATCACACCAACCTGTTTGTTCATTAACTATTTATGTTCATATCTAATATCTCTTAAATGGACTACAATTTTTCACAAATGGGCGCAATATTAAAATACTTAAATAGTAATTTTTGTTCCTGAAAACTGGAGAAAAATTTTCCCCATAGTCCTTTCTCTCTCTTTCACATGCTCACACACACACGCATATATCCCAATATCTTCCCTATAGATTGTGCTTAATGCATAGAAGATGCTTAAAAAGTCTGTCGAATAAGCATGCTCCTGCCTACACACTCTTACCCACCACACATATCCTCACCCCTTTATGAGTATTTCTTTGCTTTCCATTCTCACTAATAAATTCCAGCAAAATGTGGGATTTGGAATGAGGGAAATATCTTACTTTCAATATGCTTGTGGCACCATCTCGTGGCCATGCTATAGTGTTGCAGTTTCAAGTTTAATTTCTAAAGTTCAAACATGTCTGAGAAAATGTCTTTGAGCACAAATTTTACATTTTAAATATAAATGAGATGGAATATGAGAAATCTGGCCTATGTATTTAAAAACACACACACATATTTCAATAGTCATACTACCTATCTATCATGGTGCTGACCCTAGAAGCTGTTCCTTGAATGGATAATAGGAATGAAAATAAGACTCTCCTCAGAAGTGACAGGGGAAAATAAAAAGCTGAGAATCCTGAAGGATCCAAGAGGCATCAAAGAGAAGGACAGAAAATGGCAATAGAGAAAAGAACATGCTACATGATGCTCCAACTGACAACCCATGTTACAATCTTGCTCTCCATTCACACCTCCAAACCATTACCTCTATTTCCTGCTGCAAAATCCCCTGGTTTTATCATCCTTATCCTCTCCACTCTGCCCCTAAATTGTCCTCAACTCACAATCTACTCAAACTCAGTTCAAAATTCCTAAGGCCAAATAAAAGATGCCACTTCTCGCATCAAGAGGCAGAGCCTATTTTTCCATCACTTGAATTTGGACTGGTCTTGTGACTAGTTCTGACCAACGGAACCGAGTGGTTGCAGCTTCCCCTCTTGCTGTTCTATGACCTCTGTAACCTCCTTGAAGAGGACAGTCTACTGGCAAGAGCAGTTCAGCCTACAGCCACCACCAAATGCCAGACACGTGTGTAAGGCCAACTTAGAACTTCCAACCCAGTTGATGTGCCTGTTGCCTGCAGCTGTGTGAGTCCAGGACAAAAACCACCTAGCTGAGCTCAGCCCCAATGTCTGACCCACAGAATCATGATTAAAATAAAATTTTAAAAAAATTTCTAAAGGCTTCTGCTTCCTTCCCAAATTCTCCTGTCCGTCTTTCTAATTCTCTCACTCAGTTTCAGCCACAGACATCTCAGCTTTTTGTACATGTCAAGCTCTTTCTCAGTTTCAGATATTACACCTTCTCTTTACTCCCTTCGAATCACTTTTCTCCACTTTCTTTACTTGACTAACTGCTGTTTAGTCTTAAAAGCTTAACCTCAATGAGATTAGAAATTCTTTTGGAATTAATTGAAGGTGAGAGAGAAAATGGGCATGTTAGTCAGTATGTAACTGGAAAAACCAAACACTGATAATAAGGAAATAGTCCTGAATTCTTTGCATTTTTACTTTGTGAAGAATTTGTTGTAAAAAGTTATGAGAGGTAATGAGAGATAATGTAGACCGTGAGACAGATCCTGAACTTGGAATCTCTGTGTGGCCTTCGGAAAGGCCTCTCAATCACTCTCATTCTCCTTCCTTATCTACAATGTGAGGATAATCATACTTATCTTGTTGGGATTTGAGGCCTAAAGTCATTATTTCAGTCTTTCATGATAACCTCCAATCAAGGAGGGGGTTTTTGACTCCTCAAATCAAGTACAGATGTGTCTCCCTTACGACAATTCAGCAGAAACTCCAAGCTCTTGCCCTTACCTTTCATAGTTCTAAACATTATTTGTGGCAAACCACTGCCAAGGGCAGGATCAGAGGTCACCCCCTACGAGACAGCCCTCCTCATTCTGAGGAAATATGGATCTCAAAATCTCCAGAATAAAATCAGTCCTCCCCATCATCATACTTGGGGCGACTTGATTCTCCATGATAGGCACAAACGTTCCTTGAGGATATAAGGAGAATAAGATGTAAAATTAACATTTATTACTCTATCTGGTGAGCTGCCTGCTTCTGATGGGAAGGGAAGGGTACAGAGCATCACGTATCACTGACTGATATGTGGGGAAAGCCTCTGAACAGAAAAAGCCAGTCTGACCACACAAACAGGCTACATCCAGAGAGAACTTAAGTCTCTGTTTCTGATTCAACTTCCACATCAGGTACACTGATGGAGCAGGAATCAATAAGCATAAACCAGGCAATTTCTGCCCCACCCAACTTATATCCATAGATGGAAGGCAATAACACCATGGTGAGGAATCAGGCCACAGGTTAGACTGACTTGCTCCAAATCCCAGCCTTGCCTCTTCTAGCTGTTATCTCACCTCTTTCTTCCTCATTCTCATTGTACATAATAGCAGTACCTTCCTCGTCAATCTGTTGTGAGGATTCAAATGAGATGACCCTCTTAGCACAATATTGGCACAAACTAAGGCGTCAGTCATCCACTTAACCACAGCCTTTCGGTCTGCCTTCACTGTATTTATAATACTGTAGGAGGTGCAGAGTTGCTTGTAAAGTTCCCAGGGATGCTGGGATTAGGGGTGGGGATTGGTTGACGGGTATGGGGGGCTGTCACTCTATTCCCATGACATCATCCCTCTCTGTCCACGAGTGAGTGAATGCCCTAGGGGAAGACAAGGATCCCGAGAAGGCCACGTTTCTCCTTCCTGGCCAATTCCCAATTACAAATTTATTTAAGGTAAGAAGCTCCTTTTCTGGGTATAAATCCTCCTCAATTGGTTAGCTTGGTGTTCTCAAAGACCAGGAACTTCCACATCCTCTGGGAACTTGTTAGAAATGTAAATTCTCAGCCCCTCACCCCCACCCCCACCCCAGGCCTACTGAATCAGAAAGTCGGGGGAGGGAGCCCAGCAATCTGCATTTGAACACATCCTCCAGGTGATTCTGATGCATGCTAAATGTTGAGGACCACTAGGTTCGATTATCAGTCATCACACATCAATTGCTTTAAATTTCTTGAGTACAGATCCACCTCAGAAAATGAGAATGGTGAATGGCATAGGGCTGGAGGGGAAATATTACAGCAGTGGGCAGCCAGGATAAAGAATAGATCTCAGCCTTTGATAGCAGATGGCAGGATGAGGCTCATTAGCCACCCTACATAGAGAATAACTGTGGTCAATTTTATCTGGACTTGAGAAGCTGTATGTAGGCCACGGAAAATCATCTCTGTGCAGTCATGTGATATCCTGGGAAGCAACACCTAAGCGGGGATGTCTGGACTTGACGGGGAGGCTGCTGGTTGACATAAACCAGAGTGGATAGAAAGAGAACTTGTGAGAGCTGTGAATTCCAGCAGCTGTCGCTGATATTTTTTTACATGTATGTTTGGGCAGCTGTATTTTTCTTACACTTCTGTTGCCAAAGGGCAAGGAAGACTCTTCTTTCTGTCCTAGCTCCTTTCTACTTTGCCAGAGGAATCTTCCTCCTTTTCCCCAATCATCCTTCACTCCAGTAATAATAAACTATAATTGATTCCTCCATGCATGTGCACTGCTCTCCCCTCTGCCTGAAATGTTGTTTTTCCTTGAATAACTTGAAACTCATCTTTGAATATTCATCTCAAATATCACCTCCTCTAGGAAGCCTTCCCTGACCTTTATAAAGTTAACCATCCTTTTCTCTGTGCCACATATACCTTATATGTGGATCTATCATTGTTTTTAGCATATCATATTGTCATTCATTTATGTAGATATCTCTCTTCTCTTGACACTTAAGAAAATAGAACACATTTTATTAATCTCTAAAGTAGATACTTGATAATTTTTAAGAAGCAAAACCCCCAAATTTGTGTTCTTTATCATCTCTGATAATGCTATTAGAAGATGGGCATTTTAAGTGGTCACCTTTATTTTGATTTTTTTTTTTCCTGAGGAAGATTAGCCCTGAGCTAACATCTGTGTCTATCTTCCTCTATTTTCTTTTGGAAGTAGGACATCTCCACAGCATGGCTGGTGAGTGGAATAGGTCCGCGCCCAAGATCTGAACCTGCGAACCCAGGCTGCCAAAGCTGAGAGCACAGAACTTTAACTAGTACGCCAGGGGCTGGGCTCTATTATGAATTTTAATTGAAATTTTTATTGAGATTAATTAGAGATTCACAGGCGATTGTAACAAATAATACAGAGAGTTCCCTTGAATCCCTGTAGCCAGCTTTCAATGATGGCAACATTTTTTAAAACTATAGAATAGTACCACTGTCAAGATGTTGACATTGATATAAGCCACCAATCTTATTCAGAACATTTCCCCAGTTTTACTTGTATTCATTCGTATGTGTGTGTGTGTGACCTGTGCAGGTTTGTGTATCTGCTGCTACAGGGTCCCTCATGTGGACCTTTCATAACCACACCAACTTCCCTCCTGGCATCTGTCCCCATCCCTAGCCCCTTGCAACCACTAATTTGTCCTCCAGTTCTAAAATTTTATCATTTCAAAAGTGTTATACAAATGGAAACAGACAGCATGCAACCTTGTGAGACTGACTTTTTTCACTTAGCATAATTCCTTAGAGAATCAACCAACTTGTTAAGAGTGTCAGTAGTTCATTCATTTTTATTATTTGACTAGTATTCTAAGGATATCGATGTACCACAGTTAGTTTAAGAATTCACCCTCAAAAGATATCCATGTCAGGGCTGGCCCACTGGCATAGAGCTTAAGTTTGCGTGCTCTTCTTTGGCAGCCCGGGGTTCACTGGTTTGGATCCCAGGTGCAGACCTACACACCCCTTATCAAGCTATGCTATTGCAGGCGTCCCACATATAAAGTAGAGGAAGATAGGCATGGATGTTAGCTCAGGCCTAATCTTCCTCAAAAAAAGGGATATCCATGTCAAATCCTGGGAACCTGTGAATGTGACCTTATTTGGAAAAAGGATCTTTGCAGATGAGACTAAGTTAAAGATCTTGAGATGAGGAGATAATCTTGGATTATCTGGGGGGGGGGGGGGGGGGGGCCTAAATCCAAAGCCAAGTGTCCTTACAAGAGAGAAGCAGAGGGAGGTCGGAAACAAGACAGAAGAGGAAAAGACACGGACGTGGGAGAAGGTGGTCTGAAGGTGGAGGCAGAGATGGGAGTGATGCAGCCACAGCCCAGGAGTGCCAGGGCGGCCACCAGAAGGTGAAGGAGGCAAGGAACGGTGCCCCGGGAGGGAGCGCAGCCCTGCCAAACTGCAGACTGCTAGGCTTCGAGAGAAGACATCTCTGTTGTTTCAGGCCACCAAGTTTGTGGTAATTTGTCACAGCAGACTTAGGAAACTAATACAGAGTTGTGTATAGTTTTTGGCTATTACAAATAATGCTGCAATGAACATTCACGCACAAATTTTTGTGGGAACATGTTTTCATTTCTCTGGAATAAATTCCCGAGAGTATAATTGCTGGGTCAAATGGTCATTACATGTTTAGTTTTATGAGAAATTGCCCAAGTATTTTCTAGAGTGGTTGTACTATTTTACATTCCCATCAACAACGTATGCATAATACATTTTCTCATCATTCTAGCCAACATTTGGTGTTGTCACTATTTCTTACTTTCGTTATTCGATAGGTATATAGTGAAATCTCATTGTGGTTTTCTTTTTCATTTTCCTGATGACTAACGATGTTTAATATCTTTTTATGCACTTATTTGTCACCTGTACATCCTCCTCAGTGAAATATCTCTTCCTATTTTGGGCCATTTGATAATTGGACTGTTGGATTTCATTTTTACTCTTGAGTTTTTAGAGTTCTTTATATATTCTACACACTAGTCCTTGTTGGACATGTGGTTTGCAAATATTTTCCATCATTCGTAGCTTATATTTATTTTCATTCTCTTCACATGATATTTCACAAAGGAAAAGTTTTTAATTTTGAATGAGGTCCAATTTATCAATTTTCCTTTTATGGATCATGCTTTTGGTATCAAGTCAGAACTCTTTGCCTTGCCCTAGGTCCTAGACATTTTCTTCTATATTTTTATGTTTTCCATTTAAATCTGTAATCTATTTTGGGTTAATTTTTGTGTATGGTATGAGGTCTAGTTCAAAGTTCTCTGTGGGTTTTTTTTTTTTTTTTTTGGCCTATAGATGTCCAATATCTTCAGCACCATTTGTTGAAAAGGCTATCTTTCTTCCATTGAATTACTTTGCACCTTTGTCAAAAATCAACTGAGCATATGTGTGTGGGTCTGTTTCCGGATTCTCTACTCTTTTCCATTGATTTATGTGTCTATACCTCCACTAAAACAGCCCTGTCTCAGTTAAGTTAGCTATATAGTAAGATCTGACATTGGGTAGAGAGTCTTCCCACTTTATTCTTCTTTGTCAAGACTGTTTTAGTTCTTCTAAGGCCTGTGCTTTTTCATATAATTTTAGAACAAGCTTGTCTATTTCTACAAAAAATCTCACTGGGGTTTTGATAGGAATTGCCTGGAACTTATAGATCAGTCTACAGAGAATTGACATCTTAACTACGTTGAGTTTTCCATTGCATGAATATGAGATGTCTCTCCATTTATATAGGTCTTCTTTGGTTTCTTTCCTTAGCATTTTGTAATTTTTCAGCATGCAGATCCTGTACATGTTTTTTTAAGTGTATATTCTAGGTATTTCATTTTATTGGGAGTGATTGTAAATGATACTGTTTTAAAATTTTGGTTTCCATGTGTTCATTTTTAGCATATAGATATAAAACTGATTTATGTGTGTTCATCCTCTATCCTGCAAACTTGGTAAACTTACACATTAGTTCTATGACTTCTTTTGTAGATTCTTTGGGATTTATACGTAGACCATGTCATCTGCAAAGAGAGAGACTTTTATTTCCTCCTTTCCAATTTGTATGTCTTTTATTTATTTATTCTTGCCTTATCACAGTGGCTAGAGCTACCAGTACAATGCTGAATAAGAGAGGTGAAAGTGAACATCCTTACTTTGCTGTTGACCTTAGAGAAAAGTATTTTCACCATTAAGTGTGATGATAGCTGTAGACTTCTTGTGGGTGCTCTTTACTAAATCTACGTAATTCTCTATTTCTACCTTGCTGAGAGTTTTTATCATAAGTGAGTGTTGGGTTTTCTCAAATGCTTTTCCTAGATCAATTGATATGATCATATGATTTTTCTTCTTTAGCAATTTGTATGGTAGATTATAATTATTGATTTTCAATTGTTGAACCAGTTTTGCAAATCTGAAGTAAATTCAACTTTGTCATGGTGTATAATTTGTTTCATACATCACTGGAATCAGTTTGTTTGTATTTTATTGAGAATTTTTGAGTCTAAGTTCATGAGAGAGATTAGTCTGTAGTTTTCCTTTTTTTATATTGTCTTTGTCTGGTTTTGGTATCAGGGTAATACTGACTCATAAAATAAGTTGGGAAGTATTTGTTCCTCTTCTATTTTCTGGAAGGAATTACGTAAAACTGATGTTAATTTTTCTTTAAATGCTTGGTACAATTCTCTAGTACACCATATGGATCCAGAAATTTATTTTTGGGGACTTTTGTAATTATGAATTCAATTTATTTGATGGCTATAAGCTTATTCAGATTGTCTATTTTATCTTGGTAGAACTTTAGTATTTCCTGGCTTCTGAGGAACTGGTTCATTCTTCTAAGTTATCAAATTTATGAATATAAGTTTGTAGTATTTGCTTATTATATTTTTAATTGCTGCAAGTTCTGTAGTAATATTACCTATTCCATTTGTGTATTCTTTCTTTTCACCTCTCGCTAGAGGCTTATAAATTTCCATTGATTTGTTTCAAAGAATCAGCTTTTTGTTTCATTGATTTTTCTCTATTGTTTCCTATTTTCATAGCAGAAGCTCTCGATTTTTATCATTTCTTTCTTTCTGCTTGCTTTGGATTTACTTTTCTTTTTCCAGCTTCTTGACATAGGGACTTATTTATTGGAGACCTTCAGTGCTATAAATTTCTTTCTCAGCACTATTTTAGTTACATCCCACATCTTTTGATATGTTGTGTTTTCATTTTCATTAAGTTCTATGTCTTTTTTATTTCCTTTGAGACTTACCCCTTGATTCTTGGATTAAGAGATATGTTGTTTAATTTTCCTGTCATTTTTCTATTATTGGCTTCTAGTTTAATTTTGTTATGGTCAGAGAACATACTGTGTATGATCATAATTCTTTTAAATGTGTTGAGGTTTGTTTCATGGTCTTGAATATGGTCTCTCTTGGTTAGAGTTCCATGGACTCTTGAAAAAAAACATGTGTTCTACTGTTGTTAGGTGGAGTTTTATGTAAATTAATTAAATCCTATTGATTGATTGTGCTTTCAGATCTTCTAAATCCTTGCTGATTTTCTGTCTAGTAATTTTATCAGTTTCTGAGATGGGGATGTTGAAGTCTTCAACTGTAATTGTGGATTTACCTATTTCTTCTTTCAGCTGTATCTGCTTTTTCTTCATATATTTTGAGACTCTGTTGTTTGGCGCATGAACATTTAGGATCATTATGTGTTCCTGGTGGATTGAACCTTTTATCACAATGTAATGTCTCTCTTTGTCTCTGGTAATTGTCTTCACTCTGAAGTCTACCTCATCAGATATTAATATAGGTACTCCTGCCCTTTTTGTTGTTGTTGATTACTGTTTGCACGGCATAGTCCTTTTTTTTTTTTTTGGAGGAAGATTAGCCCTGAGCTAACATCTGCCTCCAATCCTCCTCTTTTTGCTGAGGAAGACTGGCCCTGAGCTAACATCCATGCCCATCTTCCTCTATTTTACATGTGGGATGCCTGCCACAGCATGGCTTGCCAAGTGGTGCCTAGGTCTGCACTGGTGAACCCCAGGCCACCAAAGAGGAATCTGTGATCTTAATTGCTGTGTCACCAGGCTGGCCCCTGGGACATTCCTTGTTATCATTTTACTTTCAACCTACTTATGTCATTGACTGTAAAGTGAGTTTCTTGTAGGCAGTATATAGTTGGGTAATTTTTTTAATACACTCTAAAAATCCCTGTCCTTTGATTGGTATATTTGGGTCATTTACATTTAAGGTAATTATTAACATGTTAGTGCTTATATCTTCCACTTTCTCATTTGTTTCCTCTGGTTCTCCTTTCTCTGTTCCTCTTCTATTGCCATTCTCTGGGTTACTTGAACACTTTCTTAGGACTCCATCTTGATATATTTATATTCTTTTTGATTGTCTCTCTTTGTATAATTTTCAGAGTGGTTGCTATGGGCATTACAATCTACACATGTGACTTATGACAATCTACTGGTATCACCATTTAGCTACTTCAAGTGAAGTACAGAAACCTTACTTCCATTAAGTTTTCTTTAACTTCCTTACTTTTAAATATCATTGTCTTGAGTATCAGATGGTTATAATTTTTGTTTCAATCATCAAATATGATTTATAAAATGCATGCAGAAAAGGATAGTGTGAGGATTAATTTTATGTGTCAACTTGACTGGACCACAGGGCGCCCTGATATTTAGTCAGACATCATTCTGGGTGTTTCTGCGAGTTTGTTTTTGGATGAGTTTCACATTTAAATCTATTGACTGAGTAAAGCAGATTGCTCTTCCTAATGTGGGTGGGCTTCATCCAATCAGTTACAGGCCTGAATAGAACAAAAGGCCGACCCCTCTGAATAAGAGGGAATTCCTCCTGCCTGCCTGCCTTCGATCTGGGACATCAATTTTTCCCTGCTTTCTGACTTGAACTGAAACATTGGCTCTTCCTGGGTCTTGAGCCTACCAACCTTTAGATGGGAACTACACCATCAGCTCTCCTGGGTCTCTAGCTTTCTGAGTAGAGACCTTAGAACTTGTCAGCCTCCACAAATGTGTGGGCCAATTCCTCATAATAAATATTTTTTATTATATATGTATACATACACACATACACATATACATTCTATTGATTGTGTTTCTCTGGAGAACCTTGACTAATACAGATAGGTTATTATCTATACCTATATTTCTGCTTTTTCCATTATTTTCTTCCTCTCTAAAGCTCCAAGTTTCATTCTTTTATTATTTCCTTTCTATTTGAAAAACTTTAGCCAATCTTTAAAGGCAAACCTGCTAACGATAAATTCCTTTGTCTCATACAAACTCCACCCCACGTGGTAATGGAAACTTACTCTTTCCCCAGAGTTGCATCCAGATTTGGCGTGGGGCGCAGAGGGGGCTCATGAGCTTATGTGGTGCCAAGGCCCAGATAGGAGAGTTTATGGCCTGGCTGCCATTTCTGCACACAAGTATCTGCTGAGACACTCCTATTTCTGTCTGGTATTTGGTTATCAGCTCATGCCCATACTATGCAGGGTTCCCTTGTTCCCGACTATGAGTGATCTTTAGGGAGGTGTGCACTTCACTCATGACACATGGGAACATTTTCCTGCCACTGCTCCAATCCAGGCTGCAGGAAAAGCCACTTCCTGTTCCTCTCAGATGCCCCTCGGAGGTAACCAGGCTCACACAGCAGCTTCTGTGCTCACTAAACCCACAGGAAATCAGGAGGCTGTCTCGGATCCATCTGCCCACCCTTGCTAGGGGCCAGGAACACTGGGATCTTACTGTCTTTGTAGATCCTTGGAGGGATGGAAGCATGCCACTACTTTGTCTGAAGCCAAGACTCATTTGTGGTTCCTGTTATTTCCACCCACCCCTTAGGATTGGATGGGGAAAGGAGTGGTGATCCTCCACACACAGAGCGAGTTATCTAAGCTCTGCTGCTTTCCCTCTGAGTCTCATTTTGCAGCCCAGAGGGTCTTACGATGTTTAGCAAGGGAGAGTGCTGGGAAAGGGATCTTGCTGCTACTCATCACAACTCCCTCTCGTAGGAAAAAAATTACATTGGTACGGTAGTTCCCCCTTGTCTGCAGCTTCACTTTCTGTGGTTTCAGTTACCCATGATCCACCACAGTCCAAAAATATTAAATGGAAAATTCCAGAAATAATTCATAAGTTTTAAATTGCATGCCGTTCTGAGTAGTCTGATGAAACTCATGCTGTCCCTCTCTGTCCCACCCAGAACATGAATCATCCCTTCGTCCAGCCTATCCATGCTGTATGTGCTGCTCACATGCCCATTAATCACTGAGTAGCCATCTCAGTTATCAGATCGACTGTCATGGGATGGCAGTGCTTGTGTTCAAGTAACCCTTATTTTATTTAATAATGGCCCAAAGCACGAGAGTAGTGATGTTGGCCATTCAGATAAGCCAAAGAGAATCCATACAGTGCTTCCTTTAAGTGAAAAGTTGAAAATTCTCGACTTAATGAGGAAGGAAAAAAAATCATATGCTAAGGTTGCTAAGATCTATGGTAACTTTTATTACAGTATTTTGTTATAATTGTTCTATTTTATTATTAGTTATTGTTAATCTCTTATGGTGTCTAATTTACAAATGAAACTTTATCATAGGTATGTCTGTATATATATATATGTATATATAGGGTTCAGTACTATCCATGGTTTCAGGCATCCCCTGGGGTCTTGGAACGTATCCCCCACAAACAAGGGGACTGATGTACTTTGAGACACACACACACACACACACACACACAGCAGAATAGTTTTAAGGTGCCCTTTAAGAATCTTCCTGTTATTACAGAACTGAGATCTAAAGGTCCTCTAGCTACCCTGAAGTCTGAGGTTAGTGGAAGAACCGACAGTGGTTAGGGCTCAGTCACTTCTTACTCAGAGGAACAGCTCAAGTCTCAACCACTACCCTGTGCACCCCACTCCCACCCTTGCCAACCCCAACAATTTAAGACTGACAGAGAGGAGGCGAGTTACCTCTTCAATTAGCAGTTATTGGATGGCTGACTCTACCACCCATCTTTCCCCCTTTGGGGAGGAAATGAGCTACTCTTTTCCTCCCTGTATTAGTTTGCTAATACTGTTGTAACAAAGTCCCACAAACTGGGTGTCTAAAACAGAAATTTGTCACCTCACAGTTCTGGAGCTAGAATTCCGAAATCAAGGTGGTGATAGGGTTGGTTCCTTCTGAGGACTGTGAGAGAAGGATCTGTTCTGAAACTCTCTCCTTGGCATGTAGATGGCCCTTTTTCCCATCTGTCTCTTCATATCATTTTCCCTCTATGTGCATCTCTGTCCAAATTTCCCCTGTTTATAAGGACACCAGTCATATTGGATTAGGGTCAACCCTAATGACCTCATTTTAACTTAATTTCCTCTATCAAGACTCTGTCTCAATGTAAGGTCACATTCTGAGGTATTGGGGATTAGGACTCCGACATATGTTCTTTTGGAGGGACACAATTCAGCCAATAACACTCCTTAAAGCCAAGCAAGGGGTGAAAAAGGGAGACTGGCATTTTGCTCCCTGATTAGGTAGCTGCTTTGTCAGTGGACCTGCCAGTGTCACCTGTGGTAACTAAGCAGGGAAAAGAAATGTGGAGAAGCCCACATACCCTGCTCCATGTCTACCTGCCTGAGCTCCCAGCAGCTCCAGGTTTTCAAGAGGAATGTTAGTTGTCAGATAGACTCTGTACATGCCCTCAAGCCCCAAGAATTGGTACACAGATGAGAACAGAAGACACAATCTTGAAAGGACTGCTACACACGGTTCTGGAATGGGGCCTTTTGCCACCAACTGAGGGTAAGCTGGAAGACGTAGCTAAATCTGAGGGACCCTCAATGTGTAAGAGACCATTTCAGGCTCTTCATCCACGGGGTCTGTTAGGAGCACCTGTGGCCCACAGAGACAACCAGTGTAGTAATCACCTACTAAGAATAGCATTGCCACCTTGCCAAGGCTGTGAGGTAAGCACACCTCCATCCCTCCATGATTCTCCACTACCTGCGCAGAAGGGCAGACCAAGGGAGGGGTAGCCTGAGAGCTGACTGTGCCCCATCCTCCACTCTAAGCATCCTTCTAGCCAAATCTTAATTCTTCTATGAGATGGATGTTTTTTAAATAGAACTGAATCCTCTAAATCAAAGAGTCCCTCTGAATATACAAAAGTGAGAAGTTATGGGCTGAGAAGGTGTAAAGGGAGCTGCTACCCTGAAGGAAACAGACATTTGATACATCAAAACTGAAGAAAGGGACTAGAAAAAATAAAACCACGTCAGGCTCACTCCTCGCTAAGCAGAGACGCTACACGGTAGACGCTGTGCACAAGCACACGCAGCAGCACTAAGGTCTATTCCACTTTAGTTCCCGCTGTTTCATTAGCATGAGATCATGGAGAGTTTCCCTGCCATTAGGTATTCTTCAGAAATATAATTTTTAATGACTACGGTTTCTATCATTCATCTTATAAACGTACTATAATTTATTTAACCTTTCTCCTATTGGACATTCAGGATACATCTAATATTTTGGAATTATAAATCACACCATAATCATCTTTGTACATACATCTATGTTTTAATTTCTGTTTCAAAGAGAAGGAGACATTATTATACCTACTTTTGTTTTCCGATGAGAGGATTAATGCTAACCACTTTCAGAGGTTAAGTGACTTGCCTTCATCATGTGCTAACTCCAACTCTTTTGAGAATAGGTCACTGACTATATTATCAGTATATGAAAATTGTCCTTTATGCCTAATGTACAACTTGAAAAGCTGTCTTGTTTTCTTACCCATTTTCCTATATATTAATACATTGTGTTATACTAAATGATGAGCTTTGTGTTACATATAGCATATATCCATACTATTCTGTGTATGTCTTAGCTAAATTTATTTTATGTCAGCCAGCTCATTTCATTAGCATGGGAGAACAATGGAGAAATTTATGAATTGGAGCTTGACCTGTCTGTTTCCAAAACCATCAAAGTGAGATAATTCACCATAAAAACAACCATTCGTGACCACAAATCCATTACAGCACATAGGTCTGAATTTAACTCGAGGGCTATTATTACATGAGAGGTGACAGCAGCAAAGTAGTGATGAAGAATAATGGCTTCACTATTAAATATGGTTGGGACTCTGGATCTGCCATTTCCGTGCTGTATAAACCTGGACAAATTATTTTCTCTCTGTGTGTTTCCATTCCTAGTCTGTAAATTACGGATAATCATAGTACCCACCTCAGGGGTGATGAGAGAATTAAACGAGAAACTTCCTATGAAGTTCTTAGGACCAGAATACGGCCCATAGAAAATGTTCTATTAATGTTAGCTACTAATTGTACTACTTATTAGAAGCCACAGGTTAACCTCAATTTAGGCACAGATATTTGGATTCTAACAGATGCCATTCAAACCTTTACTTAGGGTTGTTTACGCTCTGATTTAGACATAAAACAGTAATTAGTTTTTAACCTAACACCAGCTATACATTTAATATGTAAATACAGTACATTAATGCATCTGTAACTATTATCACAATAAACAAATACAAAATGGAAAAGTAATTTTTCATTATTATAATAAGTATGTATCTTATATCCTATAGGTTCCTTTGAGTTCTTGCACAGAATAAGTATTGCTTGAGGGAAAATAATGAAATTAAATTATATACTGGGTAAAAAGTAGTTAAGTTTAGCTTGAAATATAAAGATTATTTATTTACAGCACACGCAAACAATTTTCGCTGGAGCTTAAGATGGATCATAGTATAACTTTACAAAATCAAAAAATATGCAACAGAACACAGTGAAATTCCCACAAATGGCTGCCCTGCCTCATCGCCCTTCAGGTTGAAGCCTCATGACCAGAGCCAACACTTGCAAGAGTGGAATCTGGAGCTCTCCCACCACGTTTAGGAGGAGGTTTATCTTGTCCTCCCACGTAAACCTGGGCAGGAGGCCCCCTTTCTGCAGAATTCTTCACCATGGCTAACAGTCAACTTCACATTTTTCTTTAGTTGTGTCACAGTGAAGATACCCAATGACCAGTAATGTGGAGGAAGAAGGGCTGCCTAAGGATAAGATAAAGGATTTGAAAGACTGTTTAGAATTTAGGGCAGAAACAGGAACGTGGAAATTCCTAAGCCTCTGGCTCTACTCAGCCCACAGGAAGCGGTGAGAGGCGAGAGAAAGTGCTTGTGGAGGTGCCAGAGCCCAGAGGCAAGTCTCACTGGTTGTGGCAATGCCTGTTCCTATCGTTAGAACACCACCGGCAGGGGCAGGCTACTGCCAACTCCCTGAAAGAGTGTAACAACTCTAACACCCAAGATGAATGCTCCTTTCCTGCATCATGGGATGTTACAAACAAAGCTGTAGCTTTTTACATACTATCAAGTAATACGCTACCCAACAGAAAGCAGACGAAGGAAATCCAAGAAAGCTTCATTTTGCAGAGAGGGGAAAAACGTGACATCACTAATCCATTTTAAAATACATTAGGAAATGTTCACGCACTGTAGGGATACAGGACCAAGTCGATGGCATAATATATAAAATTTTGTGTTTTTACATATAAATATAGTCAGCCTTAGTGGGCTAGTGATTAAGATTTGGTGCTCTCACCATCAAACAAACCCAGTTTTGTTTCCTGGTCAGGGAACCACAACTCCTGTCTGTTGGTTGTCACATTGTGGCAGCTGCGTGTTGCTGTGATGCTGAAAGCTATGCCACCAGTATTTCAAATACCAGCAGGGTCACCTATGGTGGACAGGTTTCAGCGGAGCTTCCAGACTAAGACAGACTAGGAAGAAGGACCCAGCCACCAACTTCCAAAAAACCTGGCCATGACTACCCTGTGAAGAGAAGCGGAGCCTTGTCTGATACAGCACCAGAAGATGGGAGGATGGTGCAAAAAGACCAGGCAGCGTTCCGCCCTGATGTATACAGGGTCACTAGCAGTCAGAATTGACTCGACGGCACCACCAACAAAAATACATATAAATACATACATTTGTCTAATCTAATATGTATAAATAATAACAAAAAATGTATACTGAGAAGTAACAAACAGATCTTGGATTTTACCTGTAGGGAAAGTATACATATTACTGTGGTGGTAGTTTAAAGGTAAAAGATAAGCCTTGCTCTAAATCCTCCATTTTCTAGAACAAAAGCATTTCTCCCAGGTAAACGGAGCCCCGGCGCTCCCACCTACCTGCGCTGTTGTTGGTGCTAGGGCTGGCCAGCAGTGGCCCTGAGCCCTGGGCTGGGGGCGGGGGCTGCCCATCACTCAGCTGCTTGACACGTTTGCGGTGGGATTTGCCATTGTAATGGACCTGGGCCTGGGCTGCAGAGTTCAGCTGGATGTTGCACACCTCACAGAAGGAGAACAGAATTTTCTTTTTCTCTTTACTCAACTGGTCCTCAGGTCTGTCGTTCTTTATCCCCTTTTCTTCAAAGCCCCGTAGAAAAGTTGCCATATTCATAATTCCATCTTTAGGGTAGTTGTCAGGACTTAAGGAGTACTTCATACCTGGGGAAAAAAGTACAAATGCTTGTGAAATGCGTGTCTTCTTATTTGCTAGTATGACTCCAATTCATTTTCATAGTGTGATTTAATCTGAAAGTCTCCCAGTTCCTCAGTGGTCACTCTTGGAAAAAGCCAACAAAAGTACCTGAGCATTATGGTCGTTGCACATGTGTTCTCTCTGTCTGGAGGACTGTCTGCTCGATCCTCGCCCCTCTTCTCATGACCTCTCAAGTCCTTTCCCTTTTTAACTCCCGCCCACCCCTTAGATCTTAGCTGGAGTACCACCCTGTCCAGGGAGCCCGTCTGACCCTGGAGATAAGGCAGATCCCTGGTTACATGCTCACACAGCTCTGTGCGACCTTCCTTCACAGCACCTATCACCATGTGCATTTTGTATGTATTTGTGCAATTATTTGGTTTATGTCTGTTTCCCCAACAGACAGTGAGCTCTGTGGGGAAGTAGCCTCATTTCTGGATATCCCCTTGGCCCAGAACTGCACCTGTTACGTAATAGCTATTCCAATAGCTATTGAAGAAAGAAGGAAGAAATGATGTTATGAACTCCAAACTGTGAAAAAGCTTATGTGTAGCCATAAAGGTAAATATAATACACACACACCTGCACACCTGCAAACAGAGACACGTGCTAACCTGGAGAGGAGGTGGGAAACAAAGACTAAGACACAGTATGTCTGCAACTTACATTGGGTTGTGTTCCAAAGGCCCCTTTATAAGTTGACCAGTGGGAATTTGAACATATTTTCTTATAGATGTAGCAAAACAAATTGTATTTAGGTTTCCAGATTAGCCCATAAACATCAGTTTAATCTTTGATGAGGTTGCAATGCAGAACATCTGAAATAAAAAATAATGGAAGTACAACATACAGTAAACTAGTCATTGAAAAATATAAAAAGAGTAAAACAGACTAAGATATAATTTTGTTTATTTTTAAGCACTGATTTTTTTCATTTATTTAGATATGTGTATACGATAGATTATAACCCAAGTGAAGATTTTAAATGAGACTTTTCAGTACCTCAAGAACCTTGGATGATGAAGATGGACTTGGCTTTCTATTTTGTTCAGTTCTACTTTATCATATGTAATTTTTTTCTTTAGTTAATACAAATATTGCCAGCATTTTCATAATGGATTGGAAAAACTCAGAATTTTCCTTTCTGTGTAGGGAAAAATGTGATTCTTCCCTATTGTGTGATTCTTTCCTGTGTGTCTCCTTTACTGCTCACACAGAACACTTCATTTATGACACTCTGGTCATCAAATGTGTGGAGGTTTTCCCCACACTAGGCAATTCTCTGCCACACCAGCTGGGTGTCCTACACTTTAACTCAATTCTGACACTATCTACCTGAAGATGGCATCAGATCTCACAGGCTAAGGGCTCAATCCCACAGGACTGCCCCCCAACCAATTCAGATGCCAGTTGTCACCTGTGCTTCTGACCAACCAGCTATATATTGGAGATTCCAATGTCCCCCTCCTTGGCTTTGATTAATTTACTAGAGCGGCTCACAGAACTCAGGGAAGCACTTACTTTACATTTACCAATTTATTAAAGGAAACACTAAGGATGCAGATGAACATCAGATGAAGAGATGTGTAGGGCAAGATTTGTAGGAAAGGGTGTGGAGTTCCATGCCTCTCTGGGCACTCCACTGTCCCAGACCTCCACGTGTTCACCAACCTGGAAGTTCTCCAAAGCCCATACTTTTGGGATTTTATGGAGGCTTCATCATGTAGGCATCATCAGTCATTAACTCCGTTTTTAGCCCTTCTCCCCTCTCAAGAGAATGGGGGCAGTGCTGAAAATTCCAAGCGCCTAATCACGGCTTGGTCTTGCCAGTAACTAGTCCTCATCCAAGAACCCAGAGTTGCCTTATTAAAACAAAAGACACTCCTATCGCCAAGGAAATTACAAGGGTTTCAGGAGCCCTGTGTCAGGAACTGGAGTCAAAGACCAAATATTACAACAAAAGATGCTCCTAGTCTTCTTATCACTTAGGAAATTGCAAAGGTTTTCGGAGCTCTGTGCCAGAAACCGGGGGCAAAGACCAATATGTACTTTCTAATATCTCACACACACTTACCCATATGATTATGACAATGTTTTTGGTTCTCAACCAGAATAAAGAAAAAGACACCCTCAGAGGAGAAAGAGGAGAATGATATTCAGGGAATAATTGGGCAAAAACTAAGGGAAAAGGGATATGCATGAGTAAGAATTGGTTGAGTGGCCAATACTATGCCATGAGGAATGAAGAATTCAGATAAAGAAAGGATCACAACTTGTGAGGGATTTCTGCCTATGAGAAAAACTCAGGGGGTTGAAAGATATTGGCTTTGAGCAATTCTGTTGATCCAAGTTGGCTTGGACTCTAAGGAAAGGAAGGAGAAACTAGAGACCAGTCCATATTTGGAGTGTTCACCAGCTGAATCTTTAAAATTTTGATCACAAAATGAGTTATAGTAGACGGTATGACCATGAAGATAGATATTGATTCCATGTGTACGACATGTCAAAAAGAACTCATTATTTACACTCATATATCCTGTTGCAAAGTGCCTTTATGCATTGTATCATAGGCTAAATCATAACCTTCAGAGAGTTGTTAGAAAATTGCTAGTTTGATATGTAAAACCTATTTGTCCCATAAATAATTTACCTTGATGCCACCATTTTAAGGAACTCCATTTCATAAAATTTTCCGTATGAATCTATTCCTTTCAGCTCTTCACAAAGGCAGTTTTCTTCCTTGAAATTTATTCAAACTATGCATAAGTCAGGTTTAAGCAATTCCTATAGGTGAGTTGCAGAAAATAATTCAGTTATAATTGAAATGTGATTTAACTGTACATATATCAATATTTTTGCCTTTATTCCCTAAATCCAAATTACCACGGTGTCACAAAGCCATTTTTCTCATAAAACTTCAGAAAATATCAGTGCCATTTAAAAGTTATATTCAAATATATTACTTTGTGTCCTCTCTTAAAATATTAAAATTTGTCAGAATTAACAGAACTAATTGATAAATAAAGAGATAAATAATTTTTAAAATGAGCTTATCATTAATATCTTATGTCCTGTCTAGAAAACTAATCCATTGAAAAACATAAGGAAAACCAATAACTTTTAACATTGCAAGGCTATGTCAGATACCATCTCACAGAATCATTTAAATCTAAGTGTGATATTTCAACTCAAACAACCAAGCTGAGGAATGATGACACTTTCATCTGAAAATTTAACCTCTTTGGAGGTGGCTGGCCTTCCCCATGTTGCTAATTAACACATGGTATTTCACAGAAACAGGCCATACATCATAATGCTCCATTTTAAATTTGAAATCTAAAAACGGACTTCTTTGTATTTTCATATTAAAGATAAAGCCAGCTTACTTGTGCTTTTCTGATTGGCATTTATCCTAGAAATAAATTATGTTTAGATTTATTTAAATATACATATTTTAAGTGGTAAGACAGAAATATTTAAAATGAAATGAATGGCTATTCTAGGATTCTCCTGTAACCGCCTGTGAATACCAGCACCCGTCATAACCCTTATCCCTATTCTATTTTCTCCCAGAGTTCCTCTCACTTACAGACGATCCCCCACACCTCCAAAACCACATTCCTGGGCATTCTAGGGCGGATGCAACGCCTGGGGGTGGGGTGATTCTGTCTACCAGGTCCCAATTTGTCAGTCCTAGTTCCCGCTTCACCACACTTCCTCCTCTCTCAGGGGAAAAATAAGTTCCGCTCCTGCCACTTGCAACCAGAATATATTTAGTTCCAGAGGTCTTGGGAAAAGGACCTAGAAGTGGTAGAGAGGCAAGATAGAGTCTCAACGTCCACTTTTGGCCTGAGGTGATATAATTTCTAGGCTTATAATATGTGTGGCAGCAATAATGTTTATAACGTCAACTTTCTGGCTAAAGAGAAAGTAACAGTGAGCTAAAGTGAAAGTAGAGAGAAAAATATCACTTTCTATCTTAAAGGCTTTTTATCAGACTATCTTAAATTACATGTTTTACTTGCATACGACAGAGGGGCCTTCACGGGTATCCAATTTTGAACAGAGCAGTACGCAGTGTTCTGCCTTGATTGTCATGCAGGCTTCTCTGAGGGGAAGACAAGTCAGGACAACTAGACCAAGTACTTCATGCTTTTTTGTGTTATTTTTATCAGATTAGATGAACAACTATTCAACATCCATGAGAGAATAAGATATTTTGGTACAGGTCAAAGAATCAGAAAGTTAGTCCTTGAGTTACTGGGTTTTGTTTGTTTCTTTGTTAGCTGAAGAAGATTCACCCTGAGCTAACATCTGTTGCCGATCTTCCTCTTTTTGTACGTGAGCCATCTCCACAGCATTGCCACTGATGAGTGGTGTAGGTCCACACCCAGGAACCAAACCTGGGCCACCGAAGCAGAGCACACCAAACTTAACCACTAAGCCACTGGGGCTGGCCCCTTGAGTTGCTGGTTTTGAGCAACTGATGGGATAGCCAGTGACTATCTAAGGAGTGATTTTTAAATGACCAGGACACAACGCATCAGGAAACATTTATACTTAACAACTTTCTCTAGGACTGGCCCTGACCTGCATAGTTATCCAATTGTCTTTTTATAATAAATTGAAAATAACAGGAAGATGATTCAGAGGTAAAGACATCTCTGTTCCACGTTTGGAGAGAGACATTCTTTGACAGAGTTGCCACGTCAGATGGAGAACATGGGAGGAGATCTCCCCACGTCTATATAAGTGTGACAGGCTCTGCCCCCACTCCATGGATTTATTATCTCATTCTCCAGCTCAGCTCCATCAGTTTTATCCACTTCTCATTCATTCCTTAACCCCTAACAAGCTGGATCACAACTGCTTTCCAAATTTAGTGCTTCTCTTTGAAAAGTCATCATAAACACTTCCTAACTGCCAAATCCAAGATGGCCCTCTCCACACTCCTCATTTTTCTTGAAGTCCTCATGATGTTACTCTTGCCAGGGTCTCTTCCTACCTCTGCACTCCTGAAGCTTTTTATTCCTATGGGAAGCTTGGCACCCAACTCTCATATTATCGTTTTAATTATTTAAGTAATTTTATTTATTTACTCACTCATTTCAGTAAATGTTTATTGACATTAGGCAGAGGGCTGGATGCTATGGAAACAACAGTGAACAGGATGGATGAGATGCCAGCCTGAGGGGACCCTGGAGTCTAATGAGAAATACAGAGGAGAAAACAGGAAATTATAACAGAGTGTGATAAACGCTGTGGAAAAGTCTATATTTTCCTCCCTTGCTAGATTTCAAGTCCCTTGAGGATAAGAGCTATGCTTTATTTGTCTTTGTATCTCCAGCTTTTAAGATTGTGTTTAGTACAAACTAGGCACTTAATAAATAATTGCTGAATAAATGAATGCCTTGTGTGTGTTTATGTGTGTTGGGTGTAGCACTGGTTGTGAACTCAGTAACCAAGGTCAATAATTTCAGCCTACAGATAGGCTGAGTACACAGCTGTTTGCATCTTAAGATTTCAGGAATGATAATAGCAGTGTGCTCCCCAAAGGAAAAAATACCACCACTCATTTGTAAAGTAGAATCTCAGTTATTAAGGACAAAGTCCTACATCCTCTAATTGAAGAAAAAACTTGAAGTTCAAATTCTGTTGGGGTGGGTCACACACTAACATGGGCACACTTTTGCCAACATCTGTGTGACATCCGCTCTTTGCAGCAATCAGCTTTCACAGGGAATGGAGCACTGGGTGTAGTGGAAATGGTTGGGCAAGATACAAACAGACATATGGAAAATATTCAGGACTCTGACAGTGATTCTTGCTCACTTCACTATGCTGCCAATGTCTGGTCCTGACTCCTAAACTTCTACTTCAAAGGAGCGTAAAAAGTTTGGGGTCTTCTTGACTTCTTGGGGCTGGCCCTGTGATGTAATGGTTAAGTTCGGCGTGCTCAACTCTGGTGGCCCAGGTTCGCAGGTTCAGATCCCAGGCACAACATACAGCATTGGTCAGGCATGCCGTGGTGGTGACCCATATATAAAATGGAGGAAGATTGGCACAGATGTTAGTTCAGGGCTAATCTTCCTCAAGCAAAAAGAAGAAAAAGAGGAAGATTGGCAACACGTTAGCTTAGGGCTAAGCTTCCTCAGCAAAAACACACAAAAAAGGTGAGTTCTTGGGTACCAGACTACAAACAACATCCTTCCCTAAAATACAGAATTTGGGGGAAAATTAAGAGGTCAGTAGTGCATATTCATTTTGTTGTATGTTTCAACATTTATTTCATAACAGGATCCAAATATGGGAGGCTATATTTGGTTCAATTCAATTAGATGATCATTTATTAAACACTGACTATATACAACACACTATCCTTGGCCCAATGGTGGCTAAAGAAACGAATAAAATAAAGAACGTAAAAAAATAAAGAGCTTAAAATAAACTAGATGAAGCACTCATTCTGCTGCTCCTTGTTCAGGAGAGGGACAGTGGAGAATCCTTTGCACAATGGTCCCCAAAGTGCTATGAGGGTACTTCTGCCGCATATTAGCTTTATTATATTGCATTGAAATTACTGCTTAGTATTTGATTTCACTAGACGTTCATCCGTCTCAGATTTTTTCTTCTCATCACCTACTGGCACTTTGCTGAGTGCTGGTGACATAGATTGTAAATGGGGTGCTGGGTTCTAATGTGAATCCCAAGAGATCTTGACACTAATTGCTGAATAAGAAAAACTGACATTTTAATGCCTCTAGCAGTTTGTTCCCCTTGAGGAAAAGATCTGCATTCAGCTTTGGGGGCCTACTGCTCCTTTGTTTGGGGAAAACATCTTATAGGACCTTTCGGTCATGTGAAGATGGGGAGGTAACACATGGATTCTTCCATAATGGAGACTTTGGAGATAATACGGCTCCAGCAGCTTTATCTGCTTTTCATAATCATATAAAAAGTCTTCACTGTGGCACAGTTGCATCTCTGCAAATTATCTTTTCTTTCACAAAACATTTCTTTCCTGTAAGAGGATTTAAATTGTATTGTCCCTGAAAGTTCTGTTAGATAATGGGAGATGAGTGTGTTTTCTTGTTCAATCAGTTAACCACAGGAGATCAGGAGAGCCTAGAAGCCATAAGTAAGGATGTGAACACATCTTGCCTTACAAAGAATGGCCTGGGATTGCTGAAACTCAAACTGGACTTTACTGTGTAAGTCCCATATTTGACGTCATTCCAGATGGAATAAACCCAACTTTGGAGAAAGTCCTGAAGTTGTCCTAAATTATCTTAGGAACTAAAGGGAAAGACCACCCCTCTGTGGATGGGTGCAGGATTGCCACAAAAGGAAGAGATTTTTCCACTGTCAGTCTTAAAAGACTGAGGGGGCAGGAAACAGACTCTTCAAGGGATGAGCCTGTGATTGTCTCTAGGCCTGGGGGACAGGGGACCCGTGATCCAGATCTGAGAGATTTGTTCCCGGCATTCCCATCGTGGAAAGGTAAATCGATCCCTGAAACATGGAGACAGGCCTGAGACAGGGCAGAGAAGACTTTGCACAACAGAGAACACCCGCAGAGAGCTTTGATTTGCAGACTCAGAGAAACTCTATGTCTAATAACAACTGTGGAGTTTGCCACTTACAGCTCCTTTTTATTTTTTAATCCCAAAGCCATCAGTGAAGTCATGCAAACATCACACTGAGCTTCCTATAACTGTGGTTATAGGAAGTCTATAATGTTATAGGGAGTCTAGAATGGCACCTGGGGTTAAAGTCGTACATGGAGGAGCAGCAGTAGGGGACTGAGGGATGTTAGTGACCCGCAAAAGAAAGACACAGTGGTCCAGAACCAGACAACTGGTTAAAATGTCGAATAACAACAGACTTGGGATATTTCAGAGATTCAAAATAGTGAGCAAGAAAGGCAAGCTGGTAAAGTAGTAGAATTCTTGCATCAAGTAGGGTAGATGGAATATTATTCAGCCACAAAAAGAAGTAAATCCTGCCATTTGTGACAACATGGATGGATCATGAGGGCATTATGCTAAGTAAACTAAGTCAGACAGAGAAATATAAATACCTTATGATCTCACTTATATGTGGAATCTAAATATTTTTTAAAAACCTCTTAGATACAGAGAATAGATTGGTGGTTGCCAGAGGTGGAGGTGGAGGGTGGGCAAAATCGGTGAAAGATATCAAAGGTATAGACTTCCAGTTATAAAATAAATAAGCCCGAGGGATGGAATGTACAGCATGGTGACTATAGTTAATGATATTTTATTGTATAATTGAAAGTTGCTAAGAGAGTGGATCTTAAAAGTTCCCATCACAAGGAAAATATAACTATTTATGGTGATAGATGTGAACTAGACTTATTGTGGTGATTTTTTCACAATATATACAAACATTGAGTCCTGTTGCACACCTGAAATTAATATAATGTTATATGTCAATTATATCTCAATAAAAATTTAAAAATAAATAAATTTTAGAAAGAAGATTTAAAAAAAGTACAGGAGGGATCTGAATTATTTTAAATTAGGTAATATGATGGGTAAATAGGCTAGGGCATTTGAGTTACCTAAATACAAGTAAAACAAGGTTATTTTATTCTCATTGATTATTATATACCCTAAGCCAACCAGATGCCTAGCACTTAGAAGGTGCTCCATAAACTTTTGGTAAAATGAAATAATTGTTATAACTAATTCAGCTGAAGGTCAGCTTCAGCCCACAGCTGCTAGTTAATTTGACCTTGGCTTTTAAAAGGCCCAATAGTTGCATGTCTATGTAGATCAATGTCTTTTTCTGGTACCCCTCACCTTCTGAGTAGTCCACATTACCATCATATACAAATAGAATAACAATGGCAATAATGAGAACAAGGAGTGTATTTTATTCTTAATGCCAGAATATCAATTTCAAATATGTATGTACATTTCAGAAAAAACTGGGATTGAAAATATCATTAGATGTTTAATACATTGAGATTCAATCAGTAGAAAGAAAAATGTATGTTTCTTGTTGCAAGAATAAAAATTACAATGATTAATATTAATTATAAAAGCTGTTAATTTTGTGTAAAGCCAGCAAAAATTTCCAATCAGTTAGAGAATAGACTGACAACTAAATCTAGCACTAGCTAAATAACTACAGAGAGAACATATACTCATTTGAGATACAAATGTTTATAAATAGTCAATAATATTAGGATAGAAATTAGATTATATCATAATTCTAATCTTTGTAGAATTATATAGTGTACTAGCTTTCATGACATTAAACAAATAACCTTTAAGTATTACAGCTTTTATTTATGTAATTCCATTAGGACATGAACCTTTCTAGGAAAAACCTATTTGGAAATTCTTCTCATCTTCTGAGGATGAAGTAAAAGCAAAAGCCTGGCTTTGCGACCTCAAAATTATTACCTCAAGGAGATAATAGTTAAGTAACCCTCAAACTCATAATATGATACAATTTTCTGTTTCTCTATCACAAAAGTTATTTTTAATGATGGTATTAGGCTTTAGCCTTAGGCAAACATTGATTTTCACACTGGTTGTTGGTGTTGTACCACGAGCTACGCATTACACATCTTAGCTATAAGAAGGAGCAATGCTTATTGACTGGGCTACACCGTCTTCCTCACCGAGGAAGTCTCGATTCCACTTGCCCTCCAGCTTGCTTGGCACAGCTGTGCAGCATGAGACAGCTGCAGAACCCAGGAGAGTGACCTTCACATCATAACGGAGCGTGAAGACCTGGCAAGGGCAGATGCTGCAGCCCTGTTCCTCCCACAGCTTTGCCAGGGTGCGGGTACAACCCTGAACGCTGTCCTGAGTAGGCCCTGGAGCCACTCCAGCAGGTCCACGGCTGAGCCTTTGTGTGACTGGGAACAAGCTTTCCTGGCTCCTTGAGGTACCTGCCATGGCACCTTCCGGGCACCAGAGGGAATGCGAGCGATTCCATACATCGCTGCACACAAGTCAGACCCAGCCCTCAAGGAAGTAATGCTCTCAGTTCATTGAATTCTCAGGTCATCTTAAAAAGTTCACAAATAACAACGGCATTTTCTGACTTTTGTTATGTGGGAAAGCGTAGCAAGAGTAAAGGAAAGAGACCATGTTACACAGCCTAGTTTAAATTTCCAATCATAGTCTCTCTCTATATCATCTAGACACATTTTTACATTTATTACAATTTCTTTACTCATATAAAAGTAATTTATATCATTCTGGAAATTTTGGAAAATACAAAAAGCAGAAAAAGATTGGGAGAAAATCCTCCATATTCCTAACATTCAAAGTTAACTACATGTTGTCGTTTATTTCTAGCCTTTTAAAATGCATATATTGTTTTCACAGAATTCTGGTTAGACAAGAGATACTTGCTAAGACTTCAAATATACAAATATATTAAAGCTGAGCTCTTCGATTGTTTATATTTATCTACAATTTGATTAACAGTAAGTCAGTATTTTTTTCTTTTGGTATGGTTCAAATGCACCTGTAACAAATGTTCTGACGAAGAGGAACAGTGCCATGAATTCCTTTAATAGGGGGCTGCCTCGTCAAGGCAGTCTGAGAGGAGGTGATGTTCAAACTAAGAGACAGAGGATGAATAGGAGGGAAGGGAAGAACATTCCAGGCCAAGGAGATCTGCAAAGATCGAGAAGCAGGAGGAAAGTTGGCAGAAGTGACAAACGGAAAGCAGCCCAGTGTGTCTACAGCAGAGAGAGCAAGGGGGAATGAGACATGAAATAAGTCTAGAGAGCTAAGTAGAGGCCAGGTAATGAGGGCCCTTGCAGGCCACTGTGAGGTGTCAGTCTAGGGAAGGTGCAGAAGCATTTTAAACTGGAGGACTGATATGATCAGATTTGACTTGTGAAAAGATCACTGGCCTTCTGAGTGGATAAAAGATGGGATGCAGAGTAAAGAGGTTGCCATGTGAATATGGACAAATCCAGAAACTATTAGTTATCCAAGGAAGAGAAAATGGTAGATGGGCCTGGGTAGGTGATGATGACAGCAGAGAACAAAAGTGGATACATTCAAAAAACTTGAGAAGAAAAATCAACAGGACATGGCAATGGGTTAAATGGGACTGAGAACAGAGGGAGAGATTGGTGTCAAGGATGACTCCATGGTTCTAAACTCTGATCATATATTAAAAGTTCTTGGGGGTGCTGGCCCTATGGCATGGTGGTTAAGTTAGGCGCACACTGCTTTGGTGTCCCAGGATCATGGGTTCAGATCCTGGGTGTGGACCTACATCACTTGTCAGTGGAGCTGTGGTGATGACCCACATCCAAAATAGAGGAAGACTGGCACAGATGTTAGCTCAGAGCGAATCTTCTTCAGCAAAAAAAAAAAGTACCTGGTGCAATTTAAAAAAATACTGATGCTAGAGCCCTACCCCTAGAGATTCGGATGTAATTGATCTGGGGTAGGGTCCAGGCCTAAGAGTGTAAACCTCTCCAGATGATTCTAACAGGCAGCCAGTGTTGAGAACCACTGCTCTAAAGATTGCAGCTATTTGAAAGTAGTCTCTGCCCTAGTCTGGGGACCTGCTGCACAGCTGTCAGTAGATTTTACCCTGACAGCAGCTAGGGTGGAAAGAGCATTTGATTGTTCCATTCCTGAGAGCAAGCACTAGCACTTCTGTGGCCCCATTAGACTGCAACTCCCAGAATAGATACACAAGTCCAGGCTTCCTGCCCCAGAACCTTCTACTCAGGTCACGGATGATTCCCTCTCAGCTTCAGGGCTTGAGTGTCCCAGAGGACCAGCAGGATGGAGCTTTCTGAACTCACATCACAGCCAGGAAGCTAGAGCCCCATATCCAATTCTTGGGAGCTAGCCTAGCTCTCATTCCCTACTTTGTAGAATTTCCTTGAATGACCTCACGTTGCTTCTACTTCCTCCTCTGCTTTGGCTTACTCACCTCCATCCTGGAGCAGTCTTCACTTGGTTCCCAACACCTACCTGGAACTGAACTGAGTGTGCTATAACCTCATTTAGACCTCATCCTTGACCGTAGGAAACTTCCCCACTAATTCCCTTTTTGCTAAGTTAGGAAAGCTTTTTACTCTAAGCATCACAATAGGATATCCTTCCTTACCTTTCCTGGGAACTTACATAATAATACATATTTGGAAAACCAAGCATATGCAAAGATAATTTTTCTAAAATGGAGATTTAGAAATATTAGAGATATTTTAATTTAGGGTAATTTATTCCCAAAGAAAACTGTTTTCTTAAGTGATGTATTGGCATGGCATTTGTAGTAAAAGTAACAAACTTAGATAGGCTGACCGTACGATTACTTAGCCAAACCAGGACACTTTTGCACAGGACAAAGGCTAAATCAGACAGGATGCCCAGTTAACAGATGTAAGGTGGGGCTTCCCAGGGAAAATGGAGCATATGGTTGCCCTATGCTTCTAATGGACTATTTTATGACGTGAGGCCTTTAAGACGAGTCAAATCTAGGAAAACAAAAATTCATCATAGGCTGCTCAAATGTTCCTTCTCCACATTTTTTACACGAAGAAATAAACCTTGAAATCTGATGATTTCTCTAAAGGACTAATTGGATTGTACTGTTAGTTTCACATCTACTATAGTACATCTAAAAAATATATAAGCCTTGAATACAGCTATAATTGAAAATATAAAAGAGACATCTTTTTGGAAAACAAAACTGATCAAAAATCTTGACCTAGTAGCATTTTAGTATTTTATTTTTAAAAATTACTTTGCATTTTATTATTACAAAATTGTGTTTATTCTCCCCAAGTAATCTGTAGATTCAATGAAATCTTAACCAAAATACCAGCAGGATTATGTTTTGGAAACGTACAGCAGGATTTTAAAATGGATATGGAAATTCAAAGAGCCAAGGATAGCCAAGGCAATTCTGAAGAACAACAAAGCTGGAGGATTTACATTACCAGCTATTATAGACTATTAAGAGCCTCTAGTAATTAGGACAATCTGGTTTGGGTTCAAGAAAAAAAACCAATGGAACAGAAAGGAGAGTCCAAATATATACTGTCACCTGATTTATGATAAAGATGATAGTGTAGTGGTGAAAAGATAGTCACTTCAATAAATGGAATGCGTTGATTGGAAATCTATATTGGAAAAATGTATCTTGATCCCTACCTCACACCACGTAACAATTCTAGAAGGATTGCAAATCTAAACAGTACTAGAAAAATAATAAAGCCTTTAAAGAAAAAGATACAAGAATATTTTCATGACTTTGGGGTAAGCATAGATATAAAAAGTATTAACCATAACAGGGAAAATTATGAATTGGAATATATTAAAATTAAAAATGTTTTTCATCAAAAGACATCATTAAGACATTTAAGAGGCAATTCACAGAGTGGGAAGATATATTTGTAATACTTATATGCAACAAATGGCTCACATCTAGAATATATATGAAAACTCCTTTAAATCAATAAGAAAGACACCCAACAGCAAAATTAACAAAAGCCCTGAATTCACAAAAAACTATCTTCAAATGGTCAATAAACATGTGGAAAGGCACTCAACTTATTAGTCATTAGAGGAATGCAAATTGAAGCCACATTGTAACACCACTACTGGCATCAGAATGGTTAAGATGAAAATGACAGAAAATACAAAGTGTTTGATGAGAACACGGAGCAACGAAAACACAAACGTGGCAGGTGAGGGACAAAATAGTACAACTACTTTGGAAAACTGGCAATATCTACTAAATTTGGCATATGCATAGCCTAAGACTCAATTCTACTCTTAGGTATATGTCCAACAGAAATATGAAGATATGTTCACCAAATGTACAATATTCACCAGAATGTTCATAGAAGCACTACTCATAATGGACCCAAACTGAAGAGTATGCAAATGTCCATCAACAGTAAAATGGGCAAATACATTGTAATATATTAATTCCCACAAGAGAATAATGTATAGCAATAAGAATGAATGATTTATAATTACATGCAAAAATACGGATGAATCTCAACAACAATATTGAGCAAAAGAAGTGAGACCAAAAGATTACAAATCATATGATTTCCTCTATTTATATGAAGTACAAAACCATGTAAACGAATCTATCTAATCCATGCTGTTAGACGTCAACCTAGTCATCATCCCGGAGGCGGTGGTAGTGGTGAGGGGTTGGTACTGACTTAAAAGTGAGCACAAAATGGACTGATAGTGTTCTGTGCCCTGAGCTGGGTGCTGCTTACACAGGTGTGTTCAGTTTGCAGAAATTCCTTGAGCTGTACATTTATAACAGGCATACTTTTCTAGATGCATATTATACTTCAATAAAAGTATGTTTAAAATGTTTAAAAAGTGATGTGTTCAACATAGAAAATTTGAGAAATACCATAAAAAAGGAAAAAAATTAATGCCCCCTCTAACCCACTACCAGTGATATGCTTTTTAATTTAAAGTATATTTTTGGGGGTTTTTAAAAATGTGACTATATATTTATAAAAATCTGATTACTATACACACAATTTTGTATCTTGCTTTCTCACTTAACATATCATGAACATCTTTCCATACATTAAATATTTATCTTCAATGTTAGTCCTAACGATAGAAAAATATTCACCCTACAGAGAGAATTTAGCCAAACAGAAGTCTCATTCCTGGGATATGAGGACCCCAGGTGGACAAGGGCAAGGTCAGGAATCTTAGTGAACTGTAAGGCCTTGGTAGCCATTTCTCCCAAACACCTTAAAATTTGAAGGGATCAAGGACCACCAAAAACCGTTTCATTCTGCTGGAACCTGAGGATGGTTGGTTGTTGCGGGTTTTGTGGGGTTTTTTTTCACTTTTTAACTATTTTAAATATTCCTGGAAAAGATTTTTTTTTATCTGTGTCTTTATGCATATCCATGATTACTCCCTTAGAATAAATTCTTGAAAGTAGAATTCCTAGGTCCACTTTTGATACATATTGATAATTTGACGTCTAGATCAATCGACACTTCAATCAGATGTGTATGAGAATGTTAATTTCCCCGCAGCCCCAACAGCACTGAGAAGGCTGCTTTAAGAACTCCGAGTCCACCCGACAAGCAGGGCATGTTTTAAAATGCACTTACGTGATTACTAATGTAATTGTGCCGTTTTTCAAATGCATGTTGACCTGGTAGCACAGCCTTTATTTGCGAATTTCCCACTCACTATCTTTGCTTTTTTCTTTTTTCACTTAGAGCTTGTCTCTCTCATTGATTTTCATAGATTTTTTGTGTGTATTAAACACATTAACTCTGTTTCATACATTGCAAATATTTTTCCATTTTATTTACTTTTTCATTTTATTCATGATGATTTTCAGAGGTACTTTTAATTTTTTATGTCATCAAATCTATCCACCTTTTCATTTGTGACTGCTGTCTTGAGCTTAGAAAAATCCTTTCCTGCCCTACGTTATAGAAATTCTTAATTGTAAAAAATAATTTCATAATTGTCATTATGGTTTTAAACATAGAAGAAGAATAGAAGCCTAAAACCCAATACAATCTCTCTTAATGTGGTTAAGGGCAGATGTGACAATTGGGTGAGTGGCTGTGGCCACTATTAGATGGTTCCCTTGAAAATCAAGGAAGACGAGATGAGATAAAGCAGGAAGGGTTCTTGTTAGACACTAGTAAAATATTCCTTCCTAAAAACTGTGGTGATGAATGTCTTCCTCTTCAACTTGTTGAAAGGGAATGGCTGTGTCTTGTAGAGCATTCCAGTTTAATCTTATCAGAGGCAGGAGGATGGGACTGCCCAGCTTCCCTTCTGGGGCTCTGATTCTAGAGGAGCAGAACACACGTTCAGTAAATAACTTCCTTTCAGCTTTTCAGCCAACTTCTCTCTTTACTCCACCTACAAACTTTGGATACTGCAGGTTTGTCTATATCACCATTCTGAAGGCTAACAAATGAATGCAACTGTCAGATAAAGGAATGGTGCTATAATTAATTCACTGGAACAAAGCTTAGGTATCATTTATCATTTGTTCTTTCAAAAGTCAAAGAAGTTATATTAATTGTGCAGTAGATGCAAAGTTTTAACATCTGTGCATATTCAAAAATAGAATATAAGCTTTCCTATAAATATTCCGGCCCTGATGAATACTTTTTCATATCAGAAAGTGTAACTTTCGGCAATAATGTGATTTGCATTCTTTTCTTCTATTATGTTTTAAAACTTGGTCTGGAATAATTGAAAATGCAATGCTGTATGTGTAGACACATACGCATACTCTTAGGTAATAGTTAATATGGAGAGATCAGTGAGTTTGAAGCCAGGAGCTTCCATGAGTAACTTTATCTGGTCCTTTGGCATGGTCTTATCTTCCTCTTGTAGTTACCCTATTACAAGCCACTGCCACTAATAGGAAACAAAGATAGATTTAGACAAAGGATTGTGTTCTAGAGGGTCAAAGCACACAGCAAGTATAATATACTCAAGAGTAACATGAGAATACAATAGCAATTCCCAAGGCTCCCTTAAGAATTTAGAACACCCGGTCAAGACTCAAAGCTGACAGCTTTGGTAGGTATGATATGGCTGCTAGGAAATGACACGGCTGGCTCTGTTGGAGAAATTAATCCCAAAGGCACTCCAGGCAGAAGATGACCCAATTACTGAGAAGGTCAGGTATATAAGAGACAATGATGAGAAGAACAGGCCACAAAGACTCAAATATCAGAGCAATTGAAATTGTCGGATTTTGATTGTAAGAGCCAAAATCAGAAACTGCTCAGAAGAGAAAAGGAGAAAATGCCTTGTTCAAAATCAGTGTTCTGATGTTCCTGGGGGCAAAGACCAACCCTCCAGGTTTCAAACGAAAGACAAACCTCCAGGTTCATTATGCCATCACCCCACTGCTGTTGGAATTAATATGAAATAGAGAAGGCAGGTAAAGATGACTTAGAAAAGGGATGAGCAGGATAAGAGTCTGATGACAAGAAAGTTGATTTTGCTTGAAATTTTAATTTATTGCCACCTGTTCTTTGCAAATTGATTTTCTTTTAAATGGTCTTTTGTCCTTTTAAAATTGATCTTTAAAAAATGTTTCTTTGCCAAATATCTCCACTGCTTCTGATGCTACATTTGATGACATTTAAAGTCTTTATTTTCTCACTTTCGTCTTGAAAGAAACGCCTGACTCTGACTTAATTCTATTATAGGAAAAAAACTGGAAAAATTGGGAAAACCAAATTTATGTGTTTCTTCTAAGAGTAATTGCTAAATTTACTCTGTAAATGTTGATGAAGTACATTCCCCCAACTATTTTTAGATAGATTCTTAATTTCAAAGTTATGAAGTTGTTAAAATCACTCTGATTTAAACTCAGAAAAGACACAGAAAAAGAACAGTCTGTGTACAATTTCTTCAGCCACTCAAATAAATCTTTACTGGTGACTACATAGGGCTGTAGACCAATTTCATGTTTTTCAAATCCATAAATGGGTACAGGGTGTTTTCAGTTTATAGGTAGCTGGCCGTCAACCACCCTATGAACCTACAGATTGCAGAGAAAGCCACAGGCAGGATGGGGCAAGGCATGGTGGAGACTAACTACCTGGGCTAGACTGGATTTGCCAGTTTGAATTCTTAGTTCTCTACGTTCACATCAACAAGTGAAATTCACATGGTATTCACGTTCACACCAACAAGATAAATTCAGGGAGAACTGTAAGCATTTCGAAAGGGAACATCCTTCAATCTTCATGAATGTCTGTCTGTTGAAAGACGCATTGAAGCATCTATCGCGCTCTTTCTTCTTTCTCTCTTTTCTCACCTCAGTGACCCAGATGAGGAATGTAAACTAGACTAATAGAGTAGACATGTTCATAGGACGGTGGAATAATTTTTAAAAGGACTCATGCCAAACACACAAGAATGTTTACCTATTTAGAGATGGGAGGGGGAGAAATGGGAATAAAAGAAAATAAATAAATATAAGAAAGGAGCCTCTCACGAACCAGTGATGAGTGTTAATGCACTATGACTTGACATGGGTGATTAACTCATCTCTCCACATCTAATGTTAGAAAAAAAGATGAAAAAACAATTTTGTTTTGAAACCACTCCTTGATGATAAATAATGTAATATGTTTCAAGACAACAGGCTCATATAAATAATATTCTTGAGTAGCTCCAAGAGGGGCATTCAAGACATTAGTCTGGTTATGAGTAGAGAAAGAAAGAAAATCCCCTGTAGGTTGCTAACTATAGGTCTAAGCTCCTCCCATTCTTATGCTGACTGGACAAAATTGAAAAGAGGAAATATTCAATTTTGAACAATTTCCCTCTTTTGCCTTTTGAGAGATTGCTTTTCTAGGACGCTTATGCTTCATTCTGCAGCCTCACTCAAGCCTACCCTTGAATTAATCCACATTAAGTTGTTATTGATTGATAAAGATCCATTTGTCAGAAAGAAATGAATCTCCAATGCAGCTGTTTAATACAGGTGTACAGCAAAATTACCCAGGCAGCTTTTACCAAAATCCATGTCTAAGCTCTACCCCTATAGACTCTGATTCTAAATTTGGCATTTATGTAATTGGTAGAATGGGGAAGAAAGAAGTAAAATATTTCTTGAAATGCTAAGAAACCTATGTATTCAGTTTCTCCTGGGCATTTATCCAAGGGTGGCCCTCCACTTCTCAGTCCCACCACACCAGATCTAAAGACTTCCAAGACATTTGCCTACAAGGAAGAGGAGACCAATACTACTTCCTATTGCCCCACTCACCTGCCTGTCAACCTTACACACGCCCCCAGCGCATCATGTGGAAGAAAGTGACAGCTCTGTAAGTCACTTGACAGTTAAGTGACCCTGAGAAACCACTCATCTGTCTGGGCATCAAATTCCTCTTCAGTAAAGGGAGGAGAATGAACTAGATGACCTCTAAAATTCCTCCTGTTCTAAAATTCCAAAAGTTTATACGGTTTCATTTTGTCTGTTGTGTATTTGCTTTTCTTATGGGGGAAATTACAACGTCTAACTTAATTTATTGGCAACATTTTATTGCCTTGGGAAAATGATCTGCTCTGATCCTTCTGATCTGCAGCTCATGCTTCGTGGAGAATCTCACAAGCGCTGCTGTCAGTTCTGGGTTTGCATAGACAATATTTCCTCATTTCACTTGATGATTGAGTGGGATGCAGCAGGCAATATTTCAAAATGCAAACTGACATTTAATTACACAGAAATCTCTTTCCACGATCACTTCTCTTGCCAGGCTAATTCTGATCGACTTGAACAGTTTTCCGTTTTTGTTGATTCCTAGTTTTTCAATTCTTATCGAGAACAATTGGAATGAAGCCTCAAACAGTAGATTTATAGTCTTACTACTTCTTCTACCTAATAGAATCTTTAGGTGACACTTGTCATTTGTAAAATGATGTTTCCTTCTGAGACTTATCTGAATCCCGGACATTCATATTGGCATTCTCAAAATGTGGATATTTCCCAATATCTATATCAAAAATAGAGTATATGTACAAATGTCACTTAAAAGATTAAGTGGAGATTCTGGCAAAAAGTGGATGGAAATGGACTGCTCTGTTTTAGCTGATTAAACACTGAAATGATTCAGCAAGGAGAGCAGCCAGGACCAGGACTACAGTGAGATGGGTGGGGCACTTGCTCAGGTATGGAATTTAAGGGAGCACCAAAAATCTCAATAATCAAGATAAACAATACGTTAATGTAATATTTTAGATCAATAACAGTGCCATGGCAAGCCTCATTGGAACCTGTCACAAAAGGAAAATCTTTTTTAATACTGATCTTATCTTTATTTAAAATTTTGATATTTTGTTTATCACGTATTTTTTAATTGATTTTGACTTTTTTGAATTATTGAAATAAAACATTATTTATATTGATCATTGAATTTTGGACATCCCCTTAAAGCCTTAAGATTTGCACCAAGGTAAGTGCCTTCTTCACTTCACCTCAGTACCAGCCCTGGAATAACTTACCTTCTGTTACAAGCCATATATGAACATTACTGCATCTTGTTCTTCATAAACAGGGGCCCCCTACAACAACTTTAATTATTTCTATTATAGTTATCATTTGTGTGTGTGCCTTTTCTTTTCTTTTGTTTTGTTTTCCGAGGAAGATTAGCCCTGAGCTATCTGCTGCCAGTCCTCCTCTTTTTGCTGAGGAAGCCTGGCCCTGAGCTAATATCTGTGCCCATCTTCCTCTACTTTATATGTGGGACGCCTGCCACAGCATGGCTTGCCAAGCGGTGCCATGTCCGCACCCAGGATCAGAACCAGCGAACCCCGGGCCGCCAAGAAGCAGAACATGCGCACTTAACCACTGGGCCACCAGGCCGGCCCCAGTGTGTGCCTTTTCTAAGTGATTGATACCATTTTAATAATTTATTCTAGGCAGTGACTGGAGAAGTTGGCAATTTTCTTTTTACATAAGAGAAACAGGAATCTCTGAAAGATGAAAATAACCTGACAAGGGATATACTTCATGCACATTGTATTGTTAAATGAGATAAAGGGGAACACAAGAAAAGAAAGAGAAGAAGGAGAGAGAAAGACATGGAAAAAGAGAGGAGGATAAATACATACCCCAGGGATTTTCAAACTCAGAGTACAAAAGACTCATCTGGTAAATTTGCTTAAAATGTAGACTCTCAGGCTGGTCACTACAGACTGGAATTAAATAAGGCCTAGGGCAATTCCCAGAATTTGCGTTTTAGGTGATTCTGATCCAGGTGTTCCAGGGACCACACATTGAGAAACATTGATGAGACGCACCCATTTTGGTAGAAACCGGGCTGCATATCTGGAACGTATTCTATCATAATCCCCACTAAATAACCTTAAGGGTAAGAATTAATGCTCCTTTCTTTACATGTGAGGAGAAGTCCAAGATGGTAAGAACATTGCAAACTCACATGTTGAGTGAGTGGAAAACTCAGAATTTGACCCAGATTTGTCCAATTCCAAATTTCAGCCTCTTTCCACTGTACTTTCATGAAAAAGGAAAGGGACACATTTGACCATGAGCGCTACCACATACCAGGGACACTTGATTGTATCAAGGAATCTAAATCAGCTGAAATGTGAGTGGTCAGCAGCTGCAGTGACAGGCAGCTAGGGCAGATGTCAGCAGTGTGCACATGTGAGGTGTGCACAGGTGAAGGAAAAAGTAACAGAAACGTTGGAGTGGGGTGCAGAACAGTTCAGGAGATGGGCAGAAAGTAAGGTTTTGCACATGCAATGGTTTTACTTTGTAGTTTAAAATTGAAAATAAGTGTAACCATTATGTCAATGCTAGCTATTACATGAGCAAAAGACATATTTATAGATATAACAATAATTTAGTTTGATGAGAGAAGAACAAAATCTTGGAATGAGCCTGTTTTCTAGTTTAAACCTACATCTCTGGATGTATCCCCATTCTGCCTTTCTGTGCCGTCTGTCTCTGATCCTGAACTCAAGCTGTTCTCACTGGGCCAGTCTTCTGTTTTTATATTCTTAAGTCAGAACCTGCTTGAAATCCAGCTCCCCCAGGGAAATCGCTCTGGTTAACTCAGTGTCATCCCATATGCCCACCCAACCTTCACTTGTCTTTATACATTTAATACATAGCATATTTATCATTTATGTACCCATGCCTGTGTTGTTTGGCCTAATAATGTATATAGATCATAGCTAGATTTGCAAACAGACTTTCCATTTCTGGAGGTGTCTAAATATTCTAAAACTTAACTACAGAAATTCTATCACCTATAAAATGCTATATGTCATGAAAAAGGTCAATGAGCACTTACTGAAGAGAATATAATAAAATGGCTACAATTTTGTAGGACAATGTGTCTGAAATGCCATCACTCACCTGTCACTGAAGTGAGTTTTTCTCCCTAAGGAATATATTTATAGACTTCTAATAATCAATAACCAATAGATTCTTGCTATTCCTCTTGATCTGGTTGGGAGTAGGGGTAGAGGAGAGAAGTATAAGATATAGTCTTGAGAAATTTAAAGTCTTATTGAGGAAATAAAAACCAATGCCCATAATTTCAAGCCTAGTTACATTGAATCTGCAATCAGGATAGAGGAAAGAGGCATCAATAAGACCTCAGGAGTCATCTTGGATGAGATGGGAACACTGCTAGGCAGGATCTGATTGAGGGTAAAAGAGAAGAAACTGGGGCTAAAACACAGAGAGAAGTGAAGGCTGGACACAGAGCCAGGGGTTCATCAGCCTAGACAGGACTTAAAGTCATGACAGGATGTAATGGGGAGACTATGCGTGGAGGGGAGTTTAAAAAGAAAATGAATGAGAGAATAGGGAAGAGGAGATTATAGTTATAGATCTCACATCCCAGGATTCTGGCTAAGAAAGGAAAAGGCCATTGCGGGCAACTGATAAATGTTTTCTAGAGAGAAGTGACTTGAATGACTTTGAAGATCGAATACGAAGAGCCAGTAGTTAAGGAAGAGAAGGGAAACTAGGGCAGTGAGTTCCCAGAGGAAGGAGGCAGGGGTGGGCCATAGAACATAGTGGTCGAGAAAGCTTTAGAGGGCAGAAAAAGCCTTAGAAGGAGGATATGGATGCAGCGATCTGCTGGGAAAGTTGGAGGCACAGGAGGAAACTTACCCAAGATGGTTCCCATCATTTTCATTGTGTGGGAGGTGAGATCAGCTCCTGAAGGCAACAAAGGAGTATGGGTAGACGGGAATGTTCTGGTTAACTGTGGTGGCGAGTTTTACAGGGTGTCAGTGCCATCTTCATCGCCTATGGCTGCACTATGCTATGTGTGTTAAATCCCACATAAATTATTCTTACATAGTGAGATTATAAATTTTATATAAAGAAATAGCAACAGCCTCCCCTTCAAGATCATAAGTGTAAATAAAATAAAGTCTAGGTATATTTAAAGATCAAGAAATCCCAGTTTTCATTCTTTTATAATCTTTTATATTCTATGAGTCAACCAACTTTTTAAAAAAAATTTGCTAATTTGGGTTGTCATTACACAATGTTTTGAAATGAAAAGCCAGTGATGTTGGTGAGTTGGGTTGGCAGAGCTTAATAAATGACATATAATTTTCACAAATAATATCAGAGAGCTAACATTAACTTCTTAAAAGTAACCATATTTTAAAGTATGGAGCAACCGTAGTTTAATTGAAAATCTCTATGGCCTCCCATATATCAGGAAGTTGTTCATCAACTACGTAATGAGGAGAAGCACCTCTGGGCATAAATGTAACTTTTGGATTTAAGCCAAAGGACAGGTTACTAAAGACTAGGACAGCTTATTTCCCTCTTTTCCACGGGAGACAGAAACTATGAAAGGTTTAACTTAGTTACCCTTGCTGGGGCTACAGGAAAATCCACTCACAGAGAAGGGAGAGAAACAACTAATTTTAAGTTTAAAGGGCATGTACTCTTATACCAATCTTGGGGAAATTTGTAGCAAATTTCTAAATAATAATTGGCCAACTAGGAACTGAATTTCCTGTTTCTTTTTCTTTTTACTTTCCTTAAAGAATTGCTTCATTATGCTCTAAAAGTATTGTTAATGTCAGGGAAAAGTGTCCCAATTGCCTCCATTTCGGTGAAGAGGGAGATAAAAGATGCCGTGCTCAGCTGAGGCTTCTCAAATCTCCAGTTTCATGTGTTTAGAATCAGTCATCGAACTCCCTGAAGCACAAAAACTAGTCATCCTCCTAAGCTGCTACTTCACCAAGAAAGCTTCAATTATCACAAATTCTAGTTGCTCCAAGAAAGGGAGAGGGTCACTTACAAAACATTCTACTGACTTGAGGTTTATAATTTACTCGCCTGGCGATTACTTATGCAAAACGTTCTGACAGTCCCCAGACGACTTGAGCGTTCACCTTTTCAAAGACTTTATAAACTCCCCTGGATCCTAGATGAGGGAGCTATTCCCCTGGGGGCACATCAGAGTTTGATGCAAGGACTGTTTTCATTTCTTAGTACTGAAAATGCCATTTCTTATTTGCCCTAGGTTTCCCCTCTCCCTGGTGCACATGCATGACAACGAGAAGGTCTCACCCTAGCAGGCGCCGCCCCTCCCCTTCCTACCAGCAGCACTCCATGCAAATACACTACCCCAGGGAAAACCGCCTTGGAACAACTGATTAAGGAGAATATTAAAACAAAATCTTGCTTCCCCCCCGCCCCCCCAATCTTGTGAGGAAGGGAAACAGCTTGCTTCATTAAAGATTCAAATAGTGGCTAGTATTGCCTTGGAGCAGGCTGACTAGTTTTGGAGTCTCTTATTTAGCCAAAATGCAAATTACAATCTCGCCCAAAAGGCTGGAATTTGGGCAAAGAATGCTGTTCAAGAAAATGGAAAAAACTATATAACAGCAGACATTGTCACTCAAAATCTTGACTCCTCTTAAATGTTCTGACTAAACACAGCAGGGGGAACATGCCAGCATTGAAAGCCAAAAGGATGCATTGAAGTCTAGCTCCACCCTCTACTAGCTGTGGCTTGATTTAAGATATTTAATCTCTCAGCATGATCTGAAAAGTGAAGATAGTAGAATTTCTTCATAGGATTCTGGTAAATTTGAAGCAAGATAACACATGTAAAACAACTAGAACAACTGTCTGGCACACAACTTGATATTTAATAAATGTTAACTACATCGTATTAGGAATGTGCTTTTGGGAATTGGGTGAAAAAATCCCTAACTTGAAGCTCTTCTTTTTTTTAATACGATAATTTTTTTATTGAGGTATAATTGATATATAACAGTATATTAGTTTCAAGTGTACAACATAATGATTCAATATTTGTGTGTGTTACAAAATGATCACCATAAGTCTACTTAAGATCCATCACTACACATAGTTAAAAATTTTTTCTTGTGATGAGAACTTCTAAGATCTACTCTCTTAGCAACTTTCAAATATGCAGTACAGTACTATTAACTATAGTTACTATGCTGTATATTATAGCCCCATGTCTTATTTATTTTATAACTGGAAGTTTGTATCTTTTGATCCCTTTCACTCATTTCACCCATCCCCCAACCCTCACCTCTGGCAACCACCAATATGTTCTCTGTATCTATGAGTTCCATTTTGGGGGGTTTTATTTTTTTAAGATTCCACATACAAGTGAGATCATATGGTATTTTGTCTTTCTCTGTCTGACAATAATTATTTCACTTAGCATAATCCCCTCAAGGTCCATCAGTGTTGTCACAAATGGCAAGATTTCCTTCTTTTTTATGGCTGAGTAATATTCCACTGTGTATACGTGCGTATGTGTATATATATACACACACTACATTGTCTTTAACCATTCGTCCATCAATGGACACTTAGGTTGTTTCCATATCTTGGCTATTGTAAATAATGCTGGAATGAATATGAGGGTGCAGGTATCCTTTTGAGTTAGTTTTCATTTTCTTTGAATAAATACCCAGAAGTGGAATTGCTGGCTCATATGGTAGTTCCATTTTTAATTTTTTGAGGAATCGCTGTACTGTTTTCCATAGTGGTTGTACCAATTTACATTCCCACCAACGGTGCATGAGGGTTCCCTTTTCTCTACTTCCTTGCCAACACTTGTTACTTCTTGTCTTTTTGGTAACAAACATTCTGACAGGTGTGAGGTGATACCTCATCTTGGTTTTGATTTACGTTTCCCTGATGATTAGCTGAAGCCCTTCTTCATATAATAATTATTTCACAGAAATGACTACTTATATCCACAATATGATCTCTGAGACTGATCTTAAGTGACACTCCTTTCTTTTGTCTTATTTTAAAAAATTTAAAGCCTACACAAACGTAGAGAGAACTATACAGTTCATCCTCAGTTTTGGCAACTGTCATCTCATGTTTCACCTGTCCTCCCTGCCACTTCTCCTCTCCCAAGATTATTTTGAAGCAAATCCCAGAAATAATATCATTTCATCCATAATATTTCAGTATATCTTTAAAAGATGTGGATTTTTAAGAAAAGACATAATACTGTTATCATACTTTTAAAATTAATAGTAATTCCTTAATATCATCAAATATCTAGTAGAAATTCAAATTTCCTCAACTGTCATATTCATGGTTTTTTTCCTACTGGTTTGTTGAATCAGGATCTGAATAAGGGACGTTATTGAATTCTTGATTATCCTGAGGTACAGCTCATACAGAAAAGGCAGGAAAATTTCTTCGTTGCTTTCCTTTATTTATTTCAAAATACTGAGTTGGTTCACTAGCATCTTGCATGGCGGCCATCGAGGGGTCTATTTTCCTAAGTATCATTATTAACTTGTGTATTTTAACATATCTGATGTGTTTCAATCAATTACAGATACTATTTTAATTGATGATCAAATTATTCTATCTTTGGTTAGTAAAAGCTGTTCAAATTGACTCCTAAATCCTTTTTACACAAACCTAGCCATCTCTATAGGTTCCTTGCTTTCCACCTCATCTTTTATTTTCTGCCTCAGCCCAGGTTAGAGAATCAACCATTTCTCCAAGGACTCTAGCTCCTTTTGGGGGAAATGTCATTTAGATACCACAGTCTGCTTGCTAGGGGTGTTCATGGCTATGCATTGTTAAGCCTTTTCAGTGGACAGAGCTGGGAAATAATTTTTTTTAAAATAAAACACATCACAGATTCATAAGGATATTGTAATTCAGATCCAGGACTAGAGGGTTTCTATTAACCACATTCATCTTCACTGATCCTCATCTTTATTTTTCTTCTCCCATGTCCAAAATTCCAGTTCTCAAAGAAACCAACATAATTACTTATCTGTTTTATCTCATATACCAGTCTCAGGATCACAATATGATTACTACCTCCAACAATATATTTATAGTAAATAACTTAAATTCTTTTTGTATTTCTTTTGTTCTTAGGGTGTATGCCTCTAAGTATATATATAGTGAAATCACCATGGTTTAAAGTTTTAAGTTCTTTTCTATGTGGTTATATCACCAATTTGTTACATAGTTAGGTTTCTTGTTTCACTTGCTTTTGACCTTTAGGAATTGCTTTTTACATTTAATTCTGTTTTATAATTATTTAAAATATTTACTTGCTCCAAATTCATATTTACAAAAAAGGTATATTCAGGGAATTCTAATTTATCTACTTGTCTTCATCTTCCCTTATAAGAATCATATTTTATATTTAATAGTTTACCCATTCTATTTTTAATATAAGCAAATACGCCTCCTTAGAAGAATGACAATGGTAGTAGGCTGTACGTACATTTGTCCATCCTCTTTATTTCAGTCAATAGTTCCTGCCTCATATAACTTTCATATATTATACTATAACAATTGCTTATGCTGCCTAAGACGGTGCAATGATTATCAGACATTGCTGTTACCCACGCAACATTCAGCAATGTAGTCTAATGAAGAAAGATCCCACTTCATGTCAAAAGACCCACTAATGATTAGTTTTTTTTTTTTTAAATTTCTTTTTCTGCTTTATCTCCCCAACCCCCACCCTGTACACAGTTGCATATCTTAGTTGCAGGTCTTTCTAGTTGTGGGATGTGGGACGCCGCCTCAACGTGGCCTGACGAGTGGTGCCATATCCATGCCCAGGATCCGAACCCTGGGCCGCAGCAGTGGAGCGCACGAACTTAACCACTCAGCCACGGAGCCAGCCCCCTAATGATTAGTTTTAAAGCATACCTTACACTTTTATTTAAGGTGTCAGTGTTAAAAAGGAGCAATCATAAAGCTCTTTCTCTTAAAAGTTGGCTGTTTCTTTTAGAGTCAATGTTGTATTCTTTTATGTGAAAATCTGCTGAAAATCTGTATATGATTTTTCTTCTCCCCTTTAGGCATTTGTAAGAGCAAATATCCCACTAATTAAAATCCTGATATATCTGTAAAGAGCTCTAGAGTGCACCTAAGTTATTTTTCTTTTTACCAGGCTCTTGTTTGTAGAAACTTTATAATGGAAAAATTTGGAGCCAGAAGAACTAAATAGAAATCTTAGCAAAGTGGCTAACTAGCATGATGACTTTAGACAAGTCACTTCACTTCTTAGAACTTCAGTTTTCTCATCAGTCAAGAGGAGATAATAATGCCAAAGCCAGAGTGTTGTTGTGAGAAAGAAACAGTTATTTGAATGCAACATATAAACCCCACAGCACTCTGCAAATGTAAGGCATAATAAACAGGGAATTAAATGGCTGGTTTACTCAAATCCAATCTTAAAGCTTTAATTTGTTTGTTTAAAACGATGGCAACAGCCGACTATGAATGAGAGCTTTACAATCATCCAAGCTGCCGTCTGGAAGCTGACTTTTTGCATGAACAGAACTCAGTTATAAATATCTGTCTTTGGATTTGACATTCAATTCTGAGATGAATCGAACATGCTTCAGAATGTTAATCTGACATCCAAGAGCTAAAACTCTGAAAGTACATAAAACATTTTGGAAAAAAAGGCAACCTGTTAATCTCAAGCGACTTTTAATTCCAACTCTGATTATTCAATGTAGAAAATACATCTTCAGATAGAAATTCATTTCTGAAAATTCACCTCGAAAGCTTTTACGTAATCTAAGTTGGAGAGAAAAATGCATCTATATTTTATGTTAAGGGAAAATAAAACACTGAAATTTATCACTTTTTCTCTTGAAACTTTTTAAACTGATATAAATTTCATTAAAGAAAGAATATTATACTATGTAACCTTTTAAATGTGATTCAACAAATAATAAAGCAACAGGAATAAATAAGAGATTTATGTCACTGCATTAAAAATCAACTATGTTCATGGTTGCCTTTTTTGGCCATTCAAACCATACTCACTAAAATTGTTCCTTCTTGCCAATGAACTCTGAGTATGGTTCCTGTTTGTAATTGAAGCTTAAGAAATCTGCTTCTCTGCTTGCTTTTAAACAGAAATCTGCTTTAGAGAGTGCACGTTGAAGGGATATATCTAAGTTCATGTGTAAAAATAAAAAGCAATACCGTATACAAATTTTTTAGCTCTAAATTTCATAGTTGCCCATTATTTTCTTCTTTCTACTTAAATCCTGCACGCTGCCAAGAGTTACATGTCTATTTCACCAATCCACTTATGAACCATGAACGGCTCACTGCAGGAGGGAGGCCAGGGGATTCTAGTTATGTAAGTTTTCAAATACACCCAAAAGCAGTGAGAACAGGTCAACGAGCTTCCACATTTCCATTACCCAGATTTAACAATATCTAAAACTTGCCACAGTTACATCGTCTTCCCTTTATTGCTTTTTAAAGCAAATTTCAGACTTGAGGCACACTTCAACACGCATTCTAAAATGGACACACATTTTCTTACACAACCACAAAGTCATTTCGCCATAACAAAATTGCCAATGGTTCCTTGATTTCATCTCTTACCCAGTTCATAATCAAAATTTCCCAATTGCTTCAAAATAGTCACCTGTTGGTATGTTCAGATTAGGATCCAAACAAAGTCTACACATTCCATCACATCTCCAAAGCCTGTTTTCATCCAGAAATGTGCCTCCTCTGCTTTCCTCCATCCCACTGACATGGGGTTTCTCTTGTGGGAGAAACCCTCCCTTTCTTTAAAATACACATTCCTTAAGTGCCTATTTCTTGCCAGGTGCTTTTGTATTTATTATCTAATTTAACCTCCAAATATCCTCAGGAGGTAATGTGGCAGATACGGGGACTTGTCTACCAAAATCTGAGCTTTCTCTCCATGGTATGAAATTGTTGCTGGGAAGCAGCTTCCCACAGATGCCTTACCAAGGAGTGATCATCTGAGCCAGGTGGGTCAAGTCTTTAGTTTTAGCATTTCCCAGAGCTTTAGACCAAGTTTCTCTTGGCCTGGACTAGAGATTGGGCCCAATGAAAAAATGCCCTCAGTAACGTCCCCTCACCTAAGGAGGTGCTCCCTGCAAGGGAATTTTTGGGCATATTGGTTGATAGACACATCCTCCCAAGACAAAGTTCCTAACTCCCTTCTCTCTGCTAAGATGCTGTGTCACATTTCTGTTATATCACTTCTCATAATTTAATTGTAATCATATCTGCCTTCAACCCACTACATGGTAAATTCCAACAGGCTAGAAAATCTCCCTTATTCAACTTTGAATCTCCAGGCTTTAGCACAGTGCCTAGTATATAACAATTTTTGGAAAGAAAAGAAATGAAATGAATTGGTTACACATCCCACTTTTAGAATATGTTTAAGAGGCAGGTGTACCATTTATCCGAGAGGAAGCCCTCTAATGCACTCGCGACAAAATCACAGCATTAGAGAGGAACGGAGGCATGGAAAGCGGGGATACACAAAATTTATGAAGGAAACAAAGGGAAAGGGTGGTGGGGGGAAAGAGTCGAAGGGAAAATTTTATACTTTCACAGAGGAAATGTCTCTGAAATACTAAAACATAAAGCAACCCAAACTGTAGTTAATAAGAGGCCACGGATCCTCTGCTTTGTCTTTGCACAGGGACATCTCTGGCTGATTCATGGTTAAGCCATTTTTCAGTATTACCAGGGTTGAGATAACACAATTCAAATCAATGTTTAACAGTCTTTATTGTTTAGAAAGTCAAACACAAATCCTTTACACTTCGGCTTTAGTACATTTCTTCTTATTCCATTATGAGAGGTGAGCAGCTGGCTGCCATGCTAAGCAGATCTCTTTATATACTCTGAGACCCTCCAAATACGCACTGCTTATTCCAATCTTTAAAATATGCAGCTCTCTTCACACCCTTCCTTATGCATCCTGTTAGGAATGCTGCTTTATGTAATTCATCATTTTAAATCATCCATTTTTGCTACATTCCTTAACTTCACTCTCCCCAAGCCTCTTCTGTTAACGTCTCCAGTTCAATTTACTACATTAACTTCATCCCCTCTCAAATTGACATTCTGCTTTCCACATCTTAACAGAAGGGCTTATTTTAGAATAATAATTTACCTTATATTTCATTTCTTGTTTTGAAGTGTCCAATGATAAAATTAAAACAGTCCCAATCAAAATCATGAAACCAACCTGAAAACAGCCTCCATATGTCTTGGGAAGATTCGTCTTCCTGAAGATGTGCTGATGAATGTTTAGCACAAATTAAACCTCACAAAATCATTCCTTAATTGTTTCTACAAGTGTTCCATAGTGTGTTCTGCCATCATGTCACCTCTGATACTTGGGAATGGTAGAGCCGTTCTGAAGCAGAATGATATCAATTCTAACAACCCTGCTTACAACTTACAAATCTGGGAAACACTTCTGGGAGGTGAAGTGACTGGTTCTGGGAAAAGAGTCCAGCAAGAGTGTTTTCCACAATACAATGCTGCTTATTATAACGTTTGTTATACTACTTTCATTCACTACTACCCAAGTTTTGACAGATAAACCTAGTGGTAAAATAGAGCTAAAATGAAAATGCCTTCTTTAGCCTTAGAAATTAATGGTAAATAACAACGACAACAGTACAATAGCTAACCCATGCACTCACTACGTGCTGGTACTATTATAAATACTTTACACATGCTAACTCACTCAATTTTTAGAACACTTTCGTGAGGTATACAAGAGTATACCTCACATGGTACACACGATACAAGGTGTGTGACCATGTGCAAGTTACTTAACCTATCTGTACCTCAGTTTCCTTGTCCAGAAAATTGAGATAATAGTAGTCCCTACTTCATAGGGTTGTTATGAGGAAAAGAAATAATTCATGCAAAGAGCTCCAAGATGTGCCTGGCGCAGAGTGAACACTTGATGAATTTTAGCTATTATTTTCTTATTAGTTCTAACACACCCTATCAATTTTATCTCTTATAACTGCACAGCACAAAACTTCTATCCACACATATTATGCTCTTTCATATCTCTATTGTTACCCTCTGCCTGGATCATCTTTCCCCTAATTCCCTCCAGGAAAGGCTTCTCATCCCTCGAAGTTCTGCATAAATTTTCTTTTTTCAGCAATGCCCTCTCTGGTTGATAGTCTCCAGAGAGGGCGTCCAACAATTTCTCTGGCCCTTTATGCTTATACAACTCCTCATGCCAAGGGTGGGCAATGCAATGCCCTCCCACTGAATCTGGGCTGGCTTTGGGACCGGTTTGGGCCACAGAATGTGGTAGAAGTGCATTCTGGAACTCTCAAACCCAGGCCTTTACTTCCTGCTCTTGGAACCCAGTCACCATGCTATAAGAAGCCCATGCCACACAGAGCCATTACATAGGGGGGAACCAAGGAGCACTGGTTGACAGCCTAAGTTGAGCTCCCTGCTGACGCCAGTGCAAACCCTCAGCCACATAAATGAGCCATCTTGGATGGTCCAGCACAGTCAAGCTCCAGAAGACTGCAGCCCTAGGCATCACCAGGTACCCAGTTGAGCTTAGTCAGCCCGTAGAAACATAAGAGATAATAAAATAATAAAATGATACTGGCTTGAAATGATAATAAAATGGTCGCAAGCCGCTATGTTTTGGTTGTTTTATTACAGCGGTAATGCAGGTTGTCTATTACAGCAATACCAAAACATCATACACAAGACCCTCGAACAGCGTAAGTCTTTCTTGGGCTAAGCTCTCACAATTCTGTTCTGTAATTTAACAAATTGTATTGTAATTATTGATTTTTATGTCTGTCTCCTTTACTGAGAGTCTCAAGACTAGTAACTATGCACTTAAGGAAAAAAAAATTCAGAATAAATTCCAAGAATAGGTAGAACAAAGGTGTAACAAACTAGAAAAATTCAGAAATCACCTTCAGCCCATGATCTTGGCAATCCCTAACCCTTTGTAGATTTGAAGTAAGTTATAGAAAGGGTAGGATTGTCACCCCAAAACAATGATCGGATGAATTAATATTATCATTTCTATCTAGATCTCTATTTACATGCCACCTTCTTCTGATAATTGAGAGAAAGAGAGAGAAGATAAAAACAAACGAAACAGAGAAAGTGCCCAAAGTTAGCCAAGATTGTTTTGCTTGTTTATTTCTATAAGAAGATCAAGACAGAGATAGAATTTCTTCTATTAGCCAGCACAATTTTTTAGAGGCTGCCTCACAGAGTGGTTATAAATGTGCACTCTGGAGTCAGGAGGCCTGGGTCTTAATTTCAGCTTCACAGTGTGGGCTTGCATCCCACCTACACATTTGGGTGGCAACTCACTTAACTTGCCTGTGCCTCAGTCTCCTTATGGATAAAATGGAGATAATGAGAGTACCCATTGCACAGGCCCCTGTGAAGGATTAAATGAGTCAATATGTGTAAAGCTCATAGCATGGTGCCTGACAATCAGCAAGACTGGTTAGCTGATGCTGCTTTTCCTCCTGCTCCGCCTCCTCCTTTTACTATCATAAAGACATAGTAATGAAGACAGTGTCATTTTAGAGCACAGAAAGACAAAGAGGCCACTGGAACTAGACAGTAAATAGTACTTGACAATCAGCTCTCTAACCTATGCTAGACACAAAATAAATTCCTCAGAAAATTTTGCTTATAAAGCACAAAAACTTCATAACATTTTAAAGAAAAAATATATAGGAGAATGTCTTTAATAGCTTGGTTTGTGAGGGGAAAAAGCCATAAAGCGGATACAAAAAGGACAAATCATTAAGGAAATGATTGTTAAATTTGACCACACTAAATTTTTAAAATTCTGTGGAAACAAACAAACAAAAAATACCATAAACAAAGTTAAAGGACAAGCCAGGCACTGGGAAAAGAAATTTGTCAGGATTAGTGCCCAAAAAATACAAAGAACTCCTACTAATCAATAATAAAAAGCAAATAACCCGATACAAAATGGGCAAGATGATAAACAAGCTCACACAATGGAAATGCAAATGGTTAATAACATAATTCAACAAAACTCCAGGATAATATGCCCCTTAATTAAAAAAAATAGGATATTACCTGCTTTGTAATTGGCTCCTAGTCCTCTGCCTGGACCCTGAGCTAAAGTTATCTTCTGAATAGGAAGAGGAGGATGTGAGTGAATCAGGGAGATGAGAGGAGAAAGTTAGGTCCCCCAATCTCTAGAATTTTTCCATCCCAATCTTTCAAGATCAGGCTGATTGGAGCCATTAACTTTTCAGTAAGGTAACCTAACATTCTTATAATAATTGAATTCTTTGAATCCCACTTGTTATGGGAATACCATGTTTTGCTGATGTTTTACAAGAAGAAGAAGAAGAAGAAGAAGAAGAAGAAGAAAAACATCATCGTCTTAGTAAAGGCTGGACATAGCTATGGGAGATTCTTACATATTGGAACAGCCCCTTGAGGTAGGTTTGATTATTATCCCCATTTTGCCAATGAGCTACAAAATGGTGATGAGCCCAAGGTCACCTAGAAGAGTCAGGATCCAACATCTGGCTCTTAACCACGTGTTATTATTGCCTCTAAACATACGACATAGGAAAAGATGCTCAATCTCACTAATAATCAGGGAAATCCAAAACTACAACATACCATTTCACACCATATACAGAACGACAAACATTTACTCGACTGACAACAAAGAGCACTATGAGAATGTGGAGCAATGGTAACCTATAATCTTCTTGAGGGCTTAGAAATTGCTACAAACACTTTCAGGGGCATTTGCTAATATCTACTAAAATGGAAGATGTACATTCTCTATGCTGCAGCAGTTTCACTTTTAAATAAATAGGTAGAGAAAATATTTGCCAAGAAAATAAGTAGAGAAATGTTGATTTCAAACATATTTGTAACAGTAAAAAATATGTATTTAATAGCATAGATAAATTCCCACAAATGAAAGGCTATATAAATCTGGTATAGTCATAAAATGGAATACTATTCAGCAGTTGATATGAATAAATTGGAACAACTAGCTTCATAATAGATGAATCCTAAAATAATAGTATCAAATTAAGAAGTGAGTTGAAGGATGACACAACTGGCTACCATTTATATAAAGTTAAACAACATGAAAAAAGAGCATATATATTCTTCAATGACATGTGAGTGTATAGTAAAGTGCACAATCATGGAGCTGATAAACACCACATTCCAAGGCATGGCCACCTCTAGAGAGAAACGCATGAAGCAAGGGCACACGGGAACTTTAACTGTATCTGTAAAGTAGTGCTGGCTTTCAAAAAAACATAACTAAGGCAAATATGTTGAGATTTAATGAAACTGGGTGGCAGGTGCATGGTGGTAAGCTAGTTTGTATACTTGTCTCTACACTTAAAGTATCTCATAATAAAAATATAAAAACAAATGAAATGTGGCGTGCCAGAGAATATTCCAAAAATAAACAACAAAGGAGGCGATTTACATATATTTCATCAAAATCCTTTTCTGAGAAATGCATTGCTTTACAGGAGCATCTGTTGCTCTGAGTCTAGGTCTTTAATTTTGATGGGCCCTCCCTCCCTTTAGAGATTTGACAAAATAAATTGTTTTTCCCACAGTAATGACATTTACGGTTTTACATAAAACAACAAAGTAAGAGAAATCTCAAAACACAAATTATGATTAACAGGAAAATAAAATTAGGGGCCAAATGTTTATGAAAATATCAGCAATATGTTTGTCCTCACCTGGCAAAATATGCTGCAGGACAGTTAACAGCAGGTGAAATACAAAAATAAAATATGTTTTTACCACCTTATTAGAGAGCGTTGGTAGTTTCTACTCTATGCAGAAGAGAAAACACTCAGGGTTAATGATTTTGATTCAGGTGGATAACTTCAAGCTATGATTAAAGCCTCTGGAATATCAAAAGATAAAAGCTCAGGGACAAGAAAAGTCACTTCGTGTCCGACTATGAGTTCACTGGTCCGTTACTCTGTGCATTCTTATCCCGCCACCTAAGTTCCAGAATAAACAGTGATCTAGTTACAAATTCTAAGATTCAGGGATAGGGAAGAACAGATCAAGAAGTATGTCATGAAGACAACTCAAGATTTCGGAAAAACTCTCTTTTCTATCTTTGCATTTCTTGCGATTGAATTATCCCCATTCCCTTTATAGTTTATTCAAAATCATATGTCTTGGTGTTCACATGCTGACACCGTAACACCACACTTAAGCTAAGTCATTAGTGGCAATCTAAACTACATGAAATGTGGCCAAAACAAAAAATATACATAAAAAACACAAGAGCAATCAAACTGCAAAGCACAGAGTTCAATTTAGTCTTATTTTACACTGAAGGCTAAAAAATTTAATTATATTATATCCCAGACTAGTACAGATGGAAGTTGTTTAAAAAAGCATAGACATAAAATCTGGAAGTATCAGTAAAGGAAGATGTGGGGGGAAAAATACAAATTTGTCACAGAAAGTTTGGAAAACCTAACAATCAGGAGCCATTTACAACATGAGCAAAGAATCCATCATATCTGAGTAACTCACAAGAATGCTACAGTGTTTACGATGATTCATAGCCATGGCCTGGAATTTTCAAGAAAAAAGTACATGACATTTATTCAGTATACATTGATTTAGAAGTATAAGAAACGAATTTTAAGCTCCTGATTCTAAAATTCATCTGGAAAAACAAGTATGTAGGAATTTCTGAAAAAAATAAGAAGGGGATTTGTCCTATCAGTATTAAGACACAGTGTAATGAAATAATAATTAAAAGAGTAAGATAACGTCACAAGAAGAGACAATCAGACTAATGGAACAGAATTGTCTCCAAACGCATAGTAGGAAATAGAAGTTAGTGATCTTCGACAAGGGCAGCATCAGCAATCAATAAATAATTATCTAATAAACGATACTGAAACACTTGCTCACCTATTTGGAACGCTAGCCATTGAGGGGAATTTATATTCCCAACTCAAACTATACATTAAATCAATTTCAGAAAGGAAGACTTAAAAAAAACTTTAACAAAAGGTCTCCATTTATTTAATGGAGGGAGGACTTGAAGTAAAAAGAAAAATGTTCAAAAAAAGAAAAGCATATTTTTTCAAAATGTAAATATCTTTTTAAAAATAATTATAAAAGTAATATGTGGGAAATTCAGAAATCTTAAAATGCATGAAAATGAAATAAGAAAGCTTGCTGATTTCGTTACATTTTAGAGTATATTCTTCATTTTTTGTTATGCTAAAACTAAGCTCATATATATATATATATATATGAGCTTTTCTTTTTTATTATTACATAAATGGGATCATGGTTGCTTTGTAATCTAAAATCTTCAATTTCTTTATTAAGCAGAAGTTTCCATGTTAATAGATACTGATGGACATTGTTATCATCATTATTCAATGACTGAACTATATCTTATTTCATGAAAAGGTACCTTTTGGAATTAAAAACAAACAAAAACTTTCTCTTTCAACTACCTGACTTCAAAAGCCAATTTTGGAAGTCTTCTTTGGTTTCTCTTTTAGATTTAATAATTTAAAAACTCCTTAGATTAATGGGTGACTCTGGCTCAGTAGAGTCACTCATGTTCTAAAAAGTGCTGAGAAGCAAAGAGCATTTATATATTTCCATATATTATCTCTATGCATTTATTTTACTTTCTTTGAAAACTAGCGAAGTTGGATTTTTTAAGTATTTATTAGTCATTGGTGTTTCTTCTTTTCTAAGTTATCCCTTCATGTTCTTTGATCAAAATCCGACTTGGAAATATTTTCTTTATTGATTTGTAAGAGATCTCCACTATAATGTTTACAAATCTAATAGTTTTCATATATGTTATAAATAATTGTACCTGCTTGTCATTTGTGTTTTAACTTTATTAATTTTCTCCTGTGGGGAAGGTTTCAAATTTAGTCACATTTTTAAACAGTTACCTTTATGGTTTCTACCTTTATTGTCATGCTTAGAAAGATCATCACTATCCCATGATTATGTAAATATCCAATTAAACACTTTCATATGATCCTACGCTTTGTTTGTTTTTTAAATATTCGAGTGGTCAGCCTACTTGAAATTTAGTTTGGTTTGAGGTATGAGACAGAATTCTAACAATGTTTGCCCCCAAATTTGGACATTTGTCCCCAGTGAATGAAATACCTTGAATATACGCCAAATTCTTAGACCTTCTTGGGTTGTTTTGGGCTTACCATTCTGCCATTTATTTAATTAATTAAATTATAAATTGGTCATTTGACTACCTAAAACTTTTGAAGCATAAAAGTAAAAGGCAACTAATTAGAAAAACTCATTACAGAAAATATGAGAGACAAATGGTTGATAGCATTAAGATGATAAATCATACAAGTCAACAAGAAACTACCAAAACTCCAATGGAGGGCAGGGAAAATGGGGCAGGACATGAGCAGAAAAATCATAAAGAAGAAAAAATATGTCTAATGTAAACATTAAAAAGTGATTTTCATCTCTCTAGTAATCAAATAAATCTAAGTTTAAGAAATGAGATAACACTTATTAAACTGCCCAATTAGCAAAGATTGTTTCATAAAATAATAGTTCTTAAAAAGTTCTCAAAGTTGAAAAGGATCTAAGAGGCACTCTTACACTTCCCAGTAAATGGACAGAATCATTTTTTAAAACGACTTGACAGTATCTAACAAGAATCATAAAGTCGTGTCTATCTTTTGATTCAGCAGTTTCCTTTAGACTCCAGCCTAGAAAATAATCTGAAATGTAGTAAAAGATTTATGTACGAAGGTATTTACCCTAGTTTTATTTATACACAAAATAGAAGCTAGGTAAAAATCCAATAAAATCATGAATATATAAATCATAGCACAACTACAGTATGCAATATTCTAGCTATTTAAAACAGCTATTTCCAAAACTGTTTAATGGCATGTAGAAAGTCTTATGATATAACGTTTGGCAAAAAAACAAGGAGGATTTAAAAAGTCTATATATAGTTGGATCCTAATCAGTCAAAACACATGTAGAAAAAAAACTGAAAATAAACACATAACGATCATCTCTGAGAAATGGGATTATGGGTGTTTATCATTTTCTTCATCCTTCATTTCCTTATTTCCAAAGTACATTACAACATGTCTCCATTGTTTTTATGAGCTAGATGGGAATATAAATTTGAGAATAGCCCGTGTTTTTAAGATGGGAAAATTATAAACAAACACATTTATGAGCTGTAAGAAGCAAAAGAGAGAGGGGAGGATGAAGGCTTAAAATAAAGGAATGTTTGCTTCAAGAGCCTGAGGGGAAAGGGCATGAGCAGCACGTGGATAGGCTTGCTCAGGAGGATAGCTCCCCTTTGAGACTTGTGGGGAGGAAGTACCAGATAGGGGCAAATACAGATAGCTTTATAAGCAGGAAATGGGGTTGGAACATTCACGGAGTTCACAAATATTCACTTTCACTACCTAAGTCAAGCATAAGTCAAGCTCATAAGCTGAGACTGAAATGGGTGGAGAGTGATTAGGGAACTTGAGAAGAATGATAACGATTACGAAAAGGGGATGGGAGAGGGAGCTAATTAAAAGTAGCACAGAGAACTGTCCTGGTATTTCTGTAAATACATATGGGATCATGAAATCATTTAGTTCTGGGGACCAAATGCAGTTACCATCTTGTTTATCAGAGAACAATCCTATTAACATGTCGGTGCCATATCTTGATTGATTGCATGAGTAATTGATTGAGGTTTTTTGATTCATTTAACACCATTTAAGCCCGTAACCAGGTCAATTCACAGTCCTCATATTATTTGACACTTTATCAGTATACGATACATTTAGGAATCCCTTATTCTTAAAAATTAGAATTCATTTGTTTCTAGAACACCACTCTCCCTTGATACTTCTACTGCGCTGGGTAAACGTTATAAACTTCTTCGCTGGTGCCCCTTCATCTATCAGATTATAAATATTAAAGTGCTCCAAGGCTCAGTCTTTGTGCTTCTTCCCTAGACTCATTCACAAGGTGATTTCATTAAGGCTCTTGGCTTCAAATACCTTTTGTACACTGACAATTTACATATATATTACACACACTCACACAGTGGTAGTCTCCATCTTTCACCTGAACTCCAAACTCATATAGAACTGCCTACTCTACTTAAATGTTTATCAAATTGTCCACAAGCAAACCTTAAACTGCTCCTCATCCCCAAATTACTTATCCTATTTAACTAAATGGAAACTCCATTCATTTAGTTTTTAGGCTGAAAACCGAGAAGTCATCGTTAATAAGTCTCCATCTCTCCTATCCTTTTCTAATACAGCTGCAAATCCTGTTTACTCTATTTTCAAAACACACCAGGATCTGATCTCTTCTCACCACTTTCCTTCCAGGTCAAGCCACAGCCATCTCTCACCTGGAATGTTGTGGTCCCCCAAGGAGCCTCCTCCCTCATTTCTTACTCCCACAGTCTGTTCTCTCCACAGAAACCAGAGGGATTCATTTTTTTTTAAAGTCAAATCAGATTACTTGCCTGCGCATAACATTCTAATAACTTCCCATTTCACTCAGAGTAAAATCCAAAGTCCTTATGCATCCATAAAGCCCAAAGGGTCTGGCCCCTGCATTGCTCGACCTTGAGTCTTCCACATTTCTCCCCTTCACTCAATACAACAAGCATCTTTCTGCTTCTCAGCTTCAGGGCATTTGCACTTGCTCTTCCTTCTGTTTAGAGCACTCTTTCCCCAGATTAACTCAGGAGTCCTACATCAACTCTGAGAAGGAAGGCCTTTATTTATTTATTTTAATGTATTTTTCCATAGCATATATCCTCATCTCATATATTAATATGTTTGTATATTTGTAAATTTTCCCACCCAAATATAAGCCCCACAGCCAGACACTTTTCTGTTTTGTTCACTTTGATAGTCCCAGGACCTCGGCATCTGCCTGCTATGTAGTAGATGCTCATAAATATCTGCTGAATGAAGAGTGAATGAAATATTTTTCAGTACCAATTACGTACCAGTTTACTGTACTGGGTGCTGGAATAGGAAATTAAGCATTTTGCTCTGAAAATTTCTATGTAGCTCGGGGTTCTTAACCATAAATAATAGAAACTAATCTGGACTATCTATTTTAAAAAGGAAGTTATTGGTACAGTCAACGGGGGTTTCCCAGTCTGATTAGGGAAGGAGGGAGGCAGAGAGCAAGAGGAGCTTTCTTCTGCTTAGGTTTCCATATGGGAGACAAAGAAGGTCTCTAAAGACTCTACTAAGTAGGGGCCTCACCAAATAGAAGTTCAGTGTTTGTCCTAGGCGCATTTTCCAAATGTTTCTTCTCTAAGTAGCAAGACCAAGAAAGCAACCAAACAAAATATCTATCTAAATAAAAGCCCACAATCGTTTTTTTTTTTTTTTTTTTTTTTGCTGAGGAAGATTTGTCTTGAGCTAACATCTGCTGCCAATCTTCCTCTTTTTGTATGTGATCTGTGACCACAGCATGGCCACCAACAGGCGAGTGGTGTAGGTCCACGATCAGGAACTGAAGCCAGGCTGCCGGAGCAGAGCACACTGAACTTAATCACCAGGCCACGGGGGCTGGCCTGTAAAAGCCAAAAAGTTTTAAATATGAAGGTTCAGAAATATTAATGGTACTCTTCTGGATATAATACAGTATATTCTAATTGCCATTCTCTCATTTCATTTCAATTTTTACAAGAAAGCCACCAATAGATGTGGTGTAATTTATGGAAGATTCTTTTTCCTTTCTCTTCTTTATTAGCAACAAAATCCCAAAAGTATGATTTCCAGATTCTCCTAAGAAACATGAGCATACGATGTGTCCCAGACGGTGCTTTCCAATCTTTTACATACAAAAAGGAAGCTTTCACTGTGAAGAACAGTGGGCATTTTCAACTCTGTGGAAAGCACTAGAATGACACATATCTGTCCTTATACATTCACAAGCCAAAACTCTCAATTTCAAAATGGCAAGTCAACTGCCCACCTTCATATTCAGTCTTCTACTAAAATACTAAATTTTATTAATCTTCTGTTGCATATTATTTCTTAATTAGTCAATTATCATAATCAATAGAGCAAATAATAACAAGTGGCACAAAGAGACACAGAAAGAACATTTATCTGCAATATGGCAAAATAGTGTTTCTTGAATCTCATGATATATTCTTTGCCAACTTCTCATCTGACCCTGTTGACTCAACAAATGTATGAAAGGCAATTTTCTCGTCTACTTACATAATCTCCTCAACATTCACTTTCGCATATAAAAGCAGAATAAGTTCATGAAGTTCTTTCTCTTAAACTACATGCAAATAATAAAAATGAGTCAGTATCAAAATCAACCTCACTCCAAATGCAATCACATAAAATAATTGGTCTGAGTCACCCACCTCTAAGTCAAAGATCAAGAGAATATATACCAAAGACAAAAAAGTCAGAAGTTGGCTACAAAACAGTGGTGAGAAAAAGAAAGTTTAACTGTGTATGTGTAGGCATTACCCTGTGTGTGTGTGCATGTGTGAATGTGTGCACGTGTGCGTTGACATGAATGGGTCACATGTCATGTGTGTGTGTGCCAGCATTGGTATGTGGACATGTTAGCCTGATCAAGAGTGTGTGTGTGTGTGTGTGTTTTGGTCTGAGCAAAAAAGAGTGTGTGTGTGTATGTGTATTCACCAGAGCAAGAAAAAGTACGTGTTTGTGTTTGAGGAAGCAAACGTGCATGGGAGGGAAGGAGAGGATTGTATAGGTGTGTGACAGACAAAATGAGCGTGAGTGTGAATGTGTATTGCGCATGTGTGTGTGTGAGCATGTAACAGGCAGGAAGAACTAGAGCTTTTCTTTCCCTGCATACTGTGAAATGGGAATGTTTTCTAAAAAATTATGAAAACAGCGACAGTTTATTAAAACTTGCCTTTCCTACATAAGAGCAGGTACCTCTAAATGTCTTAATTAAACTCAATAGAAATTAGGTGTGAAAAATATCCTAAAACGATTTAGCAGCAGGGCATGGAGAATTCAGTCGATTTAACGTTATCGCTTTATGTTAACAGAATGTGATTTTTCTTCCAGTTTAAAATAACCTGATATAATGAATTATTTTTTCCTTCACTAAATGGCTCTCTAAATCAGTATTGCAATTGATTAATGTCTCTTGATTAAACATCACTTTATTTTAAATTAGGGTTTAACAGATAATTTCTGGTCACAATTAAATCTCTTGCTAGTGTGTTAGTGTTATACATAAACATGAAATACACCCTTGCCAGAAATGTTTCAACTTTTAAAACTAATTACCATGAAGCATTGACACAGCATGCTGGATTATAACTTCATTTTAATTTTTATAACACACTCTGCCTTGCTCTCCAGAGCTGACTGGGTGGGAATGCATCACGAATAGGTCAACAGAAAGGACAGAAATGTTCTCGTCTTCAATGCCGGCCCTAATGCTCATCAGATTTCATAAACCCCAAGATAAACCTGGGAGAGGATAAAATTCATCCAAGGGAGCTGCTCTTCCCCAAAGTTCCAGTTCCAAAAGCCTCTTCATCAGGTGGAAAGTAACAAAGGCAGGTTCTCTTTTTAGAACTCAGCTAATATTTCAGTGTGTTTGCTGTCAGCATCTCCTAGATACGTGTGCCTAAATATATGTACATTTATAAACACACACACACGCATCCACACGCAAAAATTTGTTCCACAATCTAATGCCACCTTGCTTTATTTTTCTAAATCAAAGTCTATCTCTGAGTATCCATTTGCCACTGGAATCTTTAAGTGCCTAGAACACAGTGGTCTCCCTTGTGACATCACCTCCCCATCCGCCATATCATCCATCCATCGCTCACAGGTCCTGTCACCTCCTAGGATCCTCCATGGGAGTGGAGGTGAGCCCCTGCCACTCTGCTCTCTGTTTAATAACCCTGCAACTCTAGGTGGGACTTTTCCACCTTTTTCAAGTCTTGAAACCCCGTTCCCTCTTGGGCAACCCAATCTAATGCCCCCCCAGAGAATAAACCCCAAAAGTTCTTTAGTTTTCTCCTTGGAGAGGGGAGTGAAATGCAAGATGCTCAGACTCAAAAAGTAATTGGCCTCTTCTTCCTGGGTGGAATGGAAAATAGGTACACTTTAGTCAACAGCAGGCAAAATTGCTGAGATTCTATTAATACACTATTTCTGCCTGTGTTTAAAGACTTTCTGGACACTCTGTAGTATATGAATTGTCCTTTTTTCAGACTAACAATTGGACATATTCCTCCAGGTATGTCTCTAGAAAAGGTGTCTAGAGGTTAAAAAAATGTACTTAGAATATTTTTTAAAAATGTAACTAGCATATTGTTGAAAATAAGTTTATCTGATGTTTCCAGACTTTCCAAATGTCCTGAGAGTGTGTATATATGTACATGTATGTGTATGTGAATGTGTGTGTGTGTGTAGGTAAGTCTATATATCATTCAAAATTTTCCATTGATGTGTTTTCCTGAGCTGTAACAGCTTTTTTTAAATAAAAGTTTCAAACTTTTTTATAATAGTTATTTAAAAATCTCTTTTCCAGTTTACTCTGTGGCTTTGGTTTTGTTAATGAGAACTGACATGCAGATTTCATCAAGATTTTCAAGTATATCTGCCTCAAGTTATACAGGGTATTGGCATAACTTTTAATCTCTTCTGACTGTGGCCATAGTCCTTTTCTCACTCTAAAATGTACTTATTTGCATTTCTCTCTCTCTTTCTCTTTTTATTCCATTTACCAAACGTTTATTTCATTGTTTGGTTTTAAACTATACTTTATTCATCAGTTCTACTGTTTTCCTGTTTTCTAACATTAAATTGCTGTTTTGTTTTTATTATTAACTTATTTTTACTCCTTAAGTTCCGTTTATGTTTGTTATTCTGTTTCAGGATTTTTTTTTCCTCCCAAATACCAAGAGTTGAATGTTTCACTCATTTATTTTCAAACTTTATTTTTAAAAAATAAAATCTCTTAGGGTTATGAATTTATCTATAAATACATTTTTGGCTGCAAAGTATAACTTTGATTGCAATTTTCTTCTTTAATTGCTTTCTTAAAAGTCTTTCGTGGTATTTTTTATTTCCTCTTTCACCTGGGGGGAATGTCTGTTTTTTCCTGTGAAGATCGTAAGCCTGGAAAAGAGTTTTGTGTATGGGGGCTCTATCTAAGTCATTAAAACCCTAACGATGTTACTAGCTATTGGTAACTCTCAGTTTATCACTGCATGCCTCTTTTCCGTATTTCTATCCTAGACACAAATACAACACCTCCTACTCACTCTCTCCAGTCCAACCTATCAAAACTAACAGAAGATTTCAAATGGAACGTTTAGCAAAAGTTTCCTACAAAACATTTTTTTCCTTTTTCTACTCAAAAGTACTTCTTGAAGGAAAGACTGGTTCTCTCTGGGAAGTCCTTGCACGGGGCTGGGGAGTGGGCACAAATCCCCAGTGGTCAGAGCGCAGCTCATTCCCTCTCCCTCTGGCACGCCCTCCCTCTCTGTACACCCATCCACACCATTTTTTAGGCAGTAATTGCAAACTGAGTCATTTGGGCAACCAAGGAGATCCTTATAATTGAAATTCTTTAAACTCATTTAGTATCAGAAATGCTCATGTTAATCATTTAAAATATCCTGTTAGACATTTGGGTTTCCTCCAACTAAGGAAGATGAAGTGGTTCAGGAGGCTGGGAACAGGGAAAGGGCTGCTGAGAAAATAAGTAAAGGCTCCAACTCAGACTTCAGCTATTTTTACACTTTATACCCCTTTGTTCAAAAACCACACATGAAACTAAAAACAATACTCTTGCTAAATGACTTCTACTTTTCGTGAGAACATTTCACAGTTTCACAAGCGATTCTTCAGACCTCTGACAGAGCTCAAAACAAGAAGCAATCTTAAGATGTCATTCCTTATCTAGCCATTTTACTAAGATGTACTTTACCCAAGATAGACTAAATGACAACCTGTTTTCCCCCTTGGTACGTGTCAGATAAACTAGCATTCCCAGTTCGGCCTTGACTAGAGTTCTTTCAGAAATGATTAATGATATATTCCAAGCAGAAGTCCCCAAGGAAAACATCTTCTCTTAATTCTTATTATTCTAATGAAATGGTATAGCTCATCATTCATTAATCTGTCTGGAGTGACAAAATAGGCTGCAAGCAAAATAAAAAGTGCCTCTATCACGTCCAAAAAGACAAAGCTGAGATAATTCATTAGCGAGAACATATGCTTAAAATTCACTGTGTTGCTGAATCATACAAGGTTTCCTGTAAAAAAGTAACAGCAACACATACATTATATTCCCCTTTTTTGAGGAAAATGGTTACCTCCAAAGAAGCCTACAGAATTCTTATGGAGTAATTAAAATTCTTGGTTTTCCATGAAAGAAAATTTCCTACGTGATAAATTTCTAAAACATATTGTCCTGAGGTAATGAGGTAAAGAAAAGCCGAGCGAGCACAGTGACTTACAAAGCACAGTGGGAAAGGGTGGTTACTGGGTTTTTGTCCTCCTCCTGATTTCTTATGCCTCCTCTTCAAAGATAGGCATGTGCCTGTCACTCCCATTAACCACGCATTTTGCAAGTGTGAGGCCATTCCACAGTTTATAGTTAAATTAACAGAGTTTAGTGCACCCCTTTTCTCAAAACTAGCTTTTAACTAAAGGTAATAGACTAACATGTAAAACCAATTTCTTCTGGCAAAGTACTTTAAAGTTCAACAATAGCATAAAGGTAATAATGATGAAAACTGTACTATTCTCTCTGACTCAGGACAATCCTAATCATCAGCAGCAGCAACTTAGACCAGTGATCAGGAGAGCTTGGTGGAGTCCTGCACTCATGGAAGGTGCCACTCCCAAGCCACGAAGGACATTTGTGCTCTGAATCCCATCTCCACATCCTGAACCTAACTTCCCTAGACTTTAGAACTTAAATCTGTACCCAAGGCTGGCATGTGAATACCATTTGGCTATAAAAATAGGACAGAGCGAATCTAGATGTCTCCTCTTGAAGCTAAAAGCTAAGATCTCAGATCATCAAGGGTTAAAAAATTAAGTCATTTGAATACCTTTTCCATTCTAAAGAATTATTCTCTTGCACGCAAAAATGAACACATCAAAACAGGAATTCTTGGCTTATGGGAGTACGCCATTCATTACATATACGGCATAATTCCAGTCTTAGACTTTTTGTAAAAATATTCTGAAAAATGGGCTACGAAGATATTAAAGTTCTGTTAGTGATTATATAACCTTGGAGACTGTGAGGGGAAAAAAGCAGGTTTCGGCCTGTGTATGGAAAATTTCCTCTACAGATGGGTTCTCTCAATTTGGGAAGGAAATAAAAAAAGTAATACAAATATCTAGTGTTCAAGAGCTCAAAATTCATAATGAATCAAAAGGTAACTTTGCACTTGGTCATACAGTCCTAGCCAGAGAAATATTCCCATTTACTAACCTCGATTCCATAAGCGAGATGAAGTAGTTGAGGTAATGAGAGGGAGACTCACTCTTCTGCTTGGATCGTGTCCCCACACATAAGTTCTTCAGTTTCCATAAAATGCTGGATAGAATTGCTATGCTCTATTACACAGGTGCAGGGCAAGTCTCACAACTGGTGAATTTTAAGTATACATAAAAAGATGCTTGCTTTAACAAGGCAAGTTTACTTTTATATCCACTTATCTCTTCCAGGCCACCCAAGGCCACAAAGCTGAGTTCATTTTTAACTACTTCTTGGCTTTTTGTCAAAATTTGGTTCACTATCAAGTGTGTCTGTAACATTTTCCTTAACACTCCTTTCTCTTTGTTCCCATGTTTCTCTTTGTACAGAGCATTCTGACTTGGACAGTTTTTCTTGCATTTTTACTGTTCATCCTGTCTCTATCTCCCTAACCCAACACCCAGGCTTGAAGACCTTCCTATATCAATCATAGAAATAGCAAGCCATTCCTCTTCTCAAATAATGGTTCTCAAATATTTGCATATCAAATGGTTTGCAATTATTTTTAAATCTTGTTTGAGTTAGGAAGTCTTTGGCTGCAAGTAACCGAAACACCAACTCAAAGGCTTAAACAATAAAAGTTAGTTTTAGAAAAAGCAAGAGAAGTTATTGGTTCATGTATCCAAAAACTCCAGTGACAAGATTGGCTTGATCCAGCAGCTGAACAATGTCACCAAGACTATCTTTGCACCATCCCTTGGACCGTAGGTGTTGTAATCGCCCTAAGGCTTGTTTCGATCTTCAGATGACCTGCAGTACCTTCTCAAGCTACAGCTTCAATTACTTTCAATAGGAAAGTCATGACCTATTTTCTCAGTAGCTTAATTAAAATGCCAGTATCCAGTCTAGTTGTATACGTCTGGACCACATGACCATCACTAAAAAAGATCACTGAGGCTAAGGGGATGGGAAACACTGATTGCTTAAGCCAATCAGGGCTCTTTCGGAGCTGAAGGAGAGGTCTTTGTTACCTGAGCTTCATGATCAGGAAATTTGGAATACAGTATTTGAAAGAGAGAAGGGATGCTTGGGAGTCAACCAACAAAGGTTGACTACAAAACTAAATCCTTGATATTTATGAGGTTATGATTCGTCTGCACTTTCTCTTCCTTATAACCTCCCACACAGAATATTGTAGCATTCTCTATATAGCAGGTGCAATCTGAACGATGATATTAGTAAAACACAAACATACAGAGAATACATGCTGAATATATGCTTGCTGGACCAACTCAACACATTTGGGAATCACAAGATGAGAAGAAAATAAAATTTATGAATCATATTTAAACAAATTTGTCATTCAAAAAACTCATTGTGACCAAAGACCCATGTTTTGCTTTTTGCATTATTGTTTTTTCACTTCTAAAGCACCACACATTTTGAATTACACTTGGAAAGAACATTTGCTTCTCTAATATTTTAATTGTGATTTTATAAATTTCCTGGAGGATAAAAATAAAAGTTAAAAATATGACTTTTAAATAAGGTAGCCATACATACTGGTATACCCAGAAGATTCCTGGTTTGTGCCTGTTGTCTCTAGGTTAACTATTAATAACACTCACTTTCACTCTCAAGAGAGTCCTGCTTTGGACAATAAATAATATGGTCAGTCTAATTTAAATAAATGTCAAACACCTATATTATATTCTAAAAGAAATTTGAGACATGAATACTACCTAATTAAATAAAAGTAAAGTTAAATAGGCATACTTTTTCATGAGTAAAAAAAATAGTTCAATTTATCATGTTGTAAAACGGAGAGCATCACTTCTAAAGTCTGAAAGAAAACTCATTTGAAGCCCCAGCTGTTGTGCTTTAGGGATGTGGATTAAAGCTCATCATTATCTTTCTGTTAATACCCTTCCCTGGACCAATCAGTGGTTGGATGGTATTTACAGACCCTGGACACTGAGCTGACCTGAATGGCCTTTATATTGCAATACAATCAGATTATGTCTAATCTAAATGCGGCATGTCCTTTGTAGAACAGACAAATCCTAATCCCCCATTTACAAAAGCAAAGACAGTCCAGTCTCTGATGGCTATCTTTTTTTTTTAAATTTTTAAGTAACAGACATTAAAATAAATTTTAAATTCACTCAGTCTAAATTTAATGTAAAAATAACTATTTGGAGGTTTTGAGCTGTGGGTAAAGCACTTTTTTGATAGTTTAAAATACGTTATTACAAAAACACAATTCTTTTCCTTCTAAAGAATACAGGTTGACAAAATAAACTACTCGCACTATTCTAAAAGAATAAAGTCAAGCTTTAAAAGCATCTCATTTCCTGTTTTCTAAATTACTTGAGAGTTTATCTTGAAGCTCAGATTAGTTAGCTGTGCCTATACTTTATCAGTTAAGCTGTAATAATATTTTAAAGCAAAAGTCCCCACAAGACGACTCACCAAACCATTCTGGAATGAGCCTTCCTGCCTTTTGCCATTTCCTTACACTGTTGTCAAGTCCTGCTTCACCATGAGCCTTTGAGATTGGGTGCCATTTTCAAGGACGTGAGGGGGTGAAGTATGGTTGGTGGCAACACTTCCTCCCCTCCTTAGCTCATGGCCTTCACCACCCGCCAGCCCCAACTTTCTTCTCTTTCATTGCCATCCCCGTCCTCCCAGGACCCTAGAATTCACTGTCAGTATTCTGATGTCATCTCCTTCCTCAGCTCTGCAGGCTTCAGTGAGACTAAATTTGGAGGATCCTCCTTTTTAAAGTTTACATCATCTCTTTGAGCCACATGACCCGGAAATGAGAGTCTAAAATTAGAAGAGAATAGATAGATAAAGAAATAACTGAAGTACGAAAAACAGCTATCCAAAATGTAGCTACCACCCTCACATGTGACAGAGTTTGGGGTTTGGAATTGTCAAGCAGAAATGAAGTTCAATGTTCAAATGAATTAAGGGAGAAATTTTTCTAAAGGCGTTAGGAAGGGAAAGAGCATATCCGTAAAGACTGATAAAGACAGCTCTGTAAAGCCACAAATAAAACAACAACAAAACAAGCAAGGGCTTTGATGCACTCATGGGTTTTCTTCAGGGAAGGATGTGGAAGGCAGGCTCGTTAGCAACAACAAAAAGATGACACTTCTACTCTAACTCGATGACTGATTTCATTCCTGTTAAAATACTCAGAGGCCACTTTCCCCGGCCCCATCCATCTCTATGAAGCAAAGGGCTCTATTGATAGTTCTGCTGAGAAGTAAAAATATGCCTGAGAGGTGCCTTGAAAACATTTAGCACCCTCCCTTAAAGCAGGGGCTCGGTAGCAAAATATGCCTCCACAATGCACACAATGCATCTGCATCCAAAATGAACTGGTGTGGGGTTTTTTTAAAATTTGCTTTGTAAATTATCCAGGATAAAATTCTTACCTAGATTCCTCTCACTGCCTAGCATCTACCCACAAAATATACACTAAAAATAAATATCAACTGCTCTTGCATCTATAAGTAATGTATAAGAAAGGTAAATTTGAAGCTAAAAATTCATAAGGCATATATCAAAGACAAATTTAGTTGACTTCGTGTTTATGTGTCAATTCAAAACATTCAAATCCTTCATGCATTCAACACTTAGTAAGTTCCTACCGTGTTCTAAGTACTCCAGCAGACAGAAGACAAATACCTTTAATGATGTGAAAACCAAACAGAAAGAAATATAATTATTTAAGGAGATAAAATGATATAGCATACTATAAGAGATGCATAAATTCTTCAAGCTGCCCTCAGTTTACTAACAACTCACCGTGTGCCAGATACTGTGTTAAGCACTGCGGATACGGCAGTCAAAATGCGTAAATATACATAACGGCACGTATGTCATTTTAAGAAAATGATAATTCAGTGGGATATGAGTGTTTCATATTTATATTTTTGTAAATATAAATAATTTATTGAAATATACAATTTTGACATGCAAAAGATAAACAATAATTCACAGTATTAAATAATATTAAATATTCTTTAAAAACGAACCCTAAACACATCTTATAACCAGAATGGCTCCACATTACCTAGCCTCCTATAAATTAACTGCTGCCTATTAAATGCTGCCTTTATTGGGGCTGAAGTGGATGTAAATATTGCCTTTCTCATAGCATGTTATTAAAACACAACATATACACATACAAGCAAAAATCATAAGTAGGCAATCTATGAATTGTCATAAAGTGAACATACCCCATGTGACCAGCATTAAATCAAGAAACAGAATCTTATCCAAACCCCAGAAACAAACTCAAGCCCCCTTCTAATCATTTCCCACCTCAAGGGTAACCACGATCTGGCTTCTAACACCATGAATTAGATTTGCCTGTTTTTAAACTTCCTAAAAGTGGAATTATGCAGTATTTATCCTTTTGTGAGTTTTATCCACGTTGTTGTATGTGTTTGTGAATCATTCATTTTCATTTCTCTATAGTATTCTATTGTATGAATATATAACAATTCATTTATCATGTCTCCTGTAAATTGACATTTGAGTATTTTCCAGTTAAGTCCATTACAAATGATCCTGCTATGAACATCCTGTGTTTGAGGACATAGCTATACTTACTTGTGGAACTGCTAGGTCCGCCTTATTTACTGTTTCTTTGTAGCATTGATACTTTCAAACAGAGAGCAAATGTAACACAGGAATATGTGGGAAGCCACAGAAGAATACAGGAGGTAAAAATACATCTTGCAAAGAACAGCTGGACCAAAATTTAAACACTGTTTATTAAATTGTTTATTAATTCTTTCACCATGAGTCCACCATATCACATATCATTTAGGGATAATGGCTTTTTTTTTTTTCAGAAACTCTTTATTGAAAGTACAACGTGAACCCACTTCTGCTTTGTACCTTGATTAAATAAAACTTAAAAAAGAATAAATCTTTTATTCAATTTTATCTTTCAGATAATTTGCTTCAACATTAAGCAAACCATCATACTGTGAGTGGCTACATTACTGCTAACAAGAATGTACCAAGAGTATCTAAAAGGAAACATTTAGAGAAGAAACAGCTCTTGGTTTTCATGAAGCTTGAGAGTTTTAAAAATACAAATCACTTCAGGAAGAACTTTCCTTTAAACAAACCTATGTAACCAAATCACTGGCAACTGTATTTCTGAAAATATTTAATAAGACTTGCATGATTTGAAATACATGGGTTTTATGGATTGCCTGGGCTCTGTGCCTGGAAATTCTCCCAGGGATCATCTCACGTTTTTATTCCTAAGATCAACAATGTTGGCAGATGTTAAGGCTTGTTAGCCAAATATAGTGATTTAAAAAGAGAGAGAGGGAGGGAGACAGACAAACAGACAGATACAGACAGAAAGAAAGGAAAGAAGGAAGGAAGGGAGTCAAGCATTTTAACAATCCTCCAAACCGTAACTCAAAGGATAGGATAGATAAAGGAGAACTCGTAAAGGAGTGGAAGCGCTTGAACAATACTACACAAAACATTTTATCGAGTGACTAGGTTTTAGTTAAGAAATACAACCAGATCTAAATCCTACGCACCATTCTACAGTCTTTCCAAATCATTCTAAAATATAATAAAAGAACAAATGTCAAAATGCTTCACTGATAAACAATTCCATGTTCCTCCTAATATTTCTCCACATAGTTGAAGAGACTTTGTTCACTGAAAAAGCATTAAATATTCTCCCAGATCTTCAGTGATTAAAATATCTCTTTATAATTGCCTTCAGGAATAACGTTAATTCATTTACTAGAGGAAAATTAAATAAACTGACAGCTGGACATCCACATGCTAAAAAATGAATCTAGACAGTAACTTTACATCTTTCACAAAAACTAACTCAAAATGGATCAGAGACATAAATGTAAAACAGAAAACTATAAAACTTCTAGAAGATAACACAGGAGAAAATCTCAATGACCTTGGATTGGACAGTGAGTTTTTTGATACCACACGCAAAGCATGATCCATGGAAGAAAAATTTATTAAGTGGAGCTTCATTGAAATTAAAAACTTCAGCTCTGTAAAGACAGCGTTAAGAAAATAAAAAGACCAGCCACAGATTGGGAGAAAATCTTTGCAAAACATATCTCATGTCCAAAATATACAAAGAACTCTCAAAACTCAACAATAAGAAAAGAAACAACCCAATTTAAAAAGGGCAAAACATCTGAATAGACACCTGACCAAAGAAGATATACAAATGGCAAACAAGCATATGAAAAGATGATCAATATCATCTTTCTTTAAGGATATGCAAATTAAAACAGAGAGATGCCACTACATATCCATGAGAATGGCTAAAATCTTGTTAGAATGGCTAAAACACTGACAATACCAAAGGCCAGTGAGGATGAGGAACAACAGGAATTCTCATTTATTGCTGGTAGGAATGTAGAACGGTACAAATATTTTGGAACAGGTAGTTTCTTATGAAGCGAAACAGTCTCATCATATGATCCAGGAATCATGCTCCTAGGTATACACCCAAATGGGTTGAGAACTTATGTTGAGACAAAAACCTGCACACATATGATTATAGCAGCTTTGTTCATAATTGCCCAAACTTGGAAGCAACCAAGATGTCCCTCAAGAGTTGGATGGATAAAGAAATGGTGTTACATCCTGACAATGGAATATTATGCAGCAACAAAAATAAATGAGCTATCAAGCCACAAAAAGACATGGAGGAACCTTAAATGCATATTGCTAAGTGAAAGAAGTCAATCTGAAAAGGCCATATACCATATGATTCCAACTATATGACAGTCTGGAAAAGGTAAAACTAAGGAGATAGTAAAAAGATCAGTGGTTTCCAGGGGCTGGGGAAGAAGGGGGAGGGAGATGGATAGAGCACAGGGGTTTTTAGGGCAGTGAAACTATTTTGCATGGTACTGTAATGGTGGATAACAATATGCATTTGGGAAAACTCATAGCACATACAACACAAAGAGTAAACGCTAATGCAAACTATGGACTTTAGTTAGTAGTAATGTAGCAACACTGGTTCATCGATTGTAACAAATGTACCACACCAAGGCAAGATGGTAACAACAGGGAAAGGGGATGGAAGGGGGAGCATAGGGAACTCTGTACTTTCTCCTCGAATTTTTCTGTAAACCTAAAACTGCTCTAAAAAATAAAGTCTATTAATTAAACTGATTTTTATAAAATATCTGAAAACACACTATAATGCTCATGAAATGGAAAACAAGAGAAATTGCATTTGAATCCTGAACTTAAGATGCCTGGTCTACATAGACTTCCTTTTCCAGGCAGTAACCGTAATAATAATGATAATGGATAATAGTTACTGTGCATTTACAAAGTGCCAGGCACTATGCTACAGATTCTATGCATTAGCTAATTTAATCCTCACATAACCTTGTGAGGTAGGTATTGTTATCCTTGTTTTTCAAATAAGCAAACAGGAACTTTCCCAATTCACTGAGCTAGGAAATGGTCAGCAGGTTAACTGGCCCCACCCCACACTCTTAACCACAGAGCTACATTGCATTGTATTGCAAAGTGACGATCCAGTAAAATTACATGAAACTCTCTCAAGGATTCCAAATTTATCAGATTAGGTCACTTGAAAAAAACAGGTAAAAATGGGCCTATCATCTAAATTATTATACTTTAAAAAAAACAAAACCTATCTGTGACCTACATACACTTGGCTATATTTGCATAAAATGAAAGTATAATCTCTAATTTTCCAGAATTAGATTTCCTTGCTAGCAGGTACCAATGCTTTCATGGCCCAGAAGTTTGCTCAAACGTTCTTTCCAAGAGAAAAAGAGAGGTCTATTGGGTTATAGCAAGTAATAGGTATGCAGGCAAAGGGGCCCAGCCCTGGGCCTGGAGTCAGGAGGCCAGTGTTGTGGTCCAAGCCCTGCCACTCCTGTGCCAAGCATGCCTGTTTCTTGGGATCTTGATTTAAAGAGACTGATAGAGAAAATCTGAGTACCTTCTAGTTCTCTGATTCATGCACTTGGAACCTTGCAGATTATTAATTCTTGTAACAGAGAAAAATAACTTAGTCATAAGACATGAGCAAATTGTAAGAGGGTATGGAGTTTCATTTCAAGTTAGGCAAGACTGCCGTGGTATAACATCCAGCTGTGGGTTTGAAGTTCTATGCCAGAGCCTCTTTCCACAGACATGTCTCAGAGTAGCAGTCAGATGAATGAAACTGTGTTAGAATGAGGAAGATGAGTTCCAGTGGGTATCTTGGGTGATGCTGCATAACCAAGGCCCTATGCAAAACTGAAAAACATAAAAAGTCTACCTCGTGCTATGCTTGCAGAGGAATCTCCCTCCTAGCGAGGCGCTCCTCTGCCGCCTACTCCCTTGCTTCCCCACCTCACTGGGCATCCACCCCAGAATGTTCCTTCAAGTTCTCTGTATGCTACAAAATATTCACCTCTTCTTTTAAAAATGAGTCTCATTCCAGCTCCTGTAGGATTTAAAAGCAAACAGATTAAAATGAATCTGACTACAGCATAAATAGCCGAAAGGAGCTTAACTCTTCCGGAGTCAGTATTTGCATTTTTCAAATGCTAATATACACAAACCTTTCAAAAGTGGAATTTGGGTAAGTCAGAGGAAGTTTTGTGGGCTTTTAAAAAACCGACTAGTTTTTAGGAAAGGAAAGAACACTGTTCTCCGACACCCTGCCTTTATTACCCACCCCACCTTAGCCCATCAAATCAGAAAAACAAAACCAGACACCAAACAAGCCACTGCCCCCTTCTGAAAGATTGCCGATCCAAATCGGAGCCACCTGCATGATGCCAGGGCCCGCGGGTTCTCCGGGCTGACAACTTAATCTACCAGCCTAAACTGTCAAGTATCCACTTTATAATTATCACGTTCCACACTAATAATCAAAGCATCTCAGAATTAAAGTAACATGCTTAGAGAAAATATTCAAGACAGAACTGCAAATAATTTTTGTTACATGAGTAAATGAACCACTCTAAGAGCAGAAGTGATTCTGCTGACATTACCTTCAATAAGAAACATTTTTTTCATTTGAAACTTCTCTGGTTTGGGCCTAAAATAACAATGTTTTATGTAAAGAGTTTTTCAAAGTTATTTTATGCCTTCTCTAAAGGCCGCACAACTCATTATTGTACATTTCTCTTGGTACCACCCTGGATACATTGAAGTTTATATATTTTTTCAAACATTCAGATGCTTTGTGCAATTTTATTTAGACACAATTGAATATTTGAAGACATTTTTCATTTTTTCAGTTTTTTGTTTCCCCAAATGTGCTCATATTTTGACTATTTCAGGAGACTACAGAGGGAGATCATATAGACAAAAAGATCTTTTTATTTTTCTTTGAAACTATTTCAGACCTCACAAATAAGATGCAGTACACATGAGAAACACTGCTCTACAGAAGATGCACACCTACACAAAAGAATGAAAACACCCGGTGGAAACACACATACACACACAGCATCCTGCTTAAAAAAAAATAGTATAAAATTCTCAGATGTAACGTTAAAAGATTGACAATTAAGGGGAGAAAGTATTAATCCCAGAATCAAAACAAAGAGGAATATTATTATTTGCAGGTAACGTTCTACAAGCAGATTGATTCCATCATGACCTGTTGATAAAGCTGCCATAGAAATGCATTCTAAGAATAAAAAGTGTGGAGAGATCTTGAATTTCATGAGTCTGTTGTTGGTAATGGTATTAGTATAGCAAGTCTAAAATTTGGGGAGAGAGTGAATAAATGAGTAAATATTAAAATGTTGTTGGGAAGCAAGGTTTTCTCTGTGGGAGAAGGGAGATACAGATCTCGAATGAGGGAAGGAGAAACAGAACGCTGTGGTACCGGATCAGAATTAGAGGTATGGTGGTTAACTTCACACCATACCGCTTGGGCGGCCCAGGGTTCACTGGTTCAAATCCTGAGTGCAGACCTATGCACTGCTCATCAAGTCACGCTGCAGTGGCATCCCACACAGAAGAACTAGAAGGACATACAACTAGGATGTACAACTGTGTACCACGGCTTTGGGGAGAAAAAAAAAAAAAGAGAGAAAGATTGGCAACAGATGTTAACACAGGCCAACCTTCCTTACCAAAAAGCATGCCCTAAAAAAAAAAGAATTAGAGGTATTAGTAAGAATTCATAATTCTGCATGTGTGTGTCTTTGTATTTATTTACTAGCTCTGGACACTGAAAGATTCTAGAAGCAAAGATACCCCCATTCTGAAAATAATGATACCCTGGTAGCAAAAAACACATCTAGTTCCAAGATGTTGGTTTCTAAATATCCTTCTCCACTAAAAGAAACCAGGACATTTTGGAGAAATCACTGATTCCTGGTCTGGAAAAGGAAAAGTACAAAGTAAGTCTGAAACTTCTTTCTATGGCAGAAAAAAAGGAAGTGCTCAAAAACTGATTGAAAATGTCAGCTTGACAGGCCAAATTTGGGACAATGACAGCATCAAAATGTATAATGGCAGGAATGGATTATAACATATTGAATTTTTTTAAATCCTTGAGTCCATACTGATTTGTTAAAAGGGGGGAGAGAGAGGAAAAATTTTCTTTACCTAAGTAAGCCAACTCATGAGTATAGAAGGAACCAGAGAAGGAGAAAATCATCATTTTCACAACCACCATAGTAATAACCAATTCTGGAAAGATGCATGTGTGGATGCTAATATCATTAGGTGAAAGGCTATTAGGAAACAAGATATTCACAGAGTCTCAGAGTATCTCCCCACAGATTATTTATTGATTACAAAGGGGAAATTATACCTTTACAATGGGAAAATCTGGCAGATATACCCTTACCAACTGATCACGTTTAATATCACCAACATTAGGACACACTAACATCATAAGGCACCTGATATTATGCACTATGAAGGACACGACACCACCTATGGAGCATTCTTGTCAAATATATTTAACCTAAATCTGATCATGAGGAAACATCAGACAAATCCAAACTGAGGGAAATTCCACAGAGCAACTGACTTGTACTCTTCAAAGATGTCAACATCTAAAAAATAAAGAAGGCTGAGGGACTCTTCTGAATTAGAGGAGACAAAGAAATATGACCATCAAAAAACCAGCTGTAAAGGACATGCTTGGTACAATTTGGGAAATTTCAGTGTACGGTGTATAGTAGATAAAAGCATCATATTGTTGTTTCCAGGACATGATCAGAGAGATGCTGAAGTGTTCAAGGGTGAAATGTCATGACATCTGCAATTAACCTTGAAATGCTTTAGCAAAACAAAACATAAACCAAATATGTAGAGAAAGAAAAGAAATAAAGCAAAGACAGCAAATTGTTACCAACTGGTGACTCCACATGAAGAGTTTTTGTAACTTTTCTGGGTTTCTGTAATTTTTCAAAATAACAAATTGTGGAGGAAGGTGATGACCCTTGAGGTAATGGGACATTTTTGTGCGTGCTTTGGCCCCAGAACTCTATACTCCACATTATTCAGGTGGGGCCTAGATCTAAAGGGGGATGTATAACTTAAACAGGTGCGCCACAGCTTCTGGGGGTGCTGGTGGGGGGCAGCTGGGAGAGTCTCAACAAACATCTTTGGAATGTAGCTTTGCTAGAACTGCCCCTTCCTTACTATGGTTTTCAAGGCCCTGCACTATCTGCCACCCTCAGTTCTCAATTCCTACCTCTCTTGCCCTTATATCTTACTCCATGTCCCCACTTTCCTCTTGTATTCTTCATGACCATCAAACTCCTTCCTCCTTGAACTTTGTGTTCTCTGCATCCTCTGCTGAGGGAGCTCTGATCCCAGACTCCTGTGCGCTGCAGCCTTCGCATCATGTCGGTCTTGGCTGGGGCTCCCCCTGGGCGGGGGCGTCCTTCCCCCGACAGCAGCAGCTCTAGAGCGGCCCTCATGCCCTGCACGATCCCTCAGCACATCTTGTTTAGAGTTGTTCTTTATGTACTTACTCTGAGGCACAAGACAGAAAGCATCATATTTATGCATTTATTTATTTATGCATTATTATCTGCCCTCCCATGAAGGGGCCTTGTCTCTCTTGGCCACCGCTGTAACGCAGGGCCTCGATCAGTTCCTGGTGTACTCCACAAACACTTACGGACTCCATGGACCAGCGGTGCTGAAACCCTGCACAGCCCTGAGGATTAAATGCCGTATTGCTTCCCTTGCAATATTTGCCTTCAGAGCAATAAAGCAAAAACGCAAAATAAGAGAATTTGAGTCAATGGACTTTCTCATGTTTCTTTTAAAAGACAATTTCAAGATACCTGAATCAATGTTCTCGTGTTTTCTAGTAAAACAAAACTATATGTGCAAACAATCACAAATCATAGCAACTGGACCTTCCTGTCACCGTGACGGTAAATGAATGAGGGGATGGAACTGCTGCCTGTTTGTCCCCAGTGCTCCAGACACCACCCAGAAGAGAGCATTAAACAATCGAAGGTGGGAACCTCTTCTGCCTTTCCACTTCATTAAATCATACATCATTTCTACATGTGAGCCGCCAGGCTATAAATCATGTGAGACAGAATGAGAGCTCATTTAAGGGTCAGCTGAGCATATAATTTTGAATTCCTAGGCACCCAAAAACTGAGATTGACAATAAATGTGATAAAACCCAGAATCATTTGCTAACTAATAAAGCAAGGCTTTGCAAGCTGCCAACCTGCTAAGCCACATTTTCATATTTAAAAGCATCTATATTGAATATAATTCTTATATGGTAATGAACTTTCAGTCATTTATCCCAGAGAATTTCATTAAAATATACTTATATTTTAATTTTATTTTTTGGTAAGGAGTACAAGGTTAAAAAATACCAGTAAATTGTGTTCTCTTTTCAGGTTGGAGTTCACTCTTGAGATAGGAAATCTTATTGTTAATTGGTATTCACTTAACATCTTTCTTCCGAAGTACGTTCAGGGAAAGCAGGTTAGCAGAAAGAAATCCCATTTATCAAGAGGGGAAACTAAAATGGAGTTGGACTAAGATGGCCAAGGTCACTAAACAAGTCAGTAACTGTTCTGAGAGCAAAACCTGATGAGACAGCTGACTCTCCGTGGTTTTCCCTCCTCAAAAAACACTGCCTCATCTAAAAGGTATTTTGAGGATATTCGAGTTTACGCATTTTATGTTTGCATCCTCATGACAAAGAGGTTTCACATTAGAAAAAAATCTCACTATCTTACTAAGACACTGTCATAAATAGCAAGACTATTTTCCTTCTTTTAAAGATCTTTATAGTTATAAAATAAAGCTTGAGATCTAACACCTTGAGAGAGCACAGTCAGATATAAATACTAGGTTACGGTTTTTAACAGAAGAAAGGTACTAACTTTGCATCATTACTATAATTTAATAGCCCCCAAAAATAAGGTGCATTTTCAGAGTTCTTGCATTATGATTAGAATTTTATCAATTTTAATAGTACTTCAGAATCACAGCTAAGAAAAACTAAAATTTTAAATGTTAAATATACCCACAGTTTATGTATTAATTCCTGAAAAATATAAATCTCCAATGTTTCCTGTCCAAGTCCCAGGGTTGAAAAAAAATGTTTCCTTCTTTGAATACAGAGGTGAACAAGGTGGGAATTAATGGGTTATAGAGACCAGGGTTCCAAAGCTGTGCCTGGTTTTAAATCCTCTCTCCAAATAAAATGGTACACATTTCACTCTCTGATAAAGTAACTACAAGAGGTGCAGGAAATCACAGCTTGAGGACAACATATTCAAAAGATTACCTGGGACTTTCCTAATCATATATCCCAAGCATGAACCACTGATTACAACAACACTGGTTCATCAGTGTATACAAAACAAGAAAACGTACACACAAATCCTGCTTATACAATAGATTTGTCTTTTTACCCCCATACCAAAATCTTCATGCACATAGAGTGCCTCACTTCTGATCACACGGAAAGTGTGGTTATTTTCCTTTGCTGCACCTCACTCCGACACCACTGTCACAGTACCCAGGGTTCCATGCCTTCTGCAACTCCAAAGGAAACGCTGGCTGCATCGCCATCTCCAAAAGATTCCTCAGGAAAAGGAGAGCACACACTTCTATGGGATGTATATATCTGTATATAGATAGATAGATAAATATCTATATGGCTAGATCTGCAAGCAAAAACTAGCAAACGAGAATAAGGGAAGCTTCACAATATCTCCATCTGTCATATTTGAGTGCTATTCACTCTTCCTTCAAGAAAAATCAGTAATTTGAATTTTTTTCTTGGCTAGAATTACGGCAGGTGAAATTAATTTACATAAAACTACCTTAAAATATTTTTTGCTTAAAAGAAAAATAATATGAACCAGTAACAAATAGACTAAGAGCTAAATATCAGTTATTACTATAGACTAAATAAATGGCATTTTGCTGTTCCTTGCAAAAGTGTAGCCCTTTCTGCTATATATTCTGTCCTAATTCAAAGAACACAGGATACTATAAACCATCTGGAGGAGGAGAACGATCTAGAATTGGCATTCCTACCTAGATTCTTTCTGGAGAATTCTTCTCCTGAAGAAAATCTGTGCCTGACTCTAGAAGAGAATTGCTTAGCTGTAGTCAGTTAACAGCTTCTTACTTACACTTGAAAATGCTTTCAGGACTCGTTAAAGACCAGCTGCAAAAGCTGCAGCCCCTGAGCCATCCAGGGATCCCTGGGTCTGTTGCTCCCATTAACCTCCCGACAGCCCTAACCCCGGGGACCTTACCCTCCCACCACCCAAACCAACTCAGATGTCTCTTCCATTAATTGTCATGGCCAATCATTAGTCAACGAACTGGAAAATGTTTCAGCCAATGGATCACAAAAAGAATGGCTTTTCTTGACCAGAAAATGAATACTGTCCTTATTCAGTTACTTTTAAATTTAATATTCTATTTCATAAATTTATAGTACCATTTGAAATGATATGAAGGAAAACACAAAAATGAACATTTTGTGATGTATCTCTGTTTAGTTCTTTATTATTTAAATTTTTACCATTCACAGATACTCAAAAAGCTAAGGGTTTCAGATGGCCAACTGTATCAGTTAGGGTTTCAGTGGGAAAGAAATACAACATTCAAATTGGGAAAATTTGATGATGGTTTATTTTTAAAGGACTATTTACAAGCATAGCATCAGAGCGTACAAGGATACACAGGAACCAAGGGTTAAAGCAGGAGTGGTGTTACCACTCCCAGAGGAGAAGGCAGTTACCAGAACCTGGAGCCGAGGAAAGACTATGAAGGAGGCCACGTGTAGGGGAGAAGTGACCGGCACAGGGCACAGCTGGCCTGTGGTGTCTTTCCAGGGAGGGATCTAGGAAACACACACTCTGATCTCACTCTCCTTCCCTCCTCTCTCCTGCGAGCATTTTCCATTAACCAAACCCAACCATCACACAGAGGGCAAGAGATTCCACACATTCACTCCACACTGGTCAGCCTCCAAGAGCAGGGAATCCAGTGGACAAGGGTGAGAGTGGATCCAGAGACACAAATGGAAGATAGCCGCATAGGCAGAGACACACCACACACACTCCCATTCTAGTAGATTAAGTTGCAGACATATTTATAAAACTTACAGAATCAAGTCATTCATACAGGACAGGAGCAGATACAAGGTCCCCCAGCACAACATGTCTTGTCCCCCAAGGTCCCTAAAAGGCACACAAGCATGTATGCACCGGCAGTGCAAGGGAAGACCTTGTTGAGGAAGAGTTGCTTATTTTTTGCACACCAAGTGAAATCTATATTCAGGAAGATTTTGACAAGGGCCTCTGAACGCTATGCAAAGGAGCCTGGATTGTGTGTGGGCAAAATTGAATCACAGAAGTTCTTTGATCAGAACAATGCCATGATTACATCTTTGTTTAGAAAGATTTCTTTGGTGGCACTGTGGAGATAAAATTAGAAGAGAAAGCAAATGAAAGCTAGGAGACTATCTAGAAAGCCATTACAATAATCCAGGAGATAAATTCAGTACTGTTATTGTTTGGTTTATACTTTTAAAAATCCCTGGTGCCTAACACTTTGTGATATATAAGGAATGATACAAAATTTGTTCCCTCAGTTTTGAAGCTTCTATATTCTCTCATTGATTTCTCTCGCTTCTTTACCTCTCAGGACCAATCATTCATCAAGTCCTATTGAGTCTAACTTTTAACATCTCTAGAACCTATCCTCTTATCTCTGGCAATTCTTTGATAAAGGCCGCATTTCTTACACAGACTAGCATTTCTCAAATTATGTACAAACTGTTCTTGGGGATTCCATGAAAAAGAAAAGTTTTCTAGTCAAATGCTTCATGGAAGTCCTGGAATAGACAAATTTAAATAGTTTGCTTATATGGCTTGTGAATTCCCAGAGAGGGGGACCACATACAGCACTTCCTCCTTTTAATAGAAAGCCTATTGACATCTCCAGGGACAGTGGTGCACCTGAGTATAGATTACAAAATGCTGACATGACAAACTAAGGTTTTCCTTGCATTTCTGTAAAACTTCATTCAGTCTGCTGACTTTTTTGCATTTATTGTCCCCAGAAAACAGATTACATAGCATAAAGCAGAGAAAAAGGTAATCAGTTCTTGCAGTTTGAGTCTCAAACGTTAAGGGAACTCATGGGCAATGGATTTGGAAGAATATGATGTGTAAGAGCAAAGTTTCCTACATTCACACCAGGTAAAAGAGAGAGAGGAAATAGTCAAAAGGTAGGTGCAGAGAGTTTAGACTTAAGTGAGCATCTGAAAGGAAGGCCCAGGTCCCAGCCCACTCACCAGCCCTGCACTGACCCCTGATAGAGGGAAAGGTAACAGAAACCCCAGGAGGTGTGGTGGAGCTAAGAACCAAGGGAATTTGTGCTTTCCTGGGAAGATGGAGCCCTGGGAATAAAGTAAGACTTTGTAACTAAAATGGTTGAAATGTAATTTCATGTCTATGTCGGAGTTTCTCAACCTCGGCACTATTAACGTCTTGGTCCAAATAATTCTTTGTTGTGGGGACTGTCCTGTGCATTGGAGGATGTTTAGCAGCATCCCTGGCCTCTATCTATTAGATGCCAGAAACATAATCCCCACCCCGAGGTGGGACAATCAAAAAAGTTTCTAGACATTGCCAAAAGTCACCTGGGGGCAAAATTCCAGTTGAGAACCACTGGTCTAGGTAGATAGAGCCCTAGACATTCTCAAAGAGTTTCTTCCTGGTGTAGTAAATGTTGTGAGTAGCTAAGTGAATCATTCTGGAGGATCCAGAGCAACCTGCATGGACGATGTCTAGAAACAGATGGGATAAAGAAAAGAAAATACAATGGCAATGGATGTCAGAGAGGACTGATCATTCCCAAGGACAAAATTGTACACTCCCCACGGATGTCTCCACATCCTGGCTGCATTGGTTAAAAACAAAGATACTGGAGCACACCAGGAGGCAGACTGCCTGGGTTCAATCCTAGCTCTAATTATTAAGAGCGGTTTGACCTTGGCAAATCACTCAACTTTCTGAGCCTCAGTTTTCTCATCTGTAAAATAGCAATAATACCATAGAGGGTTACTATGGTAATTGAATGAGCTAAAGTTTGTAAAGTGCCTGCTCTTAACATAATTAAGTTTTGAATAACTGGTGGCCTTTACAATGTATATAACCACCCCCTGGAATTAGATCCAAGCCAGAGAAGGAGAGTGTTACCCTGAATTATAAGGAAATTTCTACCATCAAATCAAATAAGGTTCACAATAGAAACTGAAATTCACAGAAAAATGAAGTTATTTTTACCTTACCAGTTTGTGTTCAGAAATTTCTCCTCACTATGTTGGTCTCTTCGCATCCAGTCTAACATTCTCCATTCCCACCCCTCAACGCATCTTCACACCACTATTGTAGTCATCATCTTAAATCTCAAATCTGATCAGATAATGTGTTCCCCATTATCCACAGCCATGGTCACACAGAGACGCCTCAAGAGTCTGAGGTTATATGGGGGAGAGCATGGCATCAGAGCCCATTGAGTTTCTGTGTAAGATTTTATTCAAAAAATGATATATACTCCTAAAAAACGTTTGAAAATCATTGGCCTACAGAGATTCCACTAGATGGCAGTCCAGGCCGCTCACGAGCAGCCCTCGCCCATCCCTCCAGCTGCTCATCCATCAACACAACCTCATGATCCAGATGAAGAAAGTCACTGGTACAGAGCACATTTGCTGTTAACTTCCTAGTTTTGCACATGCTATTTCATCTGTCTGGAATACCTTTCTCTGTCTCCTACAGATGGGAAGTCATTGAAGGAATCTTTCCTTGGAAACATGCTCAGATTTACATTTTGAAAGAAAACTCCTGGACTGAAGTCCTCTCCAGACTCTGGGACTGGGGGACCTGCTTCATGCGCTAAAAGATTCTTTGCCAAGGCTGGGGATCCCTATGATACAATACATAGCTTCCCTGGATGTATCACACTGCCCACAAAGTCCTGCCACAGCACGGGGGTGCTAAAGAGCAGACCACTGGATCTACTAACCTTAGGAAACCAACCTCTCTCTTTCTCTTCTTGCATATCTGCTTACCCTTCCCAAAGGTCCCTGCTGCTCTTCCCTCCCAGGATATAATCCCCTCAAGGGACCTCTAGAACACCAAAGCCAGTCTTTCTTCTAGTACGAGCAACTTCTGTGCAACACAACTCTCCCCTGAGGCAAGGGGAGCACAGAGGCCTGGTTACCTGATGGAAAGGAAAAGGAGATGCACATGTAGAATGAACTAGAACTGTATCACGGTGAATCACCGTTCCACCTGCATGTGTATCTCAGTGAATCTCAACTGCTTTCTTTATACTTTTCTTGAATATGTTTAGATTAGTTTTACAGTCAGAGAAATACACTAAAAAACATATAATATACAACATGGTGACTATAGTTAACAATACTGTATTGTACATTTGAAAGTTGCTAAGGGAGTAAATCTTATCACAAGAAAAAAAATTTTTTACTATGTATGGTGGTGGATTTTAACTGAACTTATTGTGGTGATCATTTTGTAATATCTACTAATATGGAATCATTATGTTGTACACCTGAAGCAAATATAATGCTATATGTTAATTATAGCTCAATAACAAAAAGTCCAATTGAGACATACATCTATATTGAAGGCCTATTATCCAAGTTAAAGTACAATATAGTCATATGACAGAAAGTAGTACCTTGCCCAGTAGCTGCCTTCTCCCTTTTCCAAACCTTCAATTCACTTCATTCAGTTAAGAAAAATACTGCTATTTCCTCAGGAGGGTCACCATTCATTGTCTTCATTTGTGCATCAGTGTTCATACCCTTTCAGTTCAATGCCACAAGCCATCACATCACCTCCTCCTCTGTCCCATTTGGCAGTCAGTCTCAGAACTGCTGCTGGTTTTCCATCTGTCAAACTCAATCTATCTTTAACACAGAGGCAGGGCCTGGAGAGTGGACTGAGCAAAGAACAATGAAGGCAGACAAGTTTCACCTCGGATTTGATCTACTTTGAGGGAAGAAAGAGTCCTAATAACATGGAAAATTCCCAAGCAGGGACTTGCTTCCTGGCTTTTCAAGAGTCTGGCTAAAACTGGGCTTCCAGCCTGGGAGATAACAACCCCATATAATGAACAGCTTTTGTTCCAGCTACAAGGATTCCTCTTAACCCCCAGCAAGATGGTTGAGTGAGGTAGCCGCCATTTTGAACAATTTTGTACAGTGTGCTCACACTCCTTGTTACAATAACTGGTCCAGAGAGGAAATCTAATCCAAGCTAGCCAGTTAGATGGAATGGAATATGCCTTCATAAACTCCATAAAAATGGACAGCAATTGAAATTGCCTCTTCCATTTGCTAGGTATGTGACCTAGGGTAAGGCATTTAACCTCTCTTGACCTATTTCTTCATGTATAAAAGGAATAGTCTGAACTAGATGATGTTTAAATTTCTTTTCTGCTCTTGCTTTGTGGCTTTCATGATGAAAGTGTGTTCTAGAATTAGTGAGGCCTAGGTTCAAGATCATGTTCTGATAGTCACTAGTCTTGTGATCTAGAAAAGTTCCTCAACTTCCTAAGAATCAGTTGCATCATCTGTAAAATGGGGATGATGAATACCTTGTTATTAAATGATACAATACATGTTAAGGGCTTAAAACACTACCACACACAGTAAAGCAGCCTATAGTCTCTGGTTGCTATTGTTATTGTTGTTATTTCTATATGAAACATAATTTTAAAAGAAGGAAGGAAGGAAGGAAGGAACAAAGCAAAGAAACCAAGGTGAAACATTGCAATTGTTCAGTCAAAGGAATGACTTGAATAAGATCAAACCATTTGGCTCATCATTAGTGCAAAGAGGTAGGGGGGAGGCAGGACAAAGAATCAACATGATGGGACCAGCCCCTGTGGCGTAGTGGTTAAGTTCTATGTTCTCTGTTTTGGCAGCCCAGGTTCGCAGGTTCAGATCCTGGGCACAGTCCTACACCACTTGTCAGCCATGCTGTGGTGGCAGCCCACATACAAAGTGGAGGAAGACTGGCACAGATGTTAGCTCAGAGCTAATCTTCCTCAAGCGAAAAAAGAGGAAGATTGGCAACAGATGTTAGCTCAGGGCTAACGTTTCTCAGCCAAAGAAAAAAAAGAAGAATCAATATGATGCTCCAATATCCTGTAAAAATGTACATTATGTTTAATTGTGGCCCAAGGATAGAAGGCAACACTATTTATCTCAAGCTCTATCACTCTCAGAACTTAAATAAAAATCTAACAACAAAGGGTACTCCAAATACAAATAGCATTGGATAAAATCATAATTCACTAGTAAATGCTAAAGTCCATAAACTATTCAACTTGAAGAACCATGTTGAAGACATTTTTTCCATTATCTTTCTTTGTAAGCTTGTCTTGGTGACATGTACAATATCCGTATACCTAGGATATTCCTTCCTTCTTATGTCAAGAACATAATGCTCACTACTCCAACACCATACAAGATTGATTATTTCAGATCTAATTGATTTTGTCAATCTAGAAACTATTCTAACACCCCTAAATGTGGTAATGTCTTAAGAGTCTCAGAAGAATAACCTAGGATGTCTATTAGAAAATATTTTTCTCTACATAGATGATATGCTCTGGCAGCAACATATTGACATAGATTTACTTAAATATTCAGCCTTATCACAGTTCAATTCTTTGGTGAGTCACATGATCTGATGGGTACAATGCAATGAATTGAAGAAGGTGAGAGAATATAAGACAGGCAAGAGAGAGAAAAAAATAAAAGAACCAGTGCTGCATAATATGGCATAATATAATGCCAGCCTCAAGAGATGGAAAATCTCAGCAGTAGATGGGCTCCAGTACCACCCAGGGTACTGTAGCCAGAACAAAAATGTCATTCTCCCTGTACAGCTGAAAGCAAATGTCACTAAAATTGATGGTGTCAGGGATGAAAAATAAAGTCATCATACAAAGGGCATGTCACATCTGCCTCTCATATAAAAACACTATCTGAATCGCATGCAACATATTTTCATACCATATTTGTAAAGATTTACAGCTCTTGTTCCATTTTCTGGGCTTGTATGTGCAAAGCAACATGTGCACAAATGACCCTTTCAGATGGTCACACTAGGAAACTGGCGTGAGTTTCCCTATTTTGGGGATCCTAGCAACCTCCTAAGGAATGCAAGAACTAAATCATCCATTATCCCATATTTGCAACCTCATATCAGGTGCCCCAGAATTCACAGTATGTTAAGGTGGTCTTGAGTATCTTAGAACAAAACGAGTCGCTATTCCCCCATCCAATAATCTTGGCACTATCAAGAGTTGTCACGTCGTGTGGCTGGCAGATCTTTTGCAAAGCCAACCGGTTCTTTTGCAAGATGATGCAAGACAAAAGGAACATGTCAAAGATTCTCTTCTTAGACAATGTTCTCTCCAACGACATATTTGTACATGGTAGTGACTGAATACACACTTCTAGTTGACTGTGGAAAGTCATTTTCTTGGAGGAGTTAATGACTTGCTGACTATCAAAATAGTAATTAGAGCATGTTTATGTCCCAAATTCACTGTTATCCAGTTACTCTTATGCTTACATTTTAAAGCTATATTCTTGTAAAATATCTAGAATGATTATTGTCAGTATTTGGAACTTACAGTGTCCAACAGCCTTATAATCCTGATGTCATTTCAGAAACAGAGGTACAAGATTTAATTTAAACTGTCCTAATCACTCAGATGTCTAATCAGATATGTTGCCCACTTGTCCTGTTATAGTTACATATTTGCAAATAGGAATTTGCTGATATAAAGTGGTGATATTAGAAGGGAGTTTGTCCAGGAGATAACTTTCAAAGCCTTTAACTGAGGCAAGCATTCTATCTCCTGATTATCTATTTGTGTGGTTCTAAATAACCCCTCAAATTCTTTGGGGGTAAAAAATCTTTTATTTCACATATAAAATCCAGCAAACTGTCCTGAGGTGCCTCGGGCATGTTTCCCTCTGCAGATCAGCCTCTCAGTGAACCCAGAGACTCCACTCCATGACTGGCCTCCTCAGACTTTAATGTGCAAACAAAACATCTAGAGGTTTAAAACGGGACTCAGATTCAGAAGGTCTGGGGTAGGGTTTGAGATGCTGCATTTCTAACAAGATTCCAAGAGATGCTGTTGCTGCTGACGCTCCATGGACCAACGCTGAGCAGCTGGGAGTCTACTCCCCTCGGTGAGACCCCAGTCCTGTTCTGCCACTACTGAGCTGTGCCACTTGGGGCACATTAGGTAACTTCTCCATGCTTCAGTTTCCTCCTCTACAAAACAAGGCAAGATCTGGGAGTTGAAGAGAATGTGAATGAATAAATTCAGGTGAGAACATTCTGAAAAAAATTTTAAGGAGCTACTAAATTAAGAGTCTTGAAAATCATTGGTGGACGTAACAATAACTCTTCTCTTGAAATCAACACACTGGATGCCATTGCTTCTGCTGCCAGTTTGTGTCCCGGTGAGCATTCTGTTCTTACATTTTGCACCACACTGCTGCTCTAGGTGCCTGCCCTGTACAGCTGATAACCTGGCCATCCACACAAAGTTATTTCTGAGTGGCCCCTACGCTACACCCTGCAAGATGACACAATCCTCTTGATAACTCATCTTCCAAAGTCCCAGGTTCCATTAACATAGTCTCAAGACACTAAGTTATTGACTTAAATTGTAGGGAGGAGGAGAGGACAATTTTCCATGTCTATATAATTCAGAATTTATAGAATTTTCTCTCTTAAAACTTTTCCATTACTACCTGCTTGCTTTTCACACGACAAAAGTGAGGACTGGTGAAAATAAACTCCTTGCCCAATACCACAAAAATAATTAAGGGTGGAAACAGGACTGGAAACCATGTGTTAAATTCCCAGTTCAGTATGATTGCCTCTACTCCACCTTGGAGGAAATATCCCTAAACTCTTCTTTCTTTCTAAGCTCCTTGAAAGTCACCTGCAGCCACTTTTGGTTTTGTGGCAGCAGAGAGTGGTGGTGCCATTAGACCAAAGCAATGCTGAACCCGAGGAAACAGAGCAACAGAGAAGCATTCCTCATAGATGAAGTGGAAGGGACTGGAATAAAGAAACATGTGGCTTTAGTAGCAGGTCACTCCTTTTCTATCCCCTCAGAGGAGACTCAGAAAAGAAAAACTGAAATACTCACTGGGTCTACAGATGTGCCCCAGAGATGCTGTTAGCTATTTTAATCCATTTAAAAGGAATATCTTTTTAAAAGTATACTGCAACAAATAGGCCACCATGTAACTAGAGTAACTGCTTGCCATAGGATCAGGAACAGCTTGGATCCAGGGTCCACGATGGCACACAGCTCTAAAAAGAAGCCTGTAAGCAGTAGAGCATGCCAAGAGGTGAGATCTGGACCAAGGAGAAGTTATTGCTCATGAAAGGAGGCAGCCTGGATGCAGACTGATTAGCCGCGAAGAACTGGTCATGGGTACCAAGCAAAGAATGAATTATGGAGTTGTGTGAAGAGAAATGGGCTCAGGGCAGATTTATTATGCTCCATTTCCACTCTGCTAGCTGGCTGCACAGAGTCTCAGAGGCACAGATTTACTCAGGATTGAAATTTTACATCCAGAGACGCTATCTCAAATAATCTAATTTGGTGAGATGAGAAAATCACATCTTGTAAAACTATCATCCCTTTTCAAAGGACCATATACAAGTTTACGGGCTGTCGAGGTATCTAGCCATAGCGCGAGCTTCTATTATAGGCAATGTAGAGGCAACAGACTTCAAGATGAAATTATTTTAATAAGAAATGCTACTACTCGGTATGTGCAGTCTGTTCTTTACAATCTGAACTTCATAAATTTTTATAAGGTGTCTATTTATTGTCAGACTCGGGAGCTGCTGTGTCACCGTCACTCACTCAAAGCTTTTTCAAATAAAGGAATCTTGATCTGGGTGTGATACATTATATGGTATTAAGATAGACGACCCCGCATCCACTTCCAGCGTCTCCTCAGTAACATTCACGTCTTCTATGCAAATGTTAAAACAAATATATTCCGAATCACTGTGAAATGGATTGTTCTTTCGGCCATTATACATGTAGGAGCAGAATGCCTCAGCAGGAAGGGACCTCGACTGCCCTATACTAATTCTAGACGGACGAGAAATGATGTCAAGAGCACAATAGAACCCACGCCCAGGACACTTCTTCCGTGTCTGTGGCTGTCTTTCAGGGGCTGAAGAAAAGAGGAAAGAGAGAAGGGACTACTTCTAAATAACAGTAGCTATCATCTTCCAAGCGTTCATTATGTTTCTGGCACAGGATAAACACTTCATATACATTATTTCTTCGAGTTCTTGCAATCCTATGAGATACAGAATATTATGCCCATTTTACAGGAGCGGGATCATCAGGTTGGTGATGTTTACAATTTGCCGAAGGCCATATAGCAGGGACTCGATCCAGATGTGTCAGAGCACAAAGAACAGAGTTTTATCCTAATGTCACCTCCCAACCTCGTTTCTCAACATCATTCTGGATTCTTGGTTATTCAGGAGAATACTACGTAGAGGAAAGGGACTTCAGAAAATCTCGAAAGGGAAAAGATATTATGAATTACAGTATTTCAGACCTGATGAGCCACAGAAAATCATCTAGACAAACTCTTCATTTTACTGAGAAAAATAATGAGGTGGTCACAGGACTAGTTTTGGGTCATTCAGCTGGTTAACATCAGGAGCAGGATTTCCTCCTCATCCTACCACTAGTGCTGCTGAAGTGTACACAGCTGGTGAGGTTGATGAACGAGTTACACGAGAGGTAGTTTTCCCTTTTCTAATTTCAAGGATTTTTTTTTTTTCTCATTCTTTTCACTACCTTCCCCCCTTCCCCTGAAATAGAATGAATGGCAAATGTAATTAGGATGCGATCAGGACTGGAAAGGTAGGATCAGTAGGAGAAAGAATATTCTAGTATTTTTCCTTTTAGTTCCTTAACGTGAGGAAAAAGCCATTCCAGGGACTCCTTTTGAGGTAGGAGTGTGATGGGAGGGCAACCACATATTCAGCCACAAACAGCAGCTTTCATTATTTGCCAGATATTCAAATAGTCATTAAATTGATGAGTGAATCAAGGGGTCTGCTCTCAAAAAGCTTACAGTCTGGCGAGAAAAATCAACACAATCATTACAAATGCATCATTATGATCTAATACTGAAAGCACCGTAAGGGAAACAGATAAAGTGATAGACAAAGCAAAGATTATCAGGGAGTTTCACTCAGGTATGAGGGGGACGTTGGGCAGCCTGTGGGAAGTCATTGATGATGCAGGAAAACACCTGAAGAATTTTGGCTAAGAGGGAATGGACTGGGCTTTGTGCTTTTTGGCTGTTAAATGAGATGATGTTCTGGCACATAGTAGTTGCTCAATAAGTGTAATGTGCTTAAAAAGCTGAGGAAAAAAAGATGAAGTCATTGTTCTTCCATCTTGTAAGGAGTCTAGGACACCTCTTCACCTACCTTTTTTCTTATCTGTCCCCCTTCCCTGCCTACAGTCACCCTTCAAATTATTTAATCAATAATGCCAAGAAGAAGACAGATTGTAGTGATCAGCCCAGTCGAGCTCCCACTCAACGTCAGACTTCCTTCTATGTTGGTCCTGGTGGCTGATCCTCTCATCTGTCACATACTTTCACCTGGAGCAAGCATGAAACTTCAAGGCCATTATTGGATAGTTCAAATTGTTAGAAAGTCCTCTCTCATATTGAGCTGCCTCCCTCCAATCCCACCCACTGAACCTGGCGGCGCCTGCTGGAACTTCAGCAAAACGAATCCGCTTCTCTGTCCACACGTCATACCTTCAAGTGTTTGCAGGCAGTAGCCATGTCTGTTCAAAGCTGTCTTATCTGACACCAGAAGGCGAGACACATGCCTCGACCTGTTGCAAAAGGTGGTTAAGCAATGGCTGCAGGGGTTGGGGAGATTCACAATGATTCTGTTTTGTGTCTTTTTTCATGCCCGGCTGTTTAGAGTGGCTTCAACCAGTGCTGAAATCATGCTCCTAGTGCGCACTTTCTCATAATAAGGCTTGACAGAAGCAAAGAAGTGGGCTAGTCTGAGAGGCCTTTGGAGCGGTACGACCTTCCCAACTAAGCACAGGCCCCAGAGACTATTGAAAATCCATCCCATGGAGGGCCTCTCAAACAAGCACCGTTATTAGCCCAATGGAACAGTTCAGATGTTGCCTTTTCAATTTTTTTCCGTAATGTTAGAAAATAAACTTGCCCTGTGACCAGTAATTATCTCTTGGGAAGATCCGTTAGGTCTGACACTGCTCTGTCCTATACGCATAATTCCCTCTCACATCTAATTTGATTGGTGATATCATTTTCCAGGGAGGTATATCTTTTTGCTAATCACTTACCTTCACCAACCCCTGCTCTTTCAGTTGTCAGTAAGCCTTTCTTATAGTTGAGGAAAGAAGTTGACTTCTAGGAGGGCTGAATCAGGCTGAATGCAGGGTTCCATCCCGACACGACCTTGCAATGAGGAGACGCTACACTGTTGACTTTTATGCCACCTTACCCTCAATCACTCTCTGAGGTCTTATAGATAACAAAGGGTGATTTAACAAGGTAGAACACTATTGATCAAGGTAGAACACTATTGCTGGATTTTAAAATAATCAGTGATAGAGTTGTTCATAATATAATAATCATTTCTAATGTTTTTTGTTCATTATTTTATATAGCAACACTAAAACATCCTATAATTTGCATTTTCAAGTCATTTGAAGTACAAACCCTGAACACTTAGAACTGTCACACATACACAGTAAACAATTTTTCTTGCTGTAGTTCTCCATAATTCAGAAACACAATTTCAAGAAATCAAATATTTCTAAAGATCAGGTGGCCTTTTCCTCACACCAGCCAAGAGTACATACTATTCCTTTTCCAATGCAATATGAGGAAGACAACAGATCTGAGAATCTGTGAAATTCCTGACAAATTTAAACCTTGCTTATGTAAGCTATACACAGGGAGGCAAGGAGGACTTCAAGGATGTGAAAGGGCTTAACGGGGTCTCTCTGCCAGGACAGCAGCATTTGAATGTCCGCCATCACATCTGTACATGTGGCACAGTCATTTGGGTCTCTGCTTGGCAGCTGTGGAAAAGGAAGACTGGAAGAAACAAGAGAGAAAGGAGCCTGTGTTTCCCACCAAAAAACCACAAGGACAGGAGAAATGGCTGTTCCCGGGATGCAGAGAAAGGAGACGCCTGGAGACGTGAGAGGGAAGAGACACTGCTGACATTCAGCAGTCATGGTGGTCTCCGTACCGGCTGTATGGCCACTACGGGCGATGTGGTTCCCACAACCACTGGGCCTGTCTGAAGCTGTGAGTCATGCAGACAAAGGCGAAGCTCCACAGAGCTCTGGCTAGAGAACTTCATCAGGGCATAATCATCATCTGGGGAGCCAAGACGTCACCTCCTGCCACTTCCTTTTAGATTTTACAGGGTTAGGTTTGGGTCCTGGAATCCGAACATCACAAGTGAGCTTACAAGGATACAGAGGCAGACGGCCAGTGGTTCACACTGCCATGGAGAACCATGGTGGACTAAAACCTGTGGGTAGGGGCCAGTGGGTTGTCAATGAGAGAATACAGCCTGGTTCTCTAGAATTCTCACGTCGGGCTCCACACGGGTGACTCAGAGCAGCTTAAAGAGGGAGTGTCCTGTGGTTAATGTGGCACGGAGGAACTGAGCTTGGCCTGTTTTACTGAACTTTTACGGTAATTCTGATATGCACCCTGAGTTGAGAGCTAGTGCCACTCTAGAGAGCTAGTGCTAATTTCCAAGTGTGGTCTGTGACTCAGTTGGGATACTTTATAAAATTTTAGATAAAATATTTAGATTACTGGGTCCTACCTCAGACCTGGTGTTAGAAACTTCAAGGGTGAATTCCAGAAATCTGAGTTTTTTGCTCACTCTCTGGGGATTCTTTTACATGCTGAAGTCCAAGAATCACTGTACCAGAGACGTTTTTAGGACCAGCCTGGTGACTATGTGCATGGGACACAAGGAGAAGAGCATGCAAAAGAGGAACAAGACTAAGATTTTAACCCCCACATTCTGAGTCTTGATGATTTTACTCCTCTAGAAGTGAGATTGACCATTAAGAACGATACGTGTAGTAATTAGGTATATCTGGACTTAAACTCTGTGGTACTATTGCATGTAGCTAATCAACTATGTCTTTTTCTGGCTAATTATTTTGTAGTCTAAATTCCAACGTAGAGAATGCAATTCAGGTGTTAAATCAAATGCCCGTGAACCCAGGAGGATCAAGGTGACTATTCAACTCTAATTCAGCTGCCTGAGAAGAGGCCGTCCTTGAATGAGTCGGTCCTGGTTACATGGACCCTAGTTACATAAGCTGTTGCTATACCCGGATTGCTTTCTGATTTGGGTAGCTTCCAGACATTGCAGGTTCACACATGTATACCGAGTTCATAAAGCACATTCACGCAGAAGATACATGGGAAGCCACTTGGTCTTCCCCAAAATCCTAGAGCCTAAGTTACATATTTTGTTATTAAAAATTTGTCTGTGCTACACATGGTTACAAATTTTCAAGAGTCCTTGTAATGTTTACAATTCCACACCTCTATTTTCCCTTTCACTTTATTGTTCTCCTAAAGTAAACAAGGAAAGGTAGATGAGAAAATAAAAATACATAACTGAAAAGTACAAAGTAAGTTTCAAGCTGAAGGCTCAAAAGTCAGAGTTGCAAAAGTTCTCTTGGCAAAGAAATCAGGTATTTGGTATTAATTATTAACCTGTATAATGTATGATAATGGTTAAATTTATTAGTACTGTAGGTACCAAGAACTTTGCTAAGTATGTGTATTAAGTCATTTTACCTGAAAATCCTATGAATCGTTCTCTCATTGTCTCTTAGACTTGGGAAACTAAGGCACAGAGAGGTTGAGTAACTTGGTCAAAGACACACAGCTAACAAGTAGAAGAGCTGGAATTTGCCTTCACAAAGTCTGACTCTGGAATAGGAAATCAACCATTAGGCTGTACCACTTCCCATCTTCAATAGAGCAACACATGCAGGGCATGAGATGCATTTATTCATCATCATTTCCAGAAATTATTTAAGACCATGTACAATGACCAATTTACTACAATATAAATATTTCAGGGGCTGGCCTTGTGGGCCAGCGGTTAAGTTCACACGTTCTGCTACGGTGGCCTGGGGTTCGCCAGTTCAGATCCCAGGTGTGGACCTACGCATTACTTGTCAAGCCATGCTGTGGCAGGCATCCCATACATAAAGGAGAGGAAGATGTTAGCTCAGGGCCAGTCTTCCTCAGCAAAAAGAGGAGGATTGGTGGCATATGTTAGTTCAGGGCTAATATTCCTCAAAAAGAAAAAATATATATATATATGAATATTTCACATATGTAAAATCAAAATGCCTGTGCTTATATACAGCTATGTTTATTTACATACAATGGCATTTTATGCTTTGTACTCATTCTCAGCATTACATTTTTTCATAACATATAAGGTAATACCTCTCCCCAGGTCTATGAGGAAAAATTTTCCCACCTCTAAAGTATCAAATCTAAGGACATCAGAGGGTCCATCCAATTTCTATGTAAAGTTTAAATTCTAGTGTTAATAGCAGTAGAAGGTCTATACTCTTTACTTGTAATGTTTAACTTGCCTGGACTCAAATTTCAAATTCTCTGGGTTTCATTTTTCTAATTTATCAATGAGGATTTTGCACAAAGATCCCTTTTAACCCCAAAGACACAATGATTTTCCTTGAGTGAATAGTAGTCATTTCTTTCTCCCTAACTGATATTTCACAAAAATAGCAATCTATTAAGCCTGAGATGAATTAGAATCTAAATCCCAGTTTGCAACCAGAATAAGCTGACCACGAGTCCAGGCCTCTGGACTCTGAAAACCTTACATAATCCAGTAACCATCAGACTGACCACTTTAACGAGGACACGTCAAAAATCACAGCTCCCTGCAGAATTTCATACACTCTTAACACGAGTATTTTAAATCAAAGATTTAGAAGAACTAGCTACTCATTTCTCACAATGGGCCTTTTCTTAGTGTAGCTCAAAATTTCTTTTTTAAAGTTTCATAGTATCTTCTTAACTGCCTTAAAAGAGTACACATCACAATATGGAAAATAAACATTAGCAAAGATATAATGGAAAAATACTCTTTCTGATCAAAAAGTAAATAATGCAGAAATGAAATATTTATTCCAAGAGAAAGAGGTGAGAAAGAGTGCCCACTTGCAATTCTTTCACACGCGAAGGCCATCAGCACAGAAACCCATGATAAGCATGGTTGGGTCCTATGCCAGGCCCACTGGAATGACTGAGCACCCCTTTTATTTATTTTCAGATGTGTATAGGAAAAAAAAAAAAAAGGGATGTGGGCCCTCAGTTAATACTGGTTATGGCCATTCATCCAAACTTTGCTTTGCTGATAGAATGATAGCATACCAGAATAATGGTTATTCTAGAATCTCAGCCAAAAAGAGAAGAAAAAGTTGATTACATTTAGCTTGCATAGGACAGGATATGTCTCTGTGTGTGCTTTTTCATTTTTAAATTCCATTTCCCATTATAAACTCAGAAATGTAAATGCTTAGCACATTCATATTTATTTCCAAAATAAAATGTCTCTTAGACCCGTGAATTTTAATCCTTTCTATTTGTTGATGATAGAATTGTCTTCATTAAAAAGTTAAGTCATCTTTCATGAGGTAGGTAAGAAATCCTGGTCATCTTTTTGTATCAGTTTATATGCATTTTAATCCATCTCTGCTACTTATGACATCATAGAGTTGATGTGGCACCAAATGAATCAAAAATAAAAGGGTGATTGGTTTTTATTAATATATATGCTATTTGCTGTCTTTTTTCCCTGACTTTTGAAAAATATAATCATAAATTTCTTTTCAAGCTGATGATACTGTGCTGAACATCTTTAAGCCGAACAGAGGGTGAGGAGAGTGTTAACTCTGCTGAGGCAAGATAATCCGTAAGTGATCCAGGGGGTAGAAATTGTAATAGGAGGATTATCATGATAAACAACTGCCGCTGTTTCTTGAACAACCACATTGTGCACACTTCTCCACTGCTGGCTCTCACATATTCCTCACAACAACCAAGTCAACCCATTTCACAGATGAAGAAATGGAGATCCAAAGAGTTAAGCAACCTTCCCAAGTTCTCAAAGCTGCTGAGCAGCAAAGTCAGGGTTTGACTCAGCACAATGCTATGTTCTTAACCAGCACCCCACATGGCCTTTACAGACCAGGTACTGCAGTTCTCCACCCAGCCTGGAAATTAGAATCACTTGGTGAGAATTTAAAACTACTGATAAATTACATCATGACTTCCAGATGAGCCAAGAATGGCACTATATATTTTTAAAAATCTCCTGAAGTGATTTTAGCATAAATCCAGGGTTGAAAACAACTGGATTAACAAATGCCAAGGAATAGGTGTTTTCATAAAAAAATATGACTCTTGGGGCTGGCCTGGTGGTGCAGCGGTTAAGTTTGCATGTTCCACTTCTGCAGCCCGGGGTTTGCCGGTTTGGATCCCGGGTGCAGACATAGGCACCGCTTGTCAAGCCATGCTGTAGTAGGCATCCCACATATAAAGCAGAGGAAGATGGCCACAGATGTTAGCTCAGGGCCAGTCTTCCTCAGCAGAAAAGAGGAAGATTGGTGGTAGATGTTAGCTCAGGGCTAATCTTCCTCAAAAAAAAATTTTTTTAATTAAAAAACATACATATGAGTCTTTCTCCGAGCAGTGTGAGAACAACAAAAGTTCAAATTGCTTATTAGAATGGAAATACTGAATGGGGGCATCCACCCCCACCAGTGTCGCCAGCCAAGGCCTGTCTCCTCCCCCAGCCTGCTCCTTCCTTCCACCCCAGGTGAGCATCCCACTGGGTGCCTTACTGCAGGAGTAGACCCAGCATGTTGTGTGACCTACATCCTCCATCTAGAAGTGGCAAGCCCAGAAAAGAAGCAGCTTTGCCCGACATCTCCTGCTAGCAGTAAAGGCAGAAGGAGAGCTGGAGTCTCCTGCGCCCTATTTCGGTGCTCCTTTCCTAGGAAAAATTTGGAAGCAGTAAGAAAACAGTTGGGGCAGGAGTCAGCCAAGGCATAAGGCATCTGAAGAGAACTGCAAGAACCAGAGAGAGCAAAAGAAAGGAAAAAAGTCATAGCAGACCGAGAAAGGAGAAGAGCCACAATCTGAAAATAACAGGAAAATGAGAAGGAATAGATAAAGCTACAGAACTGGCCATTGCAATACTGCATCAGCAAAATAAGGGGAAAATGCAAGGGAATAACCACGCCTTCCCCTCAGCTTTGGGAAGCATGTCCAGGCCTAAACTACTTGCAAAAGAGAAAGTAATATTAAAGCAAACATTAACCGTAGGAAAATCACCTGGTAGAGAGGCAGGGACTGCCAGAAACTTTCAAACTGCCAGAGGTGAAGTACCATCTACTACCTTGCTACTTCGAGTATCAGCTATTTCAAATGACCTGGGAACTTGTTGGAAATGCAAGATCTTGGGCCGTCCCCAACCTGCCAAACCAGAAGCTGCATTTTAACAAGGTCTCATGATTTAGATCCTTTTTCAAGTTTGAGAAGCCCTGGCTCTACTGTAGGAACCAAATTGCAGGGTTACAAAAAAACCCAGCTATTGCGGGTGGAAGCTGGGACTACAGAACGAAGTAGAATTCAGCCTAATTAAATTATTTGTTGATGCCCCATGATATACCAGGCCCTGAGCTGGGTATTTGATGAAATGAAGGCCTGACATTAGGCATGGTTGGCGCGGTGCCTGTAGGGAAAAATGCGGAAATCACATATGTATGAGGAAGAGGATGCCTTGTGCTCCAAGAGGAGGTCAAGCAAAATGTGACAGGGTTTGGAAGAGCAAAAGCTGAGCTCAGAGGAGATCAGGAAGCTTGCAGCAAGTGCACCAGCTCTGACAGGTGGAAGTGGTTATGGCGAAGTGGGAGGGCCTGTTCCAGGCAGAGGGAACAGCATAAGCAAAGCAAAGATGCAGAACTCAGAGGCCTGCTGTGTGTTGAGGGAACACTGCCTTCAGCCTAGAGCAGTGGTTTTTTAATTGTTTCAAGGCGACTCATGACTCTGCAATGACGCCTCAGAGACTGCTAAGGGTAGGAAGGGGAGGCCGATGGCATTGCTGGGGCCCCATTTCCACCACGTAAGATTATATCTTAACGGTGGATTTCACCACTGAGAAATAAAATTTGAAACATACTGAGCCAATGCATAGGTGCTTCTAAAATTATTACCTACAGCTGTGCCTGGCATATAGCAGACAAATGTTCTCTGAATAAATTAATAAATGAGTGAATCAATTTATCTATGAGATCAAAGTGAAAAATGCGGAGTTACTTCGGGGCTGGACTGAAAGGGTCTTAAATGTCCGAGGAGAGGTCTGTACGTAATTTGGTAGGGTACTGGGGAAACGTTTATTAGCCAGTGACTGGGGTTGGCTCTGCTTTAAGAAGCTTATTCTGCAAACCAAGTATAAAATGGGATTGGAAATGCGGGAGACTTGAGACAGGAAACTAGTCAGGAAGACATCATAGTAGCCTCCGAAAAGAGAGAAAAAGTCTGAACAGTCACCATGGGAATAAAAAAGTGGAGAAGCAGGCAACACGAGGCATCGTGGAGATGGAGTCTGTGAGACTTATCTGTGAATTACATGTGGAAAGTAGATATATTGGGAGGGCCTGGGTGACTGGGAGAAATACAGAAACTGACAGAATCACCTCTGTTCACATAAGGAGAAAGCTGTTGATTCGAGTTTAGATCTTTCAGACTTGAAGCACCTAAGAGTAATATAAAGCCATCTTGTAGGTGGTTAAAATGTCAACATGAAATCTAGGAGGAAAAGTAGAGATACGAATGTCATTTTAGGAAAATAATCTAGCAATAATAAAAGGACACCACTGATAAAAAATAACATGCAAAAGAGCAAAAAGGAGATCATCTATAAAGCAAAGAGCCTCAAGAGAAATCTGCAGAATAAAAAAAAAAGTGGTAGGCTAAAAAGACCATATTGAGACATGGGAAACAGACAGGAGTGGGGTAGGTGGCCAAATAGAGACAGGGAGATAGTGGAGGAGGGGCGTCACAAGAAAAACCCAGAAGCAAATAAAAAGCAGTGGGAAATTGGGACAAACGCGCTCATTGTTCTTTAGATCTTCGAAGACATCAGATCTTATAGGAGCAGCAGAAGCCTATTTTGCTCTTTATTTCTATGAGCAAAGATTCTCACAAATAAAGCAGTCACTCCTGTGAGATATAAAGTAACTGCTTGTTCTTTTAAACATAAATTGTTGCTGTTAAAGATCAAGCAATGGTATCTTCAAACTCAGCTGGAAAAAAAAATCTAATGGGAGAGGGTGTCCAAGGGTTTAAGATTCTTGTGTCTTCCATGGGGGAAGCTCCATACAGCCTTATTTTATGTAAACATTCACCTTTGGGAACTGTGTTTGTTTTGCAGGATTTTTTTTCTGAGCCAGGTCACTAGTCTGAAAAAGAAAATGCTGAGGGCATCTGATATACATTGATAGAGCCTCAAATAATGGTTAGACTTCGTAAAGTTATCCTCCAGATGCTGACAGGTCTCACTAATTGGCCACGTTTGTGTGACAAGTATTAATGGCAGTTTCTTCTCTGGTTTGACTGGAGAGGAGACACCTTCCTTGGTTTCCTTTCTGCCTCAGTTCAAGAGGATACATTAAGTTCACTGTGCTCTTTTTGCTCTGTGAATCTGTATGTTGGTAAAATATCAACATTGTTTTCTTTACTATAGATGCTACTTAGCAGTCATTAAACTTCTATAAAGAGATCATTACTGATGTAATGTAAAATATTATAGTGCAAATGAAGTACATAAGGAACTATACTGCAAGACATTTATGTCACTAGGATGATTCCAGAAAGGATGGTAATTTTTCCTTTGTTAGGAGAATTCACCTTCTCAAAAGCATTTTACTACGAATCCATCCAAGAAAGGTCAAGATCTACAAGCATAGCTATTTGATTTGTGGTTTTCATTCCAAGCTTGCTCAAATCAGTTTTGGAGATGAGTAGCACCGTAAATTATAAAGCCACAAATATTTGATTAATAAGAATATAGAACCTGAACTACAATCAACACTTTGACCAAATGAACAATTTTTCCACCTTAAAAACCTCAAGTAACAACAGAACTTGTAGAATTGGCGTTCTAAGGGCATGTATTTATTACAGGGAAAGGGGTGGCAAATTCTTAATTCACATATGGTATCAAAATAAGATGAAAGGACTCTCTGAAAACCCGTGAAATCAGGCCCCGAAATAACTTTATCTAAGATGTAGCTTACTGACTTCATGAAAAGGCGTCTTTTTAATTTGATAAATGCATTTCCTAACCTTTACGCATTGTTCGGAAGCTGCCAGTTTCCAAGCTTTAGGCTGGACCCTGGAACACACATTTTATTTCTTTTCTTTGAGCATCTTTCGCTACATCTTAACAAAGTTTGCATTCACCTTGGTGTGACGCTCCTAAGCAAAGCAAAAACCAAAAACTGCAAACCACATCTCTGTATGAAAATGAAGACGATGTTCCCTAATCCAAGAACTTTGAGAGCATTCCAAAACTGTGTTTATTTTGTACTCATGGGGGCGGGGGGCTTGATGGCAATGTGTTTTCCTTGAAGGACCACAACACTCCCCATCCAGGTTCACCATAAAAACTGTTTGTCCTCCAGAGCCTGGGGAAGCATTCGGGGAAGCGTTGTCCTGCCAGCTCTCCCTTCTCCCCACGGGCCCCCGCAAATAACAGTGGCGAAGCAGATGGTCCTCCCGCTCCCCTTCTCCTCGTCCCTTCCGCAGTCCCACAGTGTCCTCACATCCTGCGCCGACACCTTCACCCACCGCTTGATAGCCGAGGCACCCCCTTAGGGCTCCCAGCAAGCGCAAACTTTGGGGACCTTCTTTCTGCCTCACCGTCCCTGCTTCACCTTCATTCAGCTGCAGAACTCTCCGGGGACCCCAAGCTTCGACTACTATCTTCCTCCCACACTTTCGACCCCAACCTACCCATTTCTCTGTAAGGAACACAGAGACGTCCAGCCTCAAACTTCCCAGCCCAGGAGGCGGAGGCACTGCGGCTAACCACAGAGGGGCACTCTCTTTGTCCTCTCCCCTTCTCCATTCTCCCCTCCGGGCTCGGGAATCCGAGCCCAGGAGCCCACGCTGGGGACTCCTCCACTCCTCTGGTTGCCACGACCTATTCCTAACTCCAGGGGCTCACGGAGCCTCGCCGCACAGCCCGGGCGGGCGGCGGCTGGGCGGCGTCCTCTACAAGTGGGACCGCCGGACAAAGTGCAAACTCTCTGGGGAGGGGGCTCCGGGCCATTCCTCGCCCCGCGGATGCGGGCGGGGGCCGGGCGGGCAGGCAGCGCCCGGGTCGGAGGCGCCGGGCCGGGCCGGGCTGGGCGCCCGGAGCTTACCTCGGCGCGCGGGGCAGCGGCTCCTCCGGCCGGGCCGTGGGGCTCGCGCTCGGGCGGCTGCGGCGTCCCGCCGGGGCTGCGCTGGGCTTGGCGCAGACGCTCTCCGGCGATCGGCTGCAGCCCGGGCGGGCGGGGGCCGCGGCGGCTGCGCCGGCGACAGCTCGGCCCCGGAACTGTCAACTCTTGCGGGCGCGGGGCTGAGGCTCCCGGCCGCGGCCCCAGCGCTGAGCGCCTGCGCGCCCTGCCTCGCCCAGGTGAGGGGTGTGCCCGGAGCCCGCCGGGCCCGCCGGCCTGGCCGAGCGCCACGGGGTTTGGACACGCCAACGCCACTCCCGCGCGCCGAGGCTGGTGCCGGTTTACTAGGCAGGGACCTGCGAGGCACACACACTGGGGCGAATGAGGCGGGACCGCTCGGGGGCTCGTTGCCACTGCAGAGTCTCCCGCAGCATCGCCGCCCTTAAATCCCGCCTTTCCAGGCGTGCGCGCACGGCGAGGGAGAGGAGGCTCCGGCCGCCCGGGGGGTTCCTCGCGGTCCTCGTCCTCGGGGCTCCGGTCCCTAAAAGATTGTTGGCAACGGCAGAGGTCCCGAACCCGGGATGCCAAGCGGCGCGGTGGGGCGGATCTTTCAAATATTGGTCAAGCCAGAGTGAAACTCTCTTCTTGGAGACCGTCAGACCAACTATTTGTTTTTCCTCTTTGACCGGCTCTCGGCTCGAAGACCACACCGAGAGCCTGGGCATTTTTGGCGGTGTCGGGGAGGCCCGCAGCGCTGAAGGCATCGCAGCCTCGCCGCGGATCTGGAAGGCTCGAGGGTGGGGGCTCTGGCTCTTCCGGGTTTCTTTTCCGAGTTTAAGTTTGCAAAACTAAAAGATGTCATCGGTGACCCCCATGTAGGGCATCTTCTGAAAACACTGCACACCGACCCAGGGTGCTGGGTTCTGAAAGGGAGAGCACTTGGAAAGAAGACATTTAAGGGGAAGGGAAAAATAATTTAGAAGAGCAGTTTTCTGAGATTACTTCTTTGGCTGGAGAAGTTCAGAGTAATAAATGACAAGTCAAGGGCTGCGTTATACAGCAGAGATTTTTTTGACCAGATGATTTTAAAATACTGTTCTTTGGTTCTCTTCTCAGATTGACACTGACTCCATCAATAATTAAGCCAGCATCTGTTAATGTCCTGGCGTAATCATCCAGACTAAATATCTTAGCGCCCAGCCAAAGCCAGTGCCGCTCTCCATGGTGGGTTTGAGATTTGACAAACACACATGCACAGCATCTTAAAGCTTCCTAAAGGAGCAGGTTGTGTCTACTACCTATCTTGGAATTTAGGGTTATTGCAGGTACCGGTGTGCCTGAGGTTCCAGCTGAGAAGGAGCATTAATCTGTCAGATAATTTTGTATTTTTAGAATCTAAATATCTTCACATGCAGGTAGGCATTCTCACTTACTCATCACTAAGCATAGACACTTATCAGTATGTATTTTTTCATACCCTATCTGAAATAGCTATAGGAAGCAAGCACCAAAATTAAATCATTATAACCCGGAAGAACATGAGCTATGGTAATGGCTTCAGTTGCTTTAAGTTGTCTTTTAAAAATTTATGGTCTTAAGGTCTCTTCTGGAACATCAGGTTATATTGAAAACAAGTCTTTCATGAGTCCTTGAAGGTCAGTAAGGTGGGGCTCTGGCAGACTGGGACAGGCAGGAAATTCCAGAGGCCAAAGTCTTCCAAGAGAAAAACATCCAGCTCCCAGTGCCCTGCCCTCCTGAGTTGGGAACAGCGTGGTTGCTACTGAGCTCAGATAAGTATTGGCATCTCCAGGTACCTAAGGTGGAGGGAAAGGGGAAGGGGCCCTTAAAGTCCCAAGTCAACACCTTGGATTGCACTTGGAGGCAAATAAGTAACCTCTGCAGAGTGGAACACCTGTGAGAAGTGTTCCCTGTGGCTTGCACAATTTAGCAGCATGTGCATTTTTATGTCCTGCAAACTGCAACTATATCCTTCTCTCCTCCCTGTCTATTTTTAATCACCTATAGCAAAGACTTACAGTGGAGAATAATTTGAGGGCTGCATTTTCTAACAGCTGAAAGAAGCATAAAATACATGCAGACAATTCCCAATTTTTCACCTGCGACATAACTAAGAACTGTGCCTTCATGTCCTTAGCCAAGGCAGGATTCAGGCCTCTAGAGGCACAAGCACTGAAACCATCGCAGTGCCTTCCTTCTAAATCCGCTTCAACATGGAAACAATGTTAAACTAAAACAACACAAGATTTAAACATATAAAAACAACAGCTTCTTTCTAGATTTTCTGATTGCAAATTTGTGCCTATTGGATAACTTGGCATCTCCTGTGCCTTTCAGTGCTATTTGATATGGTGCTGTGGGGCAGGAGGGGGGTCCTCCTGTCCTCAAACCTCGCCTCAGTTTCCTAGAACCATTATTGCTCATTCCTGGCAAGAAAGGAGTAAACCAACTCAGAGATCTATTCGCCCTAAGCAAGGAGCACTGGGAGGGTTGTCAGGATAGCAGCAACACAGGCAGATTGTGCAGCAAGAAGAGGTCCCTAAACATTGAGAAGTGTAGAAGAATGGGGTTAATCTAAGCCTTTTTCTACTATTTGTGTTTATGAGGTGTGTGGCGCATTGGTACCTAAACATTGATCAACTTAAACAAACTCTTTTTAACTATTTCCATAAATTCGCACTTTCCAGTGGATAAAGAACTTGAAGATAACAAGAACAACATCAACAAATTTGAAGACTTCTTAAGTCACTTAGTTTTACTCCATAAGAAATGGGTAAGAGCTTACACAAAAAGATATTATAAAACAAGGTCCTGTAGCCATTTTAGATTGCTCTGCGACCATCAGCCACACTCTGGTCTCAGGGCTGGAGGTCATATTTTGAAAACCACTATTCTGGTGGAAGAAAACTGAACTAAGAATAGAAGACTCGAATTCCAATTTCGGCTGTCCCTTTCAAGCCTAGAAAACTCTGTTTCTTTATCTGTAAGACAGAACTAATTGTATCAGCCTTGTCTCAATGGGTTACTGTAATACTCAAAAGACAGAATGTATATGAAACACTTTGGAAATTATACAGGAATACGGGTACCATTGGTTGATAATTGTCTTGATCATATTTTGCTTTACCTCCCTTGCTTTTGAGGTATTCTGCAGACTTTCCCTCAAATCATCTCCACTACGAATCCTTCCGAATAACTCTACTTTGGGATGGCTCCAGTGTGGTATAATGGGGAAAGCATGAGCTCTAGTGTTGGATGAGCAGGTTGTGAGCCCTGACTCGGCATTGACTCATTAGCTGAGTGATATTCTTCATTCCTTCTTAAACTTGTTTCCTCATCTGTAATATGAAAAAGTAAATATACTGTCTTCATAGAGTTATCCTGAGGACCGAAGCAAATGGGAAAATATTTTGCAAACTATAAAATACTTGACAAATGTTCATTGTCATTTACTTTAACAACTGCTTGGAAGTAAATAGGAGGTTTATCTCGATATTGGACAATAAGATGTGAAATGTCTTAGAAATACAAAAGAAAAAATCTATCTAGGACTTTCAGAGTAACTTAGAAATAGATGGAATACAGTACAACATTTTTTCAATAGGCTATTAAATTATATTTGTTTACAAAGCTTCATGAATATTGTAAATATCAGAATATCTTTTATATTGATGTCCATATATTATGAGAAATTAATGGAACGAGTGTTTCAGTGACATTTGTTCTTAAAAGCCCCAACTCAGGTTCAGCAAAAAATTTTGTATTTGTTTAAAACCACTGATATTAATTATTTTAAGAATGTCTGTCTACTCAAGATGGATAACAATGAAATGAAACACAAACATTAAGGGTTTTTTGGTCACATAATTTCCACTGTCATTTTCTCATACATTTGATGAAAAAATAATGGGATAGATAGCTCTTTGAGGCTAGTGAGTTGGTTTTGTGCAGAAATTCCAGACTTGACGTAGACATTTATATCTAAAAAAAATCAATATGAAAAAGTATAGGAAGTTTGTTTTAAATGGAAATCTTAAGGCTATTTCTGAGCTGTCAATTTCTTTTTTACATTTGTCTCATTTTTAAGCCAACTGTATTGTCTTTTAAATCTAACTGAAGCATTTGCATTTGGAAGGCGAAGGAATATAAAACTCATTGCTAAGTGTCAAGCTTACTTGAGGAGCTATGCTAGTCTTTTTTTCCCTCCCTGTCTTAGGGGATTGTTTGTATGTGAATCACTAGTATTCCGTGAAAAAGAATTGTCCTCTTGCCTACAATTATTTTTTAATTGGAGATTGAGTTCCCTTTCATCTTCCTTTTTTATTTGAATACTCTCAGCAGAGAATGGCCATGTATTTAAATTCCCTGTCACTAATATGTGTCTTCCCTTTTTGCACTGAGCACATTATGATTTCTTTATCTTGATATTTTAAAATTAATTATTTAAGTATTTTTCCCCAGTGTGACCAAGATTTGTTTGTTTTCACCGTTTCCTCATAAAAATTTATTTTCTTGAGATCTAGTGGAATTTGCTTTGCTGTGACATCATTCCCCCTCTCCATAGCAATAATGTCTTTTGTGTCTAGGGGTGATCAATATTGTAAAAGTATTCCTTCTAGACCCTACCCACGGCTTTGCAGTAATAACTCTGCCTCTTCTTATGCATCTGTCCCTTTGAAAGTTAATCCAGTGCTGCCTTGGACCCCAAGATGAAGGTTGCACCAACTCCGCAATACCCCCAAATCCTTTCCTGATTAGATTGCAAAGTGATTACCCTGGTTCGCATGTATTCCCCTGCTTGACTCTTTGCTCTGAGATAGATATAAAATAATTAATCTTCTTTGAACTGCATTTGCAATTTTGATTTCCTTCCACTTTTTGTAAATCTGAACATGTGGTAATACTCCTTTCAAAAATGTTGATTTATTTCAGAGGCTCAGTTCTTCAGTTCTTTCCCTGTGCTCTTAACTCACAACTGCCTGGGAACTGGGGAGGCTCCCCAATGGTTAGAAGCTTTTGATTTAAAATTGTATTTTTTAAAAAAGTTTTCCACTTTAACTTATGTCATAACTTTAGATAAGTTACTAGCGTTGAACTTAGTGTGTTGAATAATTTTCTAAAAGCTTCAGTGACTGACTAGCCAACACTTAGCCCTCATTGAAGAATGTTGTGATCTACATACTGTATATCCGTTGTCCCAGGTTGTTGTCATAAGAATCTTATGAAAGAGAAATTGTTTTTTTACTGATAAACTCTAATTTTTTTATTTTTATAAACTGAGGTATAACTGACATATAATATCATATTAGTTTCAAGTGTACAACATAAAGATTCAATATTTGTATACATTGCGAAATGATCACCACAATGTCTAGTTAACATCCATCACCTTACATAATTATAAAAAAATTGTTTCTTCTTGGGACAAGAACTGTTAAGATCGACCCTGTTAGCAACTTTCAAATACGCCATACAGTATTTTTGACTACAGTTACCATGCTGTACATTCCATCCTAGGACTTTTTTATTTTGTAAGTGGAAGTGTGCACTTCTTGACCCCCTTCACCAGATTTGCCCAGTTGGGAAAAGTGAGAATCAGTAAGTTTGTGTTATGCCCAAGGTCACAAACTGACAGAACTAAAATTCTAATTCAAGTTTATCTTATCTTTGAACAGCTCTTTATATGCTGCTTCTTGAGGTTAATCAAAAGTATTGATTGCACTGTAAGTTCCACTGAGAATAGAAATTACATCCTACTTTTTCTTTAGTGGCTTGTAATACGTAGTATCTAGTACTGTACAAAGAGAGGCTCAATATCTGTTTGCAGAATGAGTTGTTTCTAATTTTCTGTTTTTCATTTGCTGCAACTATTATCACCATAGCATTTGAAACCATTCTCAACTTAGCCACCTTATGGCAGGGTTTCGGGAAAGGGATTGAGAGGACTGAGAAGGAAGATGCCTATTTCTTAACAAATTCCAAATATATCATAGCCTTTGACCTCTCAATATCCTTCTATTTTGGACAGCCACCTGGACCTTTCTAAACAACTCCTTATAGGTGGTAGCTGTCTCATATCTTATCTTCCCAATAAAGCCAAAGACCGTTTCTTATATTTTGCCTTCATCCCCCACCTGCAGTGCCTAAGACTGAACTGAGCCAGTTGTAGGCAGTCAATGCAAGCTTGAATGCAGCTAGTGATTTTCCATTCTTATTTACACATGTGCAAAGGGCGGGACCTGACTCTATTGCAGCACGGGAAGTGATTTTCAAGAAACCAGGTGTAAGCAGTCACTCAGTCATTTCTTCACTAAATATTATGCATTTGAGGTTCAAGGCACCACCAGGGATGCAGCGGAGAACAACATGGAGTTCTCCAACCCACAGAAATGAGATGGCTTTCCTATAGACCAAACGGCGGTCTGGCGGTCGCTGCTTCTCCTTTCACTCCAATACTCACCCCCTGTTGTTCTCCCTTTAGGGTGTTCCTTTTTGCTTTGCCTCTCAGATCCCTACTTCTCTCCTCATTTTCTAATTTGTCAATCTTTTTTCCTATCTCTCCTTCTTATTAAAGATAATCTACTAATAACCTTCTCAATTCGAAAATAGTTTCTATTCACATTTTCCACTTCCCTACTACTGGCCCAAACTCTTCTCCTTTTTAGAAGGAGACATGACCACTTGGCCAGTTTGAGGGACTATCATAATCCTTAGAAAACAATCCAAGATGCTACTGAAGCTGCCCTAGCTAAGAGTATGTCGTGAGTGCCTTTGAGGTCAGAGTCCTTTACCCAAAGACCCACCAAAATTTTCAAGCTGTTGGGATCAAGCCTAGAGCACAAGTGACAATCATTTAGACCTCAAACGTTAGCTGAAGATCTCCATGCTAATAAAGTCACATGGGGTGCGGTGGGGGAGGGCGGTGTTGAAATCATTGTAGCTCAAGTGGTTTTCTAAAGAAGGTACCTTGAAGGAGACAGACCCAGCTGAATTGTAATGGAGAACACAGATGGCATGAGCGATAGTGTGGGGTTATGGAAAGACCAAAGCCTGGGAGACAGAGACTTGATTCCAGCCCCAGCTACTCAGAAAATTATCTTAAGCAGTTGAATTAAATTCCCTGAATCTCTATTTCCCTACTTGTTCAGCTTTGGCATTATATCTGAGGTCAACCCGAAGCTTTTCGGATTGACCTCAGTGAGCCTCTGTTAGCTCTCTACTTTTCAGCCTGTGCTCACTTCAGTTCGCACTTATGAATGAAGGTTTCTCACTTTAGATACAAACATCTAAACTTCCAACAGAAGACTGTTAGACTTCTCATCTAAACCTCAAACAGAGCGACTAAATACTACATTATTGAAAGTGTATTTGCTAAAAATAAGAGTCTTCAGAAAGTCTGATTTTGTCCCCGATGGCATTCTGGACAATGTCTGGAATGTGGCAATGTCTGGAACAATTTTTGGCTGCCACAAGTTGCAGATGCTGCACACACCTAATGTGTAGAGGGCAGGGATGCTGCTAAACAATCTACAATGCATAGGACATCCCCCCACAACAAAGAATTATCCAACAATGGCCAAGATTGAGAATTTACAGGACAATTTTGTGTGGACAAAGGACAGGTATAGGTAATGTTTGTGCTCACTAAAAATCAAAAACATTTATTTCAAACAGTATGCAACAACGTCAAATTAGCAGACTTTCAAAAAGTTTTAACAAAATAAAACAATGTGGCAAAGGTGTGGTGAAATGGGTATCTTATTGGTGCAACGTTTTCTACAAGCACTGTTTTGCCATATTTATCAAACTCTTAAAATGATTATTCCTGTTGACTCAGTCAGTAATTTTCATCTAGGACTACATCTTATCAAAATAATGCGAAATGTAGAGGAAAAAATGGGCCACAAAAAAATGTTTATCCCAGCTTTACTGAGAGGAGAAACCGAAGACTGAAGGGGAATGATTAAACACACCTATTTAAAGGAATATTATGTAGCTATTTTTAATGATGTTTGTTAGGACTTTGCAGTAAATTATTGATTGCAACAGAGAGAGAAAAGGAGAAACTGTAATATAGCATGATCAAAACTTAGCAAAATAAATTAATGCAGGAAAAGATTGAAGGAAATGCAAAACCCATTCATATTAATTGATTTACAAAAGTTTTGATTGACACATAACATTTGAGGCACACTATATGGGTCACCTAATATAGATGTGGCTGTATCTTCATGATTGCATTTTGTGGCATATACCATCTGAAATTTCTTTCGCATATCTTAAGTTTTCCTAATTTAAAAGCCTAAGAAGACAAAGCGTTTACCTTTTATTTTCTTTATCGTACTAAGGACATAGTTGTATGGTATATGAGACTATTAAAGAATCGGGCATGCTCTCATGCACTATTGATGAGACTGTAAATTGATATAACCTCTCAGGAAGTTATCTTATTAGCGTGCATATCCTTCAACACAGCAACCCCACGTTATCCTAGAGACACATTGACACACCTAAACAAAGCAGTATGTACAAAGATGTTCATTACATTACAGTTTGAATTTTAAAAAACTGGAAGCAAACTAAATGCCCAACAAGAGAGGAATGGTAAAATGAATTGTCCTATTATCCATTAAGTAAATGTTTTATAGGCATAATGTCTTCAGATATTAACATTTGTTATAAAAGTAGTAAGTGCTTTTCAAAAAGCAGTTGGCAGAGGATGAAGTAATGCACACTCAGTTTTAGCAGTGTGGTGATGCTCAAGCTAGCTCAAAATCTGCTGAAATAGGAGGGCTTTTGAAACCTAAAGTTCATCTGTTCCAATCTACATATTTCTTTTGCTTAATAAAAATATAATAAATGCTAAGCACAATTTGGACAAGGAATGAAGAGGCATAGTCTATCTAGGTTAGCATAGGATGCCACTGAAGCTTATCCCAAGAATCATGAAACTAAGTTTCATTTGTTTTAATCTCACCCAATCATTGTATTCCCTGACCTGCATGAACTTCTCTATTGCTGGGAACTTACCCTTCTCAAGGCAACCCTGCCATCTCTAGACAGGTTCAATTATTAAGCGTTTCTTCTTCATTGTAATTCCAAATTTACATATTAATTTTTCTCATTTATATTTCAAAAGATTGTTTCCTCTAAGCAATTTTTAAGTTGCATACCAGGCTTCCTGCTTATCCCCTTCTGTTAAAAAAAAAAAGAATACCATCAGGTTGGGTCATCCAAGATGAAAATTTGGCACGGCAGTGGCACACTTTCTTCCCCTGCGTGTACTCCAATAATAACAACTAAATCTCCAGCCATTGAGCCCTCCCTCTCTAGTATTCCTAACCTGTAATTCACACTCAGTCTTCCTTTTCATCACTCCTGATATCCTGATATCCTTACACCAGGTCCTTTTCAACTATCCATTTCTCATCTCATATTAACTTCTTATGGAACATTCAACCATCTGAACACCCCCCTCCCCCCAACCCACCCTGTTAGCCAGCAGGAAAAGCTTAACTCTTGCATTCCTGGAAGGCAGAAACCATCTGACTTGAGCATCGTTAACTTTCTTCCTCACCACAAGGAACACCTCAGAATTTCTTTTTCTCCCTCCAAGGTGAGGCCCTCTCCACGCACACTTGATGCCAATTTCTCTTGCTTTTTTCAGTATAGCCCTCCTCTGTATTCTTCATCTCATTTCCTCTTGCCTGGCTCCATCATTGGAGATAACACGTGTATCTCTGAAACAGCTTCAATCTCTCCTATTTTACTCTCTCTGCCCTCTTATAATTAATATATTCAGGGGTCTCCTATTTTCAAAATAAGAACAAAAAACAGAAAAACTTCCCTTGACTTTGCTTCACCTAATGCTGTTGTCTTCTTTCATTTTTTGCTTTGTCATCAACATTTACTTCACGAATATTTTAAGTGACTCTTTGTCCACGATACCCTGCTATGTAGCGCTGTGGTGGAACCAGAGACATAAAAATAAATAAGAAGCAATCTGTGATTTAAGAGCCCAGTCTATTTCAGGAGGCAAATACAGAAGAAACTTCTTGGAAAAAACTGCCTCCACTCACTGCTTGCACTTTCTCACTTTCTCCTCAACCAGATCCATCATCTCCTCAAATTTCCACTTCCAATAAAATCAATGATCTATGCGTTCCTAAGTCTCAAGTCTTCTCAGTTCTCATCCTCTTTAACTTTTCTCATTTTAGAAGACGTTAGTGATTGACAAAGTCTTTTCATATGTATGCTCAAAGTTAATTCTCACAATAACCCTGTAAATGAGATACCTACCACAACCCCAAATTCCCACCCTAATTTATCAGCCGAGGTTCAGGAAAAGCAAGTAATTTACCTAAGGTCACCCAGCAAGTGCATGACAGAACCTGGACTTGATCTCATATTTTCAGATTCCAAAGCCTCTATGCTTCTTACTTTATCCCCAGGAGCCTTCCATGACTGACTAAAGAATGACTGGGTGCTTCTATATTAATTAACTGCATGCATACAGGATGCAGAATGTTGAAAACATTTGTGTTTCTCTGACCCAATCTGACAGCTCTAGGCATGGAATTACTGTCCGGTAATTGTTGCTGTGTAGGTTTCAACACAAAACGCATGCCGACCTTAGGCACCTGGATGGGGAAGATGATACCAAGTTGTACTGAAATGCTGTCCTCAGGATTCCTGTCACGAGCATACCTTATACGTGAATCAGCTTATAATTAGGATCTATTAGTGCCTGAGTAACTCAACAGCCTTAGACTCAAGAGCAGATGATCTCTCATTTTATCATATTTCACTACGAGAGAGTAATGTTTCAGTGAGGTTCTAATTTACAAATAATCACCTTCATTCAAGTAGTTTTGAGTAATGAAAGAAATTGGAGCATCTTCAATAACCAAATAAATTCACTTTGATTTCCCAATCAACATAACCTTTAATTAATGCATTAATTCCTACCTTGTTATATTCTAATCACTCTGAAACTCTTATGATCCTGGTAGCATTTAAAAATGTCTAAATCAATGCTTCTTTCCTATAAAAATTATGAACACAGACTATCTAGAATTGCTGCCTCGTCTAATTTGTTCGCAGGTAACTGTTTTTTTGACTGCCTACATCTGTTGTCCCAGGAAAATTGTTGTCTGATAAAAGTAGCTTTCCACCTGCTTTTTCTAAAGTGAGAGATATAAACACATCTGGGTTTTTATCTTCTAAACAATCTCTTCCTTCTAGTCCTAATTAGCCCAGTCATTTACTTGTATTTGTTGCCATCCTATTTGAACATTTTACTGCCATTTGAAATGTTTTCTGAAACTTGCCTCTTACTGTCTTTCTCTATTCCAATATGTAATTTTTCCTTAATTTGGCTTGTTTACATAGCTTTCTTCCTCCTTCACAATTTCTTCGTAAATGGATATTTTTAAATCTCTTCCATATGTCTCTATAACTAGCCTAAGATCTTTGTTAGGCATTTATTTGTCTGAACTTCTGTATTTTTCTTTCTTTTTGTTTCCTTGGATAAATCCACCTTAATCGTGTTTCATTTTTTTTTTTTGGAAGAGCTTATGATGAAATTGAGTAAAATCTTTATGTTTGCAATCAGTCAGCCACTTGCTGGGTACCCCTTACATGAACAACATTGTGCTAAGCTGTGGGATGGAAAAACCAGGCAGAAGGAAGACCATGAAAAAAGGATGGAATACAAGAGTCCCTAAATTCAGGGAAAATTAGAGTGTAACAGGGTAGATAGGATATATAAAAAATCAGAGAAAAAAATATGTAAATATAGTAACCAAGTATAAACAGACTCTATGAATTCTGAGGGGATAAGCAGTGATGAGGTCGAGGCATCAAGAAAGGTTCTTGGGCAAGATGGCCTTTGCTCAGGGAAGTGTTTAGGATGTCAGCAGTCCAGCTGGTGGTGGCAGGATTCCACCTGGATGAAATGGCACAGAGGTAGAAATGAACAACTCATTCAGACGACATCTAATTTGTTGTTGGCTGGATGAAAGAATCAGAGTCAGTGCAAAATGAGCATGGGGGCAAGTTGGTGAAAATAGAAGGAAAGAGGGATGTTTATCATTTTTAATTTGTTGGAATTCTTCACATAATTTAGATTCTGATCCTTGTCAGTTATGTGTGCTGCAAATATTTCCCTCTAGTTTCTATCTTGTCTTCTATCTTTTTTAAAAGATGACTTGATGAGTACAAGTTCTTAATTTTAGAGTAGTCAAATTTATCAATCTTCTCCTTTATGATTAGCATTCCTGTTTCTTGTTTAAGAAATCCTTCTCTACTTCAAGGTTAGAAAGGTATTCCCCTATATGTTTTTCTAAAAGTTTTCAAGATTAGGTCTTGACATTTAAATTCTTAATCCATCTATAGTCAACCTTGGTGATCCACACTTTTTCCTAGCTCAATTGATTCAGTTACCTTTCCTTTTCACAGTAACCTGCCATAGCCCCTCTGACATATACTGAAAGTTGCACAAGTTTGTTTCGGGTTCTCTGTTCTGTTCCTCTGTCCAATTAAAAAGTAATGTCCCTGACCACTGACACTTTTAAATGCCATCTTAATTACAATAATTATAATGTATTGATATATTTGGTACAATATTAAATCTATAGATAAATTTGCATATGGCAGGTAGGTAGATTGATGGATTAGCGTGGAATGGACCAATGATGATAGTTTTCATGAACCCAGGATTATGATTAATCTAATTCTACGCACTTGAGGTCCAAGGTTTGCTGTGGGTAGGGAGTAAATGGGAAGCTACTGAGTGAATTTTTGTTAAAGCATTTTTTTAAGTCAGATCATGTATTAAATTATATAATGAATGACACTGAGGAAAACAAAGGTAACACAAGAAATCTGCACCAACCAAATCAAAATTAAACAATTCAATTATTAGTTTGAATAAACCACAATTATGAGAAAACCCTGTTACCTGTCTTACAGCTCACATTTTTTGAGGGCATGGACTGTGTACACCCAACACCTAAAATAATATCTGACAAAGAGCAGCCAGTAGATAAATATTTGAGTCGTGAATGAATAAACAGATGAACGACTGAATGGTAGAGAGCGTCATGGACGAAGTATATATTTTTAAATTTGAATCTTTAATTCAAACAGTTTTATAGACTAAAATTCTTCAGTTAAGAAAAATGTCTGCATGTGCAATTCCATGCAGCTAATCAAATTATATTCCTTCTGCATTGCCCTGCAGATGTGTTAACCGTCAGCAGCATTTATCAGCCATCCAGGGGAATGGACTCACTGTGCTAGATATGGGGAGGAGCTGTGAAAGGAGATAGACGAGTCAAGCAGTCATGGCCCCTGCTGTTGTAGTTTTCATTCAAGCTGAGAATACAAAATGAACCGAAGGAAAAATGTCAGAATGTTTGGAGTAGTAAGCATAAATTGCTTCTGCACAAACTGTATGCATTGGTGCTGAGAGGACGCAGGCTGGGCAGCAGGTGCCCCTTGGGAAGATGGGAAGCAGTAGAGCTCCTGGCAGAGCTTTCTCCTCCTGCGGAAGGATTCACTGCCACTTCTTGTTTGTGAAACTGTGGTCACAGACCATTGGTGAGTTATGACCAACATTTGTTTAAATAGAAAATATACATACTAGCTATAGATAAATAGATAGATATCTTCAATTTTATCTATAATTTAGATAGATTTATTTATTTATCATCTATATATAAATAGAAGAGAATAGTTTCATAAAGTGCAAAATAGAGTACATGCATGACATATACTAAAACTAGGAAATGTGTCCGTTTATTAAATTTTTATTTCAGTTACTTTATATGGTTTTACACGTGTAGTTGTGTGCTGGGCCATAATATAAACTACATTTCTTACTATGGAGTGATCCAAATTATTTGAAAGCACTGCTCTTATACTACAGTAAATTGAGCGGCCAGCTGAAAAGGCCAGTGCAAGCACAGCCACACTTCTGTCTTTACACACACAGTGGTAACTCCTCAAGGCCAGGCTCTGGTCACTCTTTCATAGGCTCACTCTTTGTTGGGAAGTTTTTGCAAATTTGCAGGCAGGCAGCAATCTGTGTTTGAAAGAACTTCCCCCATTTCTTATAACTACTCCCAAGGCTGGGAATTCTGATGGTGGCTTCCCAGATATTTATAGCTCTGCCATCAATTTAGAAGTTGTCCCACCTTTCAAATCTTTATTCTGCCTACTCAGCTTAGAGCAATGGTCTTCAGCAGTAATATGGGGATCCTGTTGCCCCTGCCTGTTCTCGCGTTCCTGGTCTAGCAGAGGAATATCAAGATGAACCTGTAGACATGAGTGAATCTCATAATTTCCAAAAGGTGTATGGTTTATTTTAACCACGCTATGTAGAAGGAGTTTATGTTCATTTAATGTGGTGCATAGGCAATTATGCCATCCTCTAAGAGTTGATCTGTAATTATTCTGTAACAAATGCCTTGCATCATTTCTTTTCTAGATAAGTGTTGTAAGTTTTTGAAATTGAGAAAATAATATTTGAACTAATAAAGTTGAAATTGTCAGCACTTTTCCTCTAATGCTCATTTATCAAAAGTTCTTGAAACAATGAAAAATAAATCTTTGAAGAAACAGGATAAACAAATTCTATCTATGGAGACCGGTTAGGTTAGTTTTTTATTTGGTTTTGTTTGCTTGCATCATTTTTTTTAGTGAGAGCAAAACAAGACAATCCAAGAACTAAGATAAGGTCAGTGTTACAGATCAATCCTGAATACATTAAATGAGCACATAGTTAGCAGGTATCTGCCAAATGAAGAACAACCTAGAAAAGAATCAGTTAGAATACAGAGCCAACAAAAAGTAGCAGGCCAATAGGTTAGAGACGGGTGCCCAATTTTTGTCATTGTCAAGTATCTCCTAACTTAAGTGAGAATTCTAGGTACCACTGGATTTCATGTGATCCCATGTGAGCAGAGAAACTGCTCCTGTAGGTAACGAGCAGAACATGAAGCTGCAATTATGTCAATTATCTGTTACAGGGAAGAGTGCTAGAAGTAAATAGTACAAGGAATATGGCTCTTTGCTAAGGCTAATATACCTGAGTAACTAGAATGTGCTTTTCAATTTCATCTTTTATTTTTCATAGGAAGAGAGGAGGAAAATCAGGAGGCTTTGAAAATGACGTTAAATTTATTTTGGCCTGGCCAAATGGATTCATCCCACCGAAAGGTAGTTTTTGAGGTTCAAAACAGAGACACCTTCCTAAGCATACATTCCATCCATACAAGACTGGTCCTGCCCTTTCCTTGGTGGGCGAAGCTTATAAACATTCACAGCAGAAAGCATTTCATAATTCTTTTTTGTTGTTTTCCATGCTCATCAGACATTTCATCATACTGTGATTTTCAAAGAGAGCGGCCCATGGAAGTCCTCCAGATTGCCCTTGGGATGGTCTCAACATAGCAATAGTTACAACTATATCTACACTTTCATTTCTAGAATAATGTGACTTGTTGATGACCTCCCAGGAACACATCCTCAGAGACTTTGATTCTGTTAAGATACACTGTGGACCCCTCTGAATTTGAGCAGTGTGAGTTGCCTAATTAAATCCAAGAATTTAATTCTTCTCCACAAAATGAAGTAGGTTTAGTAAGTTTTTTATTGGTGCTAACTGTATAAATGCTTAAAGAAAGACAACCTTGCCTATGAGTAGCTTGTTGGTTTTACAGAATCCTCTTCTCTTACTATGTACAGATTATTGTGGAGTTAAGAATTAAAATTATGTAACTTTATAAGATATGCCTCATCTTCCTCATTTATTCTACCTTGGGCCTTTTTCTTTGAAGGCTTCAAACTCCAGGATGAGGTTTTAGAGGAAACATAGAATATCTTAATTCTGGATTTCCCATCCTAGGTGCATAAAGAGGTAAAGAAAGGTAATACTTGACCTGAAAGAATTCATCTGGTATTGCCATTGAGGCTGGAGAGCACCAGGACCTCTGCATTCAGAATTTGGAGGGGAAATGAGCAGCGCCTACCAGTGGAGTTCTATAAATAAATTGGCAACTAACAGGGAGGATCGCTTCTTGTTAATTAAGAGCCACTCAAGAACGGGTTCTTGACTTTCTGTAGAGTGTTGTAAATCTTCCCTTTTCAGAGTACAGGATTTTTAAAGAAAACACACATCTGTGTTTATACCAGATGGTATGTAGACACTTCCCATTATTATTCCTTCTTCTGTCCATTGCTGCAGATGTCATAAGGACCCTCTGCACTTCTCCCGTCTCTCAAGGCTAAAAATGGAACCTAGCATTAAACATAACAGTAAATGAAGAGACAGAAAAACTAAAATGGAAACCAGGTGCATAATTAGATAATTTTGTCCTTCTACCACTTGGTCACCTCAACAAAACAATACACTTGCAGCGTAGCCAAAGCTACAGTTTTTTTCTTGCATAGACAGCTCTGGAAGATAAATGGACTCTTCTTTCAATAAATTGGACTTTATACAGTATCAAATGCATAAAGAATTGCCCTTAGGTTAAATATTTAAGTAGAAGGCCTCTGATCTGTTTGTGCGGTTCTGATCTAAATCTCTTTCTAACTTAAGAGCTGTATTAACTATGTAATGAACAAACATTCGACTCATATTTTCTGAAGCCACACCATATAATATTTGATTTAATAACATTATTTGGAGTCAAGTCAAAGGGTACAAATTCTGTTACCAGAGAACATGCTACCCAGAAATAAGCTTTAACAGAAGGAGCTAGTATTGATCTAGTTATACAATCGTTCCGATCAGGACATGTTGAGGCCTTACCTGGTAGCATTCGCAGCTCTTTCACCATCCTCTTCTCTCTGGGGATAAAGGTGAGAATGGAGAGTATGCCCTGCCCTTAACTCCACTGATTCACTGAACAATATTTATTGAGTGTCTACCATATACAGAGTTTCTCCTAAGGACTTTAATATCTTGAGGATTTCACTGTCAGCCTCATTTACTGTGCATAACTTCAAGACTTTGGAGAACTTTAAAAGAACTCTCATTGCCAAAAAGTTGAAGACCCCAGATCTGAGAATAGATCTTAGTCCATTCGCCATAAAGTCTTTTGTAATAAGGACAAAAGAGACTCAATTTTATCTCTACTTGGTAGGCTTAGTCCTAGAGTACCAACTATATTTTAAAGATTCTTGATGAAAAAAGAAGCACAGTATAGTTTTGTTAAACTGAACTTTCATCTACTTGGCCAGTGAAAAGATAAAGATTTACTTTAAAATGCTGTTATGTAACTAACATTTCTAAGGTTTACTCTCAGAGGAGGAAAGGCAAATGACTCTGCATAAGATCACAGAATAAAGGACTTGTGTCATTGGGGTACTGTTCTTGGAAAATTAATAGGTTCCAAAATCAAGCAAGATGATTAATACTGGCTTTCCTTTGATCTATAAACCACAATGACAGGCACAGCATGCCCCTGACTTTGCCTGGCATTGTGATTTAATGAAAAGAGAAAGCTTGGAAGAAGACTATGTAGGAAAAAAAACCCTTCTGTATTGGGTCAGAAACTTCTTGATTGATATACCCACCTTCTGATTTCTAAATCTTGATTGGGAGCGTTCTGCATCTGGTGGATATTTTCTTTACCAAGAGAGCAGAGTAAAAGGTGTTAGTTTTTTAAACACGAGTGACGATTTTATAGAAGGAAAGTGAAAGACAGCTTCATACTTTCGAAAGGAAATGTCATTTACAAAGATATAAATAATAATGCTGAGGAGAGTAGGGAAAAGTGGATGTGCTAATCATGGGTGCACATTTATAATAAAATCACCAAGAAATTTTGGTTAAATAAAATCAGTTTGAAAAGACTGTAAGGCTGAATTAGATGATGGTTGAGGTCACAGAATACATTGGTTTGAGAACATGTACCAGCTTTGCTCCCTCTGGTCTTAGTGGTTTCAACTGGGGTTGAAAGACCACTATGTGGATGAGAAAGATGGAATAGCCAAACCCCTAAGTCAAAGTTTGAAGCCACTGTCATAAAACCAAACGGGAGTCCCCCCCACTGTTTTTCTTAAGATTCTTGCCTAACTTGTTGCCTACCAGAGCGAGGAACTCTGCTCCGAGATGGTCTACACCCACCAAATCACCAGCACTTTCATTTCCACCTCTTGCTCTGGCTCCTGTGAAGGTCCCTGCCCCTTTCTTCTCCCTGGAGTCTGAGCCTGATCCAAGGTGGCTTATATGTTGTGGCTAATTTTGCTTCCAGAGAGTTCTTCAGAGATCATAGTTTCTTTCTTACCCTGCCTAGCCACTCTCCAAGAGAGTTCTTAAATCAAAGCAAGTGGGAATGTGCTTTACAATTTCACAAAGAAATGCTTGATCCTGTGATTGGATATTCACATTTGCCTCGTGGGTGGTCTTAGTGTCTTTGTATTTTCTTTTGTTCACTCTTTTTTCTCCACATTTATTGAGCATCTGCTCTATGCTCCAGACATCATCTCAGAGTTAAAGACATAGTCCTTATTCCCCTGCAGAGCTTAACCTGCTGAGGAGAACATCCACCTTATAGATTATAGTATGGGGGTGACAAGTGCTTTGACACATGTAAACATAGGGACTACTGGGTCACTTAAACCACCCTTTCTGATTAATTTGGCTGCCTGATCACAAAATCAGTGTGTTGAAAGGTCACACAGTACTCCTTTTCATAAGCAAGTTTTATCCCCAAATCTCTGGGGATTCTTTCATTTACAAAGAATATTTATGGAGTATCTACAATGAGCCAGGCACTGTTCTAAATGCTATACCTTTAGAACCGAATGGAACAGAGGAATATTCCTGCCCTCATGGAGCTTACATTCTGCAGGAGCCCAATCTCCCGTAGGTACACATGAATAAGTAAACTATAGAACAGGGAAGATAGCGGTATGTGCTAAAGAGAAAAATAAATCAGAAGAAGGATGTGAAATATAGAGGGAGGTCAATGTATCAAGGTGACTAGGGAAGGGCTCCCCGAGAAAGCGACTTCTGAAGAAGTGACAAACTGATCTGAAGACTGTGATAGAGTGAGCCCTGATGCTGTCTGGGGGAAAAGCATTCTACACAAAGGGAGCAGCAAAGGCAAAAGGCCCTGTGGCAGGGAAGTGCCTGGGGTGTCTAAAAACAGTAATGAGGCCATTGTGACTTGAGATCAGAAAACAGGGTGATGAGAAATCACTCTCATTTTAAAGAAGAGAAGATGACCCAGCTTCCCAACCGAGTTTCAGGACTGCATGGGAAGACATGGCATTTAGAGAAGGAAGTATTGACACTGTGATCAAGGACAGCAGTGTGGGAGAGCAAAGCCCTGTTTTCCAGGTCTGGATTCAGCCTTGTAACCGTCAGTCCTCACTCCTTGCTCTCAGTGTTGAATTTGATGTACACACTTCTTCCAGGAAGATGAATGGAGGCAGTAATCTTAATAGACAACAATAGGCATAATTAAGGAAAGGTACCAAAGTGATTGTGCATCCTGAGTATTTCATTTTCCCCATTCCTTTCTTCCCCCAAGATCTCTTCTCAGCCTGACATCATCTCGCACAGAAAGTCACCATTGAATTTCTACAAGACCTACACCAATTACGGTTAAGAATGGAGTCTCCAGAGATCTTTCAACCCCAACTTGGCTCACCATCTAGGAAAACATCTTATAGAGAAACACCAATGAAACTATCTGGGCTCAGAAAATTGAAAACCAAACACACACACACACATACATACTAAAAAACAAGTCAAAATTCTCAACAAAACAAGGGCCAGTCTCATGGCATAGTGGTTAAGTTTGGTGCTCTCCACTTTGGTTGCCTGAGTTCCCAAGTTCGGATCCCAGGGGCAGACCTACACCACACATCAGCCATGCTGTGGTGGCAACCCACATATAAAGTGAGGGAAGATTGGCACAGATGTTAGCTCAGGGCTAATCTTTCTCAGCAAAAAAAAAAAAATTATTGACAAAACGAAAAATAGCACCTTCATGACTGCCTCTGAGGCAGTGATTCTTCACTTTGCATCGATTATGGATCCTCTGGGGAACCTGATGAAGGATGGGGAATCTGATGAAAGATGGGGAATCTGATGAAACATAGGGAATCTGCCTCAGGAAAATGCACATGTTTTCAATTTCCAGGGGTTTATAAACCCCAGGAAGCCCATCGAATATCTGCTATGAAAGAAAAAAAACCTTTCTTCTTCAAAAAACATCTCATGTTTAGATTCACTAATGTTCCTAAAACTTCAGAGTTACAGCTCTACCGTCTTCATTTACTATAAACACACCACAGTTTACAATTCAGTAATCAGAATCTAATCTCCTCCTGACATCAGAGCAGACAGAGACTGGAGCTGGGGAAGGGAGCTAGCGACACAATTCAGCATCAGGAGAGGGTTCATCCTGTTCAGACCATCTGCCTTTGGAGATGCCACTGTCAAACATGGGCACAGGCTCTGTGACCCCTTGGCAGCATATCTGTGAGCCTGCTAGGAGCCCTGGTCCCAGGAGAAGTACTGAATTATGCAAACAGGCTTAGCAGTCTTAGAAAGAAGCTTCTTTTCCCTGTTCGTATCAGTGGGTGTTCCTCTGTCTTACCATTTCTTCACCTGGAATAGCGTCTAGAATCTCTCTGTAAGCACTAAGCTCTGTTCCAGCATGTAAAGGAGGATATTAAAGAGAGAGAAAAAGAACTATTCTGCCTGCTGATATTTTTCTCATCTGTGTACCCGCTAACCTACCAACAGCACTATGAATTTGAACATAAACACCGAGATGAAAAAAATCTATAAAATGATACATCTTTACTGCTGGGAAATGGTTGAGGAGAAAGAAGAGTTGAAGTATGCATATAGACATTGCTTTTTGTTTTTGTCTATAAAAAAAGAGGTGCTGACATCCTTATTTTAATAAAGTGCAAAATGCCTCTCCCACTCTTTTCCTGTTCCCACACACCCTCCTCTCTAGCCACATCAGTTTCTGAACTGGTTGTTCTCACCAAAGGAGTTAGCTAGGAAGGAAACGGTAATTTGTCCAGGGTGATTGAAATCAACGCTGCCTTAACAAAGCAGTATCCACAGCCCTTACATGTTGGTATGCGACACATTTCTAATCCATGGTATTGGGGATATGGGGACACCTTGTGTTTTTATAAATGTGTCCCTGGTGCCTTATGGGACTGAACTGTGTCACCATCAGGGAGGTGGGGCCACCCCCTGAGAATCAAGGACTAGACTCTTAGGCAAAAAGAAGTCTTCCTCTCCTCTGATTGGGAGCCAGGGCTCAGCCTGCTTGAAAAGTGCTCTGTCGGTGGCAGAAGAGAAGGGAGGTCCTCTGAGGAGGGCACCAATGCTCCAGTTCCTTCGATGCTCTCCAGCTCTTCGAAGAAGAAGGAGATTCTTCTTGTCCTTAGTGAGGGCAACTCCAATCAGAAATCCTTAGCATGCTACAGAAAAACACAGCAGCCACAGAGAGCAGGAAAGAAACTTGCCGAGTTTCTTAGTGGGCATATCTAGAAGGTCTGGGGTTGCTGCAGACCCCTGTCAGGTGTGTGCGGTGCTGCACCTGGACACTGGGCAAAGGTATGCAGACATTATGGATTATACAGTCAGCCCCTCCCCACAGAATGATCACGCTAGAGCAGTGGTTCTCCACTGGGGGTGATGTCTGGAGACAGTTTTGATTAGCATGACTGAGAGAGTGGGTGCTGCTGGCAACTAGTGGGTAGAGGGCCAGGCATCCTGCTCGATGTCCTACAATGCGTAGGACAGCCCAACCCCCTCCCCAACAAAGACTGGTCCACCCCACATGCCAATAGTGCCAAGGCTGAGAAACGCTGTGCTGGAGGGAAGGAGGGTGTGGAGATTTAGGAGACAGGAGAAGTGGACTGCGTGGTAGCCAAGTACAGCAGAGGACCCCATAGTGGCAGAAGTTTGGCCTTTTCGGTCAAGCCTCAAAGGCTTTGAAGATTTCAGAATAGGGCAGGATATTTTTGACCGAATATTTCACTTCAGAATCAGACAATAGTATCAAAGTGCTGGTAAAAATTGGAGTATTCTCCTCTGGCTGCTTAGAGTAAACGACTTCACCCTCTATGTGAGTCTTTCCTTTTCTGTGTGTAGTGCGTATGTAAAGAGAAGGACAACACAAATGCAAACACACGGCCCATATGGTAGGAGACCACATACAAGCTGTAAATGAAGCAAACCTAGGTCCTCTGTGCCACAGACAATGTTGATTAAATAGGTTACACATCCTTTCTTTGCTTACAGCACTTTGTCCACAACCGTGGGCTTAAGATAAATAAGCTGTTTCCCGCCCCTCAAGTCTGCCACAGTGGACCTGAAGCATTTCTCAGGGGTGACTCTTCAAAGATAGGCCCAGACCCATGTGAAGAGCTTCCTCCTCCGTCAGTGGACACTTAGGTTGTCCCACTCCTTGGCCATGGTGAATGATGCTGCAATGAACATGGGAGTGCACATATCTCTTCAAGTGATCTCATTTCCTTCAGATATATATGCAGAAGTGGGATTTCTGGATCATATGGTGGTTCTGTTTTTAAGTTTTTGAGGAATCTCTATACTGTTTTCCATAATGGCTACACCAGTTTACATTCCCACCAACAAAGTATAAGGGTTCTCTTTTCTCCACATCCTTGCCAACAATGTGAGGGTGTGTGTATAATATATATACAATTGAGTATTATTTACCCTTAGAAACATGAGAATTATGCCATTTGTGACAACTTGGGTGAACCTGGGGGATAGTATGCTAAGTGAAATAAGCCAGACACAGAAAGATGGTATTTGTATGATGTCACTTATATGTGGAGTCTCAAAAAGTCAAACTCATAGAAACAAGTTCAATTCATAGAAACAAAGACTACAAGAGTGGTTACCGGGAGGTGGGGGAAATGAGGAGATGTTGGTCAAAGGTACAAAATTTTGTTTATAAGATGAACAAGTTCTGGAGACCTAACGTATGGTGCAGTGACTATAGTTAATAATAAGGCATTGTGTACTTGAAATTTGCTAAGATAGTACACCTTAAGTATTCTCATAACCAAAAAAAGTAACTACATGAGGTGATGGATATGTTAATTAGCTTGATTGTAATAATCATTGGACAATGTATATGTGTAGAAAACATCACATTGTATACCAGAAATATACACAATTTTTATTTGTCAATTATGCTTCAATAAAACTGGGAAAAAATCAAAGAAAAAATGCAAAGAAAAAAGAGCTCCCTCCTCTCCTCACAAGAATATCATCCAGGGAGAATTTACTGAGGACAGAGGGCCAGGAGTGTGTGAACATGCTCATGTGAGAGTGTGTGTGTATATGCGTGCGTGTGTGACTGTGTGCGTATGCACATTTTCCTACCTTTGTCTGAATGTATTTTCTAAGCAGACCATGCTCTGCCAGCAATGAGCGTGCTACCTCCCCTTTAGACCTCAGCTTCCTAATAAAAAGAGGGAGCTGGATTCGATGACCTCAAGGTCGCTTTCCAGCTCTAACATTTCTGGATTCTATGTGGACAGTCATTTTCATGCCTGCAGAAGAATGCCAAATGGCTGCATCCTTTGCTTTCTGTCTTCAGTGGCCTTGCATGAACTTAACTAGCACAGCAGGCTGCTCTGTGGGTGACAAGTACCAAGGGGCACCCAGGACATTTATTCCGTGCCTCCCATTCTTGCTTTGAAGAAATGCTTTATATTCCTCTTCAGCATTATGTGAGAAGGACTTTAATGGGCTGATTTTACGTGAGGATCCAATGATAGAGAAACAGATTCTAGTCAGTGCTTTACTCAGAGGATCATTCTACAGAAGCTGAGCTGTTTCTAAAATAGTCCCCAAAGTAGCTTAAAAAATAATGGAGATTCTAAAACCAGATCATTTCCTGATGAAAACTCTGGGCCTGTTCAATTTTTAATCCTTTCTGAAATCAGCATGGTTTTTCTTTTTCCCATAAAGGTATTTAGAATGAAGTCCCTGAATTTGCCCCTTGGACACATTTACAGGTTGTATCTAATTTCCTAATTCTTTTAATCAAGGCTTTCCTAGCTTTAAATCATAGTTAACTGTCTTTTGGGTAATTAGGGTGCTTATTTCTATTTGTCTGACAAATATACAGCATCAAATATTCTTCATTTAAATGCAATTAAAATATAATCCCAAAAACATCATTGCAATGATTTAACTTGCTTCAGTTTTAATTAAAGGATTATGGCAATGGGGGATTTAGAAACATAATATAATACACAATCCAGACGCCATATTTCTATAGGTTTTTAATAATTTAAAACTCTTATGACTTTAAAGATAAGAGGTATGTGGGTATATTTGCCAACAATGAGTAATAATGATATTGAAGAAGAATAGGAAGACATGGGTAAAAAAATATGACAACTTAGATGTGCAGAGAAATTTAAAAAGCTATCTATCCAGTGAAATGTTCAACAGTCCTGAATTCTTCCAGCCAGAATGAAATCTCACATATGAGAGGAATATGGGATTCAGTAAAGTTGTTAGGAATCATATCTCCACTAAAAAAGTTCTTACATATTATATTCCTATTTCACTGGGATCATCATAATTTTTTTTATGGCTCTGGGACTTCTAGGACCACGTTAATTCAAATGCTTAGGATTGATCTAGAATGTAGTCTGTGGATGATAAGACCTTAACACGTGGTTAAAAGCTTTAAAATTAATTGACACTTTCAATATTCAGCTGGCCTCCAAAATGGCTCTCTATAAATGATATTGCTGTCTATAAATCCTTTGAACTTTAGCTGCCACATTTTCCGTATAAACCAACAGCAGCTATAAACAGTGCTAAGTGAAGTGAAAAGTGGTTTCCCTATGGCGGCTGGAAATGTGAAATCTCTCATGATTTTTAGCCTCATATACTTTCATAACCAACATCTCTTGTCACATTTTTAATGAAAGTGGTGTCAGCGCTTCATGCAATACTCATGCTTGTTGGCCACCCGAGGCATACGTGCAACACTCTCTTCACGGGGCGGGCAGGCACTGGTTCCCACTTGGACCAACCTCAAATTGCTGAAGTGGCAACTGGGCACTGCCCGGGATTGAGCATCCAGGTACCAGCTCCCACGGACACCTGGACCTTCGGAGAATTTTCTGGACAAAAAACTTGGGAGATCACCTGGTCTAACATTCTGACTTTTAACAGAAGAATAACTGAGCCACCTGTATAAGATAATGTTCTAGATCACCACTAGCCAATAAAAATAAATTGAAAGCTACTTACATAATTTAAAACTCTCTAGTAGCCACATTTTTAAAAGTAAAAATATCAAACAGGTGAAATTCATTCTAATAATATATTTCATTCAGTCCAAATCACGATTGTTCCAATAAGTAATCAATATAAAATTATTGGCTTATTTTACATGATATTTTTCATGCCAAGTCTTTGAAATCCAATATGTATTTGACACATGTAGCACATCTCAATTTGTACTAGCCACATTTCAAATGCTCAGTAGTCATATATGGCCAGAAGCTACTATATTAACTGTGCAGCTCTGGACTATCAAAGAGGGCCAGAGTGGCTTTTTGACACTGAAGGGATTAGAAAGACTGAGAAAGGACAGCCTCTCCCTCCATAGAGCGTTGTTTGGGCCCAGAGATTCAGACAAAGCAATGGAAGTTAAATTTTTGCAGCTGGTCATAGTGGCAATTTTTCTAGAACAAGGTATGTAAGTTGTGGTCTAATAATATGATGGAATACTAGGCAATCAGAATGAATGATGTACAACTACATGGAACAATAAGGATGAGTCTTGCAAACATAATATTGATTGAAACAAGCCAGATACAAAAAGTACATATTTCACGCATCTAATTGCCTGCAACATACAAAAACAGGCAAAACCAACCCAAGGAGTAAAAGTCAAGATAGCAAGTACCCTTGGTTCAAGGCAATGACTGGAAGGGAGCATAAGAGGAGCTTCTGGGTGCTGGTCTTGTTCTGTTTCTTGAACTGGATGTGTTTCAATTTTCATGCGAAAGTTCATTGAGCAATACACTTACAAAATCTTTACTTGTCATTATATATGTTACACTTCAATATAAAAAATTCGTAAAGAAAAGTAAGGCTCAAAGGATCAAATCTCTACATATTTCTGTTCTGGAACACAAACTCATATCGTGTACCAAATAACATTATAAAAAAGATGTGTCAATGATTCTGGACTGATTTTTTAAAATTTTGGATTCCAAAATAAATTACAAAAATAAAATCAAAACTCATAGGTTATTTATTTCTGAAGATCAGCTTCAAAGGTGGCCATAGGCATGGGCACAGGATACAAATGTGATCAACTGGGTTCAGAACAACCTACAACTTTCAATGTGGAATTGAACACACACTCTACACTCTCTCCTTTTCTCTAAAGAATGTTTCATTTTCTCATCCTGAGTTTCCCCAAATGGCCTTGTGTCCCTGGATTTAGAGTATTCGCAACTGACTGAACTTAAGAAACAGAAAACCTCAAGAGGAAAACTTATCTATCAGGTCTGGAGAGAACAAGTCCAAGGATGACAGATTGGAGCATCTTGGTAGATTCGGAGCATAAGTACATCTGACTCCTAGACTGCTAACAGCTCATGATCACCACCAGTTTTTTGAACTATACTAATGGAAATATATTTGGAAAACTTGTCCTAAGTTTATCATTAAAGATACTTATTTATATATATATATATATATATATATATATATTTTTTTTTTTTTTTTTTTTGAGGAAGATTAGCCCTGAGCTAACATCTGCTGCCAATCCTCCTCTTTTTGTTGCTGAGGAAGACTGGCCCTGAGCTAACATCCATGCCCATCTTCCTCTACCTTATACGTGGGACGCCTACCACAGCATGGCTTGCCAAGTGGTGCCATGTCCGCACCTGGGATCCAAAGCGGTGAACCGCTGGCCACTAAAGCGGAACATGTGCACTTAACCGCTGCACCACTGAGCTGGCTCCCCTTATTTATATTCTTAAGGCCTATTCTTGAGAAATTTTTACCCTTGAGAAAAATTACTGACAATTCTTAATTGAAAAAAGTAAGAAAATAGAAGATCCATCCTGTAACTCAAGGTGCTGTGATTCACGACCAACCCAAAACCACTTCAAGAGAGTCTAGTTAGGACGTAGTGCCTGGGCTGAGAGAGTGTAACAGGAGAGGGACCTCTGCTTGTCATCTCTGCAGGTGCTCTAGCCCAAGAAGATTGCTCATAAATTCTATTGATGTGCTATTGATACTGGGCATTAAAATAAAACTTGCAACTTAGAGAATATCTAAAATGCTTATTGGTGGGGTGTCTCAACCCTCCTGTGCCAAATTCCCAGAGACCATTATACCATTAGAGTCTTCTGTCTTTATCTCCCATACGATAGCTTGTAGATATATATGACACTTCATAGATGTTTTTGAAGAATGTTTTAAAGTTGTTTAGATGTCTCTCATGACAAAGGCTGAAACAATAGTTTATTTTTATATTATCAAAAATTCTTTTGCTTTAAGCCCAGGACCCTATAAATCTATTTTTGTTGATTTAAATTCATAGGATTTAAAGAATATGGATTGGACTATAGTCAGACTATGTCTCATCATTAAATACGCCTAAAATATAGGATTTTACTGGCATAATCATTGACATCCAAAGATAAGGATGCCTGTATTCAAATGCAAAGCTTAAAAATTGTGACCCACATAATCCAACCTCAGAGTGGAATGGCAGTCAAGCCATTAATTTCCCAACAATTCAAGTTCTTTTCTTGTATTGCTTAAATACCGTGAAGGGGCCATGTTGAGCACAATGATATTTCTTGAAATCCCTCTTGCATCCCCAATACTTTCATTATTTGCCACAGCTTCTCCTACCTCTCTTCCCATCAGCCCTCTAATCCTTCTCCCCACCACTTTTCCCCCTTTATGCTGTTTGGAGGAGACTGAAGGGGCAAGAAATGAAACAGGACCAGTCTGACTCCCTGTAGAGGAATAGGGGAAACAAAGGCTGGGCACAAGCACGCTGATCATTTTTGTACCATCACACAGTGTTCGTATCAGATTAGCATCGTATTAGGTTGGATTCCTGGGGAAACAGACTCTGAGACAGAGATTTGCCTGCAAGATGTTTATTGAGGAGAGCTCTCAGAAACAACAGTTGTTAGAGAGTGAGGAAGGTAGGACAACAAGGCAGACTGAGAAGGAATGTGAGGCAGACTGAGAAGGAATGTGAGGCAGATATAATGGAGGCCCCCCACAGTCCTATAGGGAACTACGAACCTGGGATGGCCCTTTAGAGTGGTCCAGAACCAAGACAAGGGGGCCAGGCTTTTGTACCTCCTAACTGACAGTCACTGGATGTGGGCTGCCCAGGAGGGGCCGTGACCTTGGGAAAGGCAGCTTTCTTCAGCAGAGGATTAGGAAATCAGCTATGATCTGAGAGCAGCCAGTGTCCCATGCAGCTGAGGGAAAGAAACCTTGGCCCTGAAGGAGCATCTAGTGGCAGGTAACAGCATCCACTACAAGCATGGCATTAAAAGTGGCCTTTTTCTACCAGATAACAGGAATTATCTGTCCCCATGCTGCTATCTATGATCCTCACTCTTCACTTTATGAACTTTGGGACATCTTTGTTCCTAATTATTGTTTTGGAAGACCTCACACAGAGTGAGTTTGCTTAGCCTGTTGTTTTAAACCAGGTAATGGTGCTCCTTTATATGGAAATCATTCTGGCAAACGTCTTTGAGGAGTTCTTTATGCTCGAGCCTCTTCCTATGAATGTTTCCCTTTAGCTATTTGCACAACAGTTCGGATCTCTTCTTGCCATTTACCCTCTGCACATTTTCAAGCCAAGAAAAGTTCATTTTCGGCAGTAAAATTGCAGGGTAGTTATGTAAGTTTGATGTTGGTGGTGGTAAGTAGCTGGCACAAATGAAATAGCTCTAGAATTTAACTGCTCAATATGACATGCCAGTCTCCTGGGCCTTTAGGAAATTTAGTTCTCAGCGCATCTCAAACCTGACTTGAATTTCCCCAGCTATGTTGATGCCAATCCAGTCTCCAAACCATACATTGTTTGATTCTATTTTCTCCTTCCCAATCTATTTAGCGTGTAGTTTGACTGAGATAGCAAAAATGTGGTTTTGTTTCGGTTGTTTCCTTGTCCATGGTGCATCCCATGATATATAACCTCCATTTCCTTCAGCCTGATATGCATTTAACTTAGTAGTGAGTCTGTGCTTGTCCTAATGTGTGTTAAATTCCAGCACATAGGTATGAATATAAGGCAGTTCCAAATCAGTTCCCAGCTAAAGATTGAAAAACTAGTAATGAATTCTAACTCAGATCTTCTCACTGAAAGCAAGTGGAACATTATTTATCAACCCTGACATGACAACCCATACTGTCTTATCATGTTTTGAAGGCCTTTGGGAACTTTCTGGTGAACAAACCTAATTAGTAGCTGCTACAATTACCTGAATGCCTTTGGGTACCCTCTCTGTTCAGCCATAACACTAGGCATTGCAATGGCACAGATCAATGGATACTGCATGTTGGCAAATTCTTTCCGTATTGTGGGGCCACATACTAGTTGGTGGGAAGTATGTCACATTGTGAAACTCCAAGCCCATTGATTGCAGTGTGTCACGGAGTCAGACTGAGCAGCCAGAACAGAGAGAAGAAGTCCTGGCACAAAAATAAGTAGAATCACGTGTTCAAAGTCAATCCTCAAGCCAACCAAGAATTTGAGGCTCAGAGAAATGAGAGGTCAGGGAGCAGGGACTCCTGGAGGTCAAGACAAGGTACGGGACCAAGTGGAAGCAACTGGACTTCATTTAGTAGTGACACGGGCGTGTCTTAACTCCCTTTAGTGTCTCAAAGTCATTAGGTTGCTTAGTTTTGGCTTTCCACACTAGTCACATTCCAAACCCCACCAGTAGTTTACCTTTCAGATAAAGAGCCATAAAGAAGTGTCACTCTGTTCTATTCAAGGGTATGAAAAAGCAAATTTTTTCTTTTTCCATCACAGAGAGCTTTTAAAAATTGACTAATTAAGCTTCACAGTGTCTGTCAGTTAAGTAATACACTAAAAGAAACTACAGCCCCCTACTGAAATAAAGTCCTATTTAGAACAGAAGCTTTTTTGAGCTGTGACTAGACAGCAGTTTAAGACAGAGTGCTGAGGACAACATATGGGACAAAAATCCAAATGGATGGAAGTATGAAAATAGGACAGGAAGCTAAAATAGATGTACACTTACTTTCTTTACTATAAATAGCATTGTCTGGAATCTCAGGTATACGATTCAGCAATTGCTAATAGAAATCATTTCCGGTATTGTAAGTGGGCAAGCAGCAGTTTCATGGATTCTTTTATAAAAGTGGGAAGGGTCTCTGAAAGAATTCAAACACTCGAAAATTCCGGTTGGGTTACATTTTTTTCTATTGTTTGTATATTGGAGTTCAAATCTCCTAAACCAAATAAGAATGGCTGTTTAAACAGTAAGTTTAAAGATGAGAATACTGATCTAAACAGTAAGTTTTGATCACTGAAGGAAGCCAATCTCAGCAAGGATGGGTGCAAATAATCACAGAGCTGCTGGCCTCATTACAAATTCCTGACCACTACATTCACCGGAGCTCTTACTGCCACTCTGCCATTTACTTATTCCTCCCAGGGTGAATCGGTATTCCATTCACAATCAAACTTTTTATCCTCCTCTTTAGCTCTCAGGTCCTTTGTGCAGCCCTCAGTCTCAACACAGCACCTCTCTGTCTAACTTGAATCCAATTTCCTTCTCATTCATATCTAACTTTAAATTTAATTTTTACCCATCCTTTCCTCCATTCTTTCTGCCTCAAAAAAAGAAGTGTCCCCACTCACTTTCAAGACCAATTCTTCCACTGAGCTTATCTCCCCTCTTCTTCTTAGGGCCTTATTCCATCCATCAAACCTCTCTGTCTAACATTATTTTTTTTAAAAAGTCACCTGTTCCAGTCACCTATTGCTGCATAACAAGCACTCAAAAACTTTAGGAGCTTAAAGCAACAACAATCATTTATTTGCTCACAAGCCTGCAATTTGGCCAAAGCAGGGCTCCTCAGTGATCCAAGGGCATCTTCAGATAGCCCAAAATGGCTTCTTCACTCATGTCTGGTGCCTCAGCTAGGATGTTGAGAACAGCTGAGAGCTGGCTGGAATCTCTCTCTCTTTCTCTCCATGTGACATTTCCATGTGGGGATGGATGGTGTCAGGTTCAGATCTCTTATACGGCAGCTGGCTTATCCAGAGGACAAAAACAGAAGCTGCCAGGTCTTCTGAATGCCTTGACTTGGAAGCCTGTCCAAGAACATCACATTCTGTTGATCACAGGGCCATCCCAGATTCAAGGGAAGGGGACTACACAAGGACATGAATACTGGGAGACATAGCTCAATGAGGGGTCACCAAACTAACAGACGACCACCTCGCTTCTTCATTGTCTCCTTAGAATCAGCTTGCCTTATCCTAATAAAACTTTCTTTCCAATCTTATTCTCCTCAAAGAGTTATAACCCTTTCTCATTTATACTTAATCACCACTTCTCAAAAATAATTCTCGGGGCCAGGCCCGTGGTACAATGGTTAAGTTCGTCGTGCTCTGTTTCAGTGGCCTGGGTTTGCTGGTTTGGATTCCTGGCATGGACCTACACCACTCATCAGCCACTCTGTGGCACTGACCTGCATATAAAGTAGAGGAAGAATGGCATAGATGTTAGCTCAGGGCTAATCTGCCTCAGCAAAAAATGATAATAATAATAATTCTCTACTCTTTTTCTCAAAGGTAACACTTCTTGTTTACTCCTCAACCCATTCCAATCTGGCTTCTGATCTCATCACATTATTTTATCTCCAACCCTCCAGTTTCTTCCCCTTCCAATCTTACAAAATGGTACAGGAGTTACCTTCATTAAACAGAACAATCTATGCTCAAAAACTTTCCCCAGTACTATTGCCAATTAGGAAAGTTCAGTCTTCTTGTCTTAGTTTGAAAACCCTGTAATTGTGGTCTTGAACCATATTCCCAAATAACGCAGCAAATTCCAATAGCCTAAATTTTAATCCCAGAGGATATTTCAGAATTCTCTAAAGATGTCTCGTGTTTCCCTGCCTCCATAGTCTTCCTTCAGAAAATTATTCTCCATCATCTGTTGAAAATGTCTTCATCCTTTAAGGCCAGCCTTAAAAGCTCCATCTTTCACAAAGACTTCTCCGTTAGAGCAAGTCACTCCACTTGATTCATACCCATGAAATTTTATTTAGACATTGCTTTTAGAGCATATCGTATCATAAGTTATAAAGACTTAGTAATCTCAGCCTTTAGCACAGTTGATAAGAGCTCACTATTGTTGAGTTGAATTTAATAATACTAAGTATTTATTGGCTTGCAACCTTTAGCCAAAGAGTCATGTAAAATGAGAGAGGTTTCCTTCAATTCATGTGATTCAGTTGTCAGCTTAGATCAAAAGCTCTCTGTGGACAGGGTTGCTGAAATTCTGCCCCATTGAAATCACTCAGTGGTATAAATATTAAATCAAATTCTAGAAGAACATTTAAAAACTATCTAGAATTATCAAATGAAACAACCCTGCATTTTCCCAAATTACCTAGATAATTGCCTTACTTTACCATCTCGTTCTACATTATCACTCTAGAATTTATCACTAACTGATGCTCATTAAATTCTAATAACTCTCTGGGATATATGTGACAGCGACACTGCACTTTCACAAGCAACATGCAGATATATAAACAATTCAATTAAGTGTGTAAAATAGTAGGCAAATAAATCTATAGAATGGAATAAGAAAATATTGGTAGGTGTTTCAACTTGGAAGAAGAAAATACTTGATTACTCTCTGTAACAGCTACAACAAAATTATACCATGGGCCTGGCGAGCAGCAATTAAGGTTCTACCTCACTTTTACAAATAGATTTATTCGTAAGATGTGTAGATCAATAAATCAATTCTATTTTCCTGTCTCCCTATAATTTATTTAACATTCATTTCTCATCCATCTTTGTCTAACAATTTCTAACTTTTGAACATTAGGCTGCTTAACCCATTCATAGAATCTCTATGAAGTAATTAATGATCTAGAAACAAACACTAAAAAAGTTCCTGTTATAAAGAAATCCTAGGGTGAATACTTCTGCAAACTGGGGGATTAGATTCTAATTTGTACTTTGAAAATTCAACTTTGCATAAACAGCTCATGTATGTATTTGCAATTTATGATTACACTTGGTTCCAAAGATAGTTTGAAAATTGATTACTGAAAAATTGGAATAAAATTTTCCATCCAAGTGATTTTAGTCAAGTTCCCCAAAGCGATATATATATATATATATATATATTTTTTTTTTTTTTTTTTTTGAGGAAGATTAGCCTGAGCCAACATCTGCCACCAATCCTCCCCTTTTGCACTGAGGAAGACTGGCCCTGAGCTAACATCTGTGCCTGTCTCCCTCTACTTTATATGTGGGATGCCTGCCACAGCATGGCCTGATAAGCGGTGCATAGGTCCACACCCATGTTCCGGGCCAGCGAACCCCGAGCCACTGAAGCAGAACATGTGAACTTAACCACTGCACCACTGGGCTGGCTCCCTCAGAGTGATACTTTTAAACTAATGCTGGTGACCTGTAGCACATTAGCACCATTAATAAGTAGATCAATTTCACGATTCTGGTACCAGAGAGCCTTGGATGTCATAGGAAGAAAGAAGAGAATGGAGAACAGTTTCCTTCTTCAATTTTTACTGGGTGGTTCTAAGAAATACTTCAAAACTGTAGGATTTGCCATCAGTATCTTCTACTCCCTACCTTTTTCTTTTTCTTTCCTATCCACTTCCATCCTCAGGGTCCTGCCCTAAGATTCTCTTTTTGAGGTGTCTTGCTTGGATGGCATTCAAAGATGTGTTTTAGGCTTCAAGATGGTTTAAACCATCCTCTCGCTTCCAAATTGCTCTCCCATCCAGCTGGACCAAGAACGTAGGGAGCACAGACTCTGGGAGGAAGAGGAGCGACTGCCAATCTCATGTAGCACATCTCTAACAGACCTAAAGATGACAGAAGTGAGTTCGCTTTTTTCCCCCCCAATATCTGGACATTTCTTGACAGCATTAATAATGTAGTGAAACAAACATGACAAGGAAATGGGAGAAGAGACAATGCTATGGTCCCTGCAAAGAGAGGAATGGAATAGATCTGCCAGCAGCACTGATTATGAAGGAAAAGAGGGGGGATAACTCTCTAGCCAAGTCAGACAAGATGGGATAGCCGTTTGCACGTCAGGAATTCTCATTAGTTGGGAAATTGTGACTTAATGTGAGACCCTCCTATTGTCACCATTCAAACCAGCAAAAGCAAATAAACCACAAGATCAATATTTTTCAATGTTTCAAATATATTGGGAGTAAATGAATACTCAGCTTGGAAATTAAAAGAAAAAATAATTGGAAATAAACAATTTTCAAATCTTGAGAGTTAAGTATTTTTCTTTTGAGTTTGAAATAATTCTTAACAATCCATGGGAAATCTCAAAAGTTTAGTGTATTGCTAGTCTTATATTTTGTGATTCCTTGATTGTGGAAGTTACTTACCGGAAAACAAAAGTGTACAACATATCTACCAATTGGAGAAATGACTAGCTGAATTTTACATCTAAGTGTAGTATTTATAAGTGGGAAATGTGGCCACTTACCCAGAATCATACAGGTGAAGTTTTATTTCCTAGTCACCCTTCTGGATCCTCTATTCTACAGCATACTGCTTTGCCCAGTGTACCAGTACAGTGAATTAACTGTCTCTGTTCCAGTTGAAGGCCAACCCTTCCCTCTACCCCATCCGCTCCTACCTACACAATCACTGTGCCCCTGCAGTTATCTCCTCCCATCCAGATTATCCCCATCAATGTATAAAGATATTTCAATATCTCACATTTACAGTAAAAATTTTCATCTTTGGAGAAGTGGCTGATTCTCTTGTAAGGTAGAGATTGTACAAGATGATCCCAGAATACCATATTATACCAGATAGCAAAATAAGCTATAAAAAACTACCACGGTATGTCAAAGGGAATCTGGGGTCAAATTGAAGACGCTTCCACTGGACACAAATGGGGACAATTAGAGCATCAGTAAGGATAATAACTACACATATTAAATATATTTAAATCTATGAGTTCATAATATTATCTTAAAAATTATTCATTGTTTGAGGATACTAAAGAACTGATTATCTTTAAAACAGTTAAAGAGAAAGAATCAACCTTTTATTCTATATTTCCTAAAGCAATGGTAAAGTAAGTAACCAAGTAAGTGATGAGGGAAGTATTCCAGCTAATAAACAAAGAAGCAAGGATAGAATTAGAATGTCACCATTTGGCAATCTCTAATGAATTAATGTTTCTAGGCATTGAGCATCAATGGCTGCTAGGATCAGAAGAAGAGAGACAACCAGACATTATGCTTTCTTGATGGATAAACATGCCACCACTTACGAAATCATCTTTCTGAAAAATTTACACTTAAATCTAAACAAGCTTTCAGATCCAACTATTGATTTTGGGGAAATACAAAAGAAGAGAAATATATTAAACAAACCAGAAAAGTTCAACCTGGAATACCAAGACTGTAGGAAATTGTACAGAACAACCAACCTGGTTTCTTCAAAAATAAGTTGCAGTGGAGATAAAAGATGGAGAGAGAATCTTTAGACTAAAAGAGATTTAAAATACATAGCAATGTCAAGCCAAAAGACATTGTAATGTGTGGCTCTTCTTTGAAAATTGACTCAAACAAATCTACAAAATTATGACATTTATGAGATAATTAGAATTTTGAACACTGGATATTTCATATTAAAGGATTATTACCAGTTGTTTTTAGGTGTAATAAAAGCATTGTGATTATATTTCTTTGCAAAGAGTCCTAGATTATCCTTTAGAGATATACTCTCCAATATTATAGATGAAATAACGATATCCAGGATTTGCTTCAAAATAATACAGGAGTAGGTAAATGCATAGCAGCACAGATTAACAAGATTGCTAATTCCTAAAGCTGTTGATGGGTATACGAGGTCTACTGTACTCTCGGGTCTACTTTTTTATGTTTTAAATTTTCCATCATAAAAATATTTTTAAAAATTGTCTCTTGAACCTGCATCTCTTTTTATGTACAGCCTCATTCCTCTGCTCCTCATTGGTGCAACATTTCACATAAGACTTGTCTATACTTCTTCACCTCCCATTCTCACCCTTTCCAATAAGGCTTTTTGCATCCCACTACTCCACTGAAACTTCTGCCATCCAGATGCCCTATGACCTCTATCTGCCAAATCCAACTTTCAATTTCTGTTCTCATCTCACTCAACCTCCTGGCATTTGACAGCAATTTGACCATTCTTGGTTTCTGGTGCTCCACCTGTCTCACAAGCTTCTTCTTATTTCACTGTCGTCTCCATCTTTGACTCCCCTCAAACTGTTGGAATGCCTCTGGGCTTCCTATTGACACATCTTGCTAGGTCGTCTCAGTTTCACAGTTTTAAACCCAATCTAAATGCTGATGACACCCAACTTGGCATCCCCATTCCTGAGCCCCAACTTTTATGTCCAACTCCATCACAATGTCTAACAGGCAGAGATCTTAAAATTAAAGTGTGCAATGAAACTCCTGATCCTGCTTCCTCCCTTTGTGTACTCTCCCCACCCTACTCCATCTTCCCATCTTAATTAATGCATCGCCATTCCCCCCTCACTCAGGCAAAAACCCTCAAAGTTATCTTTAATCTTTTTTTCCCGACTCTGCACATTGAATCTGTCAGGAAGTCCTGTAAGTTCTAATTTAAATATATCTTAAACCTGATGTCTTAGTCAGCTCAAGCTGCCATAACAAAATGCTATAGACTGGGTGGCTTAAGGAACAGATGTTTATTTTCTTACAGTTCTGGAGGCTAGGAAGTCCAAGATCTAGGTGCTGGCCAATTTGGTTTCTGATGAGAACTCTCTTCCTGGCTTACAAAAAATCACCTTCTAGCTGTGTCCTCACATAGCCAGGAAAGAGAGAGAGAACTCATTTATAAGGATGCTGATCCTAGCATATGAGGGCTTCACCCTTGTGACCTCATTTAACCTTAATTATCTCCTTTTAGACCTTATCTCCAACTACAGTCACATTGAGGGTTAGGGCTTCAAATATGAACTTTTGAGGGGGAGGGGCACAGTTCAGCTCATGGCATCTGACCACAACAATTTCAGGGTTTTCACGTTTTTCCTTCTGCCTAGAATGCTCTTCTCTCCCTTCTTCTCAGGGCTAGCTCCTTTTCAGCATTCAGATTTCAGGGCAAATGTCCCTTCCCAGAAAGTCCTTCCCTGGTCAACCTGTCTAAAGTAGCCACATAAATCCCATTAACCTCAGTCACTTCTGTCATCGTCTCTGCTTTATTTTCTTCACAAGTTTTATCACTACCTAAAATATCAAATATCAAATAATCACTATACCAACTTAGCCATGTGCTCTGAATTATTTCTATTTCTCTAACACTGAAGTTGAAAGGTGGGAAATACAGAATTTCTAAGAAAACAAAATTTGAGTTATATTATCTCAACCTTCCACTACTTTTCTTCTTTGTACATATACACTTACAAACACACTTACATGTATATATGAACATCCACTTTTTTATAACAAAAAATAGGATCGTTTTATATACATATTGGTCCATAATTCATTTTCTCACGTAGCAAAATACTCTGGCCAGTCTTTCTGGGCTATGTAGATTTACCTTGTTATTTTAAAGGGTGCATTATATTCCATTGTATTAATCACAGTTTCTTTATTCATGCCTCTACAGATGGTATCAAGATTATTTCAAATTATTTATTATTACAAAGTCCTTTGTACATGTTACTTACAGGTGTGTGCAATTATTTTTTGTAGGTTAGATTCTCAATACTGAGATGACTCTCAAGTGAAATCAACATTTTCATTCCTGAATTGATATACCTATTTCAATTCCCATCAGCAATGTATGGCATTGCTCTCATCAGCTCAAAATTCTCAAAATATTATCAGACCTTTACATTTGCACCAAACTGATAGACAAAAATTATCTTGCAATTTTAATTTGCATTTATTTAATTTTGTGTGTGTGTGTGTGTGCTGAGGAAGATTTGCCCTGAGCTAACATCTGTTGCCAATCTTCCTCTATTTTGTATGTGAGCCACCACCACAGCATGGCCACTGACAGACAAGTGGTGTAGGTCCATGCCTGGGAACAGAATCCAGGCCACTGAAGTGGAGCATGCCAAACTTAACCACTAGGCTGCTGGAGCTGGCCCTGTGTTTATTTAATTATTAATGAGATAGAATATCTTTACATGAATCCATTGGCCATTTGTAAATGACAACTTTTATATTCATGTTGTTTTGTGTATGTAAACAAAAATACCCTACGAAGATTTGAGAGGGTTTATAATAGAACACAGGTAGAACTACTAAAACTGGATAAAATGAAACTTTGGGGGAGATTAAGCTTCTGTGTTGTATATAAGGCACAAACCCACTTCATATGTGCATTTCAATAAGCAACTATGGGATGCTTACTATGAACCATGGACTCCTCTAAGCCCTTGGAGGCAAAGAGTAATATGATCCTGTCCCTGAACTTGTAGTGTTTCTGTATAATTAGCGAAGCATCCTCACAGGAAGAATTAAAATATAAAACTGACCAACTTGGCAGCTCCATAAAAAATTTGTAAAGTTACAAAAACATTAGGATACAGACCCATAAGTTAGATCATCAATGGATATGCTAAGGCAAAACTTCCAATGAGAAAAAAACATAGCACTAGATTTTCGCCATAATGGGTAAATTGATTGCATGTTAGCATTAAACATATATTAGGTTTATATAATAAAAATGTGCTGAGGCTTCAGTAGGTGAAAACAAATTTAATTTCCTTGGCAGGCAGGAGAATATGCATGAAGAGTTGATGAATTGCCTCTCTCACTTCTTAATACCTCTGCCTGTAGATTCTCTGATGGTTTTACAAATGGCTGAGTCCACTGGGAGACTGCATTTGGTTTCCCATATGTATTCACTCATAAAGGAGTCAGAGTTTGTAATAAAATCCTTCCAAATATTAAAAGAAAACGAGAGTGAGAAGCATGCAATTCTCTGCAAAGCTGAGAAGCAAAATGCTCTCACTTTAGACACCTTATCAAATGTTCCAAAACGGAAAATGATTCAGCTCACCCAACATTTTACACCCAACGTTCCATATGCCTGCACAGTTGGAAAAATGGGGCTGCCCTGATTCTGGCACACAGTGGAAGTGTTTATGAGACAAAATTCAACTTCTTCTCCCCAAAACTGCGTACAGATTATACAGGATCTGGAGAGACTAGCCATTAGGGATGGACCTTTCTGATCCAAACAGGATAATAAATGCTCTGAAGCATGAGATAGCACTGGAAGGAGCCCTCCCAAATCACCAAAGAGCAAGCAGCACTGGCCTTTCCGTGAGAAGGAGGTTTATTTTGTTGTCATTGGTTTTTTTTTTTTTCCTTTCTAAGAAAGCTTGAAATCTTCAGGGGGCAGTGTGGACCTTGAAGGCTAGATGGGTGAGTTTGAGCAAGGTGACAGAGAGAGAGGACATCATGGCAGCGTGGTCAACTTCGAGCTCTATGAGGGAGGCGTTAAATGCTACCCGGAGAGTCCCTTCCAATGATTTGAGCTTTTTGCCCCAGACTCTTCCATCCTAGGGCACTCTCAATGCCCTGTGCCCTGGCAGGTCTTTTCAAGGCTGGGGAGAAAGCAGGCTGTGTGTTCCATCTGGGCATTTCTGAGGCATTTTAACTTAGGGTCTTGGCACCACTTTGTTGGCTCCATGGCAGTCTTGAAACTATCTTAGGGACTAGACTTTGCTGTCAGAGCCCATTACAGATGGACTAAAATGTCAGGCAGCCTCTTTGGCCTGAGGCAAAAGATTTATGTGGCCACTTTGGTATTCTGATTCCAGTGCAAGTCCTGTTCCAGCTTTGCTTCTAACAGATTGAGCTGTGGTAAATGCTGAACTTTTGACTCATGATGGAACTGATTACAATTTGGAAGACCAATAGAAAACTTCCTTTAGTGGGTTTTATGTGTCCACCTCCCCAAATATGTCCAATTCCTAACCCTAGGTACCTGTGAATGTGACCTTATTTGACAAAAGGTTCTTTGCAGATATGATAAGGTAACGATCTCAAGATGAGATCCTCCTGGATTTAGGGTAGGTCCTAAATTAAATGACCAGTGTCCTTATAAGAGACAGAAGGAGAGAAGACACAAAGACACACAGGGAAGGCCATGTGAAGATGGAGACAGAGATTGGAGTGATGCATCTACAAGCCAAGAAGTCCAAGGGTTGCCACCAGAAGCTAAGAGAGAGTCATGGAAGGGATTCTCAGAGTCTCCAGAAGGAACCAACCATGAAAATGCCTTTATTTCAGACTTTTGGCTTCTAGAAATGTGAAAGACTAAATTTCTATAGTTTTAAGCAATCCAGTGTATGACAATTTGTTATGGCAGCTCTTGGAAACTAATACAGCCCACAATCCAGATCCAAGGGGTTAGTGTGCTCTGTGCTGGCAGACTGCATTGGGAACCGTGTGACAATCGCCCTTTAGGGCACAGTTGGGGTACAGTGGACAGAACACAGGGTCTGGAGTCAGACAGACCTTGTTAGTTACAGCTGTGAGTACTTGGCAAGTCCCTCTAGGCTTTTGTTTCTTCATGTGAGATCAGGAAGGCAGCCTGGGAATATGGGACAGAAGTCAGGTAGCAGAAGCCAAGAATATATTAGAGGTATCAACCCTGGCTGCATGTTAATGTCACCTGGGGAAGCTTTAAAAAATATTGCTCACAAGGCCTCACCTCCAAATAATTAAATCAGAGTCTCTGGGACCGAGCCATGGACACTGGTAATTTTTTCAACTCCCTGGGCACCACTTCACCCCCACTAGCATAGCTATTATCAAAAAAACCAGAAATATGTATTGGCAAGGATTGGAGAAATTGTAACCCTTGTGCATTGCCAGTGGGAATGTAAAATGGTACAGCCACTGTGCAAAATAGTATGGTCCTTCTTAAAACAACAATAACAATGTAGAATTACCATATGACCTAGTAATGCCACTTCTAGGTATATACTTGCAAGAATTGAAAGCAGGAATTCAAACAGATATCTGTACAGGCATGTTCATAGCAGAATTAGTCACAATAGCCAAAAGATGAAAACAACCCAAATGTCCATTAATGGATGAATAGATAGACAAAATTTGGTGTGTGTGTGTGTATATATATATGTATATGTATATATATGTGTGTGTATATATATGTAGAGAGAGAGAGAGAGAGAGAATGGAATGAATGGAATATTATACAGCCTTAAAAAGCAAGGAAATTCTGACACTTGCCACAACACAGATGAAACTTGAAGATATCATTCTAAATGAAATAACACCAGACACAAAATGACAAATATTTTTGTATGATTCCACTTATATGTGGTACCTACAATAGTCAAATTCATAGAGACAGAAAGCAAAATGGTGGTTTCCAGGGTCTGGGGAGAGGAAGGAAGAAAGATTTAGTGTCTAAGGGGTACAGAATTTCAGTTTGGGAAGACGAAAATGTTTTGGAGATAGATGATAGGTGATGGTTGCACCATGATGTATTTAAAGCCACTGAATTATGCACTTGAAAGTGGTTAAAATGGTAAATTTTATGTTGTATATATTTTGCCATGATAAAAAATGAAAAATGGATATCTACTACACCTATAGTGGTAATCATTTCACAATATATGCAAATCAAACCATCATGATGTCTATCTTAAACTTATACAGTGATTTATGTCAATTATTTCTCAATAAAATTAGGGGGAAAATACAAAAAATAAACATAAAAACAACCCTCCCTGGGCAATACTGATATGCCATAAAGGTGAGAGACAGGGATAGCCAGTGCGAAAGTTCCGGAGGCTAAGGCGGGTCAGGCAAGCCACGGAAGAGACCATCTTGTCAATGGCCAGGCGGGAAACTCCGGGAGACCCAGGACAGGGGCTCATGCCAGAGGCTGAGATGCTGAGAGGCAGTGGCAGGAACATAGTCACTGCAAGGCTGGGTCACCAAAGTCAGAGAAGGATCAACAGCATCACTGACACGGCGCTAAATCAGAGGTATTTAAATGGTGCTCCTTCCCAACACTGTACAGGATAAAATTTGGGACAAAGCTGAACTTGTCGGGGGAGAGATGAGGGACGCACACCTGACAGGTGACTCAGGAAATGGAGAACCCAAAGGCTGTTACAGTCCCGAATCTGCTTTGTTTCGTTAATGTCTCAACCCCATTGATTTTCTTCGTGTGCAGAGAAACCCTGTGAAACCTCAACTCTTAACCCCTTGGGTAAACTCCCACTCTGAACATCAGTGTGAGAGAGCTTTGAGAGCCTGCAAGCTTGCATAAGTCTGACAGAGCAGTCTATCGATCTATTTCCAGCGCGGAGTGGGCTGCAGGGAAGAGTTGAGCGAGGGTGCGTGGGCGTGGGCTGAGGGCGTAGAGGAACAGATGCTGATTCTGTTCATTTCAGTTTCAGAGGAAACCATTTTTGACCTTGCGTCCAGGTTTGGTTATGCACTCTCCTTGGAATGCACACTACTAGCGCTGCTTTTGGACTCCCTTCTTTTAAAAAGTGGTAATAATACTGTCAAAACCAAAATTCAGCCCTTTTATTTGAAAAGATTTCAACAGTTAGCAATGGAAGAAAATATAGAGCTTTAGTATTAACGATTGCACATATTTACTCTAACCTGGGCCCATCTCTACCCAGCAGAACAGCTGCATTCACGTTCTTTCTGGCCTTGCCTCTGCTCGGTTATGCTGCGTCTGTGAGCGGATGCGGCTCGTTAGCACACCTTATGGGGGAGGCATATGAGTGGGAAGCCCGGTTTCGTGTGTCAAATGCCATCCTGGCCAGCTTCCCAGTAGCAGCTCATACATAGAAGGCAAGTATTTCACCTCTCCCATTTTAATGGAGTTATTAAGAACTACTGTAAACACTTTCTTCAAGTAAACTAAGGAAAAAGAAAAGATAATACATAGCCTTCCCTGTTTCTGGAAGCTTTACAGTTCGCTTTGTACACGAATGGGGTTTAATTTAGTCGGTCCAGGTTTGAGGGCTGGGCTGATGCTGACTCAGGCCCCATTAAGGGTGCTTTCTCTTGTTTTTAGTGTGGAACCAGCAAACACGCTGTGCAACATGAAGGATACACAATGGTGTGAGTAGATTTGGCTCCCAGGGCTCCTCTGTCCTTCAGGATGCATTCCCCAAATCTGAGTCCTGGCAGCCATGCAGAGTGAGGAATCCACCAAGTCAGAGGACGCATAGGTGTGCTCCTTGACTTTTACACATTTATAAAAGGGATGGGGTTGTTAGGGGCTACAGGGGCAGAGCAGCCTAAGTCACTCAGGTCTGATGCCCAGGTTTCAGGTTCAGGATATCTTGCTGCAGTGCAACTACATTATTGCCCATGTCCTCCTTTGCTTCTTGTTGAGCTATAGGGTTTACTTGGGACTTCAGTGCAACTGGCCCAGCCATGGCCTATTGTGGTTGTGAAGAACAAATAAGAGAACAAATACTGACTCCAAATTCTTTGTCATTTCCACCAGAGAAATCCTAAGGTGAAGAGTAGCAATCTGTCACAATAAACATCTCAGAGCAGTTACCCCTGTGACAACATTTAGAGGCAAGGCTTGTTTGATGGCTAATTCAGGGATGCGATTCAGAGATCTGTCTTGATAATCTAAACCCTCTGGTTGTTCTGAGGACTATTTAATCCATCAACTCCCCCATGTACACCCTAAAGTAGACTTTCTGAGTAACCGGAATAACCATGTCTGCCAGACGAAGCCTTGGTTCATACTGGCTAACACCTACAATTCTTTTTATCTGCCTTACCTTCTTTTCTGGGTTCCATGCAGACCCTGACTCATTTATGTAGCTTTCACATTCTCCTGAATCAAGACTTCACCCTACGGTTTTGATATTTTTAATTGACTTATCAGATCATATTCATTCATATCATTATTAATTCACTTCTTCAAGACACATGTATGAAGTGTCTATTATTTACCAAGTGGTGTTCTAGGCACTGAGGAAAACAACAGATAAGAGACACCATTTTTACCTTCAACGTATTCACATTCTGGTTGAGAAAGTAGACAAAGAAACCCCTGTTAGAGGTCACAAATGTTTCCAAAACTAACTATGTTATATATTATTTTTAAATCATCCTCATTTTGAATGATGTTGTATCCAGTCTCCAAGATGACTTCCAATGTCCTCACCTCCTGATCGTTATCCTCTTATAAGGCCCCTTCCCACACTGAATCAGTGCTGGTCTGCATGACCAATAAAATACAGCAGAAGTGACTGCTGAGGTCATAAAAGTTATCTCAACTTCCACATTGGTATCTTGGATTGCTCACCAGCCAACCACATACTACAAGGACACTAAAGTGGCTCATGGAAAGACTACTTGAAGAGGAATGGAGACCTCTGGCCATAGCCAGCATCAACTTACCAGCACATGAGTTGACCATCTTGGAAGCAAATACTCCAGCCCTAGTCAGACTTTCAGATGAGTGCAGCCCTGGCCAGCATGTGACTACAACCTCATGAGAGATCTCCAGCAGAATTGCCAACCAAGCCAATACTGAATTCCTCACCCAGGGACACTAGATAATGAACAATTATTGTAGATTTAAGAAAGTAAGTTTGTGGGGGCAGGGGGAGGGGACTTGGTTACACCGCATTAGATAACTAATACAGAGAGGCTATGCTTTTGTCTTCTAGTATGAGTTTTATTCTGTGTTAAATCCCTCTGTATATGTCTCCCATTGCAGCTTCCTTACCTTTTAAGGCACAAGAAAATATTACCTATTCTAATAATGTTTTTCTTAGTTATTACACCAATCTCAGATCTGTACCAGTTACTTGGTACACTAAAAATATTACAATCATATAATTCAAAGTTATATGTGTGCTATATTCAAAGTTTACATCATAGCATCAGCCTAGGGTCTTACACATCATATGTGTGCAATAAATATTTTTTAAATGAATGATATCAGAGATCCTTGGTAGACAGTGGCACATACACAGTGTGCTATATTAACTTTTACATTTTTATGTTTTATTTCAAGGCCTCTTTAGTGTTTTAAATTTATTTTTCCTATATCGAAATTTGACTGGGGCATGAAACTCATCTATTGTATCTTTTCTGCCTGCCTACAGCATCTAATATAGTGCTGGATACTCAATGTGTGCTCAGTAAAGGTTGACTGACTATGCATTTAATACCTTAAAACAGAAATTCAATAAATGTTGTCCCAGTAACCTGAAAGAGTAATGTTTCTCCTTGTGTGTCTAATGGATTACCAAGGAGTACCTTAGAGCCAGGATTTTAGAAACAATTGTCACTGCCAAACTCAAGGACACAGCTATCACCAGAAAGGGCCTGCCTCAGAGAAAGATAATTCCCAACAGATAATAAAGAGCTGAAGAAATCAGCCTGTACTTAGTCTATAGAAAACTAGACTCCTTAGATGTAAAGGACTCCCTCTGACCCCTACACTCACCCTGAAATCAAAGATTTCCTTTTATGAGAGTGAATATCCCATCCCAGGTCAGGGAACAGTCAGAGCCTAAAAGCCAATACTAGAGATCAGGCTAAGAAATATCTGAACTGCCACAGTGAAAGGGGAGCTCTTCACTGAGAATTCCTGTGAAAGCAACACCTATAAGATCCAGCTACGGTCTGCTCCGTGGCCAGTGTTGACTCTGCTCACCAAGGAGGCTCCATGCGTCTTACTCATGATGCTGCCCTTCTGAACAAGGAGTCACTTTTACCCTCTAGGTTTCAAAGCTGTTAGCTCAAGCCCTGCCTATGAGTGGCTTATTTCTCTTCATTTTCCTTCATCCATGCTGTGTCTTAACTTTGACTGATTGGTTTACATCTCCTGGCTGAATTTCCTTTATCCGCTCAAGTGCCACTTATAACCTTGTGATTAATGAATTCATTCTCAGTTTCCAAAGTAGGAGTTTTATTAATTGGGAAGTAAATGCTGATATTACTCAAACTTTTAAAAAATGAATCAATTGATTTTTTTAGAAAAAAGCAGCCTGAGTTCTGATGATGAAATTATTCTTCAAAGATACTTCTTTATGATATTTGGTATAGTCAGGGTTCTGGAAATGATAATATTTTTGTCAAATGAGAGAAAAATACAAAAGTGGGGGGGAATATAACGAATATTTAAGCCTTATAATATACTAACATTTACCATTCAGATTTTCAATAGTTTAGTAGAGGATCAAAGCAAGTTTTTATTATTCAACATATTTTCCTCTGGATTATCCATCAGAGATATAAATGCCTCTAATTCAGTCGTGTGTATCTTGTAGGTACATTAATAACTTCACTGTCGATGACTTTTGTGTTTTGTATTCAGCTGTATATTTGTTATTATGAGAACAATAAATATAATTTTATAACAAAGACAAATTATATAAGGTGGAATATCTAAAGGGAATGGAATAAAGTAAAAATTATTAATAGAAACAGAGCTTTAGGAAATAAATTGATTTTAAAATTAAAATAATGGTACAGAAGGTTTTTAAAAATTTGTATACCCTACAAAGAATTAAAATGATTCATGAGTATCTTTTGGCTCTGAAACTTACGTAAGTTTAATAATTCAGACTGAAAAATCATTGGTATTTTATTAAAAAGTTCAATAACGAATAGCAAATAAACAAAACAGGACCATTACAGTCTTCAAGTGGTATTTATTAAGTTCCTGTCTGCTTCCTTTAAAATCATATCAAGTATATTAATAACAAAATAGGAGTGCATTAAAAATTGATCTTTGTGTAGCTTCCATATTCATTCTCATCCTTGTCTTCATTTACAGCATTTCCTACCACATCACCACATTTACACAGCACCCTCCATGGGTGCACAATTGCACTAATCACTCTAATTCATAGTCTCACTTAGCATTCCAGACAACCCTATGGTTAAGTGCTCAGTATGCTGCAGATGGGGAAACTGAGGCATAAGGAAGTCAAATAATTTGTCCTAAATCACACAGTTAGAGGTGGCAGAGCCAGAATCTGAATCATATCTTTTTTTTTTTTTTTTGGCTGGGAAAGATTCACCCTGAGCTAACGTCTGTTGCCAATATTCCTCTTTTGTTTATTTCCCCTCCAAAACCCCAGCACATAGTAGTATATTCTAGTTGTAGGTCCTTCTAGTTTTTCTATGTGAGCCACCGCCACAGCATGGCTACTGACAGATGAGTGATGTGGTTCCATGTTTGGGAACCAAACCCAGGCCACCAAAGCAGAGTGCACCAAACTTTAACCATTAGACCATGAGGGCTGGCTCCAAATCATATTTATTTGACTCGAAAGCCTGAGCTCTTACTCATTCTACTATGAGAGTGATTAAAAGTGTTAAATCTCCTTCAAAAGATCTTCCCACTTCCTCAGCCTACACAAATCTTGTTCCCTTTTCTAAATCAAAGCTTTTTCCATGTATATCAAGTTTTGATTATATACTGCCTTTTATTGTTATGTACAAGTGTGTAAAATTTGTGCTTCAATTAGACTGTAAACTTCATGAAGGTAGGCTTGTGTCTCATATGTGCCATGCTACTATCAAAAAAATAAAAGATAAGCGTTGGTGAGGATGTAGAGAAAAGAAAATTCTTGTAAACTGTTGGTGGGAATGTAAATAGGTACAGCTATTAACAAAAACACCATGGTAAATCTTCAAAAAACTAAAAATAGAACTACCATATGATTCAGCAATCCCTCTTCTGGGTATATACCCAAAGGAAATGAAATCAATCCCTCAAAGAGACATCTGCACTCCCATGGTTATTGCAGCATTGTTCACAATAGTCAAGACATGGAAACAACCCAAAGTGTCCATTGATGGATGAATGGATAAAGAAATTGTGATATATATGGTGAAATATTATTCAGCCTTAAAAAAGAAAGGGATCCTGCCATTTGCAATGAACCTGGAAGACATTATACTAAGTGAAATAAGCTGAACACTCACTAATGGGTAGAATCTAAATTAAAGTCAAATACATAGAAGCAGAGAGTAGAATGGTGGTTGCCAGGGACCAGGAGGTGAAGGAAATAGGGGGATGCTGGTCAAAGGATACAAAGTTGCAGTTATGTAGGATGAATAAATCTAGAGATCTAATGAACAACATGATAAATATAGTTAATAATGTCATATTGAACAATGGAAATTTGCTAAGAGAGTAGAGTTTAGGTGTTCTCGTCACAAAAAAAGAGGAGGAAATGATATGTGAGGAGATAATATGTTATTGAGCTTGACTGTAATAATCATTTCTCTACGTATATGTATAACAAATCATGTTGTACACCTTAAATATATATATAATTTTTGTAAAGAGTAAATAAATCCATACAACAATTATGTACCATATACTCTTCCAATTTACTAAACCACTATCTCATACACAAGTACTCAATAAATACCAGATGAATTGGATTGAGTGTCACTATTTGAGATAGATGTTGATGGTTAATCAGGTATTCAGTACATTTATCATAGTGTTGTACTAAGTGCTTTACATATATTATTTCATTTAATCCTGGCAGTAACCTGTGAAGTAGAATTCATTATGCCCATTTACAAATGAAGAAATGGAAGAAATATTGAAATATTTGACCAAGGTCACAAAGACAACTAGTGGCAGTCTGGAATTCAAATCCAAATTGTCTAAAAAAAAAAAATCTATGTTCTTATCTACTACACCGTTACATTGTCCTTACACTAGGCAAGGGCAAGTGACATTAACAAAATTATTTTTGCTTTTGAGTAAAGGGTGAACAAGAATTGATCAAATAGAAAATATATATCATTATTATATACCATGTGTCTGAGTACATGAGACTGAATATCAGAGATATGGCTGACTGATAATTTAATACTTACTGTGGAGTAGGAGAGAAAGAGATAGGTAGAAGAGAGTCTTTCTGGATGTAGCACTCACCTGGAGGAGAGAAAATTGAATTCAGTCAAAAATATTATCTGTAATCCTTCTAGAACTAAAGCCTGACATTTAAATAGCTTCTGATTTCATATGAGATTGTCAACCATTTCTATTGGAGAAGTGAAGTTGCTTTTATTTTTACAACTTGATTTTTTGAGATGAAGTAGCTTTAATATAAGAGATATTCAGATATCCCATAGTCCATTGTTATTGGATTATTAAAAATAACATCTCAAATGTAATCTTTTTGACCAGAAATCTCTTGGGAAACATCACCTACTCTTCCTACCTCAAGTTTGTATTATGTTAAATAGTTTATCCTTTCCCAGGGGTCAACCTGCAGCCATCCTTCACTTCCTCTTACTTTGTCCTTTCCTGATAGATGATTCACCCACAAGAGATTCAATCAAAATAAGTCACAGGGCAGCAGGAGAGATGAAGAGTGTACAGCGAGCAAGGACTGACCTACATTGTATTTTCTCATAAACGGATGACTCACTTTTGTTGCAAACACTGGCTTCACTGAGTACTTCTGCTCTGCTGTCTCTATACCTTTGCCAAAGATGGCCACAATGGACTGGCAATATCTTTATCTGCTGGGAAGCAATACTTTTGATAGTTTACAAGGTGGCCATATCAATAATTAATAGAGTCATCAATATCCAGGAGTAAAATTGACTTTGGTGAATATAGAACTGGAAAAAAAAAAACTTAGCAGATTTTTCCTTTGGTTTTTTAAAAAACTGCATTTAACTATATTTCCCTTCAAGGTACCATTTCTGAAATGGTTAATATATTTAGCTGACAAAATAAAAATATAGATCTATACAGGATTATTAATGATGAAGAATTGGAGATACAGTAGGAAAAAGTGAGTTGCTGCAGAATGAGATAGAGCTGAGCAAGGCAGAAATAAGAGAAGAGAAAAATGGTCTAATACCATAGAGGAAGACCGTATCAATTCCAAGATAGGAGAAAAAATTTCATTGCCCCAGGGAACTGACCAGAAGCACATCTTTATGTTCATTTCAGCATCATTTGTAATGGTGAAGACTTAGAAACAATATAAATGATGAGCCACTACAGTTCGCTCATGTAAGAGAACATTATGCAGCCATAAAAATGGGATGCCGAGGAATATTTAATGACATGAGAAAAATTCATTAAATATTATAAAGAAATAAAAAGCAGATTACAAAATGGTAGATATGGCATGATGGAAATTAGATAAAAACACACAGAGAAACTCACTTCACAGACATAATATAAAGATGGGAAAGATAAGTACCAAAATGTCATCAGTACTTAGCTCTAGTTTATGAGCTTATGGGTGATTTTAATATTCTTTCCTGTACTTTTGTATGTTTCTCTAATTTTCTATAATTAACATGTAAGATCTTTACAATTACAAAATAAAAACAATACATTGTATTTTTAAAAGAGAAGATGAAGGGAGGGCCCAGCCTGGTGGCGCAGTGGTCAAGTTCGCACGTTCCGCTTCAGTGGCCTAGGGTTCGCCAGTTTGGAACCCAGCTGTGGACATGGCATTGCTTGGCACACCATGCTGTGGTAGGCGTCCCACATATAAAGTAGAGGAAGATGGGCACAGATGTTAGCTCAGGGCCAGTCTTCCTCAGCAAAAAGAGAAGGATTAGCAACAGATGTTAGCTCAGGGCTAATCATCCTCAAATAAAAAAAAAAATGAGAGAGAAGATGAAGGGGCCAGCCCTGTGGCCTAGTAGTTAAGTTTGGTGCACTGTGCTTCAGCAGCCCAGGTTCAGTTCCTTGGCATCGACCTATATCACTCGTCAGCAGCCATGCTGTAGTAGTGACACATATACAAAATAGAGGGAGATTGGCACAGATGTTAGCTCAGGGCCAATCTTCCTCAAGCAAAAGGAGGAAGATTGGCAATAGATGTTAGTTCAGGGATAATCTTCCTCAGCAAAAAAAAAAAAAAAAAAAAAGATGAAAATGAAGAGAACTTCTATTTTTGGCAATGAGGTGTCCAGGCACTCTCAACAGGCCTTTTGCTGAAACCAAGAACTTTTGGGCTAAAACAAAAATAAAGCAAACAAATAAAAACCTTCCTTTTAAAACATATTGTCAAGCTGATGGAGGTAGACCAAACGTAAAACAAAATCAAAAAGGAGACCCAGGCAATTACAATCATGCGTCACTTAATGATGGGGATACATTCTGAAAAATGTGTCTTTAAGCAATTTCATCATTGAACGAACATCACAGAGTGTACTTACACAAACTTAGATGGTATAGCCTACTACACACCTAGGCTATGTGGTATTAATCTTTTGGGTCCATCACTGACCAAAATGTCATTATGTGGAGTATGACTGTACTCAACTTTCTTTTTCTCTGAGGGATATACCAAATTCTGGTGAATTGAGCTTCAGTTTTCAGAGCCATGTAGAGTGTAAGCAGTAAAGTGGTGGAGCTGCCTACCACCAGCCCCAAGAGCTGACTGTACACATCTCTTCCCAACTTCATGTTCAACCACCTTTCAAAGGCCATCTGAAATCGGCCATGTGAGTACGTACAACACAGAAACTGGAAAATGGTACAAATCAGGAAATTTTTTTTTCCAGTGAGCCAGTCCTTAAGCATTTACCAACACATTACTGAGCACAAAGTTTGGGAAACAAATCCTAGGGTCTACAGAAGATAGAGTCTAATTGTAGACCCCACAAAAAGCTGGGACCCCAAAGAGCTGCATACTTAGTATAAGAGAGAAGCAGAAATAAGCCTACTCCACAGAAGGAATCATCAAGGAAACAAACTTGGTGCTAAGTTGGGGACAAAATATCTTCCCTGAAAGATCAACCTCATGAAAGTTTTAGGACCTAAAATTCATACTACCTATGTGCCGCACAAACTTTTAAGCCAAAATTCAAAAGTGGTCCCAGTTAGTAGTATTTCCAGGCTTCTGGCTGATCCAAATACAAATCTTTTCTGTGGAAACATACTTATAGCTCAGTCTCAAAGATTAGTACAAGTAAAAAATATTAGCTCACATTTAAAATAATGAAAATAATACCCAAGAAAATAGGACAGTAAGGAACAAGATTGCAAATCAGACCTGAAAAAGTTTTAAATATTTAAGTGAGGCACAAAATAGAAACAAGTTTAATATATTTAAAGAAATAAAAGAAATAATTGTAAATATGAGGACTGAGTGAGAATCTATTAAAATAGAAGAAAGAAACAGACTTGAAGGAAACAAATAGAACTTCTAGGAATAAAAAAATGAAGTAACGGAAATTAAAAACTCAGGGACAAATCCAACAGAATATTAGACACAGCTGAAGAGAGCATTAGAAAAATCAGAAGGCAGATCTAAAGAAAGTATCCAGAATGCAGCAAAAATTGTTAAAAAAGTGGCAAATATGTAAGAGAGATTCAGAGATGTGGTAGAATGATTAGGGGGGACATGTAGTAAATCTATAAGTAAAAGCATGAGAATGCTAAGTATTAAATTTCGGATACCAGTTACCTGTGGGATGGAATAAAGCATCAGCTCATGTGGGGCATATAAGGCTTTATAAATACTGGTAACATTTTGTTTCTTAAGATTGGTAGTGGGGATGGTGGTGGTGGCTGCTAGGGGCAGCAGTGGTGGCAGTGGACTGAGGAGGCAGTGGCCTGGCTTAACTTGGGCTGGTCTGTTGGGCCACAGGTGGTAATGGTGGCAAAAAAGAAAAAAAAAATGGAGATGGACACACAGGTGTTCCTTTTTATTTTTATTCTTTATGGCTTAAAATATATTATTAATATTCTTTTTTGTGTTGTCAATATTTAATAAAAAGACTTTTTTTTTTATTTTTATTTTTTCCTTTTTCTCCCCAAAGCCCCCCGGTACATAGTTGTGTATTCTTCGTTGTGGGTTCCTCTAGTTGTGGCATGTGGGACGCTGTCTCAGCGTGGTCTGACGAGCAGTGCCATGTCCGCGCCCAGGATTCGAACCGCGAAACACTGGGCCGCCTGCAGCAGAGCGCGCGAACTTAACCACTCGGTCATGGGGCCAGCCCCAATAAAAAGACATTTTTAAAGTAGCCTGAAAGGAAATACTCCACAGTGTTAACTGTATTTGCATTTGAGTCATGAGACTATGAGAATTTTTATTTTCCCATCTTTTCGGATACTTTCAAATTTTCTTTCATGAAACTGTGTTAAATTTACAATAAAAATATAATAATAAACACACCTAAAAAAGGAAGCATATGGTTTCCCAACATGATAAAAGCTTTGGCATAAAATAGCAACTCAGATGATCCTATTATCTAGGATCTTGTCTTCTATTTACAGATAAATAGGCAAATTTTTTAAATGCTACATACGGAAGTGGGAAGGCTCCTTTGGGAGGCTTTTTACTCACCAGAGTAAAAAACATAATACCAAGTTGCCAATGAATTAAGGAAGCTTTTTAATTACTCTTTGGAACTTATGCAGGTTCTTAAACTGAATTACATCAGTGTCTTAATTATATTTAATGACAAATTAATTAGAGATCTGGGACTGGTAAAATTATAAGACTGCTGAGATTTAAATTTGTTTCAAACAGAGTCTGTGGCAGAGATAAGAGAGATTTAATTTTTCATTTAATGTGTTTATAGAAAGAAAGGGTTAGAATAAGGCCCATTGGTAAGAGAAGCAATGACACTGGTGGGTTTTTAGATAGAGAATTTGCTTAGGCTTGAAAGCATTTTTAATAACTAGTTGAATAACCAAATCCTAAAGAGAAAAGAAAAAGACTTTTTTAAAGTGCTGAATTTAACTTACTATAAAATTACAGTTTCCAAAATCATGTAAGGGAAACAATGACATAAAATTGTTTAAAAATATCATCGAAACTTGCTTCAGTTTTTCTAACATAAAAAAATAAGTTATTTTATAATATGCTTAAGGGTGAATACTGTTACCTATTTGAAAAGGATAGCTTAGCTTGCAACCTTTATTTTAAGTATTTTTAAGTGGCCTAAATTAAGTTGTCATAAGTATTCTTTTGGTTTCCAGCCGTATTTGAAAATAATCACATACAGTGAAATGCACAGATATTAAATGTACAGTTTAATCCAATTTAATGAATACATACATCTGTGTAACCCAAACACATAAGGATATAGACCACTTCCATCACCCCAGCACTTTCCCTTGTGCCCCTACCCTGTCAACCCACAACCCCATGCAACCACTGTCCTGATTTCCATTACCATTCATTGCATTTGATTTTTCAAGAATCATGTAACATTCACTCTTTCGTGTCTGGCTTCTTTCATTCAGCATAATTTCTAAAAGACTGTTTCATGCTTTTTATTTTATCATATACCACAATTTGTTTATTCATTTTCCTGTTGATGGTCTATCCGGGCTGATTTTGGTTTTTAGCTATTACAAATATAGCTGCTATTAATATTTTTGTATAAGGCATTGGTGAAAAATATGTTTTAACTTCTCTTAGATTAAATACTTAGGTGTGGAATTGCTGGATTATAGAGTAAAAATATGTTCAACTTTTTTTAAAAACTGCCAAAGAGTTCTCCAAAGTGGTTCTTCTCATCTGGTCTTGATAACAGAGAAATCTGGTCTCATAAGACAAGCTTGGAAGTGTTTGCTCTTCCTGTATTTTCTGGAACTGTGGGAAGTTTTATACTCATGTTTTAAATCAAGGTTTTGAGGTCTTTAACAGTTATAAGGCTATCGAAGTTTTCTGTATATTGTCATGTCAGTTTTTGTAGTTTGTATCTACTTTGAATTTGACATTTCATCTAAGTAGTTTCACGTTTGGTATAAAATTGTTTATAATATCCCTTTTTTGTCCTTTAGTGTCTTCAGAATTTGTAATGATGTACCGTCTATAATTCCTAATATAGGCTATTTGTGCTTTATATCTCTTCTTGATAAGTCCTGTTACATACTTATCAATTTTATTAATCTTTTCAAAGAACCAGTTCTTGACATTGTTCATTTCTCTGTTTTTGTCCATTTTCTATTTCACTGATTTCAACTCCTACTTCATTAGATACCTTCCTTTACTTATATCAGGTTTAGTTTGCTCTGATTTTTCTAGCTTCTTAAGTTGGAAACATAGGTCATTTAATCTACATCTTTCTCTTTTTTTCTAATATAAGCATTTGAAGCTATAAATTTACCTTTAAGCAAAGCTTTAGCTGCCTCAATCTTCTTGAGGAAGTTACTTTCAATATAATAGAAATTTCATGTACTATCATAGGGATTATGTCTAATATAAGTGAAATTTACCCTAAGCAAGTCCTTCAACTGTGAATCCTCTTCTCCCTCCCAGTGCCTCTCAACCATCCTCTCTGTCACCAAGTTCCCTCCTCTGATCTTGCTTGTTCTCCAATCTACTCGGCACACTGCTGAGAGAGAATTCCTAGAACACAGAGCTGATCGTGTAACTAACTTCGAAGCCCCGCAATGGCTCCCCTCAGCACAGTTGACAACACTCTTTATGATCTGGCCCTGCCTACGTCTATAATCTCTCCATGCTAGATCACAATATGTGCAATTTTATTTTCATCCCATGTCTCTTTTGAACTCTACTTTGTTTACTGGCAGAAAAGTTAATCTAGTCAATTTGGGGTAAATCCAGTGAAGTCATGGTTTTCTTGCTACCCATTGTCTCCCTTAGATTGAGTTTCTCATTCTTTATTGTCATGGGTCCATCTTGAAACATTTCACTTATCACCTCGCAAATTCTGTGATGTCCGAGTTCTTGTCTAGCCTCTAATTGTGAGTTTCACACTGCCTCTGTTGCTGTGCCATCTTGTTCCCTCATTTGAGGTCCCAAACCACAAATCCACAGGTTCTGTGTCATATTCACAGAAAAATCTTTTGGATATTTTCCTCTCCCGTTTGAGTCTTTCAAAGAATCTATAAGGCTTCATAAGATTCTTTTGTCTATTCATTGTATTCAGACATTTCTAGAGTGCTCATCAGTTCTGTGGTGATATAGAATTCTTTGGGGCTTATCATCTTCCCAGGGAACCCAAAAGGGCAGCAAGGCACAGGATTCCTTAACTCTGAGAATTTAAAATTTATATGGGATCCTCTGCTTCCCCTACAAGTTCAAAGAATCTGTATCTCAGATGGAGGTGATAAAAACTAAGTTCTCCTCATCACATATTCTTCCAAATATCTCTGCCTTACTCTTCAACTATAGCTTTTGAAACTCAAAAGCCAATACTTGACCTCTCTGTTCTCTGGTTCTACTGGGGCAACTCCCATTGAGGACAATAGGTCACCTATCTAATGACCTAAATGCTGAAAAGAGAGCACTGGATAAAAGAAAGTGATGGGAGGGAGGTGAAGAGAGAAAAATATCAGTTAATATTTCAAAACATTCACCACATAAACTCATTTTTGTCCTTTTCAAATTTAAAGTGATTGGGACCAGTAGAAACAGTGAGAACAGAGATAGCAGCGTCCCTGCCATATCCATAGGAGTTGTTTAAAGATGTGCTTTTGAACCTCTATCAGTAGAGCATAGACTTGGGTAGGTTTTCCTGTTGTGGCCACATAGTTGTGTCAATCATTCACCAGAGTCTCCATCATCCTGCACTTCCATCAGTAATGCACAGCAGAAGGACAGTTGTCAAGAGAGAGGGGTATGGCCTACAATGGTACAGCCAACAGAACTAATATAGGATTCTCCTAAAATACAAGATTACAAGCCACAAATCTCTTAGAGTTAGGAACATTATAAAAATTATTGGCAGTCCTACTACACTGCAAAGGGATGCATGTCAACTTGTCCTGGGCTTGCTTCTTTACGGTGCTTTTGGGGCATAAGCTGAAATCATAGGCTTGGAAGGACTTGAGAGATGACCTTTAGACATGCCCAAAAGGGAGAGGTCTTTCAAAGCTTAAGGGAAAGGAGATTCCATAACCCTCATAGTAAATTTGTGCAATTTCTCTGACAGGGAAGGTATTCCTTAAAAAAAAATCATGTAGCTGCCGAAGCGCATTTTTTATTATTATCTTCTAAACAGAAAACTGTGATCAGCATGGTTTGTGGGGAAAATCTTAACATATCTGAAGGTCATTCCTGCAGCTTTCAAAGAGGCTAGTACATTAAAATAAAACAGAACAAAAAAACCCGATAGTGACAAAAACAATACAACAAGTATTTTAAATATTTTAACATTTGTGAAGCTAAATATTGGGGGTTTATGTTGTAACACTGACTACTTAGGAGAAAAGACTAGAAGAACAAGAGGAAATCTCTATCATTATTAAAAATATTTAAGTGTTTAATAGTATGTGGTGTTATACTAGCTGCTATGCAAAAACTTCAGGGATCCTTATTGTGTGCATCCGTTAGCTTTCATTGTGTAGCAAACTACTCCAAAACCTGTAGCTCGAAAGAACATTCATTGGTACTTAAAGTTCTGAGGGTTGGCTGGGTGGTTCTTCTGGTCTATACTAGCTAGGTCAGGGTTCACTCATGTCTGGTGCTTGGCAGGCTGGTTGGTCTAGAAGGACTTCACTTATGTGTGTGGCAGTTGGCTCACTGTTGGCTAAGAAGATGACCATGGCCTCTCATCATCCAGCAAGCTAGCCTGGACTCGTGCACTTGGTGGAGGAAGGATTTCCAGTATCAGGAGAGGCCAAGCCCCAGCACGCAAGAACTATTCAAGCCTCCCCAGGCATCATATTTGCTAATGATCCATTGGCCAAAGCAAGTCATATATCCACATTCAAACCTCTTGCAAAGGTGTGAAAATATATTCCCATTGTAAAGTGCTGAAATTCTAACTAGGGTTCAGATAAAAAATCAGATTCAGCGTTGGGGATCTCCTTGGGTTCCAACAGTGGAGAAACAGAGTACACCTCTTAAGGATAAGGGGCATGCAGAGAGAGATCAGAGAAATCCATGGCCAGTTCACGCGCTCTGCTGCAGGCGGCCCAGTGTTTCGCTGGTTCGAATCCTGGGAGCGGACATGGCACTGCTCATCAAGCCAAGCTGAGGTGGTATCCCACATGCCACAATCAGAAGGACCCCCAACTAAGAATATACAACTATGTACCGGGGGGCTTTGGGGAGAAAAAAGGAAAAAATAAAATCTTAGAAAAAAAAAGAAATTCATGGCCATCATGCATCTTTATTTATAGTTAACAAGAGGCAATCATTCCCACTGTTTTTGAGATGGAAAAGGAGGTCAAAAGCAGTTTACTGTAGGAGATTTTACACTTTTATTTATTTTAATTTGCTTTTGCTATTGAACAGAAAGTGCACAAATCCTAAGGATTTACAAGTCAATGCAGTAGTACAAAGTGAAGACACTTGTGTCACTAACACCTATGTCTGGAAATAGGAAAATACCAGCACCCTAGAAGTCCCATTTATCCCTTCTCCCAGCATCATCCCACTCTATTCCCCAAAGGTAACCCACTATTCAGACTAGATTAGTTTCGCCTGTTTTCCTACTTCATATAGTTGAGATCACATAGTGTGTGTTCCTTTGAGTCTGACTTACTTTGTTCAACATTTATGCTTTTTAGATTTACCCATGTTATTGAACATAGCTGTTGTTTTGTCATTTTCATTTCTTTACAGTATATTCCATTGCATGAATAAACCACCAATTTATTTATCCATTCTACTCTTGATGGATGTTTGGGTTATTTCCCATTTTTGGCTATTATGAACAATGCTATTCTGAGCATTCTTGTACACATCTTTCAGTGTACAATGTACACATTTCTGTTACAAAAGAAGAAGATTGAAGATGTTCTCAGTGTTCTTACTGTTCAGGTACCTAAGTACCCAAGATGCAGTGCTCTTTTTTGTTCAGCTTTACTGAGGTATAATTGACAAATAAAATTGTAAGATATTTAAAATGTAGAGAGTGATGATTTGATGCATGTGTACATAGTGAAAGGATTTCCCTCCATCAAGGTAATTAACACATCTCTGTTGTTAGTGCATTTTTTCAAGTGGATTTCGACTCCCAGCAACCCCGTGTACAGCAGAGCAGAACTCTGGTTCTTTTTGCCTGGTCTTGTGCTATCCTCCGATCTTCTGGTGCTGTATCAGACAATGCTCTGCTGCTATTCTTAAGGTTTTCATGGCCAATTTTTTTGGAAGTGGGTGGCCACGTCCTTCGTCCTAGTCTGAATTAGTCTGGAAGCTCTGCTGAAACCTGGTCACCATGGGTGAGCCTGCTGGTATTTGAAATACTGGCACAGCTTTCAGCATCACAGCAACATGCAGCTGCCACAATATGACAACTGACACAAGGGTGGTGTGGTTCCCTGACCAGGAAACAAACCTGGGCCACAGCAGTGACAGCACCAGATCTTAACCACTAAAACCATGAGGTCTGGCTTAACACGTCTATCACCTCACATATTTACTTTTGTGTGTGTGTGTGAGAACATTTAAGTTCTACTCTCTTAGCAAATTTCAATTATACAATACAGTGTTATCAACTATAGTCACCATGTTATACATTAGGTCCTCAGCCATTATTTGTCTTATGACTGAAAGTTTGTAGGCTTTACCAACCTCCCCCTATTCAACATGCAGCGCCCACTGTTCTGCTGAGCACCTAGGAGTGGAATTGCTGGCTCATAGGGAACATGTATGTTCAAATTGAGCTGATACTGTCACACAATTTTCTAAACTGATTTTATTCATTTATACTCCTACCACTTCTATGCAATTTTCCCGTTTAGCACACTTTTATTTATACATTTTATCTTCATTTTGGTGTCCTAGGTTTTAAGCTAATGCCTTCTTGCCTTCTACTTTCTCTTGCTCTACCAGAAAATACTTGCATTTGGACTCCAATTGGGTTAGTAGTCATTGATCCTACACTTGAAATTTCATAAAATCCCGAGAATCCCAAAGTGTATCATTCTCCCTAGCAATAAGCCAAAATAATCTAACCAGTCCCCTATTCATTCATCAAATGCTTATTCAGCACCTAGAAGAGGTTTTAGCTTTGAACCTGGGGATACAAAGGAATGTAAAACTGAACTTCTGACCTCCAAGAAGTGTCTACAGCAGCAGATGACTCGTCATCGGTAACTGACTTCTCCTCTCCAGGGCCTCCCACCTGTCCTCTTACTTCTCCAGTACTTGCCTTCAGCCTAGGTGAGCAACGCAGGACCTTTCAGCAACCACAAACACGATTTTCCCTCCTCTCTTTTCCCTCTTTGGATAATTATCCATCAGAGTTTCGTTTTCTCTTTTCTTGGACAAAAAATAGTATTAAGGACAAGAGCAAAATTGTCCTCACAACTTGAGGAATGGTAGCAATATTTACTTTACACGCTTTTTCTGTGTTTTGAGGAAGAGGTTCGGCATGCATTTGTGTGGAATGGGACTTTTAGACTACATTTATATTGTGTAAGAAGACGGCAAACGTTCGCAGTGTTCTTACTATTCGGTACTTCATATAGTAAAATGAGTGGGAAAATACATTAGTTGTTAAGGTAATGTGTTCAAGTACCTTTGTGGCTTAAAAGAGGTATTACAGCTCCCAGAACAGCTGCAGTTAGTCCTTTTCACTGGTAATATGAAACCAGTTCTTGTTTGCGAACTGAATTGTTGCATCTGTGCAATATATTTCAAAGCCGAAGAAAAGTGCTGTAGGAAAAGTAAGCTTCTACTATTTATAAAAATAGAGCACTAGTAATAAAATTAACCTCATTTAAAATCACTGCTAATTAGCCTCATTTAAAATTAACTCATTAAAAATCACTAGTAATAAAACTAAGCTCATTTAAAATCACTCATTAGATGTTTCTGTAAAGTATCATGAGCCACCCAAACGTCCTTAATTGTGTATTTTCACAGGTCATCTTTATTGGGTCTATTCTTATTTCCATCTATACTCAAAAGAAAGGGCTGCAAGCAAAAGTACAGCAAGACGGGGAGCTGTCCCTACCACCCAAATGATTCCAATCTGTCCATCAATAGGAATCACCCTGAATTAATATGGATGCTTTTAGCGCAAGTGGTACAAATCCAAATCACATAGAGATGGGACTTCATTGGCTCTTATAACTGGGAAGTCTAACTTCAGCCACAGTTCACTTTATTTAGGGACTCAAAGTCATCAGGACTCTCTTCCTCCATCTGGGCGCTGCTTGCTTTGGAGCTGCACTATCCTCTCTACTGCAGATCAACTTTTTCCACAGGGGAGCAGATGCTCCAGCTTCAATAAACACCCTTCTTGCTCTGTGTGCCCTTAGACACGGTCCTGTGTGTCATGCTCCAAGTTGAAAAACTACTGGGGAAGGACTCTGAGTGTCCCAGCTTAGGTCACATGCTCACTTCTGAACCAATTATATTGCCCAGGGGTATCAGGTACTACATATGGCTGGTTAGGGAGTTCTTTCATGGGCAGGTTCATCAGAATAATCTGATCAGAGAGAAGGAATAATCCTCAGCCAAAAACAGTAAATGTTCAGTACAGCCCTCATACGGGCTTCACATGTCTTGGTCATAAAAATAGTGTTAGGGAAGGGAAGATCTCCGGGTAAGCAAAATAGGGTGCTATAAAAGTGTGGGACTCATAGGACTCCTAATTTATACCAGAAACTTGTTTCAGGATTTTTTCCAGGAGGGAAGTTAACTTGCAGGAGATTCAGTCCTGTTTATCCAATCTTTTAGATCTCATAATGCATGAAATTACTGATTAAATGACTAGCTAATTCACTTTAACAACCATTTGACTGTCACTGAAGTGTGTGATCAAAAATCAAGGTGTTTGAATATTGGATAATCTAATCATCTAATATAGGATTAAGAATAATACAATAGTCATAGCTGGTTGTTTTCCATTCCTAAATGTGTTGGTTATAATAAACAGCTACAGTGAGAAACCAGAACCTATACAAGACAATTATATTAACAGGCTAATCATGCTTTCATTTGCAGAAAACCTACCTTTTAAAACGTCAACCAGATGTCTTCCCTAGAATGAGACATCAGAATATTTTGCCAAACAAAAACAGTTGGAATACTGCTGTCCACCACTCTATTAAATGATGAGTTCTTCATTTAAAACAAATCTTGCCCTCACAAAAATAAGAGGGCAGTATAAGTAGACACAACTTCACATGAGTGGACACAGTGATGCTCCCAGAAGAAGCACTATCATTGTGACCAACTAAAGAGTATTCCCTAAGTGCTAGGTCTATGGCATTGATAGTCAACCAGAGATGATGGGTGACTGGTGCTCCTGGCATCTAGCGAGGCCAGGAATGCTGCTAAACATTCTACAATGCATAGGACAGCCCCCACAACAAAGGATTAACTGACCCCAAAGGTCAATAGTGCTGAGGTTAAGATACCCTAGTCTACAGCAAGGTGCAGAGAGAAAGGCAATATTTAAGACAAAATTCCTGCCCCTAATGAATGTATAATCTACTTAGGGGAGTAAGAGAAAAAACAAAAATGATCTCACTGTACCATATACAAGGGTTAATTACAAGGCCTTTCCCACGTGTGCCTTGAATTGTCCTAAGCGCTACAGAAGGAAAAGCCATTGTTGGGTTCTACATCAGAGCAACCTTCATGTTAGTAGCAAGGTGGATGTGTGTTGAATCTTGAAAGATTTGGATAGGCAAACAGAAAAGGATATTTCAGGTGAAGTAGGAGGGAGGCAGAAATCCAGAGATGAGAAAGAGCATTATCTTTTCAGGGCAGTCAAGCACCAGCCTGGCTACAGCAGGGTTTGTGTAGTAGGGCAACCCTAAGAAAAAAAAGCTTTCACCTGTTACGTGGGATAATGTGGTAGATCTGGTTTTGCCACATCTTAGCTGGGTAGCTGCACAATCATGCAAGCTGTACATTTGAGACATCTCTTACTTTACAGTTGTTGCTGTAAAAATTAGGTACTCTAAAATGCATGCCTCATAGTAGTGCTCAAAGGATGGCAGTTCCTAGAACAAACATTAAGAAAGGTTGAATTTGAACCTTAAAGAAACTAGAGTTAACAGTCTAGAAATTTACATTTACCCTATAGGCTAGAGTAGTCACTGGACTTTAACACAGAAGGGAGTGACAGGATGAAATAATGCTTTAGATGAATCTGAATCTAGGTAGATGGTATACAGGTGGTCACTGCACTATTCTTTTGGCTCTTCCGAATAGCTAATATTTTTCAAAGTATAAGATTTTGTTTCTTAAACTTTATTTTCTGTTTCCCCTTGCAAGAAGTTAGGTTCGATTGAAAGCAGGTGCCCTGTCTACAGCTCTTCACTGTATCCTTGGAACAGTACCTGACACACAGTAGATGATCAATAAAGTATTGTCGAAATCCAGCCACAAAGCAAAAAGGGCCAGAATTATGGTGGTGGCAGTTTGGGTGGGAAGATAGGGATATTTACCAAAGATTCTCAAAAGCAACATTGATAGAATTTAGTGATCAGCTTTGAAAACTCAAAAGTGACGGTAGATTGGTGGAATCAATTGCAGTTAAGTTAGAAATGGTGTAGAGTTGAGAAAAAATGAATTGTATTTCGGACACACGAAATTATGGGGAGTAGGGCAATGAAACGCAGGACTAAAACTTGACAAAAGTTTTAGAGCAATTCAGCTAGCGAGGATCGCTGAGGTTAGAAAAACAAATGAGGTTTCTAAAGGAGGATGCAAGGCTTTATCCTCTCACTATTACGAAGAGCAGAAACTCAGACAATAATCTTCTTTGTATAACAAATAGCATCATTTCAAAATTAAGTATAAATAGTTTTTGAGTGTCTAGAGTGGAGTCATAAAATAGCTACTCAAAAGTTAATTTAGCTGTAGAGATATTTTTGGACTTTTAATAACTTTCAGCCGTTTTAAACTAAAAAAAAATCACTGTCAACATTTAAAAATCAGAAGCTATATGCAAATGCTTATTTTTTAATTCTCTTGAAAACCAGGCAGATTGGTCAACTTCAGCCATGTTTTCCACAGGCACGATTGGACGGAATTGAGCAACTGTTGCTGCCTTTAAATTACTCCAATGCACTACACGATTCAATGCGTCTCCTTTGTGCTCTCCACCTGGCCCCTGTAGGTATTTGAGTTTGCAATTCCGGGTCTAGCGGTACTATGTCAGCTTTAATGATGATGATAACAGTAAAAACACTAACACTGCAGTGCACTTACGTCAGGCCCCGTTCTAAGCATGCCACAGAGATCACTCACTATTTGAGGGAGTTAGTCGTCTTCTACCATTTTACAGATGAAAAAAAACTGAGACACAGAGGTTAAAGGACCTGCTCACAGTTTAATAGCCAGCAAGAGGTACAGGTGAGATAAAAGCCCAGACAGACTTAAATGTGTGGTAAGCTAAACAGTGTTCAAATTAAATGGTAATAAATTACTCAATATGAACCTGAGTCTTTTTCGAAAAGCAAGCACTTCCACTTCAGCCACCAAGACTTGTGCTCTTCTCAGCAATGTACCCACAGACCCGCACACCCCATGTGACTTTGGGTAGCTGGGTATCTCCTCTCTTCTTCTACCTGTGCAGAGCCGGCCTAAGCTCAACTAAACAGTTTGATCCCTCCCCATAAAACACGGCCTCTGGGTGGTGAGCAGGGCAAGTGGTGGTGGTGGTGAAGAGACTAGTCCCCATTTTTATCTCCAAAAAATATAAAATAAGTAGACAGGACTAACTTCAAGAAATGTTATGTTCTAACTGGAGACACGCAACATACCCCAAAGTGTTTAAGGATATTTGAAAAGGAACATGTGGGTGGATATAAATAGAAGTTGTAGGACATATTCCAGGCTGAGGGGACATGAGATCAGAATAAGGAGAGCCAGGAAAACCATTTGGAAGTGTTTGAGTCAGGGTCTGGGAGCGTGTGTGTGAAGATGTCCACGTTAAGGGAACAGAGGTCTCCTAGAGGTCTCACTGGGCACTTCGGGCTCTCCTCTAAACTATCAGTGGATGTTAGAGTTGGCTTGCCCGAAGAGACACTTAGTGGAGTAAATATGGAACGGAATGAAAGAATATGAAAGATCAAAAAGGGCACCTGATTACATTGGAAAAAGTGAGTTGGACTGGGGAAAAGCAGCACCAGGGTTGTAAAAAATCTTGATGTATGAAAGCAGAAAATTATGAGGCAGACATGCATTAGGAAGAAAAAAACCACATCAGTTGAGTCAAAATAAAAATGGCATAAACCAAGTACTAAAGTCAAGAATCAAAAATTCACTCGTAACTATCAGAGATAAGAAAAACTTCTTTTCTCCTTTCTGACAACATATGGGAAATGTGAAATAAGGGGTATAAGAAGCACTCTGCTTGAGCTAAAAGAATATATACAGCTGGGGAAGTACTATGATATGAGAAAAGTGATGGAGAATTACTCTTTGTCACACCTTGACTCCAGAAAAATCCATTCGTCTTCTGTGTAGCTATTTTAACACAATTATTATTATTTTTACAAAGAGCTACTACAGAAACAAAGCAATCATAACCAGTCACTCAGTGAGCCTGAATTTTCTTCTAAGTCTTTGCTGCATACTGGGAAAAAAGAAAACTAGAATTTATTGAATGCCCATTTTGTGCTACGTACTACTTTGGGCCTTTGACTGCATTATTTCATTTAACCATCTCTATAACTGTGTAAGGTGGGCGCAATAAATACTTTAAAGATGAATGTGAAGGTCAGAAAGGTGAAATAATTTGCCCAAGTTCACACAGCTGTTAGGTAGCCGAGCTGGTACTCAAATACTTATCTCGAGCTTCTGTCCATCCTCCAGCTGTGCTTTGGAATGAAGCTGATCTGGGTGACAACCTGGTCCTGTTACTTACCAGCTTTGTGGCCTGAGCCTAATTAACTTCTCCGGACTTCAGTCACCTCTTCTGTAATACGGGGAGACAAGACCAATTTTCACAGGATTGTTTCATGAAAATTAGTTTATTCTTTCATTCATCCATTCAAATGAGACCACAGAATGAGGGAAGTGAAGAAATGGGGTGAGGGAGATAACTAATTATAACAAAGTCAACAGATCCAAAGTTTTGATGAAGTGAAAAGATTCCTAGAAGAGCAGTACTAAAGCAGGTGAGCAGGACGGGCAGTGGTCAAAGTGTGATGCTTTAAGCAGAATTTTCAGTGGTATGGATTTTGAAGTCAAGACAAAGAGCATGACCACAGGAGCAGGTGGTCAGGGACGTAGTAGGGATGGAGAAACCTTGGAGGCAAGGAAATGGAGAAACGGGGAAACAATGAGTAATGCATGCAAAATATCTGGAACTCAGCTGATCCTTAAGAAACGCTAATCCTAGAAAGTAAACAAATTAGAAATAGCAAGCAGAGGCAACATGTTTCTTGTCCACATATTAAAACAATGAAAGTGAAAAACAGGCCTGAGTGGCAGACAGTGCATGTGCATGCATCCTATTTGATGCTGTAGGAACGCATCGTGAAGGCAGACGGTCCAGGTCCTCACCCAGGTTCCTATTCACTGGGTCATGATACAACTCACTGACACTCATCAAATGCTTCTGCTTGAAGTTGGTCTAGTTTTCCGGTAACTGCTTTTGTTAAAAGTGAAATAGTGAGGAGAAAAAAAAAAAAATCCAAGTAAGTATAATAGGAAATGTTAACAAATTTCCAGGCTATATTGACTATAAATAAACGTCTATGCCTCAGCAGTTCCTTCTGCCTCAGTTCTTCCCACAGCAATCCACATGGCTCAAGTCCTCCTTTCTTCAACCAGCTTGGCAATCATCACCTCATCACAGAGCTTCTCTACCTTCCTATGTAAAATTACCCCCTCCCCATATCAGGCACTTTCTCCTTTCACTGTTTAACTTCTTCACAGCACTTATCACCCCGGATACATTAACCATTCATTTGCTTATTGTCTGTCAGCACTCTCTCTCCAACCACAACATAAGCCCACTAAGTGAGACTTTGTTTTGTTCATTGTTTTATCCCTAGTTCCTAGAACAGGCCCGGGCACAGTGAAGCTCAATACATATTAGTTACATTTAAAAAAGTAAGCTACTTTCATAACTTTTTAAGGTCTTAAGTACTAAATAAAAAGAATGGTTGCCCATTTTTACATTTAGGAGAGAAATTATGAACTAACATTAGAATGAAGAAAATAAACTAAAATTTTGAGTCCACTGTTTTTTCGTTTTTACCACTCCTGAAGATCAGTGTTCAGTTAGAAAAACAAATTCTCATTTACTTCCTTTAGGGCTCGTAGCCTATGGGCTCCTTACATCCAATTTGCTGAGCTTCACAGTCCTGTGAAATGCACAATGCCCATGATAGTTCCTTCTAACGACAACTCACCACCTTCTAACCACCACAGTAGGAGAAAACGCTCAAAGAACTTTTCTAAGCCGACATATTCAATTAACACGTTTTTGTGTGTGTGTGTGGGGGGGGAACAGAGGGATAGGAGGAAGAGAGGATAATATTTATTTACATGGATTTTATTGTTACTCATACTCAAGTTTTTAAACCACAAGAATAGAAGACAATCTGAATCAGAGTATGCCTGAAAGCCCAACATTAAGATGGTGGTCCCATCATTTTGAACCCAGATGGGAGCTAAGGTGGATTTTATGTACTTGAACGTGAACAAGCACAAGTAGTCTATTTAGTAACGTTAAACGCCTGTCAGTAAATCTAAAATTTCAGAGCAATATTTTATTTCAAAAGTAATAAATAATATGGTCATATATTAATTGGTGAGAATTACAATGATGGACACCCTTAAAATTCTTATGAAAAATTAGAATTATTTCAGTTATGCTGCTCATATTTCTCATGACTGTATGTTTTTCAACGACCTACTAATCCAATTTAAAAATTAGATACACATTAACTCACCAACAGTGATACAACTTCAAAGCTGAGAAAAAGCACTAATCACAAAGAACTTGAATTCAACGTTAACTAGACTGCAGTCCAGAGAGAAGTGTTATCAATGAGAGAAGTCCTAATTGTAAATAATATAGCTGAGTATCTGCTTAAAGACTAACACACACCTAGCTTCACCAAAACACTTGTGAAAAAAAGTACACATGCCTTTTTGTTCAAGACATAATACGAAACTTGAACCAATTTCTCTACTTTAAAAAGAGGGTGACCTCTAAAAAAGATTCATAGCATCTCACTAACAAAGCAGAATTGTTAAACTGAAATGGTCCATCCATTTTGGTCTTTAGTTACAAATAAAAAGCCATTAATAACTCATTGTAATAGTTTTATAAACAATTGACATTATCAAAAAAAATTGTCAATGAAGAAAATCACTGATTCAATGAGCATTTGATCATTTTATTAACAAAATATAAGCAAGAATTACATCCCTCTCTGGTGAAACTTTTCAAATAATTTTATGTAGAGGGCCTTGAGATGTATCAATTACAAAACATGTTAAAATGAAAACATTTTTTAAATGTACAAATACAAACCAGTACTTTATACAAGAATTCTCTATAAAGTTCGTCAATGTAAAAAATAATTTGTTTCAACTGAATATAAGGCATGTTCAGTTTCTGTAATTTTGTAGAATTATTTTTTTTGCTTTGTTGGAGACTTTTCTCTTCGCCGGTCCTGACTTTTCTTTGATTCTCTAGATTGTTCAGAGTATCTGCTAGATTTTTCCCATCGCCTCTCGGCACCATTCTGATACCTATCTTCATCGCTTCTCGAGCCAGAATGTTTTTTATTCTTTTCTCTTGACTTTGATCTATCTTTTCTTCTAAAATTTTCATTGTCCTTAGTTCGGTGTCTGTGCTCATTTTCAGAAAAAGAATTTCTTCTCTCTCCTCTCTTCTTTCTGGGATCACCATACTTATTTTCCAAATCTACGTGCATTTCTTGGTCTCTGTCATTCACGACTCTACTGTAACTATTTCGTTCAGAAGGAACCCCTCTGTCTGAAGTGTATTTTGTTATGGGGTCCCTCCAATTTGGATCTCTTGAATTTTTATCTCTGTGTTTTTCTGACCTTCTTTCTCTTTCGGTCCTTGTTTCCTGGTGCCTTTGCTCTGGTTTCCTTTCTTCTTGTTTCCTATCATTTGTTTGTTGTTTCCTGATCAATTTATCTACTTCTTTACGTCTGGTGTTCCCTTGTCCCTTCTTTCTTGTATCTTTAGCTGCACGTGTAAAATGAAATATAGTGAGCTTTTAATTTTAATTTCATAATTTAACAATAACATTTATCGATAACATTGTAAGTTTACTAATTCAGATAAACTGGATGCAAAGTTAAATTGACTGAATGGAAAGTCTGAAGACAGAACATTTTACAAAATGTGTAATTTTAAAGAATCACAATCTATCAACATTAGTTACCAAAGTACTATTTTGATCCTTAGACTCAAAACAATAAACAGTAACTTTACACTATAGCAAACGTCGTTAAATTTTTAATGAAGTGACTAAAATGGTACGTTTCCAGTTACAAATTTTATCCAAAAACAGAAATTCCAGCCCATGTGCATGTACTATGTTATATGAACTTTATGTCAGATCTGGTACATAATCAAAATATGATGACGACACGTGTCGGCAACACCACTTCCTAAAGGTGGGGGGAGTGGGATGACTGGGTCTGCATAACAGCATGAATATGCAGTTTCAAATCAAAACCTCTTCCTACAAAAGCAACTGCTGTGCTCTCCAGTGCTACCAGAAAAGCACTAGCCTCACCAGTAAGAGGAGCTATGTTAAGATAGACAATCATAGGCTCTGAGAGTCATGACGGCTTGATTTCTGAGAAAACTCTTCTAAAAAGGCCTTGAACATTTAATTTTACTGATATAATCATGAATATAATTATTAAATAACTGCAGTGAAATAACTTACCATTTTAAGCTATAATACAAATTAAATCACTTTATCTGTGTTATTTAGCTTGAATACATAAATCAAAGGTGCTGAGATGACCAAAATTTCTGTTGAATTCATATGTATACGGAAAGAAGAAAACATAGTGGAAAACTGCCTACCCTCGTCCCATCTCCACCCGAATCTCACTGTACCAACCTGTGTTTCTCCTGCCAAATGCCTACCCTTGGCACAGTCAGTTGGTTTGCCACTTAGGACTTGTTTCTCTGGTTCCTTTCAAGCAGCTCAGCTGAGCTGCAGCTCTCCAAGCAGAAACCACCTGGCTCTGTGCTAAATCAACGTCTCTCTGACCTGACTCTGCACCACCCTCAGCACTGTGTTGACTCTAAAACCCGAGCCATAGAATAATATGCAGTTTCCTCTCTCTTTGGTGTTTGCTTTAACATTTTCTAATTTTGGGGTAGTTCGTAGTGCTTTTACATTATGTTTTATTAATAAAATTGAAAGCTCTCTACTGAAATTGTATGATGAGGCAAATTAATTTTGAATCAGCAAGCTTCCTTATTGCAGCAATTCATGCTGTGTTATCATCTGTTCTCAAAACGGATATCATGAAATAAAAAATTCTTTAGAATTAAAAGAGGTGAATGTTAAATGAACAATGTTAGTATGTTTCAATTCAAGAATAACACTTCCTGTGAGCAAATGGAATCTGACTCTAATAAGATAAAACACTGAGGGTCCTACAATTTTGGATGCCATAGTTATGTAACACATTGAAGTGAAATAAGCCAGGGAACAAGAGTATAATGACTAGCCTTCCAATTTACTCAGGCTGCAGGAAAAGTGCTGCCTCTTTGAAATATGCACTAAAAACCAAGAAATGACATGCATTTTAGACAATTAGACTATCTGTAATTCAGACTAAGATACTATGATGGAAGACAGCAGAGTTGACCCTGGGGAAAACAACACAGACCTTTTCAGAAAATGACACATTTGAAAAAAAATCCTTTACTATAGCACTTCCACTTCAAGTAGGATGGAGAAGACCAGTGAAAGACCAGTGGTCCTGCTGAAAACAACTAGAAATGCTGGATAAAAATATAAAATTTTCTGTTTAAAGGCACTAAAGATCTGGAATCTTGAGATGCTCCAAAGGAAGTGCTCAAAAAATGGATGTGGGTAGGTCAAAAGAACAGAGAAGTCAACCTGAAGGAAATACTCATTGCCAAAGCTGAAACGATTTGAACAAAATAAATGATAGTATGACTTGAACAGACAGAATAAGATACATATCCACAGTCCACACTGATATAAATATATAGCTGAATTAATAAATAATGGGGGAGAGGGACCACTCTTTCTTAAAGAAGAAATTCAATTACTAAAAGTAGAAGAAAAGAAACAAATAGAAAAATCAACACTTGGCAAACACCATGGTACTAAGTGCTGCAGACAAGACCCAAAGATGAAAGCTAAGACTGGACAGTGAAAGAGGAGAAAGAGGAGATTTGCGTACCATCAAATCATCTCCCTATAAAATAGTAATTTACAGAGAAAAATAGTTTCCACGAAGAAATCCAGCAGCCATAGCCTTCACCAAGCGATCAAAGTTAATGTCAACAATAAGATGTATCAATATTATCAACTCCTTGATGAAATGCACCAAGAACACATCTTTTCTATGGTATTCTGGTCAAAAATGCCTAACTCCATTCTAATTATGGGAAAACATCAGACAGATCTCCATGTTGAGGGACATTCTATAAAATAAGTGACCAGAGGACTTCAAAAGTGTCAAAGCTGTTAAAAAAAAAAAGGTAAGTCTGAGAGGAACTATCACAGGTTGTAGAAGACAAAGGAAAACTACAATTAAGTGTAAGTAGGATTCTGGAATAAGAAAAAGGACATTAGTGAAAAAACTGGTGAAGATCTGTTGTTAGGTTAACAGCATTGTTCCAGTGTTAATTTCCTCATTTTGATAACTGAACTATGCTTATGTAAGATGCCAACATCAGGGGAAGCTGGGTGAGGGCTCTATGGGAATTCTCTGTACTATGTTTGCAACTTTTTTATAAGTCGAAAATTATTTCAAAAGTGAAAAAAGAACAGCATCAGAAAGCTGGCAAAAAAAAAAAAAAATGAGGACTAGAAGGGCCAAGATTCAAGAGAAGGCAGAACCATGGAGAGGTAAGCTGACATTCTACAGCCTGTTTCTCCCTGCGAGCATCGGCTGACTCAGGGCTGCTGCTGCTGAGGGACAGAGACCAGCAGAGTTCTGGCCACACAGGGTTGGAGAGACAAGAATGGGACTAGTTATTTGCAATATATATATATGCAGCAAGAGATACACATCCAGAATACATAAAGAACTCCTACAAATCAACAGAAAAGACAACTTAATGAAAACGAAAAAGGGCAAAAGCCTTAAACAGCCACTTAACAAAAATAAAATATCCAAATGCTCAATAACATATAAAATGGTGCTCAACTTCATTAGTGATCAAGAAAATGCAAATTAAAACCATAGTGCAATACCATTACACACCCACCAGAATGGCTAAAAAGAAAAAGACAGTCAATTATAAAGTGTTACCAAAGATAGGAGCTACTGGAACTCTCTTATATGGTTGATGGGAGTGTAAACTTGAATCACCTCTTGGAAAACTGATAGCTGTATCTACTAAAGATAAATATACACACAACCAACAACCCAATGATTCCACCACTAGGTACATACCCAACAGAAATGTACAGACACCAAAAGATACATACAAGAGTACTCATGGGAACACTATTTATAAATCTAAATTGCCATCGGGTAATAAGTATGCTAAGTATACTGTAGTATACTCATATAGTGGAAAATGATACAGTAGTAAGATTAATGAACTATAACTAAATGCAATTATACAGATGAATCTCACAAAAATAATTCTGAAAGATAAGACAGACATAAAGGAGTTCATAATGTATAATTACGAAGTTAAATACAGGCAAAACGAATTTATGGAATTACAAATTGGAACAGTGGCTGCCATGAGGCAGTGGATGGGAGGAATGGTAATAACTGCAAGAGAGAAGAAGGAAGACTTCTGGGGTAACTGGTAGCTCTTGTTCTGGGGGTTAGCTACCTGGTTGTGTTCCCTTCATGAAAATTTATATAGCTGTACACTTACGAGGTATGCAGAATGTGGAATGTGTGGTATATCTCAATACCAACATAAAGCTTCATTACCACAAGTGAAAAAGTAAAATTTCTTTAAAATATGAACTTCAGGAGAGCTCCTGCAAACTAGTTTATAGCCCTTATGAATGGTATTTCAATCACCACTCAAATAAATATTTGCCAATGAAATATCTTCATTTCTATAAGGAGGATTCCAAAGGTAATCTTAGCAATATAAATGTCGCAATTCACTACGACTACAGCAGTGATAGATGATCATTTGTATTATTAATTGTGGCTTTTAAACAACTGAACTCTAAAATAAATAACCAGTAAAATGATTTTCTTCTCTCATTGTAAACATCACCGGCAATATACTTGTTAGGAGAGAGCACGATCCATTAGAAACGCGTCTCAATACCTGCGGCAGGGCTCTGACTGCTGGTGGAGGAAGAATCGCTCTCCTCACTGGACGACTCTGAACTGCTGTCACTGCTGTCGGACCCAGAGGCCGAGGAGTCAGACTCAGAAGAGGAGGACTCGGAGGAGGAGGAGGAGGGGGAGGATTTATTCGGCTCAACATCTGGTTTCTGTGCCACGATGACCTTTGGTGTATTTTTGAGATGCTCACGTAATTCATCCCTAATTAAAAATATTATCTGTTAGATTCTGCTTTGAAGGCAATTGTAAGATAATTCTGTAAGTTGAAAATAAAATTCTGAAAATAATCCTTACGTTAAACCTCCGAGACCTATAGAAGTAAAGAAGTTGATGGCAAACCGAGTGTTTCTTGGATTATCTCGGGGTAACAAGCCTTCAAAGAATGGCTGTAGAGTTCTAAAAAAGAAAAAAAAAAATGAGCCAAAGAAAGCAGATTGTTTAAAGATAAAAAGGCAAAATTCTTATACAGTCATTTTTCAGATTTTCTATATGTATTAAATTAATAAGTGAAATACAACCAAGGAAGTGATTTATATCATTTATTAGGCTAGGCTACATGCTATCTAAATGAAATGAGTAGGGTTGAGTCATAATTTACTGAACTTGATTTCCATAATCATTCAACAGAGGAGGTTTTTAAACTGTTTTATACACACACCACACACACACACACACGCAGAACAGATATACAAATACAACATATACAAACATAATGTATCTATATACATATGTATATATTATGTGTGAATGCATATACAGAAAATGGAAAAACCTGCTGTATATTTTACATGCATGCATACACAGCACTGTGGAGGCACTGGTGTGGGGGAAATAATCAACAAAAGAGAGCAATCATGGATGAAGACTGCATATAACTACTATTTCTAGGGCAAGGGGAACAAACAAAAGACATTAACAATACAATATGGTTTTGGACAAGTGCTTTCGAGTGCCACATTGAATGACTAATCAGCAGAATCAGGAAAAACTGTTTCATAGAAAAAGGTGACAGATATGAAGAATGATTAAGAGTTTTTGCTGGACAGAACCAGAGAGGGGATTCCTAGCTCTGGAAAGAGAGGTAAGGCAGCATGAACGGGACAGATGTGCTTAACAAGCTGGGCAATGTTGGTGTGGCTAGAGTGCAGCTTGCTGGAGAGGGAGTAGATGAGCCTGGTAAAGTAGACAGGGACCAATAAATAATTATATGAAGCCAAGGGAAGTGGATGGAATTGCCCAGAGAGTGTAGTAGAACCCAGGATAGTCTTTTGGTGAACACTGGAGAGGCAGGCTGAGGAGAAGATAGAGACTGAGAGAAGTAAGGCAGAATGAGAAGAAAGTGAGGAGCCACAGTGAGACAGTGGTCAACTGTGTAAGTGAGGCAGAGAAGTCAAGGGGCATGAGGACTGAGAAAGACTACTTGATTTGGAAGGCAGTCACTAACAAACTTGAAAGGATGATTTCAGTAGTGTGAATGGAGTAGAAGCCAAAGTCAGTGGGAAAGGACACTGAATAAACGAGAAGCAAGCAAGCGGGGACAGGGATTACCTAATAGTCCTGGAATGAAACCCTAGTTCAGCGTGATAATTTGAACAATTACATGATGGATATTCAGCTGTATATATTTGAATTGTCCATTGATAATAAAAATATTAATTATCATTCCAAGGCTCAAAATTAGGGTAAAAATGAAAATAAAATTACAAATATTCATCACTGGAGAACTCCAGTAAACATGCAAAAGTAATTCTGTGTGTTCTAACTAAATCAAAAGAGGCATTAATTCTCTATTTCCTCTACTTGAACTAAAAACCATCATTAAAAATTGCATGCTGTCCTGTGCCACAGAACATGAGATGCAGAGTAGTAACTAATGATGAAGAAAGTCCTAGAGGTTTACTTCTTGGTTTTACAACCAGGGGTGGACTTATGTCATTAAAGTGGAAGAAAACCCCTGAGGACAGTAAGACTAAAAAGTGCTTCATGATAAACTTACTCATCCTTTAATCTTGCATTAAGTTTAGGAAGACCCATGTATTCACACAGCTCTTGGAAAAATATTTTAACAAAAATTCTACTGGATGATGTAGTAGTTTCTTCACTCAGCTTTATACATTCGAGAACCTGAAAATTAAAATAAAAAAAAGAATTTTACTTTGTTCGAAAGATAATACAAAGGGACCAATGTTTATACCTCTGTCTCATAAAATTAGGATTTATTCTCATCTTCAATCAGAATTGTTGCTGAACATCTTCCCTTGTGCTGATATGCATTATTTCTTGGCAAAGTTTAAGACTACTTCTCTATGCTAATTTTCAAAATGTTAAGATGCTACAGAAATAGAGTTCACTTTCTTTCTTGAGTAATGTGCTTTTTATAGCAGGGATATATTCTGTCTTGAGCATATAATGCTGTAGCAAAGATTACTAGCTCCTAATCTTCACTCATCAAAATATGGGTCTGTGAGGGTTTGGGGCAAAATGCCACTTACAACATTACACTATAGTTGGCATAGCACATTCAGTACACGATAAGGGGAAAGACAGAAGGGGTGATGGCTTGTTCTGAATACTAAGATTAGGCTTCAAAACTGAAGTTCATGGAGAGATGTTTTAGGGCAAATAAAAGTAACCTCCAGTTTTTATGAGTTATGTGTTCCAAGAGCCCATTTGCCTTAACTGTTTAAACTTTGATTTTATATTCCCAAAGAGATGAAAAATGAAGCAAAAAATTATGATTAGGCTCTTAGGTTAACTTACAAAATACCTCTTAACGCAAGATGGACATACTTAATACTTAAAATATTACAAAAATCTATCCACTGTTTATAAGTTCAATGCTGTTGCTTCACTCTATCATTAGGTTGTGCTATTTTACAACATGTCCTCTTCTTTCTTTCTTCCTGGATGTAATTTCTTACTTTTGTTAAAAGTTCCTTTAACAACTGTGCTTTTCTTATAACCTACCACTTTTTATTTTGTATTACTGCTATGGGTATATCTTACCTCTTCTCTTATACAGTAAGCTCCTTGAAAGCAGGGACCATATATAATCCACTTTGGATGCCCACTATCTCTCTCAGTGACTGGGCACATAGTTGGTGGCTAAATAAATGGCTGTTGAATGAACAGCAGTTGTACAATAAATGCCAGGTTAACGAATCAATTTCAAATTCCAATCCAGTGTATATTTCCTCATCAAGAATAGCTTTCCTTGTTCTAACTATGACTATAGAAATTCCTCTCTATTGCTTACCCAAATTCACTGTCTGCTAAAAAGAACATCCTGCTAGGACAATCATTTCTCTCATGACCTAACTTAACTCCCTCAGGAAATGGGCAGTAACTCAGAGATGCGTGAGCCATCAAACCATTGGTGTATGTGGATATGAGTGTGCACGCACATGTGTGTACACACAGAAGATAAAAAATCTGTAATATTTTCCCTGAAAACACTCCTAGCCGTCACTATTAAAAAGCACTGTGATTTCTGGACTGTTAATATCATCTGGGATAGTATTTCTTACACTCATGTATTACTTACTTAGCTTTTCGATCCTATGCTATATGAACATAACCTCAAAGATAGCTGTTACAATAAAAGTTTGCAATACATTTCATTTTAAAGTACATTTCCTACACAAGAAAAGCATGGCTATGCTATACTTAAAATCTATTTGAGAATAACACGGGATTAGGAAGAAGTATAAATATTGACCCATCTACTTACACTCCACGGAAGTGAATCAGTGTATAAGAGGTGAGCAAACATCTTAGCAACATTTCTCAATTTGTTTGTTTCCAAGCGATGGATGGTATCATATTGTTCTTTGAATATACTTTCAAAGGATTCCATGTATTCTTTTTTCAGCATGCAAAATCGCTAAAAATAAAACGAACTGAACGTCAATATTATTAAAAATTGGATGTCGAAACCACTATAAGCAAATTAGATCTTCCTAAACTTACTAAATCAAAAATTAATAACTTATTTAGTGATATCCTATCACTCAACCTTTTTGTGTGGTATGATGGGACACTCAAAAAAGAAGTTAATATGTATCATCCCTATCCACCTGGGATTTAAATGCTAAAACAAAATTACACAGGTAGCTAATCACAGACACATATATTTGTATACTATACAAATACATTTCTCTGTGGAAAGAGTTTGGATTTAAAAAATTATTTTTGGGAAACTGTTACAAAACACATAGAATTTCAACAAGTTCTGGAAGTGTGACAGGCAATGTTAAGGGACTCGAAAAATGATGTGGGAAAGGAAGAAGTTGCAGAGGGTGGGAAACCTGAGGAAAGGGAGAACAATTTGCTTTTAGAAAGATAAGTTATTCTATTAGATCAGACCACAAGCAGATACATTAATTCACAATATTCATGTTAAGAATTCCCTTAGTAATTCCATTAAATTCCAACCAAAAAAATGAGGCTGGAACTCACCCCAGCTAGTAAGCCAAAAAATTTCTCATATGTCCTTTGTTGGGCACAGCAATCAAGTATCATGTTGCAGAGTTCTTTCTATGTGGAAAAAAAATTGCATTAATGATTCAAAACACAATGAATCCATGCTATATGCTAATTTAGCAATAGGATAGAGACAGGCTGAATTTTAAATAAGGTTTTAAAAACACAAAACTTTGTGAACTTCAGTTATTAAGACAAAACAAAAAATTCAATCTATGTTAAGCCTAGTTTTTTAAAGCCTTTAGTCTGGCTGACAATTTCCATAGTCATTTATGCTAATTAGATTGATGATAAAATTCTAAATTCATGTAAGTATGAACCACTTCAACAAAACCTAGTATATGAAATATACATCAAGAGAGACTGAATGTATTGTATTTTAAAGACATTCTATGTAGAATTCTTTCACATACAGATCACCAATACAACATCTAACAATTCAGTATACATATCTTCCAAAGATTTAAACTCAATTATTAAGGAATACATTTAGTTAGCATGGAAAAGGCAAACATGCTAAGTCTTTCCAGAAGCATAAATAAATGGGCACAGGTTCAACATTAACCTGAATGACCCTCTGGTTGTTAAAAGAAAAATATATTTAAAGAAATAAAGAAAAAACACCTCTGTGGCTGAATTTTCTAGTTTCAAAATAAATGTTATGCATATAGATCTGTCTATAGATGGATCTATACAAATAGATGGAATCATTCTATAATTGCTGGAATAATATATTGCCTAATCAGCTATTTACATGCCTTTAAAGGTCCTCTGCGAAAATTCTGTTCAAATAAATGAATGAATAAATCCAGGGTCAGGAAATACCATCATCACAAATGATTTATAATTAACAAATATTATTTATTAATTCCTGAAATAATCCTAATGAAAATGTATTGATTAGACAATTTCACAGATGAAGAAACTCAGGCAGCACAGACAAATCAATGGAGACAGAATGAAAAAAGGCATAAATTCATTCTCTGACCACTGCTGCAGAACTGACTATATTTTTGTACTCAAGATTTCTTATTGGAAAGTTTAAAATTAGTTTTGCCAAATAGAGTAACTGCAATGTATTTGCCTTCTGCAAATAGAAAGCAAGCCTATAAAAGTAAAATATACATTCTTTCAGTTCATTTTTACTTTAATTTTACCTTTATATTTTCAATTAGCAATTTTGACATTTTGTCATATTTAACAAGAGATGCAACTCAAATATTGTAAATATTTTTAATAATTAAGTCACTAAGTATTCACTGCATATATCTATCTATGTGCAAGGGAGAGAAAGGGGACCCTGCAGAACCAAAAAAACAGACACTCTAGAACTATGCTGTCCAGCATGATAGCCACTAGTCACACGTGGCTATTTAGACTTAAATTACTTAACATTACATAAAGTTAAAATTTTACTGCTTCAGAAACACTAACCACATTTTAAGTACTCAAAAGCCACATGTGACTAGTTGCTATCGTACTTGACAGTGCAGAATATTAATATTTCCATCACTGCAGAAAGTTCTATAGGACAAAGCTGTCCTAGAAGCTGATAACCTACTTACAAAACAATCTACTCAATGGCCTCACTTCACAATATAGGTTTACTTTTAGATATCATTATATCGCCAGATTATTTTTCTTTAAGATTAGTCACAAGTTATCTTATTAAATAAAATATTTATAAAAGTGTAAGTTCTGAAAAGATGTACTTTGTTAATAGCACTAAAAACTTAAAATGAGGTTTTTCTGAGTTCTGCCATATTATGTTAATTTGATAGATTAAAATGCATTTCAACTTTTTCTAACATTGTATTTTATAATAACATAACAGTTAATCAGGTTTTAAACAATATAACGTGGTAATATGCTGATAGCACTGCTAATAAAGTCAGCACTACTTGCAAAACAAATTACTTTCTTCCCTAGACTAAATGCAATTACAAGAGTTATTCCCTGCGGCTTATAATAATTAAATATTTTAACATTTTAATTAAATATTACAGCGATTTTATGAGAGTGTTTTGAACGCATGAAAAAAGATGCACCAGGACACTCTTCCAAATATTATCAAAACATGTTGAGACTAGTTCTAGAACAACTATCATTTGGATAATATTAATAAAATCTATAACGACTAAATTATACTCCTCAAATAATGTGACAAGATCATGCATTAATTTCAGTTTCAATTATAAAGGTTAATTCACTAATTTATTTCCTTCTAATGACGACACATCAAGTGAACCCAGAGTACACAAAGGTACACTATTACTAATATACCAATAAACCAACTTTAAGCGGGAAAAAAGAATTTTTTAAATTTGAAAAGAATAATTTTTTCCTCAAAATCCCATATCATGGCATTTCAAGAATAAATCTATATTGAAGAACAAAGGTTGGCAAACTTTTTCTGTAAAAGGTTAAACAATAAATCTTTTCGGTTTGGAGGTCACACAGTCTCTGTTGCATCTAGACTATTCTGTTGCTGTAGCAGCCATACACAATACATCAACCAATGGGCATGACTATTTCAATAAACTTTATTTACAAAAATGTGCGGTGGGCCTGGGATACAGTCTGCCAATCTTTATGTGGAAATTAATGAACAGAAATCTCATTAAAATGGAGTTGGAAGGCCAAAAGGGGGAACTCTCACATCCTATGTTGATTGCAGAGCCCAAGAAGAAGAAAAATTTCTTCTTCTTGTCCAGTAACGGCTCAGCCAATGAGAGACTGTCACAACTAACCCAATGAAAAGCCACTGTATTCGAACTCTCAATTCCTCCAATAGACTCTTTTTTTACCATAGCCCTCCCAACGTCCTCTTCCCCCCATAAAAGAGCTTCTCCTCTCTTTGCTGCTTTGGACTTGTAAGTAGCTCGTCATGATTGCAGACCTCAAACTGCAATTCTTTGCTGATCCTGAATAAATCCATTTTTGCTGGAGAAATAACTGGTTGTCTATGTGTTTAAGGTCAACACCTGTAACAGATCATCTTGAAAGCCTTAAGACAAAGGAAGCAGACTTAACGGTAACTTAGCTCAGATAGTTAACAAGATCTTTTAAAAGAACTATAAACCAAACGGCCTGTTAGAACTGACACATTCACTATAGCATCTGTGCTGGGTCTACCACATGTAAAGCAAGGGGTGAAAAACAAAACTCTGAAACTCTTGTTCAGGTTCCTGGGATCTAAAATCCAGATGGGCAGGGAGCAATATACACAAGAATACAACTAGGAAAAAAACCAAAGGTAATCTCTTCAATCCAGTCTTTATTATCCTTGGCATTACGGTTCTATGATACTTTGAATAGTGAAGTACACTGAGTTAATAAGACTATGAGTCCTATGGGTTAAGAGGGAGGCAATAGCTACTATATGGATTGTTGAATCCCTAACACCTTTCAGAGTGCCTGGCATATAGTATAGGCTGAATACATTTTACTGAATGAATTAATGAATGAAAAAAAGATACAGATTCTCTATATCAAATTAAAGCAATGTAACAACCTGTATAGTGATCTTTATAATTTCTACCACAAAAGAATGCTTTAGTGCATAAAGTAGACAGACCAGGTAAATCACTAAAGAAAAAACTTCCTATTGTATTTAAGTTACAATTTGATTTGCAGGTAACCCTCAGAAATTTACATAAAGTGTGGTGATTCAGAGACACTGCCTCCTTTTCCCACATCCCATTCAAGTAGCAGATTTAATTCACTGGAATGAGCAGCATATATGAAGTACCCCAGGACTCCTAAGTTCTGAGTTATTTTAAAATTTCCAAAAATTTACATTTATAAAATGAATATTTAGTACTGAGTTATGGGTTCAATTCACAAAACCTATTAACTGTCTTAAACGTTTTTATAACCAATATATATATTTCCTAATAGAAGAAAAAAGTATTAACTTACTGTTTGGCTTTCAGGAAACTCCATTTTTAGCAATTTGTGAGCACATTCTTCAAAATCTAAACTGTAGAGGTAAAATAATCACAACAGTTAGGTTAAAAACATGCAGCATAGTTAAACTGTAGCACTTTTATATACAAGAATCTTAAAATAATTTTTTACCATAATTTCATATTATTGTATTGTGTATATAAAAATGACATAGCTCTTAACTCTACAAAGAATGAAGTACTGATACATATTACAACATGGATGAAACTTGAATTACGCTAAGTGAAAGAAGACAGACACAAAAGACACATGAAGTATGATTCCATTTATATAAAATGTCCATAATAGGCAAATCCATAGACACAGAAAGTACACAAATTTTTATTGCACTCCTAAGTATTTCCACTTTCCGCTGATCCAAGTCAGGACACAGTAAAAGATGCTCCAAGAGCCCAGAATGACGTCTAGCGCTTAATCACCACTTTTACGAGTTATCTTGATTCATACCCAAACACAGGGCTTCTACATTTTATAAAAACTAAGTATAAAAATAGTAAATAACCAAAATCACTTACAAAGGAAAAAATTTGTTTTTATACAACATTCATATAAGTTGCATTAAAAATATCTTCAATATGTTTCACCTAAGAGAATTATCGAGCACAATGTGAACTTGAGTGAGGAATAATGCTAACATATTTGCATTTTTGTACAATATTCAAAGCCTCATTCTTTTGCTAACAGCAGTATAAAATAATCACCCACTGAAATATAATGCTTATAAATTTAGTTTTATAGCTCATCTGTATTCCTCATCTTCTGTTACTTATTGGGTTTCATAAGCACAACAGAGTAAGGATGGTATAGCATAATGGAATTAAAAAAACTAACATGAAGAAAGAAATATATAATGAAAGAGCTTTTATAACAAGTAATATTAAACAATATCTAGCACTAAACTGTACTCGATAAAGTTTGATAATAGAGCAATACCAAAAAGTATTTCAAAAGATGTGACTTTCTTTTATAGCTTTTATTTTTTTAAAACAGAAATAGTACTTAGGAAAAAGACCTGCAATTTCTGAAAAACAAGTTAAGTAATTGATGGAGAAATTTTACAACTTTCCTTTTATGTAATAAGTGAAATATCAGGTGAGCTGTATAACAGACTATTTTCCTGGTTCTTGTTTTAATTTAAAAGTATTTGGTGATTCCCTACACCAAGATTGTTTTGAAGTTGCATTAAATGTAAATATTAAATGAATAAATTTAATTGAGATTTTAGTTCTTATCTTAGGTTGCTAAACCAAATGAATTTCAGGTTTAACACAAATTAATAGTGACTAAGGGAAAGGTAAAGAAAAAAGATTTGTAAAGTTGGTTTTCAAGCTGTGTTTACAAATGGTTTTGCTGATGTCTCCAATCTAAGACACTTTAAATTGATGGGGACATGACAGTCCCACCTCCCTCTGATGCTACAGCTTCAATAACACAAAATCAGACTGCAACATCATTTAAAAGCAAGACAAACAGAAATCTGTAATTTTCAATAGCGAAGATAATTATGTAGTTTTATGTTTTGTTTAAGTAAAAGAGGGTCATTTAAGGAGCCAGAACAGTAAGAAGAAAAGAATACTGGTGAGATCAGTCAAAAAGTCTAAAGGGAAAGAAATTAAAAAAATAAAATCCCCAGAGTTCAGTCGCAAGAACTTAGTTTCTGTTCAAAAGATCTCTAAAAGTCAGCTGTTTGTATAAAGTGCACTAACCGCCACTTGATTTTAAGATTATAGTCCATTCTTGATTTTTAGCTTGGTATACTATAAACACAAGACTTGGAAAATACAAAACACTGGAAAAAATAGACACTAAAAAAATCTGTAATCCTCCTCCTCTCGAGACAACCAGTTAATACGTATTATTTCTAGAATCTGCCCACCTATTTATACAATTACGATAATACTACTGGCACGGTACTATATAGTTTTTTCTCTTTTGCTGGGAAAGATTCACCCTGAGCTAACGTGTTGCCAATCTTCCTCTTCTTCTTTTTTTTCTTCACTAAAGCCCCAGTATATAGTTGTATATTCTAGTTGTAAGTCCTTCTAGTTCTTCTATGTGAGCTGCTGCCACAGCATGGCAACTGACAGACAAGTGGTGTGGTATGCCTGGGAACCAAACCTGGGCAGCTAAAGCGGAGTGTGCCGAACTTTGATGACTAGGCCATCAGGGCTGGCTCCTGTACGTTTTTTTCCCACCTATCAGACTACTTGCCCACATCAATAGCAATTCTCCATTAACCTAATTTTCAGTGGTGGCATAAACTGGACATTTGGACTGTTTGTGTTCGACAAGAAGACTGCCTTTATATTTTTTGCACTGAACAATTCTGTATATAATTCTCTGTCAATATGTATATCTTTAAGAAATATAATAAAAAGGGTCAAATGGAATGAACACTAAGCCCTTGATTCATATTACCAAAAGGCTTTCCATAAAGAGTCTAACAAATTAAATTCCAACCAACAATGTTTATGTGTATCTCACTAAAATCATCACTGGTACTGAGTGAAAAAATTAGTACTGCTTTAAAAAAATAAAGTAAACCATTTCAGCTATTTAAATGACCAATAATAGTATTTACTTGTCTAGAGTGAAATTTGTTTGATAACTAACATGTTTTTATTTTTTATAATCCCATTACATGAATTCCCCAACCATGTCTTTATACCTTTCTAGCAAAGTGTATATGCTTCTTTCCTAAAATTTGTATCAGCTTTTAAGTAAAGTAATCTTTGTCATATACAAATTATTTTTACCAGGCATTTAGAAGCTGAGAACTCTTAACAAATACCAACACATAAGACAGTAGTTACTGCTATTAAGATTGGAACCACTATATAATAGTGGCTGTCACTTATCTCTTAAGACTTTAATTTTTCAAGTCTTTTGTGTGATCCAGAGATTATCAACGTTAGGTCAACTAACAAAAACAAGGTTTCTTTTAAATAATTCTTCAAAGAGCTGCAACTGCAACTCTTCCAAGTTAATGTTAAACAGTAATGTTAAGACAATGAATCTGTTGTTTACAACTAATTACTGTTGAATTGCTAAAAAAGGACAAACAAATGAAAGGCCAAACTCTAAGAAGTAACCTATAACAAAAATTCCTCATCTTCCACTTGATGTTTGTTATGAAAAAATATTTAACAGTTTATTCTTTCATGCGAAAGGCAAAAAAATAGGTAAGAACAAGCCAAAAAAATTTCTAACCAATGTTTTGCTGTTTCATATTTCTTTCTGAAAATGAATCTAAGCCAAAAAGTTTTCAGCCAGACTGAAAACAAGATGACTCCCACTTATGAATCATGATTGCTATTACATCATACTAAATGGAAATATAAAAAACCTAGTAACAAAACAAAACTGAGAAAACATTCCTCCTCCACTTATGAAATGTAAACACTGTGCCCACTAAATCAATAGGTTGATTTGCACACAAAACAGATGTACCAAGCATTTAACAATTTCATTTATTTCTCTTCAAAACCAAACTCACAGCCTTCAAAGGGAATAGGTTTTGTTTGCATGACATCATAGCACTTCTTAACATTACTTCAAAGAGTCCTCAAAACCTCCCTGAGCCTAATTCCTATTTCCATTTATATTCATTTCCATCTGCAGAACGAATCAGTGTTCAAAAGTTATCATAACAGTGTTTCTCTGCTTAGAACCGGAATGAGAAACCAAATTAGAAAAAAAATATTAAATTTCCACTACAGAATTAAATACTGTGCTAGCTCTGTTATATAGAGTTGTTTTCAGGTTTTTATTAGTGATATTTAACTTTAAGAAATGACATAGCTAAAAGCAACAACAATAAAAAAACATTTCATTATATATCACAATTAGACCTTCCAAATAAGTAAAGACAATGTGCTTTTGACGCAAAGAGCCAACAGTAATTTGTTTGCGATGGGGGCAGACAGGCAGGTAGCTTGAGAAGCCTTGAAATGGTATCTAGTTTTCTGTCATTAGATTCTAAAAATCCCACCTCCTTGCCCATTCCCTACCAAACTAAGGATCAACTGAGCCACAGTATCTTACCTTGACTGAATAGCAAGATAAATTGTACGACGAAATGAGACTAGATTAATTTCTGTTTTGTCATGAATAGTCACTTTTTGTCCTGAAAGAAATTAAATATAACAAAATTACGAAACTACAAAAATAAATGAGAAGAACTGAAAATGTATCTCAAAGTAATATTTTCATAAATACATTTAGAATCTATGAGTTTAATATTCTTTTCTACAGTGTAAATTAGTATTTGGAGAATTCAAAACTATTTCAAGTCTTTTGCCCTATCTCATTTTAGTAAGTTTTGTTAGCTCAAAGAAGTCCAGAACCAAATCAGAAAAACTATTTTTGTTTCTGTGTCATCTGCTCAGTTAGACACTATAAAAGGTTGCACTCATGCTGTTGTTTGGTAAAACATTATTTCTAGAGTTATAAAAAGTATCTTGATAATTTAGAAGAACTATAACTTATGGGCAGAAATTCAGTCTCAGAGAACAATAGATCATCATGACAGGTTGGATGGGTCCAATACAAATATGTGTATTTGTCAAAATTTTATCTAATGCATGAAAACTTTCCTTATAAATATTTAATAGTTTTTATTTGAACAGTTATTTTCACATGAAACAAAGAAATTCTAAAGTTAAATGTAGTACATGAATAGTTAGAAGATGTTTTAAACAAGGAAGACACTGGAAAAAAATTAAATTTATTTTTATAAAATGTTACAGAAGAACAATACACTCTAAGACAGAACTAAAATACATTATGCCCTAAAAGGGAAAAATATACTGTTAATATTTTCAAATATATAATACAAGTAAATAATGACCAGTTTTAACTGAGACTTAATCAAAGTAAAGTTCTGAGCTTATTTTTCTGTGAAATAACGTAACCAAAGCTGAAGAGGAAGAACATCACGCCTGCTTCTGCACATAGCTTTTGGCCACTCTGCTCTATTTCCACCAAAATGAAGAGCAAATATCTAGGCATTCTCATCTGTCACATTCATGCCACGGTTACATAAATCACGTGCACTCAACATGAATGCACATTTTTCATAGTTTATGTCCAATTAAAATTATGTTGATGTTAAAAAATGTATTTCTTTGTTTAATACTGTTACAGCAGGGTTTTTCAACCTTGGCAATACCGACATTTTGGGCTGGATAATACTTTAATAACACTAGATAATGCTGGGTGGGGGTAGGGGGGGCTGTCTTGTGACTTACAGGATGTTTAACAGCATCCCTAGCCTTCACGCACAAGATGCCAGTAATAACCTTCCCAACTCCCCACAGATTGAGAACCATTGTTTTGGAGGATGACATTAGAATTAATTTAATTTCACACTGTTTTGGAGGACGACATTAGAATTAATTTAATTTCAGAGTATTTGACAGTATTATTTAAATAAGCTATACTTTTACCTTCTTCATCTTCTTCTCCCTCTTCCTCCTCTTCTTCCTCCTCCTCTTCACTACTTCCAGCATCTTGGTCTGTGTTTGAGTCACTATCTCCTTCATCAAGAATTTCTAAAAGAACAAAGTAAATTTAGGAAAATATTAATAAGCAAGTGATAGACATGCACCTCATTCTGAGAAGATAATTTTCAGTTCACTGAAATCCATAGTGGTGTAATAGTTTATCAACCAACAAAGACAATCACAGAGATCTCCTGTTATGATCTAGGTGGTCAGATAACATTATAATTAATTTGAAGAGAGACAGTCACATGTGTAATTCTTCTGCCAGACAGAAAGTGGTTATGAAACAAGGAAAGGATGACAAGAAGAAAGAAAAAGTAGATGAAGGTTTTCCAAAAGAGCAACAGCAATGGAAAAATAAATTAGGAATGGAAACAAGCATATTGGAGTAAAAATATTAGTTCATAATCAGAAAGAAGACAGTCTATTATAAAAAGCTAAGGCTAGACAGAGAAAATAAGAATTTAGGCTAAGAACATTTTTTGAAAGACTAAACAGGGAGAAGAAACACTTGCATAATTTAGTGTTCACTTTAAATAAACAGAAATGAGATTTTTATTAAAATGTTTACCCATTAAATAGAACATTATAATCAACCCAAAGACTTTCCATACGTAAAAGAGAAACAGAAGCCTCTAACAAAATTGGTAAAATGAGTACCTCACTGGACAACGCACATTCAGAACTGGATGAACACAGTGATGTAAACAGACTGCATAAAGCCAGTCATCACGTTAATAGTAAACAAATGACAAAAACTGAAATTGATATTTTGCCCAATGGTTTGTGCTCTATTAGCCTGACAAAAGATTTTACAAACACAGCTCACACTTTACTTTTGCATCTCTATTATAATCAGGGAACTTTTAATGCAAAGTTTTGGGGCCAACTCCTTTTTAGGAAAATTCTAATTTCTCTATATCTAACCAAGAAGTATAAGTCAGGAGTCATTTATAATATTTAATATTAGCAGAGAACTTAATATCATGAGGAATAAATTGTTTTATAAAAATGGAGAGCTGTCATTAAGCCCTTAGCTGACATACGAATCTCCTCAAGAATATTTCTAACAAATGTGACTTCAAGAAATAATCTGAAGTGTCTAGTTTATTATTACATAGCATGACTTAGACCTTTAAAAGAGGAAACTATTTAGTATTCAAAAGTAGGAAGACAGGCACTCCTGCTGTTTTCCCAAATGCTGTAAGACCTGAAGCCCGGTACACCTGGGCCACTCTAAGGTGCTAATTACTAAAGCTGTGCCCACTTCCTGCTGCGGCCATTTTTTTATGCCAACTCTAGAAGAACATTTTATGAAAGAAGGAAGGTCAAATGAATTGTCTAGTCGTTTACATCATCCTCTCATCTCTCCACTTTAGAATCTACTTACTGAAATCACTTAGGCAATGACAATTGGATTCCATCAACTGAATGAACCAGTGGTTTCAAAACATGGTCTATGAGTCCCTGAGGGGATCAGTGGACCTTTCAGGTGGTCCGTGAGGTCAAAACTATTTTCATCATAATACCAAAACATTATCCGTCTTTTCACCGTGCTGACATCTGCACTGATGGTCCAAGAGCAATGGGGGTTAGAATTGCTGCAACCTGAGCCAAATCAAGGCACCTAGCAGTCATTGTGTTCTTTACTGCCACACTCTTGTAGTAGGAAAATAAGCCAGTTTCACTTAAGAATACCCTTGAAGAAGTAGAAAATTATTAATTGTATTAAATCTCAGCCCTTGAGTATAGGCATTTATAATAATCTGAGTAACAAAATATGAAGTTCATATATAGCACTTCTGTTAAAGACAGATGTACAATGGTGATGGTTATCTCAAGGAAAAGCATTTGTGCAACTGTTCAAGGTACATGATGAATTAGCTATTTTTTTCATTTTTACTTGAAAGAATGGTTGATAAACTATAGTTGTTAGGTATTTGGCAGACATTTTCTCAAATATAAACAAAGTGAGATTGTCATCTCAAGGAAAATAACAGTATTTGCCACCATGATAAAATTAAGAGTTTTTAAGAGAAAATTAGAATTTTGGAAAACTTGATTCCACTCCTGTGAGCTTGATAGCTTCCCAATACTTAGACTTTTCTGAGAAGATAGGTGGTTATTTAATAAACATTATTTCTTGACATTGCATTAACACGTTAATTTAAGTTTGATAATGTTAACATGTTACCACTTGGAAGACGTGCATACCTCAGTGAATCAGCATTTTCCAAATGACCAATAAAATGTTACAAAGTCATGCAGAGGTAAAGGATCCATTCACAGAGATAGGCCAATGAATTTTAATGTAACAGAGTATGAAAATTCATGGATGTTGTTTCAGGTTTCACATTACACTTAATCTTTAAGAAACTACTAGCTATTAAATATTAACATAGTATTAAGGAGCAAAATATACACAATTATATGAAAAGGCTATTAAAATATTCCTCCCTTTTCCAACTACATATCTGTGTGAGGCTAAATTTTCTTCACCTACTTTAATCAAAACAATCTACTGCAACAGATTAAAATCAGAAACAATATGAAAATCCAACCGTTTCCTATTAAGCCAGACATTAAACTGTACAAAATATATAAACCACGCCATTCTTCTTAAATTTCTGTGTTTTGTAGTTAGTATTATAAAAATATGTAACTTATGTTAACATGTACTAGGTCTATTATTGCTATTTTGAAATAACTGACTATTTTTTATATTCTCAGTTTTAATTTCTAATAAAGTAAATATCAATAGACATAACCCACATAAACAAAAAACTCTTCAGAGTCTTCACTAATTTTCAGGAGTACAAAGGGATCTTGAGGCCAAAGAGTTTAAGAAGTGCTGTAAAAAGGGAGAGTGTTACTTTTCTGCCATTGGCCAACAGCCGAGACCTTAAAGAAATGAATGGGGAATTCCCAAGTTTTAAAAAAAATCATATCAGGTGTAAGAAGAATTCCACAAAATCATTTAGCATCTTTTAGGGAGACTGTAGAAAAAGAAGTTCATAAAAAAAGACAATGGGTCCAAGGAGTTCTCCATGTTTGGAAACTAAATTATAAAGAGAAAAAGGAATCTGTCTATTGCAGTGAAATGCCCCTAGGAAATGAACATCTAAGGAGAGAACCTACTTATTGTACCAGGTTTTTAGGGTAATGTATAGAAATGGAAAACTGCTTACACCTTTACTTTCTACTTCAACATCCCACTTCTAAGCCTGACTACAGCACAGCATGCAGGCAATGGCAGAGTTCTACGTCTCTGCTCTCTCTTCCTAAGGAGCTTGCAGAGCTAAAGTACTTCTCAGGTAAAATCATAACTCAAAGGAAATAAACCCATAAAATTATTATATAGTTGTATAATACAATTATAATAGAATCACATAAGTAGCCTTGAATATTGGCTTTGGAAGAAAAATAATGATACAAACGTGAAAAAAAAATAGTGTCAGCATCTAAATACTTGCTCTGTGGCAATACAAAGCACTATGTTTTCTTTATCCTACACAAACAGGTAACATTTACTCTCAGATCAAATGAGTAACTTGTTTCAGGTCACTTAGCTACAAATGGCAAAGACAAAATAGAAACCAATGTCCAAATTTAGTGCTTACAATATTTAATGACGTACAAATGATAATAATAATTTATCCATTTATTAAGTACTGATGCTGTATCTAGCACTGTGACAGATTTTACCAGAAGAGTATCAACCTGCTCTCAAAAAATAAAGTATAGCACTTAACAATAAAGTATAGCACTTAATTCAATATTAAATTGGGTGGCAATTTAGGCAGTAATTCTTAAGTAGTAGTGAAGTAAAACAAAGGCCACTAGTAATATATGAATATATCCTAAGAGGGACGACACTTAAGGGTTGCATAATTTAAACAGAGAGACAGAAGAGGGAGACAATGAGGTAAATAATTTAGAATGAAGTAATACCACAGACAAGCACTAAACAGAAAAATAATGCATGGGCAAAAAATGAAGAGAACGGCTTCATAAGACCAGAGATTTCATTAGGTGGGGGTCAGTGATCTATATCTTTCTATCAGTATTATATAACTATATAAATTGCTTCCACTTATCAAAAATAAATTATTTTATAAAATCCTACATACCCTTCTTAATGGCTTTGTACTTCTCTTCATTCTCCATAAAATTAGGATCCATCTTGAAAACATCTTAAAAAAATAAAAGTTAAATAAGTGTTTATTTTCTATATTTACATTTGTTTGTGTCCCACTTCCCAACCCCCACCTCCTGACTTACTAAGAACATCTTCTGGATTATAGTCATCCTCCAGAGGGAGCATATGGGTGAACTGATCATCTTCTTCCACTAAGTCAAGTCCTTCTAGGATAACAGGGTGGTCCTTGAATCCATCCTTCCTTACTGCAAACATCACTTCAATCATATACTGAACTCTTTTGTCAATTTCAGACTCATGGAGGATGTTTCGAAGGCGTTCAAATATAGCTAAAGTTAAACAGAAAGAAAAGACAATAAAATAAGCAATAAATGTTATAACACTCAAAGCTCAATATCAAACCAAGGATATGTACTTACCATTAATTCCTCTTGGTGACACTTGTGTTAATTTGAGGCCACATTCCTTGAGAAAACCAATGGCTACTTCAACACTATCATCTGTTGGTCTTTCCAGGAGTAAAGTGAGCATCTCTAAGCACAAAACTTCATGTGCCTTAAACAGAATGAAGACATTTAGAACAGAGAAAATGCTTGTACATGTACTAACCTCCCATTGATAGTAATTTTAAAAAGTAGCAAATCTGGTTTTTGCAGTGATAATATTGTACATATGATGTGCAAAGTTTATAATATACATAGAAATACTCCAAACACGGGAAAAAATTTTTCTCTCACTTTTCATTATGTATCTGTTAAGAATTTCCCAACGACTTTTCCAAAAATCTTAATTTACTCCACTGAATATAATTATTTGACTCATCTCCAGAAGAAATATTCTTCTTATACTTATATATGGGAAATATATTATCTATAGGCAAATTAACCTCAAAATGTGTTAAAAAAATCATGTACTAATTTTTAATCTGAGATATTTTCATAATCACTATATGAAGAATAATAATATGCTTTTTATAATACCCTTCCCCATGACCACAACTCTTTATATCCATTTCCCAATTTATTCTATCAGCAACTCTGTTAGAAAACAAATGGTTCTTAAGTTACATGAGTACCAATTTTATGAGAAATATCTTTCTGGTAGTTTCTGGTATGCAATGACAGTTTTGAATACTCCCTCTATTTTTTTTTTTTTAATTAAATCAAACTCTGTATACTGGCTATGTTCAAAATTTAATATTGATAAATAATGCCAGGTAGAGTGGGAATAAAATTCTATCAAGAAGCTTTGCTGTAAAAGAAAATGAATTTAGGAAGCATATTCACAACACTCTACATATGTCTTTTTAAAGTCAGACTCTTATTTGAGGTGGGGAGAGAAAAACATAAATCTCAACTCAGGAAAATACCCTCTTCACATTGAGCACATCAAAAATACATACTGCTCTTATGGAGGGTCGGGGGGAGGTTTAATAGTCTTACATGAGTGACAAGATATACTGCCCTGTTCCACAACGGGGAAGATGTAAAATATTTATCATTTTAACTGTTCTGTGGCAATGCCAAAAACATCTCCAATGTAAGTGTTATATACATTTGAAAACTGAAACATCTCTGCTGCTATAGACACGTGAAATTAAGTTTCCATGGTCTTAAGTAGCAAGTTATCAATGTAATAATATAACTAATTAGGTTAAAATCTAAAAGGTTTCTATGAGTGAACACTGGAAAGAATTCAGTGTAGGGAAGAATGAAAATATTATTTAATGTTAGAGAAATAAGATTGTGTGATTTCAAAATACTTCCTCTTATGTATAGACACAGTCAAAAATGATAAAATGTATATGTGAAAGAAACCTTCGAGTATGAACAAGAGCAATTTTATTATTTTCAAATTTAAACAGAAGCTAAATCAAAATTCTCAAATAGCAAATGAATACAAAATAAATGCAAATTGAACCAATAAAATGATAAATTTCCATTTAAAATAGATTAAAATTATGTAATCTATTATATTTTATAAATTGACTCTAAGAATATATGGCTATATATACTATGTAGTTACAGGGAATAGAATTTCTTTATAGAGTATCAGATATTATTAGGTTCTCACAAACATCAGGTACAGGGGAAAGGAGTAGAAGAGATACCAACTTAATTTTTTAATAAAAATGATTAAATTACATTCATTGAAGGAATAATTTGCAGTTAAGTAACCAAGTTATCAATTTGATAAATTATTTTGCGTTCCTCTTTATATTAAAGAACATTAAATGCATTTATTATAGCTTTAAGATGAAAATATTATCCAATATAGTTTCTGAAGGACTAAATCAAAACAAAAATAGAGAAGTGTCACTGAAGTGGCATCAAGTCCACAGTCTAATGCCACTGAATGGCACCAAGTTTTAAGATAATTACTTACCACATTTTGGTTAATCAGATGTGCAACAAATTTTGAAGCAGTCAGACAAAGTGGCTGAAAAGTGAAGGCAGAGACAAAGTTAATCTATAAACTAAAACCAATTCTCATTTCTCTCTAGAATCTACAGCTTACTTACATACTATTTAAAATATGTACAAGGGTAATTCTTATATTTTAACAAAGTAGTAAGATGAAAACTAATACATTTCTGGCTAAATGGTTATAATTCAACACTTACAGTCATCATTTTTGTTGCTCATTGTCAGAGGCAGGGATATTTAACAAGAACACAAAAAGTTCCCATGAAACACAGTTTTTAAGAACTCCTCTGTAGAAATCAACACTGCTTACTATCACTGATACTGGTTTAGCAGTGTGCCCCTGTGTGGCAGTTTACTTCAAGCCCATCATACATACCTTATCATTTCTTCGGTAGCCTTTTCGAAAATTAAGAATCAACCTCTTGAGGATTAATTCTCCAATTTGTGGAAATTTTGAGTTGATAATTGCCACTAATGCTGCATAAACATGGGTGAAGATTGGAGAAGCACTCTGTGCTTGCAAAACAGATCTGGACAGCAGGCCTCTGTTTAAAAAAGAAAACAAAGAGTCAACAATCATGACCAATTTAATTAGACGAAAAAAACTCCTAATTTAAAATCCAACATTACTCCTCTGTAAATATCACAAAAGCTAAATCAGGACTAAATTTTCACCACATTAGCCAGGTGAAGAGTTTGTCTTGGCAATAAAAATTGCTTTTGAGAAAACAAAACTTCAATTTGTGTTTTTCTAAAACAGATTTTACAATTTTTTCTTCAAATTTTTTCTCTTAATATAATCCTTCTTTTCCTGCTCCTGTTTGTTATATCTAGTCATGAATTTGAGCTTTTTAAATTCCTTATATTTAATATTTCCAAAAAAGTGAAGGGAAAAATGACCTCCTTCAAAAGTACTAAACTTAGACTCAATGTAAAATTTCTGCTATGGGTCCATCATCTACATAAAATTTTGTGATTAAAGATAAATTTGGGTGGTTTCCATCTTTAAGCCTATTTTTAGTGAAATAAAAATGAAGATGTGAAAAACTCCTATGACAGATAAAGACACAATCAAAGCACTACAAGAAAAATGCTAAAACAGTGACAGGAAGATAAAAGGTTCCCCTTCTAACTCATTTTGAAATGACCATGTTTCTACATGCAGTTGATAAGGGGAGAGACGTGAAGTGGGCTAACTGAAGAACTATTTTTAACAATGCAACGACAAACAGTTATTGGAGTGCCAAAAGGCAGGAAAACAATGCCTTAGTAGTCATCAGGTTTAGGTATGACAACAGAATCACTAGAATAAAAATGAGAAAAGAGAACCCAGCTTACAAACTGTAAGATCCTAAGCAACCCACACAACTTCTGAGTCTGCTTCTCTCTGAGTAAAGTGGGGGAGCTCTACCTATCTTTGAGGCCAATGGCTGCCTCCTGGTCAACTTTCTCTAGCCCCACAACATACTACACCTTGCTTTATAGTCCCAGTGTTTTTGAGATGATGACTCAAGGTCATGTGAAATGACATGGAAAAACAGCCCTCGGATTTTAAAGTAATAAATAGAATACAGAATATTTCTATTTCCTGGCCCTTTATAATATCACTATTACTTAAAACCACACAGAAAATGGGTAAGTCATTTCTTTCTGCTTTTCTAAAATTTACTGATCTTTCTCATTTCTTTCACATTCTCACTTTGCTTTCACTAGAAATTAAACTGGTTTGAGGTAGCTCTTTTATCTATACATAAATAAATAAAATACCCATTATTCCTCATGTGTTTAAATTAACAAAGTATTCAGTAAACAAATGTCTGTGCAAAAATCATTACATGACATCAAAACTTCTCAAAATCAAAAACTCACACAACCTCTAACAGTGAAGTATAGTTATTTGTTAGTAGCTTACATTTTTACAAGAACTGCATTTTAAATAAATATTCTCAATTATCTTTGAAAGAAAGCACAAAAAATGATTGTTGTTCATGTAGATATTATGTTCCATTGAGAAACTGCTGAGATACTATAAAGAAAATAACTGCTTACCTTCCTCTAACTATATTTTCTTGAAGCAGTTCTTGAATGATAATACCTATATTAGAAATGTTGACTTTGTTGATAAGACCATTGATTGACTTCTTTAAGGCCTCCCAGCTCATCCTCTGGTATGCTAAGCTAAAAAGAATTGATTTTAATAAAGATGAAAACTTAGTCAACAATTAAAATAACAAGAGGTTACAATAACATAAAAAAATACTTAGTGTTCCTTTATTTTTAACACTTTTCATAAAATGACCCCATAGTGTAGTAAAACATATAACTATATGAATACACAGATTACATCCTAAACCACATTTGATGTTCTGTACATATGATGCTAATCTACAGACCACTTCCCTTTAATAACATAATAAGATTATGTAAGGATAATGTTTTGTTCTTATGTCCATGTATATTGCAATTTACAACACTCAGTCAGATTCAACACATGCTTATTTTACATTATAACACTTCATTTACTTAAACTTGTCTTTAAAGGAAGTATTTTAAAATAAAAGCCATTATTTATTTATTTACTTATTTTTGCTGAGGAAGATTTGCCCTGAGCTAACATCTGTTGCCAATCTTCTTTTTGCTTGAGGAAGATTTGCCCCAAGCTAACATCTGTGCCAACCTTCCTCTATTTTGTGTGTGGGTTGCCACCACAGCATGGCCACTGCTGGAGTGGGAGAGGTCTGCACCCAGGAACCGAACCCTGGCCACTGAAGCAGAGCGTGAACTTAACCACGAGGCCATGGGGCTGGCGTTAATTATTCTTTATTTTAAATTACAATATGAAATACCCAAATATAAGCCATAAAAAGAAAATTTTTATTATGTTCTTTCCTATAAAAGCTTGACAAGGAAAACAAAATTAAATGTTTTAAACTATAAAGAAATGGTAATAATTACATGAAAATGGAAAGTACATAAAATCATGGGGTTGAAAGACTGTTCTAAGTATTTTAAAGAACACTTCTGTATTTAGACAGTAGTCCCACAGCTGAACGCTAGATGGTTATACTGTTTTTTAACTTAGATCTTAGGTACAATATTTAGCTTCATTGGGTTTCTTTAGGTTAAACTTACCAGTATCTAAGATCTTTTAAAGCTCTAAAAGTCTATGTTTTTTATAATTATTTCCCTGCGGCATATGATTTAAGCTGCAGGAAGTCTTAGCTTTTTTTCCTTCCTTACACCTCTCTGGCAGTCTGGTGAAGCTGATGGACTTCTTGGAATAAGAGCCACAAATACATAGGATTACAAAGGATACCAGTCATACTGAAATATAGTTTCCAAAGCATGAAAAGAACAAAAGTTTCACATAATATTTTATGTGCTTCTTGACATATTAAATAACAAGAATTGGTGGTAGGTCTAATAACTTCTTTAATTTCCAAGTAGTATGGCTTTAAACAAAATCTTGAGATATTTGCAAGAAATACTCTGTTAATACTATTATCTATCGACTATATTCCCAGTAGAAAGAAATGCTAAATTTTATAGAGATTAGTAAAAGTAAAGATTCAATTTTTTCCCCATTCACCTTCACAGATTGCCTGAATTCTACTCACAGACCTCTTGTAGGTCTGTAGGTTAAGAATCCCTGTTCTAGAGTAGCATACCAAGGAGGGGTTGTAAGAACAGTCCGCCCTGGTGGGGAAGAGTATTTTATCACTGACAGCGTCCTTGGCAGGCACTGAAGATAAAAAGCACACTGACGTCCAGCTAATTTTGCTATTGTTTCTAAATTCTCTACAGATCATGCGCCATGTGACGGCCTGCACCTGAGGTGGACCACGCTCACTGCCCCAACCCCAACCCTTTAGTACGCCACTATTGCTAGAGAAATGAGATCTATGGCTTAACAAGTAGTCTGATGAATAAGATACTGCTGATACATAATCACAACCTCTCCTATTAAACTTTGGTCAAAAGACTCTATCAAGTACAACTGTACCTCCTAATGAGGAAGTCTACAATCACCTGATTAAGTATCTACTAACAGCAAAGACTATAAACTTCTCTTGGAGACATCTACTCCTCCTTGCACACTATATAGCCTACGAATAGACTTCAATTGTATATAAAATTACCTTCCAGGAACTGGCTTAAAATTCCATATACTGCTGACTCTCCTCTGCCTACTTTATTTATAAGGACATAAGACTCGGACTAACAATGCTTCTAGTCTTTTACAATTAGGCTTGATTTGGACTAGACTGGAGAAAGTGATGCTCCCACCAGTGCCTTTCGAAGGAGCAGAATGCCTACACGATCATGAAGCTCCCACAACCACAGAAGCCACCCCCAAATCCCTTCTCAACACAACACACCAGGCATTACTACCAAGTGCTGGAGTATGACACATAAAGAGAAACTTATTAGTTTTAAATGTAATGTCATCTAATGTCCCTTTCTAGTTCATATTATTTTTTAATTTTAATTTATTTTAAATCTTTATACTTTATTTTATATAAATGGCATTTCTACTTCAAGCTAATTCTCGAAACAAATTTAGATTTCATTTATATAAGGTTCCTAAGTACTTTCAAGTTGCCATTAGAATACCCATGAAAGACGTGGGGATACTCTTTCTAAGCTCACCAACGATCTGTTCTTCTTAAAGTGTAGCTACCCTCTATCCTAATCTTTTTTACTAACTATCTGGCAACTGAGTGACCATTTCAATCTTGGCACGCACTTTTCCTGGTTATTATCTCACTCCACGAGAGAAAAAGGTCTTGAAAACTTAGTTGCACTTTCCGAGATAGCTCCTTACCATCAAAATTATTTTGAAAACAGAAGGAAAGGTATTTTGAGTGTAAATGTTCATATATGAATTCTGATCGTTTGCCTTACTGTAGCAAAAACTTATAGTCTAAGAAATGGAGGAAAAAGAGAAAATTGTCAACTTAGTTTCATACATTAGTATAGCGGTTATCATACTATATCCATGGGCCAAATGTAGCCCACAGCCTGTTTTTGTAAATAAAGCTTTATTGGAAAGCACCCATACTCATGTGTTTACATATTATCTTTGGCTGTATTCGCACTGTTAACAGCAGAGCTGAGTAGCTGAAACAGAGAGAGAAGAATGCACAAAGTCTAAAATATTTACTATTTGGCCTTTCATAGAAAAAGTTTGCTGACTCCTGCTTTGGAGCAACTGGAAAGATCCATTGTAAGTCTAAAGTATCAATAGTACTCTTGATTATCTATGAAAAATGGACATGACTAATAGGCATGCAGGCAACTATGAAAGGAATAGCTTGAAAATAGTAATAAAACAGTAAGTGACCTTTCCTCAAACTTTTTAATTCATTAATGCAAAAAAATAAAAAAAATTATGAGTAATGTCAGGGCAAATAGTACGCAGAACTCCAAAGGAGCTTACGGAGTAAGGAAGGAAAGAAGTCTAATTTGAGATCTCTGTCACTGTGGACTAAAGTATATTCCCAACGACCAAGGTTAATTAGATCATAGTTGATTTTTTTTCAATGAGGATATCATTGCCTTGTATACTCAGTGATATCAACATGCCTGTTTTTATCTGTAATCTGTTCTTGCATCATTCTGAGCTTTGCAGGAGGAATATATGCTCCACCAGTGCGAGTAAGGAGAGGATCCAGCTCATCTTTCTTCTTCTTTGCAGTAGGTTCATCCTGAGCAGGCGAGCTCTGGGTTACCGACGGTTCTGGGCTTCTTCTCCTAGGAGAGGGGGATTTCCGGGACCTTTTGCGATCCATATCTCTTTCTCTTTCTCTGCGTTTTTCTCGGTCCCTACTTCTGTAATATTAATTTTTTAAAAATGGAGAAAAACAACATAAAAGACATTTTTAAAATAAACTACATACCAAATGAGCAAGTCCATGAGTGGGTGGGTCCCACAAATTCAGACAAGGAAAAGTGGTTGGGAATGGTGAGGAAGTACTTCACAGAAAAAATGTAACTTAAACTAGGTCTTGAAGGCTTCACAGGATTTACAGTAGGGGTGGGGTCGGGGGGGAGGGGGAAGGGAGGATGGCATTCTACAACTAACAGAAGACAGAGTAACTACTGAAAAACTGAGCAAGGGTGTTCAGAGCAGAATGAGTACAACAGTCAGAAAACAACAAAGAATCATGTATGATGGTAGTTGGAAAGATGAGTTCAAGTTAGACTATAAAATCTTAAAAGACAAGCAACAGACTTTAACTTCTTTTTTGTTTGTTTTTTGTTGATGAGGAAGATTTGCCCTGAGCTAACATCAGTGCCCATCTTCCTCCGCTCTGCATGTAGGATGCCTCCACAGCATGGCTGACAGATGGAGTAGGTCCACGCCAGGGATCCGAACCCAGGAACCTAGGCCACTGAAGCGGAGCATGCAGAACTTTAACCACTCAGCCATGGGGCCGGCCCCAGACTTTAAGTTTTTTATAGTAGAAGTAATGGGGAATCATTAATAGTTTCTGAGTGGGATAGTGACATGAAAATAGTGTTTTAAGAAGACAAACTGACCTGTGATGTACACGATAAATTGTACAAAGGAGAAACCAGAGTTTAGCTCCAATAAAGGTAGTTTAGGAGTAAGACTGTTATAAAAAAAATATAATATTTGAAATTCTTTCTTGATAGAACTGATATTTTTATTAGAAATTACAGAATATCAGAAGCTTCTGGTTATCTAAAACAATTTAAAAATATCAACCATTTTTAGCCACAATAACTGTTCTCTAATGTAGGTGAATATCCTTTCTTAAGCTGACACTTTTTAAAGAATCAGGGTATTCTTCTCTGAAACTATCAAGGACTAAGAGGAAAGAGTGAATCTTTGCTTTTTGCTATCTTTCCCAAGAGAACTTTGTCCACATATACTGCCTTAGAAACTCCGATCATTCTGCTCAGGCTTTGTACAACCATGAGTTATATGAATTATAACCATGAGTTATATACAGTAAATAAAAACAAGTTTTGGATTATCATTATACTAATGCAGGTGCCGTGTTACCAGGAAACCGCTGGATAGATTTTACTAAATCTAGAGGGTATACTCGAGATGGTCCGTCTTAATATATAGTAATAAAACCTACCTGGAGGAAAAAAAGCAGTCAGTTTTGAAACTGAAGTATAACGAGATCTAAGTGACTGTCCATGATGATAGACAGTCTGCATACACTAAGAGTGAACAGAGCAGGAAAAAGTGGTTTCAAATAGAAACTCCAATTAGTCACAAAGGCAGGTGCTCTGAAATCTAGGCACTGATTTGCAAGTGAGCTGCTTGTTATTGTGAATGGAACATGTTCCAAGACAGAAGCTACAGCAGGGATTTACTGACACTGGTTATGATTCTTCTGAGAAACACCAGGTAAGACCGCTAGCTGCCTGATAAAATCATGTCCTTATAATTATAGTGTTTGTTCCTTTAGAGCACAGAAGTACCAGAGTCTTCTTGGAGTCTAAATAGAAAACATTTCTCTTCAACTGCTTTGTACTGTTAGCCTTTATGTTCTATGTAACACATAGCCTGCTTACTTCACAATGTGACTGTGTGGATCAAATGAGAGTTTACATACATACACTGAACCAGAGTTACAGTAAAGTGATAGAGTCAGGGGTTATGGCAAAAAACATGGGCTTTGGAGTCAGAATTGAGTTCAGATCCCAGTTTCATCATCTACCAGACAGCCAACTGAAACCTCAGGTAAGTTAATCACTTGAAACCCATTTCCTTATTTGTAAATTAGGAAAAATAATATCTAGTTAGTAAGAGTTTTGGGAGTATTTGAGAAAGTATATAGAATGCCTCACTCACCAATTATGGTGGTAGCAGTTGTTCTTATTAAGGTGTCATTAAGGCGACAGCAGATGAGCCTGGCTTTTGGAGGTGAATTTAATCTGACATTTTAGGATTGGGTACACATTAGAAAGTAAGTAGTGAGAAGGAAAGTTTGGAAGCAGATTCAAATAATGTGCTTAGCTCCAAACTGCAGAGGAATTTGATCAAAATTCTAGCAGGGGTTTAATGTTGGTAGTCATGGAGAGAGGATAATATGAGAGAGACATTAAAAAGGATATAGAACTTAGCCTACGATAAAACATGGTAGACAAGTTTTTGAAACTGGATCACTACTAAGGCGGGTAGTCAAGTTCTCCAAGACTCAAGTAAGAATAATTTATATTTAAATAAAAACTATAGATTGGTAACTTCAATCTCAATGTCCCTCTGATATTATGCAGGAAAGTAAATTTAGATCACCCTATGTCATATAATATAAACTACTTTCTTTCATTCGGTAAAGCATCTCAGAAACTCACATAAGCCAGCTCCTCACGTAGTACACGAGAACGAATAGGAGCTTGCGCTCTACAGTCAAACAGACCTGGACTTGCCACTGATATGGTTCTAAAACACAAACAAATGACTTACTTTCTCTAAGTCTCAGTTTCTACATTTGTAAAACAGACATAACAGTATCTACCTCATATGTTTACTACAAGGAGTTAATTCACATGAAGTCCTTATTAGACAGCCTGGCACATAAGAACATCCATTTAATGCCAGCTGCAATCATTATTGTTTTATTATAAGGCATAAAGAAAATTTAAAGAAATATAATTTTTCTATAGTTAAAGTGTCCAATACTAACCGTGACTCCATGCTACTGTCATAAGAACGCCCCCGTCTTGAATGCTCATAGTCTGACTTGCTGTAATCAAAGTAATCTCTGTCCCGAGGGGATCTTTCTTGTTCTGCATATCTAACACATAAATAAGAAAAGCAAAGTTATAAGTCGAAAACAACTATGTTATAAATACTTAGGAAAATCATATATTAGTAATGCTAAAGCAACTCTATGACTGAACAATATTTTATCAAATTGCTTTTAACAAACAGCTTATTTTATTGACATCCATTCATTCAGCTGTGATTATAAAAGCTTTCAGCTTATGCACAGAACAAGTCCTGAAACTCACTTAACCAAACATGTTCATCTTGACTCACACTGTCTTTAGTAAAAGATATGTATCTGGATATCCTTTATAGTTGGCATGAAAAAGGCTATCCTGCAAACGACTCCCTTTGCTTAGCTGGCTCATTTTATCAAAGCACTGAACAAATGAGACCAATGTCATCGGCTGGCCTCCATAAAAACCAGTTTAACTTCACTCCAAAAAACTACATTCATCAGCTGTTATTCTTGAAACTGCAGTACTGAACAGCACTGATTATGGGTTGAAATTATTAGCAAACACAGATGGGTAACATAAGATCTGCTATTTGAATCTTAAAAGTCAATAAAATCAGAGAAGCTTAAGAGAAGTTAAATACATACACACCTAATAAATATACATAGTAACAATCCATATTTTATATACACATCTATGATTAATTTATATAGACACACACATTCATGTCTGTGTCTGTGTGTGGAGAGAGAATTTTTTTTTTTAATATATATACAGGGAGTAGGTGATTGATGAAAGGTAGTAAGTAGTTGCAAACCAGGACAATTAACTTAATGTCTGTAAAGCAAAGGTTTTTAGAAACAGCGGAGTAGAATTGGAAGAAAGTACGGGGGAATAAGGAAGAGATTAGACAACTGAAAGAAAGTTTAGAGGATGCTTCTCCCTTCAAAAATTATTTTTAATGGTCACAGCTTACTAAGTGAAACAACTGAATGCACAATGAACATTAACGGGAACATTTCTAGATCATTCATCTTAACACAACTGTGTCAAGATATAAATACATATCTAAATATTTTGAAAACTATAGAGTTACGTAAATGTAGAGCATAGCACTAACAGGAAAAGCAGCACTTCAAAATAATGTGATTTCGACTCAGTTTTCCATTTTATAAACTGTCATTCTAGTTAGTATTTGAGATATTAGAATTATGCCCTCTCATCTAAAAAATTACATAAAACCTACATTTATTTATTAGAAATTCTACAACAGTCATTGAAGGACAATTCGTCCCCAAGCCCACTCAAGTGATATTGTTTATAAAATCAAAAAGAAGCTGTTCATCCTAAAATTAGAAACCTAAGAGCTAAACAATTTTTCAAACTTACTATAAAAAATTTAAATTGCATTTGGAACACATAAAACTGTTTACCTGTCTTCTGGAGAGGAAGTCCTCTGATATGAAGTATAGTTTTCCCTTCTGTCATGACCAGAAGAATGCTTTTAAAGGGAAAAAAGAGGGAGGGGGCATTTAAAAATTATGTTAAAAAACATATAGACAATGAAACATGTATCTTGGAAAATTGGAAGAGCTTTAGAAATTATTTCAAAACTTCTTTTTAATCATGAGAATAATTCATGTTACCTAAACAGTACAGAAGATAAAACAAAATTTGCAGGCCATCTAAGGTAAATGTCTATGGCAGATACCTGTTTTCACTATGAACCAAATATTTTAACCAAAAAAATTCAAGGTAGAAGAAAATAATTCTCAGATTTTCAATGCCACAATCGATATTTTATTCCTATGTAAGTTTTAAATTTATAGAACACCATTTTTATAAAGGCCTTCTCCTGGTGAAAAACAAGACCAAGGGCCAGAGGTTTTCTAGCAAGAGCTCACCTTTATGGTTATGCTCAAGTCAAGATACTGCACATACTTCCTTATCACCTTTGGCTTGTAAAAATCACAACTTTAGGTTACTAAACCTAGATAAAATAAATAGCTAGAAGAAACTGAAGCAAAATTCACTTTTGTTTTCAGTAAACATTATTTGAGTGTCTGATAAGTATGGCACTAAATTAGGCTCTAAGGATTTGAAAAACATGACTCGTAAGATAGCTCCTAGGCCAGGTCCTCTGAAAAATAACAGACACACAAATACATAATTTCAGTGTAACATGAGATCGAAGAGACATGTGACATGAGACAGAGATATGAACTATCCAGTTTGATAATTTAAAAATGCAAATATATTTAAGAAGCCAAAATATTTATCACTATAAATTTTTTATACCACTGGTCAACATTCATATTGACAAACTTTTTTTTAAGAATTAAAATAATTTTAATTAACATAACTATAAGAAAGGAAAAACAGTTTTTTAAAGTACCTTCATCTTGAAATCTAAGAAAAAGCAAATCAAATAATGAGTAACTTGTTTGGCATACTTACATGCTTGCTTCCTTAATGGGAAAAAGATACATTTAAAAACAGAAAATTATACTGTATAGAAATGTAAACAAGCTCCAATTTACTCTTATTTTATGACTATCTAATTAACAGCAGTTTGAGTCTAATATTATCACAAGCAAACTGCCAAAGTCTCATTAACTACTGAAGTTTTCTAATAGCATACACAAACTAGACTAATTTACGTAGGTGAATAAGCATGTGATCAAATTTATAACTTACAGTAGCCATGGTTTGGCTGTTATTTTACAATGAATGCAATCATCTTAAAATCCCTTTTCTAATGTGTGTAAGAAAGTTTAAAAAGTTATTTCACTTAGCAATACAACGAAGTAGAATTAGTCAATATGTATGATACAGGTTTCCGTGAAACTTGACATCAAGATCCGAAGCCAAATATGAAACACAAGAGTCGCTCAACTCATGACGACATAAACCGAGTATTTACTGCTCATTTATTATAAGACAAAGCCCCTCCTGTGTAGACACTCTGGAGGATACAAAACATAGGACAAACTTTTAAGGAACTTACGATCTTGCGGGAGAGAGACGGTTATAAAGATTTCCACAATTAAACATATGAGATTAGATGAGAGGGAAAAGGAGGAGGAGGAGGAGAGAGAGAACAATAAAACTGCACCGTCTACTTTTACTTTCACAATGCATGGCAATTATTTTGATTACATTAGAGGGAAGGCCTCAATTCTGTGCTAATGATTTTAACACATCTCACTAACATCTGTTGTGATCAAGAGGGAGAAACCAAAAATACTGAAGTTGTGAATCAGGATTTCATAAATATGGTCAAGTTAGCAAACGACTGGCACACACAGGAAGTGCTAATAGGAAATCTTGAGTAGGGAACAGTCGCTGTGGTACAGAGTACTGAGGGATGACATTGGGTAACATGGGACTTGAATTGGGCTTGGTGGATGAGTAAGATTTCACTACGTGAAAAATCATTTTGAGGTGTGATCCAAATAATAATAAGTTGACTTTCCCTATTTCCTTTATTATAGAGTTTAGATTATAAATCAAAGCAGTAGTTGGGACTAACAGATTATCAAAATTATCTTTAAAAATTCTCTAAATTGCTCATTAAGCAAAACAAATATGGTACACCATGCAGTCACCAGTAGTCTCCAACAATGCAGAGAGAGCTGTATGAGGAGGTGAGTGGAACAGGGATCTGGAGTCCAGAGGCTCTGGGTATCATTAGGCTCAGAGAACAAGTGTTAAAGAGCAAGGGAGAGAAAAGGCTGGAAGAGGTGGGGAGCTTGCTTCTAGCTAGCTAAGGAAGCCACAGTAAGGCTCAATGAGAAAACAAGGGATCCTCAACTGAAGCCTCTTAAGCCTAACAGATGCATCCTCAGAACATCAAGGGAAGCGCTGGGCTTCACTTGAGGTCAGAATGGGCCCAACCCCCCAGCGAGTGGACCTGCTTGTGGCTAACAGGATGGAGAGAGGGAAGTGGACTAAACTGAGAACTGGCTGGGAGGGCTGAACCACTAAGCACGAAGGGCATGTTGACTGAAGACAGCCACTCTCAGGCTGGGAGGATGTCATGGAGGACTCATCGGGACTAAATGAGGGAAAGGTGGAGAGGCACAGTCTAAGAGGAGCAGGAAGAGGATTCTGAAAAATAGTAAACACTTTTCCCTCTGTGTGAAAGGTATCAGTCTACATCTGAGCCCTCTTGTCTAATGTGGCTCAGTCAAGAGCCAATTCCACACGTCTCCTTTTCTTTACGTCCCCAGGTGCTAACACAGTCTGCCAACTACTGGGCCCACAATTTAGCTGTTTAAGTGCCACTGGACCAATGAGTGTAAGTCCCAAAGAGGCAGACTGCAGTATATTGTTCAGATGGGCTAGCTTCGGAGACAGTGAGCCCCCTGCCAAAGGAGATATGCAAGCACAGGCTGGATGTCTACCCAGCAGGGTGGCTGGAGAGTGTCTTCTCAAACTCAACAGAATTTAGAAAAGATGGCAGCAGAGCCTGCCTCAGTCTGTAAGTCTATCGGTTCAGTTTATTAAGCACTTACCACACACGAGGCCTTGTAACTGATGCCTGCTGTTAAGGAGCTCATAGTCTACTGGTTCTCTCTAAAGAAAGAGGTTTAGGGATACAGAGCTGGTGAAAGAGAGGAAGAGAGAAGTGCCTCGATTTATAATTAAATAAAAATATACCTTCCCCTTTACTGACTCGGGGACCCAGGAAATGATGTGCCTGCTTATAGGTCCGTGCAGTTGAAAGAAAAGGAACCGGAATGGTTTGCTCTCCCACTAAGTCCACTCGTACGCAGAGGAACAGTTTTGAAAGTACGTGGAGTGCCTGGTTCCTGTTACTGCTCTGCCCTCATCTCCTACTCTTCTGACTTTCCCATAACCTGCTCCAGCCACACTAGACTCTGCCTCTGCACTCACTGTTCTCTCTGCCTGGCACATTCTTCCCCTAGACATCTGCATAGCTAACTTCCTCACATCCTTCAAGTCTCTGCTCAAATGGCTACCTTTTCAATGGGCCCTCTCTATTAAAAATTGCAACCCCTAATGCTACTGATCAACCTTACCCTATTTCTTTTCTCTACAGCACAAGTCTAGCACTTAACACTCTAACACACTATATAATTTACTTATGTATTATGATTTATTTTCTGTCTCCCACTGCTACAATGAAAACTCCATGAGAGCAAGGATTTCTGTTTTGTTGACTGTTTTATCCAAAGTGCTCAGAGCAGTTACTAGGACATAGTAACCATTCAGTGAGTATTAATTGAAGAAATGAACGTATAATGTCTAAAGTAAAGAACAGCACAGAATAAAGAGCTCATTTATGCATATGAAACACGCAACAAAAGGCTCACTTGTAGACAGACCTGCAAGAACTGTGACCAACTGAGGAAGGAAATACCTGTCTCCTATTTTATGCTTACTCAGGAAAGCATGTTCTTTAAGAATGGCAGATTTCCTGCCCTGTTATTTATTTTTCTTTTGCATGTGCTCACTCACATGCACTTTCTTGATTCACGCATGCACTGATGCATGTGTGTGCACACACATATATATGTGTATAACATACACATCTCTATGTTCTCTCAACTGCCCTCTTACACACTATTAATCTCATCTGATCAAGCATCTACATTTGAAATTGTGTAAGTTAGATGTGTGTACACACTATTGTCTGGTTCGAATGCCCTAATTATACACATGCATTCTTGTTTAAAGGACAGCTAATTGACTACAAATTTATGTTCTTTATTATAAGTTTCAAACACTTACTTTTATCTGTGCCACACTACTTTTCATCTTCTATTGCCAGTTGATCCAATAAATCAGACTCCTTAAGCTGGTCCAAATAACAAGTACCAAATGGTATGAATTCCTTGATAGCTTATTTTTTCTGTCTGCAAATGTCACCTATAAAATATACCAAAGAAAGCTTTGTTAACACTGATAAAATGTATGTGAAATAACATATTATTTCCACATATTGAACATCTGACCACCTCATTTTTCTTAATCAATAGGCACAAATACTATCAATAATTAAATAAAAATTCAGTAAATCCTTAGATAGTTCCACATAATGATGTATAAAGAACATATATTAGTAGAAAAGACTCTGAACAAGAAAGCAAATAATAACAAGGGCTCATTAAGCACCATAAAGTATTTTATTCTGATGACTTAGAGGAACAAAAGTTAATTTAGTTACTCATGCCACATAACTATTGAAATCATTCTCAGTGAGGGAGACCTACACCTGTATCATAAAATAGTATTGTGACATTATAAAGAACAAGTGAACAGAGGAAAAATTACATAAGAGAAATTCTATATAAACTGAGTATAAAATATCCAATGTTTCTATATAAACTAAGAATGAAATATCCAATATTCTTGTAATAGTAATCACTCAGAAACAGACATACTCTGCATGAAAATACAAGGTACTAAACTGAAATAATCAGGTCTTAACATGATCTATCAAAGACACAAGGCTCAGATATATGCATGTACAAGAACTAAGTATTTGGCTCAGAATAAACCTAGTCATCAATACTAAACGCTGAAATAACATGTCTTTCAATATCTATCTATTAAGTGAATTTTTGAAAAATGCTGAATTGATAGTATGTTCACATGAAACTGCCATTCGAGTATTTTACTGGAATTACATATCTAAATGGTTCACGGTTTATGGGGATTGCATATCTAAATGGTTTATGGTATGGTGTTAGGATAAAAAAATTACAAAAATAAAATAGAAGATAAAAAAATTAAAAGAGGTAGAGAATATAGAGAAAGAACTGTGCTCAGCACTAAAATAATTGAATACAACTAGGAAGAAGTTTTAATTTGAATGTCAGAAAGAACGTTACAGATTATCTGGTGCCATTTCTTCTTTTTAAAGATAAGAATACCAGATGCTGGTCCCATGGCAGAGTGGTTAAGTTTGTGAGCTCTGCTTTGGCAGCCCAGGGTTTCCCTGGTTTGGATCCTGGGTGCAGACACAGCACCACTCATCAAGCCATGTTGAGGCAGCGTCCCCCACAGCAGAGCCAGAAGGACCTACAACTAGAATATACAACTATGTACTAGGGGGTCTTGGGGAGAAGAAGAAGATAAAAAATGAAGACTGGCAAGAGATGTTAGCTCAGATGCCAATCTTAAAAAAAAAAAAAAAAAAAAAAAGAGAAGAATACCGAAGGTCAGGTAAGTCACTTTGATGTCCTAAACTATAATACCAGTTGGTGGTAGACCTATAACTAGAAACCTAGCCTAAAGACACTGAATTAAGTATTCTTTTCACTAGACCACACACCAAATAATTAACACTATAAAGTGATGTAGAGCTGCTATCATTTAATGCAGATTGGGATGCACACAAATCACTAAGTCAAGAAAAGTTTCTATTAGAATAGCTAGCATGGTGTCAAGGTCAGTAAAAGCAACATATACAAGATTCCTTACAAACTTATCAATCTATAAAATATAACTGCAACCTAAAACAACCCACAACTTATGTATTTGTAGCTGCAGTAAAATAGACTAACCTGCCTCTGGGGGAGTCCCAGAGGGAAGAAAGCCAGAGAAGGGGAGCCCCAAATGCTGAGTACAAACTCTCCCAAATCTGACCACCTCTGACCCAACACACGTACAAAACAGAGTCCCGCTAAGGATCAAAGAACTGAACTGAGATGTGAGCAGCTGCCCAAGAGACAGAATTTGCAATTTAAGTCCAATTAAGTTAATTGCCTAAGAAGTCACCACTCCTCAGAGGAATGTAACAGAATCCGAAGTCCTAAATAATAGTAAGAACGTCCAGGACACAATTAAAATAACTCAACTTAGCAGAAAACTAACTGGCCCAATCTTAAGAAAAAAGACAATCAAAGGAAACCAACACTAAGATGACCCAGATGTTGGAATTAGGGTTTTAAAGTATATTCATACAAGGTTTTTAAAACATATTCAAAAGTGCGAATGAAAACATACTTGCAAGGAATAAAAACATAGGAAATTTCAGCCAAACACACACACACACACACACACACACAATCCCCCCAAAACAAAAAGACAATAAAATAGAATCAAACAAATTATAACTGAAAAATATATGAAGTGAAAAATTCACTGGATAGACTTAAGAGCAAAATGGAGATAACGGCAAGTGAGTGAGCTTGAAGTAAGATTGATAGAAATTATCCAATCTAAAGAACAAAGAGACAAAAGTTTCAATGAACAGTATCAGGGACATGTGGAAAAATATCAAATGGTCTAATATATATATATAATTAAAGTCCAAGAAAGAAAGAGAGAATGGGATAGAAAAAACATTTCAAGAAATAACAGCCAAATTTTCCCCAAATTTGGTGAAAGTATAAATTTACAGATTTATGAAGCACAGAGAATCCCAGGCAGAATAAATATAAAGAAAACCACGCTTACACACATAGTCATATACAGTAATCAGTAGTCAAACTGCTGAAAACCAAAGATAAAGAGAAAATCCTGAGAGTAGCAGGGAAAAAACCAATGCACTAATATAGGAAAATAACAATTCAAATTGCTGCTGACTTCTCATCAGGAACTAAGGAGACCAGAAGACAGTGGAACAATCTTTAAAGTGCTAAAAGATGAAAGACCGTTAACCTAGAGTTCCAGCAAAAAGAATCTTAAGAATGAAGTCAAAATAAATATATTTACTGATTAAACAAACAAACAAGAAACTAAGAGAACATATCAGCCGCAGACCTGCACTACAAGAAATGCTAAAGGAAGTTCCCCAGGCTGAAGGGAAACGATACCAGATGGAAATCTGGATTTTCAGAAAGCAATGAGGAACAGTGAATGAAAATGGTAACTTTCTTGGGAAACATAAAAAACTACTTTTTATTTTATCTGAAATACATAGGTTTGTTTAAAGCAAAAATTGTAACATCTTGAGGGAATACAGTGTATGCAGAAGGAATATATATGATAAGCATAGAATATAGGATGAGTGACCAAAACGAACCTACATTAGGCAAGGCTTCTAAATTTTTTATGAGGTCGTACAATATCAACTCTAAAAAGCCTGTGAAGAATTAAAGATATACATTGTGTTCTCTAGAGCAATGACTAAAAAAAATGTAAAAAAATATAGCTAAAAAGTCTATAGATAAATTTAAATGGAATTTACAAAATATTTAAATAATTTAAAAAGGCAGGAAAGAAGAAACAGAGGAACAAAAAACAGAGGGGACAAATAGAAAACAAATAAGATGGCAAACCTAAATCTAACTCTGTTAAGTATATCAAACATTAATGAACAAACACCTCTGATTGAAAACAGAAGCTACTCCTCCCTCAGCTCGGGTCATACAACTCTGAAGGCACAACCTTGTCTTGGCTGGATTTCGGGTCCCACTTGCCTCCTCAGCAAGATGACTCTGACATAACAAATTACACGACCCTTTTCAAAAGTTCTGTTTTAATGGCTCTAAATATACAGAGCCACAAAACTCAGAACTTTACTCAACTAACTATTGCTCAGAGGTAATGGTATTTTATAAATCACTATTAGCACAATCATTATATCATTTCCAATATATCTTTATCACTTTTATCACCCGATATTATTTATACTACACGCATTCAAGAACAAATAATATTTACTGCACTTCTATTGCTTTGCCAGGCATCTTTCTAGGCACTGGGTGGACAGCAATGAACAACCCCTAACAAAATCCCCTGCCCACATGGAGCTTAGATTCTAGTTATAAAAGGTTACTTTACGATGCTAAGCAAAACACTAAGCCACTCAAGCAGTGGCTAGCTGGGCTTTTTTTGCACATGCCAATTTCAGAGCACTACTTAATAGCGTAAAACTGGATCCCTAAGTCACTATGTTAAAAATAATCTGAATTATGAAAACTTGCCTGATAGGAGAATTACTTGTACATATATCGGGGCCCACCTGACTGACTACATCAGGAGACGTGTGTGGGGTGGGGGAAATGCCTAGGATTGCTGGTTTTATGAAAGCATCCCCAAGCTAATTCCAATATCCAGCTCTTCCCCAGGTCTTCTCAGCTTTCCAATTCTAGATGAGAAATCTTGGTTCTGAATTTGTCTTAAAACATGAGCCACTCAGGTAAAGTACAGAGACTCCACAGTCCATCTACTTAATAGTGAAGAACTTAGTCATAAATTATTTGGAAAGGGACATAAAAATTCCAAATGTATTAATACTTAGTAACTCACTGGTAAGAACCACATACACACATGTACAAGACTATCAGTATCAGTCCTTTTTAAATCTGAGAAATTCTGGGTGCAGTTTATAAGGAGCAAATTCTCACTTGTAATGCACCGACTGCACAGCACAGGTTCTTTGGTGTTTAAGACATATGCCATGCTAATTAAAATAATACTACTGCAACATGATCACAAACACAAATGTAAGCGCAGAAATGGACTGTCCAGATGACAAAATATGTTCATAAAATGCTTTCATTATCTTTAAAGTGAATATAAAACATGAAAAATTGAGAGAGGGAAAGAAGAGGAAAAAACCTACATTAACAGAGACTTCAGCCTTCCTAGGTAAACTAGATACAAATTTGATAACAATAAATGTATCAATGATTATATACCTTTCAAGTTAAAAGGACTTTGATATACAAAGATTTTAATAACTTCCAATAAAAAATTTTCTGCCTATACGTTTATTAATTGGTGAGATCTGAAACATACTTGATGGAAAATTACAAGCCTAGAGAAATGTTAATGCCGTTACTATCCATAATTTGTTCTTACTCCCAGGATAATCAGTGACTAAGTCCTTACAAACTGACACTGTATTACACCTCAACAGAGGATTCCACTCTCCTCTATTCTAATAATGTTATTAGATAAAGTAATCAGAGTCACTTACTGTCCACAGGAGTTTGTGCTTCTTATATTCGCTAAAGACCCCTTCTATAAACTAACATGAGGAATTGAATCATCGAGAAGGAACATCAAAAGAATCCGAGTAAAGACTCTAGCTAGTATTCTTTACTATCTACAGGGAATAAGCTGATGGATACTGCTGCTATCACCACCACCACACATCACCTGTGACTGATTTCTGGGACTTTTTTGGTCCAGGAGCAGAAAACACTGAAGACTATTTCTGACCAAGACCATCAGAACAAGGCCCTCCTTCCCCCGATGCTAGAAGCCACTGATTGTTATGCACTTCTTTGCATATTTTTGTTCTTGATCCTCTTGTTTATTTTTTCCTGTCTCTGCTGGTTGACGCTTCTAAATCAGCACTGTACAGAACTTTCTGCATTGATGGAAAAGTTCATGTTCTGTATTGTCAGTAGCCACTAAACCAATACAAGAGTCACCGGCCATAGGTGGCTATAGAGCACTTCAAATGTGCATAGTGGAACTGAGAAAATTAATCTTATTTCATTTTAATGAAGTTTACATTTAAACACAAATAGCTACATGGGGCTAGTGGTTACCTCATTGGACAACACAATTCTAAATGTAGTCACTCGGGCCTTTTTGTCACGGTACTCCCATGACTCTTGTCGTTGACAGTCTCTGGATATGGTACTAATTAATTCTTCAGATACGAGCAAAGTAAAATAACTCATATCCAAATTAATGGAAAAAGTCATTTAGTTATTTTCTGTGGAAGACTCAGATTATGGGAAATAAGGGAAAATATAATAATCCTCATCCTATGTTGTAATCACCAGTGTGTAATCTCCAGGGTCTTAACGCTGCTATGCAGCTGCCATGATACCAAATGATCATTTAACATAAACAAGAGAACTTGGCACTAGAGATACTATTACCATCACAAACTCGACAGACAATCACGACTTACTGAAGAAGAGAGCAGCTACAGACTGTCATACCTCCTGAAGATAATCTATCCTTCAGCTTAGGCTGAGTAACCAGAAGGAGTACTAATAAAATGAAAAAATGGCCCTGACGGCAGCTATGAAGGGAGAATTAACAACTGAAACAGAAACCACAACTTCTAAAATGGATTCCATAATTTGCAAAACAGAAAAATCATGCCAGTCTAAGTCATGATGTATGTTATGGACTACCTGAGGTCAAATTCTTATTTCCAGTTAGTTCAGATCCATCTGTTTCAAAGTAAGATCACAAAATGACGTCTGCATGGACTCATGTATTCTAAAGATATGACCATTTACTGTTCCTGCAACTCTCTAGTTTACAAATTCTGCCCAGTCTACCTCTAGTCTCACAAACTCTCACAAATCTAGAGTCTCACAAACTCTCTAAGCACTCTTCCTTAACCCCCCTTTTTAGAATACCCCACGATCCCCTACAGTATGCTTTCTCTCTTGCTGCAGCAAATTAATAAACTTAACTTTCACTACAAATTAGCTGTGTTACTAGTAATTTTTTCATTGGTGGGCTTTAAAACACAAGACAAACGAACCAGTTTCCCCAACAATTCAATGGCATGGGAACAAAAAAAAAAAAAAAAAAAAGAGGACAGTTGTTATAGAATAACAGACTTAACAAGTGTAATGTGTGGACCTTCTTTATATCCTGAGTCGAACAATCTGCCCAACTCTAATAGGGGATGTGTTTATATAGTAGAACCTATGTGAAGTTGAATTCAACACTAATTCAATTGACTAACATCCTGTACCCAGCCTTCCTTCTAGAAGGAAGTAGGCTGAAGTTCTTATCTCTGCATGAGGGGCAAAATAATGGAAGAGAACACTTTCTAATCCAGTAAGATTGTGAACTTGCTGACAATTATCATATTCACAGTATGGTTTTCTGGTAGAAGAATCAGAACAGGGTTGGACTTGGACTCTCGGAATTACTTAAATCCTTATAGATACATATTTTCTACCCAAGAGAACTTATCTTACTATGTACTTGAAATAAGATTCATTATAAAATCACCTGTTACCTAAATAGTGTGCCCAAGTTGATAATGAAGGAGATATTATAAACTCTGATGCCAGTAATATACAAACTTTTTAAAAGCATTTTCTGGGGCTGGCCCCGTGGCCAAGTGGTTAGGTTTGCACACTCCGCTTCGGCAGCACAGAGTTTCACCAGTTTGGATCCTGGACACAGACCTAGCACCGCTCATCAAGCCATGCTGAGGCAGCGTCCCACATAGCACAACCAGAAGGACCTACAACTAGAATATACAACTATGTACTGGGTGGCTTTGGGGAGAAGAAGAAGGAAAAAAAATAAAGAAGATTGGCAATAGATGTTAGCTCAGATGCCAATCTTTTTAAAACAACAAAAAAGCATTTTCCTCAACTATATAACGTATTCCACTGAGACAAGTCATTTTAAAATAAGAGAACGAGTGTCCCAAAGCTGATGCGCAACGGTGAATACAGGCTCACCATCACTGTTCAAAACAGTCAATGGGAGGACTGTCAATGCATACAGTTACTCTGCAACAAACTAATTTACCATCTACACCTATAGATTCTACAGCACATTGTAACGATGTTCCTGAGCTACCTAGAGAAAAACTAACGACACTTCCTGTTTTAGAAGTCAGAAATGTGTAGTTTAGAATAAGATAACAATAACAACAATAAATGATAAATTATTGTAGTCACAAAGACACTATACCAGGCACTTCATTTATTTATTCTCATTCAATACTCATAATTACCCTATTTGGGTGATTTTTAAGGCTGACTTTTCAATGGGAGAACTAAGGTACAAAGAGTTAAAGCACTGTGTCCAAGTAAATTACTGCTAGTAAACGGCAGAGCCAAAATTCAAAAGGTTTACCTGATGCCAAAACTATCTGATATGGCATCCCAATGAAAATGCCAACATTTACTAATGATGCCAAAGTGGTAAATTATAAAACTGATGCCAAAATGGTAAATTATAAAAGGTAAACAGATAGTCTCTACTACCCCTCAAAAGTTCCTATCCTAAACTGATCCATTCTTCCAAAGATCCAGATAGCAAAGGTTTTGATGTTAATATAATGAGGCCCTACTTCTTTTTAAACGTGCCTAACAACAATTTTAAGGATCCCTTTATTTAATCAGCATACCTAGAATGCACTGCGACCAGCTACAACAGGAGCAAACAAATCACCTGACTCTACTGTGCAAGATTTAGCATTTTCCTTAGCTATCCCTCCTGAGTCTTAAACCTGGTTTCTCCTCTCAACCTACCTACCAACCTACACACACACACACACACACACACACACACACACGAACACACAAAGCAATTTTTAGTGTATTTTATTTCAAATTACCTTACTTTTAAATTTAATGAGTTTTCTTTCTGATCAGTGTCATCTTTCCTTTTTCTACCCTTCAACCATCATCACCAAATAATTTTCTGGCAATCAAGTACAATCTGTTACATTCCAAGTGCCAAAATGTAAGTGTGAAATTGACAATATCATAAAGTAGATTGCTGCTGCAGTTCTAAAAAAAATGCACAAGGTGCTATCATCGTCCAGATTTATACAGAATATGCCTGTAGGGAAATTCTGAGAGTTCAACATGTGCATGCTTGACACTTAGACTAATTGGAAATTCCTGCAATGAGAGCAATTTATCTAGAGTTTATAGCTCTCGCTGCTCTTCTTAGCATCACTATGTGGATTTTATGATGAATTATTAAATTTCTCTCTCCTTGTCACAAGTAAGCAGCTCAGCAAAACCGCACCTGCTCTCCCGAGCAAGGAGAATATTTTATAATAAAGAGATGTAGTTTAAAAATGATGATTTTCCATCAGTTTCAGAAAGCATCAGAAAACAATATATTTAACAAAATTTGAAAGAAGCACTTTAGACTGTTAACTGGAAACTATGAAATTGTAAATTCTGCAATTATCTCAAAAATTCATAAAATGAGAAAATATTCAACTAACGGCTGACATATACTGCTTTCTCAATTATTTCAGTAGAACAATTCTACCACTGACCCTTAGGTGTCCTGAGCCTATCTTAGAGGAACTCACCAAAACATACTATCATGAAATTGTTAAAAGGGAGTTAACAAAGTGGATGCCCTTTAGTTTGCTCCTCTGCATTCTACCTACTAACAGTAGGCTTGGCGAACTTTAAACATTATAACAGAGTTTAAAAAAATAAAACCCTTAGTTGCCCAATGAGAAAAATGGTAATACTAAACAGTCTTCAGAAACAAAAACTAGGCTAAATCTGTTCTAAATGCAAAAATGTAATGGGGAGAGGCGGTAATGGGATCCTCTGGAAAATCCCCAAACAGGACCCAAGCAGCCCCTGACCCTTCCAAATAGTGATTGTCCTTCCCAGGGAACAGAGAGGAGTGACAGATTAGCCACAGTTCTTAAGCATTAATGACAAGAGTGCTATGGCCTTTCCCTATTTCTACTGAAGGAAAACCCCTTTGTTTAAGAAAACTGCTTTCTTACTTTTATCTTGCTGTTTTCTTGGATACGTACATACTGGTGAGAAATTTGCCCCATGATACGTCACATAAGGAACAATGATGTTGTAATTTGATTTCAGCATAGGTTCTCACAATTTCAAGAAAATAAAAGGGCCAAAACACTCCTATCCCTTTCAGGAAAAATCACCAGGTACAGAGTGACAATCCCTCATCCGCAATTCTGAAATCTGAAAAGCTGTGAAAATACAAAGATTTTTTTTAAGCTTATGGTAAATTCATTTGGCAGCCAAACTTGACATACACCAGCTTGAGACAACGTGACTCTTCATTTGATGCAGTGTAGAAATATTAATGTATTTGACTAGAGGATTTTTAATCAATATACCTACACTGTATTTCTTCCCTAAAATCTGAAAAATTCTGACTGTCAAAACAGTTCTGACTCCACACATGACAAAGAAGTGCAGACCTGTCCCTGTTGTTCCTCGTAAACCACTGTACAGCAGGCGAGCTCTTTGACTCAGAACCATTTGAATGAAGATTACCACGTTCAAGCACAGGGCTAGAAGCTGTGCGGATACTGTCTGGATATTGTTTGGGTTTTTTAAGTGATAAGGAAAAAGCACAATATAAAAGCCTTTGACAGGTCTCTGATTCTTTGTGCCTCAGAGACAGCAACAATTTTGGGACACCTTAAGAGAGTAAGCTCAGATAAGTGAAAAAAAACGACAAAATCTAAAAGTTCTTATCATTTTAATGAATTCAGTGATACCAACATCCATACTAAAAACTACTCATTATAAATTGGGAGAAGGTACTATCCCCCATTCATTTCCTACATCATGAAGTCAGTCCATGTTGGTCTGTATTTAGGTAACCAAAGAAATTAAAAAATGCTATGATCCTTTGGATCTGCTACTTAAATTTTTTTTTAATTCTTTTGCTGGTACATAGGAAGATCTTTTAATATGCTCCTTTTCACCAGAATGCAGGCTCTATGACAGCAAGAATTTGTCAAGTTTTATTTGTTTTACAATTTCCATCAGCTATTTTTTTTTGTTTTTTGGGTTTTTTTTGAGGAAGATTAGCCCTGAGCCAACACCTGCTGCCAATCCTCTTTTTGCTGAGGAAGACTGGCCCTGAGCTAACATCGGTGCCTATCTTCCTCTACTTTTTATGCGGGATGTCTACCACAGCAGGGCTTGACAAGCGGTGCCATGTCCGCACCCGGTATCCAAACCCATGAACCCCAGGCTGCCAAAACAGAATGAGCAAACTTAACCACTGCACCACTGGGCTGGCCCTTCTATGAGCTTTTTTTAAATTTACAATAGTGACTTCCAGTTGAGTTGATTTTAGAGAAAAATTCTACATGTTGAACTTCTTTACTGCTTCATTTAAAAATAAATCACAACATTTATGGGGCAAATTCCCTTTATCCTGTCCCTCCTTCACTGTCACTCTTTTGCCCTACACAGCCAAGATTTTTTTGATAGATGAGTCTACACTCAATGCTTCCAATTCTTAACCCCCGTTAACCCCTCTTACCCACCACAATTGGGTTTGCCACTCCCACTACTCCACAGTAGCATCAAGGTTACACAATGACCTCCTTGTTGCTAAATCCAGGGGTTACTTCCTTCTTGTATCTGACATTGCTCTAGCATTTGGTACTGCTAACCCTCTCTTCTTGAAGTTCTCACTTCTAGACTTACACAGGTAGCACATTCATGTGCTTTTTCCCATCTCTCTTCCTCTGTCCATCTCTCTAACATTTACTGTCCTGTAGAGTTTAATCTTTGCTCATGGATTTTTGTCTGTTTTCACTGCTACCTTGACAAAACAGAAGGCTCTCAATACATATTTGTTAATGGTGGAATGAATAGTCCTTATCTTTTCTCTCTCCATATTCTCTCTGGAAGACCATCTCCACCCCCACAGCTTCAACCAACATATATGAGAGAAAGACTTTCATCCAGCCCAATCTTCTCTACAGAGTTCCAAATCTTTATGTCCAAATGCCTATAGGAACCTCCATGTGGATGTCCGAGAGGCCCTCCAAACTTAGGAAGTCCAAACTGGAACTCATCATTGCCTCCTCCCCACCTCAAACCAGCTCTTCCTCCAAGATATTACCTATAAAGCTTGCCAGGTGTCAATTTCCTTTTCCTCCTTCCCAGTCAGTCACCAAATCCTATTGATTCTAGCTTCTCAGTTAACAGGAGACGGAATCAAATCTGCCCATTCCCCCCCCCCCCCATTCTCTTTGCTATTACATATAGGAGAAGGTAGAGGGAAGGATCTGTTTAGGGGAGATCCCACAAAGAGACTTAGTTTCATTTTAGAAGAAGGTAAATTGTTTTTGACCTTTCTAGCAAGATTTCTCACAAGGTCTTTATCTCTAGGCTATAAGAACTTTCCCAACTTGCCTCTAAAAATACATATTACATATGAATACTACTAACTGGTAGGGTTCCATTATATTCCACCCATGCAGGGCAAAAGGATCCTTTAAATATCTGCAAACCTGCCCACAGGGAAACCCAGGCCTTCAAATGAAAGGCACATCCCACTGCGATATATTCAATACTATTTTATACTTTCCAAATTTCCCTTAAGTTTTTAAATGGAAATTTTGTCTCAATGCCTACTATATCAACAATCTGTCTCCATATATTATCCTTTAATGGAACAGTTGTTCAGTAGCAGTCCCTCTAGTTACTGAACACAAACAAGTCCTAAGGGACATCTCTGCTACTATACCCTCAATCACTCGTACTCAAATCCTTCTCAGGCCACCCTGTCTTGCCTTAGTTGCCCCATACATCCCTTGGTTCACAGCTCAGCTGCCTGGTAACAAGATTTAACTTTCCTCACCAAACCCAGCATTTCATTCATTGAATAAACATTTTCATTATGAGTTTTCTTACGGCTAGTGATTAAGCTAAATTTAAACCCATTTTCACAATAACAAAGAGAAAGCAAAACTTTAAATTTCAAACCTATATGATAACTCTGTCACCTAACTTAATACATGCCTTGTGGTAAAGAAATAGTTTCAGTGCTTCTAATCACCCACTGAATGCTTCCTCCATCATTTTGTGTTAAAGTTTGTGTTTGTGCAGAAGTCTCCTTTGTGAGGCTATAAAAACTGAAAAATCTTGCACAGGAAAACAGAACTAAAAAATGATGAGGTTGAAACCATACTGATACTTATATTAAGAAGTGGTTCTGAAAAGTAGTTACAGAGAAAATGAGAAAGTATGAGGTTAAGAGAATGAACAGGATGGTCACAGTCTCTTTCTACTTTTTAACTTTACTCCCCATTCTTTGGACACAAATTAAGGATAGAGGTTAAAGGCAGTGTCTGTGTACGGTGGGGTGATAGACATGTTAAGCTGCACAGAAGGCACTGAGGTCTGAGAGATGAAGTTCCCATCCTCAGGTAGGGAAGAAAAGTCTAAGTGCTACAGCAACGGTAAAAACACAACACTACTGGAAAAGAGCAGTGCAACTAAGTTGGTTTGGAGCATACAGAAAGTGGGTCTTAAAGCTGAATCTTCAAGGACAAGCAGGAAAGGGGAGAAAGGTCATTTCCCATACGTAAAGGGGGAAAAGGTCACTCAGGCAATGGGATCAATATGTAAAAGGCCCAAAGATAGAAAAGAATTTGGGGGATTCTAAGTTATTTGAGTAAAGGGCACACAGAGAAAACTGAGCAGAAATGAGATGAAACACGAGAGATCCATGAAGCTAGAGCCTGAAAGACCTTGGATGAGAACACTGGATCCTTGAAGTTCTTGGTCACTGCTACACATCCAGAACCTAGGACAGTGCCTGCCACTTAGGTTCCAATTCTAAAATTAAATTAAAAAGGGTGTGTGTGGACTTTTGATGATTGTTCCTTTCTTCCCACATAGAACTCCCTATAATGATATTTTGACAACTTGCTCACCAAGACAGCTTTGTCCTACCTACCAACGCTTACTTCTAGGAATGACCAAGCTGTTTGTCATCAACTGTATCAAGAGTGCCATCCCCTACCTGTCCTGACCGCAGGTTAACCTGGAGAGCAGCTTGAATTAAACTCCCTATTGAGATGAAAAAGATCAGTTCTCTAGCCACTTAGTGAACCACATTCTGTTTTAGAGACACTTAGAGGTGTTGGCCTCCACAGAGAAATTTATGTAGTCTCTAGAAACAGCACTACGTTCCACTACAGAGGCTCCTGTCACCAAGTCTAGAATAAAGTTGTCCAGAAAAACTATCAGGGAAGGACTCACAGGGTAACTTTTCATGTGGAAGTGCTGAACTCTGTCTAGCCTGATCCATTTATGAGTTAAGCTCAAAGTCAAGTTAAACATAAATCTCCACTGGGTCTCTCTCTCCCATTAGCTAACTTATTCCTTAATCACAGGAGCCCTTGTGTCCCGAGGCCAAGAAAGCCCATACCATCTTTTTGATATCTGTCCACTGGGAAAGATTCATTAGCTTGGCTATAAACAGCAAAGGTTTGCTTTAATCCATTGCTTCCTCTCCTGATGTATTATTTTTGAAGAAATATTCCTTGAAAGTTTGCACTTTGCTTTAGGCATTGAAATGTCTCTTCCAATGTCCACTTGGGAAATGTATATACTGAGATAAAATATTTAGGCTACAGGTTTAGTAAGTCTAGCAGTATGCTGGAACTAATATGTCAGAGGCCTCTTTGACCATCACCCTCCCACGCTAGGATTCTCGGACTTAAACAGAAAAGCAGAAAAATGCAACAAAGAAGCCTTCGAAGTCATCAGTGGGATCAACTATATCACCAATAACTACTTCTTTCTTAAATGAGCTCTAGGCCAGCCAAGACTTATACCAAGTCACCAGGTAGCACAAAATTCAGTCTAAAGACAAGTGGGCAATAAAGAGAAAATAATGTCCAAGTTAAGGCACGGGCATTATAAATACGCAGTGTGTCACTGTGTGTCTCGTAGGTGGTCTCAGGTACAAGAAGCCCCTGTAGATCACTTGGCAATGTATAATCATCAAGGAGGAGAGTGAACCTCTAACAATTTAGCAGCTAGGAAAGCTGACCGAGCTAAAAAAGCTGGTTGAGGAAAGACAGAAAAGTAGTTTAGGAAGCATCAGAATTACAGAAGTGACTGGAGCTAAACTATCCAAAAGGAGGAAAGATGTGGCAGCGTGGTAACAAGGAAATACTGGCTGGCCATAGATCAAATACTTTGGAGCAAGGAAAGCAGCAAATCTGATGCTGGAGGCAGGGGTGAGGGTGAACCAGAGCAGATCCCATGGAGACAGGCTAGAACAGTGGCTCTCAAACTAACTGCCATGAGAATCACATGGATGGTTTGGGAAAAAAGAAACTTAGAGGCACCCCATTACCCAGTTTCTGATTCAACAGGACTTGGGTGAAGACCAATAATTTACATTGTTAACAAGTTCCATGGAGACAGTGATGCTGCTGATTCAGGAGACATTTTCAGAACCACTGGGCCAGGGTATTAGATCAAGGTTCTTGGCCACTGAAGTCTCAGAGCCCCAGGCAAACGAGGTGGGAAACGATCCGTAAAAGTGTCATGGGCACTTGAAAGTGGAAGGGCAACATTCAGAACCAAAGAAAGAACCGAGGCTCAGAGAGAATTCACCAACTATATCACAGTAGTAATAGTAACATAGTAATAGCTAACACTGTCTGCCAGGCACTGTGCACACTGCCTTATATACATTATTTTTCTTCATCCTGAAAACAATCCACTGAGGCAGGTATTATTATTATCCACATTTTTCAGACGAGGAAGCTGAGACTAGAGATGTTAGGTAACCCGCCCCAAGTGACATACCTAATAAGTGCTGAATCAAGACTAGAATCTTTGGCTTACCAGTCCATCACCCAGCATCAACACAACAAGGTCTCCTCCTCCTCCAGATGCTGCCTGGAGCAACGCTTCTTGGGACCAAAACTACAGTTTTACAGGCTGGCCACAGCCAAGTGGTTAAAGTTCCGCAGGATTCCCTTCCGCAGCCTGGTTTTACTGGTTCGGATCTGGGGCGTGGACTCTATGCCACTCATCAATCATGCTGTGGAGGCATCCCACAAGCAAAATACGGGAAGACTGGCACAGATGTTAGCTCAGGGCCAATCTTCCTCACCAAAAAAACCTCACACTTTTCACGCCAATTCTAAATCTGCTTTTCCATAGTATGATAATTGAAGTTAACTCCCGAGTTCACAGGCAATCCTAAAACAAAACACGGTTAAACAGATAAAGAAGAGGCAGGGCAACTGCACTCCTAAATCCCAAGTTCGCTTGATTTTCTATCTTCTACTTTTAGTCTGTAGATACCTAAAAAAGCACAGGGAACTCTACTGCACTTTCAATCACCTAATTCTTGCATCTAGAATAGCCTTTCTTCAATTTTTTCCTTCTCTATTTATCTCAAAGATTTGTTGTGAGGATTAAGTGAAAAGCGGTAAAGCGGTTTTCGCAGGCTCCGTGAATTAACTAACACACTATCGTTATATGCAACTGTATTGTAAAACGCGGAGCTCGACAGAGAGGCGGAGACTGGAGACCCAAGTCTGTAAATTATCACCTTATCGGAGGTAGATCAACTTATGGAAGGATAAAGGATGACAGATGATGAGCACACATAAAGAGGGACGACGAGTCCCCAGGAGTAACCACTAGGAAGCATCATTATTTACAGGGCAAATGAATGAAAAAAGAAAAGACTAAGGAAATTTTAAAGAAGCAGTCAAATAAATATTACGTCGGAAAGAGGCATAAGAGCGGAACTTGCACTATTTTTTAATTAACTACAGTTCATTAATCCCACTCCCATGACCTGGGGCCCGAGCACTAAGTAAGGGGCCTTAAGAAGCCCAAGTGACTCAAGAAGCTCTAAGTGATCCGCGGCCGAAACACACCGCACACGAAAAGAGAGATGAGCCACGCCGGATTCAAGCAACAAAGACACTGCGGAGACACAGCCCAAGAACCTCTCCAGGAAGCTGGCCAGTCCGCGCGGGCGGGAAGGGAGTTCAGAGTCGCCGCTTCCCCACCTGCTCAGACTGCTCCGCCCGACCGGCTCTCACACTCCAACCTCGCGGGCCGCCGCGCGGCCGGAGAGCCCCGCGCACCCCGGCGCCGCCCACGGCCGTGCCAGCGAACCCGCACCCACTCCTGGGTCCCTTTCACCTCCCACCCGGCCCAGCAACACGCCACCCCCACTCTGGTTCGCTGCTTGCCGCGAGTCTACGGAGGTCGGTAATTACCTGAGGCGCCACCGCACCGCCATTACACCGGAAATACGTCACTTCCCTTTTCCGGGCCCCGGCAGTAGGAGGAAGGCGGAACGTGAAATATAAAAACCTGACCCTACACTGGCTTTGATACGTTATCCTGTTAATTTGTTTTAAGTACTGTATGCTAATAGCACATTCAGAGAAGTCGATCCATCCACGCTTTCCCCTTCTCAAGACAGCGACAAAAGATAAGTTGATAGGAACTACAAAGTCCAGCATCCACCGTATGTGAGGACGGAAAAGACGTGAGCAATTGTAGTTTTAGGCTGAGAACGCCGCAACGTACGACGGCAATTGTAGTTCTTTTGGTTAAGCGCCAGAGAGTGTATCCAGGCTGTTCGACGGAAACCTGGTAGTGGTTAGGATTTACCACAATTTACTTTAATCTAAAATAATTTCTCTACAGTTTGCAAGAAAGTAGACCTTAGTAGTCGCTTTTTCGTGAAAATCTTAAGAAGAGCAGACACGGTTTTCAGACTTTTTACAATAGTTAGACCAAGAACCTGTAAGCAAAAAAAGTGCCCACTAATTTCCAAGATGAAGCCCAAGTGAATGGGAGAATGTTGGAACATAAACAGAGTGAAGTAAAGAAGAGAAGCTAATTCTGTAGGGAAGATGATGCTTCTTTTAGGTTAAGATCCAGCTGGCGAGACATCGTGAGGATAAGGAGATTGCCTGACCAACTGGGAAATAGCAGTCTATACAGACGTCAGAGGTAATCATGAAAGTGTTTTCTTAAGCTTTACTTTTCAATAGTAACAAAACCTAACACTTATACTAGTTGTTACTGTTTTGGGAACTATCTTTTCCTAAAACAACTGTATCTTTATGTTCCCCAACCTTGTATGAACCAGGCCTGGCTTCTCTAAACACTTCTCTATTACAGTTTTAGGATGCTGGTGCTACTAACCCTTTCCTAGTGGCAAGAGTATAAGGATTACAGATAAAGACAGTGGAGCCAACTACTTTTGTTTAAATCATGAATCTGTTGATATACTCATGGATGTTTGACCTTGGGCAGGTTACTGCACACTGTGTGCCTGTTTCCTGATCTGTTAGGTAGGAATAGATAGTGAATAAATTTCATTTGTACCAATACAGGGCACAAGAAGTGAATCTGGTAAACATTTGTATCCATATCTGAGGAAAGTACCATACCACCTCTACAATTATCAGTAGAAATAGAAAGGTTAGAGCTGAACCTAGGGGAGCTGGATGGAGCTGGAAAAGACTAGGTTTGCCATTTGGGGCCTCCAGGAAGCAAACAGTGAGCTAGAGTTAAGAATGTGAAAAGGTCGGGGCCGGCCTGGTGGCACAGCGGTTAAGTTCCCACGTTCCGCTGCAGCGGCCCCGGGTTCGCTGGTTTGGATCCCAGGTGCCACGGACATGGCACCGCTTGGCACGCCATGCTGTGGTAGGCGTCCCACCTATAAAGTAGAGGAAGATGGGCACGGATGTTAGCTCAGGGCCAGGCTTCCTCAGCAAAACAGAGGAGGACTGGCAGTAGTTAGCTCAGGGCTAATCTTCCTCAGAAAAAAAAAAAAAAAAAAAGAATGTGAAAAGGTGAAAGGAAGAGGGAGGAAACTGGATGGGGCAGGGGTAACTCCAGAGCAAGGAGGAAGAGTCCCACACAGAGATAAAATAGCTAGGCCCTTGTAACACAGTCTTGCTCAGTCATTAGCTGGAGCTTTTCCAAGAAGAGTATGGCCTTGACGCAAAACCTGAGATGGACCTGAAAATGTTAATGGTTGAAGGCTGTCACCTAACCACGCTCCTCACAGCTAGACAGAAAGCCTTTTCTTGAAGAGGTACCTGAGCAGCACATCTCTGTGTTGGTCATAGTCCACTCCTTGTACCATGTAGATCCACTGTCTGTACACATTCAGGGAACAGTTCCTCCAGGGTTCCAGTGGCCTCTCTTCCTGAAGAGAAACTTAGAGAAATTAGTGGGATAAAGTACAGTTCCCATTTTTGCCGTTGGTCTTGAGCCACAACTGAATTCATTGCATCTGTCTACTATTTATTCTAAATCCCCTTTACTCTCAGCTACCACCTCTGCTGGTCTCTGTGATTAAACTGGTGGTGTCAAAACCCCTAATTCCTGAGAAATTTGAGCCCCTGGTAATAATCTTCTCAGGCAGGTGTTGCTGCACTTTTCCATTTACAATCACTATTGGGCAAGGTAGAGGTGCCCAAATGGATCACCCAAGTACCACTTGTATTCTTACTTGCTCCCATTGTTTAACATTAAGCCTACCTTCTCCTGATGGTTAGAGTTAGCTTCTCCTGCCAGGACATTGGCTCCTCTTCTTGACTACTTGTCACTGAACTCAAGAGATCCCAAGTGCCCAGGAAGCAGATAAAGCTTAGTTCAGTGGGACCCTTGCTGTGTCCCCTAGCAAGAATTTACCACCTCTGGGGACTAGGACCTCTAGATCCACAAAGCTTGTTGTTGCAGGAATGGGGAAATGCTATGTCCCCAGTGGGTCACTGGGAATGATGGTAAATGCTGCTCTTCCTGTTTTAACCCATTGTTTCCTGGACCCATGTGTTGTTCCTATTGGGGACCCTGAGCCGTATCAGAGTCTCCTGCATTCTGGGGAACAGTTCCTCCTCCTTGCAGAGTATTGTCTCCTAGCAAGTGCTTGAACCTCACTCTCAGTGGGCCATTCCAGTGCTCTGTTAGGCAACCAGCTTTTGGGACATGCAGCACGTGATACAACCAGTGGAACCCATGATCATGGGCGCCCTCCTGCACCACCTTTGCTGTGAAGTGATTTTCCTCGTTGGATGCTATACTGTATTATATTCCATGCCTGTGGGTCAGGCATTGTGTGAGTCCCCAGATAGTGGTGCTGGATGAAGATTGATGGGTATGAAATGCAAATGCATACCCAAAATAAGTAATCTATTCCCATGAGATGGAACTGTTGCCCCTCCCAAGATGGAAAGGTCCCAATGTAGACAACTTTCCACCAAGTGACGACTTGATCTCCTAAAGGAGTGATGACATTGGGAGCTCAGCATTGGTTTCTCTTACTGTCAGGTTGAATCTTCACATGAGGCAGTAGTAGGTCAGCTCTGGTAAATGGGCTCTGTGCTGATGGACCCATGCATAGACTCTATTTTTGTTGCCATGACTACTTCATTCATGTGTCCAGTATGCCAGCACTGAGGTGGCCACTAACAAAGACAGGTTAACATCAACTAGCTGAGTAATTTTTTGTACTTGATTGTTTAGTGCTTCTTCTATAATGTGTACTTCTGGTGGGCATTGACATGTGATGAAAAGATCTTCACGCTTTTTGCCCACATCGATGTGTATATCTGCATACCTCTAACCCTCGAGACCTCCTTGTCTGTAATCTTCTAAATCTCTTTCTTTTCAGATATCTGACTAGCAAGCTAGGCTACTTGCCATTGCCTACTAGAGGGTTTATATTCTAAAGTGAGGCCACTTTTCCTTCCACACAAAGTAGATGACCAGGTGCACCACCCAAAGCTCTGCCCATTAGAAAGATTGTCCGTCTCCTCTGTCTTCATGACTGTTCCTGAGTAAGGCTTTGATGTAGCTACTGTCCAGTTTCAGCTTTCATCCGCATACTTAGCCAACCCATCTGTAAACTGAGCTCAACCGTTTTTAATTCTTTCAGCTTGTTGTTCGATACCCGACTCCCTACCCCATTTGGTCTTCAGTGTGAGCTGAGAGAGGGATATCAATGCAACTGTGATGGGTGACATCAAGATCTGCACTATCTGCTCGTGTAGATTACTCGTACCCCCTGGTCTTCCTTGTGCTTCATCCCAAATGTAATACTTTCATCTTATGATGAATTGTGACTGGGCCTACCCCAAATTTATGACATGGTAGGCTCAACAAGACATATTTCATTTTGTGTCACTTAGTGTCCCCATGGTCAAGCATTTCCTCCTTACCAGTAGGATGCCAAGAACTATTTTTCAAAAATTGTGCATCCTCGATCCAGGACCCCAGGAGCCTGAAATGTGATCCTCCTACAAAGATTTTCATAAATTCCATCCTGCATCTTTTTCTGAAACTGACAACTCTAACACCATAGGATTTGCCAGATCCACTAGCCCACGAGTCAAGCAAGGCTGCTTGTGCCACAGCTCAGACCTGCTGCAGAGCCCTTTCTTGTGCCAGGTTGCAAAGCTGGCAGGTTTTTATGGCACCTGGTATATGGGTCAGAAATATATTCCTAGGTGTGGGGTATGTTGCCTACAGAACCCAAAGCAGCCTCCTAGGCACTGTGCTATCTCCTTTCGTGTAGGGCATGCAAGAGGCAGCAGTTTGTCTTTCACTTTGAAGAGGATGTTCTAGCACTACCTAGAACCCTGGGCCCTTAAAACCTTTAATGAAGGGACAGATCCCTGATTCTTCTTAGGCTTCATTTCCTGCTCTGGAGCAGAAACCTCCAACATGCTAGCCACCTTGCTCAGCTACTTCTCGCTCAACTTCTTGCATGATGTTATTGATATAATGGATCTATATGATGTTCTACAGAATTTCCAGATGATCTACATCTCTTTGGACTATATTATGAAAGAGATAAGAGAGTTAACATAGCCCTGGGGCTAAAGTGGCCACGCATATTCTTGTCAGTTTATTTCATGTGGACATTAACAATTTCTAATTGTCTTTCTTGATTGGATAGAAAAGAATGGATTCTCCAAGTCACTGGCCACCTACTATGTATCTGAAGCCATATTATCCTGCTTTAGCAATGATACTATCCTTGGCATGGCAGCTGCAATTGGGGCTGCTACTTGGTTGAATTTATGGTAGCCTACAATCATTCTGCTAATTCTGGTTTCTGCAGGAGCCAGATGGTCAAACTACGTGGAGATGTGATAGGAAATATTACTCCTGTGTCTTTTATATCCTTAAGGGTATCATTAATCTCCACCATTTCCCTGGGATTGTGATATTGTTTTAGATTTACTCTCTCGGCCAGGAGGAGTTTCAAAGACTTCTAGTTGGCCTTCCCCCACTATGATAGCTCTTACTCCAAAGGCCAAGGACAATATATGGGTACCCCAACTGTGAAGTATGTCAGACCCGCTTATGTACTTAGGACTTGGTAAATGACCGCCGAGTTGACCTGTGAACTCAGTGGACCCGTTGTGAGCCAGACTCTGGTGGTAACTCCATTTATTACCTGGCCTCCATATGCCTTCATTCCAATAGGAGAGACATGATGTTGCTTCAGATCTTCAAGTATCAATGTCAACTCTGACCCTGTATTTAATAGTACTCAGAATATGTGGGTACTCCCCTTTGACCATACATTCCTGGTGTACGGTCATTCAGACAAGTGTGAGGAGTCCCTTTGGGGAAGGGCCAGGGGAATCATTAAAATATGTACTTGACATGGTCTTGCAGAGTGCTTCTTCCTGAGACCCAGCCAAATCTTCAGTTCCTGGTTTGAAAACTGGTACAGGTCCAGGAACTGGGCAAGAGATTGTGACTTTTTATTGGAGCAGCCACCCTTAGCCTTCTGCTCATCCATTCTGTCTTTTAATTATGCATGTTAAGCAACAATTTCATTGCTTCCCCGTGTATTTTGCCCCTAGTGACACTATGTTCTGTTAACCATCTTCACAACTCCCTCTGAGCTGCTGCTCTGACATTCTGGTCACTATGATAATTGTGAACCCCTAGCATCTGAGGGTTAAGTTTTGTTTCAGCTTCTAGTGCTTCAGGGCCCCACTATCCTCACTGCTATTAATGAGCCAAGTTCCATGGCAGCCTCTCCTATAGTCAGCCCTGACCTGTAAAGAGGAGCCAACACTGGACGTCTTTGTGATGCTGGTGCCCCTCTTACTAGCACATTCCTGTTGGCCTTGGGGAATGATATGTCCTCTGGGCCTTCCTCTGGAAAATAATTTTCTGGTAGGTTTTCTGGCCTCCATAATATATTCACTCCAGCATGTCCACTTTCCTGGCCTTTTTATTTCCTTTCTCCAGGGTCAACTATGACAATTCAGGCATTTCATTTTCCTCAGCATGAGCCATCACTTTCTGCAGGCATCTGGGAGTCACAATAGCAGCAAATTTGATCCACCCTCTCAGATCCTTTCCAGAGTGTTTAATCCTATATTCCAAGAGAGTGCCCCAAAACTCTTCTTATCTAGTATTATGTTCCAGTGCTCTCTACCAGTGAAAAATTTTAGTAGTTGCTCTACCACATTTTGTCAAGGACTAATTGTACCCTATATACCACCTGGGATGCAATGAGTGTATGACTTCTTCAACAGTCAGACAGTGAGAGATCCAGTATCAAAATCCCAACTTACTACTTGCTTTTTGGGGTCATTCTTTGTACCACTTTGTCTGTTGGGTCCTCTGAGAAGTGGACACTGAGATGGAGACAGGAGTATAAAAGGTTTGTTTGAGAGTAACACCTGTGAAAGGAAAAAGCGGGAAGCAAGATTGAGCAGGAAGTCAACAGACCACGATGCAGATCTGACAAAGTCTCTGAAACCCCAACAGAGAGGTCCAGAGTGAGGATGACCTGTTAGAAGAGTCTTGCATTGGGTGAAAGTGTATACCCTTGTAGCACGTCTTGCTTGGTCATTGGCTGGGGCCACCCCAAGAAGAGCATGACCTGAGCTTAAAAGTTGAGGCCAACATGAAGGAGTTGATAGCTGGAGGCCACAAGTCCTTTTTTGAAGAGGGATCTGAACATCTGAAGGGTTTATTTCTTTATCTGCCACAGTAGGTACTGGCACTAAAGAGATGCTAGAAATAATTAGATTTGTTTGGTATGCCATTCTGATGTTAATGGTACTGTAATAAATTGACCGCAGAAATTTAGTCTCATTATTAAACAGATTTCTGCTTCCCTCTGAAGCTTTCCTGAGGCTCTAGCATAGGCAACAAGCTAGTGATTGTGTCTTCAAAAAAACCCAGTCTCAGAGCCCTGTGGAAAAGACTGCACCTGCTACTCTGAACTATGGGTAGTTCAGAGAACATAGTCTTGGGTACAATCTTCCAAAGTAACATTGATTAGGAAACTTTTAGATTGTACCAGTGGACCAAGTCAGGATTTCCAGGACTCTTTTCTGTCCAAAAGCAGGCATACTTCATCAAAGCTAACTGCTTGATCCAAGGCCTAGTGAAATAAGTATTAATTACAGTGGATTTAATAAACTAATGAGGGAAATTTTAATGTGGTCGTTTATTCAGCGTATTTTACTGTTCTGTTTTTCAAAGATGTGTTAGAGAGCCCTTCCTTTTTCTTCTGAAGCTATTTCAGATCTTCAGTTTAGTAAACTCTGCCTTTGGGAGCTGATTCTCACTGACATGTAAGAATTGAGAGACAAATATTTTTACTGAGTCTCCTTACTTTCAAAGCAATGTAACTTTTTATCAATAAGAATATTTCCTCCTTTTTTACCAGGGTGTAATTGGACAAAACAATTGTGCAACTAGGTTGTACCTGAAGTGTCAATTTGAGAATACTCATTTAATCATGTGTCAACAAGGGTTGACTTTGTATTTGGAGAGCAGCTCATGAATGGTACTAGCTGTTGACTTTAGCTGTGACGACCAGCCAGCTGAGTAATGACCATTGCCTTGGAGATCAGAGGACCTGAGAACACTGCGCTGATTTAAGGATCCTCACCAATCCCTTCTCCTGTAAAGGCCAGACGCCATCTTGGAGAGGAGGTTGGGGAGGGATGGATTTGGCATGCTAGAAGTTTTACCTAAATACCTGAGCGTTAGTTAAGTTTGTTTTTTTTAGGGGAGAAGGGCAGTACTAACCTGCAAGGGGATGTTTTAAAATGTATAAGGGCATATAAGGTTGTCACTGTGCCAAAAAAGGCTGCTACTGGTATTTTGTAGAAGAAGGAGGTAGGAATGAGGAAGTGACAGGGAGTGCTAAATGTCTGCAGAGCTCTGGGAAAAACGGTCCCACTCAGCATGCCACTTGAGTTATCATGAGAAATACAGAAAGGGGTTGTTTGAATCATACTATCCATCTGGGTTTGGAGGAGTGGCTTAACGTTTTGTTGTTTTCCCCCCCATACAACCCAGTGGGTATGGCTCTTGAGGAAGACATAGTTTAAATCAAATAAAAAATTACTTTTGCTTCCCATATCCAATTTGTAATGTGATTGGTCTTGTTATAGCTATCCTTAAAAACATAGCTAATCCAAATGCAAAATAATTGTAGCCATGTTTTTAAAAGCTAGGAGTATAGATTCCTGGAAAAAAATGAAAGGTATTCTTTAATTGATTTTCGTTAAGATAAATTTTTGTCCTGGGTGCCTTCATCTCAGATGATCATGTTAGTCACACTGAAAAGCTAAAGCTTTGACCCACTATTGTGTGACTCAATTCATATCATATTTTGAACATTTTAATGAGCCTCCGGTGCTTATGTAACCCACATGTAATAATTTAAAAGGGCTCTTGGAACTATTTCTGACAGTTTCTGTGAAAACACTGTAATTGGGGTGGCCAGCAGCTTTTAACTGCCACCAGGGATGTTTTGATATGGCAGGTGGGTGGGAACAAAAACAAAAAATCCACTGAAGAAGAAGGTTCTCTTGTACCCCCCCAGCCCATCCCCTGCCTGTGTTTATCTTTCTGATGATATTTCCGGAAAGCTGTTCTTTTCAGACAAATGTTAAAGTTTCCAGAAGGCAAATGGTGCCTTTTCTGTAAGTAAAAGCAGAAGGAGGAAACAACAGTTTACAGGAGAAAGAAGGTGGAGATGAAGAGGAAAATGGAGTCTAAGAGTAGAGAAGAGCAAAAAAGAGCATAAAAGTAGTGAAAAAAGAGAAAGTAGAGAAACAGAGAAATACATGAAATGGTAACAAGAATGGATATTTCTGAGTCATAATCCAACAGGAATTATCCATAATGACCTTATGGTACAAGCAAGAGGACAAAGAATCTTTCTTTACTACAAGAGAAGGACTTGATGATGGTGGGTGCTGTGTGCTAGAATCTCAGCATTATCCAGGTCATTGGGAAGCAGGAGGGAGCATGCTAGGCCTGGCTGCAAATAGTGGCCTCAGTGAGGGAAGCAGAGAGATGAATCCCAAGTCCTAGGGAACAGTAGAGCATGCTGGCTAAAACAAGGTATCCAGAGCCAGATCATCTAAGTTTAAATTTACCAGCTGTATTATTTATTGTCACATAACAAATTACTCTAAAGCTTGGTACTTAAAGTAATATTTGTTCCCTCACATTTTCCATGTGTCAGGAATCAGGTACAGCTTAGTTAGGTTCTCTGGCTCAGGGTCTCTCACAGGCTGCAATCAAGGTGTCAGCCAGGGCTGCAGTCATCTCAAAGCTCAACTGGGAGAGGATCCGCTTCCAGACTCATTCATGTGGTTGGTGGCAGGCCTCAGGACCTCGCTGTCTGTTGGCTGGAGACATCAGTCCCTTGCCACTGATGTGGACCTGTCCCCACGGCAGCTCACAATATGATGGCTGGCTTCCATCAGAGTGAACAAGTGAGAAAGGGTGAGAGAGGACACAGCCTAATCTCAAAAATGATGTCTCATTTTTTTTTTTGTCATATTCCTGTTGTTAAATCAAGTCGCTAGGGTCATCCCACACTCAGGGGGAGGGGAAGGCCCATGGTTGTGAATGCCAGGAGGTCATATCAGAGGCTGCTTCATCACATCACCTAGGTAACCCAACCTGCCAAGCCTGTTTCCTTCACTCTAGAATGAGGATAAATAATAGCCTTTACAACATTAAGCAACACAATAAACAAATTCTAGTTGTTTACGGATGAGCTAAGATGTTGTATGTAGGATGCTGAACATGGTACCACAGAATAATATTTTTGAAATATTGACCATTTTTTCCTCCTAGGGATCTTCTTTTCCTTTCCCCCATGCAAGCAGTTTGTTTCCTTGGCTCCTTTATCAGGAAAGAGATGTGGCAGAATGAGAAGCTGAGGGCCTTCTGGTCTTCCTGGTTTGGTTTCCAAAAGCCTAGATCCATATGGAAACGGAAAGTTTGAAGTGAGGACCAAATATATGAGAAAAACAGGAAGGAAAAAGCAGGTCCCAGAAGGAAGAGTGGAGAGTGCCTCCCAATTAAATCAGGCTTAAATTATTCTTTGTTTCCTAATTCTTTTGAATAAGCAATTTGGTGAAAATTATGAACATTTGAATAAACAATTTGGTGAAGAAAATGACTGGACTGTATTCTGAAGAGGGAAGGGCCACAGTCTCTCCGTCCTGGGCATGTGTTTTGTAATCCTGGCATTAAGTAGAATGAAAGTGCCCTGAAAAAGCAGTGATGCGTACTCCACTGCTTGAAGTTTATGTTTGTATCGAGTTAAAATTTAATACCACTTTGTAGTGTTTTAAAAGTCTCATATCCGTAGTCAGCAAATTAGTTAACGTTATCTTAGAATACTACAAATATTCTGTCAAACACTCAGAGCTTTGCCAGGAAAAATGCTGACTGGATGGCTTAAGAGTCAGTGTTCAATATATTGGGACATTTAGGAATAAAAGAAATAAAGGCCATTTCTCATGTTTGTGTGTCTTATCAGTAGCTAAGAATTGTTACTAAACACAGGTCACAGTAAGAGGCACCATGAGGAATATGAAGTTTAGGAAATTGTTCTCTCCTTTCAAATTTTCTGTATAGTTGAGAGTTTTTGTGAAAGCTGATTTTTTTTTCCTATCTACCTGAGAGCTTCTGTGAAAGGCCTGATTTGACATAGTGTCTTTTATCAGATTTCCCTCTTGATTTCTGAAAATCCACAGGTCCTTGTTCCACAAACTTGTCCCAAGAGACAGGATATCATAGCGGTTAAGGTGACTGGCCCTAAGGCAAAGGTGACTGCCAGAATTTGTGCCTTCACTCTGCCACTAACTAGCTGTTTGATCTTGATCAAGTTACTTAGCATTTCTGTACCTCAGTTTTCCCACCTATAAAGCAGGAATGATAATATTACTTATATGGTTGTTGTGAGAATGAAATGAGATAATCTGTGAAAATACTTAGAACCTATTAGTTCTGTGTCTGACTTAATAAATATGTGCATTATTAGCTAGTTGTACCTCACTTTTCTCCACAAAATCACTGCTTCAGCCTTTTCTGCTTATCACTGTCTTATAAACACTCCATCTAGTTGCTGTTCCCTTCGCGTTCTAGTTATGCCCTAAAGACAGACATGGCTCCCAACTTTAATTGCCCAAAGCACAGCTGTGCCATTTTATAAAACTTTACTGAAGCATACAAAAGATGATGCTGCAATTCAGAGAAGGAAAACCTGAGACGAAGCATCAGGCGCCATTTCCTGTAGACTCTGTTAGTCATGCCCTTCCAGAGGGCCTCCTTGGCTGGCCATCTCCATCCTTGCCTCTGACTTGCTGCCATGGTCCAGGGCTTGACTCATTTCCCCCAGATAAATGTCCCCTCACTCTGGCCCTCCCTCTCAGGGTCCAGGGCCCCCACCTACTCTGTCTCCAACTTTCTCAAGAAAAAGCAAAAACCGTCCAACATCATCATCATCTCTGCAGAGATATCACATGCTCACAAGGAAAAGAGAGCAGGCTCCTTTCTCGTTGTCTTAAGCATCTCCATTCCCACTTTCTCCTTTGCTTTGCATAAACAAAAGGCCCATAAAAATTTATTTTACTGAAAAGCTATCTTTCCCCAAATATAAATTTTCTGCCACCCCTAGAACGATAGGCACAAATTTGAGTCTGACTTTATCTATGCCAAGCTCCATCCAAAAAAATCTGTTCATAGTCTCTAACACAATTACTCAATATTTTCAGTACAGAGGAAAGTGAAGATATTGAATCAAAATGATCAGGTTGCTAGTGTGGGCAATTGCAGTTCATTTCTGGAGACGCTTTAATAAACTATGTACAGGGCTGCCCAACAGAAATGTAATGCAAGCCACATGTGTAATTTTAAATTTTCTAGTAAGTAAAGTAAAAAAAGAAAATAAACTTAATTTTGATATTTCATTTAACAAACTATGTCTAAAATATTATATTTTCAACATATAATCAATAAAAAATACTAATGAGATATTTACCCTTCTTTTTCATAGTACGTCTTTGAAGTCCAGTGTGTATTCTACACTTAAAGTGCATATCTGTTTGGACCAGCTACATTTCAAGTGCTCAGTAGCTACATTTGCTAGTAGCTAATATTGGACAACATAGAGAACATTCCTTGGAACTGCCCCTCACAGGACGATATGGTCCTTCATTGACTGGGAGCGGCTCCTGGGGGAGTTAACCACTTCTGGCAAGCCTGGCATTCCAGCTGAGCTTGCTCCTACAGCCAGAGAAAGGCCTCAGGCAGAGAGATAACAATGCTTACCTTACAAAGCCATTAGGGGAACAGTCCACCAAGGTGCAGGTGACCTCTGTAGAGGCCAAGGGATATGGGCAGAGCAGCGACAGCATTCACTACAACCACCTAAAACAGTAGCTGGCACCATTCTATTCAAGACTAGCTGAAAATGGGGAGACTAGTTACGAAATTAGGACAGTGTATCAGGAAGATTACTAAACAAATGTTCTGTTTTCTCCTAAAAAAAGAAGCAGTTCTTTGCTCATATATGTGAAATGGTCATGTACTGAGTTTGTTTTCCCTATTTTCTATGTCCCCCATATCAAGCCTGCAGATAGAGAACCCCCCTTGCCTCTGGAAAGTTGGTGATAGGTCTGGAAATAGAAGCCACTTGTCCTAAGACTTTGCTTTCTTTTGTTTTCTGAAAGCAGGCGCCTCTGGAGGGGAGTATGCTGTAATGCAGGGGAAGAGAGACTGACACAGTGACAGAGAGAAAGTTGCAGGGACAAAGGTGGGTGAGTCTGTGAGCAGGGGGAACTTGGGCCCCATTCAATGGTTGTGCCTTGGCGTGGGGGAGAGGTAAGATGACAAGACTGCAAGAAGAATGATTGCTTTTACACTTAAGGTGATGGGACCCCAAGTTAGCAAAGATTTCATTGTCTTTAAAAGCCTGGCGCAGAAGTGGCAGTCCTCGTGAGTCAGGTACCGATGTGCATCTCTGCCGTGATCCGTGTGGAGCAAAGATCGGATGGGGCCTCCCTGGAGATATTGCTCTGGGCGAGACTCCTGTACAAATTTACTCCTATAAATTTACAATCATTTTTTTTCTGGACTAGTTATTTAACAGTGTCAATGTTATCTCTAAATAGCTTTCAGGAGATTTTTTGGAAGTATGAGCAGGATCTTTTTGAATGCCAGGTTTCATGAAATGAGTACAAAATTTTCCCTTTTCACACACCAGGGTGTATCTGTTTTTCTGGCTTCCTGTAAAAAAAGAGCATTTATATCTCAAATAGTTGATATTCTTTATCCATGCATATATTTATATGAAATTGTACACTCCAAAAATAACACCTGGAGGCAGTAGCCAAATAATGCATGAATTTTAAACAAATTGAGTGAATATTTTAATAGAAACTTTGTTATTGCTGCTATTTATAGATTGTGATATTTTATTTTACTTTAATTTTAAATACACATATTTTCAGGCTTACAGAAAATTTTCAGGAGTAGTACAACAAATTCTTGTATACCCTTAAGCAAGATTTCTCAAATTTAACGTTTTGCCACATTTACTTTATCGTTGTCTTTCTCTCCCCGCATACATGCACACGTGCACACACGCACGCCTTCTCTCTTTCTCATATATATAAGAATCATTTGAGAGGAAGCTGTAAAAATGATGTCTCTTTACCTTAAATACTTTAGCATTTATTTTCTAACAATAAGGACATTCTTTTATATAACCACAGCACGGTTAAAATCAGGAAATTAACATTCACAAAATACTACCATCTAATCTACAGACCTTATGCAAATGTTGCCAATTTCCCAGTCTTTGATGGCAAAAGGAAGACCTAGATCACACGTTGCTTTCAGTCATAAGACAAACCTTGGTTTAGAAAAGCTGTTGAACAGTTCTTAAGTAGGCTTCAGGTCAGGCTTAATCTAGACATTTGTAAAGTCTTTAGTCTCTTTTAGTCCAGAACAGTTCCTCATTTTTGTTTTTTCCTTTTATAACATTGACATTTTGGGAGAGTATAGGCCTGTTATTTTGTAGAATACCTTTCAATTTGGATTTATCTGATGTTTTGTCTTGATTAGATTCAAGTTATGTGTGCATTTTGGTAGGAATGCCACAATAGTGATGATGTATTTTTTTCTCAGTGCATCATGTCAGAAGGCACATGATGTCAATTTCATTGAGAAAACCTTATTATGAAATAAATATCAGCTGAACTAAATCTATCTAGTGACATAGTTGATTTACATTATGGTGCAGTTTTTTTTATATTGCCCTTAGTTGCTAACAAACAGTTCACATGCTTGTAGCATGCATTTGTTGATTATATTCCCCGTGTCCATTTCTCAACTTGTCTCTGTCACATAGCCTTTCATTTTCATTTTGGGGTTGCACCTCAACCTAGGGAAACCAACACCATCCCCTCACTCTACCAGAGGAGCATATGATCAAGCTTAGGTCAATAAAAGCATTGCATCCCTCTAGAGTCAGTATTGTTACAAGGATGGGGTATGACCAAGGCAGTCTGATTATAGTGAATCTTGAGACTTCTGTTGGGAATGCTGGGGCAAAGATGCTGTTTCCTTCTGGACAACATGACAGGAATGTGAAGTCTGAAATTACTGCAGCCATTGTTCTATGGGGGCCAACCTGAGATCTAAGCTGGCCAGTGAAGGAGGGAACAGTTGAACAAACTGAAGAGAAAAGATACACTATTGACTTTACAAATGTCTAGATTAAGCCTGACCTGAAGCCTACTTAAGAACTGTTCAACAGCTTTTCTAAACCAAGGTTTGTCTTATCCGCTATGGGAGGAAACATGTAAGATGATCTTTAGTTGTGAGGGATGCTCTTGTTGGTAGGCTATTGCTCCAGGCATGTTTCCTAAAGCTAGGGATGGTAAATATTTTGTGGTGTAAAGAATAGTTGTGAATAATAAAGAATTGTTCCTACCAAAATGCCAGTAGCAGTACCATTTCCCCAAGTGAGAAACATGTTCAATTTTTAGGTTTGGATTGGAATTTTTACTTATTTTGAACTGAAGATTCTCTGCCTTGCAGGGATACTATTCAGGGGGTATGCATGGGTACCTCTGGACAGTGGATTTATAACCAGCATCTGTGTTCATGGTTAGGGCTCATTCTATCCCAGTTGTTAAATGTTTTGCATATTACCCCTGCCACCAGACCCAGAAATCTCTGCTCTAGGTCTGCTATGTCTGGGGTGAGTCTTAGTGCTGAGCTTTAGTATTTCCAATGCCCCCTTCCCCAAATCTTAATTGTATCTGCAAAGTCCACATGAGGGCACTTCTATCTTGGTTTCCTGATTTTGCACTCCAACCACTCTTATTACTGGCTTGAACTCCATCCCCTTGGCAGGGATTCCTAGGCCCTTCCTAGACCCTTGGCAATTTCCTCTTCCCAGAAACTGGAGCTCACTCGCTGATGTCATGTCAACAATTGGAGGACTGTTTTGACCAGGCATCCAGGGAGTACTGCATTTTGCCTGTCTCTCAAAAATGCTCACAGAAGGCATTATTGCAGCTGTGCCAAACCACCCGCTGAGCTCCCTTGGGTAATGCTATCATGACTGACTGAAAGCTTCTCGAACTCCTCTGGGTACTGGGATTTGGCCTGCTGACTGCCTCCCACTGGAAGACCTATTCCTGCAGTGCGCTTTACTCCTCCTCACTCCAGCGTCACCCTGCCTCTTCGGTCTCCACCTCACCATGTCTGAACCTCCCGGGTAATGACAGTCTCCTCAGGGATTAACTAGGACTTTCCGCCCTCTACAAGCTGTAATCATCATCGTGTTATTCTTCAGAGATAAAGAACCAAAGAGATTCTTGGGTGGTAATGGGTGCTAGTAGTATATTAAACTATGAACTGAAGATTTAAGACGATTAGCCAGTTAGAGGAATTTACATTTAAAAATTAATGGAGGAAAAAGAGGTGAGGTTTACTTTGTTTATAGTTACTAAAATTAGCTTCTTATATTGATTTTGACCCTGGACGAGGGGTTCCTAAATATTTGATGAGGAGGGGTTGCTTTCATTCTAAAGTATTTTTTTGAGCTTTATAGAGGTATAATTAACAAGTAAAATTATTATATTTAAAATATAACTTGATGATTTGATATACACATATGCTGTCAAAGGATTCTCCCCATCGAGTTAATTAACGCATCCAGCACCTCACATATTGACTTTTTTTTTTGATGACAGCATCTAAGTTCTAGTCTCTTAGCAAATTCCAGTTATACAAGACAATTTTATCAGCTGTAGTCACAATGTTATACATTAGATCCTCAAAGCTTATTCATCTTATAACTGAAAGTTTGTACTTTTTACCACCCTCTCCCTATTTCCTCTACCCCTCAGCCCCTGACAACCACTTTTCTACTATCTCTATCTGTGAGTTTGATTTTTTTATATTCCACATATAAGTGATATTATGTAGTATTTGTCTTTCTCTGTCTGGCTTATTTCACTTAGTGTAATGCCCTCCTGGTTCATCTATACTGTCACATATGGCAAGATTTCCTTCTTTTTTAAGGTTGAATAATATTCCATTGTATACTTATGCCACATTGTCTTTATCATTCATCTGTTGATGGACATTTGGGTTGTTTCCATGCCTTGGCTGTTATGAATAATGCTGCAATGAACCTGAAAGTAAAGATATCTCTTTGAGATAAGGGTTTTGTTCCTTTGCTGGATCATATGGTAGTTCTATTTTTAATTTTTTGAGGAACCTGCATGCTGTTTTCCATAGTGGCTGTACCAGTTTTCATTCCTATCAACAGTGCACAAGGGTTCTCTTCTCACCACATCTTTGTCAGCATTTGTTATCTCTTGTGCTTTTGATAATGGCATCCTAACAAGTGTGAGATGATGTCTCATTCTGGTTTTAATTTGCATTCCCCTGATGATTAGTGATGTTGAGCATCTTTTCATATACCTTTTGGCCATCTCTATATCTTCTTTGGAAAAATGTTTATTCAGGTCCTTTGCCCATTTTTTAATTGGGCTATTTGTTGTATTGCTGTTGAGTTGCATGAGTTCCTTGTAACTCCTTATTGGCCATGTTGTTTGCAAATATTTTCTCCCATTCTGTAGGTTGCCTTTTGATTTGTTGATGGTTTCCTTTGTTGTGCAGAAGCTCTTTAGTTTGATTTAGTCCCACTTGTTTATTTTTGCTTTTGGTGTCAAATCCAAAAAGCCTTTGTCAAGTCCAAAGTACAGAAGCTTACTGCCTATATTTCCTTCTAGGAGCTTTATGATTTCAGGTCTTATATTCAAGTCTTTAATTCATTTTGAGTTGATTTTTGGGTATGATGTAAAATAGGGATCCAGGTTCATTCATTTACATGTGGCTATCCAGTTTTCCCAACACCTTTTATTGAATAAACTATCCTTTCCTCATTGTACATTCTTGGCTTTTTTGTCTTAAATTAATTGGCCATATATGCAGTGGTTTATTTCTGGACTTTCTGTTCTGTTCTATTGATCTATATGTCTTTTTTATGCCAATACCATACTGTTTTGATTACTATAGCTTTATAGTATAGTTTGAAGTCAAGAAGTGTGATGCCTCCAACAGTGTGATACCTCAAGGTGATTTGGCTATTCAGGGTCTTTGGTGGTTCCACACAAGTTTTAGGATTTTTTTTTTTCAATTTCTGTGAAAAATTCCATTGGAATTTTGATAGGGATTGCATTGAATCTTTTGATTGCTTTGAGTAGTATTGACTTTTTAACAATATTAACTCTTCCAGCCCTTGAACATTGAATATCTTTCCATTTATTTGTGTCTTCTTCAATTTCTTTCATCAGTGTCTTAAAATTTTCAGTGTATAGATCTTTCACCTCTTTGGTTAAATTTATTCCTAAATATTTTATTCTTTTTGATGCTATTGTAAATTAGAATGTTTTCTTAATTTCTCTTTCAGACAGAGGTGTATAGAAATGAAACTTGGGCCGGCCCAGTGGCACAACAATTCGGATCCCGGGTGTGGACTTGACACTGCTTGGCAAAATGCCATGCTGTGGTAGGCTTCCCACATATAAAGTAGAGGAAGATGGGCATGGATGTTAGCTCAGGGCCAGTCTTCCTCAGCAAAAAGAGGAGGATTGGCAGCAGATGTTAGTGCAGGGCTAATCTTCCTCAAAAAAAAAAAAAAAAGAAATGAAACTTATTTTTGTATATTCATTTTGTAGCCTGTAACTTTACTAAATTTGTTTATAGTTCCAACAGGTTTCTGATGGAGTCTTTAGGATTTTCTCTATATAATTTCCTGTCATCTGCAAATAGAGACAATTTTACTTCTTCTTTTCGGATTTGGATGCCTTTTATTTCTTTTTCTTACCTAATTGCTCTGGCTAGTACTTCCAGTACTATGTTGAACAAAAGTGGTGAGAGTGGGCATCTTTATCTTGGTCCTGATCTTAGAGGGAAAGTTTTCAGGATTTTACTGTTGAATATGATGTTAGCTATAGGCCTGTTGTATACGCCTTTATTATGTTGAGGTATGTTCCTTCTATACCCAGTTTGTTGAGAGTTTATCATGAAAGGATGTTGAATTTTGTCAAATGCTTATTCTGCATTTATTGAGACAATTATATGATTTTTATCCTTCATTTTGTTAATGTGGTGTATCACATTGATTGATTTGTGGATGTTGAACCATCCTTACATCCCTGGAATTAATCCCACTTGATCATGGTATATGATCCTTTGAATTTGTTTTGTTGATATTTTGCTAGGATTTTTCTCTATGTTCATCAGGGATGTTGGGCAGTAATTTTCTTTTCTTGTACTGTCCTTGTCTGGTTTTCGTATCAGGGTAATGCTGGCCTCATAAAATGAGCTTGAAAGTGTTCCCTCCTCTCCTGTTTTTTTGGAAGAATTTGAAAGGAGTTGGTATTATTTTTTAAAAAAAAACATTTGGTAGAATTCACCAGTGAAGCCATCTGGTGCTGGACTTTTCTTTCTTGGGAAGTTTTTGATTACTGATTCAGTCTTGTTACTAGTAATCCATCTGTTCAGATTTTCTATTTCTTCATGATTCAGTCTTGATAGGTTGTATGTTTCTGGGAATTCATCCATTTCTTATAGATTGTCAAATTTGTTAGTTCATAGTAGTTCTTGTTTCTGTGTATTTCTTGGTAATGGTTGTGATGTCTCCTATTTCCAATTTTATATAGTTGAGTCCTTTCTCTTTTTTTCTTGGTAAGTCTAGTAAAAGTTTGTCTATTTTATCTTTTAAAAAAACTAGGTCTTAGTTTTATTGATCTTTTCTATTTTCTTTTTAGTTTCTATTTCATTTATTTCCACTCTGACCTTTGCTATTTCCTTCCTTTTACTAATTTGGGCTTAGTTTGTTCTTCTTTTTCAGGTTCCTTGAGGTGTAGAGTTAGGTTGTTTACCTGAGAGATCTCTTTTTTCTTAATGTAAGCATGTATACTATAAAATTCCCTCTTAGGACTGCTTTTGCTGCATCCCATAAGCTTTGATGTGTTATGTTTCCATTTTCATTTGTCTCAAGATATTTTTTTCTTTTTTTCTTTGACTCATTGGTTGTTCAGGAGTGTGTTGTTTAATCTCCGTATTTTTGTGAATTTTCCAGTTTTCTTCTTGTAATTGATTTTCAGTTTCATACCATTATGGTGAGAAAAGATGTTTGATATGATTTCAATCTTAAATTTATTAAGATGGTTTTATGGATTAACATATGATCTATCCTGGAGAATGTTCCTTTTGTGCTTGAGAAGAATGCGTATTCTACTGCCTTTGGTTGGAACACTCTGTATATGTCTGTTGGGTCCATCTGACCTAGTGTGTAGTTTAACTCCAATATTTCCTTGTTGATTTTCTGTCTGGATGATCTATCCACTGTTAAAGTGGAGTATTGACATTCCCTAGTATTATTGTATTACTGTCTATTTTTCTTTTCATAACTGTTAATATATGCTTTATATATTTAGATGCTTCTATGTTGGGTGCATAAATATTTATAAATGTTATATCCTCTTGAAGAATTGACTCCTTTATCATTATATAATGACCTTCTTTGTCTTTTCTTACAGTCATTGGCTTAAAGTCTATTTTGTCTGATATGAGTATAGCTACCCCTGCTTTGTTTTTGTTTCCATTTGCATGGAATATCTTTTCCATCCCTTCACTTTCAGTATCTATGTGTCCTCAAAGCTGAAGTGAGTCACTCGCAGGCAGCATACAGGTGAATCTTACTTTTTATCCATTCAGCCACTGTATATATTTTGATTGGAGAATTTTAGTCCATTTTTATTTGAAGTAATTGTTGATAGGTATAGACTTTAGCTCTTGCCATATTGTTGATTGTTTTCTGGCTGTTTTGTAAATCTTTTTTTCTCTCTTAGGCTCTTCCTTTTTGATTTGATAATTTTTTGTAGTGGCATGCTTTGATTCCTTTCTCTTTCTCTTTTCTGTATCTATTATTGCTTTTGCTTTGTGGTTACCATAAGGCTTATATAACCATCTATTTTAAGCTGATAACAGCTTAACTTCTAATGCGTATGAAAGCTCTACATTTTTTCACTCCTTCCCACAGTTTGTTTTTTGATATCACAACTTATGTCTTTTTACATTGTATATCCATTAACAAATTATTGTAGTTATAGTTATTTTTAATACTTTTGTCTTTTAACCTTCATACTAGAGTTAATAGTGATTTACCTACCACCGTTACAGGATTAGAATATTCTTAATTTAATTATATATTTACCTTTACTGAGTTTAATCTTTCATATTTTTTCATGTAACTAATTGGCATCCTTTTGTTTCAGCTTGAAGAAGTCACTTTAACATTTCTTGTAAGGCTGGTCTAGTGGTGATAAACTCTTATCTGCTTCTGTTTGTCTGGGGAACGCTATCTCTCCTTCAATTCTTTGGGATGGCTTTGCCAGGCAGAGTATTCTTGGTTGGCATTTTTTTCCCCTAGTACGTTGAATATATCATTCTACTCCTTTCTGGCCTGCAAAGTTTCTGCTGATAAATCTGCTGGTAGTCTTATGGGGGTTCCCCTATATGTAACAATTTGCTTTTTTCTAGCTGCTTTTAAGATTCTCTTCTTATCTTTAGCTTTTGACAACTTATTTATAGTGCATCTTGGTGTGGGTCTCTTTGAATTCCTCTTATTTTAAACTTTCTGGGCTTTCTAGATCTAGCTGTCTGTTTCTTTTCCCAAGTTAGGAAAGTTTTCAGCCATTATTTCTTTGAATAATCCTTTTGCCCCTTTCTCTCTCTCTTTTCCTTCTGGGACCCTTGTTATGCGAATGTTGGTCCATTTGATAGTGTCCCATGAACCCCTTAAGCTATCTTTACTCTTTTTTGTTCTTTTTTCTGTTTGGTTCTCTAATTGAATGAATTCCACTGCCTTGTCTTCTATTTTGCTGTTCTTTCTTTTTGCTTTATTTAGTTTGCCATTGAGCCCCTCTATTGAAATTTTCCATGCAGTTATTGTATTCTTCAGCTCTGTGATTTCTGATTGGTACTCTCTTATATTTTCTGTTTGCTGAAATTTTCACTGAATTGTTCTTCTGACCTCAGTGTGCATCTTTATGACCAGTATTTTCAACTCTTTATCTAGTTAATCACTTATCTCCACGTCATTAAGGTCTATTTCTAAAGTTTTATCTGGAACATATTCCTTTATTTCTTCATTTTCCTTGACACTCTGTGTTGGTTTCTGTACATTAGGTAAAACAGCCACCTCTTCCAGTCTTGACATAGTGGTGTCATGTAGGAGATAATCTTGTTAATCAACCCGGACAAGCTCTTGGTTTTCTCTCAAACCTGCCAATGAAAATAATCCATAACCAATCTATAAATCAAAATTGGGGTGATTTTGTTATGAGCCAGGTCTGAGGACCATATAGCCCAGGAGAGTCCTTTCACAAAGGAATAGAGCACTCCAAAGAAGTAGGGGTTGACAGAGTGGCTATATGCCATCACAGAGCATTTATCACATATGATTGGAATGTCCCTTTTACAATAGTCACGAGATTGCTTTGCTGGCACAGCCTTTCACACAGCAGTTGAGGAACACAGCATATAGCAGGTCTGTGGTCTCAAGCTGGGTGGTCACAAGGTGAGTGCAGCAGGCCAGCAATCAATCCTTAGTTTAGGGAGAGATGCTTATCCTTAAGGAAATGCCAATATGAGAGAAGTTATATCCTTATCTTTAAGGGCATTGTTCTTGTGTTTGGGACATAGTAAATACTTAAAGCAGATGTACAATGCATGCTCAATAGCCATGTCAGGCCCTTTTGGAAAAAACAAGTTCAGGCTGAATCAGTTTTATATACTCCAATATATCTTATTGCTTGTCATTTATTTATCAAACCTTTGTGATTGTCCAAACTGCCTTCTCTGTTCTTGTTGCCTCCCTGTAGTTGAGGATGTACCAAGACCCATCAGTGTCCCAAAGGGGATTGTTTGCTACAGTCCTTTGGGACTTGTGAATGTAAGCCCTGTTAGCTATCAGAGCCAAACAATCTGGGGGCTCATCTCTCGGGGGGCAGCCACAAAAGCTGGGTGGGTGCAAGCTCTTTCCAGGGAGGTACTAGCGACTTGGATTTATTGTTGGAGCAGGCTGGAAGAAGAAGGCAAGGGATGTCCGCTGGCTTCCCCAGTCTCCATGGATGCTTGCAGCCAGGCCCTAGATATGTGCCAAAGTTAGAAGCCTAACCCTCAGGCATTAGCTCTTAAAGTATGTAGGTGCAGTTTAAAGACTGGGAGATGAGGCTTTTTGCCTGCTCCTTCCATGTTGAGCCCTTGGGAGAATAGCCAGTGAAGAACTCTTCTTTGTTTGCTACAGTCCTGTGGGACTTATGAATGGAAGCCCCACTGGCTATGAGAGCCATGTGATCTGGGAACCCATCCCTTGAGTGGCAGCTGTAAAAGCAAGAGTGCAGACATCTGTACAGGCTTCTTCCAGAGGGATACTGGTGACTTGGAGCAGGCTGGAAGGAGAAGGTGGGGAACATGCCTGCCAATTTTCCCAGTCTCTGGAGATGAATGCAGCCAGCCCATAGATACATGCTAACTTAGAAACCTGACCCTCAGGCAGCACTTTTAAAGTATGCAGTTAAACCCCTTTCAGGGAAAGACTGGAAGATGGACATTTGCGCATGTTCCCTCTGTTCTGAGTCCTGGGGGGTAGCCAATTAAGAACTGCTTCTTTGTTATAGTTTTGTGGGTCTTGTGAATGTAAGCCCCATTGGCTTTCAGAGCTAAGTGTTTTGGGGCCTGTCCTTCAAGTGGAAGTCTTAAGTTGGAGCACTAGATGCAGGGTCCAAACCCTTCACTCCTCAGGGAGAAGCTGGCAGTTAGGGGTTCCTTCCTCATGGTATAGCACTGTGCTGGGGGTGGGATTTCTGGTGAGAATTTCTCAACCTTTCCTACCTGTTTCAGTGTGAGTATCTTCTCATTTGCCCAATATGTAAGGGTACCTCAGCTAGTTTCTGGATCTTTTGCAAAAAGAATTGCTGCATATATAGCTGTATATTTGGTGCATCTGTGGGATGAGGGGTGCTCAGGAGCCTCCTATGTCACTATCTTGGTCATCTCTATTTTGATTATGGTATCTTGAAGTGTTGAAGTCACTATGGTTGGAAGCAGAGAGAATGCTGACAGTGAAGTGGGTGCACATCAGAGGAACACACACCCTGGCATCCTGTTGTGCCTCATGATTATGTGGACCTACCATAGAAGGGAATCTTGGCAAAGAGGAGGGCAGCTGATGGAAAATTATTTAAAAATCTATCAGATATAACAATGAATAACCCAAAAAAGGAAGTTAAGAAAAGAATTCCATTTACGATAGCATCAAAAAGAGTAAAATTCTAGGGTTGCCCTGGTGGCATAGTGGTTAAGTTTGTGTGCTCCGCTTCAGCGGCCTAGGATTTGTGGGTTCAGATCCTGGGTGCGGTCCTACACACTGCTCATCAAGACGTGCTATGGAGGCATCCCACATACAAAATAGAGGAAGATTGGCACAGATGTTAGATCAGCAACAATTTTCCTCAAGCAAAAAGAGGAAGATTAGCCACAGATGTTAGCTCAGGGCCAATCTTCCTCACCTAAGGAAAAAAAATAATTCTTAGGAATAAATCTAACCAAGGAAGCGAAAGACTTGTACAGTGAAAACTAGAAAACCTTGCTAAAAGAAATTGGAGAAGACACAAATAAAAGGAAAGACATCCCATATTCATGGATTGGAAGACTTAATATTGTTTAGATATCCATACTACTCAAAGTGATCTACAGATTCAATATAATCTCTATCAAAATTCCAACAGCATTTTTTGCAGAAATAGAAAAATTTATCCTAAAATTTGTATGGATTCTTAAGGGACTTTGAATAGCCAAAACAATTTTGAAAAAGAAGAACAAAGTTGGAAGACTCACACTTCTTGATTTCAAAATGTGTTACTAAGCTACAGTAGTCAAAACAGTATGGTACAAACATAAAGACAGATGGCTAGAACAATGGAATAGAATAGAGAACCCAGAAGTAAACCCTTACATATATAGTAAGATGTTCTTTGGCTAGGGTGCCAAGATCACTCAATGGGGAAAAAACAGTTTCTTCAACAAATATTTTTGGTAAAACTGAATATCCACATGTAAGAGAATTAAGTTGGACTTTTTCCTTTCACCATATACAAAAATTATACAAACTGGATTAAAAACCTAAAAGTAAGGCTCAAGACTATAAAACTCCTAGAAGAAAACACAGAGGAAAAGCTTTATGACGTGGAACTTGGCAATGATTTCTTGCAATATGGTACCAAAAGCACAGGCAACAAAAGAAAAAAAGGACAAATAGGACTACATTAAACTTCAAAACTTTTGTGCATCAAAGGGCACAGTCAACAGAGTGAAACAGCAACCTACAAAATGAGAGAAAATATTTGCAAATCATGTATCTGGTAAGGGGTTAAAATCCAGAATAAATAAATAACTGCTACAACTCAACAACAAAAAATAGTCTGATTAAAAATTAAGCAAAGGTCTTGAATAACATTCCCCCAAAGAAGATATACAAGTGACCAACAAGCATATGAAAAGATGCTCAATGTCACTATTTATCAGAAAGATGCAAATCAAAACTACAATGAGATAGTACCTCACACCCATTAGGATGCCTATTATTAAAAAAAAAAAAAAAGAAAAGAAGTATTGGCAAGTATGTGGAGAAATTGGAAGCCTTGTGCACTGTTGGTAGGATTGTAAAATGATGCAAGTGCTATGAAAAACAGTATTGAGATTCCTGAGAAAATTAAAATAGAGGTCAGCCTGGTGGCATAGTGGTTAAGTTAGCATGCTCCACTTCACTGGCCCGGGGTTCATGGGTTCAGATCTCAGGTGTGGACCTACACACCACTCATCAAGCCATTCTGTGGAGGTATCCCACATACAAAATAGAGAAAGATTGGCACATATGTTAGCTCAGGGCCAATCTTCCTCACCAAAAAATAACATAAAATAAAAACAGAGCTACCATGTGATCTGGCAATCCCTCTTCTAGATGTATATCTGAAAGAATTGAAAGCATGGTCTCGAAGAGGTATTTGTACACCCATGTTCATAGCAGCACTATTCACAATAGCCAAGAGTGGAAGCAACCCAAATGTCTATCAGTGGATGAATGGATAAACACAATGTGATATATACATACAATGGAATATTATTCAGCCTTAAAAAGGAAGGAAATCCTTTTTACATGTTGTCACGTGCTACAGCATGGGTGGACCCTAAGGACATCATGTTAAGTGAGATTAGCCAGTCACAAAAAGACAAATACCATATGATTCCATTTATATGAGGTATCTAAAGCAATCAAATTCATAGAAACAGAAAAGAATGGTGGTTCCCAGGGGCTGGGGGGGGGGGGGGGGGCGGGGAGAACAAGTTGTTTAATGGATATAGAATTTCAGATTTGCAAAATGATAAAATTCTGGAAATCTGTTTCACAACATTATGAATATACTTAACCCTATTGTACTGTACACTTAAAAATAGTTAAGATGGTAAATTTTATGTTATGTGTTTTCATCACAATTAAGAAAAAACTTAAAAAAAAATCTATCAGGTTGTTTTTCAAAACCTACTTAGAGATTCTGATGTATTGATTGAGGATATGCCACAGGTCATTTCACAAATCATTGTGGCCATAAAGACATTTCAAAACTTTATCTGATTCCTTATTCCACTACTAGGAAGTATATAGTCCTTAATTTTGCAGAAGGGAAAGTATAAACACAAAGGAACAAACAATCAAATCCTTTTCTTTTCCATGTGGTCCATTTCCAGACTGCTTTAGAAATGGACTTAACTAAATCAAGCCCCAGCTCTGCCTCACTCTAGTCCTTTTAAGCTTAACTTTGAAAGGGCCCAGAGAAGGTGTATGACAAGGTCAGAATCTGTCTTCCTCACCATGCCCATTAGAAAATTTCTATCACTAGGTGTGTGCCCTTCCATTATAGGTACAGGACGGTTTCATAAGAGTTGATTTGTGAAAGAAAGTGAGGACTAGAAAGAAATGCAAGTTGAGAGAGAAACAAAATACACCTGGGATATGTAAACGTTTAGAAGACTTCTCTCAACTGTTCTATTAACATATTTCTTGACCATGCTCAAGTTGCTTTTTCTTTATTCTACAACTGAAGGTAACTTCTTCCTTCCTTTAGTTATTTTCTGGTTTATTTATTCATTCGTTAATTCCATAGGCATTGGGCACCTACAACCACCTTATGAATTTCTATTAGGTCTTTAATTCTTCACAACATCCCTGTGATGTAAGGCAGTCTCTAGATGAAATGCTACACTAGAGAGAAAGGAATGCCCAGGGTTATTCTACAGTCAGCAAACCCAAGGGCCTATTGCCTGTTTATTATGGGTACACACCAGTGATTGTCCTGCTCTTGACTCTGTTCTTCTCAATTTGCACAGGGAGCTATATTAGAACTATTTCATTAGATATCATGAAAGGTTAGAGAGTAGGAGGGAGTAGGAAGGTTACATGTGTAGTCTACCAGTAGTCTCTGATTTGCTCTGGTGTTTAGAACAAACAGAATAATTTTTCTTAGTTACTAAGCATCAAGCAACGTTTCTTGAATGGCCCAAGGGTGCCATTACTGATAATGGCACTTTATGTTGAGATTCCAGATTTTTGAGGTAGAAGGCTTTTGTGAGTGACCATTGTTGCTAGGCATAGTCTTTTTTCTTCGTATAATGTTATGTTGTATATACGATTTATTATCCTGTTTTATATAGACACAAAAACTGAACTTGAGTATTTTGTTCAAGATCACACAAACAGTGAATTAAAGACAATGAGCCAAACCTAGGACATTCTGTCTCCAGTTTCTCTTAGCTCTCCATCTTGATGATGGCCAAACTTAAAATACTAAATAACTGCAATTTTTTTCTCAAGGAGGAATAATTTTATATACCACACCAGTTTCACTTCAGGCATTCAGAGATTTGCACTTTAACTCTTCTTTCTTTACGAAAAGACATTTTCTCTTAATAAAGACATCTGCATGAAATGAGCTAATATCTTAGTGGTTTATCTGTTCACATTTTCCTTATTCCTTACCTGAAAGCATAAGCCTCAGTGTGTGAAAGAAGACAAAGAATTAGTGATAAAAACCTGAAGGAGAAAGCTGGAGCTGAGTCCCTGGAAACCAAAATGTGTTGCCTCCAGAGGAACGACATTGAAATTAATAAGCCTTTTTTACTGGCACACACAATGCCTGTGCATGTGCCTGTGGAGAAAGTCATGGTAAAAACAGGGACATTTTAAGTCTTTATTTGCCTCCAGTACTTACTTTTTGAAATCCTATCTTATATCATATCAAACCACTTGAATGTACCCACATGTCACACTAAATGTAATGTCTGTGTGGTGAACAAAATTTAAATGCTTTTTATTGTCTTGTTTTTTTATTTAATTTAATTAATTTATATATTTTTTAAGGAAGATTAGCCCTGAGCTAACATCTTCTGCCAATCCTCCTCTTTTTGCTGAGGAAGACTGTCCCTGAGCCAACATCGTGCCTATCTTCCTCACTTTACGTGTGGGACGCCTACCACAGCATGGCTTGCCAAGCGGTGCCATGTCTGCACCCGAGATCTGAACTGGCGAACCCTGGGCCACCGAAGCAGAATGTGTGAACTTAACCACTGCGCCACTCGGCCGGCCCTATAGTCTTGTCTTTGAAATTATTTAATTTATGTTTAGCTCCAACTTCTAAAGAGTCATCATGCTTAATAGAGAATTATTTTGAAATGAGAACATCTAACCTACAAATTGCTGTCCAGGGCAATTAAAATTGTTATTAATATTAAATTTAATGATCAATGAAATAAACATTTCTTTTTTAGACGTTTAACTATTTTGTTCTGTGTTTCAAACTAGAGCAATGCTTTTTTAAAAGCAGTTTTATTGAGATATCATTCACATACCTTAAAATTCACCTTTTAAAATGTGCAATTCAGTGAGTTTTAGAACATTCACCGATATATGCTATCATCACAACAGTCAATTTTAGAACATTTTCATCGCCTCACAAGGAAACCTCATGCACTTTAGCTGTTACCCTCCAAGCTCATTTCCCTTCACTCCCTCTCCAGCCCTAGACAACCCTTAATCTACTTTTTATCTCCATGGATTTTTCAACTCTGGATATTTTATGTGAATGGAATAATACAACATGTAGTCTTTTGTCACTGGCTTCTTTTATGGTAGATAAAAAGGTGTTCAAGGTTTATCTGTGCTGTAGCGTGTATCAGTAGTTCATTACTTATCATGGTTGAATTATATATCCATTGTATATTCTTTTGGGTATATACAAGGCGTGGAATTCCTGGATCATATGGTAACTCTATGTTTAAACGTTTGAGGAACGACTAGACTCATTTCTAAAGTGGCTGTGCCATTTTACATTCTTACCAGCAATATATGAGAGTTCTGATTTCTTCACATCCTTGTCAACACTTGTTATTATCTGGCTTTTGATCCTAACCTCTACTAGGTATGAAGTGGTAGCTCATGGTTTTAATTTATATTTTCCTGCTGATTAATGGTGTTGAACTTCTTTTTATGGGTTTATTGGCCATTTGTATATCTTCCGTGGAGAAATGTCTACTTAAATCTTTCACCCATTTAAAAAAAAATTGGGTTATTTGTCTTTTTATTGTTGAGTTGTAAAAGTTTTTTGTATGTTTGGGATACAAGTCCCTTATCAGATAGATGCAATCAGATTTGCAAATATTTTTTTCCCCTTTTGTGAGTTGCCTTTTCACTCTTTCATTGGTATCCTTTGAATCACAAATGTTTCTGATTTTGAGGAACTTCAATGTATCTATTTTTCTTTTGTTGCTTATGCTTTGATGTCATTTCTGAGACTCCTGCCAAATCCAAGGTCATGAGACTTAACCTTTTGTTTCTTCTAAGGGTTTTATAATTTTACAATTATGACCTTGATCCATTTTGAGTTAATTTTTTTATATGGTGTGGAGAAAGGGTCCAGCTTCAATCTTCTGCATGTAGCTATCCAGTAATTCCAGCTCCATCTGTTGAAAGACTCCCCATTAAATGGTCATGGCACACTTGTCAAAAATCGGTTGGCAGTAGACACATGATCTTATTTCTTAACTGTCAATTCTATTCCATTCATTTATATGTCTTTCCTTTTGCCAGTACCACACAGTCTTGGTTACCATTGCTTTGTAGTAAGTTTTGGAATCAGAAAGTGTAAGTTCTCCTACTTTGTTGTTGTTTTTCAAGATTTGTTTTTGTCTATTCTGGGTCCCATGCAATTCTGTATAAATTTTAGGATCAGTCTGTCAATTTCTACAAGGAAGTCACTTGAGATTCTCATAGACATTGTCTTGAATCTGCAGATCAATTTGGGGAATATTGCCATATTAAATCTTCCAATCCATGACTATGGGTGTTTTTTCTGTTTATTTAGATCTTCTTTAATTTCTTTCAACAATGTTTTGTAGTTTTCAAAGTACAAGTTTTGCACTTCTTTTGTTAAATTTGTTCCTATTTTATTCTTTTTGATGATATTGTGAATGGAGTTTTTTTTAATTTTTATTTTTAGATTGTTCATTGCTAGTGTATAGAAATATGTTTGATTTTTGTATATCATCCTTGTATTCTGCAACCCTGCTGAATTCATTTTTTAGTTCTAGTAGTTTTTTGGTGGGTTTCTTAGAGTTTTCTATATACAATATTATGTTGTCTGTGAATAAAGATAGTTTTACTTCTTCCTTTCCAATCTGGATGTCTTTTATTTCTTTTTCTTGCCTAAATTGTCCTGGCTTTAACCTCCAGTACAATATTGACTAGAGTGGTGAAAGTGGCCATTTTGTCTTGCTCTACTCTTAGGGGGAAGGCACCTAGTCTTTCAACAGGTTGAGGAAGTTCCCTTGCATTCTTTGTTTGCTATATGTCTTTATCGTGAAAAGGTATTGAATTTTGTCAAATGCTTTTTCTGTATTTATTGAGATAATCATGTGATTTTTGTTTTTCATTCTATTGATATTATGTATTACATTAATTGATTTTCAGATGTTAAACCAACCTGGCATTCCTGGGGTAAATCCCACTTGGTCATTGTGCATAACATTTTTTGTTTCTGGATTCAATTTGCTAGTATTTTGTTGGGGATATTTGCATCCATATTCATAAAAGATGCTGGTCTGTAGGGTTTTTTTCTTGTGATGTCTTTGTCTGGTTTTAGTATCAGGATAATACACAGTAATGAGTTGGAAGTGTTTCTTCCTCTTCTATTTTTTGGAAGAGTTTTTGAAGAATTGATATTAATTCTTTAGGTGTTTGGTATAATTCACCAGTGAAGCCATCTGGGCTTTGGCTTTCCTTTGTGGGTATTTTTTGGTTAATAATTCATTCTTTTCACTTGTTATAGATCTATTCAGATTATCGATTTCCTTGAGTTAATTCAGTGGTTTATATCTTTTTAGGAATTTGTTATTTCACCTAAATTATCTAATTTATTGACATACAGTTGTTCACAGTGTTCCTTTATAATACTTTCTATTTCTGTAAAGTCAGCAGTAATGTTTTTTCTTTTAATTTGTGATTCTAGTAATTTGAGTTCCTCTCTTTTTTGTTGGTTGATCCATCTAAAAGTTTGTCAATTTTGTTGATTTTTACGAAGAACTAGGTTTTGTTTTAATTGACTTTTCTCTATTATTTATTATTCTCCATTTCATTTATTTCTGCCCTAATCTTTATTATTTTCTTCCTTCTGCTTTCTTTAGATTTAATTTGCTCTTCTTTTTCTAGTGTTTTAAGGTGGAAGATTAGGTTTTTAATTTGAAATCTTTCTTCTTTCTACATATAGACATTTGAAGATACAAATTTTCCTTTAAGCACTGCTTTAGCTACATCTCAAAAGTTTTGGTATGTTGTGTCTTCATTTTCGTTCATCTCAAAATATTTTCTGTTTTCTTTTTTGATTTCTTCATTGACCCATTGGTTATTTAGGAGTGTGTTGTTTAATTTCCACATATTTGTGATTTTCCCAATCTTTTTCTGTTATTGATTTCTACTTTCATTCCATTTTGATTGGAGAACATACCTTGTATTATTTCTGCCCTTTTAAATTTTTTGAGATTTGTTTTATTGACTAGCATATAATCTATCCTAGGGAATCTTCCTTATACACTTGAGAAGAATGTATATTCTGTTTTTGTTGGATAGAGTATTATCTACGTATCTATTAAGTCTAGCTGATTTATAGTGTTGTTCCAGTCTTCTATTTCCTTGTTAATTTTCTGCATAGTTGTTCTATCCATTATTGAAAGTTGAGTATTGAAATCTCCATGTATTATTATTGAATTATCTATTTTTCCCCTCATAAATTTCAGTAAATAAGTCTTTTATAATCTCGTTTTCTAAGGCCCTCAGATATTACAAGCCAAGAGCACTGTGCTTGTGAACCCAATGAGAAAATGGTACAAGCTGAAAGGTCTCCACTGACAAGGCCTGTCTGTTTCAACAGATATGAATTTATTTTGTGAAGATTATTTGCTACCGAAACCTCTGGATTTCTAGTTGTCTAATTTCCAATGATCAAAAATTCTGGTTGCAAGAAGAAGAGAAAGAGAAAAGTTTTTTAGCTTACCAAAAGCTAACAACAAAGAGAAATTCCATTTGTGAACTAGGGGTAAAAAGAGAGACTGATTTCTTGCATAAGTATTGTGTGTGAAAGCGACAAAACAAGAAACGAACAAGAAACAATGACAGAACAATGTAATTTATTTTCAAGGAAAAAACCTTAGGTAATTCACTCAAAAACTGTATTTACTTGCATCAAACCCACATACCTTCTAGTCGCTATTTCTGTCTTTAGATTCTCAAGAGATGCAATAACGAAAAGCCCCTGGTCAAAGGCACTCTTTGTTCCTAAACAGGGCTTCTATCCTGAATCTTTCTGCACTTTTCTTCCCAGATAAATTAGACATAGATATCTCTTTTATCACAATCCCTTAAAAATATCATTATGATATTAAAAAATATCATAAAAATTGTCACAGGTCTATGCATTAAGCTTAGTCCTTTCTTTCTATGGGATAGTACCCTTTAGCTAACTGTAGTCAAAAGTGTCCCCAAAAAAGGCTGGGTTACCAAATGTTGACCAAAAAAGAAGAAAAAATGCAGGATGTTGCATCATATTTCTGTGATCCTTTAATTCCGTCTATAAAATGTTTCCTCTGCTTATGCTGGGGAACAGGGTGAGTTTGAGGCATCATTTCCTGTTGGCCTTACTATGTCCCCTTAACATGGCATTGTGCCTTGATATGTGACAGAACTTTTGCTGGAGGCATTTAAAGTGGAGGTGCTACTGAAGATTGCTTTGCCACTAACTCTGGCAAGGGGTCTGTGGAAAAGTACTGTGGATCTTATAAATTTGTTTTTTTTGTTTTTTGTTTTTTTTTGGAGGAAGATTAGCCCTCAGCTAACTACTGCCAGTCCTCCTCTTTTTGCTGAGGAAGCCTGGCTCTGAGCTAACATCCGTGCCCATCTTCCTCTAGTTTATACGTGGGACGCCTACCACAGCATGGCTGCCAAGCAGTGCCATGTCCGCACCCGGGATCCGAACCAGCGAACCCTGGGCCGCCGAGAAGCAGAACGTGCGAACTTAACCGCTGCGCCACCGGGCCGGCCCCTTATAAATTTGTTTTTAACATATTAGTGTTTAATAATATAACTAGAACCAGTGATGATAATGCTTAATGGACTTTAACTTCTCAGTAGTAAATGATTTTTTAAACTACAAAAAAAAAAAGTCTAGTAAGAGTAGAGTGTATGGCAAGTTAAGTTTTAATTAGAAGTTAGTGTGATATAAGGACCTACATAGTGGAGGCCTACCTGGGGTGTGCCAGTCAGAGGAGGACACTACATGGGAGTAGCCAGCTCACCAGGAGGCATTTAGAGGCATTTGAGAGCTGAGGGGTCTTCACAGAGAGACAGAGTATAGAGTAAATGATATTTGGAGGGGGCCAAAGAAAACTTTTACTTTTTCATAAATTTGCCTATAGCTAATACTGCCCTGTTGACTTGCATCTGGGCATCACCAATTTCTGGATCTTAAGACATATAAAAGTCAAAAAGTTATATATTAGCTAATTAAGTTTTAAATAACACCATTTATTATTTTGGGACACTTTCTAAGATTGCATCAACCCATGACAGCAAGTAATGATGGACATTTGTCACTTTTAATGATCCAAATGAGCACTCCCTGTACTTCCCATACTGTTCCCCACGGTTACTCAGAATAAATCCTTGGGAATGCAGAGATTCTGTGGAACGCTTACTTTGAGTTGCTTGTAGAACTTCCTGGTTTGAGAAATAAGCCTTTAGAAACTTAGCAATCTTTATAGACACTTGTAATACCCAATGAAGCAAAAATTCTAGGAGGGAGTGTCCTTTTGGGGACTCTAATTGCACACCAAATCACCAGAGAGGTGATATTGATCATAGAAGTAAAAATAATACCCAAAGCTCTGTTCCTAAAGCCCCAAATTCTGCTAAAACAGGTTGTCCCATATCTAGGAGACCCCAAGTAGTGAAAGACCAGGCCTCTAGGCATTGTCCCCAGAGTCCTAACCTACATTAAGACCAAAGGAGTTAAAGATTATCACAGGAAGTGCATGTGGAAATGTAGTATTGTGTGTGTGTGTGTTGGAAGGAAGAAGCAAAGAGGAAAGCAAGGAGGGAGCCAATTACAGATGTTGTGTGACTTCAAAGCTTGAACCTTTGTATTGAGCAAGTTAGAGCCACATCCTCAATCTCAAAATCTCAAATGCCCTTTAGTCACTTGGGACCATGCTTAGAACATCAAGAATAAGACACAGGAAATCCTCAATCACTGCACCTGCTCACGCTCCCTTCCTGTTTCCCCATATCCAAGATCTGAGGGATTATTTTTATGCTACATTAAGGTCTAAAGTAGATGTAGGCCTGAGCTTTCTTCCATCTTCCACTTCCAGGCTTTTTATCTCATCGTCCCTTTTAGGTCTCTCTTGATTTTATTCTTCTGAAGGCAGTAAAGAGAGAACTGATAACTCTGGCTTGATTTATAATCCCTTTGTTTCTCTCAATAAAGGTCAAATGGAGAGAAAGAACTTTGATCCCCTTTAAAGTCTACCCTCTCCCCTCTTTCAACCCTCTCTTTCCTCCTAGTCCTCCCCTACAATAATGATAATATTGAATACCAGAGGACCTCATTTTAGCACTGATCCAGAGAAGGTCTTGTCCTTGTTAGACTGGGATGAGATCAAGGGAGGGCTTTGCAAGGTCGTTATCTCTATTGTCATAGAAACTGAGGAGAAAGTTGTTTCAAAAATTAACGAAACAGCAATTTGGGGGTGTTATGTTTCTTCCCATATTACAATTTTCAGTAAACCACAGTATTCTTATTCTTTGCAGATGAGAAAATTGAGTCTCAGCCAGGTTAAGAGAATTGCCTGAGGTCTCAAAATGGCACAACTCAGGCTTTTTGACTGCACTAGTTTTCTTCCATTATGCCATGGCTGCTACTTAATAGTTTATTTTATGTTCTATTTTATTTTTTTTAAAGACTGTGGATGAGGAAATTTCCCCACCATAATATATAAAGTTAGTCTGATTCAGGTTAGAAGAATGAAGCCTTAGGAACATTTCCTAACAGAAAAAGAAGAGAGGAAGAGAAAAAGAAAAAAATGTAGATTAAGTATTATATATCAAAGACTATTTACAGTAAAGTGCCAATAGGTCGCATATGGTTGTTTCATTACATAGAGACTCTATTTAAACATCTATGGGGACTTAGTGAAAGCAAAGTGTTGTCTGTCATTGGATTAGAAAAGAGCATTCACACAAATAGGGAGTATCTTTGTGTATTCAGTTTCTTTTGATCTTATCTTGGTTTGTCAAATAAAATACCTAAATGAGCAACTTCAGTAAATGCCTTGCAAAGACTAGAGTGTCACAAATGATGATGATGAAGATGAAAAAATGTCACCTCGTCAGAGGAGTTTGGGAGTGCTTCATCTGCATATTTTGCCTCTCTTGTCTCCTACGACCCGCTTCCCTCCTTCATCCTGAATTGCCATCCGGAAAGGCAAAACCAATATGTATTCCCACTAATTGTATATATATGTGTACCACTTTCTTTGTTCTCTTGACAACACTGGATACTATCAATCCCTTTATAAAATTTTGCCACTCTAATATGGTAAAGTGAAATCTTACTTTAATTTGTGGTTTCCTGATGACTAATGAGGTTGTCTACTTTCTAATAATAGTAATAATGGCCAACACAGAGTGAGTGCATACACCATGGCAATTATTTGCTAAATCCTTTCAATGAATTCTCTCCTTCTGTGAGGTAGGATATCTGATCATCTTCGCTTTGCACATGAAACTAAGGCATAGAGAGATCAGTGACTTGTCCATGGTCACACAGCCAGGAAGTGATAGCCTAGATTTGAATCTAGATAGTCTGAGTCTAGAGCCTCATGCTTTTAAGAATTATGAGTTACGTTACTTTTTTTCATATGTTAATTGTCCACTTGGATTTCTTCTTATGTGAATGATCTATTTCTCATGTCCTTTGCTCTTTGTTTTATTTACGTTGCCACTTGATAATGAAATTTCATTACCTAAATCAGGGTGATGCTTCTTGTGTTTCCAATGCCTTGAACTTGTAGACGATCCAAAGACCAACTTGTAGTAAGTCAACAGGAAATGACGTTAATAAATTTTAGAAAGTCTCAGGCTTGTAAAATTATGAGGTAGTAAACTATTAGGAAGTGTTTTATATGTTTTGTTTTGATAATGGAGAAATTCCTAGGTCTTCATTATCAATGCCCCAAAATAATAATTTAGAATGTTTATTATATTTTAAAAATGAGTATTTAGTGGTTAGGCCTACTTAAGACATTCTTAAATTAAGCACTTAGAAAAACCAACTCTTAACTTTATTTTTCCACAAATATGTAGTTTCTTGGAATATTTTAATCTGTGCAAATATTGCACAATTTTAATTGGTAGAAAACATTTGTGCCAACCAAGTTAAAAATTGCTAAGAGAGGCGTCCAGGAAAAATTGTCAGTCTGAGATGTTGACTTCCTTTTTTCCTGTTGAAGTAGTGAAGCTCACAGGTGACAGTTAATACTTTTGGTTGGTTTTACAAAAATGAATACTACAGACCAACGGCTACTTCTTTTTCTTTATTTTCCTGGATTCATTTGTTTGTGGGTTAACAGAGTTTTACCTTTTGGTTAGTCTCAGTTATTTGGTTGTTTTTTTAAAGGAGTACAGAAAAATTCTCTGCTTGAATTCAGTAACATAAACCTTCCAGAATAAACACACACACAGCCTTGTGTTTGAAACCAAATGAATATTTCAAATGTTATTTTCAGTTGTTTGAGTCTAGAATTATATGACAACTGGAGCTATGCTATTAAGGCAGGAAGTAGGATGAAACCATTGCTAAAATAGTGGCTAACCATGGACATTTCTTTGGAAGTGCTTAGTTCACATCACTATTATGATGTTTACAGAGTACCCACCTTGAATACAGGTAAGAGACCATGAAAGATTTCCTTGGTTGACATCAGCAACAGTGGACTTCGGCCCAAACAGATGATGGATCTCCCATTCATGAGAATGGCCACGCAGACATAGCTCCCTAGGCTCAGGCTGCCCGCTTCCTTCTATCCACTCTAGTCTAAGATCTTCTCACCCTTGTGTCTTTCCTTTCTGCTTGCGCTTTCTCAAAATCATCTCATCCATTGCTCATTCTCTCACTATCTCTTAATGTAGATTCTATGGAAACAGGAGGGAAAAGTTTACAGAAAAGTGCAGGGAGAGTAAGCATATAAGCCACTAAGGCAGCTGCTGTTCTCTTTCCTACCTTGTTCTCTCACAGCCCCAGGGCTAGTCTCAGATTCTTAGAATATTTTCCATCATCTCCCAAAACAAACCCCTTTCCCCATTCAGCTTCCTCTCAAGAGACTATGCCCCATATGGTCTTATGCTTCAGGATTCTTCTGAACACAAGGCCAATTTTACTACATAAACCTGCCCTCATCGCCTATGTCATCTTTATCTTTTCTGCTAGAGTTGAAGTGGTAGAATGAGAAAACAGACAAACTAGGTATGTCATAAGCAATCTTTTGTCACATTTTTATTCATTCATATATTTTCTTCTCAGCCTTGTTGAGGTATAATCGACAAATAAAATTGTAAGATACTTAAATTGTACATTGTAGTGATTTGCTATACATATACATTCTGTAAGTCACATTTTATCTTTATCACATTTCATCTCTAACTATTTAAAATGCAACTGTGAGAAAACCCACAAAAATAGTTCCATGCTTGCTTTAAGGCCAAGAGAATAGGGTAAATGCTGTGAGATTGCTATGTTTCTCATTTGGCCAGAGAAAAGCCCTAGACAGAAGCAAAAGATGTGGTACTAAGAGTAGAAGCAGGTTGGCTAATGCTCGAGGCTTTCAGGAGACAGGAAGGTGGTGATAAGGCACTGGCCGTGATGGTCGTCTTATTTATCATTTCTCCCAGGAGGCCCTGACTCCAGTTCCCAAGATCCCCATCAAGCCGTATTCTGTTGGAGCCCCTCCCCAGGCCATGAGAACTGCATCAGAAACTTGGATCTGAGAGTGAGGAGAAGGTCTTAGGGAAAAAACGGATGGAATCACAGCTGAGTTTACTCTGTGGATGTGTTTTGTTTGGCTAATATGGTATCTTATTTTTCTTTAAATTTAAAGGCCTTCAGGTGTGGAGTCTTCGGTTTACCACAGTCCGCAGCACCAAGTGTTATTAAATACAGAACAGTTTCGGTTATTTTTGTTGGCTGCCCAGTCTTGAAGACATTTATGATCCTGATTACAATTCCATGGCTGGAAATGGAGAATGGGGAGGTGTACTCTTCTTCCCAGGGCTTATTTAGGGTGAGGCCTTTTATGGCTGGATCTCGGGGAAAAGGGGAAAAGGCTGATCTGATGCCCTAGAACTATTTTTGTTTGTTTGTTTTGTTTTTTAATTTTTTAAAATCTCACCTCTAAAGCTAGTCCCATAGACTACATTCTCCAACACTGTCTACCTTCTTTCACACACAAGCCCCCGTTTTGCTCTGTCCTGACAGTGTTCATGCTAAAATGCTGAATGCAGTTCCTTTCAAGAATATATATGTACATGTATATATTTATTGTTCTTTTGAAAAATCGTTAACAACAAAATAGAGCAAAAGAAAGTCTGACACTTGCACCCAAATAACCCTGACCTTTGAGATTTTTTCTCCAGCAAAACTAGCTCAACTGAAAAGAAATTCGCTGGTTGAAAGTTGTAGTTTTAAGTTTAATTTATTCACGTGTTACTTAGTAAATGAAAAGACAGTGTTTATTAATTATGATTTCAGATACACATCTTTTTTCTTAATACATTGTCTGTAATCTGTAATATAATGAAACCGAAAAGCATTACTTTAAGGAATTTCAGACCTTGACCTCATTCTTATTGTAACTGGCAATGCATTCTATTTTCTTTTTACTGCTGGTTTCTACTGGCAATTCTGTGGATAGTGTGCCTATCTGACTATAAAGAATCAAACACTGAAAGGAAAAAAAAGAACTTAGAACAGTTTAAGAAGAGTTTTTCTCCTTTCTTGTAATTTCCCTGCAAAATCAACCAAGCGCTGAGCTGTCTTAACTTCGTTTCCGGGAGGAGTGGGAGAGAGCTGGATATGGATTGAAGAACAATGTCTAATAAAAAGAAATGAACAGGTTTATTGTCTAAGTAAAAATGAAATTTAATAAAAAAATGGTATGCTTTTCGTTGTACCTGTGAATGTTATTTTATAGAAATCAGTAAGAATTGAAAAATGGTTAAGGTCGTAAGTTTTATATTATGTGTATTTTGCCATAATAAAAAAAATTGGAAAAAAATCAGTAAGAACTGAGGCAAGTTACGAATTGTGATTTGAGAGGAGAGCTTTAGTTTCTGAAGCTCACAGAGTCAGTATGAGAATGACTGTTCAAAGCAAGAAGCTAATTAGCATGTGTTCAAGTTCTTTATTGTCAACTGCGATTAAGTTTGGCTATTTTCCCCCTTTAAACTAGGATAGGTTAATCCAAACAGCAGGAACAGCAAAGCAAAGGAAAAGAAACATAAAAACTTGTGGCAGAGAATATTCTTGGAAATTGATACCTTCCACGGGTATCTTGTGCAATTTGAAAACAAGTGTTTTAATTGTATGAAAATCCATTAAACATCCGTTAAGGAGCTGTCTCAGAATATTGTATCATTAAGTAATAGCAGTTACTGATTTTTCTTAGCTGCAAGTGGGAAATGTGAAGAAGAAACTGGACTAAAGGAGACATTTTGGAATGACGTAGTTGGCCTGTAAAACCTGCTCTGAAGTTGTTATAATTCTTTCTGGCTCATTTATTGTACTTTTCGGGATTTCAGTCATGCTCGTCAGTAGAGAGAAGAAACTAAGACTAGGAGGAAGCTGGACAGGAAAAACAGGTTTCCTTCCAGGATTATGGTTCTTAAACTTCTTTTGGGCTACGAATCCTTTGAAATGTAAATGGAAATTCATTTGCATATACCCCAAACTATCTATACATAAAATTAATGTTGAGGGTTCATAGGTTGTCTGAAACTCATCCATGAATCATCCAGAGTTCTGTGGACCTTTGCTTTAAAGTCTGCCTTCAAGTTTGGGTAGCTAGCAATCTGATGCCCAGAGTAAACTTTGACTCAATGGTGGTCCAGTCTGGAATATGGTGGACAGCAGTAGGAGGATTTAGGCAGTGCTGACTTGCAAAGCTGGGGAGGCATCATAAAGAATTCTCCAGATCATCACATTATTCCAAACCAGGCTCCAGACTGCAGCTAAGAGTAGAGAGGAAAGGGCTCCATCTGTCCATAAATGAGCAGTTTCAAATAGTTAACCAGGTTCACACTCCTTATTGAAAAGGGCAGCCCTCATAGCAGACTAGAGTACTCAGCAAGCAATTGAGGCAAATCTAGCTTGGGCTAACCCAGTAAGGGTTTGGATACTATGTGCTACTTGGAGAACTAAGGGCTTATGCTTGCCAAACACTATGCCTTTAGCAGCAAACTAAATTTACAAGCATCAAGGAGATTCTTTTTTGTACTTTATGCCCTGGTTGTAGTTATCTTAGGAATTTCTGAGTGGAACCCTGTGGATAAAGAGTATCATAGACTGTAGTTGAGGATGGCTGAAAATGTGAGGAAGAGTTAGTGGTACCTGTACATTTTATTTCTGGACATGAACTTGGACCACAGTATATAGAAGGTTTGAGAGTAGCATTTACCTTTTACACAGAAAGCCACACATAAAGTCACTTGGTATAGAAATAGTATCTTAAGCACTGCTCTTCTCCTTGGGTGAAGGGCAGATTAGAACTCATTATGCCGGTTCCTAGCAGACTTTCTGTATCAACCCAGTTCTTAAGCATGACCTTATTTTTTCCTTCTAAGTCAGTGATTGAGGCTGTGCTTTAAGGAGAACATATTTATTTGGTATTTTTTCCTCCCTCTTAATGACTTGCATCATCAGACTCATCCCCCGAGCATGGTCTGACTCAGTGTGTCATCTGGCATATCCACACCTGCCACATTTCAGCCCTGCTCTGTCATGCATAAAAGTCCAAGCAACATGCTGTTTAAATGGAGCCAGGCTGACAGTTTCCATTCATTCAAATAACATCTGTGAGATTTGCACGGATTAGTATTCAGATGACAGACATCTAGTTTTTATTCAAATAAAGAGATACGGACTGGTTCATTTTAACCATGAGCAGGCAGGCACTAGAATAGATTCACATCTCCTCATTGAAATGAATGAATCAGTGACTGTTATTTTACCAAAGGTATTCCATCTAGCCTGCCAAACCATTTAGTCCAGGGTCCTGGTACCTTTATCAAGAAAACATCACTGGATGTGGAAATAATACTATATTTCTTATTATTGGGAAATTGCACTGAACTAGTTAAAAATCTCATTAAGTATCTCCTCTCTTTACTGCACTGGAAGAGTCTACTTTTGAAATTGCCAGTTTTGCCCAAACTAATCCACATAGCTCCCTCATTCTTCAAGAAGATGGAATGTAACCGACTATGTAGGTTAGAATGACAGTCATTTTTCAGCGATTGGTTTTGGTCAGATAACTGTTACAAATTCTGTGACCTGAAGAAGACTGAGGAGGATGGTGAGAGGAGATGGTAGGGGGTCAAGATGTAGAACACAGGGGTACCTATGGATTCCGTCTATTGTGGGAATTGATGGCCTTAGCTCCATGTTGGAATACGGATGCCTTATAGAGAGCTACCCATCAGCAGGTGTAGACTTAAGGGCAATTTTCAGAGCACCAGTCATAAAGAAGGTGGCTCTACGTAAGCTGCCTATTTGTGTGGCGTAAGCCAGGTAGTCTTAGAGAGTGAGGAACTGCTTCTTTATTATTGTAAATGCTGAATCATAGGCAAAACCCTAGAGTCTAGAGTTTCCTGCACTCTTTTTCCCAGGCCATCCCCAGAAAAAAATGGGAGGTAGAGTAGATTAGTGTCCAATGCCTTCCTGTTCTTTGTTTCCACCCCCAATGCCCTCCCTCACTCAGACACTCCCTGCACCTTAGGTCTCCTTTCTTTCTTATCTCCATCAAAGCTGTATCTCTTTCGAAAGAAGTCAGAATCATATCTACCTTAACCTTAAAACATAACTGACTGCTGACTTTTGCTTTGCCTGAAACAAACAAAAAACTGAACAAAATATATGAAACAGTGGCTTCAAGACATCAGAGAGTGAAGGACAGCAATCCCTGAGAAACAGGGAACAAGTGAGGTGAGCCCTACAATGGCCCCAACATATGGCAGTGAGAGACACCCAGGCCGCGGTGTGCTGGAGGGGAACCCAGGTGAAGCCTGGTGTACGAACTCTCTAAGTCAAAAAAATGAGGACATTTTTGGTTGTCTCTATGACTAGGGACGCTGTAGACCTCTAGTGGACAGCAGTTGATGGAGCAGTCCTGAATAACAAAGAATTTCCCCAGCCAAATTGTGCAAGTGCCACTAAGGAGAAACACTGACAGGTGCTCTCTGCCAGAATGCTGAGGAAGGTTAGGGAGTATCTAAGACTGTACTGTACTGACACTGGGATGCCAAAGATAGAACAATTTCTGAAAACAGGAGCAGCATACAATTAGTTGTTTAGCTTAAGAATTATTTATGGAAGAAAATATTATGACATGGGATGTGCTTTGACCAGTCTGAAGGCTTCAGGGAGAATTTTCTTTGTTTAGGATATTGTAAAAACCCATGATCCAGAAGCACTCTTTCGTTAGTAATACATCCTGATCTCTTTTGAATTTTAATTTTATCCTGGCATTGCCTTTTGGGAACAGGTGTCTTTAAAGAAAGAAACATATGGTTTGAATGTGGATTCATGAACTGAGTCGCATTCCTGCGGATGAAATGACACTTCAGGCAAAGTGCAGGCTGCCCACCTCAGAGCATTCTGATCATTAATTATAAGTAAGTATCTTGCCCTCTTGGTGATAAATGAAAAGAAACAACTCTTCCTATTTAATGACTATATTAATTATGAAAGAAAAAATGTTATTATGCTGGAAAACAAATCTTTAGTTTCAAAGCATAAGATTATTTTGTCTTACAGTTTATTAACGTAGAAATCAATACTTATGTGATAGATGATTGACATATTCAACAAAATTACTTTTATAAATAGTTTGCCTTTGCTGAGCAGAGTTGAGGATAATTGTTGGCTAATATGCGTTTCACTTCCTTCCCTTGATCAATGCTCCTTGAGTGTGTTCTATGGAGAGGAATAGTGCCAGGTGCTGACACAAAAGGTGAACAAGACAGACACTGCCTTTGCTCGCTTCCTTCTTTAAATTGCTGTCAGTTCCTAAAAATGAAGTGGTTGGGCCTGGAGAGGTGCTTCTCTAGTGGGTTGCTGTGGAAAGGATACAGGGAAAGAATCACTCTGGAGTAGAGTGGGAGTTGGGGTCTGGGGAACAGCTCTGGCGCCAATATATGACCCTGAGCAAATCACATTACCCACTGGGCATGAGTTCCTTCATCTGTGAAATGAATGAATTGCTCTTTGATCTCAAAGATTTTTTCAGCTTTAATTTATGATTGGAGGAGTTCTGCTCTTTGCCCCAAGGGATGGGTTTTCCTCCCAAAGCAAAGTTTATGTGCTAAGCAGAGACCTTACTTTACCCTCCCCTGATGATTGTTTCCCTGCTACACCCTATTGTTCAGAGAAGGATGACTGAGTGACTGAAACATCCCGTATTCATTCTTTTCTCCTGATCTTTTTCCCTTAGGTAAGAGTCATGGTTGTCCTAGGTCCCGTAGGAGACTTTTTAGAAGGCTGAAGGCTCTTCAGTTCTGATGATTATTCATTCAGTACAATGGACAGGCCCAATGTTCTTAAATATGTAATTCATCTTAATGAACTCTGATAGTCCGACCTGACCTAACTTAATGTATATGCAGCTTTATTGAGTATCTTTTCTATTATTTTGCATTAGCATAGATGCCCTATAATTATTAATATAAAAGCTTAGAAAATTACTTTCCAAATTTCATCTGTAAGCATGAAGAATAATAGCATTATTTATTTGCCATGGCAATACTTTGAACAATGCCTAAAACACTGTGAGCATTCAATAAATGATGCTGTTATTCTTTTTCTGATTAGTGAAGTTTACAAATGTTTCCATATTTGGTAGGGCAAGCATCCTCTCATTATTTTAGTTTTCAAAAAAGGATTGGCTATTATCAGTGAATTGTCCTTCAGATGACCTTTAGAATGGTTTTTATCAAGACCCCAAGGGAGTGAGGGAAAGAATACCACTGTATAAGTTTCCCTTTCTGTTTCAGTTACCTATTGCTGTGAACGAAGCCACTACAACACTTAGTGGCTTAAAACAAGAACAATGTATTATTTCTTACAATTGTGTGGGTTAGCTAGGCTCAGCTGGGCAGCTCTTCTGCTCTGTGTTGTGTAGGCTGAGGTTGCTTAAGTCGCCATATTCAACTGGGAGCTATGCTGCAGCTGGGCTAGAAGGTCCAAGAAGGCCTCTCTCACATGTCTGCAGCCTTAGTTCTCACTGTTTCTAGGATGCCTTGAGTCTTCTCCATATAGCCTTTCTCTCTAGCTAGATAGCTTGGACTTCCTTCTAACATGGCAGCATGCTTCTATTACTGCAGAGGTAGAAGCCACAGGTTCTTAAGGCCTGGACTCAGGGTTGCACAGTATCACTTCCACTGTATTCTATTAGTCAAGGCAAGTCACAAGGCTAGCACAGTTTCAAGGTGAGGAGAAACAAATTCCACTCATCATAGAAGGGGCAATATACACATCCCAGGAGGGGAGAATTTGATGGAGTCTGGTAATTTGGACCAATGTTAGCATGGTCAGCAGTTAGAAAGAAAAGCTGGACATTGAGCAAAAGAGAGGGAGGACAAGCTGGAATTCATTGAAACCTCTGTATCTGTTTCACTGCAAATAACTGTTATCTGCTTCAGAGAGCAAGAACTGCTCCTTCACTTCCACATCTTAAATCCCATTCAGACATCTCTTTTGGCCAATTCTAACTCAGAACCATGCAGAGAAGAGGAATCTGGGAACATAGCTCTAGCTTAACTAAGCTGAAAATAGAATGATCCAGTACTCTATTCAGGAACATGGTTTACCTGTCCATTCATTTCAAGTTCCCTTTTATCCCATTTAGAGGTTTTTTTAAATAGTTTTGTTCATGTAACTCTATTTTATTCACACAAGTTTAATGAGGTTTCATTTTCTTTACTGCTTTTATGAACGGCATTTTTCCCCTATTTTTTTGTTGATTGTTGTTAGTATTTATGTAGTGCTTTTCAAAACATGTTTTTATAACTGGACAGGTTATTGAAATAATCAGTTCTCATAGCCTTTTCACCAATACAATTATATTTTGTTAGACAAATGATCATGTTCGGACATTGAGAATTTTACTTTCTTCTTTCCAAAATTTATAACTCATATTTTAAGTCTTGATACACTGGTTAGCACTGCCAAGGAGGCCCTCTGCTTGAGATTTATCCTTTATAGGCCTCCACATATCTAAAGACTACAACTGAAATAAATTTACTAAAGAGCTTATGTATGCCACTGCTGCTTGCGCTTCTGTACTCAATGATGATATAGTACAACCTGTAACCTTAAACATGCGCTTTTTCACTAACTGAATGTTCCTAGAGGACATTCTCCAGAGAAGTTTTTCTCCCCAACTCTTGCCCAATGTCCTTGAAACATAAGCCAATGAAAGATTTTGGGGATTGTGCCACTGCTGACATTGGTGATAGACAGGGTTTTGCAATGCAAGGAGGCTTGGAACAATTTTAGTGCTTAGATCCTAGAGAAGACACATTAATTACTTGAAAAACCTTTTCTGTCATATAGCATGGATGTGATAGAATTTTGTAAGCATCCATTTTCTTTCTTCTCTTCCTGTTCTAGTGCATAGCTCTGGAGGTACTTATGAATTAGAACAATGTTTGCCATGGTGCACTTGGCAGCTGAGGAATATTTTGCAAGATCAAACAATTCCTGTTATTCTAAATTTTGTATATATGTAGATCTAGATATAACATGTGAAAACTAATATAGTTCTTTACATTACTGGATGGATCTGATGTTGCTTTAATGATGGTTGAAATTGCAATGTAACTTTTATAAACTGGCAATGAAAGGAAATATTTTGTAATATTTTCCATAATGATAATTTACGATATATGACCCATTACAGTGTTTGAACATGATATGGAGAACTTACAGATGTTTCTGAATCCAAATATCACTTTAAGATTTTTGTTGATGCTTCCAGTTGCTGCTCTCATAGCAAAATGAAGTTTCTCCAAATTGAAATTGTCAAAAAAATTATCCAAGATCTACAATGACTCAAATAAGATTGTCTAATTTGATGTTACTATCAATAAAATACAAATTATTTGAAAGTCTTGACCATAGCAATGTAATTAGTGATTTCATTGAAATGAAGTAAGAGAATGAATTTACAGAATAAATCTATGATAATTTATAAATTGTGACATAATTAAAGATTACAAGTATACTAATAAATAAATCCAGTTGTCTTCAGTGTTTTGATGACTTGTAAATCATCAAAAAATCATTGGTTTACACATAGTTCTAAAAAATTATGTGTCATTAGGGCTGGTAAATAGGTGGAGTCAGGAAACAGTTTCTAGACTACAGATGCACCTGAGTCACTTTCAGTGTATGGGCTGTGATGCTATTTTGGGAAGCACCCTAAGACTGTGACCTCACTCACCTGGAGAGGGATGTATGTCAAGTTATTGGATCGAACATATTTTAACTAGCAGCTTTTCAGCTTTATTTTTAGCTTCTAATTAGTTAGTTGTATGGTACATGGGCCTCATTTTGTACCCTTGTCCCAGAACCCACAAAGATTAGAGGAAAGCCTGATCAAAACTATATTAAGGTTATGATAGTTTTAAGTCCCTGTCTTGAATCTTAATGGAAAGGCTTTTATTATTTCATAATTTCATATGATGCTAGTTATTCTGCTACTTGAGTTTGTTATTTGATTAATTTGTTAGTCAGCAGGATATTTCCTTGAGTGAATGTTTTAGGAAGCCTTCATAATTGTTATACTTTCTATAGTAAGGAATATCTTTTCTTGCTGTCACCTGTGATCTCTTGCTTGTCTATTTGATCCTTATGTCACTACCTTTTCTTTTAAAATCTTTCAATTGTTTTTATATTTGAAGAAGATATATTGATACAAATATGATTTTTTCCTGTTTCATTCAATTCATTCAATAATTACTTACTGCGAGCCTACTATGTGTAGTGTACATAACTTGGTTTCTCCTTCTTGAGTTTTTATGACTTTGTTGAAATTTAAATTCTTTTTTACTTACTATATTCATCTCTATCCTTTTCTTCTGAATCGGAGGAGAATTTCTGTAGCTGGTCTCATTCATGTTTGTGGTATTTCTGCAGTACGCAATCTGCTGTTTGCTGTCATCGCAATGTTTGTAATTCAACTCTTGCCTTTCATTTAAAAGCAATTTTTCCTGGTAGAATAGCCTTCCCTCTTTATGGATGCAATGTCCTCTAGAAGGTCTTAAAGAATATAAGTTGATATTTTAGTTATTTATTTTTAAAAAATAAATCTTTCATAGGACAATATGTGCTTTATTCCTTATTCATTCAACAAGTATTTATTGAATGTCCATTATGTGGTAGGCATTGTTTTAGGCACTGGGGATATATTAATGAGCTAAAGAGATTTTATATTAATACATGATATATCAATGAGCTAAAAGGATTCTTAAATCCCTGCCCTCAGGGAGCTTACATTCTAATGGAGGAAGAAAGGTGATCAGCAATGAATGTAATTTTTTGAAGATCACAGGATCATTCATATGTTCTATGACTTGCTAGAAAGACTCACAGGACTCAGAGGTCATTGTACTCACCGCCATGGATACACATCAGGGTCTGCAAGGGGAACAGATACATTAAGCAGAGTCTGGAGGAGTCCAGGCATGGCCTTCCTAAGTTCTCTCTCCCAGGGGTTTCAGGGTGGGAGGTGCTTGTGTCTTCCTCCAGCAATGAAATGCAGCAACACATGTGCAATGGCCTTGTTTCTGCCCAGGGAAGCCCACTTGAGACTCAGAGTCCAGAGTTTTTATTAGGGGCCAGTGATGTAGGCACTCTCTGCCTATGCAACCAGCCACATATTACCAAAATTCCAGACTTCCAGAAGGAGAGCAGGTGTTCATGGTAAATCATTCTGTTTTCACAAATAGCCTAGGTGAGCAGAACTCAGTGCCTGAGGCATACAAACCCAACTGATCAGTTAGGAAAGTAGGGAACATTCCAAAATCCAACTTCCCAGGCCCAACCATAGGCCAGGCCCCCAAACAGGCCCTTTTAAAGAACAGCATCAGACCTTCTGTGTGAACAATTTCCTGCACAATAATAAACAAATTTTATAGTTTAATATAACATGCTAAATATCATGAAAAAATAGAGCAGGGTAAGGGAGATGGTGGTTGCCAGGTGGGGAAGCAATGGGTAAATAGATTATAATTTTAAATAGTTTGTCAGGGAAGGCTTCTTTGACAAGGCATTTTATTTGAGCAAAGGCATGAAGGAGGTGAGGCAGTGGGCCATGTGGATAGCTGGAGAAAGAGCTGCCCTAGCTGTCTCACAGAGGAACACCCAGTACAAAGGCCCCATGGCAGGAGGGTTTGTATTATTCTCAAAGAACAGCAAGGAGTGTTGCTGGAGCAGAGAGTGTGGAGTAGAGATTAGGAGAGGTGATAGAAGAGGCACATTTACTGAAGAATTTCATATACTATTTTTTTTTGTTTGCTTATCCTTGGATTTTCATTTACTGAAGAATTTCATATACTATTTTTTTTTGTTTGCTTATCCTTAAATGGAGATTTCTATAGTGGGAATTACAGTTAGTTCTGCCAAAGTTTCATGGCTTTCTGATCGAAATTTTAGTCCCAAACAAAGAGGAAATTTTATATTTTTAACGTTTTTATATTGATGGATTAAAGGTTTTCTTGCCTAGAGAGTATGGAATGGGGTAGGGAGTTTTTATAGCTAGAGGCAGTAACATAGTGCATTGCCTAATTTCTATGGCAAATGTGACCTCTTTCTTTGCCCTCCGCAAGTGGGGTTTGCTCCTCCTTGTGCTTACTCCTGTTACTCTCTCTGGAATTTGTTCTAACGTTGGCCTTTGCCCCCCAAAGCTGCCCCGGGACCAGGCCTCACGTCAAGCTCATGAATTAGGAATGTTTAAGTCAGACTGGAGTTCTAGTTGCTTGAGGAAGGCAGTAGACCTGGTCTGGGAATGCGTTTCATATCTCTGCTTATTGTGTGTGTCAGTCTGGGGTTAGCTGAGACAGAGACCACTTTCTCTAACTGGCAACAGAATCTTATTGGAATCTCTTATGGCAAATCCCTTTTGAGTTTGGATATTTGCATTTTAAGAGGGCTTTTTCTGCCAGAACTGGTAAGTAGGTAACACCTAGAAACAGTCTCAAGACTAGGGATGTGCCTGCCAGCCTCCTTCAATGGGTGGTTTGTAATGCTGTTTTGGGAAGCACCCTAAGGTGGTATCCTCACTCACCTGGAGAGGGTGTTGTGATCGATAACTGATGCCTGCTGTGGCACAGGGGAAATGAGTAGACACATGCCGTCCATGTATTTGACGTCTCTGATCTAGATTTAGTGAAGGAATGACTATGATTGCAGTTGCAAGCACTGTTAAAAGCAAATAAAGGAGCTCTTTAGGAACGGGGAAGGACCCTCTTCTGGTATCCCTGAAATGGTTGCATAGAGCCACCATTGCAAAAAATCTTCAAGTTGTATATAGTACCAGTAGCAGCATAAGCTTTCTTACAGTTAGTTTGGAAAACTCAGGTTTCATATAACTGGATCCTGCCATCCCTTAATTGGGAAAGAGGTCCAAGAGCCACTGCAGCCATTAAAGAATAGTACCATGCTCAAAGAGAGGCCAATTTATACTGGTATGTAAGAGATCTAGAAGATGTCCTCAAAGACCAGAAGCATGGCTGGGATTTGTTCTAGATGGCTATAGTTAGAAGGCACTTGCAAGAAATTTGAGTTAGAACATTTCTGGGACCAGATGTTTATGGAAACTTAAGTAAGTGCTTAACTCTTAAGTAACTCTATATGAGACTCCTCTTAAGGGTGGAGACTCTGTGTTACCTTTAGTCCCAAGGCCTCTGTGGGCCCTCAATATGCATTTATTAAATGGCAAGATCTTGTCGGCCAATCCTATGGCTACTAAGCTCCAAATTATTCACTTGGTTCAGGCATTTTTTCACATAAAGAGCTTAGAAGTATGCTATGGAAAGATTGTTGCTCCCAGGTCAGTCTTTTTAGGCACATTGATAAATTACATAGCATCATTATTTTCAAGTCTGAAGGCCCTCATCGGAAATCTCTGGAAAATAATGTATTCCTTCCAGGGAAGTTATGAGGGTTAAATGAGATAATTCAGTTTCCAAAGGCACTTTGTTAGAACATAATAAATGGTGAGTTTCCTTTTCTCCTTTCAAACATGACAACTTAAGAAAAAATATAGCATAATCTCGAAGATGAGATAAGGTAATAAAATTCAAAATGGCTTTTGAAGTTTATTAAAGTTGAGTATTCTTGCCTAGATATAGTTTGCTTTTTTGGTTTGAATGTAGCTTAAATCAAGGTAAGAATCAATCCAAACAACTTTTTCGATTAATTTTGGCACAAATAGAGCTAGTTTGCTCGTTACATTATTACTGTCTGGAATCCTTTTTCTAGTTTAGTTTATGACTCTGGGAGAAGCTTTTTCGTCTGATCTAATGTGCTGTTTGAGAAATATTAGACTTGAGTGAATTTCAGAGAAGAATTCTGTGAATTTGACTATTAGTTCTGTATTACTCTTAAAAAATAAAGACATTGATACATATTTAAATCCTTAAGATAATTAGAATTATTCACTATCCCTAACTTTTGTAGGATCGTCAGAAGATTATAATAGTAATGAAATAAAGTTCTTTCAGTTTTTATGTTATAGACACCATATCCATTTCGTTACTTCCAGGTAGGAAAATACAACAAAAGCTGAATGGCAGAATTTCTATAGGCATTGTGTAGCTTCTAAAAAATATTTTTCGTTCTTGGAACCATCATTTGGACTAATTTTTACTGAGTTCCTCATTTGTATATGTATCAGACAACAAGAAGTGAATTATTCAGAAAAGAGAAAAGGAGGATTATTCAGTTTTAATGAAGCTTATTTCCAAAAATTTATAGTTGTCTCCACAGAAGTTACATTATAAGGGAAAAGGCCAAAATTAATTCATGAATGAGAAATTAAAAAGTCTACCAGAATGATATTGCTAATTCATAAACAAAGTACTAAACACTAAAGATTTTTAAGTTTTATTTAAAAACTACTCCCTGGATTTTTAAAGCCTCTAGCATTTATTTCAAATCTGAAATTTTAGCAGTTTTGACACTTAGTTGAGCTCTAATTTTTTTTTTTATATTTGAAAGTAGTGTTCTTCTTCTTTTCTTTTTTTTTTTTGAATAAGCCTCTGGCGACATCAGCCTGAATAGGAATACAGTAGAAATAAATTGACTTCATCTTTAAAAATCTCAAAGGACTTAAGATACCCACAGTTGAAAAATGTGTTAAAAGAAGGAAGTATTTTCTTCAATTTGTAAAAACGGCCAGTTTGAAATTATGCTTTTAAGAAACAATTCTAATACTCATGATGAATGTGAAACAGTATAATTGAATGCAAAATTGATATTGTATTAGAATATCGAGAGACTTCTTAAAATGATTGTAAGATTACCTAATAGGATCTCAGTGTTTCACATTAAATTTCTGGAAATTTTGATGAAAAGGTCAGCAGCTGCCGTCAGGAAATCTCTAAAGCACATACGATTTCTATTATGTTATGTTATAAAGCTTCTCAAAGCTGCCACACTTTTTAAATCCCTGTGAACGGGCCCGAACCAGCTGCAGTCAGAGCTGTGAAGCATTGTAGGTGAAGTTCATATTTACTGCCCAAGAATTTACATATTTGGTGTCTTTTCACATTCTTGAGGTGAATGCCCCCCAACCCCCATTTAATTATAAATATACTGTGGTCATATGTAGCCTTCTATATAAAAACCTGTATACAGATAAAGGGTAGAGAAGAGATAGCTCTAAGTTTATTTAAACAAGTAAACTGGTGATTTTGTATGTCTTTGACTGAGAAGTTGAAAAACAAGTTTTCTTTGCTGCTCTCAGTGATCACAGAAGGCAAGTATCTAAAAATACAGGTTCCTACACTTTGCATCAAGTTATTAGTTGCTCTTATAATATTTTCAAGAATTACTGAGCCAAAGACAGGCCTTGTACGTTACCTAGTCCGATTTCTTTCTTTATAGAAATGATGGCGGTGGGTGGTTGATGGGCAAAGCTGGACTGGACCCTGAGGCCCAGAAATAATGCAGTTTTCCCAGCCTCGCAGGTGCAGTGTCAGTGGAAGTCCGAAATCCAGGCTGCCAAAATGCGAGCACAGAACTCAGCCTATGAAGAGCAGAGTATCATGTACTGAGCAAGTGCACAGGCTCTGGAGTTAGAGCTTCTGGGTTTAATTTTGGCTCCAGCTCAGCCCTTGCTGTTTACTTAACCAATGCCTCAGTACCAGTGCTTACCTCCCAGCTTGGTGGGAAGACTAAATGAGCTCAGTGAAGCTTAAGATAGCCTGTCATGGTGAGCACACATAGATAGACGTTAATAACACCAGTTGCCTTGAGGAGGCTGGTCTGCTCTGCCTGTGACTTATATTTAGAATCATTTCCATGATTAGTAGTTTCAGCCCATGCTGTAGTGTTTTACTTTTTCAGTCCATTAGAGAGGTTCCTATTGACCCTGACTTGACCCATGAATAAAATACCTTTAGACCCACCATAAAAAGAAGCATTGGACTATATGTCGCTGGTACTTGTATATATTGAACTGAAGTTCATATATGTCAGTTCTTTCAGCATAGGGTAGAGAGTTCTTTGGAAGGATTCTTGCTGCCCGTTTCCAGGGAAACAGCTATTTAGTTTACTTGATATTTCCCAAGTGGACCCTATTAGGGTGGTGAAGGAACACTTCATTTTGTTTCTCTTGCACCTCCTAATTGCTGCTGCTGCTGAAACAGCTACATACCCCCGAACCTGCTTCTGGTTGAAGAGAGCTGGGTAGCTAGGACTAGAACTACATATTTGTTCTTTCTCTTTTGGTTGGCAGCCATTTCATCTCTACATCTATGTTAACCCGTAAACGTCTTGTTTTAGGAATTATTCAAGTGTTTCCAGAAATGTAGTACTATGATTTTTTCCCTGATGGCTGTGAGTTATAGTTGACGTGAATGCTGAATTGTTTTAATCTTGACATATTCAAAGATGTTCCATTGCGCCACCTCAGTGAATTACATTACTCATCTGACAGAGGAATTTTTTAAAGAAATACTGCCCCCTTGTGTTACAATATGGTACACTTTTGAATGTGAGTAATCTAAGAAAGAAAAGCTTGTAAATTCTCTTAATTCTCCTTACGCATAGCAGATCTCACTTAGAAAGAACATTAAATAGTGTATTGTGTATAATACTTTTTTACTCATTAACAAGTAGTAACAAAAAAACAAACAGGATGCCTATTTCTTTTATCTAGTATTAAAAGGAGAAGCTTAAATGTTGCATTTTAGAAAGATTATAATCTATCTTTGGTGAAATTTTTCTGTGTCTTTGTTTTGGTCGTCACACACTATTGTACCTGGAAGAAATACCACTACCGCGTTAATTGATTTGTAAGAGTGCTTTACAGATGACAAAGGACTTTTGCTCATGTGACCTCATTTAGTCCTTAGATCAACTGTGGGAGGAAAGGTATTACTATTGTTCTTCCCACTTTATAGAAGAAAAAAATCAATATAAGGAAAGTTGAATAACTTACCCAAATTCATACAGTTAGAAAGTGTAATTGGTAGGGACATAAGGAAAGTAATGTACCCAACCTCATATAATTAAGATCTTCTGACCTTAAAAGCTGAGCCTTTTCTACTATAAAGCATTGACTACTAAGACATTCAAGTGAGTACAGCAGTCATACTGTTCAAAATGTAGAACTGGAATTTTCAAATCATTAATCAAACTGAGGTTCTGTTGCAATTTCATACTTCCACATTCTGCGCTTATCTCTTTGTTTTATGAAACAGCATTAGATTGCTATTCATGTCATTGGTAAATTTAATTTGTGGGTTAGTCAGCATTGTGAAAGAATGCCAAAAAAGAAAAGAAGAGTCAAATGGGCTTGCTTGTATTCTGTAATTGGAAGTCTGTTTTATAGTTCAAAAAAATCACTGCAGCTGAAGAAGTTACTCCGAGGGAAATGTACCTGTAAAGTATGCTAAAATAACACACAAATCAAGTACTATGTAGCTAAAAGGTTTTTTTTGGTATTTGAACAATGAATAAATAAATTCCCATGGTTAAACTTTCTAACAATATGGGAAAAGGAATTAAGAGGTAAGGATCTTTTCTCCCTAACAAAATCCCATTTTTTCCCCCAGAAGTAAACACTGTTAGCAGTGTGGTATACATTCTCCGGCCTATTTTCTGTCTATTTACATATATTTGCATGCATATGGACAAAGCTACTATTTGCTGAGGTCATGTATAGGATCTTTTTGTAAGTATTCTGTTTACTGCTTTTTTCACTTAAAAATATATTGGAGATCTCTCCGTAAAAATGCATATAGATTGTCCTTACATCTTTTTAATTGCTGCAAAGCAATTCATCATTTTAATATTGATAGATACGGCTAACATGGCCTCAGAAAAGTTATTATGTGTTTGTATTTTGACAAAGCTTGCAGGACTGTCCATTTTCAACACTCCCCTCAAAGCTAAATCATATTAATATTTTATTTTTTCCAATGGGTTGGGTGAAAAAATTATTTTATTATAGTTTATATTATCCTGATTACTAGTGAGGTTGGGAAACTTAACATCTTTTTGTCATTTTTATTTTTTCTTCTAAGACTTGCTTGTTCATATCTTTGTCCCTTTATCTTTTGAGTTTTTTGTCTTTTACTTATTGGTTTGAAGGAATTCATTTACACTTAGGTTTTAATCTTTTGTGTTTTATATATTGTAAATACTTTTCTACTTAAAAGACGTTTCTGTAGTCCTTTTTTGGAGTTATACATTTGAAGTTATGTATTTTTAAAATTTAAATATGTTAATCTCTCTCTTTATAAAGACTGTGTTTTTGTGTCTCTTAAAAAGATCATTCTCATTTCATGATTATAATACTATTGTCTGGAGCTTTTATGCTTTGTGGTTTCATTTGCTTCCCTTCCCCTTAAATGAATGGCTAATGGTCCAAATAATATTTATTAAATAGCTTACCTTTTCCACATTGATTTGAAAATGGTACTAGTATCTCAAGGTCCAAATTACTGTAGTTTTAAAACATATTTTTATATTTAGTGGGGCAAGTCTGTATACTTTGTTCTTTTTCAAAAGTTTTTATTACACTACTCAAGTGCTTTTTTCTTTCCATATGAATTTTACAATCAGACTATTTGGTTTTATAAAAGATCCTGTTGAAATTGTATTGATTTTGTGTCAATTGTTATATTAATTGGGTGAGACATTACATATTTAAGATGTTATAAGTCTTCCCATCCAGGAATTTTGCACATATCTATTTATGTTTTTGATGCAATGGATAGCTAATTGTAAAGAAAAGTTAGGTATTAACCTCATATCACACTCAAAAATAAATTTCAGATGGAATAAAGAGGTAAATAGAAAAGTGATGTGATATGTCTTTATATTTCTTATTAGAATCTTTCTTAGGTATCTTATTTTTTTTCTATTGTCAGTGGAATCTACTTTTCTATATTATTTTATCATTGATCATTGCTGGTATATTAGAGATCTATTTTTAGTGTTTGTAGTTTGATCTTGTATTGGCCCCCTACAGAACTGTATTAGTACTAATTATTTCTCAGCTGATCTTCGGAGAATCTATTATTTCCTCCATAAATAATGATATTTGTCTCTTCTTTGCAGTATCTTTTTCTTTTTCTTATTGCTTTGGGGACTTCTAGTGCAGATTGTAGAGCGGGGCTGCTCGATGACATTCGTGCTTTTTTCTTGACTTGAATAGAAATGTTTCAAATGGTTATCATTAAATTTCAACTTTCCTATAAATATACTTAACTTTGTTAAGGACTTTTAATTTATATTTTACTAAATATTTTTACAAGAAATTTTATTAAGCCTTTTCTTGACAAGATTACCTGATTCATGATTACATTTTTTGGTCCTATGTGATAATATAATGAATTATATTAATGGATTTGTTAAGTTGAACCACCCTAGCATTTCAGCAATAAAACTCAAATGATCAAGATAGATTCTGTTTAATCTACACTTTTGGATTTAGTTTGCTAATAATTTACTTACCACATTTGCACCTATGTCCTTAAGTTAGTTTTCCTTTTTTGAGCTATCTTGTTCAGTCTTGGCAGCACAGTAATATCTTTGTAGAATGACTTAGAGAATACTTTAAAAAGCTATTTATTTTATGCTCTGAAAGGAAAACTTACGTGTATAGTGATTATTTATTGAAGATTTGGTAAAATTGAATGTTCTTCCTTCTTAAGAGGTAGATATTTGACCACTTTTACAGTTTACGCTATGAGTATTGGCCTATTCAGAATTTCTTCATTAGGTTTGAATAATTTTAGCAATGTGTATTCATCCAAAAACTTATTCAGGCATAGATGATCAATTGTAATAAAGTGGTGTTATATAGCATTTTATTGCTATTTCAAGTATATTTTTTATTTCTGTAGTTTTATTTTCTTTTGCATTTGTGACATTATTTTGATCATATCTGCAAAGATTTTAAAATTTTATCTTATTTCCCCTTTCAAAAAGGTGCTTTTGGTTGTATTGATGAAATTATTATTTTTATTTCTATTTTTTATCTTTATTAATTCCTTTCTTTTACTTGTGTTGGAACTTGTTCTTACTTTTCGTTGGTTTTAGTTATTGGATTTTTAATCTTGATTCATTTATTTTTCATTCTCTTAATTTCCAACAAGTACAATTAAGGCTGAGTATCTTCCACATATTGTACTTTGACATACATCCCACAGATTTTGGTATGCAGTGCTCTTATTTTTTATTTATTTCTAAATTAATTTATGGTCTCTATTTCTTTCCTTTCTTCCTTCTTTTTTCTTCCTTCTTTCTTTCCTTCTCTCCTTCCCTTCCTCCTTTCCTCTTTTCTTCCTTCTTTCCTTTCTCTTTCTTTCATTCACTCTCTCCCTCTTCCCCCTCTCTCTCTCTCTCTCCCTCCTCCCTCCATTTCTTTTCTTTCTTTCCTTCTCTCCTTCCAACCATCTATCCTTTCTTCCATGTCCCTCTATCCTCCTTCCTTCCCTCCCTCCCTCTTTTCTTTCTTTCTTTCTTTCTCTCTCTCTCCCCTTCCCCCTCCCTCTCTTCCCTTCTTGCTTTCTTCCATCCTTCTTTCCTTCTTTCCTTAGACTGAGGGATGCTTATTAGGGAGTGCCTTTGGGATCACATCTGCAGAAGGGGAGGGAAAGGAAACAGGAATGACTGGAGGGAGCAGTTAAGCTTCAGTGCTGGTCTAATGACAGCCTTGGCTGATCCCACTGGGAGCTAAGTGGCCTGCCAGAGTTGTCCCAAGTCTGTCCAAAACGACTGAACCTTTATAACACTGCCTTGATCAATCATCAGATATAGGCTGCTCTTTGACTTTGAATAAAGTGCTTCTCTTCAACTGGGGCACTCCCTGGAGGGGCTGATAGATGAGTGCTCTCTGCTGATAGCTCTCCAGCTGTTGAAGCCACCAGCCCTTTGAAAAGGACGCTGCATGGTGCTTCACCATGTCCACCACAGTTTTCCACATTCTTTGCACTTTCTCTGCTCACCATTCCTTCTCATACCTTCTCCTGGGGTCATTTTGTTCGTGAAGTGCATCCTTAAGAATTTCCTTGGTAAGACTATGTTTAATTTCTCCCCCATTCTTAAACTGGGTACAAAATTCTAGCTAAGTGTTTTGTGTTCTTTCTTCCCGACACTGAGGATATGATTTCATTATCTTCTCACTTCCATTGCTACTGTTTAGAAACCTGTCAGTTTAATTGTCATTCCTTTTTATGTAATCTCTTTTCTTTCCGGCTGCTTTTAAGATTTTTTGTCTTTAGTGTTCTGCTGTTTCATTCTGATATGTCAAGTGAATTTCCTTTTATATTTATCCTGCTTGTGTTGTCCTGTATGCATCTACGTCCTCTCCATTTAAACAAAATTTCCAGACACACGCTACATCTTTTCATTCTGTTATCTCTGCCCTCTGTTTCTTCTCTCTCTGTTTCTTGTATTGCTATCCCTCACTCTCTCTGTTTTTCTCTCTTGATAACTTTAAATTTTGATATAAATTCAGATCCCTAGAAGGTTGCAAACATAGTAAAAATCACTCTTGTGTACCCTTTACCGGGCTTCACTAGTAGTTTATATTTTGGCCCATTTGCTTTATCATTAGTACTCTCTCTTTATGTGTGTGTATATATGTGTGTATTTCATTACTACAGCTACACAAAACATTTTTTCCAAAACTTACTGGCATTAAAAACCATTTATTATACAAACGGATTCTAGGTCAGGATTTTGGTAGGGCACAGTGGGTATGCTTGCTTCTGCTCGTGATGTCTGGAAGACTCAAAGGCTGGATGCTGGAATCACCTGCAGGTTTGTTCACTCACATGTCTGCCGGTTGATGTTGACTGAAGGCTGGTGGAAACTCAGTTCCTGTCCACTTGGGCTTCCCCATGTAGTTTCTCTCTCTTTGTCTAAGGAATTGAGTCCTTTTATCTTGGACTTATTAATGTCATCTTATTTTATGTTTTTCTATTTTCTTTTTTCCCTCTTTGCTTTTTCTTTCTCTGTCTGCCTTTTGTGGATTAATTGTGTTTTAAGTAAACCTTTCAGAAAAACTTGCTCTGGCTATTTGAAAGTTACACGCTCCATTTATTTTCTTTTGGAGGTTGTCCTAAATTTTTTGGAGACATATGAAATCAGTGCATAAGCTCATGGTCTTCTAACAAGGTGTAAGATTAATCTAAAGAGAAACTTGAGCACTTTTACTTTCCCATTTTCTCTCCCACCTCCTATTACTAATGTTAGGATCATCTGGTATTATAGACCAGATTTTCCATAATTCTATTTGTGTTATGCTTCAAGAATTATTTTGGTTACATTAAGTATGTGTATTCCACGCAATTTTAGAAGGGTAGATAAAATGGACAAGCAGCCTGAAATCCAAAACAGCATTCTCAGGAGTCATTTCTAGGCCTGGTTTGCCCTAGCGAATGGATGTCCTCCATGGCAGAGAGCCTGATGGATGGAGCAGGAGCTTTGACTTCACCCAGTTACCTAGATCAGTGCCTCATGGCTCCAGCCTCCTATTTTCCCCTCAAGTATCTCTGGGGAGAATATTCTCTTCGGTAAACTGTGCAGGCTTCCAGTCACATTTGTAGGTGCCAAGACACCTCATGGCTCTATATCCTCTGCTGGGTTCGCTTTATTTCATAGAGAGACAGAAATTTTAGAGAGAAGTGTTGTTCTTTATAAGCGTTTGATTGAGAGTAGAAAACTATACCACAATTAGAAACTAAAAGTTATTTTAGTAACAATGTGATAAGAGCTCAATTTGTTTACTCCTGTGTCCTCAATGTTATCTTAAGAAAACTTCTTAAAATCTATCAGTCTTAGTTTTCTTATAGGTAAAATTAAAAAAAAAAAAACCCAACAACCTACCTTTCAGGGTTGTTATAAAGATTAGAAATAATGTTAAGCACAAAGCATGGCACAAAGTAGATGCTCAATAAATGGTGGTTGTTATTATTATATCCCTCATTCTAGTATCATTTTTCCCCCATGAAGCTCTTAGGGTTATCTACTGTCCAGACTTTAATAGCTGAGAGTCAATCTGTTGAGAAAATACTGGCCTAGCGTGTGTGTGTGTGTGTGTATGAAATTCGTAAACACTTGGTCTAGAGATGAGCGACTCTTCTCTAGTCTAAGACTTTAAAAATTATAGAATCATGGTGGGGACCTTGAATTCAAGAGAGAGGCAGCAAAATAGCAGGCTTATCTTCTCCTCTTATATTTTCCCATGTTCAGTCATTTTAATGTCATCATCATGATTTTTGCTTTCTATACCTGACACTTATATTATTGTTATTATGTAATATTTCTTTAAATTGACCTTAATTCAACTCACTTATTTTATTTCACCTTATCTTAATCAATAATACCCCTGAAAGTATAGGTATGACATGCCATATATATACATATATATATATACATAGTTGGCATGATATATATATATATATAGTTAGCATTATATTATATATAATATAAAATACTTTTTATTTTAGTGGTTCTATATATGTGAAATAATCATTAAAATAAAAATTATCCTTTTGTATATCTTGTAAAATCATATTACAGCCTATTTTATCAGCGCTGCGCTTACCGTGGGAAGCTCTGTTCGGATGGGTGCAGTGCTCACTCTCCCATTCTGTGTTTTGTTGTGGGCTTGAGAATCCAACTCAGCAACTAGCCAGCTCCCTCCCTCCCCGTTCCTACTTGCTGTTTATCCTACCACCCATTTATTCATTGATCTATGACTTAGTGCCCTGAACTGTGCTTGGCAGTGGTAGTAATTGTTGAATAATGAACTTCATGCTTTGCAGAAATGACTTGAGGCCTCGTTTCTATTTACATTTTAGCTAGTCCTTAAAAATATGGCAAACAAGTAGAGATCACAATTGTGTCGCGTACATAGTATTCTCAGTTTATCTGAAAATAATATGCTTAGATAGGAGAAAATCCAACCATGTTATATGTTTTCTTTTTTACAGAGGATACTAAGACTCAATTACATGAAGTAATTTATTACCAGTGACCTCAGAGTAATTTAGTCCTAGAACTTGATTTTGAACCCAGGCTACTTGACTACTAAGTCGAATCCAAAATATTTGGGGATATTTCCCAGTCTCCAGCTTGGTGATTAGGAGGATGGATGGGGAATTTTGCTGCCTATTGTGTATTATCCATCCTCCTTCCTTTCTGTCTGCAACACAATTCCCGTTCCATGTGCTCAGACACGTACACCAATACTCTGGGGAATTGAATCAGAGACTATGTTTGTAATTACACTGTAATTTGGAATAGGTACAAAAGTACACTCTGGCTTATTTTTACAATTTAGGGTGGTACATATTTGAATATTTTGCAGTTTAGTAGAAAGATTATAAATTTTCTACTTGTATCATTTGTATTAGAGAAACACAGCCTGTTCTGTCCATGTAGACTACAGTGGGCAAGTTTGGGTTTCATAATCAAATAAGGATTGCATTAAGACCTCCAGAAAAAAAAGATATTTCATTAACTTTGTATTCAAAAGCTCTTTTATACAAGATGGTTTATAGCTGGCGAAAGATACGAGGTTCTGATTGAAAAGCAATCAGATGAGAGCAGTCTGCACGTAGCAGTACTGTAATCTGATAAGCTGTTCCCAGCTTACCCCTGCTGAGCACAGTGGACAGGGATACAGTTCTCCTAGGCAGAGCTGAGCTCTAGTTTATTCTAATGCCAAGGACAAATTCACGCGGCAGCTTTCAGCATAGGGAGTTTAAGCAGGAACCATCTTCTGAAAAATATGTAAAATTCCTTCCTTCCTTTCATTGATTAACCTGATGCTCTTAGTTTTCACAAAGGTCTCTGACGATTGGAATATTACTGAAAATTATGGCTTAAGGCTTTTCTCCAGAATATTCATGACAGGTGAACAGAATACGTTGTTTCTGAAAGTGAGAATCAGAGCTACCCCGCTGAAACAGAGGTTTGTCTTACATCCAGCCCCTCGTTTTACGTTCGCTGCGTTTGTTGCAGGCACAGGTGTGGGTTTGCCCTGCTCCCTCTCCATCCCTCACTCACACGCAGGTGCTTGTGTGAGCGCACGTTCTCCTCCCCTCCTCCCGCCCCTCCTCCTCCTTCGCTTTCTCCTCCTCCTCCTTCTTCTTTTTTGGTTTTTTGGCCCTTAATCCTTATTTTAGGTTCCCCCTGGCCTGGGACCTGCCACTTATGACCCACACAGGTCAGTGGTAAGCCCTCAACTACCCAAGTCTTACATGTCTATGCTCCCTTTCTCTGCAGCTTCTTTTCTTTTGTCAGCACATACTTTAATAACAGACCTGTTTTGTAACTCAGCTCTCAGAGTAGGTGCTCTCAGTTTCCCCGATGGCAATCAGTTGATCTTCTAAATGCACTGCTACTGACATGCTAAGGACTGTGCTGTGCACTTCTATGTGCGAATTTATAATCTAACTTCTGGAAATGGGATATGTTCATCAGAAAGTGAAAGGCTAGAGGAAGTTACTTTAGAAATTTTGCATAGTCTGATGATATCCCTCACGGCACATTGTATATATGGCCCCTGGTAACTGTGGGGTGTATTGCATTGACTGCATGAAAATTGCCCTAAGAAATTGGATCAGATGTTATTCATAGAAAGAGTCTCTTTCCTCTTCCTCTTCCTTCTTTTCCTTTTTCTTCTCTTCCTTTCCCCTCCCCTAGCATTCATTATTTTCCCATAATTCCCATAATGTTTTCTGAATTATATCACTGCTTAAACTTTTATATATCTTCACTCTGGCTATGGATCACCTCTTTTAAATTCTGAACAATTTTCCAGCTTAGTTTTCTTGGTTTCCTATCTTTATCCTCAGCTCTTCTCTGATATTTATTTGATTTAAATATATTATTTTAAAGGTCTGAAGTGTTCACCGTAACCTATTAATGTTGTCAAGTCAGTCTGTGATGGAATTCATATAGATAGCAAATGTAGGTAATTGCATTAAAAAATATGATATTAATTATTTTTTTCCCCCATAAATCTGGATAATTTCCTTAATGTTCCATTTTGATTTTTGCTTGTAGGGGAAACATCGGGTATAAAACCTAAGAATTTTAAGAGGCTGTATGGCACTGAGATGCCAAATCTATCTGTGAACACACCAATTTTAGGCTTAGGGAAATAAGATTTTTTTAAATTAGCTAGAGCAGTTACTATAATTTAAATTTATGCTACTAAGATGTTCATAATAATATTTAGAAGAATATTTAAAATATGATAATAAATAGTAAAAATTATTATTTAAAGTATCAAGACTTTGGAAGCATTCCACATGCTTAATATTGAATGGGAGGTTAAGGAAATGATATATTTACTGTGTGGAATATAATGTTACCTTTAAATTGTTTATGAAGAATTGTGTTTTTTTTTTAGGAAGATTGGCCCTGAGCTAACATCCATGCCACTTTCCTCTTGTATATGTGGGATGCCTGCCACAGCATGGCTTGATAAGTGGTGTGTAGGTCTGTGCCCAGGATCAGAACTGACAAACCCCGGGCTGCTGAATCGGAGCACACAAACTTAACCGCTGTGCCACCAGGCTGGCCCCTATGGAGAGTTTTTATTCCATGTAAACTACTTATATGTAGTAAGTGAAAACAGCTAAATGATGGATAACTGATTTAAAATTCATGAAAAAAAATGAGAAAGAAACATGCCAAAATGTTAAAAGTAGTTGTCTTTTGCTGATATTGCCCTTGGCTTTAATATTTTACTTTACACTTGAAATGCTCAACAAGTATGTTTGTTGGTTTTTTAGTACATTCATAATGGCCTGGTAAGAGACCGAAGTCCTAACTCCTACGTGGTTAGGAATTGAACAGCTTTTCAAGTGATTGGTCAAAAATCAGGTTTTATAGGGGCTGGCCTGGTGGCACAGTGGTTAAGTTCACACGTTCAGCTTTGGCGGCCTGGGGTTCACCGGTTCAGATCCCGGGTGTGAACCTACACGCCACTTGTCAAGCCATGCTGTAGCAGGCGTCCCACATATAAAGTAGATGAAGATAGGCATGGACGTTAGCTCAGGACCAGTCTTCCTCAGGAAAAAGAGGAGGATTGGCAGCAGATGTTAGCTCAGGGCTAATCTTCCTCAGAAAAAAAGGAAAATCAGGTTTAATAGTTGTAACCATCTTTAAAAGAGATTAAGATTCTATATAGCAATCCATAAAAATGAGAGCTACTTCACTGATTATCAAGACTGAAGGAGATACTACAAGCTTCTTATAGCAAATGCCCTCTTGTTTCAAACATTGATGCTTACATTTGGAAATAACTCATTAGCCTTTGTTTTTCTCTGTGACATTGAATACATACTACGGAACACACCGATTTTATGTGCTGTAGTTCTGAGTTTTGACAAACTCATTCACCCATGTAATCTAACCATATAACCCTGTTAAGATACAGAATATTTCCGGTATCCCAGAAGCTTTCTTCGTATCTCTTCTCAGTCCGTCTTCACACTCCCTGAAGCAATGGCTGCTCTGAAGTTTTTCACCACAAATTATTTTTGCCTGTTCTAGAAAGTCATATAAGTGCAAACATATGGTAGGTACTCTTGCATGTCTGGCGTCTTTCACTCAGTGTTATTTTTGAGATTCATGCATGCTTTTGTGTGTGTCAGTAATTTATTCCTTTTTATTGCTGTGTAGTATTCCATTGTATGAATATACCACAGTTTGCTTATCCATTTATTGTTGACTGACATTTGGGTTGTTTTTAGCTTTTGACTACTATGAATAAAGTTGCTAAGAATATTCTTATATAAGGCTTTTTGAGGATACATATTTTCACTTGGATAAATATTTAGAAGTAGAATTGCTGGGTAATATGGTGAGAGCTTCTTCAACTTTTGAAGAAACTACCAAATCGTTTTCCAAAGTGATTATACGGTTTTACACTCCCACCAGCGATGTGGGTTAGTTCTGACTTCTCTACACTTTCATCAACATTTGGTGGTGTTAGCCTTTTTATGTGGAGCCCTTCTAGTGAGTGTGTAGTAGTATCTTATGGTGGTTTTAATTTGCATTTCCCTAATGACTAATGAGCGTCATTAGCATTTCTATTTTCCTTGTTAAGCATCTAAGTCTTGTCAGTTTTTTTAATCATATTGTTTATCCTTTGTCAAGTATATGTCTCATAAGTATTTTTTCCAAGTCTGTGGCCAGTCTGTTCATTTCTTAAGATATTAATTGATGAATAGAATTTTTAATTTTCAGAAAGTATAATCTATCAATTTTTTAATGGCTAATGTTTTCAGTGACCTGAGAAATTTTCCCTACCTCAAGGTTGTTAAAAGTTACGTGATATTTTCTTTTAGAAGCTTTATTGTTTTAGTTTTTGTGTTTTGGTATATAGTCCGTATCAATTTAATTTTTATATGTGGTATAGATTAGGAGGTATGACTCTTTTCATATGGATATCCAGTTGTCCGGCACCATTTAGTGAAAAGAGTTTACTTTCCTTTTGGCACTTTTGTCAAAAATAAATTGATCATATAAATATGAGGTTATTTCTGTGTTCCACTCCATTGAGCTGTTTGCTTAGCGGACACCAAAACCACACTGCCTTGATTACTGTAGTTTTGAAATCAAGTAGTGGGAATCTACTTTGTTAAGATTCATTTTTTATGGCCAAGCGTGTAGTTCCGTGTGGACCTAAAAAGACTATGTGTTCCTTATTTTTTGTGATATCACTTAGGTTAAGTAGATATTGTTTTTCAAAGTTTTTATCCTTACTGGGTTTTTTTCCAACTATTTTTTTCTACCAAATACTGATAGATAGGAATGTTGGTCTCTTGCTTTAGCCATTCTGTTAGTATATTGTGTATCTTATTGTGGTTTTAATTTGCATTTCCGTAATGACTAATGATGTTGAACATCTTTTCATGTGCATATTGGCAGTTTTTCTTCTGTATCATTGTAAGGAAAACTTTGTGTTTGTGAATGAGAAGAACCCAGTGGCCTCAATTTTCTTACTTTCCATTAATATTTTAGCTCCCTGCCATCCTCAGCCGAAGGTGCATTGGAGTGATGCTGCCAAAGAAGAAATAAAAGAGGAAGCTTTATGCTGATGTAGAATTAATTTATAAAGCCTGGGGTGGAGAATTTAACCTTTGTGCACAAGACTCCCTTCTGATTAACAGATGGTTTTAGATCCTGCATCCTCAGGAGATTGGATCCTATTATAGCAGGTGTAAAACTCACTGCTCTGGGTGCATCTCTGTAGAGTTCAGGTCTTAAAGTCTGCCATTCTCTTCCAATAAATCCTGTGGTTGCTCAGATTTTTAACATAAAAATATAGAATGAGCTCATATTACAGAGTGGTTTGAATTATTTTTACAACATAGTTTCTTTGAACAGTATGTTCGTTCTCTGTGAGATTTTTTTATTGGAAGATGTTAGATACTTGAAATTATCTAAAGTTTACATGGTGCTATTGTAACAGTGTAAATTAGAGCTTGTGAGATGCGTTTTCTGCTTTCATGAGGCTAGTGCTCTTCAAATAACATTGAGCACCAATGTATTCATTTTGTAGTCTTTCCTATAACCAAACTTGCATGCACACGAACACAAAAGTTATAAAAATAAAATTCTATGAAATTTTAAGCTTTCCTAGTAGAGACAATTTTCTAGATATATTTACTCTTTCTCTCTGTCTTTGTGTATATATCTGTATATATCTACTGAGTAACCTTAAGCAAGTAAACCTGATATGTAGGCTTGACTTTCCTTTTTATAAAGTAGAATAGTATTAATCTCATTGCAGAAAATTCTTGTGACAGATCATAAAATAACAGTATGGAACATTTATGTGATAGAGTTTATTAGCTTAGACAGAGCTGGGTCTCTCATAGAGTTTTATGAGGAATCTACCGCAGGAGTTTTCAGGACATGGGACAAATGATCATAAATATCAGAGTAAGTCTGAGGACCCTGAAATTGGAACCCAGTATCATCCATGATTTTTTTCTTTTTTTGGGGAAGATTAGCCCTGAGCTAACATCTACCAACATTTCTCCTCTTTTTGCTGAGCCATCATCTGTGCCCATCTTCCTCTATTTTATATGTGGAACGCCTGCCCCAGCATGGCTTGATAAGCAGTGTGTAGGTCTGTGCCTGGAATCAGAACTGGTGAATCCCAGGCCGCCAAAGTGGAGCACACGAACTTAACCGCTATGTGACCGGGCTGGCCCCTCATCCCTGATGTTTATGGGAGTTCAGGAGCTTTGCGTGAACAAACTTTTATCCTGGCCATGAAAGAGGTCCAGCCATCTACAGGCATGTCCAAAGAAAGAGGCTGAGTGGACAGATGCCACATTACAGGGGAGGGCAAAGGAAACTGTGAAAGAAAAATCAGAAACCAGATCTAAGGAGTCTGACTAGACTTTCTGAGGTTCTGAGAGTTAGGAAGAAGCTGTAGTTCAGGATAAATGGAGAAGCTGTTCTTGAGCACTCCCTGACTCCAATCTTCTCTGACTTCCTCTCAAAAGTCTCATTGTATCCTAGGGAATGTACTAAGTGATAAAAAGAGGGCATTGTATTCTTTGAGGCCCTCTGCAAGAGCTGGGCATTAGGAAAGCAGGTCAGAGAGAGACCAGAGGGTGTGCTGCAGAGGGTGGGCATCTGTATCAGCAACAATGGAAAAGGAAAAGTTGCAGAGGGGACGCTCGAGACCCAGCTTGAGTCAGGGCCATACTGAGGGTGACTGTATTAGTTTGCAAGGGCTGCCATAACAAATGTGACAGACAGGGTGTCTTAAACAGCAGAATTTTATTTTTCTCATAGTTCTGGAGACTAGAAGTCCAAGATCAAGTTGTTGGCAGATTTGGTTTCTCCTGAGGCCTCTGTCCTTGGCTTGCAGATGACCATCTTCTCCTGTGTCTTCACGTGGTCTTTCCTCTGTGTGCATGCAACTTCTGTGTCCTAATCTCCTCTTCTTATAAGGACACCAGTCATATTGGATTAAGGCCCGCCCCTATGAGCTTACTTAACTGTAATCACCTCTTTAAAGGCCCTGTCTCCAAATACAGTCACATTCTGAGGTACTAAGGGCTAGGACTTCAGCATATAATTTGAGGGGGACACAATTCAGCCCATAGCAGTGACTTTGGTATGACATCAGCAGCCTTATTAAATCCCAGAGGTTTAAACTGGCAGTAATGAATAGAGTACAGCACAACAGGAAGAATCAAGCAGAGGGACCTCGCAGCCCCTGAGGACCCCCTCTCAGCTCTCCTAGAAAGGCAGGAGGGAGAGCTATGGTCCCGCCACTTGGCAGATGGGGTGAGTGGTTCAGCAACTTGGAGGCAAACTTTGAAACTGACCCTTCTCAGAATCTACAAGGGATGTGTTCTAGGGTTCCAGTCATGGATCATAAAGCCAGGAAACAAAAGAGCTGAGACTCAAAGGAGTCATACATAGTGTCTTAGTCAGGTCTGGCTGCCATACAAAATACCATGGACTGGGTGGCTTAAACAACAGAGATTAATTTTCTCATAGTTCTGGCCGTTGGAAGTCCAAGATCAGACTGCCAGCATGGTCTGGTTCTGGTGATGTCTGTCTTCCAGGCTTGAAGATGGCTGTCTTGAGCCTTATCTTCACATGGCAGAGAGGGAGAGATTGAGAGAGAGGAGGAGAGAGCGAGAGAGAGGAGGAGGAGAGAGAGAGAGAGAGAGAGAACTCTCTACTGTCTCTTCTGATAAGGCCACTAATCCCATCATAAAGGCCCTACCCTCATGGATTTATCTAAACCTAATCACTTCCCAGAGGCTCCATCTCAAATACCAGCACACTGGGGGTTAGGGCTGCAACATACGAACTTTGGGGATTGGGCACAATTCAGTCCAAAGCACATAACTAGAATAAACAAAATATGTGGGAATAGAAAACAATTATAATCAACAGTAGAATGCTGTCTGGGCATTAAACCACTTCAGAATAATTCTGTTTGCTTTGCATCTATAAAATATGTCTCCATCAATTTTGGTGAAACAATACATACACTTTTAATGAAATTTCTGTAATAATGTGGTATTGGTCTATATTGTAAAACGCTTTCTTTTCTCCTTTCCTGTTCAGATCAGCAGGAAATGTATATTGTTGAGTGCTAGTTTTGGCCTATTCTGTTGTGTGTTTTATTATTTATCATGGATTTTCCCCAGGACTTTGAAGAGCCTGGTAGGTAGTGCCTTACAAATAAGGTGAGTGTGGCCTTATAGTTCTGTGCAGAGATGACTGGCAGGGGCAATTAATTCAACAAGACGCTCCATTGTGATGAATCTAGAAAAAGGCCTCTTGTCCCAAAACACTCAAGGGCATGGACTGGATGAGTGTTTTAGAGCTGTGCTAAAGCCTGTTTTTCAAATAAAAACTTCAGGGGGAATGCTAAAACAGCTTAGACATTTGCTGAAATGTTGTGAATGAAGAGCATAAGAGTTTGGAAGGAAATCTTATTGAGTTGGATTTGTTATGACATAGAGTAGCAAAGAGACACTAATGTAAATAGAGGAAGTCAAAGTGTCTTTTAATTTTTATTGTCAACTTCTTGTTTTCAAGTTACATGCTTAAAGTATTCTTAGCAGAGGGATCAGTAGTTTTATTTACTAATTTACTTAATAAATATTTATATAGCACTTACTCATTGTTGGAGCCCCTTCTAAATGATGGCAACCCTCTGAGCCAGGAACTATTGTCCCTACTTTACAGTTCATGAAATGAAGTATCTTGCCCAAGGTTACTCTTAGCATTTAGTGTCTCCCAAACCAAATGAAAAAACATTACATAGAATTTGACTAATTGTGCTTAAGAGAAAGGACAGATAATTTTCCCAATAATAATGTATTCCTACCCATCTGAAAAACTGTCAGGATGTCCTTGAGAAGAGGATTTTGCTCCATGTTCAAATATTATAGAGTCTCATGTGATGCACATTTAGTTAATGTGACTTAAACCAAACGCACTTGACAAAAATAAATAAGGAGGGAGAGAGAGGGGAGAAAGTAGAGAGAGAGCACACAAAGGAAGGAGAGGAGAGCAATGAGGAGGAAGGGCAAGGATGGGGAAAAGAGGAGAGAGAACAATTGGCACAATGTTGGCAATTCCTCCCATAATTCCACTGAACTGGAGTTTGTTCCAGAGCGAGTGTCTTATGTGAACTGTTAATCTCCTGTTCCTTCCTTCTAAGTCAGTTGCTCTGGACATCTTGCCTTGCTAGGATTATTCTAATACTTAAAGTTATGAATTTTTCATATGCCATAATTCCCTACATACTAACCAACACATTCATCAGGGGCTCAGTCAAAAAAAGAGCAATGTCTTCCAATACTAGAAGAAAAATGGCTTTGTTCGATTTAGAGAAGGCAGGTGAGTCTCCAGTGTTTCGCCATTTGAAAGAACTTTTAAGGGTAATTTTGACAAAATGTGATTTTTCAGTTTTCAAATCTTAAAGCTTTTTTTATTACCTAGTCTCTACCTAATATGTAACTTCACTCACTTTACCCACTGCGTCAGGAAAAGCTGGTCGGCTTCTACAACCCACCAGAACAAACAGGTCAAGAAAACTTGCAGAATCTACGTGTCCTCTCGCGTGCTAGGTGAGACTAGGCCATAATTTCACATCTCCCAGTGTGTCTTTTGGTCCCTTCAGTTTTGTCTTGCCCAAAGCACTTAACTCACTCTTGACTTGATTGATGCTGTGTAATGTTCTGTGAGTCATGCTGACCGTATGGTTCAGATGCAGCCTCATTTTCCAGGATGAAAATTCTGTTCCAGGAAATCCAACCTTTCCTGGCCAAGCTACCCCAACAGGGGCGTAGGGGAGAGTCAACTCCAGGCGTAGGAAGGACGAGTAGGGGCCCGAGATTATTTAGGGGACCAGTAGTGGACCTGGGCCTGAACTCTCATGTATTGTTAGACCCTGGAACATTACTCAGTGTTTTGATTTAAATACGATTGAATATCAATGTAAATGAATACATGCATTTCACATATTTATTTATTTGTTCAACAAGCATTTAGTGAGTGCCTACTATGTGTTGTCCTAGGACTAAGTATTGATTTTTTATTGATCTATTTTAAGTCTCTGCCTCCGTGGGTAATACCTGTGCTGCAGTGTCCGGTCTCCCGAGTAAAGAATTAGCATAACCTTATAATTTGATTCAGTCGGGTGTTTTAGGATTCTTGGAACCAGAAAGCATCAGATCCATCCTGGAAATAGGGTGGCTGTCCTCATATAACCATCTCAGAAACTTTTTTATAAAGTAAAATTTTTATTGACTTATAACAAATAAAGAAAGTGCACAAATCATAGGTGTACAATAGTGCTACTAAGAACATTCTTTTGCATATCTTTTAGTGAATATTTGCATGCATTTCTGTCAGTTACATATACCTAGGAGTCCTGCTTATGTTCAGCTTTAGGAAAGACTACCATTTTCTAAAGTGATTATATCAGTTTACACTCCTCCCAGCAGCATATGATCCATACCCTCATTAAATTCTCAATATTTTCTGCCACTTTGAATTTTAGACATTCTGGTGGTTGTGTCGTGTTATTCCATTGTGGTTTAATTTAGTTTTCCTGATAATTAATGAAGTTCAGCATTTCTCATGTTAATTAGTGATTTAGATACCTCTTTTATGAAATTTTTGGTCTATTTTTGTAATGAGTTGTTTCTTTATATTATTGACTTGAATAAATAGATACAGATATAGATATAGATATAGATACTGATATAGATTCATACTTTGGGTACGAGTCCTTTTTGTAAATATGTATGACTGTTATCTTTGCCGCTCTGTGGTTTGCCCTTTCATTCTCCTTTTGGCATCTTACAATGAATAGAAGTTTTATATTTTAATGTATACAACCATGTCATTTTTTTTTCTTTTTCTTTTTTTGCAGGGAAGCAAACCTAACATCTGTTGCCAATCTTCCTCTTTTTGTTTTCTCCCCAAAGCCCCAGTGCATGGTTGTATGTCCTAGATGTAAGTCCTTCTAGTTGTTCTATGTGAGCTGCTGCCACAGCACGGCAACTGACAGATGGGTGGTGTGGTTCCGCGGCGGGGAACTGAACCCAGGTTGCCAAAGCAGTGAGAGTGCTGAACTTTAACCATTAGGTCATCAGGGCTGGCTCTCATTTTTTTTTTTTTTTATGGTTATAACTTTCTGCGTCCTGTAAGAAATGTTTGCCTACCCCAAGTTCATGAAGAATTTCTTCTATGCTTTATTCCAGAAGTTTTATAGCTTACCTTTCACATTTAAATGTAGAATCCATTTGTAATAGATTTTTGGGTGTGGTGTGAGGAAGACATCAAGATTCCTCTTTTGAAAATACAGATGTAAAATTGTCCTAGTATCATTTTTGATGCAATTCTAATAGTATCATTTCAAATTTTCATTTTTTGTTTGTTGTTGGTACATAGAAAAACACAATTCTTTTAAATATTGACCTTATATCCTTGGCCTTGCAAAATTCATTTAAAATTCTCATAGTTGATAGAAATTTTTGGATTTCCAAAGTGTACAATCGTAAGATTTTCAAATGACAGCTGTTTTTCTTCCTTTCCAACCTTTATTTATCTTTCTTTCCTATTGCATTTTATAGAACCTTCAGTATAAAAGTTGGGTAGAAGTAGTGATAGGAATACCTTTTTATCATTCCTGATCTTGGAGAAAAAGCTTTCAATATTTCACCAATAGAGACAATGTTTGCTATAGTGTTTTTGTAGAGACTTATAAGAACTTCCCTTCTATCAAATATTTTTATGCATTTATTGAGCTGCTCATATGATTCTTCTCCTTTATTCTGTTTTGTGGAAAATTACACTGATTGATTATCAAATGTTAAAGCAATCTCATATTTCTGGAATAATCCATAGAGTCATGATGTGTATTATCTTTTTTATATATTGCTGGGTTAGATTTGCTGATATTTTGCTAAGGGATTTTGCATCCAAGCTCAGTAGAGGTTAGCTTATGATTTTTCTGATTTGTAAAGCCCATTAAATTTTGTTTTATAGTGACCTCATAAAATGGGTTGACAAGTGTTTCCTCTTTTTCTAACGTCTGGAAGAGTTTGTGCAAGATTGATGTTCTTTTTTCCTTGAACATTTGTCTCTGATGATGTCATAAACCTAGAGATTTCTTTGTGTGAACGTTTTAAATTACAGACTTAATATCTTTAAAGGAAAAGAAAACTCAGACCTTTCCTTTTTTTTCTGAGTTAAGCTTTTCTAGAAATTTGTCTACATCTAAATTTTCAAATTTATTGGTGTAGATTTTTCGTAAAATTTTCTCATTATCTCTTTTAATACTGTATGATCTGTGGTGGTGTCCTCCTTTCCATTTCTGTTCTTGGTTTTTTGAAACTTCCCAATCAATTCTTTTTCTCATTAGTCTTGCTAGGTAACTTTGATTTGTGAGCTGCAGAAATCTATTCCTTAATTTTTAAGAATGTGGAGATTGTCTTGTTTCATTTTGTTATGGAATTTTGCTTAATTTCATGTGGTCAGAGAAGACAGTCTGAAAGATCTCAATCCTTTAAATTTGTTGAGATTTGCTTTATGGTTCAACATATGTTTTATTCTGATAAATGTTCCACTGATATTCCACTGTTCTTGAAATAATGTGCATCCCGACATTCTGTGGGGCAGGATTGTGTGTGTGTGTTTGTGTGTATATATATATATGTGTGTGTGTGTGTGTGTGTGTGTGTGTATGTGTGTATATAAAAATTCATGTATGTGGGTGTCAGCCCAGTGGTGCAGTGGTTAAGTTCACATGTTCTGCTTCAGTGGCTTGGGGTTAGCTGGTTTGGATCGTGGGTGCGGAACTACTCACCAGTTGTCAAGTGATGCTATGGCGCGCGTCCCACACATAAAGTAGAGGAAGATGGGCATAGATGTTATCTCAGGGCTAGTCTTCCTCAAAAAATAAATAAATAAATAAATAAATAAATAAATAAATAAATTCGTGTGTGTGTATATATATATGCACACTTATGCACATTTATTTTATATATTTGCAACTACATTATTTAGTGCATATGAATTTAGAATTGCTATATGTCCCTGATGAATTGATCATTTAATCCTAAAATAATGGTCTTTAAATACTTCTTGTCTTCAAGAACACTTTGTCGTATTAGAATAGCTACACTAGCTTTCTCTTGCTTCATGTTTGCATGCTTACCATTCTTTGTGTTCAATCTCTGTGTCCTTATATTTAAAGCGTGACTCTTGTAATCAGCATTATAGTTTTTTTTTTTTTGAGGAAGATTAGCCCTGAGCTAACATCCGCTGCCAATCCTTCTCTTTTTTGCTGAGGAAGACTGGCCATGAGCTAACATCCATGCCTATCTTCCTCTATTTTATATGTGGGATGCCTGCCATGGGATGGCTTGATAAGCCATGCGTAGGTCTGCACCTGGGATCCAAACTCACGGACCCCAGGCTGCCGAAGTGGAACCTGCAAACTTACCTACTGCACCACCATGCTGGCTCCAGCATTATAGTTTTTTTAAAAAATCCAATCTGATAATATTAATCTTTTAATTAGACTAATTAGTCCAATTACACTTTATGTGATTACTGATTTTTTTTGGATTTTTATCTACAGTCTGATTTATTTTCTAATTCTCACTTATTTTTATCTTCTTTTTTTCTCTTTCTTACCTTCTTTTGGATTAATCAAGTTTTAAAAATTATTCCCTCTCCTCTAATCAGCTTTTTAGTTATACATTATTTTTTCTATTCTTTCAGTGGTTACCCTAGCCTTTAAAATATGCATTTATGACTTAATAGAATCAAATACAAATTTGTATTTTTCCGCTTGCCAGACGTGTAAACTATCTAGAACACTTTAACTACATTTACTCCCCCACTCCTGCCATTAGTGTTATTTTTGTCAGTCGTTTTAGTTCTATATATGCCTAAACCTTCAGAAGACTAACTTATTATTATTGTTTAGTAATATCAGTTTTCATTTAGATTTTTCTTCATACTTACCATTTCTGGTGTTCTACATTTCTCTCTCTGCCATAATATTGCCGGAAGCCCTCCTGGCTTCTCCAGCTCTTATTTGGGTTTTTTCCTCTGCAAGGAATTCTGGTCTCGAATCTTGCAATTCCTAACCTCCAATTGGCAAATATCAAGGGAAAATGAATTCACAGAATGTTGACTTCCTCATCTGTGGTTCCTTTCTGTCCATGATCTTGCTCCCTCCATTGTTATCTCTATGGCTCTCTCATTATTATTAGTAGTAGTATTAGTAGTATTTTATCCCATGTTTCTTCCTCTTCTCAGCAGGAGTCTTTTGCAAGCTATTTTTTTAATCATAACTAGAAAGGAGAAGTACTCCCACACACCCTTTTTTTTTAAAGTTCAAATTGACGGAATTAAGTAATTAATTAAGAACATAAATAATTCTAGTTTAGGACATAATATAGAAATGATTTGCTCAGTCATGTGTTTATTCATTTAAAAATATACTGGGTGCCTAATGTTGCCAGGTAATATTTCATACTGGGTAAGTATTGATGAATGAGACAAACAAAGTATCTTAAGATTCTGTTTTTCTGGAGGGAATTTGACTGGAGGGAGGTACAGATAATGTGTATGTAACATATATTAGTGGGATAATTAAGAGATTTGTAAATAGTATGAAAAAATAAAACAAGGAGATGTGACACATAGAGACTGGGAGTGGGGTGGAATCAGGCCATCATAGGTTGAGTACTCTGTATGGAACATCTCTGAAGAGGTCACATTTGAGTTGAGAACTAAATGAAAAATAACTGGCCTTGTACAAAATTAAGGACAGAAGATTCCTGCAAGGAACAGCAAGAGAAAAGGCCGTAAGGTAAAAATGATCTTGGTGTGTTCAAGGAGCATACAAAAATCTAGAGTGGCTTAGAATAGAGAATGAGGGGACGAGTGGTGTGAGATGTGGTCACTGACATACACAAGGCTCAGATCATGTGTAGACTTGTAGATCAGGATGGGGGGTGAATTTTATTCTAATGCAATGGAAATCCATTAGAGGATTTCATAGAAGGAAGCTATGGATCATGTTTTAAAGGATCGTTCTGGCTGTGGTGTTGAGGATGGTTCATAGGGCACTGGAGAGGAAGGAGGGAGATCAGGTTAAGGGCGCTTGCAGACTTCCAGTGAAATATGGTAGATTGACGCTTATGTTCACCTCTTTTCCCTCCCGTAACTCTGCTAAAATGACAGAGAAGAGACAAAAAGGAATGAACTAGAGATAGAAAGAAAAAAAAAACCACCATGGGATGGGAGATGACAGTAGCTCCATTATATGTATTGAGCAGGAGAATGGAGGCGTACTCTCTGGAGCTTTGGGTGTCATCTTGAAGAACAATGAGACTAATGAAAGTGTTCTTGTTGAATGGAAAAGCTCCCAGCTCTCTCCCTCCCTGCATTCAGATGAGATGAATCCTAGACAGGCTTGTTCTCTCCAGGCAGGGGATCGGAAGACACCTCTGAGGAAATTTAGCAGCTCTAGATTTTGTGTTTATTAGACTTAGTGAGAGGCACCATTTAGCATTTCCTTATGATTTTTATTCAACTGAAAGAATTTGCTGAGTAACCTGAGAACATTTAAATTCCTCCGAGATTTGCTTAAAGGTTATGGCAACTAAACCCTTATTTTGATCCTTACTAAGACCAAGATTTTGTTTTTAAAGATTGGCACCTGAGCTAACAACTGCTGCCAATCTTCTTCTTTTCTTTTTTTTTTTTCTGCTTTATCTCCCCAAATCCCCCCGGTACATAGTTGTATATCTTAGTTGTGGGTCCTTCTAGTTGTGGCATGTGGGATGGCTCCTCAACGTGGCCTGACGAGCGGTAGCATGTCCGCGCCCAGGATCTGAACCCGCGAAAGCCTGGGCCGCCAAAGCTGAGCACATGAACTTAACCACTCGGCCACAGGACTGGCCCCCCCAAGACCAAGTTTTAATGAGCTTCCTTTATTTTAAGATTTTCTCGATTTTATATTGTACTGTTTGTATTTGAAAATTAGTTACCTCTTCTAACCTAACATGACCTCAAATTTCTGGACTCATTTTTATTTATTCTTTTTATTCCTATTTTAAGGCTGGACAGTTCTTTTCTGATCTCATCTATTTCTTATAACATCTTTATAAACACTCCCCACAGAAACCTATCATAGAATTCAGTTCCATTTTTCCTCCGTCCACCTTTGGAACTACAAGATCATTAATGACACACTCTATCTCCCAGTTCATAGTTGTACAAAATATTTCGCAACTACATAGTATGATTTACAATCTTTCCTGCCTTGGATATCAATTTCTTCACCACCTGCTATCCAGGAACTAAGTGTTACATATTTGATGTTTATTGTTATAATAGTGCCCCACTTGTGGTCTCAATGATTGAATCAGTCAGGATAGCATAATTTATACTGTCCTGGTATCCTGGGAGTGGTAACAAACAACCTACAAACCCAGGTACCTAAATACAATTAAGTTTTTTTTGCTTCATGCAATGTCTGCTTCAGGTCCAAGTGTCTTTCCTGGGCTGCTGTTTTCCATGTACTGGCTCATTATTCCAAGCTGTTTTGATCTTCATATCAATAATATGCTTCTACTATCACTATAATAAGGAAGAGAGGCTGGGTATTTGAGCACTGCCTTTAAATATTTCCATCTGGAAAAGACACAGATCATTTTCTCTCAGATTACTTGGTCAAAGTAAGACAGCCATGCTAACTTAAGTGGAAAAGTACAGTTCTCTTTGTGTCTGCAACAAGAGGAGAATCAGGTATTATTTAACATGAGTAATGCATACCATGGGAAATATTGCATCTCTTAAACAAGAAAAGGATGCTATAAATAAAAGTACCTTTGGAGAATAAAAAGAGTCCTTGGACAAAAAAAAGTTGGAACAGAAATTTAGAAAAAAATCACTACAAATATTAGAAAATTTGAGAAATTTCTGGAAAATAAAGCAAAAATAAACAGAGATAGGACATTTCTTGGAATTCTGTGTTGAACCAAACTATCAATCAAATGTTAAGGTAGAATAAAGATATTTCTAAAGACACGGTCTCAAAACATTTGCCTCCGATGCATTCTCTTGTAGAAATTAACTAGAGAATTTTCACCAAAATGGAAGTGTAAACTAGGGTGATGTCAAGGGATTCTGGAAACAAAGCTTCCAACATTGATAAGGGGCCAACGGAATTCCCAGGATGAAGGTGGTAGAGAACCAATGGATCACAGACACATGTGCTGGGAGCCTGGCGAGCAGCCAGTCTGGATAAAGGCTAAATGCAAGGCTTCAGAGTGATTGCTCCGAGAAAGACAAGAGGAGATGCGGAGATTACCTGATGTGTTTGAATCTGGTGAAGGGAAATTCGCATTTTGGGCTGTGAGTTTAAAGATGAATTAATGAAAATGTTCACTGATAAAATGAGTCAATGAACTCAGGGTAAATAAAAAATGTTGAAGAAAGCAAACAACACCGTAGTTCAAATTTACCCTATTTAATATAATTTAGTCAAACTTGCATTTATGGCTCAATGTTTATCACTCAGTATGGCTCAGCTGTGGATAAGATTTGAAAAATCACAATATCATAAACATTTAATATTTATTTGTACCAAAAACTACTCTATAATTATAATGAGGCACAGGGAGTAGAAGTGTGTGTGTGTGGGGTGAGGTATAAGGATTAAAAAAAATTTCTTCTAACAAGTAAAGAGATATCTAAAGCTGACAAACAAGAAGGAGAAATATAAGCATATTGTTTAAAAATATGACAGCAAATACCATTAAGGAAAGTTAAAAGAATTGAAAACACTTGCTTCTCTGATGTGGCAGTTGGAAGTGGGGATGATAGACTGCTGGTTTTTGTTATAAGTGTAATCTGACTTTTAAAATTTTGTACCTGGTAGGAGGATCACCAGTAATTAGAAGATAATGTCTTGGATCAGAATGATAATAATGGAGGTGGTAAAAAAAAAAAAGTCCAGATTCTGGATACATTTTGAAGGTAAAGTGGTATGTGCTGACAGATTAGATGTTGAACAGTTTAAGGGAAGAATCAGTTTAAAGGAGATGAACAGGAGTTCAGTTTGGGATGTGGTAAGTTTGGGATGCCCAAGACATCTAAGTGCAGAGGGTAGGGAGAGAGTTGGCTGTGTGAGTGGAGAGAGCTGAGGAGAGGGCTGGGCATGAGAAACACATTTAGGAGGCATCAGCTTTTAAAGCTATGAGACTGGATCACAGAGAGATTGAAGAAGCAGTTCAAGGATTGAGCCCAGGGGCACTGTGAAGGTTAGGGACAAGAGGCAGGCAGGGAAGTTAAGAGGAAAACCAGGGGGATTGGGTGTGCTAGAAATTAAATGAAGAAAGTTTTTCAAGGAAGAGAGAGTGTTGAATGCTACTAACTGATCAAATAAGACGAAACCCAAGAACTGACCACTGGGTTTAGTAATGTGAAGGTCATTCGTGACCTTGATAAGGACAGCTTTGGTGGAGTAAATAAATGACAGTGACATAAAAGTGTTTAGCCCAGTGCTAAATCTATATTTTATAATATACATTTATGTAATAAATATGTAAATATACATATAAAATATATATTTTATAATGTAACATACATTTTTAAATATATCATTTCTTTGTGTTTTTGCAGTTATTAAATAATATACATTACATAAAATTTTGAAAATAGGGAAAGTATAAAAAAGAAAATATGAACACCTACAACCAAAGGAAATAAACAAAAATTAATTTAAAAGGAAGCAATGTTATTAGTTCACAGACGGGAGAGAGAGATAATAGTGAAGTGAATAGTGAAGTGGCAGTGGAGATGGGGAGAAATGGGTAGAGAAAGATGCCAGAGACAGGAAGAGCAGACAGGACTTGCTGGCGGATTGGCTGATGGACTGAGATGAGGGAAAAGACGGTGTTAAGAACTGCTCAAAGGTAGGCTGTGTGAGTCTTCACTAAATACCTCGGAGAAATCCCTCAAGAGTGTTCTAAGTGCATATATTTCAATGAAAAGTTTAATTGTTCTTAGTTAAAGATAAAATTTAAATTTATTTCAAAGATAGGTTTACCACCAAAATGGCTGTCTTAAACATCAGCATTAGGAGCTTGTATCTTTTGCCATATGTAAAAATAGGTTGCTCTTGTTTATTCTTCCTCCTGGTGATTGTGCTTTCCATGGTGAAATTCATATTTTCTTTTTCCAGCACATTTCATCATTTAGAAAATTATTGAAGTATTCAAATGACTTCAATGAATTTTGGAATTTAAATTTGCCATTATATGAAAACTAAAATAGCCCATCAATTTTTTTGCCTTAAAGTTTAAAGTAAGAGCAAATCAGAAAAATGTTTATTTTGAAAAAGTAATTCTTAAAACTGTATTTTTCTTTAAAATATCAAGGTCCTAGGCAAGGGAAAAGGGGACATGTGGCAGAACTTCGTTAGCTTGACTCTATTTTAAATAATCCTAAATTGGCTCTAATGATGCCCAAATTTTTTTTAAAAGTCATGATGAGTGAAGTCTTATAAAATGAAAATAGAACTTTTTTTTAAAAGATTTTATTTTTTTCCTTTTTCTTCCCAAAGACCCCCGGTACATAGTTGTATATTCTTAGTTGTGGGTCGTTCTAGTTGTGCTATGTGGGACGCCGCCTCAGCGTGGCCTGACGAGTGGTGCCATGTCCATGCCCGGATCCGAAGCAGCGAAACCCTGGGCCCCAGGACTGGAGTGCACGAACTTAACCACTCGGCCACGGGGCCAGCCCCTGAAAATAGAACCTTTTTTGATAATCATATGTATGTTGTTAATGAGAGTCAATGCAAGAAATGAGACCCACATTCTCATCTAAGCTCTGATACTAGAACAGAAAAGTAAGCTTATTTTGAGTCTTGGTTTCTTTGATGTTGTGTTGTTCAGACAGGGGCTCTTCAGTAACATGGGTGCTGTTATTGCTGCCTCAGATGCAGGCCATGGGCTTCCGGAAAATAGTCAAGGCTTAGTTTCTTCTGTTTATTCATTTCCGGATTGGCTGTTTGTATTAGGAATGGGGTGACTGCAGTTTCTTCTCTCAGGACCTCAGAGTGAAATCGTAAAAGCTTTCCCTGAAGAGGCCTGCTCCCACTCCTCTCCTGTTCCGTCAGGAGGAGTGCAGCCACCTTTTCTTTCTCTTTGGTATGCGTGTCACGAGAGCGAGTAAGAAGGATCCTAAGGCCAATTGATTTCTCAGTGCTGCTGTGCTGTGGTTATGTTTCCTGTAAGTAGAAAATCAATATATTTTGGCTGAATGTCTCTCATAAGGAAGATACTGAGGGTGATGAGACATAGAAGACGTAGTGCAGTTCTCAAAGAATTTACAAGCTCTGTGTAAGCTGAGATAAGTCAAGTGCGCATAAAAAACAAGCAGCAATGGGAAAATTGATGGGGACGGTAACTGCTCTAAGAATTCACATCCAGGAGCAATTGTGGCGAGCTAGTGTGGTGAGGAAGAGCTGCCTGTGGGTGGGGGGACTGCGTTTATTTTGATAGATTTATTTAAGTGATAGGAAATGTCAGGGATTGAAAGTGGGGAAGAGATGGCATGAATAAAGACCCAAGTGTGGTAGTGGGAATAATAATAGCAGTAGTAAAACCACAATAATAATTATAATTAAAAACTTTGTAATTGTTAGCTAGGCAGGACCCATATCCTGCCCCTGTCCCCACGACCATAACTATGGGCCCTACAGTACAGGATATGTGCTAGCAGAATGTTAGGAAATTTTTATAGTTCTTGGCATCCTTCAAACCACAAGAATCAGACATTCTGCTAAAACAGATCTCTCTCAGAGAGAAAAGCTTTCACAGAGATTGTACAACATCCCAGATCTCACTTACTTCACACTTACTCACTGATCCTTGCTCCTCCCAGTACATCACAGAATCACCCATATCCCTGACAAGAGCATTTGGAGGAGGGATGGAGGGAACATTATCAGTAGGACTTGCAACCTTCAGCCTTCAAACCTTCCTGGTCTGGAGGGTTTCTTTTTTTTTTAAGGTGAGGAAGATTGGCCTTGAGCTAACATGCTAACATCTGTTGCCAATCTTCCTTCTTTTTTCTCCCCAAAGCCCCAGTACATAGTTGTATAACCCAGTTGTACATCCTTCTAGTTCTTCTGTGTGGGATGCTGCCTCAGCATGGCTTGATAAGCGGTATGTAGGTCCGCATCCAGGATCTGAACCCACAAACTCTGGGCTGCCAAAGTGGAGCATGCGAACTTAACCACCAGCCACGACGCCAGCCCCCTGGAAGGTTTCTGACCTCACCTTGGAGCACTGCCATTTTTGATCTTCAACAGTGAAGAATCCTGGCAGCGTAGCACAGAGCTTTAAAACTGGCTCTGGCATCAGAATGAGTTCACCAGCTATGTGACTTTGGGCAAGTTACTAAGTGCTCTAAGCTTCGTTTTCTCCACATGAAAAAGAGGATAATAATAGTAGTGCTTACTTCATTGTTTTCTGAATGTTGCATGAGATAGTCCATATGAAGCACTTTGCACAGTGCTAAGCACATAGAAATACTCTATCGTTGTTGACTATTTTTGTCTATTGTTTACTTGACACTAGGCAAAATATTGCCTTATGTCAGACTCCAAAATCCTCAATGCATATTTTTATTGTAGTCGTCTTTCTTTTACCTGGGAGTGCTATAGGTTAGGCTGGGGGTTTGGACCCGTTTGTAAAAATGTATATTACAGAAAAGAAAAGGAACACTAGGTAGTCATTCAAAGTCATCCTATTTCATGTGGCAGAAAGTATTAGAAGAAAGTGCCCATCAGTTCTCAAACTTCTTTATAATTAATACTATTATAAAAAAATAATAATAGGCAACATTTATTGAACACTTACTATGTACCAGGTGGTGGACTAGTACCTTATAGGTAATATCTCACTTATGAGGTAGGTGCTGTGTTATCCTCATTTTTGCATTATCCCCACTTTTTTTTTCCCCTTTGATGAGGAAGATTGGCCCTGAGCTAACATCTGTTGTCAATCTTCCTCTTTTTGCTTGAGGAAGACTGTCACTGAGCTAACATCTGTGCCAATCTTCCTCTCTTTTCTATGTGGGGTGCCACCATAGCATGGCTTAAAGAGCAGTGTGTAGGTCCACACCCAGGGTCTGAATCTGTGAACCCTGGGCTGCTGAAATGGAGTGTGTGAACTTAACCACTATGCCACTGGGTTGGCCATCCCTGTCCCCACTTTTTTTTTTTACAGATAAGAAAACTGACTCTTAAAAAGGCTGAGCAACTTAGCCATGGCCACATTGCAGTAAGCATAGAGTATGGCAACAACCCCAGCAGTGCGAGTTCAGAGCTCTCTTAACCACTTTTCTGTAGGGTGCACTGCTGTTCTGTCAAGGATGGCTAGGTGTTCTTGCTGGAGTAGGAGTTTCAGATGAGAAAGTAGTGGAAGATAAAATTGGTCAGGTCATTTGGGGCTGAATTATGAAGCATTTAAATACAAAGGAACTCCAGAAAGTCTGCATTGATCACTCTTGAAAAAATATATAAGTTAATCTGCTTGTATTTTAGGGACATTATCACATGGAGCATGTGTCTCACTGGCTGCTGCTATGTTGAAATCAGACAGATGGTCAGTAGTGCAGTCGGCATGGGGCCAGGATCCATATTGACCACCACAGGTAGTAGCTGTTTTCCTTGTTACACGGTGGAAGTGTTTCTATCTGACCTCCACCTAATAGACTTGCAAGAGTAACAAATGCTCTGTATTTCCCTTGCAAAACATTTTGACTGACACTCGTGAAATGCCGTGGCTGTGCCAATGCAGGTCAGCTCTCACCAGGTGTCCTGATGTGTTGTATGCTTCCAGAAGATGAAATGTGCTTGTTCCCAAACCTGTTTGTCAGTTATATTTGCTGTTTTCATCATGTAATCTAAGTGACTTGTTGTGTAAACCAATGAAACATGAATGTGGGAAGAAAGAGATATTTCTATAGAAACCCAGTTGAATGCTTTGGGTACACTTGATAAAGGCAAGTCATTAAAAACATTGTCAAATTAGTTGTGGGCAAGAAAATGTAAAAGATAAAAATTCGTATCAAAATCTGGAAATATTTTGTTCTCAGATTTCTTCCCAAGGGGCTTGCTTCATATTAAAGGCATATCGTATCGTGGGAATATTTTATGATATGGAACTTGGCTAAATACAGAATTTACCTGATCCTCCTATGAAAACAAAAAGACGGGATAATTTGGCATGCAGTTCACATAATATAAGAGCATCAAGGAGCATTTTTGTTGTTGTTTACTTAAAAATTGCTATGACATGTCTCTTAAATATCCTGTATTTGGTTTAAATTTCTGAATACAGAAAATAAGAGATGAAATATTGTGCTTTTATTTATGAGGGTGACCTTTTTATAAAGGATCTCAGTCAGCTCCTGAAGGGAGATGAGTGCCCTGTGGTTGATACAGAGTCTTCTATTCAATGCAGAGTTTCAAATTTAGAACTTTTCTGGTTTAGAAACTATCAATTATTTATGCAGTATCAAGCTTTTAAACCCTGTTTATGACAGGTTGGGGTCTTGCCAATCTCGCTTGAAACAGTCTAAATAATTTATCTTGTATTGCTGCAAGGTACAATACATTCTGAAGCCCAAGAAATGTTAAGTAAGTTTTATTTTCTTCTCTGCTATGCTGAGGTCAGGGAGGTTAAGCGCTTAGATATTCTTTGAACACTTCTTGGTCCCTTGTCTTCTCTCAGTGTGCTAGGTTTCTTTTTTTACTTTCATATTGTGCCTTTCATTTATATGACATTTCCACTTCATTGAGCTTCTTTTTTAAAGAATCTTTTATCTCCCATTAATTATCTCTACTGAATTTCTATATATTGTAATTCAGTTATAAAGAAGAGAATATCTTTGCAAGTAAAGAATTCAATTATTTTTACATCCCAGTATCTTCCAGGAATATGAACAATGAAAAATCTGATTTGATTTCACTGAAATGTGTGCAACATTAATGACAAATATCAAAAGAGTTCAAGGTTTAGTTAAACAGCTAAAATTTGGGCATTTGTTTGAATTTTATTTTCAACATATTAACTATGAGATAAACCAAATATTGTGTTTTTTGTGCTTCCCTCATTCAACAGTATTTTCAAGATTTATTCATGATATACAAGTAGATTCTTTTTTAATTTCAAGAGCTAGGTAATGAATATACCACAATGCATTTATTCTGTGGTAGGTGCATGTTTATGTTGTTTCCAGTATTTTGCCACTAAAACAATGTGCATCCTTTGCAATATTAGCAGTTCTCTCAGGTTTACTTGTAGAAGTGGAACTGCTGGGCCAGACTGTATTATGTATCCTCAATCTTATTAATAGGATTCAAGTTCAATAATTTGTAAACATCTATTCTTTCATTTTTCTTATATTTATAATAATATCTCTATATTTTGGTGATATTCATTAATAATGATTCATAACAGTTATGTGTTTCTTATTGATTTATCTTTTCTAAAAAATAAAGAGATCGTTGAAGCTGTGGGTCTTTAATTATATAATAATAATGCAATCTCTGACTTCCTTTTGCTTCTACTTGCCTAATAAATCTCCCACCATTTAATTTTGGACAATTCTCTATCATGTAATTTTTGGTATGTTTCTTGTTAGCCTCATATAGTTGAAATTTGTTTTGAACTCAATAAGAGTATATGCCTTTTACCTCAGGGAATACTCTGTTTTTGTCTGTAATAAGCAATGTGCTTAATCCTCTGTCATCTTGTTTTTATGTTCTTTGGCTTTATTGTCTTTCTTTATAAGGACTATGATTTTTTTATTTGTTTTATCTTCTGCAGTAGGTGTAATATTTTTTAAAACTTTACGAGTTAATTAACTATTTCCATCTAACAAACCACCTTAACGTTAAGTGGCTTAAGACAACATTTATTTAACTCAGGTTCATTGGGGCAGCAATTTAGGGCAAACGATGGCTGCCTTTGACTTCTTCATGCATTCACAGGGTTGCTGTTCTTCTGGAGATTGTCTGGCTGCCAGCTGTGGTGACAGAGAGGCAACTGGGCCACATGTCTTCGAGCAGGCTTGTCCTCATGGTGACGTGGCAGGATTCAAAAAGCCAGGACATCTAGAGGGTGGAGCTAGGGGTCCTGAAGAATAATGTATTGAGAAGCTAATTCCAGGGATCGGAATGTGCCTTAGGCAAGGAACATTTCCTACCCCTGAGTAGGGAGACCTAGGAACATGCGCTTGGCTGCATTTCAGAATTTCTGTGGACCATGACTGTTAGGTGCCTTTGATCCTTCTCTGTTTTGAATGGGAGTGTCTGTTGTGCTTAGCCTGCTATGTTTCACTATTGTAAATTGGGTGTATGGGGGACAGATACCTTGTCTTTTTAGGTTGGAGTTTTCTAGGTCAAGAGGAGCTGCATCCAGACCAGATGTAGATCTCAAGATTCTGACCTTTGAGCATAATGCAGTGATTAGATTAGACTTTGGGATGTCTCAGGAGGAGGCAAACATATTTTGCCTGTGAGAGGAATGTGAATCATTATGGCCAGATGTCAGGCTGTGGTAGATTGTTTGCAAAATTGGCCACAGTTATTCCCTCCCACCTCCATATCCCTTTGCAATGTAGTTTTGCAGAATTTCCCATCAGGAGTTAGAGTCAGTTTTTCTATCCCTCAAGTCTGGGCTAGCCTTCTAATTTGCTTTGACCAACAAAATGCAGTGAAAGTGTTATCGCATTCCAAGCCTGGATCCCAAGAGGCCTTGCATGCTTCCAATTGCTCTCTTAGAGACTTCCCTCGATGCCATGTGAAAAAGCCTAGGCTGTCATACTGGAACTTGCCAGACCACATGGAGCAAAGATGAGCTGTCCCATCCTAAACTAGTTAGGATGAGCATTAGGGTGAACAGAGGCTGTCCTAAAACTGTTAGTTCCTAGCCCACCTGGCATCTGACCTCAAGTGCATCAGGGAGGCCAGCAGAGAACAAAACAACTGGCCGGCTGAACACCATCCACATTGCCTACCCACAGAATCATGAGCTAAATAAATGGTGGTTGTTTTAGCCCAGCGAGCTTCAGGGTGGTTTGTGACACAGTAAAATTTAACCGGTAAACTCTTCTACTGGTTCTATTTCCCTTTCTCAAAAACATTCTAGAATATAATGTCTTCAACAAATTCAATAAAAATAAAACTGCTTTTGAACCTCTCGCTATGAATGAAGAATTTACAGGGGCTGGCCCAGTGGCCCAGTGGTTAAGTGCACACGTTCTGCTTCGGCGACCCGGGGCTTGCCAGTTTGGATCCCGGGTGTGGCCATGGCACCATGTGGCAAGCCATGCTGTGGTAGGCGTCCCACATATAAAGTAGACGAAGATGGGCACTGATGTTAGCTCAGGGCCAGGCTTCCTCAGGAAAAAGAGGAGGATTGGCAGCAGATGTTAGCTCAGGGCTAATCTTCCTTGGGAAAAAAAAAAGAATTTACACACATTTAGCATCAGATGAATATTATCATGTTTTTATTTAGATTCCATTCCACATATTTAACTGATATCAATGTTTTCCCCACAGACCTTTTGTATCCTATTTTTATAACTGTTAAATAAATATTTTTATTGATCATTCAACTGGGTAAAGTTTATCTTTGTATATTTTTTACAAGTGAAATGTTAATAGGTTATTTATTTTCATAGCCTTTTTTTCTTTTTCTTTTTTCTGCCTCACAATGCCTTACAGTGGCTTTTGCACACCAACAACCTTAGAACACAATCACTTTTCTTCAAAACTGTATAGACATTGCTTCCCTCTTCTAGTGGTCAGTGTATTGGAGGAGAATGAATTTTATTTATTTTTTAAAATATTGATTCCATGTATTCTTCCTGAATGTTTATAGACTTTTCCCCCTTCATTCCTGAAATGATTTTTTTCCACGTGGTTTCTAAGAATGGGTCTCTATTCATCAATGTTGTATGCAACGTACTGAGCCCTTTGGAACCACGGGCTCAGGTCTTGTTTGTAGTCAGGCGAAGTTTCCTTCTCTTCATTGATTCTTGCTTCAGTTCCATTTGTTCTCATTTGTCCTTGGAAATGCTGTCTTCTTAAGTTGTATTTTTTTCTTTGTTTATGTGTATCTTTACATGAATGATTTTCCTACTATTGCACACACTCTTGGACAGTTTCTTTGGTTTTTCTTTTAAATCAATTATTCAGTTTTTAGTATATTAATCTCACAGTCGGTGGGGCAGGGATCCAGGCATGGCTGAGCTAATCCCGCCATCTCAGGGTTTCTCACAAGGTTGCCATCCAGCTGTCAGCTGGAGCTACGTTCTCATCTGAACTCCCACCTGCAGGAGGACCCGCTTCCAAGTTCACTAGCATGGTGGTTGGTAGGATTCAGTTTCTTGCAGGCTGTTGGCTGGGGGCCTCCTTCAGGTTCCTTGTCATGTGGGTCACTCACACCATCGCAGCTCTCTTTCCCTCAGAGCAAGGGACAGAATGATAGAGTCACTGCCCCAGATGAAGCCAAAGTCTCTTTATAACCTAATTTAGGAAGTGACATTTCATCACTTTCGTTGTATTCTATTTGTTAAAAGTGAGTCACTAAGTCCAGCCTACACTCAAGGGGATGGGATTACAAAAGGATTACAATAGCAGGCGGGGCAGGGATCATTGGGGGCCATTCCAGAGGCTGCCGGCCACAGGAATTTTTCTTAGTCACACAGTATTACTTCTTTGCCTCCCACATTTAGTCAGATATAATCTTACTTCTAGGGTTTCTCTTGGTTACTGTTAGGACTTTTAATAGTATCCTCAAAACTTTATCTTATGTTCTATTACCTTAAAATAGTTTTTCTTCTATCTATGCTATTCAGTGTGAAGACATCTGAGTTCCCATACTTCCGTCACCTCTCTTCCTCTGTCTCCATCTCCCAAACTATCAGCGTTAAATTACCATGTAAACCTTATCAAGGTTTATAGGATTTATGCTCTCTTCTAGAATTAAAATGATATCTTCTGTGACTGTGTCAGTGGGTTAATTCTGTGAAGCAAAAATCAAACAGAGATTACCATACAATGAATATGTAAATATTAGTCCCTCCAGAAACTACTCTGGGAAATTTTGCTTTCTGTGATAATTTTTATTCCTCTATTTTCTCTTCTCTTTTCTCGCTCTCTCTCTGACTCCTATTATTTGGACGTTGGACCTCCTGGGACTCCTTTATATCTCCCATCATTTCTCTCTTATTTTCCACCTTTTGGATTTTGTTTTGTTTTTGCTCTTTTTTCTGGGAGATTTTCTCAACCTTATCCCTCAGCCCTTCTCGTGTATTTCAGTAATCCACATTTTCATTTCTGAGATCTCTTTCCTAATCCATGAACTTATGATATTTGAAAGTATTAAAATATATAAGTATATGAAATAAAAAGTTGAAAAAATATAGGCCTACTAAATTCTTGTGATTTATTTGGTTTAGTCAAATAATGAAAAAGGCACAGGAAAAATGTATACATTTTATGTCATGTCCTTTTATATACTTGAAAAATTCCGCCAATATTTAGAATATCAAGCTCACTTTTTTGTCCTGTAGAAATGATTTAGGGGTTCAGAGTTTTGGCCCGTGTGCTTTTCACTGCACATTTGCCCTGGCTTAAATGATCACCTCCATTCTAATGACTACTGAAAGAATCTATAGCTTTGCCTTTATCTTCTTGTCTAGCTCTAGTTTTGCATTCTGTCAATCTACAGAATATTTTCCACTGCTTGTCTTGTTACATAAACTTGTCATGCCCCCAAGCCAGACTTGTCATCTTGGTGCCACTATTATTCCCGTCGTATTAGCTCAAAACCTTGTGAAGTCAATATGATTTTCAAAGAGTGAAAATTCAGACATGTAAAATGTAACATTATTTTCTTATAATGAAAATTTAATTATATTTTCACCTCATGCATCATTCCTTCTAATAGTAGCAAAGCAACCCCAATCACTTGTAGGAAAACTCAATTACATCGGTAATTTTTTAATTATTAAACTCAGTTAAATTCTGTGATCTGCCAGTCATTCATATTTAATGTTTATATTATATATTTATACACACATATACATGTATTTACTATATTATACATTATATGTTTTCTATATCTCTCTATATTTAATATTTCCTGCTCTTTCTCTCTCAGAGGTGCAGTGTTGGATGGGAGGAGTTCCTGTCTCAGTCTTCATCTGCCCCATTGGCTGAGATGTATAGTCTTCCTGTCATCATACTTGGTTCTCAGCATCAATTCTTACTTTTGTTGAGATGTCTTTGGAGACCACCACAATGTGGGAACTGAGGTTCCAGTGTCGCTTTCTGCTGCCATAAATCTTCATCACCATATCTGACACCCTTCAGGCTATCACCTCTCTCAAATAACTTCTGTTGCTTGAGAACCCTTCTCCAGGGGTGTCAAGATACAGGACCATCATTAAGACCTGTGCCTGAGACATCATGAGCCCCAGAGCCATTATGGTGGGCAAAAAGGAGGGTGCTTTTCCATTCCATCCTTAGATTTCCTAAAGATAAAGGAAGGTAGCACATTTTTCTGAAACTTTTTGATCCACAAGACTTAGGAATGTGGAGGAGGCAGAGGAATGGGGTGGACAGTGTTTAGAGTCCTTACTGTGAGTGTCTGAGCTCTCTTCCCACCTACTTCTCTTCTTCCTTTCCAGGGAGAGCTTGCATGGAGGGAGGGCAGAAGAAAGCTTTCTTAACAATTTTTCCTGAAATTCTTCTGTGTTATATGCATAATTCAGCTTTATTATTATTATAATGCTAGTAGTAGTAAAAGTAGTAATTGAAAGAAAAGGATTTGGTGTCTTTTTTCCTCTTACTCCTCTTTGGCATCTCAAATAGAGCGAAGCTTGCCTCATGTTCCCCAGCCCAATGGAAGGTAGGTCAGGCAGTATCGTACATGTGGAGAAAACACATCACTTAATACTTCCCATTGCCTGTTAAATTTGGACTCATCTTTAATTCCTTCCTCTTTTTGGCCTCTGTATCCAAGATCCAAGACCTCTCTTTTCTGTAAAATACCTTTCCTTATTTGTTTCTTCCTTTCAGTTCTGACAGCTACTCCCCTAAGTGAAGACCCTGTGGAATAGTGGGATTACTGAAATGGGCTCTGGGCAAAGCTCAGTGACTCAAGTCTCTCGCAGTTTGAATCTGTCTTCTGAATTGTTGTGGCATGCTTTTCTTTAAACACCATTTTTGTCATTTTACTTCTCTATTCAAAAATCTACAATGGATGCCCACTGGGTCAAGTTCGAAAAAATTTCCTTGACTTCTGGGCCAACTGGAGTAGGGATTCACTTTATCTATGAAACATTATTTTTCACGAGTCTTGGCGAGAATTTTCAAGTTGGTTCCCTTATTTTCCCTTATTAGTCATGCTAATTTTTGCCTTTGCGTTTATGCTACATCTCTTCCCAGTAATGTCAGCCCCTTTGATTTCTTGTTACCCCAATTTTAAGCATCTTTCAAGACCCATTTCAAATCTCACCCCATTCCTGATGTCTCTTCCCCAGTGAAAACAATTTACACTGGTCTCTCTTGCCTTCGATCAGTGGTTCCCAAACTTCCCTGAAGATTAGAATCACCTGAAAGTGGGAGTGGCTTTAAAAATTTCAGTGCCCGGGTTACATGCCATACCAAATAAATCAGAATGCCTAGGGCTAGGAGCCAGGCATCCGTATATTTCAGATGCCCAGGTGATTTCAGTGTGAAGCAAAGTTTTGGCAACCACTGCTTTTGGTTTGCTATAATGTGTGTTAGCTGTACCATAACTTTGCCCTTGGCTATATTTGGTCTAATATTGGTCTCCAGTTATTTTTTGTTACTCATCTAGAATGTAATAAGCCAATGGAAAGAAAACAAGTTTTACGCTGGTTGAAGTAGCGACTATTATGCTCCACGCAGATCCCTCTGCTTCCCTTTCACCCATCTGTTTGCCCCTCCTACAGCCCTGGCATGGTTTTCATTCCAGGGTCCAGCATCTGTGAACCTCCTTTGCCAGGCCAACCTCAGGTGCCTTGTCTTACCAGCAATGCACTTGGGAGGATGAAAGCCCAGCTCATTTGCTTCTAATTTGGATAAATGTCGGAGTTCGCTGCAGGATCAGGTTGAGGGTACCTTCCAGGGGACTTAGTCTGAAACACATGCTTGCATGGCTTCCTTTCCTGTTCTGCTTTCCCTACTCCCTTACTCATTCCTCCTGGGAGCACCTGCTTAATAAATCACTTGCTCACCGAATCCTCATCTCAGAGTGTACCTCTTGGGTACCCAACCTAAGATACTCATCTTTCCTTCAAAGCAGAGCGCTGAGCACATATGAAATTCAATGAAGATTTATTAGAACAGCGATTCTTGATATAAGAAATAGAAACACAATTTAATAAAACCTTAGTTGAAGGTACTGAAATATAATATATTCAGGGGTTCTCTATAGGATTACGTATACTTTCTTAAATGTAATTTAAAAATCCTGGACATGTTGAAGTCTCACTTGGGTTAGGGAATATGGGCTAGGTAAAATTCTATCAACAATATTTATAAAAATATCTGAAGGACAGTTTGGGATCAAGCAGTGTAGTATCAAGGCAATTGCATGTTATCGTTACACCACAATCAGACAACAGAACGCAAGAAGACCAGCTTTTATTCTCCTGTGACAGATGTTGATGCTTTTCCTCTTGACCCGGGCCTGAGAATTTGCATTTCTAACAAGTTCTCAGATTGACTTCATGACACTGGAGTCAGAAGAGGAGGTTCAGGCCAAACTGCTGTGGGTCACCGGTTTCACTAGCCTGGGCTAGGTAAAATTTTAAGATTTTTGTGAATCATGAAAATGACCAGACATCAGTGGAATCTGACGGAGAGATTCTGAGGCTGGAAAGTAGCAGTGAACCTGTCACATTGGGAGCAGTGATTAGAAAAACAAAATTGCTTCTTGTTAATGTTCAACTGAATGTTCAGTGAATGGTTACTCCTAAACTATCAGCTCACATAGAACAGCGTTTTGCACCTAACATTTTGTGGCCAATGAAGCAGATTTTTAATGTCTTGAATTTTTTCCTTTCTGATCCCTTCTCAGGATATAGCATCTCTTTTTCCTCCTTACTCTATCTCTTCCTGGGGCCATAGTAGAGAATAGAGAATTCAATTTAGTCAACTGTTCATTCAGTGTGTGGTTATGAATCATTTTACATTTATGCAGAACATGAGCTTTTTTCTCTTATTTCCACATAATTATTTATCAGTTATTATGAGGAGGTTTGAGGCTGTAACATACAACCACAGATTATCAACATAATGTTTGGCTGTTATATCATTTTCTCATTTTCACTACCTATTCTTACCAGACTAGTCTGGAAGAGCTATTTGTGCACAGTTTTCTGTGTATGCAAGTTCCTGAGCTAATGTCTTTGCTCTGTTTTCATAGAACATATTATGTATGATTGCTAAAATGTCTTTCTCATAGTCGCAATTTCCAGTTTTTGTTTACTTGTCCTTCTGGATTGTATTACAATTAGCAAATGATGCCGCCCTCTCCCTGTGGAAAAGTAAACCGCCTCCATTTTAGGCTCTTTGGTGTAAAACAAAGTTCCACTAGATGGCGCTATTGGAATGCAAACTAACAGCTCCAGTAGCTGTATGTCTCTATAAAATCCTTGGTTTGAAATCTATTATAGCTTGTCGTTTTGGCTTGTGAATCAGGTCTGCTCCCCACCAAACGAAATGGATTAGGATGATTTGGTATTTAGGTAACAGACCACGCAGTGTTTCCCAGGGGCCCCCAGAGAACACTGGGCAAAACAGTGAAGAGGCATTTTTTGTCCACTCCTCATCCAGACCACTTCTTTGCTGGCAATTTTTGGTTCCCTTATCGTATTGTGTTGATATCTAGAAACAACCCCATAGTGACATCATCTTTTGATGCTGGTCACTGCCTCATTCTATGGGTAGTGGTGGCTGATAGATTTATTAGATCACTACCTGTTAATTATCTAATCTTTGCCAGTTCCTCCAGGGTTCTCAAAGTGCAGTCACTGGACCATCAGCATCACCTGGGAATTTGTTAGAAATGCAGATTCTCAGGCTCAAAGCCAGATCTGCTGCATTGGAAACGCAGGGAGTGGAGCCCAGCAACCTGGAGTTGCACATGCTCTCCAGGTGATTCCAATGCATGCTGAACTTGAGAACCGCTGTGTTAGAGCCTTCCTGGTAACAAAACTGTTAGCCCATTTGGGCTAACCTTTTTCCTGAAGGGCTTTAAAAGAAGAACTTTGGAGGCAGACAGATGGGTGAAAAAGATATTTGAAGGCGAGCATGTGTTCCATTTGACCTACAGAAAGGGCTGGCTCTGCCCTTCCTTCAGGTTCTTCCTGTCACCATGGAGCTCTCTCATTGGAGGAGGAATATTTGAGCCTGTTTCTAGTATGCAAATGAGTGGGAGAGTATGATTAGTCATTCACGTTTCTTTTTTGGAGAAAGAGGCGTGAGATGCCCAGGAAAGCCACCAGATGGCACCCTCGTTCCTACGCCGTCGCCGCATTACTGAAAGGCAAATTCAGGCTCTTTACTGTAGTCAAAGGTGATCGAGTGGCAGCGGTCGTTTATTGGCTAGGCTGTTTGTCCCTTTTCCTACTGCAGGGTGTCAGAACCCAGAAGGAGAGAGAGGAATTGCTTAGTGGGTCTGAGAGCTACTATTCAAGCTGCGATCCACTGTTGTCCCCATTTCACTGAGTAAATGTGGGGAGGCTGTGAAAATTCAACAGGCAAGACGTTTGTGAAGCTGGGGCTTAGTCAAGTGCCATCATCTCCAACAGGTGTCTGGAATAGCTCTGCCTTCTGTCCATTGATGAACGCGGAGCACCTGCGCGGGCGAATCACCTGGGGGGGCTTTTAAGTCTCTCCCTGTGCAGGCTGCATCCTAGGCCAATCCCAGCAAAGTCTCAGAGGTAATGAAGAGCATCAGTAGAGTTTCTAACTTTCCCAGGAGATTCTAATGTGTATCTTGGGCTGGGAACCACTATATTAGAGGCATTCAAGATGAATGTGGCAAAGTTGTTTCAGTGGAGAAACCCTGGAGGATGCCTCATACCCTAGTCTAAATTTCACCAGTGGAGATTGTTGTCTCGGCCAGTTTTGATGTTCGAAATAGAGACATTTTGTTGTACAACATAAAGGCGTTGCTGCTCCCTCCTCCAGCCTCCTCCTTCTCCCTTTCCCCTTCCTCCTCCTCACTTTTCCTTCCCTCCTTCCTTCCTTTTTGTCTTTTGGTGTAAAGACTGAAAATCCAAAATTGTGGCTACAAATTGGGGCACATTACCACTACTTAAAAGAAAAATTTCGACCAAAAATATATAATCAGTGTTGTGAGTTCAAAATATTCTAATCCACAAAAACTCGTTTCCTTTTTGCCTTTGGCAACATGTTCTCAGGTGCCCCTCAGGCAATGGGCCGTATTTTAAAGGATATGCTAGTAAAAAATTTACATCAGTCTTGACAAAGGCTGCTATTTTCATCTCATTAGCTTGTACTGATTAGATGGAATAGAAACATTCAATAATTGCTTGAAAAATTCTGTAGAACTTCTCAACTGGAGTTGACATTGTTCTTTAATACCAACTCCTTTTGTACTGAATAAGTTTCCATGAAACTGTATGTGTGAATATTTTCTTCTCTATATATCCTGGAAAGTCCTGTTTTTTTCCATGCAAAAGTCTTAATAATAGGTAGAATGAAAGCTGGAAGAAAACGTAGTTCTGGCATGTGAAATATGAAATATGGTTCAACTTGGTATTAAAACATAACTGAGGCTAAGCTCAGTTCTTTGCACCAAAGGGGACCTAAAAAGCACCTCCAGAAATTCCACTGTTAGTGATATGTTGTTAATCTTCCCTAGGCATCGCCTTTTGAAATGTACAAGCTACTAGAAGAAATAATTTGTTAGATCCTTACTCAGCCAAAATTTATCAAGCTGTTCTCTGTGAGTGGAGATTGCATGAGAAAATTGGGAGGCTCAGGAAAAGGGAGCCCAGTGATAGAGAACAGGCTGGGAAGAAAGGAAAAAAAATTAAAGAATGGGGATTCGAAGTGATTTTATTTTCCATTTTGATTTAAGGATAGGTCAGAGCCAAAACTATGGAAATTGTGAAGTGGTTCGTTTTTAGGATTAATGCTCTGACTTTCCAAGGGATACGTCGTTGGTCTGTGGGCGCCTTAGAGAACAAGAAAAAGGTAGGGACTATTATAGTAAGGTGTCCTGCATTCCGAATAGACAGAGGTTTTCTGGATTCTAGAGACCCTCCGGTTATTGTAGACATGTGCAAGGCAGCGTGATCTATTAATAACTTAGGCGATCTCCTGCATTTGGACCAACATCAGCTATGAAGTGGTGAACCTTTGAAATCATGGTTTAGATTCAGTTTACATAGAAAATTAACACGCACGGACTCCCTGACAGATGTTAAGCACTTCTGTCCGTGAGGGATGGGCGGAGGGCTTGAGAGACATGTTTGGAATTGAACCCAACTTGTGGCTTAATTGGTAAACCTCTATTCCTATGGCACTGTAAAAATTTTAAGCATCAGCGCCTTTCTGTCTAAAGACATAAACATATTCAATTAGTGGGACGCCAGATCATTTGTTTCAATAGCTGCTTTTATTTTCTGTTGTTGATATGTTAAAATAGTTAAACACTTGCATTCATCTCATCCTATTAAAGGAACTCCATCAGGGAACAGTGAGGTAACATGTTTGGTGACAGCAGGTTTTAGTCACCCTGCTGTGAGAAAGAGATGAATAATGTTTTTTAATCTTACATCTATTGACTTTCTCCTTTGAAAATGTACACACCATTACCAAAAGAAGCTACCGAAAACTATATTTTGTTAACAGTTTGTCTTTTTCATATCTTCATTATTAAATCAAATGGTATTTTTACTTACATGGTTCTACATAAAATGAAATTGCTGCATGACGTTTCTTATTGTTTGTAATTCCCGTTTTGAAAGATCTAGTCACACGTTCTGGAAATTCTATAAATGCTTGTAGTCTTCATACTACTAGTTTTCATTTTTCTTTCTTGGCTATTTGGCTGCCAAATCCTCTCCCATTTTAAGCATTATCTTGCTTATGTTTTGTGATTTACCTGCTATTTGTCAAAACAATTTTCAGAATGACATTTTCTAGTTTCCCCTTAGAGCACAGCATGAAGAAGAATGAGATATAAAAGATCATATTGGTGAATATTTTCATTAGACAAAGCCATTTTGTGAAATTTCAGAATTCCAATAAAAAAATTGAGAAAATCAATTACTTCATGATTTTAAGAAGAACCAATATTATCCTAAGATAATGTTACTTTTTTGGAAGCATAGTATTTCCTTCAAAAAGATTATAGCTAAAATGTCTCCAGGCTAATTTTACATCCAGGCTAATTTCTTCTAGATCTTGTTCTTGTGGATCACGATTAATTATATGGCTCATGCAGGTCGGAATTATCCCAGTCTAGGATATTCAATTGTGGATCACGATTAATTATATGGCTCATGTAGGTCGGAATTATCCCAGTCTAGGATATTCAACAATTTTTCTTGACTCTGGTGTGGTGTTTGCTAATCTGTAGGATTTGTTTTTATTGTTTCCTTGGTAGAAAAAGAGAATATTTGGCCTCCTTGGTTAAAACTCCCCTAAATACTAGTAAATGATTCATTGATTCCAATCGACTTTTCCCTCACTTTAAAATCTCTGAAATTGGGATGTATTTTATAATCACAGACACCTTACAATTATAATTGGCAGCATTTTATTCTTTCTTAGTGACATAGAATAATGGCACATCATATAATCAATGGCATCATAGATTTAAATGACCTATAACTAAGTTAAATTTGGAATTAACAGTGATTTAATAGTTTTATGTTTCCAAGGGGATTTAAAAACAGTTTTTGCTTTAATGGTTAATTGTGCAGTCAGGATTCTAGTGTCATTTTTACACACCAAAACCCCAAAATATTCTGAATGTGAAGAAATAGAGAGCACTATATAATAAAAATTCATAGTTTAGAACCAATCTAGGCATACTGCTAAACATATAGACCACTTCTGGCTCTCACCTAATTTGTTTTGAACAAAGTTTTCAAGTTAATTGCTATTAGTTGAATCTTTATTTTCTGTAAGGATGAGTTTGTAATTTGGTGTTCTATTCCTGGAGATCCTTTTTTTTTAAATCATAAAACATTAAAACTGGTTATGAAAATACATGAGGAAATCTTTCATGTATATGTAGTGTAGGGGAGGAAGACAAATCCTCTGCCCGCTAGGTCCATCTGGCTGGGCTACGAATTAAATTCACGTGAGACTAAGAGGAGAAAATAATGGGAGAAAAACAGGAGAAAATCAAACAAAGCTTTATAATGTATACGCAGGAGAAACCTAGGAAAACTGGGTAACTCTCAGAATGCCGAGGTTCTCATCTTAAATACCATCTTCAGCTAAAGACAAAGGAGGATGTAGGGGGTTGGAGGAGTCAGTTATGAGAGATTATTAGAAAAGGACAGTACCCAAGAGTAAGGTTATTATGCAGATTTAAGTCCTTGCCTGCACATTGATAAGTTTCTACTGATAAAGTCATCCCCCCTTCTTCCTGGTCCAGAGAGGGAGACACCTTTACAAATGGTGATTTCCTTTACAAATGTAAATCTCTCTTACAAAGGGTAACTTCTACTTCTACTTGATTTTCAGAGCTTTTCCCATGTCTGCAGCTTTTAAAAGTAACCAGTCCAAAATAATCCTTATACCAAAGAGACACATTTTGGGGTGGCCAATTATGATCCCCCACAGTAGCTTTTACAGGTATGTATTAGATATTCAAAGCTATTTTGTAAGTGAGTTTGGGCTAGTTACTTAATATAGGCCTAGAATGTGAGTAGAACGTGATACTCCTATAGCCCTCATTTGTATATATGTGCCATTGGAGGGGGGATCTTCCTGCAGCGTAGACTGCCTGAAGCTTTGGCAGCTGAAGTTTGGACTGAAGTCTCCCTTTGCTGGTAAATTTCTTTGTAGTGTGAATGGGCATTCATCATTGTTCCAAAACCCTCAAAACTGATTTCAAAATAAGGATCACTTCTTCTTAATTTGTTTTCCTTGCCAATACAGTGTTTACTGGATGCCTTTGAAAATCTTTTATGGTAAATGTTAGGGAAGGAGCGTTTCTAGCTTGACTTCTTCAGTGGTCCCTTACTCTTCCAGCCCAATAAGAAATTAAACTCTAATTCTTTCTAATCTCTATTAGCTTCTTATGCGCAGCTCCTATGTGCAAAAGCCACAGTGGTTGTAATTGATTGATCCATTCATTCAATAATACTGAATGCATCCTATGGATAAGGCACTCCTGTAGGGACTGAAGAGACAGCAGAGAACAAGAGACAAAAATCCACGTCCTTATGGCACTTGCCTTCTAGTGGAGTGAGGTCAACCCTAAACTGAATAAACAAGTATATATGATATATTAGAGCGCTATAAGTGCTGTGCAGAAAATAGAATAAAAGGATGGGAAGTGTAGGGTGAGAAGGTTCCATTTGTAAAGAGGGTGGGTGGGATAGAACTCACTGAGCAAGTCACCTTTGGGCAAAGACGTGAACACAGGAAGGGAGTGAAAAGAGGATTCCCAGACTTTGGAACAGTGAGTGCAGTGCAAAAGTTGAGGCAGGAGAGGGCTGCCAGCACTCACAGAGGGGCGTGGGGGTCAGGGAAGCAAGGGAGGCCAGATTTAACGTGGCCATTGGCTCTCATCCTGAGGGAAATGGGAGACTCACTGCGGGGTTTTAGCTGAGGAATGACATGATCAACTGACCTTCGAAAAGCATCACTCTGGCTTATAATCGGAGGTTTTGTTGTCACTTTAGCAGTCTTATTTATGACACTAAAGTTTGCAAAGTAGAGCGCTCACAAGTTAGGGCAGCATTTTTGAGTGGACCATGTACTGAAATGTTCTAGTCCTTGGGACACAAAATATTCCTACCCACCGACTGCCATCCTGCTTCAGGAATTATATTAGGCTCCTTAAGGAAAGTGTAAGTTCTGTTTTTATTGTAGCCTCACATGTTGTGCCAGTGTGTGCTCAGTGATGGGCACTGTCTGCTCTTTGCAGATTGACTCTGGATATGGGAGGCTGAGGTTCTGTATACATATGTGTACAGAATACATGTCCAGACCAAGTTTCCACAGTCCAGATTCAGTTTGTAAATTACTCAACAAAATTATTCAACTGCTATATTGGACCTTATGCTTAAGGATCATTACCATTAAGAATAAGTAATGAGGGTCAGCCCTGGTGGCCTAGTGGTTAAGTTTGGCACACTTTGTTTCAGTGGCCCAGGTTCAGTTCCCAGGTGTGGACATATACCACTCTGTTAGTGGCCATGCTGTGCTGGCATCCCACATACTGAAAAATAGAGGAAGATTGGCATGGATGTTAGCTCAAGGTGAATCTTCCTCAGGAAAAAAAAAAAAAAAGAATAAATAATGAATGACTTCTTCATCAATGAGCTCATGACCTTGGGAATATGTAAGAAAGTTTTATATAGGATTTTTGCTGTTTTTACTAGGCAGGAAACAGAAATATAACTCTGTTCCTTTGAATTGACTCCTATCAGACTGTTTTCTCTTGACTTCTGTCTCTTTTTCTTTATCTTTTTTGTTTGTTTTTAGCAGATACTTTGTTTAAGACAATCTACTAATAGAAGCTCAGGAAATGTCTTCTGCTAAATGTCTTCTCATAAATGTGCTTGTTCTGTTTAAATGGTTAAGCATCTAAGTAGAAAAGTTAAATTACTTAACATAACATAGCCCCTTCCATCTGAAGGCTAGGCATGTGAGGTACAGTCTAAACCCAGCATCCTTCACATGCGTCAGTGAAGTCAAATCTGTTTTATCTTCAAATAATTTCTTTGGTTTTCGGTAGAGTCCACTGAGAAGTCAGTTTGTTTCCTAAAAATAAAAATGGGAAAAAAATAGAATTTCTGCTTGATTACTTGGAAAAACATGGGGAAAATGTTTTCAAGTAATTAATCCTGCTATGAGTTGATATCTTTGCCGTATCACTCTCTTTGGTTCTGCCTAGGGTAACACAATATTTTTGCCACCTGGTAACCATTTAGTGGCTTGCTGTCTGTCAAATTGGAATCATTAATCTAAGATCCACAAAACACACTGACCTCATCAAGAACTATCAGCCACATTAATCACATGGTGAGTAGTAATTAATGCCCTTGCTGCATGTCTCAGCAGATGCCAAGTGGTGACTATGCCCAGAGACAGAGCCACTTGGTGGGTGGTCTGAAGGTGATATTCTTTTAGGATGGACTGAGACACATGTTGGTTGGAAACTTGCTGCCCAGATGAATGAGAAAATCAAGGACTCCCTTCCTTATTTGTCTATCTGTATTGCCTCGAGCATGCCTGATGTGTGTGTGGATATCTTCGATGGCCCTGGGCAAAGCTAACCAGCCCTACTCTGTGCCATCACTGGCTCTGACATATTCCCCCTAAAGCACTTATCGTAGAGATTTCCCATTCTGGATTTCCCCTCTCTCCCACTAGTCTGTGAGCACCCAGAAGGCTGAATATATGTTGTATTTATGTTTCTAACTGTGGACTAGTGCAGTTCCTGGCACTTATTACTGTACTATTAGGTACCTAGTAAATGAAAGATTGAATGTGCATATGAATATGCAACATATATAAAGGAACTATGATAAACAGATTTCCCTCTCAGGTGTAGGCTGATTGGTGTCATATTCACATACTTGTTGCCTAGCAGTGTGTGGGGCACAGAGAAGGTGATCAGTAAATGCTCACTGAAAGTCTGTACTTCTTGGGGCTGGCCTGGTGGCACAGCAGTTAAGTTCACACATTCTGCTTCGCTGGCCCAGGGTTCACTGGCTCGGATCCTGGGTGCAGTCCTATGCACCGCTTATCAAGCCATGCTATGGCAGGCATCCCACATATAAAGTAGAGGAAGATGGGCATGGATGTTAGCTCAGGGCTAATCTTGCTCAAAAAAAAAAAATGTATTTCTTGACAAGACGTCAGTAGGCTACCTGTCTCCCCTTGGAATGTTCTCCTGATAGTGTGCATATTGGCAAATGGGGTCAGCTGCCAAATGAATTTTTAAAAGACATTTATGTCAAAGTAAAAATATTTTGTAGGAGGTTAGAAACTGTAAACAAAAACGACAATAGCAAACAATCCTGGAGAAGTACTTATTGTAAGTGAAAATATTTATGTAGTTTCACCTAAAAAGAAGAATCAGTGAAAGTCCCAGATGTGTTTTCCGAGTTCTCTGAAAACTTCTTATGAAAAGGAAATACAAAGGATCCAAAATATAACTTCCCTCTCCAAAACAATTAAAAACCACACAGACACAGACACACACAGACACACACAGACACACACACAAAACTAACTCTAGAAATGTTATGATGTTACAATCTCATTTTTACTGTAGCCAATAAAGACATTGAAACAAAATAAAACATACCTTTCTACTTCCAGCTAAAACAATGAGAAATAAATATACATTTTTTATGTTAGAGGACTTATGAAGCTTATGCTAAAGAGACAGTTTTTGCCAGTGGAACTAAATCAATTATACTTAAATACTTATTAATGAATAAATGAATTTATTAAATAACCTAATAGAGTTTCCCTTTTCATTCTCAGAATGTACCATATGTAAGGAAACTTTGAAATTCCCTCATGATTTTACTGAGCTTCATTTTTAATAGAATAAGTGTTTAGCGTATATCAGCGTTTCTGCGGCTGGGGGAGTGGTGATCGATGAAGAAAATATCTCTAATTTTCCTTACTGATTTAAAGCATTTTAAAAATTCTCAACAAAAATGACAGGCAGCCAGGGTGAAAAGTGAATGAGGCAGAAGAGGCACTCAGGACTTGTCTTTCTCATTTAGTGGCTAGTGCCTTCCCGACCTGCTGCTTTACTCACTTGATATTCTGATCAATTATTCAATTGTTTGGTTTCAGTCTGATCACCCCATCACGTCGTCAGCTGGTTGGGTGTCTCTCTAGGGCTCCTGGTCTCCACTTCCTTTTCACACCTGTGGGAGGCCTGCTGCTTAAAAATCACCTGATCGAGAAAGGTAAATGTTACCCTCCCCTGTCCTTTCCACTTTGCTGATTTCATTTTGGGATGAAGATACATCTGAAATAATTAAATTCAATAATTTAATTTCAGAAGTAACATATGTATGTTCAAAATGGGGTATTAGTTAGGGTAAGTCATTTCATCGAATTTAAAACAGTCTTTCACGTCTATCCATTCCACCCCTTGTAACCTTTCTAAGCACTGAACTGTGTCTCTGCTTTCAAGGTTGCCCCCTCTGGCTTGTAATACACAGTGCCTATGATGTGGATATATTTTATTTCTTTACCTGCTTTAGAGTTTTTTTTTAAAAGGTGACAATAATAGAACTTTAACTCATGTAATCAAAATATGGAAAGCAGTTATTTGTACCTGTGACTGTGTCATGTGCCTAAACATTTTTATGTCAGAAAGCATAGGTCATCTGTATTTGCCTTAAGAAAACATGCTGGAGACACTTAGCATTCCCTTTTATTAAACAAATAATTTCATAATTCCCACCCTGAGAAGGTGCTTTATCGTAACACATGTATCTATTTTATTTACCTTGGGTTCATTATAAGGAAAATTAAAAATGATCAAACCCACAGTTTATTTTTCAAGTATTCTGATAAATGGTCTGGGCAAATACAGTTTCTCAAGTCGTATTTCAGCCTCCTGCCATTTATTTTCCTGGACTGGAGCCTATCAAGTTGAAATGTATTGGTACTATCGCCTGAAATGAGGTTTGGAGGATATTTGAGGAATGAAACCTAAAATTCAGTAGGGAAAATTGAGAGGATTATATTGAGTAAAGCCTAGTAAACTGTAGTATTTGAACTGAGCTAATAGACAATGGAACAGAAAAGCTATAAATTTGACAAATTACTGTATAAAAGGCAGTAAAAAAGCTCAGTTATCAGAATTTGGTGCTGATAATATATGGATTAGCTGAGGAAAAAATGAGTACATACGTGTCTGGTTTTCCTGGTGTTTCTGTATGAGGGTCATAAGGTATTTCCATAGCTGATCCAGTACATTATAGGTACCTGATTAAAGTAAACTCCACTGGCGTTAATGCAAACGTGGAAAGCAATTCATCAGATGGAAAGAAAAGGTAAGCACTGCCTAGCCACGGAGAGTTGAGAATTTTTATATAAAAGAAGCCATATCTGAAATGGATTGTCTGTTTAAAACAGAAAGCGAAATAACTAATTCAGCTCTCCTATTGATCAATATTGCCAGTTTTGGTTTCAAACTCCAGGACACAGATGAGTGAAATAAGTTAAACTGCATAGCACAATGTTATGGCATGTTGTAGATAAATAAACATAAACTTGGGCCATAACAATGAAAAGTAAAACCACTACATGGGTATTGGACTTTTTGAAATATGTTTTGTTCTTAGAGTAAAACCTCTGAAGGACATGATCGTGTTTTAAAGGTCTTGTTTAATGATTAGAGTGAACCACATAAAGTGGATTGTGAAAGAGTTAAAGAACAAACGTTGAAAATGATTTTTCCGCAAGTACAGTGGCAGTTTGAATGCCAGCTGCAGCTTTTGCAAAATAAGCATGAGCGTTTGACCCTTGTCCCATAGTAGTTGTGGAAGGGAGAAGGGAGAAATCCTGAAAGGAGGACAGGGAAAGGTCACAGAGAGAGGATGTGTGTGTGTGTGTGTGTGTGTGTCTTAGCAAGGGGTGGAACTGGGGAAGGGACATGGAGTAGAAAAAATGCTCCCAGAGGAACTTGCCCTGACTGCTATGCTTTATGACTGGATGCTCAGGGCAAGCTAAATAACTTCTAACGTGCTGAAAAGAGAGAGAACAGAGAGATCAGTGGAAACTGAAGGTCAAGAAAAACCCCAAAGGGAAAAACATATTCAAAAGCATGAGTGGACGAGCAAACTGTGATGCTAGAGTGGGTGATATGGTGACTGGTGGTCAGAAAGTTCAGGGAAGTGTGGCAAGTCATGCCATGGAGGCAAGCGCCATCTTGAGAGCTGTTTCTTGGAGCATTTCAACTGCAGTCTGTGGAGGTACCTGGGGAGAGCACCAGAAGAAGAGTCCAGGTGACATAGTCCCAGCGTGAGTAAAGAACAGGAGAAACGGTCCTCTCAGCCCACAAGAATACTCTGTACCAAATGCAAATTGTAGTGAATAAGTGGAGAGTTGGTTTTCATGACCGGTTAGGAAGTTCCTCCCACACAGCAGTGCAGAACAATGTGTGAATGTGGAAGTGCAAAGGGATGGAGATAGATGAACGATAAGAGAGCAGTAGTAGCAACAGTTCAGTCTGGACCCTTGTACATTAGACATTTATGTAATTTCTGTAAGTAGATTTATGGATTTATGTAAGTAGAGATAAGATCTGAGAAATTTTACAGCTCGTTATATTTAAAGCTTCTATTTCTATCAGTAGAAGACCACTTTGATAAACGTAAGAAAGATAAAAACAGACCTGGTGTTGGCACTAGGACTTTGTGTGAAGAGAGATTGCTGATTAGAAGAGAATCCTACCAGAGAAATCAGTGTTACCATTAATTCTGTATGTACTTACATCAGTCATTTAGAAAATTACCATGTATATTACCATTTATAGCATTTTTTCTTCCATTTTTCTTTCTTTTCTATTATAGTTTAAAGATTTACCCAAAATCTCAAGTTGAAAAACTCCATTAAGTTATAAGGTAAAAATGTCTCAATCTGAGTGAATACAAGGTGATCACACAATCAGTTGTCTGTTTCGTTCGTTTCTTCATCCATCCATCCAGCAAATATTTATTGCAGATATACAGTGTACATGACACTGGAATACAGGTATTAAGAAGATATCCTGCCTGCCTTGAGTTTACAGTGTATAGATAAGAAAACCAACATTTATTGAATGCAGAGAGATCAGTGTCTCAGGAAGCCTGCATGGGGTGCTATTGGAAATGATGGAAGGTCCTGAGTTTGTATACTGAGACCCAAAATAAGTGAAATACTTTTTCTCATATCTAACATTCTAAGCATAAGACTGCAGCGCTGGTATGGTGGTTCTATAGTATCAAGGCTCTAGGCTCCTTCTGTCTGGTTGCTTTGCCATCTCCAGTGTGTTGCTTCATGCACATGGTCCACGATGGTTCCTGTCCACATGCTTACTCCTGTCAGCAGGAAAGGGGAGGTGGAGGGGAATGAAGCCACTGAGAATTCTCTTAAGAGCACAGCTCGGAAGATGAACACATCCTTTCAGCTCACATATCATTGGCCAGAAATTAATTTTATGGCCATATCTAACTGAAAGATAAGTGAGAAATGGAAATATATTCTTTCTTGTGGGTGGCCATGACTTCAGCTAAAAATTGAGTTTTATTTCTATGAGAAACAAGCAAGTAATGAATTAGGCAGCAGGTAACTAGCAATCTCTGCCAGAGAACCTGTTTCAGTGTGAGTTAACAGAAGGCTCTTCAAGCATGAGTTGGTGTTTGCTAGGCCAACCACATGGGAAATGGTGCTCCAAGACGAGCATGTTCATTAAGTAACTGTGTACCTAGACCTGAGCAAAGTGTCTTCCAGTGCACCAGTTATGTGTATACTTGTTACCTTCAGAGAGCTGAATAGGGACCCACCCTAATTGGGATAAAATGGTACTCAAACAGACTATTCTTCTTTTTGGTAATGTGATATTGCTTTTATGCTAAAGGAGCAAAATTATTGAAGGATACATGCTCATGGTCTTTGACCTTCCTTCTACTCTGTAAGGGAAATTCTTTGTTGTCATTGCCAGGTTCCTGGGCTTCTGATGTACTTACTAGGACATTGGGTAGAAATATAGCATGAAGAATTCTGTTCACATAAGAAAATGCTTCTCCTGGAGGGCAGTAATGGAACAGAAGGCTGGAGTGCTTTTGGAAACACAAAGATGGAAAATTTAGGGGATCGATTGCTTCAATTCTGGGAGTTAAGAGAAAAATCTATCCAAAAAAGATTATAGAAAAAGTTTCTTTGTATTATGTGTTGTATTCCTGGTCCCTGTTTTTGCCGCCTTTTTAAGACATTTCAGTAAACTCATATATTATTCTTTGATATTTTGCTTCATCTGACATGTATTTCTTTTGGATGCAAGAGCTGTGCTGAGGTAAGGTTTAAGCCCAGGGTAGGAAGATACCATTTTACTTGAAGGATTTAGGATATTACTCTTGCCCAAGTGTTTTTTGAACTTTTAAAAGTCAATAAGCTGAATAGATGGCTGCCCATATAATGAAATCTTGTGTTCTAGAAAAAAAATTCATCAAACTCTCTCCCCTGCCCAGTTTCCTAGAATCTGTCTTTTGATATTCTGCCTTTTGGATTAAGCAGTGACTGACTGATAATTCTCCATAGATGCGTCTATTCCTCAGTGAGGTGACTTATTTAGTCCCTAACATTTTAGTGTATATTGATTTAAATTTCAGTTATTTGATGATGGAGAAGACTAGGATCTCAGGACAGAGGTGAGAGAACTCCAAGCCGAGGGGAGATATCCTAAGTCGGGGTGGAGTGAAAGTGTGGAAGTGCGAGGTGAGAGTATCAAAGACAAGTTTCATCTATTCACTTTTTTGCCGAAGGCTGACAGCCACAGAAATTAAAATATGTAAATTAAAAAACAAACAAACATGTGTTTCTCAAGGAATGACTTCACAGAAGTAAAAGGCAATATTTCTGACCAGAAAGACTATTTTTTTTTTCCATGTAGTATTACTTCTTAAGGCAAAGTTTTCTCTGGAAAAAATGAAAGACATTTGCTGAATTTTCTCTAAGTACACTTCTGTGCCTTTCAACAAATATGAGAAAAGCTAGAAAGGAATCTTCCTTCCATGAAAACCTATTTTTATAGGATGAATTTAAAAATGCATCCTGTTTGTCAAACTATGACAATGATTTATCAAACTTGATAGACCTCAGTGCTGTTGGTGGTCTTCTTTCATTTATTTACTGTAAGCAATCCCTCTTCTTTTGACAAATGAATACAAACAGCATTTACAGACTGACATATTTTCCCAGAGCAATCGTCGTTGGACTTAATGATCACCAGTGATGATATTTTTTCTCTTTTTTAGACCTAATTCTAGAATATAAGGAAACACAAAAGCAGGTTTATGTGGCAAGCCCCATTTGAGGGATGAGTACAGTTCAAAGCCCTGGGGAGATGTCTTGTTTATAGAGCTCTTCCTTCCATTAACACTCCCTGACCTTCAGGGTGGTCTCACAGAGGCCTCACGTGCCACAGATAACAGGCCCCGGGCTGACTAAGACTATATATGTCACAAATCCTCAAGAGCAGAAAACCCAAATTTTCCTGTCACGATTTCACACAAATGAAATAGAGTCCCAAGATAAGGACAATGACTGTTTTCCACAAGATGGCAGTGGTCTTTGTGCAAAGAATAGAAGCATAGCATTCACTGGGTCTGATACCGACTGTGACAAAATTTTGCCCTTGTGCATTTAATGCTTGTGAAAGCCGCGTCATGGTGGTTTTCTCTGCCATGGACTGAGTTCTCAAGAACAATTAGCCCTGTTTTCATAGGAGAGAAAGAAACGCTGCATATATGATACTATGTCTTATATAATGTCTTTCTCTAAGGAGCCAAAAGTGTTTTGCAGCTGTGATTTAATTAACCTCACACTATGCCTCTGAGGCAGGAAAGAGGAATTACTGTATATCCTATTTATCACAGTGAATTTAAATAATTTACTGATATTGTTCTAGGTGGGAAATGGTGGCACAGGGAATAAAACATTTGTTGAGTTCTGGTGCATAGCCCTAATCATTAAACCAAGCTGATTTTCTGTAGAAGGTGATATTTATACATTTAGAGAAGAGATCCTATTTAGTGCATATTAAAAAATGAATTTTGGGGGGCCAGCTCCATGGCCTGGTAGTTAAGTTCGGTGTGCTCCGCTTTGGCGGCCTGGGTTCAGTTCCCAGGCGTGGACCTACACCACTCGTTGGTGGCCTTGCTGTGGCAGTGACCCACATACAAAATAGAGGAAGATTGGCACAGATGTTAGCTCAGGGTGAATCTTCCTCAAGCAAAAAGAGGAAGATTGGTAACAGTTGTAGCTCAGGGTGAATCTTCCTCAGCCAAAAGAAAAAACAAACAATTTTTCACAAATGCAGATTCCCATTTTGATCTGAGTGCTTAAGTACTTTAACTTATGAGTTTATTGCTTAAGAGTATTGAGGAGAGGCCAGCCCGGTGGTGCAGCAGTTAAGTGCACACATTCAGTCTCGGCGGCCTGGGTTTGCCACTTCGGATCCCGGGTGCAGACATGACACTGCTTGGCAAGCCATGCTGTGGTAGGCATCCCACATGTAAAGTAGAGGAAGATGGACATGGATGTTAGCTCAGGGCCAGTCTTCCTCAGCAGGGAGAGGAGGATTGGTAGCAGATGTTAGCTCAGGGCTAATCTTCCTCAAAAAAAACAAAAAACAAAACAGAACAAAACGAAAAAGAATACTGGGGAACTTTTAAAATGCAAAATCCAAGAGTCCTGTTCCCAGACATTCTGCTTTCGTAGGTCTGGGATGGGGCTTATTAATTTGCATATTTTAAATATAACTCAGGTGATTCTGAGACATGTAGTCTTGCCCACACTTTGAGATACTGCTCCACAAGCCTCCAGTAATATACTGGGAAGATAGAGACATTGACCCAATTTTCTGAAATTGCAAGAACCTCATTTCCTTGGAGAAGGATACTCAGTATTATATAAAAACTTGAAATATAACACTTTTCCTCAATTTGAAGGGTAAATCCATAAGTGTAAATTATTATGCTTTATTCATAAGTTTTATTTAAAAATCAGTTAACAAAATTTTAAGCATAATTATTTTTAAACCGTACTGTCAGAAGCATAACTATGATTTAAAAAAAAATATTATCACATGCTTTATCTTTCTCTTGAAGTTCAATGGTCACTTTTGCATAGACTTTAGGTAACTGGGTTCTAGTTTACCTAGAATCTTGTGCTTTTAGAACTAGAACAGTCCCTAAAGATATTCAGGTGCGGGGTGAGGTGTAGAAGTTAACTCATTTCTGGTAGCATGAATAGAAATCAACACAAATCTACTTGGTTCTACTTTTATCTGCTTGTTCATTTGGACCCATATAAGCACTTGCAATAGTTAATAAAATGGTAAATTCGATTGAATCGCTGAGTCAACAGACACCGTTCTGAAGAGGTATGAGTCCATGATGCCAGCTTTTCTCGGGAGATGGAGGGAGACTGTGGAAGATGGCTGTGTGACTCGTAGTTGCCCTTCACTGGCATTCACGTACGAAAGGGTCAAGGGCTAGATTTTGAAGGAGGAGTTTCACAGAGGGCTATTGGTGTGCTGTGCCTCTTACTCCCTTCTACTAGGAGATGAGGTGTTTCTGCCTTCCCTTGAGTCAAGAAAGAAGTGATTTAAGGAGAAAGCAAAGACTTAATTTGGGCTTCTGGTGGTTTAGTGAATATAATGATAGGCATATAATTCCTACCTGGAAAGCCTTATGGCAAGAGAAGGGCTATCAGCCTCTTTGACAGCCAGATTGTTTTCAGAATAGCTGCATTCTTAGGTCATCATATTCTTGCCAGGCCTTGGCAGTGTCTAGATTACAAATGTTTACCAGTTTATTAAATGTAAGGTGATATCTTATTTTTGTTTTAATTTGTATTTCTCTGATAACCAATGCACCTAAGCATCTCATTACATGCTTGTTACATTTTGATATTTTTCTTTATTTTGCTTAGTCATATTCTTTGTCCATTTTTCCACTGGGGTTGCTATTCTTTTCCTATCAATTTCCACACATTCTGGGTAGATGCTAGTGTATGTTTTGTGTGTATAGCATATCCTTGTGTAATTCTTTGCTACTTTCAGAAATTGCAAATATATTATCCCATTCTGTCAATTGTCTATTAACTTTGCCTGTGGTATCCTTCCTTGAAGAGAAAGCATTAATTTGGCTGCAATGATATTCATCCTTTTTTTTTGTCTTTGCAATTTTAGTTAAGCAGTCCTGTCTTGCTTAAGATATAAAGATGTTTACCCATGTTTTCCCCATTGGTGGCAAATTAATTGCCTGCTATATATGCTTATATTTATGCAGAGATGCACAAACTATTTTTACTCTGCTTAAGTCTAGAAAATAATTAAGATGGTCTATAATAAAATAATGATATGATAAAGCTACTGCTATAAAAATTGATAGATATGAAGCATCAAAAAGAGGGGAGACAATTTAAAACTAAGCTAGTATATCTCAGCATGAGGTCCATGGGCCACTTACATCATAGTTATTTTGGTTATTCATTAAAAAGGCAGATTTCAGGCCCTTATCTCAGAACTGCTTAATTAGAATTTCTTGGTTTGGACCCAGAAATCTGTATTCTTAAAATGACTTGTGAGATATTCTAAATGTGTGCTAAGAACTGTTTAATGCCACTAATTGGTGAGGACTGTTTGAGCTTTAAGTTAAGATCTGAGCTTTTAGGAAGCACTGACTATGAGGAAAACATTGCAGAATATAAATTCTAATTACGTCACAAAAGTCCATGCGTAGATCCTTTCCCCTGTTTCTGCATGAATCCTTTTGCGGAGGACCCCCAACAATATAAGGACAATCTCTTTAAAAAGGTTTTTAAAGAATATTCAGTAATGGTTTTCACATGGTGTTTGGTTTATTTAATCTTCAACAGAAACTGAGAGCAAAACATTAAAGTAACTGCATGATTGCCTTTTCACAACTGAGTTTGAATTTGTTTTTACACTGTATCCAGGTTAAGAATGACTAGTTCAAGTAGTTTTCCATGGTGAGGCATAGTCTGAAAGAGGGGAGGGAGTGGTAAGGACAATCAGTCATCACAGGGCTCCCTCTTAGGGAGATCTTGCTTCAGAATTTTTAGATCAAGATGTAGTGTTTATATGAACATTGTTGTCAAGTATTGATGTTTAGTTAAAGGTCACCTAGGTTGTTAGGTAATAGGAGGAGTTCGTGAAGAGCAACTTGTAGTTCAGTACTGCAGGCTGAATTGTTCAAGGATTCCTGAAGTGCTCTTTGTTTCTACTCCAGATCTTTCCATTGCTGATCCATAGAGGAAAGTCACAGAAGTCCATGGTATTGACCTTTGCTTCAGAAATACTTAGCACCAGTTTCATGTACCTGGAATCATAGAATTTTAGAGTTAGAAATTTAAAAGTTATCTAGCTCAGTCTCTCATTTTACATGAGAAAACTGAGGCCCGTAGAAGTAAAGTGATATTACTTAGATCATTCACTAATTGGCAAGATTTAGACTAGAATTCAGGAATCCTGGACCAAAGTGCAAGACAAATCTCTGAACCAAAATGCAAAAGAAAATAGAGGACAGAGCTTTATCCGGGAGAAAATTGGATGTGGGACAACCCTGACAGAGATTTTCTCCATGTCTGTCAACTTCCACAGCAGGCCAAAGGGAGATTAAGTGAGCATGTTGGGTGCATAAGGTTTTTTTTATTTAATTTTTTTTGAGATAATTGTTGATTCACATACACTTGTAAGAAATAATGCAGAGAGATCCCATATACCCTTTACCTAGTTTCCCCCAATGGTACCATCTTGTAAGACTATAGTACAATGTCACATCCAGGGTGTTGACATTGATGCAGTCAAAATACAGAACTTTTCTATCACTGTAAGGATCCCTCACGTTGCTTGTAGATGCGTATGTTAATAAATGTTTTTTTTCTAATATCTATTATCAGATTATGTCCAAGCAGATCAAATTTCCGTTTCTTAAGATTTCCATAGTAAATCCAGGAATACTTCCTACCTCCCAGCAGTGAGCTTCAAGGAGCAGAACTTTCTTTTCCAAGAGAGAATGAGCTCTGTCCTGTCCTTTACCTGTAGTGGGTGGACCTAGATGGCAGGGAATCCTATTTGGAGAAAATAGTTAATGACTCCCAAAATGGTTGTAATTTTCTCTTAATTGCTCTGAAAGAATTGCCAAAACAAGACTAGGAAGAAAAAAATAAGATAAAAATAAAAAAATCAATAAAAATGAGCATCAGTCAACTGAGTTACCTTAAATTAATAGAATAAAAGTGCTACAAAAATAAAGCTGTTATCCATATTAAATTCTGAAACTTTGGTTAAAATGTGGATATTAAATAAAAATTTAAGAAAAATATATCTAAGATGACTAATCTTAAAATGTGATAAGAAAATATGGAGATTTGGATTTGATCAACACGATTTTAGTTAAAATTCTTGCAGATCTTGACATCAATAATTGTTGTGTAGGGAGTTATTAAGGAACAGGCATAAAGTTTCAGTTAAGTACGATGAATGAGCTCTAGAGAGCTGCTATACAACGTGGTATCTATAGTCAACAATAATGTATTGTAGACTTAAAATTTGTTAGGAGGATAGATCTTGTATTAAGTGTTCTTACGGTAATAAAAAAAATTTGTTGCATAGACCTGAAGCAAGCAATCTATGTACAGAAGGTAAGTGAAATTTTCAAAAACAAGGTGGAGGCACCAAAATAATTTTTGCTGATAAAAATAAAAGGAAACAATCTTCATTAGAAAAAGTGGGAAAAATAACATTTCTGGATAGCTAAAAATGAACTGGATCTAGATTTATTAGGAAAATCTTTTCAATGAAGATATAGAGAATATAAAGTTTGAGTGCCTGTAATCGACAGCTATCAGGTATAAGATAATTGTTTCTAGAATTCCTGTGGAGTCATACAGCGGGAAAATCAGCAGGGCCCGTTCTTTGTCTTGAATAGTTTGTAGTAGTAGTAATAGCTCAGGATAGCTCTTCTTAACTAATTAAGGACAACAGCAACAGACCAGAATTATGTCATTTCTAAGTTAGATTTATAGTGAAAGAGACAAATCTTGTTTTTATACAAGCAAACAAACAAATCAATGAACAAAATGCTCTTTTAATAGCTTCTGGTGGAGAGGACTGGGACTTTCCTCGTCCATGATAAGGCTGTCTTCTCACATTTCATTATTTGATTGCTTGCACCACTGCCTGACATCGAGGTTACTGGCAGCTTAATCCTAATTTCTAAAGCCCTGTCAACAACTATTTCCTTTCCTTCGAAATGGGATAGAAGTTCTGTGAAATGATTTGAAGTAATAAAAAAGTAGTTACCCAATATAAAACCAAACAAGAGCTAAGAAATGAAATCTTCCCACCTCTGTTTAGTGATGTTTAGCAAAAGTTTAATACTAGCCAAATTGCTGTAAGCATTCAGGAAATATCCAGGGAAGTCATTAGAATTAGAATCCAATACAACTCAATGAGTTTTAAGTAACTGAAGATTTTGGGAAAAAATGTGTTTTTCATGTGATTCAGTCTTTTCTAATTTTCTCATAACCAAAACCAGTAATTTTTCATTTTCTGATTGACTATACAGGATATTTCAAAATCCCACCGTGTAAACACACACAGCCTTCAGTATTTTATGTATTCACTACTCTTGCTTTTCTATTGGTTAGGAAAGAAGGCTGAATAGTCAAAACCTCATTAATTGCTTTAAAAAATTAGCTCTAGTCATTGAATTATTAATCAGAGATAAAAGTGATGGATGAGTTGTTCAAGTTAGAACAACTCCAGGATGGGGGGCGCTATTTAAGTAGGTTCCGCAAATCCTGCATGTGTGACACCAGCACGTTGACCAGGGCATTCACTGGCTGGGACAGTAAAGAGCAGCAGACATGACTGGGTTAGAAAGTTGGTAAAGTAGATGTGTAACTGTTATCCCCTGACACACAACAACCTGGGTCTCAAAAAGGAGCTTGCCCAGAAAACTTAAAGATGTTCAGAATGAAACCCTTGACCTGTATATAATCAGATGTCAGCAAGAAGCCATAGAAATTATGTCTGCTTCTCAGCTGAAGTGGCTTGAAAGCATACCCTTATCAGGGAAACCCCATGTTTTATAACTCCCTCTATTGATAAATTAGAACCTAAATTTTCTTATGAAAACCAAGACCTGACATTCACTCTTTTTCTCCCAGAGATAATAATCTTCTGCAGTAAGACAATACAATCTGTCTTACTGATGTCAATCACCTTGTTCTGCCTTTATGAGAGCCCAGGGGCTGGTCTTGGAGACATAAACTGCTTATCCAGTATGAGGTTACCAACGCCTAATCATTCTTTCTATTTTAACTTCTTTCTCTAGGGGATAATAGTAATAATTAAATACTTCTGTTTTGCCTTGTGAGGAAAGATACCACCATATTTAAACTTACTTTCCTTTCATTAATTTTTCATAATTGTACTTTCTGAATTTGTACTCACATAAACGCATACTCCGGTGTAATCCTAGGTTATATTTTTCTTATGGTCTGTAAACAGAAACCTTTAAGATTCTGTCCATAATTTGATGACATGAATTAATTATCTGAAACGCTTTAGCACCTCTTTTGACTATTTTAGCTTATTACCATGGTAGCCATATGCTCCAAATGTTAATCTGAAAACAATACAAATTAAGAAGATGCATTTTCCCTCCTGTTCCACTATATCACTGTCTGGTTGATCAATGTGTGAAGTATAAGGCCAGGATTACAGATTCTCCATTATTTAATATTAAACACATGGATTTGTGAAATTAGGTAAATTTTTCACCTTTTTCCATCTTGTGCTTTTTGGTTAGTAGGAAACTATGTGAAGGTAGGTGGAGGGACAAAGGGAATTTTGAGGTGACAGATCACTGTCTTTAGTTCTCTACAGTTTATCTCTAGGGGAAATGTAATTTTACATGAGAGTTGCGTGAGAATCGTCAGTTGCATAGTGTAAATGTTTCTTATTGCATTCTTTTGTTATTCTAATTGGATCATGATAGATAATTTTAAACTGGATCTGATATGGCATCTGTAACATATAGAGAGAAGCATTCAGGCAATCAATCTATTTTATTCAATAGAGTGATGGCTAAAATTCTGCTCTCTTTTCAACTTGTATCATATATAAAATTTACTTGGCATTATGAAGGACCCAGTTAGAATATGATGGTTCAAACCTAGCATGTCCTATTGTCACTTCTTCATCATGTAGGAAAGTGATAGCTTTATTCTCACTTGAAGAGTACAAATTTGAAAGTATCCCGTAAGGCAACGGTCCTCAGATTTCTTGCAGAGTTCTTCTTGGGCTGGATAAGTAAGCCTGGGACCCACCTACTCTATCTGTTACCACTTTTGGTAGGGAAAACATTATAGTTTCACTGCATAAATATTCTTTTGTTGAAGAATTAGGTTTGTATCTACTTTAGAGCTAGGGGAATGGATAATTCTGTATTTGAGCTGCAGTACCTATAAATCCTAAATTCTAAAATCTAGTTATTGGAAAGGAATAGCTGATAAATACTGTTAACATTGTGGGGTTAACCGATAACTCTGGGTAAACTTAATTGATGAAGATAGACTACCAGTAATTTATAATTGAGAAGTAAGAACAGCAGTGGCTGAAATCCTTGAGTCAAAACAAAATGAATGATGCGTGGAAAAATTAAATAGTCTATCTGAAAAGATGGGAAGTCCAGCCATATATTTGTATGCAAGTATACCAGGAACTTGAAAGTTTGGCCATGTGTGGCAGCTAGGCAGTTCCAGATATGGGATGGTGGGGGAGGTCATTTTTTCTCAGCCACCTCTTTGTGGGATTTCATGTTGAATTCTTAATTCCTGCTTGTTATATCCCCTCTCAAATCTACTGTTTGACTTCTGCCTGGCTTTGCCAATGAATGACCATGTGTCTCCCGTATTCTCCAATGCACCATTTTCATAAAGCACACCTGAATTGGACATTTGAAACGTGGTGGCAGTCTACAGCTTTAGCAGAACAGACAACAGAAAATAAACTAAAATCACTGTTCTTACAATTCCTTGCCCTCTCTGCCTCAGGGATTCCTTATGATTTTATCTTTCCTCCACCTTTGTATGTTAATAGGATCTCCTGTACTCTCCAGAGTGTTCCACCCAATCATACTCGAACTTTTGCAAAGTTCTTGAAAAAAGGTTAAAAATTATTTCATTAACATATCCTAGTTCAAATTATTAGGCAGCCCTTGTTCTCCCACTAAGCAAAGAGGAATCTAAGCATCTTTTTTTTTCTCTCTCTCTGTTATACATATATAAAAACGCAAGTTGTGGAGTTACTTGATATTCACTCATGACATCAGAAGAAAGAGTTTGCATTTTTGGTGCATTCCTGGCAGCTCATCAAAAGGATTTTGTGTGTACTCCTGACTATTCTTTCTTAATAATTGTTCCTGTATCTGTTATTCATACATTATACAACAGTAGTCATAATACCTGTGTAAATTCAAACTATTTTTGTCTCTATATAAATATCACTTTGGTGTCATTGGATTGGCATATTAAAAAGTATTCTAAGTTGTATTTGAATGGAGAATTCCATAGTCAATGAGTAGCATTCTCTTAATGAATTTTAGATTCTAGAAATTTTAAATTTTCAGTAGTCTTATTGAAACAGTGAAAATAGCATACTTTTCGCCCTGGTGGGAATGAAGACTTCTTGTGTTTCTTGCAGGTTCAAGTTTTTTGCTACAGTCAGATGCATTTTTCTAGGGAAGGCAACCTATATAACATTAATGTTTTTAATATATAAATTCTTTGAAATTCTATAGGACTTAGTGAAATAAGAGAGAATTATAGTTTAAGCTTGAGTATTAAAACAATGACTAAGAGCATTAATTAAAATCTCTTCCATTTTATTAAAGAGTTACCAAGAGATTTTGTTTTTTGTGTTATTTTGCTGAGGAAGATTCGCCTTGAGCTAACATCTGTCGCCAATCTTCCTCTTTTTGTATGTGAGCTGCCACCACAGCATGGCCAGTGATACACAAGTGATGTAGGTCCGTGCCCAGAAACCAAAAACAGGCCACCAAAGCAGAATGTGCCAAACTTAACCACTAGTTCACCAGGGCTGGCCCCCAGGAGATTTTGTTTTAATAAATTTCATGGTTTCATGGAGCTGGGAGAGATCTCAATAGTCATCTGGTCTGTCCACTGGCAATGTAGAAAACTTATTTTCCATTTGTACCTTCTTTGTATATCTTAATCTTTTAAAAATGATGTCTTCCTGTATACTTGAAAACTCTTTATCGTACGCTTGAAATTTTGTCTCTTTATAACATTGCTTTTCCTTTGAAGGCAAAGTCTCTTTCTCTCCTGCATTATTCCCTTCTGACTTTCCCTCTGATTTTTTTTTTTTTTTGAGGAAGATTAGCCCTGAGCTAACATCTGCTGCCAATCCTCCTCTTTTGCTGAGGAAGACTGGCCCTGAGCTAACATCCGTGCCCATCTTCCTCTACTTTATATGTGGGATGCCTACCACAGCATGGCTTGCCACATGGTGCCATGTCTGCACCCGGGATCCAAACTGGTGAACCCCAGGCTGCCGAAGCAGAACGTGTGCAGTTAACCGCTGTGTCACTGGGCCAGCCCCTCACTCTGATTTTTATTCCTGTCCTTTCTGCTTGGCTTTCTTCTCTGAAGAAGTATATGCATATAGGTATATGTTCAAGGGGGTTCAATTAATCCTGATATTTATTTAGTCCCATATTAAGCTACTTTGATATCATTCCTATACCCAAGTTATGCCTAAGCTTTTTTTCAAATTGAGAACTCTAAGATCCTGAAGTTTGGCTTGTTTACTTATTTATATAGGTATTTTTTGGTTAATAAACTTTCTTGTATCAGAAAAATTTAAGGTTAGTAGGCTATAATCTGCCCAATCTTAGCTGTTGTCTTTAACAGGTCCTAGTGCCACCCCCTTGGCTACACCTGTTGTGTATATGTTCTTTCTACCAGACAACTTTTAGTAAGGCATTATGGACTGAGGCCTATGACTCAACCTAAAATTACTCTGAGGAGCCACTGTAAATCTCTTCCTTGTTTAATGTTGTCATATCAGTAACAATAATAACAGCTAAGGCCCCTGATCTTGAAGATGTCTGTCAATCAAATACATCATGATTAATTCCACCTGTCTCTCTCTGAGTCTGGATTCAATAAAACAAATATACAATTCATATAGAGAATCATGATACTAGTTTGATTTTTTTTCTGGTTAAGCTGTACTGTAGACCTGCAACCATGATCAAATTTCCTGAGACTTGCCCTCATAGCTGGTATTTGGGATGGCTATTTAGGAAGAGACTTAAAGTAGACATTTGACTAGATGCATGGGGAATCACCATGCCTTATAGCCACAGGAAGAGCTAGGCTTCTAGTTCGACTTCTGGAAGACAAGCCATAGACTATGATCTTGCTGTGCTTCCTGCATAGCGGCAGGGGCAAGATCACATGTCTCCTTCCTGAGGACAGGCTAGTGCAACAGGGACTCCTGGGAGGGCACAGTCACTCTTGCCTAGCGTTTTTCCAAACCTTACCAATCAGACAAATCATCTTCCTGTCTAATGGGAGACAGAGAGACCGAGAGAGGAAACTGCCTTCTCAATATTTCTGAAAAGGCAAAAGTAGGAACATCTGGACAGGGAGAGATGCTCCCCACTTTAGTAACTAACGTTTAAGGAGCACGTATTATGTACCAGGCACTGTGGATACCTTCTTTTGTTTTAGTTGAGTAGCATTCCTTTTCCCCATCTTCTGCTAATAATCCTTTCCTTCCTTAGGAGAACTGATCTCATCTAATCCATAGAGTCCTAGTAGAACCTGCAAATATGCAGCCACTGGAGTAGACTTGTGGTTCAAGTTGGACCATTGATAGGTGTTCACTCCCCTCCTAGGCATAGTGATTTGTCCAAAGGGTGAATATGTGCCCCAAGTAGTTGGAATTTCAAATCATGTCATCTGCAAATAGAGATGTTTGTTTCTTCCTATCTAATATTTATACCTTATTTTAGAAATTAAATTTAGTAATTTATAGTTAAGCTCAAAATAAGTGTTGATTTTGCAGAATCCTCTGACAGATGATGGAATTTTCCTTCTTTGAAACCTTCATATAATAAATTATATTAAGAGATGTTCTAATATTCCTGCTTGGAGCTTAACTTAGAGCCAGACATATAGTAGGTGTTCTTAGCTAAAACATGGATAAATTCATGAATGGCCAGTAGGTAATTTAGTGGATAATTTACTGATTCCGTATGGAAGTTAGCAATGGCTATAAAAGTGGTCTATAAACCTATTCATGAGAACAGAAACTGTCTTGAAAATCTTGATCATAGATTTTGCAGTTGCAAAGATGTTATGCTTTTACCTGAAGATTGAGTGTTTCTTTATATTTTAAGTACTTGATTTTATTTTATTTTAATCATTAATGTCACTATTACCATAATTTAACATGTTATATTCCTGGAAAGCTTTAATTCTCTTTCTGCTAATCCACTCATGTTCCATTCCTTTGCATAATTCCCATCTCATTCCTCTTTACATGCCAACCATTAAAATTATATGAATATAGTAGGCCTGGGGGATTATTTGCCTTTAGCTCTTCCTACTGCATTCTTTTTCCCCCCTTTTCCCTCCAGCTTTATTGAGATAATTGACAAATAAGGGTGTGTAAATTTAAGGTGTACATCGTGATTCCTCTGTATTCTTTTTTTTTTCTTGGTGAGTAAGATTAGGCCTGAACTAACATCCATGCCAGTCTTCCTCTCCTTTGTATGTGGGATGCCTCCACAGCATGGCTGATGAGTGGAGTAGGTCCACACCCGGGATCTCAACCGTGAACCCAAGCCACCAAAGCAGAGTGTGTGGAACTCTAACCACTAAGTCATGGAGCTGCCCCCGATTCTTCTGTATTCATAAGACCACTTCCCCATGGTAGCCTTCAGTGAGTTTACAGAGATGTCGTTTTAGCCCATTTACTAGAGACCTCCTTTCCCTACAGAGTAACTACAAATAAATATAAAGTTGGCATCACAAAATAAAATTATCTTAATACAATTTACATGGAGTATTTTGTTTGACAATCTTAGAGTGTAGATAAACAAGATAGTCTTTTCATATCCTGGCATTCCTGTGATCCTTGGCAAATGTCATCATTTTTATTGTATGATGATGGGAAGGGGATAAGAACTAGATGCCAATTAATTTACCTTCAGTTACATAGACTTTATCTTCGCTTGAGTGAGAGAGACACAAATACCTGGCTCCTGTGCTCCTTGGATCATCTTTCTTCTTGATTTATGTCTGCTTGAAATATAATATTACACACAGTGCTTCAGAGGTTATTCACAGGTGAATGCCCATTAGACAATCATGTGTTTGATGTATGTACATTATTCTTATGGACCTTTATGATATTTTATTAATCACCATCTACTGTCATGTGATCCCAAATGCCAAAATACAATGCCTTATGGATTGAGCATATATTGCACAAAATAATTGTGCAGAATTACTTTGGCTAAGTTCATTTCTATTTTAATACAGCAGTCACTGTGCCTGAATGACCTTGAGCATAAGAAGATTAGAAGCTGTGGTAATTAGTTGGTCGGCCCCATATCACATTAGGAGGTTCTATTAAAATTGTGAGAAAATAAATGGAACAGTGTTCTCTATACTTACAAACCCAGGTCTTTCTTTACCTAATTACATAGCTAGACTGTCAAAACATTTTTCAGAAAAGAAAAAGAAAAATCTTTTGTGAAATCTGTCTTCAGATCGTGTCAATATTTTTATTTCAAAGGGATAAATGCTTTCTGTAATTATTGTGATCTTTGCCCACATTAGATAACTTTTTGTTTCTTTTAAAATAAGAAAACTCTTGGCTTACTGAGTTCTCTGTATACTAAATGGTGCAACGTCTTGGAAAACACCTGATTGATTTTCGTTGAGTGAAGTGGCTGGCTTAAATTTTGGAATATAAGATGATGGTTGAAATTTAAGTGTTGAAATAGTCACTGTGCGGAAAGTTGAGGACAATTAAATAAAAGTTTAACTGAAATTCAGGATGAATTGTTATTTGCACAAGATACCAGTAATTCTGAAATAGATAAACTGTTTCTGTCCTGATTTTTTTTCTCAGCTATATTGAAAACAAGTGTTTGCAATAAGATGGCATTGATTTTTGTCTCAAAACAAAGAGCTCTTCCCCAAATCGTAGCAACTCCAAGCTGAAAACACAACAAAAGGAAACCATAAAATAGTTTTCATAAAGGGAGCAAGTTTTCTTTTTTAGTTATCCAACGCAAACAGAATTAGATTGTATGTAAAGATGTCAAAGAATTTTCCAGGTGTGAAATATTTTAGATAACAATAAAGCAATAAAGTAGCAAATGAAAAAATGAGACAAAATGAATTTATATAGAAAATAGTTTTTCATCAGTTATGCTGGCTGATATCTTGAAAATAGTGTTTGAAGTAATATTATATGATTTAGCTGCAAGTATGTGTGGCAATAAATTCAAGTCTAGAGTTATCCTTCAGTCATATAAAATATTGAACACAGCATATCATTTTAAAATGATGTGTAGTGCACCGTGTAGAGAGCAAAATGACAATCTACGATAATGCTTTCTGACCCCAGCTCTCTGACAAAGCCACAGTTTAACTGGTTTATTGACAGGGTAGATTATTATAGATTAGAGTGGTTCACAAAAGATGGCAGCTCCTATTCTTTTGTAATAGTCCGACTGAGCTGCTCTTGAAAACCCTTCATCCAAGGAGCTCCAAACATTACTAATAGGTACTCTTATGTCTAAGCATTCATCTGATCATTTCTTATGTGTAGGGATTTGGAATCTTAATTAGTATTCATCAGTTATTCCTATGAGACATTCTAGCATATTCAAGTCATTTAAAAATGAGTTGCCTTGGAAGTCTGATTAACCTCTCCAGAGAAATGCTATTAGACCACTTGCCCTCCAAAGCTCAACTCCATCCTTACACAATTGACTCATATTTATGTCTTGACTAAGGGGAAACACATCAATTAGCTTTTGCAGAACCATTTGGTATTGGGCAGGTTGCTTTCCCTCCATTTGTTTCTGTCATTACCTGATTATAAATAAGAATATCACTGATTTTTATCATTCCACTTGCTTTACAGAAGACTTGGCCTAATTCGTGTGTTATTTTGTTTTTCCAGAAAAGATCTATGTATATCAAATATAATTAAACACTTCTTTGTTATTGCAAACACTTTGAAGAAAGGCTTTCATTTCATGCTTAGGGGATATTGTATTTTCTTAGAAACCCAAACCCTTTGAATTCTCTTCATATGTTTCTGTGGAATATTTAGCAACTGAAATCTCCTTCATTTAAAGTGTCATGAACAACAGATGGTGTCCCTAAAAAGACTAGTTTCATATTCGAGTCATTTTGCAATAAAGCGATATCCTGTAATTGTATTCAAAGTCGACTTAGTGCTTGTGAGTACGGATCAGAAAGCCAAATGAACCCGAAGATAGCAATAGAAGATACTACATAATAATAGAAGATAATTAATTACATTTAAATAATTTCATACTTGTCATAAATATCAAATCCTGGTCAGACTTACAGTGCTGGAGTTTTGATATCTTTAGGTTCATCCCCTAGCCACACACTTGAGACTTTGAGCAAAAGTTTCCTGCATGACTTCCTTACAGAAGCCATGTCTTTAGGATCCTCATGTGAATTTCCCTTAGCTCTGATTCTCCACTTCATTCAAGTCTTTCAGCTTTCTGTGACCTTCATTGCTTTCATCACAGAGCTTGCATTTTGCTTTTCTTTGGGCCACTGACTGCTTCTGACCTGAAAATAGGTAAAGTTAGATTATCTTGCCACTTGATCATCTTATTTCTAGCAAAGCCTGGCCATCCCATTGGCTCTATGATTATGGTACAATTGTGGTTTCAAGTACTATATTTAAGTCTAATACTGAAGAATGTAAAAACTTACGTATTTTGCACATGTTTGCTGTAGACCACAAACTGGGATATGAAAACCTGTGTATTTTGAGGATATTTATTCCCTTTAACTTTACGTATTTCGCTTTCTTCAGTCTCCACACCTATCTTGTCTAGTTCCTTCCTGGATATCTCCTTGGGTGCTTACCACACTACTCTCTTTTAGGCCTCTTATATGTCCATTACAGGAAGAAAAAAGGAGAAAAACTAAGCTTTGCCTGCTGCTTAAATCTCCCAACTTTGCAGAGATCAATGGCAAAATATTAGTAGGAAGATATTTCTTGGAGGAATTGTGTGATGGTTAATTTTATGGAAGGTGTTTTTGGCTGAGATTAACATTTAAATCAGTGAACTTGAGTAAAGCAGATTGCCCTTCATATTGTGGGTGGGCCTCATCCGATCAGTTGAAGGCCTGAATAGAACAAAAAGACCAGCTTCCCTGAGCAAGAGGGAATTTTCCAACAGACTGCCTTCAGACTTCATCTCACCATTGGCTCTCCTGGGTCTCCAAGCTGCCAGCCCACACTACAGATTTTAGACTTGCCAACCTCCATAATCATGTGAGCCAATTCCTTATAATCAGCATCTTTCTCTATGTGTACACCTCCTATTGGTTCTGTTTCTCTGGAGGACCCTACTAGTAACCCTGACTAACGCAAGTTGATTTCCAGTTTGATATAGGATATGATGGATCAAGAAGTTTAGAAAGAGTGGAGAGTAGCAAAAACAATGTGGTGAGAAGATTGTGGCTTCCCTCTAGATCTGTGACTAATTACCTGTGTAATTCTGGGTGAGTCTCAATGGACTCGAAGCTCAAAATGAGGAAATTCAACCAGATAAACTTGTATATCCTTTCTAGCTTTACCATGGATGGCTACTTCCCTGGGTGCTCTTGGCCTGGGAGAGGCCTGTAGTTTCCCTGGTACTTCTTCCATCACTACCGTGGTATGAAGAATTATGGGAAAAATGTACAAAATGGGAGCATTTGTTGAATATAAAGGAATGAATGTCTATCATTAAAGAATTAAGGAAAAATGGCAAGACCCCTTCATCTCACCCCATACTCGATCAAAATCAAAATAATCAAGTAATCCATTCAAAAACAATCAAATTCTTACTACAAACAATTTCTTGTCCATGTTAGACATTTTGTTTTAATATTGTTGATGGAGAGTTTGATAATTCTAAAAGAAGAAAGGGCAAGACAATAAGGAAATCAACCCTCAAGACTGAGGTCTCCCAGGAAAGTGAGCTGAGACTCCCTGAGGCATCAAACAGAAAGTTAATGGGAGATGTGGATGTGATTGCTCCTGTGTCAGTGCTGGAAGCATTTCCTGTTTCCTATTACATGTTTTATCGAACAGTTTTGCTAAATGATTTTTCTTTGCTTCCTCTCCCACCTTCCTTTTGAATCTTGCTTTTAAAAATTCCTATACTTTCTCTCTGATAGCTTTTCTTCTTTTGTTCTCATTGTTCCTATATATTCTTTTATAATGAAATGGAAATTAAGTTTTTAATTGCTGTATATACTTTTTTCTCTACATATCAGTCATTTTCATCAACAATAGCACACTCATTATTTTTACAGATTTTTATACATTTGCTGTGTGCTGCTTTCCTAGAGACCTAGTTTGTGGAGAAGGTGCAAGTTATGAGGGCTTAAAGATGAATATAGAAAGCAAATAAATGAAGGATTATATAAAAATAAAGCAGGTGTTCCAGTTAATAAAATAGTATATTATTCTTTTATTGCAGTTATGTAAGAGTTCATCACAAACACTGAAAATACAGATGCAGAAGCCACTGCTATATTTTAAGAATTACCACTGAATTGTCCTCATAGTATTGGCTGTAAACTGTGTTCCTTAGTCTGAAGGAGTGTAATTTGGTGGTCCAAACTGATATAGTAAGTTCTGTTCCAGTCCTTTTGTAGTGTTTTAAGCATTTGCATCTGCCACCAGGTATGCAAATCTCTGCCCAGGGTAACTGTCTGTTCCCATCAGGACCCATCTATAGCCTCCCAGGGTTACCAGTAGGGGCCCTATGTGGTCTGCTTGCCAGCTAGGTGTGGGGCCTTCTGCCCTGGGGAAACTATGTAGTGATCTGTGACTGTTGAATAGTGAACTGTGGGTCTTGCATCAACCTAAACATGCCCTCCATTCTGTAACATACAAAACCCAAACAACTGCTCATTGGTTAGTCACCCTCACAATCCACTTAGTAAAGGTTCTTCAGGAAGCTGATGATATCCATTCACAAAATGAGACAACTCCTTCACATGAGACTCCCTGGTTTTACTTGTTTGTTGTGCCCCCCCAACCTTGACTACCTTTTGGTGACCAGAGGTTACAGAAGTGCTATTTGTTTTTCCAGCATAATTTTTCAGTTCAGTAGGAGCCCAGAGGCTAGAGGCTGTAGCTCAGCCTGGCCCGAATCTGAGCTTAGTGCAGCACCAGAATCCACCCCAACACCTTGCTTCACTTTGATTTTAGCTTATTATAGATAAAAATAACTGAGGGATTGTATATTGACTTTGTCATGATGTGCATTTTTTTACGTATCCAGCGAGCCAACTCCTTGGGAGTTGGGTTTTCATTTCTAGATTCCACCAATAACTTTTGCCTCCAGTAACTGATGGCTGAGCATCTGCTGTCTCATACCACAGGTGACCTGGTAGCTGTCTAGGCATTAAATGTCGTCATTTCCTGCCCCCTCATCCTTTTCCCAAAGAATACTTTCACCGTATTTCAGCGTCATTCTAGAGAATCCCACTTCTGATGCCAACTGTATTATCTGCATTGATGTGGAAAAACATGTGACAGAATTCAACCTTCATTCATGATAAAATAAACTCCCAGCAAACCAAAAAGGAAATTTCTTTAATTTGAGGACATCTGAAAAAAACCCCACCAATCCATCCCTCTGTCTCCCAACCCTGCAACTAAGCTCATACTTAATGGTCAAAGACTGAATACTTTTCTCCTCAGTTCAAGAATAAGGTAGGAATGTTTACTCTGATACTTCCGTTCAACACTTCTGATATATTTTCCGTTTCTAGCATCCCTTGGTTCTTTCTTTACAGCTTCCAACTCTTTCCTGACATTCTTTATCTCTTCGTACATCTTGTCCAAATTTTCCCCTGGATCTGTTAGCATTTTTATCAGATGTTTCAAAGTCCCTATCTAATAATTCCAACCTCTAAACCATCTCTGGGTCTTCTTCTATCAATACTTTTCTATCTTGACCGCAAGCCATATTGTCATGCTTCTTTGTGTATCTCATAATATTTGATTGCCTAGAGGATGTTTTGCATAAAAGGATACTAGACACTGAAGTTAATAATATTTACCTCCTAAAAAGGGCATGCCACTTCTTCTGCCATACTGCTAGAGTGGCACCTAAGTTAATGTGGTCATCTGTTGTTGTTGAGCTGGTCTGTTATTTAATTAATTAATTAATTTAGCTTTCGTTTGATTCAGGTCACCACTGGCTTCACCAGCTTAGGGTAGGATCAGGATTTACCCTTCAGTGGTGTTTGGGGACTAAGCACTGGCAAGAATCCCAAAATTTCTTAGTACTTTAAAGGTGAGCCACCAGCTTTCCTAACTATAGGTGATCTTTCTCTTCTTTATGTTCTGACTGCCAGCTTTTTGAGTTGCTGAGGAATTATCTTTGTGCCAGGGGAAGAACTGTGGGAAAGCCTTGACGTGTGGGTGCAGATATAATCTGTGGCTGTGGCTCCTTTGAATTCTAGTGTGTAATTCCATATGGTGGTTAAAAGTTTGTTGAAAGTTCTATTCATTCCTCCTTAAAACTATCTGTGGTGCATTTGTCCTCATTCTTGTCACTATGCCCAGGATATAAGCAGCTGTGTTTTTTTTTTCTCCTATGAAGGGCTTTTTCATTTCTTAAATTATTTCATTTAGGTTTCTTTATATCCTCAGATTTCTGATTGGCTTAAAAATTATGACTTTGCAGCTTATTTGGTTGTTTTGCTTGTTAGGATGAAAGAATAGACTTTTCCGACTTTGTGTATCTTAATCAGACTTACTTTACTTATGCTGTGTTTTACCTCTCTATCTGGAGTTGAATGCTTTGGTTGTTAAGTTGTAATATTTCCTATCTAATAACGAAATCATTTAAAACCATGGATTGGCATCTGAGTTAAATTTTGCCTGTACCCTATAAATTTTTGTATGCAATGCTTTCATTGTCATTAATTTCTAAATATTGTTAACTGCAGTTTTGATTTCAGTTCTCCCCAGGAGTGCTTAGAAAGTGGTGTGTGTGTGTGTATGTGTGTTTAATTCTAGTTTTTTTACACTGTGATCAGAGACTATAGTCAAAACAATTCCTGCTTTGAGGGAGTCCTGGCATTCTCTTCACGACTTAACACTCAATAGCATCCTGTTTGGGTCAGGATAATGGGATTGTCTGGCACACAGGTTAGCAATTCATATTTATTGAATGAATGAAAGAAGATTTTTCTTCTAATAAATGTTAACTGTGTGCTTTAAAAAAGCTATGTGTAGATCTACAGATTGATCTGTATTACTCTATTCAGGTCTTCTGCTTTTTTTAAATTGATCAATCAAAGACTGAAAGTGGTGTATTGTTTCCCATTAGATTATATTTCTGTCAATTTCTCCTTGTATGTTCTAAAAAACATTACTCTTGTACCTTTTATCCCTCTTTTAAATACATTATGGTTCATGCTAGTTATACTTTTTTCCTATTTTTTCTACATTATTCTTTTTGTTATTTTTGTTTCTCTTCTAATTATTTTCATATTTTACATTGTTTTAAATTCTATTAGTTTTTGACTTTTAATTGTAAAAGATGCTTGATTGTGTGTTTAAAATTGTTTAGGTAAAAAATGAAGTACTGTTTCTTGACTGCTCAAGCATAAAAGATGAATAATGGGAAGAATGTGTGTGACTTGGCCACAAATTGTAATAGCCATTTGATCTCCACAGTTCTTGTTGTTATTAATATTAACTTTTCCCATTTCTAGCAATAGGTTGGCCTATAGTCTTAATTTGCAGCGTTGTTAAGAGTGTTCATCTTTTTCTGAATTTTCATAGCTATTTTCTTTGGAAGCTGATCAAGTCTGGTTCATGCGTTACCAACCACGTGCCATCGTTCTGAATTTGCCTCCATTAAGATTTCTGATGGTGGTTGGAAAAACATAGAAAAGGTATTGATTTTTCTTATTTATCTTTAGTTAGCTAATTTACTGAACTGTCATTAATTAAAATAAGTTTTCAATTGATTCTCTATAACTATCTGATTATACAATTATATTATCTGAAAATAATGAAAATTTTGTATTCAATGTTCCAGATTTTTAAATTATCTCTTCTGTCTTGTTTCACTGTTAAGTATGATTTGGCTGTTGCTTCAAAATATACAGTTGTTTTAGCAATCATAGCATTGTTTATAGATATTCATTAACTATATAGTAATCGGTTATTGAATATTTAGATTTTTCCTGGTATCCACATCTGTAGCTTCCATATTTTTCCTTTTTGTCTGATTGAACATTACTGTTTCCAGCATCTGGATGATCTCTCTTTCAGAATTTCCCCAAATCGCTTACCTGGCTCTGAGATCGTGTTTCTAAATTCCTTAATTCCTCAGGTTAGAATTAATCTGAACCTAGTGTTTTAAACTCATTTAGAGTAGCTACATGCTCTCTTCTACTCTAGCCTCCTCTGTGATATGTTTCAGTCCTCTCCCGGAAATACTTGTCCCACCCTTCTGTTCTATAGGTTGAAGCACATGAAATCTTAATGGAGGCAAATTCAGAACGATGGCACGTGGTTGGTAACGCATGAACCAGACTTGATCAGCTTCCAAAGAAAATAGCTATGAAAATTCAGAAAAAGATGAACACTCTTAACAACGCTGCAAATTAAGACTATAGGCCAACCTATTGCTAGAAATGGGAAAAGTTAATATTAATAACAACAAGAACTGTGGAGATCAAATGGCTATTACAATTTGTGGCCAAGTCACACACATTCTTCCCATTATTCATCTTTTATGCTTGAGCAGTCAAGAAACAGTACTTCATTTTTTACCTAAACAATTTTAAACACACAATCAAGCATCTTTTACAATTAAAAGTCAAAAACTGCTACTAAAACCCAATCTCAGAAGAAAGCCAAAGGGAACCGTTGGGTTTGGGTTCCATCACCCCATAGAGTCACATCTGTGATTAGAACTTAGTTCTTTTTTAGTTTTGCCCCCTCAAGCTCTCTTCGTTGGCCTGTTTCCACCAAGATTGCCCTACTAGAAGCTGGGGTTTAACTCACCGTTCCTAAACCTGGTCCGTTAGGGGAAGTGGTTGATTATGTCACGCTTCTCCTTCCTCACTAATAAGAGCTAACAGTCTCTTTCTAGTACAAGTCTCTCTCCCTAAATTAGTTTTCCTTTTTGTTTAAGCAGTGGGATATAGTGGTGCCAGCTCTCATAGAAAGTCAGATTTCTGTTCTCTAATTCTGACTCCATTCCTCGTTTTTTTGGAAACCTTTGGCAAAGTGGGCAGGAGATAAGATGGAGTAATGAAGTATGCTATAAAGGAATACCTGAGAAAATCAAGGACAGAAGAGTAGAGCATTTAAGTTATAAACGCAAGTGGCCAAGTGGAGGGAAAGGAAGTCTTGATTTTTCCACAGATCACAGAGACAAAATGAGTTTTGGGGATCAGTATTCAGAGTTCTGCTGAATCAGCCGAGCTAAACAGCACCCAAAGCTAAATTCTTCACTTCTTTTGTTGGTTATTTGAGTTTTCAGAAGTTAGAATTAGAAACTTGGAAACTGCTACTCTGAACCTAATTTTGGGCCATCAGGAAGAATTGTCAATGAATTAAAGTTCTAGAACTTGGGGCAGGAGGACTGCTGCCCTCCCCATCCTCATGCAGTCCTGGAAAGGGGGCAATGGACAGATGTAGGTGTCTTGGTTTTAGGACAGCAGATTCCAACTAAAAGATGAGATGGGCATACTTTTGTAGCTTGAAATTGTAGAAAGAAAAAAATCTCCGAAGTTAGAGAGCTATCAGAAACAAAATTGCAAATGTGAAGAAAAAGATCCATGGGAGTCAAAAAAGATGGAAACAAATGAGGAAAGTGATGCTGCTGTTCACAGAGCCTTCGGATGAGATTGAAAATATTTACAAAAGGCAAAGGAGGTGCATAATTGAAGGCTCATGTAAAAAGTCAGTAAGGTCCTAGAAGAAGCTATCAGGAAGGTCAATAGCAGAATAAGCTGAAATTTGAAAACAAGGGAAAGAGAATGAGGGGCAGAAGTCACAGAGGTTCATTTTTCTATGTGAACATGCCAAGGAATGTAAAGACCACTTGGTTATGTGCAAGCATCTCAGGGCATCACTGTAAGCTCTGTTTTTATTTTCTTTTCCAAACCTGAGTGCTCTACCCATTTTTTTTTTTTGGCATAGCTGGATTCTGTCATTCTAGTGTAAACTTTTAGATCAATGCTTTGATAAAGCTTCTGTATGATTTATCCCCCTCTTTGCCCAGAAAGTCTTCTTTTAAAAAAAAATTTTGTTATAAATTTTTTAATCATACAAAAAAGTAGAATCTTTTTTTTTTTTTTGGTGAGGAAGACTGGCCCTGAGTTAACATCTGTTGCCAATCTTCCTCTTTTTTTTTTTTCTTTTCTCCCCAAAGCTCCAGCACATAGTCGTATATCTTAATTGTAGGTCATTCTAGTTCTTCTATGTGGGATGCCACCACAGCATGGCTTGATGAGCAGCAGTGTGTATGATCAAGGATCAGAACCAGCAAACCTTGGGCCACCAAAGCAGAAGTGTGAAGTTAACCACTTGGCAATGGCGCCGGCCCCAAAAGAGTATAATTAACACACGTATAACCACTACTTACATATTGATATTGCTTCATCTTTATGTATAACAAGGGCTAAACTGGTTTAAAGTAAACTCTAGATCTGGAGGAGTTTACCTAAATATTGCAGTATATATTTCTAAATTAAAGAAAAAAAAGGACATTCTCCTACATAACCACAATATCATAATCTCATCAAACAAATTTAACAACAAATCCCTGGTATCATTTAATACTCTGTCCATATTCAAATTTCCCCCATTTTCTCCTGGAATATCTAATTGTATTTTTATTATTACTTTTTTTAATTATTATTTTTTAGGAAGATTAGCCTTGAGCTAACATCTGCTGCCACTCCTCCTCTTTTTGCTGAGGAAGACTGGCCCTGAGCTAATATCCATGTCCATCTTCCTCTATTTTATATGTGGGACGCCCACCACAGCATGTCTTGATAAGTGGTGCAGAGCTCCACACCTGGGATCTGAACCGGTGAACCCCCGGGCTGCTGAAGTGAAGCATGAGAACTTAACCACTGCACCACCGGGCTGGCCAACCCCCTTTGCTTTTGGTGAGGAAGATTGGTCCTGAGCTAACGTCCATGCCAATCTTCCTCTATTTTGTATGTAGGACACCTGCCACAGCATGGCTTGGTAAGCGATGCCTAGATCTGCACCCAGGATCTCAACTGGTGAACCCCCGGCCACCAAATCAGAATGTGAGAACTTAACTGTTGTGCCACTGGGCTGGCCCCTAATTGTATTTTTAAAATTAAGGTATAATCAAGGACATTACACATAAATCTCTTAAATTATATCTCTTAAATTCCTTTTAATGTAGAATAGTTTTAACTCTTCCTCCACCCAGCCCCAATATTGACTTTTCCAAGACAGGGGGCCAATTTTATTACAGAAAACCTTATATTTTGATTTTGTCAGACTTTTCCTCATGGTGTTCATTATTCTCTATTCCCTGTATTTCTTCATAACTGAAAGTTAGATGTTAAAAGTTTGATTAGGGTTAGTTTAAACATTTTTAGTAGCTATGGGTATATCACATCAGGAGGTACTTGATGTCTAGTTATCCCACCTGCACATTGTTTTCTGGAAATCTCTTGGCTCCAAGCTCTGCAGCTTGAGGGGCGCTTCTGCTCATCCCTGTCCATGTTCCAGCTCTGGGAACTCCGGCTCAGGTGAGATCCCATGAGATGTTTAGACGCTGTCCCTAGTCTGTCACTCTCCTTGGGTAATCCCATCCACTCTATGGACTTAACAGTCACCCCTGAAAAGACATTGAATGATTGATTTTCTATAGGAGGTAGAATTAGAATGTGATTCAGGGGAGATTAAATTCAGTCTAGCTTGGAAGTGAAAGTCTCTGCATTTTTGTGTCTAAGCTGCCGTTCTTGTGTTGTGTAACTTGTGACTGGATATGCCTATTAGATGGGGAATGCAGACTAAAGTCGTCAGTGCTTTTCTTTATCGTTGGCGTCTATTTCTATAGCTGGGCTGAAGAAAAAGATATACAATCCAACTCTCCAACATTCCAGCCTCATGAGTCCCTGGTTGAAATTGTAGTCTGTGGTTGAGATACCTGTCAGGACATTGATCCTCAGCTAGTGTGGGCTAAAACGACAGTAGAAACGATGTTGCAAGGAGCACCTGTCTCTTTAATAATTTACGGTATGGTACTAAATAAATAAAAGAATAAAATGGAAAAAACTTCCCAGTTTTGTTCTCTCTGAGCTTTCACATCTGTGGCACGTTCACCAAAAATCTGCTTGTTATAGCCTCTGATTTGTAACAATGGAAAGTTAAATTGTGGCTATTGAAGATGTATTTTTGCCTTTGTAGTGTTCATTGGCAGAGTGGCATGGATGTGCAGGGCAAATATCACAGGATTATAGGTATAAAATCAGGAAAGAAAATTTTTTATACTCTCAATAATTTACTAAAATGTTCACAAACTTATTTCTGTCAACATTATTAACTGGATCTGTGTGACCTTTTGTGTTATTTACACTAAGAATAGCTTCATGTAATATTCCAGTTCTCTTCTACTCTAATTCTCATTTTGTCTAAATCAGGGTTGGTAAGCATTTTTTTCTGTAAGAAGCCAGGTAGTAAATATTTAAGCAGTGCAGGCCACGGGGTCCCTGTCACAACTGCTGGACTTTGTTGCTGGGGCACTAAGCCAGCCACAGACAATATGTAAATGAATGAGCCTGACTGTGCTCCAATAAAATTTAATTTACAGGCATTAAAGTTTTAATTTCTTTAATTTTCAATGCCATTAAATGTTATCTTTCCTTTGATTTTTAATATAGATCTAAAATGTAAAAAGCATTCTTAGCTCAAAGGCCATATAAAAACAGGGGCAGGCTAGATTTCGTTCGTGTAGTCACCGACTAGTTGCCCCAAGGAACTCAAGGGTGGGTTTGGAAGCATTTAACTGTTTTCCCAAATTGTTTTTTTTCCCTTTTGTTATGTTAAGGAGACGCAATCACCAACCACCCTGAACCGGACCTAGCCTCACCAGCAGAGCTATGGCTATGACCTTTGCCTTATTTTTAATGCTAAGATCTCCCTGGGAGGAGCTTAGGCCTTATTACCATCACCTGCAGTGTATGTGGAAGCATGTTTTCCAATGGAGCGAATACCGACCTCTCCCTTTTGAATATTCATTCCCCATCCAAAATAAATGTCTCTGCTTCCCTTTGTTCAGGGGCGCCATGACCTTGGAAATGATTCCGCATGGTCTCCTATTTGCCGCAAATATACTTTACTTTGTGAGACAACTACTTCTGGTTTAACTTGCCCAGAGGCACACCTACTTTGGTTCAGTAACAGTTGGGCCTGTGTAGTTTGCCATGTCCTGGTCCAAATCTTTTGTTTTAATCCTTATCTATTTCTCTCTCTGACTTTTTCTCTCTCCCCCTTCCTTTTACACACATATACAGAGTTAAACAATTAAGTTTTTCCTAGTTTTAAAGAACAATAGTGTGATCTTGCGATTTATAATAACAAATATATATTTGGTCTTCAACAGGTTCCTGGTACATAGATCCTGAAACCCTTGGAATTGTCTAAATCTTGAGAGCAATCAAGTTGTCTTTTGTTGTGTTAATGAGGTGAATTTCAAAAGCCCTGCAACTTAAGGGTGAGGGCTGGTTGTCAGGAGAATCAACTATGTGATTATGTTACTGAACCAGGTTCTTTTTTGCCCACCGCCCAGAAAGCCAAACACCAAGACCACCAGATTGCAGCAGAGAGAGAGTTTAATCACAAGGCAGCCATGTGAGGGAGCGAGAGCATGAGTCTCAAATCTGCTGTCCTGAAAATAGAGACTCAGGGATATTTATGGGATGGGGGGCAAGGTGGACTGAAATATAGAGATAGGTGATTGGAGGTGAGGAGAGTTGAGGTAATTGATGATGTGCGTAAGCATAGGCAGACTTCATGCCTCTTCACAGGACGCATGCTCACAAAATGGCAGTGTTAGCATGATCTGAGGGTGGAGTTTTTAGCCCCTTGACGTCAGAAGGTTGCCTATTGGACATCTGTGTGGTCCCAGTTGATGAGTTAGTGGTCTCAACCAGCCTGAAGTGGACAAGGAGTGATAATTCCTGAAAAACAGCTCACCCACCCATTACCATGGTGACCCAAGCTCCAGGGAAATTTATCTACCTAGTTATCTAGCCTAGTGGGAATTGGGTAGCATATTGCCTAAACAGAACAGTTAACAATGGGTGGGTTAAAGAGCTAAAAGCTATATTCAGTAATTGCAAAAAGGAAAAAAACCTTTAGTTCCTAGCTACTTGATCATCAGTGGCTAACTCTTTGCCAGTTTCAATTAGAGGGTTAGAACTTTCAGACTCACTTCCTGACCTCCTGGGAAAGGAGAGGGGCTAGAGATTGAGTTTAATCACCAATGTAATGTACTCAGTCATGCCTATGTGATGAAGCCTCTATGAAAACCAGAAAGGTCAGGGTTCAGAGAGCTTCCGGGTTGGTGAACACATGGAAATTTGGGGAGAGTGGTGTGCAAGGAGAGAGTGTGGAAGCTCTGCAGCTTTTCCCCATACCTAGTCCTATGCATCTCTCCCATCTCGCTGTTCCTGAGTTACATCTTTTTATAATAAACTGCTTATTTAGTAAATAAAATGTTTCTCTGAATTTTGTGAGCCACTCTAGCAAATTAATTGAACCCAAGGAGGGGGTCATTGGAACCTCTGATCTATAGCTTGTAGGTCAGAAGCCCAGATGGCATCTGACATGGCCGAAGAGAGGGGATGGGGTCTTGTAGGACTGAGCCCTTAACTTGTGGTGGGATCTGATACTATCTCTAGGTAGTTAGTGTCAGAATTGAGTTGAATTGTAGGACACCTACCTGGTGTTGGAGAATTGGTTGGTGGTGTTGGAAGAAAACCCACACACTAGAATTGGGTGCAGAATCGTAAATGGCAACTCATTAAGATATTCATTTCCCCTCAAAAATACAAATACAACCTCTCAGTATAAAAAGAAATGATGAATAAACATAGTAATTGTGACTAATATCTTTTTTTTATTGAGTTAATGATAGGGTACAATCTTGTGAAATTTCAGTTGTACATTAATGTTTGTCAGTCGTGTTGTAGGTGCACCCCTTCACCCTTTGTGCCCACCCCCCACCGCACCTTTCCCCTGGTAGCCACTAAACTGTTCTTAGTCCACATTTTTAAATTCCTCATATGAGTGGAGTCATACACAGATTATCCTTCTCTAGCTGGCTTATTTCACTTAACATAATTCCCTCAAGGTCCATCCATGTTATTGCAAGTGGAATGATTTTGTTCTGTTTTGCAGTTGAGTAGTATTCCATTGTATATATGTACCACATCTTTATTCATTCGTCTGTTGATGGACACTTAGGTTGCTTCCATGTCTTTGCTATTGTAAATAATGCTTCAGTGAACATTGGGGTACATAGGACTTTTGGGATTGCTGACTTCAAGCTCTTTGGATGAATACCCAGTAGTGGGATGGCTGGATTGTATGGTAGTTCTATTTTTAATTTTTTGAGGAATCTCCATACTGTTTTCCATAGTGGCTGCACCAGTTTGCATTCCCACCAGCAGTGTATGAGGGTTCCTTTTTCTCCACAACCTCTCCAACATTTGCTACTATTAGTTTTAGATATTTTTGTCATTCTAATGGGTGTAAGGTGATATCTTAGTGTAGTTTTGATTTGCATTTCCCTGATGATCACTGATGATGAGCATCTTTTCATGTGCCTATTGGCCATCCATATATCTTCTTTGGAGAAATGTCTGTTCATGTCTCCAGCCCATTTTTTGATCGGGTTGTTTGATTTTTTGTTGTTGAATTGTGAGAGTTCTTTATATATTATGGATATTAAGCCTTTGTCAGATATATGACTTGCAAATATTTTTTCCCAGTTAGTGGGTTGTTTTTTTGTTTCAATCCTGTTTTCATTTGCCTTGAAGAAGCTCTTTAGTCTGATGAGGTCCCATTTGTTTATTCTTTCTATTGTTTCCCTTCTCTGAGAAGGCATGGTGTCGGAAAAGATCCTTTTAATACTGATGTCAGAGTGTACTGCCTACGTTTTCTTCCAGAAGACTTATGGTTTCAGGTCTCACCTTTAGGTCTTTGATCCATTTTGAGTTTATTTTGGTGAATGGTGAAAAAGAACGGTCAATTTTCATTCTTTTACATGTGGCTTTCCAGTTTTCTCAGCACCATTTGTTGAAAAGACTTTCTTTTCTCCATTGTATGCCCTCAGCTCCTTTGTCAAAGATAAGCTGTCCATAGATGTGTGGTTTTATTTCTGGGCTTTCAATTCTGTTCCATTGATCTGTGCACCTGTTTTTGTCCCAGTACCATGCTGTTTGATTACTGTAGCTTTGTAGTATGTTTTGAAATCAGGGATTGTGATGCCTCCAGCTTTGTGCTTTTTTCTCAGGATTGCTTTAGCAATTCGGGGTCTTTTGTTGCCCCATATGAATTTTAGGATTCTTTGTTCTAATTCTGTAAACAGTGTCATTGGGATTCTGATTGGGATGCCGTTGAATCTGTAGATTGCTTTAGGTAGAACGGACATTTTAACTGTGTTTATTCTTCCAATACGTGTACATGGAATGTCTTTCCATCTCCTTATGTCATCATCCAATTCTCTCAGAAAGGCCTTGAAATTTTCATTATATAGGTCCTTTACTTCCTTAGTTAAATTTACCCCAAGGTATTTTATTCTTTTTGTTGCAATTGTGAATGGTATTGTGTTCTTGAGTTCTTTTTCTGTTAGTTCGTTATTGGAGTATAGAAATGCTACTGATTTATGCAAACTGATTTTGTACCCTGCAACTTTGCTGTAGTTGTTGATTACTTCTAAGAGTTTTCCAATGGATTCTTTGGGGTTTTCTATATATAAGATCATGTCGTCTGCAAACAGCGAGAGTTTCGCTTCTTCCCTCCCTATTTGGATTCCTTTTATTCCTTTTTCTTGCCTGATTGCTCTGGCCGGGACCTCCAGTACTATGTTAAATAAGAGTGGTGATAGAGGGCATCCTTGTTTCGTTCCTGTTTTCAGGGGGATGGCGTTCAGTTTTTGCCCATTGAGTATGATGTTGCCTATGGGTTTGTCATATATGGCCTTCATTATGTTGAGGTAGTTTCCTTCTATGCCCATTTTGTTCAGAGTTTTTATCATAAATGGCTGTTGGATCTTGTCAAATGCCTTCTCTGCATCTGTTGAGATGATCATGTGGTTTTTATTCCTCAGTTTGTTGATGTGGTGTATCACGTTGATTGATTTGCGGATGTTGAACCATCCCTGTGTCCCTGGTATGAATCCCACCTGATCATGATGTATGATCCTTTTGATGAATTCTGGTTGCCAAAATTTTGTTTAGAATTTTTGCATCTATGTTCATCAGTGATATTGGCCTGTAGTTCTCTTTTTTCGTGGTGTCCTTGTCAGGTTTTGGTATCAGCGTGATGTTGGCCTCATAGAATGTGTTAGGAAGTATTCCATCTTCCCTAATTTTTTGGAATAGCTTGAAAAGGATAGGTATTAAATCCTGTCTGAAAGTTTGGTAGAATTCCCCAGGAAAGCCATCTGGTCCTGGGGTTTTATTCTTTGGGATGTTTTTGATTGCTGTTTCAATCTCTTTCCTTGTGATTGGTCTGTTCAAATTGTCTGCTTCTTCTTGAGTGAGCTTTGGGAGATTGTAGGAGTCCAAGAATTTATCCATTTCCTGCAGGTTATCCATTCTGTTGGCATATAGTTTTTCGTAGTATTCTCTTATAATCCGTTGTATTTCTACAGAGTCTCTTGTTATTTCTCCTCTTTCATCTCTGATTTTGTTTATTTGAGCTTTCTCCCTTTTTTTCTTTGTAAGTCTGGCTAGTGGTTTGTCAATTTTATTTATCTTCTCAAAAAACCAGCTCTTTGTTTCATTGATCCTTTCTACTGCCTTTTTCATTTCAATAGTATTTATTTCTGCTCTGATTTTTCTTATTTCTCTCCTTCTGCTGACTTTGGGCTTTATTTCTTCTTTTTTCTCTAGTTCAGTTAGGTGTAGTTTAAGATTGCTGCTTTGGGATATTTCTCATTTGTTAAGATGTGCCTGTATTGCGATGAATTTTCCTCTTAATACAGCTTTTGCTGTATCCCATACGAGTTGGTATGGCATGCTATCATTTTCATTTGTTTCCAGGTATTTTTTGATTTCTTCTTTAATTTCTTCAATGATCCATTGCTTGTTCAGTAGTGTGTTGTTTAGTCTCCACATCTTTGTGCCTTTCTCAGCTTTTTTCTTGTAATTAATTTCTAGCCTTATAGTGCTGTGATCGGAGAAGATGCTTGTTATTATTTCCATTTTTTTAAATTTGTAGAGGCTTGCCTTGTTTCCCAACATATGGTCTATCCTTGAGAATGTTCCATGTGCACTTGAGAAGAATGTGTATTCAGCTCTTTTAGGGTGAAGTGATCTATATATGTCTATTAAGTCCAATTGTTTTAGTTTTTCATTTAGCTCCACTATTTCTTTGTTGATTTTCTGTCTGGATGATCTGTCCATTGATGTGAGTGGGGTGTTGAGGTCCCCTACTATTATTGTGTTGTTTTTAACATCTTCCTTTAGGTCTGTTAATAGTAGCTTTATGAATCTTGGTGCTCCTGTGTTGGGTGCATAGATATTTAGAAGTGTTATTTCTTCTTGATAAAGTGTCCCTTTGATCATTATTTGTTGTCCCTCTGTGTCTCTCTTTACCTGTCTTATTTTGAAATCCACTTTGTCTGATATAAGAATTGCAACACCTGCCTTTTGTTGCTTGCCATTAGCTTGAAGTATTGTCCTCCACCCCTTCACCCTGAGCCTGTGTTTGTCCTTGGGCCTGAGCTGTGTTTCCTAGAGGCAACAAATTGTTGGATCGTGTTCTTTAATCCATTTTGCGACTCTGTGTCTTTTTATTGGAGAGTTCAATCCGTTTACATTGAGAGTGATTATTGATACATGTGGACTTGATGCTGTCAATCTGTCGCTCATTATCTTGTTTTCCTGTGTTTCTTTTCCTGTGTGCTTTAGCCTACCCATTTAATACTGCAATTTCTTATTCTGGGTTTCTTAGATTTTTCTTTATTTATGATTTGTGACTCTGTTCTGTATTTTACTTTAGTGTCTACCCTGAAGTTTGTATTTAGAATCTTGTGTATAATATAGTCTATTCTCTGGTGTCTCTTACTTACTTGACCAATGCTGATTTAGACCCTTTGCTCTTCCCCTCCTAAATAATTATTTTCATTTCTTATTCCAACTCGTGTTATGAATTTGTAGTTAGAGTGCTAATATCGTCCTTGCTTTGGTAGTTTCCTTACCTTTACCCTAATGCTATAGTTGAATATTTGCTATCCTGTTCTGGTTCTATCCATTCGTCTCCCTAGTCTGTGGATTGTGACCCCTTTTTCCCTTTTTTCTTTTTTCAGGTATGAGAGGCTTCTTGAGGATTTCTTGTAGTGGAGGGCTTTTAGTTACAAATTCCCTTAACTTTTGTTTGTCTGGAAAAGATTTAATTTCTCCCTCATATCTGAAGGAAATTCTTGCTGGATAGAGTATTCTTGGCTGAAGATTTTTATCTTTTAAAGCTTTGAATATGTCACTCCATTCTCTCCTAGCTTGTAGGGTTTCTGTAGAGAAATCCGCTGACAGTCTGATAGGGGCTCCTTTATAGGTCATTCTCTTCTTTTTTCTTACTTCCCTGAGTATTCTTTCCTTATCTTTCCTTCTTGCCAATGTTACTACTATGTGCCTTGCAGTAGGTCTTTTTACATTGACAAATCTAGGAGATCTGAAAGCTTCCTCTACACACATTTCTCCGTCAATCCCTAGATTTGAGAAGTTCTCTTCAATAATTTCGTTAAGCACACTTTCTGCTCCATTTTCCTTTTCCACGTTCTCAGGAATTCCTATGATCCTTAAGTTCTTACTCCTCATTGAATCCACTATCTCTCGGAGATTTTGCTCATTTTTTTAAATTCTTAGTTCTCTTTCTTCCTCTGTCTGGAGCCATTCAGCCTGTCTATCTTCAATTATGTTAATTTGCTCTTCTATGCTGTCTACACGGGCATTCAGGGAATCCGTATTCTGTTTTATCTGGTCCATTGTGTTTTTCATCTCTAGTAATTCTGTTTGATTCTTCTTTATGATTTCAATCTCTTTTGTGAAGTAACTCCAGAACTCAGCTTGTTTCTCTACCTTTCTCTCTACCTCATTGAGTTTTTTGATTATTGCTGCTCTGATCTCATTATCACTTAGTTTACCTAATTCCAAGCCCTCAGGACTTAATTCTATGTTTTTGTTGTTTTCCTTCTGGTCTGGGGCTTTTATAAATTGCTGGATGATAGAGGAGCAGTTTTTTCACATGGTGGTAGAATTTGGTTGCAGTTACAGCCTGTCGCCACTAGATGGGGGTCGAGAGCCGCATGTCATGAGCGCTCCACCTTCAGGCAAGATGGCTGCGCCCAGTGGCTTTGCCAGGAGGGAGAGGCTGCTATTCTTGTGTGCCGATATGGATTCAGATCACTTCTATTCTCTGGTCTCCCGAGGCCCTGGGTTTATGGGGTCCCCGCGCACAGAAGCTTTCCCTCCGTCAGCGGGTTTCCACTGAACCAGCAGCAGGAGTCCTGGATGATCCCCAGGTCGCACGGCCCCTCCCCCGCTCCTTCCCGACCTGCGCACAGCAGCAATCGCAGACTATAGGGGAGGGAGAGACATTCTCTCCTACCCATTCCCACGTCAGCAAGGTTTATGATCTCCGCCTTCTTGGTATTGTAGGTCTCTAACGTGTTGGCATTAGATTTATTCTGTGAAATTCAGTTTTTCCAATTCTTTGTTGTATTTTGGAGGAGAGAATCCTGGGTCAGCTCACCCCGCCATTTTGCTCCGCCCCTTCCACCTCCAATGATCTTTTAAGGATGGTTTCTGGAAACTGCCATATTGTGTTCCCCGTGACTAATATCTTTATTAATACAAGTTATTTATACTGTCATTGTTTTTATTTAAATGTTGATTATACAGATCAGACTCAAGGTTAAATCGTGTCCCCCATGATAAGGTTTTACTACAGGCATACTTAGAAATTAGACTGCTAGGGGCTGGCTCCGTGGCCGAGTGGTTAAGTTCGTGTGCTCCGCTGCGGCGGCCCAGGGTTTGGATCCTGGGCGCAGACATGGCACCGCTCGCCAGGCCATGTTGAGGTGGCCTCCCACATCCCACAACTAGAATGACCTGCAACTAAGATATACAACTATGTACTGGGGTGGGGGGGGGGGGGCGGGGTTTGGGAAATAAAGCAGAAAAAACAAAAACAAAGAAAAAAGATTGGCAACAATTGTTAGCCCAGGTGCCAATCCTTAAGAAAAAAAAAAAAGGAAGATTGGCAGCAGTTGTTAGCCCAGGTGCCAATCCTTAAAAAATAAAAAGAAATTAGAGTGCTTTAATCAACTAATAAAATCAATACGTATTGTTAGTTTAATTTTTCTGCTATCAAATATTATCCACAACAATTAGTTAATCATAAGATCTCATCTGTACTTATAAGCAATAATTCAGACTATTTTAATTTTTCATTAGATTAAGCAGATGCTTAGTAGAGGCAAATTTCCATCAGATACATTGAATCTAAATAACCATCCAACCAATTTCTGTAGTGGGTTTAAACATATCTACAAATCTTTGCTGCTTTTCCCATTGAGATATGTATGGGGTTTATGTCCTCTCCCCTTAAATACGGACCTACTTAGTCACTCACTTATAATCAAGAAAATGCAACAGAAGTGATGTTGTGTAATCTCTAAGTCTAAGTCATGTGGCCTTTGTCTGTTTCTCTTGGGATACTGATTCTGGAGGAAAGGGCCGCCACGTAAGAAGTCAAATTATTCTGAGACTGCCATGCCGGGGGTCCATGGTGGATGCTGTGCTTCACAACGCATTCCTAGCCAACAGCCAGCATCAACTGACAGCACTATGAGTTGATTTATCTTTTTTTATTTTGAGGAAGATCAGCCCTGAGCTAGCATCTGCCACCAAGCCTCCTCTTTTTGCTGAGGAAGACTGGCCCTGAGCTAACATCTGTGCCCATCTTCCTCTACTTTATATGTGGGACACCTGCCTACCACAGCATGGCTTGCCAAGCGGTGCCATGTCAGCACCAGGGATCTGAACCAGTGAACCCAGGCCACTGAAGCAGAACGTGTGCACTTAACCGCTGTGCCACCAGGTGACCCCTTGATTTAATTTTGATGCCCAACCCAGTTGAGTCTTCAGGTAACTACAGGCGCAGACAAAATCTGACTACAACCACGTGAGAGACTGCAAGTAAGAACTGCTTACTTGCTGAACCCAAAAGATGTGAGCAAAATAAAATAGTTGTTTCAGCTCTAAATTTAGGAGTAATTGTTTATGCTGCAATAGTAACCAGAACAATATCCTTCAAGTAATTTCATGTAGCAGTTTTAAGTTTGGACTCAAAGATTTCTACAGTTAGTTTGAATCTCACTCCTGTCATTTAATAACTGTTTGAACTTCAGCAAGTTGACCAACACCTGTAAGCTTTATTTTCCTCGTTTGAAATGGGGATAATTATAGGACCTATCTCAGAGTTGTGTGAGGGTTAAACTAGAATGTGCTAATGGAGTGCCTGATATATTATAAATAAATATTAGCTATGACTATTAAGCACACAGATGCATACACACACAGGGCCTGCTCATGGGCATGTGATCTGTGCAATCATATAGAGCTCCATGTTCAGAAACTGTGCTATGTGCTTGGTTCGATGCTCTGCTTTTGCCATTTTCAAATTTTTAATAATTTTTGAGCAAGGGGACTCATTCTTTCATTTTGTACCAGGCCCTGCAAATTATGTTGTCGATCCTGCAGACACATGTACACACAGCTACAAAGTATTAGACAGTATTCATAAGCCCTATAATATTCTGACTAATATCTAACAATTCTGTATTTCTAGAAATTAAAGCAGATCAAGGAGACCAACCGGGAAATTCTCGCAATTTTTGTAGACCAAGAATTTTGAAATGGCTTCCTTGAGTGGATTGGCTCAAGGTCTCTCACAAGGTTGCAGTCCGAACATCAGCAAAGACGTCAGTCATTTGAAGGCTTCCTGGGCTGAAGGTTCTATTTGCAGGCTCACTCATGTGATCGTTAGCAGACCTCCCCACGCGGCCTTCTCATGACATGGCAGCTAGCTTTCTCCAGAGCGAGTGATCCCAGAGAGAGAAGCAGAACGCACAAAGTCCCAGAATCCACAATATTCCTATGACCTAGTCTTGGAGGTACATCCCTGCTGTATTCTGTTGGTCACACAGACCAATCCTCATATGATATAAGAGGGGAATCCATGAGGGCATGAATGCCTGGAACCGGGGATCCCTAGGAGCCATCTTGGAGGCTGGCTACTATGGAAGTCATACTGGAAAAGAATATTTTTAGCAATCATGGAGATTTCTGAGGCTTCGTAAAATACTGTGCAGCCCACTGTGTCAAACTTCATCTTTAACAGTTGGGGTGTATAAATTAACTAAAAATAAATGATTCCAATTTTTGAAGGTGAGTTACTCAAAGGGATTTTTAAAATGAGTAAACTGCCAATTTTTTCCTTTTCTCTATTCATAAGGGAGTAAACCACTACAGAACCAATTAATTTACTCATTCTTTAATTCCACCAGTAATGAGTAAAGGATCCTGTTAAATTGTTAATGATGGACCCATTTCCCTACAATCAATATCATACAGAATTTCTTATGGAAGTTCCATCAAACATACCATCCAGTGTGTCTAAGAGGAGTCCACAGTTTAGAGGGTAGTGCATAGCGGACTTGAAAGGGGATGAGATTTTTAGCAGCCAGACCTGCAATCAAATTCTAGCTCCATACCAGGTATATGATCTTTGGTAAATTACTTAATCTCTTTGAGACTCCTGTGCCACAACTGTAAAATGGGGAAAATGCTATCTAACATGTAGCCTTGTTTTAAAGATTAAATGTGAAACCTAATAATCCTTCTACAAATACTGGTTCCGTTTCCCCATTAAGGAGATGCAGAAATGTCTTTCCAGGGATTGGAATGAAAAGAGTTAGACAACTGCGGAAGTACAGGCCTTTATTAACAGTAGATACCAGCCCGGAAACTCTCTCCTTGCTGTTAGAGAAAACTTGATTATAAAATAGTTTGCCAAGACGGGTATTGTCCTTTTGACCTGAAAGATTTTGCTGCTAAGTAGCTGCTTTGGGACAATTTCTTCAATACAGTAATATACTCTGGCCAATTTCATCTAAGAATTGATTCAAGTTTAACCAGAAGGATAATTGAATTTTCATCCTGGCTCCACCGTTGGCTATTCCTTTTCCTCCAGTCTTCCCATCTGTAAATCCATCCTACACTGTGCACCAGATTAACCTTCCCAGGACGCCACTTAATAGGCGCTCCATTCCCGAAGGTAAAACCTTTAGACATCTTCTGTTGAATTCAAGATGAAATCTGAATTATTTAACGAGTAATTAAATGTCTTCAACAGTCTGGCCCTATTTTCCCTTTTCAGCCTTATTTCCAACTTCTCCTTTATACAGGTTTTCCCTTCTAGTTGTCTCACATCCTTATTTTCCTCCCTTTCGCAGTTCATTCTATAACGTTCTCCTTATCACTTTTGCCTATCCAAACTCAACCCAATCCTCAAACCCTCCCTAAATTGACTTTAATAGTCTCCTCTATAAGTATTTTATCAGCACACCAGCGCAAGCTGTGACCAAATGTACACGAATAACTACCTGTAAAATAGAATATGATTCATGCCACAAACATAGTTCACAGAGGGAGAAGCCACTTCCAGCCTGGGGCTTGAGAAAGGATTCCTTAGAGTAGTTAACATTTGAACAGGTCCTTGAAAACAGCTTAGAATTTCTAAAGAGATAGGGAGAGGCCAGTCTTGGTAGAGGAAATAGCATATAAAAATAAATGGAAGTTTGGAAAATGTAGGGTATTCTCAAGAATGATGAAAAATTCAGCTTAGACAAAACATAAAGTACACATAGAAATATTTTGGGGGGTTGGTAGATCGGAATCTGATTTACAGAGCATTATAAATGCCAAGTTAAGATATTTGCACTTGAACTCTACTTCAAAAACATTAAGCTGGCGGAGGACTGTGAGATAATAGGAAAGGTGGGGTGCAGAGCAGAGAGGGGTTAGGAAGAACAATTAGGAGACAATTGCAGTCAATTGGAAGAATTTAATCAGGGCTTATTTTAGGGTACTTGATAAGGAATATAAAGGAAAGTACAGATGTGAAGTGAGGAAACAGATGTGAAAGAGGTAGAATCAACATCAAATATTAAGTAGATGGATGAATGGAAGTGTGGACTCTATACTTAGATGAGTATTAAATGCTTGTTATGAGCATGGGACTTGCATTGGACTACTTGGGTTTGCACCTTGACCACTTCCAGGCTGAAAGGCCTGGGAAAGTTTCTTAAACTCTGTGTTTCAGTTTCCTCATCTGTAAAATGAGAATAAAAGTGTGACAATTAAATGTTAATATCCTTAAAACACTCAGAACAATGCGTGGCCCATATTAAGCTGTGTGCATGTGATTTCTGTTATTGTTATGTGGACTGAAATAGGAGGCTGCTTAGTAGTTAGAGTAGAAAGAGCCCCAGTTAGGGAGTTGCAGTGTAATCAAGAGAATAGATAAGAAAGTCTTCATGGACGTGGCAGTGCCAGAGCTTTCATGGTGTCTTGTTCATAAAAGCAGCATCATAAATATGTGATGATTTAATTATTCCTGAATATTTTTCATCCAAATAATTTTTACTTAAATAAAAATAGTATTCTCCTTTAATAGATAACCTAGAATTATTAAAAGCATCTAAAGTTTTCCACGAGAAAGAATTGTATAACATCTATTAAATGCTTGCTATTGGCCTAGGCCTGATATATGTATCATAATTTTATTCTCATAACAACCATATGAGGAAGGTGTTTTAAAATTAATTTTGAGCGTGTAGAATCTGAGACTCAAATGTTAGAATTTACCCATTCTTCTTTTCCTGCATGGAGTTATGGCTCACGGACAGAAGGATAAATGAATCCCTTTGGTATCAGAATTAGGAAAAGGAGAACACTATCAGCATTATTATTTAGTGTTTTGTAGAAGTGCAAAGTAATGCAATTAAATAAGAAAGCTAAAATAAATACTGAAAGAAGGAGACAAACGTTATTGTCTGTCCATTATATGATTGTAACCTGAATCACTTAAAAGAATTGCCATAAAAGCTATTATAAATTAGAAAATTCTGCCAAGTGTCACTTAAAAAATTGATATATTTAAATTAAGAAATTTTCAATCAGCTGACATTAATAAGAAGATGTTGACAAAGAAAAGATATCATTTATAATGCCAATTAAAAAGCAATTATAAAATATCCAAAAATAAATCCAAGAAGAAATAAGAAGTACTACATTAAGAAACCAAATAATTTGGAGGGAAATTAAAAGGAAGACTTTTATATAGAAAGGAATAATTTCTTTTTTGAACAAGAAGATTCAGTTTTGTAAGAATATGTTTCCCAGCAATAATCTATGCAAATTTAGTGCAAACTCAATCATAATCCAAATGCTTTTTTTTTCAGTGGAGCGGCAAATGGGAGCAGAAATTGACCAACTGATTCTCAAGTTCATTTACAATAAGACACGTATATGAATATGTAGAAATATTCTTTATAAGGAGGGGTGATGGATCCTCATAATTATAAAAATAAAGTATATTAGAAATAGGAATAGACAGATCAGAAAAAACAGAAATTGACCTAAATATTTATCATATTTGGTTTTGTTTCAAAGTTATTAGAGAAAAAATAGTTGATACATCAAATAGTATTGAGACCCGGATGGACATTAAGAAAAAAGTAAACTAGGTCAGCTACTTCACTTGTACTGACAAGTAAGTCATTGTGTTGAACCTTATGAAAGTGTTGATATTTGACATTTTTGACCTAGTATGTGGTTCCACTGAATATATGAATCAAAATTTAAATGTAAAAACTAGAACCATAAGTTCATATTTATTTATAATTTAAAAGTATAAAGATGTTTCCAAACAAGATGCAAACTCCAAGAGCCTTACAAGAAAAGTTTGACTAATTTGGCTATATAACAGCAAAAAAAATTATAAAAATATAAAAGAATTAGTATAAAGTGCTTTCATTATACTAAAAATAAAATGAAAGCTGGAAATATACTTGCAACATATATGACAAACTGATAATTTCTTTGGTTTACAAGAGACCTGTGCAAATCACAATTCAGTAGAAAAATAAACATAGAATACAAAGAAATACTTTTAGGCCAACGAGAAGAAAACCTCCACAAAGGCCTGATAATAATATAATATAATCAGGTGCTCAACTCGCTCACAAAGAAATGCCAATCAAAACAGTAATAACCAGCCTTTTTTACGTACAATTTTTTTTTTTGTCATTTACTAGCCTATCTATTACAGCATGTATTTAGAATAACTCAGCAAATATTTATCAACATTTGTTGCATGCAAGACACTGCACTAGGGTGCTGTGAGAGACATACAGATAAAAAAGTTTGAGGGTAGGTGAAGATAAAAGAAAGGATGAATTAAGGGCAAATCAAACAATGAGATGTTATTTTCACCTACCACAAACTGGGGTGTCTTAAAATAATAACTACTGAGGTTAGAAGTCACTGTCCGCATGCAGTGAGTTCCCTCTGAGGGCTGTGAGGGCCATGCTATGCCATCCCGCTCCTCTAGCCTCTGGGGGTCTGCAGGCAATTGCATCTTTGGCATTCCTTGGCATGAGATGCAACAGTCTCACTCTACCTTCATCTTTCCTTGTTGTTCTTGCTGTGTACCTGTCTGTCTCTGTGTCAAATTTCCCCTTTTTCTAAGGACACAATCATAATGGATCAGGGCCCAGCTTAATGACTTCATCTTAATTTGATCATCTGCAAAGACCCTATTTCCAAACAAGGCATATTCACAGGTAGTGGGGGTGTTAGGACCACACATCTTGTGGTGAAGTTTGGTGAGGCAGGAGGAAGCAAGCATTCTCAGATGGTAGGAGTGTAAATTGGTCTTATCTTTTGGAACACAATTTAGTAATGTCTATGGAAACTTCCAGTGAACATATTGTTTGTCCAGGCAATTCACTCTTAGGAAATTTTCCCTATGGATATACTCACGAACATTCTCCAAGTTACGTGCAGTGTGTTTACTGCAGCATTATTTGTAATTGAAAAACAAAACAAAACAAAATAAAATTGGATATAGCCTAAATGTCCCCAATTGAGGACACTGTTACCTAATTATAACTCACCCACAGTGGAACACTACCTGCATCTTTTTAAGAAATGGAGCAGGTCTATATATACTCACTAGGAAAGCTCTTCAAGATGTATTAAGTAAAAAATGGAAGGCACAGAATAATTGCTTTGTATGATTCTTTGGCCTAGAAATTTTAAAAGACTAGTATATTGGATATGCCAATTATTTTCTTTAAGGATGTGCAAGAAACTGTTAACAGGGTTCACCTTTGTGGAAAGGGCTTAGAAGTGGGCATGAGAAGGAGACTTTAATTTTATACCTTTCAGAAGTGTTTGAAATTTCTTACCATTTGCATCTATTATTCACCTTGTTTTTTCTGTTCTTAATGTCACCAGAGTTTATATGTACTATGGGATTATGGACCGTTTTATTTTTGTTTTTATATTTTCTATATTAAAAAGGAACTAAAGAAAGCTAAATAAAGATATAAAGGACTCTCGTTATCTTATTGCATGAGATAAGAGATGTTTTGCTTGGTAGAACTTTCTTATAGAGCTGTAATCCCAAAGAGTGTCTCCCACTTGCTGGAGGGTTATAGCCCATGGTTTTAGGGATGCATGCTTCATGACTAGAATATTGCTTTACGTTTAGGTATGAAAAGGTACTGAGTCGAGGTAGGGTTCTAGACAGCTTCAGAATTCTAACTGGAAAAACTAGTTAGAAAGAGCTGTGCATAATATGTATATATTATGCATAAAAGTAATCTTTTATGAAAGCAAGAAAACCGTAGTATTTAATTTAGGATGAAATCCAGAGACTAAACAAATGCAGTATTTTATTAAAAACGTGTTCTCTTTTCTTGGAGGTTAAATAGTCTGTTATAGGATCTTCCTTTATTTGCTATGACCACACAGAGTCAACCCAGTAAGCCTACTTCCTGTGGGAAGAGCTGTTCCTACATCATGGTCAGGTCATTTGTTTCCTGGATGTGTTATTAAGGTTAGTTCAGACACAATGTGTTTTTTTCCTCTATCAACACAATGGAAGAAGTGATTTAAAGTAGGTTTACATTTTTAATAATTTTAAGATATTGTGCTGATTACCTCTGAAAAGAAAAATTAAAGAATGCAAAATATATGATGTGTTTGGATGTATTCCAAATGCCTGCTTGCAGGGAATAGAAAATCCTTTTACCCAGCTAATTTTCCTATATCCACATTCTTGTAGGTGGCCACGTTGAAAGTCACTTGTACTCTGTGAGACCCACCTGAGGGTTTCTTCATTATAGTAGATCTCTTCATGTAATAAAGCATTTCGTCATTCAAAGCATCTCCCCACCTAAGTTTACATCATCTTATATTCGAAAACTTCTTTTCTTTTAACACAGAAGATTTTGAAATTTTGTATTCATTTTTGGTTTGGATTTCCACCATCGCTAAGACAAATACAATAACATTTGTTCCTCAACAGCCAGATTTTCAAATCTGTCAAAGTCATTTTCTTGCACAGTCAGGTAATTCTGAACCAGCTGCATGTTCCACGGAGGCCTGTGCAGGTGAAGTTTGATGAAAGTACCTCTCTCATACCGTCGAGTACTTTTGCTGAACATGTAAATTAAATTGCTTCAAATAGGCCCATGGGAAAAGGACTTTCATGTTCTTCCTGTTTCTAAACATCAGGAAAATACCTGGTTAAAGGCAAGATGGTTGAAAAGTAATGATGTCCTTTTCTGTAAACAGCGGTTCCTATTGTTGGTTGATCTCCCCGTCTTCTTGCATCTTTATCTTTCTTGTTATTAGTGGCATCACGAACCTTTAACTCATCTCTCTTGGAAACTTTCTTCAACCTTGCCTCCCTTCCCCTCACCTCTAATAAATTTTAACCTCTAGCAAGTTTTACAAATTTTATCTCCATAATGTTACTTAAAATTATTTCTTCTTCCTCTGAAATTTGATGGTTGATCTTTGATTTTCCTTATCATGATCAGTCACCATTATAGAGCAGATCTTTTGGTCTAGGCACTGAGTCATGTGATTTACACATAATACTTTATTTCGTCACCATAGCAATTATGTAACGTCTTCACTATTCCACTCATTCCACAGCAAAAAAAGAAATTAAACCAAATTATTAAAGTAACCTGTCCAAAGTCACATTAGCAGGGCTGAAGATCTGATCCAGTGTGGATTAATTTTAAAGCTCATACTTTTTTCAACGTCACCCTGCTTCATATTTTTATATTCATCACCTTTTACGTTATAGTGTGTGTGTGTGTGTGTGTATCTTCTTTCCCTTTGTAGGCTATAAATTCTTTTAGGATAGGTCCATGTATGACTATGCACATTTTTCCCCTTCTCTTGCCGTATCCCTTATCTCTTGGGGCCATATATTTATAAAGTACACCGAAACATTTGGTAACAGTTTACAATCAAATGAAAGTCTTTGCTGGGTAACTTCTGAGACAAAATAAAGGCTTTTATCTGTACTAAGAATCCCTTTTGTAAGAATTAAGGAATGTGGATAGATTTGTGGGCCATTTTATTCTGTGAAAACATAAAAAGACTGTGAATCTATTCATCTCTTCAAACACATGAAATTCAAATACAAGCGCCTTGGCATTAAACATTTGAATTTGTATGCAAGATATCATAGTCCTGTAATTTTGCTGTCAGAGATGTTGCATGTGCTGACTGGCTTTTCAAATTCCCTCGTGTATAAGTAGATGTACTTGTAGGCACAAATGGACTCTCTAATATATGGAAAACTTTATTAGCTCACCTTGAACAGAAAAATTTTCTTCCCAGCTCTCGGCCATATATGAGAGAATAAATGTCGTATTAGCCAAATAGACATGTAGGACAACTTGCAATAAGTTTGCCTGTCATCATAATATTTTTTTCTTCATGATCGCAAGCTTATATTCTCAGGACTTACGTTGTTCAGAAAAAGGATGGGAATTACAAATCCAATGCTAGAATTACATAAAATATATCATAATCACCACTTAAAGGATTGCCTTGAAAAGAAGATGCTAGATCTCCGTCATCCTTTTTGTATTTGAAAAATCAATCTGACAATAGCTATTAAAATTGAAAAGAGCAAAGAGCTTTAGAGTCATAAGTCCTGGGTTTGACTCTTGGCTCTTCGCTTACCGGCCACGATCTGGGGAAAACCACAGCTTCTTTAGGTCTCAGTCGTTTTATATGAACAGTTATGGGGCTCAAATGAGAAAAAGCATGTAAAGATTTTGTAAACTAGAAAGAACTATACAGACGTGGGTTATTACTGTTGTTGATATAAAGATAAGTCACAAGTCTAAAGACATGATGGGACACAAGAAATAGTTTAAGTAAGCAAGCAGAGGTTAAGGAACCAGAATATACCAGGAAAATGAGTATCAGAGTGTGGGCACAGCAGTGGGTGATGCCCCGCCTCAAGCTGATAAATGAATTACAAATTAGAGGAGAACTGCCAAGGAGATCGACACAAACTAAGCACGTAATTTGATAAGAGTTTTAAGAGCAGCCATAAGGTAATATTACTACCATTTCTATTTTTTTCTACAACTAGCACCACCAATGCTTATATAGCCTGACACTGTCCGAAACCCTACATGTGTTACCTAGTTTAATGCTCACAACAGTCCTTTAGGATAAATCCTGATATTATCCCCTTTTCTTTTCAAAGATGTAACACTGAGAGGTTAACTCTCTCCAAGTCACACAAAGAAGCTTTAAGCAATATCAATATGACGGTCAAAATTTAACCAATTGATATACTGTGATAAGTATCCAATCAGATGACATCTAATGGTGAAATGAATTAATTTGCATTTTGGAAATAAAACTTATTGGGGGTTGTCATATTTGTTTCTTCACCTCCATTTTGGGAAAAAATGTCATTAAATTAAAAATAGGTTTCTCTCTTTCTCTCCCTCTCTCTCTATACACACGTATACACGCAATATTATGTAAAGTATAATATTATGTACATATTATATATAATATACAAAATGTTATATAAATATAGTCATGTCATATTTATTTGCTTGTTCTAGGAGAGGTGATCTTTTCCTTGTTTTTCTTAAAGATCTCGTTCCTAATTCATCATTACAATCTAGTGTGAATCCTCTAGGATTATATAATTATATAGGATATATACTTATGTAATATAACAAACATATACAAATACATATGCAAATCATATACAAGGTTTTTGTTCATTGATTTTCAAAAATGGGATCCAATTTACACATTTTTGCATTTTGCTTTTCTCAATAACACCTCCAATTCAATTGATTAAGTTCAAATGCGCTCCAAGGGTTGTGTGCTATAATCTGTCCAACTGTTTCCCTATTGGCAGACATTCCCGTGGTTTACAGACTTTCTTTGCTACTATAGTGATGTATTAAGTATCCTGTACATAAATCCTCATGTGCTATTGTTATTATTTCTTTGAAAAAGATTCCTAGCTGTGAGATTGCTGGATTGAATGGGTGGAGGAGGTTTTCTTCACTGAGATTGGAAACCAAGCCATCATAAAAGGAAAGATAAAAGAATTATTTGATTAGATAAATGTATGGTTAAAGAAATCAGCAAGAAAGTTAACTGATAATTGGTAGATTTGGAAGAACTACATACAAGGCAGAGAACAGAGAGCTAACTTAAAAATTAGCAAGAAGTGGACAAATAAGCCAATACGAAAATGTGTGAAAGATATGAAGAGGCAATTCATGAGAGAACAAATCCAAATAGCTAAAGACAAAACAAGACAAAACGAATATAATGGTGCTCAAACTTAGTAGTATGTAAATTACAGTAACAATGAAATATCATTGTATATTGTTCAGACTGATGAAAAAACAAACCCCAATTGACATCCACTGCAGGGGTAGATTAGGGAAGAGGAGATTTTAGGGGTGTGGCTACTCTTACACCTTGTTAATGAAAATGTGAAAATAGTTATAGATTATTTGAAAAGAAACCTGACAACATCTGTTTAAATCTTCATTTTCACCTGAAACAAATTTGTACTTGCTGCAGTTGATCTGGATTTCAAGGCCTGCTCTTATCTGGGCTGATTCTTTCTGTCTGATGTTGTTTCCTGATGTTGCAAAATTATTCAGTTCTATTCAGACTATTTTGATTTCTCCCCTGGTGCTCATACTATGTTCATAGTGGATACCCTTCCATCTATTAAATTCTGTCTATCTTTTGGTGCCTATTTTAAGCCTTTTGTTCCACAAGAAACTTTATCCTATTCCAGACTACACTAATCTCTTCTTTTGTGGACTTACTGAAGCACTTGTTTTGTTTTTTTGCTCTATCACATTATTTAGTATTATTTTTGTCTAGTTTTTAAAATTTAGTGCCCCCAGCTCAACTGAAAGCTCCTAGAGGTCAAGATTGATTAGATAACTCCCAGAATTCTTGAGTTATCAATACTTTTTCCCCAGATATCACTCTTTAAGGGCCTCAACCAGACCCGATCCAAGCTCATGAAAGCCCTCACCCAAACCGCATGATTCCACATCTAGCAATTTGGCCCAATGTGAAAACCAAGTGAGACAGCTCGGTTCAACCTGGTTCAGGATGAGGGGCTTTTCTTGCCTACTATCTCTAAGTAGAACTCAGACTGCAAGTTATCACAATATTTAATGAGACCCTAATGAAATGTTTTCCTGTATTGTCTTTTATCACTGGAGACTTGTCTCTGCACATGAATTTAATATATGAAATAAGTTTTGTTTCTAAATCAATTCTCATTATTTAAAGTTTAGTGTAAAGGACACTGAGAGGCAAAATCAAGGATGAAGGATATATTAAAAATTAACTGTTTCTTATATATAGCTATATTTTTCTTCCTCTTTTTTGTATCCAGTAGATAGAAATTTAAGTTCCACAAGGACAGGGTAGCATCTGCCCTGTTTTCTGCTTTGTCTTCTGCTAGGTTCTGGGTGTAGGGCATTTGTTGAATGACTATTTTAAATGACTGTTACTGATTTTTCTTAGGAGTAGAGTGTATACTCTTATCCTGTGTTTCTTGAAGTGTGGTCCATGGACAAAGTCCTTCAGAACTACCTTGGTGCTAGTTAAAAATGCAGATTCCTAGGCTCTATCTCTGGGTCTGGGGGCTCTGGAATGGGCATTTTTACAAGTGCATTAGGTTATTCTGAGGCACACAAAAGTTTGAGAGTGACTTCTATAATTCATGTCTCACATGTACATTATACTTTTCTCTTTGATTCATTACTTGGAATCGTTAATACAATTTCTAGGCTACATCTCTCTAGTTACAAGTGGCCCTCACGACCAGATGAAGTTTGCGTCACTCTGTCTGAAAACATCTGAGTTCACTTCCTATGGATCTTCTGCCTGTTCTGCCACTTGCAGATTTTATTGGGCAAGCTAGGTTGTTGAACATAAAATATGATTGGGAAATTGTCCCAAAGATTTTACAAGGAACAATGTTTATTTAGTTCAGAAAATCAAAAAGGAAGGAAAGAAGGAAATCTTAGAGACATTCTTTTTTTTAATTTCTAAGAATGAGGTACAAAAATCACATTCCAAAAGTGGAATTCTAAGCTTCAAGATGCATTCGTTGAACACAAGGGTTTGGATTCTTTAGAATCCATCACTAAAAGTTGGTGGGTCCCACCACTTGTGGCTTGTGCTGTTCCCAACATAGTTTGGGTGACAGTCTGCTTTGAGGCAGGGAGAGAGTGTGGATAACCCCCAGATCCCATTGGCCTCTCCTGTTACCATGTGGTCCTTGAGCTGTGGCTCTATTTTTTGGCCCCTAGACTTTAAAGGACTGGAACAAGATGTTCTACTGTGGCAGAAAATGACAGAGGAGCATTGTTGTAAATCCAATCACTCTCCTTTAGATTTGGTCAGTCTTCTTCCCGTCTTCAATCTCTAAGTCATACTTTTGATTTGGTGGCCAGCTATACAGAAAATACGGAACTGGAATGCCTTTTCTTTCCAATTAGGGAATATCGGTTTGGGGAACTTCAAATACCTATGGTATTTTTCTTACTTGGAACTAGACACCACGGAAAGAATTACAAAAACCTTCTTACATTATTTTTTTAACTTGGTACCTGTGTTTCTCACAAGAATAGTCTAAAGATAAATATGACAATGTCTTCAGTAGGTTTATGGCAGGAGAAAGGCAAATCATAAATATTAATATGAGTGTTCCTTTTGACACAGCCGGCCTCCCAACCTAAATTGCTGTTATCAGCACAATGCGAATGGCTGCTGGCCTTACCCTCTCCCTATGGCTCTGTTCCTAAAGTACAGCGAGCATATGTGGAGACAGTCAGATTTAATACAAACACAAATGTTTACTCTAGCTGTGCCCGAGACTTGTTATAACAATCTTTGAACAGTGAATTGTTTTGCCAAGTAAAGACTTAAACTGTAAACTGATAATTAATAATTCAGTCATACACAGTGTTTTTCTTTTTGAAATCTTAGCTCTAAGACACTTCACGTTTGATAACCAAGTGAGAGTTTCCTTAAAGTAAACAAATTAAGTTATGAATTTTGATGTTCTGAATACACCAGGGGCCTCTGAAGCTCTGTGTGTGAGCTAAGACTAGATTATTCACTTTCCATGAAGACAGTCATGCCTGGAAATATGGAAAATGGCATAAACTCAGCTCTGAGAGATGGAACTGGGAAGACAAAGCACTTTTTATTTTTATTGATTTTCGAGGATGTGCATCACTCTTGCCATCTTTATTGCAGCTGTCACCAGATGCATTTATTCCGTGTGCATCTTATGGGGTCTCACCCATACACACAAGGTTAAACGCCAGTTTGTTTTCCTGTCTCCTTTGAGTTTAAATTCTGGACCACGCGATGATCTTGTGGATTTGGGTTTGATAAGCAGAATTTACAAACAAATAGTGGGGAAAACATTGTGTGGGGTGACTAACGAACAGAAAACTGGGAAGAGCCTGTTAGAATCAGAAAAACGTTAACTTCTATTTATGTCTTACGGAAGTTTAGAGGTGATTTGTGTAAGAGATGAATTTTAGCAATATTCAGGATATTCACAGCATGTTTCAAGTAACTTGTGCTATGTTGGATCCAGATCATATATGTATATGAATTATATATATATATATGTAACATTTACCAAATTCAAGGATTATGCTCTGTGAGTAGGGAACATGGTTAAAATGTATGCTTTTTGTGTTTCTTAATATTGCTTTTGTTCTTATAAAGGATCCAGTTGCTTGTTACTCATTCAATTCAGCTGACTTATTCTCCACACACAAAACATTTATTATTAAAAAATGTATAGAGGGCCAGCCTTGGTGATCTAGTGGTTAAGTTCGGCGAGCTCTGCTTTGGTGGTCTGGTTCAGTTCCTGGGCGCAGACCTACACCACTCATCTGTCAGTGACCATGCTGTGGAGGTGGCTTACATCCAAAAAGAGGAAGATTGGCAGCAGATGTTAGCGCAGGGTGACTCTTCCTCAGGAAAAAAAAAAGCATAGAAAATGTCCCTTAAAAATAGAGGATTTATGAAAAAGTTCAGAGACATCATTTGTAGTTATATTCAGAAGTTACATTACATTTAAGCAATGATGTTTTTCTGTTAAATATAATATTTCTGTGTAGTATTGCAAAAAATTCTTAAAATACAAAACAAGCCTAATGTGGCAAATTTAGAAAAAAATCATCTGTAATCCCACCATCCAAGAATTAACATGTTGATGTATTTTCTTCTCCGTTCTTTTTGTGTGTGTGTGTATGATATGCTCAAATACATATACATATACTGTTCAAAGCAAAAACGTACATGATATAGTCTATAATGGAAATCTTTAGGATAGGGATGCTAGTGGACTTCCGTAACTGAAGCCCCCCTTGCCCATTCCCCGGGAATCAGCAGCATTCCTGCTGAAGCTGCACTCTCAGGCCACAGTTTCCTCTCACAGGAGTGCTCCTGCTAGACTAAAGGATCTTCGTTTCCGGAAGAGAACATCCTTTCTTAACTCTGGGCCTATGCATATTCTATTCCCTCTGCCTGGAGCACTCTTCTCCCTCCCCGCCCCCCAGCTTTCTTTTAACCCATTTCTCGCTCATCCTTTGCTATTGAGGCTCTTCCTGACATTTCCCTGGATTAGGACCCTATTGTGTGCTCCCATGGGACTCCCTTTACTCATAAAATACACCACACTGCCTTGTAATTGCCTGCATGTCTGTGTTTATCACTGGTTATGAGACTCTGTGAAAGCAGAGATTGCATCCATTTTGCTTTCCATTGCACCCCAGCACCAAGCTGGCACATAGTAGCTGCTCAATAAATATGTATTGAATTAAGTGTGTTGAATAAATATCAATAAACCAGACCCTCCTTCATATCTTCTGGGAGTTGACTTCCCTGTTCTGCGATAATCTACAGAGGACTTTTTTGTGTGAAGTTCATGGCCCTCAAATGTCTGATCTTCAGATGAAAAAGCTGCCACTAAAATAATTGTTTTTGTTTTAGAAACCTTTATTGTTAAATATCTTTATGTGCAGCTGTTTTATTTGGTTTACTCTCACTTGAGGATACTGAAAGCACTGTGAATGGAAACTTTGATGAGAGGTCATTTTGTTTCATATTATTAAATTAAAGATTAGAAAAACAGAAACAGAAACCTCAGGAAGTATTTTATGTTTTTTTTGCTTTCTGAAACTTTGAAAAGGAGATAATTTACTTTTATATTCCCAATGCATAGCATATATTGAGATCTTGATCAATGTTTCCACACAAAAGAATTAGGATGACTCTCTTTGATATATTTGTAAAGACTATTTTGTGACTAACATTAAATGCTTGTTAAATCTAATGTCCCCTCTTAAGTACTCCTGTCAATGGGAAACCATTGGGGTGGATAATTAAAAGCTGGAGCTGCTATGTCTGCTGAGATGGATGGAGAGAAATGCTGCTTGTCAACTTCTCTGAGGCTTCACAGTGCTGTTGACCTTCTGGATGGATGATCGGGTTTGACTAGATTGAGTGGGTCATATGTGTAAACACAATTTAAGTTTGCTTTTAGTTTTCATCTTGTGCTTGGTTTCAAATAATATCCCAGGGGAAAATGTAAATTAGTGAGGAAGAGGCTAGTGAAGATTGGAAACACAGTGAGGGAAAGACAATAAGTTTGAAATATGAGGTTTGATTTCAGTGTTAAAATTAGTAAGTGTCTAGGGTAGCATCATGAGCAGATTAACCATGCATTTTTAGACATACAGGGTTGCGTGAGATTTAGACTAATATTTTGGGAAAACCAATTATTGTTGTCTAGTATAATGAAGACAGCTGAGAGTTCTTCTGTTCTAATTTAAAAACACAGGCCTTTGAGATTTAAATTTAGGTAGGTGTGCTAGATAGTCTCCAGAGACGGCCACCAATTTCTTCCTTTCCTCTCCATGTATGTTGCTCTACCAATCAAAAGGTCGAGCCTATCCCTTCCTCTTGAATCTGAGCTGGCCTTGTGACTTGCTTTGCCCGATAGAATGTAGCTCAAATGATGCTATGCCAATTCCTGGCCTAGCCCTTAAGCAGCTTCTACTTTATTCCTCTTGAAGCCAGCTGTTATGCAAAAGTCTGACTGTCCTGAGACTGCCATGTTGTGAGGGAGTGCAAGCTGCCATGTGGAGCAGCCGTGTGGAAGAGTACCAAAGAGCCAGACACATGAGTAAAGGCTTCTTGGACCTTCCAGTCAAGCTCAGTCTCCAGCTGCGTGCACTTGAGTGAGTGACCCCAGCCAAGGCCACATAAAGCAGAAGAACTTCCCAGCTGAGTCTGGTCAACTGGGAGACCTATGAAAAATAATAAATTGTAGTTTTAAACCGCTAAGTTTTGGGTGGATTGTTTTGTAGTAATGGATAATGAAACAGTGGTGACTCCTTGCTTGTAATGTTGACTTTAAAATTCTATTCTGTATAATTGAAATTTGCTAAGAGAGTAGAACTTAAATGTTTTTACCCCCCCCAAAAAAAGATAAATATGTGAGGTGATGAATGTGCTAGTTAACTAGATGAGGGGAATCCTTTCACAATGTATATGTATATCAAATCATCACGGTGTACACTTTAAATACCTTATTTTATTTGTTAATTGTATGTCAATAAAGCTGAAAAAAAGAAAGCAAAAAAACTCTATTAACATGGTGTATATGTATGTGAATATCATGTTTAAGTATTTATGTATATATGTTTATGTGTTAATACACACACATATACATCAGTTTAAAGTATACAGTGTAGCATAAGTTATGACTAACTATAAAAATGATCAATATCTGCAAATTTTCTGGGTTATATGTTTCTTTTGATTTGTGTCATGACCAAAATCTGATTCTGATTTAAATTCATTTATAACTTTTTCTCAGTGATTTGAACTGAGTAAACAAATTTTTAGCAAATTCCATCAAGAAATGCAAAAGTGATGCCAATTTCAGACTAGAAATTGTAAATCACCATTTGTTATTATAAGTGGGAAATTTCATAAAAATACTTAAGACAAAACAAATGTTCTCTGTGTTCTGAGATTAAAATAAGATGTGAGCTTAGTTGAACATCAGTGGAGGAAAAGGGAAAGGATAAAGTTTAAGATATGCAGCTAAAGATTCCAGCCTTCTAAACCTTTCACCAAGTGATGGCTAGCCTCAAAGATCAGTAAAACATTATTGTTACTCCGCCAAGCTCATGTACCCAAAATCAAATTCAGAAATGAAAATCGAATAACAGCACTTTGTCCATTAATTCTGTTAGCATCAAGCCCTGACATAGCAGGGACCCTCGAGAATTTCTAAGGGAACCCCAAGGTTATTGCTTGCTGGCATCTGAATCTGGTGAAGATTCAGTGAGAAAACAGATGTTACACCAGAGCTTTGCTTCATGAGGAATAACAGATGAGTAGATAGAGGCTTTCAATCTGAGAGCGAAACGCGGGGTGATCAGAATCCCAGTCGCTCCGTAGAAGATGATAAACTAGAGCAGTGGAAGGATGAATTAAGGTGACGTGCTGTGTTTTATCAGTAAAAGTAATGGCAAGAGATGTATTTCTTACAATTATTTAACCAGGAGAAAGCTCCCAAGAATGATGCATTTCGCTTATAAAGCAGTGTGAAGTGGGATAGATCACACTGTCAATTTAATGGCTCAGTTTGCTGCATTTGTATTAGCAGCAAGATTATTCTTTGTATTCACTCAAAATGAATGAAAACACAGGGAACTGATTCTGACTATAAAGCTATTTCTGCTGGAAACCTTTTGTCAGCCTATGCTCTCCTTATTCTTCAGGCTGGCGCAGGTCAGAAAATTGAACAAATGCCTCTGTGTTCGGGAGACTTTGCTGTTATGCCCTATGCATAGGCTTAAACATGTAGGATGTTTTCCTCTAGAAATTAAAACATGATTTCCATTTTGAATGAAGGATATGACGTCTACCAGGTAATAACACTGTAATTCAGTTTAGGGTAATGTGAGTGACAGTTCAGTGTGATATATTCTGTGAAGGAAAGTCTTTAAATTATTTATTCCCTTATAAGTGATGTCATGTGTTTAATTCGTTTACTGTCCATGAGTACCAAAGTAAGAGCACATTCAAGTTCATTCATCACTACCCCATGGCAAATGCACTGCCACGAGGGTCGAATTTACAAAAGTATGTTTGCCTTGCAGAAAATCAAATTGGGATTTTCTTCGTCCTCTAAATAGAACTTTCTCGTTAAACAGACATAAAACAATACTCAAGGGTAAGCGGGAACAGTTTTTTCCTTTTGATGGTAATTTGTATTGATATTCCTACTGATTATTACTATGAAAAACATGTAAACTGTGTTACTGTGTGGTATGTCATGACTGAGAACACCAGGACGCCCCATTGTTGTTAAGAGCTTGACTGCGGAGGTTCAAATCTCGGCTCTGCAGCCCCCTGACTGTGTGACATGGCCACAGTACCTGACTCTCTGTACCTAATTCTCTCATCTTAAAATGGGGATAATTGCAGTATTTACTATATAGATTTTGTTTTATTTATTTATTTACTTTCTTTTAAAGATTTTATTTTTTCTTTTTCTCCCAAAGCCCCCCGGTACATAGTTGTGTATTTCTAGTTGAGGGTCCTTCTAGTTGCGGCACGTGGGATGCTGCCTCAGCGTGACTTGATGAGCGGTGCCATGTCCGTGCCCAGGATTCAAACTGGCAAAACCCTGGGCCCCCGAAGCGGTGTGCGTGAACGTAACCATTTGGCCATGGGGCCAGCCCCCTATATAGACTTTAAAATGAGGATTAAGTAAAATAAGCTAATATAGGTAAACCCCTTAGGAGTTTTAATAAAAAAAAAAAATCTAAATATATTTATATATTTACATAATTTACATAATTATGTAAAATATATTTACAGTATATGTAAAATTGACACACTGTCTCCTTAATCCATATTGGTTATTATTTTAATACTACATACTCTAGGCATTGAGCAGGATGAGGATGCAGAAATGCAAAAATACATCTCCTTGGGGGAATGATTTCTTTAGAATATAAGCTACTTTTTCTTCCTTAAAATGAGGGATCGTTTTCACTTTTAAGACCTTCATAAAGAGATCTCATGATCTGACTTTGGAGCTGCTCCATTCTTACCAGGAAGTTCTTCAGGGTAATTACCCCAGTCTGACTCTATTCTGAGAGATGTGTGTCTATTTGATCACCCTCTTTTCCGCCTTTCAAGAGCACTGGTGAAGTTTAGCATTTTGTACATAAATAATTTGATTTCTTTTTCTACTCTCTTAATAAAATTACTTTCAAAGCCCGTCAGTCAGTGACTTAAAACATCGGATCAAATTCTGGATTTCCATCTTAGTATGAAGAGTAGAAGCATAAAATGTTTTCTCTGCCAAGCAAGAAATGTAACTTTGAACAAGATGAAATGTGGATCTAATGATATCACAACAATGCTGAAGCCCCTTCTGTGAACTCCATTGCCCTGAGGGAGCGTATACAGGCGTGGTCTATGCCCTCCTTTGCTTCCCTCCGCACCTTCTCATCCTCTCCTCCAAAAGCACACATTCAATACACTTCAACCATTACAAGTTTTACTCAACTTCTCTGACAGATTATGTCTTTTCTTTCCTTCTAGTCTATACCCTACTTCACCGTGACTTTACTCACTATTCAGGTAGGTCTGACCTTTTCTCCAAGGCACCGTCTTTGACTCCTAATTTCTAGGGCATATGCCCCTCCCATGTGCTCTCATAGCAGCCCCTATTATGTCAGTCATCATGCTTTTTATAATTGTTTATTTTCTTATCTGTACCCCTCTTGAAGCAAAACATTCTACAGGCAGAGACCATGTTTTACTCATCCATCATTTCATCCCCAACACCCAGCAAGGTACATGTCACATTGTAAGCATTCAAAATTCTGCTGAGTGATTGATCCAATGAATGAATGGCTCTTAGGTTTCCATTTCCACTGCCAGATAAATAAAACATTTTCAGAAAGGTTATCTCCATATTTAAATTATATTTCTCATACTTTGAAAAACATAGGAAAGGGGAAAAAATTTAAAGGAGTTAGGGGCTTGCTCTCAGCCAGCTACAGAGCTAGAGGGGAAATCCCATAATCACTGAACTAAATTTCACTTTTATGTCATTAGCGTAGCTTGGGGAAGCATCATTTTTGGGGGGTTCTATTTGAAGAAATAAAATATACCTGTCTAACAAAATAAGTAGTGAATTTTAAATTAACTATAAATGTTCCAAATGAGAAATTGCCTTGAAACTGAAGATGTATTAAAGATTTAATATAAATGATGGTTATATGTGTAGCTTGTAGTTAAAGAATGAGCTGATGCTCATTATTCTATTTTATCACATCAATTCACTAGCCTTGTGATACATTTTTATTAAGTATTGATTATAGTTTTGAATACTTAATAAATTCAATGAGAAAATTACAATAAAGACAATTTTGTTTCAAAAAATACCTCTAATGCTTCCTAGAAACTTTTTCTGATCGTTTTTAAAGTGATCTAAAACTGAATTTTTTCTTTATCTTAAGTTAACTGCAGTCTAACATGTGACTAAAGTAATAAACACCCACACATAGCCTTGCCTAACATGTGAACAGTTCTCAGCAACTATGAACTTTAAGCAACTCCATCTTGGGCCTGATTTATGGCCTATGTGCTCTTTAACCTCAAGATAAATCTGACAGCCTGTCTTCAGATGAAATATTCATGAAGTTTCATAACATTCATTACCATTTTATGATTCTTTTAGTTGGTATAACAACAATCCTTTCTAGCACTCTATTAAATCAGGAACAACTTCGTAAATCACTAGCCCAAGTACATGAAACCATCACTTGTTAATGTCTTAGCTGGGCTGCAAAACGTGCTCAAGCATAGGGGAAATTCATGCTGCCATTTACATCATCCTCCTTCAACATGCTAATTTGTTTGGGAAAATTCCTGTCTGATCTCTTCCAGCTCTGGGTTTTCTGAACTTGACAACTAAGTGAGAAATCTCTGAAAGCCTTGGATAAAAATATGTTACTCTATGTAAAAAGTGCAAAATAAGTGACACCACAAACCCTTTTCTTCAGGTTTCTAGCAGATCATGTCTCCTGGACAGGCAGGATAGAATTCTGAGGAACAAACTGGGTGGGGGAAAATAGACACCTCTTCCCAAACTCTGGATCCCTTTACTCTTTGATTGCAGCATAACTTCCCAAAATTTGCTTCTAGAGAATTGGGTAACACTGGTCTTCTATTATTGTACTGGAAATTAACAAGACTACAAGTTGGTAGTTCTATTTATACATCTTGATATGTGTCAATTATTTTTATAAGTCCCTTTGAATAATTTTAAAGAAGTCAAAAGGCATAATTCATGATACAAAGGAACTGTATCTTTTAGGTTTCAAGAACCAAAAGTTTCTTCTGTGTTTTATTGTTTATTGTATCCTAATAAAATATCTAATGTTTATCAGATAAAGATTAAGCCCTGAAATTTAAAATTAAAAACCAGTGATTCACATTATGCTGTTTTAAAAGTTTTCATGTGTTCTTTGGAATTGAGCCTTAGTCATATTCAAAAGGCAGAATAATAAGAACCACTGGGCATATAGTGGATCTTTTAATGGATTTTGTAGTTTCTCATGATTGGGGATGTTATATTTAGGACAAAAGAAAAATTTGAGTCCAGAAATCTGGGTGAATGGTGGTGGTGATAGTGGAAGGAGATTGAGAAATTAAGAAATAATGGAGGTGTCGGACAATTTTTGTCATGATGAGAAGTGTGCTGACAAAGAATCAGCAACCCCTTCATTGCCATTATATCTTTACCATGGGATAGTTCTGTTCAGAAACTAATGGGAAAGCCATTTTAAACCTCTTAATTGCTAACTGTTTTTATATCTATCCCACTCAGAGGGTGCTACATGCAAGCCAGATGGCTGCAAATGTTATTCTGGTTTACAAGCAGGGAGATTTTTGTATCACTGCCAAAGTCATTGTCAAAATGTCCTATATCAAAACAAAACAAAAAATAAAATCCTCTGTTTTCCAAACTTCTGAAAATTCCACAATAGTAGTGAAATACCAAGCTCCCTGTAGGTTTTGGCAGCTAAAAGAAAAAAAATTATCCATCCCTAAGCAGCTTGTTGTCTGAACTAACTGAGTAGTGGGGCAGCCAAAAAAGGAACTGCATCATTGAGAAGCTCATGAATTTTCACACAAGCAGCGTTTGGAATTCAGAACCACTCATAAGGGGCCAAGCCGAATGGGCTTGGCACAGAATGTAGCCACTCAAGAGGATTGTGTAGTGACTAGAGGGGGTTTGGAAAATGCTCACTGTATTCATCCTCAGGCAAAGGGAAGGCAGTGCCCATGTGTGCTTTTGGATCTAGCTAAGATGTCTCCTAGATATTAGATGCATTCATTCAAAGGCAGTTTTACCTTGAATAATATAGGGAAATATCACAATAATGGAGGGATGAATGATTCCAGCCAACACAAGGTGATCCCAGCCAGCAACAGAAATATTACCAATAAATTCACTGTATCTTAGACCCACTTTATCCTAAAAGTGTTTTGAAACAGAAGAATATATAGTGGAAAATGAATTTCTGACAAATAGATGTTAACATACAAATTTCAGGATGATATTCTTATAAATTTGATGATATAGTAAGTTCAATTCTCCTAGATCCTTATTCAGAGTCTAAATATACTCTGATTATCAGAATTGATTTTTAAATTTTTATGTAAAACAATTATCAACTTAAAATGAAGGAGGATTTTCCAGAGGGTGAGTTAAAAGAGAGTTTTGGCTCAAAGCCTTAGGAAAGCAAAGTAGCTTTCTTACCATATCAGCCGATGTTAAGAAGGCAGAATACAATAAGGGCTCATTACTGTTATTAGCATTGCTGCCACGGTAAATGAGTCTCTTATGTATCATATGTTGCTCCCTGAGTGTTGCTCACATACATTCTGCTTCACTTTCTCCCCTCAATTTTAACATATCTATTAGTTGGGAATGTTGGAGGTTGTTGCCAGTTCTCCAGAAGCAGACAGTGAGATGGTATTTGGGGATACAAGATGCTTATTAGAGATCAATTCCTGTGAGGGAAAGAGGTGAAAGCAGGATTGGGCAGAGGGAGAATTTAGATTGTGATACATGCCTAGCAACACCTTGGCCAACCTGCAGAGAGCTTTAGAACGAGAATTGCTCCTTAAAGAGTCCATCATTGAGTCCTTGCTGGGTGCATGCTGCCTCTAGGAAGGGTGTGAGCATAGGGCAGAGAGCCCTTTGAGGCTTAGCAATCCCTGATGGGCTGACACTCACCACAGCTGGTCAACAAGCATTTTAGAAAAGGGGGAATTGGGTGATGCAGCTCTTTATCTATCATGTAGGCCAGTATTTGGAAAATCAGCCAAGGGTCCAGAAACAAGCTGAGGGCATGAGTGTGCACAGTCCAGAGACCCAGAGAGCAAGGAGATTAGAAAGCAAGGGCTGAAAAGCGTTACTAGGAAACCAGAATATGAGTCAGGGACACAGGCCCAGCCACCGCTGCCAGGAACAGCTCCAGATCCAGGAAGGAGTTTGACTAACTGACATGCGCCAAACAACAGGAGAGAATTTTGATACTGTGCCAAAATTCTAGTTCCCACGTCTTTGCAGCTGAGGGTAGCCAACTAGTCAGGGCAAGGGTAGGCCTGTTTTCCTAGATGAAAGCAAGCAAAAAATGCTCTCCGCATTTTCCATTCACTTGCTAACTCAAGTTCACCTGGGACTTGGATATTGATGCTCTTCCATGAATCCTTGGGAAAAAAACCAAAGGTTTATCATTTTGAATTCAGAAAATAAACAGTTTTTGATTATTCGGTGATGATGAATTACAATTACTTTGTTAACAATATGTTTTTTCCTCTTTCCAGGATAATACCTTTATTATCTTTAAGGAAAAATAATACAAACAAATTCACTATTAATTAATTTATTCAACAAATTTAATTGAGTGTCTATTACACGTACGGCACTTTTCTAGGTAGTTGAGTTAAATGGGTGAATAAAACAAAGCTCCCTGCCTTTGCAGACAGTACACAAACTACCTAATAAATAATATGGACAAACAAAAAGTAGATCAGGATTAAAGGAGTTGGAGGTATAGTGGAAATAGGAGAAAAGAAGATTTTGGTCTTTATCAGGTGGTGGAGGCAAGTGTTTTTGAGATGTTGGTATCTTGGAGGCAGTGATGTCTATGGGCAAGTGGTCCCAGCAGAGGGATCAGCTAGTGTGGATGCCCTAGTGCTGCAGCCCGCTGGGTGTGAATATTCAAAGGACAGCAAAGAATCTGCTGTGCCTGGAGTGGAGTGAGGCGTGTGAGGGGTGGCAGATGAGGTCAGCACAGCAAGCAGGATGAGTGTGTGAGGAGATGGAGTACAACCTGGGCTTTCATCCGGACTGAAAGGCAGAGCTGTTGCAGTTTTGAGTGGAGGAGGTTCACCATCTGATGTGTTTTAAAGGTTCACTCTAGCTGCTTTTGGAGAATAAAGTGGAGGGGGCAGGGAAGCAAGGGCAGAAGTCGATGACCAGTTAAGAGGCTGGTCCAGTCATTCAGATAAACAGGAAACTGCCTTCCTTTTTGCTGTAGATTGAAAAAAATGAAAACCCCAAGTAACACCATTGCTACTGCTTTCACCGGACTTAGATCTAACCCTCAAAGTCAGCAAAGGAACTGCACTTTGAAAGAAATTGTCTATTGTTTGGTAACCTTTGTTCTTGCAGGACTAAAAGGTGACGTGAAATAGCAGAGAGCATGTCTTTCTCCTTTATATTGCTCTGTGGCATTTCAGGATCTGAGAAGACTGTTCTAGTATTGAGGTTTACATACTGTCAGGCCCAGATTTCTGGTCAACCTTTCTCAATGCAGCTTATGTCCTCAGAACTGATTTTTGAAGCTGAAATACCCAGTAGGACATGGACCTTTTTTGTCTTTTTTTTTTCTTTCTATAAAAAAAGTGCATCCATGAAAGCCAAATAGTAGTTACCACATTCGTGGAGAAGAAAGAGAAGGATGTGTCGTACTTGGAGCAACAGTCAGGCCAGGGAATGCACTGAGTGTGGAGAAGTTTGATAGAGGTAAAGAAATAAGTTAAAGGACATAAAGCTTCTGGGAGGGAAGACAGAACATGACTCAATCAGTTCAGGAAACATCGAAGTGAAAATCATGCTGTCTTGAAAATTCAAGAGTCCTGCCTGGGGCTTGCTACCCAAAGACAACAGCTTAACACCTTTTAACGCTTGGCATATGGGCATTTCTGAAACTGGATTATGATTCTCAGAATCTTTCTTTCTGTGGAAGTAAAAATTCTTAAAGGTAGTTTTTGATGAAGGCTCTCTGGACACCAGTAGGGCTGAACTTTATCTTGTGCCACCTGTTTAAAAAGAACTCTGTTTGATTGTCAAAGACCTTGTGGATGGCTGCTTAAAATTTTTTATTTTATTTTGTGGGCAAAAGAGTCCTCTGTGTGTGTGTGTTTGCTACCACCTACAAACATAGGTTCTTTATGCACCACACAAGAAAGGCCAAATAAAAACTAGAACGCTAGGATTATGGCAAGGAAAGAATCTTTATTTCGGGTGATATCAGCCAGGAGATGAGAGTGAGCCCTCAAATTTGTCTCGTTTCACCTTGTCTGCCCAAAAGAGGGGAGGTGAGGGGTGTTAAAGGTTTGTGAGGATTGTGGCTGCTTGTAGAGAGGTGGAGGGAGTCAGTGGTCTTTCTGGTCGGAGCTTTCCCACTAGCCTGTGTTCGGCCTTGGGAGGAGGAGGAGATGATAAGGAATCCAGGTGGCTGTCCTTGGCTGTGTCTGTCTCCATGGTGGATAGTGGATTCTGGAGGCAGGGAGCCAGGGAGTAAGCAGGGAAAGAGTGCTTTGGTTTTAACCCCACGTATGCTGGATTCAATGTAGGGGAACTGGTATCATGTTTATTCCTCCTTAGCATAAAATTATCTGAATTCTAATAATTTTATGTTCTTTAAACACGAAATTATTTTCACAGCTCAAAATCTCAGTGTCTGATGGGGAAATGGAGAGTTGAAGACCCTGTCAGCTTGGGGATTCATTTCTTTTCTCTGTTGTCAGATGCCACCTGCCATGTATTTAGTTACTCCACCTGGTTTGTAGAAACCCCGTATCTACCATTGGACACTAGCATAGAGATTGTAGACACTAACTAATACCATAACATCTTCTTGAAATGAGTATGAGTGTTTACCTTCTCCATTGGTTTATAAATCTCATTTAAGCTGCCTTACAATGCAAATTCCTCCCAAGGCCACAGTTATATAAAATGCATGGAACAGAGAGAGTTTGTTGATTGTTTTCTTTATTTCTATTTGAAATTCAAAACAGTGAATGGATGTCTTCAATCACTGCCTATTGGAGAGCCCCCTAAGACTCTGGGGCAAACACTAAGGGTGCTGAAGATTCTAGAGGGAAAGGCCCACTGAGAGGCTGGGAGGTTGAGAAAGCAGTGCTGATGGTAAGTCTATAGAGGGCAGGACTAAATAAACCTTCCATCCCACTTATCCTATCTTTTCCCTTTTTGGCCAGGAATATCTTCAGTTGTGTTATTTAACACACAGACTCTTAAACTAACCACTTTTGAGCTCTTCTTGTGTGATGCAAACTGTAGTAAGTGATACTGAGGACAGAAGAAGGAAATGTAAGACTTGACATTTTCTCTCAAGTAAGTTCCAATCATGTCAGGAGAAAAGACATACCTTCATGAAGTAAATTTGAATAATGAAATATATCAGTGTTTGAGTATGTGGTATAGACAATATGTTCTGCAACAAAGTGGGAGATTTCATAAATGACCCCCCCCCCCAAATGGGCCATCATATGCAGGGCTTAACAGAAAGATGTTGGTCTAACTGCTACTTAATGTCAAATATAAATTACAGCAAATAAGATATTCACTCAACATGTTTTCATGGAAACAGCAGTCTCTGATGAGATATCATTATAAGAATTTTTTGAAGTTGAAATGCAGGAATGCAATGATAGAAACTATTTTTTTGTGACTCATTTAAAGTGCTAAAATTAGAACAATGAGTTCCAGGTAAGTTTTATTTGGACTGCACAGTTTTAGACTTCATAGTCTTTGAACATAATAAGCAAGTTGGTAAAGACATTTTAACTATTGATGGATTTCATATAAAAAGCCAGATTTCTAGCTTCTCTTGAAACATCTGAAGATCTAGCTTCTCCAGGTCAGTGTTCTCAGGCAACCATCTACCAGAGCTGAGTGGCAGATGGTCTTTCCAGTTTTCCACAGCCCCATGGCTCCTCATTGTTCTTTATTTTTTCTCCCAGCATGTTTTAATAGTTTGTGTTTATTACCTACCTAGCTCCTTGTTGGCGTTTGAATTTGGGATTCCTTGATGAAGTCCAACTTCCACCAAATGCAATCATGCCTTTTGCAACATTCTTCCTACTTGAATCCATCGCATGGAAGTTCACTTCTTCTCTAGGCAACCCATTCCAGTATTGGACTCCCCTTGATTTACTACTGGAATGTGCTTTCCCTAAATTGAGCCTTAGTCTGTATTCTTCTAACTTCTATAATTTTCCCCTAGTTTTATCCTGCAAAGAAAAAATGTCTTTTCTTCCTCCTTCATATGATACACCTTCAAATACATATAGCTATCAGACAATGCCAAGGAACCCCATTTCAAGAAAACTCCTTGTTTTCCACCCTGACCTTGGACATCCCTTGTGCTCTACTTTTTTTTTTTAATTCTGTGGATTTTTTTCAATTAAATTTTCTACTTTGAGTTGATTGTAGATTCACATAGAATTGTCAGAAATAATACAGATGACCCCATGTGCCCATTGCCCAGTTTCCCGCAATGATAATATCTTGTAAAACTATAGTACAATATCAAAACCAGGATATTGCTATTGATATTGTCAAGATACAGACCATTTCCAACACTACAAGGATCCCTCTTGTTGTCCTTTTATAGTCACATCTACACCCACTTCCACCCCCTCCTTGTCAAGCTCTGATATGTTTTCCATTTCTATAATTTTGTGATTTCAAGAATGTTATATAAATGGAATTGTACGTTATATAACCTTTAGGACTGGTATTTTTCACTCAGCACAATTCTCTGGAGATTCATCTAGGGATGTGTTAATATTTCCTTCCTTGTGATTGCTGAGAAGTGTTTTATGGTATGGATGTGCCAGTGTGTTTAAGTATTCGCCTGTTGAAGGACTTCTGGGTTATTTCCAGTTTTTGAGTGTCATCAATAAAGTTGTTATAAACATTCACATACAGGTTTGTCTGTAAACATAACTTTATTTCTCTGGGATAAATGCCCAGGAGTGCAATTGCTGGGTACTATGGTAGAAGAATATTTAGCTTTTTAAGAAACTGCCAAACTCTTTACCAGTGTGGCTGTACCATTTTATATTCTTTCAGCAATGTATGAATGATTCAGGTTTTCCATGTCCTCACCAGTATTCGGTGTTGCCAATATTTTTTATATTAGTCATTTTGGTATGTGTGTAGTGGTATCATATTGTTGTTTTAATTTGCATTTCTCTAATGGCTAATAATGTTGAATATCTTTCATGTGTTGTTGACATCTGTATATTTTCTTTGGTGAAATGTTTATGTCTTTTATGTATTTTATAACTGGATTGTTTGCCTTTTTACGCTTGAATTTTGAGTTTTTTTAATATATTCTAGATACTAGTCCTTTGTGAGATATGTGGTTTGCAAATATTTTCTCCCACTCTGTAGCTTGTCTTTTCATCTTCTTATCAGGGCCTTTTGCAGAGCAAAATGTTTAAAATTTGGTGAAATCTAATTTATCAGTTTTCCTCTTATAGATCATGCTTTCGGTGTCAAGTCTAAGACGTTTTACCTAGCCCTAGATCCTGAAGATATTCTCCTAGGTTTTTTCTGGAGTTTTATAGTTTTACATTTTGTATTTAAATTCGTGATCCATTTTGAGTTAATTTGTTGTATAAGGCGTGAGACTTAGGCCAAGCTTCATTTTCTTTTTTTTTCTTACTCTTTTTTTCTTTTTTTGCCAATGGATATTCATGTCTCTAGCACCATTTGTTGAAAAGGCCATCCTTACTCTAATGATTTGCTTCTTTGCCAAAAATCAGTTGGGCATATTTGTGTGCTTTTCTCCCCCCTGGTTTTTCTCTTGTGTTTTATGGATCTTATGTCTATCCTTCCACCAGTACCACATAGTCTTGATTACTATAGTTATAAGTCCGTCTTGAAATTGGGTAGACTAGTTCCTCCCACCTTATTCTTCTTTCACAAATTATTTTAGCTAATCTAGTTCTGTTGTCATTCTGTATAAATTTTAGAATAATCTTGTCAGTGTCTACAAAAAAGCCTTCTTGGGATTTTGACAGATGTTGTGTTAAACTTGTATATCAATCTGGGGAGAATTGATATCTTTACTCTCCCAACACATAAACATGGTGTGGTTTTCCATGTGTTTAGGTCTTCTTTGATCACTTTTATCAGTGTTGTGTAGTTAGACCATACATGTTCTGTATGTTTTGTTAAATTTATACCTAAGTATTTTATTTTATTTTTTTACCAATTGTAATTTAAATTTTGGTATCCAACTCTTCATTGTTAGTTTATAAAAATTCAGTTGATTTTTGTATGTTTATCTTATATCCTGCAATCTTGCTGAACTCACTTAGTTGTAGTTCTTTTGTAGATTCCTTGGGATTTTCTATGTAGTCTATCAGGTCATCTACAAATAGGGACAGTTTTATTTCTTCCTTTCTGATCTAGGTGCCTTTTATTTCCTTTGCGTACCTTATTGCACTGGCTAAAACTTCCAGCACTATGCTGAATAAGAGTTGTGAGATCGTTCCTTAGCTTGTTCCCAATCTTGGCAGGAGTGCATTCAGTTTTTCACAATTAAGTATGATGTTAACTAGGTGTTTTGTAGAACTTTATCAAGTTGAAGAAGTTCCTCTCTATTCCTATTTTTCTGAGAGTTTTTATAATGCATGTGTTGAATTTTATCAAATGCTTTTTATGCATCAATTGATAAGAGCATGTGCTTTTTATTCTTTAGCCTGTTAAAATGGTGGATTACATTGATCTTTGAAGACTGAACCACCCTTGCACCCCTAGAATAAACCCCACTTGGTCATGGTGTATAATTATTTTTATATGTTGCTGAATTCTATTTGCTAAAATTTTGCTAAGGATTTTTATGTCTACATTTTCGAGGCATATTGGTCTGTAGTTTTCTTTTCTCTTCTTTCTTTCTTTCTTTCTTTTCTTTTGTACTGTCTTTTTCTGGCTTTGGTATTAGCTTATAAAATAGGTTGGGAAGGATGTCTTCGTGTTATATTTCCTGGAAAAGATATTGTACAATTCATGTTAATTTTTCTTTAAATGTGTGGCAGAAATCTCCTGTGAAGCCATGTGGACCTGGAAATTTCCTTTTTTTGAGTTTTAAGATTACAAATTCAGTTTCCTTAATATTATAAGACTATTTAAATGATCTGTTTCATATTATTATATGGTTTTTAGTAGTTTGCATTTTTCAAGAAATTGGTCCATGTCATCTAAATTGTCAAATTTCTGTATTGAGTTGTTTGCAGTATACCCTTTAATCACTTTGATATCCGAAGAGCCTGTAGTGACATCTCCTGTTTCATTCTTGATGTTGGTAATTTGTGTCTTGTCTTCTTTTTCTTTCTCAGTCTTGCTAGGGGTTTGGATATTGTCATATTATATTATGAGACTCTGGATCTTATTTAAACCTGTTTTACGTGGCTTTCTCTGACATTGCTCTGGCATGGGAAAGTAGAAGGCTGCGGATAGGTGGAAGTAGAGGTCCAAGTTCTCCATTTTGTCTGCACTGACACCCGAGGGGAGTGTCCCTTACTACTGTTGGGTGGGGGTGGGAATTCTAATTCCCCAGGTGGCCTCCACTGGCACTGCATTGAGGCGTTGCCTTGATAACACTGGGCACTGGTAAACATCCTGACTCTCCACTAGGCCTCTGCAGACACCACCCCAGTAGGGGTGTGGCACGGTACCTCATTACTTCCAGGTGGAGGTCTAAGTTCTGGCTTCCCATTCAGTCTCTACCTACACTGTGGGAAGGTTACCTGCTGGTGAAGATGAAAGTCCAGTTCTCTATTTAGCCTTCTCTGACACCATCTTGTAGGGGCTTGGGGACACCTCCTTACAACCTCATGAAGGTGTAAGTCTAAACTCCCCACTCAGCCTTTGCCTCTGTGATTGTCAGGATGAGACCATAGTTTTTTCTATGGTGTTTGTCTGGAGTAGATCACTTATTATTTAAAAGTTTTTTATCTTGCTAGACTGGCCTTTTCCTGATTATTTGGCTAGACAGAGAAGGCTTTGTTGGGACTTTTTTTGTAAATGTGCCCATTGGCATTTCCAGGTTGTCAGCTTCTTTAGCTCCAAGTCAGGGATATATGAGACAAAGAGAAAACTCAGGGAACTCACTGCCATGTCATTCCTTGGAGCCTGAGGGCCCTAGCTGGTCAGCCTTCTTCTCCCCAACTTCCAGAGGCTTTTTGTTTTTATACATATTGTCCAGGGTTATTAGTTGTATTTAGCAAGAGGGAAGAGGAAAAAGTATGTCTACTTCATGTTCTTGGAAGCAGAAATCTGTGCTCTACTTTTGATGGCTAAAATGTGATGCATTACCTAATCCTCATCTATGCCTTAAAGAAGACTCAGAAGTCCACAGCAGATGGAACACATGAATTTGGCCTTAGCAACTGCTTGTCTTCTCTTCCTAACACTTGGAGTCAAGTTACCGTAGAAGTTTAGTCCAGAGCTTTCCTGTTCTGGACACATATCCTGTGTCTTTAAATCACCAGTCCTCTTGGTGTTGCTCTTGCTGCTCAAGATCTGAAATTGTAGGCAGTAATGTTTTATTAGTCCGCTATAATTGGCCTTTACTTCTAGAGTTATTATTGTAAAAAAGTTTTTAAAATGTGGTTAATGTTAAATGAACAATATTTTTTAAATATTGCAACAGGAAAAATGGAAGTGGGGGCTTATACTAATAGTTACTTGGAAGAAAGCTAGGATATAAATTCCAGAATGATGATAAACTTTGTAAAACTTTTCATACTGTGTACAGAACAATGATGTGTACAATTTGCAAACCACCAAATACTCTGCACTATTGGCTAAATATTAGTTGGTAGTGTTTCCATCCACAGAAACATTTCTTAACTAAAATAGCAGTAAATTCAGCTTCACAAAATTTGAAAATAAAAAAAAATCAAATTTCTACAAATTTCTTTAATTCCATTTAAAGAAAGAAGATCAACTCAAGATGATTCTAGTGATTAATTATGCACAAAAATGTTAGGTTTTCTCCCCCCTTGACTTTAACTCGTCATTTCAGGATGCACAAGGAAAGATTGCTGAGGAAGGAATCTTGCAATAAAGAGAATACGGAAGCAAAGGAGAACCAATTAAAGTAGGTAAATTATTAGGAAATGTAATCAATCCTCAATTATCTGGGGACTTACCAGTTTGTGTGTGTATTTCTTCATCTGTTAGGGAATTGTAGAAAAAGAGAGTAAAACGGAAGTTTAATCACTGATTAAAGCCAGCCTGAAACCTAATTGCCTCACTGTGTATGGTGCTTTTCACTTAATAAAGCCTGTGGAATTGTAGATAAAGGAAAGATAGATCATCGCAAAGTAAAATCAGAAAGTGAATTTAAAATGCCTCCGGTGGAAAGCACATTACTAAGGATTTCACAGAAAATAGAAAATAATTTGTAGATTCTAAGCAAAAACAATAGATAAAGAGGTGTTTGTATAATGAATGAAAAACAAGTGCCTATGACATTTTCATATAGCTTTATGAGTTACTTTATATGGTGTTATACATACATGGTTTGATAACTGAATATTAGAAATACACCCAGAGGGCATCCTTATAAGATACTAGAAAATTTTTGTTTTTAATTAGTAATTGATATTTTATGACTCTAACAAAACTCAATTTAAAATAGATTGCATTAAACTCTAAGATTTTTTCTTTTTTTTTCTTGACTCACAATAGAAATCCTACTGTCAGGATACCATGTAAGTACTTTTGAAAATAGTGGCCTGAATTCTGTGTTCATTATTTCTACATGTTATCCAGAGACCTGTCCGTTTGTAAATGTGCCTGTTGAAGCTAAGTGTAGTTAATGTTATTCAAACAGCCTTTGTTGAGTTCAAAAACCAAATCAAAAGCATTGTTAAACGTTTGTTTTCGAATTACAGTAATCTAAAAATGAAATTGTTTTATTTGCATTAAAAATGGGAGAAAAATTGACCAAGCAGATTGTTTTGGGAATCCTTGTTATTTTTTTGTATTTTGACAGGCCCCATACGCCACCATAAAAATTTTCGCTTTTTCTCATTTGAACTTTAGATTTATAGGCTAATGCCTGTATTTTATTGTGTTCCTGTTGTCCTTTTTGTAGGTGGAAGTAGACATACACTTTGGTGGGTTTTTCGCTATCAAAGTTTTCCTTCTTTAAAATTGTCTTTGCGGGGGCCGGCCCGGTGGCGCAGCGGTTAAGTTCGCACGTTCCGCTTCTCGGCGGCCCGGGGTTCGCTGGTTCGGATCCTGGGTGCGGACATGGCACTGCTTGGCAGCCATGCTGTGGTAGGCGTCCCGCGTATAAACTAGAGGAAGATGGGCGCGGATGTTGGCTCAGAGCCAGGCTTCCTCAGCAAAAAGAGGAGGACTGGCAGTAGTTAGCTGAGGGCTAATCTTCCTCCAAAAACAAACAAAAAAACAATAAACAACAACAAAAATTGTCTTTGGGTTGGGCCCATCTTGTAGCTAGTGGGCTTTGATGTGAACACTCAACCTGGGGCCTAACAACCCATTGCTTGGGTAACTGGGAACTGAGCTCATCTGATGATAGTAAGTACTTAACAGCCTGAGGTGAGAGCTGGACAATGTGACCACCCCAGTTGTGTGCAAGCCTGGGAAGCCGGTGAGAGGGAGAGCAGAGACATGGGGGATCTCTGAGAGACAGCGAGACGTGCCTTACTTCCTGCCTTCCAGTTCCATTTCTGAGATCCTTGTGGTCTGGTTGTTCTTCATTTCCTCTCTTTGAATGCCCATCAAATTAGCATGTTTACTTTCATGTTAAGCTCTGTTTTCATTAAGCTAGATTTAGAGGATTTCTATTCCTTGCAATCAAACATCCCCTTACTAAAACATAGGTTTTTACATATTTCCCTGAATACTCTCCCTGATGTATCTATTTCTTTTATTTAACCTACAGCTCTTACTTAATCACATTGGATGTCATTGTTTTTCATTAATTTATACCAAATGAAGATTACTGCAACTCTGACTCTGATTGTTTTCTTTACCATTTCACATTTATCTTTTGGAGTTTTATACCATATTTTGTAACAATTTCTAATTTCTATAAGATTCTCTTAAATAATTTTTCTCTATAAATACTATAAAACAATAAGAAGCTTGCAGGGATTTTCAGATTCTGAAGCTTTTAAGTGTCACAGTTTATAATTTTGAGATCTCATTCAGTAGACTTTTTAGTGTTGCTGACATTTTATTATATGAGCCAACACCAATGCCATCAATACAATCATCAGTAAGAGCTGTCTGTTTAACATTGTATAGTTAGATAATTAATGGGTTTTTCCCTCCTCTTTATCAGATTTAGTGGAGGTAGAGACAGCTGTTTTCTACCTACCCATTTTACCTTCCAAATTAAAGGTATATAGGGTTAAGCATGTAATATTTTATTTTACACAACATAAAACATTGTCATATTCCCTAAGACTAAACCCAAGTGGCGTATTGAATCATTACTGTTAAGGTATAAGCACAATTATTTTTGTTCTTTAAACATTTACAGTAAGAAATGGATTATTTTGAAAGGTCAGCATTCTTTGTAAATGGGACATGAACAATAACTCAACTCCTTCCCTAAAGATTACGTTTTAACTATGTGAATTTATCCCTTACTTAGAACTAGGTCAGCAGTTCCACACCGAAATGGTAGTACTCAAGAGAGTGGTGAAACTTTTTCAACTTGGGTTGAATCTAAATTAAACCCAGACTTCACAGAGACTGTCTTCTTGAAAGACAATAAGGCCAGGGAAATAACCAAAAAAATCATTTTTTATGTAGTTTCATAAAAGATTTGCATTGATGAAAAATTAGTAAAATCTGTAGGAAAGAATTTTGCTGGGGGCTGTATAGTGTTTATAGTTGGAGGAATGGTTTTGGAAGTCTGTGAATGTAAGAAGGTTGCATAGATTAGTGGTTGAGAGCACAGAACTGCATGTCAGAGGGCTGTGGAATTAAATAATGAGTTTCCTGTCTCACTGTGTGACCTTGGGTAAATGACTTAGCATCTTAACTCCGATTTTCTTGTCTCTGAAATGGAGATAATAATATTGCTTCCCTTCTAGGGTTATAAGAATTAAATGAGATAAGTATAGGACTTAGTAAAGTTTCTAACACATACGAAGCTCTTAGTACTGTCAGCTATTGCTATTATTATTATTATTAGGAAATAGTGTGTAACAGTGTGATTGGTATCATGAAGGCTTTGAGGACCAAAAGTTAAGTTCGTGAACTATATTACATCATATTTCTTGAACAACTCTGCTGTGATTCTTTTTGTACACACAGCTTCGGATTTAAGCCAAGTTTCATCATTTTCTTCAAATTTGGATCTTGCCAATAGCTATGAGATTCTAGAGTGATCACTAAAGATAATATTATATTTTAATGTTTCTCAATTATGATTTTTCCCCTTTTTTGGAAATCTAAGTTTGATGGCTATAGTTAAATTAAGTCAAATTAAAGTAATGATGAGGTTAGATAAATTCCCAACTAATATATTGAGATACTGAGCTATTTATACCCTTTTATCTCCATCCCCCAAATTCCACTGTACAGGTCACTTTCTGTTTCATGCAAATTACTCACATATAGAGTTTCTCTCTCTCTCTCACTCTCTCTCTTTTTCTGTCTCCTTGTCTCTGTCCCTCACTCTGTTTGTGAGTCAGGAATAATTGTGGATGGGGGGGTGGGCATAGAGCATCTTTGTTGGCTTCCCACTTCTAATCTTAATTTGGATTCAGCCAGGACATGCCTCTATATAAGTAAGGCATGTTCTTTTTCAAGTTTGGTTTTGTGTTAATGATTTATTAGCCATGGTCATTGAAAAGAAACTTTCAATGTGGTTGGATGTGTGTTTCTGGGAGGATGGGGTGAGGGGGACAAAGAGAGAGAGAGAAACTGTATTGCTTTCGCTATTGGAAGTTTTTGGCGCTTCTGTTCCTGCTCTTGTCCCTCTCTCCATTGGAGGAAAAGTGGAATCTCTCATTTGTGGTGTACCCTCTCTCCTTATGCTCTTTATTTCAGTCTTCCATATTTACTGTCCATTGAAACCTCGGTTATTTTTCACCTTGTTAGTTTGAGTTCGCTGACATCATTCTTGTGCTCTAGAAATGTTTTCAGATCCTCCCTATCTCAGAAAAATCTTCTACAGACTTTATTGCTCTCTCAGGTTGGTCTCCTGTCTTCTCCTCCGTCTACTGTTTAGCTTCTTAGGATGCTCTTTGCTCTTTTATCACCATCTAGTCTTGATTTTTACTTTTGTTCTTTTTGTTGTTGTTCTTGGTAATTCGGACGCTGAACTTGTTCTTTTAAAAAGCAATTTATGGCCTCTTGCTCACCTTTTCGCTTTGTGTTCTCCTCTGACCAGTGATAGGGGTAGAAAGTAAATGACCTCCATAGAGGAGTGTAATGTAACTTCAATCTGAACATTTTGTCCTATACCCTGTGTACAAAAGAAAGGGCTCCTTTTAAGTGGGATTGTTGGGAGGGCGATGAAGGGAGTGCCTTGACTTTTATAAGATATAACTTTTATATTCTTGACAGTTTTAAAAATAACTAGCACATGGCTATTATTTGTTTTTTCCTTAAAATAATAAATTAACATTTAAAAATGAAAAAGAAATGGTTGACATCCCTATTGCTGACTTGTCAAAATTCTCTAGTTTTTCCCAGCCTACTTACAGGTAAGTGCACTGGGGACATGGACTGCCACTTCGTGGCTGCGGACATGAGACGCTCCTGTATCAGTCAGACTTCCATCAGGGAAGTAGATGTACTCTGAGTACTGTGGAGTAGGGGTTTAAGATAAGAATGAGACCTCACACAATTGTGGGAGAAGCTGGAGAACAGACACACTAACCAGCCTCCCGCCCGATGCACTGGCATGGGTGGACAAGCTAGCTTGCCAGGGAAATTTGTGAAGCTACACATGCACAGCTGCTGGAGTAGGACTGCAAGGGAGAACTGGTGGAGAAGTCCATGGATGGTTACTGTTTCTGTATCTGATGATGATTAGGGGTTCTTGTCTATTAGCAGAGTTAGCAGTTGGGAAGTAGAGCTGAATGCGGAGTGGGAGAGAATGACGACCACTGGTACATCTGCATCTGTCTCTCAACATCAAGACGATTAAAGACAAGACCTTTGTGTTTCTCATTGCCTTTAACAAGGATGACCTTCAAAGGATAATGGCTGCTGTTTCACTTTTGTTTTCCAAATCGCATTGATTTCTCTTTGGACCACCTCTAACTGAGAATGATATAGGGTAAGAGGATTCGGGGAAACATGGTTCCAGATTAGCCAAGTTGATAAGGTACAAAACAACTACAGGCCAGCTCTTGTCAGCTTGGCATCCATTCATACTGCTTTTAATAATATTTATATCTAATAGCTAAATCATGATTCCACCTAACATGATGCATCTACATGCAACTGAAAGCAATCTAACATTGTATCCTCTCCCCAAAGAGGACACAAAGTCCCATAGTCATTTCGTCTATCTTTGGATGATGTGCATTCCTTTTCTGGCTGAGTCACACTCCCTTGTTGATATCTTCTAACATATATTGACACATTAGGTTAATCACTATTAACCCATATTATATTAGAGGGTAGGGAAATAGGAGAGGGGAGAATAATAAAGAAAAAAATTGATTAATACATCTATCAGTCAATCTAGACATATGGATATACATATACAAATATATTCATATGAAACTAAGGAGGAATTACTCATAACTACTATAGTCTTAAGTTTGTAAATTGTTACATGGTTGTAATTGGTATTTATAACTTTCTTCTTCTAATACCCATTCCATATTCCCTTTCTCTCAGCAAGCAACTTAGCTGATCATAGCTTCTTGACTGATGGGGTATAGCAAACCTGAATTCCTGAAAGGTCTGTGTCATTAGTAGTTTTGACTATTTTGAATTTCTGTAATGTTCCATTAACTTTTTATTGTAAGAACATGTGAATCCTAGGAGGTGCCCTATAGGATCTTCTGTGTTATAGACATCTGCCTGTCTAACCTGTTGTGCAGAAGCAACACAATTGTGTCAGTTTTCTATTGTTGCATACCAAGTTACCATAAATTTAGCAAGTTAAAACAATACATATTTACTATCTCACAGTTTCTGTGTGTCAGGAGTTTAGGTATGGGCTAGCTGGGTCCTCTGCTCAGGGTCTCATCATGTTGAAACCAAGTTGGTAGCTGGGGCTGTGATCTCATCTGATACTCAGAGTTCTCTTCGACGTTCATTCAGGCTGTGGAATAATTCAGTTCCTTGTGGTTTAGGACTGTGGTCCCATTTCCTTTCTGTGTGTTGGCTGGAGATGAGAGAGAGTCACTTTCAGCTCCTGGAAGCTACTCTTAGGTCCTACACATGTGGCCTTCTTATCTCACAACATGACAGCTTGTTTCTTCAGATCCAGCAGGAGAACCTTACTCTAGTCTCCTGCAACTGAGTCTATATAATGTAACCTACTCAAGGAGTGCCTGTCTGATCATCAGAGGTCTTGTCCACCTTCAAGGTGAGGGAATTATACTGGAGTGTACACCAGGGGATGGGAATTTTGGAAACTATCTTAGAATTCTGCCAACCACACAATTTTCTCTTGATAGTCATAATCATTCCATCTGCTATACAATTAGTTCCTTCTTTGACTGCTGATTCACTGTCATGAGGGGTGGCCAGATGGCAGTTTTAACGTCAGTATTTTGGAAGTGGTGTTGTGTCTCCCATTGAAAGCATTCATTTCTTTACAACAAAGATCTCTAAACTAGCAGATCTCAAATTTGTGGAGACAGGAAGAAAAATTTTGTTAGTGGATCATTAGGAGTAATAGGGAGAGGAGCTTCTCCATCTTCCATTCCTTGTTTCTCCAACCAATGAAACTTGGCTTTGGGGGGAAAGGCCAGTATCATATATTGGGCCTTGCTTTGGAGCAAATACTAAATGCTGAAGGACATTACCTCAGCCCTACAAAGTGTGACCATCCAGTTGGCACTGTATCAGAGTCTTTAAAAGATCATTTCATTGCTTCCAGGAAACATGATAAGATCAGTGAATTCAGTGAGCCAAAGGCCATTGCTGTTCTTCACTAACTATAAAATAAGTTCCTTGAACAGAAGTAATGCTGTGTGGAATATCATGCTGATAAATAAGGCATTCTGTAAGTCCACAGATGGTAGTTTTGACTGAAGCCTTGTGGGCAAAGATGGCAAATTTGTATCCAGAAAAATATGTCTTCTCAAGTGAGTCAAAGTTGCTGCCCCTTCCATGACGGAAATGGTTTAAAGTAATCAACTTTCCATTAGCTGGCTAGTTCCCCTGGGGAATCATATATCATGTTGGAGCTCAGCGTTAATCTCTGTTATTCTCAGGTTGAGTACTCAGCAGTGGCTATTGATAGAGTGGCCTTTGTAAGTGGAAGTCTGTGTTGCTCAGCTTGTGAGTGACTTTCATCTTTGCTACCATAACCATTGTGTTCATGGGCCAGTGGGGCAAAGTCAGGAGTGGCTGGGGAAAGAGGCTGACTGGCATCTATAGAATGAATAATCTTGTCCACCTGGTTATTAAAACCTCCTCTGCTGGAGTTGCTCTTTGTGGTCATTGACATAGGACACAAATATCTTCGCATTCTGTGCTCATTTTCAGAGGTCTGTCCACGTGTTTTTTCCCCAGAACTCCTTTTCACCAAATCCAATCATCTTCCTTCCAAGTTCCTGATTATCTAGCAAACAAACTGTGAGCCCTTGCCTAAGAATCGGCAAAGATCCATACCCCTGGTCATCTCTCATTGTAGGCAAGATAAAAAAGCAAGGGCACTGCTCAAAGTTGTACCCCCTGGGGAGATTTTCCTTCACCATTGTCCTCAGGGCCACTCCTGAGTGGGGCTGTGGTGGAATAGCTCTCCACTTTCAGGTAGTGCCAGTGTACTGTGCAGAAACTTCTGTAAACCAGTCACCAAATTTTCCTTTCTCATCAGTCAACTGTTTGTAGAGACTCCCATATGTCTAGGCTGATAAAGTGAGAGCAATGTAGCAGGAGTTGGAATCATAGGAATCTGAGCTACTTGCTCATGCATCTTACTTGTGCTTTCAGCAATTGCTCAAGCCTGATCTTGTGTATATCTCTTCCAGTTAATAATAGAGTACCTCTGTTCGCTTCTGATTGTATGACTTGGTGGGTCAATCAACAATCAGTTCTTAATAGTCAATTTAGTTTTCAAAATAATTTGGCAGCTTATTGTTAAGCATCTGTTCTCTGCTAGGACCCAATAAAAGCCAGAAGCTATTTCTCAAAAAAAAAAAAAAGAGTAGGTATCTGCAAAGGATGGCATAGCTTAGCTCCAAAAACATAAAGTTGTGCACTGTTTTTCACCTTTATTGGCTTTACAGTGGCTCCATACAGCATTCCTACTGACACAAATAGTTCGAGCACCTTTGGATCTGCTGTGTTATGTGGCCTAAGTGACAGAATAGCTTACATGGTAGCCTGGTTTATTTGCACATCCTTCCCTTGTTTGGGCCCTGCTCAAAGTTGGCAGCCTTTTGGATTACTCAGTAATTTGTAGCATGCCCAAGTGATGTATATGTTCCCTTCAAATTCAAAGAGGCCCACTAGGCATAGGCCCTCTCTCAGTATTAGGAAGGTCCAAATTCAGCAGCTTAACCTTCACCTTAGAAGGGATATAATGACATGCTCCTGATGACTAGAATTCTAGAAATTTTTCTGAATGTTTTTGTATATACGTAGCTTACCAAATAGTCTAAGGTAGTTGCTACTTCCTTCTTGCGAGATCTAATCAGCATGGTATCATCAGTGTGGACCATGATGACATCTTGTGGAATGGAGAGATGACCAAGGAAGTTCCTTGTGTAATAGGTTATGACATAGGACTGCAGAGTTGATATAGCTCTGAAGTAGATTTGTGGTGGCGTATTGCTATCTCTACTAGGTGAAAGCATTCACATGATCAGTAGTTGCATACCAGGAACCAGGGACCATGTTGATTTACTTTAGTAAAGAAATCACATCTGGAACTGCTGCTGTAATAGGAGGTGCCACAAGTTTAAGTTTACAATAATCTACTGTCATTCTCCAAGATCCATCTGTTCTCTGCACAGGAAAAATAGGCAAGTTTAATAGAAATGTGGAAGGAATCACCACTTTTGTATCTTTCAGGGCCTTGATGTTGGCACTTATACCTGCAATCCCTCTAGGAATGAAACGTTGCCTTTACTTTTTATTATTTTGTTGGGGAGAAGTGCTTCTAGAAGTTTCCAGTTGGCCTTCCTCACCATACTAGCCCTTACTTCATGAGTCAAGGAACCAATGTAGAGATTCTGCCAGTTATTTATCGTGTCTCTTCCAATAATGCATTTCAGAAGAGGGAAAAGAATCATCAGTTGATTTTAGGGATGTGCTGGGATTAGCATGAGATAGACCCAAGTCAAAACTTCATTAATTGCCTGACTTCCATAAACCTGTACTGTGACTGGCTGGTGGTCCACAGTGGTGTTTTGGTTCTCCAGCAATTATCTCATTTCAGAGCCAGTGTCCAATAATTCCCTCAAAGTCAGTGATTTTCTCTTCTCCAATGCATAGTCACCTTGGTAAAAGGCCACATGTCCCTTAGGAAGGGCTACGAAAAATATTTATAATATATCATCTGGCAATGTATTGGGGTCCTTCCTCAAGGGACTTCCTTTCTTTAAATGGCTCTGGGTTTGTGAACTGGCTGAAGTCTTGGAATTGGTTAAGCAGATATGGCTCTCTGTTTTAATTATTCATATTAGACATTCATTCTCCATTCTGAGATAATTTCTGCTTATGCAAATCAACCAAGACTTCAGTAGTTTTCTCATCTTAGGTATACCATGTTAAATTGTCAAATGCCAAAGATCCCTGTTGGTCAAACAATTTTAATCACTGCTCTGGCTCTGCTGCCTATCATAGTAGCAATTGAGACCTCCAATTGACCCTTGCCATGTCAGCAAATTCAGCCCAATCAAACATAATGTTCCTTCTACCACAACTCTAGACTCTTCTGAGTCATTGCCATATATATTTACTCAGGTTTCTGTTGATAAAAAATGATGCAGATCTTTGGGTGTGTATGGTACTTATTTTGGACCTGGCCACTTGGGGCTTGCCAGGACTTAAGTCTGGTCATTGGTCTAGAAGCATGGAGAGTTGGTGGGAGTTGGTCTTGATCCGGTAGATCGCTGTGAAGTAACTACCTCAGGGGAGGCCATCCGTCCTTGGACAAGGTGAGAAGGGCATCTTTACTGGCAAAGAAAGAGCAGCACAATCTAGAGAGTCAAGGTCTTAGACTTCGTTGGAATCTGCCCATGGCATTTTTATGGTCTCATTCTGTCTCAATTAATGCCTTTACTCAGCTAATGAGGTTGAGAATTCAACTGAGGTTGTAATTCTGCCACTCAGGGGATTGGACTTGGGGTTTTGTTTCCAGAAATCTTGACCTACAACTAAGGAAATAAGGGTAACTTTTGCAGGCAGATAGAGAAGTTTTGTTTCCTTACCAGCCCTTGAGATGGGAATTTAATATCCTGAGCTCATCATTTTTTTATCCAGATTTTCTAGTGCACTTAGAACAAACAACCAACCTATTATACTTTTATTTGTTTTAAAATTTTCTATAAGAGCAAATATTTGATCACCCAAAGCCCTGCCTTGTGTAGGCCTCTGAGTATAGGTGGCAATTTGAGTGACATTTTTCCACTTCATGTTGCAGAATACCAGAGTTCCCTTTACCACCGGCAATAGGGTCATTAATGCTTTTATTACTATTTAGTCAGAGAACTAACTCTTCGTTCCCATTCTTAGACTTCTGTTCCTCTGGAACCACTCTTGGTACCAATAATTGAAGCAGTTAGAGTCAGTGAGGAAAGCAGAACCACTATAAATGTCATGGAACAAGGGATTTATTATTGGATAAGAATTTACACAATTGTAGGAGATGGAGAAATAAGAGTGTGAAAGAATGGTTTGGAGATCAATGAAACATCACAAACCAGTACTTAAGCAGCACAAGTGGATAAATTGGTGCTTGTCAGGGAATATGTGAAGCCAGATATGTTCACCTGCCAGTATGGGACTGTGAAGGAAAACAGCTGGAGAAGTCTATAGAAGGTTGTTGCCTCTGTGACTGGTGATGGGCTGGGTATTACTGTTGATTAGAAAGGCTGGTAGTTAGGACATGGAGTGAGGATGAGTAGGAAGAAGCTAAAATCTTCTGCACTTCTGTATTTATTTCTCAGTGTGGGGAGAGAGAGCAAAGACAAGGTGTAATCTGCTGAGAGCTCTGTATCTGTCTCTCACTATCTTTAGCCATGAAGACTTGCAGAGTGTAACCACTGCTATTTCCCTTCTGCATTCTCAATCTTGGGATATTCTTACGTTGGCTACCTCTAACTGGGAAATTTAAAAGAGAAAGGGATTCTGGGGAACATAGTTTCAGACTGGCCAAACTGACACAGAATAAAACCACACACCTCTTATGCAACCTGCCAGCTTCTTTCTATTCGTCCAGTGGTGAGCTTACAGACCGCTTGTTGAAATAGTATTGTCATAAGATCAAAGTTTCTTGGGTTGCTTAGTGACGGCAGAGAGGACACTTGCCCTGGAGAGTCACCCAAATTATATAAAGCTTTGTTAGAGAAAGATAAATAAACTTTGTTTTATTAATCCATTAGGTTTTGAGGTTGTTACAGCAGTCTAGACTATTCTGATTAATGCACTTCTTGTTCCTCAAAGCCAGGGAAGTTAAGCAAGATGGTTCTTGTTTGGAGATGACAGAGGGTGCCCTTGGGCAGTGGAAAGAGCTCTTGCTTTTCGAAGAGGACAGTTACCGGAAGGCAGGCCTCTCTAGGAGAAAAACTCTCCCTGCAGCCAATGTGGTCATTTAGGGTGCAGCGTTTTGGGGAATGAGCAGCACCTTAGTATTCCTTTACCATCAAGTAAAAGGGATCACTTGTTTATTGTGTGTTTGACTCCAGGGAGGAAAGTGGTGTGTTCTGGAACAACCATGCCCCAGACTGAGCTGAGAACCCCCAGTGTTGTCCAAGTGTTGCATGGCTCCTAACTCTAGACCCACCTGAGAGAACTCTACACTGTTCAGTGCTGTTTTAGCCACATTGTATTTCTTCACTGTTTCTGATTGCTACTTCTTTTCTCTTGCTCCATTGACTGCTTCTGCCGTCTTCTTGTTCTAAATCTCTGCTCTCTGAGTTCTTAGCCATGTCATACTGCCCCCTCTTATATAAAAGACTCTCATACGTGCTTTTTATTTCAGTCATTATCACCTTCTTGAATTCTACTCTTACATCTCCAAGTACTGTATCAATGTTATTGTCGTTTTGATATCCCACTGCAGCATTCAATTCAATATCTTTAAGGCCAAACTCATTCCTTTTTAATAAAATTGTTTCTTCCTCATTTTGATTTTCCTGTTTATCAGGAGTTATTCTATTTGTCTAGTCAACCAGGCTAGAAACCTTTTTTGACCTCTCATAACCAGTCAGTCATATTCTATAAATTTTCCCTCATTTATCTTTTGCCCTTCAAATCCCTCTGATCAATAAGTGAGAGCTAGGCCAGTGAAAACCCTCTAGCCTTTAAACACATTTGTACATTTTTATTGACTTATGCATCTAATTTAAACATATTTAAAGCTAAATTTCGCTACTTTTGTATTATAATACTATGCATGTTTGCCATTCTGCTCTCAAACATAGTACGTTTCATCTCTTTTCTAATAGCTATATGTAAAAACAAACAAGACAGATTTTAAGAATATTTGTTATAAAGAAATGCTAGCAAATGAGTGCACAGCTATTAAAAGAGAAACTTTAAAGTTAGTTCCAACAAATGTAGAAATTATTAATAATAAAAAGATCTTGATCTTTGTTGGACAAACTTGGACAACTTATTGAGCAGAGCAACAAAATCAAATGGCAATTTTTATGTAACTTGTTTATTTATGTCTGGAAAATATGGGGAAAGTTATAACAATTTTGAAACAGTAGTACTGTTAGAATTTTTAAGACACAGTAATATTTAATAGCTAGAGAAAGTTACGGAATTGCAGTTATAATAAAGTTGTGCTGTATTTGAGATAACAGGATATTCATTCACAATTCAATAAAGACTTACTAGTGATAATACTAACAATATTTCATCAAGTTCTACCCCTTTATGAATCCAACTCTGGCTCAGAGAAATTCACTCTTAATGATACATAAAGGCACTCAAGGTGATTGTTCAGCATTTATGGATTTGAATTAAAAGATGCCCAGGGGCAGCCTGGTGGCCTAGTGGCTGAGTTCAGATGCTCCACTTTGGCAGCCCAGGGTTCGCAGTTTCAGATCCTGGGCGTGGACCTAGCATGGCTCTCAAGCCATGCTGTAGCAGGCGTCTCACATAAAATAGAGGAAGATGGGCACAGATGTTAGCTCAGGGCTAATCTTCCTCAAAAAAATAAGAAAATACAACAAAAGGTGCCCTGTTGCAACCGCTTCTCCTCTATTTCTTTCAAGGCTTGTTAGTTTAGCAGTCCCATGAATGCCTACTTCATTCAGCTGAATGCAGAATTTGATTTCTGACATTTGGCATTATGTTATGTCTGTTTTCTTGTCTTTCTCAGAGTAGAATCTACAAGGATCAGATTTTCAAAGGGACCATCGCCGAAAGCTTAGCATCTATACCTATCAACAGGATTATTGCATTTATTCCTTCCCAATCATTTTGTGAGCAACTTCTGTGTGTCTAATAATAGGCTAGGTGCTTAGAAGATTAAATCAAATATGACAGTGTACGTATATTCAAAGGGCTTTTAATGTATGGAGCAGGTAGACTATAAACCAAGTACTACAGTGTAATGTGTTAAATATTATTTTATGGGGCCGGCCTGGTGGCATAAGTGGTTAAGTTCCCGCGCTCCGCTTCAGTGGCCTGGGCTTCACAGGTTTGGATCCTGGGTGGGGACCTGGCACTGTGAGTCAGGCCACTCTGTGGTGGCATCCCATGTAAAATAGAGGAAGATAGGCAGAGATATTAGCTCAGCAACAATCTTCTTGAAGCAAAAAGAGGAAGATTGGCAACAGATGTTAACTCAGGGCCAGTCTTCCTCACACACACACACACAAATATATATACATATACATATGTGAATATAGACATATAATTTTAGAAGTAGGAGGGCACAGAGCTGAGATAGTGCATGGCACATAGTAGGTACTTAATAAATAGTATTATTTAACAAGGTATTAATAAATTATTAAGTAAGTACTTAAATATTGAGTAGATTAATGGACAGATGAGTGCATAAATTTATGGATATAATTTGACTATAGATTGAGAGGATCGTGGCAAGCTTCCTAAAGGAGACGATGTTTAAAATGAGTTTCAAAGAATGAAAAGTTATCAGGGACAGAAGAGGAGAAGTGCACTCAAGGCAGTCAGAAGAGGTGTGAAACAGAGAAAGCATGAAAATTATGTGTTCAGGTAAATGATTTCTAATGGATGGAACAAAGAATTCACGTTGGGCCGTGGTCGGAAAACAGTATTTTTAAAATTTCATGAATTCTTCCTTAAAATTGTTCCTCCTTGTGATTCTCTTTTGAAAAATGACACCTCCAACTAAACAAAAAATCTGGATATCCCCTCCCCTCCAGTCTCCCACCTCTATTTCATTACTCACCCTTGCTGCAGATTTACCAACTTCTTATCTCTGAGCCACTCTTTCCTCTTTGCTTTCTCCAGTACATCCTCCAGTCAGGCTCTCATCTCCTCTAGCCTTCCTTCACAAAGATTTACCGGGTACCTGTTATGCTCCTCTACATTGCTATTAAAGTGGCGTTTCAAATCTGTAAATGTGATCGTGTCCCTGCTCATTTATTTACAAGAGGCCATCAGGAGCCAGATCATGAAGAGCCTCATGGACTAAGCTACAGAGTTTAGGTTTTTCTGAAAGCTAAAGGCAGCCGTTAACAGCTTTCAAGCCGAAGAGTGACATGTCTCTATTTGTATTTTAAAAAGATCATTCTGAAGGCACCAAGGATGGTGCCCTGGAGAACTCACTGAAGGGATGTGTGGAAGGAGAGGAGCTGATGAAAGATACTTAGAAGGAGTGGACAGAGATATGGGAGAAATATTTGAAGAGAGTGGAGTCACAGTAGTCAAAGAAAGTTGTAGTTTTGTAAAGGAGGGAGCTCACAAAAAGACTTTTATCAGGTGAACTCTTCCCAAGAGAGTTAGGCTCTCACCAATATCTGTCACTCCTTCTTCTGGTGGGAGCAGTGAGTGAGGACATCAGAGAAGATAGTAGCTCCTACGTAAGAGGTTGAAGCTGGAATGTCATCAATGTCAAAGAATGATTCTCTTATATTCCACAGCTTTCCATCTCTTGACACTTTGGCTTGACAATTAAGCCTATGAGAAACTTAGGGTGCAGGAAAGAACTGAAGTTTGTAAGGTCAGTCTTGTTCCCATTTTTGTGAAGTCACTGCCTACCACCATCCATCACTCCTGGTTACCCTCTTTGAGCTATTATGGGAAATTCAGATTTTGCCCCAAAATTATCTAAAATGGGCAAAGACTACATTCAATAATCTATCTACTATGCTGAATTATGAATTTATTCCCTTAAAATTCCCTTAAACATTATTATATAATAGAATATTATGAATTCTATTCCCCATCTCACATTGTATTCATTTATATAATTCACCAGGAATGATATATTCAGTGAAATTACAATATAAAAATGCTCCAGATAACACAATGCCAGCAGTAGAAACATGACCTAAATTTGCACAAGCAGAACACCCTCTAATTATTAAATTGCTGAGGAGAAATTAATGCCCAGAATAAATTTGCTTCTAAATTAAATTCCCAAAGAATTAAAATCCAAAATTTAACTCTCCGTTATGTTTTATTTTGCTGATTTTCAGCTGAGTTGGGGTTTTAAGTCAGGGTGGGTTCCTTCAGCAGCTGCAACCTGCAGTGTCTTCTACCGGTGCCTTTAAAGAATTAGCCCGAGAATCACGAGGACACGCCGGATCATCGCAGTGCTACCTGCTCACTCATGTGACTGAGAAAGCGCAAGAGTCTGTAGACCCATAGCAGCAAAGCTAGCAGAGTAATGTAACCAGGGTTTAGAATATAATACTGTCCAGATTCCACTGCAGGTGCCAGCCAAGAATCATGCATTTAGTGGAATCTGGGGCATAGATAGAGAAAAAAATGTTAGAAATAATAGAAATATTTTTTATTTTAACTTTTCAATGATAGTGGTCAGTTGATTATCAATAGTTTCCACTTCTGCAAGTCCAAAGTTTTCATAGCTTCAAAAGCAGAAGTCCAATGAAAACCAGTAACTTGTGCCACATGCTTCTTCAAAATAAACTTTCCCTTTTTTTCATTTTTAATGCTCTTGTTTTGGGGTAATCTTTACAATTCCAGTGGCTCCATGTCCATCACTTATATTCTTCTTTTAACAGGACTAGACTTTTTTTCCATTATGGATCATTTAGCAGCAGCTGAGAAACAGGGTTGGAAGAGAACAAGCAATCGTAGATTTCTTCTACCAACGTTCAAGACTCCAAAAATCTCCACTGCTACAGATTAAGAGATGCTTGCTCCAACCCTGTACTTCCTATTTCAGGCTGAGTCACCTCCCAATAGTACATGCGTGGAAGTCTTCTCATTCTAATAGGAGTCTTTACTGGTTCTCGCAGAGGTCTTCCTCACTCACTGTGGGACCAAGTCCCAGAAGAAGTGATAGTACATCTCCAGTTTTAATTCCCAAAGGGAGTCTCTCCTGACCTCAGGAAAGAATGTTATATTTGCACTTATGACAGGATTTCTGCTTGTTCCATTTGAAGTCTCTGAAATACCTCTCGTGACTACTAAGATGACTCTCTTTTCTGGTCAAAGCTAACTACAGTTCTTGGCTCAAGCACACTAGTCAAAGTCTTGCTTAAAGCTCCAACTGGCCACTTGCTCACTTGTACTAGTGTCTAGCTACATAATCCAAGCCTCACACTAGCCACACGCATGCAGACTTGAGCCACAATATAAGCTTCTGCTGATTTTAAAGTTCAAAGGACTGAGAAACCATCACTTACTAAAGGTGCTCATTTCAGCCGCATTAGTGTTCAATCTGATCGTGTCATATTTTGATCGAAAACTGTTTCGTCCTGAATCTGTTCTCGCAATTTTCCAGCCAAGACATCTTATGTTAGGGATTGAGGATGCCAATTGACCACACTGTTTCCCTAGTTTTATTGATTCTGAATTGAAAAAATGTACATAAGAGCCAGATAAAGATATCAGCATTATTGTCGATGAAACTGGATTGGAAAGTGTGGTTTAGGCTTGAGGCCAAAATGGGTCCCTTCGTATTTCCTCCTTGAATGCTACTGCCCTTCCCACTAGTAGGCACAATGGCTGGGGAACTATAGGTTTCACCTCCCCACACTGCTCTATTGAGTTTTGTGCATGGAGCAAGCAGGTGAAGGAAGAACATAAAGCTTGAGAACAAGCAACTTGAAAAAAAATACGGGACAGTTCCCACGAGAAAAGTTATTTTTACTTCATTAACTCTGCTTATAATCAGTCAGGTGCTCCCCAGTATTAGGGAGGTTTGAAATATGATGAGTGGAGACATGGGCAGTGGTTTTCTTCCTAATATTTTTAAGAAGGTGGATATTTCTGCTTTATGACCTGAGACAGGAGTATGGGAGGACAGAGAAAGGATTCTGTCTGCAGAAGAGATCACAATGTCAAATTCTGCACAAAAAGGCCAAAGCCAAGGTGAAGAAAGATGAGGACAGAAAAGCGTTCATAAACTCTAGCATGGTGCAGTTCATTGGTAATCTTAGAAATAGCTGTTTCTGTAGTGAAATGATTCTCAAACTTTAGTGTTCTTCAGAATCACTTGGAGAGCTTACTAAACACAGATTGCTGAGCCCCAGCATCTCAGAGTTTTTGCTTCAGCAGGTCTTGGATGAGGGCAGTTGAATTTGCATTTCCAACGAGTTCCCAGGTGATACTGATGCTGCTGGTCTGGGTACCACATTTGGAAAACCGCTGCTGTACAGCATTGGGGGCAAAAGCCAAATTGCAGTTGTGGAGTGAATGGACAATGAGAAAGCATAAACAGGATATGTTAACTATTCTTGCGAGGAACTTGGCTATGAAGAAAAGTAGAGATATAAATAAATGGTGGGACTAGAGGTTAGTGGCATTGAGGATGGATTTCCTTTAAATTATACATATATTTTTATTTTTATGCCATTTTTTATAATGGATTTTTTTTTTCTGTTAGACGTTTAAAACTGAACACTGTTATGAACTATCTCTTTATAGTGGTTGTATGTGCTGGATATCTTCTGTTTGTTCTGGCAGATCCACTCTCTCTATTTTTTACCATGCCCTGGGAGCTCCCTTGCCATCTGGCTTCCTATTGGGTTTGGCCAATGGGGATCTCTGGAAGAGATCAGAGGGAGGGAGGAGAGTGAGGTTGGGGTATTTAATCCTCTGTCTTTTTCCCTGCCAAGTTGTTTTGTACTGGCTCTGTCCCTTGACAAAAGGCCATTGCTTCTTTCTCTTCTGTAAAAGATTCTCTTCTTCCACATTCTGGTAACTGTTATCTCCTCCTGTTCCTATTCTCTGTGTTTTTTCTATACCCTGCCCAAGTCTTTAAGCAAATACTCCTTTATCAAACCTTGCTTGAATTATTCTATCTTGAGTATACCATCTGGGATGTGGGATGCTGAATGATATTGGGGTGTGTGGGTATGTGCAGTCACATGTGCATGCTCCCATGCATATATGTATGTGTGTTTCTGTCCATAACTCACAGAGTTTCTTTTGGGTTACAACCCTTCCTCCACTTTCAGTCCATGTGATTCAGGTAGAAATGACTCTACTCTTCTCCAGATCCAGGAGTTGACAGGTGACCCAGGTATATTGGTATTCCCTGACCACAGTTCAGCTCAGAGAAGCGCATTTGATCTAATTTGATTCAGTGAAGTTCAGCCTCTACATTAGATATCTTTGAAAGAGGTGCTCTTTCCTCTGTGATTGCTAAGCTGGTACTATGTAAGCGCGGATCTTCCTTTGATCTTTATCATCACTTAAGAGACCCTGACTAGAAATGAGGGACTGCAAAGGAAAGTAGAGGTGAAAAAGGAAGAGAAACAGATTCCTAATGATATGTTTCAAAAACATGGATTCAACTGAAAGTGGCTACTTCTAAGTGTTAATATTTATTTTGCTTAGGTAATTTTGAGTTGAGTTCTGCAATTTGCAGCAGAAATTGTTTTAACTGATGTATTCCTTAGTCCTCCCTTTTTCTAGGTGTGTTCCAATTTCCACCTCTGGCTACCTACATAATGCTTCTTTGAACTTTTTCTAATTCCCTAGATTCTTCCGAAATTTACCTTTCTCTACTCCAAAGGAATATTTCTATGTATATATTCTCTCTTGGACAACCTTGTAAAAAGTGTATCAAAAATATGTTTTACCCTGGAAAAAAAATTGATCTCAAAAAGACATTGGCAGTGGAGTCAATATACTATATTTACAACCTTACTGACACATCTGAGGCTTTAAGATAGGAAAGATTCAATTGGTGTCATTTTAAATCTATAGACCTTGAACCATGAAAGTACATGAAATTATTATGAGATTACTTCAAAACTATCTTCTGTTTATACTTTTTACTACAGCTCTGTTGGTTAACCTACCATATCTTGAACTAAAAAGATAAGCTAAAAATGTGATAAACTCAGATGATAAGATGTTAAAGGTACAGAAATCTAAGAGAACAAGAGAGTAAAGTAAGAACATTATCATGGAGGTAACAGATAAAAATTAAGTGTTAAGATAGGCATAGGATCTTCATACCTTCTGGATTGTGAAGCTTACTACTCCCACTGCTTAGCAACATTCACCAGGTGCCAGAGAAGTCAAAATATATGTCTTAAGCCCCAGAGTTTGTTAACACCTTTAAATGTACTTTCCAATTCACTAAAAATACATTTTAAAAATATGTGAACTGCTGCTATTTGAAATTAAGGAAAAATTCATTCATTTAAAGTAAGCTTTTTTAAAAAAAGACTCAGCTTGTGTTTATAAAACCTGACAAGTACAAAGAAGAAAATTTGTTAACGCTCAGATTTTAAAAAAAGAAACAATGGTTGGGGAAACAGTAAGCTAGTCCTGTGAATCTGAAATGTATTTTAGCATTTCAAGACATAATTTTTTTAAATGTCAGAAATTTAAGTTTCCAAGTAAATGCAAAGTTATTAATACCTTCTTGTCAAAGTGTGTCCTCTTTAATTAGTAAGTTTATTTGCAGATATTTATTTGCCATTGTTTCACAAGCTTCCACCCTTCTGTGTTCCATCCACCCACATCAACACTGGGAGTGATGCTGGGGTTCCCCAAGGGACTGACAATGGCTGCAGAAGTGCTCCCCTACCCTCCCCTTCACCGCACAAGAGCAGCTGATTTCAGCAGCTGTTTGTGATCCCTGGCAGAGGTTAATTCCTTTATGCCTTGGGACAGCTGCTTGGGGCGGCAAGTGTTTCCTTGGGCAGCTGGAAAGAGGACAGGCTTTACCTACAGCTGCTCCAGAGATGGAGATTTTCGCCAGCTGTAGGGGAGTGCAGAGATCCAAGAGCCCCTTGTTTATAAGTCTGCCTTCCAGGAGACTCAGTCAGAGCTGCACTTTAATTCTTAGACTAGCAGTGTCACCAGTTCTACTGACAGTGGACAGGCGCTGTCAGGAAACTCAGTCAGTGAATTCATACAGGAAAATGTGTTTGGTCTATTACTGTCTCTTTGAAAAATAATGCCTTTGCCTGCTATTTTTATGTAATTCAAAGTGATGGAAGGAATCATGTGCTGAATCTCCCTGGTTAGCCCAGCAGCCCTCTGCCTTGGCTGCTCGTGGAAATCACCAAGAGCTTAAAAAAGTATGGATGCCCAGATCCCACTCTCAGAGATTCCCATTTCAACAGCCTAAGTGGCAGCCTAGGCACCGGGATGTTTAATAGCTTCCCAGGTGATCGTCATGACCAGCCTAAGTTGAGAAGCACTATGTTAGTCCTACTTATTCTCTGAAATTGTTCTCAGAACCACCCTATTGTATTCTCAGTCAAATCTAGAGCATCCTCCTTTGTCTCATACACCTGTTTGGTTCATAGCCAAACACTTTTTTAAAATTGTCACCTAGCAGTTCTTAGCATTTTATGCCTTCTCCTCCCACTTTGTTCTTCATTTTCTAACCATTATATCAAGACATCACTTGTTTTTTTGCCTGCTGTGTGCCAGAGATTTGTAAGAAGCTAATAATTCCTAAAATCAACAAAATAAGGCGGTGTGCTAATTTTATTTTTCACTTTCTCTTGATCTTTTTTTTCTTTTCCCATGCCCATCATGGCTTGCCTTCCTTTATTTAGAAGCCCTCAAGGAAATGAGGAACTCGGACAAACATTGGCTTAGATATTATATTCATTTTAAGATGATGTTCTACTCTGGTATCTAATAATTCTCAGAAAAAATGGAAAGGCTTAAGTAGTTAAAAATGTCCGTCAGTACGAGTAGAGCAGGGGGATAGGTCCCAGAGGATGCCTTGTGCTCACCTGTAATTTGAAAAAATTAAGCAATAAAGGAAAATGTCTATGATCTTATGAAGAAAATGAAAATTTAAAAACAAAAACGGCTAGTAGTTAGGAATTAGTAAAAAGTAATTAGCGGGCATTGTTCTCTTCTTTACTTTTCTGTTCTCTCCTTGGGCTCTGAAAATAAAGCTAAAAATGCATGAATGATTTTATTTTAATTTCAGTCTGATCTCTCATGTTTCCTTGATCAGCCATCAGTAGTGGTGAGTTTTCTCTGAGAATGGGTCTTGAAGATTTAACAGAAATAGCTCTCTGTATTGCCAAAGTGAAATGGAGAGTTTATCCTAGGATGCTGAGAATGAAATGTTTTTTCCACCCCCACCCAATAAAAGGAAAAAAATGGTGTGACAATAAGTATTTTCGGTGTTGGGATTACTTAGATTACATTTTTACACATTTTTGTTTCACAATATAATAATTTAACTCACCTACTTCATTGAGCTTTCGTGGGTAGAATCATAAAATTGCAAAAATAAGCATTGATTATACACTAGGCAAGCTTCATGAGAATGTCCTATCTAATTCTAATAAAGTCCTCCTGAGGTAGGGTAATTAAATAGATCTTGCAGATAAAGAAACTGAAGGCCAGGGAAATTAAATAACTTCTACACTGCCACTCAGAGGAAAGTGGCCTTGTAGAAATTCAAATCTAGAGCTGCCTGAGCCTAAGTCATGAGAGGTTTTCTGATTCAAGGACTAAACCTTGGATTCCAGGTTTGAGATGTTACACTTTGGTGATACAAGCTGTAGGTATAGCTTTGTGCTCAAGAGATTGGACTTTGGAGACAGAAGGATAAGAATGTGAATTTTGGGTTCACTGAATAATAGCCTCTATAAGCCTCAGCTTTTTCAGCTAAAGAATGGATTTCTTCCTACCTATTTTATGGTAGAATTGAATCCTTTAAGGATTCAATGAGGTATTATGAATAAAGCACTCAACTTGGGCTAGCAAAGAGTAAATATTCAAAAACAGTAATAATATTATTATAATTGATATTATTTTAGTATTTAGCACCTAGAATAAATTGTTTTTGATACTTAAATTGTTTGATAGTCTTACTTTGAGTCATTAGCTATTCATTCATTATTCAACATACATTAATTGAGTACCTACGATGCGTCAGCACTGAGAATACGTTTTTCAGCACTGAGAATACGTTAGTGAACCCAACAGATAAAAATGTCTGTTCTTGTGGATCTTACATTTGTGCATTAATTATCTTGCCTTTCTATTAGCAAAAAGACTCAAATAACTATTAGAGAATTAGCTATTTAAAACAAAGTCCAGCTTATCTTTTCCATTCTATTTGATATCAAGTATTTCAAAGAGAGTTCTTAATTTTAGCCATAGATAAAGTATGAATTTCAGGCATGAAAAGATTAAATGTTGCTAACAGCTATCCCAAATTAACCCATTGAAATTTGTTTGACTTAGAAGAGGTACTAAAAATCAATTAGCACGGTATAATGGGGCCTGCATAACTGTTTTATTCATTCTCTGGATCTTTCACCTGAAACCATCATGTTTTAAAATACAGAGTCAATTGATTAAGCATGGTACATTCACCTTATATCAGCAGCACTGTGGAATGTGCTCAGTAGTTCAGCCAGGAGCAAGACAAAATGAGGCTGTTGAAAGCCAAGTGCAGTAGTTGATAGACCTCAGACGGAGGTGGCATGTCATTTGTTTGGAATTTGTGGTTCTATTATCAGAGCAGCAAAGGGCAGAAGGAAGAGTTGCATGGAAATAGGTTAAAGTAAGGGAGTGAAAATCTGAGGGCTAACATGCTTACGTTTTACTTGTTTTCCTGTGGTTTGTCTGTAACTTTCTGTCTTTTTCTTTCTCTTGGTGCTGTAGGAATTGGAGATAGAAAAATCTGAACTAATCTGAAGAATAGTAGAGGATCTGGTAAAGAATTTTGGGAAGAAATCCAGGGAGGTAAAATAAGATAACATTGTTCTGTGTAAGTTAGAATTATTTGATTTTGGGGGGTTTATTTGGTGAGGAAATTTGGCCCTGGACTAACATCTGTTGACAATCTTCCTCTTTTTACTTGAGGAAGATTGTTGCTGAGCTAACATCTGTGCCAGTTTCCCTCTATTTTGTATGTGGGATGCCACCATAGCATGGCTTGATGAGCAGTGCGTATGTTCATACTCAGGATCGGAACCCGTGAGCCCCAGGCTGCCAAAGTGCAGCGCGCAAACTTAACCATTATGCCCCGGGGCCAGCCCCTGAATTATTTGATTTTTTAAAAGCTTTTTGAAAATCAATTCAAAATGTAAACTCTTTAGAACAACGTAATCAAACTGTCCTCATCTCCCATGACTCCACTCCGTGGAGGCCTTCTGTCCAACACATACATTGGAGGTACTGAATTCCCGTTTCTTAGCCTGTACCTGTATGCATAACTATTTTCAATCATTGCTAACATGTCACTAACTGATCAGGCTAAAAAAAAATCTGTTACTAGCTAAAGGAAACAATCAATGTTGTAGACGCACTTTGAGAAGAAGAGGAGAGGAAATGAAAGAGAACAACTCTTTATGTTACTTAACTAAAAGTAACAATAATTTTTTGCTTGAAAATGCATGTGCAGTATGTTTTTTATTTGTGATGACAGTGAGAATGGTTTTAATCAACGGTTATATTGATTGTGCTAGATTTGCACTTGCAAATCATTTCTCCTCCATTCTCTTCACCCTGCCACGGGAGACTGTTCTGTGTGGATTACTTGCCTTCTGGCTTCCAGGCGGGGTTGGCCAATGGGGAACCTCAACAAGAAATGTCAAGGTGGTCCCCCGGCTCCGTCATTGTGAGGTTGCCTTGGGCTAGCCTTATAAAGGCTTCAAGGAGAGGACCTTTCGATATAACTTCCTCCTTCTGGGTTTTGATAACTACTCCTTGCTCTTGCCCCTTCAGGCCTAGAGATGTAGAGCAGGCTGCTGTTGGTTTTCTTGCGCTATGCTTACATCCTTTTAAATAGGACCTCTAACTTCAGAATTATTCATTCTCTACCCTCTTTCCTACCCTTTCTTGCCCCTGCCTCTTTCTTCCCTTCTAGGGCTCCAGTTTTACTCCAGCCTTCACCTTTCCCTCTGCTTAGGAAAGGTGATAAGCACTGAAGCCTTGGGGCATAAATCACAATTGGTCTAGCAAACCATTTTGAATCCTATTCATTTTTCCAATGATTGCTTTATACAAGTTCATATGACCTAGATATGGCCACTGAGGCCTGAGGGGAAGACTGCCATCCGAGAGTTTTTGGAGGACTTTTCCTTCCCAATAAAAAGAGACTTTATAAAAGAAAAGTCTTCCTCTTCTAGGATAGATGCTGATGTGTCTTTTTGCGATACTCAGAGCTGCTACCTCCATCTTGCAACCATGAGGGAGACGTCTTGACACACTGCGTATGGCTGAGCTGAAAGATGGAGAGCACCCAGGCCCTTGCTGAGGTCATTGTGCCTTTGAATTTTCAGTCCTGGAACTACCTGCCTTGTTATGTACAATTGTGCACCCATTATTTATTAAATGACTTACAGTTACTTTTACTGTCATTTATAGCTCAAGCATCCAACTAATTATTGGGATTATTTTTCTGAATAAAAGTGATCTAGAACAAAAGTTTGACCTGCCAAATACCATTTCAAATTACTCTTTAAAACCATAGGTGGTCTGTTAACCTAGGAGGAGTGGGCAGGAAATCAGGAATTATGGTTTGTTCCTTAATTGTGTGTATACTCATATGGCATAAGCATAGTTAATCCTATTTCTTTGAAAAAGTTACCTTAGATTAATGAGTAAACCTTTAATATGAAGGCATTTCAGCAGTTGGATGATAACAGTAGAAATTATCTTGCAGTGTAGTTGTCAAAGAAAATCGAAGCTCGTCTTGTCTTAAAATATTTAATTACACATGTCATTGGCAAGAAAAAAGTCAGAACAGAGATATTTTGCAAGTAGAAATAATTATTTCTATGGGAGAAAAATATGAGTTATTCCTTACAGATAGCCTTGGCTATTCCCTGTCTTAAAAACCATGATCATTCTTATCTTCCGGATTGTGAATGTTCTCTTTTTTCTCTAGAATCCCTGTTCCATTCTCTTGGCCTGCCAGTTCTGTCAGTCCTTAATGCTAATCCTCAGAGTGTATGTGCTCCAATAAGCTCTTTCTGGACTGTGCTTTCCTTCTCTTTGGAGCCATAGCACTAATTCACTACTTCCTATAATTAATAGCACTTGGACTTAGGCACCTAGAGGAATGTTCAGCCATCTTGCTTTGGGATAAAATTAAACATTTTGAAACTGCCCTACAAGTCCGTGTAAGACCCAGCCCTCACCAGCTTCACCAGCCTCATCCTGTCACAGGATGATTTGTGTGACCACTTGGGCCTTAGTCTACTTCTTTGAACACCGCTCAGCTTTCATCCTGCTTTTCTTCTTGCCAGGGGTGCTCTTCTTGTCACGCTCCCCTTCACCTTGATAAATCCTGCTCGGTCTTCAGACCCTGAAGAATTAAGCTAGTTTATCCATTCTTTGCTCTTTTAGTCTCTTGGGCCATCCCTGGGAATACTCACTACAATTATAATTTTGTGTATGTGCTTGTAACCTAAATGTCAGCTTCATCCCTTTGAGAAACTCCTTCCTCTGGTATATTTGGGAAAAGGAATGTTTGGCTTCTGGCCATTTTGAAGGCAGTCACTTGGCATGGACTTTACAATGCAATACTGTGAATATTATTTGCTTTTCCTCCACTAGCGGGACTCTGGGCTCACTGTCTCCTTCAGCACTTGCTGCCATCCCCACCAGGAGGTGATGTGAGAAAAGTCACAATTCTCTTTGCTGAACTTTAACCTAATTACCCACAATCCTACTAACAAAAGGCTATCCAAGTGTAATATACTTTACTAAAGAGTTAGGGATTACTAGAGGTAAATTATAGTACAGGAGAAAAACGTCTTGAAACTATATGTGAAATATCACTATTCCAAAAGTTCAAGGAAGAGAATCTCACATAAGTTCTCCTTTTTGGGCAACCTTAATTTCTTACCCCTTTTTCTAGTCTTGAGTTCTGCCCTCCCTCACACACTGGAGAGTAGGATCTTGTCTTCACACTATCCTGGGGTAAATTTTGATTTATTTGTTCAATTCCTTGCTCAGAAGTGCTGATCTTGCTTTATAATTCTTGCCTTTCTATTTACAAGGTTGAGTGAAGGCAGACAATTAGCCACAGTGGATTGTTTCTTAAAATGTGAGTTCTGTCTAAAATAAAACCATGGAGGCATTCTATAAGACCACTTAGAGAGGGTTCCCACTTCAACGTAGCTAACCTTAGCAGACTTTCCACGCCTGTGAAATGAAGACGTTTCCTCTTTCTTTGTAAATCTCTTGGTAGGAACTGTTGGAATACATTACACATGTGCACACACACACACACACACATGCACACACACCCTCCAGGGAAGACAACAATTCTTGTAGACTTAGCTTAGATCCATATTAAGGAATAAAAACTTTTCTCTAAATCTAACTTAATCTGTACAGTTTACCCTCTCTGCAGTAGAGATGGCAGTTGGTAGATACAGATAGATGACGCTTTTCCTTTGTTCCCTCTCCTGCTTTTAGACCATGCTCGGAAGCTTCTCAATACATAAGAACTACATAAAGAGCAGGACCCATGATTGTGCCTTTTCAAACAAAAAGCCATCTACTCTTTAGAAAAATGAACAAGAGAAGTAACCAACTATGGGAAGCTTTGAAATGACAATTTCCCCTGTGCCTTGAGCCAGTTTAAATTCCTGGGAAGGGTGCTCTTTTCCACTGGTCTCTGTAATAGGATTTGGGGAAATCTTAGCATTTATTTTCTTCCCTATCTGGGAACAAACTCCAGTGAGAGGTCTGGGAAGGAGACTGTTATTCCATCAGCACATGAGATAAAATTGCTTAATGTCTGTCTCCTGTGCTCAAATTTAGTTCTTAAAGGCATAAATGATGTCTGCCTTATTCACAGCTTAGCCCTTGGGGATAGCATAGTATCTTGCATAGAGTAGGCCCCCAATAAGTACGTGTGAAGATGAAGAAATGGAGGAATAAAGGAAAGAAAGTTGGACCTAGGAGGAACATGAGAGATCTTTCCAAATAGAGATACAAAGACACAGAGTGGTTACGTAACTCGATTGACATCACACAGGTAATGAGTGAAAGCACTGGAAGTGGAGCCTAGGTTTCATACCCCACACTTATGTCAGCACACTTTGACCAAGACATTATCTAATTCACTGCCCCAGCAATGGAACGTGGGGCTACTTTGCCCCCAGTAAGAGACTTAACAAGCCTGCTCTGAGATTTATTCTGGGGATAGTAAAGGGAGATCTCAGTCCTTTAGCATCTGAAAAGCAGGCAGAGTATCAAGCCAATAACTGAGGTATGGAAAGTAACATTGGCAGTCACCAATGACCCCTTTAGGGGAGAGGAGGAGGGGCCCTCAAGGGGCTAGAATCCAGGCACAACTGATGATCAGAGTGTATAGAATAAATTTCTCGAAAGAGGGAACTACAAGTACAAAGATGTTGAGAAAGGAACACACTTGGCAAGGCCAAGGACCAGCAAGGGGCCAGTGTGGATACAGTGGAGTGAACAAGTGTTGTGGGCCAAGCATCCAAAACTAGGCAGGGCCCAGGCCCCCTGGGGCTTTGTAAGCCATGGCAAAGCATCTGGGTTTGATTCCAAGGTCAATGGAAAGCCTTTGAAAGGCCATAGAAAAGGAAGAACCGTGATCTGATTTTCACATTTTAAAATCATTCTGGTCAGAGTGTGAGGAAGGGGAGGCTGCCAGGGAAAAGAGCAGAAGCAGCAAGCAAAAAGTGACCGCAGTAGCCCACTTGGACCCTGAGGGTAGGCTTGGACGAGGGAAGGGCCATCTCCCTCCATGTCACCTGTCTGCATCTGATTAGAAATACTCTTTGCTCTGTGTTCCCATGTTCTTTTTAACATTTCGGCCTTTTATGATTATATTTCTGTATGTCCTACAACACCTGCAGATTATAGGTTCCCTGTCGACCTTTGCAGCCAATATGGAATCCAGTTCAGGGCCTTGTTCAGACCAGGCACTTAGTCAACTGTTATTTGAATGTGAAGTAGCTGTTTTCATAGAGATTCCGAGGCAAAAATTGAATTTCGTGGCAAATTTGTGGGAACTTACTCTACTTTTCAGTTTTTGCCTGAGAGATCTTTATTTATGTTTTGCGTAAAGCCCTTAACATTTTTTCCTTCTATTATGCCCATTTGTATACTTAGCTTATTTCCCCTACTAGATCATGAGCTACGTGCGGGCAGATTGCTGTATTTTGTTTGTCACTTCATACCTCAGTGCACAGAGTGGGCATTCAATATGTGTTTATTGGATAGGTTAGATCTAGGGAAATGTTTTTTTAATTTATGTCCGTTGCTGCTGGGGATGGTATGCTGCTCTCTTAATGACCAGAACATAATCTCATCCATGGAGCCAGGACATCTATTTGGCTTTCTAATAAACCTCTCAGCTATTCCCATGGTTGTGACTAAAGGAGGGCTATAGGGTAGTGAACACTGGAAACTTAAGGAAGGCCTGGTACTGGAAGTTGCTTTTTCAGTTGTTAGTATTATCCTTACATGTCCACAGCTTGCTTGCTTTTAGCTCTGATTCCTCCTAATTTGTTGCTTGTTCCCTGTGTCAATGATAATAAATTGAAAGTAAAACTGGCATGTTTCATTTGCGGTCTTGTTCACTGAAATAAGGTTCAGGAGATAATGGGAAGTCTACAGGATAGTAGGGGATGGGAGGGAAATGAACAGTTACGTGTGGCAAAACGCTGGTCTGGCACAATAAATACAAAGTCTTCACTGATGTGATAGTCAGCCCAAGGTGAGTGAACCAAGGATGGGACTGCTCCTCTCTCCTTGGCCTTAGCCCTCCATCTTCCTCTCCCCTTCACTTGATAGGGTGTGGAGGAGATGAGGAAGGCACTGAACAGGTGATAGGAGAAGTGAAAATTGTAACTAACACTTGTTGAATGCCTACTGAGGGCCGGGGTTATTTTAAGCACTTTTGACATATAAACTCATTTAATCTTCACAGCAACTTTAGGAAAGAGATTGCTACTATCATCCTCATTTTGCAGATGAGGAAATCGAGGCACAGAGGTAACTTACTAATGTAATTTGCCCAAGGTCAAGGGAAATTGAAGGGGAATTTCAAGAGATGTATTCCAGAGTTGTTTATACGCATGTAAAGATGGAGAAAGAAATAGATTATAGATTCCAGAAGAATACCTGAAAATTTATTTCCTCCTTCTGGATCTCTTCCCTGAAGAAAGTCAGTCACTGAACGTTGAAGCCGCACTGTAGTTTTAGTGGGATGAGAAAATGCTTTGGGTGGCAGTATTTCTATTTCCACTCTATAAATTATGCAGGTCCTTTCTGAGGTAGCCTGTTTAAACATGTTGACTCACCCTTCTTGTAAAATGTGTATAGATATGATTTGCTACAGGGAACTATTTTAAAGACTCAGGTGCGGTTGCAGATTATCATGGCAGCTAACTATAAATTGGTTAGCAGGGGTATGCAAATGAGAGCCTTTCAGGGTCAGGGTACAATTATCACCAAAAACTGGAAGGAAGATAAGCCATAAAAAAGTAAGAAGAAAAATCCAAATATTTAAGTAGCAAATTTGACAAGATACAGGACACTTAATATGGCAGCCTAAGAAAACCTGTCATGGGATAGAACAAGAATTTATTACAGCTGAACTAGGCCAAATGCAAACATACTGTTTTCTTAAAAAAATTAAAAGGACTAACTCAAATAACAATGAAGGAAGACAAATATGCACACAGGGAAGACATACAACCCAGTCATGTTGGTATTCTTGCTCTGCCAAAGCTGTTAAGCACAGATTTAACAAGCTAAGGTGAACTGGGGCTCTAAATTCACACATGCTCTAGATTTATAGTACAATAGCAGTCTAACTGTTAAGTATCATTTAAGACACAAAATAAAAACTCCTAGAGGGAAACTATCTGTTCACTTTTGTAGCATGATTAAAAAGGAAATAACTCATGATTAAAAAGATAACACTATGTGAGTCAGCCCTGATGGCCTCATGGTTAAAGTTCAGTGCTCTCACTGCTTTGGCAGCCTGGGTTTGCTTCCCAGTCGAGGAGCCACACCGCTCGTCTGTCAGTAGCCATGCTGAGGCAGCAGCTCACATAGAAGAACTAGAAGGACTTACAACTAGGTTATACAACTGTGTACTGGGGCTTTGAGGAGGAAAATAAAAGAGGAAGATTGGCAACAGATGTTAGCTCAGGGCAAATCTTTAAAAAAAAAAAAGATAACACTGTGGGGATTAATGCAATGCATGTCTGTTGTTTGAAAAAAATAGCATTTAAATCAGTCTAGCAGTTGAGGATATGGGTGGGATGGAAACAACCATTTTATGAATTTAAGTGCTTACTATTTAGATAAGTATTATCAACCCATTTTAAATTTTAGAAAATTAAGACTCAGAGGTGTTAAAAAAACAGAGAAACTTTGCTGAAATTGTAAAGTTGGTATATGATGGAGCCAGATTGACATTTAAACCAGTATAGTTCTTTCTACTACAGGAATTTTTTCTTTAGTAAGTGCTCAAATGGATTAAAGGTCAATCTGTTGAAGTCCAGGATACTGACAGATGTCAGGCCCTTGTAGACATGCAAGGTCACAACTCAGCAATGTGAAAACAGGACATTTTTTCTAGTATCACTAATATCAGATACTAGGTGGCATATTCTAGTGGATTGAGAAGTTAATATAAAAATGACAGCAAATGGCATTCACTTGTGATCACTCTGGGGAGCAAATTCAATATTTATTTCAACTGTTATTGAAAATTCTCCAAAACCCCAGCATTCAGCTCCCACATGGCCTCCAAGATTGCTAAAAGTTATTTGCAATTGAAAGTAATGTAACCTCATTCCTCGTCTTCCTCTTCTCTCCACATTCCCTGCACCTCTACCTGCTTATCCGTGTGTGTGTGTGTGTGTGCGCGCGTGCGCACGCATTGAGGTGTGTGGAAAGGAGGAAGGAAGGAGAAGTTCTGTCTTTTGGAAAGTGGTGCTGAGTTTGTGGTCCTCCTCATCTGAGGATTGATGCTCCTTCCTGTAACTGTGGTTCCACAGTTGGCTTGCAAATACTGAGTCTCTCCTATGACAACTTTATTGTTCTCTGGGTCATCCATGGGGGCTCCCCGCTGTGTGGATCCTTGGGTAGATTTTCCTATTGAGGCACCCTCTTTCCGTTCCCCAGTTGGGACTTTTCCTCCCCACCCCAACTCCACTGAGAGCAATCTACCCTTCCGTGCCTGCTGCTGGAGTTCTCTCATTTCTGTGGGCTGCCTCTTGAAGAAAAGTCTTCAGAGACTTAGCCTTGGCAACTTTACATGGTACACTTAGACACATATAATTTTGCTACTTTGAGTTTGGAAATGCCTTCCCACTAGAAGAGGGAAGAAAATAATTTGATGACTTCAGTTATTGTTACAATCACATCTTCATATTACCATGCTGGTAATTAAAAGTTGGTATTAAGCTTGGAAGAGTCTATTGATGAAAAATTCCACATTATAGCCACCACTTCATTTCTCAAGATGTTCCCTAAAAAGAGCGTTTTTTAATCACTTATACCCATTATCTCTCTAATGCATCCACTTTGTTTGGACGTCTCTTCTTTTTCCTTCCCTTTGGAACTTAAAGGGTACTTTTGGAGAGAAGAAGCAAAGCCTATACATTTCCTAATATGAAGCAGTGGTTGTGTTAGTCTCTGTTCTTGTTGTGACAGTTCTAGAACTTTTCATTAAAGTAGAAGGGCCCAGTCTTTTTCATACAATTGCTTGAACTCTGCCTCCAAAATATTGAGATAGTGGAGAGGACAAGACACAGATAGAAGTCAGGTGGATGCACTAATACTTACCACCTATGCTCCATCATTTTTGCCCATTTTATAACCTCTGACAATTATAGCCTATAGCATCACCTTGAATGACACTTAAAATATGTTGCTCTTCACTTAACCAGCAACTTAGGTTTAGTTCTGAATGTTAATCAGAAAAAATAACTTTGAACTCACTGATGCTCAATATTTATCGAAAACTACTTTAAATAATATGTTAGGGAGAATTACCTTTTGGATGTGGTCCCTCTCTTTTTCTAGGTACTCTGAAATCTATCTCTAGATGAAATCAGACTACAAGACACGTAGGTACACATACTGCCACATTGTTTTGACAATCTACGTAGTTGCTTGTTTCTAAATGACAGCATTTGCTTATATTGACTGATGAATGATGGTGTACGAAACATCCTTCTGAAAATTGGTGTCAGAGTTCCTGGAAGGTGTTATGGAAAATTTTGTCATCTTTACAAGGACCCACAGAAAAACCTACTCTGTGATCTATCAAAATTGGTCATCTTGGTCATTCTACTTGAACGTGGCAAAACTCTCCCCCCTTGGCACAGTGATATTGTCCTCAGTTGGTGCTTTGGGAGTCCCGCAAAGTGCCTCCTGCTCCTGCTAACCCATGCTGCCACCATAAGAAGGAGGCTGTCTTGTTTCCAGTTTCACAGAAGCTGACCCCAAGACAAAGACTGAAGAGCAAATGATTTATTAAAGTGTTTGCAAGGAGAAACTTGGTAAGGAAGTGGGAGAAGCAGAACAGGGAAGGGGAAGAAGCCAAGTAAAGAAAAAGTAGGCAGGATCCTTTCAGCTTGATCCTACAGGAAAACTCTGAAACATTAAGCCCTAGAGTTTTTTCTGATGAGGCAATGGAGTCAGGTCTTCATGTTTCTGCATCAATCACCGATTGGCTAAGTGCAAACTCCCGGGCGTTTCCAGCTTTGCCAAGTGGCTCCACTAGCTCAAGGGCAATCCTCTGAAGAGTTGCAGGTGCTGGCTAGGGGTGGGGCACCAGAAGTGGTAAAAAGGATCCCAGAGGCTCTAGGCAGAGCGTTGACAGTGCCTGCTACCAGGGCTATAAATAGAACTGGTTGCCGTCTTCCTCTAGGATACCAGGACAGATCCCATCCTGTGTTACATCTGTCTCCCAGCTCATTCCTGGAACTCTGCTTTTTGGCATAATCTCTGTACACCTCCTAATATGACTCAAATTTTCCCCTTCTCCAGCCACTCTATGCCCTTCTGTTGTGGCTCTGGAACTTAGCAGACATCCCTATATCCCCAACCTCATCCTTAATTGGTCCCTTTCCTGCATTTCACTAATTTACAGTTATTTCTCATAATAAAACCTCTCACCACTGAGGGTTCCAGTTTCCTGGGAGCCTTTTCAATGGTGGCTGTATTTTCTTCAGACCCAGAGGTGGAGTAGGGGTGTACCCCTTGTTCCCCATTGTCAATTTTGGCCCATTTCTTTCCTTCCCCCACTCCTAAAAACCACTGGCCCTGAGCTAACATCCGTGTCCATCCTTCCTCTACTTTATATGTGGGACACCTACCACAGCATGGCTTGCCAAGCGGTGCCATGTCCCCACCCAGGATCCGAACCAGCGAACCCCGGGCTGGGGAAGCGGAACGTGCGAACTTAACTGCTGCACCACTGGGCTGGCCTCATCACTGATTCTTTAAATGGCAAGCTGTCAGACTTGACCACCATCGATTCCTCCTTGTTGTAATTTTTTCCAGATCTCTTCATTCTGTGGTTCTCAAACGTGTCTGCACTGAGGATTCTTTTAAAATATTGATGCCTAGGCCCTGTCCTCAGAGATTCTGCTGTGTCCAGCCCAGGTATTAGGACCTATAGAAGCTCCCTAGGTGATGTGAAGGTGCAACAAAGTTCCAGAGCTACTGTCCTAGACATTCTTTCTCATTCATTGAAGATTTTTAGCACTTGCCTCTCTGTACCAGTAAATTGTTATCATTCTCATTGATTTCAACATCCATGTTTATCAGTTATTCTCAACTGTACCAGACCTGAAACCTCCCCATAAAAAATATTTATGTATTTTATAACATATTGTTATGCTCCCTTTACTATCTTGAACTGAATTTCATAGATAATATCATCTACCAACATACACAATATTAAAAAGTCAATATAATTACCTAACTGTAATATGAGAAAAAATGTGTAATATAATAATATGCACTTTAAAATATGACTGATCAAGTGCAACTATACTCGAAGACATAAACAAATAGTAATCTACTTGCAATGAATATGGAATTACAGACTGAAATGGCTGTGTTTTAATGAAGAATTAAACACCATGCTGTCAGCGGCATAAATTTTCTGCAATGATAAATTACTTTGGTAAATTTCCAAATAAATCTATACAACCTTCCTTTGATTTACATGGTGTTTGCATTGACTGAAAATGTAAAATGTGTGTTAAAACTGTGCAGAAATACTTTATGTTAAAATAGCGAGCGTCTTAGTTCAGATCAAACCGTTTTTTCCCCCCATTTATGTAAATGTCCAACCAGGCATTTCAAAATCTACCAGGACAGGAGGCAATTCTTTGATACTTGGGACCATCCTGAATATAGGAGAACTTCTAGCATCCTAGTTCCTGTTCACTAAATGCCAGTAGCACCCTCCCAGTGACAATGAGAGCCAAAAACACCCCCACACATTTTTGAAACTCCTCTTAGGGGAAGGTATTACCAAATTGAAAATTGCTGACATTGATGATTCTTAGCTCTTCTGACCTCTCAGTTCCTGAACCTCCTTGCTTCTTTCACCTCACATGGCGCTCCTTTGTTGAACCTACCTTTTCTTCCGGAGCTGTGCATTAGTCAGACTTAACAGGCGTGAGCAGGGAGAGTTTAGGGTAGAGGCTATTTAGAGACGTGCCTGTGGGTTAGTTCATGCCAATGAAGGATGGTGGGGCCCCTGGGGATTAGCCTCAGCAGGAAGCCGCTGCCACTCTTACACCTGAGGGTGCAAGGGGAGGGAATGCTGCAAGTGGAGCTTGGAGAAAGGCCTTAGAACCATGAAAAAGGGCTGCTGCATAGGAGCAGTAACCGCCATTTTTACAGGGAGGTGGGAAGGGACAGGAATAAATATTCACGCCTTTCTTCCCACCTTCTAGGCTGCTGGTGCCTCCCATTTGCTGAACCCTAGGCAGACAGAGCGAAGGGAACCTGGGGTGTTGGTGAGCTATAGAGGTCAGCCTCCGGAGGTATAGAGCAGGGAAGAAAGAGTGGAGAATGGATGGATTGAGGGTTTAGGCTGACCAACTGATCCAAGTTTGTAGGACTTTCTGGTTTTAGCACTCAGACTCCTGCACCAGGGAAAGCCCTCAGTCCTGAGAAAACTGGAATGATTGATCACCTAAGAGGGAATGGTATGCAAAAAGAAAATAGCTCTCCAACCTTGGAATGTTGAAATGCCTCTAGGACTCAGCCCTTAGGCACGATCTCTTCTCTACCTACTCTTTCTCTCTAGCAATCTTATCTGGTTCTACATAAAATTTAAACTAATATTTAAATACTGTATAAACATTCATGACACTTATATTTGTGCCTTAAGTTCTGACTTACTCCCTTTTCAAGTCTGTATATTCACGTGCTTTTCAGACACTCTTTTATATATCTGGTAGGTGTATCAAAATCAATGTCTTGATTTTGCTTCCTAAACCTGCTCCTTTCCCAGGCGTCTTCCTCTCAATAAATAGACCCACAGTTCATTTGCTCAAGATAAAAATTAGGGGTCTTTCTAGATCCTACTCTTTTCTTTACACCCCATGTCCAATCCATGTGCAAGCCCCCTTCACAATACATTCCAAATCCAACTACTCATCTCCTGCGTTGTTGTCCCTGTAGTCTAAGCCATTATGTTCTCTTATTGGAATAACTTCCTAGCTCATCTCCTGCTTTGTCTCTTGTCAGTCCATTCTCCATACAAAAGCTAGAGGGATCCTCTAGTATATAAATCAGCTCATATCGTTTCTTCCTTAAAACCTTCAGTGGTTTCCTGTCAAACTCAGGATGAAGCCAGTTTCAGTCATGAAGTTGAGGGAACGGATAAGTGTTAGAGAAATCACTGGAGTTAGGTTTCAGGATGGTTAAGATGAGCTCCAACAAAACCCTTCCTTGTAACCCAGGAGATTATCCATCTTAAAACTATAGCTCAGTCTCTGATAGTAACAAAAAGAAATTGACTTATCTTTGTAAAAAACCTTAAAACATTTATATTACTTCCATTTCTTGAATTTATTTTTTATAGCACAGCTGTGAGGAGGGCAGGATAGCTATTAATAATTTCCATTTCATCATCTGCAAACAGACTTTCAAAGATGTTAAGCAACCTGCCCAAGTTCTCAGTTAGAGAGGTGGATCCTAGTCTCCTTGTGCTTCCTCCTTTACTCTTCCATGTCAGCTTTCAGTGTTCCTCCCATGAAACCCTGTTTCAGCCCAGCAGACATGACCATGTCATAATAGTTTGGCCTCCACATCTTTGTTTATGCTGAAATGCCAACCAAGTTCCAACTTCTCCATTACGTGAAGGCTTCACTGATGACTAAATTCCAGGTGATCTTCCTATTACCTGAAATATTAAAGCTTTTATTATCTGTGTGACTTCTTAGGTATTAATGTAGTTCCTAAAATATAACCAAGGACATTTCAGCTTCTGAAATTTACTTCTAGCCAATTAAAAAAAATCTATTTTCATTTACTCTTTCCTGTATGTCTAAAAATCTGTCTTATTAGTTATTGAGCTTCTTCAAGAATGAATTCTTATATATCTTCAAATTCCTTTAGGGACTCTGCAGTGCAATGCATATAGGAGGTGCTCATAAATACCTGGTAAACAAATACATATGTAAATGTTGAGAGTCAATTATGAAATATCTTTCATATTACTTACTCCCACTTAAATGGTATTTGTTTAAATAATACATGACATGGTTTTGCCATTCGATGTTCTTTACGTGACAAAAACACTTTACATCAGCCACAGACTTAGCATATTGCTGTGTTTTTTAGCTAGTTTGTGTACAGATATCAGGAACAATTCTGTTCATATTTTTAAGGTATAGTGAGTTTGTTTTCCAGATAGTCACATTTCATTATTGGGATGGAAGCCTTTGTTTGACTCAGAAATGCTATTATTAGTTCTGGATCCACATGTAAATTCTCAGATTCTTAATAATGTACTAATGGTTGATCTTTAATATACATAGAAGTCAATTGGTTAGATGTCTTCATAAGCTTCTCTGCCCCTTGAGAATTTCTGTAAACTTGGTTTAAGCCCTGAATGCATGGCCAGAATGCTTCCCATAATTTCTGCGAATTCTCAGCAGAGAATGTTAGCTCTTTTCCTCCCTTGTCACTCATGTGCAAAGCTCCAAGCCTCTGTTTTATTATTATCATTATTATATATCCACTAGCAGCAACCATTTTGTGAATTTTGTAGATGTTCATGTAGACGTGGGGGCTCTTTACAGAAATCCCATCACACACGACACAGCCTTTCCTCTTTCTTCACCTCCACTTTCTCCCTTGTTTTCACCTCTCCTTTTATTTTCCTTTTATCTCCCCCCCCCCCCCCCCGTTTTTTTTTAAAGCAAACAGTTCATCGTCTTGTCTCAAGCAGAATAGTTTTATCCATACTCAGGTCCTGTTATCTCTCACCTTCTATCCCAAACAAGGTTATTGCTGCATTTTCCTAACAAAGGGTTACTCTCTTCCTAAGAAGAATTATTATACCAGGGAAAACATTTATTCTTGTTAAACATGTGCCTCCAAGCTGGCCGCAATCATTGTGTCTAAAAAACAAAGCTTGACAATACATGGGATTTAAGGGAACTCAGAAGGAGAAAGCATACAAAAAACAACACCCCCAAAATACGGTATGATGGCTAGAATAGCCAGAATACTTACTAATTTAAGATCTGTGAATCTCTGCATTATTGGAGTCCTCTAAATTTCCACAGAGCACTGCCTTTGCTGCAAAACTATCTTCCACTGAGTATCTTAAGAGTTGTAGAAGGATGTTAAATTCATGCGTGAAATTCCTTGAGTCCATTCTCTTCATATAACGCCTAGGGCACTGAAGCGTAGTGAATGACTTCTCCAAGGCCACTCAGTTTATTTGAGATGGAACTTTGACTGGATTTGCAGTCTATTGTCTACCAGTTGGGTATTGGTAACTGAGCTCTTGGGCTTAATCACTCATGAGGGTCTGAACTGAAGAAGGGGAAAAATATAAGTCCTCACTGGTACAGATTCTGCTTAAATATCTCCTATAGTAGTAGGGGATTTTTTTGTTTTGGGGCTAACAAAGTCCAAGGGTTCCCCTCTAGGAATTTCAGCTGAAGGAACTAAATTTCTGACCTTGCCATTTGGTGGTCTCTGAATGACAAAAAGCCCCAAAATGATGGGCCAGGGAATCAGCCATGTGCTAGGAGGAAGATAATAGTTATAATAAGGTGGCGTGTGTGGAAAGAGAAAGCAACTGTAAGTGTGAGAAAATATTAGCATAAATATCTCACCAAAACAACCTGCAATCTCACTTTCCCTTTTCTGTTGCATAAACACCATTAATATTGCAGTAAAATTGTAACCCTGCTGCCGTGGAGCAGTGGTCCTGTTTCCTGGCTGTGTCAATTGTTTTCTAGGCGGAGCTGCTGAAACTGCCTGAGGCTATGTTTCCCAAACTGGCTGGATCAGATTTTTTAAAAAGGGGTGATTCTTGTGATCTGTCAACTCTTGGAATCACTGGTCTAAAGCTCTGTCTCTCAGCTTATTTTTTTTGCCTAAGGATCTTCTAGGGGAGGGGAGGGGACTTGTTAAAAATGCAAATTCCTGAGTCTTCATCCCTGGAGACTCTAATTCAGAAAATCTGAGATGGAGTTTGGGAATGCTCCTTTTCATAGGTTCTCCCTGGTTTGAAATCCACACTTTCAGAAACGCTAGTCCACACACTGCATGAAAGTGAATGCTTAATATGTTTGCTTTGGATTGAACTGTATGACTATAAATGAAACTTTCCCCTGGGACGCACTAGAAATCGTTTTGCTGGATCTGTTTTACTCCCTCAACTACTTTGAAAGCATTAACCTTAAATAGTAATTTTATTTTCTTCCTTCATCACAATATATTTTCACTTTATTTGATGCTGTTTAAATTACAATAGTAGTAGACACTTCTTGTAACAATTAAATACTACAAAGATGTATAGAGGAAAAATTTATCATCACAAACCAGCAGTACAACCTACTTCTTGTAAGCATCCCTGTGTCACCAATACTTAAGCCTTTGCGGTCAGGAGGTCAGGATTAACAGTCTGATATTATTACTCTATGCCTTTCTCTTTGCTTATTCAAATATAAACAAAAATAAGTATACATACACACAAGAACTTGCTTCTTTTCACATAAAAATTCCTTGTTGGCATTCTCATATATCAGTAGACATAGCTCTAATTTTGTTTTTCCCAAACTGTTTATTAATTCATGCATCCATAGAATCACACGTATTTATATGTATAACTATGCATAAAAGAGAGAATCTCTTCTGTGTCAATTTTTAAGTTAGTGAAATATGTTTTTCTTCTTCAGTGGTCTCTCCTACCCTTTTTCTCTGTCATCTGTCCTGTTTTCCCATCTCCTCCCAATCCTTTTGAATACCTAACAACCCTGTCTTTATCTTTTTATGTTTTCCTCTGTGCTCACGTAACCATATATGAGGATTTTATCTCTCTCTCTTTCTACCTAATCATCACATTAAGTGCTTTTCTGCATCTTTTTTTCCTCACTCAACAGTATCTTGTGGAAATGTCACCACATCCACTGGTATACAACCAATTCATTCCATTTTACTTGTTGTATAATATTTCACAGTATATATTATTTGGCCACTCCTCTTTATGGAAGAGGATTAATTTTATTTCCAACTTTTTGCCCTTATGAACAAAAGTTCATTCTCTTCTGGTGACATTCTATTCTGGTGACTTTATTGTTATTGAATATATTCCCAGGAGCATGACTGCTAAGGAAAAAAAAAGCAGATGCTGTCTTACTGCTTTCCAAAAAAGTTGCACACATTTACATTTCCACCAGTAATGTATGATCATATCTTTTCCCAGCGTCCTAAACAGCAGTATGTGTCATTCTTTTTAATTTTTGACAGTCTGATGAATATAGTGATGTTTCATTGTTACATTAACTTATATTTTCTAAACTTATACGTAGTTTAAGCTTCTTTTCATAGTTTTTTGCCATTTAGATTTGCTCGTTAGTGAACTACTTACTTATATCCTTTGCTCATTTTTCCATTGAGTTGTTTTTATGGTTAATTTTAAAGGGCTCTTTGTATGTTATATTAGCTCATTGCACCATAATATAGGTGAAAACATTTTTTATATCTTTTCCTATACAAATCATTTAAATTTTTTATTCCAAATATGTCTCCTTTCTTGTTTACAGCTTCAGGGGTTTTCTGTTTTGGTTAAGAAGGCTTCCCACCTCTAAATTTGTTTGTTTTTTAAATTTTCTCTTATGATTTTAATTTTGTTCGTATTTAATTTCCTATCCCTCTGTAATTTATTGTTTATGGTATGAGATGGGGCTCAACATTGTTTTCTTCTAGTTAGATAAATGGTGTATATTCAGGAGTTAATAAACTCTTTATTCTTTTTTTTATTGCAGTAACATTGGATTATAACATTATATAGCTTTCAGATGTACATTGTAATATATTTCAAATTCTGTGTAGATTACATCATGTTTACTGCCCGAAAACTAATTATAGTCCATCACCACACCTGTGAGCCTAATCACCCCTTTTGCCCTCCCCGTTTCCCCTTTCCCCTCTGGTGACCACCAATCCAGTCTCTGTTGCTATGTTTGTTTTTCGTTTTTATTTTCTACTTATGAGTGAGATCATATGGTATTTGACTTTATTCTTTTTCTAATATCATTATCATGTAGTAAATGAGCTTACATACTGAAATCCATTTCTGTATCCTCTATTGTACTCTAGTCTGTGTATTCCTATGCTGATACTATATTAATTTGATGGCATTAGTTTTATAGTCTATTTTGATATCTAGTATGACAAGTCTCCTAGCTTATCTTTCATTCCTATTTTTTTGGCTATTCTTGAACATTAATTCTTCCAAATAAAGTATGAGATCGTTTTATCCAATTCTAGAACTATGCTTTTGGGATTCTAATTGGAATTGCATTAATTGCTCGATAATTTTGAGAGAATTAATATATTCTGATTTTAAGTAATCATCTAAGAACATTGCATGTTTTCTCATTTATTCATACTTTGTTTTAAGGCTTTCAATTAATTTTTACAGTTAGGTTTGTTGAGGTATAATTCATACTCGGTAAAATTTATCTTTTCGAGGTATACTGTTTGGTGAACTTGACAAAGTATAAGTCATAATATCCACACCATAATCAAGATTTGGGACATTTCATCACTTCCAAAAGTTTCCTTGCGCCCTTTTTAATTAATTGTCTCCCTCCACCCCTAGCCTCTGGCAACCATTGATCTCTTCTTTTTCAATTAGTTTTGCCTTTTCTAGAATATCATACAAATGAAAGCCTACAGAATGTAGCCTTTTGTGTCAACTTTCTTTCACTAAGCATAATGCATTTGAAATGTATGTATGTTGTTGCATGTATTAGTAGTTTGTTTTTTAATTGTGGAGTGAGTAATCCATTGAATAGTTTGTTTTTTCGTTTACCAGGTGATAGACATTTTGTGGTGTTTATGAATGAAAGTGCTTTATATATTCACATGTAGGTTTTAGTGTAGACATATGTTTTCACTTCTCTTGTGTAAACAACTAGGAGTGGGATTGCCTGGTTGTTTGGTAAGTTATGTTTAACTTTATAAGACACTAACAAACTGTTTCTCTAAAGTGATTGTACTATTTTGCATCCCTACCAGCAGTGTATCAGTTCTGGTTAATCTGCACTCTGGCCAGGACGTGATAATATTAGTGGAGTTTTTTTGGTGGTTTTAGTCATTCTTAAAGGTATGTAATGTCAATGAAATTTTATAAAGTTCTTCATGCGCCTTTTATGAGATCATGGGAGGTTAAGTTTATTCCTACCTATTTCATTACTGTTGTTATTGTTTTACTCTATTCCCATTTGTGTTTCTTGATGTAAATTCATACTCCAGTGTGAAACTGTTGATTTTTGTGTATCTATCTCTTATCCATCCACATTAAACATCTCATCTATAAAGTTTAGTAATTTTTAAATTAGAATCTCTTGGGTGTTCCAAGCATACAAGTACACTATCAGCAAATGACAGTTTTATCTTCTTTAAAATATTTATATAAGTTATTTCATTTTTAAAATTGAATTTGCCAAAACCTCCAGAATTCCATTGAAAAATAATGACAGCAGTGAACATCTCTGCTGAGTTCCAAACTATAAATAAAATCATTTTAGTGTTTTATCTCTTAATGTGATATTTTCTATTCAACTTTGCTGAGTAGATTTACTTATATTTAAATAGACTATTTCTATTCCTGTTTAGAGTTTTATTAAAAATGTCTGCTGAGTATTGTCAAATGCCTTCTCAGCGTCTATCAATATGATATGATTTTTCTGTTTTAAATTTTTTGCTATAATGAATTATGCTGATACATTTTCTGATATTGAATGAACCTTGCATTCTCTACTTCTTTTGATAAATTGTTGCCTGATATTTGCTAATATTATCTTTAGAATTTTCTGCATCTATGTTTAGAAATTCTACTTTTTTTATTCTATTTTGATTTTCCTCTTCCTTTTCCTTATTAATGTTGGATTTATCAAGTTATTATTCCCTTTAACCTTGCAAATTTAAGAATTTTACTATGATTTCTGGTTTCATTAATAGTTTTCTCCTTTTTCACCCATTATAAGAAAACACATATATATCTATCCATATATTAAAATTTTATCAATTTTTATCCTCAAAATATTGCATTTTCCTGCTTCTTTCTCCTTTCTCCACAGCTACAAACTTTACTATACATTTCATTTCTCATTTTTCCTAATGTCCATTTCCCAGATAAGATCTTTGAAAACTTTTGCTTCTGGCTTTTCCCCACCAAGCACCAAGTCCTAGTTTAGGAATTTTGGTACCAGGAGAATATCTGGATTTCCATTGTGGTATATCTTTCCTATTTTAAGATACTATATCACATATATTATACATACGCATATGATCTAACATTATTTATTTGGATTTAATAATACACATCGTAAGACTGACTGCCCATCACAATTTTCTCTCCTCCTCATCGTCTCCTATTATATTAATTAAGAGGCTTTTTATGGCAAGTAGCATAAATGGATCCAAGTTGGCTGAAAATATAGGACAATATCATTAAAATTATTTTATCTTAATTAATAGGACGTTCAGAAGTTGGGTTGATTTTATGTTTGGTTGATTCAGTGGCTTAGCAATGTCTTCACGCACTCTGTTTCTTTCCATCTTTCTGCCTTATGATACTCATTGTTGGCTACCCCTTGAAGCCAAACAAGAACCTGGGGAAGATCCTCTGCTTTTTGGATTCCTTTAACTTCATGATACAAAGGACTCATTTTATTGTCTACATCTTCCTCTATTGCTTAGGGATGATGGAATCTAGGTACACTCTTGGGGCATGTGTCATCTTTTTCCCCAGTAGTCCATGGATTTCTCCCAAGGCTCCAGCTGCATTCTCATCAACAGCTTAGGCTCTCCATCCTTGAAAGTCCTTCAGTGTGTCTCTCAGTTGGAACTTTATTTGTCTGTGGCCATGGGAGTTGTAGTTGATTTGGGCTTGGGTTGCAAATGGAAGAGCGATGGAAGCTGATCAAGCTGTTATCTCTCTAAGACATTCTTAAGACACTCCTTTCTATTCATAATATTTTGAAGAAAGTTTGGAGGACACACTGTGACTCTTGTGTTACAGATCAAATAATATTTTACAACTTCTTTAATTATAATATCAAGAAAATGCTTTTAAGGAGCTAGCCCAGTGGCATAGTGGTTAAGTTTGTGTGCTGTGCTTTGGTGGCCTGGGGTTCACCGGTTTGGATCCTGGGTGCGGACCTACGCACTGCTTATCAAGCCATGCTATGGCAGGTGTCCCACATGTAGAGTAGAGGATGATTGGCATAGATGTTAGCTCAGGGCCAATCTTCCTCAGCAAAAAGAGGAGGTTTGGCAGCAAATGTCAGCTCAGGCTAATCTTCCTCAAAAAGTTAAAGAAAGTGCTTTTAAGGACTCTAATTTTGTTTTTGACATTTGTTATTCTTTTCTGATTAAATGCAACACTTTTTTTTGGTGAATTTTAAAGAAATATAGAATAAAATAAAAACATCCCACCATCTAGAGTGAACCAGTTTTTTTGTTTGTTGAATTTCCTCCCTATAATTTTTTTCTCTACACGTAGATGTATCTAAAAAATATTTCCTTTTCATTAAATATTCTTTGGGCGCATACATATATATTTTAACTTATGTATACTCTAATTTGCTTCTACTTTCTGTTCTGTTCTTAGGACACATCTGTCTTTTCTTGTTACAATATCACATGGTTGTAGTTATTGTAGATTTATTATGGGCTTTAATATCTGGTATTGCTAATTTTCTTTTATTATATTTCTGACTTTGCAGTTTTTGAGATTTTTCTTAAGTGCAATGCGAGTATCTATTCATGGGAAAAAAGGTCTAGTTGATCCATTTTTTTGTGCCTTTGCATACCTGCAATATTTTCTCATCTTTGCATATAAATAAAATGTCGGCTAATTATATAGTTCTTGGATTAAAGCTCATTTTAGCAAAATTTTCTAAATTTTACTTCACTGCCTGCTGGAAACCACTTCCAGATAACAAGCTGCAAAAGGCATGAGATTTCCTTGAAATTAACCTCAAGTAACTTTTTCGTATGCAGATATTTGTAAATTTTTTTCTTTATCCTTGACAATCAAGAATTTCACCAAGATATGTCCAGGAATATGTTTTTCTTTCTACTTGTTTTCTGTAGAATTCTATAATACATTTCAGTCTGAAGATATCTACCTATCTTTCCATTTTCAAGGTTCTGAAAATATTTCTACTCTGTTGTTTCTTTCTCTCCTAATGAAGTTTATAATTACTAATTCTTTTGTCTGTTCTCTGCCTTCTTTGTTTGTCATTTTTCTTCTCATCTTCACCCTTCCCTCTCCTTTGGTATTTAGCCCCTCTGGTTCAGCACATTAGTCATTCCCACACTTACACGTACATTAGAATCATCTGGAGAACTTTTTATATAACACATATTTTCAGGTCCTATTTCATCAATTGAATCAGACTCTGCAAAGGTAGGGTCCTGTGTCTGTGTATATTTGAAAAGCAGTCTGTGTGATTCTCATGCAATTGACTGTTGACCACCATTTGAAAGCTAATATTCTACGTTTTGTTTCTGTCTATTTTAGTGTTGATTCTGAACTCCATTGCTTCCAATATAGATTTTAATTTTCTCGTCTTATTTCAGTTTCTCTGAATTATTTCCTTATATCTGCCAACTCTGTTTTCATCTTAGCGAATGTTCTTTCTTGTCATGTCAGTTTATCTCTTATTTCATAGAGTTTATGAAAGCAGATGGAGTCACATTTTCTTCTGTGTTCACAGGCGTGCCTTTTCTCTAAATCTTAAGTGGATTAATTTCCTTGTTTCATTCTGTGAAATCTTTCCATAGACTTCTTGAATTGGAAAAGATCTAGCCAAGCCCAATATGCCATTGGACAAGCGTGTTCATTTGCTTTAATCCTCTTTACTGTATATTTCTGTGCTGCCGGATTCTCTTCCTCAGAATACACACTGAAAGGAAAGTTGATCCAGTGCAATCCCCAGTGAAATTTCTATTTTATAATATATTGTATTTACTACTCCTTTGATGTAGGGAAAAGGGTTCTTTTGATTACCTATTCTTTTTAATATGAATAGGTGACTTTATTCGTAGTTAATGTGCTAGAAGAAAATTCCAGTCCCTCGTCAACACTGAGTGTTCCCAGGGCTTTTCCTGTTTCTGTTACTTCTGTTGGTATTACTGACAAGATCCTAGGTTGCACTTTGTCACAGCCTGTGCTCTTTACTCTTGGCCATGTTGCACTGCTAGGAGGTGTGGGTTCATTAATGGATGTAGGAAAAAAGTTATTGAAAGATGGCGGAGGCATGGAGGAGGAAGCAATTCTGGTTTTCTCAGAGAATATATCGTATACACGAGGCAGATCAGTGGTTCTGGCCCCATTTCTCTGACATTAGGGATCCCTGGAAAAAGAGTGGAAATTTCCTCTTATGTAATTTATCACTGGCTGTGTTGCTGGTTCAAAGGTCTAGACCAGCATCCTTAGAAATATGCCTGCCACATAATGTAATTTTAAATTTTCTAGTAGCCACTTTTAAAATACAAATGAAAACAAGTGTAATTAATTTTAATAATATATTCAGCCCAATGGTTTAAAATATTATCTTTTAAACGTGTAACCAATGCAAAAATTATTTATGAGATATTTTACATTCATATTTTTGTTCAAAATCTTTGACGTCTGATGCATATTTTACACTTCCAGTACATCTCTGTTTGGACTAGCCACATGTCAAGTGCTCGCTGGTCCCCTGTGACTAGTAGCTGTTTTATCACACAGCACAGCTCTGGACATTGATCATTTCTTGATCAGTTTAATTGTGCAATTTTATAAGGGGAATTTCCTCCCAGGGTTTAGCAAATTTTTTTATAGGCAACTTTGGTTCCCGCTGCTGCTATGACTTTATATCATTCAATATTTTAATTAAAATATCTGTGACAAGTTTGGCTGTGTAAATAGAACACAGCTAACTAACCATTATCGCCTCATGGAGGAGCCTGTTACTTAAAAAAATGAAAGAATAATTAACTTTATTGTTTTGAATATTAAATCTAGGGTATGATCTAATTACAGAGCAACCCCTAGTTATTTGCCTTACTATGATTTTAAAAAATTCTGATAAGAATTACTTATTTCTCTTTGCATTTCTTAGAAATGCATTTCTAAGAAATCTTTGAAATGTGTTATTTCTTTCTCTCAAAATCCAAATATTCCTGTATCCCTGTGCCAACAACTGGCATACAAATTGAACTTTTTTCTTCTTCCAGGACATCAGCTTCCTAAACTCTAAGCCTGACAAGTATACTCCATTATTCCCATGTTCACCAAAGTGAGAGGCAGGATTAGGGAAAAATCAAAGGATTATCACACCCAACACTGTGTGGGATCCCTTTAGATTTTTGTCTGTTAGAGTCCTCAAGCCTCCTAGGCTTTTAAATAATATATTCTCTTCTTCAAGTAGAGAGAATTTAGCTGGATAAACCAGCTCTGCCAAGAGAATGAGTAGCCCTTATCTAAGGAACAGCTGTATCAGGTCTGGAATATACTTCATTCTATGCCCTTTCTAATATTAGAAGCTATTGTCGTAACTGTCCTGATTGAATGTGAAGTGCTTATAGATCCTTTCACAGACCAACTCATTTAACCTTCTTCCACTGATCCTTTCTTCACTTCAATCTGGAATATTCTTAATAGGAGAAGTAAGAATATTACTGAAGAATATTCTAATAATGCCCTTGTTGGGGAATATAGGATGAACATCAACAAACACCCAGAATTGCTTCTGATTCTTGAAACATGATTGACAGTTTGCAGGAATCTTTCTGGCCCAAGTTATAACAATATGTGTTGTAATGAGCTATCATGTGACGGATTCTCCTGGGACAGAGAAGATGATGTTGTGTTGCTTGTGGTACACTTAACTGGTGACGATTTCATTGTAGCATAATGTCCAGTTAAGAAAACTGCAGAGTAAGCCTTCGAACATAATTAAGAACATCTTTGGGGAGAGTTAGTTACCCTTTCTTCTATTATCTTCAAAGGGGTCACTCAGGCTAACGTGAAACCGAAAAATGGTTCTATATCATTTATTTTTGGCATCAAGTGAGTGTTCTTGCTGGAGAAAGGGAGAAATAGCTCAATTCCTCATTAAGCTACAGACTCCTTCAGCCTCATCTTCCTTTTATTCGTTTGCTTTACAAAGGCCAGTGAGGACAGATGTGCCCCTAACTTGAAGACAATCTTCCTTGGAGATTCATTTTCCAGTGAAACTTTGTCCTTTATAACTAACTTAAGCAGAATTTCTTATTGTGCTTGTTTAGTACTTATGAAAACATTTCATCAAAATGATGTGCACGTCGAAATGGTGGGTATGCAATCATTTGGGGGGAATGTTGAGAGACTGTGTGTTTACGGGTATTGATGTCCCTGTTTGTGCTATATTTTAGTGACCCAACTTAATAATTCAAATTATATCATGGAAAATTTATGAAAAACAGGTCGCTTCCAAAAAGAAATGCCATTTTAAGACAATCTTCTTATTACACTAAGATGGGCTACCTTCTCCAGTGCATTGTCATTGCATATCTTTGGCAACAGAGGAAATGAGACACCAGTATGGTCTGTTTGAAGAGCTGTTCAGAGACACCCTACAAGGCAGCTTTGTACTCAATACATGGATTTTTCTGAGCCTGCTGCAGGAGTAGAAAAGAATGCCTGTGCTGTTCAGTGTTTATAACAGTAAATCACGTAGCAGCAAGTATGTAAGTCTCTGGAAGGAGCATGTCTTTGGAGAATAATAGAATTGGGTTGGAATAACAATTTTCTCACTTATCAAAAATGTAACTTTTCATACAGTATTTAAAGTTTTTATTGTCTGTTTTTCCTTCTGTATAACGGTGGTTATTGATACCTACTTCAGGGAGCTGTCGAGAGGATTAAAATAATGAATGTGAGTGCTTCAATCATCTGACCAGATACATAGTAGACACTTAATAGATTCTGGTTTCTTTGCCCTATGTGTGATCAAAAGAATTTTGTTATTTGGCAAATTTCTGCTATTCACCTATTTAAAAATTATTGTCAGTTAATTGATAATGAAAATATGGAACAAAATAAGATAGGGTTATATTTTGCTAGTACAATAAGTCATAGAAAGGTTTGATAGAAAATGAATTATGAGGAATATTCTCGCTCAACTGTGACTGTCATGTTGTTTGGATGCCTGCTATGAAAACGATACACACATGTTCAATATAGCCCCACCTGCACTACTTAGAGGCAAAACAAGGAAAAAAATCTTTCTTTAATCTCATTGTAAAACAATTCTTTTAAAGTTAATGTGTAAAGGAAAACAATATATTGTTTACTTCTGACTTAAAAAGTAGCTTTCTTTGATAGAAATCTATTTTCTTATCCTTTGCTGATTTTGGTTCATAAAAATTTAGTGTAAAATTGGATTTTAGTGAAAACCTGATGGTGCAAATTTTTGTTTCTTCCTCTTTTCCTTGAAAGCCTCCGTGAAGAACTCCTGTCTTCAAGTATGGTGGACAAAAGTGAAGATAAAATAAAGTATATTTAACGGGAGAATAGCTGTTTCATGTATAAATTGATGTGTGCTAGGAAATTCAGTGTGGAACATTGTTCCCTTGATATAGTAGCAATTCAAGGGTAAGCATGTTAAATTTAGAGTCCTCTTAAACCACTATTTCTAGGCACTGTTTCTGAATGATGAATGCTTCATTTCAAAAATGTGTCTGAGTAACTTTATAGACCAGGAAGAGAGAGTTATGTTCGTTTTTTTATATTGTGCTCAGATCTCTTCTTTATTGTTATTTCCCGTCATTTTAAAGAATGTTTTTGTACAATGGTTTCTATTATAGAATGTGTTATTTAGAAAGAATTTAAAGAATGAATGAAAAATATAGTAAGGGGGAGATCTTATTTCAAATTGTGCATTTTCATTGGTACTGTCTGTAATTGAGAGGCACTTTGAAATGTTTTGTAGCAGTTCAGAAACCTCTGGCAGTTTCTTGCATTTCATCTGTCTTTACACACGAGTGCGATGAGAGTGGAGTGACACGTGGCTCACAGAGTTCCTCAAGGACTTTTTTTGTTGTTGCTCTTTAAGAGATCGTTCATACCTCATTCAACAATAATTCCTCTGACTACAATAATCATCTTTCCTAATCCATCTTAGCAACCAATCCTATTAGGTTTTCTCTAATAATTTCTGTTTGTATATTTTTATAGAGTTTTCTTTTCCTTAATCAGTCACAAGATACCACTCCATACAAAGTGCAGTCACACTAATTTTTATATCCCTTTTGTATTATCCTAGGAGAATTTTAGTTTATCATTTAATGGAATAGAAATTTAACAATTTGTTCTTGTCTATAGAAAACCAAGCTATATTGGTGATGAATAAGTCTATGCTGGGAAGCAAGAGCTCAGGTAGGGGTTAGCCTATGGGAATATTTGATAATGGGAGAAATAGCCAGTGCTAAACTAATGTTTCATTTGAGGGGGAAGATGTTTTGATTTGGATGGACAAATACTAAAGTTGTGAGCTTAGACAAAGTCATCTCAGTAATCAATAGGTATGTCTGTATCCACAGGGGCTTTTCTCATATTGATTAAAGCTGAATAGAGTGTGACTGTGAGATTGTGTGGGTATGTAAGTGTGTGAATGCATGCACATTTCAAGGAATCCAAAGAGAGATTATATGAAATTTAGGAAAAATTTTAAACAGGATTCTTGGCTGCAGAACTTATGGCATGAAATGCTTTAAAAGAACAAAAGCAAATGATCAGCAGTGTTGTAAAAATTTGAGAGGGCACTATACTTTTGGTTCATTTGTGTTTCTGAGTGATATGTTGGCCACAGAGTCTATATGAATAGACCATTGTTAAACTCTACAGGAAAAATATGCCTCCAGTAAGAGGCTAGTTGATAATAGCTCCTCATATGCATCACTCACATTATAATCATCTAGTGTCACATGTGGTAGATAAGCTAGATTGACTGACTCAACGTTTATTCTACCTTCCTTGATGTGGTTTCTGTATGGCGGAGACTGGAAAGCTTAAAAGTGCATTTCTCAGACTTCCTTTGGAGTAGAAGCTCCAGATGTAATTTAAGTTTGATCAATCAGATGCACTCATGAGAGGCCTGAATTCGTAGCAGAGTAAAGTGGAGAAAGGGAGGGCCTGAAGGGGTCATGAGTTTTCTTGATGCAGGGGCTGACAAAGGAGTGAGCACTTCCAGAAGCAGCTTCCTGATCCTCGGAGCGGAGCTGAGGGGCTTTCTTCCCCATTCCCGGCTTCCTGACCAGCGGAAGTAGCAGTGTCTTCAGAGACTAGTTACGCAGTGATGATCTCAATCGTTCCTGGAAGCCCAGCCCAGAGCAGTCCTCTAGACAGTCCAACAATTTTGTCAGCACATCATTCTCGATATTAAATCCCTTTGGTTTACAATAGCCAATGTCTTCTGTTGTCTGGGATTGAACACTAACTGAGTGGCAGATACTTGATAATTCTGTCCTCTTCCTGTGTCTTGTTCCCTCTCAGCACCATTCCTCCTTGAGTATCTATTTTAATCAGTACCTACATTAAGCAATATCTATGTAAGACCAAAATTAACAAAAATAATCTTATATCTATTCACCTCAGAGACACTGTTAATGGAAAATTAATCCAAGAGGTTTGGAGATGTTGGCATGAGGACAATTTCCCTCAGTATTCTGGGGACTGACTTTCAGAGTTAATGCCATTTTTTACAATATGCATAGTAATCTATTTCCAAGAATAAATAAGAGCCACCTGTAGACTGGCAATCGTTAACCTCAAATTTAGCAATTCAGTTAATAAACTTTTTTACTTTATTATGGATGAAACTTTGTTAAATTATACAGGAAAAAATGCCTTATGAAAACTTGACAGTCATTTCTAATCTTCTTACACAACTTTACAGGTGTAATGAGAAAGAAGGGGATAATCTTTTAGCAGAAACGAAAAGCTGAATTTTAGGTTCCTTTTTGCTGATACAATCTTTTTCCGATTTTAGATCTGTCCTTTTAAGTTGCTCTATACAAACCTGGCAATGCGTAGGTGAATTTGTCTTTTTTCTTTTAATTTTTAATAAACTTCATTTTTTAGAACAATTTTAGATTTATAGAAAATTTGTGAAGATGGTACAGAAAATTCACATATACCCTTTACTCAATTTCCCTTATTGTTAATATTTTACATAAGCATAGTACACTAGTTATCGTTAGTGAACCAATATTAATACATTATTTTGAACTAAAGTCCATACTTTATTCAGTTTTACTTAATTTTTACCTACTGGTCTTTTTCTGTTCCAGGATCCATCTGAGACACCACGTTTACATTTAGCTGTTCTGTATCCTTAACACTCCTATTTGAGAGGGGCAGTTTCTCAGATTTTTCTTGGTTTTGATGACTTTGAAGAGTACTCATCAAATATTTTGTAGAATGTCCCTCAATTGGAAATTGCCTGGTGTTCTTCTTGTGACTAGACTGGGTTATGGGTCTTTGGGAGGAAGGCCACAAAGATGAAGTGCCATTTTCATCACATCACATCAACGATACATACTATCGACATGACTTATCACTGTTGAAATTGACCTTGATCACCTGGCTGAGGTAGTGTTTGTTAGGATTCTCTACTGTAAAGTTAGTCTTTTACCCCCATTTTCATATTGGATGGAAGGAAGTCACGATGCATAGCCCACATTGAAGAGTGGGGAATTATGCCCCGTCTGCTTGAAAGTAGAGTGTCTACATAATTCTTTGGAACTCTCCTGCATAGGAGATTTGTCTCCTCTCCTCCATTAATTTATCTATATAAGTACAGACTCACGGCTATTTATTTTATGCTTTGGGTTATAAGCAAAGATACTTTGTTTCATTGCTCAAATTGTTCCAGCCTTAACCGTTGAAAACTCTTTGAGTTGACTCCTGTGTCCCTTTGACATACCACGACTAGTGTGGTTTTTTTTTTTTATTGTTATTGTTTTTAGTACTTCCTTAGTTTTTGGCATTACAAATACTCTAGCCTCTACTTATATATTTCATGTCATAGTCCTAGAAACAGCCATTTCTTCCAGGAACTCTTAATTCCTTTTTGTGAAGAAGAATATTAGAAACCAAGATCTGGGCACTAGATCTGCTCGTTGCTGCTGAAGTATCTTTGCTTCTAGGCCCTCTCAATGGACGGAGCAAAGAAATATATGTATGTATACCCACATATATATATGTTATACAATACATATGTGTATACATGTATATCTTTATATATTTCTATATGAAACCATCTGTATCTATATTAAGCTAAATGTGAGTTCATATTGATGTCTCCAACTCATAATCCATTACCTCATGGATCATTGTAGCCTTTTTGCTTATCTAAAACCTCCCACTCCAACAGTGAGAAACCTGACTCCCACGATCAGCCACCCATTTACTTAATTGTTCAGTTCTAGTGTACCTATCCTGTAGTATCAGAATTCTTAACCTGTGCACCCATGAGAAACAAATTTGTCAGCTAGAGTACGGTGCTTATGTACAGTTTCTTCTGCCTTTCATCTTACAGATTCCACTCATTTCCACAGTTACTTAGGTCAGTATCTTTTCCACTACCCTCTTCTGTGAGATAGTTTCATATATTTATCATATAATTAGATTGTTTTGTCACATTCTGCATTCCATCCTAGGAGCCCCCAAATGTCTAAATGATTTTTTTCTTTTGGTAAGGAGGATTGGCCCTGAGCTAACATCTGTGGCCAATCTTCCTCTTTTTGCTTGAGGAAGATGGTCTCTGGGATAACATCTGTGCCAATCTTCCTCTATTTTGTATGTGGGACACCTCCACAGCATGGCCTGATGAGCAGTGTGTAGGTCCATGCCTGGGATCTCAGCCAGCAAACCCCAGGCCACAGAAGTGGAGTGCACAAACATAACCACTATGCCACTGGGCCAGCCCCTAAATGATTTAAAAAAAAAATATTCATATATTAAGACTCTCTCTTTGTACTGTGAGATCTGTGAGTTTTCAGAAACATGTAGTGTCATGTACCCACAATTACAGTATCATGCAGAATAGTTTCACTACCCTAAAAAAAAAATCCCTTAAGCTTCACCTATTCAGCTCTCCCCAACTCTCCTGAACCCTTGGCAACCACTGATCTTTTATCATCACTATAATTTTGCTTTCTCCAGACTGTGGCATAATTGGAATCATAGAGTATGTAGCATTTTCAGATGTAGCAATATGCAAACTTCATGTAAGTCTTTTCATGACTTGATGGCTCATGTCTTTTTATCTCTGAATAATATTCCATTGTATGAATGTATCAGTTTGTTTATCCATTCACTCAATGAAAGACATCTTGGTTGCCCCCAGATTTTTGACTATTGTGAATGAAGATACTATAAATATTCACATGCAGGTTTTTGTTGAACATAGGTTTTCAAATCATTTGGTTAAATACTTAGAAGCCTGTTTGCTGGATCACACAGTAAGACTATGTTCAGCTGTATAATAGACTACCAAACAATCTCCTGAAGTGCCCATAGAATTTTGTTTTCCTATCAGCAGTGAACACAAGTTTCTCTTGCTCTCCATCCTCACGAGCATTTGATGTTGTCAGAACTTGGGTTTTAACCATTCTAATAAGTGTTTATTTCATTGTTACTTTAATTTGCAATTCCCTAATGACAAATGATGATGAGTATCTTTTCATATGCTTTTTTTTTTCTCCCCATCTGTATATCTTCTTTGGTGAGGTGTCTGTTCAGATCTTTTGTCCAATTTTTAATTGGGTTGTTTCTTTTTTTATTGTTGAATTTCAAGAGTACTTGGCATATTTTGGATACCAGTCTTTTATCAGGTACATGTTTTGCAAATATTTTCCATCTGTGGCTTGTCTTTGGATTCTCTTAACAGTGTCTTTTGCAGAGCAGACTTTTTAATTCTAATTAAGTTGTGTTTTTAATGTTGTATCTAAAATCTCATCACAAAACCCAAGTCTAGAATTTCGTCTATGTTATCTTATAGAAGTTTTATAGTATTGTGCTTTATATTTAAATCTATGATTCATTTTGAGTTAATTTTTGTGAAAGGTCTGTGTCTAGATTCATTTCCTTGTTCAATTGTTCCAGCAATGTTTACTGGAGAGAATATCCTTTCTCCATTGAATTGCCTTTGTTCCTTTGTCAAAGTTCAGTTGACTATATTTGTTTGGGTCTGTTTCTGGGCTCTATATTTTGTTGCAATGATATATATGCCTGTGCTTTTGCCAACACCAGGTAGTCATGAATTCTGTGACTTTATAATAACTCTTGAAGTTAGGTGTTGTCATTCTCCAGCTTTGTTCTTTGTCAGTTGTGTAGGCTAATCTGGGGTTTTGCCTTTCTATATAAATTTTAGAATCAGTTTTTCAATATCCACAAAAATAGCTTGCTATAATTTTGATTAGAATTATGTTGAATCTATAGATCAAGTTGGGATGAATTGACATCTCCAAAAATATTGAGTTTTCCAATAGGTGAACATAGAATACTTCTCCATTTATTTATGTTTTTCATTTTTTCATTGAGTTTTATAATTTTCTTCATATAGATCCTATTGATATTTTGTTAGAATTATACCTATTTCTGTTTTTGCAGTTGTAAATTATATTGTGTTTTTAATTTCAAATTCTAATTGTTCATTGCTTGAATATAGGAAAGTCATTGACTTTTTTGTGTATTAACCTTGTTTCCTACAACCTTGTTATAATCACTTATTTGTTCCAAGGTTTTGTTTTGTTTTGTTTTTGTCGATTCTATAGGATTTTCTATAAAGTCATTCATGTCATCTTCAAATAAAGACAGTTTTATTCTTTTTTTTCCAATCTGTGTACCTTTTATTTCCTTTTGTTTTTTAATGCACTAGCTAGGACTTCCAGTATGATGTTGAATAGGAATACTGAGAGGTGACACCTTTTCCTTGTTCTTGATCTTAGGGGAAAGCACCAATTTCTCAACATTAAGTTTGCTTTGGGCTGTAATTTTTGTAGATGTTGTTTATTAAGTTGAGGAAGTTCCTCTTTATTCCTAACTTGCTGAGAGTATTTCTAATGAATGGATATTGAATTTTGTCAAATGCTTTCCCTCCATTAATTGATATGATCATGTGGTTTTTCTGTTGATGTGATAAATTACGTCAATTGATTTTCAAATGTTGAACCAGCCTTTGATAACTGGAATAAGTCCCACTTTGGTCTTGGTGCATAATTGTTGGATTAGATTTGCTATTATTTTGTTGAGAATTTTTACTTCTATGTTTTTGAGAGATACTGATCTGTAACTTTCTTTTCTTGGAATGTGTTTGTCTGGCTTTGGTATTAGGGTAATGTTGGCCTTATAGAATGAGTTAGGAAATGTTTCCTCTGGTACTATTTTCCAGGAGAGTTTGTGCATAATTGATATACCATTCTTCTTTAAATGTCTAGTAGAGTTTACTACCAAAACCATCTAGTTAAGCACTATAATACCTAGTGCTTTATATTTTATAAAGGATTTATTATTGATTCAATTTTTAAAAAATATGTAAGCCTATTCAGATTATCTATTTTTCTTTGTGTGAATTTTGTTAGTGTTAGTCTTTCATGGAATTTAGCTTTTTAATCTAAATGATCTAATTTGTGGACATATAATTTTTTACAGTATTCCTTTATTTTTCTTTTAATGTTCATAGGATCAGTAATGATGACTCCTACTTCATTTCCTAAATTAGAAACTTGTGTCTTCTCCTTTTTATTTATAGTTAGTCTGAGCACAGGCTTATCAATTTATTGGTCTTTTCAAAGAATGAGCTTTTGTTCTCATTGATTTTCTCTATAGTTTTCCTGTTTAAATTTTATTAATTTCTGTTCTAATTTTTATTATTTATTTTCTTCTGCTTATTAGGCATAAACTGCTCTTCTGTCTGTAGTTTCCTAAGATGGGAGGTTAGATTATTGATTTCAGATCTTTCTTCTTTTCTAAAATATGCATTTAATGCTGTACGTTTCCCTCTGTGCCCTGCATTCATTGCATCCTACCAATTTGATGAATTGTATTTTCATTTTCATTTAGTTCAAAATATTTTAGAATTTCCTTGAGATTTCTTTGACCTACGTGCTATTTAGAAGTTATTTAGATTTTTAACTTAAAAGAAAATAAATTCTCCACAAGTTAGTTTCTGTCACTTTGTTATTCGAATCACTTGGTACTTACCTTTTAATTATCTAACCAATAGATAGACAGACATGATTTTAATCTGAGATACCTAAATGTGTAGCTGTATATTTCATATTTGTGTTTCTAAGTACACCAGAAAGTGGATATTGAATGTATTAATATGAAGAAAAGGAACATTTAACAAAATTGACTGAGCAGGTCTGTCTTTTTATCAGACCTAAGGTTAACCATGGGTAAGGCTAAGAAAAACTGAACTTCTGTTTTGAATGAATGAAATGTTTCAAATTATACTATAGGTGACCACTTTTCATCCTTTTTCTTTTAGGTGAAGGTAAAAACCTAGTCAATGTTTTAATCAAGCAATTAAATGATGTATCTGACAAAGTAAAATGACATCCATAATCAATTGGCTTTGTAGCTCAGAAGACTGTATAACATGTAAAAGAATTTTGAAATCACTGAAAAAATAGATTAATGACACTGAAAAATGATGTGTTATGAATTTTCCAAGGATAAGAAATGTGCCTGGTCTCCATATAATTTAACACAGAAGAAGTGAATTATGTTAGTTTTAATTCTCACTGGATATATCTCAGCCCTAAAGTTCTAATAAAAAAGATGACAGTTTGGGAGAACCTGATGACCTGGATGGAAGATTTCATCCAGTTAAGACGGCTGCTGTTATGTTCTTGTGGCATGCAAATGCTGCAAGATACTGCCTGTCCCCAAGGACGTTGCAACAATCAAGAATAACAATACTGTTAGGCTTCCTTGCCACATGTATCTGAAAAACGCTCCACAATATGCTTCAGAGGTGAAGGCCTAGCTTGTCAGTGCTTTTGCTACTGGCCCATTGGAGAAAACCTCCCATTTTATCAACTTCTGTCTCTCAGAGAATGTAATAGATGATGGGTCCTGAGATTGAAGTATCCCCCATCCACGGCCAGGACTTAGCAAAAAACAGTGACATGCCATGGAAGGGACACGTGAATCTGCAGCAGGGAAAATAAACTACATGGCAAGGGTGAATGCCTCTGTAGGACACAGAACTAAGAGAAGAGACAGATTAACACATTTTAATTTAAGTGTATCATGCACTTTTAAGGAACCATGATTAGATGTTATAAAAGGCTTTTGGAAAAAACCAAAACATGATTTCAGAATTTAGAATAGTAACAGATGAATCAACAAAATTAAAATGATAAAGAAGTTCGTTTTCTGGAAGATTTGCAGAAATATAAAATCTTAACATAGTACATAAGTACAAAGAAATAAAATTGTGATTATATTGATAAAAGACATGAATGATCTAGAAGACCGTATAATCCAATGGTAAGATTTCCATAAGGACAAAACGGAACAGATGGAAACATGTTGATCAAGATTCTTCCTACAAACAACAGAATGCACTCTGGCTACTTGAAGAATTAAATGAATTTATTAAAATGTATCTTAAAATTGCAACTTTAAATTGCAGAATCTCTGCAATGGCTGGAGAGCTAACCTGTGAAGCTATGAGATAGACATAATGCCCAAGAAAAACTTGGAGGCATCTCTAGCAAAAATGTGACTGCCCTAACCACTTGGTAACTTTGCCATTCAGGACTAAGGACCGGATTCTGAAGCTAGACAGCTAAGAATGATGCTTAAGCACAAATGGGCTTCTGTAGTACAAATGGCATCAGCGCCACTACTTAAGACAGAAGGCAAAAGATTTCCTACCCTACTATCCCCCAAGAATGTGGCATCTCTGCCACCACACCTGCCAGATGATAGATTCCCAGTTCTTAGTATTTTAGCTTCTAAGTTGGAGGGTGGAAGTCACACTGGAAAATTACCAGTATTTAGGCATAGTATTTCAAGATGTTAAGCAACTACAAGTGGCCAATATTCACTGGAAGGTACAATCTTCCAAAAAATGATAGCACTTCTTTGAGATGAAAAGAAATTTGAGTTTTTAGATTGAATGTGCTTGCCACATCCCAGAAAGGATTAAAAGACATAGACACAACCACATCAGAGATATAATTCTTTTGCTTGGTTGCCATTTATATGATGCCATCTAGATTGAGAGTGAGTGTGGGGTCATATTATCCTGTTTTCAGACCCATAAATAATCCCCTCATTTTTTGCCCTCCTTTTCACTTCTGCTCTCTCTCTCTCAGACTAGTGGATTATGAATCCCCACTTTCTCTGGGTCATTTTCCAGACTTCAGCTCATTTTCCATAATGTAATTTTGGCTCTGCCTTGATAGTCAGTATGCAATCATTCACTTGAGAAATTCATTAAAATCACTTCTGTTCTCATGGCCCCATTTCTCAATCTTTTTGCTGTTGTCCGTTTATACTATATTTATTCCTTTACAATCGTTTCAATGAGTCCTCAGGAGGCAAGGAATATAAATCTGTTTTAAGTCTACCATCTTAACCTGTAAATCTCCTATAAGTGTTTCGTAAAAATTATTTTGTGATTCTGATATAATCATAGTATTAAAAATCCATGTGAAACCATTTACTATTCTTTTCCTTGCATTAAATTAAAAATGATAATCTGTCCTTTTCTAGATGATAATGAAGCACATCCAGTAGAATGTTTAACACCTGTCACTTTCTTTTATGCAATCTCATTCAGCATTTCATTCATTTCCTTGGTTCATTCTGTTGTCTGAAATGGAAAACAGCTGGCCCCCCATAGGAACAAAGATGAGAATTATAAAAGGTTTATTCTGTAATTTTAGTAGTTATACACCTTAAAGGGGGTGCGTGGGCCAAGGGTGTTTGAATATGTAATGCAGACATGTGGAACAGGACCAGCCCACTGGGGTCTCCGCTTTCCTCTACTGTGTTCGCTTGCTGCAAATCAGAATCATTTGTGAGTTTCATACACCTCCTATTCCCCCCATTGGTGGAGGGATCCCCACCCTAGAGTTATGGGGAAGGCTGAACATAGGACACTCAACACTGGACAGATGAGATTGACAGCAGCTTATTAGTCCCATTTACTCAGCCTTGGGGAGGAGGACACTGCACAACATGCAGGGCCACACAAGAGTTGCCCTTGGGAACAGAATGAACAACCAAGAGTTGTGGTAGGCAGGGTTTGTAATAACCATGGGGTGGGTGCCCCTGGTTCCCACCAGAGGATTTGATTAGCTTGTTTGAAGAATTCCGCAGGCTGGCATGGAACTGAAACTGCTGCTCAGGGATAAGCAAGAACTGCACCTGGTCTATTTGATAAGGAGGGTTGGTTGGCTAGGGGAACTTATCCTTGGGAGCAAAGTAGGGAGGGGAACCTGAATATCAGCCATTTCAGCCCCTCCCAGTTTCACCAGCTATCAAGGCAGCAGATAATATTGGACGCTAATTTTAGCCCTTGAACCATAGTGTGTTCCACGTGTGAATAAATAATTTTTAGGTGAGAACATTGAGTATATTAGTTTATTTTTTTCCCCATTACTTAATTAAGTTTACTAGATTTGTTTTCTGAGTATGCGTATTCTATATATTCTTGAGAAGTCTTCAATTGCTAGTAGTTTTACCCTGTGAAGAGGTGTAGTTTCTGAAAATCTCTAGCGAAGGTTTTCCAGAGTTAATGACTCCCTCAGTGTTGACCATATATCAAATACTTTTATGGAGTTAAATAGATTAAGTGGTACAAATGACCCATCCTGGCCACTCTGTCAGTTGAAATTAGAGCAATTATACTCAAGCTCTTTGAGAAATAATGTTTCTGGTTCTCCTTAAGAAGATAATTGTTGACAGAAATCTCACACATACTTTTTTTGGTTACTTATGATGCCTTAGTTATGCACTAATAAATTTTGGAGACAGTCTGTTATAAATTTTATAAGTAACTTATAATTCTAACTTTTGAGGGGAAGGAAGATTTGTTAGGTAGATGCAAAATAATTTAAACAGAGTTATATTTGGATTAATCTCGATCAACTATTTTAATGATTAATGGAAACACTCCTGAGTGAAAATCTGTTTGAGCCATGGAAAAGTAAATTCAACTGCAAGCTTCGGAACTGTCATTCAGGGAAGGAAAATCAACAAGAGAGGAAAACTGGCAGAGTGGAAAGAAGATTGGACTGTGAGTCAAGAGGCCCAAGAACTTGTTTTGAGATCTGACTTTGAATAAGTTACTGAACCTCTCTTGGTCTTGGTTTCTTTCCATACCTATAAAGTGAAGAATAAGCCAAAATAACCTCATAGGTATGATCCAACTCCAAAATGTTGTAATCCGGAAATCTCTGGACTCTAACATTTTATGGTCATGTCAGAGGCAGCATTTTCACAGTGCTCAGGGCATCTGCATTCTGTCAGCATGCTTATCAGTTTCCTTTGCTACTCACATTATCTGTTTATGTGGAACCTTCTCCCAATAATTATCCCTCTTGGAAATTAAATAAAAGTCTAATAGGAGTGCCAAAGCATAAACACACTAAGAAACTTTTTAATGTAGTCACCTTGTTAACTTTCAGAGAACACCATAAAGAAGTCATAAAATACCCTCCTCAGCTAAGAATACTGTCAGCCGCTGGCTAGGACATTAGTGTATTAGAAACTCCTTACCAGCAGCTGAAAAAGGAATGTTGTATTTTTGTAATGATACTTAATAGAAAAGTTGTGCAAAATGTCTTTGAAAATTAAAAAGAATGATAGGAATAAAGGTTGTTTGTTAATTAGCCAACTAGACAACTAATTGGCTCCAAAACTGATTTAACTTGCATAGCCCTTCCCTTGGTCTCACAAAATCACCAAGAATATTTTGCCCCTCAATCAGGAATAATAATACTAAATAATAATAATAGTACTGACAGCTAATGTGTATTGAGTATTTACTACTCAAAATGCTTCATATATATCAAGTCATTTAATCCTCACAACTCTATGATGTTGATAATATTATTATCATACTTGCTTTATATGTGAGAAATCTGGAACAAAGAGCGTTTGAGTAACAACTCTTAAGTGGTAAGGCCATGATGACGGCACTAGCCGTTACATGGAAGAGCATGTAGGATAATTGTAGATATGCAGTCCAAAGGCAGGCCAGTGCTACCAAAATATCAAACAAATTAAGCAGAGATAAAAGAGAGAACCCTAATATAAATAGAAATGGTAGATTATAATATTCCATTTTGGGCTTGAGAAGACAGCAATCATTTTCTGCTTTCCTTTCTCTTTGATTTTACTAAGTGTATATATCATAATACAGGCAAGAGGAGCCTTTGAGAGGTGGACGAAAGATTTAAGAGAGATTTGGTGTTGCCTGGATTGTGGAGGAGATATGGCACACACTCTTTGTTGCCCCCGGAATAGGGAACATCTTCTGCTCCTTACTTCCTTGCTGGCAGAGTCTGCCTCCCATGAGAGAAGCTGAAAAGGCCAAAAAGGCTGAAAGGGAACATTTTTAAACTACAGGTTCAATTCTCAATAGATACAGGGTTACCTCAGGTTATCTATTTATAATTCAGTAGGCTTTAATAGTTTTTACTTTTAAGGAATTTGTACATTTTATCGAAATTTTACAGGTTATTGACACAAAGTTGTTCATAATAGTTCCTTATTTTTTTTCTGCGGGAGACAAAACTAGCATTTATTAAGTTGGGTGATTCCTTAGCTCATTGTTTTCAAACTTACTAGTAGATTGCAAAATCAACTTAGTGGGTCATAGGGTCATGATCAATATTATTCTAATTAAGCAGAATAGAAAAGATCAGAGTGAATCATACATAATAAAGGTAAATATCATTTCATGTAAGTTCTGTTTCAATTCTTTATCTATATACTGGATCAAAGATATATCTCTGTGTGTGTGTATACTATTTGAATTATATTGTATAGATATAATTCTTTTTTTAATTGAGGTCATTATACCTTATAACATTGTGAAATTTCAATTGTACATTATGTACATTTGTCACTCACCATATAAGTGCTCCCCTTTGCACCTTGTACTCACCCCCCCAATCCCCTAGTAACCACTAAACTGTTCTCTTTGTCCATGTGTTTGTTCATCTTCCACATGTGAGTGAAATCATAGGGTGTTTGTCTTTCTATGTCTGGCTTATTTCATTTAACATAGTACCCTCAAGATCCATCCATGTTGTTGCAAATGGGATGATTTCATCTTTTTTATGGCTGAGTAGTGTTCCATTGTGTATATATATATATATACCACATCTTCTTTATCCAATCATCTGTCAATGGGCACTTGGGTTGCTTTTAACGCCTTGGCTATTGTGAATAATGCTGCAATGAACGTAGGGGTGCATAAGTCTCTTTGAATTGTTGATTTCAAGTTCTTTGGATAAATACCCAGTAGTGGGATAACTGGGTCATACAGTGTTTCTATTTTTAATTTTTTGAGAAATCTCCATACTGTTTTCTATAGTGGTTGTACCAGTTTGCATTCCCACCAGCAGTATATGAGGGTTCCCTTTTCTCCATAACCTCTCCAACATTTGTTATTTTTTATCTTAGTGCTTATAGCCATTCTAATGGGCGTAACATAGTATCTAACTGAAGTTTTGATTTGCATTTCCCTGATGATTAGTGATGTTGAACATCTTTTCATGTGCCTTTTGGCCATCTGTATATCTTCTTTGGACAAATGTCTGTTCATATCCTCTGCCCATTTTTTGATCAAGTTGTTTGATTTTTTGTTGTTGAGTTGTGTGAGTTCTTTGTATATTATGGAGATTAACCCCTTGTTAGATATATGACTGGAAAATGTTTTCTCTCAGTTGGTGGGTTGTCTTTTCGTTTTGATCCTGGTTTCTTTTGCCTTGCAGAAGCTCTTTAGTCTGATGAAGTCCCACTTGTTTATTTTTTCTTTTGTTTCCTTGTCCAAGTAGACATGGTATTCAAGAACATCCTTTTTTTTTTTTTTAAATTTTATTTTTTTTTCCTTTTTCTCCCCAATGCCCCCCAGTACATAGTTGTATATTCTTTGTTGTGGGTCCTTCTAGTTGTGGCATGTGGGATGCTGCCTCAGCGTGGTGTGATGAGCAGTGCTATGTCCATGCCCAGGATTCAAACCAATAAAACACTGGGCCGCCTGCAGCAGAGCGAGCAAACTTAACCACTCGGCCACAGGGCCAGCCCCCCTCAAGAAGATCCTTTTAAGACTGATGTCAAAGAGTGTACTGCCTATATTTTCTTCTAGAAATTTTATGGTTTCAGGTCTTACCTTCAAGTCTTTGATCCCTTTCGAGTTCATTTTTGTGTATGGCAAAACAGAATGGTCTATTTTCATTCTTTTGCATGTGGCTGTCCAGTTTTCCCAACACCGTTTATTGAAAAGACTTTCCTTTCTCCATTGTATATTCTTGGCTCCTTTGTCGAAGATTAGCTGTCCCCTTATTATCCTTTTTTTTTTTTTTGAAAGATTTTATTTTTTCCTTTTTCTCCCCAAAGCCCCCTGTTACATAGTTGTGTATTCTTCGTTGTGGGTTCTTCTAGTTGTGGCATGTGGGACACTGCCTCAGCGTGGTCTGATGAGCAGTGCCATGTCCGCGCCCAGGATTCGAACCAACGAAACACTGGGCCGCCTGCTGCGGAGTGTGCGAACTTAACCACTCGGCCACGGGGCCAGCCCCGCCCTTATTATCCTTTTTTTTTTTTTTTAAAGATTGGCACTTGAGCTAACGTCTGTTGCCAATCTTCTCTTTTTTTTCTTCTGCTTCTCCCCCAAGACCCCCAGTACACAGTTGTATATTCTAGTTGTGAGTGCCTTTGGTTGTGCTATGTGAGATGCCGCCTCACCATGGCCTGATGAGCGGTGCCATGTCCACACCCAGGATCCCAACCAGCAAAACCCTGGGCCACCAAAGAGAGCGTGCAAACTTAACCGCTCGCCACGAGGCCGACCCCTTATTATCCCTTTAATGTCTGTAAGGTAAATGGTCACGTTCCCTCTTTCATTCCTGATAATGGTAACTTGTGTCTCCTCTCTCTCTCTCTTTCTTCAGTCTGGCTAGAGGTTGATTACATTTATTGGTCTTTTCAAAGGATGAATTTTTGGTTTCATTGATTTTCTGTATTGTCTTTCTGTTTTATATTTCACTTATTTATGCGCATATTTTTGTTCTCTTTTTTCCACCTATTTTGAGTTTAATTTGCCATTCCTTTTCTAATTTGCTAAGGTGAAAACTTAGATATTGGATTTGAGACCATTCTTGTTTTCTTATATAATCAATTAACACTTTAAATGTCTCTCTATGTGCTACTTTAGCTGCATCCCACAGATTTTGATATGTGATGCTTTAAATAATTCAGTTCAAAAATATTTTCTAATTTTATTCATGATTTCTCTGATTCATGGGTTCAGAGAGGTGATTAATTTCCATCTGTTTGGTGCCTTTTTTGTTGTTGATTTCTAATTTAATTTGTTGGAGTCAGAGAACATACTATGTAAGGTTTTAGTCTCTGGAAATCTATTGAGACTTGTTCTATAGCCCTGCTATGGTCTAACTTGGTAGCCATTCCACGTGCATTTTAAAATGATGTGTATTCTGTGGTTGTTAAGTGTAGTGTTCTATAAACGTCAATTAGAGTGGTTGATATTTTCATTCAGAGATTCTCTAGCTTTACTGATTTTATTTCTCTAGTTGTTGTATCAGTCGCTGAAACTGATATGTGAAAGATTACAACCATGATTGTGTATTTGTCTGTTTCTCCTTTTAGTTCTGTAAGTTTTACTTTCATATATTTCTAAGCCTTTTATGAGGTGCATATACACGTATAATTCTTATATCTTCCTGATGTATTGACTTTTATTATTATGAAAAGGTTCTCCTTGTCTGTAGTAATGTGTGGTCCTGAAGTCTATATTTTGATGTTAATATAGCCACTCTAGCTTTCTTAATCTTACTATTTTACATGCCATACATTTTTCCAGCATTTTATGCTTATTATTTGAGACTTTGTATTTGTCCCTTATAGATAGCATATAGATAAGATTATTCTTGCTATTTTATTGAGTCTGATAAACTCTGATTTTTTTATTGGAGTTTTTATTCCATTTATATTTAAAGTTTTTTTTTGTAAGGAAGATTGTCCCTGAGCTAACATCTGTTGCCAATCTTCCTCTTTTTACTTGATGAAGATTGTCTCCAACCTAACATCTGTGCCAGTCTCCCTCTATTTTGTATGTGGGATGCTGCCACAGCATGGCTTGACAAGCAGTATATATGTCCATGCCCAGGATCTGAACTCACAACTCCAGGTCGCTGAAGTGGAGCATGTGAACTTAACCACTACACCACCAGGCCAGCCCCTAAAGCAATTTTTGATATTGGTTACTCAGCTCTGTCATATTGCTTTTTGGTTTTTATTTGTCTCATTTCTCTTTTCTTTCCCTCTTTGTTTCTCCTTTTCTACCTTCTTTTGTTTTCATCAGATATTTCCATTTTAATTCCTTAGTTAGAATTTTTAGCTCGATTTCTTTTTTTAAAAATGTGATAGTGTTTGTTTATTTGTTTGTTTCTTTATTTATTTGGTGAGGAAGATTGGTCCTGAGCTAAAATCTGTTGTCAATCTTCCTCTTTTTGCCTGAGGAAGGTTGTTGCTGAGCTAACATCTGTTCCAGTCTTCTATTTTGTATGTGGGACACTGCCCCAGCATGGCTTGATGAGTGATGTGTAAGTCTGCACCTGGGATCCGAACTCCCAAACACTAGGCTGCCGAAGTGGAGCATGCAAACTTAACCACTACGCCACCAGGCTGGCCTCCTTTGCTTTCTTTTTTAGTAGTTGCTCTAATGATTACAATACGCCTCTTAAATTCATCGCAATCTATTTAAAGTTAATACTTAAATACTTTAGGTAAGTTACAGGAACTTGAAACAGTATACTTTAGTAAATCCTCCTCTTTAGTGTTACTGGGCTCGTATACACACATTATGATTCATTAATATAATCTTATATATTTGGCTCTATAGATATATCTCTTACGGAAATTAAGAAAAAGAAAAAATATATAGTACCTTCTTTTTAATCAAATCTTTATAATTTCTGGTGCTCTCCATTCCTTCCTGTGGTTCCAACATTTTCCTTCAGACTAAAGAACTTACTTTAGCATTTCCTGTAGTTCATGTTGGCTGGCAAAAACTTCTTTCATTTTTTTTTAACCCCCCCAAAACAATCTTGTTCTCTTTCTTTTTAGAATGATTACTTTGATAGATATTCTATTCTAAGTTGACTTTTTTTCCCTTTAGTACTTTGAATATGTATTTCTTATATCTTTTGGATTCCACAATTTCTGAGGTCTGTTTTTGCTTCATATATTTTGAAGCTCTCTTATTACCTTCACAGAAATTAGGATTGTTATGTCCTCTTGATGAATTAATTCTTTTATTGTTGTGAAATGATTTTTATCCCTGGTAGTATTCTTTGCTCTGAAATCTACTTTGTCGTATATTAACAGTCATTCCAGCTTCTTTTAATTGCTGTTAGCATGATGTATCTCTTTCCATCCTTTTATGTTTAACTGATCTGTGTCTTTATATTTAAAGTGGGATTTTTGTAGACAGCATACAGTTGGATCCTGTTTTGTTTTTTAAACTGATCTGAGAATTTGTGCCTTTTATTTTGTATCTTTAGATTATTTACAGTTAATGTGATTGTTGTTCCTTCGAATACTTTCAGGCAAATCTTACCCTGGCCTTGGGTAGTTTTCTCACACGCATGCACTGACTACTACTCAGCTGAAGATCCAAGAAGATACTGCACAGATCTCTGGAATTCCTACTCTATGACATGCTCTCTGGTACTATGCTTTGCAAACTCTAGCTGTCTTGATCTTCTCAGACTTTAATCTTCATGTCCTCTACTCAGAGAACCTACCAAGCTCTACCTAGCTTATCCTTCCCTATGCTGCAGCCTAAAACCTCTCTCGCTCTCGTCATTAACGTGGACAATTGTAAGGCTCACTTCTTTTATTTCCAAACTTTTGGGAAACACTATTCTGTACTAAATCATGTCCATATTTTGTCTGAATTTTTAGTTGTTTCAGGTGGGAGGGTAAATCCAGTCTTTGTTACTCTATCTCAGTCAGAAGTGGAAGTCCTAGGCAGCATAATTTTAAGAGATAAAAACACTATGCATAAGCAGTCCAAGTTGTCAAGTCTCAGTCATTATATTTTTTTATTTACTTACTTTTTGAGATATAATTTATATACTATGAATTACACAAATCTTAACGTACAGTTTGATGAATTTTGCAATGCATAAACATAACAAAACATCACCCAGATCAAAATATAGAACATTTTTATTACCCTAGGAGGTTTCTTCACACCCCTTTCTGTTTAGAACCCGCCATTTCTGCCCTCCATAAGTAGCACTATTCTAACTTCTACCACCATAATTACTTATACTGTGTTTAAACTTTCTATGAATGGAATTGTATTTTATGTACCTTTTTGTGCATGGCATCTTTCACCCATAATGGTTTTGAGATTCATCTGTGTTGTTGTATGTATCAGTAATTCATTCATTTTTTTATTGCTATGTGCTATTCTAGTATATGTATATGTCATACCTTTTTATCCATTCTCCTGTTGAAGGTTATTTGGATTGTTTCCAGTTTGAGATTTTGTGAATAAAGTTATTATAAATATTCTTGTAGTCAGCCATTTATAATAATGTTTTTCTGGAAGAATCAAGAAAAGGTGCAGGAAAACTTTTTATTGAAATTACTAGTTGGTAGTAAGTTATGCCATTTAGAACCATTTAATCTTAAATATCTACTTATAGGACATTTCTGTGTGTCTCCATTACAATCATCATTTATATTGTACACAAATATGACCAAAATTATTACATATTTTGAACTGACTAATCTCCACAGAAAGGTTTTTAAATGATAACTTGTGCATACCATCATGGTAACTCTAATATAATCTGAGTTAATTAATAAAATTAATATTTTATTAGTACTATGGACTAACCTTTGCTGATCACTTATTAGGTACTGTTAATGTTAAAGATGTTTTATCTCAATAGCAATTGTAAGAAGTAGAAAATATTGTCCCCACTAGCCTGTGAAATAACTGAGACTGACATCTGTTTAGTGAGTTGTCCTAAATCACACAGTTAATAAACAGTGTTTCTGGAATTTGAATTCAAATTGTTCTGGCTTCAGAGGCTGAGATTTCTTTATCAAACCAGAATTACTGGCAGGTGCTGCTGGAATAAGAGGAATAGCTAATTTATATGTGTTAGTTGAACATTCCTGCTTATTAGCTGATCCTATCATTATGGTTTTTGATTACCGAGTTAGTACGTTTAAATACAGAATACATCATAATTCGAAATTCGTGTTTCAGCAATGGGGTTAAGTCAATAAAAAAGTTATACACTTGTTCACAAAGCAGTTATTTTTAGTGGTTCAAAGCTTGTGATATATTGATGCTAGTCTTGTGATACCTTTTATATATCTTCAAGTCAGGCTATCTCCACCTAAATCAATCTCGATGATGACATCTTCAGGCATCGTCATCACACCCACAGTGAGTCCCTCTTAACCAAATAATTTTTTATGAGGAAAAGGCAATAAACCAATTTTATTCCTCATAGTCTCTTTAGTTTTATAAAAATGACTAATTTTGGCTCCTATGAAATTAAAGTTTCTCTATGCAAACCATTTAGTTGTAGTCTTGTTCTGTCAATTTAATTATTAGTTTATTATACCAATAATATAATAATCATGAAGGACAGATAGCAAGGTGAGCACACGCTAATTTCCTATGACACTAGCAGCATGATGATTCTGGAAATGGCAAATGAAGCTCTTGAGATGCAGGAAGTCCCTCACTAGCATGTAGTAGGATTAATTCATAAAGGCGTTTATTTCAACTGCACCTGTTAGTCAAAATGCCTTTCTCAGCATTGAAGCACATGTTTTCAAAGGTTATGGCTAGGCCATTTAAGTGTTTTCTGGGGGGGCAGGGACTTAAATTACAAGCGCCTGAGCTGACCTTGAAAAATAGACTCACACAAATAAATGCAATGTAAGTTGGTTTGAGCTTTAAGCCAAAAAGAAGTGATTAATAGTTCTGCGGATTGGTAAGCGAATAATTTCAGATCAAGTGTTTTAGGCGATGATCAAGCACTTAGAGCTGAATATAGTTGGGTGTGGATCATACGGTGAATTTAACAAGTGAATATAAATTTAGATTAAAAGAATAATATTTCAGTTGGTATTAAGGACCTTTCTTTCCAAAGAGAGAGAAAGGAGGGAAATAAGAGAAGGTAAAGAAGTTGGACATGACATGAAGAATCCTAGAAATGTAGACGAGGGTAGTGTGAACTAGTGGAGAGGAAGGTGAGCTGAAGAGTTAGGGCCACCGGATTTGCATGCTCTCGTTTGTCTTCTACCACTATGTGGCCCTAAGAATGTTGCATAACTCTTCTGACATCTAGTTTCCACATCCAAAAGAGGTTGTAGTAAATGAGGCCTAAAGACACTCTAAATCTGACCCAATGGCTCATTTTTCTACTTCTTGGGAATATAGATCAGATCTAATGTCATTGGGGATAAAGGAACACGTCTATTTCTCCAGTGTGTGGACTTTTTAAAAATTTTAGGCTTTTCCTGCATATGAGGCTAGAAAAAAACTAGAGGATCATTTCAACCGTGTCTTTGGGTCAAATTGATGAGCCTACTCCATCTACATGGTGGAAACTGGAGAGTGGGGTCTTATACTACCCAGCTTACTTTATAAGTTACAGTTGCAAAATTCTTAGAGCCATTTTGCCATTGACCTTGTGGAAACAGCCCTAATCTTAGTTAATATCCTCTGAATAAGCTATTCCTGGGCATTATGTAAGAAGTCCGTATTTAATTAAGAATATTTATAAGAAGAATATTTTAAAAATAATAGTTTTCCTTCGTTAGTGGATCTCAGATATACTGAAATTAAAATAAGCTTTCCATGTAAAGAGTTTCTTTTTATTTTTTACTTCTTTTAATCAAAATGGCAGATGTACTTCATTCATTGACTAAAAAAATATTTATTGAGAATCAATTAAGGACCAAACATTGTTCTAGGACAGAGAATATAGGAGTGAACTATTTAAGACAAGGTCCTAGCTCTCATAAAGTATACATGATAGTGTGGTTCATGTAATTTGTGAAAATAAAGAAATTAATAACATAGTCTTAAATAGTGCTAAGTGCAAAGAACAGCTAGTCACTAAATAGGAGTGTTGGCACTTTTAGATAAGAGCCATCAGAGAAAGATTCTCTGAGGAAGTGACTGTGAACTGAAAGCTGAGTGAAAAGAAGTGAGCTAGAGCAAGTTCAGCGTTCAAGACTTTCAAGCAGAGGATAGAGCAAGCACAAAGATCTGAGGATGGCGTAAGCTTGGTGTGTTTGGGGAGTGAGAGAAGGTCAAGATGGCTAGAGTATAATGAGCCAGTGGGGACCATAGCCCTCTGAAACTTAGTTAGTTGAGCTGTAAAATAGAGATTCTAACACTGCTCTTGCAGAGTTGTTAAGAGAACGGGAGCATACCTACTGTGTGCCAATGCCTGTGCTGTGAACTACAAATACAGGCTCTTGTTCAGTGCATGAAAAAGACCTGACTCATCTCCAGTATACAATTTTTATAATTATATGCAATTTTACTCTTGAATAGATGAACAGTTTGCAATATTTTTTCATGGGTTTTGTACAATGTATTTCTTAGATTTTTGAAGCAGTGTACAGCACTTCTGGTCAGAATTTTATGTGACTGGTCGTTTGCCAGTGAATGTGCCTTTATCTCTTTATGGCTGATCCTGACTTATAAGGTAATTATTGTTGAGACTGGTTGTAAAATCAAAGGCAGCTGCTCAGATTCTGAAAGTACCCTTGTCAAAGGAAGTTGCCATTTAGGAATATTCTTCCTGGAAAATTTAAAATGATATATGCGTAAGTATTTGAAGAATTGCAATGTATCCCAAGTCTATAGTAAAACAGAATTATATCCCGAGAGTTCATATCATTGTAGAGTATGTTATTTTAACACATTTGGAGTCACATTATATAAACCTAGAATCGTAATAGCTTAGAGGCAGAAGGTACTTTAGAGATTATCTAGTCTATTAATTTCACATTTCATAAACTATACTCCAAAGAAGATTTCACTGGATATTAAGAAGCATTACACACACACACACACACACAGCTGAAAAGCAGGGTTTTAAAATAAGTTTTGTGCCTTTATTTTCCTGTAGGACTTCTCAGAGCTTTAATATGTTAATACACGTCATCAATTCCCAAGTCAAGAATATAATTTATAGCATTTCTCAAACTTATTTAACCAATTATCCTATCCTCACTCCCAACCCATGAAACAGGTTTTAATATCTCATTTCACTAGCATTTCATGGAACATAATTTGGAAAAAGGTGACCTACTGTTAACTTTCTATGCAATGCAGGAATCTTCTTGTAAGCATCCTTTATGTGTGACTGTTAACTTTGGTTTGAATACTTCTAGTAATGGAGATCTTCCAACTCCGTATGTCCAGATCTTTCCTTATAACTAGTACCCACTACTTTAGTCCAGCTTTCTGTAGGTATAATGACAATGACTAACGTTTATGGAGCACTTATTATTGCTAGAAACTTTTAAAAAATGCTTTATTAGTACACTCAATAAAAACCCTATGAAGTAGGGTATTATTTTTATCCTCATTTACAGTTAAGGAATCTGGGCACATGGAAGATAAATATCTTGCCCGAGGATGTAGCTAGTAAATTGTGGGACCAAGATTCAAACAGAGGGCCTCTGGCTCCAGAGCCCAAGTACTTAACCACTATTGTGGGAAAAATCTAGTCTAGTCTAAAGCCTTCTGCATTTCTTTCAACAATGTAATTTAATACAATTCAATACAAATCAAACACTTCAAATTCATATCACTTGGATTTGACTTTTTCTTCTTTAAGCTTTATGTCCCAGGTCCAGCATTTCTCCACGTGACAGCATTGCTGTATCTTCCCAAACTCTTCTTTCTTTCAAGTTAATCATCTCCAGTTCTTTCACCTCTTGTTCAAAATGACGTATTTCCCCAATCTGCTCCCTAGTCTATTATTTTGGCTTGAAAAAATTTCTCTGAAGTTCTCTTTCTGATATTTTTGAATTAAAAATATCATATAATGTAAGCTAGATAGAGATGCTGCCCAGTAGTTCATGAACTTGTATTGACAGAACTCAGGTTTCCTCAGTTGTAAAGCTGGGGCTATAGTATGTATTTTACATATTGGCTGTGGGGATTAAATGGGATAATGTATATTTGGGGCATCGTTATTGGGTCTGACACAGGGTAGGCAGCACTATAAATGCTGATTCTTTCCTCTTTTCCTTTGATGATGCCAACCTTGTCCATACATGTGGGCTCCTGGCCAGGTTGCATTTCTACTCTACGTCTACCCATCATCCTTTCTAGTTCAATGTCTTTCCTGGAAGATGAATGCATTACTTTATCTTTTGCTGAGAAATTCCTTCTCTTTATAATGACCTTTCTTTCATCTTGTTCCCAAAAGATGGGGGACCCAAATTCTCACTATGTATAGGCTGAATAATGACCCCCCCAAAAGATGTCCACATCATATTCTTCAGAACCTATGAAAATATTACCTTATATGACAAAAGGGACTTTGCATGTGATTAAATTTAGGATCTTGAGATTGAGAGATTATTGTGGGTTATCTGAGTGAGTCCAATGTAATCACAAGGGCCCTTAAAAGAGAAAGGCAGTAAAGTTAAAGTCCAAAAGACGATGTATGTATGCAAGCAGAGCTCAAAAATTAGAGTGACATGCATTGAAGATGGAAGAAGGAGCTGTGAGCCAAGGAAGGTAGGCAGCCTCCAGAAGCTGGAAAAGGCAAGGAAATGTATTCTCCTTCTCCATGAGGAAGGCATCCCTGTGGTCATATCTTAGACTTTGACTTCCGGAGGTATAAAATGATAAAGTGTGTTAATCCACTCAGCTTGTGGTAATTGTTTACAACAGTAGTAAGAAATTTACACACTGTATGACTATGTAGCAATTAACTTTTCTAAGGCACAGTTTCCTATCAGACTTGCTTCAAAGTTTGGATGTAATGCATGGGAAAACCCTCTACAAAGTGCCTTTAACATAATAAACACTTAATAAGTGTTAGTAGCAGTAATAGAGGGAATAGTGAGAGTGTTAAACACTTTTACTGTTAGTTAGACCCTGTATTTAAGCCCAGTATCACCAAAATTTTGAGATCAGTCTTGTACTTGCCTGATTCAGGGGTCTGTATGTAGCATTCTTATGGCTTCTGGCTTCATTCATTAAAAGTATTGTTCATATGTTATGTCGTTGCTTAAGAGACTCTAATAATTTTCCCCATCACAATTAAAATAATATTTGAACATGGAGTATTGTTTACAAGGCCCTACAGAATCTGGCCTCTGTCTGTCTCTAGAGCCACTATCAGTGCTCTGTGCTCCCACTACTCTGGACCTCCTCACCTCAGGGACTTTCATTTAGTATTTCTTCTGCCTTGAGTGTAGGACTGACTTCTTCTGATCATTCAGGTCGGCCCAAATATCTCATCTTCAGCAAGGCCTTCTCCTCATGTTGCCCAGCAACTAGGTGCTCTCTCTCATATCCTCATCTCTTTGACTTCATCGTACTTATCTTTATGTCAAATTATAGTATTTCTGCCTGTGTTTACATGGTCACTATCTATCTCCCCTGCTTTATTCATGGTGTAGGCTCCATGAATGCAGAACTGTCTAGCTTGTTCACTACTGTGCGTTCAATATACTTTGCTAGACACCTGGGGTAGCCAAAAATGAATAAAGCATGGGTAGTAGCTTCTAGTTCTTGTGGCAGTTCCACTCTATTGAATACCAGGTTTCCTGATGGCAGTCACTCTCTGTGCATGACCTAAGAGCAACTCTCCTGCCTGTTGATGGTTGAGATCTCTCAGCTCAGCTGAAAAATCCTAATGTGGCTCTACATAATCTCCAACTCCCGGCTTTTCACTTTAAGTTATCTTCAGTTTCTTAAGCCATAGATCTTAAGAGCTAAAATTCCAGCTACCGTGCTCTTGGCAATATCTCTCACTCCAAGTTTCCTGTTGACTGTTCACAACTCAAATGTCTGTCCACTTCAGATAATCTGAATCAGTTCTGCTGTTTAAAATATTTTGGGGATAGTTGTCCTACAGTTTACAATATTCATCTTTACTTGTCGTTGTCTATATTCAGATATTATTATGCCACCATTTCACATGCAGTATAAGAATCTTATGATGATATACTTCCAAGCTCTCTCTTTGATCCTTTTCACTGTTGTTGTCATACATTTTCCTTTTACTTGTTTTATAAACCCCATGAAAGAATATAAAAGTTATTGCTTTAGAAAGTTAATTATTTTTGTGGCAATTAAAAATAAGAAAAAAATCTTTTATTTACTTTTGTTGTTCTATTTTCAGGGATCTTCATTTCTTTGTGTAGGTCCAAGTTTCAATCTGATATTGCACTCTTTCGGCCAGAAGAACATCCTTTAATATCTCTTTTAGTGCAAGTCTGTTAGCAATGCAATATCTCTAAGATTTTGTTTTTCTGAAATGCTCATTTCTGGAAAGATTTTTATTGGGTTTAGGATTCTGGGTTGACAGGGTTTTTTCTTTCAGCAATTTGAAGATGTCACTCCGTTGTCTTTGTCTTTGCCTTTGCATTTTTGCTGACAAGAAGTCTGCTCTATTCTTATCTTTGATTTTTTGTTTGTAATATGTCCTTCTTTTTTCCTTAGCTGTCTTCAAGATTTTCTCTTTGTCTATACTGCACTGCAGTTTGAATATCATGTGTGCTGTGTCTGTGTGTTTTGTTTTATTTTTATTTTGTTTTGTTTTGAATTTGATCCTTCTTGCAGTTCTCTAAGTTTCTTGGGTTTGTGGTTGGATGTAATTCATAATGTTTGAAAAATTCTTTGCTTTTGTCTCTTCAAATATTTATTCTATTCTGTTCTCTCTCATTCACTCTGTGACTGCAGGTACACATATATTAGACCACTTGGTATCGTCCAACGCTTTGATGCTCTGTTTTATATTTTTTCACTCTTTTTCCTTCTTTTTTGCTTCACTGAGGACAATTTATATTAATCTGTCTTTAGGTTCAATGGTTCTTTCTTAAGTCATGTCAAGTCTATTGCTAAGCCTGTCAGAGTAATGCCCTGACACAATGCTCTCCATTTCTAGCATTTCCACTTGATTTTGCTGGCAGTTCCCATCTTTTTCTCTAAAAATCCTCATCTATTTATGCATGATATTTTCCTTTCCCACTTTAACTTTTAACCTACTAATCAGTTATGTTACAGTCCTAATGTGATGGTTCAAACATCTGGGTCATCTCTGACACTGGTTCTATTTATAGATTTCATCTCTTGACAATAGTTGGGTTTTTCCTTCCTTGTTGGTATTATAATTTTTATTGAATGTAAAACATCAGGTATAAAACAGTTGAAACTGAGGTAAATATCATCTGGGCACCTGTGCTCTTCTTGTGTGTCAGGTCAAGGATGAGGGAATTGAGTCAATCTAGTTAGAAGTTGTTCTGAACTTAGTGGTCTTAATCTGTTCAGGTTGCTATAACAGAAACGCCATAAAACTGGGTGACTTATAAATGACAGAAATTTATTTATCATAATTCTGGAGGCTGAGAAGTTCAAGATCAAAGTATGAGCAGATTTGATGTAGGTGAGAGCCCACTTCCTAATTCGTAGTCAGTCTTTTTTCACTGTGTCCTCACATGGCTGACATGGCAGTGGAACTCTCTGGGGTCTCTTTTATAAGGGCACTAATCCCGTTCAGGAGGGCTCTGCCCTCATGACCAAATCACCTCCCAAAGGCTCCACCTCCAACACCATCACTTTGGGGATTAGGATTTCAATGTAGGAATTTTGAGAGGAAACAAACATTCAGTCCATAGATGTTTTCTTTTTCTCTTATTTTGGTGAGGAAGATTGTCCCTGAGCTAACATCTGTGCCAGACTTCCTCTATTTTGTATGTGGGATGCCCTCACAGCGTGGCTTGGTGAGCGGTGTGTAGGTTCTGCACCCAGGATCTGAACCCATGAACCCTGGGCCGCCAAAGCAAAGTGCGCAAACTTGACCACTATGCCAATGGGCCAGCCCTGGGTTTTTTTTTTCAGTGCATCATAGGCTTCAAATTCTTCTAGTGGTGGGCTACCATTCTTTGTACTCAGAGTGAGAGCTGTGATGCCAGAGGGCATTCTAAAGGCTTGTACTCCACTCTTAGCTGACACCATTCCTGCACACTTACATGGAGTTTTTCTCCACATTGTGGCCCCTCACCCAGAGTAGACTGCTGTTGTTTGTCACTGGGGATGGCAATGGATTTCTGTCGTCCTGGTCTTAGCTTGGCCTTGTGCACCTGGGCCTTGGGTTTGGGTTTTCTCAGTATTCCTGCCTCTTCTCCCCATGGCAGTCAAAGTCTGCCATATTTCTGTGGTTAGTCTTGGGCAAAGTTTTCTGCCCTTTCCTAAGTGTTAACAGATCACCTCAGCTTGATACTGGAATAGGATCCTTGTGGCTATATGCTTTTCTGCCCCTCCTCCAACCATAGAGAGATTTTTTTCTACTTTAGCCTCAGCCACGATGAGTCCTATTCTGCTCCTTAATGACAATGGGTTTTTCTCCCTCTTCCTTAGTGGCTTCAAGACTTTGGCTTCCAGTGAGAGAAGGGGCCAGGCAGCTGCTAAATGTCTCCAGGTCTGTTATGCTGAGAGGTTCTCTCTCTGAACTGCTCTGCTCCATTTTTTCTCATGAGCACCTTGTGGAAGTTCATGGGGAAAAAAAGTCTGCTAGTGAGTAAAACAGGAAACCAACAGTGTCTAGAGGCCTCAGTTCTTCTAGGCAGACATGTTAGCTTATATGGTTCAACAATTTGTGAAAATTGTAGCTGATTTCCTCTAACCCACTTGTTTGGTGACCACCTCTCACTCCCAGGGTCTGCCACAAGTGAAGCAGTCCACATGCTCTCTTTCTCTAAGGAGAAGCTTGTCCCTTTTGGAATTCAGCTGACTTGGTTGCCCCACCTATCAATTCTTTCATTATTTACCTAAAGCTATGATTTTGTAGTTTCTAGCTTTTTAACATTGTTAAGGATTTAGCAACACCTTTTCCAGCTTTCTGCATACTAAGCAGAAGGAGGGAAACCCAGCCAGTTTGAAGGTTGGTTCTACCGTCATGAAATCACTCCTCCTCGTTCATGGTGCTGGCTTCTTTTCCTCAGGGGCTTTTTCTAGGTCTTACGTGTACCACGTCAGCTACTTTCACAGCTGAGAATGCTCCTATTCTAAAGAGATAGGGCTCACTGGTCACCACGCAAGATTGTAGTTTCCCATTTGAAGGATGCCTTCAGCTTGCAGCTGGCAGGAGAGAGACAACGCAGTGGTTAGACAGTTGTAATGTGCTTCTTTCTTCTTCAGACTCCCTTCGCTGATTCATTATTCAGCTGTTCAAAGTCAGTGGTTTTTCATAATCATGTCATCACAGGTTTAACAGAGCAAAATATTCTGTTAAAAGAAAAAAAAACATATACATTAAAGGATGACAGATATGATTCTCAGTAAGGGAAAAGTGGTGCTTAATAGTGGAATATAGCAATTTTAAGGATTTTTTTTAGAAAAAGATTGGTCGTGATTATATGATTTTTAAAAGCATTTTTTAAAATTATTAATTTTGTTGTTAAGACTAGGAGTTGGTGTTCAGTAGAGAAAGCCAAATTTAGGAACAATGTAAGCCAGGTTTGGGGCAGAGTCACTGTAAGTTCGGAGGTAACAGGTAAAGATAAATCTAATACACCTCACAAAGGATAGATTTTAAAGTAATAATTTAGAAGCATTAACCAGAAAAACAGTCTTTCTTTGACTAGGAAGGAATTAAAAGAAGGCAAAGACTGCAAATGAAGACTGCTTTTATTGCAAAAGTACACAGAGAGAAACTCATCCCTTGAGAGGTGTTCCCCAACTGTATGAAAGGATTGTGTGGAACAAAGGAGCCTTAATAATAATGAGCAGTAATCGGCTCTTACAGCTGACCTTTCCCAGAAAATCCCCTCAGGACTTAACGCACGTTGAATAGTACACTAACGTGAAATAGTAAAGAGGATTGTTAGGCATAGAAAGTATTTCAGATACTGGCAGGATCCATAAAGTGTCACAGAGAGAATTTTTAAAGGCTGTCCAGGGATTATGAAGCAAAATAATGCCTTTAAGTGTTAGGTAGGTAACATCAAGGAGTGAAGCTGGCCTGCTATAAGGCAATAGGAAGTGATGAGGTTTGAGTGCCCTGTGTAAAGATTTTCAAATATAAATTGTTTTAGTAATTGTTTCAGCCAAATTAAATAAACCTGTATGTTTTAGGTCCCCCTTCCGCATAATGCCCCCAACAATGACATTTTACCAGTAAGGTAACGAAAATGGTCAGTTTTATAACTTGAATCTATGTGTCTTACTATGTTACACAGCCAACCCTTATGTGACATATTTACTTACCAGCTAGAAATTGAGTCTAAATCCTAAGATCTCTCTAGACATCTTTGCAGCTCAGAGTACAGCAGTGCCCCCAAATCTCTCCTGGATTTAATAAATTATCAAAACCCTACTCAGGTAGAACTCTTCAAATCGGAACAGAGTTCATCATCTAAAGGAGGCTTATCTGGCTCACGTCGGATCTATAGACTAGGCAACAAGTTCCCCCTTGCTGGGCTAAGTTAGATGGTTAAGAGGAAAGTTGAGTGAAGCAAAGGTAAATCTTTTCTCTCTTCTTGTTCTTTGGAAAACATTGGCCCAAGAGGACACGTTTTATCTAACAAGTGTTGTTGTTCAACATGCTGTAGAAAGATGGAGAATATGACTGGCTTCCTGATTTGGCAGATAGCAGCACACATTTCTATCTATAGGAAGAAAAGCAGCTAATATCAAGTAAAATAAGGTGTAGAGAAGAAAATGGTTACAAGTAGCCAAACGGGGTCAGTTCTAAGGCCAGTAGGAACAGAATATTTTGTGCTATCTTCTGGGAGACTAAACACAATTCCTGGATTTGAGGAGGTGTGTGAGACTGAAAACTGTTTATTAGAATCACAATTCTGATTGATACATTGAAGGAAGGTGAACTATTTGCCTCATTTGTTGTGACCAGTATCTGAGAATTCAAAACTCGTGGGCTGCTTTTATTATCTACAGAGTAAATACAAGATTGTTTCTTAGGGCTTCAGCTGCGTGAATTCCAAGAGTTTAAAAGTAATCGAGAGTTGTATAGTGGGAAATCCTTACAGATTTTCTGATATTTTTCTTAATTGAGATCCATGAATACACAGGATCACATGATTAATGGATCACTCTGATTTAGTTCTTGGGCGTGTGAGTTGATTTTTGTAGTCATAAAATGTAATTCTATTATTTGATATGGTTGAGTTTTAAAGCTTATTATTTGTACCCCTTTTGAAGCTCTCCTCAAAATTCTTACAAGAACTTTCTATGTTGACTTAACTTGGTTTTAACGTAATGTTAGTTAAACATGTTCAAACATAAAATAGATCAAATCCCAAATGCTAATACCTCTTATACAAACATAAAATCCACATAAATGTACTGATTCAATATATTAAAAAAACATGAACATAATAAAATTTAAACAAAAAATATAATAAGATAAGTGATGTTGCTTTGCTGACATGATATTTCTGGTTGAAATGTGAGTAGAGTGCTGATTGCATTATAGTCCAGCATCTTATACTCCTGTGTACACTGTGTTGACTCAATTTCCCATAGCTCTTCCCACCCCAAACTGAAATTTATCTATCGTGCTTCACAGAGCCCTCAGCATCTGTTCACACTCTGCAGTTTGAGAAAGTCTGGCACACAGGCTATGGTACTCGCTCAATGCTTTACCCTGATTGTGACACATTTGAAAAGATCCCATGTAAATAAATGAAGAGGGAAAAAATAAAGCAAATATAGATCTAGCTTGCACTTCTGAAAAAGCAAAACGTTGCAACAATAAGAATGCTTAAGGAAACTTTCATTATTAATAAAGAATTTTTCTCATGGGAGTCAAACCATTGAAATGATTCCATTCCTCCCCTCTCCGCACTAGTTGTTATTATTTTTTCCTGTAATCATTTTGCTAGTTCTTAGAGAAGGGTCTCATGAGAAGCTGCTCTGAAGTACTTTTTCAGTCACTCAGAGTCCATGCCCAGTGGGAAGTGCTGGCAGCCATTTTGGTGAAAGAACAAACCATTGTTAGAGAGGAAGGCTGAGGTCAGGGGGCAGGTTCCAAGCCCACATTGATTGTTCAGTCTGAGAAAGATATCCCAGGGAAATCACTTTTAAATTTTGTGAGTTGGGAAGAACAACAGCTTGAGGTATTGCCTTAATTTCTCTCTTTGTATTACTCCAGCTTCGGTTGAGGTTATAGCCAGTTGGGGAGTAAAGACTGCTTATCCCTAACTTGTAACGCTTCCCAAGAATTGGGCTGAAGGACTATACACTTAGCACTTTTACTCTTTCATCCATGCAGTGGATTTTTGAGAAGGCAGCTCCTCCCAAAATCAACCTTTGTGTTAGGTGTCATGACTATTAATCAGGAAATCGAGGTCTATTCTGACTGATTCCCACTCTGTGACTTTTGGCTAAATATCCTGCCCAAGATCAAGCCTGGAGACCCTCTAGGCTGAATATTGTTACATCCTTTCTTAAATAATGTTAAAATGCCTTCCAGAATATAGAATATGATAGATTTCTTTCTATGTCTTTGAAGGTTTGTGGGGGGTTTTGACAATTTTATGGCTATTTGGCAAATAAGCAGAATGGTGATCCCTGATCCTTAAAATTTGTACTTGTTTTGCAATCGTAGAAGTCAAAATTATACAGCCCATAAATTTTAAGATGAACTTAAACATAGATATTTCTCTTCTATAATATTCAGTATAGTCAAACATATTTTTTACGTGTTTCAGCTTATCATTTTTATTATCATATTACCATCTATTTATTAAAATGCACTTGGTACGGTACACTAGGAAGAAAAGATACATGTTCCTTCAAATAGAAAGCTATCAGAAGTGAGAAAAGCTCTATTTATGTAGAATTTGGCATAGCAATTTTCACAGAGATATGCTTTCCTTACTTCTGAAAAGCTTCTTGAGAACATTCTCCTCTGAATAAATCCCTTTTAAGAGAAGAGCTGGTTGTCTTTGAACAAACCCTGCAGAGTGGTCTTTATTTTAAAATGTGTTGTCCCAGAATTGAAAACATAAATATATGAACCTTAAATTCAAAGTATTTCTTGGACAGCAAGATTTTTAATTTAATCGCTATATGGACTGAAACAATGCCGATATCTGAACTAAATTAAATATCAACCCTGGAATGTCTGAAAATATGCTCTGCTACTGCTGCCTTCGTCATCTAGGGTTAGTCTCATTGTTCTAAATCATCCTTTGTTACTAAAGAGAAACCTAATCAGTGGATCTGCTGGGTTAAAGAGGATGTGTACTTATCAAATTGTACATGGAGGTGTTGCCGAGGATAAACCCACTGCTGATATAAATTAAAAAAAAAAAACACTTCACATGCAAAAGAGGGACAATGATATAATAAGTTTTTGTTTATTTATCATACTTGAGATTAACTCTCAAGTGAGACTTTCTTTAAAAATTGCATTAATGAGCAAGAACCATATGGCTTGAGATGGAGATATTGCAAGAGTGGCATAAATCCAGCTGTCCATTTGCAGCACATAAGCATATTTTATTTGCTGTTTAATTGTCTCTAGTAAAAGAATTTGCTTATGTAAGTATACACAAAATATTTCATTTTCTTTTTATATGGTTAATAATGGATATTCCATCATCATTATTATTTCATATTTACACAACACCTTTCCTTTGAGTAATTCATATAATTTATAACCAAATCACAAGATCATTTATGTAAATATTTTGCATGCCTATTTAACAACCTTGAAGCTTGCCATGTGTTCACATTCATGGAGTCAGAAATAATTTATTGGGGGTCAGTTATACTGAAATGGATTTTATTGATTTAATTTTCTGTTTACTCAAGCTGTGAAATTGGGGTGTGAAGGAAGAGGGGCTAACTAAGGGGGAAAAATGTAACATGTCAACCTCAATTTTCTGCCAATTGTATGAAATAAAGCTGTTGGGGAGGGGGGCAAAAGGAAGAGAAATTAGGAAACATATTTTTTTAATTTGCTCTGAGTGAATATAATGAATTAATATAACACCTTTCTTACTTTTAAAATCCTCAAATATTTTAATTTTTTTTCAACTACCTTTTAAACCCAGGTATTAATAACATTATTTCTTATTCTGTACACATGTAAAAATCTTTTATTGAGGGCCACTGTGTGTCAGATACTTTTTTAGACCTTGGTATTTGCCCTTACATCAGAACAAGTGTTACCTCAGAATTCACAAGATCTCAGTCCATAGATGGAATCTGATCCATAAAATATGTATGGTTTGGTTTGCAGAGTACTTTATAAACTTTTTTGAGTTAGATGCAATGTTTAAAAATTGGGATATTGCACACAACAATCTAGATTTGAGGCTTATTTCAGCAAATCTGAAGGTTTGAGATTACCAGGTTTCTTCACAGCAATGGTTTGCTGGGGCCTGGTAGTCTGGCCCCTTTTTATATGAACCCAGCTGCTTTAGCTGTCCACCTCTCCCACCACTCCCTAACTGGACGTAGTTAAAAGAACATCATGTTTGAGGTGAAGGAAGAGGAAAGAGCAGGAGATTAAGCTAGGGAAGTAAACAGGGACCAAACCTTGATGAATATGAAAGAGTTTGAACTTCATTTTGTGGACAATGGAAAGCCTTTGAGAGACTGTAAGTAAGGAATTATGGTGATTTTATATGTGTTTTAGAAAAAACACTCTGATAATAGCATGAAAGGTGGATGGAGAGATTAAGACTGGATGGAGAGAGACTAGGTAAAGAACCTATTGCAACAATATGGAAGAATGATGATAATTTGAATAGAAAGCCAAATGGACAGGCTTTTATGTTAAACTAGATATAAGGAATGAGAGGTCAGATTCTAGGATGAATGTCATATTTTCCTTATGAGATTAAGTGGATGGTGATGCCACTAACCAAGTTGGAGAAGAGGTGAAGAGAAGAGGAAGTGACTTAGTTTTGACTATCTTGAGGTTAAGGTATTTGTGGGACATCCAGATGTAAATACACTGCAGGCAGATGGATTCACGACTGAAGCACTTGGGAGTGGAGGGCACTGATACATAGGTTGGAGTTAATACACTAGTGGAGGACGAAAGCAGGCGGAAAGCCACTACAGAATCTTATGGAACACCAAAGAGAGAGTGGTGAAATATAATTTTTAAAAAAACATTTTTAAAAGGAAGAATTGCTTAAAAGATTAGAAATCAAGCATAATCAAGTGTTCACTGGATTTGGCAATTGGATAAGAACAGTTTGGTAAAGTAAAAGGAGAAGTCTGATTACAGTGTGTGTTAAAGAATAAAAAGAGGGGCTGGCCCAGTGGCACAGTGGTTAAGTGTGCACGGGGTTCACCAGTTCGGATCCCAGGTGTGGACATGGCACCGCTTGGCAAGCCATGCTGTGGTAGGCGTCCCACATATAAAGTGGAGGAAGATGGGCACGGATGTTAGCTCAGGGCCAGTCTTCCTCAGAAAAAAGAGGAGGATTGGCAGCAGATGTTAGCTCAGGGCTAATCTTCCTCAAATAAATAAATAAATAAATAAATAAATAAATAAATAAAATGAAGTTGAGAAAATGTAGACTAAATGTCCATTTCCAGTAATATAGCACATTAAATAAATTGGAAACTCATGTCCCCAAACCTTTTGGGAAGTTTAGATTAAAAAAATAGTAATTATTATCCTAAATGTATAATTGGGCACTTAAAAAAGTAAAGGTAACCCCCAGGGCCAAAAACAAGAAGGTAATTAAAAATTAAAGTGGTAAGATGGTGCAGCAGATGCTATGAGATTTTTGTTAATCTTGTTGACTAAGGGGCTTGGCATTTAATGCTCCTAAAGGGACAGGTGATAAGGACTTGGGCCCAACAAGATGCTATCTGACATTGAGAACTCCCACAGAAAGCTGAACCCTTGAAGGACTAACAGTCAAAGAACCTTCTGGAAAAAATGCTACCCATTAGCACAAAGAAATGTTGTGCCTTTGTCTAGACATTTATAGAAAAACATCCTTCCCTAAGACTTTATAACCACAGACCCATCTTCATATAAATTTGGAGTTCTAATTTGTACTTTCTACATTGGTGAAGAATGCCAAACCTTGACATTAATATAAAAAAGTAGTCACAACCTTGTAAAACCTCTTGGCATTAAGCCATATCATGCACAAAATTCTACTGGATGATATATGTTCAATCTAAGACTTATAGAATAGCATCAATAAAGTTTCAGCTAATATATGCTCAAAATCCAAATTTTAAAAATACGTGTGGAAACAATCCACCAGGAGTAGGAGTCAGCAAATATGACGAACAACAAGAGGAAACCATTATAACCTTCACATAATGGAACTATTGAATTGAGACCATAAAATAAGTATGTTACCAATAACTACAGCATAAGGAAAGAACATCATGGTATCAAAAAGAGAAGTTAGAATAAATACAGAACTTCTAGAAATGGAAAATAAAGTTATTAACTTGAAAACTAGTCAGTGCGTGAGTTAAACGTTAGATTAGACAGTTGAAGAAGGTGTAAGAGAACTAGAAGATAGACTTGAGGAGATTACTCACAGTGCGGCACACAGAGATAGAGAGAAGGGGAATACGGACAGGAAGTTCAGAGCCACGTGGGATATGATGTGGAGTCTGAACATCTCTCTGATTGGAGTTCTAAAAGATGAGAGCAGAGTGAAGGTGAGTGAGGGACCATTTAAAGGAATAATGGCTGAAAATTTGCTAGGATTATTAAAAACATGAATTTTCAGATTCAACAAGCACAATAAATGCCAAACATGATAAATAAAATCAAGTCTTTACCTAAATATATCACAATAAAAATGTGGAACAATTGAAAAGAGAATGTCTTATAAGTATTTGGAGACAAAGTGATATTACCTACGATAGAAAGAAAATTAGGCTGATAGTATTCATTTCTGTAGCAATAGAAGCCAGAATATACTACTATATTCAAAGGTTAGGGATAAAACAAATGCCAATCTATAATTCTATACCAAACTAAACTATCATTCAAGATGGAGGGTCAAATGACAATATCTAACTAAAAGAAACCAAACTTTCAAAAAGTTTGACAAAGACAGAGTCTGGATAAGAACAAAAGGGGATAATAGGGTCTGAGAATAAGCGTTAAGTTTGGAGAAACTTGATAATGTTGATAGAATGAATTAAAGAAAGAAGATAGTAAACTATAATAGATAAGGCAAGATTGAGAGAGAGAGAGGGTAATTGTCAGAATAATGTGGAAAGGTTATGAGGCAGGGTGGGATCAAAATTATGAGAGAGTTAGAATGGATGCATTCATTGGTATGCAAGTGAAGCAAAAGCAACTTTGAGAAACTGAGGGGGCCAAAAGGAAGCAGAGAGAACTGATCCCAAACCAGTAGCATAACAGATAAGGAATGCTGAGAACCCAACTGAAGTCTCAAATAATGAATTTCTTAGAGCACTACTCCTACTGTTTCTGTTTTTGAAATAAGGAAGAATTATATTTCTAAAACCACAGCAGTTTCTGAGTTTTTGAGTGAAAGTTAAAGTCTATCTTTGAGGGAGAATCTTTGGTGAGATTTTTAGTCATGTAGTCCTGCCTCTGGCTTTGGAAATCTAAAATCAGTGATTCCAAAAGAAGATGCTTTAATATGGAGTGTTAAACCGTTCATACAGTTATATGAAATATTATTCATTTTTAAAGTTGGCAAATATTGTAATATTAGCTTATTTTTGCTTTCTTTGGTAAGGCTTAGATACTGGCTGGGATGCTTGATTTTGAGAAAAACCACAGAAACAGGGAGACTCAGATTAGTCTCTGGAGAGCGCAGGCCCAAAGGCTAGGGTGGCAGGTTGGAGTACAGAAGAGAGATGGTTTTGATGGAATTTTCCATGTAAGGTATAATAAAGACACATTTAGGGCAGTGAATTTTTTGGCAGAGGTATGTCATATTTAGTTTTAAAATTTCCTTTTCCACTTTGTTTTCATTCCTACATCTTATTGTCTATCTACATATGCTTGGGAGATAAAAGCAAGTGACCTATGTGCAGGCATTGGAACCAAGATGAACTAAAGAGAGAAGAGCTTCTTTGAGAAGCATTACAGGACGACCAGAGGTGATGGGGGTTGGAGGCTCCCCAGAGCATTGATCTGGAGCAAGAAATCTATTGAGGATGGCTTTAGAGAGAAAACAGACTTCCTGTTGAACAGGGTTCAATTTGAATTATGACTGATTTGGATATTGGAGGAAAGAATTATTTTAGAAAACTAGATGCTTGAGATCAGAGATTTCAGTATCATCTTTCAAACTGTCTCTCCATTTTCATTAAAACTATAATTTTTCACATCCAGAAGACTTAGAATGCCTAGTGTACTCTTTGCAGTAAATTTTTGTTGATGCTTAACAAACTTCCTTAGGTTGTTCTTAATTGTATCCTCTCAAATCATTTCATCACTGCTAGAGTAAGCCTCTGGGAGGAAAGAAATACGTCTACTCACCTTTTAGCCCTCTTCAATGTCGCTACCAATACCAGAGTTCAAACCTTGAATCAAAGTCTGCTTTTTACATTATACGTTATTGCTTCTCAATTGGTTTGTTTTCCAAAACTCCCGACAACTGCTTCCACTTTCTTTGTGCAAGGTGATCTCTAGCTTTCTCAGCCACAGAAATCCTCACTCTCCTGAGCATTGCCCCTCATTTATCTTCTAATACCATCTATTCATTTTCACCTTGTTACCTTGCTCTTCCTTTCCTGTTGTCTGGAATTCTCTTCCCTGATTATTCCATTCCTACAATTCACTTACAACTAAATTCCCACATCCTTCTCACCTACTAAATATCATATATCTCCAATCTTGGACTTTAGGGAGGAAAAATATCTTAGTGCTTTATTCGCATTTCTCACCATACTGGCACTTACTAAAAACCCAAATGTATTAAATATTTAATAACTATTTGTTGAGTTGAATCCATATAATATCCACCTAGGCAAGTTTGCATTCTTTACTCTGTAAATAAAGAAAAGATAGCATTGGAAAGTACTAATATGATTGGACTCATAGTATCCATATTTACAATCTCAGCTATAGGCACTGGAACTAATAGATCAGTGTCCTTTTTTATTCTAAACTCTCAGGAGCTTGACTAAAGGAGTTTAAATTATACCAGTGGATTTCAATGGAATCAAATATTTGGAGTAACAAAACTGAAACCATGAAATGAATTTTTGCCTTAATCGACTTCCTTGTTCAACATTGTCTTTCAACAATAGTTTTGACTCGTAGTTAAAATGGCAATTGAATAACGTAACTGTGAATTTCATTAGGATTTTTGTGTATTTCTCTTAAAAGATATATATAATTTGTGCATACATTTATCCAGTACCCATCTACCTGATATATCATCTTTAGCAAGAGTTTAATCTTAGATGGTTTTTTCCTTATAAATCATGTTTATTTGAGGTCCTTCTGCCCAGTATCCTTCTACTTTCTTTCCACCTCTCTTGGGTTATTTCCATTGCATCAAAATCTTCCCATTTTCAAGTTTCAAATTAATTCTTTCCTCCATCAAGCCCAGAGTGCTGCCTCCCACTCCTGTAGATTTCTCACTCACTGATTCTACATCCCTGTAGTCTGAATCATGCAATTCAATTCCAGCTGCATAGTATTTTACATAGTTCTTTACTTGCTGTATCAATATATCTGCTTTCGTTTTTTGTCTTATACATTGTATGTACTTCTAAAATTTATACTTAGTTTGTATCCCTCACTTTTTTAATCTAAATCAAAAGAATGTGTGCAGTAAAAATCTTGTCAGCTGATTGATTATTAATTAGTATATTCTTAGATAATACAAATGAAATTTACTGTTGGTCAATGTTGAAAGTAAATAGGAAGGTAGTGATGCTGCTAGGAAACAAAAAAAGGTGTCATTATTCTGTCATTATTACAGTGCCACGTGTAAATTATAGCATTTAATCTGAAAGAAAAACAGTTGGTGATAATGATACAACCCAGAAAAAATTACTCATGTCCACTTGTGAAAATTTCTATTATTTATCATATATTTTTTGTTATATAGACACTAGTATTTAATTTACCATTTATTCATAAGTGATGAGCTTTCTTTTAACCCCTCTATTGATACAAGTTATGGTATTGATTTCTCCAAATAGCCTAATGGTCTATTTGAATTACTGGCAAACTCTACTGATCTTGTCTTATTCTGTTTACAAGCCTCTTTTTAATCAATCTTCCAGATACTCAGCAGTCAGAAAGATTGTTACCAATCTCAGTTTAAAGGGATTTATGCTATTCAATGCCTAGCTGTAAAATGTCAAAGACAAATTTGAGTGCAGAGTTTGGTGAAGGCAGGTCAATATTATTGTGTTTAAAAAGAGATTACTTGAAATACAATGCATATGACTATGACAACAGGAGTCTGACTTGAAAATCAGAACATTAGCCAATTCTGTAATGACACAGAAATTGGAAGACTATACAGACAAGTTCAGGGCAGATCAATAATATTGCACAAACAATAAATTCCCATAATAAATAAACAATATTTGAGAAACATTATCAAATCAAAGATATGCCATGCTTCCACTAGAGCACTAAAAGTACAATTTCAAGGACTGAAGAATTTAAATTGTGATAATATATGAAATTATGGGGTGTTGCATCCAACAGATCAAGAAAGAAGCAGATTTTGAGCCTTTTTTTGTTAGATACATCCAAGGTACAAATATGGACTCAAATAATTAAGATAAAATTTGACTCTTGTATATAGCATCAAAATTATTTCTATGCCACTTAGAAAAACATTAACACATACAGAAGGTCAAACGCTTTCGGAAAGGAATCGTAACTATTAAACTGAGAATTGTCAACCCAAGGCAACATGCTGCTCAAATATTCTTGACCCCAATAGAAGACTTCCTGCCACTTGCCATTGATATTTGGACCATCTGTAAAATAAGAAGGTCCACACTAGAGTTGTTTTATGGCTGCCAAGATTTTTATAACAGAAAATGTCTGTGATAAGTTTCAACAGCAGTCCTGCTTTGTAATGGAAACTCTGAGGAGCAAAGGGACCACTATGTGCCAGGTATGTATGTAGCTTTCACCTGGGGGGAAAAACATGCCCTTGGCAGAGTGGCGGGCTATTAGGGGTCTGTTTGTAATAACAGAAACTTGAATGAGGTGGTCTCTTAGATCCTTCTTTTCAAGTTTTAATGCTTTATGCAGCTTCCTTTATGAGTCATCCCATGAACTTAGTGCCTGGGCATAGATCTAATCTCTGAAGTCAATTTTCTGGTAAAAATATGTAATTATTCTTTTTTGAATAAAATAGTTGTGGAAATAGTCTAGGGTTCATATTTACATGAGATATGGTAAAGGCTACAATATACATCGTGTTCTAATGTATGTCTTCCTTAGGATATTACTTTACTTAACACATAAGCTAACTGATCACTGGGGACTTTGTTTCCTCTGAGTAGTTGTTGCTTGGAAAAGAGACATATGGTTGTACGCATTTAAATTCTTCATTAAAAATGTTTACAGGAGGGGAAAAGTAATATACTCTAAAACGGCAAACATTACAGAGGGTTGCAGAATTCAGCTCCAAAGAGTTTTATATCACTGCTTTACTGCTTAGAAATAAACATTATGCCTAAATAAGTTGTTTATACAAACTATAAGTAACTCACTTCCTGCATAAATATTTAGGTTGAAGTATTCCCCAAACATTCAGTTATTCTAATTTACATGGGGTACAGGGAGAGAGTATATTTAATCATATAATTATACAGAATTTTAAAGAAGAAAACATGTTTTGTTGGTGTTTTATTATTTTAGTTGAAAAAATATAGATTATTTAATTTTGTTAGTTCTGTGGTTAAATATGACTATATTGGTTGCCAACAATTAATTAATTTTATTTTGTTATAGAATTTGGTTTTGATTAATCTCCCATCCACTTAATAGTCACAGGTGGCAATAGGGACAGTGTTCATTCTGAAGTTGCCATGGGTGCCTGCAATGTTTCTCATACCATCTTCTTCCTGGTCCACGCCTGCTCATACAAAAGTCAAACTAGTAAGAAGGAATGACTAAGTTAGATCAGTCAATAAGCTAGTTCAACAGATCTTGGGGATGCTAAAACCTTATCTAAATGGAAAAAGAAAAAAAGAATAGTTTAAAACAGGCCAATTCATCTAGAGAACAACAAAAAGTGGTGCTTGAAGTACTGACTGATGAAAGAGGCAGGTGGTATTGTTCTTTTTTTTTCCTCAAAAAAAAAAATGCTTTAGATACAAAGTTCCAGGCATTATGCTAGATAGCCATTTGGGTGGAGTATAGAGGATGATAGGAGAATATGAAAAAGGAGCCCTAATCTGGTTAAGGGTCTAACTCATGTTCACATTAGCAGTGGAGGTTAATAGCAATAAGTCTCTTCCTGCTTGGAATTTATGGTCTAATGACAGTACCAAATCGAGAAACACTTCTTGGTAGTCAAGGACAGAAATTTAATTAAGGGTATGCCATTAATTGAAGTCCAATTTTTCCTCTTATGTTGCCTACCCATAGCACCTACCCTGGACACGATTCCTGTTAGACTTTTTAGACTTAATAAATATCTGTCAAATTTATTTCAGTCCCCAGATCTTGCACAGTAGTCATGCCAACAGTTCTGATGTCACAGCCTTAGAATGTAGATCATTGCCAACTCAGCTCCTGATTTTTAAATATCTGAATTTTCTAGCGTGACATACAAGGCCATTTATGATCTTTGAAAAAAAAGCAAAGTGTTTCTAATCTCAGCTCCAATTACTCTCATTAACGTTTTCTACGATCCTGCCTAAATTACTCAACTTTTTTTCACGTCTTTATTTTATAAAGAGGCTATACAAAGCAATATTTTAAAAAGGTAGGAAAAATGAGCAAGGGATATAAACAGGAAGTTAACAAGAGAACTCCCCCACCCTACCTCAACACACACACACACTTCCTCTAAACAAAACAAGGCAGCACACTAAATTTCCATTCAACATATGAAAAGACAGTACTGTTATTATTAAAGAGATACAATCAAAACGTTAAGATTCCATTTTGATTTCTCAGATTGGAAAATAATAAAAATTTTCCATTTTCTTGTGCAGTCCAGAGCATGGGGAAAGGAGACACTCTCATATCACACACAGTTAATGGGAATGCAGAGAGGTATTTATTTAGGCAACTGCTCTGGGGGATAGTTTTTTTTTTTAATTTCTAAAATTATCATACGGTAAATTTGACATTTTTGTGTGTAGAGTTGTATGAATTTTAACGTATATAAATTCATGAAAATTTCACCATATTCAGGAAAAAAAATCAGTTCTATCATCCCCCAAAACTCCTTTATGCTATCACTTTCCAGTTATCCTTCTCCCACTCATAACTAACTCAGCAACTGTTGATGTGTTTTCCATTACTATAGATTAGTCTCTCTAGAATGTCATATAAGTGGAATCATGAAGTATATAATCCTTGAGACAGGTTTCTTTCACTTAGCATGTCTTTGAGATTCAACCAAGTGTGTATGCCAATGTTACTTAGCAGTAGCATCTTTTGAAGAATAAAATGTTTTCATTTGGATAAAGTCAAATTTGTCAATTTTTGTGTGTTTCATGATTTCAGAATTCTGAGAAACCTTTGTGTACTTCCAGAAAGCAACAATATTTTCCCATTTCTTCTTCTAAAAGTTTTCTAGTTTTAGATTTTACATCTAGGCCTTTTATCCATTTTGAGTTAAATTTTGGTGTTATGTGAGGTGTGTTCTTTTTTCCCCATTTGAATATTTAGTTTATTCAGTATCATTTTTTCAAAACATTTTCCTTTCTCCATTGAATTTCCTTGGTTCTTTTGTCAGAAATTAGTTGATCACACATGTATGGGTCCATCTCTTGACTCTCTATTCTGTTCCATTGACTTATGGAACAGGTACGTGGAACAGATTTTCCAAAATTTCAAATTGTCTTGATTATGGTAGCTTTATAATGTCTTGAAATTAGGTAGGATAAATCCTCCAACTTTGTTGTATTCTAAAATTCTTATATTTTAGAATTGTTTTGTTTACTCTAGAAGCTTTTCAAAAATTTCAGCAATTGTATTTTTCAGTTTCAAATTTCCATTTTTTTAAAATTTCAACTTTATTAATATATAATTGATGTATAAAATTTGAAGATATTTGAAGTGTACATACATTGTGTTGGTTTGATATACATATAAGTTGTGAAAGGATTCCCTCCATCGAGTTAATTAACACAGCTATCACCCTACGTATTTGTCTCTTTTTTGTGTGTGAAATTCTACACTCTTAGCAAATTTCAATTATATGAGACAGTGTTATCTACTATAATCACTATGTTTTACATTAGATCCTTAGAACATATTCATCTTAAAGCTGAAAGTTTGCAATCTTTTACCAACCTCTTCCTATTTCCCTCAACCCTAGTCCCTCACAACCACTTTTCTACTCTGTTTCTGAGTTTGAGTTTGATTTTTTTTAGATTCCACATATAAGTGATACCATGCAGTATTGTCTTTCTCTGTCTGGCTTATTTTACTTAGCATAATGCTTTCAAGGTCCATCCATGTTGTCACAAATGGTAGGATTTCCTTTTCTCCTGTGACCAAATGATATTCCATTGTATATAAATACCATATCTTCTTTATCCATTCATCCACTGATGGACACTTAGGTTGTTTCCATATCTTGGCTGTTGTGAATAATGCTGCAGTGAACATGGGAGTACAGATATCTCTTTGAGATCTTCTTGGTTGGCAGTTTTTTTCTTTCAGTACTTTGAATGTATCATGCCACTCCCTTCCGTTCTTCAAAGTTTCTGCTGAAAAAGCTGCTGATAATCTTACGAAGCTTCCCTTGTATGTAAGAAGTTGTTTTTCTCTTGCTGCTTTTAAGATTCTCTCCTTGTGTTTAACTTTTGACAATTTAATTATAACATGTCTTGGTGTCAGTCTCTTTGAGTTCATCTTATTTAAAATTCTCTCAGCTCCCTAGGTCTGGAAGTCTGTTTTCTTCCCAGGTTAGGGAAGTTTTCAGCCATTATTTATTTGAATAAACTTTCTGCCCTTTTCTTTCTCTCTCCTTCTGTGGGACCTCTGCAATGCAAATAGTGGTCCACTTGTTTGTCTCCCATGAGTCCTTTATGCTATATTCACCCTTTTCCATTCTTTTTTCTTTTTGCTCCTCTGATTGGATGAATTCCACTGCCCTGTCTTTGAGTTTGCTATTTTTTTTCTTCCACTTCATCTAGTCTGCAGTTGGAAGTCCTCTATTGAATTTTTCAGTCCACTTATTGTATTCTTCAGCTCTGTGATTTCTGTTTGGTACTTTCTTATACTTTCTGTCTCTTTGTTGAAATTCTCACTTTGTTCATGCATTGTTCTCCTGACCTTGGTGAGCATATATTTATGACCATTGCTTTGAACTCTTTATTAGGTAAATCACTTATCTCCATTTCATTAAGGTCTGTTTCTGGAGTTTTATCTTGTTCTTTCGTTTAGAACATATTACTTTGTTTCTTCATTTTCCTTGACTCTCTTTGTTGGTTTCTGGCATTAGATAAAACAGCCACCTCTCCCAGTCTTGATAGAGGGATCTTATGTAGGAGGTGAACCTTATCATTCAGTCCAGTCTGAGCTCTTGGTTGTCTCCCAAACCTTTTGATTATCCAAGCTAGCTTCTTTGTTTTGGTGGCTCCCAGTAGTTGAGGGTGTGTCAAGATATGACAGTGTTCTCAATGGGGGTGGGGGGGAGTGGAATTGGCCACCCCAAGATATGTCTCTTTGGAATGAGGATTATCTGGGGCTGGTTACTTTTAATAAACTGCAGACAGGAAGGCAACTCTGAAAAGCAGAGTTTACTTATCCTTTGTTAGGAGACATTTATGTCATAAAGGAAATCTCCATCTGCAAAGGTGTCTCCCTCTCTGTACCAGGAAGAAGGGGGACGACCTTATCTCTAGAAACTCTTATCAATGCAGAAGGCAAGAACTTAAATCTGCATAATAATCTTATTCCTGTTTACTGTGCTTGTCTGGTAACCTCCTGTAACTGACTCCTCCCACCCCGAACATCCTCCTTTGCCTTTAGCTGAAGATGATATTTAAGGTGGTGCTTCAGCCATTTTGGCAAGTTGCTCAGCTTGCCTGAGCCTCTCCCATGTATACATGTTATAAAGCTTTGTTTCCTTTATCCTGTTGTTCTGTCTGTTGTGAATTTAATTCATTCTCCAGCCAGAAGAACCCACAGTGGGTAGAGGAAATGTCTTCCTCCCCTACAGGGGGATATCAGTCAGCACTTAGATGCAGGCAGATTTGGAAGTCAGATCCTCAGACAGCAGATTTAAAGTGTACAAATATACCTCTTTCAGGGGAAGACCAAAGATGGGCATTTCTGTCTGTTTCCTCTACACTGAGCCCTAGGGGGTAGCCAGTTAAGAACCGTTTCTTTGTTACAGTCCTGTGGAACCAGTGAATACAAGTTCTGCTGGCTACCAGAGCCTGGTGATCAAGGGATGCATCCCCTGGGCAGTGGCTGCAAAAGTCAGGGCCCAAATGTGTGCAAAAGCTCCTCACAGGGAGACACTAGTGACTTGGAGTGGGCCAGAAGGAGAATGTGGAGATGGCACCTACTAGCCTCCCAAGTCTAAGGGAATTTATGCTCAATTAGAAGCCTCACCCTTAGACAACAGCTTTTGAAGTATGCAAATAGGCCTCTTTCAGAGAAAAACTGGGAGGTGGGCAGTTCTGTCTACTTCCTCTATGCTGAGCCCTGGGGCATGGCAACATAGAGTCCTCATGAGCCTATTATGAACTGTTTCTTTGATTGCTATAGTCTTGTGGGTCTCATGACTGATACAAGTCCCATTGGCTTTCAGATCTAGGTGTTTTGGGGGCCTATCCCTCAGATGGAAGTTTTAAAAGTTGGTGCACTGTATGTTGGGTCCAAATGCTTCATTCCTCAGGAAGAAGCTGGGAGCTGTGTGTTCCCTCCTAATTGTATGTCACTGTTCTGGGGGTGGGATTTATGTGAGAGTTTGTCTCAGCCTTTCCTACTCATATTGATGTGGATATTTTTTCATTTGCCTGATGTGTAGGAGTCTCTCAGCTGGTTTCTAGATTTCTTTCAGAGGGAATTGCTCCATATGTAGCTGTAGATTTGGCATTTCTATGGGAAGAGGTGACTTCAGGAGCTCCTATGTCACCACCTTGAACTGGAACTTCATATGTTCTCTTTGTAATGTCTATTATTCTGCTGAGAAGTCCTCTGTTTTCATTAATTTCAAGCATTTTTCCTTTATCTCATGGAGTTCAGTTATAAAAGCTACTTTAAAGACTTTGATAGTTCTAACCTCTGAGCCATCTCAGGGTTGTTATCTCTTGATTATCTTTTCCCTTGAGATTTCCCTTGATGTTTTCTGCTTCTTTGTACGTTGAGAGATTTTGGATTGCATACTGGATATTATGGATGTTATATTGTGGAGACTTCGAGTTCTGTTATGGTCCTCTAGAAAATATTGTTTTCATGTCAGCAGGCAATCAACCTGACTAGGCTCACTTCATTAGATCTGTTTGTGTCTACTGTGGACTGTCATTCAAATTTCAGTTACATTCTCTAGGTCTTTGCTATGTCGGTTTGAGTCTGTCTTGTGAATGCATTATTCAGGGGTTAGGCTGAGCCTTGCATGGATTCATATACAGAATTAGGCAATCTTTTTCTGGAGCTTTCTTTTCTTCAGACCTCCTGCCCCTAAACTATCTGTCTGGCAGAGGCTCTTTTCCTGATTCTTCTGGCCAAAAAGATGAGCTTTCTATCAGGTTTTTAAAGCCCACAATGACATGTTCCTCTGCAACTGGGACCTTCCCTCAGGGCAAAGTTGGGAGAGAAAAAAATGACGTATTGGTCATTTCTCTGTTTTTCACTCCTCTACACAATCTTCCTGCTTCTGTTTATTTGAAAAATTTTCAGCCAGGTGGTTTTCAGTTTTTGTGTTTTGTCCAGAATTTTCAGTTTTAATCAGAAGGAGGGATAGGCCCTAGTGTGCTGTGCCACCCAACTAGCACCAAACTCCTTCCTCTTCTTTTGATTACTATTTTTAAAAATAAGTGATAGGCACTGTTTCTACAATTGACTATTTTAATTAGGGATACGTCAGTAGAAATCTAGATATGCAGGTTGTAAATCTATTTATTTTTCTAAAATGGTCTCTTTTTTTCTTTCTCTGTTTTAACCTGGATTTGAAATTGTTGGGCAAGCTAGAGCTGCATCAAGGCACCTAAATGCATATTTTTTGTGCAATTTCCTAATCTTTTAATATCAAGTTTATCAGAAGAATCGCTCCATGATGATACTTTTGCTAATTCTTTATTAATTTAAATTTGCTCTCTGATGATTTAATAAATCCTAAATAGAGAAGAGCCCATTACTGTTTTGAACAGGATTGCTTTTTTGCGTTGTCTGCTATTTACTCTGTCCTTTCACTTTATTAAGCAGCCAATTCACCAGTAGGGCCTACCTGTTCTTTCACACTTGGTTGTGTTTATTGCCGCTTACTGTGGGCTGCTTGCTTTCATTAAATCCTTCGTAATGGACTTGACAGCTTACCTCACAACCAAAACCTGCCTAAAATGCTTCATCAGTTTGTCAGATACTTACTATACTCTGCCTTACAACTTCTCAGTCTACTTTTTTGCTATGACTATTACTGCAGCAAGTGGCTGCACACAAATATAATCTGACAGTCCCCAAATTTTCCCAAGCCCTCCAGGTTAGGAACAACTTCCTTTGCCTTTCTAGAAGTGAGCTGCCTCCATTTGCCTGGAGACCTATAACTACCCTAGCTGTAGTGGCTGCCTCACAAATGATGCTTATTCTCTCAACATTGCCCTCCCTCCCCAAACTTCCTCATTGACTCAAGATCGTTAATTTGTTGTTGTTAGTGCTATCAAGTCAATTCCAACTCATAGTGACCCTGTGTACAACAGAGTGAAACCCTGCCTGGTCTTTTTCTGTGCTATCTTCTCACCTTCCAGTGCTATATCAGACAATGCTCTGCTGGTATTGATAGGGTTTTTATGGCCAAGTTTTTGGAATTGGGTGGCCAGGTACTTCTTAGTCTGTCTTAGTCTGGAAGCTCCACCGAAATCTGTCCACCATGGGTGACCGTGCTGGTATTTGAAATACCAGTGGCATAGCTTTCAGCATGACAGCAACATGCAGCTACCACAGTATGACAACTGACAGGGTGGTGTGGTTCACTGACCAAGAAATAAACCCGGGGCATGGTGGTGAGAGTGCTGAATCTTAACCACTAGACCACCAGGGCTAATAGATCGTTAATTAGGATCAGATAATAGCACAGCCCAGGATGAAATAATGTACTCACCCAAAGGACTGTAAAGTCTGGCTAATATGTACCAGCTGGAACTGGGGGAACACACGTGGGAGAGGATCTTGAGGGAATTGGACCAGAGAGGGGAGAATATAATGCTGGGTAGGGAGGAATGTATTGGCAGCACTCTCCTGTGACTCATAGGTTAATGTCCTGCCAAGAACACTTGGAGTTGGCCCTGTTATGTTGCTGGGATGGGTCCTCGAAACTTGGACACGATGATGTGTAGTTAATCAGGTAGAGTTGCTAGAACTGCATTGGCAGAGTAGTGAGAAAGGGTTTGGAAGGCTTGGGGAGGGAAATTCTTAGATTGGGTTTACTATGTGAGAACAGAGTACCTACCCGCTGATTAGATTCCTCACCAGGACCTGGAGGAAACTTCCTTTATTAAGGCATCAAGAAATAAAGATACTGGTGAGTACTTGCATTTTTAAAAAGCTCACTGGAGGTTGTCATCCCCTACTGTCAGGCCAGTATTGACAATATTGACAAATGACAATAGCATTTATCTAGGCTTTTTAGTATTAGTTGGATGGATAGGGTTCTAAAATAGGAGAGGATCAAATGGCTGAATTTACCTGACAGCAGCAAGGTAATGATACAGGCAGTAAAGTCAGAGTGGCAACCAGGATGACTTGACTTGCAGGAACCTATGTCAATGACTAACAGAGCATTGTGTTCCTAGGGATGAAATGGAGGGGCAGCTGACTAGGGTTTTGCTTGACCTGTATAACCAAAGAAGAAGAATAATAATAAGAAGAAAAATTAAGAGCTGCCAAACACAAAGCTGATGTCAGGCATTGTAATGGGACATTCTTCTCTCTCACCAGTTTCCAGACATAACTGAGTTCTCTTAGTCACAGCCCATTAATTGAAGCATAGGCAGGTCCCTTGTGACTGGCAATTAAACCCCAATTGCCAACAGTTTTAACCCGTTGAATGCCATCTTTGGGTTGGTCCCTCTTTTCCTCTTTCTTTGTTCAAGTTCCCCAACTCTGGTTGCCTGAGAACAGTTCCCAGAATTAACTATCCATGTGAAGATCTTTGTCTTAGGTTCTACTTTTTGGGGAGGAAACCAAGTGAACAACATTAGTAATGCTGGAGCTTTGAACTTAACTTTCCCTGGAGGAAGGCTTTGTAAAGTTAAATCCTTGTCCCAGTGTATGTCCTTATCATTGTCGTTTTTATTTCTTATTGCAGGATTTTCTAATTGATGTCTCTCAAAACTCTGGTCTTCAGGAATGCTTTCTCATTAATGTTTAAATACATTTTGGAGATGCTGCATGTATCTCTCTTAGAAACTCATGAAACACACTGTCATATTAGAGGCTGTAGGAAATCTTAACTTCTCATTTCCAAAATTTATTTGACAAAGAAATCCTGTTTTCACCTATTAAAATCTTAAAATTACATAGTGCCCCAGAATAGCATTTTGAGCAACTGTATTCTTTTAGGGAAAGTCACAGGCATGGAGTCCTTTGATTTCAGAGGTCCTTGAAAAAGTCTTTTGTTAGTGGCTTATGAATCAGTATAGTCAATTTATCCAAATGTCCAGTGGACCATATTTAATAGAGGAGTTTGTCTTCCATTTCAGAATCTATTGAGTAAAGACCAAGAATATTCCTTAAGGAAGGGTTTTATAGTTTGGGGAAGATATGCTTTTCCACTAAATTTCTGGGGGAAATGCCATCATTGAAATCATGTAATAATATTTTTTAATTGGGTGGATATTTTTTATATAATTAAATATAATAAAACCTGTTAGGTACTTAACACAATGCCTGGATCCTAGCAACTACTCAATCAATGTTGGCTATTATTTTTAATAAATCATGCATATTATCGTGATTAAGGGAGCATTTATCATTTCTCTGAGGATTGAGAGCGGGGGTTTTCAACTCTAGCTGTATATCTGGATTATCCTTAAAGATGTTATAACCTCAGAGATCTTGTCGTGGGGTTTTGTCATGTGCATTTTTAAAAAGCTTCGCTGATGAGGACATAGAACTATGGCAAACCTGGGATTAGCCTGCAAAGAGGCCAGTGATGTTCAAATAAAAAACTTCCAGAGTCAGCGGTCAATTCCAAGAGATGTTCATTGTACAATGAACATATAATAAAAAACTGATAGGGTCAGAATGAGCAAATACAGGGCTTTTGACTATATTTGGTAAATTAAGGAAATGATGTTGAGATGAACTAAGTTCAGGTGTGAAAATGCTACTAATATTTTCTCGGTACTTAATCTTTTCTTGTGATTTCTTTCACATGGTTAATCATACTGTTTGCTAGTAACACACAACATTACCTCTGCATTTGGAAGATAATCACATTATTTCTTTTTGGTATTTATTTTTTGTTTAGTATATTCTTGGGAAACACAACTCTCCAAAGTTGAGGAGTGAGGTATGTTGTGGTTTCCTATGGGGCAGAGGGGAAATTGGCAGTCATCTCTGGATTTCTCTTTCTCCTCTTGTTGAGTTTAATCTCCAACAATTTACTGTACAAGATAACCAATTAAAAATATAATGGGAAAAATTGGTCCATTCACAATAATATCATCATTAACAATAATTAGCACACTATTTAAGACCAAGCTTAACAAAAATGGCCAGGGCCTGTGTAAAAATGATTGTAGAACTTTGTTGAGGAAGCGCAATAGAAAACATTCCTTGATGAAAAGCCTCAATATTTCAAATACTTAAATCATCCCCAAATTAATCTACACATGTAAGTACGTTCTATTCAAGACCTCAGTTTTTTAAAGGAAAATCTAATATCTAATGATGGTAAATTTCATCTGAAACAACAATAACGACCATTCGCCTTTGGTCAAGGGCCCCCCACTAATGATCCCAAGTGGATGTTTCTCAGGAAAACTCTCACAAGCCAAGGGAAGCTGCTGCTGCTGATCTCAGGGGGCCGGCGGCTGCTGCTAGAGAATGCCTTCTTTCTCTTTTCTTTCCAAGCTTCCTTCAAGTACATCTCATGGGAAAATCTAAGCCGGAAGCCATGGGGAAAGGGATTCTGACAACTGTAGATGCAGAAGAGAAGGCAGTTAGGAGCAGGGATGATATTGAAAATAGATAATCTGGCATACTGTTCCACCTCTGAAATCCTGTTTTGTGAGTGTGGCAGGTTGTATTTTATCAAAATGGCCAGGACATCTCCTATCCCATATTCTCTTCTTACCGTGTGACTTAAATACCTCCCCTCCGCCATTAATAAGCGGGGTCTCTGTTTCCTCCTTGAATCTAGGAGAGCTTATGATGATACTGCATAGTAACCTCCGCTGTCATCATTTCATGGAATGCCCATAATTACTATGTAACTTCTGAAGCTGGGTTGTAAACATATTAAGCCTCCTCCCATGAGGCATGCTTTACCAGGGATTGTCAGCAATTGAGAATTACACATACGGTTTACCTTTCCCTTTGAAGTCAAATGCATTGCTGCTACGTAGTTCCTCTCTGTCCTCAGCAAATATGGCTTCCTTGGGATCCTGGAAGAATGTAGAGAAGATAGGGACTTATGTGGTCCGCAAAATCTTAGAAAATTATTAACCTTGGGATATCACTGCATCATGGATGGAAGCAACATAACATTTAACCCCTCTCAAAGCAAGACATTTGTATAAGGTTTCATAAGTCATGCTGACTTCCCACATTGTGGAATCCTTCACAGTCTCTTCTCCAGTCAGCAACCCCTGGCAATTATCATCATGAAAACCTTCCTTCCCTTATGGGCATACAGAAAGAATTAACTGAAGGAAATGAGACAAAGGTTCAGTTCAGATGTTTGTCCTAGGAGGTCTCACAGAATAACTTTATCTTTCCGTAAGCTCTTGGCATCTTGTAACATTTAACACTTGCTTATTAGCCCTGGAAAATTTCCTAGGTGATCCTGGGAAATTCCAACATCTTGCAACCAGAGCTACCTTGAAGTTCCATATATCCTGAAAAAGTTCCTAGAATTACAGTTATAATAGGTGGCCCTATCTACAAGTAAGGAAATGTAAGATGGTGGAGGCCTGTATAAACAATGTCTAGGAAGAGAAGAGAGAAAGGGGTAGAAGGGTGTGCACACAGTGTGCCTAAAATGCAAATTTTTGTTGGATGAAAGGATGAATGAATAAAATGAAATACCCATTTCTTTCACATCTCTTCTCTAGGTGCACAACGTCAAGCATACCTATCGTTATAAAATCTACTCTTAGAGCATTTATAGATCTTTTGCTCATGCTTTAAGCTGTTGCTCCTAAAAGTTTGGTGAGGCTAAATCTTAAAATTTTGATGCGTTGATTTTCACATGCATATGCAATTAGCATTTATAAATGAGCAGTATGTATAATATGACTAAAGGAAAAAATGTTTTAGAGAGCTAGTGCTCTTCCTCTGACTTGGCCCCTTTACACCACATCCTGTCCAGCAGCAGATGTATGTATTCCATTACTCATTTAGAGCTTGACTAAGAGTTCAGTTACTCCCTTCAATCCACAGTACGACCCTCCTCCCCTGAGCCTCTCAGCCCTTCAGCACCTCTACCCCTCTGCGACATTTTAGATTTACCTTGATATAACAAATTGGTTTTACAATTCCACTGCACAGAGTTCAGAACTGTTCCCAGTCAGCTCTCACCACACATACCACCCAAAGGCTAAAGTGCTAGATTGAAAGGTGTGTACTGGATTGAAAGCTAAAATGGTCATTCGAAAGATATATGCCAGAAACCAGGCTTTATGCTGAGTTTACCTCATATACTCTTTAAGAAGAAATAATCAGGAGTTAACATAATTAGAAATTATATCGTAAGAATTCAGATACACAATCTGTTATCTTTTTCTATTTATGCAATATTTATTTCTTTACATTTTTATTTTGAAAATTGTCACATCTTCAGAAAAGGGAACATTTTGCTACATTTACTTTATCCCTTTTTCTTACTTGCTTTTTATTTTTTTCTTATAACTTATCACTGAGTACTTCAGCATACATTTTCTATGTTCAAGGACATTCTAGTACATAATTACAGTATTTTATCAAATCTAAGAAAATTACTGATACTTCCATAATGTCATTTAATATTCAGTGCAACCCCAATTTTCCAATTGCTCCCAAAATATTTTTTCCTTTCTCAAACACTATTCTTCAGAGAAATAATACGGGGCCGGGGGGGAGAACACCTTCATCTTAGTGACGCCTTCTTAAGTTGTCTGAATGGGATTCCTCTCCTTGGCTCTCTTAGATGGTGGAGTTTTCATCTCTTGTTTGTACAGAGTTATGACTAGGTGACTATAAGACATCCTTGAGGTGGGCTTGTCCCCTTTTGTGTAGGAATATCTGTGTGTGTTAACTACCTCTCTGTAGGGAGGCCCAAAGAAATGATGCACAGTGCCTGTCCTCTGCAGAAAAGGAGAAAAAATCTGATTTTTTTCCTAGTGCTCTGGGAAAATTTGAGCACTTATTTCAGATTTACCTTGATATAACAAATTGGTTTTGCAATTCCTCTCCACAGAGTTTGAATCTCATCAAACTGCCAACAATAACCATTTTATATCTTGAGGCACTTTGGATATTTGCTGCATCTTTCTTTATATAAATTGAGTAATATATGGCTTAACTTCTCATTGCTGACTGCAGGGTCTGTAAAGCTTATGCTACTTTTTTCTTTGAATCTTTTTTTTCGGTTTTTACTTTTGAAAGTGTCAGTGTCCCCTATTCCTTTTTTTCTCGATACTTTTTAGAAATTTTGATGCATTTCTTAGTTGCTAGAACATATTTCTGAAACCAAGAGACTGCTACTGATGTCTACATTTATGATGTATGAATTTTACTTTTCAAAGCCTTTTAACAGATTTTTAAGTCAAAAAACAAAGAAGGAGAGTAATTGCTAATTCGAGAGCAGGATCATTTGGAGAAATGTCAACAGGATAATTTGCAGGGGAAATTAATGGTGAGGCTACTGGACTGTGAAAATAAACAGAGAAAATTTGACTGGGTTAAATATTCAAGTATGACCTTATAGAATAGCCTTCAATGTGGCACTGAAAAGACAGACCAGTGACCCAAATTGGACTCCTCTTTTTCTATATTCTTAGGACTAATGGATTTAAACTGTGATTTTCCTGGGAACCACTTTCCAATTTCAGGGCAAGTATGTGATTTCTAAGCAGGCCCAGCTTTGCCTCAAGTAGCAGCTGAGCCTCAAATAGAGTTTCTATTTTGAGTAGGGTAATAGTATTAAGTGGGAAGCTCTTAAAAGGAGCAAACAACAATAGCAAATACAAGCCGGAAATGTTGTGATGTACATTATATTTTAATATAATATTTTAATGAATCTAATGATATTTAAATCTTGGCAAATGTATTATCATGGCATTTCAGCATATGAACGGATTGTTTATTCTCTAGTGCTGTGTTAGATACACAAATAAAATCTCATCTTTTCAACTTTCCTTAACTTTAATACTAAAACTCTCTTGACTTCTACCAGAAAAATGTACCTAATTTATATGGAAAAGCACTTTGAAAAGATGCTTCACATTTCAAAAGATCACATCAGGACTGTACCTTGTCTTGTTATTCGTGAGTCTGGGATTTTAAGAGCCAAATAATGACATCTGACTTCATGTTATAAGAGTATTCTGTTCTACAACTTATCAGGGATGACGTCATTCTTATCCTATAGCATCAGCTCCTGAAAGACTTAACATCATTAATGGAAATACTTGAAGTTTCTTTGCAAAACATAGACTCAGGGCTTTTTTTTCTGTTTTACTCAATAAGCAGCAGTGAGCATCTCTTTCTGAATAATATTCTAAGAAATGAAGCCTCCATCATTTTCCCACACTGCCCTTGGCATAATTGGGTACTAAAAGTACCTGTAATATTAATGTGTAATACACAGGTTAAAATGTTTGCTGATGATAGTGGCTATGCCCTAGACTGTTAGAAATGCCCCCTCCAACATGAGCGGTACTTTGCCCAGCAACTGTTTTCTGCAGCAAGCAGTTTTGCCCTTAGTCTCATTTCTCCCGGGCACTAGATCACTGAGTTCTCTGCCTTTGCCCACACTTCTCCTTTTACATGCTCAGTGAAGAATTTAAAGGAGAAAAAAGGTCCCTCCATGCCATGGTGACTTTTCATGACAGTAATCTTTCACTCACAGAGGTGACATATCTGGGCACAGAGGTGGGGCTTTTGCTGTGCCTGCTGCTTAGATAGAAAGCTTGGCCTCCTTGAGCTGCTATGGTTGTACCTCAGATTGTAAATTCATTTAGCCTGATGTTTGCTTGTTGCCTTAGTTCTTATGCCTTGATGCCGCATCGTGATCTGCAGTTCCTATCTGGGAATGTTGCCGAAAGCCCATTGAATAAGGCTTCTCAGGTTGGGCTTTCTTTTATTTATATTCCCAGGCTAGTGTTCTCTCCATGCAAGCACCAATCTTACTTTGTCTTAAAGATGGCAACCTTTGCTTTCTCTAATAATAGGTTTTAAATCAGGAGTAAGAGAACTTTAACTCAGCCGGCGTGGAGGGCAGAATATACGGTGCAGTGAATAAACAAAGACCTAGAAGGCTTTTGTCAGCCTAAAATACTCCCTGCGATTGTGTTTGATAAAATAGTAATAATTACAGTGATGGCTGATGCTTGCTACTGAAAACCTGTAATTTCTAACAGCTGTGGCACGACCATGACAGCTATGAGCACATATAAAATAAATGTATATTTCCCTGAGCTGAGATTGCCCATATATGTAAATACTCTACTTACTGTACCTGCTTTTTTAAATTAGTGATTTACCTGAAACACCATCAAGATTTGTATATTTTCAAAAGTTTTGTCTTATCAACTCTTAATAAATTTTGAAACCAATGATTCTTTTAATCAATTAATAGGCCTTGTCATAATACGGCATATCAGATGAAACTGATTATGCCATGGCTCAAATTACAGATACCGTAAACCTAACTAAACAGTTATTCAATAGCAGAAATTTGCCCTTTTCCCAGCATTACTGCCATCTAGGGACTATAGAAGGGGAGGGATTGCATATGTGATTTTCATAGTAACCAACTAGTATATGTATTACCAGTTTTGCATTTGCACTGTCATTACAGTTTATCAAAGGGAAGAGAAGATCCTCTGCAGTTCTCATTTTAATATTTTGACAGATGTTACATTATTTAACAACCTGGCGCTTGGTCCTAGAGTAAATGAATCAGGTACCTGTGGCAAGGAACATGCACTTTATTACAAGTTAATTTGAAATAAGAACTTTAAGACTGGAATAAACATATAACTATAGGAATATAAAAGTGATAATTTGCAGTTTGATGAGACAGGAAAAACTTCAAAAGGAAGAAGTTAGGACTAACGTGGTTTCAAGTGATGACAGAAATTGACCCCAGTTAGTTTTGGCAAGAAATGTGTTGGGGCCGGCCTCGTGGCCGAGTGGTTATGTTCACGCACTCTGCTTCGGTGGCCCAGGTTTTCCCCAGTTCGGATCCTGGGTGCAGAGATGGCACCACTCATCCAGCCTTGCTGAGGTGGCGTCCCACATAGTACAACCAGAAAGACCTATAACTAGAATATCACAACTATGTACTGGGGGGCTTTGAGGAGAAGAAGAAGGAAAGAAAAAAAGATGGGCAACAGATGTTAGCTCAGGGCCAATCTTTAAAAAACAAACAAACAAAAGAAATATGTTTTGTTTGTTTTCCTGCAGCCATTTGGATATTTGGGGTCAGGATGGGGAAGGTGAAGGGACTTGCATGGAAAGAGCAATAGTTCTCAGAATTAGAAGGAGGTGTTCAGGGCAGACAAACCCACGGGTGGCAATTATAGACATGGCTTTAGCTGAGTCTTGATTTCCAGAGGCAGAAAGAAAGAGGGAGGGAGGGAATTCTAGAAAGAGGCAATGGCAGGAGCAAGAGTGTGGACATGGGGGGCTTCAGGTGAGAGCAGATATTGTTCACTTGGGCTGGGCGATAGTGTGCACATTCTGTATACTTACAATTCAGGGCAGAGTCAGAATTTGGAGACAAGACTAGTCTCATAGATAAATTGGTCTCAGAATGTGATTAAGTTCCTTTAATTATTATTTTTTCTCCAGGAGATTTTGACATTATTATATATGTAAATATAAAATTACGTATCAATCAACAAAATGAACTAAATCCTTCCTAAGTTGGTGTGAAATCATAAATATGTTTGAAAACAATACTGCATGCTGATTTTTTCATGAACAATTTACCATCCCTTCACAGCTTGGATGAAGCTGCTTGACTCAACAGGGAGGTAGAGAAAAAACACAATGTTGTGGCCTCTGGTCCTGAAATAAAAATAGTGGTTTGATTAAATGCCAGTTGGTTGTAAATGATAACCCACATAAACAGTGGGAAGTCATTACACTTAAGCAGTGAATTCTAATTTAATTTTATGGCTTTTGGAAGAAAGTTCCTTAGGCCAGTCAGCAGAAACTAAGGAATGGTGACTGCTGTGAGTATTGGAGGGACTGTAATTCTGGAGGCCAGCGCTGAGGTGACTACCCCTGCAGTGAGTAACTGTCTACCTAGATTCTTCCCCCTCAATTCTTCTGGGGTCATTTCATTTTTTTACCATCAATGTATAGATCCTAAATTCATATAAAAGCCACATCACCAAACTTTTGTGTTTGATGTCCATGTGTTTCCGTTATCTATTGTATTGCTGTATAAAAACATTCTTCAAGACTTTGTACCTTTTATATTGAACAATTTTGTGTGTCAAGAGTTCCATCAGGGTGTGGCTGGGTGATTCTTCTGCTTCATATGGTATCATCTGGGGTCCCTTGGTGGTATGCGGCTGGTGTCTTGTCCAGTTTGGAAGAAACAAGAAGCTTAACCTGCAAGCCTGGGTTTTGATGGTGACAGCTGGAAGGTTGGCCTCAACTGGGCCCCTCTCTTTCTCTAGATAGTTGTAATACCTCTTCATGTTATCTCTCCAGCAGGGTTGTCAGACTTCTTACATTGAGGCTCAAGTGTCCAAGAGACCAAAGTGGAAGCTGTCAGTCTGTTTAAAGGTTAGGTCTGGGCTGGAAAGCATCACTTTCACCATACACCTTGGGTCAAAATAGCCCAGATTGAAGGAGGGGGTAAATAGACTTCACCTTCATAAAAATGTTATCCAAGAATTTGTGGCCCTCTTTAATGTACCATATCATGCACAAAACAGGGTATCCTAGAGAAATGAATCTTGGAAAAAAATTAAAATTGTTAATATGTGTAGTTATATGACCTTTATAGGTCAATGGAAAGTTATTGTCTATGGTCAAACTCTTCACTTCATGCAGTCCTGAACAGGTGCTGTCTAGAGCTGATTATCATTGTGTCAAAGAACACTTCAAGTAAGAGATCTTTAGCGATTTCTCCCTATGAAAATTTGATGTACAGATCTGATATTTAGCTAGTGCCTTGGCCTCTATCCTTTGTGTGACTACTTGAATTGTCCTTGTCTTCCAAGGCACTTCCTCATCAACTTTTTGCTTGATATGAATATCCTGGACTTTTCTCAAATGCTAAGCTGTATAGCTTATTTGTCAGATGTCGTAGATGTGTATCCCAGGCAACAGATGCAGTACATCCTGGTGTCTTGGCAGCATACATACTTTAAGCACCACACTGCTTCTCCTAACCCCGTTAAGATAATTTATTTTGGCAGTGACTGACAATAAGTGCAATAACATGTAAAGGCACCAGTTGGCATTGATTTGGCTTAAGTCAGAGAAGACAGAGAGATTACCTTTGAGCATTTTGTGCTAGGGTTGTGGATCTAATCTGATCTACGCAGGGGCTCATATAAAGATGCAGGTTGTTTTAGGCAGGCATCTGGAGCTATCTGGCTGGGAGAAAGTTATTGGAAATCAGAATGAAGTAGGCAAAATTAGCATAACTCTTGAATGGTGCCAATACAGGTGCAATGTTGGTTGACTACTAGACTATGTCACATAGCAATGCAATCACACTCAGTAAAGGAAGGAAAAGTTACATAGACATGGTGTGAGAACAGAAAATATCTTAGGGCATTTGTTAGGTAGCCATGGTAGGACTGAATTTATTCAAGCACTTATAAAACTCACCAAGATTCACTTCCAAGTATTTTGAAATGTTTTGGATCAGAGGATAAAAGACAAAATAAGAAATGAAACTCAATTTCTAAACTTTTCTTTTGGATTTCTTTCTCTTCATCTGTGCTTCAATATAATAGGCATTTATTAACTTATACCAGTTGTATGTGTTTTCCTGTATTCATAAATTCAGCAGGATTTACTGAGAACCTGCTACATATCAGGTACTGTTCCAGGAGCTAGAGACTTGCTGGTGAGAAAAACAGGCGAAGTTCCAGACTCTAAGGAGGTTCTAAACTGTTTAGGGAGATAAATAAGTAAATAAATAAATGATACATAATTACAATTGAGATAAGTGCCATGTATTAAGTAGCTAAATGCTCATATTAAAAAAAAAATCAGTATTTCAGGGAGCTTACTGATAAGGAGTTTATTTCTTACTTATTCTACAACTCAACATGGTTGTTCCTTATTAAGTAGCAGTGTGGGTAGCTCTTCACGGGCAGCAACTCAGGGAAACAAGTTCCTTCCATCTTGTGGTTCAGTTCTCCAGACCTTCAAGTTTTCTCCGTTTAGCTGGTATTGTGGGGGTAAAGAACGGAGAGTTTTATGTGGGAGGGTTTTATGGGCCTGTTTTAGAAATAGAACACCTCACTTCCGTGTGCATTCTATTGTTTAGAATCCAGTCACATGATAATATATAAATATATAACTTCAAGAGGAGGACAGAAAATATGATCTAGTTGTGTGCCCCAGAAGAGGGGAGAAATTATCAACCAGTCTGCCAAAACTTGTGGATGAGAAGAACAGTGTGCTTTCAAATGCGATTAGATAAAGGAAAAAAGTAAAAGACATAATGTCATTATGAAGTTTATAGCTTTGTTGGTGAAATATACAAATGAGATATTTAAATAATACTGCAAGAGAATTTGTGTATGAATGAAACATAGGGTATTAGAGGAAGACTCTTTTTGCCGTCATTGAATCTAATTCCCTTTTGTATGTAAAGAGTGGAAGGCCAAGTTTTTCCAATCTGTGAACATGGGATATCTTTCCATTTGTTTGTGTTGTCTTCAATTTCTTTCCCCAAAGTTTTGTAGTTTTCATTCTACAGGTCTTTCACTTCCTTGAATAAATTTATTCTTAACTATTTTATTGGTTTTGGTGCTATTGTGAATAGGATTGTTTTATTTTTAAGATATTTCCTTGTTAGTGTATAGAAAAACAACTGATTTCTGTATGTTGATTTTTGTTGTAGGTAGTTTTGCTACAAGCATCTTTGCCACGTAACTAATTGGCCATAGGGCAATTTTGCCATAAAAGATAAAATAACTGATTGATAAAGCCAGTTATTTGTATCAACCTGATAGAAAATATAATGATAAAACTTACCGCAAGTGTGAAGCCAGATTGCATACTATACTAGAAAATGATAACATATCATTTTGCAAATCCTTCAGTGAGGACAGCCATCCCTCCCACCTGTTAAAATCAAAAATTTACCAAGGGATGGCAAATATAAAAGAAATGGCTAGTCATTCACAACAGTCTTAGCATTAATTATCTATTCTTTAGCTAATTTAGATAGAACAGCTTATTCTCTAATGCCGTTTTTGCTAATTTTATTGTGCAATATTAGAAGTTGGAAGCAAAAGAAAAATCAAGGTCCTCCTCCCATCCCTCCCCAAAAAAGTAACGGTTGCATGATTCCTGATGATTGTAAGTTTCATGAAAATTTTTTATTAGTTGATAGTGGAGAACATGATGTGGACAGAATTTTGGTATTTGGCACAAAATCTGGCTTAGATGACTTGGTGAAATATAAGGACTAGGCATGTGGTGGAACATTTAAATGTAGTCCAGATATGCGCTACATGTTTCATGTCCTTCTTAGTGTCCCTCTTTTACTTTATTTTTCGTTATTTTATCTTTTAAGTACCCTTATTGCCAATTAGTTATGTGGCAAAAACAGTTGCGGCCAAGATGCTTATGGCGAAAATACTGGACAAGGTTGATTTTATATCCTGCAACTCTACTGAATTCGTTGATTAATTCCAACAATTATTTGGTTGAGTCTTGAGGATTTTCTGTATGTAAGATCATATCATTTACAAGCAAAGGCAATTTTACTTCTTCCTTTATGATTTGGATGCTTTTTATTTCTGTACCTTGCTTGATTGTTTTCGCTAGGACTTCCAGCACTATGTTGAATAAGAGTAGTAATAGTGGGCAATCTTTTTCTTTTTATAGTACTTGCTAAGGTAATATGGATAGTGTCACAGCTGGGTCAAATTTGTCGGAAGTTTGTCTTGCTCAATGCTTACACACACAGACACATCCTTACTCATATAATTGACTCCTATTTCCTATCAGATAAGTCAACAAACCCAGTTAAAGGTGTTTATTTTCAGTGCTGAACTTTCTTTGAAGGAATTGAGTCAAAGGGCCGAGATCCACGCTCAAATGACTGCCCACAACTGGCAATAACTATTTACCAGAGAAGCCCTTCATGAAGTTGGCTTAATTGATCTGGTAGATTAAGGCCAAAACTCTTCCAGAGACTGCCAAAACTGATCCACACAAGTACATTTCAGAGCCATCTTTTTAGAGGTTTGGCCAGTGTGCCCTCTGGCCACAGAGGCTGACTGAAACTTGCATTCTTTGTACCTTCAGGTACTGGTGGTGGCCAAAGCCTGGGCTGACTACCAGGTCACTATACAGGAAAGAGTAGCAACCTTCTCTTTATATATTGATAAAAACACCTTTATGTTGGAAAAATTAAAGTTTGGCCAATTTCCTTTGGAGTCTGTTTCTGGAGTGAAAGGTAGAAAGAATTGGAGATAGATTATTAGGGACTACCAGCCACTAAACAAATTGGAGCCTATGTCTTGTCCAGTCTTCCTTATATTATGTTTTCTGAAAGTGATATGAATAATATGTAATATGCAAATCAAATGGTTGGAGAATAGAAAGTGGGTACAGTTTTGATATGAGTATTATTTAGAGAAGCAATAGGGATTAGACAGTGTCTCTCAAAATATTCTTTGCAGATGTCCTACTTCCTAATCCCCTAGAGTGCCCAATAAAATGCAGATTCCTTGGCCACTTCTAGGTTGAAGAGTAAAACTCTTGGGCTTTTGACCTGTGAACTGTATGTTGAACAGAATTCCCTTTCTCTTAAAGGATGGCTGCTGGAGAGGGATGGAGAAAAACCTGAAGAATGGTATTAGAATATAAATCACCAAATTGCTCTTCTGCCTTTTCTAAAGTAATACATCAATTTACAAAGTGAATGTTTTCCTCATAATTCCAGATTTAGATCTAATGAAAGGCTCTCTCTATCCATGATTGGATCAAATATATAGCTCATTCATCTATCTTTCAGACAACTAGTCAGAAAGAATTGTCTGCAGTGATTGCTATTCACTAGAGTCAGCTGTCGTGGATTATGTTTGGCATGTCAGAGGTCTTGTGAGAATCAGCTGTCAGGCATGGAATAGAATTGTACAGTTGCTATAGGTCAAAGGAGAGTGTTTTTTGCTCATGGAATTTTGACATTATATAAATAGTTCTATAACTGGTTATATTTAACAGAGATGAGGTTCCCAGAAAGTCTCATTAAGAATCCTAAATCACTGAAATATCTCTAGATTATGAAAGATTCATATCGTGTCTGATTTTCCTTATGGTGATTATGAGCTACTGAGTAAATATTTTCCATGCTAAACCTTGATCTAAGAGAGTTTCATGAAGGCTTTCAGAGGGACCCAGATTTGAAACTAAATTTGACTTTCTTTATATTATTCTGGATCCTGAATAGACACTAATAGGTTGATTATGTTGATTTTTTTCCATTAATAACATGACAGAGTATAGAAAGAGATCAATAAGTACTTTTGTAATCAACGCTCAGTAAAGTATCCAGAAATCTTGGTGAGCTTTCAATAAATGCAAAACTATGAAACTGCCAATCCCGGCGTGCCATCGGTAGTGGGGAGTTGGATAATATAACTCTTGTTTCCTTGCTGAGCTTCTGTCCACTGGGGGGGTCACAGATTGTCCAACCACAGGGTACATTTGGCCCATGGATATATTTAATTTGGAAGACAGCTTGTTAAACTTTTTTTAACTGAATGAAGCAATTTGAAAGTCAGATGACTTTACATGAAAACCCAGCTTTCTGGATTCTCACAACAAATCAGAACGTTTGCCATATTGCCCGATGGTAGCAGTCAGAAATGGCTGCCCTCTCTGGATGATCAAGTGCTCTCCTGCATGAATGGCTTCACTCGTGTATATTACCTGTCTCTGAGTTTGTGAACCCTCAAAGGCTTGAGGCTTTTTCTTGTTTAAAATGATCTGTTCCCCCTTTTAAATTTCTAGTGCCTTTCACTTAGGATCCTCTCAAGATGACAACTTACTCTCTGAGGGAAAACAAACTACTTGACTACATTTTGTAAGGGTATATTTACATAAGAAATATACAAAGGTGGACAGTTATAGGCACACGATATTTATCTACATTTGTCAAGCCTAGAAGATATATTACTGTTTCTGATTGGGAAAAGGAAAAAAGTTAATGAAATGAAACATAATATGGGGAAATGTGCAGTCCTAAATTTACTTAAATATGAATATGCAAATACAAATACTTAAATACAAAATCAATTAGGAAATGCAAGATAAGAGAGATCTAATTTGGCAGTATTTTTATGAAAACAAAGTTTTGGTAAGTGAAAGTTCAGTATGCATCAGTAGAACGATATGACTACTTTTAAAAAGATATAAAAAACGGGTGAATTAATAGAAATTAAATGTACAAATGATGAAAATTATGGTCTTTTGTACTCTGTCTTTGTCAAAAGGGATAGGGTGGACAGTTTTCTCTGAAGTTTTAAAAAGGCGTGGACCACAGAGCTCCAGGAAATTTGAGAATAGGAGCCTGTGATGGAGAGCGGCCTAGAAATTAAGGCATGTAAGGAATAATTGACAAAACCGTATGTTTAACCAGAGAAGAGAAGATGAAGTGGAAACAGGTAAGGGAAATAGGCAAGGTCCTTAAATAGCTGAAGGGCTGTTACACAACAGAGGGTGTACACTTGTACTCTCTGACTCCAAGGAACAGAAAATTATAAAGCTTGTTTATTTTTTAAAATGTGAACTGCAGATTGTTCAGACAAGGGACACTGACCACAATGTATGGAGAAATAGGAAATCTTAGATTTTGACCACTTTGAAGAGATAGAGATTACAAAGGGCCAAGATAGATATAATAAATGAGTCTTAACAAAGTAACATTTTTTCTCTTAGAATTTTAAAAGATCATAAAAGTTACAAAAGCATAAGACAGAAAAAAACCTGAAATTACTTTGAGTTCTGTATTTTAGAGAAAATCACTGTTAGCATTTTTGGTTTTAGGCTTTCAAATTCCTTATGAGAAATTATACATATATAAATTTTTCTTTATGAAAATTAGGATTCTACTATAGCAATTTTTCAGTAGTTTCTTTTTCCACTTCAAAATACATTATAAATACTCTGTCCTTTCATATTAGTAAATCTGAATTTAAATCATTATTTTAATAGCATATTATAATATTCTAATATATTCAAATATCATAATTAAAAGTTCATTTGTCATTGGAAATCTATGCTGTTTCCTGTTGTACATAGTGATGAAATATATTATCTTTTCTATTTTAGTATGATGTATTTCTAAAATGAGAAGATAGTATCAAAGGGTATCCATCCTTTTTAGGAACTGGGTTATATATTACAAACTTCCCTCCAAAAGATGTTTTACACACCCACCAGCTGATAATGATAGAGACGCTTTCTGTATTAAATTCAATGTTATCACTATTTAGGATTTCTTCCCAGTTTAAATTTTTCTGTTGAATATTTTTTTGACTATTAAAATGTTTGTATATTTTCGCATTTTGCATTTCCATTCATTTTGGGGGTAATTATATGTTCATATGTTTAGCCCATTTTTTTTAAAGATGTTCGTCTTTTTCCTATTGATTCTCAAAAGCTCTTTTTTATTTAGCCTGTTAACTCATTGCCTTTCATATACTTGCAAATATTTTTCTTTACATTTTAAATTTATTTATGACATCAATAACTGTGAAGGGTCTGAGATTTTACCCTACCTGTAAACCTGTATGTTAGCTTGCTATGTCTGATGGATGCTGGCAGAAGACATGATACTTCTGGATCAGAGAAAATGGATAGTTTATTACTCACAGTAATAAACTAGAAATAGCTGGAATGCCAGCATTTTCTTAAGCAGGTTTTCCAAGCCCCAGTTCCCATAGGGCAACATGACAAGGGGCACGTGATGTTTGCACAGGCAGTGGGTTGCATTACAGGATAGTAATTCCAAGCTTAGAAAGTCTCAATATCTTATAATAGCCAGCAAGAAAATCTGACCAGTATTTGCCCTAGAGGGAGACATTCTTTATTATGCTGGACAGCAAACATACCCACCCTATCTCTGTTTCCTAAGGCTGTTGCTAAATAAACATCCTTGAAAAGATAATTCATAAAAGCTTGTCAGTGCCTCTGCTCCCAAGACAGCAGAAACATGAAAAACCCATGGAGAACTGTCTTCTGACAGTATATGCCATGAAAAGTTAAAAAATTATAGAGTAAAATTTATCATTCATTCTCCTTAAATAATTTCTTTTTTTGTTAGACTGAAGAAGTTACTCCCTTTTTTTGAGAGTGTTATTAAACTGCTCAGTAGGGAAATACCCAAACCATTACTTCTCAAATATTTCTACTGAGGTATTCGAATAGAACAGGTCTGCCTCATAAAATTTCTAATTCACTCATTTTGTCTTAAATATTCATGCAGATGACTTTTTATATTCAATAAACTATTTATGTTTTAATGTATAAATATTTTTCCCAAATCATCAGGAACAATTCATCCAGGAGGATGTGTCTTGTTCATCGTTTAACATTGACGATTCTGGCACACCAGCTTCCTTATCATATTAATATGTATATATTTAGCACCAACTGTGTGCCAGACATTGTTCCAAGCACTTTACATATACTAGTTCATTTTGCTCTTCAACAATCTAAGGTAGGTACTATTTTCACCCCTATTTCATGAACGTGAAGCTGAGGCTCAGAGGCAATACACAGTTTGCTCAAGATCAAATTCCTGAGTTTGATAATTACAATCACAATTGATCTGATTTCAACAAGGAATTTAATCTATAGGCTCACGTACTTAAAAAAATGGACAAATGTAGATAGACAATGTATCAGAGAGATGATCCTATGTCATGCTGACCTTACATCTGTAACCCATTTAAGAATCTGACAAAAACTATGCATCTTCTCACGGGGGGAAGTATGCTTTCTCTCGTGTAGACACATGTATAGACGTAACGTTGTGTATAATTTCAGGGGGTGGTTTAAAATGATATATTCAGTATTAATACATTTATTGTGGCATGAAAGGAGCTATATGTTTTAAGTTCAGTTATTTGCTATATTTTCATTTATCCTTTAGTGCTTTTAAAACTTTTGGCAACAGATGTTTTTAATAATTAATTTCACTTCAAATTCTTATACAGAAAATAACTAATAAGATAAAAGCAGAGCATGTCTGGTTGAAACAAAATGGGAGACTGGATTATTTGGCTTTTCCTTCATCCATCATGGGGAACCTGAAAGGAATCTGGAGTCAGTCAGCTGGGATTCAGATCCTGGCTCCATGCAAAAGTTATTTTAAAAACATTTAGCAACTGGTAACGTTACCAGTCAGAATGGGCATAGCCTATAAACAATAGATATAGCCAACCAGCTCATAACCAGCTCTGGCTCTACTGCTTAGCAGCAATATCTTTATCTGCAAAATGAGCATAGCAATAGTCATTATCTCATAGAGTTTTTATGATTATTAGACGTGGTAATACATATAAAGCACTTAGGAAAATGTTTGGTAGAAAGAGGTATTCAATATTAGCCATCATTATCACTGTGACTAATACTTGAGGAACTTCCATGGAACTCCAGAACTTGACTGTAAGAATGTTAAAGCCCTCTGCTTAAGAGAAGGCAGAAAGATCTTGTTAAATCTGTGAATGGTGCGAGTCTCTAAAGGATGCCATTTAGATGGAAGAATTAGGATTCAGAGAGGTGTTGAAAAGCTAACAAGAAAGATAGGAACCAATACAATGATATTCAATAGGGATATAAATATAAAGTTCTATATTTTAGTTAAGATAAAAAGCTACCTGTTTATAGGAAGGGAAAGAAAATCTCAGGAATGAAATTATTCTAGTCGGGCCGGCCTGGTGGCGCAGCAGTTAAGTTCGCACATTCCGCTTCAGCGGCCCAGGGTTTTCCAGTTTGGATCCTGGGTGCAGGTGTACGCACTGTTTGGCACGCCATGCTGTGACAGGCGTCCCACATATAAAGTAGAGGAAGATGGGCATGGATGTTAGCCCAGGGCCAGTCTTCCTCAGCAAAAAGAGGAGGATTGGCGGCAAATGTTAGCTCAGGGCAAATCTTCCTCAAAAAAAAAAAAAGAGATTCTAGTGAAGAATATTCTAGGATTTTAGCTATCCAATCAACAGAAAGTGTGATGTTGCCTCCAACTACAATTAATGTGATTTTTACCACAGTGGCCAGATTAATGCTGCCACTCTGAGTGGCCGTATCATACCTGTAATGTACTGAGTTCCAGGCACCAGGCTGTAGATAAAGACATATAGATATATTGAGATTTGTTTTTAAAAATGTGACCAGAGAGGTAAATAATAAAAGGTCTTAAAACCAGAAAAGATAACCTGTAGTGTTTTGCCTAGTGAAGGAGAGATCTAAGGGGAGAGCTGACAGTGATTTTCAGATGCCTAGGCCGCTCTGACTTGGAAGAGTTCACTGTGCTCTGGCAGGAAGGAAGAATCACTCAGTGAAATTCACAGAAAGACAGGGATTGGCTCCACATAAAACATGCCTCAAGTAGATCTGCCTGCCCGCAGGTGAGGGAACCAGTTCTTTCTCAACGGTTGTGTTCAAAAAACAGAAGGGATAGCTGTTGAGTAAAGAATGCTGTAAAGGAAATTTTGTCATTAGTGAGAAGTTATTACTGTCTTGATTTCCTTTCCAAAATTCTTTAAATTTGTGACTTCAAGTTATGATACAAGTTGGTTATAAAGGATGAATGGAAGAAGGAAGAAAAAGTATGGGAGGGAATAAAAATAATTGCTAGTTATTCTAGGGAGAAGATTTTATTTTAAGAATTTTCTGAGAACTGGAATTGTAGGAGAATAGAATAGGCTGCTTTCTGAAGAAGTGAGCTTCTACCTTTGGAGGTGGTTGCTAGATGATGCAGTCTTGCATCCTTGGCCAGTGATGGGCACTTGGAAACTTTCTTTCTGTTGAATGAATTATCACCTGTCAGGAATGTTGTTTGAAGGATTCCTGAATTATTGGAAGATGTACTAGATGATGTCTGAAACTTCCAATTCCAAGGTTTTGTTATTTGTATTGTTTCTGTCTTGTATCCAAGTATGTTCTGTCCTATTTGCTCCATGCGAATTCAATGCGCACCTGAGAAATAGCTCTATTTACTAAAATCAAATCGATGTCATATGAACCAAACATGATAGCTCTTCCTGAAGTTCCTTATTCCTTTTACCAAGCTGCTCGGTTTACTTTGATTTTATTATTAATAAATCTTAGTGATGTTTGATCATTCTTAGAGGAGAGTTTCCTTGTTTATCCCCAAATCTCATAAATATAGAAGATAAATAATAAAAGTATCGGGGCTTCACATACTCATCAATATTTTAGAGTGTTTGAAAATAGATTTTTCTCTTTAAAATGTGTGGATTAGAACTTTTCAATTCTGAAGAATAGTATAATTATCAGTTATTAGCTATTTAATTATTAGGCTACAGTACGTTTTTAATATTGTTTCTCATTACAAAAGTAACATGCTGAAGTTAAAAAATAGAGCAAAAACCATAAACATGAAGAGGAAACTAAAGATCACTCACTGTATTAGTTTCCTAAGGATGACCTCAAACTTGATGACTTAAAACAACGCAAGTTTATTCTCTCACTTCTCTCACGAGAAGTCCAAAATCAAGGTGTCAGCAGGGTTGTGCTCCCTCTGAAGCCTCGACAGAAGAATCCTTCCTCGCTTCTTCCTAGCTTTTAGTAGCTCCCAGCAATCCTGGGCTCATAGCTTCATCACTCCAGTCTCCTCCTCTCTCTTCATATGAACTCCTTCTCTGTGTGTCTTTGTGTGTTATCTCTTCTTATAAAGACAGTGCTCATTGGGTTTAGGGCCCACTGTAATCCAGTATGACTTTATCTTAACTAATTACATGCGCAAAGACCCTATTTCCAAATAGGGTGACATTCTGTGGTTCCGGGTGGACATGAATTTTGATGGGACGCTATTCAACCCTCTATACCTAAAATCTCATTTCTGTTAATATTTTGGTACACATGATTTCGCTTTTATCTGTTCATATCTATTACAAAATTGGGATCTTGGTACACATACTACTTTGGACCTGCTTAATTCATTCACTATTGTGAATGTTGTCTTGTGGTATTAACTAATTTCCTACACTTTACATTTCCAGTATACTGAATTAATTCAACCAACACTCAGTTGATGAATATATTGCTATATTGCCCCCTCCTTTTTGCTATTACAAATATGGCTATGATGAACTTCCTTATATGTAAATCTTTGGATGTATCAGTGATTGTTTCCATAATGTCAAATTCTAAACTAGATATGGAATTGCTTGGTCCAAGAGTATATTTTTTTTCAAGACTTCTAATAATATTCAGCTTACACCATTTAATATTCTGAATGACAGATAAGTACTAAGTGTATTCATGCCTTTTGGAAAAGAATCAGCTTAGTTCTAGGGAAAATTTTATTAAACTTCCAGTATGTCATCTAGTCAATATTTATACTTAATATTATATTAATGCTATAGGTAGGTTATATTTCAGGTTAGATCTTGAAATAAGGCAATTTTGGTTTTTGGACGAATATTATACATGGCTGATTGGAAAGCACTCCTTCCCTTTCTGTCTTCTCTAACCCACTGATTTTCACATGTGTTCAGTCTTCATCAGCCATAGGGTAGATGCTAAAGAGATTGAAGGATGGAGAGCTTTTAGCACATAGGGAGCACAATGTACCTAAGGTTTTAACGCTTCCTTTCCACGCTATTTTGAAAGCTAGACTTGACCAGAGATGTGTACCAATATTTCTAAAGCTGATCAAAGTTGTTACTTATATATCAAAAGTATTGAAGACATACTCTGGGACATTTTAACCTTTTTAAAACTAAACTTTGTTTTTTTAATAGATGCATTTAAATCTATTTTGGTGGAGCTCATAAACTTAGAGGCTTAGAGGGGTAGGTAGTATAAATCAGCAAAGCTGAGAAATTAAAAACACCACAAATCCAAAAAACAGACCAAAAACGATGCTTCTGGCATGCCCCCATCTAAAGAAGCAGGCTTTACTCATTTCTACTGGTTTTTTGCTATGTATGAAAAATGGGTCTGGAATTGCCAGATTATGTTATTTTTTTTCAAGAAAAGCGAGATATCCAAACTTTTTAATCATAGACAAACTAAAATTGTAAAAAAAAATCTTTGCAAGGTGAAAATAACACTTTTGTAGAGAATATTCGCCTTCAGAACATTAACCTATGACTTTTGTTCTAAATTTTCACCTTGTTCACTGGAGTCTTCACTTTTCTGCTAAGTTCACTGTTGTAGTTTTTGTAGCCAAAGTTTCAGTTTGCCATTCCTTACTCTTGACTAACCCAAGGGCACTTAGCATGAGGGGAAAAAAAGATATTAAGAATGTTGTGGTATACTTTCCAAATATGTTAGCGCATAGCTGGTCAACCTTAAAATTGTAATGTCATCTTAAATCCCTTTTTTGGCAGTCCATCAATTCTTTCTGTCTTTCAAGCATCTCAAGAAAGTCAAATGGAGAATTTTACTTTTTGTACATAAAAACGCTCAGTCTTACTTATTGGAATAAGATAGGAGTCTTGGTTAGTAATTTAAGAGAGGGAGTAAATCAGGATATCATTTGCAAAGAACAATTTGGATGGGATATATCTAAAGCACTAGATTTAGATAATTGTATATTGAAAATAATATTATAATTTTAGTATTTAATCTTCTTTTATAAAAGTTTAGCTAATGATACTATCCTAAATACATCTACTTTTATAACAATTCTCCCGTATATAAAATTTTTATATATAAAATTTTTTCCAAAGTGATCTAAATTATAATAAAGTTTATGGTTTTCCCACTCATATAACAAATAGGAGTCTTAATATTCATTATGGTTTGTAAAGAAATCATTGGGAAAGTTGATATTTCTTTAGAATTAATATTAAAATAGCTTTCAAATAATTCTCCCATCCAATGCCAGTTGAATGATATTCATCACAAAATCCTAATTGTTAATTAGTCATTTACTATTTGCTCATGTGAAGTTGACAATTTCATTGGTTGTCTTTTGTGGGTACTCTGTCAATCACAGTATTTATAATCTTAGTTTTCTTGCACTAGTTTAATTATTAAGTGAAACAAACCGTTGTATTTCTGACTAAAATTGATCTTTCGTAATGGCCAATCACAACTTGATTTTACTTAGAGAGTCTCCTTATTTCTTGGTTCAATCAAAAGATACGAAGAGCTATTGATTAGAAAATGACTTGAGCTCCAAAATTGTAATGGAAGAAGGAAGAATTTAAAGGAAAATATTTCCAAAAAGAGGTGTTGAAAAATTCACATCTCTGTTGCTCTCTCATACCAGTAGTTTCCCAAAGAAGGCCTGTGTGAAGCAGATAAGAAATTTGTGGAAGAGCAAAATAAACATGGTCTATTGGGGAAAAGAATAACAGTGCACATATTTTAGTGTGAACTTCCTTTAGTTCTCATAGCTGTCTAGCCGGTGGCACGTGTTAAATGATAGAGAGAAATGTCTTTGGCTCACCATTTTTAAATAGTTAAATTTTTAATATAATGGCATTGGCCTGATAAAAATCAATACAACTTGTTAATGTCTTCCTCATTAGGAAAATACAGTGAATCTTTCCAGGAATGATCTAAATGCATGATATTATTTTGGATAAATACAAGAAATAGTCAAATAAGTTTTGTGACAGTTCATGGATCTAAACATTTATGTAGAAATGACTGCTGACTTATAGTACCAGCAAGTTGATTTTTTATCAGTTAATGAGAAGTCAAATATATACATTTTCAAATACCCAGAAACTTTAGGCTTGGATGTGTGTGTGAATGTGTGGTTATGAGAAAAATTGTCCATGTTTTGTAGGGTAGATTTGAAACTAAAGATCACAGACTATTTTTCATATAGCAGCTTTATTGAAATACAATTTACATATGATAAATTTCATGTTTTTGAAGTGTAAACTCAGTGATATTCAGAGTTGTACAACCATCGCCACTACCTAATTTCAAAACATTTCATCATCCTGAAAGAGAACTCCTGTACCCATTAATAGTCACCCATTCCTCCTCCCCCAGGCCCTGGCAACCACTGTTTCCTATTTCTGTAGATTTGCCTATTCTGAAAGTTCTGTAAATGGAATCATACAATATATGGCCATTTCTGTTTGGCTTTTTTTTATTTAGCATAATGTTTTCAAAGTTCATCCATATTATAGCGTGTGTCAGTACTTCATTTCTTTTTATGACTGAATAATATCATGGTTATGAATATATCATTTTGTTTATCCATTTGCCAGTTGATAGACATTTGAGTTGTTTCCACCTTTTGGATATTATGAATAATGCTGCTATGAACATTCAGGTACAGATTTTTGTGTGGACACATTTTCTGCTCTCTTGGATATATACCTAGGGGTGGAATTGCTAGGTCATAAAGTTACTCTTTGTTCAACATTTTAAATAACTGCCAAACTGTTTTCCAAAGTGGCTGCACCAGTTTACATTTAAAGCAATGTATGAGGGTTCCGATTTCTCTACATCCTCACCAACACTGGATATTCTCTATCTTTTGTATGTTAGCCATCCTAGTGCATGTCAAGTTGGAGCACATGGTGTTTCTTCTTGCACTTCCCAAGTGAATTGTGATATTGAACATTTTTTTCATATGTTCCAATCCTTACTGGTCATTTGTATATCTTTGGAGAAATTTCTATTCACATCCTTTGCCTATCTTTTAATTAGGTTGTCTTTCTATTGTTGAGTTGTAAGAGTTCTTTATATTTTATGGATACGAGTTCTTCATTAGACATATGATTTGAATTTTTTTTTCCATCTTACTTTCTTGAAGATGTTCATTGAGGCATGAAAGTTTTTACTTGTTTTTTTGGAAATACAATGATTCATTATCTTTAATACTCTCTGAAAGGCAAGTAAAAATCAATGATAGACTTTTAAAAAGATGACATCTAACAATACTTAGAGTAGGGGAAGAGAGAAGTTAAGCAGCTAGCACAGTGCCTTGCATATAGTAAGCACTACAACACTTGTTAATTGAAATGACTTGAAGTTGAGGATCATAATATATTTTTAAGACTGAATAAAACTTAATTTAGGGAAGGATGCAAGATGGCACCGTGAGTAGTCCGCTTTGTCTCTCCCCCTTCGAGTCTACAATTATTTGGACACTTATCGCTTAACAAAGGATATTCAGACAGCATCTCAGGACGTCTGAGAGACCCACGCAACTATACATCGGAAGGCGGACGGACTTTCCTCCAGGAGGATGTGGAAATAGGTGAAAACTCTCCGACCCTGACCGAACAGCCTAGTACGGGCAAGCGGCTTTCTTCCAACGGACGCCCCCAGAAGATCGCTCCTAGGGCAGGAGCGAGCACACAACAGAGGAGCGATGGTGGAAACAGGTGACCAGAACCCTACCTAAAGCCCCCGCAGTTACTCCTAAACACAGAGGGAAACTCTAGAGTTACGCACCTGAGCCTGCGGGGAGAGTCTCTCCCCGCCATTGGTGGGGAGATCCCGCCTAGTGTTCACGGCGCCCGGAGGGTCCCAGAGAGAATCGCTGAGGGTACGGAGGTCCCCCAGCTGCCACTGCCTGCACGGTGGGGCTAGGGATTGCCGGAGATCTCAGAGCGGATTAGGGCTGGGTGAATCTCCAGAGGCTGGCTCCACGCCCTGGAGGGGAAGCTCCAGAGTTCTGCCTGGGCAGCAGACAAAACTCTCTGTCTGCCATTAGTGGAGGGGCCACGCCCAGCATTCACAACTCCAGCAAAGTCTCAGAGAGAATCCCAGAGGGTGGGGCGACCCCCAGCTGCCGTTGCCCGCCCCGTGGGGCTAGGGATTGCCAGAGATCTCGGAGAGGATTGGGGCTGGGTGAAGCTCCAGAGTTCTGCCCGGGCCGCAGACAAAACTCTCTGTCTGCCATTAGTGGAGGGGCCACTCCCAGCATTCACAACTCCGGGAAAGTCCCGGAGAGAATCCCAGAGGGCGAGGTGACCCCCAGCTGCCATTGCCCGCCCCGTGGGGCTAGGGATTGCTGGAGATCTCGGAGATCTCGGAGAGGACTGGGGCTGGGTGAAGCTCCAGAGGCTGGCTCCGTGGCCCGGAGGGGAAGCTCCAGAGTTCTGCCCGGGCAGCAGACAAAACTCTCTGTCTGCTATTAGCGGAGGGGCCATACCCAGCATCCACAACACCAGGAGGGTCCCGGAGAGGAGAATATCAGGCAGGGCAGCAGCTGACCAGCTACCACTGAAATCAGGATCTCCAGCTATCCCCCAAGACAGGGCAAAGGGCTCCCCGAGTTCCTGGGGAACAGGACTGGGGCTGGGTGGAGTTCCAGTGACCCAGCTCCATAGCCTGGGGGAAACCCTACAGGCTCACAGCAGCCTCAGGGAAAGCCTCTGCACAGCACTAGTAGAAAGCACCCATCCGGCAGCCACAAGGCTGGAAGACCCCGGGACAAAAGTAGCATAGCTAGGTGAACTAACCACAGACTGTAGTAGATGCCAATAGCTCTCCTGCGACCCATAGTGGACAAGTGAGATTTTGTGGGTGCCAACAGTGACAGAGCGACAAATATAAGTGATCCTACCCCTGGCCGCTGGAAAAGCCCATAACACCATTGCAGACCCCAAGGAGGGAGCACATCTAGGTGGGCTGCAACAGTAGGCACCAGCAGCCTGAAGCCCCCTGTGACGGCCCCCACGGCAGAGGAGGGAATCCAAAGGACCACTGTGACTACGAGGAGGGGCCCAGGCCCAGTTAGCAACTGAGGATAGGGTTCCTGGTTGGTGCAGTATAAACAGCTGCTCCCCCACCGCAGCAGCAGAAACAAGTGAAAGGAGCAACTAAACTCTATCTCTATGCGGAGGCACAAATCAACAACATCAAGCAATATGAAAAAATACATTAAATCTCCAGAACAGAAGGAAAATAACAAATACACAGAAAACAATCCCAAAGAAAATGAGATATATAACCTAAATGATGATGACTTCAAAACAGCCATCATTAAAATACTCACTGAGTTAAGAGAGAATTCTGACCGACAACTCAACGAGTTCAGGAGCTATGTCACAAAAGAGTTTGATACGATAAAGAAGAACCAAACAGAAATATTGGAAATGAAGAACACAATAGAGGAGATTAAGAAAAATCTAGATGCACTGAACAGTAGGGCCAATAATATGGAGGAAAGAATTAGCAATTTGGAAGATGGCAATATAGAATTGCTGCAGGCAGAGGAGGAGAGAGAAGTAAGACTAAAAAGAAATGAAGAAACTCTCTGAGAATTATCAGACACAATTAGGAGATGCAACGTAAGGATTATAGGTATACCAGAGGGAGAAGAGAAGGAGAAAGGGGCAGAAAGCCTATTCAAAGAAATAATGGCTGAGAACTTCCCAAATCTGGTGAGAGAGATGGATCTTCAGGTGACAGAAGCCAATAGATCTCCAAACTTTATCAATGCAAGAAGACCAACCCCACGGCATATAGTAGTGAAGCTAGCAAAAGTCAACGACAAGGAGAAAATACTAAGGACAGCCAGGCAAAAGAAACTAACCTACAAAGGAACCCCCATCAGGCTATCAGCAGATTTCTCAGCAGAAACTTTACAGGCTAGAAGAGAGTGGAATGATATATTCAAAAATCTGAAGGACAAAAATCTACAGCCGAGAATTCTCTACCCAGCGAAAATATCCTTCAAATACGATGGAGAAATAAAAACTTTCCCAGATAAACAAAAATTAAGGGAGTTCATTGCCACAAAACCTCCTCTTCAGGAAATCCTCAGGAAAACCCTCATTCCTGAAAAATCCAAAAAAGGAAAGCGGCTACAAAACCAAGAGCAGAGGAGATAAGTAGAAGGACAACAACAGAGAGTAACAGCTCTTCATCAGAACAGATTAAACCATGGGACGAGAAACAAAGGAAATTGAAGAAAACCGGAAAACAAGACACAAAATGGTAGTGGTAGGCCCCCACATCTCAATAATCACTCTAAATGTAAATGGATTGAACTCCCCAATCAAAAGACACAGAGTGGCAGGATGGATCAAAGAACAAGACCCAACAATATGCTGCCTCCAGGAAACACACCTCAGCCCCAAAGACAAACACAGACTCAGAGTGAAGGGATGGAGAACAATACTCCAAGCTAATAATGAACAAAAGAAAGCAGGTGTCACTATACTAATATCAGACAAGGTAGATTTCAAAGCAAAACAGATAAAGAAAGACAAAGAGGGACAGTATATAATGATAAAAGGGACTCTCCACCAAGAAGACATAACACTTATAAATATATACGCACCCAACACAGGAGCACCAAAATTTGTAAAGCAACTCTTAATAGAACTAAAAGAAGACATCAACAACAATACAATAATAGTAGGGGACCTCAACACACCATTAACACCAATAGACAGAACATCGAGACAGAAAATCAACAAGGAAATAATAGAATTAAATGAAAAATTAGACCAGATGGACTTAATAGATATATATAGAACACTTCATCCAAAAACAACAGGTTACACATTCTTCTCAAGTGCACATGGAACATTCTCAAGGAGTGACCATATTTTGGGAAACAAAGCAAACATCACTAAATACAAGAGAGTTGAAATAAAATCAAGCATCTTTTCTGATCATAATGCTATGAAACTAGAAATCAACTACAAGAAAAAAGCAGAGAAAGGTGCAAAAATGTGGAGACTAAACAACACGCATCTGAACAAACAATGGATCATTGAAGAAATTAAAGAAGAAATCAAATATTATCTGAAGACAAATGAAAATGAGAACACGACATACCAAATCATTTGGGATGCAGCAAAAGCAGTTCTAAGAGGGAAATTCATCGCAATACAGGCTCACCTCACTAAACAAGAAAAAGCTCACATAAGCAACCTCAAACGACACCTAACAGAACTAGAAAAAGAAGAACAAACAAAGCCCAGAGTCAGTAGAAGGAGGGAAATAATAAAAATAAGAGCAGAAATAAACGATATTGAAACAAAAAAGACAATAGAAAGGATCAGTGAAACAAAGAGTTGGTTCTTCGAAAGAATTAACAAAATTGACAAACCTTTAGCCAGACTCACCAAGAAAAGAAGAGAGAAATCGCAAATAAATAAAATTAGGAATGAGAGAGGAGAAATCACAACAGATACCAATGAAATACAAGAGATCATAAAAGAATACTATGAAAAACTATATGCCAACAAATTGAACAACCTGGAAGAAATGGACAAATTCCTAGACTCCTACAATCTCCCCAAACTGAATCAGGAAGAAATGGAGAATCTGAGTAGGCCAATCACAAGTAAGGAAATAGAAATGGTAATCAAAAACCTCCCCAAAAATAAAGTCCAGGACCGGACGGCTTCTCTGGAGAATTCTACCAAACATTCAAAGAAGACTTAATACCTATTCTTCTCAAACTGTTCCAGAAAATTGAGAAAGATGGAGTACTCCCTAACACATTCTATGAAGCCAACATCACTCTGATCCCCAGACCTGACAAGGACAACACAAAGAAGGAGAACTACAGGCCGATATCACTGATGAACATAGATGCAAAAATCCTCAACAAAATTTTGGCAAACCGAATACAGCAATACATCAAAAAGATTATACACCATGATCAAGTGGGATTTATACCAGGGACACAGGGATGGTACAACATCCGCAAGTCAATCAACGTGATACACTACATCAACAAAATGAAAAACAAAAACCACATGATCATCTCAATAGATGCAGAGAAAGCATTCGACAAGATCCAACGCCCATTTATGATAAAAACCCTCAGTAAAATGGGTATAGAAGGAAAGTACCTCAACATAATAAAGGCCATATATGACAGACCCACAGCCAACATCATACTCAATGGACAAAAACTGAAAGCCATCCCTCTGAGGACAGGAACAAGACAAGGGTGCCCACTTTCACCACTCCTATTCAACATAGTACTGGAGGTGCTGGCCAGAGCAATTCGGCAGGAAAAAGAAATAAAAGGAATCCAAATAGGTAACGAAGAAGTAAAACTCTCACTGTTTGCAGACGACATGATCTTATATATAGAAAACCCCAAAGAATCCATAGAAAAACTATTAGAAATAATCAACAACTACAGCAAAGTAGCAGGGTATAAAATTAACGTGCATAAATCAGTAGCATTTCTATACACTAACAATGAACTAACAGAAAGAGAACTCAAGAACTCAATCCCATTCACAATCGCAACGAAAAGAATAAAATACCTTGGGATAAACTTAACCAAGGAAGTGAAGGATCTATACAATGAAAACTACAAGACTTTCTTGAAAGAAATTGATGATGACATAAAGAGATGGAAAGACATTCCATGCACATGGATTGGAAGAATAAACATAGTTAAAATGTCCATACTACCTAAAGCAATCTACAGATTCAATGCTATCCCAATCAGAATCCCAAGAACATTCTTCACAGAAATTGAACAAACAATCCTAAAATTCATATGGGGCAACAAAATCCCAATCAGAATCCCAAGAACATTCTTCACAGAAATTGAACAAACAATCCTAAAATTCATATGGGGCAACAAAAGACCGCGAATTGCTAAAGCAATCCTGAGCAAGAAAAACAAAGCCGGTGGAATCACAATCCCCGATTTCAAAACATACTACAAAGCTACAGTGATCAAAACAGCATGGTACTGGTACAAAAACAGGTCCACAGATCAATGGAACAGAATTGAAAGCCCAAAGATAAAACCACACATCTATGGACAGCTAATCTTCGACAAAGGAGCAGAGGGCCTACAATGGAGAAAAGAAAGTCTCTTCAACAAATGGTGCTGGGAAAACTGGACAGCCACATGCAAAAGATTGAAAATTGACCATTCTTTTTCACCACACACCAAAATAAACTCAAAGTGGATCAAAGACCTAAAGATTAGGCCTGAGACAATAAGTCTTTCGGAAGAGAATATAGGCAGTACACTCTTTGACATCAGTTTCAAAAGAATCTTTTCGGACACTGTAACTCCTCAGTTGAGGGAAACAATAGAAAGAATAAACAAATGGGACTTCATCAGACTAAAGAGCTTCTTCAAGGCAAGGGAAAACAGGATTGAAACAAAAAAAACAGCTCACTAATTGGGAAAAAATATTTACAAGCCACTTATCCGACAAAGGGTTAATCTCTATAATATACAAAGAACTCACACTGCTTAACAACAAAAAACAAACAACCCGATCAATAAATGGGCAGAGGACATGAACAGACATTTCTCAAAAGAAGATATGAATATGGCCAATAGACACATGAAAAGATGTTCATCATCGCTAATCATCAGGGAAATGCAAATCAAAACTACACTAAGATATCACTTTGCACCCGTTAGATTGGCAAAAACATCCAAAACCAAGAGTGACAAATGTTGGAGAGGTTGTGGAGAAAGAGGAACCCTCATACACTGTTGGTGGGAATGCAAACTGGTACAGCCACTATGGAAAACAGTATGGAGATTTCTCAAAAAGTTAAAAATAGAAATACCCTATGACCCAGCCATCCCATTACTGGGTATCTATCCTAAGAACCTGATATCAGAAATCTCAAGAGTCCGTTGCACCCTTATGTTCATCGCAGCATTATTTACAATAGCCAAGACGTGGAACCAGCCTACATGCCCAGAAACTGATGATTGGATAAAGAAGATGTGGTATATATACACAATGGAATACTACTCAGCCATAAAAAAAGACAAAATTGGCCCATTCACAGCAACGTGGATGGACCTCGAGGGTATTATGTTAAGTGAAATAAGCCAGTCAGAGAAAGACGAACTCTATATGACTCCACTCATAGGTGGAAGTTAGTATTTTGATAAGGAGATCTGATCGGTGGTTACCAGGGAAAAGGGGGGGTGGGGGGAGGGCACAAAGAGGGAAGTGGTGTACCCACAACATGACTAACAAAAATGTACAACTGAAATCTCACAAGGTTGTAATCTATCATAACATTAATAAAAAACCAAACCAAACAAAACAAAAAAACTTAATTTAAACTTTGAGAAACCTTAAGCAATTCCTTTTAACTGTTTTCTATAATTAACCTTGTTTCCTCATGACAAGCATCCCCAACTTTTAAAATCCTCCTCTTATCTATTCATGTAGCTTTATTTGATATTCTTGGCCATATTGAGGCAATGTCAAGTATAGATTTCAGTAAGTTAGGGATTTTCTTCTGCTTATTTTTACTTGAAATATCAATATAGCTGAAGGATTGAAATAAACTGTCATGTAATTTAAAAAAACCTCACGTTTGTGGTGGACCTACATCGGCTTTAAATTGATCTACTTTAAGTTTTCAACATATTCAAAAAATGCTGATTTAAGATAGGTAAATTCTGTATATGTCTCTCTTTTTGCAATCTCAAACCTTATGATTAAGCAGTTTAAACCAGAAAAAAAGTAGTAGTTATGGTGTTATTCCTGGAGCAGCTTGTGATCTTCAAACTGACCTCCTTTTCCTCTTTTAAATGGGAAGAGCATTGTTGTAGAGAATCCTTAACTTACTGATGGAAGATTGACCTTGTTTTGTTCTCAAGGAGATTGTGCTCTACAAACCTGATACTCTCAAGGACCTCTTCTACTGGAAGGTACAGCTGTAAAACCCATTAATGCTCGACAAGGACTGTGGAATACTTTCACAGGTCATTGAGTTAGGTTCTCCTAATGGGTAAACTACTTTGGACTTCTCTGCATTAAGCATGTACTTTATCAACCCACTAGGCCTTAGTGCAAGAATTGGTGATAATGATTTTGTTTCCTTCAGATAAATACCCAGAAGTGCAATTGCTGGGTCATATGGCAGTTGTATTCTTAATTTTTGAGGAACCTCCGTACTATTTTCCATAGTGGCTGTACCAATTTACATTCTCACCAACAGTGCACAAAGCTTTTCTTTTTTTCACATCCTTGCCAGCATTTGTTATTTCTTGTCTTAAAATAGCCATCCTAACAGGTGTGAAGTAATAGCTCTTTGTCGTTTTGATTTGCATTTCCCTCATGAATAGTGATGTTGGCCATTTGTGTGACCTTTTTGGGAAAAATTTCTATTCAGTTTCCCTGCCAATTTTTAAATCGGCTTGTTTTCTATTGAGTTGTATGAGTTCTTATGGTATTTTTGATATTAATCAGATATATCATTTGCAGATATTTTCTTTCATTCCATAGGTTGCTTTTTCTTTTTGTTGCTTGTTTTCTTTGCTGCGCAGCTTTTTAGCAGGATGTAGTCCACTTTTTATTTTTACTTTTGTTGCCTTTGCTTTTGGTGTCAAATCCAAAATATCACCAAGACCAATGTCAAGGAGCTTTCCCTCTATGTTTTCTTCTAGGAGTTTAATGGTTTCAGGTCTTATGTTCAAGTGTTTAATCTGTTTTGAGTTGATTTTTGTGTACGGTGTCAGATAGCAGTCCAGTTTCATTCTTTTGCAGATGACTGTCTAGTTTTCTCAGCACCATTTGTTGAAGAGACTATCTTTTCCCCATTGTATATTCTTGGCTCATTTCTCATAAATTAATTGACCATATATGTATGGGTTTATTTCTGGGATCTCTATTCTGGTGCATTTACTTATATGTCTATTCTTATGCCAATACCATACTGTTTTGATTACAATAGCTTTGTAATATAGTTTGAAATCAGGAAGCCTGATGCCTCCAGCTTTGTGGTTGTTTCTCAAGATTGCTTTGGCTATTTGGCATCTTTTGTAGTTCCATACAAATTTTAGGATTGCTTTTATTATTTCCGTGAAAATGCCCTTGAAATTTTGATAGGGATTGCATTGAATCTATAGATTGCTTTGGGTAGTACGGAAATTTTAATGATATTAATTCTTCTAATCCATTAGGAGAACACAGAATATCTTTATATTTGTATATGTCTTCTTCAATCTCTTTAATCAATGTTTTATAGTTTTCAGTGTATGGATCTTTTACCTCCTTGGTTAAATTTATTTCTAGATATTTTATTTATTTTGATGCAGTTGTAAATGGGGCTATTTTCTTAATTTCTCTTTCTGATAGTTTATCATCAGTGTATGGAAATGCTACTGACTTTTGTGTATTAGTTTTGTATCCAACTTTACTGAATTCATTTATTAGTTTCAATGGTTCATTGGTGGAGTCCTTAGGGTGTTCTATACATAATATCATGTCATCTGCAAGTAGAGATAGTTTTATTTCTTCCTTTCCAACTTGGATGCCTTTTATTTTTTTCTTGCCTAACTGCTGTGGCTAGGACTTTCTCTACTATGTTAAATTAAAGTGGCAAGAGTGGACATCCTTGTCTTGTTCCTGGTCCTCACAGAAAAGCTTTTAGCTTTTCACCATTGTGTGTGATGTCAGCTGTGGGTTTGACATATATGGCCTTCATTATGTTAAGGTACGTTCCCTCTGTACCCAGTTTGTTCAGAGGTTTTTTTTTTTATCATGAATGGATGTTGAATTTTGTCAAGTACTTTTTCTGCCATCTATTGAGATGAACATATGATTTTTATCCTTCATTTTCTTAATGTGGTGTACATTTATTACCAAGAATAAACCTACATTGACATATCATAATCACTCAAAGTCCACAATTCACCTTAAAGCTAACTCTTGGTGTTATACATTATATGCATCATTATAATATCATACAGAGTATTTTCACTGTCTTAAAAATCTGTGCACTGTGTATTCATTCCCTCCTGCTACGCCTTACAACCACTGATATTTTTATTTTCTCCATAGTTTTACCATTTCCAGAATGTCATATAGTTGGGATCACATAGTATATAGTCTTTTCAGCTTGGCTTCTTTCACTTAGTAATATTCATTTAAGGTTCCTCCACGTCTTTTCATGGCCCGATTAGCTCATTTCATTTCAGTGCTGAATAACATTCCATCATCTTAATGTACCACAGTGTATTTGTCCATTCCCCTACTGAAGAACGTCTTGGTTGATTCCAAGTTTTTGCAATTATGAATAAAACTGCTATAATCATTCATATGTAGGTTTTTGTGTGAACATAAGTTCTCAACTTCTTTGGGTAATTACCAAGGAATGCAATTGCTGTATTTATGTGGTAAGAGGATGTTTAGTTTTGCAAGAAACCACCAAAGTGTCTTCCAAAGTGGCTGTACAATTTTGCATTCCCACCAGCAATGAATGAGAGTTCCTGTTGCTCCAAATCTTCAATAGCGTTTGGTGTTGTCAGTGTTCTGGATTTTGGCCATTCTAATAGGTAGTAATACCTTGTTGTTTTAATTTGCATTTCCCTGATGACCATGATGTGGAACATCTTTTCGTATGCTTATTTTCCATCTTTATATCATCTTTGATGAGGTGTCTGTTAATGTCTTTGGCCATTTTTTAACTGGGTTGTTTGTTTTCTTATGATTGAGTTTTAAGTGTTCTTTGTATATTTGGGATAGCACTCCTTTGTCAAATGTCTTTTGCAAATACTTTCTCTCAGTCTGTGCCTTGTCTTCTTATTCTCTTGATGTTGTCTCTTGCAGAGCAGAAGTTTTTAATTTTAATCAAGTCCAGCTTATAGATTATTTCTTTCATGAAGTATGTCTTTGTTGTATATAAAAAGACATTGCCATACTCAAGATCATCCTGATTTTCTCCTATGTTATCTTCTAGGAGTTTTGTAGTTTAGCATTTTATATTTAGGTCCATGCTCCATTTTGAATTGATTTTTGTGAAGGGTGTAACATTTGTACCTACATTCATGTTTTGGATGTGAATATCTAGTTGTTCCAGCACCATTTGTTGAAGAGACTGTCTTTCCTTCATTGTATTGCCTTTGCTCCTTTGTCAAAGATCAGTTGACTATATTTATGAGGTCTATTTCTGGACTCTTTTTCCTGTTTCTTTGATCTATGTGTCTTTTCTTTGACCAATACCAAACTGTCTTCTTTACTGTAGCTTTATAGTAAGTCTTGAAATTGAGTAGTGTCAGTCCTCCAACTTTGTTATTCTCCTTTGTATTGTTGCTTCTGGATCTTTTGCTTCTACATAGAACCTTTACATTCAGTGCATCAATATTCATAAAATTGCTGGGATTTTGGTTGGGATTGCATTGACTCTATAGATCAAGTTGGAAAGAACTGACATCTTGACAATATTGATTCTTCCTATCCATGAACATGGAATATCTCTCCATTTATTTAGGTCTTTGATTTCATTCATCAGAGTTTTGTAATTTTCCTTATATAGATCTTATACATATTTTTTTAGATTTATACCTAAATATTTTGTTTTATGGGGTACAAATGCAAATGATATCAGGTTTTAAACCCAAATTCATCTTTTTTTCTTTTAACGGGAATGGTGGTCTTCTTTTTTTTTTTTAAATATTGGTACCTGAGCTAACATCTGTTGCCAATATTCTCTCTTTTTTTTCTTTTTCTTCCCAAAGCCCCCCAGAACATAGTTGTATATTCCAGTTGTAGGTCCCTCTAGTTGAGCTATGTGGGATGCCACCTCAGCATGGCTTGATGAGCAGTGTTACATCTGCGCACAGGATCTAAATCAGTGAAAACCCAGGCTGTTGAAGCAGAGCACACAAACTTAACCACTCGGCCCTGGGGTCGGCACCTCAAATTCCTCTTGTTCATTGTTGGTACATAGAAGTTGACTTTTGTATGTTAAACTTGTATCCTGAAACCTTACTATAATTGCTTATTAGTTCCAAGAGTTTTTTGGTCAATTCTTTTGTATTTTCTACATAGATAATCATGCCATCTGAAAAAAGACAGTTTTATGTCTTCCTCCCCCATCTATATACCTTTTATTTCCTTGTCTTGCCGTATTGCATTAGCAAGGACATCCAGTACAGAGTTGAAAGGAACAGTTAGAGGAGACATCCTTGCCTTGTACCTGACCTTAATGGGAAGTCTTTTGTCCTCTCACCATTAAATATGATGTTATCTGTAGTTTTTTTGTAGATAGTCTTTATCAGGTTGAGAAATTTCTCCTCCATTCCTAGTTAACTGGGAGATTTTAACATGAATGGGTTTTGGGTTTTGTCAAGTACATTTTCTGCGTCTATTGATATGATCATGTGATTTTTTTAGTTTTAGTCTGTTGATGTGTTGGGTTACATTAATTGATTTTTCTAATTTTAAACTGGCCTTCCATACCTGGGTCAAATCCTATTTGATTATGGTATATAATTCTTCTTATACTTTTTAAAGTTTGATTTGCTAATAATTTATTGAAGATTTTTGCGTCTATGTTCATGAGAGAGATTGATCTGTAGTTTTCTTGTAATGTCTTTGTCTGTCTTTGGTATTAGAATAATGCTGGCCTCATAAAATGAGTTAGAAAGTATTCCCTCTGCTTCTATCCTCTGAAAGAGATTTTAGAGAATTGGTGTAATTTCCTCCTTAAATGTTTCATAGAATTCACCACTGAACACTTTGGGGCCTAATGCTGTCTGTTTTGGAAGGTTATTAATTATTGATTCAACTTTTTAAATAGATATAGTTCTATTTAAGATGTCCTGGATCTGTGGTTTGGTGTCTGACATTAATTTGGGGAAATTCTTACTGATTATTGTTTTAAATATTTCTTCGTTTTTTTTCTTCTCCTTCTGGTATTCCTATTATGCTTTACATTATACCATTTTTGGTTGTTCCACAGTCCTTGGATAGTCTGTTGTGGTTTTTTGGGGGCTTTGTTCTGTTTGCTTTTTGATTTTTGAGATATATCCTCTAGTTCAGAGATTCTTTCCTTAGCTGTACACAGAGTACTAATAAGTCCATCAAAGGCATTCTTCTTTTCTAGCGCAGTTTTTTTTTTTTATCACTAGCATTTCTTTTTGGTTCTTAGTTTTTTCATCTCTCTGCTTACATTGCACATCTTTTCTTGCATGCTATTTTATCCATTAGAGTCCTTAGTGTATTAATCATAGTTCTTTTAAATTCCTAGTATGATAATTCCAACAACCCTGTCATGTCTGGTTCTGCTGCTTGTTCTATCTCTTTAAATCATGTCTTTTGCCTTTTGGTGTGCCTTGTAATTTTTTCTTGGTAGCTGGACATCATGAACTGGGTAAAATAAACTACTGCAAATAGGCCTTTGTTGATGTGATGGTGAAGTATGGGGATAGGGAAGCATTCTATTGTCATTGATTAGGTCAGTCTTTTAGTGAGCTTTTGCCTCTGGACTGTGAACTTAACAAACGTTTCTCAATTCCTTCTCCCAGCTGAGGTGGAACAGGATAGCTGGAGTGAGCTGGAGTTAGGTATTTTCCTTCTCCAGCTCATTTAGGCTCTGGTATTACTCCAGCAGGTTAGGCTTTAGTTAAGTAGTTTCCCCTGAGGGCAAGCCGTGTGAAGAAGAAAAGAACGCTCTGGCATATTTCAAAATATTTCCTTTTCCCCTCCCCCTTGCAGAGCAAGAGGGGATTTTTTTGTTTTTCTGATACTTAGCGAGGGAATCTGGGTGAGCTCCTGGAAATAAATCTCACAATATTATGGATGCCCTCTATCAGTGGATCCCACTGGAGTTTCTAACTCTGAGATTTGTTCATGCTAATCCTCAAGCAATTCATCAGTTCCAGTTCAGGTTTTCCTACCCCATTACTGGTTCCTGTGGTGGTTTCTACTCATGAGTCTCTGCCCTGGTAAGCCATGACTCCCTATACTTTCCTGTCCATCTCCCCAATCTCGAGGGCAGTAGTTTGCCCTGTGTCTTGCCCTCTGTTATGGATCCTAGGAGTGTTCTTGATTTTTCGTTCTGTTCAGCTTTTTACTTGTTAGGGTGGAAGGGCAACTTCAAACTTTTTACAGAGACTGGAAGCCTTCCTATAGTAAGATTTAAAATCAGGAAATGTGATTCCTCCAAATTTGTTCTCCTTTTAAAAGATTGTTTTGGCTACCCTTGGCCCTTAAATTTCTGCGTGAATTTTAGGACCAGCGTGTCAATTTCTACAAATAAACCAGATGGAATTTTGATGTGGATTGTGTTGAATCTGTAGGTAAATTTGTCGAGTATCACCTTTTTAACAATATTCTTCTGATCCATGAAAATGGGGTATCTGTTCATTTATTTAGGTCTTTAATACTTGTCAGTATTTTTTCTTCTGCTATTGAGATGTTACATATTTTTGTGCTTTATTCTCTTGATATGGTGTAATATGTTAATTGATTTTGGATGTTAGGCCAATGTTGCCTTCCTGGGATAAATTCCACTTGGTCATCATGTATAGTGCTTTATACATGTTTGTAGATTTGGTTACTAGTATTTTGTTGAGAATTGCTGCATCTATGTTTATAACAGTTATTGGTCTATAGTTTTCTTTTCTTCTGATGTCTTTGTTTTTGTTATCAGTGTAATACTGGCCTCAAAGTGAATCAGGAAGTGTTCCCTTCTCTTCTACTTCTTGCAAAAATTTGTGAATGATTGGTTTTAATTCTTTAAATGTTTCAGAGAATTCATCAGTAACGCCATCTGGGCCTGGGCTTTTCTTTGTGTGATTTTTTTTTTCTTTTACTTATTTAATCTCTCTACTTGTTATAGGTCTATTGGGATTTTCTCTTTCCTTTTGAATCTGTTTCAGTAGCTATTCCTTAATAGGACTTGTATTTCATCCAGTTTATTTAATGCATTTGCATATAATTGTTTATCGTATTCCCTTATGGTCCTTTTTATCTATAAAGTCAGTAGTAATAACCCCTCTTTCATTTCTGATTTAGTAATGTGAGTCTTCTCTCTGTTTTCTTGGTGAGTCTAACTAAATATTTGTCAGTTTTGTTGAACTTCCCAAAGAAATAGCTTTTGATTTTCTTGTTTTTCTATTCTCTATTTTATTTATTTCTTCTCTAATTTTTATTAATTCTTTCATTCTGTTTACTTTTGATTTACTTTTTTGATTTAGTTTGTTCAGCGTTTTCTAGATTATTAAGATGTAAGTTTAGGATCCTGATTTGAGATTTTCATCTTCTTGCTCTCTTCTTCAATAGAGAAACTTAGTCATTTTTATTGCAACTGAAAGACAGTATAACAGAAATTTCCTGGTAAAATCTGGGGGAAAGTACTATTTATACTAAGTTCTGAAATAGTTTGTCTTTGGTAATATGATTATGTACAAGTAATGCAAAATGCAAGTATGGATGTTTCTAAATCGATCCTCTCCAAGTCATAAAATTGGCTGATTGCATCTGCCTCCATACTGTTCCTTTAGGTAACACAAATACAACTGAAAATTACCTGTTTTCTCCTTTATGGGTCTCCCTTATTATTTAGTATTGACACTTTCATATGAAAACTACAGAAAAGAATGACTTTTTAAAAATATTACTCTAGTAAATTAATTTGGTTATGTAAGTCTATTGGCCAGCAACGTTTAGATGACCCTCAGCATTGATAGTAAACCTCTTAGTGTTCTTATTGCTTTATCACTGCTTTTTTTCCTGTAAAACAAAAATAAGAATCAGAAATGTTACAGAATCAGAGTATAAAAAATTGTACAATTGTTTAACACTTGGATATTTCTTCCCCCACATTTTCATTATTGCAATATATATAGTGAGTGTGAATGATACAGGAATAAAACTGATTATTGTATCTGCTATGACCTTTAAATGATCTCAAAGTACATACTGAAGAAATTTTTAATGTTTAAATAACTGAAACTGTCCTACTTTAATCTAAAAATTGGGATTGGAGAATTTAGGTTGTATTATTGAAAAGATGAAGTGCAGTTTCTCAGGTTTGTTATTCGCCGTATCAAATTATTTGAGAATCAAATATGGAATGTCAATTAACATCAAAGACAAATCTCAATATTTGCAAAGGACATAGAATGGAAAAATACTGGTGTGTGTGTGTCTACATATAGTTTTGATTTAATAGTCTTGACTTAATAATAGTCTTGATTTAAATTCTAACAAAACTGAAAAGAGGGATACCTGTAAGCATAGTGCACTATGTGAAAAGTGATCTTTCACACAGGAGCGATTACAAATGTACAACAGCAAAAAGCAGCTTCAGAGATGTGTCAATTTTGCCATTAAAAGATCACTTTAAAAATTTTATTTTCCTTTGTAAATTTTTGAGCAGTGAAGCTAGCACTTACTTGCTAAACTGCTGAAGCATTGCAAGATCACATACATTAATGATAAAAAATTGAGCTGATGAGTCTGTTCTTGATTTAGTAGCCAGTTCAGGAGTTAACAGTGTTAACTGTGATTGCTGGTGCTCTTTCCAATGAAGAGGGGATAAGAAATGAAAATGAAGGCAGATTTCTACAGAACACTGAATGTGATATATAAATCTTCATGAAACTACAGAAAGAACACCACACAATGTATAGACTGTTTTACATCTTCCTTCTTTTTCATATAGACATTTACAGCTGTAAATTTCCCAGTAAGCACTACTTTCACTGTATCCCATAAGTTTCAAATGTTGGATTTTTGTTTTCATTCATATCTAAATATTTTCTAATTTCTCTTGTGATTTCCTCTTTAACCCATTGTTTATTTTGGAGTGTGTTATTTAATTTCCAAATAATTGTGAATTCCCTAAACTTCCTTTGGTTATTGATTTCTAATTTCATTCTATTGTGGTCAGAGAATATATTTTGAATGATTTTAAACATTTTACATTTATTGAAGTATTTTTTATGGCCTAATAAATGGTCTATCCTGGAGAATAGCCTATGTGTGCTTGACAAGAATGTATACTTTGTTTTTGTTGGGTGGAGTGTGCCATAGATGTCTGTTAGGTTTAGTTGATTTATAATGTTGTTCAAGTCTTCCATTCCTTGTTTCCTTTATTACAATCATATAATAAAAGATCCATTGAAATTTGAGTATTGAAGTCTCCAACGATTACTTTTGAATTGTCTATTTCTCACTTCAATTCCATCCATTTTTGTTTCATATCTTTTGAGGTTCTGTTTTTTGGTGTCTTCCTAATATGTTGATCATCTTATCCTTCTTTTGTCTGTAGTAAAAATTTTTGTCTTAAAGTTTATTTTGTCTGATAATAAATAGCTATATTAGCTCTTTTCATTACTGTTTGTATAGTATGTCTTTTTCCATCCTTTTCATTTCAACCTATTTGTGCCTTTTAAAGTATGTCTCTTTTAAGCAGCATATCGTTGGAAATTGTTTCTTATCCACTTTGCTAATTCGATCTTTGATTTCTATATGCCATATATCTTATTTCTTTCTCTATTCTTCCATTCTTCTTTGTGTTAAATGAATATTTTCTAATATATCATTTTAATTCCCTCATTTCTTTTTTCCCTTATGTTTTTTTAATATTTATCTTTACTATTGCATGTATCAGTAGTTCATTTGTATTACTAAGAAATATCCCCTGATTTAGACATATCACAATTTGTTTCTTTATTCAACAATAGATGGAAATTTTGAATATATCTGGGTTTGAATTATTGTGAACAAAATAGTTATGAACACTCATCTACAATATTTTGCATAGACACATGTTTTCATCTCTCGCAGGTAAATCCTTGGTTCTCAATTGTTGGATCAAGGGAAAGTTTATGTTCGACAGACAACGGTTTCAAAATAGTTGTAGTAGTTTGCATTCCCAGAAATAATGTGTGAAATTTCCAGCTGCACCAAGTCATTACTAGTACTTGGCATTCTCAGCCTATTTATTCTTTAAAATTAAAACAAAATGAGATATAATGGGTATATATCATTATATTAGTTTGAGTTTTACAATTTAATAATTTTATATTTGCATACATTGCAAAATGATCACCGTATTAAGTCTAGTTAGCACATGTCACCATACAGATACAGTTTTCTTTCTTGTGATGAGAACTTTTAAGATCTACTCTCTTAACAACTTGCAAACATACAAGGTAGCATTACTAACTACAGTCACCATACTGTACATTTCATGCCCATGACTCATTTATTTTATAACTGGAAGTTTGTACTCTTTGACCACCGTCATCCATTTTGCCCACCCCCAGCCTGCCTCTTGCACCCAACCAATCTGTTCTCTGTATCTATGAATTTGTTTGGGTTTTTTTCTCAGATTCCATATACAAGTGAGATCATATAGTATTTGTCTTTCCCTGTTTGACTTATTTCACTTAGCTTAATGCCCTCAAAATCCATCCATGTAGTCACAAATGGCAAGATTTCCTTCTTTTCATGGCTGAATAATATTCCATTATATCTATATTTATAGCTTTATTTCATGTTTTCTTTTTTTTTAATTTTTATTTTTTTCGGATGTACATCATATTTCAAATTCTGTATACATTACATCACGTTCACCACCCGAACACTAATTATAGTGCATCCCCTCACATGTGAGCTTAATCACCCCTTTTGCCTTCCCCTCCCCCCTTCTCCAATGGTAACCACCAGTCCAATCTCCAATGCTACGTGTGTTTTTTGTCGTTTTTATCTTCTACTTATGAGTGAGATCATATGGTATTTGACTTTCTCCCTCTCACTTATTTCACTCAGCATAATACCCTCAAGGTCCATCCATGTTGTCGCAAATGGACGGATTTCGTCATTTCTTATGGCTGAGTAGTAGTCCATTGTGTACAAATACCACATCTTCTTTATCCATTCGTCCCTTCATGGGCATCTAGGTTGCTTCCACGTCTTGGCTACTGTGTATAATGCCACAATGAACATAGGGGTGCAAGTATTTTTATGCCTTTGTGTTTTCAAGTTCTTTGGATAAATACCCAGCCGTGGAATAGCTGGATCATATGGTAGATCTATCCTTAATTTTCTGAGGATACTCCATACTGCTTTCCATAGTGGCTTCACCAGTTTGCACTGCCACCAGCAGTGAACAAGATTCCCTTCTCTCCACACCCTCTCCAACATTTGTTGTTTCCTGTCTTGTTAATTATAGCCATTCTAACCGGAGTGAGGTGATACCTCATTGTAGTTTTGATTTGCATTTCCCTGATAGCTAATGATGTTGAGCATCTTTTCATATGCCTGCTGGCCATCTGTATATCTTCTTTGGAGAAATCTCTGTTCAGATCTTTTGCCCATTTTCTAATTGGATTGTTGTTTTTTTTGTTGTTGAGCTGTATGAGTTCTTTGTATATTTTGGATATTAACTCCTCATCTGATATGTGGTTTGCAAATATCTTCTTCCAATTGTTAGGTTGTCTTTTCGTTTTGTTGATGGTTTCCTTTGCTGTGCAGAAGGTTTTTGAGTTTGATGTAGTCCCATTTGTTCATTTTTTCTTTTGTTTCCCTTGCCCGGTCAGACATGGGACTTGAAAATATGCTGCTCAGACCAATGTCATAGAGCATACTGCCTATGTTTTCTTCTAGCAGTCTCATAGTTTCTGGACTTACATTCAAGTCTTTAATCCATTTCGAGTTGATTTTTGTGCATGGTGTAAGGGAATGGTCTAGTTTCATTCTTTTGCATGTGGCTGTCCAGTTTTCCCAACATCGTTTATTGAAGAGACTCACCTTTCTCCATCGTATGCTCTTAGCTCCCTTGTCGAATATTAGCTGTCCATAAATGTGTGGGTTTACTTCTGGGCTCTCAATTTTGTTCCATTGATCTGTGTGTCTGTTTTTGTGCCAGTACCATGCTGTTTTGATTACTACGGCTTTGTAGTATAAATTGAAATCAGGGAGTGTGATACCTCCAGCTTTGTTCTTTTTTCTCAGGAATCCTTTGGCTATTCAGGGTCTTTTGTTGTTCCATATAAATTTTAGGATTCTTTGTTCTATTTCTGTAAAAATTGTTGCTGGGACTTTGATAGGGATTGCGTTGAATCTATAGATTGCTTTAGGAAGTATGGACATTTTAACAATGTTAATTCTTCCAATCCAAGAGCACAGAATATCTTTCCATTTCTTTGTGTCTTCTTCGATTTCTTTCAACAATGTTTTATAGTTTTCAGTGTACAGATCTTTCACCTCTTTCATTAAGTTTATTCCTAAGTATTTTATTCTTTTTGTTGCAATTGTAAATAGGATTGTATTCTTAATTTCTCTTTCTGCTACTTCATTCTTAGTGTATAGAAATGCAACCGATTTTTGTACATTGATTTTGTATCCTGCAACTTGACTGTATTCCTTTATTATTTCTAAAAGTTTTTTAGTGGACTCTTTAGGGTTTTCGAGATATAAAATCATGTCATCTGCAAAGAGTGACAGTTTCACTTCTTCTTTTCCAATGTGGATCTCTTTTATTTCTTTTTCTTGCCTGATTGCTCTGGCTAGGACTTCCAATACTATGTTAAATAATAGTGGTGACAGTGGGCATCCTTGTCTGGTTCCTGTTCTTAGAGGGATAACTTTCAGTTTTTCTCCATTGAGAATGATATTTGCTGTGGGTTTGTCATATATGGCCTTTATTATGTTGAGGTATTTTCCTTCTATACCCATTTTATTTAGAGTTTTTATCATAAATGGATGCTGGATCTTGTCAAATGCTTTCTTCACATCTATTGAGATGATCATGTGATTTTTATTCTTCATTTTGTTAATGTTGTGTATCATGTTGATAGATTTGCAGATGTTAACCATCCCTGCATCCCTGGAATGAAACCCACTTGATCGTGATGTATGATCTTTTTAATGTATTGTTGTATTCAATTTGCTAGTATTTTGTTGGAGATTTTTGCATCGATGTTCATCAGTGATATTGGCCGGTAATTTTCTTTTTTTGTGTTGTCCTTGTCTGGTTTTGGTATCAGGATAATGTTTGCTTCATAGAAGGAGTTAGGAAGCCTCCCCTCCTCTTCAAATTTTTGGAAGAGTTTGAGAAGGATAGGTATTAAGTCTTTGAATGTTTAATAGAATTCACCAGGGAAACCATCTGGTCCTAGACTTTTATTTTTTGGAAGGTTTTTGATTGCTGTTTCTATCTCCTTACTGGTGGTCGGTCTATTCAAATTTTCTACGTCTTCTTGGTCCAGTTTTGGAAGGTTGTATGTCTCTAAGAAATTATCCATTTCTTCTAGATTATCTAATTTGTTGGTGTATAGCTTTTCATAGTATTCTCTTATTATCTTTTGTATTTCTGAGGTGTCCGTTGTAATCTCTCCTCTTTCATTTCTGATTTTATTTATTTGAGCCTTCTCTCTTTTTTTCTTGGTGAGTCTAGCTAAGGGTTTGTCAATTTTGTTTATCTTTTCGAAGAACCAGCTCTTGGTTTCATTATTTTTTTCTATTGTGTTTTTAGTCTCCATTTCGTTTATTTCTGCTCTGATTTTTATTATTTCCTTCCTTCTGCTGATTTTGGGCTTTGTTGTTCTTTTTCCAGTACCTTTAGGTGCACTTTTAGATTGTCTACTTGGGATTTTTCTTCTTTGTTGAGGTAGGCCTCAATTGCTATAAACTTCCCTCGTACAACCACTTTTGCTGTATCCCACAGATTTTGGCATGTCGTGTTTTCATTTTCATTTGTCTCCAGGAATTTTTTTATTTCTTCTTTGATTTCTTCATTGACCCAATCATTGTTCAGTAGCATTTTGTTCAATCTCCACATTTTTGTGGCTTTTCTGGTTTTCTTTCTGCAGTTGATTTCCAGTTTCATACCTTTGTGGTCAGAAAAGATGCATGGTATTATTTTGATCTTCTTAAATTTATTGAGACTTGTTTGTGGCCTCATATATGATCAATCCTGGTGAATGTTCCATGGGCATTTGAAAAGAATGTGTATTCTGTGGTTTTTGGATGGAATGTTCTGTATATATCTACTAAGTCCATCTGGTCTAATGTGTCCTTTACAGCGAGTGTTTCCTTATTGATCTTCTGTTTGGATGATCTATCCATTGGTGTAAGTGGAGTGTTAAAGTCCCCTACTATTATTGTGTTACTGTCTATTTCTCCTCTTATGTCTGTTAATAATTGATTTATATATTTAGGTGCCCCTATGTTGGGTGCGTACATATTTACAAGTGTTATATTTTCTTGTTGGATTGTTCCCTTTATCATTATGTAGTGCCCGTCTTTGTCTCTTATTACAGTTTTTGATTTAAAGTCTATTTTGTCTGATATAAGTATTGCTACCCCTGCTTTCTTTTCTTTGCCATTTGCATGGAATATCTTTTTCTATCCTTTCACTTTCAGTTTGTGAGTGTCTGTAGGTCTGAAGTGTGTCTCTTGTATGCAGCATATACATGGATCTTGTTTTTTTATCCAGTTGGCCACCCTATGGCATTTGATTGGAGCATTTAGTCCATTGACATTTAAAGTAGCTATTGATAAATATGTATTTATTGCCATTTTGTCACTTTTTCTTTTTTTTGGGGTGTTTTAGTAGTTCCTCTCAGTTCCTTTCTTTGTCTCTTGCTCTCTTCCCTTGTGGTTTGATGGCTATCTTTAGCAATATGTTTGATTTCTTTTGTCTTACTTTTTTTCCTGCTTGTTATAGGTTTCTGGTTTGTGGTTACCATGAGGATCCTATTTAATATACTATGCATATAACAGTCTATATTGAGTAGATAGACTCTCTAGCTTGACCTCTTTCTAAAAGCTCTACTTTTTCACTCCCCTCCTCCCACGTTATATGTTTTTTACATCATATATAGTCTTTTGTTTAGTGTGTGTCTGTCCATTACCCTCTTATCATTGAAATAGATGATTTTAGTACATTTGTCTTTTAACCTTCATATTATCTTCACAGGTAGTTGATCTGCTGCCTTTACTATACTTTTACCTTACAAGTGATTTTATTGCCTGTTTTTTGCTGTTATTGTTGTTTTGGGTTTTTTTGATAATTTTGTTTATCTCTATTTGTGGTCATTGCTTTCCCACTTAAATAAGTCCCTTCAGCATTTCTTGTAGAGCTGGTTTCTTGGTAATAAACTCCTTTAATTTTTGCTTGTCTGGGAAGCTCTTTATCTCTCCTTCCATTCTGAATGAGAGCCTTGATGGATAGAGTATTCTTGGTTGTAGGTTTTTTCCTTTTAGCACTTTAAATATGTCGTGCCATTCTCTTCTCGCCTGTAGGGTCTCAACTGAGAAGTCTGCTGACAGCCTGATGGGCTTCCCTTTATATGTCACTTGTGGCCTTTCTCTTGCTGCTTTTAGGATTCTCTCTCTGTCTTTAATTTTAGACATTTTTATTATAATATGTCTTGGTGTGGGCCTCTTTGGGCTTCTCTTGTTTGGAGCTCTCTGTGCTTCCTGAACTTGGATGTCTGTTTCCTTCCTCAGGTGAGGAAAAGTTTTCTCTATTATTTCGACAAATAAATTTTCTGCCCCTTTGTCTCTCTCTTCTCGTTCTGGGACCCCTATAATCCGAATGTTAGCACGCTTGATATTGTCCCAGAGTTCCCTTACACTGTTCTCATTCTGTCTAATTCTTTTTTCTCTTTTCTATTCTGCTTGGCTGATTGCTTCTAGTCTTTCATCTAGCTCGCTGATCCGTTCTTCTGCTTCCTCTACTCTGCTATTGAGTCCCTCTAGTGAATTTCTCATTTCAAGTATTGTATTCTTCATTTCTGATTTTCTTTTTTATATCTTCCAGTTCTTTGCTGATGTGCTCACTGTGTTCATCTATTCTTCTCCACATATCTGTGAGCATCCTCATTATATTTTGTTTGAATTCTTTGTCAAGGAGGTCGCTAGTTTCTGTTTCACTTAGTTCTTTTTCTGGGGTTTTGTACTGTTCCCTTGCTTGGAAAGTATTCCTTTGCCTCCTCATTATGCCTCTTTCTCTGTGCTATTTTCTTTGTACTAGGTGAGTTGGCTATGTCTCCTGATCTTGGAGAAGTGGCCGTATGTATGAGATGACTTATGAGGCCCAGCAGTGTGCTTCCCTCTCGTCACCAGACCATAAGAACCAGGAGTGACCCCTTTGTGGGCCACTTATGTTCTTATGCTGGGCAGAGTTGCTCCCACTGCAGGTATGCAGGGAGTCTGATCTTTCCTTCCGTGGCCAGCTGTTTGTAAATCTGGTCTGGGGGGGCCTCAGCACTGTTGGCTACAAAGTCTATCAGCACACTCTTATTGCAATTGTCCTCCTAATTGGGTTGGTACCCAGTGTAGCTGGTTGCTAGGCTCAGGAGTGTATGGTTGTGATGGGCCTGAGGCCAACAAGGCTGTTGTCAGTTCTCTTAGGAGTGCAGCTGAGTGGGGCTAGCCCTTGGCATGGGGGCACTCAATTGTTTCAGGCTTTGGAAGGTGGGGCTGATCCTTTTTATGGCTATTTGTGAAGTGCAAGTCTTCTGCCTTTGATAAGCCTCACCCCCCACTGGACCACATGCACTGTCAACACAGTCCTGGTCCATGCACACTTCTCAACCGCCTGGAGCGTACCCCAATGCCACACTGCAGAGTCCCCCACCTCTGCCCCAATGCCCTCCACAGTTCACCTGGTCCTCACACAGGCCCTGCCCCACAGAGGCAGACACTCTTGTCTGCCTGTAGAGGATCAAGGCACTCAGTCAATGCAGGCTGAAAAGTAGCCTGAGGGCTTGCTGTTAGGTGGGGCCAGTCCCTAGGGCGGGTTGCCTGTCCTGGCTGAACTGGATTAAATCTGTGCTCTAGTGGGTGTGGCAGACCCCTGGGCTAACAGCCCAAGGGATGCACCTCAATGGCCCCCACTGGTGTCTGTATCAGCATGCCTGGACCAGCTCAGAACAACGGCCCCCACCAATGTCTCAGCCTCCGGAGAGGACCCTCCTCTCACCAAGATGCCCCCAAGCCCACCAGGTGTGTCTTGTTCCACCAAAGGACAGTCAGCCTTCTCTCTGGTGATTTTAGGTTGCTGCAATGAGTGAGTTTGTGCGTGGGCCCTTTAAGATGTGAATCTTTTCGGCTTTAGGCTGATAGCTTTTCTGGGGGTTTCCTCACTGCAGTTAATAGCCAGCAAAGCCAGACAGTAAGACCCCCATCTCAGTTGGGCTGAGTCCGAAGGATGGTTATAGCAGTATCATCCCTGCTCCAGACCTCAGTCCTCCAGAGAAGGCTCATACGTTAGGGTGGCTCCCACCTGACCAGCTGAGAAGCTCCGCTGCTCTGAAAGGTGGTTTTTTCCTCTCCAGCCGGAGTTACTGCCTCTTCTGCTTTCATCAGGACTGTCCCTTGTCATGGGGGTTCTTTTTATCCAGTTTTCAGTTTTCAGTCCAGGGTGATTCTTCCCAAAATTGTTGTAACCTGGTTGTGTTCATGGGAGGAGGCAAGTTCAACATCTGCTCTGAGCGCCATCTTGACAAGATCCTCTCCCCCTCATTTCCTTTAACATATTTTTTGTTGTTTTCTTAGTAGTTGCCCTGGGAATTACAATTAACATGTTAACTATAATCTAGTTCAAATTAATACCTGCTAATTTCAATGATATGCAGAAACTTTGCTCCAATATGTGTATTTTATCTTCTTACTCCTTTTTGCTATTACTATAATCATTACACAGTATAATTTTTTGTACATTACAACTTTGTTCATTACAAATTTATTTCTTGTGGGACAGGTCTGCTAGTAATGAATTCTCTCAGTTTTTCTTTACCCATGAATACCTTAACTTTATTTTTGAAGGATAGTTTTGCTGGATATAGAATTCTTGGTTTCAGCACTTTGAAAATATCATCTCACTGCTTTCTGGACTCGAAAATTTAAGATGATAAATCATCTGTTAATTTTACTGGGAGTCCCTTGTACATGATTATTCATGTCTCTCTTGCTGCCTTCAAGATTTTCTCTTTGTCCTTAGCTTTCAAAAGTTTATGATATGTCTAGGTGTGGATCTCTTTGAGTTTTTCCTACTTGGAGTTCACTGAGCTTCTTGAATATGTAGATTAATATTTTTCATCAAGTTTGAGAAGTTTTATGTCATTATTTCTTCAAGTATTCTTTCTGTCCCTTTCTCTATTTCCTCTCCTTTGAGACTCCCATTTTGCATAGTTGCCCCACGAATCTGAGTTTCTATTCATTTTTTCTTTTTCTTTTTTTTTTTTTTTGAGGAAGATTAGCGCTGAGCTAACTACTGCCAATCCTCCTCTTTTTGCCGAGGAAGCCTGGCCCTGAGCTAACATCGTGCCCATCTTCCTCTACTTTATATGTGGGATGCCTACCACAGCATGGCATGCGAAGCAGTGCTGTGTCCGCACCCGGGATCCAAACCTGTGAACCCCGGGCCGCTGAGAAGCGGAACATGCACACTTAACCACTGTGCCACTTGGCCGGCCCCTCTATTCATTTTTTCTAGCTTTTTTCTTTCTGCACCTCAGACTAGATATTCTCAATTGACCTATCTTCAAGTTTTCTGATTCTTTCTTCTTCCAGCTCGTATCTGTTGTTGATGCCTTCTAGTACATTTTTCATTTCAATTATTGTATCTTTCAACTCTACTATATCTCTTCTGTCCCTTTTTTTTAAATTTGCATCTCTTTATTGTTTTTTTCTATTTGGTGATATGTCTTTCTCATACTTTTATTCATTCTTTAAACATAGTCTCCTTTAGTTGTTTGAACATTTTATAATAGCTGATTTAATGTCTTTGTCTGTTAAGTCTAACATCTGAGTTTTCTTAGGGAAAGTGTCTATTAACTTCTTCCCTTGTGTACAGGACATACTTTATTGTTTCATTGCATGTCTCAGGATTTTTGTTGAAAACTAGACATCTTAAATTGTATGTGTAGTTACTCTGGAAATCAGATTCCACGCTCCCTGCTTCACTAGTGTTTGAGGTTTTTCTCTTTATTTGTCCTGAACTAATTATATAGTCTTTGTCATGTGTAGCCACTGAAGTCAAAAGTTTAGTTAGGTCAGTGGTCAGTGGATGATTATATAGAGATTTTCTTTAATGTACTGAATCAGTAAGTCTCCCAGTCTTTGCAAAGGGGCTTTGTGTGCATGTTGGGGCATACCTAAATGCTGTTGCAGTTTGCAGTATTCCTTAGCGTTTGCTTCCTGATTGTGCAGAGCCATACATGAGATCCTAGGACCTTTTTGAGTCTTTCCTCATCATGTACACAGCCATGAGTGGAGTCTTTCCTGGGCACAGCTCTGCACATGTGTGTGGCCTTCTGAAGTCCCAGGAACATATCAGAGCTTTTCAAAGCCCCATATGGACATCTCATTCCTAGTTTTTCCTTTTATGTTTTTTGGTTAGCCTTTTGTTTACCCCAGCTTTTTTTACTGCCTCACATAGTTGCAGTGTTGTATAGTTGCCTCTAATTATTTTAGACAAATACTCCCAAAGAAAGGACTGTTCTCACTGAATCAGGTCAAATAAACACAACTTTTGTGAGTTGTGGTTTTCAGGGAGCTGCCAGACGGGTCAACTAACAACAATTCTCTGGAAACAAGACTTCTTGGGAAGCTCCAAATCCATTCTGCCCCACCAAGTGGCTACTCGGCTGATGGTTTTCACAGTACATTATAAATCTTTTCATTTTTCAAGGATATCACAGAGGTGGTAACAATGGGCGAGAATAGGGCATGTTAAAATACCACAAATCTCACTGTTTTTATCAAGATTCAGCCAACTTTCTTGAGGGTATTCTCCCTGGATTGTTGCCAACTCTTGGTTAATTTTCCTGGTTTTGAAAGAATTGATTTTGAGGTTTTTCTCTATTGTTCTAATTGATTTTATGGAAAAGTAGGTTTTTGGAGGTCCTTTCTCCACCATTCTGAGAAGTGCTTTCCCTCATAGATTTTTTAAGTAAAAAATATTGTTTCTTTGAAATTGTATCACAATGTAATAAATGCTGAATTTAAAATATTGCTCATGAGACAGATTTGAAAACAAAAGAAGACCTAAATACACACAGGAATCTAGTATATAATGAAAATGTCATTTCTAATCTGTGGAGGGTAATGAATTTTGCAATAATTAATACTGGGACGATTGGGTACCTAACTCCAAGAAAACAAGTTTGTATTCTGATCTCACTTCCTTACTCAAAAGTAAATTCTGGGGGCCAGCCCAGTGGCATAGTGGTTAAGTTCACGTGTTCTGCTTCAGCAACCTGGAGTTCACCAGTTTGGATCCTGGGCACGCAGACCTACACACTGTTCATCAAGCCATGCTGTGGTGGCATCCCACATAGAGGAACTAGAAGGACTTACAACTAGGGTATATAACTATGGACTGGGGCTTTGGGGAGAAAAAAGAAAGAGGAAGTTTGGTAACAGATGTTAGCTCAGGGCCAATCTTCTTCACCCCCCTCACCCCCCAAAAAGAAAAAATCCTCTATTTGGAAAATAAATAAATAAATAAATTCTAGATGTGCTTTATATATGTAAGAATGAAGATAAAACTATGAAAGTACTAGAAAAAACATGGAATATTTTGGGGGATATTTTGGGCAATCAGAATACCTGTTTAGGAATGACACAACAAAAAACAGAACCCATAAAAGATTGGTAAATTCAGCCCCCCACACACAAATCTGTGAAATAAAAAACAATAAATTCTGAAGACCACATACTAAAAACAGTGGTTGTTTTGTAGAATAAGAACTGGATGACTGGGGGACAAAAGATGAGAATGATGTGCTTTTCACTGTAGATATTTCTGTGCTTTTGATTATTAGTACAGAATGTACTATCATCTACTTTTGAAAAATTAAAATGCTACATTATCATTTTGCTGTTTACTTTTTGTTTTGATTAATGGTTATTATCTATGATAGAAAGATTAAAAAATGTTTCACATGACATTATTTACAAGTTTAAATTTCCTGTTACAATAAATCTGCTCAATTAAAAATCCATTATAAGATCATGTATAATATATACATTATTATGCCATGAATATATTTTATATCATGTGTCCAAGTAGAAGGCACAAAAAATGTCCTTACATTCAATATAATCTGTTTATGTATATCTATCTTTCCTCTTTTCTCCAGTAAACTTTCTAGAGAAATGGATAGACACTTACTGATCTGATGCACACCATCAACTACTAACAAGCTCACCTCTAAAACACAAGTAAACAGTAGGGTCTCTTGACCAAGTTCTGTGGTAGTCATTAGAGCTACTAAAAAATACTCTGGTTCTTCTTCCTCAGTCCATTTGCAGCTAACTACATCAGTGTGACTTTGACCAATGAAATGTCAGGAGATGATATGTGTTACTTCTGTTCAGAAGCTTCCAGTGTCATCTTCCCTTCTGCCTGCCTCAGTGATTGTGAAAACATGTCAAGATGGTAACTCCATTAACTTGGTCCCTGATTGATCAGCAGGAGCACTGCATGCCTGCTGATATGTAGCATGAGTTAGAAATAAACTTTATTGTCTTAACCCATTGTGACTTGGAGGTTGTTTGTTATCCCAGCATAATCTTGTCTATCCTGATTGATACCAGTTCAAATCTCAGCTCTTCCAATAAGTAGCTTTGTGGCTTATATTGAAAATTGGCCCCAAGTAGAAGATACGAAGTAGAATTATTTTATCTCACCCCCCTTTTTATTAATTAATGAGAAAAATGAAGAAATTGAGGCTCAAGGCCACACAACTACTCAGTGGATGAGCAAAGACTAGGAGCCAGGCCTCTTCCCTCCCAATCCAGTGCTTAAATATCATATTAGCAGACATTTAGTTACCTTTCTAATGCCAAATAAGAAGAGTCAGAATCTTTATTCTCAACATGATTGAGGCAAGCTGCTCTTTGCTCCTCATTTTTAGTGCTTCTGGAAGTTTAATGGTTAATCTAAGTCTACATAGGAAGAGTGGGAGCATCAGTCTATTTATCTCTGCATGTTATGACTCACTAACATTATTCAGACATTTTTTTAGGTTGCACAATTATTAGGATGATTCTCAAATATATGTTTCCACTTACTATTGACAAAGTGAAGTTCCAGTGTTGTCAAGTTGTATAACTTCAAATCCTAGATGTCAGGGAATGCATCAAAACCTAATTCAGGAAAGACACAGGTATTGCTTCTTGTATCAAATGTTGCTCAAAGCCCTTAGATATACTGTAATTCTCTTTGAAGAGCTCAAATTTCTTCCATCTCTAAGACGACATCTAGAGGTCATTCTATTTTATCCAAAAAGCGTGCAAACTCTTGTAAATATGTTCTTCCTTACTATTTAAAATAATAAAAATTAGATTATTTTAAATGTGTTGATATTTATTTTAATTGATTATTTGTACTTGATTGTGCTGTGGTACTGTATTTACTGCATCATGTTGTCTGATCCCAGTTCAGAGTAAGATGTGCCCAAATTTAAGAGGTATTATAAATGAAGGCTTGTTTTCAGTTAATGATAAACAACGTAGGTATACTGCTTTCAAAATTATAAGGTTGGTAAATGAAATTAGAAAAGTTTGCAAAAGTTAAGATTATATGTTCTAGGCAATATCAGGCTGAATATGGAGACTAGTTCATTCAGTCAAGTAAATATTTATTGAGGGCCTATGATCTTCCAAGCACAATTCTTGACACTAGGAATAGAGCTGAGAACAAAACAAAAACCTGTGGTTATGGAATTTGTATAATAGTGGGATAAACAGGAAATACACATGTAAGTTATAATATATCAGTAGTGACAAATGGTGGGAAGATTATAGCAGAGTATGGGGCTAGAGAAGGGGTGTTATTATTAGAGAGGATTGTCTCTTAGGAAGTGACATTTGAGCAGGGTCTAATAAAGTAAGGAAATAAGCCATGTGATTACCTGGGGAAAATTGTTTCAGGAAGTAGTTAATAGTGAGTATGAAGATGCTGAGGTAGGAGAGTGTTTGAAACTTGCAAAGAGGCCAATAAAGTGTCATGAGCAAGGAGAAAAATGTCAGGAAATGGGAGTAAGATGATACCCAGAGCCAGATAAGGTGGGCTCTAATAGGCTTCAGTAAGGATTTAGGATGTTATTCTGAATTGGAAAACTATTGCAGGGTGTCCAGGAGCTGAGTGATATGACATAATTTCCATTTTCAAAAGATTGACTCTGGCCACCATGGGGAGAACTGACTGTTGATTTACCAGAGCAGAAGCAGAAGATTTTTTGGGGCACCAGGTGATGAATCTGGGAGAAAGATGGAGATTAGGTTGGAGCAAGATATGAATATTATTGGAATGTAGTTCTAACAGGATTTGTTTGATGGATTGGAAGAAAAATTATGAGGAATAAGGAGGAATCAGGGGTGGTGCCCAGTTTTTTACCTGAGAAATTGGATGCTTTATGACAATAACTGCTGTGATAGGGATCTCTGCAGGAGGAATGTTTGGCAAAGGGTAGGGAAGAGAATCAAGGGCTCGGTTTTGGATGTGTTAAGATTGAAATACTGATTAGACATCCTAGAACAAGTATGAAGATTCAGAGGAGAAGTTCATTCTGGAGAGATAAATTTGGGAATCATCAGTATATAGAATGTGTTGAAGGCCATTGGGATGGATGGAATCACCTAAGAGAAAGGGATGCTATAGCATTTTAAGGTTGGGGAGATGAAGAGGATCCAGCAAAGGTGACTAAGAAGTAGCAGCCATGTGGATAAGAAAAAAATCAGAACATGGTGTACCAAATTCCAAGCTTAAAAAAAGATTTAGGAAAGGAGGGAGTGATGAAATGTATCAAATGATGCTGAGAATTTGAGATAAGAGAGTGAAAGGAGAGTGGAAAGGGATAGGGATAGAGATGAGGTTGGGGGCAGGCTGGGAGTGATATTATGTGCTTTTATGATGATATTAATTATACAGAAGAGAGGGGGAAATGACGATGTGATAAGGGAGAAGAGAAAAGAGATAATTGCATGAGAAAAGTCCTTGAGTAGGCAGAGATGGGACCCAGTATGTGAGAGAAGTTGGCCCATACAGATCATGGGCAGGTAATTCACTGAGTCAGTGTGGAGGCAGAACATACATAGTTACAGATGCTAGTGGGTTGGAAGATGCAATGGCAGGAAAATGAAAAAGGACTCTTCTGATTCTTTCATTTTTTTAGCGGAATCAGAAGGAATGCCATCAGCTCTGAGTAAATGGTTTGTATTTTTGTCTTCCTCATCAGACTTTTTGTCAAAGTGAGAGATCATGTCTTCTCTATCTTCATATCACCAGCATCTGACCCAGTGCCTAGCAGACATTAAATACTTCATGAGTGATTGTGATACTGGCTCAACACAAGGTTGACATACAGGAAGCCATATTGTAGAAAAGAAACCATATTGTAAGTTTGAATGACCTGTGATTAACTAAACCAGACATGCTCTGTAGATTTTATAGACCCTCTCAGCTGGTGTAAGTTGAAAACTTTGTTCTTCTGAGTGCCTTAGGAATGTGATGACCCCGAGGTAGAGAGTCTGTGCTGATAGCCATCATTAATGACAACTGAAAGATCAGGGTATAAGGCATTGCTCTGCTCTCCTCATATCCAGTAAAACAAAAGACTATCAGGAACTGAGACTCAAATGTCTGCCCGCAACTGGAGATCAGATGGAGGCCCCACTGGGATTAGGTCTATTTTTCAGGGACTGTTAACATTTGGATTGTCTGTACTTCTTATCCTTCTGGTTGGACACTTGATTATAAAATATTCTTTTAGATGTTCCCAAACAGTTGACAAGATACAGAATTCTAATACAAAAATGTCAACGTGAAGCTGGGAATAAGAGAATATTTCCAAATGAATGCTAAACAGTTTCATTCCTCAAACCCAGATCTATGTCCCAATTTAGCAGGAAGTAGCTAGATTGGTCATTGCTCCAAATACCTCAAGAATGAAGAATACCGGAGAATAGGAGGGATTGAAACTGGCAGAGTTAGCCATTGATGATTAAGTAGCTAGGAACTAAAGGTTTTGTCCATTTTTGCAATGACTGATTATAGCTTTTAGATGTTTAACCCACCCATTGTTAACTGTGCTGTTTAGGCAATGTGCTATCTGACTCCCACTAGCTTCCTATAGATAACATCTCCCTGGAGCCTGGGTCACCATGGTAATGGGTTTTTGAGCTGTATTTCAGGAATTAGAACCCCTTTCTCCACTCCAGGCTGGTTGAGACCACTAACTCATCATCTGGGCCTATGCAAATGTCCCAAAGGTGACCTTTTGTTGTCAATAGGCTAAAAACTGCACCCTCAGATGATGCTCACACTGCTACTTTGTGAGCATGCATCCTATGAAGAGGGATGGAGTCTGACTATGCTTGCACATATCATCAATTACCTCACCTCTCCTCACCTCCAATCACCCATCTTCATATTTCAGTCCACCTTGTCCCCTATCCTATAAATATCCCTAAGTCCCTATTTTCAGGGCAGCAGATTTGAGACTCATGCTCTTGTTTCCTCACATGGCTGCCTTGTGATTAAATCCTCTCTCTGCTGCAATCTTATGGTCTTGGTGTTTGGCTTTCCAGGGGGAAGGCAAAAACGAACCTGGCTCAGTAACAATTATAAAATGCAAAAGAAAAATAATTTTTTTAAATACCTTTGGCTTCACCTTTAGTTAATATGAATGTAATTTGAACATGTTTACATTAATTTTTTTATTGGACTGGAATTAAGGATAAAGTGTTTATAGATGGCTGGTTTGGAATATCTCATCTCAAAGCCAAGCTCTCATGTGCTGACATTTGTTTTATTTTTGAAGAGGAGGGGATTGATTCTCTCAGGCCAGTTAGAGGCTATATGTAGGCAAAACACTCAAAGAAATATGTCCAAATAGTCAACATTTTTCCCTTTTCCACCAAGATAAATTTCTAAGTGACTGATAACATTGTCGGTGATGATCCTAACTTGTAAAAAACACATTTAACAATTTTCCATGTGCAAGATGACACAGACTATGAAAATTTCAGCTCTTTTGAAAAGAATCCCAAGAAAGAATGAGTAGCAAGTAATCATTGCATATATTTTTCTATGTTGACTTCTTTGAAGTTTCCCTAACAAAAGTTTCTAAACATCAATACCCGACCTTTTGGTCTGGATGATCCTTTCTTGTGGGGATGGAGGAGTGAGGGTGGGGATTGTGCTGGGCATTGTAGGATGTTTAGTGGTGTCTTTGCCATCTATCCCCTAAATGGCAGTAGCACCCCTCTCCCAAGTGTGACAAGTCTCAGTGTCTCTAGACATTGCCAAGTGTTCCCTGCAGTCATGGCAGGGGAGTGGGAGATGGGGGAGGATTTGAGAACCAGTAGTGAAACCAACACATAAACAAAAAGACAAGTTTCCACAGGCTTCTGGCTGATTTATTCTAGATACGGGTTATTTTTCTGAGAACAATTTGGGAGTTTTTATCTAATAGTGTGTGACTATGAAGGTATTATCCTAGGAATGGCACTGAAACTGTTAATTCCCATTTCACATTCATAGAATAACTTCATCCTAGATACATTACAAAACATTCAAAGCTAAATACTCATCAGTAAGAATGTAGCCAAAGCTGTCACGTGGAAGGGGAATGCAATTGCCAGAAGTATATTTCCAGAAGGCAGAACTATGACCAATGTTGCTAATTATAGAGAGACATATTTTGATTTGTGATAAGGAAGATGGTTCTAATGATTAGTGGTATCTAAAAATGGAACAGGCAGCCCCAGAGCTCCCTTTCAATGGAGCTGATCAAGCTAAAGTTAGATGGAACGCTTCAGGAATATTGCAGAGGAAATTAAAGCGTTGGTTGAGTTTGAGATCTCATTCAGTTCTGTGAGTCCACAATGAACAGAAAAGCCATGGAAACACCAAAAGTGAATTTGCATCAGCCAAAACAACAAGAGAAGAGAAGGCGAGGGAGCAGTTATAGGAAGCAGCAAAGTTGAAGTGGTGTTCTAATAAGTAAGGCATTCATCTTCAGGAAGGATAACTCAGAGAGGAGGAAAGGGAGAATTAAAATGTGCAGGCATCCTCAATTTGCAATTCCTGGGGACTCTAGACTGCGACTTGAGGCAGTTCCTTGTGCTGTCTTCATGGTACCTAAGAACCCTGCCTTAAATCCATTCCTGCTCCTTAATAAGAGCTTCTATCACTTTCAGGAGTTAGCACAATGGTCATAAGAATCCCCTGGGTTGCTGGTCAGCCACACATATTTGTGGGAACCCCATACAGAGATTCCAGTTCCTTAAGTCTCTTTGTGAACCCATGATTCTGCATTTTAAATAGGCACCCTTGAGAATTCCAATGCAGATGGCCCTTTGGGCAATGTTATTTTGGAAGGTGTAGTTCAGTTTGCTATGTGACTCCTACCCGAGCTCTATGAATTTTGTAGTTTTCCCAGGAAAGAGAGATTTCAATGAGAATAGCATTTAGATTACCTATGCTAAGTATTGGACCTCTAATCTAACCTTTAGTACTGGTACATCTTTCCCAGAGTTGAGGTGGAACCAAAAGGGGTACAGTAATAGTTTTCTGGAAATGTGAAGTGTTGTTTTTTGGGGGAGGGGGGTGGGCGAGGGTGGGGGAAGGTAAATTGTTCATTTTTTGTTAATAAAAATATTGTCTCTTATTCTCCTTCCCTCCCAAGTGACTGTAAACTTCCAAGCTCAGAAAAGTCTGTTTAGAAATACTTAAGTCAGTGCCATTAGGTGAAGCCCCATTCAAGCACTAATGACACAGCATCTCCTCAGCTGGATTACACATTGATGAAATAACTCATTTGGAAGAATTACTGGTAAAGCTATTGGAGTGTCAACCAAACCAAAGTAATTAGAGGTTTATGTCATTGTTTAACAGTTTAGACTAACACTAGCACATCTTTAATACTCCTGGAATGGACAGGTTCTTATATTGAATGTCTTTGATTGTGTGAGTTTATAATACCCAAGTGTTATCAGGAAACCAGTGTTCAGTGGAGAAGGTGTTTCTAGAGATAGCTACTTCTGTGGTTTCACCCAGTGATCCTGGACTCTGATCGTTGTCTTCTTACTCCCATTTCTTGCGTCTGATGCTCCCTACATCTCCGTTAGAATTCCAGCTATGTCATCCTATTTTCCTGGTTAAACATCTTTTTGTTGTATCTACTTGACTTCACACCCTATCCTTGATCAAATTTGAATTATAACTATCAGTAATCTATACTTGATATTATGCTGTGATACACGTGGAAAAGGCCAATGAAGTCATTGTTTGTCACTTGGTTTCATATATCATTGATTTAGAGGTAGACTTACCATGAGGCTTATGCTTCAGTGCCCTCATTTGCTTGGGCCCCTTCCAAGGACCAGAGATGGCCTTAGCAGTGCATTCCTATGACCATACAGCTTTATAATATTTTCAAAGGAAACTATGTTGACCTCGCCCCTTTAAGACTGCTGTCTCCTTCCACTGGAATCCTAATGCTAGACCCTCTTGTATGATGATGTCTGTGCAGCTATGGGAATTGGGGGATGTAGGTGAAGGGAAGTAGAGTCAGAGATATGTTTAGTTTGGGTATTTTTTTTCTGGCTTTTTATTTTATGTTATTGAGGTCATGATAGTTTACAACATTGTGAAATTTCAGTTGTACATTATTATTTGTCAGTTACCATACATATGTGCCCTTTACCCCTTATGCCAGCTCCCAAGCCTCTTCACCTCTGGTAACCACTAATCTGTTCTCTTTGTCCGTGTATTTGTTTATCCTCCACATTTATGAGCGAAATTGTATTGTGTTTGTTTTTCTCTGTCTGGCTTATTTTGTTTAACATAATACCCTCGAGTTCCATCCATGTTGTTGCACATGGGACAACGTTGTCCTTTTTTATGGCTAAGTAGTAATCCATTGTGTACATATACCACATCTTCTTTAGCCATTCATCAGTTGATGGGCACTTGAGTGGCTTCCATGTCTTAGCTATTGTGAATAATGCTGAAATGAACATAGGGGTGCATAAATCTCTTTGAATTGTTGATTTCAAATTCTTTGGGTAAATTGGGTAGACATATTTTTGTTGCTTGTTGATTAGGAGATATATTTATGAGGTATGTAGTCACATCTGTGACTTAAGGTAGGACTTGCTTCTAGAAGTTGCCCACTGTGTCAATTCACCTGGCATCATGTCAGTGAGGTGCAGGGCTAGAGGTTATATCTGAATATGAACAGGTCCCACAGCACCCATCACGGGATCTGTGTGAACAGGTGAGGAGAAACAAGGTTGGAAATGTACAGAGCCAGAAATAGTCTGTGGTAAATTCTTCCAAACAGCAGATGTGTAAAACTGTAAGCAGAGAATTCAGTTCTCAACTGACATCAAGTCTAAACAGAAGTTCTCTCCTGTCAGGAATATTCTCAATAATGAATGCACAGAATTACAAATGTACTATGTGTATAATATTTTAAAGAGATCACAGGATTCGTTAAAACTTCTAGTATGAGAGCACAAACCTAAAGCAGCAAACAGAATACATCTAGGTGAGAAGAACCATGTTTTATACATTTCAATGATCAATAATGAAAAACATATTTCAATTAACTATGCTAGAGGAAAGATTAAATTGTCATTATACTTTCTCTATGGAGAATGGTATCACAAAATTATGAGCATATGAAAAGCTAAAAAAGAGTAGGAAGCCCAAAATTTTAGGAGAAAAGTCTTTAGATTGTGTGTCAAGCATTTATTAAATTTTTTGTTTTCCTGGAATTTGTATGTTTGTCCTATTGGTCAGCCTTTTTAAATTTGTAATTCATTGTGATTCTTTTCCTCATTCTACATACATGTTCATTTTATACCAAATTATGTATTTGTGTTCTTTTTCTAAAAGAGGTTTTTCTAATAGAGGTTTCTGAGCTTTAGGTCCAACAAAATCTGGATATGTTCTTTGGTTATATTTTTTAACAATTTTCTGACTTTGTTTCTTGTGAAGTGAAAACTCCTTGCTCCTGAATGGTGGTTGTGCTGTTGGTAAATAGTGACCTGGTCATAGAGAAGATCTGGATGCCTCAGGAATTTTCTAGAAACAAGCATTTCTAACAGCCTTCTCCAAATTTCCACCAACACCGAGATTTGAGTGCCACAGGAAATTGTGGAATCTGCCGTAATAATTGAGTAAGAGCTCTCACATATATAAGGCTTTATAGTTTATTTACTTTGCTTCACTAGATATTGAAAACAACCCTGCAAAATATCACCAATTCAGTAAGGTACGGAGCACTTCTAGAATCCTGGTTCCTAACGTAAAGTGGTTATTCCCACCACAATACGCGGCAAAGGGCATACTGAAATTTTGAACAAATCTGCCATTTTTAGTGGCAAAATGTTAAGTCCTTTCCAGATGATACCAAGTAGACCTACTTCTCAGATAGAGTGTGATCCACTTTTCAGGCACGGAAATCAATTACTGTGAACCTTTGACTCACATTCCGCCTCTAATCATAACTGGCAGGAATCTGTTAACATTTTGTAGGCAAAATCAGGATTGTATGATTCTGCCTTAAAGAACCAAGAGGTAGGAAAATACATGGAAAGAAGTACTTCATAGGAATAAGGTGGGGCTGCATAGTATTTTATAACCTTAGATCATCTTTCCTGTTGAATCCATCACTTGCATATGGGTATGGCTGTGATGATAGAAACAAGACGGAGGTAAAGAGGTAAAATAGAGGGACAGACAATTCATGGTTGATGTGAAACTCCCTATTAAACAACGCCCCCTACCAAGGCTTCCATCTTTAATATCCTGCTCCCTTCTCAAACCACATAGTAATTCTTTGACTCTCCTTGGTCATGAAGATTTTGCACAGCATCACCACCTGATATTAACCACCTCATCATTCTCCCCACGTTTCTGTGTTTTTTCCCTCTTCCCTGGGGAGCTATCTCTTGGTACTCTTTTTTGTACTTGTGGAGGTAGTTGGTGGTATTTATGTTTGCATGTTTTTGTCACTTGTACTTGCTTGTCTTGAAATCTCAGGAACGTCACATACCCCTTAAGAATAATTGAGCTTTCTTTTTCTTTGGTAACATTGCACAGTGTCTAAAATCTTAGGGAGGCTTTAATGTACCGTGCCTCAACAAAGATATGATGGCTGATGCTCCTGATAGGTGAAGGCACAGAAGAGGTGAGAGAAAAAGGCCATTAAGGCAGCGAGATACATAAAATGGTAAAGAAAAGCAAGAGAATGTATAAGTCAGTGTGATAGTGTACTATAAATAAAATAAGTTGCCCTCAGCATCCCAAAATTGCAAGATTCCCAGAAAGCTGTCATCCTCTTTCTCCCTGAGCCTCGCATTCCCATCATGAGATTCAATCTTTGCAAGGAGATCTACAAATGGCCTTCCAGCCTCCATACCTACTACAACGCCTTGTGTACTCTGTTAACCCTTAACCTGGCCTCCCAGTTCTTTCTTTTCTCTACTCTACATACTCCTTTCAGGTTAATTTTCCCCAGTTACTTCCTTTTGGTCTATTCCCCTGCAGAAAATGACTCGCCATTGACTACCTCATTAGTGTTTACACTTGCCAGGAGTGCAAAGATCTCAGCGATGTAGTCCCACTGCGTTTCTTGCTTTATCTCTTTCATTTTACTGTATCATCCAACTAAAACCAGACTATTTCCATTCCTAAAAATTTTCTGCTCCCCTGCCCCCACAGCGCTTTGCCCCCTCATCTTCCTGGAACACTTTCTCTTTGTCTACATTATAGACAACCTCATCATTCAGGTATCATCTTAAATGCTACTCCCTCTAAGAAACATTTCTCTTTTAAACTCAAATAACCATCTGTTGCTCTCTCATGCTACCAGACGTATTCTATCTAGCCTTGGAGATGTTTGTGTATTGGTTTTATTTCTATAAGAAGACTGTAAACTCTGTAAGGGTAGGGAGTGTTACAATCTTTATGTCAGTCGTTTATAGAATACCATGCAAATATCAGGCACTCGGATAATATTATTTATTTTTTTAAAGCTAATTGTGAAACATGAACCAAGTGACTGGGGCAACTGAGAGAAAAAAGGTATCTCTACCAATTGCTGTTATTTTTTAAAACATATGACACATATAAACAATCAGAAAGAGGAATTAAGTCTGCCTGAAAATACTTTATCCCAGTTCATTTCGTGCATATTCCTAAATGTCGCTCCTTATATTCTGATACTTCTACAGGTCTTTTCTTGCCTTCTTCACCTTCCAAATCCATTTAGCACAGATTTCACCCTTACAAATACTTGAGAGGTCACAGAAAGGCACCTGACAAGATGAAATACTATAGTATCCACCCACTCCCCTCCCAGAACTGAGGTAATCTTGCTGGATCTGATGTGGATATAAGCCACAAAACGTCATTCATCTTGAACTGCAGCTCAGCATAATCCAAGGTCAGGAAGGGCAGAGGCTATGGGATGTTTTCCGTGAGGGACCAATGCTGCATATTTATCTCAGCTAATAAAGCAGCCCTGTGGCCTAGAAAAGCGAAAACTTCATGTTGTGATTGGCTTCAACCTCCTCTTTCACATCCTTTACCAGATAGAGCAGATTTACTGTGAAGCTAAGGAAGCTTAGCTGACATTTCAGGGCCTCAAATTTGTCCAGGCCAGAGCGATGCTGTGTTTGGAATTTTGTGTTCTTACTCTTTCGGGCACATCCTCCTTCCGAGTTATGGCAGCTTCAAGCCCCACGGAACGCAGATCTGCCCAGCCTCCATGCCTTCCTCCGTGCAGGTCCTGATGTTGCTAATCCTCTGAACCTACAACAATTACATTCATAGAAAGGAGTTATAAACCTTGTCTTTATTTTGATTGGGTAAAAGTTTCTATGGACTTCCCTTTCTATGCCTTCCATTCCTCATTTGTCAGGGCAAAAACAGAACAGAAATAATGAAGGACATATATTTTCATAAAACAGCAATAGACAATATCTGTTTTTATATTGACCAAGAGCAAAGCAATAATTTGTATCCAAAATTAGGGAAATGATTTCCATGTTATTATACTAAATTTACCGTGAGAATAGTATACATATCAGACCAAGGACCATAAGAAGGACAGACAAGGAGAAAATATAAACACTAGTAAGTAGTGATTGGGGGAAAACATATGCAATATATTTGATAAAAGGCTGATTTCTCTAATAGCTGGGAGACAATTCTCAGTGGCTCTTCTGCATTTACACACATCTTACGAGGGATGCATTAGCTGCCCTTTTTTGGGGACTGTCTTTTTTTTTTTTTTTTAAAGATTTTATTTTTTTCCTTTTTCTCCCCAAAGCCCCCCAGTACATAGTTGTATATTCTTCGTTGTGGGTCCTTCTAGTTTGGCATGTGGGACGCCGCCTCAACGTGGCTTGATGAGCAGTGCCATGTCTGCGCCCAGGATTCGAACCAACGAAACACTGGGCCGCCTGCAGCGGAGCGCACGAACTTAACCACTCGGCCACGGGGCCAGCCCCTTGGGGACTGTCTTTTTAAAGATGTGTAGCAAGCAGCCTTGGAAGATACAGATAGTGTCTCCCCGCAGAGCAAAGGGCAGGCATGCTTAAGGCTGGGTTTCTTTCTTGTAGCACAACCCACTGCATGTGCTGGCATCATGCGGACCCTTGGTGGGACTTAGAGGGGAGAACTGACACAAATATGCTGATGCTCATGATGCTTCCTGTGGTGCGAGAATGATGCCCTTTGTCACTGGCCCAGGCATCTTGTGTCTTCTGTCAGCATCCACAAAACTATAGCTAACTAATTATTAGCTTGCAAATAGGTTGTCTTAGATCTTCACAGTCCTTAACACTATTAGACCGTGAGCTTATACAATTTGATAAATAGTAACACAGCCAAATACAAAAACAGACAACTGATATAAGCGATATTCAATAGAAAGTAAAATATAACTATACTTTAATATCTTTACATCTTGATGCATCAAGAAATATAAAATAAAATAATATTGAGATCATTTTTACCTTCAGATTGTCAAAAGCTAAAAATAGCAATGAGTCAGATATAGAGAGGAGATGAAGAAACAGATTCTCTCATGTGTTGCTGGTGGATGTGAAAAGTAATTAAACAGTTTTTAAAAGTTGTATTTGTCTTTACCTATTTGGCCAACCATTCTACTTTTGGAATCTATCAATGCGAATGAAGTCCCCAGTGGGTATGTGTGTGTGTGTCTCTCTCTCTCTATATATACACACGCATATACATATAGACGTAGAGGAAGACACACACTGATGCAGGGAGAGACACACATACACGTGGAGGTATGTCTGTTAGTATATATGTGTGTATGTGTGTGTACATGTACATATATAGAGACTGTTTATAGTAGCATCTTTTGTTGGAGCAAAATCTGGAAACAACCTGGATGCCCTCTAATAGAGGAATGGTTAGTCACAGATGGTTTATCCATACCATGAAGTGGGATACAGTTATGAGGAATAATATGTTGGATCCGTATGTGCTAACTTGAAAGGATGCCATGAGATATTAAGTAAAAAGAGAAAAATTGGGGGCTGGCCTGGTGCATAGTGGTTAAGTTTGTGTGTTCCACTTCAGCAACCAGGGATTCATGGGTTCAGATCCTGGGCATGGACGTACACACCACTCATCAGGCTGTGCTGTGGCAGCATCCCACATAAAAAATAGAGGAACATTGGCACAGATGTTAGCTCAGGGACAATCTTCCTCACCAAAAGAAAGAAAGAAAGAAAGAAAAATTACAAGTATAAAAAGTGACTCCATTCTTATTTTAGAAAAGAATAAACCATATATATATGTATATATGTACATGTGTGTGTGTGTGTATATATATATATATATATATATATATATATATATATATATGCAGTTATCTTATTGTTACCTATCACGATATGCAAGTAAAGTTTGAATGTGTTATTTAATCCAAAAGTGAGTACAAATTGACTTTCTTTTCATGCTGGGTGAGAAGCTAATAGCTTACACAGTTAACATCTCAATCTCAACAGCAGCCTGGTCCAGGCTAGAGTTTAGCTTTGGAATCAGACAGACCAGAGTTCCCATCTTGATTCGATAGCTGCCTAGCTGAGTGAACTTGAACAAGTCATTTTGTCTTTCTTAGACTCAGTTTCCTTATGTGTAAAAATGGAAATAACAATGGTACCTACCTCACATATTTGTGAAAGGTAACTTTCAGAAAGTATATGGCCTACCAGCACAGTTCTGTCATAGAGTCAATGATGGCGTTGATGATAAAATTGAACACTTACTGAGCATTTACTATGTAATTGGACTCAATATGTGGTAGCTGCTTTTTTCTCTTGTCTTTCTTTAATAGTAGATTGCTCACTTAGCTGCCTGGAAGAAATGATGGTATCTCAGATTTTCATACGATTCCTCTACACAAGCCCAATCAAATAGCGATTGAACCAGGCCTTGGGGTGACAGTGAAGCAGTATTCACCTTGTTAGTGTTGCTTACCCTCAGAGAAGGGTCTTAGAACTGCAGCCAGCAGATGGCTTAACGCCTGAGGAAAATTCTAAGCAGTGCACCTAGCTAGGGGAGCATTGGCATGTTTACAATTCGCCAACTGAAACAGCGGTTATATTTTACAAATGAAAAATAATCATCTCTTATCTTCCTTAAGCAAAAACTACAGTTTCGTGTCAAACTGAATGCAACAACCCCCTAAAAAAAATCTTAAAAGGCAGTCAGCCGAGTCTTTATTGCAAGAACATCAGAGAAATGAGCCAGCTGAGCTACTTATCATCTGCTTAAATTTCTCAACTATTGAGCATTGCGGTGAAGGAACTATTTATAGGTCCTGTGTCTCCCTTAAATCCTTACCTCATAGGGATCTAGCTAGATCAGGAAAAGCCCCATTTTGTTCAGGATTGTGTAGGCTGCCAGCGGAACACGGTTTTGAATTAATCAGGTTTTGATTACACTCGCTGAACCTATTCAAGTATTAATAGTTTCCCTGTCAGCATGTAATGAGCTTTTCCTCCCGATTGATAGTCTTCATTGCTTTGTTTGTTTACTTACATTTTTTGGTCATCAGTTTAGGTAAGATGTGGGCATTTATTTCCAAGGCCATTGGGATGACAGCTGGAGAGGACAATGGAACAATTAATGCAACTTAAAATTTGAACGTGGAAAGTTGGCAAGCTAAAATAAGAACATAAAGATGTCCCCTGGAAGCCGTGTGTCTCAAGGTGCTGAAATTGCTGTAGAAACCAATTGAAATCCTGGAAAGCAGGGACCAGACCATAGGCACTGTCTCTGTGTCTCCAGTACCTAGAGCAGCGCCTGACTCCTAGCCCCAGGGGAGGAAAGGGAAGAGGAAACCGCCAGCCAAAATGTAACAGAATAAGTCATTAATTAAAACATTCATTTCATGCTGGAAACAAGCTATAGATTCCTTTAAGTGCCAGAGCCTCCATTAAACCTTTTCTAAAATCAACACACACATGATGGTTTATTTCACCTAAGATAGAATGTCAGTGTCTGGGGATAGAATTAACACAAGTGTCCTTTTTGTTTTATTCACAATCCTTCTCAATCCCTCTTCAAGTGACAGTTTCAATAGCTATTGAAAGGAAAGGCACATGCTCACAGAGGGCTAGAGCATTTCTTACAGGGAGCGAAGAAGGTCAGTAGGGATTTCAAGGTCAGACGTGCCACTCCCCTTTTCTTGGTACTCGGAGGCAAAAGATGGTTTATAAAACACATCACTTTTCCATAGTGTTTGGCTTTGGGAGTATACCAACTAAGCATTCTAGGGGAAAATACTGTGATAATTAAGGCCAGCTTTTGGTCATTTTTAAAAGATTTTTGAGTACAATGAAATCTCAAAGCTTTTAAATTCAAAATAAACACATCAATTAGTTTATTTTTCAATACACGAAGCCATATGAGATGTCTGGGGAACCTAGAAATTTTGAGTGCTGTGGTCCAGATGGAAATGCAGGCAGAGGAAGAAGCAGTGGACAGACAAATCAGTGAATGAAATGGCATCACATGGCAATTAAGACCACAGACTCAAGAGCAAGATGACACTATACATCTGTTCTTAGAGAAGTTCCTTAGCCTCTTGGTGCCTTGATTTTCCTCATTTACAAAATGTGGATAATAATAGTTTCTTCTCTTAGAGTTGTTTTTAGAATTCAATTAGTTAATTAATGTAAAGCTCTTAGAAATATATCTGACACATATTAAATAAATAAATCTTAGCAATTATTGGAAGATAGAGATAAATGTTGGAAATAAAGACAAATATCAATATGGCAATTGCTTATTAAATGCTATCAGTTTGTCTTGTCCCTAGGTTCCTGGACAGAGAAGACTCTTGTAGCTCTTCAATCTAGCGAGTCAGGAAGGCCCTAGATGGGTAACTGCTGGTGCAGATTTAGGGACTTTAAAAGAAGGTACAGGATGCGGAAATCACAGCCATCACCAGGGATGGATGTTCTAGTTCAACAGGCACTCATGGAAAATGTTTGGCCACTCCCCAGAGTCATTGTGCCAGCAGCAGCCATGGGCTTACTTGGGAAAGGAAGGGAGTGGTAGTTCGTATCCTGTGTTCTGTGGCAGTCACTTACTGTCCCCCCTTCACAGGTGCGCTTCCAATATTACAAAGCATAATGTTTTTTCTTCAGTCAATAATAGATTTGGTCAATGGCTGTCAGAGTAAATGTTGAACTGAGCAAACCCTATGAGTTGGCTGCAAATGTGAGCCACTGTTTCCAGTTCAGAGGCACAGCTAGCAGCCTCAGAGAGAAGGCAAGGACTTGTGTGCACTTTGCCTTGTGAGGAGAACCCAGAGGAGACAGATTCAAATGGTGACCGGGCTAAAAGGCAGCCTAGTGCTTTTGTGAGGCACATAAGACCCTGCTCTCTGGTAGTTATGATTGGTTGTCATTGCCCACTTCCCTGATGTTGTTTGGAGATTTTTAACCTCTTCAAGCATTTCTCTCCCATCCCCACCCCAATTCTAATTCCTGAAAGTGCCAGAAATGAAACTGGGGGTCACTAGACTGAGTGTCAAGGATTTCAGAGAGGTTTCCGGGTCACCAAGGAATCTTTGGTATGAGCGTAGTCTTTCTGCCTACAGATTGGAATATCTTATGTTTTAAGTGCTAAAACAATAAACATGAACTAACAAGCTTTTTCCAGTATTTATTCTCTCCTCTAAACCATTTACAAAAGGGATTGAGGAAAGGAAAATAATTATAAACTATTGTATTACCATAAAAGGGCAGAGATTTGGGAAAAAAGAAGAGATGGGAAGGTAAGCAGTTCCTAAAATTCTCATATTAACTTTTTGCTCTAAGTAACTAGTGGTTAGCAGAGTAAAAGTTTTGAAAATGTGCCTGTGCTCAACTGGTGAATTGCTATTAATTTTGGTAAACTAGACTATGCCATCAATAGAAACTATTTCCACTTCACAGTTATTTTTTTAAATGGTATTTATGGCAGATATCCTTTAGTCGAGGAACCAGAGGCCTTGCATTTGCCATAATTTTGCAAAATAAAGTTATTCAGCTGAACATAGTTAATGTTATTTTTTCTTCAGTGGAAAGCTTAGTATTGAAGTTTCTGTTTATGTTCCAGAATCTAAATTTCTGTTTATGTCTGCACAACTCTGCTAAGTAATTGATCTTTTAATATAAAACTGTGACTCTATTGGTAACTTGAACTATATATACTGTATATATATATATATGTCAGAAATATTAAAAAATGGAAAAAAATAGTATGTTTTATAGCAAATAGACAGTAAGAATTTATTTGTTGTTGATGTTGCTTTCAAAACAGAAAATAATGAGGTAGTGGAGGTAGGGGTTTGGGGGGATGGAAGCTTCATCTAGACATCAGAAGACCCAGATCCTCAGTCCCAACTTAGAGACTTAATCATGTCCCTGAACCTCATTGAGTTTCAGATTTTACCTGTGTAAGTGAGAATGCTAAAACCTGATTCAATTACCCCACTGAGAGTCTGTGAAGATTTAGTGAGATATATAAGTATATATGAAAGCACTCCATAAATATATAGCATTTTTCATCAAAATATGGTCTTTTGTGGTTATGTTCTCTTCTTGATATCAATATTGAAGTTTCCCTATTTTAAAATTTACTTCTTTTACTACACAAGGAACATAGGAATATATTATCATCATAGAAATCCAAGCATTACCATAATATATGGAGAAGAAAATGGAAGACCCTTGACTCATCCATCTCCAAATCTTCCTTTCTCTTTAGTGGTATCACTATCAACAGTTTGAATCTCTTTTCAGAAATTTTCTAAGCTTATATGTTTGCATGTATACGAAATATAATTTTATGCCATACAATCTGGATCAAAAGTGTGTTTCTAACTCACAAATTCAGCTTATTAAAACAAAAAGTTTTTTCCCTTCTCAGGGCCAGCCCCGTGGCCGAGTGGTTTAGTTCACACGCTTCCCTTCGGCAGCCCAGGGTTTCACTGGTTTGAATCCTGGGCGTGGACATGGTACCGCTCATCAGGCCATGTTGAGGTGGCATCCCACATGCCACAACTAGAAGGAAGGACCCACAAGTAAAAATATGCAACTATGTATCATGGGGCTTTGGGGAGAAAAAGGAAAAATAAAATCTTTTTAAAAAAACGTTTTTTCCCCTCTAAGGAAAATGTGACATAATTAGCTTCACAGTTGTTTCAGGTACAGGATTGATTGTGAAAGGTTAAAGGAGTGTAGGAAAGATGGAATGGGTTATTGTATCCACAACAAGGACAAAACCCATATACAAATGAATGTATTTCAGTTGTCATAGTTATGAAACCCCATTCTGTAACAAATGGGAAATAACACCTCATGGCAGCCAATCTAAAATAATCTCTATGTGATGAGTTCCACTGGCAGATCTGCCAAGATGCACCAATTCTCAGTGTGATCACATAGATTTCATTGGTCACAAACAGAGAAAAGCACATGATTGCATTGAAGACGATGACAGTGCTGCCAGCCCAGAAATCACAGCTCAGGCTCCGCGATAGCAGACTATCACACCTGCCACTTGACAGGTGTGCACTGAAATTTATGAAAAGCTTTTCTAGCCAAGCCATCAGGCTGCTGAAAAGAATGGTGAATGCCTTGAGCCTTGACATTTATTACAGCTTTGCCAGCATATCTGTCTTGTAGAGTGTGATTTGAAAAACGATATGTCTAACCATGATCTTAATAAGCTCATTTGTTCCAGGATCTCATTGTACTTGTGCTTGCTGATAGAAGAGGAGAAAGCCAACAATATAAATAACGGAAGCTTCCTGGTGAAATGGCTCCACTTATTTCAATATGGAGACAGTCCGATGTTTAACATTACCAGTTGCCATACCTGAAAGAGGAATAAGAATGCTGCTTTGCGGTGTTTCAGAGTGAGGCTCCAGTTCTTTCATAACCTTAATTTCAGTCAGTTTGGTCACAAACAATGAAATTAAAGCATGTGATAAATATTCTGGTGAAGATGCAAATTTATTAATATTAGTCAGGAAAGATACGTCTTTAAATTTTTTTTTTTAAAGAAACCTTGCCGTTTTCTTTTTAACCACTCATTTCTAAAGATTCCAAATACTTTGAGTATTTGCTCTTTTATTATCAAAATACCCTTGGTGGATAAAGATGGAACAAATATCATCCCCAGTTGATACAGGATGAGCAAGAGGAAGTTAAAATAGTTAAAACCAGCTTTCCCAGCCTTATACCATGGTTAGCACACACATTTCTTGATTTTCAGTGTATTTCCCCTGGATAGGTATAAGACTTAGCCCACACCACCTACATCTGAAGACACTTAGTTTGATAAATGTGCTTGCCTATTAAGATAAAATACTTATTTAAGTAGAGATAATAAAATAGTACTTTCAAAAGCACTATTATGTTATCAAGACAAACAGTATTTCTTATCTTACGGAGGACCCAATCTTGCTTTTCTTTCTCTGTTCACTGCTATTAAAGAGGTATTTCTTTTAAGAAAAATCTGCTTCCTTTTTTTTCTACCTCTAATATCTTTATTCCAGCCAATTAGTATATCCTTTCCTGCCTGCCTTTGTGTCTCCCAGTCTCCGTCATCTTGAGGGCCAGCCCTCCTGGTGAAAATAAAGAAATAAATAAACCAAGAAATTTTAAAAAGATCTACCCAATAAAAAAATATATAAATAAACAAAATTAGAGGAAGAACAATGAGATAGGGATAAAAGTCTATTAAAAGACTGTAAGGGGAGAGAAAACTATATAAAGCTCTATGCAAATAAGTTTTAAAATCTCAGTGAAATGAAATGGACAATTTTCTAGAAAATTTTAATCACTGCAATTAATTTAGGAGGAAGTAATAAGCGTGAACAGAGCTACTGGGGTGTTCAAGGCCATGGAGGAATCTGAAAACGCCGTCCGAATTTCCAGTTACCTGAAAAAATGGATCTAAAGCAGGGTAGTTTCACCAGGGAATCCTTTCATATTTTCCAAGGGACTGAAAGATCCCCTTAGTAATTCTACCAACGTATAGAAAAGGATGGAATGCTACACGATTCATTTTACGTTAACCTGATAATAAGACTTGATAAAGATGGTACACAGAAAGAAAACTACCCTCCAGTCTTCTGGAATATACACGAATAGGTATGCAAGTGTCCACAATACAGTACAAGTAGACTGAGTCCAACATAATATTTTTTAAAAAATGCATTTTCTTATGGTAATATAAGGATGACTTACTACTAAGAAATTATTCATATAAATTACATAAATTGATCAAAAGAGGAAAAGCATTATTTTAACTTCAATTAAAATACTAAAAGCGTTTGGTAAATTTCAAAGTCCATTTTAAGCCTAGCTCAAAGGCTGCCACTTTCAAAAAGCCTTCCTTGATTCCTTTGGCTGAAAGCAATCGCTCGCTACTTTGAACTCTCATATCACTCACAAATATCACTTATCTCTTGCTATGAAATTTTGCATGCTATATCTTATATTATAAATAATTGTGTGTATACTCCATCTGCTTTCCTTAGCTATCATTGCCAAATGGTAGAGATTCTGTTGTGTTTATTTCTCATCTCTCATAGAACCCAGGTGAGAGTTGCTTCCTTATAAAAATGATTGCCAGATAAATGAATGCTTGAAAATGAGTATATCCTAATTAAAATGATAAATGCCAGGATTCGTATAGATAAGAATAACAATTACTTCATAAATCTTTTCCTTTGGCATCATTTAATAATTGGGAACATCAGTATATACCAGAGGTCAGAATGTAGCCTTTCCAACTGCTTCTCACTGTGATACTTCTCTGACGATACATAAGGACTGCATATTTTAGTCCATGATGGGGGTGACAGTAATATCTACTCAGGGAAGATTCTTGTTGCTTCTTTCTTTTTTTCATGTTTGGAGAACAGCTGTAAACTTTCTAGGCAGTGTGAAGGAAATTAATTTCTGTAAATATCTGAAAATCATGGAGTCACAACAGTTATATTAGGGAATTCTACAACAAAAGGAAGTTCTTATTAGAATAACCAAGTACTTTTCCCCCAAATAATCCAAATGCTTTCATGTAAGCTATCTTTTTAGCTGGGTCACCTTATACATGCACTTGTGTTATATGGGTCTTATGTTATATGTGTTATATGGGTCTTCAGTAAGGAATTTTACCCTAAGGATAAAATACAAAGTGACTCCACATTGTATGGAATTTGCTCAATAATGCTCACAAGTAAGATGATCCCATATTGCTCTGACCTCCAAATTGTCAATTATAGGTATCTCTTCCACATGTTCAATTTACTTCTGTGTGGCCATTTCACTGAGAGGCTGCATATTGCAGTGGAATAAATGCAGGGTTTGATACCAGATAAAACTGGTGTCTTATTACTGCTTTGGCCTTTATGTGACTGAGTGAGGTTGGGCAAGTTACTTAATGATTCTGAGCCTCAATTTGTTCATTATCCACATAGGGATAAATTATATTTATGCTGGGGATTAAATTATATGATGATTATAAAAACACCTAGCACATAGCAAGTGCATAGACAATGCTGTCTCTTTCTCTTATACGTAAGACCATGGGTCATTGGGATTTCTGTGACTTTTCTCATTGGTCCTAAAAAGCTCACTCTTCTGAGCATCTAGAGAAAAAGAACATATGTTTCAGGAGAGCAGGAGCAGGCCTGTTGTTTCCCAGGGAGTCACTCAGTGTTTGGCACATAGAGGTGCTCAATCAGTTGAAGAAAAGAAAGCGTGAAAATGTTTGAGTTTTTTTCACTTTATGTCCAAAAAAAGCTGATTTCTAAAAATCACATGACATAAAATTGTTCATGGGCAACTTTAAATTCTTAAAATCCTTCAGTATCTCTTTTGAAATCCTCATTCCTCTGCATTATTCCAAATAAAAACCAAATTTATCTATATACTTTTCTCTTCGGACTTAATTATAGTTATCTCATTTCACATTCATTTTTTCTATATTAATTTCTATTAATAGGCTAAACCCAATAGGATATGAACATAACAATGCTTGTTTAACATTTTCCTCCAGTTGCTGTCCCAACTGGGCTACGCACTCTTTCCCTTTATTGTCCCCTAAGGCTATCTCAGACAGATCCCATAACTCTTTGATCATTTCAATTATTAAAAAGTTATTTTTAGCTGAGCTTAGTTCAAAACGTCTACCTCATATCCAATCTGATTACCATCTCTTCCCAGGAATACCTGGAGTTCATCTTGAAGTGGGGACAAAGCACAGTCTTCTTTTCCATTCGTCTTCCCTCTCTGGCTTCTCGATCAATATCTCTTTGGGGGATGGATCCTGGGAGAAGGGGATAAGAAAGATGGAAAGGGACAGATGTCTCTTTCTTAGTTGGTGTTGTGCTCTTCTTTTGGCTATTGCTGCTCCCCTAGACAACCATTTGCCATTGGTGGGTGTTCTTTTGCCAGCAGACACATGAATGCTAACACTTTCTTAAAAGTCATGGTAGAGTACTTCAGGTGCCCTGTGGGGACATCCTCATTACTGCTAATATTTTTCCACTTCCCCTTTTTCATATATGCCTCAGCAGGGCATGCATAGCTGCTTGTTACTGAGGTTACTCTTCCAGCAGATGGTCATCTAGGATGTACAGAAGTCAGGCTAACGTTTGTTGTATCTACTTGAGCCACAAACTTGCCATGCCAAATGATGAAAGTGCAGCCTGCTCCATGGTTGAACTCTTCTCTGCCCTGCTGTCTCTTTCCGATGCTTTTCTCTCCAGCTCAGAGAAATGCAAGGTAAAGATCAGAAAATTTGCTGCTGCAAAAATATTCTGCTGGGGAATGAAATGCTGTCTCCCTCCCTCACTGGCATCCCCAACCTCCCTCAGTGATTCTTTTGGGCCTCCTCCCCCTTGACTCTCTACTGACTCCTGCCCTGAACACAGCCGATGTGTCAGGATTCCTATACTTCCCCACCCCTCACATCTGTCTCCTTACTTCCTATTTAGTTTTCAATGTATGTAGACGGGTTGGGAAGCTCTGGAATGTCAGTTGAAGGTGGCACAGCCGTTTTGTCTATCTTGTAATAAATTCTGAAGTGGCTTTCTTCCTTCCTCTCTAATTTTGCTCCCTTTAGGATATCAGATACTTAAGAAATTTTTGTCCTGAACTCTGGATTCTAGTAACCAGTTCTGGTGAAATGGGAAAAAACTTATCACCATTCTGTTAATTTCTAAAATAGTGCTGTGCTTTCTCTCCAAAATTTCAAATCAAAATGAGGAAATCCTAGTTTATTTATAGATATTGGTCTGTCTGGGACAGTAAAGAGATATTGAAAAGATAAGGGGAAGTCCAAGGAGAGCAAATTTCTAAAAATTTCATCCAATAAATCCCTACAACTATCAAAGGATGGAGGGAGTAAACAAAATTAGTTGAAGGACGTTGCTGAAGCAAGCAAAAAATACTAATAGATCATAAACTTTGTAAGTAAATTTTGCTAGGTAGAATACAGGTAGAACCAGCTTAACTCCAGCTCTTCTTCCAAATAAAGCAGCGTGCTGTTGTTACGTGTAAGAGAGAGAAATCTAAGCAAAGCCAGTACATGGGAAGGCTCAGACAGCCCATGGGAGGAACAGGAGCCCTCCAGAGTAGCCTCTTCTCCTTCCGTGGATCCACACTAGGACTCAGCTGTTGCAGCAGCAAAAGACCAAGTCCATGGCTAATCCAAATAGAAAGCCGATCAGTGGTGAGCTTTTCTCTGAGATAATATTTTTTGACTGATGGTTTCACCTGAATGCAGGTAAGTGCTTTCCTGAACCCAAAGGAGACCTCTCAAGAGAGACGGGGTCTTCTCTTCTTTAGACATTAAAGTGCCAAAAAGAGGCCAGATTTAATCACACAAAAATACTGGAAGTGTTTATATATGTAGTTTAGAAAGTAAATTTAGGTCAAGATATTTAAAAATCTGTCTTTCAAGGTTTTAGATATGGCAAAGCCTTTCATTTATTCTTGGAGATGTTTGCATCAAATTAAGACATTTATAAGCGATCCATAGCATATAACAAGTCCAGAAATTGTTTCTATCCTTTAGACATCAAAAATTTCAGCATATATTTTCAAATATAAAATTAAGATTAAGAATGGTTTGACCATACTTTCAAAAGGGAAAATTTTGCAAAACTTCCCTTTCAGACAACAATCTCAGTTAATTATTGGAATAGTAACTGCATCAAAAAGTGGGATTGAACCAAGGAGGAGGAACATGGAATCAGGAATCAGAGAATCTTACACAGGAAGGAGGCAAAGAGAATCCGCATGATGATAGTGGAGGGAAATACTATGTGTGTATTAATGGTGCATCAGCACAGATTGGAGCCGAGGGATATAGAAGTCTAGGAAGATGAAATTGAGAGAGTGGCTAATCATAGATAACATAGGGATGAATTAGAAAACTAAGCAAAAGAAAAAAGATAATTATTAATTGGGAGAGATTGTAAAAGAGAGAAAATGAAATCATTTTAGGCTACATGGCTCAGATTTTAACATTTACTTAGTCATAATTATGTTAAAAATGGAATGCTGATCTAACCAAGAATGATAGCAAATTGGATCCTGGATGGATGGGAAATATGTGGGTGAGGGAGAGAAGTGGTGCAAAAGTTAGATCTTTATCATCCATAGTAAACAGAAACATTTTTTGAATGGCGATATAAACTTACTGTTTTGAAAAATGGTTTAAAAAATAAAATGCTCAAAGATTTGATAGTGGTTGCTTCTGTGGAGAAAAACTATGGGTGTAGGGGGAATTCTTCAGACAGTTTTTTTACATAAGAGAATTATTGTTGATACATTCTTCTATAAGAAACATAAACAAGGATAACTTTGATAACAGTGAAAGGAAAAAGTAAATATTGTCAAAGAATTGGTGAAGAGACACTGGATACATCAGGGACTGCTAGTTGCTCCCATATGTCTGCTCTTCTCTTCTGTAGTAAGGGAATTTTTAGCTGATCTCAAAGTAGCCCAGAATATAGACTATATCTATAAGCCTCCCATGCAAGTAGGTATAGCTGTGTGACATCTCTGGCCAATGAGATGTAAGCAGCAGTGTCCTATATAGCAGCTTCTCAAAGCCTTCCTTAAGAAATAGTGTATATGTGCTCTTTGCTTTCTTCTTCATCTTGATCCCTACCTCAATCTTCATTTCTTTCCCCATCCTGCAGCTAGGAACATGATTGCTGCTATCCAGGACGGTGAAGTGAAGGCTATGCACAATGAGTAACAGAAACAGGAGGGGCCTGCTTCCTGAAATAGGGGAGCACCCTATCTGTCCTAGACCACTAACCTTTTACAATACCTAAACAACAGTTATTTGGGGTTTCTCATACTCATAGTTAAAGCTACTCCCAGCTGATAAGCACATTTTGCAATATTAATATAAAACTTGTAATTCAAAATAAAAAAACATGAAAATAAGCATCAATCAAGGCATTAAAATAAGAAAGAGAGGAGCCAGCCCGGTGGCACAGTGGTTAAGTGCACATGTTCCAATTCGGCAGCCCAGGGTTCGCCGGTTTGGATCCCGGGTGTGGACATGACACTGCTCATCAAGCCATGCTGTGGTAGGTGTCCCACATATAAAGTAGAGGAAGATGGGCATGTATGTTAGCTCAGGGTCAGTCTTCCTCAGCAAAAAGAGGAGGACTGGCAGTAGTTAGCTCAGGACTAATCTTCCTCAAAAAAAAAACAACAAAAAAAGCCCATGAAGATAATGTTATAAAAATGGCAGATATAAAATTGCATCTATATATATGTGTGTGTGTGTATATATATATATATGTAACCATTTTTTTTTAATGAGGGAGATTGGCCCTGAGCTAACATCTGTTGCCAGTCCTCCTCCTTTTGCCTGAGAAAGATTGTCACTGAGCTAACATCTATGCCAGTCTTCCGCTATTTTATGTGGGACACCTCCACAGCATGCCTTGATGAGTGGTGCTAGGTCCACTCCTGGGATCCGGACCTGTGAATCCCTGGCCACAGAAGTAGAGGGTGCAAACTTAACTACTATGCCACTGGGTCAGCCCCTATATATATAAACGTTTTTAAGATAAATTCCAGATAAATGAAATATTTAATGAAAAGAAATCATAAATGAACGAGAAGAAAATATACATGATTATCAATGTAATATTTTGTTCAAATGGATTTTTTAACCTAAATTAGAAATTTAATCTCAATTTTTTAAAATCATTAATGTCGGAACCCCCAAAGGAAAAAGTTGCTAGATTTGATTAAATAAACATTTAAAACTGTTATGTAGTTAAAAAAAAAACAGAATAAGGAAAATTAAAGGCAAATGGCAAATTAAAAAACATTTGTAACATATATGCTATAGAAGAACTAAATATCTACTATATTAAAAGACTTTACCCATAAATTTGTTTAAATCCATATCTCTACTAGAAAAATAGACAAAGGATCAAGCATGAAGATGTTTTAAATAAAATATGGAAGATTCTCAACTTCACTAGTAATCAAAGAAATGTAGATTAAAACAGTGTAACGGGTTGAATTGTGTTTCCTTGAAAGATATGTTGAAGTTCTAACTCCTAGTATCTGTGAATGTGACTTTATTTGGAAACAGGGCTTTTATAGATGTAATCAAGTTAACATGAGGTATTTAGGGTGGGCCCTAATCCATTGTGCCTGGTGTCCTTATTAGAGGGAAATTTGGACACAGGCAAAGACACCCGAGGAGACTTGTCACAACAGAGGCAGAGATTTGAGCGATGCAGCTATGCACCAAGGAATCGCTCAAGATTGCCGACCACCGATGGAAGGTCGGAAGAGGCAAGGGAGGATTCTCTCTTACAAATTTCAGAGCATAACCCTGTCGACACATAGACTTCCAGCTTCCAGAACTGTGAGACAATACATTTCTGTTTTTTTAAGCCACTCGGTTTGTGGTACTTTTTTATGACAGCCCCAGGAACCTAATACCAGCAGAAAAAAGGTACCATTTTCAACTCTCATATAGGTAATGATTAAAATTACTTTCATATATTGCTAAGGATGAAGTGGAAATTAGTCTAGTATTTATCTGGAGCAATTTGGCATAAATAAAGTCTATATATATTGACCCTCTAGTTCTAGGAGTTCATCCTAAAAATGAGTGGAAAAATGGGGAAAAATATATAATGGGTATAAAGGGTGGTGTTTATAAAAAATGTAAAATTGTAAAGAATATCTAATATTAGCAGATGGTTAACTGCAATAGGCTATACTACCACCCTTAAAATTAAAAAGATTTATATTTATTGTAATGGAAATTTGATACATTTTCAGTGGAAAAAAATTCACAGAGCATCTCATCTATGAAATACTTGAAGATACAATTCAAAGTGATTATTATCTGCAAGATAGAATACAATTATTTTTCTTTCTTTTTCTTTTGCCTGTATGCATTTCCTCAGTTTGTAAAATAACAAATATACACTTTTTGATTACGTGCCAATTATTGGCTCATTATTTTAATGAATAGAAACAATAGTTTAAATCATGTGCTTTTCCTTTAGAGTCAGTTTGAACTCTTTCTTTTTTTCCCCCCAATTAGAGTACTTTCAACTATGCTAATTATGTTTTCTGCAGAGATGTTAAGATTAAAGTTAGTAAATAAATATGACCAATACATTGAACAAGCCGTTTTCACAAGGTATAATTTCAAAAGCAATTTTATTTTGTCTCTCACAGACTCTTTAAATTTAATCAGTGGGTATTGTCCCCACTTTGATAACCAGATGAAGATTTTTCTGATTACTCTTAGGTAATAGAAATCACCCCCCGCCAAAAAAAAATCTCAGTTCAGTAATTAAAAAGGTCCAATCCCAGATAATAATCAAACTTTTGAGACTCATAACAGGCAGAACATGAATACAGGAAAACTGACCTTTCCTCTCTCTCTCCTCACTGTCGTGATGTTTCTACTTTTCCTTCAAGTTGCTAATGGGAGAAATTTCAAAGCAGAAGGGGAGAGAGAAGGGGGCCAGGGGCCAGGAAAGTTGTTGATTGATTGATTCTTTTCTGGGACACTCGGTGATCTGTGAGCCCGGCAGATTTTAAAGCTGCCCCTTTCTGGGGAGCACATTTGTGGTTCCTCAGATGGTCTCACCAGGAACATCTCCCTGCAACTTCCTGTGAATAAAGAGCTGCATTTCCCTCAGGCTGCAGCTTCCCCCATAGCCCTCGGCTTTTTGACAGTCCACTCCTCAAAGTCTGCTGTTTGGGTTCCAACAGCTCACAGCCTCTAACACGTTCTAGGTCTTGATGTTCTATCTTACAACTCACTTAGGCATAAAGCATCTATTATCTTCTTGGTCAGCTGCAGCAAGCAGTCTCATTTTAATATTCTATTACACTTGGTTTATATTTTCTAAGCATATGTAAGTGGTCTGTGAAGGGAGGTGATCTAGTTCATGGCTAATGGGGAAGCACCAGCTTGGGAATCAGTTGCTTCCAAGCGTGTGAGAACATTCAAATTTCTTTTCACTTTACATGTTAGCCTGTGTTTCCCCCCAGGCTACTAAAACTATCAATAGAGTTATCATTTATTTTACCCTTCCTCCAAATATCATTCTCACTTCCTTGTCTTCAAATTGTAGACTCAGGGATTTTATAAAAACTTTACCTTAGTTCTTTTAAAACTTTTTTCCCCCACTTTCCTAAAATACCTTACATTTTCTTACCAAAAAAGCAGTACTTTGTCATAAGAAACAATGTCTTAAACCTCCTAGGAGGAAGACATTAAAGCAACTGGGTGGGATCCATGGGGTCCATTCTCTCCCTTCACCAGAGGGAGGTCCCCTAGGGAAAGAAAAGAAGACAGATGACCCAGTTTGATCTCCTTGTTGAATAGACCTCTGGGTAAAGAAACTTATGTTATTTGCTAGAAGGAAGAGACCTTATCCCTAAAATGTCCTTATCAAGATGTCCTGACTAGGTATTACTTATAATAAATGGAACCCAGGATAAATGCAAGGCTCATTGGAGAATGTCACATAGGCTACAAAACTCTGTTGGGTGTAAAACTGAGATACTTCCTAATTTAAACATGCCCCACTATGTGAGGAACTCAACAGCCTCCCTGTCAGACCTTTTCTATTATCCTGGGCTAGAGGTGCACGTCCCATGTGGAAAGAAAGGACCTGGGGAGCCACTGTTGACATCCTAGACCTTGTTTGCTTCATTTCAAGCCTCCTGAATGCCTCTTGTAATTATTTAGTAAAGTTTCAAATTGAGTAAAATATCTGAGTCATGTGAATCTGATTTGACAATCGATCCTGTGTGCTAACTCATTTCTTAACTTCTATTTGAGAGGTTCATCTTAGATTGCTCTGTTTTAAGAGCAATGAACTCTTTCCAGGAATTTTGTGCCTACTTCCAAAATATGTCACACTGATGTATTCTTGGCCTTGACTTCAATTTATTCATGACCAGGATTATATTTCTATTTTGGGAAAGACATCTATAGGTGCCATTTTGCAATTAACTGATTATAAATGTTTTTAACATGTACTTGGTTTATTATACCCATGGATGTTATTTGTACAAAGAATGAACTGCTCCTAATGGACTGTATACTTTATCCATTATTTTTTGCAGGCTTGTGTCATCTTCTTAAATCTTTAGAATCATTTTAACTTTTTTCATTTTCCCACCCTGATTTTTTAATTTGATGTGATTTTCCTGATATTAAGTCCCATACACAAGGTCCTTTCCCTTTTTTTGCTTCCAGGTGCCTAAGTCTAATCAGGATCTTGCTCTCTGCTCTTATCTGGAGGCCTTACTCTTTTTCCTCATTGGCGTCCAATGACTACATCATTTTAGTCTTCTCTCTTTAATTTTATCTTTTCCTGCCATTTTAAGATGCTAATAATTTGACTTTCTTTACTAGGCTCTCCTTCAGTAACAAATCACTGAACTAAATGTAATTGATACCAATATCCCTAACAACTGCCACACTAAGTGTTTGAAGAATTGGTATTCATTTTTGGCTACGTCTAATTATATACAAAGGTCCATTGGATATGAAATAAATTCAAGAAATATTCATAGCACTTTTCTGGAAACTGGAGGGTACAAAGATTGTATTCTAATGCCTGTGGTAAGGATTGTACCATGGTACAAGCCCAAAGGGAGAAATGAGAGAAAGAGAAAACACTGCAATTGGAACCGAGAGGAATTAATTCCTTTTTAGTTGTAAAAAATGGGAAAGCTTTAATATAACAAGTATCGCTTCAACATTGAATCTTGATGCATATGGTTGAATAGTCTAGTATTCAGAGTTCTACAGAGAAATGGAACCAATAGGTGATATAGATATAGATATAAATAATGAAATTTATCATAAGGAATTGGCTCATGCAACTACTGAGGGTGAGAAATCCCACGATTTGCCGTTTGTGAGCTGGAGCTGGAGGAAAGCCAGTGATATAAATGTCAGTTTGAGTCCAAAGCCCTGAGAACCAGGAGCACCCATAGTGCAAGGCCGAGTCCAAGAGCAGGAGAAGACTGATGTCTCAGCTCAGCAGTCAGGCAGAGAAAGAATTCAACTTCCTCCACTTTTTTAATTCTGTGTGGACCCTCAGTGGGTTGAATGGCACCACTTACACAGGGGAGGGCAATCTACTTTACTCAGTCTACCAATGCAAGTGCTAATCTCTTCCAGAAACACCCTCACACACACACCCCAGAAATAATGCTGAACCAAATATCTGGGTGCCCTGGGACTCAGTCAAGTGAGCACATAAAATTCACCATCCTAAACAGAGTTGAAGGGTAGGATAGAGTGAGAGGAAGAAGGAAGGTAAGCATATGCCAGACTAAGAGATTAGCAGAAGCAGCTTGGAGAAAATGGCTGGATATTTAAGCGCACTTAGGTTACTTTGCAAAGCTTGTCCTAGGTTCTTACACATATTGGTTCTTTTGAATCAGAAAAAACAAAATTATGGCTCTCTAAGCTTGACGAAGATTGCAGTATAAAGTAAAACTGCTCTGAGTGTTTGAAGAGTCATTGAATCAAGAACTTCCCCTTTTTTGGGGGTGGTTATGCTGGTAATGGAGTTTGTGAACGTCTTTGTAAGCGCAGGCAGGCTCCTGCCCTGCTCCACTTCTTCCCTCTCCAGGCAGCCGATGGTTAGCTTTTGCTTAGCTAGAATTGACTAAAGTAAAGAACTTATACAAAAGGGCTTTCCTCCAAAGATCCTCTTTAGCATGATAATATGTCGAAAGTTTATAGATTCTTGCACATTTTCCTATTATTATTCAGTACTAAACTGGGATATCATTAGAAGTTTCCTCAATGAAACATTATCTACAGGTCAATGTTAAGTGCTAAACTTCAGAAATATGTCTCTTTGTTTAAAAAGAAGTAAAATAAGCAAACAGACAAAGATTGTAGACAGATTTAGCACCATGATTCTTACATAACATGCTTTATAAAATGGAGGTAAAGACATTTTAGAATCTCGGTTTTTACCAGCGGAAGCCACATTCCTCAATCTGGACCTTCGGGAAATCCTATGCACTACAGAATCTGACCCTTTCTCACCAGGCCTGCTGCCATCAACCTGGACAAGTCCCCGTCACTCTCACCTCGATTTAGCTCTGAACTTGTGTCCTTACTTCTAATTTTGCCGCATTAAAAAAATACTACTCATCAGAACAGCTTGGGTGGTTCTGTTAAAACCTCAGTGAGATCCTGCTAGGTCACCTGTACTCAAAACTCCCAAAGACTTCTCTTCTCCCTGAAAGTAAAGCCAGAGTCCTCTTGTGACCCTCAAGGCACATACCATCTCCCCACTTCCCCTTACCTCTCAGACCTCATCTCTGGTATTTTGCCCTCCTTCACTCCTTAATGGCAGCACTGCCCACCTTGCTGTTTCTTACACTTGTAAGATCCAGTCCTGCCTCAGGGACTTTGCAAATGCTGTCTCCACTTGTGGGTGCTCTTCCCTGGGAGGAAGCCTGGCTCATCTCCTCACTTCCTTCAGGTCTTTACTCAAGTCACTTCCTCAGTGAGGTTTTTCCTCAACACAGAGTCTAAACTCTCACTCCTCATGCCTCACCCACATTTCATATCGCTCTTCTCTGCTTTTATTTTTATTTCTAGAACTTTCTACTATTTAATATACTGTATATTTTCCTCATTTATTGTTTTGTTTTCTGTCTCCCTGAGTGGAATGCAGACTCCATGAAGACAGGGATTCTTGTTTGTTTAGTTACTGCTATCTCTCTCCAATGCCTAGAACAGTTCCTGGCACATTATAGAGGCTAATAAACATGTCTTGGATGAATGAATAAATTAATTTTATTCATTCTAGAATCCCTGTTGGCATATATTTTGTATGCTAAATTATGAATGTAGTATTTTGATTTTTTTATTCATTATATAACATGGGAAATTATTATTCAAATATATATTTTTTAAAGCTTTGTAGTGACAAGGTTTGCAATGCTCCTTGGTGTAAAAAAAATGTTTCAGAGATAGAAACTATTTCTTAAAATTCAATTAAAATTTAAAAATATTCTAAGGAAATCAAAATACAGTAGAGTTTTTCCATTTTGCCTTCTGACTGCAGTGTTGATGTTGCAACAATTAAGAACTTCATTAGTGACCATATGGCCAAATGATCTCGCGATGGACCTTTGCATTAATTTTCATTTTCATTATAACTCTGCTTGTAAGTTGTATATATTATGTTTGATCATTTGCGTACTCTCTAGAGAATTGGAGAATTCTTATTTCATCAAAAAATGTATATCTTAAGGTGGATTTTATTATGTGCATTCCAGAATTAAATTTTTTTAAATCACTAGATTATTAACAAAAATAAAAACAAAATGAGTTCTTTGCTTCATTTGCTGTGCCTCCTACACTTTCCACACACCTCTATGGGACAACCTCTCATTAGGTAGGTTTGGTGAAATTTTAAGAAAACTGCCATTTAAAAGTTAGTTGTGTCTCTATTTAGGTTAAATTAGTAAGTGTAATTTTCTCTTAATTCAAGAGAAGTGTCTGAGAACTTCTCCCCAACTCCTCTATCATCTCCAAACCGAAAACCATCTTAAATATAAGGCAAGGAGGTAGCTGCTAGCTTGGGAAAAGTATAATAAGACCATTTATGGCTTAGGGGAGACTGGCCCTTCCCGTCTGTTGGCCTGTAGATCTGGGCAGTGGGGAGAAAGTATGAATTGGGAAAGGGGACTGGGAGTCTCCTGGCAGGAAAACGCTCGGCAGTGATAGGAAAGGAAATAAAGTACCTCCCCTGACCCTGCAAGGAAGATGGGGTTTGGAGTACAAGATGTTTGTTAGGGGTCGACTCTTATGAGAGGAAGGAAGAGGAAGCAGGATTGGCAAGAGGAAAGAGCTGAACTGTGACGCAGGCCTGACAGTGCCCAGGCCCACCTGGCAGGGAACCATGAGGTGAGTGTTACCTGTCAGAGTGATCATGTCAGAGTGAAATGTCTGGGCCTTTCTATCTGTGCATTGTTCAGTCAGTGTATGTGGGCTGTCCTGGAAAGGATATGACCTCGGGTGAGGGTTCTTCTCCCACTTTCTCTTGGAACACTCACTCTGCAGAAGTCAGCTGTCATGTTGTGAGACTGTCCTCCAGAGAGGCTCACTTGGTGAGGGACTTAGGGACCACGTCAGTAAGCTTGGAAATGGACCTTGCAAACCCCCCAAACACAGTAGACCCTTCAGATGAGACTGCAGGCCCAGGTGACAGCTTGACTACAACCTCATGAGTGACCTTGAGCCAGAGGCACCCAGCTAAGCCATATGCTGATTGATGACCCCCAGAAATTTTTTATAAAACTCTTGTTTTAAGCTGCTGAGTTTGGTGGGTAGTTTGTTGGTGGCAATAGATAACTCATTCAGCTGTGGCAAACCCTGAAGGCAGCAAGTTCTCCCCAAAAGAGGATCTGGGTCACACGTCATATCTACCATAGTTCCCCCTTTTTGTCACTTGTATCCACTTCTCTGTGTATATTTGGGGAACAGCTCCTCCATGATTCTGGTGGGTCTCTGGAGGGAAAATTTAAAAGAGGGAGTTTAGCAGAATCAACTCCAGCCCCACTGCTGCAGTTGATCTCAGGGCCACGGTTCCTACTTTCTTTCCCCTGTAGTATTCCTTTTAGATTACTTGCACCCTCAGCCCCACCTCTGCTGGCCTTGGTGGCTTATCTGTTGGCATTACCCAGACTATCATCCCTGAGGGGTCCAATCTCTTGGTCCCCATGCTCTTCTCATGCCTGTATTGCTGTAATTGTCTATTTACATTTGCAGTTGGGCAAGGGAGTACCACGAGGCCTGCAAGTGGGTCAGCTGGGTCCTGTATGTATTTCTCCTAGCCTCCATTGTGTAATAGAAGTCCTCACTCTTCCTGGTGATCTAATTCAGCTATTTCTGCCAAGATGATGACTATTCTTCTTGCCCCCAGTCCCCAGAGAGCAGTTATAGCTTATAGACTTTCACCTCTGGTACAATTATCACCCTTTTGTAGATTAGGACCTTTAACCCTGCAGAGCACAGAGTTGTGGGGACAGGGAGCCCAAAGTTTCCCATGGATCTTTGGTTACAATGGTAAATGGGACAACTCTTGCTTCTACCTCTTGGTTTCTGGGCCCCTGAATTCTTCCTGTCAGAGACACAGTACTTTATAATGTTCTTTGAGTCAATGTGAATCTTCCATCCTGGAGGATAGCCCCTCATCCTCACAGAGTTTTGCCTCTGATCTGTGGTTTCAGCTGTTCATTCAAAAGAACATTCCAAAGCTCTACTAGGCCAGCAGTGTCTGGATAGTGTGGTTTGTGATATAACAAGTGAATGTCATGGTCATGGGCCTACAGTGGCACTTCCTATGCTGTAAAGTGGTCTCTTGGTCTGAGGAAGTGTTATGTTGGATTCTGTACTGGTGGGTCAAGCATTTCGTAATCCCTCAGAAAGAGTGCTGCCTGAGGCCTTTGGGCAAAAAAAAGCAAAGCCATGCCTGGAATAAATGTTATATCTAGTCCTCTGAACATAAACTAATGGTCCTTCCAGGATGAAGTGGCTCATGTGGCTAGATGGAGTCCTTGAACAATGGTGCCATATCAGGAGCTCCTCACTGGTATCTGTTGTTGGCAGGGTGCAAATTCAGTAGCTAAACTGGCCTTGATAAGGGGGAGTTGATGTTGGCACATTCATGATCTCCTTTTCTGCCACTGTGAGCACTTTATTGATCTATTCCTCAAGCCAACACTGAGGTGGCTGATGACAGAGGCTGCCTGGCATAAACGGGCTAAGTCATTTTGTCTACTTGGTTGATTACTGAGTCTTCTGTGGTGGATATTCTTTAGCAGGCATTGACTTATGATACACAGATCTTCATACCATGCCCATTCACGTATGTCCATCTCATAAATATTTCACATGTCAAATCCAGCCTCCTTATTCCCAAACTTCTAATCTTTTCCTTTCCATATTCCTAAAGAGTTGATCAGGCCTTTCATCATTGCCCACAAGTCTGAATGTATTATAACCTCACTAAGTTTATCCAAAATGAATGACAAACTACATTGCACCTAATCTGTCCATCAAGAGGATTTTCCTCCTCTTTTAGCTTGTCATACAAGATTCCTCATACAATTGTAAGAATGAGCTGAGGGAGGGGTATGGTTGATTTCAGTGTTTGATTTCAATCCTGTTTGTGCTCAGTCGCAAATGTACCATTTTCACCTATGATGGATTGCTCCAGGGTCCACGGTACCTCACTCTTTGGTGGGTCTCACAGGACTCAACTCATGGTGGACAGTTCTGGCCATATGTTCACTTGGTGAGTCATGGTCAGGCATTCCATTTTTACTACAGCCCAGTAGCATGCCAGGAGTTATTTTTCAAAAGATGTATAATTCTATACTACAGATGGCAAGACCTTGCTCCAAAACTTCAGGGGACCCACTTTATGATTCTACCATTGGGACTTGCCATATGGCGTCTCTTCCCACCACCAATACCTCCCACGCCACAGGCTGGGCCAGATCATATGGTCCTAGTGTGAGGGCTGCTTGCACTGCAGCCAAGACCTGCAGCAGAGCTCTTTCCTGCTCTGCGACTCACCTAAAACTGACAGTCTTATCATCCTGGATATGGATGTGGAATGCACTGATTCCAGAGATGGAAGAGGCTGCACCATTATGGTGCATCTTTATCCATGGTAAGATATGCAAGATGTGATAATTCATTCTTTACTTTGAAGGGGATGTCTTGGCATACCCTGAACATTGGACTCCTAAAAATTTATGGCTGTGGCAATCCCCTAAATCTTAATAAAGTTTATTTCCTTTCCTTTGGAGTGCATGTGACTTACTAAGACCTCCACAGGCTAGCCACCTCTTGCTCATCAGACCCAACCAAAAATGGTCACCAGTGTAAAAGATCAAGTGGTATTTTGCATGATGTCCAGATGAACCTGCACACAGGAAAGAGGGCCAGAGAATTAATATAGTCCTGAGGCAAACTGAAGACTCTCCTTGCCTTCTCTTATTTCCTCTTCCTTTATCTTTCACAAAAGTTTCTCCTGTTAAGTCTCTCCCACTTCTAATCCCAATATAGCATCTGCTTTTTAGAGGACTTAAACCGACACATACCCCTACTCTTCCCGGATACCTTGACATTTCAGGTCTCCAGATATCAATGTCAACCCTGACCTTGTGTGCAACTGTCCTTAAAATGTCTGGGTATCCTCCTTTCTACAATGTGCAATTGTCTGAGTAAATGGCCATAGACCCCTTTGGGGAAGGAATGGAGGAATCTTTACTGTGTAAACTTGATATAGTATGCAGCGTCCTCCCTTCTAAGGATCCAACCACATCTTCAGTCTTTGTGTTATGGGTCTGGGAAATAGCTCAGGTCTGAAAAATGGACAATGGGTAGTGACTTTTTATTGGGACAAAAGTCCTCAGCCCTCTGGTAATTCATGCTTGATCTCTTCTGCTGTTACAAATTGAGACATACCCTTGTTGGCTGCACATCTCTGTGACCCTTAGGATGTTGTGTTCTGTTAACTATCTCTATAACTCCTTGCAGTTCAGGTTCCTTGGCTGCAACTCTGAGCTGCTTAGTCATTGCAATGATTGCAGCTCCTTGACTTCTAGGTTAAGTGCTGTTATTTAGCTATGGTTTTAGGATCCTATTATCTCTTTTGCTATTAACAAGTGAATTTATGTAACAACTTTTCCTATTGTCACCCTTGACTTGAAGAGGAGAGAGACGACCAAACTTTTTGGTGATACTGTTGCCCCTGTTACCGCTGCATTCCTGGGCCCTTGGTAAATAGTAGTGTCTCCTGGGCTGGATAGAGAGCTCCAAAGTCAGTAGATTCTTCCTTGTCCAATTTAATGTTCTTGTCCCCCTCATCAAATAACCCCAGAATCCACTTCCATGCTTATTCCTCTGACTCCTGACAGTTAAGATTGGCTACATCTTATAGCATTTGGAGGGTTTTTCCAACAGACCTGCACACTTCTCTGAACTACACATAATATACCTGCCTTGATTTTGTGTTTAAGCTTCTTTGAAATAAAGTCATTCATACTATTAGGTACTGGGCTTGGTCCTCAACTTTCTCTGCCCTCTCCTGTGAATAATGAGAACTCCTTTGTATGTATGTAACCAAAGCGGTTCACTGGCTTTCATACCTGGATTTCAGCTGGCTGTCACCCACCTTTTGCTGTAGAGCATCAATGGTACTTAGAAACAGTCATCGAATCCTATTATCTTTATAGCTACTATTTTTTCCATATGTTTCAAATATCTGATAGACTGCACCCAGTGCACTCATTTTCACTGGTACACCCACCAAATCACCTCCAGTGGAAGTTTTAACAACTGGACTATCACTTTGTACTAGGGGCTGTTGGTGCTTCACCTCCACCAGTGATGGGGCATTCATTGCCAGCTGGGCATAAGTGATCCAGCTTCAAAATGGTCTTATTTCCTGCTTTCTCATACCACTCCTGAGAACAACCATCACTCCTGAGATACTAAGATGGAGTCTGAGAAGCAAGATTCTCATTAAGGATCAACACTTGTAAAAAGGAGGGAGAAGATGTGGTACTGGGAAGAGGAAAAAGCCAAACTGCAAAGCAGCCCAGCAAAGTCAGCCCATCCTGCAGGAAGTTCTGGAATGAATATTGCCCATCAGAGTATGCCATGTCAGACCAAATGGCTAGGGTTTTATGCCTCTGGCTCACTCAGTGACTAGATGTGGGCTGCCCTAAGAAGTGGGGAATCTTGAGTCAGGCAGCTCTTTGCAGCTGAGGCAGACCCTAAAAGTGCTTAGAGCTGGAGGCCGTCTGCTGACCATATTTTCTGCAGCTGGGCCACCTGTCTTTCTCTGAAGGGAGATCTGTGTTGCAGTCTCAGTGTGTACTGCAGGGAATCTGGATGTCAATAAGAGCTCAATAGTCAGGTCTTGGTGGATGGTTGTTTTAAGACCTGAATTTACTTCTCACTCAGGCAACCTGGCATTGGGATAAGGGTTGTGTTCTGGAAACAGTGGTTGAGCTTCTGAGCTTAACGCATGGAATCATAATATAGATTGCCTAAGCATTGCAACTTTGACCTTGGGTACCACTAGAAGCTGCCTTCTCCTTCCTGAAGGAATCACTGTGATCTGTGCAGATATGTGGGCCAGCAAGATTACTACTGATGCCAACAGAAGAGAAAGCATTAAAATTTGCAGAACAACTGTGAATATGCTAAAAATCATTCAGTTGTACTCTTTAAATGGGTGAATTGTAGTATATGTGAATTATATATTAGTAAAGTTCTTAAATGTTTTTTGTAGAATATATTTGTACTCATCATCTATTAATAGCCAAAAAGGCAAATTATTTACAGTCTGTCCTTCTAGGGAACTTGTTACAACGTCAGGTAATCACCTCACTTCTGTTTTAAAGGAAGGCTGCTTCTTTCATACTGAGGCAGCCTTCCAGATATCCTGTACAGGGGTTGACGTAAGGTGAAGAGGGGAGAGATAGTCTCCCTGCTATTTTTGGTAAAGAGGGTTTTCCAGCCATTATTTTAAGTGTTAAAACAGATGTGGCAATTCATATCCTGGGCCAAAGAGGGTCAACCAAATACGTTTGCTTGTATGTTAGTGTTTTTAAGGAACTTCCTCGGAAAGTTGGTCTTTTCTAGAATGACTTCCAAGGACGTCTTCTGAGCTCCTTGAGGGATAGTGAAAATATTAACTGGTGCTTTAAGACTGTTCATTCATTCATTCATCATTCATTCAAAAGTCATTTTTATGTATCTCCTAAATGCTGGACATTAAGCTGGCCACTATGAATATAGAATTGATTGGGATGGTCCCTGCTATCAGAGAGATAGATATGAAAACTTAGAATTGTTGTATATTTTGCTATACTCTATAATTAATGCATGAAGAGAGTGCTATGAGGACAAAAAGAGAGTAAGATTCTTTTGATCTTTTGTTTAAATCACCTGTGAAAAAATTTGTACTTGCAAAAATTGTATTTGGTTTACAAAATTTAAATGGTTTCTTAGCAGTGTTTACTCTTCCTTTCATTTTTCCCTTTCAGTCTTTTTCTGGGTTCTTTTAGCTTTCCTTAAGGAACACAAAATCTGCTTATAAAAAGATATCCCAACCTAGGTACACACTATCATGAAAACCCCAAACTAAGTAAACAAAAGGAGAGGCAGGGATATTATGCTAGTAACAGCTTCTGATTAACTCCTCATTGAAGGAGCGTGATCTTTAGGAGAATATGCACGCAGAACACTCTAGCAAGAGCCTGGACCCCAATGAGCTCTCAGTACATTTAGTGGGGAATAGTTGTAAGGCTTCAGGGGGAAACGATCTGATTTTGTGTCTGAGTAGATATCTCTGGAGGTTTTGAGGATTAAAAAGTGTTAGAATAAGAAGAAAGTTTATAATCTACCATTATTTGTGTTCTAAGAAACACTCAATTCCAAATGGAGGCAGAGGAGTTCTAGGACTTGTTGCAAATGAACACAGAGTTTGAACTGTGCAAGGGTTTGGGCTCTCACCCAGGCGCTCCACGCTGACCCCTCACACCCGTGGATAAAGCTGCTTTTATCCAGGTTGGCATAGCAGCAGATGGCCAGTGCCAGCAGAGGAAGCAATTCTTATTAGGGATTTTACAAAATGACTCAGGCCTGGCGAGAACCAGAAATATCTAATTCCCATTCCATTGTGATTTGTGATCTAAAACTTTGCATAAAAACAGCATCAACTGCTTGAACACTATGGGAATAATAATTAATAGCTTTTTAGGTAGATGTTTAAGTACTCTTCTTGTGGAGTACACATATGATTTATTTATTTTTCCTCCTCAAATATGACCCGTGTTTAATAAAATCTATTTCTCCTGTAGTCCCGAACCACAGATGCAATAGTTGTGTAATGCAGTGTAATGTGACTTGCAGTCGCCAAGGGCCATGAATAATGCGCCTCAGTAAAGCACAGTGATCAGGTTGCCTGTTGCATATGGGCTGCTGCCATCCAGTCTGACAGCAGCTGCAGGCTGTTTCTACTCAGCGGTTCAGCGGTTCATCTCAGGGAATGAGATGCCAACGTTTCCTTGGGCAAACCGACAGGTCAAAGCTAGGATCTATAGCCAAAAGTCATTATTTATTATGAAAGTTTAATGGATGTAGAAATAGATTAGATAGAAGAGAACATTAGTTAAAAACCACGTATACCACTTCAGAAATTAGTATAAATTACCATAGTTGTCAAGGTTTTATAAAAGGATATTATTCTGCTTCAAGATTTTGGAAATAGGTTGTGTCTATTGCCTAAGGTTGTGACAACAGAACTGGGTCCACATTTCGTCCTTCTCTGAATTCACAAAAATCCTAAAACAACAAATGTATTCAGATAAGAGCATATACAAATGTTTTTGCTTTTTGTGATCATTATTATCAGGCGGGAGTTAGTGATAAGTATGGAACAATACAATTTAAAATATAATAACATATTGAGGACAGACTTTATAAAACCAACTCTTCTGATATTTTGAGATTTATAGTCATCAATCACAAGATTCATAGTTCCTGGGCGATCAGGAAAATCACATAGTTCCTGATTTTCGCCCCTTTGTCTGATTACTTGGTTAACCTCATTGGGGAAGAAATCATTTATTGAATGTGATGACGCCTTGACATTTTTGCAGAGACTCTCCCTTTGGGGAAGATGGCTATACTTTTGGTTGTGATAAGTGGCTTGCTTAAAAATGATAATGTCACAAATATTTTGAGGATAATAACTATTGAAAAGCTGAAGGAAGAAAATTCATGCTTACTTTTATAGCTTTTAAATGAGCACTTTTTGTAAGTATTTAAGTAGATATAAAAAAGATGATTAGATAAATATCCTTTATGTACCTTCCCAGTTTACTGGAAGTATTATTATTATTATGTGTTCCAGTATTTTCTGTTCCACTTAATCATTAGAAGACGTAATGAACTTTTTTTGTCATATGTTTATATCTGGCTAGAACTTTAAAATATGAGCTTTATAAATGATGTTGTAGATTCCACTATTTGGATTATATTAGAGGGAGAGTAATCAAGGTATTGGATGCACTGGAGTCCTTAAGACAATTTGTCATGATCTCACTTTTCTGTGTCAACTTTTAATTCATCTTCAGCCCATTCCATTAGACAAAGTCTTCTGTCTTTATCTGGCTTCAGCCTCACTTTGTTTTCACTTCTCTCCTTCCTGCTGTCCTGTTTTCTTTTCCATTAGTCTGAGGACTCAGCCCTGACTCTATTCTCAACCCTCACTCTTCTACCTCCCTTTCTAGCCTCAGCCATAATTCAACAATTTCAAAAAATAAGCAGACAACAAAAATGCAGGAGAACTAGGATTGAGAGTATCTGCTTCATCTCTCCTCTAAAATCAAGCCAGTAGAATTTGGGAAAAGGAAAAAGAACATTTGTTTTCGCCCAGTGTCTATGCCATTTTTATCCATTTTCACTTTACCTTGCTTAGATACAGTGAAAAATTAATATCACTATTAGAAAAACAAGTGGAAAATATTGTTTCAAAATTTCTACCCGTTAAATTTGTAAATCCAAGTTGGTTGAGTTTCTATTGAAATGATAAAATAATCTCAAGCCTAGATTTTTTTTTAGAAGTATTTTGTGATTGTCATGCTGTGTGAAAACTATTAACTGCAAATCATTTTTTGATCTTCTTGCAATGTATTAGTGTACTGCTCTATTATGAACCCATTGAGAAAGTTTTGTTTCAAACTATATGTAAAAATTCCATTCTCACAAGGAAGACATAGAGGCAAATCAATTTTTTTTTCTGTTAATTAAAGGTGAATGTCTCAAAAATGATAGTAGGAGATCACTTTCCAAAAGATTACATGACTCAGTTAATAGAAACCTAGATACTTAGAAGTTGTGAGTGATATTAGATAATTAAAGAAGGTATAACTAATTCAAAACCAAAACATTAATGTTGCCATAAAAATCTTAAGACGTCACACTATCGATTTTTCTGTCAAAAGGTGAGGGCCTTGGTTTGAAGAATATTTTGCTACAAGGATCGACGGTTTTATTTATGCTTGTATGTTTCTAGACTGTGTTTATAGACGATATATTTATAGACTGTAATGTGAATGAAGTTAAATGACACCCCAATTGTGGGCTAACCTTTTAGAATATGTATTACTTAATTCTTATTCTTAATGTCACAACAGTTGATCACTTACCCTAGTGACATTTTGTTAACATTTACAGCCATTTATTAAAAGAAGTAGTTTTATTATTATTTTTTTCAACTAAGAAGCAAAGATTCATTCTGACTGCTCTTTTGCTTTTCGAATCCCTTACTTCAGGTCATCATGTGGCTGGGGAGGCTAGATAAAGCCAGGTTCTCACTGTATTTTGGGGGTTCTTTTAAAACTCCTCCCACATCAGCTGCCTGTTACTAAAATGCTCGAACCATGCTTTGCATGATGGTCACTCAGAGCCCTGATTTAAGTCAAAGCCAAGCTTGTATAATAATGGCAAAAATTAATATAAAGCATTCTAACATTGTTCTGAATTTATCACAGTTTATAGAAATGTGAGACATGCTAACCAACCATCAACATACTTTATCTTGGAGCATCATGTCTGAAAGGTCAGATTTGCATATGATAAAAGAGCAGGAGGCTAATTAAAGAATCCATGATCTTTCGATCTTCTGGATCCTAAAATCACGCTGACCTGGCAACTAACCGTTTGACAGTGGGACCACTGGGCACTAGAAAGTTCTCCATATATGGTATGTATTTATCATGTTCATGAACCTGTATCTCATGGCTAAAGGGATCTAGTACAGTGTCAACACCTAATGGAGGGAGGAAGAGTAGGAGGAGTTGTTGAGGGCAACCCTTTAGCAGAGTGGGTGGGCACTCATGTTTTGGAGCCAGACAGAACGTTCTCTGGCTCTGATATCTTGGGTATATTATGTAACCTCTCTGTGCCTTGATTTGCTCAACTGTAAAATAGGAATGTAATAACAACTGCATCTTACCAGGTTAATATTAAATGAGATAATTCAAGGAAAGTGCTTAGTACAGTATCTTGCCTATAGTAAATATTCAGTAAATATAAATACATCATATTGTCATAATTTTAGGTGTTGCTACCCTTTCTACAGTGTGACTTTCCCTTGGTAATAAGGCTACTAGTTAAAGTGTCTAGGTTCCAGGTATGGAAACATGGGTTAGATAGTCACATCTCGTCAGCACCTCAAATCGGGAGTTCAAGCATTTTTTAAAAGTAATTATAATGAAACTTTCACCACCAATTTGTTCAATATCTAGTTCAACATGCACAAGAATGTATATGTCATTCCTTAGTCATTATGTAAATTCTATATGTGTCTCCTCTGTCAGATGCAGTGGAGGAAGTTTCCTCAGTGGTTTTCAAAGTGTGGTTCCCAGATCAGCAGTGCCTGGGAGCTTGTTAGAACCTCCCGGATCAGAAACTCTGATGGCGGGGCCCAGCAAGCCCTATCTGAACAAGCCTCCCTGATGGTTCTGATGCACGCTAAAGTTTGGGAACCATTGCTGTAGTGTTTGTAGCGATAGGAGGCTGGAGATACTAATGGTTGTTATGTAGAGATTAGATGAGAAAGGATCCTTGTAATTGAGGAGATAATCCCTGCTTTATAGTCCTATATTGAGAGAACAAATTTGGCAAGTAAGTATTTGGCTATGGGGTGGGCCGATGTGAAGAATCTGAGTGAGTAGATTTAGGAGAAAGAAAGGTGATGATGACATTGAAAGAATGGTTCAGTGTTTGAAGAATCCTTGCTGTTGAAGGCTGCCCCTAGGATTATGTTAGAATGGCAAAGGCAACACTCATAAAACAGAAAATGTAATTAAAATAGTTGATTTCCTAGATCAGATTCTTAATTTTCTTTGATTTAACTTTTAAGGGATTGTGGCCAATTTAGAGTGTTTTAAAATCAAAGTAGAAATTAGAAAACAGGATGAAAAAATGAAGATAATGGAAGTGCTAAAGAAGCCATTGAATTTTTCTACTCACTCAAAACTGAACATGAACAGAAATTTCTAGAATATGCCTCTGGAGTCTAGAGACTGTTTAGTCCTTATATCAGCCCTACCTAATTAAATTACGTGTGCATTTTCTAAAAGAAGCAAGAAGTCAGTGTAGTGTAATGAAAAGAGCCCGTTATTTAGAAATAAAATAGACCTGGGTTTGAATCTCACTAGCTATTTTACTTTAGGCAAATTATTCAAATTTCTAAGAATCAGGTTTTTAATCTCTAAAATAGAGCTAATGATGCCTGTTCTTTAGAAGGTGATTCCCCAAATGGGAAGGGGCAGCATTTTCCCGTGGAGAGAGTTAGTGGTGGTCACAAAATTGGAAAAGACAGTGGCCCTGAGTGGGCAGAGACTAGGGGTGATAGGCACCCTGCAATATGTGAGACAGCCCCACCACAGAGGACTGGACCATGTCCTGCACTCATCTTTAATGCCCCCAATACCTTCAGGCAGGTGAAAATCCTCTTTATAAATATTTAAGCCCAGAACCTAACTGTGTTTTGCATACAAACATAAGATATTTTTTACGTGGTTTTAAAATACACTGAATTTTCCAGGAAAGCAAATTACTGTCATGTAAATTGAGAGAAGGTTATACTTTGTTTTGTTTGTGCTTTCTTATCAAAAGTTGTTCGCTCTTTTGGAAAAAAAAATCACACAGCCAGCAGCAGCTCTATGCATATTTCATCTTCTGTAAAAGAGCCTTATCACACTGTATTTGAGGAAGTTGTATTCACAGTGATACTACCTATGGGAGCAAACCACCGACTACCTCATTATGTCTTCTAGAGTAATTGTCCTCGGGCATTTCCTCATTCAAATAAAGAGATTGAAATGTAAGAATGAAAAAATACTATTTTAATATAAATTAATTTCTTTTTATTTCTCTTATATTATAGCTAAAGCATTATATTAATTTTTAAAAACTATGTGTGTAGGTAGGTTATATTAACTATGAATTTCGTTTCAGGATAGTAAATGTGGAATGACATAATATTCTGAAAAGGAGATGTTAGATCTGAAGGTGGATCTGCTTTAAAATTCCGAGAGGATGAGATGAGGTAATGTTAGTAAGTGGTTAACGTTATATCTGGTGCATAGTAATTGCACATATGTAGTAGCTGTTATTATTGTAATTAGAAGCAGTGGCGCTGGTGGGATTGGATAGCAGTGTAAGTAAGTGCGGGGAGGCTGTTCACAGGCCAGGAAGTCTGTTTCTTGCCTAGGGATGCAGATCAGAGCCAGCCTGATGCTGAGCATGCACCCGTGGCGACCTCTATCTCAGGATGATGGTGAGAGCAAGCTGGGAGTTCTGAACTTAACCCTGAGACTCTAAGAAAGGGGGGAGACAGGAGCCAATCTGAACTGGAAATCAAGGGAAGATTAGAAATAAGATTCCACACGTTGCTTCTCAATCCACATTGGACAGACAGTAGTGTAGAGGGTGTTTTTGTTGCTACAATTACTCTTATTCTCTGGCGACTGCTTCAGCCATCTGGTTGCCTACGCAACTTCCTTGAGTGTTGCAAGTGTTACTTTTTACAGTTTCTGTGTTACCAGAGAGAATTATTAAAGGAGAATGAGACTAAAGCAGCATTTTAGAAAATAAGCAGAGCTATCAGGATTCGGAAAAACTGCAATGGTCTGAAGTCTATGCCATTGTAACTGGATCATAACCGTAGCACACTGGAATGGTTCAACAGGAACCACACCACTATAGGTCATTCTCACTTGGCTCTTGAGTGGTGACTGCTTCTCAGAGCTATGGTGTCACCAGCATTTGTGGTCAATAAAATAAATAGTTGATTCTTTGAGCAAGAATCTAGAGACACTTCATGGGCTAGATGACATCTCAAGATCTGTTGACAGGGAGATCTCATCAAGATGGTGGCATAGGCAGACTCTGAACTCACCTCATCCCATGAATGCAACCAGGTTACAACTATTCTTGGAAAAAATACCCCAGAGAGAGAACTGAAAACTGGATAAGAAGAACCCCTACAACAAGTGACAGTCCTGACTGAGATGGAAGAAGCAGAACTTCCTTCTGGAAAGAAGAGGGGCCACCTTTATAAGCCACAGAGCTTCACAGCTGAGCAGAAGCCACCTTAAGGTACACAGCCCTCCCTGGAGGAGCAGGAATCTGAGCAAGGGCACTTTACCACTATAAGCATCCTGCAGACTCAGCACAACTGAGATGAGTCTCATAATATCTGGCTTTGCTGGCTATTAACTACAACAGCAAATACTCCCAGAAAAGCTATCAGATGTAAGGCAAAAAAAGCCAGCTCTTAAAGGGCCCATGCACAAATTCGATCATCTCAGAAAGCAACTTAAAATCACCAGAAGGAAAGGTACACAGTCCTTTGGTGAAAAGAGACTCACCTGGTAGGCTCTGGGTGCATCTGAGTGAGAGGTGAGACCTCTCCAGAGACTGAGACACTGGTAGCAGCCATTGTTGTGACCTAGTACAGGCATACTGACACAGACACAGGCAGACACCATTGGAATTCTCCCCCTGGCCTGTTAGCCCAGGGATCTGCCACACCTACTAAAGTGCAGATTTAATCCAGTTCAGTCAGGGCAGGCAGCCTGCCCTAGGGACTGGCCCCACTCAACAGCAAGCCCTCAGGCTACTTCTCGGTCTGCATAGGCTGGGTGCCTCAATACTCTATAGGAAGGTGAGTGTGTCTGCCTCTGTAGGCAGGGCTTGTGTGAGGAGCAGGTGAACTGTGGGGGGTGTTGGTCAAGAATGTGGGGGCCTCTGCAGTGGGGTGACTGGGTATACTCCATGGAGTTGGGAAGTGTGCACAGGGCAGGACTGTGTGGACAGGTGTGTGTGGACCTGTGGGGGGTGGGGCTTATCAGTGGCGGAAGACCTGTGCTTCACAATCATCCACAAAGGGGATTGGGCCCACCTTCCAAAGCCTGAAACAAATGGGTGCTCCAGAGCCTGGGGCCAGCCCCACTCATCTGTAATCCTAAGAGAGCTAACAACAGCCCTGTAGGCCTGAGGCCTACAGCAATTGTAAGCCCCTGAGCCTAGCAGCCAGCCACACTGGGTAACTACTCACTTAGCAGAAAAACTGAAACAAAAGTGTGCTATTAGACCTTGCAGCCAATGGTGCTGAGGCTTCCCAAATCCAATTTACAAACAGCCAGCCAGGGAGGGAAAGCCCAGGCTCCCTGGGTACCTGCAGTAAGAGAAACCCTGCCATAGCAGAAGGACACACATAGCCCACACAGAGGTTGCTCTGGGAACATTTGGACTGGTGATGAGAGGGAAGTGTGTAGCTGGGCCTCAAAAGGCATCTCTTACATAAGGCCAGTTCAAAATCAGGAGACATAGCTGACTCACCTAATACATAGATATAAGCACAGGGAAAGTGTTATAATGAGGAGGCAAAGGATTATGTTCCAAGCAAGGGAACAGGACAAAATGTCAGAAAAAGAACTAAATGAAACAGAAATAAGCAATCTACCTGACAAAGAGTTCAAACAGAAACTCATAAGGATGCTCACTGATCTTGAGAGAAGACTGGATGAACACAGTGAGAACGTCAACAAAGAATTGGAAAATATAAAAAAAATCAGAAATGAAGAATACAATACTGGAAATGAAAAATTCACTAGAGGGACTCAATAGCAGAGTAGATCATACAGAAGAATGGATCAGCGAGCTGGATGAAAGACTAGAGGAAGTCACCCAAGCTGAGGAGATAAAAGAAAAAAGAATTAAAAAGAACAAGAACAGTCTAAGGGAACTCTGGGACAATATCAAGCACACTAACATTTATATTATAGGTGTCCCAGAAGGAGAAGAGAGAGACAAAGGGACAGATCATCTATTTGAAGAAATAATAGCTGAAAACTTTCCTAACCTAAGGAAGGAAACAGATATCCAAGTACAGGAAACACAGAGAGCACCAAACAAGATAAACTCAAAGAATCCCACACTGAGATACATTATAATTAAAATGTCCAAAATTAAAGATAAAGAGAGATTCGTAAAAGTTGCAAGAAAAAGGCAACAAGTGACATACAAAGGAAAGCATATAAGGCTATCGGTGGACTTCTCAACTGTGACCTTACAGGCTAGAAGAGGGTAGCATGACGTATTTAAAGTGCTGAAAGGAAAAAACTTACAGCCGAGAATACTCTATCTAGCAAGGTTATCATTCAGAATGAAAAGAGAGATAAATAGTTTCCCAGACAAACAAAAATTAAAGGAGTTTATCACCAAGAAACCAGTTCTGCAAGAATGCTGAAGGGACTTATTTAAGTGGAAAAGAGAAGACCACAAATAAGAATAAGAAAATTATTTTTAAAAACCCCAAAAATAACAGGCAATAAAATCACTGGTAAAGGCAAAAATACAATAAAGGTAGCAGATCAACCACCTGTGAAGATAATATGAAGGTTAAAAGACAAAAGTACTAAAATTGCCTATTTTAATAATAAGAGGGTAATGGATAGACACACAAAAAATTAACAGATTAGATATGATTTGAAAAACATAAAATGTGGGAGGAGGAGAGTAAACGAGAAGAGTTTTTGGAAAGAGGTCAAACTAAAGAGACTATCAACTCAATATAGATTGCTAGATTCATAGAATATTATATATCAACCTCATGGTAATCACAAACCAGAAACCTATAATAAATAAACAAATAAGTAAGAGAAAGGAATCAAACATATTGCTAAAGGAAACCATCAAACTGCAACGGAAGAGAGCAAGAGAGAAAAAAAGGAACAGAGAAGAACTGCTAAAACACCCAGAAAAAAAGTTAAAAAATGGCAATAAATACATATTTATCAATAACCACTTTAAATGTCCATGGACTAAGTGCTCCAATCAAAAGGCATAGGGTGGCCGATTGGATTAAAAGAAACAACACCCATTTACATGCTGCATACAAGAGACACACTTCAGACCTAAAGACACTCACAAACTGAAAGTGAAGGGATGAAAAAAGATACTCCATACAAATGGCAAAGAAAAGAAAGCTGGGGTAGCAACACTTACATCAGACAAAATAGACTTTAAACAAAAACCATAACAAGAGACAAAGAAGTGCACTACATGATGGTAAAGGGAACAATCCATCAAGAGGATGCAATGCTTGTAAATATCTATTCACCCAACATAGAGCACCTAAATATATAAAGCAATTATTAACAGACATAAAAGGAGAAATTGACAGTAACGCAATAATACTAGGGGACTTTAACAGTCCACTTACACCTGTGGATAGATCATCCAAACAGAAGATCAATAAGGAAACGTTGGCCTTAAATAACACATTAGACCAGATGGACTTAGTAGATATATATAGAACATTCCATCCAAAAACCAAAAACTACATTCTTTTCAAATGCACGTGGAACATTGTCCAGGATTGATCACATATCAGGCCACAAAATGTCTCAAGAAATTTAAGAAGGTCGAAATAATACCAAGCATCTTTTTCTGACCACAAATGTGTGAAACTAGAAACCAATTACAGCAAGAAAATCAGAAAAACCACAAAAATGTGGATCAACGGTTGGGTTAACGAATAAATCAAAGGAGAAATCAAAAAATACCTGGAGACACATGAAAATGAAAATACGACATGCCAAAATCTATGGGATACAGCAAAAGCGGTTCTAAGAGGAAAGTTTATAGTGATTCAGGCCTCCCTCAGCAAATAAGACAAAGCCCCAATAAACGATCTAACAGTGAACCTTAAAAAATTGGAAAAGGAAGAACAAACAAAGCCAAAAATCAGCAGAAGGAAGGGAATAATAAAAATCAGACAAGAAATAAATGAAATAGAGACCAAAAAAAAAAAAAAAGAAAAAAGAAAAAAATCAATGAAACCAAGAGTTGGTTCTTTGAAAAGATAAAATTGACAAACCTTTAGCTAGACTCACCAAGAAAGAAAGAGAAGGTGCAAATAAATCAGAAATGAAAGAGGATAAATTACAATGAATACATCAGAAATACAAAAGATTATAAGAGAATACTACAAAAAACTATATGACAATAAAGTGGATAATCTAGAAGAAATGGATAAATTCTTAGAATCATGCAACCTCCCAAAGCTGAATCAAGAAGAAGTGGAGAATTTGAATAGACCAATCACCAGTAAGGAGGTGGAAACAATAATCAAAAACTTTCCAAAAAATAAAAGTCCAGGACAAGACAACTTCTCTGGTGAATTCTACCAAACATTCAAAGAAGACTTAAAATCTATTCTTCACAAACTCTTCCAAAAAATTGGAGAGAAGGGAAAGCTTCCTAACTCATTGTACAAAGCCAACATTATCCTGATACCAAAGACAGACAGGATGACGCAAAAAAAGAAAATTACAGGCCAATATCACTGATGAATATTGATGCAAAAATCCTCAACAAAATACTAGCAAATCAAATACAACAATACATTAAAATGCCTATACACCGTGATCAAGTGGGATTTATTCCAGGGGTGCAGGGATGGGTCAACATCTGCAAATCAATCAACACGGACACCACGTCAACAAAATGAAGACTAAAAATCACATGATCATCTCAATTGATGCAGACAAAGCATTTGACAAGGAACAACATCCATTTATCTTAAAAACTCTAAATAATATGGGTATGGAAGGAAAATACCTCAACATAATAAAGACAGTATATGACAAACCCACAGCTAATATCATTCTCAATGGAGAAAAACTGAAAACTATCTCTCCAAGAACAGGAACCAGACAAGGATGCCCATTTTCACCACTCTTATTTAACATAGTATTGGAAGTCCTAGCCAGAGCAATCAGGCAAGAAAAACAGGAATCCAAATTGGAAAAGAAGAAGTAAAACTGTCACTATTTCCAGACGACACGATTTTATATGTACAAAACCCTAAATAATCCACTAAAAAACTTTTAGAAATAATAAGTGAAAACAGTAAAGTTGCAGGATAAAAAATCAACATACAAAAATCAGTTGTGTCTCTATAACTAGAAGTAGCAGAAAGAGAAATTAAGATAACGATCCCATTTACAATTGCAACAAAAAGATTAAAATACCTAGGAATAAACTTAACCAAAGAGGTGAAAGATGTGTACACCAAAAACTATGAAACATTGTTGAAAGAAATTGAAGACGACGCAGAAGTGGAAAGATATCCCATGCTCTTGGATTGGAAGAATTAACATAGTTAAAATGTCCATACTTCCTAAAGCAATCTATAGATTCGATGCGATCCCTATCAAAGTCCCAACGACATTTTTCCAGAAATAGAACAAAGAATCCTAAAATTTATATGGAACAGCAAAAGACCCGAAATAGCCAAAGGAATCCTGAGAAAAAAGAACAAAGCTGGAGGTATCACACTCCCTGATTTCAAACTATACTGCAAAGCTATAGTAACCAAAACAGCAGTGTACCAGCACAAAAACAGACACACAGTTCAATGGAACAGAATGGAGAGCCCAGAAATAAACCAACACATATATGGACAACTAATTTATGACAATGGAGCCAAAAACATACAATGGAGAAAAGAGTCTATTCAATAAATGGTGTTAGGAAAACTGGTCAGCCACATTTAGAGGGAAGAAAGTAGACCATTATCTTACACCATGCACTAAAATCAACTCAAAATAGATTAAAGACTTGAATGCAAGATCTGAAACCATGAAACTTCTAGAAGAAAAGATGGTCAGTACACTCTTAGACGTTGGTCTTAACAGCATTTTTTCAAGTACCATATCTGACTGGGCAAGGGAAACAATAGAGAAAATAAACAAATGAGACTACATCAGATTAAAAAGCTTCTGTACAGCAAAGGAAACCATCAACAAAAAGAAAACCACCCTAAAAATGGGGAGAAGATATTTGCAAACCATATATCAGATAAGGGGTTAATATCCAAAATATACAAAGAACTCATACCTCAACAACAAAAAAACTAACAGCCCACTTAAAAAATGGGCAAAAGATCTGAACAGAGATTTCTCCAAAGAAGATATACAGATGGCCAAGAGGCATATGAAAAGTTGTTCAACATCATTAACTATCAGGGAAATGCAAATCAAAACGACAATGATATATCACCTTGCTCCCTTCAGAATGGCTATAATTAGCAAGATAGGAAACAATAAGTGTTGGAGAGGATGTGGAGAGAAGGAAATCCCAGTACATGGGTGGTAGAAGTGCAAACTGGTGCAGCCACTATGGAAAACAGTATGGAATTTCTGCAGAAAATTAAGAATAGATTTACCATATGATCCAGCTATCCTAATGCTGGGTATTGATCCAAAGAACTTGAAAACACAAATGCATAAAGATGCATGCACCCCTATGTTCACTGCAGCATTATTCACAACAGCCAAGACTTGGAAGCAACCTAGGTGCCCATCAAGGGACAAATGGATAAAGAAGATGTGGTATATATACATAATGGAATACTACTCAACCATAAGAAATGATGAAATCCAGCCATTTGTGACAACATGGATGACTTTGAGGGTATTGTGCTAAGTGAAATAAGTAAGAGGAAGAAAGTCAAATACCATATGATCTCACTCATAAGTAGAAGATAAAAACGACGACAAAAAAATACATAGCAACAGAGATTGGATTAGTGGCTACCAGAGGGGAAGGGGGAGGGATGAGGCCAAAGGGGTAATTAGGAACATGTGTGTGGTGATGGATTGTAATTAGTCTTTGGGTGGTGAACATGATGTAATCTATACAGAATTCAAAACATATTACGATATACACCTGAAAGTTATATAATGCTATATAACCCAATGTTACTGCAATATAAAACATAAATTAAAGAAAAAAAGATATGTCAACATTCTTCCCATATGCTAACCCCATGTATTATAAAACAGTTTCATAAGGACTGATGATGTACCAAGTGCAGTAAGAGAGATATTTTTGGTCAATGTTAAAAAAAAAAAAAGCCTCTCTTTCTAAACCTGAGCTAGAAAGTTAGAAAGGATAGTAGTTAGAAAGAACTTTAGAAACTAACTTTCTAGTGGTTAGAAAGAATAGATTAAAACCCTTAAGAAGGTTTCTGTGTATTTTTATGCCAAGGCAGGGAAACAATCTAGATGTTGTTTCTTTAGATAATTTCAACCATTTACCCAGCTGTAATGCTGACTGATTAGAATACTATGTAAAATATTAAGGGGCATTTAAATAATTTTTGATGATGATAATGACATTATGTAAATAGCTAAAATGCAGAGTGATACAGTGTTCTAGGTTATCATATACTGGAATAATAATTGCCCAGTAAATAGTATTAATATGAGATCTAGATATTGTTACTTGAAACCCTTTTAAAATTTAACATCGTAAAAGTCGGTATGACTTGGAAGGATAGACTTAGACATCTGTGTCTTAGAATATGCAGACCAAAAATAAAAGATGCCCCTGTCCCAGAAGCCACTTCACCTCTGAGGTTTGCTTGGCTAGAACACTTCAAAAAACTGAAAGATACACTGACATTAGGAATACACAGGCTTTCAAAATTCTGTCAGTTCTGCCCTAATATATCTGTGTGGTAGAAATGTTCCCTCCCTTTTGTCTTTTCAGTGCTGTTTCAGTAGGAATTAAAAGCCTAGGAAATTTCCTTAAGGACTATCCAGCTTATTTCCTTTGACTCTAGACTTGTCATACAATATATGTTCTTCCCTTTGTAAATGGGCATTTTTCCTAAAAGCTAATTCGGTGTAAAGCACATTCTGGATGGTACAATCTCTAGTTTGTTACCTGCTCAGAAAGGAACAGACATGATTCCAACGGGGATTCCAAATCTCCACACTCATAATTGAAATATATACTGTACATGGTTCCTTTGCCTTCAACATTAATACCCATCTGCTGAAATGGCAAGGTGCCTGCTCTCTGGTTGATTGGATGGATGCCCTGGAGCACAGGTGTCTGGCAATGATGGGTTTAGAGAAATCCCCGACATAACATTGTTTGTGACATTTCCTCTGCAGGACATCTCTCCTGGGTATGTGTTATACAGAGGGCTCTCTCTTCCTGTCTGATGTCATGACTGCTGCTGGACATCTTCAGAAATTTCTGTTTATCATTAAAAGCAAAAGGCTCAGAACAAGGTGACATTTAAAAAGTGGAAATCATAATATTTTGATTCTTGAGCTCTAGCTTAAAAGTTTAAAAAAATGTTCTTTCTTGAAAGATATTAAATACCAAATTTTTAAACCCAGAGTATTCTTCCAGGTACCATTTATTCATTACTTACATTTTATGGCCCACGAAAGTTGGTGATACAAAGCCAAAAGCCATGCTATAGTAGTACACATGTGGCAGTATTTTATGAGAGGTATGTCTTAGGATTTCAAAGTAAATGGTCATTTTTGGTTATCTCATAAAAGCTATTGCGGAAAAACAAAACAAAACGTTTTAAAAGCTATTAATCAACATTATTTTTCTCCTTTCTGGGTATTTCTCTCAGATGGAAATACCCAATTGGAGTAGCTGGTGGACTCTATAGGTAATCATTTAGGAGTCAGTGTGGTAGTACAGACAGAAGAGAAACCCTATGCTTTATCCTAACTTTGGTTTCCAAACTTCTAAGCCTTTAGGGGAAGGAAGAATTTTCAAGGATTAGACTAAATATTTGGGTGAAACAAGGGGAAGAGTCTAGGGTCTCCTAGACCCAATTTGCAGTCTAGAAACATTTGCCTTAGGCTGGGAAAGAGAGATGGAGAAAAAGAAATGAGATACGATTGTGTTAAGGGGCCTTAGAGGGAGCATTATCTGCATCCATCTCTTGGGCAGAGCCCAGAGATAGTCTAAGATCTTAAGAAATGACTGTGAGCTTCCTAGAGGTAATTGTGAGCCATAGAAAGCTTTGCAGAGATACCCACACCTCGGGTTCACTGAGCTGAGGATTATTTTAAGGTTGGACCTTACCTTGTGCCCAAGTGATTCAAGGATCCAAAAATCCTTGGCCCCTTTCTCACATCTCTTGTGAAGTGACCACTTGTAAACCCTCTGGCACAAACTTAAGAGCAAGAATATAAACCCAAAATTCACTGAGTAGATTTCTTCTCTTGAGAGGCTTGCAATTGATTTGTTATAGAACACAAAGTTGCGTTTCTAGTTCATCCAAGCATGTGTACTGAGATTCATATTAAATGCATTATTTATATATTGTGAATTATCCCAGAAAAGATTTAAGGAATATTGCAAAAGTTTGAAATTTTTCTTTTGTACTTTTCATGAATTTTGTTAAAGGCAGTGTTTATGTAATATGCTCTGTTCAGATGGGGTACAGATTATCTGGACTGCCCACTCTGTTCACTAGAAGCCTAACTCAACAGCCTGGTATGTTTCAGTTCAGCTATTTAACTACAGCAGTACCTAGAGGAGTTTTTAGCTCAGTATTTTGCAAAAACAACAAAAGGATGTTTTGATAGCTACCAAATCAATACACTATACGAACTTTGTTCAGTCTGTGTGCATATTTGTATACAACTATTTGCAAAAGCTATGTATTGGGTTGGCTATCAATGTCTACCTTCAACTTCCTCTTTGCTTAAGAATAGATAATGACCTCAAATCTACTCACAAAACTTCTGGTCAAGAGAGAATCCCCTTTAGTGAGTGTCATGCTTCTCTTGTGCCATGATGATTACTTTTGTTTCAAGCCTCTTATGGCTGTAACGTTTTATTTTTTTACTTTGCTCACAGAATCACACAAAGGACAACTTTAAGCACTGAACCATTTTTGGAAGATTTCTGTGGAAGACATAGTTTGTCCTCCAAATGCTTTATGTGCATTCTTTGTGTGAATGGCTGCCTGGTGTTGCCACTCTGATCCCTTTAATTGCAGAGTTTTTGTGTTCTTGTTGACCAGCGTTCCTGCTGCCTGATCAGTGTTCTGAATATGGCATCATGCTCTGCAGTGAGGAGACAAGGGCATTTTAAATGTCTTTTGTGGACAAGAAACACTTTATGTATATGGTCCAAGATAACGACAGATTTTCCCCATGATTCAGCATCAAGACCATAGTGGGTTAACACAATTTAGTATTCTCCTGTTGTCTTTCTATTTTTTGACTTCATAACCAAAATAAGGGAGACATATTTGCACCCATGAACCTGGGGACAGCATTAGTAAAACCTGACCTTTAGCTGTGGATCTCTGCTCCCTTTGCTTGTAGTTGTGTTATATGAGTCGACCTGTGCCTACTGATTTATTATCAATGTTTTTCAAAAGCTGGGTTTCTCCCAATGAGGAAAAGCAATTACTAATGTGATCAAAATTGTTGAAATCTTTCTGATTTTCCAATAACTCATGAGAGTTCTCAATGGCACTTTGGGGCCTCTTATTATACTCTACATCAAATATGGGAGAAACAGAAAGTAACATGTGCAAATAATTTATAAGGCATTTATATGCTACATAATCTAGTTTTAGAAATCCATGTAATGATTCTTTCTGGGAGTGATTTTCATTGATTAACCTTTAGGTCAGTTTGTTATTTTTAAATAACCAACCATGACTTTGTTTCATTATCTTTAACCTCTGATTCCTCTAGTTTATTAATTATCAAAATAGTTAATTATTTGATAAGTACCAGAGATTTATTCTAGCTATCTTGTTCTCTAATGATTTCTTAAACAATAAGAATAGCACTTTAATACACATTTTCTCTAGAATATCCATCCCTTCAGAGGGTAATAGAGCATTAGTAGTCTTTTTTAATAAGATAAATGAGCTATTTCCAAAATCTGTACACTTTATAACATTACATCAAATATTGCATTACTGAATTAACTATATTGATATATGGAAAAATAAAAATCACATTGAAAATCTTTTTTGTGAAGATCTGGCAAATTCAAGTTTAGAGACACAACATAAGAGACAGTGTTTTTATCTAAAATTATTGTCAAATTTTAGAAGGAACAAGACAAGGAAAAAAATCCCTGTTTGGACAGTTTTACTCAATTAAAATGAAGAATAAAATTAAGCTAGTTGTGTGGATAATTAAGGCTAAATCATCCTTCTTAAAGTATATTGTTGCATCAAATAATGTTACAGAGTTTTTTTCCTTTTTCATTTTATTCTGCTAATGTAGATCTAGACTTTATATGAACCTCAGGAAGAACAACTACAAAATAGAATCCACACATAGCAAAATAGAGTTAGATGTGTAACAAATTCAGCATCCTCTATTTAGGCAAGACTGACATTGCACAAAAAGCCTGACAGAGATTCCGTATTTATTTACCTCAGAGTTGAATCAAGTTCAATGAAAAGTGATTTGTAACTTGCTTATTCAGTGAACTTGAATAAATAACTCACAAATCAATGTCTTAGAAGAATTCGGTAGCTAGCCTATTTCATTTGAAACCATACTATAGCCTATCAATTTCCTCCTCTAGATACTGTTGAACAGAAAAAACTGGAATAGAAGTAGGCCATTCGACTTACCTGCCAAGAAGGACAGTTCAATTCCAAAAAGGGAAAAATGTGCTTGGAGTTTTAAAACTACTGTTTCTAGCTACCACTACTACCCTCAAAATTTCAGAACTAAGGAAAAGGGACCTCTGACATGGACCATCTGCTTTAGAGGACCTGGATCTGACTTAGCACGTTGCTCTTCATAGAGACATGAGTCCACAGGGTGAAGCAGATATCTCCACCCAGATGTGTCCACCATGTTCCTTCCTTCTAGACCATTCTTCAAGTACCCGGGGGACCAAGCCCACTTGCAAGACCTGCACAGCCTTCTTCTCAGGACCCTCCTCCAAAGAACGGACCACATTGCACTTGGGTCAGAGAAATGGCAAGTAGGGGCAATTTGCAGGGGTGTGGATAAAGCTTGGACATCCAGGCTGTGGTGTGAATGAGAGGTCTCTCTTGGGACAAAAATAGAATGAGGAACAAATTACTGGCCAAAGATACGGACCTGGAGCAGGCACTCTCCATGCTATCACATTCTAGTGCACAATTCTGTGTAGTCCAAAAATTTAAAATTTGAACCTGGCTTTACCAATTGTTAAAAAGATACATTTTTTAAGGTAGGAAAATAGATCTTTTATTTAACATTGTGTCAGTTTGATTTATAACTAAGTATTTAGATATATGGCATATGGGCCACCATTTGTACTCTTGCCCCTGGCCCTTCAATGTTAAGGACAGGCTTACCAGCTACCGCCCTATCTCTCTACTCTCCTTCACGACTAGTCACTGAGCCACCACCCAGGACTCAGCAGCCTCCCCTGGATTACATCCATATAAGAATTCAACAGAGAAATGGCGGGAAGACTCTTACTACTGTCCATCGGATTATTGATGATTGTGATAAAAGGAAACTAGCGAAGGCATTTAAGGAGAAATTTGTCACCATAGGACTGTAACTGAGCATCCAGAATATGGAGAAGTAATTCACCTATAAGGCAACCAGCACAAGAACATATGCTAGGTCCTGGTAGAGATTGGGCTGGCTGAGGATGACCAGCTGAATGTTCATGGGTTTTAAGTGCTTTTGGCTCATTGAAGCTTGAGTGAGGACTTCCTTGCAATGAGTAGAATTTCCCTTCTGTCCCTTGTCATAAGTTTAAAGACCTCAGAGCTTGCATAATGTGTAATCATTTAGGGTCTGCTTTTAACTTGGACTAGTGTAACTCCTTCATGCAATAAACTGAAAAGAGCTATGCTGTCTATTCTCGAAGTCCTTTGTTTAAACAGAGATCAAGCAATAGGTGCCCAGAAGTGTCCAGCCTGAAACCAAGCAATAACATGATGTTTTGGCCAAGTCCAGAGCCCCAAGATCACTGACGGCTATGTCTGGCCAGAAGTTCTTCAGCCCCCCTTCTACAGAGTTCCCTGCCATAAGAGAATGCCACAACCTGAACAGCCCTCAATGAAGCTGAGAGGAGAGGATGGGGTAAAGCAGCAACAGCAGCTGTTCCACTAGATGGGAGCCTTTGGTACTCAAAGAATGATCCCCTGTTGTCTCCAGCCTGACCAGGTGGTGGAGCTTAGAGGGGCTACCTTGTCTCTAGTGAGGTGATATATACCTTACTTAAACAATACTTTATCACTAAAAAATGCTAACCATCACCTGAGCCTTCAGTGAGTCGTAGTCTTTTTGCTGGTGGAGGGTCTTGTAAAAAACAAAGTTTCTGCAAAGCTCAATAAAGCAAAGTGCAATAAAATGATGTGTGCCAATAGAGACTAAAAGGGCACTAGAAAAGATCGATGAAACTAAGCTGTTTTTTTAAAAAGATAAACAAAAATGACAAACTTTTAGCTAGATTCATCAAGAAAAAATAGAACCCAAATAAATAGAACCAGAAATGAAAGAGAAGATGTTACCACTGATACCACAGAAATACAATGAGTCATAAGAGACTATACGAACAATTATACACCAACAAATTGGACAACCTAGAAGAAATTGGTAAATTCCTAGAAACATATAACCTATCAAAATGAATCATTAAGAAAAAGAAAATTTGAACAGCTCAATTAGTAGTAAGGATATTAAATCAAAAGTCAAAAACCTCCCAACAAATGAAAGTCCAGGATCACACAGATGACTTTTCTGGTAAATTCTACCAAACATTTGGAGAAGAATTAATACCAATAATTCTCAAACTATTCCAAAAAATAGAAGAGGAAGGAACACTTATGAACTCATTTTATGAGGCGAGCATTACTCTGATACCAAAATGAGACGAGGACACTACAAGAAAAGAAAATTATAGGTCAATATTCCTGATGAACATAGATGCAAAAATCCTCAACAAAATATTAGCAAATTGAATTCAATAATACCTTCAAAAGATCAAACACTGTGATCAGGTGGGATTTATGTCAGCGATGCAAGGATGGTTCAGTATCTACACATCAATCAATGTCAAACACCACATTAGCAAAATGAAGAGTAATCATATGATCATCTTAATAGATGCAGAAAAAGCATTTGACAAAATTCAACATCCTTTCATGACAAAAATTCTCAACAAAGTGGGCATAGAGGAAACGTATCTCAACATAAAAAGGCGCATATGACAAGCCCACAGCTAACGTCATACTCAACAGTGAAAAGCTGATGGCTTTTTTCTAAGATCAGGAACTAGACAAGGATGCCCACTCTTGCACTTTTATTCAACATATTACTGAGATCCTAGCCAGAGAAATTAGGCATGAAAAAGAAATAAAAGGTGTCAGAATCAGAAAGGAAGAAGTTAAACTGTCACTGTTTGTATATGACAGCATATTATATTTAGAAAACCCTCAAGACTCTTCCAAAACCTGTTAGAATTAACAAACAAATTCAGTAAAGTTGCAGGATAGAAAATTAGTATACAAAAATCAGTTGTGTTTCTATACACCAACAATGAACTACCTAAAAGATAATTAAGAAAACAATTACAATTACAAAAGACTCAAATACGATAAAGTACTTAGGAATAAATTTAACCAAGGAGGTGAAAGATCTGTTGTAGCCGCCCTTGACACAGGAAGGGTTAATAATCACTGGAAAAAGCTTGCCAACAAACTGTGACACGGAGGTGAGAAGGCCGGCTAGCCAATGACGGGTAAGACCTCCAGGGGGAGGCAACCTAAGACAGACTTCGGCCGCCTAGGGGCACAGATGGAGACACGATGTCGGGAGCAGGAGGGGCCGTTGCCTAGGAGGACTTGCATGCTCCGAGAGAGACATACGAGCACAGCAATAACATGATAATATCAAAACAGAGGCCAAGGGGGGGCTCCTTGAGAAATCACTAAGAATTCTTGGCATTCGCTAATTACTTCATCCAGAACACTGTGTATGTTTAACAGATGTAAGCTATGTATATATTGAAACACTGGTTATAATAAAATCAGAGTGGCCATCAGCCCTCTCTGCATCTATCCTGATGTGTACATTGGATTGCGACACCAACATCTGTCAATGCATTTTTTGTTGGAAAAATGGTATTGTTCAGTGGACTGTTTTGGCCAATATGTTGTTCTGTGTTGTTCTTATGTTTTTCCACCTCTCCACAAAGGATTTCGACTCTAATGCAAGTCAACGTGTGGATAAAGGAAACTTCAGCTTTTCTTTTATTTAAAAATTTATGTTGGATTTTTTAAAAGTATAGAAATAGACCTAAAAATTCTCATTATAAATTTCTACTATATATAATGCTAATGAGGTTTGGTATGTGCCATATGGTATGTAGAATAATAGTTGTATTTTTCTTTTTTTAAAGCTAAAAATGACTTTTATCCAAAATTTCCTTGAAACAATTGTTTACTATTTTTGAAATTATCATTCTTTCCTTTTCATAAATTAAAAAAATTTATAAAATAAGCATAATAAATTTTTTTAAATAACTGCCTTGAGCCAAGATGGGATGTGATTTTTCTAATGATAGATTCTGTAGATTGCATTTAAATAAAGGTCATAAATTGATTTTAACTACTATTTCAATATGAAAATTTATTAACAATGTTGAATACTAAAGCTACCAGAACTGTTAGCCAAAGCAATATGAATAAAAAATACAGATTAAGCACAGTTTTATACAAGATTTTGAAAAATATTTTCTTGCTGAGTCACATAGGCTCAAATATAGGCCTAGGTAGTCACAAAATTCTTTTACGTATATATTGTTTTCTTGATCTCTTTTGTAAGTGTGTATATGCGTAAACTCAAAACAAAGATTGAAATTCACCTCTTTAATGTGAAACGTGCTTGTTTTTCACTTCACAAATACAAAAACATGAAGTTCGTAGATTGCACAGGAGAGTCAGAGGAGGGCCCTCTCACCTGGCCAGGAAGTTGTGTTGGATGGGAGGGAAAAAGCTGCGTTTCGTTCTGCAGCTCCTCCACGTGGATTTCAGTAAGACTAGAGACTTGTTGATAATCTTTTTCACTCTCAAATCCAAGCGGCATGGGAAATACTTCAAGATTTCTTGTCGCAACATGATTTTTTCCAATAACTCTGTTTCTTTTAAAGCCAAACATCTTGTCACTTGAAGTCAAAACATTTTTTCCGGGACCAGAGGGTTGTCCACCTGGTTCATGTGGTGAAAAGTGTTTGCTAAGCAGGCTCGTCTGCAGCTACTCTTTATCATCCAAACACTTAGGAAAATCTGACCTTCTGTGTCTTTTCAAGTATTCTTGAAATTTTCCTTTCAGCTCACACACCCTGTAGAGATCCCCTCCTACTAAATATGTGGATTTCTATAGCTAGCATATTTATGTTGTCTAGGTTTCTAAAAATCTTTGAGTGAACCAGTGTTTCTTTAATAAAATTAACCATTTTTATAGCATCACTTACAACCTCTTTATTTCATGTCAAAGAGTTTTTGACACTAGTACCTCTGGGTAAAGAAGGTAATGAGTATGACAACATTGGAATTTTCTTTTTTTATAATAAACACAGAACCTTTCATGTAACTGATTGTTGATGGGGCACCATCAGCACAGATGCCAATAGTCACCCAAGATAGGCCTTTTGTTTCCAGATACGATGGCACAACATTAACTAGATCTCAGCCGCTCCTTGTTTGCAACAGACAACTTTACTTGAATTTCACCACCATTTAGAAATCATACAAATGCTACAACATGCCATTTACTGATAAAATCTGTTGACTCATCAACCCACAAGGGGAAACTGTTGTTCTTCAGTTTATTACCCCAGAGCTCATGTGACATGTCATGAATACGACAACTTATCATACTGTGTAATATGGAGCCTTTTCAATTTCTCATACTACAACTTGTCAGCATTTTCCTCACTATACGTCTATATGCTGGCATTTTTAGATTCTCACCAAGTGCATAATATTTTTCATCTTTCCAGGCAATAAGTTCTGTTACTAAATAACTTGCTTCCTGAGTCTTTTAACTAAATGTGACTTTTTTAAACAAAAATTTTACTCTTATTTTGAGATTTCAATGACCGTCTAAAATAAGCAGTACCTTTACTTGTCAAATGGCTACGATTTGTACTCAACAGTCTTCTAAATTTTCCTCCAGCCATTGATGCATTTTCAAAATGTAATATAACAACTTGGATAACCAACCCATGCAAAATTGATTGATGACTAGTTTTTATTGTAAGAATGAACGTATTTTGTCTCTTCTTGCACTAGTACCAGGAAATGACTTAGAAGTTTGCAACTTTTCTCACTAACTTTATCAGAATTATCCATAGACCTGGGTCTAGAATATTCTTCTACCTCAAATTCTATCTTCAAAGAATTACGATGATAAATACCAGACATTTTGGAAAACACAAACACTGATAAAGTATAAAACAGAATGAGATGATAAATAAAAATGAGAAAAATCATTAAAACTTGAAAATTCACATAATAATTCACTGCTAACCTCCACAATACATGTTTTGCAACATTTACAACAACAGTAAAGCAGCATGAGAGAAACTGTCATGACACATAAAAGTACTGTCTTTAGAAGAAAAGTTTCCCTACATTTTTCTATTATACCAGTGGAACTTGGGCACTCCTATAAGGTAGACATTGGCACATAAGAGGAGCTTGTGGGACGGAATTTGGGAGGGAGAGGCTGATGTCATCAATCTACTACTCTCCCTTTTGTGTAACCCAGTGCTCACTGTTCATCAGTGACCTCCCCTAACTCGTGGAATAGCTGAGAATGCACTCTGCCAAGTGCACACTCCTACTGGACACTGTCAGATGGATCTGCAAGACCGCTAATGAAATCGTTATTGGGACCACTCAGTAACTAGCCATCATGGCAAGTGCTGACATTGCGACATGTGTGAAGTTTAAAAAAATGCTCCCTCTTTTCCCCCAACTCTAGTTAAATCCCGAGTGACATCTTGTAGAACCCTAGAGTTTCAGGAGTGCTCGGTTGAGAAACCTGCTTTAGTTACCCTGATTTGTTTCATTTCCTAGAGTGTGCCTTGTTCTTTCCTCTTCATGCTCGTCATATTATCATTTCTTCTGCTTGGAATGCTTCTGCCTCATTGACTCCTGGACACTCAGGACTCCAAATTAGTTCAGATTCCTCCATTATACAATTTTACAGTTCCCTAGACTGCCATTTATGGCATTTATCACAACTATACTTGAATAATTAATAATGTCTGAGGTGATTTATCATATTATCTTCTTAAACATAAACAATGTGCTGGCAAGGCCCATGTCTCTTGTGTTAACTGCTAAATCTTCACTCCATACTATGGTCAAGGTCTCCAGAAATAATGCTTATCTTGGCTTTTGTGGCTTGCAATTTACTGAGTGAATATATGAACAAATTAGCAAACAAGCTGAAGCCACAGGTTTCTAACAGGTGTTGGGTGTGAAAACTAGGGCAGCACAGTAGATTGTACAGCTGGCCCAGGATTTTCTGTGAACGCTCTGATATGCGTTACACAGCAGGAAAGCTAGGAAGACAAGAAGAGGCTCAAAGGAATCTCTTCAGAACTATATCACAGTTTTATTTTAAAAACTGAGTCTTTTCAGGGCATAAATTACAATAAAATTTTGGAAACATGATCAGAGTTTCAACTTCATGTGATATAAAGTATTATCAATTTTCTGGCATGAGATACCTAATGTTCTTGTGTGGATCAGGTGAAATTTTTTCTCAAAATTCTAGGAATAAAATGACTTTACTAAGAAAGGAGGCACTTGTCTTTGCAACAACACAGTTTCATAAAGGAGGGCCTTGGCTCCATTTTGTCCGGGAGCTGTACTCTCTGCCTCCAGAAGTCGTATACTCCTTTCCTGGGAATGTGAATTGAGGAAACAAGAAGAAGCAAACAAATGGGCTCTGAGTGCTGATGTTGTGTGTATATTTTATTTTTAGTGGTTACAGTGGGGAGTTTTTAAAATTGCTTCCATGCAAAGGTGTTCTCTGGCAGAAGGTAAAAGCTCCAAGCTAAGCAGTTATTAATCTCTTCCCAGAGACACTGCTCAATAGTATTATGAAACACTGCCTCTGCACTTTCTATACCCCATGCCAAGTTAAGAAACGGATTTTGGAGTTAGAGGCTGAATATGAGACTTCTAGATTTGTGATGAATAAGAAGTGTTCCCATTCAGTAGACCATAAAAAAGAACACCTGTTTGGGGTTTGGATCAGGCTTTTGAATTCAGGTTACTCCAAATTCTGTTCTCAGATTTTTCTCTGACCTTGGTAAAGCCGTGATACTTGTCCCTTCTATTTCATAGTGTTAAAGAACTATTACCATTGGAAGAAAACCTATTACAAGAAACGCCTAATAAGGCATGTGAACCTTTGTTTTGATGGACATAACATTTTCTATTTATTGTGAATTATTCAAGTAACAAACTATTCTAAGAAACGCCTTTATTGTATTTTCGCCCTTTCGATTTATCATTCAAACTCAGCAAAAATTTCAGCATCATAAAACAACAAACTAAGAAAACACTATGCCTCAAATGAAAAACTGAATAGGTCTATCTGTCTCAGAAAAAAAAGTAAACTTACCTTTTACTTCTCCAAACTGAAAAGCCTCAAAATTCCTCTATAAAAATATAACATCCATATTTCACCGAGCTATTAACCAAAAATTGACTTGGGTGGAGGAAATGTTGTGGAAACATCCGACTGCAAGAATCGTTCAGTCAATGCAAACCTGCTTTATTTCCAAATACCTGGGTCAGGCACTACATGACAATTCAGCTAATCAATGTGTGATTTTGGTAGAGATGACTCCCCAAATTCTAGTATTCAACTTGAATGTATTGTTAGTTGCTTTGCACAGTCAAGGAATTTGGTTCCCCTCCAAATGACTACTTTCATTTCCTCAAGTGTTGCTCATGGAAATGAGCATTCCACAGTTTAGTCACAAACTCTCAGAAAGTAAGCAATAAAGAACTCTCTACCTAGAACAAATAATTCACAGTCTCTGAAACCAGAATCAGCCGGGACAGAAATAGCCCTTAATATTAATGCATGACAGATTTTATTATTCTCCTAACAAATACATTTCACTGGGATCATGTAATTAATAAAATATATTTTAAGAATAATCATTGAAACACTAGAAAAAGTGTAAACTAACCCGGGAATGTGTGGACACGTTCAAACAGAAGATTATATTCTGTAGGTAGAAGGAATTTTCCTTCAAATTCCTCTAACTCACCTCTCCCAGAAAATAAATGAAAAGAAACTGTGTTTCAACATTTTATAAAATGAAATAACTTTAGGTTCTATCTGATTTTTCCATTCCTTTATTGCTTTTTTAAATTTCAAGTTGCAAGACAGGTAAAAATTTCAAGATACTAGAAATATCTGTTTTTCTATTGCCTGGAGAAAGAGAGCAAGTAACGGAAGAATTATGAATACCTGTGTAAACATCTTGACGAACAAGAGGGTCTTGCGGGGCAATCACAAAACAACTCGATTTTTTTCCTGTTCATCGTTCAAACCTATCGCACGAGGTGAGCACTCACCCTGCCCCTTGATGAAATATTGGGCAAACCCATGACTTTCATGGTCACTCAGATAATGAAAATTCCCCCAGCCACTTCAAGGAACCGATCACAGTTTCATTTTCATAATTAATATGTCTAGTCTTGTGTAATAATTAACACTTCGAATTTATTTTTAACTCAATCATCTTCCTCCTCGGACCTACACAGGCTGGCCTCCTGTAGTGGAAAATGAGAGGAAAGTCTGTCCTGGTGAGGTTCTCTCTCTCTCAGTCTAAGAAATTGTACCCCCCTTTTCATCTTTCTAACAGAATTTTTACTCCTTCCATGGTTGGAGTATGGATGGGGGCAGAGGAAATAAAATTAAGAGAGGCAGGAAAAGTTTACTTGAAGAAAACGTCAAAGATTTGGTATCAGCACTCTCTAGGCTTGGCAATCATTTTTATTGTGTTACTTTTGTGAGCTCCCTGGATATCCTCATCTTTGGAGATCCCTTATCCACAGTGGCCTTGACAGACGTAACATGTCTTTCTCAAACTGCTTCCTTACAATGTCTTCTAGAGATCCTCTGCCTCTAGCAGAGTACCTCCAGCTTCTTTCTGCTCAACCTCTCTTATCCCTCAAGGCAGGGTCTTAAAAAAGCTCATGTCGTCTCTGCTACAAGAGGCCCACATTTGGTCCACAGGAAAACCTCATCCCCTCCACCCTGAGAAACATGGAGGGCAGGCCCATCCCAGTGCAGCCACTTTCCTTGCTCCATTCCCAGCCACTTGGACAGCCGCAGTGTTGTGAACCTTGATTTCTTAGGGGTGAGGCAGACAACCAACCAATCGTGTCTCCCCAGGTTCAGGGACACATTAAACCCTCTGAGTGGTGTCTGAGAAGCCCCGTTTCCTAGGAATAAGGTGAAGAAGAGACAATTGTGACTTCTCCCACTTGGGAGGGAATCTCTGAGAATACTAGCTCTCTACAAAGGTGGTTTTTTCTCCAGCCTCTCCAATTCCCAAACATGCCCTAAATATAGATAAGAGATTAATAATCACGAAATTGATTTTTCGCCACCTCCTTTGAAATCTTGCATGTTTGTCTTGTACCTCAATTAGAATGTGGTATTTATTATTTGGGGGGCTTCAGTCCATTTTAACATCCTGTTACATCTGGTTCTCTTTTGAGATTACAGTTTAGCTTTTGTGTAAATAAGCAACAAGTTCTAGGGTTTATGTTTAACTTTTTACTTTATGTTCATGAAAGTGCAAGAAGAGTAGCTCAGCTCACCCCATGAGCACCATTTTGAAGATGTTAGAATTATCTTTGGTGTTATTTGCCTTTGCTTTCTAGGATTTTGTTCTATGTTTTCAGACATTTCTATCCTTATTTTTAATTTTTATTTCTCTTTCAAAACCTTTTACTTATAAAACTCACATTTCAGTCAATTTAAAATAAACCCATGGGTTCTGGACCCTGTCTTTTTCAAACTTCACTGAGACTTTGGTCCATCATTTCTTTATTCTTTCCTCTACGTCTTGAACGACACCAACTTTCAGAGAGTCTCCCTGCTGGACCCGCAGACACTTTTCCTCCCTCTCTCCTTCCCTCTCTCCACCCTTTCCTCCCTCTCTTCCTTTATGTGCTGGGCATGATAATAAGAGCTTAGGTCTCTCATTCTATAAAAACAATATAAAACACACACACACATATGCACAGACACAAGCAGGCACACACGCACACACATCTTTCCTTGATCATATGCTCTCCTTTAGCTACAATTGTATCTTTCTCCTTTTGTTTTCTTTTTATTTGCATGCATTGTATGCTGTATATTTCATAGCCCTAAATTTTCCTTCTTCAGTTTCTTCTGGGTTATCTTTTCTTCTGAGCAGCCCCATTTTTTGGCTTAGGAGCGGCCCGTTCCTTTTCAGGAAGAGCCCTCTCCATGTGCTGGGCTCACTCTTGCAGGGGTGATATGATCATGATCTCTGTTGGCACCTTGAGGGCTTTCTTCACCTGACGTGTTCAATGACTAGAGAATCCACTTCTAAATCCTGAAGTTCAACGTTATTTTCTGAATTTTTAGCCACGCGTGGCATAGATTCAGCACTCTTTTTGAGCCACTGACACCATTTCAAGCTCCACTCTTAGCCTGAAGATGCCAGCCAGCTACACCATTGTATGAAATTAATGTGATGTATTTAAGAACAAAACAAAGCACTACCTCAGCCCATAACCCTCTCTAGTTATTGGCATCTCTCTCTGCTCTTTCACAGCCAAACTTCTCGTAAGTCTTGTTCATGCTGCACTTTCTCACCTCCCATTTACTCTTCAATGCTTTCTAGTTTAGCCTTTGTACTAATCCCTCTACTTAAACCGCTTTCTTGTCAAGAACCTTATTGCTAAATCCATGGAGCCTTTTTTATTCCATATTCTATTTTACATCTTGGCAGCATTTGCTACTATTGGCTACTTCCTACTTATGGAAAAAATTTATCTTTTGTCATTCATTCCCCACGCCTCCCCATTTATTTATTTATTTTTATTTATTTTTTTTTTTAAAGATTTTTTTTTTTTAATTTTTTCCTTTTTCTCCCCAAAGCCCCCCGGTACATAGTTGTGTATTCTTCGTTGTGGGTTCTTCTAGTTGTGGCATGTGGGACGCTGCCTCAGCGTGGTTTGATGAGCAGTGCCATGTCTGCACCCAGGATTCGAACTAACGAAACACTGGGCCGCCTGCAGCGGAGCGCGTGAACTTAACCACTCAGCCATGGGGCCAGCCCCCTCCCCATTTATTTTTGTGTTCTTTCTCCATCTCTTTTGGAGACCTCTCTGACTCTGACCATCCCTAAAAATTTGGATTTTCTTAAGGGTCTTTCCACTGTTATTGCTTATCTTCTCACCCTAAACTCTAACTGCACCATTTCATCCCAAAACTTCAGTCATTTTATAAAAAACTCCCAAACTGATCTTCTTAGATGGCTCTTCTGAGCTCCAGTCTCTCCTGAACAGCTGCCTGTTGGATTTACCCATTTGGATTTCCCGTGGAAACTTTAAATTTGTGTCCAGTACTGAAACTTGTGTCCAGTCATCTCTTAAACTTGTTATTCTTCTTTGTTGACCTTTATCAGTGAAAGATACCATCCTCTTCACCTGGTTGATCAAGCTGGAAACCCTACTCCCTTTCTCTTATACCCGCAAGCCTTGTGAGTTCTGCCTTTATGCTGTTACTCAGATCTCTGTACTTCTTTACTATGTTCATACTTCAGCCCTGACCATTCTGGACCCTTTCTTGGCCTACTGCAGCAGCCTCTCAACAAATCTCCATGACTCCCATATTGCTTTCCCTTCTGGACATATTTCTTATTGCAGCCAGAGTGACCTTCCAGCATCTGCCAGCTTCTGCAGTCCCTTTTTTGGAAATGTCCGCCTCCAACCACTTGATGGTGGTGGGCCTCTGTGGCCCTATGTATATTACTTCTTACTGACAACAAAAAAATTCCAACAAGATGGACACCTGGATCAATCAGATACTCTTTCTTGGTGTATCTTTATTAAATATTTTAACTGGAAGAACTTGCACATGTGGGAGTTATGAGGCAATATCTTCTGCCATGCACACAAGGAAGCAAGGAATCTTGCTCAAGGAGAGAGGAAGAAGACGTTTATATACAGAAAGGAGCAGAGATAAGACCCTATTGCACCAGAAAGAGAAAGGCAAGCTTGACTCCTGATGGCTTTAGAGTTCCTAGCCTCAGCCCCTCATGAGGCTCAGCCAGGCTTTCAGGTTCATGATTTATCCCTGAGAATGTAATTTCATATAATGGATCTGAGCTCCCCAGCCGGTGTGCTGAAGATGTGAGCTTCAATATTGACCCCTCAAGCCCTTAGGGCAGCTTCAGTCCCCAGGCTGATTGCCTTCTGCCACAGGCAGCCTTGTCTATTTTCCCCGGGGTGCTGTATAAATACTATCATTTTCCATCTGTGCCAGGATATGAAAAAGGTTGAAAAGCACTATAATATACGGTTAATAAATTTCTCCTTTTTGCTTAAGTCAGCTTAAGTGGAATTCTGTGGGGGTTTTTTTTGCCACTGAGAGCTTTGACTAAGATATCTTTCCAAAATGTCAATTTGAGCTGACTTTTCTCCTATGTAAAACCATCACTGCTTCTCTAATATCTTGGGGGTTTAGTTCACACTCCTTGATGTAATATATAAAGAAAGAAGTTACTATTTTCGTGAAAAATATGCTAGACTTCCTATAATTGTAGGTCTTTGCACCCACCAGTCCATGTGTTGTAACACTCCCCACACTTCGCTCTCTTTCCCTTTGCTTGGTTAACACCTAGTGCTTTGTTATTTTCAATCTAGATGTCATGTGCTTTGGAAAGTGTTCGTCTAATTTACAAATTCGAGGCTCAGTGCCCCTCTTAAGCTGTGCTCCTATAGAAGCCTACGTGATAGACGTCTATCTGGCTATATTGTATTCAACAGTAATGTCCCATTTACCTACCCAACCCCTGTCTTGAAGGCAGAGTCAGTGTCTACATTATTACTATGCTCTCAACATCTAGCACATTGGAGGTGAGCGGTAAATATTTATTATGGGAGCAACACTATCAACAATCCTTGGATTTGTCCTTATTCAATTACTTCTTCGATTCCCTTTCAAAACCATTCTAAAGCTTCCCCATCCTCTTCATGCCCTCTTCTCACTCCCACCACTCATACAATCTCCTTTCCTATCCAACTGAGGACCTGAGGCTGCCATCTGCACCCTTCCTACACTCACTATTCTTTCATTCACGGTCACCTAATCTAGGCCACAATTTTCTATGCTCTCTGAGAATAAGTTCCTCTTGTTGTTCATGGCCAACTCCATTTCCACTCCCTCAATCCACCCCATTCTCACCGCTTTCAGGACAGCCATCCTCTTTCTTTATCTATCCTTAAAATCTTCATTGATTCCTTCCCCTAAGCCTATAAACATATTCAATTTTTTTCATCTTAAAAAAATTAATGAGTTCTTTTCTCCAGGAATACTGAACTTCTTAGAATTTTTGAGTAGTTCCCAATACATTCATACACAATTCTTTTTACATGGAATTAGCCACTCTTCCTATCTATTAAAGTAAAATCTTAATCAGCAAGGTCCATCCTCAGCACCATTGTATCCACAAAATCTTTCTCAATATTATAACTGAATGTAATCACTTTCCTGTACCTTTCTTGAGTTATTTATTAAAATTTATTTCACACTATAGTTTTTTGTGTACTTACCTCAATGCCTAAACCCACTACAGCTCCAACTCAACATCTCCAAAACTATAAACTTATTCAAAGTGAAGACTTTATCTTACTTCTGTGTTTTCACAGTATCTAGCACTAAGTTGAAAGGTTAGACGAAGTAGTGTGATAACAGTAATATTTAATGTTTATTGCTTGCGATGTTCTAGGTAATTTTCACAAACCGTCTCACTCAATTTGCATGACAACCATTGAAGTTGTTACTATTATTATCCCATTATAACAATAAGGCAGGGTGCAGAAGGAATATATTTGTCATAATGCAGATACAAGCTGGAGTCTTGACTCTCCCACCCACTGGCAGTTGGATCTGGAAAGTTATTCAACCTCCCTGATTCTCATCTGTGGTGATGCCCTATCTTACAAGGTGGTTGTAAATATTTGAGGAACAAATAGTGCCTGCCATGTACAAACTACTTAGACATTAATTTCCTCTTTCTTTCTCTTCTTTTGCATATGCAGATACTCAATAAATGTCTGTTGAATATATCTGTATCTGAGTACTATCACAGATAAATCTAAAGAATTGTTTTTCCTACATGGCTTCTAAATTGCTCATTTCGTCTGGAAATACGGTTGTGCCACATCCTACCTCTGGAAGTGTATTGAACCTGCATAAGAGATTCAGAGACGTGAAAAGAATGGAGTAGATGATGCAGCACTGTGTCTCATCATTTCTCTGAAAAATCATGAGTTGCACTGATCACAGAAACCGAGAGAAGAAAGCAAAAACATCAGGTACATGTTTCTGATACGATGATGTTTCAGTTACTATGGCTATATAATAAGTTATGTAAAATGTATTTGAGTAAAACAACCATTTATTATGCTTGTGGATCATGGGAGTTAGGAGTTTAGACAGGGCACAAAGTAGGCAGCTTATCTCTGCTCCACAATGCCTGGGGCCTCCGCTGAAAGACTCAAAGGCTGGGGGCTGGAATCCTCTGAAGGCTCACTGATAGCTGGGAGTTGTGACTAGCTATTGGCTAGAGGACTCAGTTTCTCTTCATTTGGAACTCTCTATATGGTATCTCTATGTAGACTAGTATGGGCTTGCTTACTGCATGGTGGCTGAGTTCCCAGAGTGGCTGAAGACAGAGAGAGAAAAAGAGAGAGGGAAGGGAGAGAGAGAGAAATCAAGAGAGAGGAAATATAGACCTCACCTCTTGATCAAAGTGTTGATGTCATGTTGTAAGAAGAATATGTAAGATGAGATATATATAGATAGATAGATAGATGCAGCCATCTTGGGAAAATACACTTGGCCACAGAAGAGATACATACATATCTGGCATTTCTATAGCCCTTTACCAAGATTGTTAAATGTATGCTTTAAGTTGTAATTTTCAAGGTATAAAATGATAAAAATCAAGGTGATGCCTTTGGCCAATTTTTATTTTAAGGCTGAAATTTTAATAACATATGTAATAGTTGTTACAAGTCCAATAAGAATGGCAAGATTTCATTTTAGGAGGTAGGCAAAATGATAGAGGGGGGAAAGATTCTTGCACCTCTTGAGTCATTATGAATCAGGTACTTTAACAGTTATATTGTCTTGTTTCCCAAGGATATCTCCAATCCCAACATTTTCTTTCCCAAGGATATAGTTCCTTCTCCAGAATATTTTCAAGTTTTAGATAAAAGAAAAGAGTTAAAATGTTTTGCTTTTGGCACTGTTTGACATCATTCTTCTTAACCCAAATATTGCTTTTCGGGCTTTAAATTAAAATGTCAAAGATCTCATCCTTAATCTTTCTAAAATGTCTGTCAGAGACCAGACTAGACAAAACTATTCTTAGGGTCACAAAGTCAAATTCTGATGCAGATAAAGAATCAGCCAAATTTATACTCCACAAACAAACTCTCTGCCCTTTGCTATTTTCATCACTACCATCCTATGAATTTTTCTGCCTCATTTGATAACTGAAGTATCTTTAGTAAGTCTTTCGTTTCAGGATTAGAGTTACTGTGTTAAATATTAAAACCTTTTGGTTGAGGCAACTTAAATCTACAAAAGAATTTAATTAATACTTATAGTATTCTTTCTTCAAAGCAGATCGGTTAGGGGAGTCACAAATACTGGAATGCGAGGGAACATGCAGACTGAAGAGGATGGAAGACCTAAAAGTTGAGCTTCATGTAGTTCTTCCCCATGTTTAGACATAGAAGAAAATTACGAAGTTGGACAGAAACATAAGAAGTACTAAGCAGTATGGAGGGCTGGAACAAACACTGCAGGGTTATGCAATTTCAAGCAGAGGAACTAAGCTATAGAATGGAAGAAGAATGGCAGCACATCAGCTACCCTGGCTTATAGAGTTTAAAAGTTTAAGCAAAGCTTTCGGCATGAGAAATCGAGACACATAAAACCAGATCCTTTGCTGGAAGCCATTAACAGTAACGGGGCCGGGTCTGTGTGGAAAAGACCAAGAGTTTCAAGCATTTTTCGGGTGCAGCCTCAGATGGAGATGCAGATATAGAGTCACCTTCAAATATCAAAGGATGGTGACAACATCACTACATTTCTGGAATTGTCAAGTCTCTCTAATCCCAGAAGATGAGGAGTTTCTGGATAACTTATAACATATGTTATCATGAAATTTATTGCGTAATATTCAGGGCATTTATCTTCTAGCTTAGCTAAAAATCTTATAATACCTTTGTATTCTCAAAACTGAACACGCATATATGTCTTGATACTATGACACAAGAATAACTCCTGAGCTAACGTTTTAGACTGAAGAAAAGATGATGAGAGAAATATCCTAAGCATGTAGATGGAAAAAGATGGAAGAGGATGCACAAACTAATATGGAGGACGAGAACAAAGAGGTGAAATATGTGAAAATTTTCTTTTCAGCTACAAAGCACGAAACAAATACAAGTATAGAAGTAGTGGTAGTATATGTAATTTTATTATTTGGAGGGCAGTTCGATTACAAGAGAACAGTGCTGTGTGGAAGAAGCTTCTGAATTATTCACAAGAAACCTCTTTTGAAATAAGTTTTTAACTGACTTCTAAAACTTTCCTATAAAGGAAATGCACACATTTTTAAAAGAATGAACAGGTGTTAAAGGATTTATTTTCCATTTCACTCCCTGTGTCGGTGTTCTGATTCATTGTTTTCCCACAGTTCCTTTAATATAGACTTTAATGGGTTCTGCTCCTAATCAGCTTTCCACGGAGCAATATAAAGACAGGATTACAGGGCACACAGATCACAGAAAAGAGGCTCTTTGTCCCACAGCAATAGGTAGGTAGATATTGGACAATTATGAATTAAAAAGCATAATAATCATTAAATGTAGCACGTCAAGGCAATTAAGTAGCAGAAATAATTACTGCTCAGGTATTTCATACTTTTATCAAATGATTGAGGTTTCAAATGATTACCTGTCTTGAGTGTAGCTGTTTAGGAACTCAACTCGATTTAAAAATAATTTTTAAACCAGCTATGAATCTATGAAACATCAGCTTGGCTCTTACAACGTGCATTGGTTCTGCCCCCCATAACCCAGACTGCCCCACTTTTAACGACGGGAAAAGATGGCGAAGGAAAAGAAGCCTGGAGCTGAGAGCCAGAACCCCATGGGGTTTAGAGCTTGGACACCCCGTTCTGGGACTCAGTAGCTATCAGAATTTGGGCTGGCTGCAGAACTGCTCTGAGCCTCATTTTCCTCATCTAGAAATAAGAAAACCTGCTCTTTTTCTCTATTACCAGGTTTTGGAAAGGATTGAACAGGGTCAAGTATGAGAATGAGAATTTATTTGTAGACAGAAGCCTGGGCTCTAACTGCCTGGATACATCAGAGGCCATGACCCTGACATGCAACCTGCCACCTGATCCTGTTTGACTTCCCCAACCAGCTCTCATTGTTCAAACAACTTCCAGATTTTTCCCTCTCTCTGTAAGTTGTGCTGAATTGAAGAAGAAACATAAATCACACTTATTCAACAAATTTGTATTAAGTGAAATTTGTGTCCCAGGGAAATAGAGTTCACATGACTATATATAACAAAAATGTGAAGATTGCTATTAATATATAAAATATATTTAACTTATATAATGAGTATATATCTTATATAATATATAATGAGCCGTATACGAGCTCGTGTTTAGTTCTCTACCTGACTGTCCTTATGTCCACTCTCCAGCTCTTAATAGGCTTCCCTGATTTCATTTAAGTCTTGGGGACAAGGACTATGTGTCATGTCCTAGCCTAGTCTAATTTACTTAATCATATAAATTGCATGTTCTCATTTTAAAATGAGTAAAGTGCTGAGAAAATAGTGTTGGCCATGTTGCATATAGCAGAAGTGTGGATGCTAAAAGCCAGTATAATTTAAGCAAATGGATATGTTTATAGAGTAGCAAAACTAATGGTTTCTGACAGTTGCTCTGGCCTTTATCTTAACCTCTATTTTCCCAGTTACAAATAGGAAGTAGAATATCTAAGCTGCCGTGAAGGGGTGCTAAAGATGTATTATTTGTATCAAATCCTAGAAGTGGAAAAACTCAAGTTCAATCTTGATAATAAATTTTGGCTCTCTTTTGCTGGTGTCCATTAACAATATCATAAACGTGAAAACCTTTGCATCTGCACCTGGAGATTTATCAAAGCATCAGTATTCTAAAATAGGCCATTTTAGACTTTGAATGTATAAAATATAAAAGTGAAATATATTATTACATGAAAGTTTTGGCAATATGATGTATTGGAAAACAACGGTAACAACACTAAATGCCCTAAGAAGGAGTCTTGGGCCTTGTTTCCTCCTTTCCACCCACTGGTCAAGTAAACTTGGGCAATGTAATGTCTCTGGTCCTTAGTTGCCTCTGAAAAAACGGGGGACAATGAGAACAGAGAGACTGAATCAGATGATTTTTACCAGCCCTAAGATCTATGATTATAAAATTGTAATAATGATTTTAACCAATGGCTCAGGGGCTTTTGGGGTAAAATTCAACATCATAAGAATGCGTAATATCCTTCTATCAGAGACCATTAAAATACCATCCTAAGGTTATATTCTTCTGTGTGAGGTTAATTCATTTAACAAGAACCTATTAACTATCTGCAATATGCTGAGTGTTCTCTGAGACCCTGGGGATAAAGAGGTGGGATATAAAGATGAATAAGTCACAGTGCCTGCTCCAGGGGATATTTTCAATTTAGAGAGAACATAGACACACAAACAGATTATTGCAGTAGATTGTGGTAAGTATGATAATAGCCATTTGACAGAGAACTATGAGAGTTCTCACAGGATAAGGTTGGTGGACCAGTATGATAAGCTTTGAGGCAGTTGATACTGCTGTATGGTGTGATGGATGTGCCACCAAACTAGGAGCCAGAACACCTAGGTTCTGTTACTACCAAACTCACTTGCTATCAACACTGCCTCCCCAGGATGTAACCTGGAGGCAATCACTTTAGTTTTTCCATCTGGAAAATAAAGGGGTTTAGCTATGTGGTTTCAAATTCTATTAAAGCTCTAAAACCCAATGACTCTCTGGCAGATATGCTGATTGTCTATCTGATATTCACTCTCCCCTTCATTCCTAACAAAACTGAATCTCAGTTTTATTTGGGGTTACAATATTCTCAGATAAAAAGTTGATTTCCCAGTTGCCTTTTTTTATAGGAATGGTCATGTGACACATTCCAGTCAATAGAAACAAAATAGAATGCTTTATTTTCCTGATAGAGACACAACCCTTCTTTCTTTTCACTTCCTTCTTGCCTAAAATACAGCACAGCACAATGAGTACACATGCCACTGTTAGGATGGATGCGTAGAAAGCTGTAAGAAGCCTGAATCTTTAATGGGTCCCTTCACAGCTGCATTGGCCCTAAAATACCTCCTTCCAGACTTGTTGCCTAAGTAATATTTAATTTGTTTTCTGTTACAAGCAGCTAAACTCAGTCCTCACTGGTTCAGATCCCTAAGCTTTGGTATTAAAAGATGGTATCTTCTGAATTCAGAAGCTGTGCTAAATTATAGTTCAACATGATGTAGATCTACATATTAGTGTCTGAGTATGTGTTTGTACATATGTATGAGCGTGTGGAGATTACACACACACACGCATCATATCTGGATACTACATAATTTGTAGGTCAATGACTCCCAGGTTTATGTCCCCACTCAAGACTTCTCCTCTGACCTCTAATCCAATTGCCACCCTATTATCTCTCCTTGGAAGTCTTAGAGTTCCCTTTAACATAAAAAATCCAAACCAAACACGTAAAGTACACATGCACACCCCCAAATCCAAATGTTCAGACGATGTTTGCTATCTTCATATTGACATTTCCATCTAATCAGATATTTAGGCCAGACAACCTGGAGTTACCTGTGACACTCTCTGCTCCTACATATGAAATAGCCAAAATCTTCTTACATTCCACTCTCAGTGTAATTGTTATTTAATTTCTTTGGGCCTCAGTTGTCTCATTTGTAAAATGAACATAATAATCATATCTACAGTATAGGCTTGTTATCTGAAGATTAAATTAGTTAATACATATAAATTTTAGAACAATGACGCATGCTAAAGTGTTCAATAAATAGTATTATTTTTGAAATAGAAATAATATAGTAATTACTGCTCTTCTGAATTTATGCACTTTGACATTAGGTGGGTGAATATAGATAGATACATAATTTTATAATTTTTCATTTTGATTTGTTTTAATATTCACTATGAGTGTTGTTGGAGAGTCAGGTTCTATATATATACTTTGATACATACCTTGGAAGTAAACTGAAAAATTAATGGATCTACACTTTAATTCATGCAAGAAATATTTAGTGAGTGCTGTCTGTAGGCCAGGTACTCTTCTCAGCATTGAATATACAGTGGAGAACATGCAAAGTCCTTACCATACTAGAACTTTGAAATTCCATGTCTGCTTCCTTACCAGTAAAATAAAATGGTTGAATTAGAAGTAGATGATATCTCTTCCTTGCCATTGAATGAACATCTGAGTCTATGATTATATGAAGCTGTGCACTATTATATGAGTGGAAAAACATGAAATTGGAATGTGGAAACCCTTGAATGCTAGGCTAAGGAGGGTGGCCACAGTTCGGTATGCAATAGAGAACCAATAAAATTTTTCAATTAGCACAATGAGAGTTATGCTTTAAGAAGTTTGACTGTGAAGCATTGTATAGGATGGGTTGGGTTCAGGATTTTCAAAGATAGAAATATCCTTCACCCATGGATAGGAAGTGATGATTAGCAATGTGCCTGGAAGAGGCAGGGCCCGGGAACTAGGCAAAAAGGCAGTTCATGGCACAGCATGTTGCTGAAATAGGAAATTCCTCTGGATCTGGGCTTGTTTTGATTAAAGAAAAGAGCCTGTGCATGTATATGTGTGTATAAATAGAAAGATTTGTGTCATTAAACAACTTTCATGCCAGGAGCCCAACTAGAAGATGGCATGGAGCCATGAAACTACCTTGTTTATACCTTTATCCAGGCCCAGGCATGGAGGCAGGCAACACTTTATTTAGTAGCATAGGAACTCCACCTGGATGCTGGCTCACTGAACACTGGGCTCAGTGTATGCTGAAGCCACTGTACGCTGTCGCCAGGAAACACCTTGCCTTCCTGGACTGCATTTGCTTGGGCTGAGTGCCCGGGTGACATCAGTAGTCTGGTGTTAGCAGCCACAGTACAGCAGGCAGGAACAAGGCCTTCGTCTGACAGAGTGTGCTTTCCTGGATTCTCTCCCTGAGGTGATAGTACCAAGATGCACCTTTTGGATTAAGACATTATCCTTGGGAGTCTTAGAGCAATCAATAATGAGAGGATTCTGAAGACATGGAAGAGGGCCTCAAAAAGTTTAATTTGAAAAAAAGAAATGTGAATAATTTTGTACCACATGCTGGTAAGTGGAACCTACTGGATTAAATTAGAATGGAAGGCTAAGGATGATAATATTATAAAAGACTAGAATCAAGCAATAGAAACATCAAGGAGATGTTGATGGGATTTTGGGAGTGAGAATTTACTCTTTGTGGAGTGAGAACTGCCATTTGCTCTAAGAACTGATTTATTTTTTTATTTTGTGTTTTCAGGATATGGATTATGTGGATTTTTATCACCATGTCCAATGTGCCTTTTCCAATAGTGTACCATTTATTTTTCTTATTTTTTCATTAATTTTTTTATTGTGGTCATAATATCTTATAACATAATGAAATTTCAGTTGTACATTATTGTTTGTCATACACCATATAAGTATGCTCCTTCACCTGCTGTGCCCACCCTCCAGCTCCCTTCTCCTGGAAACCACTATTTATTCTCTTTGTCTGTAAGTTTGTTTATATTCCACATATAAGTGAAATCATATGGTATTTGTCTTTCACTGTCTGATTTATTTCACTTAACATGATGCCCTCAAGGTTCATCCATGGGGTTGTGAATGGGACGATTTCATCTTTTTTATGGCTGAAGAGTATTCCACTGTATATATATACCACATCTTCTTTATCCAATCATCTGTCAATGGGCTTTTGGGTTGCTTCCACATCTTGGCTATTGTGAATCATGCTGCAGTGAACGTAGGAGTGCATAAGTCTCTTTGGATTGCTGATTTCCGGTTCTTTGGGTAAATATACAGTAGTGAGATATATGGGTCATATGATATTTTTATTTTTAATTTATTTTTATTTTTTTGAGAAAGATTAACCCTGAGCTAACATTTGTTGCCAATCTTCCTCTTTTTTGCTGAGGAAACTGGCCCTGAGCTAACATCTTTGCCCATCTTCCTCTACTTTATATGTGGGACACCTACCACAGCATGGCTTGCCAAGCAGTACTATATCTGCACCTGGGATCCAAACTGGCGAACCCCAGGCAGCCAAAGCTGAACGTGCAAACTTAACTGCTGCGCCACTGGGCTGGCCCCTAATTTTTAATTTTTTGAGAAATATCCACACTGTTTTCCATAGTGGCTGCACCAGTTTGCATTCCCACCAGCAGTGGATGAGGGTTCCATTTGCTCCACAACTTCTCCAACATTTGTTGTTTTTTGTCTTGGTGATTATAGCCATTCTAATGAGTGTAAGATGGTATGTAAGTGTAGTTTTGATTTGCGTTTCCCTGATGATTAGTGATGTTGAGCATCTTTTCATGTGCCTATTGGCCATCTGTATATCTTCTTTGGGAAAATATCTGTTCATATCTTCTGCCCACTTTTTGATTGAGTTCTTTGTTTTTTTTGTGCTCATTTATGTGAACTCTATATATCATGGAGATTAACCCCTTATAAGATATATAATTTGCAAATATTTTCTCTCAGTTTGTGGGTTGTTTTTTCATTTTGATCTTGGTTTCCTTTGCCTTCCAGAAGCTCTTTAGTCTGATGAAGTCCCACTTGTTTAGCTTTTCTTTTGTTTCCCTTGTCTGAGTAGACACGGTATTGAAAAAGATCTTTTTAAGTCTGGTATGAAAAAGTGGACTGCCTATATCGTCTTCCAGAAGTTTTATGGTTTCAGGTCTTACCTTCAAGTATTTGGTCCATTTTGAGTCTATTTTTTGTGCATGGGGAAAGATAATGTTCTACTTTCATTCTTTTGCATATGGCTGTCCAGTTTTCCCAGCAGCATTTATTAAGGAGGCTTTCCTTACTCCAGTGTATATTCTTGGCTCCTTTGTCAAAGATTAGCTGTCCATAGACGTGTGGTTTTATTTCTGGGCTTTCAGTTCTGTTCCATTGATCTATGTCTGTTCTTGTACCAGTACCATGCTGTTTTGATTACTACAGCTTTGTAATATATTTTGAAGTCAGGGATTGCAAGGCCACCAGGTTTGTTCTTGTTTTTCAGTCTTGCTTTGGCTATTCGGGGTCTTTTGTTGCCCAAGATGAATTTTAAGATTCTTTGTTCTATTTCTGTGAAGAATGTCATTGGGATTCTGATTGGGATTGCATTGAATCTATAGTGTACCATTTTTTTAAAGAATTTTGTCACATCTCTCCCCCATGATCTGTCTGACAAAAGCTCATTTGTCTGTGAAAATCCAGCTCAGGTGTCACCTCCTTCAAGCATGCTTTGCAGAATTGGACAGAGAGAATGAAGTCCTCCTTCTTCTTTGATGCTTTTATAAATGATGTACTTTTCTATTGTTGCCCTTGTAATACTGTATTTTATTTATTTCTCCTATTAGACTATGATTTTCTTCATTATGTTCATGTCAGAATCTTTGTTGCTCTTACAGTGCCCATAGAAGGCATTTAATAAGTATTTGTTTAATGAATGAATAGAAACTTAAAAAAAATATGTTGATCACTAGTTACATACCAGCACTGTGGCTACCATAGTGATCAGTAGTGATTAAAAGAGTTACGATGTCTTTTTCTAGAACTTTCAATCTGTTGGTGGGGGGGACCATACAAAGAAAATGCCATTTACAGCTTGATATGAGCGACATATATCTATATGTATGGAGGCACATGGGATGAACATGCCTCCTATGTAAAAATATTTGGATATTATATATTTCCATCTTAAAAGTAATGATATTATTCAGAAAGCAATGAATTTGAAAGCTAAAAGGGGAAAATGGCTAGGACTGTGGATGACACTGAAATCTGAATGTTAAGCTTTGTGGTTTTGAGTGTGTACTGTATCAGCTATGTTAATATTGAAAAATATTTTGAATCCAACTTTATAACAATACGTCTTTTGTAATGTGAACTGGGCCAATGATTCTAGCACAGTGTAGGGTTGAGACAGTCAAGACACGATTGTCTCATTATCTGTACTCAGGATGTACATGATTTTTTTTGTTCTGGCCAGTTATTTAGAAAACCCTTAAAAACGGTTTACATTTTAAGGATTTCATTTTTTCAAAATGGGAGCATTTTTTAATGAAATGATTCAGTAGCATAGTAAAGATCAAAGGTCATATAATATGACAGTCAGGATGCTTCTGTCACAGTCTTTCCTCCCAACACACTACAAAGTAATTGTAGCTCACTGTACCTTGGTTATCTTGCTTCCTGAAAAACTGATTTATACTCTCTGGAATAGAGAAATGTTTCTTTATGAGTCCGTCAGTAATTATTATTCATTTAAAAATTAAGTGTATGTAATTAGCTGTGCATGTGTGTATGTGTGTGTGCGTGTGTATAATTTGTATATTTCAGCACTATTTGCTATGAGTGGACATAAAATGTGACTAAAATCCCTTCTAATCAAAATTACATCTGAGAACACTTCTTAAGAGCAGTAATGAACATCTGGGTTTTTATCTTTTAACTCAGTCTATTTGATACAGTCTGCTTAATATGGTGTGTTTCATGACTTGTAAGTAGAAATGGAGTTGTGAATTGCTACTTTCAGTTGATTGTGTTCCTCACGTAAGTTACTAGAGTGGAAAAAATATGACTTGATGTACATGTGTTTGCAACACTTCAGAGTAAGTTCTCAAGGTGGAGATAGACAAATTTTAGTCATGATTACTACTATCTTTAAGGGTTGTTTTTTCTCATATTGGTATTTTATAGAGATTATTTTCAAAATTAGGTGATATGTTAAACTATAAAAATAAACAAATAAACAATATGACAAGTTATTTACGTGTGAATTCTAAAAAATATAGTATGTGAATTCTAAAAAAAATAGCATAATACAATGAAATATGTCAGCTGAAAAAAAATCTAAAAAATTAAGGGATTTCAATTCCTCGAGATTATCTTGTTTGTCATTTGGTTTTACTTAAACTGCATCTTGTACAAGTGTGTTGACATGGGTTCTGATTACTTTTTAGACTACAAAAGGAATTTTTCAATTTAGATAAATGGTTTCCTGTTAAAAGGTAAATGTAGAGTAACAGATTGCATATAACTACATCCCATAAATAACTCACGGCTGTACCTTCTCTTTTATTTAATTTTCTGTATAATGACATGTTGATGAAATGCAAATAAAGTAATGGGGACCTGATGGCATTATATTATTTGGAAAACATTAAGCTCTTTTCACTGACAAAGATCACAGAAGTAGCTGAATTGTAGCTATAAAGAAATGTGACTGATGTTTTTTATTAAATCACTTAATCTAATGCAGGATCCTCATGTCAAAATACTTAACTAGAATGATTTCCATTGCTCAATTTTGAAACTCAAATTTCGAAACTGTCTTCAAAGTCATTTTATTTCTCTGGTGGAGTACTCCTTAATGATTTCAATAAATAGTGAGACTAACCCTTTTACTAGATAGCTGAATCTTTTTAAAACAGCATTTTAGTAAGGTACCTAAGGACTGAAACTCTATCATGCCCCATTACAGTAAGGCAGTGCTCAAACGTCACATTCATGGGACTAATCCTGCTATTTCTTATCTAGAAATGCCTTTGTCTTCAATGTGTTGCAAATGTTTTAGTTTTTAGAAACACCTGAAAGTCATGTTAGTTCCAAGTTTTTGACATTGGGGATTGAACAAGCCAAACATTCCAATTTTACTTGAGAAAGAAAAGTCTGACAAGAAGTAATGAGATATATTATGTTGGGTGTCTCATAAATTTTTAAGTAGAGCTTTCAAAAGCACATTGGAACCCTGATTTTCAATGAGTGGGTCACTTGAGAATCTTCAGGTAAGTAGGGAGTGGAGGTAATGTAATTAAAAAATCATAGTCAATGTTATAACATAATTTTTATTTGAAAATGAAGCATCTCCATTATTTGCATAATGGAATTGAGAAAGAAACGTTTCTTAAAATATTCCTGCCAAGGTTAAATCTTCAGGAGATCAATTAAGAACACATACACATCAGTGTATGGCACACATTTATTAGATATTTATAATACACATGGAGCAGATAAGGCAAATTTAAGCTGCTTTTCATTTGTATACCATAAACATAATAAATTATTTATGCTTAAGTTAAGGATATATCTCATTTAAAAATAAAGTTTGAGACCACTTCCACTCTGCTTAGGATGTAGAAAGTCTCAATAGAGCATCGGTCCCAACTTTAAAGTGAGAACAAGCTGGATAACATAGAAAGTCACATTTTTAAAAAGCCCCTCAGAAATCTGAGGTTGTAAAGATAACTAGTGAACTGAAATTCAGAAAGTAATGAACACCCCCTAGGAAAGAAGAGACCAATGGCTCCATCCATCCTTGGCAGAGCAATGGGAGGGGGAGGAAGCTGCTGATGTGTGAGAAAGAAGAAAAGAGTTGACCTTGTGATGAATTTGTAAAGGCTGAGTATGGGATGGCACGATCATTTAGATACCCAGGAGCCTTGGAGAAAAATTGACCCTACCCACACCTCTTTTCCAAGGTCCTTCACCAATTGCTCATAAGAAACTCTGAAGTCAGAGCAGAAAAACTGAGAGAAAACCATTCTGAGGTGTAGGGGCACCAGGCTTGCTGAAGACAGACGGAGAATTGAGAGAAACCCAATAGGCACTGCAAGCGTTACACTGAGAGCAGATAGTGATATCTGCAGCTGAAGGTGGAGACAGAAGAAAAACCCCTTCTGAGATGCAGGTTCATAGGGCCTGCTAAAAGCTGAGAAAGGGCAGGAAACCTGAGACAAATGCTCCAGGCACTAAGACCCCAAGATATGATAAAAGAAAGACTTGTTTCTGCTATCAAATCATTTGAAGCCTGTGGTGAACTGAGTCTAAGTAAATCAACAGCAAAAACCTAGACTCAGGACATGTTAAGGGTTATATTGATGCCTGTGGACAGAGAGACGGAGACATGCTCTCTTTTCTAGGCATAAACGTAATTTACTTCAGTCTCTACTATTCTTTAGCCCACTACATCTGATAGTCAATTAAAACTTCTGAAAAGTAAAAAAAGAATTATAACTGATATGCTAAGAAAAGAGAAAATATATAACCCTTTAAAATGCTCAATTAAAACCAAGAAAGGCCAAAAAAGAGTAGAAGACAAAAATATGAACAAAGAACAAAGGCAACAAATAGAAAACAGTAACAAATATGATAGATATTAGTCCAACTATATTAATAATCACTTTGAATATCAATGGTCTAAATTCACAAATTAAATGACAGAGATTGTCTGAGTGGATCACAAAACATGAACTAAATGTATGTTGCCTACAAGAAACTCACTTTAAATATAAAGATACATGTAGATTCAAAGTAAATGGATGGAGAAAAAATATACCATGTTAACACAATCAAAAGAAAGCAGGAGTAGCTATATTGTATCAGAAAGAGCAGACTTCAAAGTCAGGAAAGTTGTCGGGGTAAACATGGGCATTATATAACAAGGAGTCAATTTTCTAAGAAGACATAATTCTCAACATGTATGCACTAACAACAGAACATCAAACTACATGAGGCAAAAAATAATAGAAGTGCAAGGAGAGATAGATGAATCCACTATCATGGTTAGAGACTTAAATAACCCTCTCTCAGAAATACACAGATATAGTAGGCAGAAAATCAGTAAGGACCTCATTGAACTCAACAATACCATCAATCAACTGGATATAATGGACATCATATCTATAGACTACTTCATCTAATGGTAGCAGAATACACATTTTTCTCAAACTCATATGGAAAACTCAACAAGATAGACACATTCTGGGCCATAAAACACACCTTAATACATTTCAAAGAATAGAAATCATGCAATATCTGCTCTCAGACCACAGTGGAATTAAACTGGAAATCCATAACAGAAAGATAACTGGAAAAACTCCAAATACATAGACATTAATCAACATGGTTCTAAATAACACATAGGTCATAGAAGAAATCTAAAGAGAAATTTTAAAAAATATTTTGAACTAAGTGAAAATGAAAACAATCAAAATTTATGTCATGCAGCAAAAACAGTTCTTAGAAGGAAATTTATAGCATTGAATATATATACTAGAAAAGCAGAAAGACCTAAAATCAATCATCTAAGTTTCGACCTCAGAAAACTAGAAAAAGCAGAGCAAATTAAATCCAATGTAAGCAGAAGAAAAGCAATAATAAGAATTAGAGTAGAAATCAATGAAATTGAAAACAGGAAATTAATAGAGAAAATCAAAACCAAAAGCTGGTTCTTTGAAAAGATCAACAAAAATCATTAAGCCTATAGTCAGGCGGCTAGCTAAGAAAAAAAATGAGGGAACACAAATTACTAACATCAGAGATGACAGAGGGGACATTACTACAGATCCCATGAAAATTAAAGGGATTAGAAAGGAATACTATGAACAATTCTCTGTCTACAAATTTAATAACCTAGATGCAATGGACCAATTCATTGAAAAACACCATCTGCCAAAACTCGCACAAGAAGAAATAGATGATCAGAATAGTCCTATGCCTATTAAAGTAATTGAATAAATAATTAATAACTTTCCAGAACAGAAAGCACCAGGCCCAGATGGGTTCACTGGTGAATTCTATGAAACACTTAAGGAAGAAATTATACCTCTTCTGTATGACCTCTTTGAGAGGCTGGAAGCAAAGAGAAGATTTCATAACTCATTCTACAAGGCCAGCATTATCCTAATACCAAAGCCAGACAAAGACATTATGAGAAAAAAAACTGCAGACCAATATCTCTCAGGTACATAGATGCAAAAATCCTCAACAAATTATTAGCAAATTGAGTCCAAAAAGAGTATAAACAGAATTATACACTATGACCAAGTGGGGATTTATCCCAGGTGTTCAAGTCTGGTTCGACATTTGAAAATTAATTAATGCAATCACATCAACATACTAAAACATATAAATCACATGATCATATCAATAGACACAGAAAAAACATTTGACAAAATCCGTCAGCCATTCATGGTGAAAACTCTCTGCATGATATAAACTAGAAATATAGAATAGAGAGGAACTTTCTCAACCTGATAAAGATTTCCTACCAAAAACCTACAGCTAACATCATACTTAATGATGAGAGACTAGAGGCCTTGCAAAAATTAGACTAGAAACTAGTACAAAAAGTCAAAAAATGGAAATAAAAGCTATACAGATTAGGAAGGAAGACACAAAACTGTCTTTGTTCACAGATGACACTACCATCTATGTAGAAAATGCAAAGGAATGGACCAAAAAAATGAAGTGATTACAACAAGGTTGCAGGATGCAAGGTTAATGTACAAAAGTCAATTGTTTTCCTATGTACCAACAATGAAAAAGTAGAATGAAATTAAAAACACAATACCACTTACATTAGTGCCCTCAAATGAAATACTTAGATATAAACCTAACATAATATGGACAAGATCTATATGAGGAAAACGGCAAAACTTTGATGAATGAAATCAAAGAGGAACTAAATAAATGGGGAGACATTCCATGTTCACAGATAAGATGACTCAATCTTGTCATTATGTCAGTTCTTCCCAACTTGATCTATAAATTCAATGCAATCTCAATAAAAGTTGCAGCAAGCTATTTTATGGATATCAACAAACTGATTCTAAAGTATATATGGAGAGGCAAAAGAGCCAGAATAGCTAACACAATATTCAATAAGAATAATGTTGGAGGACTGACACTACTCAAGCTCTAGACTTACCATAAAGCTACAGAAATCAACTAGCATGGTTTGGGAGAAAAAGAGAGGGAGAAATAGAACAATGGAACAGAATACAGCACCCAGAAATAGATCCATTTAATATAGTCCGCTGATCTTTGAAAAAGCAGTAAAGGCAAAACAATGGAGAAAAGATAGACTTTTCAGCATATGGTGCTGGAACAACTGGATATCCACATGCAAAAGAATGAATCTAGATACAGACCTTCACAAATATTAACTCAAAAATAGATCATTGACCTAAATGGAAAACACAAAACTATAAAACCCCTGGAGATAACATAGGAGAAAACCTTAATGACCCTGGGTATGGTGATGACTTTTTAGATACAACATCAAAGACATGATCCACGAAAGAAATGACTGATAAGCTGGACTTTGTTAAAGTTAAAACTTCCGCTCTGCTAAAGACAATATCCAAAGAATTAGAGCACAAACTAGAGACTAGGAGAAAATATTTGCAAAAGGCACATCTGATAAAGAATTGTATCCAAAATATAAAAAGAACTCTTAAAACTCAACAGTAAGAAGACAAACAACCCAATTAAAAAATTGACCAAAGACCTTTACAGACATCTCACCAAAGAAGAAATACAGATAGCAAATAAGCATATGAAAAGATGCTCCACATCATCTATCATCAGGGAAATGTGAGTTAAAGCAATAATAGGATACATCTACTCATCTATTAGAACGGCCAAAATCTGGAACACTGACAACACCAAATGCTGACAAGGATATGGAGCAGCAGGAACTTTGACACATTGCTGGTGGATATGCAAAATGGTACAGCCACTTTGGAAGATAGTTTGGCGATTTCTTACAAAACTAAACATACTCTTACTATAGGATCTAGCAATCGTGGCCCTTGGTATTTACTCAAAGGAGTTGAAACCTTATATGTACACAAAACCCTGCACATGGATGTTTATGCAGCTTTTATTTATAATTACCAAAATTTGGAAGCAACTAAGATGTCTGTCAGTAGATGAGTGAATAAACAGTAGTACGTCCAGACAATGGATTATTATTCAGCCCTTAAAAGAACTGAGCTTTCAAGCCATGAAAACACACGGAGGAAGCTTAAATGAATATTACTAAGTGAAAGAAGCCAAGCTGAAAAGGCTAAATACTATAATATTCCAACTATATAACATTCTGGAAATGACAAAACAATGGAGATAGGAAAAAGATCATTGTTTACAAAGATGGCACTGGTGGAGAGATGAATATGCGAGAGCACAGATGATTTTTAGGGTAGTTAAACTGTGTGTGTTCATACACTTGAGTACTACTCAGCAATAAAAAGAAACAAACTATTGGCACATGGGAAAACATGGATGGAGCTCAAACAAAGTTATGCTCAGTGAATGAAGCCAGACACAAAAGACTTCACACATTCACATGAAGTTTTAAAACAGGCAAAGTTCATCTACGGTGATAGAGAAGAGAACAATGGTTGCTCCTGGCAGTGGGAGAGTGGGGAGGAGAATGGTGAGATAGATTGAGAAATGACATGTGGCAGCTTTCTAACATGATGGAAATATTTTATGTTTTGCTAGGAGGTTAGGTTGCACTGGTATATGTGTTTATCAAAACTGACCAAACTTTAAATCTGTTCTTTTCACTGTTTCTAAGTTATACTTTAATGTAAAAAAGTAAACTTTGATTTTCTAATAACTAACATTGAGTCTCAAAAGGTACACTATTTTCTATCTTATGTTTCATCTGTAACTTGAGATGACATGTATCGGCATGATGGAAATGAAGGCACTGTCAAAGGAAGGAAGCTGTCCTCGAGTATCATAAAATGATGTCAGGTATCAGGCTGCAGATATAGTTATATAAAGAAGTTAAATTTCAGTTATCGAGTCTCAGATATACCTCAGTGTCTAGAATATTTCACACTCACCAGTTAACACACAGATTTATTGATCTGCAAGTGAGACAGTGACAGCTTTTTGAAGATCTTTGCCCAAAAAAATGATGATTAATTCAAATCCAGATTCATATATATTACAAAAGATAGAGTCAAAATTCCTCAACAAGTTTTATGTTTATAAACACTGAGCAGTGATACATGTGGCCTTTCTGATTTGAATAAAAATCATAAAAATGTATTTTTACTTATTTTACTGATGATTTTTTTCAGAAAGTGCAATTCACTAAAGTACATGAAATTAAACGGTAATAAAACATACCAGTAATCTCTAAAGGCTGTGAAAGTTTGTTTAATATAGTCCTCTTAATCATTAGGGGAAAAAAATCACAGCATTTGAGAAATTCTTGTGAAAGCTTGCATTCTGAGAACTTTGCCAAAACATGACTTGGAGAGGAAACTGAAATGATATTTTAGAATATTTCCTTATCCAAATATATAGTCAAAGCTGAACAGACGACTTAAGCAAGAATATTAAATTCCCAGTTTCCCAAAGATCAAATTATTGTTCTCATTCTCTATTGGCTGTCATAGAGGAAATTTATGCTTAACCTTTACTTCTGCTCAATTTGTGCCTAAAACTACCATAAGGAAAAAAATACTGCTTTCTTAGCATTTGGAGCTCTTCATTATCCTCGAAGCTGGATGAACATTCTCCATTGTGAGTGTGCTGAAATGTAGCTGCAGTAGGGGACGGGCTGGGCAGTGAGTAGCAGCAGCAATGTAATATTGGTCCAGCAACTCTCTCTACTTTATGATTTGGGGGATGCACTTAATTGTTCATCTCCAATCATCGACCTTCAAAACTATGTTCATCCATCTATGAAATATCCTTAACCTCATTATTAAGGAACTCCATAAAGCAAAAATTGTCTGTTACATATCAGATCATTTTCCTTGCATTGTATGGATATGAATGCTGGTCATAGAGCCCTGTAGATCCATACTGAGGATTGTTGCTTACAAAAGGAAATTATACTTGACCATCTTCAAGCAGTACTGTTTGCAGTTTTCCCAATTTTAGTATAGCAAGGATAACACAAATTTTCAAATCTTCAAAAATGAAAAAATTCAGTGGCTATTAGCATATTTAGCTGATAGATGTGAGGTTACGAAAATATTGTGTTCCCATAGGGCTGACTCCAACGTTATTCTTCATAATATACTGCAAATATTTATAACCAAAGATAATTTTGGATACTATAGATTAGTAACAAAATTGCGTTTTTAATTTCTTAAGTTGATAAAGTTCTCAAAAACCAGGATGGTGAACATAATTTCATAAAAGCTAAACCACCTGGTCTGAGGGATGGAATGTTATCATTCTTGCCAGTGTTTACTTGTTGCCAACAGATTCTCCAGAGAAGCTTTTGGAAAACCAGAAATAACCTCAAGAAAATTATTTTGGAGAATTTTGGGGTAAAATCTCTCCACTTTGAAACAAGTGAGCAGTCTTCTGTATATACTGCTACACATTTGCGAAGTTGATCAGTTTGCATTTTTGGAAAAAAAACCTTAAAGCAACTAACTCAGTCCTTGTGCTCTGTCTTCCACAGTATCCCAAATAATGGGATATGTTTTGCATGTGTGACATAAAATATTACTGTCTTAAGATAGAAACACAACAAAAATGCAGCCCTGGTTACTGCTATTCTATATAACTTTAGGAGTTATGACAAGTGGTGTCTTCAGGATCAACAATATTAAATTATTTTGAAAATAACAATAGCACACACACATATGCTCTTACTATATATGTACACACATATATATCTTTATATATTGTATTATATATTTATGATATAGATAAATAGGTATGTAGATCGATAGATAATTATTAGAATATTTTTTAAAACACATTTTTTTCTTCCCAAGATAAAAAAAAATAATGAAGACAGGAAAACGAGACTGTTGGGGTAATTGGGTGACTTTGAGAGGCATTAGGCAACATGCTTAGAGTCATAGAGCCTTTAGCAAGAGAGGAAATGAGAGTCTGGTTTCCCTGTTACCCAGACCCCAGTTGTTGTAACCACATAGCCAGATTACCATTATACACATAGTCTGAATAATCTATAATTTCCATTTTGAAATTTCTTTTTAACCTGAGACATTTTTTAAAAGAATACCTTTACATTTTCAGTGGTTATATCCTTTTTCTATCATTTTGTTGTCAATATTGTGTTTTATTGACTTGTGATTTTAAAAAAGCCACTATAAATTCTACATACTGAAATGTATTGAGTTATTATGTATTACTCAAAATATATATTAAGGATTACACATGCAAGCATATGACTGTTAAAATTAACCTTGTTAAATAAATTACTCAGGTCCTCTATATTCTTACTGTTTAACTTATTTGGTTTGTGTAGTTGATTGGCTCTGCAGCATCCATTCTTACTTTTTCTTACCAATTATTTTTTCATGGGGAAGTCACCTCACACCCATTCTCCTTCAAGTAGTTTGGGTGAAATTGACCCTATTCCTGTCGTCACCTGCAGATCATGGGTCATAAGTGGCTTAGGCCTAGGAGAGAGAGAGAGACAGAACCCTGGGGTCATGAAGCAGCTACTAGAAGAGAACTCTGTCTGATGCTGGATAGTTTGTTGAAAAAAATCTGAGACCTATAGTAGATGCAATTATCTTTTGGCAAAGACGGGAGATCCTGGAGCTGGTTGAGGGGCCACCATTTGGAGCCTGAAGATGAAACTTTAGTCAACATGAAAGATCACATAGAAAAACAGAGAAGCATCATGTCATTCGGTCCTGCTATTTGCTCTTTAGATTTTTTTAAATTTTAACCATTGTGATTTTCGTTTCAAAGACTTGATTACTTCTTTTTTCATAACAGTCTGTTTTTATTAAATGGATGTGATAGCCCTTTGAATTTCTCTGAGGATAGTAATATTACTCATTTTAAAGTTCTCTTCTACCTTTTCGGATCAACATTTTCATTTTGAATTAGTTCAGAATGGTATGGATTTTTTTGAGGAAGATTAGCCCTGAGCTAACGTCTGCTGCCAATCTTCCTCTTTTTGCTGAGGAAGACTGGCCCTGAGCTAACGTCCATGCCCATTTTCCTCTACTTTATGTGGGATGCCTGCCACAGCATGGCTTGACAAGTGGTGTGTAGGTCGGCGCTGGGGATCCAAACAGGTGAACCCCAGGCCGCTGAAGCGGAACGTGGGAATTTAACTGCTGAGCCACCGGACTGGCCCCAGAACGGTACGGATTTTCCTCAGATACTTGGCAATCTTGAGTCTATTCATATTTATAATACTATTAACTGGATGCTGTTTCCCTAACACAAATAAAACCCTCTCTTCCCCTGGAAAGGAATGGTCACAGAAAGTACTAGCTCCAGTGTTTGGGTGCAGAAAGTGCTTGTCCTTTGGTGTCCAGAGGGTTTGCCATCTTGGTGGTCTCTTGTCCACCATGATGACTGCCTGGAGGCGCTGCCCTACTCTCTTCTTACTCCCGTCTTAATTCTGAGAGTTTGCTTCCACAAATATCAATTTCTTTAGCAAGCTCTAACGATAGTTTTTTCTTGGAAGCAAATGTTATAACCAGAAATTGCGATTGGGATCATTGGAACAAATATTCCGCAGCCTTTAAATTAATTATCATGCCTACTGCTAGACAGCTGACTGCTATTCCAAGACTCTGATCTGGATCTGTTCCTGATCATGGGGTTATTCTTTGGTTCTGTTGGGTTGATTTATTTTTTCAGCGATCTTCTTCTCTCAGTTTCATGATTGATTTATTCCCAATTATTCTCTACTTTCTAGAAATTCTTCAATTTCAGGTCTATAGACAGTAGCATTTCTGTGATATCATAGATTTATTCTTATTTGTATATTCTTTCATTTTAATGGGCTGTATCAAAAGAAGCAAGGTAAAGGTTTGTGCTTAGCCGTTTTGGAATAGAAAAGCTTCCAGATAGTCTATTCACTACTATTGTCAGTAATTATTTTTATCCTGTTTAATATCCTTTTCTACTAGAAAAGTAAGATCTTAAATTCCTGTGACTTCCTAAACTAAAGGTAATTTAAAAAAATAGAATTATCTAATAGTTTTCAACTCATTGCCAATAGAGCCTGAATTCTTGGTCAGCCTTTTGCTGTTCAGTGACTAACAAGTAATACTTAGCGCATATATTCTCCCATGGGTTCCATCTGTAGGTCAACAAGGAAACCAAATAGTCATTTTCAGCTAAGAGTTGTTGTCAATCTTCTTTACCCAGGGAGTTGAAGAATTTTAAATTTGGGATTCTAGGAAAGGAAGGTAATCAAAACTGGCAACTGTCAAGCTCGCCCTCCACACCTCTTCAAATTAGAATGAAATATGGAGAAAGAACTGTGGTTATGATAGTAGGTGTGAAAGTGAGGTGCGACATTTTGCTTCTCTACTTCTCACTCGTGGACCATCACCTCCTCCTGGTCCACCAAGTCTTAGCTGAGGGGCACGTTCACTCCCTTCTCCTCATAAAACTGTGGGAAATCTCTGCTCTGAGAAATACAATGGAAAATATTTTGTTTAGAAATCAGAACTTCTCAAGGCTTGTCAATCTTAATTTTCGCTACCAATTAGGCTTTCTATCTCTAAGGATAAAAAGAAAATAAATATTGCCTTACTGAAACTGGTACAAGCTTTCATTTATAGTCAGATGATTAACTCCCTGCATGACTAATGAACATAAAGTGCAAGGCCTAATGCTGTTTTGGCTATATTAGAACATTTCAGTTTATGAGGGGGAAGAGGCTGAATAAACTGACATAATATAGCTACTGATTTCCAGGAATATCACTGTATAGTAAGGACGAGGAGATAAAAGCAATCTATGTGCAGTAATGCATTCAAAATGATTTCCTTTGTTTCTAACAGAGACACTGCTTTTATGAGACAACCACTGGTTCCAACACTAGGATTATATGGTTTGGAATGACATCTTATCTAATTTGTGTTAATTTAGCCACTGGAAAGAAGGTTAATAGAAGATAGGATTATAATAATGTAATAGCCCAGTGTGGGGTTTATTTTACAAAAGTAAATTCACTAGCATAATAAATTGTCCAAAAAAGAAAAAGAACCAGTGACATGAGTACTTGAGGACATAGTGTGGTGTGAAGCCATTCAGTAAGAGGAATGCAATTGAAATGTTCTTCTCTACTAAGAGAAGGTAATTTTCCAAAGCAGTAATACACCTGATGACATTTTTAATAACAAAGACAGTGAAATTTGGTGGTTGTGGCTAGTTGTTTTAGTTTAAATTAAGGACAAGGATGTAGATTTGATTCCCAAGCAGACATCTTAATTGGGCACTGGTTTATGACAACAAACTGTCATTATGCTCCACATCAGTGTCCTCAGAAACATGAGCCCATGATCACAAAGTGGTCTAGAACTTATCAATAGAAACAACTGAAAGCATGGGGGTTTGAGGGTTTGGAAATACTGCAATAGTTTGTTTTCCAAGGGTCAGAACATTCAACTCAATTAGCTCTGCAGGGAGGGTTTCTATATTTACCCCCATTTCCACTGTTGCAACTTTAATATTTTAGAGAAAATGAAACCAAAGTGTATGTTTAAGAAATTATTAAACTGGGGAGCCAGCCTGGTGGTGTAGTGGTTAAGTTTGCATACTCTGATTTGGTGGCCTGAGGTTTGCCGGTTCAGGTCCTGGTCATGGACATACACCCTGCTCCTCAGGCCATGCTGTGGTGGCATCCCTCATAGAAGAACTAAAAGGACTTGCAACTAGGATATACAACTACTGGGGCTTTAGGAAGGAAAAAAAAAAAAAAGAAATTACTAAACTAGATAGCAGTGAGGTGGCTGGCCACTTCACAATTTGTTTTTAACATTTTTTGCTGCTTTAATTTATTAACTCTGGTCTTCGGAGGGAGCTCACAATTTTAGACCAGTGAAAAAACATAAGGAAGAAAAAAAGATTCAAATTGATACCATGACAGCCGTTAGTGTCTAATAGGGATTGACAGAATTAAACAGCAATCTCTGTTAGCCAAGCTCTCATTGATGACTCGTCAAGGTCACTTCACACTTCTGCTTTAGATGGAGAGGTAAATAGAGAGCCAAGGAAAAATGACAATAAGATCCAAAGAAAAGTGACACCTCTTTATGACAGAGGCTCCTGAGCTGGGGAGTACAATAATCACTCAGAAAAGATATGGAGACCTTTCAGCTACTGACAAAGGTGGGCACAGTCTGATTATTAACGCACAGAAAGAAACTTCTTTCTTCTTTATGTTATGCATCGGATTCTTTCACTCATAGATATCTGTTTTAAATATATAGTAAAGTTTTAAGTTAAATTACAGTGGCTTAGAAATAACAGTTCTTCTCCACCAAATTTATTTTTTCCTTCCATTTATTTCATATATTATGCCTTTCAATAATTTCAATCATGTTTAGTCAAGTTTGTATTTTTTCTTCAATTATTATTTCACAAATACTTTCCATATCTCTTTAATTTTGTATTTTTCGGAGTGAATATTTTTAGTAGTTGCACAGTTTTGATTTGATTAATGTGTGAAAATTGAAGCCATCCCCCTCCCATTGGACCTTAAATTATTTTCAGATTCTTACTAATAAAATGTAAGAGCAGGCAACTTCATGTGCTTCTATTCTGCTTGAATTATTTCCTTATGATAAATTTCTAGAAGAGGAATTTACTATGTTTGTGAAGAATTCTATCACTCAACCTGGTAGCAAAATTTCCCTACCATTTGTTAAAAGTTAATATCTGGGGCTGGCCCGGTGGCGCAGCGGTTAAGTGCTCACGTTCCGCTTCAGTGGCCCGGGGTTTGCCGGTTCGGATCCGGGGTGCGGACATGGCACCACTTGGCAGGCCATGCTGTGGTAGGCGTCCCACATATAAAGTAGAGGAAGGTGGGCACAGATGTTAGCTCAGGGCCAGTCTTCTTCAGCAAGAAGAGGAGGATTGGCAGCAGTTAGCTCAGGGCTAATCTTCCTCAAAAAAAAACAACAATGTCTATGTATGCACTCTGAGACTTTGTATTAAGTATAGAGTTTAGTTCCCTTAACAAAAAGTTCCTTCAGTTACACGTATTAAGAATATTTTCATTCTAAGAGCTTTAGTGGTGCGATGGGAAATCTGAATATGATTAATGTATAAACTTTATTTCCATGAACCTCATCACCTAAAATTGATGAAAAACATGAAAATAAATAATAATTATAAAACACAGGAACATGTAATGAGTGCCATAGTGTTATGAATAAAGGGCCAGGAGAATTTAGATAAGAGAGATCGTATTTTTCAACTATAGAGAGTCAGGGTTGCATTTTTGAACAGCTGCCATTTGAAAAGTGAATTTAGCACATAGACATGAAGTCTCTATTAAGTTCACCACAGATAGTGGGTACTAGCTATGTGTTACAGTATGCTCAGGAAGAATTTTCATATTATCCCAGAATTGCGGTGAGGCCCAAAGTGAGATCAAGAACTTCACATTCTGAAGAAGTTCACCAATAAAATACTTCCTTGCAAAAGTTTCAAAGAGGCAGCAGGACCAGACCTCTATCTTCACCATCACTTTGTTCCTCTATCTTTCTTCCTTTTCAGGCCACACACAAGCAGAAGATTGCAAGGCTAAAGGGAGTTGTTGGCTAGGAATAAGTGATATGCTCTGTCTAAGATATGCAAGGGGATGGCTTCCAAGAGAATCACTCTTTGAGTTGGGGGTGTGTGCAAGAAGGGGCTGTTGGCTTCTTATCTCCGTGTTAAATTTAGGCTTAGCAGATTTCCAGATCTGCTCCTCTGACTGTATAATATTTTTTTTATTGAGATATAATTGTCACATAATGTGTAAGTTTAAGGTGTGTAACATGTTGATTTGATACATTTGTATATTGCAATAGATTACCCCGGTCCTGTTACTAACATCTCTATCACTTCACATAAATATTATTTCTTTTTTTTCTAATAAGAACAATGAAGATCTAGTCTCTTAGCAGCGCTGAAATTTATAATACTTTTTTATTATATAGCATTTTTATTTTTGACTGCAATCACTATGCTGTGGATTAGATCTCTAGGACTTACTTTCGTACTAGTTGCGGGTTTATACCCTTAAACAATGTTTCCTCAATCTATCTGTGTAATCATGAAGAAAATTGGAATGAGATAACAGGGTTTAGAAAGAGATTAGAAACAGCCTGCTCTCCCATGTTTGACTGTGTGAATTTCCCCTTCATCAAGAAGCCACCAGAGCAGATAACTTTCACAGGAAGGCTGTTTATTAGGCCTGGGCATCTGGACAGCAAGAAGCTCTAGAATTGATCGTGAATGGCAAGAACTAAGCCAGGGGTGGGGGTGAAAGAGATTCAGCAAGAGCAGCATCTCCCATGAGAGTGAATCATACAGTGGCAAGGCTCTCCAAAGAACCCAAATACGTGCCTCATAAGAGATTCAACATTTTGATACCAGCCACACAGAAAGCCCTGATGGTCAGTCAGCATTGGCTAGAGAAGCAGCAACAACCTATAAGCAGAAGGCTGTGGCCTCATTCACTTGGGAAAGAGATGTTGTCCTCTTCTCCCTACCACCATCCCACCCTGCAACACTGAAGAAGCTAGAAGACAGAGGAGGAGAGGTGTGTTAAGAGCAACCACACTTGATTCTCCACTCCCTCCACTCTAAAGTCTAAACCATGGTCAGAGCAAGAGAAGAGCTTTGAATTATGTGAGACTTGATTTTTAAACTGGATTCAACATTTTACTAATTAAAAGGAGCAGGAAATTTTGGATTGTTTTCATATGTCCAGAAGAATGGGAATTTGACATAGTAGCTTTTTTAAAAAAGCAACTGCATTTATTTTAAGTCCAAGTTTGTTTCTCAAAAAACTGAGATCCTTTGGTTTACTCTTTGTGAAAAGAGATATACTTAGGGGCCGGCTCCATGGCTGAGTGGTTAAGTTCGCGCGCTCCACTGTGGCGGCCTATGGTTCGGATCCTGGGCGTGGACATGGCACCGCTCGTCAGGCCACATTGAGGCGGCGTCCAACATCCCACAACTAGCAGGACCTGCAACTAAGATATACAACTGTGTACAGTGGGGGTTTGGGGAGATAAAGCAGGAAAAAAAAAAAAAGATTGGCAACAGTTCTTAGCCCAGGTGCCAATCCTAAAAAACAAAAAAAAAAGAAAGATTGGCAGCAGTTGTTAGCCCAGGTGCCAATCTTTAAAAAAAGAAAAAAGAGATATACTTAAAGTCACACATCTGGAGGTAAAAATGAAGTTAAGGAGAATTAATAATAGGAGTTTTAAGCCATATGATTCTGATGGGGAAGATGATGATGATGTGATGGTGTATGTAATAAAAATAGCTAACGTTATTGAGTATCTGTTACATGCCAGACACAGTTCTAAAAGCTTGACATGTATTATCTCATTTAATCCTTCAAACAACCCAAAGAGGCAGATATTCTCATTAGTCTCATTTTATAGATGAGAAAACAGAGGCGTCAAAAGCTTAAGTGACTTGTGCAAGAACATAGATTCAAGAAGTGGCAGGACTCGGGGCCAGCCTGGTGGTGCAGCGGTTAAGTTCACATGTTCCACTTCTTGGTGGCCCAGGGTTTGCCAGTTTGGATCACATGTGTAGACATAGCACCGCTTGGCACGCCATGCTGTGGTAGGCATCCCAAGTATAAAGTAGAGCAAGATGGGCGTGGATGTTAGCTCAGGGCCAGTCTTCCTCAGCAAAAAGAGGAGGATTGGCAGATGTTAGCTCAGAGCTAATCTTCCTCAAAAAGAAAAAAAAAAAAAGAAGTGGCAGGACTGAAACTGGTGCTCTGATACCATAGACTTTGCTCTAAAAACTACGAAGTTTTGGTATCAATGAAGTCCACTTTATTTTCACTGCTTTTCTTGATCTCTATACTCTTCAAAGACCTACCTTAAATCCTGCATCATCCACAAAACCATTCTTTTAATTCCCTATAACCAATTTCTTTCTGAATTTGCACACCCTTTAATTTGTACAATATGTTCCAGCATTAGGGATAATGCCATTGACTTTTTTTGTACCACCACCCTGACCCCGGGCTTCCCTCTCCTTGCCAACCCTCCAGCTGCCCCTGGATAGCATGTAACACATTGTAAAGAGCATAGATAAGCTTAATTCGTAGATGCTGACTGTCTTTCCTTAATGCATTATTTGGTAGACAGCTGTAGCAAAAATATGAAAGGAAAAAACGTGAGTTTCAGTAAGAAGCACACTTCTCTTACTACCTGTTCTCACCTAACAAAATTTAAATACAATTTAGATGGTGGATATTGCTCTCATTTCAAACATTTAATACTTCTGTAAATTTATTTTTTGAACTAATTTTATGCCTAATAATCATTCTGCTTGAGTACCAGTAACCCATGCCGCATGACATCCTGGCTTCGCTGGAAAGCTGCTTTCCCTGAGAAACGGTTGGCAAGCACCAAATTTATTCTGTGCAAATTGTTTTTACAGCGGCCTGATGTTCTTCAATCTTTTCTTAAATTGAACATTGGTAAGATACAATGTAAACTGCCTTGCAGCTACATTGGATTTGCCATGCTCGCTCTCCACACTTGGAATCAGATTGATGTTTCATTTTACACAAAGGATATTTTAAATAGCTCTGAGTATACCTCCATACTACACACATAGCATATTTCCTCATTATTTTAATATTTCTTCAGTTTCTTTTTTTTTTTTTTTTAAGCAGTGATTTGATTACTCTCTTGGGTCAGGAGAACAACTCATATTTTCCATGAGCACTCAATGGCAGGTTTTCAGAGCGTACTTAGAAATCGCAGCTATGACAGGCGTCCCTGCGAGCTCATTAGAGGGTAGTTAAATCACAGAGTCCCAGTATGAATCTTTAAAAGATAACCCTAATTTATGGGAGTATTTTATCAAAATAAAAATATACCAAAGGGGAAAAATATTCATGGAAACGTTTTCTCTGAGATCTTTTTCTAGGCAGCAGTTTTCTTAGCGGTTTGCCAATAATCATCAATTCATCTCCTTAAACACATAATTTAATCTATTCAATGTGTTCTATGACAGTGCTGATGAGCTCTTAATTCTCCTCTATTTATTACAGCAAATGTAGCAGTGACCTTCATGAAACATCTATTAAGACAAAAATGTCAGTGCCATACTTTTAAAGATGGACTCAAGTGCAGAAGTTCCAAAGGTCAACGTGATATTTTGAAGTGGGTCATTCAAACATATATTAGGTTTAAAAGAATATAACTGGAATCTCTTGACAATTTGATTTAATTTTTAAAAATAAGTTATGCAAGAATGGATAAAGTTTAGAAATTATTGACAATGGTCTGATTTTACTTTTACTTGACTGTCGTGAATCCCTTAAAAGTATAAAATTTATTTCCTCATGTAAATAGTTATGTCCTGCTGATAGTGTAAGGTTGGAAGGTGGAAAATATAGTCAGTCAACTGGCACTGGCCCTCTTGTTATACATAACGTGAACTGCTTTTAAGCACTTTGGTGACAAAGAGTCACATTGTCTTAGAAAATTTAGTTGTTTGAATAAAAATCTGTTGAACTGATTACTTTTGGACTGAATTAGCTGAATTGAGTTGTGTGGATACTTTTGAATTCTTTCTGTCACAGCAGTCTCAAGATGAAATCAACTGTGAAACTAACTTAATCATAAGTTTTGAGAGCCTGCTCTGTTCAAGGTTATCTGTTAGGTCCTCTGAAGAAGAGAAATATTTAGAACACCCTATTCCTGTCTTCAAGGAGTTTACAAGCCAGTGAGTGGAATAAGAGACAAAAAATAAATTAAAAGTACATTTACTTTAACCTGTGACTCAGTAATGAGATTTTTCTGTATCACCCCAACCAAATGGCTCTCCAGTCACTCACCACCGCCAGCTAAGTGGCTGCCTCAGGGAAACCTATTCTTCTGTAAGACCGAAATATAATTGGGAAGTTCTTCACTGCACTGAACTGAAATCTGTTTCTTTGTGCTTTCTTTCCATTGGTTTTTGTTCCAGTCTTTTGAATCAAGAACAATCTAATCCCTCATTTGCAGGGTCATCTTTTAAATATCTGAAGACCCTTGTGTCCCCATTTTGGTTCAATTTACTTCAACAAATGCCTTTATTTTTTCTTCTAGCTAAACCCCTCTAGTTTATTTCGCTTTAAATCATATATAATGACATTTCGAGATACTCCTGTCCTTCCCCTTGTCTTACTCCATTTGTATTCTTCTGCTTGGGAGAAAAAGCCCATGTGGTTCGGAGATAGAAAGGATGAATACAATAGCATGCTATAAACTAACTATGTATTGGAGGTTGGACCGCGCTGAGCGTAAAATGCCACAGTAAATCACAATGTTAGAATGCTCAGTTTTCTTTGAGGATTTTTCTAGTGAGTCAAATTTTTCAGAAACTTAAAAAGTCTACCCTGTCAGTGCTCACAATCTGGACATATGGGTGTTACTGATGCTGAAAAATGGGAAGCAGTGTTCTCCACGCTGGAGACACACAAAGATTGCCCTTTCGTGTTCATCTGCAGCCACCGTCTAAGAATCTGTTTCATTTCCTCACAGCCTGTTTGACACCTTTAGTCAAAAAGTCACCCCATCTGTGATACTTCATGCCATATTGTTCTGTCTACCAGTGATGCTTCCAATTTGTTCCCGGCTCTTCCATGCCACTTGAAATTGGGCTGCAGTGTCTCTAGAAAGCTTCTCAGTTCAACCTGCTCTTCGGTTGCCATTTGGACTCCTGCTGTGGTGTGTTTATTGTGTGTGTCTCATGGGACAGAGGTATATGCCCACATTGGCTGCTGTTTCAGACTGGCTGCTTCAGGATCTTTTTGGCGATCCCAGATTGTCTCATTTTATGCTAATTTTGGTTGGCTGGTGACATTAACGAGATTTAGGGAAACTGCTACAGCATCAAGGGTATGTCAAAGACATAGCAGGCATCTTAAAGATCAGACACAACCACCGCACAGATCCACATTTGGGTCTGTCCCAAGGGATATGATTTTTTAAAGTTAATTTATTGGGTTTTTCCTCTTGTCGATTAGCACAGCTCTACAAATCTGCCTGCAGTCTGCAGCGTTCACTGATAGTTTCTGGCTCTATCATTCAGGATAATCCTGAGTCTGAGAAGGGTATTCTTGTAGTTTTTGGGTTTTTTGAGTTTATCATAAATAACAGCACTAATAACAATAACAACTAAAAGTCATGGAGCATGTTGTGCCTAGAACAGCACTTTTTGACCAGCCCACCCTTTCCTCATCCATCTTGAAAGATTTCTCAGCCATGCTCCAAGACATCCCTCTCTCCTAGGGATCTTTTCAGGTCCGTGTGTGATGGTGAGGACATAGGCTGAAGGGGCACAGAGATCTGGATTCCTATTCCAGCTCTATTGCTAACTACTGCGGAGACTTAGAATATCAAATGTGAAACTGGGATAACAACACTGCCTTCAGAGAGTTATGCTAAAGATTAGATACATGTGAAGTTGAGGCCTAGTTGTATGCTGTCCTTGCTTTGCACTCCCCAAACAATTCGTGTTGTACTGTTCTAATGAGACCTTGTTCCATGCTCCATTAGAGTCATTTGTGTATTTGCTTAGCATCATGGTGACCGATACTCTGTCTCTTTCACTCCTAGATACCCAGCCATGAATAATCCAATATTTTTAGCAAATTCTCCCATGTAAGAGCTAGGGCGTTACCTAAGCTATGAGTCTTCCGTGTATGGTTTATCTCCAAGAAACACCGAGCTGGGCTCAGAACCCGTGACTAAAAATATTGAAGTAGAAACTCAATTATTTAGTTGCCATTTCTCCTTTCCAACTTCTCTGTTCCTCTCCTGGAAGGCAACACAAATTTGGATCTAGAAAAGGTTGTGGTAAATGTTTACCTTATGGTTTCTCCCAAATTTGTGGCACATAGCTCTACAAGTTGAGAAAAAGGAGTTAGTGAAAAAATTGGTTTATAGGATCAAATAAGTTTGAAAAGTCTTGTTCAAGCAAGATTAAAAATGCTTTTTGGTTGTAAGACTTCTCAGCACTTCCAATGTTCTAATACAGTATTTATAGATACAGAAAATTGATATGGAAGATTAAAAACTTGAATTTTTAAAATAGCATTAAACCTAGACAATTATAAAAACTTCTTTTCATTATATAGCTAATTATTAGAACAACCACTTTTAGGGGAATCATTATTAAGCATCTGCCTTATTTATTTTGATATTTTTTAATAAAATATTTTATTCTCTATTCATAGACCATGGTTATCTCTTGACAGAGTAGGCCTGTCTGCTTACAACTTAAAAACCAGAAGAAACAGAGGCCAGCCCGGTGGCGCAACGGTTAAGTGCACAGGTTCCACTTTGGCGGCCTGGGATTCGCTGGTTCGGATCCTGGGTGCAGACATGGCACCGCTTGGCAAGCCATGCTGTGGTAGGCATTCCACATATAAAGTAGAGGAAGATGGGCACAAATGTTAACTCAGGGCCAGTCTTCCTCAGCAAAAAGAGGAGGATTGGCAGATGTTAGCTCAGGGCTGATCTTCCTCAAAATAAATAAATAAATAAATAAAAACAGAAGAAACAGCAGCCCAGATTCTCTTGAATTGAGATATTGATAAAGTTTTCCTATAGCTGCTTTCTGTATGAGCTATGCGCCATCAGGAAGGATACTTTTTCGTGAAGGGAGGTGAGCCATCAGAGGCTGTTAACCATTTGCAGGTCATCACTATGAGAATCAAAGGAAAGCTATAGACTCTCCCTCTTAGAAAAATGAGAAAAATGTACTTTATGTGTTATTACAGGTGTTCACAAGAATTATAAAATCCATAACCAAACTCCCTAGAATTCCAAAGACCCCATGTTAAAAATTGCAAAAGAGCATATCACCCCTCCTCATTTATGTGACTCTCAGGGGAGAATAGGGTTGTTTTTCATTCAAAGAAAGAACAATTACCAAAGAATTGAACTGATAGAATCACAATCTCAGAACAGATGAAGAAATACTAGCTCCTCAGATTCTCTAGTGGGTATATTCCAAGAAAAAAAGAGTTATATTTCTCAGGATGGATCTTGGCCAAAGAAACAAAAGATAACTGGGAATGTGCTTGACGGGTGCAAGAGTGGGTTTGCTCATGCACTGCTTCTGACACTGGTCCCTGAAGTGGATAGCTCTTCTGTGTCTGTCTACCTGTCCAGCATTAATTTCTCTTTCTTCTGATCATAACACCCTGCCTTTCCCTTTGGAGGATGCAGTCATCTCTAACTCAATTCATTTGGTTCAGGTATGGCTGAATCTACCCCAGCTCCGGAGTCTGGCACATTATCTAACGTTGCCTTGTCAGTGTATTCTGTCTCCTACCCACAGTGATTGGCTCGGGGAAGGATCTGTGAGCCAGTTTGGGGACTTGGGTTCAACTCTCAGGAAAAAGAAACCCTCTTAGGGGTGTTTAGGCTGGTAGGAGTTAGTCAAGGAGCTGCTGGTGGTCTTTTTGCCACTCTAAGGGAAAGCATGTCTAATGGTAAGGGCATTAGAGAGTGAGGAAGGTTTTGGAGCTCGAGACCCAGTCCTGAGGTATCACATCTAGCTGTGTGCGATGGTTTCTGTTTGCCTTTTCGGAACCACTCTCCGCAGTCTCCCTACCCCAGATGTCTGACCTGTGGAGATTAGTTAGAGTGCCTTCTGGCTTCCAGATGAGGTAGGACACTGGGAGCCCCAGCAGAGTGAGGTGAGGCAGTTTGATCCTCTGGATCTCTCTCTAGAACATTCTCAGTCTGGTTCTGGGAAGGCTCCTTCCAGGTTCTGGTAACTTCCTCCTCTCATAGCATCAGGACTAGAAGTAGCAGCAGCTCTTCTCTTGCTAACCCTGGGTTCCTGTACTAGCTCATTTTCCTTCACTACTCATACACCTTCATTATAGCCCTTGTGTAAATAAACCATTCTCGTTATTGTAATACAAACGTGCCAGCTGTTTCCTGTTGAGGAACCCAGTGGTACACCAGCCTTGCCTGAAATCAGCTCAACCCTAGACATTTCACATACACGAACATGAGCATTCCATTTTTTGCTTAATCCGTTCTGAGAAGTGTTTCTATCACTTGTAACCGGAAAGAGTCTTGACTAATACAATCTCTCTGAACTCCCTTGGGCCACCTTGTGCATTCTCCTTGGAAAATAATCGCTTTAGAAACGTGGACAGACACATTACGAGAGTTAAAAGTCACTCAGGTTGGAATGTAATTCTGAAACCAATCCATCATGTCACTCACGATCTATTAATCCTTGTCCTGTAGAATTAAAGCGACCCTATTGCCCACGTTAAAAAACATGACCTCTACTGCCTGCAGAATTTCAACCAAATTCTTATCCACGTAAGTTTCTAACACATACAAGTAAAAGTATGAATCAGACCAAAACACGCTTCTTCCAATTAAAAGGTGTGAAAAGAGCAAAGAGAAATGGCCTTTTCTGTTTACTCAACTCAGCAGTCGAGCAGTTCATTAGCAAATCCGGAATGCACGTAGGTCATAAGCTCCAGGAAAGTGAAGACTGTTTTAGAAAGCAATCTTAGAAAGGCAACCTTTAAGGCCAAAGTAGTATTCCCTCGTGAGGTTTATTAATTGAATCATTTGTTTACAAAAGGTGAACATGGTTCTAAGTGACAGTGCTGTTTGCACAGTGGCACCGATATTAGGAAAGCTTATGTGTAATGCATTGGTAATGTAGGAAAAGATGCCGCCTGAGTCAGGGGTATTTGTTTAGCACAATGAAATCCTGTAATTTTAGCAGCTCCCTGAGCATGAATTGAATTAGCTTATTAAGGTTAAAAATAGTCTTTAAAAATATTGCTAATGAGTACCTGAAGTACTTGCTACCTTCAGCGTACTTTCCAGAGACTTAATGAGAGTCCTTGGCTGAATTAGTGGAAGAGGTAAAAATAAAAAAAGGCAGTGGTAGTGTTTAGGTCCCACTTTTTACCTCTTTAACCAAGGTTAGATTTCTTCAACCAAGGTTAAGTTTTACTAGGAGTGATTTCTAGAATGAAGACTTAATTTAACAAGCTTTGTCAGTAAATATTTTCTCTTACATAAACCATAATTCCTTGCACATAATGTGGCAGGAGGGATAAATATTCTGATTCAACTTGTACCTTTGTTTAAAATTGTTTCACCTGATAATAATTCACTAATGAGCTTTAATTTTGGTCTGGAGTAAACCAGTTCTGAGGTTGAATGAAAAGTTTATGTATTTTGATTATTGGACTGTGATAATGCTATATTATTTTCTCTATGTGTGGAGAAGCCTAGCTGTTCGCCAGGAAATGTTGTTCCCTTCCATAGTACACAAGTGCAGCTGGGAAGTGGCTTCTCGGCCTGGGAACGCATCTGAGAGACTGCAGCTGGGTGTGACCACGTGACTGACTCACAATGGGCTGTGAGTGGAAGAGATGCGTGCTCTTCTGCACTAAGGCTTTCTAAAAGCAGGCATGTCTCCTTTATGCTCCATTTCTCTTTAGCGAGCTAGATACAGATGATAACAATGTCCAGAGCCTCAAAAGGAAAGGAATCTAGGTCACTCTCTGAATTGCCAAGTGGCGGAGAGCTGCCCAGCAGTGACATCCACCTTGGACTGTTACAAGAGTAAGAAATAAGATTTTTATTGCATTTGAGCCGTACATGTTTGGCTTCTATGTTTATAAATCCACATTTAGCCTACTCTAGGTAATACAGCATACCTTTTAGACAAGGTAACCATGGGCCATCTAAATCTGACCCCACCAGGTAGATAAAACTCCAAGATATACAACAGAACATGTTTGGCTGGCTGAACTAGAAGCAGACACTAATGGTGTAGAAAATACTCCTCTCCCCCATGCCTTTGGCACATTCTGGCGATATGTATGGGAGCATCCGTTTGGTAGTTAAGGGAAGGGAGAGGAGTTCTGTTGGAGGCAGGAGCCAATAGGAGAATGAAGAGGATGGTATGAGGTCTGCTTCCTGTCTAGGCACAAGGTCTGATCTGGAGCCAGGTCTGGATTTATAATATGGAGGAGAGAAGACCTGAAACTAACCGCAAACACAGTTCATAAGCTTGACAAGATAATGGCCCCAGGTGGTTCTTCTTGGGGCCAAAGAGATAAGGCCTGATCAAGAATATATAAGAGAGAGTTAGTCTTCCTCCCCCATCTAGAATACAGCACTAAAGAAGGGCAGCTGTGGGACACCTGGATACAGGATGCTTGGCTCAGACATTGGCATTCTCAAAATGGGCACCCTCGACGGGGCCAGTGGTGAGGCTAAAAACAACTCTTCTCCCCAAGACATGATAATAAGGGCTAACATGAATTTATCATTTATCAGATGTCAGACATTGTTCTCAATGTTTTATGGATATCTCATTTATTCCTCATAACATCACTATGAATGAGAATTACCAGTGGGTGGGAAGGTAGTACTATCCATACTGTTTTACAAATCAGGAAACTGAAGCATACAGAGATGAAGTAACTTGCCCAATGTCATGTGGCTACTAAGTGGCAATGTTAGAATTCCAGTTCAGGTAGTCTGAACACAGAGCCTGAGCTTGTAATTGCTGTGCTGTACTTTTTTCCAATCCACAGGGAATGGGTTTCCCAAGAGAGAGTGAGCCTATTACCAAAATAAACACTCCAGTCAGTCATATGAGAATAACAGGCCCTTCCAGAAACTACCAAGAACACTTGGAGAGGGGACACTATATGGAATTTCAGATTGGTAGAGGTTTCAAATCATAATTTGGGCAAAAATGTAAATGCCACCCTTTTTGGTAGTCATGACCCAGTGAGTCCAAGGGATTTATGAATTTCATTAAGTCATCAGTTCCTCTCTGGGTCACAGTCAATAGGATTATGCTGCACATAGGTAGATGACATAGATTTAAATTACTAGATGTTTAACTAAAATGGAAGAAATTAGTATAGTTGATGCAGAGTATCATAGTACATTTTTTATTGTAAAACAAACTCTGAGTCACTTATATTTAACAGATGGAATAGAAGAGAAAAAGAAGAAAACTGTACATTAGGACAGTGAAAGAAAAAGCAGATTTCTGTAATGACCAATGTTGTTACTCATTTAACTGTTCCTCTGGGGTCAAGAGTGACTTCCTCCATTAATGTCTTATTTATGTGACCATAAATGACTTATGGGGCCAATCTGACCACATATTTCCCAGGGGAATGGGTGGGCCTGGCTGGTTAATTGCATATTTATTTCTTCTGATCCTATGTTTCTCTCTTTGCAGTTGAAAGTTTGGAAAATATAGTATTTCTTGCTGTAGTCTTTTTCTTTTTCTTTTTCAGCATTAGGAGGGATAATCCTGGGTGGAGTGAACACTGAGGTCCTGTTTTAAACTTTCTGAATGACTGTGATGGTGGGGCTTAGAGGATGTTGCCCCATGTTGTTCTGCTCCCATATTTACCCACGTGATTGGCCATTCTGGGCCTTCTTTCCCATCTCTCAAACATTACCAAGGAGGTCTTAGTAATATCCCACAACTGCTAGGAATGATTCTCCTTGTAAGGCTCTCTGCTCCCCCAGCTTCCACACTGCTCCTCTTCAGTCTGTTTTCCACTCAACAGCCAGGGTGATCCTTATTTTGTAACATATGAGTTAGATCCCGTTGATGAGGATTTTAAGCTGGTTACTTTTAAAACTGCAGATGAGAAGGGGGCTCTGAGGAGTAGAATTTGCTTGCCCTTTGATAAGAGACATTTGTATTTGTAAAGGATGTCTCCATCTGTGGGGGGTGTCTCCCTCTCTGCACCAGGAGGAAGGTGGGATGGCCTTATCTGGAAATTCTTAATGGGGAAGGCAAGGACTTAAGTTGTTTACTGTCTGGCAACCTCATGCAACTGACCCCCCGCCCCCAACATCCTCCTTTCTCTTTAGCTGAAGACAATATTTAAGCAGTGGCTTCTGCCATTTATTCAATCCGGTTTGATTCTTATCTAAAAGTTATAGGACCACCCAATAACCAGAACCTACCAACACTGATAACATTTTAACAACTTTTTTACATACTCTTTCCTTTGTCTTGTAAAGAGATAACTCACATACCTATGCCTTAAATTTAGCCTTACTCTCCACCCATGTTTGCAGCAGCAGCAGCAGCAGCGGTGGCAACAGCAACTCCTCCTGCTCGTGGGTCCTGTCCCCACGCAGCAGCTCTGACTGCCCATGGGTCCTGTCGCCATGCTATTCCACACTATTCTCTAAATAAAAGAGCACTACTGCCAGGCCTTGAGAGTCCAAGAAATCTTTCTTTTGACTCTTCGGCTCACCAACCCCACATCACCCGTCACTCTCCTGGTGAAAAGTCTCCAGTGGCTCCCCAGAGCACTGAGAATAGTATCACTACAATGGCCTTCCAAATCTGGCCCTGGGTATTTCTCCAACTTCAGTGCCTACCACTTGCCCCTCACCCTTTCTGGGCCTCTGCTCCCATCACCTGGCCTCCTTTTCTCCAAAATGACAAGCTCACTCTCCACTTGGTGTACCCATACTTAACATCTGACAGTTCTTCCCAAGTGTCCTCTCAGCTCTCTCTCATGCTTCATTCAGGGCTTTACTCTACAAACGGCCTTCAGAAAGAGCGCTCCTCACCATCTCTTCTCAGATAGCAGCCTTGGACACTATGTGACTTCTTACTCTGCTTCATTTTTCTTCACAGCTCTTATTACTACCAGGCTGCTCAGGAGGGACCTTGTTGGCTGTGGCAAAGTCATTGACATGCACTTTGAGGGAGATGAGAGCCATCAAAGGGTTTTGTACAGAGTTATCTGCTCAGCTTATCTGCTCATAACTTCATCTGAGTTACGGTTTAAAAGGACTATGTTGGCTGTTTTGTTGAACTACTAGAAGGAGGGGTAGGGTGGGAGTTAGGAAGCTATTACAGTAATCCAAGTGAGAGATGAGGGTGACTTGGACCAAGGTGGTAGGGTGGAGGAGGTGAAAAAGGGTCAGATTCCGGGTAAAATTGGAAGCTAGAATTGATATTCAGTGTGAGCTTTGCTCAAGGGAAAGGATTAGGGAGAAGCATACTTGTGAGTGCCTGCAGCTTGCCTGGTCTGTATGACCATGTGGGCTTGTGGGCCTCATCAGAGTGAAGCTTATTGAAGAGTTTCTTGTATACTCTTTTATCCACCCATGGTGATTCTGCTACCATTTGGAATGTTTTTCACTTGCAGAGTGTTTTTGTGGAATTAAAACAAACTAACTAAATGTTTATCTTCTGTTCACTGGGAGTTACTTGTTCCAATTAGAAAACATCAATAAATCCCTTTTTGCTGCTTTTTAAAAGATTTACGATTATTTTATATGGGTGAATTTCATTTTATCAGAAAGATGCTTGCCCTCCAGCTTCGCATTCTCAGTTCTTACCCCCACGTCTGTGTCAAAAAAAAGAGTGATAACCAATAGCCATGTGGACTCTGCCATAAGGTTTAGAAAGAAGGAGCCTCGAAAGATCATTTCTATTAAAGAAAACCTTTCTTTGAAATATTACAATTATCATGCATTTACTATGCATTAGATTTAGGGATTTTTATTTTAATGACTTTATGGAGATACTTAATCTCACAGAGCTAGAATACTAATTACTGTACTGTGTTACAATAGAAAAGACAGCAAATTACTCAAATTTTAATTATGATATTCAGTTTTAAACAAGTGTGTAATAATTGACTTTGTGTGCAATAATTGATTTGTCATTTAAGCAGTAATTTTTTATGCAAATGGACTACTTTATATGTGTGAACCAGTTATTATAAAATTAATTACTGAATATAATATCTTGCAAAACTGACTATCAAGAGTTCTTCCAACTGGCTTATCCATTCATGCAAAATCTGAGCTTTTATGTACAGTGTTGAGATTTATAACCAAAGGAAACTAAACCGCATTCTATGTTCCTGCTAAATGTGTCTTTCATTGTAATTCTCCCTTTAAAGTACTTTATAAACACTCTTCCTCAGGGCTCTCCATTAATGAATTTTCGTAGTAACCCTAAAAGCTAGTTAAGCATTTTAAATCTCCCACATTTTAGCGATGTGGAAATTTGTCCTGTGGCTGAATATTAAATATTTGTATGATATTCACTTTGTGGTATCACAAACTATATTTTCTGGTCTGGGCTCCCAAATCTTTTTTGTACCTTTTTTCCTCTGGCAGGTGGAGAAATCAGAAACAATTGAGGATAGTGAGTGGGGATGACATTGAGGCACAGACTTGAGGGGGAGAGAAATCCAGAGGACCCATGGCTATTTGTACATATCAGCATAGCATATGGCTTCATATGGGCATCATAACACAGCCGTGACAGCACTATAGAAATTTCAGGGAACTTCTTTACATTTCCTGGGAAACTCCTCAGATCTTTGCCATGTTAGACAGGATATTTGGTCTAAGCCATTTGACATTGTTTTCTCCCAGTTCCCATGTTTGGCCCTAAGCTTGCCACTGGGAGCTTAGCTGTCACTTTTTAAAAAACAATTTTTTGAAACCAGAGATGGCTAATAATTGAGGCTTTAGAGGCTAATTAACCTCTAGAGCTTATCTATACATATATATATTTTTTTGACTTTCAGATCTATTTACCTTTCTTAATACTACCAAGAATTTAATATTATCTTTGTGTGGTTTAGCTTTTAGTGGCTCACAGGGACCTCGATGAGGCAGAGATTTTGGCTGTTTGTTTACCAGTATATCCCCAGCATTTAGAACAGCGTCTGCCATATAGTAGGCACTCAATAATATTCCCTGAACAAATAAGTGGTTACAATTCATTGTCTTTTAAATATTTTATTAAGAACTAAAAACACTGTTAGTATTACAAATAATGGGAAAGTTTGCATTGAATAGGTTTCCTTTTAATGTTGATGCTAAAAATGTAGAGTACATTATAGAAAAAGTAGTGGTAATTGACTTTTTTCTCACTACTTTTTCGGATCAATCTCAAAGGCATTCTTAGAAGTTATTAAATTACGGTTGACACATTAATAAGGATTTCTTCTCAAAAGAAGTTACACTGAGGACAATATTACAAAGTGGTTGACAGTAAGTCAGATAAAAATGATTTAGGTTCAAATCTCAGTTCTACCTTTTAGTGGCTTTCCAGTCTCCCTGGTCCTCAGCCTTCCTCAGCTACCGAACCTCTTGTAGGCAAGTTTCTCTACACCTGTCAACTCATTTCTGCTGAAATGTCAACTGATAGTCCTGTCAGTCTCCTCGCCTGTAAAATGGAGATAACAATACCCCAGAGTTGTTTAATGATTGATTTCAATCATGTAATTAAATAGCTTCACATATTTCCAGATATGCAACTAGCATTAAATAAATACTAATTATTATTACTACCGATAGTGTTAGTAAGCAACATGAATACCATATATTGGGCTTATGTCTGATCTTTAGAACTAAGGTCATTTGCCATATATGATTCTGACTATTAAATACAGATTACAGCAAACAGCGGTTTTCTGGAACTCTCTATATTACTAACATTCTAAATGTAAAATGTTTGGGAAAGCTATTCGTTGAGGAAGAAAATCTTAAATTCAATGAATACGGATAGTTTTTCCTCCATATATGTTATTTCTAGTCCAATCACCTTATAGGTTGTTGAATTTAGATATATTTTGGGGAAATTTCTCAATGGAAGTTATAAATTTCTTTTTCTTATTTGTATGTTTTTCTTTAATTCAGATCAAGTAAATTGCCCCTAAATCTAGTCAATGTGACTGAGCCAACCCTGGGTATCATTGACTTTCCTTTGTGACCTCTGTCCAAAAACTATGAAATGTACAATTATAACTTTCCTCCTATTAACAATTCTGCCTGCGGAACACAGGACATAAAATATGGCAGCTGATGGGAAAAATTGTGAAGTAGACAAAATTTAGGCTTGAGGACCTCCTCTTTTCCAACCAGCATCTGCTGATGTCCTTCCTTGAAACCTAAACTATGCCCTGTCCCCACATTACCAAGTTCCTATGCTGTTATCATTTAATCCCATCGAGGTGTTAGCTGTTAATCACTAAATAACTTGTTCTCCACAGAAGTATTCGAGTGTAACAGGGACTCTTGAGTCCTTAAAATAAAATCAGGGCTCAAATAAACAAATCTTGGGCTGGCCCTGTGGCCAAGTGGTTAAATTCACGCACTCCACCTTGGCAGCCCAGGGTTTCATCAGTTCGGATCTTGAGCGCGGACATGGCACCACTCATCAGGCCATGCTGAGGTGGTGTCCCACAGAGCATGACTGGAGGGACCTACGACTGGAATATACAACTATGTACTGGAGGGGTTTGGGGAGGAGAAGAAGGAAAAAAAAATAAAAAGAAGATTGGCAACAGATGTTAGCTCAGGCACCAGTCTTTAAAAAAAATTTTTTTAAATCCTTCCCCTATCTGTGTACAATAAATATCCCTGTATGACCTGCATTTCAAGGATCAGAGTGCCCCCCAGGGCCTCCCCGTTCCCTCAGACTGCGAGGGTCTTGATGCTAATTCTCCCATGAGAGAACAGCTGGGATGGCCAAGCCCAGAACTGTTATCCTCAGGAGTGCTGGCATGAAGCCCAGACAAGGAGCCTCAAGGACATGTGGCTTTAAAGGGGCACACTGGCTCATGCGCCTATGCTCCACCCCTCCACGTGTCCAAATGGCCCTTACAATTTCATCATGCCAGTCTTCCACAGTTTCCCTCGAGCCAGACACAGAGAGGAGCACTGCAGCCTGAGACCACAACAGTAATAAAGGGCACAACATGAAATAAAAGAATTAGTAAAAAGACAAGGACACCAAAGAAAACATGTCACCAGGTGGAGAGAAGTAGGAATGGGAAAATGGGCAGCAGAGATGTTCAAGGCCTTTTATGGTGGTCTTCTGTGTGGTCCTCTTGTTGGGGTGCACCTGCAGCAGTCCTGTATATGCGTCCACACAAGTGAGAGCATACTGGCAGCTATCAGAAAGAGGCAAGGGCCTAACGTACTCCATCTGCCAGCTTTGAGAGGGCTGATTGCTTCTGGCAACTTGGCCTGTGTCCCGGGAAATGGCCCAGGGTCTCTGCAAAGAGCAATAAGGGCACACCTGACAGACCCGCACTATATCAGCATAGCACAGCATAGCACGGGGAGAGGCCCCAGGCCTTGGCAATAGCCCATAGAGTCCTTTGTCCTTTATGTCCAGTCTTCTTGTGCAGCCACTCTTTCAGTTGGCACTTCTCCCAGGAGATGAATTCAAGCTAACTCGTCTGCTTATTGGCTCCATGGTGGCGTTATTGCCTGATATGCAGGCACATGGTACACTGTCATTGCCATTCCCTGGACCCAATGCCAGATATCATCCCAGAGTTCTCTCCCCCACAAGGGGTGACCATTAATAGTCCACTTTTGTTGTGCCCATTGTGCCATCCACAGGGTGAGCCACTTTCCACAGTTGGGACCAGAAGCCAAGGGGCATTCATTTATTGCTTTGCCTCTGCCAGATACCCCATCCGAACCTCTCTGGCTAACTGGAAACATCCAATTTCCAGTTGTCCGTGTGTTAAAACAGCCAAGGACTGGATTTGTTTCACTGTTATTTTGGCTTGGGTGAAGACCCCCTGCTTGGTGGTCCCCTAGTCCCAGATAAGACCCTTTTGCATCAACTTTTAAAAAGAACAGGCAGCCTGTATCTTATCTATGACAGTAGTAGGAACCCCTTTTGTCTTACCCGACCAGACAACACCCAAATATTTGACAGACAACCTAGACCCTTATATTCTGCTGTCGTTCACCACCCATCCTCCCTGGTGCAGGTGGGCAACAAGGGAGCGGGAGGCTTCTTGAAGGTCTGAAAAAGACTCAGAGGTTAACGTGGCGTCATCGGTATAATGACACAAGGCAACATCAGGGGGTTTTGTCCATCAGGCGGTGTTATAGAAGCATTGCCGCAGGGTGGGGTGAAAAGGGATGGAAGTCATTTTGTTTATTTCCACCCCCGACAGCAAAATAGTTTTTGCTCCTGTAGACCAATAAATTGTTATTTCCACATGTGGCCTCCAGTCCCCCAGTACCCAAGCCACCTGCACAGCACTGCAGGGATGGGTTAAGGTCCTTTGGCTGTCCCCCTAGTCGAGGGGGCTGGGGTGTTCCCAGGCTGTCCCTGGGGGCACTTTCAAGCCGCCAGAACACTGTTCGGTTGTTTATCACTTTTTTGCCCGAGGGGTGCTTGTTGCTCCCCGAGGCTGCGGCAGTCACCGTGCAGACTGCTCTCTCTGAGCTTTGCTCATCCTTGGTCGTGCCACCACCAGAAAGGAGGGAGGGGCGGGGAGTCCCAGCCACCTGTCGCTTGCACCGGTGCTGAGTGGCTGGACCATGCATTCACCACGTTCTCCCTGCCTCCACAGGCACTTTCTGCCCCCGGCTGATGCTCGCCTGGCCTGCCCTTGCTCCTGCGTATGCACCAGAGTCAGAGTCAGAGGCAGTGGTTCTTCTTGTGACTGCCTTACTTTTTTTTTTTTTTTTTGAGGAAGAGTAGCCCTGAGCTAACATCTGCTGCCAATCCTCCTCTTTTTGCTGAGGAAGACTGGCCCTGAGCTGACATCCATGCCCATCTTCCTCTACTTTATATGTGGAATGCCTGCCACAGCATGGCTTTTGCCAAGTGGTGCCATGTCCGCACCTGGATCTGAACCTGCAAACCCTGGGCCGCCAAAGTGGAACATGTGTGCTTAACTGCGGTGCCATCAGGCCTGACTGCCTTACTTTTGGTATTGAAACTAATGTACTTTAATTTCAGCCAACTTGACCATACACAAAACTCCTCAGAGTTTTACTCCCATAAGCCTTCTGTCACTTACTTTTTACATTCAGAATTTATCCCATGACTTTTTTCCTTTTTCCTTTCCAAGTATGTTAGGAAAAATTTATCTTTCTTAAAAAAACAAACAAAAATATCTCTATTCTTTATAACTTGTTTTACTGAAAATAAACATTTTATTTTTCTTGTATACAGACTTTTTAGGAATATGTACTTTCTCATAGAAAATTTATCAGCATGTACAAAATGTGTTTATCAATAAACTCAAGCATCTTTTAGTTGCTTTGAAATAAGAAACCAAAGACAGACAAATCTATGTTAAGTAATCAATTTCTAATATTTTATCTTGTTTGGAAAATGACCAAGATACTCACTGAATTTTTATCATTTAACTTAATTTAGCAAAACTCTAAAGTTTCAAGTTACCAAAAAGATTTTTGAAGCTGTTTTTCAAGTGTTTATGCCATAAAACATAATTATTGTACCTGAAAACTTTACCCGTTTTTATTTAAATCATTTGTTCTCAACGATTGTGTTTAGATTACTCACGAAAACTTCAGGTGACATTAGAGCACTTAGCCGTCATCTTGGGTTGTGTTAAGTACATAGACTATAACACGTAATTATTGTTAAAAAGCTCCCCCCAAATTTTCACCCTTTTCGCATCTGTTTAGTTACTTGCTCCCCAATTCCAGCAGTTCTGCAGCAGTACAATCCCCCATTGTGGAATGCGTTTGCCAAACAGGCGGAGACAGGTCCGCGGGATGCACCCTGTGGCTCGGGGCTGGTCAGACCTCTGTCCTCGGACCCCCGTAGGCAGGTTGACAGAACCTCGGTAGTTTCGGCTTGAATCAGCCATACTTCCCTTTCTGATTTTAATTTCTCTTGTAGCTGCCTCACCTTCACCTTAGCTTCCATTTTGGCTTTTCTTGCTAAGCTAACAGTGGCAAGGGGGGCCATCCCACTGCAGCAGCTGCCGCCTGGGCCTCTTCTTTCTTTCTCTCATCATTTATCAAGCCCAGGATTTCCGTGCCTTCATTGAAAGCCATCCTACAGTCGGGAAGGGCTGCTCCATGGCTGTAGCAACAGCCTGGGCTTCTTTCATCCCTAGGATTTTCCCCTTGGCTCTTTGGCATTTTCAGGGTGTCTCCATACTCACACAGTGGGCCCCATCCATCAAGGATGGTGGTGACCGGCTCCCACAAGGAGGACACCAACCAACCTGAAATTACTCCCACAGATTTTCCCTTCCCATCCTCCATAGTCTTGGTGCGCATGCAGTTTTCTTTGGTTTCCTGGATGGCTCGTCAAGTGTACCGGCACACACCCAGTTTGGGTGAGCAGTGTGGGATAGGTTGTCAAGAGACCAAAGAAAAGACCCAGAGGCAGTGAACGAGACATAAGGGTTTACTGGGGAGTTACTTACAAGGAAAGTCCAGTGGCAGCCGGCTGAACAGAAATGGACACCGCTACTCCCCCCGAGAGAAGCTTGCTTAAGTAGGCTGAGGAACAAAGGCTGCATACTTGCCAAGGGAGACTGTTCCTGTTTGACCTGCATTCCAAGGATCAGAGCCCCCGCCCCACCCAGGGCCTCCACTTTCCCTCAGACTGTGAGGGTCTTGGTGCTAACTCTCCCATGAGAAAGCAGCTGGGTTGGCCAAGTCCAGGACAGTTATCATCATGAGTGCTGGCATGTAGCCCAGACAAGGAGCCTCAAGGACAAATGGTTTTAAAGGGGGCACACCAGCTAGTGCCACTACAGTGGTCCATTGTTGACCAAAACATTACGCAGCACATGACTATATATAATTAAGTAAGAGAAGTTTAAGGGGCCAGTCCCAGTGGCTTAGTGTTTAAGTTCATCATGCTTCACTTTGGAGGCTCAGGTTCGGTTCCTGGGCACTGACCTACACTGCCCTGTTAGCAGCCGTGCTGTGCTGGTGGCCCACATACTAAAAAATAGAGGATTATTGGCTCAGGGTGATTCTTCCTCAGTAAAACAAAACAAAACGAAAACAGGTTTATATCTATATCTCTTTCTTGGTGTAAGAAGGAACAGAAAATTTTTAAGATTGTGTAGCATGCATACATGAGCACATATTTTTCAAAGGCTTCATGGTCTTCTGGGAGACCTGCTATAAATCCTTGATGTCCACTATGACATGTTGTCCCCTTCCCCTCTCGATATTTTTATGTCTGACTCTGCACAAGGAATGAGAGGACGAAAGTTGAGAATTGATGCTTTAAGGTAGGTTTTCCTGGTGGTAGGCGATAAGTAAGAGGACTATCAACCATATGATCCTATAGTTAAAGTAGTCCACAAGACTTTTGGGAAAGGTCTGCACAATTTCGCTTTCTGAAATTGACCAAATTAACCAAATAAGAATAAAACTTCATTTCGATTGAAACAGATGGAGAGCTCCAACTTCAAACCACCGACCCTAAAGAATACCTGCTGGACACAAGATAGTGTTGAAAAAAGTTTAGTGAACTTGCCTAGTTCACAATTTTGATCGTTCCCTGCCCAGACCATGTTTGCTATCTTCTGCCCCCAAATCATGTTATGACTTGCCCTGGCTCCCCAAACCCTGTAAGTACCTTTTGCTAACCCACATTTGAGACACTACTGAGACTCTGTCAGGGTGATGCCCCTCCTTGCTCAGCTACTTAATAGACCCCGCTTTGTGTGATCAACACATATTCCTTTATGGTTTCTGCTTCAACACAAATTATCTTTGGTTAGAGTTTACCCTTTGTCTTAGTCAGTTCAGGCTGCCTTAACAAAAATAGCATAGACTGGGTGAGTTGAACAACAAAGGTTTATCACAGTTCTGGAAGAACTGTTTATCTTGGTTCTTGGGAAATCCAAGAACCAAGTGCTTGGCAGATTCGGAGACTGGAGAGAACGATTTCCTGGTTCATAGAAGGCTGTCTTCTCACTGTGTCTTTACGTGGTGGAAGGGCTAGGGAGCTCCTGGGGCCTCTTATTATAAGGGCGCTAATCCCATTCAGGAGGGTTTCACCCTCATAACCTAATTACCTCCTCCTAATACCATCACATTGGGGGTTAGAATTTCAACATACAGATTTTGGGGAGACATAAACATTCAGACCATACCATCCTTTATATCTAAAGATCCATGCCTTCTTAATTTCACAAAATTTCTGTTCTATTACGTTCTTAAATATTTTGTTTCTTTTTTTTCTGTTTTCTCCATCAGGCACACCAATTATACTTCTGAGTTGAGTCTCCATTATTATCTTCGTAACTGGCATCCTTTTACTACTTGTTCTTATCCTTTGTCCAGTTCTTTTTTTTAATCATTAGTATTATTTTACCATGTTTTCTCTCCATGTTTGGTTTTCTACAGTGTAGATTCTGCTCTTTCTCTTTCTCTTTTTTTTTTTTAAAGACTTTATTTTTTCCCTTTTTCTCCCCAAAGCCCCCCTGTCCATAGTTGTATCTTCTTAGTTGTGGGTCCTTCTAGCTGTGGCCGACGAAACACTGGGCCGCCCGCAGTGGAGCACACAAGCTTAACCACTCATCCACGGGGCCGGGCCCCTCTCTTTCTCTTTCTAAAGCATTGAATTTGCAATTCTTCAATGCCTTGGAGAAAATTATTTTTTCAAGCGTGTGTATTGATTGTCTTTCGCATGCCATATTTTCTTTTTACTATGTGGTTACGGAATTTTTCCATAGATAACATACTGCTTTTTCTTTCTTCTCTTGGTTATTTTTAGCAGTTTCAGTTCAACATGAGTTTCCTACTTGTGCCAAAAGAGCATGAGCAGAAACTTTTTGACTATGCCACATCTTTATCCACTCTTTTATAAATTTTCCCCTTAAAATTGAAGCTGAAAATTTGTTTGTTGAATTTCTGTATTCTCTGATATGACTTTGGATGCCTGAGGAGAATAAAGTAGAAGCTGGGACCATAAGAACCCTTAGTCTTGGAACTTTGTCCTGTCTTCTTTTCCTCTAAATCTCTTTAAACTGCTAGTCCTTCTAAACTAGCAGTATGGTCTATTCTGTGATGGGAATGGGGGACCCTTTTGGAGTTTTGGCCTGTTTTTATGCTTTGGCTCAAGCAAGGCAAATTAACAAGAACCTACAGAACTTTCGTTTGGTAAACCAATGCATTTTTTTTTTTTAGATGACAGTGGTTTTCTATGATTACAAAGCTGGATCCAGAATATTGTTTCATATCTCTTTTTTCTCCTTTTATAAGCTCTGTTTTCAGCGTGTGCTTAGGTTGTAGGAAGCTAAATCAGTGACAATGCCACTGGCTGTCCCATTTCTACTTCAGTCCTGGCTGTTGTTTCCATTTGGCCTTAGAGAAAAAACCCACAGACGGAGTGTTTTGTATAGTCGTCTTGTCTTCAGAATACTTGAGTTGTGCCCTGCTACTGTTAGTTCAGCCTGAGGTCTTCTCTTGCAGTCTATGAGTGTGAATGCACTGATAATAGAACAATTTAAGCTTAGTTTGTGTTGCATATCAATATTTGATTCATTTCTTCTGTCTTAAAAGTCACAGTGTTTTCTGTTTCTTTTCTCTTTATAAAGCAAAAACTACATTAAGATATAATCTGATAACCTTTTTCTGTTTAAAGATTTTACTGAAAAAGGAGCTTACAAGCATCGGTAAAAAATAAATTTGTCATCCATAAAGGGGAAAAAGTTATAATGATCCTGGAGTATTAGATGCCAGTATAAATGGAGCAGTGTGTACATTATTTGGAAGGAGAAAAAAGTATGGTTCAATAACTTCTCTACCCAGGCAAGTTATCATTCATAGCATAATGTTCATGAGTCAAGACAATAAAAAGATACTTAAATATACAAGAATTCCTGAAATGTACAACTCAAGCATGTTTCTTAAAAGGTCTGTGTCTTGTATTCCAGACAATCGAAAGAAGAACCAAAATAAAGAATTCATGTGGGGAAGTTATGAAAGGACTGGGAAAAATACCTGTTTTGCAAGAGAAAGAGAAGCAGGAAGAGAGAGAGAGAAAGAGAAGAAAACCAATGGAATTGTTACTTTTAAAATAGTTTGCTATCATTGAACTTTAAATGAAATTTGTCTGGCAAAGGGAAGGTAACTCCTAAAGTTCTTTGTTCAGGCCAGAAAGGACCAACCAGACTTGCTTAAACAATTAACATTTTACCTACTGAGAGACTGCTAGAACCTGTTCCAGGATCACAGCGTGAAAAAACAGCTTCCTGAAAAGTTCACTTAGTCCCCCAAATCCATAGTATCTGATTATGGAATTATAACATTCCATTCATGAAATATCCCCCCAGTGGCCAATGACTGTTTTTATATCTTATAGTAAATAGAAAAGTGCAGTGAAATGTGATGTCCCCTGACACCGTGCTGGCTTTACACTTGTATAAAGTCCTCATTTGCCTTCTTTGGCAGCTGCGTTTCTTGTGTGAAAGGCATTGCTCCTGTCAGCCTGGCTCAGTTTTTTCCGTGCCTCCTTGAAGTGTTGGTGGTACAGACCAGCAGAAAAGAGGACAGACTAGAAAGTTCTCAAGTGTGAAATTGAACCCTTAGCCAAATACTGAAAATACTCTCTTTGTGGCTCAGCAAACGTTCCCCTCACTCTGTTTATTTCTGGCTGCCACAGTAGTTCCTCCTGATTGTGCCTAGCCCCAGCTGTGGAAGTAATAGACCTGTCTTGTGAATCAATTAGTACAGGGAAACTGTCGTACTATAAAAAATGGGCGAGCACCTGAGCTCGAGCATGTTTATCTCATCTTTGCCTTAAATTATAGAACTTCAACCATCCTTATTGCAGAGTATCTTGATTTCTAAGAACTTTCAGAAGGTAGGCATCAGAACGAATGAACTGAGATTTCATTACTATTTGTCTCCCATGACACTAATTTTCCCATGGAATGGCACAAGAACGGCTTTTGAAGGGAACTCTTTTTCATTTGCAAAGAGATTTTTGGTGCATCTGTACGTCATTTTTTAATCCATTTTTCCCTGCAATAGCTGATTTACAATATGCAACACTATAACCATTGTCTTTAACGTGGTCTTTCTAAGGTAGAACAAACTATCCAGGATAGGCAGGTCATCTAAGAAGGTGCCTGGCACAGTTTTGGGGACTTGCTTTATTAGTTTCTTTACTTTTAGAGATTTTTTTCAACTTAAAATTAAGTTTCTCGACTTGACATATTTTTTCTCCTTTTGACAAATATTGTGTCTAATGCAGCTTCTGTCCCTCTTTAAAATAGATTGCTCAGCACCAACAACTCTCAAGCCCAGTAGAGACAGAGCATTTCACATATCAAAAAAAAATAAAGTTCTGTTTAAGGGCAATATATGATTGGACAAAGAGAGCTTAACCCTTTTCCAAGGAGTCATAATTTTCAATAAGTCCCACATAAGCAGTGAAGTATAATATAAATGTTAATGTTTCAAGGAAGAAGAAAGCTCGGTTGGTGGAAATGAAGTCTATAACACAGTTATGATTAATGTGGTTCGTCTGATCTTTCAGGGGCCTGGTCCCTTCTCCCATCTGCCACAGGACCCTTTAATTATAGGATTCCAGGCTCCTACATATACACACAACTGTTTGTGTAGGGTGATATACAACACTTAGCACACTGGTGGCCTCCACTAAATAATAAATAATAATAAGGCACATACTGCCTCACTTCAAAAAGTAAATATTGCCTCATTTTAAAAGGTGTTAATTTTCCATCTATTTAAGGGACTGTACTCTGAATTTATAGCGTTGTTTTTAAATGATTTGCTTTATGGTGCTAGTGTTGTAAGTAAGCTAAACTGCCTGGGTTCTCAGGGTCCCAGCAGAGCAGTGGTGGAAAGCCAGCTTGGCTGTTCAGGGGTCAGTGTAGCAAGGGGAATTCTACACGTGGGGCTCTCGGCCCAGCGGTCTGTTCCCGACTACAGGTGATGGTGCCACCGCTTCTTCTTTCTCTCCTGAGGCCGAGGCCTGCTGTTGGAAGAGGTACAGATTGACCTGATCTCCTTCCTTTCCTCCCTCCATGGTATCCAGCAAGAAAAGTAAAAACTAAAAGAGTGATGTCATTGTATTGAAATAGATATGGTGGTATATTTCAAATGACTCTTCGTCAGCCTTCAGTAGTCATAGGCCACTCAGGCATGCATTTTATCACACGTCTCAAATTCTTTTTTTTTCTTTTATTCTCTGACGAGGACACATTCATACAGGTGACACACCCCCGTATGTAGTTCTTGGTGTCTTAGCATTAACATCACACTTTCTCTCTTAAGAAGTATATCATAACCCAAGTGGGCTGTAAAGTCAGCACCACCCCGACTCCCTTCTGATGCTGGAGACTTATTTCCCAGAATCCCCTTTCCTGTCTGGTTTCAGGCTGGTTTGCTAAAGAGAGGCACTTGGGGAAGATTTGGAAGGCAAAGGAAAAAGAAAGCCATTATTCTGGGAGGCCACCAGATGCAGCAGCATCAGAGGCTTGTCCACCAGCTCCCCCTTTTCAGGCCAAGTGGCCAGACAAAACATGTCCTTAGATTGACCACAGCTCAACTTTCCCAGCCATTCCAGGGCCTTGAACTGAAATCACTAGTGACCGTTTCTTCAGTCCAGTGCCCACGGCCATCTACCTCCTGCGACATTTGTGCAAATCTTAACTTGTATAGTGAATCCCTTATTCCTAGAAGAATTGCAGGGGCTGTTTTCCTCACCAAACTCAGACTGACCAAAGCCAGAGAGAGTGACATTGTAGGTATAACCTTGTATCTGCTCTGACTTAGGAAGAAAAATAAATTATTCACAAGTTTCAGCACTTTACTGTTAATAACAATACTTAAGGTACATTTCGTGAAAGAGTATAAAAAACCTAGACACTGTGACACTATGGTTAAGAAACTCTTCCTGTGTTGTTATGGTTATTATTACATCTTTGTCATTTTTAGCTACTTCAATTCCATCTAGTAACGCAATAGTATGAGTGGATGCCTTATTGTTCACTTAAGCAATAATTCCTCAAGTGTACATATATATATATACACAGACAGATTTACAAGCTTTACCCTCATTACACACCTCCTCAGGGGACACACCACACATTCCTTAGTTCTCTGCTTGTTTTTGGTGACCTGAAAGCTGGTACAGTGACCTACCCTGTCTCTTGTCTAGCCAGTTACAAATAAACAATTCCCTTCTCCTCCCATCATCACTTTGGTTTAATTCTTCCCCTTTTCTGTCAGGAGTCTTCTGAGTGAAAAGTGATTGTTGGCATTCTCCCAAGCGGTGGAACAAATATGGGCTTCGAGCGGAAAAATCTGTATTTGAATCCACTTCCTACTGGATACTACATGCGGAGTACTCTGTTTAAACTCTTTGCCCTCTATATTCTCAGGTGTAAAGAGGGGATGTAATTCCAAACGTAAAAGTATACGACGCAGATTAAGCCATGTCAAGCCCGAGCAACGTGTCTCCCACGTCATAGGTATTCAACAAATGTTAGTTTACTAGACAAGACTTGACCCCTCTCAACTTCAGTTTCCTCAGCTGTAAAGGAAGCATTAATTATATTACCCCATCACGGTGTTGTGCTGAAATGAGGTTTGCTTAGCCCGGGGCGTGGAATAGTGAGAAGCTAGTCAATGGTAGCTGCTTTGTTGTTGTTAATCCCTCACCAGAGAGATGATTTATGAGGTTCTCAAACGCAACTCTCTCTCTCTCTCTTTTAGAGTAAATCCCAAGGTAGATCTGCCTTTCTCAAAATTACATTGGATGTCTAGAAAAATCTCCGCTGGCCCTGGGGTCTTTGTTGCCACTCTGCAGAATCCTTAGTGCACATCTTGCTGGTTTGTTATTCCAGCTCTGTTAAGCCTTTTTTTTTAATTCATTGAACATCTGTGATGGTGAGTTTTACGTGTCAACTTAGCTAGTTTTTCAATCAAATACTAGTCTAACTCTTCTGCGAGGGTATTTCTGTAGAGGTGATTAACAGCTACAGTCAGTTGACTTTAAGTAAAGGAGATTATCCTCCGTAATCTGGGTGGGCCTCATCCAATGTGTTGAAAAGCGTGAAGAGTAAAACACAGGCTTCCCCGAGGAAGAAGAAATTCCTCCTGTGGGCTGCATGCCAGCTCCTACCCAACAGTTTCTGTCCCACTGGCCTTTGGATTGTGGACTTACCCAGCCAGCCCCCACAATTATGTAAACCGATTCCTTGCAACAAATCTCTCCATATAACCCCACTTTTCCTTTCTCTCATAGAACCCTGTCTGATTCAATCTCCTAATGCCTATATCACATGCTTGCCTTCTGTCGCACTGATTGCAATTTAGAGGAATGCATAGTTTGCCTATTGTGACTTTAAAGATTAACCTTGAATTATATGCATATCAAAACTCTGATGAAATAATGAGGATTAAATAAATACTTGTTGTCCATTTATTAATAATAAATGTGACTTGTTACACTGAATTTCACTTGGATTGGCCCCACGACCTTTCTAGGCTAACAATAACAAATTAGTTTAAATTGTAGAGTTAAATAAGCATCTTGTTAGATGCTTAGGAGAATATGTACTTAGTTTAAGATAAACAAACATAAGCAAGAAAATCAAGTATTATTCACAAGGAAAACAGATTATAGGTAGCCAGGTGAGAAAGAAAAAAGTGAGGAAAGCTACTGACGTAGAGAAAAACAGATCTTCAGCACTTGAATACATACATAGAATATTTCATGAAGCAGCTTATAGTCATTACTATAACAACAGTAGGTTATTTATAAAACCATATATTCTGAAAAATGTAGAGACAGGGATAGAAGCCAATAGTACTATATTTTCCTTTTATCTGTCTCAAAATTCCTCACTTTGTGCCTATGCTGCTATGGCCTCTAACAGGCTTTGTTGTTATTTAATGGGTGAAATGTTTACATAACTCCCTCAGTGTCTGAACTGATGAATATTGATGAATTACCCCATACTAGCAAGCATTATGGAGTGCTTACCTAATATGTCCTGGGAAGTACCAATTCTCTAATCTTAGAATCTTTATTAATAAACTTAGTAATAAGACTGGAGAGAGCAAGGATCTCTGTTGTTTTTGGTCTTTTGTTTTGTTTGACCATTTGTCTTCACATGCCTTCCCCTAACATCCTCCTTTCCTTCTTACGTCTCAGTTCTCTTTATATTCCATCCTTGGCCATTGCTCACTCTCCATTTCCATGTTTCTCTTCTGATCTCAAGGTTCCTTCTCTCCTTCCTCCTCGTTTTTTGCTTTATTTCCTCGCACCCCTTCAGGACAGTTTCACAAACACCCCTATCTTCTCTTCTCTAGCCAGAGGATCAACCCCAGAGGAAGACTCTGATCCTATCACAAGCCAGCCTTTGCCTCAGGGCCCGGGGCCACAATTTGTCAGCTTCTACATCTGCATCTATTGGTTCAGCGTGGTGATGTGAATGGTGAGCGTTGCTCTCTTTTAGTTTTACCTAGCACTGGAACGCATTTCCTGTTTCAGGAGAATCCCCTGCTCCATTGTCATTGAGGTGGTGAGCGTAAGAACTCGGCTCACCACCAACTGGCCACAACTTCAGGGCATTTAGACTCCTGAAGGAGTTCAGACACTGAGGGAGTTTGGTTCTCCCACTATGATGGGGTGCAGGCAGAGGGCAGTGAGGCAGTGACGGTAGGATTGACAGTTGGAGTCCCAAGTGGATCGTGCCTGTAGTGAATCTGCTGTGTTCTCTTTTCAGAGCTTGGTTCTTCAGACTTTCTATGAGTTCTGTGAGCTATACAAGAGCTTTCTAGTGTATTCCTTTTCTCAATTTAGCCAGTGTCGTTTCTGTTGTTTGTAATCAAGAGCTTTGTCTGACTGGCCACTTTAAATGTATTCTGTCATTTTAAGTATGGTGGTGTGGCATTTCTGCTAAACGATGTGGAGGGATAAGGGCAGATGGGCAGGAACTGTGCCTGCTGTTTGAAAAGGCCTCTTTACCCCTGGATGGAGACCTGTACCACTTAGCTGCTTAATAAATGGTAGCAACTTGATAGTTGATGGATTTTCTAGAAACATTGCCAATGGTTTCAGCTGAGAGGATTATGGGTAAATATTCATGAGACTGCTCTGCCATTGGCTTCCTGAGATATTATTTGCAAGTTACTCTTTGTGCCTATGAAGTGAGAATGTTGGTTTCCAACCTAGCTGAAAAACATGCCAAACTACAAATGGGTGAATACATGTGAAGAACTTGCAACTTCTTGAAAGAAATGATATGGAAATGACAGGTTCTTGTGCTATTAGTCATTCATTGAAAAATTACAAAAATTATTCTTTCTATTATAAAATCAGTAAATGCTTAGGCCATAAAATTTAGAACATACAGAAAAGCATGAAGGAGCAATAATAATTTGTAATCCCAGGACTCAGTGTACACAGTTAACATTTTGTATAACCATTAAAAATTTTCTAAAGGTAGCAATATTTCTTGTTCTGATTACAGAAATCATATGGTTTGAGAGTTGCTTAAGTTCATAGATTGTAATTCACGCAGAAATTTCCTTGATGTCTAAGTATTATTAATCCAGAGGCCAAATTACAACTCTAGGAAATGAGTAGACATTAGTCAGCCTTCTTTGGTGAATGCTCGATGCTCCAGGCAAAGAGAAAGGCAAGAAGCCAAGGTCTGTGGATGTCGAGGAGTGAGTTTTGTCCCGGGATGTGGACACAGTTCAACATGGCAGGAGGTCAATACAGAGTGGATCAATAGGCAAGTGTTACATCAGGATGGCTCAGATATTTGAATTTTAACCTGAAATTAGTGAAGAGTCTTAGAAAGAATCACCGCAGCAGAATGAGTTGATCAGATCTACTTTCTTGAAATCTGATTAATCAGCAGTTTGGGAGAGGTTTGAGGGTGGAGAGAAGAGCAAGACCATTGCAATAGTCTAGGAGCAATGCAAAGACCATCAGCAAAAGCAGGGTCAGTGGCATGGAGATAGGGAAAAGTCTATAGAATTACTGAGTCAGGGAGCTCAGAGAACTTGCTATTTGGATGTGAGGGTATGGAGTGAAGAAGGCCACCTGACTAAAGCTATGTGGTTGGTTACCCTGGGCTTAATAACAAGCAAAAGGCAGCTGCTTTAATATGCACTCTAAAATTCACTGTCTCAGCCAAATCCCTGAAAAATGAGACTGGGAGGAAAAGGCAATGGTTAAACTCACATTCTCACCTAAGCTGTTCTTTCTTGGTTCCATCCAGGAACTTTCAACTTTTCCCAGAGGAAAGTAATAAACCAAGTTCATAGTAAGATGTTGCAGAGTGGTTTCAGACAATGTGGACTAAGCATTACCTGCATCAAAATCTCAAAGGGGTGGGACCTGGATATCTGCATTTTCATAAGCATCCAAGATGATTTTTATGCCCAGGGAAATTTTGGTAACCACTATGATAGAGACTTAACGTCTCCACTCTCCCAGGTCTATTGCAAGAGAGGAATACAAAGGAAAATAACCTAGTTCAGTGTGTGTTTATTCAGTATGTTTAATGCCTTGCTAAATGCTGTTTGCTTTTCTAGATTACATCCATATACAGGAAAACAAAGGGAAGGAAGGCAGCAAGGGTGAGGGGTGGGGGAGGGAGAGATCTGTCCACAGCACAGATAAGTAAATAAGTAATGTTAGAATTTAGATATTCATCAGCAGGTCAGGAGACAAGGTATTTTTGTAGTATGAGTGAGATAATTCCTCTCAAGTAGCCTTAAATCCCAATCCTTGGGTGAATACCGGCTCTGTTTCTATACATAAATTCTGTCTTGCCTGGACAACTCAGAGCCTAACTTTTCCTAACTTTTTAAAGTAAATCTTAGAGATTTTTCCCAACTATTGTTAAAGCCTCAAATGGGATCCAATCAGCCCTTCTATAAGCTTTTGTTGCCTTTGTATTTGCAATTGGGAATGGTTTTCTAATGTTATTCTAGATATTCTAAGCATAATTGATTTTAACAATGAATTGGCAATAAAGCTCATTTCAGAGTCTTTTAGGTTTAAGTGGAAATTCATAAAAAAAGAAGTAAAGAGATGTAAAAAATTGATCAAATCTTATAAAACCAAGGTATGATCTAAAATAAAAATTCCACATCACAAAACAATTACCTCCAGTGATTTAGAGGGAAAATTTAAAAGTCTGATTATTTCATTCTTAGCTAGGTGGGGAGAAGTCGAATCAACCACACTGACACTGTTTAAAACAGAAAACATATTCAACATCTGTTTAACCGAAATTGAAAGGAGATCTCCTCGAAAGTATTTTTATGCCTTTTAGATTGCTTCATATTATCCAGGGACTCCATTTCCACTATATATAACTACCTATTTAACGTGCTGAATAGCTTTACAGGGGGATTGGACTATAGCTGAAAATACAAGAAATTCAACAGGTATAAAAACCTGGCTTAGTTTTCATTGCTATTGTAATAGAGTACTGCTGGATCATTTTAGGTTAATAGAGCAAAGTATTTTTAGAAATTACTGGACCTTAAATAGATTCTACAGCTGAAGAAATAAGATTTGAGAACTTTAAAAAAATAGGAAAAGATTCACATTTGTGGCTTTGTCATAATGTGAAAGCAAGCATTGGAAGAAATTTTGACTTATTATGATTTTTAAACAATAAACCCTTTATTGAGTATAAGATGAGCTTGACAAAGAAAACGTATTTCAAGAGTAATAGTTGACTTTCTGTAACATTAATAAAAGCATTCATGTCTAACTCCCTCCCTCCCAGTTAACTAGTGAAATGGAAAATAGAATATAAAAATGGGGAAAGCTACATCAAGTGGAAATTAGGAGAGTGAGATATTCATGCCCCAAAATTTGAGAAATTTCTTCAAGGTAGTACAGACAGGAATATAGCTAGAAAGAGAAGGACAATTTGTGAATCCCCACCTGTGAAGTCATAGCTTGCAGGAGATCCCAACATCCTCCCACTCCACCCCATACCACTGCCAGACAATTACACCTAACTCTTAGGGGCAAAGGCTGGAGGAAAGCACTCATGTGACTGTGTCTGCATTAACCGGGGAACCCTTGGTGATGCTCACCTCATCACCCTCTATCAAACACCCTTGATGTGAACTACCAAGCCAGGCAAAGAGCTGGCGTATGGCTAGGGTCGCCTTCCATCAACAGGAAATGGGCAATGATAAGCACAGGAGAGAAATGAAGGTTGAAGCAGAATACACTGGTACATTTCTGTCTTCCATATCAAAGAAGGAAAAGACGCCCCCAACCAGAAATAAAGTTTTCTGCCGCAGCTGCCTCAGCTTCAGGTGCCATCCAGACTGGTCCCAGAGAAGTGAGATTCTGAAACAGCAAAGTAACACCATGGTTATTCTAAATTTTATTTTTTTTCCTTTTATCTAGATCTGTTAGATTAGTGTAGGAATCCAAACCTTCTTACAAAACCAACCTCTGTTCTTGCCCAGATAATAATAGACCTTCCTCTATAGTGATGGAAATGATGATGATGATGATGGCGATGAGAACAATGATTATAATGGCAACTACCATTTATTGAGCAGTTACCATGTCCTGACACTGTGCTAAGCATTTTCTTGTATTATTTCAGCTCATCATAACTTAGTTTAATAATAATAATAATAATTTATTTATTTATTTTGCTGAGGAAGGTTAGCCCTGAGCTAACATCTGTTGCCAATCTTCTTCTTTTTTCACTTGAGGAAGATTAACCCTAAATTAACATCTGTGCCAATCTTCCTCCACTTCAAATGTGGGTCGCCACCAGAGCATGGCTGATGAGTGGTATAGGTCCACGCCCAGGATCCAAACCTGAGAACCTGGGCCACTGAACTAGAGCATGATGAACTTAACAACTAGGTCACGAGACCAACCCCGATAATCATTTATTTTTAATAATCATAATCATAGCAGAGTTCTTATAAGGTAGGTGCCATTATCAGGACTATTTTATAAATGAAGAATTTGAGCTTAGAGATAATTACTCATTTGTCCAAGCTCACGTATCTAGGGAGAGGCACAGTTAGGATTTGAATTTAGGATGAGAAAACAGAAATATCACTGAATTCAAGAAGTACTGTCTGCTCTAAGGAATCAGAGCAAGTGAAAGAATGAAGAAAACTAAAGTTTGGAAAATCTTTAGCCCACGTTCTTTAAAGGATACTATGTTTATAAAGTTAGAGGAATAAACATGAAATGAGAATAATCCCAGGTCTGAAAGGCCTGAATATAGTTTAAAAGAAATAAAAAGATTGCTAAATTAAAAAGTACAGTGGAGGCAGTACACAATAGATTAAATAAAATTAAATTAGAAAATAAGCTTAAGAATACTCTCAAAATTTAGGAAAAGAAGTAAAACACAGAAAGAAAAGATAACAGACATGAAGAACAGATGTAGGAGATGCAACATACAAATAATGGGAATTCAAGGAATAAAGGACTGAGCAGATAGAGAAAACAAAAATAAATCATAAGAAGAAAAATGTCCTGAAAAAGAGATTTGTGTCTTCAGGGCAGAAGAACTAGAAATGGAGAGGAGAGGAGAAGGGGAGGAGCAAGATGGCAGGGTGAGCTGACCTGGGATTCTCTCCCCTCCAAAATACAACAAAGGATTGGAAAAACTGAATTTCAGAGAATAAATCTAATGCCAAAACGTTAGAGACCTACAATACCAAGAAGGCGGAGAACATAAACCTTGCTGACGGCCTCGGAGAAGCTGGAATGGGGTAGGAGAGAACGTTGCTCCCTCCCCTAGAGTCTGCAATCCCTGCTGCATGGGTCCGGGAAGGAACGGGGAAGGGGCCGCGCAACTGGGGGATCATCCAGGACTCCTGCCGCTGGTTCAGTGGAAACACGCTGACGGGGGAAAGCTTCTGTGCACGGGGACCCCGAAAACCCAGGGCCTCGGGAGACTGGAGAACAGAACTGATCTGAATCCAGATCGCCATGCGAGAATAGCAGCCCCTCCCTCATGGAAAAGTGCACTGGGCGCCGCAAAGGTGGAGAGCTCAGAACACGTGGCTCTCAACCCCCATCTAGTGGCAAGAGGCTGTAACTGCAACCGAATTTGACCACCATGTGAAAAAACCGCGCCTCTACCATCCAGAAATTTATAAAAGCCCCAGAACAGAAGGAAAACAACAAAAACATAGAATTAAGTCCTGAGGACTTGGAATTAGGTAAACTAAGTGATAATGAGTTCAGAGCAGCTATAATCAAAAAACTCAATGAGGTAGAGAGAAAGATAGAGAAACAAGCCAATGAGTTCTGGAGTTACTTCACAAAAGAGATTGAAATTATAAAGAAGAGTCAAACAGAATTACTAGAGATGAAAAACACAATGGACCGGATAAAACAACATACAGATTCCCTGAATGCCCGTGTAGACACCATAGAAGAGCAAATTAACATAATTGAAGATAGACAGGCTGAATGGCTCCAGACAGAGGAAGAAAGAGAACTAAGAATTTAAAAAAATGAGGAAAATCTCCGAGAGATAGTGGATTCAATGAGGAGTAAGAACTTAAGGATCATAGGCATTCCCGAGAACGTGGAAAAGGAAAATGGAGCAGAAAGTGTGCTTAACGAAATTATTGAAGAGAACTTCCCAAATCTAGGGATTGACGGAGAAATGTGTGCAGAGGAAGATTTCAGATCTCCTAGATTTGTCAATGTAAAAAGACTTACTGCAAGGCACATAGTAGTACAATTGTCAAGAAGGAAAGATAAAGAAAGAATACTCAGGGAAGTAAGAAAAAAGAAGAGAATAACCTACAAAGGAGCTCCTATCAGACTTTCAGCGAATTTCTCTACAGAAACCTTACAAGCTAGAAGAGAATGGAGTGACATATTCAAAGCTTTAAAAGATAAAAATCTTCAGCCAAGAATACTCTATCCAGCAAGAATATCCTTCAGATATGAGGGAGAAATTAAATCTTTTCCAGACAAACAAAAGTTAAGGGAATTTGTAACTAAAAGCCCTCCACTACAAGAAATCCTCAAGAAGCCTCTCATACCTGAAAAAAGAAAAAAGGGAGAAAGGGGTGACAAGCCACAGACTAGGGAGACCGATGGATAGAAACAGAACAGGATAGCAAATATTCAACCATAGAATTAGGGTAAAGGTAAGGAAACTACCAAAGCAAGGACAATCTTAGCACTCTAACTACAAATTCATAACACGAGTTGGAATAAGAAATGAAAATAATTATTTAGGAGGGGAAGAGCAAAGGGTCTAAATCAGTATTGGCCAAGTAAGTAAGAGACCACCAGAGAATAGACTATATTATACACGAGATTCTAAATACAAACTTCAGGGTAGACACTAAAATAAAATACAGAACAGAGTCACAAATCATAAATAAGGAAAAATCTGAGAAACCCAGCATAAGAAATTGCAGTATTAAGTGGGTAGGCTAAAGCACACAGAAAAAGATACGCAGGAAAACAAGATAATGAGCGACAGATTGACAGCATTAAGTCCACATGCATCAATAATCACTCTCAATGTAAACGGATTGAACTCTCCAATAAAAAAACACAAAGTGGCAAAATGGATTAAAGAACAAGATCCAACAATTTGTTGCCTCTAGGAAACACAGCTCAGGCCCAAGGACAAACACAGGCTCAGAGTGAAGGGGTGGAGGACAATACTTCAAGCTAATAGCAAGCAAGAAAAGGCAGGTGTTGCAATTCTTATATCAGACAAAGTGGATTTCAAAATAAGACAGGTAAAGAGAGACACAGAGGGACAACATATAATGATCAAAGGGACACTTCATCAAGAAGAAATAACGCTTCTAAATATCTATGCACCCAACACAGGAGCACCAAGATTCATAAAGAAACTATTAACAGACCTAAAGGAAGATGTTAAAAACAACACAATAATAGTAGGGGACCTCAACACCCCACTCACATCAATGGACAGATCATCCAGACAGAAAATCAACAAGGAAATAGTGGAGCTAAATGAAAGACTAAAGCAATTGGACTTAATAGACATATATAGATCACTTCACCCTAAAAGAGCTGAATACACATTCTTCTCAAGTGCACATGGAACATTCTCAAGGATAGACCATATGTTGAGAAACAAGGCAAGCCTCTACAAATTTAAAAAAATTGAAATAATAACAAGCATCTTCTCTGATCATAATGCTATAAGGCTAGAATTTAATTACAAGAAAAAAGCTGAGAAAGGCACAAAGATGTGGAGACTAAACAACACACTACTGAACAAGCAATGGATCATTGAAGAAATTAAAGAAGAAATCAAAAAATAGCTGGAAACAAATGAAAATGATAGCATGCCGTACCAACTCATATGGGATACAGCAAACGCTGTATTAAGAGGGAAATTCATCACAATACAGGCACATCTTAACAAACAAGAAAAATCCCAAATAAGCAATCTTAAACTACACCTAACTGGACTAGAGAAAAAAGAACAAATAAAGCCCAAAGTCAGCAAAAGGAGAAAAATAATAAAAATCAGAGCAGAAATAAATACTATTGAAATGAAAAAGGCAGTAGAAAGGATCAATGAAACAAAGAGCTGGTTTTTTGAGAAGATAAATAAAATTGACAAACCCCTAGCCAGACTTACAAAGAAAAAAAATGAGAAAGCTCAAATAAACAAAATCAGAAATGAAAGAGGAGAAATAACAACAGACTCTGCAGAAATGCAATGGATTATAAGAGAATACTACAAAAAACTATGTGCCAACAGAATGGATAACCTAGAGGAAACGGATAAATTCTTGGACTCCTACAATCTCCCAAAGCTCACTCAAGAAGAAGCAGACAATTTGAACAGACCAATCACAAGGAAAGAGATTGAAACAGCAATCAAAAACATCCCAAAGAATAAACCCCAGGACCAGATGGCTTTCCTGGGGAATTCTACCAAACTTTCAGAGAGGATTTAATACCTATCCTTTTCAAGCTATTCCAAAAAATTAGGGAAGATGGAACACTTCCTAACACATTCTATGAGGCCAACATCACGCTGATACCAAAACCCGAAAAGGACACCACGAAAAAAGAGAACTACAGTCCAATATCACTGATGAACATAGATGCAAAAATTCTAAACAAAATTTTGGCAACCAGAATTCAGCAATTCATCAAAAGGATCATACATCGTGATCAGGTGGGATTTATACCAGGGACACAGGGATGGTTCAACATCTGCAAATCAATCAACGTGATACACCACATCAACAAACTGAGGAATAAAAACCACATGATCATCTCAATAGATGCAGAGAAGGCATTTGACAAGATCCAACAGCCATTTATGATAAAAACTCTGAACAAAATGAGCATAGAAGGAAACTACCTCAACATAATAAAGGCCATATATGACAAACCCATAGCCAACATCATACTCAATGGGCAAAAACTGGATGCCATCCCCCTGAAAACAGGAATGAGGCAAGGATGCCCTCTATCACCACTCTTATTTAACATAGTACTGGAGGTCCTGGCCAGAGCAATCAGGCAAGAAAAAGGAATAAAAGGAATCCAAATAGGGAGGGAAGAAGTGAAACTCTTGCTGTTTGCAGACAACATGATCTTATATATAGAAAACCCCAAAGAATCCATTGGAAAACTCTTAGAAGTAATCAACAACTACAGCAAAGTTGCAGGGTACAAAATCAATTTGCATAAATCAGTATCATTTCTATACCCTAATAACAAACTAACAGAAAAAGAACTCAAGAACACAATACCATTCACAATCGCAACAAAAAGAATAAAATACCTCGGGGTAAATTTAACTAAGGAAGTGAAGGACCTATATAATGAAAATTACAAGGCCTTTCTGAGAGAATTGGATGACGATATAAGGAGATGGAAAGACATTCCATGTACATGGATTAGAAGAATAAACATAGTTAAAATGTCCGTTCTACCTAAAGCAATCTACAGATTCAACACCATCCCAATCAGAATCCCAATGACATTCTTTACAGAATTAGAACAAAGAATCCTAAAATTCATATGGGGCAACAAAAGACCCGAATATCTAAAGCAATCCTGAGGAAAAAGAACAAAATGGGAGGCATCACAATCCCTGACTTCAAAACATACTACAAAGCTACAGTAATCAAAACAGCATGGTACTGGTACAAAAACAGCTGCACAGATCAAGGGAACAGAATTGAAAGCCCAGAAATAAAATCACACATCTATGGACAGTTTATCTTTGACAAAGGAGCTGAGGGCATACAATGGAGAAAAGAAAGTCTTTTCAACAACTGGTGCTGGGAAAACCGGAAAGTCACGTGTAAAAGAATGAAAATTGACCATTCTTTTTCACCATTCACCAAAATAAACTCAAAATGGATCAAAGACCTAAAGGTGAGACCTGAAACCATAAGGCTTCTAGAAGAAAATGTAGGCAGTGCACTCTTTGACATCAGTATTAAAAGGATCTTTTCAGACACCATGCCTTCTCAGAGAAGGGAAATAATAGAAAGAATAAACAAATGGGACTTCATCAGACTAAAGAGCTTATTCAAGGCAAATGAAAATGGGATTGAAACAAAAAAACAAGCCACTAACTGGGAAAAAATATTTGCAAGTCATATATCTGACAAAGGCTTAGTATCCATAATATATAAAGAACTCTCACAACTCAACAACAAAAAATCAAACAACCCGATCAAAAAATGGGCTGGAGACATGAACAGACATTTCTCCAAAGAAGATATACGGATGGCCAATAGGCACATGAAAAGATACTCATCATCGCTGATCATCAGGGAAATGCAAATCAAAACTACACTAAGATATCACCTTACACCCATTAGAATGACAAAAATATCTAAAACTAATAGTAGCAAATGTTGGAGAGGTTGTGGAGAAAAAGGAACCCTCATACACTGCTGGTGGGAATTCAAACTGGTGCAGCCACTATGGAAAATAGTATGGAGATTCCTCAAAAAATTAAAAATAGAACTACCATACAATCCAGCCATCCCACTACTGGGTATTTATCCAAAGAGCTTGAAGTCAGCAATCCCAAAAGTCCTATGTACCCCAATGTTCATTGCAGCATTATTTACAATAGCCAAGACATGGAAGCAACCTAAGTGCCCATCAACAGACGAATGGATAGAGAAGATGTGGTATATATATACAATGCAATATGACTCAGCTGCAAAACAGAATAAAATCATTCCATTTGCAATAACGTGGATGGACCTTGAGGGAATTATGTTAAGTGAAATAAGCCAGCTAGAGAAGGATAATCTGTGTATGACTCCACTCATATAAGGAATTTAAAAATGTGGACTAAGAACAGTTTAGTGGATACCAGGGGAAAGGTGGGGTGGGGGGTGGGCACAAAGGGTGAAGTGGTGCACCTACAACACGAATGACAAACAGTAATGTACAACTGAAATTTCACAAGATTGTAACCTATCATTAGCGCAATAAAAAAAATTAAAAAAAAGAAATGGAGAGGAGAAATACAAAGAGATCTGCACAGATATAAAAGAAAAGTTATAGATAGGAAACAAGATTTCCTACAAAAAAAAAAGTATAGTCTGGCAGAGAGAGAGAAAGACTGAGTGAGGGAGAGGAGCTGGAGGAAAGATCATTAATAAAAATCTAGAGAGTGAAGGGAACAAAAGATTGTGGCCCAAGAATTCTATACTGTCAAGTTGCTGTTTATGAGAGAGGGTAAGTGAAAGTTATTCTCATATATGGAAGGATCTAGAAAAACCCACACGTGTGACTTTCCTGAAAAAAAAAGGTTTCACAAATAAGTAGTCTTTTAGACTAAGATTTTAATCAAAGTAGAAAACATAAGAATAGGAAAATGATGGTAATTAGAAAATTATCAGCGAACAACAACAATACCAATGGAACATAAATAATTATGACAACTATGATGCGTTGATTTTCTATTGTAGTAACAAATCGCCACAAACTTAGTGACTTAAACAGTATAAGTTGATTTTCTTACAGTTCTGGAGGTCAGAAGTCTGACACCCGTCTCTCTGGGCTAATAAACACGTGTCAACAGACCTGCATTCCTTTCAGGAGGATTCAGGGGAGAATCTGTTTCCTTGCCTTTTCCAGCTTCTAGAAGTTGACTGCATTCTTTTGCTCATGGTCCCCTTGCTACATCTTCAAAACTAGCCATGTTACATTTCTTTGACCATTCTTCCATAGTTGCATCTCCCTCTGCCTCTCTTCTTCTGCCTGCCTCTTTTTAAGGACCCTTGTGATTAGTCTGGGCACATAAGAACAATCTAGGAAAATCTTCCATCTCAAACTCCTTAACTTAATTACATGGACAAAGCCCCTTTTGCCTTGTAAGCTAACATATTCACAGGCTCCAGGAATTAGAGCATGGACATCTTTGGAGAGGAGGGGAATTTTCTGCCTATCACATATGGTAATAAAACAGTGTAAGCATCAAATCTATTCTTAAATTAAATAATTGTAAAAGTTTATATCTAAGGTTTCATGATTACATGTTTTCCTCATATGTCTTTTGACTCTGATCTTCAATGTTCTAGTTCTTGATTTTATAATCTGACTCTTCTAAATTCCTATCATTGGCTTTTGAAAACTGACACTGATTTCAGTATCTTCTTCTGAGCTGGAATGAGAGTAGGACAGCTCTATGAGAGAGTATTTGTAATATTACACTCCTATGTAAAAGCTGGAGATAGAGATGTTGTTAAAATGCTTACCATTACATCCACTATTCCACCCTTAGATGAGTTTTGTGAAAGAAGAGAGACGGGAGTGATAAATATAGATAAATGAAGGAAATTCAGGAGAGCCAAACTTTAGAATGTGGAGAGGGTAAACACAAATTCATATATAAAATATAAACTAAGTATAAATTACAGGAAAGTTCTTAAATTTTTCAATTGGTTTGGTCTACATTTAAAACATTAAGTTATGATTTTTAAAACCATCTATAATTTAAAGTGATAGAAAAAGTATAAATGCATATAAAATATAGATATATACATCAATATTTATACATATGTGCATATAGATATATATGCTATGTGTGTATAAGTTATCAAGGAAGAAACAAGTCTTCAGCTGAGAGAAGCTATTACTTACAGCAGTTTTTTACATGCTGTTGCTCGAAGGGTGGAACTAAGAGGAAAGTAAATATGTTACACTTGAAAACCTGCTTTGGTTAAAACCCTGCATTCTTTTTAATTGATGAAAGAAAAATGGAATTACAGTAAATATTTCCTATCCAGTTAAAAAAATAGTGTTAACTTCTTCCTGTTAAAGGAGATCATTATTTGTAACCTAAATCTGTTGATGTTTTTGTTGGACGTTGATTCATTAAAAGAAAATTCATAGGGAAGCCATTCATGCCAGTTGTCTGAAGAGCAAATTGAAATAAATTGGCATGAGAGGTTTAGTCATGAATAAGAAACTCTGCTTGCCTGCCACCCTTCAACATGTAAAGGGAAAAATTGGTGACATTATTTCCAAACTGGAAATTTTGATCAGACTACACCCAGGCCTCTACATTTTAGAACAGTAGATATATAAGCAAGGGATTGGCAGGGTTTTTAAACTATTACATATATTATAATTAAGTGTATAACTGGAACTATTAAATTCAAAACCACATTTTAAGAATGCTATGAATGAGCCCCCAGGTAGTTGTGATTGAGGTGGTGGGAGCTATGCCATGAAACAAATGACTGAATGAATGGGAAAAGTTCATTTGAAGAAAATAAATCTAAGAAGAATGTGGAGCAGACTTATTCTGTGTTGCCCTCTGGGCTGGGTACCTCGTAGTTGCCACTTCAGACCCACTCTTTACCTTTCTAGACCTCAGGACCTACAATTCGTACAATTTCTATACTTTACAAATTCAAGACCAGGGTCAGCAAACTTTTTCTATAAAGGGCCAGATAGTAAATATTTAGGCTTTGTGGGCCATATGGTCTCTGTTGCAGATACTCACTTCTGCCGCGGTAGCTAAAAATGAGTTATAGGCCAACATTATATATACACAAAGGCTGTGGGCCTGTTCTAAACTCCAGCCTACAATTCCCAGTAGGCAAGCGAGTCTGGGATATGTAGTTTATAGACAACTAGCCTTATGATACAAGGAGATATCTCCTTGTGATACAAGGAGAACTTAGAAAATAGTACTCTTAGAATATCAAGAGAAAATAACATTGCAAATAGTATAAAAGAGCTCCTTTTAAACTATGAGAAAATTATCAGACCTATGAAAAGACTCAGTTGTCCAGAAAAACGAGTAATTATTCTGATGAGTTTTTTTATAGCCCCTAAGATATAAAATTTATTTCATGAAATAAGAAAAGAAAACATTAAGAAGAGTAGGATCACTGACAAAGCTCCAATTCCAAGGGCAAGGGACACAAGGCCTGCCTAAGAACGAGGCTGGAGAGGACAAGAGAAACCTCCTACCACTGCTCCCATAAGATTAGGAAGTACCAAATAACGAGCAATAATTGTCTGTCCCTGAGAAGGAGGTAAGAGAATTGAGACACCCACTATGAGGTGCAGGCGCAAAAGGAAGGCTGAAAGCTAAGGATGGAGCAAGAACATTGAGGAAAAACCCTGTGGCAGCAAAGCCCCCAAGATTAACACAAGATAACCCTGAAAGAAATAATAGCAACAACAAAACTCAAACCAGCTCAGAGACTGAGTATATCAACTCAACAATCCTACTCTCTTAGTCTGAGTAGACCAACAGAAGAGGCACATCCATTTCCGGGCATAAATATTATTTGCCTCAGTCCCTACTTGTGCTACACATGATGACTGGAATTCAATAAAAAAAAAAAAAATATGAGCCACAACGAAGGAAAAATAATCCATTCTCAAGAGATATAGCAAGTAACAGAACCAGACTCAGAAATGACCCAAATATTGGAAATATTCAGACAGGAAATTTTAAATACCTACCATTAATAAATAATAAATGATAATTTCTAGTAGGAAATGTAGTCAACAGGTCTGAATAGATAGAAATTTAGTAAACAGATGAAAGCTATAAGAAAGACTCAAATATAAATGCTAGAAATATCTTTTAGAAATAAAGTAGAGTTTTTGAGACAAAGAATGAATAAATGAATAAATAGAATATTAACAGACTTGCACCACCGGACTTTAAAAAAGACAAAAAGCAGGGGCCAGCCCCAGGTGTAGTGGTTATGTTCACATGCTCTGCTCTGGGGGCCCAGGTTTGTGAGTTTGGGTCCAGGGCATAGACCTATGCCATTCATCAGCTATGCTGTGGCAGTGACCCACATACAAAATAGAGGAAGAAAGCACAGATGTTAGCTCAAAGCTAGTCTTCCTCAAGCAAAATAGGAGAAAGATTGGCAACAGATGTTAGCTTAGGGTGAATCTTCTTCATGGGGGATAAAAAAACAGGTCTTTAGGCAAAAAGAATTTGATACTAGACAGAAACGTAGATCTACACAAATACGTGCAGATGAATAACTCAAGGAATACAGTATAAAAGACATTTTCCCTTACTTTTAATTGCTCCAGAAAATAATTGAATATCTAAAGAAAAAACGGCTAACAATGCATTAGGGGTTTATAGCATATGTAAGTATAAAATTGATGACATCAATAGCACCAAAACTTGGAGGGAGGAATTGACAGTATGCTGTTTTAAGAATTGTAGTCTAAATGAAGCAGCATAATATTATTTGAAAGTATACTGTTATTAATTAATGATGTACATTGAAAACCCTGGAGCAACCATCACATTTTTAAAAATGGTATATATAATAAGTTAATCATGGAGATAAAATAGAATCATGTAAATTACTCAATCAAAATTAAGCCAAAAAATAAGAGACAAGAAATAACAAAGAACAGATGGAACAAATGGAAAATAAATAGCAAGATGGTAGATTTTAATTAAACTATATCAATATTTAAACTTTATAAAAATGGTTTAAATACAATAATTAAAAGACAGAGACCGTCAGATTGGATAATGCCTTAGTCTGTTCAGGCTGCTATAACAAAATACTATAGACTGGGTGGCTTATAAACAACAGAAATTTATTTCTCACACTTCTGGATGCTGGGAGTTCAAGATCAAGGCACTGGAAGATTTGGTGTCTGATGATAGCCAGCTTCCTGGGTTATAGACAGCCGGCTTATCACTGTGTCCTCACATGGTGGAAGGGGCAAGGGAGTTCTCTAAGGTCCCTTTTACAAGGGCACTAATCCTGTTCAGGAGGACTCTACCCTCAGACCTAATCACTTCCCAAAGGTCCCACCTCCTGATACCATCACAGTGAGGATTATGATTTTAACGTACAAATCGAGGGAGGGGGAACACAAACATTGAGTCCATAGTAGATAAAAAGCAAGACCCAACTTTGCTCTGTCTAGATGAATCCAGTTAATTATAAAGAAAAATGTAGATTAAAAGTAAAAGAATGCAGGGGGCTGGCCCCGTGGCCGAGTGGTTAAGTTCGCGCGCTCCGCTGCAGGCGGCCCAGTGTTTCGTCGGTTCGAATCTTGGGCACGGACATGGCACTGCTCGTCAGACCACGCTGAGGCAGCGTCCCACGTGCCACAACTAGAGGAACCCACAGCGAAGAATACACAACTATGTACCGGGGGGCTTTGGGGAGAAAAAGGAAAAAATAAAATCTTTAAAAAAAAAAAAAGTAAAAGAATGCAAAAAGAAATTCTATGCCAACACTAACTAAAAGAAAGGTAGAATGACTGTATCAATACCAGACAAAATAGACTTCAGGAAAATACCACCAGAAAAAGAGGAATATTACATGATGGTAAAGAGTACTGTTAAACAATAAGACATAGCTTTCCTAAATGTGTGTATATTTAGTAACAAACTTCAAATTACATGAGCAAAATCTGATAAAGCTAAAATGAGAAATAGACAAATCCACAATTTATTTTGGAGAATTCAATGCTCTTTTCTCAATAATCAATAGAACAAGTAGACAAAAAATCAGTAAGGATATAGAAGACTTGAAAAACACTATCAACCAACTTCCATCTAATTGATGTTTATAGAATGCTCTAGAATGCTCTACCTAACAATAGCAGAATACACATATTTCCAAGTACTCATGAAAGATTTAGCAGTCTAGACCATATTCTGATACATAAAGCAAATGTTAACAATTTTGAAAGAATCTGAATCATATAACATATAGAAGCAAACTAGAAATAAGTAATGTAAAGAGTGATATATATTTGCAAAATATCCTAATATCTGGAAATTAGATAACACATTTTAAACAATCCATGAGGCAAAGAACTCACAAGAGAAATTACAAAATATTTTGAGTTGAATGAAAATCAAAACATATCATATCAAACTTTGTGGGGTGTTGCTTAAGTAGTGTTTCGAGAACAAACTTACGTTTACAAATGCTTAATTAGGAAAGAAGAAAGGTCTCAAGTATATTATCTAGGTTTCTACCTTAAGAAACTACAAAAAGAGCAAATTAAGCCCAAAGGAAACGGGAAGAAATTATGTTTAATCAAAAGCACAAAAACAATAGGATGAAGCCAAAAATTGTTTTTTTAACAGATCAATAAAAATGATTAAAAAAAAGACATAAATGACCAATATTTGGGATGAAAAAGGAACATTTCTATAGAAGCCATAGATTATCAAGTACTAGGTATAATAGGCTATCAGTTTTATGCCCTTAAATTTGACAACTTAGAAGAAACTAACAAATTCCTTGAAAGTTGCAAACTACCAAAGCACCCTGAAGAAGAAACAGGTAATCTAAATAGTCTGATATCTATTAAAGAAATTGTTTGTAGTTAGGACGCTTTCAATAGAAAAAGATTCCATACCCAGATGCTTTCATTTGCAAATTTTATCATAAATTTGAGGAAGAAACTATGAAAATTTCCCAAAACTTTTTTAGGAAATAGAAGCTAAAAGAACACTCCTATCTTGTTTTATGAGGTCAGTATTACACTGATATCAAAATCAGATAGAGTACAAAAAGAGAAAATTACAGAACAATAACCTTCGTGAACATAGATACAAAACTCTTCAACAAAGTATTGACACATCAAATCCAGAAATATATAAAAAGAGTAGTATATCAGGACTAAATGAGATTTGTCCCAGGAATTCAAGGCTGGTTCAACATTTCAAAATGAATCAAAGGGCAAAGCAATATTGATGGAAAACCAATTGGTGGTAGTCAGGGGCTGGGCTGGGACTTGGTGGAGGAAGTGACTACAAAGGAGCCAGACAGACTCTTTGGTGGAAATGAGAGACTGTTACATATCTTGACAGCTGTGACAGTTACAAGACTATATACATTTGTCAAAACTCAGATTATACACTAAACGAGGTGAATATTGCTGCATATAAATTATACCTCAATGAATCTGACCTTAAACAAAATTGTCATTCTACATACAAGTGAAATAAGTAAAGAACATGTTTATTTATTTCCCCAAATATTGATTGAATGTTTGCTATGTAAGTAACGGTATTTGAGGGCTACTATCTAGATACATGTTCCTCTTTTAAATATAGTGTGAGTTGTATGTAACATACTAATTTTTTCTGATAAACTTTTTCATTGACATAAAATACCACATTAAAGGGCCCAATTAAAGTATCGCTTTATTTAAGAAAGCTTTTTCTTTTTCTTTTATTCTGGATTCCCTTTCTTTTCATGAGAAATTTGTAAGCAAGCACGTAAAATCATGAACACAAACAATGCCATTTTGTTTATTCCAAAAACTATTTCAGAAATTCACAGTGAAGTAAATGATGTTTTTGTTCTTGTTCTATTACGTGGTAAGGAATTCTAACCATAATTCTGAAATTAGAGTAGAGGACCAGAGGACACTTTTTGTATACAATATTTTTGGCAATTAGTATGCCATCATATGGAAACAGAAGTAGGAGTTAAAGAGTATCAGAAACGATACAGGGCCTTGGAATTACTTTTTTTTATGTAATGCGTTGATAAATCACTTATCTCACACAATAACCCACACTCAATATACTATAAAACTCATTACCATGAATTAGAAAGAAGTGAGAAATGTTACTGTAGCCTGTAAGTGCTAGTGCTGTAATGCGTGGCATAATTTTAATGAGTTGCCTTGTGACTCATTCATCATCCGGGTTAATTGAAAAAAGATATCTCAGGTAATACTGCACATTGAAATAGATGCAGGAGCATTGTTGGAAATAAAGAGAAACTCTATATAGAATTTCTTTCTCAACAAATATTTGGAGTAACAAATCTAGAGTTAAAATGCATTTCTAAGAGAATATATATGTTCTCATGCTTGAGGCTCCCTATGCCATATGTTTTGGTTGGTGAAGGCTGAAATCTGCTAAAGGCAAGTAAATACATTTAATATTGACTGGTGTGGACTGGGCCATCTCTCCATTTCATAGTAAGCAACTGATTTGACCATCATATCTGTTTATAATATAACTGCTTTGCAGGAAAGGGAAGACAAACTCTTTCTATGAACTTTTATTTATTTTTATTTCTTCTTATACAAATATTTTAGAAATTATAATTAAGCAACAAATGAAATAACAGCATTTCTTCACAATCCTGTCACCTCAAAAAATCAAACTTTTAAATTTTCCATTATCCTTTGAAGCCTTGACAATATGTATATAAAATTTTTAACATAGTAGTAAACATAGTAACAACATCATTTATTTATCTATTCATTCAGTCACCAAATATTTATTAAGCACCAACATTGTTTTAGGAGCTCAGGAAATATCAGACCAAAACATGTCTGATTTCTTGAAGATTAAATTCTGGGGATTGAAGTCAGATGATAAAAAAAAGTCAGTAAGTTGTGTATTACTGGTAGAAGGGAATAAGTACTTTGGATAAAAAATAAAGTATGGGCAGGGGGAGTCAGCAGTGCCAGAGCGGGGGAGGGGCATCGCAATAGTAAATTATATAAACAGAGTAGGTCTCCTTGAGAAGGTGACACTGGAACAAAGACTCAAAGGAGGTGATGCAGTTAGCTGTGTGGCTATCAAGGGAAAGAGAATTCCAGACAAGCCAGGCTGAGGCTTCCAGACAGGAACATGACTGGAGGCCAGTGTGGCTGGAGTGCAGGCAGCAACGGGGAGAATGGTAGGCGGTGAAGTGAGAAAGTTGATGGGAGCAGAGGTCAGGGTAGGGCTTAGTAAGCTACTGGAAGGCCTTCAGCTCTTGCCTTGAATAATTATCTTGTATTCTTGTTGCTTCTTTTTTTCCACTTATCATCATATCAGAAGCGTTTTCCATAACATTTTCTCCTCTTCAACATTGGGTATATGGCACGATAGAGAGAAAATAATTCCCTAAGTGTTGTTAGCCTGACCAATGGAGCATAACCAACCTTCTATGAAAAAAAGAAACCAGAGTAATATACAAACCAGATGGATGCTATCTTTGGAATCCCTCTTTTTTCTCACAATTTATTTCTGTTTATTCTTTCCCATTGCCACATATAGGTGCCTAGAGGAGTATTAGGGGCTTAATTTTTAATTCTTTTGCTGACATGATTTTATTTTGGACGTGGAGGGGCAATGTTTAACACAAAGGGAAATCACCAAGAAAGAATTTTAGACATAGGAACTTTCTCCCATCGTGTGCAAGGAAGACCCTGTCTGACGGGCTGCTAGAACGTGAGCCGAATAATGGTGATATGACAGATGAGTCCTTTAGTTAGCCAATGTGTTTGCCCTCCTATAAATGTATATGGCTAGAACTGGAATTTACTCCAAAGGTGACTGTTTAAAACCACATAATACTGAGGCACATATTCCTTCCATTACAGCTTTAAGAAAGTCTGTCCTCCCCCTAGGAGATAGTATTAGAATTGATCTGTCTCACACCACTGTTTCATATCTCTGTGCTAGCTATTTTGAGAGCTTTACTCATTTTTCCAAAACTATTGTCAGTATCCTTTGTATATGCATTAAATAGAAACCAGAGCCTGCTCATTACTATGAAATGCTGTCATGATCTCATATTATTATTTCTTTTTAGATGCAGCCAGCTAAAATGCATTCTTGAAATGTGGCAATTAAACAACAGATTCAAATTTCCCTTTTTGCTTTCAAGTGACTAGTTAATTAGATGATTTACTATTTAAATGCTACCCAACCTATGTGACTGTTCATTATATTTATTTCCAGTGTAAATATAAACTTAAAAACAAAAAAGCTTAGAATAAATGATTAGTTACATAAAATTGAACACACTCATTTCATTTTATGTTATTTTGCCAATTTTCACATTAGATGTGTTCCCATGCAAAAGCACATTGGTCAATTGAATTAATTGTCTCATATCATCATTTATTCCTTAGAGGAATAGTCATTCCTAAGAATTATAAGTAAAATACTTGATATTTTGTTGTACTTGATAGCCATATTATATTTAGACAATCATTTCTCTTTTAGCTCTATCAAAGCTGTCTAAATTGATATACTGTCAGTTTTTAAAAACATGCTTTTGGTTTCTGTAGGTCTATGCTTTACTTTGGTTGATATAAATGCATGGATTTCAGTAAACTTAACTCCTATTTATAGGAAGAAAAATTATTTTAGTTCTATAGAGTAGGTATCCTTTCTTTCCTCATTTCTGCTTCTAAATCGTTTCTCCTTCAGCAATGCCTGCTTCTTTGAAATGCGTTTTATCAGCCTTCTCCCTTTTTGCTATCATCTACCGACTCCTGACAACAGCCCTCCCCCCTTGGATCCCATAGTTGTTAGTTACTTTAGTATGTGGCTCTCTCTGATCTTCTTCATTCTAGTGATTTATCGTCCACAACAATGACCCATTCAACACCTGGCAACTCAGTTCCTTGGCATGCCCCCTCAAAGGATTTTTTTCTCCTTAACTGCACTACCTTGAAAAATCTGTTTCAAACATCGTCCTCTCTGAGCTCCAGTCTTCTCAATTCTGTTACCCTGTACTTGCTTTCCAACAGCTCTTTGACCACATCAGGACCTCCAATCCATTCTCTCCACTATTTTTCACTCTCAGTCATCTCCATGTCCCCATGTCCTTCCTTAATCAGCTTAGATTCTGGGTCTATCAAAATAAACACATTCTTTCACTCAACATCTTTGCCTCTATATAAATCCAGAAATTCTCTTACTCTTTACCTATATCCATGAATCTTAGTGACTACTCATACACTGCCATGCAGTTATACCATACCTCTCCAATAAGTTGCCTTCCCAGGTCTCTGAAAGGAGTACTTCAAACTCTCTCCTTATCTCTTTGAGTTTCTAACACTTGTCTCCATCCCCATCTCAGCCAATTACCGTCTCGTATTCAGAGAGAAAATTGATGCCATCAGATGCAAACTACTTCCTCTTTCCACAACCAAATTCACCAACAACACTACATCTATACCCACACTTCCATTGAAGTAGAAGAAATGTCTCTCTTCCTTTCTAATGTTAACCCTTGGTTTGTGTTCTGGATTAACCTCATTTCAGTTCTCTCAGGTAGAACCGTGTAGTCACTAACAATGAAGATAAGTTATTTAACCTGTGTGCCTTAGTTTTCTCATCCATAACCTTGGAATGATAATAGTACTTCACTCAAAGTGAGTTGGGAGTGATGAGTTAGTAAGTTCAAAGTAACTAGATCTGAGCTGGGCATAGCAAGTATTTTATAAACGTTGACGATCTTTATTTTTTCTCCAAATTTTTGTTGTTGCAGTTTTCCCCATTACCTCCTGCATCAATTTCTCACTCTCGCCTAGATGGCCCCCAGGAGTATGCAAAGATGACTTAAAAACTTCCCGTAGACACCAGAAAGAGCTGCCTCCACCTATGCTCTATTCTCACTCTGTATATTCACTGTCTGTACTCACTATTGCCACTTGCTCATTTTCAATTTTCTCTTCAACTCCCTTTAATTAAGCTTTTGAACCCACCACTGAAGTAAATCTTATAAAGGTTATCAAAGCAGCAGTTAACATGGTTGACTTCTCCTTTTCTCTTCAGACTATTTATATAGGATTTTCTTCCACTACATTCAATAATACTCAGTTCTTCTAATTTACTTCTATTATTCATTTGCTGTTGGGAAACATTCTCTGTGGGTCTCTAGCTATTCTGCACACCCTGTAAGCAGAGGCACTGGTTGTCTTTGTTCCATACTATCTTTTCAAGGATTTTTTGTGTAGCAAATAGCCTTGGAAGATAAAGATAGTGTCTCTCCCCAGTGCAAAGGCTAGGTTTGTTTACTGCCTAACATAATAAAATAATGTCTCCCTCTGGGGCAAAAGTGACAAATGCTTACCATCAATTAGAAAGACTTGAGTTTCCTATGTTCACAGTTCTTCAGTTATGGCACAAACCCACTGCATGCATGGCACCCACCTGGACCCCTCTGTGTCACCCACCATGGAACTTGGGTGCCAGGGGATCTGATGCAAATTGGCTGGTGCCCATGCCACCTGCGATGCTGTGAGTAATAAAGTCCTTTGTCTCTGACCCAAGAGCCTAATGTCTTTTGCTAGGATTCACAAAACTTTAGCAAGCTAACTTGTTAGCTTGCAAGAAGGGCAAATCTCAGAACTTTCACAATTTTTGCCACTTCTTAGTAGCCAGCTCTTCTTTTATATGTTAAAATGTTTTAAGCTTAGGCCTGTCAATTTCTCTTCTCTATCAATATGTTCTTCCTTGGCAATCTCACCCAATATCTTGGCTTTAAACAGTGTATATCCTGATAACTACCAAGTGTCTCATTCCAGCCTTGGTCTTTCCACCAAGCTCCAAATACTTAAGCTTTGACTTAGTTATATGATAGCTATATCAAATTTAATATGCAAAAATAAAGTAATATTCACAACTCCCTGCTCTGCCCGAAATTTATTCATCTCCAAATATTTTTCCTCTCAGTAAATAGTACTATTATCTACCCAGGTGTTGTTCAAAAACCTAGGTCCTGTCATATTTAGCTTTAAATTATGTCATAAGTACCATCACTTCTCATCACCCCACTACCATCATTCTGGTTTGAGTCTCTAAAAGCTTATATCTGCATCATAGCACTGGACCCCCAATGACTTTCTTACCCCTTAATAATTATATGTCAGCCAAGCCAGCCCTGATGGCCTAGTGGTTAAAGTTTGGCATGCTCTGCTTTGGTGGCCCAGGTTCAGTCCCCAGGTGTGGAAACATACCACTCATCTGTCAGTAGCCATGCTGGGGTGGCAGCTCACTCGGAAGAACCAGACGGACTTACAACTAGAATAGACAACTATGTTCTGTGGCTTTGGGGAGGGAAATGAAAAAAGGAGAAGAAGATTAGCAGCACATGTTAGCTCAGGGTGAATCTTTCCCAGCAAAAAGACCAAAAAACAAAAAAATGGATTTAACTGAGTGCAATGGGAACCAAATGGGTGGCCAGCAAGGGAGTTGCAACTGGGTTTAAAAATAAATAAATAAAAATAATTATATGTCAACCAAAGTGTTTTTTTAATTGTAAATCAAATGGTGTATCTCCGTGCTTCAAATTATTAATTTTTTAATTCTCACACATAATCTCAAAATCCAGGGACAGATATGTTTAATAATTATGTTTCCTTCTAATCTTTCTTAATACTTTGTGCATAAAGTATATCACTTATAGATATACTTTTGTATCTCACTTTTTAATTTAGCAGCATATTATGAGAATTCCCTGATGTCATTAAAATGCTTTATGATTTATATTTTTAATGGCAGCATAATATCCCATCACATGAATGGAACATAATTTATGTAACTAATATCCTAGCAGTGGACATTTGATTTTCCTGAAATCAGAGAATAGGATCTCAGTTTGACTTATTGATAGAAGTCTTATGGCAATTGTGAGAGAATACGTTTTCTAGTTGAATTAGGGAAGGAAGATTTAGGAATGGGCCATACCTAGATCACCAGTTGCTAACTGAGGACTGTCTAAATAAAATAAAGTTTGTCTACTTTATGCATAGTAAGTGTATGTATAGAGTTAAGGAATTTTTCTGGCATATGAAATAACTGGTCTGAAAATAAGTTTTGGAAGAGTTAGTTTAAAAAAGAGGTAAAGTGATAAGCGGGAGCTGGGTGGGTACATTTCTGAAGCATAGCCAACGAAAGACCCACAGATCTTTAACTAGGATTAGTGTCTAAGACAGTAGGGCCTGCTGTTATAGTCAAATTGAATTATGTCAAAATTGGGGTGATTTGGAGAGAAAGGAGCTACCAAACATCCAGCCTGCCCATAGACTGCAAATTAAGATGGATGGGTCAATAATGTTGACAAGGAGTAAATAATTACATTAGTATCATATTTATCCGGAATTTACCAGTGATCAGTGTTAACAAGCAGTGATACTGTTTTTTATGTAGAACAGAGATTGTTATCTTTTGGCAACATGGATTCCTTTCTTGATTTCTGATGTATTTTTAAAAAAGAATCTCTCCAGGAAATGCATAAATGTACATAAACATAAAATTCTGTGTACATGTTCAGGAGATTCAGAGATGCTCTGAAACAAATTGGTGTTTCATTCTTACTTATAGATCACAATCGAGAAGATTAGAATTGATAGAAAGTATTCAAAAGCATTCTCACCGACAGTATCAAGAAATGTAGCCTATTAGCAAAGGAAGAGTAAAAAGAGAAGGAAAAAAATCTATGAAATAATCACAAATCTCAAAATGCACGGCAATTTATTGCAGTGGCAAATGGTCTGCTTATCTTACATGAGAAGCTCATGATTGTTTAATTGTATTCAAATAGAGTATTATGATAGACATTCACAGCACATTCTCTGAGTTATCAAGAATGGCTAAATTATCTTTGGAATGTTTATCTAAGAAGTCACTTTAGAAAGGATTCCACCAAAAATGGCTTAGTACTAGAAATTTAAAAAGTGATATGCCCAACAATTTGACTGAAGAGGCCATCTCATTCCCCAATGATGCCAGATAAATAAGTTGCTACTATAACAATATCAGTCTTCCAGCATTTTCTCTCTCCCCTCGTATACTTGACTTTTCTTAGTGACCATAAGGTTTCAATTAAGAGGTGTATTCAGGGAATCACTTTCTTTTAGTTAAGAAACCTTTACAGTTTTGCCAAAATTGATTTTTGTAATAAATTGACATAAATAAACAAGGGAACTCATCATTTGGGCCAGCCTGGTGCTGCAGTGGTTAAGTTCGCACCTTCCCCTTCAGCGGCCTGGGGGTTCACCGGTTTGGATCCCAGGCGTGGATCTGTGCACTGCTTATCAAGCCATGCTGTGGCAGGCGTCCCACATATAAAGTAGAGGAAAATGGGCATCGATGTTAGCTCAAGGCCAATCTTCCTCAGCAAAAAGAGGATTGGCAGCAGATGTTAGCTCAGGGCTAATCTCCTCAAAAAAAAAAAAAAAAAAAAGAGAGAGGAGAGAATTCATCATTTAAAGGAATCCTGTGGTGAAAGATTTATTTTAATGTGAATTTCTTTAAAACTCGTCCACTTTACCACTTCACATGCATTAGGATGGCTATAAGACCAACAATAAACAAGTGTTGGTGAGGATGTGGAGAAATTGGAACCCTTAGGAATGTAAAATGGTACAGCTGCTTTGGAAAACAGTTTGGCAGTTTCTTCAAAAAGGTAAATGTAGAGTTCCCATATGACGCAGGAACTCTACCCCTCGGTATCCGCCCAAGAGAATTGAAAACATATGTCCAAGGGGAACTTGTGCGTGAATGTTCACAGCAGTCAAAACGCGTTCATAGTAGTCAAAAATTGCAAACAACCCAAACGCACAAATGATGTAAGCATAAACAAAATACGCTATATTTACACAATGGAATATTATTCAACCATAAAAAGATTGAAATATTGATTGATGCTACAACATGGATAAATTTTTTAATCATTATACTAGGTGAAAGAAGCCAGACACAAAATGACAAACATTATGTGACTCCATTTATCTGAAATAACCAGAATAGGCAAATCCGTGGAGACATACAGTAGGTTAGTGGTTTCCAGGGCCTGGTAGGAGGGAGGAATGGGGAGTGACTCCTAGTGGGTAGAGTTTCTTTCTGGAGTGGTGAAAATGTTCTGGAATCACATAGAGTTGACAGTTGCACAATTTTGTGGATAGACTAAAAATCACTGAACTTTACATTTTAGAAGGGTGAATATTATGCATGTGAATTATATCTCAATAAAAATGTCATCTTTATAATTTTGGATATTTCATGCACCAGCTCTTGAAGTGAGCCACATCCTTGATTTCTGTTTCCTGGTATATGGCACTTTTGCAACCCAGAGGCTTCTAAAAAAAAGAGTGGCTCTAATAAAACCAAAGTTGTAAAATAAAGAGAAGGGATAGTGATTGTCAGGACTAGTCATATCAACAAAATGATGATTAGTAAATTGTGAGATGAAATATCTGGGAAGAGTAAAGACCCAATGACATCAGCGCCTCCTACTTCCGCTCCCCTCCCCACTCATGAGAGATACTTCTGTTGCAAAGTAAACATTTCTGCCAAGAAGTTGCAAGAGGGCGTAGAGCACTTTCTTTGCTACTCTATTTCCTTCCTGATCTATTCAGTTGAAATTAAGTGTTTGATCTTTCAGCTACAAAGCAAATTTAACCCAGCCTGGGGATGCTGAAAATTGTTAATTAGGAAAATGATAGAGGGAAGGAAAGAAATTTAGCAAACACACTGAAGCTTTATATGAAGGAAAGTAATAAACCTCTACATAAACATCTGTGGTTTATGAGAACACCATATACTTTATTATTAAGCAAAAATCATGAGGCAGCAGAGGAGACACTAATGACGGCATGTATTTGCCAGAACTAGATAAACTGCCTGAGAATAGAAAGATTACGTTTGTTAATAATAACATCATAAGATTATTTTGTTATTTTCCCTCAGGGAAAGATTTTTCAATATTCTACTGAGTGTAAAGGATTCCCTCTCTTCATTCACTGGTTCGAAGATCTTGTATGTTTTTATAAGATGGAAAAATAACATTCACTCAACAGTATAAACTATTGTATAAACTCTGAGGCTTTTTCCTCCTGGGCCTGAGCATGTGAACCAAGTGTAATTTGCAGCTCTGTCATTGAACTACTGAAATTTCCTCTCTTAATTCTCAGCTGACATGAGTAGACACAGAGAATTCTGGATAACAGTGGTAATATGCTTGGTTACAATGCCCAAACTATTTCAAGTTTGTCCAGGAGACTTTTCCTTTTACTATTTTTTTTTTTTTTTAGTGGGGAAGATTGTCCCTGAGCTAACATCTATTGCCAATTTTCCTCTTTTTGCTTGAGGAAGATTGTCACTGAGCTAACATTTGTGCCAATTTTCCTCTATTTTGTATGTGGGATGCTCCTACAGCGTGGCTTGATGAGTGGTGTGTAGGTCCATACCCAGGATTGTAACCCATGAACCCCGGGTGCCTGAAGCAGAGTGCACAAACTTAACCACTATGTCATGGGGCTGGCTCCAGGGGACATTTCCTTGTAGAAGAAAAGAAATCTTTGTGAATCATTGCACCCATAATATTTTGATGATTGCTTATAAGAGATCAATCTAATTCAGCAAGTTATGTAAGTGTTTGGTTTTTGGTTGTCTACAAGGAATGTGACAGTGGTTGATGTACTCAAGGCACTGAAATCACAACATAGGAGTAATTTTGACCAGTAGGAGAATAAGAATTTGTTCAAACACGACTAAAAAAGTTCCATATTCAGCAACTAAGGCATGTGGTCAGTATCCTTTAAGGAAAGATGAAAGAGTATGTTAATAAAAAGAGTGTCACTGTTGGGGCCGGCCTGGTGGAGTAATAGTTAAGTTCTCGCACTCTGCTTCAGCAGCCTGGGGTTCACAGGTTCGGATCCCTGGTGTTGACCTACATGCCACTCATCAAGCCATGCTGTGGCAGCATCCCACATACAAAATGGAGGAAGATTGGCACAGATGTTAGCTCAGGGGCAATCTTCCTCAAACAAAAGAGGAATGTTGGCAACAGATGTTAGCTCAGGGACACTCTTCCTCACCAAAACAAACAAACAAACAAACAAAAAACCCCGTCACTGCATAGCTGTTTTTGTCAAGTCTATTTCTGGCTCTGAAGGAAGGAATACAGAGAAATGTGTAAATTCACAGATAAAAAATGTTTTTATGTATAGAATGGAGTATTAATGGGAGAAAGAGGGCATCTGGAAGTGATCAGTAAACTATCAATATTTCATAATGTTAGTTCACACTAGTCATGGTGAAATAGAGAGTAAAACTGAGTTTACCAAATGACTAAGCTTGGCTTTTGAAAAGGACAAGGAGTTTGTATCATGGAAATAGATACTGTGGTGGTAACAATGTATAGGAAGCATGTGGAGGCAACAAAATCAACCATCACTGAAATGTGAATCTAAGGACTCCAGTCATACCTTGCCCAGTTTCTGAAACTATTTCCACCCTGATTTTTTTCATTATTTCTTTTCAGTCTTCACCTCTGTTTGCATGACTCATCTCCTTTATCAGAATAACTGCCTTAGGCTAGTTCTAACAGCCCTGCCTTCCTCTTCCTTATAAGAACGTGACCACACATCCTTCCAGTGTTGACGATGAAGATCAGGCACCACCAGGTCTCATTGCATCGAACTGATGTAATAACCCATGAAAAATGATGACAGTATAATATTTGTGTCAAATATTTTGTGAGCTATAGTCACAGTTCTTTGAGCACCTAGAAAATAAGAGGATATATTCATTCAAGACATCAGTGATATTATTATTTATATCAACACTACTAAATATTAGGTGACTTACTTTCTGCAGTTTTATCTTTTTAGGTACGTCTGGTTCCATTACCTTTTGACTTACAATTTTTATACCACATCAGATATGTGGTCCTTTGAAAATAAGGAAGAATAAGTAAGATATATTCTAGGAAAATATTCCTAAAACAGAACAATATATTGTATTAAGAGAGATTTAAAAAATATATTTCTTAATATTTTCTTCCATGCAAAGATATTTAAAACTATCCAAATTTAAAGTTTCACTGTCATTTCTTTGATATTTTCTATTTCATCCTCCTGCTCTTATTTGCTAATTTTCTTTAAGCCTTAAGGATATATGAGTTTGTGTTTTGAAGCTGATCCCAAGTGCGGAATTAATTATACTCTTCAGCTCTTTGCATATTGCCATCATTGGTCAAATCAAGGCTTCAAAGTTGACTATTGTATTTTTCTCCTTCTTCCTGATACCCTCTCCCATCCCCCTCATAGTCATGGGTACCAGTCTATTTGTGATATGGGTCTTAAGAATGCACATATCCTTGTAGTATTGTTTTCTGGGAGGGTATTTTTTCAATTTAACCATAGAATATTTTGCTGTCCAGTTTGTCTGTGGTCTGCTCTTCATACCTAACACATCTGAAATCTCTCTACTCTGTGGTATGTGCACTCACTTTCTTTTTTTTCCCTTATGGATGGTTTTTCCATTATCTGCATAGTTCGTATTTTACATATCTTTAGTCAGCAACAATCCAGGTTTTTTCCAACTTCCTGCCATCACTAACAATACTCAATGATCATTGTTTTACATGTTCCTTTAGGAAACTGTGTGAGAACGTGTCTGGATATATATCCAAGATTAGAATCCATAGGTTGTAAGGCAAATGGATAATTAATTGCAGTAAATACAATACCAGTTTGCTTTCAGAAATATCTATACCAATTTATATTCCTAACCGTAGTAGATGAGTTTCTCTTTCTTCTCATCTTTACCAACACTCATTATTAAATGCTTTCCTTATTTTTTGCCATCCTGAATGATAAAAAGTGATATCTACTTATTGTTTAATTTTGCCTTTATTCACTTAATTGTAGGATTGAGCATGCTTTTGCATATGTTCTTGTTAGCCATATGTCTTCTCTTTCTTTAAGCTTGTTATCTATTTGCCCATTTTTCTATTAAAATTCCCATCTTTTTCCTATTGATCTATACATTTCATCTGTCTGTTGACTTTGTCTATATTGTTCTTCATTAGATAGAAATCTTTAATTCTGATGTAATAAAATGCTTTGTGATTTTTTTCTTTTTTTTCTTTTTTTTTTTTGCCCAAGAGTTTGTAAGTTTTGAGTTTCATTTAAAAAGTTTTATCTATGCCTAGGTCACAAAAGCTTTTTCTAAATTTTTTTATCTTTATTTTTAATGCAATTGTTTTTAATCTGCCTGCCATCTATGCAGTGATAATGTACAAGTGTATACTTTTCTTCATATAATGAGCCTGTTTTCCAAATACCATTTATTAATAACCTTTTCCCCCATTGCTTTGTGGTGCTAAATTTTACCTATCAACTCTATTCCTGTATTCCTGTCCATTGGTGTCCTTCTGTGTTCCTGAGTTAATACTATGCTGATTTTTATAACTACGACTTTGGGTCTGTCTTCATAGTTGTTGGGGAGGGTCTCTCCCCTCCTACCACTTCATGCATATTTTTTTTTCAAAGCTGACTTAGCTATTTATGGACTTTTATTCTTCTGTATAAATTTTAGAATGAGTTTTCCAAGTTACTCCAAAAAACTCTGCTCTTAAATATCTCTTGATGACATATATGGCAATATAGTGTTAGATTTTGATTTAAAATCAGGAAGCTATTTCCTGAAACCTTTGCAAATGTTCTTCCGCTCTACGTCTACACTCACGTTTGCTTTTGTGAAGCCTGATGCCACTGTGGCTTGTTTTCCCTTGCGGGTGAGTGGTCTGCTATTCTCGCTAGAAAATTTCAGATTTTTCTCTTTGTCTTCAATATTCATACATTTTATTGTAATGTTTCTAGGTTTTAATTTCTCATTCTCTAGGCTTTTTCACTCTGGAACCCTTTCAATCTAAAGTTTTTCATGCTCTTTCAGTTGAAGAAATACATAGATGTCATTTCTTGAAATACTTTCTTTTTTGTGTCTACCTACTTTTTTTCCTCCAAATGGGACTTTTATATATATTTTAATATTTCTATTGCTGACTCTATATCTCCTGACTTTTTCCTGTTTCCTTGTTCTCTTTCCAAGGGCTTTTTGGGAGAATATCATAGCCTACTTTCTAGTACCCTATCTCATTCTCTGGCTGCATCTGTTAATTACTTATCAAATGCATTAATAATTTATTTAAAGTGACATTTTTCACACCTACTATGCCTACTCGGTTCTTATTTATAAATGCATGTTTTTGCTTCATGTTCCGACTAATCTCTCTTAATTCTTTGAGAATTTTCATTAGTTTTATTTTGAGTAATAAATAAGATAATAAATAAATAAGTAAATAAGCAAGAGCTGGTTCCACCTGGTATGTGCAGCTGGGTTTATTGCCTTTGCTATGCAGCAGTTTTGCTCCTCAGATGTCTAGTTATTTTTGCCTTTGAACATGTGGGCTTAGGGTGGCCCAGGTTCTAGCTTGTGCTGCTACTGAGGGCTAAAGATATGTGGGATGATGATCCTGGACAGAGAGCCCACCACACCGCAGTCTGGACTTGACCCTCCCTCTTGCTCTCTCCTCACCAGATGATCCTTACCTCTTGGTTGTGGTTGGTTAATGCTGGGGATGGATTTGGCAGTGCTATGGGGTTTGCCATCATCACTGGGCCCAATCCTTATTTTTCCTAACCCTTGACATACTCTTGTGCAGCCTGAGTATTATCCGCTAACTTGGTGGCACTGGGTAGGCAGTACTGTTTTTCTATCGCTTGAGTTGTCATGTGACCACAACGATGAAAAAAGATCCAGCTTAAAAGCCTCCTCTTCTTATTCCCCCACCATGCTACCTTGTTCCTAGTCACATCTGCTCCATTTTCAAGCATTTCTCTCAATCTTTGTCTACGTTTTTTCCCTTCAAATCCACTTTGTTTTACCTCTGGGACAATTTCTGGGATGCAGTGAAAGGAGAATGCCAATACCTGAACTAATTCTCAATTTTGTTGAGTCCCATCTATATTTGTTTTCAAATGATGGATATCAAAATAGTACCAACTTCAGCCGAATGCTCTCTGTGTGCTAGGCCTCTGCTAAGTGTTTTTACAAGCATTATATCATCTAATCCTCACAAAGGAAATTTGTGCTTTTATCGTCTTTATTTTACAGGTGAGAGAATTGAAGTCTAGACAAGGTACTTCATACAGCCGGTAACAGAGCCATGGTGCAAATTTAGGCTGTCAGATTCCAAAATCTATTTCTCTCAGGTTATGTTGTAATTTAGTGTTCTGGTTTAAATTAGGTTTGTTCTGGGCACATGGACTTCATGATATCCAAGAACCCCCTAAAAATGTGTCCAAAATTTTGAGTTCGTATGTACAAGATATGGGGGTTGAGTCCATTGCTTTCATTACATTCTCAGAGGTGTCCCTGAGTTCCTACACGGTGAAGAGGCACTTTCAGTGAAGTCAAAACTTACATGGGGGGGCCGGCCCGGTGGCGCAGCGGTTAAGTGCCCACATTCTGCTTCTCAGTGGCCCCGGGGTTCACCGGTTCAGATCCCGTGTGCTGATATGGCAGCACTTGGCAAAAGCCATGCTGTGGTAGGCATCCCACGTATAAAGTGGAGGAAGATGCGCATGGATGTTAGCTCAGGGCCAGTCTTCCTCAGCAAGAAGAGGAGGGTTGGAAGTAGTTAGCTCAGGGCTGATCTTCCTCAAAAAAAACCCAAAAAAACTTACATGGGGGCTTTGGTGCTAAAGTCAGTCAGTAAATGCAAAAGGTAGTTTAGAGTGATTTACCTCTGAAACTTTCTTAAATGACCCTCATATTGCCTAGGCTGGGCCCTTAGAGGCTCAAAAGCCAAAAATTAATATATTTTATTTCTCTTTGCTTTTGGTGCTGCTGGTTCTTTTCCTAGAGCAGTGAAAAATAAGTTACTTTGAAAATACTATGGAGGCAGAGAAAGGGGGGTTAAAGGATTCTCTCAATAAACTTGTACAATTGTGTTCATTTATTTCAATGCTCATACAATGGAAGCTAACTGTAAATTGAGAAAAAAAGAACTAAGACTCAACATCAACCTGTTATGAAGAAGAATAGACAAATAAGTTCAGTGGCTAGCTCTCCATACCCGCAAGCTTTTATAGTCATCTACCAGACCCAGGAGCAGTTGATTTGACCTTCTTGAGTGCCCAACTCACCCTATTCCTTTTAGGCAGAATTTGGTGGATTTTCCGTTCATTGGGTCTTAAAAGGATGAGACCTGTTGAAAAAACTTCTGACAATTCTTTCTGGTTAATGGAATACTCTACGATGAGGCTTAGATAACAATCTCTCCAAGATGTCAGAGGCTCAACTTGGCTCAGCTTCGGAGCTGAGCAGAGCTCTCAGGGCTGCTTTGTAGCAGGGGTTCCTCCACTTCAATTTTCCCAAAACCCTTTTCAGAGCAGCTAGACGATCCGTGCTCAAGGGAAGTTCGAACTGAACTGACCTCTGGAAACGGATAAGTATACTGGGCAATTAGATTGACCTTTGTCCTTCTGAAGTAAATTCTAAAGCACAAATGTTTCATATTTCATAGAAAAATACTTATATGATAGACATGTAGGACTCAAAAATGTATTCATATCAAAGGAGGGCAGCACGCATGATTTTTTTGATGGAAATAGAGTACAGTATGCTATCTAAGTAAAATGAGAGATGAGCTAGTTTACATATGTATTTCAGAAATTGAGAGGGTAGAAAATGTCAGAACTTGCCATATGCTATTTTCAGAATTCAATCATCCATTTAAAACAATAGTGATTTGTAATACTGAAAGACAGGAGAAAAAAAGCCTGCCAGTTTCAGTCTTTGGAGATATTTTGTATTCTCTAGAAAATGCCAATTTATTGGGTTTGGGTTTCTGGTCCCACATGGACTTTAAATAAAACTCTTCTGTGAGGTGTTAGCCAGTAGCTTATAGAAAATGTTTTCTTGCCAAAGGCACAGAGCGTGGATCTTAAGTTGTCCCACAAGGAGTAACAGACTCTGAAGGTGTCAGGAGTGAAATGACTCCATCTTATAATCTCTCCCAGAGGCAAGGAGCTTCTCACTTCCAGAATAAATTGATGGTGAGATCCATTTTCTAGCTGGCAGGATGCTGATCAGCAAAGCTTTCAGGCCAGCTTGCTGACAGGGGAAAAGCCCCTGTCCCAATTGGCAGGTGTACGTGATTTGTGAAATGGAAGGCTTTCTAACCAGGCACACACGATGGTTCTGCTGAAAGTCTTTCTGTGTTATAAGCATAACTATTTGCAAATTGCACTCACATGGGGATACCACTCCCTCCTGTGTGCACGGGTTTGATTCTTTCCTCTTGCAGTTCCCCAACGTGACACTCTATCTATTTGATAGCCCCTAAGCATCTCATTCCACTCAAAAACCCCAATCTGGTATTCTCATGTATAAACCATAGTACAGCTTTACATAAACTGTAAAAGGCTTTCACATTTGTTTTCTATACCCATTTAACTCTGAGCAAATATCACCACCTTATTTTACAGGTGAAAATACAGAGACACCAGATAGGAGCTATGGCTATACAATCTGGGTCCCTATCCTTCTACTGTTTTCACTATTTTCCTTGGACTAGAGTTCTCAAACCTAAGTGTGTATAAAACTCATTCAAGTTCTTCCCAGAAGTAAAGGAACGACAGTTAACATAGAGCTTAATATGCACTGGGCACTCTTTTAAGCACTTCACATTTAACAACTGATTTTTTCCTCACAACGATGCTGAGTTAAGTGTTATCATTATCCCATTTCACAGAAAAGAAAGTGGAAATACAAAGAGATTTTGTCAGCTGCCCAAGGTTTGACACTTAGTAAAGTCTGGAACTAGAATTCAAACTGAGACAGCCTGGTTCCAGAGTCTGTGCTCTTACCCACTTTGCTGATCCCTAAGAGGATTCCTTGTTCCCTTTCCCAGAGACTTTGGAATTAGTGTGTCTGGGGTAGGGCCAGGAATCCAAATTTTCAACATATACATTCCCCAGCCCCCAAATGGCTGAAATGCCAGGACTTCTCAGATGATGCTTTGAAAAGCATTGACTTTGGGATTCAAAGACATTGTTTGGTCTTCAGTAGTCACATATCACGATAAAAATTCCCCTAGGGTACATTATAAACTAATAACTTTAGTTTATAAGCAGTAGAGCAAAATAGGGTAGGTAGTGTGACTTGGGACGGTGCTCAATGGCTAGGAAAAGGTAAGAAATATCAAAGGAGAAGATCCATGGTAAGAAAAGCCACAGGGGACAAACACAGACATTGTCTACCCTATAATTTTCCTTGGAGATAGATTTGCATGAGACTGCTCAATACAAAGTTCGGAAATTAAAATGTAAATTTCTTTCTCAAGATGCTTTGAGAAAAGCCAGGGGAAACAATGGCAGAAGGCTTGGGTTAGAGTTATTTACTAAATGCTAACAACTCAAGTTTCCTGACTTGTAGGATCTATAGCTGCACTGTCCAAAATGCTAACCACTAGCCACATTATTTAAACTAAAATTAAATAAAATTCAAAATTCAGTTTCTTAATCACCCTTGCCACATCTCAAGTGTTCAAATAGCCATATATGGTTAGTGGCTACCACACTGGACAGCACACAGATCTAGAATCTTTCCATCTTTGCAGAAACTTCTATTAGACAGTGCCGATCTATAGATCTTTGCCCAACTATTCTCATAATGTTTTTCTTACCATTAGCAAAATTTTCTCTGTTAAATAAATGATGGACATTTAGCATTCACAGTTTTGCCTCCTTCAAGGACATCCAAAAATCTAATTTGTAGTTTTGCAGTGCTGATCACTTAGCATCACATCTCAACAGGGATTTCTTATTTTCCCACTCCATTTTATATGGGGTTATATGGGGCTAGAGGGAGGGTGGCCATGTGAGAATTATAAACCATGATAGTCTTCCCTCAATGTGAATGGGCTATCTCCCATGCAAATATCACAGGCTAAAGGAGTTCCAGATGGGCAGGTATCCCAGGATGAATATACCAGGAAGGCCAGGAACCAAATCAACACCACAAACACAACCTCTTACATTTCATTTTTAGCTTGGATATGACTTTTCACCCTCCATTATTATTGAAAGTCATGGATGGCAGGTTTTTAAGACTTTCTGCCCTGATAAAAGTCAGGAGTGATTTTAGTAGGTTCCCATACACAACCTGTTGACATACCAACTAAAGCATCTACTGAATACACCATGTGAGGGCATGCTGGGTCTTCAAAGACTCTTGAGCAGCAAGTTATCTCAGTTCGGACCCCCTTCATCCAGCAGGGTAATGAGTTATTGGCTGTGATTCAGCATCCCACGGCTAGACTGCTCTGGCCTTCCACCGCATCCCAGGACCATGAAATTGTTCCAGTGCTGGCCTGCCATTTCGGGGTCAGATTCCTAGAGTTATTTTATGTAGTTTCCTGGAAGTGTGGTTCAGCACATGGATATCCATTCCGTGGAGTGAGTTTTGTAAGAGATTCAGTTAGCTCTAATCCCGTAGACTCTGGGTTCAATGACATAAGCACCAAATGATTGGAATAGATTTTGGTATAGAATAGCTCTTAGCTGTTAGCTAAGTCAGTTTAAAATGTTTTTTCTCATAGCTTCAAATATAAATTCTTATATTGTACATGCAATTATTGCATACTGTGAGTCATGCCAGCCTCCCCCTCTCATATGAAATAGAATCCTAAACAAAAACTCAAAATCATTGAAACTTAGAACTGAAAGGAAAATTTGAAATTAGCTACTCTAATCTCCTCTTTTCCAAAGGAGGAACTATATCTTAGAAAGGCTAAGAAATTTTCCCAAGACCCCCAAACTAATTAAGAGAATCAGAACCAACACATTTCTCCTACTTCCTTGTTCAGTACTGTTTCTGCTGCGTCATCCTTTTCTGCAGGAATACAGACCTGCACTCACAAACAGCTGGATGTGAAGTATTTCACTCCTCCTGAGGGAATATGCTTGGACTTCAGTTCCAGAAAGGCACGATTTAACAATGGCTAATGCATGAGTGGTGTCAACTATATGGTAGGCACTGTCGGAAACACCATGGATATATGGTTTCATTTAGTCTTCATGGCAACACGATTATTATCCTATTATTATTCTCGTTTTACAGATGAGTGAGCGGAATCACAGTGACGTGGCGTAACTTACCTCGCACACAGCTAATACGTGGGAGAATCTCAATTCAGACCCAGGAAATACAGGTCCAGACCCCACGCTCTAACCACACTGCTGCCTGTGAGGTTCATATCTGGGCCCGCCAATCAGGACGAGTAAGCGCGTGCAGATGAGGTTGGAAAAAGGTCTATGGGCGCACAGTGCTCAGTTCTGAGGCAAATTTTAAAAACATTTTCTAGTTAGCATTTATGAAAACAAAAGCTATTTTCCTTAAAGCATTTATTATGGAAGGCACTTTTCTTTTTTAAACTAAAATCATTCAGTGGTCTGAATGAAGTCCAGCAACCAAGTAGGCAGAGCAGGAAAACCGGCCTGTTTCGTGGCGAGCCTCAGCAACCACTTCTCACTGGGAACAGCAGCACTGGCAGACTCACACCATCCTGTGCAATCTGGGCTGCAGCCCTTCAGAACAGAGACAAGCCACATATCAGGAGGGATTTCCATTGGAAACAGTCAGGGATTGTTAGTTGGGAAAATACTGTTCCTTCTTTCTCTGGATAAGTGTTGATATCACAATGAAAAGGGAAAACGTGTTCTGATGAAAATGGACTCACTTATTTTAATATAAGCACGCTGGTTTATATATAGAGCAAGTCCCTAGGCTGGTTAGAAAATAAGTTTTTGATCTAGAGGTTAAGGAAAAGTGATTCCCAGAATGAGCCCTCACTCAGTATGGGGTATGTCATCTTCCCAAGGGTGATGACATGAGTGCTTGACATATTGAATTAAATAGATTTAAAGTATGGAAGGGACAGGCTGCCTCCAGATTGTGAGCTTCATGTCAGTAGGGACATCTGTCATGTTGCTTTGCTTTCTGCCTGGAACCCAGCACAGTCCCGGGCGTCAGTAGGTGAGAAGGACATGCGGGTGAGTGAATGGGGTTGGAGGCAGAGACGGAGACCCTGCGAGGTGGGGGTGGTCCTGGGAGCGGTTCTTCCTGGCCTAATCTTGGCTGTTGGTGCAGAAGTAAGCTTTGACCCATAGTCTTCTCACTGATTAGCTCTCCAATCTTTAGCCCAATGTTAATGTCTCTGAATCACAGTGCTCTTATTTAAAATGCCTGTCCTGCTGGGTAGTGGTAAAGATAAAAATTGACGATATTTATAAAATTCTTTCTAAAATATAAAGCCACATGTAGGTATAAGTTATTAATAAGTCCTTTAATAATCAGAAAATTAGTGGTGAACAAAAGTGATTCGATTAAGAAAAACATATCTATGTCTTAAGCCCCATTGTGACTTTTATATCTCTGAGCACCTCCTATCTCCACCTCCAGTGACCGTTAATTATAGCCAAAGTTTCTTCCTCCTCACACCTGTCCCTGCCTTTCCTCTGTCTACTCCATCCTCCAAATATGCCATTTATAGTCTTCTAAAATATGTCTATTTTTAATCAAAATATCACAGAGAATAAAGCCTGTACAAAGCTCCCTGGAGTGACCAAGTGTCCATCACAGAACTTCAATCACTTCCAATTATAGCAGCATTTACTGCCAATCAGAATATTTAACGAGGAACTAAAGAGCCTCGATAACATGGATTAAAAAAAAATCTCTGGGTAGTGAATTGTCACCCACAGAAGTACATGTGAACTTTAACATTCATACAGATTACCTGAGATTGTGCAAAGGTACACATTGAATGAGTGGATCTAGAGTGGAGCCTGAGTTTCTGCACTTCCCAGGTGATGTCAGTGCTGCTAGTCTGTGCTCTACACTTTGAGTGAGCAGAGCTTAGACCATGATTCCTAATATTTCCAAATATGAGGACATTCTTAAAAATGTAATTATTGGCATTATTCTGATTATAAATTTTAAAACACATAGAAGCAAAAACTCATAATCTCACCAACCAAAGACATTAACCACAACTAATTTGGTTTATACATGGCACATGTAGATACCAAATCAAACTTGGGGCCCTTCTACCCACATTCTTTTAAAGCTGCCTTTAAATAACTTCAAAATTACTCAAATAATACGTATTAATTTTAGAAAATTCATAAAATAAAAATAAGCCAAAAGAAGATTTAGATCACCTGTAATCTCATCAGTTGGACACAAGACACAAACAGTATTAACATGTTAATCTATTCGCTTGCACATGCCCACACCCAACCCCAACTCCATGGCCGCTACACCATGTAGCAACATCGTGGTGATAAGTTTAACAGAAAGACACAGACTCAGCTAGGTAAAATTGCTTGAAGTCAGGGTTACAAAAATTTAGGAAATTGTTAAATAGCATATTGTGAGGACATGAAGAACTTCTAAGCTTCTCAAAGTTCCACATGGACATGTAACCATGGCGGTTGCAGAGGGTGGATTCATCCATTTCTTCCCCTGGAATTTGGTTAAAATTGAGTGCTATAGTTTACCATATCTAGTGATGCTGAAGTTTCTCCTGGGAGGGAAGCTTGTCCTGGCTTTTAGGCTGCTTTTCCAATTCAGGGCAAGTTGATGGGTATATGCTACTGTAAATACTTCTTAGGAGTTTTCTAACTTCAGATCTTATACATTTTCCTCAACACCATAGCTATAGATCAGTGTCAAAGTAATAAATAAGACCGTAATTTTATGGAGAAATAAATGAGAAAAACTTACTGGAAGTGGTGTCCTATGAGATCAGTGGTTGATTGCTAACATAATCTGGCCTGCCAAAGGTCAGTATGGGTTTCCTCTTTACTCCTTCCCTGAAGTTCGTGGTAATTGTGAAAACTAACAATAGGTATGACAATAAGACATTCTCTCACTAATTCTAATTTTTAAATGGAAGGGAAAGAGCCACATCTCTGCAGTTTTCCAGTTGAGTCAGTGTCAGGCAGGAAGCAGGAGGCCCAGAGGCAAATTTTCCTCATGAAATGATTACCTTTGATGCTTATTACTGCCAAGTTGCTCTGAATTGGAAAGAGGGTTATGTGCTGATGAATGGAAGTGCTGATGTAGAAATCAAATTCTTACAAAGCACAAAAGACAAACATGCACACACCCACACTTGTGTACTCACTCTTGTATGAAGGATAGTTAGAGCCTTTTCTTGCACCAGAACTTTGTATGAGCGTTTGTGTCTTGAGTGCCAGAGGGCAGAACAAAAAGCTCCTTGAACTAGGACTCTAATGACCCAAGTTCTAGTGCCTTTTTTTCCATTCGGTATGTCACCATAATTCTTCAAATTTTCTAACCCGTATGCTTCTGGGTCTCAAAGGCTGCAATCAGTGTTGTCTTGGGTTGCAGTCTCACATGAGTCCCGACTGGGGAAGTCTCCACTTCCAAGCTCACGTGGTTGTTGACAGAACTCAGTTCCTTGGGGATTGGCAGACTGAGGTCCTCAGTTTCTTGTCTGCTGTCAGTCAGAGGCTGCCCTCAGCTTCTTGCCAGGTGGGCCTTCTCATCATGGCCATTTGCTTCCTTAAAGCCAGTGAGAGAGAGATTCTCTCAGCAAGGCAGGTACTGCAATCGTATGTAATTATGTATATGTAATGACGTATGTCCTGTCACCTCTATTAGTTACAAGTAAGTGTCAGATTCTGCCTAAAATCAAGGGGACAAGATCACACAAGGACAAGAATACCTTATATATATAAATAAAAAAGACATTTTAAAGAATTGGCTCATGCCTTTCTTGGTGCTGGCAAGTCAGAAATTTGCAGGACAGGGTAGGTGACAAACTGGCAACTGAGGCAGGAGTTGATGCTACAGTTTTGAGGCAGAATTTTTTCTTCTCTGGAAAACTTCAGATTTTGCTCTTAAGGCCTTCCACTGTTTGGATGAGATTCACCAATATTATCAAAGGAAATCTCCGTTACTTGAAGTTAAGCGCATCTACAAAACACCTTCACAGCCACACCTAGATTCGTGTTTGATTGCATAACTGGTGCTCTAGCCCAGCCATACTGCCTGCAGTAGTTTCCTAGTGTTGCTGGACTAAAGTACCACAAACAGGATGGCTTAAAACAACTGAGATTTATTCTCTCACAGTTCTGGAGGCTAGAAGGCTGAAATCAAGGTGTTGGCAAGGCCACATTCCCTCCAAATCCTCTAGGAGAGGTTTTTGCCTCTTCCAGCTTCTGGTGGCCCCAGGCATTCTCTAGTTTATGGTAGTGTTACTCCAATCTCTGCCTCTGTCTTCACACGGCCGTTTTCCCTCTGTGTCTGTGTCTGCACTTTCCTTTTCTTACAAGGACAGCAGTCATGTTGGATTAGATCCAACCCTAATACAATAGGACTTCATCTTAACCTGATTACATCTGTAAAGACCCTATTTCCAAATAAGGTCATGTTCACAGGTACCAGGGGTCAGGGCTTTGACATATCTTTTTGAGGGACACAATTCAACCTGTCACACTGACCATCACAGGCACTTATACTCCATCTCCCGTTTTGCATTGATTGAGGGCTGCTCCCAGGGCTGTTAACTCTGGCATCCAGCCTGCCTTGGGAGTGGGCCACACACACTGAGGCCAGAGGAAACCCTCAGGCAGAGCTTGTGTGAAAAGCCGTTAGCATGTATGGGAACAGTGACTGCTGAGGGCAGAGAGAGCCATGGGTGGGGCGTGGTCTCCATTCACTGGCCTTGGGAAATCCTAGCCAGGGGACCTCAGGAGGTGACAGTGATCTAAGAATTCACACGGTATCCCCAGTGAGTTCATCAATCTCATAGCTCCTATGAGATTAGCTAGGTACGGGGTTAAACGAGGGTACAGGGCTCCTTACACCCTGAAACCCAAATGACTAGAGAGATGCCCAACTACTATTTTACGACTGTCTTCTGCAGTGACAAGCAGAATTCAATCTTGAGGAGAACACTTTACTTTTGGATGAATGTTTCATGGGCCTCTATGGTTGCACCAAGGTAAGGCCCAACATTATCCTGCAATGAAGTTGGAGACAACTTTTCTCGTTATGATCAGAATTGCATCTCAGCAGAACTCATTTTGATCTTGACTGTGAAAGAGATCTGACACTAGCTGTAGAGAAAGAATATTTTCTTATTTTTAATCTGTCATATGGGACACCGTAAAGTTGGTTGTGGGGCCTAGACAGTAGGTAAGGAGAGCCAGCGCCCCTGCTACAGAGACTTGCAGGTTTATCTGTAGGTGATCCGGTCCCTGCAGTGTGGCAGCAGGCTGGGGCCAAAGACGCATCAAGCTCTAGGGGCCTATGGAGGGTCCAAGTCTGAAGTCTGAAGGAGCCATAATACCTGTACTGGTTTGCTAGGGCCGCTGTAACAAAGTACCACAAACTAAGTGGTTTAAACAGGAGAAATTTATTGTCTCATAGTTCTGGAGGCTTCAAGTCCAATATCAAGGTGTCAGTGGGGCCATGCTCCCTCTGAAGGTGCTAGCAGAGAATCTGTCCCAGGCCTTTCTCCTAGCTTTCTATGGTTTCTTGGCTTGTGGCGGTGGAGCTTCAATCCTCCCATGGTGTTCTCCCTGTGTGCCTGTGTCTGTGTCCACAGATCCCCTTTTTGTAAGGATGCCAGTCATATTGGAGTAGGGGCCTGCTCTACTGCAGTACGACCTCATTGTAACTAATTACCTCTGCAAAAACTCTATTTCCAAATATGGTCACATTCTAAGGTACTGGGGGCTAGGTCTTTAACAACTCATAACAAAATCTTTGTCCAGCTTTAAGAATTTTTTCTTGTCCTTTTTTTGGTTGTTATTCTTTTTTATAAGCCCACATCTTTAGTGAAGTAAACCGGGTGCGTTCTCAAGCCTGTGCCAGGCCTGTGGTGACACTGCGTAGGAGGAGCTCCACAGAAACCTGCTGGTAGGAAGGAAGACGGCTGACAGAGATGATGAGTGACAACCAAGACAGGTTTTAGGACTTGTGGATATTCTTAGAAATCAAGAAATACTCCGGGTGCGGAGGTAGGGGTGGCTGGCCCGGTGGCCGAGTGGTTAAGTTCGCGCGCTTCGCTGCGGCAGCCCAGGGTTTCGCCGGTTCAGATCCTGGGCGCGGACATGCCACTGCTCGTCAGACCAAGTTGAGGCGGTGTCCCACATGCCACAACTAGAAGGACCTGCAACTAAGATATATACAACTATGTACCAGGGAGATTTGGGGAGAAAAAGCAGAAAAAAAAAAAAAGAAAAGATAGGCAACAGTTGTTAGCTCAGGTAACAATCTTAAAAAAAAAAAACACTCAAAGTGGGGAAAAGACAGGATTTCCTACTAATCAAGCAAGAAAGAGACTGGGACTACTGTTATTTGCATTTTGAAAGGAAGAGTGAACCCAAAGTCCAGAACACTTAGGGATGTGTGGTTTTAAACCTCATCTTCCAGAATCCTTAGAAGAGATCTGTTTCCCAGGGACAGACTCCCATTAGTAAAGCTCACTGAGGTGGGTACATTTCAACTACAATGTCAATTAACAAAATTAGAATGAGAAATACAATTATTAGATAGACTAGAATACTTGAGTCAGCCAGTTGGTGCATATACTCCCTGAGGCTCATTTCTTGTAGGAATAGCATCTGAATGCAGATTTACTTATTTCCAATAAAAAAATACGTATACATAACCACAGACAAATTGAACATTGATGTTAGTCTTCCCAATGCATTCCCTCCCTGTTGACCAAAGGATGCTTGCTAAGAGCAGAATCAGAACAAGGTGAGTGAGCATTATCTGATCTGAACACTCAAGTGCATCAAGCTCTAGGGGTCTGATCTACCCATCTCATCAGAGGGAAATGCCTCTCCCTACCCTCCCAGACTCAGAACTGGATAGGTGAGTAAACAATACAAATCGACTTGGTCTTCCCATTTATATTTCCAGGGTGACTATGCTTCCTTTGTTCACATCATCCTTCTCCAGAAAAAGGATGATACACATGTCTAGATTTCAACCCAATAGACATCGTTGCATTCCATTTCTGTGCTCCTGAGTTACGAGTGTTCCCAAGCCCTTCAATCTCAGAGTCACATGCATTTTCCCAGTTAACTCTCCCTGATGACTGGCCACCGCTGTTGTGTGTGGATTTGGCTACTTTATCTACCAGAGGGCATCATGTCCCTCCCCTCCAGGTTCTATTGAGGGGACCACCTCCCTGTGACTCCCACGTACTGACGAGATTCTCGACATTGGAATTCTCTGACACATGTACAAATTAAGAAAGATCTTGTACAGACTGGAAATGATCTTGTGATCTAATTGAACGCTGTCATTTTATAAATAATTAGCAGGAAAAGGGCTGTGAGATGCTCAAATACACAGAGGCAGGGAGTCACAAGGCTGAAGCAGAACCTGGCCTCTCTCACTCTCCTGTGGTGCCTCTTTCTATTCCAGGCTGCCTCTGGCTGCTGATTTCTCCAGGTTTCAATTGCTTCTGCCATATGCCTGCGAGTGCTCACTGATCGTGCATGATCTGTCCCTTTAAGAGCCTGATCCCTTGCTTCCTTTTCCCCTCACACAGGATGGAAGAGCACGGAACCAAATCACTGAAATGTGAAAACCTTCAGAGGGTTTAGGTTTTTTTTTTTCATTTCTTGTCAGGGGAAGAACACATCTCTTAGTCATCAAGACAAAGTAGATTCTTTAAGAGGATTGTTTGCAACAAGACTGCTCCGTGGTGGATATTGGCCGTGACCTGCTAGAAAATGAATTGAGCCATTCAAACATGTTAGTAGCCTGCTACTGAAAATTTATTTTCTCATTCTAATGAAAGATGATGGCTTCTTCAATCATAAACTTAGTCTGGTTTTATTTAAATAGTGTAAGTGTCATCCGCATAGGATCTATTGCGCTGGGCTTCTGAAGAGAGAAGCATATAGTCGCTTGCTGAGCTTGATTGGGCCTGATATAGTACGCCATACAGGATAATTTATTCTTGTTTTAAGTCCAATTAAGGGGAAATAATCCTCAGGACAGCAGAGGTTTTGATGGCCTAGGTCTATATGGATTATAAAGATGTCTTTTGGAAGGAAAATTTACTTTTAGATGGTCCATTCCACAGTTTGAGTCAGAAAAACATTTTTTCTTAGAAAATGTACTGTTACTGATAAATACCACAAGTCAGTTCCTATCTTTCAGTTAATCACAGCAACTGCAAGGCTGAATGCTCACCCACCCGTCTTCTACTGTCCCGCAGGCATGAGATGTGAGAGGAGAATGCCGTGCAGCAGAGATGGGAGAGCACAGGCTCTGGGGGACACAACAGCTGACGTGCAATTCCACCTCCTTCATGTCCTAACTGTGTGACTCTGGCAAGGTACCTGACCTCTCTGTGCCTCAATTTTCTCATCTGGAAAATAGGGATGTTGATGAATAGTGTCCACTTCCAGAGTTGGCGTAACAATTGAATACATTAATTCCTGTAATATGTAAGAGAGCGTCTGCTGCTAACAAAAGTAAGTAAATATTAACTAACACAATAAATGTTATCACATGTCACATTTTTAACAGATAATGCTCAGTTTAGAGTCCAAAGGCTGATATCATTCAGGATGGCCAGATATGAATCATCCTATATCTACCTTTAACATTATTGAAGTAACTTTTAAAATTGACTCCAGGTTTATTTACATCAATTATTGATTTCCACTCATGTAATAGGCAGAAAATGAGCCTTGGAGTCATATGGTCCAATAGTTAAGTCATGATCCTACTGTTTACCATCTGAGTAACAAAAGCCTTAGCATTATTGTGTCTTACATTCCTGTCTACAGAATGGGATAATAATACTTATGCATAGCTAGTATTTATCGGGCACTTACTACCTATCAGACACTGATATAAGCACTTTAAATGGAAGAATCCACTTCATGTTAACAGTTACCACCCTGTGAGAGAATAAGTCCCTTGTTTCAGCTCATGGAGTTAATAAATAGCTAAACTGGGACTGAAAGCCAGGCAGCTGGATTCCTGAGCCCAAACTCTTAATCACCGCATGTATAATACATTTGTTCATTTCACAGATATTTATTTCATGCCTCACATGGGTCTAGGTGGTTTGGATACAGCAATGTATAAAACAGAGAAAATTAGCAAACAAATGCCTTCTGACAAATCTAACTCTCTGCAGTGACATGTGGGTTACTATAGAGAGAAGTGTGGTCCATTTGAAATATAATGCGAGCCATCAATGCAAACCACATGTGTAATTTTAAATTTTCCAGTAGCCACATTATGAAAAGAAATAGGTAAAATTAATTTAATGATATGTTTTATTTAACCCATATATCCAAAATATTATCACTTCAACGTGTAGCCAATACGAAAAATTATTAACGACGTCAATTTTTTTATCTACTAAATTTTCAAAATCCGACAGCACAGCTTCCTTCCCACCAGCCACAGTTTAAGCTCTTGACAGCACAGGTGGCTGCTGGCTGCCGTACTGGACAGAGCCAACCTGCAGAATAGGCATGAGCCCATGAGAAGAGCTCAGTGCAAAGGCTCGGAGTGAATAAAAGGCTTTGAACTCCACAGGGCCTGGAGCAGAGTGAGGGACAGGGAGAACAGAAAACAGGAGGTTTGTCCAGGAAACAGGGGGCCAGATCATACAGGATCTCGTAGGTCGTGATCTAGGAGACTCACCTGAGAAAAAGCAGGGATTTCTCTGTCCTGTTCCTTTAAAGCACATTTCCCTTATCTTTCAAACTCTGAGTCCCGAATCCAAGGAGTGTGTGCTGAGTCTCTAAGGCACCCTCAAATCTTGTTAGCAAAAATTTGTTTGTGTTAGTGATCTTTTCATCGTGGCTTGTTTACTTTATCAGAGCAAACTAATGCTTCATGTCATCTGAGATATAAGTGGCTGCAATACTAACTTCTTTCAGTGTGTGAGCCAATCGAATTTCCCCCTTGCAAATAGCATACATGCATAATCAGCTTTGAGATTTGGTGTGAAATGAAGCATTTTCATATAGGGCTGGTTTAGTTCATTAAAGCTGGCTTTGATTTAAATTCCAAGTGATGCTTTTAGCTGGAACAACAGTTAAAATGGAATGAAATTATCTGGTTCAAAATCTTCATCTCTTCCTCTCACTAAACTTAGAATCCAGTAGATATGTGGCACTGGGTCATAGAAAGTGTGAGCGCTTGTCAGTAAAGGAATGGCATGATTCCTGTATTATTTTTTTTTTCAAATTTATACAGCACATTCAAGTTCAAGGGCGGCTTGAAATGTTATAAGCTGAAGAATCTGGAAGCACTAGCGTCCACAGAATCTTTTAACTCTAACAATAAGCCGCAAGTAATTGCTAGACGCAATTATGGGTACCTCTCCATAGATAGGCAAGAAGCATTCTTTATAAGCTGTATAAATTTAGAAAGATCTTTACAACTGTCTTGTTGAAACTTTCTGTCCTTCATTGCCTACTACCAAGTAATCATACATTATAAATTTGGAAATACTTCAACACAGATATGTTGTTATCTTGCTATAACTTTAATGATGTTGAATTACATATCGATACCCAAAGACCTATTTTCTTCTCTGAAAATGCTGATTCCTGGATTTCTCTGCTTTAACAAAGCCCGCCTACTTGTTCCACTCCTTTTATACACAGCAGAAGTCTTTGTATGTAATTATCAGAAGACTGAATTCAGATCTGCACTAAGTGAAACTCTGGAGATCTCTTTTTTGCAAATTGAAAAGTATCTGTTTCTTTCCTTATCCTTGCACTCTCAATGGCTCATTCATTCATTTGTTCATTCATTTGATACACATCTTTTGAGCTTGTTGTTTAAGACACTACACCAAGTGCTGTGGAATGCATTTTTTTCTAATATAAGTGGCTCCTCGTTGAAAATGCTACATATGTGATTATAACACAATTTAGAACCTGTTGAATGTCCCAAAAGGTATATACAAAGTGCAATGGGAATTTAGAGAAAGGAGCAACTGCTGGTGGGATTCAAAGATGGAGTTATTGAGGTTGCTTTTCAAAACTCTGTGGAATTCCAGTAGGAAGATCTTTGAGGGGGTAGGCATTTGAATGAGAGAGAACTCCTTTGAAGGAGTGATCCCTTTATTCTGTCTTTAAGTTGAAATCTCCAAAAAAAAAAGGCAGTAAGAGGGCAAGAATGGGAGACCAGGCAGGCTGGGGTCTGGTTCTAGAAAACCTTGAGCGGTAGGTTGAGTATAAACTTATTCTGTGGAAAATAGGAAGACTTGGGAATTTCTTCAGTAGAGAAACCGTTATTCTTTAGACTTTTTTTTTTCTGGCAAAACATGCAGGATGAAGAGTAAGGGAAATGGGCAGGAAATAGGGAGACCAATTGCAAAGCAATTGTAACAGTCTGTGGCAAAGTAACAGGGGTTGAAGCCACCAGTCTTAGTGACATTTTGGATTTTTTTTTTTTTTTTTGAGGAAGATGAGCCCTGAGCTGACGACTGCCACAAATCCTCCTCTTTTTTGGAGGAAGATTGGCCCTAACATCTGTGCCCCTAACAGAGCTAACCTCTGTGCCCATCTTCCTCCATTTTATATGTGGGATGGCTGCCACAGCATGGCTTGATAAGTGTTGCGTATGTCCATGGCTGGGATGCGAACCAGCAAACCCTGGGCTGCTAAAGCAGAGCATGGGAACTTAACAGGTATGCTATGGGGCCAGCCCTGACATTTTCGAATTTTAATCTCAAGGCCCAGATCTTTGAGACAAGCAAGTGGAAAATGTTGATGATGACACTTAAATTTCTAATCTGGCCCGTGTGAGGAAGAGGAGGGTGATGAACAGCTGGTTTGTGGGGAGGATGATGTGTTTTGGACAGAGTAAATCTGGCAATCTGTCCATTATCCTTTCTAGATTGCTGAACTAAAAGCCAAGCTTAAGTGAGGAGGGACCAGGAGGAGAGGAGGAGACATGACATTCTAAAGACAAGATGTAAAGATCCATGACTTCCAAACTCTTCCTCTCTACATAAGACCAGGCCTGCTCTAACGAACTGCATACGGGACAATTTCAGATTGCAGCTATTGGTTTTCTTGCTTCCTGTGACAGTGTGATTTATAATAAGAAATACATATTTGGTTTTTGTCCCATTTCTGGTATAGAGCTCCAAAAACCCTTAGAATGTCCTAAGTGCTGAGAGTGATAAAGGTGTCTTTTGTTATGTTAATGAGGTGATTTTTGGAAAGCACCTAAGGATGGGACTGGCTGCCAGTGGGGCCAACCATGTGATTAGAAGGTTGGAACTCTCAGTCTCCCACACACCCCACCCGACTTCCAGGGAAGGTAGAGGGGCTGGAGATGGAGTTCTATCTCCGATGGTCCATTATTTAATCAATCATGCTTATGTGATGAAGCCTCCCAAAAACCCAAAAGGATAGAGTTAAAGAGCTTCCAGGTTGGTGAACACATGGAGATTTAGGGAGAGAGGGGCACCCGGATTGGGCATGGAAGGTCCGAACCCCTTCCCATACCCTGCTTTATGCATCTCTTCTACCTGATTGTTCCTGAGTTATATCCTTTTATAGTAAACTAGTAATCTAGTAAGTAAAATGTTTCTCTGAGTACTGTGAGCCACTCTGGTAAATTAATCAAACCCTAGGAGGGGATCATGGGAACCTCTGACTTATAGCCAGCCAATCAGAAGTACAGATAACGATCTGGACTTTTGACTGGCATCTGAAGTGGTTGGGGGCATGCAATAGTATAGGACTGCATCTTTAACCTGTGGAATCTGATGGTATCTCTGGCTATATAGTGACAGAATTGAGTTGAATTCTTGGACCACCTGCTAATGCCTGAGAATTGCTTGGTGGTGTGTGGGGAAGTATGACCAATATACACATTGGAATTGGTCTCAGAACACCAAAAGACTTCTCTTATTAAAAAAAAATGAAATCAGTTTTATTGCTTCATAAAAAATTAAATGTACAAACTTCTATGTTTGAAAGATCAGGACATTGAAATGCCTGACCTGAATTTTCTTATTTAAGAAGAGAGAGTTTTCTTCTATGACTAGAAAGACACTTGGTGTGTTAGTCCGGAGAATGGGCTGTCCACCTCATCTAGAAGAGTGAAAACCCAAGAGTTTTTGAAAGAGATTTTAAGATTGTCCCACTGTTTCATCTACCCAGGCCAATAAATTACTTCCCACCACCTTTCCTCTGCCTCTCCAAAATCTGTCCATTCTTCCTGGTTATGTCTAAATGCACCTCATCCATCAAGCATCCTCTTGTCTACACTCAAATGTTTCTTTAAACTCCTTGAGCAATAGATTTATAGCCATTATTGACATTTATTTAGTGATGTGCAAGTCTCCCTATTAGATTTTAATATCTTTGAGAACATAGACTGTCACTCATTTTCCCAACCTGCAAGTACCTTGCACACAGTGAAATGTTGATAAATGGTTGGGGAATGAATGTATGCGCAATCTTCTAGTTTGTGGAGGACATCCTGTGTGCCAGGCAGTGTTTTGAGCACTTTACACATGCTACCTCTTCTGCTCTTTGCCACAACCCTATGAGATAGGGACTATTCCTTTGCCTAAGGGAAGGCAAGGGTAAGTACTTACTTACTGGCCAAATACTTAAGTAACAGAGCTAAAATACGAACCCAGGCAGCCTGGCTCCAGAGCCTCTGATCTTAATTTCTGTATATATTGCCCCTTGCAGATACTACAGTATGTGTCCCAATTTGCTTACCATATACAGTGAGGAGGAGAAAGGGGCAAAATAAAATTCAGAGCACTGCCTTTGTAATTATAGATACACGACTTTATACAAGTCACAAATGAATTTTTCAGGCTCCTCATATAAAATAGATTAATAGTAGTATTTATTTTATGAAATTTTTATGGGGATTAAATGAGACAATGCACATAAAATACACATAATAAAAAAAATGAACCTTTGTGATGATGGGGAGAGTAATCCTGAGGTGTGTAACTCACATCATCTCTTTCCAGATCACAATGGGATCTGCATCTGGGAGTGATATTATGGCATCTGCCCTCTGTGTTTGGGCTACAACATTATTTTTCCTGAGAGCTGTGATTTTTAGCCAGTCTGAAGTTATCTATTAACCGTTATGAAAATACAGAAAATAGCACTCCTGCACTGACTGAGAATATGCAACGGGCCAAAAAGAAAACTAAAGGCCTTATAATTTTATAATCAAAAATGAATCTCCCTTAAGTGTTAAATCATAGGCATCTCTTAGTATCTTGCTATTGAGTGGTCATTAACTCATTAATATTGTACTTTATTCTGCGCGGTCGCACATTCTGTTGCATGTTGCCTGTAGCCCCTGAGTGCACAGTTGAATAAGCACACGGGTAGGAAAGAAAGGTCATTTTTAAAAGATATTGTTTTGGTTTCTCTATTTAAACAAAATCTTTTTCTAGTTCTTTGAGTTTTCCCTGAAAAATAGGCACTTAATCTCAGGATAACTGTAAGAAACAAAAAGATGCTAACACCACTGAAGAAGAAGAGATAAAAGTGGTTGAAGAAGAAATATATGCTTTAACTCTCTTTCAGTCCTCAGATAAAATAGTGCACCTAATGCTAATATATGAGCCAGGCAATGACAAGAGAAAATAATCATTTTATTGCAGGGGATCTGTGCGGGCAGAATTTAAGGACAGGACTGATTCTTATCCTTGAGGCGAAAGAAAAAAAGTATCTGATTTACAATATCTACTTGTCTCCTTAGAAGAATGTCTAGCGTAATGTTGGCAAGCCTTTGCATAGCATATTAATAACTCGAGAGTCAGGATTTTTCAAGAGGTCAAGGGTTCATATTAGTTTTTCTTTAATTTTTTCCTCACCTCTTTTGAATTACGGACATGGGAGCAATTTTTAAACTATTTGGTGGGTCTGTCACTCTTAGCATTAGCTTTTACAGTGTATGCCTTGAATTTGAATGTGTATATATGACAGGTCCAACCAAATGGCCTGGAAGATATTGTTCGTTTCTTTACACAAAATCTGCAAGGATATGACATTTAAAAATTTTGTAGTATAAAGTGCAAAGTTTCAAAATATTAATCAAAACTCAATAGCAAGCGATGTAACATAAGAAGCCTAGTTTACTGCTTTGAATTGAAGTCTTAATAAATCTCACTAGGCTAAAATGGTAACTCGTATTTTGCCTGCATTAAAATCATTTTAGAAGGTAATTGGTTTAGCTTATTGTAATGCTGCCTGATAATATTTCTTTTGCTTTTCAAGCAAGGAATAAAGTATCATTAAATTATTGTTGCATGGGGAAGTCATGTATTACAAATGTTAGTGAGTACAGAATAAAATGGACTTGAGAAAAATAAATACACTTCACACACAGGACTCCCCACAGGTTTCACTGGATTATTTAACTCATTCAAATATGTTTCCACTCGATGGGCTAGAATTATTTGGTAACTCATTTTAGTTATTTTTATTATTTTAAATTTACCAATTGAAAAATGTATGCAAATACATAAAATGAAGTATTACAGGGTCTATTTTGGAAAAGTCACCTATTCTACTTCAGTATCAAATGAGAAATGTTGCTATTATTTTGAACATTTTTAAAATGTTATATTTTGTTGTTGAAGTTAGAGAAAGAATGCCTAGATTTTTATAACTTTAATTTGATTTTTGAACATTAAAATTCCCATAAACAGAAAAATTAAACTATTTTGAAAACTGAAGGATTCTCATAAATTATATATAAGTATATAATATATAGAAATATATATGTATATATAAATATATGTATGATTGTGTGTAAATGTATATATCTACATATGTAACTACACCTATTTTCCAGGAATGAATTTTATTATTTTTTTTTGCTGAGGAAGATTAACCCTGAGCTAACATCTGTTGCCCAACTTCCTCTTGTATGGCTTGAGGAAGATTAGACCTGAGCTAACATCTATACCCATCTTCCTCCATTTTATATGTGGGTCACTGCCACAGCATGGCTGATGAGTGGTATAGGTCAGTGCCTGGAATCCAAACCTGTGAACTCAGGCTGCCAAAGTGAAGCATTGCCAAACTTAACCACAGGGCCAGGCCCAGAGTAATGAATTTTTTAATGACTTAAGACATAAGGCTATTTCACTAAATTAAATGTGTTTTTAACCAAATAGATTCACCCAATCAGATAAATGTTTTCCTTCCATACAGTTTAAAAGAAAAAAAAATCAATAGACCATTGCTTTCCATCGAGGCTGAAGTGAATTGGCTGAATTGACCAATTCTGAGGGAGCTGGTGGTTCATAAAGTCACAACTCAGGAGTCTACTGTTTCCCTGACATCAAGCTTAGTGTTGTTTGTACAGTGTTACTGTCTTTTTTAACAGTTCTAGCATGTGCTTCTCACTTAGTTAGCCTGATATTTCAGCACAATACTCAATTATAGGTTGGGGGCCAAGTGTCTTGTGAACTGTTGGCACAGTCTCAATCATGTGAGCACACACAGTGTGTAAATATGTTGAAAGAGATTGTGGATGCACTGATGGATGCCTCCCAGCAAGGAAAATCAGGGGCTGTCATTCAGCTTGACCAAAGAAAGGAATGGAAAGCAGGACTGGCTTCACTGAGCAAGGAAGGCAGAGGTGGTCCAGCTGAAGCAAGGAGAGGGCGTGTAACAATCCTGGAGGTAGTTAATGGCTGGCTGCTCTATAGCATCCTGGTACATAAATCTAAGCCATTTATCAGCCAGACATGGTTGGGAAGGCAAAGGGATAAAAGTCACCGTACTTTTATGCAATCTGGGTAAAATGAATGTTTAATTTTGAGAGCTGATAGAAGACTATTCTCTAACTACCAGCATCCGCGATAATAAAATGATTTTATACATAAGTACCATAAATAGTTTGTTTGGTTGGTTGGTTGTCAGATTGTGGAATATGTGGGCTGGGTTTCATGAAATTAAATGGACTTTAAGATTAAAGAAACTACACATCTTGGTATATGGACATTTCAAAGTTAATTCACTTGTGACAGACCACACGATGTCTCAATCATGAACAAGGGGAAAATGCCCAAAGAGCTGGACCATAAACATGTGCAGTATGTGCACAGTGTGGTAAGCTTCAAGGGAGTTGGCCATTGCAGTTGATAAGACGGGGAGGATTACAGAGGCTAAATCAGCTTAAGGCAAAAAGTTCAAGTACCAATTAAGATAGGGCCTAATAGAAACTATTTGTCAGCTATTAAGTGACTGCAGACATGGAAAGTCTATTTGCTACAGAGATTTGTTCATGGTTTTAACTATATTTAAGCAAGAATTTTAAATATTTTCAGATTTCAGCTCAGCAGAAGTCTTAGGGATTAGGAGAAAAATTTACTGTCAATAAATTTAATGGGTTGTCTGGGCCTTTGATTTTTTATTTCTACAGTTTGGGTTTTCCTTCCGCTTTAAGACCCAGTTCTTTTATCTGTAGAAATTATTACATGTGGAAAATTCTAAATGCGAGTTTTCCTAATTATTTACCCTAATGAATGGAAGCAGTGACATCAATATAACTCGATAAAAATAACCCAAAAATATTCTATTTTGATATATATTATACATCATATTTAGAAAATTTGCCTGATTCTTTTTACACATATTCTGCTTATCTATAGCAAAAATACTCAGTTGCATGTTGTATTTTGTCTCCACTTCTCTCTCTGTATACATATATAATTAGGTGACCATGAAATTTGTAAAAAACCGTGTTGATCCTGACAGTTAAGCCCTTGACTGCAACCAGGTATCCAACTTTCTTTGTTGGTTTTTGGGAGGAGGATTGGCCCTCAACTAACATCTGTTGCCATCATCCTCCTTTTGCTTGAGGAAGATTGTCGCTGAGCTAACATCTGTGCCAGTCTTCCTCTATTTTAAGTGGGATGCAGCCACAGCGTGGCTTGAGGAGCGGTGCTAGGTCTGCACCTGGGATCCGAACCTGCGAACCCTGGGCTGCCAAAGTGGAGCATGAGAACTTAGCCACTACACCACCCGGCTGGCCCCCCGAGCATCCCAACTTTTAATACAACTCCTTGGCTTGTTACACACATGGGCTTGATCAAGGCATTTACTTCTCTAAGTCTCTGTTTCCTCATTCACAGAAATGAAGAATGTCTTTTTGTGGATCTTGCTGTGGGGAACAAGTGAAATAAGGTCTGTGGCTCTGCTTTGATAAATGTATGAATTAAACTCAACAGGCTACAGACAAATGGGCTTGGCCTCCATCTTAAATAAATCCTAGACTAGAATAGAAAAGAAGATAGGGATTGCTTGGAAGAATAAAACGCATCTAATCTCTTCTCCTTGTTTCAGGTAATTCTTTTATTTCTTGGTCAGGAAAATATAAAAAGTAATATTGTATCTAAGCTTAAAGACATTCAACAGAATATCTTTTGACCTCTTTGTAAACAAGTTTTATAAATACAGAGGGAATTCAACAAAAAAGAAGAAATATAACAAAAATCTGCCGAGCTCTTCTCTATGTATCAGTCACAATGCTTGGTGTTAGCAAACATTGTCTTGTTCGGTTCTCCCAAGCTTGTAACCAACCTCTGAGGAGCAGTGTAACATGGGTGGATGAAAATACATGCTCTGGAACTACATTATCTGATTTAAGTTCCAGCTCCTTCACTTTCAAGCTGTGTGACCTCAAATAGGTTATTTAACTTCAATGTGCCTTAGTTTTCTCACCTGAGGCACACTGAGCTTATAAATAAAATAGTTTATACCCTCATAGGGTTATCCTGAGGATTAAATGAATAAATACCTGTAAAATCCCTTAGAATACTGCCCGCCATGTGGTTGGCAGTTAATAAATAATAATTACTAGCAGTTTCTTTAAAGCAATGATTAAACGTTAACTCAGTAAACTGCAGCTCGTTAAGAAATTTGCCCAAGGTCCCATGGAAATTGACAAATGCGGCAATGATTCATGTCTATCTGCATTAGACCCACCTCTCTTTATGGCTCCAACACTTTATTCCTTAAACACGTCCACACTGAGCTGGAATGTCAAACTCTACTGAAGGTATGAGGTGATGGAGCAGGTTTATATCACAGCATTGCAACCAATTAAGAATGCAACATTAGGTATTTCTTAAATAGTAGATATATACTTAAAATTACTTCAGCCTCCTCACCATTGGAAACTTCTCACCAGGCATGATTTCATACAATCCTGGCCTTCTGCAATATTCTTTTTCTCTCTCTTTCTCTCTCTCTATCCTTACCATCCCTCCTCTCTTCTACCATCTCCCTCAGCTTTACATTCTTGATAATTTCTTATGCAGAATGGTTTTGCCTCTACTTTGCTTAGTTATCATTTTTTTCCTGTATCTTCAAGATCTCATCTGCCACCTTCAAATAGCTTATCTCAATCTTTATTTATACAAAAAAAAAAAACATTTCTTAGAGAAACTTTGGTGCCAACTGTTAAGATATCTTCTCAGCTATTCATCTGACCATTCTGCTTCCCTGCTTTTAAAAACATGGGCTATTTTCCCGTTACCTCCAGGAGAAAATTTTAACTCTTTCATATGCCATTAAAGACTCTTTTTAATGTATACTTTAGCTATTTTTCGTGTGATCCTCCTTATTAAAAAAAAATTGAAAAATAAATATAAGAAGAGTGAAGAAAAAATCTTTAAAACTCATTCATAGTATCCACCAAACAAAGATAAGCCATGTTACTCTTCTTTTTTGAGGAAGATTAAACTTAAGCTAACATCTGCCGCCAATCCTCCTCTTTTTGCTGAGGAAGATCGGCCCTGAGCTATCCTCTGTGCCCATCTTCCTCTACCTTATAAGTGGGACATCTGCCACAGCATGGCTTGATAAGCTGTGCTAGGTCTGTGCCCAGGATCTGAACCGGCGAACCCCGGGCCGCTGAAGTGGAGTGCAGGAACTTAACCACTACACCCCAGGCCGCCCCCATGTTACTCTTTTGATGTCTATCCTTACAACTATAAATTGTGTGTATAGCTACACGTATTTCATTTTATAAAAATTTAAATTCACTTTATACCTTCTTGTAACCTGTTTTTAAGAAATGAACAATAAATTGTTTTATAATATCAATAAATATTCATCTATAATACTATCCTTAATGACTCAAGACAATGTTGGTAGAGATCTCCAAAATTAATTTTGTTAATCTATGTAATTAAATATTTAGTCTTTTCACAATTTTTGACACTATAAGCAAGAATGTTATAAACGTTCTTATAGTCAAATCATTGCATATCTCTTTATAATTTTTAGCACAAGTTTACAAAGGTGGGATTGCTGGATTAGTATATAGCTGTAAAAATTGTGTTTCACTCAAACCCTGGGTAGGGCTATATGTTATCAAATTGTAAGTATTTGTCAAATTTTTTGGTGAAAATTATATCTCATGACTGTACCCAATGTTATGTAACTTTTTCCTAGCATCTAGCTCATTTAAGTATTTGTTCACATATATTTAAATATTTCATTTTAACCCAAAGAAAAATGTTCTTATACATAACACTTAAGAAATCCAATAATCATATTCTTGAGAGAACGACTTATAACCGACAGCAACAAAATACAGATGTCACATGGTAAAAATTCTTCTTGTTAAGAAGTCTCTCTTTGTGACTCTCAGAATGAATTAGATTATATGTATACTTGTGTGTGATATTAAGTTAAAAATAGAGAAATTTTGGGCCAGCCTGGTCATGTAGTGGTTAAGTCTGTGTGCTCTTCTTTGGTGGCCCGGGGTTTGCAGATTCGGAACCCAGGCATGGACCTAACACTGCTTGTCAATCCATGCCGTGGTGGCATCCCACATAAAATAGAAGAAGATAGGCACGTATGTTAGCTCAGTGAAATCTTCCTCAAGCAAAAAGAGGAGGATTGGCAACAGATGTTAGCTCAGGGCCAATCTTCCTCAAAAGAAAAATTTTTTTTTAATGTTACACCTTGTTTTCATGCTTAGATTAATTCTAGAAAGAATAAATAAAGAAATACTAAGAAACACATAACATTCTCATTAGTAGTCACAACCAAAAGGACTTGGGTCATTGTCATTAATTATAAATTAAGAGTGGGTGATGGCTGTATAATCGTTGGATGCTGGTGCATTCATTGCCTGGAATTATAACTTGGAAATAACATCCTGTTGATCCTCGGAGAACCCATGTTTTATAAGACAGAAGCACACCATATAGCTAGATAGAAGATAGCACATTAGGCCCTGCAAATGATCTCATCCTCACCTCCCTAGGATGCCTGGAGTACTGGGACTGATCAGTGGGAGAGAGTGATCCAAAGTTCACTGTGGTCTATTTGCCATCCAGGGCAAAAGCTCTGGAATCTTGTATCTCTCTGAGAGAGTTGGTATGTTGAGAGTTGTGATTGTAACCGGCCTGTTAGGAAGCTCCAGGGCAGACAGGTGGGGTCTGTCAGTGTGTCTAGAGTAGACACTGTGTTAGTGTCCAGACCTGTCCTCCTTCTGAGCCATCAGTGTCCGGAGTAGACTGCATGCCCTCATGGCCAGTGTGTCAATCTCTGTTCACATACATGGTTCAGAAGTCCAGAACCAGCTCCAAGTGTCTCTAGGGTGCTCAGTATGTTCTAGCCATCAAGTTAGGAGAACTCTCCAGGAAGTCAAGATGATATCCAAGTCTTTGTTTTACCCCAACCCTCCTCATAGGTTTATTTGTAGAACTGATTTCTCCAGTTGGGAGTGCACTGTTGTCAGGGGAGGATACCAAAAGTCGGCCCCCTTTGCTGTTTCTAATATGGGGGCAGGGAGTGAGGCTCCACCAAGAGCCCAGGCAAGGCTAAATAAGAGTCCTGAAAATGCTATGAAAAAGTCCTTCTGATACTTTAATTATACTGCTAATTTAGCACTTACAAATTGTAATTTGGTAGTCTTTAGACTCTTTAATATGACTTATAAGCATTTTCATCATGTGGCCCTGTCTCAGAGTGGCTTCTCCAGTATTAGACACTGAACTAAGGATTTGAGCAGTTCATTTGGTCAATGAAGGAAGCACTGGGAGAGAAGTGGAGGAATGAGATACAAAAGAGAAGTCAGCCAATAAAGGGTGTCTTATCAAGGCAGTTACCACTGAAGGAACTGAAGCCTAGTCCACTGAGGAAAAATCTGGGGGCCGCTGTAGAACATGTGCCACAGAATTGTCCCACCAGAGGGGCAAGGGAAGCGAGGTATTCATATCCCAACTCTCCCCAGTCTTTAAGGGGTGCAGTGGTCAGGGAGGGGAGAGTTAATTTCCCAGCACTTCTGGTCTGCTTCAAGGGCAGGCAAAGTGCCTTCAGAACTATTTGCCCGAGACAGACCTAAGGGGCTACTGAAGGGATCTGGGCAGCTCTCGTGGTATCTACTGAAGGTCCCTTCTGTCCTCCCTAGCGTCACTTCCTTCTTATGCCACAGCTCTAAGAAGTCTTACCTGTGCTGTTCCTTTCATTATTCAGGAAATTTACCAGAAACGTGCTATGTGCTAAGCACTTGCTAGGTAATGGGGATTCACAAGGGAACAAGACAGAAACGGTCTCTGCCTTCAGGGACACAACGCTCTTCCTTGTTTCTACACACTCCTTCCTTCCTTCCTCACCTAATAACTTGTTTACAAATGACTCTTTACCTGTCTTTATTTCTCACAAAAATGAAAGCTCACTGAAGGTGGAAACCATTCCTGCCTGGCTCATTGCTCAATTCCCAGTCATGGCAAAGAGCTTGGCATAGAGTGTGTGTTCAGTTCATTTCAGTTGACCTTATTGTATTGTAGATAGTTATGAATATGAAGGTCGGCTTGGCTACAGTGGGAGCCCCTTGAGGACACTCATGGCACCTTATTCAGCTTTGTATCTCTGACACTTAGTACATCTCTGACATGTAGTAGATATGCAAGATTTTTTAAGAGAGTTAAATTAAGTTTAATCAAACAGAATTCTTCAGAATACATTGACCCAGATATACCAGTAAATTGAAATCATGTTTCATAAAAAAATTGTTGAAAGATTGGAAATATTTAATATGAAAAAGACAAGACTTGAGCAGGACATGCACTTGTCTTCAAATATCATAGAAACGAATAAAAAAGAAGATATTGGACTTGTTTTGTCTTCCTGAAGTGAAATCAATTTCAGCACTGAATTAGACAGACCCATGAGATTCAGTGTGCTACTGTTGGGAGCAATAAGTTGCCCATCATTGGAGGTGCCCAAGCATAGTCTGGGGATGTGGTCTAAAAATATGTCTTAGGGACCAGCCCAGTTGCATAGCGGTTAAGTTCGTGCACTCCACTTCAGCGGCCTGGGGTTTGCAAGTTCAGATCCCAGGCGTGGACCTACACACTGCTCATCAAACCATGCTGTGGTGGGATCTCACATATAAAATGGAGGAAGATTGGCAAAGATGTTAGTTCAGGGCCAATCTTCCTCACACACACACACACACACACACACACTATATATATATATATATTATATATATGTTTTAAAATTTAACAGCAATATGTGTGGTTGATATAAGTGCCTGAGAATTGAGATTCTGTGGTTTTTCTAGATAAGTACAAAGTAATATATTTCTTCAGTCACTTGTCATTTTAGAAAAGGTGTTCTGGAGGAAAATTATCTCCACCTTTCTCACAAGGAGGTTGTGTTTTCAACTAATAGTTGGATTGCTTTATATCTTATGAGTGGTTGTCATATAATCCTTGCAGAGATCCTTTGAATAGGTAGACCAAGTGTTATTATTCTCATTTTACATGAATGAAGACAGATGCTCATAGAGATTGATCCATTTGTCAAAGTTTGCACATGTAGCAATTGATGTAAATAGCACTTGAACCCAGGTCTTTGTTGCCTCCTTCTCCAGAGTTGCCCACCACACCGTGCCACTTCTGTTATTACTGAGATGAGAGAAGAAAAACTCAACCTTCTTTTTAAATTCTAATGCAGATCCTCCCTTGCAGAAGGACTCTGGAAGCCCCCTGTAATTTATAGTTGGGAATGAGTTTAAGTGGCATGATCAAGAGCGATGGGCAATGAGGAGCAAGATTCGGTTAAGAACACAGAGCTCTGGTACCCCATGTTGCTATTTGCCCCACAGAATCTGACTGCTTTTCCTGGGAAGGAATTATAATGATGCTTTTATGTTCCTGGCCCGGAAATGTTTATAAATCATAATGTACCATTTGTAAGTGATGTTACCTTATGAATATTAAAAGATTAGGAAATGACATTGGCTTTTGTTGAAAACCTTGAGTGACCCTGCAAGCAGACACAATAAATGATTGCTTTTATTGCAGTGCCCTCTAAATATTATTAAAACCCTTTATAGTAGGCAATAAATAATGGCAAACGAATACTTGATTTATGGCAATTACAGTACAGATGAGCTGGATTCATGTGCAGCACTGTAATGTAGATAATAGCTTAAAACACATAAGAAACAGTCACTCGGTGAAATATGAGCTGATTTGCATGATCCATGTCCCTTGAGTAACCTGTAATTGGCTATTATGAAATGGACTAAGAATGATTTGGTCTGCAAACAAGAGAAGTGGTACCAAATTACCATGTAATTTGCGTGGATATTTTTTATTTTCAACACCAAACTATTTTTGTGCCATATATAACTTGTGCCTCCATATCTGCATGTGTGAGTATTCAACAGCTAAGGATCATTCTTCTCTAACTTCTTTGAAAATGTTTTCTTTGAAAATTGGTATCATTCTGACTTTATTCACAGGGAACATTATACAAAGTTGCTTTCTTTTAGCTTCAGTATGGAGTACTACCTTCTTTTATAGTAACCCTTTTAAGAATAGATTTGGGGGGTGAGGCTGAAACAGCATCACGGAATTCCCAAACGAAGGGATTCAAAGTATACAGGTGACTTATTTTATTAAGCAAAGCAAATTTAGGTAAGTCATATTAATATTTTACATCTCAGGAAGTTTCTAACAAAAACTTGGCTTTCTCAATTTTTTTAATGTTAGCCTAAGTCCTCCTTTGACCCCTTCTGATTGAAAACCACACCAAAACAATAATAATTCACATAAAACCTCTTTTTTTAGTGGAATAAGCTGCCATTTTTGAAAGGCAGTGAAGGAGCTGTGCCAAAACGGTATTTCATGCCCAGACCGTCTGTCACACTCCTGAAATCTCATTCTCATTATCACACAAATAACCCAAGGGATAGAGCCAGTCCCACTGGTGAGAGGGATCATCAATGTTTATCCCAAGCTACTGTTACAGTGGCCATAATGGGAAAAGGTATGCCATAATTAAGAGCTATAGCCAACTAATTAAGTCAAATTACATCTAATTATAAATCCAATAATCTATGCCAAAACTAGTTGTTGATAGCTAAGGGAAAAATAATACAGTTTTAATTAACCTCCATTATAGATTGCTGTTTGAGGGTATTTTTTTATTCAAAATATTTTTTACAACATAAATACCATGGTCCTCTTCTATCTAATGTTTTCGTTTAGGAATAGAGAAATGAAAACAAATCTAAAACCAGTTTACCAAATAAAACTTTGCCTTTAAAATTAATTATATTAATTATTAAATATTCTTAGAAAACTTGAAAGGAAATTATAATACTGGTGCTGGATAATTCTTTAATGCACTGTAATAAAATATTCCTAAAACAAACTAAGAAGGCTATGTAAAAACTGGAAATGGTCAACAGTGGACTTATTAAACAATAAGATGGAAAATAAGGTGCATATAATGACAACTTTGAAGCTATGTAATCTCCATGTGAGTTAACTAGGGACAAATTAATAACTGTCTTCAAATAATTGAAAAGTGGAAATAAGGAAGTAAGGAAAGTGCTGACAAGCAGTTTTGAATATTCACTATGGATTTAAGCAAAATTACATTACAAACGTTAGTTTAACATAAGGAACTTACTAATCATAAAGGTGGTTAATGTTACATAATCTCCTGCAGAAAGCTATAAAACTTTTATCTCTGGTTAGCTTTAAAAACAGTATGTATAGGGGCTGGCTCCATGGCTGAGCGGTTAAGTTCGCGCTCTCCGCTGCGGTGGCCCGGGGTTTGGATCCTGGGCGCAGACATGGTACTGCTCTTCAGGCCACATTGAGGCTGCGTCCCACATCCCACAACTAGAAGGACCTGTAACTAAGATATACAACTATGTACGGGGGGTTTGGGAAGATAAAGCAGAAAAAAAAAAGGGAGATTGGCAACAGTTGTTAGCTCTGGGGCCAATCTTTAAAAAAAAAAACAGTATGTATATGTATATATATATATATATATATATTTTTTTTTTAAATCAATCTGGAACATCTGGAGACCCCAAACATTAATAGTAGCTCTCCATGTCTCTTTCCTTTCTAGTGTTGCTTGATAATTTAAAGAAAATAAAAATCTAATTTTGGCTTATGCTGTACTTATTTAGGGATAAATTCATGTTGAAATACAAGTGCATGAGCTTACCTTCTTTTAGGTAAGCAATGTGTTAGGCTATAGATCACGTAACGACAGAAATCCAAAAGAATGAGATTTTTCAAAACTTTGTGCTTTGCTGCTCCTAGGATGTGACAAGGCTATTATCCTGGGGCCTGGGATTTTGCAACTGAGTTGTTACAGTGACTGGTTTCTGAGCATAAAGACACATTCATGCATTTATTAAATAAACATTTATTGGCCATCTTCTACATCAGCCATTGTGCTAGATAGATGTGTAGAATGCAAAGTTGAAAAAGACTTAGCTCTTGACCTCAAGGAAGTTATGGAATAAAAGGAAAAAGAAGACCTGTTCATAAGTTGCTGAAATAAAAAGAAAACAAAAGTATAATGACAGAGATACCAACAAAATGCTATGGTTTCAGGGAAGAAGTAACCTTTCTTGGAAATGACATGGGAGGAGATTTTATAATGACTATGCTACTTGATGATCACGAATAGTGGATAATATTTGAATAGGAAAAGAAGACTGATGAAAGTAATTCTTTGAAGATCAAGTAAAAATGAAAAATTTAAAGAACTTTGCAATTAATTGTTGTCTTTTTGTGTGTGTGAGGAAGATTCGCCCTGAGCTAACGTCACTTGCCAATCCTGCTCTTTGTTTTTTTGCTTGAGGAAGATTTCCTGAGCTAATATCCATGCCAATCTTCCTTTACTTTGTATGTGGGATGCCTCCACAGCATGGTTGATGAGCAGAGTAGGTCCACACCTGGGATCCAGACCGGTGAACCTGGGTTGTTGAAGTGGAACATGTGGAACTTTAACCACCTGGCCACAGGGCAGGCCCCCTAATTGTTGTCTTTTTTATTGTCATTCAATTCAGTCACATATGTTTTTACTATGTGCCAGGCTCTATAGTAGAGGCTGGAAGTTTGTGGATGGTTTTATCCTTACAGAGAGAGAACCTTTATTGAATTACAAGTTTTGTACTGATGAGTCTTTCTTCCCCATAGAGTATATGGATTTTCTCTCTTCACTCTCTCCTCTCTTCTGAAGTGATGCAACCCATACCAGTGACTTTCATTATCATGCATATAGTTTGTAAATTTGTTTCTCCAACCTAGAACTTGCTTCAAAGTTCCAGACCATATTTCAGCTGCCTGCTTGACATCTTAAACACCAAACTAAAACTATCTAAAACAGAATTTGCAATCTTTCCCCCAAACCTGGCCTTTCCACAGTATTTCCTATCTCAATAGATGGCACCAATATCCATGTAGTTATGCAAATCTGAAATGTAGGAATCATCTTGACTCCCTGCCTCTCATTACATGCCATAATAAATTTACCAATAAATTCCAATAATCCAACTTTACTGTTAAAAATCTCTTAAATTTAGGGGCTGGCCGGGTGATATAGTGGTTACGTTTGTGCACTCTGCTTTGGTGGCTGGGGGTTCACCAGTTCAGACCCTGGGCATGGACCTACACATGGCTCTTCAAACCATGCTGTGGTGGCATCCCACAGAGAAGAACTGGAAGGACTTACAACTAGGATATACAACTATGTATTGGGGATTCGAGGAGAAAAAAAAAGAGGAAGATTGGCAACGGATGTTAGCTCAGGGCCAATCTTCCTCACCAAAAAGCATAAAGCATACCATAAAAAAAAAAACTCTTAAATTTACCCAATTTTCTTCACATTGTCTCACAATGCACTGACCCTAGTTGCCGTCTTCTTCCATATGGACCATTGTAATACGTTATTTCCCTGCATTCACTTTTGTCTCCTTCCAATTCATTCCCCATCCTGCAACTGACTGATTTTTTTTAAACTGAATCTTATCATGTAACTTCCTTGCTTAAACCTTCCAAAGGCCCTCAGAATTAAGATCACCTTTCTAAACAAGCGTCTGAAATCTTTCATGATCTGCCTCCTGTATAGTTCCACCAATAGATCTCAAAATGGACCCTCCCAGCTGTCTTGGATAAAGCATTCATTCAGGTTCTCAAATATGCCATTCTCTCTCTGCTTTGTGGATTCTGCACATACGCTTCTCCCTGGCCTGGAGTGCTTGCTACCATGTTCACGGCCTTACTTTCAGTTGATTTAACATCTACTTATTTATCAGATCTCAAATCAAATACCATTCCATTAAGAAAATGGTCCGTCACCACCAGTATTTTTCCTTTGTGATCTTTTTTACCTACTCACATACAATTCAATGGTGAGAAATAAAGTTAAATAATATGAAAATGGATTTATAATATAACGTGGTGAAAAGCACATGAATTTATCTCTCTCAACTCCCAACTTCTCGTTGGAAATGTATAGACACATAGGAACAAAGAGAACAGGACATGAATCAATAGTAGACTAAAGAGTTAACCCAATGAATTGTGGATTGAAAGTGAACTGAATGAGTGGAATCTATCTTAGTGGAGCAGGGATTACTATCACCTAAAAGATCTTTGAAAGGAGTACTGAAGAAAGATGGGCTAATTTGCACCTACAGAAGTCCAAAAAGTCTCAGGAATTGCAGCCACAAGTATCATGGGAGCAGGGTGAGGTGAGGGGCCAAAACCAGTGGGATTGTTTGAAAGTCTTTGTAAAAAGTGGTTGGACAACCCAGATACTACTTCTCTACCCCATGAACATTGAATGACCAGATGATGAAACCTCTTTCTACCTTCAGATGAAACCAGAGAGGTATTACCTAGAGAAATTGAACCAGGAAGTCTCTAGGCTCAGAAACACCAGACACAGCAGAGATCTGGGACAAGGTATTGCACTGATAATTGGAGGAGTAAGTAAGAATCTACACATGGAATTTTGAGAACCCTGCTCCTCTTTGTTATATTCAGCTCTCAGAGCGCAGACAGAAGCGGATAGAAGAGAATACTTACCAGACAAAAGATGAGAGTATTCTATTTTAGAGAAACTAATCAGTACTAAATAAATACCCTGCAGAGACTGACATTTTTGGATTCCTGAATAAAAGAACTTTGTTTCTACACAATCACACTGCTGAAAGCTCACCAGCCAACAGATCAAATCCATATATACATAGCTTCTAATCAGCTTTTTGATACCTTACTCTTAAATTTGGTGGATAATCAAGAATAACAAAATAATTAAAGAATGTCTATAACATGAAAGACAAAGAACAAATAAAGGCATTCATAGGAAATAGAAACAAAGCAGGCAACAGAAGAAAATGTTTTAGACAGTCCTCTAATTAGTTACTTCAAAGGTAGGGTATGATGCTGCATACAAAAAAACCAGAAGAGAATTCAAGGAAGAATTTGGGAACAACGATGCTTTGGGTAATGAAAAACATGCTATCCAAACTGAAAAACATGCTATCCAATAGAAATTTGGAAAATAAAGTCCAAGAAATCTCCCACACCTTAGAATGAAAAAACAAACCTATGGACATGAGAAAAGGTTAAATTAGAGAATTAATCCAGGAAGACTAACTTTTGGCTAAGAGGAGTTTCAGAAAGAGAGAACAGAAAAGTTACAAGGGCAGAAATCATCAAAGAAATAATACAAGAATACAAAACTATGTTTCAGAATTAAGGAACATGAGCTTCCAACTTGAAATAGCCCACCAAATTTTGTGGGGGGTAAGATGTGGAGGAAGCTTTAAGATAAAATATTTTGTAATTTCAGAATGCTGGGGGTAAGAGAGGTTCATAACAGTCTGATCACAAAGAATTGGTCCAGCTTCAGAGATTGGCAAGAATGATGACTCATAATTCAAGGTTACCCTCACTTTATTTGGTGAACTAACCAATAAACAAGTGGTGCAAAGATATATCCAAGACAAGGACACACGTAAACAAATATGAATCCCTTGGCTTTTCATAGAGGTACACTGGAAGTACACTGGATGTTATATAGTCAAGACAGCCCACGAGGAGTAAGGAGTAACCAGGTGAGAGGAGCTCAGAAGTACAGGCTCATTGCTATTGCAACATTGGGTCAGGGTAGGGCCACATTAGCACCCGAGGGTTCCTAAATAGTAACCAGTAATACATGATGGAAGTCTTGCTATGCCACAATCCCACACTTCTGAGTTCTGTTTCTCGTTTCTCATTAAGCCAACATCTAGTCTGGCCATGGCCTTCCAAACAAATGAAGGCAGAGGGACTAGAATAGCATGAGACATCTCAAAAACAATGTTGCAAAGAAAAAGGAATTGAAGCAAGACCTTCAAAATTCTAAGGGAGATTGATTTCTGACATAGACTTTATAACCAGTGTGACAGGCAATAAAGTGTAAGGTAGAATAAAGACACTTTCAGACATATAAATGCTCAAAAATTTTACCTTGTGTGAACCCTTGCTTAGGAAGCTGGAGGTTATACTGCAGCAAGAAAGAACAAGTTTTAGGGTCTAGGTAACAGGGACCCTACAAAGAAATGATCCGAAGGGATTTTCCAGGAAATGGCAAGGGAAAACCTCAGGACAAGAGCTGGATGCAGATTCGAGTACAAGGACAGAAGGACCCAACAATAAAACAGAACTGACTGATTACCTAACTCCTTTGGCCTTGTAGAAAAAAATATAAGTGAAAATAGTAAAGAGGCATTATTAATTTCAGAAAAGCAAAACCAAGTATAACAAAGGATATGTAATCATGTTATTTTGCTTAGCAGTCTATATTATTGATATTGTCATAATATTATAAATATTGGGATAATGGTCAAGAGAATGTAAGGTGTAAGAAGGCCAAATTCTTGTCCTCTAAAATATGCATTTATTCTTTGACCCTGCAATATCATTTCTAGGAATCGGTCTCAAAAATATATTGCAAAATTTTTAAATGACTTATGCTCAAGATTATTTACTCTGACATTATTTACAATAGCAATTAAATGGATGTGATTTGATTGTTCTTCAACAGAGAAGTCATTCAATAAACTATTCTCACGATGAAAAATTATGCAGCAATAGAAAAGGAATAAGGAAGATCCCCTGGACACATTGTTATGCGATAAAAATCAAGGTAGAGATGTTATTCTTTGAACAATTATGACTAATAAATGCAGAGCAAATAATTGAATCACCATTTTGTGATTCCTCAAGAAATAAACTATTCGGGCTAAAATCATCATTGCATGAAACCATTAGGAGAAGGTTTAATACTGGATTTTACAATGGAGAGATCAAGGTGTCATCCCTGCATCCAAGTTCCATCACAGCATCTACCAAGTCTGGGAGGACCAGATCTTACCCACATATTCTATGCCTGGAGGCCTAGAGAGAAAACTTAAGCCAGCATCTTAAATTCGATTTTTTAAACTCTCTTATTTATCTTAAAATTTTCCCATAATTAGTACCTTCTACTCCGTAATATATGCACTTGTTTTAATAGAGTATTATCAAGGTTTTAATATATGCAACTGAGCATAATTGGTGCTCCAGAAATAGGCACCTTATCTCTTCTGTCGTTTTGCATATTTTCTGCCTTTCCAGCTTAATTTTTTTTTTTTTTTTTTTTTTTGAGGAAGATTAGCCCTGAGCTAACTACTGCCAGTCCTTCTCTTTTTCTGCTGAGGAAGCCTGGCCCTGAGCTAACGTCCATGCCCATCTTCCTCTACTTTATATGTGGGATGCCTACCACAGCATGGTGTCCCAAGTGGTGCCATGTCCGCACCAGGGATCCGAACCAGAGAACCCCGGGCCACGGAGAAGCGAAACGTGCGAACTTAACCGCTGCGCCACCAGGCTGGCCCCTCCAGATTAAAATTTTTAACCAGTTTTGCAATGTGTGTGTGTGTATGTATGTGAGTGAGAGAAATCAGCCAATGTAGGCAACACCTTCGAAAAGTTTGGTGGTGAAAAAAAGAATTGAGAAGAGTGTCTAAGATGATACTAGGAATGTCTTTTTTGTTTGGTTTAATTTTAAGATGAAAATATATAATTAAGATTGTTAGCATGTAAGAAAAGGTAAGTGGAGGAGTAGGGATAGAAGATGACAGAAAGCAAGAATGTTTAACGGAGAAGTACAACAGAGGGAAGGAGAGAAACAGAAGAGAACACAGAAAACGTTACTGAAAATATAGAAGCTCAGCAAACTGACTATGGAATCCAAATATTTGGTCAAATTATCACCAAATCAAAATTAGTGGGACTCATTTCTATATCCAACTCCTAAATTCTAATCTACCATTTTGAGAACTGATCTACCTTTCTAGACTGTCTCAATTTATTTTAATTTAACTTCACCTGTATAAAAATGATAGTAGCTCACATTTATTTAGTGCTTAGTGTGTACCAGGAATTGTTCTAAGTTTCATGAATGCATTTACTCAAGCAGCCCCTTGAGTAATATTGGGAAGTATTTATATCTCCGTTTCATAGATCAGGTAACTGAGATGGAAAAGTTAAATAACTTGCACAAGACAGACATCTAAAATCAATTGTGGAACTAGGATTCAAACACGGGCATTCTAATTCCAGAACCTGCATGCTTAATCAACCCTACTATGAGCAGTCAGCTTTGATAGCTTATGAACTATTATTGTTAAATCTTTATAATAATATTCTACTTTCTGACTCGTAACACATCTTTAAAACAACAGCAAACTGAAGCAACTTGAGTAGAATGAATGTAGAAAGAGTAGAATGAAAACATTTTTGTAAAAGAAAACAAGGAAAAAGAACTTTTATTTTTAAAGTAGAATAGGCCATTCTTATGAGAAAAACAATACTGTTCACGTTGGGTAATTTACTAATATAAATGTAACTGGTTAATCTCAATGTCATGTAAGATGACTGGTCAAGGTCCTAAATGATCCATGGAAAATTCGTTTCACATACAAATCCAATTGTGTTAATAATGGTCATTAATCAACGTCAACAGTGGCAAGTTAAATAAAATTGGCGACTTCTATTAATAAGTAAACAAAATTGGTATTTCCTATTACTGAACAAAGATTGTGTTAAACATTAAATTGCAAAAACTATTTTAGTCATAAGATGCATAGGTTTTCATCTGATTAGCCCCAACATATAATGATAAAAGGGCTGGTATTTATAACTATGTGCTAGATACAGTAAATATCCTGCTATAAAAACTTTATGGTATTTATAGCCATGAACATTATTCAAGAGAAATTGTTTAATCGCATTTTAGACATTTTCCTATTTGACGAAAAAAATTTTTATTTTTTACTTCCTTTTTTTCTGAGTGTATATACTAAAAATGAAATTACTTAATTGGTTGAAAAAAAACCAGGAACTTTTGATTTCCTTTTAAATAGAATAAAATGTTCATATGTTTCATAATAGTACTATCAACTAAATCTCTTAAGAATAATATAATTGAACTGACATTTAACTTGGCAATTAAGGAAATTATCTTAGTTTCATGTCCAATTGACATTGGGAAGTTGATGTTTTAGGTTAACTGAGAGTTGATATTTTAAATGGTGGCAAATTTCCAGAGTCAAATGGACTCATTCATGGAAAAATTCTGCTTCAAGCTAGAATAGACTAGCTTAGGGCTGACAATATTTCTACCCAAAATCACCACAACATCCAGATCTATCTATCTATAAATATATATATATGAGGCATTACAGGGCTGCTGAGGCAACCAAGACTTGAAAACTAAGATCCCAGAGGAAAGAGAACCACAGAAAGGTGAACCAACATTCTGTAAGTCACTTCTTCCCCATAAACATCTGTATCTCTTGGTTCTGAATTAGAGACTCTGAATCCAGGCAGAAGGCCGTGGTGAAGAGGTAGAGACACCAGCAGAACATCATCTCACAAGACTAGAGAGACAAATGTGGGGAGATCAGGGCCCTGTGACTAGACAGGCTGAGATCCAGGGGAGATGGAAGGCACTGAGCAACAACTCCAATTTTCAGTGGCTTTTCCTCTAGACATTTGCCCTATTCTTAAGCTTCTCAGAGAAGGGGCTAAGAAGCTCAGCAGAAAACCACTGAAAAGTGGAATGGGGTTATGGGGTTAGAAATAATTAATAAAATGAGCAAACTCTGTGGATACAAAGTTCATCAATGAATTCCTGTGTTATAGTCTGAATTGTGCCCCCTCCCCCCCCACTCATATGCTGAAGTCCTAACCCCTGGTACCACAGAATGTGACTGTGTTTGGAGATAGAGTCTTTAAAGAGGTTATTAAGCTAAAATGAGGTTATTAGGGTGAGTCCTAATCCAATATGACTAGTGTCCTTATAAGAAGAGGAGATTAGAACACACAGACACACAAATGAAAGACCATGTGAAGACACAGTGAGAAGCCGATCACTTACAAGCCAAGGGCAGAGGCTTCAGAAGAAACTGACCCTATGAAACCTTGAGCTCAGGCTTCTAGCCTCCAGAACTGTGGGAAAATAAATTTGTATTGTCCTAGTCTGTGCAACTTTACTCTGGCAGCCCTAGCAAAGTGACACATCCTATGTGTGTTGAACAGCAATGAATAAAAATTATAAATTTTAAAAGAATAACACTTCAATAACACCAAAAATATTAAAACCTAAGAATAAAAATATTTAAACCATTCTTTCCTATGTGTGAACTCTATCCCATTAGCCAAAAATACTCCCTTCAATCTTGCTTTTTTGGGACATTTCATAATGCCAGGAGCAGTCCTATGTAACTTATCTCCATCAATTCACTAGACTTTCATTCCTCCAGGAGTTCTGAGTTACAGAAAACTGAAGTTGTTTCTGTAACAGTCAGAGTTTCCAGCTTTATTTCTCCAAACAGTAATGTTTATAAAATTCTCTGATGTTAATTGAAATGGCCATTGACTGTACAGTTCTTAAGACAGAAAAACAAAAGTGTTAAAAGTATTGAAAGAAAATACAGAAGAACATGTCCAAATTTTCATATAGGGACCATCTTCCTAAATGAGAAATGAAACACAAGCAATTATGGAAAATATTGACAGATTTGACATCATGAATATTAAAATTTTCTATACAGCAAAAAACACATCAAACAAAGTTAAAAGAAAAATGCAAAGTCAAGAAAAAATATTTGCAACAAAGAATTCCAATGAGTGAATAAGGAGACTTTCAGTTCTCTATCTCAGACATAGCTTATGTAGACAAGGTATTAATATTCAGAGAAGTAATATGTTAAGCACTGGGAATACAAAGAAAAATAAAACAAAGTTATTGGCATCCAGAAGCCCATAATCCAATGCTGGAATGTTTGAATCAACAAATGTTACAAGACAAAGTGAATTATTATAGAGAAGTTGTGAACAGATTTTTATGGGTACATAGATGTGGGAGGGCCTAATCTGAATGGGAGTCAGTGAGATGTGATGTGGAGAAGAAAGCAAAAAGTGAGGGATGATGTTGCACAGAAAAGAAAACATATCAGCAACCTCCCAAATGTAGAGGAAGAGGAAACTAGGCAGACATGATGTTTGAAGGAGTCTGGGGCAAGGCAAGGATGTATAAAAGTGAATAAAGACATTTCAGAGGGAATAACTTGTAACATATCAAGTGTTTTGAGATGTTTTAGAGGGAAATTAAGAAAAACATGCATAGATTCAAAAATACCCTCCATGAAGAAACAAAGCAAACTTGCAAATTCTGGGTGTAGGAATATGGGTATTCTGCACTGTGCAGCATTACTAATAGTGAGGAGGTAGGGTCTGGGTGTTAGCTTATAATATTCCTGTGATGAGTAGACTCATGAAGGCCTTAAACTTATGAGAATTAATTGCTGATATAACTCCAGGTTCATTAAGTTGTTACTTCTAATGTTACATATGTTTTTCCTCACATACAGACCCATTTCTTCTCTCTTTAAACCTTCAGCTCCAGCCCTGTTTTCATAAATGAGGTCTCAAATGCTATGCCACTTACCATATACCCAGAATCTACATCCCTGGCAAAGTAGGTAATTCTTTCAAATAATCACAGCAATTACTAGAGTGTTTACTTGAAATGTGTCTATATAAACACAACAAGCTGTATTAGAAAAACAAGAGAAATGGCAGTCATAGAAACTTTTTCTTCATTTTGTTTCAAAATGACTCATCCTATCTGATAAGTGGACCTCCAAAAAGCAGATTGGGTCATTGATTACTATCCAGTGGAGTCTATTAAACTCTTACCTCCTCCTTCTACCAGTCTCTGTTGGCAAAATGTCTTATAATGTTAAATTTCATCATGATTGACTTCCAAACAATTACTTTGTGAGATCTAATCATAAGCACCTAACAATAGATTAAAAATTATGCAAGGCCTCCATAAACATAGCTAAATTATGGGGTTTCCCACTTTTTTGTTGGATTAAATTATCTAGAATATTTCCTAAAGTTTACATTCTATGTTCTGTGATATTAATAATCCCAAAAATTATCACATACAGAAACAGGAATTAAAAGATCATCATAAAAGTCTAATAATGACCTAAATTATTGATGAAAATGTAAAGCCCTAAAATTGATTTAGTCAACAAATGTTTAATTATCTTCAATTCAATTATCACTAGAAAATAAATCCCCTATAAGACATATTTCCTTCAAGAATAATAAATATAGGATTGCTGGGTAGATCGTGTTGTAGGAGGACTCTGAACTCACCTCCTCCCATGAACACAACAAATTTACAACTACCTATGGAACAATTACCTCTGAGAGAGATCTGGAAACTGGATAAAAAGAACTCCCACAACAAGGGACAACACTGACAGAGGTGGAAGAGGCAGAAATACATTTCTGCTGAGGAAAAAAACTACATTGTAGTCACAGTGCTTCACTGCTGAGAGCAATCTTAAGCCACATAGGGATTCCCAACACCTGAAATGATTGTATGCTGCCACATCTGGGGCTGGTGCCACCCAGATTCTCTGCTTAGAGAGCTGACAACAGCCTTGTAGGCTGGAGGCCTAAGGCAATTGTGAGCCCCTGAGCCTAGTAACCAGCCACTCTGGGAGCCTGTGTCACCTAACAGTGAAACAGCAGAGGTGCATGCTATTAGTCATTGCAGCCAACTGTGCTGGGACTCATTCCATCCAGTAAAGTGACTAAAGTGACTGTAGCAGCCACACACAGCTGAGCTTTACAACAAGCTGGCCTGGAGGCCAGCCTAGCCTACTCAGTCACCCGCAATAAGAGCAACCCCACTACAACAGAAGGGCACACATAGCCCACATGGGGACACTCCTGGAGCATTTGGAACTGGTGATGAGAGGGAAGCACATTGCTGGACCCCATAAGTTATCTCTTACATAAGACCACATCTCCAAGATTGGAAGACATACCTGATCTACCTAATACATAGACATAAGCACAGAGAAGTAGGCAAAATGAGGAAACAAAGGAATATATTCCAAATAAGGGAACAGGACAAATCCTCAGAAAAAGAACTAAACAAAACAGAGATAAACAATCTACCTGATAAAGAGTACAAACTAATAGTCATAAGGATGCTCTCTGATCTTGGGAGAAGAATAGATGAACACAGTGAGAACTTCAACAAAGAATTGGAAAATACAAAAAAGAACCAATCAGAAGTGAAGGATACAATAATGGAAATGAAAAGTTCACTAGTGGGAATTAAGAGCAGAATAGATGACACAGAAGAACAGATCAGCAAGCTAGATAAAAGACTAGAGGAAATTACACAAGTCAAGCAGAAAAAAGAATTAAGAATAACAAGGACACTCTAAGGAACTTCTGGAACAACATCAAGCATACTAACACCTGTATTGCAGGTTTCCCAGAAGGAGAAGAGAGAGATAAAGGAGTAGAGAATTTACTTGAAGAAATAATAGCTGAAAACTTTCCTAATCTAAGGAAGGAAACAGATATCCAGGAACAGGAAGCACAGAGAGCACCAAAGAAGATGAACCCAAAGATGCACATACCAAGACACATTATAATCAAAATGTCAAGAATTAAAGATAAAGAGAGAATCCTAAAAACTGCAAGAGACAAGCAACAAGTTACACACAAAGGAAACCCCAAAAGTCTATCAGCTGACTTCTCAGCAGAAACCTTACAGGCTAGAAGGGAGTGACACAATATATTCAAAGTGCTAAAGGAAAAAACCTACAGTCAAGAATGCCTGCCAAGGTTATCATTCAGAATGGAAAGAGAGAGTGAGTTTTCCAGACAAGCAAAAACTAAAGGAGTTTATTACCAATAAATGGGCCTTACAAGAAATGTTAAAGGAACTTACTTAAGTGGAAAAGAAAAGACCACAAACAGGAATAAAAAAAAATTATCAAAGAAAAAAAAATCACTGATAAAGGCAAATATTCAGTAAGGGTAGCAGATCAACCACCTATAAAACTAATACGAAGGTCAAAAGACAAAAGTACTAAAATTATCCATTTCCATGATAAGAGGTTAAGTAATACACACACACAAGACAAAGAGATTAAAAATGATATAAAAAATGTAGGGGCCGGCTCCGTGGCTGAGTGGTTAAGTTCGCGCGCTCCACTGCGGCGGCCCAGGGTTCGGATCCTGGGCGCGGACATGGCACCGCTCGTCAGCCTACATTGAGGCGGCGTCCCAAATCCCACATCCCACAACTAGAAGGACCTGCAATTAAGATATACAACTGTGTACAGGGCGGGGTTGGGGAGATAAAGCAGAAAAAAAAAAAAGATTGGCAACAGCTGTTAGCCCAGGTGCCAATCTTTAAAAAAAAAAAAATAAGTTAGAGCTAAGAAACAATAACAAAATGAGCCCAGAAAGGGCAATTCATTTTAAGAAAAAAAAAAGTAAAATTTTGGGAGAGAGGAGTAAAAGAACAGAGCTTTTAGCAATCAGTCAAACTAAAGAGACTATCAATTTAATATAGATTGCTATCTACATAGGTTATTATATATGAATCTCATGGCAATCACAAACCAGAAACCTGTAATAAATATACAAAAAATTAAGAGAAAGGAACCCAAACATAACACTAAAGAAAGCCATCAAACCACAAGGGAAGAGGGGCTGGCCCCGTGGCCGAGTGGTTGAGTTCGCGCACTCCACTGCAGGCGGCCCAGTGTTTCGTTGGTTCGAATCCTGGGCGCGGACATGGCACTGCTCATCGGACCACACTGAGGCAGCGTCCCACATGCCACAACTAGAAGAACCTACAACGAAGAATACACAACTATGAACCGGGGGGCTTTGGGGAGAAAAAGGAAAAAATAAAATCTTTAAAAAAAAAAAAAATAACCACAAGGGAAGAGAGCAAGAGGAGAAGAAAGGAACAGAGAAGAAATGCTAAAACACCCAGAAAAAAGTAACAAAGTGGCAATAAGTATATACTTATCAATAGCTACTTTAAATGTCAATGGACTACATGCTCCAATCAAAAGATAAGGGTGGCTGAATAGGCAAAAAATCAAGACCCATATATATGCTGCATACAAGAGACACACTTCAGACGTAAAGTTACTCACAGACTGAAAGTGAAGGGATGGAAAAAGAAACTTCAAGAAAATGGCAATGAAAAGAAAGCTGGGATAACAATATTTACATCAGACAAAATAGACTTTAAAACAAAAACTGTAACAAGAGACAAAGAAGGGTACTACATAACAGTAAAGGGAACAATCCAACAAGAGGACACAACAATTGTAAATAGCTATGCACCTAACAAAGGAGCACCCAAGTACATAAAGCAATTAACAGACATAAAAGGAGAAATAGACAGTAACACAATAATAGTAGGGGAGTTTAACATTCCAATTACATCATTGGGTAAAAGCTCTCACAGATGAGATAATCCATTTTCTGATAGCCTCTTATGTCTATAAGCCTAAGCATGTTCCATCCCTTTCTTCTCCCCCTTCTGTGTCATTGTCCCAAGTTATTCTTTTTAATGTTGTGAGTTTGTGACTAGATTGAATTGTTTATAGTTATTTTTGCTGCTTTCTATCCCTTTACCATGTATGTTATAATTGTTTGCTAACCTATTCTGATAGAGAGCTTCAGTTTTCTGATTTTGTCTATTTATCTCCTTGTTCAAAGCTTTGTACACCTTTGCCTGTTCGTTTCAGGTAGGAGGGCTCCCTTCATCATTTCTTGTAAGGCAGGTCAAGTAGCAATGAATTCCCTCAGCCTTTGTTTATCTGGGAAGGCTTTTATTTCTCCATCATATCTAAAGGATAATTTTGCTGGATAGAGTATTCTTGACTGAAAGTTTTTGTCTTTAAGTATTTTGAATTTATCATTCCATTCTCTTCTAGCTTGTAAGGTTTCTGCTGAGAATCTACTGAAAGTCTGATGGGGTTCCTTTGTAGATTGTTTTCTTCTGCCTTGTTGCCTTTAATATATTTTTCATTGTCATTGACTTTTCATAGTTTTGATATTATATGCTTTGAGGAAGATCTTTTTGCATTGATGTAACTAGGAGTTCTATTGGCTTCATGTACATGTATATCCAGTTACTTCCCCAGGTTTGGGAAGTTCTCAGCTATTATTTATTTGAACAAGCTCTCTTTTCATTTCTTCTCCTCTTCTCCCTCCGGGATACCTATAATCCTTATGTTACTTTTCCTAATTAAGTCAGATACTTCTCAAAGAATGTCTTCATTTTTAAAAAATAGTGTTTTTTTTCCTCCTCCATCTGAAGCAGTTCTAGATTTCTATCTTCTAGGCCATTTTTTCTCTGTTCTGTAAGATCTGCTCTATTTTTTATGGTTACTACACTATTTTCTATTTCAATAATTGTGTTCTTCATATCCAGGCTTTCTGTAAGTTTTGTTAAGGGATTAAATCTCTTTGGTGAAGAATTCCTTCTGTTCATTAATTTTATTCCTGAGCCATTAGACTGTCTTTCTGTGTTTGCTTGTAACTCATTGAGTTTCTTAATGGCAATTATTTTGAATTCTCTGTCATTTAGATTGCAGTCTTCTGTGACTTCAGGTTTGGTTCCTGGAGATTTACCATTTTCCTTCTGTTCTGCAGTGTTTGTAGTTCTTCCTGGTGTTTCATGAATTGCTTCTCTTCCAGCACATTTGTGGTAGTATCAGTTTTCAGATTCCACCTGTCACTGCTGGTGGGGGGAGGCAGGGGCTGTGTTTTCTGTTTATGCCCCATCTGCTCCTAGTTGTGCCAGTCAGGCTGCTCTGTGCTCATGCAGGCTGGCTGGTGGGTCACACTCATGTAAGCAAGCCTGCTGCACTTGGCAGGTGGGGCACCTTTGCATGGGCCAATGACATGCTCCACAGTCAGGGTGCCACCACAGGTGCTGAGCTGCCAATGCTCAGTGGAGAGAGTTACACAGATGTAACTACTGTGGCATGATGGGAGCTCCCATAAGCCAGGCTACCACTCCAAAAGTGTTTGTGTGCAGCCCAGGCTGTCCCTGCATCCACTCACAGTTACACTGGACACTGTGTGAGGATCTGTGTCCTGGATTGCTGCCATTTGGGATGGGAAGGTGTCCACTCCCTTAGTTCTACTGCTTCCCAGGGGTCCAGCACACCACCTTCAGATGTATAGCTGTGTGGATCCCTCAGGCATCCTGTTGTGTTGTGTAGGAAATCTTCTGTTGGTTAATGTCCTTTTAGATGTAACTTAGAGGGGAGAGACAAAGGGAACAACTAACTCCACCGTGATGCTGATGTCACTTTACATCAATGGATAGATAATCCAAACAGAAGATCAATAAGGAAACATTGCCCTTAAATGACACATTAGACCAGATGGACTTAGTAGATATATATAGAAGATTCCATCCAAAAACCACAGGATACGGACTCTTTCCGAATGCACATGGAACATTCTCCAGGATAGATCACGTATTAGGCCACAAAATAAGTCTCAATAAATTTAAGAAGACTTAAATAATATCAAGCATCTTTTCTGACCACAATGGTATGAAACTAGAAATCAGCTACAAGAAGAAAACTGGAAAAACCACAAATATATGAAGGCCAAACAAAATGCTACTGAACAACTGTTGGGTCATTGAAGAAATAAAAGGAGAAATAAAAAAATAACTGGAGACAAATGAAAATGAAAATAGGACATGCCAAAATTTATGGGATACAGCAAAAGCAGTACTAAGAAGGAAGTTTATAGCAATATGGCCTACTTCAAGAAACAAGAAAAATCTTAAATAAACAATCTAACAGTGAACTCAAAGGAAGTGGAAAAAGAAGAACAAACAAAGCCAAAAGTAGAGGGGAGGAAATAATAAAAATCAAAATAGAAATAAATGAAATAGAGACAAAAAAAAAGGAAAAAATCACTGAAACTAAGAGCTGGTTCTTTTAAAAGATAAACAAAATTGACAAAAATTTAGCTAGACTCACCAAGAAAAAAAGAGAGAAGGCTCTCTCTTTCCTAAGAGAAAAAAGAGAAAATCAGAAATGAAAGAGGAGAAATTACAGTGCACATGTCAGAAATACAAGGGTTGTAAGAGAATACTACAAAAAGATGATACACCAATAAATTGGATAATCTAGAAGAAACGCATAAATTCCTAGAATCATACAGCCTTCCAGAACTGAATCAAAAAGAAAAAGAAAATTTTAATAGACTAATCAACAGAAAGGAGATCAAAACATTAATCCAAAAACTCCCAAAAAGCAAAAGTCCAGGACTAGACAGCGTCCCTAGTGAATTCTCCCAAATACTCAAAGAAGATTTAATACCTATCCTTCTCAAAGTCTTCCAAAAAATTAAAGGGGAGGAGAAGATTCCTAATTCATTCTACAGGCCAACATTACCCTGATACCAAAACCAGACAAGGACAAGATGAAAGAAGAAAATTAAGGGCAGTATCACTGATTAACATAGGTGCAAAAGTCTTCAACAAAATACTAGCAAATCAAATACAATAATACATTATACAGATCATACACCATGATAAGTAATTTATTCCAGGGATGCAGAGATGGTTCAAGATCTGCAAATTAATCAACGTGATATACCACATCAACAAAATGAAGAATAAAAATCACATGATCATCTCAATTGACACAGAGAAAGCTTTTGACAAGAAGCAATGTCCATTTTTCATAAAAACTCTGCATAAAATAGGTATAGAAGGAAAGTACCTCAATATAATAAAGCCATATATGACAAACTCACAGCTAGTATCACTCTCAATGGAGAGAAACTGAAAACTATCCCTTTAAGAACAGGAACCAGACAAGGATGCTCACTTTCAACACTTATTTAACATAGTATTGAAAGTCTAGTCAGAGCAATCAGGCAAGAAAAAGAAATAAAAGGGATGCAAATTGGAAAGGAGGAAGTCCAACTCTCACTGTTTGCAGATGACATGATCCTATGGATATAGAAACCCCTAAAGAATCCACCAAAAACTATCAGAAATAATTTTCAACAAAAATTTTCTACAAAAGAACCAAGAAGATACAATGGAGAAAGGAGAGTCTCTTCAATAAATGGTGTTAGGAAAACTGGATAGCCACATGCAAAAGAATGAAAGTAGACCATTATCTTACATCATACACAAAAATTAGCTCAAAATGGATAAAAGATTTGAATGTAAGACCTGAAACCATAAAACTTCCAGAAGAAAACCTAGGCAGTTATGCTCTGCAAAATTGGTCTTAGCAGTATGTTTACAAATACCATGTCTCACCAGGCAAGGGAAGCAAAATAAAAAAATAAACAAAGAGGACTACATCAAACTGAAAAGCTTCTGCAGAGCAAGGGAAACCATCAACAAAATGAAAAGACAACCTAACAATTGGGAAAAGATATTTGCAAACCATATGTCTGATAAAGGGTTAATATCCAAAAGGTATAAAGAACTCAAACATCTCAACAAGAAAGAAACAACCGGATGTAAAAATGGGCAAAAGATCTGAACAGACATCTTTCCAAAGAAGATGTACAAATGGCCAAAAGGTACATGAAAAGATGTTCAACATCACTAGTTACTAGGGAAATGCAAATGAAAACTACAGTAAGGGGGCTGTGTCCGTGGCTGAGTGGTTAAGTTCATGAGCTCCACTTCAGCAGCCCAGGGTTTTGCTGGTTCAGATCCTGGGCATGGACCTAGCACCCCTCATCAAGCCGTGCTGAGCCAGCATCCCATGTAGCAAAACTAGAAGGATCTGCAACTGGAATATACAACCATGTACTGGGGAGCTTTGGAGAGAAGAAGAAGAAAAAAATAGATTGGCAACAGACAAAACAGATGTTAGCTCAGGGTCAATCTTAAAAAAAAAACTACAGTGAGATATCGCCTCACTGTGATATCTGTCAGAATGGCTATAATTAACAAGAAAAGAAATAACAAGTATTGGAGATGACATGGAGAAAAGGGAGCTCTCACACACTGCTGCTGGGAATGTAAACTGGTGCAGCTACTATGGAAAACAGTATGGAGATTCCTCAAAAAATTAAGGATAGAACTACAATATGATCCAGCTATTCCACGTTTGGGTGTTTATCCAAGGAACATGGAAAACATGAACACATAAAGATACATGCACTCCTATGTTCATCTCATCATTATCCACAATAGCCAAGACTTGGAAACAACACAGCTGCCCATCAATGGATGAATGGATAAAGAAGATGTGGTATATACACACAACGGAATACTACTCAGCCATAAAAAAAGTTGAAATCTTGCCATTTGAGACAACATGGATGGATCTTGTGGGTATTAAGCTAAGCAAAATAAGACAGACAGAGAAAGTCAAATACAGTATGATTTCACTCATCAAAGATAAAAACTACAACAAGAACAAACAAACACGTAGACACAGAGATTAGATTGGTGGTTACCAGAGGGCAAGAGGGGAGGGAGGAGAGCAAAAGGGGTGATGGATGGTAATCAGTCTTTGGGTGGTGAACATGATGTAACCTACACAGAAATCAAAATATAATGTTGTACACCTGAAATTTATATAATGTTATAAACCAATGTTAACTCAATTAAAATTATTAATTAACTACCTAAAATAATAAATATAGTTTATATGCAATTTCTCTTTTCTGGAAAAACAAACATAATCAATTTCTTTTTATTTTTTGGTGAGGAAGATTCACTCTGAGCTAACATCTGTTACCAATCTTCCTCCTTTTTTTTGCTTGAGGAAGATTCTCTCTGAGCTAAACACTGTGCCAATCTTCCTCTATTTTGTTTGTGGGTTGCCACCACAACATGTCTTGCTGAGTGGGATAGGTCCACACCTGGTATCCAAATCCGTGAACCTGGGCTGCCGAAGTGGAGCATGCCAGACTTAACCACTATGCTATGCAGTCGGCCCTCATAATCAATTTCTTAATATTATATCTGTAAAGAGTTCAGATTAGCTAATTTTAAAATGCAAAAATCAACTATATGAAAGAAAATTGGTTATAATATGGTTATATTTTTCAATCGTTCATTTTGATGCATAATCAAAATAGCACATGCACTCCTGCATATGTTTTCTGTGAAGAACACAGTGCACAAAGAACATCATAAAAATCTGAATTGACCAAATGTTACATTATCCTAACCTTATTTTGTAGATGAAGTTGGATATACTCAAATTACCAGGTTTAAAAGTAAAAGGTGACATGCCAATTTAGCTGATTATCATGTTTATTATCCTAAAATGAATAATGAATATCAATTTTATAGCACCCTAACTCATTTGCACGATACTGTTTAGTTTCTCTTAATTTGCTCTACTCTGTGATTTTCTGTTCACTAGAGCTATAAATTTTGTTAAATATCTAGAGATGGGTTTAGTAGTAATTTAATCTTTAACAAGTCAGATTTCCAAATCAAATTAACCCCAACATATTGGAGTACATGCATTTAAAGAGCGGTCATATTGACAAGAACAAAAACATTTTGTTGCTCCAAATTCATATATGTTGTTAGCATCAGCAAATTTAAATTCATATAAATATATGGTCAAATAAAAACATAATTTACCAGATATCACAATGATAATAAACATATATTTATATCAATGTACTATAAATAACTTCTTTAAAAGGATTTTGAACCTTTAAAATTCATTTTTAAATTCAGCGTTACCATTTTTGCCTAGGGAAATGTACTAAGTTTCTAGAAAAATGTAGGTAAACAAGTCTATCCTGTTTGTGCCCAACAGAGATGGCAGAGCTGGCATTTTCTAATTCATTTTTCTTCTGTAGCTGTGAAGCAAGCATTTTTAAGATAGTGCCATCCTTACCCTCAGAAAACAGAGCAGATATACTTTTCGATAAATTAATTATGATCAGTCTCAAATGGGCCCTCAGTACTATTTAATTAGTCTAATCTCTGTGGTCAACTTTTTTCCCTTTTTGTGCCAACTATTTAAACTGATTGCCCTTTCCTCGAACATCCAACGCCCTTCTCTGCCTCATCCTTTTTTATTGTCTTAGCAAATAATCTCACCACTCATTTAACGAGTATTGAGTATTGAGCTGCTGAGTATTGAGGCATTCCCTCATTTTCAAACAAACAGTCTACCTGTATCAGCACCTATTCTATTTCCTCTCCTCTTGTTGCAGTTGAGGACATCTCTCTTCAGCTACCTAAGGCCAATGCCTCTCTCTGTGCTTAAATCTCTACCACTCTTGCTTTTTCAAGAATCCACGCTATTGGTTTTCCCTTCTCTCTGTGGAATGTTCAACCCTCACTCCCAGCTTGATCCTTGCCTTCAAGCTGTTGGACCTTCTCCTGTCAAAAAACAAAACTAAGCCAAACCAGAACCTTCCCTGCACACTCCATTTTCTTTTTCCGCATCACAGCCAACCTTCCTAGAAGAGCTGTCTACACTCACATCACTTCTCTGTTTCCTCATACGCCGCGCCTTCCTCAACCACTCCAATTTGCTTCCCTTGTCGTTCCATCAAAAGAGTCATCTCTAAATTCACTGATAACCTCTACAGAATTTAATCCAAAGGGCACTTTTTCTTCATCTTGCTTTATTCGACATGTGGTAATTATTTATTGAGCACCTACTATGTTCTCAGAACATGCTAAACACTTGGGACATCACAGCCGCCCCTGTGTGGAGCTTACAGTCTTGGACATGTCCCAGCATGAACGCTCTGGACCATTCGCTCCTACTTGAAGCTCTTTCTAGCCTTTGTTTCCTTGAAACAGCAGTCAGCTGGTTTTCCTTCTATTCTGCTGGCCATTTCTTCTCTGGTTTATCCTATTTTAGCAGATCATTAAATTATGAAGTTTCTCAGATTTCAGTCCTAGCTGTCTTTTCACTCTCACAATACTCTCTTCTCTGAAATCTGAAACCATATATCCAACTGTCTATGTGGCATCTCCTCTTGGATCGTCGAAATTACCTCATATTCAACAAATCTCAAATGGAACTGATGATATTTTCTCCCAAATCAGTGCTTCCTAGCTTAGAGAATGGCACCACCATCTATCTATTTATACAATGTTGCTATCTTCCTTTCCAATCCAATATCAAGTCCTGTCAATTATTAAACTGTATTCTTAAATGATTAAATATCAAATATTTAAATGAAATATTTAAAGCTGAAATATTTTCATTTTAAATTAAAGTCATATTAAATAATTTATAAAAATGAAAAACTTGCAATTGCAATATTCAATGTCCATCTGATTACCAACATAAATCTGTATTGCACTTTCTGTATGTCTAGATCGACATCTATGCAAACGAAGAAGAATAATATGAATTGTTTAACATTGCCAAATGCTCCTCAGCCACCATTTGCTACTTCTGCAAATACAATGCTAATTTATGAGTACCTCTAAACCATAAATTAGCACACAAAGAGAAACAAAAAAATGCATGCTGTGCACCAGTGGGAAATGATACTTCATTACGCAAGAATGTATTGCGTTCATACTATCTGAGAAGAAGGGTTTGACAAGTTAATTAATTTGACTTTCCTCTTACCTAAGCACTTCCATGTCTCAAATTCTTCTCACGTTTTCTACCCATTTCCATCTCCAATGTAAGGAGCAACACAACCCACAAATCTCCATGGTCTGAAGGAAACCCTTGGTTTCAGGGCAAGATATGTGGAGGAGCATTTCCTGGGTCCTGAATGGTGTCGGTTAATCAGACATGACAGGTATGTTTCTAGGTAATACTAATGCTATAATAATGCTGAGTGCAGGACAATTTCTTGAGTGACTGAGGGGCCTGGTAGTTTAATAAATATTTGTGTACGTGTGCATGTGTGTGTGCGTGTGTGCGGTGAATGTAAAGGGCTTTCTTAAGTATGAGGCACAGCAAGGGCCCTTCTTGTATGGGTCTAGGGTAGTAAGGCTGGAAAATGAGTGTGAATTCTTCCCTTAGAGGGTATATTTAAAACTGACATATGAAGGTTAATGGGAAGTGACCATGCAAAGAGCTGGGTGGGATAGAAAAGAACAACCTAAACCAAGGGAACAGCAAATGTTCTGTGGCAGGAGAGCTCACAGTTTGTTCTAAGAACAGAAAGAAGGCCAGTGACTGGGTGCACAGAGAAAGACGAGCATAGTTAGAGATGGGCAAGGCCAGTCTTAAATGTCCAGAGGCAGTTAATAATGCTAGTGGCCTTATCAGATTTTCCAGTTATCTCTCAATCTAGCATTTATAAACTAGAACTGAGCAAATCTCCAGGTTCTCATACATGTAAAAAGGGGAGAGCAAGGTCTCAAAATAGAGATACTAGATTTCTTCTAATAAAGTGGTAGGGCTTAGAGTGATTAACTTGAAAAATTTAAACTTATATGGCCATTATTGTGTCCAGAACGAGTAAATAGTTCATGATGAGTCCAGAAATTTATTCTAAAGAGATTTCTGACAAATCCAAAAAAGTTGCTATGTATGGATATTCAACACAGTGTTGTTTATAATGTCGATAAACCTGGAAACAACTTAATTAGGTCTGTGCCCCAGGAAACGAACCCGGGCCACTGAAGCAGAGCATGCCAAACTTAACCACTAGGCTGCTGGGGCTGGCCCTTAATTAGCTATTTTTTTAAATCATGAGTGCATGTTTAATTCTTTCCTAAATAAATTGAAAAAAATATATGAGTGATTTCTCTACTTCATGAATGAGTATATTGTATCAATAGATTTCCAAATAGTAAAACTTACTTGCACCCCATAGATAAGCCCTACTCACTTGTGATACATATTTTTTAAACTATTGAATTTGGTATGGAAGTGAGATTGGCTTACAGTTTTCTTTACTTGTACTACTATGGGCATGGTATGAAGATTATAGAAGCTTTGTAAAATGAATCTGAAAGCCTTTCCTGTTTGTGTATTCACTAAAATATTTTATATAAGATAAGGATTATTAGTGTTTTGTATATTTGGTAAAATTAGCATTAACCCTTCTATCTGGGTCAGGCTTCCTCTTGGTAAGGGACAGGAAATCTTTTGATTTCTTATTTATGCTCTTATGATTATTTTATAGAGTTTTTTATTTCTTCTAAGTCAATTTTAGAAATATATATGTTTGGATAAAATTATTGTTTTCATCTAAACTTTCCAATTTATTGGGTTAGAGTAGCCATCATAATATTCATTTATACTATTTTAATCTCTAGTTTTACCTCCCCTTATTATTCATAATTTTGTTTATTTTTGCTTTTTCTCTTTTTCATTGTTCAATCTTATTTTAACTTTTTTCTTTTTCTGAGGAAAATTAGCCCTGAGTTAACATCTGCCACCAATCCTCCTCTTTTTTTGGCTCAGGAAGACTGGCCCTGAGCTAACATCCATGCCCATCTTCTTCTACTTTAAATGTGGGACACCTGCCACAGCATGGCTTGACAAGCGGTGCATAGGTCCACACCCAGGATCCGAACTGGCGAACTCCGGGCTGCCAAAGCAGCATGTGCAAACCTAACCACTGTGCCACCAGTCTGGCCCCTATTTTAACTTTTTATTACAAAAAGTTTTGAACATATAAATAGTATAATGAATTCCCGTGTACCTACCACCTGTCTTCAACAATTAACAATCTGTTTCTGATCATGTTTTATCTATACCCTGTAATACTCCCATCCCCAAATTGAGAATCACATTATTTCATCTATAAATATTTCAATATGTGTGTTTAAAAGCTAAGGAATCTTATTAAAAGCGTGACACCCAATACCTTTATCACTCATAACCAGTTAATAATTCTTTAATAATATCAAATATACAGAGTTTGAATTTTCTTGATTCCTTCATGAATACATTTTTTTATAGTTTTTAGTTTGAATCAGGCTCCAAACAAGTCAATAGCAAAATGGATAAGGGATACAAACAGGCATTTAACAGAAGGAGAAAACTTAAGCCCTGCAACTAATGAAAAGGTGCTCAATATTATAAGTAATCAGGGAAATATGAATTAAAATCATAATTAAGGTACCTTTCACACCTATTAGATCTGACAAAAATTAGAAAGTATGACAAAGACGTGAAGCTACAGGAATTCTCATAATGGATGGGGAGAGTTTAAATTGGCACAACCACTTTGAGGATAATTTGGCACTATCCAGGAAAATTAGAATCTGCTAAATTTGAAGATGTGATATCCCTTTTAGGATAAACCCTGGAGAAAATCTAGCACTATACAATAAGGTGAAATGTGCAAGAATGTTTGTTGTTGCATTGTAGTTTGTAAAAGTAAACTTTGGGGAAAATTCATTGTTCATCAAATAGAAAGTGGACACAAAAATTGTGATATATTCATATGATAGTGTTGTGGTCATCTTGCAGCGGTAAGATGGATTCCTCCATTCAAAATGTGGATGGAATGTCTAGATTTATGATACCACATGCATTAAGAGGGTACGAAAAGGTTTATTATTCATATAATGAGGCTTTCTAGGGAGAGCAGGGAAGAATCCCAAGCTGGTCAAAAAATGGCTTGAGATAATAGGGAAAGGAGACTAGCTTAGGGTTTCTCTGGTGATTAACTCCTAACCACATGGATTAACTCTTAACCCACACTGGAGGGGGTAGTGTTTCCATGCATGCTCTAAGGCAGGGGGTTGTGTAGTTTGACCCTCTCACTGATGCTAAAGGAGTGAACACTGGGCTTTTGTCAGCTTGCCCAGATGTGGGGCAGAAGTGTAAGGGAGAGTAGCGGGGCTTAAAAATTGCCAGCAGTGAAACATCAAAAATGAAGTCAGACTCTTTATTACAGATGGAATATTAAAAATTTCTGGAACTATACATGTATTAACCTGAATAAATCTCAAACGCAAGAGTGGGCAAACAAAATTGTTTGAGGAATGACATATACATAGATAACTGTGGTATTTCCAGCAAAATATACATATTTTAAAAACAATAGTACATATTATTTATGAAGACATATTTGCACAGTAAGAATGTGAAAATACGTGTGGGAATGACAAACATGGGGAAAAGAGGATGGAAGGGATGGTTACGAAGGGGGCTTGAAATATATCAGAAAGGGTGTTTAAAGAATATTGAATCAAAGTGTTGCAAATGTTACAGTTCAATAAAGCTCAAGAGTGGGTAAAAAGATGTTCATTATATTCTTCTCTACATATTTGAAATATTCTACTTAAAAAATTAAGAAAGAAACTTTCACACCCTTTAGAGTGGAAGCTTTATAGTCCAAAGGGTGAAGGAGCAATCTTGCTTCAATGGCCAAGTGGAGCTACAAAAAGGAGTCTGAGTCGTGTACCACTGCTGCTCAGTATCACATGGTCTTGCCACAAAATCGGGTTCTGCTGCTGGACTGCTTTAGTGAGGTCTTGATGGTGCGAGTACCTCCATTGGCCTCTCCTACCAGGAACCAACTCATCTCCTCGTGCCAATGTTCTGGTTTCTAAATTTGCAACCTTTAGCTTGCATTTCTTTTGGTTCTCATACACAGTCACTCTTTTGGGCACCAAGTGGCTTCAGGAGCACTAAGTAGGGAATTCTAGTATCTCCCATCTTGTGGACCTAAAACTATCATGTTTCTATCTTCCCTAGGAATTCACTTAGGACAAATATCCTTTTAAACCCTCAAAACACTCAGGCTCTAATGATACCCCTTTCAATTCCTCCTAAAGTAAGTGATCTTCAATAATTCTGGGAGCCCTCCCATCAACCCTCTGAAAGAGTATTTCCAAGGATCTAAGATGACTTGCTTTCTTAGCCAAAGTCCCTGATAAATTTGAGGATATCTAGACCTGCCCTTCTAAGGAAGGACATGACAGCTACTTGTATTTATTCTAAAGTGTCTCTCTTGCTGGAGAGGAGAAAAGAATACATATTTAATTACCAGCAGGGCATTATAAAAAGTATTTCAGCAATCAAGAAAATAAAATTCTCTTTATTTTGGGGTAAAATGTATTTTGTTTAACTAATGTTTTTCATTAGCTGCACAGGCGCTCCTATCAAAAGTGCATGTGTTTATGGAAATGGTACTGCTTTGGTTTAAAGCTTTCTCAATCCTTCATCCCTGTCAAAGCTTCAGGTTCTGCCTGGCTTGACTAGTGATGGAAGTGTCTTTAGCCCAAAGTTGCTGCAACTCCAAAATCAAGAATGTGTAGTAGCAAGATTTGAACAGGAAGCTCAAGAATGTGGTAATATGATCATATGTCTCAAACTGAGATTCCAGGAAAAAAATTAAAATCCAGGATAAAAATCCAAGAACAGGAGCTGATGGCTTAGCAGTTAAGCTCGTGTGCTTCACTCTAGTGGCCCAGGGTTTGTGGATTCAGATCCCGGGCATGGACCTATACACTGCTCATCAAGCCATGCTGTGGTGGTGTCCCACATACAAAATAGAGGAAGATTGGCACAGATGTTAGTTTAGTGACAATCTTCCTCAAGCAAAAAGAGGAGGATTGGCAATGGATGTTAGCTCAGGGCCAATCCTCCTCACCAAAAAAAAAAAAAAAAACAACTCCAAGAAGAGAGAGGGGGCAGGGGGCAAGGACTGGAAGGAGGAGCTATGGAGACAAGCACAAAGAGAATTTTGAAGAACATCTGGGGTTATATGTGTGCTTGAGTTTTAAATCCTTAGCATGTGCAGAGGAGTGGGTGGCTGGCTTCATCCAGCATGGTCAGGCTGGAACTGTTAAGTTATAACTGTGACTTTCCCAGGAAAATAAAACAGGGACACTGAATGTCTGAAAATCTGAAGATCAAGACATGCCAACTCCCAAAGTCCAGTCTTTCCACCTACCTCCCAGTATTAAACCAAACTGGGGGAAAGTACTTAGTGAATATTCAGAAAACCACTCAGAAAACCTGTGGAAGGGCATCTCCAGGTAATTAGGGCAGCTGTGTGACTGCCACAGCAGGGTGTTATTTTGTTTGTTTGTTTATGGTGATCCTTCCTAGTACCAGCTTAGTACCATGTCACCTAGTTCTGAGCAGCCAGCTACAGGGTCCTCAGGAAATAGATTTACAATCCAGAGGGCTCATGTGATCTGCTGTTTTATCTAAGGCCAGATGCTGGCAGAGAAAAATATGCACAGGGTTGGAGAAAAGGCAGATTAAACAAAATATCAAAACTAAAACCTGTTTCTCTGCCTTCCAGAGGTAAAGAATTTTTTCTTTTTAAAGAACTGTTTTTCTTATTAAATTACAGAAATCTCTATCTATCGCCTCCTTCTAAGCTTTATGATGAGGTAAGTTATCACTTTAATGTAGATCCTTTCGTGAGATTTTTCTATTCAAATTTATGATCTTTCTCAGCAAGTTTTGAGATTCTCAGTATCTCTCCGTGTCTTTTAAAAATCTCAGGCCTCTGTCTCCTTCTTCTTGGCCTGCAGCCTTTCTAGATCTTTTATCCCACATTACTCTATCAACTCCGGCTGTTGACAGGGAACTCAGCTGCTCGGCGACTAAAGCTGGAGCTTTCACTGATGCTCAACTACTGGTGCTGACGCTGACGTTGATCACCATCCTTCGTTCTCATCACACACTCTCCACAACAGGACCGTTAGGTCCTTCTTTATATTTACTCATTTTCTCTTTTTCTCGTGCTATTTGTGGCAGACACCTGAAAGAGTTTCCATCTCAATTCAGCAATTCAAACATATAAATTCTTTCTGTGGTCCATAAATGTTTATGTTGTTTCATTATAATTGTGTGCTTTAGTACCTGGACAGCACCCTGCTTCCAAAGCAATGCATTCTCATGTCTGCGCAAATTGTTATGTTCATCTTGACTGACTCATGTGGCACAAAAATAAGCTTTCATGCCAAAGCATGGACAGATCCAACCGACTCTATTGACCAAAAAAAAAAAAAAAAAAAGAGCACAAAAACACCATGACACATATCACTGTGTTTTCTGAAGCGTTTCTTTTCTCATTTTTCTTGGCAATGTATGCAGACTTAATCTGACATTCTGTTTAATGCATGTGTGCTGGAGAGTGCAATGTTACAAAGGACGAGTGATGTCAGCCCCAAATACACAACTCACAGGAGATACAGCAGGCAGGGCATAGCAAAAAGGGAGAGGGGCTGGAGACATTTGATAATTTGCAATTATCGTTGTCTGTGGTATCATTTTACTCTCCCCCTCTTTGGTCTCTTATGTGGTATCCTTTTTTAAAGGCCTTTTCCTCCCCATCATCTCTATAAATGCTGCACATACCATAGCATGATGGAATAATGTGTTGAAATATTATTACCTATGGTTGATCCTTCTCACAGTTCTGGAGGCTGGGAAGTCGAAGATCAAGGCACTGGCAGACTCGGTATCTGCTAAGGGTCTGCTTCCTGGTTCATAGATGGCCATCTTCTCACTGTGTCCTCACGTGGTTGAAAGAACAGACTTCTCTGGGGTCTCTTTTACAGGCACAATAAGCCCATTCCTAAGGGCTCCACCCTCATGACCTGATGACCTCCCAAAGTCCCACCTCCAAATACCATGACATTGGGTGTAAGGATTTCAACATTTAAATTTGGGGGAGACACAAACATTCAGTCCATAGCAGTCCCTCTCATCTTCCCGTTTCCCTTCCCCCCGCTTAAGCAGCTGTGTGGCCCTGAGTCAGTTGCCTACAGGGCGGGCTGTGGTCAGCAGAAGTCAGACATCCAGGGAGTTCCCCAGGCTAAGCCCAGAGGAAGGAAAGGGTTTCAGAATAAGGAAAAAAATGTCGTGGTCAGAAGTAGCAGCAAAGCAGGGGGAAACTCCTCCCCCTCAAAAAAAAAAAAAAATCCATGTAAAAGGGAGGAGGGAGGACCAAGAGACAGAGTTCCTCCAAGTCTGAAGAAATTTGAAGGTAGAGACAAGACCCCTTCAGGTTCACTCCAAGGAAATATATGTGAAAGTCTTCTAGAACAAACATAATAATACTAGGAACAATAATAATAGTAGTGTTTGTGAGAATCCTCTGTATGCTTATACTTTGTTTACATCTGTCCTATACTGAGGGTATGAGCAAAGATTAGACCAATCATAGCTTTCACAATTCAAAGTATTTCCTTTTCTTTAATTGTTATATAACACAAAATAAAATCATCATGAACACTATCAATGCACGGTCCGAGCTCCTCAAGCCATGAGGCATTGTAATTATTCAGCACCTTAGATTTCAAAAGCCCTTTTTCCTATAGCAACAAATTATTATTTTTCAGGATGGCAACATTCCCTTTTCTTTATTACACTCAATTTTCCCGTGACCTCCAAGTGTTCCAACATGCGTCTGACTAAAAATGGTGTGCGCTTGACTCCTTGACTTCTAATCAAACTCAAATATTCCTAGATTATTTGAGATATAGAAAGAAACCATTAAGTACTTGAAAGAAACTCTAAATTATGAAAGAGTGAAAATTATTCAGATATTTTAGTGCGGTCTAATACATGCAGTTTCCCTCATTTATTTTAGATAACTCCTTTATTTACATCCAAGAAGGCTCACCTTTTTCCTTCAGAAAGCATGTGATATACCAAGCTGCTTCTCTTTTTGAGGTTAGAATAATGCTTTCTCTGCACCCAGCTGCATTTACACACCTTGTAATGCATGTCCTCTCCTGCCAGGACAATGCCTAACTTCCACGCCTGCAACAACAGGGTAATTAATTACACACATCTTGCAGAATGCCCTTTCCTTACCTATGGATAATTAATTCCCAAAGCTTTGTGATACTTGGTTCTTCTCCACACTCCTGGAACATCCTTGCTCCTGACCCCATCAAAGACCACCTGACCAATGAAGCCTAGGGATACAGCAGCTCTAAATCTATAAACCTGCATGACTGTGTTTCTTTTCACTTACCTGTTGGATTATTATATATTTGAATTCTTTGGGCCTCGTTCTTTCCCAATGATACAGGGATAATATTTTGCAAATATTAAACTAATCTGTTTTTCATTTCTCCTGTATATCATGCTCCCTTGTTCCCTTCTACCATCAGTGATGAATCCTCATGTGCATTTCCTCAGGGAGGGCACCACCAAGTACCCACAGAACAAAGAAGTTACTGACTGTAGCAAGACAATGGTCTTGAAAAAAGCCAAGCTTTGTAGAGATTTCTAAAAGGGATTTCTAAATTTCAATGCTCTTCCTTCTATAATACAAGTACTGGACCTGGAGGAATCAGTCATTGAATTTTATCTAAGCAAGGGTCCAGCCATATAAGAAGAGGAAGTGGAAAGCCTCCTTCCCTTTCTTGAATGGCAGGTTGAAGGGAGGCAACATGGTCAAAGATAGCAGCAGCAAGGACCATTGCTTTCCCCCTCTCTTTGAATGGAACCATCTATACATGTGGTACAAAAAGTTAAAAAAAAAAATCCACTCCCTCCTTTGTTCCTCTCCACACCACCTTAGAGGAAGGGGGCCTGGCTAGTGGCATACTTCCTTGTGTTACCAGAGAAACTCTACAAGTGGCCACTTACACTATGATGCAGGGAAACAACGCAACAATGACAGTGAGAGTTGAGTAGACAGTAAGCCTGCATCAGCACTTTTGGCTCTGCATGGTGTGTGTGGTATATAAGGAATTCAGAAATGTTCAATTAATGGGCTGCAAAGATCCTGAGAAGTTCAGTGGATTGCACAGGGACTTTGCACACTGGAGAATATTGCCCAGGACCACCCCATGCTCCCTGAGAGTTGGTAATCCACTTTGTCCACCAGTACTGATGAGGATTATTTTAGGCTGGTTACTGTTAAAAACTACAGATGAAAAGGAGGCTCTGAGGAGTGGAATTTGCTTGCTCTTTGATGAGAGACATTTGCGTTTGTCAAGGAAGTCTCCATCTGTGGGGGTGTGTCCCTCTCTGCACCAGGAGGAAGGGGGGATGACCTTATCTCTAGAAACTCTTAATGGGGATGGCAAGGACTTAAGTCTTGTTTATTGTGCTTATCTGGTAACCTCATGTAGCTGACTGCCCCCACCACCAACATCCTCCTTTGTCTTTAACTGAAGATAATATTTAAGGTGGTGACTTCTGCCATTTACTTAATCTGGTTTGATTCTTATCTAAAAGTTATAGGACCACCCAATAACCAGACCCCACCTGCACTGATACCATTTTAACAACTTTTTTACATATTCTTTCCTTTGTCTTATAAAGAGATAACTCACATACCCATGCCTTAAATTTAGCCCTACTCTCAACTCATGTTTGCAGCAGCAGCTCTTTACTGCCCATGGTTCCTGTCCCCATGCTATTCCATACTGTTCTCTAAATAAAAGGGCACTACTTTCAGACCCTGAGAGTCCAAGAAATCTTTCTTTCGACTCTTCGGCTCGCCGACCCCACATCAGTACCGGAACTCGGGGACAGCCTCCACCTAAAAGAATTAGTTGGCTCCTCAGCAGAGTGGGTATCCATCCCACCTGGCACTCACACCAATACTCTAGACTTTCAACATGAAAGGAGTAAGGGTGGGAGGGTGTCCTTCATTCTAATAGAAAGACAGGTCATGGGTTTCTCACCCTACATGGAGGTAATAGTGCAAGCTGGGGTCTCAGACGGCTTTGAAGAACTAGGAGCTGGTCTGACAAATCCAGCTTTTTACCTCATCTTAGCTCATCGAGCAATGCTAGGTAGAAGGCCTTGTAGCCCATGATACCCACACCTCATCAATTTGCACAATGGGAATATATCAAAAGGCTGGTATTGTCAATGACAAGTGCGGGCCTGGCTCCCTGACTAGAAGCCGAAAACCCAGCCCTCTTCTGGAAAACTCATTTTTACTCCCTACACTAACTATACACTAACTATACCCCAATTGCCACTTCTGTGCTTCTGATTCCATGTAAATATATCCATTAACAGGTAATTCTAGACATAGAAGAAGAAAGGCAGAATTTATGACTCGGAAATAACCTCAGGCCTAGTTCCTGCCCAACATCTTTAGTTCCTTTGGGAACCAGGAAGGCTGCTCAGGATGCTCTTTCCTCTCCATACCTCCTTGCTGTTTACATAAGACTTAATCTTCAAGACTCAAGACAAGTGTCATCTCCTCTAGAAATTCTTGCCCTGTATCCTTTATCAAGGATGAGTTAGGGGCCAGCCTCTCTTCACTCTATGCATATTTCTATATAGCAATTAATTATTATATTATGTTGAAATTGTCTTCAAACTTGCATATCTTCCTACAAGATTAGAAAGAATGGGTTTTTTTTAGCTCTATATCCCTCTCTATATGTTAGCACAGTGCTTTGATATTACTATAAAGTCTCAATACATATCGTTACATGACTGAATGAATGATTGAATGAACAAATGAATGACTTCGTAGCAGTTCTATCCGCCAATCCAAATATTGGGGATTCAAAATGCTATGTAAATTTGGAAGAAGTTTTGATTTAAAGTATGAAAAGATGTGATGGTGCGAAAGACTCTGCTATGCACATAATTTCGCTTGAAGAGAGGCTTAAGCAAAGCTGGAGATTAAAAAAGAAAATAAATAAAATAACCATGAATGAGCTTCAGATACAAGTTAGTAGTACAAAACACGTGAACTAAGACGGTATGTATCTTATTGGAACAAATCAAGAGAGGTAATTTAATGGTCTGCTAAGTTGTATGTCATCTTCCCCTGGTGAGGTCTCCTTTGTGGTGTCATTTCATTACCTGTACCTGTTCACTCTTTAATCAATTGTCACAGAGCTCCAGGACTCTCTGGAGTGAATATAAAGCTATCAAACTAATTCTGGAGTCTGATCCTATGCAGGTGGACCTCTTCTTAACACTGCTGTTAAGACTCAAAGCACCAAGGCTTTGAAAATGGAGATTTGGAGATGAGAGGGGATGGCCACAGTTACTCCTTCAAAGATTATACAGAGAAAGGGCTCCCCATAAAGTCAGTGGGTTATCTTGGTAGCAGTATCATTATAAATGAAGCATTGTTTCAGGTTGTTTCTTGGGATGTAAGGGCGTAACGCTTGAAAGAACACCTAGTGGAAATCCTTTCTACTGTGAACTATGTGCTATTTTATAGATATGTGACTGTGGGTGAACAATTCTTATATTAAGCTGCCCTAAAAACTATTTTTGATTTTAATCTAATAAAGTTTAAATTGTAAGCCAATTCTATTTAAAATGTCAATATAGCCATAACTTTTATCCCCTCCTGGCACACTATATGTTTGATGTCTATTTATTTTCTTTCTCCACTCACTAAAATTTCAGCTGTATGATATTTTCTTCAGCATCTAGGAATAGTAATTTCTCAATAAATAGTTGTTGAGTAAACAGTACTTTATTTTTAACACACATTAACCACATCTTTCTCATTATTTCACTTTCTTCCTCCCATCACTCTACATTCCTTACATTGTTTTCATTGTGTTCAATTTTGAATCTTCTATTAAATTCCAGATTTTTCAGTCATGCCAACAAGAAACATGCTTCTGAGTATGAGCTTTTTACTTAATACCAAAAAATAAATATGAGGCATTTCTATGTATTGTGTGTATTCAATGTCAAACAACCAGTCAATTTATGGAAAGTAAACTGGTTACGTGGCACATGTAGAAAAATTCTGCTCCAACATAAGCACACATCTACATACATGCCTACTCCATTCCAATTATTTGATTTTTTTTCCTCTTTTAACAGAACCTGTTGATATTGTCTAATCATTGATTCACTTTATCAACATTGCGAACTTGGTTTCCTATCTAAGGAAATAATTGGGGCTTCTCAGCCTTTATCCAGTTAAGTCTTCTTTCAATAATATTAAATATTAAATTAGTACTTTAATATGCAATGCTTATGGAAATGATGGCTTCTTGAACTCTTACTATTACCTAAACTCAAACAACACAGCAAAGTAGGTACTAGTCCTTGAGGATAGACTAAGTCCCTAGGCACTTGACACCTATCACACTTGAACAGTTGACAGGGCATTTAAGCAGTTGGCACAAGCTGATATGAGAACTGCTTAACTTGCAGAGTATCTAGTGGAAAGTTGAAGTCTGCTGAATTGGATATCAGAAACCCAGAGAGCCAGGAATCCTATTTTAGTTCTGGTTCACACTGTGACAAGCTACATAGCCCTAGGCAACTTGGCACCTTTCTTAACAAGTAGCAGAAATGATGCCCACTGATCTCAGATGTATGGTGAGAAATAGTATTTTAGGAATATCTTGAAATCTAGGCATACACAACATTTTTCTTCGCAAAATATTTTTTCATATATTTATCAATCTAGGACATTCAGTCAGAAATCTTTAAATTTAAAAAAGTCTCCATTTTTTGTACTTCCCTCTTCGTCTCCTGCATTGCTTCCTCATGTTTTTGATTTACAAAGAAACTATTTTCCCTTTTATTTCCAACAACCTTTATGTGCTGATAGATCTGTTAACTTTTGTGTTTGGTTTGGCCTGTCAAGCAAATTCCTGAAAGACATTCTAATGAACTTCGGAAGCAACTGGTCAGCGTGTCTCAATCCTAGTTCACCACAGTTACTTGCTGTCTTTCCAAAAGGCCTTAAAATATTTCCAAGTCGACATGAGGTGGGGGAGTGCTTATTCAGTGGATAAGTACTTTACATTTACAATGAGGAGTATGCAGGAAGGGAGAGATCCATCAGCTTTTACACACTGAAGCGTCCTTGGGGACTGGAACCATGCTTGGGTCATCTCTGTATACTACTTGAGACCTAGCATAGAGTTTTGCACTAGGAGATACTTAAAATGTTTGAATTCACTTCATTTAAATAAATGCACACAATTTACTTTGCTTTCTTTGATGATCCATTACAATTTTTCAAATATGGTTTTGAGACTTTTGAAAATCCTAGCACAGATGATGAATGAGTCTGTGTATGTAGGACGTGGATGATTGTTCTACCACTGGAACTGATTTATGGCTCATTTTTGCCCTTTAAACAATTATAATATCCCTTGGAATTTCTATATTCTGCTCCTGGGGTATTGTCTTGGAAATAAGACTATTTCTGTGTCCCATGATTTTCTCAGAGAAACAAACATATCTTGTGTACATGGATTTAATAAAATGACAGCTGTACAAGGCTAGAGGGAGGTAACGCTGATTTAGGAATTCAAAGACAAAAATTGGAATTAGAGCTAGCTGAAATGTAGCATTTCTTATACACAGTTGACTTTGGATTAAGTTCCGTCCCAGGAAATTGCTATTGAAGAATCTTATGAACACTTTAATTTTGTTCTGAATCAGTCACTTACCCATGAGAATAAAACTCTATTGTATTATAGCCACATCTGGTCAAAATAAAAAGCTCAAAAACTGCAATATATACTCCATTTTACCAAAATATGTTTCTCTCCAAACTAACCATGCTGACATGTTAGAATCAGTTGGTCATTTATCTTTCCTCTAGACCTAAAAGAAAGTTTTAAAATATTATTTTTGAAGATCTATGTAAAAAAAAGTTCAGTAATCTTCCTTGTGGGTTTTTAACATAATCAACTTTTTAAAATGTTAATAAATAGGATTAGCATAATTGTCCTAAATCTTAAAAAAAGAGAAATTCCCCAGGTATGTCAAATTTGACCTAGCATCCTTGACTCTGTGATTTGGGTAACCCTGCCCTATAGGAACTTGACTGGAGTCTGCAGTTGGAATTCACTAAACTGTACCTTCAAAGACCTGATACTCACTTGCATGCATTCACACCTTCCCCTACTAGCTTATAACCAGGTAGAACTCCCCTTGTCCTTATTCTGTCTTTACCCCTCAGGCCACAGATCCAGCTATAGGAAACTACTTTCCGGTCCACAGCCACGCTAGCTTCTTTCCCAATACTGAACATTCACGTGGCTTTTCCATTTACTTAGAATGCTTTCTATACTTTCTTCACATTTAAGTCCCATTGGTCTTGCAAGGTCATTCGGCATAATCTCCTCAGAGAATCCTTCCCTGACTCACCCAGTGTGGTTTAGGTGCCTCTCTTATCCCAATGTTCAACACTTAATACCCTGTATTGTGAAGATTTATTTTCTTGTCTTCTTAAGAGCAGGGACTGTGTCATTTATCTTGCCTTCTATGGCACATAGTGATTAATCAGTAAATGTTTACTGAACACCTCTCTGAAGGAAAGGATACCTTTTCATTTTAAGGCTGCCCTTGACATCCATTTTCTCCAGAATTGATATTATCAACATTTATGGTATAAACAGTGATAGTTACTCCCACCTTTTCACAGCTGGGGCAGTCATCGGGGACGTGGACAAATGGTTATGGGTTCTTGCCCCTTGTCCATTTAATGTTAGCCACTTACTTCATGTGACCATGACAATGCTTATTTCACAAACAAGTACTGAGTCTCTGCTATTAGCCTGGCACTAAGGAAACAAATATAAGATGTCTTTGTTCTCAAGGAGTTTAGAGCTGAGTTGCGATGAACATCAAAACAAATAATCAGTGTTCAAGTGGAAGTGTGTTCAATGAGGATATGTAATGAAAGCACAGAAGAGGGAGCATTATTCTCTACCTTAGAGAAATCAGGAGAAACTTCATCCAGAAGGTAACATTTAAGCTGGGTTCTCCAAGCAGAGAGAAGTGGTATTTCCAGGCAAAGAAAACAGCATGTGCAAAGGCATGAAAGAGTGAAATTGCTGTAGTGCTCATGGCTTGATTAAGAGTCAACCATTCTTTTCCAGCTCAGGCCAACACCTTGTTAAGTTGGAACAGCATTTCCTTCTTATAGCAGTGATCTTCCATGGAGCCGTTATTTATTAAAAGACTAAATTGGATTTGGTGAAGATTTAATATTTTAATGTCATGGCTTGGAAATCTGTCTCCACTGCATTCAAAGGCAAAATATCTTGGTGGTGAGGAACTATTCTACTCATTCATTGAAGCCTCCTGTTTGCCTCTGATGAGGGAACCAGTGCTGACGCTAATCCATGAGTCAAGTATTGTTATGGGTCACCAGAAGGCTTGACACCAGTCCTCACCTGTTCCCCCTTCACTTGTGCCAACAGTGAGGTGAGAGTGAGGAAGGCAGCATGGTAGGGAGCAGCTACTAGGTTCTGCATCCTCCATCTCCACATCCACCCCCATCCATTTTATGCCAAAAGAGGTCCATGGAGAGGGACTTGGTAGATCTTCCTGACTGTGCTATCAGTGAAATAAAGCATCTAAACAAAATTTAGCACTTTCAGAAGTTAAGAAGGTGGCAAACAATAAAACAAGGTGCCTTGTCATAGTGAGAAATTAAATAACATTGTCAGTGCACAGTGAGCTCAATAAATTATTTTCCAGACTAGTCATGATATGTCTTTGGATCATCAGTCCCCAGAAAGCACCCTTAAGATCATGGTATTAAAATAACTTTTTGTTAAATGAACAAAATGGGTGCCAGGATGGAGGGGTTCTGAAGATGATATTTGTTCAAGATGAAGGTTTTGCTTCATAAGTAACTCAGTTGTAGCTTGAAACCAGTAGGGAAACAGAGAGAGGCAGTACAAAAGTGGTTCAACGGCATCACAAAACTACTTTGTGATTTGTCCTGCAGTAATGAAACTACCTCATAAGAAACACTGAACTCCCTGGGGTGAGGGAGAGCGGCACATGAGAGCTTTCCTCCACTGGGGAAGACTTGTGCCCATGAGCATGTTATAAAGGGACTCCAGCGTGCCACATGCATATTCTTTCTAGGTTTCTGAGATAAGCATGACAAATTTTCTGGACAAAATATAATACCATATGATAATCCCAAATATCACTGTGACAAAACATACACTTAATGTTTCTCTTCTCCCTGGGGCCTTGCTTCCCTGACTCGCAGGCCAGAGTTGCTGTGGCCATTCACTCTAGTGCCATATGAATCAGGTAAAGCAGAGTCACCAGATTGTCCTTGATTTGAAAGCACGAACAGATTTTCCTCTTTATTTATAAATTCTACAAGTTGTATTTGGGAAAGTGACTGTCAGAGATTAAATCTGGAATATTAGATTGTCATTTTTATCATTACTTTTCTAGCCATAGACACATTAATTAGCGCGGTGACAGGTTGTATGTTGAAGGCTGCCAAAAATGGTCTACACTGCTTTTGGTGGCAGAATAGCCACGAGAGACAGGAGGTGTTAGGTGTTTGAGAACAAAGTGTTCTTAGTGATTTGTTGGACTTGAATTCTTCCACATATTCCTTTTGGATAGAAGAATTCAGAGATTCAAATTTGTACAAAAGACCAGAATGAGATAGTTTTGTGTTTTTAGAAAAAGGATCTGGCCATGTCACCTGAGAAGGGGTTCATTCATTCTGACATTTCAGCCTTTTGTGCCTGATGTTGGTCCTGCTGAATTTTCTCTCTGTCCTGCTTTTTTATTCCCCACTTATTCAAATCCTCTCTGATTACTGAAATATACTGATTTTGCATTGCCTAGCATAAACCCATGAAGCTGCTTCTGATTATTGCCAGTTTACACGGATTATTTTCTTCTGCAAATAGCTATTATATTTCTGACTTATAGTACATAGTGTTTAACTTGTAGTATATTCTTAACTGGTTTAAGTGTTTTAAGGCCATCTCTTATAATTGAGAAATACTGCATTATACAAGTTTTAGATCTTCTATAGAACGTAAAAAGGTCCTGTTGATTTCTAGACATTTAGTTTAATAAAAAGAATCTTTCAAGGTCACCAAGAACAGTATCTCATATTTTGTAAAATTCTTTTTATATTTGAAAACATTTTTACATATATCGTGTTCTCTGATTCTTAAAGCAACCTTGTGTTGTATGCAGACCAAATAATTTAATTTCCATGTAAAAAAATACACAGAGAAGTGAATAGTGATCAGAGGAATTGACAAAAGTTCCAAAATTTGTATGTGGTAGAGCCAGAGCTAAATCATAGGTCTTCTGACACATAATATTCAGGGAGAGATATAGCTAGCCTCAATTTGTAGAGTGGCTTGTTGAACTAGTGTTAGAATACTACCATTAAGCTTGACTTTTGGACATTTAAAAGGACATTTCTTGACAATGAAAAATGGATGAGAAAGTTTTATGTAGCTCTAAGGAGGAAAGGCCTATAGAAACCCTTGCTCAGTTCACCCAACTGGGAGAAACTTAAAAGCTAATTTGAACATAGTCCCAATTTGTCACATTATTATTTTTTCCCAAGAAATTAAGGAAGGAACTATATGTAATTGCCAGGTCAAAATAGCACCAGATGTGTGTGACCTAAAACAGCAAATTGTGGCAAAGCCTTTCCAAGTACTACACACGAGGAAAAATATGTCTTATTAGATCCATATTACCCAAGACAGATTAGACATACATGGCACACAGGAAAGCTTTTTTTTAAGGGGGAAACAAATGGGAAACAGAAGTCTAGTTTTTTGTAGAGATTAACTGGAAAATGGCATTTAAAACAGAAATCTCTGTTAGTTTTAATTGATATCTTAAAAAATCATTTTAATACTTTTAGGTTATTTGAACTCCAAGTACATTATAGAAGTTTTTCTACATAAAACTCAACACAATTATTGCATGCCATGCTCACCAAAGAAAATGTGAACTAATTCTCTATCTCAAATTTTTTTGATGTTGAATCTTATTCTTTGAGCCAAAAAAGATGCCTTTTGTTGGATTATGCCATATCTTTAGGCTGAAGAATACAATAGCTTTAATCTCCCTCCTGGCAAGAGCTATCAATAAGTAGCTAAATTTCCTAATGTAGATTTCATGGCTTCCATTTCTCGTAGCGTCACTCAGATGGAGGGGGTAATTAGCAATTTGATTAGCAGCAAAGAGAGAAAGGACAGCAGTGAGTCCTGGAGAAATCACAAACAATACACTCAAGCTTCCAAATAGTTTAGTTAAGATTATTCAATCATACAGTATAAAGGTAGAAAAGTCTCTGAATATCAATGAGTTCAAACTTTCATTTTCAGATGAGGAGACAGAGAGGTTAAGAATCTTCTTCAAGGACAAACTTTTGAACAGTTTTTAAATCTCAGCTACAAACTTAAACTCATTTCTTATCTAGCATTCCTTTCCCCTGTAAAAAAAGTGTTCCCCTGAAAAAATGATCAGTGATCAAATTATGTTTGTAAATAGTATGTATTTACTATTTAGCCTCTCTAGATATTCACAATTCTCATCAGAATTTTATTACAAACTCTCATGCACCTTATAATTCCCCTAATGCTAATTCTGTGGCATTCCTCATGTTTGCAAGTTTAAATTCATTTAACATGATCATTAGATAGATGTTGGTCTCCCTTGAATGGGCTGAAAGCTACATGAGGGCAAAGATATTTTCCTATTTTTGCCCGCCATTGGATCCCCAGCATGGAATATGTTGATATGTTGACACATATCAATAAATACTCTTGTAATTGTTGTCCATATCAAAGGTGCTAAGAAGCTGTACAGTAAAGGAAAAAAATTTTTTAACTCAAAATTTCCCAAAGCTAGGGGCTGGTCCTGTGGCCAAGTGATTATGTTCGTGCACTCTGCTTCAGTGGCCCAGGGTTTTGCCAGTTCACATCCTGGCGCAGACCTAGCACCGCTCATCAAGCCATGCTGAGGCAGCGTCCCACATAGCACAACTACAATATACAACTGTGTACTGGGGGGCTTTGGGGAGAAGAAGAAGAAAAACAAGATTGGCAACAGATGTTAGCTCAGGTGACAATCTTTGGGAAAAAAAAATTTCCCAAAGCTATTTGATAAAATCCCACTTATGTTTAAATTTAACACCTATCAATATCTTGTTTTTATCACAAATAGTGAACATAAATGTCTAACGCATTTCAATGCTATGTTTTCCTCTTCCCTACTCTAATCCACACACATGCTTAAACAAGTGAAGTTTAAGTATAGAGCAGAACTTCTTTTAAGAAAGAGTCTGGGGAAGTCATTAACAGTCAAATTCTTGGTTAATTTGGGGTTAAAAATTTTGTGTACACTAGATGTAGTCACACAATTGATAAATGCTAAATCTTCTATTGTAAAATATTGGCCAATGTCCTTTTGAGATTCAAGTGGATCATAAAGTTTATGTACCAAAGCATACCTGGGTTACCTAGAGGGCAGGCCTAAGTGGCGTTACTTTATTAGAGTGTGCAAATCCAGAGAATGGAAGGGAGATACAAACGCGGCCAAGTAGGAAGGAGAGAGAACCAGCAGGAGGATATCTAAACAAGTTGGCCAAGTGATTTGATCCAGGAGACCTTGTCCCTAAAAAGCCATATAACCTGTATCTCAGGACCTTCCCTGGGGGTTGGGGAGGGAGGCAAATGAATAATTTTCCACTAACTTCCACTTCCTACTTCTGAGTTGTGCATGTGTGGCTACCAAGCATGGTTCTTTGGGGTACCCCCATCCATGACAATAGAGAGAGAGAGGATATTAGGGTATGCCGCCTGATGCTGTTAACAGATTGCACCTGCATGAGGTTGGCTGGAGCCCACTCAGATCTGGGCCCTGCAGTGGTGTCTAGAACAAGAGACAGTTTGACTGAAAGAATGGGAAAGATATATAATGGATGTGTGATACATCTACAGGTAATGGTACAGTCAGAAGTTAAAAGGTACAATTTCTCATCTAGTATTGCAGGATTTTTAATGGCTCAACTTTATTGCAAAGGTGGACATTTTGATGCAGATACTTTTACTAGAGACACTTGAAATGTCCTGTCAAAACTTCCAGGTGATATAAGCAATAGATATTCTTGATTCTCTTCCTTATTCCTGATTCTGCAGTATCAAGTAGCTCAGGAGTAGGGAGAGGCTAGGAGATATATTGCAAGGAGGAGGGTCAGGAATAGTTTAGAAAAATGAGGTAAAATTGAAGGAGGAAGAGAAGCTCATGGAGAAAGAGGAAGATGTGACATTCAGAGAGAAATAAGGAGAAGGGATTGGGTGAGAATCAGGCACACTATAGCAGGCATTACATGCTTCATCTTTTTGGGTTTTTTTTTTTTTTTTGGCTGAGGAAGATTAGCCCTGAGCTAAGATCTATGCCAGTCTTCCTCTACTTTACATGTGGGATGCTGCCACAGGATGGCTGATGAGTGGTGTAGAGCCACACCCAGGATCTGAACCCACAAACCAGGGCCGCCAAAGTGGAGTACACTAAACTTAACTACTAGGCCACTGGGCTGGCCCCTTTTTAAGTATTTTTAAGGCAGTCAAATGTCCCTGGTATCCAAAATGTGGTCATTTTCTTTAATAGCTGAGGATAATGTGTCTAATCAGTTATGTGTCCTTCGACGAGTCTTTTTACCTTAACTGGTCATTTCTTTATCTGGAAACTGAGGCATCTGGATCTCACCAGTAATTCCTAAGGTCCCGTCCAACTGTACAATAACATAGTTATAGCGAACATTCCCTGAGAGTTTCTGTTCCAGTGAAAACCCATTTGGTGAGTTTTGTGGTTTAAACTAGTTTCGTGATGCCCACAGGACAGGTAGCGTTCGGACTGCAGCCCTGCTGGACCTCTAACTGTTCCTTAAACCTGGGCCAGAAGCATTAACAGTGCCCAGTACTGGTAGACCATAACTCAGCTTCAGTCTGAGAAGCTTGGCCCCAGGGACAGTCACAGCTTGCTATCTGCGGACTTGTGTTTCCATTTTTGTTTTGCTCTAGAAGCCCATGGGAAAAGGCTTTTGACTCCAGTCCTTAAAGCTTACTTTAACAGAGTTCTTCTTGGAACAAAGATTTTCACCTTTTTGCCCTCCTTATTATTGTTTGGAAGAAGAAAAGTCAGAACAGAAAATAAGTAAGATCTGAGAAAAGCGTAGTCAAATAGACCCTTCCTTAGGTTTGTGGTTTTGTCTTTTTCTCTTTGGAGAAATCTGACATAGATGTGCTGTTGTATGTTTAATGTATGCATGTTTCACACACTCACTCTACATTCCCTACGGTGTGAAACTGTCATCCTCCAGCAGTCATTTTAGTTGGAATGAACTTTCCAAGTTAGAATTGGTGCATATTTACCTATAACCCATATCTAAGAGAAAAAAACTTAAGCAAAACCAAATGAAGTTATAGTAATGTCAAATCATGTACCAGTGTGACAATTTTTAAAACAAAACGTTTGTAAGAAAATTACAAATAAGTAATGTGTCTATAAAATAGAAGTAATCAGACGAAAATGTCAGAATTAATTATGAGTATTGTTCTGCATAGTATGACCCACTTAATATTTGAGAGATTCTGTCTTGGCTTCCCCTAACGTGTCGCATGGCTAAAACTGTTGCTACAAAAAGAAGGTGATGTTCTCAAAGCAGTAGATAATATAAAATCCAATTAAATGACAGATATAACAGAGATGAAGCCCCAGCTGCATGCACCAGTATGAAAGGAGCTTTGATTTCTTGTATGGGCGTATTAATATCGCCTCAATTTTTCTTGAAATCTTTCCTAATCAATGGTACACATATGCAAGGCAGCTGGCTGGAGGTCAGGGTGCAGTCTGTGACCAGAGAATAGGTTTTCTTTCATGTGGGAATCAGACTTGCAACCCTGGCTGCAGTGGCGCTCTTCTCTGACAAAAGTAATTGGTGCTGCTAGAGCCCAATAGGAAGCTCCTGCGAGATGTCCCAATCCTTTATTATTACAAAATCAAAATGTGTCCTTAAGGGGTTCCCTCTGCTCCTAAGTAAAGAGAATTCTTAGCTGATTTTTATGTCTCTGTTCCAAATGAATAAACACAGACACACTTAGTATTTACTTGGCAGTATACTATGGAAGTTGCACTGCAAGTTTTGCAAGTATGGAAAAACCACATAATCCAATATTTTAGACCACAGCCTTGAAAACAGCTGAGACTCTAGTGTAGTTACTCTAAAAATCACCTTAATTTAATTCTTACTAAGAAAAACAGCTATCCTCTTTTGATTTCCCTTGGAAGCTTGTTCTCCAAAGTGCCCGATTTCATCCATAGCATTAATTCGTACTCATTGTATACGGCCACAAATATATATTCTTAAACTTCTAAGTAACTGCTTGCACCAAGGAAGCAACATCCTCAAAGCAATACCATTTTGTGCCCTCACTATTTTGAGATGGTGCATGTGAAAGAACAAATTTTAGAAGTGTATAAAGTGCCACATGAGCATACGGGAACATTATCATTACAAAGCTATCTGTTCCTATTTTTAACTGAGAGAATGCTTTGAAATCTCCACCTAAGAAGTTTGGGAATGGATATAATGTACAGGCTAAAAGTGTTGTATCTATTGTTATGTGAGGCAGTAGTTATTTAAATTTCTTGTGGAAACAACTACCGGATCACCTGAGGATTCTTATTAAAATGTTGACTCCTGGGCTCTACACTTATACCATCTGCATCAGAACCTCTCAGACCTGAATATCTGTGTTTGACGTGACCGCCTGGTTCCCTATGCAACGGAAATCATTCCTCTGAGGGGAATCATGCTCTTGGCTCTGTTTCGGGTCACTCAAGGGCTAGAGATGCTGCCCTAGTGTTAGTCAAATCCCAGGACATTTTTCTGGGCAGGATGATGGAGTTCTCTGCAGTGTTGTAAGCTAGAGGGGGTAAATATTTTTTTAAATTTTTCCCCTGATGAGAGCAGCAAGTGGGCCCAGGCTGCTGCCTCTGAGGAGATCTTGGATAGCCTTCCAACTCACTTGTGACTCCTCCCAGGAGGGGACAGTGGAAAGAGACCCTGGGGTTTGCAGCCAAAGTCTAGCTCATAATGCTGCTGTGTCATTTTGCCCTGCATTGTCCTCGGGGCCAACATTTCCCTCTCTGGGATCAGAAGAGATACAATAGAAGGGAATGGCAGAATTAGGGCCTAACGCCATCATAATCTAGGCTCAGAGGACTCAGGCTGGAGAGGATCATTATTGTTTAGGGCAGTGGTTCTCATACACGAAGATCAACTGCAGGGCTTGTTAAAACAGTTTGCTGGGCTTCGTCCCCAAAGCTTCTGATTTAGTGGGTCCAGATGGACCCAAGAATTTGTTTCTAACAAGCTTCCAGGTGATGCCGCTGGTCTGCAGACTATACAGTTAGAACCACTGGTTTAGAGTAAGCCTCCAATTGCCAGCACATCTGAAACTGATATTCTAGGCAAAATACACGAAATGTGAAGTTCCCCATTAACCAGATGAGTCTCGCCACGAAACAAGCACAGCTGGATTATGCAAGTTTATTTTCTGTTTTGCTTTTGGAATTCTACCGTCAGGCACTGGAAGTCACTACCTGGTTGACTGCCCTAGATTCTGTCATTCTTTACCTTGCTCTGGACTGTTTTACCATCTCCGGTCAGAGGCAGCCACGCCAGATTCATCTCAGGGGACTCTTGTGGCTTTTCTTCAGCTAATCTGAATCACTCCAACCATGTGCTCTCAATTTATTCATTATATAAATCATGGTCTTCAGAAGATTGTGTTTCGGAGAGTTGAAGTGAAACCAAAACAAAAGATGAAACACATACACACACATAGACACATTCACAAAACAACCAGGGTCTTCTGTAGCTCTCTTTCCTGATCAGGGCCCTCAGAGACCATTCGCTAAATCCTTTATTGTATTTGTGGATTTCAGAAAGTAGAGTGTGGCAGAGTTAAATATTGAACAAATAAAGAGGGATAGGGCCCTTATTATACTGAGTATGAGTCATAAACCTGGATAGAAATAGAAGTAGAACTCAATGGAATTACCTCGTACTCAAAGATTTAGTAGGAAATAAAAAGATCCATGTCTGGGATGATTTGGCTCCGAGAACTAGGTTTGCTCAGCAGCAGACGGAGTATCCCAGTGAAGGGTGAAAAGCCCTCTGAATCTGTCATATGAATCGACACCTATTGTTGGGGCCTTGAAAGAAAAATCTCAGAAACTCAGTGAGGAATGAAATCAGCTTAAAATTCAGTTTTTGATCTTTTAGTTAGAGTAGGAACTCTGGGGAAAAGGAAGAAAAGTGAGCAAAAAGACTAAGTAGCAGTTTTAACCCTTCATATGGTAGGAAAGAAACCAACCCTAGAAGCAGGCCAAGTTTTAAGAACTGAGCTGGATGAAAGAAGTAGGGACACATTGGAGAAAACAGTAAGGGAGCATAGACAACACAATCTCTTTTCCCATGGAACTCTCTAGGTCAACCCCAGGTGACTTTCCCCTGGCCCAGAGATGGCATTCTTTCTCTTCCTAAGGCATATTGATAGAGCTCCAATAATCTTGCCCTTGCTCTTCTTCATGACCAACGATCCCTGGCCTTGCTCTTTTTGCATCAAAATGGTCAGAACTCAGACAGGACTTTGGAATGGGAATATGTAAAGCAGTCCTGTTTGGCTTCCGGGTCATTTGCAAGGACCACACTTGAGCAAAAGTCCTCCTCTATTCTCTCCACGTACACAAGCACACACATACACATCCATATGGTTCAGACCAGCACGTGGGTTCTGACCAGAGCACACATTACACATTGCAGTTCAGTTTGGGGGCCATTTCTCAACTAATATTAGTTCCTTTGCTTTGTCTTATTGTCTAATTATTTGTTTTAGTCAGAGGCCTTGCAGTGATGGGTGGTTGATCAAGACCAAGATTTGGGTATTAGGATACCTATTGGCATTGCATTTTGACATTCCCTTATTCTCTTTGCTTGGATTCTGTAGAGTTGGGAAACAGTCTTTTTTTCCTGAGATTCTAGCACAGGAAGAATTAAAATAAAAATTATCATTTGCTCCACTCAGAAAGTTTCACTCTTAATATGATTCCATCACTCACCTAATTCCATCACTCATCTGCTGAAGCCCAGTGCTATTAGAAAAATAATAGCATTTTTATTTAGGAAAGATGCTCAGCTATTTCCTTCCATTAGGAAAAATGCCAGGGCCATTTCCTCCCATCTACTGGAATTCAAAGATAAATCTCTCCCTACACCTCTGCACATACAAAGAAATGACTCACAGTTAAATTCTAACTTCAGAAAAATGACCAGCCATTTTTTAGTTGTAAGTATGTCCCATGCAATATTTGGGATATACTTACACTAAACATTATTCACTGTTTGTAAGAAATTCAAATTTAACCAGGTATTCCATAATCTGGCCACTCCATAGTCTACTCTGTGATTCTCACCCTGACTGCACATGATATTCACTCGAGACACTTTCAAATAAAACTTGTGCCCGGGGCCCACCCCACACAAATTAAATCAGCAGTTTTAGCAGTGGAGTGCAGAAAAGAGCATTTTTTAAAAAGCTCTCAGGTAATTCTATTGTGCAGCCAGAGTTGAGAACTGCTAGTCCACACACTTTCACCATCATTTGCTCTCAGTTGCTTCCAAGTGTCTGTTCTGGTTGTCTATAGTTTAACATGTCTTCGTACCTTCCTACATCACTTTTTGACTCTTTGAACACTCAGAACCTGAATTATTGGGTTGAGATAAATTCTAATTCCCAAAACAGCAGAAAAGTGTGTGTGCGTGTGTGTGTGCTCATGTTGTGTGTAGGCTCTAGAGCAGGGCGCAAGCTAGTGTACTGTTCAACAGACAGTGTTACCATACAGGATCTTTGAGCAACGTGACGGCACACTTTGAACTGTATGAACAGCACAGACACTTCAATGCCCATATTCACTTAAAGTATATATGAACATCTGAGTATTTAATAGAGAAGGACTATTAACAACTCCATTCTTTAAGATTGGCTTTAGAGTGCTTTTTGGAACTAGCTGCAAGTTGAGGTCTCCTTAGTTTATCAATTATCCTATCCAATAATAAAAGGTCATTTGTTTGAATTTTACACGTATTTCACAGGAATTATTAGGTTCAGTCCATATTTTCACATGACAGTCAACAATGCATAAGCTATAAGAAGATTACCCTTCACAATAGGACTGTAGATATGAGCCTAATTGAAATGAATGTGCTAATAATTCTTTCCTAATTATGGCCATTAGCTGCTGCTAATCTTTAAAAATCCATAATACGGTCCTCACTGTATTTCTCCACCTAACCAAGCGCCCTTATACTTGTATGAGAAAACTACAGAACTGAGAATTAATGGAACATAAATTGGAACTCTGCCTCTCTGCAAGGAGAAAAAATTCTCAATTGTTAATGCTCTTGGTACTCCAAGCCAGGGTGGATCCCGGAATTAGAGGAAGTTTTCCAAAAGAGGAGAGGGGATTTAACAGATTTGGAACGTTAGGCCCAGTCAAGTCCCTGTAAGACATAACTCCTTAACCTCAGCTGCGTTGTGTGAAAAGACATTTGTGCATCACAGAAACTTGTTTTTGTTCCTGAGTTCATTTATGCGATCTTCTGTTTATTTAAGTGAAGTACAAAATTTTGTAATGTATAGGCTTCTTTTTTTATGTTGTTAGATTGCATTCTAAATAGATTGATTAGATATATACAACTTCAAATACTTATTTTTTTAATCTCAGATAAAACGTTACTTTTACCCGTAGTTTAGACAGTTTGTTCTATTTAATTTTTAAAATCTTCTTAATATGATAGTTTTATGATGCACATAAACTAGAAAAAAATGAACATACAATATTTCTTAATCAGACATGAGAAGAAGGATGGTGTCTTTTCAGACATAAAACCTTCACTCCTCTAAATGATGACAGCTGCACTTGAAGCTCCTGTGAGGAGAGGACTGCCTTCCGGGGAAGATAGTTCATGGGAGGGAAACAGGATCCATCAGAAAAGCTGCTTACGATAAAACATTTTGACAGCTCGAGTAATTAACCGGGTTTCCCAGGTGCAGAGAAGTATCTTAAATGCCCCTCTGGCTATAATAGTGCGCAAATTTATCCTTCAGAGAAAATAGTCTACTATGAAAACAATGAAGGGAAAGGAAAACTAACTAAAATAATTTTCTCAAGATATTAGCAATTTACTTATTAACACATGTAGATAGAATGAACTGGTATTTTGCTTACCTTAACACTGAAAAATTTAGTGTCTGTTCCTTTTTAAGCATTTGGGGGAAAAGAGATGTCAATTTAAGCCACAGGTTTCTTGCTAAGCATGCATGTACTTGCCTTCATGAAGCCATGAATTAGTAAGGAGTGGCCCAGGAAATATTCAGATCTCCCCATTCTCTAGGATCTGGGTTATGCATGTTTTAAAAAATAATCTGCCAAACCATTTGCTTCTACCTAATTGAGTTTAGTATACTGACCATGGCAGCTACACTAAAGGTAAGGATTACAGTAGGAAAAAAAGGTAAACTTCAACTACACACAGACAATTGAATTGATTGGTTAGAATCCCATTGCTTTTAGCCAAAGGCTGTTGTAGAACTTATCTAGTAAAGGATTTGTTGCTAGTTGTGCAATTGGCATTCAATAATTGTTTAATGAATGAAGGAACAGAACAGAAAGATGTTAGGGATTCCCAGGGAATTGCGGTTTTCTTTGTATTTTCATGTTTCTCTGTTTCATTAATGGGGGATTTGTGGAAATAATCCCTTTATTTAGGCATGTCATGTTTGAGAAGCCTGCTTTTGTGTTTTTAAAATATATTGTGCATGCAAGAGCTATTCCTTCAACAAACATTTATTAAATGCCTGTAATATATGCATTTAGATAGTGTAAGGGGTAATCTTTTTGACAGTTATGACTTCAATGTGCATGTGGGCACATGCATAGAGAGAAAAGAGTTTGGCTCATTTTATTTCAAAATTAACTATAGATAACATTTATAGAGAATGGAGCATACATAGGAAGTCAGGCATCATAGTAAGCATTTAAAAAAACTGTTTCAGGGGGGCTGGCCCTATGGTGTAGCAGTTAACTTCAGCGTGCTCCACTTTGGTGGCCCAGGTTCACAGGTTCAGATCCTGGACGCAGACCTATACCACTTATCAGCCACGCTGAGACAGCGACCCACATACAAAATAGAGGAAGATTGGCATGGAAGTTAGCTCAGGGCAAATCTTCCTCAGCAAAAAAACTGTCTCATTTAATCCTCCAAAAAATGCTATAAAAAGTTCTCATCAAGATGGCACTGTGAGCAGACATTGAACTCACCTCCTCCCACAAACACAACCAGGTTACAACAATTTTAGGAAGAATCACCCTGGATTGAAAACTGAAAACTGGATAAAAAGAACCCCCACAACAAGGGACAGTCCTGACGAAAGCAGAAGAGGCAGTAACTCCGGCCAGAGAGGAAAAAAGCCACCTTTGGGAGCAGTGGAGCTTCTCAGCTGGCCAGGCGGGAGCCAGCGTAAGGTACGAGCCCTCCCTGGAGGAGTGAGGTCCGGAGCGGGGGAAACACTGCTATAACCATCCTTCAGACTCAGCCAAACTGAGATGGGGGTCTTACTGTCTGGCTTTGCTGGCTATTAACTGCAGCGAGGATGCCCCAGAAAAGCTATCGGCCGAAAGGCAAAAAGATTCGTGTCTTAAAGGACCCACACACAAACTCACTCATTGCAGCAACCTAAAATCACCAGAGAGAAGGCTGACTGTCCTTTGGTGAAACAAGACTCACCTGGTGGGCTCTGGGGGCATCTTGGTGAGAGGAGGATCCTCTCCAGATACTGAGACATTGGTGGGGGCCGTTGTTCTGAGCTGGTCCAGGCTTGCTGATACAGACACCGGTGGGTGCCATTGAGGTGCGTCCCTTGGGCTGTTAGCCAGGGGTCTGCCACACCCACTAGAGCACAGATTTAATCCAGTTCAGCCAGGGCAGGCAACCCACCCTAGGGACTGGCCCCACCTAACAGCAAGCCCTCAGGCTACTTTTCAGCCTGCATTGACTGAGTGCCTTGATCCTCTACAGGCAGGCAAAGGTGTCTGCCTCTGTTGGGTAGGGCTTGTGTGAGGACCAGGTGAACTGTGGGGGGCATTGGGGCACAGGTGGGGGCCTCTGCAGTGTGGTGGTGGGGTACGCTCCAGGGGGTTGAGAAGTGTGCACGGACCAGGACTGTGCTGACAGTGTATGTTGTCCAGAGAGGGGTGAGGCTTATCAGAGGCAGAAGACTTGTGTTTCACAAATAGCCATAAAAAGGATCAGCCCCACCTTCCAAAGCCTGAAACAACTGAGTGCCTCCAAGCCAAGGGCTAGCCCTACTCAGCTGCACTCCTAAGAGAACTGACATCAGCCTTGTTGGCCTCAGGCTTATCACAACTGTACACCCCTGAGCCTAGCAACCAGCTGCACTGGGTACCAACCCAATTAGGAGGACAATTGCAATAAGAGTGTGCTAATAGGCGGGACCAAGATGGCAGAGTGAGTGGTCTTCTTTGTCTCTCCCCTGTCGAATCTACAACTAATTGGACATTCACCGATTAACAAAGGACATCGAGATAGCATCTCAAGATGCCTAAGAGTCTTGTGCTACTATACATTGGAAGGCAGATGGACTTCCCCCCAGGAGGAGGGGGAAATAGGTGAAAACTCTCCGACCCCCAACCACCGACCCCTGACGCCCGGACAGCCTAGTTCCTGCAGGACGCTCTCTTCCAGCGGACTCCCCCATAGCATCACCACACACCAAGGGTGGGAGTGTGCACTCACCAGCAGAGCGACGGTGGAAACAGGTGACAACAGCCCTACTCAAGCCCCCCGCGATTACACCTAAGCCCAGGGGGAAACCCCAGGGTCCTGCACCCACCGGCAGGGAAGGACTCCATTCACCATTAGCAGGGAGGCTCCGCCCAGAATACAGAACAAAGGGAAGCTCCCGGCGGACCGATTCCCCGGCATGGCAACAGACCGCAAGCTGCTGCTGGGCCCATGGTCTCCAGCACACGGCTCGGTGCAGGGGGCGCCCAGACTTCCCATGGACGTGCTTGGGGATATGGTTGGAGGTCCAGCGCCCAGCTCTGTGGCCCGGGGGAGGCTCTGGGGTCCCACACGCCCCCACCAGGGAAAGCCTCTGTTCGCCATTAGCAGTGAGGCTTCTCCCAGAATCCAGAACAAAGGGAAGCTCCCGGCAGGCGGACTTCCTGGCAGGGCACCAGACCGCAAGCTGCTGCTGGGTCCACGGTCTCTGGTGCACGGGTCTGTGCAGGGGGCACCCGGACTTCCTGTAGATGTGCTTGGGGAAAGGGTTGGAGATCCAGTGCCCAGCTCTGCGGCTTGGGGAGAGGCTCCGGGGCTCCGCACCCCCCCAGCAGGGAAAGCCTCTGCTCACCATTAGCTGGGAGGTCCTGCTCAGAATCCAGAACAAAGGGAAGCTCCTGGCGGGCGGATTCCCTGACACTGCACCAGACCTCCAGCTGCTGCTGGGTCCACGGTCTCTGGCACAGGGGGTGCCCAGACTTCCTGTGGACATGCTTGGGGACTGGGTGGAGATCCAACACCTGGCTCTGCAGCCCGGGGGGATGCTCTAGGGTCCTGCACCCCCCCCAGCAGGGAGGAGCTCTGCTCGCCATTGGCAGGGAGGCCCCACCCAGAATTCAGAACACCAGGAAGCTCCCTAGAGCAGAATTCCCCACAAGGCAGCAGCTTACAAGATGCCACCAGGCCCACAGACTCTGCCCGTGTCCCAGACGAGGCAAGGGGCTCCCAGAGATCCCGTGAGAGTGGAGTGGGGCAGAGTGGAGCTCCGGTGAAATGGCTACGTAGCCCGGGGGGGAACTCCAGGTTCCTACAGCAGCCTCAGCGAAAGCCTCTGCACAGCACTAGTGGAGAGGTCCCGACTGGAAATCACAAGGCGGGAAGGCCCTGGGGCAAAGGTAGCACAGCTAGGTGAGCTAACGACAGACTGCAGAAGATACCCATAACTCTGCTGGGACCTATAGTGGACAAGTGTTCTCTTGTGGGCTCTGTTAGGGACAAAGCGGCGATTATAGGTGATCCTGCTCCTGGCTGCTGGGAAAGCCCACAACACTGCTGCTGACCACAAGGAGGGAGCGCGTCTAAGTGGGCTGCAACAGTAGGCACCATCAGCCTGAGGCCCCCTTGCAATTGCCCCCACAACTGACGAGGGACCCCACAGGACCACTGTGAGTACGAGGAGGGGTCCAGGTCCAGTCAGTAACAGCTGACAGGGTTCCTGGTTGGTACAATCTAAACAGCTGCCCCCACCCAACATCAGTCACAACAAGTGGAAGCAATGACTAAACTCTATCTCTATGCGGAGGCACAAATCCATGCCATCAGGCAGTATGAAAAAATATATTAAATCTCCAGAACAGAAGGAAAATGATAAGCACCCAGAAAGCAATCCCAAAGACAATGAAATCTATAACCTAAATGATGATGATTTCAAAACTGCCATTATTAAAAAACTCAACAAGTTAAAAGAGAATTCAGATAGACAACTCAATGAGTTCAGGAGCTTTGTCACAAAAGAGCTTGACACTATAAAGAGGAACCAATTAGAAATACTGGAGATGAAGAACAAAATGGAGGAGATTAAGAAAAATCTGGACTCCCTGAACAGTAGGCTCGACAATATGGAGGACAGAATTAGCAATTTGGAGCATAGGAATATAGGAATGCTGCAGACAGAGGAGGAGAGAGAACTAAGACTAAAAAGAAATGAAGAAACTCTCCGAGAATTATCCGACTCAATTAGGAGATGCAACATAAGGATTATAGGTATACCAGAGGGAGAAGAGAAGGAGAAAGGGGCAGAAGGCCTGTTCAAAGAAATAATAGCTGAGAACTTTCCAAACTTGGGAAGAGAGATGGAACTTCATGTGACAGAAGCCAATAGAGCCCCAAACTTTATTAACGCAAGAAGACCAACCCCAAGGCATATAGTAGTGAAACTAGCAAAAGTCAATGACAAAGAGAAAATACTAAGGGCAGCCAGGCAGAAGAAAATAACTTACAAAGGAAACCCCATAAGGCCATCAGCACATTTCTCAGGAGAGACCTTACAGGCTAGAAGAGATTGGAATGAAATATTCAAAACTCTGAAGGAGAAAAACCTGCAGCCAAAAATACTCTACCCAGCGAAAATATCCTTCAAATATGATGGAGAAATGAAAACTTTCCCAGATAAACAAAAATTAAGGGAGTTCATTGCCACAAAACCTCCTCTTCAAGAAATGCTCAGGAAGAACCTCATTCCTGAAAAATCAAAAAAAGGAAAGGGGTTACAAAATCCAGAACAAAGGAGATAAGCAGAAGGACAATAACACAAAGTAACAGCTCTCCATCAGGACAAAATGCAAACGAACCGGAAAACAAGTGATAAAATGGCAAGAGTAGGCCCCCACTTTTCAATAATCACTCTAAACTTGAATGGATTGAACTCTCCAATCAAAAGGCACAGAGTGGCAGGATGGATCAAAGAACAAGATCCAATAATATGCTGCCTCCAGGAAACACACCTCAGCCCCAAAGACAAACACAGACTCAAAGTGAAGGGATGGAAGACAATATTCCAAGCTAATAATGAACAAAAGAAAGCAGGTGTTGCCATACTTATATAAGACAAAGTAGACTTCAAAGCAAAACAGATAAAGAAAGACAAAGAGGGGCAGTATATAATGATAAAAAGGACGCTCCACCAAGATGACATAATACTTATAAATATGTACGCACCTAACACAGGAGCACCAAAATTCATAAAGAAACTATTAACAAAACTAAAAGGAGACAACATCAGCAATACAATAATAGTAGGGGACCTCAACACCCCATTAACACCAACGGACAGATCATCCAGACAGAAAATCAACAAGGAAATTATAGAATTAAATGAAAAATTAGATCAGATGGACCTAATAGATATATATAGGACACTTCATCCAAAAACAGCAGGTTACACATTCTTCTCAAGCGCATGGAACATTCTCAAGGATAGACCATATCTTGGGAAACAAAGCAAGCATCAATAAGTTCAAGAGGGTTGAAATAATATCAAGCAACTTTTCTGATCACAATGCTCTGAAACTAGAAATCAACTACAAGAATGAAGCTAGGAAAGGGCCAAAAGTGTGGAGACTAAACAACATGCTACTGAGCAAACAATGGATTATTGAAGACATCAAATATTATCTGGAGACAAATGAAAATGAAAACACACCGTACCAAATGATTTGGGACACAGCAAAGGCAGTCCTAAGAGGGAAATTCATTGCAATACAGGCTCACCTCAATAAGCAAGAAAAATCTTACATAAACAACACCTAACGGAATTAGAAAAAGAACAAATAAAGCCCAAAGTCAGTAGAAGGAGGGAAATAATAAAAATTAGAGCAGAAATAAATGATATTGAAACAAAAAAGACAGTAGAAAGGATCAATGAAACAAAGAGTTGGTTCTTCAAAAAAATTATCAAAATTGACAAACCCTTAGCCAGACTCACTAAAAAAAAGAGAGAAGTCTCAAATAAATAAAATTAGAAACAAGAGAGGAGAAATCACAACAGATACCGAAGAAATACAAAGAATCATAGGAGAATACCATGAAAAACTATATGCCAACAAATTGAACAACCTAGAAGAAATAGATAAATTCCTAGACTCATACAACCTACCCAAACTGAATCAAGCAGATATAGAGAATCTGAATAGACCAATCACAAGTAAAGAAATAGAAACAGTAGTCAAAAACCTCCCCAAAAATAAGAGTCCAGGACCAGACGGCTTCTCTGGAGAATTCTACCAAGCATTCAAAGAAGATTTAATACCTATCCTTCTCAAACTATTCCAGAAAATAGAGGAAGATGAAGCACTCCCTAATATATTCTATGAAACCGACATCACCCTGATCCCCAAACCTGACAAGGACAACACAAAGAAGGAAAACTACAGGCCAATATCACTGATGAACACAGATGCAAAAATCCTCAACAAAATTTTGGCAAACCGAATATAGCAATACATCAAAAAGATTATACACCATGATGAAGTGGGATTTATACCAGGGACACAGGGATGGTTCAACATCCACAAGACAATCAACGTGATACACTACATTAACAAAATGAGAAACAAAAACCACATGATCATCTCAATAGATGCAGAGAAAGCATTCGACAAGATCCAACACCCATTTATGATAAAAACCCTTAATAAAATAGGAATAGAAGGAAAGTACCTCAACATAATAAAGGCCATATATGACAAACCCACAGCCAACATCATACTCAATGGACAAAAACTGAAACCCATCCATCTCAGAACAGGAACAAGACAAGGGTGCCCACTTTCACCACTCTTATTCAACATAGTACTGGAGGTTTTGGCCAGAGCAATTCAGCAGGAAAAAGAAATAAAAGGAATCCAAATAGGCAACAAAGAAGTAAAACTCTTGCTGTTTGCAGACGACATGGTCTTATATATAGAAAACCCCAAAGAATCCATAGAAAAACTATTGGAAACAATCAACAACTACAGCAAAGTTGCAGGGTATAAAATCAACATACGTAAATCAGTAGCATTTCTATATGCTAACAAGGAACTAACAGAAAAAGATCTCAAGAACTCAATCCCATTCACAATCGCAACAAAAAGAATAAAATACCTTGGGATAAACTTAACCAAGGAAGTGAAAGATCTATACAACGAAAACTACAAGACCTTCTTGAAAGAAATCGACGAAGACATAAGGAGATGGAAAGACATTCCATGCACATGGATTGGAAGAATAAACATATTTAAAATGTCCATACTACCCTAAAGCAATCTACAGATTCAATGCCATCCCAATCAGAATTCCAATGTCATTCTTTACAGAAATTGAACAAAGAATCCTAAAATTCATATGGGGCAACAAAAGACCCCGAATTGCTAAAGCAATCCTGAGAAAGAAGAACAAAGCTGGAGGCATCACAATCCCTGACTTCAAAACATACTACAAAGCTACAGTAATCAAAACAGCATGGTACTGGTACAAAAACAGATGCACAGATCAATCAAACAGAATTGAAAGCCCAGAAATAAAACCATACATCTGTGGACAGCTAATCTTTGACAAAGGAGCTGAGGGCCTACAATGGAGGAAAGAAAGTCTCTTCAACAAATGGTGCTGGGAAAACTGGACAGCCACATGTAAAAGAATGAAAATCAACCATTCTTTTTCACCATTTAATAAAATAAACTCAAAATGGATCAAAGACCTAAACATTAGGCCTGAAACAATAAGTCTTCTAGAAGAGAATATCGGCAGCACACTCTTTGACATCAGCTTCAAAAGAATCTTTTTGGACACCATAACCCCTCACATGAGGGAAACAATAGAAAGAATAAACAAATGGGACTTCATCAGACTAAAGAGCTTCTTCAAGGCAAGGGAAAACAGGATTGAAACAAAAAAACAGCCCACTAATTGGGAAAAAATATTCACAAGTTATTTATTAGACAAAGGGTTAATCTCCATAATATACAAAGAACTCACACAACTCAACGAGAAAAAATCAAACAACCCAATTACAAAATGGGCAGGGGACATGAACAGACATTTCTCCAAAGAAGATATACAGATGGCCAATAGACACATGAAAAGATGCTCATCATCACTAATCATCAGGGAAATGCAAATCAAAACTACACTAAGATATCACCTTACACCTGTTAGAATGGCAAAAATATCCAAAACCAAGAGAGATAAATGTTGGAGAGGCTGTGGAGAAAAGGGAACCCTTATACACTGTTGTTGGGAATGCAAACTGGTACAGCCACTATGGAAAACAGTATGGAGATTCCTCAAAAAGTTAAGAATAGAAATACCTTATGACCCAGCCATCCCACTACTGGGTATCTATCCTAAGAACCTGAAATCAGCAAGTCCAAAAGTTCCATGCACCCCTATGTTCATCACAGCATTATTCACAATAGCCAAGTCATGGAACCAACCTAAGTGCCCAGCAACTGATGATTGGATAAAGAAGATGTGGTATATATAAACAATGGAATACTACTCAGCCATAAAAAAGGACAAAGTCGTCCCATTCACAACAACATGGATAGAACTTGAGGGTATTATGTTGAGTGAAATAAGGCAGACAGAGAAAGATGAATTCTGTATGACTCCACTCATAGGTGGTAGTTAACACATGGACAAAGAGAACTGATTGGTGGTTGCCAGGGGAAAGGGGGGTGGGGGGAGGGCACTAGGGGTGAAGTGGTGTACCTACAACATGACTAATAATGATGTACAACTGTAATTTCACAAGGATGTTAACTTTCATAACCTTAATAAAAAAAATTTTTTAAAATGCTATAAAATAGTTTGTATTATCATCCCCTTTTTAAGATGAGAAAACTAAGCCCTGGAGAGAGAAAGCAAGTTGCCCAAGGTTACACAACGCTGGAATGGGACTCGTAACCAGATGTCCTGACTCCAGAGACCAGTGTCTTCATCACCTCAAGGTAGTGCTGCCTGGGAGGACGTATTTATGAGAAGAATGGCACAGCAAGTGTAAAGCAGTTTGTATCATAATTATGATAAGTTTACAGAAGAAGAGCTAGAGAGTTGTAAAAGAGGAAAGTGTGAGAGCACAATAAAACGCTAAGGTGATTATGTTGGTGCTTGATTTTGCACAGCACCAAAATAACTGCAACAAAAAAAGAAAAACCACCCTGCTAGTGGATAGAGTACAGGACTTTGAAATAAAAGATAATCTATCTGAATCGTAAAGTACAAGTACGTGTTTGTTAGTGGACAGTGGCAGTTTCTGCATTCCTGTCAAAGCAAACTGTATGCGATTGGAAATCACCTGGATTCTGCCAACAACGTGAGTCTGACATAAACGAGAGGTGAGAAGGGAGAAAATCATGAAGGCGCCACTAGGGTATGTTAAGAATTCTGGACCCTATTCTAGCCAAACAATAAATGAGATGATGGATGCAAATGATGTGAGGGAAAAGAGCCCAATAAATGGAGCTATTGTTTTCATTGATGTAGTTAGGATTAATACTAAACACTTGGGGAAAATTGAAAGCGTTTTAAAGAAGCAACAACTAAAGGGAGTAACATGATCAACATAAAATTTGCAGCAAAGAAGGATCAGAACAGAAATAGACATGTACATGTTAAAACTTCAGTCAACAGGTGCTTACTGAGCACCTGCTGTTTGCCATGCACTATTCTAAGTGCTTTCCATGAACTGGCTATTTCCGTCCTCTCAAGAACCTTAGGAGCAGGATACTATTGGTATTTCCCTTTCACAGATGGGGAAAGTGAGGCCCAGAATTCACACAGCTGAACAGTGATGCAATCAAGTGGCCACTCCAGACCTTATGTTTAACAATTACCAGTTGCTGTTCTCAAGCATCTCTGTCTTTCTAGGGGCATAAAAATATTTAGTGACACGGTGAGGAGAGCTTAAGTTGTAGACATCACTACTTGAAAGTGTCGTCTACCTTAAAAGAATACCCAAAAGGTTAGAATACTCATGAAGTTCATGTGTCTGCTTTTTCTACTATATGCTAGATAATTCCCTTGACCTCTATGCCTTGATCATTGTGAAATTAATATTTTAGCCAAAGAAGTAAAAAGTACTCTGTAAGAGGGCATTTCAACATTAGTACCTGTTTTTCATTTTCCAAGATATGTATTTGAATAAAAATAAAGTGAAGAGGGAAATAGGCCTAATTCTTAAATTATATTTACTTTTTACGGATAAGTGAAAACAATCCTTTGTGTCATCAGGAACGTTCACTGTAAACCCTCCTAACGCTGGCCCCGTGGTAAAGTTTCCAGACCCTCTTGACAGCTGAGCCTCACATATCCGCCATCAAATTCCCTCTAGATCCTTTCGTCTGCTTATTTAATTGCCCAGCTGACCCAAAGTTCCACATTTTAAATCTCTTAAGTCTGTTTTTACCTAAGGGCATAGAGAGGGACCGCTTTAATTTATTCCTGTTCCTGCTCCCGCATCCTGTAATATGCTCTCCAAGCTGCACGTGATCATTTTATCTTCTCATTGAAAGTCAAGGAGACTGCAAAGTCGGTTAGCTTACCAGGAGCAGGTGGTACCAGGTGTTAGAATACGTGACTCCATTACTTTAGGAGAAGATACAAATCACCCAGGAAGGGTCCTTGGGTCCACAGAGCAGCTGGGCTAATAAGGAATAGAGGTCTCAATAAGGGTAGCAATTTTTGTTTTCGGAATGAATAATCTTTCTCACATACATAGATTTCTCAAGGCATCTGTTTATGTTTTTCTTCTTTAAAAAATGTCACAAAGAGACTGGGATTCTATCACTTGCTAAGTGTTAAACATGCAGTTTAACAAAAATGGTCTTTGACTCGAGTTTAAGATTCCTCAACCCAGATAATATAAGCTGCAAACACCATGAAACTCGCTCTCTATAGTCCACACTTCTATTTCTGATATATTTCAAGGAAGGGCAGTGGCTCCTAATCATTTGAAACAAGAGGGCACATGGGTCCCCATGAGCTGGTCTGGCTTATAGATGGCACCAAGTGAATCAGCAATATTAATTTTAATAATCATAGCTACTAATTAAGTACCTACTAAGAGCCAGGCGATGTACACAAACGTGTTTCTATTAACCTCCTGATACGCACTTTACATCCCTGTTTCTAGATGAGTAGATTGAGTTTCAGAGACATTAAATAACTGACAGCCAGTTAAGTATAAGCCAGGTCATTTGTGATTCCTGTGGTCTTGGTTGCATGCTGGTTCCATGATATGGCAGAAATTCCTCTAAGATATGCAATAATACCTATTCAGTGGTCAGCCTGTTCAGATGGAATGGAAGCCTTTTTTTTTCTTTAATAGAAGAGTTCTAGACCCTTAAATCCCACTTTGGAGGATTAGTCTGAATTCCTTCCCATGACGCAGAAAACTCCCACTCGTTAACTTGCAACGTCATATCTGTTGATGATCCCTTGCTAACAAAGTGAAATTAAATAGAAAGAAACAAACAAACAAACATGGGTGGAGGGGAGATTATTTTTGATCACCTAGTATGTATAGGCCACTACACCAGATGCAGAGACAGAGGAGGTATCAGGGACAGAGCACTCTTCTCTGCCTCCATCTAGCATTAAAGGAGACAGGTGACACGTTGATTATGTGTAAAAGCGTGATTGGGGATACGCAATAGAGGTACCACTGAAGTTCTACAGGAGATTTAAAGACGGAGAAAACACTTGATTCTGCTGAATGGAATCAGGAAAGACTTGTAAAGGACTGATGTTTGAGTTGAGTTTGAGCGATAAATAGGAATTTAACAGGTTAGAGAAGATGAGGAAAAGGACCACATGTTACACATTTGAAGCATATTTAGGCACTAGAGCTGCAATGTTGAATAAAGGCATGGTGTTGGTGGGAGATATTTGGATGATACTACGTCTCTCATGGTCTGGTGGGAGACAGCTATTTAGATGGTTTGGTGTGTGTCAAGATGTCAAAATGGAACTCCTTCTAAGTCAGTTTCCTTGAAGCCCCAAAGGCCAAGAACAAGTACCTCTACATTTTAAAGGGAGGTACTGGACCATCCATACAGGAAATGGTAAGAGTCAGTACAGTAGGTCTGCCAGCATTAATGATCAACAACCTCCAGGAGGGAGAGAGGGAGAGAGAACAAGAGTGAGACAGACAAAGAGAGAGAGAGATGGAGAGGAGAGGAACAGAGAGGAGCAGGGAGAGAGGGAGGGGGTATGTGTCTAGGAGGAGAGAGCAAGTATCAAAAAGGAAGAGTTTTTGGAGATAATTTGCATATTTTTTGTATCTCCCATTCCCTCCAGACAGTCAAATGTCTCATATGGCCTGAGGGACTGGAATCTGGCTCTTACTAAGAGAGTCTAAAGGATGGAAATTGAGGCTACAGTTGCCCCTGCCTGAGACCAAGGTCCTCCGATGAGAGGGAGCTCATTGGAGCCATCTAAAAAGCTATGGAGTGGAAAGCAGGACTGAGAGAAGAAAGCCCAGCAGAGAGGTGGCTGTGCCTGAGGGAGGAGAGCCATGAGTCAGAGGGAAGAGGCATGCCTTTGTCATAGCTATTGCAGCTAGAAGTTCCCAACAGGGTGTCACCTAGTAAACTACAGAGGGGCACCCATGCAATAAAGAAAAAACACCCAGCAGTGATATGCCTACCACAATGTACCACATAGTCAGTCCCCTTTCCACTTATTCTCTTTCCTCCTGAGCTTGACCCTGGAGTGGTCATGACAGTGGGACAGTGGCCAGGAGGCTATTGAGAAGCCACAGCTAATGCCATCCTGTCCCAGGGCCAACTTCCAGGCCTTAAACCTTGTATATCTGGTGGTAGGAAGTGAGGGGAGAAGCTTTCATTTAAATGAAGTTTGGAGTTCTGATTATTGGTATGGATTGAACATTTCTAATCCTGAAATGAGGCAGGTGCTTTTTATGAAAAAAATTGTCAAGAATACAAATAGTTCCCAAAGCTTTAATCCAAAACAAAATTTAGAGTATCTTGAGTCCAGAGTCACGTTTATAAACCCTGGACACATATAAAATGACCTTGGAAGCTTTGACAAAATCCCAATGTCTTCCAATGAATTAACTCCAATTTTTTCAGCAAGTTTTTCCCTAAATAGTCTTCCTAATAACTGAATTTTGATCCATAATGTGGAGCAATGAGTTCAAGAGTTCTCTTCTGACCCAGAACAGATGTGCTGTCCTCACTATGGTGTCATGTTGCATAGTGCTCGAGGCTTCAGCCTCTCCAGCGTTTACTGTGCACAGGAATCATCTAGGGATCTTTCTACCCTGCAGAGTCTGATTCCGTGGGTCTGGGGTGAGGCCTGAGAATATGCATTTCTAAAATGCTCCCAGGTGAAGCCAAAGCTGAAGGGTTAAGAATTCAGATATTGGGAGCCAGACAGCAGGAGCTGGGTCAAAATTCCAGCTCTGCCATTGATTAGATCTGTGTCCTTGGGCAAGGTACTTAACCTCTCTGTGCCTTAGTTTCCTATTCTGTAAAATGGAGGACACGGTAATAGTATATGCATCACAGGGGTGTTGTAAAGATTAAATTAGTTAGTAAATATAAAGCACTTCAAGAAGAAAATACTGTGTGTTTGCTATGTCTTAATGGCTAAAACTGCTTCCTCTCCTAGGAAATGTACTTATGTTTTTGTTTTAATTTTATTTTTGTTTGTTGTTAATGAATACACACTCTTGAAGATTTAAAATACCCTAAAATGAAGTCCGCCTGCCATTCTTTTCTTCTGCCTCCCAGTTCTCCTCCTACCTTAACAAACTTTACCAATTTTAAAAGGACTTTTTAAAATGGGCTCAGCTAATGACTTTTCTGAGTTTTTCCTTCATTGGCCAGGATCCTTGTTGTGTAGATTTCCAGAACCTAAGGACTATAAGAGCCTAACCTCTCCACCCACTGACTACACTCCATTAGGATAAAAAAGTTGATTCTGGTCTCTCTGTCTTACCTGAAAAAAATCCACATACACAGGGCAGCAACCGAACTGGGATTTTCTATCTCTTCAAAAGAGAGCTAAGGCCATTCAAATCACCCTAGGACAATCTAATTGACTTGCAGGACTGAGGCCATGATGTTGATCCTAAACTTTTATAAAGCTCTCTCTGAACCTGAACCCAAAGAACCTGCCCCAATCCAGCTGCTCTCGCCTTCCATCTGTTAGAAGTGGCATTACCTTTGATCGTGGAGCTCCTTGGGCTGTAGTCCAATCCCGCTTTCCCTAGGAATGGTCCCTGATTATTCTTATTCCACTGATTTATTAGTGAGCTCCACTGCTGCACAGGAGGCTTGATGCTGCAAGCCAGTAGCCTCCACTGCTCCTGGGAAATGGCTGGGCTTTCCTTACTTGGTGATGGCTGAAGTAGTTGGGAGATTCAGGACAAGCTACTCAACCAGAATTGGGGCTTTTCATAAATGCCAAGGGCACACTCACAACATAATCCTTTAGCTATATTCTTTTATTTCTGAATGACTGAGATGCCTCATTCTAGAATATGGTGGGTTGAGATCATTAAGCTGAAAATTCACTGTGCTGGGTGAATAAGCCTTTTAATACTTCTGAAAGAGATCTGCGCCCTGAAAAATAATTTCCTTATGTTCAACATTACAGACTTTTTGGATTTTGTCCCAACCCTAACAAGACATGTTGGTCAAGAAACGGGTAAATGGGCTGTATCTTTCTCCGTCAGCCTTAGGGGAACCTGCTCCAAATTCCTCAGCTGGCACACCAGGAATCCTTTTCTTGGGATTCAGGTCCCTGCTAAATTGGATGTGATTTGCCTTAACTTGTCCGTAACCTGCTGTCAAAGTGCATGCTACCTGTTTAGATGGCTGGTCACATTTTAAAGATCTTTTAACCTTTATTTGTTCTGTCAAGTTAATTATTTGGGGGAGCTACACGCCGAGATTGGCAGCAGATCTAGTGGGACATGACCTGGGGCAAGTGAGAAGTAAAAGAATTGCTTTCCTCTGGGGAAATGTAGTGCAAGGGTAGACTCTGGAGGAAACCTTATACACCTTTCTAACATGGAAGTCCACACCATTGATTGAATAATAGTTGGCCCTGCTGCCTTAGGTTGGCTGTCCTGAGCTTGGTAAAAAATATCCTTTTCGTCATACTTTAGCCTTTAGCATAGACTTTCTGGAACCATTTTCCACTCCTAGCTCACTTCTGACATTAAGGATATGAAAGAAAATGAGAGGAAGGAAAAAGCTTTCAAATCTTATTAAGGACCTTTAGTTATCCAAGGATATTTTATCATCTTTATGCTATACACTGGTTTACTTTATTCAAGGAGTTCTGTGTGGACACTTGTTTTTACGTAAAAAGCACAGGTTTTTATATAATTTGTTGCCAATATTTATTTTTAAAGAGTTCATGATGATTGAACATTTGAAATTGAACGTTCACCTAGCAAACTTGTTCATTCAGGGTTTTGTTTTGTTTCGTTTGTTTTAGCTGCAAGTGAATTATTCCATGGAACTCTAATATATGACTCCACTGGAAAAGAAGGGGTGCGGGGAGGTTTGGCACCCATCCAATGTGCTTCGCTTTTGCTTTCTGACCCTGGGGCAACCTCTCAGACAACGGGTCTGCACCCTAAAGGCTTTGTGGAATACAGTTCAAAAACCATTGTCTTGATATGTGTATGATATGATTCAATTTACCAAAATCATTTCTCCGTAGGGTTACAGGAACACTTCTGTTGGTGAAGTTAGACGATTTTGTATTGTTACATGTGAGTTGCAATAACTCAATGAGCAAAGGTGGTTCCAGAGTATGCAATTTTTAAAGTTTGTCAGTTGTTGCATTTGGTACATTGCAAGCTAATGAAAATTACTGATACTCTGGGAGAAATAATCAGAGGACTGTTTATTGCAATGACACAATGTAAGGAACACACTAAGGCAAGCTATTTCTCACATTTCCATTCTTTTAAAATGCATTGCTTTATCATGCATCCATTCTTGTTTCTACAGAAACTGATTTGTACTTGCAAAATAATAAATATTCATCTCATATGGATTTTTAAAGGTGACTGATTTGTAAAAATCAATAACTGTCTTTTGCCAGCTCGTGGACTGACATGATTGCCTTCATTTTCAAACATAAAATGACTGCATTAAAATAACATTAAGAGGGAAACATTGGCTGACACAGGAAGAGAAATTCTTAAATGAAAACTGCTTCAGCCAGCTTTAATCAGTTACTATCATGCTTTTTATTATGGTGCAAATGGGCTCTATTAAAAGGAAAGTCAATTCTAGAAGATGATGCAAATAATTATAGCTGCCTTTAGTCTCTAGTTAGTGTTATTAACTAATGGTTTCAAAATATGAGGTTTATTTCAGAAAGAACATTTGCCTTTAACAAAGAAATGGAAAAATTGGGCTTTGTCTATCTAACGTCACATATGCAGATAAAAGCTGAAAAAATAATTAGTGTATTTTTTGGATATTTCAAAAAATTGAAGCAATTGACTAAATTCCTTCATATGGGTAAAACAAAAGTTCATTAGTTCAGCAATTCCCAAACTGCCCCTTCCACTATTTGAGATTATAATGTATATTTGCATATTAAAGACCCTGAGAAATTTTGCAGTAAGATCTATATCTATCTTGTTTATCCTATATTTTTTCCTCACTAGTTTGAGCTTGGGAACATTTTTAAACACATAGGTTAATATTCTGTGTTACAGCAACCCATGAATTCCCTTTTGAGAAATTCTGAATGAATTTATAATCCATGGGTCTATCTTTTAACAAATAGCAATAAACTAAATTAAAGACCCAGCCACTCAATCATAAAAGTGAAATTATGGAATCAGAAGTTTTGAGTAAAAACAACAATTTAAAAATAAAAAATATTTTCTCTAAAAAGTGTTGCTCATTGAAACATTCCTCTTGAAATACTTGGTTTTCACTTTTCTAAGTTCTAGTGAGATTCAAATTGGCTTGTGCTCAATGATGCATTGATACATTAATTCAACTGCTTTAGCTTATATATTTCTATTAACTCCTGTGTCACAGGAATTGCACTGTTTTTGCCTTTGTCTCCTCTGGAAGCTACAGAAGTGTGCTAGTCAGTAGTTCCTTCCAGAGAAAACTTGCTCAGCTGTAAGGAGTGTCACCAGCTGACAGCCTCCAGCTGGTACCCTTCAGGATCTGCCTGAGCTTTCAAGCCAAGGCCACGCTTTTCCTGGGCAGCTGCTAGTGATCAAGCTCTGCAGGGGAACTGGGGCCTGGCCATTTCCGCCCAATGTAGGCCTTCACTAACAGGCCAGATTTGCCCTGGAGCTCCCCAATGTGTTGACCAAGTTTTTGTCAGATCTGCATCACGGCTTGAAAGCTCACCCTGCCGAGTCAAGTCCTGCTTCCTCCTTCTCCTTTTATCACCCACAGGCATTACTTCCAATAAACCTTTTGCACTCCTGCCTCAGCATCTGCTTCCAAAAGGACCTGACTGACACTCTCCTGGTAGTCTCCAAGATACTTTAGAGGCAAGGTCATGTCTTTATCATTACATTTTAAGTATCTATCTATCATACAAGGGTTAAGTAATAAGCACTCGATAATCAGGTACATTTTCAGTATAATTTAGGTCAAAAAGGAAGCATAGATATAGGTATAGATTCTAATGGAGATGCCATATTTGAGACATTTTTGTTACCTAGGTCGTATGTAAGTACCTGAGTGAATGCTGTGTAGAAATTAGTACAACGTTTGTGTGAAAGAGTTCAATTTATTATGGTTCAAAGTAACCTTTATACCTATTTCTCAAAGGACTTTTAGTCTGGGTGACCCCAGTGAGAAAACTTAGTCCCCCCACCATCTATGGGCTCAGGTTATTAAAATATTATATCCATCTGTGCAACTGGAAATCATTTTAGGTATTTTAATTCAGGAGACAGATTTTGAAAAGATATCATAGGAGGATTAATTTAACATTTGTGTGCAAAACAGATGAAAGAGAGAAGAGGAAAAGCAGAATCATTCTGGGAGACAATTACAGCAATCATGGTTTTGGAGTATCATCATCAAACAGATGCTGCCTGATGCCTAAAACATGCCAGACATTTTACATACATTTCCATGTTTAATCCTTAGAAAAAGCCTGAAGGATAGGTATTAAGATTAAGGGAAGAAAGGCTCAAAGAAAAACTTTGTCCAAGTTTTTTCTGGTAGAAAGTTGGTAAGTGAAGATTTGAACCTTGTTCTATCTGATTCCAAAGCCCATAGTCTTTCATGGATGTCACACTGTCTTCTGTGTGTGGAAATAAGGACTTCTTTGAGACTAGCATTGTTTTCAATAACTTTGTCTAGTCAAAAAAAAAAAAAAAGCAGGGGGGAAGCTGGCCTGGTGGTGTAGTGGTTAAGTTCACAAGCTCAGCTTCGGCGGCCTGGGGTTCACTGGTTTGGATCCTGGGCATGGACCTACACACCGCTCATCAACCCATACTGTGGCAGCATCCCACAAAGAAGAACTAGAAGGACTTACAATCAGTATATACAACTATGTACTGGGGCTTTGGGGAGAAAATGCAAAAAAAACGGGAAGATTGGCAACAGATGTTAGCTCAGGGCTAATCTTCCTCACCAAAAAAAAAAAGCAGGAGGAGGGGGATGACTACTCTGAGGCTTGGGCTCCAGAACAGATAGGTAAAGAAAGACAGGCATGATCTGACAGGTAATATGAATACAGGTAAGCAAGAGGTCATCGCCAGGAAGTCTGGAAATTTAGAAAAATGAAAGTCCATAGAGAGAGCTAAATCATGGTACTTGATAAGGCAACAGAAGGGTCAAAAATGCTGTAATAAGTAAACTGAGTTGAGAGAGACCAAAGAAAGATACAACGGGGATCAAGTACAAAGATCAAGTTGGGATATGAGAGCAGTCTTCTGGAACAGGGGTGGGCCAGTCGTGACCATAGGCCAAATCTGGCCTCCTGTATGTTTTTGCAAATAACATTTTATTGGAAAATAGCTACACTTATTTATCTACTTATTTTCTGTGGCTGCTTTCACATTACAACAGTAGAGTTGAGTTGTTGCAACTAAGACCATATGGCCCAGAAAACCTAAAATATTTACTCTCTGACCTATCACAGAAAAGTTTGTTGACACCTGTTCTGGAAGGTTCTTATAATTGGGCTTGTGATCGTAGATCTAAAGCAGGGGTCACTAAGCATTTTCTGTAAAGGGCCAGATAATATGCATTTTAGTTTTGGGGGCCACAAATGGTCTCTCTACGTAATCTTCTTTTTTGTTTGTTTCCAGTCATTTAGAAATATAAAACTATTCTTAGCTCCCAGGCAGTGCAAAACAGGCTGCAGGCCAGATTGGTCCTGTAAGCCATAGTTTGCTGATCCTCACATAAAAGAAGAAGCTTTGTATCCTCTGCCCTTATCTCATGCTTTGTATTAAACACAGGCAAGAAATAGGTGAGTGCCTTTAATCAGAGAGAAGCTGAGTTCAGCAAGTGCTTAGTTTCAGATTACAGCTGAGGCGATAGACTAGGCCATCTGGGAAAGAAAATTTTGCCATTACAAACCAAATTCTGCTTTTATTTACTGGTCACGTGAATTTATAAAATGGCATTCCTCTCCATTGGATTAATTTGACTGTCTTACACTGACTTGAGACTTTATCACCACTCCGTATGTGTATCCATCCAAAGGCTATTCCACCCTGCTCTGTCTTGGAGGATTTAATATGCTTCAACAGGATGGGTTTGGACAACACAGGACCCTCGAAGTGAGATGTGACTGCATCGCTTGAGAGTAAGCAAGGTCAGCCTGGCTTTTGAGTCACAGCCCATCCTTTGATCTCCTTGCAGGTATCAGGCACAGTTAAGTGTCCTGCCCTGAGATCTATCCACGCTCCACTCCTGGAACCTCCTGGGGGCACTTTTTCTATCAGACAATCACCTTTTATGGATCAAAGCTCAGTTGTATAATAATTAGGGAAGCAGATAGAGGCAAGAGAGGTCTTACTCTCCTCCAATAGCTGATTACTCTACCCTTCTTTGTGATTCTAGCATTGTAAAACACATAAGAATTTTTGTATATCCACATTTTGAACTGGTAATTCATCTACAATGATGATATAAACAGCTAAAATTCATTGAATTCTATGTGCCAGCTACCTTACTCTGTATTTTGTTTCTTATCTTATTGACTCAACAGAGACCTCCCGTTAAATGGTCACTGTTCTTATCCCCACTTTACATATGAGTAAACCAAGGCTTAGAGAGATAAAGCAACTAAGTTGAAATCTAGCAAGTGGCAGCGCTTGGATTTGAGCCAAGTCTGTATGATCCCAGAGGCAATCTATTTCCCACCATGCTGGACTACATTTGTAGTGAAGTATAACAATGTCCTTTGTCAATCTGATGCCCTTCCTGAAGGGGGTTTTATGACATTTTAAATGACTCTCAAATATCATGAAAAAGGAAAGATAGAAAGAATTAGGCAAAAAGAAAAAAATATGGTATGTTTTAATAATTTTTTTTTTTTGAGGAAGATTAGCCCTGAGCTAACATCTGCTGCCAATCCTCCTCTTTTTACTGAGGAAGACTGGCCCTGAGCTAACATCTGTGCCCATCTTCCTCTACTTTATATGTGGGATGCCTGCCACAGCATGGCTTGCCAAGTGGGGCCATGTCCTCACCCAGGATCTGAACTGACGAACCCCGGGCCACCAAAGCAGAACATGCGAACTTAACTGCTGCGCCACCAGGCCGGCCCCTGTTTTAATAAATTTTTGATAGTTTTGAAAACATAAATTTATGGATTACCTTCCTACTACATTACTGAGACTCTCTAGAGGTTAATTGGTTAATTACATTTAAGAAATTAGAGAAATGTTCAAAGTATGTAATATAAAAATGAATTACTATTGAATTAAAATGTCCTTTATTATATCATTAATGACATTTCTCAGATCCTTTAATTGTGAAAAAACTTGATCTTTTCATGTAGTATTCCTACTTTGTTATATATATATTATCTCACAAAAGGTAACAGAATGTCAGAGACAAGTTATTTGGGAAGAATTAGACAGATGCTAAAAAATTGAGAAATAGTCTGAATTAGAGGTGATGAAATTCAGTAAGAACAAATGCAAGGTAGTGCACTGAGAGCTGATTGATTCTCCCCACAGACATAAAATGAGGGTGCATTCGGAATAACAGTATAGGAAAAAAGACTTAAGAGAGACCAGAAACCAGGTACTGAATCATAATGTATTGAATTTCATATGTAGACTCTTCCAGTGAGAGCACATTGACAAAAGATAGCAGAAATATTTTCCTATTCTTAAGTATTGAAAACTCCACAAGGAAGAAATTTGGTAATGAGTTGATATCCATGACCATAAAGCATACGTATACCCTTACAGTATGTAAGGCATTTTGCCTCATAATTAATATACATTATCTCATTTGATCATCGCAAAAACCCTACATTGTCCTTGTGCTTGGTGATGAGTAAACTAAAGCTTAGAGAAATGTATGGATATCTTTGTTAAAATATGATTATCTGAAAGAACTGAACTGAAACCACAATGGTCTAGTCTTCTTTAGCGATGCCAAAGTACAAATTTTTAAGTGAAAATAGGACTGTGTTACAAGATAAACTGAGACATATTAAAAATTTTAAGAGTTTGAGTAAAAGTTGATTCAAATCAGACTGCACCAAACCAGAAGCGTTAGAAGGGCTTCACTGACAGGAGCTAGAGGAAAGACCTACAGAGAAGCAGTGAAAGGAAAATAAAGCAGTTATTTGATTGGCTATAGCTTAATGTTGGCTTATTTGGGAAAGCCTAGTTGGCTGCGTGTGATTGGTTGTTCTTAGGTTTCAGTTTCTTAACCTTGAGTCATTCAGGCTTAGAGACGGGTTGGCTCCTGTGGGCTACTAAGACATCAGAGTCACCTCAGTCTAATGGCCTCCTTGTTTAATTAATTTGACAACTGTTGCACAAATGTAGAATGAACGTGCCAAAGATCTATTAAATCATTAAGGAAAGGACCAATAAGATGGTAAAACATCTTAAGAAACTGGATATTTATAAGCATTTTTAAAGGGAATTTTAAATCAAGACTTCTAGGATAAATACAAAGCTAGATAATGTCCTACAGAGCAATATAAAAAAAAATTTAAAAAAATAGCCTTTCGAGTTATCATTCTACTGGACAATTTATTTGCATCTCTACCAGACAAGGTCTACAAATCAACATGTAACTTCACCAAGTATGAGCCCTTAAATAACAGTAAATAACAAAGCCAAACACAGGTACATCCCCTAAGCACTTAGATGACCTTTGGGTGTGCAGGGTGACCACCTTTCCTGGTTTTCTAAGAAGTGAGGGGTTTCCCAGACGTGGGACTTTCAGAACTAAAACCAGGAAAGTCCTGGGCCTCCCAGGACATTTGGTCCCTCTAACGATGCCTCAGTGTGACATTGAAAGGACATACTGCATCCTCTTGACATTATACCGAGATAACTTTTCTTAAGAGTTAGATTGCAATAGTAGTATTGTCTTGTTAGTGATTTCAAACCTTGAAAAAGCTTAAAATAGATAGGCATCTTTCTGGTTTACCATAATTTGCACTGCACTCACAATAAATAATGCTTTCTTTTTAGTTATTTATTAAACTGCTGCTACTCAGGATAGCAAGTCCTGTAAGAAGTGCCATCGTAGGTTTTTACCACTGCACGTGAGCTGAATTTAGTCATCAGTGAAATGCAGCACGACATACCTTCTTTATCCAGGTGATGTCCAACTTCTCATACCTTTTGTTCACTTGCAATGCAAAACTTATGTGTTGTATAGTAATGACTGTGACTTAGTTACTATCCTTCAATGGAAGAAACTGACCCAAACTAAACCAATGAAGCTTATCAGGTTTTTTCCTTTTTTTTTTAAAGGGAAAAGGAGGAAAGCCTAAGAGAGATTCTCTAAAGCCACCAAATTCTAGAATACTGCAATCCACAATTGCCAAATTTATGGCTATCTACCTCTTCTATGCTATTTCTCCCTCCATCAACTCCAGCACTCCTGCCATAGGTTCGAATTGCTGCACATTCTCAGGTTGTCATCCTGGAGACTGCAGGCCCCATGGGGAAGTCCCGAGCAGTGGGTGAGGAATGACCGAGGGTGGTAACCAGGCCGATGGACCTACTGAGAGCAGCTCAGATTGCAGAACCTGGAGACCCAGGATGGCACAGGAAATACAACTGAGAGTTCTTGAGACCCCCAGAAGGTGGAGTGCTCCATTAAGGGCTGAGAGCTGGCCTGCTGGAAGAGGCTCTGCTATGGTGGCTCCCTCCCAAGTACAGAAATTCTTCTCTACCTTCCACCAAACTTGCATACCCAATAGTTTTGCTAATGGTCTTGCCATTAATAGAAACCACCCCTGATGGAGGGCCATCTATAGTCAACTATTTTTACTTGCACCTGCACATTGCGTAATACAATTTGAATCAAATTACAGGATGACACCAATTATTGAGAGAGCAATGAGAGAAAGTAGACAAAAATAAGGGAAAGTAGAAGGAATTCAGAAAAAATATTCTTGCTAATATTCTCCAGTTGGAGAGTGGGGCTGGGGCAAGGGTGGACCGAGGGTGGACATAGGTATTACCCTCCTTGCAGTCACTTTTCTAACCACAGAAAAATAATACTAATGATACTAAGACCAAAGAAGGGGAACTAGGATTGCTGTTACACGGTGAATTTTTTCCTTCTCTTTTCTTTTTTTTCTGATCTAGCACTAGCAGGAGGGAAAAATAATAATCTCCTAGGAGCCATTGTCATTGCTGAGGACCAAGAACAACCAAAAAAGTGTCTGTGTAGGAATAATAAACTCAAAGATAAGAATCACAAGACATCTCTGCAACCCAAATTCTCACCAACTCATCCATCTATTCCCAAGTCAGGGAAACAAGTGAAGATCTGGAAAGCTCCCAGCTCAAGTTTAAGGACCGTCCTTCACCCTGGCTGAGCCGGTTCCCAGCTTCAGTGAACTTGAAGGAACCGTATGTGAAGATGCAGTTCTCTGAACACTGTCTCCCCAAACAGTGGAAGAGCAGAACACACACCAGGAAGTGTCTTCACTAAACCCTCCAGTCCAATTTCCAAGGGGTGGGGCCAAAGGTTTCCAGGTCAACGCGGAAAATAAATCTACCCAGACTATTGTTAGGCTCACACCACTTTCCAGGATGCAATATCAGGGCCTATTCACCTGCCCAATCTACCTTCGTTCTGTGCACTTGATGTTTGGAGTCACAAACTCTGAATGCATGTAGGACAAGATAGCGTGACATCGAACCTAACTCTACCCCCTCCCCCGCTCAAGGGCACTAGCCACACAGCAGAGGGAAAACTGCCCAGTACTGGGTCTGGAATCAGGCTATGATGGGGTGGGGTTGCGGAAGGTGGGGCTTGAAGAACCATCCTGCTTTTTCCAGGAGTACCAGCCTCAGGACTTTATTTCTCTCATGGCAATTGCCAACCTGGCTCCAGTAGCCTTGCAGTTTAGAAGATTGCACCCCTAAATCAGAGAGAGGTGAACTGGCAGACCCAGTTGTTGGTGCCACTGTGACTTGTGTTTTTCTCTGTCCTTTTAGGTATTTTATGGGGAAGTCAAGAAAGGATACATCAGGAGCTGCTAGACAAAAGTCATTAGTTAGCTTTAAACTGCCTGATATTGTCATTTGATACTATTTGCCCATTAAATATGTGTATGCTGGTCAGGAACATTATACATTGTGCTCACATTAATCTTTCTTCCCAAGATCAATGTTTTTCTTTATTTTTTGGCAGCCTCTAGAGGGGAAAAATCAATAAATAAACTGTTTTAATTAAGTTTAAAAAAGAAATGCCTCTTTAAGGAAAAACCTTAATTGGTTAATTTTTGTCTTTAGGACCTCACCTGATGTTATAAAGAGACTGCAGCTGAGAGAAAAAAGATTCATCAAATGGGTACAAATACTACTTATACTAGCCTTAGAAAGTAGAGGCTTAAGTGGGGAATATTGACTTCAAATTTAAATTTGTCCCCACTTATTTTTCCCCAGCAGGTCCACATCTTCAGTGTCCTTTGTACCTGTTAGTAGATGTTCCGATAACTATCTATGCCTTTACTTCTTTTGGAAGCAAAAGAAGATTCAGCTGGAATCCCATCTTATTTCCACCGTCCAGATCTAGACAGTCCTTTAGTGCCTAACTCCACCCTCCGATTCTCCAGAGAACCTTCTCAGCTAAATATCACCATGCTGTTATTTCTCATTTCTGCAATAGTTATTTAATTTATATTATTTCATCTATACCATCTTATATTGCCTATATACACACGCACACATTTTCCACCCAAGAATATGGAATACTTTCTTGAAAAAGGACTGAATCTTTGATTTACTTCGTATTCCTAAAAATACTCCTTAAAACAATGCATTATTTTTTTTCTGGATTTGTAGAATAATGTGTTCAAAATAAATAGATTTTCCAGATAACTTGAGTTTTTATTCTTTGGAATTTCCAAGGAAGATCGTTGAAAATAGAGATGATAGGGATGTTACTTAATTGGACAAGATGCTGGCTCATTTGACTAATTACCCTGCTTCCTTTATTTGAAGATCGCCTCTACCTTATGATTATTTGCTTTAGTTTATGGTTTTACTCTTAAAGGAAAGTTGAGGAGACTCATGGGGCACGAGACCAGTTGCAACTTACAAACTTTCAGTTAAGCATGATGCCTGCAGCAAAAGATCAAAGTCAGAAGTAGGAATGTGGTAGTGGAGGCAAGGATGGTAGGATAGAGAACGAAGGCTCCGCCACGACCTTTAAAAAGAAAGAAAAGACAAGGAAGCCACCATGAAAAAGGGCAGACAGAGAGAGGAAACAATGTATGGGAACCAATGAAGGAAAAGAATAGATTTCACATAATCATAAAGGTTGTTTTACTAGACAGGAAAAGAAAGAAAGCTAGATAACAATTCAACCCAAGAAATATGGATGAATAAATTAGAGTAAGTCTTGTATCTATCTGTCATCTTGAGATTTCTCTTGGACTACCTGGTCATGGCTTTCATTATTTTCTCTTACCTAGTAACTTCCAGTTCTCAGGGAAAAGTTTTGATTCTCTGACTCCAAATATCAAGTATAAACAAAATTATTGTAGATTCAGGAATCAAGACATCTGTGTTAGCATCCTAGCTCTGCAACTTATAGCTGTGTCTTTAGATCATTCCTTCAACTTATTCGAACTTCAGTTTCTTATTTGTAAAGTGGACATAATGATAGTGCCTAAACTTGAGAGGATCTAACAAAATCACATGAGAAAATACCTTGAAAACATAAACCTTTACGCAAGTGTAAAGACTCCTTGATACTTACTTTTTTAATTTAATATGGATGTTTCATTGTTATCTAAAGTGTAGTAAGTCTGAAAGCACATTACATCGCTTACCACCCAGAATTGGTTATTTTTCCTTATATTTTTAATGCTATCATGCTATCAGTTTTCTATTATTGTCCGAGTTAGGGTTCTATTTGAATCCTTCTCATCTTTAAATGTTCCCTAAGTCCTGCCCATTCTTTCTTTGCAACGTCGGAGGAGGTGTGGGTCCCTTTCAGTTTTTACTGTTTCTGTGTCTCTCTTTCTCTGGGAAATTACCTTTCCCTCCTGGATTGGAGCCCATCTTGCACACCACTGTTCAACTCATCTGCCTAAACCACGGCTTTTACCATCTTACCTCTCTTTATAGATTCTTTCAGTAGTTCCCCCATTTAAAGTAAAATTCTGTGCCAGGTTTTATGACCAGCCACAATTTTGCCCTTCTGTAATCTTTCAGAGAGTGTTCCCAATATGAATCCTCTGGGCCTTCCAAATATTTTGCTTCTGTCTAGAATAGCAAGGAAACTGAGTAATAGTAGTATGGGAAAGGGTTGGGTTTAAGATCCTGAGACCATTGACTATGTTAGGAGTGGCTGAGATGGCAGCATAATGTCATGGGATCAGGGCTTCCTGAGGATACCTGTGCTTTTGCCTACTTTTTCCATTTTTTTAATATATAAATGATCTATATAATTTTAATTTCTTTTAAAAAATCATTTCTAACTGCAACAATGGACTTATGTCCAGAAACAATATGGGAACTTGGATATGTAGAGTTAAAACTCATCCAAATCAAGTAATTATAGTTTTTAATATAAGTCCTTATATAAAACTAGCCAGCAAATACAAACACACACACACACACACACACACACACACACACACACAGAACCTTTTAACATTATAATTTTATTTCTCTGAGTAGTACGGAGAAGAACACTCAGCAGCATTGTTGCAGCATACTAAGTCTTAATTTTTAGGTTGCTAACCAACACCAATTTGCACCAAAGGAACAGAGTTATACTTAATGAAAGAATTAAATAGATGGATGTAAGTTTGATTTTACCACAAACAACAATTCTGTTCCCTGGGATGTAATTTTTTTTTTTGAAACAGCTCACTGAACTCTATTTATTTTATAGGTTTTTTTGTTAAACCATATTGTCCTGCAATTTAATGTGGACAAGGGGTGTTAAAGATATCTTAGTCCAACCTGTCACTTTTTCTTCTCTAACTGGTCCCCAGGTGGTGTCAAGTCTACCTCAGAGATGGCTTCAGAATGATGGCCATCTATCTGGAGATAGGCCAAAAGAATGCCTGTAAAGCATCAATAAGTGTCTCAGAAAGTGGCACTATCCCACCTTCAGCTTGTGGAAAGGGTCTCAAAGTTTTTCATAGATTATGATGATTACCGCCTGGAAAGTTTTCAAAGCAGGAATAATCAATAGTCCAAGAGAAACTAAAATCCCTTCCTCTGGTAATGTTGAAATTAGGAAACAATGTATTTTTATTAAATCTTGTGCTATATTTAAAGGTCTTGGCTACTGTTAAGTTCTATTCTGAACCACAGTCTACGACACCTGGCTTAGACAGAGATAGTAGATGGAGTCTGGCACCCAGCGGTGGAGACTGCAAAAGATGGTCTCTTCCCTCAGTTACCTTGGAGTCACGTAGGAAATCTCACATCACATAGGTGTGAATGGACGTTGAGCTCTTTGACGCTACACGAATTGTGTGATACAGATAGCTAAGTGGTTGTGCAGAACTAACGACTGAGCAAATGATGGAAAATTTATCAAAGAGGTTTGCAGTATGACTCACCAGGGTTGAAGAAGGTGGTGTTGGGGCTCAGTCAACCTTAAAATTATATTCAATGCTTTTTATTTGATGCCAAAATGTAACTGAACATTGTTTATTATGATGTATGAAACTAACCAAAATATTACCTCCAGGTTTTTTTGCCTTTATGAATGAAATTTAACTTGGTAAGAAGATATCTTTGTTTTTCTTCTTCCTTCCTTCCATTTCTTCCTTCCTTCCTTCTCTCCTTCCTAAGTATACAGAAGGACATTCTGGCCATGAATTGTTTGTGAAAGTATATTGTTCCTGGATCATAGATTGTTTACAGGTGTCATGCACCTTGTACATATTTAGCTTTAGTCATTAGGCCTCTGGAAATGATACAACATAAGATCTTGTGTGAGACAGACATTCTTTTCTGTGTTATTTTGTGTGTGTGTGTCTGTATTATTTATGAAAGGGATAGATTGCTCCTGAGTTTCAAATCATGAGATGTAATGCTTATAGGGATTTTATATAATATTTCAAAACATGGGCCAATAGCCAAAGAAAGTATTCCTTGTTATGATATTACTGCTTAATAGTAAACCACTAGGAGTCTCTCTGAATCGCTGGGTGGTACTAGGACTAAGTCAGCACACGCAAGCTATGGGGAATTCATTTAGATGGGGTTCTATTGGATTTCAGCCCCTTGTTTCTCACTGATTCTGAGGTGAGGCAAATGGACAACAGAGATATTGCTTTTCAGCAGATCATTTAGAGTCTTCAGGGTGGGTTTCCCCTCAACTGTGTGAGAACATAAATTAGTCACAGGAGTGCCCCCGTCACTGTTGATTGGTCTAGTTTCTTCTACGGGAACCCCATGATGGCTGTGTGTCACAAGCCCCTGATTAGGCAGACTGAAAGCTCCTTGGGGAAGAAATAGGGTATGTCTTTCGCAGATGCTATTACTCAACTCCTATGACAGTGTTCTGCATACAGTAAGGGCCTAACAAATGCACCTGTAAGGATAACTGTGTTAGCTTCTCCAAAGACAGTTGCCAGGACTATGTGACTTGTGACTTTCTGTATTTTTCCCCCAAACAGTATTCACTAACGAAACCATGACCTAGTAAAAGTCTGAACAGAAGTCCAGTAACAGGGCAGTCTGTGTAGCTGCTGCTGAGAATCTTTCTCAGTTACATCAGAGGCTTGAGAAGGCACCAGCTCGTTGCTGCTTGGTTTTTGTTGTTGTTTTTCTTTGGTTTGTAACATGTGGAATTTCACCTGAAGTCCATTTGGCAATGTCAGTAGTGTTTCTCTCGCATACTGTAAATTCCTATGGACATTGGTTATCTAGCTGTTTTTCCTTTATACCACAGGGAATTCTCAAAAGCAGAATAATGCTTTAATAATAGCTGTACTTTGTGCTTTAAGAGCATCAAATATTCTGTAATGTATTTGTATTACGTTTAAGAGAAAAGAACTTGAGGAGTCAGGAAGAAAAAGGAAAGAGATGGCTGAAATTTCAGCAGAGGGCACCCAGGATGAGCAGCTCTTGCAGCTGGAGCTGGTTCAGCCACAGTCCACTAAGGAAGCCGCTAAGGAAGATGCGGGAGGAGGTTAAAGCATGAGTTGGGGGAATCAAAAGATCTGTGTCCTAGTCTCTCAGTGAGCTCTTCAACTTGGAGAAATTACAGAACTTCCCTATACCTCCATGTTCTCCTTATAAAACATCTTTTTAGACTTCCTTAGTTATAACACAACCATTTTTCTAAGTACATTTTTTTTCTTCACAAAGCACTGAAGTAATTAAGCTAGCCTCTGTGAAAGTCCTGGAACAAGAAGGTTCTTTACCAGAGTAATCTCTTCATCTGCTCGTTGTAGTCATCTATAGGATGACACATCTCAGAAACCGGAAAGGCAGGAGGCAGAAAGTACAGCTGAGATATGAACAGGTTATTTAGTCTAGCTTATGGGAAATGCAGAAAGCCAAGGCCAGCACATTATAAAACTTCTAGAATTTGTTGATTCGTGCGAGCATTAAAGCTCTTTATTTGATTTTAAAAATGAAACTTTTTATTTCGAGCTGCCAACCAGAAGCATTTGCATCCTAGACAAATAAAAGAGGACCACATGGCCTTTTTATTGGCAGGTTACGGGCTGTGATAGAGAGATGAGAAACTTGCTTCTACAATCACTGTATCTGTGGCTGTGATCGCCTCATGCTGAAGATGATTTGACACGATATAATTGATCATACAAATTATTATCTGATCGATCTCCCATACTTTGTTGAGCTGCATTAAAAGATATGGATGTTTTCCCCACTTGTTTGTTTCTTTCCTTTGAGAACTACAACAAATAATCATTTTATACAAAGACACCTTAAAAGATCAGCCATTCTTAACCATTCATGCAGAAGAACATCTCAAATTGTTATCAAGTGGAAAATAATTTAACTCTCCCTTCTTTCACAAAGAAAAATAATAATCATTGGGCTGAGAAAAGGTATCAACAATTTCTGGTAAATTTTTCACAGAAAAAAGTGTATGATATAAAATTACTAGGGTAATACTGATAACATCTGCTTGGACTTCGGAAATAAGATAAATTTACAAAACATTATTTTAAAACGTTTTTTTCTAAATTTATTGTAAATAATATTTTCAGTCAGCAGCAATATTTTTTTTTTGCATTTTTAGGGTGCTCATCTCTTGGATTTTTTTTTCCAAAATTTTATTGGCCCTAAAAAGATGTTTACATTTTGTCAGAAGCTGTCGAGATGAAAGTTTGTGGCTTTTTAACAAGTACAGTGTTAGCGTTATTCTTTGTTCACTGAACATCCACAGTTCTCCTGTGACAGGCTGTCAAGAAACATGTCTCTCAAAAGACAGGTTACCTCCTCAGAGACAATGAGTGACGCAATCCTCAGCGATGCCCTAGACCCCGTCGGAATGCCCCTTTCTGCTCCTGTGTGCAGTGATGTGCTGTCTGAACTGTTTGTTTGCTCTGCCATACGATGGCATTAGCAGATGTAATGGGAACAGATCAGTCATTTGTGGAAATATTTACAGTAGTGCTTTCAAAGGACCATTCAATCCACATTGCAACTGATAAAGCATGTAGCAAGGACTGTTGCTAAAACCACGTTGGCCAAAATGTCATCGTACAAGGCAGTTAAAATGTGTTAACTTAATAGGTGTATGACCAAAGATTAGAAAACACTGGCTGTCATATTTGAGCAGATTCAGGCACACAGATTTTCAGTAAAGTTGAAGTAAGTAACCATCTTACAATGAAACGGCCAGGTTAAGTTGCTTTAATTTAAGAGGAAGGCTTCCCTGTCACCTATTTTATTCTGCCAGGCAAGGAAGCTCTTCGTATCCAAAAAGCACCCTCTTTGACCTGACAAAGCCTTTTTAATATTATAAATATCGTTTTCTGAACAGGGCTTAAAATCACACTTCACAGCACTAGAATGTGACACATTGCAATGTGAAACTGAACCAGTCTTATCTTTTAGGTGCTGATAAATTTTCTATCAAAACGAGAAAAGTTGTAGAAGATGAGTTAATTTAGCAGATGCACATAGTGTGATGTCGGCCACAAACAATCGTTTGCCGCCCTCCTCACCAACCTTGCATTCTTTTGCTAAGCACCTCACTGCGCTCTAATTATTGAATGTCTTTTAGTCCCAAAGCTCCCCAGAAGCAGGTCATGAAATATTAGTCCCAGCCAAAAGACGCTGGCAAATCTTCGTCAAAAGTTTGCCAAAGGTATTGAGAAATCCTCAAAGGACAAGGAGAGAATGCTAAATGCATTCAGCTAAAAGCTCAGGAATACCACAGGGATGTAACTTTGGGGCACTTTTTAATATTTTCATTACTCTGGGTGACTTAGCGCAGTGATAATTTACTAAATAGGAGCAATTTACTAAAGAGACTCCAGAAATGTAAAAGAATTATTGTACTTCTGCGAAAAAGTACACAGCGTTTGCTCTGAAAAGACGAGACCCAGCATCTCCAATAAAGTTGATTTACTACTTAATGCACATCTGAAACAGCGTGGTGTTGGTTCAGAGAGCAGTTTGTAGCAATTTGATTTACACTAATCAAATGAAATGGTGCATTTTCCTGACACATAAATGAAGTACACATTTTAAAAAATTACTTAAGAAAATAGCTATTCGAAATGTTTAGGCATCATGATGGAAGCCTGTGGACATTTCGCACATTAAATTGATGAACTTTAGTTGTCTCTAAAGGTACGTCTTGGAATCATCCCTCTTGTAAGTGTGCTTTAAGAAATAAGAAGTTCACCCTTCTAATTTTACTTCACTTCATATCAAAAATATTTTTTAAATGTATGAGACGTGGAGGGTAGATGAGAAAGTTCAGCCAAATAGGAGTTCTAAAAGAAAGAAAACATTATATAAGAAATGATGCCATTAAATGCTTTTCTGAAAAGATGGGTTGGGTGTTTGTGTGAAGGCAGAAATTTTATCAGGTTCGCGTTCCACACACAGGTCCTGAGCACCGGCTGTAAGCCAGGCACAGCGCTAGCTGCTCAAAAGGCAGCATTGTATACTACTTGGTCCTTTTATTTAACAAACTCTGACTTATTATTGGAGATAACTTGATGTTACAGAGTCACCTAAGAGGGCACCCAAACCACATCTGGCAGGTTAGGGAGATCTCCCAAAGCCTGAGCTGAGCTGGACGAACAAACATTTAGTCATTTTTCTGGTTAATAGTAGCGTGTGTGTCTGTTTGGGGACAAGGGACAGTGAGCATAAGGAACAGTCCAGGCAGAAAATGCGGCTTGTAGAGGAGCATGGGTATGTGAGTATGTCCTCCAGATGAGATGGGCCTCCTGAGGTGGGAGAGGACAGGGCAGATTGGGAGAGACAGGAGACAGAGTGGGGTTGGGAGGGTCGGGTAAGCAAGTGTCACACCATGAAGGACTCACAGGCTTTACCAAGGAAACCAGAACTAATTCCAAGGGTCCAGAGGAACCATGGAAGGCTTTTAAGCAAGGCAGTGACATGATCATATTTGTCTTTTAGGAAGAGGAGTAAAGAAGAATTGAGATGGGTAAAAAAATGGAGGCAGGAAGCTACATTAGAAGGCTGATGTAGTAAAGAAGGAGAGAGAGATTGGACGGATATTAACATGGTCGAATCAAATTCAACTCAAGACAAATTCTGCATGGGAGATGAAGGAGAGGGAGAACTCAAGTGAAAAATCCAGTTTGGAGTTTGTTTGTTCTTTAAAGATAACTAGAGGGATAACATTGACTTTAACCAAAACAGAAGAGGAGGGGCAAGTTTAAGGGGGGAAGATGATAATTACATTGTGTTTAAGGCAGGTCTGGAGATTATCAGAGAGATTTGGGCTGGGATATAGATTTTGAAGTCACTGAAGTGTGTTTTTATCCCCCACCCTTGTGTTTTTTTTTTGCTGAGGAAAATTGGCCTGAACTAACATCCATTTCCAACCTTCTTCTTTTGTATGTGAGCCACCGCCACAGCATGGCCACTAGCAGATGAGTGGTGTAGGTCCACATCCAGAACGGAACTCAGGCCGCCAAAGTGGAGTGCACCAAACTTAAAACAACTAGGCCACCAGGGCTGACCCCGGTGTTTTTATTTTTAAGAAAAGAGAGGTTCAAACAAGTTCCTATTCTGAGAATGAAAATGTAATGTAATGAAATATAATGAAATGAAAACATGACGGAAAGTTTGAAGATAAAACCAAAACAGAAGATGGTGATGGTTCAGTCTCTAAACAGGCAAGTGATGATGCTACCCAGGGAAGGAAGAGGTGGACCTAACGCTGAGAGGAACAAGGGAGGAAGAAGAGACCCGAGGCAGAAGCCTTTAAAGGTTGAGAGGATCAAGGCACGGAGTGGGAGTGGGAGGGGCATGCACACAGAAGTGAATAGATTGGTGTTTTACTAACAAATGGACTGTGACTCTAGCCACATCTCAATCCATTTATGCGTCTCTAGCCAGGTTCCTTAGCCCCTGATTGGGTAGCTCTGAAGGTGATATTCTACACTGGCTCTTAGATTTTTCCATTTTGCCCAGATTTTATCTGCAGGGCTAACTTGTTTATAATGCACACTTTACTGGATGTGTTCCCTTTCCTGTTCCTCTTCTCCACACCCAACTAATGTTTCCTGAAATCACCCCGCAAATGAATGATTTTTATTCAAATCCTTTCTTCAGGTTTGGCTTCTGGGGAACTCAAACTGAAACAAATAAGGTGCATAAAATAATGCCTGGCATATAGTAAGCACTCAATAAGTGGTTTTATGTGTAAATCATAAGGGAAGGTAAGAACAAATCATATTATCTACAGAAAGTGCTTAGTTTAGTGCCTGGCTAGAATGTGCTCCATAAATAGCCATATTATTGTTCAACGCTGGGAAAGGTCATTTAGTTTCTAGGATCTGTGCAACACAGAGTTTAAGAGAATCAACGGCTTCCATTCTGGGATGAGTCAAGAGAGGCGCGGGCTGCCAGGAAGCATTCTTTGATTGGGTTGAGGAATAAAACGTCATGTCAGATGCAACAAGTCTTCCTTAGAGTGCTGTGGGCAAGTCTGTGAAGCCAGTAGGGTAAGAGAGGAGAATGAGCACGTGAGCAGGGGAAAATAGAGATAAGCAGAGGTTTTCACTTTGGGTGAGTGACCAAGGATGACTGGAAGGCGAGGCAGAGCAGGATGAGCTGACCCCATGGTACCACATACAGTTTCTTCACTGTATCCCAGGCTGAGATGGCAAACCTAATGGAGCTAGCAGTTGACAGAAGGAGCTGGAGTTGGAAGGCAGAGCCTGTGGGTCGGACAAGTAATAATATACATTGGCAGGTGTGTGTCTGCAGGTTGAACCAGGATGAACAGTGATAACATCAAGGAAGAAAACGAGAGCATGCTCATGAACCTGTCTTCTCTTGGTTCTATTGTGCATGATATTCATGTCTAGGCTCCGTAACCTCCCGTGCCTTGAGAGTAATAGTCTGTAATTACAAGCACACATGGACTGACTTCCTACTATTGCAAAACCAGTTATGTACAGTGATTCCTTAAATGCTCCATTAGAGAAATTTGGACATGGAGATGCGGGGGAGAATTTAGTCCCTACCATTAGAATCTAAGTCCAGGCCCATGAAGACAGCCCCTATGTGCTGCCTCAGAGAGCTGCAGTGAAACGATGGTTCATCAAGCAGTTATTTTGCACCTACTAAGTGCATGGATGAAATGTGTCCAGGAGAAAATAGCGTCAATGGGGAAGGGTAGCTGCAGGTTTGCAGCCGGGATTGCTTTGCTCGTGCAGCACTGTAGCCGTTGGGAAAAGAAGGAAAGCCCCACTGCTTCCATAAGGCAGTGACAATTAGAGGATATTGCTACCTCCCTCTGTCCAGCTGTGACAACTCCCCTCCCAACCCCCATCCTGAACCCCACCACACGTGTCTGAGGTGATGGATTGCAGAAATAAGGGAAGACAGAAGGAGAAAGGCTAAATAAGATTTTTAAAGAGAGAAAAAAAGTGACAAGAAAGGAAACAGTAAAATAAAAGTGAAGACCCAGGAGTGACAAAAATAGAGAGAGAGAGCATAAGAAAAAGATGGTGTTTGAAAATGTGCCTTTTGCTTATGTCAGGATACTTATTTCTACACCCATAATGCAGAATCGACCTAGAGGACAAAATAGCATGACATCTAGCCACGTGGAGGGAAGGAAGTTGCAGATATTTTCCCAAACCCATTAGGGAAAATGTGACCAGCAGAGGCCTTACATTTCTACTCCTGCTGGAATAATCTTTCAAGTCAGAAAAAGTGGAAACAATGTTCAGCGTTTGTAAAACTACGTGGGTGAAGAGAGCTAGGTTCTGATTTCAGAAACCAAATCACAAGCTCTTTGCATTTAACTGTGATGAAAATGGAAGGTTTTTATTAGGTAGGTGTTTGTAAAGAAAAGTTCAAATAAGCATTAGGGGATTTTAAGCCCCTGATGAGGTAGTGACCTGCTACATTATTTAGAACACTGGGCACTCAAACTGCCGCCCTTTTGTGTGCCAAGCCGCTGCTGACTGATGTAAGGGCCTCAGAATTTCTCCCTCAGGAGGTATAATCAATGAAAATCCTTTACCAAGACTAGTCCCTGAGGTGTGTCCTCCCCCTGCTAGATGGCTAAGAGATGATTTTTCACAAATCATATTAGCTCACTGGAACAATAACAGTAATGCTCCTCGTAAGCTGCTAAATTTTGCAAATTAATGAATGACAACATGATGACATAAGTCAATGATACATATTATGCTTAGTTTTAATTAAGTGCTTGATTTGCACGTTGTACCTCTGCGCATCTGGATAAAAAGGCGATGAAAGTTGAAGCACCAAACATCATTAGACCTCCATGATATATATTGCGTTTTTGTATAAAGTGGAATGAATCTTTCCGATGTTTTATAATTACTACAGTATATTAGTAACATTTTATTATGCAATTAAAAGATTAGCTACAACAAATATAAATATGTTCATGTGTTCTTAATTAGAGCACTTTAATAATCACTGTTCAGCTGTGTAAAAGTAATTCACATACAACTGGAAGCACTTCGCATGAACTAAGTTAATATAAAAGTAGGATTGCAAACTTTTCAGTCTGCTTTTTCTGTAAATGGAAATTATTATATGATTGAAATGTATTGTCAAAGGGATAAAACTGACACTGAACATCAATCTAACCTGGTGGCTCTCGGTCTCCTGACTCTGGGTTCAAATCCTTGCTCTCCCACAGATGAGCAGGATACCCGGAACAGGTTGCTTCACTTCTCTGTGTCTCAGCTTTTGATATCAGGAAAATAGGAATGCCAATGGTATTTAAAACCCTTCCTAGTCTTGTTGTAAAGATTAAACGCATTGATTTATCATGGCACTTAGAACAGCACCTGACACAGAATAAGAGCTGCATGAACGACGGTGATTAATATCATTATTATTGCTTGATTGTCAGAGGAGCTATTAATCTAAATTATCAAGATTGGGGTCTTTAATAAGCTTTCTCAAAAGATCTCAAAGAACCTCTAGGTAAGCAAAGCAAGTAATCAACAGAAAATTTTTTTTTCTCTCTTAGAGACGCAAAGTAGGAGCCTGATGAATCAATTATGTCAGGTCAGTGCTGAAGGTCTGAGACTGCCATGCAGAGGGCGGAATGAAACAGTCAGCAGAGGAGAAGCAGGGGTCAGCTGAAGAAAGAAAGCTCTTCGTTCCTCTCCTCTCTGAGGAAGTCCCCCACCCCTTCCTCACTCCTCCTCTAGAAGGGGTCTAATGGTTTAGAGTTGAGGAATCTATTGGGGCCATCTTTATCAGGGGGCAATGGGGAAATGGGGCCACCGTGCATGGCATTCTTCTTGTAGTGCAAGGGAAGGGTTGACTCAGAGCCTGTTTTCTTGAAGCGAAACCATCACTTGCACTCTCTTCTCCAGTCTCTCTCAGTCAACCAGAGTGTGGTAAAATTCTGCTTCAGGATTTCAGGTACAGGAAGAAAAAAGGCCCTGGGGCTATGTGTTCCAGCCTGGCTTACCAGAGCATGCCTTGGACTTTGGGACAAGAGCCCAGCTCATAGTAAAGTGATAATCTGCTCCCGTGGGCTATTGTTCCTTGCTTGTATCTCTCTGATCCAGTTGGCTGTGGTCTGGGATAGGATTTACACATTCCTAGATCCTTTCACCGAATCCTTCTAAAAACATGCCCGTTGCAACACAATCCCTAAAATCCTTAATGGGGAAACTAAGGCCCAGTGGGAAACAGTAACCTGCCCAAGGTCACGTGGCAGTGAGTGGTAGCACTGTGGCTTGAAGTCAAGTTTCCTGGTTCCCAGTTTAGTATTCAAAAAATGAGTATAATAGTTACAATAAAATAGGCAGAATACAAAACACTCCCAACACTTGGAAATATAACTTTTAAAGTGCGGAGGCATACCATCCGCTTTTGTATGGAACTGAGGCCTCAGCCACGCTGTATTCTTTCCTTCCAAAGTCCTTCTCCGAAAAGCCTCCTTTTCTTAGCCAGATTCCCACCTAGGCAATTACATCCTGCTTATATAAACTGTCTTTCTGTCTCAATTGGACAGAGCACACTTCCATCTAATTTATCTTGCTCCCTTAATTGGCTTTGCAGGATTGCTATGTGAGCTTCCAATCGCTGCGCTTCCTCTCTGCACTGCAGGGTGTCCTTAGGGAGCCATTGAATAAATTACTTTTTTCAGTGTGCTAAATGGTGCCCTAGTGCCCTGAAAGAGTTAATTCACCTTAGAGGTGAGCAGTTATTCACCCAAGAACCAGGACTGTTACTGACCCAAAGGGGGCTGTAACAGTCTGGGCATATGGCCAATTAGCCGCACACTGGCTCAGCAGACATTTAGGAGGTAGATGCCCAACCATTGTTCATGCCCCACTGGAAGTGACTCAATGATGGGGAACTTGTGACTTGTTCAGTAGAATCCCAGGTTTCCCTGCGAGTAGAGGTTCGAAGTAGTTCTGCCTAAGGACGCCTATTTAGATTCACACCTGACTTCTTTGTCAGGGTGCCCTGTCCAATTGAGATGTAAAGACTGTTTTTGTTCTCAGCTGGCCCTAGGAACTCCTGAGTGTAGAAGCTGGCTCTGCAATGGCCCTGCCCAAACAAGCTATCATATTCCTCAAAGGGGCATCTCAGGGGTTCCAACTGTAGGAAAAAATTAGTAATTATAAGGTGTTACTTCATCCTCTAGGACTGTTCAATAGAAATATAATACGAACCACACAGTATAACTTTAAATTTTCTAGTATTCGTATTAAGAAAAGTAAAAATAAATAGATAAAACTAATTTTAATTGTATATTTTATTTAACCCAATAAATCCAAAATATTGTCATTTCAGCATGTAATAAATATTAAAATATTATTAATGAGATATTTTACATTCTTTGTGTTTGTACAAGTCTTTGAAATATGGTGTGTGTTTTACAGTTAAAGCATATCTCATTTTGATACTAGCCACATTTTAAGTGGTCAATGACCACATGTGGCTAGTGGCTGCCATATTAGACAGCACGGCTCTAGAGATCACCTAAGTTGGTCTAGCCTTGGAGAGGACCATATCTTCCTCAGCTCCCTGCCTGTTTGTTTGTTTTATTTTTCCAGGCAAATCCAAATGCCCTGAGCTTGTTCAATTATTTGTAAGTTTGGTCCTGCATCTTCAGAATGTTCTACAGACTTGACCTGTTTTTCACAAACATGTACATTATGAGACCTTTGTATGCTTTTTATACCCCAGAACCTCAATTGCTGAAATAAAGGCCAGACTGGAAAATTACAAAAATAGAGCTACTGCATTTCCAGAAATGTAGAAACTGTAAGAGGCAGAGAATCTGCTTTCCTTTTTTTTCCTGGAGGTGGAGGGCAGGTGAGAAATATTGGGAAAATTAACTAAAATGAAGTTCAACAGTTCCAGGAAACATTAAGAATCTACTATTAGCCAGGCCCTTATGGGCACAAAGATGATCAAACCATAATTATAGCAACTGAGAAGCTTGTAGTTTAGCAGAGGAGACTGTCCCAGAATGATTTGATATGATATAGAAGGGGTCAATGAGAGGTAAGCATAGACTCTATTTGAGCAAAGATGTGGTGTATAACCTAACCTGGGATATAGAGACACCTTCCTGGAGGAAGAGGGAATAAGAAAAGTAAAAGGTTGGATGCTCCAAAGAGTGGAACTGGAAGCAGAGCACCACCTGAGAACTAGAGCTTGTAAGTCATGCTGTGAGCTCAGACGTTTTTCTCTAAGTGATGGGAAGGCATTGGGAGTTTCTAAGAGAGTCACTCAATTATGTTTGTGTTTTGCATGGATTACCCTGCCTGCTTCATGGAGGATAGATGCAAGGGATGGAAGAGGGGGCATTGGGCTGGAGCACTAGAAAAGAGGCAAAGAGACAATGTTGGGGGCTGATGACAAGGGACTGATCAAGTGGAAGAGGCTAACCTAAGGCAATGGTTGACATACCCGAAGCATATCAGTAGGTCTGAGTTATCAGTTAGATCCAGCAGGTAAGATTCAAAGCAATTAGCAGAGATTTCAAAGAGAAAGTCAATTGAGATGTGAAGACAGTGAGTTGTGTTTTTGAAGAGCTTGAATGTGTTCTGCCTCCGCAACCTCACCGTGGTGTTTGCCGACAGGCAGTTAAATCCACAGGTCTGATGCTCACATGTGTAGATAGTAAGTAATGCCTGCTATTTACAGATCATTTAATGAGGTCAAGGACTCTACATTCGTAAGACCATTTAATGACCAGAATGACCTTATGAGGCATAAATTATTACGACCAATTTTACAGATGTAGGAGATCAGGCATAGCTGTCACAGTTAGTAAGTTAATCGGGTCACACAGTTAGGAGTCGGGATTTAAACTCCAGGCAGTCCGAGCCCACAGCCTCCAATCGTACTCAAAATTTTATCCATAGAGAAAAATTCATGAGTGGAGATGATATTGCCCAAGACGAAGAGGAAAAGAAATCAGGAGGTCAAGGACCAAACATTTTATCACTCGTTATAAATCTAAAAGTACATTGCTTTTCACAAATATTTAAATATATGATGAATAACTTATATGCTTACAAGTTTACCATGTTTGGTTTGAAAGCTTGAAAGAAGAGATTGTTAATAAATTATAACTTTGTCAATTAAATACATTTCCCTTCTAATAAGTTTTAGTTATAAAGTAAGGTATAATTAATTGCGATAATTTATTTTATATCCTTTTTGTAACAAACGGTTCTATTGTTGAGTATTTACAATATCTGGAATATCTTTATTCTTGCCAATTTATAAAGAAGCTACATTTTTAGAACAAAGGAAACTAATAATATACAACTAAAAAAGTAAAACTTAAGACAATTTTAAGACTTGATAACTTCCATAGTGTGAAGTGGACACAGAAGGCTATCACTGTCAGAAAAGAAACCTCTTCAACCCACTGTCTGCCACCAATCTCTCCACCCCACCTCCTGCCATTCTTGTCTTTTCAGTGGTAAGAAAATAAATGATGATGAAAAAATCAGTTACATGTAACTTTCCCATAGCATGATTGTCTATATCTATTTATTTTCATTTTCTGACAGTCACTTTCAGAGCTACATGCTTGGTGCCCCACTTGAACTTGAGCTTCGGAAACCCAGTGCTTTATAGCACCATGATCCCCACTCTCCCTTTCTGGCTCCAGTTTCTATTTTCTGTAGCAGGAGTCTATTTAGATACTGTCAGACACTGCTATGTAGATACAAAGCAACACACCACTTAGGACCCCAACGCTATCAGCCACCTGCCTAAGCGTTGATTGTCACCCCCTTACACTAATGCCACCCTCACCCACCTTAGATGGCCTGGCGAGAGCTCCTTTCACATCCATGACCTTTGGATATTGTAATTAGATGACTCTCAAGATCCAACTCTTACAGCCTGATTAGGCCTCTGAGAAATGTTCTCACATACTTCTGGCTTCCCTCTTTCAGTACCAGCCTGCCATGGATTCTCAACACAGCTCTTGGCAAAAGATGTTCATACTTTTAGTGTAATTTCATTGCAATTGCTTTCACTGTACAGGAACTATAATCACACAATATTGTGTCTATTATAGAAAATCTTCTTATTTGCAGGCATTTCAGAAAGTATTTTGAAGAAGTATATTCCAAGTGACAAAATAAAAGAATCTTTTCTATTTGCTTAAAACTCATAAAGCAAAATTTTCCTACTTATTTTTTTAGTAAAAAAGAAGAAGTGGCCTTAATAATTCAATGCTAGAATCTCTCCTAAAATTCAACAAAGTTATATTAAGTTGTTACAGGACTGATAACTACAAATGGAGTGATAGGTTAATCAGCTAGGCTTATTTAACACAATTGTCAAGGCTCTTTCTGGCTCTTTCTTTTTTCTTCTCAGTTCTGCCAATTAGCCGTCTCAGTAACTCATATCTAGTCTTAAGCAGATTTGGAATTTTTCTATTCATGAGTCTAGTCAGGTAGCTGCCCAAGTGACATTTTCTGAAGGAGCCCAGATCTAACAAACTACCTCATGTGTCAGGGTCCCAGTGCATCTGCAGTCACCATTAAGTAGCATTGGGCACAGAAACCTATGACTTACTTAGCTAATAGAGCTGTGATTCATTTGCACGAGCACCACATTTGTTTACCCCTCATTACAACTTATTGTCACCACAGCGAGAAGTAGAGTCTTCCATTTATTTTTAGGATGAACAAATATTTATTGAGTGATTATTGCCCATACTCCAGGTAATGTGCAGGCACTGAAGACATGCAAGAGAACATCACAACATAGACAAGGTCTCTGCCCTCAGTGAGTCTCTATTTTCACGTACACTGATGAGGTGGGAGAAGTATTGGACCGTGTATCAGTGTATAGGCTAGGTTATGCTACAGAAAAATACATCCCTTGAACTTAATGGCTTCTGAGAACAATGGCTTATCTCTCACTTTCACTTCTTGCCCTTTGCAGGTGAGCTGGGGCTCTGCTCCCCATCTCTTCACTGCGGGACTCAGGCTAATAGAGCAGCCACTATCTCAAATATTACTGGTCATTAGAGCCTAGAAAAAAATAACATAAAAAAAACACTCTAGAGGGTCTTGCACTAGTAATTCAGTGCTGTGGCCTTGAAAGGATACTTACTTTTGCGCCCAACTCAAGGACCAAAAGTAGTCATGTGAGCTTCCCTAACCACAAGGAGATGGACATGATTGGGAGGCAGAGAGCTAGAATATCGGAAAAGTTTTAATGGCTGCCAGAGACCTGCAGGTTCTGAGGTTGAGGAGGAGAAAAGTGGAAGCCTTCAGTGTGGAGAGCTGCCCAGGCCCCAGAGAACAACCCCCGTGGAGCTCTAGGCATCTAGGACGAAGCCTGAAAGTATAAGGTGCTGGAAAGGGGGGTAAAGGAGCAGAGGAAGAGGAAATTATGGTTATGGATTAGCCACCCTGTCTCAGTCACTCTCATTTATTTTATTAAGCAATTAAATTTAAGGCATTGAGGAGGAAACCCAAAATGTTTTGCAGCGAACAAGGAGCTAGAGGTATTCCAAAGGTAAACAATTTAGAGCAACCTGACTTAGCAACACGGTACCAGATATGACATGGTACTTGCAAACTGATAGCTGTGACTCCTAACTAGGTAAATACTTTCTCGAGGTTTACCTGAATATTCTAATGGAAATCTAAGGAGAAACTATAAGAATGTAACTCATAGGGCGGGCCCGGTGACTGAGGGGTTAAAGTTCCGCACTACACTTTGGTGGCCCAGGTTCACGGGTTCAGATCCTGGGTGAGGACCTACTCCACTCATCAGCCATGCTGTGGAGGCATGCCATATACGAAGTAGAGGAAGACTGGCACAGATGTTAGCTCAGGGGTTATCTTCCTCAAGCAGAAAAAGAAAAGAGGAGGATTGGCAATGGATGTTAGCTCAGGGCGAATCTTCCTCACAAAAAAGCTATGCTTTCACACCCACAGCTTTAATTCAGAAACATATTAGGACTTTGTGTGACTCTGTGTGACTTGCTTCCAGCCTTCTGACAATATTCTTCCTAGTTCCATTATACAAAGTGTTGAGAAGAGAGGCATACAGCTTGGAATGAGGCCAGCAAGAGCTCTAGATTTTCCTTCACTTTCCCTTTTTTCTCTTTTCACTCATTTTTCTTCCACACTTGGATTCCTAAATTACTTCTTCCTATGTCTCTCTGATACCTCCTTCTCCCTAACCCATCTGTTCATTCTTCTTCTGGTACTGAAAGGATAGAGCACTTTTTGAATTTTGCTTGCAGTAATATATTTCTTCATTTGGTGTTTTTCTTTTTATTTTCTTGAGATTTTTTACATGTATTGCTTTGTTATATCTTAGAATTAAATAATACAGTAGAAAGTTAAAAGACATGGGTGATGTTATGAAGTAAACACATTTTGGGGTAAAGCACTAGTATATCGATTGGTGTGTTAATATTCAGATAGCTCTAAGCATTTGGAAACAACTCCCCAAGGTAAGACATCAATTTCAGGCCAGGTTTCTTGGATTGGATATGAAAAAAACAAAGATGAATTCGGACGGTTTTACATTGTCACAGGAATGTCACATTGAAAACAAATAGGACTATATCATAGGATTCCTGAAATGGAATGAATCTTTGGAAGATAAAACAAAACTGCTTAGAATGCTGTGAAATTACATTTTTAGGGAAATTTGGAGGAGAGCATACAATTACACTCAATAATTGATTATCACAGGTAATTTTGGAGGGTGGATGGAAATAAAGTAGATTACAAACAACCTAAAACCATACGCAGTGCAAATAAATCCACAGTCAACTCTTCATTGCCTCGAAGTAGACAAGTCCGTTTGTAGATCAATTAAACATTGGATAAACTACAGCTGGGATCTGGGAACAATCTCATTTCCCAGTGTGGCTGAATAATTAGGTAATTATGAAATTAGAGTTGAAGGATGGCTCTCCAAGGTGTAGGAGCTGAGGAGCCAAACTTTGAGTAAGGCTGTTAATAGAGAAGATCAAGTGTGCCAGATTGCGTGACTCCAGCCCTGGAATCCTGTCCCCCAACCACTGGGGACTGATAATAGAGCTAATGCCCCAGGGCTTGATTACATGCCCCTGTAGGAGAAGTGACCTGATCCCAAATCTCTGCTGGCAACTTAACCATCTCCATCTGAAAACTGGCTAATCCACAAACTCATTACTCCATAGCCAGCTAAACCACCCTCAGATAACCAAGAATTAACTGGATTTGCATGTGTGTGTGTGTATATTTTAATACATAGTAATTAGAAACAAAAGGAACTATTTTCCATACTTGAAGGCCTAGAAATTCTACGTAGGATAAAATAGAATCATTTCTTGGTCCTTATCTTTTAATCCAGATGTAAAAATACATATAGTATTGAAAAGCATCCCTATTAATTGCTTTCTTTACTCCAAAGTTGAAAACTTTTAAGTCTTCTGAAACTGGTGGTTATTTTCTAAGTGAACAGAAATTTACTTTTCAGTGTAATTTTATCATTAATTGACTCAAATAACATGCATTGAGCACCTATTATACATCAAGTCAAAAAGCATCTACTATTAAAGAATATAATGGGTTATGGCTTTGTAATAAGAAACCTATATTCTTTTTTTTTTTCTCTAAAGATTGGCACCTGGGCTAACAGCTGTTGCCAATCTTTTTTTTTTTTTCCTGCTTTATCTCCCCAAACCCCCCATGTGCACAGCTGTACATCTTAGTTGCAGGTCCTTCCAGTTGTGGGATGTGGGACACCGCCTCAACGAGGCCTGAGGAGCGGTGCGATGTCCACGCCCAGGATCCGAACCCTGGGCCGCCACAGCGGAGCGCGTGAACTTAACCACTCAGCCACGGAGCCGGCCCGAAACCTATATTCTTAACACCAAGTATCTAGGACATTATAACCAAAAACTGACAAGTGCAACAAAAAGCATGTACTGCGCCTGTAGGACTTAGAATAAAAGCACTACAGGAGTAATGAATCAAGGGTTTATTTTCTAAAGCATAGAACTTGTTGTAAACACAGATTTTACAATAAAGGGCAATTTGATCAATATGACCAAATTTCAATCTTATTAAAATAGAGCTTTTCTATTTGTGATAAAACAGTGAACTAATTAGTAGTATCAGCCAGTACTTTTCAGTTTCCATCTCAGGCTGAACCTTCTCTCCTTCTCCTGGCTACCCCAAAGGGGATATCTTAATCTAGAACATGGGATGGAACAAACCGTGGCCTGTGAGCCAAATCCACACTCAAACTATGAATGGTTTTTGCATTTTTACAACATTATAAAAAACAAAGACTATGCATGTGACTGACAGAGTCTAGAATATTCATTAGCTAGCCCATTATAGAAAAAATTCACTGACCCCTAGTCTAGAATATTCCTAAACTCCAAATTAGTGCCTGCCTCCTTGTATCTCTGCCACAAGTCCTCTGTCTCCATCTCTCTTGCTAACTATGCTAGTTTGCGATTCCATTGCCTCTTGTCTAACGTGGTTCTCTGCTTCCAATCTCACCCTTCTCCAATGATCCACGGTAATGTCACCAGAATAATCTTTTAAAGAGCAAAAGTCACCATGTCCTTCTCAGTAAATCTTTTCTCGACATCCCACAACCACTACAACATACGTGCTTGCTTCCACTACTCCTTCCTCTTACACGGATGTCTATGCAGCACACTTCTACTAGTCCTTGCTCTTATGTGGATGTCTATGCAGCATACTTCTTGTAAAGGATTAACTTGCATATCACCTTTCCCACTAACCTAGGAGTTCCCTTGAGGGTAGATGCAGACACAACGTCTGCCACACAAAAGGTGTGTGTCAAAGACTAAGTGAGTGAATGGGTTTAATTCAGTGTTTTCTGAGTGTAGAAAAGATCCTAGGACCCTCGATGTCTTTGGAAGAGAAGAGGATAGGTATGTGCTACCAAGAGAATGGTTGGCAAAGGACAGTACAACTAGGAGAACTGAAAACCAACTTCTCATCTGCTTTTCAGCTAATGTCTCCTTTCATGAATGCATTTGAATATATAAAATTTTAAAAATGTTTAAATTATGCACAAGGCTAAACTGTGTACTTTACATGTTTTCACAGTTATTTTCACTTCATAAAGTTGGCATAGGTGTGAATATAGAACTGAAAATTGACAGAATGGGTGCATTTTTTGTGTGTGGAGAACAAGGATTAAAGGAAGGCAGGAAGACAGAAGGAAAAAAGGAAAGCCTACTGCTAGCTGCTTCCCTGCTTCTAATTTTTTCCCCCAGCTCCAGAGACAAGGCAGTTGCTTTGCCTTCTCAGCATCCCTTTTTATTAGCCAGGGTTGACCAATCTGTGCTACGATAGAATTTCACTCTGAAATCCCATGGCCTTAACATAAACAAAGCTTATTCTTTGCCCATGTTACATGCTCACTTTTGGTCGGCATGGGCTCTCCTCCACATGGTCACTCAGGGTTCCAGGCTGATGGTGGCCCCGCCGACCAGACTTGTACCATCTTGGATATGTGGTCTTCTTTTAAGAGAAGAAAGTACGTGAAGACCTTCTACCCTCCTCTTCTATGCTTCATCCCATTGCTCAGAGCTCCTCTCATGACCCTACCTAAGTGCAGGTCACTGGGAAATACAGTCTCTTGTCCCAAGAATGAGAGAAGAACCAGATCCTAGTAAACACTAGCAATGTCTACACACTCTTTCAGATAAACTAGTTGTCTTGACTAAGGCAAAACTCCCCAACTTGTAGTATAGAATTAGAATTTCTGTTTATTCAGTTTGAGGGAAGTTCTGCTCAGGGATTATTGATTTTACACACATTTGGCCAGCAATCCAATAAACTCTTGCTTTGGTTCCAGTCCCATCTTCCTATGCCTTTGGTTTATGTTGACATTTTTTTCCCTAAGCACTCAATTAACTAGTCAAGAAAATAGCAAATATTTACTCCTGGACTAAGTACCTTCTCTGATCTTCTAAACAATAGCTCTCTAGGAGTTCCTCAGTTCTCCTGATATCCCACTAGAACACTAGCCTGAAAATTAGAAATTAGAGAAATAGCTTAGGACCCTGAATACTTTTTTGTGTATGTGGTGAAGACTGAGGTATAAGACAGGGTGGAAATAGACTACTGGGAGATGGAAAACCATGAGATAGATCTCTATACTTCCTCGTTAGTATGAACGCAGGTGGCGAACCACCACTTCACATCCCAAAGGTTTTGTCAACCATCTTGGAGTCTTCCTTTTCCTTTCTTGGCTGCTCATTTTAACATAGTCCCACCTACAAATGTGGGGAAGGAGAAGGCCATGTCTTATCAATTGTTGCAGGCCTCCCAATCTCAAAGGATTGAGTGGAAAGACAACTTTTATCTGCGTGCTCCACTTTGGTGGCCTAGGGTTTTCATGGGTTCAGGTCCCAGGTGCAGACCTACTCCACTCATCAGCCGTGCTATGGAGGCATCCTGCATGCAAAGTGGAGAAGGATTGGCACAGATGTTAGCTCAGGGCTAATCTTCCTTACAAAAAATAAAAAAGAAAGACAACTTTTAAAATTTGTACCCCCATTCTTTGCCCAGATATCTGAAAACCTGAAAGTAGAATGCATATGTGTTGGGTAAGAGGAGATTATCACAGTTTATAACAGCCCAAGTTGAAAGCATACATAAGCATAATTTGTTAATCAGATGGACTCAGTTATTGTTCCTCCTTGGGACTATATGGTTAATTCAGTTCTTGCTTTGGCCAGATTTCTGGCTAATCACGCCTCCTGAAGAAAAAGAAATCAGAAGACCCTACCGGCTTTAAAAAAAGGAAAAGTAAGTGCTATCCCCATAGCCTAGTGGTTCAGTTTGGCGTGCTCTGCTTCTGCAGCCTGGGGTCGGTTCCCAGGCCACTTGTCAGTGGCCATGCTATGACGGCAGCCAACATACAAAATAGAGGAAGATTGGCAACAGAATAGCTCAGGGCAATCTTCTTCACCAAAAAAAAAAAAAAGGAAAAGTAAGAAAACAGGTGCGTAGAGACTTAGCAACACAACCTATTTTCTGGGAAGAAAAACAAGGCTTCCTGCCCCCTGAGAGGAGGAAGATCTTACATGAGTTAAGAGCATAATGCACTCCTAAGAAGCCCAGATGCCAGCCACCAAGCTAGTCTGCAGATGAAGACATTTTTCTCTGCTTGCCATATTTGCTTAGGGACATTTTCTCTTTCTTCTCTGCCACGTGTCTGGAGATGGACCTGGGATAATCTCCTCTTTGTGAAAGTCTCCCCAGTTACTCTGTCCTCCGCCACCTCTAGGGAGGGCTGCCAGGGAGATCACAGGATGCCTCATGTGTACATGTAGTTTGGCCCTCACTGTGTTGGCCTGCACAGCATGTTTCAAAAATTTGAGTTAATTGTTAATGTTTAAAATTCAGACTTCAGACAAAATTCAGAATACCTGACCACTCTGGTCATACTGGGACTGCATGCCCAGATGGGAACTCTTGGCTGGTGCTGAGTAGCAACTGCTCCCTTTAAAAGAGGCAAGAGCCCCTGCATACTCGAGTTTCTCTGCTCCACTTTGTCTTGCTAACAACGAGGCTGGGCATCTAATGTCAGATTTGTCTTCATGTTTTCCTTGGACTCCCAGCCTGTTTTACTTCATCATTTTTTCTGCCTGGCCCCTTTAGATATTTGAATTTGTAACCTCTGGCTAGTAGAACCAAGTCTTAGTCAAAGCATCAAAGATAGGGTATTTTTGGAAATATTTTACATGCCCTAGAAGGCCAAGATCCAGGTATCAGCTTAGAGAGAAATCTAGGAGATCACTTTCCTTGCCTCAAGCTTAGGCAAAAAGAATCCTGCAGGTCAACATGTGGTCTAGCCCAATGTGTCAAGGTATGCAGGAGTGTGGAATTAAGACCGAGCTACTGTGCATTTGACAAAAGAATTGCACATGTGTTATCTAATTTATTATGGCCTTTGGTGGCATGTAACAAATATGAACATAATCCAGAATGGTCGGTCTAACCAAAAATGGATTCTGTTGGCTCTATAATTGAAAAGTATAGGAGTCTGGTTTTAGGTATAGCTGGACCAGAAGCTCAAATGACACCATCAACATGAGACTTCTGTCTCTATCTTTTGGCTTAACTTCCTCTGACTCCATTCTCAGACAGCCACCCTGCCTCATGGTCACAAGATGGCTGCCAGCACTCCCAGGGCTACATCCTTTCAGATCCATGTCCAACAGGAGAGAGTACTGATCTTTGTCCTAGCATTCCAGCCAAAGCCTAAATACATCACATCAGCTCTGATTGGGGCAGATTCGTCTCAGTCTCTGTGGTCAGGGGAATGCTAATCAGGCACAGTGACAGGTCAGGTGCTCTACCAGAGAAGTAAAAGTGGCTTGAGGGGCAGTGTAATCCCCCAGATGGAAACCCAGCTATGGTCCCCAGGAGAGGAATGAGTGAATGATGGATAGATAGCATCAGTAGCTGATTTCAACTATCTCTGGGCAACTTGTTAAACAGCGAATTCTCACTGCTCGGATATTCTGATTCATGAGGTGTAGAGCTGGGCCCAGGAACCTTCTTATTTAACAAGATCCCCGGGGATTCTGGTGCAAGAAGTTATTAACTCAAACTTTGTGAAACACTTTGAGACTGCAGCATCTTACAACTAAAAATAAATCTATAATTATATGCTGGGAACTATATTAGGTATTTTACAGGCATTATTTCAAGTAATCCTTAAACAGCTCTATGGAAGTACGATCCTTATTATCCTTGCTTTTGGATGAGGAAGCAAAGCTTAGGAAGTTAATTTTCCCAATGACACATAGATAATAAGTGGCAGAGCCAGGATTCAAACCCACAACCATCTGGTTGTGAAGTTATTGTTGTTTCTACTCTGTCATAACGTCTGCATCCCTGCAGGTTTCTGTGCTCACCATAGATTGAAGGATGATTCATGACTCCAGGAGTCTGATCTTGCCATTCTTCGACAAGAAGAACAGACAACTTACTGATGTTCACCAATATGAGTCACTGCGTTAGGCGAAGTTATGTCAAACTTCAGTGTGTTGTTCCTACACTGCTGTATGCTATATGTGGCCTTCGGCAATTACATCAGCTTTCTGAGCTCAGTTTCCTTCTCTATAAAGGATTATTGATATTATTTCATAAGGTTGACATAGGAATTAAATGAATAAGTAAAAGTGCCAAGACCATCCCTGCCCTCAGTAAATATTGGGTATTTTTTTCCATCTGTGTGGTGAATCATAAACGATCAGATAACAATTTCTTTTCCTATCACTTTGATGCTGCTGCTGCTGATCTACTGAGAAGTTTCACTGTGGGCTCTCATTATGCTTGGCATGGATGCCAACCAATTCTGGCCAACCTGTAGGCTTTAGAACGTTTGTGATGCGCACGGCAGCTGGTATTTCAGCTTGAGACAAGTGCTCTGGCATAAGAAAGAGAAGAAAGAACAAATATTTATTAAGTGCCTATTATGCAGCAAGCATATTTCAGAAAATACTTTGCTAAGTTTTTCTTTTTTTCCATTTAGTAAGTGACATATCCCATTATATTAGTTTCAGGTGTACAAATAATGGTTCGACATTTGTATGCGTTGCAAAATGATCACCACAATGAGTCTAGTTAACATCCGTCACTATACATAGCTACGAATTATTTTCTTGTAATGAGAACTTTTAAGATCTAGTCTCTTAGCAACTTTCAAATATGAAATACAATATTATTAACTACAGTCACCATGCTGTGCATTACATCGCCATGACTTACTTTATAGCTGGAAGTTTGTACCTTTTGACCCCCTTCACTCATTTCGCCCATCCCCACCCCCCACCTCAGCAACCACCAATCCGTTCTCTATACCGGTGTGCTCAGTTTTTTGTTTTCTGGCTTTTTTTTTTTTTTAACTTGGTATTTCTTGTCTTTTTGATCATGGCCATTCTAACAGACATGAGGTGGCATCTCATTGTGGTTTTGATTTGCACTCCCCTAGTAATTAGTAGTTTTGAGCACCTTTTCATGTACCTGTTGGCCATCTGTATGTCTTCTTGGGAAAAATGTCTATTCAGGTCCTCTACCCATTTCTTAATCAGATTGTTTGGGTTTTTGCTACTGAGTTGCATGAGTGCTTTATATATTTTGGATATTAATCCCTTATCAGATATACGATTTGCAAATATTATCTCCCATTTTGTAGGTTGTCTTCTGGTTTTGTTGATGGTTTACTTTGCTGTGCAGAAGATTTTTACTTTGCTGTAGTCCCACTTGTTTATTTTTGCTTTTGGTGTCAAATCAAAAAAATTATCGCCAAGACCAAGGTCGAGGAGATTACCACTTATGTTTTCTTCTAGGAGATTTATGGTTTCAGGTCTTACATTTAAGTCTTTAATCCATCTTGAGTGAATTTTTGTGTATGGTGTAAGATAGAGGTTCAGTTTCATTCTTTTGCCTGTGACTGTCCAGTTTTCCCAGTACCGTCTATTGAAAAGACTACCCTTGCCTCATTGTTTGTTCTTGACTCCTTTGTCATAAATTGACCATATATGTGTGGGTTTATTTTTGGGCTCTCTATTCTGTTCCATTAACCTCTGTCTCTATTTTTATGCCAATACCATACTGTTTTGATTACTATAGCTTCACAATATGGTTTGAAATCAGGAGTGTGATGTCCCCATCTTTGTTCTTTCTCAAGACTGCTTTGGCTATTTGTGGTTTCATACAAATTTTAGGATTGTTTGTTCTATTTCTGTTAAAAATGGCATTGGAATTTTGATAGAGATTGCATTGAATCTGTAGATTGCTTTGGGTAGTATGAACATTTTAACAATATTAATTCTTCCAATCCATGAGCATGGAATATCTTTCCATTTATTTGTGTCTTCCTCAATTTCTTTCATCAGTGTTTTATAGTTTTCAGTGTATAGGTGTTTCACCTCCTTGGTTAAATTTATTCCTAGGTATTTTATTCTTTTTGATGCATTTGTAAATGGAATTATTTACTTAATTTTCTTCTGATAGTTCATTGCTAGTATATAGAAATGCAACTGATTTTTGTATACTGATTTTGTATCCTGCAACTTTATTGAATTTGTTGATTAGCTCTAACAGTTTTTTGGTGGCGTCTTTAGGGTTTTCTATATATAATATTATGTCATTTGCAAATAGTGACAGTTTTACTTCTTCCTTTTTGATTTGAATGCCTTTTATATCTACTTATTGCCTGGTGCGTTGGCTAGGACTTCTAATACTGTGCTGAATAAAAATGGTGAGAGTGAGCATCCTTGTCTTGTTCCTGATGTTAGAGAAAAAATTTTCAGGTTTTCACCGTTGAGTATGTTGTTAGCTGTGGGCTTGCCATATATGACCTTTATTATGTTGAGGTATGTTTCCTTTATACCCACCCATAAATCCATATTGAATTTTGTCAAATGCTTTTTCTGCATCTATTGATATGATCATATGATTTTTATCCTTCATTTCGTTAATGTAGTGTATCACATTGATTTGAGGACGTTGACCTACTTTGCTAAGTTTTAACAACAATGCTACATCACGTAGATGAGAACTCTGCAGTTTGGAGAAGTTGTTTGCTCAAGGTCACTCCCCCAGGCAGGTGGGGGATCCCAAATTTGAGCCCCATCTCATCCTAGTGACTCTGCAGCCTTTGGGGTTTTCCGCATGTGTTACTTCCTTGTGAAAGTGAAAGCCTCATCATCGATGTAAACTATTCACCTGGTGTTGCAAACTATTCACCTGACTCTACTTGCACAGACTTTATTAGTGAAAACTTTGGTTTACTTGGCATATTAATGCTCAAAACCAGAATGGAAAGAAATCGTCAAATATGAAGGAGCCATGGCAATTTTACTGATAAGCTTCACAACACTGGAGAAGTATTGGTTATGACAATAATAAATACATTTTCTTTTAAATACAGTCCTAGCTTGCCTTTTATTATTCTAGGATAGAAATTAGGAATTCAAACTAAATGAATGCTAATATAAGTTCTCTAACAAGGAAAATGTCACATGGTTTTGAATACATATCAAGTTGTTCTCTTCTCTTTTCCCTGAAAAGAGAAAAATCTTCTGAAATCCTCAGCTGAATTAGCTCAGGTTCTTATTAGAGAAATGGAATAAATTTGTGATGAAGATAGGGCTTTGCAAAGTTGCCTTTCTCATTTGCTTTGCATTCAGTTCCTTTAGAAGAATGGTGGAAAATTCAGTTGAATGGAGAAAAAAATACTGCAGTTCCAGAACTTGATCAGTTATCTAACAATATTAATGAACTGAATATATTTTCTCATGCAATCCATTTTATCTTTCCAAGTCAGTTATCATTGTTCTTTCTGAGGCTCAGGAAGAGATTTTTGGGTTTTTCTAAAACTTCCTAGAGTTGAAATACTCTATCCCTTCTCTCCATAGGCCATCAATATTCTGAAAATGACAGTAAATTTTATTTTCAACCTATAGAAGCCACTCTCATTATGTATCTGGAAGCAAAACCAACATTTTTTTCAAATAATGGATTTCAAATATTCATTCAAAAAATATTTCCATCATTATAAAATGCTAAGTGGCTAGAAGTAAGTTACACATTCTCGAAACGACTAGAAGTTACTTCCAAATTTTTAGCAAAGGTGTTATGGAATGGTACAAACAACATGAATGCTATGCTCTTTCTTCACAGCCCAATCTCAGATTTTGAGGAGTATGTATCCAACATAAATATATACATATATATATATTCCTCAAGTTCTTCTAAAAGTCAATATTTTTTCCCTGGAAATAGAATTATAAATGGCAATTGCATTCCCAGATTAGCCTAGAGAAGCCTAACCGTTAATACCCAGGATGTGAGTGCTGGAAGTGGGGAGGAGGCAGAAGAGGACAAGAATGATCCTCTCTCAGGCACAAACTTACCTTTATATAAAGCTGTTATTTAGGCAAAGATTTCCTTTGACATTCTTATTCTTTTTCCTCATCTCCTCAATCACACCCTAGCTCTCCTCTTTCCCGAGATCTAGAGCCTCTGTGCCCACATTCTGTCTCATGTGGAATCCTGCCTGGACTTGACCTGGACCTGAATAATTCTGGGCCCAGGAACTCACACACTTCAGAATGGTAATCTTTATTCTTCTAATTAGACTGATCTGTGGAATCGTATCTCTCCAAACTTCCTAAAATATATATCCACCTTAAATCTAAGGCACACTCTGATATAGTGGTTCTTCAATGTTATTATGCTTAAGATTCACTTGGAGAGACTGTCAAAAATGCAGATTTGCAGGATTCCGCCAGAGATGCTCTGATTCAGCAGGTCCAAAACAGAGTCCAGGAATTCACCATTTCAACAAAGACTACAAATGCTCTTGATGCAGTAGTTCAGCAAACTAAATTTTGAGAAAAACTATTTTTATTAATGAAAATAGGAAAATAAAATAAAACATTTTGATAGACTAGAGGAAGAAGTCTCTCTTCGATGCCCTCTCCATCTTGGCCCTCTCCGCCTCACCCTTGTCCTCTTTCTCTTGAGGATATGACACCAAGGCTTCCTAGCCTAGGACTCTGCCCCTGAATCGCTAAGTGGTCCCTACTTTATCTAAATTGTTCTTCTTTGTGTCTCTTTGAAATCAAATAGAGTACCCCCTTACTCCACTCCCATCACACATGTTTCTACTTTTGAGGGCTACTGTATCTGCAGTGAAAGAAGGTATTCTAGCGTTTGGAAAAAGAAATTGAAAATATGTGAAATAGTTGTTTAGTGAATTGTGTCTAAAAGGTATTCAAGTATTGTTTATGCTTTTGTAACAATTTTTGCAAGCTACAGTCTGCCTTAGACAACATTGTTCCCAATCTACCTGTACTGGGTTGAAGAGTTTCTCCCCAATTTCCATCTACCTGGAACCTCAGAATGAGACTTTTTTGGAAGTAAGGTCTTTGCAGATTTAATTAGTTAGGATGAGGTCATAGGTCTTACCGTATTAGAGTGGGCTCTAATACAATGACAAGTGTCCTTATAAGAAGAAAAAATAGAGACATAGAGACAAGACACAGACACAAAGGGAAAAGGCCATGTGACAATGGAGGTGGGGATGCATCTAGAGGGAAACGCTGGCATTCTTTGGAGCTAGGAGAGAGACGTGAGATGGAGTCTCCCTCAGAGTCTCTTCAAGGAATCAACCATGCTGACTCCTTTGCTTTGGACTTCTCTTCTCTAGAACTGTGAGAGAATAAATTTCTGTTGTTTTCAGCTCCCTAGTTTGTGGTCATTTGTTATGGTAGCCTTAGAAAACTAATATACTATCTTTTCAGTCCCTTATCCTCATCATCAACTTGGGGAGCAGCTACCACATCCTGTCTTTCTCTACCCACCCTCCTGGAAGCGCCTTCCCTTTCTTTCAGCCAGTCAAATCCAGGTAATCCCTCAAAAAGGACTCAAATAGTTCAAATAGGACTTTTTAATAAAACCGTCCCTTATCACCCTGCTCAAACTCAGATATTCAGATATTTCTCTGATTATCTACAGTAAGCATTATTTGAACAAACTGTTAATTACATAAACTCTTAGCATTATGACACTCTTTGTTGACTTGAACCATTAGTTGAATCATGTATTGTTATTTAAATGCTTTGCTTTTATATATTATCTTCTCAATGAGATTATAAATTGTGCAGTGAAGGATTAACTGTGAAAAAGCAAGGTTTGACCTTCGCACTTGATTCCTGGGAGGTAACCTCCAAACCCTTGGAATATCCTGCCTGATTAGAGTATCCTTGTTTACCTGGGGCCTTGGTCTATGCCTGACAATCTGCTCTAACCATGTAATGTATGGTGAGGGCCTTTGGCCACATGGCATCAGCTCAACCTCTGGAGAGACTAGAGATAAAGATAAGCCACATGGATGATGACTAAGCCACAATAAAAACTCTGGACTCCAAGGCTCAGGTGAGCTTCCCTGGTTGGCTAAATTTCCATGTGCATTTTCACACATTGTTGCTGGGAGACATAGGTACTATCCACCTGACTCCACTGGAAGAAGACAACTGGAAGCTCCAGAGCCTTGGTGACTCCTGAACCCTGCCCTATGCACCTCTTCCCTCTGCTGATTTTACTCTGTATCCTCTGGCTATAATAAACTGTAATCATGAATATAACTGCTACTGGAATTCTATGAGTCCTTCCGGTAAATTATCTAACTTGAGAGTGGTCTTGGGTACTCTCAACTTCCAATTTGTGTGAGAAGTAAGGGTAGACTTGGGGACTCCTGAGCTCTGCATATACTAATAAAGGAAAGGGATTGGGCAATGTCTTATTTATACATATATATAACCATAACACCTAACACAAAGTTTAGTACACATTATTGAATAATTATTTAATTCTAATAGCAATTTACTGTTTAATCTCTCGCCCAAACTCCACTACCATAGACCATTACATAAAGATGACTACTTAAATATGGAGCAATGAAGAGTGGAAAGAAAAAATTTTCTGAGCAAGTGTGCTAAGTGTAAGGAATTCTACATGATGACAACAATGATCATTTACTAAGAACATAGGAAGCACCAAGAATGGTGCTAGTCCTTTGCTTGCAATACCTCTTAATTCTGATAGTGACCATTGGAAGTATTGTTGTTAATTTTGCCTCCTTTACTGATGAGAAAACAGAAACCATTTAACAAATATGTATAACTAACCCACTAATATCGACTTTTTAAAAATCCTTGAATCCCTTATCTTTTTCTAGCTACCACGCTATTTCTCCAGGCTGCCTCACAGTCAATTTCACAGAAAAATTCCTCCAACAAGTTGACTACGTTCCTCATCTCCATTTCCTCACTTCTCACACATTCCTTCACCCACTTCAACTTACTTATCTCCACCTTTCAGCAGAATCGTTCTTGTCAAGGTCTACGAGTATCTTCACGTTGCCAAATCCAACAAAAGTGCCTCAGTTTTCATAATACTGATTCTCACAGTTTACTATGTCCTCCTTTTAAAAGTTTTTTCTCTTTTGATTTTTCTATGTTACTTGTTGATCCTAATTAGTCTCTTTTGATGACACCTGTTCCTTTACCTAAACAAACTTTTAAATGTTGGCATGACCCAGGGCTCCTTTCGGGGCCTTATTCTATCAATTGTCTCTTTAGGTGACCTCATTCCCTTGATTTGCAAACATCTATAAGCTGATGATGCCCAAATTTACAATACCAGCCCTGACTTCTCCCCTGCGCTCCAAGCTCAAAAATCTTTGTTTCCTCCTTTATGCCACTGGTCACACCGTCATGTGGAAGAGACTATAGATGTGGAAAAGGCTGAAGTTCACTCTCCTGGTGCTTCTATGTTTTCATAGCATCAAAGAAATCTTTGCTTTTCTTGCTCTAATCATCACCCAGGATATTTGTGTTCCACTGGAGTGGATAAGAAAATTGTGAGTCAGCACAATTGTTTTTTAATAATTAGGGAAATTTTCATGTACAACACATAAATGTACATGAGTAATATATTGGTATTTTATGCAACATTTTGTAATTTTTAAATATTTAGATCCAATTTAACTTTCTAAAAGTGTATGTGACAGCTAAACAAAGTCACCAGTTTTGATATTGATCTTAGAATAAAATCCAAACCCTTTTAGTTGTCTTCACCATTACCAAGTACAGCTCTTGCTCCCCACTCCCCAACCCATATTCTAGGCACACGGCCCTTCTGTTCCTTGAATGTTATTTCCTACTCAGGACATTGGTACATACATGCTTTTCCCTCTGCCTGGCATACACTTTTTTTCCCTGATCCTGCACAGCTGACTTCCTCTCAATCTTCAAGTCTCAACTCAAATGTCATCCCCTCATCAAGGCTTTTCCTGACCCCTCCCCAACTGAAGTAGGAGCCCCCACTTACTCTGTATCACATGACTGTGCTTACTTCCTTTACAGAAATTACCACAATCTGTAATATTTTCAATTGTCTGCCCATGTCCCGCCCTCTTCCATTACTATTAGAATGTAAGCTTGAGACAAGTAGGTTTCTTGTCAGCCTTACTCACTACTGTACCTCAGCACCACAGCTGGCCCTCACAATTACTTTGTTCCATTAATTTGTTTTACTAAGCACTTGTGCCAGGATTTGAGTTGAACTTGACTCCAGAGCCCAAGCTCTTAAATACTCTGCTTGACTAACATTTCACCTGAAGCACGTGACAGTAGACAGTGAAGGATGACAACGGTTGGCATCAGTCAAGAAAGATTTCTTGCAGAAGATGTGAATGATTTGGTTATAGGCAAAAACTTAAAGGAGAACATTACAGAACAGGTGAACATGTAAAAGTGGAAATAAGCTGGATTTACGGAAAATATCAAGGAAATATATATATTTAATTTTAAATAATATTTAACATATTATATAATTAATATTGCTATATTATATTAATTAAATAAATTATACACACACACACACACACACACACACAATGGGCAAAGCTACAACCTTCAAACTCAAGTTGAACTTAAATCCAAAAGTTGTTTAAAATAAAAAACCCAGTAACTAGGAATCTTCCCCTTTATTCATGTTTGTTTTGAGCTATTCCATAATATTCAGGATTACTGATACCTGGTAGAAAGAGTAGGTGTGGGGGCCAGCCCTGTGGCCAAGTAGCTAAGTTTCTGTGCCTTCTGCTTCGGCAGCCCAGGGTTCACAGGTGCAGACCTACTCCACTCATCTGCCATGCTATGGAAGCAACCCACATACAAAAGAGAGGAAGATTGGCACAGATGTTAGCTCAGGGCTAATCTTCCTCACAAAAGAAAAAAAAGAAAGAGCAGTGGGAATTGGGGGCAAGGGTACGGTCAAAGATTGAACAAATAAAATGTTTTCACTTTAAATCCAATCAGTCTCTGAAACATTGTAGCTTATATATTTTCATCTTGTTTCCAAGAATATTCCACTTTCGTTTTGAAGTCTGGTGTTGTTAAATAGGAAAGCCTAATTAATATATAGAAGAAAGTATTATTCACCTCACTCAAATGCTTAGAAAAATATACTTAGCTGTACAACCCATGATTCACAAATGAAGCTGAGAGCCAGCGACAGGCTACAACTCCCACTCAGAGATAATGAAGCATGAAATGGTACTGTAGAATTAAAATTACACTGAAAGAAAGTGCCCTTCCAAAACTCAAGCAAAGAAATAGTGTTGAAATATTGAATAAAATTACATAGAGTACGCTTTACACAGGTTATTAGCCGATAAATAGCATGTTGTTTGTAGGAGTTATTTTCTTTTCACTTTATGTGTCTTTGCTTTTCCTGAATGTTGCAATATTTCCTAATAATTTCTTGTGGGAACAATTTATTGATATGTTTGATTTAAAATCATTTTCAGAAAGAAATGCATCTGGGCCCGGAGTTTTATTAAATCAAGTAGCTATTGTGGTCAAATTCTAAATGTACATTCCTTTGAGTTCCCCTCCTAAGACATTTCAGATCTCTCTGCTTCTTGAATTGTCATATGTTTTTGTTGTTTGAATTTGTTTATTTACTATCCTATCAATAACCTGAAAACTTCAACTGTTCCTTAAATTTTTCCAGATATCGAAGAAATTTGTTCATGATCCAACACGTAAATAACTTATGTATACCAGGCTCAAAGGAGTTCTTCATGGCTCTCTGATCGTGTTACTTAAGAAAGAAAGAAGAAAAGTATCTTTATTCCAATATTTGATTTAACTCCCAGGTATGTCATATTATGCTTGCAAACTAATTTTATTCTTATTCTACTTGATTTTGCTGTTGTAATCATAGAAAAATTACATATACCCATTCATGAATTTTGCTGATTTAAAAAAATTTGCATAAGAATAATACATTTTGTGTAGTAGGATATAAAAAATTAATAGCGATTTTATTTTTCTCCCTAAATAACAGGAAATGTTTCCAATTATTTTTTAGAGCAGGACATTTGGTACAGATTATGTTGCTATAGCAACTTTAGAACAGGTTTAATTTGGGCCACAGTGAGTGCACCCACTTGTTTTAAATTCCTCATTCAGTCTAGTCTGGTATTTATATGAAGAGCTGCATTTATAAACACTGCAGCAGAAGTACCTAAGTGGAAAGTTGTCGAGGGATACTGTGCCTCAAATCTCCACTTGCATTCATGGCATTTATTAAGAGCGTTTATCATGGTACCAAGAGCTATAATATTTATTAAGAAAAAAATTAAAACTTTCTCTAATTTTACTCAAGATTAAAAGCTTTGAAAATCATGGGGCTGGCCCGGTGGCATGGTGGTTCAGTTCATGTGCTATGCTTCAGCAGCTGGGGGTTCACAGGTTCGTATCCCAGGCATGGACCTACACATCACTGATCAAGCCATGCTGTGGCAGCATCCCACATAACGAAAATGAAGGAAGATTGGCACAAATGTTAGCTCAGCAACAATCTTCCTCAAGCAAAAAGAGGAAGATTGGCAACAGATGTTAGCTCAGGACCAAACTTCCTCAGCAAAAACAAACAAACAAAAAAACTTTGAAAATCAATTTAACCTTAACAGATCTCTAAAAGTATTTTGACCCTAAAACAAACTTTACTTTCTAGTGTTAAGCCTCACAAAAGTCTTGGAAATGAGATATTTATTGTGTTTGCCTGAAGAAAGATATTTTCGCGTATTCTGCAGTAGCTTATTTCTACTGTAATGATAGCATGTACCTGAAAGAATCTTGCCAGTGTTTACACATATTTGGGATTAAGATGGTTTCAGATGAGGATACATGGGGTTTCCCAGTTCTAGGAAAGCATGTCAAATATGTACTAGTCTTCAGGTTTTAATCTCATAAAGGCTAAAATCTTTAACTTATTATTCCAGCTAAGATTCAACCTCTGTTACAATTGAGGTACTGTCTTATCTTCACACCCTTTTACCTCTGCCTAGAATTTATTTCCTGTCCCCTTATGTTAGGATTCAACTCAGAAGTTAGGTCCTCTACCCAACCTTCCCTGATTTGTACTGCGGAGTCACCCTCTTCTCTAGAATATTGGGTCTGGACTGGGCTCTGCTATTTCACATACCTATTTGCATATTTCCCATTTCTAGACAGAGAGTTCCATGAGGAATACCTGCTTAAACTTTGTGCCTTCTTTCCCCCAAACCAAAACAAATTGAACAAACATTTGTTTTAATGAATCAATGCATAGCTACTGACCACCTGCCGTGAACCGTAATGAGTGTTAAGGATTTAACTGGGTTCATTTGGAGCACTAGGACATATGCACATCCTGAAATGATACGAAAAATACAAGGCAATAAATTCATCCATAAAATGGATAAAATCAACATAAAATAAGCCATATAAGAGTTTAAAAGACAGTCAACTAGGGAGATCAGAGAAGGTTTTAAGGAAACAGGAAGATTTGAGCTAAATAGTAAGTCTAATTGGGAATTGGGCAAGTAGCCAAAGAGTATGGAAGGTTTTTTCTGAGACAAGCAAAAGCAAAAAGCAGTGGAAACAGGATAATCAATCCAGGGACTGTGAATACACAAATGTGGCTGGCTCTAAAGCTATCTGAAGAAGAGAGATTCTTTATATTCCAGAAGAGTGGCTTTTAAAGAAATGACTGTGGAAATTATATAGACACGTTTTAAATTATACACTACAGAGTTCCAGTGTCCAGACCTAGAATTTGTTCTGATATTTATTATTAACTATTACTTCCCCCCCGGGACATTTTTAGAATAACAACAAACAAAAGAGTCATGACCAAGTAAAATAGGAAATAACAAATTCTTTCTCAAATCTACTATTTCTTGATAAGACAGTAGTTAATAGACATTTCACACAAGACAGAAATGCAATGAAACAGTATAATTTAGGAAAAGGTAAATTTAGTTATCGCCTCTGCCCTGAGCAACTAGTTCCATACTTTTAATTTCAATTTTTTAATCTCTTCATTGACATGACAAAAATACCTAAAACAGAAGCAAAAAATAACTGTTTACATAAAGAAGAATTGAGCTAATGATAGAGAAAAGATTCGAAGATATCCCCATGATTCAAGAAATATAGCAAAGGGAGGTTCTTATACTTTGCATTATATAACTACTATAGCAGGAAAATAAATTTTCTAGAATAAAAAGAATAAGCTATTGACATTTTTTATCTAAAGTAGTCATTATATATGCTCAAAAGTAGTAGAAAACAGGTGAAATTTAAAAGAAATCGTTTAAAGGAAACAGTGTGGGAGGCTGTAAATCTAATTTAATGAGAGGTCAAGACATGCAACTTTGTATAAAAGACTGATTCTGAGGAGAAACATTAAATAAACATTACATGAGAGTCAACTATTACAGCAAATAAAGATTGGATTTCAAAAACAGTAAGGAACACAGGTGTAGGTGTGACAAATGCAACTAATGTAAAATCCTAATGTTTAACCTTTAAATTCATGATCTAGGAGGCTGAAACACACTATGCTGGGTATGAAAAGCATAAACAAAATAGCATAAAAAATCAAGCACCAAATTATCAAAATATTATGATTCAGGATCAAAAATTGCTAGTCTATTACCACAATAAGAAAAATAAAAGGTAGGGAGCTTGGTTTTAATAACATGATATTAAACCAATTATGAGAAGTAAAGTCAATATAAAATGGGATGGGTAATTCTATACTCTTGCCTCCCAATAGCATTGAGGCTTAATGAGATGACAACACAGTGTTGTTTGATACAAAAGGTAGGTGATGAAGCTTCAATGGAAAAGTGTTTTATTAATGAGGAAATATGTTTTGTTTGAACATTAAAAATTCTAAGCTTGGAATTTCCCATACTAGAGCCCCAGGAAAATAGTCTTGCTATTTTAGAGGCTTACATTGCTGTTTCAAAAAATAATCACAGGCCAGGATTCTCTCTAACCTATATAAAGCAAATAAGTAATAGTCAGTTTGGGTTTTTTTTTTTTTTTTGTAAGTCTATGGAGAATAGACACTGTCTCATCTTTCTGAACAGTATCCATTGTCTCACATCTCTTTGCATCATTAATTAGAGTCCTAGCTTTGTTTAACGATAAAATTAGAATGTGATGTGTAGAAAATATGACAATAGTATAATACATATGAATCACTTACCATACTCCAGGCACTGGGCTATACATGTTCAATGTTGACATATGAAGCATGCTCGTTACAATACCTCACATGATTCTCAGTGTGATTGCGCTATTTATTGATTCATTGTCTCAGCTCCAAATTTACCCTTTTTTTCCTGTTCTGAAAAAATAGAGCTGAATCCTGCAAATATTTTTCCCTGGCAAAGTGGCACCAGGTTAAGCTTTGTCAGTAGAAGGTGTCGGGGGGCCGTGAAGGGCAAGGGAAGCTCCCCTGCTGGGTCTGGAGTGCTCCCCTTGCCAGGCTCCAGGAGTGAGCACACCTTCTCCAGCGCCTGGCTCCAGCTAGCAGCACAAGTGGCCAGAAGTTTTCCCCAGCACCCCATCATTCAGACAGCTGGACAGTGAAGTGACACAGGAAGGACCTGCCCATGGACGGCTTTCCAGGGACCTTCTTGGGCCACTCTGCAGCCAGCAAATCCCCCTGGTTCTCCCCTGGGTGCTCTCTCTCAGCCCTCAGGTAGTGGCTGCTCCTTAGAACTGCCTTTGCTGCATTCTGTGGCCATCTCTTTACTTCTGACTAGCCAATCTTCTGCTCCCTCCAAGCCCCTGTTAAAACTAATAAGCCTTTATATTAAACTTACTCTATTCAAGTCTGTGAGGCTTCTGTCTTCTGCTTTGGAGCCTGACTGGCACAGTGCCTGTGAGGTAGCAATTAGTAAGCCCATTTTATTGAGAAAGTAACTTTTCCAATATCATGTAGCTGATAAATGGAAGAATGGGATTTGAGCCTTGTTTTTTCCTAACTTCACAGCTCAAGTCCTCAACTATTTATGACCAGGTATAATTAAAATTAGCTCCACCTTTTATTCTTAGAAGTGTCCCAGTTTGTTTGATAAATTACATGGCCACCCTAATTATATTAGACATTTCTCATTTTGCTTAAACCAGCAGTTCTCAAGCCTTTTACCTCATGACACAAATGAGAATAAAAGTCACATGCATGTCACATTCTCTGTCCAGTTCCTTTAACTCCTTTCTCTCACACTCTAGAAAGCACATGCCAAGAAAGATCCAGGAGATGTCAATATGGAGATAACCTTGAATCAACTCTAATTTGTTATGAAGGCAAATCTTCCATGTATTGTGGTACTTTGTCTGCCTTCAGTAATTAATTACTTATGATACCTTACGGCTGATTGAGACACTATATGTGCTGAAAAAAACAGTTGTTCTAATCCATTCACTAAGGAAATATCCTCATATGTAAGCAAAAGCTTCTCAATTGCTTTATATAGTGTGCAATTTATTATGTACAATATAACATACAAATTTTTAATATCAACATATGCTTTATTAATATACAAAGTGTATTGCTTTATTAATATACGTTAAAAAGTGATTATTCCAAGGGTGCAAAGTTACATCTCAAGCAGGACAATTGCTTTGATGCTTTATCACTATCCTCAATATTAACTTTTTACATGTAAATAACTCAGAGTGGGGACTCTAGATAGCAAAGACACACACAAAACTGTATGCCTCACCAAGAATATCCTACAGCAAATTAAAAGAAATGTGATGGGACCCTGCCTTTACATCTTCAGATAAGCTATTAAACATTTTCCCAGTAAGCCAGGAATAAAGGTTCCTTATTAATATGCTAAGAATTTCCAAAGCATTCCTATGGTTATAAAATGCAGTTTATTCTAGCTTTACACCTGATGACAAGGATTTGAACTCCACTGAAATTGTACGTCCCCCCACTCCAAGGTTTAGAAACCAGAAGATTCAGGAGAGAGATTGGATGTGTGGTAATTTGGGAGGACAGCAGTGGTACATCGTAGTTGCTCAATAATTAAATCAATGTTTTGGGTGGATAGATGAATACTGTTCCTTCATACAAGCATTGTCTGCAGTTACCCAATGTGCTTACCTCAATACTGTGTGGCCTAAGCATCTAAAATGGGCAAGGCATTGACAATCGCAGACTCCCATTTGGAGGTGGAGAAGCACTTGGAGAATCCAACCTTGTCACCTTAAGGATTGTGTACCCCATGTGTTTGAGTGGGGATAAAAAGACTGACATTGGGCCTTGCTTCACCAAGAGTCTATCCTCGGACTAGCAACTATGACCCATCACTCTTCAAGGCTTTGCCACCGGGCTTCTCGACAGAGCTTTGGCTTCCATGAGCCACCGCATCTGCTGCATACTAGTGAGATCTGCCTCCCTTAAGATATTTAATATCTGTCATAGAGGCACCAGATGCCTGACAGCAAAAGAATACTAATGAATGCTGTAGAAGCAGCTTCAGGAAAGATTATGGAAATGTTTACAGAAGGCTTAAAACGGATGTTATGTTAACTGTTCACGTGGGTTTTGTTTGATTGCTTCTACAAATAAGATATCGTTGTTTATGTCATTATTTCGTATTATCTGGTGATTTGGATTCTTGCCAGATATTCCAGATATTCTCTACTCTTTCCTAGAATCACAGAACAGTTGATAGATTGACTATTACCTGGATGTTTAGCAGTGTATCTCCAGTTCTCAAGCTGCAGCTCTCAGCTGGGATATTCATTTGAAAAATACTTTGTACGTTTCAACTTAGTAGCTGTTTGTGCATATTAAATTGTGAGAGTTTACTTCTGTTGTTATGCAATCTCGTTTTAGTAATATGTGTTTTTGAACACAGGACCATAATATTCTCATAATAAAAATAAATATGCATGCAGTGACAATACATTATATGTACCTTTTAGAGTTGTTTCCAATAGAATGTTTGTTCGTAAAGATCTTTGCATATTTAGAGCCATTATTTCTCCAAATTATAATCAACAATTTTTAAAGAGAAAATTGGAAATCCATACTATGGATTGTATACAGAATAATAAACTTAACATCATAACAAGAGCTACTGCATTTATCAAAGGCAGTTGGAAAGTATTCAAATAAAACCTTAGCTGGATTTGATTTTTTAAAAACAGCTACATGCCTTTTATTCCTCTAAATTAATTGATATCTTCTTGATTATAAAAGCAATAGGACTAGGAAAATCAGTTCTATGTGCTTCTCTTCTGCCACACTTTTACTGAGATGACAAGAGAGTAACCTCCAGGCCCAGATTTGATCCCTCAGCCTGGTGCTTAGGCAGTACCAGTTTTTGTTTGTTAGATTATTTCAGTGTCAAAGCCATGCCTGCGTGCTCCAAGCATTTCAGCTAGTAGTAAGGTACAGAGAGAGGATGAAGGAAAATTTTTATTTAAAGAGCATAATATCAGTAACACACATATGGGGTCAGGGAATCAGGTATGAATACCTAAGCTGTTAAAGAGAGTGAAAAAAGCAACAAGCAATTGTTAAATCGTAAACTTTCCATAATTACCAGTCCCTCTGCCTTGGCTATAACAGGCAAAATATTCTGCATCCCATTATATATCCTGCGATCCATCCCATCCCCCATGAGACAGAGATTAATGCTGCAATACCAAAGAAGGAAAATGTGATTACACTAGATTTTATTGTAATACCATTATCGATTTTTTGCCAGAACAATGTAGGATGCGTAGTGCTTTACTTCAGTAAGTTTTTATTTTGCTACATTTCTCCCTAGAGATTTGAGAACCTATATGTCTATAAAACTGCAACCTTGAGTCTGCAATTGGAAAGCCTGTCTGTTGTTCTAAAGTTTCCTTTAATCTGACTATACAGGTAGGCATAAATTATCATAATAATAGAATGTATACACTTAGTACTATAAATTTTCCATCACTGGGCTCCTGTCTTGAGTGTACCTTAATATTTAAGGTGTGTCTAGACACACTGAGATTTTTCCTCCATCTTAGTCATTTTTATTCATGTGATGAAATGGATTCTGCAGTATTATAGATCTCAAACTTACCCCAAAATTAATGATGCCAGCCTTCCTTGCACCACTCTCTTTAAAATAGAAAACATATTTCAGTTAGTCTTATTGAAATAAAGCAAAAATGTTTTCAACACTTTAGAGCTTTCTGTCTTCCCATCATTGATTACCATTTAAAAGATACATTTCCCTCTCATATTTGTGCTTCTTCCTTTGCCAGTAATAATATTTTCTTAATACAGTCAAACTTCATGATAAATTATTACTTACTGTGTGGATTTCAGATGTCTTCTGAAATCTTACATTTTCTGTAACAGGGAAATTTTGTTAACACAAGTGTTATTCCTTGCCCACTCTTCTATTCTCTCCCTTCACTCTCTCCCTAGGCCACTCCATCTATGCTCAGGGCTTTATATACTACCTATATGGGCAGAGTTTCCAAGTTTGTGTCTCTAGCTCAAATCTCTTCTCTGAGTTCGGACTCCTGCAGTCAACTGTCCAGTTAACATTAGATGTCTCAAAGGCATCCCACGCGTCACACATCCAAAGTGAAGTTCTTGGTTTCCCTTCAAACCTGCTCCTCCTCCTCTTCAACATTTCAATAAATGTTGTCAGTCTCCACCCAGCTGCTTATGCCAGAAAGCTAGGGATTACCCTTCTCCTCATTCCCCACATCCTGTCCTTCATCAAGTTCCCATGGTCTGTTCTGCAAATATATTCTGAATCCATCCACGCCACTCCATATCCACTTCCACTATCCCTGCCCTAGCCACCACCTAGAGCCTCACACTTGCTCTCCCAGTGTCTGTTTATGGTCCTCTTACCCGTTCCCCACATAGGAAGCAAAATATTCCTTTAAAATACAATTTAGACCATGTCACATCCAAATTTCACTTAGAATAAAATGGAAAACCCTTGATGTTATATTTCAGATCAAATCTAAACTTCTTTCTCTGGTTTGTGAAGCCTGGCCCCTGATGACTTCGACAATATTACTTCCTGTTGTCTCCCCTCTGCCAGATACACACCAGCCGCACTTCATCTCCCACCTCAGGGGCTGTGAATGTGCTGTTCACCTGCTATGAATGCTCTTCCTTCTGCTTTTTAGATTCCTGGCTCCTTTTCACCTGGCTCCAGGCCTCGGGTTAATTATCACCTGCCTAGAAGGGTTTTCTTCCTGACCACCCTATTTAAGAATGATCCCCCTGTATCACCACCATTAGTTTCTTTCACAGCACCCCTTCTGTTTTCTTCATAACGCCTTCAAAAATCCATAATTATTGAATTAATTTATTTACTTTGAGTTGCCCATCTTTATCTCTAGGCTAAAAGTTCAGTTAGGGCAGGGATATTGTCTATCTTGTTTGTCTTTACAGCCCCAGAGTCTAACACAGTGTCAGTCACATATGAAACAATAAACAGACAGACTGATGTTTTCCTGGATCATCACTTAACATAGTCTTGTCTATCACTGCTCATTCACTTCTGGCCCCATCATCTGCTTTACTTCCTTTATTCAAAGTAAACATTTAAAAGTTATTTCAATTTCTATCACCTATCACTGTCAACTTATAATTGAAAAATAACCTTTAAGTTGTTATTATTTCACTAATCTTCTAAGTATTTTCTTCTATAACTTAGCTCATTTCTTCACATACCAAGTATGTTGGTTTGTGTTCAGCAACAAATGGCCACAAAATATCAGTGGCTTAATAGAGTGAAAGTTTGTTTCTACTCTTGCCTGTAACCCAGGCACATCAGCGAGGTCTCCGCTCCACATAGTCATTCGGGGATGTGAAGAGACGGGCAGAGGTCTCACTACCTTGGAGCTGCATGGTGCTTCATTGTGCCTCCTCGGTTTTTGTGGAAGGATAAGAGTGACATTAGAAACCGCACATACTGGACCCAGCCCCATGGCCAAGTGGTCAAGTTAGCATGCTTTGCTTTGGCAGGCCCAGGTACGCCGGTTCAGATCCTGGGCATGGACATACACACTGTTCATCAGGCCATGCTGTGGCTGCATCCCACATAGAAGAACTAGAAGGACTTACAACTAGGATATACAATTATGTGCTGCAGCCCTTTGGGGAGAAGTAGAGGAAAAAATAAATAAATACTATCTTAAATGTAATTTGTCCTTTCAATCTGACAAAAATATGTATGCATAAACATATAAAAGAAAAAAGTTCCAATGGATTCCCATTGCTCTGTAGACCAACTTTTCACTGTAACTGTCTGTCTTTCCTCACTTAGTAATGTCTTGTCCGCTCTACTCTTTCAAAAATAAATCTTTATTTGTGCTAAAGACTTGGCTTGTATTAGCAGTGGAAATCTGAAAAATATATAATCTCTGACTTCAAGAAATGCATATAATGAGGGAAGGCTGACTTGTAAATGGTTAAGAACAGTGTGATAATGCTTGCACTAAAAATATCCACAAGAGCTCTTGGAACGAAGAAGAGAGATAGGAAAGGTTTCATAGAAGCCACAACATTTGATGAGAATCTTATAGAATTGTATAGGAGGGAGCAGGGAGAGGGGAATTCAGTATAAGTCATTGGACCAAGTTCCAGAAGTGTGTTTGTGCCCAACTGTATTGCAAACCAACAAATCTCATGCACATATCTTTAGTCAGGCCAGTCATTCTTCCTGGGGAGCACTCCAAAGAAATCTTGGCAGCCCTGATGAGAAGTTCCTTAGGGGTAGAAAACAGTTAGAGGTGCTCTAAAAGAGAGCACAGCATGTACGAAGTCCCAGGAAAATGAAAGAGCATGGTGTATATCAAATTGACAAATACCAAAAGTTTGCCCTTACACTCTGTTGGTAAGGGTGTGAGTAGATAGACTTCTGACACTCTGCTAGTAAGAAGGCAAAAACTACAACGCCTATAGAGAAGAATTTGCAACCTCTAGCAAAATTGCATACACATTGTTGATTGACCCAACAATTCCCTTTCTATCCCAAAATTGACACTGGCAAAAACGTGAAAAGACATCATGTACAAAACTATTGATTACAGTGCTATTTTTAAAACCAAAAATATAGAAACAATACTTTCAATTAACAGGGACTGGCTGAATAAACTATGATCCATATCTGCAGTATAGACTTTGCACCTTTAAAAGGAATGGGGACTATCTTTATCTACTCCTATGGAAGATCTCCAGCATATATTCAAGTCAAAAAGCAAAGTGAGGAAGAGTGAGCATAGTATGCTGCCATTTATCTAGGCAATGAGTGACACGACTATTTATATTATATAAATTGAACATTTGAAGTTGCCATTTTTAGATTAAAAAGCAGTCAAATGTCAAATTGATGTTGTTCTCTTTAATGTATATGCATTACCCTGTATTTTTAAAAGTGAAAAGTAGAATGTAAAATGGTGTCTTAAAGACAGAATGACATATTCCCCAGATTTGCCCTAGACAGTCCCAGTTTACACTGGTTTCCAAGGGGTAACTATTAATAGAACCCCTTTTCACTCTTGAAAGTGTCCCAATTTAGACCAAAATTTTTTGGTCATGTAGGGGGTATGGAGGAAGAAAAAAGGTGGAGAGGACACATGGGAATGAAGAAATGAGGGTGGAAAGAGCATAGATAGAAATTTGACTTCTTTGAACATTGTTTTGTCAATTTAACATTGAAAACATAAATACTTTAAATCAAAAGTTAAATGAAATAAATGTCTAAATGTGTTGTTGATACTGTTGATATTATTCTGATAGCTTTGTGTGTAGGGCAGAAGAAAGCAAATGAATAATTATATTGATGTCATTAAGAACCAGGATTTTAGCATAGGAGAAAAGATGGTACAGGTATAAGATCAACAGGTTCAGTAAATATTCAATAGCTCTCAATTTGAATTCAAGTTTTCAGTATGAACTCAGAATGTGTTACATCTTTTAAAAAATATTTTCTCAGAGCAACTATAGATTCACAACAAAACTGAGAGGAAAATACAGAGATTTCCTATATGCTCTCTTCCCTCACACATGCACAGCCCCACTATTAGCAACATCACTCACCAGAGTGGACTGTTTGTTACAGTTGATGAACCCATACTGACAAATCATAATCACCCCAAATCGATAGATTACATTAGGGTTTACTCTTGCTGTTATACATTCTATGGGTTTGGACAAATATACAATGACATCGATCCATGATTATAATATCATATAGAGTATTTTCACTACTCTAAATATCCTCTGTTCTCTCCCCATTCATCTTATGCCTGTCAACCACTGATCTTTTCACTGGCTCCATAGTTTTGCCATTTCCAGAGAGTCAAATAGTTGGAATCATACAGTATATGGCCTTCTCAAATTGGCTTCTTTCACATAGCAACATGCATTGAAGATCCCTGCATGTCTTTTCATGGCTTGATAGCTCATTTATTTTTAGTGCTGTATAATATTCCACTGTCTGGATGTACCACTGTTTATTTACCACTCACCTACTGAAGGGCATCTTGATTGCTTCTAAGTTTTGGCAATTATAAATAAAATTGCTAGAAATATCTGTGTGCAGGTTTTTGTGTGGACATGTTTTCAACTCCTTTGGGTAAATACCAAGGAGTGCCATTGCTGGATCATATGATAAGAATATGTTTAGTTTTGTAAGAAGTCACCAAACTGTCTTCAAAAGTAGCTGTATCATTTTCTATTCCAACCAGCAGTGATATCTCATTGTTGTTTTAATTTGCATTTCCCTGATGACAGATAATGTATAACATCTTTTCCTATGCTTATTTGCCATTTGTGTTTCTTCTTTGGCGAGGTGTCTGTTAAGATCTTTGGATCATTTTTTAACTGGATCGTTCATTTTCTTATTGTTGAGTTTTAAGAGTTCTTTTCATATTTTGATAATAATCCTTTATCAGGTGTATCTTTTGTAAATAGTTTCTCCAGTCTGTGGCTAATATTCTCATTCTCTTAATATTATCTTTTGCAGAGCAAAAATTTTTAATTTTAGTGAAGTCTCACTTTTCAATTATTTCTTTCATTGATCGTGCCTTTGATGTTGTATCTAAAAAGCTGTTCATTGCATGACCTAAAACTTTCAGTACATTGTTGAAAAGTAGTAGTGAGAGGGAACATCCTTGCCTTGTGCATGATCTTAGTGGGAAAACTATTCTGTCATCATTAAATGCAATGTTAAATGTGGGGGTTTTTTGAAGATAGTGTATCAGGTTGAGAAAGTTCTCCAGTATTCCTGGTTTACTGATAGTCTCTATCGTAAATGGGTCAAATGCTTTTCCTGCATCTGTTAATATGATTACGTGATTTTCTTTTTTAATCTGTTGATGTGATGGGTTACATTAATTGATGTTCAAATGTTGAAGCAGCCTTGTGCACCTGAGATAAAACCCACTTGGTTGTGGTGTATAATTCTTTTTATACTTTTGGGGATTTGAGTTGCTAATATTTTGTTCAGGATTTTTGCCTGTGTGCCCATGAGAGATATTGCTTTGTAGTTTTTTTTCTTATAATATCTTTGTCTGATTTTTGCATTAGCTGGTCTCATGGAATAAGTTAGAAAGTATTCCCTTTGCTTCTATCTTCTGAAAGAGATTGTAGACAATTGGCATAATTTATTTTTTAAATGTTTGGTGGAATTCACCAGTGAACCACTGTCCCTGGTGCTTTATCTTTTGGAAGACTGTTAATTGATGATTCAATTTCTTTAATAGATATAGGCCTATTTAGACAGTCTATTTCTTCTTGTGTGAGTTTTGGTAATTTTTATCTTTCAAGGAATTGGTCCATTTCACCTAGGTTATCAAATCTGTTAGCACAGAGTTGTTCATAGTATTCCTTTATTATCTTTTTAATGTTCGTGAGACCTGTAGTGATGTTCACTCTTTCATTTCTGATATTAGTAATTTGTCTCCTCTCTCTTTTTTGTTAGTTGATCTGGCTAGAGGCTTATTAATGTTATTGATCTTTTCAAAGAGCCAGTTTTTTGTTTTATTGATTTTCTCTACTGATTTCCTCTTTTCAATCTCATTGATTTTTTGCTCTAATTATTATTTCTTTTCTTCTGCTTACTTTGAGTTTAGTTTACTCTTCTTTTTCTAGTTTCCTGATGTTATATCTTGAAAATGAACAAACAAAAAACATATTTCCTAGCTCTGTACATTTAAAAGACCTAGAAATAATGACCAATTCTGTAGCACTGAGCATCCCTACTGTCCACATTGTGGTTGCTGCCATGAATTCTTCCTTAAAAATGCCAACGATCCTTAGAGAAATAGAGGCCTCCAGGTCCAGGATAGGAAAAGTCCAAGAAAGCCTGGATTGCTTGTTATACCAGAAAGCAAAGAAGCTATCAATGACTACTAGAGTCTAGTAGAAGGATTCAGAAGGCAACTTGAATAGCCACCCACTGGCAAATGGGGGTGGAAAGAGGGGAATCATGCATTTAACCTGCCTTTCTTTAATTAACTGTACCTCAGGGTAAACAATTACTTCATGTTGGAAAGCTTCTTTTTATGGAAATGTTCCTACTAATAAATAAAGGAGGGTTTTAGAATTAGGATATTACTATTTTGCAGTTCTTAATTAACTAATGGACAATGGTCATCAACAGCTAAGATTACACAAGGAATTGCAATCATTTATCATATCTCCTGAGGATGTACAAAACGTCACCCTCTGAAGTAGTCTGATAATGCATTTAGACTTAATAATCAATACACAGGAAACACAGGGGACACCACAGGGAGGCAACCAGCACATTCCAGACAGTGGGAAATTGTATAAGAAAATTACCTGGGTTTTTGAATGAACAAATGTAAGAAAAAAAACAGAGAGAGAGATGGAATATAGATTTAAAGACACTTAAGAGACATGTCAAACAGTTGCAATGTATGTACTTTTTTGTATCTTGATTCAGACAAACAAAATATACAGAATAAAAAATACAGTCACTTATAAGATAAACCAGAGAAATCTGAATACTAGCTGGATACTGAATTATGTTCATTTTTCAATTTGTGATAATGATATTTTGGTTACTGTTTTTTAAGAGCACATTTTCCATTACCCAAAGAATGCAAGCACTCTAAATAACCTCCTCTGTGTGGCTATCTAACGAAATGACTACTTTTCTTAAATTACTCTAAAATAACACTGCTTCTGGAAGGCTTTATCAACTAACACCACAGCTTCAAACATTCAGTGCAATCTGATCTTCATAAGACACTTGATAGTTATATCATATAACTATGGTTAACGTCCTTTATGAACAAACAAGCAAACAAACAAAATCATCAGAAACTCTGTTGGTATTTCCTAGAGGTCAAAAGAAGTAATTTTTTCTTCCATGGAGCACACGTCTCTTGGCCTTGCTCCGTTTTCTCCTCTGAAGTATCCCATCTCCACCGAGGGACCCAGAAAGGCTAACAACAAAAACCAAAGGTTTAATTCTGGGATGGCTGTGAGCAGTGGATGTTGTGGTGTCACCTTGCAAATAATGACCAGAGAAAAATCCAGAATATCTGAGGGTAGTTGGACCAGATTGCCAATTGGAATATAAGAAAGTCAGTTTACATACCAGAATGGGGTGGTTACAAACAGGAGGAAAGTTGGAACAGGTGTTGGGAAACTAAGTTTAGCTGAGTAATAAGAATGGAATCCAGGTTAAAGATAGAGTCAGGAGAAACAGATGGAACGAGAGTTGAGCAGTAAGCAATGTTGAATAACCAGAACAGGCACAGCATCAGAAGAAAAACTAAGAAATAGAAATCAATTCTCTGAAGAAGCCACAGAGACCAGAATCTTACAGGCTTGTAAAAGAAATTTCCTGGAGGCACAGGGTAATTTTTGAAGCATTGGCCAGAAACTTTTATTCAAAACTTTACTTGCCTTAAGAGAACTTTCGTTCTGAATGGCCAGTAAATTATACATTTTTTTTACTACACACAATTATACATTATTCATTATACATGTTGGCTGTGCAAAAACTTAATATTGCCATATCATGGAGTTTAGGTAAGGATTAAACAAAATTAGGTATTTAGAGCACATAGCACAGGGCTCCCTACAGGTTTCCTTCAATACAGTAACAACTTAACTAATGTTGAAGGGAGATTGTGTACGTAAATTACATCTTATTGAAGGAGGTCACTAAATCCTGTCGTTTTTACCCCTTTAAGGTCTTTAAACTTATCCTTCCTTGACATCTGTGCTGACACGACCTTAGTGTAAGCCAGTGGTTCTCAAAGTGTAATCCAGGGATCCCTGAGGATGCCCAAGATTCTTTCAAGGGGTCTGTGAGGTCAAAACAATTTCATAATAATATTGTTGTTATTTGTCTATTTCAATCTCACTGTCTCCCAAATGTTTAGCTGAATTTGCCAGAAACTACAAGAATGTGATGACATCATTACTCTGATGACTAATAGAATATGAATTTATATGCTCTTGTGCTTTAAAATTCCCTCACTTTTTGTTTATAATACGGTAAGGATCAGTAGACAGAACCCACATAACCATAAGCTCTTTGAAGTCCTCATGATTTTTAAGAGTGTTAAGGGTCTGAAAACCAAAAAGACTGAGAACTGCTGCTTTGAGCCATCCTGTGTTGCCTTAACTTTCACAGCTGCCTCCTAATCTATCCCCACCTCTTTCTAATGTCTCCAAAGTGCTCATTCAAAAGTGCAAATCTGATTGCATTGCATCTCTGTTTAAAATTTTTATATCTCATAACGTATAAGATGGAGAAGTGGCAGAGCACAGTGGAACAAACAAGGGAGCCTTAGGTTTCACTTAGGGCTGAATTCAAATTCCATGGATGGCAGACTCGGCTCATTGCCCTCCAGTAACCATTTCCCTTTCATCATTTTTCTAATAAATCTCCTGAGCTTTAGCTTAACACATGGCGTTACCACTAGAAATTACTCCCTTGAAGATGAGTGTGGTCATATGATGGGCATTGGGAGGTGAATAGAAGTGATATATATGTGCAACTTCTGGGTCAAGGTGTCCAAAAAAAGAAGCTGGTTTCCTTCCACTGATTTCCTCTTTCCTACAAGCTTCTAAGGGGGCTACTGGGTGCTGAGCCAGCTTCAGCCATGTGGATGAAGACCAGACTTACCTTTCATATTGTCTGCCCAAGTCTCTATTGTATCATGGACAAAAACAACCTCTGTCTTGAGTTAATTTTGACCAAGCAGGCAAAAACTTGGGCTTACCCTCAACCAAATGCCTGCATGACCTGAACCCCTGAGGTACATTTGTATAACAGGCTCTTTCTACATAAAAATTTTTATCTTCCTTCACTGGGTTCCCATTAACCTGAGCATGGTCTGAATAATCGTTTACTTTTCATTTATTCTTTTATTTAATATTAATAAAGTATGCTGGGCACTGTGCACAATAAGTATAGCAGTATTTAGTCAGCATTCAATACATCCATTAACACCATGGGATCCAAAATGAAGAAAACAGTGTCCTGGTAGTCAAACAGGGCAAAGTCACACTTGATGAGGTCCTGCTACTTGTGGACAAACCCAGAAACAATGTGACTGGGCTCATGGCTGTTGATCCTCAACAAGTGATAGGGTTCCAAACTTATTAGAGGGGGATAACTAAGAGGAAAGTGGGACACTAGTTCTTTGCTCAGTACATGAAGTGCAAAGTGGAGTTTGTGCAAAGGGGTACCTGTGTGTGACTAAAATAAAAAGTGAGCACATCTTTCATCAAGCCTGGGCCGTTCTAGAATCCAGAGCAAGATTGAATGTGCAAGGAGGAGATGAATGATCCGAGCTCATCAAGAGCTGAGGAGGCCAAATAAGAAGAAACTCTTCTGCAGTAACAGGAGATACGTGGGGGTTGTTGGAATTATACCTTTCATACACATATTTTCCAAATGAAAAGGGTACCTGTTTTCCTATCCCATTTTGTTTAAAATAGAATGTGGCCCATCTGGGGGATTTACAGTGTTATTATTACACTTTTACTGAAAATAATTTCAAATGTTATATTGTTTTTAGGTCAAGCCATACGAAATTGCTGCTTTGTGGATCAAATGTGAAGCTAAAGACTCACAGGACTGTAGAAAGATAGGCAGAGTGAAGGCCAGGAAGGCCTCCTTTGGGAAATCTGGATATGCAAGAATTGCAGGTAAGCCACCGCCAAAGGTCTTAGATATATGCAGCTTCGAAGCGGCTGATACTCAGGAGGATATCCAAAGGCTGAAGGTAAAATCTGACCCCTACCATCTACCAAATGCTCGCTCTAAAGCTAAAGGAAAATGGCTTTTCCTTCTCTTCTTCCCTACAAATCTCAGGCAAGTGCCTCTTATTGATAGTTTCTAACTAGCATCCTGCTGGCAAGGAAGTCTGGGGAGTATAGCTTCTAGGTTTTAAACACTGTGGAACGGTGGGAAACCCAGAAGAACTTGAGTCTATGTTAGTGTCATTTTTACTAATTAGATTATACATAGAGTTTCTGGAGTAGAATAAATAAGAGTCCAAAGCAGAAAGAGAAGGTAGAGGAGCTGTGTGTCAACTCAGACTCTCTCAAGGGCTCCGTCTCCTCCAGCTCGTTCTCTGTTGTCAATAAACAGAGATACTGCTAAGACTCAGACCCCAGATGGGGGCGTGTGCGTGTGTGTGTGTGTGTGCGTGCATGAGCATGTGTGTACTTCCTGTAGGATCCACAAAAGAAAGACTTTCAAAGTCATTTTTCTATTATTCTCTACACCTCCTTCATTCAAGGAATAAAAGTCACATCTACAATTTTTAAATTGAGGGAGTTAGAATTGTTTGAAAGTATATAACACATTAACTGAGAAAGAAAAATATCTGGGATTCTAGGCTATGACATTAAATACATACTTTAGTCATTAATGTCCATTTAAAATAGTAACTGATGGGTTATTGCTAATGAAAATATAATTTTCCATTTGGGAATTATGCCCCCAGATTCGCTATTTCGACTTTTCAGATTGATTATTTAAGAAACTGGTGGCAGGTCCAAGCCATGGGGCTTTCACTGCAATTACATCTGATTCTTGGACATTATATTAGTTCTGGACTATTAGTATAATAATGGCTACCAATGTACTTTTCACTTGTATTTTCCTAATAGCATCTATCTATGGAAGGCACCTAATTTGTCATAATGGAAAGTTGGTGTTTTTATGATACATTTAAAAAGGGTAATTCCTTATGACTTGACCACAATAGTTCATGCTGGGAAATTGTCTCATTTTTTTTCAATATGTCAATGTTAATCCATTTTGCAATCTGTTTAAGCCTGGTTTGGTGGTCAGTCATTAAAGCCATAATAGTAAATGTCTCACCCATTGTCCTTTAGAATACATATATATCAACATAAATATACATATATTATAGAGAGACATAAATTTGAGGAGAATTATCTGTGAGGATAGTTTAGTGTTTCTTGGAATTACAGAATTGTTTATATTGACATTTGATATAATTTTCAAGATTTAAAAAAAGAGAGATGAGTAAAATTACTTGGGAGAAATACCAATGTATAGCTCTCTTCAGATTACGTACTTTCTTTTTCTTTTTTCCTGGATCTAAATATTCAGGCCTATTGTAGAATGTATATTTTAAAATGAAAATTCAAACCACATTTAGTCCTGTTACCTAGAAACACCACCATTTAAAAAACCTATCTTTTCTTTTTTTTTTTTTCATTTATCGGTGTGTAGAAGTAGATATGTACATTGTGGGTGTGCAAATGTGAGTAAAAATTTGTGTGTTTTCTGTAAGAATTCGAATTAGGCACATACTGTCTTTTATTTGCCATTTAAATATAGGCGACCTCATCAACATTTAATGTTGGGAGGTGATATCTGAGGGGCGAATGCTTTTTACTGCTTTTTGTAGATAATCTAAAAGTTTTATAAATCTAGGATTTTCTTGATATGGGTGAATTATATCAATAGGTTTTCAAAGGTTAGGCCAGCCTTGAATCCTTGGGAAAAACCCCATTTGGCCATGGGCTATTGTATCTTTTAGATATTTCTGAATTCTGTTTGCTAATATTTTGATGAGGATTTTTGTGTCTATATTTATGAGGGACATTGGTCTATAGTTTTGCTTTGTTTTGTTTTTGTACTGTCTTCATCTAATTTGGCATAAGGTTAGTTAAAACTGACCTTATCAAACAAGTTGGGAAGTGTTCCCTACTCTTCTGTATTCTGAAAGATGTAGTGTAGAATTCATGTTAATTCTTCTTTAAATGTTTAGTAGCATTTTTTTAGTGAAATCATTTTGTTCTGGAGATATCTTATTCAGGAGCTTTTAAACTATGAATTCAATTTCTTTGATGCTTATATGGCTATTCAGATTCTTTTGACTTGGTTGAATTTTGGCAGTTTATGGTTTTCAAGGAATTGGCACATTGCTTGAAGGTTGTTGAATTAAGGAACATAAAATTGTTCATATTATTCCCTTATTATCTTTTTAATGGCTGCAGGATGCTGTAGTGATTTTTTTTAATCAGGTAAATTTTACAAAAGGAAAATGCACAGATCTAAACAGCAAAGTTTGATAAGTTTTGACAAATATATAGCAAAATACCATTGCCCAAATCCAAATGAAGACTATTTTCCCACTCTTGAAAGTCCTCTTGACTTCTTTTTCAGTCAATAATTAGCATCTCTAAGGAAACTATTGCCATGATTTCTATCATTCTAAAACAGGGGTTGGCAAACTACTCCTCAGGCAAGTTAAATCTGGCCCGCTACTTGTTTGCGTAAATAAGATTTTATTGGGACAAAGTCACATCCATATTTTAGTGTATTGTGTACTGCTCCTTTCATGCTATGAGGACAAAGTTGAGTACTTGAGACCGGGGCATTATGGCCGCACCGTGGAAGTTGGTCTTTTCTGGATTTTTCAGTATTCTTGCAGAGTCGCAGCCTCCTGAACAATGGAAACTGACATGCCATAAAAAAGGAGAATGCCTCCTTTTGTCCCCTAGAAATTTGCTCTTCACATTTGAAGAGTATGTGTTTACATTCCAGAGGGAGATGAAACTGGAGTCATTTGATTTCACTTCAAAAGATTGTAAAATAGAGACCATCCATCCTCTTTTCTCCCCAGTGAAGCTTTATTTACGTTGAGGACATAAGATTCATGTCCTTCTCTCAGGAGTGGAGGGCAGCTATATAGCCGTTCCCCTAGAAACTTCCAGAGTCGTAATTCTGGGGTTCCTCTCCTGTGGTATGAAAATTTCCTTTTTGTATTGTAGGCCTAAACTTCTGGCTTTCATCACATTCTCCTGAAAGGAGAAAAATGGAGTGGGGAACCTACGCAGCGATTTTTTAAGTAATAATAGTCTGCTTTTGATCTAGAAACTTCGCGTTTGCTTTCAGAACAAAACAAATGAATACAGATACTAAAAACTTATCACCACAAAGCCTAAAATATTCATCATCTGGCCCTTTACAGGAAAAGTTTGCCAACTCCGTTCTAGAGTAGTATTACTCTTCTTGAACTGAAATTCATGGAATTAAAAGTTTACACTCTCTCTGGTTTCTTTTGTTTTAGAGATATATCCATATTGTTGTGTGTAGCAACAGTTATTCTTTTAATTTCTAAGTAAACTCTATTATGTGACTATTCCACAATTTGGTTATTCATTGTCTGTTGATGAACATTAGAGCTGTTTTCAGCTTTTGGTTATTATAGACAGTTATTATGAACATTCTTGTACAACTCTTGTAGACATATGCTTTCATTTTTCTTGGGTATAATTTCTGAGTCATAGGAAAGATATATGCTTAACTTTATTGAAAAATCTCATTTGGGAGCTGGCCTGGTGGTGTAGCGTTTAAGTTCTTGCACTCCGCTTCAGCAGCCCGGTATTCGCAGGTTTGGACCCTGAGCGCGGACCTAGAGCTGCTCGTCAAGCCACACCGTGGCAGCGTCCCAAATAAAATAGAGGAAGATTGGCACAGATGTTAGCTCAGAGGCGATCTTCCTCACACACACACACAAATCTCATTTGCCAAAATTGTTTTTTACACCATTACTGTCAATGTATTAGAATCGTAGTTGATCCAAATTTTTATCAATATTTAGTATGATCAGTCTTTTTGATCTGAGCCATTCTATGGGTGTGAAGTGGTATCCTCCTAGATTTTAATTACATTTTTCTGATTACTAATGATGTTGGGCTCCTTTTTCTGTGCTTATTAACCGTTCATATGTCTTTTTGAAGTGTCAAAGTGTCTACTGTTTGTCTTTTTAAGTTTTATTTTCAACAGTTCACTTTATATTTTGGATGAAAGTCATACATCAGACATGTGTACTGTGAATATTTCCTCCCAGTCTGGGACTTGCCTTTTCATTTTCTTAAGAGTATGTTTTTATGAGAAGTTTTTGCTTTTGATAAAGTCTTATTTCTCAAGTTATTATTTTGTGTTTAATGATTTCTGTGCCCTAAAATATCTTTGCTTACTCTACAGTCAGGAAGATACCCTCTTATGTTTTCTTCCATAAGCTATAACCTTAGATTTTACATTTAGGTCTATGAGCTACTTAGAATTAACTTTTTTTAAAAAAAAAAAGATTGGCACCTGACATCTCTTGCCAACCTTCCTTTTTTTCCTTGCTTCTTCTCCCCAAACCCCCCAGTACATAGCTGTATAGTGTAGTTGTGAGTGCCTCTGGTTGTGCTATGTGGGACGCCGCCTCAGCATGGCCTGATGAGCGGTGCCATGTCAGCGCCCGGGATCCAAACAGGCAAAACCCTGGGCTGCCGAAGCGAAGCACGGGAACTTAACCACTCGGCCACGGGGCCAGCCCCTGAATTAACTTTTATGTATGGCGTTAGGAACGGTGTCAAAGTTGTTTTCGTTTTCCTATAGAACACCCAGTTTTTCCAGCAACAATTTGTTGAAGATGGTTTCCTTACCTGCTTTAATTTCTTTGGTACCTTTATTGAAATTCGGTTTGCCATATGTGGATGAATCCATTTCTGAACTCTCCATTCTGTCTGCTGATTTGTTTGTCTATTCTTATGCTAATGCCACACTAATTCAATGTTTGTCGCTTTATTGTATATCTCAAAAGTAAGTTGTCTTCTAACTATTTTTCCTCTTCAAGATTTTCTTGGCTATTATAGTTCTTTTGCATTTCCATGTGAATTTTAGAATCATCTTGTCTACTTCTACAAAATAGTTTGCCAGGATTTTGATTGACTTTCTAGATAAATTTGGGGATAATTAACATTCAAAAATTACTGAGCTTTTTCAGCCAAGGGTCATAATATACCCTTTCAATTATTTAGATATTCTTTAATTTCTCTAAGAAACATTTGGCAGTTTTCAGTGTACAAGTCCAGTAAACCTTTCATTAAATTTATTCCATAAGAGTTTGATGGGGATTTTTTTTAATACTTTTTTTTAAAATCTGCCATTGGTCTTTGCTAGAATGTAAAGACACTGTTTATTTTTGTAAATGGACCTTGTCTCATACAACCTTACTAAACTCACTTATTAGATCTAATAGTTTACTTATAGATTCACCTGGGTTTTCTCTGTACGTAATCATATCTTCTACAAATAAAGACAGTTTTATTTCATCCCTTCCAGACAAAACACATTTGCAGGCTGGATTCATCTCACAGGTCACCAAGTTGACTCCTTGAGGAGTCTAAACTTTTCAACGTGCAAGTGAAAAAACTGAGGTCCAAGAAATGACACACTTAGTTAGTGCTTCTCTGAGCCTCGAACATCATCCTCTGATTTGTAGGCCAGGAGTCTTTCTGTGACAAAACCGCCATTATGAGTATAAGACAACTTTCAGAGTAAATGTGCTCCTTCTATTCCTGGGAAGATAAGTTTAGCCAACTTTCCAAAGCGGCTCCAGTCCTAGGATGCCTCTTAGTGGTGTCTGCTCCTCTATACTGGAAAGCTGTAAAAAGGGTGACTTTCCTAAATTCTTGTAAATATTTTTCTTTATTTTTAGAATTCAAAGAGAATCCTGAAATATCTGTAGGTATCGGTCTCTTGCTTCTGTCTCAAATTAGCAGATAGCTTTCAATCCACATTCACAAATCTTATTTTAGCCCAAGAACTTTTCTTGGCTTGGTTTTAATTTTTATTAATTTTCCTCTGGTTATTCCTCTGGATTTTAGTTCTTACTAACTACTTCTAGCCGTTCATTCAAAAATATTCAGTCTATATATTCCTGGCACTGTAGTAGCTCCTGGATTATAAAGTGTCCAAAAAAAAAAAAAAAGGTCCATTTCCTACCCTTATGATACTTGAAGTTGAGTGAGGGGACTGCTATTCAGTTTTGTGCATGGCTCAAATTCTCAATTTCTAAACTACAGCTCAGAGAATAGGGAATAAATAAAATATTGCCCCTCTCCCCAACACTTTTTTTCCAAGCAGGGGACTCTGCTGGGTCATACAGGCAAATATAGGCTTGCCATTAATTTCATGTTTAGTGGATCTTATCCCAAATTCCATTAACGGCATATCAGACAGCATCGAGTTTTAATATTACTGAGAGTTTTCATCTCTTTTTGATGGGAAATCAGGAGATGTGTCAAAACCTATAAGACAGGCATTATTTAAAGACAGAATTTTAAATTGTTTTAATACAATTCATTTTTCTGAATATTATTCCTAATTTCTAATGCTTTCTGATGTCTTTTGTTAGATTTATTTTAAGTTGCCTGGAAATGAACATCTTATTGTTCAAACCAGTAATTCTTTCTGAACGACTTTGTAATGTACTGCTTTTTTTTTTTCCCTCCCCAAATCCCCAGTACGTAGTTGTATACTCTAGTTGTAGGTCTTTCTAGTTCCTCGATGTGGGCCACCGCAGCACGGCTTGATGAGCGGTGCTAGGTCCAGGCCCAGGATCCGACCCCGCAAACCGCCGGCCCCCGACGCAGAGCACATGAACTTAACTACTCGGCCACAGGGCCAGCCCCATGGAATGTACTGCTTTTTAAAATAGTATATTCTTCTATAACTATTACTATCATTATTTCTAAAATGTATTCCTTGTTTTGAATCAAAAACAATGACTCCATAGAGGAGCTCGTCCAAACTGACAAGTTATCTGCACAAGAGATTAATTATAGAAATCAGAAGAAAAATTCTTTACACAAAGTCACGGAGCGTCTGATTTTTGCTAACTCCCTTCAGTGGAGTACCCATTTTCTGTGGATAAGTTTTATACTCATTTTTTTAAGGCAGAAAATACTTGCTGCTTCTATAGATAACTTTGAACTCTAGGTGAAAATGATCTGTGCGTCAATTTCAAGTCTTTTTTTGGCAGCTTCCTCTTCATTTTGGTACCAAAATGGATATATTATTAGCAGAAGAATTATATGCAGATTACTGCATGTAGTGCCATTTATTCTTTTTCAGATTACACGTTTATTCCTCCGTTCGGAATCATTTACATTATAAATGTTCAGGAAAGAATAATTCAGGAAGGAATTATTAATTTGCTTTTATTCTAAGCAGCAAAATTCTCTGTCCTATTGCTATCTCACTGCTTTACCTACGCCTGACCTTGACCTCATCAGCAGGGATGAAAATGTAAAAGGAATTTCCTCTGTCGAAGAAGTCTGACCTGCAGTTCTGGAAGATCATTTAGTAAGAGTAGAGCATTATTTTGTATTTTAGTTAGCAGGAGAAAAAAATGAGAGAGAATAGTTTAATGCTAAAGATTACTGTTTCTGAGATTCTGCTCTCAGCAGAAGAACAGATAACCTATTTCAGAATTTAAAGAAAGAACTTATCAGTTACATACCCCTCTCCCAGCCCAAAGCAAACTTACGGTTTTTCAGTTTCTCTACCTACTAATTCTTTCTGCTAATTGGTTTCTGATTCACCTGAAGAGAAGAAGCATAATCTAATGCACTGTTTCTTAGCCAATGAGTTTCGATGTTTGCGTATGTTGAGAAAGAATTGATGTCTCAAAATATTCATGAGTTTTTCATTTCTCCTTTCTGACTTATTTTAGGGGTACAGACTTATATGTCTATAGGGCCCAAACGGGTAATAAAAAGTCATGATTCCAGCTTGGTATGAAATACTATATTTTTGTGGGTCCTAGAGATTTAGAACCCCACCAAAAGGCCCTCAAATCCTAATTCTTAAACGTTGTTTTAGCTAAACCAAACACTTTCGGGAGAATGATGGGGGATACTCAAATTTCAGCCATAAAGACACCAATTTCTTGCCCTTTTCTAGGTGTCTGGCACTAAATATCTTCTCTCTTTAATTCTGTCAATGGTCCTGACGGGGAAGTATCAGTGTTGCCACTTCTTCAATGAACAGAAAGACCAAGAATGAGTGTGTGTACTTATAAATATGTGTAAATAAATGTCTATATCCACTTACATAGATTATTTTATATGCGTAGCTACCTGAGAGGTAATTATGGAGCAAAAGTAACATCAAATCTAGGGACAGTCAAGCTGGACTTCAATATCAGCTCTGCCACCAATTCCATTTACAATATGGCAGTCACTTAGCCCCTCTTTGCCTCATTTTTCATCTGTGAAATAAGTATTTGTCACACTTTTTAAGAATTAAGAGAGACAACATGTATGAAAATACTTCATAAACATAAAAGAGCAAGAGTAAACCAAGGTATGAGTTGACTTTCACATAGCATGAACACACAAAACTATACGAAGACAACATGGTGGTGGGTGGGGAGACGGGTGGCTATAGAACTGTGTTAGGCAGAATAAAGGTCTCCCAAAGATGTCCCCATCCTAATCCCGGAACTTATAGACGTGTTATGGTACATGGCATAGGGGAATTAAGATGCAGATGGAATCAGAGTTGCTAATCAGATGTCCTTCAGATAAAGAGATTATCCTGGATTTTCTGAGTGGGCCCCTGGAATCACATGGGTCTTTAAAAGTGGAAGAGAGAGACAGAGGCCAAGTCGGAGTCTGAGAAGGAGATGTGATGACAGAAGAGGAGAGTGGAGCAATGTGATGTGAGAAGGACTCAGCCTGCCACCGCTGACTCTGCTACCAATCAATACAGACAGCTTCTAGAAGCTGGAAAAGACAGGAAGTGGATTCTCCCTAGAGCCCCAGAAAGGAACGTAGCCCTGCTGACACCTTGATTTCAGTTCAGTGAGACTCATTTCAGAACTTTGACGGCCAGAACTGGGAGATAATGAATTTGTGTTGTTTAAGCCAAGCAAGGTTGTGGTTTAAGCTACCAAGTTGTGGTAATTTGTTACGGCAGCAACCAGAAACTAATACAGGAGGCGGCTGACAGAGAGAGGCTGCGTGATGTTCCCTGCCTGTGTCTCCAAGACTGCCAGCAATTCACAGGCACATCAGAGCCTGAATACAATTGGACTAAGCCTTGTCCTTTGTATCTGCTGGCTTTCTGGCTACTTTTCTTGGGCTACTTCACCACTCATAAAGATGCCCTATAGAGATCAGAGAGAATTCTCTGACAGGAACTCATGAAATGAGGAAAGTTTTAGGGGTGATAAATATGCCACTCTCTTAATTGCACTGATGTATATGCATGTTGAAACTTATCAAATTGTATGCTTCAAATATTCGCAGTTTATTATACAGCGGTCATACCTCAATAAAGCTGCTTTAAGAAATGAAATGTGGCCTCTTCTGATTTTCAAGCGTCTCTAGCTGTGCCAAGGACAGCAGTGAGCTCAGAAGTGCCGATGGTGCTGTCCTGTGACATGGGCCATGAATTTCACATGATTCACTGCTTGCTTCCCAGTGTGAGTCCTGAGCTGCAACCTCTTGGTGGCTATAAAAATAAGATTTGGGGTTTCACTTGGCACCTCATTTTCCTAATGTAGCAATAGCTAATTCTCTCTTTTCTCTTTATAGCTCTCATGTGGTACAGAGGAGCAGAAAAGCATGCGTGTGCCTCCCCCTGAGTTTCCATTGTCCTCTACTGCCATGACCAGGAGGGAAAAGCTGCCCTTGTTTCAGGAGGGGTGTGCAAGAAATAAATTAACTTCCAAGTTAATCCAACTTGCCTGTTGGGTCAACTCCACTCATTGACTGTCAATCCTTCTGGGCTCTACTTCATTTCCAGAATTTGTAGTTCAAAGCATGCACAGGGACTGCCTGGTTGTGCGGCGGTGCTATGATATTGGAAGAAACCAATTCCTTGTATTCCCTTTTCTCGCCCTGGCCCCCAAGGACACATCGCTGGCTTATTTTCCAGTTTCCAGGTTTTACAGGTGCACTAGTGAGCTTTGGGCTAATCTAGTCACAGAATTTACTTTCTCCACCTGCGCGTGTCCACTCTGGGTCTTCTCTGTGGAACTTGAACATATCAGTTTCTATTCTCTTGTCTACAAAATGGGAATGATATTTCCTGGTTGTTCCCTCCTTCGTAGTGGTGAATGTGATTAATAATGGCAGCTGAAAATATCCACACAGTCTGAGTTCCTCGGAGATGTGGCTAAATAGAAATTATGTGATACACATAAGTGTTCATCACAGACATGCCTGATGAAAAAAAAAGCTAAATGGAGAAGGAGAGCGCTGTGGACATTAGGGAGAGTTATTACAAATTCCACAAGTCCCTTTTAAAGCTGAGATTAAGCCTGAGTCTCATTAGCAAAAGTGCCTAATCCACTCGATCGCGGAGCCTCTAGAGACTCAGACGGTAGTGGTGGCTCGTCTAGTTCCTTCGCTTCCTCTGGATACCCCAAATTTCATTCAGGATTTGCACAAATAGTTGCATGCAGCCCAATATTTTTCTCTTTTCATCATATTTTTTTGTTGAATATAAACTATTACTTTAGACATCCTTGTATCAGTAAGCATGGACTCACTGTTGTTTTTCAGTTATATTTTGTATTAGTAAGTATATTAGAAAATTGTGTTTCTCGTCCCTTTTTAGAGGCAAGAAGAGCAGCATTTAAAACAAGGCCGTAAGGCAAACTTTTCTTTCTCTCTGTCTCTGATAGATGCAAAAGCACTTGCGTGCACACAGCCGCCCCACCCCTCACCCCCAGAAATAGACAGCTGTATACTGAGCTTGAGGAAAAGCTCAGCTAGCACTCAATCTTTGAAATCTTTTGTTTGCTTATGCCTTTAGAGTTCAGAGTTGTTTTTATCTGCTCTCCTTCCGGATAATGAAAGAGATACACACAACATTCCGTATATTAATGCCTAAATGTCTGCCTCTGGCAAAGCCTTAATGTATGAACAAAGAAAGGAATTGTTCGCACAGCAAAACATATAAGGAGAAATGAATATCAGCGGTGGAAACCTCTCTGTTAGAGGGAATTTCAGATCATTTCAGTGTTTACATTTGCAACTCAAGCATATTGACAGAGCAATGCAAATAGACGTACACTAGGAAATGCAGGAAGAAAATTATTTGCACAGATACTGCAAAGATTTTCTAGCTATGTGAGAAATGAAAATGCATTTTTACCATATTTGGTAAACTGAATGTTATTAAGAGGACAAACCTCATGTAAAAGGGAGATAAGCAGAAATTGATTTGAATATTATTGCAGAGCAAAGTAAATAATCATGATGCATTCAACCTTTATAAATGTGCAAAACCAGATTAATTTTCCCAATTACGAACCTTAATAATATTAAATGACTTTTAAAACATGAAATAGGATAAGAGATTGATGGTTATGATAATCCACAAATGTATTCTAAGGGATATTAATAAATGTTTGGTGAAGCAAAGTGGGAAGGGGATGGAGAAGAGAGGGAAAATGCTGTGTTAAAGTTAAAGAGATATCCTCACGACTTCTCATATCTTTAAAGGCTATGTCCTGAATCTCTAAACGGAAACAGAAATGTACGACATTTCCACACTTCTTAGACCTGGAAACGCACAAAGCACTTTGAAGGACTAAAAGTTCTGAGGAACACATGAGTAACTGGATGTCTTGCCAATTGAGTTAGACTTAATCTGCACTGCACGTTCCATTCTAGACATGGCTACAGTGGCCAGTGTTGAAACCTGATTTTCGACAAATGAATAAAGCGTTTACAGAAATGTGAGTGGAGACATCATTGTTCTGCAGTTCAGTTCCAGGTCTCCATTGCTGAGAGCTGTAGAGGTTATGCCAGAGAAACGTGGACCAGATAGTCGCAAAGAGGCATTACCAGGTGGTCTCACAATATATTGGTGAAGTTGTCATGATACAGGCCCAGAAACTTGACTTTCTCATGACCAATATCATCATATCAGTCCCAAAGGTATAGGCTCAGATTAGTTCTTAAAAATTCACTTATTCACAATGAAAAACAAAATGGTCAAAGCATTTAGGCATCCATATCTTCCACTAAGTACTGCTTCTCGCTGTAGTTCACTCAATCTGGGAAGCCAAATTTAAATCAGAAGCTTATTTGGTGACCATGCATCAGACCAAGAGGAGTTAGCAATATCGCCTATGTCATTACTAGCATGAATTCCAGCTTCAGTGTAGAGTATCATGAGAGCACTGTCAACGGCTTCTCCTTTCACGCCGTCCTTCAATGGTTTTTTTTTTTCTTTCCTTTTCTTTTCTTTTTTTGCTAAACACCTCATTTAGATTGAATCCATGCTTTTTAAGTTAGGATAATGCAGTTTAATCTGCGTCAGGAGGCTTAGACATGATGCTATAGGCAGACTTCTCCTAAAGCTACAACCTAATAAATAGGTCGAACCCTAATAGAGAAACCTGTTATTGCCCACCATGACTTGCCATAATATCATTCTCACAATCACCTTATTCCTACATTCTGAGGATATCTTGCTATCATATTGTTTTACTCGTTACAGCTAGAACCTGGTAAATTCAGACTTCCTCATTGCACTATGACTCATCTAGAAGTGTTAATTAATTATACACTACTATATATATATATATGCGTAATATAACTGAGTATATACTACCCACTTCCGTTAGGATTTCCTCTAGTCACAGCTAAAAAGAAAGAAGATCAGAGGTGCTGCAGTGCCAAACCCTCTGGGAGTAGCCAACAACCAATGACAAACAAATTCCAGCCTCCTCATCCCCAGATATGACAGCTCTGAGGTTTATTTTACATCATCTCCCAGAAGTCTCCAGTGGGACCAGGTCACAATTGCCCACAGTGGTAACCTGCTCTTTAAACATGTCATGGTCTTCTTTTCCCTGTCACTTCTCCACATCCCAACTGGGGCTTCCGAAGATCGCTTCTCAAATAACCCCCCTTCACCTCAAATACCGGTCTCAGAGTTCCAGGGCAACCCAACCCAAGATGATACGTAGCTATAGAGCTGAATGAGAAATCTAGTCTCGACCCAGAAATGTTTACTTACTTCCTGGCAGCTCAATTCATTTTAAATCATATTAATTACCTATGCTTAGACTTATGTAATTCTATAGAATTTCAATTTGCTTATATATTATTGACCAATCCATGACATGTAGTGACTACTTTACCTTTCTCGGAAAAAATCAACCTTATATCAAATGACTCAACATTCTACCTGTGGTTTGATCCAGTTGTACAAGCTACTGCTTGCGTCATGAAGGAAAGCCAAATGGCAATATTCAAAACAGCTTGGCTGACCAACGGTGTAGGTAATATGGCGATAAAATAGCTCTGCAAAGCAAAACCCCTCTTTTCCGTCGCCCTTGCCTGTGGATCAAGTTTTCCATAAATGTTTCAATTTCTTTTTTGGTTTTTTTTTTTTAAAGATTGGCTCCTGGACTAACAACCATTGCCAATCTTCTTCTGCTTTTTTTATTTTTTTAAGGATTGGCACCTGGGCTAACAGCTGTTGCCAATCTTTTTTTATTTTCTGCTTTATCTCCCCAAACCCCTCCCCCACCCCCGTACACAGCCACATATCCTAGTTGCAGGTCCCTCTAGTTGTGGGATGTGGGACGCCGCCTCAACGTGGCCTAACGAGTGGTGCCACATCCGTGCCCAGGATCCGAACCCTGGGCTGCCGCAGCAGAGTGCGTGAACTTAACCACTCGGCCACGGAGCCAGCCCCTCAATTTCTAATTGTAGTAAATTATTTTCAGTAGAATATAATTTTTATTGTGTTATACATGCTTAGGGATTAATTGCATTTTTTGAAATTTGAGCAAAAGGTAAATAAATGACTTCAGCATAGGATGAGTCTCAATCTAGACACTGCCCACGCCATCCACAAATCTGTTACCTGGCTTATAACAGAAGACAATTGCATTTAGTGGTTTTTAAGGAATCTTTCTAACCCTAAAATTTTAATTTCTGTGACTCTACCAAAAATTATTGACTATTATTGTAAAATTCTTGGAAATAATTATAATTAAAACCATAGGGGGAAGATTTGCTTTAGATTCTGAAAGCTAGAATATGTGAGATTATTTGTACTTTTTGTGCATTTAAAAATTAGCTTTAGACTGACATTGTTTTAAAAATAACTTCTTATTGAGGTGAGGATGGAACATCAGAAAGAGTATGTGTATTTCTAGTTTATTTTAAGTTTTAAACTTAAATATCCAAATTGGGAAGTGTATTGCAATGATTCCTAATATTGATATAAGAAGGAACAAAGTAAGGTCATGTTTTGATTTAAACAATTGCTAGTTTGGTTGAACCACTAGTCTTCTATTGAAGGACAAGGAGCTGGACCCTGGGAGTAACATAGTTGTTTGCTATGTTAAGGTAAATCTCACCTCTTTAGCATGATAGTTAAGGATAGGTGGGACTAATTTATAGCATGAAATGGCCTTTACAATGGAAAAAAGTATCAGAATTATTAAAGGGCCTGTAGAAATTTTTTAAACTTTAAATGGCTCTGAATTCCTTTATGTAAATTAATCAGAAATACATGGATTTTATTATTTTTAAAAGATACTTTTATTTTTAAAATGAAGAACTATGCCTTCCAGTTTTCTTAAGTCGGTTTCTTTTTAAAAAAAACAAACTCATAATGTTTAAGAAGCTACCAACACAGCAGGGAGCAATTCAACACAACAGAGCTCATCCTTTGAAAGGTATTGTCGCTGACCATGGGAGACTGTGGCATTTTATTTTGTAAGCTTCAATCTTCCCCAGAGGATGAAAGACCAACTTTGAAGTTGATATTTTCCCATAGCCTGTAAGTAGAAGATGGTTAAGTAAAAGATGCACCCAAGCCGGTATTCAGTGCCCTCAGAGAGAACCCTATTGAGACTAGATTCTAAATGAAGCTCACCCCTGGGCCCGTCTGGCACCTGCTGGACTGTCCAGTGGCCTTGGTGGAGCTGCTTTAGTTGTGTTGTTCTCCAGAGTGGCTTTCGGGATTCTAGTTACGTCAGGCTTAGCCCCACTTCTTTCAACAAGTATCTATATAACCTACTGTGTTTTCTCAAATAGTCCAAGTCTTTGTCCTATATTTCAACATCTCTTAGCAAAATAAGCCACTTCTTCTTCAAGAACATCTGTTTGTGTTCCTACGTTTTTTCACGTATGGAATGTAAATTATAGAACTACTTTCTGGATTCTCTCTGGACACAGGAAACAGATGCCTGCCAAATGGCTTCCAAAAACAATTACTCAATAATGAAAAGCAATAATTATTCTGATATTCTTTATTTTGTTTCACATAATCATGAGACTCCCATGGCCTTTCCTCACTGCTTAGGATATATGGGAACATTTCCTGGAAGAACCGAAGGAACAAATTTATGTGCCTGGGCTCTCATAAATCCTAGATTAAATGATAGATGGCTTTGATATAGAATCATTTTTACTTACGTGTTATTTTTTTTCTCAGACTTTTTCCTGGAAGTTGTCCATTATCCTGCTAATTTAAGCTTTTCAGGACTTGACATCCTGAATTTGGTCATTGTGTGATTTCAGAGTTATATTTTCTTGACCCCTTGAGAGTTTAATATCTGGATGTATTCAAACTAGGCTGGATAATAACAGCAGGTTACATTTATTGGGCACTTATTATTTATAGGCAAGTACTATGCTAAGTGTTTTCCACATATTATCTTACTTAATCTTCTCCCATAACCTTGCGAGATAGGTGTTTATCAATTAATCACATTTTACAAATACAAGAACTAAGGACTAGCTTATAAGTATTGTGTCCAAGGTTGCACAGCTAGTCCTATGTAGAACTGGAACTCAAGTCATATTGACTACCAATCCTTAAGTAGGGAATTTTATCTAACTTCTCAATTCCTCCTGAACAAATAATTTCAAAGAATATACTTGGAAAATATTAATAAACTAGAAATAAATTACCAGCTGTCATGATCCTCTCATGGCTCACAGATTGCACCCTTCTATTGTATAAATACACATCAACAACAAACATTTGGATATGTTCCAGTGTCAATTAAAAGAAAAGGCAGAATAGAGAACTCTACGTGAGCATTCCCAACTCAAGATCATATTCCATTATTGTCCCCACAAATGCCTTTTCTTCCTCTAAACCAGTGTCAACTGAGGGTTACTCATTCACTTTTTCTTTTCTTTTTTTTAACTATGTTTCAGGTCATGTTTGTCAAACATTTTGTTTGCCTCTTATATGACCGAGATGATCAAATGAATCGGTTGCCCTCACTAGCATGCTGGGGCATATGGGGATGTACCACAAATGTTTCCTGAGTGTGCTGCCAAATTTTGAGCAATGTGCAAAATGTATTTTGGTTACAACTAAGGATACATATGGTCATTGAGATGTCTGTCAAGTGGAACATGAAGCAAAAGAGGTCCTGTAATTTGCTCTGGAGCGGGTCGGGACTCGCTGAAAGGAAGAGGTAAAAGCTAGCTGGTGTGTTTTCAAGCTGGCTTCGAAGTAACATGGAGGGTTTCTTAGTAAATCCCATATGCTTGCCACTTAGATTTTTAAGAAGGCATTTATCTGCAATAATCAGTTACTCTCAAGCTGACACCCAGTGCTGAAGGCCAACTTTGAATCCTGTGATGACTATGGCTGCTTTTATAGGTTGGTGAGATGTTGTTATAATATGAAAGTGATCATGTGGTAATCATTGTGCGTGGTGACACATCCAAAAAGTTCAAGAACCACTGAAATACTGACTTTTGGATTTTGTACAATAGGACTGACTTTAGAAAAATTATCTGCCATCTTTGTTCTTCTAGTGACTTTCTTATATTTCAGAAGTCCAGTGCCCTCTTGCCACCCCCAAATTTTCCGTGTCCTCGCTATTTTACCACTTGGGTCTGACCTCTTGAATAGTCATCTTTGTTGTCATACCACTTTCTAGTTACATCTCAACAACCCAAAACAATTTAACTACTTGGCATAATTGACTACCTGATAGTCTGTTAGCGTTAGTAACCTAAATATCTGAACTCTATGGGTTTCATAATCAATTCTAATTTGTCACTTAGACAAAACAGTCAAACTGATTTTGGATGCCTAAATACTGCCATTGATTGAAAGGTGCCTACCTATCCAAGCCACAAAAAAATCAATCCAAAAATAATCCACATTTATTCAACTATCTACTATTCTGGGGACAAAACAATCACTCTTATAACTTTATGAAGAAAGTCTAATTCTTACCTATATTATTAAATGTTGAATGATTGAATATTTTCTCAAATGTTAGAAAAGAACGTGAACACCATTAAAAAATCATGAAGCGCATGCACCTTTTTTTCAGATCGCATTTTGACACACTTGTATACCTGCCTTCCACCTAGCCTCACAGAGGCTTTCACTTCCACTTCTTTATCAAATACAGAAACTGCTCTGCAAAAGTGAGCCTATATTTCCCTATAAATGTAATGTTATTCTTAGCCAAAAGCACAAAATTGTATTTGTATGGCTCATCTCCAAATCCTACTAGTTGCCCTCAGTCAATGTGCTAATTATGTTTCTTAGCTATCCATTTTCTTATCTTAGCCTTTGTGGTTTCATGCACATTTTACTAGATATTACACTTTCTTGTGTTTAGGTTTTATTTGCATGACACCAGTGTGAGTCTGTTGGCTCGTTGCGTTTTGCATACATTGTGCATAATGAATACTAAAGTGAAGATTATCTTTTCACGGAGCAAAACTGAAAACACGTGTTTCTCTGCCAGATCTGCTTTGACGAAACACAGAGAAACCTGAAATGTTTCCGTATTCAGTAAAGTATATGGCAAAGTGATCTGTCTACAGTCCAATCTTCATAGCGATTGGAAGTTTTCTCCCTTGTCTTCTTTTATATTGTACGTACCTCAATATTCTTTAATTTCAACAAGTGAGATCAAAGAAAACTCTACCTGAATTCTCCAATTTAATGTCAGTGTAAGGTGTAATGTTTGTGTATGAATGTGTATATGTGGTTGCCATAAGACTTTGCACTTGGGTAAAATATGCTATATATGTTACATTATAATAATTCAGACTTATTCTTAAAAATATGGAAAAGAGAAATAATTATAAAGAAAACTAAAATAACCCCAAATCTTAATAGCATTAGCACAATTTTTTTAAAAACATATCATTTTTCTTATGCTGAATTCTCATCTGCAAAAAGGCCTTCTGTCTATTCTTGTCTCACTGTCTTGCTTTCACTATTTTAAATTTACAATATATTTTAATGTCTAAGATTTCAAGTACCTCCCTCATTACCTTCAATTGAATTGCATTGCATATCTGGAATTATTTGGGAGAGAACTTTGTGCCACCATCCAATATAGGAAAATACCCTACCTGGGGGTTTCCTGTTGCTCCAACTTCCCACTTTAGAAAGAAACTCGGCCTGTACAGGATTTCTTCTTAGAGAGGCACCTGCCATTGTGTTTTCTGTTTGCTGACTTGCTTGTTGTGGCCCCCGCATCCTGCTCCATGACCGTGCCCTAACCTCACCAAATCATAGGCTGTTCAGGTTTCCTCAAATCATTGTCCAGGCACCCCGCAGTTTCACAGGAAGGAGAACATAAGCCTCTTTAATCTGGGTCCTGCAGCACAGTTCCAGCAGAAAGTCCCTAAAGCACAGCGTCTGTAGATAGTAACTTTCAAACTTTACAGCATGGATGCAACTTGTGGTGGGTAAAATAACGGCTCCTCAAAGGTTTCCGTGTACCAGGAACCTGTGAATATGTTACCTTGCGTGGCAAAAGACACTTTGAAGGCATGATTAAGGTAAGAATCTTGAGATGGAGTAATTATCCTGGATTATACAGGTGGGCCCAATCAAATCACATGCATTCTTAAAAGTGAAGACGTTTTCACAGGTGTGGTCCCAGGGCAATGTGACTAGGAAAAAAGGCTTAAAGAGATGCTTGGAAGACAGAGAAAGGGGCCACAGGCCAAGGAACAGGGGAGGCCTCCCAAAGCTGGAAATGGCAAGGAATGGAATTCTCTCAGAGTCTCCAGGAAGGCATGCAGCCCTGCCAACACCCAGTAAGACCTGTATTGGGTTCCTAATTTATAGATCTGTAGATAAGTTTGTGTTGTTTTAAGCCACTTAAGTTTGTGGTAATTTGTTACAGCAGCAACGGAAAACTAACACACAGGTTTTCTCCAGTTGTTTTATTCTGTTGGACATTTCTCTGGGATTGCTGGATACAAGAGGAGGTACAAGAGAGTTAGATACTTGTGCTCCTTGGCCATTGTTCCAAAAAGTTCCATAGTGAGAGCATTCAGGAAGGGAGGGAAGGAGAGAGGAAAGAAGAAAGAAGACAAGAAGGAAGAAGGAGAGAGGGAGGGAGATTCTTCCAGGATACCGGTTACGTTTCAGTTTTAGGTTTTACCTCCAAGAAATAGAAACTTGCCAAATAATCTTTTTAATTTTGGGGGAATCTTAGTCTGACATATGGCAGCAGAGTGGTCTCACAACAGTAGTTGTATCACTGGCAGAGAACACAAAGGATCATATTCTACATTGTCACATATACAGACTGGACTGCTAGTTTTATCAACACTTGTCATTGAAAGGACTCTTGAATTCCGTCTGTTACCATATTGAAACATACAAAATTCTGTTTTCCAAGGTTATCAGCATTGGTAAAAATTTGTGTCATAAATTACAAAATAATATTATTTCTCTCCAAAGAACTTCCAAAGAAATAATCTATGACCTTTTATTATAATAAAGAGTCATAATTTTTTAAAAATTTTATCCTGATGAAAAAATTCTAAAATGTAATACTTCCTTTCTGTTAAAAAAAATTAGCCAAAACTTGAGAATAAGAAAAAAAAATGGCAGCACGTCCTTTCAACGTCTTGCTGGAGCATAGTCTGACAGGCACATCTAAGGACTGTTTAGTTCTGTGGGGGATATACTTTTGTTGCACTTACTATTTACTATTGATTAGGGCCCAACTCTGTAAATTACATGTGAAATTGTATATTTTTGTCCAATAGAGATGCAAGTTACTTTCTTACATTAAAAAGAAAAACCCACAAACTTGATATTTTATTGCCTTATAGAACATTAATCAATTTTGTCTCTAACTTTGCCAACTTATTTCAGCATTCTTTCCTGACTGATAATATAAACTGCTGTTCATCAAATTCTCCTCTTAATCAGTTTGCCATTCTGCTTATTTACCCTTTAATGGGTTAAAAAATCCTTGCCATGTGTTCATTTTATATTTGTATGGGAGTCATGTTTTTAAATTTTTGAAAATTATATTTTGACATTCCAAAATATTTCAGCTGTGTGTGCATGTGTAAAATGATTAATGATGTTTTAATCAGTATTAATAAAGGGATTATATGTTGGTCTTAATTACGTATGTTTATTTATGTATATACATACATATATACATATATATGTCAGGAATGTTAAGAAATACTACAGAAGTCTAGACAATACTTAATGTCTGAAATTCAGTTGCCAAAAAACTGCTAAATATAATAAATTACGTAGTTTTATACTATTTCTTATTCTGAATTTAAACTATTTATAGAAATATTTTTTGAAGAACCACAATGTAGAATCCAGCTTTTGAGTTTGAAGTCTGAGAAAATTGTTTCTGATTCTCTTTTACCCTCCATATAGAGTATGTGCAACAGTTTTTCATCAATTTTTAATTTATAATTTAAAAACTAAGCAATGAAGAGATTTACATAAAAGATTTTATAACTGTAGTCATTTGCAGTGTAAAAATGTGGTTTCTTATTATTTCCAGCTCTTAAAATGTTAATGTAATACATAGCTGTGTAATTTTACAGGACAGTTTAATTTCCCTTGAAAATATGGACCTCAGTGAAGAGTCCAAATTAAAAAGAAATTAATATGTTTCAAATATTAAGTTATTTTTCTAGTCCTCTAGTTCTGTAATATCTAGACCTGGAAAAAAATTGTACTTAAAGAAAGTTACCAGTAAGCAATACTATATGGGGATTTTTCACATTACCAGAAGATAAAAATGCTTTTAGAATGGATATTCTGTATTTGTTTCATTATATTAATTACCATTAAATATCACAATAATCAAAATTCTGTTGGCATAGAAACTGGTAGAAACATATTCACCAAACACACCAGCTCTTTACAGGCTCTCCCTACATAGAATCAAAATCTTCATCATTTGCTTTGCCCGGAATCTTTCTAGTTTGGGACAACGTGCTATTTAGAAGGTCAAGTTGATCCACATATGAGAAAAATTTACCTGATAGGTGCTAATAATGGATAATATTCAAACTTCAAGTTTGAGGTAACCATTTTATAGAAGGAAGAGTTATGTTAAAATTCTAATAATAGATCATGGCTTTAATGACAAGCTTGGAAAAGCTACGATTCTTGGCCTGCACTGTGTAAAATGGTAACCACAAGCCACATGTGCTATTTGTACATAAAATTAAATTAATTAAAATTAAATAAAATGTATAATTCAGTCATTTATTGCACTAGCCACATTTCTAGTGCTCAATATCCTCATGTTGTTGGTGGTTCTTGTATTGGACAGTGCAGATATAGAAGATTTCATTCTTGCAGAAAATTCTACTGGGCAGTGTTGTTCTAGACTTCTGTCATCTTGATCATGCTTCTTCTTTTCAAATCTTAAGGATAAATTTCATTTTATCTAAAGCTTAAGCAGTATAAGATTGGACAGATAAACAAGACAGCAAACTCAGCATCCTTAATTTATTGAGCAGGAAATTTCACTGTGCTTCATATTTACCTATGTTTTAATTAAGTAAAACTTTCTTTTCTTATTCTTTAGATTAAAATGCATGAAATGTGCTTCATTCATTCTTAAGATTTCCTAAAGGAGTTTTGATTTTGAATGAGAATCATCTATAATATTAATTAAAATTAATAAATAGCCAATAAAAGATCAGTGAAAGAGACATCCATAGAAAATAAATGGCATCTTACCAATTTAAAATCCATTACCCTTGTGGTGGATTGGATTTAAAAAAAGACCCATATATATACTACATATAAGAGACACACTTCAGACCTAAAGACACTCACGAACTGAAAGTGAAGGGATGGAAAAAAGATACTCCGTGCAAATGGCAATGAAAAGAAAGCTGGGGCAGTAATACTTACATCAGAAAAAAATAGACTTTAAAACAAAAACTGTAACAAGAGACAAAGAAGTGCACTACATAATGATAAAGGGAGCAATCCAACAACACTTGTAAATATCTATGCACCCAACATAGGAACGCCTAAATACATAAAGCAATTACTAACAGACATAAAAGGAGAAATAGACAGTAACACAATAATAGTAGGGGACTTTAAAACTCCACTTACACCTATGGATAGATTATGCAAACAGAAGATCAATAAGGAAACATTGATCTTAAATGACACATTAGACCAGATGGACTTAGTAGATATATACAGACTATTCCCTCCAAAAACGATAGATGCACATTCTTTTCAAATGCACATGGAACATTCTCAAGGGTAGATCACATATCAGGCCACAAAACGTGTCTCAATAAATTTAAGAAGGCTGAAATAATACCAAGCATCTTTTCTGACAGTGCACCTAAAGGAACTGGAAAAAGAAGACAAAGGCCAAAATCAGTAGAAGGAAGAAAATAATAAAAATCAGAGCGGAAATAATAAAAATCAGAACAGAAATAAATGAAGTAGAGATGAAAAAAATCAATGAAACCAAGAGCTGGTTCTTTGAAAAGATAAACAAAATTGACAAACATTTAGCTAGACTCACCAAGAAATAAAAAGGGAAGGCTCAAATAAATAAATCAGAAATGAAAGAGGAGAAATTACAATGGACACCTCAGAATACAAAAACCTATGAGATAATACTACAAAAAGCTATAGGCCAACAAATTGGATACTCTAGAAGAAATGGATAAATTCCTGGAATCATACAACCTTCCAAAACTGAATCAAGAAGAAATAGAGAATTTTAATAGACCAATCACCAGTAAGGAATCCTGAGAAAAAAGAACAAGCTAGAGGTACCACCCTCCCTGATTTCGATATTTACTACAAAGCTATAGTAATCAAAACAGCATGGTACTGGCACAAAAACAGACACGCAGATCAATGGAACAGAATCAAAAGCCCAGAAATAAACCCACACATCTATGGACAGCTAATTTTCAACAAGGGAGCCAAGAACATACAATGGAGAAAGGAAAGTCTCTTCAATAAAAGGTGCTGGGAAAAGTGGACAGCCATGTGCTGGGAAAACTGGACAGCCACATGCAAAAGAAGGAAAGTAGACCATTATCTTACAGCATACACAAAAATTAACTCAAAATGGATTAATGACTTGAATGTAAGACCTGAAACCATGAAACTTCTTGAAGAAAACAAAGGCAGTACAATCTTCGACACCAGTCTTAGCAGCTTATTTTCTAGTACCATCTCTGACAAGGCAAGGGAAACAATAGAAAAAATAAACAAATGGGACTACATAAAACTAAAAAGCTTCTGCACAAAAAAGGAAACCATCCATAAAAGGAAAAGACAACCTAACAATTGGGAGAAGATATTTGCAAACCAACTATCTGATAAGGGGTTAATATCCAAAATATGTAAAGAACTCATACATCTCAACAACAAAAAACTAACAGCCCAATTAAAAAATGGGCAAAAGATCTGAATGGACATTTCTCCAAAGAAGATATACAGATGGCCAACAGGCACATGAAAGAATATTCAACATCACTAACTATCAGGGAAATGCAAAGCAAAACTACAATGAAATGTCACCTCATAACCATCAGAGTGCCTATAATTAACAAGACAGGAAACAACAAGTGTTGGAGAGGATGTGGAGACAAGGGAACTCTCATACACTGCTGGTGTGAATGCAAACTAGTGCAGCTACTATGGAAAACAGTATGGAGATTCCTCAAAAAATTAAGAATGGAACCACCATACAATCCAGCTATTCCACTGTTGAGTATTTATCCAAAGAACATGAAAAGACAAGTGCATAAAGATATACACACCCCTATATTCATTGCAGCATTATTCACAGTACCCAAGACTTGGAAGCAACCTAGGTGCCCATCAAGGGATGAATGCATAAAGAAGATGCGGTATATATACACAATGGAATACTACTCAGCCATAAAAATGGATGAAATCTTGCCATTTGTGACAACATGGATGGACCTTGAGGGTATTATGCTAAGTGAAATAAGTCAGAGGGACAAAGTCAAATACCATATGATCTCGCTCATCAGTAGAAGATAAAAACAATAACAAACAAACACACAGAGACAGAGATTGTATTGGTGGTTACCAGAAGGAAAGGGGGGAGGATGTGGAGGGCGAAAGATTAGGCACATGTGTGTAGTGATGGATTGTAATTAGTCTTTGGGTGGTGAACATAGTGTAATCTACAAAAAAATCGAAATACAATGATGTCCACCTGAAATTTATATAATGTTATAAACCAATATTACCACAATAAAAAGAATAAATAAATAAATAAAATTCACTACCTTTGGACCAAAGCCTAATAAAAGTCATTCAGAATATGGATAATTTATCTCATGATATCTTGTTTTTAAGCCTAGAAAAATATTTACTAAGCTTTTTAAAATACATCTGTGACTTCCATTTTTCAGACCAAATTTTGTAGTCATTACTCAGATAACTTAGAAAGAATGAAAGCTTAAATCAGCAACTGCTCCAGGCATGTGTTTTCCTATCCATTCTAATCAGAGGCAGGTGAGTCGTACTGATGATGAATAATGACTGCTTTAAAATAATTTAATTTAAATAATCCCTGATAATGTAAAGGTAAAGTGAAATATCTACTATTTCACACCTAGGGATTTGACATGACATTTATCACCTGTGAATATAAATCCTGTCTTAATCTTTTTTGTAGATCAAGTTATGTTTTTACTCAACTTAATGGAAAGAACATAGAAGTGCTGTAGATTTCCTGAAGGAAATGTCCTTTTATGAAAATTTATAGACTCATTACTTAGATTTTTAATGACAGGGATTTACACTAAAATTAATATAGCTTGATAAACTATGGAAAATTGTTTATATGTTTTCAGTTTTCAAGCAGTCAAGGCAAACTTCTGTGCCATTTTATTGAGAAAAACATAAGAAGAAAGGGATATTACTGATATCCTACGCTTCCCAAATCAAGACAACTCAACATTATGTGTAAAGAAAAAGTTAATTTAAGTCTTGAGCTAGAGATCCCGATTGTTTAAATGTTATTCTCGGAGACAAGATAAATGGTAAAATGATAACAAATTATATTTAAATATCTCATATGTGTGTGTCTAATGTAATCTCTTATGTAAAGAAAACCTAACTGAGTAATTTTAAAACCAATTATTAGCAATGGGGGAAAAATTTAACCTAAACTAAAATTAAGATATGTGTTTTTCATTAAATTATATTGATTTAAATAAAACCACTTTCATTCAAGTCACTGTTGTCACACTGGAAGTTGCATAATCTTACTTAATTACAGCAATCAAAAAGTGAAGTTCTGAGCCTGAGAAATGATCGTATCTCTTGTAGACTACATGAAACGCACATAATCTTGAGTTAAACACGCTCTAATTTCCAAGCATGTATTTCAAACAAAACAAAGTGCTGGCATGAAAGGGTGGCTAACTATCAGAAGATTTATCAATGTAATTAACTACATTAACAGATTGAGGAGAAAAATCGTGTTATTTCATAAGATGCAGAAAAAAGTATTTGATATAATAGACATTCAGATATGACTTAAAAAATCTTAGTAAACAATAAATAGAAGGAAATTACCCTACCCTTTAAAGTATATTTAGCAAAGCCCTATGGTACACCTTTCAAGTAATCAGTAAAATTTTAGGAGCAGTCCTATCAAAGTCAAGAGGAAGATAATTATGACTACTAAATCCAGTACAATAAACATTCTTGCAGTAAGACCAGACAAGGAAAAAAAGTAAAGAGAATAAAAGAGGCAAAATTTTTGTGTTCAGGCAAAACGATTGAATGTAGAAAAAAAATCAAAAGGCACTCATAAATAAACTTTGATTAGTAAGAGAGGACAGCAATGTTCTTGGATGCAAGACCGACATTCAAAAATTAATAGCTTTCCAGTACACAAGCAGAAACTAATGAGAAAATATCATAGTAACAGCAATCAAAAGGGACCTAGCAAAAAATGAGCAACACTTTTGTTGAGAAAATTGCACCCATTGTTGAAGGACATAAAAGAAGACCTGACTAAATGTCAAGATGCACGAAGTTCACCAATGGAGTGACTCAATATTGTAATTAAGTTAATTCTCCACTAACTCATATGGAAATTTAATGCAATTTATTGAAAATCCCACAGGATTCTGTGTGTAACCAGACAAACCAAGTCAAACACTCATGTGAAAGAATAAGGTTCCAAGAATCGGCCAAACAATTTTGTAGAAAATGAAAGGAGAAACTTGCTTTGCTAGATATCAAGATCTATAATAAAAACATACTAAGGAAAAAAGCACATCCTGTTTATTGAGGCAAGACAGACAAATAGCCTAATGAGCAAAAAAGCACAGCAAGGCCCATACACGTGCAGAAACTTGGCACATGAGTGAGTTAATAATTGACTATCGTATGGGAGAAAAAAATAGGTATCCACCTCATAACATAACAAAAATAAATTGCCAGTGCATTAGAAACCTAAATGTCAAAACCAAAACTTTTAGAAAGCATCAAGTTAAGGAAGAATTTCTTAAACAAGACAAGAAGATCACAGCCATAACAGAAAGTGTCAGTGCATTTATCTATATTCAAGTTTTAATAAAAGTAAGCCCCATTATGGGGGTACATTAAAAGACAAATTACTGCATACAAGAAGATTTTATAATGTATATATTTGGTAAAGGATACATGCCTGGAATCCATAAAAAGTTCTTCCAAATCAAGAGGCAAACAGTAAATGACTGGATGGCCTGCAAATATACAAAAAGATGCTCAGCCTCACTAGTAATCAGCAAAATGCACACTAATACAGTGAGACACCATCTTATAACCATGAGATTGGCCACACTTAAAAAGCTCACAATGTCAAGTTTTGTCAAAGATGAAGGAAAAGAGCGAACTCTCCTATACTGCTTTGGAAATACAAATTAGTTAAAGTCACTTTGGGGAGCAATTTTAAAATATCTAATAAATGTGAGGTTGTGCATATATTATAATCCAACAACTCTACATCTAGGGATATAGAACTCTCAGTATGCAGAAACTCTCACTTGTGCACATAAGGAGAAATATTTAAGGATGACTGTTAAGGTATTATTTGTAATACTTTAAAGCTAGAAAAAACTTCAACGTCTAATAACAGGAAAATAAATAAGCAAATTGTTTTATGTTTATGCCAAGGAATACTGTTCAGCAATGAAGTTAATGAATCAGAGATAAATGTCTGAGTATGACTACATCTTAGAAACATGATTGTTTTTTCTTTTTTGCTGAGGAAGATTTGCCCTGAGCTAACATTTATTGCCAATCTTCCTCTTTTTGTATGTGAGCCGCTGCCACAGCATAGCCACTGACAGAAGAGAGACATAAATCTGCAGTGGGGAAAGAACCCTGGCTGCCAAAGTGGAGTGCACTGAACTTAACCACTAGGCCACCAGGGCTGACCCAGAAACATGATTTTTAAGTAAAATTTTACAAAATTTCAAGCTTCTTCAAGGAAGGTTATCAGACACTTGAACAATAACATAAGAAAATGCTTGCATTCCTCCCAGGCAGTAGGCGACAGCGACTGAAACTCCGAATTGGCTCCTGTTAGAGAGAGCATATGCTCACATTCACCTTCCCATGAAAGAAATAACTGATACACTGGACTTCATTCAAATAAACAAGTTGTGTTCTACGAAAGACACTGCTGTCAAGAGTATGAGAAGACAAGCCACAGACTGGGAGAAAATGCCTGCAAAAGACATATCTGATAAAGGACTGTTATCCAAAATACACAAAGGATTCTTAAAACTCAACAATAAGAAAGCAAATGACCCAATTAAAAAATGGGCCAAAGACCTCAACAGACGCTTCATCAAAGCAGAAACAGATGGCAAATAAGCATGCAAAAAGATGTTCCACATCATATGTCATCAGGGAAGTACAAATTAAAACGAGATACCACTACGCACCTATTAGAATGGCCAAAATCTGGAATACTGATGACAGAAAATGCTGGCAAAGGGGTGGAGCCAGAGGAACTGCCTTTCGTTGGTGATGGGCATGCAAAGTGGTACAGCCACTTTGGAAAACAGTTTGACAGTTTCTCACAAAACTAAACATACTCTTACCATAAAATCGAGCTATAGTGCTTCCTGGTATTTATCCAAAGGAGTTGAAAACTGTGTGCACCTAAAAGCCTGCACACACAGATTTAGAGAAGCTTTATTCAAAATTGCCAAAACTTGGAAACAACCAAGATGTCCTTCAGTGAGTGAATGAATAAATAAACTGTGGTACACCCAGACAATGGAATATTGTTCAGCTCTCAAGAAGGTTATCAAGTCACGAAAGACATGGAGGAAGCTTAAATGCATATTACTAAGTGAAAGAAGCAAATCTGAAAAGGCCACATACTGTGTGATTCCAACTATACGACATTCTGAAAATGGCAAAACTTTGGAGGCAGTTAAAAGATCAGTAGTTGCCAAATGTTAGGGGGAAGGAAGGCACGAAAAGGTGGAGCACAGAGGATTTTATAGCAGTGAAAATAGTCCGCAAGATACTATAATGGTGGATACGTGCCATTATATATTTGTCCAAACCCATAGAATGCCCAACACCAAGAGTGAACTGCAATGTAAAGTACAGACTCTGGGTGATAAGGGTGTGTCATGTACGTTCATCACTTGTAACAAATGTACCACTCTGGTGGAGGATGTTGATAATGAGCGGGGTTGTGTTTGTGTAGGGGTGGGGGTAATATGGGATACCTGTATGCCTTCCTCTCAATTTTGCTGTGAACCTAAAACTGCTCTTTAAAAAAAGTTGTCTTTAAAAAAAACCCAATAAAATGCCCAAGCATGGAATAACTATTTGAACTCGAATATATGCTATCCTCTGACAGCACCTCCTTGCTTATCATCGAGGTGCAAACTCCTTAGGCTGGTCTTTAAGATGTCAGTGGTATGAATCTGGTTTACCTCCCACTGCTTTCCACTACATCCATCCCTTATCGTCCACCCAACCTGAGCTAATGATCTCACAGTTCCTGCCTCTGTGCTCTTCCCAGTGGAACTTCTTGCACCTCTTGCTTCCCCATCATCTCTACCTGTCAAGGTTTTGTCCATTCTTCAACGCCCTGCTCATCTGCTTCCTTCTCCCTGAGGCATTTCTCTTCACATAAACCAGAAGTTGTCCCTCCTTTTCTCTCAACACCCTTCCATTGCTACTGGATTTTTTTTATGTCACCAACAGATAAGACACTCCCACGTGCGGTGTGTATCTTTGTTGGGGTGTGTGTGTATGTTTGTGTTTGGCTGATTTTTGTCTATTTTTTATCCCCTAGCAGATTTCCTGGCACAGAACAATAAATATTCATTAATTTAAATACCTTTTAAAAAATTTGTTTAATGCATGGCTTTTTTTCTGGATGATAGTTTCCTACAGAGGAGTAACAATTTCTTGGACTTTTTAACGGAACTTAAAATACTGCACTGCAAATGGGATGGAAATGCCACAGTGTAAAAATAGTAGCATGCTCAATACAACTAGAACGGCCACAGCGAAAGGGGATGCACAGCTTTAGCATTTTTTGTGTCATCTGAAATATTTTCATATTTAAAAAATTCTTGGTGGCATGTTTGGAATGCTTATCCCTGGCAACGTTAAATACAATTTCTCTTGCATAACACGAAGGAAAATACAAATAAAATATTTTGCTGTGACTACTAACAAAGAATGATTTTATGTGTTATGTAAAAGGAAGTAAACCAGCAAATCTGTTATCTGCGTTATCTCTGTGTGACTGTCATCATTCATATCAGTTACTTGGCTCTGTTCATTTTGCTTCTCTCCATAAAGCAGATCAGGCAATTGTCATTTTATTGGAACAATGCATCGTGCTGGTGGTGCTTTGCTCGTCATATAGCACAGAGTTACTTAAGATTTAAAATTAAAAGATTTCTTTCACATTATAGATAGTTCAATTACCAGTCACTCATACGTTACAATAATATTTTGATACATCCAAGCATATATATTATTGAGAATAAGATATTTATCTATTACATTTGGTAATAAAATATTTTAATCGCCTAGGAAGCTTACAGTCTTATTATTTTCCTCATTATTACTTTAGTTTTATAAGTTGACATAACCTGGCATAAATATAATAGTGTGGATCCTCTTGGTCAGGAATACTACAATATTCTATTTCTGGAGTGGACTTCTTCAGGTTATATGGAAGGATCCAGAAGAGTTACCATCTGAATTGTTGCTAAAACTGCATCCTCCGCTCTGGGAGTTAAATGCCTAGAAAATACGAACTACCCCTCATTGTCAGGATAACTGGCTTTACTTCATTGATCTGTCTGAGTTAAATGCTTGTTCTTTTTTAAAAAATTGACACCAAGTAAAGCCAACACAACATTAAGTTCTCCTGCCTTATTAACTTCAACAGTGTAAGTGTTTCTCAAAGCAACACTGCAACTAAAAAACTTGAACTTATTAGACTTAGATCCTTCTCCTATCCAAATGCTTTCATTTATTCACTCATTCATTCATTTATATAACATATTTATTGTACCTTATAAATCCCAGGCACTGGGATATAGAAATGTCCTAGTATTCAAGAAATTCACTCTAAGGGGCAAGCTATATTAACAGAAAAATTATAACACAATATAGTATGTATAATTCATTAAACTATTCAACAAAAATTATATTGAACACTCACTATGCATGTCTGGTATTGTGGGATTTAAAGAACCAGAAATAACATCACATGTGAACAACACAGCCAGTGTCTTTATGGAGTTTATAGTCTAGAGATTTATTTAAAAAAAATAAATAGAAGACAAAATTGGTAGTTATCAATAGCCAGGTTATATAATGGATGAGCAGGGGTTTCAAGCCAAAGAACACACAATTGCTTTCAAGGATCTAACATGAGTTTGTTTATTTGATGATTCATTTATTCATATTTAATAGATACCCATATAGAACTTACTACATGGTAGGCTCTGTTCTAAGTACTTCATTACTTCATTGAATGCTCCATAACAGCCCTACTATTATTTATCCCTAGCTTGTGAACAAGAGGCCAAGTAACTTTCCCAGGGTCAGACACTATTATGTGGTAGCACTGGAACTCCCACCCAGGCAATTTGGCTCATGAATCTGTATTTCTAACCACTAATCTAGGCTGCCTTTCACATGTCACATGTACAGTAGGAATGTTCCATTGCTTATTGCCAAGGAAAATAAAAAGAAAGAGGTAGCTGTGGTGGGGAAGATGTCAGTCTGAGCCACTTGGAGAACATCTTATTGGTAGGTAGCTTGCTGGATGTGACTCTTAAATTTAAGGAAGAGGGCTAGGTTAAAGATAGAGATTCAAGAGTTGACAATTTATGGATATTAGTGAAAGCCTTAAGAGCAGGTGAGCCCACTTAGTAGTTGCCAAACACTAATCCACAGGCCATTCAGATGTTGAAGCTCATAACAGGTCTGAGCAAAGCAGAGAAATAAGGATTGTTGAAGGCTCATACCAGTGATGCTTATTATTATGTGACAGCTGGGCTGGGCTGAGGGATGCCCAGAAATCTGGTTAAACATTATTTCTGGGTGTGTCTGTGAGGGTGTTTCTGGAAGAGATTAGCTTTTGAACTAGTGGGCTGAATAAAGCATGTGGTTCTCCCAAATGTGGGTGGGCCTGATCCAATCCATCGAGGGCCTGAAAAGAACACAAATGCTAAACAAAATTGAATTCACTCTCTGACTGCTTGAGCTGGGACATCAATCTCCTTCTGCCCTCAGCGCTCCTGGTCCTCAGGCCTTCAGACTCAGACTGGAATCTACACCATCACATCTCTGACTCTCAGGCCTTAGAACTACAACACCCACCAGCTTTCCTGGGTCTCCAGCTTGCAGCAGACAGATTGTGGGACTTCTCAGCCTCCATAATCACATGTGCCAATACCTTCTAAGAAACCTCTTTCTAGATAGATAGTAAGATAGATAGATAAAGATAGGGATAGACTTAGATATATAGATATACCTCCTATTGGTTCTGTTTCTCTGGAGAATTCTGACTAATTCAGTGCACAAATTGTATCTTTCACCCTTTTCCCGTTACATAATTATAGTCAATAGAGAATACACACAAAAAATAAACAGTCATTACAACCTGGCTAAGACCTAAAGTTAAATGGACCCTATTGCTCACTCAACATATCCACAATTTGGAATCCACCGGAGGAAATAACTGCAACAAATGAGACCCTGTCTTACCTACCCAGTTGTAAGCTAAGGCCCTAGGGAAAATGGCTGCTCAGATTAATACCATGTGAGGAGAATAATGTCGTAGGTCTAGAGAATGGTCAGTCCAGGAAAGACTTCAGATGATCATGTTAATAAAGGACCTTATATGCTTGAACATACTGAGTGATACTTACACACTTGGTGAGAACTTAGAGTTAAATTAGTGATAGGACATAGAAAATTAAGTAAATAAAATAAACATAATTATTAACCTTATAGAAAACACAGTTGTCATGCAGCAAAAGTAACCATAGCAGTCCAGCTTTTAAAGATGTAATAATGTAAATAATGCATGTTTTATAACTAAAATTATTATATAACCATATTGATAGGATGGAGATGAAAAATGTGTGTTGGGGAAGGAGGGAGAGGTTATGGGATAGAAAGGCAAAAGAGCACTAAATTTTTATCCCCCAAATTATCAAGTCAATAGACAATGCTTAAAACTCAAAAAAACAAGAACTGGCATATTTTATTTAGAGATATGGGGATAAATACCAAATAATCAGTTAAGAATTAAATGTGGTGGTTTCCACTTAGGAAGAAGGGCTGGGGACTGCTGTTTTTCATAACACAATTTGTGGCACTATTAAACTCTACTTAACTGTGTATACAGGTAATTTGGTTTTTTTTAATGCTTTTTTTTTTTTGATGAGCAAGATTGGCCCTAAGGTAACATCTGTTGCCAATCTTCCTCTTTTTTCCTCCCCAAAGCCCTGGTACATAGTTGTATATCCTAGTTGTAAGTCATTCTAGTTCTTCTATGTGGGATGCCACCACAGCATGGCTTGAGGAGCAGTGTGTAGGTCCACATCCAGGATCAGAACTGGTGAACCCGGGCTGCCAAGGCGGAGCACAGGAGCTTAACCACTTGGCTGCAGGGCAGGCCCCCAGGTAATTTCAATTTTAAAGCTAAATGATATGTAAACTTGTAGCAAGAAACCAAAACGAAAGCCATAAATGGCAGAATTTGTATGGGCAAAGATCGAAATTATAAGCTCCTAGAAGATGCAATTGAAAAATTCCACCAGAGACAGAAAGTTCCAATATCCAGAAACACGATTTTCTAGAGAAAATAAAACAAAATAAAGACTTAAAAAGATTGAATGGATTCTTAGCATGACAAAAATGATAGACAACAAATATCCTATATCCTGACTAATTATAGTGAAATTCAAGATTATCAAAGACCAAGAAAAGTTTTTAAAAGCTTCCAAAGAGAAAGAGCAGGTCACCTCAAAAAAGAACGTTAACCAGATTATCTGACTCCCCAGCAAAAAGCCCTGGAACTAAGACAATGGAGGAATGTGTTCAAAATGTGGAAGGAGAACTCTGATTTTTCAATATGACGTCTTTCTAAACTATCCTTTAAGTGTAAAGGTGAAATTAAGACATTCTTACGCATTCAAGGCTTCAAAAATTTTGTGTAACAAAGATGCTCTGAAAACATTCTCTGAGGAAATACAACAATAAAAAGTATAGTACTACTAGAAATATGAAAGGAATTGGTGAACTAGTTACTTAGTAAAGTTATTGTGGTCTAAAATAGCAGGGACGAAACTTTTTAAAAAATGAAAACGCAAGCAAGAAAAAAAGAGAAATAGAAGAAAAGCAAAAAGAAACAAGAGAGAAAGGAAATCCATTTCAACACAAAACTAAAATTCTAGAACTTAAATTCTGCCAACACATGCATTGCTCCTTAGCAGAACCACAGGTGGAGAGGTGAGAAGGTATAAAATACTTATCTTATTTGAGGGAATATATAGATTTTGGTAAATTCATAAAATTGGCAAGAAAAATTAACCTTACATGTGCATTAAAATCTTAGTGACAATAATGGAAAAAGAGAAAATATATATTGCCTTTTAATCAGCAAAAGAAAATTTGATTTGTCCAATGCAAAGCAGGAAAGAGTGAAAAACAAAAATATGTATAGTAAAGAGAATATATAAAATAAGATAGAATTTTTAAAGTCCTAATACAGAAACAAGTATAATAACTATAAGTAAATTCAAATCTCCAATAAAAAGACAGAGACGATCAGATTAGATTCAAAGAGCAGTATCTAGCAATCTGTTGTCAGAGCAATGCAAGATAAAGTTACAAATTCTGTGACACTTCTTTCTAAACAGCAAGTGGAAAAAATACCATTTAATAACAACAAACACTCTACTGTACATAGGAATTAACAAAGAATTTACAAGACCTCTTGAAGAAAATTGTAAAACTCTATCGAAAGACATGAAAAGTCGGAATAAGTAAAACAATATTCTATGCTTGTGTAAAGGATGACTTACCATTGTTAAGATGTCTGTTCTCCACAAATTATGTGTAAAAGCAATGCTATCACAATTAAAATCTAGCTCGATTTTTCAGGGGGATACAACATGCTTCTAATAAGACCAAAATAACGGATTATTGATCAATGAATAACGATGTTAACTTTTTCAAAAGTCTGCAAAACTGGGGAGACAGGGTCGGGATCCAGCCTACCAACATCTGGACATACCTATGGTCTTAAAAGAGACAACAGAAGTGTAATCGAAGTAAAAGGATATTTTTCAATGGATTTGAATGCATCAAAATGAGGATATTTGTTCAAAGAAAGAATATCCTAGACAAGGGTAACAAATAATGACAATACAGGAGAACAGATTTGCAACATCTAAAACTGACAAAGGAATGACATATGGTGGGAGTTAGGAGGAACTACTTCAGGAAAATAAGAAAAAGAGAAGAAATTTAAACTTGGTAAACAGGTGTTTAAGAAAAAGGATAGCCCAAATATTAATTATATGAAGAAATACTCAATTTCCTTTGTAATGAGAATAAAGTAAATGAAAACAATGAGATTCTACTTTAAACCCTGAAGATTGGAAAAAATGAGAAAGTGGACAAAGGTGTGGGAAGACAGAAATCACCATGGTTCAGCCAGGGTTTTGGAGAATGGCGTGGTTATTGTGTAGAGCAATGTGGCAGTTCTTAGTAATGTTAAGGACAAGTTTACCGTATGCCCAGGAACCCCTCTGTTGGAGTTGCTTCTCCAAAGAAATTCTCATGTAGGGGACATATGAGAGTAGGCATATTGCAAGGGAGTTGGGGGCATCTAGACATCCCCCACTGGGGGAACTGAGCAGGATAAACGTGGTGGATTCATACTATGGAATATTATTCAGCATAAGAAGAAATAAGCTTCTTAAGATATATCCTGAGAACAAAGATGTATCCTGAAAACATGACGTGGAAAAAGTGAAAAACAAAATGAGATCTATAGTGAAATTAACTTTATGTAAATTAAAAAATATGTAAAAATATTACTATATATTTTGCATATTAAAACCATTGTCCAAACAGGGGAGAGCAATTGAAGGATAATAACATAAAGAGGAATATGCTAACAAAACAAGAGGGGGGGTCTTGTGGAGACCAGTGCTGATGCTGTTCCATAAACTAAAAAGACCAACTCCATGCTCTTTAGCAGAGAAGGAAGGAAGGGGAGAAAGGAGGGAGGGAGAAAAAAAGTAAAAATTTTAAAATACAGACCAGAAAGTATCAATCATTTTCTAATTAAATTAGTCTGGTTATTTTTTATTTATGATGTAACTTATGGATAAATTTTCTTTTTTTTTTTTTAAAGAATTTTCTGTTTTAAAGATTGGCACCTGAGCTAACAACTGTTGCCAATCTTTTTTTCTGCTTTTTCTCCCCAAATCCCCCAGGTACATAGTTGTATATCTTAGTTGCAGGTCCTTCTAGTTGTGGCACATGGGACGCCACCTCAACGTGGCCTGACGAGCGGTGCCACATCCGCGCTCAGGATCCGAACCAGTGAAACCCTGGGCCGCCACAGCAGAGTACGCAAACTTAACCACTCGGCCACGGGGCTGGCCCCTGGATAAATTTTCTTACTCTCTTAAATTTATGGAGTTCCTGAAACACCCAACTTTCTGCCACACTGTGGTTGTTATAGACTCTCCTGTTTTGACCCAAACCATGGGGCAAGAACCTAACAATAGACTGCAGACATTCCCCTCATGGGCCCCAGGACTCAGGGGTTGCCATGTATATGAAGTCTGGGAACCTTGAAACAACTGTATTAAGAGTCTCAAAAGCAATTAGCCATGGACTAATTTAAGTGGTAGAATCTCTAATCTTCGGGTGTATTACCATGGTTCCATCTTATTATACCATGCAAGGCAGTAGTCTCCTAAAATACGCTTTTGTTCAAATCCTTAATTCTTAATTCTTTCATGAGACCATCATTTTGGATTGGTGTCAAATATTGCCAACGCTCTTATGATGGTGCAATGAGAGGACAGGAAAAGATAAGCATTAGGAAATAATGACAACAAAAATAGCATAGGAAAATGGAAAATTAGTAAAATATTTGCTTAGGGAAATGTTGTACTCATTTCATTCAAAAACATTTATAGATTGCCCACTCTGGTGACTGGCTCTGTGGGAAAACAGCAGTGAATAAAACATTACCTCAGAACTAACAGTCTAGTGTGGAAGATAGGTTAAAAAATAATGAAGATTCAATGTGTTAAGCACTGTAATAAGGGTATAAAAATGCTGCGGGAAGACAATGGAGATAGTAATTAAGTCTCACCATGGGGATTAAGAAAGGATTCATAGGATGGCATTTGACCCACAATCAAAAATGAAGAGCAAAGATTATTTGAGAATAATCATTAAGTATATAATGTATGCTTATAACTCATTATTATTTTATACTTACTAAAGACTCATTTTAGAATGAACTCTGGTTGATATGAATATGAAAATTACTTTTTAAAAAACATCTTTTGTGAGATAACCTCATTTTGTCTGATTCCTTTGATGGAAACATAATTTTGAAAGATGACTTTATATAATTCTCATCAACATGTTTGACCAAATTTCCCCTAAATTGGCCAAAAAATCACTCTTCTCTTTTAAGAATTAGAAAATTTATTCCTCTCAAAAATAAGATTAGTTTTATTTGAATTTAACATCTCCTGGGTCATTACTGTAATCAATTCAGCTTAATTTTAATTAATGCAATTTTAATATAAAATGAAAAATACCACAGCATTAACGCAGTCTAGCTTTAAAGATAATAAAGCAAGTGATAAAAATACTAAAAGATAAAGAAGTTATTGGATAGGTTAATGACTAGCACAGTGCCTGGCAGGCCGTAAATATTTCCTGATTAGATAAATAAATGATAATATATCAACATGAACAATTTAATCATTTAAAATGAATTTACTAAATTAATTTAGAACAAGATTGGTCAAACCACAAACTGAAATGAATTGACCATTTGTCTGAGTAACTCAAATATGTAGTCAGATCCCGTAGTCAGAACAATTTTCCTTGTAGATGAAGATTTAGTCTTCTTCTCCATGTAGAAAATCAGCCCTGACAATAATGAACACTAATGGAGTCTTCTCGTGCAGGCAGGAGAAGAGCTCAAATCCTTGCTGAATAACAGCAGTCAGTGGTTCTCCTGTCCTCATCAAGACTTTACTGGTTTTTCTAACTGCTGAATTTTCATCAGCCAACTTCAATGTAAATAACAGTAGTGGCAATATGCAGAATTATCCCCACGATGAGAGCAAAACAAAAGAAAAACACGCAGGAGTCCTTGTGAACGCAAAACTGACACAGAACGGAAAGTGTCGGATACAACGACGGTGTGAGTTGCTGGCATCCTCTTTGTATAATTCACTGCTTGTTTTCACTACATGAGAAGAGATTATGACAAATTCAGGACTCCCTTTGAAATCAAACCTAAATGCTTCAACCTGAACTTAAAATATTGTGCTCCGAGTTCCTTTTAGAGCTAGAAAATTGAGTCCTGAGCTATCATTTGTTTCCAAATTGTATTTTAGTTTCCCAGAAGACATAGTAAAAAGGAGGGGGGAAAAAGTCATTTTCCAGAAACCACAACAGTTTGGATAGTTTTATTTTGCTGTTGTTTAAAATGAAAGGTTGTTTAAAAGATGACACAAGTGACTCTTGGAGAGCGGACGCTGAAAAGGGACAGTTACCTGTCAGGAGACGCTGAATGCTAGCCTCACAGAAAAAGCTCCTTTAGAAGACGGAAATACAGCATGAAAATATACATGTTTGGTGACAGGGACCATATTTCCTTCTGAACTTTAGTAATAGTGGTTTATTTCATCAGTGATTTCAAAACCATCTCAATGTTTTGAAATTTTAAAAATACATATGTAACAGATATTTGTTCGTCTATTTATTTTGTTCATTCATCGTGCTCAAGGGCCAGAGAGCAGGAGGTAGGATTGTATTCATCGTTCTATCAAGAATCAGACATATGACCTACACAAAGGAGATCAGTCAAATTCCCGCAATGCCACATGAGCTGGCTTCCCAGAGGTGCAGGTTAACGATTGTAAGGTTCTTGGTGCAAGCAACAGAACCAACTGGCCATCAGGAATGAAGAGGAAATAATTGAAGAATATAAAGTCACAAATTAGAGAGAGGTTGTTCTGGAAAATGTGTGAGACTCAAAGGGATTCTGGAAGTTAGGTAGCATGAACATTCTGGCTGAGGCACGAACATTGCACCCAACAACTGGACACTCATTGCCATGGCACCCATCTTCATTCAAAGCCTGGCCATGCCTAGTTCTGTCTGCCAAAGCATGGGGAGAGACAGGAATTGTCCCATTCAGCTTCCACAACAGAAATGGGCACTGGATCCCACTGACACTACACCCAATATGGTCTTTCTAAAAAGGAAGGCAGAAACAAAAAGAGGAAGAAAGTAAAAGAAAAATGTCCATGGCATTGTTGTTCCTTCCTCTTCTCGAAAAGATATAAAATATGAAGACAAGAGTGGGAGATAGGAAAACCTTCTCTTTTAGGCTCACCTGGTTATCTTCCAGAACTGTCCTCCCCTGCATGTGTTTTGGAGGCTAATTTAAATGTTTGCAATGCATTTGCACACATTTTATAAATGACATGATGCTAAACTGCCAGATAAAATCTGAAAGAAGCAATAACCTAACAGATGTTCTGTTAACATAGTATCCAGATATTTAAAAAGGTACTGAATGACTTTGAGTATAATAATACCTTACCTTGGGGAAAATCATTGTCATTGAAATAAATTCATGATTTGTAGACAAAAAAGGTGGAAGCATGAAAAGGTTAAAAGCACAGGCCAAAAACGTTATAATAAATAACATAGCAGTCACCATTGCCTTATAACAGATAAAATAAAACAAAAATCTAGTACTGCTCGAGTTCTTTGGAATTAAGCATAAAGGAAATCAACTCATAGAAATAATTTTTCTATGTGCTCGAGATGCCTGTTTGAAAATCTCAGCCCAGAATATAAAAATCTATGTCCAAATCCGTTCTCTACACAGATACGAAAGTGCACTTTCTAAAACACAAATCAGATCATGTCATCCCCCTTCCTTAAACCCTCCAATGTCTTCTTGTGCCACTTAATGTAATTCAAACAGCACAGCAAAGCCCCCAGTACCCTCTGGCTTCTGCCCCTAAAACCTCACCTCTAGCCATTTTCCCCTTTGTTTTCTGTTTCCTGGACTCACTGACATTTCAATTTTTTGAGCAAGCCAAACCTCTCTCCTACCTCAGGACCTTTGCACATCCCGTTTTCTTTGCTTAGAAAGTTCTTGCTCCTTTCCTACCTTCCTTCCTCATGGCTAGTTACTTCTCAACTATCAAATCTTAACTTAAACAAATCACTCCTGCCCCCCAATATTTAGCAAAATATAAAATCCTTTTCTATTTATTATCCATTACCCCCACAGGATTGTGTACACATCTTGAGGGTAGTGACAGGTCTTTTTCCCCTGCACATTTCACAGCATCTGGCATGTAGCAAGTAGTCAATTAATATTGGTTATACAAATCAATGAGTTTTGAATAAATATTTCATTCTACCATTTTCTACTTCAGAGAGGGCCGGCATATTTTATAGGAAATAGCATTTTGTTTCATGATTCGTACAAATTCTTTTTAAGCAGATGAGATCAATGTACAAATCATCAAGTTCACCAAGGAAAACTAATTGGATGCAGATTCAGAGTCAGGAGATGCCCTGTGACGAAGACAGAACTCTTAATAGGACAGTGGCTAAGAGAGGAGCCCAACACAGGCTGATTGGGCTGGAAGCCGAGCTGACCTACATATTAGCTGTGGACCTTAGACAAGTTACTCTCTGAAACTCAACTTTCTGGTTGGAAAGATGGGAAAAACAATTCCTCTCATTGGGTTGAGATGGCGATTAAATAAGACACCATATAGAAAGCATCTGAAATAACACTTGACATATTTTGAGCAATTATTATTATTACCCAAGTAAAACCTTCAAGTTCAGTGGACTTTGGTACACTGAAAATTGCAACATTTTTCATAATCATTAGACCTTGACCCTTCCTAGTTGCTTGCCAAGCTGCCCTAGTGATGAAAATAATTTTAGAGTTTGCGTTATGCTGTCTTCCTAACCCCATGCCAAAAAAGCTCTGGTTATATGGAGTTTCGTCAGTTCCTTCAGAGTATCTGCCTCAGCCAGCTATTCTGATCTGTTTCCAACTTTAACATATTTTGGTTATTTGAAATGTTGGATTCAACATTTTTAAAAAGAAATCAGACCTGATCTGCACCTGGCATTATTACTCCAAATTATTTGAATCTCATCCAATTTCAAACCCCCATCTGTAAAAAATACTGGCAAGCAGAGAAAAAATAAATGGAACTATTACTTGCTATAATGTGCTTTCTCTTCCCCTGAGCTCTTATCCCTAAGTCCCACGGCATAATTTCAAAGTTCTGTGGAACACAGTATCGATCGAACGATTGCCTACTCATTGTTATGAAATAGTTCTCAGGAAAGAAAGAATAATACTTTTATAATAATAAAAAAGTGAAAGAAAACAGATTTAAAGATGCCTTTTTTATGAAAAATGAAATAGCTCATTACCTAAACTCATAGCAGATAATCCTGGTTATTAAAGTGGTATGTGGAACAAGGTATGCACCTCAACAGCCCCTTGTAATCCTTGTGAGCCAAAGTTCTATAATGACTGCATCTTCCTTTCAAACACTCTGGAGCCCCCCTCCAGCTTGTATTCAGTCTTAGTCTATGCGCTCAACCTACAGATGCTTCTTACCAGGAGCGTATGAGCAACACTATTAAGCAAAACACTGCTATTCAGTATCCCTGGACTTGAAAAATATCTGTAAGTAATTTTTACTTGTGTGCAGGAAAAATAAACTGCAGAATTGTAGAATGTAGACTTGAGTGAGCCCTTGAAAATATACTAGCTCCACACCCACTGAAAGCCGGAGACTTTCTTACAAAGCCCTCACAATTCACAGTGTAGCTCACTCTATGTCTACCTACCTTTGCAGTTGGAAGTGTTTAGGTTTCATTAGGTTCAAATGTGCTTTCCTGAAACTTCTCAACGTGCCCTAGAGAGCTTCACAGAATACATCTAATCCTTTTCCACACGACAGTCCATAAAATGAGAAAACAGAGATCATATCACCCCTCCCCCAAAATATTTTAGTTAGTGTTTGACATATTGAATTTGTTATCTTCAAAAAGAAGTTGGGGGCCACCCCACAGCCTAGTAGTTAAGTTTGGTGCACTCTGCTTCAGTGGCCTGGGTTTGGTTCCCAGGCACAGACCTATACCACTCAACAGCGGCTATGCTGTGGTGGTGAGCTAAAAAAAAAATAGAGGAAGATTGGCACAGATGTTAGCTCAGGGCAAATCTTCCTCAGCAAAAAAAATAATACTAGGTTGCACTCAATCTACATCCTTACGTTTCCGTTTCCGCAGTCTAAATATTTTCATGTCCCTTTGTTGGTGGGTGGTTCATTCATAATTAAGAGTTTATTCTTGGCCTCTTACTTAAGAAATGGAGTTATACAGGGGGCCAGCCCTGAGGCCAAGTGGTTAAGTTTGCACACTCCTCTTCAGTGGCCCAGGGTTTCACCGGTTCAGATCCTGGGTGTGGTCATGGTACCACTCATCAGACCATGCTGAGGCACTGTCCCACATAGCACAACCAGAGGCACTCACAACTAGAATATACAACTATGTACTGGGGGGCTTTGGGGAGAAGAAGAACAAAAAAAAAAAAAAAGAAGATTGACAACAGATGTTAACTCAGGTGCCAATATTAAAAAAAAAATGGAGTTATAGAAATCAAACTTATTTTGTCTAATTTTATTCCTCCTTTATTTTCAGAATTCAATAATGTTAGAGTCTATATTGAGCTGAATGGTGACCCCCAAAAAGATATGTACACATCCTAGTTCCTGAAACCAGTGAATGTGACCTCCTTTGGAAAAGGGGGTCTTTGCAGATGTAATTAAGGATCTAGAGGTGAGATCAGCCAGGATTTAGAGTGAACCCTAAATCCAATAACAAGAATTCATATAAAAGACATACAGAAGAGAGGCATATGGAGAGAAGAGAAGACACAGAAAAGGCCATGAGAAGACGGGCAAAATTGGAGTGATGCAGTGACAAGCCAAGGAAAGCCCAGAGCCACCAGAAGCTGGAAGAGGCAAGGAAGAATTCTCCCTCCAGAAACTTCATAAAGAGCACAACTTTATTTTGGATTTCTGGACTCCAGAACTGTGAGAGAAGAAATTTCTGTTTTTATATGCCACCCAGTGTGTGGTAATTTATTATGGCAGCCCTAGGACACTGGTACCGAGCTCTCCCTCACTCTGCACTTCCAAATCTTTCAAACAGAGCAGCTGCCAAGTGACAACCCATTCTCCCTTTGTCTCAGAGGAACTCTACCTTCACCTGCCCTAGTTTTCTTTCAAGATTGATTTACTTGTGATTTTTAATCTCACTTTTAATGCTTCCTATGGAGGAAGATCCAAGAGACACTCTTAGATTCAAGATGCTGACGAAAGTTCAGATGGATCTGGAAAATCATAGATGCATGCTCTCTGTGTCAGAAGATGCTAAACATGCGTGAGCGGGAGACACAATGAGAACACCCAAGTGAAAATAGGAATAAATGTCACACTGGAGGCTCATTTCTTCCTATTTCTTCCATCTCCCTTGATTATGCTCCCGCCACTAATCCTGAAAACTAGGTTATTAGAGATTGTGAAATTGTGCAAAGGAGAAAAAAATGTGTACCTACAGCAACAAACATACACAATTTTATATATTATTTTATGGATCAACCTTTGAGTACTTAAGAATCAATAGCCCTGTATTGGTTTGCTGGGGCTGCCTCAACTAAGTACTACAAACTGGCTGGCTTAAAAAACAGAAATTCCTTTTCTCACAGTTCTGGAGGCTGGAAGTCCAGGATGAGTGTCAGCAGGGTTGATTCCATTGAAAGCTGTGAGGTGGAATCTGTTCCCTACCTCTCTCCTAGCTTCTGGCACTTTGCTGACAATCTTTGGCATTCCTTGGCTTGTAGAATCTCCGCCTTCGTCTTCACGTGGCATTCTCTTTATGTGCTGTCTGTCTCCAAATTTTCTCTTTTGATAAGGATAGCAGTCATATTGGATTAGAGGCACACACTACCTAAATAAGATATCATCTTAACTCAACGAATTATTTCTGCAATGACCCTATTTCCAAATAAGGTCACATTCTGAGGTACGGGGCGTTAGGACTGCAACATTTGAATGGGGGGGGGGAGGGACACAATACTACCTATAATAGCCTCCAAAATTAATTCCTCTTGAGGTATGCACCACATGTTCAGAATCGTGCTCACTGCCATATAAAATGGAACAAATCGTGCTATGATCTCTACTCTCAAAGGATTTTCTTGAATGAACATATAAAACAATGACTGAAAAAATCGATTATTTAATTTTTGTGGACTTTAGGTTCTAGAAGTGTTCTAAGAAGGAACAAACAGGTCTTTGTTTGTTTGAGTGGCTCGTTTTTTAAATATGTCACAGATAAACTTTAGAAAAGTTACCCCAAATAGGCATTAGAGAAAGCAGGATCTTACATATTTGCACACCCACGTTCGTAGCAGAATTATTCACAATAGCTAAGAGGTGGAAGCACTCAATTGCGTATCAACAGATGAATGGATAAACAAAATTTAGTCTTTAAATACAATGGAATATTATTCCAGAAGGAATAATATTAAAAAAGAAGGAAATTCTGTCAAATGATACAATATGGATGAACCTTGCGGACATTATGCTAAGTGAAATAAGCCAGTCTCAAGAAGAGAAATGCTGGATGGTTCACTTATGTGAGGTAGAGTAGTCAAACTCGTAGAAATAGAAAGTAGAATGGCGGTGACCAAGGGCTGGGGGAGGAGTAAAAGGGGAGTTGTTTAATGGGTTTAGAGTTTCCGTTTTACAGGATGAAAAGGCTCCGGAGCTCCGTTTCCCAGCAATGTAAATACATTGACCGCTACTGAACCGTACACTTAAAAATAGGTAAGATGATAAATTTTATGCTGTGTTTTTTATGAGAATAAAAAAATAAAATAACTGAAGCAAACTGAATAACTGGGTTTAAGAACAAGTTAGCATGCACTCTAAAGAATGAGGAGAAAATAACGAGTGCAAAAAATAAGTGATCGTAAAGGTCATGAAAAAAAAGAAAAGAATGGGGAAATATTAAAGACCAAGGGCAGCTAAGGAGAAATCAATCCCAACCTCAAGGTAGATCGCGGATCAGAAAAAAGGACATAAGTGAAAAACTGGCAAATTAAATTAAATTAAATTAATTTTTTAAAATAAAATTTAGTTTAGTTAATAATGTTGTCCCAAAGCTACTTTCCTGTTCTTATGTTGGTAAAGTAATATGTTAACGATAGAGGAAAAGGGGATTAGAGTTATAAGCACTTTCTTTGACTTGTTTCTGCACTTTTTCTCTAAGTCTAAAATGAGTTCACAATAAAAAAAAAATAGACATTAGGAAAGTTACTTGGAGCACAGTATAAACTGCTGTGTTCAAATCTTAGTGTTACCACTTACTAGCTGTGTAATTCTGAAAAAGTTACTTAACCTCTCTGGTACTCATATCCCTCATATGTAAGTTGGAGATACTACAGCATATACATCACGTGGTTTTTACAAAAATTAAATGAATTAATATTAGAAAAGTGTTAGGCACCTAATAAGCACTATAGAAGTGATAGATAAAAAATAAATTGTTGCTAAGAAGGTGTTTTGGCTAGTTAGGAATGTAATTAGGGGAACTTGCAATTGATTAATAAAATATCCAGTCTCTGAAGAGAAAGGAAGGAGAAACGAATCATTGAGAAGCAGCTCGGCTTTGGACAAAAGGAAGGATACGTTTCCAGTGAGGCTGGAGAATAAAGGGTGGGATGGATATGTAGTAATGTGTATAACTGGAAACAAGGGTCGAAGGACTTTCATACCCGAGAGACCCTTTATTTTTAATAAAATAGAAAGCAAGAGGGAGGAAGGAGTTAAGCAGTTGTCCTACGTGTGTTTGTAGTTGGGGACAGAGGAACCTTCTGGAGAAGATAAAAAGTCAGGTGATCCTTAATAGACACATTGATAGCTGAACTCCTAGTAAATTGACAGATGGTATTTGCTAGGAGGGGAGCCCTTGTCTATGGAATTCTTTCATCAGGATGCTCCTATTTTAGGATTGCTTATGATAAACAGACCTAGATAGGATATACTGATGGACCATGGCTTTCTGGAGAATGTCATGCAATCTAGGTGACTATTTGAGATACACATTGGAGATACTTCATAACCTAAATGCTCCTGCTATATAAGGTAACAACCCATGAGTATTTCTTAGAGACCTCGTCTTTTCTCTGGACCATACTGTGCATGTCTAATACAGGAACAACAGACCGTGAGAGCTTGCAGGATGTCTTAGACCTCTCCATGCTCCCCCTGTGCCTCTTGTTGGCTTGTATTCTTGAAAGTATTAGTAAAGCTTGACACTGGAAAAGATCTCTTATTTATGTGAGCCAATTTGATAATCCAATCCTTTGGTTACCTCAATGAACAGGAAATGGTGGCACAGGAAGTTTAAGGAAATTATTTTGGAACAGAAAGGGGGCTGACAAAGGAAACATAGCTGGGTAGTGTTGAAGACCCAGCTGTGACTAGAGACAATGAATGGGTAGTGGCACCAGTCCCCGTGGAAGTGTGATTTCTCCTGTGGTGCTCAGTAACCTGAACATGAGAACAGAGAAGATGAATGGTTTCGCTAATGGAATTGGGTCTTTTTAAGGGTGGCAGTAGCTGAAAAGACTAGCGATAAAGGAATTGAGGGCGCTAGGAAAAAGAGAGAAAGAGGTTGACGTGAGGTATTATGTGGTCAGGGTTGAATATGGAAGGGAGTTCAAACATAAGAGCTGTATGGTGTAGGCTACGGAGCAGCTAGACCTGAATTTGAATCACTGCTCTCCCACTCCTCTTAAGCAATTTATTTAACCTCTCTAGGCCTCAATTTCCTCATGCATGAAATGGAATAATAATTCCTACCTCACAGCCTTGTCATGTGGTTTAAATAAGATAATGGGTGTTAAGCACGTGGGACAATGTAAATGCACAATGAATTGTGATTTTTATTGAATAAATTGGCTGAAAGAAAATGAAGAGTTCAACAAGATCAAGGCCTTGATGAAGCCAAGACATGAGTAGCAGGAATAAATAACTGAGAGGAATAAAAGAATTCGAAGGTGGTCAGAGAATGCAATATCAGAGTTTACAATTCCGAGGATGAAACTATTCCAGGGGAGAAAATGCTCAGGATGGGGCCCAGGGTCTCAGTGTAGCTAACGTGCATGAGTGTGGTGGTCACTGTCATGGCTGAAATCCCAGACCTGTGAAGCTTCTAGAACAGATCCCAAAAGAGGCAGGTTTAGCATTTTTGCTTTTCACTAACGTAAGCATCATGCAGACATGACTTAACTCTACCTTATGAGTTCTTAAGTAACACTCTGAAATTTGTTTTATTTGGTTGATTGATTTGGTTTTTGTTATTTCCTCTGTAATGAAAACCTTGGTGAGGACAATTATGCTTCTCTTATCCTGTTAACCCCAGCGGATCCAGTTCTGCCATTTCCCCTTGAACAACGTATTAACTGAGGTCCATTAAGCAATGAGCCAAGAAATGCTATTTAATGTAATGGCAGTTTTCATTTAAAATATATTGTAAACAATATTCCATTTGGCTAATTTACAAGATCAAAGCATAATTATTCCAGCATAGTTTCTAAAGAAGAAATTAGTTCAAATCACTAACAGATTTGCAGAAATTGCTTATGTAATATAGTATTTCAGCAGAATAAATGATTTAAACTAATATAACTTGAAGTTAATAGTCATACACTTGAGAATAACTCAGAGATGTTTAATCAAAGGAAAACATGTAAAGATGGAAAATGGGTGGGGTTTAGAAATATACTAATATTAATGTGAATAACGTGAATAACATTAACATGGTTCTTCTATATTTTAGTGGTAGTAGTCCATAAAACACATAGTAAGTAACAACTAGAAAATTAATTAGAACATTTGCAACCTATAAAAACATGACCAATGCTCTTGAACATAATTATAAGAAATTATAAACTGGCAGATAAGACTCTAATCCTAAATATTCTACACAGATGGTATCCATGTAATTTGTTTTAAGTATTGATTGCGATTGTATTCATTTCGTTTCTGTTGTGAATATACTAAAACGTTACTATGTCATATTGAAAAAATAACATTTTTTGAAAAACTTAGTCTATTCTATAAAATACCAAGCATTCAAATATTTAGAAAGATTGTATGGCTGAACTTTTTTGGTGTCACATAGTAATATAATATAACATAATATAACATAATATATTATAACATAATAGTAAAGTATAATATAGCATAGTGTATATATACTAACTTAGTAATATAAAAAGAATATTATAGTTCCATGTTTTATAAAATTGGAGTTGGTAGATTTTGCCATAAATTTTCATCAGAATGACTTATTCTTCATAAGTGAAAAAGTGGTTTGACAGATATTTCTACTATTGTTGTAGACCAGTGGCCAAATCCATTCTAGAGTTATAGTGAAGATAGGTTTCTGTTGTTTAAATCTGTGAAAAACCAATATGCTATTGTATAACATTCATCTTAAAGATCTAAATGCACTTTATCTTCTATTCTAGTTTCTTCTCTTACATCTGCCCCTTTAATACGGGATTTGGCCAAGGTCCTATTGTCTGACCTCCTTTTGTCTCTCCCTTACAATAAATTATTGCACTGAAAGGAATGCACGCTTATTATAACCGATCAAATACCGCAAAACACTTATGGTGGAAAACAACGGTATCACCCCACTTTCCTCCCAACCCCCACTCTTTTCCTCAGAAACAGCCTTTTACCCATTTCTGTTTTAATAATGCTAAATAATACGCTTCCATGTACTTCAGTTTATTGATTTAACGACTCTTGACACTACCTATTGATTCAGCACTATGAATTTTGAGATTTAGCATATTTATACTCTTTCTTTTTCCCACCTTTGCTTCCTTGTCCCAATGTTTATAGTTAGATCATCATCTTTAATGCTCCTATTGATTACACGTCTCACTTTAAATAATAGCCCTAAAACTGTTTCCTGTTCTATTAATTTTAGGCAGAATCCCTTAACTCTCCACTTAAAAAATTAAGAAATTTGGCTCCCTATCCTTCCTTCCACCTTTCTTCCATCCCAATATCCCTTCCACATCCCACCTTCTACCAGCTACCTTTTATTTTTATATTTTCAAAGTTGTTAACACTCACCTTCTTTCTTGCGACCATAGCCCAGCTTTCTGTGCTTTTCCACAGATGAACTCGAAATGTAGTGACCCAGAAACAGCATTTATGTTATCATTATTATGTAAATATTGTCCAAAGTTGGACCAAATACTATACTAAAATTGCATTACTTTTTTCAGTAATTCTAATGTGACAACCCCGCAGGGACACTCAGAGGAGATCGTGACGGCTTTGTCATGTGTCAACGTGTAATGTGATCGATTAGGCTGAACCACCTTCCCCAGAATTCCTTCCCTGTATGATTCATGTTAGAGTGGGCCACGAGAGACGTTTTGGGTGAGATTTTGAAGGCAAATGTGAAGAGGCGCTGTGGAGCTCTTACACACTCTTGCTTGTTACCGCCTCACCTTATTGGCAATGAGCAGAAGCCCAGCCTGCAGCTGCTGCCTCTTCCCCTCCATCTTTCAGTTTCTTTGACTTCTGGGCCAGGTGGATGTTCAATTCCATGACAGAATAGTCACATCATCAAAATTGGAGGTGGTGAGAAACTGGCCCGGATTCCAGGCATTCTTGTGGATTTTGGCTCGGGTTCCTGGGTTCCAGTATGCTTCCTCCCCACTATTTCATTAATCTTCTCTCCCCCATTGTGTCTCCTGCAGACTTCTTCAAGCTCCAACATCAGATGCCAGATACCTTATGGTATAAACAACTTCTACAATTGTGTGTGTATATATGACTGATACAAAAATTGTGTCTGGCACCAACTTCAAATGAATTTTATTAACATTCTACGTTTGCTTAAAATTGCGTCACATAGTTTGCTTGATATTTTTTCCTGAAATTTCTCATTTCATTTCTTGATTCCTTGAATTTGTAACTTTGTCATAGTCATATTTTTCAGCCTTCTCAATCATATTGTCTATAGAGTTCCTTCCCACCCCTCTCCCGCACCCTGACAGATATCTACTTCCTAGAGTCTTCTCTCTTCAGCTCCAGTCCTGGGAACAAGGCTCTAATTCTGGGATTTCTTTGACTTCTTTACCAAGCTACATCCACTGTTTCCTGGATCCCCCATCTCCTTTCTTTGTGTACTCTCGTGTTTTGCTGGAGTATATCCTTTAGTCACTTACAGAGAAAAGGTTGATGAAGAATAAATCATTTAAGTCTTTGGATGTCAAAATATGTCTCTAAAGAGGCCTTAGGTTTGGTTGATAATTTCAGAATAAAATATTTTTTCCCTCAGAAATTTGAAGAACTTGTTTATGGAAGTTTTTAGTATCTTTTACCCTTGGTGGTCTGTAAAATTTCATTAGAATATGTCTTTGTGAGGGTCTTTTTGTAGTTCTGCATACTTGGTGATTCCTTTTGATATGAACCCTCATGTCTTTTTCAGTTTGGGATAATTTCCTTGCATTTTTGTTTTTGATAATACTCCTTCACCCCCACCACCAACACTTCTTCACATGTACAGACACACCATTTTTTGTCCTGTCTTTCTAGAACTCTAATTAATCAAAATGTGTACATTCCATGTTTGAACTCTATGCCTAATGTTTTCACTAATTTTCCATTTCTTCCTAATTTTAGTTTCATTTCTGGGAGACTTTGTTTTTTACTTTAGTGTTCATATTTTAATCTATAGGAGCTCTCTTTTATTCTCTCATAGTTCCCTTTTCATTACCTTTCTGTTCTTGGATTAAGAATGTAATACCTTCTTGAACCTCTCTGAATATATTAAATACTTCAGCTATAATGGAAAGGACACCAGGACCTTGATTATTCAACTTGCTAAACAAAGATAATAATAATGTTTCTGAGCATGGCAAATAAATGCTTTCATTAATTTAGCTTTAAAGTCTTATTCCCTTCTATACTGTTCCATGCACATAAAATTCCAGCCAAGTCACACCACAAAATTTTCCAAGTTATTATTCTGAATCATTTGCTCTCATACCTCTATGCTTTGCCTTTTTTCTTGCGGTAGAGACTAACATATATCCTCAATATTCCTTTTCCATGTCTTCCTCAGTAATAAAATTCTCAGTTTTTAGCAAGACACATCATTTTCCTACCTCTCCCCCTCCCTGGTGGTTGATTCTGGAAATAAACAGAATCAGTGTATGCAAATTTTGGTAACTGTCCAGAAATGAAGGGGGCATGCCCTTCTTGTCTACCACCTCCTCCCTTCCTGCTGGCTGCAATGTAGATGTGATGTCTGGAAGTCAAGCAGCCATCTTAGAGCCTGAGCTGGAAGGTATGTGCAGAAGATGGGTAGAAAAACAACATAGAGGGAGCACCCCAGATTCCTATCCCTGGAGCACTGTACTAGTACTACACTAATTATATCTGGATTTCTTTTATATCCAGGAGGGAGCTTGTTGGACCAATGTTATTTTGGGTTTTCTACTGCTCAAAGATCAATCTAACTAATACAGTCCCCATCAGTGCATGACAGTATTTCCTCATCTTTTAAGACTCAATGAAAATATCACTCTAGTAAACCCTGCCTAATCAGGCCTCCCCAATCAAATTTAAGGTCTCAGCGCTAGGGTATATTTTTCATGAGACCAAGAATCCTGTTTATTTTATTCATTGCTGTATGCCTAGTACCTAGAACAATGTGTGGGGCTTATTGTGCATTTTAAAAATATTTGTTAAAAATGCATAACTCTATGACCCTTAGGACTTTGTGGCTGCTCTGCTACAACATATATGTTTTTCCCAAAACCTCTCTCCCATCAACAGTTGTAACCTCACCCATAACAACATACGGGTAAAACCATATGTGTTGTACCACCTAATTTGCTCATTTGTATATAGTATGTGACTGACAATGCTGATGAATTGAATGGTTTAAAATGAGAATAAATATAATAATATACAAAAATTTAAATTTTACATAAAATTTAAATAGAAGCAAAAAATTTGGGGTGAACTACATCAAGACTGCCATCAAAAAGTCACTACTTTTTGATGTTTCCTTTCTCCTGAGTTTCCTTTCTCCTGATGATACTGAGACTATTTAGTGATTTTGTCTTTATTAAAAGTCACAGAGAAAATCACAGTCTGACTTTGCGTAATTTAGTGAACTCCTAAACCTCAGTTTTTTCATCACGAATATGGGGTTAATATCACGCCATTTGGCATTTGGACTCTGCTTAACACTTGTGCTCAGTAAATAGCAGCTACAGTCCTTATAATGACTAATAAGACATATTATCTTTAAATCTTTAAAATTTAAAGATTTAAGGTTTATGTATGCACATTCATTCACCAAATATTTGCTTGGTTCCTACAATGTCAGTGTGATCTAGATTCTGAGGATATAAGATCCATGTTCATCCTCCAGAAATAGCCACTAAACAAGAAACTACGAATGTGATGAGTGCTGCTGGGAAAGAAGTGGGCAGGGGCCAGATCATGCTGAGTTGGCGAGTCATGGTGTGGATCTGAGAGAGCTATCGCAGGGTTTTAGGAGACTGTGAGGGACTCAAAGGTCAGGTTTACATAAAAAGATTACTCCTCCCCTCCTCAGCGCACTTGCCTTTTCACTTCTACTCACCCTTTGGCGCTCAGCTCAAATAACATCTCCTCAGGGAGGCACTCCCTGGTACCCCATCTGATTGCATCTGGTTTTCCCAATTACACACCTGGTCTTTCTCCTTCAGAATACCATAAATATAAGAGAATAGTTGATAAAATGTAAAATCTTACATGTAAATAGAATATTGTAAAATGAAATGAGTTTATATGTATCATTTTTGCTATTTAAACAAATTCTATCATTAATTTTTTGAAATGCATTTACCTCAATCATATTTTTAGTTGAGCAACTTTATGATATCTTATTTTATTATAAATAAATACTTGTGAATATATGTATATATACAAAAATGTATAGAAATGGGCAAAATTTTAAATATAAAAAACCATAATGCATATATGCTTTTAACACATATTTTTGGGATAATAGGTAGTAGCAGTATTCTAAATAATACATATTGTGTTTGTAGTAAGGGACTGAATACACATGTAGATCACTTATTTAACAGTCTGTTTATATATTTAAATATTTTCAAATCAATTAGCATATTTTTAAGAGTAAAAGTAACTTACAGAGTTTTTCCTCTTAAAATCCTGGGGATAGTGCTAAAATCCTTTACCTCTCTTCCCCTTGTTATCACACCTAGCATTTCTTTCAAATATTGACAAATTTACTGTGAACATGTTTTTCTCATATGTAAAACAAATCAATTGATTTTTTTTAGCAAGAGAAATCAGGCGTGGGAGAAAGAGGAAGGAGTCTGACGTGTTCATCCTAAAATGGCAAGGCTAGTATAAAAGAGAAGTAAAAGGTTATGTAAATGAAGGAGGTTAAGACCCAAAAGGTTATGACACAGTTGGATCATTCTCATTACAGAAACATTAACACAGATGAGTACAATCTGCAGACCAGCTAAATCCAAATTGCACAACTGCACCCAAGGGAACCAAAATGATTTCAATGGTTTCCTTAAACATAGAGCTAAACAATTTGAGCTGAAAAGGGTTGCTATGTTATTTAGAAGAACTGTTTAATCTTCAACAGTAAAATATTAAACCAAAGAGATTTTTTTGATCTATTACTTATTTCTAGAGAGCAATAAATTTATTATTCACATATTCTGAATGAACTTGCATCAATCACACCAGACATTCAATCAAATTCATCCTGAAAAACGAAATGGCAAATGCATTTAAATCAAGAACGCCAATTTGGGGCAATTGACTATAATTAAGAATGTTCACTGGAACGAGGTCTACCAGACTCATGAATATATAAGAAAGAGTCTTGAAAACACTGAAAGTTAAATACCAGAGTTAGGATTTTAGCATTCAACTGAAAAGAATAAGATTGGAAATGTTTGTGTGAGTGAGCGAGTGACTATGTATGAGTGTGTTTAGGGATGTGTGTGTGTGTGTGTATGTGTGTGTCCGTGTCTGTAGAACCACAGTTAAGGTTATCAAAAGGGGAGAATTGTAATTCTTCCTCCCTCCCAACCCCCAGACTATTTGAGAGTGATATATTCTCTTCTTTAGTCCTCCTATAAAATAAAGACTTGGAACCTTGTGAGTTTATACCTAAATTCTGGAAAATTCACAGGGAAGGTCTTGAACTGAGAAGCATATGCCTTGGTAGTATGGTATCAGGCAAATTCACTTTCTGAAACTGTGTTTTTAGGAAGAAGCAGAAAGTTCCCTGCCACCCTTTTGAGTGGATACTGTTGGAGCAAAGAATGTCCACAGTTGTCATTCCTGCAAGCACAAGAAAGCCAATGCTCAGCAAACTGTGTCTGCTCGGGAAACAGGTCTTTTCATCATTAGTTTGAAGCTTAAAAAGGTGGTGCTTCCTTAAGTGCAGTTAAATTTGATGCCCTGAGCTTGCTATAGTCCCAGTAATACCTTCCTTGGCTTTTCCCCAAGGATGCCATATTGATGTTGCTGGCAGGCACCGTTGCCAATTTAATTAATACTTTTGACTCCACTATCTTTAAGAGAGTAGTTCTAAATTTAACCAAAGCACTTGCCATGATGCCAAAATTAGCACATTTGGTTGCCTTCGCTCTTCCCACAACAGTACTTGGACAACTGCCAAGTGCAGAGCAGGTGCCTCAGAAATACAGAGCCACATGCAAGAGTTGGGTGTGGTAAAAAAAAAGAAAAAAAAAAAAGTGCAATCAACTATAAAACACAAGGCAGAATGTGGTGAACACCAAAAGTTAGATTCAAAGGCTATGGGTGTTCAGTGAGAGCAGAGAACGTATTTTCACTTCTCCTTCACCCACTATAGTAATCTGCTCCCTGTGACATGCTCCACCTGGCCCCCACCACTCCAGGACACATTCCTTTCCCGTCCCGCATAGAGCTCTGTACAGACTTCAGTTTCTCTTTACCTTCAATTTCCTAACCTTCTTGTCTTTTAACTATGTCCACACTACAAATTCTCAGCTAGAGAACATTCCAAACTTCCAATGCCTTTTTTCCTAAAATAGCTATTCTTGATGGAAAACCTCAAGTTATAGAGGTAGAGAATGATACTGCCATTATAAAGTTGAGATGTCTGACCTTAAAGAGCCCTTCAGGATATCCTGTTAATCCTTTGATTTTCCTTAGCAACTCCTCTCTTATTCTCTTCAGCAAATATGCAGAACCTCTGATAGTCTCCGTAACTCCACTGCTCAACCCCCACCCCTCATTCTCATCAGAGGTTGCCTGAAAACACTGAGATCTTAAGTGTGAACTCCCTCAGGGTCTGGTTCTCATACTTGGTGTGCAACACTTTTTGTTCTCACACCCTCTTGTCCAAGCCTAATTTCCCATCAGTGCTCTAGAGCTCAGCCAGTCTCCTCCAAGACCGTCCTTCGGCAATTTTTAGTCCTTTTCATCTTCAATTGGTTCTTCTGCACAGGCTCTTTTCTTTCAGCCTACAAATGTGTGTATATCTCTCCCTCTTTGCAAACACTGCTCCCATAACTCTGTGTGCCTCTCTATCTTTTGACTTCGCCTCATTGATATGTGCCATCCTTGCTTTTTTCAGATCATAAAAGTTCACTGTAGAATATTTAAAAATGCAAAAAAATTATAATTGAATAAAAGTTGCTATAATCCCCTAGTCCAGAAATGATCATTTTAGTTCACTCTTTAACATATTGGTGTATCCCACTAGGATTTGATTCTGTGCATTTATACATGTGCTGTTTTGTTTTGTAACAAAATTTTAACTTAAGTTTAATACAGCTTAAATCCTAATGTTTTCACCTTATTGTATCAGGAATGTTATCACTGTCACCAAATATTTCTTGAAAAATAATTTTAATGGCAGCATGTTAGTCCATTTATTGCTGTAGCATACATTTATTTTTCCCACACTGTGGCATTAACAATATTTTATAATATTTGTCAGTTTAATGAACAAATAAATATATATTGATTTCAATTTTTATGACTTTGATTATTAAAATTTGAGTATCATTCTATTGATGTTTAATGGCCATTTTATCTTCTTTTAGGAAATATCTGTTGACTTTTTTGCCCACTGTTCTATTTATTTATCAGACTGTTTAATTAAGAGTATTAACCCTTTTTCATATGTATACCAATAATTTTCCCACTTTGTTAGGTGCCTTTTAATTTTATGTAAGGTGTTATTTTAAATTTAAATTAACGAATTTTTTTTCAGATTTAGTCTGTTGGTTTTATGCACTCTACAGCATCCCCCATCCTGAAAATATACATAATTTTATTTTTCATAGAGACTTCAATTGTTTACATTTGACTTTTTCACATCCCTGTAGTTTATTTTGGGCTATCCTATGAGATTAAAACCCAATTGAACTTGATATTTTTTATAATAGGTAACAATGATGTCAGTAGCTTTTATTAAATCGTCATTCCTGTCTCCTCTGTTTTGTGACATCGTCTATATCACATACACTCTTATTTCATCCTGTTGGCCCTTTCTTGTCCCACTGCTCTGCTCTGTAGCTCAAGCAGGCTGACCTGCACACTTTTTCCACACTCCTTGTTAACAGTCCATCTGCACTTCTGGTGGGAGGCATTGATGGGAGGAAGGGAGGAGCCAAGGTATTTCTCCCCTCTTTCTGCTTCAGGCATTATTTTGGGCAGATGTTGCACTTCTTCCCTGGCACTTTGTCCCTGCTTGGACAGGTGCCCTGTGATTCTGCCTAGGTCCCTAATTGGCCCAGCTGTTGAGCTCTGGGAACTCTACCTTCTCGTTTGTTCCTCCAGCCTAGAGGCATGGCAGCTGCCTACTATTGTTAATCTTTGAGTGGATCCTCAGTCTCTTCTATCATCTGCATAACCCATTACCTGCATTTATTTTATTTATTTATTTATTTATTTATTTTGCCGAGGAAGATTCATCCTGAGCTAACATCCATGCCAGTCTTCCTCTAATTCTTAGTATGGGGGCCATCAGCACAGCATGGTCACTAACAGAACAGTGCAGGTCTGTGCCCAGGAACTGAACCCAGGCCACCAAAGCCAAGAGCACTGAATTTGACCGCGAGGCCACTGGGGCTGGCGCCCATAACCTGCATGAAGTTCCCTCTGCTTTAAATATTCAGTTCAATTTCAGTTTTCCTGTTTGGAACCTCACTGAAGTAGCTCTCATTCCTATTCATTGATGTATGTGTTCTGTTCTGTGCCAGGGCTACAATTTTAATGATTGTTGCTTTCATAAAATATTTTAATTTTACTCGTCTTTTATAAAACGTTATTGCTTAATTTTGTTTTAAGAAAACTAATTTTTCCAAGTGAATTCTAAAATTATTTTGTCAGTTTTTTAATATCTTATCCCATTCACATGCTTAAAGATATACTCACATGAGTAAATAAAAATACCTATACAAAATGTTTACTGAAGAATTGTTTATACTAGTAAAAAAAGTGAAAACAACCAATGTTAACTAAATTTATGGTATATTTATACAATACAACACCCTAGGTCTTTAAAAAGAATATGGTACATACACCGCTATGGGAGCATAAATTGCTAGAATTATTTTGAAAACTCTTTGGCAGCATCTACTAAAACTAAGCCTATGAATACCCTATCACCTAACCATTCCACTTCTAGGTATACACCCAACAGAAAAGTGTACATGTGTTCACAAAAAGACATGTACACACGAATGTTTCTGGCAGCTCTATTCGTAACATTCTTAGTCTGGGAACAACCCAAATATCCACTGAGAGAGGAATGAATAAATTGCATTATACCCTTGTAATGTAAAATGGCAATGAAAAGCCAAACTACCAAGTGACTCATAGATGTAATGTTGAGTATAAGAGACCAGACGCAATGATAACATACTGCATATTTCCATTTATATAAAGTTCAAAAGTGGGTAACATTAACAATGCTGAAAAAAGTCACAATAGTGTTTACTTTTGGGGAACTATGTCTGGAAAAGGACATGATGGAGGGGTGATTTCTGCACTCTTTTGTCTGTAGGATAAGTTTCAATTTTAGAAGTTTAAAAATGTATAAGGTAGATCCATATGTATTGATGTAGAAAGATGTCCAAGTTATGCTGCTCAGTTAAATAAAAAAGTTGTTGGAAGGTGCATAAAGAAAGAGTCCATATGTGTTAAAAAAAAATGTTGTCACATATATGTGTGTGTGTATGTGTGTATAAATATATATTCCTGCGTGAATACTTACAAACACAAACACAAACACACAAGAAAATAAGAGAATGAGAGACTTATTTGATTTTTTCCCACAAATGTGAACTATTTTCATAATAAAAAATCAATAATAAAAAATTCAATGGAATATTTGTATTACTTTGCATTGAAACTATCAATTGATTTAGGAAAATAATTCGATCTTACAATATCATTTTCCTACCAGAAATATGGTATGTCTCACCATGTGTTCATCTCTTCTTTTATGCCCTCCAGTCAAGACTTTTAACTTTCTTCCTACAAGCCCTGCATGACTCTTGAGGGGTTATTCCTGTGTGTTAGTTAATTATTTGTCATTGATCTTATGAATTAAATTGTTTAATAGCCAAGTTTCTCAAAAGAGAAATCTAACCTTCTCTCTATTTCCTTATTTGCCATTTATTTCTAACCTGTTCTATCCTAATAAAGCTGTTCTAGTGCAGATGATCAATTGCCAAGTACAACAGATGGCTTCAATTTTTTAGCATGACAGTTTTAGACAGTTATTAATTCATTAATTTAATAAATACTTGTTGATCACTTGATGTATGCTAGACACTGTGCCATACACTATAGGTTCAAAGGTAAACACAAGCCCTGCCCTCAAATTGCTTACATCTTAACGGAACAAACACTAGATAGGTACTTACAACACACTATGGTATGTGCTGAAGGAGAGATAAGCACCAGATTCTGTGGACATTCATCAGAGGGACACCTATCCAGGCATGGGTTATTAGAAACCACTTCCCAGAACAGATGTTGTATAAGTTGAAACCTAACTCTTATGAAGTAAAGACAAGAATGATGAACATTCGAGACATAGGTAAGATTATTTCATAATCTGCAAAAGGTCAGAATCAAGAGAAAGAACAGCATATTTCAGCACATTTAAGGAAATGCTAGTAATGCAATATGGCTGGATTATAGAAGTTGAGGTAGCTAAGTATAGAAAGTTAGAGTAAAATAGTAAGCAGAAGGCAGGTCATAAGCCTTGAATGGTCATAAGCCATAAACTCCTAAGGATTCAGGAGGTCAGTGACAAACCACTAAAGATATTGAAGGCAGGGCTTGATATGATCAAATTTGCTCTTTAGGAAACTGAATTAAGCTGCAGTGTGAAGAACATACTAGAATGGCGGAAACATGGAAGCAAGAAACCCTTACTTGTTTTAGAAATCTAGACAGCAGAAATGAAAGGAAGTAATAAGATTCTAGAAGTCACAAACAAGTAAAAGCAAGAACACTCTTCAATAATTAACTGGATGTAGGGGGTAAGGCTTGAGGGGAGTAGAAGTTGGAAGAAAGGCTCTGACCTGGCAACCAATGTGAATCATGGCTCCATTGACTGAAGTGAGACAAACAGGAAGAAGAGCAATTTTGCAAGGGTGGAGAGTGATGCGATGGTGAGTTGAGTTTGAGAAATGTGGGTTTTGAGATGCTTGTGCAAAAAGGTGGGAGGCAGTGGAATCTATGGGCCTGGTCTTCAGGAACCATATCGGGGAAGGAGCACTAGATTTGAGAACCGTGAGCATTTGGCAGGTGAAAACAAGCAAGTGGATGAGATCACAGAGGGTGAGAACACACACTAAGTGGTTAAGGGACAGACTGTTCAGTCAGATTTGGGTATGCATCTTGCCTTTGCTACCTGCTAGCCCTGAGACCTTGCTCAGGCTCTTTAGCCTCTCTGTAAGGTGAAAATAATAATAGTATCTACCTCATAGGATTTTATGAAGATTAAAGTATCATCTATAAAAAGCACTGAATGAAAGTAGGAATTCAATGAATGTTGGCTATTATTACTAGTGTTGTGGTTGTTATAAGTTTGAAAATAAACTCTGATAATATGCCACCTTTAAAGGAAAACAGAGAAAAACAGCTCATGAAGAAATCTGGGAAGCACCAGCCAGAGGGTTAGGAGGAAAATCAGGAGAATGTGATGTCACATAGGACAAAGAAGGGAGGAGGAGGGAGGGGAGGAGCATTTCAGGAAGAAAAAGGAGATAGTTTAAAGATGCAGTGATAGAGACAAGTAAACACAGACTTATTTAGCATCAAACTATCTTAAAAAGCAGAGATTTAGTGGTGTTCTAGAAACAAAAGCCAGGTTACAATAGGTTGAGGAATGAATAGAAGGTGAGAAAAATGAAGACAGCCATTTAATGTGAAAAGAGAAAGATAGATAGGGAAGAAGGGTGGCTGGTTATTAATCAAATAGTAGGGACTTGGTGTAAATGCTGGAGGGAAGAAATCTTGTGGTGAGGGTGGCTGTAGATATTGAAAAGAAAAGACAGGTGACAGTGAAGAGTTAAGGATGAGAAGGAGAAGACGGATCCAGTACACAGGAGCAGGAAGGTCCTCAGCAGAAGGAGGGACATCCACTTCACTGTGACCTGAAGGAAGGGAGGCAAGAGAAGGGCGCAGGAGATGGGAGAGTTGCAAATGTGGTGGGAGGAGCTTGAGGAAAGTTCCCTCTGATATTGTCTATTTTTTTAGTACATTGTCTGCTCTGAGTGAAGATCAAGACAGTGAGATTAAAGGTTTGAGGAGAAAGAGAATTTGAAAAAATTGCTGCAGAAATTGAAAAAGGGAACCAAAGAGAGAAACTTTTCCAGGTAGCTTTCATGACCCAGTTATTGTCGAAACTGCTTACTTGTCAGACCATCAGTCCTCTGTGTGTGTTAATTTTCTCCAGTAGTACTTACTAATTCAAGAAGGAGAACACAGAAGTGGGCAATGAAATAGGCTTAACCTTTGGTTTTGCTGGTGGATATAAAGGGGAATGGAAAGTGGCAACAGTTGAGAGAAATGGTAAGAAAGGGGTTCAAATGTTGGAGTACGGACAGAGAAGGGAGTGAAGAAAGGAGAGAACCATGGATAAAAACCAAGGGAACAAGAAACTGTAGATCCTGACGATGTTGTACAATAGTGGTGGGAAGAACTAGAAGGGTAAGAATTTGTGATACAAGAGCAAGTTGTGAATATTTCAGAAATGGAGCGCTCTCTGATGAAACGTGGCCTGAGTTGGAGGCCTGGGAGGGGCTATCTGAAATGGAATGGATGTGGAGATCATCAGTAGAGAAAAATCCAGGCTAACAGGAAGCTAGACTGTTCCCTGAAAGACCCAGTGATCACTGCATTTACCCCAGATAATGACAGGAATAGGTGTGAAAGAAAGATGTATCAGTTTCCAAAATATATAATGAACGAAAGATAGTGACTGAAAAGTTTATGAGAACAAAAAAAATATGGAGGGTGATACTGTAAAAGTGTCATAAACCTCCAAAGAGGAGAAAGATGAGGAATCATAAAGGTCTGGATATGGCATTGAGGCATGAGAATTTTGAACCTACATTCCTCCCCAGCTTGGTGTGGGAAAATGGGTGGTACCCACTTATGACAGATGCTGGAGAAGCCAGCTTTCAGTGAAGGTCCCAGAGGGCGATCCACAGTCTATACAGAGGGTAAAGATGTGGGAGAGGTAGATTACATAAGCTAGGCATCCAGAGCATGGCATAGAAAGGTCTGGAAGGTAGTGGGAAAGGATGTGACGGGGCAGAAGAGAAGAAGCCCTTTCAACATGAGGATGAGATTATGGAAAACAACACACAGTGCAAGCCTTTAAATTAGGGGCAGCGACCACAAATGACAAGAAATGTGAGGCATGATGGGATTAACTGACTCTAACTGTAAACATTTCATGCCTAAGCTATTATAATAAACTCCTGACTGGCCACTCGGCTTCCAGCTTTGCTCTCTTAAATTCATTTTCCATGATGCATCTGGAGTAGATTACAGAAAATGTAGCTCTCATCCTGTCATTCATCTCCCTGATTAAAATCCACCAGTATTTTCATCAAATCTCCAGTGCTAATTGCAAACTCCTAAAATTAGCATTGTATACAAGTCTCTACAGTTGTTTGGCTCCAGTCCACCTTCCCACTTATCTCGTAGCAGGCTCTCAAAGGGACCCTGTCCCTCCCTTACTCTGAACGACATGAAACTGCCCCAGACTCCACACAGTCTAAATGGAAAAAAGGGGAAAAGAACATTCCAGGTGAAATAAACAGGTTGAAGAGAGCTGTAGAGATGGGAACATTGAGAAATGTCAAGAGATACACTTTAACTGGACTCCAACATATAAGTAGGTGATAAGACATGAAAAATAAGGATGGCTCGTAGCTATCATTCTTGAATAAAGTACCATATCTTTGATATGTGTAGGTGCTGCTAATTTTTCTCAAAGAGTTTAATTTTATGCACCCACTAGGCTAAATATTTTTATTAGGATACACTTGTCTGATGTTGCTTTTAATAATTACTGTTCATATGACCTTTTCCTCATCTTTCCAAGTTTTATATAGTCAAATTTCTTGATGTTGAAAGGCATGTTGGTTAAGAGGTATGCTTCACAGCATGTAACTCATAACAGACACCTTGCAAAAATGTGTGTGAGTTTGTATATTTTTCAAAGATAATGAGGAGAAAGATTTAAAATCTGTTCAAACGTTTTCTGGCAAAATGTACATGAATCGTGCCAAAAGGAATTGCATATTGCATGCCTTCAATCTGTTTTTGAAATATTTGTAGATACAGGCAACATCTGTTCCACTGGACAGAGATATATTGTAAGTGCTAATAACTTTGGAAAGCCCTGATTTTAGAAGTTTGTACTTGGAAATTAAATATTTTTAAACAGATTCATGCTAAAGTTCTCTAAGTGAACTTAAAAACATTTTTTAATCACAGAAATTATAAAGAAAATATTTTACAAAATAAACCAAAGCCTAACACTTAAGGAATTTTATGGATGATTTAGTCACGTGTTAAATATGCCTGCTGGCAAAATATAATATTGCAGCCCAGTTCTGTGAAGCATAGATGATGGGGGGGGCAGGGCGGGGTAAGAACTAAAGGAGCTATCTACAAATATGTAAAAGGGATTCCAATTCCAGGCAAAAGCAAAGGCTGTGTAGTTTTGAGAGAACATGTCTGTGAGTAAAAAAAACTCCAAGTGTAAGGAAAATGATGAAAAAGTGTCACTGGACTACAAAGAAAAAGGGAATGATTCAGTGGAGATGCCCAATCTCACGAGCGCACATCAAGACGGGACCTGGTATACAATTAGGAAACACTGCAACCACTGGTGCACCAGCAGTGACCAGATTTGTCAACTGGAGTAGTGGTGTTCCAGAAAAGTATAGGTCTGAATTAAAATAGATGAAAATAAGATTATAAGCAATCTGTCTTGGGGCCAGCCCAGTGGCATAGTGGTTAAGTTCTCCGGCTCCCCTTCACCAGCCCAGGGTCCACAGGTTCAGAGGCCAGGTGTGGACCTAGCACTGCTTACCAAGCCATGCTGTAGCAGGCATCCCACATATAAAGTAGAGAAAGATAGGCAGAGATGTTAGCTCAGGGCCAGTCTTCCTCAGCAAAAAGAGGAGGATTGGTGGTGGATGTTAGCTCAGGGCTAATATTGCTCAAAGAAAGAAAGAATACCATGGAAAATGACAAAACATTTGAAGGAAAACCATTACTAAAGGAAGCAACAAATCATTTAAAGAAACATAAATATTTTCAGGGGGATTTGAGATGCTATCTCAGCCATGAAAAACAACAAGCTGAATTATAACTTTGGAAAATAAAAAATATGTGGTCATTAGTACTTAAAAAAAAAGAATTGATGGACTGAACAGCAGGACGATGACACCTGAAAAGTCAATTAGAGAGCTAGACTGTTAAGGCAATGGATTTTCCTACAATACTGCACAAAGAGGCAGACTGGGGGGTGGGTGAGGAAGAAACACGGACGAGAGAGCCAGAAGATCCAACATTCAACTAATGTGAGTTTCGGAAAGGACTGATATGAGGAAACAGTCAAAAATAAAATGAGACAGGGGATGCTCAAAAGCTGAAGAAATATGAAGAAATATGGCAGTTTTCTGATTAAAATGGATCATCTAGTGCTAAGCAGGAGAAATTAAAAGGACACCTACCTGGAAACACTTGGAAAAATGCAAAGGAGAAAAGATAGCTTGAAAATTCTTAAAACTTCAAGAGACAGAAGCAAAAATTTTAATTACAAAGAAATGAGACTGAGATGATAGACCTCTTTGTGGTAAAAATGGATGTAAAAAGACAATGACGAATTCTGAAAAGCTCTAAAGAGGAAAAATGTCTGAAACTAAAAGTTTACACCAATAAAAATAATTCATATTTTTAAAAATGTTGAAATAATAGAAGTCAGGGAAAATGTATATATAACAAGAAAGTTTGATAAATATAAACTTACTTTTAAATTGTGGCAAGCAAGGCTCAGACACACCAGTTACAGAACAGTATAAATGACATATGTGCTTCTATTGAAAGCTAGACATTTTCAATTTTGGTAAAAATAAACAAAATCTGTATCTAAATGTATGATGTTTGCAAAAACTCTAAAGCAATGTGATAGAAAAATATTTGAAAAGAAAAATAATGGAGAAAAATGTATCAGAAAATTGCTAACAAACAAAAAGAAAGCAAATGTAAAAATGTCAGTATCGGGCAAAATAGAAATCAAAAGAAAGCATGAAAAGGAAGAAGAATGATATTAAGTCGAGATGAAAGGAACAATATAAAAATAATATATCTATTTGGACTTTACATTTTTAACAGCAGAAATATATAAAACAAAAATGGAGAGAAACACAAGTACAATTGATACACAGAGATTTTAATATGTCTTGCTTATAAATTGACAGATCAAGTAAATTAAAAATAAAGCTATTTAGAACTCAAAAGCACAGCCAATTTTCAAAATTGGTTTTATAAATAATGAATATAAACAGAACTTTGTACCCAAGGGAACACTCATTAAAATCTACCATTTTACAGTCCACAAAAGAAATCTTAACAAGCACAATCCTCTGATCTCAACGTAGTAAAATCCTAGAGTCACTCATGTTACGAAGTGTCTATGATGTGCCAAGTATTGTTTGTTCTAAGATATGGTTGCCAGATTTAGTGGACAAAGGGACAAGATGCCCAGTTAAGTTAAAATTTAAGATATACAAGGAAGAATTTTTTAGAAATTTTTAGAGACAACAAACTTCCAAAACTTTGGGGAAGAAAGAGAGAAAACTTCCTGTATCCTTCTAAGATAATTTTGTGACCTTGATACCTAAACTAGACAAATATGGCACAAAAAAATAAAACCATAGGCCAAGTTTACTTTTAAATATAGCTACAAAACTTCTAAATAAAAATTTAATAGATTAAATATAGCAGTGAGTTAAAAGTTGCTTGACACCAGAAATGCAAGGAAGGTTCAACACCGTAAAATGCTTTAATGTAATTCACTTCTAAAAGATTAGGAGAAAAAATAAAAAATCGTTTCAATAAATGCAAAAATTCCATTTATTAAAAGTGACCCCTATTTATATTTTTATTTGTGTTTAAGCACGTAATACAAGAAGCTTTCCTAATGTGATAAAGCTTAGCTATGTAAACATCAGCAATGACAAATTCGAAAATGTAATGAAGAAAAGTCCCAGTCATAACTGAAAATGATAGAAAATTAAATACTAGTGCAAATGGGCAATATCTATAGTAAAAACTTTACTGTAGAACATGAAAAAGATATAATTAAATAGAGAAACATACCCTATTCTAAATGGAAAGAAAATATAGTAAAGGTGGTCATTTTTCACTAAATAAATTACAAAATAAATGTAATACTAATTCAAAGCCTAACAAGATTTTTTAAATGAAATTTGACAATCTAATTCTCATAAAAGATCCAAAAATAGCAAAAATAAAAATTATCAAAAGAAGGAAAAAGAGGCCGGCTCTGTGGCCAAGTGGTTAAGTTCATGCACCTGCTTCCGCGGCCCGGGATTTCACCAGTTTGGATCCTGGGCGCAGACATGGCGCCACTCATCAGGCCATGCTGAGGCAGCGTCCCACATGGCACATCCAGAGACACTCACAACTAGAATATACAACTAAGTACTGGGGGACTTTGGGGAGAAGAAGAAAAAAAAGATTGGCAACAGTTGTTAGCTCAGGTGCCAATCTTTAAAAAGAAGGAAAAAGATGGAGAATTTACACTATCAAATTCCAAAATATACTGTAAAAATATAGCGATTAGAATTATGTGACAATGATACATTAATATACATATATAAATGGAGGAGAACAGAATCTGTGATGAGAGGGCATCCAAAACAGTGAGAATAAGACTGAACAAACGGGCTGAAAAAAATTGTTAAATTCCTAACTTAGTGCCAAGACAAAAACAATGTATGCTAGGTAGATTAAAAACATAAATGTCTTGGGGTCGGCCCAGTGGCACAGCGGTTAAGTTCGCAAGTTCCGCTTCGGTGACCCGGGGTTTGCAGGTTCGGATCCCGGGTGCAGACATGGCACTGCTTGGCAAGCCATACTGTGGCAGGCATCCCACATATAAAGTAGAGGAAGATGGGCATGGATGTTAGCTCAGGGCCAGTCTTCCTCAGCAAAAATGAGGAGGATTGGCAGCAGATGTTAGCTCAGGGCTAATCTTCCTCAAAAAAAAAAAAACAAAAAACAACAACAACAAAAAACCATACATGTCTAAAATAAAACTATAAAAGCATTCAAAGAAAATATATTTGTCATCTTGCAATACAGGAGACCTTTGAAAGATATAAAGCACATTTGTCATAAAAGAAACTATTGATAAATTTGACATTAACATTTAAAACCTGTGCATGAGAAAAGAGCAATATTCCTACCAATATTATTAACTTTTACCATTAAGAAATTTAGAATCTTCAGAAGAAATGGCTCAAAACTGAGAAGGTTAAGGTGGTCAGCGAGAACAACCAGATGTTCAAGGCCTAAGATGTAACTGACACCATGCTAGGAGCTTGACATGGGCCATCGCATTTAACGCAGGGAATCCCCATCTAGCAGAAAAGAGTGTATTACTGTGGTCATGTTGCTGAAAAAGAAACTTGCCTTTAATCGTATATCAAGCAATTGGCTGGAGTGGAATTCAAACCCATGCTTTCGACACCATCTTGACTCTGCAGAACAAGAAAACATCAAAAATTATGCAAAAAAATTGCATGCGTTCTAAATAGGCTGTGAAAGTAGTTAATCAATTAGAACTTGATAGATTAATTTAAGATAGAAAACAATTAAAATGCACTCAAAGAAAATAATTACTTAGTACATTGTACGGGGAATACAAAAGATAAGAAAGAGGAAGCAGGAGACTCAGTAAGAGGGGCTGTTGAAATGATTTAGGATAACACTGATGCATCCCGGACCGGTCCCCCAGGCAGGAGTCTGTAAAATGTTACAAAGGACTAAATAACAGCGTGCAGAGCCAGATCAGCTGTAAAAGAAATCATTTGAATCTACTCCCCAGGTTTTAACTAGGCTGTTGCTGCGCTGACAGCACTGATACTGTTAGCAAAGAATCTTGGTAGCCAGCTAAAAATATGACCTCAGATTGCCTCTCATGAAGTCATGTGAATTGCCACTAATCTCCATACACTTCCATTCTGAATACCAGGCACCATGATTTTGTGTCTTGGGAAGTTCCTGGCCCACTTAGTAGAGTTAGGTCTAGAAGGCTAATCAAAAGAGTTTTCTGGGGGGCCCGCCCGTTGGAGCAGCGGTTAAGTTTGCACATTCCCCTTAGGTGGCCCGGGGTTCACCTGTTTGGATCCCAGATGTGGACACGGCACCACTTGTCAAGCCATGCTGTGGTAGGCATCCCACATATAAAGTAGAGGAAGATGGGCACGGATGTGAGCTCAGGGCCAGTCTTCCTCAGCAAAAAAAGGAGGATTGGCAGCAGATGTTAGCTCAGGGATAACCTTCCTCAAAAAAATTAATTAATTAAAAATTTTTTTTTAAAGAGAGTTTTCTGGGAGAAATTTGGGGCCTTCAGAGTATCTACTGATTTTTGAAAGGTAGAATCTACTTTAAAAAGATAGGATCCTATTATTCAAGTTAGCAGACGTTAGGAAGATTTCTTCAGTGTGTTTTATTTTTTTACTGTTGCTGGGAATAATCCTGAAACATTTATATTACTTTAAATAGTGTCAGTGCCTGCCCTGTGGGGTAAGAGTGGAAGTGATTTCAATCTACTAGGTTAACACAACCCCATCCTGAAGTCCTTCAATCTACTGGCATCTTTGAAAGCTCTGCAGCAGTTTTAAGAACCCCGGTGAGCTTTGCAATGAATATGGCCATTCACATTATAGGATTTGGGATGCCTAGAGCAAGGTCTTGACCCAGCATACCAAATAAAATAGGAAAACTCACCAAGTAATCTCTCCCCTGTAAACTCTACTTACGTGGCTTGATGTCTGCCTCAAACTTTCGTTTGCTTTCATCCACCCATCTGGCCTGAGCCTGGCAAGTGTATGGCTCTTCCAGTCTCTTTGGAGACTTGGTTCTGCATCTGTACCCACAGGCAGCAATTGGATCGGCTTAACTCAAACTAACAGCCCGAAATGCAGGTACGGCTAGCCTCCACCTGTTTCCATGTTTACTGAGCTCCCATGGTCAACGTGACTCAGATTGATCATCTATCTCTGAAAAGAAACATCCTTCACAGATGTGAGCAATTCCCCACCAATAAATTAAGGGGGAAATAAAAACCACTGCCTAAATTGAACAAAAAGGAAAAATTCAAGTGTTGAGGTTTGGTTATTATGGCACGTAATACTACCAAACAAACGGATAAAAATATTTATTTTGGTGAGTGGTTAAAAATCTTTTTTTTTAAATTTATATTGCTTGCTATGGCCAATAGAATTCTTAGCTTTAGGACATTTGAGTTAAAGTGTAACATTTGGAGGTAAACAAAGTTTTGGCCAGATGAAGCCTGCTGCCTTGCGTTAAGCTGAAACAGTCAAGAGTTTTCCATTGAAAAAAACTGGAAGGTAAATGTAAAGCAATGTGCTCATATATTTGTGAGATTAAAGCCATCTAAAAAAGTGAGAAAAGAATGAATCTAAGTTTTTCTCTTCCAATAAAAACCCTATAAACTAGAGATTCCCTTGTTTTCTTTTTTGAAAATATAGTCTAGCGCCTTGAGTGGTCTCTTTCTCAACATGTAATTGATTCTTGGAATGGCATTCACTTTGAGTGTGAACAGTTGTGCCTTTGGGACAGAAGCAGCTGTTTCTACCTTTGTCATTTTATATAACAGCTATAGTAGGAGAACTATTTTCTCCAAAAATTACAACTTAAGAGACCTAGAAAACTAAACAATGTCATTTTGTATGTTTATAAAAGACAAAATAGTCTTTCTATTATAAACCAAGTAGAGGAAAAAGACAATTGAACTAATGATATCTTTATCGCCAGAAATATATGACAAGCCATTAAAAAACAGAGGCACATAAAATATTTAAGGATACAGTTAAAATGGTGGTGTCTTGAATTTTTTTTTTTCCTGAGGAAGATTTACCCCGAGCTAACATCTGTGCCAATCGTCCTCTTTTTTCTGCTTAAGATTAGCCCTGACCTAACATCTGTGCCAATCGTCCTCTATTTTTGTGTATGTGGGACACCGCTGCAGCATGGCTGGTGAGTGGAGTAAGGCTGTGCCCAGGTTCCACACCAGCAAACCTGGGCCACCAAAACAGAGCATGCAGAACTTTAACCACTCAGCCATGGGGCAGGTCCAAAATTTTTTTAGAAGATTTAAAAAATAGGAAAGATTTTTGCAGACTAGCAAGAAAATTAGTGGAACTTTTTTGATTAAAAAAAAGACTACAGATATAAAAACATTTTCAGTGTATTTTTCTTATCTCTTCCCTTTTTGAGAAAAGACCTTGTATAAAAGATAGAACAAAATGTGTCTCACTTAACCAGTGGATACTGGAAAAGACAGATTATGCATTTTCTCTTAGCTATAATAATAAATCACCATTATTCTTTGCTTCACTGTTGATTCGTAATTCTAATGAGCCAAGATGGTGTATGCATCCAGCTATTGGTAAATATTTGAAATTATATAACTTGAGTGAACCAAGTCTGAACTACAGAAACATCAGGTCAGAAAAAAAATCAGAAACTAAGGATCAGTTAAGTGTAATTTAAGATTAAAAATATATCCAGTGTTGTATACATATTTTTTTTCTTTTTCTTCCCCAGGGTTTGCAGGTAGATTTAGTGATTATGAAATGAATATGACGAAAATTGACGTAAGTCAACAAGTGTATTACAATGAAATATATTGATAAGCAATAAATTACTACAGTGTACCATTTAGCTCAAACTGACCTATTAAACAAAGTTTGATAGCATTGTATTTGTTAAACAACCTACAAATAGGAAAGTTTGTTGTTTTTATTAATTATTAATATTTTACCAAATTTCTTTTTTTAATTGAAGTGTAATTGACATACAATATTATATTAGTCTCAGGTGTACGACATAGTGATTCGATATTTATATACATTATGAAATGCTCATGACGAAAGGAAATTTTTATCATTGCCTTCAAGTTAGAATTGCTATCTACACAGTAAAGTTTGTTTTGAATTGTCCCCTATTATTTTTACTACATCTTTATCAGTATTCCAAATCCTTAAAACCTTCCGAATTTGGTCTTTTTAAACCTGAAATTTGTTTAAGTACCAGAAAAAGATGAGAAAGAAAAAAAGGGGATTATGTGTTGACCAATTAACCAAATTTTTTACACAATTTAAAAGCATTACTTATAAGAAATTTAGTTAGAATGTTGGCCTTCCCATAATTAAAAAAGGTAATGTCCTAAAAATTGTTATAACTTTTTTTCAAAAATTTTTCAGGGGATTGTTATATGGTTAAATATATTTTTCTATTAGAAAAATAATGTAACAAACCTTAACCTAAAGATACAAGGCATTAAGAAGTAACAATACCATCCATAAAAGAATGCACTGTAGGGGCTGGCCCCGTGGCAGAGTGGTTAAGTTCGCCCGCTCCGCTGCAGGCGGCCCAGTGTTTCGTTGGTTCGAATCCTGGGCGCGGACATGGCACTGCTCATCAGACCACGCTGAGGCAGCGTCCCACATGCCACAACTAGAAGAACCCACAACGAAGAATACACAACTATGTACCGGGGGGCGTTGGGGAGAAAAAGGAAAAAATAAAATCTTAAAAAAAAAAAAAAAGTCTTTAAAAAAAAAAAGAATGCACTGTAAATTTCCCCAAAACATCATTTCCTACTGCATTTCTAATTCAACCTGAAAAAAAATCAATGTGCACACAATTTTTAAAAGTTCAACTATTCAATAATGTATCATAAAGATGTATTTTCTCATATCATGCTCACAAAATCAATATGAGTCATTCTATCCCCTCCGTGCATAAGAGAAAATGGAAATTCAATGAGGCCATGCCTTTGCCTCCATTTGAACAGAAAACAGGTTCATTGTCCATGTTTCCTGGTTTACTGATATTTTTACTTCCAAGAAGCTCATATTCACTGTTTCATACCTGTCATAGTCATAGTCTAGAAGAAAGTTTAAATTAAAATGAAAATGGCCTTTAAAATTGCTATTATACTTCTGATGATCACCATCAAGTGCATCATCATTTTCATAGGGGCATATGAAGAGTTTACAAACTGGCAAATATTTTTTGCAGAAAGAAAAATATTTTAAACCTATAAACAAGTGTTGTGCTCAAAGTTTTTTTCTATTTCTAGATTAATTTTAATAATAAAACAAAGTATAGAACTGAACCCTACGCAATATCTGACAATGTAAAAATCTCCTGATATATGAATCAACTGGGAAAGGTCACATTTGTGTAGCAGGGTGTCTGGTCAGCTATGCTTTGCCTTTTTAAGCAAAAAGAGGCAAGTTTGAATCCATTTTGAGGAACTGTATGAAGGAAAATGTTTGCAGAGGCTAAGTAGGTATGCATGTGCAAATGGACCGATTGAATATAAGGTAACATGGAACATGTAAGTGGGACATATAAGGAAAAATGAATGCATACCCCACTTCAAAGCACTCAAGCACAAAAACTTCAAAATCCTGTGCTGGTCGTTGTCTTCTCAAACTAAAAAGTTGCTCTCTCCAACTGGTAGCCCCAGTTTGCAACCCTTGTTTAGATGGGATTCAGAAACCACGAGGCACATGGGAGCATTTATTCTTTGTGTCAAGGGTCATTAAACCAACCCTTCCTATTTTACAAATGCCAGCTTTGTGCCAGTTACTCCTGGGGAAGAGCATAAAACATCTATTTTTGTGTTTGATGAAGGCTGCTGTTCCTAAAACCTTCTTGAAATGTAGGACATCATAAGAAGAAGGGAGAAAATTTTCCTATCAACAGAGAGAGCTACTAGAAAGAGAGAGATTTCAGTCTAACTTATTCCCTGTGCTCAGGATTTGAGATGGTCTGACTGGGGGTCATTGGTAGAAAAGGACAACAAAGACTGCAAAGAGGATCTTGCTGTGGTATAAGGCAGAGTCTTAAGATCAGGACCCAGAAGTTCATGAGTATATGGCTGGGGCTAGAAGCCCGTTCAGGTCTCTTTCCCTCATCTCTTAGGCACAAAACAAGTGTTCTGCACATGAAGGTGACTTTAAAAAGCTATAACCTAGAGGCCAAGCACAGGAACGTGGCATAACAAAGATTCACAGCTGAATGAAAAAGGATAGTCCTTGCCACATGCAAAGGAACAAATTGCATTAGCAACACTCAGTGCTGGAAACAGAAGCAAGGGCAACCCTGCATCAGGGACCTACCATGAGCTGATCAGAATGTCCCACTGCTCACCACCTCATGCTTCAAAGCAGCTCCAACAACTTTGGAGCTTAGTTAAGTCCCAGGAATCTTGGACAACTGGCTTAATGGTGTCCTTAGAGTGAGATTCTGGACATCTGCCATATATGACTCATGGAGATAGAGGAGGGATCAAGTAATTAGCTGAAGAAATAGAAAAGATATCATCATAGTTGTAGTTCTGGCTGGAAGAGTGGATCTTTCTGGTTACAGCTAGTTCACTAATAAATCAAAGATTTATAAATACATTATTCAGTGGAGGATTTGAATTCAAATTCTTATTTAGAGCTTGTAGTAATATGGTTTCCTTTTTCAACAATTCTTTTAAAACTACCCCATTCAAGAAAGTGTAGACACTTAAAATATTTTCAGTATATTTAATAAATAAAATCTGGTAATGAAGATATGATTTTGTATTTGCATCACACATCACTTGCTGTATCATTTCAGCATCACTGCACGTCTGTGAATTAGCCCAAATTACAGGTTGATATTCAAGACTTAGAGGGTAGATGATGTTTCAAAAGTTAGACCGGGCACCCAGGTCTTTTGTACCAAGACACTACGCATAAAATAACAAAGAACCTCAAATAAACAGCCAAATACACCTTAAAAGACCTTAGGATTAAGAGTATCAAGAGATATTTCTCTGCCCCCCACCCTGGCCAATGTCCGTTTCAACTACCTACCTCTGAATTTTTGGAGCAGAAAAGGAGAAAAAAGAAAATGGCAATGCTACTTGTCAAAAGAGGAACCAGAAAGGAGATCCCCATGGTTCTCTTTCCCCACCTTTCCCAAAATGTGGTCAAAGGGTTCTGGCGTGGCGTAAGAGTCACATGGGCGCTTGTTGCCAGCGAAGAGCCCGAGGCTGGCCTCCGGAACCTGTGCCTGGGGTCTCTCAGGCGGCCTGCGGGGATTTTCATTTTTAACAGCCTTCTCAAGTGGCTTCACGTGTAAGGACCACTGCCTACTCCCAGCAAGGACTGCCTGACATATTAGGTTAAAGTCCTAGTGTTAAAGTTATTTGATTAACAGCTTTTCAATATCACATAATTTGTTTATAAAGCACTAATGAGTGGGTCTGTGTTTAAGTCATTATGAATCACAGAAAATTACTCTTTGCATTTTTCCATCTCCTATAGTTAATTTACCAGAAATGGATCAGCTTATGAATTGGCTTTTGAAATAAATACCATGTTGTTTTTAAATATTTTCCTTCTGTTTTCAACTATTAAAATGTGTTATGGCCTGAGGAAAATATATAAAACATCAAAAGAAAAGTCAATATTGAAATTGGAATCTTGTAATAAAAAATATGGAAAATTTGAATATCGTTTGTTTAATCTAATGTTGCCAGCCCTTCGGTGACTCCCTCTCATTAAGTCAGGCAGTTACAACCGTGCTATTTAGATCTTAATTCTGACAAAAGGCGCTTTGGTTAAACAAGTTTGGAAATTTGAGTTTAGGTAAATTTCTGCTTTAGAAGAGACAATGATTTAAAAAAGGGAAAATACTTTAGAAACTATCTATGAACAATTACTAAATATAAATGAAAACTGATAAATGAATTCATACTTTTTTTCTATGTAAAGACCAATTTTCCTAATATCATTTATTTACTAATACTTCTTTTTGAAGTATTAGTTGAAGTCTAATGATTCTTCTCTCATGTTCTAAGTTCTCATGGAAGCTTGGCATTAGGTCTACACCATTTTGTTTGAATTATTAGAGCTCTGTATTGTCATGAGATACACTGGGACAAGACCCCCACTCCCTGTTCTACTTTTTCAGAATCGTTTTGGACCATGATCCCCTGATATAGATTTCAGATTCAGTTTGTCTGCTTCCATGTAAAATGCTATTAAGAATTTTATTTGAATTGCATTACATTTATGGACTCATAAAGGGGAAACTTGACATATTTCCAGTTTTGAGTCTTTTCATCCATAACCAAGGCAAATTGTCACATTTATTACATCCTTCAATAACATTTTGTAATTACTTTCATTTGGTTCTTATACATCTTTTGTGAAGTTTGTACCTGTGTATTTGTATTTTTTGAGTAGTATCTGTTTTCTGTAAGATTTTATATTTGGTTATTGCTGATATACAGAATTATTTCTGTGTGCTGATTTTTTTGTACTCAGGAATCCTTTTATTCTCTTTTTAGTTCTAACGTTTGTCTGCATGTTTTCTTAGACTTGAGGTAGACTCTATGACATACAAATGAAAATCACTTTGCCTTCTCCTTCCCTCTCACTATCTGTTTTTCTTTAATTTTCTGGTTTTAATGCATCAGCCAGATTCTTCAGTAAAATATTGAATAATAGGCTGACAACATGCATTCTTGTCCAATGTCAATCAAAATGCTTCTAAATATTTTACCACTAAATATTTGTGGAGGCCATTGGTAGTTGTCCTTGACCAAATTAAGATAGTTCTCTTCTATTCCTAGCTTGCAAAGAGTTTATATGTAATAACTTAAATTTTTATCCATTTCTTCTTTGGAAACGATTGAGATATTCTCTTTAACCCTTTACTGCTCTGATGGTTTTTCTCATGTTAATCTGTCTTTATACTCCTAATAGAAACCCTCTTAGTCTCATGTATTATTTTTTAATACTGGTAGATTTGCTATGGTAATAATTTACTTAAAATTTTCACACCAATGTCCATATTGCGTAGCCTTCTTACTGGGCTTCCCCCTCTTCTGTGTCTTCCCCATAGCATATTTGCCACACACCTGCATGGGTCCTTCTAAATAAGATCATGTTACTGAAACTAAAAGCCAAAGTCCTTAACAGAGCTCGCAAAACCCTCTGTAGGCTGTTCCCACAACCACAGGAATGCATCTCCTCTCCCATTTTCCTTGCTCACCCGTCTCCTTGCTATCTCTTGAACCAACCACGTACACCCTGCAACAGAGTGTTTGCCCTCACTGTTCCCTCTGCCTGGAGTGCCTTCCCCCAGACATCTGCATGGTCACTCTCTAATATTTTTAGGGCTGCTCAAATGTCACCTCATAAGTGAAGCTTTCCCTAATGGCTGCATAAAATAGCACCCCCTCCTCTATTCCTGTCCTACTCAACTTACTTTATTTTTCTTCCTAGCTCTTGTCATCACATGGCACCTTTTATATTTATATTTGTGTATTTATTTGTGGTTCATCCTCAGATAACTAAAATGTGACTTCCGTGAGGGCAAAGATTTTATCTGTTTTTCTTTTGATTGTTTGTACCCCTATCAGTGAACATCTCTGCACCATGGTAGGTGCTCAAGAAAATTGGAGATAGTGTTATGTTGAGTTCCTGCCTGTAGTACCTGTATGAAGAGACAGTGCTCATTCACTCATTCAGTAAATATTACCCACCTACAATGTGCCTGGACCTGTGCCAGACATTGTACAGTCCACACCCAGGGTTCTGGTTTCTGAGAGTGACTTTGTGTTGACTCTCACAGGCGAAAGGCCAGCTGCTTAGTCACTTGCCGTGTCAAGGCATAAAGTGCTTCCGAGGACCATTTTCAGTAAGGGCTGTCCTAAATCCTGGCTTCGCGCTAGTATTTCAACTCTAGCTCTCTGACTACAAGGGGCCTTCAAAAGGGAGTCCTTTTTCCCTCAGACATGAGACCAATAATGCTCCCTTCACCCCTGCCTCTTGCCCAAGCCTGCCACCCCAGCCTGTGTTTTCTTTGTTTTTCTATCACCTAGCATTTCACTTCAGCTCCTGCTCACTCTGACTTTGAGTTTCTTCTTCGTTTCTGGCACATGAGCATTTCTCTCTTGGATTAATAATTGGTTATTTATTCAAAACATGTTAGCTTTAAGCCAGCATGTCCATGTATTGGTGACAGGAGACAAAGCCTTTTGCACTGGCCAAAATTTTGTCGTGGGAACTGAAATTTTCTTAAATGTCTGAGAAACTGTGCTTATGCCTCTGGATATTACGAGTGGTGAATGATGCTGTGGATTCATTTCTGTAGCAATGTGCCATGAGTGCTCTGGTGAAAAATAAAAATCCTGTCATTTCTGTAGCAATGTGCCATGAGTGCTCTGGTGAAAAATAAAAATCCTGCTTCTTTCTATATTGATTTTTCACCTCACTGTCCTTAAAAATATGCCTTTAAATGTCCCATTTTTTATCTTCCATGACTATTTCATGACTCTTTGTGAATCGTTGGTATTTCATAGCCCTATGAGTGTAAATCGTCATTCCAAAGATCCTATGTTATATTCAGTGTACCACACCAGAGTCTTCGGCCTGGGTTATTTTGCTGCATCTCAGGGTGTCAACAAAATATGCTTGAAAAAGCTCTCACTAAAGATACCTTAGTATGGAATTTCTTAATATGAGCAAAAATCACAATTCTCAGAGAAGGTTAAAATGCACAAGAGAGCCCCAGATCAAGAGCCCCAGAGAAAGAATGCATTTATAATTGAATGATTTTTACAAAACTCAATAGAAATTGCATAGAGGGACTGTCTTCCCGCCTTTGCCATGCCAGTCCTGCAGTGTCGCTGTGAGACTTTCTTTCCTGAAGAGCCCGGATCTCCCCATTTCATTAAAGAGTTGGCTGAATGATTTCAACATTTATTAGACTAGTGTAGCCATCTTTCTTTGAAAGGGAATGCCCTCCCAGAGTTTTTTTTTTCTTCTTTTTCTTTTCTTTTTCTTAGTTCTAGGAGATTTTTTAAATGACTTTATACCAAAAATACTAATTATGAGGGGAAAATGGCCATGCTTTTTTTTCCAAACAGCACACAAATTACTTTGGAGACAATGCTAAAACTAGCACGTTTAGATTTAACAATCACTCACATGGCTTATGTCTACACAATGCCAAAGTAATGGGTTAACTAAACACACTCTTCCCCAAAACTGAGCCGTGTTAATAAATAAATGAGTTGCAATTATCTTCACCATCCAATGTAGCCAAGAGAACTGACCAAATCACTCAGTTTATGGAAGAACTGAAGACTGTCTACATTATCTTTGCCACCCATTTGAAAGCCACTTTAGAGCATTCCCTCAGTTTCAGAAATAGAATCATGACTGATGTACTTATCATTCCTTCATAATACGTAAGAGCAATTCAGAGCAAAAAGAATGCATTTGGGCGTTCTCTGTGCAAGTTTAATAAGATGGAATCAAGCACTAGTTCAGAGCCCAAACTCCAAAGCCAGGCTGTCGGTGACCTTGAGAAAGTTACTTCATCTGTGAAGTTTCCTTTTGATTATAATTGTATAAGGTTGTTATAGGATGAAATAATTATAGTTGTATCTAAAATGCTTAAAACAGGCCGTGGGATATACAAGTACATTATAACTGTGAACTCACTTGCTCTTTCTCTCTTATCCATACATTATAGTCATAAAATTTATGTTTCCCACAACAGTGATACATACATACATACATAAAAAAGGCAACGAGAACACTTTTATTTTATCTTTACTTACAGTCCCTTAGTAAGGGATGTGTTTAGAATGAAATTATATTAATCTGATAAAAGACCAGATTGGACCCATGCTTGTCCAGTATCGCTCTTTCTAGACTAGTGTATCAATAATCCAATCCTTACAGTAGTTACAAATTTGAGTACCTTTTATTCTTAAGGAGGTAAGCAGCAGATTGATAGATGTATTCAGAAATCATATATTCCAGTTATCCTCCAACCACCCCTCTCAAAAAGATCAATAAAGCCAAAAAAATCTTGAAAAAATAGGGAAAAAATAATAAATTGTAACAGAAAAATTTCCTATTTATTTTCAAAGTTCCATTCTCAACTGCTCTTTCCTCTCCCTCCAAACACACAGTATGGCATCTACAATTGTAAAAACTGGAAATGGTATTATTTCTATTAAGTGGAATTAATAGCATTAAATACTAGCAACAGTTGAGAAGACAAGGTTTTTTTTACTAGCGTAGAACTCATGACACATTTCGCTAGTAGTGGAATGACTTAGTTCAGTGCCCAGAAGTTTAAAGATACCACTCTTGGATACCAAGTAGTGTAAACAGTTTAAAAATTCTCCAGCACAACATATGCTGAATATTACATCTCTACTTTTTTCTAGACAACATAAAAATATTAATTCTCTAACTTGAGATTGATACAGTTTTAGAAATAAAATTCAGTCAGGATATATAGTCTTAGCCCATTTAAGCTTATGCTACTTCAGATCGAGTATATATTATTCTCAAGCTATATATTACATAGAGCTTATGGATAGATTCAATTGAAAAGTAGTCCAACTTCTATATAAATCCTAAAAATAGATTTTCTGGAACTTGTTTTATATCATTGAAAAATTTTATCTATATGAAAATATGTTTATTAAATCCAAAGTCTGAAAAAAAATATTTTTTCTTACGTATTTAGAAAAGATATTTTCCCCCTTTTTAGTGTGAGATATTTTTCATTTGCTCGTCTAGATACTTTTCCAGTTTTCTCTAGCCTGCTCTCTGCTCTAGGAGAACAATATTTGTGGACTATAAAGGGATCCTTTGCCCACTGGCCTCCTGTTGGCTTTGATTAGTGAAGAACACTGGTGTGAGATCAAAAGAAGGAAGAAGCGTGAAGTCATGGTATTCCTGCCACAGACTGACTGATCCTTCGCCCAAAAGTCACAGCTCTTGTCAGGCAGACCTCTCCACCAGCCCTCCATGTCTCCAGTTTTCAGGTACCGTTCTCTTCCCAATGTCCTTTCTTAACTGGGTGATAATCTGGGCTCTGGATACTGTTCCCCCGAATTGTCCCTTCTTGCCTGGGGTGGTAACAGCTGTTACTAGCCCTGGTTACTGCAGTATCCCTTGTAGTTTCCCCACACCTGGCCCACAATAAATACCTCCTTTATTAAACTATTGTCAAGTTATAATATGAAAATGCCATTTCATCGCACTCAAGACACTCAGCTAAAGTTTCCTGCCAGGACCATGACTGATACCTGCACCTAAAAATCTTAAGATGACCCAAAATGTGTGCTTTATTTTATTCTAGAAAACAGCTTACACTAAACAGAATATTTGGGTTTTGTTCATTTTTAGTGCCTCTTAATAGTTCGTGTTGCCACCTTCTTCCCCTGAGTTCTTCCAAGGTGGTCAATGCCGGGTCCCTCTATTGCCCGCCATCCTTTGCTCAATCAACCATCCAATAGTACTTCACATCTAAGAGTTTGTCTTCTGTTCCCCCAACATCAACATTTACCCATCTTAGTTCCACTTCCGTAGGCACCTACTTACAGGTAAAAGTTTCTGAACTGTAACCACACACCAAAATAAACTCAAAATGGATCAAAGACCTAAAGATTAGGCCTAAAACAATAAGTCTTCTAGAAGAGAACATAGGCAGTACACTCTTTGACATCAGTTTCAAAAGAATCTTTTCGGACACTATAACTCCTCAGTTGAGGGAAACAATAGACAGAATAAACAAATGGGACTTCATCAGACTAAAGAGCTTCTTCAAGGCAAGGGAAAACAGGATTGAAACAAAAAACAGCCCACTAATTGGGAAAAAATATTTACAAGCCACTTATCTGACAAAGGGTTAATCTCTATAATATACAAAGAACTCACACAGCTTAACAACAAAAAAACAAACAACCCGATCAAAAAATGGGCAGAGGACATGAACAGACATTTCTCAAAAGAAGATATAAGTATGGCCAATAGACACATGAAAAGATGTTCATCATCGCTAATCATCAGGGAAATGCAAATCAAAACTACACTAAGATATCACCTTACACCCATTAGATTGGCAAAAATATCCAAAACCAAGAGTGACAAATGTTGGAGAGGTTGTGGAGAAAAAGGAACCCTCATACACTGTTGGTGGGAATGCAAACTAGTGCAGCCACTATGGAAAACAGTATGGAGATTTCTCAAAAAGTTAAAAATAGAAATACCTTATGACCCAGCCATCCCACTACTGGGTATCTATCCTAAGAACCTGAAATCAGCAATCCCAAGAGTCCCATGCACCCCTATGTTCATCGCAGCATTATTTACAATAGCCAAGATGTGGAACCAACCTAAATGCCCAGAAACTGATGACTGGATAAAAAAGATATGGTATATATACACAATGGAATACTACTCAGCCATAAAAAGGACAAAATTGTTCCATTCACATCAACATGGATGGGCCTCGAGGGTATTATTTTAAGTGAAATAAGCCAGACAGAGAAAGACGAACTCTATATGACTTCACTCATAGGTGGAAGTTAACATATAGACAGGGAGAACTGATCGGTGGTTACCAGGGAAAAGGAGGGGTGGGGGGAGGGCACAAAGGGTGAAGTGGTGTACCCACAACATGACTAACAATAATGTACAACTGAAATCTCACAAGGTTGTAATCTATCATAATCTTAATTAAAAAAAAAGTTTCTGAACTGTAACATGATGGTTGGTTAGCATGTTTTCAGGTTGACAGATCTTTTTGGAAGCAATGCCTAATTCAAGGAATTGTAGTAGATTTCCAGAGAAAATATTTTGAGATGGGCAGGCTTTGTACTGCTTCAAAATCATTCCCTAGTGATGACCATCTACTCTGCCCAAAAATAGAGTCAGACATGTTATATTCAGGAGATATGTGTTTTTAACTAAAATTTAAGGATTATACAAGTGAATGCAACAACCGTATTGAATATGTTCTTAAAGGGAGATTAAAAGGATTTTGTCTTTGCAAATAAATTAAGACACACATTGTCTAACAATATAATTCTGATAATATCTGTTGGAAATCAGATAATTTTTTTCACTAAGTAGTCAATTTTTAAAATATTTAATGTAGTCTTCTCATGTTTAAAGACCTTCCAAAAATGTACTTCAGTGGCATTATTTGTCTTCTCACAAGTAGCAGAAAATCACAAGCCATTTAATTCACACTGAAGGTAAAGATTCCATGTCTTTACATAAAAATGCCTTCAATTATTCATGATCGGAATTATAAAACGATAGAATTCTCACACTGGCTTAACAGACGAGCTGCATCTAAGTGTATGGTTTTAAGTCATCGCAATTCAATTCCCAGCTCCATTTATCAGGATTGATATTTAAATGATGGTGAGCAATGAGAGTCCAGATTGAGTGATGAGAAGTGGTTTTGAGAAAATGTCACAAATACTTACAAACCCCAGCATTGGTAAAAACAAAAAATCTATATTCTTTAATAATTAAATACATAGAGTAGTTATGTGATGCCATGATTTTGGAAATTATTGTGATAAAAGCAAAACTGTTGTATTAATGAAGCCAATTTTTTTAAAAAAATTGTTAAAGATCCTGTATTTCTCTCAATCGTTTTCACATCAAGCTTTAAATCATATTCAAACTTACAGAAGCAATATCTGTGTCTTGATAAGTGGGAATAAATCATGCTTACAATGAAAACAGAGTACAGAGAAATTTGAAAAGAGAAAGCAGATTTTAAACATGAAAAACAATGTGCAGTTATAGGATCCGAAAGAAAGGAAAATTTATGTTAATGATCACCAGTTGGAAATCTTTTTCTTAGGACTGTCCTGGGACTAATTTTGCATCACCTCTCCAATGTGAGGAACACAAATATGAGCTCACATGATACATTCTGCTCTAATGGATGTGCTGATTTCTATGATCCCTGAGAAAAGAGAAACACATGAGGTGAGGCTCACAATTGCCCTGACTCTGCCTGGGGATGGTTTCCTGACCATAGGGGAGAAAGCTAGAGTCCCAAAAGAGCATGGAATTCCTACTGAGCTAAGGTGGAAGAGATTAGAGTACAGGCTAGCTAAAATGACTGGAATCTGTGCAGCAAGCTACAGAAGAGGAGGAGGTAATGTATAGAGGAGTGAAGTTGCACAGGAGTGCCCTAAGAGTCTTTTCTGAAGGCTGGATTGCATATTGACGGTGCAAGGCTATCCAGGGCTTACAAGAGAGTGGTTGCTATGGAATTTAGAACAGATAAGACACACCAGAGGTCAAACAGAGATTGGAGATGTTGGAGATCGAATCCAGCCAGAATGGAGAAATTTCTTTAATACCTTACGACTCCCCTAGATATCCAGCTGAGACAAGAGAAAGAAGGAAGAGCCATGCCTTAGAATAAGGTTTGCTTTAGACCTGCCTTAACAAAACCAAAAACTATGCCCTGAAAAAATCACCGGGAGAAACAGTCTTTAAAGATTTTTGAGTCTTGCCAAGCTAAAGAGCTTGAGAACTACCTAGGATTTCCACAGATTTGTCCTAACATAGTGAAAAACAAGCTTACATAAGTTCAAATTGATCAGCCAGTAATAGGACTAACCATGGAAGCAAAAATCAACTCTCCTCAGAATAAGGTAACAGAATCCAGAGTCTCTACCAAGTACCATTGAAGATGTCCAGTGGATAATCAAAAATTACAAGGTGTGCAAAGAAATGGGAAAATGTAATCTATGGTCAAAAAATAAAAAGCAAGGGGCTGGCCCAGTGGCATAGTGATTAAATTCGCACACTCCGCTCCAGCATCCCAGAGTTCGCAGGTTTGGATCCCAGGTGCACACCCAGCACCACACATCAAGCCACACTGTGGCAGCTTCCCACATAAAATAGAGGAAGACGGGCATAGATGTTAGCTCAGCGACAATCTTCCTCACAAAAATAAATAAATAAATAAACAAGTAATCAATATAAATAGAAGCTGAGATGGCCTAGATTTTAAATTTAGGAGGCAGTATAAATATGCTCAAAGAATTAGAAGAAAATGTGCTCAAAACTAAAAGAAGGTTTGGGTAAATGAACAGATACATAAACAGAGAAATGGAAACTATTTTAAAAAGGAAGTAAATAGAATTATAAAATGAACAACTATATTAAACGTAATGGAAACTTCATCGAATGAGTTACCTGCAGGCTGTAAATGTTAAAAGAAAGATATCTGATTGTAGATGTCAAAAAAAAGAAAAATGAAACACAGCACTGAAAACTCGTGGGACAATATAAAATTGATAAACAGATAAGAGTGAGACCGAGGCACAAAAATATTTGAAGAAATAAGAAATTTTCCCAAATTTTCTGAAACAAACATCCACTTATAGGTCAAAGAAGCTAAGTCAACTGCAAGCTGAATAAAAATCAAGGCAACCCACACTTGAAATATGATGGTCGGTTGTAAACCTAAACATATAAAGAAAACTATAAAGTTTTTAGAACAAAACATTCAAAAAGTTTTCAGGGGCTGGCCCCATGGCCGAGTGGTTAAGTTCTCGTGCTCCGCTGCAGGCGGCCCAGTGTTTCGTTGGTTCAAATCCTGGGTGCGGACATGTCACTGTTCATCAGGCCACGCTGAGGCAGCGTCCCACATGCCACAACTAGAAGGACCCACAACTAAGAATATACAACTATGTACCGGGAGGCTTTGGGGAGAAAAAGGAAAACATAAAATCAAAAAAAAAAAAAAAGAAAGAAAGAAAAAATTTTCACAAACCGGGATAGGCAATTATTTCTTAGCCCAGACACAAAAAAACACAAACCATAAAATGAAAATTAATAGATTGGACTTTATCAAATTTAAATCTTCTGCTCTTTGAAAGACACCATTAAGGCAATGAAAAGGCAAGGCACAAACTGGGAGAAAATATTCACAATATGCATATTTGATGAAAGACTTGTAGCCAGGATACATAAAGAACTTTTTAAATAATAAGATAACTCAATTGTAAAATGGACTAAAAGTTTGAACACACATCGTTCTCACACATTGTTGATGAGAGTGTAAAGTACTTTGGAAAATGGTTCAGAAGTTTCATATAACGTTAAACATATACTTACCACAAAACCATCAATTTCACTCCAAGATATTTTTCTAAGAGAAGCAGAAACATACGTCCTCAAAACATAATTATATGCTACATTTAAAGCAATTTTATTCATAATAGGAAAAGCTAGAAACAATCCAAATGTCTGTCAACAGGTGGATAAATAAAAAAATTGTGGCATATTCATACAATAGAATAGTACTCACCAAAGAAAAGGCTCAAATTACTGGTGTATGCAACAACATGGATGGATCTCAAAAATGGGTCTAACACAAAAGAGTACATGCTGTAGGAGTTCATTCATACAAAGTCCTAAAACAGGTAAAACTAATCTACAAAGATAGAAATCAGATCATTGGTTGCCTGGGAGGGAGAACAGAAGAGTTTAACGGCACAAAGGAACTTTCTAGAGTGATGAAAATGTTCTACGTCTTGAATGGGTTGGTGGTACCCACTTGAAATTACATATACTTTGCAAAAACTCTTTGAACTATACACTTAAAATGTGCACATTTTACTTTACAGAAGTTTTTTTCAATAAACTTGATTTCAATAAAAAAATGAAAGTTTTGAATGAGAAAAGTGACTGGTGCAAATTCATGTATCACAAGGGCAGGAATGTAAGTGGGAAAGGGACACCTGCTGGATGCCGCCAATTCATCTAATATGTGGAGCGTACAGGTTGAGATGTCACGTTGCTGTTATAAACTGAACACATGATGCTTTGTAAACCCAAGCTAGCAGTTTGCAAAAGTAGGTAAAACTTAGTCTATAGGCAATTAGGAATTAGGAATAAGTATAATTGCTGTTGCTGTATTTGTAGTCAAGTGAAACTGTAGTATGATTAGACTAATTGAAAAGTGTAAAAAAAATCCGTTGTGTAACTTTGTTTAAGGATTACTCCCCGTGTGGAAGAAAGATATTAGCAAAACTAAACTGAGACAACAACAGAAAGCATCCTATCTACCCTGGAGATTCCTGACTATCACCAAGTTGCTAAGTTACTAGAGGTTTCATCTACTACTCATCCAGGGATACTGTGTCTTACCAAAACTAAAGATTTCTTAAACAGAAGCCATCAGCCTCTCAGGTATTAGCAGGCTCTTTCGAGAGGTTGACTTTGGAAGAAACTTCTACATCTAGATGTGAGTGTCTGGGTTGTTTACCCAGAATGACTTGCAGGTTCGTTTTAGATAGACAACCCTGTGCTTGTTCAGCTCCTGTTCATCATTTCGGTGTATTCCTAAACTAGACTATTATCCGTACAGTGTCAGAGTTTCTCTCTAAAACATAAATATGATCATGCTAACTTTTAGTTAAAAAGTCCCCCACTGCATACAGGAGACTCCCAAACTCTCTGACGTAGGATGCATGGCTCCTCACACTATAGTCCTAACCAGTCTTTCCAGTTTCCTCTCCCACCTCACCCTTCCACAATCAATTCTCTAGTCACTCTGAATTCCTCACCATGTGCCAATTATGTCACATTCACTCATAAATCACTTACTAGTCCCAAAACTCCTCAAATGCTTGGAAAACACTTAATCATCTATCAAGAGCCATGTCCCTTCCTTTGTGGAAATGTTCTGACTCACCCAAGAAGAGTATTTCCTTCCTCTCAGTTGCTACCTCACTTTGGCAATATCCCCATTCTAACGCTTATTTCATCTTATTCAGATTGCATGTTAAAATTTCTGACTTAACTATCACATTTCGATCGGTTTAAGGCCAGGTACTGTGCATTATTTACCATTAACTTTGTCCCAGCACCACGCACTGTGCATGAAACTCAGTAGCAACTCATTACATATTTTCTGAAGAATAAATGTTTGATCATATATAAAGCTCTTGTCTTTAGATATAGGAAAAGCACAGGTATCCCACTCTAAATTGAACCCACTCCATACACTAAAGATGCTCCTTTTTCTGGACCAGAGATTAGACAGAGCTTCCCTCCAGTGGGACCCCTATCCTTTGTCAGTTTCCAGGGATCTTGATGTGACAGCGATGCAGTCTTGTGCTTTGAACAACAAATCAAGTTTATCCTTATAATTACTACAATGGGGGACTACTATGAGAGAATTTAGGTCAGATTTCATCCTAGAAAAAAGTTATAAGATTTCTAAATAAAGCTATTTTGATCACAAAATAATATTTCACAAAGACTCTAATACCCAAAAGTAAATGGTCTCCAAAGTGGCCCTGGATACTCTTCAGACACTGAAGGAATCATATACTTGGAAGCTTTGCTGGCTAATGAGAAACCAGAGCAGTAGACCAAAGCTGTAAACGTCTAGTGAATTAAAGGGGTTGGTAAAAGAAATTTGTAAGAACACAAGAAATTTGAAGCTGTTTAATGCCAGTGCCAATTGATAGAAGTTAAAAGCGTAAGGTTGATTTCTTTGCATCATCAGAAATAGAGGTGAGATTGCACAATTTAAGCAAATCTTCACATTGATCCGAACGCAGAGAGTATTGCCCTGTCAATGGAGAGGACATGTGTATATATATATATATATATATCCATTCAGAGAAAAAAAATAGCATGGGGTTATACATCTCTGGTTTCCCTGCTGTGCCAAAGCATCTTCAAATATGGAGAGAGCAGAACCCAGGACACCCCGCTTCTTTTCCCACAGCCTGACATTGTTTCAGTTTTTACTTGGGAACACATCCAAGGCCTGGAGCACAAGGATGTTCTGTACCTGATTTTAAATGAAACGCTTTTATTATAAAAATCAAAAAATGGCTGGAGGAGGGAAACTTATCCTGCTCATCAGCACTTCTATAAATGCACAAAAGACTGCATTGTGCTGCACCCAGCCAGTAATTATTATTAAGCATTTGTGTAGAACTTTATATTTACAAAGTGCTTTGTAGTCCTTTATATTATTATTCCTCACAGCAGCCTTATGAGGTAGGTTGGTATTGTTAAATCTATTTTACCCCACTTCAGGAGGTCCCTCTTTGAAGTACTTTGAAATAAACCTTGAAGAATCAAAACCCTTCAGTGTGTCTGGAAGAACAAGGTGAAAAAAACCCCATGGTGAAAGTTTGTGTTAAAAAAGGAATCCCAAAAGGAGTCTGTGTGCTGGAGAAGAAGATCAGAGACCAAAACAGGAGCTGGAAATTGCGTCAATTTGGTTTGGAAATAATGGGTAGCCTGAACATAGCGAGATTCATGGACTAGGCTGGTTATGGGACCTGTTTTCTTCTTGATTTCTCTAGAAAACCTAGACCTGGGGATTGATAAATTACCAATAAATCAAATTTTTTTATATGATATCCAGATGAGATTGGTGAAAGCCTTTCATCTTCAGTTTCTATGTCTTTATATCATATCACATACAATCAGAAATGGTAAAAGTCAGTGCAGTTTATCACTGGGTTCTGTTACATATCCAAGCATTAACTAACCAGCACACAGGAAGAAATTTTTATTTGCATAGCCTTGGAAGAGAAACTTTATCTTTTTTACGTTTGAAAAATAATTCATACTTATGGAAAATTTGGAGAATAAATATAAGTTTGAAAAGTTGGAAAACTTCATCCATACTCCCAATACTCAAGATCAATATTAAAAATAAAAAACCAATCAATATTAAAAATTTCACATTTCCTTCACTTCTTTGACTAAGCATATTTTACATGATTCTGATTAGGTAATACATATAATTTTGCATACACCTTTTTTATTTAACATTTTAATGTAAGCATTATTCTGTATTTTACGTAGCAAAGATTTTGACCTGCAGCTCTTCTAAGCCTGCAGAAATTTACTGAGTCCTCTAAAGCAAGAAGATTTGAGCATTACCCTAAAATAACATTACCTTAAAAATAGCATTACTCTTAAAATCTAAAATGATAAACCTTCCTAGTAATGGCAGAAAACTGTCACAATTTGCATGAAATGGATCATTAGTCTTATGGCTTTAAATACCATCTACATACTGATAACTCCCAAATTACATGCTCATGTCTCTCTTCTGAATTCCAGACTTGTATATCGAACCGCCCACTCAGCCTTTCAATTTGAAAGTTTAATGGGCATCTGAACTCTTTTTTTTTTATTTTTGGTGAAGAAGATTGGTCCTGAGCTGGCATCTTTTGCCAATCTTCTTCTTTTTGCTTGAAGAATATTGTCACTGAGCTAATATTTGTGCCAATCTTCCGCCATTTTGTATGTGGGACATCTCCACAGCACGGCTTAATGAATGGTGTGTAGGTTGGTACCAGGAATCCAAATCTGCAAATCCTGGGTCACCAAAGTGAAGCGTGTGAGCTTAACCACTACGCCACTCGGCCAGCCCCTAAAAACTAACCTCTTGATATCAATCTCTCTCATACCGTCACTAAGTCTGCTCCACCAAGGGTTTTCCTGTTCAAGTTAATGGAAACTCTCCAGTGCTTCCAGTTGCTCAAGCCAAAACTAAGAATCAGTCTTCGCTTCTCCATTTCTGTCACACTCAACATCTCATTTATTAGCAAATCCTCTAAGCTTTACCCTCAAATTTAACCTCTGCTCACAATCTCTACTGACACCACCCAGGTTCAAGTCACTGATTTCCCTCTGGGTTATTGGATTCGCCTCCTCTGCTTCTGCTCCTGCTCCTTTTAGTACTGCCATTCTAGCAGCCAATGCAATCCTGTTAAAACCTACCAGAACACATCCCTCCCCCACAGGAAACCTTGCACTGGATCTGTTTCATTCACCGCATAGCCTTCCTTGGATTAACCCACATGATCTGCTCCCCCACATACACATTCTTTATCTCTTGAACCTCGCCTCCAGCTACTGCTCAGGGTGTCCACTCTGCTCCAGCCACACTGGGCTGTCCTCTCTTGAACATCCCAGAACTTTCCTGCCTGAGGACTTTTTCACTTCTTGTCTCTCTATCTAAAATGCTCTTTCTCCAAATAGTCCCATATGTCTCTCTCCAGAGCTATTCCTTTCCTGGTCAGTCCATCTAAAATTCAACAGCCACTCCCACCACTAAGCCATTTATCTTCTTTCCTCACTCTTTTCCTCTTTAGTTTTGACTTTGGGTTAACGTACTAAGCATGTTTCTTATTTATCCTGGTTAATATATTCTTTCCCCACCAGTCTGTAAACTAGACTGTAACAAGAATCCAAGGGCATGGATTTTTGTCTGTTTTGTTTGTCGCTGTGTTTCCAGTACCTAAAACAGTATCCAATAACCAGCACGTGCCAAATAAACGTCTTTGGCTGAATGAACCTTCTGAGGCAGAGTATGTGGAAATCTCTTTTAACAGACATAGCTAATCTAAAACTCGGGGTACAATGGGAAGAGCTAAGCAAAATCTATTTAGAGACAATGTAAAGTAGCCTATACAATGATGAGATGCCCCTGAGAAACACTTGCCAAAGGAGGTAACAACTTTTCATCTGAGGAAGAAGTCATCGATACTCAAGGCCAAGGTTTGGATGTGTTTCCTTCTCTTTCCAACACTCAGGGCAGTGTTGCAGGTTAGGTTCTAATGCTGGAGCCCTTCCGGCACTGTCAATAGTGACTTGGGAACTTTGGGTAATAACTAATTTTCTACAATACCTGGCTCTCATACCGTTTCACAGGAAAAAACTAATCACAGAAAAAGAATTTTATGTTGCTAAAATGTCATTATTGCACCAAATGAATATACATTAAATGTAAATAATCACGAACATAACAAAATCAACTGTGCAGCAACCTATTTGATTTTCAACATATAAAATATGATCATTTGCACTAGGCTTTATTTCAATGTTCAAAACATATAAGGTTTATATAACAGTCAAAGTAATTAAAAACACACAAACAAAAATAATACCATTTTTTATTGAATGTCTCTTAAGAATAAATAAATATAATTTATTCAAAGTCCAGTAATAAAACAAATTAATGTTCCAAAGTAACAAAGAGAGAAAAGTTTAACTGTATCTGCACAAAAGAATTATTAAGGTGAGGTTAACTTATCAAAATCAATTGTCAAAACAAAGCTACTTAATAATCATTTTAATTGTATATAGTGGAAATATCCTTAAAGATTTAGACCTATATGTATAAGCCAAACAGCTTATTCAGGTCATATTTTAAACCTTAAGAAATGGACTTAAATGTAAGCAAAAGTTAAGACTTCACTTTTATTTACTAACACTGCTCCACTCCAGGCACAATTTCCCACTTTTTCTGAAGGCACTGAGACAAATTTTGGTGATTATTGCTATATTCCAGGCCATATGTTGCACGGCATAGTATGGCATGTGGTAGCAATGTAATTTTAGATTTTTGAAGACATACACACATATGAAAACTATCAAGTAACTGAATTTTCACCCTGATGGATTATCTATATATGTCACTTCAAAATGCATCCCCCTAAAAATAGACTGTACATATTGTACAAAAAAGTAGTACAACTTACATCTTTTAAAATGTCATTTTCCATTTAACATGCATGACCATATTCAGATTTTCTTGTGCAGTTTTTTAATTGCTAATTACTGAAGAAAAATATTACAATTGTAATCTTCTAACTATGAAAATAGAATCATATGAAACACTGCCAAAAATTGATAAAACTGAAGAGAAATGCCACTATAAAAATAAAACTCCCAGATATAATGCTTTCTTTCTTTAATCAATAATTTTACTGAGTATATCATATGCAGTTCAAATAACTGCCTAATCATCTACCAAGGCATTAGTAACATCTGTGAATTCTCTTCGAAGTGCCTCTGTAAAAGTTGAAGAAAAGAGATGAAATCTTTGTTCCACTGCAGTATAATCCAAGTTCATTATTCATTTTAGAATTGATCATCACAGAGGTAGTCTTAACTAATCACCCCATCCTACCCCTAGAGTTCTACTGTTCTCTGACAGCTCAACCTTAACTTCTAGAAATTTTCTTCCTGGCACTGCCAAATAGTTTATAATTTGAGGAGAGTTTTGGTTACATTGCGTCTGTACAGACACCAAAATAAATTTGCATTCCTTAATTTATTTAACAAAAATTTATTGAGCCCCTTGTGTGTACTAGTCATTGCTCTATTCCTAGATATGCAATAATCAACCAGAAAGATATGGATCAAGGAAGACAGAATTCAACAATTATAAACTTCCAGTTAGTCTTGACAGATTCAACACGACAGTATATCTCTGCTTCCTCCTGAAAGGCCGTTAAAATGACAGTAAAAATGCACAAACTCACAAAGACAAAGAGAATAGGAGAAAACAGATATAACAGATAGTACAAGTCAACAAAACTGAGAAAAATGGAAAGTAGATGGTTGACTGGTAACTGGCTTAAGTTTTGACCTTTCCCTCTGCTGAGGGCCTGGGTAGGGAGGAGAGGTGTTTCCTCGGGGCAGTGGGAGGAGGTCATTACGAGATAAACTCATCAGTGCTTCAGAATTCCACAAAAATTCTGGAAGAAGCACCAGCTCTCTCTGACCTCAGGCATGTAAGGTGATGCCAAAGACAACTGGATTGATTAAAAGTCTGAATGAAGACTATTTAGCCCCAGCTCTGGAGATCTTCAACACAGGAGGCTCCACTGGAGACAACAGGAGTAATGAAGGGAGTAAATGAAGTCTTGTATGCTCTGTGGAAGATGTTCAGCCCTTTTCCTTCAGCTCCAGATCACTTGTTGCCTTGCTTATACACACCTCCCCCTGTCCCAAGTCAGGAGATCAGAAGACCCCTCTCTGAAGACTCTCACAAGCTCTTGAGAAATCGCCTATCAATACTGACAGTTGGGGTTGCCGAAAAATGATTTACTGTGCCTAGCTGCTCATAGTGAGTCCCACCAGTTGCCAAAGTCCACCAGTACACACAAAAATTCCAACTTATCTTTTAGTGTCTCACTTTTCAGTATGAATGGATGGCCAAAGATCATGAAACATAAGTAGAAAGAATCTAACCTTCAAGACCAGACCAAAACAAAGAAATAAGAAAATAAGAGAAAACAAAGACCATATTAGGGGACAGAAGAAAATTTCTGGAAACTACAGACAGATAAGAGATGTGGTATTCATATGACAAGCACAGAACATTACTTTTAAAAAAGTGGGGTAGCATTCAGAGAACAATAAAGAGCCCTAAAAATCAAAAATATGATAACACAATTTATCTAGTTTGGGAGATAAAGTTGAATAAATTACTTGTAAAGTAAAACAAAAAAAGAAAAATACAAGTGAAAGTCATAGAGACAAGGAAAATATTAGAAGAAAAAACTTTTAATAAGAGAATCATTTCAAAAAATACAACATGTATAATGGGAATTCCAGAATGAAAGAACTAAGAAATTCAAACAAAGGAAATTATTAATAAAATAATACCAGAACTGTTCTCAGAATTGAAGTATACATGTTTTCAGATCAAAAGAGCTCAAGTTCCCAATCCAATAAGAATAAACTGATGCACAACAAGCTATCTCATTATTAAATCTTAGAACACCAAGGGTAAAGAAAGAATCTTCAAAAGAAACCACATGAGACAGGAAAAAGGAAACATAAAAAAGCAGGTCACATCCACGTAATAAAGAATCAGAATGACATTTTAATTCTCAAAACAATAATGGAGATATGTCTTCAGAATTCTGACAAAAAAATATTATTTCCAACCTATAAGTATATACCCAACAAAACTATCAAGCAAATGTGAGAGTAGAATAAAAGTAAGTTCAGAAATTCACAGCTTCAATAATTTGTTCCAGAGATACACCCATTCTCGTGAGACTTCTGAAGAATGCACTCCAGCAAAACAAATGTATAAGCCAAGAAAAAAGGGAAGCGTGCGATCCTAGATACACAGAATTCAACATCAGAGATCGACAAATCCTTTCTCTGGAAAGAAGACCCAAGGTGCCAGTTGCTGCCCCAGGCATGGAGAACAAGCAACTTAGATTGGGGTAGAAGGACAGAGGGCACCAAGACAGATGTCAGACGTCCCCCAGGGGGAAAAAAAATAGAACTGAAAGATGATCAAATATGCTCTACCATTCTGAGAGGCATTTCACATAAAGATTGGGAATGAATTAGCAATAGGTACAAGAAAACTAAACAAACCAAGTTTTAAAAGATAAAAGGAAATTATTAACCTCAGGGGAAAAAACTTGTTGAAGGAAAGAAAGGAAATGCCACCAAAACACACTCTGTGGCTCAGCAGTAAATGTTATTAGGAGCATGGTATATACTAATGACAATCTAAACCATGACATTATTTCCCAAATTGGCTACTGAGGGAATGGATAGGGGGAATATGGAGGAGTACAAGAGATTTAAGTCTTAATCTTTAACCGTAGGAAGTCAGTAAATAATGACTATAATTTTAAAATCCGGGAAATTGCAGTATAAGCCCTCTGAGAGGCAGGGGACCGGGCACTGCTGTTTCCATTGTAAATATTGTCATATTATTTAACTTTTTAAGCCATGTATACATATTGCTTGAATAAAAATTAAAATTGTGCAAATGGTAATATAATTATCACAATAAGTATGAAAGGGAAGTATTGGGAGTCGTAAGAGATTCCTTAAACAGCCTTATGCTGGTAGAAGTAATATATTATTTTTCTCTATTTTAGGTTGGGTTCCTGCGAGAGGAAGAATCGTGGGGAAGAGCTTTGGGGAGGACTGTCTGCAGGAACAATACTCCCAAAGGAGGGAGTGAGGGGAGCAGGATTGGACAAAGAGAGGAGTTAACCTGAGAAGCGGTTCCAAGAAATGCCTCACGGGGAGCCCCAGAGCTGGGACAGCTGGTCAGAGTTACCCCAAATGAAGAGGGGGCCCAGGTCTTCGATTCCATTGACCCGTCACTGGATGAGGGCTGATTCCAGGAAGGAGGCATAGCCTTGGACATAACTGTAAGTGAGGCAGCTTCCTCAGAAGGAAGGAATTCCTGGAGAGAGACTCAGCTCTGAGCCAACAGCCGACACTGCCCACAGCTGAAAATGAGTGTGTCAGTCCTGCTGGAGGGGTTTAGGTGGCACACCAAAGCATCCCCTCAAATCCTTCTCTTATAACAGATCAAGTTGCAGTTTTATGTGTCAGTTTGGGAAAATTTAAAAGCTTCTTCATATTTTGTAAAACATGAGCACTCAAGGGGCTTACCCAGTGGTGCAGCAGTTAAGTTTGCACATTCTGCTTCGGTTCACCAGTTCAGATCCCGGGTGTGGACATGGCGTGGCCTGGCAAGCCATGCTGTGGCAGGCTCCCACATATAAAGCAGAGGAGATGGGCACAGATGTTAGCTCAGGACCAGTCTTCCTCAGCAAAAAGAGGAGGATTGGTGGCAGACATTAGCTCAGGGCTAATCTTCCTCAAAAAAAAAAAATGAACACAAAAATTAAAAACACTTTTGAGATGGTAGGTAACTGACAGAGATGAACCACAATTGTTTATTTTCCCCATAATGCTACAACATGTTAGAAACAGTAGTTTTGTAAGCTGATCCCGAAAGAAAATAAAATTTTCTTGGAAAATGCACTCAAGAATTCTACCTTTGAATGCATGGGCATGTTTCTTGTATAGTAATTATTTGCAGCAGGTGTGGGGACTCCACTTTGCCTGATGGATTTCTTATTGGAGCTGCTGCTCCAAATGCCTGGAGGTAAGAATGCGGTCAGGTCGAGGGTATAGCGGTGGAGGGAGAAGAGGGCTGCTGGGCATCCTCAATATAAGGGTTTTCCCCTTTCCTCCTAACTTTTCTTCTTTGCCCAAGAAGCCATGATAAATCCTTCCATTAACTACCATCAGCTGGGTGAGCTGCAAAGTAGAATGAGAAGACAGTGTCATCAAGACACCTTACCCTGTGTGTTCTGCAACATTTAAATAGACCAGAACAAAAAAGGAGACACTCTATGGTCAGCAGAAAGAGATGGAATTCTACCCAACTGTACCTATTATTTGTGACAGACTCTTGTTTCATTTTAGCATGTATTTACCGAGAGCCTAACATGGGCCTGGCATTGTGTAGGACACCAGGAAGGACGCAAGGAGAAGTCTATAATATCCAGATATTTGAACAAGCAATTGAAATACTGGGGATTGCCTGTTGTGAGAAAACTGAGCTTAACCTAACCTTATTGAGGAATGTGGAAGGATAGGACTAATCATACCTTCCAGATACACTGTCAGGGGCAACCTTAGGAGGTACTGATACCAAAACATGAAGAACAAAACCTCAGAGTCAGCCTGACAGAGCAGTATGAAAGAAAGAACAGAACCTCAGAGGAAGCTCCACGTGACCACTGATGCAAATCAAATATCTGACGATTATCTATTAAAAGTAGGATCATGTATAACAACTGCAGCTCTAATTCCATATAAATGGAGCTCAAAACCCACTACGACATTGTAGCTACTTGCTGGCTACCTGCGTGCATTCAGGGTATTTGTTTTGCTCAACAATAAAATCAGCTCATTCTAAATTTATGAATTGGCATGTTCCTTTGGGTCTTAACTTCTTCTTTTTTCCTCCCAACACTGTATATGTATAAGCATAATTGAACAATAGGAAAAATATATATGTGTTCGCTATCACTCAAAATAGCAAGGACTGGTCATGAATATTTAACTAGAAAACTCATTCCATGACCTTTAGAACTCTTGAAAGCATTATGATCTCGTGGTGGATTCAGTTTTTAGCAAAATTCTATTTACGAAGACAAGTTTTAAATAAAAAGTAAAATATGCTTTTGAACCATCTTAGAATCAAAGTGCATTTGAAAATATTTGTCCAATAAGTGATATCACCTTGTCCTGAGTACGTCATTTCAACCAATGAGATAGTAAAGGTAAACACACTGAACACGTGTTTATGTTGCGTGGTCCAAAATATTCAACACGCCTTACTTCAGGGCAGCTCTGGAGTTAACAGTATTTCATGTCAAAGTCAAGTTTCATTCTTCCAAAGCTATAGTTTTGTCTGCTCGCATAATCTGTTACTAATAGTTTGCCCTTGTCACATTTTCTCCCATTCCTAGACAGTTCTGTGATGGGTTTATCATTGTTATTTTATTTTGGTCACAAACCATGAGTAATTCATTTTTCAATTGATTTATGCTATTTATAAAGTGCCACGTCAACTATTACTGAAGTTCAGCTTTTGGATTCTGACAGCTCTAGTAAATAAAACACTATCTGCAATAGAGGAATTGCTAACTTCTGTTCGGAAGAATTCTCTTCTGACCTCATTGTCCAAATGCAGTCAGCAACGCCTTGACACAGGCTCAAATTATGAGAAACTGCTCTTCCCATGAAGACGAGTTACATGTGTCTCATACTTTCATATTCCAGTATGTAAACAGTACACAATTGTTTCTACTTATTTTACGTATCTGAACATGTATATTCAAATGCTTTTGCAAATACCGTGCTCCAAAATGCAACATCTTCCTCTTTAAAAAATGCTGAAAAAATACATGAGTAACTGTGTGCAATTGTTTATAAAATCATGCTCCTGTCAGGGAGGAAAATGCATCCCTATGTTGGCACCAATTAAGTGCTGTACTCGCACTTATATCAAGAGGAGGCTTGTGTTTTGTTATCTAGAAAGAGGCAGGTGGTCTCACAACCCCCTTGAACAACTGGCAGCTTAGTTTACATTCTGCAGAGCAGCTGCCTCCTCCTATTTTAACTGGCATTGCATCAGGCAACACAATAGTCACTTGTGTCACTTGTAACACACTGACAGGAATTGGCCCTATTCCTACGTTATTCTGCAGTATTTGAGCAGGTTATCTGGTTTGTTCACGTTGAATACCATTTAGAGATCCACCCAATTCAAGTATTTATCTTTACTAATAGCTAGTATTGTTAACAAACTTTTACATTTTCTGAGTATTGCTAATACCAGAATACTTTAACTTCTTTATGTGTTGTTACAGATAACTTGGAATTCCCTAACTTGGAACTTGGAACTCTATTAGATGCTAAAAATGTTCACCGAGAATGAACAAACCAAACACTATGTGTATCCCATTTGCTTCAGAGGTCACTATAATGTAATAAGCCTCAAAACTAAGCAGTATTGTTCTGGTATTGATTGGTTAATCAAGCCCTCCTTGTCAGGATGTGGTGAAACCCTTAGCCACCTCGGAAACGCCTAGATTTACGACAGGCTCACACGGACATCTTCTTTCATCGCCTGCTGATCATCTTTACTGAATCCCATTCCTGTCTGCTTCAACAAGATCAACTCTTTGTCCTCAGGGCTTCTGATATTAAATGAAGAAATTATCTCTCTGTCTACATCTGCTCCAAGTCCACTCTTTCAGCACAGATTCTTTATCAATGATTGAAGAAGACCAGAACGGTGATAATTTGTCTGAAGCTGTTTTCACAATCAAGCTCTGTCCTTCTGTGAATAAAAAAATAAGTACACTCTCCTCATTTATTTCATTTTAAACCTTGACCTACATGCATGGTAACTCTGAGTAAAATGGCTACTGCAGTTGCCAACTTCCTGGGGGTGAGCCCTCTCTGTTTACAGTTTTGTACCGTTTTTTCCTAGGGTTTAATGTAGCAGCTGGAAGAGTTTTATATTTCACTCTAGCTTTTGGCAAGATGAGAACACAACAGCTTCCAGGCTTGATATAACATAAAAAAGTCTCCCTTTGGGATCCTCCTGTGTAGACTTACACATTCTCCTCCACACCGCCATCCCAGCTCGGGTGCCTGGGGCCTTACTGTCTAATCATTTGGTATCACTTTCCCAAAAGCTGCCTATTCAGAAGTACAACACTTCCAAAGTTATTTAGACCATGATGTCAGTCAAAGTAATTAACTTCCTCTGGTGTTTTAGAACTCGTAGATACTATGATCCTGTTGACTGCCCTACATAAAGAGTCCATTTGACCAAAATTACTGTTAAAAAATTACTGTTGCTCTGGGCTTCCAATAAGAACCTGGTTCAGTTACCGGTGTTTGTTCCTTAAAGCAAAAAGGCACAAAACTGTAATTTGTCTTATTGTCTCCTCTCTTCTATTATACAAAAATCAACTGGCTGCCAATCAAGTCAAAGCTTAGACTTCCTGAGGAAAAATAAGCATTTGCAAACCAAAATGAAACACATGTCACTTCAATAGCTTAGATTTGCTCTTCGAAAAGTGTCAAACTAAACTGATCACAGTAGGAATAGATGGAGCATTAGCTCTGGATTCCAAGTTATTATAATTTTTCAATGTCTGTCTCACGTTTTTGGCTGTCTGTTAGATATAATTACCTTGGAAATCCCGTCTTCAGTGTTTTAATTCTCTGTTTAGGGCCTCAAGGGAACAGCTATAAAAATGAATTAGTTCCATGAAAACAGACTACTTATGGGTGTTTTCTGCATGGTATTTGGACTATAGAATAGACATTCTATAACCTCGACTTAACAGGAGTGCAAGGTGGTAGATGCACAATATCAGAGAAGGCAATGGATATGAACCCACAAAGATGATTCTGCATTGTTCCACTCATCCCAACCCCAAACCAAATGTCTAGAGGGACACATGGGTACTATTCTCAAATTATGTGAAAAATCAATTTATTGCCTTCTTCATTTGGAGATCTATAACCTTCATCTTTAGACAATTACCAAAAAAGTAAAACAACAATTCTCTTTTCTAATTTGTTTGGTGCTGTTTCTACGTTGCATCTATTAAAATTTCTTACTTTCAAAAGCGATGGCACCAGGAAGCGATCATTTGAATAATCCTCTGGAGAAGTAGGGCAAAGTGGTTAAGATCAATGGTTCTTTCATAAGTCCGCTGCTTTCTAGTTGTGTGACCTTGGGTAAATTATCTAACCACTAAACCTCAATCCTCTCATCTGGAAAATGAAAAAAACGATAATACTGAATTTGTAGAATTGAGGTTAAATTAGATAAGGCATATAGAGATTTAGCACAGTTCAATATTATTATTTTGTACACATATAAATTATGAAATGTGTACCTTCTAATACAAGTTGTGGGATGCATTATTTAATTTTTCAGATTTTGTTGAACTTTAGTATATTTTCAATATTTAGGTGTGCTAGCAGGTTTTTGCATTGAATGTGTTCACATTTAGTCACGTATCTATGTCAACCATGGAATCTATTTTCTATACATACGGCAAATTCCTTAAAACAAATATCCCATAGACATGTGATGAAGCCCCCTCATCAAACTTCTGTGGCCACATTTGAATAAAAAAAGTAAATATGATTATAAAGAAGAAGAGTTATGAATGTTGACAGCTAAATTGTCCCAGCTTTGTCCTGGGCTTCTAATCAAAACTGTATCCATTAATAAGTTATTGAGGGGCTGGCCCCGTGGCCGAGTGGTTAAGTTCGCGCGCTCCGCTGCAGGCGGCCCAGTGTTTCGTTGGTTCGAATCCTGGGCGCGGACATGGCACTGCTCATCGGACCACGCTGAGGCAGCGTCCCACATGCCACAACTAGAAGAACCCACAACGAAGAATACACAACTATGTACCGGAGGGCTTTGGGGAGAAAGAGAAAAAAAAAGAAAATAAAAAAAAAAAAAAATCTTAAAAAAAAAAAAAAATAAGTTATTGAATATAAGAATTCTGGGGCATGTAGCATGACAGTCTTTGGGAGATACAGGCCCACATCTAAATAAGCACCAATTCAGGTCAACTCATCATATATATTGAATAGGTATTATAAGTTGACAACATACCAGAATGCCCTGAAATCCATTTATTTATTGGATAACTGCTCTGGTACTATGTTCAGACTAGGTACATAAAACAGACATATTGGAGGTTACAACCCAGTGCCCGGTGCAAGAGACAGATAATAAACAATATATATTAGGAATTGTAGTATGTACTGTGAAGAAAATAACCAGGCCAAGTGTATTTGTATAAAGAGTAATTACCCACAATAAATGGCCCGAGAAAAGTTCTCTAAGGAGTTAACATTTAAGTTGAGACCTGAAGGATGGAGGTGCCAGTAACGTGGCTAATAGGGAAAGAGGGTGTAATCGACTGAATGTTTGTGTTCCCCTGAAATTCATGAGTTGAAACCTTACCCCTCAATGTGATGGTGTTAGGAGGTAATTAGGATTAGATGAGGTCATGAGATAGAGCCCTCATGAATAGGATTAGTGCCCTTATAAAAGTCACAAGAGAGCATGCTTCCCTTCTCTGCTCTTTACCTTAAGAGGATACAACGAGAAGTCGGTAGTCTGCAACCTGGAAAAGTGTCCTCACCAGAACTCAACCATGCTGGCTCCCCGATCGTGGACTTCCAGCCACCAGAACTGTGAGAAACAAATCTTGGTTGCTTATAAGCTACCACGGCTATGACACTTTTTTATAGCAACCCAAATTGACTAATATAGAAGGTTTTATGAAAAGCGGTTAGGGATTTCAGTCAGAAGCCAGACAGGAAATGGTTCAACAGTGATGCCCCTGAGTTACGGCTTGCACAAGGAAGCTGTGTAATGGCGTTCCACAGGAAGTCTCACAGCACTGCACTCGAAGACATGAGTGTCATTGCAGCTTCCAGTCAGAAAGTGACTTTTCTCACTGAAAAGGACAATTATAAAGTGCAGCCTTCCCCAGAGACCAGTAAAGGCTGAAGAAGGAATTATTCAGTGAAAAGGAGCTGCAGGGCCGCCGCAGTGAGCTGCCTGCACTTTGCAGAGCATTTCAAAGGCAAGCAAAGCCTCAGGTTCAATTAGTAAAGGCTTTACTTGATTTAAGTTTATAGAGCTTGAGAATGGGCTAAAAGAACAGCATAGCACTCAGAGCAACCTGAAAGACCAAGATATTACGGAAGGCACACAAGAGAAGCTGCAGAAATTGGACAACTGGGAAGAAAAGGAAATTTGCCCTAACAAGAACAATCAATACACTCTTGTCTGCAATAATTATCACCAGTTTATGAGAAGGACCTGAAAGTTAATGTCATTAATTCAACAAATATTTATTGTGTTACATCAGGGTACAAAGAAAACAGGGAGACAAGGACACTTGTCCTCAAGGACCTGACACTGAGGGGGCTGGGAGGGTGAGGGGAGAAAAGATTGGCATCAAGTATTAAACGCAATAAATGAGTCAAGAATATAGTCTGTTAGAAAATGCTAAGAGCCGTGGGAAAAGAAAAAGTCTGGTAGGAAAGGGAAGATGGGGCTGGAGAAGGAAGAAGGGACCATTTGCAGTATTAAATCATTGTTCAAGCCAGGCCTCATTGGAAAGGTGACGTCTGAGCAAAGACTTGGAAGAGGTGAAGGAACTAGCCACGCAGGTGTCTGAGGGACGAGAACACTGGGTGAAGAGCGTAAGCCTGTGCGTTGTTGTGGTACTTACACTTAAGTCTTCATGCAGTAAAATGAATATTTCATTCACCTGTAATTATACATATATTAAAGTATACTTTAGGTGTGAATGATGATGTTCAGACAAATCCTTTTCTTGCCTTCAAAAACACTGAGTTAAAGAACTCTTCTGGGTGTCATTAGAGAAAGAGTCCACGGCTTTTTGGACCTTAACTAGCAGTCCAGATTCTGGATGCCAGAGAAGGCAAAAGAGAGGAATAGGTGCCCATTACAAATACTGCTTTGTAAAGACTCGTTTCTGTCCTGGCATGTTTCCCTGTATAGTTAGGTAATATAGAGGAAATAAATATGACATGAACCCTCCCTGAGGAGTGAGTAAAAAGTCATTTAGCTTAATATCCAGTTTTGACTTTGTAGTCAGGTAAACTCTGCTTTCCCCACTTCTAAGGTCAGTGTTGAAAGCTTCTAAGGAGGCTTGGAGGGGTCAGGGAAAGCTCCCACACCAACTCTTCCTGCCATCCCAGTGGGGAGGGTTAACTCAGGGGAAGTGAAGAATGATATAGTACTTAAAATGATATTATCCTTGATACAAAATACATGATCTTTTTTCTATATAAAAACAATTCAAAGAACCATTGATGCTTTAGAAAAGAGATCCCCAGGTTTCGTTAATGACAGGGGTCAGAGGAGGAGCCTGGTAACAAACTAAAATGTGATGTAATTGTTGAAATCTTCAATCAAATCTTCAGTCAAATCTTAAGGCAGCATTCATGGAAACACAGTATCCAGACCCTAAAAGTAATATAGCCACTGTACTTTGCATCAGTCCCACCATATCTAGCTAATAAAGTTCATCTCTGAGCATCACATTTTAAAGGAGATGTTAAAAAGGAATAGTGAGGTTATAGGATCGTGACCTCATTGATGTGGGGGTACAGAAACTCTGCCATAGGAGGAATGGTTAAGGACCACAGGCAGAGCCAAGATAAGACACAGCCTTCCAATATTTGGAGGGCTGTCATAATGGTTACCACTGAAGTACATTCCATATGACAGAATGAGGCCCAGCGGCAGGCAGTTAAGAAGAAGCTGATTTTGGCACAGCATAAGAAGAAACTTTCTGAAAATTAGAACTTTCTAGATAAGAAAGTGGTTTATCAGCTTGTGAACTAACTCTTGGTTGTGAGTAGTATTCAAAAGGAATTTAGATGGTGGACTATAGTTAGAATTCCCATGTAGAGTGGAAGCCTGTTATCTGGGTTTCACCTCCGAAGAATTTTTCCATATTCACATTCCTTGATTTTATGATGTATATAAATGAGTAACAGCTAATCCAAACCCCTTCTTTTCTGAATTATACATGCCACATAAAACAGTGTAAATTTAGGAAACTTGATTTGCATGTTTATTATCATCCAAGCTATCATGCACCAAATTAAAAGTTCTAGAAGTGAGATAACAGTGCTTAGTGAGTTAACTTTCTTTAGTGACAACAATGAATTGGGTCATTCTAGTTTCTAATTTATTACCGTGTGTCTCCACACACATCCTTTTTGCCCTGCTTTGTGATACCAGAACCCAGTTCTGCAGACCACATTTTTCCTTTACCGACTGGCTCAGTTAGGTTTGCCAATAGAGGGAGCTAGACAGAGACTGCAAGGCTGGAAAAGGAAGGCAGGAGCTTTTCCTCTTTCCAGTGTTGTTTCTCATGCTGTGGTGAGAAAATCGGTGTGGTTTGGGGTCCTGGAAGCCTTCCCCACAGTGGGGCCAGCTCTCGAAGTTCTGCAACAGTGAATGACCTCCGTCCGCTTTCTCCATCAACCCAGTATCAGGTGGCGTGTTCCTGTGGTAGCCACAGCCTCTCACCAGAGATCTGAATTTCAGCCCAGTGAGATATCCTTTCTTCTCCAAGTCTCTTCCTTTCTCACTTTTCCCTAAGTTCTGTGAGACCTTTCTTTTACCGTCACTACCTTGAAATACCTTAGAGCTCCTTCTCTTTTACCTCTTATAGTAGTTGAGCGTCCTGTATCTAGTTAATAATTCTTTATATTTACATTTCCTGTTCAAAGTACCGATGTGCTTCCTATCCCCTGATTGTACCCTGACTAATACACAATTTGACAACAAAAATAAAAGCAGATAACTAAAACCAATTCAAAGCTTCTCATTTTTAGTTTCTCCTAAAACTCTCATGCAATCAATAAGACGGTTATTCTTTTTCCACTGATTTTGTGATTAGTTCCGGCGTGGTGGTTTGTTAAAAATGGATTTAAACATGTTTCTCTGGATATCAGTTGTGTTCTGAGAGAGGAGCTTAATAAGCATCATATATATTCATACTCTCACGATAGCTTACCTGACCATAGCCCCAAAGGACTTCTTAGAAATATTTGAAGCCCTTATTTGTGGAAGGCAGAAGCTTAACATGATAATCAGTCCTGTAAAATCTCATGATAACCAAATAGATTAGCACATCACCCTAGCTTCTTTGATATCAGATTTAACTACATCCAGTGATTATGAAAAGGTGGCTAAAAACTCAGGGCCTATTTTGTCTACTTATCAAATAATACATTACGAATTTGGCATAAAATGTTCTAGACTATATATACTATTATATATATATATAAATACTATATATATTATTATATATGGTCAAACTGTTATATAGTCCAACAACAAACTCATGTTTGTTAGAGTATAAATGTATTTAAAATATAAATGTCCAATTAACTCTACAGATCTCAGTAGACTCTGGGTACCTATACCTGATCCAAATTATATGGCACAAGATATCAATCATCACAAAGAAATGATGTGATAGAAGAGATCGAAGCATTAAAAGTCAGATGTTCACATCTCTCTCCTCCTCTTGCCTATGAGAGAAAGACTTTCAGTTGCCCAACTGTACTTCGTTATGTGGATTTAAAATGATGGTGGCACATGAGGTTGTAGGTATAGATAGAGAATTAAAGAAGCCAGGTAACTAGAGTGATTTTGCTCTGCAACAGAATGAAGTGTGGGGAGCAAAGAAGGAAGCAAATAAAAGGGCCTTTAGGTGTTAACAGAGGGAACAAAAAGGTGGGAGAAGTGGGGATTGACAAGAGGGGCCGGAGACAATCTGACCCAGGAGGAGTAGAGATTTCAGATGGCAGGTGAGGGAAATGAAATGTGTGATTACAATAAAGGTAGGGATTTGGAGAAAGATATAGAAAGACAAGTCTGATGTGTTTTCCTGTGCAATGCCTGTTTATTACTCCCCAATAGTACCCTCAATTTTAGTAAAGTTTCCCATTGCTTTTCAAGACTTTTTCCATTTTCATCGGTGTGGTATATGCGTTTTTTTTTGGATATGATGGGAGAAAAGAGGAAGCCTCAAGATGGCCCTGGTATAGGCAGGACCTGAAGGGAAAGGAGAAGCAACCTTCCATGACTATGCTACACCTTTCTGCTCTTTGCTTTCATTACATTCTAGTTTTCCCTTTAAAAGAAAATTTACAACTTGGGAAACTAGAATACTGAATACCTACAGCTCTTTGTAGTTATATATGGATTCCCTTCTTCCTATCCCAGATTTCATAATATACTTCAAATGTATCCTTCACTGTCCAGTTAAAGATGTCAAAATAGTACTATACATAACAGCTGGACCCTTTGAGGATATTTTTTAGGTTGTAAAGTATACTATTAAGTATGATTCTGTTATGAAAATTATAATGATAGCGTTTGGTGACATGATATGGTCAAGATTATACTCTTCACATAACAACAAATGCTAAGAATAAAAGGAAATATACCAAATACACACAAGTTAATATATTTCTTACTTCATAGTGCCACTTAATTTTGTTTTCAACATCTGGAACAAACATTTAATACCTGCCTAGGAGTTAGGGGACTAGGTAATGTGGGGAAACGAAGATGAATAGCACAGGCTTTGCTGTCAGTCTAATGGGTGAGAAGGATTTAAATGTGGCAGACAGAGTTGATGAGCCCTCACTCATAATTACAAAAGGGGTGTCTGATTTTGGAAACTGAGGTCTTTCTGTTTTGTGTGTGAGGGAAATTGTTCAGGCTATTTGAAAGCCTTCACTTCTTATTATACAAAACTACTGTCTCTGACAATTGTGGGTTCCACTTCCAGTAACAGAGAAGTACTTCGTATCAGCCCAACCCTCCCACAGACAACAGTGAGAAACTTTGGATGAATCGTTTTTTTAAATTACCAGGGCTGGACACAGGATGAGGTGAGTGAAGCATTCACCCCAAGTACAAAGTTGAAGGGGTTTCCAAAAGTCAGTAATGAAGAAAAATCACGTTCTAATGCAATATTTTTAAAAGTAAAAATTAGTGCAAAAACTCCATAATGAACCTAATATCAAAATTTTAAACAAAAATAGCATCAGTGTTACTGATTTTTTTCATTTAGCTCTGATTCTGATATGGCTTAGCGTGACACTGTTACTGATCCCGTCCATACTTAAAATTTTGATATTTTTCTCATAGTGGACTTTTGCATAAACTTAGTGACCGAGAATTGGAAGGACGGGAATTCTCTGGGCTCTGTGAAGGAGGTAGTTGCCTGGGGAACAACCTAGAGGAGTGGTGTAAAAAAATGAGTGGAGATCATCTCTTTCCCATCCAAACTAATCACACTCATTCCTCTGGAAAGTGTCAAAAATGTGAACTCGAATGTTATCATTTCAACAGTGCTGAACGTTTTCTGACCGTTAAGGTTAAGTACCAGTTTCATCTTCATCTCTTTGCCTGGCATTTGGTGCTGGGTCTAATCTGAAGTCACTCTAGCCCGGAACACTACAGAACAACCTGACAATTGGAATCAAAACTGTTGCAAAGGGAATAATTATCTAGTGTGCCACTGAGGAAAGTTTCCAAAAAGTAGGGAAAAAAATCTTTTGAAAATAGCCTCTCTCTTAAGTTATTTGAGTGCAGTTCTACGGAATTTGGTAATAGGGATGTGTCGTAGACTCAGATGCTCTGCCAGAACCCTTTTAAGAAAGTACTTGCTGCCCAGCTCTGGGGAATACAGTCGAAGATTTGTTGGCCTGTGTCAATTCAATTCCACCCTTCGCCCACGTCTGCTTCCCCTCCCTTCCTTTTTCATCTGTCACTCGAAAACCCATCTCTGCATTCCCTTCCAGAAAACCCAATCTGAGAGAGGTAAACTAGATGATCTCTTTTTTTACAATTATTATTTTGTACAACAACAAAAACACTTATGCAAAAAAATGAATAAGTATACAATGCTATTTGCAACATATCTCTTTGAGCACTCTCAATTTAGATCTAAATTATATGTAGTTATAATTAGCATGTATATGTGATTTTGGATTCAGATTTTTCAACCACTATTATTTAACATATTTACAATACCTTATAGCAAGTTTGTCCACATATTTACCTTTTGCAATGCCATTGTGGTCATCTAGAATGGATTTCTTAAGTATCTCCAAATTTATGGCCTTAAATTGTTTCCTATATTTTCACTGCTTAAAATAGTGCTGTTATAAATATTTTTGTACAAATCGCTTTCATTCTTTTTGGATTAAATCCTTTGACAATCGCTTTCCTAGGGTTGGACTAGAGTCCTGTGAGTGTCAGCACTGGGGCCAGTTAACAGAGGAGAAGGAAAGAAGAAGAGAGAAAAGAGTGAGGATTCACACAACCACCAGCTTTTCCTTTCTCGTATATAGAGGATGTGTATGAACGGAAGGAAGATAAATCTGGAACAACCTGATATTCTGTCAAGTCCTGGCTAACCTCATTTTCCCGACAAATCTTCTTGAATAACCCCACCTTACAGTAATTTGTACTTTGAACACGGATATTGAATTATATTTGCTTGTAGCACCATTATCCAAAATTAAGTTCACAGAATATTTGTTCCCCAATGTTTACTATAAAGGAAAAAAAATTCAGAGGATCAATAAGTTTGGGAAATGCTGCATGTTAAATAATCTTTGAAGATTAATAACGTAGAGAGGTATGTTAAAGGCAGAATTCTTGCAGCAAAAAAACCTGTTAAATCTATTTAATCCATGTATCCAGTAGAATTAATATTATAAAGAAAACAGTTTGCAAAACAATGGCATATATGGTATCATAAAAAAACTTTAAAAAAATTTATTGTACTCATGTAATACACATATATTGCTTACTAGTTAAAATATACTTACCGTCCTAGAAAAGCCCCTTGATGCTCTTACATTAGTATCCTCTCCAGCACCCACCACCTATCCAGTCAAATTTTAGATGTTTTACAAAGGTTTGCACAATTACATTAAACGTCTGTTAAAAATCACTTTGTTCATTGCTAGACATTTATATAATAGAGTTTTAAAGAAAGATAACAGCTGAGGGGAGCTACAGAAAGAAAATCATAGAACCTATGTTGAATTATTTTTCTCGTACATATGAAGTTGTGCTATGAGAACGAGAGCACGCAGCAGATGTACAGATCCATTATCTCTTCACGCGGCAAGATGTTTCTCCTTTCAGAAAATGTGAGCAAGTTTGGAACATAAAGAAACACAAATAAGCTAAAACGCAAAGCAGAGAAAACGAAAATGATTAGCACAAGATAATGGAAGATCATAAGCGATGTTACGTATATGAGCTTTCATCAAGGCATTGACCACTGATGTTCACCATTTAATGAAGCACCCAAATATATAATAATCCTGCTAAATACTTGGAACAGCAGATTTCCGGCTCATGCATCCACACCAACCTCCTACATTGAAACCCAATGACGATGGTTTTCACATCTTGTCATTTCAACCTTGACTCTCTCAATAGGCTCATGGGATCTACTCCATGACTCACATAACCTGTGTATTCAGAAATAGGTGTTTATAAATCTACATCTGATGATAAATATTAAAGATAGAAGAGGAGAGTTTTGAAACAATGTACTTAGTGCCTTCTCACCTGGCACCACTAGCTAAGCTGTGGCAGACTGGTCTCCACCAACTACTTAGAATTCCCCTCCTATATTGAAACCCCAAATTGTATTTCTCTTTGTATTTTTAGATACCCATAAAATTATTGCTCAAGAAAAGAGTTTAGAAATCCAGATTAACCCCTCATTTCACAGTTGAGAGAACAGAACCAGAAATTTGAAAGTCCTTGCCCAAATTCAGAGAATGAATTTTGTGTAAATTTGTATGAAAATACACCATCTCTTGGCTCCTAATACAATTTTTTTCACTGCATTATTCTAAGAAATTTTGGAAGTACGGCTAAAAACAATATTGCATTATGGTTAAAGAGTACAAGTTCCGAAGTTATTAAGACAAAGGTAACAAAAGGAATATTATTTAACCTCTCTAAGCTTAGTTTATTCATTAGTAAAAGAATAATAATATTCTGTATGACATACTATTGTTGTGAGCTTTAAATGACGTTGTTGTTAGTGCGATCGAGTCAATTCCGACTCCTGGTGACCCAGTGTACAGCAGAGCGGAACCCTGCCCAGGCTTTCTGTACCATCCCCTCACCTTCCAGTGCTGTATCAGACAATGCTCCCCTGCTATCCACAGGGTTTTCTTGGCCAATTTTTCACAAGTGGATGGCCGGATCCTTATTCCTAGTCTGTCTTAGTCTGTAAGCTCCATTACCCTGTTCACCAAGGGTGACCCTGCTGGTATTTGAAATAGCAGTGGCATAGCTTTCAGCATCACAGCAACACACAGCTGCTACAGTGTGACAACCGACAAATGGGTTGTCCAGTTCCCTGGAACCAGAAACCAACCTGGGCTGTAGTGGTGAGAGTACTAAATCTTTACCACTAGACTACGAGAACGGGCTTAAATGACACAGAACATAGTTAAATACAAAAAAACCTATTAAACTGTCATCATTATTGCATATGAAAGTAAAATTTGTTTTTTGTATATTACCATAGGCTTCAAAAACTGCAGATAGAGCCAGCTCTGGTGGTCTGGAGGTTAAGATTTGGCATTCTCACTACTGGTCCATGTTCTTTTCTCAGTCATGGAACCACACTGCCTATCTGTCAGTTGTCATACTGTGGCAGCAGCTCACATAGACAACTAAACTAACAACTAGGATACCCAACTGTGCAATGAAGGTTTAAAAAGAAAAAGCTACAGATATATTTTTATCTAATTTGGAGGTTAGTCTCACGTAAATTATAAGCAAAGTGTCATATCCAAAATTAATGCTTATTTCCACTTCTAGGAGGATGAGTAGAGATACTTTTCCCTATTCCTCCCACCAGGTACAACAAAAAGTCCTGGACATTATATATAAAACAAATACAAGAAGATATTGATAGGTGGAAAGAGGAAGGCAGGCTAGTTCGAGAACTCAGAACCCAAGGAACTACGTGGTGAGTTCTCCTCATTTGCTTCTCACCTCATACTGAAGATGCCAGGCACCCAAAAACACTAATGACACAGACAAGAAAGCCCCAAGAAAAGCTTGCTCTCTCTTGCCAATGGACCAGGAAAGGGGCAGCCTAGCAACACAGAAAATACATGGACAGGAAGCAGTCTAATCCAGCCACACACCACAGAAAATACCGCAGCCCCGCCCCCACAAGCAAAGGCCCAGTGGGGAGTCTAGAGTGTCGCCCTTGCTGGACTGTAAGGAGGTACAGCAACTCCCTCCCCACCTCCAGGGCGGTGTCAGAGAAGACAGAGAGGGAAGCTGATACCTTCGTCACTACCAGCTGGTACAGAGGACCCCTCTACAGTGTCATGGGAGACCACACAGGAGGAGGGGAAGTCTTGCACATGCACCCCCACCCAGAGGTAACAAGGCAGCCCTCTTACTCGCTGCTGAGGTGGTGTCAGAGGAGGCGTAGAGGAGTCGAGACTTTCACCGCAGCTCGATGGTAACAAGGCCACCCCAACAGTGCCATGTGGGAAGCAGTACAAAGACGTCCCTCCTCCTCCCAGTCAGGGTAGTCTCCACAGAGGCCGAGCGGGGAAGTGATCTTGACCAAAGTGCAACAGCAATTCAATGGAGGAAGAATAGGCTTTCAAAAAATGGCGCTAGAGCCATTGGATATCCATAGGCAAGAAAACACAAACCTCAACTTAAACCTCAAAACTTTTTACAACAGTTAAGGCAAATCATAGATTTAAATATAAATTATAAAACTATATGACTTTCAGAAAATAACATAGGAGAAAATTGGGGGGACCTAGGGCTTAGTGAAGAGTTCACAGACATGACACCAAAACACAATTCATACAAGTAAAATGTTTATAAATTGGACCTCATCAAAATTAAAAACCTTTTCCCTGTGAAAGGTCCTCTTAAGAGGGTGAAAAGACAAGCTACAGAGTAGGAGAAAATATTTGCAAACATATCTAGCGAAGCACTCATCTGGAACTCTTAAAACTGAACAGTAAAAATAAATAATCCAATTAGCAAATGGGCAAAAAACACAAAGAGACGTTTCACAGAAGAGGATATACAGACGTCAAGTTAACGTGTGAAAAAATGTTCAGCATCACGAGCTATTAGGGAAATGCAAACTAAAGCCATGATGAGATATTATTGTACGCCTCTCAGCATAATAAAATAAAGAAAGTGACAACACCAATGCCAGCAAGAATACAGAGACGCTTGATTGCTGAAGAGTATAAAATGGTACAGCCACTCCAGAAAACAGTTTGGCAGTTTCTTAAAACAATTAAACATACACTTACCATATAACCCAGCAATTGCATTCCTGGGCATTTATCTCAGAGAAATGAACCATTATGGTAGCAGCTTTACTGTAATAGCCCAAAACTGGAAACAACCAAAATGTAATACTGCTCAGCAATAAAAGGAAACGAACTATTGATATGTACAGCAACGTGAATGGATCTCAAGGACATAAGGGTAAGTGAAAAAAAAAAAACCAATTTCAAAAGGACACATGCTATGAGTCCATTTATATACCATTCTTGAAATGACAAAGTTATAGACATGGAAAATAGATTAATAGTTGCCAGGGGTTAGGGCTGGTGTCGAGGAGGGAACTGGATGTGGTATTAAGGGGTGGCGTGAGGGAGGTCTTTGTGGTGATGGAATAGTTCTGTACTTGATTGTACTGGTTATGAGTCTCGACACGACATAGAATAACTTCGAATTATGCACATACATCGAGTCGATGTCTGATTCCTGTCTCTGGTATTGTATTGTAATTAGGTAAGATGGACGCATCGGGGAAAACAGGGTGAAGGGCACACGGGTCCTCTGTTACTACCTTTGCAACTTCCGTGAACCTATAATTATTTCAAAATAAAAAGTTTGTTTTGTTTTGTTTTGTTTTAATTTCATTTGGGGGGCATTCCTGGGGAGCAACAGAGGTTTATCTGGCTTCCAGTCAGAAGAACCATATTCTGCCAAAGGTACTCAAAGCAAAGTGTGGCACAGAAGAAGGCTGGTGACATAGGAGGAGGAGAAATGCTGTACGTAGAGGTTTTTGTGGCAGGGAGAACAATCATTCCTTTCCTCTATAAGGCCCATGTAGATTTAATGGTTTTAACCCCTGACTGCACATTAGAATGAAATGAGGAACTTTATAAAGGTCTGAAGTCCAGCTTTACCTCTAGCAAATCTGACACCTTTGGGGTGAGACGATCTTAGTTATTCTAGATGATTCTAAAGTGCAGTCCGGGCTGAGAAACATCATATTACACTAAGGAATGTGACATTAGTTCAGTGTCTGAAATGTGATACTGTTTTGAGCCCCGTAGAGAAACAGTAAACCCAAGGGTTTATGTTATTCCAATAGTGAGGTTATGTTAAGGCCAGTTACTAAACCCCCTTAACCTTTTAAATCTTAATTAATGGAGCAATATCCAGAACCCAGGCAGTTAAAAAATAACATGGATGGTTTTCAACGTGCTATGTTTAGAAAAGAAATCATTATTTTACCATTTGGGCATCACTGATTCTCTCAAATGATCCTTTTACTTTGTCATGGCTATTAATAAGATAGAAGGGAAAACGTGCTGTAAATTTCAGGCATTAATCTGTGATGACTGCTTCTAGAAGGGGCAATTCTATATGGTACAAACTAAGGTAAATAGCAGCAGGGACTCATTCATATTGCCCAGGACAGTAGAATGGCAAATGTGTTCTATAAAGAGGATTTGACACAAATTTTAAAATTAAAAATTATTAAGCCTTATATCAATTACTACAAATATGAAAGGTTATGAAAATTCCACATTAATATTTATAGTTTCTATTAAACTTTATTTAACAACAGTTAATGATGCTCCTGAGTAGTGCTGGATATTACGGTTAATATGTAACCGAGCTATGGAGCAGAATCCTGGAAAGAGTCTTGGAGCTGAGTGGAGGGCTCTGTCCATGTCTCTGCTACTTGACCCTGGATGAGTTTTTAAATCAGTTTCCTCATCTGTAAATTTGAAATAATAGTATTCTAAAGAATGAAAGAAATAAGAGAAAGCACTTTAAGCTGCAAAGTGCTAAATATTTTGTCATTATCATAATTATTACCATTTTAAAAGATCAATTCTTGTTAGCTGCCCACTTAGAGGTTTATGAAATCAGCTTTTGAAAAAAGCTATAGTTTATGTAAATAAAGCAAGTTTCTACCATCCACACTACCGTATGGTGAATCAGTCGTTAATTGATGGATGATGGTTTCCAAATCGCAAAGGACTTGGGCAGATTTGCTGACATTGATGAGTCCCGCTAACTGTAACTCACGGATGTGGCCAGCTCCCTTGGCATATAGAGCCATGTGACATGCAAATATCATATGCCATTTACAGCTTTCCTTCTAGAAATCTAACAGATTTATTTTATTTATATATATAGCCTTCTCATTAAAGGGCAGTTTAACTGTGGTGCCGCTAAATTTTTAAGCTTTAAATCTGGAGGAAGAAAATTTCTAATAGCGTACATCTAGCTGTCAATATTCCACACCCTGAAGCAATCCAGAGAGCCACAAGTGTATCTGGAAGAATTTCAAAATGTCTGTAGCATTTAACACTAATTGGAAAGTGTAAAATGATATTAGATAGTGCAAGACTGACTTACATAAATATTTTTTTAAACTTCACAAATACAAAATTGTACAAATCTAAATAATAAATTACAAATAAGCCTAGGAGAATGATTTATAAGAACAATTGAATAATAATAATTTAAGAACCAGCTATGACTTAAGTATTGAAAATCACAAATAGTATTTTATTGGGATAATTTTACCCATAAATTATATTAACCATATAGTATTACCCATAAATTATAACTTTATATAACTTTGTAATTAACAAAAATATTTTTAATATACAAGTATAGGGGCTTGCCTTCTTTTACATATCTAGATATGTAACTGATTTCATGTTTCTATTTAAGACATGCAAATTCCACATCTTTAAGAAAAGTATTGTTAAAATTTAATATTTAAAGTGCAGACATAAACCTAGTGATTGCTCAGTATCCATCATTTTCTATACTGAAGGGTTTTTTTCTCAAGTTGAGATATCTACTTCAAAGTATACCTATAGAGTTGTCCTTGTATATGCAAGTGATGGGCAATGCGATTTTATTGGTTTATCTGTTTGTTTATATACCCTCTTCATCCAAAACAGAATTACAGAATTACAATGTTCTATTTTAAATAGCTACACCATAACTAAAAAAGTTAAACTGAGAAAAAATTAAAATGAGTATAAGAAAAATAAATTGAAGCTTAAAGTAAGGTTAGAATGCATATGGCTCAGTGTACTTACCAGAAAAGGGCTACAAATTTAGCTCTAAGGGAATGATAGGATTGGCTCATGACACACAGTGTCCAGATGCTCAGGAGGTGTGGTTATTTCTGGTGCTGAGATCTGCAAGACGTCTCTCCCTTACATGGTCATAAAGTGGCCTGTCTTTGATATATGAGTGACATTGATGTTGTTATTAACGAAACAGTTTATTGGCTTTAAATAAACATTAGTAAATTTTTAAATGTTAGTTTACGGTTTATGAGAGAAGAATACTGAACCAAAACATCAGAGAAAACGGATGTTCAGTAGCATGATTTTGATATATTTTCCTGGATAAATTGATTTTTTTAAAAGGTAACGACATCATTAACAACACCTCTAGAGTGGTGATAAGGGTCATAGTCCTTTTCTTATAACATTTTTCTAAGCTGGCTGAAACCATAGCATTAAAGTTTAGGAAAACTAATTCTACAGGAGCCAAAATTATGCAGAATAGAGACCCAGTTCCCTAAGCAGCAAGAAATATTAAGACTTGGACCTGAGCCAAATAGATAGTGGCAAAATGACTCCAGCTTAATCCACAATTTTAAAGTTAAATGGAGAAAAGAATGACCAATATAGTTAAATGCCAAGCTCTCATTTATTTTTAAATAAATTAAAATAAGGGCAGAAGTTTTCTTTGTTTTATGTGCTACATGATTTCTTCATTATTATTTTAATATGTGGTGGAGACTATGATTATAGACTTTAAAAAGGATCAGGAGAACGAAAAAGAGAAACTCTGTTAATGGGGAGTCAGGTTTTAAAAATAAAAGAAAATGAAAGGCTTGGGTAATAAAAAAGAAACAACTCATTTACTATTAGTATATTGGTATTGGGTGTTTTATGTCAAATTTGGTGCCAAGAATAAAAGAAAACCCAATGAATACAAATTAAATTTTACAATAGCACTGAAAGAGATGGAGTCTCACAAATGAAATGTAAAAGGCCTACATTGCTTTTAACTGGATGTTCAAGATAAAAAGCCAAATTATCTAAAAAGCAGAAATGGATATTTATAAACACATACTAAAATATCTATACATAGACTACCAATGATAGACACTCTACACTTATTCCCTTGTCTTGGGCTATTTCTATTATCTATTTGAGAGTTGCCTGGATAGTGGAGGAAAGAAGACCTTATGTCAATTTACATAATCTGCTCGTCTAACATTGTGAATAGACTCCAGGAGGTCTTTATATATTACGTTGATAACCAGGTATTTCCTTTCAGAAACTTACTGCCAAGAAAGTCAAGACTTGAGCGCTAGCCAAACAAAGAATCACAAAGGAGGCCACAGGTAAATCCTAAGATTAATTCATGTCAAATCAATTAAATCAGCCGCCGATAGTATCCAAGAAAAATCACTGGGGCGTATAATGGACTTGACTCAAAATTTAAGGAGTGAAGGTAGAGAATTCTCCTTGCTTTTGGCTGAGAGAGAGTGGAAGGAAGTTGAAGGTTGAGAAACAATGGAAGATAAAGGGGGTTCAAGAGGAGTTAAGTAAAGCAGAACACAGTGGAGACGAAAGATGACTTCCTACCAGCTTTTTATGCAAAGCTAGCTACCAATTGGCCTTGATTCTCTGGAGGTGTCCATAAGCCCCGAACCAGCCAATGTGCCCAGACTTTGCAGAACATGATGGGAAAGTAAGGCACATGTGGGGAATTAGTACACAAAAGGAGTGTTTTTGGAAACATCCAAGGATTGAGACACAAAAAATACACCTTAATGTGTAGAAACCTATAGTTCTCCAATAGAAAAATTCCTGAAATGAGGAATAAAAGCAGATGTGGAGAAGTAGCTCCCAAACAGGAAGAGGGACTCAGAGACTGCCGAGAGAGGAAAGAGCTCAAGAAAGAGAAACGAGAATGAGGTGGACAACGCTATGGGATAGAGGGAAAGAGCAGTCAGGAGGAGGAAACCAGCCAAGATTTTACCTTACCGCGGTTGGCACTGTGGAATCTAACTGACTGTTCAAGATACAAACTCTCTGGCAATGTTTGCCTCTTTTCCAGCTGTTAGCTGAGTAGGAATAGGGTAAAATCCACAAGGCTACTGTAAGTATGGTGGGGGGTCGGGCAAGCGGAATTTGTAGCCTTGCTATAATGCTATTGACTATAGGACAAATTTTATTATAGGGAAAAATCATCTTGGACTCTAGCCTGGAATATTTGCTTAATGAAATACAGAAAAACCGCATCTATAACACTCTCATTTGTAAGGCAATCTCATAAGTGGATCCTGAAGATATTATCGTAATGCAATTCTAGGGTATATACGAATGCAAAATCCCGGTGAGCACGAATCTTCTCATAAAACAAGTATGTCTGTAGATAAATCCAAAAGTATTACTGAGCACTTCCTATGTGTGAAAATACACCAGGGTGTGAGGCTGCTAACAAGGGAATTTTCCTTTTCCTTGTAGATTGTAAAACCTGGTTGAAGTGACAACTAGAGGAAAACCACACATAAACAGGTACAAGATGATGAGATGCTAGGAATGGAAAAACTGAAAAAGATAAGTCCTCACTTCACACCTGCTTCTGTTCATAGCAAAGACTGAAAATACATTCAAGGAATAGAGTAACTTGGTCAGGGCAAGGTGAATCATTGGCTAGAATTAAATTTGAACTGGATCTTGAACTGTGAGTCTGTCCGGAAAGTGACCGACAGTTGCTTCGTTAGATAGGAACTCTATGAGCATGAGCGAAGGTACAAAGAATGCAGAAGACGCACCTAAGGGACAACTATCAAGAACTAATAGAAAAGATGCCTAGAGGAAGAGAAAGATGACCTTGGACTGCACTGAATAAACTGTTGAGGGAACGAGCTTTAAAAATAAACTTTCAGAAGCCGGGAAAGTGGTATGATGAAAACGGTATTTAATTTTTTTTCTTCTGGCTTTTCACCGGTTAAACGGGCACCTGGGATTACTGGAGACAGACGCCTGCTAATACGTGGGAGAGCGGCGCTCAGGAGAAGCTTTGGAGACTCCCACACTACTGATTTCACACCAAAGGAACGGCAGCCAGTGAAACAAGATATTTGAAGTGTGTGTGTACGTGTGTTTTTGCTGTTGTCGTCATTGTTATTTGGAGGAAGTGTTTTACACCCAGTAAGTTACCTCTGGCAAAATAAGTTACCGTTTTCATCATTGTAAATGTGGAATGGAATATGTTTACTCATGACTTTTTATTGAGACTTTTATTTCATATGTAATAAGACAGAATTTGGAGACTAGGTTGTTAAAATATTGTTGTAGGGGCCGGCCCAGAGGCGCAACGTTTAAGTGCGCACCTTCCACTTCTCGCTGTCCCGGGGTTCGCCAGTTGGGATCCTGGGTATGGACACGGCACCGCTTGGCAAAAGCCAGGCTGTGATAGGTGTCCCACGTATAAAGTAGAGGAAGATGGGCAGGGATCTTAGCTCAGGGCCAGTCTTCCTCAGCAAAAAGAGGAGGATTGGCAGTAGTTAGCTCAGGGCTAATCTTCCAAAAAAATAAATAAATAAAAATAAAATAAAATATTGTTTTAGATTGCTGGAGGAGCATACTGGGGCTATTGTGATAAATCCAACTGCTGATTCGTTTTGTGAAACTATTTCTAAGATCTAATATCTCGAAAGAATTTGTCAAGGTAATTATCTTGAAGTTGGATCAGAGGATGATACTATTGTTCTTAAATTAAATTACAGAATATCTTATAAAAGAATGAACTTAAACCTCCATTCAACTTTCTTTTACTAATAATTGCATATTTAGCACTCACAGTGTGAAAGGTGCTGAATAACAGTCTTTAAAAAACAGCAAATGACACTGTCCTCAGACGCAGAAATCTGTGGAAATGCTATGCAAATATTTAAGGTCAGAATTTGGTTTGAAGTGTTTAGAAAAAGGAACGAGATATTTAAATGAGACAAATGGCTTAGACGCTTAATGGAACAGCCGGATAGCAATTACAAGGAATGCTAAGCTGGAAGCACCACTGGAAATACTTCCTGGCTGGAAAAAAAGATGAGCAGAGCCCAGGAATGGTAGGACTGAGACAGGATAAGTAGAAATTGCTTACTCTGGCTCTTGTTCAACCTTTACTTGTAAGTTAAAAAAAAACCGAAATTAAAGAATTTTAAGGTAGAAAATAGCTAGGCAATGCTACCAGACGGAAGTCATCTGTACGTTGCGGCATCTCTATCGTTTATTCTTTCTCTCCTGCTTCCCACCCCCCTCCCTCTCCTTCTTCTACCTTCTCTCTATTCACTGCTCTCCCAAAGTCAGGATTTGTTTTATAGCTTTGTCAGCTTTTCATTTTGTCACAAAGGGCCACAGATTTCCTGACAACTGCAGTCTTGGACTAGTATGATAAAGGAGAGAGGAGAAAACTATTCTTGAAAGGAGGGAGTGGAAAGGGATTGGCCACTAAAAATTTTTTTTTCCACGTTCAGGAAGTCTAGAAAAAGTGAATAAAGCAGGAGGGGGAAGGGGCTAATATGGCTTAAAGATGTACCAGGTACACTTTCAAGAACGACTGGTCGTACATTACGGGCTTGGGAATCACTTTTAGCTGGGATAAGAGGGGAAAGTGGGAAAGTTGCAGAATTGTAGAATTATTATATCACTTGGTTTATTCTGACTATATTTAATAATATTCCACAGTGATATTTAAAATATACGATGTCCATGATTTTCATCTGATGTTCCCTTTTTTGAGGGTATCGTTTAAATAGCCTGAAGCATTAGTACTTTGACAGGAATGATGGGCATGCTTGTAACCGCTCACCTTCAAAATCTTGAGGCATGCACCTTGACCATTAGGAACCTAATTGAAATCATGTTATGTCAAATAAGATGAAGAGTACAAGAAACAGTATACAGGAAGAATGAAATTATTTGGGAGGAAAATAAAGCTTTCTAATTACTAACTGGTGTTTAGGGAAACACTGACGCTTGCTCTTAAGGATAGCAACTTCCTTAATTATGGAGATGCCTTGCTTTTTTGGTAATGGAAGTCATTGGAGTTTTCAAAACATGTATCAGTCAAGTTGTAATAAATATGTATATATCTTGAAGTGGAATAAAAAATCAATTTTTAAATATGAAAATAAATGTAACAGAAGAAATAAAGAAAATATTAGAAATTACCTAGACTTGGTAATTAGCACCAAATATCTTCATAAAGAATTTAACCAAATACTTTTAAATTTGTATCAGAAAGAGAGAGAAGTATTCAAAAGAATACCCAAAAATAAATGACCAAAATTCTTGAAGAAGCATGAATTTTCAATTTCTGTTTCAAAAAGCTTGGATTAAGATGCTGTGTAGGAGTCATATTATACGGCAGAAAAAAATCTGGCTGAAATTCAGAGGTCTGGATTTTAGAACACTCTTCTTTCTCTCTTTACCACTCTAAGACTGTTTTCCCTTGTATATAACATGAGAGCTTTGGGCTACATGACTTGAATTTTCTTCCAATTCTCATACTTTATGAATCTACAAAATCTGATAGTAATAAGAGAATGTATTCTCAATCCAAGATTAGTGTTCAAAATACAATTATTATCCAGGATGCAAAGTGTACACACTATGATCTTACTTTTTAAAGGATATTTACATATTAAGAAAATTATAGGAGGGCATACACTAAAATGCTAACATTTATTTTATTTAATATTTATGATTGCTACCATGTGCTTGATACTGCACTCTTCCCCGTGGATACAGTGGTGAACAAAAACAACATGGGTCTTGCCCTCAGGGAGCAGATGGACTAGTGGCTACGTCTTTGGGAGGCAGAGCCACAACGTGATTTTTTTTTTCTTTTTAATCGCATTTCTGGAGTTGCTACACGGAACAGTTTTATAATAATATAAAGTTACTACTTTAAAAAATTCCACTGTTTTCAAGAATCACCTAGTCCTACTACATCTTTACACATGTAAAAAGTACCAAAGAATGCTCAGAACTTGAATAACTCCAGGATTTTTAACAAAAGCAAGGCAACTGCTCAAATCTATTCTCACACGCAACCGGTTTTATAAATTTTATTGCTAATTTATTATGAGAGCTTTATGGCCAGTTGACCAAAGGCGCCAGATTAGGAACATCATCAGACTGCTTACAATTCTAGATGCCATCCAGAAACCTAGGAGACTCTTGCAGGCAGTGTATTCATGATATACCCAGAGGAGACTTTATTTTTTATTTTTATTTATTTATGTATTTATTTATTTATTTATTTTGCTGAGGAAGATTAGTCCTAAGCTAACATCTGTTGCCAATCTTCCTCTTTTTTTGCTTGAGGAAGATCAGCCCAGAGCTAATATCTGTGCCAATCTTCCTCCACTTTATATGTGGGTCACTGCCACAGCACAGCTGGCAAGTGGTGTAGGTCAGCACCCATGATCCAAACCTGTGAACCTGGGATGCCAAAGTGGAACCCACCAAACTTAACCACTGCGCCACAGGGCTGGCCCCAAGACTTTATTTTTAAGTAAAACTATTATGGACAATCCTCAATAGTCATGTGTCCCATAGTAAAAACTTTACAGTACTACCTGTAATGATAGATTTGATCCTAAGCTAGAGCAGCCTCTCTGATAAGGCCCATCATACTGTCAGAATCCTTTCTGAGAGGTCCACAGTATTGCCCTCTTCTTGATCAGTTTTTTTCTAGTCTTTGTTTATTAAGCCTTGTTTAGTCTTGTATGATGTACTTGTGTTGTCTTACAGCTCTCCTCGTCCAAGGACATATTTTGGAGAAATCAGAAATTCCTGCTAACATTGGCAATCGTCAGCCTTTTCAGACAGATAGTGCTTTCTTTCTCTTTATGTTTTTCCGCCTTTCCTTTCTAAGTTTTCTTTTCATAAGTATCTTCTAAATCATCCTTAGGCCTATGTTCCACATGAATTTCACCTGATTGGCATATTATAAATTATTATTGTGCTATTACAATTATTTTTCCCAATCTGACTATTTATAGTTCCTAGATATTTTCATTATTACTGCTATGATTATTAGTAATCTATTACTAATTATTGTTTAAAGACAAACATATTTACATGCAATATTCTAATTCCAGCCAAAAGGAATACATATTAATAAATGTGATATTGAGGATGGTCTGGGTAATTATATGAGAAAAATGTTTTCATTTTTTAATAATCCAGGTGGTAGTGTATCATTTCTATCAGCCTAATTTGATAATTAATGATTAATAATCTTGGAAAATTCAGGATAATATGCTGGAAATAGTGTTGGTTTGTTAATCTATAGCAGTGAGTTTTAACCACTTTTCTTTCAGTGTCCTATAGTCTATTATAGTGGTATTTTATTATTTTGCTCATAAGCTACGTTCATTGCACTATAGTTTAAGCCAGCGTCATGATATTCTCTAATCAGTAGAAGTAATCTCTATTTTTATCTATAGTTTTTAAGGTTAAATTTATCCCTCATGTGTCTTATCACTAGCTTTAATTTATCTTAATGAAAGATCTTATAAATCTTATCTTAACAAAAGTCTTATAAGCAAGGCTCTTTTGCATACATGAAGTCAAACTAAATATTATCAGATTATCTCTGCCCTCAGGGAAATTTCAGTCTAGCTAGGGCAATGAAACAAATTATAATAACCCCAAACTTGGTTACTAGCTGAACTTGACCCAAGTTCTTTGGGGTTTTACATTGTAAAACTACAAAGTTTATGGCATAAACTTCATATTCATTTGAATGTGAAGAAGATCTGGCTGCAATAGTCCAGAACCCATTAATCACCAGTATTCATTCAGTTGAGCCAGCCGGCTTGGCAAGCGTGCCTGTTTCCCTTCACCACTTAGCCCAGCGTAGAGTTCACGTCATGAAATGCCCTAAGTGCTTTCCTCAGAACAGCGCTGTTGATAAACACTAACTGCATTGTACAAGGAAAGAAACTAAGACTCAGGGAAGTTCTTCGCCCAAGTGCCACAGCTAGGACTCCTTTTGAGTCCAAGTCCCAATCTCTTCAATAAAACATGGCCACCTTCCCCTATAGTATTACTAATGTTGGAATCGTTGTTTCTTTAGTAAATCCTAGATCTACCCACAGGAACAGTAGAATCTGATCAGTGCAAAGGTGAGGAGACTATTGCCTTTTCTACCTTCATAATGAAGGCATTTCTAGAAGAAATGAGAATTGAGAAGAACTGAGATCAGTTAATGGTGACTACTTACAATATTGTGTTGTGAAGGATTCTGAAGACTTGTTTGAGATCAACAAAAAAGGTATAATTAATTATGAATGTTTACCATGAGCATAGAAAAGAGAAGTAGTTGTATACAGCTCACATATTTTTTCATCCCTAATCATCTTTAAAGTAGCACAGTTTATATATTTTGCCTACAATATTATTTTGCTGATTTATAGTCATCTTATTTTTCTCTACAATCCATGCTATGCTCTGCCATGACTCTCTCTTTCGCCCTCCCTCATCACACAACATACTAATTTATCCATTCTTGGTTGTAATAACTACTTCAAATAGTTCTTTTTATAGTCATTGGGGGGAAGATCCTTAACGCATTTAATTTATTATCTTTATGGAGAGACTACAGTTTGTGACTTGAACAGTTAGAATCATATGGACAGAAAGAATCAAAGTTAGCATATAGGAATAAAAAGTAATTTATAGTCACAAAGAATTGAGTTATGGTTACCATAGTAACCTTAACTATGAACGTTAAGGCTTTTTAAGGTAGAAAACTCAATTGTAACAGTGCAGAAACATGGTTTTTTCATGCTTAATAAGCCAGAGATATTATGTATCATAATTGTGTGCAAGCCATTACTTCTGCAGAGTAAAGAAACCTCTAAGATGGTAAATCAGCAATTTTTAAGGGTTGAATTGCATCTTCAAAATGTCCTGCGGGTAGAAATATAATATACCTTCTACTACAAACTGTCTGTTGATATCTGTGTACTAAGAGAAGTAAAAATAAACACTTGGATAAATAATAGTCTTGGAAATAAAGACAAATTCTAAGAGAGTCATAGAACCTAAGAGTTGTTAAGGACCTTAGAGACCAGCCCAAAGCAAAAACGTGTTGTATAGATCCCCTAATAGATTGCATCCAGCCTTGGTGTGAACCTCTAACAATAGAGATCTTGTTTTCTCACCCAGCAGCTCTTATTGTTGTTGTACAGATTGAGGTGTTATTATAAAGTTGTTTCTTTGAGCCAACAATCTGCCTTCTTTTTGCTTTCACCCACTGACTCCTGCTCTGCTTCTGGAATAACACAGAACAAAAATAATCCCTATAACAACACTTGACAGTCCTTTAGGTGTTTGGAGGCAGCTTTGTTCACTCGTCTGATTCCTAAGGTTAACCCGTCTCAGTTCCTTCAACTCTTCCTGTAGATCCAAGTTTCCCGACACTACCAGCGTCTACTGGTCACGTTACAAATGGTAGATGCCTCTCTTGAATTAAGGGGAGTGAGTGCTGAATGGAGCAAAGTAACTTTTTCGTGTATCTATTACATTCCAGGCATTGGGCCAATGTGGTCTGACTGTCTCGGGCTGAAGGGATCTACACTTTCACAATATTCTCGTTAACCATGTGGTCAACTAAGCACCGTATACAGATTGTTTCACATGGGCTGCTGCCCAACTGCTTTTTCCTACTGTTTTGTGTGTACATTTTTGCATTTCCAAGTCTAGGCAGCAGACCCTTTTTCCTGCTAAATTTCATCTCGTTGTTTTGGTCTGATATTTTTGCCTGGGAATATCATTTGGAGGGCTGGGAAATAGTTTCGAATCTTGAGGCTAGCATTACCAAATTTTTTAAATCTAATAATTATGTCTTCTATTTCCATTAATGAAAGTGTTGATCAGGATGGATTCAGGAAGGAACCCGTTTGGTCTTCCATGTTTGCCCTCATTCCAGATTGAACAGAAATACTGATGATACTCTTACCTTGTATTTTTATGCCTAGGGAGAGTTTGTAAAATCTTTTTAAACTACCATCTTATTTAAACCTCACAGCCACCTGTAAGATTGACTGACAGCAGTTAGTACATCTTTGTTTTACAGCACACAGCAACCAAATGGCATGATTAGGCCTACAACCCAGCCTAATTCTTTCCCTAATTCTGTACTACTGCATCTTCCAATGGGATCCATGCTTACCCTGAGAAAGAAAACAGGCTCTGTCATCACCCACACGAGTGGACACTGAGATGCAGACAGCATCAGGACGAGAGAAGATTCTCAATATCCCTTACCTAACATGTACTAGATTCGTGATAAGCAAAGCTAGCCAATATTTAAAAGTAAGATAGCCGTCATTGTTTTAGTTATGGTTGCTAAGTAAGCTATGAATATATCAAACTGGACTATTAACTCATCAGCTTATCCATAAGGATATTATAAGAGGTAATTCTTTTTTCTAAAATCACTATGTACCAGTCCTAACATTCCGTATATCAATAGATGAATGGATAAAGAAGATATATAGGTATACACACACACACACAATGGAAGGTTATTCAACCATAAAAAAGAATGAAATCTTGCCATTTCTGACAACATAGAGGTACTTAGAGGGTATTCTGTATGTGAAATAGATCAGATAGAGAAAGACAAATACTGTATGATTTCACTTATATGTGGAATCTAAAAAACCAAAAAAAATGAAAAACAAAACAGAAACAAATTCATAGATACAAAGAACAGAAACAAATTCATAGATACAAACCAGAGGTGGGGCCGGTGGGATGGGCAAAATAGATGAGGGGATTGAGGTAAAAACTTCCAGCTATAAAACGAATAAGTTACATGGATGTGATGTACAGCGTAGGAATATAGTCAATAATATTGTAATAACTTTATGTGGTGACAGATGGTTACTAGACTTATCATGGTGATCCCTTCATAATATATATAAATGTCAAATCATTGTGTTGTACCCCTGAAAACAATATAATATTGTATGTCAATTATATCTCAATAAAAAAATTTGGTACATAACAATCTAGTAATTCTGAAAAAATACAATCAAATCTTTTGGAATGTTTTATCCTAACAAGGCTATGTAAAATCTTATACCATTTTCTAAATATTAATCATTTCCATGATAATCGTTTCTACCGTTTCACAATGGATAGGTTTTTACTTTTCTGAAATGGTGATGTTATCATCTTTCACATCTCCCGGAACTTTTGCAGGAGGCTGCACCACTTTGCAGTCCCCCCAGCAGTGGATGAGGGTTCTTCTTTCTCCTCATCCTCTCCAAGACTTATTTCTTGTCTTTTTTAAGAATAGCCATTCTGACAGGTGTGAGGTGATATCTCATTGTACTTTTGATTTTCATTTCCCTAATAATTAGTAACGTTGAACATCTTTTCATGCGCCTGTTGGCTATCTGCATATCTTCTTTACAAAAATGTCTATTTGTATCCTCTGCCCATTTTTTGATCCAGTTGTTTGCTTTTGTTGTTGTTGAGTTGTATGAGTTCTTTATATATTTTGGAAATTAACCCCTTGTTGGATATGTGATTTGCAAATATTTTCTCCCAGTTGGTATGCTGTCTTTTCATTTTGTTGATGGTGTCCTTTTCTGTGCAGAAGCTTTTTAGTTTGATGTACTCCTATTTGTTTATTTTTTCTTTTGTTTCCCTTGCCTGAGGAGACATGATATCCAAAAAGATACTGCTGAGACCAATGTCAAGGAGCGTATTGCCTATGTTTTCTTCTAGGAGTTTTATATTTTCAGGTCTTACATTCAAGCCTTTAATCCTTTTTGAGTTAATTTTTTGTGTATGGTGTAAAATAATGGCCTGTTTTCATTCTTTTATATGTAGTCACCCAGTTTTCTTAACCCCATTTATCAAAGGGGCTTTCCTTTCTCCTTTGTATGCTCTTAACTCCTTTGTCAAATATTAGCTCTCCATAGATGTATGGTTTTATTTCTGGGCTCTCAATTCTATTAGCAAATCAAATACAATACTAAAAGGATCATACACCATGATGAAGTGGGATTTATTCCAGGGATGCAGGGATGGTTCAACATCTCAAATCAATCAATGTGATACACCACATTAACAAAATGAGGAATAAAAATCACACAATCATCTCAATAGGCACAGAGAAAGCATTTGAAAAGATCCAACATCCATTTATGATAAAAACTCTCAACAAAATGGGTATATAAGGAAAGTACCTTTAACATAATAAAGTCCATTTATGACAAACTCACAGCCAACATCATAGTCAATGGTGAAAAACTGAAATCTGTCTCTCTAAAAACAAGAATAAGACAAGGATGCCCACTCCAACCACTCTTATTCAAGATAATATTGGAAGCCCTAGCCAGGGCAATTAGGCAAGAAAAAGAAATAAAAGGGATGCAAATCGGAAAGGAAGAAGTAAAACTGTCACTATTTGTGGATGACATGAATCTATATATAGACAATCCTAAAGAATTCACCAAAAAATTATTAGAAATAATTAATGAATACAGTAAAGTTTCAGGATACAAAATCAACCTACAAAAATCAGTTGCACTTCAATACACTAACAGTGAACTAGCAGAAAGAGAAATCAAGAATACAATCCCATTTACAATCACAACAAAAAGAATAAAATACCTAGGAGTAAATTTAACCAGGGAAGTGAAAGACCTATATACTGAAAACTATAAGACACTATTGAAAGAAATTGAAGAAGCCATAAAGAAATAGAAAGATGTTGCATGCTCATGGATTGGAAGAATAAACATAGCTAATATGTCCACATTACATAAAGAATCTACAGATTCAAAGTAATCCCAATCAGAATCCCAATGACATTCTCCAAGGAAACAGAACAAAGAATCGTAAAATTTATAAGGAACAACGAAAGACCCCGGATAGCCAAAGCAATCCTGAGAAAAAAGAACAAAGCCAGAGGTATCACACTCCCTGAATTCAAAATATACTACAAAGCTATAGTAGTCAAAACAGCATGGTACTGGCAGAAAAATAGACACGAGGATCAATGGAACAGAATTGAAAACAGGTTTTGAATACTATTTGTGACATCTAGAAACCTGTAATCATTTGCCTCTAACATTGACTCAAACCCTTTCCTCTAACTCTTCTTCCTACTCTAAAAAGTCACGTGGGCTGTTTCCAGTAACTTCTTTCAAACTCTCAGTTTATTCCAGGTCTTAATGCCTCTGATAGTATTTCTAGATGTTTGTGCTGCTCTTTTTAATTACATGTTATTCTTCAGTCTCTTCTTCTTTTTTTTTTTTTTGCACGTCTTTTTAAACAAAAGATGTTAATCAGGAAGCTCCTTATCCAATCATACTGACTTTTTACTAATGGCTCCTTGTTTTCTTGTCCTTTGAGACTTCATTTTCAATGCCATTTTTACAAGTCTCCAACCCTCAAAAAATGTTTTTAAAAAAGAAAGGAAAAGAAATAAATCTCTCATCTAATATATGCCATATATCATTTTAGAGTCCCTGAGTGAGAAATGTACCTGTCTTTTCACTGAAATTTCTGAAATCTGTTTTCCTACTTTATTAATTTTTTATGGTCCTTGAGTTACTGGCAAGTACAAATTAGCCAAGAATATGGCCAAGGAAACTTTCATACTACAGACAAACAGTTGTGATAAATGAGTTTGACCAGATGTTTTCCTCTTTGGTTTAAGCAGAAAAAATCTAGAGAAATACTCTTCCCAATCCATACAGATTTCCTATGGATAAACCCTTGCCAGCACCAAATGGGATGCAAAAGGTCTTTGTAAAAGTAAACTGTTATTCAGTGAAGTTTGATTACTATTATTTCTGGCATGCCAGTAGCTTAGAATTATTATTCCATATGGTGGAAAATTTGAAGGTATATATGAAAAGTATTAAACTCCCCCTGTAGGCAGACTTGATATCCTTAGGAGCTGGTATTGTATATGTTTTAAGGCCTAGCAGATTAGGCCTATCAGAAATCCTGGCAGGTAGAAAGAAGCCCTATCATTGTGGATAAGCTACCTCAGGAGCAAATCAGCGACAAGGTTGCCAACCAAATGCTGCTTCCACCAAAGTCACTTCGGAACCTCGACAAGTGGTACAGAAAAAGAAACTGGAACCTTAACAAGTAGAAATTCATTTTGTCATAGTCAGATCGTTTGTGTACACAGTACAGCGACGCCAGGCCTGTAGGTTAGGAGATTCTATCTTTCCATTTATTTCATCATCCAGTTTTTTTCTCAAATAGGATATTTGAGTCTTTAGAAAATGTGAAGAAATGCAACATGTTGGGGTTTCATAAAATCTCTTTGTTATTTCCGTCAGCCCAGGATTAATAACATGCCAGAATTGTGTATTCCTAACTTGCCTGGAGTGGTAGCAACAACCATAACATCAACCAACATTTTTCCTCCTGTGGAGTTCATAAAGTACCTTGCATATGCTATCTGATTTGATCCTTACAACAGCCCTGTAAGGTAAGTGTGACTCTTTCAGTTGTGCAGATAAGAAAACTGAGGTTCTTAGAGTGTCAATTACTTGCCTCAAGTGAAAAAGCTAGATAGTGACAGCACTGGGACATCAATGAACACAGATCCTCTCCAATTTCAAATGGTGTTATTCTTTTCACTACATCGCAACTGTGAGGGAATTTATGGTTTCTTTCAAAAATCCACCAGAAGGATTCAAAAAAGAGACAGAGGCACAGGTTAATGGTAGTATAGGTCTGGAAAAAGTGATGTTAGATGAAGATAGACCTAAATAGCAAGGTTCTCAACTGGAAAAAATAAAAAACAAAGAACTGTTATACGGAAGGACTAGATGAGAACTGTCCAATGACAAGAATGTCAGTGGCCCAGGCTCCAGAATTTGCTCTTATTCTCACTTGGTATAAATTCTAAGGTGAATTTAAAAGGCTGATTAGGATGTGTGGTTGCTGAGAAATATTTCATTGGGCATTGTGAGTAAATGGAGAAAAGTACTGATGATGAAGAACAAAAGAAAAGATATAGTCATTATAGTGGAGAAGTGGAAAGACTAAGATTTTTCGTACTTCAGCTCTCTATCCTTCCTGTGGAGGATTATGCATTCCTTTCCTATTGCACTTAGAAGTGTTCATGAAACTTAGAAGTGAGTGGAAGCTTTAAGAGCCAGCTCATGCTCTTCTGTGTCTGTTTCCTCTGCCTCATGAACAGCAACATCCAAAATAAAGGTTGCTCCCTCAGCCTGGTTCCTGGAGATAAGAAAATATGGAGGAGAGTCACAGCCACCTTGCAAGGAACAGATAGCACGAGTGAGAAACTTTTGTGACTATGACCACTAAAATGCTAGGGTTGTTTGTTACTGCAGCATAACCTATACTCTCCTGACAGATATATTCCACCTTCTATATGTTTATCTTAAAAGGACTGGGTAAATAGTGAAATGCACACTAATTCAGCTTCTTAGTAATCATTCTCCCATTCATTTATATCTTTTTTTAAAAATAGAGAAAAATGACATGGAATTTAAATATTTCTAAAGAATATGTCAACTGAAATAAAGAGTCTGGTAAATGTTAATTAAAGGAGTTTATTGGGGGCTGGCCCCATGGCCGAGTGGTTAAGTTCATGTGCTCTGCTGTCAGCCCAGGTTCACTGGTTTGGATCCTGGGTGCAGACCTACACACCACTCATCAAGCCATGCTGTGGCAGCATCCCACATGGAGGAACTACAGTGACTTGCACCAAGGATATACAACTATGTACTGGGGCTTTGAGGAGAAGAAAAACAAAGAGGAAGATTGGCATCAGATGTTAGCTCAAGGCCAATCTTCCTCACCAAAGGAAAAAAAAAGAAAGAAAGAAAGGAATTTATTGGATAATCAAGGTGAGGAATTCAAATCCAGGAAAATAATCCAACAGAGTGTTCTGAGGAAATGTTCCAAGGTCTACAGATCTGAGTGTGGTTTATATACTTTTTAACAAAGCAGTGTTGGTGCAGGAAAGGGCTTACACATCCAGTAGTAATCTACTTCAAGGATAACAAGAACTTTTTTGTTATATGTCAAACAAGGCTTGTAATGTTGGTGTTATCTGTGTGTGGAGGGAGGCAAGGACCAGGATCCTCACTTTTTCCCTCAGTCTCTGAGAAATGCAGCTTGGAGGCCAGCCCAGTGGCATAGTGGTTAAGTTCATATGCTCCACTTTGGCAGCCTAGGGTTCACAGGTTCAGATCCCAGGCACAGACCTACACACTGCTCATCAAGCCATGCTGCGGCATCATCCCATATATACGATAGAGGAAGATTGGCACAGATGTTAATTCAGGAACAATCTTCCTCAACAACAACAAAAACAGAAATGCAGCTGGGAAATGTGGGAGCGAGGTACCCTTTATCTTTCCTTATTGTGGATCTGTCCAACTGGCTCTTCAGTCATGAGACGAAGGGTTGCAAGGCCATTTAGACACAGTTTTATGAGGTCTGCATTGCTGCCTCACAGTACAGCATGGACTTTATTGTACTGACACTAAGCCTATGCAGCTTGTTTGTTAGATTTGCCTGTTAGACCAGGGAGAGGGGTCCCAGTTCCATTCACAAATATGATGTCAATAGAATAGAAACTGAGGAACTGAAATGATACATGATCAAGTATATGAGAAGTATCTAGATATAGGCAGCATAAGTAAGGATAAGATGAAAGGTCATGAAGTTGTACACATAGTTGGTGATTAGTAATTACAGATACACCAGTGACAAAGTTCTTCAAAAGCAAAGTGTTCCATTGAGCAAGGCAAAAAATATATACACATTTTCTCAGAAATCCCTCTAGTTCTAAAATCTTTTCCAATATTCCTATTACACTTTAGAGTTCCCTAGTAATTCCAAAACTGTAGGCTTTTTGAAAACCACAAGAGCCTATTTCACTTAAATTTGATACTTCAAAGTGTACGGCACAGGGAAGTAGTCACTTCTGATTTTATCTTTAGTTGTTTCTTTACAAGAAAAGAAATGTTTGTATGTCTAAACTGATAGCTTGGCTAGTGGTCATTACCTGCAGCTTCATTTGCGCATTCTCTATTTAAGAATAGCTTTTGGTATTCTCATCTCATTATTAAAATTTAAAACGTATTTCTTTGCTTAAAATGATGGGATTATTTTACTCCAAGTATGTTTTTTTTAGAGTTAACGTCAAGTGCACATGTCAAGAATTGCTTGACTCATATGTTATAGGCTGAATCCCCACATCAACAGCGCCTTAAAGCATCTCTTTCCATTGGCATTTCAGAGCACTTCCTCTAATCCCAAACTTTTGCATTTTAGGCACTTAAGTGTTCCTCTTAAAAAAAAAGCAGCCTCCCCTCATTCGTAGTTTCGTTTTCTAAGATTTCAGTTGCCTATGGTCAACTGTGGTCCAAAAATATTCAATGGAAAATTCCAGAAATAAATAATTCAAAAGTTTTAATTTGCATGCCATTCTGAGTAGCGTGATGAAATCTCACCATCTCCATTTATCCTACCCAGGGTGTGAATCACTCCTTTGTCCAGCACACTCCTGCTCTACACACTACCCACCTATTCATCACTTAGTAGCCAACTGGGTATTGCAGTGCTTATGTTCAAGTCACCCTTGTTTCACTTAGTAATGGCCCCAAAACACAAAGTAGTGATGCTGGCAATTCAGATATGTCAAGGAGAAGCCATAAAGTGCTTTCTTTAAGTGAAAAGGTGAAAGTTTTGACTTAACAAGGAAAGAAAAAAATCCTTTGCCAAGGTTACTAAGATCTACAGTAACTTTTATTATAGTATACTTTTATAATTGTCCCATTTGATTGTTAGTTATTGTTGTTAATCTCTTACTGTGCCTCATTTATAAATTAAACTTTATCATATGTATGTACATATAGGAAAAAACACAGTATATATAAGGTTCAATACTATCTATGGTTGCAGGCATCCACTGAGGGTCTTGGAATGTATTCCCTGTGGATAAGGGGGGACAACTGTACTAATAATTTAGTCAGGAGTTCATGCAGTTAATACCAGGATGATTTCATTCACCACGTCAACAAGGTGTTTTCTGAGGATATGTTTTGATAGAGGTAGAAAGAAGGGGAAAAAAGTGCCCACAGTATGAACCCACCCAACTGCTAGTTCATCACACACACACACACACACACACACACACACATGCTCCTGAAACCTAAGCCAACGTGCATTACTGGATCTCCCCCCTGACCTAGTGTTCGAGTATCCTGGGATCAGTCCTGGGACCCCTCTCTATTACTCCAGCTACAATCACACTCCAGGTGGTCACATCTTGTCCCATGGCTCTAAGTACTGTCTACAAATGAACAACTGCTAAATTTCGATCTCCAGTCCTAATCTCTCCTTTGAACTCCAGGCTCGTATATCTGACATCTCCTCATTGATGTCGAATAAGAATCTCAAATCTAACACGACAAAACCCATCATTTGAATTTCCTCCAGGCCTTCCCTTTCTGCTGTCTTTTCTATGACAGTAAATGACAATTCCCTTCCTCTCAATGTTCAAGCAAAAACCTTGAGACCATCCATGTCTCCTCAATTTTTCTCATGAGCTGTATCCCATCAGCACATCCTGTCAACTCTACCTTCAGATTACACCCAGGATCTGACTACCTCCACTTTTATCCCTATATCCTAAACCATCGCCATCTCTTATCTGGTTTGTTGCAGCGGGCTGTGTTGAAATCCCCTCCCCCGGCCTTCTGGCAGTGTATTCTCCACATACAGGAGCCACCGGGATCATTTTAAAATAAGAGTCAAAATGTCTCACTCAGCTGATTCCTCAAAATGAAATCCATGTTCATTATCTTCCACCTCCTCCACCCTCCTGTCACTCCCCACATTTTCTCCCTTCTTCTTCAATCTCATCTCTCACCCTTCTAGCCCTCGGTCACTGCTGTCCACACTGGCCTCCTTCCTGCTGCCAATTCCAGATATCTGCTTTTGTGCCTAGAAAAGGTCATCCCCCAGCTAAAGGCACACTTTAACTGGAGCATCTGCTCAGATCCCACCTTATCAAAAAGGCTTCCCTGAGCACGTTATATAAAATAACATCAAACAGGGGCTGGCCCCGTGGCCGAGTGGTTGGGTTCGCGCGTTCCGCTGCAGGCGACCCAGCGTTTTGTTGGTTCGAGTCCTGGGCGTGGACATGGCAGTGCTCATCGAGCCACGGTGGGGTGGTGTCCTGGCTGCCACGACTGGAGGGACCCACAACGAGGAGTGTCCAACTATGTGCTGGGGGGCTTTGGGGAGAAAAAGGAAAAAAATAAAATCTTTAAAAAAAAAAGAAAAATAACATCAAACAGTCCACCACCCTTTCCCACGTCTTTACTTCAAAGCACTAACCACCCCCTGACTAATCGCATGTTCATTTGTGACATTTCTCCTCTGCTTAAATAGTAGTTCCTAGAGGGCAGGGACTTTGTCTGCTTTGTTCACTCTAGTGCCTACAGTGCAAGAGAGTGCCTGGCACACAGCAATTGTTTGTTGAATGAATGAAAATCTGCTGCAATGAGAAGCTTTGGAGGATATGAGAGCTGCTGGAAAGGCGCACGGGGAGAGCAGAGAAGCAGGCCCTGATTGGGAATATACAGGTACTGCAGATCAACTTTGTCTGCTATACATTTTCCCTAAAGTTAGATCTGTATCATTTACTTTTCAGCATGAAATGTCAGAGAGCCTTCAAGTTCTACACTACGCACAGGAGATCATTTAAGTAATTTTGACAATAAACAATATGGTGTGATGATCCCTCCCTTCCACTCATTTTCCACTTTAACTCTGTCCTCTTTGGAGAGTGACATATTGTCTATAGCAGAGACTCCAAATTTATTTGTCTTTTTATAACCCCATGGTAATCAGGCAGATGCTATCTTCTCCCCTCGTATTCTTGGTTTTCACAAGACAATTGAATGTGGAAACTCAGTGTCTTCATTCAGGACATGAGATTTGGACTCGGGTGTATGTGGAAGACAATGTAAGGGGATATTATTGAAGTCACTGCTGTGAGGAATCATCTCAATTCCGCAGGGACTTCCTCAGAGGCCTGTATAAAATGCCTCCCTGGGTTGTCAGCCAGAAGGCAGGAGTCTAGAGCAGAGGTGAGCCAACTATGGCCTGTGGACCAAATCTGGCCAGTAACCTTTTTTTAAATAAAGTTTCATTGCAACACGGGCATACTAATTTGTTTACTTATTGTTTATGGTTATTTGGGGGCAATAAGGTCAGAGATGAGTAGTTGCCACAGAAACTGTATGGCCTATAAAACTTAAAATAATTACCATCTGGCCCTTTTCAGCACAAATTTTCCAACCCCTATTCTGGAGCATTTATCCTCAACCTCCCATCCACTGCTGTTGGAGGATTTTCTGAGGAGCTTTATCTCTTCCCCATTCCCTGGTCTTGCCTATAAGATGGCCAAGTAATCTTTTATAGAGCTCTGAAGCCCCTGGCTGAACGTGGAGGCATCTACTGCATGTGATCTAGCTGGTCGGTGTCAGTGCAAGGTGAGTCTGAGGTGGCACAGAGCTACCCCTTGTAGCATCAGTTGAAATCAAGAGTGGGCCAAGAGAATGCAGAGCACACCCCAGAGGTGCCTACTGGTCTTGATCTGGGGATACGTTAACCAGTTGGTGCCCTGGTAAATGAAAATCTATTTACAGAGGAAAACACTTAACTAATGAGGATACTAAATGAGACTTGGGGAAAACTGACTTACTGATTGAGGCAATTATTACAAACTATTTGATTGGTGAGCATTAATCTTAGCAACTGTACTAATGTACAATGAGCTTGAATTTCCCTAACCTCCCTACAAATTATTTTTATTCTCTTGAAAGCTGCTAACACTCAGTTTCTGTTGTTTTATGTATTGGTTTCATATTTGTATGCTTAAATAAAAACTGATAAATGCTTAATGCAAAAAGAAAGAGTTATAGGAACTTTTGAAGAAATGAATGTTTCACCTTATTTCTTATCCCCCTGCTAGAAGTTTAAAAATATTTGTGGTTTGGTATGTAATTTTCCAAATTTTTAAAATTTTATATTTGAATGTACATATATATATTATTTAAAATAAATTACACCAACTGTTCACTAACTTGCTTTTCCAAAATATAATGTATTTTAGACCCTCTTCCATATCAGTACAATAAAGGTTCCTCATTATTTTTAATAGCTGCATAATGTTCCATTCCATGGATATACTTTAACTGATTCCTCTGATAAATGTTAAATTGTTTCTAATTTTTTACTATTTAAAATAGTGCTCAAAAAAAGCAATAAAAAAGAAAGAAAGAGCCGTGCTCTACACATGTACTTCCCAGATCCTGGTTTCTAAATACCATTTTCCATTAAACAGAACAGGAGCTCCTCAGGAAAACGGCTGCTTCCAGGCTTAGGATGAGGACAGCAAGCCTAGACCATCTTGTTGTACCAGAAAGTAGGAAAGTGCTCTAAAAATGATCAGGATATGTCAAAAAGGACATAGAGGCTCACTTGATGTGGTCCCACTTGCCAAATCTGGTCCAATTTGAGCACCAAAACCATAAAGGTTATGTGTTAATAATTAATATAATATTGTTAATATTATACATTAATAAAGATTATTTTGTTGACTAAAATTAGAATCTATTAGTCCACACTGAGATAAAGAAAAACTAAATACAAAAGGGAAAAAGAGAAAACTCTTCCTTACAGTAGAAAACAAACAATATAGAGGAAACGATGAAATTAGAAAATGACCATTTGGCAACCATCGTATTAATAATTGATTCAGGTATAAATCAACATTGTATACTAAAATTAGTGGGTAAAAGTTTGAGGAGTAACTGAATATATCTTTAGTCTCAAAGTGTATACCCACAAAATACATATTAATTAAAAAGAGAAATATGGTATCTTTCCACTAGAAAAATGTGGCAAACACCTTAACCAAGTGACCAAAGTTAGGACCATTAGTAAGAGAAGCAAACTGCAGCATGTGCCTCCTGGTGTGATGCACTAAGGAGAACAACATCACTTCTGTGGTTTTCCTGCCGAAAGTACGTGATATGAAGTTGATCATGAGAAAACCTCAGACTCACCCAAAGTGAGAAAAATTCTACAAACTGTCTGGGCTGTACTCTTTCAAAAATGTCAGTATCATGACATACAAAGAAAGATACAGAAACTGTTCCAGATTAAATGAAACTAAAGCGACAAGACAATAAATTCAACCCAGGGACTTTCTTGCTATAAAGAACATTACTGAGACAATTGAAAAAATCTGAATAAGTTCACTAGATAGGATAACCAGTATTATATCAATATTAATTTCTTAACTTTGAGAAATATACTCAGATTATATGAAAATGTCCTGGATTTTTAGGAAATACACAACAAAGTATTTAGGGGTCAAAGAGTCTGCAACCCTGTCTGCAATTTACTCTCAAACAGTGCAGGAAAAAAGTTGTGTGTGAGTGCTTGTGGAGAGAGAAAGAGAGAAGACAGAGAAGGAGAAGAAAACAAAAGAATAAAATGTTCGTATTTGGGAATTCTGGGTAAAAGTTCTATTCTTTGGTTATTCTTGCAATTTTTGTATAAATCTCAGATTATGCCAACAGTAAAGTTTGTAAACAGCACTCTAGTGAAGACCAACGGACACAAATATTTGTATCATTCTAAAGATGTTACTGTAGAATAAATTCCAAGTGGAATTGATAAATCAAAGAATATACACATTTTAGGTTTTTAGAGAAACTGACAAAATTCTTCTATTTTAGTCCTGTGTGCCATTTGACAATCCATAAGTGACACAGGAGATCGTGCATTTTCTGACACCTCAACATCAATGAATGCTGTCCCTCTTTTGAATGTGAGTCCGATGAGCAACAAATGAGATCTCCTTGACATTCAGGTTTATATTCTTTTGATTAGTAGAGAGGTTGAACATCTTTTTATATAGTCCGTAAACATTTGAATTTTATTCTCTTCAAAGAGCCTATTTCAGGTGTCATTTTTTAATCATTTGTAAGAGTTATTAATATGCTAAGAACAGTAATCAATGTAATATCGATTGTGAAGGTTGATTCCACTAGTTTATCGTGTCTTCAACTTTTTAATAGTGTTTAATAATTCTATATAACCAAATACATCTTTCCCATAAGGATTCAGGATCTCATATCATGTTTAGAAAAATCTTCTCTCTTTCCAAGAATATGAAAATATTCTTTTATGTTTTTTTCTGGAACTTTTATTGTTTTATTATTTAACATTTCAGTTCATCAAAGCTGTTTTGCTTTCTAGATCAATATTAAAATCTACTTTAGTGGATGATAAACTGAGTCAATATCAAACTTTTTTAAAAGTTTAAAGATTTTTTGAAGCTTTAGACTGACAGGAGGGAAATTAACGATAATTTGTAAGGCCAGCGTTCCGCATGTTCTATGTTTAAAACAGTTGTGTCAAGGAATAGTCCCATTTCCCTAGCTTGTAAAAGATTTATGACTGATTAGGATCCCAAGGACAGGTTTGGTAGGTTCTGCCCCCATCCCAGTCCTACTCTAACAGATGACAGAACGTGTAGGAAAAATGCTGTCATCTTTCCCAAAAAAGCTGTCTTTTCCCAGAAATAATATCTTAGAGTAAATACCCGCCTGGAGAGAATCTAGTTGTTTTCTGCTTAGATGGGGCTGGCAGGCAGTGTCAGTCCCTTTGATCCCCTGAAAGCACATGGGCCTGTGGGCTGCCATCCTCTTGAAGGATCCTGTCATTCCCTGTCAATCCATATTAGACAAGGATGGTAGTTTGTAACAATTTATCTCCTTCAAGGTGATTTAGTTATTTTCTGCTGAGATTATGCCAGAGGATGTCATTACTTTTGTCCCGTCTGTCTCGTTATTTTTCTTGCCAGAGAATGTTGTCATTTACTTTCACTGATAATCCATCTCTCTAGGAAAAGATTGTATTAATACTTTCATGCTAGGTAAAGCTTCATTTTTACATTGAAGAACACAGAAATAGGATTGCTCTCCCTGCTCTTTGAAGATGCTGTCACTAATAAACAATAAAAATCCTAACAAAAAAAGGACTTTAAAAGTAGCAACAGGTTATGGGTAGAATATTTTAAAAAGGAAAGAGCATCTATATAAGCATTCAGTTACGCACAAATTGACATCTTTGAGTCATAGCGTGTTGGTTATGAGGACAGATTTAGACTTAGCCATTGCTAGGTAAGTAACACTGAGTGTGTGTGCTCTCTCTCATAGCTCACTTGCCTTATCCATAAAATAGAAATAACAACAGTACCACGTCATACAGTGGTTGTGAAGATTTATTTGGATAAATTCATGGAAAACATTTGACTACTACTTCGTACAAATTAAGAACACAAAGAGCGTTAGCTGTCAGCATCATCATCATCATCATTATAAATAATCCTTATACATTGCAGTAATAGCCATCTATAATAATTAGATTATAAAATAAATAACATATTTAATCCTTAATAGTATTATCTATAACACACAAGCTCCCTTGAACTTGGTATTGACAGATATTGATGGAACCAAAAGCTTCTCATTAGCTCATGAACTATTAAAACAAAGAACTCTGTACAGCAGTTACAGAGAGGAATACTTTTAATCACACAGCTTTAGTTAAGAAAGTCCTCTACAAAAAAATATTTTTTATTTTGATAATAATATTTTACCATAATTGCCTTTTTAACTGAAGAGGTTTGTAATGGACTCATAAATAAATAAAGGCTTCGTTCCCATGGTGTCTTCTGCCGTTCTTTGGACTGTTCTGGAAAAGGTGGCTGTGTGACATCTCTTTGATTCAGACCTCGGACAGCTCCTTGCACAACCCCCTAAATTCCTCATCCAATGATTCCCTACATCCTCTGATTTTCCCTCTTGCTCAGTTCCCTGCTCCAACATTCCTCCTCCCAGCCTTCCCAGCATTCAGTTTAGAAGGATTTTCTGTTTACTTCCATTCTGCTAAGTCTTGCTTTTTTAATATACTGTATGTTTCACATTTTGGAATGAAATCCAAATTTCCAGGAAATAGAGACTGTCTTATATTAAAGGAGGAAAATATCACAATAAGTTAAGTAAATAAGCACAAGATATAAGAAAGAAAGAGGAAATAAGTGCAAAAAATGAACACAAAGAATTATGAAAAACACTTGACTTCTGTGTCTGATCTCATCAGTAGTTAGAATTACTGGACCTATTAATATATTGAGGAGTGTCACAAACATAGCATAGCTTTGTTTAACCTGATCAAGTGACGCACGATATCCTTAGAGATGATGGACAGACATTGGCTGCATAAAGATTCCGATAGATTGATTCATTGTCAGTTGAATTGCTCTGCCCAATATGTGCTAATCAATGGACTGATGAAAGGGAGTCTCTACTGGAGAACAAAAATTAAAATGTTGTGTACTATTTTAAATTTATTAATATATGGTTAAGACACAGTGAAATGCATAGATTTTAAGGGTACTTTTCAGCTTTAAAAACTGAAGGCTCACACGTAATCCACATGTCTCTCAAGATATGGGGCGTTTCCCTCTTCAGGAAGTTTCCTGTGCCCCTTTTCTCATTCAGTCCATCTCACCCAGAAAACAACACTATTCTGATTCCTATTACAAAAGATTAATTTTGCCTGATCCAGAGCTTCATAAAAGTCAATCATGCAATACGTGATTTTCGGACTCCAGTTTCTTTCACTTAGCATAACATCTTTTGAGATGCATCCGTACTGCAGAATGAGCCTCTAATTTAATTCTTTTTTGCTGAATCGTATTCCATTGTATGAATACACCAGTTTGTTTATCCATTCTCCTATTGATGGACACACACCTGGACAATTTCCGCTTTTTACTATTATGAACTGCTATAAATATGCTTTGACTAGGCTTTCTGTTTATACACATTTTCATTTCTCCTGGGTAAACATCAGGAAGTACAATGCTGTGTAAACATATAATTTTTAACTTTAACTTTATAAAAAACTGCCACACTATTTCCTAAAGTGGCTTACCACTTTTATTCCCATTAGCATTATGACAATTCTGGAAGTTCCATATGCTTGACAGCATTTGGTGTTGCAAGCTTTTTTTTTTTTTTAATTTTAACCCTTCTAATAAGGGGTATTTCATTGTGGTTTTAATTTGCTTTGCTGTGGTTGATGATGCTGACAATAAGTTCTTTGTCAGATATATGTGTTGCAAATATTTTCTCCCAATCTATGTGTTGACTATTCATTTCTTCGTGGTCTCTTGGAAGAACAGAAGTTTTTTATTTTGAGGAACTTCAGTGAACAACTTTTTTTAGGATTAGTGCTTTCTGTGTCATTGCTAAGAAATTTCCATTTAATCAAGGTTGCAAAGCTATTTTACAACGAGTTCTCCTAGAAGTTTTATATCCTTAGCCTTTATGTTTAAGTCTATGAGCCCTCTTGAATTAATTTTGGTGTATAATATAGAGTAGGTAGGGGTAGGTGTATTCATTTTTCTCCCATATGGATATCCAAATGTTCCTACACCATTGGTTGAAAAACTTTCCTTCACGTAGAAGCACTTTGGTACATTTATATCAAATTATTTGACCATGTATACATAGGTCTATTTGGGGGCCCTTTATTCTGTGCAATTGACCTACTTGTCTATATTTTTACCAATACCACACTGCTTTGATCATTATACCTTTACATAAGTCTTGAAATCAAGTAATAGAAGCCCTCCAACTCTCAAGATTGTTTTGGCCATTCCAGGTTCTTTAAATCTTCCATATAAATTTTAGAATCAGCTTGTCAGTTTTTCAACAAGTCTTGTGGTTATTTTTATTAAGATTTCATTGTGTACACAGATCAATTTGGGAAGAATTTACATCTTAAAAAGATTGAGTCTTCCCGTCCAAGAACATGGTATATCTTTTCATTTATTTAGGCCTGCTTTAGTTGCACTCAGCAATGTTTTGTAATTTTCAACATAGAGATTCGACACATTTTTTGTTAAATTTATTTCTGAGTACTTTATATTTTTGGATGCTACTGCAAATGATGTTTTCAAATTTCTTTTTCAAGTGTTCATTGCTATTGGAGAGAAAAATAATTGTTTCGTACACTGACTTTGGATTCTTATGTTAAATTCAGTTACGTTTAGTAGGTATTTGGAGATTTTTTAGGATTTTCTGTACACAATCATATAATTTGAAAATAGTTTTGTCTGTTTCTTCATATCTTGTCTTTTCTTTCTGATTGCATTGACTAGAATGTCTATCTAGTACAATATTGAACAGAAATGGGGGAAAGTTTGAATATTTCAACACTGAGTAGTAGGCTTTTCATAAGTGTATTCTATCAGATGGGTGAAGTTTCCATCTATCTCTACTTCTTGGGAATTTTTATTACGAATAGGTGCCAAATATTGCCAAATATGGTTTCCACATTTCTTGCAATGATCGTGAATTTTCTCCTACTTTAAACCATTACAATGTAAAATGAATTATGTTGATTTTTGAATGTCAAAAGAATCTTGCACTTATGTCTAAACCCCACATGGTCATGATATATTATAGTTTTAATATATTTTACTTAATTTGATGTGCTAATATTTTGTTAAGGTTTTCTGCATCTATGATTATGAGAAATGTTGGTTTATAATTTTTTTCCTGTAGTGTTTTAGTCTAGTTTTCGTAACGGCATTATGCTAGCCTTATAAAATGAATTGAGAATTGTCTTTTTATCCTTTTTCTGAAAGACCTGGTGTAGGTTTAATATTATTTCTTAACTAAACATTTGGGAAAACTCACCAGTAAAGCCATCTGGGCCAGGAGTTGTCTTCATGGAAAAGTTTTTATTGAAAGTTCAAGCTCTTTAACAGTATAAGGTATATTGGCTTTTTACTGCTGTGTAACAATTTATGCCTAAAACTTAGCAGCTTAAAAGAACTAACATTTACTATCTTGAATTTTTGCTGATCAGGAATCAGGGAGCACTTAACTTGGTGTTTCTAGCTCAGAATGTCTCATGATATTTCAGTCAGGCTGCAGTCACCTAAATACTCAGCTGGAGGAGAATCCACCTCAAGTTCATTCACGTGGTTTTTGGTAAGCCTTAGTACATTGCTGGTCATTGGCTGAAAACCCCAGTTCCTCTCCTGGTGAGCTTCTCCATAGGTTACGTAACTGTCCTTACTACATGGTGACTGGCTAACTACAGAGTGAGTGATACAAGATAGATAGATAGATAGAGATAGATGTAGAAGTAGATATATAGAGAAAGATCCATAATGTCTCCTATAACGAAATCCCAGAAGTGACATGCCATAATTTCTGTTGTATTCTATTGGTCACACAGAGCAACTCTGATAAAACGTGGGAGGGGACAGCACAAAGGTGTGAATGCCAATATTGCTAAATATGCAAATTAATACCATCATAAGCAGCATAAAAATAAATGTATACTTTTCAGAAAAAGAAAGTATTTGTCCCAATAATATCAGCACACATATTGGGAGTTTTATGTTCCTTTCTGACACTAATGTGGAAAGGCATTGACAAACTGGAGTAAGTAGGCAAGGTAATAGTCAGTAAACATTGTTGAGTGTTTTTCAAATGCTAAATGAAGAATGGTACTTACAAATGGTTGATAATCTTGAAAATTAGTATATTCTTGGACCTGATGAGGATTCCTCCTGAGAAAATACCTGGATGAGTGCACAAAGAGTTGTGTGCAGAGTCTTCACTGTGTTGTTTAGCCAAAAAAAAAAAAAAAAAATATGCAAAGAACATACTTGTTCAAAAGTAAAGGACTGTTAAATAAAATTGGGATTTTGTAGCCATCAAAATGATTTTCTGAAAAGAATAGTCATTGACATGGAAAGATGTCTATAATCGGCTTTAAGTAAAATAAAAACAAGTCACAAAATAGAGTTTCCACAGAATGATCCAATTGTAAAAAATATGTATGTATAAAAAAGTCTCGATATTATTATTCAAAATATTAACAGTTATGCTACAGTGGATATCTCTTGTTTTAGCTTACCCAGGATCTATTTCTCCTTCTCCTAATAATGAGACCCAGACTTTCTAATTATCCCTTTCTTACCTCTGTCCAATGGTTGGGTGGAATTAATTCAAACCCAAACTCAGAAAAGGAGTTGGCATGTGACCTAATCTCAACCAATCATTGTATTCCCAGCCAGCCACAGATATTGATTCAGGGACAAGATTGAGAGAGTCAAGTCCCAGACTTTTGTTTGAATAAGTCTGGAGCTAGAGTGGCCATGTTGCTACTACTTGGAAATGAAGAGATGGAGGGACACCCGATGAGATCATTTGACCCTGCATCTCCACTCAAGCCTTTGTGTCCTCACCTCACTCAGGCTCTAATACCCTGAGCCATGTCCTCACTCCTCTCCTCATCACATACACCCCTACTTTGCTTAGTTCCACTTCATGGCCTTTGGACTGAATTAGGAAAAAAGAAAGGATGGAAGGGAAGGAGGGAGGAAGGAAGAAAGCTTGGTATTCATTTATGTTTTGAAAGATAGCTATGTAAGAAATTAGGGAAATTTATTTCAGACAAATGAAAACAGATAGAAGGGGAACCACAACCATTGTTTTCAAATAGGTTAAGGACCCATGTATAGAAAGACAAAAAGAACTGTTTTGAATTCAACGGTGTGACAGACAGGCGTATTTGTATCAATATAAGCAGCATAGTGTTTTAACAACGTGAACTGTCTAAGGTAAAAATAGATGCCTTGTAAAGTTATGAACCCCTCGTCACTGGCAGCATTCAAGTAGAAACCCGATAACAATCCTCAGAGTTTTGCACACGAGATTAATTCCTACTTTAAAAAAAGAGCAGCACCAAATGACAACTAAATTAGTTAGCCCAGGTAGGTAACTAAGTTGGAGACTTTGGGCTTTTATTTCATCTTTTTATTTCCTAATATAATAAATTAGTCCTTGCACAGCACACTTTTTAACATAACTCAAGAAATGTCTGAAAGAGGATATTTGGGGAAAGTTGTACTCACAATTTTCTAGTAGCAAAAATAATTAGGTCCTGATCTTTTTGGGACTCAGAGCCATCAGTAGCCAATGCATTAAACACAAAAAACCTAACAGGACACACAGTTCCCTTTTGGAAAATAGAACTATTCTGAATTACGCAGAGAAGAAAAATTTCCCTTGGATAAAATTTAAAACATTACATACCATATGAAGTAAAGAAAAACACTGTATTTTTATCAGCATGGGACTCTAGAGTGTTTATTATTGAAAACATGGGCACAACAAAGTGAAAAAAACAAAAAGTCCTGATAAATTTCTAAACCGTCAGCTTTTAGTTAATGGAGTAAAATCTCAGGTCCTTATGGAATAAATTTAACACATGAGTGTTTATTTCTTTACCCAATGAAAGTTTTGTTTTGATAGAAATCTTTTCACAAATATATAGGCACATTTGCCACTTTCCTGCCTTATTAAACAGATACTACAAAAAAATTTTAATGCCTTAATGACCCACACAATTATCACTGTATGCTCAACTTACATTGATGCCCTCAGAGTCTGCTGCAGCATATATATATATATATATATATATACATACATATATAGCCCTACATTACCATTCCATTGATGTATGTTTTGACTAGTAGTGTCTCCTTTTTAAAGTTCTTCGGTTTTCTTCCTTACTATCAGACTTCAGTCTGTCATTCTTCAATGCTGTTAGTAAGTCTATCTCTCGCAGTCTTTTTCCTGACTTTAAATTTGCTGCTTTTTATCTACCACTGTTTTGAAAAATGGATAACTTAAGGAGAATAAGAACACATAAGAAAGATTAGATCAAAACAGTGGACTGACCATATGTGTGTGCCTCGTCTTTCTTTCCCAAATCCTCAGAAATGAAAGAAATAATACTCTGTATGTGTGTGACATAAAAATGTATGGCATTTTGAAAGTGAATTTATCTGAAGTGTAAAATTCCTGGGAGAGAAAAAAACTGTTTGGAGTATCTTGGTTCATACCTCCTGCCTGCAATACTAGAGTCGGGACAGAGGGTGTATGATGTAAAGACAATCCAAACCATGTGGCTCATGGGAGGGTTAATTCCTAAAAGAAAGGGAGGCTTGACAGACAAAAACAAAGCATGTTCAATATGCTGACACTTGCTACAAGGAGGCCTTCCCCACCACCATCCTGGCCCCTTGTCAAATTTTTAAAAACCTGGATTTCAAAATGAGAAACTGACCCTTTTCAGTCTAACTTGAGCAGAATTCACATTTTCTTCAAGTCAAAGTATAAAAACAGCTTATGAGCATAGTAAACTTTAATTTATATGTAAATTGTATTATTAAACCCATAAAATATATTTTAATAGTTTTGGAGCTAGACATTCATGACTTTCTTCAGTTCTGGAAAATTCCAAGTTATCATTACTTCAGATGTTACGTCTCTTCCAATCCCTCCATTCTCTTCCTCTAGAAGTCTTGTTAGAAAGACATTAGAATCTTCACATCTATCCTCTATATCTCTTTAATTGTGTGTTCATGTTTTAATCTCTTTTGTCTCACTGTGCTGTGTTTTAGATGAATTCCTTGGACTATCTCCTCATTCCCTAATTCTCTCTTTTACTAGACCAGTGTATCAATTATCTATTCCTGCCTAACAAATCACTTCAAAATTTAGTGACTTGGCATAAGAACAATTTATTATTTCTCATGATTTTGTGGGTTGCCTCAGTGGCTTTTCTGCTTGTCTTGCCTGGATTCCCTCATGCAACTACATTCAGCTGGCGGGTCAGATAGAGTCTGGGCTTCACTGGGCTGCTGGATGACTGAGAGGGCTGAACCCCTCACTCCATGTGATCCGTCACTACCCAGGAGGTAACCCAGCTTTCTTTCACAATGGCTTCAGTGTTCCCAGCAGCAAGAGCGTATAAGACCCAATACTTAAGTGCTTTTCAATCCTCTACTTGCATCACTTTTGCTTGTAATCTATTGGGTAAAACAAGTCACATTGCCTAGCCAAGACCCAAGGGGTAGAGAAATAGACTCCATGTTTTGATGGTAGGAGCTACAAAGAATGTATGGCCATTTTCGCAATTTACCATACCTGATAGAGTTGATCCATCTTCTATATTTTGTATTGCCAGTATAGTTTTTCATTTCCAATATTTCTAACTAATTCTTTTTTGTGCCCACATATTCTTTTTTTATGTCTATTTTGTTTCATGAAATCTTGTTCTTCACAATGAATATCGCTCCTTCATTTCTTTCTTTGAGTGAAGAAACTTATTTTAAGGTCTTTGTCATATTGTGCCATGCAATTGATTTCACATGGGGTGAATTTATATTCTGATTATTGGTGGTGTTGGCTGTCTTTTTCATCATTGCTTTTTTCATGAGGTTCACTTTGAAGGGTAGATTTTGTTTTGATTTCTTGTTTTGGTTTGTTCTCAGTCTCTCTCCTCCACCCATCTGCTTTTACTTACTCTCCTGATCCTTCAGACCTCAGGTCCAGAGCTGAGTCTTACAATGTCTTTTGGGATTCCCACACTGTTATGACCCATGGGTTTATAATGGACCCAGGCCTTGGGCCCAGAAGGCAGGTTGAGTCAGTTCCTACTCACAATCCCTCCTTCTTCCTTAGCCTAGAGCTTTCTATGAGGTCCAGACAGCAGGTCAGCAGCAAGGAGGAAAGCAGAAAATATAAGGCCTTTCTTTTTTCAGCTCCCTTTCATAGCAGTGAGTAGGAGAAGCTCCACTCCAGCCACTGGCTTCAAGCTATGAGACAGGCCAGGTCCCCCATCTCCTGTGAAGAATGTTTAATCTTCATTATCAGCAAGAGCTGTCCATTCCTCACTTCTGTTTCCAGGCTCATCATCTGGCAGGCTTTCAGCTTCCGGCCCACTTACATTTCTGTCTGTTTATGAGCCATGAAGATGTTTACATGTTTTGGACTTCGTCTATGGCTTTTACATTTTATCCATATGGCTATGGGTTTCAATCAGATGAAGTATATTACACATAAATTTACTACTCAGTGACCAAAGTCCCACAATGGTTTTAACAAAGCACCTTATTTTAACTCAGAAGTACATGAAAAGATGCTCTATATCGTTGGTCATTAGGGAAATATAAATTAGAACCACAATGAGATGGTACTGCACAATTAATTATTAGAATAGCTAAAATTGAAGACAGATCATATCAAGTGTTGACAAAGATGTAGAGCAACAGGGGCTCTCATACATTGCTGATGAGAATGAAAAAATTATACAGCTGATTTGGGAAATAGCTTGGCAGATTCTTAAAAAGTTAAACATATACCTACCATATGATTTAACCATTCCACTCTTAGGCATTTACCCAATTAATAAATTCATCCATATAGACACATGTACATGAATGTTTATGACAGCTTTATTTGTAACAGCCAAAAATGGGAAACAATCAAAATTCCATTGACAGCTGAAGGGGTAACTAAACTGTGATGTACACATACAATGTAAGGCCACTTGACAATTAAAAGAAATGTGCTGTTAATTCAGACCACAGCATGAATGAATCTCAGAATAATTTAGCTGAGTGAAAGAAGCCAGACAAAAGAGAATACAGACTATATGGTTCCATTTATAAACATTCTAGAAAATGCAAACTAATCTAAAGTGACAAAAAGTAGATCAGCAGTTGTCTGGGAACAGGGATGGGAAACAGGGAAGAGTGGGAGGGAAAGGTTTTATAGAGTCAAAAGGAACTTTTGACGGTGATGGACGTGTTCATTCTGGTGATGGCTTCACAATAGATATGTGAAACTTAAATTGTACACTTTAAATATGTCTAGTTTATTATATATCAATTATGCCTCAATAAAGCTGTTTTAAAAATTAACTTGATGTTATTATATATTTCGGAGCTGGTTTAGCTTGGGCATATTAGTTTCACTTGAAAGAAAATTATAATGTTGACAAAAATATTAACAGTGACAACTAACATTTATTGGGCACTTTGCTAAGCCAGTTACGATGCCAAGCATTTTACTTAGGTCATCTCACTTGACCCCCTTGAACAAAATTATCAGTTAGGCACTATTAATAACCCCATTATCTAGATAAAGAAACTGGGGCTTCAAAAGACTAAGTAACTCACCCCCTTGCCCATGTGGCAAGTGGCGAAAGCGAATTTGACCATGTATTGTCGTTCTATGGCCCAAGCTCTTAACACCACCCCAAGTTGGATGGGAAAAGGCAATTTGCCTCACTCTCACTCAGTTTCCAAATCTCGTCCTTTAAAACTGTCCCCCCTCCTCACTCTCCCTCACCTTGCTTTTTATCTCCTCCTAGGAAAGGCTATTAAGCCAGTTCCTAGAATGGGAGTCAAGAAAGAGCACAACCCTTTAGTTATACTTCACCAGCTTAGACATGTATGGAAAAATTGAGAAAGACTTTAAAATTTATGGAGTGTCATTACTAGTTCATACATCTGGTGATCACTTTTCCTTATATTTGACTGGGCTATTTTACAACTTTGTAGAGATAAAAATTAACTTGCAGAAAACAAATAGTAATGCAAATAATTCCTGTCCTTAGAAATGCAAATTGTGTTTACAAATAATAGAGAACTCTACCGTAGTGGCTTAAATAGAATAGTTTTTTCATGTCATGAAAAAACAGACTATATACGAGCAGTCTAAGGCTTGGACACAGTGATGTGGAGTAACATCATCAGGGGCCCAGGCCTCTTCTGTCTTTGTCTTCCACCATCCCAGTCATCCTCATCATGCTTGTTGCCTCGTGGTTTCAAGTTGGTTCTTGTACCCCCAAACTTCACAGCTGCTTCAGGAAAGAATAAGATGGAAGAGTGAAGGAGTAGCGCCTGTCTTAGGAGACCACATGCACAGCAGACTTTTGCATGCTTTTGTCCAGAAGTGAGTCACATTACCTACCCTGGATGCCAGGCCCCAGCAGGAGGTCAGTACTTTTGGTGATGTTCTTCGTTGCCTTGGAAAAAATGAGAATTCATTAGTAAGGTTGAAAGGCAAAATAATTAACAGTTGGGTAAAGGCAATATATACCACACTCATCCAAAAACTCCATCAAAAATTGGATAGAATTGACTCTACCAAGGAATTTTTAACGTTATCGAAAAAGTCTTAAAATAGCAAAGTACAGTTCACTCTACTACGGGTTTTTAAATAATGCATTGTGTCACTCAGTAAATGTTATTATATTTAAATTTCACATCTGCAAAGACGTATAATCACAACTTCATGTTTAAGTGGAAACTGCTGTATTACATATAAGCTGTTTCCAAACATGTATAACTAATCAAATTTCTAAGCCAAATTTCTTCATCCATGCAGAAAAAAGACTCCTCATTGATGTTCACATAAAAGCTTTTCGTGAATGTAAGATTAATTTTTGTAGCATTTGAGAAGAGAGAAAGGGCATAATTTAAGAATTGTTAAACTATCTTAGTTGAGGCAATCAAACATAAGGGAATTTCAACTTAAAAAAATATTTTTATTTCAGAATTACTTGCCACTTTGAGGTAGTTATATTTTGCTCTTCCTGGTTCTGCTTCTTTTCTAAGGTGATCTTCAGTTTCCATTCTGTCTTTCTCGATTTTTCTTTGACTTTAATTTTTTCTTCATTTCAGAAGAGAATTTTTACAAGAAGAGTAGAGAGGTTTTCCCCGAATTGCCCAACATTATATGTCTCTATTCTAGAAAATGGGATCCTCATCTGTCTCTGCAAAGAGGTTTTTCATAGTTTCTAGTGCAGCAAATGAAACACGAGTTAATGCTCTCAGTTTAAAAACATCTATGATGAACTAACACGTAAGAGTTCATTGGAGAATAACCATTGCATGTAACATTTGAGCACTGTCTTATTTAATCTGCATCCAAGTTTGGGAAGAAAAATGTTCTCAGAATAGTTTTCTTTTAGTACCTGTTAGTACGGCTGAATCCTCTCGTCTAAGTACAACAGAAAGTAGAGGGAATCAGGTAGAGACCAACTTACACAGTTAAGATGCTGATGTCTCATACGGCACAAATAGTGCTGTTATGCCGCAATCAAAAACTAAATGGTTCTCTGAAAAATAAAAGTGAAGAGTAACAAGACAAGTTCCAAGATAGACGTTAGCTCTATATTTAATCTACACTTATATGCAATTCAAATTAACTCAGTGCAAATAGACTGAAATACTTATTACATTGGTTTAAACTCATTTACCCTAAAATTTATGTCTCTAATGATCGATCTGTGGTGGTGACCTCCTTTTCTTCTTTCTTTCTCAAAGCCCAGACAACTGCCTGTTTAACATTGAATGGACGAGTGAGTTACCTAGATCTAATCATAGATAGCTTTAAACTTGGCCAGAATTTGCTGTCACTGTAAAATGTCATATCTTGCTGGTGAGGCTATAAATTGGTTCAACTTTTTGGAAGATCATTTGGTAATGAATTAAGAGTCTTGAAAAAGGCAAGGCAATTCTACTTTGTGCTCACATCTGATTACCTCCTTTGGATAAAGTAGATTTATTCAAAGAGATGTTTATCAAGCATATTTATAAAAGAAAAAATAGAAATAGCCTGATTATTAGATTATTAGGACATAACCTAACATATGGTTATGATCAAAGATAGGATGAAAAAGGTAGAATTTGAAATAGTATATTTAGTATGACCTGAATTTTTTAAACTATCCATACAATAAGGCCCAACCTAGAAAAATTACTGGAAGGGAATTCAACCATGCAGCAGCCATATCTAGGTAAAGAGATTGCATCCTTCTATGCAAACCTTATAGGCGTATCTGATTAATTACTTTGATTAAAGTCGTAAACATAGTAATGACCTGTATTGTTATTTATAAGTGTTCTATGTCACATTTTCAAATAGCCATGCAGAAGTGTTACACCAATTTATATATTTTCATTGTAAGCAAGCCAATTTCTACTTATGTGCACTAGCTTACCAGGTCTTCTTTATATTTGTCTTTATTGTCCAAATTATCTATATTAAACAGAAATATTTTACTAAAAAAAATACACACATATGAAAAATAGCTGTGAAGATATAGTATTAGAAATGCAGATCAAATAAGAGAACAGCCCATCCCTCAAAAGTGATTGTTACGAGTTTCTTGGAACCAGCATGAGACTCATACATCAACCTCAAATATCTGTCTACCTTCCTTTCTTTAACTAATTGGTAGACATTTCTACTTAAGTGTATCATCATCCATCTTACATTAAAAGTGCCGAAAATGAGACTCCAAACCTAGCTCCCCCTAGCCTCATTTCTATCAGCGGCCCCATTCTTCTCTCATACCCGAAACCTTTGAGCTATCTTTGACTTCTTCATTGCCCAGCATATCCAGTTACCAAATCATAAACTTTCCTGAACCTGTTCTCCATTCATCCTGTTTTTTCCATTCCCATGACTTCCACTCTCATGTAAATTTTCATTATCTCATTTATTCAACAAATATGTATTGAAAACCTACTCTGCACAAGACATTATACTATGGCAATGATATTAGGACAGACGCTGTTCCTGCCTTCTTGGAATTTATAGTCTAGCAGGGGGTGGACAGACAGTAAATGATAAATTCTACAAGTAATCACATAACTAAAATTGTGATAATGCTTCACAGAAGGACTAAAAATTGTAAGCATAAGTAACTAGAGAGACAGATCTAGTTTGGAGAGCTCAAGTGAAGATTTCTTGAGGAAGTGCCATTTGCCTTGAGCTCTGAAGTAGTAGCATTAACTTAGTGAAGCAGGGAGAGAGCAATCTAGGCATAAAGAACAATGTGTTCAAAGAAACTGAGGAAAGGAGCTGAGGCATTTGGACTACTGGGGCACAGCCCATTTGGATGGAGGACAAAGAGAGGAGGAGAATGGTCTGCCCTGAGGCGGGCAACGGAGAGTGGCCAGATCACACAGCTCCTTGGAGGCTATGTACAACTGTAGCCCTCAGTCTACAGGTAGCCTCTCTGCCCCCAGGTGACAGCCCCTTCAATTATTATTGGCCACTACAACTAGACATATCTTTCTAAAACATCTGCTGGAACACATCAGTTTCTTGACACAAAGAAAACAGAAAAAAAAAATTATCAGTTAGCAGCTCACCCCTGCCTATGGATTTAAGTAGACTCCTTGGGCTTCGGTATGGGTTGAATTGTGTACCCCCCAAATTTTTATGTCGAAGTCTCTACCCCTAGTATCTCAGAATGTGACCTTATCTGGAAATAGGGTCATTGCAGATGTTATTAGGTAAGACAAGGTCATTCTGGAGTAGCATGGGCTACTAATCCGATATAACTGGATCCTTATTAAAAGGGGAAATTTGGACACAGACACTTGCATGGGCAGAACACCGTGTGAAGGCTGGAGCTATGCTGCCTTGAGCCAAGGAATCACCAGAAGCTAGGAGAGACCCCTGGAACAGATCCTTTGCTCACACCTTCATCAGGAGAATGGCCCTACCAACACCTTGATCTGAGACTTCCGGACTCCATATTAGGCAAAAAATTTCCGTAGTTTAAGCCAATCAATTTGTGATACTTTGTTACAGCAGCCCTTTTAACCTTAATTTTTTATTTGAGATAAACTGAACTATTGTCCCCTGGCACACAAGAGGACTATCGCCTTTCTTGTTTTCCTTATTTCCTGACTGAAACACTCTCCACTTCTCTCTGCTGATCTACATAAGTTCTTCCTTTTAAAACACATCCACGGACACTTCCTTCTCTTTTGAAGCCTTACATAATTATTTTGTAATGTCATATTCATGCGACTTTTGTAAGCTATCATAAATAATTTTGGAGACATGATGGAGTAAAATAAATGGATATAAGGATATTGTGGTGCCTAATTACAATACTGTTCATTGTTTATTACATGATTCTTTGTCGTGCCATCTTGTTATGGATTTGTCTTATCCCTCCAATTAGATTGTATACTTCATGAACTTCCTTTACTTTTTTGAATCCCCCCAAAGGAGTTCACGAAATCCAACTTGATTTCCTGAAATAGGAGTCCCTGATTGATCTCTTGTAAAACCTAATCTAGTTGATCTCCAGGTAGTAGCAACTATGATGGTAACTTGACTCTTGGTCAGGTGCTCAAATCCTCACTCTCAGTATTCACCTTCAGTATTCCCCTCTGATCATGACAACACACCTTTCCCAAGGGTCCCCAGGCTTTGGAGAACTAAAAATAGACCTCTATCAAAAAGGATTAGAAAATTTAGGGCTGAGATGTACATATATTAAAATGTGTTCAATTTAGAAACCCATAATTTGAGAAAAGATACAACACATAAGAGATTGTGCTTTTCCTTTTATAGGTCTAGTTCTACTATTAAATATGAATGAAGAAAATTGAACTAATAGCATAAAATTGCTTTTAAACAGAATTGGAAATTTTTGCTATGATTCAGACATGGTAAGTTTATTGTTTTGCTGATTTTTCAGGCTATATGAAATTCAGAATCTTGGGTTCCTAACTAAATTAATATTTATTTGTTAAAGCACATCAGAAGTAGAAGAAGGTTAATACTTCATGGTAAAATTGGCTTAACTGCTAGTCTATTTTAAGAAATCACAGTGAACCACTAGAAACATGCTAGTGTGTAAGTAGAATATAGTTAACCCAATAATTAAAAGAACATTATTTCCCCTTCAGTTAAGAGGAAAAGTCAAATGGTGTTAATGGTAATAATTAAATAGAGTATACAATATCCATAGCAAATGATTGTTTTCATTTGTTATATTTTGATGGTAAGGAACCTGAATTATGTTTAGAACTAAGTTTAACTAGAACTATGTTTAGAACTAACCTGATTCTAATTCCAAAATAGGCACAAACTATAACAATTGTAACGACTGTTAGAAGAATTGTGCCCACAATATATTGTCTCAAAAGTCACCTCTACATAGCATGAATTCATTTTAAACATTGAGTTTAGAAAGACAAATACTGTCTCACTTCTATGTGGAATCTAAAAAAACCCAAACTTACAGAAACAGAGGTCAGATTTGTGGTTGCCAAAGGTGGGAGTAGGGGAATTGGGTGAAAGTGGCCAAAAAGTATAAACTTGCACTTATAAGAAAAATAAGTTCTGGGGATATAATGTACAACATGATGACTATAATTAACAATATAGTATTGTATATTTGAAAGTTTCTAAGAGAATAGATCTTCAAATCTCTCATCACAGGGGAAAAAAAATGTAATTATGCGAGGTGATGGTTGTTTAATCTTATTGTGGCAATCATTTTGCAGTGTACATATAGCAAATCATTATGTTGTACTCCTTAAACTTATACTATATGTCAATTATATCTCAATAAAACTGAAAAAAATTGAGTTTAAACATTATTTTAAGGGCTTTCCTTTGTTGGTTGTTTTCACTATCTAAATTTCTGTGCAATTTAACCTGTGATATGCTGCTATTTTGTTCTGTTTAAAAATTATCTGAAATACAGAGAATGTCTTTTTAGTTAGCAGCCTGTAATATGACTCCCAACCATCCTCACCTCCTGGTATTCATACCCTCTTTATCACCTCCCCTTGAGTGAGCACTGGATTTAGCGACTTACTTCTAACAAATACAATACGGCAGAGGCAATGTTATGCCTCTTTCAATATTAGGTTATAAAAAGACTGTGGCTTCTGTTTTGGGTACTCTTGCTCACTCTTTCATTCTCTCTGGAATCTTGTTCTCTCTTGAATCACCTTGGAGAAGCTAGCTGCCATGATATAAGGCAGTCCTGTGAAAAGGTACATGTGAGTAATTTTGGAAGGGGATCTTCTGAGGCCTGCCAAGAGTGACATGAGTGAGCTCATAAGTGGAACCTCCTTCAGATGAGACTACTACTCTAGCTAGCAGCTGGAGTGCAACCTCAGGAGTGACCTTGAGCCAGAACCTTACAGCTAAGCCACTCCTAGATTCCTGATCCACAGAAACTGTGTGAGGTGACAAATGTTTGTTGTTTCCAGCCACTAAGTTGTGACGTAATTTGTTACACAGCAATAAATAAATAATACAGCATAACATTGTGTGCTATGTGGTACATCAGCTTTCTTTCTGTCTTGAGATTCGCCCATTCATATTTTGGGTATTGGGAATGGGGCTGTTGGCTGTGTTAAATTTGATCTTCTATGGAGAAACACATCATCATATAGTCCGAATTTTCAGTGGAGATTTATATAATCAAGCTTAGTAGAATACAATGCCCCATGTAGTTAAGACAAGGTGTAATGTGTGTAAATTTATTTCAAAGATCTTGGTGAAATTCCTGATAATACAAAAAAAGAAACCAAGAAAAAAATTAAAGCTTTAGTACTTCACTATTTACAAGATTTAATACCCTTGCCATTATGCTTAGATGCATATATAAATTAAAGTGTCAAGAACTTCCATAAGGTTGGAATATATTATATGGTTTCTTCACTCTTTCCTTTGGTCACTTTCTCATTAATCCTGTTAGAAAGCATCTATTGAGCCCCTATGATGACCAGGGATTATGTTAGGCAATGGGGATACCAAGTGGAATGTTACTAACTCTGCCCTCCAGGAACTTAAGGTCTAATAGGGTGGACAAACCAGTAACAATGATAATAGAGTGTGATAATTGACAGAAATAACAGTTGGTCCTGGGTGCTGTTAGCACAGAGGAAGGGCATTAGGAGGATGAGAGAAAGCTTCCTTTAGGAAGTCATAACTGCTTTTGAAGGATAAACAGGATTAATCAATTAAAGGAAAGTATTTCAAGCGGAAGAAATATGTATGTCAAGGCACAGAGTAGAAATAGAGTTTACAACTTTAGAGGCACTTCAAGATGTTCATTTTTATTAAGGAAAAGGATGTCTGGTGATGGTGAAACAGTGAGAAAGGAAGCTAGTGAGGTTGGCAGGGGAAGATCTTAAAAGCATTTGTGAACCAATTTAAGAATTCAGTTATACCAATTTTTTCCCAGCAGACTGGCTACATTAGGATCACCCGGAACACTTATAAAAATTATAGATTCCCATGCCCCACCAGAGACCCATTTAATCAGGTTCTGCGAACTGGGAATTAGACATTTTAATAAGCTCTCCTGGTCACTGTTTCTAAAATTAGTAACATATGGACCATTTTAATAGGAAAAACAAATTATAATTGACCACCAGTATTTCCAAATATAATATAAACAAAAAAGTTGTGAAACCAATGCAATTTAAATCTAATAACATCAATTTCAATTGTGGGATGATGTTGTTTGCTGAACTAAGTTTCTGCTTCTACAGTGGCTATGACTTTGCCTGTGGCTGCAGTGCTAGATCTTCAGGGTTTAGCTTGTCAATATGATTGCGTGTCATATGATGACTCAGTTCATTCACCACTTTTTTCTATATGAAATACTATGAATTCTAATTTATACAGCCCACTTTTATGTCATTTGACCTCCACTTAAGAATTTTTTGAGTATTGAGTCCATGTACTCATTAGGATTGTTTGTTTACAAGTGACTAAAAACTGAGATAACTAATTTAAATAGGATAGATGTTTATTATGCTCTTGTATAAGTCTAGGAAGGTGATATAAACTTGGAATAGTCTCCACAGTGTCAGAGAATCAGGCTTCTTGTACATTAATCTGTTTCTCTGTCCTAAATGGCCCTAAATGAACCTAAATATCTCAACAACTAAGAAGGCTACTTGAATTCCAGGCAGGAGGCTACATTCTACATGGCGGAATAGAGAAAAGGGAAAGAAAAAAGGCATGCTTTCTCTTATTAAGGACATTTTCCAGAGGTTGCACATACCACCTTCAAGTAGATCTCAACACCACACCTAGCTGCAAGGCATGCTGGGAAATAGAGTCTTTATTTGAGGGAACCATGTGGTTCTGTCACTGAGGAGAAGGGGACAGCAGATTACTGACAAATTATTGGGAGACAGCTTGCAATCTCTGCCACATTTTATTTTTTCCTTTTATTATTAGCCCACAAACATAAAAAGCGTACTATTGTTTTTGCATATTACCATGCACATAAAAATAGACAAGCACACTAAACAAGGTAGTCATTAAAATCATCCAGAATACACTTGTTTAAATTGTCTTAGATCATCATGAAAGTGAAAATACAAATGTAAAATATATTTTTATTTAGTCATGGGATCCATGAGAAAATGGGACCTCAGCTTGAGCAAAACTACCATGGCTATGATAAAGCACAGCCAGATTTGAACATCAGTGTTAGACATTTTAGAGCCATTAAAGAATTATGAGCAAGTTTATGTTAAGAACGATATTAGTTCTCAAAGTGGGAGGAGCTATGGAGAACCATGCCCAAATCTTGGGGGATTCATTTTTTAACAGCATATCAACCTATCTCTTGTTTTTGTGATATAAAGAGCAGAAAGCAAATTTGATAAGATCTTTGCAGAACAGCTTGGATGGTACATGGAGAAAACATCTTAGAAGGCATGGGTTTGACAAATACTGCTTTAGAAAGACCACTCTGGAAGGAGCGTGAAAAATCGTTTGAAGGTGAAAGCAGTAGTAAGAAGCCCAGTAAAGAGGATATTGGGGTTATACAAAGAGAAAATAAAGGGCCTGAGCTGTCACTGGAGTGGAAATGAAGAGGAGTAAGTCTGAGTTGACTTTACATTTTCAGGTGGGGACCATGGGAATGTGGATGGGCTTGCTATTTATCAAGCGAGTGAATACAGGAGGAGATAGGTATCTTTTACTCTTTCATTCATTCCCTTACCAAATGCATTTTTTTTAAGCTTCAACTATAAATCACACATTGTTCTACATACTGAGAATATTGTAGGAACAAAATAAACTTGATCTCTGCTCTCTTGGAACTAACACTCTAGTAATGGAGAAAAATGCATGAGCAAATAAATATTAAATCACAAATTGTGGTAAAAAGAATAAAGAGAAAAACTAGAGTGCTAAGAGACTGGAGGAGATTTATGTGTAATCAGGTTTTTGGGGGAAATGATTATTATTTTAGACATTTGTTTTTTAGATGATTATGGGGTTTCCTCTTGGAAAAGCCCCAGTGCAGCTGTATACAGAGAATGGAACTTGGAGGAGAAGCTGGCTTTGAGGTTAAAGATTTGGGATTCATCAGTGTTGGAATTAGTTAAAACCATAGATCTCAATTGTGACACCAAGAGAAATGTGCAGGATCATCAAATTGTCAATTATTTCAAGAAGAGTGCTTTTTGAGGTAGATTTTCAATGCATCTACACTGATTAATTTTATTCTGAGATTGTTAGTTTTTTTACATCAGTACAGGGGTTAAAAATAATTTTAAATAATCTTCATTGAATTATAACATCAGGCAACACAAAAATTGTTTTTAATGGGGTGCAATGTGCTTTCAGAAGTTCCATTTGGTAAGTTTGTAAGATTGAAAAACAGCTAAGCTTAATGCTTCAAAAGCACAGAATGTTGTGAGGGCTGCCTGGTTTCAAATGTAGGCTTCAGCACTGACTGTGTGATCACAACTTAGTTACTTAAAATCTTTCATCTCAGTTTGCTTCTCTGTGAAATGCTAAGCCTTGTGTATTTACAGTGAGAAACGAGATGAGAAAATGCAGGCAAAGTCTTGTCACACTGTAAGTGCTCAACTAAACATCAGTAGCGATTCCAAGTATTACTCTTACTCTTAATACTATGAGTATCAGTAGTTGTGGCAGTAGTAGTAGTAGTTAGTAACAGTAATAGGAAATACTTGTGCTGTGAGAACTATCTGAAAATCTGTGGGATATTTTGGGCTATAGAGTTATCAATATTCTCATATTTTCCAGTTAATGTTGCAGTTTCTCATGTGACCACAAAAGAGAGATGTGTTTCTTTTCTGTGTTTGAGGTAGGGATATAGGAAAAAGAAAGAGGAATGTGGAAACACTAAGAAACAAGGTCAGGCAACTGAAGGAGTGTTTTCTGCTTGGGTACTCAAAATCTTAGGAGTTTTCAAGATTCGCACTTGCTCCTGGGACCTCGGATGATTGGCATTGCTTAGAAATGTGGTCGTTTCCAATATAGAATAAATGTGGAGATTATTACTCTTTATTGTACTATTATACTATTTTAAATATGAAAATCTTATTAAATTTTCTTAATTACTGGGACTGATTGTGAAGGAGCTGAAGATGTGGCAGAGAACTTTAGTTTGTCTTTACCCCTTTATTCTGTTTGGATATTTTTCCTCTGAACGTGAACTTTTGTAATTTAAAAAATAAATTAAAAATTTTTCAAGTTACACAAGAAAGCTATGAAACAAAGGATGCAGATTATACTATGACCACGCATGACTCTTGTAAAATTCTAGAAATATTACCTGATGAAGAATATAGATAGTATTCTCTCCTCCCCACAGTAATAGGAGTAAAATGCTTTTAAGTTTAGTCTATTATTTCCAGGCATTAATTTAGCTAGATCTTTTTAGAGTAGTTCATTTTTAAAACAGGTTAGTCTCATGAACAGCAGTCAAGGCTAGATGCCTGACAAGAGCAGTCTTCCCATGTCTTCCTTTGGGGTCTCTTTCTCTAGAACTTCCTGCCAGCCATGAGTCCAGGAACTTCTGAATTTACTACAAGATATACTCCTTTAAGACTGGAGCCAAGCATGAATTTGGTTTCTGTTATGATGTAGATTGTAGTAAGTGATTTGTATAGAACTTTTAATTCTTGAAAATGTTTTCACATCCATCATCTCTTTCTTTCTTCCAAATCACCCTTTGAAACAGGGAAAATAGGCTACCCTGTACCTAGAAGACCATTTTCTAAAGCTGTGTTGTGTCTTTTTATACATTTTTGTGAGTTATACAAGCATCAGCTTCAGAGTTAATCGTTCCATTTCCCAGCTGTGTAACACTGGGCATGATTATTAGCGAGACTGTATATTTTTCACTTATTTGTCAGTCAGTTATGTTTCCTCCTTTGTGAATTGGCTGCTTATCACTTTTGTCCGTTTTTCTATTGAGTCATTTCCTTACTGATTATAGTGGTTCTAGATGGTATAGACATTAATCACTTGTTAATTACAGGTGTTGCAAATATCTTCTAAATGGTTGCGGGTTACCTGTTCAATTTTTTGTGGTGTTTTTTGATGAAACATATTTTTCAATTTAACTCTGAGTTTATAAACATTCTTCAAAAACTTTTAAAGTTTTCTTCTCATACTTAGGTCTTTAATCCCCACCCCCCAACTTAATTTTGTGCATAAGATGAGAGGGAATCCAATTTTTCCCATACAAAATACCAAAGTTGGGAACTGCTACTGTGCAAATCAGGAGTCTATTTGGCTGTTATCCTTAGGGCCTGGGCCCACTTATTGGATGGGCTCTGGATCTATTTATTGAAGTCTGTCTTCTTCCCACTGAAATGAACTCCTAAACTTGCTTTGCTCTATTTATGTCCAGTTGGCCTATTTGTCTGTTTCTATGCTGACACCACATTGTGTTAATGTAGCTTTTAGTCTCCATATTTGGTAGAGCACATCTTTTCAACTTGTTAATCTTCAAAATTGTCTTGGCTACTTCCAGCCTTTTGTTTTTCCATACATATTTTATTTTCACCTTTATTAAGGTATAATTGATAAATAGAAATTGTGTATATTTCTACAAATTTTTATATACTTATACATTATGAAATAATCACCACAATCAAGCTAATTAACATATCCATCATCTCATGTAGTTATCATTTCATTCCTCCCTTCCACCCTCTCTTCCTCCCTTCCTTCCTTCCTTTCTTTTGTGATGAAAATGCTTAAGATCTACTCTCTTAGCAAAGTTTAAGTATACAATACAGTATTGTCAACATGGTCACCATGCTGTACATTAGATCTTCAGAACTTACTCATCTTGCATAACTGATACTTTATACCCATTAATCAAAATCTCCCCATTTCCTCCTCTTTCCTATTCCTGGTAACCACCATTCTCTTCTCTCCTTCTATGGGTGTGACTATTTTGGTTTCCACATATAAGTGATATCATGCAATATCTGTCTTTCTGTGTCTGGCTTATTTCATTTAGCATAATGTCCCCCAGTTTCATCCATGATCCATGTTGTCACAAATGGCAGGATTTCCTTATTTTTTAAGGCTGGATAATATTCCAGTGTATTTATGATATATATATATATTATATATATATATATAATCACATTTTCTTTACTCATTCATCCATCAATGGACATTTAGGTTGTTTCCATATCTTGGCTATTGTAAATAATCCTGCAATGAACATAGGAGTGCAGATATTTCTTTGGGATGCGGGTTTCATTTCCTTTGCATACATACCCAGAAGCGGGATTGCTGGATCATATGGTAGTTCTATTTTTAATTTTTTGAGGAAACCTCATATTGTTTTCCATAATGGCTGTACCAATTTACATTCCCAACAAGAGTGTACAGGGGTTCCCTTTTGTCCACAACCTCATAACACTTTTGTCTTTTTGATAATAGCCATCTTAACAGGTGTGAGGTGATAGCTCATTGTGGTTTTGATTTGCATTTCCCTGATGGTTAGTGATGTTGAACACTTTTTCACATCCCTGGTGGCCATTTGTTTGTCTTCATTTGAGACATGTCTATTCAGATACTTTGCCCATTTTTAAATTGGGTTATTTACATACATATTTTATAATTCATATGTTGAAATCCTCACCCCTAGGGTAATGGTAATAGGTGGTAGGGCCCTTGGGAGGTGATTAGGTCATGAGGGTGGAGCCCTCATGAATGAAATCAATGCCTTTATAAAAGAGACCCCAGGAGAGCTCCCTTTCCCTTCTACCATGCGAGGACACATCAAGAAGACGACCATCTGATAACCAGGGAGCTGTCTCTCATCAGACACTAAATCTGTTGATGCCTTCATCTTGGATATCCCAGTCTCCAGAACTGTGAGATACAGATTTCTGTTGTTAACGAACCACTTGGTCTGTGGCATTTTCATTCTAATAGCCAGAACAGACTAAGACAATGTTCCTTTAGAATTGCTTTTGACTTTTAAAAAAGTAGTTGAATTATTCTTAGAAACAAAACTTACACAGAACCCCAATAAGTAAAACAGATAGAAATGAGATTGCTCTGGATAAACCTAGGGTGGATAAGCCAGAGCTTGGTCTGTTCTGTCTACTCCATCTGCCCTGGCAGCCCCTTTGAGGGGCTGTGAAATCCTGAATCTGAAACCTGGAACTGAATCTAAAACCACTAATTTAGAGTAGCTCTCCTTTTCCAGGCATACAAGATGCTTGTTTGTTTCTTTATTAGGCACTGACACTTACAGAGACAAATCTTCCCTATACCTAAGGTCTTCTTTGGTGGTTACTTGAGCATCGGGTGGGTTGGAGTCACTCAGCTACTGTTTACTGAACCTCAACAGCAATGGCTGGAACAGGACAGCTGGTGTCAGGCCCAGGATTGGGTTTGCCAGCTTGTTTTGTTGTGTTATTTTTCCCAACAGTACAACTGATCCACCAGTTGTCTGATAGGGATTCAGTAGAAGGGAAGAAGAAGCCCTCAGAGCTCTTAAATTACATTTGTATTTGCCTTCGCACCAGCCCATCTCAGAAATGTGCTGCTGAAAAGGGAGGTGCCTGAGCATCTGTTGAGAGATGCTCAGTAGGCTGCTCTGCACTAGCAGTCTGAGCGTCATTTTTACACCAAGAGTTTCAGAGAATGTTCCAAAATTAGTGTGAAATATATACGAGTGGTTTATACTTTTCTACCTAAGAGAGGGCTTCCTGTAGATGACCTTGCACACAAGAAATAGGTTATTATATTAATCAAAACTGCTTAATTGTATTATGACCCTCTTATCTTTGGTAGTCATATAGGCATGGCTTTCTAGGGTCTAGATATCCTAGGATATGTCACTACTTTAATGGGCAACAATAGATTCCTACAAAGAAAATTTCCCTACTTAATTAAAATAAATATAACAGCTATGCAATATGTATATAAAACAATCACATGTGTAGGCTGAAGAATGGTCCCCAAATGTATTTGAGTTCTAGTGCCCGGAACCTGTGAATGTTACTTACATGGCAAAAGAGACTTTGGAGATATGATTAAATTAAGGATCTTGAGAGGGGAGGATTATCCTAGATATCTGGGTGGGTGCTAAATGTAATCACAAATATCCTTATAAGAGGGAGGCAGTCGGAGATTTGACATTGAAGAGGGAAGGCCATGTGACCACCTCAGCAGAGAAAGTGATTTGGAGATGCAATACTGCTGGTTTTGAAGCATGAGGAAGGAGGGAGCGTGGCCCTGCCAACCCCTTGAATTCAGCCCAATGAAACCGATTTCAGACTTCTGACCTTCAGAACTGTAAGAGAATAAACATTCGTTGTTTTGAGACAGCAATGTGTAGTAATTTGTTACAACAGCCATAGATAACTAATACAAGATGTTCTGGATAGATGGCAAGAAAAGATGGGGAGGGAATCAAAAGAAATCACAGCAAAAGTAATCATAAGATGTCCTAACTCCAAACTTCTGAGAATTCTCAACTAAGTATTTGTAATCTAAGGATTTTTGTTATTATGCCAATCTCCCTTTTTAGGGGACTCTAAAATCCACACACCAAAATCAACAAAATGCAGCTAACACAGAAATTCCCACATGCTTGATCACAGAATAGCGCTGGTAATGGGGTATTTTTGTTGGTCCTTGGATGAAGTGAGGAAATTAAAGGCAATGAAATGAGTTTTTTCTAAATTAAATTTATTTAAATATTGGCACTTATATGTTAGATTTATATTATTTGTTTGTAAAACTATCTTATGCTGATGTTATGTTAGAATTTTAAGCAGTAAGTTTAGAATAAGACAGCAAAATTAAAAGCTGGCAATTGGCCCTAACATTTTCTGGAACTTTTACTGGTCTATTAAATTCATGAGTCTAGTAACTATTTACCTAACGCAGATAATCAATCATAAAAATGTTTCTACCTTATCAACTGCATTAGTTACTTATTGCTGATATAACAAATTACCACAAACTTAGTGGCTTACAACAACAAAAGTTTATCTTTCTGTTCTGTAGGTTAGAAATCTGACCTGGGTCTCTCTGGACTGACATCAAAAGTATTGGGATGGCTGCATTCTCCTCTGGATGCTGTAGGGGAGAAAGCCTCTCCTTGCCTTTTGCTTCGACGTGCTTCTAGAAGCCTCCTGCATTCCTTGGTTTGTAGCTCTTTCCTCCATCTGCAAAGTCACCGACAGCACACTGAGTCCTTCTCACACCACATCGTCTCACTCCCACCTCTTGCTTCGTTACATCTCCCTCTCTGACCCTTTTCTTCTGCCTCACTCTTTCGCTTTTCATGATCTTTGCGATTAAATTGGGTCCACTTGGATAATCCAGGATAACCTCCCTATTTTAAGATCAGCTGATTAGTTACCTTAATTCATCTGCAGCCTTAATTTCCCTTTGCCGTGTAACATTACATATTCATGGACTCCAGAGATTAGGATATGGACATTTTTGGGGGCGAGGGAGCATTATTCTGCCTGCCACAATAGCAAACTTAACCTAAATAACTACTGAGACAGAAGTATTGATGTGGCTTAATTATGATTATTTCCTTAGGATGAATCATGAGCGTGGAAATTTGTACATTGGATATATGCACATTGTAAAGGGTTTTGAAGCATTTTGTCAAATTGCTTTGCAAAAACCATAGCAAACTATTACATCAAATTAAAGATTAGATTCTGAGATGCATTATTATTTTGTGTGCCATTAAGGAAGAAAAATCACTGCCAATTAAACTATGACACTATTTTTTATCCCTTAGAATTTTTATTTGATAGTTATTTAAAGAATTTTCTTAAACTCGCTTGGCCTCAGGTTTTTATCATGCATCACAACAATATGAAGAGCTATGGCCAAGTTCACACAGTCACAGGCGATGCCAACTACATCAGAAGTGCTGCCTGGCTGAGAGTGATTTAAGACATTATCGATTGGACGGTACATTTTGATTTCAGAGACGTTAAAACGTGCATGTTGGAATCAATGAAATGCAATATATATAGAATCAGGAGACCCTTAGAACATGATGATTTAACATTCTTGATCCCCACTCTTTAGTAGTAACTGAGATGGTCCGTGATGGGTGGTGATTTCAGTTTTCCTGAGACACATATTGCACATTTCCCACCTGGTCACACAATGGGGAACCTCAGTTAGTGAATGAGCATGATGGGTTGTGCACTCAAGTCATATGGCCATGAATGCACCCACGCAGCAACTCACACTCTCCTTGCCATGCTATGCCTAAATTTAAGAATATGCAAAGACTTCCTGTAACCCTCATGTGTGTCAAGTCTGTGGTGGGCAGTTATGAAAAAACAGCATAAATTACCCAAGGGAAAAAGTAGTCTTTCAAAACACCTGCTTGAATAATTAAAAAATAACTACCATTTATTCAAGGCTTACTATGTGCTGGGCACTATGCTAAGGGCTCTGTCAACATTTCCCCATTTAATTGCCCACAACTCACAACCTTGCACAGAAGATATAAATGTGCCCCTTTTATAGATGAGAAAAGTGAGTCCTGGACTAGGTAAATGATATGTTCCAGGGAGAACAGCCAGGAGGGGCAGAGCTAGGTTTTGAACTCTGGTTTGTTTGACTCTAATAACTGGACTACGCTGCCTTCGAAATTAATTACATTAACTATATCTAAGCAAATAAATCTCTGCTTCCAACTTATTGAAATTACATTAAAGTTAGGGGGAATTTTTCTGTCTGTACTGTAATTCACCTTTCTTACCAGTGAGAAAGTATCTTAATGCTTATAAGTATCTCAATGCTTATAAGATACCTCAGGAAAACATACTTTATGAAAATAAATTTCAAGGGGTAACAGCACAAAATCTGGATTTATCATTTTTTCCCTAAACTGAGAATGGCTAAAATCATTTCCATTTCCCAAGGAAGTCCCTGCAACCCCCCGCTACAATTTGAAAATTATTCATTCTGCATCATGACTACACAACAATGTTTTTATATAGTTTTTGAATTAATAAAGTACTTTTTGCTAAGCATCTATTCAAAACGACTTCTTTGAAAAAGAACTCACAAATTAAAAATAATTATTATATATTGAAATATAGAGGCAACTTATATCACTGGTGTATTTCAATCTTAATATAGGTTAACACTTCTACAATCTGGAAATTTACTCTCTCATATAACAGATGGAACTGAAGTTAGGATTTTTGAAGAAATCAGAAAAAAAATAGCCTAATAATCTCTTTTTACATATCATTGGTATACAGCAATTTGAACAATCACTGATATTTACTCTTTAGTTTAGTAAATAGACATTCTTTTCTTATAGTTTCTGCACTTCACTGATTCTTAGATCCCTACCACTAAGTAGCTCTCGACCTTGGCCATATATTGGAATCACCTGGGGAAGCTTTAACAAACTACTAATGTCTGGTCTCACCCCCAGCCTTGTGATTTAATTAATCAGGAATGTGACCTATACATCAGGATTTTTAACAGCTCCTCAGTCATCACCAGATGATTCTAATGTGCAGCCCAAGTTGAGAACCACTAACATAAACGGTTAGATAATAAAAAACACATCTTTTGAGTTTGAGGAAGGAGGCTGCTTCTAATGGCTTAACAGTGATAATTTTGAATCAGCCACAGATTTCCATGTATATATCTTTTCCTAACAGCATAGATAATGGAGACATAGTTATGTTGCTAAATACTCTAGGCATTTCATGGACCAAGAAACATAACCAGATTATTATCTCATTGTAACTCTCCTCCTAAAATTATCTTATTTGTTTCTGGAATTCTGTTACAAATTTGTGTTTAGATCATGGTGCCAGAAAATTCAATGGTACTACTGTCTTGGGGGTGGGGAGTGGGAGTGTCTAGTCATAAGGTTTAAAATTTATAACTTACCATCTTGGGTAGTAATCCTGGCCAAGTTTCTTAAAAGATAATTTGACACACTAATAAAATTTCTGCCAGAATAATCTTTTGCAGAGCCAAAGTAACTTTAGGTATGATAAACTGGCCCCAGTGCATGAATTTATGAAACGAACAATTATAACAGGCTATCTGTACTTCTGATACTGCTGTTTTCTCTAAAAACACACATAGAAGAAAGCAAGATTTTGTATAGCAAGTGGTAGAGATGGAACTAGGCCCTAAATAATAATAATTTCTATTCATACAGAATTTTTAAAATTTTTCTTAAAGGTTCTTCACAATAAAGTTCTTTATTTGGTTGCTATGGTGATTTGAAGTCACCTCAATTCTTGGTAATGTTCTATCTTAAATAAATGTTTTTACAGCTCAAGCAGTGTACTAACAATGTAACTTAAAAGAAAATTCATGATTGGTTGATGAGAAGCTATCATGATACTGTCAAAAAGGATAAGGTAAGTCATTATGATGTTTATATCTGGCATTATTGCTGTTTCTAATTAGCATATTTACCTCTGGTTCAGACTCTATATCATTATACATCAATACTCCACTTTACATAGCTCCTCAGCGTTATGTCTTCTAAATAGACAATTGGCAACCGCAATAGCAAACACTCCTAAGAGGAAAATATGACCTCTTAAGAGGAAAGTGTCATCTACTGGGACTTGATGTCAGCAAATGAATATTCATTCAAATAAACATCTGTTACTTCCACAAGCCACTACAGTAAATCAGTTTTAAGAAGCTATACAGCGATGACTATCACATCACCTTCCGCCACCCCAAATCAATCTCTTTAAAATGGGATCCTTCTTCTTTGGATTTTAAATCACATATACTACCTTAGAACACATTATATCTGCTTAGCTTAGGCAAAATAGAAGCTATATGCTCCTGATATCAGTTTTTACTTATTCCATATTTGCAACACCTAACTGATATGGTTTATCAAGCTAGATGGTTGTGAATGCTGCAATATTGATCCTTATTTTCAGTCTTTAACAAACAAATGTTTGTTCTTGTATTAAACCGACTAAATGCGCATGTATGCAAGTATGTATATATATTTGTACTGTTATACCAATTAGACTAAGAATACTCAGATTAAGTTTTTGATCCACGTGCTATTTGTACCAGACTAGGCACAAATTGCCTGGTGATGGTGAGAATTTTCTCTAGACAATTCCTGTAAATGACTTGCTATTGTTTTTACGTATTCACATACTTAAAGGTACAAATATAATTTATCCTTGTTTTCGTGTTCTTTTCAGAAATCCAGAAATTTCAGCATTTTATAAACTTCATCAATATCAGGCACAAATGAACTCTTGCTCCTATTATAAAGTGAAGAGTCTAATCAATGTTAAAATGTTAAATCTAAATTTGCAGATATTTCTAAAATTTAAAAGAAAATAAATTTCAACATGAAATGGTATGTATTTAAGATCTAGCTATCTTTTCTAACATTGAAATGATGGAATACTAAGATTTATTTTCATAATCTCTTACTTTTTAAGGGTTAGTCCACTTTAGGAGACTTTTCTTCTAAGTCATTGACCTACATGTACCATGCTAATAAGTAACAATTTTGAAATAACTTCAGTTGTTTTCTTTTAATGGAAGTGCAGAGAGAGAGTGGGATAATATAGACATTTGATTTAATAAATACAATAATTTGAAATTTAGGTCAACATATAACAGGCTACAAGCGATAGTAGAGAAAAGGGACAAAGGAAGAGAACGGCAGAAAGAAGAATGAACTAGAGAGAGATTGGCAGAAGAAAAATTGCCCAGAGGGACCACAAATCATTTCTGATTTTTACAGTGCTTCCTTCCGTGTCTCTTTCTCATTGGCAAGCCTCTGTCAATCCTACCATCCAAAGATTGTCCCAAAGCAACCCTCTTGGGACACCAAAAACCAAAGCACTTCCCCATTCTTCACCGGTTGTCAACATCTCCAGCCTGTCTTAGAGGTCCCAATTCTTTCCCTTCTGACTATGGGGCCAGTGATGCCACTAGTCCTTCCCCTCCCTCCCATCCCCTTACCTGGAATGCCACTTATTTATTTAGAATTGGCATAGTATAGTAGTCAATAGCTTGGGTTTCCCAGCCCAAGTCCATCATTTACCAGTCATGTGACCACGGGCAAGTTGCTTATCTTTCTGTGCCTTAGTTTCCTCATCCATAACATTAATATATAATAATAGTACCTGCCTCACTGGGGCTACTGAGAGTATGAAATGAGTCAATGTATACAAAATACAGCATAAAAGACAATAAGTGTTACAGAAGTGTTTGCTATTATTCAACAAATATTTATTGAGTTCCAACTAGGTGACAGGCACTGGGGATACAGTGGTGATGGCAGGGAGTGGGTGAGAGACCAATATCTGAAGTATCCTTGCTGGAAGGTTGAACTCTGAACTCTACTCTCCTAAAAAAATCAAATAAAAATAACTTGCTACAATGCAAAAAATAATTCAACGGCTGTTTTTTTAACCACATAATTATCCTTAGATAGAACTTGTTTTCCATCTACTCAACCAGTGCCTACTTCTTCAGCGCCTGCTCCATGTGTGTGTTTTGAAGGACATGTCATCTACATTCAAAAATACAGTTTTCTCACTTGTTGAATAGGTTCTCAATATTTGCTTGTTGAATAAGCATGTAAATCCCTCTTTTACATCCTCTGGCTTCTCCTCTAATGTATTTGAAGGCAGTAAAAGCACATTTCTAAGGGGCTGTGTATTACGATAAAGAGGAGGTGAATGAAATTTTGCCATCGTTTTGTAGGGAGGAAACTCCTGTTCTTGGACTTGAAGCCGTCCCTCTTAAATCATCTTGCTAGATTATAAACCCTTAAGAGCAGAGATGGTATCATATCTTGTTTGGTACATATCTTCTAGCACTGTGCTTTACCCTTTAAAAGGCATTTGTTACATTTGTTAAAGGAGTAAATAAAGTCTCAGATATGCACACAATTGTATTTCTTAAGTTCAGTTTTGTGTGCATTTTTGTGTGTGTGGCAAAAATGGCCATAGATAAGTTGTGGACCTTCTTTTGTTTTTCGCTGAGGAAGATTAGCCCTGAGCTAATATCTTTCTCTATTTTGTGGGTGGGTTGCTGCCACAGCATGGCTGATGAGTGGTGTAGGTCTATGCCCAGGGTTCCAAACCCACAGGCCTGGGCTGCTGAAGTGGAGTGCACTGAACTTAACCACTACGCCATGGGGTTGGCCCCAGTTGTGGATCTTTTTTTAAAAGAAATTTTTCTAGGGACAAGAAAAAAAAAAGTTTAGAATTAACCTGACTGGGAAGTGAAAAATCTCACCTGATGTAAACAACCTTATTAAAAATGACATTGTTTTCTTGACAAAATTCCAAACAACTAGAATTACTGGTATGTTGTTTCCTGCTTAATTGACAGATGGTTTGAATGCATATATACTTATAGAGCCAAAATAACTGGGGGTCGGGTGCGGTAGGATGGAGGTGGAGTGGAGTGGCTGGGTATGGTAGCCCTTATATAGAAAAGACATTTGAATTTTTAAAAGCCAAAATGAATTTTAACAGTTAATCAAGTTGTGAGGATACATATGCCTTAAATCACTGCTGGCATAAGTCTTGCCATTAAGCAATGTTAGTGTTTAAAAAAGCACTTCCAGCCATGTTAGTTAATTCAGTTTGTTGAACAGCACGTCCTTATACAATAGCATAAATCACAGAGATTCCAGAATTGGAAAGAACCTCCAGACTCTTTCATTTTGCTGATGAGGAAACTGGCATCCAGAAGGCTGCAGCAATGTAATCAGAACTAGAATTCAAGATGCCAGGTTTCTGAGTCAATAACCACGATGTTCTGATTAAGAGCTAGAGAAAGTTGGACCAAACATGTAACAGTTTTATTTTTCCATCAGTCCTTTTAAACACTTCTGCCAATGAGTCTGAGATTGATTGAGGTTGACTGATTTTAACCTTAATTGCTAGCACGCAGCTTTATAGAACACATAACTTGATTTCTCCTATGTAGACATTTTATAAAGCAGGTTAGAAACATTTTGCTGCCCCATTGTATTTTTAGAAAAGAGTATGAGTCAATATTCACTTTCTGACCACGATTCTATAAGAAGTTGGTGAGAAAATGTGGTCATTGTTCTCCTGATGTATTTCAGAGGTTAGGGTCACATACCAAACACCCTTAATTTATTTGAATGTATGAACTTATTGTCCTTTAATTTCTCTAAAAGCTTCTGGACTCCTATGTTTGGCCTGTGCTACTTTTCATGAAAATCAGGTCCATAAATATATTAGGCAGTGTAAAAAGATTATGTTTCTCGTTGTTGTTATTCTATAACATTCCCTTCAACGGACTTTGAATGTGAAGATAATTTGGCCATCCATTCATTCAGGAATTATTTACTAAATATTATATGCCAGGCACTGTATTAGGCACAAAAAACAGATACGAGGCCGGCCCAGTGGTTAAAATTCACACGGTCTGCTGTGGTGGCCCAGGGTTCACTGGTTCGGATCCTATGCACCGCTTGTCAAGCCATGCTGTGGCAGGCATCCCACATATAAAAAAAAAAAGTAGAGGAAGATGGGCACAGATGTTAGCTCAGGGCCAGTCTTCCTTAGCAAAAAAGAGGAAGATTGGTGGCAGACGCTAGCTCAGGGCTAATCTTCCTCAAAAAACCCCCCAAAAAATAGACATGGTCCCAGCCCTCATTCTAGTAGAGGGAGAAAAATATTAAAGAAATAATCACACCAATAAATATTTACTTACAAACTGTGATAAGTATTATATAATATATACAGTGTAATATGAGCGATAACCACAGGACTGCCAAATTTATATCAACATAGAGAAGATCTTTCTCATGCTCATGAACAAGGGTGAGAAAAGACTGTTACACTTAAAAGAACTTTCTGATGACATCCTCTTGACATCTCTACAGGAGCTGGTGACTTGGGAAACTGGATTATATTCCCTGGTGGATATAACAGTATATGGAATTGGGACAGAATTCCAAATTTCTGCCTCTAGTTCTGTCAAGAGCTACCATTAAGACTTTAGAGAAGTCATTTAGTGTTTCTGAGACTCAATTTCCTTGGTCAAAAAAGTCTCGCACTTCAATATCCTTTTCTTGGATTATAATTACTGGTAATAAATGGTCATTTCCTTATGAGTCCAAAATGGATATGCTACTTACCTCCTCCACACACTGAGCATATATTCTTATTGAAAATTATTTATCACTTTTTTAAATTTCACATCACTCTGTGATGTTTACTTTATCTGAGTTATTTTGGGATATTATAATCCATGGAAGTTAAAGCCATATGCACTCTGACATTTTCTGAGGCATACCTTTGAGTTTTTATAAATTTTGACAAAACTCTACAATTTTGACCTGAAAAAAACTAAAGTATAACTCTCAACCTATTTAATTAATATCCCCATTTTACAAAATATTGTTTTACTTCTTTAGTTATAAAGACATTCAACTAAAATGTCAAGTTGTTTATCATGTCAAATTAAACTACTTTCTCTTCAGCCCCAAGTTAAAGCATATTGTTTCTTATTGAATCTCTTCCAATTAGATAACCACTTGCGCAATACAAAAAAGGTGGCCAGAATCACCAGGAAACAGGCCCTTAACGTTACCAAAATGATTGTTTGCATATTTTTCTAAATCTCTTTTACACATTTTCCAGACAATCATATTGTGCATACAATTTTGTCTGCTGAAACAGAAAGCATACTTAACCTGATTTTATGTATGAGATACTCTAAAACACCTTGGAAAAATTTGTGACATAAAGTTAAGTAAAAACATCAGTTAAAAAGACAATGCACAATATCTTTTGTTAGTCCTATTAACTAAGCAAGGCATGAGCTGATCTCATAGAAAAGGATTTATCTTGAGGAGGAACTGATGGGAAAAATGATAGTTATAATACTCACCATTTTATATTCACGTATATTCCCTTGAGTCAATAGACCATAATTTACTAAAGCATAGCCTTTATGTTGGACAGTTTGAGTGGTTTCCATTTTTATATAGTATAAATTATACTGGGATAAACATTGTCAGGCATATGGCATTTTTTAATATTTTGGATTATTTCCTTAGGATAGATTCCCAGAAGTAGAATTAGTAGGTTAAAGGGTATGAACATTTTTATGACTCTTGAAACACATTGCCAAATTGCTTTCCAAAAAAAGGTTACATCAATTTACAATGCCACCAGCAATATAGGAAAGTAGCCTTCTCATAATATTCTCACAGGTATTTGGCATCATACAGTTTTTAGATTTGCAAATTTTGTGAACAAGAATGTAGTCCCTCATTTTAATATACATTTCTTAGATTTTTTTAAGGCAACATACAGTTTAATAACCTCGAATTTCTAACATGTCCTTTAACTGGCTATGACAATTTGACATTTTTATAAGTCTATACAGAATTATATGTGATATACATTAATCCCTTTTCATAGCACAAACTGTTTTGTCTATTTTGTTCTTTCAACTTGGTGCCTGTGTGTTTATGTGTGTCGGGAAGCAAACTGAGCATTCCATTTTTGTACCTAGTCAAACACATGTTTTCTTTTGTGTTTCTTTTTCCTGTTTTTTCTTTTTCTATGCTTTTTTTTTTTTTTAAAGATTTTATTTTTTCCTTTTTCTCCCCAAAGCCCTCCGGTACATAGTTGTGTATTCTTCGTTGTGGGTCCTTCTAGTTGTGGCATGTGGGACGCTGCCTCAGCGTGGTTTGATGAGCAGTGCCATGTCCACGCCCAGGATTCGAACTAACGAAACACTGGGCCGCCTGCAGCGGAGCGCGCGAACTTAACCACTCGGCCACGGGGCCAGCCCCCTCTTTTTCTATGCTTTTTAGCATAGCATATCATAACTCCTCTCTATCTACATTAAGTACTCAAATTATTCTAATTTCCCTAAGGAGTGACTTTTTAAAAACTTAACTCTTGAATTCATCTGTAATTTACGTTGACGTATGATATAAGGCATGGTTGTAAGTGATCTTTTTCCATATTGGTAACTAGTTACCTCAATATCATTCACTGAATAATCCTTCGTTTCTCTGTGGTTTAGGTGAAATCTTATTTGTTATATATTAAATCATCTAATTCTTGGTTAGTTCTGTGATCTATCTGTTCTTGAGCCAGAGCTTATTAGAGTTCCCTCACAAGGCTTCTTAAGGATTTAAAAAGCGGTCTTGTCTATTTTTTTATATCAATCTTAAAATTTTAACAAATTCTAAAAGAGTCTGCTTGATTTTCATCACTTCTTTTACTTTATAAAATAACAATTTAAAAAACTGTTAAAATAGTATTTATTTTCACCAAATGAACACCTCATCTTTTTTTCTCATTATAAAAGGGGAATTTGCTTATTAAAAAAAATTAGAAAAATACTAAACATAGAAAGAAGGAAAAAGGTTATTCGTAGGTACTCTAAAACATAAACATAGTTAACCTGTTAGAGCATATTCCTTTTGGATACTTTTGTCTTGCTAGTTGTAAAGATATGGTGCCTATTCATTTGACAGACATTTTCTGAGCACTTACTTTGTGTGAGAAACCTTGCTAGGTATTGAGCCAGGCTCTGACTTCATAAAATAGACAAATCTTGCCCTCATTAACATTTTATCATAATCTGTTTTTGTATTTTTGCATACTCCTCACATGTATTATTTTAATAACTGAAAATTTCACTGTGTCCGTGAATTAGTTTGTATAATTATTTTCCTATAGTTGGACATTTCCAATTTTTCAATGTTATTTTCCTACATTTAGAATGTTTCCTTAAAATACATTTCTTGAAATGGAGAAATTTGGTTAAAGGGTATGAACACATTTAAGGCTCTTCACACAAACTTCCAAATTGCTTTTCAAAGGGTTAGTACCAAGTTTCACTGCCACTGGAAATGGACAAAGGGAATTTTTATTTTTTTACAAATTTGCCAGCAATGATTATCATCACTAAAAATTGTTTATGTTGTTTCGATAGGTATCTCATTTTAATTTTTCTTTTTTGATGGCTAGCAAGGTTGAGGGTTTTTTTAATTTATTATTTTTATTTTTGCTTTTTGTGAGGAAGAGTGGCCCTGAGCTAACATCCGTTGCCAATCCTCCTCTTTTTTTGCTTGATGAAGATTAGCCCTGAGCTAACATCTGTGCCAGTCTTCCTCTATTTTGTATGTGGGTCGCCGCCATAGCGTGGCTGACAAGTGGAGTTGGTCTGCACCTGGGATCTGAACCCACGAACCCGGGCAGCCAAAGCAGAGCACGTGGAACGTTAACCACTCTGCCATGGGGCAGGCCTCTGAGTTTTTAAAATAAGGTTAGATAAATGTATTTATTTAAAATTTTTCTGTTCATGCCTTTTGCCCTATTAAGGTGCTTCTGTTTTCATTTCATGTCTATGAGCTCTTTCTGGCACTTACACTTCCTCAGAATTATTTCAAAGGAGAAAAGCAGGAAATGATCACTGAGTTTTGTACTCTGAAGTCCATGAAGCCAAGTGGAGGCTTATGCACCATTCCATTCCTAGGGCCCCGCCCAGCGTCTGGCATGTGCAGGTTTTCCACACATGACAAAATGGAAGAACTCAAAGATGTCAAGCAGTGCTTTGGACTCTGGGAGTCCAAAGACAATGAGACTAACAATGGCAAACACGGCTTCCTAAACTAAGCCTGGGCCAAGACATGACTTCCTAGTAAACCAATCCAATTTTTATGGGTAGAAAGAGAAAATTTTATAGCCAAAGGACAAAAGAATACAAGTAACTGGGTAGCTTCTGAAACAGCCTGGAAAAAAGAAAGGGGTAAAATGAAAGGATATTGAGAAAAGCTATTGAGTAGAAGGAAACAAACAAAAGCACTCTGAAATCAACAAAACAAATTAATAAGTATTTACATAGGTTACGTGCGAGGTATGTTGCTGGCCGGGGTGGGTGATTAAAAAAAGATCTGTAGCCTCACAATAGCTTATACAATCACTCAATTCAGAAACTTCTTAGGCAATTCAAATGATATATTCCTGTAGAATTCTTGGTTACACACACATATACTTAGGTACATATATAACACTGAGACCCATTGACAGGCTCAGGAGAAAGCATCTCCCAAACTAGGAAGTCTAAAGGATTCTGGGGCCTGCCTTGTCTGCCCTTATAATGACAGGTCCCTTTTGGTCACAACATTTTGGGGAAAAGTGGAGAGGATGCAATGTGGCAATATCTGTTGCAACTGGATTTACTATCTTTCCTCTTACTCTGCCTCTCTCAGGGATGTGAGTGAGAAGCTGGCAGGACGCCATACTAGCAAAACAAAAAGAGGAGCCCGAGAGGGAACCATCTTCTTGTGGTAGTTGGTGCCTGCTTTTTGGTACTATTTTGAGGGGTCATATGAGACAATTTTTTATTACATATTTTATGGAGTAATTTGCATGAGGTCAATTTTGTGTGCCCTCAGGAGTGCCTATAAAACATGGTCCCTAATTTCAAGGGTAGACATGGCAGAAACAAGAGAGAGAAAATACTGACAAAACACAGTGTCCTGTGAGGAAGAACTTCATGTTAGAAAACAATTCATAATTTACAAGTTGCTTCTGGTCAAGATGGTGATGTCACGTTACCTTGGAGGAGAGTTGTGAGCTGAGAGAGTCACCTGAATGACCCCTTTAGTCAAGTGAACAAAGGCAGCTGGGTACCTAATATTGTGAGGGCAGCCACTACTCTCCCTAACCTTATGGAGCTATGCATTCTCTCTACGGTGACTTTAACAATATGGTAAGTACTATTTATTGCACACCTGTTATATCCCAGCTACTTTGCAAAGAGCATCTTCTATATTATCACCTGTTGATCCTGATACCGAACCTCTTAATCTCAAGTTGGTGTGCTGGATGTGCAGCAAGCCAAACACTGAGACATCAGTTGTTGCAGATGGAGAAAGGCCCCATTCTACTTGGCCAAGATAGAAGGTGGGAGCACTGGTTTGCTCAACTCCACCTTAACCAGAGCAAAAAGTAGGAGGGTTTTAGAGAGCTAAGGGGCTTGACAGGAGGAGGTGGAAACAAAGGGGTCACCCCACTCTCCCATACGCCCTCAGGGCAACCTGCACCTTGGCTGCTGGGGGCTGGCCGTTGGGTGATCTCAATCTCCCCAAAGGCATTCTCTTTCTCCAGCAAAACAAACTCACAAATCCTTGAGACCCAAGTCACCCCTCAAATTAAGCAAGAAAACAGCACATTGGCCAAATTCATCTACGTCATGCTGGGAACAAGGTCAAAAGGCAATCATGAGTATCTACAGTAACCCTCAGGTACCTGGCTTCCATCCCTCCAGGCCAATTTCATTGTTACTTTTTTGACCTACACCCTATGACACCCTATAACCCCAAGCTGAATTAATAATTCCATTGTTAACTATTGGTAATTAATAATGCTCTACTCATCTGTTCACTCCTTTAATGCAGCATTTCTCATTCTGTAGCCCACATTTCTGGCTGTCCCACTGCCTGTTGAGTTCAGTAAGAGCAGCACGTATGGTTTACTCCAATTTCCCAGCATGTGGTAGTTCCCAAGTATTCTCTTGAGTCAATGTTGAGTGGAATTCCATGACTTCAAACTCATCAAAGAATCATGCAGTTTTTGAGCAAGAGAGGGACTTAGAATCATCTTCTTTTACATATAAGAAAAATTAAGTTGGAACAAGTAACTTGTCCGAGGTCATACAAACTTAGCAAAATGAGGTTTAGAATCCAGTTCCCTTGCTTTTCAGCGCAATATTGTTGCTTCTAAAGAAGATGCTCCGAAAACACACCTAAATGTCTAGCTCCCAATCTCCTGGTCCCACCCAAATCCTATCAGCAATTGGCCTTTGGGCCTTCAGGCTATTTCTGTGATATTAAATTTCCTCAAAGAAAGCACTTTTATTTATAGCTTTCCTTTCACAGCTCCCCATTCCAAACAAAGCAAAGTCCAAACTCCAAATTGGCTGGCTTCCGCTGTAGCATCACAGTATAAAAGTTGGGGGGGGGGGGATCTTCTGTCTATATTTTCACTAACAAGCTCTTTCCACAAGGACCCTTTGATTCCACCCAATCCAAATGCCTGTCAACACACACACCATGCTCTTACTTCACCATTTCTTGAGACACACTCTTCCTTCAGACTGGAGTATCCTTCCTCCTTATCGACCTGGTGAACTTTAATGATCTGTCCCCTTGTGGACTGAGATCTTGTAGCAGAGAACTGAGAGACCCGGCTTTCGTCACACAGTAAGAGAATGAGTGAATTTTGTGTGCCCAGCACCTAGCAGCAAAGCCCTCAGCAGAGTTCACCAAATGACCCTGTCTTTGGAAAAGTACAGAAACTAACTTACTCTGCAGAGTTGTAAGCACCCCTTTACCAAAACTTTTCTATTTGGAGGAGAAATACGTAAAGATGCTGGCTCTCTGTCTTCTTTTCCCCTTTAACTCTAGTCCATGTTATGACTCTGCCATTCTCACTCCCTCTGTGAACTCCACATTCTCCCAGCACTCCTGTCCCTGGACACTTATGGGAGAGGAATCCACAAATTCCTTCGGGGCTCCATCACGGTAGCAAGTTCTCAGTAGCTGGAAGTCTGAGCTGAAACCAGGAAGTTTTTCTACTTCTGGCTACTTTGTGCCTGAGGCAAAAACTGCAGAGTCCACGTGGAGGTTGCAAGAGAGGACAGAACAACAGTAACCTTCACTTCCCCACCTGAAGCTTTCCCAGGTGGACATCCTGACCCAGGATCACTCACGGCTTCTCTTTCTAGAACTGGCGACTCTTATGCATGTCAGAATAGCCCCGCAGGAAAGAGTCAGGTTTGAACCCCTCTAACTCCCCTCCTTCACTTTAAAAAATCTTGCGCGGGACATTTAAAAAATTATTTTCGATTTTTAAGTTTTCAAAGCATCCGAAGGACTGTCCCCTTTGGCAGGCTGAGGGCCAAAGACAAGCAGAGGCTGGTCCCCTAGTCTCGAAATCCTTTTACCTTCCTCGATGCCCCAACCCCATCTTGCCCCTTCAGCTCACAGGAGGAGCGAGGGGCAGCCCTCCTCCGCCTGGGTGCCTGGCCTCGTCAACGACACCCATTGGTCTCCAGCCTTCCAGGGCTGCAGGGGACTCCCGACCACGCGCCCAGGGCCCTTGCCCGGGCGTGGGGGCCCCGGGGTCCCCCGCCGGCCCCAGCGCAGGCAGAGAGGAGGCGGCCAGTTCTGGGGACGCCCCGACCCCAGCCTGGAGGGCGGGTAGCCCAGTGGGCAGCCTCGCTCGGAGGCGGGCTCAGGCCGGAAGCCACCCCGCGGCACAGCGGCCCCGCGAGACGTCGCCCGCGCCCTCGCCCTCTCCGGCACCGGCTCCGCGGCCACGGCCGGCAGGGGCCAGCCCGCCGGGTCCCCGCCGCGCTCTTTGTCCTGGCCGCGCGCGGGCGGACGCGTGCGCCCCCCGGGTGAAGGGAGGCGCGGAGAGCGCGCGCGGGGGCGCGCGGGAGCCGCTCGTGCCCGCCGGCCGCCGGCCGCGCGCCCCTCCGCCAGGCAGGCAGCGAGCACGCGCGCCGCCGCCGCGCCGGCCCCTCCCCCGCGCTCGCCTCGGAACTTGCTGACTGCGCGGCCGGGAGGAGCCGAGCGGGTGGCGGCGGCGGGAGGCCACAGCGCGCGGGGGGCTCCCGCGTCCCCTCCGCCTCGCCGGGAGCTCGCGCCCTCGCCCCGCGGAGCTCCCACCCCCCTCGCCTCCGAAGGCGCTGGGCGGCGCCACCCTCCGGCCGGAGCCCGGCACTGCACAGCCCCCTCCGACTTTCAATGTTCCACACTCCCCGGCCAGAGCCTCCTCGGCTTCTTTTTTTCCCTCCCCCCCCTTTCCCCCCCCCAGCTGCCTCCATTTCCTTAAGGAAGGGGTTTTTGCTCTCGCCCTCCCCCACACCGTAGCGGCGCGCGAGCGGGCCGGCGGGCGGCCGAGGTAAGCGGCGGGGCCGGGGGCCGCGTGGGGGGCGGCGGGGCGGCGGCGGCGGTGGGGGAGGGGGCGGGGGCGGGCAGCTTTGTTCGCGCCGGGCGCCCGCGCCGCCGGGGTCCGCGAGGCGCGCCGGGCCGGCCGGCGGCTCGCATCACTTGGCGCCCGGCGCGGCGAGCGCTGCCGCGGCCCCGCGCGGCCCTCCCCACAAAGGGCCGCGGAGCTGCGTGGCCGCCGCCGCCGGCCGCGGCTCGCCTCCGCGGCGCGGAAATTTGTTGCACTTCTTGGGGCTTTGTTTGTTTGTTTGTTTTCCCTCGGCTTGGCTTTTTCGTGCTTCTGGACAAAATGTCGGTCCGTGATGTAAAAATTGCGCGAGGACCCCTGATGGCATTGGGAGCTTTGCAGAAGGTGCAGTTTGCATTGGGCTTTTCCCAGGGTGGCAGCTCGGGCTTGGCCGGATGGATCTTCGCTGCTGGCCGTGGAAACGGCTGGAGCAGCTTGTTAGTTGATTTTTAAATTGCTAAGTGTTGTATTTAAAGGCTTACATGCACAGAGGAGGAATCGCCGCCTTAAATAAGCATATGGGCGATTAACAGGGTATGTTTTCCTCTCGGAAAGGGAATTTGGTAGCTTTGACCAATGGTAGTGTGTAAATATTTAGACGTTATTAGTGACTTTTTAACATTTTTCAGCGAGATCTGTTATTTACAGCGTGTCATATGTTATTAATGCTCGTTGCCTAAGTTCCCTGGCAAATCTGTTTCATGCCTTCTGAGAAAGTAGACAATTGATAGATTGTCCAAGGGATGGAAAAAAATGTGAGTGGGTTTTCTAACTTGAGTTCGGTGAATCCCTGGACGCTGGCGTTGTGGGACACATCACCTCCCTTGTAACCTTGCTGTACGATGAAATACGTGTGAACACTTCTGAAACGTTTTCATTACAATAAGATTTTACGTGAATATTAAGAGAACGCTGTGGGTTTATTTCTTAGGCTTAACATTTCCCTTCTTTCCCCTTTTTCTCTCTCAAAGTTTTTCAAGAAATAACTTCACCAAGATGTCCAGTGATAGGCAGAGGTCCGATGATGAGAGCCCCAGCACCAGCAGTGGTAGTTCAGATGCGGACCAGCGAGACCCAGCCGCTCCAGAGCCTGAGGAACAAGAAGAAAGAAAACCTTCTGCCACCCAGCAGAAGAAAAACACCAAACTCTCTAGCAAAACCACTGCTAAGTTATCCACTAGTGCTAAAAGGTAATGTGTAAAACGAGGAGTAAGCACGTTGTCAGGTTGTCTTCCAAATGATTGGGCAATTTTGTTGGTTTTACATCATTAGCAGTGGTTCAAAAATGTTTGCTTCATGATCAATTTTATTGGTACTCGAATGAACTGTTGTTCTTTGGGTGGTATATAAGCTGCCTTCCTAGGGAATTATACTTTTAAGCAAACTTATTCTGTACTTTGGTAACTTTGGTAAGAGTGTCCTTGAGTAGAGGCTGGACTATACATTCTGACAGATGGTTTAAAGAGTTGGCAAGGAAAACCTGATGAACCCAAATTAGCTGGTGCATTGAGGGTGTTTCCTTTTTATGAGTCATTCTCTTCTTCATTGAAATTGACACTTCTAGAGATCAGCAGCACCTCTCTTCGTGTAATTTAATGATCAGAAATGATCATGTTCTCTAGAAAATTTGTAAATTCGAGGCCTTGGCTATATTTGAAGCAGGTTTCAAAATTGGGCTCCAAATTGGCTTTCAGTTTTACAAATGTGACTTTAAGCCATGCATCCTAGGTATTACTTTTTGTAGTTAAATTATGGTTACTCCTCTGTGTACGTGTGAGGGCAAATAAAACTGAAAAGTAGGCATTTACAATTTTAGGTGGTACTTGCCCATTGAAAACTTTTCTTGTCCTCGTGCCTCTTCACTCTCAAACATGTGGATATGCCTGACACATCAATACTCAGCAGCAGGAGAAACATTTTGTTGGCTATAAGTGAAAGATCATTTGTTTCCTGTTGATTTATATCATCTGTGGTGGTAAATAAAAGATTCAATCAATGGGACTCCGTCAGTGGTAGTAATAGTGGAATATCCGTGAGTTCTAGTAATCATACATTAACTGTATCTACAGCATTAGCCAATATTGACATTTTGTTGATTTTTATTGCTCACAACCAGAGGAAAAAGAAAATATAAAAAGTGATGAAATGTTGGCGTTCTGTAGTGATTGAGAAATACTCCTGTTTTTCTATAGATTTCCACCGCTAATGTATCAATAACCAAGTATTAATGACTTGAGAATATTTTATTAAATAACAGCCGTCTTTGAAGTAATTTAAAATCCTCTCAATTTGTTGTAAGCTTGTTGAGGAACATATTAGACACATCTTCAGTTTTGAAAGCATTTTAAATTTGAATAAAATCCGAGAACTGCTTTTTTTCCTCTTAACTCAAGGCTATATAATGTATCTTATTATCTCCTTTCCACCCAAGTTTATTAAATTTAAGTGCTGTACTTAAGATCAGGGAAAACAGATATGGTTAAATAAGAATGCCAGAGTTCTTTGGAAGTTTTTCACTGGTAGAGATATTTGTAAAATTTTAAACTTGTTTTGGACAGATAAAGTGTTGTCAGAAGTATCAGTGAGCTCTTGCGGTAGCTTGTTAATTCTTAGCTCTGGAAAAGTGACTTGAAGTCATGGTCAAATACTCTGGTAGTGCTTTCCCTCCTCCCTTCTTGTCTCATTTGCATATAAGCTTGAAAAGAGAATTTCTTTGCTAAAAAGTGTTTTCAAATAGATTGTATATCCTTTACTGAGTGCTGGTGGAGGACTATTTCTCAAATCAGGTGTAAATGTCTTACTTATTTACAGTAGCAAGTGAGAAAAAAAGCTGCAAAGTTTCTGTTAAGGGATTTGGGTTATGCCTCTGAGAACAAAGAGGAAGCAGCCATGTTAGCATTACTGAAGGCACAGGCAGCCTTGCATTTAACTGCATGGTGGTAGAGGGCAGTGTAATTCCCCGGTTGTTCTGTAGACTATCTCAAATCCTTTTTGTCTGTTCTCATTTCACTAACAGAATTCAGAAGGAGCTAGCTGAAATAACCCTGGATCCTCCTCCTAACTGCAGGTAAGGAACAAATTTCATTGTTTTAATTTCAAATTGTGGAAAATTATCAAGAGATTGATGTATCATCTTTGGATATGTGTGTTGCAGAAGAGGCGACATTTGCTGCTTTTTGGCTTTGCACGTGGATTAAAAATTGTCTAAGATGAATTAAATAAATTTGGGAGAAAAAATACTTTTTAGCATTTATCATACATTGTGGACTTATGAGTGTTCTGATTTTGTGTTTCTTAGGTCGTATGAATGGTGCTGATTTTTTTTCTGTTGTAATATTTCCGTAGATGTGTTTATTCAGAAGTATATTGCAGAAACTTCTAAAATTTTGCTAAGCTTTAAAGTTACTGCTTGTGTGCAATCTGAACTGACCTTCCAAATTTAGAAATTGCTGAATGTGGTGTTACAAAATGTAAATGCAGTAAACAGGAGTATGGTTGTTTGCTTGATTTATTCAGTCACTTGCCTTAAGGACAAATTTTATGTGCTAAGCTAATGGTTTTAGTTGTTTTCTGGAGAATGCATTGTTGGAATTATTTACATTTTAATCAGATGTCCTAATTACTTGGAAAAATTCTTAGTAATTTTATTACTGGAAATATATATATGAAAAGCAGTAGATGAATTGGAATTTGTTGGAAGAATTCATTTCAGTGACACTCATGTAGAATAATTTAAGATTGTTGGTTGGTATAAAATGTGTTATAAGTAACCGGTTGATGATTTATTCCCTGAAATATGTTTTTTCAATTCATCTGACTTAGTGCTCTGTTTTTCAACAGTGACTTTTGGCTTCTAGAATTCATCAAACTTAGCAAAAGTCTTATAGATAATTTGGGTAGAGATGTGTGCTCAAGAAAGAGAAAGGCTGCTAGAAATAAGTCAGTGTTAGGTTTGATATGAAATTGTTTTCTTGTTTTAACTTGTATTTTTGGTACAAGTTGTGTTCACTTGTGATGAACAGACCTATCTCTGAATTCTACTTGAGCTATAATAGGGTATAATCCAATTGCTTCTTATTGTGTGTGTTAACCAGATCCTCAGATAAGGTGATCTCATCCTGATTTATCCAGTGAATTAACAGTTTTGCTCATATTTGTAATCAGCCATTTCAGTTCAAAAAGGAAACATGAATGTAAACTAGTTTTAATCAGATAGTGGTATGTCAGATCTCACAGTATTACTTAAGAGCTGCACTGTCCAGTAATGTAATAACGTAGCCACCAGCCACTTGTGGCTATTGGCCATTTCAGTTGTAGTACAAGATGAGATGTGCTCTAATTGTAAAATACACATCAGATTTTGAACACTTAGTACAAAGAAAAGTATGTAACATATCTTATTGATTTTTTAAAAAAAATACGTGGAAATGATAATATTTTGGATATGTTGGGTTACATAAAATATGTTTTAAGATTAATTTTATTTTTTTACCATTTTAATTGTGGTTATTAGAAAATTTAAGATTACATATGTGACTTGTGTTGTATTTCAATTGAACAGCACTGCTTTGGAGAATAAAGTATTTCCTTCCAGGCTTCTAAATGGTGTGTCAAATCTGTAGCCGTTTAGGGAGGTGAAGTTAAATTTGTTCTCTGAAAGAATTACTTAACTTGCAGAGTGTATTCTGATATTTCCCATTATAAAAGATGTGAAGATCTATCAATTCAAAACTCTTATCAAGTTTTAAAATTGCATGTAAGGTCAAACATTTTTAAAGGTTTCTGTTGATTTTCTGCAAATGGCGCAAACTAGTATATGCGCATAAATCTAGAGCCCAGTGGACCTGTGTGAATGCCCTTAGAGCGATAGCTCAGTGCTGCTGCTGCTGAACGAGAATGCTCTACAGGTTTAGCCCAGAAATGGTTCCACAAGGTCACTGAGGAGTATTTTAGAGGAAGTAAAATCTCTCTAGGAGATAGAAAGTTTCAGTTGTTTTAATTTTTCTCTTTATATACCAGATTTCATTTCAGTCCGTGAAATAGTATTTCACATTTAGTGATTAGACTAGTGGAATAGTGAACCTTTGGGCTCGCTTGTGGACAATAGCATGAGATAATACATCATCTGCACTTTCCTTTGTCACAACTTGTGATGACTGTCAGCTGTTGTGAATGACGTCTTTCAGTTCTCTAGTTCTTTCAGTGCGTGAGTTTCTTTGTGACTGTGTGTGTGATTAAGGAAAAACTGTAAATAGGAGTTCTTAGTAGAGGACTAAAAGAGGTTGTTCCTTACTAGCTTGAGGACGGTCGTCTTCTACTTGCCTCTCATGTAAAATATCCAGATACTTTTGTGTGTTTTGTTGTACGTGTCTTCAGATTCTTTTGAGCGGGAGCAGATCCAGTCCTTGTTCTTGAGCAGGAATTTGGAGTATTGAGTGCTTACTGGAGGCATTTTAGGTTTTTGACAGCTAAGTCCGAATTTGTATTGTATCTTTACCTTCATGTCAGATATGTGACAGATTCTAGTGTTCTTGTAATTCACAGTCACAATGGCCAGAATTTTAGCTTTATGGTGATTATACAGTTTAAACTTAATAATTTATGATATAATTCAAAATGGGATTCTATATTAATAAATTCTAGAATATTTGAATTCATATTGCCTGAAATCTCAGAAACCTAATTCTTTTGACTTTCATGTGTGGCTAATCAGAATTCCATTATAGTTTTGAGTATGATTTTTATGAGCTTGTCAAAGTGTGTGACATTTAATTCTTCCTCAGGGAAGAAATGTAAAGTATATCTGTGTACATTCAGGAAAAAACTGAATGAAATACAAGAAAACTCAGTAAAACCAAAATAACTGAGACTAGATTGATTTCTCTTAAATCCTTTCCTGTGTTTAATTAATAAAATGTTCTTTAGTTATGATTTATCTATGTCTAACATGTATGCACCCAGGGTGGTCTTACGATAGATCTAATTGTTCAGTTAAGTACATGGCTTTAAACATTTGAATATATTTTGATAGTATTGATATTTCTCTTCCTGAAAGTATAAAAGTTTGATGAAATGTTATTTCCCATGTTTTCATGGCATTTCAGTTTTTAAATATTGGAATGCCTTAGGCCAAAGCATCCTAAACATGGGAATATAATATTTAGTGGCCTCAGTTTATACTCGTTGCATAACTGTATTCTAGATTAGGGTGTAAATAGTTGATACACCAATGAGAATGAAGGGAAATTGTGTTTAGGGCATTTCCTTATGTGTTTTTAGAGAGTATTAGTGAGTGATGTCCTCTTAAGGTGTTTATGTTCCATCTGTTTCCCAAAGGGTGTCCTTGTCCTCTCACAGTTACCACTTGTACAGGTAGCAAAAGTTTAGAAAGGTGGTGGATTTTTAACTCCACCTCTAATTCTTTCCACGTATGAGAAAGTACAAATAAACAGTCTGAAAATATTCTTTGATATGTTCAGATTGAATCTAGGTTAAAGTAGATATTCAGGGTCATACGTAAATAGTTTTTTGATGTGAGAAAGGCCTTATTGGAGGAAGGTGTTACACTATCAAGTTTTAGTATTGCAAAACCTGAAAGTGGGTGCTGTAGTGCTTGCAAATTTTAACTTCCTTCTTTAAAAAAAAAATCAATAAAAGAAGCAATTAAGTTCTCAACCAGAAATTGGCAACCCCTGATTTACTTATAAGCCTAATTGTCTGTGGATGAATTCTGCCTCCTTTTGAGGGTTGCCACCATTTTCTAGAGTAGACTAGAACTTTGCTGCTGAAAAGGTGAACTTCAGACCATCAGCATCTCCATCGTAGGTGAGATTATTAGAAATGCAGAATCTGGACTCCCTCACTGCACAAGTATTGAGTCAGAATCTGAATTCCAGGAAGATTCCCAGGTGAGTTGTATGTATGTTAAGGTTTGACAAGCATGGGTACTAGAGCTGGACAGACTGTCTGGATTCAAATCCCTGCTCTGGCACTTCTTAGCGAAGTTACCTTAGACAAGTTATGGAATATTTCTGTCTTTCAGTTTCCTTAGCTGTAAAAGGGAGCTTAAAGTGATACCCCCCCTTCATAGGTTTGTTGCAAGAATTAGATGGGTTAGTATGTTTTAGTTTTGTACCAGTGTAAATTGGGTTAGTAAAGTGACCACAGCATGATTAAGGTAGGAGAGGCAGTTTAGCAGCATGCCCTCACTCTTGCTGGCGTTTTCTCCAGTGTAATCCTGCTATAGGAATAATTTCGTTTTAATCGATTCAGCACCTATTTATTGAGAACAGATCAAGCAGTTGTTTTGTTGATGTTAGTAAAAGCATTTCCTTGGAACTTGAGTTAAAAAAGAAAATAAACCTAAGAACATTGGGCAAAGATGAACAAATAGTATATCCTCTTTAAAGGAATATGCATAAGGTTAATGATACTTAATTCAGTAGAGAATGGTCTGACTGTCCAGTAAATTATAATGAAAAATTTTTAAATGGGAGACGGTTATGTTTCCCCTTTTAAATATCCCATTATAAGAATTTGCAATTTTGCTGAGAAAGAGGTTATATCAATATTTTTAAAATTTAGAATCTGAATTGATACAGTTTACCACTTACCCAAACGTAATATTGTTTCCTTGTCTGTGATCTAAGGGGAGATTTTGGAAGCTTTTTCTAATTGATATTTGAAGGCAGGTCATGATCAAAATAACACGTGATGTCTACATAGCTTTGTTGGGTACTTATACAGTACTTGATTTTAAATACTCCCACACATATAGATTGCTTTTTCTTACGTAGACAGCTGATGTTACTGTTTCTATTGAAGAGTGTGTGCTATGTGAAGGTACCCTTTTTCATAAAACAAAATTGTGTGTCATTAATCATCTAGTCCTTTTATTTTCAACTCTTCAAAAAACTCCCGGAATTCCTTTTTTATAAAAACTGAATCTTAATCAGAAGCTTGGTTTGTAAAATAGATAAATACAGAGCTACTCTGATTGAAGCTGTTGTTCATCCCATCCTGTTGTGGTCATCTACCAATGAATAGTTCTTATTGTTTTTTATTAATGTATTAAATTTTGGCATCAGCATTAGTACTAAAAATCGTGAGGATTTTTCTTGAGACTTAGACATTACTGATAATTTTAAATGATGTTTTACTTTTCAGTAAGTTATTAGTTGCTTCAACACAGCTGTAATACAATTCAGTGTATAAATGCTGTATACTGTAATTATTTACTTGCTTGTCTACCTTCTATAAGAGTTAGTGTTCCTTTGAAAGGGAAATTGTCTTATACATTTTTGTATCCCTTGCTTTACACAGTGCTTTGCCTGTGAAGATTTGTTAAATTAATAAATAAATTGAAATCTGTCAAATTGACAGGAATAGAAATTCCAGGCAGAACAGTGACTTTGGATTGGGGAAAATTTATTAAATATCCCATATATTCTTTAATTTTTTCATAATTGTAATTTTTAATATGATTATTCAAAGGCATTTAACTACTGGTTTTATTATAAAAGGAAGTTTATTTCCTTCCTATATGCCAGTGTAGCAGAAGGACTCAGTAGTGTTGTGACTGAAAACTTTTTCCAAAAGAATGATGTGATTGAAAACAGTATTCTACCCCCCCCAAAGAGGTTACATTTTTATTAGGGATCTATTAAATTCAGTGTGGATAATCTAATTAAAAAGTGAGTGAAAAGTGTGTACATTTAAAAAAGTTATACTGGTTACTTTGCCGTTACATGCAAGACTCCCAGATTGTTTTGTTACTTTCTGTGGGTAACCAGTTGGTACCTTATTTCCTCCTTGAATGAGTTGCTGTAACAACAGCTGGATATGTTTAGTTCTAAGAAAATCAACAAATCATTCTTGCTTAGAGTGCAAGGACATTCAGAATGAGAATGGAGAACTTGATCTGCCATTCTTGTCTTCTTACAAAATTGTGATTAAAATATGTAATAAAACCACTTGTAGATCTAGAGAAATAGAAAATGATTTTTTCTCTTCCCATAGTACTTTTGATGAGGAAGCGTATTTGCATTTTATTAGAATCCAGAAGAAGGAACATCTTTAAACTTAGAATCTTCCTTTTGCTTCTAGATCACTGGTTCTCAACTGGGGTTAATTATTGCCTCCCGACTTGAGCCTGCCACCTCCACCCCCCGCCCCCACCCACAGGTCTAGGGGGCCGTTGGCAATGCGTGGAGACCTCTTTGCTTTTCACAACTGGATGGGGAGGGGGCTGCTGCTGACATTTAGTAAGTAGGTGGAGGTCAGGGATGCTGCAAAATACCCTACAAAGCCTAGGACAACCCTCCCACAGCAAAGAATTATCTGGACTAAAATGTCAGTGGTGCTGAGGTTGAGAAATCCTGCTGCAGATATTTGTTCCGATACCCTGCCTCTTCAGTGTTTGCACAGTTTGCTGATTACCATTTTCCTGTCTTCTTAGTGATGCCTGCTTGATACATTCTCCTAGGCCTTCCTCAGAGCTGGTGTCCCCACCTCCCTCTACTCTTGTGCTGTAATTTATATTTACCTTACATTATCTGATACGTGTGTGACTTTTTATGTGAACCCACAGGAATGGCTACCTTGAATACCTGCTAAATTGTGGTCTGTTGAGGCTAGAAATGCTTACAGCAGTATTTTTATCTCTTTTATGTCTTCTAGTTAATTACACCCCCCGCATGATCTAGCCTTAGGCAGGTTGTGTCTGTGTTCTTGGAATATTGAAGTACCATCAATACCATTGGAGAGTCATCAGCATTCCATTTTACATTGATTGAAAGCGATGCTCTTCATTTGGTTTTTATTTTCATCATCAAGACAATACAGAGATTATTTACATCCATTATTGTTACAAGTCCACAATCCTTTATTTGAAACTCTTGGGGCCAGATGAGTTTTCAGAGTGCAGAAATTTTCAGATTTTAGAAAGGGAATATGATGTTTTTGTTGTATTCTGTGTAACACCCCCAGTGGGATCTGGGCCACTTCATATCTTCATAGTCAAACACGTTCAGATTTCTACACCAAAAATGTATGAATATTCATACTAAGTGGGATAAATAGAGACTACAAATAGTTTCAGGTTAGTTCATGTTTAGTGTTGCTGCCAGATTATTTTGCTGTAAACTTATTAAAAAAAACTTTTTATTTTCAGAGCTTTTTGGCATTCCAGAAATGTGGATAAACAATTGTGGCCCTATACTACTTCCGTTACAGTGACTAATGACTACAGCTGTTTTACCCATGGCAAAAGGGTGTTTTAAAGTCTTGCTCTGCTTTCCTTTCTTTTACCTGTTTCCTAATAGCTGTTTTCAGTTTCTCAGTTGTTATTTTTGGATCTTTGCTTTTTTTGTTGTATAACTTGTATGCTGAACTAGAAAAAAATTTAGACTCTTGATTTTAGATTTCTTTTCCCTTGCGGTGAAACTATAATATTAGTTTCTTTCTAAGTTCTGTGTATATTGGATGACTTTTCCATTTTGCTATCAAATATTATCTTTTAATCATTCTCTTCATTCTAGATATACAAAATTACACAGAAAGGAAGATATCCTTTAATACTTAAACACAGGACTTGCCATTTTTATGTTTGTGCTTTTTGTCTTGCAGCATTTGAGTGCAATTAGGCTATAAAAGGATACATTAAATTGTGCTAAGCTGTGTTGCGTTGTCACACAAACCTGGAAGACTTATAAACTATGAACATATAGAGGTTTATTTCTGTCACGCACATGAAGTTCACTGTAGGTCCAGGGTCTCTCCTGGGCTTCCATGCGTTGACTCCGATTTGTGCTGCTTGCATCTTGTAGCTCTGCCATTTGGAACATGTGTCCAGGCAAGAGAGCTGGAGGGTCATATGCCAGCTTTTAAGTGCTTTGGTCTGGAAGTAAGATATGATTTAATCACGTGGCCTCAACTAACTGCAAGGTGGCTGGAAAATGTGAGGGAGCATATGGGTATTCAGTGAGAAATCAGTTTCTCTGCCACAAACTATCTATACTTCCATGAGTAGGTGACTTTCACTTCAAAAGACAAAAGAGGAAATGCTTGAGCACCCAGCCTGACACTGTACTGGATTCCATAGTATAGTACCTGTTAATACACAATCTTATTTAACTCCTAAAACAACCCTATGAAGTAAGTATCATTCTTGTTAAGATTTCAAAACTGAATCTGAGAGTTGTTGAGAAAATTGCCAAATGTCACCTACGTAGTACATATACATAACAGATCCGGACATAAGGACATAAATCTAGGCTTACTTTTGATATGAAAGTAAACAGTTTTGCATTTGTACAGTCTGCATGGAAAATCTGGCAAAAGCATTCAGAGTTGATCGGGATCTGTAGGTGCATGCTTAATATGTGTATATCCTCTTCGTTTGATTATAGTCTCCTGAAGAAGCCAAAATACTGTTCCTGGAGGGTTTTAGAACGGGCAAGTAATGTCCAGATGGAGAAGTTCTTTCTTTGGTTTGGGAGTGCTAGGCTCTTCAACTTTTTTTTTTTTAACCATTTAAAAGTATTTTCTTTTCAGAGAGCATTCTCCAAGTTGCCAGCTGTCTTGCCCTCTTCTCTTTCCTTGTAAGGAAGAAGGTCAGGGATTGAATATGATCATAAGGGGAAAGGCAGATCTTTGTTCTGTGCCTTGTAGTTCTTTGTGTATGGCTTTCCTGTGGGCCAAGGAGTAACGTTAAATCTACCTCTGCTTTTTTCTCTGGGGTATTGTGAAGCAGTCCATGTTTATGAATTGCTTTGAAGTTGGAAAAAATCTCTCTGGAGATAAGAATTTCTCGCTTTATGGAGAAAAGCCCCAATTACGTAAGATTTTAGGAGAATTTTAATGCTTATTTCTCGGCAACATGTGCTCTTATTATTTTTTAATGCTGGTACCAGATCTGGCTTTTTACATAAATTTGGCTTTCTATTGGATCCCTCTTAAATTTACCTTTTTAAGTATAGTTTCATAGTTTATGTAAGCACTTTTTCCTAAACATGTGAATTTATACAAAAATTATTCCCAGATCCTAGCTTTTTTCTTATGAGTCTCTTTGGAAGAGGAGGTGGTCCACTTAGCAGAACAGACCTAATGCTCCTAGGAGGACCTGCTAGGCTTATAAAGTTCATTTGAAAGTGATGAAACTAAGGAGTTTTATGAATCCAATCTGTGCCGAACATCCTGTCTAAATGCAGTATTAAAGTTAACTTCTGAAGCTTTGAGGTTTTTCTCTCTGTCGACATTTTGTTGGTTTCATGAGGGTGTAGATAAACAGCATAAGCTTGTTCTTAGCATCTGTTTGGGATGTGATGCTCAGTAGGAGCTGATTAACCTTAAGAGTAGTAGCAATAGGGTCAAACTCCTAGGGTCATTAAATTTTTAAAATCCCAGTCCACTCTGTTTGGTCCTTGGTATATATATATAATCATTGTTTTAACATGGTGGTTTGCAGCAAACAGAACTTTGAAAGGAATTGGAATATTGCTGTGTTCATTTGTTGTCCAAGGTTTAGTCTTCCTCTATGGAGGGGTTTGGACTCGTTATGCTGTTCCAAAGTTTTTTTCCTACTTCACTGTCCCAGAGCAAATATACGTTATCATTCTGTTTAACTCCCAGCTTGTCTGGGGAAACATAAAGACGTCTCTAGTCTGAAATTGCTTTTGGGAGTATAGCTCCACATGTTTTGGTCTGAATGAAAGGCCTAGGGAAACATGAATTTTGTTACCTTTTTATTTTATTTTCCTTTACTTATAAATCATCACGATGATCCTCCCTTTACATCCATGCGTCTCACTTTTTATAAACACCATTCATTCCCTTTCTAAGGGTGGTTATTTGTAGTTTGTTTTGCCATTTACAGTCTTATAAGTTCTTTACAAATGGATCATTTTTTCACATTAAATCTTACTAGGTCAAGAATACATTTATTCAGGATCCCCAAGAGAATCGATCTCAGAAGATTGTGGCTACATATTTTTTATGGCTTCCTATTGCTTTTTCTGTAGTCTTCTCAATTTAAAGAGTAGCAACAACGAAATATAGAGGGCACCATAAGTCCTGGGCTTTATGGTTTTATTTTTGTTTCATACTTGTTTCTAAGGGTATTGGTAATATTTGTTAGATTTGTGATATATATGCTTGTTGTAAATTTATGTGCTATCACAATGAGGAAAAATCTGGCATTTGAAAAGTTGGAACACAGATTTAGATGCATGTGATCTATGTGAATTCAGTGGCAGTTTTAACTAACATACCTTTACATTTTCTTTATTTACAACAATGTCTGTTTAAAATTTTAAAAGACATTTCTGTTATATCATCCCAGATGCTTAATATCCCCATATCCATTAGAGGACTATGCCACATATTCATTTTGGCTTTTTTTTTTTTTTTTTTTTTTTGGTGAGGAAGATTAGCCCTGTATGCTAACATTTTGTTCTTTTTTAAACCCTAAAATAAACATATTGCAAATGTTCTCTTTTCCCACTTGCTGAAGTTTCTTCATTTTTTTAAATTAACTTTTTATTATGGAGAATTTGAAACATATATGAACGTAAACCAAAAATGGTGAATCCTCGTGTAGCCTTCACCCAATTTCAATAATTAGCAACCCATTGACCAATCTGGTTTCATCTATAACCCTGTCTCTTTCGCCCTCCCATATCATTTCATCTCGGTGTTTAAAGAACAGATTTCAGTATGCATTTTCAAAAGATAAGGGACTCCTTTTAACTTACCCACAATGCCATTAACTCGTTTAAGAATTTTATTGACGTTCTTTAATCAGTCATTGTTCCAATTTACGAATGTCTCATAGCTGTCCTAGACAACCACCTTACCTCCCTGCATCTTATTTGAATCACTATCCAAATAAAGTAGACACACTGTGTTTGATTGATAGGTTTATTATATCTCTTCTAATCTGTAAATTCCCTCTCTTTTTTTTTCATTGTTGAAATTTATTTCATGAAGAAATGGGACTGAGTTTCTCAGAGTCTGGATTTTACTTACTGCTTTCCTGTGGTGTGGTTTAATATCTTTCTTTGTGTTCAGTGTTTCCTGTAAATTTGGGAGTTAGGTCAAGGGGCTTGATCAAATTCAGGTTTGATTTTCTTTCTTTCTTTTCTCTTCTTTTTTTTTTATTTATAAAACAGCTTCGTAGGTGGTAGTGTGCTTTTCTGTCAGGAGACCCATAAGATCCGGTTGTCGATTGTCTTTTTGTGATGCTGGCAGCCATTGGAATACATCTCTAAAGAGAAACTTACCCACATCTTCTATTTGGTTACCCTATCGGGTAAGTTACATGGTGAAGGCAGAATAAGTGCTTAATTCTTTCCTTTGTTTACCAGTTTTATTTTTTCTTCTTTTTCAAAGTAATGAGTTGATTTCCTAGTATCCTTTTCAGAATCATTGTGAACTCTTACTTGTTGTGTTTCAGTCCATTCCAGTACTTAAGTATATTGCCATTATAATCCTTATAGACCTTCTTAATTTTAAGTAAACTTCAACTTAATTGCTTTGCCTTTGGAAACTTTGGATATAAAAATTGCATGGACATATTTCGTGGTAAAATAATGCAAATGCATGCATTCAACTTAACCATTGCCCTAGGTGTTATTTTGAAAACTGAATTCTTAGTGAAGCTATTGTTTTAAACATATGACATTCTCCTTTCCACCCTTTCATCATTTCTTTCTCAAGGGATAGTTAATGTCTTAGCCATAGAATAACTGAAATATCTTTATTAGAACTATAGGTCTGTTTTTAAGTTCTGAATTAAAGCAGATCAGTTGGAATGCAAAATCCTTTTTCAGAATCAAATTAATTTATCGCTAGAATTAAATTTGAAAAGGAACCTGATTGTTGTCTAAATATACAAGACAAGCAAGCAGGCTTCTTTGTCTGCTTGCAGTGTTTCTCCTCAGGGCCCCCCTGGCGTTTGGGCTGGGTGTGCTTTGCCTTGGAAGACACTGAGCATCCTTGGACTCTGCTGGCTAAATGCTGAAGGATCCCTCCCAGTGTTGTGGCCACCAGAAACCGCCACCTCCTCCCATCTCCAAATGTCTTGGAATCGGGAAGGGTGTCACTTCAGTTACAGATTCCTGGTCTAGATTCCACATTGTAATGATAACAAACCATAATGCTCTAATAAAAAGACTTTTCACATAGTGTTGCTTCAAGTAATGCATAATAATTAGTAATAGATTTCTTATGTAAAACCTATCATAACCAAGTGTGTGTGATTTTACTACCTATGATATTTTCTTCTGTGAAAAAAATAGATAATTTCTTCCTCTGGCATTTTACTTTTACACCTTCCCCAAACTGAAATCTCATACTAAATTTGAACTTTGTGGATGAGCTTATTAACATGTGCATATACCCACTCTCTTGCAAATATTTATCTTTGTATTTTCCTTTGATCTTTTTATTATTAGTGAATTTTATTTTATTTACAGGAAAACCTGTGTTCTTAACAGGATTTTTCTGCTATCCTGTTGTTTCAAACTGAACTTTTCCTTTTCTTTTCTTTCCATTCTCTTTCTAATTATTAACCTCTTCCTGTTTCTGAGAATGTTTTAAAGGCCCATTTAATTCTGTCATCTTTTCTCTCTTTATCCACTATCTGGCTTCCCATTTGTCTTTAGGTTACTGAATCATTTATAGCCACTTCTCTGCTTTTCTGTCTTGTATTTTTTTAAATTTTTTTTTTAATCTGGCTTTTCCCCTTTTATTTTATTTCCAAAATGTCATTTGGTAATCTAGCTTTCAGTGTTTTCTTCACATGACTTACTCTTAATTTCTTTTTTGAGCGTACGCTTTCTTATGTTTCTTTACTTTCAACCTCTTTTCTGACTTTCTCCTGAAATGTCTCTTCTTTCTTCTAGTCACTCTTCTTTAGTATTTAGTATTTCCTACCAAGTGTGATATCTATTCTTTTTTCACCCTTGTATCTTTTATTCCTTCTCACCTCCCCTGGCACTCATGCACCTTTGTGTCGCAGCTGCTTTTTGATTATGGAATTCTCTCAGAAATCTCCATGGTTGTCCACCACAATTTTCTGCATCTCCTAACTTACCTTTATTTTTGTCTTTTGTTATGTATAAAGGCCCTCTGCTCTAGCAACAGTGGTCTGTTTCCCACTCCCTGGGCATAACGTGGGTTTTCTAGGCTCTGCATCTTTGTGTACCTTCTCTCAGTGCCTAGAACGGCTTTCATCCTCCAAGCAGTAGTGATCCTCTAAGACCCATTTCAAATCCTACATCTTCTTGTGAAGCTTTTCCTGAACATCTCTTTTTTGAAAGACTTAAGTATTATTTATTCTCTACTGCTTACCACCTCTTCTCTTGCACCCTTTCTTCCCAAGTGGACTGGGCACCAGGACTAGGTGTGGATCTCTGTTTCTTTATATTTTCAGCTCTTAGTGTAATGCTCTTGAACTACATTTTAGAATAATTTTAACAAACTTATTAGTTGAAAGTAGTTTTGAAACTAGCCAAATTGACAAGGTGTGGAGCACCACAGGAACCCTGCTTGACCATACATCCTGGTTTATATCTGTCGTCTCAGTGAAATTATTAATAGCATTTTCTTTCACTTTCAGAAATGCCTCAGTATGATAAGTTGTAGGGTTACCTTACCCTGATGGTATACGTGGGCAGTGTTCTGGTTGAGCTTGATGAACCAAGAGATTCTTGTAATCACCAATTACTCAAAGCAGAGCTTCTGATTTGGTGGTACAGCGGTGGCCTGAGAATGTACATTTAAAGAACTGTGTCTTAGGATTCAGGTACTAGCGTCCATCTAATGATTTTTTGAGAAATAGTACTCTGAGGCTCAAGGTCTTAGATGGGATGGGGAGAGTAGGGAAGAGTCAGGGGAGATAATGAAATATGATTTATTCTCTATAAAGCTGGAGAAGAACAGTTAAAATCATATTTCTTACTTGATTTTAATGCCTGGCTATTTCTTAACTTATGCACCCCCTATACTTTGATTGCTTGTGTCATAATGCAAAAGTATTGGTAAAAGTGTATGTGGGAGGAGTCTGCTAAACATTAAGGCTGTGTTTGTGTGTGTGTGTTTGTATGTGCAGCCAATACCTTAATGAGGGTGTGAAATTTTAGTACAAACAGCCAAAAATGGAAGTAAATCAGAACTTAATAGCATGCAACTTTAGAGGAAGATGACGTGAGCTAAAAGCACCAGAGACGTCCCTAAATCTCACTAAGAGGTGTTTTTGTTTAAAAAACAAGAAATAAAAAGAGCTTCAACAGCAGTCTTTTCAGATAATCAACAGAGGATAATTCATTTGAAAACATGAATTAGATTATTTGTAAAATAACTTTGAAAAATTTATACTTTCATTAAATACTTTCCTCTACAGCTTTATGGATAAGATGTTTTAAACTTCTAAGTGAAAGAGATATTTCCCATGTTATCTTTTATTCTGAAGCATAGGGAAAGATGCAAAACTACTTTAAACATATTTGGGGCAAATATGATCTATATCCCGAAGGATGGTATCAGTACTACCAAAATGACAACTGTCGAATCTCTTCAATGAACAAGAGTATAAAAATTGTAGAAACAAGTAGAATTCAATTATTAGAAGAGAATAAAACCACTCAAGCAAAGGCAGTTCTTTACAAGACTGTGAAGAATGGCAGTTCCTGCTGCTCTGGCATGCTACAACAATAGGCTGAAGAAGAAAAATTATTGAGCATTTCAAGAACTACACAATATGAAGTAAAAGCATTGGGTCTATTTTATCCATTCATCAGTTACAGACATTTGGGTTGTTTTCACCTTTTGGCTATCACGAGGAGTGCTGCTGTGAACATTTGTGTACAAGCATTTGTTTGAATACCTGCTTTCACTTCTTTGGCAGTATATTCCTAGCCGTGGAATTTCTGTGTCACATGGTAATACTCTGTTTAACTTTTTGAGAAACTGCCAAACTGCTTTTCACAAGGGCTGTACCATTTTACTTTCCAAACACCAGTGTATGAGGGTTCCAGTTTCTTCCCATCCTCATCCTTGCCACACCACTTTACTTTTCTTTTTGGTTATAGCCTTCCTAGTGGGTGTGAAGTGACATCTCATTGTGGTTTGGATTTGCATTTCCCTAATCACTCGCGATGTTTAGCATTATTTGGTATATTTTAACTGACTCCCAATTTAAACATTGAAGTAGAAAAGGATTCTTTCTTAAAGTAATGAAATATACTTCCTTTTAACAACAAGCCAGTATTTTTATTGAAAAGTTCTCTTAAATTTGGGTGTGGGGAAGCCAAGGGTGCCCCCATTATAGTTATGTGATAATTGTGACTAGAATATAAAGTTTGAAAAAGAAAAGGTACAAATATTGGAAAGGTAGAGACAGATTGAAACCCTCCTCCTGCCCCCAAAAAACACCAAAAATTTCCTTTTTTATGTATCTACGAAATCCAGCTGACTCAGAAAAGGCTTTGGAGTTAGACAAATGCAAGTTCAAGTCCCAACTCCACAAAGTAACTGAGAGATTTTGAGCAAGTTGTTTAACTCCTTTCAGAAATGCAGATAATAATCCTGTTTCTTCTGTTTTTTAGTGTATTAGATATTACATACTTGGTATTTGTTACACATAATGGTAAATAGTAGTTGTTAAATGGAAAAACAAACAGGTACGTTTCTGAAAGAGCATTTTGAAAAATGAGGTATTAGAACCAATTATGATACAAAGAATTATTTATTATTATTTTTTTGCTGAGGGGGAATTGGCCTGAGGTAACATCTGTGCCAGTCTTTCTCTATTTTGTATGTGATCCACCACCACAGCATGGCCACTAACAAGTGGTGTAGGTCCACGCCAGGGAACCGAAACCAGGCTGCCAAAGCGGAGCCTGCCGAACTTAACCACTAGGCCATGGGGCCAGCCCTACAAAGATTTTCTTAAGAAAATACTTCTGGTCCACAAATAGTGGTGATAAGTATGTATAACAGAATATTATACAGTATGGAAATTGAGTTATTTCTCTGGTAAGACCTAAGACTTCTGCATTTGACATCCATCTTTTGCATTTTTCATTATCAGCATTTAGCCCAGTTTCTAGCACATGGAAGATACATATATATTTTTTTACAGTTTTGTTGAATAGAGTTTCAGATTGAGACTTGATATATTAAACAAACACCTTTAAAAAATTATGCTAAAGTAACTTTCCAAAACATGGAGTTAAGATTACTGACTAAGTGAAATTGGGATAAATGAATAATGATTTTAAAACATTGTTAATCACAGTTTTTACGATGTAACCTCCAGATAGATGAAAATCTTAAATATATTGTAAAAAGTCAAACTGTTAGAAAACTTTGGAAAATGGACATATGTATTGCTGGTTGATCCAGAACATCCACTTTGTACAACTCCAGGGTGTGTCATCCACACTGTCCTCTGTGTTCAACACAGCACAGCACATAGGCCAGTGTAAGTGGCACCCCCTGGAGTTGGGCAGTGTGGTGGCCATAATTAGACTCTGAAGATTAACTTTAATTTTGAATCCATAAGCAAAATCATAAAGGAGATGATTGAAATTCCAACATGTAAAGTAAGAACTCCTGTGCTATGAAAAGGAATGAACCTTTAAACACACAGAAAAAATGTTTGCATCTACATTGCAAAGAACATATGTTATTTATAAAGAGTTAGCTCATATCAATAATAAAAATTTCAAGATTGCACGGAAGATATGAATTTACACAAGCTCTTAAAGAGGCAAAAAGTAGAAACGACGTTGGAAGGTTGCACTTCTTTGACTCCTTCAAAAACCTATTGAAAGCTGTGAACAAGCTCTTCAGAAAAATACATATGCATAACATTTCAGGAAGTTTAGGGACCCACAAAATTCCTTCCAAGCTCTAGAGTTTTATAAATCAATTATTATGCTTAATGTAAATGAATGTGAAGAAACAAGGTAAAATATGTCACTTACTCAGGAACAGTAGGTGGGAGAGAAACAACTGTATAGCCTCCAGAAAGTTGAGAGCTTGCATGTTCAAAGTAGAATTTAAAGAGCTTCTTAAATAGCTGGGGAAAGGAAAAATAAAATTCTGTTTTGCCTTGAGTCCCGGAAGTCCCCTGTGCCATTATGAATAAGTAGGGGAGCAAGAAGTGATGTCATAACAAAAGAGGTGATTTGGAGAAGAGGTGAGTTGATAGAGCGTCAGATATATAGATTTGCTCAAGCACAATGGAAGGAGTAGGCAGGAAAGTAGATGAAAACGTAGAGATTAGGCCTGAAGTGGCCTAATGAGACCTCTCCAAACGGAAGGTAAGGATCCTGACATGGAGGGGCCGTAGGAAATCTCTGCAGGGTATGGAAAAGAGGAGTTGAAATTTAGAGGTTACAGATTAGCCTGTAACTTGAGTTGCGGTGGTTAAAGAGACTTGGGTAAATAAGTGACACATAGATAGTTCTGGGGGAAAATGATCTGGATGCATTTCACCTTTCAAACCTATTAATGTACTGTTTTCAAATATGGATGAGGAGATTTTACAATTTTATTTTTTTAATCTTCTAGTACGATAATCCTATTCTCACTATTAAATATTTGGTGACTAAAAATAGTTAATGTTTGTCCATGTGTTTCGATAATGGAAGTTTACAAGGAAGTTGTACTTTTCTAGCTGTTGCACATGGAGATTCAAGGGCTTGAATATCACTAGTAACAGGCAGTGCAGTATCATCGAAGCCCAGTGGGCTTTAGCTGGAAGTACTGTGTCCTTCCACACCTAGCTGGCAGGTGAGGTTCTGGGAGTTAGGTTGATACTTCTTGACTGGCCGACTAACCACCTCTTGGACTGGATTTGTTTTAATGAAAAGGTGTATGAGTTGTTGGCTGCGTGAAAGAAGCACTAATACATTATGTAACAATATAACATTCTCTTCTCTTGTCTAGAGACATTGTCTAACATTGTCTATCTATTTTCAAGTATAATTTATACATTGATATATTTATTTTGTATTAGTCACTGCAGTTAGCAAAGCATGAAGCAGCATGAAAACGTTAGAAAAGCATGAGGTTACATGAAAATGTGTGGAGGGGTGACAGGAAATGTAGATTGTGTAAACTGATAGATACTCTCTCTTTTTTTGTTTTTAAAGACAAATTTAAGAATGATTACAAATGAAGAAGATCGTCTAAATTCGTAGATTTATGTGCCGTGATTTAGAACAGTGCTGGCAAATAAAAATATAATGTAAGCCACATGTGTAATTTTCAGTTTTCTAGTAGCCACATTAGAAGTTAAAAAGAAATATGTGAAATTATTTTAATATATTTATATTAACTCACATATCCAAAATTACTTCAACGTATAAACAATACAAAATTATTAATGAGCTATTTTATTTTTTTAGTATAATATCTTTGAAGTCTGATGTATATTTTGCACATAGAACTAGTTTCAGTTCACACTAGCCACTTTGAAGGGTTTAATAGCCACAGGTAGCTAGTGGCTACTGTATTGGACAGCCTGGATTTAGAATGTTTGCCCTGTGTCCTTCCACCTATCATGGATTAACTTGTCTTTTACTCCCTCTTACCTCTTTTTATTGTGCATAGATTTGAAGATCTGGGGCACACCCCAGTTTGTAAAAGGAAGATTAACAACCCTTCTTGGCTAGAGGTAATTAGATGTGAAAGGTCTGAAAGAAAGCTCACCACCCAGTACAGAAATGCAGGCTGTTTCCCAAGGATTTTGTTTTGAAATGCATCTCTCTCTGCCTATGATTCTTCATCATTGGGTCTTCTGTGTCATAGGCAAGCTTTTTGTTTAAGAGGGAGTCTCTACTCTTTTTAAGAGTGAAGAGTATCTCTCAAGCATCACTTTTGTGACACAAAGTATATGTAACTTAAGATTCCTAGATGGAAGAGTTTATTTTTGGTAAGGAGCTTATATTGGCCTTAAGTGTATTTTCATTGGTTTTCTAAGCTGAAATGTCACTTGTTATGAGTTAAATTTTTTATAATAGCACCTTTTAAGCAAATGTAAGTTATTGTATTTGTTAACTGTTTTATCTTGTAATAATAATCCTGCCATTAGCAATACTCATGTTTCAGACAACCTCTGTGAGAAAATCTGGTATTCTTACTCTGGACATGTATAAAAGTACTTTTTCAATAACTAATTCAGATTATTTACGTCTTACTTTCTAAGAACTTACTTCCAGGAGAGATAATGTTGTCTCAAGATGTAAAGTTGACTTAATCTTCTTACAGTTGGACTCTATTTGATGTAAATTTTAAATAAGATTTGGCTAGTTCCCTATTTTTTGGAGTTGTGATTTTTGTTTTTTTTGAGGAAGATTAGCCCTGAGCTAACATCTGCTGCCAATCCTCCTCTTTTTTGCTGAGGAAGACTGGCCCTGAGCTAACATCTATGCCCATCTTCCTCTACTTTATACGTGGGACGCCCGCCACAGCATGGCTTTTGCCAGGCGGTGCCATGTCCTCACCCAGGATCTGAACCAGTGAACCCTGGGCTGCCGAGAAGCAGAGTGTGTGCACTTAACCGCTGTGCCACCAGGCTGGCCCCGGAGTTGTGATTTTTATTCACTACCCTAATGCCATAAGTCACCTTACTGTTTTTGAACACTAAATTTGAATATTAAAAAACTTTATAAACTGAAATTTGTTTGCACATAATACACCATAGAAGCAGACTATATTTTCCAAGACTTCTAGTCTTGTACATTTTTATTGCCATTTTCTTTTTTCTTACGTGTTGATTTATGACATGTCACTTAATTGCAGCTATGCGTGCCCATTTGAAACAACAGCTATTACTTATTGACTATGCTAGGTACGTTGCTAGGTAATTTACATATATTATCTTATTTCTCAATTCTCTCAGGGAGATATTATCATCTTTTTAGAAATGAGAAGAATCAGTCTGAGAGATTATGTAACTAGTCTAAAGATATGCCAATTGATGATGGAAGCAAGAGTCAAACTCAAGTCTGTCTTATCCCCAAGGTCATGCTGTTCATCACACTGCCGGAGATGTTCTGATGGCATCAGGTGTGAATGTGTGTGTGTGTGATTGTGTATGTGGAGTCAGGGTGAAGAGATAAGGATAATCAGTTTAGCACAGTTCTCTGTGACAGGGAATATCTATAAATTTATGTTTGTGCTGTACACACATGCTTAGGGTTTATTTCTTTTTAAAGAGGCCAAGACATTATAGTCTGCTTTACTGTGAAAAAAAATAGTACATATTATACAGTAAGTGATACCCAAGGCCACTGTTGCTTCTTGGCCTTTTGCCAAATGTAGTTTTGAAGGCTAGTGTTTGTATGTTAAATCTTAGGGTAGACTATATCTTAGCTTAGAAAAGAAAATGTTTTGGAAGAATTTTAAATAAAACCCAAGAGTTTGGGGCCAGTCCCATGGCTGAGTGGTTAAGTTTACGCACTCCACTTGGCCAGCCCAGGGTGTCACTGGTTTGGGTCCTGGGTGCAGACCTAGCACTGCTCATCAAACCATACTGAGGCAGCGTCCCACGTAGCAGAACTAGAAGGACCTGCAGCTAGAATATACGAGTGTGTACTGGGGGGCTTGGGGAGAAGAAGAAGAAGAAGAAGAAAAAAATACTGGCAGCAGATGTTAGCTCAGGGCCAATCTTTAAAAAAAAAAACAGCCCAAGAGTTTATATTTGCATATATTTTGCATATTGGCAGCCTGTAAGCCAAACTTAGCAATGTGTGTTTGTGTGTGAGTTATTTTTAAAAATTGACTTTGAATGCCTGTACCAGGAGTCATTTGGTTGCAATGATAGAAAACGCAAACCAAACTGGCTTAAGAAAACCATGAATTTGTTGGCATAACAGTATAGCACAACTGAGGAAATTGTTTCCTGTAACTGAAGAGTTCAGGGTAGAGTTGGCCTTAGGCGTGCCCTCAGTGTCTGACCGACTGCTCTCCATCTGCTAGCTCTGCTTCCTCTTAGTTGACTTCTTTTTTAGATAGGCTTTCTCGTTGCAGTCGTAAGATAACTGCCAGTACCTCCCAGCTGCATTCTTCAGGTTCAGATGCCATGTGAAATAGTGTGAAAGTCAGGCCCTAGTATTTTCATCAGAAGTCTAATCCCATCTTATTAACCCTAAGTGGGTTCATCATTGAATCAGTCGCATTGGGGATAAATGTGGAATCAGTGGAATGGGGATAAAATGTTATGTACATATGATGGTTCATGCCTAGGCAATTGCTCCATCCCTGAGATTGGGGTGGCATTAACTCCACTGGAGGCGTATAGGTTATGAGAAAGGCTGCAAGTGTGGAATGGGCTATCACAAGTCTAGTGAGTGGAGCTGAGTAGCAAAATCAGCGGGCCTCTCTTTTGGGTGGCAGGCATTCTCTATTTCACCATAGTCCCCACGCTTCCCAGTTCTCTGGTTTACTTAACTAATTTACATTTCCTGCTTTTTACTTTAGAACATTTGGGTGTGAGTTCCCTGGTTTATAGCTTCTTGTTATCAGAATTATTGAAGAATTTATTGTAGTTTTATAAATGTGTGTTTTTCTCTACTCCATTAAACAGATCTATTTTTATGGCTTTAATCTTATGGCTATCTGTGTCCTAAATAATTTTATGAATATGAAATTACATTTGTTTGAGTTGTAGAACAACAAAGATGTTTACAAAGGGTTGGGTTATTAGTTTTTTTGAATGACTTTACCTAAACAAGTTTACTTGGTTAAACCTTAGCTAGATGTCTTGAACTGCTTCTGGCAGTTCTTTTTTCTTTGTAGGGCAGATTGGCCCTTAGTTAACATCCATTGCCAGTCTTCCTCTTTTTTTTGCTTGAGGAAGATTGTCACTGAGCTAACATCTGTGCCAATCTTCCTCTACTTTGTATATGGGATTGCTGCCACAGCATGGTTTTGATGAGCAGTGTGTAGGTCCACGCCCAGGATCCAAACCTGTGAACCCTGGGCCGCTGAAGCAGAGCATGTGAACTTAACCACTACACCACCCGGCTGGTGCTAGCTTCTGGAAGTTTTTTACAAGAGCCTGTAGCCAGGATTTTGGTTGTAGTAAAAGTAGTTGTTTTTGTAGTTACAACTAAACCAAGAGCTACTGATCTAAACACCAGTGGATGTGCTGAGAGTTAGGTGGCTGCCATAGCTGGAGGGGAGGGTCCAAGCGTTCTGTAGGAATAGAATCAGGTGGCATTTCCAGAGTCCCTTTTTCTGAGAGCAAGCCAGAACTGGAGGGGGTGGAAAGGCACAAGTTTGTGGTACTATTTGGGATTTGTGTCAGCAGGATAAAATTAATAAAGAGCTAGAATTGAGCGTACTCAATTTGGGAAAAATTCCTCTGACAAGATTCTCTTGCACTGGCATTAGATTCAAAGGCTTAGGGTTTGCTCTCATAGATGTGTCTTCATTTGTGTTAAAGGCGCATCTCTCTGTCCACTGTCTGTATTTACTCTGTCTATATTGATTGTGATTTCAGATTTTGTCGACTTCACTCTGTCTTTCCAGGTTCTATGAAGGTGAATAGTTTCGGGTCTAGGGTGGCTAGATAAAATACAGGGCATCTAATTAAATCTGAATTTCAGATAAACAACAGATAACTTGTTAGTGTAAGTATATCCCATGTATATTTGCATGTATGTATCCCAAATATACATGGGATATACTTATATAGTCATATGGTGCATAGTGATGTTTCAGTCAACAACAAACTGCATATATGACAGTGGTCCCCTGGGATTAGTATCATATAGTCTAGGTGTGTAGTAGGCGGTACCATCTGGGTTTGTGTGAGTGCACTGTGATGTTCACACAATGACAAAAATCACCTGACAGTGTGTTTCTCAGAACTTATCCCCGTTGTGAAGTGATGTATGACTGTAGTAAATATTCCTTGTTTATCTGAAATTCAGATTTAAGTGGGTGTCCTGTATTTTTCTTTAAACTTTGTTTTTTTTGAGGAGGATTCGCCCTGAACTAACATCTCCTGCCAATCCTCCTCTTTCTGCTGAGGAAGACTGGCCCTGAGCTAACATCCATGCCCATCTTCCTCTACTTTATATGTGGGACGCCTACCACAGCATGGCTTGCCAAGCAGTGCCATGTCTGCACCTGGGATCCAAACCGGCAAACCCCAGGCCACCGAAGCAGAACATGTGAACTTAACTGCTGCGCCACCGGGCCAGCCCCTAATTAAACTTTTTATTTTGAGATAATTGTAGATTCATATGCAGTTGTGAGAAATAATTCAGAGAGATCATCCTGTATTTTTATTTGCTTAATCTGGCAACTCCCTCTCTACGTCTTTTCATTATTAGGCAACCCAACCTCAAAACGTTTGTACTTTGCAAATGAGAAGTATTATTTCGAAACCCTTTGGGGGCCCTCTAATACTTCAGAGAAGACTGATTTTTGAAAAAATAATCTTGGAAGTAAGATACTACTAAAAGTACTTCCTTTTCAAAATTTCAGAATAAAATTACTGTAAAAGTCATGCAGAATTTAGAATATTTAATAATTTAATCTCCTTTCTGTCAAGACACTGCATTGGAAATTCATGAAACAAATAATGAGCTAATTTAGCTTGAGGCCTCTCTGAGCTGGTAGTATTTTGAGTTAGGTAGTCTCAGCTCTCCTTCATCCCCCAGTCCTTCCAAGTTGTTCCAGCTCCCTTGACTCAGATTTGGCAAGAGGCTTACTATCCTATCCTTTCTAGGAGTTTGTGGTGATTTCATAACTGTGAAATCGTAATTTGGATAAATCAGATTCTGTGTGCCCAAGGCTCCTTTGAATAAGATGAGGAAAAGAAAAGAGGTGACCTTTCAGGTTCTCAGCATTCTTTAGTGAAATTGGAACAGCTTGCTTCCTTATCCCTTTCCCTTGTCTGTACAGTAGGTGGTGTGGCATGGGGAGAAACATGGCCAGCTTGTTTCCCACACAACTGGTTAGTCACAGCTGTTACTCTCCATTGGTAAAGAAACCTCCTTAGTACTTTTTTTCTTTGGTGAGGAAGATTGGCCCTGAGCTAACACCTGTTGCCAGTCTTCCTCTTTTTCTGCATGAGGAAGAGTGGCCCTGAGCTAAAATCTGTGCCAGTCTTCCTCTATTTTGGTATGTGGGTCGCTGCCACAGTATGGCTGATGAGTGGTGTAGGTCTGTGCCCGAGGTCCAAACCTGCAAACCCAGGCCACCGAGGCAGAGTGCACAAACTTAACCACCATACAACTGGGCCAGCCCCACCTCATTACTACTTTTATTGTTTTATAAAGAGAATAGACTGAACTGGGGTTGAGGAGAGGAAGTGGAACAGGTGAAACTGTGAACTAAGTAAAAATTGATGATCTGTTTTTTTCTTTGTGCTTGGAAATACATGGGCAAATAGCTTTAGAACATTGTTGTCCTCTAATGAGAAGATGGAAGTTGGAGCTGGAATTGCTTAGTCCATTGGACCTTCCGCTGGGTCAGCTTTGGGCTTCAGCTTTATCTCTGGAGGAGCACTGCATCAGCACGTTCTTTCTGCCACCCTCCCTGGGAGGCAGGGCAGTGAATGGAGGCCTGTAGAGCAGAGGCTCCCTGTACCAGCGTGTGCAGAGGACATTCTGCAGTAGTAGAAATGTTTGATATCTGCCCTGTGTGGGATCTGAGTGCTTCAGGTGTGGCCAATATGAATGAGGAACTGAATTTGTAATTTAATTTTACTTATTTTAAATTTTAATAGCCACATGTGGATGGTGGCTCCCATATTGAATGGAGTCTTGAACCTATATCTAAGCTTCTACAGGAACGGAAAAGTTAGTTGGTGCTTACTCCCCAAATATACACTGAAAATAAAACCAAACAAATACAGTATTTTGTATTCCAAATAGTCTGTACTCTGGCTTTTTAAAGTAAGACTTGACAAGTGTCAAGATTTAATCAGTTTAAACTTTGGCCTTAGTGATAAATTTACCAGTTGTGACATCAGGGGGTCTCTACAGTATAGACAAATATGATTGCTATTCCAGTCAGGCAGTTATTTCACACGAGGGTTTTTTCCTACATGAGGTTTGGCTGGACGCTTTGTAAATAATTCTGCTGATATTTATTGAACAATGACTATGTGTCAGGCATTATTCCAAATCTCCTAGCAGCCTTATAAATGTTATTCTCACTTTGAGATGAGAAAACTGAGGCAGAGAGAGAGAAAGTAACTGCCTAGGGTTGCACAGTTGGTGAAAGGTGGAACCAAGATTGGAACTCAGGCAGACTGGCTCCAGAGTTCATGCTCCTAACTGCTACACTGCACTGGTTTTGTAACTTGTCGTTAGAGTGGCCATAGACATTTTGTTTCTATGCACAGAAGCTGACTACTGGTGGAAAATTCATTCTTGGTTCCAGCTGAGGTCCGGGGATACATTCTGCAGCGCTGATCTGATCGTGTAAGGAAAGGTTTCCTAGTTCCAACCGGTTGAGAGCAGTGCTGTGGGCAGCTCCAGGTTCTAGTGGAGCCAGAGGTTGGGCCTGGCTCTGGCAGTTTCTAGTGGGGTGGAGGATAGTGGAGGGGGAGGGGATTCCTCAGTGGCTTAGGGTTGGGCAATGGGCGTACTTAAAGCAGGTCAAAGAGCAGTGGGCATGCCTAAGGCAAGTCAGCTTCCTACAAGCAAACATTAAACGGTTACTGAAAGGTGATAGTTTAATTTCTTGAGAGCTAAGTTTGAGATAATAATTTGATAGATTATGGCCATGATTCTCCCTTGCAGTCTTTGACAGTCATTCAGTCTCACATTACTCTTTCCTTATCAGACTAGGCTGTAATTTGTTTTATTTTCCAATGGGAATGTAAAATTAGTTGAATGGAATAACATTGCATCTTTTGATGCATTAAATACTGTAGAAATACTAAAGATGGTTATACTAAAACAGCGTACTTTATACTATTTGTATAAAGTAGTTAAAAGGTAAAGAAAGTAATTTCTTTTAGCTAACTCTGACATTTTGTCATCTACCTGTTCCTTTTGAAAGAAAGTCCTAATCCCTGATTTTCCTCGGTAATTGTTAATTTAATGCTAGCGTGCTGTTTTCCTTAGGCATGTGATATTTTTGATGTTGAGAGCTTGGGTACATTACAGTGTAAGTAACTGAAAAGTAAATTATCTTTTCCACTATTTGTCTATAAAGCCGCCTATGAATTATTAAATTGTCATACTGCTTTTGTTTATTGTAGTGTATACACCTGCTTGAAGTCAGCGCACAAATATAATTTTCTTCCTTTCACTATTTTTCTTCTACTAAAGTGTTAATTGTGACAATTTCTTCTGACTCCTATACTCTAAAGTGCATGCAACTACTAATTCCTCTAGGAAATTCTAAGAAGCGCTGTTTTAAGGATTTGTTGATAGCTATAATTGCAAGGGGGTGTTAATAAAGTACATTGGCACTTAGGTACTTTGTAAATGTTTTTTTATCATTAAAGTGCAATCTATCACTATTTTCTTGATAAGCTAACTTTTCCAGTTTCTTTAATAGACTTTTTACTCTTCGTTAGTTGTCCTCTAATGTGTTTGTATTTTGATATTGTAAATACTATTTCTGTTTTCTGTTCTAGCCAGATACGTGGTTGTAATAAGATTCCAGTCATTCATATTTTTTACCCTTTCTGGATCATGGTAATACTTTACCAACTAGAAACACAGTAAGATGAAAGTCTACCAAAGTATTACTTCTGGTATAGTACTTGTATGATAATTAGAAGATACATATTTGTCATAGGCTGTATATGTTTTGTATTATTAATTGTGCTTCTCTATGTAGTTCTCATTTTCATTCAAAGAAATCAGAAGGCTCAATTTCAGGTGTGGTAGAGCTAACATGTACTAACATGTTATTGTGCTACTATTTCTTGTCTTATGCTTTATAATATTGAAGGGTTATTTTTTGAGTTGGTTGCTTTTAGCTGATTTTGTTTTTAAAATAAGAACAGTGGTTGATAATCTTAGCTGTAGAGGAAGTCAAAGGGATATTCATGTATTTCTAGGTTTGCCTATCTATCTGCTTTAATCTTTTTGTGTGCTCTCCAGTAATAGTAAGGGAGATTATCAACAGAAACTATGCAGGTGTTTTTTTGTGAGGAAGATTGGTCCTGAGCTAACATCTGTTGCCAGTCTTTCTCTTTTTGCTTGAGCAAGATTGTCTCTGAGCTAACATCTGTGCCAGTCTTCCTCTGTGTTATGTGGGACACCTCCACAGCATGGCTTGATGAGTGGTGCTAGGTTGCCTGGGATCCGAATCTAACAAACCCCAGGCTGCCAAAATGGAGCACGTGAGCTTAACCACTACTCCACTGGGCTGGCCCCAGAAACTATGCAGGTTTTTAATACTTATATCAGATTGGAAATTCTTCTCACTGTGCTGCAAAAATTCTAACAGGATTGGCACAGTTTTAGTTAGATTTTGGTCATTGTTTTCTGGCTGCCAAAAGTGGATTCAAAGTTACATGTGAACTTGGTTTCACAGTTGGATTTAAAAGGAAAACAGTAGCTATTAGAATTTTTCTCAATATCTATTACACTTTATTTTTTCTGTGTTTGGATGAACAATATTTTCTAGTGGGACTTAATAACTAAAACAGCCTTTGACTGATAAAACCAATTTAGGGAAAAAAATCCTTTTTGATAAAAAGCAGTATGATATTATAGAGTATCGAATATATGTACCTCCTCCTCGTAGTTTTTGTTAAACTTTCTTCCTGTTTTTGCATTTTACTCTTACATGGATGTGCTTATTGTCAGTACTCAAATCTGTCTCAGACTTCTGTGTGCTTTGAGTACCTTTGCAAAAATGAACCTACTGATTTCTTTATTAGTGAGTGCCCTCAGTCATAACTTCCTACTGAAGACTTCTTAGCTTCAGCCGCACATCGTGCAACACGCAGGGCCTTTATGAACTTACCTGCTATAAGCCCCTCACTTTGTTAGTAAAATCAAGGAGCGATTTAGTGACTTGGCCACCAGGTCTTGACTCATTTTTGATCAGAGCCAGAATAAAAGTCCAGATCTCTAGGCTCCAGTTCTGTGTTCTTTCTAGTGCTCCTTAAACAAAATTTTCTTTTAGAAAGATAACCCAGTGGCTGCAAAGGAACCATGATATAGGAGTCATTTCTAACTGTATTAGTTGCCAGGTAATATTCTTCTATTCTTCACCTTTCATCTTAATGCCACCATTCTGTGAGCTACAACAGTCTAATCACTCAGATCCTCTGGCAAGTGGTTTTATAAAAATTGGATCATACCATTATTGTTTTTATTTTAGCTTTTGAAATGAATGAACCATATGTCTTCCTTTTAACTGCTTTTAGGAAGAGCAAATGATAAAGACTGACTAACATTTTTGTCCAATTATTTAATTTCACATTATGGACAATGATATTTATTTATTTGTTTTTAAATTCCCTGAGTGAAGTTTATTAGGCAAAATGGGCTGCATCAAATAAATCATGATTTCCTGTTACTTTAGTGTTTTCAGAATTAAACCATGAATTTATATGGAAGGGAAGTGTTATTTTGCTCCACTACAAGGTAGAGAATTCAGTTTCTAGGTGGGAGGAGGAAAATTAGTTATCTTCTTTTGAGAGAGAGCATTGTGATTGTCACTATCTACAGATTTGTTTTGCCCCTTGCCATGAGTGACATTTTTGAATGGTATGCATATTCTTTTCTTGTGTAGCGATGCTGATTAGGTTAGCCACACGGATTAGATTGATTTTAACAATTCTATTACACATAATAGTGTGTACTGTACATTTTCAAACATAACTCAGGCAAATATTTAATTTTGTCTTATTTAGTCGATAGAGTCAAGATGTTTGTCATTTGAATCAGTATTGTCTTTTGATTTACATTGTGTCCTAGGAAGTTTGCTGTATATTTTAGGTACTTCACTAGCTCTTAAAACACAAACAGACATGATCAAGGTGTGTATGTGCGTCTATGTGCATGTATGTATGTGTGTATCTGTATACACACATGCACATGTACATATGCTCTCATGGATTCATATCTGCGTGTATAATTGATTTTAAGTCATTTCGCTGACGAACGCATGTTGTCAGATAGGCACGCAGGTGTATAACATTTAATGGTACAAAGTAATCTCTCTGTTACGCCTGAAACCAGTTTGGAAGAACTGACTAGTAAAATTAGTATAGTACATTCTGTGTATATTAATAGTTTGATACACACAAACACATGCATACCCATATATCTGTCATTTTTTATTGAGTTCATAATAGTTTACATCATTGTGAATTTTCAGTTGTATGTTATTTCTTGTCTGTCACCACGTAAGTGCTCCCCTTCACCCCCTCTGCCCACCCGCAATGCCACTTCCCCTGGTAACCGCTGAACTGTTTTCTTTGTCCATGTGTTTATATTCCACACATGAGTGAAATCATCTGGTGTTTGTCTTTCTTACTCTGGCTTATTTCACTAAGCATAATTCCCTCCAGGTCCATCCATGTTGTTGCAAATTGGATGATTTTGTCCCTTTTTTATGGCTGAGTAGTATTCCATTGTATATGTATACCACATCTTCTTTATCCAATCATTGGTCGATGGGCGCTTGGATTGTTTCCATGTCTTGGCTATTGTGAATAGTGCTGCAGTGAACATGGAGATACATATGTTACTTTGGATTGTTAATTTCAAGTTGTTTGGGTAAATACCTGTAGTGGGATAGCTGGGTCATATGGTATTTCTATTTTTAGTTTTTTGGGGAATCTCCATACTGTTTTCCGTAGGGGCTGCACCAGTTTGCATTCCCACCAGCAGTGTTTGAGGGTTCCCTTTTCTCCACTCCTCTCCAACATTTGTTATGTTTAGTCTTACTGATTATAGCCATTTTTAACAGGTGTAAAGTGATATCTTAGTGTAGTTTTGATTTGCATTTCCCCAATTAGTGATGTTGAACATCTTTTCATGTGTTCATTGGCCATCTGTGTATCTTCTTTGGAAAAATGTCTGTTCATATCCTCTGCCCATGTTTTGAATGGGCTGTTTCTTTTTTTGTTGTTCAGTTGTGTGAGTTCCTTATATATTATGGAGATTAATCCCTTGTAAGATATATGATTTGCAAATATTTTCTCCCAATTGATGGGTTGTCTTTTTGTTTTGATCCTAGTTCCTTTTGCCTTGCAGAAACTCTTTAGTCTGATGATGTCCCACTTGTTTATTTTTTTTGTTTCCTTTGTCTGAGAAGATATGATATTCAGAAAGATCCTTTTAAGATTGATGTCAAAGAGTGTACTACCTATATTATCTTCCAGGAGTTTTATGGTTTCAGGACTTATCTTCAAGTCTTTGATCCATTTTGAGTTTATTTTTGTGTATGGTGTGAGATAATGGTCTACTTTCATTCTTTTGTTTGTGGCTGTCCAGTTTTCCCAACACCATTTATTGAAAAGACTATCTTTTCTCCATTCTATGCTCCTGGCACCTTTGTCAAAGATTAGCTGTCTGTAAATGTGCGGTTTTATTTCTGGGCTTTCACTTATGTTCTGCTGATTTCTGTGCCTGTTTTTGTACCAGTACCATGGCTTTATAGTACATTTTGAAGTCAGGGATTGTGCTGCCTCTAGCTTTGTTCTTTTTTCTCAGTATTGCTTTAGCAATTTGGATCTTTCGTTGTCCCATATGGATTTTAGGATTCTTTGTTCTTTTTCCATGAAGAATGTCATTGGGATTCTGATTGGGATTGCCTTCAATCTGTAGATTGCTTTGGGTAATATAAATGTTTTAACTATGTTTATTCTTCCAATCTATGTGCATGGAGTCTCTTTCCATGTCTTTATCTCATCCTCTATTTCTTTTGATAATGTCTTACAGTTTTCATTGTATAAGTCCTTCACCTCCTTGGTTAAATTTATTCCTAGATACTTTATTCTTTTTATTGCAATTGTAAATAGAATTGTATTATTGAGTTCTCTTTCTGTAAGTTCATTATTAGAGTATAGAAATGCAGCTGATTTTTGTAAATTGATTTTCTACCCTGCAACTTTACTGTAGTTGTTAATTATTTCTACTAGTTTTCTGATGGATTCTTTAGGGTTTTCTATATATACCATGTCATCTGCAAACAGCGAGAGTTTCACTTCCTCACTCCTTATTTGGATTCCTTTTATTCCTTTCTCTTGCTTAATTTCTCTGGCCAAAACCTCTAATACTGTGTTGAGAAAGAGTGGTGATAGCGGGCTTCCTTATCTTGTTCCTCTTCTCAGAGGGATGGCTTTCAGTTTTTCCCCATTGAGTATGATGTTGGCTGTGGGTGTGTCATATATGGCCTTTATTAATGTTGAGGTAATTTCCTCCTATCCCCATTTTGTTAAAAGTTTTTATCATAAATGGCATTGGGTCCTGTCAACTGCTTTCTCTGCATCTATTGAGATGATCATGTGGTTTTTATTCCTCATTTTGTTAATGTGGTGTATCACATTGATTGATTTGCGGATGTTGAACCATCCCTGTGTCCCTGGTATAAGTGCCACTTGATCATGATGTATGATCTTTTTGATGTATTGCTATATTTGGGTTGTTAATATTTTTTTGAAGATTTTTGCATCTGTGTTCATCAGCGACACTGTCCAGTAGTTTTCCTTTTCTATGTTGTCCTTGTCAGGCTTTGGTATCAGAGTGATATTTGATGTTGGCTTTGTAGAATGCGTTAGGAAGCATTCTAGCTTCCTTGATTTTTTGGAATAGTTTGAGAAAGCTATGCATTAAATCATCTCTGAAGGTTTGGTTGAATTCTCCAGGGAAGCTCTCTGGTCCTGGGCTTTTATTTTTTGGGATGCTTTTGATTACTGCTTTAATCTCTTTAATTGTGATTGGTTGGTCTATTCATATTATCTATTTCTTATTGATTCAGCTTTGGGAGGTTGTAAGAGTCTAAGAATTTTATCCATTTCCTCTAGATTGTCCATTTTGTTAGCATATAGCTTTTCATAGTATTCTCTTATAATCTGTTGTATTTCTGTGGTATCCATTGTTATTTTTTCTCTTTCGTTTCTAATTTTACTTATCTGAGCTTTCTCTTTTTTTTTGTAAGTCTGTCTAGGGGTTTGCCAATTTTCTTTATTTTCTCAAAGAACCAGCTCTTTGATTCATTGATCCTTTCTACTGCCTCTTTTGTTTCAATAGCATTTATTTCTGCTCTGATTTTTGTTATTTCTCTCCTTCTGTTGACTTTGGGCTTTGTTTGTTCTTCTTCTTCTAGTCTAGTTAGGTGTAGTTTGAGATTGTTTATTTGGGATTTTTCTTATTTGTTAAGGTGAACCTGTATTCTGATGAATTTCCCTCTAAATATGGCTTTTGCTGCATCCCATATGAGTTGGTATGGTGTGTTTTCATTTTCATTTGTCTCCAGATATTTTTTGATTTCTCTCTTAATTTCTTCAATGATACATTGGTTGTTCAATAGCATGTTATTTAGTCTCCACATCTCTGTCCCTTTCTCAGCTTTTTTCTTGTGATTAATTTCTAGCTTCATAGCATTGTGATCAGAAAAGATGCTTGTTATTTAATCTTCTTAAATTTATTGAGGCTTGCCTTGTTTGCCAACACATGGTCTGTCCTTGAGAATGTTCTGTACACACTTGAGAAGAATGTGTATTCTGCTGTTTTGGGATAGAGTGTTCTGTATATGTCTATTAAGTCCAGCTGGTCTAGCTTTTCATTTAATTCCACTGTTTCCTTGTTGATTTTCTGGCTGGATGATCTATCCATTGATGTGAGTGGAGTGTGGAGATTCACTAGTATTATTGTGTTATTATTAATATCTTCTTTTAGGTTTGTTAATAGTTGCATTATGTACTTTGCTGCTCCAAAGTACTTTATGTACTTTGTGTTGGGTGCATAGATATTTATAAGTGTTATGTCTTCTTGGTGGAGTGTTCCTTCAGTCATTGTATACTGCCCCTCCTTGTCTCTCTTCACCTGTCTTGAAGTCTACTTTGTCTGATATAAGTATTGCGACACCTGCTTTCTTTTGTTTGCCATTAGCTTGGAGTATTGTCGTCTATCCCTTCACTCTGAGCCTGTTTTTGTCACTGGAGCTGAGGTGTATTTCCTGGAGGCAACATACTATTGGGTCTTATTCTTTAATCCATCTCGCCACTCTGTGTCTTTTTATTGTAGAATTCAGTTGATTTACGTTTAGGGTGATTATCGATACATGAGGGTTCAATGCTGCCGTTTTATCAGTTGTTTTCTGGTTCTCCTGCATTTCCTTTGTTTCTCATCTTGTGTGTTTTGGTCTACCAACTGAGTTATGTTGTTTTTTATGTTGTGTTTCTTTGTTTTCTCCTTATTTATTATTTATGTCTCTGTTCTGTTTTTTTGTTTAGTGGTTACCATGAGGTTTGTGTTCAAAATCTTGTAGATAAGATAGTCCATTTTCTGGTGGCCTCTTATTTCCTTAGACTAAACCGATTCAGTCCCTTTCCTCTTCCCCTCCTAAGCTGTTTTTCTATATCTTCTTCCATGTTATGTTGTGAATTTGTAATTAAAATGACAAGATTATCTTTGTTTTTGGTGTTTTCCTTCCCTTTATCTTTAATGTTATACTTAAGTATTTGCTAACCTGTTCTGATGTATAGCTCCAAATTTCTGATTTTGTCTACTTGTTTATCTCCTTGCTCTGTGCTTTGCAACCCCTTCCTCCCTTTTTTTTTCTTTGAGGTATGAGGGCATTCTTGAGGATTTCTTGTAGGGGGGCATTTCGTGGCTATGAACTCGCTTATCTTTTGTTTATCTGGGCAAGTTTTTATTTCTCCATCATGGCTGAAGGATATTTTGGCTGGATAGAGTATTCTTGGCTGACAGTGTCCTTCGAAGATTTGAATTTGTCGTTCCAGTCTTCTAGCATGTAAGGTTTCTGCAGAGAAATCCGCTGAAAGCTTGATGGGAATTCCTTTGTAGGTTATTTTTTTCTGCCTTGCCACCCTTTGTATTTTTTCTTTGTCATTCATTTTTACCAGTTTCACTACTATATGCCTTACAGTTAGCCTTTTTGTATTGATATATTTAGGAGATCCGGTAGCTTCTTCCACATGGATTTCCATATCCTTCCCTAGGTTTGGGAAGTTCTCTGCTATTATTTCTTTGAACAAGCTTTCTGCTCCTTTCTTCTTCTCTTCTCCCTCTGGAATACCTATAATTCTTATGTTGCATTTCCTAATTGAGTCGAATAGTTCTCAGAGACTTTCTTCATTTCGTTTTAGTCTTAATTCTCTCTCCTCTCTCTGGAGCACATCAACATATCCTCGATTATACCAATTTGCTTCTCTATGATGTCTGATTGAGTGTTCAGGGAATCCATATTGTGTTTTATCTGTTCCATTGTGTCTTTCATCTCCAATATTTCTGATTGATTCTTCTTTATAGTAGCTCCTGAACTTGTTGAATTGTTTCTCTACATTCTCTTTTAACTCATTGAGTTTTTCGATGATAGCTATTTTGAATTCTCTGTCATTTAGATTACATATTTCTCGGTCCTCAGTACTGATACCTGGGTACCTGTCATTTTCTCTTTGGTCTGGAGATTTAGTATAACTTTTGATACTGCTAGAGGGTGTGGCTCTCTCTTTGCACACAGTGGTATTATTTGGTGGCAGTTATCGCCTATCGCCATTGGGTGGGGGTCGAGAGCTGTGTGTTCTGAGCCCTCTGAGTTCCACCAAGATCCTAGGCACTGGAGCTGGTGCTGGGTGGGTTGAGGGAGGGGTGCTTTCTTTGTGTTCTCAGGGTTTTCCTGCTCTGTTCTCGCTATCTGCTCTCCTCGGGTCTTGGCTTGATGAGGTCACCCCTGCATTAGCTTTCACCTTAGTAGGGGCTTTCCCCTATGCTGTGAGGGCCCTCGGGGATCTTTGATGTTCCCACTTACGAATGTCCCCTTCCCCATTCCTTCCCTCTCAGAGGCCACGCATGGTCCTGGATTCCAGTCTTTTGGGGAGGGAGTGAAGTTTTCTCTTATCCTGTTCCACCTCCTCCGAAGGGCTCCAGCCTCTCCGCCCTCCATCGTATGGCTGTGTGGGTCTCTCAGACATCTTTTCTGTTGTGTTTGGACGTCCTCTGTTGGTGTATGAATGTCTTTTTCATTGTATGGTGGAGGGGAAAGATTACTGGGAAAGCTCACTCCACCATGATGCTGATGTCATTCTCCTGTAATTTTTATGTATATATATTTATATGTAATTAACATCATTTTGAATTAAGGTAGTATATCATTTGATGACATCACATATTAAAATTTTATCATTACATATGTGCTAAGCATAATAAAACGAGGTATACCTGTATTGATCTGCTGATGAAACTGTAGTCAGAGGTTCGAAGGAACCTAACCCTGTATTTTTCCTGGAAGCAATAGTTCAGTATTCATTAATCCACTGTTTTTGGCAACATTATAGAACATAACCACTGCAAATAAAGAGAATTGACTGAATTTCTTTTTACAAGCATCTAATAAATCTTCCTGAAACAGATGGAGCTAACAAAATTAATCTTATTTTCAAGACAGTCTTACTGAGGTTAAAATTTTTAATTATCAGATAACTATCAAGCATTCATTTAAGAAAAGATGGTCATGATCCTAGACTTACAGTATATTTACGATAACAAACATTAGTCAGAGGCATCAATACACGTTCCCACTGAAGTTCTAATATTATTGTTAATGATATCTTATTATATCTGTATTACATTTTACAATTTTCAAAATGATACCTTGTTATTTTATCTTCGTAAAAGTTGTGAGGCAGGACAGCTTTCATTCTTAGTAAAACTGATCAAAAGAAAATTGGTGGTTTCACATATGAGGAAGACTAAGGACTGTTACTCTGAACCTGCAGGTGCCCTTAGAAATCGTTTAAGTTAAGAAAACAAGATCTAAAAATATTTTTAGTCTATATGAATATTAAGAAATCCATTTATTTAAACACTACTAAATTACTTGGTTTCGTGACCACAGATATTAATGTATACAGCACAATTAATATAAAAATTGTATCTGGAGGGTGGGAGTGGTTTATAATTATTTAAGTAATTTTTAAAACTTAGATAAGGACAAAAATATAATTTAAATGAATACACAATTTCGAGAGAATAAAACACTTCATTGGGATTAATATTTTGTTTGCCACTAAAAACGCCACAATTCTTGACTGATCTCATGTTTTTAGTTGCAACTATGTTATTATATATGTACAAAGACTGGTATATTGCTGTAGCAATTATCTACTCCATATTTCTGTACCTCTTAAACCACCTTTCCTGAAGTAATTACTACTTTTTATGCACACTAGTCTATAAAGTTGTTGACAAAGTGTGCAATAACCCTTTCATTAGTTTCAAATGCATATATATTAAAACACTGAAACATTTCCCAATAAAATATTGTGAAACAGGAAGGATAAAATTCCCCCTTTCTTTCCCATCTTCTGTCATTCTCTAAATCTGAAAATTTAATAAAAACTTTACCTGGTCAGCTACAGCCATATCACTAGATTTTACACTCACATCAAGGAATTCCTGGATATGTTAAGGTGAATTTAAAGTTTTCTACTTCCTATGACTACCTAATATTTGTTTCTTATATATTGTGTATGAAACCTACTTTTAACTGTTCACCTTCTTTGTCTTAGTTTTATATGAAAACTCATTTGAACATTTTGGCTGAATCTCCACAAAGGCTTTTATTTGATCTTAGATACCACAAACAAAGAAGAGTTCAGTAAAATTTGCTCAGCAGATGGAAAGGTGGTAGTGGCAGTGTTGAAAGGATTATAAAATAAGGAGTAAGAGGACAATAACCTGGGTTTAGTACATTATTTATAGTCATAATCTTGTTATCAGCTGTTATGGGTTGAATTGTGCCCCCCACCCCCCCAAAGATATGTTGAAGTTCTAATCTATAGTACCTAAAAATGTGACCATATTTAAAAAGAGAGTCACTGCAGAAGTAATTAGTTAAGATGAGGTCATACTAGAGAAGCTGAACCCTTAATCCAATAGGGCTTCTATCTTTATAAGAAGAGACGAGACACAGAGACATTCTGGGAGAAGGTGACGGTGTGACAGTGAAGGCAGAGCCTGGAATGATGCGTCTACAAGCACAGGACTGCCGAGGATCGCCTTCAGACACCAGAGGCTAGAGGAGGTGAGGAAAGAGTCTCCCCTGCAGGTTTCAGAGGGAGCACGGCCCTGCCCACACTTTGCTTTTGAGAACTTTTAGAATCCAGAGTTGAGAGACAATAAATTTATATTTAAAGCCACTCACTTGTGGTACTTTGTTACTGCAGCCCCACCCTTCCAAAAAAACCTCTCAATAAATCGACAAAAAAAAATTGCTGGTACCTTATGCCCTCTCATGAAAATAAATTTTGATGTCATTACAAATGAAGCACCCAACTCTTTAAGAGTTCTATAGTTACTATTATTCCTTCAAAATGAAAATAAAATCCATACTGTGCTTTCTGAAGTAACAACCTGAAACAAGTTAAAAATGCCACTGCACACTGTATTCTGAAAGTTTGAAAGTGTGTATTGTAGGGAGGAAAAGCGATTAATGTGAAGTTAATATGCTTCTGAGTGACATTTATGGGCAGCAAATTTTGAGTACTGGCTTAACATGCTCCAATGATTTAATGTCTGTCAGCTAAGAATTTCATGGACCCATATTCTCGTAAATTTTAGAGCTACAAGGGAACTTCAGAGTTTTAGTATTTCCAGCTTCCTCATTTTACAATGAAAAATCTGACAGCAGAGAACTTAGATCACTCCTGCCCCATCCCAGGTAATTGTTAGGAAAACATTTCTCCCCTGTACAAAAGGTATGAGCTTTTCTAGATCCTCCAGATACTGAAAAAAAAAACTGTTATATATGTTGTACTACTCCATTGTGGCCATTTGTTGAGATATTGCCATTGTATCAAATCAAAGATGAAGAATCCTGGCAGAATGGAAAACCAAAATGAAAAAGCGCTAACTCCTGGAATTAAAATGACTTCCATTTTCAAGATCTTCAGAACCTGCTTATTAAAAGGTCTAGTAAAAGAACAAACATTAGAAATTGAAACAAATGTAGAGATGTCAGCAAATAAGAAAGGTGCACAGTTTTAACTACCTGAACTCCCGTGTCCTTTGGTACAAAAGCTAATAATGAATGGATCATCTGCGCTGAAGTATGTATTTATGTGTATGCCTACACCGCACGTCTGAAGATACTTAATATACACACTGTGTCTTCCTGTAGATCAAATATACATGTGTGTAGTTGAAAATATTAACCATATGTGTTAACACGGGGGTGTGTGTGTGTGTTTGTGTATTTATGTATGCATGTACATCACCAGAATACATTCCTCCTGGAGGGACCAAATCTTCAAATATAAATAGTGTTCTTTAGATTTTACTGGCATAAAGTACTACTGTAATATAACCTTGTTTATTAGTTATTCAAGAATATTCATTTTAGAAGAGAGGTGGCCAACCAAGAGCAAAACAAATGAAAGTCCGACAGCATGAATGAAGCCTGAGCCCAGTCACCATGGTAGTCTTACTACGTAGAGCTAGGGAAAAGTTAGAATACCAGCACCACCACAAATTAACTGGGATGATCTTCTGGATGGAAAGAGAAAAGGAGAAAGTCAAGATGCCGTTGAAATGGAGAAAAAAGTAAACCAAGCTCAGAAGAAATTGGAAGATGATGTTTGACGATATGAGGGATGGGATTTCTGTAATCAAGAAAACCTGCAGCAGTTTCTCAGGTGACTTGCTCTTTAGAAAGGCAGCATTAAGTCCCCTATCCCCTGGCTTTTAAAGCCCCCTTCTTATTTGGGAGCCGAAAGACAAGGCAAGCTAAAGGAGTATTCTGGATCTAAGTATCATTTAAATAAAAATTTTTTTAAAAAGCTTTTAACACTGTTTTTAAATAAGCAACATATGAAACAAGAGGGTGAGTACTTCTACACGAAATAGATCAAGGGAGAACCTAGAGCTGGAACGGACAGATGAATCAAATCTAGAAGCAGCCACATTTACTGAAAGGGTGGTGTGCATACTACTGCGTGTACAAGAGATGATTTTAGATAGTGTACATACAATCTGTCTTCCCCGGGAGAAAATTGCTGAGAACTGTAGCACTCATGGTCCAGTCTTAGGAGAAAAACTGTTGGCTTAATACAAGAGAGAATCATACTTGGCTCCCCTTCCTCTGCCCCCAGTTCAGCCTCTGGGGTCCCAACCTCAGATGTACCCACCTCTAAGCCTGTGTTTCTGAGCTCCTCTCACTGGCCCTAGGCCCTCACTTGTCCCAGTGGCCCACCTTGGGCCTCAGCCCTCTCTTGCACACTGCTTCAATCTCTCAGAGTCCTGGCCACTGTCCTGGTTTGTCCTGAGTTCCCAGACTTCTTCCTGACTTCCCAATTCCTGTGCCCCTCCTTCGGGCTGTACCCTTCTCCCCTGTCCCAGGGAGTGTTCCATCCTCAGTTCCAGACTCTCCTATAATCCGGGTTCCATTCTGGCCAACTCTGTCTCCCACCCCAGCTCCCTCTTAAATCAGAACCACGTGCTTCTCACTCTATCCCCATCTTCCTCTCTGTGATACAGTTCTCAGAAGGGATCCAAACTGCCAGTCCCAAACCCACTTCTCTGAGCTGTTCTGGCATTTCCAGGCTCTGGCCTCCAACCCAGACATTTCTTTCTCTCTGGGTTCTTACTCTTTCTACATTTCATGTATCTCTTTTCTTTCTTTTTCTGGGGAGTAAGGGAGAGTTCCTTGTCTTTTCACTGTTTCACATTGGTTTGTTTAGTTTTTATTTATCCAGCAGTTTCCTTCTGAAATAAAGTAAAATATGTGAATACAGATTTAAAGAAAAATATTGAATAAATAACTACTAGTGATACATGGGGAGGGCAGCAATTATTAAAATAGTACAAAAATGAATGAAGTTTAGGGCACATTGATGCTGTATAAAAGCATTAGTTTTGGGGTCAACAGGCTTGAGTTGAAATTCTACCTTTATCACTTGGTGGCTGGGTAATCTTGTCACGTTACCTAGCCTCATCTGTAAAATGGGGCTAACATGGGCAACTTCATAGGGTGTTTGCAAGGACTAAATGAGAAAATATTAAGAAAATGACATTCTGTCACATAGTTTGTGCTCAATAAATGTGTTTTTCGATAACTCTGGCTTCAACTCCACTGTTTTACTGATAAAGACAAAAAGGTGTAAGTAAGGTAAAGGTTATATGTCTTGCCCAGGTTTATGCATCTAAATTGGTGGCAGATTTAGGATTTAAACTCAGTTCCCTTAACACTGAACCCATTACATTTGTTCACTACCATATATTTCAGTCTGCTATCTGAACACCAGAGGTGGCATGGGGATATTTTACCTTCCTAGTAATTTCTATAGCTTTATAAAACTAATTTTATTGGGCAAATTTTAATCTTCATTGACAGTTAACTCCGGTTTCATTCTCATAGCTCTGGCATGCTCTGTGGTATTATAGAACATTCTCAACAAGGTGAGAAGAGGACCCAGTTTCTAGTTTGGGCTTTTCCATTATAGTTAGCTTTGTCTCACTGAGCTAGAAACTTCACCTTTGTGAATCTCATCTCTAGTGTATGGGACATGGATCCAGCGGTCCTTGAGTGATTACACCTATTCCAGACCTCTTTGTGTTCTTTTAAGTACATCCCAATTTTTTGCTACCATTTAGTTTTGATGGAATTTATAGTGTCTATTTTTTAAATCTGTTATTTCTTGGGGATTTCCTAAGCCAATTAGCTTGGTTTTAACCCATTCTTACCTGTTGAAATGATAAATTCGAAGTAAAAAATAGTCTTGCCTTTATCATCTAAAGGAAATTGTTTATTTTTCCAAGAATGCTGATAGTAGCTTTTAACACTGCCACTAGTTTGTTTCCTCCAGATTATACTTTATCATTTATTTCACCACTTGGCTTTTTTAAAAAAGTAAAATCCTTTACTTTTGTTTGCCTTAATGCAAGAAATTCATTAAGTACTATCTATGCTTTGTCTAAATAAACACTGTAGTTATTGACAAATGTTCTAGATTTATTGAAATTCCATTTGAGTCATCAGTTTAGTTTGGGAATAAAGTAGAGCCTAGTAAATACCTGCATTTTTTAAATGGCCTAATGTGGCTCTATATAGGGGGTGCTTAATATATTGGGCCAAAAATGCCTTATTTCAATTTTTAAATATCCTTTTTCGTGCTCTGATTTTTAAACTAAATTGACAACATATATAGAGTTCTGCCTTATTTTTCTCTCTCTCGATCCTTAAACATTTAAAGATGTCGAGTATCTTCCATTTTAAAAAGGGAAAAATTTTTAATTAAAAAAGTGTCTTTACTTCATCTTCCTCTGCAGCTACTGGCCTCTGTCCCTCTCCTCTCCTTGACCAAACTTCTTAAAAGAGTTGCCTCACCAGGTATCTCCGTTCTCTCCCTTCCCACTCACATTTCACACCACTCCAGCCTGTCTTCACCTCCACTCCTCTTCAAAAACAATTTGGTAAGTCAAGTGCAAGAGGCCATATCCACTGAACATGATTCAATCCTCAACTTGCTTGACTTTGATGCACCTTTGAAACCCTATCTTCCTTAGATTTCCTTTACATATATTCTTCTTGCTTTCTTCTTGCCTCTCAGGCTAGTCCTTCCAAGTCTTACTTGCTGACCCAGCCTCTTCTAATCAACCGTTAAAAGATGACATTCCTCAGAGCTTTTATTTTTTACTTTCTATCTTCTCAGTCTACATTCACCTGTGTGAACTTTATCCATACCTATTGCCATCTATACACCTAAAATTCTCAAATAATTGTTTCTGACTCAGGTTACTTCTTTGAGGTAGACTAGCAACATTCCATTTCTGTTGACTGTCCACTCATGTAAGTCAAACCTAATTCATTCAGAAATGAACTTAGAATCTTCCCCCTAACTCAGCCCACCCACCACAATCATGATAGTTGAAAACAAAAACGAAACTTCTACCCCACTTTGGTCTCTATTCAGGATTTCCTATCCCAGAATATGGTACCATGTCCAGTTGATTGCTCATGTCAGAAACATGGGAGTCATCCCTAACATCCCATCTTCACCATCCCTATCTTTTCTATCACTGGGTTCTGTCCATCTTCTGGCGTATCTTACTTTTCTTCCAGCATATCCACTTCTTTCCATCCCCACTGCCACCATCATCACCTCCTTCCTTTACTAGAGCATGTTAACTGATCTGCCAGTATCCCGTCCTGCTCTCCCTTCTGCAGCAGATTAATTTTTCTAAAAATGACCACATCAATAATTAGGGTCCAAATGCTTTTCCAGAACCTTGCCATTCCCCATTAAGAGGCATGGTGTGTTTCTCCTCTCTTGAATTTGGGTTGGACTTTGGGACTACCTTGATGAACCGAACATAGCAGAAATGATGCTGCTGTATGACTTCCAAGGAAAGGTCAGAAAAGGCAATGCAGCTTCCATCTAGCTCTCTGTCTCTCTCAGAATGCTTGCCCTTGAAACACAGCCATCATGTTTTAAGGAAGCTCAGGCCACATGGAGAAACCATGTTCTCCCGCTGTCCCCACCCCCCCACCCCGCCCCCAATCACTTACTGGAGGCAGTCAGCTGCTATGTTATGAGGACATTTAAGCAGTCTATGGAGAGGCCTACATGGCCAGGAACTAAGGCTTCCTGCCAACAGCTGTGTGAGTGAGCCATCTTGAAAATGGATTCTCCAATCAAATCAATCAAATATGTGCAGATAAGTACAGCTGCCGATACCCTGACTGTAACTTCAGGGAAGATCTAGAACCGCACAGCTAATCCTCTCCCAAGTTCTTGACCCATAGAAAGTGTGAGATGATAATCTTTGCTGTTTTAGCCGCTAAGTTGTAGGGTAACTTATTAACTAGCAGTAGATAACTAACACAACCCCTGTGGTACACTGTCATATCACTTAGTATTTTTCCTTTGTTACACTTAACATATTTGCAGTGTAAAAAAATTAATGTATTTGTCTTCCTGACTAAAAATGAAGGAGTATGTGGGCAGAGACAAAGCCTGACTTGTTTATTGTTACATTTTTGACACCAAGTAATGTATAACACATAGTAGGGACTGCACAAATAATCATTATCAGAAATGTCACTGTTTATCAGTACCTCTAAATTCATGACTACAAATGTAACGTTGTTTCTGTTTTTAAACAGAATAAGGGGTCTTTAGACCCCTTGTATTGTTATTTTATGAACTTTGAACCCATGGCCAATAACACCATAACTCATGCCTGAATGAAGCTCATGTGACACCTGTATTTTCTCACGAGGCCCTTCAGAGCCTCCTTGCACTTAGGGACACTAGACAACACTTCAGCACTGTGCTTGGGGGCCATTTCAAACAGTAAATCACCAAAAACATGAAAATGCAAAAAGGCTGGTACTAAATAGACCGTGAAAAGAGCACTTGTTTACAGCGAGAGCTGACACAAGAAGGCAGAGTGTTGCCTTGTTCTGCCTCAGCTGGGACTCAGATCTTTTGCTGCTCTGCACATGCCTTGAATGACTGCGGAAGTGCTGCTAGTATTGATTTGGGGTTTAAACATATTTTGGTGAGTAGATGAATTCACAAATACAAAATCCATGAATAAATAAGCATCAAGTGTATACTGAACAGTGAAAGAATGAGTTGGGTTAAGTTGTTAAATTGTTAAAGTTAGATTCAGAAACTCTTTATCTTAATTTTTTAAATTTATGTTTACAACAAATAGTACATTCTCTGTCTTTGCCCTCTGATTTCTCAAACAGTATAGCCACAAAATCTCCATTATCAATGATATTTGTAACAAGTAATTAAAATTTAATGCTTTCCCCTTTCATTTGGTGATAAGGAATCTGCTACCTACAGGAATTAGGCATCGCTGTGTGGCATCAGAAAGACAGAGGACCGTGGCCAGTGTGCAGCATCCCTTACACTTCCTGGCTCAGCAGTAGCCATGCTCTTTAAGTAACTCCCTTCTGACAACTGCCAGGTATTTCTGGGCGTAAAATCAGGGACATCCATTATAGCAAAGGGGTCAAGAACATGGGCTCTGTCTTGTTATCATCACTTATTAGATGTGTAACTTTAGTTCTGAGTTCTCTGTACCTCAATTTCTTTCCTACAGTGAGCATAATCATAGTATCTACTTCATGATTTTGGTGTGAGAAGTAAATGAATTGATTCATAGAGTGTACTTAAGATAGTGCCCACCACTTTAAGTTAGTGCTCAGTAAATGTTAGCTGTCGTCATTATTACTGTTGTTACTTACCATCGTCCTTAATTTAAGTAGACCTTTTTTATTCTTCCCTACTCCTTACTGTCGTGGGTGATAAAGCAATTGAATATCACAAAGCATGTGTTTTATGATATTTCTCATATTTGTAACCTCTCCCAGCACTCATGTTTATCAAGATTAGTCACTTTCCGTCCCCCAATCCTTTTACTACCATTGTGAGAAGTCATGAAGGGGAAGAGATAAACATGTATGTTCAGTCCTCCGTTATGAGCCAGAAGTTGGTATGGGGATGTAATCAATGTGTCACCAAAGGATTATTTATTTATTTTTGTTTTTGGTGAGGAAGATTAGCCCTAAGCTACCATCTGTTGCCAAACTTCCTCTTTTTTTGCTTGAGGAAGATTAGCGCTGAGCTAACATCTGTGCCAATCTTCCTCTTTTTTTTAATATGTGGGTCACTACCACAGCATGGCTGACAAGTGGTGTAGTTTCACGCCCAGGATGCGAACCTGTGAACATGGGCACCGAAGTGTGACGTGCTGAACTTAACCACTTCGCCATGGCACTGGCCCCACCACAGGATTATTTTTAAAAAATATTCTTAAAGGGCCAGCCTCATGGCCGAGTGGTTAAGTTTGCATGCTCTGCTTCGGCAGCCCAGGGTTTTGCCAGTTAGGATCCTGGGTGCAGACCTAGCACCCCTCATCAAACCATGCTGAGGCGGCGTCCCACAGAGCACAACCAGAAGGACCTAGCACGAAAATATACAACTATGTTCTAGGGGGCTTTGGGGAGAAGAAGAAAAAAAAGATTGGCCGTAGATGTTAGCTCAGGGCCAATAAAAAAATACGTATATTCTTCAATATCTTCATCTGTCTTCTTCCAAGATTAGTCTTTTGACTGACTTGTTCTCAGAAAATGTTTGACAGTGTATGATCAACTCTTAAAGTTAAGACTTGATCAGGAAAAGGACTCCATCCTTCCACTCTGCCATCCTGTCATCCACTCACTTCATATGAAAAATAATTAAGAAAAGTTTTCAAAAAGGAAGGGACATTTAATGAAGTGTTTTGGAAACTGCATTTCAGTCATGATGGAATTAACAAGGAATAACTAAATTAGATCAAGCTCCAGTAAAATAGAATTGTAAAACTTTAAATACTTTGATTTTTTTCTCAATTTATTTTCAAACTTTACATTATATATATAATGATATTGTACAGATGTAATTGTGCTGTGCTGCTATGTAGATATGACTCAGGGTTACTGTAATCTATTTTTCTCTCAACTTTTTATTATGAAAATGTTTAAACATACAGCAAAGCAAAAATTTTACAGTGACTATCTGTATGCCCACCACCTAGATTCTATCATTGAGTAATTTATTTTTATAAAGGTAATTTGATGTAGCAGTTTTATAAATGAAAAACTGCACACTCTAAAAAACAAATATGTGATCCCTAGAGTCTTTTTTAGTACAAGTGAAATAAGGGTGTCTATTTTTTGTACTTAGATAATTTGCTTGAATTATAGTAATTCAAATGTAATTTAAAAAGTAGGTTTTTCTGATGCATATTATCATACTGTTTCACATCAGCTCCATTAATAAAAGCAGAAGAGTAGCAAAGTAGTTCTCATGATACCATTGACAGGACAACAAATTAAAAAAAATTGTTAATAAGGATATTTAGAATCCAGCATAACCATTTCTTGTGGCTTTAGTCAGTCACACGTGGGTGGGTTCTGGGCCCAAAGGTGGAGGTATTCTCAGAGACTTAAAAATATCAAGTAATTTTTAGGAGCAACAGTGTTTTGAAGTACAGTTTAAGATTTAGGGTGGGCCTGGGCATTTGTCCAGAAACTGGACCACTTTGTCCTCTATATTTGAATTCCTACATGTATTCACCAGCCTAGACACTCTCCTAAATAGACTAGAAACCCTGCTTTTAATAACATAAGACAGTGAAATGAGTTTGCTTTCTGAAAACAGTTTTATTTTTATCACCAGTATTGTATTTACAAATAAATATAATTTTCACAGTGTCATAGTGTTGATTTTTGTCACTGAAAATGTTACCTATTTTTTTCCCTGATAGTTGATGTTGAAATGTGTTTAGCATTGTTAGGCAAGATATTTGATATTTTCCTTGAGTATTTTATTATGAAAACAGGTATAATTGCCTGCAATATATGCAGTTAAGGGTATTCTTTCAGAACAGTTGCCTTCAACATGCCTTTAATCATAGCTGTTAAATACCATATGTCACTTTTTTTCTGGATTTTAGTGATTACCATGCTGTGTTATTGAACTTGTCTCAGAAATGATGGAAATATGGGGTCATTATATTAAATTAATTCTGGATTTGAATCATATTATTGGCCATTAATAATCTTCCAGAGTCACATCTGCATATATTAGCAGTAAAGAATCATTTTAGTGACAATCTGTTAGACTTAATAAAAGAGAAAAAGAAAAATTAGACTTCACACCTCATCTTCCATAAGAACGAATCTGATGTCCATGTACAGCCCTTTCTTTTTTGTTTTTAAAACTCTCTAAGATAGTTCAACTTTATATGAAAACGCTTTTCAAAAGAGCAGGAAATGGGTTTATGGTAGTTTCTACATAAACTTCCAATGTATTCATGTTTTATCTAAAATGTGTAAAAATTATTATTTTTTAAAAATTTTTATTTATTTTTTTGAGGAAGACTGTCCCTGACTTAACATCTGTGCCCATCTTCCTCTACTTTGTATGTGGGATGCCTGCCACAGCGTGGCATGATAAGCATTGCATAGCTCTGTGCCCAGGATCCGAACTGGCGAACCCTGGGCCGCTGAAGCAGAGCACGTGAACTTAACCATTATGCCACGAGGCCGGCCCCTAAAATTATTTTCTAATGTTCAAAAAATATGTTAAAATTTGAGTAATACCAAGAAGAAATTTCATTTCACTTAGAGGGTCAGCAGAGTAGTTAATAAAATAGCGATAGAACTAAAGAGACGTTTCCTCTAGGATCAAGTGCGTTAGGATAATGAATGCTTAAATGATTTTAATTAAAGCAGCAGGAAAAATTGACAAAACAAACTCAAGCCCTTCGGAAGATTTAGTCAAAAGTTTTGAAAATAATGTTTTGAGGCTAATATTTTGGATGTTTTCATAGAAACAAAAACAAGTTTTTGAGTATAGTGATAGAGATTACATGTTCTACAGATTGTTTTGTCATTTTCTTGTAATCTGAATTTCTTTCTTGTTTTTTTAAGTTTAAGAAGTCCTTGAATAAACCCTAGGTAACTCCTTCAGTTAAATTCCCTGAAAAGACAACTACAGAGTCTTATAGAGCGTTTTGATTTCTCCTGGTTTCTATATCTTGTTTGTTTGAAGGTAGGGAAGAGGCAAGTCTGCGTGTGTGTTTTCCATCAGCCAGTTATTAGATCTTTGGACCACTTTTTGATAATCCCAGGGAAATGCCCTCCAGAGTTTGAGGAAAAAAGGAACAGGGAAAAGCTGCATGTAATGGGGATTAGATAGGATTAATTTGTGTTCTTCAAGTTGCAATAATGCTGTTAATTTAAGTGTTTGACTCTGGCCCTTTTGTATATGAGATCACTTCAAGTAGAATACATTACCTTGACTGGACTGCCTGTATACATCTTTTGTATCAGTCAGTATAGTTATGTTTAATTACACCTGTGGCAATGGAAGTATTGGATCTATCGTATGTATATTGTCAGTAAGCTTATATTTGTTTGATGTTGGTTGAAATTTCTGTCCAACTTCAGTCTATTGACTATATAACATTTTGTAGAATTCTGTGTTTATTGTAAAGATAAGACTGATAACCAGTTACCCAAGCAGTTTATGTTTTAAATGTTTTGATTTGAATTTTACTAATCAGTCAGAAATCTCTCTCCATGAAGCTAATTATTTGTTAGTAAAAAGATTTGTGAATAAGAATTGTGCAGAATATCCAAACTTTTAATTTTACCTATTCTTCATAATTTACAGTACAGTTAGGAATGTTCTTAGTACTTTTACTAAAAATTTATTCAGAATTTCTCAGGTAATCTATACTCCTTTAAATGTTATCTGCAACTTTTAAAATTAAAGGTCATATTTTATATCTTATGAATTTCAAATTTGTAGCAAATATGTATGTATGTATATTTGTGTGTGCATGTGTGTATAAATTAAATCTTAGAGTAAAAGATGGACTGTAACAAAAAGTGTGGGCAAGTTTTATAATCACAGTATCCTCCTCTCTGCTTTTCTGGATGAGATATTAGTAACTGCTCCATGGCCAGCCAGACCTCTGTTTGAAATGAGAGGCATGGTTAACCGTAATTTAAAATGCCAAATAAATTTGAAAGTAGAACAATTTGACCCGTTAAGTGAAAAGATCTTACCAGGAATTCCTAGATATAAAGTCATATAATTCTGAGATTTAACTTAAAAAATATATAAGAATTCATCTATAGGTTGACTTAAAAAATTTTGTCATTTGAGCATTATGGCTAGAAAATTATTTTTTTTACTTAGAAGTCTGAAAAAACCCAATATATAATTATGAGAAGCAAGAGTACTGGAGCATATCGTATTTGTTAAAGGTCTTTTAGAGTGACAGAAAAGCCCAAATTCTCTCCCAGTGTTATTTTTAAAAATAAATTATTTGGAGCCGGCCCCCTGGCCTAGTGGTTAAGTTCGCATGCCCAGGGTTTCTCCGGTTCCAATCCTGGGCGCAGACATGGCACTGCTCATCAGGCCACACTGAGGCGGCGTCCCACATGCCACAACTGAAAGGACCCACAACTAAAAATACACAACTATGAACTGGGGAGCTTTGGAGAGAAAAAGGAAAAATAAAATCTTAAAAAAAAATAATTAAAGCTGAATGCAGTTCAGCTAGGTTTTACTTGCTGTCTCCCATTCTGACATTGCTGTAGCTGTACCTTCCTAGTCATTTGAGTCTACAAAAAAAGTATTCTCTTTTATTTTGTATGTAAGTATACTTTTATAATTAAGTATCCATGTACCACAGAATACATAGAAAAGAATAGGTGTAACATGCTATGAGGTGTAATAATAAACACTGGTGACCTTCTCACCTACCTTGAGAACTAGAATACATCATTGAATCTGTCTATATTGTCCATCACTGTCCAGTCGTCTACTTCCCCTCACCCAGATGAGATTTTTAAAAATTCTTCCCTTACTACTTTAAAAATATATGTTCTGTGTATATTCATAAATAGTGTATCTTTTGCTTAGTTTTGAGCATTGTATACTTGGTATCATATTGTAATTAGACTTCTAGAATCTTCTTTTTCTTATTGCTGTTTTTTTTAAAAAAAAATTTCTTAATGATATGTAATTGACCTGTAACATTATATTAGTTTCAGGTATATAGCATAGTGATTTGATATATGTATATATTGTAAAATGATCACTGCACTAAGTCTAGTTAACATCCATAACCACAAGTAGTTAAAATTTTCTTTTTCTTCTGATGAGAACTTTTAAGATTTACTCTCTTAACTTTCAAATATAAAATACTGTGTTGTTAACTAGTGACCATGGTGTACATTACATCCCCAGGACTTGTTTATTTTATAACTGGAAGTTTGTACCCACTGACCATCTTCACCCATTTAGTCCACTCCATATCTCCCCGCCTCTGGCAACCAGTAATCTGTTCTCTGTATCTATGAGTTTGCTTTTTGTTTTGTTTGTTTTTTTCCTAAAGATTCCATAAATAAATGAAATCATAGGGTATTTGTCTTTCTGTGTCTTATTTCATTTAACATAATGCCCTCAAGGTCCATCTGTGTTGTCATAATTGGCAAGATTTCATTCTTTTTTTAGGGCCGAATAATAAATATTCCATTGTATATATGTATGTGACATTTTCTTAATCCATTCATCTGGCAGTGGACATTTAGTTTGCTGTTATGTCTTGGCTATTGTAAATAATGTTGCAGTGAACAGGGGGGTGCATATTTCAAGTTAGTTTTCATTTCCTTTTTTAAATACCCAGAAGTGGAATTGCTGGATTGTTTGGTAGTTCTGTTTTTTAATGTTTTGAGGCATCTCCATACTGTTTTCTATAGTGGCTTCATCAGTTTACATTCTCACCAGCAGTGTTCAAAGGTTCCGTTTTCTCCATATCCTCACCAACACTTATTTCTTATCTTTTTGATAATAGCCATTCTGACAGGTGTGAGATGATATCTCATTTTGGTTTTGATTTGTATCTCTCTAGTAATTAGTGATGTTGAACCCCTTTTCATGTACCTGTTGGCCTTGTGTATGTCTTATTTGGGAAAATGTCGATTTAGATCCTCTACCCATTTTTTAATCAGGTGGTTTTATGCTATTGAGTTGTATGAGTTCTTTATTTACTTTGGATATTAACTTCTTTCACACACGATTTGCACATAATTTTCTCCCCTTTGGTAGATTTCCTTTTCATTTTGTTGATGTTTCCTTTGCTGTGCAGAAACTTTGTAGTTTGCTGTAGTCCTGCTTGTTTATTTTTGCTTTTGTTGCCTTTGCTTTTTGTGTGACTGATGTCAAGGAGCTTACCGCCTGTGTTTTCTTCTAGGAATTTTATGGTTTCAGGTCTTACATTCGAGTTTTTAATCCATTTTGAGTTGATTTTTGTGTATGATAGTGATCCAGTTTCATTCTTTTGCACGTGGCTGTCAAGTTTGCCCAACAGTTTATTGAAGAGATTGTCCTTTCCCCATTGTATATTCTTGACTCCTTTGTTGCAGATTAATTGACCATATATGTGTGTGTTTACTTCTTGGCTTCCTATTCTGTTCCGTTGATCTATGTGCCTGATTTTTCTGCCAGTTTCGTACTGTTTTGATTACTGTGGCTTTGTACTAAAGTTTAAAGTTAGGAAGTGTGATACGTCCAGTTTTGTTGTTCTTTCTCAAAATTGCTTTGGCTATTTGGGTTTTTCTGTGGTTCCATACAAATTTAAGGATTGTTCTCTCTGTGAAAAATGTCATCATAATTTTCATAGGGATTGCAGTGAATCTGTAGATTGCTTTGGGTTATATAAACATTTTAACAATATTAATTTTTCTAATCCATGAGCACAGAGTATCTTTCCACTTATTTGTGTCTTCAGTTTCTTTCCTCAGTGTCTTAAGTTTTCAGTGTACAGATCTTTCACCTCCTTAGTTAAATTTATTCCTAGGTATTTTATTCCTTTTAATGTAGTTGTAAATGGAATTGTTTTCTTAATTTCTCTTTTTGATAGTTTGTTATTAGTGTATAGAAACTCACCTGATTTGTGTATATTGGTTTTGTATCCTGCAACTGAAATCGTTTATTAGTTCTGACAGCTTTTGGTGGAGTCCTTAGGGTAGTCTGTATATAATTAGCACGTCATCTGCAAATAGAGACAGTTTTACTTTTTCCTTTCTGATTTGGGTGCCTGTTATTTCCTTATCTTGCCTAATTGCTCTGGCTAGGATTTCCAATACTATGTTAAATAAAAGTGACCAAAGAGGGCATCATTTTCTTGTTCTTGATCTTAGAGTAAAAGCTCTCAGCTTTTCACCATTGAGCTTTATGTTAGCTGTGGGCTTGCCATATATGAGCCTTATTATGTTGAGGTACATTCCCTCTGTACCCACTTTGTTGAGAGTTTTTGTCATAAATGGATGTTGAATTTTATCAAATTCTTTTTCTGCATCTATTGAGATCATATGATTTTTATCCTTCATTTTGTTTAGGTGGTGTATCACATGGGTTGGTTTACTTATATTGAACCATCTTTGCCTCCCTGGAATAAATCCCCCCGATTGTGGTGTATGATCCTCTTAATGTGTTGTTGAATTCTGTTTGCTAATATTTTGTTGAGAATTTTATGTGTATATTTATGAGAGACACTGGTCTGTAATTTTCTTTTCTTGTAGTGTCCTTGTCTGGTTTTAGTATCTGAGTAATGCTGGCCTCATAAAATGAGTTTGAAAGTGTTCCCTCCTCTTTTCTTTTTTTGGAAGAGTTTGAGGAGGATTGGTATTAATTCTTCTTCAAATCTTTGGTATAATTCACCAGTGAAGCCGTCTGGTCCTGGACTCTTGTTTGATGGGAGGTTTTTGATTACGGATTCAATCTCCTTACTAATAATTTGTTCATATTTTGTATTTATTCATGACTCGATCTAGATTTTATGTTTCTAGAAATTTATCCGTATCTTCTTGTTTTTACATTTCTTGGAATCTAATTTTCATAGTAGTTTGTTATGATACTTTTTGTATGTCTGTTGTATCAATTGTTATGTCTCTTCTTTTATTTATTTTTATTTGTTTTTATTTATTTGAGTCCACTCCCTGTTTTTCTTGGTGAGTGTAGCTAAAGGTTTGTCTGTCTTTTTTTTAAAAAACCAGCTGTTCGTTTCATTGATCTTTTCTTTGTCTTTTTAGCCTTTGTATCATTTATTTCTGCTATCTTTATTTTCTTCCTCAAATAACTTTCGGCTTAGGTGGTTGTTCTTTTTCTAGTTCCTTTGGGTGTAAAATTAGGTTGTTTATTTAAGACTTTTCTTCTTTCTTAATGTAGGTATTTATTGCTGTGAACTTTCCTCTTAGAACTGGTTTTGTTGCATCCTTTCAGTTTTGGTATGTTGTATTTCCATTTTCACTTGTCTCAAGGTATTTTTTGATTTCTTTTTTTATTCATTTGACCCATTGATTGTTCATTAACATGTTTATCTTCACATATTTGTGATTTGTCTGATTTTCTTCTTGTAATTGATTTCTTGTTTTATACCATTGTGGTTGGAAAGATGCTTCATATGATTTCAGACTTCTTAAATTTATTGGCGCTTGAAGCCTAACATATGATTTATCCTGGAGATGTTCCATTTGTGCTTGAGAAGAATATGGGTTCTGTTGCTTTTGAATGTTCTGTATATGTCTGCAAAGTCCATCTGGTCTAATGAGTCATTTAAGGCCACTGTTTCCTTGTTGACTTACTTTCCGGTTGATCTATCCGTTGTAGTTTTATGGGGGTTCCCTTGTATGTTACAGCTTTTTCTCTTGCTGCTTTTAAGATTCTCTCCTTGTCTTTTACTTCTGACAGTTTAATTCTGATGTATTTTGGTGTGGGTCTCTTTGGGGTCATTTTATTTGGAAGTCTCTGGGCTTCCTGGATCTGGATGTCTGTTTCCTTTCCCAGTTCAGGGAGGTTTTTAGCCATTATTTCTCCAAAAAAGTTTTCTGCCCCTTTTTGTCCTTCTCCTTCCAGGACCTGTATAATGTGAATATCAGTCTGCTTGATATTCTCCCGTAAGTCATGTAAGCAATCTTTACTCTTCTTTATTCTTTTTTCCTTTTGGTGCTCTGATTGGATGAATTTTACTGCCTTGTCTTCAAGTTCACTGATTATTTTTTCTGCTTTATTTAGTCTGTTGTTGAACCCCACTATTGTATTTTTAGCATAGTTACTGTATCCTCCAGCTCTGTGCTTTCCGTTTGGTACATTCTTATATTTTCTATCTCTGTTGAAATTCTCTCTTTGTTTATTCATTGTTCTCCTGACCTCGGTGAGAATCCTTATGACTGCTATTCTGAACTCTTTATCAGGTAAATCACTTATGTCTGTTTCATTAAGCTCTTTTTCTAAGGTTTATTTTGTTCTTTTGTTTGGAACATATTGCTTTGTTTTTTCATGTTCCTTAATTCTCTTTGTTAGTTTCTGTGCTTTAGTTAAAATAGCCACCTCTCCTGGTCTTAAAGGAGTGGCCTAGTGTCGGAGGTGAAACTTATTGTCTAACCCTGCCATAGTGCTTAGTTGTCTTTCAAACCTTGTGATTATCCAAGCAGCCCACTTTGTTCTTAGTGACTCCCAGTAGTTGAGGGTGTGCCAACACCTGTCAGTGCCTCAAAGGTGAGGATCTCAGTCAGCAAGTAGATTCAGGCTGATTGGAAGCTGAACTTGCAGGTAGTGTCTTTTAAAGTATGTGTGTATACGTCTTTCAGGGGAGGACTGGATGATGGGTGCTCCTGTTTGTTCTCTGTGCATTGATCTATGGTGTGGTAGCCAATTAAAAACTGTTTCTTTGTTTGCTACTATTTGTTGAGCCCATGAACACAAGCCCTACTGGCCATCAGAGGCAGATGTGTGCACAAGCTCCTTTCCAGGAGACACTGGTGACCAGGAACGAGGTAGAGGGACAGAGAAAAGATGGCACCTGCCAGCCTTTGCATTCTTTGGAGGGTATTTCAGTAGGACTCTAGGTTGTGTGTTAAATGAGATGACTGCCCCCCAGGCAGAAGCTTTCAAGGTAAGCACTTGGCCTCTTACACGGAAAGAATGGATATTTCAATCAGCTGCTTCTGGACGGGGCCCTGTGGTGTAACCTCAGTGAGTCTGCATGAGCCCTTTAAGAACTCTTTCTCGGTTTCCTGTAACCTTGTGGGTCTCATGGACACATGCTCCATTGGCTTTCAAAGCTGATGTTTTGTGGACCCATCTCTTAGGTGCAGGTCTTAAATGCTGTGGTAGCAGATGTGGGGTTCAAAGCCTTCGCTCCTCAGGGAGAAGTTTGGAGTTGTGTTTTTTCTCCTGATTGATTGTCACTGCACTTAGGGTGGGGTTTATGGTGAGATTATGTCAGCCTCTTTTACCTATTTCACTGTGGTTTTTCCTCATTGATTTGATGTGTAGGAGTTGCTCAGCTAGTTTCTGTGGGGGAGGTTTAGAGGGAATTGTTCCATTGGTAGCTGCAGATTCAGTGTGTTTGTGGGAGGAGGTGAGTGCAGGATCCTCCTACACTGCATCACCATCTTGAAGTGAAGCTCTTTCTTTCTCTCTTAAATCATGTTTCAAAATGTGTTTGAGTTGTGGCATCTAGCTATAGGTCATTAAATTTCACTGCTGTATACTATTTCATTATGCAACTATAACTTGATATATTCTTCTATAGCAGGTAATATTCAATGTTTATTTTGTCATGAGCAATTTTAATGTGAAGATTATTTAATCTGTATTCTGGCATATGAGTAAATCCTTTATGTGTATGTCTAGGAATGGAATATGGAGAGTCATAGGGGTATGCGCATGTTCATCTATACAGGATAATGCCAGAGTGATCATGCACCATTGTGCAGTCCTATCAGCAGAGTGCAGTAATTCCCTTTGCTCTGTATGCTTATCAACACTGATAATTTTGGGGCATCTTGGTTTTTTCCCTAATTCATGTGAATAAAAATGGTATCTTTTCCTGGTTTAATTTTGCATTTTCCTGACTAATAATGAGGTTGAACATCATTGTACGTTTATCTTCCATTTCTCTGAAATGCCTTCTTGTTATATCAGTCTCTTGTATAGTTAAAACTTTTTTATATCATGGTTAAGAACTCTACCTGCTTCAAGATCTTGAAGAGAATATTTTATTCTTATAGCTTTGCTCTTCATATTTATTTTAATTCTATTTGGAGTTGATACTTTAGACTGTGTAAGTTAGTGGTCTAATTGCATTTTTCCCCATTTGGATAACTATTCTAGTACCATTTATTGAATAGTCCTTCCATTGGTTGGAGTGCCACCTCTGTCATTTCATGATTCTATATTTACATGGTTCTGTGCTGGCTCCTCTGTTTTATTGATCAAATTGTCTATCTCTGCACAAATATTACACGATACTGTTTTAATTACTATGATTCTAATGAATCTTGATATCTTGTAGGGCAAGAATCCACACCTCCTTCGTCAGGAGCTGCTTGTCTCATACATATAGTTTGAGAATCAGCTTATCAGATTCCTTGAAAAAATTTTTTTGTGGTTTGGGATTTTGTTGAATTTGTTTATCAAATTAGGGAGAAGTGAAATTTTTAAACAGGTTGAATCTCTTTGTCCATCAACAGTACATCACCCTGTTAATTTAGTTCTTCTTTGATTACAGTTATGTTTTATAATTTGTTTTCTGTAAGTATTGCATATCTTTTGTTAGATTTATTCGTAAGTATTTAATATTTTTGATAGTATTGTAAATTGCATCATCTAAAAGTTTCAGTTTGTTCCTATTCTGTTATATAGAAAATAAGTTGATTTTTTTTCCCATTGTCTTTGTATCTAGCAACCTTGCCTAAACTGTTTATCAAATGTAAAAATTTACTTATACATTTTTTGAGCTTTCTATGTAGATAGCCTTTTTATCTCTGACAGTTTTCTTTCTTTTTTTGAATCCCTTTTCCTTTTAGTTCTTTTTCTTATTGCAATATCCAGGTCTACCAGATCATAAGTGGGCTTCCTGTCTTGTTTCAGCATTTTGTTTTTTTTGAGGAAAGTTAGCCCTGAGCTAACATCTGCCACCAATCCTCCTCTTTTTTGCTGAGGAAGACTGGCCCTGAGCTAACATCTGTGCCCATGTTCCTCTACTTTATATGTGGGACGCCTGCCACAGCATGGCTTGACAAGTGGTGAATAGGTCCACACCTGGGGTCTGAACCGGTGAACCCCTAGTTGCCAAACCAGACCGTGTGAACCTAACCTCTGTGCCACTGGGCTGGCCCCTTGTTTCAGGCTTTAAACAGAGTGCTACAAATTTTCATCTTTAAAAATGATATTTGGTGTGAGTGAAAGATTACTCTTTATCAGTTAATGAAGTCCCTTTTTCTAATTTTCTAAGATATTTTTGTTGTTTTTGTTGATGGTGTTCTTATGTAAAGTCTTCATTAGGTATTAAATTTTATCAAATGGTTTTCTGCTATTGAAAGAAATAATCATGTGGTTTTCCTTTAACCTTTTAACATGAGACACTGCATTTGTATATTTTTCTAGTGTCAAACTAACTTTGCATTCCCATTAGCTTTTTAGCTCTTTGTAAATTGTACTGTATTAGCCTGTTTTTAGTGTCAAGGTTATAGTGGCTTCAGAGAAGAAATTTTTTTGGTTCTCTAAAGAGTTTTAAGATTGGAATGATCTTTTGCTTAAAATTTGATAGAACTCTCCTGTAAAACAGAGTTTGGACCTGGTAGTTTTCTATTTGGAGTGGTTTGCGGTAGGGGAGCAGTGTGTGTTGAGGTAGAGATGAACTACCAATCCATTTATTGATTGTAGCAGTATTCTCATAGTCTGTTCCTTTTGGTAAGTTATATTTTTCTAGGAATAGGACCATTTGTCTAAAATTTTTTCATGTCTTTTGTTTCTGCCTTCTCTCAATCAGTCTTCTCAAAAGTTTGTATGTTTTATTAGTCTTGGCCAAAACAAAACAAACGTTTTAATATTTGTTGGTTCTGTATTTTATTTTTGTGTTCTCTTTCACTAATTTATATTCTTACCTTTGTAACTTATTTTCTTCTTTATTGTAGCTTATACTGTCCTTTTTGTAGTTTTTTAGCTGGAGTGTTTAGCTCACTAATCTTGACCTTTTCTTCTTTAAGCCTCCAAACTGTAAATTTATCTCTTAAGTACTGCTTTTGTGGTTCCCCTGAAATTGTGATTTTAAAAATTTGTTGAAACTTGCTTTTTGGGCCTAATTGAGTGGTTAAAACATTTTATTTTATTTTATTTTATTTTATTTTATTTTATTTTATTTTATTTTATTTTGTTGCTGCTTGACTTCTCAAAAACAAGAACTGTGGAAATCTATGCATTTGTCTAATCTTTCTTGTAGCAGTGTGTCTTGAGGCTATTTATTAGGTGAAGCAAGTTTGAAATAATATGTCTTGGTAAGTTGAAACATTTATCTTTATAGCTTTTGTTTTTTGTCTTTTAAAAATACCATATTACTGTTTGTGTGTGTGTGTGGTAATTCAGTTGGATGATCTCTGAAAAGTGATCCATTTATATTTATTGTGGTTGAGGCTTGTTTCTGCCATCTACTTAGTACTTCCTCTTTTCCTGTCTTTTTTTGTCTCTGTCTCACTACCTCCCTTTTTCTTACACTTTTTCATTCTCCCTTTTTAAATTTATGGAATGCTTTTTACTTGCTTATTAGTGTTTTTTAAGTTTATTTTTTCTCTACATCCACTTTTGGAATGATATACACTTTCCATTTTCTTATGGTTTCCTTGAAATTGTACCTTGCCTACTTAAAGAAGTCCTAAGTTAATACCTTAACACTCTCTCATATAGCACAAGGACGTGGGACAGTTTATTATGTTTCTTTCCTGATTTAAATAGTTCCAGACTAATGACTTTTTTTTTTGTTGGGAAGATTGGCCCTGAGCTAACATATGTTGCCATCTTCCTCTGTTTTTTGTATGTGGGACACTGCCACAGTATGGCTGAATGAGCAGTGTGTAGGTCTGCGCCCAGGATCCGAACCTGTGGACATCGGGCTGCCAAAGCAGAGTGCATGAACTTAACCACTATCCCACTGGGCTGACCCCAGACTAATGACTTTTTAAATGCCATTGTTTCTGTCTAACTCAGTGTTTGACAGGCTCACAAGTGCCAATTTGGAAATGCCATGTAACCTGTTCTTATCATCCAAGAGTTATGCTCTGCAATGGGAAACCTGCATCAGGGAGATACTCCATTAGCAAAACCTGGAAACCAAAACTATGAGATTACTCTTCTGAGGTTTTTATTCTCTGAAGAAGCAGAAGCTTCTAGTGCTACTTTGATTCTAGGCCTGGCCTTCCTTGGGAGATGTCTCTGACAAAATGAACTTTTATGTTGAAACAATATCTCATGAAAGCTAAACTAAACATCATTATTTCAAAGGAAAAGAAAGATAGAACATGGCCTTACTTATTCATCTGGTAGCAGTTGTATGAAATAGCACATATTCAACATTAATTTTTAATTGGTGACATTTATTTCTCTGGAGAGTCACCTTCTGCTATCTGATAAAAATGTATGTTATTAGACTACAGAAAAATCATTTGGCTAACTTATTCAAATGACCCCTATCAAAAGGAACCTCTGTAATGTAGATAGTGTGGATAAGGTAATGAAGTTTCCAAAAATATTAGAGTGAATCATTCAGTGTTTTTGAATATGTTCTTTGTATCTTAGCACTTTTTCATTTGTATGAATTTCTTTATTAACTTCTAAACCTTTTTAATCTGATACTTCTTTTCTTTCTAAATAAGAAAAATCTAGTCTATGAGAAAATGAAAGAAAATTTTAAGTGTATCACCATAATTTGTACATGTAAAGAAAATGAGATCAAAAAAATATAGTTTTTTAAAATGTGCTTTCTTATTCCCATGATTCAGAACCACTGAAATTTATGGACAGGTGTTTAATGTAATTTTGGGGTTATCAAACACTATCTGAATTTCCTGGAGCTAGCATGTTGCAATATTATTTTATGCTCTACTCAAATTGCAATATATACATTGAATTGCATTTCATTTCTGTTTATATTGAAGTTTCAAAAGAGGTATTGAGAAGGACAAAATGTGGCTTTCAACAGGTGAAATGGTTTAAGTAAAAGAAAAAAAATGAGAATTTGAACTTAAACACAACTTTGTCATTGTCATGGAAATTTTTCTAAAGTTAACGTATTTGAAGAATATGCAGTAACATCCTCAGGGATGAATTGGTTTGAGACTTGTAATTTATGAATGGTAGAGAAAGGGGAAAGATAAGACACTATACAATATTTTAGATAAATGGCAAAATCTCCTTTGGAACAGCTACATAATACATATAATATACAAATCATTTGTAAACTATTGAAATCATTTAAGTATTTTAGGGTTAGTATTCATAATTTTTAATTTGTGTATATTGTAGCCAAAGAACTGTTTTGTTTCAATATTTGTATTCGTTCTCTTTAAGGGACAACACTATTTTCAGTAGTGAAAAGTGAAACCTAAAAGTGAAAAGTTTCTAAGGTACCTGTTGTCCTGTGACTTTTCTAATGCAAGGATATATATATGGAGGGGCATAGATACACGTGTATGAGGGTATAAAGGTATATAAGGATAGATATATAATGATATGTATAAAATATCCTTATGTATAATAATATATATTTATATGTAGATATTTTATATATATGTATAAAATATCCGTTTTTCTGGGGTATTCTTTTGGTTGTTGCAATAAGTCTTACAATTACTAATTTTTCTTTTTTATATGCAAGACATCATTTTATTGATTTTTAAAAATGTATACCTAAAGAGTGAGTGAATTTTTAAATAATTATTATTGCTAACACAAGTCTTACTCTATATATTTCCAAGGTTCTTGCATTGGAGGCAGGAGGAGAGTCACATATAGGCAATATAAGCTTAAGATGAATTCTTTAGAGCCTTCAGTAGTCAGCTGTCTTAGGGTTCAAGATTTATTTTATGTGATATTGAACTCTGTAGGTATATTAGAGTAAGCCTCCAGTAGGTGGTAGGTGATAGCAATACAGTATGTTCTTTAAATAGCAGAGACATCATCCTCATTTTCTTCAGTGTTATCTTTGAAATACCAAGTTTTTAATTGAAATTGACAGGATGGAGGGACTGGATCATGGCTGGCACCATTTTGGACATTCTAATTTTTGAAAATGAAGAAAGTTGGAGGACTCAACTGCCTGATTCGAAGACACACTGTATAAAAGCTACAGTAATCAAAATAGTATGGTGTTGGCATAAGGATAGACATATAAATCAGTGGAATAAAATAGCCCAAGAATAGAGCCACATGTAAATTGTCAATTGATTTTGATTTTTGATTTTTGAAAGGTGTGCCAAAGTAATTCAGTAGGGAAAGGATTTCAACAGATGGTGATAAAGTAACTGAATATCCATATGCAAAACAACGAGCCTCAAACTTTCCTTCACATCATCTGTAAATATTAACTCAAAAAGGGTCATGGATCGAAATGTAGAAGCTAAAGCAATAAAAGTTCAAGAATTAAATATATGAGAAAGTTTTTATAACCTTGGATTAAGCAAAGATTTCTTAGGACACAAAAAGCATGAAATAAAAGAAAAAAAAGGGATCTGTTCTGAGAAATGCATCGTTAGGTGATTTCATGGTTGTGCAAAGGTGATTGAGTGTACTTACAGAAACTTAGATGCTACAGCCTACTACACATCTAGGCTATGTGGTACTAATCTTATGGGACCATTGTCGTACATGTGGCCCATTGTTGACCAAAGCGTAATCATGCAGCACATGACTATACTTACGAGAAATGAGAACATATTTTCACAGCGATGTACTTGAATATGTGTAGCACTTGTAATCCTAATAGCCCAAAATTGAAAACAATCCACTGTCTACTACTAACTGAATAGATAAACGAATTGTGATGTATCTAATGATAGAATGAACTAATGATACACACCACAACATGGGTGAGTCTAAAGGGATTCTACTAAATGAATGAACCCAGTCACAAAATTCTACGTACTGTACGCTTCTACTGATGTGACATTCTGGAAAAGGCAAAACTATTGTGACAGAAAGCACATCAGTCATTTCCAGGGGCAAGAGGTGGGAGGTGGAGATTAATTGCAGAGGAACACAGGGAAACTCCTAGGTTACTGGAAATGTTTTATATCATGATTGTGGCAATGTTATAGGACTGTATACATTTGTGAAAACTTTTCAAATTCTTCACTTCAAAATTGTGAATTTATTCTAAATGATTATACCTCAACAAAGCTAATTAAATATTTAACTTTATATTAAAAGGAATATAGTAAATGGTTACATTGAGTATATAAGGAATGTTATTTAGGTTGAATGAAAAAAACACTCATCTTAAGATTGTACAAACGGTACTTTGGGCTGTGATAAAATTTCCGATACCAGTGTTAATTGCAGAATCAAAAGTGCTACATCTCAGGGCCGGCCCGATGGCCTAGTGGTTAAGTTCGGTGTGCTCTGCTTCAGCGGCCTGGGTTCAGTTCCTGGGCACAGATCTGTACCACTTGTTGGCAGTCATGCTGTGGTGCCGACCCACATACAAAATCGAGGAAGCTTGGCACAGATGTTAGCTCCGGGTGAGCCTTTCTCAGTCAACAACAACAAAAAAGCTGCATCTTGGTAACTTAGAAGTGAAAATAATGTACTGTAGACAAGTATTGTAGTGGTGATAAAAACACTGCTGTCAAGTAGTAGAATAAAATTTTAATGAAACATGAGAGTGGAAAAAGAACTATTTGCAAGTCAACTTATTTTATTGGGTGATTTTAAATATCTGTAGCTAAACTAGTAAATATTGTAAATGGACATTTGACTGTTTCCTTGACATTTCTAAAAATAGATATACTTGAATTAGGGAGAAGACTGTTTTCTCATTTTACTAGAATGGGGGATTGCCTTATATTCAGGTATGTAGGGAGCTTTCTGTTATACCCAGTTAGGCAGGCTTGATACATCCTCCTTCATCCTTCCGTGGAACACTGAACTATCTCTGGTTCTGCGAATGGTACCCTGTATTGCATTTAAACATTTTCCTATCTGTAAATTCAGTTAGGTGGCATCTTATTTATCCCTTTTTATCCCTACCACAGTCTGAGGGTGCTTGGCTTCTGATGTGCATAAAATAAAAAATTGGTGGATGGTACGAAACATTTTTTTATAAAGAATCATTCTTGTGCCATGATACCTTTTATCGTGCTTGACATTTATTCAACAAGCGTTTACTGAGTAAGTGTTATGTGGAAAGTATTATACTAGCTGCTTTGGGACATATAAAAATGCTGTAGCATCTAAACTTTTAAGGTTAAAATAAAATGTAATCTCTGTTTAGTGTAAGGTGTAATATAGAGGATGAGAGTGGGTAATCACCAGAGCTTTCAGGTGGATCATAGGTTAAAAATCCTGAAAAAATTGTTGGTCTGATGACAAAGGAGATCAGTTTTCAGCAGCTGTAATATCCAAAATAATCATAGTTTAAATGTCATTTAATAAAACAGTTCCTGGGATTTTTATAAAATCATTCTCCCTGCTGTCTTGTTGTTAGGTCGATAAGTGAGTTGGACTGTGCAGTAAATTAAATACTCTTTTCCTTCCACGAGTAGAAGGCTTGCATTTTCATAAGCAGACTCTCGGAGGTTCCTTCTGATGCTTCAGCACATTTCCTTTTCTCTAAAGAAATACAGTGAACAATAATGCTTCAAAGATTCACTGGCATTTTTCTTTTTCCTTTTTAAAGTAGATTTTAGTCCATATATAGAGTGTCAAATAGCACTTGAAACAAAGGCCTTTAGCTCTCCTCACCGGGGCATATGAGACAGTAATAGAAACTTAGTCTGAAATATGTTTTATATGGATGTCAGGGTTTTCTGTGAGTGTCGTTAAACATAAGGATTCTTAATACTACAGGTTGTGATAAGGTTTTGGTGTATAGAATTATATTCATGCTTTCACTTGGTGAACTGAATGACAGCCAAGCCTTGGACACACGGCCATGTGGTCTAGCAGAGCATTGGAGTATGAGGAAGAAGACCTGTTCTCCACCATCACGAAATGGACAGTCATCTGGGCAGACCTTAGTACTGTTGACTTGGGACTGTAGTGGTGCCTGTCCCTTATGCAATAGAAAGCAATTGTAAATGAGAAAGTATTTGTGAAGGCTTCTGCTAAATTGTCAAAAGTAAGAAATTAATATTGGTAGACTACTATTAACTAAACTCTGGACTTTACTCAGATTTTATCAGTTTTTCCACTAATATCCTTTTTTTGGGGTCTAGGATCCATTCCAGGATACCACATTGCATTCAGTTTTCATGTCTCTTTGGCCGACTACATCAATTTTTCAGGCATATTTTAAGTTTTCCAGATGTTTGCAGATGAGTGTTTGCCTGTCTTAGGAAACAGAATATGTGTATACTGAACATCACTTAGTCTTCTCTTATTAATTCTAGGCTGTTATCGTGAAACATGTTACTATTCTGTGCCTTCAGGGTTTCTGCATGTTTCGTGTTTTCTGCCTTGACTTCAAGCTACTGTACTCTTCTTCTAGTTGGCCCTCCATCAGTGCGACATAACTGAAAAGCCAAACAGCAGTGTGCACTATGGAAGTTCAAAAAGAGGCGGAAGTCACTTGTAACATTAGGGAGGACTTCTCTTTGTTAGTGAATCCTGAAAAAGAATATTGAAAGGGCAGGAGTGATCAGGGAGGTAAGAGAAATGGTATGAGCAAACACCTGAGGGATTTTTCCGAGGATTTCCAAGCTTTTCCAGTACAGCTAGTTGCTCCTTCCGTTCTTGTGTTATGAGAAAGACTGTTTACAGGGCATGCTGAATGACTAGACATGGGGCCTGGGGAGGAAGGAGGCTGAAAACTCAAATGTGATGCCTGCGCGAATAAATGACAGTGCCATTTTAAAAAATAACGTTTATTTCCTGATTACAAAAGTGTAATTATTATAGAATATTTTGTAAGACAAACACAAAAGAATCCATAATAAAAATCAGCTATGATTTCACAGTAGATATAACCAGTGTTAATATTTCCATCCATCCTCTTTAAAATACAATACATACACGTTCTTTACACATTTTGATTACTATGATATACAGTTTTCTGACCTTTTTCACCTTATTCTATCATGAGCGTTTCCTCATGTTGTTAAATAGGCTTCAAAATCTTGACTTTTAGTGGCTATAGCATAGTTCATTAGAAACCATAAGGGATTTAACTATTACCATTTTGTTAGACTTTTGTCTCATTATTGTTATTTTACTTTGAGCCTCCTTGTACAAAACTCTTTATCCACATCTCCGTTTCTTCTCTTAGGATAGCTACTTGCAAGTGAGATTAGTTGTTCAAGTGGCTCTTGACACAGGTGGCTAAGGAAGCTTTAAAGTTGTGCTCCTTTCTCCTCCCACCAGTAGTGTGTAAGCATGACGGTCCCTCCCACACTTTTGCCATCAAGTACTACAATTTTTGGTCTTTAGAAGGGCCAGATTTTGTTTTAAAGATTATTTTGACTTTGTAGAGTTTGAGGTGATGATTGGACAGAAGAGGTCAGTAAGTAGTGCAGTCATGTACCGCATAATGACGTTTTGGTCAACAGTGGACTACGTATATAGTAGTGGTCCCATAAGATTAGTATCATATAGCCTAGGTGTGTAGTAGGCTGTACCCTCTAGGTTTAAGTACACTGTATGATATTTGCACAACGACAAAATCGCCTAAGACACATTTCTCAGAGTATCCCTTCGTTAAAGGGAGGAGTGACTGTATATCACCTGGTGAGCTTTTAGACCTCTCTAAACTGGGACCACACCCCACACTGATTAAATCAGAATGCCTTTCTGGGAGGGATGGGAATTGCGACCCCTGGATTCACTTGTAGTAACACCATCAGTGAACTTAGTAGTTCTTATGGGGGTTGCTTATTAAAATCACCACGGAGATTTTTCTCCACACTGTTGCTTCCCTCCTTCTCTTATTACTTGAGTGAACCAGTGTTAACTGATGAGAGTAGAGCCCATGCCTTAGATGTGTCAGGACGAAAAAGCAAAGGATCAATTTGGTAAGTACTATTTTTTTTGTACTCTTTTTGGGAGATATCCTGCTAATATGAGTGACTTTGCATTTATCCAGTGTTATTTTACGTTAATAATGTGGTGTTTGTTCTGCATCTGTGTAGACTATATGAGGCCAGGGATTGTGTCTGTTCTGTTCATCACTCTGTCTTCAGTATTTAACAGTGCCCAGCGTATAGTGGGTATTCAGTAAATGTTACAAGAATGGATCATTAACACTGAGTTTTGGGAGTACTTCACTGTTTTAGATCTCTGTGTACTACCTGTATTATGAAGCTTTGTAAGTACATTATCCACTGAGGAGAAAGATCTTCCATAAAGCAGAATATAAGCAGGAAATAGATTTATTGAATTTTCGGAAGTCTTTTGCAGGTCAGGGATTCTGTGTGGATATTATTAAGTTTTGAACAAAGATGCAGCGCACAGCACAAACAATTCCTGGTAGAAGCTACATTTCCATATTTGACCCTCAGATTAAACATCAAAATAAAACTTATACAAAAACTAGTGGACAAACAGGTACTTGTAAAAGTCTGTGCTTAGGGGCTGGCCCCGTGGCCGAGTGGTTAAGGTTGCGCGCTCTGCTGCAGGTGGCCCAGTGTTTTGTTGGTTTGAATCCTGGGCGCGGACATGGCACTGCTCATCAAACCACGCTGAGGCAGCATCCCACATGCCACAACTAGAAGGACCCACAACGAAGAAATATACAACTATGTACCAGGGGGCTTTGGGGAGAAAAAGGAAAAAACTAAAATCTTTAAAAAAAAAAAAAAAGTTTGTGCTTAATTTCATCTTCATGATAAACTAGACTAGAGTTTGGCACATTTATCAACTTGTTAGTTGTATTTTACCCAGTTATAATCTGTCACAGTAGAAGATGGAAAATAAAAATTAGATGATCCTGTCAAATATGGCTGACTTGTGATACAGCTTTACAATATATTGGCAAAATGGCTTAAATTTTGGTTGAACCTTTAACTTTACGATGTGCAAAGTATGGCGGGAAGGCAGTTACCTAGGAAAGGGTAAGAAGTTCTAGCCAAGATATCTAAAAGCGCTTATTAAATCTATATTATTTCAGAATTAGGGAAGCTCTATTGCCAGAGTTCTCCAGTTTTAGGATTGAAGATAAAGCATATCTTGCAAATTCACTCTATTTAAAATCCTGTATGGTTTGGGTTTTCTCCTCTGGTCTTAGTGCTTCAGTCATATACAACTGGGTTTATTTGGTTTTTCCCTTATTTTCTTAAATTAAAAAAAAAAACCTAAAGCGAAATAATCATTTTGTACATAGTGAACAATTCAGAATAGCAAAGAGTACACATTGGAAAGTAGATTTTCTTGAGGCCGGCCCGGTGGCCAGCTGTTAAGTGCGCATGTTCAGCTTCAGTGGCCTGGGGTTCAAAGTTCGGATCCCGGGTGCAGACATGGCACCGCTTGCACTCCATGCTGTGGTAGGCATCCCACATATAAAGTAGAGGAAGATGGGCATGGATGTTAGCTCAGGGCCAGTCTTCCTCAGCAAAAAGAGGAGAATTGGGAGCAGTTAGCTCAGGGCTAATCTTCCTCAAAAAAAAAAAAGGAAAGTTTCTTTTCTACTCCAGAGCACCAGATCCTTCTTAGAGGAAAGCACTGTTAGCATTTTCTTGTATATCTTTCCAAAAAGTCAGTTCATATTTCCACCATACATATGCAGATAGCTTTTGTAGTTTATACCTATGATAGAAGCATTCATATCCACTCCTCTGCACCTTATTTCCCCACCCCCACCCCCGTTTAACATGTGTCTTAGAGATCTTTCCAAATTGCTTTTTTTAATTTTGCTCCCTGTGAGCTGTTATGATCCTCATATCCTTACCAGATATGAAGTCTTCCTTAGTCTCTAACATCCTTTTCAAACCCAGCTTCTTTCCATATCTCTTCCTGTAATTCATCTCTCTTCTGCTTTGCTCCCACTTAATTTTTGTGTCCCTCTATTATACACCTGTCACAAGTCTGCCATATATTATCATGAGTTATACATGGTTCTCTCATCCCAGGTGTCATCTCCTTGTGTCTGCACTCTTTTCATAATCTAGCCCATCTCACCTGCAGAACTGTAATCACCACAAATTTATATCCACAGCCCAGGTCCCAATTCTGAGGGGGTGTGTGTGTGTGTGTGCCTATCTTTATCTTTGACATATGTGTTTCTTGTTTATCTCAAAGACATCTTAATCCCAGTATGTCCAAAGCCAGCTCCTTTTTCAGTGTCCCTATCTTAGTAAGTGGCGTCTGTATTCACCTCAGTTGTATAGTCCAGAAAACTATGAGCTATTTTTGATATCCCCTTCTTCCTCATCTCTCATATTCCAAAAATATGTTTAGTTGATTTTTACCTCCTAAATAACTCTCAAATGCATCCTCTTCTTTCTATCTCTACTACCACCTTGGTGCAGCATACCATCATCTTCACCTGGATTACTGCAGTAGTCCACCCACAGCCCCTCTGGTCCTCTTCCAGACCATTCTCCACATACAAGTCTGAGGAAGCTTTTTAAAATGTAAATATTAGTATGAACCCCTCCTCTGCTTAAAATATTTTGATGGCTTCCTGTTGCTGTTAGGATAAAGACAAATATCTGTAATGTAGCCTGACGAGGTCCTGCGTGGACATTTCTTACTACTTCCCTCTGCAGTTCATCTTTTATTGCACTTCCCCTGTTCTTTTTGCTTCTCCCACATTGGCCTTAATTCTAGGCCCTGCCATTCACCTTGCTCCTTACTGCCTCAGGGTGTTTGCATATGCTGTTCAGCCTTCCGCAGCTCTTTACTTTTACCGCCCCCCCCCCCCCCCCCCCCCAGTTAACTCCCCCTGGGTGTTTCAGATATCTCAAGCTTTCCTTCCTCTGTGAGTCTTGCCTGATCTACCTCTCCTTTGTAGCACTTTTTCTGTTTTACATTTTTCTGTGCATTTATTTAATATCTATATCCTCAGCTAGTCAGTAATCTCCCTGAGAGAGGTGGCCATTATATCTTTAGTTTCCAGCACAGGTGCCCAGCACAAAATAGTAGACACTCAAATCTTTAATGAACAAATGAGTTTATTTCTATTTTCTCCATTGAATCTACTGTGGAAAGTATGCAAAGTGCTCTACTTTGCATATTATAAAAGGTCACAGAAATTTTTCAGATTCAAACTGAATTTATATGCTCAACAAGGCACAATATGGATTAATAAGCAATACCATTCTTCACCAGACTTCACAAGACATTAAATTTACCAGAAAGAGGTAAATTTAGGAAGTGGAGGTGAATAGGAAGATGATTGAGGACTGCCAGCTGATAGCTCTGTCTTTTTAGTTAGTAGAATTGTTTCCCTGTATTGTTTCCTAAGCCACATCTCCTCTCCCATTGTATTATATTTCTCCCTAATAAGTCGTGAACTCCTAATTGCTCTCTACCTAGAGAAATAATGACTTCCAAAAACTCTCACAGGAAGAGCACCTTTTCACTTGTAAAACAATTGTTTGAAATTTGGAGAGAAAGACAGAGATATGGTTAAGATTGTATTCTCTCTAGAAAGACTCAATGTGTCTACCTGTGTACTAGCCATGAGACTTTAAGGGAAGCTACTTAGCTTCTGTGGGCCTTGGTTTCCTCATCTGTGAAGCTGGCATAGTTACAGAGTCTGTCTCATAGTATTACTGTCAGGATTAAATGAGATACACAGCATGTAACATAGAGACTCCTGGAAACATACAAGTGCTCAAGCAATGCAAAGGTTTGCTGCTGTTGCTGTAGCTGCTATTCTTGTTTTGACACATTTTCCCAATACAAAGGTTGCTTAGGTTTCCAGTCTAGTTGATACATGTCCGTTTAGCATTTGATGTCGTCAATGTATTTAAATTTGTTCTGCATGCCAAGGATATTCCAACTCACCTAACACCGTTGATAACTTTGTTAAAAGTGAACAACTTGTTAATAACTAAGGTTACCTTATCTCCCAGTCCTGTGTTCCATGGAAGGTAGACCTGTATAGGTTTCAGCTGAGAGAGAGGCATTTAGGAGGAGAAAGGGTGATCGGTGTTTGAATTAGTGATTTGGAATGGAGAATAAGTATTCTTGATGTCTCTATTAGTAAAAGAAAAGTCAGAGATCTACAAATACGTAGTATCTCCAAGTTATGGGGCAAATGGTTTAAATTAACTTTTGTGGGCAGCATTGAAACCACCATATTACTGTGGTTAAAATGTGTTCCAAGTTACCTGATTTTAAAACAAATTTTTGTAACACATCCCTTTGTAAGTTGGAAACGGCTTTTATAAACCAACATTTAAAGAAACATTTACTACTTCTTGCTTAAATATAGAAACAACTATTTCTTCTGATCTTTTTAATTAATAAACTTTATTTTTTAGAGAAGTTTTAGGTTCACAGCAAAATTGAGCAGAAAGTACAGAGTTCGCATGTACCTGCTGTATGTACAACCTCCCCACTACCAAAACCCCACACCACAGTGGTACATTTGTTGCAATTAATAAACATACATTTGACACATTATCACTCAAGAGTTTACATTGAGGTTCACTCTTGGTCTTGTACATTCTGTGGGTTTTGACAAATGTATAATGAAGTGTATCCACCATTGTAGTATCATACAGAATAGTTAACACTGTCCTAAAGATCCTCTGTGCTCTGCCTGTTCATCTTTCGCTCCCCCTGTAACCCTAGCAACCACTGGTCTTTTTACTGTCTCCATAGTTTTGCCTTTTCCGGAATTTCATATAGTTGGACTCATACAGTATGTAGCCTTTTCAGATTGGCTTCTTCCACTTAGTAATATGCATTTAAGTTTGCTCAGTGTCTTTTCATGGCTTGATGGCTCACTTCTTTTGAGTGCTGAGTAATGTTTCATCATCTGGATGTACCACAGTTTGTTTATCCATTCACCTATTGAAGGACTTCTTGGTTGCTTCCAAGTTTTGCGCATTATGAATAAAGCTCTACAACATCTATGTGCAGGTTTTTATATGGACATAAGTTTTCAGTTCATTAAATACCAAGGAGTACAGTTGCTGGATCATATGGTAAGAGTATGTTTAGTTTGTAAAAAACTGTCAAACTGTCTTCCAAGGTGGCTGTACTATTTTGCATTCCCACCAGCAATGAATGAGAGTTCTGTTGCTCCACATCCTCGTCAGCATTTGTTGTTGTCAGTGTTTGACGTTTTGGCCATTCTATTGGGTATGTAGTGGTATCTCATTGTTTTAATTTACAGTTCCCTAATGACTTGCCTTAGTCCATTTGGACTGCTCTAACAGAATATCATAGACTGGGTAACTTATAAACAACAGAAATCTATTTCTCACAGCTTTGGAGGTTGGGAAATCCAAGATTTGGTGTCTGGTAAGGACTTGCTTCCTGACTCTTAGATGGCTGTCTTCTTGCTGTGTCCTTCCATAGCAGAAGGGGCTATGGGGATTTCTTTTATAAGAGTACGAATTACATTCATGAGGGCTACATCCTCATCACCTAATCACCTCCCATTAGCCCCCCTCCTGATACCATCACATTGGGGGTGACGATTTCAATGTGAACTTTGGGGTACACAAACTCTTAGTCCATAAGAATATATAATGTTGAACATCTTTTCATATTTTTATTTGCCATCTGTATATCTTCTTTGGTGAGGTGTCTGTTTAGGTCTTTTGCCCATTTTTAATTGAATTGTTCATTTTCTTATTGTTAAATTTTAAGAGGTTTTTGGATATCTTAGATAATAGTTCATCAGATGTGTCTTTTGCAAATATTTTCTCTCAGTCTTTGATTTGTTCTTCTCATTCTCTTAACAATGTCTTTTGTAGAGGAGAAAAATTTACTTTTAATGAAGTCCAGCTTATCAGTTATCTCTTTCCTGGATTGTGCCTTTGGTGTTACATCTAAAAAGTTATCACCATACCCAAGGTCATCTAGGTTTTCTCCTATCCTATCTTCTGGGAGTTTTATAGTCTTGCCTTTTATGCTAGATGTTTGATCCATTTTGAGTTAATGTTCATGAAGGATGTAAGGTGTGTGTCTAAATTTCATTTTTTTACATGTAGGATGTCTAGTTGTTCCAGTATCGTTTTTGAAAAGACTGTCCTTGCTCCGTTTTATTGCCTTTGCTTCTTTGTCAAAGATACTTGACTTTATGTAGGTCTCTTTCTGGACTCTCTATTGTGTTCCATTTATCTGCTGTCTATTCTTTTGTCAATACTACACTGTCTTGATTACTGTGGCTTTATAGTTAGTCTTAAATTTGGGTAGTGTCAGTCCTCCAACTTTGTTCTTCGATATTGAGTTGGCTAGTCTGGGTCTTCTGCCTCTCCATATAAAGTTTATAATGTTTGTTGATATTCACAACATAACTTGCTGGGATTTTGATTGGGATTGCATTGAATCTGTAGATCACGTTGAGAAGTATTGACATCATGACAATAATGTCTTCTTACCTATGAACATAGAGTATCTCTCCATTTATTTAGTTCTTCTTTGATTTTATTTGTGTTTTTAATAGTGCTTTAAAATTTAGTCAAAGTGGTTAAGGCCTGTTGAAGTTATACCAGTATGCCATCTTAGTTCAAGCTCTTTCATTTTTGTAGACATAAAATTAAACCTGTGCTTAAACAAGAATTTTATATTAGTAAGATTTTTTCATGTCAAATGCATAAGACACACATAGGAATATCCATTTTAACACTTCAGCAGTTTAAAATGGTACATTCACCATTACACCACAATATGTCAAGTCTTGATGTAAGTCATTATTATATTCTTTTCTCCTTGAATTTAGTTCAACTCATTTTAAGATGACTTTTTGCCATAGGGATAAAAAGCATATAGAATCTAGTGTAAATCTTTGCATTTGACTTAGTATGGGATTAAAAAGTTGTATATGTAAAAGCATTGTGTTAAAAAAAAAAAAAAAAAGTCTATTTGTGGGCCTGGCCCGGTGGCCAAGTGGTTAAGTTTTCATGCTCTGCTTTGGTGGCCCAGGGTTTGCCGGTTTGGATCCTTGGCATGGACCTACACATCCTTTATCAAGCCATGCTCCAGCAGCATCCCACATAGAAGAACTAGAATGACTTAGAACTAGGATACATAACTGTGTACTGGGGCTTTGGGGAGAAAAGAAAGAGGAAGATTGGCAACAAATGTTAGCTCAGGGCCAATCTTCCTCACCACAAAACATACTAAAAAAAAAACACCCATTAAAAAAAGTTTATTTGTAAAATGAATCTATTATTAAGCATTTGAAAGTTCTTATAGGGAATACTGCAGTGCTGGAAAAGAATAGTGTTTATGACTCTTGCAGTAACAGTAATTGCTGAATTAATATTTAAGCGATGAGAAATGGATTTTGCTAAGATATCAGTCCTTGTGCTGCTAAATGTTTAAAATAACATCATTTGTTAACAATAAGAGCAGCCAGTAACAGAAAATCCCCAGGTGCAAGTTTGTTATTCTAAACTTTCTGCCTGCTTTTGTTGTTGTTTTTTGTAGAATACATAATAGCTTATGTGCAACATGGGATTTAAAAGGAGGAAGTGAATGTTTACGGGGAAAAACAGTAGAATAAAGGTACTTTTCATTTTCTTAGTATTTAAATAAAAAATGGAGTCCTCAATTATGGAATTTAACATTTGATCTTCTTTTTGACATTAGCGCGTAATTAAAGTTTGAGTAAACAAACCCTCTGTTAATGTTGTCTGTTTTTTCATAATTTGACTCAGAACTGGAGTGAATTTTACTTTTGCTGTATCAGTGAAGTAAATTACTACATCAGTGAATCCTTCCTTATGAAGGTAATATAAGAAAAAGTTCCCCTTCCCCTTTGCTTTTTCCTTTCCTTTTCCCTATCACCTGCCATTTAACTTGCTCTGTTGAGATCTCCCTTTCTTCTCCCCTTGGGCACATCCCACAACTCTTCAGTTACTTCAAGTTATTAAAACACGTCTAACTTCCAGGGTGTAGAGAGCCCAGTCCTCATCTTGTGACATTATGGAGCTTACATTCTAGTGGGAGATGGACCACAAGTAAGATAAACAAATAAAATATATAATATATCAGAGAGTGATAAATGGTATGGGGAAAAAATAGAAAAGGAGATCATGTGTGAGATTTAGATAGAGTGACCGGGAAAGGCCTCACTGAGAGGATGACTTTTGGGTCAAGACCTGCAGAAAGTGATGGAGCAAACCACTGGGATATCTTGAGGAAGAGTATTCCAGGCAGAGACACAACTGATGCAGAAGCCCTGAGGTTGGAAGTGTACATCATGTGTTGGAGAAACAGGTTGCTACAACCAATCGAACAAGGAAGAGAGAAACAGCTAAGAAGGATAGTGGTGGTGATGGTGGCAGCAGGTTACACAGTGCTTTGTAGTTGTAAGACTTTGTCTCGAACACAGGTTGAGAAGGTGAGCCTTTGGAGGGGTTGAGCAGGGTTACATGGTCTGATTTACTTTTTAACCATCGCTCTGCGTGGTTGTCATATTGACAGTAGACTACTGTGGTGGGGGTAGGGTCAAAGGTGGAAGCGGGAGGCTACTGTAATTATCCAGGCAGAGAGTGCTGGTGTTTCGAAATCAAGGTTGGCCTGACAGGAGTAGGGAGAAGTAGTAGAATTTTGGGTATGTTTTGAAGATAAAACCAATAGAATTTGCTGACTACTGGATGTGGGGTAGAAAGAACGTTGTCAAGGATGAGGTCTAGGCTTTTGCCCTGAGGAACTGGAAGACTGGAGCTGCCGCTAGCTGACGTAGGGAAGATTATAGCAGGAATTGGAAGATCAGGAACTCACTTTAGGACATGTTAAATCTGAGGCATTTTCAAAATTGCTAGATTCAAAATATTTGATTTCAAAGTAAGACTGTTTAGTAAGCAGTTATCTGTGTAGCTGTGGAATTCAGGATAGAAATCTAGGTAGGAGATAAGAGATTGGGAGGTAAGAGCTTATTGGTGCTGTTGGAAGCCATAAAACTGCATGAGACCACCAAAAGATTGGATGTAGGTAGGAAAGAGAATAGGCCCAAGGGCTGAGCTCTGGAGGACTGTCAATTTTTAGAGGTTAGGAGAGAAGGAACAGCAGTAGTGATTGAGAAGGAGGGGCCCGAAAAGGTAGGAGGAAAACTAGTAAGTATGTTATTCTAGCAATGAAACAGAGAAAGTATATCTAGGAGGAGGAAGTGATCAACTGTGTCAAATGTTGCTGGACCAGTCAAATAAGATGAGGATTGAGAAATGAGTATTGGGTCTAGTGATGAGGTCATTGGTGACCTTGGATGAAAGCTATTTCAGTGGAATGATGGGGAGTGAAAGCCTCTTAAGAGATAATTGAGATGGGAGCTGGGAGTGGTAGAGGAACAGAGGTTTGTTTTTGAATAAAGATTGGAGAAATGGCATTGTGGTGTTCCTGTGGGCGTGATTCACCAGAGAGGGAAAGTAGGTGATCCAGGAACGAGGATAGAATTGCTGGAGCGTTGCCCTGGTGGAAGAGAGAGAATGAGAAGTAGTGAAAAGTGTGTATAGCACCTATCTTGAGATTGTCGGCATTTATCACCCATTTTCTACTCAGCTGTGAATCCTCAACGGCAGGTCAGCTGCTAACCTATAACATGCTTTGTTTGAAGCAGGGTAGAGTCAGTACTGCATCCAACTCCCCTCCTCCCAACACACACACCCCCTTTCCCCGCCTTCTCCCGACCTGGGTCTTGACTAGCGGGTGGCACCTTCGTGAGGAGGAGAAGGGGCCCCTTATTCCAGACAAGGCAGCCAACACAAGTGCTGGATTTTAGCCCTCACTCGCCTTAGGCTAGGTGTGCTTGGAACAGAAAGGAGTCGCTCTGCCTTAAGCTGCAGCCTTACTCAGTCTACTCCAAGACAACAGGGAAAGTCACATTTAATATCCTGCTGTAATAAATATATTATTTGTCCTGTGGCAAGGTAACATGGTACGTGAGAAGAATGCAAATTTAAGAACCAAGAGTTTGGTATGGGAATCCCAGCTCTTCTACCAGCTGGCTCTAGAGGGGATTTAAAATAGATCACTTACTTTCTGTGCCTTCGTTTCTTCAAGTGTAAATGGGGAGTTTTGGCCTCAACCAGATCCTTTCCAGTCTGAAATTCTGTGATTCATTAAAATAAGGTAATCCCCAACTTGCCTCCTATTCAGCCGTGTGAAGCATAACATGGTTCTGCTAAGAATCAGAAAATATTGCTGAGGAAATTTGGTTTCTTTGGAGAACAGTTCCCCTTGGGTTCTTACACAAATAAGGATTTGCAAACTTTGACTAGAGATTAAATTAGATGTAGCGGCACTGAAATTATGAGGAAATACAGCAAAATCAGTAGAGACAATACAGACTAGTTCACAGATTTTCTCCAAATTCTGTCTCAGTCGTTTTATAGTTGTGGGACATATGCAAAGTTATTTAACTCTGAACCCTCATTTTCCTCATCTAAAAATAGGAGTATGATAATAGTACCTACTTCATAGATGTGTAAGGAGAATTCAGTCAGTTTTGCACTATGATGCTTTACAATGCCTGGCGTATATTAAGGATGGAGTAAACCTTAGCTAACATTATTACTACTACTACTACCATACTATTACTACTACTACAAGTGTGACATGTATAGTTTAGAAACATTTTACTATAAACATCTCTGATGCTGTGATTTAATTTTGTACTGATTACCTTGAGTCACCAAGGGAAAAATTAACTTTGAAAAGGAAATGCCATTGAATCAGGTTAAACTTTTTTTTTTTCCAAATTGATAATGTTATGTTTTTAGTTACAATGAAAATTCACATAGGGAATTGTACCTGATTCTCAGATGGTGACAGAACAATGAGCCATTACTGTAATTAGTCCCAATTGCTGTGTACACTTAAAATTTATAAAGTGGTATTTATTTTAAAAAGTATATTTTCCCTAAATAGGCCAAAATAATAAGATTTTATTGTTCATATGTATCTGCCTTAAAGATCGATTTTTTGAAGCATCCTGTAAACATTTTGATTATACCCTCCAAGTTTTTTACACCCTTTTTGTATGAGCTGTTTTTCAGAGCACACATTTGATTATTGATAGTATTGTTTACCTGTCTATAGTTGAGTTTGTTTTACAGAATTAATAAGATAATAGTTAAATCATTTTAACTCTGCCCGAATATCCTTCTGTAATTAATATGATTGAATTATCAATGCTGGTTTGCACTTATTTTAAATCAAATATGCAGATCATTTCTAAACTGATGGTCACTTTAAAAGAAGAAAAGCTTTATACATATATTAATTCCAAAAGTGAAGGTAATTTATGATGTAAAGGTTGGAGAAAAATGGAAGTCTGTAAGGTAAGTTTGAAGAGAATGTAAAGAGTATTGGAGGTGGCTTCCAATAAATAATTGTGTATTTAGATTTTATTTGAATTATCTCGTTTGTCTTTTATAAATGGTAGTGTTGAGCACAGTGCAATGTACCTGCGACTTAGTAGCACCTAACAGTTAGATCTTGGTTTCTAACAACATTCCCACCAAAAGGAGCCATGGCTTCTTGAAGAAATGGCTGATTCCAAGGCTGGGAGGCTGGAACCATCTATGCCAGAAAGTAAGGAAGTGCACAAAAAAATGATGGTGGCCTGTCACAAGGATATAGGGGCCATTTTGAAGGGGCTTCCACCAAATCTGGGGTTCTTTGAGCATCAAAATAATTAAAGGCAGTAATGAATTATAAATTATTAGGGGGGAAAAAAGGAATCCGTGAGACCTCACCAATGATACACATATTCACACAAATAAATGGGAGAAGAGAAGGCTCAAGGGCCAGCTGGTAAATGTGGAGGAAATGCTAGAGTTGGAAAATGGTGATTTTATCACCATCGTAGTAAACTTTTAGTTCAACCAAGAATAACAAATGGATGTTAAATCTAGGGGAAAAATTTTGATGAAGAGCAGGATATTTGCATTGTCTTATAGTGTTTGTCCAAAGGTTGCTTATTGGTTGCAGAAAAAAGATATTAAGTAAGCAGCAGGAAAATTGGACAGCACTTGATCTGGGTAATGAAAATTAACATCATCAATTAGGGACAGGTGAATACAGAGTCCCTCGATGTGTGATACCCTGAGAACACAACATCATTTAGGTACTGTTCTGGCTAGGAATGCACTACCTGCATCTAATCATGAGGAAGCATCAGATGAGTTCAAAATGATAAGCATTCTATTAAAAAAGAACAACAGCTGTATTATTCAAAAATGTTAATGTTATAAAAGTAAAAGAAAGGCTAAAAGGCTTCATATTAGAGGAGACTAAAGACACAGGACATAAATGATCCCAAGACTGATTCTGTATGTAAAGGAAAATTGAAGTTTTTCTTTTTTTTTTAAAAACATCATTGGGTCAATTGACAACATTACTTTGCAGGTTGTAAGTTAAAGTATTGTATTGATATTATATTTACTGAAATTGTAGCTGTATTGTGATTGTATTGGAGGTGATTTTAAGAAATGCACACTGAAGTTATTTATGGAGAAAGAGCCATGGTATATCGAACTTATTCTCAAATGACTCAGAAAAAAGCACTTTGTGGGTGTGTGTATATAAACAGAGAGAGAGAGAAAGAGAGGGAGAAGTGATCAAGCAAATTGGGCAAAACGCTAACAGCAGCAGAGTCTGGGTAAAGTTGTACAGGTGTTCTTTGTTCTTGCAATTTTTCTGTAAGTTTGAAATATTTCCAAATAAGTTTATACACACACATTGATGCACACGTTGGGGCTTATTTCGTTTATACTTACCTCTTATTGCTCTAGGTTGTTAATTTACCTTTAATACTTAATTAGTTTAAGATGTTAACATTCATTGCTTCCAGATATACACATTGATTTTTAATTTCTTTTAAATAGTGCTGGACCTAAAGGAGATAACATTTATGAATGGAGATCGACTATACTTGGTCCACCAGGTTCTGTATATGAAGGTGGTGTGTTTTTTCTGGATATCACATTTTCATCCGATTATCCATTTAAGCCACCAAAGGTAAGAACCTAGAAGTACATTCCTTAACATTTATCCTTCTCTTCCAAAATCAGTTTATTCTAGAGGTTAAATGTGCATTGATGTAATCATTTTTATTTCATTGTTTTTCATGGACTGATACAGGAACTCTCATGTAACTAAAAATTTTAAAACTGTGAAAGTAATTAATTTCTGCCTTTTACAGATAACTTTATCATCAGCCAAAAGAGGCTTTAGTTGTAAATGAAAGTATGCTACTTTGCACATCAATAAAGCAGATAAATTTTAGATTTATGCTATGAGGGAAAATATCCTATGAATCTTCCTTAAGAAACATATTGGGATAAAAAGAAAACCTGTTTGACAGCTTCCAGAAATAAGTGTTAAATAACTTGAATTTTTAAGTACCTTATCTTTATAAATGAGCAAAAACTAGAAAGCCATACATAGCAAAGAATAGGGAAACTAATACTACTTAATAAACTTGCTTTGTGTGCTCTGTAGGATGATGTAATAATGAGAATGAGGGTGGCTTGGGTGACTTACACCTGTTTGTTGTTGTCTCTTAATATGAATTAAATGGATAACAAACAGAAGGAAGGGTTAAATTGTGCCTTGTAATGACTGGTTGTTATTTTTCAAGTCTTAAACATAATGATTACTTGAATAGCTTCTTCCTCTGAATTCTCATTATAAATTGGTCAAGCCAACAGGTGAAAACCACAAATACGAAGCCTGAGCATAATTATGCCATAGTTACAGAGACTTCTGACGTGTCAGGGAAAAGTGTGTTATAAAGCCCTTAACTATGATGAAATGTTTTTCTTTTCAACATAGTTGCTTATGTTCTCTATGCTCTCTAAAACATTATATGTACTGATTTAATGCTTTTGCTCACATGCTCGTGTGTGTGTGTGTGTATAAAAATAAAGGGTTTATTTTGTTTAAAAAAAAGAGATTCCACTATTGTTTAATAAGGCAACAACAGTTCCACCTAGTGGTATTTACCTCAAATTGCAGATGCCAGGGTTCCCTGTCACCTAGAGGTATTTGCTGTCAACCACACTATCAGTTTTTTGAGTCCTTTACTATGGGTCCCATCAGAATTTAAGATCTTTAAATGATTGTCTCATTTAATGCTCCCAGGTATGTAGAGTATGTCTTGCTAGATCAATCAGATAAAGGGACAAAACCCTCATATTAATATCTCAAATTGTATTCACATTCACAGTAACGTGTTAAATGCCGGTGTATCACTAACTGCTCAGTTTGCATTGTGATTTTTTCTGTTATAGAAAACAAAACCTTAGCAAAATAGTTCATGACTGTATTTATAAATAGTGTTACTTACTTCTACATGCTTTGTTTTTTTATCTTGGAAATTGGTTTTAATATGGTAACAAAATTAGCAGGAAAAAGTTTTCAAGGTTTATTTATTTTTGTACATGAGGGAAAATTTGTTGAAGAAAATACGTACATTTTTCTTAGCGTCTTTTAATGGAAAATAGAAATTGACTAACAGGGGTTTCAAACTATAGTTCTGTATGTGATCTATCGTAATTGTTTTGGTTAATATAATGTTTATTAATTTAGCTTGTTTTTTTGCTGAGGTCTCAATATTTTAATTTTCTAACCCTTTAATGTTGATTCATTCCTCTTGCCTAAGATATCTTATACAGTATAATGAAGTGTTATTCAGTTCAATAGTTGGACAAGTGAAATAAGACTTCTGCTATTATCTTGGTGTTCAGTACAATTATTTCTCTGTATCACTGCTTATTTTTGAAGTTCAGATAAGGTGTTGAACTTCTTGAAATAATAAAAATTTAAATTCTCTTCTGTTCACTGATTGTTAATGGCTGAAAAGATTCAAAATATTAATTGTATTATGTTTGTAAACCACTCATATCTGTTGAGTAGTTGGCTGTCAATGATCTGAGTGTATTCTTCCCATATTCTAGAGAACTGTCTAATAGAAATAGAATGCAAGCTACACGTGTAATTTTAAATTCTCTAATAGCTACATTGAAAAGGGTAGAAAGAAACAGTGAAATTAATTTTAATAATATATTTTACTTAACCTAGTATATCCAAAATATTGTCATTTCAACATGTGATCAATATGAAAGTATTATTAATATGATATTTTACATTCTCTTTTTGGTCCTGAGTCTTTGAACCCACTTTTAACCCATCTCAATTCCACCAGCCACGTTTCTAGAGGTGCATAGTCTTCTCCCTCACTGACCGGTGGTTTCTTTCTTGTTTTTAATTATGCATCCTTATCAGAAATGCACTTTTGAGGGCTTTTAATATTTTCTTCCCAGACATCACTTGGGAGTACACTGCTAGTTCTAAGAGATCAGGAACTGTCTTTTTTTCTCTGCAACTCCAGATTAAGATTGACCACTCAATTAGTGTTCGTGATTGTTCTGAAACTCGTCAGTATTTGTTCCTATGATTTATCCTTTTTTTCCCCACACATCTCAGGGATGTATTAGTTTCCTTTATGCAGTAGCTTAAGACTTTGCTTGTTTTATTTTACTGTCTTGGTCTCACAAGACGGTGAGCCACTTTTGGAAATGAAAGGCTGAGAAATAGAAAGGCTGGTGATTTCACCAACCTTCCTCTAAATTCTTCTCCAGTATTTTCTGACACAAGGCAAGCAGTTAGCTGAGTTGATACTGATCTTTTCTACTAAGAAACTAATGTAAGTTTCCTTTTATATTAAAAATAATTCATCACCAGTTTTGCTTACCTTTGGCGCCAAAATGTTTCTGTTCTTCCTCACTTTCTATCTTTAAACGGGTGTGTGTGTGCACATGCATGCAACCTATATGTGGTGTGTGTGTGTGTACACACAAACATAGAATAATTGCTCTACCATTTGGATTAAACTAATCAAATCAACTACTCATGTTGGTTTAAAATCAATATAGTTCCTACTATACTGGGTACAAACAAAATTTCTCTCAGCTGAATAAAACCGTTTAATTTTGTTACTACTTAAACCTAGTATTTGATGAGCTCTTCAGTTACATTATTTGCTGTTTAGATCATCTTTGATGTGTGCCCTTCATTCTTGCTGGTGAGAGTTTTAGTTGGTAATAAAGCCTTGATTTTCCTTGTGTTTTTAATGTAACCGCCCTTAGGTTACTTTCCGCACCAGGATCTATCACTGCAACATCAACAGTCAGGGAGTCATCTGTCTGGACATCCTTAAAGACAACTGGAGTCCTGCTTTGACTATTTCAAAGGTTTTGCTGTCGATTTGTTCTCTTTTGACAGACTGCAACCCTGGTAAGCAAATCTTCATTAACACATACAATGAGGCTACAGAAACCACTGCGTTTTCTTGGTTAGCTTAAATGTGGATTTTAGAAGTAAATGCTATAGGTAGAAAGATCAGCAATAAGACACATTTGCTAGGAAATTATCAATGCCATTTCAGTTAGAATAGAACAAAAAAGTTTCACAATAACTTCTTTTAGTTTGTTAATGGCATGCTACCCTATAATTATTTTCTCCCTATCATTGATGGATTCTCTATTTTCCAAATCATGTAGCTATACGAACCACTTTTGACAAGAGTAAAGCAATGTGCCTGACTGACACCTGCTCCTTCCATGCTGCCATGTGCTTTGAAGCAATCACTTAGTCATGAAGGGCTTCTTGTTCTCCCTTCCTTTTTGGATTATAGTTTAGTTGTTTTAGATGTAGTAACAGTGGATATTAAAGTGATAGCTGATGAGAGAGTTAGACTAGATTATGACTATATAAACTCAGAGCCATTAGTGCATAATTCATAACATTTTTAAGAAATGAATAACTGCCACACATGATCTTTAACATGGGTAGCTGACTTGAAAAAGTGATATTCAGGCCTGAGATTTTGCATGTTATCTTACTAAGTGGTCATTTTTTTAAGAAGTTGACTTACTTTTTCTTAATATTTGATTAATCACCAAAGGCTATTCCTGTTATCTTAGGCCAAGCAGTTGTACGTATGCCAAAGATAGATAGATAGATATAGCGATATATAGAAGGAGATTCACTGTGGCATCATTTATTAAAGCAAAAGATTGGAGACAGCCTAAATGTCCACTAATACAGGATGTAGCTACTATAAGGAGATTGAAGCAGCTCCGTATGAACTGATAGTCAAAGCTCTCTGAGGTGTGTTAAGTAAAGAAGCAAGGCACTAAAAAAAAGATACATGTGCATAACAATAAGATTCTAAATGCTTGTAAATGTGTATACTATCTCTGGGTAGAAATCCTGTAAACAGGTAACAATTGTTTGCCAGGGAGAGAAACTTCTGAGTAATCGGAGTCAGGAAGGAAGAGAGCGTTACTTTTTACTGATTTTCATTCCACACACTTCAAATATTGTGCCATGTGTACATTTTTTTTTGAAAAAAAGAATTCAAACTCAAAGTTTATATCAGATTCAGTTTCTAGTTCAGAATTCTATTTAAAACAAAATGGCAATTAAGTTTTCACATGGAGATAAGGATAATGATTTGAGTCATTATTGCACAGAATGAGGCAAACATTTCATTCTAAATAGCATTGCATTGTAAGACCTGACTTTTTATTTAAAAATTGCGTTTTTTAATATCCATAAGAAGGCAGAAATAGAATCACCTAACACACTTTCATTATTGAATAAAAGGCCAAGAGTAAAAATAGTTTTTGTATATTGAAGGCATGCATCTTTTATTAAAATCAAATTTGTTAACCCAACATTCATTTTTTAGTTAAAGGACCTTTCCTAATTTGAATATTAAAATATACAGGTTATTATGTTACTTTAAACTTTTTTCTTTTGAAAATTTAGCCATTATATATTAAGATGCTGCTGAAAACTTGGCATTTCAATTTAATGGAATATTAAAACTGGGGCTGGCCCCATGGCCGAGTGGGTAAGTTTGCGTGCTCTGCTTTGGCGGCCGAGGATTCAGATCCTGGGTGCAGACATGGCACCGCTCATTAGGCCATGTTGAGGTGGCATCCCACATGCCACAACTAGAAGGACCGACAACTAAAATATATAACTATGTACTGGAGGGATTTGGGGAGGGAAAAAAAAGATAGGCAACAGTTGTTAGCTCAGGCGCAGCCTTTTAAAAAAAAAAACTATACCTTTAAAACACCGGATAATATCTGTTAATGTTCTTTTCACTTTTCCAGCGGATCCTCTGGTTGGAAGCATAGCCACTCAGTATTTGACCAACAGAGCAGAACATGACAGGATAGCCAGACAGTGGACCAAGAGATACGCAACATAATTCACATAATTTGTATGCAGTGTGAAGGAGCAGAAGGCATCTTCTCACTGTGCTGCAAATCTTTATAGCCTTTACAATACGGACTTCTGTGTATATGTTATACTGATTCTACTCTCTGCTTTTATCCTTTGGAGACTGGGAGACTCCCCAAAAAGGTAAATGCTATCAAGAGTAGAACTTTGTAGCTGTAGATTAGTTATGTTTAAAACACCTACTTGCAAGTCTTGCTTCTTTGGGATATCAAAATGTATTTTGTGATGTACTAAGGATACTGGTCCTGAAGTCTACCAAATATTATAGTGCATTTTAGCCTAATTCCTTATCTGTATGAAGTTATAAAAGTAGCTGTAGATGACTAGGAATTATGTCATTTGTATTAAACCCAGATCTATTTCTGAGTATGTGGTTCATGCTGTTGTGAAAAATGTTTTACCTTTTACCTTTGTCAGTTTGTAATGAGAGGATTTCCTTTTACCCTTTGTAGCTCAGAGAGCACCTGATGTATCATCTCAAACACAATAAACATGCTCCTGAAGGCATAGTTTCCTGTCGTAATATTTCAAGTCAGTGTTGTTAACAGGTGTGTCTGAGATGATTGTTGATGAAATCAAAATGTGGATATGAAGATTGACTACTAAGGACTAGTACAAATAAACGAATTATTAAATTGAAAACATTTGAAGTCTTATTAAATGTGTAGAGTTTTTTTCCTTTAAGTCCTAACGAGAGAAGCAAAACTGGATTTTAAACCCTTGGTCTCAAAAACACATAAAGCTCTACTTTGATCATATATTTGAGCTAAAGATAATATGAAATCCTGGCTCACTCAGAAATCTGGTGAACATTTGTTTCCAAATTGGTGATTTCTGTCCACCATTGGGCGATACTGTCAAACAACTTTAATCTGGTAGTTCTTTTATGTCTTTGGTGCATTTTTTACTTTACTTCTAATCCTAGTCTTGAATTTTCATGATGTATGGTGTTCATTGCCATTTTTATGATGGCACTTGGCCAGGCCAGAGGCAGAGTTGAACACAGAAACCCTTGTCTGCCCTGAAGGTAGAATAGAACTCTGGATTGGTGTGCAGATGTGACATTATTTCTCAGTTGAAAAAGATACCAAATTTTAAGAGTTTTACAGGCTGTATAAATTCCTTCTTTCTAGTTGTAGTTATTAAATTTTAGATTTCTTATAAGAGTTAGAATTACTTTGCAATATTCAGATTTGGTAAACAGAGTATAAATGTGATTTCTTTTCTATGACTGGGATAATTGTTGAGATAATTCTCTGGTCATGTAGCCAAGGTTGTGAAATATGGGGCAAATGTCTTCTCCATTCCTAAATATGAAAATAGAGTACTATCTTAAATTTATAGAGTGGAATTATTAGCATAAAAGTACATTGCTTCAAGATAATGAAGTAAAACATTACAGTTGCATGTATCCTCACTAAGAATAGTAGACTCCTACTTGAGTATTTACCTATAGAAGTCTTAAATCAGGGTAAAAACAAAATTACACTTATGTATCTATTTTTCACTTAAACTCCACCACAGAAAAATCTCTCCATATTACAAAGGAACACCAAACAAAAGGTATTGTTTTGAAGAATTCAGGCTTAGGCTTATGAAAACCTCTGAGTCTTGACTATTTCAAGCAGTAACTCATGTGTAATGGAGTTCAAGTTAATGTGATGAAAGTGGTGACCTTTTATGGAAGCTGTAGGGATTTCCATGTAGTTGAGCTGTAGAAAGTAGTTTTCCCCACTTCCAATATCATACATGTTACGTCCTAGAGTAATAAACCTCACTTGGTGCTAGAAAAGCCTTCATCATACTGAACGTGAGGATGTTTGTCATTGGACTTCTTCATTTGCTGTCAGCCTAATTACTACGACCAACCTGTTGTGCTTATTTCCAGGCTGTGTCCCATACTCGCCTGGGACAGAGTGGAGGGGATTGGTTACTTAAAAATATTTATAGCTCTTCCACAAACTACCTTTGTGACCTTGAAGGTGACACTTTAACTTCTTGAGTTTGTTTATTCATACATGAAATAAAAAGTTGAATTTAATGATCTCCCTCTTCTCTATTAGCCCTCAAACTCAGTTATTCTAATCTTATAAAATTTATTCTGTTTGCTCTGCTTTCACTTTCAAGAAATCGGCTACAATTTCTAATGGACTGAAAAATAGCAATCGTCGTTTGGTTTCCTTCTATTAGGTCTGCTTAAAATTCTGAAATTTTTTATGTTGTCGATTTCTGAAAAACTGTAGCTCCACTTCCCAGTTCCATAGATATTCATTTCAAGGGGAAAAAAACCCTTGAAACTTCACTCTAGAAGTAAATAGCGGTATTTCAAAACCCAGACTTTTTCTCATCCATTAAGAGCAAATTTTACAAGTTAAAGTCCAAATGTAGCTTTATAAGTGTTCAAGAATGGGCATGGGACCACGCGTGCCCTTGAGCCTGGAGTGTTCTCAGAGGAGCCATGCAGTGCACCACTACATTCCAGGCACTGCCCTGTTATGATGTGCCTTATCTCATTTAATATCCCTCAAGAGCTTCCCGAGAGGAGACACTGATGATCCTCAGGTGACGAAGTGAAACTGATGCATAGACAGGTTAAATAACTTGCCCCAGATTACACAGCCAGTGTGATTCGGAGGCACAGCCCCCATTCTTTGCCACTAGGCTAACTAAGAGTTTTTGTTTATGACATCATAGTTAGTATTGAATATATATGTGTATATGTAAAACACACATACCTAGATTGGTAACTTCTGAAAATTAATCTATAAGATAAAGTACAATTTTGCATTTTAGTAAATCCTTATTTCGATATTCTATTTTAAAGTCTCGAATGGAACCTTACAGAATAAGGCTTTATTAATTGTTTCCGATGAGTATGAGGTATGTTTGTTTATCTTATGCTTTAAACATTTTGTCATTGGAATGCTTTTAACATCACTGATTTCCCTTTTTTTAATTTGGAAAATGAGATAAATGATGTTATTTTAAGATTATGTAACCAAACAGCATATAAGCACATCAGGAAATTTATATTGATAAATATATCAAGCACTTAATGACCGCATTTTTCAAAATAACAAGATGTATTAATTATCTAGACATTGCTTTTTTTTTTTTTTTTAACCAGGAAATCTTAATCACGAGGATGAAATTTTGTAGACGTTTGCGGTTTGAATTGACCCATGTGTATGCTACTCTTTCTAATAAGAACTATGAGGTGTTGTGTACTTGGAGTCAGCCCACTAACTTGCCCAAGTGTATTCTTATAACACTACAATAATGACTATATTATAAAATTTAAGTCAATTTCAGTACTGTGACTTCAGATATTAACCTGCGTTGTAGTAATGTTAGTGCAGTACGTTAACGCCTTTCCAGTTGACATTTATATTGTGTTCTTTGGACAGAATTGTGGCATGACATGAGACATTAATTATCTTTATAAAACCACTGCAGATTATTTGAAGAGGCTGAGATAATGGTTCTAAAATAATTAGGTTATCCACTTACATTTCAGTTAGTGTTCCTTATTTTAGATAAATAGAATATATAATAAATTCATTTGATTCATGTCTAAATAAATTACTAAGTTTTTTCAAGTAATACCCAGATAATAAAAAATTATAATTACATTTCAGTAGATAGGCATTATTTGAAACATCAATTTTTGGTAACTAGTTTGTCAACTTTTTTTGGTAGAGTTCTTTAGTGATTTAAATGTGTACCTCTCCAGCGTGTAATGGGAAGTTTCTACACAGTGGGCTGATAATCCTTTCAAAGCGGTTATAAAACACATTTGTGGGACTGGTTTATAAACTGCATTGCCCACAGTGATGGTAGTGTTAAGGCCTTGTCAGTCAGAATCAGCCTTGTTAATTAGAAATGAAGAGCCGTCCTCTAAGGGGGCTGCGTGTTACCACACCTAGCCCCGCTTCCTCTCTTTCTCCCTGAGTCTCTCTGTTAAACTCTCAAGCACTCCTCTCCAAGGGAGTAGCCTGGATTTCCTGCAATGTCTCTCTTGCTTCAGTTTGCCACCTGCTGTGCTCTCAACTTCTTGTGGTTCCAGTAGCTCATGTGACTAGAAGCCCAAGGTGATTTTTAAATCATAATATCCTATATATTAATAAGGCCAAAAATTAAGAAGCTAAGTTTGAAAAATTTAAAAAAAAAGGTAAAAGTTCACCCAGATTCAGGCACAAGGACAGTGTAAACCTCCTTTAGTAGCATTTCTCATTAATTTAATTATATATGAGAATGAGTAATTTGATTGTGATTGGGCAACAGAGCTCTGGGTCCCAGCCCTGGATGTGTTCAGAAATAAACAGAGCTATGGCACTGCAAAGGAATTGTTCAACAAATCTAGGTATTACCAAGGAGTGTATTGAGAGAAATTTAACCTCACTTTAAATCTTCCATATCTACAGGCTCCCTTATTGAAATCCAGTGATGCTAAAGCCAGTTATGCAAGTCTCCCCAACACAGAACATTAAAAGCAATTTTTTTCCCCAAATCCTCCAATCCCTAAAATTTATCTCAAGTCCAACACCTTTGATGAAACCTCTCCATTTTACTGTCATGTACCTGTAGTCTGTCAGTCTGTTTCTCTTGAGATGCCATCTGCACAAACACCAGAAGTAATAAAAAGAATTCAAGTGTGTGCGTATTTCCAAGTGCCAACAGTAAGCCAGGTGCCCTCCTCAGCAAGAATCCTTGTTTGTTTTTCTTTCTTTTTTCTTTTGAATGGGGTGGGTGCAGGGTGGTTATGCTATTATAACCCCTTATCTGACCTCCCTTGTGAGTTTATTCTACAAGTTTTAAGTGCTTGCTAATTGAAGGTCCTTTCAGGTACTGTGATGCCTACTGAGATGAATACATTGAGACATCCTTAAATAGTTTATCATTTTCCTGGCCAGATAGATTTTTTCCGTTAGCAGAGAAGAACATGTCTTTGCTAATACATACCCACTTCTGTTAAATGAGAAATTGAACAGATGTCCTTGCTCATTTAACTATGAAAATATTAGTATAATAATTTGGTTTTACCCAATCTATATGGTATTAAACATACTTAATACTATTTGATGCTTTTGAAATACTTACTCTCTGTCTTTCAGACTACTCTTAGTACCCCATGTCTGTAGCATGCATTTTGGCATTTTATTATATTCAGTTAACACCTTATACATATTTCTGGATAGTAAGGTTTTGGAGGATAATATCCGTACTCTTTGTCTGTGTATCTCAGCCCAGTAGCTAACATGATATGTGTTTGCTGAATGAATGAATATTATATCATGGGCGTGAGTCTTCTCCATCAGGTTATCCAGAGACCGTGTGAAACGTGTCAGTCCTGTCTTCTTTGATTCCCCATCATACTGATTCAGTGCTTTATATATGGTAGGTGCTGGATATCTTCCTGTTAACTTGAAATATAAAAGTAGTAATGAGTTATTCCCATAACCTACTTAATGTCTACTTGTTCAAAATGGAGAATGAATTGATCTTGTAATTTTAAAAGTCCTTAAATATAACAAAATGATTTCTGTCCTACAAAATTTATATGACTTCCCATTATCATTACTGTCTTCTTAATTGATATATTTCTCCCACTTCTTTTTACTGGTAAAAAGAAAAAAGACGCAAAGGAATACATGTCTCTGCTTATAGTATTCTTTTAGGCAAATCTCATAGGAAAAATGAAAAGTGATGACGTATGAAAAAGATTTAAGAGAAATATTTTAGGGAAAAGAAGCTAGTATACTATATAGTAGTGTGGAGGGGGCAGTCCTTGAGTGCTGAAAGTTGGTTATTGAAGTATATTGAAGTCTCCATCTTTTTTCTTCCCCACTTGTAGCTTCTGTGAGAACGGGAGATGGAATAGGATAAAGACTCAGACGGGTCCCTGTTTTTCATTATTGCCCCATGTTAATCCTGTACCAGCAGGTATCACTGAAAGGTGACTGGGTAAAAGCTCCCTAATTCCAAAAGTGTAATTCCAACCACTCTTCACTCTTTGTAGCACGAATTTCCGATAAGTCAGCTGAGCAAACTCAGGTATCCTGGCTGCTCACTGCTCCAGGCCTACCTCAGAATGAGAGGGGAGAGAGGTTAACCTGTGGAGAAATGGGGTACTGAGAGGTGCTGGGCACCAAGAGAAGTCCAAACAATTATGGGGCCAAGTGTGTAAGGAAAGTTAAAGATTCTCTAGTGACTGAGAATGGAGTGCTTATGACAAGTCTTTATATGAGCATTTCGTGTTTTCATCTACAAAGTGTTGAAGAAGAGTAATTATGAGCAACACAAGGGGCTGAGGGTATAAAGCCATATTTAGGGCATCACTGGCACCCCTGACCTGATTCCTTTATCATTTTTTTAGGAGCACCTTGGCCCTCTGCTAAACTCTCCCTGGCCACATAACTCCCAAATGGTAAAGGTCATTTTAAATGTACATGTTCTTCTTCGTTTTTTTTAATGACACATATTTGTGTTTGTACATCATGTACCTTTCTTGATGATGAGCCCCTAGAAATCAGGGATCCAATTCATTTCACTCAGTCACTGAGTTCTTGGTTGTAGACTCTGGCACAAGCTGTTGTAGGCGCTTAGAATTAGTGAACGAAGCATGTGAAGCACACAAAAAGAGTTTTAAAAAGTAAGAAAAATTTACCTATTAGATGATGAGTGCTGTGGAGCAAACTAAAGCAGGGCAGGGAAATAGGGTATGCGGGGAGGGAGAAAGGGAAGTCATGGTACAGCTATAACAAGGATAATCAGAGAAGACCTCACGAAAAGTTGTCAGGAACTGAAGATGGTGAGGGATAAGCCACATGGGGAGAGTATTCCTGGCAAAGAGAAGAGCAAATGAAAAGACCCCATGGCAAAAGCATGCATGATGCATGCGGAAACAGCAAGCAAGGGCCGGGGAAGGTGGAGCAGGGGAGCAACTAGGAGAAGAGTGTGGGAGGTGAGGTCTAGAAGATGACAGTGGGACATCACAGAGGGTCTTGTAGTCCGTTGTCAGGAGTTTGGGTAGTCTAAATGAGATGGGAGGTCATTGGAGGGTTTTTTAGTCAATGAGTGGTAGGATATGACATGTTTTGTTAGAATCTCTGATCACTGTTAGGGAAAGGACTTGGTGGGGGAAGGGGGAGAGGGAGCGGGGTAAGGGATACTGATGACTTTGACCTGGATGGCGTTAGTGTAGATGTTGAGAAATGACCAGATTGCTGTTGAAGTAGAGCTAACAAGATTTGCTGATGGATTTGACATTGTGGTGTGAAAAGGGAGTCAAAGTTTGGCACCTGAGCAAACTAGAAGGCTGGAGTTACAATGAACTAAGATGAGGAACCTGGGGGTAGAGCAGGATTGGAGAAAGTTAAGAGTTTAGTTTTCAACTGATTAAGTTTGAAATACCTGTTAAGCATCTAAATGGAGGTCTCAGAGTAGTGGACATAACAAATCTAGAATTCAGGAGTTAGTGCTGGGCCAGGCATGTACATTTGGGACTCATGAGTGGATAGCGATATTTACAGCTATGAGACTATATGAGATCATCAATGAAATGGGTGCTGCTGGAGAAGAAAGAAGTCTGGGCATTCCAACATTAAGAAGCCGAGGAGATGAGGAATCAGCAAAAGAACGCAGGAAGGAGCAATGAGAAGTAAAAGGAAAACCCAGGAGAGTGTGGGGACCTGGAAAGGAAGTGAAGAGTTTCATGGAGGTGGGAATCACCTACTGCATCACGTGTGACTGATGAATCAAATATTTAAGATGAGGACTGAAATGTGTCATTTAGTAACTGATAGCTGGCGGTCATTGGTGACTTTACCGGCACTGTTTTGTTGGAGTGGTGAGATTAAATGCTTGATTGAGTAAGTACCAAAGATAATGGAAGGAGCGAAATTGGAGACTCCTGAAAGTTTTGCAGTTACATAGAGAAATGGGATGTAGTTGGAGGTTTGTCTTTTGTGTTTTTTTTTAAGATGGGAAAAATTACGGTGTGTTTGTTGTTGGGAAAGAGGAATGGAGAGAAATGGATGAACAGGGCAGAGAGGCAATGTCCTGGAGAAAATCATCTGCTACACTGTTTACTGAGGATGTTTGCAAAGCTCTCTGCACTTCCTTTGGACATTTCTCTCTTCCTCACTAGACCAGGAGCTTTTTGGGAAGCATAGTATCCCCACTTAGAGCAGTACTGGCCTTCACCACATTCTTGCGTTCTCCTAGGCAAGCAGGAGGGGATAGGATCTAGCACACAAGTGAAGTGGTTTTTGCTGGGAACTTGACATGTCGTGCCATCCGTAGTTAACAGGAGAACAGGCAGAGGACAAAGGGACAGGTCCAGGCTGTGGGGTAGATGTGTTAGTGGGAAGCTCTTGTTTCTACTCCATGAAATAGGAAGTGGTCTTGGCTGAAAGTGAGGATGGGCTCATGTCTCTGTGTGACTGCTCTGTGCCCAGGAGAGTAGGTGTTTATTGTTGAGAGAATAAATGAATGATTGATTCAGTGAATTGTCTATCTAGATGGGCCTTTAACTTTGTAGCTACACATTAATAATGAACAAGTAATTAAAATTTCCGTAGCATCTGGAATGGCTTTTCTTTTTCATCAAGGATGGATGGTTAGCAACTGATGGTTGGTTTGAGTCTTAAGCACTTTAATATTTTCTTGCAGTGATTTCCTTATGTCATTGAAGAATCTACCATGACACCAAATATAACTAGAGGAATATAAGTATTTATTGAAAGCTAATAATGCTTTAAATGCTGGAAACAAGAAACTTGTTTCCCAAAGAGCTCATCATAGTCTAATCAGGAAAAGAGATGTCCTAGGTGAGTGCAGAGCGCTTTGGAAAACACCTCAGTAAATGATGTGGCAGATGACTTCTCTCAATTGGCTACAGAAAAACAGCTTACCAAAAATCCTTACCCATTCAGGTGATTCTAGAAGAGTGAGCGAGCATTCTTTGCCTCAGGTCTGCTTGGCGGATGTGGTGGTCAGAGAAGGACATAGTGACACCAACTCCTATTACCCTGACTTCTGCCCTTAGTCCCAATATAAAACACTTTCAGTTCCAGGCCTTCTGTCCCTTTGGGCCCCATGTTACTCGGGAAATAGGGACTCTGAAGAGCAGGTTTCGTTTCCAGAGAACCCATGGGGCAGTGAGCGTAGGACCAGGGCTCATACCTTCTGTTGTGCTTCCCTTCCCCTGCTGCTGTCCTGACTTCCTGCTTCCCAAGTTCATTCATAAGAAATGGGGCATACCTTAGCTTATTTTCTCTGAAAACCTGGTCACAGACAGGTCCAAACCATAATTGGCTCAACCACTTAATTTTGCTTAGTGAGTCAATAGTTAACAAATAGAAGCTAACTTTTTTTCCTGATGAAGTCTTGCTGAACAGTACTTTTGCTCTGATTATTGCACGTTTAAACCAAACTATGCTTAATATCTGGACTAAAGAAATAGAGTATGACTCTTCTTAAATTAATCATGACAGTCTTCTTTAGACTACCTCACATATACACAGGCTGATCATTGCTGGGGGTTTTTTCTTTATTTCTGAAGGACCTATTTGGATTCTGTTCTCTCCCCTCCAGTACTAGGCTTATTCAGGCCCTCCGTTATCTCTTATCTACAGGAGCCTTTTAAGTTATTCTCTTATCCATACAAAAGACTTCCATCTCTTCTTCACACCGCTGTCACATTAATCTTCCCAGAGTAAGACCTTTTCAGGACACTCCTTGCTCATAAGACTTGAATGGTTGCCCATTGTTTACAGAATAAAGTCCAGACTCCTTAGAAGCCTGGCTTCTGTCATGACATCAGTGTGCTCCCGTGATGAAGCAGCCTCTATTTCAGTAGCAGCTTCAGATGCCCTTGTGTTGTAGTGAAATACCAGAGTCATTCTTGCCAATGGCAGCAGTTCCATCTATCACTTAAAAATATTTTCTCAGAGAAATAGCAATAGTGACTCACTGAGAACACTTCCTAATCCTCTGACTCTTCTTCAAGGCTTCCTGCTCATAGGACCACAACTCTTTGATGCTCTGACATTTTTATAATTTCTTTTACTACTAGCAGTTCAAAGTATTGATGCATGTAACCTTGTTGCTGGCCATGTTAAGTTTCAGACATCAGAAAAATGGATTGCTTAAGATACTTTGCTGGGCACACCAGTATTTTAAATCTGAATTGATATGCTTGGTGCTTCCAGACAGCTGGTGCGTTGCTTCTGTGCCTAAGAGCATTTGGCAGTGCTGAAATGGAGCCTTCTGTTCAGTCCAGAATAATTCAGTGATGAGTGGGCAACTTTGTACATTTTTTTTTTTTTTGCTAGATTTGAATATTTGGAAGTGTTTTAGCTTACATATTAACTATATGTAAGCGCCTTCATAAGATGACATTACAGACGTAGGCAAGTAAATCATCAGTGGATAAGCACTGGATATCAGTTTGGCATATGGCACCACTTGTTTTTATTTTCCTTATAGTGATATGTTTCTAGTAAGATTAACAAGTATTCGACCACATTTAAACATGGGCACAAAACTTTCCAGATTTAAAGTTAACTGTTAGCTAGGCTAGTGTTAGTTGAGATCAAAAGGGACGCTTTCCAAATATTACTGAAATAAGTTTAAAGGAGCAGAGGATTTTAAGTCTCGTGTCATCTCGTCGTCTCTCCTCAGTTTCATTTTATTGTCCAGTTAACACCTCCCTCAGGCACCTGGCTAAGACAGCTTTTCCTTCTTTAAGGGCTGGCTGGAAGATTGCAACGAATAGCGTCTGTAAAGCCCTAGATTTTGCTACTTAAAATTAGAAATGGTTTTGTATTCCTTTTGACTTGAAGCTTGTTAGAGCCTTCTTAGTGATTAGCTAGAAATGTATTTTTTTCTATTCATGCATTTTCAAAGTAAGATTATGTACTTGTGTGGTTATCATTTGGGGAACATGGAGTGTTAGCTATCATAGGATGCCAAGCCCACGAGATAGGAACACTCCAGTGGGGACTTCTGAAGAAAAGCAGCAAAAGCACCCCCATTCTGCACTCAGTTGTAGGTTATCATCTTGATGCATGATGTCCATTGAGGAGAGGGTACTATAATGTGGAGAAAACATCCAGTCCAGTTAAGCTTTGGGGAAAGGTTCCCTCCTTTGAGCTTGGGTTAAAAATATTGTATTGCTGCTTTCCTAATGCTGAAAGGATAAAGAGATCAATAAAAAGTGTCCTCATTTTCTGTAAGACTTGTCTCTGTTTTCTCTACATTTCCAGGAAAGCCAAGATCACAAAAGCTGGTGGATTGTGGTGGTAGGAATATTAGTATTGATTCTGTAACATTACTGCAAATTCTTTTCCGACATTAAATATATTGTGCACAGGTACTCTGACCACATCTCTAGATTCCTTCCATGTAACATACCCATGGACTGGTCTCTTACTAGTCGCCTCTTCTTTAGCATCTACAATGTTGAGCAAGTCTGCAAGACTCAGTTCCTGTCTGCTCGGTAGAAGAGTGCCTGGGAGAATGGAACTAGAAGAGTGATTTAGGAGGACACACCTCCCAAAATGGCTGATGGCTTCTCTGAATATCACTGGAATCTGCTTATTTAACACAGTAGGGCTACTAATCTTAACTTCAAAGTCAGGATCCTGCCAAGGAATCTTCAAAATTACCATTTCCAAAATAAAACGCATCTTCGAATAAAAATTACACATATGTGAAAACTAATTACCAATGGTTGCAGCCTGATGTATTTTTGACACTTCCTCTTGAAAGAAATGAAGATGGAGATGACAACTTTTAAATTTGTTGTATTATCTCTTGAGTAATCAGAGGTCATGATTTATCACAGTAGTTTCTTTAGAGTAAAACACTGCAATGATAACTATTTCAATTCTGACTTCTGGGTCTTTAGGATACTGAACTCTAGAGCCAAAATAATAGAATTAATTTAACCACCAGCCTGTAATAGAGTAACTAAACTTTCCAATATTTTATTTACTGTCTTGCTCTGTAAGTAGGAATTTTTTTTTTTTTTTTCACTTCTCTGGGCCTGAATTTTTTCAATTAAATAATTGAACAAAAAACAACTACACTGCAGAAATGTTGTAATGACAGGAAAAAAATTCATTTAATAGTAAAACACTGGGCAGTGTAAAGTATCTGGAAAAACTTGTTTTGTAAAGCAGTGAAACGTAACAGTTGCAAATCGCATGGATAATTACATGTTGGAGAGCAGCATGAGGCTTCACGGGTAGAACATTGTTTTGCTTGTGCTAATAGGTTGTGTCACATCTTTTTTTGTTGTTTTTTGTTTGTTTTTGTCTCTGGGCTCTGAAGATTGAAGTTTACTATTAATTGCCAAGGAGGATATAAGTGAGTATATTTCTTTTTTTAAATTTAACACCACCAAGTATGGATACATATTTAGTTAAGGATGTGTGGTTATAATTAAGCAATGTACCTGCCATAAGATTCTTCTAGGATTTTAGACTTGAGAGCTGCTTGGGTCTAATCATTTCTAGATGATTCTTCTGATTCCCAGACATAAAGAGTGAAGGAGTTAAGGATATAGAAGCATCCTGGGTGTGGTGGGAATAAACTCATGCACATTCTTCTCAAGAGAAAAATCACACATTTCCTAATGCTTGAGGTTTCTTTTAGTTCTGCGTTTCCTCTAGACCAACAGTAAGATGTTTTCACTTTTTCTTTTTTCCTTTTTCCCTTCCTTCCTTTCTTTTTTTTCTTTTTCCAGAAGAGGTGTGGTGGAAGGGTCTGCCAGGACCAGAGGCTAGACACAGAACAGTATAAAAAATTCTTTATTCCAGCTTCCAGCATTCATCTTCTTCAGCCTTTCCTGTTCATTGGAGTAGTGAAGCCGTTGAACAGTGGTGTAAAGGAGGCCCATCCAGTGGCTGAAGCGCAGTAGAACAAGGAAGTAGCTGGTGTAGCTCAGGTAGAGCTTCTGCACTCAGTCCTGCCAACTTTCACTAAAGGGGGGAGGGGCAAAATTTAAATTTGTACTGTAGCAGATAAAATTTGATAGTGACAATCTTCCCATGAATATTTGTTCATCTTGCTTTCAATAATCACGTGTTAAAGTAAGCAGGTATCAAATTGATGTCCTCCCGAGGCCGCTCAGCATTGACTTCTTGTAGCCTTTGGAAGGGACAGAGAGGAAACTGGGCCACACTTTACTGATGGTGCTAGGCATTTGTGAAAGCTCAGTGTAATAGGAACATTTTATTTTTATCTTTAATCCAAAGTAAATGCAGTGTATTAAGTGAGCAGGTTTAGATAAATGATATGCCAAAAAGCTTACACACATTTGCTTAAAGGAACTTTCCTTCTGGATTTAATAAATTCTAACCACAAAGAGGTACAGAAATTAATTCAGGAGATGTAATGAAAAAACCTAGAAAGCTTACTTTCCCCACATTTCACTTCCCTCATCTCCCCTCCCCTCCTTCGCCTTGTCCCCTTCCTGCACCACTTCTGCTGGCGCTCACTGTGGAAAGAAAAGAGCAGGTGAGCACATAGTTACATACTTGCTCCTTTAAACTCTGAATCAGAAGGCAGGTTTTTGGGACCTCCCACAACTACGAAACTAAACAGATCTTTACCATCCACCCCCCCCCCCAGCATCATCCCATAACTTTTGATTAACTGTCTGGAGAATTGGCCAGTGTTTTTAATTGAACAAGCAAAAGCAAATGTACAGGAAGTGTACCTTTTAAAATTTGTTTCAATCTTTTCTTGATGCTGTGCATAAAGACCAAAAGGTGCTTTTGCTTCTCTGCCCCACCAGAACTGTGGCGTTATTTTTGGGTGGACGGTCTCCCATAGCACACCATAAATCTCCACTAGATGTCAGTGTGTCACTGAATGAAACCGGTTCAGCACGCTCTCCAGACCTGTTCTTGAAACATTGGAAAGGTGAACTCCTAATTTTTAACCATAATGATACAGAGGAGTTTTAGTATACAGGTTAGTAATAAGTTATATTTCTCCCAATGAATATTAATAAAAAATGAAATCTTTTGTTTAAAAAAAACACCCAGTACCTTTCATCTGAGGATTTCAAAATGCTTTGTTTTCTGGTTTTTGCTGTAATATCCCCAAAGAGATAGAATGCAAATATTCCTTTTACATTTTACAGTAGAGCAACCTGAAGTGCAAGGGGACAGAGTGATGGGCCCAAGATCACACAGTCGATGTCTGGTGGACCAGGCTGGTATTTCTGCCATCACAGAACCTGCTCTACCTAAACAGAGCTGCTGCTCCCTGGGCATGGGTAGCGTATTTAGATGCAGGTTCCCTTCGTCTGTCATTCGTATTAACTGCCTTGCCTATAAAACAAGCTCAAGAAGAGTGGAATAATAATTAAGAAAGATTGAGATTATCAGTTAAGTTAGTATGGGGATGTTTAAGATGTAATTTTAAGATTTTTATAAAGATTGCGCAAAGACATAGTGCTAAAAAACCGAGACAAAAACAGCTATATTTTACATATAGTATTTCAGAGATGATGAACTCGACTCATGTGAGCCTCATCTTAATTCATGTACTCAAAAGGAGAAGGAAAGAAAGGCAGTAGTAATTTGGTCTGGAGGGTTGAAGCTGTTGGGTATTTGGGGATCATGGTGCAAATTGTGTATTATAGATTTTACACAGTATAATTTCCTTAAAGAGGAGTCTACATATAATCCTGTATATTAGGATTTAAAGGGTGGTTTTTCCCAAAATTGTGTAAATACGCAAGTTACAACTATGTAAACGTGTTTGTGGATGAAGATTAAAATAATACACAGATAAGATCTTTGGATGGTGGGATTATGGGTAAACTTAATTTTCCCTTTATGTGGTAATACTGTTTTTGTAATAAATAAAAAGAAAAACTGGTTTCTCCTTTATTATCCATCTTGTAAAAATTCGCCACAATCTCAACTTTGGAAAGGCTTGTTTCAGATCAATGAGTTACATTGTAAACAATTGAAATGCAAGAAGATCTGTTTTGTTTATTTCCAATTTTTCAGTTAAATCCTAGAAATCAAGCTTAAACTGGCAGAAGTAGAGTCATATTTTCAAACTTTACTGTGAATGTTAAGTGAAAATAAATGATTGCCCAAATTCCAGAAGGCTGTTTGCTGTAGTAGTTAGTGCGCTGTCAATGTTAAGTAAATATTAATGAAGTGTTTAATAAATGTAGCTCTCTTCAATTTGTGTTTTCATTTTAAATGGTGCAAGATTACAAGACTTAGCAGTAAAATTCGAGATTTTCAAAATTAAACATTATAATAGCTATTGATTTTGCATGTGTGTACCTATGTGTTGATTCAGAACTTGTAGATATCAAATCATGCATCAATCAAATTGTATAAAATAACATTTCACATATGTGAAAGAAAACTTGTACTTTTATGATATGTCTCATTTCAAGTAATAACAGTGTAGGCACCATTGAATTATGTATAAAATCTTCATGAACGTTAATAAAACTTGCCCAACTGATCAGTGATAATCAGTTGGAGAAGTTGGGCATATGTATCAGAATTGCCTAGAAAACTTTTTTAAAATGACGTATGTTTCCTTGCTGCCGTCCCCATCCTATAATCACGATTTTTGGAAACCTGGATTTCCAGATTTGGCACTGGGGTGGGTGGATGGAGGAGGCAAAGAGTGTGCAAATCCAGGACTTTTCAGGGTGCTGCAAAGGACCACTGCATATAGGACCTTCAAAATCCCCCCACCCCCAGCTGTGTATTCGGTTTAAGTTAGTTCTTGGACTCCTGGATCCACTAAAGTGTTACTAGCCTAAAACACTTTGAACACTGGGCTCACAGTGGTCTGGAGTCATCAGACAGTTGAAGCAAATCTAGGTGATAGCTTAGGGAGGTGATGAGACTCCCATTTGGAGGAGAGTTCTGTGTTCAGTCAGTTCTTGTTAAATAGAAAGGAAAGGGATCTGGGTGGAAGACCAAGACCAGCTCAGCCTGCTTATCTCATGTCAGATTGGTAGCATATCAAAAACTGCAGCTCTCACACAACCTTGATTTTCTCTACCAGCTTCTCACTGTGTCTAGAATCACACCATTAAAGATTTATTCTTTGGCTTACAATGTATCTCCAGAAATCTGCTATTTTTAATACTGATATTACAGGAATCAGTAACACATTGAAGTCTTTATCGATGACTACTCGCTGAAGCTCCTTAGCTCAAAAAAAATCACCTCCAGGCCCCCACACCTGGCTGAAGCAAGATGTTACGTGAATGGGGATTTTGAGAGGGGAGAGTGAAAAGAAGCCCAGGGCTCTCTAGCTACTGCCGGAGAGGACAGGCAGGAGGGGCGGGGGCTGACTGCCCAAAGGAGTGCCTTCCAGGAGGACAGAGGAGGTTGATTTCCAACGAAAATGCAGATTCCGGTTCTGTAGGGTTGGGGCAGGAGATTCTGCCGTTCTCACAAGGTCCCAGGTGATGTCCTTGCTGCTGGAATGGAGGAACTTAACTCCTTCACCTGTTTGTCTATAGCAAGTCTGATAACCCAGCACACAGGGTTCTATTAGACTGGACGTTCTTGCACTTGAGGGAGACTAAGGATCACGTGGAGAGCTTGTTAAGACAGAGCCCTAGCTCAGAGGTTCGGATTCAGTAGGTGAGGGTCGTGGATTTGCCTTTCTAACTGCTGATGCCTGGAACAGACTCTGAGTAGCATTGCTTTAGACAACTCACTCCCAAGCCATATCTGCCCCCCTGGCAGAGCCCCTCATATTCTAGCATATGCCGAAGTTCTAAATTGTGGGTGCGTCCTGACCTGCTGCAAAGGTGAGCCCAGCGTCCTTATTCTTGCCAAAACATATTAGCTAGGAGATCTCCCCATTCAAGCTCTGAGGATGTTGTCTGTCTTCTCTTTGTAAGCTTAGCCACCCACAGGAAGATCAAGAGTTTGTATTGATGGCTTGCACACTAAGTTATCAGGAGGATAAAGAACAGAAATTCAGTAGGCACAGGCCTCAAAACCGTTTAGATCATAGTTTCCTGACCATGGCGGGCTGAACTGCTTGAAATACACAAATTGCGTAAGGATATTCAGCAGGAGTTAAGAATGACACTGCATTAAACGTTGCAGGCTTTTCTTGGCAAAATCTCTTCAAAACTTTGATAGAAATATTTTAAGAAGTTGGAAATTCTTAATTTTTATAAATTTAAAAAATCAACACATGGGGCCTGCCTGGTGGCGCAGCGGTTAAGTGCACACGTTCCACTTCAGCGGCCCGGGGTTTGCAGGTTCCGATCCCTGGTGTGGACATGGCACCGCTTGGCAAGCCATGCTGTGGTAGGCATCCCGCATATGAAGTAGAGGAAGATGGGCAGTAATGTTAGCTCAGGGCCAGTCTTCCTCAGCAAAAGGAGGAGGATTGGCAGCAGATGTTAGCTCAGGGCTAATAGCAAAAAAAAAGAATTCAACACATTGAAAATGTATTGAAAAACCATCTATAGGCAACTGGGAGAAACTTCTTAAAATTCTTATCTCCTTAGAACAATGCTTATTCTATTCTTGTTAGGTTAAAGGATAAAGATAGGGCTAAATATTAAAGTATTTTAAGTTAACTTGAAAGGAATTTGTCTTAATTATTATTGCAACAGCTTAAAATACAAAAATGTTACTCAATTTTTTGTTTCCAACTAGCAGTTGCCTTTCCATTTAATTGGTTCTCTTTCCTTCAATATCTTTGATTGTGGTGTTGTTATCATCACTATTATGAGAAAATATGGTTGCAGTTTCTTGACCTTCACAGAACAGTATTTGATACTAATTACTTCAGTTTAAAGGTTATCAAAATTTAATTTGTCTCAAAGATTAAGTATGCTAAATATTATGTTTAAAAATACATTTTAAAACATGTTACTATGGAGATTTTTTTTCATTTATTAAGTCAGTTTTACTCGTTTCATAGTACATAGCCATCCTGCTTGAGCTGTAGTGTGCTGTGATTTGTAAAATTTCTCTCAGTGGGCATGCAGTTAAGAACATTAGCTTCCCTCACTGGGGATTTGTGAGAGAACCAATAAATAATTAAGTGCCCCGTGCCACAGCTGGGTATTATAATTGGCAATAGCTAAGAAAACTTGGTTTCATGGTACTATATGAAACGACAGTAATAAGATTCATCAAATATTGCCTGTTAGAGGCTGGTCTGCTTAGCAGTGCCCATCTGAACAAATCTATCCGAAGCACATTTCTTTTCCTTCCATACTTATAGAAACCTCTAGGTCATCTAGATTTCTTAGCTAACTCTCAGTGTTAATAGTTACATCGCATACTGTTCTATCGCTATAAAAGATTTTCAAGTGGGAAACCTCCACCCCGCAGACCCTCTTAGGCCGATTTCCTTCGTCTTGCTTCCATATAACCAGGCTCCTTCCTTAGAAGAAATCACTTCAGTCTGTAATTAGGGTATTTTCTCATTTGTGTGTCTACTTGACTGTGTTATCTTTCCCACCTGGGCTTCTGAAGCGCATGAGCACAAGCACCATGCCTCCTTCTTTGCATGACTAGGGCCCAGCAGAGTGGTCGTAGCTCAAGAAATACTTTTTATTATTAGTTGTTGGCTATTAAAGATTTCTCTGTACTCATGTGTAACAGGTATTATTTCCCTAGGTCATCAGCCTTGGGGGCCAACCAGAATGTGTGCTAATAGTTATTTTGTGCTTTGATTCCTCTAATTTCTCTCTAGTTCGAATAAAGGAGAGACGATTTCTTGGAAGTCTCCCAACTGCCATCTTCCTTCTCTTAAAGTGTGGCTGCTTTGACTTGCTCTGACTGACTTCCCAGTGTAGGCCTGAGAACGCCCTGGCTGTGGCCGCTGCTGCAGCTGCCCGACAGCTCCAAGCCGTGTGCCCAGGGTGCCATCACTTGAAACAAAGGCTGCATCCTCCATGCAGGTGGGAGCTATCAAGGCTTGCAGAGCCAACTTGCTCCTCCATATCCTGAAACCATACCTTTCTGCTTCCATTCCCCGTGAACTCAGCAGCCCCTCTGTAGCTAGAGAGTGTTGAAAATCTTGTCTCATCGTAGACTACAAGTAGGCTCTTTGGAAACACAGTTATTGTTTTTCTATATTCAATGTCTACATTTTTGTGCCCCTGATAAATTCTTGTGGACGAAGCATATTCGAGGGGGTATTTTTCTTCCTCTGTGCTAGGAACTTGAGGCTTTGGTTTTGTTCTTTCTGATAAAATTGAATCCCCCGGAGCCCATCATCAAAGGGACTAGCTAGCTAGGCACACTGTTCCTAATGCTACTTGTTGTTTCTTACCATTGTCAACCCAACCTGGCCAGAGCATTCTGTCCTTCCTCTTCCAGGGACGTGTGTGCTCATCAGCCAGCCTGTGTCCCACCTACCTGTGTTCCAGATCCTCTCTGCTCAGCCAGCCTTGTGTCCCCAACTCCCTGGAGTAATTTCCTGTTAGAGAGGGGGAGGGGATTTTTGATTAAAAAAGTATTCATATCTTAAAATATGACATTAAAGAAATACATAGAAGCAAATGTTTTGCATCGAATTTATTTCTACATTGAGTATTGTTGCTATGAGGGGGAGGGTTGTAGATATAAAATGTTTTAAGAGTTTTATGGTTTTAAAATAAAACATCTTTGGGGGCTGGCCCCATGGCACGATGGTTAAGTTTGGTGCTCTCTGCTTTAGCAGCGCAAGTGCATGGGTTAGGATCCCAGGTGTGCACCTACACCGCTTGTCATCCATGCTGTGGCAGTAACCCCCATGTAAAGTGGAGGAAGATTCGCATAGGAGTTACCTTATGGCTAATCTTCTTCAGCAAAAAATAAATAAATAAATAGAATAAAAAATCTTGCATAGAACTTGCAAAATAACTTGGTCTTGCATTCATACTACCTTGGGCCATCTGTACAGTTTCAATTTCTTCTTGGTTTTAATAGGACAGCTTTATTTTAGTCCTTAAGAACATTGTTGGTTTTTTCCCACCCTGGTCTTCATCAGGATAGCACCTCCCCTTCCTCTAATTCCTCTATTCTTATCTGTGTTTCTTACAGTGTCATACACTTATCTGGATTAATTGTTTGGTTTTATGCTCTGTTGAGAGGAAGAATGATTTGATAGTTATCTTGAAGCTTTTATTTATTTATTTTTTAAAGATTGGCACCTGAGCTAACATCTGTTGCCAATATTTTTCTTTTTCTTTTTCTTCTTCTTCTTCTCCCCAAAGCCCCCCAGTACATAGTTGTGTATTCTAGTTGTGAGTGCCTCTGGTTGTGTTATGTGGGTCATAGCCTCAGCATGGCTTGATGAGCGGCGCCATGTCCGCACCCAGGATCCAAACCTGCGAGACCCTTGGCCGCCGAAGCAGAGCATGTGAACTTAACCACTCAGCCATGGGGCCAGCCCCCTACCTTAAAACTTTTAACAAGTTTCGTTTTTCCAGTTTATTAGAAGCAGACAAAATTTGATTAGTTGAAACTATCAATAATACATAGTAAGATTGGGTATATAGTCTGGCAGTTAAAACACAGGCTGTCTACCCCATGGTAGCTGTTTAACCTTGGATATGTTACTCAACCTCTCTGTGTTTTAAAATTTTCATCTGTAAAATGTGTATAGAAATAGTGCTTATTTCATAAGGATCAAACAAGATAAGCGTTCCAAAGAGTGTAGCTTAACTCTGCGTTAGCCTAGCACATATTAGGTGCTCCATCAAAGACAGTTATTATGTTTTTTGAATGTACACAATATCAAACAGCTCCTTATAGTCTTTATTTTCAGAAAAGGAACCCTATTTCCTGGACAATCTGACTAGCCTCGTTCTTTTTCTAGCTCTAATCTCATGATTAACTGCACTTACTTGCACCCTCCTGTAGTTTACTTCTTTATTTGGCATAAGTATTTCCAGCCATAGATGAACTTCAAAAAAATGCTACTGAAGATGGAATAATAAAGCAGGAGGTAACTTGTGCCGTGGAAAAGCCTCCTTGTAATAATGTTGCAGAAATATAGATGCGTCCGCCCGAATCCCAGAACACATTCTCCTAGTAACCTCATGAAGCTGTCTTGTGTTTGGCAAATGCTTGAGTAAATCTCTTAATCATTGTTAAGTCCTAAATGTGCTTAACCCTGTAGAGGACAGATTTCCTAGACCGTGTAGGATGGACCCGTCCCTGAGGCTCGCGCATGCCACTTTTCTTTTCCTGCCAGTTCAGAGGTTGCCACTGCTGGGTTTATCATTGTGTCTCAGTCATTGACTTTCTTTAAAACTTGGTTCTAGGAATTGGCAGCAGCAAGAATAAGGCAAGAAAATTCATGTTTTTTGGATCATTGTTTTATACTTTTCGTAATTGTACTCTTTAATATCTAGGTCCATCGTTTATAGTAGATTTATTTATTTCTGAAAATCACTTACTTAACATATGTTTATTGGTGTCTTAACATCTAGTCCTTGTTGTTTAGCTTTCAAAAACTATGTGGAGGCACCGAGGTACGCAGGTAGGGTAACCATGCTTCAAGATAAATCATTTGACATGTTTTTCATTCTTAAGTATGTAATTCAGGTTTTCCTACTTTTAGAGAAAATTTTTCCTCCGAAAATGTCACTTTGATTTCTTTTTTTCTAGGCCTCTTCATTTCTAATTAGCATAGATACTCTTTGCATCTTGATTCCCTTTGTTAAAACACACTTATAGGAAACTCCTTTTAGTCAAATTGAAACAATGGCTTCATTTTATCTGGTTTAAGACATCTGTGAAAGAGATGATTCATTTCCTTTTCCTAAGGTAAGCCCCCAGGATGGAAGCCGCCGACAGTGGGCACTGCTTTGCACAGGCAGCCTTTGGAGCCTCAAGAGAAGGCAGGGGCAGGTATGGATTATATGTATGTATGTATGTATATATATATATATTTTTTTTTCCCCCTCTGAAACCAGTCTTTATTGCTTGTACCATACAAGTACGAGGAATGGGGAAAGGCCAATGGGGAAGAGAGAGAATTGTCAGATAAATGATAGACACATACAAAAAGGAACAAAGACCCTCCCTCCATCCAAACCATCCCCACCCCACACCAGGAGCCAGGATGTGTCTCTCTGAAGTACCTAGTGCAGGAGGTGGGGTGGGGAGATCAAACCCAGAAAACCAGGCAACCAACTCAGGATTCCTCCCGGAGCTTGTGTTGAAAGGTCACTCTTTAACTCCTCTAGCAGAGATCCGGGTGAGGAAGCAACTCAACCACAGGGGTAATCGAGGTGGACAGTGTCCTGGTTTTGACTGCAGCACTATGTGGTACTTGCTGCCTTGTTACCCTTGGGAAAGCTGCGCAGCACTGAATGATCAAGGGCTTTGCGACGTTCTGCGAGCCTGAGACATCAGTGTCTCTCCTGTGGAGGGCTAAAAGGGAAGGCCATTCTAGATGAAGGAGGCGCCGTGTATAAAGGCCTGATAGAGCAGATGGCAGTCCGTGAGGTTTTTAGGAGCAGCGCTGATAGATCTGCTGACTAGTGAGATAAGAAACATGAAGAGGGGGATGGATTTTTTTAAAACGACCCTGGACCTTCCAGTTTGGATGACTTGCTACCTAGTCACACTGTCAATCAAGAAAGGAAATATCCCTAAGGATGGGAGTAAGAGAGCGTGAGATCTCACTACTGCTGTGCCTTGTCATCTCCATATGGGATTTCTTTGATTCCTTAAAAAACCTCCATACAGGAGATTTTATTGAGATGAAGCAGTTTGCTCAAGGTTGTGAAGCTGCAGTAGCAGAACTAGGACTCAAACTCAGGACCCTGGACTGCAAAACCAACGGCCTTTTGTCACCCCACAAAAGGACCATAAGCCACACTGTCTTAGTAGAGATGCTTCTTATAATGCTAGTGCCCTAATTCTAAAAGTGATCCTACGTACTGAAATGCCAATAAAATTAAGAATTATTTTAAGGACTCAATGTCTGCAACAACCTGCCCACTCACACTTTGTCAGTTTGCATCAAATGCTGACTATTTAATTAAAGAGAAACTTATCCACACAATTGAATCACCAAAAATACAGCACTGAAGCGCTTTGCTGCTTTGATAATTAGAAATTTGCACAGGCCTTGAAACTGAGTATCAGACGTTCCCGTATGTACTGAACTGACCGCCAGTCATATGACCTTGTTAAAATGAACCTTCCTTACTGGAAATTTTCATATTAGAAATCCTTCATTACCTAGCACAACATGCTGTCTCAGACACGATTAACTGCCTCAGAGCCCAGATTGGCTCAGGTCCTGATCAGTACAGGGGGGGAAACTCATCAACATTATTTCCATTTCTCATTATTAAGAGCGTAGGGCTTATGTTGTCCAAGAGCCAAAGCAGTATTTCTTAAAGTGTGGTCCCACAACTCATCATCTGGGTTGCTAGTTAATACACAGGTGCTTGGGCCCCGCTCCAAATGTACTCTAACAGAAATTATTGCAGAGTGATCCAAGAATCTGCGTTTGAATAAACGTCCAATATGATTTTCATATACACTAACGTTTGAAACAACTGGTCAAGATGTACATAGATGGGCCACTCTTGCAATACAGTGTCATCGACAACAGAGGCATTCCTCCCAGGGTAACAGGCAAGAAGAGGCCCTTAGAAATATTTCTTGTACAACCATCTATTATTCAGAATTCTTCTATACATTCTGAGATATATAGGGGCTCAAAAAGAAGAAAGTCATCATTTTTATTAGCTTATGTTTATTGCTGTAGTCAAGATACCTATGTTACAGCCACAGCCTTCTAGAAAGATGTCTCTTGCTGGTTAAAAGTTTATGTGCTTTGGTGAGAGGTGTTTCATATGCTACAAAACACTGGTGTTCACTTTTCATGGCATTATTCTTTTTGTAATTTCAGTAGCTGTAATCTGCAGTGATTTTTGTTGGAGTAGCCAAGACTATTTTTCTCCCCAGTAGTGCACTATTATAATGCTGTGTGGTACTACCCTGATACAATGCTCAATCAATGAAACTGGAAGCAAAAGTGTGTCCCATAGGGAGCACAGCATGTCATCATCACTCAGATTTCTTGAACAGCATCATATGAAACCAAAAGTGACCAGGAAAAAGCAAAGTGTTTCTGTGGGCAGCTTTGTGGCTCCAAAATTCCATTATTTTTACATTTATAAAGCACTCAATAAAATAATTTGATTGATGCACCTATCCATGTGGTTAAAGGTGTAAGATGTTGATTGAAGACCCTCAGCCAAAAAATGTATTGTGCCCAGAAAACTAGGCTTAATACTAACAGGGAGTGCTTTTCAAGAGAGACTTCACTGAGCATTTGATAGAAAAGCACAGTTGATCTGCTCTGCTCACTGGTGGAGCCCGAGGCCTTTGGGAAGCCCAAATAAGATGTGTTGTAGCTTGTGATTACGATGAAGATTAATTTGCGAGTATTAGCCGAAGCATTGTGACACAGAATTAGTATAAGATCTTATAGAAATGAGAATTAACCAGGTTTTGTGTTATTATGAATAATTCCACTTAAAACATAGCTGAAAAGTTGAAAAACCCAGACAATTGCTTGTCATTTATCTCTACAACATTAAACAATGACACTCTCTGATGTTTTACATTATTCTCACTGAATTTACTTTGACCCCTTCCCTGAAGTGGTCTAGAGACTAAGGTATATGCTTATGAAAAGATAAGAATTAATCACCAAATTAATGACACACATATATCCTAAAGACATGGGGGTGGGGTGGGTGGAGGATGGCTCTGGGCTGGAGTCATCAGGATTTCCTAAAGAAGGGGCTATTGAGCTGAACCTTGTATAGAAATTAAATAGGGAGCAGAAGACAGTGGTAATACCTCAGATGATACTGAAAAAGTGTGTTTGGTAGATAATGTGCTGAGAAATAATTGTAGCATACTTGCATTGAGAAGGAGTGAGAAATAAGGTTGAAAAAGTGAATTTATTGAAAATCAGTAGGTTCCTTGAGACTTATGGGACACATGCAATACCTTTTGCCCTGGGATCTTCAAAATATACGCTCTTGAAACAAAAGCATCAATGCGCAGGTGAAAGCCCGTCTGGACTCCATGAGCTGAGTCCCTTCACACGAGAGTTCAGTGGGGAGACAGCAGAGATGGGAATTTGCGTTACAGCGGAGCAAAGCCCTGAGAATAGCACAGGTGCATCGGGCATTTCTTCTTTGGCCACTCACCACCCGAGGCTTTCACTGATTCCTCTCTCCTCCTCCCTGGTTTTCTATCTTGCTGGCTTCTCCTTCCTTCTCTCTGACGGTTACTCATTTTTACCCCTTTGTCCAGAGGGTAACAAACAAGCAAACAAGAAATCCCTCCCTCCATTTTATGCAGAACAGCCTGCTCTTCCTCTGGCTCTAGTTTCCTGCTAACACCCTGCTCTGCACCAAGGAGGGAAGGAGCCACGAGCACATTTTCCTGAACTAAGTTCTCTCCCTAAGAGAAATTCTAGTGCCATCTATTAACATCCTAATAAAAAATTAACCTCATTAATGTACAATGACAAACAAAGAATACCACAAAAAAATATTTTCTCCAGTTCCTCCTTGCTTGCTCCTGGAGCTCAGGCTTTCTGCCTCACTAACTTGGACGCTCCACCCACATTCTCTTTCTAAATGGCAATTGTTTTATTTCTGGATGATCAGGTTCCCTCCCTCCCTCCCGCCCCCCCCCCCCCCCCCCCGCCATTCTCCCCCTCTCTCCCTTTCTCTCTTTCTCTCCCCGCCTCGCCTCCCCTGTGATGACCTCCCCCTACCAGGAAGTCACTTGAGCCCTGCTGTCCTTTAAACTGCTCCCTGGAAGCAACTAATATTCGTTCCTCGTTAAGGACTTCTTGCCCAGCGTAATGTGGGTTTTACATTCACATACATCCTTTTCTTTAATTATCTCCATAATCGTGAGAGGTGTAATTATCCCATTTTTATAGCCATGAGAACACAAGATTAAAGAAATGAAATAACCTATCCAAGACAACACAGCAAATTCAAGACAGAATAAGGGATTTGAAAGTAAGTTAGGTTGGGTCCTTACTGCTTTCTACTATTTCAGCTTCTCTCCCCAATTTTTCTTCAGTCTTTGGCTTGAGTGAAAGACGAATTGCAGCTGTGTTCATGTGAACATAACCACCAGCATGTCATCTCTTAAAATGCTGTTAAAATTTATCTCCTTGAACAAACATGCCTCATATTAGTGATCCTCTTAATGCCTTTCTCTGTGCTGCAATCACGCAAAACACCTAACCAGTTTATCTTTGCTTTTCCATTTTCTGTTGAAAGACTTCTTTAGAGCATATCCCATAACTTAGTTCAGACTCATTCCTCTCAGCTTCCAGGTCCATTCTCAACGTATTCTTAAAACACTACTGTATTAGGTTCTCCAGAGAAACAGAACCAATAGGATGGATCGATCAATCGAAAGAGAGAGACTGATTTTCAGGAGTTGGCTCACATGGTTATGGAGGCTGGCAAGGGCAGAATCTGCAACTTAGGCTGACAGGCTGGATCCCAGGAAAGAATTGCAATTTGAGTTTGGAGATAGTCTAGAGGCAGAATTCCCTCTTCCTCTGGGGATTTTGGTCTGTTTTGTCTTAAGATCTTCAACTGATTGGATGAGGCCCACCCACATTGGGGAGGGTTATCTGTTTTACTCAGAGTCCACTTACGTAAATATTAATCACATCCAAAAAACTTCTTCATGGAAACATCTAGAATAGTGTTAAATCAAATATCTGGGTACTGTGGCCTAACCAAGTTGACATATAAAATTAACCATAACAGCTACTTATCCCTGAGCTGCTTCTTTTATTTAAATGTACATTTGCGTGTGCAGAAAAAATTGTCTTGAAGTATACACACCAGATTCTTTTTTAAAATTTTTTTAAACATTTTTATTTTATTTTATTTTATTTTTTGAGAAAGATTAGCCCTGACCTAACATCTGCCATCAATCCTCCTCTTTTTGCTGAGGAAGACTGGCCCTGAGCTAACATCTGTGCCCATCTTCCTCCACTTTTCATGTGGGACACCTGCCACAGCATGGCTTGACAAGCGGTGCCATGTCCACACCCGGGATCTGAATCAGCGAACCCCAGGCCGCCTAAGCGGAACGTGCTCACTTAACTGCTGTGCCACCAGGCTGGCCCAACACACCAGATTCTTTACAATTAGAGAGGATATGTCACCTTGGACAGTGGGGAAGGGAGAGAAACTTACTTTTTAGGTAGTACCATTCTGTATTGCTCAAATTTTTTCAGAGTGCATTGTGATCATTATTATATTTTCAAATGAGTTTTTAATCAAAATAACACATACTTGCAGTTAAAGTAGAATAATACTACAAAGCTTATGAGGAATTACACAGGCCTCTCTTCCATCCCTCCCCATCCCCTAATTCCCATTTTCTGCAGACATTCACTTTTAACTCTTTTAACTATTTGTTTCTAGGTTTAAACTGTTTCCAATCATGCATTTATACTGCTATTTCTTGGCTTTGCAACTTGAGACGTTATTGACATTGACATGACATTCTACACTGAAAGATGCGCATTAAGGCAAAAAAAGGAAATAAAAAGGAATGCAAATTGGAAGGAAAGTAATAAAACTGTCCATATTTGCAGATGACATGGTTGTTTATGTACAAAATTCCGAGGGATCTACAAAAACTCTCTAGAACTAATAAGTGAGTTCAGTAAGGTCACAAGATATAAGATAAATATAGAAAAATTAATAGTATTTCTATATACTAAAATGAGCACATGGACACTGAAATTAAAAATACAATACTATTTAAACTCAAAATAAAAGAAAGTTAGATGTAAATCTTACAAAACATGTGTAGGACTTGTATGCTGAAAACCATACAACACTGATGAAAGAAATCAAAGATCTATATAAATGCAGAGACATACCATATTAACGGACTGGCAAACTCAACATAGTAAAGATCCATTCTCTTCAAATTGGTATACATGTTTAACTCAATTTCTACCAAAATCCCAGCAAGATTATTCGTAGATATAGAAAGATTATTCTAAAATATATATACGGAAAAGTGAAGGAACTAAAATGGATAAAACCATTCTGAAAAAGAATAAAGTGGGATGAATTTGTCTACCTGATTTTAAGACTTATTACAGTAATCAGGCCTGTGTGGTTGCAGCAGAGGCTAGAGAACCTGGAAACAGATTCACATAAATAGGCCCACCGAATTTGGGACAATGGTGCAAAAGCGATTCAATGGAGGAAATGTAAACTTGAAAAATCAATGGTATTGGAGCAATTGAACATCTAGAGACTCAAAAAAAGAACTTTGAACTAGTCTTTATGCAAAACATTTTATACACTTTATACAAAAATTAAATAAATTGGAGCATGAACTTAAATGTAAACCATAAAACTCTAAACCTTTTAGGAAAAAAACATACAAGAAAATCTTTGGGATCTAGGCTAGGAAAAATGTTCGTCAACTCGAAAGCAAAATCACAATTCCTAAAAGGAATTAGACTTCTGTCAAAATTCAAAAATAAAACTTTGGTTATGAGAAAGACCCTCTTGAGAAGATGAAAAGCTGCAACCTGGGAGAAAGTATTTGCAAACACCTGACAAAAAACTGATATGTTGAGTATATAAAGAACTCCCAACAGACATTAAAAAAAAATCCTATATGAAATTGGACAGCACATATAGAAATGCATTTCACTGAAGAAGATATACTGATGGTAAATAAGCACATGAAAAGATGTTCAACGGTCTAGCTGTTTGGGAAATGCAAGTTAAGATTACAATGAGATATCACTGCAAACCTAATAGAACAACTAAAGTAAAAAACAGTGACAATATCAAATGGTGGCAAGGATTCAGAGAAACTGAATCACCCATACATTGCTGTTAGGAATGTAAAACGGTACAGCCTCTCTGGAAAGCAGTGTGGCATTTTGTTAAAGAAACTAAGTATGCAACTACCATATGACCCAGCAATAGAAATCCTAAGCATTCAGCTCAGAGAAATGAAGAATTAGGTTCATGCAAAAACCTGTACACAAACAATCATGCAACTTTATTGGTAATAGCCCCAAACTAGAAGCAACCTACATGTCCCTCAACAAGTGAATATTTAAGCAGGCTGTGGTACATCCATATGATGGAATATTACTCAGCAATGAAAAGGAATGAACTATTGGTGTAGGCAACAACTTGGATGAATCTCCTGAGAATTATGCCTAGTGAAAAGAGCCAATCTCCAAAAGTTGCATACTATATGATTCCATTTATAGAACATTCTTGAAACGGTAAAATTATAAAAATGGAGAACAAATTGGTGGTTGCCAAAGTTTAAGGAGGGAGTGGGGTTTGGAGAGAATGGGTGTGGCTATAAAGGGGCAACATGAAGGATGCTTTTGATGATGAAAATGTTCTGTATCTTGAATGTATGTCAATATTCTGGTTGTAACTTTGCACTATAGTTTTGTAAAATGTTGCTATTAGGGGAAACTGGGTAAAGGGTACATAGAATCTCTGTATTATTTCTTACAACTGCATGTTAATATATAATTATCTCAAAATAAAAAGTTTAATTTAAAGAAATTTAAAAATCATGTTGAAGATATATATAAATTTAACACAGAAAAAAATTTATTATATTGTTTTCAAGGCTCAATACTTATGCTAGTGACCATTGATGCAATTTTGTCCAAAAGCTATGAGGCTGAACCAATTTCATCATGAGAATATCTCAGTTGGTTGTATTGCTTCTTGGATATGTCTTGTTTCCCATACCTTTTCCCAAAGAGAACCTAGTCGCTTCTGATTATTGAATATTCTAAAATGTTTTAAAATATATCCTAATATATTTTAAATATAGCCTAATCTATTAGGCTACATTTAATGTATTTTAATATATATTATATGTAAGATATATAATATAAAAATATATTTTAATATGTTTTAAAATATTTCAAATGTTAGCTCCACAGCACGTGCTAGTTAAGGATATCTTTTACCCTCAACAGGATATAGTATTGATTTTGTGCCAAGTTTCCAACAACCGTCTGTTTGTAGTTTAAAGTCTAAGTATTTTACATATTTACTTAAGAATTTTCTATAGAATTTAGCACTTGGAAAAGCAGCTGCATTAGTCAGAGTTCTCCAGAGAAGAGCTAATAGGACATGTGTGTGCATGTATGGACATTTGTAGGTAGGTATTGATTTATCATAAGGAATTAGCTCACATGATTAGGGAAGCTAAATCCAGAGCTGAGTATAGTTCCAGCCTGAATTTGAAAGTCTGAGAATCAGAAGCCAATGGTCTAACTTCCAGTCTGTGTTCTCGTCTGAAGGCAGAAGACGGATGTCCCAGCTCAAAGACAGACAGAGAGAGGATTCTTGTTTACTCAGCCTTTTATTCTATCAGTCTTCAAGTGATTGGATGAGGACCACCCACATTAAGGGGGCCAATCTGCGTTGCTCACTCTACAGATGCGAATATTAATCTCATCCAGAAACACCCTCACAGACATATGCAGAATAACAGTGAACCAAATATCTGGGCACCGCCTGGCCCAGTCAAGTTCACACATAAAATTAACCATCATGGTGGCATAGCTTATATTGACCTTTGAAATATAGTCTATGTTTCATGAACATCAACAAAAGAAGAAAAGAGGAGTATCAACTGTAGGAAGTTTTTATCAGGTCATGAAACAAAAGTCAAACACCCCAATGCATTTCTCTTTGATTAGGGGAGAGGCGGGAGGAGTCCTTCCTTGTCTGTGCCTTGCCCAGGCTTTCGTTCCTGTGGTGTTCTCGTATGCCCTCCAATCCTATGACATCAGTTTCCCCAGGTCTCATGATCCAAAACTTGAGGGTTTTTTCCTTTCTAAACCTATTTTCCTGCTTCCCCAAAGTACTCAGGGTTTTCTCTAGGACTTCTCAGAGATTTTCATTTTGTGAGGCTCCTAGAATAATAAAAAATAGAGAACTGCTAAGTCAAGAGGATAGAAATAGTGGTTGATGTTAAATGTTTGTACTTAACAAATGAACAGTTTAACACAAAAATTTACCATGGACCTCATTCTTCTGCCAGTTGCATCTACCTCTCCCCATGGCTACGGGCGTAGTCGTCTCATTTGGAAGAGAATGGCCAGAGTCTATAAAAGCACGGTCATGGGGCTGGCCCCGTGGCCGAGTGGTTAAAGTTCGCGCGCTCCGCTGCAGGCGGCCCAGTGTTTCGTTGGTTCGAATCCTGGGCGCGGACATGGCACTGCTCGTCAGACCACGCTGAGGCAGCGTCCCACATGCCACAACTAGAAGAACCGACAGCGAAGAATACACAACTATGTACCGGGGGGCTTTGGGGAGAAAAAGGAAAAAATAAAAAAATCTTTAAAAAAAAAAAAAAAAAAAGCACGGTCATTTGTGAAGGGCGAGCTGAGCCCAAATGGTCCTGCTGTCATTCCTCCTCTGTTAAAAACTTTGTACACCTTCCCTGCATCTTTTCACCTAATAGTTTCAGCTTTGCTACCTTTAGACATCTGGTGAGCAACCGGCGCTGCCTCCAGTGTGCTTTTCTCACTGTCCAAACAGTTCAGCCTGGAGCATGAGGGCCTAAACCATCCTGACTCTTCTCGAAAGAAGTTTCCTCAGCCCAGGGCTGCAGAGCTTGTCAGACTGAGTGAAATGGCTTAGTGTTCCATTACTTTAATTTTGTGCTCTTTACACAGAATGTCTCCCCTTCGGACTATCATATTTCTTTTTTATAGAGAAAAATTGAAACTTCAGTTTTTGTCACAGTTACATTGTTTACATTCGCATTCAATGTGACAAGTATTTCTTCAAATGAAAAATTTCAGAGGCAGTTTCATTGATTTCAAAAAGGCCACATGTAATACTTAGTTTCTTTTAATCATGTACTGCTTTTTCAGTTTAGAGTTTGTTTATTTAGTTTTGAATAGGGCTGCATCCACATGGTTTCAACTAGGAAATGTCTCTTTCCCACCTTGGCTTCCGACTCACCTGGTTCCTCTCTGTGGAGGTAATTTTTCCAGCTTCCAGAGGGAGTATATGCAGATAAAAGAAAATTTATTTTTGTGCAAGTGGTGGTATGCAAAACACGTTATTCTACATTTTGCTTTCCCCCACTTACCCAGATATCTTAGACATTGTTCCACAGTGAGGCAAAGATCTATTTCATTCTTTACTTCATAGATGTGCCGTAATTTACATATACAGCTCTACTGACCAATAGTGAAGCTATTACAAATAATTATATAATCTTATACTTCGTTCATACACATTGGCAAACATATCTGTAGGTTCTATAATGTCGAATAAATCCCTAGAAATTCACCCACCTTTTTTTTTTTAACAGCCAGTTGTTATGTCAACTACAGAATTTCTATGTACGTGATAAATGCACAGAACAAAATGGTTTTAAATAATGCTTTAGTCTAACTTGATAACTATGAATTTTATAAGGAAGTAGATCTTAAGACCTGGAAATTATATGTATTCTTGCTTTTCTTTGATTTTACTTTCTTCTCCTTTTTCCTTTCCTTGGTCTTTTTATATTGTCACTTTTGTTTTTCTTTTCCCCCTGTCTTCCTTGCTTTCTTCCTCCCTCCCTGCTTCCTTCCCTCTTCTTCCTCCTTTCTTTCTCCTTTCTGTTTTTAAATATCACAAGAGCTGCTATTTGGTTTCTATTAATGGGCTAACTGAGAGCCATGTAACCACTAGGTGGTGGTACAAGAACACAGGGAGAAGTGTTTTCGTAAACAGACTAGGGCTGAGTTTTGATTTCCTGCTCAGGTTTTAAATTGCTATGCTCTTGGGCTCTTAAATGCCTCCTAAGGGATGTCACTGTGATTGCTGTTTAGCAGTTGAGCCGACATAAAATTGATGTTGAGCTTTACAACAGCTGTTACAGACCACATTATGTTGGTGCTGAGACTTTTTAAAAATGCTCATTGCTTGAAAATGTTAACTCTTCAGTAGGTATCTGTTAAGTTTTCTGAGTGATTTGAAGGGCTTGCTTATATTTCTGACTGATTTACAGATCTTACAATGTTACAGTTGAGACTACTTAGAATTTATAATCCTGCTTTATTTAGCTGACTGAATTTTCAGTAAAGAAACGACAGTTTCCTAGCTACTTCCTGTGGAGACGACAAAAGGCATCTGCTTACTATGGTTTTACCCTGTCGACTGCAATTCGCTGTTTTGTACAACCTTGCAACACTGATCTTCAGCTAAATGAGCAAAATTTGTATTTTAAATGATTTTGAAATTTGATGTAAAAGCATTTTCCATGTGTGGGTTAGCTTCGCTAATTTTTGGAAATCTACCTTGTCCCTTTTAATATTCTGAATTTGTGCTTGGAAATTTTGGATTGGTTAATTCTCCTTAAATCACACACACAAAAACGAATCCAGCATAAAAATGGAAGGATCTTTGCTTGTATTAGAATTGTAAGATCGCTTGCGTCTCCTCTCTGCTGCAATTCTGTATAACGTGTTCAGTATAGGAGTGTGGTTACGCAGGTTACCGTTACCCTGTGAAACATTCTACAGGAATCCAGCACATGCGCTTGCACGCACGCATGCACACGTGCACGCACACACACAAACACACATACGCTCTCATCTTATGTAGTGTCCCTGTTGGATTCAAGGACATGGATATACAATAGCCTCCTGCTTTGTCACAGCATGTTCATGTCAAGTAGCAAATCCACATCTTCCTGAGAAGTAACCTTACAACAAAGTACCTGCTGACCTGCTTTTTTCTTTTTTTTAAAGATTGGCACCTGAGCTAACAACTGTTGTCAATCTTTTTTTTTTTTTAATTGCCTTTTTATCGCCAAATGCCCCCAGTACATAGTTGTATATTTTAGTTGTGGGTCCTTCTAGTTGTGGCATGTGGGACGCCGCCTCAGCATGGCCTGATGAGCAGTGCCATGTCTGCACCCAGGATCTGAACTGGCAAAACCCTGGGCCGCCCAAGCAGAGCCCGCAAACTTAACCAGTCAGCCAGGGAGCAGGCCCATGACCTGCTTTCATAGGTCAGTTATTTTTGGACAAGTGTTGAGGCATATCACCTCATTTCCATAGCTATTAATAGTTCTATATATTGCTTTTACTAGTGCTTACCGGGTTAGAAAATGAAGAAGCAAACATTTCAGCTAATTGTCTCACAGATTTTGGCAATAATAGTACTTTCTTGCCGTTTCACGTGTATAACCTTCCTAATGAAATTCTATGATCTGGTATCCAATAGTGGTCTGTTATAACATCGTACTTGAAGCCTTCATTTAAAGTATTTGGTGTTTAAAAGGAAAAATGGCTTCTTTGTACCCGTTCACACATTAGAAAAAAATTAAATAATCGTAGGGTTTAATTCATTGGAAGAGCACTCATTTGAAAGAAGCCTCCCTTAGATGATGAAACCATCACTACACTGTTCTAGGAAATAGAATCAACTGCAGCCAATTCCTTGGCTTTATTAGAAAAGATAGCCCTTTTTGTGATCTGCAATGTTTAAATCAATTGAACGGTAGTGAAATCTCTCCCCTGAAATGGCTATTACACAGCTTGCAACCTTTTGTTCAAGAGATTAAGTTTGCATCGCCTCACATTATCTCCTTGTAATTGGAAAACTTTCATTTTGACAGAGAAAATGTGCCAGTATCCCTGTGAGCTTTGCCACAAGCCAATGCAGAATGCCATCTGGAGGATGCATGCCCAAGTCATGCAACAGCCTCCTGTCGGGTTGTATCTGGAACTTTGCAACAGAACAACTAATAGCATCTTAAGCTCCATTTGTCTAGCTCGCTAGTGCTCTTGGCAGAGGTCATAACCAGCAGTGGTTTTGTTGATTTGCTGCATCAAATGTAATTAGGTTAAAGCACTCACTGACAGAGGCTCTGATAATGGCATAAAAGCCTCAGGCTTCAATTTACCCATTGTGTCAGATTTAAGTTTAGATCAACAAAGACATACTCATTTCATCACTGGAACAATAGAACTTAATAACTTTTACAGAGGCCTATTTGGGACAACGAGATTTTCTTTCCTTTGGAGCTCATAATTGTTTTTTTCCTTTCTTTTTATTTTATTTCTTAGTTGCTGGCTTCCAAAGAAGTGGTTGATATTTCCTGCTAGGAAAGACAGTGTCACATGTACGCAAGCCACTCTACTTTTCTGAAACTTACCTTTGAGTACATTGTGGAAAATGACGAGACGTTGTTATCCCGTTAGTCAAATAACTTTGAACTCTATCGGTTTCATACTCATAAAGGGAGAGGTAACATTACTGACCCTTTAACCCTTGCTTCCTGGAAAACTCCAGTAGCGCCAGAAGGCTCTTTATAAATGAGTCAGTTTCAGGCTCTGAGTAAGAGGGAGAAACCATTACTTGGGGTTAAATCTAGGGCAAAGCTAGGCCCAGAGCGTGAGATAGACTTCAGCTGTTGTTAAGAGCCATAAGAAAACTACAAAAAAGAATTTCTGCTTATTGCAGAGAAGGAAAAATTCATCAGAAATAAGATTGAACAGTTTCCTGCATAAATGTTGTAAAACAAGTCAGCAGGGGTCTGTGCAAGTCAGCAGGGGACTGTGCAAGAGCAAGAGAGCTTGGGCCTGGTCTCAGCAGGGTGGTAGCACTTTCCTGGAATGACTGTGCTGGTCATCTGGATGAGGCATTTTAGAGAACTAGCAGAGGAGTTAACTATGATATCATAAGCAAAATAATAATGATCTATGAAATGCATTTTTTTGACTTCTAAATTTTCTCTCACTTCCACTGACCCCTGAGTATACCTCCAAGACTAGAGCTTACAGGGGAGTCGCTGAAATTTCCAGGGGATGGCCGTGGTTTCTGCGGACTTCGTACCTCATTGGGGAAGCTGTCTTAGTTTGAGCGTTCCAGGTATGCTGCTTTTGATAAAAGCAATAGGCGTATGTGAGAATGAGGTTAACTAAGTGTTTATTTGAGGATTTAATATCATACACACTCTAGGAATAAAGCAATTATCATGCTGTTAATTTCATATTCATACATGGCTTATTTATTTGTTGTTTACCTCTCTGCATAATGAAAATGCCATGGAAATCTTCTTCTTCTGGTGCTCTAATTTGAAATGAAGCTAAACGTTATGTATAATTTTAAGTTACAGATTGCTAATTCCATTCTATTTTAAATACACTATGAGAAGCCCCTGTGTTCTTGCAGAATCCTTTTTAAGCAGAATCAAAGCATAATTGTCTAAGTAATTACAGAATAGGTAGTTAATAGATTAAAATATGAATCCTAATCATTGTAGGTATCTTTTAAACCACATAGTTTAGTTATCTGAGCCTATACATATATATGTATATATATATATATATATATATCCTATATTTCTAAGAATCAACTCCTTAATTACTTTTCTGACAAATATAATATAGTCAGAAAATAATAGCACGTTGTTCCGACTGATAAACTACTTGTATCTGGCTTGCTTGTAATCTGGCGGCAGAGTCAATGTTTGGGGAAGTGATTCTGAAAGCTTCAAGACGCTGCAGTTTTCATCTATTTACATGACATGATATTTTTTAAGAACCAATCACTGGCGGAATTCTAGGCTAGTTCATCTTCTGGGGATGTAATTATAAAAAAGAAAAAGAAAGAAAGAAATTCACATCCAATGCATGTGAAGTTCTTCTCCAGTCTGGGAATCCACTGAAGTTACATGCTTCCAATTCCACTTCTTGACCCCCTTCCTTGCTCTTCTCTGCTTAATACCAGATTCATATCTGGAATCAGAGTGATGTGCCATCCAAGTTCTTCTAAATATTTTATGTATTCAACATGTGTCACTGTGTGCCCACCACATGCGTGGATAAGGTCCCTATGCCTGGATGGCTGCAGCTTGATTGAGTAGATAATATACAGATGTGAAATATTGAATAAATAATACTGTGAGTCAGTATACATTTAAATACTCCAAAGGCAGAAATTGTTGAGGAAATTCATTTCTGAAAACCCTTAACACAGTCTGCAAAGCTTGGTACGTGCCAGTTGTTCAATTTCCATTGTTATTTACAAAAGTGAAGCTTTGAATTAAGGAAAAAAATGCACCATCTGCCTACTCATGTAATAATGCTTGGTTTTATTCCCAAGCATATCAACCACTGGCTTGGCATTTTAACTAGCTGAAGCACTTTTCTCATTAGAGTGTGTCTGTGTCCACAAAGGACCTTTTTTCCTGGTTACTCATTTTAATATTTCTGCCCCCTTGCTCTGCCCTTAGCTGGACTTGAAGCTTTCTATGTGTAAGTATGGCTGGCTTATCAAATGACCCTTGCATTCTAGGTGTCTCATGTGCAGACTACAGCTGATGCCCCTCCTTTGCCAGTTACTTATTCAATCAATCCTCTTATCAACTGACTGCTTTAATCAATATTTATATTGAGTGCCTATTTTCTGTGGACACAAAGGGCATATACAGCCCTATAAAGATATAAAGAAGTACAATATGATACCTGCCCTCAACTAAATTTCAGCAAAGAAAAAGTGCATATAAAGATACTCTATTTTAAGAAGAATTTTCTAAGTGCCAGAGTAAATCTTATACATTTATTCATTCAGTCAATCATTTACTCAACAAATATTTATTGAGTGTTATGATGTGTCAAGTACTCTGTGATTCACTGGAGGTGTAAGGATGAATAAATCATGCGTGGTGCCTGCCTGCCCTATATGAATTTAGAGGAAGTAGATACATTGTAGGCTAGAACCTTGTTACTCCAAGTGTACTTGAGGGCCAGCAGCATCAACATCACCCAGGAGCTTATTAGAAATGCATAATCTCAGGCCCCATCCAGAGCTATTGAATCAGAATCTGCATTTTAACAAGATGCCAAGTGACTTAAAGTCTGAAAAGCACTGGGCTAGAAGGATTATGGAATGCTTTTTAGAGGAGCTGAAATAAGTAAGAGTCACCAAGTTTTATTAAAAGAGGAAGGAAGTCAAGTTTGGGCAGGTTAAAGGGCTTGTCTTAGTCTGTTTGGGCTGCTGTAACAGAATATCAAAGATTTAGTGGCTTATAAACAACAGAAATCTGTTTCACACAGTTCTGGGGCCTGGGAAGTCCAAGATCAAGGCAGCACTAGATTCAATGTCTGTTGCAGCCCTGCGTCCTGGTTCATAGACCCATCTTCTTCCTGTAACCTCATATGGCAGATGGAGCAATGCAACTCTCTGGGATCTCTCTTATAAGGTCACTAATCTCATTTGTGAGGGCTCTGCTCTCATGACCTAATCTCCTCCCAAAGGCCCCACCTCCTAATACCATCCCATTGGTGGTTAGGTTTCAACATGTGAATTTTGAGAGGACACAAGCATTCGGTCTATAGCAGCGGGGATTAGATATAATCTGAAATATGGTTCAAGGTGTAAAGTTTTGGAAGCTAGTTGGAAATGCTTCTTCAAGAAATGATGGGAAATGAACCGGTAATTGGTTGATGATCCACAGAGAGGAGTAATGATTGATAAAGTGTGATAATGTGGGGACAGCCCGGTGGTGCAGCGGTTAAGTGCGCATGTTCCGCTTCTCGTTGGCCCGGGTTCACCGGTTCGGATCCCGGGTGGGGACATGGCACCGTTTGGCAAAAAGCCATGCTGTGGTAGGTGTCCCACATATAAAGCGGAGGAAAACGGGCATGGATGTTAGCTCAGGGCCAGTCTTCCTCAGCAAAAAGAGGAGGATTGGCAGTAGTTAGCTCAGGGCTAACCTTCCTCAAAAAAAAAAAAAGTGTGATAATATGAAACTCAAAGTTGGGAGGAAAGAGAATGGTTTAGATTCTGGACTCTATAAGTAGGGATGGGTTGCCAATGGTGATGCAGTGGCTGGGGATTGGACTTTCTTACCCAGAGCATGTTGAGGTAACCATTAATGTTCTCGAAGGTGATTTTTAGATTAATTTTTAGGGCTGATATTTTTTGAGTTCTAAAGTTATAGTGAAAGTCAACAAATAGGTACAAATCAAGGTAGAGTGTTTTACACACATCAATTTTTGTAAAACACGTCTAATTTGTTAGACCTTACATATGAGAGAAAAGGAGTTATTGGGTAATCTGGATTAGCAGCCTTCAAAATTAATGGGAAATGTTATTTAGGGAGAAAAAGCTGTTTGCATCTTTATCTACATAGAGTTACATCTTTATAATCAAACAAAGGTCCTATACAGGATTGTGAGAAAGTGAATTTTATCTCTGGTGCCGTTACCTCCTTCAATCATCCTTTCTGTTACCCTCCTCTCAGCTTTTGCAATCTTTAACATACAAAGAAATGAAGACATCATTATGGCGAAAGTCAGTAAGAGTAATATTGAGGGACCCGGGACCCGGGGCCTTCTCAAATACATCTTTTTGAATCACACTATGTCAAGTGGTTTCTGTCCTTTGTGAGATCTGTCCCCAAAACAAGGATATTTCCATTCTCAGGTTTGAAAGAATTTGGGGGCCAATTCAGTGTGACCCAACAAACCTTGTGATCATCATAAAAATTTACATTTGCTCATTAGGCCCTTAAGCCTACCTCAGCAAATCATTTTGTTCCTGAAATACTTTAAAAATGACATCCATATCTCATGTTTTATGGGCATCTGTTAGTGCGGCATTCAGTGTGCTTTACACACATGACTTGTCTGCACACAAACCTGAGCTGACAGGGAGAAGCCTGCAGGTCTCCAATAAATGACAGACTTAATCAGTGAGACATAGAGCCTAGAGCAGTGTCCCAGACAAAGTTTACCTTACAAAGCTCAGAGAACACCATCTGAAAATCTCCAGTGCTGAGGGTTCATATATATCAGCAACAATGGTGAGAATTTACTCTTTTCTCCAAATAGAATGTCTCAAGACAACTTGATGGATAAATCCAGGATTTTATTTTCTTAACCAATAAGTATAAGAAGCTGGAAAACTAAGTGTGGCGATGTAGGGATTTGGAAGAAGAGTTTTCTAGCTGAAGGTAGGGTCCATAGGTGAAATTTTTGTCATAGACTGAGAAGATTAATTGATCTAATAATTTGGAATGGTATTTTCAAAGTGAAATTATTTTATTGTAACTTATACATAGACCCTGTTTTAGGGTGAAAACTTTCTACACAGCCGTGGAAATGTTTCCTCATTAAATGAATGAGTAGCTGTATTGAGCATTAGTAAATGTACAGTATTTAAAGGATAATGCTTCTCATGACTTTGAGTTCCATAGGCAAAGATGTTACAGTACAAAGATGAGGTATGTGGCAGGTGAATATTTCACTGGTGGTAGATCTTCAAGATTTAAGGGTAGATTTGATATTTTACTTATGAAGTTCATCTGGAGCTGTATATGATAAACTAGTCAGGTCGCCAATTTCTAGTAAACTGTCTTAGGTCAAAAGAAGGATGGAAGGAAGGATGGATGGAAAGAAGGAAAGAAAGAAGGAAGAGAGACCATGCAACTATGAAGTAAGAACAATTTTATACATAACTCTTGAAAATTCTTTAGTTCCAAATGGCAAAAGCATTGGCTTTACAAATCCTTCCAAAGAGATTGTGATGGCAGCAAACATTTGAATATATATGTTTCAGTGGGTTTGTCCCAAATAGGTTTCTTTGTTTTGTAATCAGATTTAACGTTTTTGAATTACTTAACTTTGGCAATCACTTTTCAATAACTATTTCTATAGTGGAAGCCACAATAAATACATAAGTGCACTATTTCTATCGTTACTGATAATAGAAGTTCTAAGCTTGATTTTTTTTTAGTGTATAAAAGTGAGAATTTACAAAATAACATCATATAATTGGAAAATACATCATATAATTGGAAAGTACAGAGCGAGTAAGAATATTTTCTTTAATTCCTCAAAAGATAGCTGCATTTTATAATTCATTAGGATCAACAAATAGCATTTCTGAAAATATGAGGGTAAAGTAGAATGTTATTTTCTAACAGACACTCTAAGGTCATATTTTTTTCCTATCTCCTTTGGACATCCTTTGACTCAGACAGTGTCAGCTCTATATTTTGTCTCTCTTTATGATAATGTTTTATTTTATCTCAAACTTCTTTCCCACCATGTCAGAGTCCCACCAGTGAGAATGACTCAAAATAGCTTTCCCAGTTAAGGAAAATCAAAATAAAACAAAACAAAAAACTGAGTGCTGATAGAATTGCAACACAGTGACTGGCTATTGGAGTTCAGCCCATGAAAGGGAAAAAGGCGGTAGCAAAAGTGGCACCACATAAATGATGATCAGTAGAAAAAATGTCACACATCATGTGGCCTCTGTCTGTTAATTTAATGTGATGCACTTGAGTGTAAAAATAATGGGCCCTGTCAGCCTTATTAATTATCTATGCTTGTTCTAGAAGTCAGGATCATGAAATGCCTCTGAACCACCTGATGTAATGGGCCATTTTAGAGCTTTACATGCAAAGTCTCTGAGCGAGCAATTGGCAATCCCAACGGCTGGCTCATCTGCAGTTAGGGATGTTGTACCGAGCTGGGCTCACATAATAGCAGTATCGGTCGCAAGATGATGGAATAATCGATCTTTCTGTAGTGGATTTCTTTAGCCTAGTGGGACAAATTTCCTAGTTAATGAAACAATTTTGATGCCTGGGGCACTTCCCTAGCTCATGCTGCCTCTGTTTATCCATTATAGTTTAAATATACTACATTTAGGTTAATGGTGGAAGCAAATTGGTCTGTTACAATTGCTCACATGTGCTTCTTTGGTGTATTCTTTAATACGGCACTTAGAGAGCAAGAAGATAAGCTAGCCAGATAGTGCTCCAACCTGGGAACTAGTCATACCTTCATGCCTAAGAATTTACTAATGGGACATGTTAAGAGGGAAATGTTTACGAGTGAGACACTATAGAAAGCCCTGGCTGATGAGGGCTATTGCTTCTTTTATTCTTCAAGCAATCTGATCCACTTCAGTGTGTGTGTGTGTGTCTGTGTATGTACATTTACACTCTGAGTTGCTGAAGGGCAAAGACCATGTCTCTTTTTCTGCCCTGGATCTTGGCACTGTGCCAAGTACCCAGTGACTCTGTAATACATATTTGTGTGGGGGTAAGTGTTCCAGTAAAAACGCTGGAAGGTTTGGATGAGCAGCCTAGGTTCCAGTTCTCTTGGATACTTGCTAGCTGTGTAACCTTAGGCAAGTCACTTATCCTCTCTGAATCTCAGTTTATCCCCTCTAAAAGGATTATAATAATATATGTTCTGTTTAGGCCATTCTTATTTGTTTGAGGATCAAATTAGATTACAAAAATAATGATAAAATACTGTATAAGTGTATGGTATTATCCTTCTATCATTCTTCAATACGCTTTAAGATCTGATCTAACCCTATAGATTTTTAATACTATAAAGATCTTTCTTACAAAGTTCAGGAGGTCATTTTGTTGCTAAGGTTTTCTGTGCATCTGCTTGTGTATCTAGTATCCAAGGAATATAGTCTTCTTAGATAATTCTGCAAAGAAAAACTGTTATTATGAAGGAATGAAAGTGGAAACTTTATGTCAAATATTCAGGTCCACATGCCATATGAGTTGTGAAACAATCTTAGATGAAGATCATTATTTCTTTGGTTTCATCCCATTGTAGCTAGGTTGATAACCAGATTTAGTTATGCCATTTAGATGTATCTCTCACCAACATGTAATAATTAATAAACTAATATACACCAACAAACCCTGTCCCTCTACTCTTTAACAACGAAAGCTAATTGTTCAGCTAAAGCTATGGAGCATTGAGTAAGCCACTTAACCCACCTGAACTTTGGTTTTATTGTATAAAATGAGACAGTAACCTTGAGTGATCTCTTGAGTCCCTTTTTAGCTCTGAAAGACTTGGCTCTCTGATTTTGTGTGTCTTTGAGTATGTCATAAGTAAATGATATTATACTTTTCACACCAGGAAAAGAATCATCTTCAGCAATCTGAAATGGCTCTTCTCCTCCATTTATTCTCAATTATATTACCTATTCATTTTCTTTATAGCTCTTACAACAGCCTCTAATTATCTTGTTTATTTTCTTGGTTAGGATTTGCCTTTCTATGAGGCTGGAGACTATCTTGATCACAGATGGATGCCCAGTGCCTAGAAAACTGGGTGCCTGGCCCATAATGGGGTGTCCAGTAAATATTTGTTGAATGAAAGAATAAATGAATGCATGAATTCAGCTCTGTACCCAGAGCATAGCCTCTTTATTCTTTAAAATATCTTCACTCAGAGGTCAGTGGGATAGAGTTGTGGTTGAATCGACCATTCATGTAAAAGAATCACTAGAGGATGTGATTAAACTTTCTGCTTCCTATCTGTGAGAACCATCTATATTTTATTTATTTATGCCTTTATTACTTTAGCTAATCAAGAGTGGGATATTCACCAGTAAGTTGTTTATGTGCTTGGTTTTTTAAGAACTAGATTTGGTTAGCCACTTTTTCCTAAAATTTATGATTAGCTGTCATACTTGAGGACGTGGTAATGTCTAGGTACGTTTTAGCATCATGTAAATAAATTTGCCTACTAGGAGCAGGCATAAAAATGTGAGAGGATTTTTGTTATCACCATTAAATGTGAATTGTAAAGTTTAAAATTCATTGTGAAAAGTAGTCCATCTTGAAATTTCGTACCGAGATATGAGAACATCACCTGTTCTTCAGCATCTCACTTGTGTAGTTTCCCGTAACATGAAAACGTTTGAAAATCTTGTCATTTATCCTTTATGAACTGGCTAATTTACTCTTTGCTTTAACATCCATTCAAGTTAAGGTCAATCTGGGTACTATTTTCTCAGCTTTAAATTTGTTGGAAAGGTCGACCTTTCTTTGTAAGACATTGCACCATGAACCTTGCCTCTGGTGAAGTAAATCCTTTCAAATTAGAAAAAGAAATTCAAATTGATTTGGAATACAAGATCATGAATATCAGTGACAATAGAGTCGTTATTCCCTGTTATAGGACTCTGTAATCACTCTCTTTTGAAACAATTAAAGGGGGCATTATCTTTCATTGTCCTTGTTGTTTATGTACAACATGAAATAGTTTTTTTAACAACATTAATTTCATCTATGAACTAACAATTTTTCTTCAAAAAAAATTTTTTCTTGAAAAGCTGTCAATTTGGTAGAGTGTATTTAAGGCAGTTTGTTGGAGACAAACCTTTGCAGCTTCTATTATGATCCCCCCTCCCCCCTGCCCCCCCAGTGCATCTGGGAACCATTCCTGACAGTACAGTTGAGCCCATGTGTGTTTCATAAGCACACTTTAGATTACAAATTAGCCGGGAGGTAAAAGCAAACCCAGAGACACACTAAGGAACACAGGTTTGAGTGACATGATGGGACAAACAGGAAGGAAAATAATTTGTATTTGCTAGCCTACAAGACATTCATTGCGCCTTGGCCACTCTGGGCAGAAGCACTGTTTGGTCTATCTTTGCTATGTAGCAAGAGTTGAACAAGAGCCTCTCGTTACTAACTTCTCTCAGTATCACACATGCATGTATATATAGTTCCATGATACTTTTATTTTGACAATTCTTGAAGTGCAACACATTGCATATTAATTGAGTACAACTGGTTTTGAATTGTCTTAAAGGTGCAAATTATGGCTTCAAAGTGACCTGATAGAGGTGTAAATGAACGTTAGCACGACATTTCTAAAATGGAATCATTTTCAACAAACACATAGATAGGAATTCAGAGTCGGTCTACTTCATTTTTTGGTTGGGGGGTTACTGCCTTAAAATAGGAAATAAATGTGCGAATGCCATCAAGGGTGTGAAATTCTCCATTTGTACGGACTGGAAACTTGGTAATAATTATGAATACAGAAATAGCAGAAATTATACAAAAGTTGAGCAACATTTTAATTTTAAATGCAAGTATTTCAGGGGAAGAGTTTAGAATCTGCTTGGAGAGATTTCCTTACAGTCTTTGATACTAAACAGTTAGAGATTTCCAAACAGCCTACAAATGCTAATTTTCTTGTAATTTTAAAACAGAAAATTGCATTGAGTAATCTTTGTTTCTAAAGCTGCTTATTCTAAGTGTGTCTGAATCTGATAAACCCATGAGCCCCAACTTAACCCAACCTAAATGAAACTTAACCTTTTCTCTCTTCTCACATCAGTGGACAATGAGCCTCAGCTGCAGGGAGCATTAGAGGCGCTTGCCCAATCTCCAGGCCAGCTGGAAGGCCAGGCTCCCCTGCTCTTCAGCCAAATAGACACTGGCACAGAGTTACCCTAGGGCAGAGGTTTAACATGGTTTGAATGAAGCTTGGACTGTGAAGTATCCATCCCTCTAGGTTGATGTCACTGGGAGTCCAAGACTCCTCTTTCATTAACTGGCCTCTCACATAGATGGCAATGGTGACAGAAGACAGCCAGCCGACCGCTAAAACAGTTGGTTCTTTTTTATTATTTGTAATTTTGTCTATTTGCATGAGAGCCTGGCAGCATATGGCCTGATGAATTAAAAAAAACAAAACCCCATAAACTCTCGTCTACTGGCTAGAGCCTCCAGCTCATGGCAGTAGCAGGGGCTAGTGCCGCTCCACCTGCCACTTGTCTGGAGGGTGGGGGCATAAACTGATGACCTACTGGGTTTCCACAGCCAAATAGTGCTCAGCTAATGTCGTGATTTAATTCCTGACAGTACTGTCAGAAATGGCTAGATGTGGCAACACCCACTGTTTCAATAGTAAATCTGATTGGCAAGCTACCTGCTCTCTGTCCTACCTAATATTCTATGCTAATTACACCTTATCAGGCCAACAGGACTAGAGAGGAGCAGAAATGCTTCTAATCAAATGCACACAGGTCCATTTTGAGTAGAAATGCATAGGGATGTACACTCACATTATCACTCCCCACTAAAAGGGACTAGCAGCAAACCAGGGAGAGAAATAGTTTTTGCAATGCATCCATTTACTTACTTCTATACTTGTTCTTTTCAAAGTCAAAGATTTATATGGTTCTTAGATTTTGGATTTTCTGAATTAGCCATTTTCTTTAACCATAAAGTTGAAGGAAAGGAATTTATTTTATGATTTCTTTTGAGAAGTGAACCTTTCTTTGCCCAAAACAAAGAAATTACAATTATTTGGATTCATATTTCCCAGCTAAACCAAATCACAAAACTTTTCCTCTCCTTAATTTTGTGTGTATTTATGAGTACACAATGTCAAACCAACCATACAAACATAGAAACAATGTACAGACTTTCATTAATTTCATGAAGTGGCGTGAAAGTCAAAAATAAGTTATTCTCACATTGGAAGTCAGTCCACTAACCCATTTTGATGTCGTTTAGAAATCGTTTGTTTTTCCTGCATTTTAAGATTGATAAATACATTTATATAAAGACACGTAGTCAGAACTGCCAGCAGTCAAAGAAAGGGAGAAATAATTTTGGGGTAAATTCTTCTGTGATGTTATGAAGTGAGATTTTCTAGGTGAGCCACAGCAGATGCACTGAGCATTGTGAGATGGAGCCTTTGACAAGACAGTGGACAACACGGAACACAAATCCTTGCTAAATGCTTAGCGCTGCCATCTCACTAAATCCTAAGGGTACCTGCGCGAGGTGTTTTATGTTTATTATTTTATGTTTAACACCCAGTAGAGTGAGAGTCTGACCAATCAGAACGGCAGTGCTGGAGTAAAATCCCAGACACCGCCCTGCCTGGGGAGGCGCTGACCCTTTGGTTCCTGGATTTGAGGGAGGCCCAGAGGATCCTGGTGTAGAGTGGGTTGTGGGACTTGGTGGGATTTGGGCAGCAGCTATTTACCAACGTATGGAAGTGCTTCAACTGTTTCTTCACCACGATGGCAATACCTCTGTGTGCTGGCCGAATATCGGTCCCAGAGGCAAGCATTCTTTTACAGATGAAGACATTGCGACTTAGAGAGGTTAATTAACTTGTTTGAAATCACACAGCTAATAGGAGACAGATGCAGAATTCAGCTCGATGCCTGTCTCACTCTAAAGACTGAGCTCATTCTTCTATGCAATGCTGCACTATAGTGCTTCCTGGAAATTTTGCACTCAAGAGTTGAGTCCAATTTTGCTGAGATTCCACCTGAGTAATGTGGATAAAGACATCAGATATACCGCAGCAAGTGATGACGCTTGACTCAGAGCAGAGAAAGTCTCTCTATTTCAAAGTCAGCTGACTCTGACATTAGAGTGATACATGTTCCTATAGGTAATGGATGCTTAATACTTTGTTGAATTAAAATAAAACCTTTATTGTTGTACTTTGATAGAGAGAGGTATATAGAATGTATACCAGCCATCTTTTCAGATAAGACGCTATTTATATTTAAGATATAAAACGATTTTAGAAATATTGTTATTTGTTTCCAGTTGAAGTAATTTAGTTTAAATTGAACAGAACTAAGTGAGTTTTACTTCAATTCAAAATGAATATAAATAACTGAAGCTTAAATTATAAAGACCAGTTTAAGGTTTAAAATTTTCACGTATAGAAGTGAAATTTGTCCTGAGCAGTAACATGTATTAAGTGCCACATAGTTGTAGATTTCTTCCTAAGGAAATAGATTTTGCAAAAAAATTGCAAACTGATTAGATGTTAAGCTCTGTCCCTTCTTGTGGGAATCAAGGAAAAACTATAGATACATTCAAATGGATAAACACATTTTATTTAGAAAAATAAGTTCAAGAACATTGATTTTACTGAATAAAATGTAGCTGCAAATAGTCCTTACTGTGTGAACAGATTTTGCACCAAGTGTTTATTTGTAGTTCAGTATTCTGGAATTTTATATGCAAATTTACACATATAAAACTAAAATGGCAGGAGGTATGTCCTCAGTCTGACTAGTGAAATTGATTTTACCTATAATGTATCTCAACTAGAGAACCAATTACATTTTAGGCTCTGCTTTCCCTGTATTATATTATTAATGAGGGAGAAACATTCTGAGTTCCAAATTTCCGGAAACATACTTGCATTTGGACCTCCAGTCTTGACATAAAACAAATCAACCAAAAAACCTATAGTTTAGGTCACATCCTCCCATATTTCTCACGACTAAGACAGAAGTTCAAGGAAGGGCTGATGGGTGAAGTTGTTTGCTTAGATTTGCAATGCAATTCTAGGAAAACACTTTGAAGAACTTTGTAAACCTAAGCATTCCAAATTCCTACTGTCAGCGTGGATTGTAGCACTTAGAGTTTAAGAGTTGGATAGAACTTTAGAGATAAGCAAGTTAGGCACGTCCTCCTAAGCTGAAGAAGCTGAATGACAACTCTTTCTCTCTCATCTAATTCACAAACACAGGTTAAGGCCAAAGGGCATTCGAAGGACCCATGCAAGAGATGTTTATCTTCCACTACAACCTTCTTTTCATTAAAGCACCCATTCTGTTACCAGGGTCTATTCATTGTGCAAATATTTCTCAAATTTCTATCCTGTGCCCAGTGTAATCATAGTTGATGAGTAAATACAGAAACAAGTACGATGTGGTTTCTACCGTCAGAAAGATTATCTCCTGGGCAAGAAGAAAAGATACACGCAAAGAAGTCAAATAGCAATTCAAGAGCTTAATCAAGAAAGTTAGTACTTGCTTGCAAAATAAATAGGTCAGACGAGAGGTGCCATGAGTTCAGAAGAAGAAAGGGGAACGGCGGTGTAACTGATATAGATCTATTCATGGAACGGCAGGACAACTGAGGCTGGCACTTAAAGTACTTGTTTGAGTGGATGAAAATGGAACAAAAGCACAGAGTATTGGGAAAAAAGGACTCAATACCAATTGGTGATTTATTGGAAAGTGTTAATGAAAGAGAGGAAAGAGTCCTGGTTTAATGCGTGATCCTTGTGTTAAGCCATAATCACCCACTGACAAGCTGAGTAGGGGCAGTGATAACGTGGTGAGGTGGACGGCCCTGGACTTGGTGTGGGGGAGGTGGAGGCTGGCAGGAGACAGAGCTTCATCTCTGCTACACATCAGCACTATGGTTTTGGATGAGAAGATAATTTTCTTGTATAATGTGTCTTCCAATATGAAATGAAGGGATTGAGTTTGATGGTCTCTAAAGTCTCATCCAGCTCAAAGCTTCAAGATGCTTTGACCCATTTGATGAAAAGAGAGTAGTGGGATAGTTACAGAACAAAGAAGTTAAAGGATTACCAAGAAAGGGGTTCTAAAGAGGACCAGAAGGCCGTAGGAGTGATGGGCAGCCCTCCGAGAAGTGGTGAGCTAAGGAGAGGCAGAGTGAGTCGAGAGGGGCTTCTGTAGCTTGAAATGGCGTGTGAGACTGGCTCTGAAATTTTGTATCACTACCGTAGACTCCCTTCTGTTAAGCATCCCTGTTCATTAACTGCTTTCTCTCTTCTCTCTCCTGCACTTCCTTCCCTGTCATCAGCACCCTACCCCCTGCACCCAAACAGTAGAAAGCAGAGTGCAGAGGAAATGGTTCTCTGTTTCTTTTATTGTGGCAGCCCATGGAGCTCTTGCTTTCCCCTTTTAGATTTGCACATTTTGAATTGCCGCTGAGCTGACGGTGGCAACTGCAACTCAGCTCCTTTGGTTTGCAGGTCTAAAGCCAATGGCCTGATGACTATATCCTTCAAACGGGCCCAGAACACCCAGAGACAACATTTTTGAGTATCTCCAGCTCTGTGTGGGATAGATAAAAGGTTAGTTAGGAGGAGGGACCAAAAAGAGACCTAGTGAATGCAACTCTCGGGATCCCAAGGGGAAAAGACTATAGTTATCAAAGGAGCAGTAGCAGGTGCAAGCCAGAGAGCCAGGGTCAGTACCCAAAACATTTCTTTATTTGCCAAATGCAGCTTCATGAGGTGCTCCCTGCAACACCTATTTATTGAGTGCATACTATGTGCTAGACACTGTTATAGATGCTGTAATTTTCTATTAGATCCAAGTCATTATAAGAAATGAAAATAAAGTGGATACAGTTTCTTCAAAAGGGCTTAGTATTTTATCCTCTATTTCTGCTTCATGTGTTAGCACTTAGTACATTTACCGTTGTGAAAATCTGTTAATATCTATATGTTTTTCTGGCATGGGCTACGCTGAAAGCACCTCAGTACATTTCACTAACATTTTTTTAAAGTGATCAATCTTTAAAATATTTCTTAAGAAGTACTACATGGATATGCTTGCCATTTATTTTTGTTTTGTGAGAAAAATGCCTCCTGACATTAAAAATCATCTTGTTAATAATTCAATCTCATCCCTTGTCAGGGTCCTTGACCCTCCACCAGTATAGAACTGGCTATGATTCCTAGAACGTGCTGTACTATTTTGTGCCTCTGAGTCTTTGCATACACTGGACGCCCAGCTGGGCATGCATTTCCTTGCGTGGAAAATGCCCATGCAATACTCTTTATGACAGTTAAAACATCTCCTTTGATCAATTCTTTGACCCCAGTTAGAGTACCCATTTCCCCAGTTGGGGCCCAATGTGTTCTGTATAAACTCCTATTATCCTGACTCTCACGTGGTATTTAGTTATTTGCTCAGTTTTCTTTTTCCAACTAGATTTTATGAATCTGTTGATGGCAGGGATTATACCTTATATGTGGTTATATCCTCAGGGCATGAAGAAGAGAAGCTCAATAGATGTCTAATGAGTTAGATGAGTGAATAAGTGGATGAATGGCTGAACAACAAGCAAATGACAGGCACACAGACCTTCAATTCCTAGGAACACATTGTGCCAGTATGGTGAGGGATGCAAAGAAATATAAGATGGATCCCTTCCTGAAGGTACTTTTAAGATGCAATAGCGATGCAGTGTAAGGGGTGCATATAATGGTTCCTGGATCCTATATCTTAAAGGAAGAAGGCTCCCCTTTCTCAAAACTACAGTCTGTTGTAAAAGTTTTTTTAAGTTGGAAGAAGTATTTTTAAAAAGCAGAGCTCTGTAGTTAAAGAAAATCCTGCAGTCAGAATGCTTTGCTACTCCATGTATGGATATAGTGAAAACCTTTAGCCGCCTGATATGACTATCGTTGACTTCTCAGTTTTAGTATTCAGAGGCTGACCTGAACTTTGCGTGCTCTGCGTTAGATTGCTCAACCTGTCTGCTCCACAGAAACTCACCTCGCTAACCACTGCTTGCTGCTTTCTCTTTTTGTGTTAGCCTACACCCAAAGCCACTGTCAGATGTCATGGAGATGAGACTTCAGAAGGTAAGTAAAAAAGCAAACAGGAACAAACGCTTTTCAAAACAGAATTTGGTGAAGGCATTGGCCCAAGAATGATAGGAAGCACCACCTTGCAGGGGTCCCTGTTTGGGGTGTGGAAGGGATGTGTAGGCCTGGTGTATGTGGAATCAGAGATGGTGTGAGAGAAATGAGACAGGGCCGGGGTCCCCAGGTTCCCGCTCTGAGAAGGAAGCAGCTTATGCCATCTAGACAAGAGGAAATGCTTTACTATCTGAAGGAAGGCTATCAGGATTTTAAAAGCCAAATGATGGCTGGAACATATAACTGAAGTTTAATTGATTCCTTGGTGTTTAGAAGACTCTCCTTCCTCTTTTTGTTTCATTCTCGAAGTCTATCTTTAAGCCCCAAATGCAGATTAAAACAATTAAATTAATAATTCCAAAAAGATTTAGGACTGTTGCACAGCAGACATCCTCTTTTTTTTTTTTCCCATCAGGAGTTTTAAACTTGGGGTGGAATCAATATCATGTCTAAGATTTTTCTTAGTCTTCTTTTGGCAAATATAGAGTACATGGCTATTTTAAATGTGTATTTCAGGATCATCTCAAAATGCTACAAGTTTCAATGTTTGGAATAGCTTTTTCCTACAAGGTAAATATTAGACTACCAAGGGCTCCTTAAGCCTTTTTTTCTCCTGAGATAGCGACATAGACTTGATAGATTCTGGTGGTTCTTGTTCTTCAAGGGCTTGCCTCCCATTGACCTTCGGGCCTTTGCTGCTTTTCCAGGCTGTTCCCTCTTTCCCCTCTTCCTCCCTCACAGAGTGGAAGATATATCAATTAAGACATGAAACCAGAGGTTTTGAGAAAAGATTGGACAATGATGATTAAAACAAGTTCCTTTTAACTTTGATTTTTACACATTTTTATTGATATAAATTATTTTATTGAAATTATAGCCAAAAGTCAGCATTTTGGCATACTTGACAGGCCATTTCCTTTCGATCTAGAAAATTATATCTCATGTTGATACACTTTGGGCCTTTTGATAACATATCCGGTCTAATATCTTTGTGTTATATTTGTGACAATTTGAAGTCTTCAGTTCTGGTTCTGGCAACTATTATTCCAGAGGTCACTGGACCTAAGATTACGCTAGAATTTCATTTGTTTTTCCTCAACTTAAGATGATTTTTTTCACTGTGAACCTGTCCTATTTCTCACTGGTGGATCTACTATCCAGATCTCTCTTTGGGTTTGACAGACATGGTAAAGTAACAAGAATATTTTGCATTTGTATAGCTTGTATATACAAATGTTTTATTCTCCTAATACATTTTTCAGGTTATGGGTAGATTTTACGGAACAGCGAACTCAAATTGCTCACACACAGTTGTATAGGCTCTGAAGTCTTCTTGACTACATTTAAATTCCTAAACCACTGCCAACTAGTTCTGTGAGCTTAGGCAAGTTACTTAACAGCTGTCTGCCTTAGTTTCCTCGTCTGTGAAATAGTGGTTTCTACCACATCGGGTTGTTAAATGAGAGAATTCATGTAAAGTGTTTAGAACAGCGCATGTCACATACTAAGTACTATTCATGTTTTTGTTCAATAAATAAAGATAAGTAAGTAAATGCTCAACCTCTCTCGTAGTCAGGAAAACAAAAATTTAACATAACAATTAGATATCACTTTACAGCCATCAAATCATTAAAAATTAGAAACTAAGAGCATCTGGTGTCAGGGAAAAGTACACTCATAGACTGCTTGTAGAAATGTGAATTGTGATAGCCTTTTTGGAGACCAATCTAGCAATATCTGTGGACATTTATTGTGGCATTTTCTAACGTGCCTACCAAGCCCTAGGTCATCTTGGCTCTGGGCAGGATATCCGTTGACCCCTTTGCCAGCCCCTCTCCTCGTGCTGCTTGCACATCAGCCACAATGGCGTCACCATTCGTTCTCAGTCACTGAGCCCGCGCACTCTCTTTAGATCCTTGGTGCTTGCTATTCCTTCAGACTGGATTGCTCGCCTCTTAACACTCCCCGTGGCTTCCTTCCTCAAGTCGTTCAGGTTTCTGATCAAATATCTCCTCAGAGAGGTTTTCCCTGACCACCTTCTTTAAAGTAAGAAGTAATTCCTCTAACTTTCTATCTCCTATTTAGCTTCGTAAAAATACAACATCATGTTACATAATGTTATGACCTGTCCCTTCCACCAGAGTGGATGTTCTGTGAGGGTGGGGACTTTGTTTTGTTCAGTGCTCTATTCCTGGAGTTGAATGGGCACTAGAGTGCATTTAATAGAGACCTGCTGCCTGAATGAATTGTTTGTAGTAGCAAATGAACAAACAAAAAAAAGAGAAGACCCCCTGGCAAGAGAATGGTTGGATGAATTGTGATATATCAACAACATGAAATGTTATGCAGCTACGGAGAAGAATGAGTTAGATCAATATCATTGAGGGGTTTCTAACAGCTCTTATTAAGGGAGAAGTGCAGGTGTAGAAGTGTGTACAACAGAGCCCGAAGCAATGATCAAAGCTTCTTTTCTTTTTCTGTCTTCCTTCCTTCCTTTCTTCCTCCCTCCCTCCCTTCCTTCCTTCTTTCCTCTACCCATCTACCTACCTGCCTGCCTACCTATCTACAGGTGATTTCATGAGAATGGCTACGGACAGATATTCACCAGGTTGTAAGCGTTGATTCTCTAGGGAAGAGTGTGCAGGGTGATTGTCGAGCAGGATGTGGATAAGGGAGCCAGAGAGCTGAAAGCTGGTGGAAAGGAAAATAAAATGATTGCCAGTGTGATATCCAGCTTCACTTTCTTCTGCTGATACACTTCACAGCAGCTTCAGTCAAATCCTTCTCTACCCCACCCCCACTCTTGATGCTGGATTTGTCTCAGTTAATTGCTCTCCTTTGGAATTCAAAGTTGATGCTCTGGTAGAGGTTCCAGACAGTGTACACAAGTCTTCCTTTTGCCCACCACTTGGAATCTTTTTGCGTTCCCTGAAAAAGATATTTGTCTTTTTCAGGGCTGTGGAGTGGATTCCAACTCCTAGCAACCCTGTATACAGCAGAGCAGAACCCTGTCTTTTTGCACCAGGCTCTGACCTTCTGGTGCTATCTCAGACAATGAACACTCTGCTGCTGTTTCATGGCCAGTTTTTCACAAGTGGGTGGCCAGGTCCTTTTTCCTCATCTTAGTCCTTCCTCCTTAGTTTGGAAGCTCCGCTGAAACCTGTCCACCATGGATGACCCTGCTGGTATTTGAAATACCAGTGGCATAGCTTTCAGCATCACAGAACATGACAACTGACAGTATTACTGCCACCACGGTGTGACAACCGACAGACGGGTGGAGTGGTTCTCTGACCAGGAAATGAACCCAGGCTGCAGAGGTGAGAACATCAAATCTTAACCACTTAACCACTAGCACTGGCCATTTGTCTTTTACTATGTACTTTACTCTTGTTTTTCATGCAGTGAGTCCTTGATGCTCTTACGGCTGTTACTTATCATTTTCAAAGGGGTCTGAGGAAACTCTATGAAATTGACTCTCAACTACTAAGTCTGTCAATGGTTTACTAGGGCCCGTAAAACTCCTGGCCAAGGAAGTGTACCTGGGAGGATGACAACACTGATTTAATGGCAATGTGCTTCACATACATAAAGAGAACTCTATGGAGCCCTGATAGGAATTTTGGGAAACAATATCAAGTTAGAAATGGTAAACATTCTGAAAATAAAGCAGCATTGTCTTAGAAATGCAGGAAGGCAGAGGCAAAATATATGGTTTGAATCATTAACAATACAATGAATGATCAGAAAACCCATATTTTAGGGTAAGAATATGTCTCCTTTATCATGGCTTTCAGTCATCTGAATTTTTATTTTCGTTAGTCTGGTTGTCTTTTCTACCAGCTCCAAGCATAGGATTGTGTACCAGTCTCATTGACATTGGATGGCAATTCTCTGGCACCCATTGTCTTCACTTTAAATAGAATAATTTAAGAATACTAATCCTAAACTTGTGCTCCCTGAAGGCAGGATAAAGATTTCATAGTGATTGATTTTAGAAGATACAAATGGTTTTGCTACAATATAAGTGTGTTACTACTTCTATCTTTACAGGGTTTCTAGCTTATTACTGTTTTAAAGATAAAGATTAATGGTATAACTCAGGAAGAACATTGAAAATTATTCTAGTACAATAAGAAACTGGACCAAAACACGTCATAAGCCATTTTGGACATTTTTAAATCGTTCAAAAATTATTTTTCTAAGAAGAGAAAAAGATGTTTAAACCCTGAAGTTGGGAAAAAGAAATCCTAAGAGTATTTTTCCAAGATTTAGATTTTCTTTGAGCAGTTTCCTCCATCAACATATTTATAAAACCAAACTTTCCTTTTCTCTAAAAAAATGTAAGCAATGTGAAGAGGAAAAGCGGGCCAGTGACAGACAAACACAGTGTAAGAAATCTGATTTTCTAACACTCACGCTTAATAATCACCAAACAGTAACAAATTGCAGAGGTTAGTGATTGTTTTCTGTTACTATAAATGCTGGCTTTGACCCTCACTTGTTTAGGACAGAAGTCTTGATTATGTGATCTGGCAGAGCTCAAAAGAAATACATAAATAAAGAAATGCAAATGCTCTGTTAACTACCCTTTTTTTTTCCAGTAATGTCGGAGGAAATCTGAACATAAAGAGCAGTAGGGCGGACAACTGTTCTTCCTTCCTGTGATCTGATCTCATGATTGACCTTTCACCTTCTGTTCCTTTAGGTTAATTCTTCTGAAACATGGTTTTTGGAGGGGGGCAGACTTGGCAGTATCCTTTTCAAAATTAATGAGCTAGACTTCTTGAATATTAAAACCACCTGGAAAGCCAGTGCTGCTGGAATCATGGAAGAAATTTGCATCTGGTGCTTTGCCGAGTGGCTTACTTTCGATGTTAACATGCAATGATCATTCCAGCCGGGTTCTGGTAAAAGTCAGTACAGATATTAGACGTCAGTTCAATAACTCTTGACAAGACGGGTTTCTACAGAGAGAACCCTCCAGTACCCTTGGGTTTTGCTTAATTGTAAAGACTAACATCTTTACCCTTTTTAAGAGCTTGAAACGTAAAACAATTAAATAATGTACTTCAATCTTATTAGTAGAGAAAATAGTAGAGAAAATTAGTAGGAGAAAATGTATTGACTAACTCCAATGGCCTTTCATCCTGGACACCCAGAGCCACCCTGGAGAATCTTCACAGTAATTGAAATAAAAGCCTTAGCGGGCTCTCCCCCGTATTATAAATGTGTCTGCCAAGCAATATCCTCAGAAGCTTATTAATGGATAACTGTTTAAGGTAACATGTTTTATAAATGTCATTGACCTACCTACTCCGTACTTGCAGTCTTTTTCTAAGAGTTATAATTTTCTCTTCTCGTGTTAAAACTATATGAATATAATTCATTTCTAGCAAAGTATCATCAAAGAATAATAAACAGAATGTTTTTCTTTTTAACTGTACATACGTGCTGATGTTATCTGCTACTTTGTAAATAAGAGGAAGTACTGAGAAAGAAATAGGTTTAAAAGTAATTTCATTTGGAGAGCTCACTAAATGTTTTCATGTGATTCGAATATAAAAATGATCACAAAACGAAAAAGTAAGAAAAACAGGCACGTTACTGGAAACATAATGAGCAGTATGCAAGTGTTTTTTACAAGCAAATATGGAGATCTTTAAAGTAACATTTAAAAAATTCATAACTAAAATCTATTATGCATAGTAAAACTTTTAATATTTTGTGACCCACACATTATTTATCTTATGTACAAAACTGATTTGAATAAATGTTTAATTTTTGACCATCTCTTAATCCCATTCTCTACATTCTCTGTCTATACACACACATTCTTTTTTTTGGTGAGAAAGATTAGACCTGAGATAACATCTGCCACCAATCTTCCTCTTTTTGCTGAGGAAGATGGGCCCTGAGCTAACATCTGGGTCCATCTTCCTCATTTTATATGTGGGCCGCCTACCACAGCATGGCTTGATAAGCAGTGCATAGGTCTGCACCTGGGTTCCAAACCTGTGAAACCTGGGCTGCCGAAGCGAAGGGTGGGAACTTAATTTAACCACTACACCACCAGGTCAGCCCCTACTCAAATCTTTTTTTGTTACCGTATGCAAACATGGAATATTTTGATGCAAATTGCAAAATTGAGGTCCATATAAAATTTCAGATAATGACAGCTAGAAGCACTAAATTTTATTTAAAACATGTAAAGAAAGTACTCCTAAGAAATGAAAAAATAATTGACTACTTTATACAGGCTAATTTTACATGATTGTAGAATACATGGATACAAATTATATATACTTTATTACTCATAAACTGTGATTTCAATGAAGAATTTCTTCAGTGAATAATTCGATTTAGAAATGAAGAGAAATTTGCTTTTGTGACAATAAGACATCTTCTTCCATTAGCGGCATCTCCATGAATAAAATCTTTCCAGATCCTCTGGCTTCCCTAACCACCAACAGAGACCTCACTATACATGTATGTTGGGCCTTGTCCAAGGAGGTTTATAACTCGAAGTGACGACACCGTAAGTCGGCGTCCTTTAGAAGGGTGAGGAGTCACAAATACTAGGAACGGAGCTTCTCTAGGCCTGAGCCTAATGCTGTGTCCTCTGGTTGCAGACTACACCTTAATTTACTCTTGTTTACTTCTGACTAGACAGGATGTTTAGGAGATTCATGTAGAAGGAGCCCTGGCTCTAGGCCAAGTGGGAAGTTCATGATCTTAAGTTTTACTCTCTAGTTCCTTTTCCCACAACTCTTACGTACTGCTCAGTAACTGACAACCACAAGTTTATATTTGTTTCTGTTTATTTGATTTTCTGAAAACTACCCCTCAAGTAAACTTGTTAAAAATTGGAACTGACTGTGGTTGTCGCTTTAAACGATATTACAGGATGGTTATTTGGTAAGATTTATTCTTTGCTAACGGACTCGCTTATTGTTGAACAGACGTGGCTTCTAAGCTGTTAACAATGACAAATTTTCTTGCCCTGAGTCTTCTGGGTCCCATATAGTTAGCCAAAAAACTGAGGTAGGCAAGGGTGTTTTGGCTCCAAGAGGGAGAATAGTCTTTCTTTCATGGAAATGCAAATTCTTTAGGAGGCTAGAGGGAAAAACCTAGACAGGGATGAGATTGTCCAGGAAGAGGGAAGAGAAGGAAAAGGGGAGAACGTAGAAGCATGAAAATGCAAAGTGTTAGCTGCGAAGGAAAAACTCAGAAACTGAAAAAGTACAGCCAACAAAGTAAGAGGAAGTAGAAAGTCAGGAGGGAAAAAAGGGAGTTGTGAAGGATTGGCGCTGTAACAGGACAGAGGAACACTCAGGCAGGCTGGCCCGAGATTTCATGGTGGGCTTGGGGAGTGGCTTCAGAAGGCTGCCTGGCCGAGGGCAATGGGAAGCAGAGCCAGTGAGCATCAACGACACTCACAGAAATATTTGATAACGGGCAGGAAGGAGCAGTGTGACTAGTTTGAGCTGGAGAGAAGAGGGAAGGGAGAGACGCATTTGATTTTTTGGTTTTTGGAAATAAAACTCCATTTCTGATATAAATATGATGATATAAATGTAAAAAGTTCCTGTAGCATTTAGAAGCTTTCAGGACTATAGCTTTAATATGACAAAATAGAAATAAAGGGCTAAAGTTAATTTAAATAGTCACTTAAAATAATTTACATCAAGCTTAAACACAAAATTTACTTATTTTTGAACTCTAATAAGGATAATTTAGTATACACTGACATATATGTCAGAAATATCAATTAAAATGACAATCTTCACATTTTCATTTCTGTGAATATGTACTGTACTTTATATTCTGTACTCTATTGATGACACATGCCAAGTACAATGCTGTTAGTTTAACCTCAAGTTGCAATGCATTATATCTTCAGAATACGCTAGTATATTTCATAGAAATATAAGAACTATTTTCACTATAGTAGAGAGTTCTGAATGGAACTTTAAAAAATAGTAACATCGGGAAAAAACAAAAGGCAACTTCTGTAAAGTAAGATCAATAATAATTGTGTTAAATGCTATGGACTAATGAATAGGAACAAATATAAAAAGACACAACACTTGTTAAGTTACAAACTATCTGAATGGATCTGTATGTTACTGGTTCAGCCTGTGGTGAGTTAAACGAGGACTAGATGCGTCAAACTTGACACTGGTTGGATTTAAGAAGCTTAAGCAAACTGAAGCGTTTGTCATGATCCTTTCATCCTAAACTTCTAAATGTTGGTGTTTCTTAAGGCAGTATCCTAGGTCCCCTTCTTTTTTCTGGCTAATCTCTCCCTAGGTGATTTCACTAATTCCCAGGCTCTGAAGTACCATCTATGCACTGATGACCATCAAATGCTTGACTCTAGCAAACGCTGCTTCTCCAAGCTCATGTGTCTACTTCCTTCTTTCCTTCTCCTCCTCGTCCTCCTATCTCTGCTCTTTTTTCTTCTAACAGCTTAACTGAGGAATAATTGACATACAATAAACCACATGTATTTAAAATGTACAATTTGGTAAGTTTTGACATATGTATTTGCCCATGAAACCATTACCACGAGCAAAATCGTGAACATAGTGATCACCCCAAGAGTTTCCTCATGCCTTTTCTAACTCCTTCCATTCCCCTCCACTAGTCTCCAGGCAACCAAAAGGCTGCTTTCTGGAGCCGACTCGGTGGTGTAGTGTTAAGTTTGCACGCTCTGCTTCGGTGGCCCGGGGTTCTCAGAGTTGGATCCCAGGCAGGGACCTAGCGCTGCTTGTCAAGCCTTGCTGTGTTGGCATCCCACATAAAATAGAGGAAGACTGGCACAGATGTTAGCTCAGTGACAATATTCCTCAAGCAAAGAGAGAAGGACAAGCAACAGATGTCAGCTCAGGGCCAATCTTCCTCTCACACACAGAAAAAAAAATCTAGATACAAGTCCTTGAGCAGATATATGATTTGTAAATATTTTCTCCCAGTCTATGGCTTGTCTTTTCATTCTCTCATGTCTTTCAAAGAGCAGACGTCTTCAATTTGGATAAAGTACAATTGACCAATCTGTTTTCTATATCATGCTTTTGGCGTCATATCTAAAAAATATTTGCCTAAACCAGTCAAAACAATTTTCTCCTATATTTTCTTCAGAACCACTTTTTGAAAGGCTCTCCTTTCTCAATTGAGTTGTCTTTTCACCTTTGTCAAAAAACCAGTTGTCTATATATGTGTAGGTCCATTTCTGGACTACTCTGTTCCATTGATCTGTTTGTGTATTTTCGTGCCAATATCGCATTGCTTTCGTTAATGTAGCTTATATCTACCTTGAAATCAGGCAGTGTTACTCTTTCAATTTTTTTTTTAAAGCTGTTTTGGCTATTCTAGGTCTTTGCATTTCCATATGAATTTTAGAATGAGCTCAGTGAAACTATTTTTCAATTTTTTTTCAGTTTCATTTTGATAATTCCTGTTGACACATCTCTAAGTTCACTCTATCTTTTCTTCTGCAATGACTAATCTGCTGTTCATACAATGCAGTATATTGTCTACCTCAGACATTGTAGTTTTCATCTCAGAAGTTTTATTTTGTCTTCTTTATATCTTCCATGTTTCTTCTTGAGTTTTTGAAATATGGAAAACAATTATATAGTAACTTCTAATATTCTTGACTGTTAATTCTAACATCTGTGTCATTTCTGGGGCAGTTTCAGTTGATTTTGATCCATTTTTTCCTTCCAGTGGGTCATATTTTCCTGCTGCTTTGTATGTCTGCTAATTTTTTATTTGATGTCCTTGTCAATTTTACCTTGTTCATGCTGGATATTCTTTTATTCCTATAAATATTTTTGAGCTTTGCTCTGGGATGCAGTTAAATTACTTGGGAACAATTCAATCCGTTCAGGTCTTTCAGATTTATCAGATGGGATCAGAGCAGCGTTTAGTCTGTGGTAGTTCCCACTACTGCAGCAAGATCTTTCTGAGTGCATCCCTAATGCCCCATAAATCACGAGATTTTCCAGTCTGGCTGGTGGCAACAGGACTCTTCCCGGCCCACGTGAGCCCCAAGTTCTATTCCCTCTCATCCTTTCACATGGTTCTTTCTCAGTCCTCAGGTAGTTCCCTCAAATGCATGTGACGATCAGTGCTCTACAGAATATTTGAGAAAGGCTCTCTGCCCATTTCCAGAGTTCTCTCTCAATGAAGCCCTCTCCCTTCCAATTTTTCGCCCTGTGAACTCGAGCCTTCTTGATCTCCTTAGACTTTCACCTCCATCTTCTCAATTCGAGCGTCTACCAGCTTCTCCTTGCCTGTGTCATCTTGTGGGGACTCTCAGGGATTTAAATGAGATCACCTTAAGTGTCACCTCATTTATTTTCCTGTATTTCAGGGATCTCTCTCCTTTGTTGCCTGATATTAAGCATCTTGAAAATAATTCTTTTATATATTTTGGTTGTTTTAGCTGTTCCAACTTTATTTTGCTTGGAGGTGAAAGTCTTCTCTAGCTAGTTTCTTGATCTCCACTTGGATGACTCACAGTTGTCCTAAATTTAACATCCAAAGCAGAACTCTCACTTCCCCTCTGAAAACTCTTCTTTTCCGTTTTTTTTTTTCTTTACCATCTCAATATATGGGATCACCAACCACACAGTTGCTCATATTTGAAGCCTGGAAATTGACCTTGATTTCTCCTTCTCCTTCATGAACAACACCCAATCCTTCAGCAAGTGATAGATTATACCTCCAAACTCTACCTTCGATCCATTTATTTCTCTCCAACTCTACTTCTACCCTCCTAGCTGAGGGCACAGTCATCTTTCACTGAGATTATTGTAATAGTCTCCTAATCGAATTCTCTGTTTCTTCCTTTGCTTCCTCCTCTACCCTGCCATGGTCATTCATCACATAGTAGTGTTTATGAGTTTTTAAAACAGTAAACCAAGTCAAATTATGCTTCCTAAAATCCTTTAAAATGCTTCTCATTGAACAGAAAATAAAAATCCAATCTCCTTACGTCTTGCAAGATACAAAAGATTTGAACAACCTTATCTTGAACTATTCACATCCTCCTTTGCTATGCTCCAGTCACACTAGCATCTTTACTTTCTAGAAAACTTCAGACGCTTTCCTACTTTAGAGCCTTGCCACCACATGGAATGTTCTTACCCTAGTTTTGCGGTATGACTGATGCCCTCTCATCCTTCAAGTGTTGACCTAAGTAATACCTCTGCAGACAAGCTTTCACCTACTTTTCCACTTAAGTGCTCTGTGGTTTGCTGTCGTAGTACCCGCCTGTTATCTTCATGCAACTTGATTTTTTTTTCAATTATATTTTGTAATTATGTAGCTATTAACTTACATATTTTATGTCTGTCTCTCTCTACTAGATTGTAAATTTTGAAGGCCTGGAACCATTTCTTTTGCTCACTGCTATCTACCTAACACTTAACACTACCCGGCACATAGCAGGTATTCAGTACTGCGTTGATTGAATGAAGGAAATGATTGAGTTGAAATCACATTTGGTGTGATCTCCTGATACTAGAAAAACTGTCATTGCTACTTTCTTATTTTTTGCTAAAATTCCACAGTTGAAGAATAATCTCTTTGGTCTAAGAGCTATTACTTTGGAGAAAATTAAAGTTTTTAGATTTTAATTTATGAGATCAGTTCCTGAGGGAAAAAAATCAGAAGATAGAGTGCATATGTGAATACTGGCCATATGAGAAGGATATTCAGGGGACAAAGAATGAGAGAGTGGAAGGAAGGGGCAAAAAGTGTTCTGGAACATGCAATACAAACACTGCTTATGTCATATTTACCTGTGCTGCTGAATCCTAATCTTTATATTAGTTCTGTTTTCATATTTGTATCTGCTATATGTTCCATTGGCTGTAGTTAAGATTTATGTAATAGCCACCAGATCTCCTTTAATTTTAATGACTCAATGAAGAAGTAATCTTTATTATTCTCATTTTATAGATAGGGAAATGAAGTTCAAAAAGATTATATTATTCCCTCAAATTTACAAAACTAACACTTACCTTCATAGTGTGAGCTTTTAATTGCTCAGTCCTACTGCCAGACAACCTGGAGTTCATGAAGGTTTTTCCAAACATCCACAAGGAACCTTCGGAAAAGTACAGGGACTGTGAAGGACCGGAGACCCTTCTGAAGGATCAGATTGTACTCTGTGTGTTCAAAAGTAGTGTTCTCATTCTCCCAAGGGGCTCGCACAAGAAGAATACCGTCCTCGTACATAAAAATTGTCAAGATTCTGTGATTTGCTAAATCTTAAGTAGCTAGTATTAGCTATCTGATGACCTGTCTCACTTTCCTGTGATATTTAATATTGCTGAAAGCGCAGCTTTTAAACTAGCATCAGCCTTTTCCTTGATTTTTTGTTTGTTTACTCCTATCTTGTTCCTATCTGTTGGAATGTGGGTTCAGAGATTAGCCCTCTAAAACTATTGAAAAATGTGATACATATCTAATATCTGAAATTTTCTGTAGACATTGGTTCATCAAAGTTTATGATCTAAGTTCTTGGCCCTTTTCTTCTTTCAGTAGATGCCAGATTGCACTGACTAGATCAGAGGTAACTAGAGTTTAATCTTTATTCACACTGAGGTAACTTGTTGCCCAAGAGGGCTTTCAGCCATCTATCTTTGGGCACGCTGATCTTAATGCCAAGTTGAGGTTGGTATCTATGCAATATTAAGGGTGTGGTTTCCACTTTCTCTCTTCCCTTCCTTATCGTATTGTCCATATTGTCCCTCGAGTTCTGGTTGCTGGGTGACCTACTTTAGTTTATTGCTTCCCCATTAAGTTTCATCCATCCATCAATATTTAGGAAGTGAATACCACATGCGGGGCACTAGTTTAGTGCTAGAAATATAGCAGTAAATGAAATGATGAAAATATGTGCTTGTGGAATTCATATTCTAGCAGGGAGATAAATATATAGAATTATATAGTACGTTAGACAGTGTTATGCACTATGGAGAAGAATACAGCAGGAAAGGAGAATTAGAGAGCCAGGAGTGATTTGGGGTGGGAAGGGCTATAATTGTAAATAGAGTGACCAGGGAAGGTCTTGATGATACGATGACATTAGCTAAGACATGAAAGAGGTAAGGGAGGATCCATGTGGTATCTGAGGCAAGAGTTTTCCAGTTAGAGGGAACAGCAAGTGCTCTGAGGCAGCATCATGCCAGCAAGGAAGTCAGAGAGGCTGGAGTGGAGTGAGCAAGGGGAAAGTACTGTAAAGTCAAATTCAAAGTAAAAGTACAGACTAACAGATTGTGTAGGGTTTTATACAGCATTGTGGGTACTTTTGCTTTTACTCTTTGAAATAAGAAGCCATTGGAAGGGTTTCACCAGAACAGCGATATGATCTGACAAATTTGAAAGGATCGTTTTGGGTTCTGTGTTGAAAAGAGACTATAGGGGCAAAGGTGGAAGTAGTGAGACCACTTACGAGGCTATTTGAGTAATCCTGGCAGGATGACGGTGATCAGACCCAGGGAAGTGACAGTGAGGGGATTGAAAAGTAGTGAGAGTCTGGATATATTTTGAAGGTGGAGCTGACAGGATTTGCCCCGGATTGGATATGGGTATGAGAGAAAGAGAAAAGTCAATAATGACTCCCAGATTCTTTGTTCTGATCAACTAGATAGGTAGATTTGCTACTAACAGAGGTAGGAAGACAGAAGAGCAGCCTTTGGAGGGGAGGTTCAGGAGTCTGGACACGTTAAAGTGAAGATATCTTCACTTAGATGTTTACTAGGTATCAAGTAGGCAGTTTTTTAATCTGAATTTGAGACCTAAAGAAGGAGTGTTGTCTGCCTCGATGGTATTGAGAACTGTGAGACTGAATGAGATCACTAAAATAAAAAAGAAGTATAGATAATGAAGAGAACACATCCAAGATCTGAGCTCTGGAGTATCCCAATAATAAGAGGACATAGAAACAGAGAGTTAGAAGAAAATTAGTGTGGACATGAAAGCCAAGTGAAGAAAGGAAGAGTTAATCACTTTTGTAAAATTCTGCTGATAGAATTAATGAGATGAAACTGAACCTTCACCAGTGCATATGGCCACGTGGAGGTCTTAGTGGTCTTAGAAACAGCGCTTTCAGTATGCTAGTTTGGGCCAAAGCATGAGTGGAGTCAGTTTAAGAGAAAATGGCAAGAATATGAATATGGACCTTTGCATTTTAAATGATGGTGTCATTTAGAAGGTTCTTATGTCAGACAATGAAGGATAAAACCCGTGCAGATAGCTCTTCTCTGGACAATTTTGGTCCACCTATCACTTAAAAGCACACTTTGGGCTCTCTTTCTATCTGGTTATTGTGTGTGACCTCCAGTGCTGACTAGCAATTTTGTTCTTGGAGGAATTCCTACTTTCCCCAACCTGTGGAGATTACTTTCACTTTTCAGTAGCCGTCCTTCCTTGCTCAAACAGAAGAAATGCCCATTTATGCTATGTAGAAAAGTATATGCCAAATAAAAGATCTAGAATCTCCGTATATGTCTACATTAGTGTTATTTGTCTGGCCTCCTTTTGTGAGTAGAATTCTCTTCAGAACTTGAATGTCCTTAGCAAATGATAAATTAATACCAAATATTTTCCACTAAAGAGAGAAAATTTGGTGCATGTATGTGTCCACAAGTTTATGTGTAAGAGAGAAGGACATCTTTCACATGTGAGTGAAAAAGAAAAGACAAAAAGAAAAAGACTGAAAGAGATTGTGAGAGAAAGAAAAAGACTGGTTGAAAATTGATTCTCAAATGTTTCTTTTGTGTGTGTGTCTGTGTTTATGTTTGTTTATTTTGAAGTAATATCAAGCTCACTGAAAAGGTATAAGTCCAACACAAAGAACTTTTCTTTCCCGGGAGTAAGTTTACACCATGCTGACACATCACCCCCAAACACTTACGTGTGTGATCCCATGAACAAGAACCTTCTCCTGCATTGCTACAATACCACTTTCAAAGTCAGGAAATTAACACGGATGCATTACTACCATTTAATCCACAGATCCTATTCATGTTTCACCAATTGTCTCGAAAAAGTCCTTTAAAACCAAAAGATACACTCTAGGACCATGTGTTGCATTTAGATGCCATGACTCTTGAAACTTTCCATCTGGAACAGATCCTTAGCATTTTCTTGATTTTTGTGACCTAGACACTGGTCAGCTATTTTGTAGACTGTTCCTCGACTTGATTATGTTTGATGTTTAGTATCAGATTCAGATTATGCAATTTTGGCATGAATATCGCAGAAGGCATGCTAGGTTTTTTGTACCGTATTATAAGATAATGGATGGCCCACTCCTTCACTTTATCTCTTTACTGGTGATGTAACTTTGATCACGTGGTTAAAGTTCAGTTTGTCAGGTTCCTCCAGTGTAAAGTTACTTATTTTCTCTTCATAATTTAATCACTATTTGTGTGGTGATAATTTGAAACTATGCAAATATCTCATTCCTTATCAAACTTTCTCTCTCCCTAGTTTTAGCGAGTCTCTTAACCAAATTATTACAATGATGGTTGACAAATGGTGATTTTCTAATTCTTTCATTCATTCTGTGTTTATTAGTTGCAGTCTACTAAAAAAACCAAACAAACAACTTCTCCCCATTTATTTATTCATTTTTATCAGTATAGATTCTGATTGTATTCAATGAGTTATAATTTGCTAATATTATTGCTTATTTTCATGCTCATTTTATCCCAGATTTGTCCAGTGGGAGCCCATTCATGCGACTTTGTTTTTTTTTGGCATGTCTCTTTCATTTATTGAGCATTTTCTTACTTTCCGGCACAAGAAGGCTAATCTTGCACTTTCCTGCCCTCACCTTGGAATTAGCTGTTTTTCCAAGCATCCTTGCTTCCTTTTATGAAGGATGGTATTCAGAAACCAAGATCTGGGTGTTAGATGTGTTTATTGCTACTGGAGCATCCATGCTCTTAGGTTCTCCCAGTGGACAGTGCTAGGGAATATATGCATAGATAGTCTATACCTATTTGTATTTTTATATCTATCAATGAATATTGAACACCATGAGTTTACACTGATACTCCAATTCTAATCTAACATCATGTAGTTCATTTTAGTATTCTCCCTTTCCATATGGAAATCCTCTGGATAGTCAGAAACCTGCCTTTCTTTATCTTAGGTATATATGCTAATCTGATCTCCCTTCTGCGTGAAAATTCCCAATTCCAGGCCTAAGCTCCTGCTGCTCCCTAAGCAGATACCTTCCTAACCTTGCTCAGGTTTCAGCTATGCTCCAAGCTGGCCATCACCACCTCTCCCTCCACATGTTCAACCTCCTAACCCTATTTGGGCTCTAACACCACAATACCATGCATCACGCTGAGTCAATATGGTCCTATCATCTCCTTATTGACCCCTGCCTCCCTAGAAAGGAAGGAGGGAGGCAAGGAGAGAAAGACGATTTTCTTTATATGTAGAATATATTTCATAAGTTTTTAATAAACTGTTAATATCAATAACTCTCAGTGTTCTCCTTTAATCTATGAGGATGGCAAATTTAGGAAGCATATGCAATCTTGTCAAATTGTATGATTACATTTACTGAATTTACTATGAAAAAGGTAATCTAATACAGATACATTTATTCATTCCCAGCTTTAAAGTCTTTTTTCAACTAACTTCATGAAATACTTGTGTTTTCATCTTTATGAGAGAATAAACACTTTGTTTTTTACTCTATCTCATCAGTCTAGGGTTTCATTCAGTTTTCTGATACTTTTGCATAGTTGGGCTGTTGGAAAGCCATAGAAGTTTTTATATAAAGAGTATTATCTGAGGCGATGGTAACACTTCCCTCAATTTCAATAATTGTGGAAAAAGTGCCACTGCTCCCCCCAATTCAGTCAAAGAAGATTAATATCTTTGTCCCTTGATAAGTCAAAAGGAAGACCTGGGGATCAGTGGTATTTTGAGTATGAACAATTATTCTTTATAATCCCCTCTTTCTTGTTCTTCCCACACATAGGTAATCTATTTGGCTTTTTTAATTCTAGCGTATGTTAATTCCACATATAATACAAAAATGAGCCATTTAACTTACCAGATAATTTCTTTAAGATGGGATATAATTTTAAACATTTTTAACTGAATTTATAATTTTGTTTTATTTATGCTGTTATATAAAGTAGAAATATAATATACATTATATGTTTTATATGCAAATATATATGAATATGCTGCTTGATGAAAACAAACATGAAAAATATGTGAAGAAATATTTTAAGTTATGATTTTAAAAGAGTGAGAGAGTTTGGGAGAAACTAGAAGAAGCCGGAGAAGGGTGGAGGTGAGGACAGTGCTGGGTAAGTGTACAGAGGAGGAGCAGTACAAGGAGAAAGAGAAGTGGATGCAAGTGGTCAGGGCTGGAGGGAGAAAGCCAGATTAGGGCAGAAGCAGGGCTCTCGGGGAAGAGAGACTCTTAAGAAGCTGCAGTTAGTGAACAGTGTAGACTGCCATATGGTGACTTGTTGCTTTGGAAATTAGGTGATGGTTGGAGGCCAATGAGAATGCAAATTCAGTTGAATAGTATGGAGAAAAGCCCAATTCTAGGCGATGAGATCAAAGTGGGAAAAATAAAGATTAAAGCTGGTCCAGGTACTCTACAAGTTTCAGGTGACAGTTCAAACGCCACTTCCTTCAGGCAGCCTCACGTGAGCCCGCTGCCGGCAGCTGCTTCCTTAGCACCTGGCACTCTTCCTACACTCTCACCTACTAGACCTTTATTATATTTATTATTTGATTCTGATTTCCCTGTAAGTTTAGAGCAAGGACCACATCTTTACTCATCAAGCACCTGGCACAGTTCTTGGCATACAGCAGGTGCTCAGTAAATGAATTTTAGCATGAAAGCAATAGGTGATGAGAGAGCACCATTCAACTACAATGGAATGACCCAGAAAAAGACTTGGTTCACTTTCTCTGCTAAGATCCTCAAAATAAGCTAAAAAGGGAATGAACTGAAAAAAATTTCCAAATCAAGCAATAAAATTAAACACATAAAAACTGAGACACTAATGCCCAACTGTTCAGGTTATAGTAAATGTTAAAATAGAGTAGTATAGAGAAACGACCAATACTGAGCACTGAGAAATAAGATACCATTGGTTTAAATTCAATCTACACTTACTAGGCCTCTGATCTTGTGGTGTAATTTCTGTAAACCCCAGTTTCCTCATCTTGAAAATGAAGATTATAACAATCCAATGACAAGGTTCTCATTAGGTTTAGGCATATGCAAAACTTTCAGACATAGGAAAAGCTCAGCAAGCACTAAATATTATCCCTGCCTCAATTTTCGATTCTCTGTTTTTGATTTGGTTTAAAATGATTGAATTCAATAAAATTTTTTAAAAACCTTCCAAATGATACTGATAGCTAGTACACAAAAGTTTTCATGTTTTGGCCGTCTTAGTAAGAGTTGTGAGCTTCTAGAGGAAAAGAACACTGTCTTGTCCTCCAGCTTATCTCCTGTGTCTGGGACACAACTATGCACTATATCTGGAATTTTGTCACTAAATAGACAATACATTTATGAAAATATTCATCTTTTCTTTACTTCTTGTCTCTCTTTTGTAAGTGTATTTTCACATGTAGAAAAATTAAACCAGAATGCGAAAGAGTGTAGTGCCTGGTGAAAAACTGAGGTAAGTGGGAAATTACAAGTTTGAAGGACTTGAAAGCAAAGTGCTGAAATAAGCCAGTTATGAGGCGATTGGTAAATCTGCACTCTTGACATTGCTTGCCAACTCCAGATATGATTTTCTAGATAATCATAGTGCAATTACCCTATCTACCATCTAACCCTCACAGTCTCTGGTAATTATTGTAGACGGCTCAGGTGTCATTTTTAAAAATTGAAAAACAAATTGATTTTATTTTTCTGCACTGCCACCACCAAAAACCAGTCTGCCCGCCTTTCATTAGTAAGAACTGTGTATATAATTTACATATAAAGCTATCATAGACTTATCCTTCTAGACAGTATGCCTGAGGATAATGTGGAAATTATGCTCTTTTGTGTAACTGGGAAGGTCTCCAAGATGAGTGCTATTTCTTGGAACAGCAGAATTCTTTTCTCACATGAGCCACATGACAGAGGAGTGTTACACAGCTCACCCATGGATGCTGGCAGCCAAGTGACACTCACACAGAGTATCGATTCTGTATTATGTAATTGGAAATCCCTGCAGTGTGATAACTTTTCAACGTGCACAACGATCTAAATTAGTGTCGCACTTCGACTCAGGGAGAACTGGAATGCCAATGATTTCATTTTTTTTTTTTCTTTTAGAGGAGAGAGACAATTTGTCTTAGAGAATATTGTCATGGATGTTTCTGTGTGTCTGTTTTGTGAAATGAAGATATGTTTCACGCTGTCCTTTGTGTTTTTCTGAGTAATCTTTCGAGATGTGTGAGTTTATACATTTCAGTGCTATTTGTGTGCGTGCATGTGTGTGTTTCTGCATTCATTCAGTTGCTATGAGGTACTAGTGCGCTGGCTGTTGTATACATCGCTTTTACACATAAAGCATGTTTACTTAGTGGCCAAAATATGGGAGATACTCTGCTTCTGGTAGCAGCTAATCTTCCGGTAGATTCCAAAGATAATGGAATCTGTTCTTTTAGATTATGGTTACTGGATCTGTTGCCTCTGAGCCTCTTCGTTTCCTGGCTGTGTTTGGCTTACTTTCTGCTTGTATTCAAAGGTAGTACTGCTCTTTGATCTAATTTCTCCTAAATGATTCCTCACCTATGGCATCTTCATAATAAAAATGTGTTTAAATGGAAATTGTTTCCTTTGGTTCATTTTCAGTCTTGTGTGTTTTGTAGTAATGGTAGACAGGAGCTGTCACCTGGAGGGGGATGATGCTGATCATTTAGAAATTGGTATTTGGTTGTTCCCTCCTTGAATTCAAATGTGTATAGAAACTCTTTACCCACCATTAAGCTTTACTTGGATTCTCTAGAACATTTCAAAAGGAAAATGTCTTTACAAGAAAAATGTGCCTGGCCAATGTAAGAAGAAAATGAATGTTTTATGGAAAACCAAGCTCTTCCTCTATTACTCGCAAATATCTGTAGCTCAACTGCCCTAATCAAGTTTCCACATTCTCTTTCTTGAACTCCAGCAACAGCTTCCTAACTGGTTTCTTCACAACTCCTCTGACCCCATCTAAACTGTTCTTCACACGCAGAATTCATATTGGATCATATCAACCTCTTCCTCCCCTCAAAACCAACCACATACCCAGGTTTAAAATTCTTCAATGGTTTCCCTTCGTTCTTAGAATAAGAAAACAAACTCTTATTGTGGCTTGCAGGGCTCAGCTCACCCTCCAGCCTCATCTCATTCGCTGCAGGCTTCTGAGCTCTGAGCTCCAACCTTGCTTGCCTTCCTTCAAGCTCTTAAAGGGGCCAAGTTCCCCCACCCACACATGGATCCTTGCGCTCAGAACACGGTGGCTCACACTTTTTATCCTGTCAACTCCACTCTTTCTTCTGATAGCAACCCAGTTACCACTATCTCAGGGGAGATTTCCCTCACCAACATAATTTGTTCATTTTTCTTTTAATATTATACTTCCATAGCACTGGGTCTTCTTTATAGCAGTTTTTACAGTTCCAATTTTTCATTCATTTTGTATAATGATTTTGATTAATATTTATCTTCCTTACAACATGAAGGCAGAGACTGTATTTATTTTTTGCTCAACTATGTATCCCACAACAAAATACAGTGTCTGGGATGTGATAGGGGTTCCAGGAATATATTTTTTTTAAAGATTTTATTTTTCCTTTTTCTCCCCAAAGCCCCTCAGTACATAGTTGTCTATTTTTCAGTTGTGGGTCCTTCTAGTTGTGCTATGTGGGATGTCGCCTCAGCATGGCTTGATGAGCTGTGTCATGTCCACATCCAGGATCCGAACCAGTGAAAACCTGGGCCACTGCACTGGAGCATGTGAACTTAATCACTCGGCCATGGGCTGGCCCTCCCCCTTTTTTTTTTAATGAAGAAAGGGAACCACATGGCAAGAATTTGGAATAAATCTTTACTAAGTCTCTTGTGATTGTGTAAATCAAGAAGATACAGCCATTAAGCTATTAAAATAATTTAGAGCTTTTGTGGTGAGATGATTTTGGTTATCAAGTTCACCAGCTGCATTTGAAAGCAAGGATTGCTCAGATTTCATCTGAATAGACTCTACAGGGCAAGTGAAAGAAGATGAATATGGGTTGGATTCTAATCTCCTTGGTATTTATGAACAGCGTTTGAGAAGCGGTCAGCATGTCTGAAATGCCCATGTGATGAAATATATAATCGTATTGTAACAGCAAATACTGAGTTCTTACTATGTGCTAGACAGTGTGCTAATCTCTGAACTTGTAGCTCATTTATATTCACGAGTCTTTTGAGGCGTTGGTGCCTCCATTGTCTGCTTTTCGTAAGTGAAGAAACTGAAACATGTTAATTAATCGATCCGAGGTCACAGTTAGTAGGTGAATCTGAGAGGTTTGTCGGATTCTAGAACCCAGCTCCTATATTGCCTTATTAAAAATAGCATTATTCATACTTTTGTGTTTTGTCTTCCAAGTAGGAGATGAACATTTCACGTTTTGCCTAAGTAGGAGTAGGAAATGAACACTTTAAGAATAAGTGAAGAGTTTTTGCTCTCCCTAAATATAAATATCATCTGTATTATATTTTAAAAACATGATGAAATAAAATTAAAATGATAACCTATCTTATTGTTTCTACTTACTTTTAAAATTTTTTGGATTATTCGAATCTGTAGGCTAGAATCTTAATACTGTTCTTGGCATTAAAGTTCAGATATTATTAATAACATGATACCTTACGTTTGTATATCATTTTACAGTGTATTAGGTACTTTTTTAATGTGTCCAATTTAATACTTCCAATACCCCGTAAGATAGGAATTACGATCTACCTTTTACAGATAGGAAGCAAGGATTAGAGCAGTCCAGCATGCAGTGGGTGGCTAGGTCGGGGCAGACCCCAGATCTTCTGACCCTGAAACCAGCACATGGACTTTGCTGTGACAGTGCCTCCCAATTACCCCAAAATTGCAGGGCAATTAGCTTCTGGGGTACATATCTCCACAGACAGGATCTGAGTGCTATCCAACGAATGCCGAAATATTTTGTTGCACTGTGCTCTGTTTTGTTTGATCTCTACCGTGAAATTTAAGTAAAATTCATTAAACACGGTTTGTTGTATGGAAAAGAAAAAAGCTAAAGTTTTTTTGGGGGGGGGGTTAAAGAAGTTCCCCTGTCAAGCTATACACACGCGTATATGTTTACTTTATATATACTTTATACATATGCGTTAGTAATTATTTTATAAGACTGCTAAAGAAGTGTGATTAGCAACATTTTCTTCACAGCTCATTAGTATCATAATTTCTAGTAAAAAATGGTCTCAGACTGAGCTTAAGGCTGATATTTTCTTATTAGCTGCTGCGAATAACAATAAATGTGAAACATTTAAATAGATGGTAAAACAATTAAAATGGCATTTTTATGATAGGTCATATTATTAAGGCACAAATGATGGCGTTTTTAATGCAGTAATTATTGTCTTTAATTTTTTGAGAGTCTATTTTCTACAAGCTTTCTTTTTAATCTTGCTCTGTTTACTCCAAACCATTAAAACTTTCTTCAGTGTAGCGTTAGCACAGGAAAGGAATGAGAACAGGGTGGGCCGCCGGGCCTCAGGACCTCCACGGTTTTACGTTGCAGACCTCAGAGCCAGTGTGCTTTCACGTTCGACAGCGTTTATCAAACAGCAGTGGAAACAAAATCAGAAAAGACTTCTACAAGGTTGCAGTTTCTTTTCTTATTCGAATATCCCAAAGTATAGTATGATTTAGGTTTCCCATCAAGTTTTGACTCTTTTCCGTAGTAGGTTATGTTGCTACACTGCCACATTGCCTCCGATCGTAGCTAGGAAGATGGGAATTTTATGGGCAGGTAGAAGTAGGATAAAGAAACAATTCAATATTTTTTCACTTGACCATCCTTAGATTTAAACTGATAGTCAGCCAGGAGTTGTAGCCGTAGTTACAGTTGGTTATCTAAAATCAAAATTACAGAACACAGTGTTCTTAAGTTCTGAGCTGAAAGCTCAAATGTTGTAATCAATGTTTGCTTCATTTTGCAAAATACAGTGGTTCTGTTGTTTTTTTTTTTTTTAACAGTTTTGACCTTTATAAGGAAATCTCAGTAGAGCCCCAGATGACAGCATGTTGTTGGACTCCTCCCTCAGTGTAGCAGTGAACTTCAAGTATTATAGGTCTCACTTCTCAAAAATGTGGAAAGCCCTTTGCCATTTGGAGGAGAAAACCCAGACACTGAGAAGACACTTGACATGTAATAGCAGTGAGCATGAGCTTAGAAGACTTGGGATAGAGTCCTAGTCCTGCCACCTACTAGAGTTGAAATAAGTTCTCTACTCCGTAAAGTGACAGGAAGATATGGCTAATGATCTCTGCCTTACCTGAGTCCCAGAGTTATGATGTAGCCATGGGGTTATGTGAGTGATAGTTCTAACTTTGGTGCCTTTTTGCTCTTAAGGCTCACTCGGCATCATTGCTAAGAATATACTTGGTCCAGCTCACACGCTCTACCAACTCCACAGAGGGATCAAGACTCTTTTCTTTCCTTTTTTAAGATTGACATAATTTTTGAGTGGATAATACATTCAAATATCAGAAACTATACAAATACATGTGAATAGTCTTCCTTGCTTCTCTGCTCACATGCTCAACTTACACATGTCCTTTCCCATCGGGGCCACAAACAAGGTAACCCTGTTATGGGTTTCTTGTGTATATTAACAGAGATACTTTTAAATAGCTGTAACCCAATTTAAATATATATTATTTACCTTTCTTAAAAAAACACACGGGTGTCTTTAACATACATAATATGGCACCTTGATCATTTTTACTTAATAACTTAAGCTTTGTTTTCAGACAATACTTGCCCATGTGATTGTGTGTACGAGATTATCCCTTTGAAAGACTGGTTCTCAGGATATATTTCTGTAACTTTCTATATTTTCCTCAGTGTGCTGGGGAAAGCAAAGTAACTGGTTCTTCCAGAAGTTGAGCAAAAAAAGTCAAAAAAGATAGATTGTTGTTATATTTATGTTGTAAGGGTGGGTCCTCCCAGTACATGCTGTAAAAAACTCTTGGGCATCCTGTTAAATGTCCTTCCTGTTTTCTAAAGAAAATGATGTGCGTGACTACTTTTATCTCTTTCGACTCATCACAATTTTGGTGTGGTGATCTGACATTTGAAGAAAATCACAAAGATCTAATCTAATTTGCCTTTAAGATATATGTAAGAAAAGTCCTGGGCAAAACTGGTGTTCATCAAAAAACTTAAATACCTAGGCATTGCCTGCCTTTCTCTGTTCTCTTTAAGTATGTGTTTTTTGGGGAAGAAATCATCAGGTTTTTTTCTGGGTTGGTCCTAATGTATCCAACACATTAGCACATGTTTTCAGCAAAGTTTAACATAGTTTCCTGGGTTTTGGGGGGCTTTTCTGTGGGGTTTTTTGTGAGGAAGATTGGCCCTGAGCTAACATCTGTGCCAGTCTTCCTCTATTTTATGTGGGGTGCTGCCACAGCATGGCTGATGAACAGTGCTAAGTCAGCACCTGGGATTCAAACCTGCAAACCTGTGCCACTGAAGCTGGGTTCCAGAACTTTACCACTACCCCATTGGGCCAGCATAGTCTCCTTTCACTAAGAACAGATAACGAAAGTTGAAACACAATTTATAAAATTCAGAATTTATAATCCTAAGATTAAGAGTATATTATATATAGAATCATTTAATATTTCTTAAATATTTATCCATTAAAAAAACACATAGTGGTCATGAATAGTGTTTCAGATGGTTTTTAGTTATGTAAATTATTTCTCTCCTGACTGTGTAATTACATGATGGACAGGTTTCCAGAGTATCATATACTTAATGTGAGTTTCCAAAAATGCTTTAATCATATAATTGCTAGTTTATCAAGTAGAAAATATAGGTCTGAGAACACTATCATTATGTCATTATTTTCCACAAAAGACTGCGAAGCACACTAAGGAGGCCATTATGAAGCAAATAACAGTTTTCTATGGTGGCTAAATTTGCAAGGATTAAAAAAAAAAAGCATAACAAAGAAAATGCCTAAAAGTAAAGAGTTTAAATTCTAGGCAGGCAATTTATCTTGTCTCTGTGAAAAATCAGTCCACACAAAGGAAATGCACAGATAAGACTATAACAGTGAACTAGTGTATTATCTAACTCAATGAGTGACACTAATATTTCATAGTTGATTCACGAAATTCCATGTAGAACGCCTGAAAGGAGATGAAATAAACCTGAGACTTACCATTTACGTTAGAATCTAGTTGCACTGTTCTTGTGCATGTTATTATTGAGTGTCCCATGTCCAAGTGTGGTTGCAATAGATAAAGATTTATAGTCACTTGGTCTACAGCCAGTGGGAACCCGGACATGTAATCTTGAATGGCTGCGTGGTTAAATTCAAATCTAGTATTACAGAACTCAAAAACTAAAAAAAATTTTTTTGACTCAGCGGGTATCCTGGGTCAGAAAATCTATTTGTTTTCCACAAAGTCTAATAAAGTCTGAGGTAAAACTGCTCCATCTGTGGGTCTAGTGTGAGAAGACAAGACTCCTAAGTCTCTCTTTCGGTCAAGATGTTTGTCACACACATACACACAATATATGTATACATATACAGACATATATACTTTTCCCTACTCCCCCATTTAAAGTGGTTACAGCTACAGTTCTGAGCAGGAGGAGGAAAGCCAAAGTCAGAAGTTAGATTTATAGATAGATGGGAAGGGTTGAGGTATTTCTATGCTATGGCCTCAAGTTTAGATAATTATTAATTCTGTTACTGCTTATTCTACTATTGAATCTACTTCATGATCAACATATCCAAATGGTTTTTATTTTCACGGAATAAAAGTATTTTTTCGCCTGTAAAGTAGTGATTTAAGAAAAAAAATTAGGTTGTTAAATCACCATTGAATTTTGCTGTTTAAGCTTTTGATTTCCCTTCTCTTGTTAAAAAGAAATGAAAACAAATATTCTAAGAAAAAGATGTTTGAAAGATTTTAGTTTGCTGAAATGATTGAAAATTGATTCATTTCTGATTATTCAGGTCTCTCAAGAAAACCTGAGACTTGATGGAGGTCTGCTGGTTGGTACGCTGGGAGGAGTATAGAGCAGCGCTTAAGAGTCTGGGTTAATGGGTCAGAACGCGTGGGTTTGAATCCTGGCTCTGCCACTTACCTCTCTGTGACTTTGACCAACTTATGTAGCCTCTCTGTACTTCAATTTCCCCACTTGTAAGATGGAGATGGTAACATTAAGTACCTCACTGAAGATAAAAGGCAATTATGCATGCAAAGTGCTTAGAACTCAGGAGGGCATGTGGTCCACACTCATTAAATGTTAGTTCTTGGTTTACTTCCCAATAATCCTGTCTGTTCTCTGGGTCTGTGGCTCTCTCTTCTTCCTCCTCTTCCTTCTTCACAAGTTTATGATTGCTTCTTGCATCAAAATAGTTGATACTTAAAATATAACTAGACTTTGTTTAAAATTTGTCTCTGCCACTTAATAGCTGGGCAATCTTGATAAAGTTCCTTAATTCCTGAGCCTAATTTTTCTTATCTGTAAGAAACTGTTTTCTTGTGAGAATCAAGTGACATGTTAAATGTGAAAATACTTTAAAAGCTGAAAATTATTGGAGCGTATAGCTTGAAATGTGAACTATACAAAGGGAAAGATCATGTCCTTGTTTATTCCTTTCTTTGAGCAGAGTTTTTCCATTTGAATAGATCTTTATTTTGGAAACCTGGAGAGCACAGAAAAGAAGAAAAACTTCATATTTCTTTCACTCAAAGATAAATATTGTTAACATTTTGATGTAATTATATTTATTTTCCATGTATTTTATTATGTTATTCAAGTTATGCTGTAGAAACGTAATTTGGTATTGATCATGTCTTAACTTAATTTTTGCGTATTGCTGGCATACTAACATCAAAATATAATTAAGCCATTATTCTTTAAGTCACTATTGTCAGTCTCTCTTTCATTATATATTATATACACATGCATTATAGGTACAATGCATTTTTTTCCTGCTTGACGTGTGTTTTGTGTGTCTTGCAGCGTGTAATATATGCAAAGCCTTTATTTTGCACTTTTAGATGGTGAAGAGTTTCACTCTAGATGCTAAAAACTATCATAAGAACAGCCATCTTTAGCTTTACTTCTGTCACCCAATCAGGTACCTTTTACTCAGTTGCATTATAAATAATTAAAATGTTCTGCCTTCAGGTATATTTGTCCTTGTGCCTTAATTGTAGCAAAATTGGAGGGAAAAATAGTTATGAAAATTTGAGGTTGAGGGAGGGAAGTTGACAAAACTCTCAGCTTTGAGAATGCCGAAATCTGAAACCCGCATGAGCAAACATAACGTGAAACCAATAGTCAATGAAGCTAATTTGTAGATTGATATTGATTTTGAATCGGTAGATGATCAAAATGGGTGTAAATACACATACATTGAAATAATTTTAAGTTAGTTCAATCATAGTTCATTACAGCATTTAGGGTTATTTAAGGGAAATTTTTTTTAAACGTAAATTGTTTGTGTAATTTTTGCCAACCACTTCACTCCATTACTAATTAACCATATAACACTATATGAGAACTTAGATTTATCAGACGTCATTTATGTTTTCAATATCCATATTGAAGAACCACAAAGGATAAATGTATGGACTGGTAAAATTAAATAGAAGAGTCTAAGAAAATAATTTTTTTCACTGATCATAAAGGATTATAAGCTATCCTACAGCCAAAAAAAAAAACCTAAGTAATTGGATAAAGCAAGTGTGAATCTTGTTAATAATGAACAATAGTTTGCATTATGAACAAACCAATATAGAGAGAGCCCTAAATGAGATGAGATAAACATCTTTTAAGATTCTGCAACTTTCTCATTACCCATTTCAATGGCAGTCTTAAAATATTCTCTCACTCTCTCCCCCCTCACATCTCTGGCATGCTAGCACAAAAAGCCTGTACATATGTTGGAGAAGACATTTTGTCGGTGGTTGGGAACTGGTTTTACAAAAGAAAGGAATGACTACAGAGAAACAGTTATTTTACCTCATAGATAAAGCTCCACCACTAGCGTCCATTGTGGATTAGCGATGGTGATGAAAGTTGCTTTGTTGACTCTTTTAGTTAGTATAAGAGTAAAGAAGGCAGAGTGAAATATGCAAATTTATATATGAAGCAGCCTTTTCTGGCCAGTGAAATCTCAGAGAGAAGAAGAAGCTGCAGGCTCTGAGAGTGAGCAGAGAATGGCCGGCAAGTTTGATATAAACAAGGGTAAGGCAGTCTTTATGGAAAATAATCAGAACTCTATTACAGAACTAATGGACATCTTGTAGGCGACCTTTTTTTTTGGTCAATGTCAGCCCAACATTCATTCATGACCAAGTAAGATATCATGGAAATTATTAGAAAAGCTCTTTGAAACCAACCAAAGTATCATTATAAAGTTATTTTGAAAATGGAGTTTTGAAACCTATATTGTTAGCTATTGTTTTGGATGCTCCCTTACCAAGAAAGGCATTAAATTGCTGAGAATGAGGGGTCATCCACAGCTCCAAGCAGGAAGCTCGAATCCGCATAAAGATGTTAACAAAAGTTTGGAGCTGAGGTGGTCCAAATTGAAATTATAAATACATTGCTGAAATGTTTAGACAAATTTAAAATGATAGAGATTCTAGTTAGACTCTTTAAGGACTCTGGGACAACAAAACCTTTCTGTACAATGGATATAGGCGCTGTATTAGAGTTTGAACATGTTACGTAAACTAAGTTAAATGCTCCATTTTTTGTAAAATGAAAATAATGATAGTGCCTATCCCATAGGGTGAAGATTTAATAAAACAATATATGTAAAGCTGCGGTTAGTGGCTTGTATTTAACACAGTGCTTAGCACATAGTAAGTACTTTATAGAATTGTAGCGGCCATTATTATTATTACATTCTTCTATGTAGTGTAGCCCTGTACGCTTGTCTGAGACAGGTGCCTGAGCTAATAGGCTAGACGACTGGTTTAATAAACCATTTCTTAGGTACAATCTTGTATGAATCAGGGTAGGTTAACTGCCGTAATGAATTACTCTCAAATCTCAGTGGCTTTAATACAGCAAAGGTTTGTTGCTCAAGTTACAGCCCAACGTGGACTGGCAGGGTCTGAATGGGGGCAGGAGCTCTATTTCATGTCGTTCTTTCAGGACGTGATTCCTTTTGTCTAGCGGCTCCACCGTGCCGGAGGGCTTTGGAGTCCTCTCCTGGATCCTTGGCATTGAACCAGCTGATGAAGAGAGAAAAATGGGAGGTTTTCTGGGCCAGCCCTAGAGGCTCTGTATGTTACTTCTGCCCACAGTTCATCGTCCAAAATACGTGATGTGCTCTGGAGGCTGCATTGGAGGCTGGGAAATGTAGACTAGCTGCGACCCCAGAGGCAAAGGAAACGTCTGCCACAGACCTCTTCCTGAGCTTTTATCTGCATGTCAACCAGGAAAGAAAGTGGAAATAAATTCCTGCACCATGCTCAGAATATGAAGAAAAGGGTTAATAGACTAAATTGGGACATCATTATTTCTAATCACTAATCCTTGCTATCAATAATCACAACAGTTAACGAACTTCTCAATTTACAAAATGCAGTCATAGCCCTTAGATAGGTTGTGGGCATAGTGACAAGAGCCTGGTCTTCGAGATGAGGCAGGCTTGGATCGAACTTGTGGCTTCCACCTTACTACCTGTGTCAGCTGAGGCTGGTTAGTTACCTCTCTGCCTTCATTTTCCATCTGAAAAGTGAAATAAAGAATCATTTCCTTGAGAATTATCAAGATTAAATGAATTATAATAGGCAAAGCATCTAGCTTAGTAGCTGCTCCAGCTACTCTTTTTTTTAAAATAATGATTCTCATTCTACTGGCGTATTTGACACTTTTGAGAGATATTAGCCCCAGGAAACATCAGAAGTATTTCAGTTAACGTGGTATAAAAGAATTTCAAAGGCAAGCACCTAAAATATGTATAGAAATACATCTAACAGTGACTTACTTGAAAAAAATTACGAGGCAAATCCAAACTAAAGAAAAGAACATCCTCAAAAATTTCAAATATTTACCCGTCATTTTTAATTCTGTGTCCCACACTCCTTCCAGCCTATAAGTTAAGCTGTGTCTCCCCACTTAGACATATTTTCCATCTCTTGGGAATGAAATGCATAGCGTGATTCTTTGTGGTTCAACTGCAAGTGAAACAGAACAGAGTTCTAAGATGTCAGAACTGACTAACGGGAAACGCCAAGCCTTGGCCAGTGACTCAACAAGAATGTGTAGCTCACAGCTTTTCAAGGACTACCATTTGGTACTGCAGTGGAAATTACATCATTTCTGGAGAGACAGTATCCTTAAGGCCCCACGACTCTTACTTAGTCTGGCTGGTAAGAGTTCTTGTAGGAATCACAGTTGTAAACATGTGCTTAATTTATTTTACACCCTGTTTCACACTTTTTTTCTGCAAGCATTTTAAGTTATATTCACACCTATTAGTGAACTAGTGCCTGCGTATCTTCTCATGCTTGCCCTTGTATTTATTTCGCATACATTTTTCTCACCCCTTCTAACTTGGCTTCACACCTTTTTAATACTACAGCTTATTAGTTTTACTTCCTTTATACTCTGCCTATATGACTCTTTGCTTATGCCCAGTGAAACAGCCTGCTCTCCCAAAAAACAAAGAGAAAACAATAATACTTTTATTTGAAATCATTGCTAGATATACCATACTGTTGAGGAAAGTAAAGATAAGAAAAAGGAGCTCACTTCTGGCAAGATTTCAGCTTTAAAGGGAACAAACCCAGGCGTCAGTTCATCCAATAAAAGTTTCAAATTGTCAAATTTACATTTTAAATCTTTTTTGTCTATCACAGAAAATGGAGGCCTAATTATCAAACCCATAGATACGTACACCCAAGTTGGCACATGCCTATCAAAACTTACCTGATTTTTTCAAGCTGATCCTAGTCCTTTAAAATTTTGTTCTTGAATAAAAAGTTATTTCTTTCAGTCTCCTTTATCTGAATACTGTGTTTCATTAGTCTATGCACCTTTATCTGGCAGAAGCAAGTTTATCCAGCCCAAATATAAAATTAAACTGATGTACTTTGAAAATGAGTTAAAGGGACTACAAAGAAAATATATGCTATGTTTCTAAACCAAATACCTAAAATATGAGTGTTAGGGCTATTTATTAAAGCTTTATCTTTATCAAACAAGCACAGGAAGATTCAACCTGTTTATATTTAAGTAACTAGGGTTACCACTAAAAATACTTAACAACCCATACAGCACAGGAAAAAACTAATCATTAAAGACGTGTGTTATTTCACTATATGCCATTCTGGTGTATATGATTAGATCTCTGTCAGCATCAGAAAGCAGCAATACACTTACCAGCAGGTTATTGTATTTCCATGTTATCAAGCCATAGCTTAATATTATTTTCAATAAAATGACATTTTATAAATAAAACCTTACTCTAATTTTTAATTGTAATCAATACAAGCTGCTTTAACAAAAATTATTGCCACATCTACTATTGGCTGAAATAATTAGTTGTAATTCTTCTAGAGTGGCTAATTGACAAGGCCATTATTGAAGTAGCTAATCATAATTTGAGATGCTACATAGATCTGTTGCAAGGATTTCCTTTTGGTGAGGAAGATTGTCCCTGAGCTAAGATCTGTGCCAGTCTTCCCCAGTTTTTGGATGTGGGATGCCACCACAGCTTGGCTTGATGAATGGTGTGTAGATCTGCCCCCAGGATCTGAACCTGTGAACCCTGGGCCACCAAAGTGGAGTGCATGAACTTAAGCACTATGCCACTGGGCTGGACCCATCAAGGATGTTTTCAAAGCATGAGAGGTAACTAAAATATACTGACTCAATATTCATTTATAATTATACCTACAAAACACTTTGATCCTCAAGACTTTATACATTCAGGTTATTACAAACATACAAATTGTTCAGAACTCAGATACCACAATTATGTATGTATGTATGTATCATTGGATTGAATATTATATTGTATATAATTTAGTAACCATATATTTATATAATGTATACTATATATGATTTATATATAATGTTATATTATTACATATGTTATATAAATGTAATAATAAACATATATTATATAATTATAATATATAATTATATAACTGTAATTAAACACAATGTGTATAGTTACATGGTTTTATATATCTAATCTGATTAACTATTATATATTACCTCAGTCTCTTAAAAGAGAGACAATAAGGAAGCAGTGTAGAATAACGAATGGAATCAACTCCAGATGTTTGCGATCTTAGATTGCCCCTTGCTAACTGTACAACTTGGGGTGCTTTACGTCATTTCCATAAATCTTAGTTTTTTCAACTTTAAATGGGGAAAAATAGCATCTTTTTAGAATTTTTGTGAGAATGAAATAAGGGAATGCATACAAAGTGCTTTATTGGGGTAGCTGGCAATCAGTAAGCATAAACTAAATGGTAGATAGAAGAAAAAAGGAGAGGGAGCGGCTGTTCATAGTAACAAGAAGCAGCTTTGTAAGCATTCACATACTACGTCGTCCCAGTTCTAGTGACCACATTGAACTACTTTATAGTATATAAACTGAGTTTCAAAAACAAAGCATGGCTTAAAAAATTCTACAACGAGAAAAAATAATTTGATGTTCTCAAACAAGTAGTGGGTAGGTTATTTCTTGAATAACTTGGTAGTGAAACTTACGAGAATGAAAATGACCAATATGAGGGGAGATTTGTGAACGCATCAATTTTAGTATGTGGTCTGTGATTACAGAATTCTTACAGAATACTTTGTGTGGTGGGAAAATGCTTATTTAAAGTGACTCTTCAATTTTAAAGAGTTCATATCAGGGTTAAGACCAGTGAATGTAACATGAGAAGGTTGATGTGCGAAACCCAAGTTTCAAAGTCACAAAGTCACAGTTCCCCAGACATTATTTGGTGAGACCCTTTCTCAGAATTCTCCATGTGGCTTGCCTCAGTTCTGCAGTCAGTACTCCTACCAGAAATGCTAATGGAGATTCTCTGAAACAACCATGACTGTGAAAAAAATTTCCGCTTGCTTTGCTTCTCAAACTTGGAAGTCCGTTAGCATTTCTGGTTTCACAACCAGATGTTTAAGGAAGGAAAATAGTTTTCAGGAATCTTAGCAAGTACTCCAAGCATAAAACAACACTTACTATTTCTGTTTTATTAAAGATTAATAGTTGTACAAAGAGAAAACAAATAAAAAGAAAAAGTTCTCTATCAGATTTCTCAAAAGAAGATTTTAATTTGGCAGGCTTAGGGAAGGGCAAGAAAAACAATGGATATAGCAATGTTCATATCTGTTGATTTTTATCATCATATTAAAGTTATGTAGGATATCTGGATTATCTAGATATCACGTTATCTAGATATGCTGTATTTACATGTCCAAGGAAGGCAAAACACTTTATATACATTTAAACCTCTATGTTTACATCTGAGTGCCAGTTTGATTTTTTAACATTGTTGTAAATAACATTTTGATATCCTTTTGTGTAAGTTTCTCAGAATGTTGGAGTAACCCAAGCCCTTACTTGCCCTACCCTTTGAGGGGGGCATTGTCAACTTTCTTGTGGATGGGAAATTAGAACACTGCTGAGGTTAGTGACATGTCTTACATTCGTAAAGGCAATGGTCTAACCATGGCAGATAGAAAAAAAGATATAGAAGGTAGAGCCCCAATCCTATAAAGTTTAAAAACATATTGATATAATGGGTAAACAAGACGGTAAACTTTACAATACTGAGTGGAGTGGAAGATCCTTTATATGAAAAGTTATGAATCTTGAGTTATTGAGGCAGGGCAGGAAACAAATTTTCTGTGGGAATCAAAAAAACAGGGGTAAAACAGCAAATCATTCTGTACTTACCTGGCATTTACTGGCATGCATCCATCAGTATAAATTTTGGCTTCATCCTTGAAAGATACTTCAACTAGATATAGAGTTCTGGGTTGGCAGATTGGTTTCCTTTTAACCCATTAAGGATGTTTCTCTGTGTTCTGGCCCTATTATTTCTGATGAGATGTCAGTAGTCATTTGAATTATTGCTAATTTGTATGAAAGAAATCACTTTTATTTGACTTCTGTCAACATTTCTCTCTTTCTATTTCACTTTTAATAACTTATTATGATGGATGTATTGAGATTTGGGGGATATTTATCTGTTTTTCGTTTGCTGAGCTTGAATCTGCAGATTTATGACTTTTTACCAAATTTGGGTAAATTTTGGCCATTTTTTCTTCCAATATTTTTTCTCTTACATTCTCTCTTTTATTTTTCTTGGACTTCAGTTACATTCATGTTATAACTTTTGATAATATCCCACAAATCTCTGAAACACTTTTTATTATTTCCAAGTGTTTTTCTCTGTTTTTCAGATTGGATTATTTATATTGATCTATCTTCAAGTTCATTGACTCTTCCGTCCTTTCAGTTCTGCTCTTAAGCTCATCCAGTAAATTTTAAAATTTCAGGTATTACATTTTCAAGTCTAGAATTTCCATTTGATTCTTTTATAGTTTCTATTTCTCTGCTGAGATTTTGTCTCTTTTTATTCATTGCACACGCATTTTCCTATATGTCCTATAATTATAATGGCTTCTTTAAAATCCTTGTTTGCTAGGCTGGTCCTGTGGCAGAGTGGTTAAGTTTGCACGCTCCTCTTCAGCGGCCCAAGGTTTCACTGGTTCAGATCCTGGGCTTGGACGTGGCACTGCTCATCAGCCCATGTTGAGGTGGCGTCCCACATAGTACAACCAGAAGGACCTAGAACTAGAATATACAACTATGTACTGGGGGACTCTTGGGGTAAAAGAAGAAAAAGAAAAGGAGGATAAGAAGAATATTGGCAACAGAAGTTAGCTTAGGTGCCAATCTTTAAAAAGCAAAGAAATCTTTGTTTGCTAATTTCAGTTTCTGTGTCATCTCGGGGTTGGCCTCAATAGAATACCTTTTCTCTTGAGAATGACTCATATTTTCCTGTTTTTTTGTATGTCAAGTAATTTTCAATTGTATCCTCATCATTATGAATGGTATATTTTAGAGACTCTGGCTTATGTTATTTATCTGAAGAATATGGAATTTTATAAAATTTTTCAGCAGGCACTTAGCTTGCTAGAACTTCTTATAAATTCTTTTTCTCCTGCAGTGGGCAGCAGCTCAAATTTAACTTCAGTTACTCCAGCCTTAGCTGAGCTGCTTGTAGTTGACCTGCACAAGCATAGTTAAGGGGCTAGTCTAAGATAAGGGCTTCCTGTCTCAATCCCTCCCTGCTTTTCAGTGGTTGTTGTTGTCCTGAAGTTTGTCCTCTGTTTTTTTGTTTTATTTTGTTTCGTTTTTTGCTGAGGAAGATTTGCCATGAGCTAACATCCACTGCCAATCTTCCTCTTTTCTCTTGAGGAAGATTTGCCCTGAGCTAAGACCTGTGCCAATCTCCCTCTATTTTGTATGTGAGTCACTGCCATAGCATGGCCACTGATGAGTGGTATAGTTCTGCACCTGGGAACTGAGCCTGGGCTGCTGAAGCAGAGCAGGCCAAACATAACCATTGGGCCACAGGGCTGGCCCCCTCTCCTCTGTTTTTTTAAGTCATAAGACTATGGCTTTCTATCTGAGTTCTAGCCACCCTATGTATATGCCCCATATAGCAGCCTGTACTTAGGTTAAAAAAAAAAAAAAAAGTGTTAAAAAAAAAGTAGGAAACACACATGCCATTCCCTTTATCTAAGTATTGCATCCCCTCCACCAGCATCCTGCTTTTGGTCATTCCCCAGTGGCTTCAGGTAGTTTTATTCAGATTTTTGTAGTTTTATCTACAGAGGCGTTTTTCTGAGAGGAGCTTTTTCGCCATGACCGGAAATAGAATGTTCAGAGTAATATGTATCCCGTATTTCTCAGACTATGCTAGTTAGGGGGTTAAAATAGAGTCATCTTAATAGTTATAAGGAAAAATTTCTAGCCACACACTTTTCCATGGTGGGAATTGTAGCCCTCCTCAATTTTCTCCCAAATTGTTTGGAAGTCCCCAATGGATATTTCATTATTTTTCATAAATAGTCTGCCATTTCTTTTCCCCTTCTCTGGCTTGCTATAACTCTTACTCTTTGTGAGAATTTTGGTCCAGTATAAGTTAGAGGAAACAGTCCCCACAAGAGACTACCTTCACTTCTGACACCAACTGCAAGTTCAGGAGGTTCCCTCAGATTTGGTAAGTCACTGGAAGGACACACAGAACTCACTGAAAACTGTTACACTCATGGTTACAGTTCATTATAGGGAACAGACACAGATTAAAATCAGGGAAAGAAAGAAGCACATAGGGCAGAATCTAGGAGAAGCACCCAACACAGAGCTTCTATTGTCCTCTCCCTGTGGAGTCAGGATGCCTTATTCTCCTGCCCTCAGTGTGTCAATATACATAGAGTATTGCCAGCCAGCCAGGGAAGCTCACCTGAGCCGTGGCATTCAGGGAGCTCCATTACATAGGCATGGTTGATTGCCCATGTAGTTGATCTCAGTCTCTAGTCTCCAACCCGTCTGGGCATGACCCAAAGCCCCTACCATAGACTGAATTGTTGGTCCTTCTAATATGGTCGGCCCACCCTAAATACTGTCAGGTGTGGCCCTTTCACACCCTAAATCACATTATTAGACCATCCAGAATGAACTGAGGCCCCAAGGTAAACAAAAACTCTCCTACCAGGAGAGATTGCCTCCCAGAACTGAGATTACCTACCCAAGGCCAGTCCTTCTCTTTGGGCAAGGCCAAATTCTTTACTACACATACACACTTGTTGTTATTGATGTCAGCTAAATGCATTAAGATGACTGTTGATACCTATCAATCTCTCAAGGATATTAAAGGCACTGGGTTCTTGTCACTGCAGAAACTACTGGTACTGATGGAGTTCAGACTTTATCTTCTTGAGATCCCATGGAGATTTCTGAGAAGCAGTTCTCTCTTTTCCTTTTTTATTTGGCAGGGAAAATTGTCCCTGAGCTAGCATCTGTGCCAGTCTTCCTCTATTCTGTATGTGGGACACTACCACAGCATGGCTTGATGAGTCGTGTATAGGTCTGCACCTGGGATCCAAACTTGGGAACCCTGGGCTGCTGAAGTGGAGCATGCGAACTTAACCACTACACCACTGGGCTGGCCCTCAGTTCTCTTTATTTTTTACCTGCTTTCTGATTATTAACCTCTTATGTGAATTCATGACTGCAGGGCAGAGGGCAATCCCCATGGCAGAAACTATGGTCCTTCCTCTCTGCCACATTTTGTTTCCTCTGCTGGAGATACTCTTCCTACTTCTTTTTTGCCTTGTTAACTCTTATTTGCCTTTCAAGATTCAGATCAGAGGTCATTTCCTGCAGGAAAGCATCCGTAACTGCCCCTTTGGGAGTGAGATGCCTCTCCTAGTGCTCTCAGTGCACTCAGCACGCCTCTAATCCCCACAAGAATATGAGATGATACATTGTAACCTTTCAGGTACTCCTCTAGGCTACCAACTTCTTAGGGCAGAAGTGGGTCTTATTGATCTTTGTATCTCTGGCACTTAGGTGACACATGACACAAAATAAGGGATCAGCAAATGATTGCTGAATGAATGCTATCCCAAGAAACTTCTCTCTTCTGAAACTGCCCTACTGTTCTTGAACAAAACCTTTACAGCTCTACTGTCTCTTCCCTTTGATTGTTACTGAGAGGCTTCTTCGTCCCTCAGGCTAGGAGGCTGCGTTCCTTCAGGTCCCTAGTTATGCCCACTCAGGCTGGAGTCCTGGAATGAGCACAGTTTAATCTCAACCTGGGACATGTTCATTGACCAGAACTTCTACCAACATGGCGCATCAGAAGATAAACGACTGCATGTGGCCTTTGTGGGGACACTTCATTCTGCTCTCAGAAGTGACCCGGCCCCTCTGATTCAAAGGTTGCAGAGGAGGGTCTAAAATATAGTTCTATGCATCTCATGATGGTATGATGTTCAAAATTATCGTGGTGTGAACATCCCTGTGTAAATCATGTTTGCTTATAGGTGAATAGAGAAATATAATAATCCCCGTATTATTTGGTTACCTTAGAATTCTGTTGTATTTGAAAATAAAGCAGGATGCATGTTTCTTCATTTCATTTACAATAAGAGTGGAAAAGCTTTTTTGAATAAAATTGTGTCCTTTCAAATCTAATATAGTACAAATAGTAGTAAAATAAATTTTACAGGTCCTGGCGATCACATAATTCCAGAGGTAGGAGAACATATGTCTCCAGGGTGTGGAAGGTCACTCAAGGAGCACTTTTAGGTGCTGATCTTGCACTTGCGCGAGGCTGAGAGTAAGCGCCTCCTTAAATTTTGTGTCCTGTGCACCTTGCCTGCCTGACCCTAGTCCTGGCCCTGAATACGCGCTGCTTCTATCACTTAGAAAGCGTGCAACCTTAGAAACGTAAGTTACTCTCTCTAAACCTCAGTGTCCTCACAAAGAGGTAATGACAACCTGAGAATTTTAATTGAATGTCAGTATGCAGGTTTGGGCAATATAAAAACAGCCAATGAACAAGTTTTAAAGAATGATAAACTTAAAGAATAATAAAGGGTACACTAACCTGAGATATTCATTTTAATTCTTTCGTTTTACTGAGGAGGAATTGCTCAGGAAGATGCAGTGACATATCCAAGGCCATTAATCTATTTTGGGCAGAACAAATGCTGGAGATACTATTCAGCATTCTTTCCACTCTACCCTACTTACTAGACAGCCCAGTGAACTAGGTTGGAGACTCTGGAAAGGCAGAGGAAACAAATGGATTCAGGAAAGTTTGTGGAGGAAGAATTGATTGGTGAGTGACTAGTCAAGTGATGGCTTGGAAGCCTAAAGGACGTCTACAATTTAGACCACTGATACCTAAGAGAGTAATGCCATCAACTGAAGTAAGCAATGGAAGTAGGTAGGAGAGATGGTGAGTTGCCAAAAGACTGGAATAGAAAAAAACATACTTAAGCTAGGATGTGAAGGATTTAGACAAGATGTGAGGCAGAATTTTTCGTGAAAGAAGCCTGCTAGGAGTTTGTAATCGGATATTTAGGCAAACTGAGAAAATCTTTTATGCTGGTCTTTGAAAAGAGGGTAATTTTCTGGGATGGCTTAAGCGTAGCATTGCTTGTAAGCAAGAAGCTGTATTCAATAATTTCCCCAAGTCCATCTGAGGCCAGTGATTCTTTGAAGTTCTTAGATTTAGTACACATGGCTTATAAAATGGATGTTGGATATGGTACATAAAAATATGAAAGATTCAAAATGACCTTTTTAAATAGGAGGGGAATCAGCTATGCTGTATCAAAGGGGTTACTGTGGTGTAACCTTTCCAGCTCCTGCAGACTGTAGTGCTTTTAAAGACCCAAGAATCTGAAACTTCATCCAGGCACTAACCGTATGTAGCCAGCATGTCTGCCAAGGCGGTTACAGAGAAGGAAGACAGCTTATCAAGAGGCAGCATCTGCACCAGAGAACCAGGAAGGCTCCCGAGCTGAGTTTTTATCAGCAAAAGAGGGAAGATGAGCCTGACCAAGTTGTTGTCTCAACAGTTTCCTGCTGAAGACAACTCTGTAAACTAAAGAAGTCACATTTAACATCTTTTTAGTTTTCTGGCTCAACTGGTAAATAGTTATGCTTTCATCATTGTTGGTTTTCTTCAAGCATAACCATGGACTCAAAAGAATTTTAAGAAAAAATGATTTTAAGGAAAATACTATAATCCAGGCTGTATTATTGTGAGAGAAATCAGAGTGACCAAAAATGATGTTTCAAAATCCTACTTTGAACTTGTCTTAGGCTGGGACCCAGAAAAAGCTACTTCTACTGTGGAAATATGCAAGTGTTGGTGATCTAGACCAAATAGATTTGCTACTTTCAATGGAGTAGTTTATTTACAGCATCTTGATGAGAGAGAATGTGGGGCCTACTAGTTCATTTAACTATAATGATGGATACTACTCACAAAGACAGAATGTGTTCAAAGCTAAGGTGTTTTCTGTATGGTGCATGGATTTTATTGCAATGACTATTCTAGAGCAGTCAGAAGGACATGGGACAGAAATTAGCATTACTAATTTAGGCAAACTAGAGAAAACTTGGTAGTAATTATTTCTGTAGACAAGTAGCAGTATGATCCCAGTAAAGCCTGTATTGAAATTGGCCCTTTGGGGATGGTGACTGCCCTCAATATCCGTCTATTTGGATAGAATGGAGAGGGTATACAGGGATGAAGTTCCGTGCACTGGATTTTGGAGCCTTAGAGGAAAGTGGTGCTGAAATGTTGAAGACATTATGGGGTGTATTCACAAGCCTAGTGTATGGGTAAGAGTCTACTTCTCCAGCTTTGAATGGACTGAAGAGGAATGCGGAAGCCTTTATGGTACCTGGAAGGTTTTGCAGCTTTGTGAGCAGTTGGAAGCAGAATTTTGGTCTACAGAGGTCTCTTAGCCAAATGGTGGCACACTGCAAATGAATTAGAGCTATTGTTGGTTTTCCTGGTAGCATTCATTAGGTCGTAGTCTTGTTCTATAGTCTACACCCATTTCTTGGAGAAATTTGGGATCAAACTCTTGATGAAAAGTTGTGCAACTTAATTTTTGTCACAACCATGTTTTTTAGGAGTCTTTTGAAAAAGAAATGTATTTATTATTTATTCCTTCATCATGTATTTTCAGCTGGATTCTAGAGTATAAATGGAGAACAATGAGAGATGAAGACAGAGTGACAGGGTAAATTATGATGGACCCTCATGTGATGACAATGAAGCTGGATTTTATTTGTAAGACATTAGGGAACAACTGGAGGATGAAGAGATGCATCCAGAGCAAAGGTGAGATAGTAGAGGTCTGTTGGCTCACAGCCTTCTGGTTATACCTCGATCGTGTTTAAACTGTAACATCCAGCAAGAGTGACGCTGGGTTGGAATACAAACTGTTTTGCACCTACTGTGGCATACCTGGTGCACTACACATATTTATGTTTATTGCACAGCCCCCCATAGACATTATTGTTTGCAATTCTCGATCTAGAAGTTTGTCTTCAAACGCCATATAGAAACACTATATCTTTACATTACGTGAATATCACCAGGTCTGACGAACCTATAAATTCAAATACAGACTCATTAATACTAGTGCTAAATAATTATGGTTCTACATACACAAAAATTTGACTTAAGCAATGCTTATTTCTGAAAATCTCCAGGGATCTCTCATATGTGCAAGAGAAAAACAATTCACTCATATTTTCACCGTGTTGCCAGCAAGTTGTATGGGGGAGGTGTCATATCACAACCACTGCAACTGATGCCTTTCTGGGAAAGCAGCTTCCCTGCCACTCTACTGGCCTCAAAGATGGCTACCACTGGTTGGCCACTGCTCTGCAGACTCATGAGGTGTGGCCACATTCTTTCAGTACAGAGATGGGGATGTTCATTTTTCCATATTGGTTTCAAACTTTTGTTTAGGTGCCAGAGCCCATAATCTCAGAGTTTTACTGGAAAATAGCAGCTTTACTTCTGAGTCTAATTTTTCTTCCTTATGTGTTGCAAAACCCATCCTTAGAGCTGTTTGGCAGAATGACACCAGAGCATCACATTATTTATCGTTTTTTCTCTTATTTCCCTAGGTTCTTCCAATCCCCTTCTCCCACGTACCTCATATTGCCTCCTTTCGGTAAAACGTAGAAAAGCTCTAATGCATTTCAACTCATCCAAATGGGTACTCCATTTGGAAGATGACCTTCAGTCCCTCAAACAGATAAGGGAGCTCACTTTTGGATTAGCAGGGCACGGTACTAGATTACTATTACCTAGTGTGGGTAACCCACTGCATTTATTTTCATGTTTTTATAGTTTGGGTGTATACTCATGATCACATCAATATAAATATACTCATAAGCACAATCTTTGCGAAACCTCTGTTTTAAAAGTTGGGACTGTTCTTCATCTACTCTAGTAAATTCTACCTGAATGTTCCTTTCTTACTGTCTTTGGTTTACTGATACCACTACAGTTAAGTGAATCTATATTAATTTCTTTGCATCTCTTCTAAATGAGAGTTAAAGAAAATGTATTAGTCTTGCCTTCTGATGCCTTTTCACGTCTTTTCCAAACATGTCACCCTCCTTCAAAACCCAAGTCAGGACTCCTGTCTATGAATCTTTTCTTGCTGACTCATGTCTTGTTTTAGCCACTGGCATCACATTAATTCGTCACTTTCTGAAAGGTTTTTTATGGAGCACTGGTTTCTTGAAAGATACTAATAAGCGTTCTTTGGGAGAGGTAGGAAAAGAAATTTGTGGCCAACTAAATTTGGATAAGTCTGCTCACTATATCTACCTTTCTCAGTGCACCTGAACATATTAAAAGCTTTAACAAGTTTTTCAATAAAGAAATGAATTTAATTTTGTATTCAATCTTACTAATGTGTATGCTCTAATATTTGTGTTACATTTGTTGCATATTGCAGCTTTGTTAAGCTGTAAATTTCTTAGGAATAAATAAATATCCTCTATTTCTGTCATAACTCCCCTTGGTCCCTGATCCAATGCTGTGTATAGTTTTGCTACACTTACTTATTTTATACTAGACACCATTCTAAGTCCTGGAAGTTCAAAGATGAGTAATTTTTTTTAAAGATTTATAGGATAACAAATAGCTTTCAATGAACAGTATGTTGCTGATATTTAGCATTTACTGGATTATGAGCACCTTGGAATTCAATTTCCAATTCTAAGTGCAACAGTTTACTCTCTGTTTCTCTGCCTCCATTTAAGAATCTGTTAATCTTTTCTTCCCTGTTGTTATTACACAACTATAAAAAGACTTTTAACCGTATTTGAAAACTAAGGTAAAATTATCAAAATATTACACAGGGATTTGTAATTTTGTTTTCAGTTTCACTCTGATGATGAAAAAGTAAAAACATAAGTACAGGGCATAAGTATACTTCACTTGTTCTTTGGAATATAATTTATTCTTAAATTAGAAATGGAACATTTCTAACAGGAAGGATCAAGGGATTGTGAAGTGGTGAAATAACGCTTTAAAACAGTATTCCTAAGAGTCTGACATCCCCAAAGCAAGAAGCAATAGGAGAGACGGATAATGGCAGGAGCAGGTGAATGAAACAGTTTGTTACATTGCTGCTAAGAATGCGGGGGTGCTATTGCCGTAATTTAAAGCATTTAGGCTCGCTGGATGGTGCACGTTAGTACTAATTAGTGTAAATTAGTGCTAATTTCTAATACTCAAAAGATTATTAGCTTTTTGACCCAAGAAGTAGATATTCAGAGTTCAAAGGGCCCCCCACTACGCAAGAATTTGCAGTAGTGTTCTACTACACAGGGTTATAGTCCATTTGGAGACAAAAGAATTGTGGCCACAAAAAGAATAGCTCTTGGTTCATTTTGTAATTCAGCGAACATTTGTTGGGTCCCTATTTGATGTCAGGGGAGGTGATGGCAGTTGTAGTGGTAGTTAAAAATAAACAGTATCTTCTGAAGAGAATTCAATCTTTTGGGAGAGATGGAAAGCTTAAAAATATAAGGTGATAGAAGTATGTAAAAAAAGTTACTATTACGTGGTGGAGGAAAACAACAAAACTTTGAAAAACCTCTTGAGAAGTGAGTGGTTTTGCTCCAATTTATTTAGGAGGATAAAGAGCTCTTAGACAAAATGTTAAGACACACAAAACAGAACAAAACAAATGGCTTGAGGAGGTATTGAGAAAAATATTAGGGTTAAAATCTCAGCAAGTGAATGCACATGTCATGTCACAGAGAAAAATCTGAAGAAGAAACTGCTTCTGGAGTTAGATAAGGCTCTTCTCATAAAATGTGAACTCTGAACTTTTGATGAAGCAGAATCTTCCCACCTTCTATGGAATAATAGTGACCCTTGGCATCAGCCTTGGAGGGAAAAATCATAGTGGTGTTGAGAGACCACTTGCTGTGGTGTAGTTTCCATGGCAAATCATGAGGTGTATCAAGATTCTTACAACCCACCAACTTCAACACACTTCTGCCAATACACCAAGAAGAAAATGATACCATGAAGAAAAATATCTAAAATGTATTTCTTATAAATTTTAATTCTAAGGTGGAAACTGAACAGTTTGGGTTTACAGATAGAATTTAAAAAAAATCTCGTCTTGTATTTGAAAGTCAAGAGTTTAGAACAGAAAGGAGAATAAGGGAAGTGAAACACTGACTTCACAAATAACATTGAACAACATAATTTTTTTGATACTACTGCATATGATGAAAAACACACGGGTTTGTCAAGAGGCGGCAACATCCTTTTACAGCATGTGGGTCTGTAAAGATAATCTCAGATTGGAGAAGAGAATTTAAACTAAAATTTGAGAGACTTTTGGCATAAGAAAAGCAAAAGAAGGAAGTGCCACGTATTTCTTAGGAAAAATGATTAGAAACTATTATTGGAGCTTCAGATATCTATGTTCCAATTCCCAAAATATAATTGTTTGCCAAAATAAGAAAAAGATCTCAGAAGAGTGTTACCACTGTCTGTCTTTAAGGACTGTCCCTGCTTGCAAGTCCTGCTGCAGCCTACCACAGGTGTGGATCCCATTGTTTGTGGATACGAAAATGGGTCCGGGGGTCCAGCGTGAATTGGCTTCTCCATGCCCTTTTTGGAGGGTCTAACTTAGACTTCTGCCCATGTCTTCTCGAACCATGATGAAGTTAGTTTCATTTCTTAGCCCTACATCTGTCGTATGCCAGCATCTTGCCTTTCGCAGGCAGCTGAGGTTTTGGCAAGTTGGTTGCTGAATTGCTGTTATGTTTATGATTCTAACATATTAGGTAGATATGTCTTCTAATATAACTTTAAGAAGATCTTTAACTACTAAGATCATACCTGTGTTTTTGTGTCCTGTGTTAAAAATCATAGATATGATTAAAGTTACTAGATGAGACTAGTAGATGTTTCTGTCTTTAGGGATAGTCTTTAAATAAGCTGCCTGTGGCAAATTATTGGTAGCAATGTAAAGATGTTTCTAGGCCTTCCCTACCAGTTGAGGAAAAAAGTCTTTCGATCTGTGAAGAAGGGTGTAGGAGCTGGTGGTGAGGGTGGAGGAGGAGGAGAGAAGAGGAGGGAGAGAAGTCTCCCTTCGTTTACTGTCCCCTCCTGCCTCCCACCTTGGAGCCTACTCGACTACACGTCCAATGTCTGGATCTGTCCTTTCACCCGTGACCAAGGCCGAACACTCCTCTGGTCTGCCAGTTCATCTCATTCCCATTCCATCAAATTGCAGTTCTCCAAAGGAACTGTTAGTTTATTGAGATCAGATGTGTCTTTTTAATAAAAGTCATAAATTGGGAAAGATTGTTGAATATTCTTGGATTCATAAAGACATTTGTGACATATGTATTCTAACCCGGATACAAGAGACAATGCTAAATTGTATATTTATATATTTATCATCGGTAAAGTCAAAAGGTATGTAGAGACAAATAATTAACTAAAAAAATTATTTTATTAGCATTTTAAATTATTTTAAATTTCAGAGTTTACTAGAGGGGCCAATATAATAACATGAAAAGCACTTTAATTTTTTCATATTTGTCTAGTTAAAAGTATTCTGCAGGTATTCAGAAAACAAAATGTTTTTCGGTTTTTGATTCTTTTTGAGGAAGGTGAGCCCTGAGCTAACATCCATGCTCATCTTCCTCTACTTTATACGTGAGACACTTGCCACAGCATGGCTTGGTAAGCTGTGTGTATGTCCATGCTTGGGATTTGAACTGGTGAACCCCGGGCTGCCGAAGTGGAGAGTGTGAACTTAACCACTACACCACCGGGCTGGTCCTCCCCAGAAAACAAAATGTTTTAAAAATTATATCCATATTTTCTCTGTAAGAGATGGCTATGGAAGATAATTGAAATTGTGTGTACACGTGTTTTTACAATAGCTTGGGTTAGAGTATGCTAATGGCAATATTTCCATTTATTCTATCTGATATTTGGTTTTAATATTTACTCTTTATTCACTTTCTCTTGCTGAGACAGAGAGACATAGATGAATCTGCTTATTATTATGGAAATGTGAAATGATTTTCTTTTCTAGCCAAGACTTCTGATTTCTAGAAGCCAAAGGTGTTAACTCCACATATTAACTTTAAAGGAGAGCAACTAAAAGTGTTAGTCTTTAAACTCAAGATTTATATACAAAAGATTTCTAAATCAAATGTATCCATGAGCTTATATGTCACTCAAAAAAAGTAAGTGAGACCTGACTCTCTAATCAAGAGAGATCATGTTGTCAGAGATGTGGCAAAATAATACAATTGTTGGTTTTGTTCTGGCGTCATAGTCCCTGCATAGAGATAGAAGAAAATGCTTCTCAAACTTTAATGATCACACCAATCAGCAGGGGATCTTGCTAAAACGCAAATTCTGCTTCACTAGAGCTGGGTGGGCCTGGGATTCTGCGTTTCTAACAAGCTTTCAGGGAGCGCTGATGCTCCTGCTCCTTGGACCGCACTTCATAATGTGGATGAGCAATTAGAGTAAGGTTCATGATTCCACTTCACTTTTCTTTACTCCTCTTCTGTCCAGCTGTTGGCCTACCTTCTAGGTAGATCAGAGTGAATTCTGATACTAAAAGGATAAGCTGGAGGATCGTTTCTATAAAACTTTGCTGCAGATCAGTCAACTAAAAAGAAGTTACAGGGGCCGCAACAGAAATAATAAGACCATTGGTAACATATGTACTACATGAGTTTCTTGTAGCTTTATATGGTTTTGTTGATTAGTTAAAGGTAGGTAAGTTGGAATTTTCCAGCAAACTATATGTTTATTATCGTTGATATGTTTCAGTAATTTGGCAACAAGGAAAATTATTACTTGGACTGAAAAAAAAATAAAGTACATAGGGTATAAGTAAATGATTCAACGCTGTTGTGTGATTTCTTTCTGGCTTATCAAGTGTACACATTTCTTCTGGTGACTAGGTAGCTTATCTATTCCTACGAATGTATGAGTTCCTTGATAGCAAGAATTATAACTTGTACCCTCTCTGTGTGCGCTGGAGGGTCCAATGCAGTTCTGGGCGCACAGCAGCATGTTGACCATCGCGCAGCCTTCTCTGCTCTTCACTCTGTTCCACTGCTTTATTTTGCAGACGAGGTGCCTGCCTGTGAGGCCTGTCCTGCGCTGAAAGCTGCAGTTTGGGGTGCACACGTGCTTCTGGCTTTCACTTCCTGAGGATCATTCATTTTGAGGTGATTCTGTCCTCTTTACTTTTGCAGAGAGCCTTGTCTACCATTTGAAAAGGATCCTGATAAGAACTGTCGTAGAATTCTCCGGGAACAAATTATGTCACTTTTAGTGTTGTAAACATTTGCTAAATAATTGGTTGAAGTTTAGGAATGAGTTTATTATACCATTCTCTTTTTCGTGTGCATTTGGAAATTTGCATAACCAAAATCTAAAAGAAATAGGGAATCAAACAAGGGAAAATATTATTTATGAGGCCAAGCATGTAGAAGAATAGAGAAACTAATGCGGCTACAAAGACGTGCATGTATGTATTCATTGGTTAAGGCATATGTGTGTAATTTGATAGAATTATGAGTTCAAACTCTGACAAAAAGGATTTATTTGAACAATTATTTATTCTCACAGACCAAAAAGGGTCAAGTTTTTAGAAGCTCATCACTATCCTGATCTGCTCAAGTAGGTTAAAAACAGTCAAATGTGAGGGGATATTTTAAAAGTCTACTATGGTGCCTAATGAAATTTCTCTGCTAATTATCAGGATAGAGACCAAGGCTTCAGGTGAGTGGTTATATGGGCCCGTTAGTTGTTTTGGCAGCACTGATGTACTGACTTGCTCTGTCATCTCAAACGTTAGTCACAAAGAGGGACTACCTGAGAATCTGGATTGATTAGTGTGAATCTAATACTACTAGGAGCAAGAAACCTCAATATAAATTGGGTCAGTCAGTCATTCACTTGCTTGAACAACAAACATTAACTATAGGCATGTTTTGTTCAAGACACTATTCTAAGGACTACAGGAGAAACAAGATACGTTAGGTTTGTTCCTTTCTCCTGTATCTTGTAGTTTAGTTGAGAAGATTTGACTTGTGTATTTAGTGGCAACACAGAGACTGGAATCAGTTCCACCAGAAACATATAAATGAAGGTCTAAGGAAGTGAGGAGGTAGTCAAAAGTACTTTTGCCTGGAAGGATGCTCCATTGATGATCAGTCAATAAGAGTATCTTTATGCTAGAAAGACTTCTAGGTATGTCAGTGTGAGAAATGATATTTTCTGACTTGAAAATATCTTACCTTTTAGGCTTTACTTATTTAGGTAGACATTAAGAAACATAAGCAGGTCAAAACGGTGATTTAGCATTTGAATACTAGATGTAGGTTATAAACTACTGAGTATACAAATAAAGTTACAAACCAGCATGCACAGTAGGACTCAGAGTTTATAATAATTCATGAGTATATTCATGTATATTTATATATGTCTATCCAGATTTGGGAAATTTTGAGCAAGATATACACCAAACTTTGAGTCATTAAATCTAGGGGATGGAATTGGATGGGTGGAATAGGGAGAAAATTTTACTTCTTAGGTGAGCCTTTGGAGATTTTTACTTATTTTTTCATTTTAGTATTTTTCAAATTCAAAGTTATAATTTCAGTTCCAATGTAGAAATGATTTTTAAAAAGGATCTAGCCCATGTGTCTGTCTTTTGACAAGATAATAAAATCATGTATGGAGGCTTTTCTTATCTTTGGTTTTAAATTTTCATTTTATTTAAGCAAAATACTATGGTATGATTGCATGTTGTTGCTTATGTAACAATACAGGAAGGAAAATGCACCAAAATTAAAAGTGTGATTGTGTAAGACTGAAGAGATTATAGGTGATCTATTTTCTTTCCCTTGCATTCCAAATTTTCTATAATGTGATTTTTAAAAATGTTTTGATTAATATTAATTAAAGAATGAAACAAAAAAGTTATCTAAAATACCTTTGCTTACATAATGACACACGTGCGTTTCAAGACTACTACAGGATTAAGTTTATAATGCACTTCAAGACTCTTATAATAAGCTTACAATTAGATATGTCTTATTTCTAAAACATAAATCAATGAAACAACACTATTTATAGATTATACCATATACGAGTAATTAACAGGGTAATGGCTAGCTTTGAGGAGACTGATTGTTCTAAGTAAGCATTGCATTCACATTAAAACCATAACATGCAAAAGGAGAACATTTCACAAACATCTGCTGAAAGTGTCAAGATGTTTTGGTTTTTTTTCCCTAAAAGTCAGTGGTAGAAGCAGGGTTGTAACACTGTCAGACATCAGCATATTTCTTAGGAAGCACTCATCATTCATTTCCCACTCTTAGCTACCTGACAGCTGCGCATCATGGAAAGGTCAAGGACTCTGCTTGTAGACCCAGGTCCAGCACATACATACTAGATGGATCATCGTTTAGCCTGTTACTTAAGCTCTCTCTGCATCAGTTTGCTCATGTGTAAAGGAAAAAAAAAGAAGAGAAAAAAAGATTCCCTAGGTGGAAATATATCTGCTGTATTTTCGTCTAGGAAACCTCCTGCCTCCATTGGGTGAGTGGGTGGGGCAGCTGGGGTTCTTAGAATGAGGGGATGGTTGAGGGGGAGAAAGTAATATTTATTGGATGTCTTCTCTCTGTCAGCAGGGCTGGCTTCATGGGCATGTGACCAGCATAATCACACAGGGCTTCGTGTTTAATAGGGTCCTATGCTTGGTTTAAGGTGCTATGGTCATCAGTCTAAAATTCTTAGTAATTTTATCTTTGATTTTATGATTTTTAAGTGAAGTCAGATAACCCTGAGGTGGTTCTTGGCTGCCAGTTCCTTGCCCCCTGGCTCCCTGGGCCCTCACTGGCCTCCTGGACCAGCTAGTGACAGCTGGGGCCCTCCTTTCCTGGCAGGGGCCAGGTGCAAGGAGGGTCTCGCTGGCCCTGCAGTATCTAAGAGCCAGGCCAGGGTATATTTCACGGGGCTTTGGGGTGTTGTTAGACTTTTCCCCACTCCCCATCCAGGTAACTAGTGTGTCCCATCTACCTTGGGTTGGGGTGTTAGGCTTGTGGGAGGGGAAGAGGCCTGGCTCAGTACCCCCACCCCCAACTGAGGGGCCGGTGTGACAAGATGAGATGCCTGGCGGCTGATGAGCTGTCTGTGTGCAGGTGCTAATACACTCCATAGACCAGCAAGGCCTGGGACGCTGTGCGCGGCTATGCAAGTATTCCTGAGGCCGAGGGAAGGCAACAATAAATAGGAAATAAAAAACATAAACAGTAATTAGCAAATAGCAAATAATAATTCAAAGCAAATTTTGAGGGAGAGGCTATGGAAGAAAGGTATAGGCTTTGTATGCATTTTGGTATCTGTAATAACACTGTTTACCTGCTTTTTTGAACCATGGACCCCACATTTTCCTTTTCCACTGGGCCCCGCAAATTATTTAGCCCGTTCTGTACATCCAGATGTGCTTTAGGTTGCTGAAAAGATTGGATGAAGTAAGGTGTAATAAGCACCTAGCAAAGGGTCTGGAGTGTGTTCGGTCTTCAAGAAATGGAAAGATTAGAAGTAAATTATGGGCCGTCAAAATATAAAAACATTAAGAAGGGCATTCTAGAAGGGACAGACAATCCTCCTAGAATCATGAGTGAAGAATCCTTCCATTTCGCTTTCCGTCTTCAGGGTGGGTGGCTATTTCTAGGGAATGGTTTGTTCCTTTGATATTAGAGGGTTTTTTTCAGGACTCATTCACCAAGTTTTTGCTCTCATTATTTAGAAAGTGGTTTGGCAATGCAAGAGGCCATGCTAAGAGCAATGTGAGAGAGGATGAGTGATTGAACAAGTCATTTGCGTGCCCATCCATCTAGTTTGCTGAGCAGTATTTTGATGCTGGTTAAAAGGTAGTCCTGGGAATGTTACAGCTGGAAGGTCTCATAGAGACCCTTTGCCTCACCCCTTCCCTCCTAAGTTGATTTGTTCTTGTTCTCGTGTGTGTGTGTGTGTGTGTGTGTTTGATCTTCAACATAGAGAACGGCAAGTGCTGCATGAACCTGAGAAAGGTTACAGGCTTTCAGCAGGAGAAGAAAAAAAAACAAAAAACCCTTAGCCTCTGGGAGGGGAAAATGCCCTGTCTATTTTTCTGCATCAAGAATATTAGTTTAACTAAAAGGAGTTGACACAGCTTCTTGAGAAACATTTTCCAGAAAATTAAGCCTCTGTTTTCTCTTATCTCATTTTCACCTTTGCCACTAACCCATGAGCAGTAAAACTCAGAAATCTTATAAAGCATTATGGCCAATAAAATAATTCATCAGTGTAATACATTTGGTCTGGGGAAATCTATTTTTATCTATTACATGGTACGTGGAGTGCACTGTACTTTCTTCCAAGCAACTTTTGGAAGATATCTGGCAAAATAATTCCATGTGACTAGCAGTTATTTTCTGGAGACTGGTATTGTTTTGACATGGAGAGCATTGAAAACATATGGTCTTTCATGTGTCTTGCCTTGTGCTTTTCTTGAAAATGTTTATATTTGCTTGTGGTGAAATGCATTAAGTTTCATAATCCTGAACAACCTTCTGGTACACAGATTCACTTTCAAGCAGCGTAACTGGGGAAACAGAAGTTTTTACAAAAAGATGAGGCTTTCTTATGTAGCTATGCATTTTATATGACACAGGTGCCAATTTTGGATTTTTTTCCCCTAATGTTTAAATTCCAAAGGAACTGTTATGATAAATTATCTTTATGCCACCTCCCCGATAGCTCCTATCCTTCAAGAATCAATATAAATTTGGCTGGAATTGTCAGCCTGAAAATAATGGCAAAGTCTGCACTCATTTAACCTCACAATGTGGCTTCTATAGTATTCATTGATCCTTGTGATTATGACAGTGAACATTTCCTGTGCATATAGTAGAATGAGATGGCTCCATTGAAAGGTTTTCCTTGACACAGGATGTCTATAAAAAGTACATTTTTCTATATATACCCTAGGATAAGTCTACTGGGCATTATTGCTAATGCTTACTTCCTTTATGTCCAGAATCAGTAATCTAGCTTTCTCCTTAGCATTTGCAGTATTTAAATCAAGGAAGTAAGAGGTAGTTTGGGCTGTGCTCATCAACAAGGGAAAGTCAAAGAAAATTTTGAAGACGTCTAAATGTACGTACTTTAAACAGAGAGGTCATTTTCAAGTATCTTGAAATTGAATCTCAGAGATTGCATGCTAGTCGGTCAAGCTTTATATTTTGATTTATTTTATTTTATGCACTATAATTTAACAGAATATATACCATCTTTTAAAGCCACATGCATGCTTCTACTTTCCTGATCTTTGTTTCAGTTGATGGTAAGCAAGTTCAGCCTTAAATGTTCGTTGGTGTTAAATTGATCATGGATTTTATACCAAACTAGACTTTTGAGGCCCAATTACAAGATTGGAAAATACCTTACTGTATTCAATGTTGAAAGCTTGCAACTTTTCTTTTCAAAGCCCGTTATAGTATTTATATAACAAAATATCCCAGTTATGTTTTATTTTCTCAATTTATTAGAATTGTGTCTCTTTAAGAGAACTTCAGCATACCAAAGAAAGATTTGAAGAGACAGTCCCTGCCCCTAAATTTATGGCAACACCAGTTAAAATATCAGTGTAATTATAATGTTCAAATGCTCATTTTATAATGAATGTGGTTTTCAAAAGCATGCAATTTTCCAGTACTTTGGGCCAGTTTTCAAAGAAAAATTATTTAATCTTTATTTGAGGTATTAGTTAAAGGAAAGCAAAACAGCTTGAGTCAAAGCACTTTGGAATTCGTTCAAGACTCAAACTGTTAAAAGTGATTCAATCTGTTCACTGTCTTGGGTTTTGCCGAGATTATCCACCTGCAGTAAATTGAAAAACCAGGAAAGACTGTACTGTTAGAACAGTTTCCAGTTGGCCCATTAAGGGCTTTCTGAAGATATCTTCTCTGAAAAAGATGGGCATGACGTGCACTGTTTGTTCTATTTGTTTTGAGAAGAAGATAATAATAGCAACAAAGAAGCAATCGTCTTAAAGATGTACAAGTCTTCCCATATGGACAGCACGTGAATCCTCAAGGTTAAGGCACTTTGAAAGGGCTTCTTGACTTTATGGAAGTTGCATGGCCACAGGGATGGCAGACTCAGGCCCATACTTATTAGTATCATTAAACCGTTCTTACATCGGCTCTAACTAGAACAGAAACAAGTCATCCAGCACCTGGTTGAAGTGAGGTAATGAATATAATAAGCCTCAGAAGCAAGAGAAATCAGGGCGCCTCCAAATGGCTTAGTTTGATCAGTGATTTAAAATTAGAGGGCTCTGATCTTGAAGTAAGTGATTTAGTAGCATCAGTATTTTCTGATGCTACTCTAAAAACTCTGGCAAGTACTATCTGACTCAGGCAAAGAGGCTGAGAGCAATTTTGATTATCCAGTTTCATTGTGAGCATTTTATTCAAGGAAGAGCTATTAAAACTTGTTAAAAGGACATGCCATAAAGTCTTCAGAAATAATATGGCTCTGTCTTGTAAATTCTTGATATTCTGGATGTACTTTTTATTATGATCTTAATTGCCTGAAATCTATTTGGCATGCTTTGTAATCTCTCCAAGGGGTCCTTGACCATCTCAAGCCAGTAAATGTCCTATGTTTTGAACGAGTTTCTGTTTTAACAGTCGGAGCTAGCCAGTGGAGCAGGTTTCTGAGTCTACTCTCGAATGCGTTGAGTTCGGAGCTTGGCAGATGGGGAATATTTTTGTAGTGTCAGCCACAAAGAATGGAATATGTTCTAAAGTCAGCGCAGCTTTAACTAATTTAGGTCAAATATTTCAAAATACGTTTTCAATCCCTCAAATTTAAAGTGATAATAATTATTATAAAAAATATTGTTGAAAAATATCTTTTCTTACTACGAACTGCTGTTCAGTATATCAAGATGAACAGAATTCAGTCGAAGAAGAGCAATCAATGTAGCCTTTGAGGAAAACCCGTTCTGAGGGTTTTATTTTGTTTCATTTAGAGCTGTTCCAGCTGAATCTAGATATGTGTGAGGAAGCTGTAGACTGGGCCCCATAACCTATGCTGCGCTCCCTCTGGCAAGGTTTGGTCAAGAACTATAACTGAACCACAAAGACAGATTATATGTCCTAATTTGAGGCACTTTTGAGTTTTGTTTTGGTGAAACTTTCCACCACTGCCTCTTGCTTGAATAAAAGGAACTTGACAAAGACAGCAAACTCCAAGTAGATGCTGGCCTCTGTTGAGGAACTAGTACAACTGAGCACAAGAAGCAGCTAAAAGAGACCCTATGTGATTTTCTTGGCTAGTTAGAAATTTTTCAAAATCATATCTTGTTCTTAGGAAGCGATCTCTAGGCTTACTCTAATGAGAAGGCTTGGAAAATTGCCTTCACCTGATAGCCCCATTTTATCAGTCACTCTGGAACCCAGTACCGGGGAAAATTAACAAAAATCAAGGTCTTCTGTGAAAACACGTGAGACTCTTTTACTCATCCCAAACATATAATTTAAAGAAGTGTAAAAAAAGAATGGAACATTAACACAATACATATTGCAGAATCCACTTCTATAGAGTGTCATAAATTGTCAGACCTGGAAAGTTCTTAGAGTTAAAGGTCATTTAGTACAGTCCATTCACCGTCTTTTCTTCTGTGATAAGTAAACTGAGGACTGGGCTGATTCTGTGACATACTTGCCAAGGCTTATTTATGTGACAAGATGCAGAAGTAAGTGGCTACGTGGCAAACTGAGACTTAAATTCCTATTTCTCTGCCTAATGATCCAATCCTCTTCTTCGTCCTTGAGGAAGATTGTCCCCGAGCTAGCATCTGTGCCAATCTTCCTCTATTCTATATGTGAGATGCCGCCACAGCAAGGCCTGATAAGCAGTCTGTTGGTCCACCCCTGGGATCCGAACCCGTGAACCCCAGGCCACTAAAGCACAGCGTGTGAACCCAAACACTATGCCATGGGCCTGGTCCCCGACCAACTGTTTTTCTAAAGGGTATTTCCCTATAAAAAGGCATGCCCTTAACCAACCAATAGTGCACACACATGACACATGACACCTCATGAATTCCCAAATTAACATGTAAGATGTTGATGCAACATCACATTTTAACAATCTTTTCAACTTTTGATAAAGTTTTCTTTCTTACTAAGTGAACAATTTTTATTTTGACTGCAGTATAGATGAAAACTGTTCATCAAGTGATTTTATTTCCATAGAAGATATTCATATCATTCTGAGGCACCAAGTCACTGCTGAATTGAACATGCCAATCTTAGCAACCAATCATTGCTCTCATTGGCTTCTTTACTTTTATTTCCAGTTTTTGGGTTAAATATTTGGGAAAGAGAGTTGGAAATGGATAATTTCTTTTTTTTTTACAAGAGAGACGTGTTGAGATAAAAATGCTGACAGTTATGTAGGATTACTCCCTAGCCAATTTTCTCTTTTGTCTGCATATCATCAACTTTTGTGAGAGGCTGAAAATACAAATGTTAAATTTATTATGCCAGGAGTCTACTGTATCTCTAAGTTAATTAACCTTGTATAAGATCTTCTGACAGAATCCTTTTAATTTCAGGCAGTGCTCCACAATACACCATCTCCCCTATCTATCTATTTATCTATCTGTCTGTCTGTCTATCTATTCATCTATCCATTCATCCAGGCATCAAGACTTTCCTGACTCACCAGTCCTCTCTACCGAGTGATGGACTCTAAGATCAGTAGACAATACTGGAGATAAATGTACCAGGCAGCTACATAGAAACAGAGTTGGACAATCAATGTGCCGAAAGAGAGAGGCCTCTTGGGTGTTTAAGAGCAGATATATCGTATCCCGGGGCCTTTTGGTTCATAACTCCACATCCAGTCTTGAATCCAGAATCACTAAAAGGTTGGCTTAGTTATCACTGTGTTTCTCATTGTTTTTGAGTGGCATTCACATCACATGCTCTCTTTCTACAGTCTTGTTTTTAGTTATTTCTCCCATTCTCATAGCTTCCATGAGCATTTACATGTAGCTACTCCTCAGCTCAAATACATAAAAATTTTTATGAGGCAGTCACTGTGCATTAAATATTTCCTCAGTTAGGCTTCTCCAGGAAAGTAGGATCTGATATTACCTTCATATTGTGGATGAGGAATCTGAGCTCTAGCTGATTCCAAAGCCCATGCTTTTAATTGCTATGGTCTGTTGACTTTCAGGAATAGCTCTATATCTACATGTATTTCTCCAGTAGGATGCTCAGCAGGCAACACAAACTCAGCATGCCCCAAAGCAAGTGATAATCTTCCTTGGGAAAATCAGCAACAACTCCAGATTTCACTCACTTCTATTTCTGTTAGTGGAACTGCCTTTCTACCCTGGTCTGGAATATCAGTGTCATTTTCGATTGCTTGTCTCTTTCTCCATCTCTTCTTCCAATTAAATAACTTGCCTGATTTGATCTCTGCAGTACCTCTGACATGTGTCTTTTTCTTTCCATTGCCACTCATGCCATGGAACTCCAACCTTGTTTATCTCTTACTTGAATGATGAATTGGCCATCTACTTGTTTTTTACACCTCTATTTTCCCCTTGCAATTAATTTTATTTTTCTTTTCTAGATTAAGCTTCTTACAGCACACCTCCAATCAGCCACATTTCAGAGCTTTGTCATTTGTTACCAAATGAAGAACAAATGCTTCCAGCTGATGTTCATTGTCTTGTGATCTTCATTTATGGTGGAGGTTAAAAAATCAAATATCTACAGGCATCAGATACACAAGAATTATTTAAAGCAAGGTTTAAGGTGCTGGCCCTGTGCCCGAGTGGTTAAGTTCGCGCACTCAGCTTCGGCAACCCAGGGTTTCGCAGGCTCGGATCCTGGGTGCAGACATGGCACCACTCGCCAAGCCATGCTGAGGCAGCATCCCACATGCCACAACTAGAAGGACCCACAACTAAAAATGCACAACTATGTACCCTGGGGCTTTGGGGAGAAAAATGAAAAATAAAATCTTTAAAGCAAAGTTTAAGAAAACTTTTGTCTTGATAACAAAACCACCGCAACAGCAACACTAATAATAAAAAGCCAGTCTAGTCATACTAATAAATAGCAACTGACATTTGCAGAGGCAATAGGAAGTGCCAGAAACTGTGGCCATCAACAGAGTTTGCGCCCTGTGCAGAGGTCCGCTTCTGCTCATCTCCACTGATCACTGGTATGTGGGAATGCAGGCCTAGACCTTTAGATTGTTCAGGAGAGGCCAAATATTTAGGTTTTTATGTGTAATCTCCCAATATTTGAATACTGGTAACTAATTCAAATAAAACTAACTCTTTCTCTCTCTCTTTTCAGTAAGAAAAGAAAACTAAATAGTGACCAGGACAGACAAGTCACAAGGTGGTTACATTGAGCTCATGGTCTGCAAGTGTGCTCCCTCTGGATTGCAGTATGTTTCTCTCGCTCTGCTATATAGATTTTATGTTCCACGCACCCCCTTTCTCCCATCAGGATCTCTAGGTCTTGCCTTTCTGCCTTTCTTCTTATAGTTCTTATCCCCAGGAAAGCCTTCTTTACATCCAATCTGTTGAAATCTTATCAGTGCAGTCTACATCAAGTTCTATGTCCTCCATAAAGCTCCTCCTGATCTCAGTCAGGCATCTTACTTTCTCACAAACTTTGAGTCATCTCTTTTGTGGCCCATTCCTTATCTCTGCCTTGCATATTAGCTGTTTATACTTACATGCTCCAAATTGAGTATGCGATGCACAAGGTAAGACCATCTCTGGAACTCCACAGTCTTTGCAAATAGCACCTAAATGTAGCTGAAGCTCAATAAATCTGATTTTGAGTTTGCCAAGAGATGGGAGGAAAAGTCTCTGTATTGGGATATTTTCATTTCCATTTAGAATTGCAGCCCATCTGTTTCTTATCAAAAGACAGTAGGTCCATCCAATACTCTTCTCCCTCCATAATCCAGATACCATTTCTACCCTGTCTGTAAGAACTCACTTTTGTGGCACAGAGTGTGACATGGAGTCTGCCTACTTTAAGGAGGAAAAACATCACTGTACAAGAAGATCATCTGGTATATGGAAAGTTGATCCTAGCCAGGATGATGCTCCTATTGCTTTCTCAATAAAAAGACAACAGATTTGCTCATCTTTGTTCTCTTTTAGAACTCTTTTAATTCCTCTTTCAGTCATTATGTAGTTTCACTCAATCTTCATAGTCCGTGTTCTGAACCTGAACTTTCTCTGCTATACCACACAGAGTTCTGAAGTACTACTGATCAAATAACAGGCCATCAGGCAGCTGCCATATAGCAAATAAATGACCCCAGGGCACACTGCAAACTTAGTCATGCATATTTAAGAGCACTCAGCCTGTGCACACTCTTATTGATGAATGATAAATGCTTTGACATACCTATACCATCATAGCGTTAAAAAATAAACCTGCCACAGTAGTTAGACCCTTAAGAAACTTTCAGATGTAGAAAAGCCTTTATAGAAAGTGTACTCCATGATAATGCTGATGCTTAGGAGTATCCTAAATCTTGTGCTACTGACTTACCAGGTTGGAGGTTTTAGTTACAGTTTAAGAAACTTCACTCAAGCCAGGAGATACCCTAAACTATATTTTAGGGAGGAGAGTTGTAGTTCTGTTTATATCTAACATAATAAACATCAAGGGATTACAAAAAATATTCAGTGTTACAATAATCATTGAAAGATTCAAGGAAATCTAAAAGAAAAATGGCCATTTCCCAACCGCCTAACACGTAATCACTAATTTGATTTCTTGTTTCCTTTCAGCATTTCTCCAAATCTGCAAATACTGTTTACCTAGTATTATAGATTTTTTTTTTCCTTTTTCTCCCCAAAGCCCCCCGGTACACAGTTGTATATTCTTAGCTGTGGGTCCTTCTAGTTGTGCATGTGGGATGCCGCCTCAGCGTGGTTTGATGAGCAGTGCCATGTCCACGTCCAGGATTCGAACCAACGAAACACTGGGCCGCCTGCAGCGGAGCGCACGAACTTAACCACTTAGCCAAGGGGCCGGCCCCGTGTTTACCTAGTATTAAACGTACTTTATGAAAACATGCTTAACTGCTATTTTGTTTTGTTAAATATTTCCTAACTTAAGAAAAATGATCCTCATATCTTCCAGCAGATTCTTGCTTCTTTCAATGGGAAGTGATCTATAGATATAATAGGACCTAAACATGTATATTCTCAGGCATTTAGTTTTTCAAGGGATCAAGAAAAAATCATAAAATCATAAAGTAACAATGATATCACCAATCATAAATATAGGCTCTCACTTCAATAGTTTATTATTTCCAATGCTAGAAACACAATCCTGAGATGAGTCTGCAAAATAGAGATTCATACGGTAGCTAAAGAAATATTGCAAGACAGATGCTGGCCAGTATTCATCTTTAAACAGGCTTAAATTGTATTTATGAAGAATTTGACTACTCTTAAGAAGAATTGGCCCAGGTGTCTATCTGTCAGTCATGAGTTACTTGTGGTCCAGGGGGTTTCCTGAGTGAATAGTAGGAATTCTCTGAGGTGGAGAGGCTGACAGGGCCATCTTCCGAGCTTGTTAGTATTCATATTTTGCACAGTATTGAAGTTTTGTGCATTCAGTTAAGTAGGTTTATGGATTATATTTGTTAAAAAAAAATTTAACCCTTACAAAATGGACAAGTGGCTTATAAAGACTTCAGGAAAGAAGCAGAGGGTTGAAGATAATATAAGCCAAGCAAATTTTGACAAACATAAAAATTCTTTTGCATAATTAGTGGGTGATAAGGAGACATAAGTATCACGATTTATGTTGATATATTATTATTTTATTTATTTATTTATTTTTGATGAAGATTAGCCCTGAACTAACATCTGCTGCCAATCCTCCTCTTTTTGCTGAGGAAGACTGGCCCTGAGCTAACATCCGTGCCCATCTTCCTCTACTTTATATGTGGGATGCCTACCACAGCATGGCTTGTCAAGCTGTGCCATGTCAGCACCCGGGATCCGAACCAGTGAACTCCGGGCCTCGAATCGGAACATGTGCACTTAACCGCTGTGCCACCGAGCTGGCCCCTTGATATATTACTAAAGTATTTTTCATTCTCAATAATTCCCTGTTTTTAAAGGCTACCCCTGCCCCTTGAACTTCAGGGTGACGTGGGGCAGAGCAGAATGTCTGCTATCGTGACCAGGAGCAGTGAGGCTGTGAGCAGCCAGCCTGGGGACCTGAAAGCCCCTGGGGATGGGATGCGGCAGCTTGTGCCAGGGACTTCAGAAAGTGACACTGGAGAGGCCATGTGTTGAGGGGACTAATGGAGCCAACATGGATGGATATTAGCTGGGGATTCAATGAATGCTCATCCCTGCTACCCCTCTCTCCTCCTCTGGTACTTTATAACTCCCTACTCACAGCTCCAACGAAGAAAGAGCAGAGGGAAGAGTGAGAGGAACCATGGATCGACTGACAGAAACTTTAGCCACTTTGTGGAATTGGGGGCTTAAAAAAGAAATTACAGTCATCTACAGAAAACTAAAGACTTTCTTTTTTTGCACATCTGAGTTAGTAGCCTGAAATGGTACGAGGTCCGTTATACAGAAAGCAGTTTCAATTCCCCTTTGTTTATCTTCCTGTTTCTAGACTAGTGGTTCCCAAATCTGTCAACATATTGGTATCACCTGGGGAGTTTAAAAAACTACCAGTGCCTGCGTCCCAAACACAGAGATTGTCATTTAAGTTGATCTGGAGTGTGGCCTGTGCTTTATAATTTTAAAAAGATCTTAGGCGATCCTCGTGTGCAGACATTGGCTTACTCTTACACTTTGATTTGGGAAGGCGTTCATGGATTCTTAAAGTTCAGACTGCTGGAAGCGTGACAGCCCTCGGTGCCTCCCCTGTTACAGCACACACCATTCTGCAATCTCCTTCTCCAATCACTTGGCTGCATCCCCTACAGGACTGTGAGCTGCATGAGGGCAGGGGCCTTGCCTTTTTGCTCACCATTACTCTCCAGCATCCGGCACAGTGCTGGGCATGTAGAAGATACAGAATAATTATTTATTGCATGAGTGAAGGAATGACATGGGTCTTTACCTGCTTTCCTACTTGTTATCCCCCACTCCTAGCTCCTCTTGAATTAGAAAGCTCTCTGAGTGAGAACAGATGAGTCTTGAAGCGTGGCTCCAGGAGTGACCATTGAGGAAACGTGCACATGTGCTCCTCAGCTGAACTCCTTGACAGCACTGTTGGGAGATTATGATCCAAGGCCAAGTCTGTTGTCATCATCTTCTTAAAGTTCTGGGAAGAGAACATTTCTGCCTTTCCATTTCTGGAATTAGTCAAGACCATGCTATGTAGAGTGAATAATTAGTTACATGATTATGAATGGTTTTGTTAGCTTGGCTCAAATTTCTGGCTTTCTGTTTTTGTGTTCTATATATTGGTCACCCATGATGTTTTATTGACATTTACTACATCTCTAAATTATATATTCTTTGTTCAATTACCAGGAATTTGGTTGAGCACAATAGCGAATTTTAATTTTAAACTTAAAATTACTAAGTGCAAAGCATAATATGCCTAAAGCTGTGCTTTTCTATAGCATTTAAATCTAAATGTAGGTCGTAATAATTAGAAGATTCATGAATTTCAAAATCTTTCTTCTAGAGTCTTTTTTAAAACCATTTTGTGTGATACATTTTCTTTCTGATTGTACCTACAAATGGAAATACACATTTCATTTTTAAAATTCGACAGTGGACTTTATTCTCCTCCATCTGATTAGTACCTCTCACTGGGAACCTGGAGCCCATGGCGTGTGCAGCACCTTGTGATCTGGGAAATAAAGGTGATTGGCAAAAAGAAAAAGAAAGTAAATAGGCTTCTCTAGTTTTTTTGTTTTTTAAATCTGTCTGCTATTTCTGCTATCTCATTAAGCTCCCCAAACACTTGGTGAGTCTTTGAAGGGATCAGCAATGGTGTCCGTTGCCTACTCAGCAGCAATCACCATAGTAGATTTTGTAAAATGTGAAACACTCTTCTATTTTGTGAAATTTTATCTTTTGACATTTACTGTAAAAAATAAGGCAATGATATGTGGAGTAACTCTCATAAGATACCAAGTACAACACAAAATACAACAAGGAAAGTCGTAAAAGCAAATAATGCACTCACCACTAATCTTTTAAAACGAGCTGCCATCTCTTCTGGACCCCAGATGCCTGGAAATGGATTAATAATACTTCTTGGTTCAGGACACACTATCATCATTTGAATAAGCATGGCCTTCCTTTGTTTGTTTGTTCTTTTGAGGAAGATTAGCCCTGAGCTAACATCTGCTGCCAATCCTCTTCTTCTTTGCTGAAGACCACTGGCCCTGAGCTAACATCCATGCCCATTTTCCTCCACTTTATATGTGGGACCCCTGCCACAGCATGGCTTGACAAGCGGTGCATAGGTCTGCACCTGGGATCTGAACCGGCAAACCCCAGGCCGCTGAAGCGGAACGTGCGAACTTAACTGCTGCGCCACCAGGCGGGCCCCTTCTTTTTTTTTGTTTGTGGGTTGTCGCCACAACATACTTCCAAAGAGTGATGTAGGTCTCTGCCTGGATACTGAACCCGGGCCACTGAAGTGGAGCGTGATGAACTTAAGCACTAGGCCACGGGGCCAGCTCCCCAAATGTGTTGCTTTTGTATGAAATACTTATTCCCGTCTTTTTTCCATTTTTCTATTTTTTTTTCTTATTGATCTGTATGACTTTTTATATATTCTTGATGCTATCACCTTCAGTTGTGTGTTGCATGTACTTTCTCCCATTTGGTGACTGGTCTTGTCATTTTCTTTAAATGTCTTTTAATTTTCATATGGTCAAATGTATCAATATCTTTATGAATTAAGCCACTTTATATACAAACATACACACACGTAAAAAGGTGGTATTTGATTATATATATGCATATATAGCCAGCCCTGGTAGTCTAGTGGTTAGGGTTCATTGCTCTTACTGCCATGGCCCAGGTTCCTTTCCCAGTCAGGGAACCATACTACCTTCTGTTGTCATACTGTGGTGGCTGCATGTTGCTGTGATGCTGAAAGCTATGCCACCAGTATTTCAAATACCAGCAGGGTCACCCATGCTAGACGGGTTTTGGTGGAGCTTCCGGACTAAGACAGACTAGGGAGAAGGACCAGGACTCTCACTTTCGAAAACACTGGCCATGAAACCCCTATGAATAACAACCAAGCATTGTTGACATAGCGCCGGAAGTTGAGAGGATGGCGCAGAAAGACTGGGCAGCGTTCCACTCTGCTGTGCACAGGGTTGCTAGGAGTCGGAATCTATTCCATAGCACTAACACCTATATATATGTGTGTGTATATGTGTCTATATATTTCCAAATATTATTTTCATGATTCCAAAAACAAGTTATTTGTTGAATGGGGGACCAAAAGTTTTATACACATTGATTACAAGTTATTTTCAGAATTGAGAATTGTTAGAAGAAAAATTGCATCTTAGTATTGAATAAATAGTGTGCTCTCCATTTGTTTATTACATGTTATGTGCAAAACTCCAACTTAAAGAATCAACTGATACTTTACAATTTAGCCTAGACCAAAAAATTATACATTACACACAATAAGAATGTGTATTCTTTCTAGATATGGTATGTCCTGATATTTATTTCATATATATGTATATTTATAGGCAGATAACTAATGATGACTCTAAAATGTAAGAAACCACTACATAATACCTTCTGAGTCATAAAAGAATCATGGTTAACTCTTACTGAGTATTTGCTACAAACCAGGCACTATTCTAAGCACCTCACAGGCATTAATACATATAGTTCTCACAGCCACCCTATGAGGTAAGCACCGCTATTACCATTTACACATGACACCATTTACAAGATAAAATGGTGGTGGAGGTCAAGGAATTTGCCCTAGTTTTCCTGGGAAACAGTGGAGCTAGAATCTGAGCTCAAACTATCAGGACACTTGTGAAAACTAAAGGGAGGGCTTATTCAGTATACCCTAGGACCAGAGGTGTAAACTCGCAGGGAATCAGGGCAATGGATAAGTGGCCACCTAGGCACGCAACATATAGAAAGCAACATCTTCTAAGGATTTTTACCACTTTGGAAATAGTGGATATAATCTGTTTCCTATGGGTCTTGACATCCTTTGATATGTGAAAATTTATGGCTAGTCACTTTCTACTTAGCCTTGAGCATTCATTCACACACATAGGCATCAACACAGAGCAAGACGGAGTGCCTGGAGCCTCGCCAAAGTGGGCCTCAAACATTCCTTGCTCTGTCTCCTCCATGATGGCCTGGATCTCAGCCACGGAACCCTCTGTGCTAAACATGTCTGTGTCAAAAGAGTAGGTTGTCACACTCTGCTCTCTTTAGATAGAAACTGATACCACGTATTCAAGCCTTTGCTCAGTATAAGAGGAAGGAAAGAGACATGGTGTTTTTGAAATATAGCTCAAAAGTGAGAAGCATTGAAGCTGAGATTATGGGATTTCCAAGTCCTCATTTGGCTTTTCTGCTGATTTATGATCAGAAAAATTGCTGCTTAAAAAAAAGTCAGTGAGCGAGAACAAATTAACATCAGTTTTCTTAAAGCACCCTGAAAAGTACAGTGTGTTGTATAAGTGGCCATCATTTACTATTTTTTGTAAAGGTAAATTAATGTAAGGTTCCTCTTTCTTTGTCTAACTTATTTAATTGGGCCCCTTTTAAGACCAAATGTTTTACATATTTTTTAATTTTTTATATATTATGACGTTTTGACATCTTAAAGTCTCTGCCCTTCCGGGGCTAGCTAATTCTTAGAGACAGCAGAAGGCCCAGCCAGAGCATGCCTTTGATCTGCAAACCCATCCAGAGCCAAGCCTCCTCTATCTGGCCCATCCACCCCCAGAGCAATAGTCCTCTGCCTTAATCACCTCCAGGCAACTGGAGAACCATCCTTACAGCCCGCAGCCTGCTGAAATTATTCGAAATAGACAATCCTAAACAGTTTACCTGCCTGGCTTGTTTTCCCACAGAAATCCGAACAAAGGTGGAGGCCGAAGCTGCACTCTCGCTACTCTCTTCTGCTTCCTGACCACCCCGGGGTTTTTTCTTGTGGCCCTGCATGGCATGCCCCGCCTTGCCTCTTATCTCTAGGACCTGTGAGTATAATAAACTTTGTCTTCCTGAGTCTCTCCTCTGTCTCCTTTGTGGCCACCCCTGACTGACCACCTCATAAAGCAACACAGAACAGGCCAGAAATTTGAAAAAGGAAAAACTTAAAAATCAAGTGAAAGAGGGGCATCAATGGAATATTCTAGAGGGTGGGGAGTCACTCTCCAACAAACAGCAGCAGGATGTCCTTCTCAGACATTTGCTCATCGGACTGTCAGCAGCTGAACCTGCCGCTAACTCCCAACTCCTCATCTGCACGACTGCCACATGCTGTTGTCTGTGGATGAGGAATGACAACTGTGTGCAGTAGAGAGAAAGAACGGTAATGCATCAAAGTAACACTTTTCTATTAGGATTAGTCCTGATTCAAGCGCCATTCATTTAGAGAAGCACTACAATTGAAAAGGAAAACTTGAAACTTTCTTTTGTCTAATAGGTTTCTTGATGGTGCTTTTTGATTAAGTGCTTTTATTGATTCAACAGTATTAACCTCGTTGACTAAAGCATCTACACATCTGAGAAGAATCTGATCATTATCTCCTAATGAGCTATGAGTGATTCCTTGGCATTTCCTTCTTGGCTTGATGCAGAAGCCAGGATATTTGGCTTAACACTGGACTTCATTTCTCTTAGCCATGTCCGGAAACAGAAGCTCTTAAATGGAGCCACAGTAATTAATCACAGAGATCTCAGGCTCCTACACATAACAGGTGCTTGAGAAGTGTTTGTTGAAGGAACAGTAGGAGTCATCGATTATTTTTAGACTACGATATGTGATCCTTATTTATCATAATATTTTTCTGAATATTGACATACTTGAAGTTCAAATGAGAAAAGAATCTAGCTTCTCCATTGTAGAATGACAGTTATATGTTGAGTTTATCTTAAAGCTATTTTTTACTTAATGGCTGAGTTTTACTCATAAGTAATATATTTTTAACCTGTTGTCAATAACATTAAAGAAATAATTTGCAGAGAAGTACACCTACCCCTATATTTTCATTTCAAATGGAGACTTGGCTACTCAGGATGCTATTCCAAAACTTTCATTTTGGTTGTAAATTACAAATTTATTTGATTATTCACTTGGGATATTCAAGAAATTATTTGGAGCCTTCTTTTTTTTGTTTGTTTTTTGGCCATTTTTTGGTGTGCAATTCAAATGAAATTCTATTTATTTAATAAAGGCATATTTTTTAATTTTAAGAGCTATACAAGCCAGGTAAAAGCACATTTATTAGCCCCAGGAGATCACTATAAAACTCAGACTTAAAATTAATTCCTCAAAACACACAAAAAATACAAGTCCCTATAGCTTACGGCAGCCATCAAAAACCAGTGATATATTGTTCTTCTCCACGAAGTCACTTCACCACCAGCAGGTTTTAGTTAACATTATTACGATAGTGAATGACCCTAAAGAGGACTCCCTTGTTTATTTGAGTCTCCTTCCTAATAACCTACAGCTGTGTGAACACCATCAGCTGTGGGAGTTTCTGATATGGGCACATTAAAAGTGTTGGTATGTCACTCCATATGGTTCTTATGGCCTTCCTTTGACGACGCATAATATTCCATCAGTCCCGCTGTCAATGGCCAATTCCTCAGCTGGGCTGATGACTTGAAAACCTACTCACCAGTCTTTAATTGTTTCTCATTGTTGCTTCTAAAAAGCCAGCGTCTCTTTGTTTGCAGTGGGTAAAAAATGAAGAGACACTCAGTTCAAATTAAAACAGCTGAGGTTCTGAACAGGCCAATCCCCTGAAACCTCAGTAAACTTTTGTATTCACACACTCAAGTCCACTTGGTTGTGGGGATACAACGCAATCTGGAGAAGTTGTTATTGCTTTGATTGCGTGAAAATGTAATCACGCCTTTGCAAGAGAGGCCCCAAGGGCAGCACTGGGCACAAATTTAAGGAGGGATCTTATTTTCTTGCCTTGAAATGGAGGTGTTTAACTTTCAAACTTGATTTTGAAGAAAGCAATGAACATAAAGAGCTAATGGCAGTTTTTTTTTTTTTTAAAGATTTTATTTTTTTCCTTTTTCTCCCCAAAGCCCCCAGGTACATAGTTGCATATTCTTAGTTGTGGGTCCTTCTAGTTGTGGCATGTGGGACGCTGGCTCAGCGTGGTTTGATGAGCAGTGCCATGTCCGCGCCCAGGATTCGAACTGACGACACACTGGGCCGCCTGCAGCGGAGCGCGCGAACGCAACCACTCGGCCATGGGGCCAGCCCCGAGCTAATGGCAGTTTTACTGTAAAACTTTAATTTGGAAAGAATTAGTGGGATCATTACATCTTTTATTTGGGAAAACAAAGGCATTACTGAAAAATAATGTACCTACTACATGTAAAATTAAATAGAACTTAAAGGGAAAAGGAAATAAATATACAAAGCCTAATTCTGTAACATGGTCCAAATTTTATTCTTTTAATCTTTTATTTTGCTACTAAATCTTAATTTAGGGTCAGTCTTACAGCGCCTTAGCAATTTATTGCTTAAAATGTTAGAGGAAAACAATGTGTTGTCATCGTCCTTGGATTTTAGACATTTGCGGGTTTTTATTAATTGGAAAATGCTTTTGTTTTAAGAAGGATGGTAGAAAGGAGACAGTTTCTAGGGAAGGTAGTTTAGAACAATTGCCCTCGTATTTTCGGACTTTTCTTATCTATAAAAATTTATTTAATTTCTCTATGTTTCTGTTTACCTGCTTTCAATAGAAGGCAGAAAAACACCAAATTAGCTCTAGGAAATGAGGAATGTCTTTCTAACTATGTATAAATACTGAGCCAATAATTCTAAGGCCTGTAACGAGAGATGCTGAAACAAACGAATAATAAAGATTATTCCTATTTCATGAGGTGTTAGTGTCTGTGAAATATTCCTAATCTTCAAAATCCACTAAGGCATATTTTTAAATGGAAGCTCAAAGCTGAAGAAGTAAAGAACATTAATGGAACTTCCTTCACCCAGAATTAATGGGCCTTGATGCTGTTGGAATTCTGAGAAAAAGGGTATCATTCTACAATCCTCAACCCTTTAATTATACAGCCACTTTGTTGTAATGGTCTCCTTACGTGTCTGAGGGTTCCCTTACACTGTGGCGGCCACATGGCAGGATTATCTCTTACTGCTTTGTCTTTCCTCATAATTTCATGTCTTCCTCAAGGGTAGGAATGATACATACTTTCTTAAGTAACTCTTCTGTTATACCTTGCAAATAAACCTCAATAATTGACCCCTCAAATCTTTTCTTACGTAATGTAAGAAATGTAATGATTGTTCTTTAAAATACTCCCTTGAAGTTGGAAAGCAGGTGGGAAGAAGGTGCTTTATTCACTTATTAAACTGTTTTCTGCAACGTGTGGACTTATTTAACATACATCTTACAAAGCAGGATGCTAAGAATTGCCTGAATCAGGATAGAAGAGTAAACATTTGAAATTTGATAATTAAGAGGGTTTATTAAATATTGGCAAACAGCTACTTAAGTGTAAAATATAGAGATCACATATACAACACAGTGAGTCACCTGGTCTCTTAAATTCTTTAGCCAGCATTTAGTTATCAAGCCTCTTTGTGGTTTTATTTCGTAAAACATTGAAAAAGAACAGAAAGAAAGGTAAGAAAGACCACAAGGTGAAAATTAGAAAGATGTCCAGCACAATAATTTATTGCTTTTTTTCATACGATGGTATTGGATCTGTTTTATCTGCGGTTGGAATAAAATTATGATAGAGTCAAAAACCATGCCCTCCCACCCATGTTATTCCCTAACATGTTCTAATGGAGGACATGCATGAAGGGAGTGTCTCTCTTGTTTAGATACACCTTAATCAGTGAGTTTGGTTATAAAAATGAGGCCCCCTAGCAAGAGTGAGGAGACGAAGAATAGGAAAACCATTTCACAATAAAAAGTAGGAATTTTGGGAGTTCAGGGAAGCTGGAAATTCAGTCACTTAAAAAATGAGGGTGTTAGAACAACTGGATATCCACATGCAAAAAATGAGCCCCGACATGGCCTTTATACCCTTTACAAAAATTAATTCAAAATGGATCCTAGACCTCACTGTAAAATACAAAGCTATAAAACTCCTAGGAGATAACACAGGAGAAAAATCTAAATGACCTTGGGTGCGGCAGTGACTTTTTAGATAAAACACCAAAGGCACCATCCATGAAAGAAATTGATAACTTGGGATTCATTAAAATTAAAAACTTCTGTTCTGTGAAAGATGATGTCAAGAGAATGGGAAGACAAACCACAGACTGGGAGAAAATATCTGCAACTCAACAAGGAGAAAAGCAACTCAATTAAAAAATAGGCAAGAGACCTGAACAGACACCTCACCGAGAAGATATACAAACAACAGACAAGCGTACAAAAAGATGTTCAACATCATATGTCATTAAGGAATTACAATTAAAACAATGAGATACCAGAAGACACCTATCAGAGTGGCCAAAATCCAAAACACTGGTGATACGAAATCCTGGGAAGGATATGAAGCAAGAGGAACTCCCATTTATTGCTAATCAGATGCAAAACGGTGCAGCCACTTTGCAAGACAGCTTGGCAGTTTTTTGTAAAACTAAACACTCTTACCACATGATCTAGCAATTGTGCTCCTTGGAATTTACCTTAATGAAGTAAAATATGTCCACACAAAAGCCTGTGCAGGGATGTTTACAGGAGCTTTATTCATAATGGCCCAACCTGGAAGCCACCGAGATTTCCTGCAGAGGGTAAATGGATAAACAAACTATGGTGCACCCAGACAATGGCATATTCTTCAGCTCTATAAAGAAATGAGCTGTTAAGCCAGGAAGAGACATGGAGGAACCTTAAATGCATATTAATAAGGGAAAGAAGCCAATCTGAAAAGGCTACATTTTGCATAATTCTGACTATATGACATTCTGGAAAAGACAAAACTACAGAGAAAATAGAAAGATCAGTGGTTGCCAGGGGTTGGGAGAGGGAGGGATGAATAACAGGGAGAGCATAGAGGATTTTTTGGGCAGTGGAACCATTCTGTGTGATACTACAGTGGGGGATATGTGTCATTATATGTTTGTCAAAACCCATAGAATGTATAACACCAAGAGTGAACCCTAATGTCAAGTATGGATTTTCAGTAAAAAATGATGTGTCAGTGTAGGTTTGTGGGTTTTAACAAATGGACCCCTGTGGTGCTGGGCGTTGACAGAGGAAGAGGTTGTGTGTGCATGGGAGCAGGGGGTATATGGGAACTCTCTATGCTTTCTGCTCAATTTTGCTGTGAAACTAAAATTGCACTGAAGATTAAGCCCATTTAAATGGCTGAGGACATTTAAAGAACAGGACTGATATTTTATCTCAAGATACCTGTTAAGCCATGAGCTGCTCTACCTCTCCCTCTATTGCCACAGACCTCCTCTGAAGGCAGCTCCGTGTATCCTCAGGTTAGTGGTAATTTGGGGGAGTAGAAAGCTTGGGATAGCACAGCGGTGAAGCATGGAAAGGGCTTGCGAGAAGAATCAGGGCCTGGCGAGAGAACCTGTCAGAGAAGCAGCTGCCAGGAGGATGCTCAGGAGAGAATTCCCAGAAAGATACTCGGGAAGGTAACTCTTGGAGATTGCACCGGGGGCTGGGACGCTGGTTGGTAGAAAGCTGGCATCTGCTTCCATACCTGCGCAAAGGATCTACTTTACTTTGCATTTCGTAATGCTTCTTTTTGAGTAGATAGGGCTAACATACTGAAGAAACCAGTGTTAGGCACGTAATAGATACTGTATCAAGTCGTAAGTGAATGGAGAGAAAACGAGGCAAACTTGACAAAAGATGGATAAAGGTGTTAAACATAAATATTTCATTAATTTTTCATTTTTTTGAAAGCGACATAGCAATTTTATAAGGAGGACATAAAAATGAGCAGATTTTAAGTTAATGTTTATGGATACATGAAGAAATAAAGAATATGGAAGGAAATAGAGAGGTTTTTTTTTTAAATTCTAAACTGTGACATAAGGAAATCTCATAGTTCAGTCAACTAGAAGGGAGATAAGACAGCGTCCAGGCATTTCTTAATTGGAAATTTCTTTTTCTCAGCCCAAAAAGAAACTTTCCATCTGTTCTAGCATCTGCTTACTGTGGTATAAGAATTTCTCCAATTTAACAAGTAGGTGTGACAATTGTGACATCTGGGAATTTTTATAAGGACACATGAAAAAGAGTTAAGGTGGCTGGTAACTGATTTCATAAGCTTTTCACAGATTCCTTCTAGACACACAGAATTAAAGTAGCTCATCATGTGGTACTTTCATACCTCTTTTTTAAAAAGGTTTGAATTGACATAATATTGGAATTGTACTTATTATTTTTTAACGCATTTATCATGAGAAGAGCAGAAATAGTTTGCCCAACCGCAGGCCACAGCAGGATTTAGGAGATGTGACTTCTAGGTCTGTTTGTGGGGCTAATCGGAAAGTGACTTTTGGAAAGTTGCCTTATTTCTCTTTTACTCAATTTGTCCACTGGTAAAAAATGCAAATTTAAATACCTGCCTATTCCGAATATACTGGAAGTTTGAGGAAGAATAATATACTAGAAATATAGTTGCCGTGGTCAGAATGTTTGTGTCCCTCTCATCTTCCTGTGTTGAAATCCTAATGCCCAATGTGATGGTATTAGTGGGTGGGGCCTCTGAGAAGTGCTTAAGCTGTGAGGCTGGAGCCCTCATGAATGGGGTTAGTGTTTTATACAAGAGGCTTCAGAGAGATCCCTAGGCCTTCCACGGTGAGAGGACACTGTGGCAAGGCACAGGCCGTGAACCAGGAAGCAGGCCTTTACCAGAACATAACTATGCTGGCACCTTGATCCTGGACTTCCCAGCCTCTGGAACTGTGAAAAATAAATTTCTATGGTTTATAAATTACCCAGTTTGTGGTATTTTGTTATAGCAGCCTGAACGGTTCAAGATAATAGTCTATGAATGCAAATGAAGACCATTACAGTTGAGACCTCTCCTGTTTTTAATGCTTATGTTAATCCATTCAATTTTTTTGGTTTGTCTTTAAATCTATACAACATCTCTGGTATTTCATTGTGCTTTTCAATAAGTGTCAGACCCCAGTGAAGCAAAATTTTTGTGTAATCATTATCTTTCTGTCTTTCACATTTGGAAACTGAAGAAGGAAAAGCGTGTAACTTAATTGGTGTTCTGCCATGAGCCGAAAGCAAATGTTCCTTGCCCCTCTGACTGATGTATATTCTAATTCTACTTTTGTTTGAAGTGATTTTCTGTAGTCTCACCGTACGTGTCATCCTACTGTGGTCGTCAGGAGCAGCTGGCTCCAGGGTGAGCTGAGTTCTGTGTTCCTGGCCAGTCAACTAGTTTTCAGACCTGGACCACAACTCATGAGCCTTCCATTTTATAATGGTCTAGATCTCAGATAGATTACACGGACTCATTCTGTGTAAAAGGAGCCTTTCCTGTCCACATTCTCTTCTTTTGATTGGATTGGAATTCTATGAGCTATGGGAATGAGGTGATGGATGGGAAAGGCTGAGAAATTGAGGAATTCTAATGAAAACTTGCCTAAAGTCATATAAGGTGAGTCATAGTTGGGAGTTAATGTTTCCTTTAATCACTAGGCCAACGTACAAGTTTTCTTTCACATATCCCCCAAGAAGCAAAGAATATGAGAGGTCTTTAGCTCTTAAATGATCCTCCATATTTTATTGACTTGTTAGAATCTTGTATTGCTATTCTTTTGTCTATATCTATACCTATAGTGTTAAGGATATTAAAAGAGTCAAAAATGGAGAAGGAAAAAAACACATATATTACCCCAAATATACAAAGAGATGCTTAACCTAAATTTAGTTAGGGAAAGAAGATCACACTGAGACACCATTTTATACACAAGAGACTGGAAAAAATTAAGCAGTCTAATAATATCAAATGTTGGTGAAGATGTGGAGCAAGTGGATTTCTTATTCATTGTTGGTAGGAATATAAATGGATTCAACTACTTTAGAAAAGAATTTGGCAGTATCTTATATATAAATTAGAGCATTTGTACGTCACTTGACTCAGTAGTTCCTCTCCCTTTTGGATATACAATCATGTGTACCAGGAAACACGAACATGTGTTTATAATAGCTGCATACTAGAAACAACCCAACTGTGACCCCTGAATGAATCAATGATAGTGTTGTGAACCAAAGATTATGATTCTGCACAACTGATTGCATCCAAAATAAAGGATCAAGTCAAACAAGAAGGACCAAGATCATCTAACACACCACTTAACACATACAACGTATGTAGTCGTTGGTTGAATTGATGAATGATAAAAACAGGCATTTTGGGGTATCACGTGACTCTTTAGGTATTGATGAATGTTTAAGCAGCTTTTCCTTATTTGAGACAACCAATATTCACTGAGCCCCTTTACCAAATATTTTCTCATCGCTTAATGATTTTGTATTATATTCATTTGTACTAAAAAAATTTTCATTCTTCCCATTTTGTAACTGAAACCAGCTTTTAAACTTCTGGAGGGCAAGGACCGTATTTTCGGTTTCCTTTTTCTCTTATTACAGAACTACATGGAGTGGATAATCAGTAACTGCTAACGACTTAATGGTGAAACAAAAATCCACTTAAATTTTCCCTTTTGAAAAACAATCTATTTTGAAAATAACAAATTATAGTCAAAAGCAGACTTTTTCAACCAAGCTAAGTGCTCTGCAACTTCAAGTGGATACTTTTCAGGAAAAGTTTACTGTATATATAGCAAAGTTGTGACAGGTATCTTTGTGTGTAGGAATATGTTTGGGACAAATACAAGGAAGTTTTTATGTAGTAATTCTAAGATTTAGTGAAATTCTTAGCACAAGGAATCAATGATAAGAAAACATTGTATATCTTATAATCATCCAATTAAAAACATGCTAAACAACGTGCTATGCTCATTATTTTGCTAAGAAAATTGGAATCCAGAAAGCCGTTGATATTTCAGGTCTAAGGGGTTATTTTTGTTGTTGTTTAATCAAGTACTAATCAGGAGAGCTGTACTTTATAGGAGGAGAGGCAATTTATCTGACATCAAGACTGTTCAGGCGGTTAGCCTTAGACGATGATTATTAGTACTACGTTAGCCTATTTCCAATTAAACTGAACTCTCTGTTGTAATAGTGGTTGCAAGAGGCACAAATTTAAAGAGTAAAAGAAGATGTGCTTCCCTACCCTTTTCCTTCCACCCAGCGCATCACCAATTTAAACCTTCTGATATGCTAATTGGTTCATATGTATCAGGTGAGAATGTTTTGATAGAAAGCAACAGAAATCCCAAACCAAAATAACTCAACCAAAAAGGAAGATTCTTGTTTCATTGGTTGAGCACTCTACATCTGATCTGACCAGGATTTATTGCTAGTTCTGCTTCCTCTGGGTTGGCTCCATTTTAAGGCAGGCTTTTTAGCAGTGCTCACACATCTCATCTAACAGGAGGGAGAGTTTCCTCCAAGAGTAGAGCAAAACTTGGTTCTCATAGGCTAATATTGAGCCATGTACCCATGCCTGAATCAATCACTGTGTCCAGGGAAAGGAATTAGTTTAGGTGTGAGAAACACACCTACACCTGCAGACATGGGAGTGAGGAGTCAGTCGCCTCCGAACACATAGGCTGCCTCTAGGAAGGGCTGATACTTGGGCAAAGTTTAGAGTACTGTTACTAAGGGTAATTATGCTAAATGGTCCAAATATCTACTATATTGTACCTTTCAAGTCAGTTCCACATTTTCTTATAATATCTTCAATAATTATGAGCTATGTGTTTTCTTTGTATAGAGGTATGAGGGATGCCTGACAAGATAGAACAATTTTTTGTTTCTTGGTTGGTGAAAGAAGCTGCAAGCCTCTTTTCTGCTGGGTGACTATAAGGGATCAGTTTGGAGCAGGTTTTCTTAATTCTGAGAGGAGGTTTTGGAAGGTCTCTTCTTCTTATGTAAATGGAAGGAATAGGAACCCATTGACTTAGGAAAAGTAAGTATCAGGCTATTTTGTGGCTTGATAAAGTTTTCTCCATGTATCTTTTGCTATGCAAACTTGGAGAAAAGTAGAGTAAATTTGTATTGTCAAAGACTTCTAGAAGGAACTAAAATCTCCCCATTCCATTTGAGACCACTGTATCAGAACATCAGATAGATTGAGATGATTTCAAATAAGTTCACCTGTGTTCCCAAGGAAGCATTCACACTGAGGGGAAGGCAGATAATGGACTAGTGAATTACGGGAAATCACACAGGAAGATCCATTCTATAATAGTCTGTGGCTAGAAGACCTCGCTCTTACAACAGGCATATTGTGGGAACAGTGGCCTAGACTGAAAGGATAAAAGGAAATCAGTAACTTTGGAAGCCTATGTGTGGTACACCTCTGTAGCTTGCACTGCATCACTGGGAAGGGTGAAAAGGCTCAAATGAATGCACTGAACTGGATCAGTTAAGTGCAGTGAATTTGTATGGTGGTACAGCAGACATGGCGGGTGAAGGTTGGGGATAGTATGAAACTAGTCAGTCAGCCTGAGGGCCTTCTTTCTCCTTCTTTAGTCTTTCTCTTTCCCTCCCTCACTCTCTCTCTCCCTGCTTTCTTCCCTTACTGTGTTAATTCTCCTGCTAAAGGTGAGTAACTGAGAACAGAGATGACCCCTTTGGACTGCGTAAGCATCCCTGGTTCTTGACCACCCAATTACGGGAAGAGCTTTAAAGAAGTAGCCATTGGATGTCCTTTTAAACTGGTCCTGTGGGGGATTGAATGATTAATTTGAATATTAAAAAGATTTATGATCTTAATTGTACCTCAAGCTGGTGATACAGGCCACACTGATTTTATCAGATTAATTTAAAAAAACAACCTAAAACTTAACGAGTCATTCCTAAGAATTCTGCTTCTCCTTCTGCTTTCTAGCCTCCAAAGCTGATCAGGCATAAAATTATCTTTAAAATAAATTATTCCCACACCATCAAATGTGGGCTTGGATGGTAATAATATGTGTAAAGAAAGAATGAAACAATTGGAAGAGGGAAGGGGTCGTTGGTCAGGAGAGAAAAATGAGGGCAGGAGAGTCAAGCATTGGCTCTTCCCTTCTTTGTAGAGGGAATCCTGGCTCATGGACCTGTCAGACATCTTGGCAGGAATATCTCAGTTCTCAGTCAAGCTTACTTAGCCAGATGCCATTGAAAAATCAAATCAAATAATTAACTCCCTTCATTTTCAAATTCCATGTTCATGAAAAAAACTTCTAATTACATTTTGGCCTACCCGTAAGGAAAGAGTTCACTGAATAATGTATATATTTAACACGAATCATTGGTTACAGAGGATGGCAAAATCAGACTGAGCTTTGAAAACATCAATTTCAAAATTAATAGAAAAAAATACATTGGAAAATGTAAAAATAAATGAAGACAATATCAATCTCGACTCAAACTAAAACAGATGATGGAAGGATGTTACCTCTCTCCTAAAGAGAGCAAAAAGTTTGTGTTCAACTTTTATTCTTCATTTTTTGAGAGACCTACTATGTGAGATGCTAGGGATACAGCAGCGAACAAGATAGTCATGTTTTCTGCCCCCAAGGAGCAAAATTCTACTGGAGGGAAATTGATTATATAATGGTAGTTAAATAATTAATTATAATTTTTAGTAACAGAGGTGAAAATGAGAAATAAAAAGTGCTATTAAACATGGAGTGAGGTACCTGTCTCAGTCCAAGCCGTCCTTCCTTAGGGAAACAACCCGTGACCTGGGATATGAAGTCTGAGGGACGAAGAGTATTCATAGTGGCAGAGGACAGAGGAGAAGATTTCTAGATTGTATCAGTCAAGGTTCTTGGTTACAGACAATAGAAGCCAACTAACTAGCCAGCAGATTAAGAAACAAATTATTGAAAAAATCCTGGGCATATCACAGAATCAACTGGGAGACTGGAAAACAGGATTAGAGAATGAGAAAGAACCAAAAAAAAAACCTAAGAAAATGGGAAATACAGTCCAGAACACACCAGAGTAACTGCTTGGGATGCTGTAACTGGTGCTGTCCTCACTTGACATTTGTGCTGAACTGTAAGTAATGTTTTACTGTCACTGTGTCCTTGTTTCCCTTCCACATGTTTCAAAGACTTAGCAGGAGCATCTGATTGGCCAAATGTATGACTTTTATTGATAATTGCCACTTGGTATTCGTGCCCTTATGTGGTCTCCTCCCATATAGTAATAGGGTTGATCTGTGTGACCAATAGAATGTAGGAGAAGTGACTTATGTAACTTCTGAGGCCAGATCATAAAAGACATTGTCATTTCTGCCTTGCTCTCTCTTGGATCACTTGGGTCTCTCATGGATTTGGAGGAAGCCAGCTGCCATGTTGTGAGGACACTTAAGTAGCCTCTTGGAGAAGTCTACGTGGGAAGGAACTGAGGCCTCCTGCCAACAGCCAGCACCAACTTGTCAGCCATGTGAGTGAACCATCTTGGAAGTGCATTCTCCAGCCACAGTCAAGCCTTCAGACGATGCCTTTTTTTTTTTTTATTGTGATAACGTTGGTTTATAACATTATATAAATTTCAGGTGTACATCATAATATATTTCTATTCTGTGCAGATGATGTCTTAATTACAACATGAGAGACTCAACCAGAATGGCTCAGCTAAGCTGCTCCTGAATTCCTGTCCCACAGAAACTGTGTGAGAGAATACATGTTTATTTTTAGTTTAAGTTGCAGAGTAATTTGTTATGCAGAACAGATAACTAATACACATGTCTAATTTCTATCTACCAGGAAGAGGGAGAGGTCCCTTCATTTTACAGATGAGGAAATGAACTCAGATTTAAAAAGTCTTTAAATATTTTTCAGAATTTCTTAGGAAACATTTGCATGGCTATACGATCTACCAGTGACTGTTCTAAAAACTTTATAAATATTAACTCAGTCCTCCTGGCAGTCCCCTCTGAGTGCCTACTATGGGCTGAATTATATCCCCCTCCAAATCAATATGTTGAAGCTCTAACCCCCAATGTGACTGTATTTGGAAATGGAGCATTTAAACAGGTAATTAAGGTTAAATGAGGTCATAAGCGTGGAGGAATCCAGTGTGATTGATACTCTTATAAGAAGAGGAAGAGACACCAAGGACGTACATGCACAGAGAAAAAGCCATCTGCAAGCCAAGGAGAGAGTCCTCAGGAGAAACTAAACCTGCTGACATCTTCTCTAACCTACAGAATGGGAGAAAATAGCTTTCCGTTGTGTAAGCTGCCCAGTCTGTGGTGTTTTGTTATGGCAGTCCTGGCTGACTAATGCTAGCCAATACCGCAGGTCTACGTGAGTCAGATTATTCTTATTGCTGCTTTGGCTCTCCTGTCCATTACGGTAATCACCCCCCACCTGGCCTTTGATGCTTGAGGTTGTAGATAAAGAAACTGAAGCACAGGGCAGTTCAGTAACTTGTCCAAGGTCACATAGCTGGTAAATGGTAAGTTGGGATTTGAACTCTCAAAAAGAATCCACTATCCTGTATCTAAACAAATCCAGACAGGAAGACTTTAACAGTTAATACTTTCCTCAAGAACTTTGTATCCTATACATACTTTTTATTTTTTTAACTTTTTTTTTGGTGAGGAAGATTAGCCCTGAATTAACATCTGTTGCCAATTCTCCTCTTTTTGCTTTAGGAAGATTGTCTCTGAGCTAACATTCATGCCAATCTTCCTCTACTTTATATGAGCAGTGTGTCAGTCCACACCTGGGATCTGAGTACATGAACTCCGGGCTGCCAAAGCACATTGTGTGAACTTAACTACTACGCCACCAGACCAGCCCCTGCACATATTTTTTAATTGAAGTTATTGACATAGCTTCTAAATGGGCTTAATAGGGGTTTTCAAAAATTATTTTGGTCTCCATTGGAACAGTTTAACTGAAAGATCCATTCTGAGTTCTGAACTACTTGAAAAATTTCACTCTAGACTAAATGTTCGCTGGGATGCACTGAATTGTAAGTAATCTCTGTCACTGTATCCTTCTCTTTCACCCTCTCACTGGCTTCCAAATACCAGCAGGAACGTCTGATTGGCTGAGCCTCAGGCACAGACCCAACTCCTATCTGCCAGCTAAATGCAGTTAACTTCCTTAGCTGTATGGCGGGAAACTCCCACGTAATAACTTGGATGGAGAGAGAATCCCCAGTGCAAGAATATACCCTTTTGTGTTAATGTAACCCAAGTGTGGCTCAAGATATCCTCAGCCCTTGTCTTGTACTGAGACCCTCAGCACTCAGCTGGTTCCTCAAAACACATCCAATTTTATAATACATCCATGAGAAATTAACATTTTACTAAAACTCTTCTGCACAGAGAGTAGGATTCCCATTGTACACAGCCCAACAGAACCTTAATATGATTCTCCATTAGACAGTCTGTTTTTTGGTTTTTTAAAAAGGTTTTATTTTTCCCTCTTCTCCCCAAAGCCCCACAGTATATAGTTGTATATTTTAGTTTTGGGTCCTTCTAGTTGTGGCATGTGGGACGCTGCCTCAGCATGGCTGGATGAGCGGTGCTAGGTCTGCGCCCAGGATCCAAACTGGTGAAACCCTAGGCTGTGGAAGCGGAGCACGCAAACTTAACCACTCGGCCACAGGGCCAGCCCCAGATAATTTGGTTTTCATCCTCAAAATTCCTCTCCCTGCCATTAGACTCAACTGTGATTTTTTCCCCTTCCTTTACATAGATCCTAATAATCCCCGTTTCTGTCTTGATCATTTCCATTCTTTGCAAACTCCTCTCGGCAAAATAGATGCCATATCTTCAATGGAGCAGCAACCATCACAAACTCTACTGCCTATAGTTAACTCTGGTGTGGGATGGGGTTTTGGGTAAGGAAAGAGGGAGGAAACTGTTGAGGGACTCAAAGCTGCCTGCCTTGCTTTAAAGACACTCAAATTCAATAAAAAACAAACATTCAAACATGCAACAAACAAAACCAAAAAGAACACCTATGCTAGCTAAACAAATTATTTCTGTGGGTTTGTTCAGTTGGTTTGCTGCTCTTTTTAATGTATCCTTCACTTTACCTTAAGTGACTTTTCAAAGTATTCATCCAAGTAATGCAGAGCTTTTTCCAACAGGAATTCTAGGCTAAGAAGATGGTGGTGCATTATGACTTGTAAACATGGTCGAAGAGAGAGTGGGATAAATACTTCCCCAGTGATCTCAGGGTTGGTAGGTAGGAAAGCTGGCTAATCCATACTGAAATCACAACAGTTAAATTTCAGCCCAAATCGGAAAACCAACTGTCTATTTTATAATCACAGTAACAGCCTGCATCCTTATTCCCTACTTATTTTGCCACGTGGCATTGGGGAGACAATTTAGTTTTCTATTCGAGGACAGTGTTTGATTCTGACTCAGTCCCAGCTGATGCAGAGGCTTAAAGTAAAGGCAGAGATATAGATGTGGATTGGATGGGACCTGGCATTTTGGCAATTTTCTTCTTTTGCTAATTGTAACATTGCCCTTGTTTGAGTGACTTCAGAGCCCAAATACATCAATTTCACATACATGTGAAACAGAGCAATCAAATCTTAGTGGGAAAGGGTACACATTAGCTTGTTCTATTTTTTCTCAAGTCTTGGATTTTCGTCTGGGGATTTTGTAGCATCTCTGTGTGGTATTTTCAGGGCATGCTGTGACTGAATAAAGTATTAATGCCCTTAAAGCTAAACATTGACGATGCGTAGTGAACTCAATCTGCTAAATGTTAATACAATTTATCCTTTTAAAAATTTACAAACGTGACATATTGCATGCACTTAGTGCTAATCTATTTTAGACATTCATTTGGTTTGACCTATGACCATAATATATTATGTTCCTTGAGATATTTATCTTGTCATTTGGAAACGAGATTACAATTAATGCGACACACATGACTTTAAATTACTACCTCAACTAGAGATGTGTGAGTAATGAATTAGCCACAGCTTTGAACCCTCTGCTTATAATTTAAATTACCAGCCTTTAGCCGATGCTTCATTGTAATCCATTAAAGAAGTCACAGAATCATGGAACCACATATTGTTTTCGATGATGACCTATCGACGATACTTTTCCATTTAATTTACCTAACCCTAGGCTAATGTATTCAAATTCATGTAAGAAAAACAATCACAAGAGAGAACATTTATATGTTTAGGTTAATACTGGAATAAAATCATAGCCAGACTTCATCTAAACTAGATGTACAAAAACATCATCCTTTTTTGCCGCTTTCCACTTTTCAGAAGAAAAATAAATATGATATTGGAAAACTTGAGCTCATACCAAAGACTTGGCCCATAAGCCCTTTTTCAGGAGAGATCCCCATAGCAAAAAGCCCAATTTGTTATATTTTCCACACCTCCTTCTCAGCATTGACTTTGTCAGACTATAAGTTCTGGAAAGGCACAGAATAGAAACATACTAAATATTTGTCAAATGATGTCTGTAGTGATAAATGATAACCATTTATTATGAATAATGGCAGATTAAATTTTGCTCACTATCCTCCATTTGCTATGACGAGATGAATACATTGTTTATTTAAGCTCTTACTGTATGCTGGGCAGTATACTAAAACATATTTTATGTACAAATATTTTGTATATTAACTTATATACATATATAATATATCATACTATATATTATACATATATAAGTATAACATACATATATACGTATATAGTATATATAGCATATACATATATGGTATATATATATATATGGTATGATATATGTACATATGTATATAATCTAATGTAGGTTAAACCTCTCTCTAACAAGATAATAAGGTTCTTAAGAGCAGAGATGGTTTTAAACCTCTTTAGTACTTTCCCTATGTGCCTGGCAAAATGTTATCACATAAATGTCACTCAATAAAGACTTGTTGAATGTAAATTAAGATGTTCTTTTGTGAATCCACATTTTATAGTGCGCTAGAAAGAAAATGGTCCCACAGGGCTGAAAGAGCTACAAATCACCCAAACCAATGGCAAAACAGCAGTAATCTGAGAAGCACAGCTTTCTCTCTAATGTATTAAAGTGCTGTAGATTTACCAGATTCAACCCATCAACGAGTTAAATGCATGGTATTAGGCTGGAGTGAGGCATAAATAAACTTCTACACATTTATACAGTTATAGTCTAACTGAAGAGCCCAGAGTAGTATATATGAACAAAAGAACCATTAAATGCGAATCGTATGGTACCATCTAGAGCACGAGTTAAGAGAAGAAGGTATTAAAAAGGGAACAAAATAGCATAGTAGTTCCCTAACTACATAGGGCTTTGGGGCAGGCAGACAGACGTGAATCTGGATTCTGCTACTTTTTTACTGTCTCATGAGGCAAGTTACTTAATTGCTCTGAGCTTTTTGCATCTTTAAAATGGAGTACTACCTCCCTAAGGAGTTGTGACAATTAAATGAGGTTGTATATGTTGAACACTTAGAACATGGCCCTACACAAGGTAAACAATCATTTGAATTAGTCAAAAAAGGCTTCAAGGTGAAATGATACTCTAGCTAGACCTCCAAGTGTTAGGCTTTGGGTAAGAGAGGGAGGGGTCCAGGGCAGTCCAGGCAGAGGAAGGGTAAAAGCAGGAGAAGGCAGGAATGGGAACTGAGCACTTGAACAAGAGTGAGGGAGTCCCTTAGAACAGAGTAGAAGAAATTGGCAGCAGGGAAAAATTAAATTTGTTCAGTAAAATGGGTTCAGAGGGTTGGGAGCCATGATATCATGCCAGAAGTGTTTAGACTGGAGATGACATACAGATGGAAAGTCCTCAGTTGCTCCATTCTCTGTCTGTAGCACCCTGAACATAAGTTTTAGATGGCATATTATTGCAGCTGGATACCCCTTTATATTGGCTTTTTCTCTCAGCAATTGACGTGTTGTCTTATATATATGGGCAATAAATCTTTTGTCTTTATATAAATTAATGAGTTTTCATGCTGATAATCCTTCGCTTTGCTTTTTGTCACACAGGTTAGATATATATATATGAATAGCTATCCCTCTATAAAAGAGGAAGAGAATATATGTATTAAAGATGACCAAGGAGTGCTTAGGAATCTTATAATTAAAGTTCTATGGAAGTATAATATGAATGAGATTCTATGTGGAGTATATGTTTATAAATATTGTCCTCCATTATGGTGCTTAATTCTTTGGTATCTCTTGGAGTGTATTCTCTTAAGGAGGTATTCCAGAATGTCAAGTTTTAATAATAAAATTAATTATAATGCATATTGATTTAGAATATCTACATCAAAACTTTTTTCTGTTTTAAAATAAGAAAATCTACATCTTTTGGCAATTTAAATTTCAGTTTATTGAACTTGTTATAAAGTTTAATAAATTAAGGCCGTCAGTCAGTAACTTGACCTATAGAGTAACTCAATGTGACACATTGTAAAAGAAGAAAATAAGACATTTTCCAAAATACCAGATTTAATTTTAAGCGAAATTGGTTTATTAGCTCTCTGCTGGGTAGCTTGGTTTTCCCATGCCCAAAGAACTGGGAATAATCCATTTTTATTAAATTTTATTGTACTCTAAGGAAAATATCTTTGAAAAACTAAATTGTTATTCTCTGTCCTTTAGAAATAGCTATTTGAAGAGTTTATAGGATTTTCCTAGTTGTCTGATTGAAGCTCTCTGATTCCTATGTAGATTTTCTCCAACATACAACATTTGGTTTGCAGAATTGTGGCTCACAGGAAAATGGCTGCCTAACAGAGGCAGAAGTATAATTATGATATCATTAGAAATATTTAAATATAAATAACATTCTATATTTGTCCTTGTCACTTGTCTGGGTTTTGACAGGGGGAGCCAGTTTTGATGGGATTCCTGTGGCCCCATAGATTTTTATCCTGTTATCCAATTTTCCGCTGCACTGCTCTCCTTCTGTCAAACTGACTGCCAGCCAGCCTTACATTTTCCCGAGAGGAGGAGCAAAGCTTTGTATTATAGTGGACAGAAGAAGGAGAACAAAAAACTGATTTTTCCCCTCCAAGTGCTGTACTCTCTCTTTCTAATGGAAAATTCCATTGTCTGACGGGTTGAGGGGATGGTGGATGGAGAACAGGGAAGACCTCACGTTTATATTCAATGGTGCAAGATAATGCTGCAAAGCAGACTCAAATATCAAGCTGAGCAGAATACAGATCAGCAGACAGTTTTCCAGGATGCACAGAGTCACAAGAGTTGCTGAAATGCTGCCAAAACTGGTTTGTGCTGAGTATTCCCTAGCATTTTAAATATTGGCTTGCTGTCATATAAAATGAAAGGATACTTAGCAATCATGGTATAAGGGAAAAGAAAAGGAGCACTTTGTTTCCATGTGAAGATGTCGCAGCAGATGCTGTTTTATTTTGGGGTTTTTCATTGACATTGGCTCATGGTTCAGGACTTAGAGCAGAGATCAGACAGGTAACAAAAATGAGTGGGTTGACAGAGTGTTAAACAATAGGGAAGAGTGAGAAGTGGGGTGAGGTGGCAAGCTCAGGCCCCATCTGCAGGACTTTAAAATGCCGAATTGCGGAAACCAAACAAAACATGCACTTCAGGCCACACATATTTTTAAGCTGAGTGTGGCTCATGGCCTTTTGGATGCAATCTCTGGATTAGAGAAAAGAGTGGTCCTACGGACCTATCAATTAACCAGTGATGCAGGAGCTAACCGAAAGGGCAGGTTTTTATGACTATGATCACTTATTGGTAAGATAAAGACCTTATTGTGTCTCAGCAACTGTAGTATGTCCTTATTTATATCATTTAAGCCTTTTAATAATCTTTAAAAAAATTGATTCATTGCGTATATAAAAAGGCATCAAGTTTAGCAAATAGTTTTCTTCTTATTTACGTTCTAAGTAAACCATGAAAGTTTCTTAGAATCTTGGGAATATATTTAGCATTATGTGAGTCAACTTCTATACCTGTGAGTACAAAGCATTTTGCAAAACTGAAAATGTTGAGCTGTGTAAGAAATTTTGCAGTCAGCTGTTAAAATGTAAATTTCCATTCTGAATTGGGTGAAGTGGCTTACTGAACAGGATATGATTTTCTCATGAGGGCATGAGTACTTAAGATACCGGAAACAAATGTGAAAGAAATTCACCCCTCTTACTTTTCTGGGGAGTCTGTGCTTTAAAATGGAGGTTGTACAATCTTACGGATTAGGGATTTTTATTTTTGCCTTTGTTTACATAACAAATGAAAAAGATTAATCTACCTCCTGACATTAAAAGGGGGTTGCGATGCCTATGAAAGTTCTGGGCTTTGGGGATTTGCTTAATAAATGCTTGATTGGATGTATTTGCCACTTTAATATAGGAGTCAGGTCATTTAAAGTCATTGTATCCTGTTTGTGGATACACATACAGTGTTTTCAACTATATTTCGACAATATTTCTGAGCCTGTTCAATCAAATTATATTCTTAATTTACAATAAGTCGGAGTCTTTGATGGGTTCAATGTATATGAACTGATGTTCTGAAGAGTCGAACACCTGACACCCACCTGATTTGCTTTTTGACTCACGCTGATGTGTCTAGTCAGACATGTACCATCTTGTCCTTCTGTCTGAAGAGGCCTGAGTTTGACACAAATGAGAAAAAGGCGATAGTGGTTAATAACAGTATTTTAGTGTCCACGTTAGCTTTTAACAAAGCTAAAATCAAGTAAGTTAGTGTATCTGTAGGGGAAGAAGCTGTACATCCAAGTATTGAAAAAATTGTAATTTTTCTTGCTATGAAATCCATATGTTAATTTTAGCTCTTGAAATTCTATTTTAGTATGAAATTAAATAAATACACATATATTCTACTCTCTTTCCTTATAAAGTATTCTCTTCATTGACCAGCTATGGTTCATTAAAAACGATAACACATTAACCAGGTGAATAAGATTAAATAGTACAATCTTGAGTAGGTAGCCAGAATGAATTACCTGATTGCCTAGTCAAGATTCTACCAAAAGCTTATGGACAAATAGAGACAAAAAAAAAAAAGAAGCTATAAGTTTCAACTTATGTTTTTTGTCTCTTTTAATGAGTAGAAGAACCATGTACCAGTATTTTCTGATTTTATTCACAGGGGCAAAGTAACACTGGGTTTTACCATTTTTTAATGAATCAGGGTTGTAATACATGAGCTCAACTGCACAGTGTCAGGATCTCTTGAGGCAGATTTTCCTGTTCTTCTCTAGAATGAATGTAAAACTGGAAATAAAAACTCACGAGAAACTACTTCCATGTGTATATATGTATCCTGATTTCCTGTTTGTGTACTGCTCGTATCATGACACTCTTAGTCTGCACCATTTTTCAATTCATGGCTTCCAATAGCATTTTAATGATGTCTTTGTGCTGGCCTGTATCAAGGGTATTGATTCTGTTGTTTCAATAACGGTAGTATGAAAAATAGTTTGTGGTTGTCTTTTGGGTTAAAAGAAACTTATTACAGCTTCCTGTTTCTCCATGTGTTGCCAAAAATGTTATTGTTGGTCAGATTTGGAGATATCTTCTGAATCTGTGACCATTTTTTAGATTTTTCCATCAGCACATTTTGTAAATACAGCACAATTTGCTGCAAGAGTTGGACTTAAAATAAGAGGGCTTTATGTCTCTACCAAAGGCAGACAGAAAAACAAACAAATCCACCTTTTGGGGTTAGCTATTTTTACAGATTTCTAAGAAAATTCCATGTGTGCAGTTCTTTTCATGTACTAAGGAGCATAAAAGGATGGAACACTTAGCCCTTCTAAAGGTTAAAATTCTAAATGAATTAATCACAAATTGTAAAGGACAAAAAACAGAAAATATTTAATGAAAGATTCTTGTTCTTTAGGGCCTTGTTGCTCAAAATGTGGAAATGTGGTCTGCTGACCAGCAGCTGACGTCTGAAATGCCAACCTTAGGCCCAACTCTAGACCGTCTACATCAGAATCTGCATGTTAACATGCAGGTTTGCGTGCGCTTTCGAGTCCCAGAAGCACATAGTTGATTTCTATGCAGTCAACACAATAATTTCAAACTTATCAGCAGATGATGTTTTTATAAAGCTTTGAGGTTTACAGCTTTGTAAATACAGCCTGAATTATTTCTGTTTCACTCTGTAACACAAGTAAATTAACCTTTCTAATATGGCCCATTTAATTTTTAATTGCTGTTGTAACCTTAAAGATAGATAAGCTTAGAACAGAAAATACAGAACTAAATTAAACCCCAAAGGTCACGTTTGAAAGCCCAAAATACCTACAAACTTGCTATAAGATGTCCATGTGTCTTGAAATGTGCGAATCTTCAAAATCATGTATTTTTTTGTTACTTGAATTGTTGACAGGATAGTTACTTTTGAGTGATTTGAGTGTAAAATGCCACTGGCGAAGGAAACATATGTTTTTCTCTTCAAAATTCAAAACTGGCTGAATGAATTAAACTCAAACTTATAAAAATAATTCACCTTCAGGCTGAGCCTTTCTCATCACAGTGGCAACCAGAGTTCAAGAGAGACTTGAGTGGCATTTATGAACACCTGTAATCAGAGGTTTTAGTGAGGGACATTTTCCCCTTTAGCATTCAAAATCGATCATTATGTCTGGGAATTGATGGTAAAAGAGAGCACTTATATTTGCTCTATCATTTGGATGCATATTGATCTAATGGTAGAAAAGTATCTTCTTGGATGTTCTCATTTTTTTTGCCTCCTTTCCCCTGAACTCTCATCCTTCTCTCTCTCAATTAAGTATTTGAGCCCCTGTTATGTGCATGGCTTTGTTTCAGACTATATAAAGATTCAAAAGGAACAGAAGACATTACTCTCATCTTTCAGGATCTTCCAAGTTCCTCATATTTTCCAGAGATAAAACACCGTCATGACATATCCAACCTTAGCGTTTTTCTTGCTGTCATGATTCAGGACCAGTTGCTTCTATTTTTTACTCTAGTTTCTTTGTTTTCCCTCCACATCACTCCTGTTTCTTTGTAAGTAGATCAGTTACTATAGAAACATCACTCTCCTGGGTGTGGTGACCACCACAATTTATAGATGATTCTGAAAGTTTGAGTACACGAAACCAACATCGCACACCACCCTTTTGTTTCTAGACGTACTTTACTTTGAGATACCATCATCTTATAAAACAGCTTTCACTTGGTTCAGTGCATTGGAAATTTTAATTTAGATGTAATTACCAAAAGAATTATTTTAACCGCAAACATATTTGTATTCAGCAAAAATTCTATTATTTTTTAACATTTTGCAAAAATTAACAAGATATAGTGGAAAGGCATGCCGATTTGATCCTACAGTAGAGGAATAGCATCCAACTCTACAGCAAAATCTATCAAACTTCTTAAAGTTTGAAAAAGAAATCAAGACAAATGAATATAAACCTTTGAAACATACTTTTTTTGTCTCATTTTCAGATCTATAGTGGGTTTCCTATAGAGTGAAGAGGGAGAATTTTTTTTCCTTTATCTGATGTCACAGAGTGAATGGTTCCAATTTAGTTTCCAACAGAGGGGCTCCCTTGAATTAATTGACAATAGACAGATTAACAGGAGAAGAATTTATTATACATGTGGGAGTATTTAGTAGTGAGTAACTAGCAGAGTAGCCAGAGGTAAGGGTTCATCTGTCAGCTTAACAAAAGGGAAGGGGGTTTAGGGTTTCAGTGTGAAAAAGTATGGAAGGTTGTATTGGGCAGTCTGCTTCCCGGAAGGAGCTGGAGGGTGCCCCAGCAGCCTAACGGCAGCTCTATTTTTGGGAGGCTCTACTTTTGTCAAATAAGGAAAGTTCAGGTAAGATTTCTTCCTGCTGATCCCTCCAATGGCTTTTCCAAACTTTCTCATGTCACTGATGTTTAGAAAGCTGTGTTTTACGTTTGTAATTTATATTAATCCTCATTCTAGTCAAATAAATGTAGGAAATGTGTGTTAGTCTATACTTAAAAATTATGTCTCCGGCTTAAAAAAGGAATTTGAGATGGAGTCTCTATACTCTACTATGAAATATTAGAACTGATTAGAGTGGCTAGCATAAATTCTTTGATAAAATTATGGCATAATGATACGACATATGACCATTGACTCAGTGTGCCACGTTCTTTGCTCCTTGAAAGAAGCTTTAAAAAGGGAAGTTTAAGGAACGACCAGGGAATCATATGAACATAGGTGATCAAACAGGCAAAGTTAGAAACATTTGTGTTTGGCTTCCACTTACTGGTTCCAAGGTCCCCTGGATTTTCCGATTGCTCTTCCTGCTCAGTGCTTTCCTCTTGGGTCTTCAATTTCTGGCTTTTTTCCCGGTCCCTTACTGTTTGCTTGTCCATCTTTCGTCCATGAGACTGTAACTCCTCAAGGGAAAGGAGTGGCCACTACTCATCTTTTCTTCCCCACGTTGCATGCCTCGTACATTGTAAGTGAACCACAGATTGTGCCAAATATTTGAGGACCCACATTTTCATTTGTCCTGTCAGAAATCACCAGTGATGGACAAGGTTAGGGACAGGTGGATATGTTGGATCCTGAAATCACTCCTCTTGGGTGATTAATTCTCTGCTTATGCCTGTGGCCTGGAGTGTGGGCAGAGGCAACTCCTCCCTCTTATTTGTTCTTTTCCAGTACATGGATGTATTATACCAAGAAGAGAAGCTATGCCATGCAGCTACCTGCCTTACTGGCAGTGATCCAGGAATGCTGGGGAACCTGTGGCCATTGTAGCATTTTTGTCCACCAGCTAGCTTCCCTGTAGAATAACTACTACTAATATAAAAAATTTACTATTACAATCAGGATTACTAACTAGTGCAAGCATTCACCATTTATAGAATACCAAGCCCTGTGCATGACATCTTGCTTATATTTATATCTTCCAACAGCCCTAAAAAGGGAAGCTATTATATGCATTTTACACTTGAGAAAACCGAAGCTCAGAGTAGCTAAGTAACTTGAGCAAATTCACACAGCTCAGTAGAAAAGCATTCCAAAGCCAGTTGCGTCAACACACAGTTGAGGGTCATGACCTCCCTGGCTAGCAGCACAGTTGGTTAGACTATTCTACTGTCAACAGAGAACTAGTACAGTTGAGGACACAGAGTAGGGGCTCATAAAATGTTTGATTGGTTGTTTTCTGCTAGCTTCTGGAATATGCATGGCTGGGGATCTAGAAAACAAAGGAGAATGGGCCCCATAGATAAGCTTCATCGTCATTATTTTTTAATCTTTAACCACACTTAATTTGCTTTATAAAATCAAGTCTTTGGGAGAGTGAATTGAGTTAGCTATAATTTTACCTTTTGTATTGAGATTAGCTCTCTAAAAACGTTCAATGATTAGACTAGTGTAACTTGGGGGACTGAAATAATCTCAGTAAAATCAAAGTAATACAGAGACATAGCTATAAATATAACCATCTATTGATAGTTCTCCTGATGAAGAATGTATTCCACCACCCTGAAGAAATAGAAATGTTAAATAATTAAAGTAAGGCATATAAAAATGGTGATTCCAGTGACTATTTTCCTTTGGAGGTACTATGTCTTTATCTGCCAGCGTGGCATGCCTACTATTTTTTTTACAATATGCATTTGCATTTCGAAAATTTGAGACTGGTGATGTTATCTGCAAAGAGAAGATAGTGAGAAACTTCAGAATGTGTCCCACTGCCATTTGTGCCAAAGGCTGGTCAGTGCCCTGTGGTGATAGGAGCAGCTGAGGGGACTGACACTCTCCCTGGAGGCTCAGCCTCAGCACAGAAGCGGCCTGAATGGAGGCCTCAGGACTCCTGGGGGCGGGGCCCAGGCACAGATGTCATGGGCTGCAGAAAGCCCCTAAACAACTTCTGTCCTTTATAGAAGCACCTAGATCCAAAATAGGATTTTGCTGATATTTTCTTTGAACAAAAGTATTGCCTTCAGTCAGGCAGCATACAGAATTTCCACTAAGATGTGTACCTTTAAAGTAACTCATTTCATCCAGGAGTTGCTTAAATCGTAGATTTCTAGATTAGTTTTAATGTAAATAAGTTGACAGCAGAGTGAAGAAAATCCTAAAATTAGTTCAATATTTGAAAAGTGAAAGACAATTGGATGATTTGGAAATACTTTGTAAAATGTTTATCTTTAAGAGAAATACATCATGTCAGTTTCAAATATGTATTCCTTTTCATTTGCTCAAGTTTTGTGACTTAGTCAATAGCCATCTCCATGATTTGTGACTAGTTTTAAAAAAACACATACAATTTAAAAACTGAGTGATTTGTTGTAAGATTACAAAGAGAAATTTTTATCTCTTCTTCTTTTTTGATATCCATCACTGGTTCTTTATCATATTTTCTAATAGTAGCTACTATCCATGTAACTGGCATGCTTACAATATGCATCAATTGTCTAATTCTCCAGGATCCTGTATCTACAAATTTTCTGAGTTAAGGTTAAACCTTTCCTTCCTTCCTTCTTTCCTATCTTCTTTTTAAAATAAAGATACCTTTCTTATAGGATTAAAATTCTGAAAAGGACTCAAGTGGTTTCCATTGATAGGAAATGAACACCACAGTTTTCATCTGAAACTGTCATCAAGCTCTTGGAAGCACCCAGCTTATCCTTGTTCTCTGATAAGTGGATCACTAGAAAGAGAGAGAGGGCATGTTCTCAGCTTCCTCTCACCTCGTCCTTTAACTCACACTCCATCTACAAGCCTGGCCACAGGGCCCAGAGCTGCCCTCCCAACTGAGAGTGACAGAAAGTCCTTTGTCTTCAACTAGGAGCCAGGTGATTCTAATTCCACTATGATTGCTTCATTCTCTGGGGTCTAGAAAGTTTTCTTGGGTTCCGAGAGTCCCCTTTTAAAAAAATGCAAATTCTTTTGAGATGATTTAATTATCATTACCTCTTTAATAGGATAAGAGTTGACAGTGGCAGAGAGTAAAGTGGTCCTTAGAAGAGGCATAATGAATGGGAGGCAACCTGATGGGTGGAAAGAGGCAAAGAATGGAGACTGATTCTGGTAACTCTACATTGTACGTCAGTCAGCACTTTCTATGCAGAATATTGATTCCACCTATAACATAGGGTTTAACTGTTGAGGCATTTTGAAGAGAACCCCTTTAAATTTGAAAATGTCTTGGAAGTAATTTTATAAAAATCTTCTGACATAGAACTGATGTCATAGGTACATAGGTTATACTGCCTAGGATAATAATATGAGGCCACCAGCTAGGAGCACTGTAGACCCAAGAGGAAATTGTGGCTTAAATATGTCTCCGTTTGGGGCTTTCATGGGCCTGTTGACTATCGTCCTTCCCCTGAGCCAGAACCAGACATGGTTCTGAATTACCTGATTCATTCAGTCTGAAGAAGGTTAAATAGGTATCTGCCTTTTACTATCTTCACACCCCCCACTCCACTTTGGTGAATTTCATATGTCATAATCCTGCTACCAAAAATATGTTATTTAGTACATCTACAGGTATGGATTCTTGAGACTCAAAAAATTCCTAGCAATAAAAAATAGATGTATTTTTCTTTTTGAAAATCCTTGATGTATTGTTACAGCTTAAGTTCCTCAGAGTTTGGGATGCAAAAGTTTTATTAGGAGTTAACCCCTGTGGGAGAGAGGGGGCAAAAGCAAGATTGGGTGGAGGAGGAAGTCCATCTGTGAAGCAGAACTGGCAAAACTTTGGGCAACCTTGTGGGCACCTTGGGAGAGAGCATTACCTGTCAAGGCCTTGGGCCAAAATGGCTGGGCTTTCGTGTCCCTGCCTGGCTCAGTCACAAGAAGCAGTTTGGCCCAGGTAGGGTGAGGCTGGGGGCAAGGTGACTGCAACTAAGCTGACCCTGAAGGAGCTGCCTGCTGGAGGCTGCTTGCTGACTGCTATTCATGCGCCCGCACAGGGGGATGAGGGCAGCGCATCTCCACGTCTTCCGTAAGTCTTCATTTTCATGATGTCTTATTCACTACTGGTGTCTCTCCAAATGGTTGAACATTAACATTCTGGGCTTCTTTATCATTTTGCTCTATTGGTTTATTTCCTCAAAGTGTTAGAGCTTATAACTGCTACCACATGAGTGTTGTATAAAGATTAAGAATAAGGATTTGGTTCAAATTTTCTGCTTCTGCCACTCACCAGCTGTTTAACCCAAGGTAGATTTCTTAACCTCTCCAAACTTCAGCCTCCCCATTTTGAGTTGTTGGGTGATTAAATGAGGAATGCATACAAATTCATTGGCTTAGTAACTAGCACATTCTATGTGCCCAGTAAGTGTTAGTTGTTAATAATTTTTTTGTCATCATTATTCTCTACTCTCTACTTGATCCAGAATTTAGAGCCTGAGAGATTTTCCAAATACACTGGTCAATATTAGAAGAAACCAACTCCCCAATATAGCTGCTTATTAGGCAATGTGGTAGCAGAACAAAAACTAAGTTAAAATAATTAAATAAGTGCAAGGCAAGGGGTGAGAGAAAACACCATCTGCCAGCTCTCCGTGTGTCATTTAGGAGCGAGCTGGAAGATAATGAAGGCCATTGCATTCTGGTCATGGATGGGTCCTTCTGCTTGGCTGGTGTTATCGCCTTTCTCCGAATAAAAATAGCCCATGCATCTTTACCACAGCTCAGTAAACACAGATTATGTGAATAAAAATAAAGGATGCACAACAAAATCTTTGGGGAGATTTGCTGCAATTTATTTGTTTCCTGGTGTAGCCATGAATTTCACTATGATCAATAGTTTAATCTGAACAGCAAGGCATTCGGTTTTTGGCTGTTTATGGTCAGTTTTACACTATTTTCCTAGCAGGAGCAGTCATATGAAATACTCATCAAAGCCACAAAACAATCTTCAAACTTAAAGCAGTGTGGTGGGTTAAGGGCAGCACTGCTCATGTCACCAACAAAGGTTCAAATTTGGGTTTGGCCACCTGCAACCTGTGAGGACTTTGGGTATTCCTGAAGTCTTGGCTTCTCTTCATCAAAATGGTGATGCTAAACAATCTTGTAATGTTTATACGAGATCTTATGAGAGATGAGTGAAATGTTCTATTAAAAATTCTTTGTAAATCTTAGTTTATCATGATTAAAAATAGAAAGTTACTTTTGAAGGTTAGTTTCACATTGTTATTTTGAGAGTAAACTGACTACCAGTCCCCAGCCGTTTGAAATTATTTAAATTTGGGGAATTTACTTGGGGAAATTACTTAAATTTTGCTGCCTCAGTTTTCTTATCTGTAACATGGCGATAATAATATACTGACCTCATAAATTTGTTGAGAGGATGCAACGAGATACTCTAGGTCAAAAACTCAGAGTACAGAGCCTGGCACAGAGTGATTATTTGGCTGCTAATGTTATGATTTTAGTACAAGAGCAAATAGTCATTTCTCTGTGTTTTGCTCTGAGCAATTCTGGAATGGTTTACTAATACTTTCATTTTAATTCTGGAGTTATATAGTGATACATACTAATGTATAGCCAGCATTTTGAAGAGATCGCAATAACAGAAAAAAAAAGAAAGGGAAGAGGCCCTTGAAAAGGGGAGAGTAGTCCTAGGTTTTGTTTTCACAGATTTTTCTATCATCAGATTGATTTTAATTTTTAAAAAGCAGAGATTAAAAAGGCATATGGTATAATACAGAGGAAAATGCACCAGTGTGGAGGTCTAGAGCATGAAGTTATGGTTCCCCCTCTGTCACAAACAACTGTCTATGGACATTGAATAACAATGTAACGTCACTGGCCCCAAAGGAGATGGGTGGACAAGTTCAGCGCTTCTCCAGCTTGACCACACATTAGAGTCACCAGGAGTGCTTTTGAAAAATAATACATCTGGCTCCACCAGGTCCATCTCGGATCAATTGGATTATAATCTCTCTGGGGCAGAACCAGTCTCCAAGCCCACTGAGTGTTGGGGATACACAGTGAGGCTCATGGACCACCCGGTAGGGTGATTCCTCGGGTCTCTTCCCACCCTGAAATCTCTGTACATCTCTTCACTGCAGGTCACGGACGTAAAGAGTGCTTCTGAAAGTGAAAACGGATGTAGAGCAGTGGCTAGAGAAGGTTAAGGAATTTGATTTAAGCTATTAGCTTCTGAAAAATAGCAAGTTATTTTCTGGCCTTCACGGTAAACCATAAACCTCTCTCCTTATGAAAAAGGTGATAACTCTACTTCACCTGTAGAGGCTGTATATTGGACTCAGCCATCCCCTTTTCAATTTACCTCCATTCTTATGTGAAAAGCTCTACCCTCGCAGAAGCTTGCTTCTAACATGGGTAAAATACTTAACGCAGCATTTAAAAGTCACGCATAAGGCCTCACCTCTGCCTATGGGCAATAAGAAGAGAAAAAAGTGTGAAATTGCTTCCAGAGAGGGATTTTCTTACCCATTGATCTCAGCACAGAACATCAGCCTGGAAAGAATGTTTTTGTAATAGAAATATCCAGTGAAAACCACCAATCATTTCCATTTATATCATTACAACGATGGAAGAACACATGGCTTAGATTAGGAAAGTGAACGTTAGCTATGAGGGTGCATTTGCAGGAGACTTTAATTAGGAATGAGAGTATCTCAAGTACTTGGGAAACAAATTTGTTTAATAAGCTTCATGGTTTGCAGATGCCTTTCCCTCATCCTTCGCCATGATTCCAAATAAAGTGGTTTTATCCATGCAGAGCTAAGTACACTCAAGAAGTCATGTGATTTTTGTGCTTCATTCTATTCATGTTGGAAAGCAAGTTGACAGAACCTTCACATGAGTAAGATATCTCTTATAGAAACACACACCCAAGTGAGGCATCATCATGCTAAATCAGGACCTGATTTTAAGCTCCATCTATTTAGGACTTTGCCTTTAGAGAGACCTCCACTCAGACTACTACATCCAGATGCTGACGTGCTGTCTCTATTCCTGGAGACTCTCCACCCTGGGGTGTGCCTGTGTGGAGAACACTGCACACTTCCTGTCTTGTGTTTGTATCAGCTCCTCCTGCTTCCTTTGATCAGTGGCTGATAAAATATCTCAGGAGATTTGTGGAGCTGATGAAAGCCATGTGTCTGGGCTAAGCATTTGGAACTTGATTTTGGCATTATCTTGATGTTAATGTCCATCAGCACATTTTAAGACATGAGTACGAAGCTCATTCTCTGGTGAATACTGGCTGGGGGCAGCTGATATGTGGGTTATGCTGAACTTTCAAAAGCATATACTGTATCATTTTCTTAAGCAAAGAGGGCTATAATGACTCTCTTGGGACAAATAAACATTTCCTGTGAGGTCCCCATTTGCTTAATTGCTAGCCTTAAGTTTTAGAGTCCTTGTTACCTTAAGTGAACTCATTTTAATAAAAGTAAAAATTTTCAGCTATTTCATTGGTTCTTAGTAAAGAAGGCAGAGATCAAATGGGAGTTGAAGATGAACTTGTTCACTCATTAAGGCAACGTTGGTGGGGTGAATGGAAAGGTGGGGTAAGTGGGCACATAGCAGGGAAGCGATTAAGAGTGAGGATTCTGGAAGCCAGACTTCCTGGTTTCAAGTCCTAGCTCTACTTCTTGCTTGCTGTAAACCTCAGGCAAGATACTAAACTCTGCGTGCCTCGTTTCCCCATCTATAAAATGGGGATAATGACAGATTGAATGAGTCAATGTTTGTAAACTGATTAGTTTCTACACATCAAAGCGCTCAACAAATGCTACTGTCTATTGGGCAGAGCCCCATGCTTGTGGTCCTGTTGATATCAAGCGAATATGTCTTCAGAACCAGGTTGATTCTATGAGCCTAATTTAAGATTCTCCTTCTGTTCCTGACGCTGGTGCTAGATGGTTTTGTGAAGCTAGATAAAGAGTATGAACCCTAACTAAAATACCTAACTGTCTTTGAGACCATTTTTAAAGTGTAGATTAATTCAATGCTTCTTATAGGCATGTTGGGAGAAAAAAATAAGACCATTCTTATAAATATTTTAGCTCCGCTGGGAGAGTGTACAGAAAACTAGAAAGTAATATGTATAATAATTCAACTTCTGAAAATTTTCCAAAGGATAATATTAACGCTATGATCTGAGACATTTTCTAATAGATAATTTTTTTAGCATCTACATCTCTGAATTACAATAATAAGAAATGTTATTGAAATGTAGCTGGTTCCTAGATTGTGTCCTCTCAAGTATTTGATTTTGGCCAGTCATTTATTAAAAACAAAACAAAAACTCATTTGCTTTTTTATTTCTAATTTACCCCACCTAGTTCCAAAAAGGTTTTAAGGCCACTGAAAAGCACTTATTGAATAGGTTCAGAAAATAGGAGTTGCTAACTTTTATCATCTTGTGGCTTTCAGTATCACTACTTGATGGAAAGAAGTCAATGATATTTTTCTCCCTAGTTTCATTTAAACACATATCTTTGACTGCACCTGTGTTATTCATTAAAATCCAATAGAAGTGAAGTGAGGAACTCTCTCCTAAGGAAAAGCCATTTGTTTGAGAGCTGGGAATTAAATATCCATATTATTTATTATTAGATTATGAACCTATAAGTTGACTGCAAGTGGCCATGTTATCATGGTCCTTGACACCTCATGGGAAGCCCTTCTTTCTGACCCCACCCAATCTTCAGTTTCTCTACTGTGTTTGTGGTTCCTTTCTTTCATAGTTATCTAAACAGGTCCTAAAGTAAGAGTTGAATGTGGTGTGATGATGGAGTTGTTTCCCTTGATACATACAGGACTTTAGTAAATGTTGGTGATGTTCAATGTTTCTTTCACACAGAACAAAACAAATTTGAAGACAATTGAGAGAAGTGGGAGACTTGGGTTATACTGCCAGCATTTAATTGACTGTGGAAACTCGAGCAAGTCACTTTATTTCCTTCAAACTCAGCTCTTTGTTCATGACACGAAGAGGATGAACTACTTCTAAACTCTCCTTTCTAACTAATGTGCAGTGATCTTAAGATACTAGGAATCAGTATAATTGTAGAAGCTTTAGCAGTTGCATTACAGTTTTAATGGTAATTCCTTATAATTGTGTTTGCTTTGTCCATATAACACAAAATCAAAATATGGAGGTTTTAATATATTCAGATATCTCATACAGATATAACCAAAGTTTTTCTTTCTGTTTTGCATAATTTTAGTGTCATACTCTTATTAATACGTAACCCTTGACTTCTGCTATTTTACTTACTCTTGAAGTTAGGTGTATTTATTTGTTTATTGAACAAAATGGAGACATATAATTGATTGAGAAGGAATATATTCTTGCTAGGCAAGTTGCTAAAAATTAATATGCATTTATTCAAGAAGTATTTATTCAGTAATTTAGTAAGTAGGACTAAAATAATGAATAACACATGGGGCTTGCCCCAAGAAGCTTATGGTCTAGTGGGAGTCCAGGAAAGTAAATGGATAATTATAAAACTGTGCAATGCAGATGATGATTGGGGAAAGTGCAGAGTGCAAAATGAGCACAAGTGGGCCCCAATCCAACCGAGGGAAATCATTGCAGACTTCCCAGAAGATATGGTATGAGTAGATGACGGAATTAGTCAGAATACAGGATTATTTCAGACAGAGTAAAGCAGCAAGTCCAAGAGCCTTGAGAGAAGAGAGAACCATGAATGTCCAGGAAGTAAACATAACTTACAATATGTATTTAGGGGGGAGGGAAGAGGAGGCGGGCAACAGGAAGAGATAAGGTTACAGAGGAGCACAGGAGTTTGATTCCGAGGACAATGAAGAACCAATGGAGGGTTTTCCATAGAAGTGTAACATATAATATTAACATTAAAAAACAAAAAACACTGACTGAGGTGTGGCAAATGATTTGGAGTGAGACAGAACTGGGGGGAATTAGCTGGAGCACTGTAACAATAAACTAGGCTAGAGCTGATGGTGGCCTACGCTAAGGTAGAGGCTTTAGGGAAAAAGAGAAGATGGATTCAAGGACATTAAGAAGATAGAACCAACAGGATTTGATGATTGACTCATTCAAAAAATATTTGTTGGATTTCTGTCTCTGGCCGTTATAGAGTAGCTGGTATTAGATCTGCCCTCCCACTATAAATAGCTATGAAACCTGGAGAAAATATATAAAATAATATTTGCAAGTAATGGATAACAGCTCAGTGCTGGGCTATAATCCCTAGAAAAAGGGGAAAATACAGGGTAAGCTCCAGATTCACAGAGGCTTTCTCTCAAAGAACATTTTCCAGGCTATCGTGTAGGGAGAGAGAATCCAAGGAGAGAGCAAAAGTTTTGCCAAACCAAGGGATAAGTTTATGCCTGCTAAGTTGGCTGATATCTGGGGACAGGACACCAAAAATGGGGGACCTTCAGAGAAGAAACCCAGTAGATCTGAGTGGAAATTCCTCTCAGGTCCTTGGTCAACTCCTGGACTAGGAGTGTAGGATAAAATTCCAGGAGGTTTGGAAAAGAGCCTCTTCAGGGAGCCTGGGAGCTAAGCAGACATTCCAGCGTAGGGGAGATGCTGGAGTGTATCTCCAGCCAGAGTGAAGAGACCTTGATGAAACCCCCAGGCATTTCATTGGATCCCAGAAAGACCACATTGTAGGGGTATGCATTATGTCTTAGGAGTAAAAACAAAACTAGAATTGACTATCCTAACAACGCCTGAAACTAGGCCTCAGCAGGATAGGGTAAGTCTACAGTAACTTAACAGCCTGCTGTAACAAAACTCAGCCATCAGGATATTATCCGTAATGTTCAGCATTCAATAAAAAATTACTATGCATTCAAAGACGTAGGAAAAGCATTTAATAATCAAGTGATAAAACAGTCAATAAAAGCAAACCTAGAAATAGTACTGACAAGAAATTTGTATTGATAGAGGGTTTGCTATGTGCAGATACCATTTCAGCTGTGAACAAGACAAAAAAAAATCTCTGAACTCATGGAAACTGCAGCTTAGGGAGAGAAAACAGATAATAGACAAGATGAATAAGTAAAATATTTGGTATGCTAGATGGTGAAAAATAATATGGAGTAAAAGAAAGAATGGAAACAAGATAGGGAATATTAAGAGGATGGGATTTTAAGTAGGGGGCTAGAAAAGGGCTAAGTGTGTGGAGCTAATGGGAAGGGAAGTTAAAAAATGGCACCAATGTTTTGAGTTTCTGCTTTTATATTGCTTTCAAATAGGCAATTTAAGAGGAGGAGCAGAATTATTTGCAGAGAGATGATATTTTGGGAACATTTAATTTGAGGTGTCTGTGAGACTTTAATTGGAATTTCATGGGAGGCAATTGGACACATGAATTTGTAGGGCAGAAGACATCTATCCTAAAGATGTTAATTTGGAAGTGATCAGCATATGATAAAAACTATCACAGAGTATAAATTGAGAAGGGAAAAATAATGAAATATTTCATTATTTAAAATACAGACATGAGACATAGAAGTATATCAATGAGACTGATAAATAACTTGATAGATGGGATAATCCGATAGAATATGAGGTCATGGAAGTCAAGTGTTTTAGCAAGAGGAAGGGGTCAGCAGGGCCAAACACTGAGAAATCAAATCGAATAAGCACTAAAATGTTTTCTTGGATTTAGAAACAAAGAACTTGGTAAAAATTGGTGAGAATTATGATTAAAATGTGGGATAGAGTTCAGACTGCATTGGGCTGGAGAGAAAATAAGAGGTAAATCTGTTAAGATATAGTCAACTCTAATTCTGGCTATAAAGGGCAGTAATTGAAGAGGATTGTCAGGTTATGGGACTGTGAGTGGGAGGGAGGGTGTGTGTGTGTTTTAAGAATGAAAGAGTTAAACACATTTCAGTGTACTTACAAATACTTTTTGCAGGACTACTTAACTATGCATCTAGATTGGAAAGAGATGAGAGCATGATGATGTCTAGATTAGGCACATGGTACTTTGATTTCTGGGATGATTCTTCAGTGCCATTCTTGACCACAGAGGAAACTTTCAACTCCTGTTACACAGCTGCTCAGGTGATAGTAACGCCAAATTTTGCACATCAGAACTTCTAGCTTTATCTCTGATTCTTCCTCATTTAACTTCTTATAAGTAATTTTTTTATTCAAAATGTTAAAAGGAGAAAAACTTTATGGTAATGTTTCTTTTTCAGTTTATTTAACACTGGCTCAAGTGACGTTTTAGCCTCGCTCAATTTGCATATATCTCAAATTAAAAGAAACTGAAAAAATTACTACAATCATTATTTTTGAGATTGGAATCCAAAGATTAGTTTTAAATGGATGCATCTTTTGTTATCTACATAGTCAAACTTTTCTTTGTGGTTACACGTATTATTCCGTAAACAGAATCCTTTATAATGTTTATTACAATATAGCTTAACCACTAAGCCCAAGTGAAAATAATTGATATTTTTGTCAGTAATTGAACACTTCCAAAACTTTTAATAGACTTTCTTCTATCAATGGATGTATATGAACAAACGGTAAATGCTCTTAGAAGTTTATTCTTCATTCAAATTTAAAATAAGAAAGATTACTTCAAGATGGTCCTGATTAAATTTCCAAGAATAAAGTGATAAAAAAATTAGAAGATTTCTGAGAACTTGTGTCATAATTCTGCACAAAAAAATAAAAGGAAATTTTGCAGTGCAGGTTTATGCCAATGAAAATGAATTTTGATGAAAATATTATGCCCTTTGAATGTATTAGAATTGGATCCATGAGCTTGCTTCTCACAAGAATGAAAGACATCAAAATTAAAATATTTCGTTAACTATCTTTTGTTTTGAATAGGAAAAAAAGATTTACCTACTAGAAATACATCTTTTTCCAAAAATCACCAACTGATATTTGAGACAATCAACGTTTTGGACTAATTTGGGTATTTTCCCTGTTTTAATTCTTTCTGCAGACAGTTATTCATCTTGACATCTTTTGCATTAAAAACATCTAGTCATCCTAAAGTGTCTCTTTATTCATGAATGAATAGAGATCATCAAGAAAGATAAGCTATTTCAACAAGTCATTTTAAAGGACTAATTATTGTTTTATTATACTGCTAATGCTCGAAGCGATCATATGACAGTTAAGCTCTCTTGGTTCTGATAAACTTGAAAACAGCCAAAAGAATTCAGTGGGAATAATGACACTCTTTTATGTTGCTTGAAGGCGTATATTGAACAGGATGACCTGCTGTGCTCTTCAAACCCAAGGGGAAAGATTACTCTTAACAAAGTATGAAACCAGATGCTGATCTGTGTTCAGTTATCATTTCCAAAAGTCTAGAAACATTGTGAAATATATTATCATTTAGTATGTGGTGTATATTTAGTAAAGTTAATATTCTAAAGATGAATATGATTTATTGGGAATTAAATTCAAATTTTCACTTCAATAGGCTAAAAGTAGTATATAGAGATGAGCAAGTCATGTTTTGCACATAGATACCCCTGCTGAAAGAACTGATGTAATTGACTTGGTGTAATGTAGTATTGGGTTTCAAGGCTAGAAAGACTCTCAATGTTTCCTTATGTGGATGGAGGCAGAAGGAGAGAAACATCTTTCTCACCCTGTTCCCCAATAGTTGTTTATCTGAGGTGTCATTGCTTTCCAGCCTCAGATGGTCTAAAATAATGGCCACACCTCCCCATGGGTCAAACAAACCAAGGCTACTCAGAGGAGAGCTTCACCCCTGGCCTTCCCTCCCTCCTTCTACTTTCTTATCAAGTTCTTGAATACTACTGGGTCCTTTGTCTCAAACTCTCAGGCCTTTTGGAAGACACTAAACAGCCATGCTCTCAGGCATTGTGGACGTCTAATTTCCACATGAGGATTAGCTCTAGTTTTGGAAATAAGGAGTCACTAAGTCACTTTATCTACCACTTGGAACGTGCTTGATACAGGGTCTGCTGGATTAACACTTCTGCCTGCTGCTGAGGATGGGGCACCTGAGAGCTGTCACTTCATATCCCAATTTCCATGGATCTCTGGATTTCCCTGGAGTTTGTGGCAAGACGCATTAAAGAACGTTTACAGATCTTTACAACTTTTTTGTGTGCATGACAGTGACTAATTAATCCACCACGTGCCCAGATATTTGGTCAAACTATCCTGAGTGTTTTTGTGAAGATGTTTTTATGGACGAGATTAACATTTAAATATGTGGATTACTCCCCGTAATGCAGATGGGCCTCATCCAATCAGCTGCAGGCCTTAATAGAACAAAGATTGACCTCCCTGAGCAAGAAGGAATTCTACCAGCAGACTGCCTGTGGATTCAAACTGGAACTCTTCCCTGGGTCTCCAGCCTGTGGCCTACTCCATCAGATTTTGGGCTTGCCAAGCCTCCACAATCACATGAACCAATTCCTTCAAATAAATCTCTCTATATACATATACACACATCCTGTTGGTGCCATTTCTCTGGCAAACCCTGACACATTGCTTAAATATATAATCACAATAATGCCTCATACTTGAGAAGAACCCAAAATTATTGATTGAATCAATGAATAAAAATAATACCAGGAATTTTGTTTGGAAAAAATAGTTTAATAGTAAAGTCTTGAGAGGAAGAATAGTTCTTAATACCTTTAAACCTGTAATAAATTGAAACTAGGTTAAGGTGCAATCTTCCTGACACCTTTTTAAACTTGAGGGCTTAAAAAAGATGTACTAGTTCTGGAAAGAAAGGTCTACATTCCGGTCTTGGCAGTGTTTATCATCAGCTTTGTGACCCTTGGTCTCTCTAGGTCTCCGGTTTTTTCTTCAAGTGTAAAATGACAGATGGGACTTAGTTGATCTTTAAGTCTCTTTGGTTGTAGAATGTCTTAATTCTACAATTCTCTCTGAGGGGCCTTCCAGAGTGGTTATTCTGAGTGTATCACTATCCCCATGGACTCCACTAATCAGCTCCCAATGCAGGATGCGTCAAGTCCTGATAGTTATATGGTTCATGGAGAAATAAAAGAGTGCAGACATAGAATGCACCAAAGTGTTTCCTTGCTCTAGTAGGCTCTGCACAGAAAACTTAGAGACAGCAGAAGTTCACTGTATTTACAGTCAATAAATGAATGTTAAAATCCTCTTCACGTTTTCCTTTGAGAATAAAGGAAAGAAGGCCTTATCGCTAAATTATGTCATGAATAAAAGTTCTCTCATTTACATTCATTGCTTTGGCTGCATAAGAAGTTGGTTGTTTGCCAACAACTTAATGTCTTGAGAAAGCTATAGGTCATTTTGCAGCCCAGCTTTTAATAGCATTGTCTCACAAATATGATTTAATCTTTCTATTTTGTCATCAGTTTGGGGGTACAACACAATCTCCAAATAATAAAACTTTAATGACCTGAACGATATTTTAAGTTTCATCTCTGAACATATTTCTGTTATAGAAAATTCTGCGAATGTTTTCTGCCATATTCACTGAAGGAAGATATTCATCTGAGCAGAAAAATAACAGATCATTGCAGTTGTGAATCTTGTCAAAGGACAAATGAAAATATGTTCAGTTTGGATAAGAGATGAGTTACAAAGTGCCTGCTTTTATTAAATGTCTTGGGATCAGGCCAGACCCTGGGGCTGAGTGTTTGGGGCTCTTCTTGCTCTGCTTCAGCAGCCCAGGGTTTGCTGTTCAGATCCTGGGCACAGACCTCACTCATCGGCCATGCTGTGGAGGCAACCCACCTACAAAACAGAGGAAGACTAGCACAGATGTTATCTCATGGCTAACCTTCCTCAAGCAAAAAAAAAAAAAAAAAATATCATGGGAAAAAATTAAATATCAATCAGATTAACATTAACTGAAATTTCAGTTAAGGTTATTTTTCCTAAAATAAAGTTGCTTTTTGTTGTTGTTCCAAACTCAATACTTGATATCAGAAAGTATAAACAAAAGAAGAAAACCTCAAATAATAAGAATCCTACCCATCCAATAATGCATTGGTATTTAGTCCTTCATATGGATTTTTGTACATGCCAATATATATGCCCTATGAACATAATCTTTTCTCTCAAGAACTATCTATGGCATGTAACTTGACCATGAAGACTGAAAATTGTCGTTATTGGAGGGACTTTGGGGTCTTGTATTTTGCAGTCTCCTCTAGTGACTCTCTGTACCATGAAGAATCAAGGTCATTGCCTTTGCCACTTTGCCAGTCTCATTCTTTGTGCCCTCCAGATACACAGGGTTGAATGAATTCAGAGAGACAGTGGAGGGGCCAATGATTTGGTGGGTGTGTTGTAAAGTCATCAGTAAGAGCCCCCACAGAGAAGTTTATAATCCTTCAACTTTGAGCTCACAAGCAAAGTAAAAACTCTAGCTAGTTGATGCTTAAATCCCTTCACTGCTGTAGACATTTCTTCTAGCTTAATATTGGGAAATAAAGAAGCAAACCAGCCCAAGCTGGATGGGAGAAAAAATGAAGAATGCCCCAGAAAAAGTTCATCTGAAGAGAACCAAAAGTGGCTGTACTGTCTTTAGGTGCCATCAGCTACAGGCAAATGATTACAGATCTTCACTCATCTATAAGGATTTCTATGATTTTTTCATCTAAAATATTTTTGCACTAATCCTTAGAATATTAAATTTTACAAAAAAAGCTATAAGAAAGAAAACATGATATTTCTTCATATAAAGTTGTGTTCTATGCTTTGAGCACCTTAAGTTATTTTTCATAAAAGGGTTTTGCTACAAATTTTAACTCATGGCAATAAATTAGCAAAAACAGTTTATTTGGTACTATCATAACCACCCACGTTTAGCACAGATGTTCAGCAAAAGATTTAGGAACTGTTTTGGAAGCTCTCATTAGCTGAGACGAATTAGCAGAATATTTATGGATAATATTAAACTAAGTACATATTTTCTTTCTTGAGTATTTTATAGAGGTCTCATAAATATCAACAGCTGCTTGTCCTTTGGAAAGTTCTTATACACATCAGTAGCACCAAAGTCCAATATTTTAATGGTTCTAAATGTCAGAGCTGTTGCCTGGCTATGGGGCACTCTGAGCAAACAACCCGATGAGCCTCATCTCATCTCCAAGGCCCTCTTGTTTCTGAAGTAGCTTGTGGGATCTGTAGAGACCAGAGTGGTTTTTCCCAAGGGATCTAATTTTTTATGGGATATCTACCTGCTGGTCCAAAGAGCCTCTAGGAGCCTAATTCATATATAGAATTCAGGATATCTAGAGAGACTGAATACTTGAGAAAGGAATTAGAAGTTGAACTGTCTTATAAGCAATATACGGAGAACAATTTGAGCTTAGAATCAAGAACTAACTATGAAAATGGTGTTAAATCTGATTAAACTTTATGTAGGTTTGATGAGAATTGGCCAAACTTAGAGGCAGACAGAGAAGTCCAAGTGAGCCTTGCAAAATCATTTAGGTGAAGGTGATGTGGACCTGAGGGTGGCAGTGATATTGAAAGCAGAGAGAGGCAGAAACCATTATGAAGATTAACTATTATTGGTAACTAATTGCTTATAAGAACAACGATGAGGGTGGACTGGAACTCAACCCATGAGGAGGCTCAGTCAATGCCAAGGATGTCACTTGAGGCAGAGAGAAGGGGAGAGACACCCTGGCCTCCCTCCTTAGCCTGCCCTTCAATCTTCCATCATTGCCTCCCATTGGCCAAAACTACCTTCATGCTAGTGGGCAAGGGAGCTGGGGAATGACATTTCCGGCAACACAGAGCAGAGGAAGGGCAGGACTGGAGTAGATCTGAGCAAAAAGAGGCACATACAGCTAACCCATCTTGCCTTACCTAACATATATATTTTAAAGTTTTGAGGGCTGCTTCTTGAGAAAATTTTGGAGCACAAATATAGATAAAAATGTGGTATTTCTTTCTCCTATGTAACTGCAATCCAAACAGAATTGCAAATGCTATTGAAAGAAGAGAAGTTAATGGTCATCTAAAACAGGAGCACCTGAGTGTTCAGCTGCCCAACCAGCCTTCACTCTATCCTTCCCTCGCCATTTCTTTACCTTGTCAACATCACCATGTGCTTCCTGTCTAGTTATCACAAAGCTGAACATCTGCAAAAAAGAATAGTTCTGCCATTTTAAAAAGAACAGATGAAAGTTGTCCATGAAGCAAGAGTGGTTTTCAAAAAATAATTGTGTTCCTCCTCTTCTGTAATTACAACTGAACTTTATTTTGTATTCTGTAAGTGATTTATGATCTCTTGGCTAGAGGACTGAAAAAGACTCATATTTGCAGATGCTTTGCCTTTGACTTGCTCTGGGTCTCTTGGAAGGTCACTTACTCTATCAGGGACTGTGCTTCCTTACATGAAATAAGGAATGGAGGCCAAAGACCAAGAAAGGGAGAGACAATTAGGAGCACCGTGGTGCCCCCAAATAAAGGAATCAGTGTTCCTACTATTTGCTCCAATTCCCCTTTTGCAGCACTGTGGGACTGAGTCTAGTGTTTGGTTGAAAATAATAACAACTAACATTTATTAAGCACTCGCTATTCGCCAAATAAATTTTAAATACTTCACATGTATTACCTCGCTTAATCCTCAAAACAAACCTATGAGAGTGGTACCCTTATTCCCTGTTTTATAGGTGAAATAAAGCAAAGAGTAGAGGGGAATTTGCCACAGTCACATACCTGGTATGTGGCGGGGACAGCATTTGAACCTTGCAGCTCGTCCTCAGAGCCTTCATGCTATACCCATCATGGTACGCAGCCCACTCTCTCAGGTGGTCTCAGACACGGAGACCTGGAAGACTGGTAACACACCCACAGGCTTTGCCAAGAGCAGAGGTGCTGGTAGGGAGGAGGTGGGTTAGTGAGACCCTTCGAAGGCTCCGTTTGGACAAATGAGCTTGAAGAGCCATCAACAGTGGCGGAGGAAGAGTTTTCTGATGTCCAAATGGGAGGCTGGAGAGAGTGGTGGTCAAGCACAGGGAGTCTCTCAGTTTGACTTGGCTTCTTGGGTATTTTACATAGATTTGGAGTGTTAGCTACTTTATCTATAAAATAATAATGAGTATCCACCTTATAGGGCAGTTGTGAGAATTAAATGAAATAATATAAGTAAAGTGCTTGTCACATAGTAAGCACAGTACTCAGTGCATAGTTGTTATAATTACTACTATTATTGTTATTGTCAAATGAGGGAGGTCAGTTTGGAACCCAGAATATCCCCTACCTATATTACTGCATAAATCCTAATTAACTGCTGATTCATCCCCCAAATCTATCTAGTTATGTGGATGCCTAATATTAATGAGCTGTTCCAAAGACCATAGCCTAAAACTAAGATTAATTCTAAATTCACTCCCCTTAATTAATGGCAAAATAAACAAGAATTAACCTCCACTGAAGACCTCTTTGACACCTACAGAAACAGTAAAACACTTTAGAGCTTTCAAGGCTTTCTCCAGTATGACCCCCAAAATATATTCTAATAGTAGCTCCCTTTTGTCTCCTCTTTGCATGTTAAGTTCCCAGAGTATTCAAACGATATAATGTTCCCCAGACTTGTCCCATGCCTCTATCCTCCTTGTCCTGTGTTATTCTTGTTATCCTCTACTTAGAACATCACCCCCCCCCCCAAGCTACACAAATCTTCCACTTTCTTAAGTCCATCTCCCACGAATGTAATCCACAAAGCCTTTTCTTATCTACTCAAATAAATGCACTCTCTCTCTGATCTCTGAGGTCCACAGCAATTGTTTACACCTCACCTATCAGGGATCACTTCCCATCTCGTATTTCCTTTGTGAACCTGTCTTTCCCTTCCTTTGTTAAGATAGAGACACAAGACCTGATCTTACATCTGGGCATTCCCTGAAGCAACTTTCATTGTGCCTTGCACAGATCCGTCATTCAAAAGTATTTGTAGAATTAAATTTAATGTAGAGGAATTTTTGAAGAATACAATTTCCACTTTGCTCTTCTCAGTCTTGGCCCTGCTCCTCTTCTCAGCTGTACTCTGGCTTGAGATCTTCTCCCCTGGTTTTAGATTAAACATTGCCCAAGTGAACTATGCATTGCAGAGGCCTTCACTGAAAAAAGATCTTCAGTGAGAAACATACTGCCATTTGTTTTGCTGTTAAATAAAGGCAGGAGAGTTTTGAATTTAAACCCAACCTACTACAGTCTTTGGAATGGCTCTGTAATTGACCACTAAGCATGTGCACACCAATATAAACTCTCTTTAGTGAGTTGAGAGAGATGCCACCAGTCAATGCTTGCTTTTCCCAGCCACCAAGGGGATAAGCATGTTTTGAGTAAGTCAAAATCTTCTTCAATAACTCCTTCCTGCTGCGGGAGATCCTGTTACTTCAAAGGAGGTAGGACACCCAAAATTCAGCACAGTGCATACATATACACACAACCCAGTTTTCAGTTTATTTTTCATTTCCAATTCACAGATACTATGGAAATTGGCAAGATGAATACAAGTAGAAAGATTTTAATTTCCTTAATTTTATGTGCATTTCATGATAAAGATGAATGTGATAGAAAAGTGAACACATTTTGAGTCAATGGGCTGTCAATACTCTCTTGCCGCCATCATTTGGCAGTAGGGTTTGCTGGGAGTATGTGAGTGTATATTAAACAGTGTGGTGAGAACCATCCCAAGGGGAAAAACAGAATGAAATGCAAGCCTCAACCTCTTAGATTTGTGTCTACTGAGGGTCTCTGTGACAGTGCGGCGAGGTTCCAGGCTTTAAGCACTTGGCCCTTGCATTTGGATTTTAAAAGATCCCAAACCATAAATTCTGGTTGCAATTAGAGCTCGTGAAAAGAAAAATACCCTAGGAGTTATTAATATGTAAATCTAGTAATTTGGGACATTGAATGATCTCAGGTTAGGGTTTCTGAATTTATGCAATCTAATTTTGACCAAAATGACATCACACTTCAACAGTTCTGCATAAATTGACAGCAAATTGCACAATGTTTCTTTAAAATTAGTACAGAAAAAGAGTGCTTAAGGAGAGCAGAAGGCAAGAACACGTATGTGGCTACAATGCATCACAGCAATGATCTGCACAGTCTGAACTCTCATTCCCAAAGTAGCCAGTGTCATATGTTTCGGTAGAAAAAAAAAATCCAGTAACAAAGGAAATCATGTCTTTATAAAGGAGGCAGAATGATTCCTTTAGAAATGTTTTCTTCTGTCTTTGTCAGACTTAGAACGTTTTATCTCAGTACTGGTACAAGAAGAATAACCAATTTTTCCTATCTTTGCCAATAGTCCTGCCCTTGAGAAGCATAGTCTTGATAGGTGGAAATGTTTCCTGGAATTGCTCAGTGGCCAAGCCTGTAGATACAGCTGGAATCACTTGTGAAATGGGCTACATGGCTGATCAGTTTACAGTATGAATATGAGATTTGACTGCTGTTACCCTGCTTACAAGCAGTTAAAGCAATCGCAGGTAACCTGAAATGATCAATTTGTTTTGAAATCCAGTTACATAGTTCTTTTGCTTGACTAAGATCATAAATTGGTAAAGTTAGCAGGCTACATTAATCTGTTGATATCCTCTGAATACCACAAACAGTAAGGGGCTCTCCATGTTCTTTTATTATGCTGAAATCTGTTTGAATCAAATATTGGTTCAGACCCAGATTCATCCAGTCCAATTATTGTCTGTGAAAGTCACATCAAGAGTGGATTTGTGAAGAAGAGCATGGCTTTCTCAAAGTTAAGAATTGTTAATATATCTTTCTTTACCTTACTAATCTTTTGTGAATGTGCTATGTACATAAATGTAATTGTTTTTATGCAGCTATTTGTATTTAAGGCCTATTACAGTTCAACATCTGTGTTAAGTATGCTTCTTGCTTTTTAAATACCTAGCTAGTTAAAGCTCCAAGAGTGTCATCTGCTGTGAATATTCAAGAATTTGATAAACAAGTTCATGTCAGTCAGTCTATTTAGGAAATGAGCATTAGCCTTGGAGTAAGAAAACATGGATTTGAATCTTAGCAGTCCTCCTGATGTTAGCTGAACAGGAGCAAGTAATTTAAGTTCTGAGCCTCATTTTCCTTTGACGCTTGGGGTTAGTAGTCCCTACCATATCTTCACTCATTCATTCTTTCATTTATCCACTATTTATTGAACACCTACTATGTGTTAGGCACTTTACTAGATTCTAGTGATACAAGCAGTAAATAACAACTCAGTCCCTACAGTAGAGGAACGTTGTAAAAAGGTAATTAGGGCACCATTGTGAGGGGTATCACAATTGAGATAGGACCAAAATGCCAGGAGAACGAAGATGAAAGTGAATTTATTCTTCTGCTTTGGGGAAAGGTTTAACAAAAGAGGTAACCTTTAATATAGCCCAAAGAATTAAGAGGATGAACAGGCATGGAGATGAAAGGGCATGGCTTATTTAGAGAATTGTGAAGAATGTTGTGTGATTGTTATAGAATATGGGGGATGGAGTGAGAGGAAGTAGACACTCCTTTGCTAAGGAAGTCTAACAGTCTTATCCATTGGGTTCCACGTCACTTTCACACTTATCTATCCTTTCAAAGAAATCCAAGAATTTTTTTCCCTTTAAAATTACATTCCCCCTTTTCATGTGTTTTTTGTACTTAATTGTCCAATAGTGCTTCTTTTTATTATGGATTCGACCAAACTTCCACATGTGGAGAGAAGGCTCACCAATCTTTATTTTCCAGAGTCCTCCTTACGAAGAAGTATCTTAGGGTAGGGAGTTGTACTGGCCAACTATCATTCTTTTTTAAAATGGTAGTCTAAACTGCAAAGATACATATGTTGGCCAATGATTCTATGATTTCAACATCTAGTCCTCATAATATTCTTGCGTGGATATCTTTCAGCCCTGTTCTGTGAACATTCAGGTGGCAAAAAATTGTTCATAGCTGTGTGACCGAAGAAAATTCTGTGTAGGACTCGAAATTTTATCCAGGTTTTAAATAGAAGATGAGTGGGCATCCAGGCAGAGGAAACCTCATAAATAAGGTATAGGGGCAAAGAAACTGTGAGTAAGGAGCATAAAGGAGGATAGAGGGAGTATAGAGTCCTTGAATGGGAAATGACGATTGCCTACTTGCATTTGGGGTTTATTCAACAGATAGTTTGGGGTGACCAAAGAGATTACATCATAGAAACGTGACTAGAGCTGTTCTCTAGGAAACGAATCATAAATCAGACTGAAGAGAGAAGACTGAGGATAGGGAATCCATCCAGTGAATATTCAGAGAATAAACACATGGTAAGAAAGGAAGGCTTGAATTGTGATTGCAACGTTGAAAAGAAAGAGAAGAGGAAAAATTAGAAATATATTCTGGAAGTAGAATCAATTAACAAGCAACTGTTGGGGGAGAGGGCTAAAATGACTCCAAGCTTTGGAACTGAAGTGATGCTAGTCCATTAATAGAAAATGAGCACACAGAGGGAGGAGGAAGAGAATGTTTCAGGGAGAATATGATGAGTTAATTAGCTACACATATGTAATATAAGTGGAGATAATAGGCTACTTATAAAATTAGACATATGGGTCAGAGGAAATAAAACCTTTGCAATTACCTTACTTTGTGTCTGCTCCTCTTCTGGTTTTTGATTAAAATAGACTAAACAGAAAGACGAATTACGATTGCAAACCTATCCTCCCAAGTTTATTGGGAATTAAGTACAATATTGTTCTAATCTAATCATACAACACCCTCATCAATGTAGCCTCTTTTCACTAATATGTGTTCCCTCACCCAGGTCTGTAACTCATCAGTCTCAATTAGATCCTCAGCAATAGGGAATCTCTATCTCTCCCCTTTTCTCCTGTATGACAGCTGGAAAAGGTTATTGGTTCTGAACCCAGATAGCTTCTGTGTAAGTCTTTCTCTTTCTAAACTCCCATAATTAATCTTTTGCAGGCTGACAATAATTCTACTGTCTTCGTTTCATAGAAACAAATTCAGATGGCTTTGCAGCACTTTAGATAACTTATTACTAGGTTAAAAAGGAATGGAGATACTCCTTCAGGCTTCTCCAGTTTCACCGTGTGCTGTCAGGTCAACATTCTTAACACAACTAAGCAGGGACAGATGGTGCCCAGTCCCTCAGTGACAGAATCATCCAGCAATGTCAAAGCCATTTAAATCCTTGAGAGAGATGCTTTATGACTAAAAGTTTCCCACCATGTGTACTCCCAAATACAGAAATGAAACTCCGATGACAATTCATGTCCAATTATGTTAAACTTTAATTCCATGAATCATTTAGAAATAAACTTGGTTGCTTTGTTTTATTATCAATTCTCCAAGGGATTTTCTAGAAGGACATTACTGTGCTTGACTTGAAGATGTCTATTCTAATGATTATGTAAAATTCAAAATTGGACATGGTATTCTATGATGAATCCCATATATTTTAAACCACTTTAGTAAAACTGAAAAAGCAAAAGTGAAATGTTCTTTAGGAAAATGGCCACTAATTTGGATAACATAAACTATATCTTGTGTTTCCTTAATCACTCTTCTTATCCTTTGTTTTTGGTGTTACTACATTGAATTTATTTTTATTAGTTCTATGAGCATGGCCTTATATGATCTGCTTAAATAATTTATAAGTTCGGTAATAAAGACGTTTTAAACTTTTCCCATCCTATCCATTTTCTTCTCTACTTTAAGGATAGCTAGTATTAGTTTTTTAAACTATAATTTCAAACTCTTGAAGAACCTGGCAACCTGCATTTTAGTCCCAATTCCTGTATTAACTATTTGCATAATCCTTGCCAACTGTCTTATTTTCTCTGAATCTACATTCCACGTATGCAAAGGGCAAGGATTATTTACCTACAATCTCTTCCATTATTGAAATTCTCTTATATGATTTGCTCAGATGAAAATAGTAAATAGGTAACAATATAAGTGGAAAATAAAATTGAGTGAGATAGGAAAATTTACTTTCCCTCTTTAAAGTTATATTTTTTTTGGTGTAAGAATATAAAGTAAAAAACTCATAAAGTTTAAAATAACAATATTTTTGTCTCAAAAATACCAGACGTAGGAGCACAAATTCGTATATTCTGTATTATTTCTAACTCTGGACATTTTTACTTGCAAGGATTGTATCCTCTGAAAGTATCTACTTCACTAGTTAACCATAATTATGTTGACGGGAACACATATGAATTGCATGTATTTAATTCAGTTACTCTTTGTTGATTTCACCATCATGAGTGTGTTTAAAATATTAAGGGGTGAAGAGGAACGAAACAGCAGCTCTTTAAACCCACAGACACCAAGAGAAGCTAGCAGAAAGTGAGCTGCTTGTTCCACAGCAGATTTATGTCCCACTTTGTTAGAATAGGTCCCACTTTGCTCCATTCTCTCCAAGCCCCTCTGCCATTAAGTCTGTCTTGTGGTCTGACATCTTGAAAACACTCCCAGCTCACTGAGATGATACTGGATTGCGGTGACATCATAAAATCCGTCAAAGCCAAAGCTTAGAACGTGAATCTGAGTTAGGTCATGAACGTTTTTATTATGTAAATTCAGGGTCATTAATTGCAAAAACATTGAAATTAAAATTTTTGGAAAAAGTGTTATAGGTCATAAATGCCTAATTGCTTGATTTTATTTTTTCTGTTTTAAGGTATAATTTACATATAGTAAAATCCACAATTTTTAATGTATAAATCTGTGAGTTTTGACAAATTTATACAGTTGTATAATGACCACCAAAATTAAGATATAGACTAGTTCCATCACCCTGCTCCCCAGTTTTCCCATGTTCCTTTGTAGTCAATCTGTCTGTCCGCCTTCCTCAGTCTCTGACAATCACTGTTTTCACTCCCTATGGTTTTGCCTTTGCAAGACCATCATGTAAGTGAAATCATACACTATGTGGCCTTTTGCATCCAGATTCTTTCACTTGGCATGGAGCACTTAGCAACATCCATGTTGTTGCTTGTGTCAGTAGTACCTTCCTTTTCACTGTTGAGTAGTTTTCCATCACGTGGCTGTAACATACTTTGTCTACTCATTTCTTAGTTGAAGGGCATTTTGATTGTTCCTAGTTTTGGTGATTACTAATAAAGCCAATACAAATATTGGCATCCACAGTTTTGTGTGATCATAGGTTTTCATTTCCATTGTTAAATACCTAAGCATGAGATTTCTGAGTGATACGATAGGCTTATATGGCTACACCATTTTGAATTTCCACCACTAACGTATGAGAGTCCCAGTAGTTCTGCATCATTGCCAGCAATTGGTGTTGCCATTTTTTTAAAGCCATTCTAATAGGTATGTAGTGGTATATCAATGTGGTTTTAATTTGTGTTTCCCTAACGTCTAATGGTGTGGACTATCTTAGGTCTTCATTTGCCACTTGTATGTCTTCTTTGGTGAAATATCTGTTCAAATCTTTTGTATGTGGTGTGAGATACAGATCAAAATTTGTTTGTTTATTGACAGGAATATCCAATTTTATAGCCCTATTTGTTGAAGAGACTATCTTATCTCCATTGATGTGTTTTGCACTTTTGCCAAAATCAATTGACCATATAAAATGAGAGTCTATTTCTGGATACTTCATTCGGTTCCACAGATCTATATGTCTGTCCTTTTCACAATACCACACTGTCTTAATTTTTGTATAGTAGGTCTGAAAACAAGGTAGTGTGAGTACATTACCTTTGTCCTTCAAAATAGTTTTGACTATTCTAAGTCCTTTGCCTTTTCATATAAATTTTAGAATCAGCTTGTTGATTTCTAAGAAAAATTTGCTCACTGGGATGTTCATTGGAATTGCTTTGGATCTATGGATCAGTTTTGAAAAAGAGCTTTATTGAGATATATTGCACATACCATACTGTTTGCCCATTTGAAGTGTACAATTCAATGTATTTTGAGTTAGACAACCATCGCCATAATAAATCTTGGAACTTTTTAATACCCCTAAAAGAAACTTGGCACTGGGGGCTGGCCTGGTAGCACAGTGGTTCAGTGTGCACGTTCCACTTTGGCAGCCCGGGATTAGCCACTTGGGATCCTGGGTGCAGACATGGCACCGCTTGACAAGCCATGCTGTGGTAGGTGTCCCACATATAAAGTAGAGGAAGATGGGCATGGATGTTTGCTCAGGGCCAGCCCTCCTCGGCAAAAAGAGGAGGATTGGCGGCAGGTAGCTCAGGGATAATCTTCCTGAAAAAGAAAGAAAGAAAGAAAGAAACTTGGCACTGCTTAGTCAACGACCCCAACATTCCACTCCCCAACTCTAGGCAACCACTAATCTACCTTTGATAGATTTATCTATTCTGGATATTTCATATAAATGGAATAACACAATATATGGTCCTTTGTTATTGGTTTCTTTCACTTCGCACATTTTCAAGTTTCATCCATGTTGTAAAATGTGTCAATACTTCATTTTTTTTTTAATTTTTATTTTTTTCTGATGTACATCATATTTCAAATTCTGGATACATTACATCATGTTCACCACCCGAACACTAATTATAGTGCATCCCCTCACATGGGACCCTAATCACCCCTTTTGCCCTCCCCTCTCCCCGCTTCCCCAATGGCAACCACCAGTCGAATCTCCAATGTTACGTGTTTTTTTTTTTGTCGTTTTATCTTCTACTTATGAGTGAGATCATATGGTATTTGACTTTCTCCCTCTGACTTATTTTACTCAGCATAATACCCTCAAGGTCCATCCATGTTGTCACAAATGGCCGGATTTCGTCATTTCTTATGGCCGAGTAGTAGTCCATCGTGTATAAATACCACATCCTTATCCATTCGTCACCTAGGTTGCTTCCAAATCTTGGCTGTTGTATATAATGCCGCAATAAACATAGGGGTGCAAGTATCTTTATGCCTTTGTGTTTTCAAGTTCTTTGGATAAATTCCCAGCAGTGGGATAGCTGGATCATATGGTAGATCTATCCTTAATTTTCTGAGGATACTCCAAACTGCTTTCCATAGTGGCTGCACCAGTTTGCACTGCCACCAGCAGTGAACAAGGGTTCTCTTCTCTCCACACCCTCTCCAACATTTGTTGTTTCCTGTCTTGCTAATTATAGCCATTCTGACCGGAGTGAGGTGATACCTCATTGTGGTTTTGATTTGCATTTCCCTGATAGCTAATGATGTTGAGCGGGAAAACTGGGCAGCCACATGCAAAAGAATGAAAGTAGACCATTCCCTTACACCATGAACAAAAATCAACTCAAAATGGATTAAAGACTTGAATGTAAGACCCGAAACCATGAGACTTCTAGAAGAAAACATAGGCAGTACGCTCTATGACATTGGTCTGAGCAGCATATTTTCAAGTCCCATGTCTGACCGGGCAAGGGAAACAAAAGAAAAAATGAACAAATGGGACTACATCAAACTAAAAAGTTTCTGCACAGCAAAGGAAACCATCAACAAAACGAAAAGACAACCTAACAATTGGGAGAAGATATTTGCAAACCACATATCAGATAAGGGGTTAATATCCAAAATATACAAAGAACTCATACAGCTCAACAACAAAAAAACCAACCATCCAATTAGAAAATGGGCAAAAGATCTGAACAGAGATTTCTTCAAAGAAGAAATACAGATGGCCAACAGGCATATGAAAAAATACTTCATTTTTTAATTGCCAAAATATTCTACTTTAATTTTATTTATTCTCTCATCAGTTGATAGACTTTTGGGCTCTTTCCACTTTTTAGTGTTATCAATAATGCTGCTGTGAGCATCATATACAAGTTTTACATGGACATATAGTTTTATTTTTCTTGGGTATATATCTAGGAGTTGAAGTGCTGGATCATTTGATAACTCTACGTTTAACTTTTTGAGGAACCATCAGATTCTTTTCCAAAGCAACTGCCTCATTTTACAATCCCATGAGTGTCTGAGGCTTTCAATTTCTCCACGTCTTCACTAACTCTTGTTATTTTCTATCTTTTGATTATAGCTATCCTAGTTGTTGTAAAGCAGCATCTCATTGTGGTTTTGATTTGCATTTCTCTCATGTAGTGACATTGAGCATCTTTTCATGTGCTTAATGACCATTTGTATATTTTCTTTGGAGAACTGTCTAGTCAGATCCTTTTCCCATGTTTTGATTGGGTTATTTTTCTTTTTATTGTTGAGTTGTAATAGTTCTTTATATAGTCCAGATACAAGCACCTTACAAGCTATATGATTTGCATAATTATTCTGCCAATCTTTGGGCCATCTTTTCACTTTACTGATGGTGTCTTTTAAACACAAAAGTTTTTAATTTTGATGATGTTCAATTTATCTTTCTTCTTTTTGCTTGTGCTTTTGATGTATCTAAGAAAGCATTGTATAATACAAGGTCACAAACATGCACACTCATGTTATCTTATAAGAATTTCATAATTTTATCTCTTAAATTTGGACCTTTGACACATTTTGAGTAAATATTTGTATCTACTGTAAAGTCGAGGTCAAACTTCATTGTTTGAGGGGATATCCAGTTGTCCCAGCTCCATTTGTTGAAAAGATTATTCTTTTCCCATTAAGTTTTTTTGGCACTCATGTCAAAATCAATTTCCCATAAATATAAGAATTCATTTTTGGACTCTCAATTTTATGCCATTTATTCATAAGTCTATCCTTATGCCAGTACTACTGTCTTGATTAGTTTTGTAGTAAGTTTTGAAGTTGGGAAGTATGCGTCCTCCAACTTTCATCTTTTTTCAAAATTGTTTTGGCTATTCTGGGTTCCTTTGATTATCATATGGATCTTAAAATTGGCTTGTCAATTTCTGCAAAGAAGTCACCTGGGATTTTTATATGGATTGCATTAAACCTGTAGAATATTTGGTGGAGTATTGCCATCATAACAATATTGTCTCCTGATCATAACATGAAATATCTTTTCATTTATTTGTCTTTAATTTTTTTCAACAATGTTTTGTAGTTTTCACAGTATAATTTTCACTTTTTGTTCAATTGACTCCTAAATATTTATTCTTTTTGATATGCTTATAAATGGAATTTTCTTAACTTCATTTTCAGAATGTTCCTTGACAATGTAAAGAAATACAGTTGATATTTGTATATAGATATTGCATCATGCAATTTGTTGAACTAATTTATTAGCTCTAATAGGTTGTCCGTGTATGTGTGTGAATGTGCTGTGTGTGTGCGTGTGCATGTGTTCCTTAGGATTCTCTGTGTACAAGATAGTTTTACTTCTTCCTGTTCAGTCTAAATGGCTTTTATTTCTTTTTCTTGCCTAGTTTCCCTGGCTAGAACCTCAAGTGTTGAACAGAAGTTGTGAAATCAGACATCCTTGTCTTGTTCCTGATCTTAGGCGAGAAGCATTCAGTCTTTCACCATTAAATATGATGTTGGCTGTGAGGGTTTTTTGTAGGTGTCCTTTATGAGGTTGAGGAAGCTTTCTTCTCTTCCTATGTTGTTTAGTGATTTTATCATGAAAAGGTGTTGCATTTTGCCAGGTGCAATTTTGCATCTGTCGAGATAATGAAGTGACTTTTTTCGTCCTTTATTCTATTGATATCATATATTACATTAATTGGTTTCTGGATATTGAAACAGCCTTGCATTCCTTGGATAAATTCCACTGTATATATTGCTGTATCTTATTTGCTAGTATTTTGTTGAGAATTTTTGTGTCTGAAGTTTTCTTGTGATGTCTTTGGTTTTGTTATCAAGATAATATTGACCTCATTGAATGAGTTGGGAAGTATTCTCTTTTGTTTTAGGAGGAGTTTGTGAAAAATTGTTATAGATTCTTTAAGTGTTTGGTAGAATTCACTAGTGAGGCCATTTGGGTCTGGAGTTTTCTTCGTATGTAGTTTTAAAGTTAGTAATTCAATCTCTTTACTTATTATAAGTATATTCAGATGTTCTATTTCATCTTGAGTCAGTTTTTGTAGTTTGTATCTTTTAAATAATTTTTCCCATTTCATCTAAATTATTTAATTTGTTGCCATACAGTTGCCTTTAGTATTCACTTATAAAGCTTTTTATTTCTACAAGTTCAGTAGTAATGCCTCCTTTTTCATTCTTGATTTTAGTAATTTGAGACTTCTCTTTTTTTCTGATTAGTCTAGCCAAAGTTTTCTCAATTTTATTGATCATTTCAAAAAGCTAAGTTCGAGTTTCATTGATTTTCTCCATTGTTTGTATATTCTCTATTCATTAATTTCCACTCTAATCCTTATCATTTCCTTTCTTTTGCTTGCTCTAGGCTAAAGTTCTTGCTAACATGGAAGACTACATTGTTGATTTGAGATCTTCCTTCTTCTTTTTTTGTAGGGTTTTTTTGTTTTTGGTGAGGAAGATTGGCCCTGAGCTAACATCTATTGCCAATCTTCCTCTTTTTGCTTGAGAAACATTATCCATGAGCTAACATCTATGCCAATCTTCTTCTATTTTGCATGTGGGATGCCACCACAGCATGGCTTGTTGAGCAACGTGTAGGTCCACGCCTAGGGTCTGAACCTGTGAACCCTGGGCCACTGAAGCAGAGCACATGAACTCAACCACTATGCCACCAGGCCAGCCCCATGAAATCTTCCTTCTTTTTGGATGTAGGTGTTTGCGCTATAAATTTCCCCCTAAGCACTTCTTTAGTTGCATCCCACAAGTTTTTGTATGTCTTCCTTTACATTCATCTTAAAGTATTTTCTAATTTTCCTTGTGATTCATTCTTTGACCCATTGGTGCTATGTTGTTTATTTTGCATATGTTTGTGAATATGTATAGATGAGTTTTAAGAGAATTGACATCTTAACGATATTGAAATTTTCAATCCATTAAGATGGTGTATCTCTCCATTTGTATGTCTCCTTTGATTGCTTCTATCAGTGTTTTATAGATTTCAATGGACAGATCTTGCACATATTTTGTATTATTTAGATCAAAATATTTCATATTTTTGAAACTACTGTAAATTGCATTTTATATTTCAACTTTCAATTATTCATTGCTCGTATATAAACTTATGATTGACTTTTGGATATTTAGTTTGCATCTTGCAATTTTGCTAAACCTACTTAGTCATCTTAGTAGCTTTTTTATAGAGTTCTTTGGGATTTTCTATGTAGACAAACATGTAATGTGAAGGAAGAGATAATTTCATTTCTTACTTTCAATTCCAGGTGCCTTTTCTTACTTTACTTTCCCTATTGGACTGACTAAGGCCTCTGGTACAATTGTGTGTGAGTGTGTGTGTGTGTGTGTTTTAATGTAGTAACATTGGTTCATAACATATAAATTTCAGATATACATCATTATCTTTGGATTTCTGTGTGGACTACATCATGTTCACCACCCAAAGACTAATTACAATCCATCACCATACATGTACCTAATACCCCTTTCGCCCTCCTCCCTCCACTCTTCTCCTCTGGTAACCATCAATCCAATCTCTATCTCTATGTATTTGTTTGTTGTTGTTTTTATCTTCTGTTTATGAATGAGATCATACAGTTTTTGACTTTCTCCCTCTGACTTATTTTGCTTAGCATAATACTCTCAAGGTCCATCCATGTTGTCACAAATGGCGAGATTTCATCCTTTTTTTATGGCTGAGTAGTATTCTAATGTGTATAATGTACCACGTCTTCTTTATCCATTCATCCCTTTATGGGCACGTAGATTGCTTCCAAGTCTTGGCTATTGTGAATAATGCTGCAATGAACATAGGGGTGCATGTAGCTTTATGGATTCCTATTTTCATGTTCCTTGGATAAATACCCAGCAATAGAACAGCTGGATTGTATGGTAATTCTTTCTTAATTTTTTGAGGAAATGCATACTCTTTTCCATAGTGGCTGCACCAATTTGCACACCCACCAGCAGGGTACGAGGGTTCCCTTTTCTCCATATGGTCTCCAACACTTGTTATTTCTTGTCTTGTTAATTATAGCCATTCTGACAGGTATGAGGTGATATCTCATCATAGTTTTGATTTACATTTCCCTGATAATTGGTGATATTGAACATCTTTTCATGTGCCTGTTGGCCATCTGTATATCTTCTTTGGAAAAATCTCTGTTCAGATCTTTTGCCCAGTTTTTAATTGGGTTGTTAATTTTTTTGTTGTTGAGATGTATGAATTCTTTATATATTTTGGATATTAACCACATATCAGGTATATGGTTTGCAAATATCTTCTCCCAATTGTTAGGTTGTCTTTTCATTTTGTTGACGGTTTCCTTTGCTGTGAAGAAGATTTTCAGTTTGATGTAGTCCCATTCATTTATTTTTTCTATTGTTTCCCTTGCCCAGTCAGACATGGTACCTGAAATATGCTGCTAAGACTGAGGTTGAAGAGTGTACTGCCTGTGTTTTCTTCTAGAATTTTTATGGTGTCAGGTCTTATATTCAAGTCTTTAACCCATTTTGAGTTAATCTTTGTGTATGGCATAAGATAATGGCATACTTTTATTCTTTTGCTTATGTTGTCCAATATTCCCAGCACCATTTATTGAAGAGACTCTCCTTTCTTCATTGTATATTCTTGGCTCCCTTGTCAAAAATTAGCTGTCCACACATGTGTGGGTTTATTTCTAGGCTCTTGTTTTTTTCCATTAATCTGTGTGTCTGTTTTTGTGCCAGTACCATGACGTTTTGATTACTATAGCTTTGTAGTATGTTTTGAAATCAGGGAGTGTGATACCTCCAGCTTTGTTCCTTTTTCTCAGGATTCCTTTGCCTATTTGGGATCTTTTGTTGTTCCATATAAATTTTAGGATTCTTTGTCCTAATTCTGTGAAAGATGTCATTGGAACTTTGACAGGGGTTGCATTAAATCTGTATATTGCTTTGGGAAGTATAGACATTTTAACTATGTTAATTCTTCCAATCCAAGAGCATGGAATATCTTTCCATTTCTTTGTGTCTTCTTCAATTTCTTCAACAATGTTTTATAGTTTTCAGTGTACAGGTCTTTCACCACTTTGGTTAAATTTATGCCTAGGTATTTTATTCTTTTTGTTGTAATTGTAAATGGGATTGTATTCTTATTTCTCTTTCTACTACTTTGTTGTTAGTGTATAGAAATACAACTGATTTTTATATGTTGATTTTGTATCCTGCAACTTTACCATGTTCATTTATTATTTCTAAAAGTTTTTTGGTGGATTCTTTAGGTTTTCTATACATAAAATCATGTCATCTGCAAATAGTGACAGTTTCACTTCTTCCTTTCCAATTTAGATCCCTTTTATTTCTTTTTCTTGCCTGATTGCTCTGGGTAGGACTTCCAATACTATGCTAAATAAGAGTGGTGAAAGTGGGCATCCTTCTCTGCTTCCTATTCTTAGAGGGGTAACTTTCAGTTTTTCTCCAATGTGAGTGATATTAGCCATGGGTTTGTCATATATGGCCTTTATTATGTTGAGGTACTTTCCTCCTATGCTCATTTTATGTAGAGTTTTTATAATAAATGGATGTTTTATCGTGTCAAATGCTCTCCCTGCATCTATTGAGATGATCATTGATTTTTATTTATTTATTTATTTATTTATTTTTTTTTTTGAGGAAGATTAGCCCTGAGCTAACTACAACCAGTCTTCCTCTTTTTGCTGAGGAAGCCTGGCCCTGAGCTAACATCATGCCCATCTTCCTCTACTTTATATGTGGGACGTCTACCACAGCATGGCGTGCCAAGCAGTGCCATGTCCGCACCCGGGATCTGAACTGGTGAACCCCGGACTACCGAGAAGCAGAACGTGCGAATTTAACCGCTGTGCCACCAGGCCGGCCCCTTATCATTGATTTTTTATTCTTCATTTTCTTTACGTGGTGTATCACATTAATTGGTTTGTGAATGTTGAACCATCCCTGCATCCCTGGAATAAATCCCACTTGCATGGTGCATGATCTTTTTAATGTATTATTGTATTCTATTTGCTAGTATTTTGTTGAAGATTTTTGCATTAATGATCATCAGTGATATTGGCCTGTAACTTTTGTTGTTGTTGTTGTTGTCCTTGTTTGGTTTTTGTATCAGGGTAATGGTGGCTTTGTAGAAGGAGTTAGGAAGCTCACCATCCTCTTCAATTTTTTTTGATTCAATTCAAATTCTCTATTTCTTCTTGATTCAGTTTTGGAAGGTTGTATGAGTCTAAGAATTTCTCCATTTCTTCTAGATTATCCAATTTGTTGGCAAATAGATATTTGTAGTATTCTCTTATAATCTTTTGTATTTCTTAGGTGTCCATTGTAATTTCTGCTCTATCATTTCTGATTTTATTTATTTGAGCCTTTTCCCTTTTTTTCTTGATGAGCCTAGCTAAAGGTTTGTCAATTTTGTTTATTTTTTCACAGAACCAGCTCTTAGTTTCAAGGATTTTTCTATTTTTTTTTTTTTTAGTCTCTACTTCATTTACTTCTGCTTTGATTTTTATCATTTCCTTCCTTCTACTGATTTTGGGCTTTCTTTGTTTTTCTTTTCCCAGTTCCTTTAGGTGCACTGTTACATTGTTTATTTGAGATTTTTCTTATTCGTTGAGGTAGGCCAGTATTGCTATTAACTTCCCTTTTAGAACTGCTTTTGCTGTATCCCGTAAATTTTGGAATGTCATATTTTCATTTTCAGTTGTCTCCAGGTGTTTTTTTTTTTTTTTTTTTTTTTGAGGACGATTAGCCCTGAGTTAACATCTGCTGCCAATCCCCCTCTTTTTGCTGAGGAAGACTGGCCCTGAGCTAACATCCATGCCCATCTTCCTCCATTTTATATGTGGGACGCCTACCACAGCATGGCTTGCCAAGCAGTGCCATGTCTGCACCTGGGATCTGAACCGGTGAACCCCAGGCTGCAGAAGCGCAATGTGCAAACTTAGCCACTGCGACACTGGGCCAGCCTGGTCTCCAGTTATTTTAGATTTCTCCTTGATTTCTTCATTGACCCAATCATTCAGTAGCATTTTGTTTAATCTCCACATATTTGTGGCTTTTCTGATTGCCTTCCTGTAGTTGATTTCTGGTTTCATACCATTGTGGTCAGAAAAGATGCTGGATATTATCTCAATCTTCTTAAATTTATTGAGACTTGTTTTGTGGCCTAATATGTGATCTATCCTGGAGAATATCCTATGTGCATTTGAAAAGAATGTGTATTCTGTGGTTTTTGAATGGAAAGTTCTATATATATCTACAAAGTCCATCTAGTCTAATGTGTTGTTTAAGGCCGTTTCCTTATTGATCTTCTGTTTGGATGATCTGTCCATTGGTGTAAGAGGGGTGTTAAATTCCCCTACTATTGTTGTGTTGCTGTCTATTTCTTCTTTTTCGTCTGTTAATAATTCCTTTATATATTTAGGTGCTCCTATATTGGGCGCATAGATGTTTACAAGTGTTGTATCCTCTTGTTGGATTGTTCCCTTTATCATTCTGTAGTGCCCTTCTTTGTCTCTTGTTACTGTTTTTGTTTTAAAGTCTACCTTGTCTGATAGAAGTATTGCTACTCCAGCTTTCTTTTCATTGCTGTTTGTATGGAGTGTCTTTTTCCATCCCTTCACTTTCAGTTTGTGAATGTCTTTATGTCTGAAGTGTGTCTCTTGTGTGCAGCATATGTATGGGTCTTGTTTTCTATCCAATTGACCACCTTATGTCTTTTGATTGGAGCCTTTAGTCCCTGGACATTTAAAGTAGCTATTGATAAGTGTGTACTTATTCCAGTTTGCTACTTTTTTCTAGGTGTTTTAGTAGTTCTCTGTTCCTTTTTTCTTTTCTTGCTCTCTTTCCTTGTTTTTTGATGGCTTTCCTTAGTATTATGTTTGGCTTCCTGTCTCTTAAATTTTGTGGGTATTTATTATAGATTTCTGCTTTGCGATTACCATGAGGTTCACATATAATTACCTACGTATAGAGCAATCTATATTTAGTTGATAGTCCTTTAAGTTTGACTTCTTTTTTTTTTTTTTAAAGATTTTATTTTTTTCCTTTTTCTCCCCAAAGCTCCCCAGTACATAGTTGTATATTCTTCGTTGTGGGTCCTTCTAGTTGCGGCATGTGGGACGCTGCCTCAGCGTGGTCTGATGAGCAGTGCCATGTCCACGCCCAGGATTCGAACCAACAAAACACTGGGCCACCTGCAGCAGAGCGCGCAAACTTAACCACTCGGCCATGGGGCCAGCCCCCTTTAAGTTTGACTTCTTGATAAAAGTTCTACTCTTCTATTCCCCTCTTCCAATATTTTATGCCTTTGATATCATGTCGAATCTTTCTTTTTGTGCATGCGTATCTGTTACCCCCTTATCATGGAAATAGATAACTTTAGTACTTTTCTCTTTTGATCTTCATATTAGCTTCATGATTGAAGCCACCCTGGTGGTGGATATGCTATCTTTACTGTATATTTGTCTTTACCAGTGATTTTATTATTTTGTTTTGTTTTGATAATTTTCTTATTCTTATTTGTGGTCCTCTATTTTCCTCTTAAATAAGTCCCTTTAGCATTTCTTGTAAGGCTGGTTTCTTGATGATAAACTCCTTTAGTTTTTGCTTGTCTGCAAAACTCTTTATCTCTCTTTCCATTTTGAATACTAACCTTACTGGGTAGAGTATTCTTGGCTGTAGGTGTTTTCCTTTCAGCACTTTAAACATATCCTGCCACTTCCTTCTAGCCTGTAAGGTGTCTGCTGAGAAGTCAGCTGATAGCCTTATCAGGTTTCCTTTGTATGTAACTTGTTGCCTTTCCTTTGTGGCTTTTAGGATTGTCTCTTTATCTTTAATTCTTGACGTATAAATTATAATGTGTTTTGGTGTGGACCTCTTTGGGTTTATCTTGTTTGGGGCTTTCTGTGCTTCCTGTACCTGGACGTCTCTTTCCTTCCTTAGGTTAGGAAAGTTTTCAGTCATTATTTCTTCAAATAGATTCTCTACCCCTTTGTCTCTCTCTTGTCCTTCTGGAACACCTATAATATGGATGTTTAGTGCACTTGATGTTGTCCTAGAGGTCCCTTAGACTGTCCTCATTCTTTTTAACTCTTTTTTCTTTTATCTGTTCAGTTTGGGTGATTTCCTCTAGTCTGTTGTGCAGTTTGCTGATCCGTTCTTCTGTGTCATCTACTCTACTTTGAGTCACTCTAGTTAAATTTTCATTTCCAGTATTGTATTCTTCATTTATTTCTTTTTTCTTTTCTTTTTTTATTTTTTGAGGAAGATTAGCCCTGAGCTAACACCTGCTGCCAATCCTCCTCTTTTTTGCCCAGGAAGACTGTCCCTGAGCTAACATCTGTGCCCAGCTTCCTCTACTTTATATGTGGGATGCCTGCCACAGCATGGCTTCCCAAGCAGTGTGAATGTCCACACCTGGGATCTGAACCGACAAACCCCAGGCTGCCAAAACAGAACGTGTGAACTTAACTGCTGTGCCACTGGGCTGGTCCCTCTTAATTTCTAATTGGTTCTTTTTTATATTTTCCTATTCTTTGTTGAAGTTCTCACAGAGTCCATCCATTCTCCCAAGATTAGTGAGCATCCTTATGACTATTAGTTCGTACTCTTTGTCAGGTAGATTGTTTATCTCTGTTTCATTTAGTTATTTTTTTTGCATTTGTCCTGTTCCCTTATTTTGAGCATATTCCTTTGTCTCCTAATTTTGCCTCTTTCTCTGTGCTTATATCTACGTATTAGGTAGATCAGCTATGTCTCCCAATTTTGGAGAGGTTGCCTTATGTAAGAGATGCCTTATGAGACTCAGTAGTGTGCATCCCTCTCATGAGCAGTTCCAAATATTCCAGAGTGTCCCCTGTGTGGGCTATGCATATCCTTCTGTTATGGCAGGGTTGCTCTTGCTGCAGGTGCACAGGGAGGCTAGGCTGTCCCCCTGGCCCGTTGATTGTAATGTTCAGCTGTGTATGGCTACTATGGTCCCTTAAGTCACTTTATCAGGCATGGGGAGCTCCAGCAGAGTTGGTTGCAAGGTCTAATATCACATTCCTGTTACAGTTTTTCTGTTAAGTATGTAGACCCCCAGCAAGCCTGGTTGTTAGGCTTAAGGGCTTACAATTGCTGTAGGCCTCCAGCTTGCAAGGCTTTTGTCAACTCTCTCAGGAGTGCAGCTGAGTGGCATTTGCCCCAAGCATGGGAGCACCCAACTGTTTCAGTCTCTGGAAGCTGGGGCCAATGCCCCAGGTGGCTGTTTGAGAAGCACAAGTCTGCTGCAGCTGACAAGCCCCACCGCCCATAGGGCCACATGCCCAATCAACACAGTCTTGCCCCATGCACATGCTCCAACCCACTGAACTGAACCCAGTCACCCTGCTTCAGAGGTCCCACACACTCCACAAATGCAGGCCTGCCCCTTGCACATGCCCTGTCCTGCAGAAGTGGACCCACTCACCTGGCTGCAGAGGTTTCAGGCACCCCACAAGTTGCCTGAGGGCCTGCTGTTTAGTGGGGCCAGTCCCTAGGATGGGTTGCCTGCCCTGGCTGAGCTGGATTAAACTGGCACTCTAGTGGGTGGGGCAGGCTCCTGGGTAACAGGCGAGGGGAAGAACTCCAATGACGTCTGTCAGCATCTGTGTCAGCATGTCTGTACTAGATCACAATAATGGCTGTTGCAAAAGTCTCGGCCCCTAGGGATGTGGTCCTAGGCTGAAAAGGTCTTACCTCTCACCTGGATGCACCCAGAACCTATCAAGTGAGTCTCATTTCACCAAAGGACTGTGCACCTTTCTTTCTGGTGATTTTAGGTTGCTTTCCAAAATGGGTGAATTTATGTGGAGGCCCTTTAAGACCAGGCTTTTTTCCCCTCTTATGTCTGATAGCTTTTCCGGGAGTATTCCTGCTGTTGTTAATAGCCAGCAAGGCCAGATATTATGACACTTGTCTCAGTTGTGCTGAGTCCAGAAGCTGCTTATTGCAGTAAAGCTCCCCTGCTCAGATTCCCCACTCCTCTAGGAAAGGCTTTGTACTTCAAGATTGCTCCCGGCTGGCCATGAAGCACCACAGCTAGAAGGTGGCTTTTCCTTCTCCAGCAAGGATTTTCTGCCTCTTCCACCTCAGTCAGCACTGTCCCTTGTTGTGGGGATTCTTTTTATCCAGTTTTCAATTCTCTCTCAGGGGTAATTATTCCAAGAATAAATTTGTTGTGTCTGTGGGAGGAGATGAGTTCAGAATCCGCCTACACCACCATCTTGACACCGGAAACCCTCCAGTACAATTTTGAGTAGAAGTTGTGAAAGTAGATAAATACCTCTTCTTTGTTCTTTATTTTAGGGGGAAAACATTTAGTTTTTCACTATTAAGTATAATCTTGGTTGCATATTTTTTTATAGATATCCTTTATCAGGTTGATGAAGTTTCCTTCTATTCTTAATTTGCAGAGAGTTTTTATCAAGAACAAATGGTGAATTTTGTCAAAGACTTTTCTGTGTCTATTGTGATGATCATATGGTTTTCCTCTTTAGTCTACGGATATGGTGAGTTTCATTGATTGACTTTTGGATGTTGAACCCAGTCTGGCGTTTTTGAAAAAATGCTTCTCTTGGTCATGATATATTATTCCTTTTATATAGTGTTAAATTAGTTTTGCTATTATTTTTGCATCTATATTTATGAAAGATATTGTTTGTATTTTTCTTTTCTTGTAATATGTTTTCCAGTTTTGATGTCAGAATAGTGTTAATTTCATAGAATGAGTGTCAGTTTTCTAAGAGAATTTGTGTAGAATTGATATAAACTCCTTCTTAAATTTTTGGTAGAATTCATCAGTGAAGTCATCTAAGCCTGGAGTTTTCTTTCTGGGGAGATTTTAAACTACAAGTTCAATTTCTTTAATATATATGAGGTCATTCAGGTTAGTATTTCTTCTTCAGTAATTTTTGATTATTGGTGTCTTCAAATGGATTTATCTATTTTATTTAGATCCTCAAATTTGTTGACATAAAATTTTCATTATCCATTTAACTATTAATAACTTAGCATCTGTAGAGATGCACCCTCTCTTATAACTGGTATTGGTAATTTGTGTCTTCTCTGATTTTTAATGACAGTCCAGCTAGAGGTTTATCAATCTGATAGATTTTGTCAAAAGACTGTCTTTTGGGGTCATTGAAAAGTATGCTTGAGGTGTTGGAGAGAGAAGAGAATGGTCTTGCTGGAAATTTGCAGAATTCCAGATTTAGGATATTAATGATATCTGAGGGGAACGCCCCCAAAGAGAAGCTTCTGTCCACATTTAACTGTCTGGAGTCAGTGATTTTAGTTTTAAACTGTAATATGGAGGGAAAATGCACCACCTTATAATCAAAAGGCAAAGAGGGATCTATCTTCTTAAAAAAAGTCAGCATCATATGATGTCTTTGAAAAAGTGATTTCTGAAAACAACAATAATGAAAGAAACCACTTAAGGCCTTCTGTAAATCTAACTGCAAATAAGAGCTCCAAGAGGGAAACGTTGATTGCGTTATTTTAGAACTCCTCAAAATCAAATGTGTTCCTAGTGTTCAGAGAACTATGGTCTCTCGATAACTGTCTATTCTCTAAAAGTATTATCATGCAAAGTACTTGCCATACTGTAGATTAGGGAACATAACCATAATTTAATATAGGAAAATTTACAATTGAACTATAACAGTAGGAGAAATAGTGCAATCATACTTGTAAAACACGTGCAAATTGATTATTTTAAAAGGGGGATAAAGAGAGTCCCTTTTCTCTTAGGACACTATAGAATCTACAGCATCTTCTTTACTCAATCCCCAAATGAAAGAGATATCTTTTCTGATTCTTGGCCAAAAGATTGGGAAAGATACCACATAGTCCAGGGGTTGGGGTGTAGAGTAGCACTCAGAGTTGTCTCTACTCTCCATGTGCAATAATGTAGTTACTTCTCCCTCAAAATAAACTCATACCACATTGAAAATTAATAGCCCCTTTGCTTCATGGTCCTGAGACTCCATACTGGAAGAAGATTGCATGCTAAGTTTGGGGATTAATATAGTTAGTAGAGCAGACAACTTAATTTTCCAGTGGGGTAATTGTAGTCCTAACATTTCGGCCAGCTGGCTATGGCATAGGTTCCTAAAGGAGATGCAGATTGTAACTTTGAGGCCAGGGAGGCCCATAAAAGAACTTTTCAAATAGATAAGTATTTTCACAAGCAGCTTGCTATCCAGCTCTATCCAGTGCCACTGCCCCTGTCTTATTTTTGGTCTAGAGTTCTTCCCCTTGAGTCTGTCTGAGACTAACAGGGAAGTGATGCTTCTTGACTTTCAAAGCTTGCTCATAAAAAATCAAGAACAGTTTCCCCGTGGGTTTTCTCATGGGATACATGTAGGGGCTCTGAGATTATATGGAGTCTAGCTACCCTTAAGCCACCATCCTGGAGAGGTCATTTGGAAAGACTATGCAGACATGGAGAGAGATGTCCAAGGAAACCTAGCTCTTCTTGTCCCTAACTGTTTGAGTCCTCCCAGCATTAATCACCAGATATGTGAGTGAATGAGTCTTCAGCGGGGTACAGCCTCTAGACTTCAAGTCTTCCAGAAGACATAGTCAAGCAAGTGGTCCCTACTCTGCTTTGTCCTCATTCCTAACCCACAAAGTCCATAAAGCATAATAAGTGGCTATTTTACATGACTACACTTTTGGGTAACTTATTACACAGCAATAGATAACTGATACGGATAGACATCTGACCTGAGGGCAGCAAATTATAGAAAGAGGAGACGGCTTACTATAAGAACTTTGGTAGGGACAATTTGATTTTCTCTTTCTAAAATTTTGACTTGAGATACAGAGAGATAAAGTCAGTTGTCAGTGGGAACAGGAGCACAAAGACAGAGAAAAGTCAGTGTCAGGGGCTATGAAACATAACCTCCTAACACACAGGAGTGTGTATAAGATCAGAGCAGGGGACGAGATGGTTAGTTGATAGTGGCAAAAGACAGAGAAGTATTAAATCACTATAATAAGAGAAGTAATAGCTAAAAGTCAGGGTTCTGGAACTAGACTCCTGTGTTCAAATCTTGCCTCTGTGAACTTGGGCAGTCAGCTAAATTTTCTATGCTTCAGTTTCTTCCTCCTATGTTCACATAAAAGTAAAGCATTTAGAATGTCTATTCCGAAGTATATGTTCACTATTATTATTGATACCCATGCAGCCCTTTTGCTGGGAGTGCAGTTAACCAAGTAGAAAGAGCTACCCTGGAAAATAGAGGTACTTCCAATTCCCCATAGTTTTAGGGACTCTGCAAGCACAGCCTCAGTGCCTCTAGGGTTCCCATGAGGCCTGGTTGAATGTCTGAGATTCTTGTCTTACTCTAAAGCACCATTATTTAAGGGAGTTGTTCTTTGTAAGCAAAGAAGTTATCATTGAGAGTAAGGCTCTCAAGGTCTTTGTGGTAAAATGCATGTGTGTGTATGTCTGTTAGCTAGATAGTGAATAGACAAACAGCCAGATATCTACATTCACATGCCTAAGACTCCTTTTTCTCTTTTGCAAAGATCTGTGAATTTGAAATTACTTACAATTTCTTTTTAAAAATACGGTGATTAATGTCTCTCTGGTCATTGAACTCTAAGCTCCATGAGGGCAGTGGTTGTCTTGTTCACCGCTGCATTACCATAAGTTAGCCACAGGAATAACTCTCTGGCAGCCTGAATTCTATCCTGAAGAGGTGGCATGCCTGGGACCTTTGATTCAATGAGTCTCACAGGAAATGCTCAGGAATATGGAGGAGGGTTTGGTATTGGTTATTTGACCCTGTGAGCATCAGGCCTGGAACCGACCTCTCTAGAGCCATCCTGGGGGCAAGGAGTTTACTTAAAAAGTTGAGGATAGTAAGAGTGAGCATTTCTGAGGATCTGATAGGCTCCTCACACCAAGAGGGTGGTATCACTCCAGAGCCCTTTGGGGCTCTGAAGCTTGTTGCTCCCCCAGGAGTCTCCTACTCTGTCCCCAGCTCTGGGGAGCTGTTCATTCACAGATGAATTCTTGTCTTCTTCACCTGTAGCTTTTTGCTGTTGACATCTTTCCTTCAGTCACTATGCGCCTGTGACAGCCTTGCACTAGCATCAATATGGACACAGAAAACATACTCAATACATATTTGGGAACTGACCAACTGCCAAGGAGATTTCTTTAAAATGAAATTGTAGAGTGCAGTAGAGATTGCCGCTGAGGCTGGGTAAACTCATCTTTCCTTTTTCCTTTGTCCATTTTCACATGGTTGCCAAAGTTCTTCCCACAGAAGGAAGTGTCCTCTGGATTTCCTCATGTGATCTACTTTCTTTGGGAGAATAATACCCCATGTACCTGTTAAAGAAAACTGCTAAACACCTGCAAACAAAACAAACACTAGAATTAGCATGTAACCAAGAAATTCACTCTTGGAGAGCAGCTAAAGTACTCTGTGTCAGCTCCCAGGCTTGTCAGTGGATAGCAGAGTCATAGCCTGGCTACCTGAACTGCCCAGACATAACTCATGAATGGAAGAAGGGAACAAGCATACTCTGTAGCATTTTGTTATCACAATCCCTGTGCATTTCTGTTGTGTTGCAAGGAGATATTGCAGAATGAGTAGTCAAATGCAAACCTGACTTTTACCGCAGGAAAATCCCCTAAGTGAGAATCCTGGCTCCTCTCATTAGGAGAAGCAGCCACAGAGAATGAGGGGCAGCTTGCTGTGAACTCGGGCAGGTCCTTTGGCTCCTCTGGGCCTCAGTTTCCCCTTCTGTTGCATAAATGAGTTTCATACAGTGCCTTGTTTTTAGACTTTTATTATGAAAATTTTCAAACACACAGAACAGTAGAAAAAATGTTGCAATGGACATCCACCATCTGGGTTCAACATTTGCTAACATTTTGCCATATTTGCTTCATCAATGTATGCATGTCTATAATTTTGCTGAGTCATTTTAAAGTGAATTATAGATGGCAGGATATTTCATCCTTAAATACTTGAGCTTGTGTATTCAGAAATCAAGAACGTTTTCCTCTATAACCATAAGCCCATTCACAGGATGATTTAAGTGTCCTAGCTCTGGGAGTCTTGGATATGGTTTTCACCAGAGACATGAGAGGACAGACAAGAACAGAGACAGATCGACCATGATGTTCATGCAGCTACAACTTTGGCTCTCACTTAGGCGCGCTTTAAAGCCATTTACATTAAATTTATCAAGGAAAACTATCTTAGCCGTAATTGCTTAAGATCATTATTTCTTTTCAATCTGGCTTCTCCTCCCTTACGGTCTCCCCACAAACACACACATACCCACTCACATCAAGTGGGATTGGAATGGATGTGAACGTTTTTGGGATTCCACTGAAAACATATAGGATAATTGATTTTGCTTGCAATCACTGCTGTGCAAAGTGAAGTTATTGCTAGCTCTCCAGGGGTACTGATGACTTCTAGGAATACTCTAACAATCCATGGCTGGAAGTCTTAAAACAACGTGAAATACAGTGTCTGGTGCAGGGTATGTGTGAAGAGTGGAGGAAACATATGGGTCGAAATGAATGGAGCCACAGTTAATCTGGGAAAAGTCATCCAATCAGAATATATGTAAATTGGGAAGCTGAGATTTGATCCTCATGCATGCCTGATCAAAAAGCCAGTTGTCTCCTGTTAGGAGGATACTGGCTAATGTAGCATATGTATATACATACTGTGGAAGGGAATTGCACAAAATAGAATTTATCAGAAAACCTGTTGCTGTACTACACTGTGAATACCTCCAGATGAGAAGTTTCATGTTTTATGCATCCAAACATATCATATCATGTCTTAGAGAATCTTGCTCATCTTTACCTAAGGAACTCCGACAGGTTCAAATGAAGTATCACGCAAAATTGTCATCAGAACTGCAAAATGACAAACATAATATACAGATGAAGTAAATATGGCAAAATGTTAACAAATCTAGGCAGTGGGTATTTGGATGATTTTTGTTCTATATTTGAAAGTTTTCATAATGTAAAGAAAAAAATTACCCTATAAAATCCACTTCGTTTACAGGAGAGGAAATTGACGCACATGTATCAGTAAGTTCATGTAGAGGAGTTTGATTACACAGTCGTACTGCTCAATACCGTGGACTGGCAGTTTAAAAATGCGTTTTGGTTTGACTTATCATGTATGACTTAATTTCAGTTTAATTCTGTATTTTTTTCATAATTGTTAATCAGATCAATGTTCAAATATAATTGGAATGAACTATGTCTCTGGAAGCTCCCCCAAAAAGTGAAAAGACAGGAGACTGGCAGAAGCTTCAAAATGCCAAAAACTATCTTAACATGTCACAAGGGGATTTAAAAGCTCTGATGACAAATCATTAAAAAGTTTTCTAAGCTATCAATAAACAAATAACTTTTCAATCATACAAAAAGCAAGATTAAGCTATCTTTCTATTTTCTCTATGACACTGCAAAGTTATTATCACATGGAGAAGCAATCAAAAACTATGTGGCCAAAAATTTTAGGAAAATAGAGTTGTGTCAGGTGGTTGATTAATAAAATACGTTATCTTATATTTTTTATATTTGTGCTATTTATTAACTTTTGGATTTGGTAATTTGTTGTGACTTTTTTCTCATATAAAATAATGTGCACTTATATACTTAGTTTTGAGTTTATAATGTTGTAGTCTTAAAGAGAGCTGCAAAATTCTGTCTGCTTCAGATCCTGGGATGGGTGGCTAGCATCACTTTGGATTTTGTATAGTGTTCAAATAGAAAATTTGTGTTTTCCATTCTTCTCTACCTGATTTTTTCTAGTAGTAAACTACAATGTCAACACTAATGAAATATTCAAAATTCAAACATTTTAATATGCTAATGAAGAAACTGAAGCTCAAAAAGTTGGCAACTTGTCCCAAGTCAGATAAGTATGTAGTGATAAACACACCAGTCAGGATTCAGGGCTCCTGAGTCCTGGCTCCTGTCCTTCTTGTTGTGCTAGGTAGTCTTTCCTAGTCAAAGAAACATGTTATAAAATGTGATGCTCAAAATATAGCCGTGATGAGGTGATTCTGTGAAGTTTATGCCATTGGTTTACTCGGCCACTAATTTATGCATCAAATATTCAGTGAGCACTGGGGTTTCACAGGTGGCCCCTTACTTTAAGCAGCTGACCTTAAGCAAGCTCATAGGAGCAGGATTCTAGACTAGTACAGAGAAATGTTGTAAAGTGGATGGTAATTATACGCATTGCAAATCCAAACAGGAAAGAATGTGTCTTCTGATCCATATTTTTTTTTGTACTCCCACATATTCCTTGGGGAAAGAGAGGAAGGCTTGTCCTGGCTCCACCAGCCACCACAGAAATACTCTCTCTATTCATGCTTATTGCCTCTTACTCCCCACTCTTACTCTAATTTAAGGGAAGTGAAGAATATTAGGGACTGACTGACTTCTGAATCCTCCTCTGTATTAGTCAGGGTCCTCCAGAGAAACAGAACCACTAGGATATATACTTTTTATTTATTGTATTTTTTATTTATTATAAAGAACGTATATTTATTTTTTATTTATTGTAAAGAATTGGCTCACGCAATTATGGAGGTTGAGAAGTCACCAGATCTGCAGTCTGAAGGCCTGAGAACCAGGATAGCTGATGGTGTAAGTTCCGGTCCAAGCGTGAAGGGAGGCGAAGACTGACGTCCCAGCTTGAAGACCATCAGGTAGAGAGAGTGAATTCTCTTTCTCAGTCTTTTGTTCTATTCAGGTCTGACGCAGTGGATGAGGCCTAGTCACACAGAGGAGGGCAATCTGCTGTCCTCAGTCTACCTATTCAGACGTTAATCTTATTTAGAAATGCTCTAACAAACACATGCAGAAATAACATTTAACCAAATTCCTGGGCACCCTGTGGCCTGTCAACTTGACCCATGAAATTATCCATCACATCCACATTCCTCCTCTCTTCCTCTTTTCCCTCCTTCTTCATCACTACCTTAAATTGCGGCTCCCTAGAAGCCAATCCTCAGACGAGGATTTGTAGAAAAGCAGTTTACTAAGAAATATCCCCAAGAGAAAAACAGAAGAAGAGGAGACAGTGGACTGGGAAGGAGAAGAGGCCAACAAGGGTGCGTTATTGAGCAAAGTTCCAGGGAGGTTAACTTTGTCTCAATCCTGTGAAGAAGCTCTGGAGACACTGCCCTGCCACGGGTCTCAGGAACTGGGGTATTTATGCCCACACAAATTCAGTCCTTGCCTGTGGCCTGTACCTGGACGATGTACATCTCCAGGTACTCTCTGCTCTCTGTCCAGGCAGGAAAAGTAGGCTCTGGCAGTCTGAGGGTAGCCCTCTGATGAGATGTCACCTTTGGAAGTGAGAGCATTGTATCTAGGAAAATCGAAAGGGATCTGAGGGAGTTTGGCAGAGCACAGACGACATATACTGTCTTGAGCCTCTTAGCAATGATCACAATCGTCTCCATGTCATCAAGGACTCACGCGTGGAACATTGGACTATGTTGTGCTTTCCAGACAATATTATTCAGTCTACACGTCAAATGTATGGTCATCAGTATAATCTCGGTCGTATAGGTGAGAAGACTGAGGCTTGGAGTCAGTAAGTGGCCTGTGGGAACAGCAAGGGCTGGATACCATCCTCCCAGCCCCCAGATGCTATCTGTCCTGTGATCCCTGTCCTGCCCACCACCCCAAATTATCGGGTAAAAATATTACTACTTGCCGTGCAAGATAATGGATGGAATAACAACATTTCCATTTGTGGTAGAGAAAATCTGTCTCATTATTTATAGTTATACTCTCATATATCTTGTTAACTGTCCAGGACATAATTCCACATTAATTCAAAGTATAACCTCCTGATACTGATGAAGAGTAATGTAGGTCTAAGTTGACAAGCAAACATATCTGCCATTTTTCTGAAAGTCTATTTTTTTAAGCTATGAAAAGCTGTAATACTTGGCTAATGGAGTTTTTCTACATCCATGTTTACACTCTGGGTTTCAGAAACTTGCTGAATATAAAAGAAGTCTTTAGACTACAGAGTATAGAGTTATTTTTCTGTAACAAGACAGCAATTCCAAATATAGCCATTCACTACCAAACGTAAAGAACAAGTGGTAAAAAAAATTACGTGTGTAAGCCATAAATGTGGAGAACTTCCAGCACTGGTGAGCCATCTAACTTTACCTCCTGAGGCTCTCAAAGGGACAGCTGTGTGTTTTTTAAACAAAAATAAATAGGTTTGTATACTCTGCTACTCCACAGTTAGCAATTAATTTGGGTTCTTCATTAAAAATGTGTATAAATGAAGATACAATTAAGCAGATTTAGGGAGCTTTGTGTTTTGTGTAGTTACTTACTGTTTTGCAAAAGGAATACTATCAAAACAACTTACTGCTCTCCAATGTTAATTTTGAAAGCGGCTTAGCAAGGGTTATAGGTCAACCCAATTACAGCATTGCTTCAAAATGGATTTCAGGTTGTTTTTCTTCGTTGAGTGATTTTCTCACCCATCGTGCAGTTAATATTTTCAGTTACTGGGATTTCTTAAAGAACTGAACAATTTAAAAGTTGTTTAAACTGACATCTCCCAAATTAGAGCTTTCCAATTATATATGTAGAGAGAAAGCAGAAGTTTGATAAATTTGCACAATTGCACAATATTGAATATGTTAAAAAGTAACTCAGAATTCTTTCTTATTAATTTTCACCTTGTATTTTAACACGTGTTTGGCTCCTTTATCGTGGTGTCTAGCATTATTTTACATGGAGGATTGCGCTTCGACGAATGCTTTAGCATGTGTGGGTATATTTAAAGTTACCGTATCATGATGGTGAGATGCATTCTTGCAGTAATTGGGAGAAAGACAGCTTGAGGCACCTAAATTATGTGGCTCCAACTGGCCCTCTTCTAATCACCCTCGTCTTGAAAAACAGAGCTAAAAGAGGTTATCATCTTTGTTTTGTGAATGTTTTTTATTTAAAAAGAAAGTACTTATAGAAATCTCAATAATACAGTCTAGTAGAAGAAGAGTGAGCCATTTCAATACAAGTCCCTTTAACTTTCTGGCATGTTTATTTCTGTTTCTTTCTGAATACTGGCAGGTGTCGGTCACTGTTTTTGGTTACTGTGGTTATGTGACTTCTGACTCTGCAGCTAACCCCTACACACAAACATATATATAAATACACATACACACATGGACCCAAACGGTTCTTTTCTATCTGGGGTCCCCTCCCAGGAAATCTCTCCTTTCCTCCTTGGTCGTTTCAAAGCCACTCTCTTCTTTCCTCCCCTCCCAATCATCCAGCAGATCTCTTCAGGGAGTGAAGGAAGTGATTTCAAGAATCTCTGAGACAAGCAATTTAAAAACCTGGTTACCAGCTAGAAATCAGAGGGCAGAAGAAAGGGAAAATATCTGGGGGAAAAAAGATTTAGCAAGTTAGTTAGCGTAACTTCTGGGTACAGCATATCAAGACCAGTCCGTTAAGCCATTCTCCCTTCTTGCTTTTCTGGGAGTCACCTAGATGGAGTTCAAGGAGACAGACAGAGCTCCGGCTGACCCCTAAAGACGTGCCCACACAGGAGGGCATGGTGGCCACATACTCTTGATCTGAACAGATGCCATGTGGCAGGACCACAGCTGTCAGGAGGGCATGCTGGAGGAATACTTTATATCTTTCCTCACCATTTCACTAAAGAGAAGCCAGTTTTAGACAAAGAACTGTATAAATTCTTTTCTCTAATATGTGAATTTCCTCACCTTGATCCTGTAACATTTTTACTGAGTTTTAAGCACAGTAAACTGATTTTTAAAATTCCTTATCTTGAAGAATAAAGATCGAGATTTCCAAACATTTGCAGTTGGAAACCTCTGGGTAGAAAAATGATGGTAATGAGCAAAAGGGGTAAAAAGGTGAAATATGTGCGACACAGATGTTACACTCCATTTCATGCCAGATCGAATTAAAAATCAAAACCTTGCTTTGTGATTTAGATGATGTAGAATCTATACAGATGTGTGTAGGCTGAAAACAATTCTCCACTTGAAACTGGACATTTTTTAAATTGTGGGATCCTACTTTCCAAATGCAACCAGGCTCGGTTACTAAAACAGAAATCTGTTTCTTGCTTGGGGATTGACAACAGTGTCCAAACTTTGGTATCAGATTAGCACCCAATGGGAATGAAAATAATGTTGAGATCCATTCATCAAATGGAAACATGATTAGAAAATTTGAGGACATTTTCATAAAGAATAAAATAACCATGTACTATTAGGTAATTTAAAATGTGCTAAAATACATGAGTTGGGCATCAATTAAGCGCAAAACCCTTTGTTATAACACCAGGTGAGTGGTCGAATGGTAATGAAATATAAAAGGCACAGTTCAGAGGGAGGGAGGCAACCTTTGAACCTCAAAACAGTTTCAGAATGACAGTCACTGTCTAGTGTAGATACTCGTAGGTCTCTTAAAAATGTGATGTATGTATCACCTCCCCCACCCCCTGCAAGGAGATTTCAATGTAGTGTGATACATTTGAATTAGTATCCTACAGGTTTCAAGGATTCTTCTTCATAACCATTATCATTAAACAAGAATCAGATTTCTTAGTTTGGGGCCTATGACTATTTCAGAGGATCTGTAAATGGGCTTCAGAGGGTCCCTGACTCCTCTAAAATTGTATAGGGTGTGTATTTATTTCTATGTTTTTTGAGGAGAGAGTGCATGGTTTTCATACATTCTCATGAGGATCTATCATTTCTCAAACATTAAGAAACTATGTTGGAGAAAACAGAGCTCCACTAGCAGTAGGAGACAATTTGATTTATCTTACACAAAAAATGAACTGGGTAACCTGCAAAAGCTTTGCAAACAGCCAGTGTAAAACAAAGTAAGTGGTGTGTTTATGCCTTCGAACAAATGCAATATAACTTCAGTAATATAGTTTCCATTTGGATGGATATTTTAGAAGTCCAAGCTATTTGTCATCAGATGCCTCTCTTTACAATTCGAATAATTTAAAGATCCATGAGAACTAACCACAGATTGCACTATGTTTTTACATTATTGGCAATTACTCAAGCACTAGCTGGGAAGAGAAAGGAAAAGAGAAATAAATATGGGCTTAACCTGATGATCAAGGGACATTGACACAGATAGAAAGAAGGGATCAGGTCAAGTACCAAGTTGTGGATTGCAAGCTACCTAATCAAATCAAATTTAATTCAATTGAGCAATATTAATTATTAAAAATTATTATTATTTGTAAATTATTAACCTATTGCATAGGTTCCTGGTGAGAAAAAATGGAGTCTTGAAACTTGGCCAGGTTATGATTTTTCTTGTTTCAACACAGATATGACTTGCCAAATAAATGAAGAAATTAAGATTTGGGTTTTGTTTGGTTTTCATCGATAAGAGGATGTTAGCAAACGACAACCACAGTGGTGGATTTGCACTATGTCAGCTTAGCTAAATTGGAAATAAATGTCCCAGAATTCCCTGCCTCCCCACCTCCAGGTTAACGCGGGATGCAAGAAACATTGTGCGTGAGATCTGATAGTCAGAAGTGAAGCAAAAGGCTTGTTGTTTTATGCTCAGAAGGTCAGTTCAGGCCACTGTGCTCTGCTGGCTGCTCTCGCATGTTTCTGTTCACTTGCTGGCTCACCTTGTTGGTATGGGGCTGCAGTGAGACTGTGGCTTCTCCCGTTCCTGCCAGATCTTCAGCTGCTCTGACTCCCGATCAGGGTACATTGAGCTGTCTATGTTGAAAAACACCAGTTTCTCCTGCAGGACACTCATGTCATCAAAGTTGGAGGCATTGAGAGACTGACTTCGGTTCCAGTTTATCCTTGTCCTCTCCAGTTCAACAACATCCGTCCTTCCTTATGACCTTCTCTGCCAACTGCAGGCCCAGCCCCAGATGCAGAAGCAGAAGGCTTCCAAAGATTGTTTGACCAGCTCTCACAATTGTGTAAGGTCAAACTCCTATCATAAATCCCTTTTCAAGGTTATTCATAATGGTTCTGTTTTCTAATTGATGTTGTATACCCATATGTACATAGAACCAGAGGGACATACACAGAAAAGGGATTTAAATTAGGGGATCAATTGTTGAAGTTGGAAGTAATATTCTACTTTTTCAAAACTGATGCAAGCTAAAGTGGTTAGCCATGCTAGTTTATTAAAATGTGTATAGCAAAAAACATTTTAAAGTAGTTTTGTGTTTTCCTGGGCTTAGGAAATAATTAGAAATAACAAAAGCTCATGAATCAGTTTTAGCTTCCATCACTTTTTCATAATAGATACTTTCTAATTACAAATAGTAGAGCCAGAGCTTACTTTCTGCAGAGAAAGTAGAGAAAGGGGAAGTCCAGGATCTGTGTAGAGTCACTTTTTGGGCTCTTTTTTATTTTTTGGTGAGGAAGATTGGCCCTTAGCTAATATCTGTGCCAATCTTCCTCTAATTTGTGTGTGGGACACTGCCACAGCATGACTTGATGAGTGGCGTGAAGGTCCATGCCTGGGATCCGAACTCATGAACCCCAGGCCACTGAAGCAAAGCATGTTAACTTAACCACTATGCCACCAGGCTGGACTCCTTGGACTCTTTAATATCAAAGTTCACTTGGAAGGACATTGATCTTTTTCACAAAAAAGTCACATCTTTTCAAATGTAATTGGTCAGAGCTATCATTTATGGAACTAGATGACTGTTTTATACCTGGTGGAATCCCCTTATCTGCTTTTGCTAATGTTGGTAGGAGTTACTAGATACCACATTGGTCCCGTAAAAGAGGGTTTGGGAGAGAATCATAGGCTGAGTTGAGAGTCATTGGGTCTTAGAGAAGGATTTGTTACAGAGAATAAAAATCAACTCAAATTAGATTGAATTAAAGAGGAGAATTAATAGGGTTTGTAGAATTTTTTTTTTTAACATAACCCAAGGGTAGAAATATAGTGGTGTCTACCCCTCCCTCCCTGTCTTCTCCTCCCTCTTCTCTTGATACGTTAAGCGCATATGGCACCCAACCTAGGTTACTTGGCCTTCCAGCTTGAGTGTCACTAACCAACTGGCTAGTGTTTCTTGACCCAGTTATTGGGAATATTGATTGTAACAGCTCAGCCAATGAATTGGCTATACTAGGAGAGGGTTTCCATTCTTGGTCCAATCAGCCACAGACAGGGAGCAAAGTACAAAAATGACTGCAAAGTGGCAGTAGGAGGGCCTTCTCAAAGAAGAGGATGTGGGCTGGGCAGACATCCTGAGATAGTTTCCACTAAACAATATTTTCTTTATTACCCAGTGGAAAGCTGTTGAACTCAATTGTTATTCTTAAGCAAAGAATCAAGTAACTTTCTTGGTGCTTTAGCTCCATCATATTGACACATGTAAAAAACCCATTCCTACTCCTGATGTGAAGATTACTTAGATCACATTGCTTGAAAGCACTGAGTCTTTTGATGATAAATACTACATAAATATTAGACACGGACGTTATAAGTTTTTCAATATTGTTTACTGTCTTGAAAGGCCAATTAAAAAAATTTTTCACTCTAGGTAACTATTCAGTCTCCTTATCAATCAGAAATAAAAGATTTAGATTCCCCACTTTCAAGACATGGTCATGATAAACATGTGACAATAATTGTAAGAGTTTTTATGATTTATCTTGGCTATCTGGGTTGTGCTTCTCCCTTCTGAATAAGAGGAAAATGTACTCCCTCGATGCTGATGCAAAGAAATTATTTATTTTAACATTGAGCCATAAATGAGACATTTCTGACAAATGTGAAAATTGGCACAGTGGGATTGAGAAATTATAATGTACAAGAAGAATAATGAAATTGCAGAATTATACAAGTAGAACAAGCTTTAGGGAACATTTAGAGATTAAGTGGTCCAATCCAACTCTTTTAATTTCCAGATTAAGGAATTGAAGGTTAGTGGAGTTTAAGTAGCTTTCTAAGAACTAGTTTATATTTAATCCAGTACTGGGATTTGTAATACCAAATGCAACAAAAACAGCAAAATATTGACTTAAAAAGTATTGCAAGGAAATGAGACTATTTCTCCATATTCTCTCTCCCTTCATTAAACATTATTGTCCATCCAGTAATTCATCGATATGACCTCACCATTTATGGATGTAAGACAGAAAAATTGGTTGAATCTTCCTGTCCATATGATAAGAGAAAATCATTCTGTCTTTTGTTCATAGTAACTTTATTTTTGCCGTAAAATGCTGCATAGTATATGTTTTTTCATAAAATTAATCAAAAGTGATATGGTTAAGGATTCTCATAACATATATGGACATAATTAGCTATATCTATGACTTTGACAAAACCAGAATTGGAGACACATATTAGCACTGAATACCAAGGGCAGGACTCATATTTAATTTACTGTACCTTCCTAAAAGTGGGGATTCTGGCAAGAGTAGAGGAAAAGCAGTGAGAGCTTTAAAGTATTCAGGCAGAAAGAATCATAATTCACTATTTTGAACTTATATGAGCTTGAAGTGTTAGCACTCTCTGATGATCCCCGTAACATTAGAAAGTTGTAAGATTCTGAACAAATGAAACGTAAACTTATTAGGCTAAATAGTTGTATCAATATGTCAGGGGAAATAGGCAGGAGTCATTTTAACATTGAACCATATGCGATTGTTTGTATATTGCCTTTTCTCTCCCTAGAGACATTTTGGTTGCTTTCCTATTGGTCAGGTCTCCTGGCTCATTTGTAAACTTAAATTTCATCCAGGGAAAGCCTTTCACGTCTATTTATATCACATTCTACTTTCATTTGGTTTATTTAATGATTTATTAAATGCATTAAGCACAGTGAAATTTCCTATGAGGGTTGGAACATATGAATAAAATTATTTTAAAATTATGTTTATGTTGTGATTTATAGAATGGCAAATTGTCAAAGACATAAGGGATCATGGCAAAGTAGCACACAGTTGCTTGGAGCCCACACATTACTCTAAGACCTCACTTGAAAGCTGGTAATTTCCCTGAAATAGCCCATAGGGGAAGCATATGCGAGGCAACTCACAGCACACGGTTTGAATAGATGTGCCTATATAGTGAAATGCCAAGTGAGGAAGATATTAATAGGGACAGTGAATTCACGAGCAACTTCTTAACTTGCCTCAGAGCCTGGCCCTATTTTTGTCCAATTTTTATAACCTGTCTTATTGAAGGGAGGAAGAAATTTTACCCAGGACCAGACACTTGTCTCCTTGAAGTGTGAACTAATGGATGTGTTAGGTAAAGAGCAATGCAATTGCATATCTCTTTTATTATTTCATGGATTTAGAAAGTAGTAAAAAATTGTTGAGTAGCTAGAGGAGCTGTATCGATAGTGAGCAAGTCAGTTAACTTTTCTGTGTATCAGTGTTTTTAAGCAATTCAATTTTTTTTATTGTAATAGCATCATATAAATTTCAGGTGTACATCGTGATGTATTTCTAATTCTGTGTAGATTAAATCATGCTCACCACTCAAAGACTAATTACAATCCATCACCACACACATGTGCCTAATCGTGCCTTTCGCCCTCCTCCCTCCCCCCTTCCCCTCTGGTAACCACCAATCCAATCTCTGTTGCTATGAGTTTGTTTGTCATTGTTTTCAGTTTCTACTTATGAGTGACATCACACGGTATTTGAGTTTTTCCCTCTTACTTGTTTCACTTAGCAGAAGACCCTCAAGGTCCATCCATGTTGTCACAAATGGCTGGATTTCATCATTTCTTATGGCTGAGTAGTATTCCATTGTGTACATATACAACAATTTAGTTCTTAATTCCACAAATACTGATTGTCTGGTAAGTGCAAAACATTTTGCTAATCCCCGGGGTGGAGAAGTGGAGTGAGTGGTGAGAGGTAAGACTGGAAGGGTATGCGGATGCCAGATTTTAAAGGGCCCTGTGTGACGTACTAAGCAGTTAGGATTTATCTCTTTTAGTCTGTTAGGTGCCATTGAAGGATTCTAATCAAGGGAGGGGCTTGATTAGGCACGGCACTTAGAAATAACACTGTAACTAGTATACAGGATGGATGGAAAGAGAACAGATGTAGACATGGTTTGGAGACAATGGTAATTGATTGGACTGGAGATGATGGTAATCTGAACAATGACCATGTCAGTGGCGATGGAGAGAAAAGGATGGGTTTGGGAAACTGTTAGGAAGGTCAATTAGGAGCATTTATGATTAATTAGATGTGAAAGCTACGAAAGCAGCATGACTTGAGGGTGATTGATAGAATGATACAATGATTGATAGTGATTTCTGGCTCGTACAAATGTGGCATGTATGGAACTTACATAACCTTGGTTCACTTTTATAACAATAAAAGTAACTGTAACTAAGTAACTAAAAGATTGCTAACTTTGTCTATCAAGTTATACACACAAAGCAATAAAGTACAAGTTTCAAGTGTAATGTAAGCAAGGTTAAAAACTGGTTTCTGTTGTTTCACTTTTGCTAATAAACAGCTTGAGAAAACTGATCTAAATTGCCGGTCTTTATGGTTCATACTTACAAGAATAGCCTTCACTTCCCTACTGAAATGAGGAGCAGGCATATAGAAAATTCCATACAAAGCTTTGAGGTCTAACATGACATGACTTGATGGACTAAGGCATCTGAAAATCCAGTTTCTAACTCCAGAGAGCAAATGTTAGAAGCTAGAATTGATGAATACTTGACTTAAACTAATTCCTTGAATATCTAGCCATGCATTTTATGTCATCTATCATTGTGGTTTCTCAGCACTTAGAAATATGAGCTCTGAATAAAAATTTAGAGGACCACCTGTCTTCATGGCAGTATTCCAAGAATCCACAGCCTCATTTATGCTAACCACTAGCAGGAAATGCAGGCAGTCACCTTCTACTTGCCATTCTCAGATCCATTTTTCACAGGAGAGTAATGCAAAGAAACTAACCTTATGTTAAGGCAGATATAATAGAGTGCACTTCTTGTACATGGCAGCTTGGAATTAGGTGCTAGGATCTGAGGAGGCACTTAGGATCTGGTAAGGTAGACTCACGATAAATATCTTGTAATATCTCTTTCAACCATTTGATTTTGGAGCCTAATGCAGTGTAAGCTTTTTAGAGATGAGGTCACCCAGCAGTGAAGCAGACCAGAAGTATTAAGTTGCACTCTAGAATAGTTAAATAACAGGAAAGTAATCTCTTTTTGTTTAATTGGTGATTTTTTTTAAGTTGACAATTTTTTGTCGATTTCCTTTCTTACAGCTGTGAACTGAGCTCCTGAATTGTTACGTTATAAAGTAAAAAAGATAGAAGGTATGTCTTCTAACCAATGGAGTGTGTTTGAAATTTACTAGCATTATCACCAACAAAATAATAATAATAGATTGAGAGAGCAAATGACAGAAATTAATCACTCTAATTTTTGACCAGTGCCCATTGAAGTAATATAAAAATCTGTTCTCTCTCAGATCTTGCTTACTCATATCAGGGTAGTTTTCTCCACCTGAGAAAACTGAATTACCTGAATGATTAGTAATCGGGTGTGTTGGTCAAGTGCAAGGTTGAACAGTTAAAGAGACTAGGAAAAGGTTTTCTAAATCTACTTTATTAAAGACTTACCTGGAACCTTTAAAAAGTACAGATTATAGCATCTTCCAGCCATACTGGATCAGAATTGCAGTGGGGGGAATGTGGCTGGGAATCTGTATTTCTTTTCTTTCTTTTTTTTCTTGAGGAATATTTTCTCTGAGCTAACATCTGTCGGCAATCTTTCTTTTGTTGTTGTTGAAGAAGATTAGCCCTGAGCTAACATCTATGCCAATCTTCCTCTTTTTTATAAGTGGGATGCCTCCACAGCATGGATGATGATTTGTGCAAGTCCATTCTCACGATCTGAACCTGCGAACCCTGGTATCCAAAGTGGAGCACACAAAACTTAAACCACTCAGCCCCAGGGCTGACCCAGGAATATGTATTTTTAACAACAGAGCTAGGGGAATCTTGTACAATCAGACAAGTCATGAAACAATGGACTGAGCCAATCCTCAGAAACAGTTTGGAGATGGACTTAGCTTTAGTGATTCATTCCCCCCACGTCCCCACACTCTCATGCTTCAGAACCACAGGACAATCTGTATATTCTCCATCAAAACATCATTGCCAAAAGAAACCAGGATCAAAATGAAAAGACAACCCACTAACTGAGAGAAAATATTTGCAAATCGTATATCTGACAAGGGGTTAATCTCCACAGTATATAAAGATCTCACACAACTGAACAACAAAAAAACAAACAACCTGATCAAAAAATGGGCAGAGGATGTGAACAGACATTTGTCCAAAGAAGATATACAGATAGCCAACAGGCACATGAAAAGATGTTCAACATCACTAATCATCAGGCAAATGCAAATCAAAACTACACTGAGATATCACCTTACACCTGTTAGAATGGCTATAATAACCAAGACAAAAAATAAATGTTGGAGAGGTTGTGGAGAAAAGGGAACCCTCATATACTGCTGGTGGGAATGCAAACTGGTGCAGCCACTATGGAAAACAGTATGGAGATTTCTCAAAAAGTTAAAATTACAAAAACCATATGATCTAGCTATCCCACTACTGGGTATTTATCCAAAGAACTTGAAACCAACCATTCAAAGAGACTTATGCACCCCTATGTTCATTGCAGCATTATTCGCAATAGCAAAGACGTGGAAGAAACCCAAGTGTCCTTCCTCAGATGAATGGATAAAGACGACGTGGTGTATGCATACAATGGAATACTACTCAGCCAAAATAAAAGAGAAAATCATCCCATTTTCAACAACATGGATGGACCTTGAGGGTATGATGTTAATCTAAATAAGCGAGAGAGAGAGAGAGAGAGAGAGAGAGAGAGAGAGAGAGAGAGAGAGAGAGAGAGAGAGAGAGAGAGAAAGACAAACACCATGTGATTTTACTCACATGTGGAAGATGAACAAACACACAAAGGGAACAGTTTAATGGTTACCAGGGGGAAAGGGTTTAGGGGGTGGGCACAAGGGATGAAGGCGTGCACTTATATGGTGAGCGACAAACAATAATGCGCAACTGAAATTTTACAATGCTATAAACTATTATGTCCTCAAAAAAAAAAAAACCCCGTCATTGCCATACTTGGCCTACTTTTTCCTCCTGCTCACAGAATTCATCAGATTACAATCTGCATAGGCCTTTGCTACTTTTTGTCATAGTAAGACTGTGAGTACATTTTTCACTCACAACTCTTGTGATCTAGGATTCATGCTGCTGGGCCCTACATGCAGCTTTCAGGAAATACAGAAGTTTAAAATCTGGTTAATTCTGACTTTGTACATTTAGTACATTGAGATATGCTCGTTCTTTTTGCCCCTTCATAAGTATACACAGGGTATAAGATAGTGGAATAATTGCCCAGACTGTCTTTTTTGTTATCTTTTTAAGTACCACCAGATGCCAAACAGTTACTTCTTGGCTATGGCTCATTTTGCACATTCTAAGTTTATTTTTTTAAGATATGATGATATTTTAATTTGATATCTAAAAATTCACTATCAGATCTTTCATTTAGCCAAACTACCAACCTAATATGAATTTTCTATGGGCTCAATTAGCAAGCAATGTTACAGAAATGGTAAGGTCTCATCATTCTGAAACTTACACACAAAAACACAAAGTGAAATATTTTCTTCTTCAAAGTGATTTTTCTATTAAAAATCTAACTTAGAACAAGATTTAATTTTTATGAAATACTTACAAAATGCCTTCTAATATAGTGTCAGGAGAACAAGACTTATCTTACATCTCTATCCCATAAAATCTTCTTTTAATGAAGGCGTGCTCAGTTCTCAATTTTTTTCCTCTGCTTCTTCATAATGAGGATGAACTCATTCTTTTTCGGCTACTTTTATTTAGTATTAAGGAGGAAGGCATGTAGCCAGACAGTTGTTTATTAGTCATTCAATATCTCTTACCTTGTGATCCAACAGTTTTTAGTGATGAAAGATCATATTTCACATCATTTTCCAAATTATACTTACTGAATACATGACTTCTGAGTCCAAATGGCAGTGTTTAAGGACTCATTTGGAAGTTGAGACATGTCTGGTATCATGTAAGTACAATAAACTCTTATAAAAGATAGTCCTGTTACAAGCTAGGCTCCACATACGCTTGAATGCTCAGTCAAACTCATTTTAGCACCGTATTCTGGAAAAAACTGCAGGCATTTACAAAGGAAACACTGCTGTTTATTATTTAACACACACTTCCACAGTAAGGGCAGTATTTTCAGGAGGGTGACTTGGTGTCAAATGATGGATCCTTCAGTCTTCTGTCTTTGTGATTTTCAAATCCACATATTTCTGTATATAACTTCAGTGCCATACTATTTGGCTCTTGATATTTCTTTTCAAAAGATACTGAAGGCCAAATCAAAAGATTTGAAGGCGTTAGCTTTCAAAAGATAATGAAGAGGATCCTTGAAACATGGCCTCCTGACAATGGGAGACAATTTTTCACCCCAGGGAGGTGCGAACTTTTCAAGTTGTTTGGTTTCGTTTGATTGAATGGGATGATCTTCTCCTTTAGAGTTGATGTGGTCATATTTCATAACACAACTGGAGCAAAAGATAGCAAATACAGAAAAGCAGAAAGTCAAACCTTTGGTTATAAATGTTTCTTATGGCAGTGACCCTTTGTGAATTTTAAAATTGAATTTAAGACCCCTTTTTGTCATTCTCCACATTTTCAATTTAAGTAAGTAAGTCTGCCCCTAGAGACACGGTGTTTTATTATTTGACAAAGCATTTTAATTACGTGTTTGTGAGCCCAAGACTAAAATAGGATGGTGGGGGGGATGGCATAAGTTACTATTTGCCAGAGGCAATCTTGAAAACAAATGACTTTTCTTATATGATCTTAAAATATACCAATTGCAGAAGATATATGTTAAAGATGCAAAATACATGTGCATTCACATATTTATTTATAATATATAGTTTATAAATTTGCTTAAACTTTTTTTCACCAAAGGGAGCAGAATAAAAGCTATGTTTATGTTTGAAAATATTAACTGTCCAAAGAGCTACATTATTTACAAAAACTAAAATTGTACTTTTGTGTATTATTTGACATAAGTATATTATGGAGAAATACATATTTTTTAAAACTGTATCCTTTTTTTTATTTTGAGGAAGATTAGCCCTGAGCTAACATCTGCTGCCAATCTTCATCTTTTTGCTGAGGAAGACTGGCCCTGGGCTAATATCCGTGCCTATCTTCCTCTGCTTTATCTGTGGGAAGCCCTACCACAGCATGGCCTGCCAAGCGGTGCCATGTCTGCACCTGGGATCCGAACCGGCGAACCCCGGGCCGCTGAATCGGAATGTGCGCACTGAACCGCTGCGCCACCGGGCCGGCCCCAAAACTGTATACTTTTATAGCATTAATTTCTTAATATAACAGGCGCTAGATACAATCTACAAAACCGTATCATTCCCAAGACTTTCTAATAAAAGTAAATTGTCATTCAGTTGGGCCACCATTTACTAATAACTGTTCATGTAAAGAAACTATATGAGATACAAAGGTGAACAAGGGGCACCATATTTGGGCAAGCAGCACACACAAAAATTATAGTTCATCTTTCTGAGAATAATGGATAATTTTGCTAAGAATGAACAAAATATATATTTTTATTTGTCTTTCTCTCAAAATGAAACTCTTTGATTTTTTCCTGATAATAAAGTGAAAACATCTTCATAATAAAGACAATTCAAGCAAACACTGCTCTGTGTAGTAGTGAGGGAACCTCATCCTTCTTGAACTTCCCTACCTGTCAACCTCTCCCTCCACCCCACCCTCGCTCCAGGGCTCCCACTCCACAAAGGTGATAAAAGTTTGATGCCTGCGTACACATGTCTATGTGCGTATGTGCTTGCACAAGTATGTACTTGCACGGGCAGCACTTGCTGTGGAGTTCAGTGTCTGGCGTGCGGTAAGCACTCAAGACACGTAAGCTAAAATCATATAGATCTCTGATGTGTTTTAATGGAAATTTAACGTTCATTTTATTGTATCTTAATTTGTTAACCAAGTTCCTCTTTCTTTTTTATTTTTTATCGAGGTATAATATCACACAACACTATATAAATTCCAGGTGTCCAATACGGTGATTCAATATTTGTATATGTTGCAAAATGATCACCACAATAAGTCTAGTTAACATCCGTCAGCATACATAGTTACAGAATTTTTTTCTTATGATGACAACTTTTAAGATGCACTCTCTTAGCAACTTTCAAATATGCAATATAGTGTCCTTAAGTACAGTTGCCATGCTGTGTGTTATATCCCCATGACTCATAAATGAGTCTTATAACTGGAAGTTTGTCCCTTTGGACCACCTACTCCCATTTCACCCACCCCACCCTCACCCTCCACCTCTGGCAATGATCAATCTGTTTTTTGTATCTATGAGCTTAGGGTTTTTTTTTTTAGATTCCACATATAGCTGAGATCATAGAATATTTGTCTTTCTCTATCCAACTTACTCCACTTTGTGTAATATCCTCAAGGTCCATCCATGTTGTCACAGACGGCAAGATTTTCTTCTTTTTTATGGATGAATGATATTCCATTGTATGTATATACCACGTTTCTTTATCCATTCATCCACCAATGGACACTGATGTTGTTTCCATGTCTCGGCTACTGCAAATGCTGCAGTGAACATGGAGGTGCAGATATCTTTTGAAGTTAGTGTTTTCGTTTCCTCAGATCAATACCCAGAAGAGGAATTACTGGATCATATGGTAGTACTATTTTTAATTTTTTGAGGAACCTTCATATTGTTTCCCATAGTGATCGCCCCAATTTACATTCCCATCAACAATGCACATGGGTTCCCTTTTCTCCACATCTTTGCAGCATTTGTTATCTCTTATCTTTTTTATAATAACCATTCTAACAGGTGTGAGGTGATATCTCATTGTGGGTTTGATTTACATTTCCCTGATGATTAGTGACATGAGCACCTTTTCATGTACCTGTTGGCCATCTGTATGTCTTCTTTGGGAAAATGTCTATTCAGATCTTTTGCCCATTTTTTAAACAGATTGTTTTTTTGCTATTGAGCTGTATAAATTCTTTGTATATTTTGGATATTAACTCATTAGCAGATATATGATTTGCAAATATTTTCTCCCATTCAGTAGGTTGCCTTTTCATTTTGTTGGTGGTTTCCTTTGCTGTGAAGAAGTTTTAGTTTGGTGTAGTCCCACTTGTTCATTTTTGCTTCTGTTGCCTTTGCTTTTGGAGTCAAATTAAAAAAATCATCACCAAGACTCAAGTGAAAGAGCTTGCTGTCTATGTTTTCTTCTAGAAGTTTTAGATTTCAGGTCTTACATTCAAGTCTTTAATCCATTTTGAGTTCATTTTTGCATATGAGGAAGATGATGATCCAGTTTTATTCTTTTGCATGTGGCTGTCCAGTTTTCCCAACACTATTTTTTGAAAAGACTATCCTTTCCCCGTTGTATATTCTTGGCTCCTTTGTTGTAAATTAATTGACTATAAATGCGTGGGTTTATTTCTGGGCTCTCTCTTCTGTTACACTGATCTATGTGTCTATTTTTATGCAAATACCATTCTGTTTTGATTACTATAGCTTTGTAATATAGTTTGAAATCAGGGACCATGATGTCCCCAGCTTTGTTCTTCTTTCTCAAGATTGCTTTGGAGATTTGGGGTCTTTTATGATCCCACGCAAATTTTAGGATTGTTTCTTCTACTTTGTGAAAAATGCCTCTGGAATTTTGATAGGGATTGATTGCATCAAATCTGTAGATTGCTTTGGGTAGTATGAACACTTTAGCAATATTACTTCTTCCAATCCGTGAGCTTGGAATACTTTTTCATTTACGTGTCTTCTTCAATTTCTTTCATCAGTGTCTTATAGTTTTCACTGTACAGGTCTTTTACCTCTTTGATTAAACTTGTTCCTAGATATTTTATTCTTTTTGATGTAATTGTAGATAGGATTTTTTTTAAAATTTCTGTTTCTGGTAGTTTGTTATTAGTATATAGAAACTCATCTGAGTTTTGTATATTGATTTTGTATGCTGCAGCCTTATGAATTCATTTATTAATTCTAACAGTTTTTTGGTAGAGTCTTTAGGGTTTTCTGCATATATCATGTAATCTGCAAATAGTGACAGTTTTACTTCTTCCTTCCCAATTTAGATGAGTTTTATTTCTTTTTCTTGCCTAATTGCTCTGGCTAGGACTTCCAATACTATGTTGAATAAAAGTGGTGAGAGAAAGCATCATTGTCTAATTCTTGAACTTAAAGGAAAAGCTCTCAGCTTTTCTCCATTTAGTATGACATTAGTTGTGGGCCTATCATATATGAGACTTTATTATGTTGAGGTATGTTCCCTCTATACACACTTTGTTGAGTTTTTATCATAAATGGACGTTGAATTTTGTTGACTGCTTTTTCTGCATCTATTGAGATGATCATATGATTTTTATTTTCTATTTTGTTAATGTGGTGTATCATGTTGATTGATGTTGTGGATGTTGAATAATCCTTGCATCACTGGAATAAATTCCACTCTTCATCGTGTATGATCTTTTTAACATGTTGTTGAATTAGGTTTGATAATATTTTGTTGAGGATTTTTCCATTTATGTTCATCAAGGATATTGGCCTGTAATTTTCTTTTCTTATGATGTCCTTGTCTGGTTTTGGTATCCGGGTGATGCTGGCCTCGTAAAATGAATTTGGAAGTATTCTCCCCTCTTCTATTTTTTGGAAGAGTTTAAGAAAGATTGATATTAATCCTTCTTTGAATGTTTGGTAGAATTCACCAGTGAAGTCATCTAGTCCTGGACTTTTGTTTCTTGGGAGGCTTTTGGTTACTGATTCAATCTCCTTACTAGTAATTGGTCTGCTCAGATTTTGTATTTCTTCATGATTCAAATCTTGGAAGGTTGTATGTTTCTAAGAATTTATCCATCTTTTTCTAGGTTGTCCAATTTGTGGACATATAATTGTTCATAGCAGTCTCTTATAATCCTTTGTATTTCTATCAATTGTAATGTCTCCTCTTTCATTTCTGATTTTATTTATTTCAGTTCTCTCTCTTCTTGGTGAGTTTAGCTAAAGGTTTGTCTTTTTTTTTTTTTTTGTAGTTTAGCAATCATTCATTGGGAATTCACTGAGAACCAAATTGTTCTTGCTTTTCCTGTCACCTCCAATTCTTTTTGTCACAGGATTGAGGAAGATAATTAGCCCCCTACGGAGTCATAAACAAAGATAAGTTAGGGAGCATATATTAAATTTCATTTAGTGTTCTTCCCCTAGTTCCATTAGAATAATTATTTATCTTGTAACCTGATTCAGTGGTTGGTTGAGGGTGCATTTCAGTGTTAACTCAAATACTGGTTTGGATCTTTTCTACTTCCTGGAAAAGTCCAGGCAGCCCTTGTTTACGTCCCAAATGCATTTCTGGAAACCACACAATGTAGGGATCTGTGGTGACACAGATCAATTTCCTTCTTCAGATAAGTGTTATAACTGAGGATCATAGTCCTTTTCCGGCTTCTAGAGTCTGCCCACATTCATTGGCTCATGATCCCCTTCCATCTCTAAAGTCAACAATGGCCAATCATGTCTTTCTCAAGATGATTTTAGAATTTAAAAAATATATATATTTACTTATTTATTTTAGGTTTTTTTTTCTTTTTGAGGAAGATTATGCCTGAGTTAACGTCTGCTGCCAATCCTCCTCTTTTTGCTGAGGAAGGCACTGAGTTAAGATCCGTGCCCATTTCTTCTTCTTTATATGTGGGATGACCACCACAGCACGGCTTGACAAGCAGTGAGTAGGTCTGTCTGCACCTGGGATCCGAACTGGCGAACCCTGGGCTGCCAAAGCAAAACATGCGAACTTAACTGCTGCACCACTGGGCCAGCCCCATAACATTTTTTTTAATTTGTTTTTAACCTGTAATATGGCAGGAATTTCTGTTCACATAAAATCATATAGATCTCTCATATATTTTAACGAACAGTTAGCATTCATTTTATTGTTGTATCTTAATTTGTTAACCCAATCCCTCTTGAGGAACATTTCAGTGGCTTAAAATAATTTTTGCGATAATAACAATGGTAAATATTGCCCTCCAAAAATACTGAACTAATTTATACTACCACTGACAATATATGAGAAAACCTATTTACTCACACTGTCATCAATACCTGGCATTACCAGTACTTTTATATTTTTGCTACTCTGATGGACAAAAGATGGTATCACATTAATTGGCATTTTTGTCGGTCATACTTCATATGATTACTGGTCATGGATTTTCTTTGGGATTGCCTTTTCATGTCATGCAACCATTTCTTCCTATGGAATTGTTTGTGTATTTCTGGTATGTGTTATTTCTTTACATATTATGAACATTAACTGTATGTCTCCCACCTAGGTTGCAAATATTTTTCTTCAGTGATTCATTTGTCTTTTGATTTTGTATATTCTTCCATACAAATATGCGTCAACTCTCTTTATTTTTTTATGCTCTATGACCTTTCGATGTCAATCTAGAAAAGCTTTCCACTTCAAATTTAGATAATACTTGCTCTTATAGTTTTCCAGCTCCAGTTTTATTACTTTTACAGCTTTTTTACACTTAAATCTAATCCATCTGTTCTATCTGAACTATTCTCATTCATCTATCCTTTTAGATAAATTGAACATTCTGGTTTTATGTATCTATTTATTTTGGTCAAAATGAATAATATGTATGGATTGATTTGGAAGAGTATTTTACCAGTTTTGTCTTCCTACCCATAGCAGAAATATGATATGCCTTTCCATGTATTTAAGTTTTTCTGTATGTCCTTCCACAAAGCTTACCAATTCTTTATATGGCTCCTGCATATTTCTGAAATTATGCAATATTTTTTCAGATATCTCTCTCAAAACTCTTGGGAAGAATTGGCTTTGGTGACATTCCTCACCTCTGAACAAGTCATCAGTGCTACACCATAGCATTCTATTTGGGTAGGCCCAATGAGGCTACCAATGAGGAACTCTGATAAGGCCAGGAACAGGGGAGGGTACACAGGTTGGTGGTACCCCCAATCCGAATCACATGACTGAGCAGGATTATTATGCATGAGGTTGGGGTAGAGTCCTAAAAGAATAGATGCTAGGTAGACAAAGTCAAGTTCTGGAAAAACCGGAGAATAGCTATTATATTTTTTCAGACAATTTCATTCAGACGTTGGGTTAATTACTTGAGCTGTCTGGTATTATAGATAATCTGATCATGCACAATAGATCTGGATAGGATTATAAACATTTTATTCAGTATTTCCTACATATTTCAGACCAAATACAGCACAGATGTGAGTACTATGGGACCAAAAATGAGAGAAGAATTTTATACCAAATTTTTCTTTCTTTTTCTAAACTATGATTAATCTAAAATACTAGCTCATCCCCATGTAAATCTTTAATACCAGCCACACCAGCTCCTCTCTCTACCTTGGTAATTATCACTTCTGCCTCCACTATCTCATCAAAAATTAGTGAACTAGAATAAAGAAACCTAGACTGTCACAGCAAATTAACATATTCACAAAGTTTTATACCAAATTGAGATTATTTTAGAGAATGCTTATCTCTTCACTTTTATCTCTATTTTACTTAATATTAATTTTTGCTTAATTTTTCTTTTTACTGGGGAAACACAAGAAAAGGAAGATTTTCAAATTTCTTTATTTTGTTCTCCTATAAGGTTTCTCTCTCTTTTCTGTGCATGTGTGTCTAATTTTTGTTACATGGCACTTCTCTGAAAATTTTCTTGTGGCCACATTTTAATTATAGGATTCAAATTTAGTATCACTTGAAGGTTGTAAATATGTGTCCAGGGACTTAGGATAAGAGTTAAAAAATTAAATCAATATTTTCATTTCCATCTTGGGTCAGACACCAGTGACGAGAACAAATGACCTAATGACGAAGGTTCAAACTAGGTTACGATTAATGGTTAATTGCTTCTCCATGGAAATAAAAATGATGAATGTTAGTCTATAAATTGATTTCTGCAGATCCGCAGTGCTATATTGATACTTCTGAATCATTTCTGAGGTGTTTTGCTTGTGCTTAATAAAATAGGAACCTAAGGCAAGTAGCAGTTTACAGAAGAAGACTATTAACTAGCATAGATTGAGTTATAAGCCTCCTATTTGTATTCCTCAGGGGATATGGACTGATAAAAATTTAATCTTTGGCACATTTTATAGGCTAGAAAGGAACATATCACTTAGCTGTGCATATTCGAAGATGTGCTATCTCAAAACACAAGAGAGAATCCAGAAATACTTCACCCTAAGAGAAAAGGGGATATCGTGAAATGTTTAAAAATCAATGAAGATGCTCCTTAAGAAACCAGTAGTTATGGAATGTCCAATATTTGGAAGTGATGCCCTTAATATCATCATATGATAGATTGATTATTAAACAAAGTTAAAATAGCAAACAATAATAATAGTAAATAGTATTGCATGTGAATAACCAGAATTTTTTTTGTTTCATTTTTGAAGAAAATAATAAAATTACAGTTACAGGCATTTATATTTTAATTAAATAGAAGAAAATATTGAATTTGTTTTTTCCCTTTTTTTAATTAATAAAATTTGTTTTCTAAAGCAACTTTAGCTTCCCAGCAAAATTGAGTGGAAAGTCCAGTCCCGGTCCCTGCATGTGCCCAGCCTCCCACACTATCAACTGTGCCCACCACAGTGGTACTTTTGTTATAATTGATGAACCTATATTGACAGATTATTACTCCCCAAAACCCATAGTTTACATTCGGGTTCACTCTTGGTAGTGTGAATTCTATGGGTTTTGACAAATGTATAACAGCATGTATCCATCATTGTAATATCACGTAGAATGATTTCACTGCCCTAAAAATCCTCTGTGCTCTGCTTATTAATTCCTTTGTCCCCCCCTAATCCCTGGCAGCAACTAATCTTTTTACCATCTCCAGTTTCACCTTTTCCAGATTGTCACATGTTTGGAATCATATAGTAGGTACCCTTTTCAGATTGGCTTCCTCCCCTTAATAATACGTGCTTAAGTTTCCTCCATGTCTTTTCATGGCTCGAGTGCTCATTTTTTTTTTAGCACCGAATAATATTCCACTGTCTGAATGTACCACAGGTCCCACAGCTAATTTATCCACACATGTACTGAAGGACATCTTGGTTGCTTCCAGGTTTTGGCAATTATGAAAAAAACTGCTATAAACATCCACGTGTAGGTTTTTACGTGGACATAAACATACGTTTTCAAATCATTTGAGTAAATGCCAAGGAACATGTTTGCTGGATCATATAATAATAGTGTGTTCTGTTTTGTAAGAAACAGCCAAACTGTCTTCCAAGTGGTTGAATCATTTGCATTCTCACTGGCAATGAATGAGAAGTGGTGTTGCTCCACATCCTTGCCAGCATTTAGTGTTGTCACTGCTTTGGATTTTGGCCATTCTAATAAGTGTGTAGTAGAATCTGATTTTAATTTGAAATTTCCTAATGACATGTGATGTTGAGCATATTTTCATATGCTTACTTGCCAACTATATATATATCTTCTTTGGTGAGGTGTCTGTTCAGGTTTATACCCATTTTTAAATTAGATTCTTCATTTTCTTCTTGTTGAATTTTAAGAGTTCTTTGTATATTTTGGATAATGTTTCTTTATCAGATGTGTCTTTTGAAAATATTTTCTTCCAGACTGTGGCTTATCTTCTCATTCTCTTAAGGTTTTGTTTTTAGCACTGCCACAGATTTATTCTTTTTGTCAATCTTTACTGTCATTGAAATTCGATCATGGGAGAGAGACAAGATAAACATGGGTGTTTAGTGGAGTATTTTGAACCAAAAGTCCAATTCCTTTTGAACAACAAGGAGTAGGAAAAAACAATACTACTTTCAGAAATATTTGCTTATTTAAGTTTATTTTGTTTTTGCTGTCTTATATTGAGTGCTTTACTGTGAGCCACACTCAGCGATAAATTCTTTATATACATTCTCTCATTTAATCTTCGTCTAACCTTCAAAGACAGGCATCACCATTCTCCTCTTATAGAAAGGAAACTGAAGTTCAGGAAAGTTAAATTACTTGCCCAGTTCACGCAGCTAGTAAAAGATGGATTTGAATGATCACCTATAGCTGATGGTGCCAGACACTATACACTAAAAACTCTACGCACTACTTCTCTATTCTCTTTCTAAATTAACACCATCATTTTCCATATCTAGTACATTTATCTGCAAACACGTATTATTATTTCCTGTTATGGGCTGGGTACTTTTTCTAGATGTCGAGCTTATATAGATGAATAAGACACGATCTGCGTACATTCTTGTCCTCGAGGAACTCGTAGATCAAAGGAAGGTAGACAAGCAAGCTGTTAAATTATAGTACAGCTAATGCGATGCAAACAGGCCCGTGGTAACCTAGAGGCTGAATATTTATAACAGATTAGCCCATCAATATTTGAGATTAAAGTGAATAAAAAGTAAATATGCTAAAATAATTTTTATTATTTTACACATAGGACAGAGAAGAAAACATTTCCTTTAATTTGGACTGAATAGAATATGAAGAAATACTGAGCCCCCTGGCCTGATTGGAAATACTGGACCGTCAGATCCCCTCGCAGTCCTGATCATTGTTCAGCCAGTCACGTATCATTCCATCACAGTAAAGTGATGCTGATGAAGACAGGTTAAACCAGTCCGAGTACATGGGGGATAGGTAACATGCTTTTCTCTTGTTTTCATTCTAGGCAAAAATACTTCGCTTGATCATGAAGAAGGAATTAGATTCTTTTTGGGATCAAACCGAGGTATTTCCCTACCACTCTTCTGAGTATGAATATTACTCTATTAAAAAAATCACAAATCCTAAAATTTTCCACCTAGCCTTACGCTTTATTGGAAATACAGCCAGGAAAACACTTCAAAAGTGTCCAACCTTACATGGTTTCTTAATTCTACAGTAACCTCAGACTTTCAGAGTCTGTTCCTGCCTTAAATATTCTGAGAATGCACGTTGTTTCTTTTTAGACCCAGGGCAAGTCAAAAATACCTTAAGACACCAAAGATCACAGAAGTGAGTTATATCCATGCCATCATAGTAAGCATTATGCCCTCGTTATAGCCTTTTTTCAGAGACAATCTGGCTTTGTAATAGACATATTTTAAGTAATAGAACTTAATAATATGGTAACTGAGAAGGAGGATTCAATGGCTTTCCGACAGGCAACTTTACAATGTATGAAAACATAAGTGAAGATTAATTCTGTGTATGTGAAGCTGATAGAGATTAGGTGTTTTCATAAGGTGACCAGGCTTAAGAGGTAATTGATTAAAAAATTAACTGGGAACCCTGGCTTCAATCACAAGGGTTAGGAATAGTTGATGCATTAGATATTATGAGACAACTTGGATTTTATGAACTATTAAAATATTTTGCCAAAAGAAAATTGACCAATCTCATAATGGTATAAGCAACCATTATAATGTTAATGGTTTCAGAAAATAGTTTAAGAATTGCATATAATAATATGTATGGCACGGGATTATTTTGTTTGTGGAATATTGGTTTAGTTTAACATTTAATCCTCAAGACATGTTTGGAATCCTGCTTCTTTGGTAAAGTTCAATGTAGAATTTAAAGATTGCAGAATGTCCTTGTAACTCATAGGACCAGACAAAGAACAGAGATAAACATCTGTGGTTAGCGAGGTCTTGAATTCTCTTAAAGGTCTTGGTCACCAAAGGTTAGACAGAAAGCAAAAACTCAAGTCAGTTATTTTTTTTCTCCTTGGCTGATGCAGAAAAACTGTTTGGAGAGGAAGTTAAAAAACGGGCAATTGTGAAATGTGCATGATATCAATCATTTCCACAGGTAATTTTACCAATGAGAAATTAGAAGTTTTAAAAATTCCAATTGAATTACTTGGTTGTGCAGGTCTACATTTTCTAACACACAAGTAAATAACAAGATGTGTGGTTAGGAGGATTTAACCTCATGCCACATGTTTGTTTGTGTGGCATAAAGTGAAACTGACTGGCCTCAACAGCCAGGGAGTTACATGTGCGGTAACTTGAGGAAACCACACTGTGCAGCAAAAGGAAGTTAAAGGAGTTAGAAAGCAAAATTAATTTACAGCCTTGCCAGCTTTACATTGTTCTTAACGAACATCACTTAATGCTATCATAGAATATATTTTCATAAGGCAACATCTCTTAGTGACCAGTTTAATGGTATAGAGAACCATTTTCCTATGGTTTTCCTGTTCTTACTCTACATTATCTTCTGGAGTGATCTTATACACACTTGTGGCTTCAACGATTGACTGTGTTCTAAGACTTCCAAAATCTTGACTCCCAGTCTAGCTCCTTAGCATATCAAAGACATGCTGCCCTCTGGCTGTCCTCATTTGGATGTCCCGTGAACACCTCAAACACATCCCAAACAATATGCATCTTCTAAATCTTCCTTCCAGGCTCCAAATCTGCTTCTCTTCCTGTGCTCCTGGTCTCAGTAAATAATACTACTATTCACCCATGCAGTCAAACATTAAATCTAATCATCATCCTGATTCCTCCCTCTTTCCCACATTCAATGAGCCAGCAACTGGCAATGAACTGCCAATTCTATTGCTTAACTGTGTCTCAAAACTCTTTGCTTCTCTCCAATCTCAATACCATTACAATAAATCAGACCCTCAACCAACTTTTCCTGGATTCCTGCAACAGTTTTTTAATTATTGAAAATACCATTTATGTACAATTTTTTAGGGATGTCCTCATAATGGAGCCATCATTATTATGATATTTATTATACTAAAGCAGACTGTATCCTATGCCTTGGTTTTAAACAAAAGTTTGGTATTGGTCTTTCGCTGTGAATGACTAATCTAGGAGTCAAAGTCCCATCCCTGCATATGGCTAAAACTGTATATAAGCAACGTGTACACAGTACCCATTAGTGATCCTTCATCGCAACTGTGAAGTCAAGCAACTATTGATGGATCCCAAAACACACCTTTGAGAGCTTGGATTTTAACTCAAGTTCATATCCAATACTGGACTGTTTTGATAGCTGGAGAATCATTTTCAGCTTATGCAAGAAATGCCAGCCCAAGAGGGAAATAGGTAGGACACTAATTATGCATATATGTGTGTGTATGTATATTTAAGGAATAATGTTCTCTACCCAAGAATTCCCAAGAAGCACTTCTTATTGGAGGAAATAGAAAAATAACACTGAAAATTTTTTGAAAGTAGAATTTGTAGCTCCATGTAAGAAAATATTGCTTTTCTAAATGTGATTATTTCTTTTCAGTATTGAAAAAAAGATGTTCAATACCATGTACATATAGCTCAAATAGCATGATTATAACTTAAACACATCTGTGTTGTTCAGTATCTTCTATAGTAAGCTGAACGTATAGCCTCTCAACTTGCCCCATTTGAGTTAATATACTGCTATTTGTACAAAATATATGATGAATACTCATAGAAGATTGAAAGGTGAATCAAGTATGGCTCCCACTCTGAAGGAAACTAAAACTAAAATTGATTAAAGGTGAGAATAAGATAGCAGTATGCTGCCTCTAATCCATAGGAAAGATGTCAGACCACTGGGTTGGTTGATTTCATTCAGCACCAACATGAGAATATAATTCTTCAGTGCTTTTCACTTCTGTAAATCTGACCATAAGTCATAGGAAAAGCTATTGCTTTTGAGGCATGTAGCTTTATATATTATAAAAAGCAGATGTTGGTTTGGTCTGTTCAATCAACTATTTGATAAATTCAATGAGTAAAACGTGAATAATCAGGGGCCAGCCCCATGGCTGAGTGGTTAAGATCCCACACTCTGCTTCAGCAGCCCAGGGTTTCGTCAGTTTGGATCCTGGGTGCGGAGAAGTCACTGCTCATCAGGCCACGCTGAGGCGGCATCCCACATGCCACAACTAGAAGGACCCACAACTAAGATATACAACTATGTACCAGGGGGCTTTGGGGAGAAGAAGAAGAAGAAGAAAAAAGATTGGCAACAGATGCTAGCTCAGGGCCTATCTTTAAAAAAAAAAAGAATTCATTATAAAAAAAAGTGAATAAGCATTTAAACTGTTATTTGCTATGGTTTTGAGTAAAATAATCATTGATTTGATATTTTGTTTTTGTTGTTCAATTGGTTATTAAATTATGACTGCATATATTTCTCTTTCTAGGAATAGTCTAATTTCAAATATAAAATTAAAAAGCACAAATAAAAAATACCCCATAATGCTTTAAATATATATGTTCAAATATGCACCAGAAAGTCCATCAACAGAAACAAGACCTCTTTCACAGAGGAGAAAGATTGGAGCCACTTGTCAGCTCTGCAGTACTCCTAATTACAAACAGGAGTGAAGAATTTTGAAGTTTACATGTAGAAGACATAGTCAAAGTTCTAATGTAAATTATGAGAGTCCTTATGTCCTATGTTTTATTGGAAATCACCTTCTTACAATATTTTTAATTAATGAAGGAACTACACCTTGTCACAAAAGCAAAATGGAAAGAAAAATTTGAAGACCACAAATGGAGTATTTCAAGTTAAGACTACATCATAATTTTGTTTCTTTATATATAAGTTGTTTAATCAATGACTCTGCATAGCTAACTTTCTAAAATCAGACTTTTTATTATTTGAAGATAATGCCATATAGATGATGTGTTGACAAGAGTCAATCATAACCCCTAATTAATTGTAGGATAGAAATGTTATGAGCTACACAAAACATTCTATTTTCATATACATTTCTACACACACAGAGTAAACACTACTTTAATCTGATCTTTAAATTGATCACCCTAAAAGTAGAGCCTTGTACTAGCCTGATAATGTTAGTGGTTAAGTTTGAACACTCTGCCTTGATGGCCTGGGTTTCGCAGGTTCAGATCCTGGGCACAGACCTAAGCACTGCTTATCAAGCCATGCTGTGGTGGCGTCCCACATACGAAATAAAGGAAGATTGGCACAGATGTTAGCTCAGGGCCAATCTTCCTCACCTAAAAAGAAAAGTAGAGCCCTGTACATTAGTATAGTAAGTAAAATAGATAATAAGCAGTGTATAGTATATGTTTTATATATTTATGTGTTTTATTTAAATATATACTATTTATATATACAGTTAGATATTTAATTAATACTTTTATTGAAATAAGTAGCATAATTTCTTAATCATTAAAAAATGTGGTTGTCTGGGGTCAGCCTGGTGGTGTAGTGATTAAGTTCATATGCTCTGCTTTGGCGGCCTGGGGTTTGTAGATTTGGATCCCAGGCACAGACCTAGTGCTGCTGGTCAAACCATGCTGTGGCGACATCCCACATAAAACAGAGGAAGACTGGTGCAGACGTTAGCTCAGCAACAATCTTCCTCAAGCAAAAAGAGGAAGATTGGCAACAATTGTTAGCTCAGGGCCAATCTTTCTCACAAAAAGAAAAAAAAGCACCAAAGAAGCCCCTCAAAAAATGTGGTTGTCTGGTTTCTTGTCTAGTTGAAGACTAAAATTTTGGCATACACCTGAGATTATTTTTCTGAATGTCTTGGTGCTATACATGGGAGGTGTATTATTTTTATTTAAGAAACTCAGTGAAAGAGCCTCCTGCAGTTCAGCCAGTGTTCCAAGTCCTTTATGAATATTAACTCAGTTCACCATCCTGGCAACCCTTACGGTAGGAACTAGTGTAATGCCCCATTTCGATGAGGAAGTTAAGTAGCTTACCCTGGGCCAGACAGCTAAGTGGCAGAATCGGGATTCAGAATTACTCTGGAGTCCACATGCCAGTTCGGAAAGGACTGGCAGCCACATCTGAGTAGGTTTCCTTTACTGATTTGAAGTCAAGGGCACAGAAAAGATTACTCAACCCTTGGTACCCTGGTTCCAAGACATCCAGGGACCTGGAGTCTCAGCTTCCGGTTATCACTCTGCGTATCCAAGAGTCAGGGTCACGTCTTACCTGCCCTCCTCCTTGGGCCATGTCTGCGGAGCCCCCAAACAGCGGGCAATAATGGGAAAGCTGGCATCAAGCAGCAGCCGTTCTCTTTACGGGACACAGAAATGACCCCTTGTTATCTTTGACTCCACGGCTGCTGTAATATTATTCGGTTAGCCCTAGTTACAGACTGGTTTTTGTGGTAAGTCTGTCTGACTTTTGCAATTCTTTGAAGCCTCTGTCAAAGCTAGAGATCTGAGTCTCCATATCAATTGCCCCCATTAACAATGTAACTTTGTGAGTTTATTTAGCTGTGGATCTTCACAGACTGAAGTTTAAGCTTGCTTCTTCCACCAAAAGTTTGGGGCCTGCTCTTTATTACTACAGGATGTTTTTCACTGTCTTCTAGACTTTAAGTTAAAAAAAATTTAGTTTCTGTTTGGGTGGTGATGATGAATTTTAGATTCTTTGTCACGAAACTCAGGGAAAACACACTACGCTTTGCTGGCTGTAAGTGAAGGCTTATGCTATAAGGGAAAATAGGGTTTTAAAGGACAATAACTATACTTAGTATGTAACTTTCTTTTTTCATTTTACCACAGAACTTTGAATAATAGAATTTAAGTGGTTGTTTGGACTTAAATTACTCCTACTTCTACAATTGCTGTTTAAACACCCTGAGACCACCGTATGTGGTATTTATGAAAGCAAAGAGCCCCCCCCAAATTGCCTCAGAAATGTTATAATTTAAATTTAGTAATTTCTCTCAAGAACAGTAGAAAAGTTGTTGAAAGACAAATAAAGCTTGTGAACTTTGGGGGTTTTTTCCACACTCTGGAAGAGAATTAATATGCATGTCCGTGGTATACCAGACATTTGATCTTGCTTAAACCCCACATGAAATGTATGAGATGGATATCTCTTCTCCCAATTTTATTGGCAAAGAAATTGAATCTCAGAGATATTAGGTAAATTGTCTAAGGGCACACGGGTCCTAAGTTGGATCCAAACTGGGGTTATCCTGACCTCAAAATTGTGCTCTGGGGGCCAGCCCCTTGGCCAAGTGGTTAGGTTTGCAGGCTCAGCTTTGGCGGCCTGGGGTTTGCCGGTTTGGATCCTGGGCACGGACCTAGCATCGCTGATCAAGTCACGCTGTTGCAGCATCCCACATACAAGAGCCGGAATGACTTATAACTAGGATATACAGCTATGTACTGTGGCTTTGGGGAGAAAAAAATTATGCTCTGTCCCTCACTGTACCATAAACTTTGGGATTTTTTAAAATCTTGGTTATTTTCACCTTTAATCATTGGTATCGACAATTCACTTTAAAGAAGGGAAGCATTTTTAGACAGAGAGAGCCATTTATTCCTGTCATTGGAGTTATAGAAATCATGCTGAATATTAAATGTAATTTACCTTGGCAAGTGCCATGGTTGAAACTGAGAAGTACTAGTTTGCTTAGTTAAATCCTACTTTTGAAACAATTAAAATGTCGATTAAAGTCCAAGTGTGAAATGTGAGCCTTTGTATCCTGACTCCTTGTAGACCCAATGCATGAGCACAGTTGCACGCCCCTCAGAGTCTTCTTCTGGTTGACTGGGAGGGGTTACATGGGTGTCAGCAGGTGAGAGGCATCGAAGGTCACAGCTCACAGTTTCCTTCATCTTCAGTCCAAGGCAGAGGCTCAGAGTAACTGTCAACAGAAAAGAAACCATTGTACGAGAGAATTGCTTAAAATACTTTAGTTGCTCTCCCCACTTGGTGGGGGCAGTGTTTGTGGTTTGGAGAGCTACAATGACGGTTTGAAGCTGTTGTACCAATTTGGAATATATATATCTCTGTAATGTGGTGTGCTTTCTTATCTTGAACAGCGTGTGTTAAAACAGTTGAGGTATGTTGACAAAGCACAAGTCTTGACATTTCCTCACTTCATAATTTGTGTTCAGTTGGCAATGTGAGTGTTGATAAAGAACAATGTTAATGCCTGTTTGTGAAAGATGATCAATTATGGATTTCTTTCTAGTTTTCTTCCTCTCTTCACAGCTGTGAGCAAGGCTGTTCTAAATTTCCATTAGATTATAGAAGTTTATTACTTTCTTGGACAAATAAAATACGAATACAGTTTCACCCTACAAAGAGATTATTAAGCTAATGTTGAAAAAAACTTATTAATCTTATTATTGTAACAGTTCATAGCACTGAGTAGAGGAACTCAAGATAACTTGATTTTAGACCCTACCAGCGTCTTGCAAATCACATACGAAGTGCCCAGTAAATATTTGAGAAGTAAATATACATGAATATAGTTCTCGCTGAGAGTTCTCATTTCTCAGTTGTATTTCCATTTTTATGTGTGAAGGAGAAGTATTTATTCCTGACAGTTTGGGGCTTATCTTTAAAAGAGCTTTGTGCACTGTGGACAAAAGTAACAATATTATTCATTATACTGATCTCATACGTACATAACATAACACACACGCACACACAAAAGCACTAACCATGAACTTCTCGCATATTTAGAAAGGTAAGAATGCTTGCTTTGTCTGTAGCTTAGTAATGAACATCTGCTTTGACCACAAGCGTAGGAAATGCCCTACTTGTTATTTACTATCTATTTTCCTAGGTCTTGTGTACAAAACCGTCGGTAGGGTTTCTGGGTAGGAGAAGTTTCCACACATGAGCCATATTTATGTAGGGTTGTCCTAAACAGCCAGTTCATAAGGTCTAAGAAGAAGCAATTCTGACTTTTCTTTGCCAATATGAATTATTTTAGTATTTCCTGATCAGGATTAGTTAGATGCAGGAGGCACACCTAGTCCCTTACAGACAATTCAGTCAAAATGTTCATGCCCATTTGGTGCATAGTTTTGTAGACATGTCTGAGAGTTTTCATATCACTTATCTCTTCCCTTTCACTGTTGATTTAATTCTCAATTTTGTCTAAATATCAGACTTTAAGAATTACCTCTTAATATGTGCCTGGTAAGAAGCTTGATAATCAATTTATTAAGTAAATGATGGGCTTTGAACAGCATTAACATCTCACTGAAGAAGAAGCACTTAATTCCTAACTCCTAACAAGTTAGGTGTTCCTAAGACAGAGTTGGTTTTCCCTTGTAAGGAAATACTTTGTGATTTCACATATGTAGTTAGTGAAATATGGAGACTTTACCACAAAGCAAAGCAAGGAGAGGGGCAGAATGGAATGGATAAAGAAGGCAGATTAATGGGGCAAGAAAAAGTTTGTTATTTTGAAAATTTTCTGTAATGTATTTACTTAAGATTCATGTTTAAGAGAATTTTGTCCACAGCTGCAAAAGAGATTCAGAAATAAGTCATAGAAGAAAAAAAAATAGAAAAGGTAATGAATTATGGAAAATAGGGAAAAATGGGAGGGAGAAAAATGATATAAGGGAAGTGAAAGAAAAATCTCCAGAAGAATAGAGGTATTTATAAAAAGGCTTGAATCTTCTGCCTTTCTTCAATCTTAAGAATACTCTGGTTTCTTATTTTCTGCTTCTTTTGACAGGATGTACATTTATAGACTGTTTACTTAGTAACTGAAACCTTTGCTTTTTTCCTCTTCTAAAAAATCATGAAATGTGTAGTTAGAAGGGAGAAGTTTGTTCCCAGCCACTTAAGAATGCAAACCTTATCTAGGGGCAGTTGTAGGATATTCTTTAATAATCTAAAGTCACAAAACTTTAAAACAATTAGGCTATTCCTATTGGCTATTGAGATTTCTTAGAACTTATTCTGCAAAATATTTTAGTGGTATGAGCTACACTTGAGTGAGAACCACTTTTAGCTTTACAATTACTTTAGAATTGTTCCAATAAGTCAGCAACCACACGTAACCCAATAGATCTAAGGAAACCATGGCTGTGTTCCCCGAATTGGAGAAATCTCTCTCCACTGGAAAGCTGTCTTCTTAAGCAGTAGTGGGGCCAAAGGCAAAGTGGTGGACTGTGATGCCAGGCTGTCTGGGCTGAGGTCCCAGCTCTGCCTCTTACTGTCCAGGTAACCTGGGCAACGTCATTTCTCCTCTCAGAGGGTACTCCCTGTGAAGTTACAATCTCACAAGGCTGGGCTACTGAATGAATGAATAGGTGCAAAGAACTCAGAAGAATGTCTGATACATAAGAAGTATTTAATAAATTTAAGTTATTAGGATGCATGTTCAATATGGAAAGGAGTAAAAAGCACTTCAAAACATTAAAACAGAAAACCATAAAAGAAGTAAATAAGTATGTTTGTAGTCAGTCAAGGTAAAGATTATTCTTTAAAACTAAAACAAAAAACCCTATCAAAGTATCTTCCAGATAATTAACAGTTCAAATAAATATTTGCTGAAAAACTGGGCAGGTAAAATAATAAAATATAAAACTAGAACTATTCACCAAAAAGTATTTGAGATCTAGTATCAGCTTATAGCCGCATTAGATCTGTTTTGGTTAGAGAAAAAATATATGACAGAACTCATGTCTTCGAGGTTGTTTCAATTAGTTAAAGAGAGGATCACATTTTTGACAGATGTAAGATGAGGTTTTGCAGGTAATAGGCATTCAGTAAGTACTCACGACTCACTAATGGAATGAATGAAAAAATTTGGAATTATTATAAATGGTAATAGAAATATAAAGAACTATAAAGTAGGAATTCAGGGGATGACAAGAGCTGAATGTGTTGATACGATTCAGAAGGTGGGGCTCAGGCTGATATTTAAAGAATGTGTAGATTTAAGCTTGTCATTCTCAATCCTTGTTGCACATTAAAGTAGTGAATGCTGAGGTCCCCCCGCCAAGAAAACCTTATTTAATTGGTCTGAGGTGAAACCTAATCATTTATATGGTTTAAAAGCTACAAAGGTGGTTTTAATATTCAGTCAATGTGAGAATCCCTGATATAAATAGTCAGAACAGAGAAAAAAATTCCAGGCAGGGATAGTGGCCTAGGGGAATTTGTGTACAGGGCTATGAAAAGATGTGCAGCGACTTAGAAAGGAGCTACACTGAGGCTAGTCTAGCTTCATTTCCAAATAATAAAGTCCTAAACTGGAATGGCCTCGACAAGGATGGAAGTGACTTGTGTGTGGTTCTCCCTTATGCAAGGCCTTTGACTTTAGACAGACCTAACTTAAGTCCCTTGAGCTTTAGAGGTTGCATATCTCTATATGCCTTATCTTTGTCTTCTGTAGAATGGACGTGGCTCTCTCATACAGGCCGTGGGAACAGAGAGGACATGGTGAGAAGAAGAGCTGAGTTAAATGAGTTAAGATGACCAGGAAAATGGTGGTGTCATGACAGAGGCAGGGAGACAGAAGTGCCCAAAAGTGAACCAAAGCAAGTCAATGCCTCATGAATTTTTAACACTGTATTTCTAGAGAAATGAATCATTTAAAAAATCGTCAAATAAAATACATTGTGCATCAGGAAGACACTATTTTATGGAACAAAGTAAATATCTTCCCACCAGCCACTCACTATACCTTTCCCCTCAAAACTGATAATACTAACTCAGAAATGAAACTAGAGCTGTATAAGGCAGTTTGGGCAAAATAAGAAATGACCCTCTCGAAAGTGTACTTAGTGTTTCAAACGTTCATATTAGAAGCAGAAGTATGTAAGTCCCGTGAGAAAAAGCTAAATGAAAATAGGAAGTACTGAAAATGAAAGCTACATATATTTTGTAAGAATTTGTCCTTCCAAATACTCTTAGTAGACTTTTCTACATAAAAAAAATAGAAATTGTTAGACCTTCTGATGAATATTATCTACATGGCAGCACATATTAGTATTGCTATTTCTAAATTAAAGAAATGTGGTTGCTTAGAAACAGATTAAATGACTATCTAGGCACCCTTTTGACTTAGTATGAAAAGAACAAAAAGTACTAAGTGAGGCAGAGTGATCTGGAGAGAAGAGGTGACCTGTGATTAAATTGTCTTTTAATCTGAAGCTATTATGTTAATTTGCCAGGTCAGCTTTTGAAATGGCTTCTAGACTTGATTGGCCTAAATATTTCTATTATCTCCATGTATTATTATGCATGTTCACTCATTTTATCGTCCCAATAACTCTGAAAGGTGGAGTAGATATGTTATCCTGTTGCATAGTAGAAGGTGTTACAGAGGGACTGACCATCCCAAGAAAATGTGCCTGGCTAAGAGTGATAATGACCAGGCTTGAGCCCAACTTTCTTCAGTTCTGTGTGATATTATTTTATTTTAGACCATAATATTCATTACAGTGGTTATTGACCTTTTAAAATCACTTTCAGGAAAATCATCCCTGTGTCTCTCTTCAGCTTGTGTAACACAGTGAAACCAAGTGCATGAACTTTTTGGAATTAGGTATGATTTGGACTCTGACAAATGTTACTTTTTTTTGTTGTTGGTGAGGAAGATTGGCCCTGAGCTAACATCTGTGCCAATCTTCCTCTTTTTGCTTGACATCCATGCCCAGGATCCAAACCACGAACCTCGGGCTGCCGAAACAGGGCGCGTGAATCCAACCGCCATGCTGCCGGGCCAGCGCCAAGTGTTACTTTTTACAAGAGGCAATATTTCACGTTCTTAATATACGTGAACTTTGATTTTAGACACACCCAGCTTAAATATCCTGAAAAAGTTGCATAATCTTTATATGCCTCGGATTTCTCATCTATAAACTAGATATTAATTTGTACTTTATTGTGAGGATCTTGTCAGGTAAGAATGTGTGCAATGTTCTTAACACAATAGGCTCAGTACATGTTATTTACATAATTTGAGGTTGAAATAACTATTTCATAATGACATGAGAGCAGGTTTTAATGATTTATTATTTATTACAAAAATCGTACTACGTAAAGAACACACAATTCATGTTATAACTGAAGATACTCTGAGAAAGAATTTAGGTTAAAATATGGAAAAATATTTTTAAAAATATGTAAATTATGAGAGGTGCAATAAAAAATCCACAAATATTTTTATGAAGCTAGATAAGTTGATATTAAATTTCATACAGAAAAATAAATGTACAAGAATAGCCAAGAAAACACTAAAAAGAAAAGCTATATGGACAACCGCATGCAAAAGAATGAAACTGGACCACTATCTGACACCAAACAAAAAAATCAACTCAAATTTGATTAAAGACTTGAACGTAAGACCTGAAATCATAAAACTCCTAGAAGAAAACATAGGTAGTAAGTCCTTGGCATTGATCTTGGCAATGATATTTTGGATTTGATACCAAAAGTAAAGGCAACAAAACTAAAAATCAACAAGTGGAACTACATGAAACTAAAAAGCTTCTGCACAGCAAAGGAAACCATCAACCAAATGAAAAGGCAACCAGCCGAATGGGAGAAAATATTTGCAAATTGTATATCTGATAAGGGGATATATCCAAAATATATGAAGAACTCATACAACTCAATAATAATAATAAAAAAAAGCAAACAATCCAATTAAAAAGTGGGCAGAAGATCTGAATAGACATTTTCCCAAAGAAGACATGCAGATGGCCAACAGGTACATGAAAAGATGTTCAACATCACTAATCAACAGGAAAATGCAAATCAAAACCACAGTGAGGTATCAGCTCACATTTGTTAAGATGGCTATCCTCAAAAAGACAAGAAATAACTAGTGTTGGCAAGGATGTGGAGAAAGGGGAACCCTTGGGCCCTATTGATGGGAATGTAAATTGTACAACCACTGTGAAAAACAGTATGGAGGTTCCTCAAAAAATTAAAAACAGAACTACCATATGACCCAGCAATTCCACTTCTGGGTATTTAACCAAGACATAGAAGCAACTGTGTCCATCAACAGATAAATGGATAAAATATATATTTTTTATGTGTATAAATATATATGTATATACACAATGTATACATATATATGTAGATACAAAATTTACGTATATAAATATATATACACACAATGTGTGTATGTGTGTATAAGTATGTGAACTATTTATATGCAATGGACTATTATTCAGCCATAAAGAAGAAGGAAATCCTGCCATCTGCAATAACATGGCTGGACCTTGAGAACATTATGCTAGTGAGATAAGTCAGACAGAGAGAGATAAATACTGTGTGATCTCACTTATATGTGAAATCTGAAAAAAACCTGAACTCATAGATACAGAGAACAGATTGGTGGTTACCAGAGGCTGAGGTTGGGAGTTGAGTGAAATGGGGGAAGGTGCTCAAAAGGTACAAACTTCCAGTTATAAGATAAATAAGTCCTGAGGATACAATGTACAGCACGGTGGCTACAGTTAATAATATTGTAGTGTATATCTGAAAGTTGTTAAGAGAGTAGATATTAAAAGTTCTTATCACAAGAGAAAATAGTTGTAACTGTATAGTGTTGGATGTTGATTAAACTTATTGTGGTCATTTGTTTTGCAATATATACATATATCAAATCATGTTGTACACCTAAAACTAATATGATGTTATATGTCAATTGTATCTCGATTTAAAAAAAGGAAATAAGCTCAAAAACAAAAAGAAAAACTATAACAGATGAAATCTACTGTAAGTCATATATAATTGAAGCGGTGTGGTACTGGCACATAATAAAGAGATGGACTAGTGGAATTAAATGGAATTTTAGAAATAGACACAGGTACCACTCAAACTTCAGTATGTATGCGCATATCTGTCAATTTACATCAGTTTCCAAGTCTCTTGCCAAACCTGAAAACCTGCCGTTTCTTTGACTCCTCTCCTATGCTGCTTGGAGTCAGTATTCTGACAACTGGACCTTGATTTCATTCCATGCTTCTAGATGTCGATTTCAGTCTACACCAGCACTGCTTAACACAACTTTCTGTATTGATTAGAAATGGTTTAAAATCAGGACTGTCCAATAGGATGGCTATTGAGACCTTGAAATATGGCTAGTGCAACTGAGGAACTTATTTTAAAATTCTGTTTAAATTTTTAACCAAATTGTATTTAACTAGCCACTTGAGGCTAGTGGAGACTCTACTGGACAATCAAGCGTTGAACTCTAAGCTCCTCAAGGCTAGGTTCTAGTCGTTTTAGTTCACACTAGTGTCTAGCATGGTGCCTGAGGGCTGACTGGGTTTTATCTTTCCAGTCCATATGAATTCCCTTACAGAACTTCGTCAGGAGGGCTGGTGGCAGCCTCATGCTCAGCTCCATCACGGTACCCGGTCAGGGGGCAGAACTACAGCTGGAAGAGGTGCTTCTTGGAATAGCTTTTCCCCTTCCTACTCATAAGCTGGCTTAGCCTGGATCATACAGGCTTGCAAAAATTCCCTCTAATTTGCAGGAATCTCAGAGTACCATTTTTATCTAATAGTGAATAGAAAGAGCAGGTGTAAACACTTATTCACCTGCTTTAAGGAAGCTGTAGCTTTCTTAAAGTAGTGTTTTCAGCTCTTCTCACAGAGAAATTTGTCTTTGAGGAAACATATGCAGTCAATAGTTTACATAAACACCGGTCTCAGAAAAGCAGAAGATCAGGTGGAGGGCTCAATGGCAGCAGAAGGAGAACATGAGAATTTTGAAAAGGAGTTTCTGTTAATCTAAAGATGTTCAAATTGGATCTTCACAGATGATTTTGGGCCAAGTCAAATAAAATGTTAAGCAGCATGCTGGCGCGGAAAGGGCTAAGGCTTAGGGCCTTAGATCTCTGATTTGACTTCCAACTCTCTGTTCCCTTTAGGTGTGTGAGGAAAGCTACACGGCTTCTCAGCATTAGCTCTTGACCTGGCAAAAGGAGAAGGATTGTATTGTGTAAGTGTGGTTTGGGCGATGAAATAAGCTAACGTACGTAAATGGTCAACAAAGGTGTGTTTTCCTCTGCTTACATCTCCTCCTACACTATCATTACCCCAAAAGGTTGTTGTGTAGAGTTGAGAACATGCTTCTAGAAACCACCCCATCTAATATCCTCTCTTTATAAATGAGGAAATTGAGTGCGGGGTATGCAAGACAAAAGTGATACCAGCAGCAGAAGGCTCTAAAAAAGGAGATGTCAGATGGCACCAGCATCATGCCTGCTCCACGCTCTGGGACACTACCTTTGAAATCAGTACTTACTGCTGAGAATTCAGAGCTGCAAACGCTCGAATGAATGTTTTGAGTTGTCCTTTCTCACGCTGTGATTTTTGATATTTGTTTTTTCTTTACTTTATTAAAAGCATTGCCAGGGTGGTTAAGTTTCTTGATTTGAACCAATGATTATAATCACTTTAAATAAAAAATAACTATCTCAATATTATTTTATCTAGTAGGAGGACAAGCGCTTTGCTATCAGTGTCCAGAATCCTCTACACTTCTCTCTGTTCTAAGGTGGTGCTTTGGCTTTCCTAAATTTTAATGCACACAAACACCTTTCACTTTTTTTTTTTCACCTTGTTTGGATGACCTCTTTAGCTTCATTGTCTTTTCTGTTGGTGATCATGAGACACAGAATAGAGATGTCTGATTGTGATAAAGGACCAGTTAGATACAAAGGACACTTTATGATGTCAGTTATGAGAGTCAGTATTTTATAGCGCAGGGTGGAAATGCAGTATCAATTCATGGATCAACTATTTGCTTACAGGAAAATTCTCTAAAGTAGTACAGTTTTGGGATTTGTCTTTTTCAGAGTTGAGTATGCTTTTGATTTATAGCAACTGTAAAACCCATTTCCTTTTTTCTCCTTGTTTCCTCATCTGGGTATTTAATTTTACAAAGGTAAACACACGTAAAACCTTTGTATCAGGTTAATTTTCTCATATAGAGTTTTTGAGCTTAGCTACAACCTTACTTAAAGGGAAATCATTTTAGGTGTGGTGTTCAGATATAATAAAACTTAAGTAAAAGACAAGTTAAAGAATCATGATTTTTCTTTTTGTTAAAAGAGGCAATAAAGCTTACATACTGCACAGATAATATGACAAAGCAAATAATATATAACTAATATTTTGTATAACATAATAGCAAGAATATTATATTTTCCCATTTGTTACTCCTTACAGAAATGAATACAGAATTAGAGAGTATGGATACAATTAAGACTAAAATGTACAATATAAAAATATCCAGCCTAATATATTTAATTTCCTTTGAGTGGCGTTTGTCATGATAAACATTCTCTGTTATATATATATATCTTTTACAAGTAGATGGGTTGTCTGTTAACAATTTCCCCCTTTTTATTTCAACTAAATTTATGAGGATATTAAGAAAGAGAACATAGCTTGGTGATAGCATTCTGGAGATGAACACACACATTATCCCTAGGAGGCATATGACATGGTTAGTTTTGTCATTATCCATTATTAGAGAGTCTAGACTTATTTTACCAACAATGTGCTTTATTTTTCAGTGAGTCATGTGGTTGCCTCATCCTTCCCTTCAGGTGTTGTTTCCTCAACAGTTTCTCTTATTTTCTTTTGTTTTTAGGCCCTCTCTTCCTTTCTCATCAGCTCATACCTATTCCATATTTATATGTATTGTTTTAGGTCCATCCATCCATCCATCCAACCGTCCATCCTATTCAGGAAGAGCTCAGAAGATGCTAAGGCTAATATAGATCATAAAGGAAGGAGGACTCCCAAAGAAGGCTTTCATTCTCAGTGCTGTATTTTTGCCTCTTCACTTTTCCTTTAAAGATGGTATTTGGAAAAATTCCAAGATGAACTCTTCCCTGAACACCAGCTCCTCAGGGAAGCTATTTTGTGGTTGATCTTCTTCCTTTACAATATCATGCTTTGGTGCAATATTTCTGGGCACTTAACCTCTCACTCCTCAACAGGAATCTCTTTCTTTATTGAGAGTAACAAAGCCAGGAGAGGAAGCAGGTGTTGAAAGCCTCAGTGGCCACAACTGGAAAAAGAAAGAAAGAAAAAAAAGTCATCCCCAATCTATCGAGATCATCATCTTTTTAAAAATTTGCCTTTCTAGCTACTATATTGTCAGCTTTATTCAATTTGCTTAACTGTGAGTGCACACTATGGCCTTGCCAGAAAATTTCTGGGACATCCTATTTTTTCTTGTTCTTGCTAATGAGAAGGAAGCCCTGGACAGCACACTCCTTTGGCACAACTCATGCCCTGACCCAGGGGTAACAGGCCTCACCAGCATTAGGACAAAGGGGCCCCCCAGGAGCTTCATCATTAGCCCTTTATAATCATAGTCTGTAGGAATTCACAGATCAGTAATCAAAAAGCCCAATTTTGAGACAAGTTATTTTAATAATATGAGCTAGGTATAAAACCATAATGTATAAATTAAATTATAGAACTATAGGTCCGCTACTTTAATTTCCTAATTGAATGTAAAGTGATCCAAAATGGTCTATAGAAATAATTAAACTTTTTAAAATGATAAATTAGTGAAATTAACTTGTTAATTATTGTGAGACATTGAAATATTAGTACTCTCCATTCAGATAGAGAAAACATTGGAGAAATTAAGTGGTGATGTCTCTTCTTATTTTTATCCTATATTGTATTTCTTCTTAATTCTCTAAAAGTACCAAGATCTCCATTTTAAAACTCTAAAATAAAGTAGTCGATGATTTTCTTTCATTCAAAGTCAGTTCGATATACTATCTTCAATCAAACACAGAAATGTTTCTGAAATCAGGTTGCATTTCAGATGTCATTTTAAAAAACACTCTAAATTGTTGACATTCTATGAAAAGAGAAATGGACGTTGTCATATATTGTTATTGGGGGTAAATTGGTAGAGCCTCTGTGAAGAGCAACTTGACAACATTCGTTAAAATGTAAAAAACGTATAAAATTTGCCCTAGAAACTCCACTTTTAGACATTTATTTATCCTCTACATATACAGGTTCATGTGCGAAATGATACATGGACAATGATAGACACTGTAGCATTCTTTAATGCCGAAGATTAGAAACAACCCAAATGTCATTAGCGGGAAACCAGTAAAATAAGTTTTGCTACGTTTGTAGTGTGGAATGTCACAGAAGCATTAAAATAATAAATAAAACAATACTAATAAAATGATGAGGCTATTAAAATTATAATAATGCCTAATACTGATTGAACAGTTAACCTGTATAAATTCATTTAACCCTCATAATATCCCTATGAGATATATGCTATTATTAATCTCATTTTACAGATTAAAAAAACTGGGGTATGGAGAGGTTTCCTATAGTCACTGAGATAGAATGTGGTCAGGCCGTTATACAAACCCAGGCAGTCTTATACCTCATAAATATTTGGAAAGATATTTAGAGTGCGTACCCGTTTGTAAGAGAAATAGACATTTAGAAAGAAAGGAAGGAAGGAAGAAAGGAAAGAAGGGAAGGAGGGAGGGAGAGGGAAAAGAAAGAAGGGAGGGAATCTACATCCCTAACTTATCTAAAGAATATAATTCTTTAAAAATACACCTAAGTATTATATTATTTGTTAATGCACAAAATATTTTATGATATATTCAAAAGTAAATATTTTGCAATGAAGTTAAAGGTTTTATAAGTCATACATTGCACTCTTCAATATGGTAGCCACTAGGCACATGTAGCTCTTGAACATTTAATATATAGCCATTCTGAATTGGGATATACTATATGTATAAAATACCAGATTTTGAAGATTAAGTACCCAAAAAGAATGTAAACTATCTCATTAATAACTTTTTTCCTTGCCTGCTGAAGAATATCTTGATTATATTGGGTTAAATAAAAGGTATTGTTGAAGTCAATTTCACCTATTGCTTTTTATAATGTAGCAGTTAGAAAGTTTTAAATTACTCAGATTGTATTTCTCTTAGATACCAATGATCTAATGCACTCAGGTTTCACTTGCTTTCCCTTCAGCATTACTTCTCGAGCAGGTGGTTATCAACACTTGAAGTACATTAGAATGACCTGAGAAACATTTAAAATACACTTGGGCCCCACTAAGAGGTTCTGAATTAGTTGTTCTCGGCTGGGGTGTCAGCATCACTTTTATTTTTTGGATGCTTGCATTCTAATATGAAGCCAAGGTGGAAAGCTACAGCTCCAATCCTCTGAGCTTAATAGAATTGTGCCAGTGGAATAGTTGTATCATGTGGCAGTTCTCTTTTTAATTTTTTGAGGAACCTCCATACTGTTTCCCTTAGTGGCTGCACTAATTTACATTCCCACCAACATTGCTTGAGGGTTCCCTTTTCTCCACATCCTTGCTAACACTTGTTGTTTCTTGTGTTTTTGATAATAGCCAGTCTAACAGGTGTGAGGTGATACCTCCCTGTGAGTTTTTTTTTCTCCTGAGGAATACTGATCCTGAGCTAACATCTGTTGCTAATCTTCCTCTTTTTTTTTTCTTGCTTGAGGAAGATTAGCCCTGAACTAACATCTGTGCAAATCCTCCTCCACTTTATATGTGGGTCACCGCCTCAGCATGGCTGTCAAGTGGTGTAGTTCCACACCCAGGATCCAAACCCGTGAACCCAGACCACCAGTGGAGTGTGCCAAACTTAACCACTATGCCACGGGGCTGGCGCCTCACTATGGTATTTGTATGTGTGTGTATCAGGAAGATTGTCACTGAGCTAACATCTGTGCCAATCTTCCTGTATTTTATGTGGGATGCCACCACAACATGGCTTGACTAATCGTGCTAAGGCCACGCCTGGATCCAAACCTGCAAACCCCAGGCTGCCAAAGTGGAGTGAACAAACTTAACCACTAAGCCACTGGGTTGGCCACTCCTCACTGGGTTTTGATTTGCATTTCCCTGATGATTAGTGATGTTGAACATATTTTCATGTGTCTGTTGGCCACCTGTATGTCTTCTTTGGAAAAATGTCTATTCAAGACCTCTGCCTATTTTTTAATCAGATTTTTTTTTATATTGAGTCGTATGAGTTCTTTATATACTTTGGATATCATTTGTAAATACCTTCTCCCATTCAGTGGGTTGTGTTTTTGTTTTGTTGATGGTTTCCCTCACTGTGCAAAAGCTTTTTAGTTTGATATAGTCTCGTTTGTTTATTTTTTCATTTGTCGCCCTTGCCTGAGGAGACATATCTAAAACATACTGCTAAGACTGATATCAAAGTGCTTACTGCCTCTGTGTTCTTCTGGGAGTTTTATGATTTCAGGTCTTACATTTAAATCTTTAATCCATTTTGAGTTTATTTTTGTATATGGTGTAAGATCCTTGTCCAGTTTCATTCTTTAGCATGTAGCTATCCAGTTTTCCCAACACCATTTATTGAAGAGACTGTCTTTTCCCCATTGTGTATTCTTGTCTCCTTTGTTATAGATTAAGCGACCATGTAAGTGTGAGTTTATTTCTGGGTTCTCTATTCTGTTCCATTGATCTATTTGTCTATTTCTGTGCCAGTATCAAACTGTTTTGATTACTCCTTTCTGGGTGTTTATCTGAAGAAAATGAAAACATTTATTCAAAGATATATGCATCCCTATGTTCACTGCAGCGTTATATACAATAGCAAAGATAAGAAAGCAACCTAAGCGTCCATTCACAGTTGAATGGATAAAGAAGATATGGTAGATATATACAAATGAATGCTACCCAGCCATTAAAAAGAATAAAATCTTGCCATTTGCAACAACATGGATAGACCTAGAGGGTATTATGCTAAGTGAAATAAGTCAGACAGAGAAAGAAAAATATCATATGATTTCACTTATTTGGGGAGTCTAAAAAATAAAACAAAACAGAAACAGACTCGTAGATACAGAGAACAAACTAGTGGTTGCCAGAGGGGAGGGAGCTAAGGGGATGGGCAAAATAGATGAAGGGGATCAAGAAGTAAAACCTTTCAGTTATAAAAGAAAGAAGTCATGGGGGTGTAATGTACAGCATAGGGAATATAGTCTATATTGTGATAATGCTGTGTGGTGAGAGATGGTAACTAGACGACGTGATGATCGTTTCTTAATGTATAAAGATATCAAATCACTGTGTTGTACACCTGAAACTAACCTAATATATGTCAATTATACTTCAGTAAAAGATAAAATTAGGGGCTGGCCCCGTGGCCGAGTGGTTAAGTTCGTGCACTCTGCTGCAGGTGGCCCAGTGTTTCGTTGGTTCGAATCCTGGGCACAGACATGGCACCGCTCATCAAACCACACTGAGGCAGCGTCCCACATGCCGCAACTAGAAGGACCCACAACGAAGAATACACAACTATGTACTGGGGGGGCTTTGGGGAGAAAAAGGAAAAAAGATAAAATCTTTAAAAAAAAAGGAAAATTAAAAAGGAAAACTGTAAAATAACCCATATAAAATGAATAAATGTTATTGCAGAACAGGCAAAAACCCAAAACAATACAAAATTGGGTTGCGCAAGGAACTTAATTTTTCAAAAGGCATTTCTTCCAGTAATATTTTAGAAGCTAAGTTTTCCATTTTCTTAACTAGATAGGGATTTTTATTTTTCTCAACAATGCCAAATAAGTTAGAAGGCAAGGGAAATTTTCAATTAAAGGAATATTTAGACATTTTTTGAGTCTTGGTTAAATTTGTTTAATCATTGTTGGAACAAAGAAACCTTATCCATCTTGCTGTTTGTTCTCCAAATTTGGCCAAGCAAAAGCATTTAAGGCACTTCAGATAGAGCAAATAAAAGTTACAAGTCCATTTATATTATGGCCCAGCGACATATAAATGGACTGTGGTAAACAACCAATGAAATCTTCTGTACCCTTCTGGATAAGCCCTAATTTTATAAAATGACACTAAAAGATGATTCTTATACGTTATGATATTCCGTGGAGCCCATATTCAGCCTTTCAATTTTTCTATCCTTTTTTTTCATAGTTAATTTATTGCCTTTTCTATCACAATGTTCTGCTCCATATTTTGTCTCCCATTGCTTGTTGGATGGTAGTGACAAAACACTGCTAATTGAGAAAAAAAACTGAAGGAAAATCAAATTGTGACATAAAGTTATCTACCTATTTTCAGGAAGGAAAAAATTACTCATAAAATCTGGGATGTTTTATGGCCTCTTGGTATTAGCTACATAATTGTTTTCTGTTTGTAAGATACTAGGAACTGGACCATGGGACACTCAAAGTTTTACTGCCATTTAAGCTGTTAAAAGGTTACCTTCCATATGATTTAATTTTTTCCAAATTACTGAAATTCTCTTATCAGTCGATTGTATTGACAAGCTAGAATATAAGCTTCTTGGGGTCAGGCACATATCTGCTTTGTTCACTTCATCTCCCCAGAGTCCAGTGAAATAACTAACACATGCCTTTTTTAAAATGAAAGAAAAATAGAAATGTATGACAGAATAGTTCAAAGTACAATATAACCTCATCAGGATAAAATTTGTTCATGATGGAGTGAAGTTATATTTCAGTCATTCTGAATATTGCACTTTTACTGTTTCTTTGTGTGTCCTGAAAAATTTCAAGAGTAAAATTTTTCAATGTTTTAAAATTAAAAATTGAAAGTACTTTAAAATACTTTTAAAACAAAAATACTTTGTTTTTAAGTTGGGGAAAACATTTCAATAATTTTTCCATAATTTAAGCTTGGCCTACTGAATATTCTTTCAATTTGTAATGGCAGCCATGTATTTAATCTTTTGAAACAGATACAACTACTGGAAACTCTCAAACGAATTGTAGTGTCATTTATTACCGAACTTACAGAGGCTGGGTGATTATACTAAGGGCGACTTAACATTCCATGAGTATCCCTTGAATTAAAATGCGTGAACTGAGCTACCATCACTTCATCCTGTAAATCCTTTCATAATAGGGTCAGCCTAGTTCTGAGCTTATCCGGGTGATAGTTCAGATTCAGACTCTGAGTAAGCTGCCTCCTTTGTTATTGAACAAATGGATATACGATCAGACTGAAGCATTTCTCAGTGGATTGCTTATGAGGCCTTATTACCTTGCAGTACTGCTTCAGAAAAAAACATGGTTGTAAATTAAAGACACAGTGAAAAACACCATTCTCTTATCTAGATGGTGTCTCAGCTGGACTCCGCTGACTTAGTAAGCCAACATCACGTCAGATGAAAAGATGATTTTTTGACCAAGTTGTTGTCGTGCAAAGGTTCAAAGTCAGAAACCTTGCGATTGCTGCAGAGGAATCTTCCACCAGGAGTACAAAATGCTTAGCAAAATAATTCTAATGATTGCTGAGAATTATTCAAGCCTCTCAGTCATTAATATACTTTTATAGGGGTACTTAAAATGAATAAAACTTCCAGCAAAGAGAAATTCATACATGTATTAACTTTAAAGCAAATAATCTAAAATTAATCTCTATTAATTGTGGAATATTTAATTTTTCAGAAACCTCCAGTATTTTGTAAATATGATTCTATTAGACAAACCCTAGGAAATATTGTTATGCAGCTGAATTCTGGGCTTTGTTTTCTGTTAAATGGCAACAGAATATAACAGCTGGAAACCCATTTCCTGGGATTACAAATGAACTCTCTGAATCCTTGTTCTAGTTGCTGTCTTCGTGGTTATGGGTAAATTACACAACACCTCTACACCTCAGAGTTCTCACCCTTAAAATAGAAAAAGTGATGGTGCACACTCAGTGTCACACAGTTGTAAGAATTCATTTAAGTGATAGCTGTGAAGCAGCTAGTATAGCCAGTGCTCAATTAAATACACGCTATCGAAGTTATTGGTTGCGCGACGATGGGAAATTATCTAACTATTTATGCATATAGAACTGTGCCAAAACCTTGACGATAAAAAGTTGGGCTTTAGTCATTAACTCCTCCAGCTAAAAGTCACTTTAGCACAGCCAGACTAACTTATTTTTTGTTCTCTGACATGCTTGCTGCTTAATCACCGAGGGATTGTAATCAACGGGCTGATATGCAAAAGCGAATCCTAATACTCTTACTTTAAAAAGTCTTTAAAAATCTAGTGCTTAGGGGCTGGCCGAGTGGCCGAGTGGTTGGGTTCGCGCGCTCCGCTGCAGGTGGCCCAGTGTTTCGTTGGTTCGAATCCTGGGCACAGACATGGCACTGCTCATCGGGCCATGCTGAGGCAGTGTCCCACATGCCACAACTAGAAGGACCCACAATGAAGAATGTACAACTATGTACCGAGGAGCTTTGGGGGGAAAAGGAAAAAAATAAAATCTTTAAAAAAAAAAAATGTAGTGCTTATGTCATCATAATGATCAAGATTTATTAAGAATTTATTATCTTACAGGCACTATGCATGGATAATTTCATTTGATCTTCATGATAACCCTATGATAAAAGTACTATTATTGCTCCTTTTGTGGGTAAAAGATCTGAAGGTTAGAGAAGTTATGTAACTTGCTCCATGTCCTGCAGTTAGCGTTAGAGACGACATTTAATCACAGAACACCTGACGTTAGGACCTACAGTTTTACACATTATACAGTGTTTCCAAATGTATAATATGCATACCATAGCATTTAAGATAATTTATGTGGTAGATAAACTTTTTAAAAAGTTGCTTATTTAAATGTATACTTTAAAATTCTAGCTTTTAATCTAACCCATGATTTCAAAATGTTTTCAGATGGGATGTGGCTAACGTCCTTAACACAGTGGGCAACCCACATAGGCCGTGTGAATTTCATGGTGGGCCTCAGGCATACCTATTAAAATCCTTAGTAGTTAAACTATTGGAATGTCAGTATAACATAGATTGTTTCATTGCTAAAATGGATTCTCATATACTGAATTTTTGTGTCATTATGACATTCTTTTCAGTCATGAAGCTATGTATCATTTTAAATTGCAAAATTGCAATTGGAACTGTACACTCATTGATTTCCTTTTCTCTTGAAACTATCACGAATCTGTGCTTTATAAATAAGTCTTTTAAAGCATAATGCTGAAGATGCTGATGGAAATGTAGGTGTGATGGTGATTGCGATGAAATCAGTCACATGCTTTCAGAATAGCAGGAAGACCAAATGGATGAAACACCTGAAACCACATGTTACTGTTGTAAAACAACAGCTGCAAAGGAAACAAAAATATCATGCAAGTATAATGGAAATTATTTGAAAGTTGGATTGGAGTGGACTAACAATGAGCATAAGCTTCTCCCATTAGGTATAGTGTGTTTGGGGATACTCAAAGTTCTGGCAAGAAGGCATTTTATCTCAAACATAAATTTTGAAATGTACAAATATTATCATGGGAAGTATTGGATTTTATTTTATTTTTATTTTTTTTGCTGAGGAAGATTAGCCCTGAGCTAACATCTGTGCCAATCTTCCTCTGTTTGTATGTGGGTTGCCACCACAGCATAGCCGACGAGTGGTGTAGATCTATACGTGGGATCCAAACTGTGAACCCTGGCTGCTGAAGCGGAGTGTGCCAAACTCAACCACTATGCCACGGGGCCAGCCCTGGGAAGTGTTGAATTTCTTAAAGCAAAGCAGAAAGATATTCAAATAACTCAGAAATATCAGTGCAGGGTGGTAAGAGATGAAACTGCAAAAGTTGCAGAAGTCTTGTTTATAGTGTTAGTTCAATTGCCAAGGTTAGAGCTGCTTAAGTAATTGCTGACACCTCATTACTGTTTGGCTGCCCAACAGTCAAGTGAAGCTCTTTGGGACAAAGCAAGGGAAAAAAATCTAATGGGGCAGCTCTGTCAAGTACAATAATTTATCAAACAATGACAGCTATGGCCCAAATGTAGAGCAGCATTTATTATGCTGAGTACAAAAAAGTCCATAGTGTTCCCCGGGGACTCTAAGATGAATTCCCTGATATTAGCAACTCAGCTGGGCATATATAAGCTGAGTAAAGGAGCCCAGGAAGATGTGTTGTTTGACCAATATTTATTCATGCTTACAACTGGAGAAGAGATTTTAAAATCATCGATACCTTCAAGATAAACAATTACACGCAAGTGATGTATTGGGTTATGCACAGATGGTGCTAAGGCAGTGGTATCCAATAAGAATGACTGTTCCATGTATTCAAGCTGTTGTACTGGAAACAAGATCTACTCACTATTTCGCACATGGGGGAAGCTCTCACCACTAGAGACGTTTTTAAAAATTTAAGAAAAGAACCTAATGAAGCTATAAATATGGTCAACTGCATTAAGGACAAGCAAATTGAATTCTCTACTTTTTCTCAGCTTTGAGAAAATAGCAGCATTGATTCCAATTACTGTTTTCTGCAGTAACGTGAAGAAAAACTTCATGTCTTTGGTGATAAAATCTACACAATGAATAAGAACATATGCATAATTTGCATTGGTTTTGCAAATCAGCATATTCATAATATTTTCTCTCCTTTCAAGGTAAGCAAACTTCCGTTATTTTGCCACATGAAATTGAAAAGGGAGATGATGGTTGCAGATTTGAATCTAGATGTGAAGCTAAAGTTACTTATGAATTTTATCGTACTGTGATTTATGAATATGGTTCATATTAAGTTTACTTCAGGATATTTGTCACAGTTGTTTGGGGGTTATTACATATGGCCAATATTATGTAAATTTTTCAGAGACACTGGAAAAATGGTGAACCCTCTCTGTAGGGTACAGAACTCATGATCTGACTATTAAATAAACTTTATTAATGATATTACTCATGTCCTCTATATCCTTGTTCACTTTTATCTGCTTCTTCTTTTAAAGACTAGAGAGTCATAGTAAAATTTCCCATTAACTTTCAGTTTTTTCTGTCTTTTTTAGTTTTGCTCCATAAATATTTTGTTACTAAGTTATTTAGCATTTTACGGTTATGACAATTATACTTGCATCATAGACTGTAGCCATCTTTATAACAAGTTAAACTTTTTGTTCCATAAATAAATAAATATTGTCCAACGTTTTCCTTTCATTCACTTGAGTTGCTTTTGTCTTATTACACGTATCTCTTGTAGATCTTTTGTGTGTAGTGTACAGACTTTCATTTTTTGACCGTATTTTGGGAATCTCTTTATTTCAATAATTTATCCCGTTCATTTTTATTGTCATTATTTACAGACTAGTCTTCCTTCCACTCCTTCTCTTTCTCTGTTACTTTGCTTTCATCCTTTAATTTTATTTGCTTCTTACTGTTTCTTTGTTTTATTTTCTTTTAACTGCATTATCTGAGATTTCTTTTATTTATTTTGTTTTCTAGTAATTTTAAGGTATAAGGTTTATATTTAGACAATCAACCGTTAAATATTTTTGAAAAAATTCTTAAATGTTTGTTTTCTAAGTTATTATTTCAAAAATTAATCAGCTGTGCTCATGATCCCATGACATCCTACCTTCTCAGACTAGTGATGCTATTTATTTCCACCTTTTAAAAAAATGTTACTTATTGTCACTCTCTCTTCAAATGTATAATTCTTATCAGCTTTTAAGTACGTTCAAATCTCACTCATAAAAATAACTTTCTTTCCTTGACCACACATCTCTCTTACCACTGCTTCATCTCTCCTCACTACCAGACATCTCCAAAGAATTGCTGATCCCAGCTGTATCCATTTCTCACCTCCCTGGGCTACTACCAAATCACTTCCCCCATTTTTTTCCTACCTCTTAGAAGCTGGTTATCAAGTCTCTTTTACAATGTCATACTGCTCCACTAGGCTTTGATATGCTGTAGCTCCTCAAGGCTTGCTCCTAGGTCCCTTATCTCCTCTCTCTGGGACATCCATGCCAAGAGTTTCAAATGACACTATGTGCAGATGACTTGCAAACACATATCTCTAGTCCCAGACCTCCCTGCTGAGACTCCAGATCCTTATTGCAACTGCCTTCTTGACATCTCTAGGACATGTCAAAAGGACGTTAAAAACAGTGTGTCTATAACTGAATTCTTGATTCTCCTACCTGAACCAACTTATTCTCTCATCCCCTGCATAAAGAGAGCCAGGAGAAAGCCAAGAGTGAGTGATGGGAAGAGTAGTAGGAAGTGAGACTGGAGAGGTGGCTCGGGGACTGATCATGACTAGGCTTGGAGGTCACGGCAAGAACTTTGAATTTTACTTTGAGATGCAAAGCCATCCGAGACTTTTGAATACAAAGGTAATAAGATTTGTATTTTAAAGGATTCCTCCCTCAATGGAGAGGATACACAAGAATGGAACAGGGAGACCAGTTAGAAGCCTATTGTGGAGGTTTGGATGACAGAAAAAGAGGCTTGCAAGAGGATAGTAGCAGTGGAAGAGATTAGATGTGGTCAGATTCTAATAATTTTCACAGTAAAGTAAGCAATATTTGTTGGTGGGTTAGATGTAGAGTATAAGATAAAGAGAAGAGTCCAGGACAGTTCCTGGGCTTTTAGTGTCATGCTCTGATGAGAGGATCTTAGGGAGAAGGAGACATGTTGGGGGGAACTGGAATTAGAGTTAGTTTAAAACCTGATGGTCTAAGATACTCCTAAGACATAAGGTGAAGACATTGAGTGGGCAGTGGGATTCACCAGTTGAGTTCAGAGTAGAGGTCAGAGCTGCTGCTATAAATCTGGAAATCATCAGCATATAGATGATCTTGAAAACCACCTAGGGGGTTAGAAATAGGGCCTCGGTTGTCTAGAAGTGATTCTGAGCACTGAGGAAGATCTTTCAGATTAGAGGGGGAGCCTATTTAGTCACACTCCTTAAAGAACTCTAGAGCAACATGGAAAGGGAGGCAGGTGAATGTACCTGTGCTAAGCTGGACCTGGGGTTTTCTGCCATAAGGGTTTCTAGGGCCACAGCAGGTCTGTCCACAGCAAACCTTACTGCTCTGTTAAAGGTCACCTTCCAAGGCTTAATTCAAGCCTCATCTGCTTGTGAAGTCATTCCAGTCACTGTTACTCTGCTTGTACCCTGTAGAACTCCCTCTTATACCCTATAAATGCCCCAAATGTAACAATCATCACATTTTATCCCACTCATTTCTTTACATGTCTTTCTCTCTCACTAGACTTTGAGCTGATGGAGGGCTGGGGTACCACGTCTAATTGTTATTGATGTCCCTACACCATTTCAGGTACATAAAAGATGCTTAATAATATTGTTTTATATTAATGGGTAATATTCAAAATCTTCAACTGAACAAGCAATGAACAATCTGAACAGATGTTGAACTGATTGTAAGAAAGACCATACTGGTACATACCAGCTGAATATCAACTCAGCGAAATTTGCTTTATTTTCATTCATCCCTTCTTTCTTTATTGTTTTGATCTTTTTGGATCTGGTAAAATAATATATAACCAAATGATTTTATAGTAAATACATAGTTCTTTTCAAAACCCAATTTTCTAAAACAGTACTGGTCTACACTCCTACTGTGTCAAGTTCCACGATAAGATCTTACCAGAATTTCTATTAATACATGTTCCAAATTACTTAAAAGAGAACTGTTTTTTTGAATTGGTGGCTTTGACATTCTGTATGTAATTCTATATCAGATGAAGTCCTGACACATCAACTGGATTACTGAAAGCAATGAAATTATAAGCCTTTTATTGAGAGATTATTTATATAGCAGCCAGAACTATCTTAACCCTTAATAAATGTTAAGTAAAAATACGCTGTCAGTTTATGTCCCACATTATGCAAGGCTAGAAACCAATCTATACGACCAAAGTAACCATGGATGCGGATAGGAAAAGAGGTAAACTGCTCAAAGAAGATGCCTGTTTTTGATTTTGTGATGCTCTTCTTCTTCTGAAGATTCTTAACTAAATAAGAGTTAAGTTGAAACAAAAGTAACATATGGTATTTTTTGTGATCCCCAAAGAAAGTATATAGATATAGGTTTTAGCCACCACATTATAAGACAGTTTTAGAATTTCAGCATGTAGGACCACAAATCATCTCAAATGCTACATAGTCTGTAGAAAGTATTTACAATAAGCCAATGTCCCTAGAATAAAAGAGAGCATTTAACGTGGCAGACCATGATGGAGGGGAGGCAATAAAAGAGAAAGCACAGCTTGAAGTGCAGTATAACTGGGTGACTTACACCTCCCTGCTGAAGGCAGCAGACTTGCAGTTATGGAACTGCTAATCTGTTCTACTGTTTTTTAATCAGATGTTGGCATTATCTGCCACTAATTGCTTTTTCATTTCCACTTGTAATTATTCCATTGCGTGTTTGTAGTGAGAAGCTGAAAATGAGGCAGATCACTGAGAAAGAATTAATTGTTAATGAATAATCATCAGTAGGAAGCCAATTTCATTATCTTCAAAGAGGTAGCCAGAGATTAACCACTAGCTGTGGTTCTCCTACTTTCTGTGCATGACTGTAAAGTAATCACAAATAATCACGCCCTCCAACTTCATCAATTATTTTCTATTATGTGGATTGATACCCATTTTTATCTTTGTTGTTTAATGATAATGGCAGTATTCATGCTGGGGAGTGCTAATTGGAAGGTGTTACATTCAGTGGGCTCTAGGCCTAATTATTAGAGCATCTTCTTCATTAGCACATGATCCTACAAGGGTCGCATGGCGGGAGTTACCAATTTTTCCAAGTTACAAGAATATCTTATTAGGAAACTTTTGCATGTCCTTATGCCAAGAAACACACAGAAAATCTTAGATCTGGTCACCGTTGTGTAGTTATCAACAGAGACTTTCTGTTTAAATAAATAAAGTAGGATGTTTTAACCTAATATGAGTCTTTGAACAGGAAGCCGCTCCTGCCTTGGAAGCTGGGTCTTCCCAGGACTGTTGATGAGCTTTCGCTTCTGCTTTGTTTCTGCAATTTACCATTTCAGAACGGCTCGCACAGCCTCCTGGGATTATTACAGCTCTCAGTGGAGCTTTGTCAGCTATTAATGGAGACATCATGGATGAATTTGAATGTCAGTGGGGAAGGGTCTTAATGCCTTGGTGGTCAAGTGATGTCACTCCACACAGACTTAGGGAGAAGGTAAATATATATAGCCCTACTTCACAGTTTCAGAGGGCTGCAAAACTTCTCAGGACTCCTTCACGTGTATTGGCTCACAGTGTCCTTTAACACAGCAGTAAGTTTTGTTGCTGATAGACCTGCTGTGGCCCCAGAAGCTCCTATGGCACACAACCCCAGGTCCAGCTTAGCACAGGTACATTCACCCGTCTCCCTTTCCATGATGCTCTAGAGTTCTTTAAGGAGTGTGACTAAATAGGCTCCCCATCTAATCTGAAAGAACTTCCTCAGTGCTCAGAATCACTCACAGACAACCAAGGCCCTATTTCTAACTAAACCTGAAGCTAAAGAAATGCATAAAATGCAGCAATCTCAACATATTGGACTACAGAACATGTTTTTGAAACATCTCCAGGAAAGAAACTTGCAAAAGAGAGAAAAATTGGGTGTAGTTAAAAGAGAGTGGGTTTTGGTGTTAGTTCTACGCATATTGTTAGCTGTATGAGCTAATATAAATTATTTAACCTCTTCAAATCTCAGTTTCTTTCATGACATTGTTCTAAAGATGAAAGAGGTATTATAAGAAAAGTGCTAAACTCAGGGCCTGACTCCTAATCAGCACTTGCCTCGGTTAGGAGCTGATCATGAAGAACCTTAGCTGTCTGAATAATAGTTTGTTTTCTGGAAATGAAATGCAAGTTTCTGAGAATATTAGGCAAGTAACCCCAAGTTCTGCACGAGGCAAATCCTGAAAAGTCAATGACTTAGTATAGGAGAGTTTATTTCTTGCTCAAGAAAAGTCAGCTGTGAGGTGGTCCTATCTTTCCTCTATCCAGTGAGTCGAGCATCCAGGCTCCCTCCATCTAATGATGCTGCCATCTGAAGACATGGCTTCCAAGACCATCAAAGAAGGGAAAAAGAGAGGCATACTATGGCAGAGGCATACTGGTTCTCATGTTCCATCACTGGAGATGATGTTTTGTGTTAATTCATGTTTCTATATGCCAGAATTCATTCACATGGTTCCAATCTAGTGGCCGGGAAATATGGTCCTTCTTTGTGCCTGGGAAGAAGACATGGTGTGGTAAACACAGCATTGTGTCTGCTATGGTGTGCAAAGAGTGAAATAATCAGGAGATTCATTTTAGAAAGATTATTCTGAAAATACATAGAGAAGGTTGGAAGCAGGGAAAAGACTAGAATCCAGGATGCCCATTAGATGAGTATTATAATCACAGGAGCAAAGAGATCATGGAAGCTTGAGAATAGTTTAGAAACTGTGATTACTAATGCCAGACAAGAGAAAGGAGTAAGAAAGATAAAATTCCAAGCTTCAATGGTGGGTCTATGGAGACGTATTAGCAATGTACGAAGACTAGATTTAGAGGATGAGAATGGGGAAAGCATATCAGCTGGTGGTCAAACTAGACTAGGTTATAACTGGTAGCCACTATTACGATCAGAGCAGGCATAGCCATAGAGAAGAAGAAAATACACCTATAAGACACCTGGACATTCCAACGTCTGGGAGAGAGTTTCTAACGTCTTTCTAATTTTTCTTGGTACAGGTACTGGTGAGAGGCACAAAGCCTCCAGGTACGTGAGGAGGGTCTCTGAATTGTTGCTTGGTGAAAATCTTACTTAGAACTTTTCTCTGGAATACAATACTATGATTATTCTTTATACAATGACTTTTACCCAGGCACAAAATAACTTCACATTTCGTGGACAAGAACCAAGGTTCTTGGTTTATCTATTGTTAAATGAGAGGTTAGAAGGAGATGGTGAGAAGTAGGGTAAAGGATATACGTGGTATACACAGATACACCTACATTTTCACAGTGTTTGTAACAGTACATGTGAGAAAAATGATTACCGTGGGATTAACCCAATAGGTTTGCTAACTCGTTAATAGATGAAATTATTTTGGCACTGCTAGATGGCAAGCTGTAAACTGATGCTATAGCATGAAGTGCTTTCTTTTGACTAAGTCATAATAACTAAGACTTCTTGTTTATATGCCTTATTTGTCTGACTTGCCACTGGTCTGACTTGTCTTACTTATATACAACATTTCCTAGGGCATTGACCATGCACTTCAAGATCCTGACCTTATTATGATGTAAGCCTTAGAGCTAGTTTACTGATGCTTGGCTGCTGTTTTCAAAAGTTTTGCCTCTCACACCCTTCTCAGCCACTTGACTAATGCCTTTGATGAGTAAAGCACTCTAGTTTTTCATCTCCAGCCCCACCCTTCTGCTCTACCATGGCTACCACCTACTCATCATTGCAAAGCTAGAAGCTGAAGATTTTATTTTATTTCTTTTGCATGGAACAAGGGATATTCAAGCTGGAAATAGTACAATAGAGACAGATACCAACCTTTGGTAGCAACCTCATTCTGTTAGAGGCTAGACAAGAGAGTATTCTGTCTTTGAGATCATATATGAGCCCTTTGAGTAAAAAGGCATCCTGGAAGTAGGGTATGGGGAATGTTCCAGTCCTAAAGGACATTCTGTTCAATACTCAGAGGTAGGAATCAAATCCAACATGATTTATTTATTGGTATTTAATATTTATGTATAATAATAATGTTACCATAAATTTTAACACTTGTAGCATTTTATTCATTAATTCAGGTGTCTGATATTGTCATAAACATATGAAAATGAAGAAGATACAGTTCTTTCCTTCCAAAACGTAAACTCTTATATATTATCCCTTAGTGGTGGTCCTATTCAGAGTGTTTCATGGGTGAGCAAGAGAAATCCAAGAGATTTTAGAGAACTCTGAGTTTTTTCAGGGATAAAGGTTGTTTAAAAACTAAACAATATAACCAAATATTATAAAATTTTCTCATCTTATAGTTCTGAACTTCAGGATAAAAATCACTAAATTACATTGCTTTCTAAAATAGATTAGTGATAAAAGTAGGTAGGGCTACAATATATGAAAATAAATCTTGATACAATTAAGAAAACTACTAAAAAGCCTGTAGGAGCATTCGTTTTATCAATCAACTCAACCATCATATATGCAATCTTTCCAGCACTTAATACGTTTTCAGTACTTTATTCAAGAAATAAGAGCATATTATCCAACACCAGTTTATATCCTGTACATTTCCATCAGAAGAACTAGGTTCTGAATCAAACATAAAGCTTAGCAAAGAGTCTAGGAATGAAACCATAACAGAGACTGTTCTCAAGTGAAAACTTTATCCCTACAATGCTATTCTCCCATTTTGTCATCTCATATCAATTTTAATATCTTGTCTCATCAGAGAGCGGTTATACTCTGATATGTTCCCTCCTGATGCAAGATGGCAGCTACTAAAATATAGATCACTGCAGAGAATTGCTGGATTTAGAGCCAATTCTTCTAATCGAAAACAACAGCAATGTTAATTTCAGCTTGAGAATGATGGCTTTTGTATGGTGATATAATGGTATAGACTATAATGATGTCAACTACTGCAATAAAATACGCTTCAAATGAGATACCTTTTTTACATTTAGACTAGCGTGACTTCTGTCACATTTCTTTTCTTGGCATGGAAACTGACAATCTATTAAATAAATATTAATCCCTAGCAGTTTTCAAAGCAGGTTCAACCATATCAGGATTTTAAATAACTTCATTAATTGCTTAACTACCTTTCCCCTAAATTCCTGAGGGATCCTTTGATGCTAGTCATTCTAATGAGTTACCAAGTGATTCATGACTTCAACCTGTTATCATGCAAAATACACTTCCAGTTGGAAATCTTTACAGATGGTTTTGCCAGAAAGTAAGTGACCTCTCTAGACTCTTAAGAGGGCAAATTCCATTTATGCAATGTATAAAGAAAAATGATTTTTTTTTTTTTTTACTTTTGTACTCTAAAATGGTATAATGTGTCCAAATATTCAGTTTGGGCAATACATGATCAAATGAGGGATTCTGTTTGAATGGTAAAAGATTATCTGAATTATCTGTGGGTGAATTATCCATCACAATAGGAGTAGCTATTGTTATTGTTAGTTCTTACTTTCCTGTAAGCTTTCATATCACTTCTCCCCTTCCAAAGTAGTTATTGAAAACACGGAATGTTTTATTATTAATCTAGACAAGACATAAGTGAGAAGGTTATTATTTTTCAAAGAACAAGAAGAAATGATTTTTAGAAGTTTATTTTTCAAAAGCTGTGTTTCTGTTTCTCTTCTCTTGAAAGTTAATCAAGCATTGAACATTCTTTATTTTCAATGAAATTGACTTTTATCATGCTAACACATATGCATAATTGTATAAAGTACTGTAAAGCTAATAAGAAGAAGTATCATTCCTGGAGAAGCCTTTCTGGCCCTCCATTCTCTGCTGTGTTCTGGACTGACTACTCTCTAGGAGTGGTGGAGAGCCACCATTTTAGGATTTCCATATGGAATCACCCATTTCCACTTCTGAAAGTTAAATAGAGGAAAAGGGCTGAAAGAAAGTACATCTTTCTTTTAAACTTCTTTTACAGGAAGATATCTTTGAATCTGAGGCCTCATTAGAGATTAAACCTTTTGTTTCTCAGAAAGATAATTGAGGGGTAGTTGCTTAGCTCAAACAATCCTCTTGTTTAAAGCCCCTCTTTTTATGCCCACCTTCAGAACCTCGTGCCTTGAGTTCCTGAGCCTGGCTGGGGTTCTGCAGCATGAATCAATTCACTTTCCTGGGACCTACAGATTTCAACTTTCCATCTTCCTCAAATTGTTGACATCGGCTTCTCTTTTTTTGTTTTCTTTTGTCTTTGTGCATGATGATGATAATTTATTATCATTTTAGGAGTTTTAAGGAATAGAGCAGTGATAACAGATTTGTTGAGTGTGCCATGTTAACTGGTTGTTGACAATTGTCAAGTTTCGTTTTGTTCTCGGGGATCTAGGGAGTCAACAAACAGTAGGTCTAATTTGAACAGAAAATATTTTCAATCTATATGATCGAAATGCGAAGTTTCTTTTTAAATGTTTCCATCATATGGCTCCTCAGAGCCATAGAGATTCCACAGAATTTCCCTGGGGAGCTGCCACGTACAGAAAGGAGGAAAAAATGGCTGTTAGTGGTTAGGACTTTGGTTCCTAACCACCTCCTACCCATAACCTAAGAAGTTCTATTTTTATCTCTTGCAGATACTATATTTTACATATGATTTTAATTGAACAAAGAGTTTCAAAGATATAAAATGTTTGAACCCAGTAAAATCAAAATAGAGCTAAAGGTAGACTATCCAGGTCTCTTGAGAAGGAATGGCTGAGTTGTATGAACTCTGATGCTTCATCACCCTTTATGTGCTGCAATGTTTGTTTTTTCTCTGCTATCGTTTATAGGTCAGCTCTAGAGTAGGCTTCTCTGTCCGCACAGTCACTTTCATTGGAGGGGATCTTTGTACATTAAAGAAGTGTTGAATTGGTGTTGACACAAAGTACTGGTGGACTCCTTCACGTTGCGCAGCTGCTCTAATTTGCGGCTTTCATTTTCTCCTTCTTTTTACTCCTTCTCTGGTCTTCTTCACTTTTATAATAATGTATCCAGAAGTTCATTCTTTTTGCATTAACCGTCCAGCACATTTGTCTGTCGTGGTCAAATAATTCTTTTATTCCACATGGTAAACTTTCAGTCCACATTCCCTATAATCATCAGGTAAGTATTTCTATATATTCTGCACTCTTAAACACCAAAAAGTTCATTTTGCTGGGCACAGAGCCATTTCAAAACTTTATATTTTCAGAAACCTGGATTTTTTCTTATCAGAAGATAATTGGTGACATAGGAAAATAATTGATATAGGTTCTTTATTTCACAGAGAACCAAACCAGAGATAGGGTAACACCTAATTTATTTCACAGAGGAGCACATCTCCCATGCCCTTCTTACTCTTTTTGGGAGTGTTGCCATTGGAGAAAATAAGCAGTTCCCACTCAGAAGCCAGTTCTTTGTCCCTCCCTGGCCAACTTCAGAGTCCATCTGCATGTTAAATCTGAAAGGTAAGGAATTTAATCCTGACTCAGTTGTTGGCTAGCTCTTTTAAATCACGTTTAAAATATACAGTTTCTCAAGTATAGAAAACTTATTAATGGACACATCCCATTTTATGAAGTCCAATATATGAAATGCTTTGAGGTCACCTAATTTTTACGCAAGAAGATCTGTAGGCCATGGAATAGGACCAAATTTTGAAGTATTTGAGATTCAAGGCATGAATTAGGCTCTGCTAAGGGGTCTTCTTCATGCAAGTACATATTCTAGGGGAGAAGCACATATACCAATTGACCATGTTCATAATTGCTATAATACAGTCAAGTGATTCTTGATGTTTTTCTATTCAGCAACACATAAGTTATAAAAGAAAATTGTATGATATTGAAAAGAGATACTTCCAAACAAGCAGGGTGTTTTACTGACATTGTATAACAAATTTTACCCATAGGTTTTTAATTCCTAAGCTACCTTACCCCTGTAAAACACATACTGTTAGGTAGAAGTTCTAGAACGTGTTTTCTTTTTTTCCCAAACACCATAATGAATTCCTCCATGAGTCAAGAACTCCGCCATGCTGCCAGAGAAGAGTATCAGATAACACTGATGTTCTTGCAGCTATTGCAACTATTTTCTGTGCTATATCAGATTCAGTAGCGACTCATGGTGAACACTTGGTTTCAGTGTCATTCCCTTTACTTTTTATGTCTTTCATTTGGGATAGAAGATATGGATTTTTTTTTTTTTCAGAGAGCATGGCTATGAGTAGACTAAATCCTGTACTAGAACCCAAATCACAAAGCACTATTTTCTTAATCAGATAGCATAAATTAAAAAGAAAGGAAAAGGAAAAACAGGACTCTTTCAGGTATCAGAAAAGTATGAAAGCGCAGTGAATCTAAAATGAGCCAGTTTGAAGTATACCACAAGTCATATTTATAGCCAATGCCAAAACACAATTCAAATTCTGATTACACTGTTCTCATACAGTTCTGGTTACATCATATTGTGGCTTCAACTAGCACATTAACTGCAACTGATGTGTGATGGTTGAGTAAAGTCATGCACTTTGGTTTTCACAATTTATGTTTTTGGTGGTCCTTTTGCACTGGGAAAATATATTGTGGTCTCACCACCCAAAAAATGCACCCCTTCATTCACACCCTAGACAACAACAGCTAAAGTGTTCTAATATCAGGCTGACTGAGCATTTTGAAGGATAGATGTTCTTTTCTCATGAATTTTTAAAAGGACTAAGGTTAAATAAATAGAAAATAAGGGAAATAAGGTCAAACAGATTAAATAAAGGTTGATTTTTAGAATAAGACTTCAGTATCTGTTGTAATAATACAGATTGGTGCTAAAGGATTTGACAAAAAGTATTAAAAAAATGGAATCACCTTTTTTCCATTTTTTTAATTAAGGTTATGAAAGTTAACATCCTTGTGAAATTACAGTTGTATGTCATTATTAGTCATGTTGTAGGTACACCACTTCGCCCCTAGTGCCCTCCCCCCACCCCCCTTTCCCCTGGCAACCACCAATCAGTTCTCTTTGTCCATATGTTAACCATCACCTATGAGTGGAGTCATACAGAGTTTGTCTTTCTCTGTCTGCCTTATTTCACTCAACATAATACCCTCAAGGTCTATCCATGTTGTTGTGAATGGGATGACTTTGTCCTTTTTTATGGCTGAGTAGTATTCCATTGTATATATATACCACAACTTCTTTATCCAGTCATCAGTTGCTGGGGACTTAGTTTGGTTCCATGACTTGGCTATTGTGAATAATGCTGCGATGAACATAGAGGTGCATGGAACTTTTGGAATTGCTGATTTCAGGTTCTTAGGATAGATACCCAGTAGTGGGATGGCTGGGTCATAAGGTATTTCTATTCTTCACTTTTTGAGGAATCTCCATACTGTTTTCCATAGTGGCTGCACCAGTTTGCGTTCCCACCAACAGTGTATGAGGGTTCCCTTTTCTCCACAGCCTCTCCAACATTTGTCACTCTTGGTTTTGGATATTTTTGCCATTCTAACAGGTGTAAGGTGATATCTTAGTGTAGTTTTGATTTGCATTTCCCTGATGATTAGTGATGATGGGCATCTTTTCATGTGTCTATTGGCCATCCGTATATCTTCTTTGGAGAAATGTCTGTTCATGTCCCCTGCCCATTTTGTAATTGGGTTGTTTGATTTTTTATTGTTGAGTGTGTGAGTTCTTTGTATATTATGGAGATTAACCCTTTGTCAGATAAATAACGTGTGAATATTTTTAAAATGGAATCACTTTTTTTTTTTTTTAAAGATTTCATTTTTTCCTTTTTCTCCCCAAAGCCCCCTGGTACATAGTTGTGTATTCTTCGTTGTGGGTTCTTCTAGTTGTGGCATGTGGGACGCTGCCTCAGCGTGGTCTGATGAGCAGTGCCATGTCCGCGCCCAGGATTCGAACTAACGAAACACTGGGCCGCCTGCAGCGGAGCGCGCGAACTTAACCACTTGGCCACGGGGCCAGCCCCAAAATGGAATCACTTTTGAAGCCAAATTATTAGATAAGCAAGTCCAGGATATGGTCTTCTTAGTCATTTAGCAAATACTGATTAAGTACTCAAATAATTTATAGGATTTTCCAAGGCACTTGGGTACTTTGAAATAACTAAGCATAATCTCCGTCCTCAGATAGAAGGACATTACAATAATTGCAAAGCTATGCAGAAAGGAAACAAAGTCATGGGTAAAGTTGAATAAAGAAAAAAGAGAGCAATTTTCAGGAAGGTAAAACTTGATTCAGCCTAAAACTCAGATATGTGGCTGATTTCTTTCATGAGCACAAAAAGAAAGAGGAAGAAAGTGAGCCATGAATCACCATTTTTGCAAAAAGAGGTTTTTGCTTCCAACGTCCTTTGTATCCATTTCTGATAATAAAAATATGCCAACAGACTTAGGAAGAAAATAATTTGTAAAGTAAGAAGTTTAAAGGTTTTTAGCATTATGGGATTTAAAGTTCAGAAGATAAGAAAATTTTACTTCAAAAAAAGCTTTGGTATATCATATGACTCACATTTTTATAGTATGATCCCCCAAAATGTATTCATCATCTCCCCTTCCAACAGCCTCCCTCTCGAATGTGTCCCAGCTCTAATAATTAGCATCATCCTCCTCCAAGTTACCTAAGTCAGAAATATGGGCATTATTTTTGCTTATCGCCATTCTTTCAGGCTTGATGTCCAATCGGTCCATGAATTTTACTCCTTCACAAGAGTTTGTTGAATCCTTCACGTTTTCCCATTCCCACTACACTACCTCTGTTAGTCCTTCCATTGGTTTGTCCCCTTCTCCAGTACTCCATATTGAAGCCAATGTAATTTTCCTGAAGCACAAATCAGAATAGATCATTCCTAGTTTAAAACGCTCCAATGGCTTCCCATTGTCCTAAGGGTAAAGTTTAAAATTCTTAGGATGGTTTACCAAGCCCAACTTATCCTGGACCCTATTTGCCTCTCCAGCCTCACTCTGTGCAACTCTGTGTGCTCCAGCTGTCCTCCATCCTTAACTGCAGGAACACTGGGAATGCACCAGGGCACCATTTGTGTTTCGGCTCTCAAACAAACTCTGCCCTTCACCTAGAATGTTCTTCCCTCCCATCTTCCCACAACCCAATATCACCTGCTGTTTCCAGTGTACTCATAATTACCCACTAGATCTCCAGCTTACTTAGAATTTCCATAATAAAAACTCTCTGGCTGCCTATCCCTTAGTCTCTGGTGAGGGGTCAGTTATTACAGTAGGTGTCCCTTCTCTTGTCATTACATGTTTACTTGTAAATCTCACTTACTATGTTCCAAGTTCATTGTTGAGAGTGGGGATGGTATTTTATTTACTATTAGATCATATCCCCCAAATGTAACATGATGTCTGCCACTCAATGATTATCTGTTGGAGGAAGTGATTAATAATAGACATTTTATATGCTCTTCTACAAAGCTTTGTTAAAAAGGAAGCAAAAGCTATACTAATCTTAAGAGACAAAATTAAGCTTCTCTAATGCTAGTTGTAGCTAGTTCTTCAGTATTGTTCATACTGGGCTGTCTATACTAAAAAACTTTTCCTTAGGCAAACTAAAAATGACGAGAGTTTAAAAGAGTTAATTAAGTCCATACTATCTGTCAGGCCCTGTGTTAAATTCTTTACAAATATTATCTTATTTGATTTTAGTTACTCAATCCAAAACGTAAGATTCATCGATTCACTCCCTTTTTTTTTTTTTTAGTTTTATTGGGGTATAATTGACAAATAAAATCATAAGATATTTAAAGTGTATATCATGATGATTTGATAAATGTGTACATTGTGAAAGGATTCTTCTAATCTAATTAACACATCCATCACCTTACGTATTTACCCATTTTGTTTTTGTGAGAGCATTTACGTTCTACTCTCTTAGCAAATTTCATCTCTACAATACAGTGCTATCAACTATGGTCACCATGCTATACGTTAGATCCTCAGACCTTATTCATCTTTTAGCTGAGTTTGTATACTTTTACCAACTTTCCCTATTTCCCTACCCCGCAAGCCCTGGCAACTACTTTTCCACCCTCTGTTTCTGTGAGTTCAATTTTTTTTTTCTTTTTAGATTCTGCATATAAGAGATTGAACGCAGTTTTTATCTTTCTCTGCCTGGCTTATTTCACTTACATAATGCCTTCCAGTTTCATCCATGTTGTCACAAATGGCAGGATTTCCTTCTTTTTTAAGGCTGAATAATACTCCATTATATACACATGCCACATTTCTTTATCCATTCATCTGCCAATGAACACTTAGATTGTCTCCATGCCTTGACTATTGTGAATAATGCTGCAGTGAACATGGGAGTTCATATCTCTTCAAGATAATGGCTTGCTTTGGATATAGACCCAGAAGTGAGATTGCTGGATCATATAATAATTCTATTTTTAATTTCTTGAGGAACCACCATACTATTTTCCATAGTGGTTGTACTAGTTTACATTCCCACCAATAGTGCACAAGGGTTTCCTTTTCTTCATATCCTTTTGAGCATTTGTTATGTCTTATCATTTTGATAATAGTCATCCTGATAGGTGTGATCCCATATCTCATTGTGGCTTTGATTTGCATTTCCCTGATGATTAGCGATACTGGGCTTCTCTGGAGAAAAGTCTATTCAGGTCGTTTGCCCATTTTTAATTGTGTTATTTATTTTTTTGCTATTAAGTTGTATAAGTTCCTTGTATGTTCTGGATATTAACCCCTTATTGGATATGTGGTTTGCAAATATTTTCTTTCACTCCATAGGTTGCCTTTTCATTTTGTTGATGGTTTCCTTTGATGAGCAGAAGCATTTTAGTTTGACGAAGTCCCACTTGTTTGTTTTTTCTGCCTTTGCTTTCGGTGTCAAATCCAAAAGATCATTGCCAAGACCAATGTTTAGGAGGTTACTCTATACATGGGACGCATGTATGGAAGCCTCATTGGTGATCAGAACCAGGCAATCTGGAGGCCTGTCTCTTGGGAAGTAGCTGCAAAAAGCTGGGGTGCAGACTTATGTACAAGTTCCTTCCAGGGAGCTACTGGTGACTTGGAGCAGGCTACAGGTAGATGGCAGGGGAGGCATCCCCTGGCTTCCCTGGGCTCCGGGGAGGATCGCAGCCAGCCCCTAGAAGTGTGCTAAATTAGAAGCCAGACCCTCAGTCAGCCACTTGCAAAGTATTCAGATGGGCCCCTTTCAGGAATGCCCAGGAGGTGGGTGATTTGGTCTGCTCCCTCTGCATTGGCCCCTGGGAGAATAGCTGTGGTGAGGGCTTACATGCCTATTAACAACAGCTCCTTTGTTTGCTATAGTCTTGTGGGTCTCGTGGATGGAAACTTCATTACCTTTCAGAGCTATCTGTTTTGGGAACCCATGCCTTCTGATGGAAGTCTTAAAAATTAAGGGTATTAAGTGTGAGGTCCAAACCCTTCACTCCTCAGAGAGAAGCTGGCAGTTAGGAGTTCCCTCTGCATTGAATGGTACTGTGCCCGGGGTGGGGTTTATGGCGAGAGTGTGTCTCAGCCTTTCCTTCCTATTTCATGGGTATTGTCTCATTCACCCAATGTATAGGAGTTGCTCAGCTAGTTTCTGGATTTCTCTCGGAGGGAATTGCTCTGTGTGTAGCTGTACATTCAGCATGTCCATGGGGAGGAGCGGAGTTTGGGAGCCTCCTATGTCCCTATGTTGGTCAACCTCTTGTCTACTCCTTCACTTCGTTTCACTTCCTCTCTTTTGGCCCTGGTCTAAGCTACCATTGTTTCTTTCCTTCTTGCCTTTTTTTTAAGGTCATATTAACATACATTTTTTATACAGTAAAATTCTCATGTTCAGTTTTACACTTTGATAAGTTCTGGCAAATGAAACCAGTTATGTAACCACCGTGACAATTGAGACACAGGACATTTCCATCACCCCAAAAAAGGTCTTTCACAGCCTTTTGTAGTTAGTCTCTTCACCTCTGCCAACAGGTGGCAATATCTGGTCTGTTCTCCCTCCCTATAGTTTTGCCTTTTCAAGATTCTCACATAAATAAAATCTTAAAGTATATAGCCTTTTGTGACTGGCTTCTCACTGAACATAATGATCGTGAGATTCATCAGCACTGGTGCGCATGGTGGTAGCTTGTTCTTGTTAGTGATGAATATTGCATTTTATAGATATACCACAATTTTATCTTTTTACCAATTAATGGACATCTGGGTTATTTCCAGTTTTTGGCTATTTTGAAAAAAATGTGCTGTAAACATTCTCATACAGGTCTTTGTATGGACAGATGTCTTTTTCTCTTTTGCGTGAACATCTAGAAGTGGAATTGCTGGGTCATATGGTAGGTGTATATTGAACTGTACAAGAAACTGCTAGCCTGTTTTGCAACGTTTCTGTACCATTTTGCATTCCCATCAGCAATGTATGAGTCTTTTAGTTGCTCTGCATCCTTGCCAACACTGGCATTTTCAGTTTTTTAAATGTTAGCTAATATAGTATATGTGTAGTAGTATCTCATTGTGCTTCTAATTAGTAACTAATGATGTTGGGAAATTTTATGTGTGTTTGTTTTGCCACCTGCCTTTCTTCTTTTGTGAAGTATTTTGTAGGAGCCGATAAGGTCTTAATATCTATATTTATTTATATTATCCAAAGCCGACAATTATGTGCCGCTATGGTAGGCGTAGGCCAGGACTGCCATGTTCACTTTCTCCTAGACATTGTATGGAACTAATTTTGAATGTCACAGACCAATCACCATTACCTAGATGCAATGTGGCTGTGTGTGGGCATGACAATTCATTGTTCTCTGACAAACAGACACTGAAGCAAGATGGTGCTGGCGGCATAGTAACAAATTAGATCCAGGTGATGTGGCCTAGTCCCTTGTCTTGAATACTTAAGGTAAGTGATATTGGAAAAGCTTTCACAACCAGCCTTCCCTATAGAAGTCCCGTAGTCCCAGTGTTATTATATGATAAAGTGACTCTTTCCATTTTGTAGCATCCACCTTTGTCAAAACTATAAGATTGTAAGCAAGAAAAAAGGAATAATGATTCATTTTACATATATTTGCTGTTTTATTTTTTAAGATGCCAATGTAAATTTCACAGTGGCGTATACAGAATGCAGTCTGATTTTTAGAGTTTTCATAAAACTGGAAGTGAATTTCCCTTCTGGCTAGAAGTCTGTCAGAGTTCCTGGTTCCTCCTCCCACAGACTTCTCTATTTATTCTGCTTTACTCCACATGGATTCTACAGATTTGATTTAAATTGTGCCGACTTGCACAGACATATCTACCCTAGAGAAGTTTGACTCTTTCAACATTCTATTCACCACTAATGTTCCCTTTTCATTTGGGTGTTTAATTTGGATGAATTCCAAATTACTATTTATTCTGATAGAAACACTACTAATTACACAAAGCATCTTAATAAAGAATAGAAACACGATTCAGAGCATCCTCCTTGTGGTATTCTAATACCTAGTAGCTTTAAAATAGCATTAAGGCACTTTTCTTCCATAAATATTATCCCCTGCTATTAAAACTCTTGCTGCTTGATGTTTTCCTAAGGTTAAGCAAACTTTAGATTCAAGGGTTTGTAGAGAGTTCTTGTTTCTTCAGATAGATCTTAAATTTGACCAAGTAGGCAAGTTTAAGCAAACATATTGACTTGCTGCTGTGGTTTTAAAATAGGTCACTAGAGTTGTGCTAAAACAGAATGTGAAAATAAAGAAATAAACTTAATTTGCTTGATCCTGACACTCAACGTTTGTTACAGGATACTAATCTTTTGTTTCGCTGTTTATACTACTGTAGTAGATTGCATTAATTGCCGCCATTCTTCTTCCCCTCTTCCTATCCACGTCCTTTCCTATGTGGTTTTGCAGTTTTCCTATCAAGAGGTGAAGTATTTTCCTTGCCTCTTGATTCTGAGTCCAGGCACGTGCCTGGCTTCAGCTAGTGGGATATCAGTGAATGTGGTGGAAGCAGAGACTTGAAGAAGCACTTACCAGATGGGGTTTATTCTTTTGTGCTTCAGCATTGCTGTAAATCGCGGTCCCAGACTGGCCTGTTGATCCCAGTATGAGCGCAAGAGACACATGAAGCGGAGCCAAGTTGATCCAGCCAAGACCAGCCTGGATTAGTTTACTCCCAGATTACATTCAGACACGTGAGTGAACCCAGTATGGATAAACTGAACCTCACAGACACGTAACAGATGTCTACTGTTGTATAATCATTATTTTCCTAAACATCTGATGCAATCACCAACCAGATTAAAAACGTTTTGAGGACAGGGCCTTGTTTTATTTATTTTACCTAGAACTCAGTAGGCAATGTGTATTGCCTCAGTATTTAATGGTATTGGATGGCTTCATGAATAAAGATCAATTGAAAATAATTTTTTTCCATTTTTTTTTTCTATTCTGGCTAATCATGCTAATAGCTACAACTGAATGCCTCAGAATCTAATGGCAGAGCCCCATTCAGTGAACTAATCTCTAACTAAGCATCACATTTTTTCCCCCAAGATCTTCAGGGGGTGATTTCCATGAGCCTCTCCCAATCCCCTGACATGGTTAGTGTTTAATAATTCTTAATAAGAACATGTACTGATAAGGATATGTAGTTATCAGTGATCTGCAGACCATACATGAGCACTGAATGGACGAGGTCTTTACACCCGGGTTCAACACAGGCAGTAGCATTTTTTCTCAATTCAGTTCTAGAGCAAATTGAAGTGTGAGCCATTTTTAATCTCATAGCCTCCTGTTTCTTTCCCAAAATAAATATCCTCTTCCCTATTAAACCCTGTTCCCAGCAATGGATCTAATTGGCAGCTAAATGAGAAATTGCGGGTAATATTGCCTCTCATGAAGAGATTTGCATATTAACATTCATTCATTGTTTTCACTCATTCAATAATGCCGAGTGGCCACTTACTGCCCAGCACCACAAGGAGTATTTGGGATGTAATGGTGACCAAGGCGAATATGGTTTCTTCCTTCATGGAGTGCATGATTTGGAGGTAGGGGCAAGTGGGAAAAGACAGACACAGACACTGAACAAAATCAGTACATGTTTAAAGAGGAGAGGGAAAGGAGGCAGTGGAGTGTATGGCAGGGGCTGTGAACCTAGTCTACAGAGGCAGGGAATTGCCCTGGGGAAATGATGTTTACACTTGAAGAAGTTGGAGTTAGTCCAAAAAGTACAGGAAAATCATTTCTGGAGGGGGAATGGTTTATATAAAGCTCCTAAAGAGAGATAGATTCTAGTTTGTTCAGGAACCGAAGGTAGTCGAGAATGGCTGGAGTCAAAAGACAGAGGGCATCATCCTTGATGATGATACTTTGAATAGCGTTCAAAGTTTTGTTTGTCAGAATAGCTCTAAGAGAGGTGTTTGGATTACCTGGGATGCTTGTTAAAGAAGCAGATTCCTGAGCTTCCCCCATTATTACATGGTCAGAATCTCTAATCAGAGCCTATGATCTGCGTTTTAACAAGTTCATTTGGCAATTCTTATGTCCCCTAAATTTTGAGAATCACTGGACTAAGTGAATAAAGCTTCCAAGGTAGAAGACTGACAGGTATCAATAGCAGGTGAGGAAAATATTCGGGTGCAATGTGGAGTATTCCTGGAGCTCTTAAAGTAATACCACGCAGGCCAGGGTCTACTACTTTTTGGCCAGCAGAGTTGCTGGTGCTCCTTGTATGAATAGGGGCATTGGGCCATGCTGAGCAATAGGACTGAAATGTTGTGTTTTGAAAACTTATACTCAATGAGGAAATATCAAATAATTTTTAAATAAATTTGGTTCTAATTTATCCCCAACAATAACTCTTGAGAAGCGCCTGGGATATAACAAATACCGTGGGTGTTCTCCTATTGGAACCCTCCCTCGATCAACTTGCTGGACTTGCTCATTCTGTCCAGTCCTTCTGCCCCACGGCACCCAGATGTCTGTGAAAATATGCTTTTCTCAAGGATAAGCACACCTCCGCTGCCACTTTATGAGTTTTATTCTTAACACGAGTCAGTTGTGTTTATTCTCAAACTTTTCTATGCCACATGTTTCTCATTTTGAAATTATAAAATTTAATTATGAAATAAACAAAAGACATGTAATTGTAAAAAGAGTTTTTATTTCAGTGAACACTAAATTTGATGCTTTGGAAAGTTCTGAAAACTTCTTTAACACTGCTTTCAGATTAAGTGCAGGTAAGAAACAGAAAAGATTGGGAAAACATCAGAAAAATCTAGATAGATTCTGCTTTGAATTGCTTCATCTTTGTCTTTAAGTTCTCATTTCAGATATAAAAACAAAACAAACAAAATGGAATTACTGGCACATGTTGAGGATGCATGTGGATTTGTTTGTGCAAAAGATCGACTCAGATCTCCAGCCAGTGGCCCCACACCAAAGAAATGATCTTGGCCCTACATTTGAAGTTTGGCAAATGAATGAGTATATTTCTTAAGTTAATATGTTAAGATCTATGTGTATTTGTTTTTTAAGATGTCCAGCTTTAACCTACTTTTTTGGTTAAACAAGTAATTGTGGGTTCCAATCTCATCAGATAAGAAGTCTTTTATTTGACAAAGAATATGGGGATTAGTGCTCTAACAACTTGGAAGGAGGTTTACTGCCCAAGTGTAGGGTGGGTGTGTGGCTAACTCCAGCCATGTTGGAACAGAACTGAGCTAATATGTGGTAGTGAAAATCCCTATGCTCTGAAAACCACTATACATATATTATATATTATGGTAATTTGGGATGACAATAGAAAGAGTGTTATACAATGAGAATCTTTTTATTTTTGTGGAAGATGTGTCATTTGCTCCTTTGGTTTATTTCTGCTGCAGCGCAAAGCCAGAAGCACCTCTATTTCTGTCTGGAGACCCCCGGGACTATGGGTGCTTTTGAGGTAAGGGATTTCTTGCTCTGTTTTTTACTCTGATCATACTGGCAGGTATAGCAAGAACAGGAAACTTCCCCAAAATTCTGCTTTTGCACTTGTCATCTTAGAGACCCTAATTCAGACAAGAAGAGTTTCCTTTCTGACTAAGCCAGGACCCCTCTCACAAACCTGCTATAGCCTAAGAAAGGAATATCAGCTAGAGGTGCTTGGAGTTCAAGAATGCTAGCAAGAATAATATATCCAGATTCAGTTTTTTAGCAAATGCAACCAAAGAGCCTTGATGAACCTATTGCGTAAAGAGCAAAAGTAGCCTTCACTTCCAAGGGGTGAGGGAAAGGGGCTCATAAAATCTGGATTTTGTCTTGTAGGATTCAGTTACTTCTGGTGGTGTACGATTGCTAACTCCTCTTCTTCTCATTTATTTGGAAAGAATTTAAACAATGCAAATTACCTCAAGAATCCCTAGAAATGGAGCATATGACTAAGTAGTCAAGAGTTGCACCTATTATCATGTTTTTTGTGGCTGTTCTGGCAGTTATCTTTGTGTATCCCTGTGATCATTTGTATGATCTACTCCTAGATTCTCTCATTATCAGGGTCTCTATTCTTAACCACTACTGTTTAAGCGATACGTTTATTGGCAGTTCTAGATAACAGATGGACATGTGCTAAGATGATGTGTGTGCACATCTGATTCTTCTAAATATCTCACAGTAAGTGAATAAGTGGATGTTCAGAGAATACTGCAATGCTATATTTAAGGTTCCTGTGCACATTTTGCTTAGCATTACAAATTGACTGTCTAACGGAATTAGGTAGAGAAAATCTATAGCAGATCCATGATGCTTTGTGAATAATTGACTAGCCACACAGGTGCATAAGATTTCACATGAGATTTTCTTCTTTTTGTGGGAAATATATATTGTTGAAAGATTGTGGAGGAAAAATTCCAGGGATTCCTTGTCATCTTTACAATAACATTTCATGCATTGTTTGTCATACGGCCAAAGTTTTCTAAATTCCTTGCCATTGTTGTGATATCATCTATCCCACTGTGGCCCTGAGATAACAGAATTCCATAATGCATTCAGATAGTAATTGTTATACTTTAAACAAAAGTGGCTCTATTTTCTTCTCTTCTGAGGATGGATGCTGCCACAGCATGGTACTCTGGTCATCCTCCCTTAAAGCACTCTGCACTTCCACTTTGTAGCATTTGTCACAATTGTAATGATATGATAACTCATAATGACTCATTTCATGTTTGTTGCCCCCGCTAAATTATCGGCTGCAAGCAGTCAAGGTCCATGGCAGAAGTTTAACTCATCTTATGTCCCCAGCACCGAGTAGGTGATCAATATGTGTTTTTTGAATTAGAGAATGGATGTACAGAGAGAGTAGGGAATCCCATGTTTTCCTCCATTCATTTTCCTCTTGGCTTTTCTAGGGCTGTTTTGCATAGTGGGGGCCCCATGAGAGGCAGAGGGGATCCAAGTAGTAAGGCCCTGTCCTCCCCTCTAAACTTCTGCTCAGTTCATACGCAATTCCTCCCCGCTTTGTGTCAGATATCCTACCATTGTGGACATACACAGACGGGGACATAATTTATTCTGAGACTAGCAAAGATTTTAGTGCACTGCCAAAAAATTGCTGCCTTCACACATTGCCAAGATCACCCTCACATCACTATTCATGTAGTACACATCAGACCCTTTCAGAGAGAAAATGTATGGCAGAAAACTATACTGTTTCAAGTACATCCTTAACTTTCTGAAGTTGGCTTCAGAGAGGAAAATCAGCTACTTCTCATAATTCTCTTTGGTGCCACTGTCAGAGACAGAACGTGGGATTGTTAGCATACAATTCTAGTAGAGTTTTATATTTCAATATTATTTTATTCTGATTATATTAACCTAATAACTCACCATATACAATAAAGCTATAAAATAAACCATTAGAAATATACACGTAACATGCTAAGTCTGGGGGCGGGTGCAGAGAAGCCGCAGATGCAGGGGCTTCAGCAAACAAGGTGAAAATAGATAAAAATGAGCAGTGACCACTATTTAAGGGAATGCATGTCAAAAATCATGTTGTAACAATAAGAATAATATTAAACATTAATAAAGACAATAATCAAATCTGATGAAGAAATGTGGATTCAAAAATACTTAAAGATTCAAAATTAAAGCAAGAAAACTAATAGGATGTAAATGTTAAAGGTTAACAAAGGAAATTTTGTGTTATGTTACGATTTGGTGATTCAAACAATATAACAATAATTTATTAGAGATGGTAGAGGAACAAGACAGTTGATATGGCCAATTATAAAATCAATCAACAAATATCTGGATCCTTACCTAGACTGCCCTACTTTGACTATTGTAATAACCTTTGAAATGACCCTCCCACATTCTAATCTCTCCCACTTGTTCATCAGGCTCCTTTCCTGCCTCTGCCGTTAAGTCATTTTCTCATTCATGTGTTCATATCTTGTAAGGCCCCCTTGAATGGCAACTGTTTTCCATCAAACCTTCTCTGATAATCAGCTATAAGTGATATCTCCCCCGCCTAAACTGCTGTAGAACTTTATCTGCCCCTCTCATATGTATGACTCTTAAAAGTTTCCACTTCATGTTTTAGTGACTAACGTATACTTTTACAACTTCCTTACCAGTCCCTAAAACTTTGAGGGTGAAATTTCTCTTTTACAGTACACATTACAGAGTATATTATAATATCCAGCAGACAGCACGTGTTCAATTGATAAATGTAGACAGTACATGGTTTTCAAGAAAAGATTTTGTACATAAGTTTTCCAGAGCATCCATCCTTCCCTTTCCTTCTCAAGTCCCCTTCTCTGCTTTTCTAAACTTGGCTCTCAGACCCACTTAGAACTGAGCTCTTCAGGAATCTTTCCATGAATCCCAAGTTCAAAGTGGTCTCTTCTCTGAAAAACCCATGTATTCAACATCTGAAATGTTTGAGTCTCTGTGTCAAGCATTCTGACACTCATTGTGTGCTACCTCATGTGGTAGGATACCATTTTCATCTTTATCGCCCTTCCCCTCATTCAAGATGGTAAACTCCTCAAGAGCATGGATCACATTTTATACATTTTAGTACTTATTGTCAGTTAGTATCTGTATTTGTTAGTTACTGTAAGTCCCAGAACAGTGCTTCACATCTATTGCTTCTATTTTGTTCCTGGCATATCCTAAGCAACTAGAGCACCGCCTGGCACATAGTAGGTACTCAATAAATATTCGTTAAATGCAGTTGAAGAGATGATCAGTAGAAGTTGATTGATAAAATTCTGAGTGAAAGCTGATATCCTGGCTGTGAAAGCAACGTGCACTCCTGGCACCCCTAAGCAGCAACAGGCAAGGTAGCTGGACTGTTGATACAGGCATGTTCTCCATGGGCCTCATTTCACTCTATCTTTGGCATACTTCCTTTAGGAGCAGCACGCTGGATCATAGCGGTCTCTACTTGGAAACACTCAAGCGTTAATGATGTAGATCAACTGTGCTGTTTTCCCCTCAGCCCAGTGACTCTTCTCTGGCTCTCCTGAGTAGGTATCCTCAATGTGTCTCCTCCTTCGGAGGTTTCTTTATTCATGCGATAATTTCCCAAATACATTTTAGTCACCTTGAATTAAGACGGATAACTTTATCTCCTTTCCCTTATCATTAATAAACATAATTCACCTAATTGTACTGTGATAGTTCGCCTAAACATGGAGAAATTGGTTAAGCTAGAGTGCTTTGAGCTCATGTAGCCAAATGCAGTGGTATTTAGTCCTGTGAAAGTTAGCTTAGGACACGGGTCTGTGCTTCTCTTTTTGCCATTGGAGCCCTTACCTTGCAGGGTCCTTCCTTCCTGCCTGCCATCCTCTCCTCCTTCCGCTACTTGCTGGAGATATGATGGGGAACAAGTCAAAAATGCTTCTTGTCCTAAGGGAAATTACACTTTTAGAGGAGATTCAGATATTAAACTACTGATTTTTACTATTTTAATTACAATTGTTATAAATGCAGCAAAGAAGTACAGAAAACTTATGGGTGCTTAAAGGAATCTATCCTGGTTTGGTGGGAAAAGTGCAATGGGGTTGGCAGTCTGGAAAGGATGATCGGGAAAATGGTGTTAAGGTTGAGTCCTGAAGAACTAGTAAGAGTAAGCAAAAAAAGGGAGGATAAGAGAGAGAAGGAAGTCTCCAGTGGGAAGGAAGCAAGCAGTCATTTCTCTTCTCCCTACTGTTACATAGCCATTAGTTAATGAGAAGAAAAATTCTTTTTATCAAATTATTAGATTGGCTTGAAGAGATATTTGACATATTAAATAAGAAACATTACATAAGATATATTAAATGTTTTTTAATAAAAAATTGTGTGTGTGTGTGTGTGTGTATATATATATATATATAAAAGCCTGCATTTTCTTCCTTGAATTAAAAATAAAACACAGCGAGTTGAACCCTGGCCATTAAACTAAAAGAGGAAATCTCTCTTTCTTTACTCACACACTAATTTGGGGTGGGGATGGGCATAAGATTAAATCCTTTTTTTATCCTTAAAATTATTTCAAGGTTAAGTTAAATGGAAAGCCAGTCATTTGTTCTGTTAGTTTTTCAGATATTTATTAGCTTGTGTCCTTGAGAAAATGTACATTTTTAGTCATTTTCACATTAGTGATTTTTAATCAACTTTTAAATGGATGTTTTCTAGAAAAGCTTTTCACATTTCTGGTTTCTAGGTTGATTGAAGTTTCAGTAAATAAGTCATAGTATTCTAAATATAATCCTTAAAAGTCAGATTAAAGGGCATTAAAATGTAAAAATGGTAGGGAAAGAAGTCTTTTCTACAAGGTAACAAAATGGATGTAATTTAGTTGAAAAGAAACAAAATGATTGCAAATTGAGGATTACTACTCTATGGCAATCCTTCTATAGCTGACATTGAATGTGACTTTCTAAAGGCAGAGTTATTGGATTTTTATTCATCTTATGATTTGGCTCCTTTCTAGAGGAGTGAAAATTTTATGTAACTCTAATACAATATATTTTGGAAAATATATATATATATATAAAATTATTATTACTGCAGCTACTCCTAGTGAAAAATATCCTTTGGTCAAAGGGAACGAGAAATAATATCTATAACTGTTACATGTGCACTCTTTTTGCCCATAAAACCTAAGCAAGTCTGATGGATTAAAATTTATCTAAGTCACAACTGTCAGATTAGTGGCATTTTTCTTGCAGTAAGATCACAAAGGATATTTTTATCTCTCTCAATTCAGCAGTCGGGTTAAGGCTCCCTAATAGAAGGCTGCATTACTCTGTAGTCCTGCCACTTTTAGTAGCATTTATATTTAACCTCATTCTCTGTAAGTCAGGCAGAGTACGTATGTGACTTTGTAGGTGCAGAGAGGGAAATGAGAAAGCTTAAGTCTTCCTTCACTCTGAAGACAGAATTATTAGACCTAACCCCATGATTTCCCTTTTGGGTATGTAGATAAGAATGATCAACCTTCAGGAAACATCGTCTAAATCACTTCTCTGTTTAAAAATGTTGCAGGATTTCTCAAGACCTATAGCAAATGTTCTCAAACTTAAGGAGCATCAGAATCACCTGCAGGGCTTGTGGAATCATGATTGCTGGGTCTCAGACAGAGTTTCTAATTCAGTAGTTCTGCGATGGGGAGCATACATTGAGAATCCTGGCCACAGGATAAAGACTAAAATTCTTACTCCCTAAAATGCCCATCGTAATCTGAAGGCAGTAGAGGTCACTGTGAGCTCTAGAATCAAAAGCCTTGGGTTCAAAGTTCTGCCACTTACTCACCATATGACCATGGCCAAATTATTTCACCTGTAAAATTGAGATACTCATAATATCTCCCTCATAGGACTGTTATACATATTATATGAGATAGTACATTGTAATATGCTGAGACTAATGCATCCCACTCTGGTAGGTACCAGATCTATATCAGCTGTTATTATTATTATTCCGTCTCTCCAATCTCTTTTTTTAGTTGGATATCTTAGTTCCAACTATACCAGATTTATCATGAACTATAGTTACATCATAGTTTTTCCCTCCTTGAAATGTCTTCAAATGTCCAGTTTTCTCAATACAGTTTCCATCTTTTTCCTACCTCATTTTCATATTCATCTCACTAACTCCTACTCATTCTTGAGATCTCAGCTTTTATGTCACTTTTCCAGGGAAGCCCAGACAAACCACTTGTATGTACTTCACCGTTGAAACACTGTTGTCTACATATTTGTTCAGATCTGCCTCCTCTACATGGACTATAAGCTCATCTGTTCATTGGTGCAGTCCACATGCCCAGTAGTTAATTAATAAGTATCTGCTGAATATGTGAATGAATCATCACTCATGCTGTCCTTTGGAGCTCTAGGCTGGGCTCACAAAGAATACCTGGTGGAGAGATTTTGTCCCTTCACCGAAAAAATGTGCCAAGGCTGGAGATTTTAGTTTTATTTTTTGTTGCTGTTGTTCCATACTGAGGAGAGAACTGAGTGAAAATTGATAGCTAGCACCTTTGGTGAATTTCTGAATATCAAAGACATGTCAGGTCACACTGTGTTAGCATAGGAATTTTAATTTCCTTCATATTTAGATATGATAGAAGGACTCTGGGAAGCCTATACCAAGATAGTGGTGTTTTTAGGAATTTGGTATGGCTATTTTGTATGACTAATACCGCACAGAAGTTAAAGCATAGAAACAGAAATACAATACTGCTTGTGTGACTTACTTGCTAATGACTTCGGCAAAGACCCTTACCTTTCTGAAACCAGATTCTTTCTCTGTGAAGCGGCATAATAGCAATTACCGAATAGAATTATTACAATTGAGATAAAGTATGTAACGCACTTAGCACTTATTTATAAGAACCAAAAGAGATAGATTTTTAGCTATTCATTGCTTTATAAAAAGGCAATTATGATTTCCTTGTCATGGAGATTCAGTAGAAAGCTAACAGTATATATAACTCTGCACTGATTTGATTTTGTGAAAGGAGAACTTTAGCATTTAATGAGAGGAGAAGTGGAAGTGATGACCAATCAGAGTGAAAACCAAGTCAGTGGTGTAACCTGTAGGAAATCTCCATAAAATTTCCACTCAGAATTATTTGGGGATTTCTAAGTATAAAGCGCATAGGCTGACTTAAGAGTTTGATTAGTGCAGAATTGGGACTGAGTTTGTCTTTAGTGAACTAGTGTAACATTCTCTAATTCTGTTCCCACACTTACCTATGGCGCACAGTGCTGGGGTGTTGAACAAAGCAATCACCAATCTTACATCAGCTCTGCTATTATACTTTCATACTGGGTCAGATCATTCAGATGACTTTTAAGGATTAAGCAGGGTGAATTTCGGTGATGCTGGAACACTTGAAAGCCTTTTCTGGGTTTCTCAGATCCACTTCTCTCCAGGTTATGCTAGCAGCCTTTCCACATACCACCATCATTAAACTTTCTGTATCAAATGGCAATTGCCCATTCAATTATCTGTTTCCCTCAAAGACTGTCAGCAGCTTGAGGACGCACCTAGGTTGTTCATATGGGTATCCCCAAGTACTGGCATGGCACTGGGCCCAGAGTAGAGAATACAATGTTGAACAGATCTGCAGGTGAACTGAATTGAAGCTCCAAGTTTCCTAAATTAGTGCAAGTTACAAGAGACCTATCCAAGTTATCTCTGAGAGAGTCAGAACTTGACAATGAATCATTTTGACCATTTTGACCACAGAATAGGAAATCATGAGACCACCACTCAAGAAAGGTTCAAATACAAGTATGCAGATTTTGGAGTGAGTTATGGGTGTCTCCAGGGAGCAGTGATTTGTCATCTGCTTCCCCCACTCCCTGCCATTTTAGTTGATAGAACCAAATTGAAGACACTAAAAAACCTTTAAGAGTCAGAATATATGGATTAACTTTCACTGCCAAACTCATGGAGACAGAGAGTCTTCATAATGTACACATAGTCTAAATTAGTAGAAGTTCTTGATGCTATCCAATGATTTAAGAGGACAACAATACCGATTAGATGGGATCCTAAATACTCACATCTCTAAAATGCCCCTGAGGTAGAAGTCACTTTAAAAAAATATGTATATTAGTCATCTGATAGTCTCAGTAGAGAAGCCTTAAGAAATTCTTTAAATTCCAAGAATTAGACTTCTCTTCTGAAGGGAACTTGAAATTGCATGACAGGGGGCCAACCACCGATATAATGTCTTTACATGCTTTACATTCTCTTCCCCAAAACCCAGCACAGAGTGGTATCTCTAATAGCAAAAGGCTATAATCCAAAGGAAAGTCACAAGTTCAGCTTCTTGCTTTTCAAGCCATTTTGGGTTAGTAAGAGGAACCAAACCATAAAGGGATTTCAGTTTTCTCTGTAAGTTGCAGTCACTGTGAATTCCCTCCTCTATGTCACAAAAGGGGTTATTAGAGACAGCCCTTTTCTGCCTTTCAAGTTAAAATGACTTCTCTTTAAAATAAATTAATTAAAATTCTGTCACCATATGCCTCTTAAGTTCCTTCCTCCTCCAAATACATTCTATACACAAACTCAAATGGATTGATATTTTATATCTAACTGAAAATAACTGTAAAAGAGTGCCATATCATGTCACAGTGGACGTACATCAAGAACGTATTTCAGTTTGAACTCTAGGGAAGAAAGATCTCAAATTATATGCATAAATATTCAATAAGCCTATGAGTCTTTCAATCTCAAGTTAACGTTCAGAGAGGGGGATAGATACCCGCAAAAATAAGAAAATGAAATTCTATGTTACTGTCAAAGCTACAGAATGCCTATTATTCTTTCTGCCTATGTATCTACACAATCTAGACATATAATTGAAAAAATAAAAAATACAATTCAACTATTTTACTCATATAATGTTGAGCAATTTCTAAGAAATTTCCCTCCATCAAAGACACAAAGTTTTCTAGTTACTTAAATATATGCAATATTATATAAATGTCCAGTATTAGAGAATTGTTTCTGTCATTAGAAATAAGATAATTTATTTTCCAAAACTATTTCTGGAGAAAATGATCTGTTTATCCCCAGTGATAATAGAAAAATGACTCATCGCCTGTTTGGAGAGAAATGGACATTTTTCTAACTTGTAGCTTGAAATATATATTTGATATACAAATTTGGAATAGCATTTATTTAATGCCTAGAAATATCCTCCAAAAAGGGATAAGAAAGGAACAGATTTTAGATAAATAGAACAGAAATCATCAGAACCTTCCATTCCAGACACTGCAGCCTAAAGGATAGCTTTGGTTTACAAAGTAACATTGAACTGATTTCTCTTTGGACTCTTGGAAAGAGAGAATAGTTAGATTTGGGCTTTATTGTCTCTGATCTTGAGCTGGACAGCAAAGCTGCTTGGTAAAGGCTCCAGAAAATACAGTAGCATCCTTTTGTGAAGGACCTAGAAAGGCCTCCAAGAGAATTTAAAAGAAAAACCACACTTTCCTAAGTCCAATATATATAACGTTCTATGTAAATTGACATCAAAACTCAGGTTAAAAGCCATAGTTTTAATAAAGAAAGTTTGGACTTTTATCTATTTCATAGAATAGCAATCCTACCCACATTTCTAGAATTTGCCTAATGAAATACAAAATGAATTCAGTCTAAAGAGAGAGTGGCCATGAAGATTATGTTATGTCAAGAGTAGACTGGTTACCCTTACAAAGCTTCATAAAAGGTTGATATTCAATCAACAAAAATCATGTCTTTGTTTACTCTTATTCTCATCAACATGAAATTTTTCCAAAGACTGAAATATTTGAAACTGCTTTGCAGACTTCATTAAAGATAAACTGTGGATCAAATTCTCTCCCTGAGAACACTTCTGCTTTACTTCAATAGCAGTCCTCTCAAAGTAAACGATACTCATAATGAATGATCCTGCGTCTAAGAAAATTAACCTATCCTTTCAGTATGTGGGATCGGTCCACTAAAAATTTTAGTCATGAGACAGTCTATGTTAGATGTCTGGTTGTCCTGTACTTATGAGCATAATGATAAAGAAGTTCAGAAAAGGATGTCAAGTTTAAAGTACCCCAAGGTATTTAAACAAAAGAATGTGTACAGGATATCATCATAGCTTAGACAATAGTAGATATATTTGAGTCAATTGTAAAAAAATATATATATGTTTTAAAGCGTTTGAGTAGTATCTGTGCCAGAATTGAATAGCAAATGGCAAAAGGTCAAATCCGTGCATCTAATGAGCCACTCAGGTTCTTAGTCACACACCAGTTATGAAACAGAAGAAACATTCCCTCTTCAAAAGGGACTGCTATGGTTATTAGTTTATAGGAAGAGCATCACGGAAGAGCTCATAGGGATTTAGATAGGCCACTATCAACAGAATGAAAAATAAAAGCAAAATAGTTTGTCATTTTACTTAAGAATTATTGTCTAGTTGTGATCAATTTTCATAGATGCAATCATGTCAAACAAAGGCCTTCCAGGATGGATTTACATTCCATGGTCAAGAATTGACAAAATGGAATATAAACCACAGACAGTTGGTTTGGTTTGGAGGATAGGGAGAAGGAGAGATGAGCAAAGAGGGGATACTATTGCTTAAAAAAAACCCAAAAACTTCTTCTGAAGTAAGTGTTTCCCTGTTAGATATTCTCATACCACTGACAGGGATTGTTATTATTATTATTATATTGTTTTGAAAAGGTATTTGGTCGAAAACCTTAATTCCTGAAAACTCTTTACCAAATCTATTGTTTGGGAAGTCATTTTGGCCTAATCATTGTTTAGGTATACTGGTGTTTTCCATCTAATTTCCTGGTGGATGGGGCTTCCATGAACCAGAGAATCCAGGACTGGGGAGCATGCCTTCTGTGCAAGAACAGAGAATTTCCATAGAGTGAAGAAAGTAGTGTCCAAAAGCCTTTACCGTACTGAAGAAAGACATTATACTACTCTATGTGTCAGAATAGGTAGAAAGATATCCAAGCTATATGCTTTTAATCATTTTAATTGGCAGAAGTCAAAATTCGAATAAAATAAGCCTTGAGAATACTGTTTATTCGACAGATTTAAGTGACCTTGAATGTTTTTAAACTCCAATTTATCATGAGCAAACCCATACCAGGTTCATATGCAATGCATTAATCATCAAACGTATAAAATAAACTACATAATAAAATTGAATTAAATCTCAATTTACCAAAACATTCACATGCTAACAACTACCAACTTTGTTCAGTCACGGTATAAAGACGAAATGAATGCACTAGAATCACTATGCCAAACATTATAATTGAAGTGAAAATGCTATTTTTGTAGTTCTTTTTAAAGAAAATAACAAGTTGTTTACTTTAATGCAGTGACATTTTATTTTGTGATTAATTTTAAAATAATATTGTAAAAACTACAAACTCATTTTAATTTGACAAGCATTTGGTAATTAATTTTCAAACAATGCTATGGGAACCCAGAAAGCACTCTTCCTTTGACATGTTTTTTATAATTTATTTTAAAACAATGCTGCACAAATCTGCGAAGGCATAATTCATTTGGGAGTTCATTAATTATGCAAATGAGTTGCAATTAACAAATCTGTTCCAAGGATGGCATTTGCATAATAATGAACTTCATGTTTGTGACATTATTTAATAAGATACCTTTGTGCGTTTTTAAATAAAACACTCCAGTGAGTGCTATATGATGAGATAGGGTTGAAAATGGACATTTAGTCAATGAGATTCAAAACTGTATCCAGAAAAATGCTGTTAAAATAAACAGAATTATATATAATTCAAATAATAAATATGGATATTCTTTTTAAAGCACAAAGGTTTTGATTAATCTCAGCTTCCCTAAATAGCATAAGACTTTAATTTATGTTTATAAAGACCCATATACAAATTAGGCTAAAGCAAGATAAAAGAAGCAAAGTTACAAACTTCAATTTAATATTTCAAGTGAAGGTAGGTCATACACTACACACATGAATCTCAAAATGCACACCTTTCAATAGGAAGAAAAATATAACATTGAGTCAAAAGACCCCTCCTTTCTCAGGCATTATGGCAGGATGACCATGAAACTCAGTTGAGATTCATTTAGTCAATCAATCATTTATTGAACATCTACAATGAGCCAACTTGTAATCAAGTTAGGGCAAAAAAAAAGAATAAGATGTATGTCTACCTTCAATGGCATGAAGTCTAATGAGGAACACAGACATAAACACTAAAACTCAGCGAAATTTATCTTGGAGAGGGAGAAATGCAAAGTGTTCAGAAGTACAGAGGATAAGAATAACCACCTCAGTTTGGTGGAATTCAGGAAGGTGTCAAAGATAAAAAGGGGCTGAGAAGTTCATCAGTGGGTAAGAAGATCAGAGTAGCTGAGAAAAAGGAAACCATATATACAGTCATGAAATAGTGAATGATGGAGACGTGTTTGAGAAAACAGTAAGAAGACCATTGTGACTTGAAGCAGAGGATATGGCTTCGGGGATAAATGCTTTTGGAGCAAAAATGTCAGGAGGCTTGGAGATCCAGTCTGAAATTTTAGAAAGATAATGAGAACAGTGTTATGGTAGATGGGTTTGGAAAGAACAAAACAATGGGTAATTTCCTCCGCAGATGGTCAGTAGCAGAGTGTCTTGAATGATTGGTGATGTATGTCTTGGGTATAGGGTGAGATTAAATGAGTTTATAAGCCAAGTATTAGCCATTCCAAATTCATGAGACTCTGTGATGACCATAAGATCTTATGATTCCATCAAATGTTTTTCTTAGCTATTTGTTCTTTACTTGGGCTTTTAGCCTCTCTAGTCACATTTCAGTTTGAAACCAAGGATCCTTTAGGAATTACTCTATGACCCCAACAGCACCAACTTTCTGTAGCAATAGAGGTCTTCCAAAACCCATGTTGTTTACCCTCCACTTAACTAAAGTCCACCCAGCCTTTAAAACTGTACTATCTTCATGGCTTGGAAATTTAAGTAAATAAGTAACAATGGATGAAACTGCAAAAGACAGTAGCGCAACCACCTGAGCAAACAGGTAATACCTTTAGAACTGCTTGGTATTCCTTGCTAAGTTTTGTTTCAGAACCTCATGTTAGAAAGAATGGTGGAAAGAAACAGAGGAAATGTTCATGATACCAAAATTTAATGGCCCTACTCCAACTCAGAGGCAGGTCTTGTTTTTATTTTGTTTATTTTGTTTTATTTAGTTTATTTTCTTTTGTTTGTATTTAGTATGGAGATACTCACTTTCTTCCACTTGAATTTTTTTTTTAAAGATTTTATTTTTTCCTTTTTCTCCCCAAAGCCCCCCAGTACATAGTTGTAAAATTCTTCATTGTGGGTCCTTCTAGTTGTGGCATGTGGGATGCTGCCTCAGCGTGGTTTGATGAGCAGTGCCATGTCCGCACCCAGGATTCGAACCAATGAAACACTGGGCCGCCTGCAGCGGAGCATGCGAACTTAACCGCCCGGCCATGGGGCCAGCCCCTCCATTTGAATTTTTTAATAAGCTTTTTTTTCTTCTGTGATATGCTCCTGCTGACAGTCAGCAAGTCTTGTCACCTTTCCCACAAAAGCAAAAATAGGGAGGTGGACATTAATTTCTTCTTGGCCATCCAGTATCCATTCTCCATCCTTTACATTCTTTTCTTTGTGGAATTGTCTTTTCCCCGTGGCACGCAGTTCTAGTGGGATGGTAAAGCTAGGTGCTTTCCATTCTATTCCTTTCACTAGATTCCATTAGGCTCTGAACTAAATTCACTCAATAAAACTCATTCTCCCTGGACTTTGAATATCAGTCAGAGTGTGGCAAAGGCAGAAGAAATGGTGGCAGCTGGACAAGGGACCTGCTTGTTCCAAACTGGTTGACTGGTTACCTCTCAATTCCCATGAGAAACCCTATATCCTTTAAAAAAATTCCCTTTTTGCTGTCATTACTGAAGAAAGCTAACTGAAGCAATATAGAACCACAAAATAGTAATGTAACCCTCCATCCCAAAATCAGTTTTCTCTTGGGTCAGAAGTAACCAGAATTTCTACAACGATATAAGAAAACAATCTCAGAAATGCTACTTTGAACAAATAAACTATAAACAAAGGGCTCCAAGTAAATTCTCTATACTGTCAATGGTAATTTCTAATAATGACATTGATCCCTGGTAACTGGAAGCAGAGGTTGAAAGTCTTTTAGAAGTTTACAGAAATACAGAGAATTCAACTCTGCTCCATCCATCTTCATACCATCTTCCAAACCTAGCTTTAATCCTTGCCTTCAAGAGGAACAGACAAACAGGATTATATTGTGGCATCTCAAAAGTAGGAATAGGTAACTTGGCCAGATACTAATGATCCTAATGTTCAAAACAGACATACCCCATATCAGCGACAAGACCTTGAACATCAAGGCCGTTATACATGCCCAGGACAACTAGATAGCTAAAAATGACCTTCAGCTGTCTCTAAAATGCACCAAACTTATAAATATAAAAAGAATAAAAACAATCTTTTAAAATTATAGCAGTGTAACATTTGCATTGGCTATAGCCATTAAAGTATCAATTATGTTTGTTTATATTTGATCCTGGCAGGAATTATATGGTTTTATATACAATAGATTTCAGAATGAAAACTTCCATCAAGCACCTGGATATTTTGAAATATTTGGGTACTGGACAACGTGATGAAATATCATACAGAGAACTGTTGAAAGAGAAAAATGAAAACATAGTTGAGCAAAGAAAAATATTATGAGGGCAAATACTGTCCTCATACAGTTTATATGAAATGGTATATGTAGAAGGAGGAAGGAAACACCTGACAACCCATATATTTGTCTCATGATGCCAGACAAGCTGTAGTCAGGCTTTAAGTTTCTTTTTTCTCTATTTGTTTCCCAACTCCTCATAAAGCATTCCCCAGACTCTCAGGATGTTGTCAGGGCTGTTCCCTCCACATGCCCACAAACAATGAGGCAGTGACCTTCCTTTTCTCAGGCAAGGATATCAGCCAGAATCTATTCTGAAGGACTTCCTTCTCATGTCCCTTCTCCCTTTTGAAATTCAGTTGCCAGAAATGGTTAGTCTCTTGGAGTTAAACCAGGCTGCTGTCAACAGGCATTTTTAAGTTGATATCTGAGAGCTTCACGGAATATAAGCATTTTTTTCTGGCTTGACTTTATCTGCATATGAGGCCAAAGGAGGTTTTACACTTGACTGTTACTAGCTGCAAGTTGATTAAAAAAAAAATGTTGACTAACGTGCCGTGCCTGATTATTTACATCAGCAATTCTCATCCGTGACTGGGGCCTCTGAGATTAGCAGATCTTTTTTCTTATTTTTTTTTCTGTGTGTAGCCTATAATATTCTGACTGACACGAAGGACTTATCCAATTTATGGTCTATTATTCTATGTATATTTTGATGGTGTTCCATGCCAAATAAATAGCAGCAACAACAACAAAAAGCAAAACAACAATGGAGAAGAGACCATCATTTTCCATAGCATTCTTAATTCTTTTATCTTAAACAAAATAATAAGAGCATGCCCTCTTACACTTTACAGTTGGAAGACAAAATAGCTCTGAAGAGATGTGGTGTTTCAGGGATCTTAGTACAGCTTTCCAGGGTTGCTTTAGCATCAGTATGTGTTAATAACTGCCTTACTCAAGAAGATCCTGAATAGAATTCTGGGAAACAAATGCTTAGTTATTGGTTGCTTTTCCCCAGTGATGTGCCACTTTATCTGTCACTGAGCACCGCCCAGTTGGCCTACAGTCCCCGAGTCCACTCCAGTTAAGGCTCACAATACTGAGTCTGAGGAGCCATTTTGCTCCTAAACTGGAAGTCCCCAAGGGCTCTGTGATTAAATCTGTGAAGACAGGACTAGGAATCAATACATACACATTCTAGTCTTTGGAGTTTCCACCTTATATCAAAGGAGTATCAATGGTAAAGGAATAAAAGATGAAAATATACTATTGTTAGGAGAGAAAAGTGCTCGAGAGATGGCTAGTTCCTTCACTGGGAGGCAGTATAACTTTGTGATTAAGACCACAGATTTTGGTCCAGGGTTCAGTGCCCAACTTTACCACTTACAAGTGGCTTCCTAACTTCATCAGTGTCCTTATTCATGAAACAGAGATAATAATATCACCTACTCTTCGGGGTTGTTTTGACAATACATATAGTACCTACACTTTATATATATAAAATTATATATTTATGTATAATTAACCTAAAAGCCCATAAAAGGCTATGTGTGTGTATGTGCATGTAAAGCCTAAAAAGAACTTTGAACAGTGACTCACATTGTTTTTTTTAAATGGTAATAATATCATTATTATCATTATGTCCTGTCACTTGTAATCCTACACAAGATGAGAAACTGAAGATCATACAACACTTCCCAATAGCAGCAGAACTGAAATAAAATTTTTCCTCTAATCACCTTGAATTAGACCCAGGTAATGGAAAACCCGTAATAATAGTGACTTCAAAAAGATAAAAGTTAAATAGAAGAAATCTGGAGTGAGTCAGTCCAGGCTGGTGTGACAGCAACACAGTCCTCAGGAATCCATGATCCTTTTATTTTCTGGCTCCCATTCCATCCTCAAGTTTTCCTCATGATTCCAGATGGCCACCAGAGCTCCATTCATCACATCTTTCATCACATTCATCACATCACATCATTATTCACATTCATCACATCCGTGACATCGCATTCAGTCCAAACATCAGGAAGAAAAAATAAAAAGTTAAATCTCTCTGCTGAATCAGCTCCCTTTCAAGCAGCCTCCTCAGAAGACTGTTTCATCTCATGGGCCATAACTTAGTCATTTGGCCACACCTAACTGTAAGAAGAAAAATGTAATCTTTAGGTTGTTTGCATTTCTAATCCAAATAAAAATTTATTCCTGAGGAAGAAGGAGAGAATGGATATTGGATGGCATCTAGCAGTCTCTGGTCCTTCTTCTTTCTTAGTGGGGAGGGGAAGAAGTTATATCTGAGCATAGAGGCATAATCTTGAGCTACTAAAGAGCTGATCCTAGGCCCAAATGTGGGTCTCAGTCTTCCTCTACATGCCAACCACTTTTACCGACTTCATCCAGGAATAAAAGGGTTATAGAGGCATATCTATAATATAAAGCAGAGAACCAGGAGATTGTACACGTTATAAATCAATGACTCCTTTGTACTCTGTAGCCATTTCATGACGGGTTGTCTCTATATTGCTCAGAGCATTTGGCCTTGTTGACCTCTGGCAAGTTATAAATTAGTCCATTCATTCTAAAGAGAAAAAGTGATATCCACTCTAATGTAGTATATTCTATAAAATTTTTATTTGAAATGTAATAAGTTTTCAAAAGAATGTGTTTACTCATACAACTATGTTGTTGGTTTGTTGAAAGTATCCATGGACTTAAGAATGCATGTTAATTGATGTAGTTGCAAAATACCACCCATAATCACTTTTTCCTAAATATTCATGAGTGCTGAAAATTGAGCTTAATTCTTCTTTGCTAAATAAACATAACCAAAATGTTCCTTCATTTAGATTCACATTTACAATCTGAAAAGAGAGATTTCAGTTCTAGTTTTTTTCCTAAAGGATGTTTGAGATCAGGAAGAAGTAGTAAATATTTTTTTAATTTAGTTATCAAGAAGAACTTTTAACTTTTGATTATTTTTATTTGGCCTATGTGAATAGCTACAAACTATCTTTTGAGGAAGAAGTGATTTAATTTTTGAAATTTATTACTTTGGAAGGTCTCAAATTAACAATTATTCAAGGATTCTGAATTAATAAATGAGATATGTTGGGAAAGTGATTTATAAGATGAAGAACAGTATACATATGCTTAGCTACTTCTGGTTATAATAATGTTGGCTAGCATTATATTCATTTCCTAGCAACAAAACCAGAACTGAAACTGTGAACCTGAATGAAATGAAAAAAATAAAGCAGGCTATTAGGCTATTTCTCCAAAGAACGTGGAGGAATAATTTTGATTATTTGCATCTGAAGATCCAAAAGATGGGGAAGGGAAACATCGTCTCCCCAGAATGCAAATCAGCTTAAGAGGCGAACATGAACAAAAGGGCAATTGACATCGAAGAAAACCTGACAAAGTATGAAGAGATCGCGAGTTCAGAAGTCAAAGGCCTTCACCGAAGACAGGGTTCCTTTGCTTCCTGAGGCACCGCCGCCCTGTGTTTCCCAACAAAAGGCTGTTCTTAGACTGGATCACCACTTTCACTTCATGACTCCGCTTCCTTCCCCTGAAACTTGGTCTGACCTCCCTTTCAAGAGGGAAAACATGTAGCTCCCCAGAATCTCTCCCTATCTAGGTCTACAGACTAGAAATTCACCAGAAAATTTCTTTTGACTTAGAGTTCACATATTCTGGAAAATTCCACTGTATGCTAAGAGAACCATTTGACGTCTCAAAAGTCAGTGAAGGGTGATACTGTCAGATGCTTGGAGACAGGTGGAATATTTTCTGGGTTCTGGAACACCTAATTCTTTACTCTTTATAAAATCCACGTAATCAATAAAAAGTCAATGGAAACTGACAAAGAAGAGCTTGATATTTTGAATACTACTAATTTAGGGCCCTTCAGATGTTGAATGGGCCAAAATGAAACTTTCCTAATGAGGAAAGCCATATCCTTCACATAACAAAGACTGTTTCCAAAAGCCAGAGGACCAGCACTATTAAACAGACCCTCTAGGACAGCTGTACGTGTTCAACAGTTTAACAATTAGACATTCCACACTGCTGCCATCTGATATGAAGTGCCCAGACAAGGTTTCTGAGGCAGTGAGACAAGGGTAGGATAATACAATGAGACAAAAAATTAGTGTGAATGGAATGAATCATACTGAATGGAATTTAGATTTTGCACTTGCTTTACCAAAGATTTATGCACAAGAAAATCCCAAACCTAACTAAAGTAAGGCCTGGAATGTTGGAAAGCTTTCAGAGATGGGAACGAGGCTGAGGCTGCCAAATGGGTCATTGTTTCTAAAAATGATGTGTCCCAAGATGACAGCAAACTTGTTTTTCAGACAACTGACATTCATTTATGTGATTGTTCCGGTACTTCCTTCTTTCTTGGTTTGTCTGGAGTATGTTCTGTTCTGACAAGGCTGGAGAGGAATCCACACATGTTGCTGAATTGAAGACTATGACTATTTAGCGGGTTTTGTATTTTATGAATATCATTTTCATTTGGTAAATGTTTCTGTAATATTTCGGGAAGGAAGAAGAAATAGGTCAGGTTGAGTATTTCATTCTATAGTCAGTTCAGAAACCTCAGAACTCAGAAGCTGTAAATAGCTTCCTGTTAATGAGCTCTTTTTATTTAACTTCAAAGGACTAATTTACTATTTGTATATTTTAATTATTTTTCCTCCTAATTATTCCTTAAAGGGAAGACTTTCCAATTGTGTTTGCCTTTGATAAGCATCTGTTAGATTTTGTTTTGTTCTCATTTGATTTGTTGGCTTTATCTGCGGTAGTTGGAAATGGTTTGGTGTAGAGCTACTCATTATTTTCCAAAGATTGATTTCCAGAAAATTTACATGTTGTCTTCCCCAATGTCCTTGGAGTCCCCTCACTCCTACACTTACCCCAGCCAGATGCTTTCTGTGTTCCTGTCCTAATTAAAGGCTTCACCATTTACACAAAGCTAAGAATCTTCCTCTATCATATCTATTTTACTCCCATATGCAATCCATCACACGATCTTGACAGTTCTGCGGCAGAGATGTCTTCAAAATCTGTTGCTTCTTCTCCTTTCTCATTGTCTCTCTATGAGGCGATTGAAATAACTTTCTCACCAGCTTTCCTATCATAATTCTACACTTCCTATCTCCACCCCCCGGCCCTCCACTACTATTGGCCAACATAGGCAACAACTACAGAGTTGTTTCTCTGGTTAAAGGCTTCCATTCATCCCTAGTTGCCTGTAGGGTAAACTCTGCAGTCACTAACATGGCACCAAGGCCACTTCTTATCCTTCCTCAACTCCTCTTTCTGGCTTATCTCCTGACACATTCTCCCATGCCCCCTGCTTTTAGCCACTGACCACCTCCTCCATATCTTACGCCGCTATATCTCTACACAAGCAGACCTGGAGCCTTGAAAGCCTTTCCTCACTCTCACTGCCAGGCCATTTTTTACCAAGACCCAGCCCAAATGTCTTTACCACAACACCTTTCCCTGCAATACCAGATAGAGCATGCTGCTCCTTGAAGTCCTAACCTATATTATAGCATGTGCCATGTTTTGTGGGAATCATCTTTTTCCATGGCTGCCTCTGAACATTCTGTGAGCTCTATGATACCAAAAACTGTGTTTTATTCATCTTCTTATCCCCTTTTTCAAGCACAGGACCTGGCACAAAGCGAGAGCTCAGGAAGAGTTTGTTTACCAAGTGATTCTATAAGGCAGGAATTTCAAATTGCCATAAGCTTTAAGAAGAGCAAGTCTTCTATTAGCGTTCTCCAAGAAAATCCTGTGCGCAGACAATAATTTTTAGCGGCAAGAAAGTTCTGCATAAAATCAACAAATGGCATTATAATAGCAAGATCATAAATGGGAATGTGCCTTGCTAACATCCATCCATCCCTCCACCCACCCAGCCAATCATCCAGCAAATATTTTTGAGCATCCACTCAGTTCCCGGCACTATGCAACATGCATCAGCTCTAACAGCTGTGGGGAAAAGCTGAGTTGCCTTTACAGGCATACTTGGAAATTCAACTAATTCTACCAGCAATCTTCTCTGGGAAAATGAGCAATAGATTACATACGTTTACATAGATACAGAGCGATATTCAAAATGTTTTAACCACCAGCAGGGCACAGACACTGACCAGTCAGATACATTTATTTTACCCTGAAGCCCTTACCCATAGAACAAGTGTACAGGAATGACGTGGAAAAAGGTAGGAGAAGGTAGAATAAGATGATCTAGCAGCAAGCCTAGGACCTAGGATGCAGCTTTGAAGAGAGGTTTCAAGTCTCTCCATGTTTATTTCTTCCCAACTGCACAGAGAGAAAAATCAGTGATGAATTAGAGATTTAAGCATCTTATTTTTTATTGTTTAAGTAGGCACACACCACTGGTTCCCATTTTCCAGGGACTGTCAGTCTCTGTGTTGAGAAACATGGTATTACTTTAAAAAAAAGAAAAGAAAAGAAAAGAAAAAGCGGCTTTTTGTGAAAAGTAGGGCAATGGTCAACCAAGAGAGACGATAAACCCAACCGTTACCGGCAGAGCTGGTAATGATCAGTCAGGTGCATGCTATTTCACAGCTGATACCTCTTCCAACCAAAAAAAGAAAAAGGAAAAAAATGATACTAATTGCAAAAGTTTCACAGATGTCTGCAGCAGTTGACCAGAGATCCTGGGTTATTGCTTGTCAGACTATTAATGGATTTGGCTAACCATGACAGTCATTACTTTTCCCCCTCCTGTGAGCTACTTTCTGTGTAATTTATGCATAGGTTTTGCCAAGATTTGACAACTTTCAGGATATTAACATAAAATTAGACTGCAGAGCTGAACAATGGGTGGCTTTAAAATTAGCTGTGGTGAAAACCAATCAAACAGAATTGGCTTTTCCTTTGCATTGCTCCAAAGTTTATTATCGTTGTCTTCCTTTCCACATATAAGAGTTCATGGTGGCAGTTCTGCACAGATTAGAGGCAGGAGGAAGGGCTGAGAGAGGCATGATGTCCTGTGAGAAGGGGTTCGTTGTAACCCAGGCAAGCTTCCGCCAGGTGGAATGCCTGACAACGGCTTGAACGAACTTGTGCAGCCACCCTTCCTGAAATTTACCAGAGCACACCTACATTTTGAAGCTCATCTGAGAGGAGAACTTTTCCTTTGCCATCTCTCAGTTCCACACAGCTTCCTCCATGAATGCCATTACAGAATGAGATGTGCGTGTTAATAAGCCAGGACATCTGGTAACCAGCTTTTTTCTGATTCATTAACCGACTCTGCTTCTGTGGCCAGGGGGGATGAGAGGAGAAACTGGATGGTTTTGCTTTTAGCAAATGGGCGCTTGATGTATGCTTTGCTTCTTTGCTTTCACCTCGACTTTTAAACTTTACCCCAAGGTTAGCATTTAAATGCAAGCAACCTTTGGTAAGCAATGTTTGGCCCATATAGAAAACACATAGTACTTAAATCATTCTATATAGTCTGAGAATGCAGGAAAGAGGAGAGGAATCTTAGAAATCTGATAGCCTAAATTCTATTTTAAAGCAGAAGAAAAGGAAAGTGAAGACCTCACTTAGGATCACACAGATAGAATTGTGGCAAAGCCTGGCCCAGACTCCGGGTCTCCTGACTTTGAAGCTAGTCTTCCTACCTCAACACGCTGTTTTCACTAATTTTTGTTTTTTCATTTGCCTTACTGTTGTTTTTTAGGTCAGCAAACACTGTGTGCTAGATTTTTCTTTTTTGACCTCCTGTTCATATGCTAACTTTAGAACCTTTAAGCACACTACAAATGCTGAATCAGTCCCCCTGCCTCCTCTAATAATAAGTGATTAGGGATCCATTCAAGCATTTATAAAAGGTACTTAGGGATAGTTAATTTAAACTTTTTGAAGAATGGACAACTTCCATCCAGGCTGTCAACTACCCTAGGGAATAGAATTAACTATCTAAAATACAATGAGAAAACTCAAATGGAAAATAGAGCGAGGTTATGAAAACCTCCCAACAATCAAGATGTTTAAAATAAAAAAAGACTATTATCTCACCAGAAAGTATTTTTTAAAAACTTTCTTATTGAAGTAAATCAGGTCCAAATGCTCAAGAGGATGACTGAGTGAAAGAAGCCTGACTTGATGGTACGTGTTGAGAGATGAAATGGACAATGAAGTTTCCATATGTTGTTTTTATGCAGTAATTAGAAACTGTCACACACCGTTTCATTTTTTCATTTCCTTGGGCTTATTTGCATGTGGGAACTTCCTTTGGAGCAGAATGGAGAGCATCAAACTGGCACCCACTTGAAATGAGGAGCAGTGGCTCGTGGGCGTCCTCCCCACCTCAGAGGCAGGAAGGAAGCCAGAGCAGGTAGCGCTGAGGCGCAGAGGACAGCTAAGCAGTGCGCGGTGCAGCTGCCCTGGACGCTGTTCACATGGCGCCTCATCTTGCCTGAGTTGCAATGCCGACCAAGACCTCCCACTGGTCATTATGGGGCTCTTTGGCTCCCCGAAACTGATCTCTCTTTTAAAGCACTTTCCTTCCATCCCAATTATCTTTCCTTTTCTATTTGCCTGGGCAGGCTTGAAGGCATGTACCCCATCTTCCCTTTTGCCAGGAACAAAATGGTTCCCATGGGACCTTAGCAAATCTAAATAAATAAATTTTTCATGTCTAGGTCCTTATGTTTCCCATCTTTTTTCAAACTCTTCAGCACCATGAAAAAAACCCCACAACACAGTAGAATAGACCAAGCAGTTTCCATTTAATCAGGATTGTGACTAGGACATATTAACTCCAAAAGTCTTTCAAATGTCGATCATCTTCTAAAAGTCTGCTGCTTTCTATTACTAAGCTATTACTAGTGAACTGAGAAATCCCAGGAAGCTGGAGGTAAAAGAAACTCCATTTGTGTTAGATGGACTATCTATCTGGACAGCTATTCAACTGAATACTTGAATGACCTGGATCCACGGGAAGAATCGAATTACTTAGGCATGACTTGACTTATGACACAGCAAAAGAACTTCCAGAAATCATATTTTTGGCAGAAAGAATTTTCTTGAGTTTAAAATACCATCTTAATTAAATTCTTTAAATAAATTATTCATTTAAAAATAAATACGAAGAAAAGATGAAAATGAAACTAATGAATCCCACCTCCAGAGGCAAGCATTTTTACTATCTTGTTATTTGTCCTTTGATATTTTTGAGTATGATTATAGGCATATTTACATATAAATTTTTCACAAATGCTGAGTAATAATGAAGCTAGTGTTCTATAATACTTTTTTGGCATAAAAGACATCAAGAAATTTTTTTCATGACAAGTATTTCCACTACATCATTTTAATGGCTGTATAGTGTTCCAGAATATAGGTATGCCATATTTTATTTAGGAAATCTAATTTTTTTTTTAGACACCTAAATTGTTCTAAATTTTTTTCTACTGTAGTCAATGTGATGATCATTGTTGGAGACCTGTCTTTGGCATGGCTTTATTTCCTTAGGATATATTTTCAGAAGTGGAAGTGCTTTAGTGAAGCCATGCCCATTTTTAAGGCTTTTGATACATATTGCCAATTGCCTTCCAGAAAAGTTGTATCAATTTAGAATCCCACCAGCAGAGGCACTTGCTTCCTCACTCCCCTGCCAACACTCAGCATTATGGTTCTTTTTAATCTTTGTTAATCTGGAGAGTGAAAAATGGTGTCTCTTTGTTGTTTTAATTCATTCATTCTTGAAACTAGCATTTCTGAAAGGAGACTGGCACTTGATTGCATATTCAGTAGTTATACCTAGAATTCATTATTACGTATATTTTATAGGGTTGTCATGGTTTTACAGCAGGTAAAAATAATCTGTTTAGATCACAAGGCTGTTTGATTTCCTTGGAAAATACTGATTTGTGCTTATTTATCTAAGTAAGCATGGAGACTATCTTCTTCCTTGTATCTGGGAAAATACAAAAGACAATGAAATTTTAAAACCACGCTTGGCTTGGTGCTGAAGGAAAAAAGCGAGATGGTTGGAAGATAACAATGTTATTGGTCAGCCCAGTGGACGGCCTCTATTGGCTACAGCACAAATGCTGGAGGTGACTGTGTTGGTATCTGTAACATGTTGATGTGTGAAGTGAAAAAATGAATCCTATTCCTCAGGAGAGTCCTGCATATGTCAAGTATATTGTCTCATTAAGCCAATCCATTTATCAACCCACTGAATGCCAATTAAATCGCACAGGATGGGGCAGGTATACGGTGGGCTGTTGGTGCCAAACTTTATTACAGCTGAGCTTTTCTGGCGCAGTATGTTCCACCCAGCAAAATGGCAGGCATATCAAAGCCAAATTAAATGTTCTTGAAATAATGCCTTTAAAGAGGACGAAATGCCACAGCCTGGCAGAAGAGAATGTGAAATGTAATGTCAGTTCTTAGTGTACTTTTAGTTCCAATGAAGATGTCAAGGCTCAGATCCAGCCAGTGCCAAATGTCTTCACAGCGTGCAAATTAGATCAGTGTAATTTCATCAGGAGAATGATCAGACTCTGCTGTAGTTATGGCTGAATTCACTGCTTCTGCGAGGGCTGGGCTGAGGACTGTGGGGCCCAGCTGAGCTCGCACTGCCATCCTCAGAAAGAGAGAGAACCTGATTTAATGTATTATTCTCTTGATGCCACTGTTGAAAGCCAGTCTCACCTCTCAGAGATATTACTAAATGAACATCCAACATAGATTACAATGATTTTGTTTGGAATTTTTAAAAAATCTATTTAGTGAAAATTAAACCCCAGGTAAGGGGAATATTCTAAGCCAGCTGCCAGGAGGGTATTACAAGCAGAAGAGTTTTATGTTTGTGATTAAACATGAAATTTGTATGAAAACATATAGATATTGGTATTAAATATTAAAGTATTAAAATTCCAGGTATGCTTGGAAATATATATATTGATATAATAATACATTATATACATTGTATAATGATAAATATTCTTAAAAGCACTGTCAATAAATAAATTGCTAATAAAAAATAAAGAATATTGAAAATCTCTAACTAGAAACAGAAACCCAATAAGAATCCTGTGACTAATTTTCAGCTGTAAGTGTAGGAGAAATGGGACAGGGTATATATCTTGGGAAGGAAATTATAAGTGATCCAACATTTGGAATAAAATGGAAAAAACTAATTTTATAATAAGTGGTCATTTATCACCATGAAATTGTTGCCTATTTTGAAATTGTTTCTTAAGGCAGTTACATATACTCCTGAAATGTTATTTTAGTTTAAAAAGGATTTTTTTTTCCATTTTACAAATAGTTTTCCACCAAAGCAACAGGATCAGGACTCCTCTTTGAATTTGTTGCTCGATCCTCAGGAAAGACAAAGCAAAAATCCCAACGCTTGGGTGGCATTCTCAAGAGCAGCTGGAGCACTTTCAATGTTTCATGTTTACAGAAGTTGTGGTTGGTTTTCAGCCTTTTCAAACCATATGCGTTCTGCTAATATTATAATAAAGCACATTTTTTAGTCCCTATTTAGATAATATTTTAAAATGTTTATTGTATGATCTTCATAAAATATATCAAAAATGCAAACTAGTGTAGAGGAAAATAAAAATTACCCATAATCCACCATCCAGACATAACAACTGCTAATACTTTTATATGTTTTTTTCTAGTCTTGAGTGAGTACATACCTGATTTTTTTTCAAATTTGGGTCCTATTGTTTATACTTTATTTTTTCTCCTGCCTTTAATATATTACTAACATTTTTCTATGCCATTAAACAGCCTTAAAAATGATTTTAGTGCTGCAGGATACCCTATTGTGTGTAACATCCCCTATTATTGGACATTCAGCTATTTACCTTCACAATGAACATTCTTACAACTAAATCGGTGTCCATTTCTAATCAATTTCTTTGGCTGGCTTCCTGACAAATGGGATTAATAAGTTAAAGGTTATTCAAGGTTCTTGTTACTACCATGGTACTTTTCAGAATCTACCTATAAATCTACAACTTACAGCCCCAAGAAAAACAATACCTTTACAAAATCAGATCCATAAAACAATTCACTCTTATGTTCCAATAGCCATATTGTGACTTCTAAACTTCATAGAAATGTGATGAAGAATAGTTCAAAACACTCTAAAACTATGCGAAATCTGAGACTAGGACTCCGGCTGCCTTCCTTCTGTTGTGTTATTCACTACTGAAGGATGTGCTGTGTACTCTCAGTTACTGGAAAATAATTAAATTGATTGATGTGATTAACTTAGAGCATGCTTAAAGTCAATGAAAAATTATTATCCCAAGACTTGGAACTATTTTGACATTCTCCCAGTATATTTAATTGGTATAGACAAACCAATAATTTACTAAAAGCTGGTGTTACTTTGAATTACTTTTCATTCCTGTATTTCTCTTCAGAATCATTTAGACTTTCAACTGTGGAACTTTCTTTCATTTCCTATTTTAGCAACAGGCACAGGACCCAAAGCTATCTCTGGGGCTTGCCAAGAGCCAGATGCCAAGCGTTGGAACATTCTAGTGCAACATCTGGCCTTTTGGTGAGCTCCACAGGCAGTTGTGCACTCAGCTCGGAACTGCCTCTGGGGATGTCACATGGTCAAACAATCTACTGATATTTGGCCTGGGTGTTCTTTGAGGAATCATTTGTCTTTCTGCTCACTTCGACTATGTAGCAGATAACATTAGAGCTATTAATTATGTGGAAAAATAAAGTTTTCTACACAAAATACTTTGTTTTAAAATCTTACTTCTTTACTTTAATTGGTAGTGTTGCTTTCCAGCCTAGTTTCCAACTGTTTGTGAATTTTGCGGGGGGTTCAAGAGAGATACTGACTATTTCAGTTCTGGATAAATTTCTGAACAACTGCACCAAATTCATGAAAAGTGGCCATATTTACATTCAGGAGGGGCTTAAATTATTGACGATAATTGAAAAAAAATTAATTCCTTAAAGATACTGCCCTCAAAATAACTTTCCCAGTTTATTGTGTTAAGAATATTTCCTAAGTATAGAGAATGCTGTGACCCACTATGGTAATTGGTTTCCTTGTCATTAGACAGCTAAATATCTGTTTTAATGTCCTTTTCAATCAAGAGATTAAAATTCATGTTCAAACAATACCAGTGATTTATTTAAAGTTATTATCAATTTAGCATGAAGACTAATCCCAACTGTTTCCCTTTTTGAGTATGCAAGATTAATCAGACACAAGAAAAAATGCAATTAAATTAACATATTGCCTCCAACAATTTTCTGTTTTTCAAGGGAAAAGACAAAAATGTATTTATGAATATATTGCCTAGTATGTGGAAAATAAGATCTAATACCATGTGACAGCACATGGACTTCTTCAGATAAATCTTTATCCTATTATTTTTAGAAATTGCTAGATTTTGACTTCTTAATAAACTATGTTTCTCATGATATTACTATGAGGTTCATTTTCACTAATAACAGAGTATTCAAATTTTCACACTTCCTTAAAAGTGTATTTTCCATAAAAGTTCAAAAGCAGAAATTTGTTTCCATTTATTTTGAGTGTTTGATATTTTTTAGTATTTTTTTAAAGAAAAAATTATTTATATAATCTTTGAATCAAAGTACTAAATGAGTGATTAGTATTTTCTACCATAGATTAAAATTGTGTACTCGTAATGTCTATGTCTGCAATGAAATCAGAGGAACTTCCTGTTACATATCAATTGAATATTTATCCACCTTCTAAAAGAAGTAGGAAAAATCTCTGCTACAGAGACCATTTAAATGTGGTCATCCTAAGATATCCAAATGATTAAGATTGAGCATCAATATGATAGAATGTGGATAGACGGTTCCTCAGTAAACCCAGTGCAATGGGAATTGTTGATTGGGTAGTAAAACTGTAGCAAATGGTCAGGTGAAGGCATTCAGGTTTTGATATTTCTGCTTTATCCTAAAGGGATAATTTCTTTTTAAATTGAGGACTTTGGAAACAACCAAATTAGTTAAACTGACATGGGATAATATATCCTGTTTTATAAAACTATCAACTTGAACAAAACTATAACAAATTACCATATGAATCAGACAACTAGGAGAGAGGTCTTTTGGTATGCACTTGGCACCAGGCTCAGATTCAATAATGATATGGAAACTACTGAACCACATTTAACTTTGCTCCTTTCTCTTCAAGACTATCTTTTATTTCAATTCTTAAATACGCACTTTTTCAATCGCTTCTTATCCATGTGGACAAGGTCTCAAATCTCCCAGCCAAGGCACCTTCCCCTTAGATAGAGGATCTAAGACACAGTGATATCACTGGTCACAACTTTCTCTGTTACAAACTTCATTGATCAATGTGCCATCAGGGCTAGATTAGCCTTGCTTGACTTGTCCTTTCTGACTTTTATTCTGACGGTCACTCCGGTCTCTGTGTAGTCTAAAAAAACTGGGAAAAACTTCTATTCTGTCCCTTTAGAAAACAAAAACCTTGGACTAGAAATTAGCAACCCAAATGTGAGCAAGACAATAATCCGTTCCTGCTTTGGCTCTGTTACAGATGATCTCTCAGGCACATATTTTCCTCCTACTCAAGAGCAGTGGTGGCACCAGCATAGCAGTCTCCAGCCAATACCATAGACTAAAGTAATAAGCCATGACATGGGTGTGAATGGGAGGTGGGAGCATGGAGGCAGAAACATGGGCAGGATTCACCTAACTGGAAGGGTGGCTCCATTCTGAGAGAGCGAGAATGATAAAGTTGCAAGCTTAACATAGGGCAAGAATATTCAGGCCTTGAAATTGTGTCACTAGGATTGGGATTAAGAAGCAGTTTTAACTTTTTGTACAGAGAAGTGACATTCATGCAACTAATTTTCTCACATTATACTGTCTAAAATGCCAAATTTTCAACAAAAATTTATGAGACATGCAAAGAAATTTGGCCCATAACATGAAAAAAAACAATGGAAGCTCAAATATTGGATTGATTACACAAAGACTTCAAATCACCTGTTGAAAATATGCTCAACTAAAAGAAACCATGTTTAAAGAACTAAAGTAAAGCATGAGAGTGATGTCTCGTTTTGAAGGATAGTTTTACTGGATATAGGATTATTAGCTGTCTCTCTCTCTCTTTCAGCATTTTGAATATGTCACCCATCTGCTTTCTGGCTCTCATGGTTTCTGGTGAGAAATCTCCTGTTAATCATATTGAGATTTCCTTGTGTAAGATGAGTTGCATCTGTCTTGCTGCCTTAAAGAATCCCTCTTTGTCTTTCAAAAATTTGACATGTTGAGGTGTAGATGTCCTTAATTTTATCCTACTTGGTGTTTGTTGAGCTCCTTGGATATACAGACTAACGTTTTCTATTAGATTTGGGTAGATTTCAGTCATTATTTCTCCAAATTATTCTGCCTCCTCTCACTCCTCTCCTGCTGGGTCTTCATTTAGGCATAAGTTGATAACTTGATAATATTCCACGGGTTTCTATGATTATGTTCATTTTTATTCTTTCTTTTTCTGTTCTTCAGACTAGACAATCTAATTGGTTTATCTTCAAATTCACTGATTCTTCTGCTGTTCAAATCTGCTATCTGACTGTTCAAATCTATTATTGAGGACTTCTAGTGAATTTTTCATTTCAGTTATTGTCCTTTTTGATGTCAGAATAGATATTATTTTAAAAATAATTTTTATCTCTGTATTGGTATTCTCTACTTGGAGAAAAGGTGTAGAAAATATGAAAATATTTTATAACAAGTAGAGAGATTAAATTAGTAATCAAAAACATCTCACAAAGAAAAGTCAAGGACAAAATTATTTCACTGGTGAAAGCTATCAAACAATTAAAGAAGAATTAACACCAAGCCATTGCAAACTCTTCCAAAAAAATAATAAAGAGGATGAAATAGTACATTGAAACTCATTTTTTGAAACCAGTATTTCCATGATACCCAAACCAGACAAAGACAACACAAGAAAAGACAACTACAACCAATATCCTTATGAATATAAACCAAAAAAATCGTTAACAAAATACTATCAAACTGAATCTGGCAACATCGGAAAAGTATTAAATACCACGTCCAAGTGGAATTTATCCCAGAACATAAGGTCAGTTTAATACCTGAAAATCAATCAGTGTACAACACTATATTAACAGGATAAAAGGCAAAAACCACATGATCACCTCAATAGATACAGAAAAAGCATTGACAAGATCCAATGTCTTTTCCTTATAAAAACACCCAACAAACTGAACATAGAAGAGAACTTCTTCAGCTTAATAAAGTGTATATACCAAAAAACCCCACAGATAACATCATATCTAATGACAAAAGACAGAGAGCTTTTCTCCTACAATCAGAAACAAGATAAGGATGTCTGTTCTTACCACTTCTATTCAATATTGTACTGGAGGTTCTAGCCAGGGCAATTAAGTAAGAATAAGAAATAAACAGCATCCACACTGGAAAGGAAAAAGCAAAACTCTTCGGTTTGCAGATGTCATGATCTTGTATATATAAAAGCCTAAGAAGTCCTCCCAAAAACTATTAAAGTTAATAAGCGTGTTCAGCAAGGTTGCAGGATATAAGATCAATATACAAAAATCAATTCGATGTTTATATACTAACAATAAACAATCTAAAAATGAAATTTAAAAACAATTCCACTTACAATAGCATCAAAAATAAAATAGAAATAAATTTAACAAAAGAAGTGCAAGACTTTCACACTAAAAACTACAAAACATCATTGAATGAAATTAAAGAAGACTTAAAGAAGTGAGAAGATTTCCCATGTTCATGGATTGGAAGACTTTAATATTGTCAAGGTGATAACACTTCCCAAATTGATCTATTGATTTAATGAAGTCCCTGTCAAAATCCTAGCTGTCTTTTATGCAGAACTTGACAAGATATTACTAAAATTTATATGGAAATGCAAGGGACTGAGAATAGTTGAAACAATCTTTACAAAGAAGAACAAAACGGGGGCTGGCCTGGTGGTGCAGTGGTAAAGTTTGCACGTTCCAATTCAGTGGCCTGGGTTTTGCCAGTTTGGATCCTGGGTGCAGACACGACACTGCTTGGCAGGCTATGCTGTGGTAGGCATCTCACACATAAAGTAGAGGAGGATGGGCATGGATGTTAGCTCAGGGCCAGTCTTCCTCAGCAAAAAGAGGATTGGCAGCAGATGTTAGCTTACAGCTAATCTTCCTCAAAAAAAAAAGAAGAAGAACAAAAGGGGAGGCCTCACATGTCCTCATTCTAAAATTTATTATAAAACTATATTAATCTAGACAGTGTGGGAATAGCATGAGGATATACATATAGATCAATGGAATAGCATTGAAGCTCCAGGAATAAACCATAGATTTATGGTCAATTGATTTTTGACAAGGATGCCATGAAAATTCAATACAGACAGAATAATCTTTCAACAAACTGCTGGAACAACTAGATAGCCAGTAGCAAAAAATAGAAATTGTATCCCTTCTTCATATCGTATACAAAAATTAACTCAAAATAAGTCATAAACTTAAATAGAAGTGCTAAAACTATAGAACTCTTAGAAGAAAACGTAGGTGTATAGCATCATGACCTTGGACAAGCCAATATTTTCTTAGATATGACACATGAAGCATAAGCAACCAAACGATAAATAGATAAATTGGACTTCAGCATTGAAGCTATTTCTATTTCAAAGGACACTATCAAGAGAATGAAAAGACAACATAGACATTAGTTACGGCAATGACTTTTTAGATAATACCAAAGGCACAATCCATGAAAAGAAACTGATAAGCTGAGCTTCATTAAAATGAAAAACTTCTGTATTGTGAAAGACAATGTCGAGAGAATGAGAAGAAAAACCACAGACTAGGAGAAGATATTTGCAAAGGATAAAGTATTTGATAAAGGAGTGTTATCCAAAATATACAAAGAACTCTTAAAACTCAATAATAAGAAAACAAGCAACCTGATTAAAAAAATGGACCAAAGACCTTAGCAGACACCTCACCAAAGAAGATATACAGATGGCAAATAAGCATTTGAAAAGATGCCGTATATCATACGTCATAAGGGAAATGAAAGTTAAAACAATGAGATACCACTCCACACCTATGAAAATGTCCAAAATCTGGAACATCAACAACACTAAATGCTGGTGAGTACGTGGAGCAACAGGAACTCTCATTCATTGCTGCTTGGAATGCAAAATGATACAGCCAGTTTGGAAGATAGTTTGGTAGTTTCTTATAAAACTAAACATACTCTTACTATACAATCCGGCAATCACACTTCTTGGTATTTACCCAGAGGAGTTGAAAACTTATGTCCACACAAAAACCTGCACACAGATGTTTATAGCAGTTTTATCTGTAATTTCCATAGCTTGGAAGCAACCAAGATGTCCTTCAGTAGGTGAATGAATAAGAAAAACTATGGTACCTCAGTCAATGAAATATTATTCAGCACTAAAAATAAATGAGCTATCAAGCCATGGAGGAATCTTAAATGCATATTACTAAGTGAAAGAAGTCAATCTGAAAAGGGTACATACTGTATGATTCCAACTATATGACATTCTGGAAAAGGCAAAACTATGGGAGACAGTAAAAGGATTAGTAGTTGCTGGCAGTTAGGGAGGTGGGAGGGATGAATGGGCAGAGCACCGAGGATTTTTAGGGTAGTGAACCTATTCTGCATGATATTACAATGGTAGATACATGTCTTTATACATCTGTCCAAACCTGTAGAACATACACCACCAAGAGTGAACCATAATGTGAACTATAGATTTGCGTGATTATGATGTGTTGATGTAGGCTCATCAGTTGTAACAAATGTACCACTCTGCTGGGTATATTAATAACGAGGAAAATCTATGCACATGTGGGGGCAGGGAGTATGTAGGAAATCTCTGTATTTTCCTCTCAATTTTGCTGTGAACCTAAAACTGCTCTAAAAAATAGTCTTGAAATATATATATACACTCATTTTTTAAAAAGATAACACATAGAATCAGGGGAAATGCCTGCAAATCATCTATCTAATAAGAGTCCAGTATCCAGAATATAAAACTGTTACCACCCAATCTTTTTTAAAAACCACACAACTAATGAAAGGGGAAAGGATTTGACTAGACATTTCTCCAAAGAAGATGTACAAATGACCAAGAAGCACATGGAAAGATGTTCAAAGTCATTAGGCATCAGGAGACATACAATCAAAACTAAAATGAGATACCACTTCACACCCACTACCATGATGGTAATCAAAAAGTTGGACAATAACAATTGATGGCAAGGATGTGGAGAAATTGGAACCTTCATACATTGCTGGTGTGAATGTAAAATGATGCAGCTACTTTGGAAAACAGTTTGGCAGTTTAGTTAAACAAACATACAGTTACTATTTGACCCAGCAATTCCATTTCTAGGTATACACCCAAGGTGATTGAAAATGTACTCCATACAAAAACTTGTACACAAATGTTCATAGTAACTTTATTTATAACAGCCAGCTGGTATAAACAACCCAAATGTCCATCACTGATGAATTAATAAACAAAATGTGATATATCAACACAATGGAATATTCTTCAGCCATAAAAATGAAAGTACTAACTCATGCTATAACATGGGTGAACCTTGAAAACATCATGTTAAGGAAAGAAATCAGACACAAAAGGTCACATATTATATTATTTCATGTAAATAATATATCATTTAAATAAAATATACAATTTCATTTAAATACTGTAGATTAGGTAAAGCTATAGAAACAGAAAATTAATTAGTGGTTGCCAAGGGCTGGAGGGGGAAATGGGAAGTGACTGATCCTCGGTTGGAGGTTTCTTTTTGGGCTGATGAAAATATTCTAGATTTAGATAGTAATGATGGGTGAACAATCTCGTGAATATATGAAAAAAATATAACTGAACGGTATACTCTAATGTAGTGTATTCTGTCATATGTGAATTAGATCTTGAAAAAATTCTCTCACTCCCTCCATCCATGTACCCGACCCTAACAATCACAGTCAGAGTGGTAAGGAATGATTCACACTGTCAGATTCACAGTGACAGGGAGGGGACATTCTTAACTTGCTCTTCACCCCATATCAGGCCTTTAGGACATGGGCTACCCGTCCTCAGCACACCAACATTTTATACAACTAAAACCATGTTATTAATGCCACAGATAAGCTAGAGAGAAAATAAATTTTAAAAGGCCATAAAATATGTTGTATGTGAAAAGAACTTATCAGAATATTCCTTAATGCCAGGCTCCTTATCACTTTCAGGAAAGAGTCCACATTCTTTATTATGACCCACAAGGCCTCTACAATTCAAACCTAGAATCATACATGTGCTCTAAACCCTAGTCACGTCGAATCTCCATTATGTTGTTTTGTGTCTAACCCAACAATCTTACTCTGACTTTCTTTCCTCACTTGCTATAAATACTTAGGTCCTCAAATTCTCTTTGGATCAGTTTTATCATCCTGTTTGTTCCCTCCTTAGTGAGTTCAATAAATATTAGACATGTGTTTATTCTTTATTTGTATGAGTTACATTATTCCATTTTACATTTCACAGTTTTACATTAAGTACTGAACTAAGTTGTCCAGTTTTCAGAAATCTTCCCAAGATTCGTGTCATAATTAATATTTTTCAACTCCAAAAGATTTTTCAGGGAAAAAAAATCCACATTTAAAGAGAAAAATAAGACACACATTTCAAAACAGCCTACTTTCTCCTGGCCCAGTGCATTAAGTGTGGGTGATGAGCAGAGAGCCTCGCAGGCATGTGCCCCTTTTTGCATCTGTTTCTTCAGAGTAACGTCAATTCTATGTCCTATTTTCACCCCACAGGCAGGTCCTTGAAGAGATATTATTTATGAAGTGGAGAAATAAAGGACTTCAATTCAGATGATGTAATAGAAAATCTGATTAATGGAATCCATGTGAAATTCTTGACATTCATTTGCCCTGATTGAATGCCTAATCATGACTCCCAGATGGTAGACTTTTCTTTAGTGTGAGTACATAATATGTAAACTTTTGGTCTTTCTCCTTCTTTTGGAGCTTTAAATTATTACCTATTTTGGGATCCCCTTAAATGTACTGTATCTTCAAACCAATTCTTACCTAAGAAATGTTATCAGAAATGCTTTTAAATAAAATTTATTCACTAATATTGAAAAATGCTAAAATAATTGAATAACCCAAAAACTGCAGCTTCAATGATTGGTATATCTATTTATATAAATTACCCAGAAAAAAGGATTAAAAAACAAATTAAGGGGCCAGGCTGGTGGTGTAGTGGTTAAGTTTGCACATTCCACTTCGGCAGACTGGGGTTAGCAGGCTCAGATCCCAGGCGTGTACCTACACACTGCTCATCCGGCCAAGCTGTGGTGTCATCCCACGTACAAAATAGAGGAAGACTGGCACAGATTTTAGCTCAGGGCCAATCTTCCTTAACAAAAAGAAAAAAAAAACTAAGAGATAAATATGTAGCAAAAAATGAAAAACATGGTTTGAAAATTGTGTACGCAAAGTAAAAGATGACAGTCACAATATGCGTGGGTTTGAAGAAAAGGAAGAAAGGAAAAGGAGACTGTCATCAGTTTTACTAAAGCCATGAGGCTTGCAGAGTAACTACAAAGCCACGTGGACTTAAATTTTTGACATTCTGGTCCTTGGCTTATTACCATTTATGCAGTAACCACAGACTTATTTCTGATACCATATTTATTTTTGAAATTCTTCTGTTTTATTAATTACCTGGACTTTCAACCTTTTGTTTTACATCATGTTTCCCTAAACACCAATGATATCATACCTTCTAAGCTTTCCTTCGAGTTTTTAGGTTTGCTTGTTTGTTTTTTGTATTTTATTTAAGCATTAAAATCTGAATTAAATAAATACACTTAAGATGGAAATTTAAAATTCTTTGTGGAAAATAATTTCTGTTTTTATGCCACAATATAAATGATGAGTCAAAGAACAATTCTATTTTAAGTGAATTTGCATAGTTTTGATAACTTTTTGGGAAATGGATCTTTGGTTTCTGCTTTAATGCAGTCAAGAAGTAGAGGATTTTACGTATAAAAGATTTTTCAGTATGCTTAATTGCTACAGTTGAAGTTTCTGTTTATTTCCCTAATGAATTACTTCCCTATTATGAAGAAATGACTCTCTCAAAGGACAATCATTTATTACACCTGAGCCTTCCTGGTCTCCATTGTACCTCATGCTGCTTACTAATTTGCAATGATTTAGGAAGATTGCCACAACCACTCAATTAAACAATGGCTTTGGATGCAACCTATAGCATGAGGCACATCCTTAGTACACATTTAGAACTGTCTTGTTAATTTGGCAGAATCCAGCAACGACTGTGTTCTGAGAATCCCACAGACAGCAGATAACATATCCAGGAGGACTAAAAGTAGTCACTTGATTTTTTTGGTCCAACCAGGCAGATGCAGCGTTACCCTAGAGCGAGAATGGAGCCACGGGGAGAAAGAAGTAGACTAAGATTTGGGCAATCAGATTTCTAATTCTGGCTTTATTACCTTTTAGTTTTTGATCCTTGGGGAATGATATTCTCTGAGCTTCGGTTTCCTCCTCTATATAGAATGTGAGCTATAACTGATAATTTCTTAGGCATTTTCCTAATCGATGGCACACCTTTATGTAGCTCATGTTAAACGTAGAAAATATTTTGCAAAATGTTCCCAGGGTATTTATGAAAAGTCTCGGTGGCTTATTTCCATGCAGCATCCTGAAGCAACATGATGAAAACTCAATCAAACACTAGAAGGCGGGATAACTAATTTAAAACTGTAATTGTCAAAATTTTTAATTACTTCTGGGCCAATGATGTAGAATTGCCAGGCAATGTACTTTAACTAACAGTAGTTTTATGGCCAGAATCAACCTTCCTGTGGGGAAAATAGACACATGTCCATATGTCTAGGTAATGAAATCTGAAGAAGAAAGGAAGTATGAATGAATTCTGAAGACAAATTTTCCTGAATTCACAGTTATGCCTTGGACCAATCCTATATTATTAAGGTTTGAAGTAAGCCCCTTCTGGTTAATATTTTAGACTTTGGAAAATAGGTAGAAGGTATTCAAAAAACAGCACAGATATGGTCCTCTAAATAAATGAATTCTCTTGGCACACAATTAAAACATACTTAAAGTAAACACTTTAACTTTTTGCTTTTTTTTACTGTATCATCTCAATAATAATCTCTTTGTGAAATTCAGTATGTAATGTTCCATTGTTCTTTTAACCTTCATAGTTCTGTTTAAATGAAGTAAATGAGGATTAATTTACATAGACTATGATGTCTAGGGAAATAAGACTGTATATTCTCTTTGCACAATACCTAGAATACCTAGAATTTGCATCATATAATAAAAATTTGAAACACTTTGCAGTGCTTCTTAGTATAGTGCAAAGATCATAAATTTTGGAGTTGGCATATCAAGTTTTTTTCCGAATAATTTCTGACTGATAATGGACAAGCCAGTTAGAGTTTCGGAGATACTTGACCCATTTATAAAAGTTGGCATAATATTATCCAAGGTCTTTTTGATATGCAGTAATAAAATGACTCATTTGCTTTCAGGGTAGCGTCTGTGCACATTCATTCAAATAAGTTCTTATTCCTATCTCCCTAGACATTCCTCAAGAACAAAAAGGGCATTTGCCCGTTTGATCAGGGATAGGAAAGGAGATGTACGAGGAATGGAAGGACACAAGTAGCGTTTTGTAATTTTTCAAAATTTGACATGTGCGCTTTATCTCTTTAAAAACAAAACCACTAACCATGCCTGTCTCATAGCATCTGTGAGTATTAGATGAGAAAATGTCATAAGTGCTTTGAGTTTTTTCTCTATAATTTCCCCAATAGAAATAGCTTGTTTTACTTGATTATGAAAGATATCCACCATTATAATTTTGACGCATTTTTTAACTTTTCTCTGCTTAAATAAAGAGAAAAACTTCCCCAAAGAATCTGATTCTACATGGAAAATACTTTGAAATCTGATTTTTTACATAATAGTATAAATTGAAGAACTCCTATGCCAGATACAGATGTAGTACATATTTCGAATGGTTGTGTATTCCATTATATGGCTGTATCTCAATTTAGTTAAGTAGTTCCCAACTGTTTGACATTATCTTGCTTATAAGAGTGAAAAGTCGGAAACTGTAATTGACTTCCCTGTACATAAATATTTGTGCACTTCTCTGAGTATTTCCTCAAGATAAATTAGCAGATATGCCCTGTATTCAGGCTTTTGCCATATGATGCTGAAAGCCAGTGTGTTAGTTATCTGTTATTGCATTAAAAAATTACCCCAAAGCAGGGCTGGCTCCGTGGCCGAGTGGTTAAGTTCGTGCGCTCCGCTGCGGTGGTCCAGGGTTCGGATCCTGGGCGGGGACATGGCACCGCTCATCAGGCCACGTTGAGGCGGCGTCCCACATCCCACAACTAGAAGGATCTGCAACTAAGATATACAACTATGTCGGCGGGGGGGCGGGGGGGCGGGGGGGCGGGGGGGCGGGAGATAAAGCAGAAAAAAAAATTTAAAAAAAGATTTATAACAGTTGTTAGCCCAGGTGCCAATTTAAAAAAAAAAAAAAAAGAAAGAAATTACCCCAAAGCTTAGTGGCTTGAAATGATGATAATCATTTATTATCTCCAGTGGTTTCTGTGGGTGAGAAATTCAGACATACTAGGGATGGCTTGCCTATGCTCTATGATGCTGAATCTCAGCTGGAAGACTGAAAGTCTAGGGGCTGGAATCATCTGAAAGTTTGGTCGTTCACTCAAGGTTGAAACGAGGCATCAGCTGAGGACCTACCCTCCTCTCATGATGTGGCTGGGTTTCAAGAGAAAGCATTGACAGAGAGACAGAGAGACAGAGAAAGAATGCTGGGTGAAACCATATTGCATTGGATGTCTAGTCTTGGAAGTCACACAGTCTAACTTCTGCAACATTCTGCTAGTTGAAGCAGCTACCAAGACACCCACATTCAAGGAGAGGGGACATAGACCCTATCTCTCAATGGAAGCGTGTTGATGTCACATGTATAAAAGAAAAAGTGACATGCACTATGTATTGCTGCTGCTATCTTTGGAAAACACTATCTGCCCAGCCAGTGTTAAAACTTTGGAGATATATCACAAAAGTGACTTTCTTTAATAGCTTGTTTTGAGTAATATCTTTGCCTAACTGATAATATAAAAGATGATATTTTGCATCATTTTAGATTGTTTTTATAATTAAATATACCAAACATTGTTTGCAATTGATTTGCCATTTATATTTTTCATGCTTTTTTTGTCATTTGACATAACCTTTATGTTTTTATGGATGTAATCATTTGTTTAAGAGTTCTTTATAAAACATCTTCATATGCTATATTAAGAAAATAACTCTTTGTCAGCTTTGTTGAAAGTATCTTTCCTAATGTATCATTTTTTGGCCTTTTTTTGCATTATTAATTCTTTACAAACTTTTAAATAAACTTTCTATCTTATATGCTATGCTTAGACATATCTTCCTTATCCCAGAATTACAAAAAATTTTTACTTGTACGCTAATTTATTTGTTTATAAGTTACATCAAAATAAATTTTGTATAGGTTAAAGACAAGATCCAACACTTTTCCAGGTTTTACCTATTCAGTTTTGTTTGCTGAAATACTCAAAATAGCAACAAGTTTTAAAAATAGTAACGTCCAAAGAACGTGGAGAAGGAATGCCACGCTGATCATGTTCTGTTGACTAATCCATACCTGCCCTGCAGATCGGAAATGTTACATTTATCGTGTATTAATGCCCAGATATACTTGAGTCTCTTTCTGAACTCTTTATCATTGATCTCTACTGAAATTCAATATCACATTGTTTTAATAGTTTAATTTAAACTACATTTTAATATCTGGAAAGCTCCCTTTTTCTCACAATGCCTTGTAATTCATGAAGAGCTGTTCAGTACTCATTCCTAACTCTCCTTCCTCCCTGCTGATCTCATTCAGGGTCATGGCTTTGAGCACCTTCCATAATGACAACCCCTCATTTATATCCCCAGTCCAGGCCTCTCCTGTGAATTCCAAACTCAATTACTCGCTAGGAAGTTGAATAGGCCTCTTTGTTTCAACAAGTCAGAACTAAACCTTTACTTTTTTGTTTTCTCTCTTATCTTCTCTTCCCCTAGTCTTCTGCATCCCAACAAATAGCATTATACCAGCTACCCAGGTAGTATAATGAAAGGCAGATTTAATATTGTGTTTGTCAATCATTATATCAGTGTAGAAAAGGTTGAATTCTTCTAACATATCAATTAGAATAGGAAACATGACTTTTAGGGGGGTCAAGTTAAATTGACACTAAATCTAGAGGGTCAGTATCTGTGCCTGATTTAGCGTGTGAACCAGGGATGCTAAAAAGGTGAGTCAAGGACCCTTGGTCCTGTGGAACGTTTCAGGAATTTATAGCAAATACAAAATGTGGTTTCTGGCCGGTTTCTGGGGGCTAACTAGTGTTAATAAGTTTGCCCACAAGTAAGAAATGTACTGTTGCACTTCTACATTTCTCATGAAGAGTATTTTTCTTGAAAATGTTTGATATATTTTCCTATATATTTTAAATAATTAAAGTAAATATGTAGTTGTGGTTTGGAAAAGTGGAGGATCAAAACAGTCCTGAAGAGGAACGTACCAAGTGGAGATGAATGATAGACCTCAATAAGAAGTAAAGGTTAACATCAAAAATTGTACGTTAAAACAAGAGTAAGTTCTATTTGTCACTGTTGTTAAATTAACAGTTTAAAATATAGCGACTCTAAGAAGAATACAAAATCAGTGGATCAATATAACATGATTTTGAGAAAAACTAAAAACCATCACATATGAAACAAATGATATAATTGCATGCATTATTATTTGGTGATAGATAATAATTATTTTGCATCTGGTGACCATCTTTACATTATGTGGTAAAAATAGAAAGTCACGTACAGCAACAAGTTTTGCAAATAGTAATGTCCAAAGAAAACAGGCAGGAGTTTTGTGCTGATTGTCTTCCATTCATCCTTCCAGATCTATTCTCTGCTCTTCTCCTCTGTGGTCTATGCCCCAGCCCCAGACCAGCAGGGTGACATCAATGGACTGCATCATCTGAGCTCTCTCACCTTACTACTTCCCAATGGGTTCATCTGATGGGAGGGACCAGGTAGATATCAGGGAGCAGGAAGGTAGGGAGAGAGAGAGATACAAAACCAAAGATAGAGCCAGAGAGAGAGAAAAACAGAGTGTGTTTTGCTTGTGAATCCATTCCTCTACCTACAATCATAGCTCTGTTAGTTGATCCATTTGCCATGACTTAGCTATTGTGAGACTCAGTATCACTGCCACGATTTGACCCCTTCAGGCTTTGGGGTGGAAATGGCTTTCCACAGCTGCTGCCCCTGTTGTGCTTCATCATCCCTTGTTGGTCCTTAACCCTGCCACACATCTGTAAATATTCCTTTCACTGAAGTCTCCCTAATCATCTCTCTGAGAGAACCTTCCTCTGCCTGGATCTTGATGGATAAAAATTCCAACACTGGCTCTTCAGTTATATTCATTAAAGGAAAAAGTATAGCTTGTGAATCCTACTGTGGTCATCCTTACAAAGCTATTAACGATCACTTACTACACTCACATCATTTTAGACCAATTTAAACGTCCTTTGGGTGGTTTTCCATAAGCCAATCACCAAACAACTACTAGGAAGATAAAAAGAAAGACAAGAAAGAGTACTTGTCCCTCAAGAAGCTTGGCTTATTCAGCAGACAATTTATAAACCCTTGAAAAAGTCCAATAAGATTGTGCATGACAGAATGTAAAAAAGAGACAGTAACAGACAGTAAATATAAGTGAAAGCGGAGAAGAAAGTGATGATGTGGGCTGGCAGGAAAGGCTTCATTGAGGAGGTGGGACTTTAACTGGACCTTGGAAGATATGAATATTGTCCTGTGTGACTCCACCACTAAACGTTTCCTGTCCATTTCATCATACAAATAGTAATTTTCTTTTCATTTGGAATCCTCTTTCAATATCTTAGAGTCATTTATGCACCACCTGAAGTAGCATCCACACATGACTACTAAATTGGTGTTCTTGCCTGACCCATCCCATGCCAGGATATGCTTTGAGCGGCATAATGATTCCTTTGCTCATGTATTGGATGCACATTGTGCCAACACTGGGTCAGGCACCCAGGAAGGTTTGTGTGAGGAGAGATTCAGAGAACTTCTGGATTCTGAAGGAAGGATTTGCTGAAAGTGACCCGAAAAGACTCCACGGGGCAAACAATGGCCTAGCTCTGGAGTCATCAGATCTGTTTTCAATTCCCAGCTCCTCCATCTGCTAGTATAACCTTCTCTGTTTCCTCTCCTGTACAATTGTGACTGTCATGCTTTCAGGGGTTCATATTAAGTTCCAAATAAAATAACATACGAAGGGTTTATTACAGTGCTCACCCCATCTTAAGTACTTTCTTGTAAATAGCATCTATTTGTATTCTACTGCCTTATTCTTCCTGTTGCTCCTACTATTCCTAATTATTAGGTTATTACTATTTTGCAATGGGTAATATATACACTTTGCAAGAAATCTTAAGGCGTAATAGCAAAATCACATCCACATTAGAATTTGGTAAAAAGCAAAGTTGACTGTCAAAATTGAATTCCTAATGTGGAGATCAAAAACTGTGAGGGAGGAGATGAGATATAAATGACAAAAATAGAAATTTAACCTTAGAATCATAAGTGTTCCTATGGAGGAAATATGAACTATGAGAAAGGGAATATCGGAAGATGAAGCTTGAAAACTTCAGTTTAGAGGAAAAAGAAAAATAAATGACCTGATTGTGCTGATCAAAAGAGTTCACCACATTCCAGGCAAATTCATTGAAAGAAAGATTCGCACCTGGACTAAAAGTAACAAAAATTTTAATCATAAGAATAAAATAAAAGCTCAGAAATTTACAAAACAAAAGAGATCTACAAGGTATAAAAAGCAGTCCTCAGATTTCTCCTCTGCAACACATGTCAGAAGAAAATGAAACAATGTCTGCAGCTTTGAGGAGGAAATCACAACCCTGGATATTTGTACATAGCCAAATTTTCTTTCATGTATGAGGAGAGCAGAACTACATTCACAGATGTACAAATTTCAAAGTCTTACTGAATGGATTAGCCACATACTCACCTTGAAGAAACTGCCAGAAGATGTATTCCAACCAAGCTAGAGATTGCTCAAAATTAATTCCTCAAGCTTGTAATATAAAATCACAAGTCTTTATACCCAGGTTTTACCACAAACGCCAATTTCTGCAAATTTTTTTGCTTTCGTTCACTTAAAATTTATCATGAGAGATTTTTAATTATTATTTTTCACTCGTTTCATTTCACAGAGATATTTTTTCATTTTTATGGCTTTTTTATAGCTCCATAGTATTCCATTTTATGGATGTACCATAAATTATTAAACCAGTCTGCCACTGATGCACATTGAGGTTGTTTTCAATATTTTGCTATTTCAAAGAATGATGCAGAGAGAATCATGCGTGAATGTGTGTGCACAGATAGATAGAGAGAGAGAGAGAGAGAGAATCCTTCCTACATATAGATAATTTCCCCGAATTGAGATTACTGAGTAAAAGGATATATGTGTTTGTGATTTTGATACACGTGATCAAACTGTATTGCATAGTGTTTGTACAATTTTTGACATCTATCAGCAATGTATGGGAGCACCCATTTCCCCAAAGACTCGTCAACACAGTTGTATTATCAAATATGGATTTTTTGCTGGACTCCTAGGTAAAAAATGATACCTCAGTGTAGTTCTAATTTGAATTTATCTTTTTATTAGTGAATTTTGAGTATCTTTTCATGTATGTAAAAACCATTTTTACTTATCTTTGCATGGACTGAGTGTTCATATCCTTTGTCCACTTTTATAATGAGTTGTTACTCTCCCTATTCATTCCTAGCAGCTCTATAAATATTAGGGAGATTGGCCCTTTGTTTGTGATATGAGCTACAACTGTTGTTTTCTGGTTTGCTATTTTTCTTTTGACTTTTCTTAACTTTTCTGATGTTTAGGTGTTTGTTTTAACATGTAGAAATATACATATATAGCTGGATTTGAGTCATAGTTTAAAAAGAATCTTTCCTTCTCTAATATTATAAAGGAATTCTCCCAATTTTTATTCTGGTATTTTTGTTTTTTTGCATTTTATCTTTCCTTTAACTGAAATTTATCTTGGTACACATGGTGAAGTAAAAATTCCATACTTTTTTCTGGTTTATTCAACATTATTTATTAAATACTCCATCTTTTACCTACTGATTATATTGTCACTTGTATCAATTATTAAATTCTAATATCTGTTTGGGCCCAACTAATGTTCTCTGGGTAGTGAGATTCTGGTTCTTTTTTTCTTTCTTTTAATTTTTTTATGTTTAAAATTTACTGCAACAAACATATGACTTTTATAATTAGGAAAAAATAAATTTTAAGGTTCCTTCTCTAAGCCAGTATATAAAAATATATGCATTCTATAGGATCTTAATTAGTTTTAAAAGATATAGAAACAATACAAATAAAATACTCTAAAACGTTAGCAGTGATTTGCTCCACATAGTTTTCACTATGGGTTACTTTCTTCTCCCTTTTGTTTTTTTTTTTGTTGCTTTTACAATTTTATACACTAAGTATGAAAAATCTGTAAAATTAAAAAATTAAGTCTTTGTGGTAAATGAACTATGTTTGTGTCACATAGGGATTTGAGGTTATCTTCTACATTTAAAGTATTATATGGAAATTAAATTTGTCACTGTCACTGAGTTTCATTAACATTACTTATATTTGCAGATCACATCTGCTCAACCTCAAATTCCTTTCACATTCATCAAAAAAGTAGGTTGACTCTCAATTCCATTCAATTAAATATCTATGTAACTTTTTAAAAAAAATACTAGAAGAAACATTAAAATATATTCCTAAACGTCTGCTTGCAGTAATTTCCAAACTAAAATTTTAGTTATAAAAATAGAAACATTAATTTAATAGTGCCACTGTAACAAGAGCAATGCCATAATTTGTACTTATATTTGCTTATCATGAAATAGCAAGCTTCAAAGCAATTTCCTTTGGACACATCAGTTCTATAAATTACATACTTAAGGATAATTATTTTTTATGGAAAAGTAAAACCTGACTGAAACATAATTTTAAGTTTATATAAAAGGAGTACAAATAATTGAGCTTTTATCAATCCTGGTAGTCTTAAATTTGTATCGCCTTGCATAAAGGTCTCAAAGGACTCTTTAATTAATAAATAAGCAATGTAGTTTCAAAACACCAGTTGAATACACAGACATAATTTAATTAGTGAAATTGAAGACTCCATTCTTTCCTTTAAACCAAATTACAAAGTAGAACCAGCCCTCAAGTCATGAATTTTAATTTTTTCAATTTAATTTGTATTCCCTCCCTTTCATTTACTATTTCTTCGCAGAAACAGTTCCTACTTGAAAAACAAGATCATTTTTTGATCCCTAAAGCCTATAGTTATAGAACACAAATTAATGAGGAATTTCCATGAGCTAAGATGGCACAGTCATTAAGAATAGAGCCCCTAAGATTTTTACCTTGTGTCTGATCACAGAAAGAGATATAGAATACAGTTATACCCAGAATTCTCCAACCCAAATGTGCTTGTTAAGTTTGTTTATCCGGTCATATCACATGCCACACAGCTGCGAACTATTTAGAGAAGGTTACTAGACACTCTTCTGTCTAGGAATTTTTCTTTCTTTTTGATTTTTTGCCTCACATCACGCTGGAGACAATATAACGACTACATTAAGTGTTTCCTGAACTGCTGCTCTTTCTAAATAATTACGATGTCTTTGGGGGCGTATTTTCCTCAAAAGCTAGCTTTTCTTGAAAGGGATCCTGGCTCAATTAATTAACTTAGCATACAGAGCATATAAGTTGATACAAACAACCACAATTATTGTTTTGCCCAACAATGGCCTAGGTGCTGGGGCTGAAGCAGAGAATAAGGCACACAGATGGCTATTTTCATGAAGAGTACTTTCTGTTGAGGGAGACCTAAAATCAATAAATAACCAAATAATGAAAAGAGGACATTCCAGAAAGAAATGGTATGCATGTAAAGAATGACTGGGTGAAAAAAGACACATGAAAAGATGTTCAACACCACTAATCATCAGAGAAATACAAATCAAATCCACAATGCGGTATCACCTCATACCTGTTAGAATGGCTATTACCAAAAAGACAAGAAGTAGCAAGTATTGGAGAGGATGCAGAGAAAGGGAATCCTTGTACACTGTTGGTGGGATTGTAAATTGGTGCAGTCACTATGGAAAACAGTATGGAGGTTTTTCAAAAAATTAAGAATAGAACTACTGTATGATCCAGCAATTCCATTTCTGGGTATTTATCCAAAGAACGCAAAAACACTGATTCAAAAAGATGTATGTACCCTTATGTTCATTGCAGTATTATTCACAACAGCCAAGAAATGGAAATAACCTGAGAGCCCATTGATGGATAAATGGATAAATGGATAAAGAAGACATAGTATATATATATACACACACATAATGGAATACTACTCAGCTATAAAAAATAATGAAATCTTGCTATTTGAGACAACATGGATGGAACTTGAGAGTATTATGCTAAGTGAAACAAGTCAGAAGGAGAAAGACAAATGCTGTATGATTTCACTCATATATGAATCTAACAAAAAGGAACAAACAAAACAAAACAAAAGCAAACTCATAGGTATAGAGAACACATCGGTGCTGACCAGAGGGCAAGGAAGTCAACTGTAGAGTGATGGATAGTAACTAGAATTTTGGAGGTGATCACTTTGTAGTGTGTACAGATGTCGAGCTACAGTGTTCTATGTCTGAAACTTACATAATTAAAAAAAAAGACTGATTGAGGTGACAATTTTTCTGGAAGGCCTTTTTCAGATCTGTTTTCTAAGGAAGCTAGAAGAGCATCATTCACATCAAGGAGTAGCAAATCTCTATCATGTCCCCTTTCCATTGTCAAGAATTTAGAGGGAGAAAGAAAGGATGGGGAATCCAGAAAAGGAGAGGGGGACAGCACAAAGGAAAGGAACAGGCATGACTGATGACAATAAAATAGCCAGTGAGCAGGAACACTGAGACAAAAGTGGCCAGAAATCTATGTGCCCACAGGAATGTGAAGTGTCTTGAGCTGCCATCATGTAGAGCAGGACATGATCCTTGGTCATTTCACCGCCCCCCCCCCCCGCCCCCGCAATCTTACAGATGGCGTGATTGTCACCTGGAGAGCGACGAGATTCACCCAAGTCACGGTTAGAGATCTAGAACCAAAACCAGAAGTTAGCCTTCCTGGTATATTTAGTTTACATCTCTACCACTAATTGCTTTCTTCTGGGTTGCTTGTGATGTGGGCACTAAAACCTGTGATGCCTGAGCTAGAATCAAAAGCGATAGTGTGAGATTTAGTTATCCACAAAAGTAGGTGTTTATTAAATTTACTATGTGGCAAATGACGTGTCTGTGGGTCAGAACATCGTGCAGATTATTAGTGAGACCGGCTCATGGGGCCTCTTCTGATGAGGTTATAGAAGAAATGCAAGCTCTATTCCTTTTCCCCAAAACCATGAACCAAAAGCAACCTGAAAATTTAAAAAGTAAAGGGACTACTGTTTTGATGAAAGAGAAGTGCTTGAAAAGGTCCAAACTAGAGACAAAGAAAAAACAGAGCTAAGATGACTGGCTTCTTAGTTATTTGGAAGGAATTCTAGTGAAGATTTAGAAACACTGTGGTCTGGTCTGTAGTTAAATCGCGTGCTGTATAATTTTAGCCATCATCTGGGAGACAGCCAATGGTGGGGTGTAATTATGGAAATGCTGACACAGCAGAACATAGTGGAAACCAAATCAATTTTCAACATGCTTACCCAAACCCTAATAAGAAACTTCCACTGATGACAAGAAAATAATTGGGAAATAAAAAATGGGCGAAAGTATGGGAGTAAATATAGAAAATGAACAGAATTCTTCTTACTCTGTCTCTTTGCTCTTTCCACTGGCTCTTTGCTCCCTAATCTGCGGAACTAACAGCGTCTGTCATAGCAATCTTCCCAGCAAGTCCTCTGATTGAAGGGAAGAAGTTGGACTAATGGTTCAAGGAACTTTTTAAAGCAACATGCTTCTGCTAGCATCAGGAGAAATTTAATTAATAAGAAAAATATCTAAAAGGTATTTTGAAGTTGTTAGAAAAAAATCGTTAACAACTGTAACAATAACTTTGACTTTACCATGGACCCAGTTAGGGGCCCAGAAAAAGCATCAAATCACAGGGTATAGCTGAGAGAGGGCAGCTGCTTTGAGACCCTTTTAAAAACAGAGGGAACAAGACAAACAGCAAGTCACTTAAAATTAGGAATTCAGAATTTCAGATCACATCTCTCAGACCAACCTGCTATTGGAAGGCACTGAATTTCTCTCGGCTACAGAGGCTTTGCCTTCAGAAAGCCTACAACCCCTTCGCTGTCAGAGGAATAAGTGATGGTAGTAAACACTTTGCTGAATAGGAGGCACCACGTGTAAGCTCAGCAAAAGGCAGAAGCAAGAGGTACACTTTTCTTTTGACCTCAGTTCAGCTCCATGTAACAGAAGTTTCAGAGAAGAGAAAAAACAAAGCTATCTATGAGCAATGGTAAATGGGATTCTCTATCACTGTTTCCCCATCTTGGTCATGGTATTCTATACCTGTTATTAGTTATCTATTGTTGCGTAACAAATTACCCCCAAATTTGCATCTTAAAACAACAACGAACATGTATTATCTCACAGTTTCTGTGGGTCAGAAATTGTAGAGTGGCTTAGCTGAGCTGATTCAGGCCCAGGTGTCTTATGAAGTTGCAGTCAAGATGTCAGCTCACTCACATGGCTGTAGACAATAGGGCTCAGTTCCTTGCCAGCTGTTAGCAGGTGGCCTCAGTTACCCAGTACATGGGACTCTCCGTAGGGCTGTTTTTCATGAGATGGCAGTTGACTCCCCCCAGATGAACAATCAAAGGTCAAAGGGAAGCCTCAGTGACTTTTGTCCTATTCTTGGAAGTCACACTCTTTCATTTCCACAATAGCCTCTTGATTACGTGAGCCTACTGGTTACATGTCAGCCCTATTCAGTGTGGGAGAGGGTTCTAAAGGGCAGGAATACCAGGAGATGCGCACCATGGAGCCATCTTGGAGGCTCGCTACCATAGTCATTTACACATCAACATCAAAAGTTTGGCCTTTTTCACCACATGCCTCTTGTAGTATTATCTATTTAATATTTTTCTTTAAATGAACTTTTCTAATGAACCCATCTTAAGCAATAATATCCATTAATCATTGATTTGGTGTGGTCTTTAGATTTATTTTAATGTAATAATTTCCAAATAAAAATATAACTATTAAAACAAAATACGTTTTTTTCTTGTATCTTCTAATAGCAACTCAGGCCTCCTCGGTGTTACACGTACCCTTTGGAAAGTACCATTAGCCACAAACTAGAGCTGGTTTTGCTTGAAAGAGATCTTTATAAGTCTAATGTAAGTCAGGAGGTATTTGTTTCCTGTGACATCTTCACCTACACTACATTCCCTAGAAACCTTAGATAATAGTGCTCAACTATAACAAAGTCCATTTGCCACAGTGGTTATAACTGCCACTTGCCAGCTATCATTTGTAATTACTTAAAACAGAAACAGTTTAAGGAATTGAAGCATAAGGGTAAAGCAGATTGTTCCCTGGACATAAAACTAAACTCACCTTATTATCTATTGTTACACTGCTGTCCACTCTCATTACCAAAGGCCTTAAAGCAATTTTAACTATTCCCTGGAATGTCACCAGCAATAAGCATTTTTGCTTTACTGTTCTATTGAGCTGAATGTAATAGTTATATTTTAGAACTCTTACAGCTGGGAAATCTAGGAATGCCTTCTGGTCTTTGTGAATTCATTAAAATATTTAGTTTGGGTAACCTTGGTGTTACCTTAAGTATGGTTGGGGAAATCATGTCATAATCACTGAATTTTATTAGCCATCAGCCCTTTTTAATCATAAAATTCAATGTTCTGAAACCTAGAGCCTGTTCTGTCCCGTGCTGGTGACTTTCTCTCTTCTCTTGGCCGGGTGTCCATGAGCCCTCATTAAGCTTTCCTGAGGGGGCTGCATTTACTGGCGTCCTTCATGGCCAAAGGTGACAATGCAGACAATGTAGGAGTGTGGCTGATGGGAAGAACTTCTACGCCGAGTTCACCGAGCAGCTCCCATCCTTCAGCCTGCAAATCCTGTGACCACTTGCAGACAAGAGTCTGTGATTTTATCATAGACCTGTGAGCTTTACGTTTTCCTTTCATTTGAGAAGAAAATATCTCTTTTACTTTAATTGTAAATTATTATCTGAATTAAAACAGCTATTACATCGTGAATTAGATTTTCTTCACCATCCTGTTTCATAAAGCGGGGGAAGTCGTGGGGAGCTGTGAAGCAGTACATTCATCTTCCACACTGATGCCATTATTTTCCAAAGTATTTTCTCTTTCTTCATCAGTTTCTTTCACTTAGGAAATTTGACTTCTAAGAATAAAAGCTTTGCAACTTAAAAGTATGTATGCCCAGCCTGTGCTTCACTAAGACTGGGGAGAGAAAGAGCAGCATGGATTATTCTGGAGGCAGTTAATCCTGGTCTCTATTATATATTTGTGATTTGGGCATATTTGAAGGTGACTTATACAGTTATTATTTTCCTCCTTCTTTACAACCAGATGGGAAGTGCAGTGTGTCTTCATAATCAAAAACTCCTTAAAGCGAAATTAAATAAAAAGGGATGTATTGTAAGGCTATAAAGGACCATTGTGCAGGTATCTAAGAAAAAGAGACCAACTAGAGCTGGGGCTAAAAGTGAACCTGAAGGTCATGCTCAGGGCTTATTCTTGCTATCTCTCAAATGCCATGTGTTTTCTATCATCCTCGTTTCTCTCTTCTCCACTCTCAAGCAGCTTCCTCTGCTTGCCACTGGTACCCCACCCCTTACACTCATGACTATTTCAATGCCAACCATCATCTAACAAATATTTCCATGTCTCCATTCAAATGAGAGAAAGAGAAAGAGATCTGAATGTTACTTATACTTTCTTGTAGAGATTCTAAGGAAGATGATATTAGTGATAGTTCCTTGTTTACTGAATGGAATGAAGAATACGGAAATATAAGATTTCATAAGGAAAGAAAATTTAAGTTGTTCTGGGAGAGAGAAGGGAAAGTTAAGAGAGAGAAGAATTGTCTTGGTAGCCAGTAAGAAACTTGATGAGTCATTGAGAAGAACGTAAGTGTTTAATCAAGACTTTTGTTAACTTTTGTTGTTTATTGTGTAATGTAATTCTCTTTTTCGTTTCCTCATCAAATCTTCTGTAATATCTATTTTTGCTACCTTCTGTATGGTCAAGAATGCCTTCTGGGAACTGTGGGTAAGTGTTAAGATAAGGTTGAGAGCAGAGAGGTCCCACTCCACTCAGTCACACCTGCAGGACAGAACAGGGACCCGGACTCCTTAGCTTCCCACCTCAGCTTTCCATGATTTAGCACACATCTACTTTTCCAGTTGCCTTTCCTAGAAGTCATCCTCATATACCCAAAGTCCAGCTCGGATGAAGTGGTTTCCAGATTCTCCTTGTTTTTTCTTACTGCTGTGACTTTGCTCATGTTATCCTACCTCTTCATCAAAAATTCATTTCAGCAATTCCAAAAATTACTCTCCATCAAGACCCAACCCAAATGCTACTTTTCCCAGCTGAAATTGACTTCTTCTTCTCAACTTTTACAGCACTTGGTTAAGGACTCATACAATACTTCTATCACATCTGCCTTGTACTAAACTTAGTGATTGTATGTTTCACTTACCTGAATAGAGTGGAAGCAACATCTTGCTCATCTCTCAGATTCTGCACAGACATCAGGCTCAGTGCATGGCACATATGAGCATTCAGTAAAGGTTTCTCAAATAAAAAGGTCAGTAGCTCAGTTCAATGTGTGTTTTGCACAGAGTATGTTCTATCCAGATTTTTATAGTGTAGTACTAGAAAATAGCAGGTTAAAATATGTGCACTTAAATGCATTTTCATGATGAAGATATGTTGGCTCCTTGCTGATAGAGTAATGAGCTTTCCTTTACCTACCACATAGTCTGTCCTGAAGATAAATAAGAACATGAACCCGCAAACACTTTGGGAAGTAAAAACACGCCATATTGATAGATATTGTTTATTTCTGTAGCTACTGTATGGAGTAGGATCCCTGTGACTCAACGTTTCTCTGCACTGTGGGTAATCATGATAGTCTAGGTTAATCTGAATCCTCCAAGTCAACACTACTAGAATTGTGAACCATGGACTGGTGCTAATCCATGAACTGCTACTGGTCTATAATGAGATAAATGGAAACATTGGGAATAAGCATCTTAGCAACTTTTTATAGCCATTCAACAGAACAATATGATTACCGAATTTAAGAATAAAAATGTGGCCTATTTCTATATGCCTATGTTTTATTAATTTTACCTTGCCAGCAATTCATTTTCATTGTTGTACAATAGAATTGATCCACAACACATTGCAAACAAAAACAAAACATCACAAAGTTTGAGAAGCACTGCTCTAAGTAATTCTTTCCAGAATGGAAAATACCCACATTCTGTCCATGGGAGTGTTGGGAGAGAAGAGGAACATGAAACTTAGAGGTACTATAAAATACTAGTATCAACAAAAGTTGGTATAAAACAACGATATAGTGAATGGTAGTAAGAAAAAAACATCTGAAATGACAGTTCTGACTTGTACTGTTCGTTTTGATCAAGCTCTTTCTAAAACCCTTGGTGCATCTTTAACAATCCTCTTTGCAGACTTCTCTCTCTAGAAAGTGATCTTACATTCTGGAACTTCTAGAGAAAATTACATTCTCTCCTACTGTTAATTGAATTTGGGGGTGGTTTTTGCTTGAAGAAAACATCTATGCACCCCTTTAATTAACAAATAATAATTAATAATAATTTCCCAGTCATCTGTAAGTCTTCTCCATGAAAAATTCTTTCAGGAAGTCAATAAGTCAATGCCTTTATAACACAACTGAGCTTGGGTAATATTCCTTTGATTTTTAACCAATTTGACATTTTCATGGAAAGTCTTCTTAACACGGGTCAGGATGATATTTTGAGCAAATAATATGTGGTTCTCATTGTCAAAGCGTCTTGTTTATCCAGATTGCCAAGATAGTAAGTTTCACATGGGTTTAGAATATGTTCTAAAGATTTCTCATACTATTGAAAATAATATTTGCCAGTGTCTTAAAATTTAATATTCATGAAATATGTCACAGATTTTGATTTCCACAATCTTGGATTCAATATTTAGATCACAAAACCAGAGGGCAGGGACTGGATTCAATGTCAGGTTTTGGGTGGTGTTATGCCACGGTGGGGTTGCTCAGAAACAGTTCTTAATGCTTAGGAGGTGGAGTCCTTGACATGGCAACAATCTAGGCAGAACAGGAGGGTTTTTTGATCCATTTCTGTTTTCTTTCCTTCTCCTGGTAGGCAAATCCTGCCCCAGACTGCTCAGGTCCTTTATGAACTGAAATTGGGAACCTGGACTAGGCCTGTCTTCTGGTCTTCTGGGATGTGCTCTCTAGCTCTATCGCTTACCTCCTACTTTTCAGATTCTAATTATCTTGACTCATTTTGCAAAGTAACCTATATTTATTCTAGCCTTCTTTTTTTTAAAAGGAATTGGTATGTTTTATAAAGCTGATAATTCTCCAATAAAAAGAAAATCAGCTTCCTGTTAACTAAATCGCTTTATATAATATATTAATATCAAAATTTGTTCTAAATGATGTGTATTTACAGTTACTTCTTGTGTAACTGTTGGGGGTGGGTAAAGAAAGTCTAGGTTACATCCACTAGAAGCTCTGAAAGCTTTGTCAACTTTTAAAATTCTTTATTTCAGTAGCATAGACTTAAATCCAAGGATACAGTTTTGAAAGGATGAGATAGCTCTTGATTTTTCACCTCATCTTCGCCTCTTGATCTTGCTATCTTAGGAATCCTTGATGGGTCTTTCGTGAATGTCTTTCCAGTCTGATTTTGCTCAAGACTCGGACCCTAAACCATGTCATATCTTTCATACACTTTCTTCAGCCATGAGTTTAGGCGCAGCTGCTCCAGAATGCTCTCTCCACCTGTACACCCCTGGCCCTAAGGACATTTCTAGCCTCCCCAATTCATCAGGCCATCCCTCACTAGCCATCTCATTCTCCTGCCTCTACTGTTGCTTGCAATGACAAATCTGTCACTTTCGATCCTAGATTTTTCTCTCCACCTGCTTAGATATAATGTTATAATCTTCCTTTATCTTTCTCTCTGCCCTTGTCAAAAATTCAGCCTCCTTAAACACATAGGAGCTAGTTCCGTCTCCACCATCATCCAGTTCCTCCTTTTCTTTTAAATTCATCTCTACTCCCAAACGCAGTTCTGGCTCCACGTGCTTGGGAGGGAAATCCAGACACCTTGAAATATTATCAATGAGACCAAGCCTGAGCATTTAATGACTTCAACAGTGGCCAACCTTTTTCTGGCTCCTTCCTATAGTTCCCTCTTGTCCTTGGTTAAATTGTGAGTCCTGTTTTGCTGAATGTAGTTGCATTAGCAGCATTGCTTTATCTACACCTGACTGCGTACTAGAACTTTAACTCTGGAAAATCATGCCCCAAAGGAAGGAAGCGGAGAGTCAGGCAAGCCTGATGCGTCTTACTGCTCATTGACGAAGTGCTTCCAGTATGCTTCCATCATCTCTGCTTATCTACTCTTGACTTTTAAAAAAGGTGCCAATTCAGAAACCCAAGATACCATTTCCCACTGTACTTACCACTTTCTGCCCTCTGAGTCTGATGTCTGTACCTTGCCCTGAATTACACTCCTCCTGTTGGCATCCTATGTCAGTATTTCACTTGGCACCAGCAGCAGCTGCTCCCTATGGCAAAGCAGCTGTGAAAGCTGATCAGCCAGGATTTTTCACTTGAGTCAGTTTAAACTGAGCACACAAAGATGTGGCAGACATAACTAAACACGTTTTCTAGCCATTTCTTTCAAATTTACCGTCTTAGCCTTATGCTTAGAGCAGTATGTTTGGTCTGTGCCTTGGGTATTAGGAAGAATACCAAAAGCCTCCTGTCACCGATAACACCCTTTTCCACATTCACCCTTTGAATCTTAATGAATTTTTTGAGAACAGATAGAATTGACTTCCCCAGGGTCTGGCTTCTCTCTCAGTGGGTGACACTATAACACATTTCATCTTTTTGAAGTGAGCAATCTGTCAGTTTCAACACATCATTTCTCTTTTCCTCCCATATTTACATCTGTAGCCAAAATGGATTCTTTTCACTTACCAGCAACTCTCAAAAAAATAGGTCATTTATCCATCTATCTACCCACTTACCTACTTATTTATTTAATATACTCACTGCCTTATCATCTGTGTTTTGAATGATTCCGTACCCTTTCTCTTCTACTCCCCCTGAACCTATCCGTTTGACTCTTCTTTCATTCAACCTTGTAGCTCCTCTCCTGCTTGCTTTCACCAGGCTACCTGACTGTCTTGCTTTGCAGTTTGCTCCCTTTTCTGTCTGTCCCTGTCCGACTAGGCGAACATAATCCTGTTTGATTGAGCCTTTCCTTTTATTATCCACTACCATGTGTGAGCCTTGTTTCTGATTGGATGCCATCTCTGAGCTGCTGCTCCTCTACACCTATACAGACATCAACTGTGAATGGAAATGGAACTGGATCCTGTCTACCATTGTCTTCTTGGGAAAGATACTTCATAGGATCCCCAGGGTCCCATATCTATGTTTACATCGTGCTTACACAAGGTGGGCCATCTTCTAAGTGCTCCATACAAAGGAACTTATTGAATCTTTACAGCGCCAGGAGATATGGAGCATTCTTACCCCTACTCACAGGTAAGAGGCACACAGGGATAAATGGCTTACTGGTCACACAACATGTCAGTGAGAAACCAGGCTCGACCAGGCAGTTTGGCCCCAGAGCCTGTGTTCCTAACCACCATGCCCCAAAATAGTGTTTCGACATCTAATATTTCCACTTTCCATCTCTTCTCCATGTCCTCTGAACTTCTACAATGTCAGGCTTCTCATTTGGCCATATTCTGACAAACCAGGAGAAAATAAAGATCCTCTATTGCACTCATGAAATCTCATGACTTCCTCTTTACTCACCACACTTTCATTTCTTTGAGCAAATTGAACTCAATTCCTTTATCTCCATTGCCTTCCTCCAGCATCTTGCCTCCGAGTCACTTTACTGAACATAGACAGACATTTGTAATCCTCTTACCCATGTTTCCTGCCGTGAGGGACAGCTTCAGGGAGAGCACAGTCTCCTCTGAGGATGCTCACAGCCCTCGTCTGAGCTCCCAACTCTTGAGAGTCTAGAATGAAATTTCTTATTTTCCTCGTTGAGTCATTTGGTGACCATTACACAATTTGGGTTATTTTAAAGCACAGAGCACTGTTTGTAATCCTTCACCTTCTCAATCAGGGCTGAAATTCAAGCACATAATAAGGCAGACTCTTAACCAGAACAGCTGGTATGGCAGCAAAGGAAGGAACATGAGAAATGGCATGAATTTAAACATTTTAAATGACTGAATAAAATGTTTAATTTTCAAAACATGAAAATCTGAACTTGATGATCCCATAGCCATATGTTGAGCAAAGGTTTAGCGACATGAACTGAAAAGTTTTGGCCTGATGTCAAGCTACAAAACTCATTCTCCTACAATGTTGGAACCCCTCTTTTCTACTTTACCTGTGTTTTTATGATGAATAGCATGGACTTAGACGGTCATAGTGAGAAGTGAGCCTTGATTCCTCTTTTGCTTTACCTCGCCTTTCCAGACCAGCAACTTAAAACCCTTCTTTCTCTAGTTTCCAAAGCCAAGGAGTCCTGGCCCCTGACACTTCTCTGACTTCATCTTTCTGCCTCACCCACACACTCTGCCCCACTAACCTGCCTTCTCTTGCATGACCATTCTCAAGTCATTTTTTCCTGCACTACACATCACAAATCATTGCCTGTCCCCATCCCTCCCTTTCTCAGGTGTGCTCACACAGTTATAACAATGAAGAGTACATCTGCAGTGCAAATTCACACTGAGAAAGACTTGTCTCTTCCACTGACAAGCCCTCCTTGGCTGGGTGGCACTGGTCTTTGGGATCTTATGAGTATGAGCCCTAAACAACCAGCAGAAAGGTTTAAAAAAGGTTACCTGGCATCTAGTAGACAAAAACTTTCTGTTCTATTATAGAAATCTTCTACATCAGTGTCCGTGAGTAGAGATTTCTTTTTCCTTTGCAACTAACTTGAATTAGATATCATATATTTATCATTTCCCTACCTCTTCATTTCAGCATGAAAATATAACTGCTTTGGAGATTCTGCCATTTGAGTTAGATGTTAGTGATCACTTCTTTTTGAACAACCATCAAAACTAAGACCCTCCCTTGGAGGTCACCGCAGGATCAACGTAGCAGTGGGAAGAACAACAAAAATTTCAAGTCTTTATTTCAGTATCAAATTACAAGTACTTTTGTTGCTAGAAGAAGGTTGAAATCACTTCTTTTCAACCTTTAAAAATTGAACTCCATCTTTAACAACAATAGCTAAACCCTAAAAATAGCTCCAGTTTCTTCCACGTAAACACCACACTGGGAGCTTCTCGTGGACCCGTGTTTCATCAATTCAGTCAGGAAATAGTTTTGGAGCTGTATTGACAACATGCCAGACCATGTTCAAGTCTTGAGAACAGAGCATGGAACACCCCAGTTTCTCCTCTCACCCAATCAAAGGTTTTTTCTGATAGTAATAGCCTCTGTGAAAATAATAATTAGGACCCTTGAGAGAACAGTTTTCCTTACTTGCCTAGTAATAAGACTTGCTTAGTTGACTTATTAAAAATGCAGATTACTGGGCTTGTCTCCTGGAGATGCTGACTGAGGACATCTGGGATGAATCCTAGACATCCATGATTTTACGCATGGCCCAGGTTTGTCTGATCAGGCAATTGTGGGAAGCATTCAATAGAGAATCCGGGGGTAGAAGTGGTCTGGAAAGGCCCACCAAGGAGGGGGTGTTTGAGTTGAGGCCTGAATGATAACAAAATATGGGCGAAGTGGATTCCAAGCAGAGAGAATAGCAAGGGCAAAGGACCTGAGCACTGTATGAGGTTGCCAGGTATGAGGAAAAGCAGAGGAAACCAGGAGGATCACAGCTTCATAGTCAGGAAAAGCTTGGCCAAAGGAGGTGTGAGAGGAAGGTAGAAGCTGGCTAAGGAGTTTGGGAGTTTTCCAGACTCAGTGGGCAGGCGTTGGACGGTTTTAGGTAGAAGAATGATGATCTGATAAACATTTCAAAAAGATCTATTCAAAAAGATGACTTCAACATGAGACTTGAGAATATGCTTCAAAATACTTGAGATAGTTTCTTGAAAATGCAGTTTCCTAGTCCATACCCTCCATCTTCTGAACTAAGACCCAGAAATCTGCTCTTCTACCAAGAAACCCATGGGACTCCATTTTGCTCTGAAGTCTGAACAATACAGTCTCAGACTAGCAGCCCCATAAGGGTCTGGACTCTATTTTATTTATTGCTGTATACCCAATGGCCAGCTTTGAAACAGTGGGGATATTACTTAATTCCTGAGGATCTTGTGAAATGTTTTAATGAATATATAAATGAATAACCAAATCTTTGGTGTTTAAAATCAATGTGATTAGCTTTTTTTAAAAAAATAAGATAGTTTAAAACTGAGTAGCATTAAAAAATATTGTTAGCAGCAATTACATATTTCAAATATTCCCTAAACTAATAAACCATAATTTAAGCTGGTGCTTTAATCATTTTCTTTAATATATGAATAGTATAGTCTGATCTCTCTAATTTGCCTAGATGTGGTCAGAAAATCTCATTACAGAAGATTATTGAGTAGATCATTGTTACAGGTTATAAAAGGTAATAAAGCAATAACAATACTTTAATACTTGTAGTTTTGGAACACTCAGTGTCTGGTCGCATCTATGGTATCTATAATCTGTCATGGTTGAGGGGAAAAGCATATATGAATCAAGGTAAAACCCCATAGTTGGGATATCATCAGTTTTTTTCTAATTCTTCTAAAATTCAACTCATATACATAGACTTGGAGAGTTTTTGCATGTATATTGCAGTAGTTGCTGATGATTACAAATATTCTTCTTTCCTAGGATCAAAAGAAATGCTATGAAATATAATCATCCGTAAAACTTTGAAGAAAATATAAATAATCAAATGTGTATTAAATTATGCTCTGGGTCATAAAAAGCACCATGTAGAAAGACACACTTTTCATAAAGTAAATAGGTGTGATGTATGAGAATCAGTGTAAATTATAACTAAAAACTACTGAGACTTTTAAAGATTCTTGGGAACAGCATGGACTGGTTTATAAAAAAATATTTCCAATATGAATATACATCATTTCTACAGGTAATATACAGAACATTAAATGTAACTAGATCAGTTACAAACCCAATCCATATTGGGCAAATCCCATATTTTACTTTATCTTCAGGGATTAACACCTAGTGGACTTTCAATAAATGTTTCATGAATGACTGAATGGTTGCCATGGTTGATTTATATCATGAAGTTAGTGAGACCAAGTTCATGTTCATTCAACTGAACATCTCTATTTTCTTGGCCACCAAGGCACACTGTGTCTTTATTTCCATCCAGAAACCCACTGTATCCTCATACTATGACCCAAGTTCCTCATAGGTCACCAAAGAAACGAGGCAAGAAAATGTTTCCAGTTTAGTATGATCTATCACAACTTTTCAACAGGTGATAATAGTGTTGCCTTCATCCACAAGACCTGGATAAGTATATATATCTAGTTCTAGATCTAAATTGATAGATATACACACACACAAACATACACACATGTATATACAGACACACATACACAAAGTACCTATTTATATATATATGTCTGAATATATGTATATGTCTATTAATTTAAAAGATATGAATCAATATTCATATAATTTTTATGTAATAGCATCTTATGATTTCAAACAGATAAAAGTTAATGCTCATTATCATAGGCCTGATACACATTATTGGATTTTGAATGTGTATTCCAAACAGATCCTGTTTTAGAGCTAAAAATATTTAAAGCTAATAAATATAAAACGTTTTTTGAAAAAATTATGTTGAAGCTCTTTACACAACCATTTTATTCTACTTTCTGTCAAAGCTTATGTGCTTCCAAGGGAGTACAGTAATTTGTGCATTTTCTATTTTTAAATCTTTCATTGTTCTAGTTAAATATTATGAGTGTATGCCAATTCCTAAAAGAGTCATGCAGAGATAGTAGGTGCAATTGTGTTGTACTCAAAATAAATTCATGGCTAAAGCAAATATTTAACAACTGTCAAATACTGGGTTGCATGTAGAAAAACTAATCCTGTATAGCTCTCATAAATTAAAACTTTAAACTAAACCTTCCTTCTGTGCTTTATAATTAGAAAACCAAATGAGGAACTTTTCTGGGCAGTCCGGTTTAAGAAACCCACCTGTTTTCTCTTTTTAAAAATATATTTTTGAAGTTAATATGTTTAAGTAAAGGATTTCAATGGCTCAGAAAACTGGAATTGAATTGTACACTAGAGAATAACCCTCTCACATTAAATATGACTATGCATATTTGTGATATACTGCAATTTGATAACTGGTTTAGGAGGCATTAATTATAAATAAGGTGAACTGAAAAAGAACCAAGCACAGGTTATGCAAAGAAGACATCACCTGCAGAATGGCAACCATCCCCGTAGACCACCCATCAAGGCTCGCGTCCAATGACCTTTGTATTTTCTCCACATCAGCCACCCACCATCATGGCTTCATCCAGGCCTTTGTCTATATCCAGCTGACAAGCTATACTAAAATATTAAATTCAGGCATTGAGCTCTCTAATCACCAGTCCCATTCTATTAGCCTCACCACATCTATCTTCAGTCATTCAAGGACATTTTGTCTCTTGATTCCTCTCTTGTCTCCCTATTACTACCACCTCGATCCAAATTAAATTCCATGTTACATTATTTCAAAAACTTGCTTCCTAATTCCTCGACCCTCTTCTCCTACTGTCCTTCAGTCTGAGTACTTGAAAAACCCAGCCTTGGCTCAATCTAACTCTTCATCTATTCTGAAATAATACCTATATTGCTCAGTGCCTCTGGAGAAATATCATACCAACTTGCAGATTGGTGTCAGCCTAAATGAAGAATTTTCAAACTCAAGTGGGTTTTCAAAGAGTTCTGACAATCCTATTGTTTCCAAATATTCAGAAGCATCTCTTTTCTTCTTAAATCTGCAGTCTCATCACTCACTCTAACTTTCATCAAGTGACCTTGCTTTCACCTTCACAGGAAAAGAGAAGCCATCAAAGAAGAATAGCCTCAATCTCCTGTTCAGATTACAGAATTCCCTGCATGCCCACCATACTTCCCTCCTTCCCTCCGAGGACTAAGAAACAGTCTCTTCTGTCTAAGCCTAGCCCTTCTATAAGGAGGATCCTATTTCCTCTCACCTTCTTGGGGGACCATGCTCAAGTCGCCAGCTTCTTTTTCTACGATATCCTCAATCTCTCTTTCCATACTGACTTATTCTCACAAATAATGAAATGATCAAGTCTTCTCAAGATAAAAGGAAAAAAATAAAAACTTTCTGGATGTTTCTCTGTGGGCCCTACCCCTTCCCTCTGCACCTTTTAATAGCTAACCTTTCTAAAAGAATACTCATCATTTCCTTTCCCTCACCTCCCATTCATTCTTAATCAATCTGTAATCTGGCTTCTGTCTCCACCACACCACTGAAAGGACCCTCACCAAAGTCACAAATGACCATTGTGTCAATCAAGATTCCAGCAGTAAAGAGATGGGACATTCAAGTTTGAAAAGAATATAATAAACAGACTACTAAAAGCCACTGATAGACTATAGTGAAACTTCAAGGTATTGTGCAATTCTCCAGAGCTAATAAATGCGGGAAGCTCTTTCTCACCCTCGCCCAAAAGGAGGGGGCAGAGAGAACTGCCTGAAAGGACCAGTGACATTAAATCAAGGAATGCACAGCCTGCAGCAAATGCACAGAGAAGAAGCTGGTGAAAATATCCCCATTGATTCTCTTCCCTTTGCCATCCTTCTCATCTCCTGCCAGTCCTCACCATTGGTCTAATTCAAACAGAAGACAGAATGCAATCCCTGGGTCCACATAGGCTGCATCATAGATGGTGTTATACTTCTCTCTGAAGTTTTATCTTTATTCTGAGGGCAACGATAAGCCACAGAATATTCTTAAACAGCAGAGTGATAGGCAGAAGTTGTGTTTTAGAGAGAGTAATCTTCCTGCTGTGTATGGGATAAACCAAAAGAGAGGAGAACTTGGAAGTTGGGAAAACAATTTTGAAGAATGAACAAATTCGGGCAACAGGTGATACTTTATAAGAATGCAAAGAAAGATACAGCTATGGGAGCTGTTTGGAGAATAAGAAGGGCAACACGTGGACATTAAGGGCAAAGTAGAAGAAGTAAAACATAACTAAGATTTTGATCCTGGTAACTAAAAAAGTTAGTTCTGTCACTTACCAGAATAGGGAAGTTGGAAAGGGGAATTAATTTGAGGGAGACATAAAAAGAAATTAGAGACTGCAATGAGGTCATAACGTCTAAGTAGAAATGTTCTAAGAAATGAGCTATAGAATGAGACTGAAATGTCTCTGTGGTTTCTCAAGGGACAACACCTTTTTTCTGACCCTAAACCGTGTTCTGGCACCAAGAGAAGCACTCTAGAATCTGAGTTCTTTCTGTGAGCTGCTGCCTAAATTCAGAGTCCTAGAGAAGACTATTAATGATGGTACACAGAAGACAGAGAGAGATAAACTGCATCAGGTATGTATGTCCCCTCTCTGATCAGAGGCATAGTTGAAAAGCAGTCAAGAAAATTCTAAATCTTTGCTTTTCCTGTTGTAAATCACCAGCTAGCTGAAACTCAGGTTTCCAATGACAGCACTAGTCCTCTGCACACAGCCTTTAATGGATGCTTGTTAATTAACAAGGAGAATGCTTAAAATGAGCAGAGAAGTGCTCTTTAGTATCCAGATGTTGGGTGTCTGTGTCCATGCGTGTGATACAGGGCACATGGCGTTTGGTCAATGACCTCCGTAGGCTCTCCCCACGTGACAGGAGCGCAATCTCCACATGTAGTCGTCACCTGACAAAAGAATGCTCACTACACATAAGGATATTTGGGTCATTTTTTTAAACTGAATAAAACCTGTATTTACAAATTATAAAAACAACTCTAGTCTTTTTTCTCATAACCATTCAAAGCCATTCAAAGCTGTTTTTTGGAGCTAGCTCTTTCCTTCCCCTGAAATGTCGGTGACTTTTTAATTCTCCACATTTGGCAGATGTTCAGAATGACTCTTTTCTCTCATGGATATTTTCTTGGGCTCTTCTGAGATGCCTTGACACCAGAGATGTCTCGTTTACATCTCTTGACTTCTCCAGCTGGTCACCTGTCACTTCTCCTTCAGTCCCTAGTTATCTAACGGGTCACCTCCAGATTCTTTCTGCTGAGACCTCCTTGACCCTCCAACAGCCTTGATGGGATGAACCTGAAAAAAACTACAGATAGCTCTTGTATGTGGTCCCCGTCTGGGCCTCTGTCTGTAGGCCCTGTAGTTACGTCCAAGAGCAGCCCTCTCTTCTGTCACCATGGGTCACTTCAGCCAGCCACTTGTCCTCATGTGACTCTCAGGCATGACTACAGTCCACCCTGCCCCCGTAGCTCCAGGAGATATACACGAAACTCTCTGTGTGGCCTCCTTGAAGCCTCTCTCACCTGACTTGAGGTAACGAGGACTCACCTCTCAACCATCTCCTCACCAGAAAGAACCACACGTACTCTGACGCCTCTCTCTAAAGAATCCTCCTGGAAACTGCTTGCCCTCTCTTGAGCCTTCCAAGCTGCTTTGAAGCTAAAATCAGATGGCTAGCTAAGGGCAGCAAATGTCCTCTCCTGTACTAATCCAGCTGAAGTTGGTTAGCACCTCAAGGGTGAGGTAGCAGTAGATTTGTCACCTCTCGTTTGGGCCTCAGCTAAACCCAAACAGGAAGAACCCTATTTAACATCCTGTCACTACTGAGATGTAGATATATATTAGACACTTATAAAATTCATAAAATTAATATTTGACTGTAAGACAAATCTGGATAAATAAAGCCTAGAAAAGGCTAATGAGGAAAACTGTGACCAGTAGTCATAGTTTGGCCAGAAAAACTCAAGTGCATGGGACATGTTAAACTCCTCTAACCCCACCTGTGGTGCTTGTTTCCATAGAAATGACACTTTCAAACCCAAATTGCACTTCAAAGGGGAAAATAAACTATTCGCTATGTCTACGAGGCATACCTACAAGAGAAAGAAATAAGGAACAGGATTTCATTTCAGAATATTTGCATGTGTGTTTTGAGTGAAAAACTAGAGAACAAATGAAGAATGTTTATTGCAATAAACATGAAGTATGTTCCACAAAATTATTCAGATATTGAATGAATAGAAAAAGACTAAAAATTTCTCTCTTAGCTTTTTTTTTTTTTTTTGATTTTAGTTTCTTTATGTGCAGGAGGACCTACATGATCTTAGAAGAGAACCGACCTTTTAAAACCTCATTTCAACCTCAACGTATGACCTCAGAGAAACTCATTTGCTCTCTGGAAAGTTTTTAAGATTTACAACAGAGGTACATTCATGGAATGAATGATTCCTGAAGAAACACATTGTTGTGGGTTCAATTGTGTGTCCTCAAAAGCTATGGGGGAGCCGTATTCCCTAGCACTGATGAATGTACCTTACTTGGAGGAAAGGTCTTTGCAGATGCAATCAAGTTGAGATGTGATCATATTCGAATCAGGCAGGTCCTAACGACCAACATGACTGGTGTCCTCGTAAGAAGAGAAAAATGGCAGGTGAAGACAGAGACACACAGGGAGCAGAACAGGGGATGACTGAAGCAGAGACTGGAGTGATGGAGCTGTAAGCCAAGGGATGCCAAGGATGGGCAGCCACCACCCGAAGTTAGGAAGAGGCAAAGGAGGACTTTAACCACAGTCAAAGAGGGAGCGTGGCTCTTCTAACATCATGATATCAGACTTTGAGCCTTTAGAACTGTGAGAGAATAAATTTCTGTTGCTTTAAGACACCCAGTTAGTGGTACTTTGTTAGGGAGCCCCTAGGAAACTAACACACACAGAAAAGAGAATTTCAGTTGCAAATGTAGAAACTGTAAGGTAGTTTTCTTAGGAGATTCAGGCCTCCACTAAGTAATTGCCTGATTGAGAAAGTTGCTTGGATTGCTGGTTTTTTTCTGGAGGAGTGGCATTTCCAGTTTTGGTGCTGATCTGTAGACGACTGTTGGACATGGTTGTTTCAGTTCAGCAATTGGTCTTGTCCTTTCTGACTTGAGCATCAATCTAAGTAGTTTCCAAGCCCCGTCGCTCTTTAGCAGTCATAAAGCGAAACTATCTCCCCTCTCAGAATGATGAAAGAGCGCCTTGTAAAATTACTTGTAGAGACATGAATTTTAAAATATTTTCTTTTTCCTCTCATAGGAAAAAAAATCCTTCAGCTTGGGCAAGTTCTGATGCAACATAAAAGTAATGCTGTTAAAATTTCAATCATTGCCATGGTTTAGCAGTGTGTTCACATCAACCACATGTACCCAGAAAGTCTGTCAACTCAGCAATAACCAAGAATTCTACTTATTACTCTCACTACAAAAATCCATGAATTAAATTATAACTGTTTGCATTTGAACGTGTGTAATCACATTTTTACATTATGCTCTTTTAAAAGAACCATTTATCTTGTGCTTGTTTCACAAACTTAAAAATCAAGGATTCTTTCTTTATGGGCTGATGGAAATATTCTAAAGTCAGATTGTGGTGATATTTCACAACTTTTTAAACTTATAAAAATCATCGAATTGTACACTTAAAATGAGGCAATTTTGTGGCATGCAAATTATGAATCAATAAAGCTGCTTAAAAAAAAATATTTTCCACTCCTTGTTGGAAATATCAATTCTGCAGAACTCCTTGTAGGGTCAGAGTTTAGTAACCGACAATTGATGATGGCATTTACATTCCTCTGGTAATAGTCCAAGTAAAACAAAGATGCCTTGCATATGTTGCAATTTTGTCTTGCCCAAGAATGGATGTGGACAAACCAGGACCCTGTGGGATGAAAGAAATTCCAGAGACAATGGCCCTCCAAAGGATAAGTGTTTTTCCTGCAGTGGATCTAGAGCCTGGGATTAATTAATCTTTTAAAGACCTTTCAAGGCATTATCTTTACAAGAATTTGTACTGCCCCCAACTGCACCCCGTACCCCACGCAGACGCACTAATCGCGTAAGAAGGGTTTAGTCAAGCAATGAGACAGTCTGTCTGCTTGGAACCAGTGAAGAGATGTTAAGATCTACAAAGGGTTCAAATCTATGAATGTGACCACTACAAATTGGCCTGTTCCATGACAAATATGTGGGCAACGTTAATACACTGAGCAAGTGGGTAGGGGAAAAGGAGGGAGTGGGGAAGCTGTTTTTTTAGGAATTAAAACGCATCCCATATAGCAGGATAGAGGTGCCCTCCCTTGTTTCTTAAAGAAGTTGAGCTGATCAACAAACCACACAGATTTCACAGATGACCTCTCAGAAACATTGGCACTGTCTCCACACACTTTTACTCGGTGATTTTTCTTTCATAAACAGTTCTCAAGCTACTGGAGTTTTAAGAAATCTGAATGTATTGGACAGTTTTGCTCCTCCAGGACCATTCCACAGGCATCTCCATTCTGCTCTGCGTGTTGGGAGGCTAACTTCTATAGGCTACATCGGCTACGTCCCTGTCCTCTGGCTCTGGTGGGTCTTGGCCACTGGGAGGCCCTGGCAGGAGATTGGAGAGTGCAGGGGAAAGAAGTTGGGGATTCTATTCCTTGGTAGACCACGGGCTGTCAGCAGCTTGGGTCCTCAACAGGAAAATCGTCCTATGCTGTAGCTTTCCATCAGCTCTATCTCCCTCTGTCTCTGGGACCCAGTAACATAACTGCTTCCTTTCTTGCCTTTCAAGTCTGCTGGGGATACCAGTGCTCCACCATCCCTTTTTACCTACTAGTAATCCTGGCCACACACTTTGAAGTAGTCCCTTGATTAATTCCCTTCATTAACTCTTTCTGAGCTTGCCATCCCTTTCCTGATATTCCGAGGCCATTCTTTCCATAGAAAATTTCTGTTTGCCGAATTCCTCCTGAGACTGGCCATTGGAGTCTCTTGAGACTTTGCATTCTTGGGGCTCAGTCCAGTTTCAAATTATTAAAGATAGCATTTTCAGGAAGGCAAATTGACTTTGTATGTACCTATTTAGGAAGTCACAAAATATTTTACACAAAATTACTATGTACAACTAAGCTTATAGCTCATGGATATAACACTGCCACTGTTCACATATTGCAAATATCAAGAAAATGCTAATCTAAAAATTTCAAAGCTCAAAGGCTAGCTTAAGGGAGTTTTCAAAGAGACAGAAAAAAATCTGCAGTTCTGGAAATCCCTCCATATACCCACTCATTTAACCTCCACCAACTGTAATGATCTGCCAGGTTGGGAGGCCAGCGCACTAAATCTCCTTGGTGGAGCGAGGTGCAAGACAAAGCACTAAAAGTCACCTGTGACCCAAATTTATTAGGAGGGAAGTGTTGTCTGAAAAAGTAGAAGTGTATTTACTCTATAAACCAGCGGACCCGAGGGCTGCTGTCTAGAGGTCCTGCCTTATTAAAAGAAGCAGCGATTTGTAGTTTCCATATCGAAGGTCGAGCTGAGCTGGGCAGGGGGGCTTCTGTTGGTGTGGCAATTACAGCGTTTGCACACTTCTCCAGGGCCTCAAACCGTCCTTGTCCAGCACCGAGCAAGGTGCTCTTCAACTGCTTACCCAGCTCCTCTCCTTCCTCCCTTTCTTTCCTTCTCCTCAAAAGATAAGGCGGAAAGATAAACAGCTCTGTAGGCCAGATTTGAATAGCCGAAAATTTTATATTGGAGAAGACTGAAAACTACACTTTATTTCCTTTGTCCTTTTTATTTTTTGCATATTTTTCAATACTCTGCTCACTGAGTGTCTTAGCACAAAATGATTTATTTTATGGTGCAATTTTAGCAAATATGTAAAGCCTGTAGATTATTTGAAAATCGTTTTCCAATAATATTACATAGGAAAGGGGCAAAGCACTTTCATAAAGCTTTCAAATCTACAATAATGAGCTCTCGAATGAAGTATTAAGAACATTGTCTTAGAATAACTGAAATTATTATATTCTATACTTAGGATGTGAGTTCTGATTTTTTTTTAAAGTTGGTACTTTTGAGTAAATCAATGGCTTTACAGATTATTCTCAGAAGACTTATTTCTGAAAAGCAGAATATTTTAGAGTTAGAAGTTAAACTGTTTTTCAGAACAATATAAATCTTTTCATCTGCTCATTGTTCATTCATGTTTGCGCTCGAATTTTCTTTTCATTGCTGTGGTGCAGGTTACTAGTTAAGCTCCTGGATGTGATCACTCTCAAGATAAACTAGTGTGTCAGTATTTCTAACTAAAACAATCAGTCAGGAACTTCTCCTTCCCCTTGATTTATGTTTTTGAGTGTGTTGGCAAATATTTTATACATTTTAATATGTACAATAATGAAATAAATGCATTTAGATATCAGTAATTTCATCTGGAAGGTAAACAATGTCATACATAAATGTATGTATGCAATTTACTTTACACTAAGATATTTGAGTTCTACCAAGTAATATGTTTTTTTTTTTTGCATTTGGAATAAAAATGCTTCCCTAACCTCCTCCCCTTAAAAGTTAATCTATAGCAGAATCTACACATGGATTTGAACATAAAGCTGACCAAATTCCTTTTATTGCAATAAACAATCCATCATCTAAGCTGTTCCATTGTACATAGGTGCTTTCTTGGAAAGGAACTACATGGTACTTTGGGAAAGTACAACGTGAGACTGTCCATGATTAAGGTAACTTAAAATTAGAGGCCATATGTTTAATTCAGTTAGTGACTGTAGACAATTTGTGTGTGTGTGTGTGTGTGTGTGTGTGAGGAAGATTGGCCCTGCTACATCTGCGCCAATCTTCCTCTATTTTGTATATGGGACGCCGCCACAGCACAGCTTGATAATCAGTATGTTGGTCCAGGCCCAGGACATGAACCCGTGAACCCCAGGCTGCTGAAGAAGAGCACCCGAACATAACCCTATGCCGCTGGGCTGGCCCTATGTAGACAAATTTTTATTGTGGGGGCATTTGTTTTCTTTTCTTGGCATTATTCTTAGTAAGCTGGAGCAAATAGGGATTTGGGGACTGATTTTTACAAAATCAGAGACAGTTCAATAATTTTGCCAAAGGATGGTCCTGGAGCCAACTCTCTGGAATATAAAGGTGTATTTATGATTCTATGGCTCTGAAACACTTTCAAGACCAAGTCAAGGGACTCCGTTCAGTGACACTAAGGCAGTAGGCAGGCCATAGGAAGAGGAACAATCCTGTTTCAAAATGAAGTGATGGACCGAAGCAAGCCTTCCAAAACTTTGTTCTTTAATAGTAAGAAGTAACTTTTTGTATCACAACCCAGTACATATTAACACACACATACACACACATACTCACATTTATATACAATTGAAACTAAATTTCATAAAACAATATTTATGGAATTATAGCCAAAGCACTATTTTACCATTCTATTCTATTCATCCTATTTTTTATATGTCAACGACATCCCACTAAAGAGTAGCATCCAGCATTTTGAAAAGCACTGTAATGTGTGTTATAAAGAACGACGTGTACAATGAGCACCTGTTCATCTCTGATTTCCAAGTAGAGGTGGCCAAGAGAATATAAACGTTCTTTGATCAGTGCCTTCTACAAATTCTTTCACTTTTAGCCTCACAAAGACTAAGTTGGAAAATCTAAGACCGTAGTCAGAAACTTTGAACTTCTAATTCATTGAGACCAGTAAATGCAAACTTCTGAAACCTAAGTTGAGTCACACAATCTCATTAGTTAAATTTACTTACAGAGAGGAGGTAGTAATTCATATTTCATTGGTTCATGACTGCTTGAAATTATAAATGAAGCCTCTGCTTCCCCAATTAGAAACTGGGATAATCTCTTACTTCTAGTCACCCAGAGGAAAGAGATGAGATGAAGAGCCTTGCCTCCCTTTTGCCCTCTTTCTGTCTTGGAAGGGGCGGCTGAGCCCTGCTCTAGCCTGAGAATCTTGTAGAAAAATGTTCTTTCCTTTTCACACACAAGGGAAAGTCCAGCATTGTAGAATATAATTGAACAGACACTGGAATGGTCTGTGGACTTCTGCCTGAACTTCTGCCAATAAAAAATTCATTCATTTGGATTTAGTCACAGCTCTCAGTGAAAATAAGTACCTTTAGGAGAAGTAAGTGTCTATAAGCGTCTAAAAAATTGACTGAGTTTATCGGAGTCCTTTGAAAGTGCCAGATAGCTAAAAATAAGTGCAAGTCCTGAGGACTCAGGACTCAGAAGTTAAACAAGCTGAGAGCATGAAGGAAAGAATCTAGAGCAGAACACACACTCAGGCAGCTCCCCGAGGGTCCTGGAGAATGAGAAGTCACCATGAAGACAGAGCAGAACACAAAGGGGGACTGGGAGGGCACCGAGGAGGGCTTAACCCCTGTATTATTCAGTGTAAAAGGCTGAGCTCCTGTTGTGCTATCCCAGTGAGTCTTAACAATACAGTGACTTTTATTTCTTCCTCACATATCATCAATCCAGGGCAGGTAGGCAGGATGCTGTGCTCCCCACAGTCAGGCAGCCAGGCTCCTTCCATCTTCCTTCTCCATTACCATGTAGGGTGTTTCCCTTATCCCCATATGGAATGTTTTCTAAGGAAGGTTCCTTTACATAGAATTTGTTCCAGCCTTGTTGAGGGGGAAAATGCGCGAAGGAGCACATGCTCAATGTTTTAAGACTCAGAACTGGAAGAGGTACACAGCACTTCCATTTATTTCCCCCTGGTGAAAATGAGATCACATAGCCATGTTTAGCTGCAAGGATTGGGGGAGGGGTGGCAGTGCTGGAAAATGTAGTCCCTGACTTGGTGGTCAGATCCCTAGCCTAATTGAATTACTAGGGAACAAGGGGAGAATGAACTTTGGTGGATAGCCAGCAGTGCCTGCCGTAGCTGCTTCTTAGTCAGCCTTGGCTTATAGTACATTTCTGTATCTACTGTCCAAAAGCAGACTGTGGTGTGTCCAGGTTGCTGTGACTATGTATAAAGCTTTTTTTTTTTTTTTTTTTGCTGAGGAAGATTTTCTCTGAGCTAACATCTGTACCAATCTTCCTCTATTCTGCATGTAGGTCGCCACTACAGCGTGGCTCACAAGTGGTGTAGGGGATCCAAACCCACAAACCCAGGCCTCAGAAGCAGAGCACACAAACTTAGCCACTAGGCCACGGGGCCAGCCTCTGTAAAGCATCTTAATGGTGCAAATTTTACTCGAACATTTATCATCAGGTCATTGACTACAAAGCCTTTTGAAAACTAAGCTCATGTTAATTTTAATCCAATTTTTCTATTAACTTGGAATGCTTTACGTTGCTAATATAAAACTTCTGGGACTAAGGCTATAAGTTAAAAGTGAATGTCTTTAATCAGTCCCAGATTTCCAATCTAACTTCTAATATAAATCTTGCCCCTTGAATTTAATATATACTGTAAGAGACAAGGTATGATAGACAAGCCATGAGTTTAAAAATATTGGTTCGAACGGAAATCAGGCTAAGTGTTAAGGTCTGACAATATCATTTATACTCAAAATGTTCTTGCATATAAGGAAAATTAATTTAGGTTCTTTGTATGTAAAACAATGCATGGCCCAGATAAAACTGTCTGGTAAATTTATAAATAATCTAGACTTGAATTTTAATGTCTTAGAAGATACTTTTTAAGAAAGGTTCCTTCAAATAGAATTTGAATTTAAGGGAAGAATCAGTTTTTAGCTAAGTGGAAAACTGGAATTCAAAACCCAGTATGTGGAAGACACCTTAGATTCTAATTCAGAGTGTTTCTTTGTCCATTCAAATCTGTGATATTCTCTAAGAATCAGTGCCCGCGTCCTAAATCTTTACAGGTAGCTCTCCCTTACACTGATGAGAAAAAGTCTCTGGTTCCAACCTCAACGTGATAGTGCTCTAGATGTGAGATGCGTCAGCAGAAGGCTCAAATGGGCTTCAAATGGAATCGAAGGCGTAGAACTTCAAAATCAAGCTTTGTAAATGCAACTTTTTAGCTTGGCTAACACTCAATGAATTTAGCATCATCCCTGGGTTTAAATGAGATTGAAGACATCAACAAGGTCTTTGCTAGTCAGAGTTTTCATTACGAAGGTCTCCAAATGATTTCTCCTACTCTGTAACGTGCTTATAAACCAACCATCACCTTCTCTTTAAACTGGCTGTGATGGTTTTCTCTTTTAACTTTATAGATTTCATTCATTCCTTCCACAAATATTTGCAAGCTTACCATGCAGTGCACTGTTCAATGTGCTCAGCATACAGAGATGGACAAGATCAACTCATGTTTTCATACCTAGTGGACACAGCAGAAAACAGACAAGTATAAAAGTGTGTGACAAAAAGTATCTATCAAAAAAATAAAGCAGATATTCAGAGAACCTGATCAGGGAAGTTCTCCCTGAGGAGGTCACATATAAGCAGGGAATAAGGGGGCAGGTCAGTGAAAATCTGAAGACAGAAATTTCTAGGCAGAAGATAGAAACGCCAAGGGCACAAGATTAAAAAAATATATATGTAGTCTGGCATTTTGGAAGAACAGTGAAAAGGCCAGGATTAGAATGAACTGAACAAAGCGTGAGGCGAGGTTGCAGAAATTCACAAGGCCTTTTAGCCGTGACCAAGGGGCTGGAGTTTATGCCAAATAAGATGGAAACCCATTGCAAGGGTTTGAGCATCGAAGTAACATAACTTTATCTGTGGTTTTAAATGATCGCTTGGACAGCTGTGTGGAGAATTAATGGTAAGGGAACAAGAATGAAACACTAACGAAAAGGCTTTTACAGAAATGAGAGAAGATGGTGCCTGGAATGAGTTTGAAATGGTAGAGGTGGTAAACACGTATTTTCGAAAATCTCCCATGGGCTTTGTTAGTTGCCTTCCCAGAAGCCACCCTCACTTTCATCCCTGGTTAACAGTGCTCTGACGTTAAACTGGTGCACCAGCCCCAGGGGATGAATTATGACTGGTCTAATTATATCCTGACCATCCCATCCCCCTTGTCAGACATTTACTTGCGTGACACAGTGATGCTCAGAATGACACATTCCTGCTCAGAACGCCCTGCTTACCCAAAAAGACTTCAGAGAAAGTCTTCTGGCGATGCCTCTGCGAAGCCTTTCTTCTTATTGACGACAGAAGGAAAGGCATTCTGCACAGCTCTCCTTCAAACCAACAACTTAATCAATATGGAAAAAGATAAAAAGCAGAAATGGGAAACATTTCTCAAAGTGTACTCTATGAAAAAATAAATTTGAGAAACCCTATGATAGAGTGCAATAGGTTTCTTAGAATTTTTTTCAAATATTTATGTGCTTTACAAATGTCCGAGAGAGAGCTAAGAACACAGATTTTTCCAACTTATATAACCATAAAATTCCCATTTGGGGAATAATAATCTGGTTCACAGAATCAGTCTTCTTCAGAACACCATTATGGTATTATTGGATAAAGCAGTGAATTTTGTAGATTCAAATAATATTCTTGGTACATCTACGTGGTACTATGGTACATCATTGATTTGCTCAGACAGCCCACAGAGGGCTGCAAATATCCTAAGATTGAAGTGGTAAAGTCTTCTGAGACAAAAGTAGATAACTTCTTGGGAGAATCTACCAAAGTAGATGTTTCACGTTAAGATTTGAACTCTCAGAAATTTTATTCATTCTCAAGAATTAGAAGACTTATTCAAATCAAAGTTTCAATAAAGCTACAGCTAGAAAATTGCTTCCTGGATTTTTTCCCCTTATTAAATAAACTCATTATGAACTTGAGTTATTATGGAAGCTTCCTCCCTCTTCCCAAGACAAAAGGAAGGAAGGAAGGAAGGAAGGATAAAAGCAAGGAAGGAAGGAAGTAAAGAAACAGCTGATAGTCTGCTTTACAGATAATCCATTCTGTCAGCATTAAAAATCATGTAATTTAAGTAGAGAATCTGAACTACACTAGAAATTTTACCATGACAATTTACAGACAGTTACAGGGAGAAATAGGATTTCTAACTATAATTCATTGAATCTGGTAGTAAAAGATAGCATGCTGTGAAATTTTATCTCATCATAAAAAAGGATTAATATGGCTTACAACTAAATGTCAAAATAGATTTTCATTACATAGTCTAATTTAATTTCTCAGCCACAAGATGTTGGCAAAAAAAGAGTGATTTACACCTGGCTGCTCAATTCAGATTTTCTTTGCTGGCATTTCTGACAATAGACTTTATACTTTACTGGTGTAACCATGTAATGAAACTCATCCAAGAATATTCTCTTAAAACCTTACTACTCATAGTGTGATCCATAGCCTAGCAGCTTTGACATCACCTGGGAACCTGTTAGAAATGCAGAATCTTAGGGCTAACGCCAGACCTACTAAATCAGAATTTGCATTTTAACAAGATTTCCAAGTGATTCATAGGCATGTTAAAGCTTGAGAAGCACTGTCTTAGAAGACATTCTCCAGGTGTTTTACTATCGTTGAGGATTGTGCTGCTACCACCTGGGGTGATCAGCGGGTTTTCCTGACAACTTGACACTGGGATTACAGCTCAACCCCTTCACTATGCATCCACTTAAAATGTACGATCTACAATAGTCTGAAAATATTGTTTAGAGTGCAATATACACACCACACTTTGTGCAGATCCAAGGAAGAAATGTTGAATAGATAATTATTTCATGTCTTATCTATCTAGTCTCACTTTAGTAGGGCACAACTTTACAAAGCAGTATGTATGTGTGTGTGTGTGTGTGTGAGACGAGGAGGGGGGGCGGCGGGGGGCAGAGTGGGGAGCTGCCTAGAATCCAAGTTGACCAATTAGCAAAAATGCAAACAGCCAAGTCTTTAGCCACTGAATTCCCTGGAACAAGACCTTCACTTTGTTGGAAGTATTTGGCTCCTTTGAAATACTTCCATCCTGGATTCTGAACCAAATTTCTGAACCAAGTTTCTCTAAAACCACCCAGTTTGTTCAAAACTCAGCCCACTCTCAAACACATCAGCAGACTATCTGGGTGGCATGAGCTCACTTAAAATTTCAAGAACCTCTGATCCTCTCAGAGCCTGACCTTCTCTACACACCAGTCTATGATGCAGCAACACAACTACGTGCTGATCACTCAGCCCACATACCATAGGGGCAATGATATTAGGAAGAGTTGGCATCTGACAACAGGATCTGGTGTGTTATGTTGAAGTACAATCACGTCCTTGGGTGCCTTCATTCTTCCCCTGCTGAACCCGAGACTTGGTCTTCCCGTGTAGACCCTCTCGCTTCCCTTCATTTTCCAATACTCCTTGTTACAGCTACATTCTCCATGTGAAGTTTGCAAGCTCTAAGATTCATATGTCCATAACCTCCTTCAAAGAACCAACTCCTTCTAAATTTGAAGAGACTGAAGTAGCTGGAATATGTGGCAGGGAAGTTGTTCATGGTTATTCATAGTGGTGATCCTTAGTTGCCATCCTTACAGGAGGAGAGAGGGAACTAAATGTTGGGACCAAAGCTGAGGCTGATAGAGTGGAGATTTGAGTGAGGGCTTGGTATCTGGTAGTAACAGATACCAAGAGAAAGAAGATGGGGAGATAGAAGATGGCGAGAAAGAAGATGAGGCAAATGTTGGCAGAAAAGATGAGTAGGGAAGTGAGGAAACCAGCTACTACTGGGAAAAACTAACGTTCAGAGGGAGCAGTCTTCTTTCCCCAGGACTGATTTTTGGCCTTAATGCTGGTCTTGAGTATAAGCATGTGATGATCTCAAAGGGCCCTCACTCAGCCCTCCCTCTTGGAAGGAGAAGACATGCAGCCCCAGGGTCACCCTTAAGATCTTTCTCACCCAGCTTCCTCCAGACACCCTAAGTGTTTGAAAGCAGTCATATAGATCGTACGTTTCCAAAGAGCCCCTAATTACTAAACCCCCATAGTACTTGACCTGTCAGTCCCATTTCACATGTAGGACACTTTCTTTTTAATACTCTCTACTCTTGGTCATCTGAGACATGACATTTCCCTGCTTCTCTCGTCTCTCTGATGATTACTTCATAGACCTAATTGATGTTTCCTTTTCTTCTGCCTGACCCAAAACTTTGGTATCTTCCAAGATTCTTCCCAAAGCTCTATTTTTTTTCGCATTCCATATGCTCTCCATCATCCATCTGTATGTTAATGATGCTACCAAGATAATTCCTTGAGTACAGGTGTCTCTCCTGAGTCTCCAAATTATCTATCTAATTGTCTCTGGAACATACTCACGTGGATTTCTCTCAGAAAATTCAAGCTCAACACAACCAACCCTGCCATAATTATCTTCCCATTCCAATCTTGCCCTCACCCCATACTTTTCTATTTAGCTCTTTAAGACTCATTTTATTTGGGCTCTTGGCAACTCTCTTCTATACTAACACATCGGTCTTTTAACTACACTATCTGCTTCTAATTTCCTGTCACTCTGATCTCTCTAGACATGTTTTTCTACTACATAAAATATTTTTTTCTGAATCTAATAAAAATTCATACTCCTTAGCATGATATATGATGTTTTTATAATCTAGACCCTGCATACCTCTTCTGTCTCTTCCTGCTGCTCCTAAAAGTTCCCTAAATGTGCCATGAGATTCCTTGCCATCCTCGTGCTCCAACACCCTACCCAGTAAGCAGCTAATCACATTGGAAGATTCCATGTAGATGGCCGCCCTCAGATAAAGCTTTTCCTGACTCTCAGAATTGACCACTCCTTTCTTTGTTCACACATGGAATATAGCACTTTTAAAAAGTATGGTAGTTTATTTATGTCAATCTCATGGATATATACTGTAATTTCCTCGAGTGCAGGGTCATGTCTTGTTTATGTTTGTATTTGAAGCACCGACCAAAGTGTCTGGCATAGAGTAGGTGTCAGTAAATATTCACTGAGAGAAAGAATGAATATATAGGCAGGAAATGAATTCAAGGAAAACAGGGAACTTGTCTGTAATTTACTTGTTGATGTCTAAAATTTGTCACAACAAAGCCAGATCTAAAATGAAATGACTCTGGTAGCCTGGACAGCATTCATGGCGTGGGCTAAAGGAATGACCTCAGAGTCATTCCTGTGATGAGGACCCTGAAAGGAGGCAGATCTTCTAAGGATATGGGCACTGACAAGGGGTTAGGGAGGTTCCAAGAGAAGAGGGGCAGATTTTATCTGTTAACAGATATCTGAGTTACAAATACAGAGGAGCATAAAAGAACAAGAAAGTTTACCCTCAGACAAACACTCTCTTCACTTCAATTCCCATACAGGAGACCTTTTGATGTTGTTTATATGTCAGATTATCATCTCACTTCAAACAATATCCGTAGCCTGTGTATGCCTCCTGTCTCTTTTAGCTGAGCTCTCTCTTGTGAAAAACAAGGAATTCCTCTAAATTGGAGTCAAAAACCATTTGGAAGTCTTGTCTGTGATTACCAAGTGAAGTTATGAAATCTGGGTTGTTGTTTTTTTTAAGACAGTTCTCCTGGCTTTAAAAAAATAGTCTGGTGCTACTGATAGTGTGGTTTAGAATGAGAGTCTGTTATGAGGGCAGTGGACAAGGTTTAATCCTGCCTCATCTCTGTTCTGCTCTATGGTTTTTACTTTATAAACAGCCTCAGGGACTCAAAGTTGCTGAAATGCCCATTGGCAGTAACTACTGTCAATACTGACATTGATCCCAAAACAAGGATTCATTTCAGTCAAACCACTAAAATTTCATTTGATTCAATGAAAAATTTTTTAGTGGAGCTATGAAAGCACTTTTGCCCACTCCCTAAACTATTTCTAGTGGGAAACTGAATTGGATTTCATAAAGATTTATGAACACTTTCAAAATCACTTAACAGCCGAAAGCTATATAGCAACTTTTTCCATGTCTGAATAAAACGTGAGGATAGTGGAAGTGGCAGTTGTAAACAGGCAGGGAGATTAAATTTGGATCATTTCCACCCAGACTTTGCTCCATCTACCGCAGGGCCCATGACTCTGCTGCTAGCCTATGTCTGCAGCCCCTAAAGAATTATGCAAGCTTGCTGGAGCCTTGGAGGGCAGTCTTTATACTATTAACTTATTGGAGATGAATTAAATGTTAGTATAACCCACTCCTAGTTATATCTTGTGTGAATAACCTAAAAATTATTCTGAATAAAGTTTGAAATAGATTGATTTTTACATTTATACCTGAATATAGGTAGGTCAGGTGGTCCAGGAATTATTTTTCATAAAGTCTCATTAAGATCCAACTTACATAGATCTAGAAAGTCATCCAGTTTAATTTCTTTCCTTCAACCTCATTTCCAATACTTAACGCTTATGCATGTGAAATGCACTAGGCTGAGCAGAGTGGCTTCTCAAAACTGCCTTGACAGAGTGGTTCAGAGTTTGCACTCCCAAAGCTTCCTTAATTTACAAGGAAAAAATTGTGAATCTGAAATCAACTAAGCTAGAAATTAAACAAGTGGGTACTGTGAACATTTAAAGGCAAAATTTCTTGGAGGGATCACGGATGATTTCTCAGAGTAGACTCTTTTTCTGATGTCTTCAGATACCAAGTTTCTCTTCTCTATACACAGACAGTATAGGCCCTGAGGGGTATGGGAAAGAAATAATGAAAAATAGTAAGTTTGAATAGCAGACCAGTCCTTGAATCCTATCTCAGTCACTTACAAATACTATAACAACCTCCCCAGGCAATCTCTGTAGCTTTAAAACAGCAAAGCCAATCTACACCAGCTATAAATGCTTCAGCTTTGTTCACAGCAATCGCACATTTGGACCTGCTCCTGTTTTGTCGGTTTCCTCCTATTTCCTGAACTTTAGTTTTGCCTTCTTTTTTCCCCACTTCTGTTCTTCAGTTGAATAGATTAATCTTGGTTTGTCTAACTCAAATGTGAGGAATGTCTTTCTATTTTTGCCCAATTCTGTTCCCAGAGACCCAAGTCCTGGCACCCACCCTAATGGCTTTCCTTCAATTTGGGCCAACCCAGCCCCACAGTAAGGGAATGTAAGAGGGTCAGGAATGTAGTCACTCGCCTTGAGAAAGCCACTTAACACTTTGGAAGCCATTGCCTCATCTCTAAAATGAAAGAAAATCATTCTACTTAACTCAATATTTTCTTCTAAGGATCAATAGAATTAGCGTATATAAACTGGTAATATAAATTTTATTTAAGGAGCTAAGAATAGGCCTTGGTGAGACAGCATTATCTTCTACCTAACTGGTAAGTATTCTAGGTAGCAGAATTTTGACTGCAATTTTTAGTTGAGACGCTTCTAGACCAGAACCAGACATATAATTAAAACTGGTATCTCAGGACTTTGTACTAGAATAAAAACATCAAATAGGATTGACTTAAGTCACAGAGGACTGTGAACTGCAAGTAACTTTTAACACTACTAATTTTTTTAAAAATCAGCTAAGTTGTAGACTTCTGATATTAACTCTCAATCTCTCCTCCTTGAAGAATCAGAGACAACCTTTACTCAGTTGTGACCAAGAATATTGTTGCTGGCATGGTCAGTGCTGCTTCCCACCTGTTGTCCTGACCTTGTTCCTGTACACACTTCACCTCTACGCCCTAATTTGTACTGGAATCACATTAAAGCAACCTGGAGTGGCACTTCCTTTTATTTGGAGTTACTCCTGAAAGATTGGCTCCCCAACTTTTCACATGCAATTACTCAAAGCTCAGTCTGCATTAATAGAGGTTCCAGTCTTCCCCAGTTATACTATAAAATCATCTTTAATCAGGTCTGTGTTACCCCAGGAATGTTCTGTCTTTGCAGTTCTTGTTCCTGAGATCTGCCTGTGATCTGTCTTGGTGTCTTTTCACATTTTGCCTCTGAGTTTTGCTGTACTGATCTTACTTGCTCACTTATTGATGAGAAGAATAATTTCCAGATTAAACCTAAGATGAAAATCATGTCCCCATTTTTTTCCTTTAATATAAAAATGTAGTCTTGGCCACCATGGTGTACCTTATAACATTTCCTTTGCACCATATGATGCCCCTGGGATCTCAAGCTTTACTGATAATTACTTCACATTTACTTTAGTGCAGCTTGGAAAATGTACTTTGTAAATTGTAAAGATCCATACAAGTGCAATGTATTTTTTGGTGATTTACCAGAAGACCACACATATAAGAGTACAAAGGGACATGAGTCCTAGGGAAGGCACTTGTGAAACCATAGTAAAGGAGAAAACTGCTTCTTTTCTCTACATTAATCACTTCTGACACCAAATGTGTGGGTTTTCCACACCTAGTAATTCTCTAATTCTCTGCGGACACCAACTGGGTGTCCTATGATATAAGTCAATTCTGACACGAACCACCTAGAGTTAGCACAGACCTCGTGGGTTAAGGGCTCAGTCCCACCAAAAAGATGCCTTTCACAAGTCTGGGCCTGCTGAAGCTGGGCGTCCCATGACTCCCTCTGGAGGTTCAATAATCTGCTGAAATGACTCACAAAACTCAGGGAAAAACTACTTATGTTTGCTGGTTTATTATCAAGGATACAACTCAGGAGCTGCCAGATGGAAGAGATAGGGCAAGAGATGGAAGGCATAGGGCAAGGTCTGGGGGCAGGGAGATTTACAGAGCTTCCGCACCCACTCTGGGCTCACCCCGTTCCCAGCACCTCAAAGTGCTCACCAACCAGGAAGCTCTCCACATCCCATCATTTAGAATTTTTTTAATGGAGGTTCTATTATATAAGCACAACTGATTAAATCGTTGGTCGTTGGTGACTGAACTCCATCTCTAGCCTCCTTCCTCTCTCCTTGGAGCTTGGGGGATGGGGCTGAAAGTTCCAGTCCTCTAATGACATGGTTGGTTCCCCTGGCAACGAGCCCCCATTCTCAGAAGCTTTCCAAAAGTCACCTTTATCCCTCCAGAGCTATTTCAGGAAGTGGGGACAAAACCAAATATTGTAACAAAAGTTGCTGCTTTCACCTTTATCGATTAGGAAATCACAAGGTTCTAGGAGTTCTGGCCAGGAGCTGGAGATGAAGACCAAAATACATACGTCTTATTATATCACAGTATCACAATTACAAAAAGTTTCATTAAACATTTCTGGAAAGAAAAGTTCAACATTTCTATTCTGCACATACTTAACTAAGCCAACAGATAATAAGATAAGTGATAGATAGATAGATGATAGATGAAGATAGCCAATTATAGATATCGACATATAGATATCTAGATGTTGATAGTTATTCAGGATTCATATTTTTCTCTTTACAGTTGCATCATCTCACCTTCTTGAATGGAGTTATGAACTGAATTGAATGCCCTTTACCTGCCTATCTATGTGTGGTTTCTGATTCCTATTGCAAGCTCTGAAAAAAATAGATTTCTCTAGCTGTGTATGGTAACTTAAACAATAACATTTTGGAAATGGAAATAACTTTACCAACAATCTAATTGAAGTCTTTTATGTTAATAACAAAGAAGCTGTAAAAATATAAGGGCAGTTCTATTGTCAGACTCCACGTCTCCCCAGTCCCTGTATGGTTTCTAAAACTGGTTTTTGAAAAGCCTGCCAATTTTTTTGTGAAGCATGGAAAGAGTAAGAAATATGTCTACAATCCACATACACAAAATGTTTATACTATTACTGTATTGAATTAGTATTACCATTCTTTGGACAGTAATAACAAGATGGGTCTGAAATTGATTTTTTCACTTTTATCCACAATTCTAATGAGTTCCTTATGAACAACATGTGGTTTCAAAACCAAAATAGTTTTTTTAGTTTCTATAAACAGAGGAAATTTACTTTACTGGGTCAATATACTGTGCAACTGTTATAAACAAAGCTGGTTTTCAGTGTGCACCCAAAATAGAACATCCAAACTGTCTGCTGGTCTCTCAATGCATAGACATGAGATGGAGTTGAAATTATTTTTGTATTTGTAGTAGTATTCATTATATTTCACTAATCCAAATTAGAATGCTTTTCCCAAAGTTCTTGTAGGATTTTAAACAATTCAGGAAAATTTGATGCATTGAATTATTTCTATTTCCCACTTTTCATCCTTACAAAGTGGTATAGCGTCTTTCCACAGTTTACATTCTTCCTCCTTACTGATGATATCTTAGTTTCCGATGTTCTCTTATCTCTTCTATCTAGTCTACAAAGACTAATCTCCGTGTTCTTCCAGTTTGGTCTGGTTTAAAAAAAGAAAAGAAAGAAAGTGAGATAAATGTAAGATTAAACTAACTTTATTTCCTTTAGTCCCTCCACAAAACGTTTTGCTACTCTGAAAACATCACTATTACATTGTATAATTTGTGTTATATTCACAACATATTTTGTAAGTAGCTTTGAAATTGTTTTCTGGTTTCAAGTTTGTATGTGTTCTGTCTAATTATATTGCCAGCTATTCAAGAATGAGAACATATCTTTAATTTCTTTTGTGTCTTCAAAGTGCTTGGGACATATGGACATAAACGTTTGTTGTGTGATCTAACTTTACCCATGATTAACCAATTTTACACTTTTTATTCACCATGTCCCCTTCTGAAATGCCTAGGAACTCGGGTTTTCAAGATGAGGTCATGTGTAGGAGAGGCTTCAGATAAGACACTGTTGCATAGCACTTTTATACACAGACTCTAACCTCTGATAATAGAAGAGAGCGATACTCTAAAACTATCTGTGTGTTTTGTGAGCCTTTGAGATCCTGCCTGGACCAGTTGTCAAAGCATTTCAGTGCACAAATCCAATCTTCCAGGTCAGATTACTTAGGAGATAAAATGTTGTCACATAATAACTATGTGCTCTGAAGGGAGCATGGTTTTATACTAGGTTCTTTACACACTGTAACAAGAGGAGCAATTGTTTCTTCTCTTGAACTGAAGCATGAAATAGACTTGGCTTAAGAAGTTACAAAGTATCAGTAGTTTCAAGAGTTGTGAAAAGACTGGTAAAAAGTGAAATTTCTTCAAAATTGCCCTTCTACTCCAGAAAAATTGCCCTGAACACCCCAGCCAGAAGAAACGTCTCTGTCTATCGAATCTCTCTGTCATGTACCATTTTGTATGACATTTGGTACCTACTGGTATAAATAGTTATTTCTTGATCTGTTAATTTTCCAAACTAAAGGGAACATTCCTACAGGGAATAAAGTTAGTTTGAGGCCAAGCTTGGAGAGTATTAAGCCCCAGGCAAGAAATTCTGATTTATTTGGGTTGAGTTGGAGGAGGAACCATTAGGAGTCTTTGAGCGGGGAAATGACATAGTCGTAGTTGTGCTATAGAAAAAAGCATCTGCTTATATATGTCAATGTCTGAAAAGTGACAAGACTAAAACTAGGAAACATTTGTTGAATATTGTTTATTGCCTGGTTGCCCTATTGGAAGGTACATCTAAAGAGGATAAGGATCCCAAGTCTGTTTACCATCTTATGCACAGCATCTCTCAGTTACACATAATAGGTGTTCAATAAATATTTGTTGAATGAGTGAATAAATAAATGTAAGCAAATAGAGACAGAAAATGCCTCATTAACTTAGGTAACTGTCCACATATGAGTCATTGGCTCTGAGCTCGGATTTCCATATAGTTTATTTCTGTAAGTAGTTCATTTCTAAATAAACTACATCGTTAATGATGAGGATGATGAGAAGAAAAGGAGAATGAAGGAGAAAGGGCTACTATTTATGCAGTATTTATTATGTGCTAAGCCTTGTATTAAGTGCTTTACTCACGTTCATTTTCCCCATCCAACCAGACAAAACTTAATGTAAGAGATTGAAAACTAGGCTTGAGCAACGCTAACAAACCGCCCAAAGTTTTGATTGGCAGTTGTGGTAGACGCTGTCGATGCCCCGCCCCTTGGGCTACCTGACTCCCGCCTCCTGCCCCCCATGCTGGGTAGACGGTTTCAGCAAGTTGGCAGCTTCCCAGAGCCTGTGTCTCCAGTCTCCCCCTGAGGACTTCTTCGGCACCTGGGAGCGTACTTACCTGCACACAGGTGCACCTGTAAGTGTAAGGAAGTTAACCCTCCACCAGTAGAGGATGAGTTCTTGGATAAATGCCCCAGCCTCCAGGTCTTGGGGGGGGGAGCAGGTGTCTGAGGTGTGTTTCACGTTTCACAATTTCTCAGCAGCAGAACACTTATAATTGAGGAGAAGCCTTGTTTCATGTTTCTTTTAACCCTGTCATTGATATTTATATTCAAGCATCAGGAAATTTGGTCTAATGTTATAGACCGGGGTAAAAGAATCAGAGCTTCTTGTTTCCTGTTGGGAACTTTATTACCGTGAAAAAAACACAAAAAACAAAAACCCTGATCTTCTATTGTCTTAGTCTGGATCACCCAAGAACAGACCTTGAGACAAGCAATTGGGTGCAATCAAGTTATTGGCGGGGCGAGGGGACACGCACACCTCAGAGGGTTGGACTAGTGGGAGGCAGGGAGAGATGGTCAACATTTTCTCAATCCATCACTAATTGTCTTACATATTGCATGCTTTGCTTTAGTAATTAAAAATGTGTAGTAAAGAAAAAGTAAAACAAGCAAACAAATAAAAAACCTAAACACTACTTGCCAGATGTGTCTATGAATGTTCCACCACCATCTCAGACTCATCTCTAGAACTCAGCTGGCATTGTCCAAACACTCTCCCTTTTCTCCTCATTTCAGCTTTTCCTTCTGGTCGCTTTTTGTTATGTTTTTTCATGGTACCACCATTGTCCCAGTCACCTGGCTTAAAAATGCCAGTCAGATCCAAGTGATGCTGGGGGAAGTGGCCAATGGCGAGCTGTCAAAACAGTCAGAGGCCAGATCATAGGGTCCTTGCAGGCCACGTTAAGTGTGGTTTGTACTAGAAGAGCAATAGGAAACCACTGAAAGGATTCTTAAAGGGAAAGGGAGGGGCATGCATGATTTGATTTAGAATTTTAAAAGTTCACTTTAGCTTCTATGTAGAAAATTGATGGTGTCAGGGAGGGACAAGTAGGGAGACCAGGTGGTGGATTACTGACTAGCCCCAGTGAGATTACTGCACTTGGAAGAGGCCAGCAGCCGGGCAGAAGATAAACAGGTGAGCTTGAGATATATTCTGAAGGTCGAATTAATAGAACTTATTGTTTGATGGATTAAATGTGGGGAATAGGGGAAGGAAGGATCAAAGATTATTTCCAAACTCCCAGTCTGAATAACTGGGCAGTTGGGGTGCTATTTCCTGGAAAGGAAGCGATTGGGTAAAGGAATAGTTTAGACGCAGGTGAGGGAACCAGAACTCAGTGTTAGATGTGTTAGGTGCACAATGCCCTCTAGACACCCAAGTAGAGACATCAGGTAGGCAGTAAAACATAAGAAACCCAGAGCTCAGAAGAGAGGTCCAGGCTGGAGACATGACTTGGGGACTCATGGTGGTATTTCATGGTATTATGTAGCTTGTATTTAGATCTCCTAAAGAGAGAGGAGGGAAAGAGAAGGAAAGAGGCTTCAGAATGGAGCCCTGGGGCTTTCCAACACTTATGATAGAGAGAAGGAGCCAGCAAGGCAGACTCAGCGTGGCCAGATAGAAAGGCGGGCACTCAAAAAAAGTACTATCACGAGAAGAGAGGCTTTCAAGAAGGAGAAATGCTCACTCTTGATAACAAGTGAGAAGTTGGGCGAGCCCATAATAGAATCCTCTCTCCTGAGGAAGATTCCTTATCAAGGATAGAGGTCACTTGTATTTTGTCTTTTATTCCTATTTGAGTTCCTTAATGCAGCTCCTGGAATACATTGGGCATTTGATTTACACTCGTGGTCGCTTAACGACGGGGCTATGTTCTGAGAACTGCATTGTTAGGTGATTTTTGTTGTGCGAACATCATAGAGTGTACTTACGCAAACCCAGATGGTACAGCCTGCTACACACCCAGGCTGTATGGTACTATTCTTAAAAGACCACCATCATGTATGTGATCCTTTGTTGACTGCAAAGTTGTTATGCGGCTCATGACTGTATATTGATCAAATGACTCATATTAATTGAATGAACATTTAAGTTCAGTGGAGGGCGAGGGATAGGCATAGGTAGTTTTAAAAGTCCTCCTCTTCCACCCCCCCGTGCTCCACCCGACCTGATTCTCACACTTCCCTACAAAAGCATTGATTAGAGAGAGACCAGTATCTTCAGGCTTTGTCAAAGCAACATTAAAAATCCTTTATTCCTACAGACTCAGGAAAAGTGAACTGTTCTCTAAGCCTTGAAGGAAGGAAATTCAGGCCTAACGTAGCATACGAAGTAGTAAATGTTGACTGTTTCTGGAAAGGTGGTGAAATCATAACCATAACCACAGTCATAGAAATAAGGTCCTGCCCATCAAGTGCTCTGCTGGCCGCTTCTCATGTTAATCATGCTATGGAAAGAACCGTGTTGAGCAGATGTCATTGTATAAGATTTTGGTGAAAGGAGGGAAAGGAGGAGGTAGGGGTTCAGATCAGTGGCTCTGACATTGCCAGAGTCTGGAGGGTGTGGCAGTGCCTTGGTATACCTGCTCCCTGGACCTCACCTGGAAATTTTGTGCCTGCAAACTAGAAAGATTACTTAATTCAGAGTGATGACAGTGTGAGCTAGTTGTAGAACTGGGTTGAAATCAGCACGTAGATCTACTCAGAAACAAATACACCCTGAGTGGAAAAACAGAGAGGACCATTCACCACGGGCCCCGATAGCTACTTTTCTGGAAGCCACTTCATTTTTACAACAGATTTATCACCCACCATTATTTATCTTTTACTTTGTTGCAAATAATAAGAGAGGCTTACTGTTTCTCCTGTTTTGTGTGTTGACAAAAAAGTAAAAATAATTGAGTTGGGTTTGGCTAGAATAAAACATTCCACAAACATCTCAAACTCCACCTGTCTAAAACTTAATTCATCAGTGCCCTCCATCTGTACACATTCACATACACACACATGCATAACCTCATTCCTCCAGGGTGTTTTTCTCTATGAATTAGCACCATACACCCAGATCCCAAACTCAAAATTTGGGAGTCATCCTGACTCCTTCATCTCGACTCACATTTGTATTTACCGATACTATCACCAAGTTCTGCTGGCTCTGTCTCTCAGACATCTCTTGAATCTATTTTTTCCTCTATCCTTCCTGCTACTTCCTACTCCAGGCCACCATCATCTCACTACTCATGACGGCAGGAGTCTCCAAAATTAGGTTTTCTGTATTCAGTCTTTTCTTCACACTTTTGAAACCCACAGCTGACCAAGACAAATCCTTCAGCAGCTTCCTGTCGGCCCCAGAACAGAGCTGAAAATACCCAACCTGGTTTAGGAGGTTCACAATGCACCTCTACTTCCCTGTTCAGCCGCCTATCACACTAACCTGCGTGAGGGCAGCTAAACGCTCCACCACCACCACCTCTTCCCGGTCCTCTACCTGGCCCTGCTGGCGCCACCCCTCATCACTCCCCTCAAACTTCATAGCCTAACTCAACCCTCCGTGTCCTTCAAATCTCTCTTTACATGTCCCTAAAGCATTCAGAATTTTCTCTAATTAGTAAAACTTTATCTACCTTGTAGGTGAAAATTTTCCTGAAGGCTTGTCCTGCCTTATTCACTGTGGTATCCTGTGGGCCTAGCAAAGTGCCTGCCCAAGAAATATACTGAATAAATGAGTATTTAAACTATGTGTCTGCCATTACAACTTAAGATGTGCTATTTCAGTATGGTTTTAATGCGCACACACCCCCTTTGATGAACCCTCTTTCTTTCTTCTTTTGTTTTGCCATACAGCAATAATCAACAACTGGAGCCACATCTTTATGGCTGTCTCTGGTTGCTCTAGACAGAAACCTGAGGCACGTCGGGATTGTATCAGGATGCGAATCATCACCCAGTTCAGGTGTGTTGTGCTGTGGGTCTCCAGTGCCTTTTCGGAGGCTCATGATGGTGCCTGTCTCTTGACCTCACGCTGGGTCTACACCCCTGATGGCAGGTGTATCCATTGCAACTGGGTAACATGCGTGGAAAGGGGGAGTATCGAAAACCGGACGGAGGAATCCGTTGACGTGAGGCGAGACACAGTGCTTCCTTAACCCAGCCTCGCTGTTGGACTCAGCAACAGCCTAAACCACGTGCCGTTCAGCCTGAGCCACTGCTCATCTGCCTCTTCTCGCAGGCAGCCTGGATTAAGAGGAAGTGTAGGGAGGAAGCGAGGCTCTGAGTCCTGAATAGTAGTAAAGTCTTTGTCACCAAAATGTTCCTCAGGGCCATTCAGGGAGTTCCTTTCGTTATTTTTAATTTGTAGTCCTCTGGTTAATTTCTCTAGCGGTTGCTTACGTCCCCAAGATCAGACCTAGCGCTTAATTATCACCGAAAGATCCTCACGGTTCCTTGCCGCAGTCTCGGTGCCCGGGTTTGTGGCTGGCCTTTGGACCACGCCAGGCAGGCCGCGGAGCCTCCGCGCTCATAGTAGGGTGCGCGCGGGTTGTGTTGGGGCCACGCCGCTCCGCATCCAGGCCACAACCACGGTTAAAAGGCGAAGCCCGATGCCCCTTTTACCTCCGCTCTTGCAAAGCCCCGGAAGCCCCGAGTCGTCCTGCACTCAGCGGGCAGGGAGGCCCCGTCCCGGACGCGTGTCCTGAGCAGCCAAGGTCCCCCAGCGCCCCCTACAGCCGCGCGCGGGGGGAGACGGTGCTTGGTCCTGCGCCTCCGTACCACGCCCGGGACCCCACCCAGCCGCCGGCGCCCCGGGACCGCGCGTGTACCCGCACCTCCCGGCTGCAGAAACTAGGCGTGGGGCCCAGAGAGCGCGCTGCATCCAGAGCGACCCGCGATTGCTCCGCCCGCGGCGGCCCGATTTCCCCTCCTCCCTCCGTCCCTCCCTTCCTCCCGCCCTCCTTCCCTCCTGCCAGCTGGCGCCGGACACGCTGCGCCTCTTCTCTTGGGGCGCTCTTCCCCTTGATCGACCGTCGCATCCCGCTCAACTTGGGACAGTGGCCGTTTGGTGTTGAATGTTTCCCTCCGAGAGCGCATGGCTGGAGAAGCGAGGCGCGGGTCGGGACCCCGAGGGGCCGCCGTCCGGGAGGCGGTGATGCTGCTGCTGTGCCTGGGGGTCCCGACCGGGCGCCCCTACAACTTGGACACCGAGAGCGCGCTGCTCTACGAGGGCCCCCCCAACACCCTGTTCGGCTACTCGGTGGTGCTGCACAGCCACGGGGCGAACCGATGGTGAGTGGAGTCGGACTCGGGTGCTGTCGGCATCTCAGAGCCGGCGTGTGAAGGGCGCCTCAGAGATTCCCTGCCTGATTCAAACTTTCCTCCCTCCGGAGGAGGCAGAAAGGGAATGCTGCGACGGCCAGCTCGCCGGAGATCTGCTCCGGAAACTAACTTATCTTGGGGGTGGCAGCGCTCGGGGCACGTTCTGGCGCGAGGCCCTGGAGCTGCGAGTTCTGGGCGGCTGGTTGGGTGCGCGGGATGGTGGGCGGATGAGGAGGGGGAGCGGCCCGGCTGCCAGCTGCACGTCTGTAGAGACCAGGAGCTCAGCGGACAGCCCAGCTCAAGTCTGCGCGCACGTGCGCATCTTTCGCTTTAGGCTCGTGGTGGGGGCGCCCACGGCCAACTGGCTTGCCAATGCTTCTGTGGTCAATCCCGGGGCGATTTACAGATGCCGGATCGGAAAGAATCCAGACCGGACGTGCGAACAGCTCCAGCTGGGTGAGTTGGGTCTGGGACCAGCAATGAATGACCTTCCACTTGTGAACTCCACCGTAGCACAAGTCCTGGAAAAACTCATGTTGCCTAGTACTTCTAGTCTGAAGTGAATGATTTTCACTCTTAACTCCACACCATCTTTCCTTCTTAACATAAAAAGTGGTCCCCTTCTTTCTGTCAACATTTTTCTCTCTTTTCTTATGACAGTGGTTGCAGTACCCTGGCAAAACGATGTGGAGGAAAGTTTCTTGTAAGAAATTCTCTTCACCTCTCCCTCAGTCCTCCCATGTGTAAAACACATTTTAAAGTCTCTCAACACATAAAGGACAGGATTCAGCTAAGCCAAGACTTTCTGTCTTTGACCTATCAACGTTGTTGACGAACAGGCTAAGGGGCAGATCAGGGATAGTAGTTGGAATTGACCCCACATCCTGTCATTTAGCCTAAGGGCTTTCTAAAAAAGAAAATGATGTAGTTTTACTTAGAATATAAAATGTAAAAGAAGAGCACAAGGAAAACTTGGCATCTCCATGGTTAAGGTAATTAAAATGAAGCTTAACAGATAATTATTCATTTTCCTCTCCAAAAAAACGCTCATGTTAAATGATGCCTCTATTTGCAGTCATATCTTAATGTCTCTTCTTAGAGTTAAAAATGTTTTCTGCTGGGGGAGGGGAGAAAGTTCCTGTTTCAAAGCTAAAGCAAATTTGCTTCGCTGGGACACTGGGGGAAGAAAGGGGAACTAATATTAATCCAGACCTCTCTTGTTCCAAGCACTGCTATATTGCTTAAGGTTTTTCCCCCTCAAAGCACCACTGGGTCATGATGGACATTGTTCCTACTTTATACGTGAGGACTCTGTGGCTCAGAGGGTTGCAAGTACCTTTGCTAAAGTTACTCAGTTAGTGAGTGGAAGATGGGACCCCAAGTCAAAGTCAGGTCTGTTTGGGTGCGTTGTCCAAGTCCTTTCTCTTCACATATGCATCTTTAATGCAAATAAGATTAAATGAAGAATCTAATATGGTATCTGCTGAGCTGATGAGTCATGTGTAAATTGTGAATAGAAGGTCACAACTGGTACTTTTTTCATATTTATCTTTGCTATCAATGGACTTGAGAATAGCTAGTAATCTTTAACCTCTTTTTCTTTTTTAGTAGTCTTTGCTTCTTCTCAAACTGGGAAGCTGGTTCTCGTCATTTAGAATGAATTCAAATAGAGTATGCACATAATGGAATTTTTATTTTTAACTCAGCATCCATAAAAGTCTAGGAGTTGTCTGTAGCATATAGAATAAGCCCCAGTCTCTCATTAAACATTTTCTATCCCAAAAGGCAGACTAAGAAAGCACAACACATTCACAGACGTATCCATTTAGAATAACTCTGCAAAGCATAATTTTCCTTGTGTGAGAGAGTTGTGGGATGAAGAATGAGGGATTGGACCAGACAACATTATCTGCCAGAGGATCTTGACAAGATCTCCAGAGGGAAAAATTTCACTTCTGTTGTCCTATCATAGTTTCCTGATCCGTGATGTTATAACTACTGGTGTTTAGCACCTACTTCCTGTCTAGATGGGCACTGAATCAATTTCTAGATGTCTGTATTTAACTGGAAAGAGACTGTCATAATATTATATAGATAATAATGCCTGTCAAAAGTGGAGGAAAACCTAAGTCCTTTGGGTATGTGGAGCATAGAGATTGACTGCAGAAATATCCTCAAAGAAATGTGCACGTGGTAGATGTGCAACAAATGTGAATTAAGTGAAGATTTATTGGGTAAATGAGTAAAAGTAAAGTGAAAGTTGATTGTCGTTAGCCTGATTGGTGAATAAGAGAACTAATAGAAATGGCACGCCAAAGTGACTTTTTTAACTTTCAAATTTTTGGTCAATAAAAAAGGCATTTACTAGGTGAAAGGCAAAGAGGAGTAAGATTTCCATTCAATTAATTGGTTGAAACATTAAGAGCTGTAGCAATAGCTTTGAATATTTGCAAGAGAGTTCTCTGAGGTTATTTCTCTTATATCATTTTAAACAATTTATCTTCTCTTCTTTATAGAAAGAAAGTGTGCCTCTATTGAGAACAAACTCAGAAATAACTTAAAGCTGTAAAATAATGGATTGAGTCAAAAGTCTAGAAGGGAAACACTGAAAACAATAAATTGGTAACCAAAGATATTTACAGATTCTCAGGTTTATGGACTATGTATTATTCCTTATGATGAAGTTTCAAGGGAAAAAAATGTGTATACATACACACACATACACACAATCTTCTATATAAAAGGGGTTCAGTTGTCCTGTCTCAAATCTGAGTGACTATAATGTACGGAAGATGTTTAGCTCAGAACTAGACACATAACAGACGTTCAAACAATATTAGTTTATGTCTTCTTACCTCTATTTTCTACTTAAATCTATATCTGTATATTATCTGTTATAAGCAGGTTGAGGTTAATAAATAGGAACAGTTAATAAACTAAATCAAAAGTTAAATGTATAAATCAAAAGGTAACAGTTGAAATGAAACACAATAAAAAATGTTTTCTTGTGGCCCAACTAAAAAATGTAATAATTAAAGATTGAGCTATGATTGCCATGTCAGTCAGCTGTTTTCTTTCCTTTGGAATGGCTTAACTTGCTACCAGGGAGCTGACAGTACAAGATGTCTTAAAATGGTGCCCATCTCTTATGCAATTCAAAATAATAACCCATCCCCTTACCCTTATGGATAATATTATGGCATACTGTGGTATATTCACTGTAGCCATAATCAGAAGTGAGAGCAAATGCCTGTTTATCTAGAATGTTCAGAGTGTGAGATGTTGAGAGTAAGATACCCCTTTTAGTGAAGTGAATTGACCTTAGAAGAGGTACTCTTCCCCCTGCCCTCAACACGCTTCCTCCACCTTCCCGCCTGCCTGAGAAGTGTTTCTGCTCCCACTTCCTTGGCGCTTCCCTCTAAGAACCAAAGGAAGGTAGTCTCCCCATCAGGAGGGTCTGAGCCCAGGCCTGTTCATGAAGACTCCTTGTCTGAGGAGACCATGGCCACTTCCACATGTCCTGTTCCTTTCCTACTCAGGTCCTCTGCATCCTTGCTGAGGCTTTTTAAAAGGAAACTTTGATCATGAATGCTTGCTAAATTAAGCATCACAAATTATGACTCCATTACTATAGTTTAATCATAGTCCACTCATGAATTACCAATATTCAAAGAATTAGAACATAATAAAATATGCTTGTAAAATTAAAAGATTATCTTTATTTGGTTATTCAAACAACATTCCAGATCTTTCATTTGGAGTTGCCACTAATAGCATTACGCACACACAAACACACACATACACACACATTTACACTTATCTGGGTAATAGAGTCTAAAGTTACACAATTACACTGTCCAATATAGTAGCCAGTAGCCATCTGTGACTATTAAGCACATGAAATTTGGCTAGTTTGCAGTGAAAGATGCTGTAATGTAAATTACATGCTGGATTTCAAAACTTAATATCCCCCTCCCCCAAAAGTAAAATATCTCATTAATTTTTTAAACATTGGTTACATGTTGAAATAAATATTTTTAAATTAATATTGATTATATATTTAAATGATAATATTTTGGATGCATTAGGTTAAATAAAATATATTGTTAAAGTCAATTTCACTTATTTCTTTTTACTTTTTAATGTAACTATTATAAAATTAAAAAATTCATATGTATAATATTTCTGTTGGACAGCACTGCTCTAGAGAAACTCAACTTTCCTACGTAAAATAGCACTAACTTTTTAGCAGTTGCTTTCCTATTGTCTATGAATAACTGAATGGGACTTTCACTTTTGTTTTCCAGACCAAGTGTTCTGTAGTGACTCGACCTTTAAGGTCCCTGTTTGTGCCTCTCTTTCTCATTGGAAAGAACAATGGTCTATCACAAGTTAGTCATCCTTATTCCCCTTCAGATTTCTTTCTGGAAATTATATTACCTTAGCCAGTCTCTTGGTTTATAGTACATATCCTGTTTGGAAGAGGTGAAGTTAATTAGCATTGCATCATTAAACTAATGATTACCTCACTCTGACTTCTGACTGATTTGCAGGAATTATTAGCTTAACATTAAAAGGCAAATGTCTCACTGTTGAAACTTCAAATATTTTCTTGATAATTTTCCTTTTCTTTTTCTTCTGTAATAATCTTTAGATTGTAGCTTATGAAGCTGAGATTGATACAGACCGGTCATTTTGAAAAATCACCCCTGAACATAGATTGTTACGCTAATTATGCAGAAAATCAAGACTGAGAGCTTCATTAATAAACTATCATGTTAAAGGAATTAAGTTCTCTAATTTTCCCAGCAATTTCCCAAACTCAATCTCTTAAAGAATGGTTTCCACCTAGTTTGAGAGATGAGATTTTCTAAATGCATTTTATTTTTTGCTTCAAGTTTCGTTGATCACTGAATGATATTCCTAATGACTAAACAATATCTCCCCTTGAGAACAGTTCTGGGGCCAGATATGGTAATCCATTGTATATGTGGGTCATTTATTCATTCAGTCGTTTACTGAGAGATGCTCAAGGGCCGGAACCTGGATGTACAAAAGAAACATGGTCCTTGCCCCAAGGGGTTTACAGTCCATTGGTTAGGTTGTTAGAGGAAATTGTAGTGAGAAGATCTAATCTGGTTAGGAGAATAAGGTGATGTCTTGCCGAGGAACTGATGTTCAAGTGGGGAACTGAAAAAAATCCGGAGTTAGCCAGAGCGAAAGGTTTTGGGAAGGGTGCCAGACAGAACAAACAGTTTGCACGAAGACCCTGCGATCTTTGAAAGCAGGGCATCTTTGAAATGAAGGAAAAATGCCTACAGCTGGACGATGAAGTGTGCAGTAGATGGTAGGTTGGAGAGGTAGGCTGGGATTATTTTTGTTACAACTTTATAAGCTTACATAAGGAGTATGAATTTATCCCAAGGTGTTTAACGCTAGGGAGTTACATGATGAGATTTGTGTTTTAGGCAGATAATTCTGGTTGCAGGATAGTGAATGCTTTAGAGTAAATGGGTCAAGACGGTAGGTAGTGAGACAGTTGGAGGAAGACTTTGTTATAATTTAAGCTACAGATGATAGGTGCTTATACTAAGACAGTGGCAGTAGGAATGGAGAAAAACAGAGATTCTATGGTTATTTAGAAGACAAATTCAATAGGACTTGGTAATTACTGAATGAGAGAGATGAAGGAGAAGATTTCAAAGATATTACCAAAGGTTCTGACCTGGGCTGTTAGATGGATGATGGTGCTATGTCCTGTGAGACATAGGATTAAATATTTAGTAATCAGTTGGATGTTTGGGTGGTCAGGAGGGGTCTGTACTGGTAATTCGGAGTTAAGAGTAACTGACATAGAGATGGTAATCAAAGCCATGGAGGTTAATGAGTTTAATCCGGGATGTCTCTAGGTTAATAGATCAGAGGGCCTGGGATAGATGACAAAGGATTCATACAATTTGAGAAGTGACTAGGACAGTGCTGCACAACTCTGGATGCAGTTTACATTCTCCTGCAGAGCTTTAAGAATACCAGTGGTGGTAGCCTCATCCCAAACTAATAAAATCTCTGGGGTGGGTCTAGGTAGGTATAATATTGTGATTTATACTAAGAAATAAATTTTAGTCTTCTTCCTTGGAATTTTCTAAGTGATGAGAGTCATAAACATGTCTTTTGTTATGCTAATGAGGTGACTTTTGGACCTGTCCTGAGGACGGGGACTGTTTGCCAGTGGAGCCAACCAAATAATTGGAGGGTTGAAACTTTCAGTCCCACCCCCCTGACCTCCAGGGAGGGGAGCGGGCTGGAGGTTGAATCAGTCACCAATGGCAATTGATTTGATCCATCATGCTTGTGTAATAGAGCCTCCAAAAAATTCCAAAAGGACAGGGTTGGGAGAGCTTCCAAGTTGGTGAACACATGGAGATTCAGGAAGAATGGTTCACTGGGAGAGGGCAAGGAAGCTCCTCACTCCTTTCTCCATGCCTTGCCCTGTGCATCTCTTCCATCTGGCTGTACCTGAGTTATATCCTTGCATAATAAACCAGTAATCTAATAAGTAAAATGCTTCTCTGAGTTCTGTGAGCTGCTCTAGCAAATTCGTCAAACCCAAGGAGGAAGTTGTGGGAACCTCTGATTTATAGCCGTTTGATCAAAAGCACAGGTAACAAACCTGGACTAGCTATTGGCATCTGAAGTGTGTGTGTATGCGTGTGTGTGGGGCGAGGGGAGGCAGTCTTGTAGAACTGAGCTTTTAACCTGTGTGATCTGATGCTATTTCTAGGTAGATAGTGTCAGAATTGAGTTGAATTATAGGACACCAGCTGGTGTTGGAGAATTGCTTGCTGGTAGTTTCCATACCACCCTCCTATACACACAAACACACACATTGGAGTTGGGTAAAAAACACTTAGTAGGGCATCAGGATTTTCCAAATGTCCCCAAATGATTCCAATATTTATCCATGGTTGAGAATCACTAGAGAAGAAAAGAGGAGGCTGAAAAAAAAGACTGAGAAGGAGAAGCCAAGGAGGTAGCAAGGATATTAGTTCAACGCGGCGTTATGGAGTGGAAGGATGAGAGATTTTGAGATGAGATGAGTGGCTGGCAGTAATAAAGTTGCCAAGAGGTCAAGCAAGGTAAGAACTTACAAGGTTTCACTGAGTTTAGAGAGACTTGGTTCATTAGTAACCTTGGTAAGACCAGTTTTAATGGTGAAGCCAGACTGCAGAGCATTGAAGAGAAGTGAAGAGTGAGAAAATATTGATAGCAAGCATCAACAACTCTTTTGACTGGGTTCTTCTTTCATTAATTAAATAAATTTTATCAATTACTTATGCTAGATGTTGGGAATAGAAAATTCAATAAGACATGGCTGAAGCCCTCAAAGAACTCAGTCTAGATGGCAGGGGAGACAGGTAAACAGATAATTATTTATGAGGACATGTAATAAGCATGACGATAGAGACTCACACAGAAGGGAGAAGAAATTGTTTGGATGATAAGAGAAGGTCTCCTGGAAGAGTGGACACTTGAGCAATTGAGCCAGTTCTGACCAGTTTTGATGAGTACATAGTGAAAGTTCAATAGATATAAAATGGCTAGATGCATTTCTCAGATGTGCGTGGGCTCCTCTGCTGCGCGCTTCAGAGTGATTCCTAGAGGTCTGGGCCAGCCTTGGCTTCAAAGACTCCGCCTAATCACACCAGGCAATCTAAACAATGACACCCACTCCTGAGAGCGGGAGCTTGAGACTGTTCATCTTTAAAAACAGATTTTTTTTCTGTTAAGCGTAGCTGGAAACATCAAATTAGAACATAGACATAACTTACAAGTGACAGGACTGGGCTCAGAAATGCAGTGTGTTTATTCTGATGTTTTCAGTTTACCCCCAAGAATTTTTTTTAAAAAGGGCACATTTGTTTGGTGATGGATGATAATTAGTCTTTGGGTGGTGAATGTGATGTAATCCACACAGAAACTGAAATATAATGATGTAGCCCTGAAATTTATGTAATGTTATAAACCATTGTTACCTCAATAAAAAAAAGACAGGAAACCTTTTTCATATAAATTATATGAAATTCTGTAAATTACAATGAATATTTTCAGAAATAGTAAGAGTGTAGACTTAGCTGTCAAATCTCTTTTATGGGAAATACTTTGTGTAGTGGATTAGACATGTCCTTTTTAAATTACACCCTATGTGGAAGATGCTGGTCAATGTATACCCTCTGTTTGTAAAATCTTTCTAAGTCTACCTCACCCTGATACCATTTTTGTTTTCTTGTGAAAGTTTTCCAGTATTCATTAGAATATCCTTATTTTGTTTGCAAATCTGTAATGTCTTATTCTATCCTTTAAAGTTTGGACAGTTCCCCCTGTGTTAGTACAGGACGATGCCATGGACTCCCTGACTGAGTTTTACTTCTCTCGCATATTTTTAAACCTTCCTATCTTTGTGACCAACTCTGTTCTAACTTGTGAATTCCAAAACCAAGCACAGAACTTCAACATTGATCACCTAGCATTAAGTGAGAGCAGGTTTCCCTGAGTTTTGTCTGTTTGGATTTTTGTATTTTTCTTGTTTCAAAGACTAAAAGTGGTGTACATTTTGCAATAATTTTCCAAATGAATCCTTAAGTCCAGGAGATTAATTGAAAGCCATGGAAGTAAAGAATTTTCTTTTCTTATTTTCTAATGTTGGAAATTAATGTTATAATATCATAATAGTAGGTTATTATAGAAACAGAATTAGTATAGGATTATTAATAATGTTAACATTTGGATTCTTTCCCTGCTTAACAGGGAAAGTACTCCTAACAAATCATTGTAAGGTAGTATAGGGTGGTGGTTGACAGTGCGGGTTTGAATTCTTCCTTCCTCCACTTGCTAGCGGTGTGACTTTGGGCAAGATGCCTCATCTCCCTTTGCTTCAGTTTCTCCATCTGTAAAATTGGGATAATAATAATAATAATACCTACTCAGAGGGATGTAATGAAAATTGAGTTAATATGTATGTTTACATATATTAAAAGTGTGCTTGGTACATAGAAACTATATAATGAATATTTCTAATTATGCTAAGACAATGTTCCTCCAAATTAAGCTCACCAAATAGATCAGTTGCGGTATATTTTTCTGCTGTAGTTAGTAAAAAGACTTGTTGAAGTTTTCTGCAAGAATTTGAGGAGGTTTGGCCTAAGGTCCTGGAGGAGACTCTGAACCTAGAATCAAGCTTACAAGCGATCTGCTTTTCTAGAGTTCTGAGGCCCAGTGCTGACTCAGGATCAATGCAGATTCATGAAATTGAAACCCTAAAACTTGGGGCTACTCCCTGGGGACATTTACCTCTGTGTTGAACTCTCTTTCTGAATACAATAAAGTTATAAAGTAAAAGTGTATATGAAATAAAATGAATTAGAGGACTGAAATAACTGGATTTTCAGGCCTATGATCACATGAGGTATTTCTCACATACATTAAGCATGATGATTAGCCGTTATCAAATTTTGACTAGGAAGTCTGAGAATATGACTTTTAAATACACATTTTTCTAGAAAGAAAATACTTTGAGAATGGCTTTTAATTTTGAGCTTTATTTTGATATTTTGACTCTTGTTTGTTATTAGATGAGTGGCAGGAAATGGTCTTAGAAGTTTATTACTCTCATGTTTGGTATCAACCTCTAAAACTTGGGTATTTTACTTTTCATAACTCAAATTATTGCTATTGAATTCACAAACATCAGAGTTATCTTTTAGAAACATCACCACCATGTAATGCATGGCAAAAGTACACAGTTTAATACAGCAAACATAATATAATGGATTTAATAGTAATTAGGATTTGATAAGAAAAAGTGAAAAAGGGGGGCCACTTGACTTAGCTAAAGGCTGCTGATCCAATGTCGCAGCACTGTGAGCTCCCTCAGCAGGTGCAGCCCAATCGACGTGATGTGGGCATGCTGGGGAGCAGAAGCATTTCCCATTTAGTGAACACCTACTAGGTCCCAGGCAGTCTTGTGTGCACAGGTATACTTAACAGCCCTGCACGGGCAGGTCTTCTAATGTCATATGCGAATTGATTTGTTCTCTTTCAATCCCATCTGTTTTTCTAATATCCTGAATTTCGGTAGAGGAAGGAATTGTATAATTATTTTCACTCAGTAGTTATCACGTCTACAAATAAAGATATCGTGAATGAATGCTTCTTTGTAGAACATAGAATAGAATAAGTCATTAACTTCAGGATTCTTTGAGACGAATTTAGAGTGGAAGAATTTGAAAGATATAGGACTCATCTTTCAATAGAATAGAACTTCAACTTTACAAAAAGCAATTAGGGGGCCGGCCCTGTGGCCAAGTGGTTAAGTCTGGACACTTCACTTCGCCAGCCCAGGGTTGCACTGGTTCAGACCCTGGGTGCGGACCCAGCACCACTCATCAGGTCATGCTGAGGTGGTGTCCCACATAGCACAACCAGAAGGACCTACAACTAGAATATATAACTATGTGCTGGGGGGTTTGGGGAGAAGAAGAAGAAGAATGAGGAGGAGGAGGAGGAGGAGGGGGAGGAGGAGAAAAGAAGATTGGCAACAGATGTTAGCTCAGGTGCCAATCTTTGAAAAAAAAAGCAATTTGGAGAAGTAAGGGCTTTCACCATTTTTCTGAAACTTGAAATTCCATCACATGTTTTGAAAGATCAGATAAATGTGTCTGTTGTCTCAGTAACTAGAAAGCAAGAATGAGAGCTTGAGCCAATGGGGAAGCATAGCACTGTGATACAGGCAGATAAACAGCATGTCATTGCACCCGATAGTCGCAGGCTCCCCTACCCACAAAGTTCTTCGCTCAAGCTGTCAACAGTTATAGAAAGAACTTTGAGTCTGATCTTCCTCCTTGTTATTCCTCAGTGAAAATGTCAAAGAAGAACCGAGAACTGATCTAAATTGAGAAAAAGGGCAGGGCAAGACAGGGACCAAGTAAATGACATTTTTCTGAAACACGAGAAAGTTGACTGTACAGTCTGTGGGCAGATTTGTGATATCTTACACATTTTCAGCTGAAGAAAAAGACTTAGGAAGTGAAATTCATTTCAGTTGATTCATACATCTGAAATATTTGTAGAGTTCTATTTTATATACTAGAGTAGCGGGTAGTAACAGGACTTTGATTACTGACAAGTTTTTGATTTTTGATTCTAATCTTTTCCATTTACCAGTCCCATGGATTCAGGCAAGTTACTTCTTTCAGATTAAATTTTCTCATCTGTAAAATGGGATTGATAACATAGTCTGCTGCTACAGTGAGAATTAAATGAGTTAATGTGTATGATAAGGCCTCAGATGTGCCACAAATATTTTATGGAGAGGGTATATGCCATGACATAAGTGCAGCTTAAACGTATGTTTAGCTTTGTCCTTAAAATAATAATAATGTCAACATCAACTAACATTTGTGTGCTTTCTCTGCTAGGCTCTGGCCCAAGCACTCCACACATATCGCATTTACTCCCCACAGTCCTTGCAGAAACCCTCTGAGACGGGCGCCTCCTGTGGGCCCCAGCTGATTCTCAGTCTTTAATTGTCCTACTCACAGATCACACTTTGTAAAGATCTTCAAACCTGCAAATGCTGTTTCCCTTTAGACCATCTGTTACTGTCTTAAAACTTAAGGGAATAATATTTTGGAACAGAAGTAGAAAAGAAGAGTAGTGAAGGAAGACCTCTCCAAAGCTAAAATCCCTGCGAGTTGGGTGAAAATTTTGCAGTAATACTCTCTAGTAAAGGATTTTTGTGGTGGTGTAATGCATTTCAGAATGCTCTCCCTCAGCAAATGCATATGTCATTCCTGCCTGCTGCACGTAAGGCCCTGTTCTGTGTGGTGGGGATGCCACAGTCAACAAAATAGTCAATTTGCCCTCATGGAGGTGACATGCAAGATGGAAAAGCTAGTCTTCCATAGTCTCTGTCATATTTGGCACTTGGAGCAATGACGCTAAAACTGGTAATGTGAATAACAACAAAAAAGAAGATGGTAATGAGTGTACCTAATTGGCTCTGTACTAACATCCTTTATATTCATCTATTAAAATTGCTGCTTTCACATTTATATACACATGTATGTGCTGATACAAAATCAGTAGACGGAAATAAACTGAAGTAGTAAGCATACATCTTTAGTTTGTTTTTCAAATAAAAAAAGTGGAAAGAGAAAGATGCGCTTAATTTTTAGGATAAGGGATATGGTTTTTATGTGACTTTGTATTTTTTTTAATTTAATTTTTATTTTTTTTGGATGTACATCATATTTCGAATTCTGGATACATTACATCATGTTCACCACCCGAACACTAATTATAGTGCATCCCCTCACATGTGACCCTAATCACCCTTTTTGCCCTCCCTCCTCCCCCCCCCACCGCTTCCCCAATGGTAACCACCAGTCCAATCTCCAATGCTATGTGTTGGGTTTTTTTTTGTCATTTTTATCTTCTACTTATGAGTGAGGACTTTGTATTTTTAATGTCTACTAGGAAAATGCATTCAACTGTGCTAAGAATTAGTCATTCTAGTTGTATAAAAGCATGGGAAATTATCACATGTTAATTTCTGCTGACTTCTTTTATGTTAAACCATGTAAAGTACTTTTTCAATTATGAAGCTGATTTGATTGACTTAAGAGTTTAGATTAGTAATGTATGAGCTGAATTGAAAACCAGATTATAAAGCATTTCAGCATGACGTTTAGATAAAATATAAAGATAATCTGAATTTATGATGTTCTGTCAGGGAAATTCATGAGAATTAGCTTTCTCATGACAGTTCTAATAATCATCATTTCTAACCGAATTAGAAATACTGTATTTCCACATGAAAAAAATTTCCTTAACATTTGATACTGTATTTCAGTATCTAGCTGAAACCAAAGAGGACGTAAAAGGTATGACCATCATTTTAAAAACAGAGTAGTTTTTTTTCAAATATGATAAAATGCAGGAAAAGCCATAACCATTTATACTGTAGAGCAATTGCTCAGAAGCTCAAATCCACACCACACACAACCACCTGGGGAGCCTTTCAAAAAATTCTGATGTCTGGTTTCAACAGTCACCCATCAAATCTGAGCCTCTGGGAGTGGGGACCAGGTGTTGGCTCAAAACTCTTCCCAGGTAATGCTAACGTCCAGTCAAGGCTGAGAACCCCGTTTAAAGGAGTGGACTCAGGAGCAAGCAAGGGTAAGGGAGAGCTCTGGAGAAGGCCCTGAGCGTAAGCCAATGATGTAAAGGTCTTCCCTCTCTGCCAAGATTCTGCAAGCACTACAGAAGAAAAGGGTCAAGAGTTCCTAGAAATGAGAAGACCCAGAACAGCAGTGGGGGCTTACAGGCTGTTCTTTGTACTGATCCTGACTTGTAACCAGTGCTGAAAGGACCCTAGCATTATCGTTGTTGGGTGCTGGCTCCATGGCAGAAGCAGTGGTAGGAAGCGGAAAGGAGAAACTTACGTTCATGTGAGTCTATTTATTTGTTTGCTTATGGGGATGAATAATTGTTTCATGACTTTGTTGTTTTCGTGAATTTTCATTTTGCCTGTGCATTCATCCTTTTGTACACGTTTCAAATTAAGATACAAAACACAAATAGAGGAAACTTAATCAAACCCCAATTGAAGCTTCGAATTGTTTTTCACTTATTGATCCTTCCATTTTCATCACGCATTTCTGGGCTGTGTGTTGGAGATGGGATAATGATGAACAAGATGCAGTCCTGGGCAAGATGAATTAGGTCATTATTTACTCAGCCTTGGAAGTAGACAGGAGAGTTGTGAATAAATATAGTTGTATTAGTCAGGGTTCACCAGAGAAATATAACCGATAGTGTAGGGTAGACAGGTAGGTACGTGTAAGAGGAGATTTATTACAGGAATTGGCTCCCTCAGCGTGGAGGCTAAGTCCCGTGGTCTGCCATATGCAAGCTGAAGAACCAGGAAAGCTGGTGCTATAATTTGGGCCAAAGGCCTGAGAAGCAGGAGTCAGGGTGGGGTCGGGGGAGGAGCAAGGGAGTTGGTGTAAGTCCCAGAGAGCTGAGAGGTACTCAGACATGGAGAGAAAGATGTTTGAGGGAAGCGACATGGTAAGGTGGGAAAGTGAGTAGTTTGGCTACGATGTGTGTGAACCTAAGTGTGAGACTCCAAGCAGTGAGGCTATTGTGATGTGACCTGGTGGAGCTAAAACTAAAGCAGAGGATGCAATGTGGAATCATCCACGGCCCCAGAAAACAGCGTAATAACACAAGAGTTTCTCTAGTCTTCATTTTAAAATTTACAAATAAGAGCTCTCAGCTAAGAAAGAATTTACAAATAAGAGATCTCAGCTAAGAAAGACAAAAACAGTTCACTATTTTTGTACATAAAAACTTTATAGCTATTTTCATCAAGCAATTTACATGGTATTTGTGGTTCTAAGCTATTGTATATTTACTATTTTTAAACTTTTGGGTGACATCTCTACAACAGTAAATTTGTTTCTAAATGTTGAGTGTAGTCTTGATGAAAGTGTCCATTAAATATAACATTTTAACAGAGATGATGTGTTATTTGTGACTTCTGTCCTCTCCTGTCCTTAATTTTCCTTCTGTTCATTTGCCTTAGGTAACTGAGTATTGCCTATAATTTTAGAAAGACTTTGGTATTTTCAGAGAAGCTATTTCATTGAAAGGTCTGCTGTGGTAAACGATAGGAACTTCAGGTAGATGGAATCTACCATTTATCATCTATTTTTGACAGTAAAAAAAAAACTGGTGATTTTAGTGAAAAGTCAGACTGAAAATTGCATCATGATAAATTAAAATTTTTCGTCATCCCTTCACTTTCTTTTGATTATGTTGCCATAATGTAGCCACAATAAAAACTACCTATGTTAATACTTATCCACCCAACACACACAATTGTCTTTCTTCTTCCCTCTCCCTCCTCCTTTCCTGTTTTACTTTCTTTATTAGTTTTAAGATGGAGACCTTATGTTTCCACCCGGGCCATCCTGTATCAAGATTTGCATTCCCTTGCCATTCCAAGTAGACGTTGCCAATCAACCTGAGAATTCTTTTTGCAGACAGATCGTTAGTCATCTTCCTTTCAGTCTTGAGCTCCAGGCAGTCACTACCAATTGGTGGGAGCCGTCATTCTACAAGAAATCTGACCAGAAAAACATGATCCATGTCCCATTGTACCAATGTTCCAGACCATGAGAATCACCTGGGTAGTCAGGCCTCACCTGGACCTGATGAATCAAGCTCCAGAGAAGGGGGCTAGGAAATCTACTTCAGTTCAGCCATGTTGAGGGTTGGTTATTTCTCCTGAACAATGGTTTGGAGAACAAATAAATCTATACACAGACATCTCCCTATACTTCTTAGACAAAATCTCTCCTACGCAGGAGATTTACTGCACGTAATTTCACTTTCGTAATATTAGTCTTCTTAGCTATGTAGGAATTCTGAGTTTGCCCAGGAAGCTTTATCTAGGGGTCAAACTTATAGGAGACAAATTGCCTAATGATTTAGAGAATGGTCACTATAAATGTATAGAACTTGGTATCAGTGACCAGTGTTCAAAATTAAGTAAACCTAAGTTTGACATCCTTCTCCAATCAAATTGATGTGAATGTATGTCCCTGCCTTTGGAATTAAGCTCAGGTGGAATAGAACTGTCACATGGCAGTTGATGAGGGTGAAAATAAGGACAGCAAAAGGAACCTTAATATGCTGTATCTTATTCTCTCCCAAATCATTTATTTGAAATCACTTTAATATAGGATCCAAGCTTTAAAGCAAAGAAGTCAGTCTAACAAAAGAGATTATCACTGGGAAGATCACTTTTTCTTGTACAGTTAAGAAGTACTGTATTGCCCATGAGTAATGTTTTATGTTTGGCTTTCTGGCTATTCATGCATTTACTGAAGTGCCTATTGAAGTTTTTTATTTACTACTGAAATAATCTGGTTTTTCCAGTGGGTTTTTCTTTGTTGAAAACACGTCACAATCCACTAAACGTAAACCACAGGGCAGTTTGTTGTAAATGCTAGCGTTGTTATTATGCTAATTATACGCAGCTACTTTCTACGTGCTCAATCATCACCTTCCAGCTTCAATAAACTGTTACTGAAAGGCTAAGAACCATATTGTAGTCTTTCTAAATGTCTCAGTATGGGAAATGTTTTAAAAAGTGCTCTGGTAATGTTGCTTGCATTGTTAGATAAGTGGTCAAAACAAAGGTGCAAATTCGTTGCCAAGCATTGTACATTGAAGTTAAATTTGCACAGCCTATGTTGGTTTTGACTGGTCTTCCCCCCTCCTAGTCATGTTGGTTAGCTATCTCCTTTATCAAGGCCATCTTTTCATCGTGTTCCCATTGGAGGTCATTCCTACAAAAATCACCTTGTGAGAGAACAATTATATTGGCACAGTGTGCACTGAATAGAAGATAGAGAAGCCGGGTACAAGGGCATTTCACACATGGCTGAAAGAAAAAAACATTGGGGATAAGCATGCATGTTTATTTTCTCTGCTCTCATAAAATAACGTTGTTTTCAAGATAACTGATGATAAAATTATTTTCGAATGCTTTAGGTAGCCCCAGTGGAGAACCTTGTGGAAAGACTTGTTTGGAAGAAAGAGACAATCAATGGTTGGGGGTCACGCTTTCCAGACAGCCAGGAGAAAATGGATCCATCGTGGTAGGTTATTGGATTGGGTCTACTAATAACATCATGAAATCAGATATTCTGGTGTGACTTTCACATAATTTGGTCTACTTTTATGTTTTATTCAGACTTGTGGGCATAGATGGAAAAATATATTTTACATAAAGAATGAAAATAAACTCCCCACGGGTGTTTGCTATGGAATGCCCTCTGATTTACGAGCAGAACTAAGTAAAAGAATAGCTCCATGTTACCAAGGTAAGCTATGATTTTGATATTGATTGGATCAAGAGAAACAAGGGAGTGCCTTTAAAATTTATTTTCAATTTGGATGTGCAGAGAGACGGACATCTTTGAAATAGCTATGTTCTTTTTAACTACTCAAAGTATTCTTTCCTTTTTTACCCAATTGCACTAGTATTAGTTTTCAAAAATGTACTTTGTGTTTTTAGGAATAGAAGTTCTACAGGTTAATTTGAATAATTCTAGAATCTAGTTAGTAATTACTCACTTTTGCATTTAATTTATTTTCAGTTCCGTATAAGTGAGCCTAATGCCCTTCAAGTATAGGACACTTAAAATCATGAAATTAGATAGAAAAGTCTGATCAGAAAGGAGAAAATTGTTTTGGTTTCTTGCTTTACCTTTAGCTTCCAAGAATATTCAGAAAGATTTAAAGCATAGGTGTAAGCAAATCTTTCCTACTCACTGTTTTTTTTCTTCAAATTCCCTTTTTCCTTGAAACAGCAAGGAATTGGTATCTTGAGTTTGAAGGGTCTTTGCCATGAAAATTCTAGGCCATACGTAGCATTAGTTTGAACAGAGCTAGGACTTAAATCACTGGAATGAGCAAAATTAGAGTGAATGTCAAGGGAGAATTAAAAATGAGATTTGTAACAGAACTAAAATTCTAAGAATGTGTCTTTGGAAAACTAAGAATTAAATATATATGAATGCCAAGTTCCAGTTTTTCAAACCAAAATGTTTACCCCAGTGGCCAAAGAAAATTTCTATTACCTGACAAAACTTTGACTAAGTATGCAAATTCAATTATTAATCCTATTAATATTGGGGTCTTTCCTCTCTGGAATTTGACGTCACGGAGAAGTTATATCACATACATTCCTAATTCGCCTTTGGATACTGAGAAGCTAAAAGATGAATTTAAAATTCTCAACTACAGTAAAACTCAGTCTAGATGTCTGTATGTTTATTCTCTTTTTCCTAATGGTTTATGGTTTACACTTTAAAACATTTTCACAGTAGAGTTTTTATTTTTGCTTGGTTATATCTAGCTACATTCTACCAAAAATTCAAAATGGCGTATAGTTAAAACACCTAAAATTAGGGCAAAATTTATATAAATTAAAAATAGGGTCAGGAAAAATATAAAAAAGAGTGAAAAATCGTGAGGAGTAGTAATTATAAGTGACTCAGCAATTTACTTAAATTTTCTGGTTAGCAAAGCCATAATGAAGATGTGGTCCTGATTTTTATTTTCATAGAGGTTTACTTACGTCGCCTTCTTCAAGAGAAGCAAAGCTTTGTCCCCAAAGTAAGTTCCCAAAGCATCAATTTAGGGGGATTTTGTGATAAGAGACCATCCATCTCCATGCACTTCTTGACTCAGTCTGTTGTTTTCAGCTGGGCAAAATCTAGGAAGCCTATTTTAAACGGAAACCTGGACTGGAAACCACAAATCCTACCTCTGTCTTAGATACTTGATAGTGTTTTTGAGTGTATGCTGCATGTTCTTCCCGTGAAAAAGAGGCAGGGGTAAATATTTTTATTCCTATTTCATAGGGACATTTTGAAGATTAATGGGCAATAGAATTGTGACCTTAAATTTTATCAAAGGTACTATTATTTTAAAAAATGAGATAGTATAAAATACACAGCTTACAAGGTAGATTTGTAAGGATATGTAAGGTAAGCAAAATTATGCAGATTTTGTCTTTATTTTTAAATGAAATCCTAAATTGTTTTTTCACTTCCTTTTAGATTTTGTGAAAAAATTTGGTGAAAATTTTGCATCATGTCAAGCTGGAATATCTAGTTTTTACACAGAGGTAATAGTCCAAAAATTAGCTGCTATGAATGTTTATGTATAGAATTTTAATTCCACTGAAGACTTAGAAGACTGATGTTATCCTTGAAAGTAAAACTTGTATAATATCTGAATAATGTCTCTTAAATTTGAGAGTATTACAACTCAATTTTCACCACTCAATATTTCACATATATTTTAAGAAAATATTAATAGCTGTGCCACATAAGACCAACTAAAAGTCTATAGTAATGAATATTAATTTTACTTAGAATTTAGCTGAAATGAAAAGTAGCTATAGTTACTTGTTTTGTTAACTTAGGCATTGAAAATATCTAAGTATGTTATTTTTAGTTACTAGTTGAAGGAAGCATATGAATCCACAGTTTTCATTAAAGTTAGGGGAATTGGGAGATTTAAGAACTTAATAATATCCTCTTAAATCCTATCTATTCCCAAACTATCAATCTCTGACAGCCTAGGATATACAGTGAAATGTTACAGTTGTGTTCAACGCCCAAATCTCCCACTTTCTCTTAAAAACCCATTAGGAATTTATGAATGTTTTCTGAATCTATGTAGATAGTCTGTATCAAGCCTTGGGTTAACAATTTCCATAAATATTACCTACTATGAAAAAAAATTATACTTTCTTTAGTTTACATTTAAACTGACCTTTTTAAATTCAGGATTGTTTAGGAAATTTAGAAATCTGTTAAGGAGGCTTGAATGCTGAAAGTGATTATATTTCACCAGACAAGTGTCTGCTCATTCCAACCTTCTATTTCCTTTCCCTAAATTGGTATTTATCATCAAATATACCCCAATTTCATTAGACTTTTTTTTCTAAGCTAACATTGTTAAGGAAACTAGTCAATGGCATTTCTCAAATTGAAATAGATTAAGTCCACTTTTTACCCTTTGGCAACACACGATTATCTCCGTAATGAGCACTAATGAATTGCCCAGATATGATTTACTTTAGTAGAAACCACATTGCCTTTCTCCCAAAAGCTTACTCTACTGTACAACGATTCCACCTTTGATTTTAAAGTTCACTGATGGTGTGAAGTAAGAGTTTCAGAGTTTCTTTTCTAAAATTCTACTTTTAGCTGAAAATTCGTTAGCCAGCTTCTCTGGTGTTTTTTTTTTTTTCTGATATGTTTTTAAATTCATAAAATGCTCAGATTTCAGAAGTATAGTATCAAAATGTACTCACTATTAAAATATATACCTGGAGGAGGTTTTGAGTGGTGAGATTAAACTTTTAAATGATGATAAATTGTTTTTTCTTGCAGGATTTAATTGTGATGGGAGCCCCAGGATCATCTTATTGGACTGGCTCTCTTTTCGTCTACAATATAACTACAAATAAATACAAGGCTTTTTTAGACAAAGAAAATCAAGTAAAATTTGGAAGTTATTTAGGTACTACAAAAATTGACTAACTCAAATTATCTCTACCTTACAGATACTAGTAATTTTAAATAAGGGAAATTATATTTTCAAAAGATGAAAATGGTCAGTAGCAATGAAAGATACAGTTAACTTAATATTTTACATTTATATATGTGACTACAATCATCAGTATATAATTCTTAGACTAGAACTCCCAGCTTAGTTTACTCTTTGCAGTAAAATACTTGTAAGCTTGTATCTTTATGCAGTCAACTTACTATTATATTGGTAGTATCTATTGAGTGCTTACTGTGGTAAGCAAGAAGCAAGAACTTTTGTAAGCATTTTACATGAATTAACTCATTTAGTCATTTGAGTGAGTAAGTAAGTATAGTTTCTTAAAGGACCAACTGAAAGTCAGCGGGTCTGTTGACAGCGTTCTAGACAAGGGGTAAGATTATGAAGCATGGGTCTAAAAACAACTCATTGACCTTCGCCTCATAAGTTCTTAGAATATTTCCCAGAGCTTAGCTATTTTTATCTTCCTTCTGTCCTCCCACTCCACTGCCCACCCTGCTTCCCGCCCCCACCTTCCCATACCCCCCACCTCCATCCTTTCCCCTCCCTCCTTACTCCCCCCCCCCAATAAGTTAGCAGTAGGACACTTTATAGTCTACATTTCTAGAGAAACACAAGAGTCTTCTGACATTAGCTCCTGTTATAGTAAAAGGAATGCTTTTCCTATAGTTTCTTAGAAAATACAGATTTGTTTAAACCATATGTGCCTTGCATGGGAGCAGCCTAGACTCAGACAGAATTATGATAAAAAAGGGCAGTATTATTTTTTCCCATTCAAACAGAAGAAATGCATTTTCAAACAGAGGGAATTCATTTACAATTCACCATTTACTTGTTTATGGTTGAAAGATATCTCGAAGTATTATAAGAAATGTAACTTAGTATTATGCTTTTTATCACAAAATAAAATACTTGACCTTTTGTGTCATTATAAAGTTTTATCACAATAGGAAGATTTCATGGCAAAAAAGTTGACGATTAGGAAGATTTTTTTACTTAAAGTTTAAGATGTTATATTTTAAATACTCCAAAATGTTTCTGTTGTAATTCTAGAAGATAACATGTCCTCATACTCACAGGTACTAACAAACTAGATGTGAAGGTGCTATCTTGAATTTCTAGAACTTGGAAATATAAGCCACATGACTGGTTTCATAACACATTAATAATTGCTTAAAACATGATAAATAACCAATTTTGAGTATTGCTATGCTAGAATTCAGTCTCAAGTAATTCTGTGAGTGGATTTAGGATATATTTTATCCACTGCCAATGATAATTCTCATACTTTTCTCCATTTTCTTGAAGGATACTCAGTTGGAGCCGGTCATTTTCGGAGTCAGCATACTACTGAAGTAGTCGGAGGAGCCCCTCAGCATGAACAGATTGGTAAAGTAAGAATTCCATTTTTATATTTATTTCTTTGCAGGTTCAGGTAGATTGCATGAGAGAAGAAGATATTACAGGAGCAACTGCAAAAATTCTAAGGAATGAAAGCTAAAATTATGAGCAGTGTGCCGCATTCAGTGAAACTGCTGAAAGTTGTATGGCTTCTACATAAAATTTAGCAGAAAATCTTTAAGGGAAACTAAGTCAAATGAGACTTTTGTTTCTCATGAGTAAATTGTTTTTGAGACGGAATTATCTCAAGATGTCCAGGGGATTATTTATTGGTTAACAAGTTTACAGCTGAAGGGAAATGGAGGCAGCTGCATGTTTTTTGGTAAGACTAGAAAGAATAAGATGTTATTTCTGGTTCTAGTTTTTGTTACATTGCCACGTGAACATTAGTCAGTAAATTTTTCTGAGCCTTACTTTGAAAAGTGAGGCAAACGACACTTTCTGTGCTCTCTCAGGGATCAATAAAGTAGTTCCGAAGAAGGTAGTTTTGCAAGGAAAGCATATTAATATGAACGTGGTTCCCTAAAGCTTTTATTTCACTTTTGAAAGGATTTTTAAAATATATCTGGGGAATTAAAAGTTGTGAAATTGATGTTTTGTTTTCAGTCTAACTTTTTCTACTTCTTTTCCCAATTGCAGGCATACATATTCAGCATTGACGCAAAAGAACTAAATATCTTACATGAAATGAAAGGTAAAAAGGTAATATGTCTCCCGCTTTGGTATCCCTGAGGGCTTTCGGAGTAGCTCTGCTTTGTTCTCAATGACTGGGTGTGGTTTGCTTTGGGGCAGCTTGGCTCTTATTTTGGAGCTTCTGTCTGTGCCGTGGACCTCAACGCAGATGGCTTCTCAGACCTTCTCGTGGGAGCGCCCATGCAGAGCGTCATCAGAGAGGAGGGGAGAGTGTTCGTGTACATCAACTCTGGCTCGGTACGTCTGATAACCCACAAACTAGAAGCCATTTCTGGGACTATGATCAAAACTGAAGCTTTTCTTATTCCAGAATTCTGAGACTATAGATTCTTAGGCTTATTTTACTGACAAAAGTAAGAATTCTGGTATCATACTGATGCTCTGAAAATGAGAGGAGCCCTGATGATGAATGGGCAGCTGTCCCATTTTGATATTTCAGAAGTATGAGATCAATTGTTCCAGAGTTTCTCTATTCACAGCTTGTACATGTTCACTCAGGCAGTTGAAGTTTCTTCCAGTTTTGTTATGATGTAAATCCAATTTGAAAGAATTACTTTTATCTCTCTCTCAAAATGTGGATTTCTTTTGGTTCTGTAGTGAATGTCCTTGTAGGATTTATAATTATAAAATATTACTAGAAGTAGAAGATAAAGTATGAAATCTTTTCAATTTTGTGATTTGAAAACAATTAGAAATGACTTTTTTTCTTTTCTTTTTTTTTTTATTTTGGTAAGGAAGGTTGGCCCCAAGCTAACATCTGTGCCAATCATCCTCTATTTTGTATGTGGGTCACCACCACAGCATGGCTTGATGAGTGGTGTAGGTCCGCACCCAGGATCCGAACCCTGGGCCACTGAAGCAGAGTGCACGAACTTAACCACTATGCTGTCGGGCTAGCCCAAGACATGTTTTAATAAAGTGTTAATTTATACAATCCACATAGAATATATTCTTGATAAAAACATTAAATTGACTTAGTTTATTCTGAAGCAGATATAGTAGTTGTAGAAATAGATAATTACTGTTTATGGTTGAGTTTTAAATTACGACAGATATTTTAGAGTAGAAACTGACCACTTGACAAGTCAACTTAAAGAGTTGTGCTGGCCTCATTTTGCCAGCCTAGCTTCTTGACATTAAAACTAAACAAAGAATTGATACAGCCTTGATGGTGTCTTTTTGACTTGTTCCTTTGATTTAAGAGCAGGAAAGGGTTTGTGAGAAAATTGGTTCATTTCTTAAGGATTTAACAAAGTAACATCTATTTCAGGAAGGTATTTGTAATCTTATTTAATCGGTGGTTTGAGAGCATTTAATAAGTTCCTATATTAAGCATCAGACTAAACTCTTTACAATTTGAGAGGAAACACTCTAGTCTTGTAAAATTGAGAGATTCTCAAAGGTCTGAATATAGAGGAGGAAAGTTATTTATGCATGGGGATTTCCTAGACTGTGTTTAAATCTAAATTTAATAGTAAAGGCATATCATCTACAAATTGGTCATTAGTATCTCATTAGTAGTGATATTAGGCATTACTTTTTCTGCCGTAGACATTTCACGTTTCCCTGTCTGTAAGTAGTCTTCCTTATGCTAGCTACATCCTCATTCTGCGTACTTCTCTTGTCTTTCTCTTTACAACTAAACATTTTGAGAACAGTTTAAACAGCGTATAAACCTAAAATAAGGCAATCAAAGGTCTTTTTTTCCTTTGAAATCTTAAGTGATCCCAATGTGAAGAACAGTTAAAAGTGTCCTTTGCTTAAAGGGGAGGGAGGACCCCTACCCACTAGACTACTCTCTTCTTCTTCCCTCATTTCTACCTACCCTGAGGCACCACTGTTGAACACTGGAGTTAATTTCATAATTGGTTTCAGCTTTTAAAACCTCTGGCATAGATTATTCTTCCTTTGTTCCCTCCTAACTTCCTGTTTCTTAACTCTAAAACAGCACTAACCACTACCTCACGTTATATGATGTATTTGTTGGTTTGCTTTGCTATTGTCTGCTCTTCTGCTAGAGCGTAGAGGCCATGCGGAGATGATTTGACTGTCTTGTTTACTGTTCTCTTCTCAGGGCTTGAAAGAGTCCTGGATAAGTACAAGCTCAGTCATTGTTCCTGAATGAACTCAAGAAAGAGTGATACTTGAATGAATTTAGCTTCCACCTACTTCTACTAAAAAAGCTCTCAGGGGTCCCCAGCAACCTCTTGGTCACTGTTCTCTGTGACCGGAGAATACTTGAGGAAGAGTGATCACTACTTCTTGAAACTCTCTCCCTGGCGCTTCAGTGCCATTGCGCTGTCTAGGGTCTGCACCTCCTCATCTTCCCGGAGCCTCTTCTCCCCTCTGCTCTTTAAATTAGGCATTTGACTGGGAGCCAAGCACTTTTATCCCCGATTCCTTTAACAAAATCATTCACTGCTTTTGGTGCCAGTGATTGCATCTGTAGCGCTCATTCCCAAACTTAGTTCACTTAAAAAAATAAATAAAAACAACGTTCAATGAATATCTGAAATGTAATAAAAACTAAGAAAAGAGCTGACAATAATCTTAGTCCTGACTTCTAGGACCTCAGAATCTAGAAAAGACACAAACGTGAGAGTAAACAATTAAATACAACACGGTAAATAGCACATTATTAGTAGATACAAAGTGGAAGGAATTCATTTTGGGTCAAGAAAGTTTCACAGAGAAAGTAGTATTTGAGCAAGACAAGTATAGGAATTTTTAGTTGGAAACTAAAGGGTCAAGGGCACAAGGGGAAGAACGTGTGTGTGCTTAGGGAATGAGGAACAGACTTGGAGAAGAGGAAAGGATCTATGATGAGTAGTGCGTGGATTTTTCTTTTTTCTTTTTTTTAACTAGAAGGGAATGACAGAGTTTGGAAAGCAGTCTGGTAGCTGTAATTGCAGAAACTTGTTACTGCAACGTTGTTGAATGGCTTGTTGTAATAACTCATCTTCCAACTTTAGAGAGGGCAGTTGCCTAATTCATGCCCCACTGCTGCTGGAATAAGGTTCCAAAGGCCAGCTTCAGTCGTGTCACCCCTCAACGTCGGTGGCTCTCTATTGTTCTCCAAATTGAGAATAAACTTCCCTGGGCATACAAAATCCCACACCCTAAGACACCAATCTCATTTTTTTGGTCTCATCCATTACACATACCATTCATTATAGCCAAGTTCTTTTGAATTTCTTTTTGCTAATAGTGTTCTCTGTACTTCAAAGTGATACCCATCCATCAGTAACCACCTTGAATACAACCTCCTTTATGAAACCTCTCCTGGCTCACACAATTAGATATGCTCTCCTTGCTTCGTGATATTGCAAAGCAGCCTGTACTTCTAAGTCGTTTACAGCGTGTGCTAAGCCTTCCCCGTAAATGTGGGCTTCCTCAGAAAAGGGAGTGCGTCTTATACACACGCTGCCTTGCCCCTCTACTCGGTCCCTCTTTGCACAGTGCATTGCTTCTAGTAGGAACTTGATAAATACTTGCTAAATTGAATTATCAAAGTGATTTATTGGATTTTCAAACCTAGGGATCATGAGTTTGACAATTTTTATGTCCTCTGAGCTCTAATCATACTATTATATGTGTTGACATACTTGATAAATATTTATTGAATTGAACTGAAATGTGTGTACTAAGCTCAGTCTGTAGTTTGTCCAACTTGTTTGAAGCATTAGAAAAAATCCATATCCAATTACAACAGTAAATCATGTGTAAAGTTTTCAGGGAGAGTTATAATGACACCCTTTCTTCTCCTTTCTATCTAGGGAGCGGTAATGAATGAAATGGAAACAGAGCTCACTGGAAGCGACAAATACGCTGCAAGATTTGGAGAATCTATAGTTAATCTTGGCGACATTGATAATGATGGCTTTGAAGGTAATTAAAAGTATCTCACATGGTACTTGATTTCCACTCTTAAAGCAGTACAAGGAAAAGAATATGATTGGAATTTTATGTTGTTTGTTGGAACCAGATGGTAAACTGTTGTTTCCTTTTTTATGTTACACCTAACTTTTCCTCAGCTGTCAGCTATTGCTTCTCACCATTGTTAATAAAGCGTGATATTCAAAACACCCTATTTCATTGATTTTCCGGCACCATTGATTATAAGTTGCATCATTATTTTATGTGCCTCTATAAACATGGTGCCTATTGAACTGTGACCCACCATTTTTCTATTTTAAGAAATACTCTGATTTCAGAAATGTGAAAATGTAAAAAAAAAGAAAAACGTGTATCGTAGACTCATTGGACCACAGTGTTTGACTATCAGTGCAGTAAAGACGTTGACAGAACCCGACAGAGGCTGGCTGCAGAGCTGTCCCCTGCTGTGCCAGGGATTCCTTGTTCAGCCGCTGCATTCTGAGAGGAGTTGGGGGGTCCCAGGAGAGAGTCCTGAGCAGTAGTGAGGGGGCAACTGGCAGACTCAGGGACAGTGGCTATTTACCAACTGATATGGAAGCATTTCAGGAATGGAATAGATGGCAACTATTCCACTGATATCAGCCCTGTTATTGAAGTACCTGTTTCCATCAGCCTTCCCTCTTAAAATTGGCCTTTTTCAGTCTAGCTCTGAGTGGTAACTAAGTCTGTTAAAACTGTGCATAAAATGATGAATGAGGGGGCCTGCCCGGTGGTGCAGCGGTTAAGTTAGCACGTTTCGCTTCTGCAGCCCGGGATTCGCTGGTTCGGATCATGGGTGTGGACATGGCACTGCTTGGCAAGCCATGCTGTGGTAGGCGTCCCACATATAAAGTGGAGGAAGATGGCCATGGATGTTAGCTCAGGGCCAGTCTTCCTCAGCAAAAAGAGGAGGATTGGCAACAGTTAGCTCAGGGCCAATCTTCCTCAAAAAACAAAAAAATGATGAATGAGTGAAAGGAGAGAGTGTAATTACTAGAGTTCAGCAAATAAGTGTTTGTTAATTATTTTCAGGGCTCAGAACTGTGTTTTCTGATGTGGTCATTGGCAATTGGCATATGGCAATATTAGGCCAAAACTTACTTGGATGCTGCAAATAAGTGAGGGAGTATTGTAAATTCTCACTTCCTTAATTTCATCTTATTCCTAACTGCTTCATTCTACATGAAGGATGTTAATCAGTTATTAAATATATGCCTCTAGTGAACCCTATTAAATGTAAGAGAATAGAATTTGTATACAAATATTACCTTTTCTGGGTTGTTGCGTTTTTTTTACTGTTTTAAAAGAAAAAGGAGGTAAAAGATATATGTAGATATTTTTATGGTTATGATTAAACATAACATTTTCGTTAAAATATCTATGAGATTTTATTACGATGGATGTTACATTTCGTAAGTAGTCAGCAATTCTGTGATATTTACTGAGCACTGATTTTGTGTCAGTTGTACTATGCCAGATATACAGTGTGTGCCATAATGTAAATGAAGGATAAGGTGGCACCCCTTTTTAAGTTTTACATTCACATGGATATAAGATTGAGACACGAAAAAATAAACCTCATTTAAATGGTGAATTTAAGGATCTTACCTAACAAGTATCTATGGGTAAAACGATGTTTATGCACCTTGATATTTCATATATATATTACATGAGATAAAATTCTTTCTTTTAAAAACATCATTTAGTAAAACACTTATTTTGTTTACATACAATTTCTTCTGCGTCCTGTTTTAAATGACATATTTGGGGAAGACTATTCACTATTTTGAACGTACTCAAATGTATGTGTGTATGTGCACATGAGAAATGATTTTTGTGGCATCAAAGTGTCAATGACAAACCTGAATTATTCTTTTGATCAGATTGAGTTGTAAAAATGTCTTGAACACCAGGCACATTCTCTTATCAGAGTCACTCCAGTACTTGGGAAAATCCCAGGCAATTTTCCAGCGTGTGAAAGACAGACAGGAAGTATTCTGCCTGTGAGACGTAGGAAGAGGAATTTAGAGGGGACCCGCAGGACACAGTGCAAAGTTTCAGAGTGTGTATAAGAACCTGGTTTCACACAGCGCTCGGTGTCTTGGAGTCCTCAGTACCCAATTCGTAAGGGTACTTCTTTATGTTTGGAAGATTGTTATTCAAGTGATGATTTTCAATATTTCAGCATATTTTTGTGCTATTTATAATTTCATTTATAAATTACAATATATTTACGTTTAGTGGCCACCTCAATGTTTATTCACTTCAGTTCATGTTTATAATAACATGTATCTTTTTCTACTTTGTCTAGTTTTAATTTTTTCTTTTTCCCAGCTTTATTGAGATGTAATTGACATATAACATTGAATCAGTTTAAAGTATACAACATAATGATTTGGTATATGCATATATAGTGAAATGATCACCACACTAAGTCTACTTAACATCTATCACGTCACATAGTTACAAATTTTTATTCCTTGTAATGAGAACTTTTAAGATATACTCTCTTAGCAACTTTCAAATATACAATACAGTGTTGTTAACGATAGTCACTATGTTGTACATTAAATCCCCAGGACTTATTTATCTTATAACTGGGAGTTTGTGTCTTTTGACCCCCTTCATCCAATTCCCCCACTCCCTACCCCCGTGCCTCTGGCAACCACCAACCTGATCTCTGTTTCTATGTCTTTGGTTGTTTTTAGATTCCACATATAAGTGAGACCATACGGTATTTGTCTTCCTGTGTCTAACTTACTTCACTTAGCGTAATGCCCTCCAGGTCCATCCACGTTGTCACAAATGGCAGGATTTCCGTTGTTTTGACTGAACAGCATTTCTGTTTTGCCCATGAGTAGGCATTTTCCACATTTTAGATGTTAGCAAGACCATGCTGGTTTGGAAGCAGGCTCAGCGTGTTCTTGTTCTTCACTGAGCTCTCTAATTCCGTCCTACCTTATCTGCCTGGCTGAGACAGCAGGGCATCTACGTTTTATTTTTCATTACGTGTTTCCCTATCCCTTTTCTCATCTTCTATCTTAGTTTATTTTTCTGGGATAGATGAAGTTACTTCGTGTTCATTGCAGGGTGTGTGGGATTGTATAGAAAGCGATGAAAACCCCATTTGTTTTTTTCCTTCCACCTCCAGTCTTAGATACAAATTTGACTTAATGTCCTTTTACTATGCACAATTTTGTGGTGGTTTGCATAATAGACCTCAGTTATTTTAGCATTCATCACGGTTTTTTAAATCATTCTTCAAAAGGAAAAAATCAGATTATATTTCTTGTGTCCTTAGAAAAACAAAGTAAGCCATTTTCTAAGAAGATAACCAATCAATTTGGCAAGAGTCCAGAGTAAAAATCTCATCAAAAGTATGAGAAAGTCACAGAATAGGTAGCTAATAAACAGGCAGACCTACTTGACTGATGTGACCAGACAGACAGACAGATAGCATTTTGGATTTCATCCATAAAATAGATTTGGCAAGACCACTTATTTTTGGTTTAGGTTTTTCACCTTGAACCTCGTCATCTGACTTTCAGACTGTACGTTTGACTCCATTTTGAGTAGAACCATAATAAAGTTCTACAATTGTAAATCATGCTTATTATTTTGTGTGCCCCTAAAATAAATGATGATTATTATCAAATCATTAATTGAACACTTCTTTGACTCGGAAGGAGAAAAGGTGCGAGGCCAGAAAACATTGGCATGAGCTCTCTAGTTAGTGATCTTATAGAGCGTGGTGATGGAGAGCACGGGCTCTGGAGCCAGCCTGCAGGGTTAAAGGCCAGTTCCACCACATCCTGGCTCTGTGACCTGGAGCAACTTACACCTTGTGCCTCAGTTTCCTCATCTGTAAAACGTGAGGATCGAAAAGTATTTATTTGATAGGATTCTTGTGAGAGTTACATGTGTAAAGCCCCTAGCACAGTGCCTGCAGTGTGAATATTATTTAAGGGTTAGCCGATATTAAGATTACAATGATTATACTAATGATAATTGTTATGATTTATACTAACAGAATGAAATAAAATGTTCCGATGAAAGTAAAAACAGTTGTCGGATATGTCAGTGTGTGTTCTGTATGTTGTGTCCCAAATTGAGTTGCATAGGTGTGGAAAAACATTTATTATTTATTAATAAGTATTTTCCTCATTTCTATAATGGTAGCTAGAACTTGAGTAGGTTATAAAATAGATCCAAGTGTAGGGCCGGCCCGGTGGCACAGTAGTTAAGTTCACATGTTCCGCTTCTTGGCGGCCCGGGGTTTGCTGGTTCGAATCCCGGCTGTGGACATGGCACCGCTTGGCACACCATGCTGTGGTAGGCGTCCCACGTATAAAGTAGAGGAAGATGGGTACGATGTTAGCTCAGGGCCAGGCTTCCTCAGCAAAAAAGAGGAGAACTGGCAGTAGTTAGCTCAGGGCTAATCTTCCTCAAAAAAAAAAGCCAAAAAAACAAAAAACAACAACAAAAAATAGATCCAGGTGTAATCCTAGGAAGTAGGAGTTTGGATCCATGTATAAGATAGCCAAAGACTGAATATACCCATATGACCTCTCCTCGGAATTAAATTGATCTGGGCCTTTTTAATATTTCAGCTGAAAAGACTCATCTATATATTTTTAAGACATTTGCCTTAATATAGATTACTAATGCTAACTGACACTGCAAGAATTTCTGTATATCAACAACTTCGTAACCTCGACTTATCTCTTCCTATATTATCATCATGAATCAAGGTACAGAATTCTAGTTACTAAGGAGTAGCCACAATGGTTGAAGTATAAATCTAGCCCTGATTAATGAAATTGCTGACTGATCTTGTTTCACAGTGGCTGCAGGATGCTTCTTCTCTCTTCCTCTTCCCTTCTCTCTCTCTCTCTCTTCCTTCCCGCCGTGCTCCCCCCGCCCCCTGTGTTTGTGCGTATTTAATCTGCACATATATGGTTCCAGCTATTCCAGATTCATTGTCATCTGCATGAGTGCCGTGCTGCCTCTTGCTCCCTGCTATTGCACAGGCTCTTTCCTCTGTCTAAACTGCCTTTTCCCTTCCCTAGGTGAAGACCTAGCTAAGACCTGTCAATACTTTAATCTCAGCTTGGGCATCATCTTCTCTGAGAAGTCTTCCCTAATTTCCACCACCTTCTCCTTGCATACTCTGTTATTGTTCTGTTTTTGCTCGCTGTTTTTCCCCATAGACTGTCAATTCCTTTTGCGTACTGCCCTGTATTGCTAGCTCCTGGCAAATGCCTGGAATACAGTAGCTGCTCAATAGTTGTCCACTGAATGAATAAGTGAATAGGTGTATTTGTATATGAAAATTTAAAATAATTTGCACAAGTCAAAAGAGGCTAGCCTTAGTATGTCTAAACGCAATGAGTATAAGGTGTGTCTACCATTTCATTACAGACGCATATAGAAAGGCTTTTGCATTTTTAAAATTGGATTGCATTTGGCATAGAGTTATATGTCAAAGATGTATTTATTCCCACTGAAATAGCAGTCAAAAGTTACCATTGTAGTTGTTCAAAAGGTTTTAGGTCTGATAAACAGTACTAAGTAATGAATACTGTGAAAGCAAACTTTCTGTATTTTAGGTTTCTATTAAAGTTATAAGAAAACATTGCCTATAAAGAAATATATGAATATAATCAAAGAAACACAATACTTGGTAAAAATAATGCTCTTGCAACTGTAGAATATTATTTTGCTCCTGTATGCTATGTATTTGTAGCACATAAGCAACCATGTCATTCTTAGTTTCTATTTCCTCTTGGTTTTCTTATGTGAGTTGATCAAATCTTTTTTCTCCGCCTGGTGTCATAATCTGAGGCAAATCTCAAAGTCATAAAGGTGATGCAGTCATTATTTTACAGAATAAATCAATTTTCTGAAACCGTATGTGTGTGTGTAGGTACAGATATCCTCAACAAATTCCTTAATCACTTTCCTTGGAACAGGAATTAATTTAGAAGTCATTTTGCAAATAAAATAAAGCCTAGAGCTCAAAATAAGGATTCTTGTGGTTATAGTATTCATAGATGATAATAACTTATTACGTGCTATATACTGCTCTACGTACTTTACATGAGTTATGTCCTTCTCTGCTGAGGGTGGGTTATCTGATAATCCTGTGCTGTAGATGAGGGAACTGAACACAGAGAGGTTAAGAAATGGGCCCCGTGTAGCACAGCTGGGCACAAGGGCAGTACTATGGTCAGGCCCCAGCTGTCTGGCTGTAGAGTCCATGCCCTTAGCCATTCTGTTAGACTGCCTCTAAGACCAGTTCACTCTGTGACTTCCACACGCAAAGTGTTCTGTACAATTCTGTACATCATGATCATAGTGTTTTGTAATATTTTTTATGTCTAGTGAGAAAACTGTTAGTGTTTTGATAAGGAGTTTTCTTATATTACGTGATATGAATTAAGGAGCATGAAGGTTAGTTTTCAGAGTTGCATTCTTTGTAGCAAGGATTTGTTTTTCTGCCTTTTAAATTTGTGCATAGATATTGCTATTGGAGCTCCACAAGAAGATGACCTGCGAGGTGCTATTTACATTTACAACGGCCGAGCAGAGGGGATCTCATCGGCCTTCTCACAGGTAGGGCGCGACTGGATTTTCAAAAGGCGCACTGGTAATGAAAGCTTCCAGAAAACTTCCCATGTTCATGTCGACCTATTTTTCTTAATTTGCTCTTTCAAATACTCACTTCTCTATTTCACCACTTTGTTATAATAGTAGTAGATGGTCTCATTTTTAAGGTCATTAACAACTCTTTGAACCATTTTTTTCATAAATAAGAGTTCTGTTTCACTTCCATTTAAGTTTGTCTTTAACCTATTAGAGATTTCTCTCTGCATTTCATGAATTTATGTTCTGAGGTAATATCCACACTATTCCAAATAAGCGCATTTGGATTTGATTAACTGTCGTGCTTTGTGGCTAGAGCCCTGTATTTCATGGAGATTGCACAGTGACAGAAACACTCATGTGGTACTCTGTGTTCCTCCAGTGCAGAGTAAAAAGATGATCGTGCTTAAAGTTCCCTGATCTAACTCTCACTTCACTTTATCTTCAGAAAGATCAGGGCATTTCAGTGCCTAGAAAAAAACTACATACACATGCAGGAAAGAAAAGTTTTCTCAAAGTTGCTTTCATGGAAACATTAGCTAAAACTGTTATTTTTGATTAGGTAAAAATAGGCAAATGGTTCTCTATATTTAACATGAAAGATTTATACTTGTCTAGTAAGAAATACTGATTTTCTCAGTATGGATAACAGCCTGGTACTCATAAATCAGTATCTGGACTTGAAATTGGGCACATGGAATCGGGAGCACATGTCTAACTTGACTTGTCCTCAAATGCTGGGAAGCCATCTGGCTGAGTAAAGTGGCTTTCATCTTAAACCTGAGTAGTAGGTTCCACTAAGTGATTATAGATGTTTTCTTTCCCACATTGCTTGTTTGGTTTTTCATTTTGGTCAGGGAAATAAATACAGAGCCTGAAAGGAGCCTGGGGAGGGGGAGTCAGGACTGTTTTAAAAGATCTTTACTACGTAGTTTTCCCTTTGCTCACAAAGTAAAGAAAGTAATTTTTTTTCTTGTCACAAATTAGATGTCAGCTGACCATGTCAAACTAGAAACTTTTGTTTCTGTTGTTAGACACAAGAATTTGACTTAACTCCAATGCATTTTGTTAATAAATGTGCCAGGGCATGGGAAGGCTCATTATTAACTAAATCATTGCTTCTCCGGGATATCAGGTGTTCAAAACTGCTTCCCACTCAACTTATCTATTTTTCAGAGAATCGAAGGACTTCAAATCAGCAAGTCATTAAGTATGTTTGGACAGTCCATATCTGGACAAATTGATGCAGACAATAATGGCTATGTAGGTGAGTATAAAATTTACTATATTCCATAAACTGGAATAAGCTCTATTGTGAATGCTGATTTATTGTGAAGTACATTAAACTGGTATGGAAGAGTTCTAATGTACTGATTATTTTTTCCTTCATTTTTTTAAAGCTGTTTAGAACTCAAGGATTGGTCAGAAATAATTAAGTGATTCCTGAGCTTTACACTGTTAGTTACTTAAAGTTTTATTCCTCGTTCTTGAAAAAATGAAAAGCGCCCATGAAAATAAATCAAACATATAATGATGAAAAAAGACACTTTTTTTTGTAATTTGAAAGGAGATTTCTGGGTGAATATTTTTAGTCTAAAAATTGAATTTTGTTTTAATAAGCCTATCTTTAGAGTATCATGAGTTTATATGATAAAGTTTATGTTATTATGTCATTGTAAATGAGTAGATTCAGACAAATGTGGAGTGAATCTTAAGACGTAAGTATATCTTTTCTAATTTTCTGTAAATAGTGTTTTGACATAGTCAAAAGGTGATATGTAGCTAAGGATATAGGGCTGATAAGTAATTTTCTTTGACTAATGATGATCATTAATCTGTGTTGTTTTTTTATCCTCCAGATGTAGCAGTTGGTGCTTTTCGGTCTGATTCTGCTGTGGTGCTAAGGTAAGGTTGATACATTTCACTGCTTAATGACAATTGGGCTTAATTGTAAATGATGGGAGGCAATTTTTAAAATCAGCAATGGTGGTAACCTCATAACACTCTTTTTGGTATTCTGAAATTTGATTATTGAACTTTAGGATACTTTTCCCACGTTACATAGATATAATTAAACAAATCATCAAAGTCAATATTTTTAGAAACTTAAATGAAAATTTCTCTTGATTCCTGTATGGAAGTGTAATGGAGTATATATGCACATCCCTTTAGTAAAGCAGTTTTTTGAAATTACTTGATCAATGGAAACTGACAAAACGAATGCAATTGCCTTCTTAAGGAAAAATAATTATGTAATTAATATTGCTAATTTCATTTTCTCCTTAGGACAAGACCTGTAGTGATTGTTGAAGCTTCTTTAAACCATCCTGAGTCAGTTAATAGAACGAATTTTGACTGTATTGAAAATGGATTGCCTTCTGTGTGCATGGATCTGAAACTCTGTTTCTCATACAAGGGCAAAGAGGTTCCAGGTTATATTGGTAAGGGTGCCCTTACAGAATTAATTCCTGATAGAATGTGCACTTCACTCGTCAACCTCATGATCATCTTTAGAGCCCTCACTGTTTCACCATAGAGGGCTTCTCTAGCATAAGAGAGAGTAGCCACGTGGTAATGCCTTCTTCCTCATCTTTCAGGTTCTTGCTTTGTTCTAACCAATGAGTGGGGCACATTAAGGCTGTGGTTGTTCAGAGGTTATAACAAGAAGCCAAGAGAGAATATCACTTGTTATATTATTTAAGGTGAATGAACTGGACATACTCTGTAAGATCTCTTTAGAATAGAAAAAACATCACCACAGCTCTTCTTCCGTTTTACTGGGCTCCTTAAAGCCTGGAGCCAGCTTAAGGTGGAAGGCCTGAAAGGGAGAAGATTCTTTTCTTCGTGTTCTATTCTGTTTGAGTAATTGAAGAAGCTTATCTGGAGTCTAGACCCTGATTCTAATTCCCTAAATAACATACATCTCTTAAGGATTTACTATGACTGTCAGCTCCTGAGAGCCAAGCCTGTTTCCCCATGCACAGGGAACTCTCAATTATCTGCTCTGGAGAAAATAGCATTGATGTGGCTCATCCAAATTGTGGTTAATCCCAAATCACATATATGTGACTTCATAAGTATTACGTTTTTTTCCAGCAGGTTAATGTTCCTAATTATGTTATATTTAAGCTAATAGAATAACTACTAATGAAACTAGCCCATGGTAGGAGAGAAGCATACCTGAGTTTATTATTTGGACATTACTAATTCACGAAGTTCATGAGCCCCGTAAGACCTGTTAAGAGTTGATTGTACTCATGAGCCTGCAGGTTGTCATCATCTAAACCTTGTGAAGGACAGCAAATACTTACTGAACCCAACTATGGATATGTAACAGAGGTCTCAGTCTGAATGAGCCTGTAATGAGAAGTACAGAATGAGCCTGGTGTCTCTACTTTAGATCAGACTAGTTTTTAATAGTGCTCGCAAAAGTCCTTTGTTAAAGATGCAGTGATAGGACAGCGGGCAAAACCTTCCTCTGGTTACTGATTGGAGAAGTGGTAGTTGGAGAGCGTGACCTCAGTAACACAGACAAGCTGATGGATTATCTGAAAGATACACATCAAATAGGACCGTTTCCCTTTATGTAAAATCTGTGCTGATTATACTATCAATTCCATTGTGACCAGATACTTTTAAAAATGGTTGAAAACAAATATGTGAAACATAAATAATCATAGCATTGTTAGAAAAACATGCTTTATAGTTGTTATAAAATGACTCCTTGAGAGAAATAATTCACATGGTAAGCGTATTTAATAAAATCAGGACATTTTGCCTCTTACTGTGAGTGGATTTTTATTCACCCCTTTTTCATTTACTTTTTGTCTGAACTCAGGGTGATGAACTTATAGACGGTTATTTCAACTGCAGCTCCATCTCTGAGGCATTGAATTTCACTTATTGTAATTTTGAAGTCAATTGATGTGGATTTTATTTTCTAAATAAAAGAAAGGTTGAAAGATTTATTTGAAATTTGTAGGAGTAATATAAGTTTTATACTTATGTTTCCTTGAAATAAATAGAAAAAAATCCTTCCAGAAGAGTGAGTTACTCCTAAAATGTAAATGAACACTTGAAGAGTTATATAAATTCTTTAAAATATCATTCTGAATTATTGCTCCTGTATTAATGAATGACATCTCAGAAGACTATTAGATGTAGCTTGTTTTGCAAAACACCCTTTTATTATTTTTAATTTTTTATTGAAGTATAATTGACATACAGCACTATATAAGTTTTAGGTGTACAACACAATGATTTGATATTTGTATATATTGTGAGATGATAATTGTAATAAATCTAGTTACCATCTGTCACCACATATAGTTCCAAAAATTTTTTTTATTCTGATAACTTTTCAGATTTACTCTTTTAGAAACTTTTAGATATGCGATACAGTATTGTTAACCATAACCATGCTGTACATTTCATCCCCAGGATTTCTTTGTATTATAACTGGAAGTTTGTACCCTTAGACCCCACTTCACCCATTTTGCCCACCCCTACCGCCTGCCTCTGGCAACCACCAATTTGACAAAGAACTCTTTTAGATTCAAGAAATAGCTCTTACTTTCTTGGCAAGATCTGGCTTGGAGTTTTTTTTGTTGCTTGTAAATTTTCCTTATTTTTTTGCTTATTGAAGACCTTCTTCAGCAGATGATTATTTACTATGTCAGATCTGAAATAAATTTTTACCAAACTGCCAGAATATTTATTGAGAGAATGTCTATCTATATTTGTTTACTTTTGTGCAAATTGAAACTAGAAGGTCAAACTAGAAGCCAATGAAAACATGGAGGGGAAATAATCAGGGCCTAGGGCTGGAAAGGAGATGTCTGTGAGTCAACTGTTTACATAGGTTTGACTTTTGAACTGCATGTTCACTTTTAATAAAAAATCCAAAGAGGGGACGTCCCCATGGCCGAGTGGTTAAGTTCGCGCACTCCGCTTTGGTCAGGTCACATTTAGGTGGCCTCCCACATGCCACAACTAGAGTGACCTACAACTTAAAAAATATATACAACTATGTACTGGGGGGATTTGGGAAAGAAAAAGGCAGGAAAAAAAGATTGGCAACAGTTGTTAGCTCAGGTGCCAAGCTTAAAAAGAAAAAAAAACCCAAAGAAAAATGGCAAGCCTTCAAATTGGAAACAAATGGAAATAAAAGAATCTAACCATATATGAAATTAGTTATGTAACCACACAAGATAGAACTATTCTAAGTGACGCTGAGCACAGTACTCTGCTTGTACTTTCTTAGTGGAATGTTCTAGAGACAAAAAGGGCTCAAAGAAATCTGAAGCTTTACTCAGGACTTTTATTATTAGTAACACTTTTGGCATTGTAGTTTTGAAAGGTTTATATATAGGAGGATTAAGCAAATAACTAAAGATGTTAATATTAGAAATAGAAACCAAGAGAAAAGTTGATAAATCTTTTTTTAATTTATAAAAAATTTTTGAAATTTGTATCAAGTGTTTGCCTCTTCCATATTTCAGGTTAGTTTTTGCAAGCTATTTAATGAAGAGAGGTTAAGACATTTCCAGTATTCTACATAACTTTGACCATTATCACTTCAAAAATAACGAAGTAAATGCCTTTAGATAACTACTTATATTAAGTGCAATTCTCTCTATATTTTTGCAGTTTTGTTTTATAACATGAGTCTGGATGTGAACCGAAAGGCGGAGTCTCCATCGAGATTTTACTTTTCTTCAAATGGAACCTCTGATGTGATTACAGGAAGCATGAAAGTATCAAGCAGAGCGGCTAACTGCAGAACCCATCAAGCATTTATGCGGGTAATGTCAACTAGTTTTTATTAACGGATATGTGGGTAATGTCAACTAGTTTTTATTAACGGATATGTGAACTTCAGTATTATCAGTACAGTAAAAATTTTATTGCATTGGTATCTTTTTATAAAATGTAGTTAAAGCAGATGTTGTCCCCTCCTGAACTAGCTGACCTGTTGTTCCAGAGTCACAACGTTAGACAGTCTTGTGACCTGGATAATTCAATGTCTACTCTTTGCATCTTCTTTTTTTCATATTTTACTGCATCACTATTTTTACAGATTTGCCTTTTTTTCCCCCTGCAATTGCTATTTTCCTATCCCTGTTAATACAGTTGCCTAGAAATGTACATATTGAGTAGCTCTGCTGAGCCTCAGATCCATTCCTCAGTAGGATTTTTTGGGGGGTGAGTGGGAGGTGGGGAAGTTGGTTTATTTTTCATGCGACTCTAATGAAGCTGAATCCAACATGACTGCTTTTGGATTATGTCCTTGTCTCCACGCCAGCATTGTCGGTGATGTCAGTGGGAACTCGCACAGTTGTAGCGTGGTGGGGATCCTCTGTGGGCCAGGACCATGGCTCTCATGCTGGTTTGGGTTATGTGCTGCCAAAGCACAGCTGATTTCATGTTTCTTATTAAAACACTCATTCCCAAACTGATCATCATATTCCTTGCGTTGGTCAAGTTTTATCATATGAAGCAGTGCCAGGTCTTTTTCATTAGGGAATGATGTTCTTCATCAGAAAATCTATTGTCGCAAAAAAGCCAAACTATTCCCAGAAGTCCTTTCTGGGATTTCTAATAGTAGCTTCAGCTTAGAACTTAATTTTCCCTTAGATACTTATCCAAGCAAATGCGAACCAGCATCAGGACTCCAATGCACTGTTAAATACTAAGACATAGAATCTCTGTGCTATTTCTTCATTTCCCTTAACAATTTTTATCGTCATACTAGAATAAAGCTATTAGATAGTTGAAAACCAAAAGTATAGGATGATATTAATGTAACCATCATTTACATGGCAGAGATTAAAGAGGTTCTTTTTTTTTTTCGATCCTACATCGTTATGATTTTACTTAGGTTAATCAATTTTGGACTAACATTGAGACCATTTTAAAGACAATAAAAGGGCTGACATTAGACATTCACAAACATATTGTGTTGAATTTGTAAAATGGCAGCAACTTGATCTAATTTATTTAGTTCTGTTTCTTGGCGTTGTTCCTATGACTATGGCTTCATCAAAATTGTACACTTTCTCTGGGATGAATCTGGAGTAGAAATGATAGTAGCAGAGGTTTCTGTGTTTGTCGCACACATACTTGTAATGTTACCGTGGTGTCAGTGGCAGCAGGTTACAGCCATTGACTTTAGGCCTATTGTCAATGCCAAACAAAAGCACTAAGCTCCGGGGTTGGTACGCGGTAGGGACTTTCTAAAAAAGTCATTGTTTCTTCCAATATTTTCTTTTCCTCTCCTGAATTACCTTGCTTTTGTTTGGGACGTTTCAAAACTTATATACAGAAAGGCAAAAGGCGATTCCAACCTTCTTTCGCAACAAACCCAATGTGGATGAGAGAACCACAGAAGCAGCTGCCCCAACCTTGAGTGCCGCTCAGGAGCTCCAGCTGTTCTTTGGGAAAGTGTGGGAATATAGAGAGTGCATTTTCCACCCCTACCAGCATGGTACCTGAGGCATTCAGAAACGTATTAACACTGAAATGCTTCTGCAGTCTGGAAGAATAGAACAGCAACCTGAATTCTAGTGTCTTCCTAATAACAGAGGATAAGAAGATGGACTGTGGTCAGGATGCCTGGAGTTTTCCTTTGTTCTGTATAACGTATCCAGTATCAAGAGTGTTAATATACATACGCATTCTACCTCAGCACCCCTTACAATGAAATGAGGTGACACTTCTCAATTATGTACTTAGGCCTGCAGCCCCCACCGCTCAGGGGGCTCCCTGCCTGCCAGTTAAGCATACTTTCCTTGTATAGTTCTTCCTGTTGGCCATACCAGTTAGGCTCAACTTATCCATCCACTCAATTAATTCAATAGGTGTTTATTGTGTCAGATTCTGCTTGAGGCACTTGTGTAGATCAGTGCATGAAATATAAAATGATTACTACCCTCATGGAGCTTAGAGTCTAGTGGGGTGAGACAAACAACAGCATGAGAAAACTGTAAATTTTATAGTATTTTAGAAGAAGATAGTGATGGAAAAAGGAAAATGAGGGCAGGATACGGGAATTTGGGGAGTGCTGAGGAAGGAGTGAAGAGTGCAATTTTAAATAGGGTGGTCAGAGCTGGCCTCATTCAGAAGGTGATAATGTAAGCAAAGACTTGAAAGATGTGAGCAAGTTACCTGTGTAGGTGTCTAGGATAGTGGTTCTCAACTTTAGCATTCAACAGCATCGCCTGGAGGGCTTGTTAAAACACAGATTACTGGGCCCCACCTAGAGTTTCTGATTCAGTAGATCTTCAGTGAGTCCTGAGAATTTGCATTCCTACAAAGTTCCCAGGTGATGCTGATGCTTTGGAATCATACTTTGAGAATCTCTGATCTAGGAGAAAAATATAAAAAGAAGAGCTAAGTAAAAATGCCTCAAGACAAGAATGTGCCTGGTGTTTTGGGAACAGTGGGGAGGCAAGGATGGCTGGAAAAGTGAACTGGGGGAAAAAGTGTCAGGTCATATAGGACCTGTGACTTTTTCTCTCAGTGAAATGAGAATCTCTTGTAGAGTTTTGAGCAGAGAAGTGACATGACCTGAGTTAGTAATGAAAAGGAATACTCTAGCTGCTTTGTTGAAACTGGACAGTACAGGACCAAGGGTTGACACAGGGAGAAGAAAATACTGCAATAACCCAAGTGAGAGATGATGGCTCCAGTGAAGGTGGTGGAAGTGGATATGGTGAGAAATAGTTGAAGACAGACCCCACACAATTTGCTGACGGATTGGAGGTCTGGCATTGGAGAAGGAGAGGCTCTAAGATGACTCCAATGTCTTTAGCCCGAGCAACTAGAAGAATGTAGTTTTATCAATCAAGACAGAATATACAAGGGAAACAACTCCTGCATCGAAAATTCTGGAGTTCAGTTGTGGACCTGCTGAGCTGGAGAGACCTGTTTTACTTTCAAGTGTAAATATCAATTAAGCGTTTATAGATACTCATCTGGAGTTGGAGAGAGGCATAGAACTGGAAATGTAGCTTAATGCACCTTTGGCATATGCATGGTTTTTAAAGCCATATGAGATGGCTGAGGTCAACACAGGAGGAGAAGAAAGCCAAGGTCTGCACTCTGGGACACTACAACATGAAGAGGTTGCAGAGAAGAGAAGGCTCACAAAGGAGATGAGAAGGACCCATCAGTAAGTAAGAAAACCAAGAGCTTAAGGCATCCTGGAAGTGAAGCGAATAAAGCAGAGCAAAGAGGAGGGCATGACAATGTTCTTAGTGCTGCTGCTTGGTCAGATAAGATGAAGACTGAGAACTGACCATAGGGTTTAGCAATGTGGAGGCTATCAGTGATCATGACAACAGCATTTCAGAGGAGTAGGGGAAGAGGAGGAGAGTGATTGAAGACAGAGAGTATAGATGTTCCTTCACAAAGCTTTGCTCCAAAGGGGACCAAAGAAATGGGATTGGGAGTCAGCAGCTGACAGGAGTAGTGGAATGAAGTGTTCTTTTTTTCTTTTAAGATAAGAGAAATAGCGTGTTTTTATGCTGATGGATGTGCTCCGATAGAGTGAAATAGTTATGTTATAGATGAGAGGGCAGAATAGTTGGAGCAAAGTTCTTGAGAAGGCAAGAGGGATGGGATTAACTGTACAAATGAGGGAAGGTGGAAATTGTTTATTTTTTTCTTAAAAAACTCTGTTGTATTTTAGTTGTTGATAATTATGCCACGCTTTAATTTTGGCTATTAGAGACATAAAATTATTAGATTTTACAAAAGCAGAGCCTACAATTTAGAATTGAAAGTTTGTAAGTGTTTTCTAGGATATAAAGGAAATGGTTAACTTTTTTATACCTTGTAGTATTTTGTCTATTGAAATTTTCTTTTATTAGTCATCGCTTTTCTCTTTCTGAAAATATATTTCTACATCCATGTCAGTATATGAAAATGAAACTTTGTGCCATATTCAAATATACAACTTTATTAGATCTTAGAGATTTCTTAGAACAAGATCTTAGGACAAGGGATAATTTTGAGGCTGTTTTGATTTAGAGAAACCCAATCAATTACAGCAGCTTTTAGACATGTTGGAGCAGCCCTGGCAGTGAGACTCCTCAAGTTTTTTATAGATGGTATTTCTTGGTTGATCTGGATGGAATCTCTGCATCAAAATATTCACTGATGTGTGAGAAGAGAAGAAGGGTGCTACATTGGGATAACAAATAAAGTAACAGCTTTCCCTTGCTGCCCACAGCATTTTCAACAAAAGCTAGAAATACCTAGCTTTGTTATTGGACTAGGAATACCGGTCTCTATTGATATTCTGAGATCCAGTGAGTTCAGTGGCCTTAGCATGTTGTGTAATAATCATGAAATCAAGCTGTGTAGTAGATGAATTTTTTTCTTTCCCTTGGTTTCTCTCATTTCTGGATTTTGGATTTCTGAAATAAAGGAATTTAATTTTGTTATATAGGTCTTTAGATGACTTCTAAAACCCGTCTTTTTCAGTAACAACTTCAAGAAAATGAATATGTATTTGATTAGTAAATATATTTTATTTGTATTTTTTATTTTTATTTGCTTATATTGTTAAGCTATACAAGCACATAGTTTAATGAAGTCCTGTTTGCTCCAAAGCGCTTATATTTTAACCATAGCACACTATGGACTGATCCATGTATGCGTACATCTCTGCTCAAAATCTAAGTGCAAGCAAACTGTATAACTATACTGATATTATAGTATTCTAGAAGTTGGCTGCTTATTCTAACACGTGTTAATTCTTTGTTAGATTGCAAGATCTTTGAAAACAGGATGTTATCTTTTGTATGTTTGTGTTCTTCTTAGAGCTAACACAACTCATTACATAAAGCAGAAAGTCAGCAAATATTTAGTAAATTTATGGATGATATGTTCTCAGTGCTATTTAAAGAATTCTGTAAGAGAAATTCTGAAAATGTTCCGTTGGTATAATGGTTAGGGCATCTGTCTTGGAGGTGTTGTCTTTTCTCAGTTGAAGTGTCAGATGTTTGACAATTCTCTACCTTCTGAACCAAGATTACTAGAAAAAGTGATTATAATTACATGTGGTGGTGCTGGCTCAGGTTCCAATCTATGCCTCAGTCTTACTTTCTCCCACCCCAACCCATTCCCCACGTTGACACCAGAGGGGTATTTCAAAAACACATACCTGCACACATTCCTCGCTTAAAATTTGTCTATGCAAGACCCTCCCCATCCGCTTTCAAGTGTATATTAGGTAACCCTCCTTTTTCTATACTTGTGTTTGCGTATATCAGAATACTCAGCCCCCACGCTATTCGTGTGGATTACGGGTTACAGACTGTGACATAGGTACAAACATTCAGTTTTGCGTCCCTAGAGCCTTTCTTGCACACAGTAGAACCATGAATAGATATCTTAAAATTTTTATACCTCAACATCATTTTTCATTCAGTAATATTTTATAAATATTTGTGACTCCACCCTTTAAATAAATTCCTTCACTCCGTAAACACAATAGGACATGGGCCTACAACTCAGTTCGCAAATTGGCCATAAATACAAATTTCTATGAAAGTCAACCAAGAAGGCAGACTTTGTGTAATTTCAGGCATGTGCTAATTTGCATGCTTATGGGTGACTTATTTCATGTAATTGGCCATAAAAATGTGGCATGGAATCTTCATTATTTTTAATATAGATAGCACATGCCCATCCAAATTAAAAATTTTAAGCAAATCTACTTTTTCCCTCCCCAAAACTTAATTAGTCACTTCAAGACATTTTTGGTATCATAGTTTTTGTCTTTAGGTGGAGCTGTTAAAGTTAAATAAGTGTGAATATCTGTCAAGTACAGTTCTAAGAGTGCGGGTACATTTTATATATTGTGAAAAAAGCATAATTAATAGCTAATTAGGATAATGAAAGTAATATACACCAGATGTAGAGAAGACCTTGTGGAAAATTACTATGAATTAGATAACATGTGATTTGGTCAAAGCAAGCTGGTTGAGAAGAATTAAAACAGTGGACATGTGGAGGGACAATCAGTGGCTGTCTAGCTCCCACACCTAGGGAATAATTTAATCAAGTTTGCTATTGTAACACTCGGGGCTTCAAGCTGTTCCGTTTTCACAAGTTGATAACTTGGGATTTGGGCCTTGATTTGCGGCATTCCTATACGGTCAAGGTTTCATGTTGAGATGATCACTTATCAAGTAATTTAATGAAATCATCTCCATGTATAAAAACGGAAAGATAATGAGAGATCTTCAGTACTCTGCTTCATGCCTCAAATCTTTCAGGTACCGCTTAATTAATACAAGTCTGATGCTTGTTATGTAACTCATTTTCTGTTTAATATTCATTGGTTGGCAATAGTCTAAGTTTCTTTTTTCTTATTCCTCCAAATGTTGACCAGACTTTGTTATTATAAGAAACTGAAATTCAGTGATTCCCTTCTTGGCTTATATAGCTACATTTTGAAGCAACATACTTATAATAATGATAATATCTAGCATCTATTGAGACTTTAGTAAGTGCCAGGCGTGGTGCTGGTGTTTGACAGACATTATGCCATTGAATCCTCACAACAATAAGGTTTAGGTGTCATCACCGTCATTGTTATCACTATTCCCATTTTCAGATGAGGTAACTGAGCCATAGACAAGTTAAGTAATTTACCGAAGTTTACAGAGATAATAAGCGATGGGCCTGAGATTTGAATCTCAATACTCTATCTCCAGATCACTTGCTTTTAAGCACTGTATACATACATTGATAATGTTGTAAATGACCAGAAGAGAAGAAAAAATTACATTCTTTTATGTTATATATCTTTGTCGCATAAAAGGTATCACCTATCTTTATCATCTTTATTAATTTACTTCTTTGGTTTTTATCAAGTTATTATAAGTGGAAGCACAGCAATAATCTGTATCATAGACACTTTTTCCATGTACTGTGGATTATTAATTGATGAGCTTTGGAAATTTGTTGTTTATTTGCTTTTAGGCAGTAATGTTTAAGCCATATTCCAATTGTGAGACATCTATAGATAAATAGAAACCTGGCCGATGGGCGTTTCTCGCTAGAAGGTTTGTCAATTACAACGTCATGGATCTACCGAGGAACTCACCAAGTTAATATAAATATATACATGTAAACTTAAATTATGGCTTAAGTTCCCATATCTAGCCCCAGCAGAAACACTTTGGGTCTCCTTTCATGGTCAAGAGGCACTTTGTTGAATCTATATTTTTAGATGAGAAGAACCTGTGGATTGAAATGGGCATGTGGAAAGTGGAGTAAAACTGAGCTTTAAATTTAAATTGTGAGTACGAAAGACATCAAAGTATGTGACCAATCTTCAAATATCTTCCCACTATAGTAACAATTCTAGTACCAAGAAACATAAAAACTGCGTAGTTCCTGTGTAGCTGGACTGTATCTGTTGACTGTGAACTGCCCTCTGAAATCCTGAGATCGTATCTACTTTCAGTTTTTGTTGTGCTTAGAATACTCATTTTACAGGTTTGCCATAAACGTGTCTTATTCCATGTAATTTAGTTAAATTGTCAACTGAATTCTGTTATAAATCCTCATGGATTACTTTATAGTAAAATCTCGTTTGCCTGCCCTCTTAGATAAGGAAAAAAGAAAAAAAAAAGAAATGAGTTTGTTTTGTTCAGTACACTGAAAGTCTCATTCCTGTCTAGGGAGGGCTCGGACAAGTGCTTTCTAAGAGCTGCCATGTCTTGTATCTTATGTGGCTTCCATATGTTTTTTTTCATAGACTTGAGATTCTAGAACATCTTTACTATCTAGTGAAGGACTTCCTTAATTGTATGCCAAATGCTTTCGAAGTTATTCTTTTTTATGTTTCCTCCCCAAAGCCCCCCGTATATAGTCGTATGTTTTAGTTATGGGTCCTTCTAGTTGTGGCATGTGGGACGCCGTCTCAACATGGCCTGATGAGCGGTGCCATGTCCACGCCCAGGATCCGAATTGGCGAAACCCTGGGCCACTGCAGCAGAGTGCACAAACTTAACCACTCGGCCACGGGGTCGAAGTTACTTTCTTGTTGGTTAGTTTATTGTTTGTGCATATGTATGTTAGCAAATAATTTTGATAGTAATATGGTATATTCCCTTTGAATGAAGAAGCTAGCAAATAATCAAATGAGAAGATAAATAATAATTATTATTTTTTTTGAGTAAGATTAGCCCTGAACTAACATCCTCCACCAACCCTCCTTTTTTTGATGAGGAAGATTGGCCCTGAGCTAACATCTGTGCCCATATTCCTCTATTTTTTATATGTGGGATGCCACCACAGCATGGCTTGATAAGTGGTGCGTTGGTCCACGCCTGGAATCTGAACTGGTGAACCACAGGCCACTGAAGTGGAGTGCACAAACTTAACTGCTAGACCACCAGGCTGGCCCCAAAGACAAAATAATTTTTAAGTTCATTGGAAAATGTTTTCAAAAAAGAGAAAAACAATGCCTGCATTAGAAGAATATCATACAGAGCAGAATGGATTCTGAATGGGTTACAATTCCTGTGTAATTGATAAATGAATCCAAGAACTCTTTCTTTATAAAGTGTAAAAGCACAATAAACCTAGAAAAATAGCAGCAACTAGTAAGAAAATTCAGTCAAATGACTAGGGTAAAAGATTAAATATACAAAACATATAACTTTTCCTATATGCCGTTCATAACCTATTATAAAATATAATTGGATGTTTCCTAATAAATATGAAATAAATCAAATTGAATCAAAATGTTACTGAGAGATATAAAAAGAAAATGAATAAATTGAGAGATATCGTATTTCTACAAGCTTACTACAGGGAAATGTTAAATAGAATAAGATGTTGATTAGCATTTTGAAATGATTTACAGCGTTTATAATGGAAAATACTTATGTCAAGTTGTGAAAAGTATGCATAGAAAATAGCGTGGAAGAAAATATGCTTAAATATAGACCTTTATAACTATTGTTGGAAGGTTATAGTTTTTCATTTTTTTATACTTTTTGTGTTTTTTTCTAATAAACATGAATGCTGTTGTAATGTGAAAAAATATGCATGTTCAATTTTTTAACAATTTAGATGAAAAGGTAAGGATTTTCTTTGACTTCCATGTGTTGTGTTTGGCCTTATGCAGGAAAGGAGGAGCTTTATATATTTTATTTACTTATTTATTTTTATTATTAATTTATATGGTTTTTAATTTCCTTAGAAAGATGTGCGGGACATCCTCACCCCAATTCAGATCAAAGCTGCTTACCACCTTGGGCATCACGTCATCAGTAAACGAAGCACAGAGGAATTCCCGCCCCTTCAGCCAATTCTTCAGCAGAAGAGAGAAAAGGATGTGATTGAAAAAACAGTAGGTATATTTTTCTTTATTCACAACATTATGTGACGTGTAACTGAAGAATTTTTTTGAAGTATTTCATAATTCTGGGGAAATGAATTATCTGAATTTTTTTGAAGTTTTATGAACTTTTTTTATAAACGAGATTTATGATATGTCTTATTTTCCATTTTTCTTTATTTTTTATATTCTCTTTAGGATATTGAACTGCATATTTTTAAATATGCCTTTAGCCACAGCAGTGGTTTTCCATATACATAAAATGTTAATTTTCTCTCCTCAATGTCTTGCCAGTGAAAAAAATATATTACTAGAAAGTGCTCAAAATGGAAGTGAATTGGATTCACGAGTTATTCAGTGTTGTCATGTGTGTTCAGTTTCTCTTTCTCTTGCTCATTTTCTGTCTCCTTCTCTGTCAGTGTGTCTTCCTCTCACTCACCCTATCCACGCATTCACTCATGTCTTGTTAATTAAATTCCCTTGTGGGGTTGTACTCATTTATAAACATACATATTTATGTTACGTAAAAATTTCTCATCTTAAATTTAACTTTGTGCTTTGCATCCACATCTCAGGATCAATTGCATCTTGAGATGGATCCTGCATTCTAAACAGTGAATTGCTTTTTCTAATTTATCCCAAGATATATCAGTTTCACTGACAGTGTGTTTATTCCCAGGAGTCCAGTTATTCAGACCTTTACTCTCCAACAAAACAAAGACATAGTCAACAGGGTGTTTTGGGGCATGATAAAAGCATTCATTAAAACAGTCGATAATGGCATACAGAATGTAAACGATGAAAGGGACATTTAAAGGTCTAATTCATATCCTGTCCAGAAAAAATTGCCCCTCAGTCACTTTAAGATATTTGAGCTTACAATCACCATGGTCTAGTCTACAATACCAGATTGAATGAAGAGAATAACTTCAGAGCACATTTTCTCTATACCCTTATATGAAAATATTTATGAAGTCCATTTTGTTCACTCTTCTGTTGAACTTCAGTTTTCAATATCAACTATTTTTAGATGTCTTTGATAATGGAAATGTCAATATTAGACAAGCCAAAACCTTTGCAATTTTTGGTTATGTTAGAGTAATCTACCTTTTGATTCTTAGAACAACCTGCTTTACAAATAAGACTGGTAGGAAAAAAATCATATTTATTTAGTCATTTGGAGAAAGATTTACACTTTCCTTCTGCTCCCCAGGTGGGCAGTCTGTGGTCTACATGCTATTTGACAACTCTCTGCTCACTTCCCATTTCAGGTGCCTGGCTCCTTCTCTGACTTTCTAGATTTCTCTTCCTTCGTCTCTCCCTCTTTGCCTATTCCTCTCAGCTTTCTTTATTTTTATCTCTCTGTATTTTTTCTTGGTCCAGCTTACACCTCAGGTCTTCCCATGTACCTTACAGTATCTTTGAGTCCTATTAAAATGCTTAGAGTTAAAAAAATTCTGGAACCTTTATGATAGACTATCATTTAATTTTGTTCAGTATGTCCTCAAAGTCAAATTTCTACAGTTTGTTATTTTCAATGAATATAAAATCACTGTCCTGCCATCTGTGGAAAATAAGTGCCATGTTTATATGTAATAAGTGGAATCAAATTGCTGCATTACCAGAAAGTAGAGAGGAACTCGACCAAGAACATCTTGGCAGCACAGGTTTCAAACACTTGCAGAGGTTACTACCGCAGTTTGATTAAAATTATTTTTTTACACAACTATTATGAAAGAAAAAAATCATTTTTCCTATTTAATGAGCTTAGGCTTTAAATGTACCTGTTGTAAGAACTTAGTCCCTTTAGCCCTGAAATTACTTGTCATTTGAACCTACTGACTAATTCTCTAGTTGAACTCTCCAAAAGGGATAAAACAAGGAGTTATCAATTAGATTTATTAATTTCATTTTTCTCATGTATCAGAGATGTATTATTCTTTAAAAACACATAGAAATATACCTACTGAGTTGAACTAAAATAAAAATTACTGTCTTATTTTATTTCCAGATAAACTTTGCAAGGTTTTGTGCCCATGAAAATTGTTCTGCAGATTTACAGCTTTCTGCAAAAATTGGATTTTTGAAGTAAGTGTAGTTTATTCTCTGTTATTCATCAAGATGGGTTAATAGGTGTGTGCATGTGGGTTCTAAAGAGAAAAGGGCTAAGAACTAATCCTTGGGGGTTAGCAGCATTTAATGAACTGGAAAAGAACAACATTTCTACTGAGAGAGATAAAGTGATCTATTCATCATTCACATAAGTATGTACTCAAAGATTACCACTTTTTGAAAGAATGAGAAAATGTGTGAGCACTAAGGATTTATGAAGCATGTTTTAATCTTTTATTGATAACTCAAAAGATATTTCAGGATTTGATTATACATTGAGTTATCATTATTATAATTGTAGTTTTGTTTTAGACGTATCTAAGGACCCGTTAGTAGAGTTTTTGATGGCAAAATGAGCTAAACTTCACTACATAGTGCTTAGTTTTTTATCACCCAGAAAACTGGTTACGTAATTCAGACTGTTGTACAAAACAAAGAAATCCCTCTCTGTATGTATACGTGACACATCTGAAAAGGAATAAACCATGTAATTCATCTAAATTCATAGAAGGGGAAACGGCAAAATTGAAAACATATGTAATGTGCTTAGAATAGCACCTAGCACACTGTGAAAACTAGATAAATGTTGGGAATAAATCATTGTAATTTTGTATCATGTCTAAATCCCCTGTATTGAAATTGTTCTTCATATCAGAGGGAAGATGAGAAAATGAGGACCAGAGAGACAGAGTCCATACTTCCGGTTGAGAACTGGTTATATATGGGAAGTGAAAGAGGGAAAGGAAGCATCAGTGACAGGACAGGAAAATGGGAAACTGGGGAGGTAGGGATATAAAGGAAGCAAGTTTAAATAGGGGCATGTTGAATTTGGTGGGACTTCTTGCTGTAACTCTCCACATGAAAATCTAGTTCAGAATTATATTTGGAAGTCCTCTATACCTTGGTGACTTTTGAGAATTTCCAGGGTCAGGGTGGGGGTGGGGTGGAAACGTGAGTTTCACAGAGAAAAGAACTAAGGCGCAAATCTTGGAGGGCCAATTTTAATTAAAGACCTTAAAAAGAGTGGGGAGTCACCGCAGGAGACTGAAAAGAACTAAGAGGAGAACCAATTCCATAATGAAATAGCCAATGAAGAATTTAAAAAGAGGAACTCAGTATTGTGAAATTTTGTAGAGAGATCAGATAGCATAATGACTGAGGAAATGTTGTGGGAATTGACATTTAAAATGTGACTTGTGGGTAAAGAAGTGGTCACTGGCAAATTTTAAGATAGAAATTTCAGTGCAGTAGTAGCCAAATGACAGGGTCAGTGATTAAGGGGAGGAGAATATACTGCAAATAAGTAGATTCAAATGAAGACTTTTTATGTATTTATCACGTTGTTATTTATTCAGTCATTGGAAGATATAAACAAGTGTGAGGGTCAAAGGCAGGGAAAAGAATAAATTGGAGAGAGAAATTTTCTACTTAAATCCAGGGGGCACATCTCAGATCCTGTTTGAACTGTTCTCTGAAGCATTTGACAGCTGTTCACTTCCTCTTTTGAGCAACTGTAATGACGTCCTGCTCCCATTCTTCTCCGACTCCTCTAGCCCCTCCTTCTCAATTGTCTTTGCAGGATCTTTGATTCGGGCTGTGTTGGCTCCCTAAGTGGTCCTTTCTCACTCCTTGCCCACGCTCCCATATTTTCCCCAGATAATCTTGTCCCCAACTCTGTCCTCACCTGGCCTGCCTACACTGCCAATGCCCAAATCAGTATCTCTGAGTTCCACACACACACATCCAGTTGTCTCTTAGACATGTCTTCTGGGGTGCCCAGTCACTATCTGCCAATGACACAACCATTAGTTAGTTACCAAAGCCAGAAACCTGGAGCTCCACCTGCATTCTTCTTTCTTATCCTTGATATCCAATAAATTACTAAGTCCTATAATACTACCACCTAAATGTATTTTTTATCCATCATACTTCTCTATGTCTACCACTGTTGCTCCAAGGCAGGTACTCAGTATCCTTCCTGGATCATCAAGCTTTCTTGCTTTCTGTGCTACTGGCTTCTGCTTTTGCATTATTCTATGATGTTTCCAGAGTGAGCTTTCTAAAGTACACATCTGATAACAGTGCTTCAGTGGCTCATTACTACTTTAAAATCTATATTCCTTTGTGCTCTTCCTCACCAATTCCCCAGGACTTCTTTCCATTGATGGCAGACCATTTGCAGTTGCTTGGCCTTGCATGCTCTCATGAGCCTCTGTATGTTTTCACTTCTCTCACTTATCTACTTGATTAAGTTTTATTTATCTTGTAAATCTCAGCTGTTTCCTAACTGGAGCCCACTTTGTCTCCTCCTGGGCCCCTGGTCCCAACGCCGTTGCACGCTCTCCACCATTACTGTCTGTCTCCACACTATCCTGCAAGCCGCTTCAAGGCAGTTTCTTGTCTTTTCATCATTGTGTCCCCAATGCCCAATGGTACCTGGAATGCTGTAGGTGACTAAGAGATGTTTGCTGAGAATGGAATAGAGGAAAGAACACATAATGGGATCAGACTGTGGTGGAGAAGTCAGCCTTAGAAAGAAGGGAAGATTCTCCTTACCTTGAGCTAAGCAGCTGTGAAAAGATGCTTGATGTTACAAAATTTCAATGTGGAAGGAAGGGAAATGTGAAGAATTCATGGGTGGCCATAATAAAAAGTAAGTTCATCTATGGAAAGTGAGGGCTTTGAGGATGAGTTTGGGAACTTGAAAGGAACAGGAAAAGATTCAAAATAACTGTTATGATAAATGGGATAGGGAGTCAAATAGGAATGAGTAAAAAGGTTGACAAACAATGTTGTGTACCCTGCTGGGATGGGATCACATATGGCAGAGAATAAATTAATTCTTTTCACATATGCAATGCCAATATAGCCTTGAGCATCCACAGTTGAGGGCCAAGAAGCCCTAACCTATTTGATTGATAATTGGACTTTGTACTTAAATCATCCAGATTGGCTGCTCAGATAATCCCAAAACAGTGACTACTAGCTACTTTGTATCCTCATACATAATGTGGTGCCTTTGTTGATTTATTAGTTGAATAATTTATAACCTTCCCATTCATGTATTTATTTTATTCCTAAAATGGTTAGTTTTCTTGGTGTTTTTGCTGTCATGGGCCTTTGATAAAAAAGAAGAGTTGTGTGTGGGAAAGCTTATCTAAGCTATAAATAAGTAGTGTTTTCATTTCTTAAATCAGACACTCCTGCTGTCACTTTGTCATCTTTCATTGCAATCCCTCTGGCCTATGAGAAAATGGGACATTGAAATGTATGTGAAAATACTACTAAGAATGCTTCTTTCCTGAAGAATGAAAATACATCTTGTTGAGTTAAGATATGTAATTATTAATCTAATTGAATTATTAGTTTTTCTTCATTATATATTTTCTCACAATAAGACATTACACTGTCTACTTTGCATTTTTAATTTGAAGTGATAATATTTCTTGTAGTCTAAATATCAAGTCCATTATGACTTTAAATGGCAGCCAACAGAGGGTAAGGGAGTGTTTCTCAAGATGTGACCTTTGAGTCACCTTCTTGAGAATCACCTGGACTGCTTGATGGAACTGCACGTTCCCAGGCCCCAGACTATCCAAGTCACAATCTATGGAGACCAAACCAGAAATATGCATTATTAATAGGGCTCCAAGTGGTTCTTATCACACTAAAAGCTTACAACCAATGATGGTTAAGTGTTTCGGATTTGAAGTTGAACTAACCTGGTCAAGTTTTTTATCTACCATTTATTACCTAAATGACCTTTTTAGAGAAACCTTTTAACTTCTGTAAACTTCTTTCCTCATTGATAAGAAGGTAAAATAGCACCTACTCTGTAAGGGTGCTTTAGAGATAAAATGTAATAGTGCAGGCGAGTGTATAGCACAAAGCCTGGTACACATGACGGTTGGATAGAAGTTATTTTTGATGTGTTATGGTTGGGCCATTTATGGATCACGATAAAAAATAATTCGGTTATAATATGAAATTTTGCCAATGAATTCTAAACCTTTTCTGCACATGTACTGGTTATTTGTCCGTGGTTTATTGTTTCTTTATGTCCCAAGAATGCTGCTGGTGAGTAGTTGTCAGTTTCGTGAGGTTGAAGTGCATGAGCACCAGTGTGGAGTGTGAGCCCCACTCTTCTATATTGACTAAGAAAGTTACAGGCTATTTCTTTCAGGTAAATGATAACTCATTTGAGGAATTTTCAAATGGAAACACCTCTAATTAATTTTTCAGGCCCACAGTGAACGGTTCTGACAAGCTGTTTTGCATTTTTAGTAAATTGTACTCTATTAGACAGAAATATGCCTTTCCCACATAGGTGTCCTGTCTCCCTTCTCAGTAATAGTAGGCAGATTGTGACCACATGTTCTGCACATTCTCCTGACTATAAGCCCACTGGCACTGATGGTATTTGTGTGTCCCAGAGCTACAAATCTGCTTTAGGTAAATGTATTTACTCAGTAAAGTACATGAGTTCCTGAAGACTGCAATAATAGACTGCCAACAGCAAACTAAACCGCGCTTATGAGCTCTGCCTCATGTTTTCATTAAGCTGAGGCTTCCTCCCGAATGTCTAAATTCTCTGGACAATAAACCACATCCAAATGGACTTACACTGCAAAAGACAGATAAACAAATATGACGATCAAGGTTATAAATATAATAGCAGGTGTTAGCCATCACATAGGCAGTTTAAAATCAAGTCCTTCATTTAGATTACTGATGTGAATGGTACTACTTCCCTGTTGTACCTCAGTCATGCTTCCAGGGTAGGTGATGTAGGCTTTTCCTGAACAGTTGCTCTCATATCAGTTAGGAATGCTTTTAACTGCAAAGGACAGAAGACCTGACCATAGTGACTTCAACAGTAAAAGCATTTAATTATTTTGCATAATAAGCCGTCTGGAGAGGTGGTTGTGGGTTTCGTGAGCAGCTCCCCAAATCTGGACGTTCAAGGTTACCATTCCAGTTCTCTTCGTGTTTCCCTCATGGTCACCAGATGGCTGCAGCAGCACTGAGAAAATAAGAGGCAACAGCAAAATCCTGTGTCTTCTTGAGTCTGCCTTTCTAGCAAGGGAGGTGCCTTGGCAGATTTCTTATTGTGATTAACAAGACTCGTGTCACATGTTTACCCTGAATCTATCATAGTTGAAGGATAAGGGAGTCACCATGATCATATTAGATTGATCATAACTCATTCCTTGAAGCTGAATTAGGGGCTTATCTGGTGCAATATCAAGAAAATGCTGCCTACTGCCTGAATAATCTGGGGTTCTGTTAGCAGCCAAGAAGAGAAAGCACCATTGAGCAGACAGTGAGCAATGTGCAGCGTTTGCCACTATGCCGTTAGCTCCCCAAAGAGCTAGTCCAACAAAACTGTCCACTTTTAAAATGGACGTAGTAGGAATATATGCCTCACTGAGCTCACAGAGTTTGGGGAAGATGAATTATGCGCCTTATACACTAAAACATGCTCATTCCTAGTTTAGTCTTCCAATCCATGTTCTTCTGCTATACTCCCTTGGACCTCGATGAGTTTGCCTTTATTCAATAAAATTTTAAATGCCAGGTAACTGATGTATTTCAGTAGATGAGAATTTTCCAGTATTATTTTTCCTGTAGACCACATGCTGCAGGCTACTTTTTTGTCAAATAAGTGACTCACGTATCTTGACACAGATACATATCAATTTACGTTATATTTTGTTCTAGCATCTTGATTAAAAACAAGTTAGCTAGGGGGGCTGGCCCTGTGGCCGACGGGTTAAGTTTGTGCGCTCCGCTGCGGTGCCCCAGCGTTTCACCAGTTCAAATCCTGGGCGCGGACATGGCACCGCTCATCAGGCCACGCTGAGGCCGCATCCCACATGCCACAACTAGAAGCACCCATAACTAAAAATACACAACTACGAACCAGGGGGCTTTGGGAGAAAAAGGAAAACTAAAATCTTTAAAACAAAGCAAAACAAAACAAATGAAACAAGTTAGCTAGGAAGCACTAATTCATTTTATGCAAGCGAAATGCATTCATTACACTAAGACTTGGGGAGCATTTCTTGTGAAATAAAACAATATCATTCAGTCAGGAAAAACAGAGCCTTGGTGCTGAATACATCATTTTCCTGTTTCACTTATTAAGTTATGATTCTGTACGTACACAGTACCTTGATTTGTTTAAATTACATGGATTCTAGGCTGCTTTGTAAATTTCAAGTCTGCATTATGCATGTTTTAATGAAGAATGAACTATGATTCCCGGGGAAAGCTCTGGTTCAGCCTTGTCGCCCTTCCAGATGTGCACCTGGTCCTTTATTATGTCTCATGTAAAAAGCTAGTGGGTATCTTTCCAATGGCACCTTGTTAATGAATCGAGGTACAGTAAGATGTATATCAAAACAAAAAAAGAGTAGGATCGTAATTATGGTAATGTAGCAAAATAGCTTAAAAATGGAAACTAAACCAGGAGTCTGGCTGCTGAAATGTGAGCATTGTGTTTCTCTTTAATTTGCTGTTGTCTTGGAACCTAGCTGTTTATGCCATGCTTTCACCTTCTGTTGCTTGTCTAAGTGCCAACTTCTTTCCCAAAGGTGTTCAGTGACTAATGCTTTGGTTACAAGCCAGAATATTTTATAAATGTCTATTTCTAGGCAGCTCTTCTACAAGTCTTAATTAAAATTTAATGTCAAGCTGAAGTTTACTTTTAGAACCTCTTAGTTCCTGTAGTCGTAACATGATTATAGAACAGTAGGGGGAATGCAGGACAGCTATGTGTCCACACATTTCCTCCCCACCATTTAACGCAGTGCCACCGAGCAGATGCAGACTTATGTAACACAAAGGTTTACAATACAGGAATGAGTAAATCACAGCCATTCCCGAAAATGTTGGGAGAAATACCACACTGTCACTGAGTCTGATTCTTCCACCCTGAAATGATAGCTGTGGTTTAGCATTACCGCTTTGTTAGTCATTACACATACTTCCAGAAATATTCAACTTCTCAAACCCAGGGATCAGAAGCTAGAGATGCAACATATGGACATATTCTTCATTCCTTTCTCCTCGATGTCTTGAGTACCAACTAAGGAATTATGAGGTCTGGGGGATCGTTTTCTCTAATGCTATGTCCTATGCCATTGGAAATAATGAAGCCTCTATTATTGTCAGAATAATACAGATTTTAAATATAGTAATATTATGTTGTATGCTTATTTTGAAACTAATTATGCTCATCAATGAGATTTCTCTATGGCAGAGCCGGCAAACTTTTTCCATGAAGGGACAAATAGTAAATATTTTAGGCTCTGTGGGACAGAGATCTCTGTCTCAACCACTCAATTCTGCCATCGTAGTGCAGAAGTGGCCACAGACAAATGAGCATGGCTGCGTTCCAATAACCCTTTATTTACGAAACCAGGCGGAGGTCCAAATTTGGCCTTCAGCAGTTTATGAGCCCCTACCCTGTGGTAGGCTTGCTTTTTCTACAGCAATTCTCTCATCCTCAATTTTTTGTTATTTAAATATAGTTCCATATAGCATATTTTGTAATTTAATTATAATTTGTTAGTATAGTTTAAGCTGGTTGCCAAAATCAGCCATATTTAGAAATTATCAGGAATTAATCCTGGGTTAACAGACCATAACGATCTGTTCATAGATAGATAGATAGATGGACAGACAGACAGACTGACCCAACAGAATTACATGCACATGTTCACCAAAAGACTATAATAGCTCCAAGCTGGAATTGTTAAAATTCCCAATGATAGTTGAATGGATAAATATAATGTAGTATATTTACAAAATGGAATATATGCATCAATGAGAATAAACAATTTACAGCTACATGTATCAATATAGACTAATCTTACAAACAAAATTTTAAGTAAAGAAAAACTGATATTCAAAGATTACGTACTCTCTGATTCCATTTATATGAAATACAAAACTTGGCAAAGCCAATCTATACTAGTAAAAGCAAGATGGTGGGTAGAGTGCAATAACTGGAAGGAAGGGAGCACATGGGTATTTCTACGGTGCTGGTAACGTTTTTTTTTTTTTTTTGATTTGGATGTTGGTTTCATACATGTATTCAGTTTGTAAAAATTCACTGAGTTGTACAGTTAGGATATGTGCATTTTCTATGCGTATGTTTTATCTTGATAAGTAAGTTTAAAATGGAAAAAAAATCAGGACAAGAGGGGAAGAACTTTTAGGTATTAAGTGAACTGTCCAATTTCATAGAGCTATATTATTGAAGTATAAAAGTGGGAAGAAGTTATAATTATAATTTCTTTTGCATATTCTGAGGTTCGTAAGAGTTAATAATTTTCTTCTCAGAAACTGTACTCTTTTTCTAAGTATTGATGTTGCCACTAATTTATTGGTCAATTCAACAGTCATATTGCCACTAAAACATGAGGTTATGTGGGCGGGGTACAGAGCACATGCACATGGTCATAGTAGATGTTTGCTTACTGAAACATTTGGAATTTGTATACTATCACAGAACAGATAAGCATGTCTGTAACTTGATAGAATTCACAGTGATGAGTCCACGAACTCTTGGGAGAGGGAGAAGTCACTTTTGTTGGTGGGAATGCAATGCTGGGTGATGGGAGTTAGCAATAATAATTAACTGGAAGAACTTCTAAGAATTCTTAACATTGACACAAACTGAATCTTGGAGAGTAAGTGCAAGTTAATTAGATACATGAAGAGCGAAGATGTAAAGGCAGAGGGATAGCTTGAAGTAAGATACAAAACGCACGTGTTTGGACACCTGTTTGTAGGTAAGGATGGCTAAAGTGAACGAATGAGTTGTGCAATGGAAAGCGAGTCAGGGGCCAGCTCTTGAAGGCCTCATGCGCCATGCTAATGAGTTAGAACTCTTCCTTTTTTCTTACACTTTGTTTTTTATTTTATTTTTTATTAGAAATTGTTTTTATTGAGGTAACATTGGTTTATAACATTATATAAATTTCAAGTGTACATAATTGTATTTCAACTTCTGTATAGACTACATTGTGTTCACCGTCGAAAGTCTAGTTTCCTTCTGTCACCATATAAATGTCCACTTCACCCCTTTAACCCTCCCCCTCTCTCCTCCCCCTCTTCCCCTCTGGTAACCACCAATCTGTTCTCTGTATCTATGTGTTTGGTTGTTGTTGTTGTTTTTATCTTCCACATAAGTGAAATCATACAGACTTATTTTGCTTAACATAATACCCTCAAAGTACATCCATGTTGTCGCAAATAGCAAGATTTCATCTTTTTTTTCATGGCTGGATAGTATCCTATTGTGTATATATATATATATACACCACATCTTCTTCATCCATTCATCCGTCAGTGGGCACTTAGATTGTTTCCAAGTCTAGACTATTGTAAACAATGCTCCAATGAACACTACAGAACTCTACCTTAAAGGCACGGGAGGATATTAAGCAAGCAAGTGACATGATCAAGTTTACTTTCTGGGAAATGACCCTCTCCGGCAGTGTGAAAACTGGATTCGAGGAGGACTCAAGAAATCAATTAAGGGTATAATCCAAGTTAACAGCTTGAATCATGAAATTTTCAGACCTGTTTTATTTAAAAAAAAACTTTAAATCCTCATTCAGCTCAACCTAAATAATCAGAATAGTAGAAAAGCAAGAAGCAACATGCCTTTGCCACCCCCAGGCAAAAGTGGTTCCCTGCCCTGCTCACCCAGAGCCCTTCATTCATAGCTCTTTCCCATGCATCTATATAACATTTGTTTACAAGTCTGTCCTTTACTATATAAGCTCTACAAAGAAAGAAATTTTTTAAAGACTATTTTTTTATTGGGGAGAAATGAACATAGTGACTTATAGAGGAACTTTCAGTTATAGTCAATCGGTCATTTATGCATCTTCAAGTAGCGCTTAAAACATAAATTCTGAAACTTGTTCTGTGCTTAAGCACTTTGTCTTAAATCGATTCACAAATAACTATTAAATGCCAACTGTGCTTAGCACTTCCATAGTTTATTCAAACACTAATCTTCTGTACAGATGCTTAATAGGATGATACAATTATTGAAGAAACATTGTAAACATTATTGAAGAAACTTTATAAACTCTGAAATTGTAGGTGAATGTTTAACTTTCTTATTGTTATGATTATCCTCACCTGATATTTTGCTTTGGGTCACATCCTTCTCTGGTTGAAGTAATTTTTCTGAGTTTTAAATTATTCAATATCTACGAACATTTGTCTTTGAGGAAAGCTTATAGAATCGTAGCATTCTGTAAGTATAGTTTTCTTTGAGTTCTTCTAACCCTCTAATTAGTAAAGAGAATAGGCTGTGTAGGCAAAGAGATTTGCATCTGCCTTGAGACTTTAGAACATCCTAGCTGTGTTACCTTGAATAAGTTTCTTAAGCCTCTGGTTCCTCATATATAAATGTGTTCTGAGGACTTCATGGAACGTGCATGAGCCAAATCTTCACTGAATGGTAGTTGTTATTAGTAGAGATGGAGTGACTAAGACTTAAAATTGCTAAATGACTTCCCCACTGAGAAGAACTGGAGCCAGAGCCCAAACTTGAACTCGCTCATATGTCTGGATTGGCAGCAATCTTCTCTTTCCAGTTCACAGGATGGTGAAGCATTTCTGCAATTCTGTTCTTAACTTGGTCTAGTTATTGATAGAGGTGACCTGCCTGCCTTATAATTCTAGTCCAACAGATTTTAGTGGCATCCATTTGCGGGCATGGTGGTCCTTTCCCATGCCAGGCTCACTTCCACCAGAACATCCTCTATTTTGGTGGAAATTGTCCCTCTCTTCTCCTTTTCTCCTAGCTCCCCTCTTTCCCCCTTTGGTTTGGACAGCAACTAGTTCAATGTCTATTCAAGGATAAAGAAAGAAAAGAAAAAAATGGTTTGCTTTTAAAAAATGTATATTGTAAGATAGAAAATATGTTAAAATTATCAAAGAAGTTAAACAGAAAAGTAAAACAGAAAGTAGACTAGTTTAATTAAAACTAATTAAAAAACAAACTTTTCTTGGATAATAGTTGACTGAATGTATCTGGAATATGAGAAATTGAGTTCTTTTTGACATGGGTTTGCATCTACTTGTATGGGATCATCTCCCACGGCTGTTTTTCCAAATTAATATTTTATGTTCAGGATAAATAAATGAGATGAGATTTTTATTTCCCAAATAAGAACTAAATATACTACTACTTAATTTTTAGGCCACATGAAAATAAAACCTATCTTGCTGTTGGAAATATGAAGACGTTAATGTTGAATGTGTCCTTGTTTAATGCTGGAGACGATGCATATGAAACGACTCTGCATATCAAACTACCCACTGGTCTTTATTTCATTAAGATTTTAGATCTGGTAAGTACCAAAAACAACTATAACATGATATTTTAGCCAGCTCTGGTGGTCTAGTGGTTAGGATTCAGGACTCTCACCGCTGCGGTCCAGGTTCATTTCCTGGTCGGAGAACCACACCACCTGTCGGTTATCAGACTGTGGCAGCTGTATGTTGCTCTGATGCTGAAAGCCATGCCACCAGGACTACAAATACCAGCAAGGTCACCCTTGGTGGATAGGTTTCAGTGGAGCTTCCTGACTAAAACAGACTAGGAGGACCTGGCCACCCACTTCTGAAAAAATTGGCCATGAAAACCCTGTGAACAGCAGCAGATCATTGTCTGATACAGCACTGGAAGAGGAGAGGATGGTGCAGAAAGACCGGGCAGGGTTCAGCTCTACCATACACAGGGTCACGAGGTCTTCCACAGGGTGCTGGGAGTTGGAATTGACTTGATGGGCATGAACAAAAAACATTTTACTTAATTTCTAAAAACTCTAAATGATGTAATTTACTTCATCAATTTGAAGCCTAAATATTTGGGGTGTATTCAGACTTATCACTCTAGCTTCAGGTGATTTTGAGATTTCCTCCATTCTCCTGATAAAAGTGACAAGTTCTTTGGGATCTGACTGAGATCAAAAGAGTCAGCTTCTTGTCTCCAAATGCTGCTGTTGCCCAGTTGTCCAGGCAAGATGCTTGGGTGCCATTGCTTTTCTCACTGATAACTGCTCACCTCGTGCTGTGATGTTGCTCCTCTTGGTTGGGGTCCCTGCACAAGCAATACTTGTTCTTCGTGCTGGGCTCCAAAGTTACTGCTCTGTGTTTTAAGTTCACACACCCAGCCCAGTCTTGTTCTCAAAGAGCTTCCAACATGGTAGAACCAGCGATCTTCCACAAATCCCAAAATCTTAGTGTCAACCAGATGGCAGGCAAGTTCTCTTCTCCTACAAGAGTTCAAAGCACCTGGAGACTTTTCCTTACCACCGTGCTTGAGTCATAAACACTAAATCCATCAGTGAGATATTGCTAAGGTTGAATTTCCAAGAGAAAATTCAACTGCTTTCTCCTTCGAAGCTTCTGTAGCCCTTAGCAAATTTATTCATCTTTTATCTAGAGACCATCTCTTTATACCACGGGCATTTAGAGAAGTCTTTGACCTCTTACAAATATCTATTACCCCATTTCTCTAGAGCACTGGGAGCCTATTTGCAATAGTAGGAGGGAAAACTAAAATACTCAGGGAAATACATAAATGTATATTTCTGTCTTTGACTATGTATATCCTATCCTATTGTGATTGGTTATTGCGATTAAATACCTTCATCATGTCCTCACATACCAGACAGGAGAGGGCCAATGAAATATGGACCTTACGAATTCCTTGCTTTATGATTCTTCAAGGAACTGGACCTTGAATTAACTAGGGAACACACAAACATGGATGAAAGCTACCAGTCCGGGAATTATTCTGTGGAAAATGTAAACAAATAAACCTATACATATACACATTTATATAATTTATTTATATTTTTATTTATGCCAAAAGTAAACAGAAAATAGTCTTCCAGGAAAGTAAATTCTTTGGGGGGTGATTTTCTTTTCAAAAACCATCCTTAAACATAAGTTACAAACCTCTTGTTCCCTTCCTCCTCAAACCGATTGTTTCGTTTTTCCTTTCAGGAAGAGAAACAAATAAACTGTGAAGTCACAGACAGCTCTGGCATAGTAAAACTTGACTGCAATGTTGGTTATATATATGTAGATCATCTCTCAAGGGTAAGCATTTAGCATTTATAGTTTTTGTTTACTAACGTGAATATAAAACCCTTTCTTTTTCTCTATAATGCTGCATACAAATATATAATTTATTATTTTTTGCTTAAGGTAACTAGCTAAGTGATGAAATAAAACCAAAATAACTGGGCTTGAGATCTTTGAGATTGTGTTTATATTCTTGGCAATGTTCACTATAAAAAAAAAAAAGTTGGGGGGGCACATGTTTATATCAAGATGGGCATGTGAATGTGTCAATCAGAATTCTGCTTCCCTGTCTCACTCTTCCCCAACACTCCCCCCACCCCATCCCACCCCAGGTGGTCCTGTCTGCCAGGCATGTTACCTCTGCTATACAAAAAGGTGTTTCTGGCAAGGGTCCTCACTCAAGTTGTGAAAGCATCTCTAATTTTGTCAGTCTGGACGTGCCTGTCTTTACATTCAGAGGAGGCTTTGTCTCTGACTGTCATTTTGGAAATGCTGGTGCTTTAAAATTGCCACAAATCCAAGAGCCTCCCTGTAGCTTGCTGCCCAAGTGAGGGGTAGCCTATGCTTCTAGTACATAGTTTCCAATCTGCATTCCACAGAACATAAACTCTTAAGAAAAATTAAAATTCAGATTATCAAAAATATATTTTAGATTATTAAAAAATTGGGCTTTCCCTCTGTGTTTTATAGATAGACGTTAGCTTTCTCCTGGATGCGAGTTCGCTCAGCAGAGCAGAAGAGGATCTCAACATCACAGTGCATGCCGCCTGGTATATTTCCTAGTGGAGAATAACTTTTGGGTGGGGGGGGTGGGCACCTTAAGGGAACTGTGGAGCTGTGTTTCATTGTCTGCAGGAGAAAGCGTCTCTTATGTAATCTAAGAAACAAACAAAGCCTCTAACCAGCTTAGAAGCAAATAATTGTAAATAAGGAGAGCAAATTTCTGCCAACCCCATCATAAACATTTCTTACCACCACTTCTACTTTTATCCCCACTCCCCCAAAAGCATTTAAACTAACCTCCAAGTATAGTAGGTATACACAGGATGTAATTAGTTATAAGATGATTTTTGTGCTGGTTGGATTCTAAAAGTGTTTTCTGTTTGCTTCTGTAGTGAAAATGAAGGGGAAATGGACGATCTGAAGAGTAACAAAGTGACTTTAGCAATACCTCTCAAATATGAAGTCATGCTAGCTGTTCATGGGTAAGTAGATATTGACGCCTCCTGTAAAATTGAGAGCTGATTTCAAATTCTGTTGCTTCTCACATTATTGTCAAAACCATATTTTAAAATTATTTATAAAAAGGTCCTGTGCTGTTTCTGTCTCTTAACAACTACCTCAGCAGTACTGTCCCTTGCTTAGCTGTTCATTATTTTAATCCACTCTCTAGTCATCGCTGAGACCACCTCAAACAAGTGCTCAGCTGGAGGAGACTTCTTACTGGAAGAGGCTATAAGCCCCTAGGAGGCCACGTCCAGCTTTTCAGTTGTGCACTGTGCAGGCCAGGGGCCCTCGGGGTTGGGTAGCGTGTAGTTGCCACGATCATCCTCAGTGGCCGTGGCAAGTGTGAAGTTCAAAAAACTACAAGCTTGGTGAAATCACTACTCTCTAGAACCCATGTCTACCTATGTGGCAAATGGATTGAGGTATGAGAGAGCCAGCGGCAAAGTGTCCCTTGTTTACCCTTTGTACCCATGAATTACAGAATTCCTCACCCATGCGGGCGAGAATTCACTCATGATTTTAGTAATTGTTTGAGTGTGTTCTCTCATTCAAGGAGATATGTGGAGAAAGAATGAAAGGTGTATCAAGAAAACCTTTAATTATTTGACTGGAAATTATTCAGGCTGTTTAAAACCACATTTTTTAAAGCAATGGAAGACAGACACAGAAGAAATAGACAGATGTGCTCTTCTTTTTGCTCTGAATATAAACCATCCCCAATCATTTTTAACCCCCCATAAAGATGGCATATAATGATACAAAAGTAAAATATCAGTGTCTGAAACTGACAGAACTGAGTAGCAAGTTTGTGAGATAAAACGGGGATAAAAGAAGCTATTAAAGGGAGAAGAGGACCTAGAGAGTCGGGGGAAGCAAAGAAAAGCTGGCTGCATGTTTCTTGGTTTTGGATATTTGTCTCATCTACCCTCCTTGATTTTCCTATGATAAGTGTCCTCCTAATTTTCCATTATCCACATCTTGTTATTTTGAGCAGGGAATGCTCTGCAACTCTTAAACTGCCTAAATCTACAATAGTGGAATATTTCTAATTTCTTTCCTATGTCATGGGTCTCTATATGTGTAGCTCCTCATATTAGCTTCCAAGTAGGAGCAACTTGTGGAGTCAAGATTTCCCTAGAAAAGCAGTTCTTAAAGTTCATTGCCAACCATACATATCACAGGTAAAAGGGTGACAACCTTGTTTTCTAACAAAAAATTCACCATATTTATTGGTGTTTGAGGTGTTCCCCAGACTTGGAGTTCATTACAAATAACCAGCAAGAATTGGGGGATAGGAAGAAATAACTCAAGAATAGGTCAGATAGATTGAGGTATAAGAGGATATTGGAGCCTTAGGGAAAAGCTAAGAATTTATCTTATAATTGTCAAATTTACATGAATCATTTGAAGGCTGAGAGAGAAGGAATGGTTAGTAGAATGTGCGAGGCGGTCTTGGGGGAAGGCAAGCAAAGGATAACAGTGGGAAGAGAGATTGTCACCCAAGTCAGAGCACATGGCTTTCTAATTTCACTACATTTTCACTAGAATTCTTGTCTTACCAGGAAACTAAAAGCATTCCACAGTATTTAGGAGGCATCTGTAGTCTGAATTAGAGGGTGTTTAGGTGATATGCTTTAATCCAGACTATGGAGAAAGACTGTTTATACCTTATGAAATGAGACAGTTAAATTTGAATTTGTTTCTATTAGGTTTGTAAGCCCAACTTCTTTTGTGTATGGATCAGCGGAGGAAAATGAGCCTGGAACATGCATGGCAGAGAAAATGAACCTCACTTTCCATGTAAGTAAAGTTGATTGCATTGATATTTGTAACAAACGGAAAGAATGTTACTGATGCATTGCTGCAGAGGACGTGAGATGCATGTGATGTCCCTCAGCCTCGGGCCAAGCATGGCTGGCTGAGAGTGAGAAGGGACTGCAGCACAGGTACTCATGCCCTTTCCTCTTGGGCTTCTGCTCCTTTTTTCCCATTTGTCTTGTCTCTGTTGCTCAAGCCCACATCTCCTTACAGCACAGGGGGGAAAGAGCAAGCAGAAACAGAGGTAACGCCTCAAACTGGCAGAGGGACTGAATCTAGTAGAGATGCATACAGAAAACAGGATAGGCCAAGGGAAGGCATCTTTTGGTGCAAATCAGTGAAATCTCTTCTTGGTTCAAGCTTTATAAAAGCTCTAACGTTATCTACCAAGTAAAGGAAGCTCTTACCTCCTGCCTCTCCATTTAAGGTCTACTTGGTCAGCCTTTCAGGCCATAGATATATGACCTATGACAAGTGATGCATCATTTATTAAATAATCTTGTTAAAAAGTAAAGTGTATTATCATTATCCAGAAGTATTAATATACTAATATAAAGCTAAAAATTCTTTTAAAAAGTTTTACTGTCAACTGAGATTTTTGATGCACCAAAGATGTTGATGATGAGTAAATAATTGCAGGTAACATCCACAAAAACATTTTTTGAACCAAAAGCACTGCCCAAATATTCTTAGAGCTCTATAAAAATCTATAGAATGTGAATGAGTCTGGATTGGATTAGGTACATTGTGATATTTTGTAAAGTAGTGCTTTTCAAAATGTGTATCAGTCACTTGGGGTGCTTATCCAAAACGCGAATTCCTGGGCTCTGCCTCAGAGTTGTGGAAGAATGACCTTGAAGTCCTGTTGACTCCCTTTGAGACTCCCATTGAGTCTATGTATACTCAAGTTTTTTTAAACTAACATTGAAAAAATTTAGCGCTCTAATTTGAAGTCCCAAGAACTGTTCCCATCGGACCCCAGTGACGGATTGTGCTTTGATAAACTGAAACAGAAACTGAGTTGGACTCTACAAAGTCTACTTATTAACTTACAATTAACGGTTAACACGTATTTTCTAGTTAAATTACAATAGAGTGACTGGGACTGGAGATACTTCAGCCTGTAGATTTGGTGAGTCTGTCCAAGAATGAAGTGTTCTTGGAGGTCTAAAGGTTATTAAGCAAACAAGGATGAAGACTATTGTAGGTTAGGTTGATTATTTGATGGCATCAAGAAGACCTTGTCTAAAGGTCTGGACACTGCTGGGTACCCATTGCTGACACTGCCTTTTGCAACTGCCCTGTGCTTCCAAGGCCTAGCCATTACCACCTGTCCCAAAGCCAAGAGCACTCTTTCTTCGTCAATGTCACGTGCATTCAAAAGGTTATTGCAAGTGTGTGAGTCATGCTATTTCATTCAGATATTGTGGCACAACTACTTATTTTCTTGGTTTTATAGTTTAGCTCTCAGGAGGCAATATTTTGGCCCAGTTTCCTTTTTCAGGGATCTGTAATTCCCAAATTTATCAACAATAATGAACCATCATTCCCTTATGCATTATTATTAAAAACCTGGTGTATTTTCTCTGAAACCCAATAACCTACCCCTTCTGATTTTGTGAGTGCATCAGCATTATAATTATCCTGAATTAAAATACATTTTTATTCACTTACTGCTGATGATTATCCTCTCAGCACAGAGTGATTTTGTGAAAACATCATAGAATTTAGAATTAGAGTACTTGGGTTTTGGTCCCAATTCTTGTCACTTTTTAACTTTCATCTTGGGTACATCATTAACTCCGAGCATTATCCTTAGCTGGGGAATAATAAAATATCGGCCCACTTCATAGGATAGTTATGAGGACCAATTGATGATGGTTTTTTGAATTCATAATTTGCCATACAAATGTATGTTGCTGATGTCTCTTTCTTTAGACTATTTATGTAATAAACCATCAGCCTGGACATGTTGGCCTAATTGATATGAAAAGGAGAGGGCTAGGAATAATAACTAGAGGTTTAATTATTAGCAAACTTTTTAAAGTTCTGACTATGGGAGCTGCACAGCAAAGGGAGACAGAATATCCAGTTACAACCCTTCACCAGTATGAATGCTGCATACAACATATGGGTTCACCTAAAAGTTCACTGCTCTCTGTACTTACATTTATGAAAAATATTTTAAAATTAAAAATGTTTCCTTCTTATCAGGTTATCAACACTGGCTATAGCATGGCTCCAAATGTTAGTGTGGAAATAATGGTACCAAATTCTTTTATCCCCCAAACCAACAAGCTGTTCAATATTTTGGACGTCCAGGTAAAAATGTGTTCTTTCCTTTATTGTAAATAATATTGCTAAAATGGAGATTTCTGTTAACTTATTTTGGTCACACTTACTCTAAGCCATGAATTCAACATGCATTCATGGAGTACACTTTGAATCTTATACATGCATTAGAACTGTAGGATTACAGTGGCACCTCTGCATTGAACTTATTCGATTAGCGAACAATGCTCTGCCATCTTCAGTACATTGTCTTGGTGATATGGACCTGTGAAAGTAATCTAATTGGTAGAATTCTCCATTAAGATGGAGAACACTATTGAAAAATCGGTATTTAAGCCTTTTTAAAAGAATATTCAAATCATTACTTAGGATTAAAATTCCTGTGTTGCCCATGATTCCATCAGAATTGTTTTTATCTTCCCAGTTTCAAGACAAGCAATCAACAAATAAACCTACTAGGTAGATTTTAGATCTAATTTTTAAAAATATTTCCTGAATTCCAGATTTAGATGGTAGGACATGCTGTTCTAACACATTGTTTTGTGTCTAAAGCCAAAGAAATGTTAAATTTCATGCCGATGTTCAAATGTCCATTTTTCATATTGCCCTATTTTCTATGAGGTTAAGGCCATTTGATCAGTTTAGGACCTATATCCAACTCTCTAAAATTTTGCTGAGTTTTTGTATTTTTGTCATAGAGGTTTAACCTCTCCCAAATAAATCTGTCAACAAATATTTTCATAATTTCAGAAGTACTTGATATATTTCAGGAAAAAAAGAAATTAGATCTTTTAAAACCATGTAGCTTTTGATCTTCTTTCTAATATTGAATAAGATTTTTCTTGTCTTCTATCTTTATAGACTACTATGGGAGAATGCCGTTTTGAAAATTATGAAAGCAATTGTGTGTCAGAGCAGCAAAAAGGTGCATTGGAGACCCTGAAAGACATATTTAGATTCTTGTCAAAGACTGATAAGAGGCTATTGGTAAGTTTCAATTTTTCAGGTTGTAGTTTCTCCTTTCCGACATACAGAACTGAAGCACTTTAAAACCAATAATTAAGGGGTCTGAGCTGTCTGTGAAGTGCAGGAGAGAAACAAGTTCCGGCAATATTCTTGCGTGTAAGGAACAGGCACAGTTGGAGAGTTGAGATAGACACTGGGTTAAACACATACAATATACAGTTTCATTATTTATCTAACAAATGCCCATTTTGTGCTAGGCCTGACATTATTCCAGACCCTTCAGAGGCCAAGATGCTGTCTTGGGCTGAACAGCCTTTGTGGCATGAGATTAATTTTCACTCTATTTTAGTGAATTTATGGGGAAAAAAAAAACTGAGGAAGCAATTTTATCCTTCAAACGATCCAAGTTGTACAATGAACACGTAACTTAGCAAGAGTCTGATTAGGAGTCTTTTAGTTCTATCCCAGAAGGTTAAGTTCCTAAGAATAATGAGAACACATGCTCCAGTTCAAATACTTTGTTTTTGTTATAATTTACAAAACATTTGTGTTTTGTTTAAAGATAATTTTTTAAATGCCACTAATGAAAGCAGATCTTTAATTCTATGTTTATAGCAAAATAATTTCTATAAATGCCACTCAAAGGAGATTTTTAATTCCATGTAAAATATTTTAGCTAACATTTTATAAAATGTTGAAATTTTAATGTAGCTCTTTTGTATTCTTTTCAAGTACTGCATGAAAGCTGATCCAAACTGTTTAAATTTCTTATGCAATTTTGGGAAAATGGAAAGTGGAAAAGAAGCCAGTGTTCATGTTCAGCTGGAAGGCCGGCCATCCATTTTAGAAATGGTAAGTCTAAAATACAGTGACAACTTTCTATATGGATAAGTTTATATCGAATCTACAAACTCAACCATCTTATATAGATAGGCTGGTGTGTAAGGAGGCATTCAACAAATTGAGAAGGTATGGCTGAAAGAAAAATTTGGAGTGAAACTTGAAACTGTTTCCACTTATCGCTTTAGCTAAATACATTGTCTAAATGACATGGCTTTATTCATTAAACAGGTAATTATTGCATAGTCTTATTTTACAGTCTTATGAGGTTTATTTTAGAAAGCATGTCCAACTGCTTATGAAACTTGACTAAACCAAAGACATTGGCTACTTTAACATGTCACATAACCATAAAGTTCTTTCCAAACTACTTTGTATTATGCTTAAAAGTCTAATATTTAATAAAGCTAAGAAGTAAAATTAAGGCTTTCCTAAAATCAAACTAAAACATCAAAATTTATCAACAATAAAACACAAACATACAATAACAAAACACACTTTTAAGAATATGAACTTTGAAAGGTTGAATTAAAAATAATTAAATATCTTCAACTTCTTCCTAGAAAGGAATATGCATACTTCTGAGAAGCACTTTGAAATAAAATTGGTTTTCTCTGGAATTCTGTTCTTCAGTTTCCTTATCTGATAAATATGGATAATATCTCCTTTGCAGGGGTATTGCAAATTAAATGAGATGCATTTGATAAAACACCTACTAATCGTGCATGGCACATAGCAAGCCAAAGGAATATTTGAAAGTACCAGACAGTGGTCAAGAGGAAGTTGCACCAGACAGGGAAATAAAAGATGTCTGTTTGAGTTCCAGTTGTGCTAAAAACTACGTCATGGGACCATCAACAAATTATCTAAACGTTTGCAGTTTGCCTTCTCATGCTCTCAATGTCCAGGTTTCTCAATAGTAGGCACTATTGGCATTTTGGACCAGATAATTCCTTGTTGTCAGGGGCTGTCTTGTGCATCGTAGGATATTCAGCAGCTTCGCTGGCCTCTACCCACTAGATGTTCGTAGCACCACCTCTCAAATCCTGACAGTCGAAAATGTCCCCAGACACTGACGACTGTCCTCTGGGGATGAAATCATCCCTGGCGGAAGGAATTTATTTTCAGCCCTAAAAATTCTACACGTTTTCTCTAAAATGTTAAATAATCTTTACACAGTAGATTTAACTTTTGAGGGTCATAGACCTCTTTGAGTTTGACGAAAGAATATATTCTCATCTAGCACAATGAATGCACATACGAAAAAATCTAAATGTTGCATACAATTTTAAAAGGTCTTAGAGTCCATGGGAGCCCCTCCACCAGATTCCCCAGCTCTGTGGATTCTGGGTTATAAAGTTCCTGCATTAGACAGTAAAGATCTGAGTTTATCTACTGATTTTATATTTGAATGCTATAACTATTTGTACCAGATTTTTCCACGGCAATATTAGACTATATGTATTTGATGAGAGCAGCAAAATACAACACTATTTAGAAAGAAAGAAAAAGAATCCCAAATAAAATGAATTTAAGGACATGTTTATCAGGTGAAGAAAGACTTGTTTGGGGCTAAAAATTCAATATCCAGGAAAAAATACATTGGTAACTATCAAATAATAACTTAATTTAAATATTTATAATATTTAATCTGTAAAGTAGCCATGTTTAATAAAAGGGTTTCAATAAAATGATGCTTTATAAATTAATACGAAGACCACGCCTTTGGAACCAAAGGAAGCACTGCATTGCAATCGACTGCAAATTGTGAAATAAATTGGGGAAGAGAAATTGCGAAAACCTCTAGATAGAAATCATTTCTCATGATCCTTACCTGCTATTAATATCTTCATAAAATAAAACTGTGACTCAGGCTACTGTGATCTTTCTTTTATTAAACAGGATGAGACTTCAGCACTGAAGTTTGAAATAAGAGCGACAGCGTTTCCAGAGCCAAATCCAAGAGTTATTGAACTAAACAAGGATGAGAATGTTGCGCATGTAAGATTACCTTTTTAACTGAAACGTTAAGATTGTAGGGAAAAGATATTGCTAGGGTGTTTAGGCAGGAAAATAGATTTTGACTATCATGGAGCGCTGCAAATACTTTACTGAGAGTTGACATTTTCCACAAGTGGCAGGAAGGAATGACACAGGTCTTTCAGGAGGTGAATTTGGTACAGGATGATTGGAGGAAGAACCACGGAAAAAAGCCCATTCTCTTCACTGTTTCTGCTAAACAGTTACCAGTGTTTCCTAGGGTTGTGTTAGAACCAGCCAGGGAATGGGGTGGGTTATTCTATATACCATTGTGGATCGTGGAGGGGCTTCAAAGGAAATAGAAGCAAGCTTTTAAACCGGTGGTTCGTTCTTTTGGTTAATTTCTGTAGGTTCTCCTCGAAGGACTACATCATCAGAGACCCAAACGTCATTTCACTATAGCGATTATTTCAAGTAGCTTGCTACTTGGACTTATTTTACTTTTATTCATTTCATATGTCATGTGGAAGGTAAGCCTCTAATAATTACTAATGTTAAACCATTCAAAAGGCCATTCTTGATTTTCTCAATGCCTATTTGTGACTCCTAAGTTATCAGATTTATATATTTCAGTATTTTTAATGTTAACTTTTTAAATTCCTAAGTGAATATATAGTAGTGATCTCATTTTTCCTAACTTTAGTACCAAAGTCATTCTAGAGAAATACATCTTCTTAAAGATCACTTATTTTCAACAAATGTTCAAACTGTAACATTAGTTTTGAAAGATGTTCTTTTTTAAAAAGCATTTGGAATTATGTTGAATCAGTTTTGGAGTGCATGTGTGTGCATCACTGAGAAGTCCTGCAGTAACAACGACAAAAAAGCTCTTTATCCCAGTTTTTCCCAAACTAATTTTTACTGACTACATGGGACACAGTTGAAGAAATATTGGCATTGACTGTTTAGATTTGATCTTGAGAGTAATATGTTCATAACTATACGCTAGTGATTATGGAATGCTATTTTCAGGTTGGCTTCTTTAAAAGACAGTACAAATCCATCCTACAAGAAGAAAACCGAAGAGACAGTTGGAGTTACGTGAACAGTAAAAGCAATGATGATGATTAAAGACTTCTTTCAAATTGAGAGAACTAATAACAGACTCAGGTTATGCTAAAGAAATTTAAGACATTGTTTACAAGAAACCATGAATTTTGCTCAGACTTCCTCTATGTACTTCTTTTACTTGTGAGCTTGTGACATATTATGTCTTAACACAGATGAAAAATCCAAGCAATGATTACTCTTTGAAAGAAAATAGCTGCAAAGGTATTATTCAATATATTCAAAGATAATCTTTCAGCTCTTAAATGGATAGAAAAACACTAAAGCATTCAATTATTCAAGATAAATAATCCCTTGAAGATATCTTGAAATGAAAGTGGATCTGAATTAAATCATTGAGGAAGTAAACAACTCGATTGGAGAAGTCTTGGACTTGAAATATTCCTTTAAAAGAGATATTATTTACCGTATGTTCTTGCTTCAGTAAAAGAAAGTCCACTGAATAGGTATTCATTTCCAATAGGTTTTTGAGACTTGTTTGAAATATGTTCTTTAAAAATATTTAGCAGAATTTTTCAAAGAGCTGTTCCCAAATTTTTAATTAAGAGCATTATCACTTTAAGGCAGATTTTATCTTTAAAGACATTTATTTGTAATATATTTCCTATGGGCTTTGATCAACAGACATTCATTCAGCAGTCTATGAACATTAGGGGCCTGATGCACAAACTTCAGACTGAGCTTGTACACTGGTTTGAGCTTAATGGGATGACTTCTGGATAATTAGTTAATACAGCTATGGGTTTTTTATTCTTTCTGTATATATACATATGTTTATATAGGTATAAATCCATTAGTCTTCCTATAACACAATTTTATCAAAGGTAACCAGGAATAAATTTCAAAAATCCATCTTTAGTCAAATTTTTTGTTTATAAAAACAACAGTACTTAATAATTCTAATTTATATTCTGAAACAGATGGTGAATGTTGCACTTTAGCTAATATTTGAAATATAAATATACTGATGTATATAAAATATGAAAACTGTACCTCACTAATGATTTTTTAAAAATCAAAGCTCTGCAAGGACAAGGATTAGGGGCCAATATTGAATACAAATTAGATACTGTATGAAATATTGACTATCAAATCAAACAATACATAAATGCTTTTTAGATGTTATTCTTTTCTCTTTAAATATAAATATTAAATATGTTTTCATCAGGTCTATAAAAGCATTCTCTTCTGCATGTCAATAGAAAAACAAAATTCACGAATTTAACTGTAAATTTAAAAATACAGATTTAGCTTGTATCTTGTGAATATAAATGTGACATCAAAATTTCCAGGATGTGTTTTAGCAATAAGTGAAATATTTTAATTTTTTTGTTGATGTTGTTTTAGATTCTTTTTTATAGTACTTTCTTTCTGGGTTTTAAATAATTTATCTTTAAAGACCTTTCCATTTGCAAATACAATCATTTTTTGTAATATTTATTCATGCATATGAACTAGATGCTGACAACTGCAGAATACAATTTCATCTGAATTGTCCTACATCTGTCTTTATATATGTAAGCAGGTTGTGGCCAAATTTTGAAAATTGGTTATAGGAAGTGATCAAATAGATAAATTAGAAGGCAGTCTTTACTTTCTATGAAGTCCCTGCCAACAGCTGTCTTCTTCAGACTGCCTAATTCCTGTACGTTATCCATTCACAAGCCTGCAGTCTCGGATTGGTGACTGGAGAGTGAGCAATGCATGGAGATTTGTGAAGGCACTTGAGCAGCAAAACGTAATCTCAATGAGCATAAAAACCTCTTGAAATTGGTGTGTACTAACAGAAATTAAATGTATATAATATTTTTAAACAAACATTTTTTCAAGCAAAAGATATTTTCATGTTTTTAATTACAAAAAACCAAATAGTAGGATCCATGGTAGAAAATCAAACCCAAATTCAGAATCGCTTTCTCAAAGATGATCCCTGAGGAACATTAGTTCTTTCTTATTCAGAAATGATGGCATTTCAGATTGCTGGATAACATGACTTTCAGGAGCAAGAGGAACACAGCTCCCAATTAGGCCAGATTCTGCCCAGTTAGATATTTTGCACAGTTTAAAATAAAATTTGTTATAAAGTCTTAAATTACCTGTATTATGAATTTTAAAACCCTACCACTTTAAGAAAATCAACTTTCAGAGAAGATTCACAAAATTGGAACCATAACTTTTAAAAAAAAAAGATTGGGTTTCTTTTTGGGCAAGTAGTCTAGGTATTGGAGAGATTTTGAAAAAAAAAATAGTTCTATTTCTGGTTATATCATTAACTAGCTGTGTAATTTTGAAATTTAACCTCACTGGATTGGCACCTCCCCAGGAAAATCAGGGCATTCTTATGTGAACTTGTGGTTTGTCTGTACCAGGCCATAGGAAACTTAACATTAGAATTGAAAGACTCAAATCCTGAAAAATCAAAAAATCCAAATTATTTCACTTTGGAATTATCTAGTTAAAATTGATATACTGATGTTTAAATTTTAAGTACCTGCAATGTTTACTTTCAGTTCTAATAAATACCTTCTAAAAAACCAAAATTTGTTTTTGGTATATTTCATATATCTTTTAAGTAACATCAAAAATAGCAATTTTAATTTTTCTAAAATTTTTTTTCCTATCAGGATACCTGTTTAAAGCATGACTATATTCCTTCATATTAAAATTCCAGTTTGCATATTTCTTTCATAAACAATTACATGTTGCTTTGGAATCATTCATTTCTTCCATGCTTCCTCCATAAAGATTGATAAGTCTTGGGTGCAATCTGTAAAGAATAATATGTATAATTGGTTTTTCATCAATCTATCATTCTGTTACTTTTCACACATACACGCATACACCTATCAAGTATGGTGCGTAATACCAAATACAAATCTAATGACAGCCAACAAACACACATTCATGGCAGATCTACAATCAATTCAGCACCAGTGATTACTATAAAGCTTTAACTGACCTCCTGGACTCATGCTCTCTACTGCCTCTGTAAAACCCAGTCAGTTGTACCTATAGCAAGCTCACATCTACTGAGCTACCCAGGGTGCCGCTGCACACTTCTACCCATTGAGTCACAATACTTACCAAGAATGAGTTTGCATCTTCCTAAACCTGTTTTATACCAATTGCTCTTGTTTTATTGTTAGTGACATGGAGTCTATTCTGACTCCTAGTGACCCTGTGTACAACAGAGGGGAACCCTGCCCAGTCTTTTTGCATCATTCTCTCATCTTCCAGCTCTGTATCAGACAATGCTCCACAGCTATTCATAGGGTTTTCACGGCCAATTTTTTTGGAAGTGAGTGGCCAGGTCCTTATTCCTAGTCTGTCTAGTCTAGAAGCTCCGCTGAAAACTGTCCACCGTGGGTGACACTGCTGGTATTTGAAATACCAGTGGCATGGCTTTCAGCATTCCAGCAACACGCAGCCACCATAGTATGACACCCAACAGACAGGTGGTATAGTTCCCTGACCGAGAAAAAGCCTGGGCCACAGTCATGACAGTGTTGAATCTTAATGGCTAGACCACCTGTTGCTGATGTAACTTAATTAAATATGTAAAATTGCTCCTATGTAAAGAAAGTTGAATGCTTTAGAAGGACAATAAAAGCAGACTGCTGAACACAAGCGTTATGTACTAGCTTTGGGTGAAAGGATATTGTAAAAGACGGGAAATTAAATTGTAACAATCAGCTACTAAGACGGCTTCACAAGGTTTAAGATCTTGATCCAGTTTTAAAAATCCAAAGTGGAAATTGTAGACATGCGTTATCTGTGTAGTTTATGAAGAATGATAATTCAGAATGCCGATGTGGAGACTCATAACCAAAGACAATGCCTTGGTTCTACATAACAGTTAGTGAACAAATGTAAAGTTATACTTTTTTATTTATTAAAATTGTACGTATATCTTTTTAAGCTTCCTGGATTTACTAATTTTTTAAAAATTAGCCAACTGCCTGCCTTGCTAGTTATGGGAAGAAAGCTTCCACTATACTATTAGTTTTCTGCGTCTATTGTCTATTGGACACAAGGTGATGAAACAATTAGACTTACCTAACATGGACCTCTGATGCAACTTCCATTAAATCGCCATCTACATTCCAAGGAAAACTGTTTTCTGAAGCAGTTTCATGCGGTCGCTCCTCCTCCTCTGGATTATGTGCACTGGTATTATTCCTCGGGTGAACTTTTACTTCTTCAACAGTGTAAGTCTCAATGAATGGAAAATTGAACTAAATAAAACAAATGCAAATCATCATGGTCCTTGCCTTATCCCTAACTGCTAATGCAAATTAAGAAAGTTCACTGTGGGGCCTGCCCCATGGCTGAGTGGGTAAATTTGCATGCTCCGCTTTGGCGGCCCAGGGTTTTGCTGGTTCGGATCCTGGGCACGGACATGGCACCGCTCATCAGGCCATGTTGAGGCGGTGTCCCACATGCTACAACTAGAAGGACCTGCAACTAAGATATACAACTACGTACTAGGGGGATTTGGGGAGATAAAGCAGAAAAAAAAAAAAAAAAAGATTGGCAACAGTTGTTAGCTCAGGTGCCAATCTTTAAAAAAGAAAAAAAAGAAAGTTCACTGTGCTACCTCTTGCAAGTAAATATCAACATGCATGCTAAAGTTTTCATAGCTGTGAAATTCTATGACCAGGAATCCCTACTTTCTTTGGAAGGAACCCCTTTTCTGAAGCTTTCCCAGCTCACTTAGATCTAATAGCTGGCAAACTTGTCTTGTGACAAATAGTATGTGTCTATGAAATTGCATACAATAATGAGATCATAGAATTTCCAACTAAAGACTGAATCTTTAATACTGGTCTGTTGATACAGAAGATTTCTATAATCCACTGATTTGATTATTAACATGTCAACTAGTTTAGCTGATGTAAAGCAAAATCTAGTGTAAGTTTCACACTTGGAATTTAATTAGGAAGAACCTGGCTCTAAACTTAGGAAGGTAAAAAGAAAAAGTCAAGCAAAAGTGATTTTCATAGGTGTCTGCCTGCCTCATCTCCACTTTAAAGATGGACACAAGTTGCAAGATGGTTGTATTGACTTACTGACCACTCTAGAATGTTACAAAGTAACCTTCAGATTTCAATTTTTCTTATTTGCCTAAGAAAACTATAGTGAAAAAATATGTATTCCGTGGGGCTGGCATAGTGGTTCAGTTTGCGCACTCTGATCCAGTGCCCTGATGTTTGCAGGTTTGGATCCTAGGTATGGATGCACATCAAGCTATGCTGTGGTGGCATTCCACATACAAAATAGAGGAAGACTGGCACAGATGTTAGCTCAGGGAAAATCGTCCTTAAGCAAAAAGAGGAAGATTGGCAACAGATATTAGCTCAGGGCCAGTCTTTCTCACCAAAAAAAAAAAATTAAAAAAATTAAAGAAAAATGTATTCTCTGTAACAACTAAGAAGAGAGAGCCAAATAACCTTTTAGTAGAAATGCACAATAACTACTCATTTATTTCAGTTTTCAGATAAACGGCATGAGGTTTATTCCTAACATATTATCTATATGTTTTCCCCCTTCTTCCACATATAAAACTCAATGAAGCACAGAATTTTAAAAGCTGACAGAAAACTATTTTCCCCAACATTCTTATTTTACCTATGTGGAAACTGAGGTGCACAGATTTTACAGTTTACACTGTATAATACACTGGGTTCCTCAGTGGATCATGCTGGGGGGACACAGTGGCATCAGCTGTTCTGATAGAGAATTAGATACAGAGTTAGAAGGCCCCAAGCAGCTCCCTGTGAAAGTGCTTAACAGTCACTGCATTAGACTCCCCATCTCAGGTGTCAAGCCTCGGGGCATCTTCCATACTGTGCACCTGCAAAAAGTTTCTATATAATCATTTATTGTAAAATAATGTGTTTTAAATGGGTCACTGATAACTAGCTATTACAGCTTAAATTGTGTCCCCCATTAAGATATCAAAAGTCCTAACTCCTAGTCCCTGTGAATGTCACTTTCTTTGGAAATAGGGTCTTTACAGAGGTAATTAAGTTAAGATGAAGTCATTAGGGTGGGCCCTAACCCAATATAAGTGGTGTCCTTATAAGAGAGGAGAATGCCATGTGAGGACAGACACACACAGGTAGAGAGCCATGTGATTAAAGAGAGACTGGAGAGATGCAGCTACAAGCCAAGGAATGCCAAAAATGGATGGCTACCACCAGTAAGGCTATTAAGTCATGAGTTTTCATGTGCATACATCATGAAATGAAATCTATCCATCCATGAAAATTTATTACCTTTGAAGCCACAGACATCGTTAGATGGGACTTAGTGATCCAAGAGCCTAATGTCATGTGTGAGAGTGTGTTTGGGGCATGAGGAAGAGACGTAAACAGTTACAATTGTAATACATCTAAGTACCATGGTGGCGTAAGCAGAGAGTTAAATGAGAGAAAGGAGAAGAGGCAAAGAGGCTCAGGAGTTTGGGTGAGCTTCCCATTTGAGCTGAGTCTTAAAGAACACAGAAGAGAACCTGGAAGAGAAGGGAAGAAGTTCTAGAGGGAAAAAACTACATTTGCAAAAGTACAGAGATATGTTATAGTCAAGCAACTATGGAAAAATTCAGCATACTGTGATACTAATTGCCATACTGGTATTTTTGGCATTTATTTTACAGAATATATAAATGCTTGAACTTAACTTTTTAAAATAGACATATGATGGATAGTCTGAATTGCACAGCCCCCCGAAAGATTTTCATGTGTTAAAGTCCTAACCTCCAGTACCTCAGAAGATAAGCATATTACGAGATAAAGTCTTTAAGAGGTGATTAAGTTAAAATAGGGTCTTTAGGGTGCGTCCGAATCCAATACGACTGGTATCTTTATAAGAAGAGGAAACAGGGACACACAGAAAGATACCAGGGATGCACATGCACAGAGGAAAAACCATATGAGGGCACAGCCAGAAGGCAGCCATCTGCAAGCGAAGGAGAGAGACGTCAGGAGAAACTAAACCTTCCAACGCCTTGGACTTCTAGCCTTCATAATTGCGAAAAAACAAATTTCTGTGTTTAAAGAACCCAGTCTGTGGTATTTGTTATGGCAGGCCTAGAAAACTAATACAGTGACAAAAACACCAGAAATCTGGTAGAGGATGGCAAGAGGAGAGGCTGTGACACAGCAAGGGCCAGAAAACAAAGGGCCGTGTATTTCATGCTGAGGAATCAGACGCTACCCTAACAGCAATGAGAAAGACACTGAAGAATTCAGCTGAAGAGAAATCAGATGTCTGTTTTAGAAAAAGCCCTCTAGAAGGAAGTATGGAAGACAAGACCAGAGAAAAGGAAGACCAGGAGACTATCGCAAGCAAGAAGAGATTAAGATTTGAATTAAGGTGAGGGGTAAATTTTAAAAACATTTAAGAAGAGAACAAATAGAACTGCTTAGAGGATGAGTTGTGAGGAATGAAGGAGAGAGAAGAATCCAGAGTTCTCCAGGAAGGGTAGAGAGTTGTGCCATTGACCCGGGTAGGGAAACATGGAAGGAGCACCTTTAGGGGAAAAGATGATAAGGTCAGCCATGGACGTGCTGGACTCAATGCCTGTGAGTTTTATAACCTTCTCTGTACACAGGAACATACAGTGGTCCTGCAGACCAGCAGAAAAGACAGAAGTGTACAAAGCTCAAACAGTGGTTCAGACAACGGGGGCACTGAGATCACCCAGGAGAAGGTCTCGTGAGAAGACAGGAGGGCTGCACACAAATCCTTGGGGAAGGACTAACATTTAAGGGTTTTAAACTCCCTACCAAAAATCATGGTCAAAGTGAATGTAGAAAAGTATGGACAGTGAAAATGGAGGCCAGCTAAAGGATGGAGTTGAAAGAACTTGAAGGGTAATTTTTACCTTCTATCAGTTTTACAGACAGATGGGAAGGGCAAGATGAGTCACCCCACAAAAGATGGTTTTCAATATATCCTACAACTGTAATACATATGAACATTCAGTTCAACCTGGTAACGATGGTTCGAGACCTAGATTGTTGCTCTCCTTAGGCTGAAGTGCTACATTTTCCTTCCTGGATACCAGAACTACTACCAATTATAAGTAGATTATATAATCTTACAATTTTCTGGTCCTTATAATATTACATAACTTATATTAATTTACATTATTGAAAATATCACCATGAAGGAAAGAGTCTACACACACACACACACACACACGTGTGTGTATGTGTGTCTATAATTTTTCAACAAATGTACCAAATTAACATTGCTTGAAAGTAGTCACTTTGGGAATCAATCTAATTATTCTTAATAGCTACCATTATGCAAAGCATTTTAGAATCTCTTTGCAAGAAATTACAGAGCAATATCATGGACTTTAATTTTTAGAAAGAGCTAAATCAGTCAGAATTAAGCCTAATGAAGCACACACCCACATACACACACAGAGGCAATAATTTCTTGCATCAAAAGCAAGATATGAAAAGTTGTCATATATATATATACAATAGAATATTACTCAGCCATAAAAAAAGACAAAATTCTCTCATTTGCAACAACATGGATGGTCCTTGAGGGCATGATGTTAAGCAAAATAAGCCAGACAGAGAAAAACAAATACTGCATGATTTCACTCATACGTGAAAGATAAACAAATACATGGATAAAGAGAACAGATTAGTGGTTACCAGAAGGGAATGGGGCTGGAAGTGGGCAAAAGGGGTAAAGGGGCACATATGTACGGTGACGGACAAAAATTAGACTACTTGGGATGAGCATGATGAAGTCTATTCAGAAATTGATAAACAATAATGTATGCCCCAAATTACACAATATTATAAACCACTATGATCCCAATGAAATTACTGAAAAAGAGCAAGACTGGTAGAATAATGGGAAAAATAGGTTATATCTTATGTAGCATGATCTCATTTTTTAAAAACAATTATTTTCCTGTACATATAGAATTATATTCGTCTTTATTTTATAGTAAGCAACTACTACTTTTAAAATCAGAAGAAAGCTATTTTCATATTGAAAAGAGGATGTCTACCAAAATTGCCTCAGAAATTTGCCCCTTAGGCATTTCCAAAAGAGACCTCCCATAAATAATTTGTACAATAGATGACTCCCTAAAATAAGTGTAGAACTTCCCAAAGTAAGAATCTTAAGGTTAATATTCACTTAAGTTCTCATTTAATAGAAAATGACTAGGGAAAATTTATACCAAAGTAATGACACCAATTATCTCTTGGGATATGGAATTTTGCATGCTTTTTATATTGTTTTCCGGTTTCTATTTTCTGACTTAGGAAAACGATGAACATGTACTGCTTTGGGTTAAGTAATAAAGTTGGTTTTAATGTTTAAAACTGCAGTTTTAAACTGAAAAAGGCATACATTCCTTTAAAAAATCAACAAAGCGCTATTATTTCCCAAAACACACATACATAAAGTTATTACTTAGGCTTACAACCTACTTTATATATGCTTTTGTCTACTTTGTCTCCTTAGACATTTATATTTAAGGAAAGTGGGACTCTTTCTAATTTTTATGTTATAATTTCCAAAACACTTAAGTCGCTTGCTCAATACACATTGATCAAATCATGTACTATGCAGAAGAGAACTGAAACTTCATGAGGACCGCCCATGAACTACGTAAGCAAGACCAGCAGCTAGTCACTGGCTGGATGGACTCTCCTCCTCCTCCCATCTGGCCTCTCCCAACTACATCAAAGCACAATTTTATACCTTTAAGGCGTGAGACTTTAGAGTTTTACAACCATGCTATGCACTTCAAGACTCGCAATTTCAGAAATTCACATATTTCCAGGATCAGTTTCCTAATAACTGTGTCAAAATATCTGCCAAAAGAATATGGCTTATAATAATAGTTACTGCTGCTCTTTAAAACAAATCTAAGTAGAAATATTTTATCTCTCCATTTATCTCCACAAACTTCACCACACATTCTAGTTTGGAATAAAATGTCTGTTTAAAAGTGGCATATTTTTAAATGTATATCTGCAATTCTATTTCCATCAGTGATGATAGGCAGATCTGTAAACAAATGGTAGGAAATCTAAAGCTCATAACGTTAGAGAAAGTCTGATGCCATAAAATCAAGAAGGCTAAATATCTCAGATTTCACTACTTTTCATTCTGAAGAACAGTCAAGTATGTAATTTTATCCTTCATTTTCTTCACATTTCAATGTAACACTACATTTTCTATTTTCTCTTTGCACATACATGCACAGAATGTATATAACCACCAACCCATAGCTCAGAAAAGGCCAATCGACATTAATACTGATGGATACTTTTCAAAATCTGGAGAAAACACAAATTTAAAAAAAAAGATTAATGTATTCAGAAGGAAATAAAGTCTTCTTTCGAGGCAGGACTTGGTGTCAACTCTTCCAGCCTCTCTCTCTCCATGATTAATAGCTTTGCACATAAGTAACAAAAATAATTTACTATACCTGATTTTTAAGACTGGCATATCTTTTCAGGTGTTTTATAAATTCTGGTCGAGAAGTGTTTCGTGCAATAATAAGAGCCATACTTCCATTATTTAATCTGAAATTAAATATTTGTATTTGACATTAAAATGTTTATTAAGAGATTGCATAAGAAATTACCAGTATATAATTCCTTCTAACAAATATGCTTACCAGGAGTTTTAGGCAAGACAGATAAATCGTCATCACATTAAATTTACCTAAAATTCTCAAATCATGTCTTTGCTGTGCTGTTTTGTAAATGATACAGCTTTCAAATAAGTTTTTATTAAACAACTGGCTTCCTTCTCAGTAAGCTCATACATTAAGGGCTGTTTAAAAAACAAACCATCATGCATCCTATTCACATATCAAGACATAATTTAAAATCCAATGTATTTGCTTAGGGATTCTAAATGTGAAACCATATGTTTTTTTAAAGATGTATTGTAAATAACAAATAAAAATGGTATTAACAACTAGTTTAACACTTTCTAAAATCTAAAGTGTGACCTAAATATTTATTTATGGGCAAGTCTAAGGGACATAGGAAACCAAATAAACCAAAGTGGCCCTTGGAAGGATGAAAGGGAATGAACAAATGCTGCCACACAGCTTCAGTTAAATGACCAAGCATTCTAATTGTGCACAACTGTTCAGTTCAATAGAAAAGACTATAAATTTAGAGGTGTGATTTAGTGCCAAAAAAGCTTCTCTCGCATGCATCTAGTTTTAGAAGATAGTTTGCAGAAATACGTATAAGTGACTTCTAGCTTGCTTTCAGTGCAAATATAAAGTTATTCCAAGAATAACAATAACGATGTAAAGAAGAGCTCTTTAAATCTTATGGAAGCTCAGGTTAGAGCTCAAAGGCACCTTGGAGATGATGCCGTCATTCACTCAGTCTATGTAGAAAGAAAAGAAGACCCTACATTTAAGTGATTTGTTCAAAAGCACATGGAGAAAACCAAAATGCTCACTTGGACCAGAGCTCTTAATTCCTAGGGTCCAATGCTCCTTTTACCCATCATGCCACCTCTTCCCAACTGGAAGTAAATGGTACAAAATGTTCAGAGTAGTGCTTTGTGTATCCTTTATTCTTACTCAGAAACATAAAAAGCATTTTGTATGTCTACTTTTCAATACGCATCAGTAATTGAAACACACCTGATGCGCCTGGCACTGTTCTAAATGTTTCACACAGATTAATGCATTTAATCTTAGAAAACTCGGAATATAAGAATATTAGTTTCTATCAGCAATTTGCGCTGAGGTATATTGAAGTAAACTATACTTTATTGTGAAAAAATAAAGGAAGCTGAAATTTGAAACTCCCGTGCAGTTGTCCTGAATCATTCAGAAGATAAATCTCTGAATATCTCTGGTCAGCTGAGGCTTGGTGTAAAGGCCTTTGCAAAAATGGCATGCGTGATTATAATCCACAGAAGAAGTCCCTAACTAGTCCTTCTCTCATAAATTCACTGATTAAACCTGGTGTGTAAGCAGTGGAATTCAAGGCAAGCTGAAAAAATGTATGAAGCAGCTTTGAAGGAAGCATGAGTCAGTGCTCCCAGAAGAGTAGGCTGGCTCTGATGAAGGCCCTTGAGCAAACACGAGAGTTGGGGATGGAGTAGGGTTAGAGAAACATCGTCTCGAGTCTTGGAGAACATAGCTGTGGTGGGCTGGCCAGGTCTTTACTTTCAGTGATGGAAAGGACGTTAGGGAGGCACCAGCTGTCTAGGATTTGTGAGGGTCTAAGGAGGACACAATCAGGCTCAATTTCTAAACCACGCAAGTTTCAAAACACTCCTTTCAAGTTTCAGCACTATGGATAATTAATGAGGACCATGACATCCAGATTTTTAATAGAAAAATTTGTAGTTTCTCTTTCGCTTCTCTAACTTTGAGTATTTCCCTGTTTAGTACCTTCATATCGATTGCCAAGGGAAAAGTTTAAAATCAGTCCCTTTTACTAGCTGTTAATCATTCTGGTTAAATATTTTCCAGAGGAGTTAAAACTGATCGTTAAAATGAAGTTATAAATAGCCAAAGTACACAAGTTATCCTTTTATTCCACTTCTGGGGAAAATCTAGATTTAACTGTATTACACAACACTCATGATCCTTTCTTCTATGTTCTACAGGAGTGGGAGAGAAATATTTTCAGACCAATAATGGACAGTTGCTTGAAAAGAATGTGCAAAAGATGGGATATCTCTATGGTATGGATAAAACAATACATAAAGTTCTCATGAAATTGTAGGCAGTAGATTCATATGTACCATTTTTCACAGTAAATATAACTGAAATCTTTCCTTTGACTAAAAGTATCATATATAGCCATATACATGCTTTTCATGCTAAGGATATTTATGTCTGCATGAAAATTGGAAAGCAGAGACATTCATAAGAAATACCAGAACTAAATACAACATTCTCAATAACTGGTAAATAAACATAAATAAATAAAGCAAGCAAAGTAGGCCCCAAATACACAATAACATCATGTCAATAAAACCCAAGGAATATTATTTTAGCCTCAGTGATATTAAAAAATCAGAATGCTTGTCTGATAATTTTTCCAGTTTAACAATTGTTCTCAACCTACTCTGGTGACAAATCCCTTAAAATCTCTAATATTACAGAGTCTAAGAGAAAATCTCTTAATATTCTAGGCAGCCAAGTGTTAAGGGGGTATTCTGAAAGAAAATTGTGGCTTATAGAAAAGTATCAATGATTCAATAAAAACGCTTACTAACCTGGTATTAGGTGCCAAGCCTCTAGGTGCCACTGAACACAGGCAAGGAATTGCCATAATGCTGATATTCAAGAACTGACCCTGGATCATTTGCCACTGTTCATTACAGTCTAAAGGTAATGGAAGTGATCGGTTACTTTCCCTCACAGGAGCAAAACATAAACAGAGCCTGGCTCAGTTCCCAAGGAGGTACTTTTAGACTCACCAGATTTGGGAGATTCCTGTGCCCTCCTAAAAGTAAGAAAACAAAACAAAGAAACAAAAAAACTTCACATAAAGAAGAGCATCTATTAAATATGAGAAAATGAGAGAACCCAACATTACATCTACTAAGTATTTTCTTAGATTAATTAGATACTAAGTGAAAATATGCGAACAATCCCATTATTGCGTTTATGGTGTTGCTTCATTTAAAGGTAGTATCATCAATAACAATGCTTTTCAATTTTTTTAAAGATTGGAGCACTTCCTTTGTGTGGCTTTGATTAATATTTGTATTCCACACCAGACTGAAATTCTCATGAGGGCAGAAACTATGGATTTTGTTTGTTTGTTAGTTTCTTGGCTTATTTTTGTATCCAAAGTGCTTGGCATATAGGAGGCACTCAATACACAGCTGTTGCAGAATGGGTGGATGGATGGATGGAGAGAATGGTTGTTTCTGAAGACATAAGCCAAATTACATGGCCCACTAGAATCTGTAGGACTCCACAATTCTATATTCTTCACTAGTACGTTAGAAAAACAAAGATCTTAAGTCTAATAAGTTGTTTATATCAAACTGTTTTATGCTTTAAAGAAAGATAAAGACATCTATATTACTTTGAGCTTTTAACCTACCTTTCTTGTAAATCCTGAGAGCTTTTAAATGGCAAAAATGATATTTCACAGTCCTCTGGCCTAAAATATAATGAAACTTGTTACTGACAGTCATTGACTCTGGGATACAAAATATTTGGTTTAAGAAAAAAAGACTTACTTAAGTTTTGCCAATGCCTTAATTACAGCAAAATCCCTTCGCTGGTTAGGGGACATCCATCGATGCTTTTCTGCCAGAGCCAAAGTTCTTCCACCAAAGCCAAACATGGCTGAGAACCCAAAGCGAAGAAGCTTGCCAATGGTGCTGAAGCTGCAGACATCGACCGGTTGTACATGCCCTTGAATATTATATTGACTATTAGTCAATCAGTGTGTGAAGTAGGGCCAGTCATCAAAATGGCAAACATAGATCATATTTACTTATAGAAGAGCTTAAACTACTTTATACCACAATGAATATCCTTGCTTTCTTCTCATCTCTTTTTACCCACAACTGCTGCAATTGCTGTTTGTAACATTTTCAGGTACTCAGGGAAGAAACACAAAGTAGAAAATTTTGCCATTCATTTCTATTTCATAGTAAATATGGTTAAGGAAGTGAAGTTGACGTACAAGTGCACACTAAACTCAGATTTAACAGTAGTTTTGCGTTGCATTTATCTGAGCTTACGTGCTTTCCACCAATTGGGATAATCAAAGGTCTAGTGGATGTGAACTGGCTGGAAGATGTTTCCTTGCATTTTTCTTTTAACAACATAATCCCAGCCCTGAAGTCTTGGTGCAGTCAAACAACAGTAGCTGATACACTCAAATGGCGTGTGAGGGTTTTCTTGACCCGGTTATAAAATTGTGATCTTGAACATCATTACAATACTTTCTTTTACTGCAAGATTATAGTAAAACTTAGTTTACTGCTCGTTATAGCACTTGTATTCTGAAAAGACAGCAGTCAAAATTGTGAAGATTGACTTTTGTTTTTTAGTCAAACGTTTGTCTGCTTTGAGAGATAAAGAACCTCTCTTTCCTTAGACAAGTCTAACAAAACTAAAATAGCCTTCCTTATGTAAATAAAAACTTCCTTATAAAACATGGACTTCTTTGAAAGACTTCTTACCCATTATAATGTGCAAAGTTGCAGTTACCACGTGAGGGACTCCATGAAGAGAATGTGCCAATACGTTAGTGGAGCCTGCCAAATCAATTTTAAAACATGTACAATCAATGGAGAATACTTTTTTTGAAGAAGAAGAATAAGATTAGCCCTGAGCTAACTACTGCCAGTTCTCCTCTTTTTTGCTGAGGGAGACTGGCCCTGAGCTAACATCCATGCCCATCTTCCTCTACTTTATATGTGGGACGCCAACTACAGCATGGCTTTTGCCAAGCGGTGCCATGTCCACACCCGGGATCCGAACTGGTGAACCCCGGGCCGTCAAAGCGGGATGTGCCAACTTAACCACTTCACCACCGGGCCGGCCCCCTAGCATACATTTTAAACTAACCATTTGCCCTTATTTTATACAGATGTCACTATATAATGTTTAGATGTAAAATTAATGGAAGTTTATAAGTTTTCATTCACAGCACAGATGCACATCAAACAGTTGTTAAATTACTATTTAATCTTCAAACAACTCAAAAGTCAGAAAATATTTTATAGTATCTATTTGCTCACAGGTTTTTCCATCATGAAAGTCTATTGTCTCCCAGGAAATATTAGCTATATCAAAATCTACTCCATCCCACTTTAATGAATGGGCTTCTAACTTCTATATCAAAATGAGCACCAACAGAATGGTGTCTCTGGTGAGCAGAGACAAATACATAAGCAAATAATAAAAATCCAAATAACAGCCAAGAAAATGTACAGAATCACCATAAAGTACAAAAGACATGCTTTAAACACATTTAATGAATCTTAGAGATAAGCTCTCATCGAAATGGGTATTTCCCTCTATTATCCAACAAATAGCATCCTAGATGAAGAAAATTTTTAATTTAATGGGTATTTGTGATGGTATGAAAATCTGAGACATTATGGATTTCTGATTTTTTATAATCATTTGCATAATTTAAGACCCACATGAATTTTTCCCACCAACCTCCAGAAGGAAAGAGCTCTCTCAAGTCAGGTCCCTGGAACACTTATGTGTCTCTGAGATCTTGGGGGAAAAGCCCTGCTTCCTGAGGGGAAAATACCAGCTAGCCCCTGCCATTCCCAGGAAGTGAAAAGGGTTTAAAATTAAGAAGCTACAGTTTTGCTTGAGTTAAAGAATATGAGAAAGAAATCCAGTAACAGCCGAGAGCTGTGAAAGTATGGATGTGTTGTGTACTACAGCTCTCAAGGCAGAGGCTAGTCCCCTGGACTTGTTACTCAAGAACCTTCCTGTGTGGTTAGATGTAATCTGTGCTTGGGCTGTTCAGATGGAGAAGCTGAAGCAACTCAGACATTATTAACCAAGACTGTCATTAACGTAATAACAATCATTAGGGACCTTTCTAAGCATTAATGATTTCCAGACCTCTAGTAATACCAATACAAAGAAAAGTTCACCTTAACTAATTGTAAACTGGTTTATCAAAAGACAAGTTAGGGTTCGACCCTTGTTACTCAGAATATGGCCCACAGTCCAGCAGCAATGACAATACCTGGGTGCTTACTAAAATGTTGACTCTCAGGCCCCACTCCAGACCTACTGAGTCAGTCTGCCTTTTATAAGATCTTCAGGTTACGTGTATGTACAGTAACTTGGAGAGGCAGTCTTCTAGAATGCATGGTCCAGGATCAGGGAGGTTGTTAAAAAACAAATTTCTGGTGCTGGCCCAGTGGTGTAGTGCTCTCCTTCAGCAGCCTGGGGTTCGCAGGTTCAGATCGCAGGCACGGAGCTACACTACTCATCAAGCCATGCTGTGGTGGCAATCCGCATGCAAAATGGAGGAGGAGTGGCACAGATATTAGCCCAGGGACAATCTTCCTCAGGCAAAAAGAGGAAGATTGGTGGCAGATGTTGGCTCAGGGTCAATCTTCCTCACACCAGCCGCTGCAAAAATAGGCAAATTTCTGGGTTCTACCTCAAACCCAGGGAATGAGATTCCCTGGGAATTGGGCTCAGGTGTCCAGGTTTCAGCAAGTTCTCAAGGTGATTCATATGCACCCTAAGGTTTGAGAACAAGTGGTCCAGAAACCTGTTACTCAGTGCATCTTTACCTAGGACTCAATTACCTAGGCCTTTCCAATTATCCTTTGACCCTCTACACCCTGCCCTTTTGCTGTCTAATTGCTAATTAATCTGAAATGGGTGGGAGAAAAAAGAGGAAACAAATCAATCTATTTTGCTTCCCAATCAGATTTACGGTAAAGGTTTTGGAGGAAGCCGCATAATTAGAGTGAGATATTTAGGATTATCAATGGATCCCAGTCCTCCATGAAACACATTTCCTCCATTACCATGGTTAATTAGGAGTAGGCCATAAAAGCATTCCTCTAGAAAGGCTATTAAAAGACATAATATAATGTTGTCATGTGCAATAGACAATGACACATATCATGACTCAAGAAAATAAAGACCATTTATTCCCTGTGAGTTTGAAGCATGCTAAGCATGCCCAAGCACAAATCCTTTTAGAATGCTAGAGATCACTTTTTTATTTTTATGTCTTCTCAGGCTTTGCAACTTTGTAACTTTTCCTTAATTCCATAGAACTTGGCAGTGATGATAGGCAGGACCAGAAGTCAGAAAATTACTTTAGTCATCTCCTACTCTGATTAACCTGTAACTTAGTCCTCAGGAACGGTTTTTTACACTCTGAATTAAAAAGGAAAAGTTCATAAGGAAAGTGGATGTAAAATTGTAAAACTAGGGATTGCTCTATTTTTTTGTTTGGACAATCTACAAAATAGAGTACAATTTTCTGAAACAAAATGTAATCCATCTGAAACGATGTCTACATGCCAAGAGAACATGCTGCTCGCATAAATAACAACTAGGTAATTTTAGCATTCTCACAAAAGCTATAAATGCTCTACTTCAAGGTAAACATTTTAATTAGCCTGAAAAGTTATTTTTCTTAACGCTCCCAGCAACTTTGCTCACAACCACCTCCTCAGACCTGCTAACATGTGCCAAATACAAAGAGTAAGGACAGAAGTAGCAGCTCATGTAAAGAATGACTGATGAAAGTACCAGGCAGAAACTAGAGAGACAAAAAAAAAGAAAGAAAAAAATTGTCCTTGGAAGTGCAAGCATTTCTGCAGAACAATTAACTTAATTAACCAGACACCATGAATATTCATAAGGCCGTTAATGTCTCCCACATCCAAACAGATAAATGTGATGTAATGACTTCCTAGTCGAGCATATCTAAAATTCTCATGAAAACTGCACCTACACTTTGGTTCTTTGCCTGAAACATCATAGAAATTAACAGTCCCTTGGCAATATTTTATACTCCTTAAATTAATTGGAAAGCATGAATTTATTTACGTGAACTCTATAGGAATATATGGTTCGCAGCCATCAGTATGTGGATTGAGGCTTGTTTTACAACAACTGGATTGCTCTTTTATTTTTATGTCCTCTCCAGCTTTTTTCTCTGTCCTCCCCCCACCCCTTTAATCGCAATCTCTCTGTATAGTTCCTTAGCACCAGTTCCCATAGCAACAAGCACCATTGCTAATGGCCAGCAGTTCAAATACAGGCTTCCCCACATCTGATCCATCTGAGTCTGACCATAACTCAGCCGCTTAGTCTGTTGGCTCAGCAGAGTAATTTACTAAACACTGTCCCTCTGGGTGTCTCTCTCCAGGAGGCAAATGGCTTCAAAGGCAGACCATCTTCTGTGTTCAGCTTGGAAACTTCCTGCCTGGCTCTTGTTCCCATTCTCTATCAAAGCCCTGACTAGGCATAGAGTCCTCCTATTAAATATGTTCCACACATAACTTCCTCCTTCTAGTAGATGGAATCCATAAGCTGGAACTCCCGTACTGTGACCAGAGTTTTGGCAACAGGCTGTATCTTCTAAACAAAAAGTATTCAACTGGTATTTCTACATATCCACTGTACATAGAAAACACTTTCAAAATCAGAGATATGCTTAAAAAGTATAATAATGATAAAACTCAGTGCTATTCCTTCATAAAACCAGAGTTACATTCTACAAAGATAAGCATAACCACCAGTTTTTCTAGCTAATTATTTTCTTTATGTCAAATGCATACCTGTGGGGACACCTATCTTTCTACTTTTGATGCCCAGCAGTTAATGAGTGATCTCAGGAGTGTAGCTACTTATGAAGAGAAACAGTGATCTCCTTCGCATGAGTGGAATGTTGAAAAGATTCCACCATTATAGACAGAGCTACACAAAAAGGTCAAAGTGACTGGCTCCAAATGCATCCTTTTTTCTTTTTGAGTTGAGGTTATTCTGTTCTCTTCTACTTAAGACCATCACAGGTTTTTCTCTATGTGCTATACAGTTATCAGGATATATCAGAAAATCCCTCTTCTTTTAAATTCTTGTTTTGATGAAAGCCTTCGTACTTTAAAAGGGCAATTTGTGTATCTTTTACTCTTTGTTAATTAACAATACTAAAAATACTGAAATACATACTAAACGAATGTGGTCATCAAATGGATAGGATGTTGAATTTTTTCCAACTATGTGCATTATTTTCTATTTTCATAGGAAAGAATAATTGTTTCTGCTTCTCTTTAGAGGTAAATGAAGAGAAATAATCACTTTCCTTCATCATTATGTGTTTAAATAATAATTTGGGAGGAGCGACACCAATAACATCATAAACTTGTGAAAGATGCTTTCCTCTTTTCCGGATCCCAGTGTTACTAGAGGGGTCCCCCCAGGCTCTGATCTCCACTTTTTCCTGCTCCCTTCCCCTAATCACAAATCACCCTAGAACCAGCTCCCAGAAGATTGCTTCCTACTATTTGTCAACTACAATTCAGATCCTTCTTGTGGCATCCAGAAGCCACCATGGTTGGGGCCTATTTTGACACCATTATCACCCAACAAATGGCCCATTTTCTATTCCCCAACACTCTTGGGTTTTTCCCTGACATTTATCATTTTTGCAGTCAAGAAAATAATTCATTCTAATCTTTTTAAGCCAGATCCTGTCTATTTTTAGGCCTAATTTAAGTGGTACTTATTCTATAACGTTTTCACTACATTCATTCGCTTAACAAATTTTATTGAGCATCACTGTGTCACATTCTATTCTATTCTAGCTGCTGGAGATACAGTAGTCAGAATGAATCCTTTTGGCATTCTCAAGGTTACCTGTTTATACTTTGATTATGGGAGTTACCACATTTTACCTAATATGGAATTGCAAACAGCTTGCCTGGAGTGGGCCTGTTTTGAAACTTCATATCTGGGACTGTGTGATCATTACACTTTCATTTAAGAAGGTAAAATAATCATAATCTCATTCACTAATTGCTTAACTATGTATTAAACCTTCCACATATACCATCTAATTTAATACTACAATAACCTTGAAATGAAGTGAATATTATGTATGTTATCTCTCTTTAATGGATTAGAAAAAATGAGGCTCAAAGAAATTAAATAACTGTTGAAAGTCTCACATTTGCTAATGGAGATGCCGAGCTTGGGTCTTTCAGAATCAAAGTCTGCATTTAACTCTGTGTTACACTATCTAGGTTAGGAAGTAACTAGGGATAGATAGGAGGAGAGGTTCCAGTTAGCAGATCCATGGCCCCTCCCTTGCCTGCTGGTATTACACCAAGTGGAAGCTGTGCTTGGACAGGAGTCAGGATGCTGTCTGCTTCCACCCCAGCGTCCTTCTGGGCTCTGAGAAGCAAAGCGTGGGCTACTTCACTGGCCGATCCATCTCCACCAACACACACGACGCTAGAAAACAAGAAATTAAGTAAAAGAATGCAAAGCTTCAAAGTAATTGGTAATAATTCATGAAATCTAGGCTTCAAAATATTAATCCTATATATTTCATGTGCATGATTACTCACACACCTCAAACATTTTAGTATGTGTCAGTGGATAAGAAGACACTGGAACTGCACTGGTAAAGTTTACCTTATAATACCATGATGACATCCCATAAACAAAATATTTTTAAATGAGTTAAGAGGCATTAAAACATTTGAACCTGTTAACTCACATCTGACCTGCATTTTGCTCTGTTAATGTCCAAAAGCATATTATACTCATTTTGTGTATTTTAATAATAGTCATGGGCAATCCATTTAATTAACATAAACCAAAGAGATAAAATCCTGCTAATTTTCAACATAGCTTGAAAAGACAAATAGCAATAAAAATCATGTAAAATATGAAGCTTTAATTTAAGGAACTGCTAATTATCATTAGTATATGAATATAATAATTGCAAATCTGAACTGGTTTTCATCTCCTCGACATTACCGCTACACAGCACTTTTAAAATTAGTGTTACTACCCTTTGACCCTAGTCAGCGCTGCTAATATCTTTTTTAGACTTCATTATAAGTAGACTATGAGGGAGTAGGTGTGGGAATCCATGACAGTAATACATACAATACCAGAAATTTGTTTCACAATCATTTGTATTTAAAAGATGCAAAATAATTTTAAGTATCAAAATCATATCAATTTACCCAAAAAGAGGATGATTTTGTGTCATTCAAAGCTGATGTCACAACTTAAGGCCTACAAGGGCCCAGCAGGAGAGTATGCTCAGTCTAAAGGAGAAAGCTTCTCAGCTCCAGCCCATCACATCCTCTGGGAGGCAGGCCCAGAGGACCACATATTCTGATTTTTGTAGAGAAGCCACAGATCCTGATTTTGGGGTGAGTCTTCTAATTTGTAAATCCTGGCAACTCGTCTTCAGTATACTTATGCGTCACTTAATGACAGGGGTATGTTCTAAGAAAGGTGTCTTAGGCAATTTCACTGTTGTGCAAACATCATAGGGTGTACTGACACAAACCTAGATGGTATAACTTACTATACACCTAGGCTATATGGTACTAATCTTACAGGACCACCATTGTAGTTGTGTATGCAGTCTGTCATTGACTGAAATGTTATCATGCAGCACATGACTGTATGTTTAAAAACTCTATGTGCCAAACCAAACAGCCTACAGGCCATAATCAGCAGGGGTTACTGGTTCCCTAAGTTTAAAAAATTCCAGGGGTTGATGAAACCAGAGGCTAAGGATATTTTTTCCATCAATTCCCTCTACCTTGTTCTCAGCCTTCCAGCCCCAGCACTTCGCTGAGGTTCAGTCCTATGGGGGCACAGAGCCTGGGCAAGCCAGGTCTACCCGAGTTAGAAGAGACTCCAGGATACGGGATATGACCCAGGTCATTTTTGGCTAGGGGTATTATTTTATACCTGAATTGATTCTAAGGGTTCACAGTGTGGCCACTCGTCGGAGAAAAACAGTTATACCTACTGAGGGTCAACTTTATGTCAGATACATTGGCTCTTTTCTATTAAATCCTCAGAATTCTATAAGTAGGCATTAGCCTCATATTTATAAATGGGGAAGCAAAGTTTGATTTGAACCTTATCTGTATGATTTCAAAGCTCTCTATGAGCAGATTTCCAAACATTCTATGAACTTAAGTGTAACTCCCAGCTCCATACCTGTCTACCTGCTGTGGTGTGTGTCCCTGAAAGGAGCACAGAAAGTCAGCCAACAAAGCAACTAACTTAACACCAAAGAACTTGACTCTCCCATCTAGTACAACAACATCTGACCCCGGGAATCCTGCATCCAGTTAATATAGCGTCGTGCATGTTAACTCACTGCTAGAGTTAGTAGAAATGGCCTTTCTATGAACACGCTCTGCTACAAAAACCTTTGAAATTTTGTCATAATACATGCTGTGTTAAATATTTTGAAACTATAACAAATGATGACAATCAAATAAAGTAACCTTTAGCAAGTAATTACTATGCACCAGGCACTGTTCTCAGTGCTCTCTGTGTATTAACTCATTTAATTTGAATGATAACTGCATGCAATAGATACTTCTACTCTCAATTTACAGATTAGGAACCTAAGGCGTAGAAAGATTAAGTAGCTTTTCCAAGGTCACACCACAGTAAGTGATAGAATGAGGACCTGACAAAAGACATTTGCCCTTAGAGCCTGCACCCTATTAAATATACTATATTCCTTTGCTATACATGAAACCTAACCAAAATAGCCCTATGAGGGTTTTATTATTTTGAAAATCAGTTTACTAGTAGAATCAATGTGAAATTGAATGAGTGAGGAAGGAACATATTTATTTATGGTGATCACTACTATATCATTAAGATTATCTCCAGGTATAGTTACTCAACCTAGGAAATACACTTAATACAAACATATCACAAGAGTCTGGACACTATAAGGTAAAAAAAAATCCAGTTTTTATGATGAGTTAGTTTAACACACTTAAGAGTTACCCTAAAACATAAACCTTAGTGCAACTAATCCTTTTCATGTGGTATATCTTATGTTTTCAGAATAAGTAAACTCCTTGCCATGACCCCACGTAGAATGATTCTGTCTAGAAAATACAAGTAGGGGCTAATATCTTTTTATAAAAAGTAATATGGTAATATGAAAATTTTTAAGTGGGTGTTTGTCTATCAACCAATATCATCTTTGAAATGTTAAATGTATCATTTAATTTTTTATTTAAACTTTTTCTTTTTTGAAAAAACATACTTTTTTTTAAACCTTACTTAGTAATACAAATATTGATAAAATGTCAATGTTAGCCAAATAATGTCTAGATTATTGTGGGTCTGATTAATGATGAAACTAACAAAAGAAGAAAAACCGTGTAATTCAACAAATTCAAACGTAAAAAGCTGTGAAATAAGATAGGAAAATATTAGTATACTTATAATTGCATAAGAGCTATAGATTAGCTTAACTGAATTCACACTTATAAATTTAACTGCTTCAATCTATGCACCTGATATTACTCTTCCCTTTGCCTTTACAAAACTTCCTGTTCATGCCCAGTATAAGGAGGGGGCAATATGGAAACTGACACTCCTACAAGTTTTCACAGTGGATCTGAGAATGTTTGCTAGAACACACTGGAGTTGCACACCGGCTGTCATGAGTACTGATACACTGTTCCTGTTGGCTTTAGAAATATGTGACAGTGTGTCTTCATAGAAACACACATAACTCATTAAAAAATTCCAAAATCTTAGCAAATAACATTTAAAAAATCTTACTTAATCATTTTGCCTTACTGAATAATGTACATAGTATCTTTCTTGGATCTTAACCTCTCTGGTCTGTGTCCAAAAACCTTTAGGTGATTGCCTAATCAGTCCCTGTGGATAGCTCCGCTGGAGTCGGGCGGAGATGCTCCAGGCTCAAGTTCTTGAAGGAATGTGAGGCCCTCTCTCATCCAATAGAATCTTTGGGTCACCTTACCCTATCCTTGAGTCTCTTGCATACATTTCCCAGAATGTGCTCCCACAGCCACTCTTCAAACAGGTTGAGGAACAGGGAATCCAAGAATGCAGGGCATTCCATTTTCAAACAATTCTACTTGTTAGAAAATTGTTCTTTTGAAGTCCTAAAGAAATGATGTTTCCATTGCTCTCCTCAAATATCTCTCTATGCAATTTTAAGTAAAGTAACTTTTAATTATCATTTTATTAAGATAGTTATCCCAACCACCATATCAGCTCCTACTGGAAAAACTGGGCCCATGAAAATAAATGAACTATTGAAAGGACCTTAGGAAATAGATGACTTTCAATAGAAATTTTAAACTATTATATGTCCTAAATAAATCAGCATGCTAGAGCTTAGAAACAGTTAAATCACTGAAACTCAATTCATATAACGGATAGGCCAAACTATTTGGTTAAAAAATATATGAGTAAGGGGCTGGCCCAGTGGTATAGAGGTGAAGTTCACATGGTAGACTTCAGCAGCCCAGGGGTGGCAGGTTTGGATCCCTGGTGCAGACCTACGCACTGCTTATCCACTCATGCTGTGGCAGCATCCTATGTATAAAATAGAAGATGGGCACAGGTGTTAGCTCAGGGCCAATCTTCCTCAGCAAAAAGAGGAGGATTGGCGACAGATATTAGCTCAGGACTAATCTTCCTCAAAAAAAAAAAAAAAGGGTAATAACTAAGAGATCTATATATCTTTCAGTGCCACACTGCAAAATAACAACACCTGCCATGTGAAATAAACAAGAACTAAGTATGTTCAGATAAAGAGAAACATATTACCACATTGCACTTGAGCAATAGTCCTTCATCAGTCTGCAAAGTTGTTCTTAATCCTCACCATAGTATAATTACCAACAGAGCATATTAATAGATATCACGTTTAGCAGAACACTTCATAACGTTGATGAGCAAGACCAGATCTAATACCTACACTATCCATTATTCTCGTTATTTATATAACATTGCTTTGAAGCAAAGACTTATTTGCAATGCAGCCAGTCTCATATACTCAGAAGCTGTGTCTCAGGACTATGAATCATATTCAGGTAGGAGCTGGTGGGCATGATTTCTCCAACTACTTTTCTCAAATTGTATACTTGCAAGATAATTTCCTAAATGTAGCCTATTAATCAATTTGTCTAGCTCTCAGTATACAGCTCTGAAGCAGTCTCCTACCTCATACTCTTCATCCTCAATATTTATATAATATTGCCATCTAGATTTACCCCTCTGAATTAAATTCCTTTTTGAAAAATCATGTTTTACTTTCCAAACTTTCTTATTCATCCACTAATATTTCATCTCACCAAAAAGTATTAAGCATTTCTGAAAAACAACCCTGCTAACGCTCCATTTTGATTGCATCACTTTCCTCCCTAAAATATTCTAATGGTTCTCTGGGAAGAGTAAAGCCTTTCGCTTTGGTTGAAAGACCCAACTGCCCTTCCTGATATTGTGAGTCTTTTGTTGACCCCTGCTGATCACCATGTGACACAAATAATTCACATACTTGCCACCTTTAAAATTCTGAAAAATCCACCCTTGCAAAAAACCTTCCCTAAAAGCACATGTTTTTGTCTTACACATCGATCCAGCACTATAGCAAATTGATTCGCCTAATTTCTAAAAATAGTATTAAAGTTTATGTCACTAGCCTTGTTTCTAATGTTTGCATGCCTGTGAACAATTTCTACACACTCCAGCAATGTATTGCAGATCATTATGAAGAACATACTTATTTGGTAGCCACTAAATTATAGAAGGTAATTAAAATTAGCATCTTTTATTCATTCTGAAAATAATAGATTTATTTTTATAAAATGTTTACCCTCACAGCCAAAGTAACCAGGGGTAGCTATCAATACTGTCAATAAATTTGCAAAAGAGGATCAGAGTACAGTTATGCCATTTGACCAATATAATATCTTCCATTAATGCTCTTCTAGATACTTACATGGTTAAAGCCAAAAATTAAGGACTATAGAGGCAAATGGGGTACACTGTGATTCCCCAGTGCTTATAATTAGATTTCTCCTTTTGCTTTCCTAGGCTCAATCCTAAGAGTCGATGACTACGCCGTATTATTATCATTATTATCAGTAATTGTTATTATACAGGAATGAATGACATAGACACAATCACAATTTTTAAACAATTATATGTCCCAAATATGTGGCAAAAAACTAATGAAAACATTTAATAACATAAGCTATGTGACACATATAGATTAACAACAAACCTACCCATCAAATCCCTGTAGTTCACATTCCTTCAGGAGTGACAGAGCATGCCCTTCATATTCTGTTACTATTAAAAAAACAAAAGCACAAAACAGTGAAAGTTTTAAACAAAAATCTATACTTTTTAACTTGGTTTGGCAAAATAATATGATAAACATATGGTCAGGTCATAAAAGAACATTTATTCTTGACTATTTATATTTTAATCATGGGAAAGAGAATTAAGTGTTACTTGCCTGATGTGTTTTATGGCTTTATGTAAAAGAGGGTCATATATTTGTTCCAACTACATAAGTCATTTGGGGATATCCCACACACAGCAGTTAGATCATTTATCTTGGTGCCTGTCTGTTTAGTTTCCCCTAAATAAGACACATTTCCTTTAAATCAGAAGCCCAAGAGCAGCAGTATTTTGAAAATAAGGCATATTAGCTGGCATCAAACAGTCAATGTTAAATTGCTTTGGCAACCTTACATGAATAAATTAGTTGAAAGGTTAGTGTAAGATTTACATACTAGAAGAATGTGTATCTGGAACTGCTAGACTAAAAAGAGGAGGAGTTGGATGTGAAAATATGAAGCAAAGCCAACACCAATGATAACAGACCCAAAGCTGAGAAGGAGGGTGGCACGGGCCCACAAGAGCCAGATCCTCCGAGGAAATGAATCTGTCACTCCCTATCGCTGTCTCCGCAGTCATGATGCCCTATGCAGTATTGTAAATGCCAGTGAAGACGGGATAAACTGGCACACTGCAGATGGCACCAAGCATCCCAACCACATTTAGCATTTTCTAGGGCAGCTCTGCCAGAAGAGACAGCCCAGCTGTATCCACCCATCAAAGATTTCTGCTGACTGACATGACATTGCAGATGGATTTTTTGTGTAAGAATGTGCATCATTATATGCAAGATTACATTAATCTTTCATGCCTGTCTGTCCCTGGTGCCAGCATGGTTCCAGTTTTTTCTACAATGTTTTTAGATATTGTTGGAAATTATTAGTCTTGGTGACTAAAAGAATCATTCTGTATCCAGCAGCATTACACTGTAATCCTCCATAGTTTATTCAAATGCCGTTAATATTCACACGAATAAAACCTCTCTATTAAACTCTAATCAGAAGAAAGCTACAAGAAAACTAAATATAAAATATTAATATTAATAAACTTGGAAGGTTAAGTTATCATAAATGACTGTGTGCTGATCATTCATTTATAACCTCAGCAAGTAGTTGCAACCTTAAAAAGCAAAATAATAAAATTTCTTACATATATACATTAAAAATAATTAAGGCTATTATGAAGAAATATTTATGCTGAGAATCAGTTTATCAAGTGTGCTTTTATACCAAAGCTTACTTTGGTAAAGCTTATAAATCCAACAAAAAATTAGTCTTAAAATTATGTTATGGCTGAATGCTATTTTTATTTAGGAAAATTTTGAAATAGTTCATTTTTTCCTTTGATCTTGCAGGTGGAAACCATCTAAACACTGATGCAAATTATCCTAGAACAATAAGTTTTTAAGTGACACTGTAAAAGTTAAATAAAATGACAGATCTGGAACAAAGAGTCAGAAAAGATGAAAGAAACCTGACCATAATATAGTAGGACAATGAACAAAACGAATAAAGTTCTTGGCTTCAGAAAGATTATATTCTGGAGACAGACAACATACACTAATTTTTAAAAATGAATGTACACTATAAAGTAATAATAAGTGATTATAAAGAAAAATAATGTAGGGGAAAAGGAAAGAAAGTAATCTGGACTACTAGTTAGATATAGAAGAAATCAAAATATTTAGACAGGATATTCCAGGGATCTGGATTCAGAAAGAGCCAGATTCAAATCAACTTTGGAGCTTATTACTCCAAATCAACATGAAGAGTGAACTGCTAGGCAAACGCAGTTTCGAAAGAAAGTTACTAGCCTTTTCTCTCATGTACCTTCCTTTTCCAATGACATTGACACCCTATGTCCCTTCCATATAGGAAATTGGGAGTTTCTATTATTTACAAGACTTTGGACACATAGTTCTTATTGCTGGGACCCTCCCACCCACCCCAACCTTCCATTTAAATATTACTTTCTCAGGAAGACAAGACTGCACGAGGGTAAAGTCTTGAGGTTGGTATTGAATGCTGAGGAGGAAACAGGCTTAAGTAAAGCCGGAAGAGATTTGTATCGGACATAAGGAAACATTTGTTGGTCTGGTGATAAAATTCTATAACGAGATAAGATACTGAGTTGTCATTTTCTTTCCTGTCCTATAGGTTCTTCAGACTTAGTAAGCTCAAAATAGAATCCGTTATTTCCAGCTTCAACTCTGTTGCCTCTCAATTACGTTGTTCTTTTTGTGTTTCATCATCCACTCCCCCCTGCCTGAGACAAGAAAATACCTTCTTCCTACAGCATCCCTCTCCTTCACTCTCCACAGCTACTGCATGGCTAAAGACAGCTGTTTCTGTCTTTTAATTGTGCTGCAGCATCCCAGCCGTCCTCAAGCCAATGCCCTAAATCTTGTCACCAACACCTTGAATGTGTATACGATGACAGCCTCTTCTCCAGTCCCCCTCCAACCTGTATCCCACTCGAGGCAGAATGACTTTTCTCAAGCACATATTTGATCACGTCGCTTCCCTACAAAAAGTCCATTGATGACCATTCATTGTCCCCAGGGATAAAGTTCCAACTCCCTAATTGACATATTAGTATTAGAAATGGGACTGGCCATATTCATCCACAATTACTTAAGGGATAATAAAATGAATCTTTCACCCAGAATTCTCTCTCTCTCTAGCTGGATATGATGCATGAACATTTACTATCCAGATTTTTATTAAAATTCAGGTAAAATTGGAAGGAAATAATGCCTCAGCATACTAGCATCTTTGTGACTCAGTTTTATCAAATTGTCTAGCTTTCTGTTGGGTAAGATCAGAAATAACAAGAGGCATTTCCAAGGAAGGAAGGGCTTCAAGTAGAGACATAAAGAGCCAAAGATAAATGATTCAAAGAGGAGATTTAATAAAAGCATCAAAAGTTAGACATGATTCTAGAAGGAGAAAAAAGAAGAAAGTGACAACAAACCCCACTTTTTTGACACTTCTGCCCAGGGCCAGACAGGAGGTAAAATTAGCTGGTGACAAGGCACTCCCATGTGCTCTGAGCTAGCAGAGATCAAGGCTGCATTCAGAGAAGTGTCTCTGACCATGCTAATGATAACGAGCATGATAAGGTCTAGCAGTTTTGTTAATACAAAAATTGACTGAAAGGGATGGAATTGCCTATCATGAATAAGAGAGATCGAGGGCAGACATGATATCTATTTTCAGATATCTTAATGACTCTTGTATGCAAGATGGGACACATTTATTTCGTTGATTTTGTATTACTACAAAAGATAGCATCAACTCTAAAAATTACAAGGAGGTAAACTTCAGCTCAGAAGTTCTCCATGCAGCTGTCACCTCGCACAAAGGCATTTGGCCAAAGGGGCAGGCAGGTTTCAATCCAGCCTGTACTCCTGTTCAACATGCTAGGTGACCTTGGGCTGAATCAGTCCAGAAGGAAGGGCACCTTTTTGTAAGTCAGCACAAAGGAGGGGCCTTTGTCTAATAGGCATAAGGGCACAGCGACCCTGAACTCAAGATAAGAATGTCTATCAACATTGCCCAGTAAAGGCACACACTGAGTCCCACACGGTGCCCACGCCAAGGCTGAGTGGTCATCCATGAGGAGTGCCACACACCTGCACTCCACCATATGGGGCAAATTGACCTAGATGGCCTCTAAAGTTCTCTCCAGTTTGATTTCTCTCCTGCCTTGACTTTCACTTTATTGTCTTATGAATTATCCTATGAATCTACGATCTCTCAAAATTCTTCTCACACCTTTAAATAGTGTAATTCCTAAAAGTCCACTCTGTTTGAGGACGAAGAGAAAGAAATGGTGTCATATGCCAGCATGGGCTTACCATTCATGATCTTTGATTCGTACACCAACAAGTCATTACGGAAAAATAACTCAGTTCTTTCTAGGTTCTCCTAGAAGTTTTTCTGATCCCATTACTACATCAGATACTGCATTGGAGGTGGTAGCAGAGGGGGGATGTAACTTTAACTCGACTATTTCAAACGATGCTGATCTATCTTCAGAAGTAGTTAGGGTTTCAGCACTAATCAAAATGAAAGAATATATTTTTATTAATGTGGTGAGATTCTTTTTTTTAACTGGAAGTTTGTACCTCATCCATTTTGCCCACCCTCACCCCCGACCTCTGGCAACCACCAATCTGTTCTCTGTTTCTATGTTTTGGTTTTTTTCTTCTTTGGGTTTTTTTTAGATTCCCCATATAAGTGAGATCATATGGTATTTATCTTTCTCTATTGACTTATTTCTAGCACAATGCCCTCAAGGTCCATCTATGTTGTCACAAATGACAAGATTTCCTTCTTTTATATGGCTGAATAATATTCCAGGGTGTGTATGTGTATATGTGTATGCATGTGTGTGTGTGCCACATCCTTTTTATCCATTCGGCCATCCATAGATACCCAGGTTTCTTACACGTCTTGGCTGTTGTAAATAGTGCTGCAATGAACATGGGGTGCAGAGATCTCTTCAAGTCACTGTTTTTGTTTCCTTCAGATAAATGCCCAAAAGTGAAATTGGATCATATGGCAGTTCTAGTTTTAATTTTCTGAGGAACATCCACACTGTTTTCCACAGTAGCTGCACCAATTTGCATTCCCACCAACAGTGCACAAGGGTTCCCTTTTCTCCATATCCTCACCAGTACTTGATATTTCTCATCTTTTTGATAGTAGCCATTCTGGTTACTCAGAATGGCTCATGGTGGTTTTGATTTGCATTTCCCTGGTGATTAGTGATTTGAGCACCTTTTCATGTACCTGTTGACCACCCATATGTCTTCTTTGGGGAATTATCTATTCAGATTCTCTGCCTATTTTTTAATCAGACTGTTGATTTGTTTGCCATTTTTAAATGAAATTTATAGGAAAAACTACTTTATAATATATATATATAGCTACAATTTTTAAAATCATGCCTCATTTATATAGCACTCTCTTCTAATGAATTCATCATCATATAGGATTTATTATGTAATTCATACTCCATTTGGATTCAGCAATGCACACAAAATACATTAAAACAATGGTCATCCTGGACATGCAGAAAATATGTATGCTTTCTTCCTTATTCTTTCATATAAGATACTTTTCTTTCAAAATGTAAATTGAATCTTAACATTTCACAATTTATGAAAATGAAATGCACAGCAGCAGTATGACCATTTTCTATAGCACTTTATGATATACAAGCTAGTTTCAAATATATTACCTTTTTCAAACTTCGAAACTATACTGTGAGATAGGCAGTAAGATTCTAAAACTTTTCAAGTATCCACACATTTATTCAGTCCTTCACACAAAATAGGAAATATTTTTTATCTGAATACTTAGCCAATATACATACTAAAATGGTTTTATAAGCAAAAGATGCAATTTTATAATTTTGCCTGTAGGAGGAGTGTTAGGCACCTAATAATTAGCCATTCTGCACAAATACATAAGTAAATTCTAAATTTGCTTTATGTAATATTCTAATTTTATGTTAAACTAAATATAACAACATTTACAGATTTAGAAAAAAGGTCCTAGAACATAATATTTTTCTCTCCAATACAAGTGTTTTAAGAAAGAAAGCACATTCCTATCATTTACTCTACCTTAGGTGAGGCCTCCTCTACCGGTTTCCTTTCCTCCAATCTCTCTCTCTTCCTAATCGCTATTCTACTGGCAGAATCATCTTTGCTAAACCAGATTACAGCACTATGATAAAAACTTTACACTAACTTGGGATCAGTGCATGAGCAAACTCCTGAGTGGAGCATAAAGATCCCTCCATAATCTGGACTCAAATTTCCTCTATAGTACATTGTTGGGAACCTTCCCAGAGCCCTTTTGCCCTTTTTTCTCACTAATAGAACCCAAATTCAGTTCTGATATCCTCAGCCTCTAGGAAGGTTGAGGGGTCCTACCCTCAGCCCATGGGAAGGGTCTTGATAGTTAAGAGAGTGATTGCTCCAGGTTGGGCATACATACTATGACAGTCAAACTGAAAGGAAGAAATGTTAATCCTTGTTCAGGATTAGAGCATGTTGGGTCTCTCTCTCACCTACACACACTTCTCCCCACCACAGTAGATGGGAATAAAGAAGGATCCAATCCACTGGCAACCATTTTACGATGATGGAAAGGACCAGATTTAATATGAAGTCAAAACTGAGGGAACTAGAGCAGCTATGAAAGAACTCTCAAGATGATATGGGTACAACACACACATACACACCCCCCCTACACTTGTTTGTGTTCACTAGCTTGTCTTCCTTCCCTCACTTTTCTTCTGATAATGCACAGAAAACCATTTTCTTGCCTTCTCTGACTCTCCAAAACTGTCCAGTTCAAGTTTCTAGTTCAAATAATTATCTTGAGTCTTCTGATCAAAATTAATGTCACTCTCTGAGACACCATAGTTCTTTTATGCCTATCCAAATTATATTTATTTTAAATATCTACAGTCATGCATCACATAACAATGTTTCAGTCAACAACAGATGACTTATACAATGGTGTTGTTTTAAGATTAGTCCCACACACCATAGGTGTGTAGTAGGCTCCACCATCTAGGTTTGTGTAAGTACACTCTATCATGTCCACACAAGGATGAAATGACCTAACAAGGCATTTTTCAGAACGTATCCCCATTGGTAAGTGACCTATGACTGTACTTGAATCCCTAATAAATTAAAGGTCACTCGAGAGCAGGTGGTACAGCTTATTCATCTTGTATTATGCATATTGCTTAACATAAGGCATTCAACAAAAGTTTCTTGAACTGAAGGGCATATAGTAACATCCATGTGAAACTGTTCTGGATATTAAATCAATGAAACAAAATAATGTTACTGAGTTTGCCAATAAGTTTATTCAATTTTGGTTATCCTAATACAAATTTCAAACTGTTCCTTCTGCCAATCTTGGAAAATCTCCAGTGAAAAGGAATGATAGCTCTGAATTGTTTCTTTGTGTTATAAATCACCTTTAAGTAAGCCAAAAATCCCAAAGATGAAAGGTTAACTCCTTCACAACAATTTTATTTTAATTCAGAAATTCCTCTTGAGTTTTTCGTGGTAGTTTCTCTTGAACTTCCATTGTAGTAGATATCTTTTGGGGTGGCTGACCTTCCCACAAAGATTGCCTTTAAAAAATTTATTTTAAGAACTTCCTTCTACCCCAGTCCATCAAGTAACGAGATGAGGGCTTCAATGACCTTATTTACATAGTGACACCCATCTCCCTTGGTTATAGCTGAGCAAAGCCAGGTCACTGAATCCTTTCCCCAGAAATTTACAATCAGGACTAAGAGATGCCAAGTGCACTCTGGCCTTGTCTCCTGAGTAGACTAATATGAATACTCTTCATCAATTAAAATTGACTACAAATTTACACTGTGTGTTAGTGAAGCTACGTAGAAATAAGACCAGAAAAACTGAGGGCATGATTCTCCATAGCTTCAACTTTCCTTCTCAGTCCACCCCTGTGGGAAAAATTAGTCTCAAGGAAACAAAGAAATTTGGTCACCAAACTCAAAAGTTAAAAAGGATTTTACTGATCTTTGTATGAAATTTAGCTTTAGCAAATTTGTATTTTTGTCGGCACAAACATAAACACCTTTCTTATTTTAGACAATGAAGTTAAGCTTCTGGCTTCTCTAAATTCATCTAAAACCAGGAGGTAAGTGCTTAGTTTTGACCTAACCAGCAGGGGTCAGAGTCAGAACAAAAACCACCTAATGAAGGATTCCATGGAAAGACATCAAACATTTAAGGGAGCAAAAAGCAATTGCTTGCCAAACTGCAGAAATAATGTGTAAATAGCAAACATCTCAATGAAGACGTCAAAAAATGTGCAGCTACCTTTAAAATGATGCCTAATAATTTTTAAAGTCTGAAAAAATGGTCTAAAGAGAAAAATATTGATACTCTAACAAAAACTACACAATAAAAAAAGAAAACAATAATTAAATTATAATCCTGTAGTTGGCTGCAGCGGGTTACAGAACTATAAAAAAGCTTTAGATATTACAGGCATCTTCTTAAATTTAGATTAAGAACAAATTCAGGTCATTTTACTTCCTTAAGTATGATTTTTTTTTTTTAAGTGGCAAAATAATATTCTGCAAATGACTTACTTGTCACATCAGTCTTTATTCCTGCAATCTTCAACAGTGGTTCAACCTTCTTGTAATAGACCTGAGTAGCTTCTTTTTTGTGGCTTTGGGGGTTAAGGAGTATTTTTAACGACTTTGGTCTATTTGAAAAACCTAAGAGGAAAACATAAAGACAAAGTTATAAAGTCTCTATCAGTAGTTTTTCTTTCCCTTTAAAACCATACGCCAAGTCCAGTTAGAATGCTATACACTCACTTAAATAGCATTTTCTATTTTTATTTGAAATTACAAGAATTTTCCTGAATACACCATTATTTTAAAATATTTACATTTTCCTCTCAGCTAGAAAGGTACATCCTTCTTAAAATAAATAATAAGTTATAACAAAACATTTTATTTATGAACGAAAATGTGAATGAAAGCAACTTCATGAGTATTAGGCAAGATTTATATATATTTACCAAATCATAGATAATATATCCAATATTCCTTTAGCATTTGTTTGTGGGGAAAAAAGCAGTGAACTGTGACAAATAGAAAGGTCCATTTTCTCTCCTTAGATAAATGTGCTCATTATTAGAATTGGGCACTCCACTGACCCCAGGGCTACCCAGGCCTGACCTGTGGATGAGCCCACAGTGGAGACGTGTAAGCGGGGCCGGGTCAGGGCCAGCACCCAGAGCAATGCATGCTGGGGCCTCAACAGAGGGTTTAGGTTGGGCCAGGGGAAAAAGGACTCTTCCCCTGGGAATTGGAAAGCAACGCCTCTCAGCCAGAATTTGATGATGGTGCTGCCTCACAGTTGGGGCTGAGATTTGATACTACAATTTTCTGGGCTTGCAAGATGCTTATCACTTAGAACCCAGTTGGAGCAGGTGCAAAGCAAATTTTCTGTTGTTAGGAAGGGGCAGGAGGGACAGAGGAGCCAAAAGAAAGCTGACGACGGTTTCTTTCATGGAAAGCTGCTCTCACAGGGCCCCATTTCAAGGTTAAAAAGGCAGCTACTAACATCCGTTTTTAATAAAACTGTTACTAAAGCCAAATGAAAAATGCCCATTACACCAAAGTTACTATTTTGTGCCTCAAATAGAGACAATATTTCACTTCTCATCACATTTGATATAATAAAATCTTTCAACAGCACATTCCGGTTTGAATTCAGAGTGAGTATTGGATGAGAGAGAGAGAAACTCTTTATATTCTTGGTAATCGCCCCTGGGCTCCCTATTTTGGTAAGGGGCCTCTGTCAGTGTCCTAATCACCCAGTCTTGAAACCCCAAAACCGTGCTCATTTCCTTCCTTTTTTCCAATGCCTACACTCAAATGACTGCCCAGATTCATGAGATGATAACTATTTGCTTCCATTGCTTCTGCCTTTCCTGGCTGTCGCCCTCAGGCTTAGTGTTCTTGGGGGCCACTGCGTGGGCACCTACCCTTCCACCGCATCCTTGGGCATCACAGCTCTGATGAGCCCCACAGTGTTCAAAAGCTGCCAAAGCTCATCGCTGCCTGCAGAGCAAGCCCGAGCCTCTTAAAATGATATTCAGAGCCCTCCCCCAAACAACTCCAACCTACCTTTCTCCTTCAACCTTTCTTCTTCCTCTCTCTCACATACTCAAGAAACATTTATTGAGCATTTGTGCTGAGCACTGGGAAGAGGGGCAAAGCAATTAAGATGCAGTTCATGCTTTAAAGGAGGAAGACGTCTCCACAAATAGACACAGCACCAGACAGAGTGACTTGTTAAAAGAGAGGCGCAAGGCACCATGGGAGTGTACAGAAGAGGGTGGTTAATTCTCATTAGGGGTCTGGAAAAGCCTTCCTGGAGAAGGGAGTATTGGAGCGGGGCTTGTGGTTCATGCTGTTTTCAACTACTTAGAATTCCCTCCCCCTCACCCCTCATCCTACCCCTTAGCAAAACAGCAAGGGCGGGGCAAGGGAAGAAATTCAAAGCCGTGAGACCAGCATGGGCAAAAGCACAAGCTGAGCAAGTGCAGAGGTTTCTGCCTCATGCTCCTTGGACCCACTGTATTAATTGCCAAATGCCAGGAGTGCCAGGCCTTCCTTTGTTCAGATGGTTTTCCCTTTCCACTCCACCCTATCACTACTTCTGTGAAAACTCTACCATTTTTTTCAAAGCTCACTTTAAATACCACTGTCTCACTGAAGCTTTTCACAATCACTGACAGAATTCACCTCTCTGGCTTCTCGCTGCCACTTTCCTCTATGTGCTTCTATTAACTATTTTTTATATCATTTATACATAAAAATTCTGATAAAAGACCCAATATCTTGGGACTCCCACTGACCAAACATGGGACGATACCAAATGGACTCAAGATAGTAATATATCATACTAAGGGGGAGAAGGGAAAACTCTGTCTTATAGCAGAATGATAATTCATAAATACGCAAGAAATTACAGAGTTAGAAAAATTACTATTTTCAACCATCGTTATAATAATGGATTCAGGCAAGAATCAGCAATAGATGCTAAAACTATCAGTGACAGTCAGTTGGGAAACAAAATATTTACTTATTCTTAAACTCTGTCCCTCATTATCGCTCTCATTACAAAGGGTAAAAGATACATTTACAGTAGGAAAGTCCAGCAGACACCATCTTAGGCAAGTGATCAAAGTTAACAATGCCCTGAATGGTACGAATGGACACATAGGCCTCGTGATGTGTGTTACACAGCACAGAGAAGGGCACATCACATCCACGGCATTCCTGGCCAAACTACGTAATGTGGATCTAACACAAAATGCTCAGACAAACCTGAGTTGAGGGGCATTCTCAAAATAACTACCTTAAACTCAAAAATGTCAAGGCCATGAAAGACAAAGAAAAGCTGAGCTACTGTTCCAGACTAAAGAGATGACAACTAAAGGCAGTGTGTGATTCTGGATCAGGTTCAAAAAAAAGAACTGTCGTAAAGGACAGTATTATTGCCCTTTAACCAGGAAGGACTAAGCAGATAAATCTAGGGCTCACTTTTATTAAAACATGACAAGGACAAGAAACTTGTTCTCAACCCCAGAGCCCAAGAGTCAGACTAAATATCCAAATTAAGTTTACCTTTCCTGGTAAATTTGCTGGAACACCCTGCTACATTTCTCAAGCAGGGGGAGACCCGGTAAGGAAGGTGTCTAGGCACCAAATGGCTCCCCCAAATGTTATCATAAAAACCAACTTTTATTTCCCCCTCTTCCTACATCATGGCCATGGGGGAACAGCAGAAGTTTGTGGAAATGGGAAACAGTCATTTGGGGCGTGTGAGGGTGAGCACATCGTAGTTAAAGTCTCGTCGGCTTTAAAAACATATGTGTAAAAGGACATATGACATGTCTTTGAGACACAATCCTCTTAATAAGGCAGGAAAGAGGCTAAAATTATTTTTTAAAGATTTTCTAAAAAGCTTTAAGCAAAATAACTGAGTCTTAAGAATAAAATTAACAACAATAGTAATGAAAACTAAATTAATCAGAAAGTTCCATTTCATAGACATTCTGGTACTATAAATTGAGGTCTTTTTAAACACAAGTCAATAAGGCCAACTTTTCACCAGAACATGTATTCATTTTCCCATTTCTCTTTTCTTTTTGGGTACACTTAATATGATAATTATGAAGCTAGAGTCGAAGTATATACAAATTAGGTAGTAATTTGATACAAATTCATAAATCAGAATGGGGATTTCTATCGAATAAAGTAGAACTTTTTAAAAACGTTTTTCATTAGGTGGAATAAAGAGATAGAATATTTGAAAAATCTCCAACCTTCTTTTCTACCATGCTCCCTCAAGCCTCCGTCTACTCCATTCAGTTCCTTTAACTCACCACACTCCCTCTACCACCGGACCCTTGCACTTGCTCTCCCCTCTCTCTGCCCATGCACACATTCCACAGCCACTTGGCCCAATTAACCTCTACTCTGTGTTTTGATCTCACCTTATTCATCACTTCCTTGGAGAAGACTGCCATGGCCTCCTTGGCTATGTGACTTTAGCTAGGTCATTTACCCCTTACGAGTTGTCCTTACAAGTGCATTCACTTGCCAGTCTTGATCCTTACACTGTTGTAATTTTACATTTATTTATTTGTTCTCCCCTATCGGACTGGAAACCCTCTGGAATTCTTCTCCGTGTTCTTTCTCTTTTAGTGCAGGGCATGTAATAGATGATCAAATATTTGATGAATGAATAAAAGGGTGATGTTAGCCTCAGGCCGTCTAGATAACAATGGCATCCATTCATTTATTCACAAATTATTGCATGCCTAGTATTTGACAGGCAGGCTTCTAGAAGCTGAGCTCTGTCAGTAAACAAGAAAGCCTCTGTCCTCATGAAGCTTCCACTCTAATTTTGGGAGATAGAAATAAACAAGAGAATTCAGAGTATGTCAAGTGGCAATAAAATCTAAGGATAAAAATGAAGCTCAGAGGGAGGACAAAGGTACAAGAAATGACTTGCTGGCCAGGGAGGGTCAGGTCACCCAGAGCCTTGTAGGCATTTACAAGGACTTTGGCTTTTTCTCTGAGAGAGAGGAGAAGCATGGAGAATTCTGAGCAGTGCAGCATCATAATCTTGGGTATTAAAAGGATCATTCTAGCTGCTGTGTGGAAAGTGGATACAGTAAGGGCAAGGACTGACAAAGTAAGAATAGTCACGATATTCCAGGTGGAAAACGATTGCTCTTGGACTGGAAAGGTTGAAGTGGAGGCTGTAAGAAAAGTTAGATTCTAGATACATTTTGAAGGGAGCGCTGACAGAATTTGTATGCTTTTTGGATATGGTATGTGAAAGAGAACAGTCAAAGATTAGTCTAATGTGTGGCTGGATAAGAGGAAAATGAGGACATAAGATGGGTAAGGACTAGTGAAAAAGTGGTAGAATCAGTAAGTTGTGGTCTCAGTGGGGCTAAAGGATTTTGGAGTTGGGGGAGTAGATCAGGCAAGCTAGAAAGACAGACGGCAGTAGCCACAGGGAGGGTAGGATGCTTGAAATTGAGACTGAATTATTGCTTATCACAATAACAAGATCTGAGGAACTTCCATATTCATCAGAATCACCAGAAGGGCTTCTTAAAACACAGATTTCTGGGTCCCAGCTCCAGAGTTTTGGACTCAGTAGTCTGGGGTGGGTCTCAGAATTCATATTTAAGTTCCCAGGTAATGCTGATGATGTTAGTCCAGGGACCATACTTTGAGAACCACTGCTCCAGAAATATGATTACAGGAGGAGGTAGGTGAATTGAAGCACAGGTCACGATCTTTGAAGGACAAGAGGCCGAAAACTAAGAGAAATCTACAAAACACACAGAATTATGACATCAGTAGTGTTGGAGGGAGTAGCAGTGAGATAGGAGCAAAAGTCTTCAAGAACTGGGAGAAGGATGCAGTAGTCTGTACAGAGCTACAAAAGTAGTGCCAGCTAGTGGTGTCTGATGAATTGAGCTTCAATGCTGCAGATTTTTACGCTGAGAAAATAGTCCCAAAATAGCAGTAAGATGCAAGGAAGACATGAAGACATCAACAACACCTCCAGGACCAGTTGTATGAAATGTACAGCAGAAAGAACAGCCACCTACTTGAGATGGCAGCAGAGGAAGCCATAAGCTCCTAGAAGAGCTATGTCTCTCTATTTAAGCAAGAAGGTGAGGGGAATATTTGGAAAAGTGGTTAAAAATATAGGAGATTTTGCTAATGATGGACCATTCGTTCCACAGGGCAGAATTAAATGGTGTCTGGGGTTAAGGAAAGTGGAGAATGGGGTCAGGTTAGGGGGTACAGAGAGAGAGCCTTAGAGGGATGGACGTCCAGGTGTTGAAGGGCCCTAGGCAGTGATATGGTGGGAAAGAGATAAGAATTGTTTGCAGCAGTTGGGGTTAGAGATTAGGAGGGTGGGGAGTGGAGTCTTACCCCAAGCATATGGAGCTCTATGAATTTTGTCTTTCCTCCAGCCAATGTCAAAGCTGGGGAAGGAGCAAAACTGCCTGGAGCTAGAGTTGCTCCAAAGCCCCTTTCCTTCTCAGTCAGTGTTGGAATCTGAACCCAGGTCTGTCTGAGGCACTAGGATATTCTCTTCACCAAGTGTTCTCAGTGCAAATGTTCTATATTTGAGAACAACATGCCCAGTTGTTTTTGTACAGATTAAAATATACACATGGTATGGGACTGAAAATCTCCTTATTCAACTCATTCCCTGATATCCAGTTCCCCTCCTGGGGGACAACCACCGGTATCACTTTGAGAATCTATTCTATACATGTAAGTCACGTGCTACATAACAACATTTCAGTCAATGACAGACCACATATAAAACAGTGGTCCCATGAGATTAGTACCATACAGCCTAAATGTGTAGTCCGCTATATTATCTGGGTTTGTGTAGGTATACTCTGTGATGTTCACACAAGGACAAAACCGCCTACTGATGCATTTCTCAGAACTTATCCCAGTTGTGAAGTGATGCATATCTACAGACGTTGTGGCTTTTTACATAGATGGCAGCATCCCTACCTGCTATTCTGTATCTTGCTTTCCCTTTTACAATACTTTGGAGATGATTCCATATCACTACATAGAGTGCCATCTCACTTTATTTAAAGCTGCCTAGTTTTCTTTGTATGGACGAAACTCAGTTTAACCAGTCCCCTGGGGATGGATATTTAGATTGTTTCCAATCTTCCTTTACTGCAAATAATGCTGCAACGAATGTCATTTGGCATCTATTTGCATAAAACCGCAGGACAAACTTCTAGAAGTAGAATCATTGGATCAAAGAATATGCACACTTGAGAGTTGATATTGCCAAATTACTTGCCACAGAAACAGTTTCGTGTTGTGACCAAAAAAATGGACGCTAAAGTAAAAGTAATTGGCCTTAAGTCTTGGCTCTTCCATTTACCAACTGTGACTTTGAGTTACTGTGTAATGTCTCTGTTCTTCAATTTCCTTATCTGTAATATGAGGACAATAAGAGTACTTCTCACAAAGGGTAACTATGATGATTAAATAAATAAAATGCTTAGAAAAACGCATGGCACCTAGTAAGTTTTCAATTAGTTTACCTATTATTATTTCTACCAATTTACACTCCACCAGGAACTTAGAGTGTTTGTTTTCTTACACCCTTATAAATCCAGGATGTTTTCAAACTTTCTGATCTTTGACAATCTGAGAGGTGAAAAATTGCATCTCACTCTAATTTCAACTTACATTTCTCTTATTATGAGAGAGCCTGGGAAACTTTGCAAACGTTTACGAGCTACTTCTATTTTTCCATGAACTGTCAGTTTATATCCTTAGCCAACTCTTTCTTTGTATTGTCTTTGTCACATTAATTTCGGCAGTGCTTCATACAGTAAGAAAATCAACCTTTTGTTTGTTAGATGAGTTACAAATACTTTTCCCAGTGTGTCATTTAGTGCCTTTAATTTTATTTATGCTGCTTTCTTTACGCTGAAAGTTTTAATTTTTATGTACCTATAGTTGAATTTATCTGTCATTTCTCTTATGGCTTACAGGTTTTGTGTCGTTTTGGGCAAAAAAACCCCCTGGATTTTTCTTCTAACAATTTTGCAATTTCAATTTTGTATTTTACTTAATCCTGACTGAAATTTATTTTGATAGAAGGTTTAAAATTGGGATTTGACTTTACTTTTTTCCAAATGGCTATTACCTGTACCAACATCACTCACTGGGTAATCTATCTTTCACAGATTTTAAATGCTACCTTTAGATTTATGAAATTTCTTGATGTGTCTGATCTCTTCTGAATTATCTAGTCTGTGTTCTACTGATCCATTCATATGTTGGGACCATAATGTTTTACATATTGTAGTTTTATAATATGACTTAATAGCTGATAGGGTTGCTCTCTCCTTATTACTTTTAAGAATTTTCATGTCTATTTTTGCTTACTTTTACACATGATCTTTAAACTCAGTTTGTCTTGTACAAAAAAATTCTCCTGGTATTTTCTTGGATTTACATTGAATATAAATTATCTTAAAGACAATAATACTTTTATGAGAGTCAGTCTTTCTGGGTAGAAACATGGTATAATCTTCCATATTAATTCTCCTGTGTCCCACAGTACCATGTTAGACATTTTTCAGATAAGTTCTGAACAATTGTCTTTTTCATCTTTTCTGTTGCTGCTGTCAATATGTTCCTACTTCCTTCTCCTCATTGACTCTTGACAGCATATATCAAAATTACTATTTTCTACATGTATCACTTTCTTTAATTTCTCATTGTTCCTCATAGATCTTCCCTCTCTTCTCTTGGATTTTCCAGGATAATAATTACTTCACCTGCCAATAATGGTAATTTTACTTTCCCCCTTCCAATTGTCATATAAATTCATTTTCCCCCCTAGTCTACTTACATTGGTTGGTTCTACCAGAAGAATGTGTCTAACAGTGCTGATAAAGGATAATCTTGTCAGTTCTAGAATTTAATGGAAATATCTCAAATGTTTCTCCATGTAGGCTTTAAAATGAAATATATATTTATCATGTTGATAACAGATCCATCTGTTCTTGTTTTATTAAGAGTTGTTTGACATTCATAAGTAAGACTCATTATAGTTTTCCTTTTTTGGACTCTCATTGTCAGATGTTGGTATTAAATTCACACAAGCTCTACAAATAAAATCTGGGAGTTTCCATTCGTTTTCTATGCTCTAGAATAGTTTAAATAGTATTGAAATTTCCCACCATCCCTTAAAGGTACGGTAGATATCCCTGTGAAAATATCCGAGTCAGTGCTTTTTTTAGGAGTACCAAAAAAATTTGTTTCTTTGGTGGTAATTGGTCTATTTAGATTTTCTATGTCTTCTGGAGTCAGTTTGGCCATTTTTATTCTCCTAGGCAATGTACTCATTCACTTCATCCTACTCCTAGGAGGTGGCCCATATTGCCTGCTGGGTCCTAGACACCATCCTCCTACTGAGTAGCAATAGCAACACTATTTCCCCCGATAATCAGAATTGATCACCTTTGCCAGCATAGCAACTTTATTATTTTTTTTTCTTTTGTTGGTTCAGTCATATGGTTCAATATTATGGCCAGATAATTCTCAATGTCCAATTCAATTGAACCATTTTCATGTTCCTGTGTAAAAGTATTCTTCTCCCATATTAAAAGCTGTAGGTCAGCAGAGTTCAAAATTGTAGAGGCAGGAAGCAAAAATATTATGAGTGGATTACTGGAGGTGAGAGTAAGAGTTTACACTTCTACCTTCACTCCTTAGTTCATAGACCCATGTATTCTGTCTATAGAACTAAAAATACTTTAATATCATAAGATTTTATCTCCCAGGTGGCATACGACATAATAAATAGGAAACATGGTAAGACCAGTGAATCTCATAGTTATCGGCCAACTGCCTCACTTCTTTTGATGTAAATGAGTCCTTTGATCAAAAGCAATATTGTATAGGATGCAAATTCACTGAAGGCAGCATTTAGTAGGGCCACAGATGGTAGTGTTGGTAGAAACACGGTGGATGGGAAATGCAAATCCATGCCTAAAGTAAACATTCAAAGCAATGAGGGCAAACCACTGACTTCCCCAATGGAGGGGATCCAATGTAATGAACCTGCCACCAAATGGTTGACTGGCTGCTCTGAGATGTGGGGCTATATCCAGGGCTCAAGGCTGATCTGTCTGCAGGTAGAGTACTCAGCAATGGTGGAAGTTAAGTTAGCCTTGGTAAGCAGAAGTGCTTGCTGTTAAACCCATATATTTTTCCCATCCCTGCTTAAAGGCCACTTTGTTTATGTGTTCTCTGTGCAAGCCCTGGGGTTGTTCTGAAAAGATGCTGATAGCCATCTGTAGAATGGGGCATCTCGCCTACTTGATTATTTCCTCTTCTGGAAAAAATTCACTTTGATAAGCATTTACATAAAACACAAATCTCATATTCTGTTCTTATTCTGTGAAAGTCATCCATATGTTTCTGCCTCATACATTCTTGTCATCAACCTTCCAATCTTTTTCTTCCAACTTCCTGACTATCTGGCTAAGCTCTTAACCACTGTCCATGCATTGATACACACCAATCTCTCTGGCCATCACTCCTTAACAACCAGTATCAACTGTTTGAAGTTCTGCCCACCAGAAGGATTTTCCGTCCCTGTTATCTTTTAGGAACACTCTTGAGTGGGACTGTAACGCTTCCGTAGCTCACTTTTATTATGTCAAGCAGAACTGTCTCTAAAGTAGGCCCCACTTATTTCTTCTGGTCATAGAAAATGTCTCATGAGACCACATATGTGGAGTGAAGAGAAAAAAAAGCAGAGCAGCAACAGCTGTAGGCCACCAGTGTATTCGATGTAGTAGGTCCTTCTTATCTAGTCCTTTCATAACATTATCTGTATAAAACTGCTCTCTATTTAAAATAGCTAGACTATTTTATGTTTTATACAACTCAACTCTGATCAATACAGGTGTCTAATAAACATCTCAAAGTTAACATTCAAAACATTACAAAAATTCTAATTTTCCCCACCAAATCAGGTCTATCTACCCACAGTCTTCCGCATCTCACTTAATGACAACTTCAACCTTCCATTTGCTCCAGTCAGAAACTTCACTTTACTCTGAAAATTATAATTAAAAATAACTAATTAAGCATTTATCTTTTACTTCCAATAAGCACTATATTTCTGGATAACCAAATAGTACCAGTTGCAGAAGCAACATCCTTTTTTATAAAAGAATATCACTAATTTAGAAAGAATGATTGAATTAGAAAATCTCCATGATCTACCCCTAATTAAGTAATTAGTTCAGACAAGGATAATTAATGCATGTCAAAACCATTAGATGAAATATTTATTGAGAGCTAGTCATTCCCCTGGTCCCTGAGTACCACTCAACAAATTATCTACTAGTTTCAAAAAGAAACATTACAATGGAGGGATCAAGCTGTCACCTCCTTGACTCACAGATCAATCTTAGCTGTGGGAATCCATCTCAGCCTCATTAATAGTGGGATAGTGAGACATTATGTACTACCTGAGACGATGAAATATGAAGTACACGGTACCATTTATGAAGTATCCTTGCCCAAAGTTTCCAACATGAATCTATTAAGCTTTCAGATTAAAACTCCAGTTTATAGGAAATATGTGGAATAAAAGAACAAGTTAAAAGATACCACCAAGAAGCAATCAGATAGCGGTAAAGCAGTGCCAAAGTACCCAAAGTGTGGTCTCCAGAACGACAGCCCAGCATCACTGAGCAGCTCATCATTAGAAAGGCCCACACCAGACCCACCGAATCAGAATGTCTGGGAGTGGGGACCAATAATTCGTGTTTAAATAGGTTCTCCAAGTGCTCCTTATGCACACTAAAATGTCTACAGGGCAAATAATTGAGTCTCTTTCATAAGTCAATGTCAGAGACAATAAAAAGATGAGGAGGGCAATATTATAGTGTTGCAGTTTAAATTATTGAATTCAGCGAATGACCCTTGATTGGACACTAACTGATGCAAATAAGCTATAAAAGATATTTTGGAAAACATGGAAATTTCAATATGGACTAGGTGCTACATGATAATAAGCAACTATTGTTCATTCATTTGGTAGGGTAATGATATTTGGCTATTTGTAAAATGTGTGTTTTTAGAGCTGCGTACTGAACTACTTCTGGGAGAAATGCCATGATGTCTACAATTTACTTTAAAACACGTTGACAGAATAAAATGTTTGGAACAAATATGGAAAAATGTTAAGAACTGTAGAATCTAAGTGACAGAAATATAGGTGCCCATTATAACGTTTTTTACATATTTTCTATAGTTCAACATTTTTTTCCTAATAGAGTAAAAAGATCTTGGTGTCATCCTTAACTTTTTTTCTCATAATATCCCCCATATCCACTAAATCAACAAATCCAGCCAGCTCTATCTTCCAAAACAAATCCAAAGTCTGAGCACTTCCCACCACCTCTCCTGCTCCCGCCCTGATTGAAGTCACCGTCTCTGGCCTGGATTATACCTACTTAACTGGTCTCCTGCTTCAATCCTGTTACCCATTCACATAGTCCACTCTCCACTCAGGAGCCAGAACATTCATTTTAAAAGTAAGTTATATCGTGTCAGTCCTTTGCTTAAAACTCCCAAACGGCTCCCCATTTTTATAGAATAAAAGTCGGAAACCATACAAAGCTTGCAAGACCTTTCATGCTTTACCCGCAGCAGCCTCTGTGACCTCATCTCCCATTGCTTTGCTCCCTGCTGACTCCACTCTGCACATGACTTTCTTGCTCAACATTTTACTCTTACTGTTCTTTGGGCTTGGAACATTTTCACCTCCAAGATCCATATGGCTCCCTTTCCCCATTACTTTCAGCTCTCTTCTGAAATTTAATAGCCAATGAAGGCTGCTTTGACCACCCTGTGTACAATAGTAAATACTTCCATCTCATTGCCTGGTAGTACATATCATCATTTGACATCATAGAAATATAGTTGATTTTTTTCAACTCTTCCTTCTCGTGGACTAAACATTCATGTCTCCTCCCCCAGCAAATTCATATGTTGACACCCTAATCTCCAGTATGAGGTATTAGGAAGTGGGGCCTTTGGGAGGCAATTAGGTGAGGAGGGGTGAGCCCTCACAAAAGGGATTAGTACTCATAAAAGAGACCCCAGAGGGCTCTCTAGCTCTCTTTCTGCCATGTGAAGACACAACAAGAAGAGGGCTCTCACCAGAACCCGACCATACTGGCACCCTGAGCTCAAACTTCCAGACTCCAGGACTGTGAGAAATAAATTTCTGTCGTTTGTAAGCCACCCAGTCTATAGCACTTTGTTATAGCAGCTTGAACAGACTAAGACACCCCACTATCGCTAGAATATAAGCTACTTGAGGTCAAAGACTTTGCAATTCTGCTCTCTGCTATATTGCTAGTTCCTAGAATGGTATCTGGCACCCAGTAGATGCCCAATAAATATATATACTGAATTATATTATTTTTAAAAGTAAACCAAAAACTAAAGAAAAAATAAATTGTAAAACAACAATTCTAATTGCATTAAAGAAAAAAGATCAATACTTCAAAAGTTATTTAAGCAACAAGCTTTCCTTTTTAAATTTCCATGATGTAAAATAAGTCCAGAAATGTAACCACTTATATTAATTCCTAAAATAAAACAAAAAGGCTAAGGCAAATACAAAGACTCAAAGATTTATCAAAAGTAGGTTTTACAATAGACACCTCAATTTTTTGAAAGAAACATTTAGCATGGAAAAGTTAACAACTTCTTATTGCTGCCAAGCTAAGCTTTTAAAAAATAAGAAGTAATTCAATTCCCATCTCATACTTACTCACTATATCTACAAACTTAAAACCAGTAAAGAATTATATTTACGAGCTGGTGAAATCTTTAATAAATTAAATTTTACAGCAGCAATGAAAATGAACACTGACCCTTTTGCTCAGAATCTAAAATAAATCAGTTTGCCTTTTAGAAACAAATCATCAGTTATAAATAAAATCAGAGAGTGGAACTGAAACAAACTGCCTTTAATCTGCACAGCACTAGTTGGATTTGAAAAGCAACCTGGATTGTCTTATCCTAGGCTTAGACTCAGAGTGCTGTCCCTCAGCCCCTCAGGGCACTTGTGCTTCATCATCTCCCAAGAGAAAGGAAAATGCAAAGAAGTCAGTGACCAAAGGGATGGCATCATGAACGAGGATGAAGCCAAGACAAAATTCACCAGTGGAGACTGCCAAATGACTTGGTAAAATCCTCTCTCCTAAAAAGAACTGTAACAATATGAAAAGCACTTGGAGACACTGAAAACTAGGTTAGGAAGGTAAGAAAGAGGAGAAAGTCCTTTAAGTTTCAAGAAATTTAATTAATTTATTAAATAAAAAGGAGACAGTTTGTTTGTGAGAAAACAGACATGTGCATCCTAGCCCTCTGGCCCAAACAATAAACATTTCCATATTATTACAGAAATATAATACACTGTAAAGATTTATGTAAAATCACCAGCTACAAAGAACCCTATGAAAAACATTTTTAGAACGTGACAACACAAAGCATTAGGCAGTCATGACCTTGTTCTTCTCTCATCCAATTATGACAAACTGTTTAATATGAAAGTTATACTGAGACACATAAATCCGCTGAACTCCTTGAAAAAACAAATCTCAAAGTGATAATGATCATTTATTCATAATTTTACAATAGTATTAGCATCCCCCAAATAGAAAACCCAAGATTAAAATATAGCTATGATTCAACATTAATATGCAACTGACTTGGCTCTCAGTCCTTTGGTAACCTCTCAATTCATACTCTAGAGTATAGACCTTTTTAACACGCCAGTTTGCAATGAACCAGCAATGTAAAACAGAATGGCCAACTGTTCCTCTGTTAGTAACAAATGTGCTAATATGTACTAGTTTAAACTTGATCTATCAGTGAGTCAATGAACCATGAAGGGTGGGGGTTAATCAGGGTGTTCTCCAAACAAAGGCTCAGGAGAGCGGTGGGGACGCCACTCCCAGACTCACATCTGTGCTGTTTTGAGTGCAGCATGATGGAAATGGCATGGTGTTCATCAAAGTTAAGAGCCCAGAACCTCGTCATAGTCTTGCGTATACTCACAACCATTTTATACAGGAAAGCAACCAAATCGTTGCAAAGAAAAAACCCAAACACAGGAAATAAAACCTCAGTTAGCCACACTTCTCAGGAGTTATTAATATTAAACCGTGCCCAGTTAATGTGTAACAGTAATGGTAAAAGCTTTTCACACACAAGATTTGACAACTTCGCAGCAGAGCTGAAAGGTGGAGATATTTTATATTAGGCAATTTATATTGCAATGCATCAATTTCACTTTACTATCAGCAAAAGTTTAAGGATGTGCATCTTTACACATACAGATGAAAATCTCAGTGCTGTAGTCACTTTAAAGTAACAAACAGGCCCAACAACTTCTAAATTTACATGCCACCTACCAATGTAAACATATCTCTATTTCTAACAGCTGAAACTGACTGAACAGCAATTAGTAGAAAGAATCACCTGTTGCCAAGAATAATCACCTTAATACTTCAGGATTTAAATAATAAAAGGAGTCAAGACCACATAGATAGAGAGAGAAAAAGTGAGCAAGCAGAAAGGATAGCAGAGACAAAAAGAAAGAAAATGTAACCAAATATATCATTCTTTTATTTTTATCAGATTTTTGTAATAATCCTGATAAAATGAACTTTTATTCATTTTGGAAGATGCTATAGAGTAGACCTATTTCACTGTATCACTTTCCCCAAGTAAAACTCCAGACTGAAAAGAAACATACATTACTGGATTTAGAAAAGTTTTCTTTTTTTCCTGTTCTGCCTAGAAGTTAACCCCAGAATTAGTTAAAATAATTAGCATTTAAATATGATTAACTTCATAAAAATCCAATTTGATGAAATAATTGTACATTTAATCCCTCACAAACTATGGAATAATGAAAATGTTAGAGAATAATTTCATGAACATGTTTTAATTCAATTATTTTATCAGTTAGAAAATGTTTTAAAAGTATCCTTTCTGGATGGTATATAAGGAATTAGGTGTGACTTTTAACAGAGTTTTTAGTTATCTGCAGGGCGTCAAAAAAAATTGCGCTGTTTTAAGTATTCTAAGAACTGATGTTCCATTGTAAAAATAAAGATTCTTGAAAATGTTTATACACTGTAATATATGTTGTCAAAGAAAAACCTGAGCTGGACAGTAGTTAAAGCTTAAAAAGAGATTTTATTCAGGACTGTTGCAATAGGAGGAAAGAGACCTCCATATAAAACTAGGCTCAACTCAGAATACAGCACGGGCCACAGGGAATTTATAGCCAAGGAAGAGGGCCGAGGGTTAGTGGAAAATTACTAAGAGGAAACATCGGAGGTAACGGATTCCGGTTAAACCCACCTAACAGCATTCTTTGCTGAAGACGGGCCAGGGTGACTGGATATCACTGGCGGGGTGGGGGTGGGGTGCAGATGATGGTGGAGGATGAGGAACCTAGTCAGATATGGAAGGTGCTAGTTAAACTGACTCAGCAGTATTCTTGCTATAAATGGATTTCATAAGGAAGTGCACAGATAGGCCTATGAAAAGGCTCAGGAGCCTGATGCTTACATAAAATTAGCCCTGCATTATACATGATGATAATAATGTGTTTTCAAAAGCCTAATAATTTAGTATAAGGAAACTGATAAGGAATTCTGAGGGATATGCTCCATCAAAATGATATTGCTTTGGGATTTCCATTTTGGAAGACGGTGGCAGCCGTCTGAAACCAAATTTCACCACACAAGTTGTGATTCAAGACGTCAGTTCTTCCTAAGGTTATTTATAAATGTAATGTGCCCTCAGTAAAAATATCAAGTTTCCTTTCCAGATCTAGACAAGTTGATACTCAAGTATATACCTAAATATTAACCTGCAAAAATAGGTAGAAAACCCTGGGGAAAAAAAAAGATCTATGAGAGGAATTAGTCCTACCAAATATTGAAACATACTACAAAGCCTCTTTAAGTGAAACACTGAGATGTGACTAGACAGACCAGTGGAATAGAATAGAAAGCCCAGAAATATATGGCAATTGAGTATATGATAAAGATAGTATCTCAAAACTCTGGGACAAAGATAGACTTTTTAGTAAATGGTGTTGGAACAACTGGATAACTATTTGGGAGAAAAGATAAGGTCTATAACTTATACTACACACAAAATAAACCCAGAATGGACTTGTTATTAGCATCATTAAAATAGTGACTTGTGTACAGCAGAGCAGACTCTGCCTGGTCTTTTTCCACCATCCTCTCATCTTCTGGTGCTACATCAGGCAGTGCTCCATTGCTATTCATAGAGTTTTCAAGGACAATTTTTTTGGAAGTAATGGCCAGGTTCTTCTTCCCAGTCTGTCTTAATCTGGAAGCTCCACTGAAACCTGTCCACCATGGGTCACCCCGCTGGTATTTGAAATACTGGTGACATAGCTTTCAGCATCACAGCAACACACAGCCACCACAGCATGACAACTGACAGAGAGGTGACGTGGTTCCCTGACTGGGAAACGAACCCAGGCTGTGGCGGTGAGAATGCTGAATCTTAACCACTAGATTAACCAAATGGAATTAGAGATCTAAAATTAGACCATATAAGTATTACAAGAAAACATGGATGAATTTCTCTATAACCTGGCTTTCTACTACGACTCACGTACAGATGCAATAAAGAAAAAGAGTGGCAAATTTAACTATATAAAAATTTTAAAATAAAAACTTTGAATGACAAAAGCACTATAAGAAAAGCCAAGAGAGAAACTGCTTATCAGGAGAAAAATATTTGCAGCATATATCACAGAAAAAAAGGAAAATATCCCTAATATACGAAGAACTTTTAAAAGTTGAAGGGAAAAAAAGACCATATGTATTATAGAAAAATGGGCAAATGATACGAAGACAATTCACAAGGTATTAAAATGACCCTTAGACACACGAAAAGATGTCAACTTTACTTATAATTTTGAAAAAATGCAAAGTGAAACTATATTGACACACCATTTCTCACCTATCGCATTGGAAAAATTCTAAAGCGTGAAAGTAGAATCTGTTGATAAGGCTGTGAGGAAATAGACACTTTCATACTTTGCTGGTAAACATGAAAAATGGTACAAATCCTATGGAAAAGAACTTATCAATATGTTACAAAGCGACACATGCACTTGCCCTTAAACCCAGAAGTCTACTTCTATAAATTTACCTTCAGGATACAATATGCATAAAATTATTCATTGCAGCATTATTTGTGATTGCAGATTTTAGAAACAATCAAAATGCCCCAATATGAGAAAATATTGAATAAAATGTGGTGCAAACCACACAATGGAGTCTCACACAGCTGATAAAAAATAATGATGCAGCTCTCTATGAAGTGATACGGAGTGATTTTCAATATACGTAGGTAAATGAAAAAAGAAATGCAAAAGTTTATACATTACTTTTTCTTTAAGAAGAGAAATAAAAAAATACACATATATCTGGCAATTTTGCAAAAAAAAAAAAAAAATAAGTAAGATAAACCAGAAACCAATGGAACCGGTTCCTGTAAGAGGGATGAGGTGGACACCATACAGGAAGAAGTGTTTTTCTTTTGGAAACATGTTAACGTCTTATATATTCAAAAAAATATAATTAAATCAATGAAGATGATGGAGAAAAAAACCTAAAACTGAATACAAACAGAAACAAAGCCAACTGTATTCAGATGAATAACATAACTATTATGAAGGAAATAAAGCTGATCCATGTAACTTGTGAACACAGTACTTGACATATACACTTTCAGTTTAGAGGGCCAAAAAAGGAACTGCCAATAAATTTTGAACTCATTTTAGTAGGGTTATTTTTCATAATGGTATGGTCACAGCTACTCTGAAACTATTTTGCATATACAATATGACTGAGCAAATGGACAAATGTGTTATTCTTGGGAGTCAGAGTTCTTACTATGGAAGAAGGGAGATCAAATACGGAAAGGAGAGGAACAAGGAGGAACCTTGTACAACTAGATTGGAATTAGAGTTACTAATATGAATTCCTGATTTCCAATCCATATTTCCTCACTTCGTCTGCTGCAAGAGCCTAGAGGTTACAACATCCTAAGAGCAATGTGCAGACCTAGCACCCTGATCTCAGCTTCTCAATACCATTCCCCACCAAAACGAACCACAGGTCCTTAGAGAAATGGCTGATCCCCTGGCTGGGCAGGGAAGGTACAAGATAAACCTGGAATATCCTGCTGTGCCAAAAAGTGAAGAAATGCCAAATTGATGGAAACAGGTTGAAAGCACATGGAAGCCAGCTTTAAGAGGCTCCTCAAAATGTCTGCACCTCTAAACCTCAAAGGAAATTCAATTTGTATAAAAGGAAACTGCTTATCTTTCTCCCTAAACATGCTCCTTTATTTCAGTTCTAGCCACTCACGTCCACCAATGCAAAAAAAAATGTGTCATCTCTCTCTCTCTCTCTCTCAATTCAGCTGATTTCATGACAAACATCTTAAATTTTTTCCTCTCATCTCCTGGTCTGACAGATCTAAAATTGCCAGATCAATTTTAATCATTACTTATGGATATATAAGTCAACTACGTGAAAATGTTAGCAATTGCATGACATTGGCATGAGCTGAACTTTGTTGTTTTAACTAAAAGTCAAATACAGAATGATATTTTAGAATCAACCAGCCCTCGAACATACAGAACACAGATTACATATGTCTAAACTATAAACAACTGTTCTGTTGGCATCCATCACTTTTTGAGTGTTTATACGTTTGATGCCCAATTGCACATGCACCCAGGAAAGGAGTTATAAGGATGGCAGGATCTGACCAATATACCAAAGATAGCAGCTAATAGACTTCACCAGGTTAAAATTAGATTCTCTTCAAAGCAACATTACAGACTATGGAATAAATCTTCTAACTTCTAAAATGTCAGAATAGTGTGCTGAGCTAAGAACACGAGCTGTGGAGCCAAATTGCCTGTGTTTGAATCCTGGTTCCATAACTTTACGATTTTGTGACTTTGTGCAAATTCTCTGCCTCTCTGTTTCTTTTCCCCATCTGTAAAATGGTAATGATAATAGTACCTGTCTTAGGGATGTTGTGAAAATTAACATCAGTTGGTATATGTGAAACACACCAAGATGATGCTTACACTTAGTCTTGGAGGGCTAAAAGATTTGGAACTGTGAATTCTAAAGCAGCACAATAAAAACTTGGAAAGCTATGTGTTAAGAAGAAGAGCTACCCTTTATTGTGTTCCTGCTGTTTTACACACATTACATATTTAAGTATCGCAATAAACTAGCAAGACTGGCAGTATCAACTTCATTTTACAGATAGGAGGCCAAAGGTTCAGAGAACATATGAAGATAAGGTACACAGCTAAGTAAATGGCAAAATCAGGAACCCAACCCAGATTATGCAAATAAAACTCCCATCAGTCACAATGACTCATTCACAAACCCAGCAATGATGGATTTTCCCATTTATTCAAGTAAGAGGATGTTACAGGGGACTCAGCCATGCTATCCAAGGGAGACCATCCTTCTCACCCATCTGGTGGGTCAGGGCTAAATAAATCACCTTATTTCTGACACATTCATTAATACCTGTGCTGAACAGTTTAAAAATTCTTAAAACAACCATTTGTGGAGTTGAAACGTGGAAGTTATGTACTGTAAAATGGAAATCTTTATTTTTCATAGGACATTCAAACAATTCAGAAGTGTCTAAAGAATAACGCTTTCCTTTTCTTTTGGAAAGGAAATCCCTGGTAAAGGTCGGGCTTATGTCCTTTCAGACTGTGTTAAATCTTCCACTCTAGAAGCTCCTAACTCCAGGAACAGGAAATCCTGTCCCCTCAGAGACCCTCTCCTTTGCCAATATCAAGGTTTTAGCACTTGCTGGCTTTCCTAGCTAACCAATCTCATCAGCTTCTCTCCTTCCAGAAACTCTTCAATCTGCGTGGCCCATCGATGGTGTCTTTTCCAGTGCTGCCACAAAATTTTTATTTTAATATACTTGACAATAATATACTTAGTTCCAAATATATACCATAGTCAGGTATACTCTGCCTTTCAAGAAGCCAATGCTACCCTTTAAAAAAAAAAAATTAAAGTTTTAAATCTTTCCACTGGGAGGCAGTGTAGTGGAATGAAAAATGGGTGGATTTTTGAGTTTGAAAAGCCTAGGTTTGAATTTTGTTCCACCACTTTATAACTACATGACCCAGAGCAAGTCAATCAATCTCTCAGAGCTGTTTCCTTAGCTATTGGCGGGGATTTAAAAAAAATCTTGACCACAATCAAAGTGTTGTGATAAAGATTCAACGATTTAGTTTATGTTAAAATCAGCTAGGACAATACCTACCACACCCGACAAGCAATATATTCACTTCACTTCACCAACATTTGCTGAGCTAGACACTGTGGCAAGCGTTAGAAATAAAATAATAATAACACACATTTACTGAGTATTTACTATGTGTGAAACCCTATTTCATATGCTTACAAAATCCTTGTGCTCAAAAGAGCTTACAGCCTAATAAGGTATCACCTATATAAGCCAACGATTAGAATGTAAGAGACCATGCATTCCATCAGAGGTCTGAGAAGTGCGACAAAACCTGAAAAAGGAAGTGCCTGATGTTGCTGTGTGGTCCAGTTTGCAGAAGATTGGCTGGTTACACCAGACCTTGAACCACAAACTGGACCTCACTGTGCAAACGAGAGATGAGGAACATTCTAAACAGAAGGAAGTTCCCAGCTTTGCCACTTGGCACATGGGAAGGCACTGAGGTAGGAGAGAACATGGCCTGGCATTAGATGCCACAGAGGGCACAGGAAGATGAGCACACAAATAGGCTTCGCCTTTCCCATCTCTTCTCTTCTCACTAGGTAAAGTGTGTAACTAGGAGAAACAGAAAATGGACTTTTTCAAAATACATAATTTTCCACTCAAGGAATAAAAAAATAGATGTTTTCTCTTAATGATGACAGATAAGGTGAAAAAAATAGTTGATTTGAAACGTTATCACAATGCTTCAACATGTAGTCATTGCAAATATCCCCCCACCTGCCTCCAATAACAACAAATATATTCATACAAGATTATAATAAAATTCCTGGAGTTACATAGAATATCTATATAAATACCACACAATTTCATTACCATTAATGGTAATCTAATGAATGCCAGGGGGCTTAATAATAATTTGTCACTTAATATGAAATATTATGTATTCCCTACTTATGCATACTGTGAGAAAGCTGCTTTATTACTTTTTACTTCATTTCTTTCCAGTGAAAAAGTTGTTAAATGACAATCCATTATACCCTCATCTAAGGATTGATCCAACTTTTCATCTCTCCTGTAGGCTTGCAGCATTTGTGATTTGCCTTAGGAAACGCTGCTAAACATACAGCCTGGAAATCACTCTTAAACCAGTGTGTTCATAAGTGTTTTTAAAATTCCTTTAAGCTAATAAAAGAACTGTCTGCCATCTTTTTCATAGTATATGACCAATTCATTCAAAGGCATTTGAGAAATCTCAATTAATAATGGAGACCGTCATGAGGAGGATTTTTCTTTAAGGAGTGAGAACTCCATTACAACATTACTGCTCACCCTAAATGTTGAGGGGGAGCTTTAGAACTCCAAGAATCTAGAGCTCTGCACCACAATGTTTGGAAAAGAACCCTAGAAGGGGATAATCTTCAAATAAGATGATGTAGCTTCTTCCTAACAAGAAAAGTGTTTGAAGACCTTTTTTCAGGATAGAGTCTTAACTGTACAGTAAATATAATATACTTATTAAGAATTATAAAGTGTATCACTGACCTGGTAGACAACAGCACATCAGTTAAGGGCTCATGCTCCAGATGCAGACAGATGCCAATTTGTTCCCAGCTCCTCCATCACATACTCTCTGTTTAACCTCAGATTAGCAAATTTTTAAACTATTTTAAGCCTTAGTTTTCTCATGTATAAACTAAAAGGTGAGTATAATAATAAAAATAATTTACTCAATTCTACTATTTGCTAGATCATATATTATTTTAATTCTTCAAATCTCACAACAAAATTCATAAAGTAAGTAATTTATTCCCCTTTTCACATGAGAACATATTTGTAGTTCTTGATGCCATTATTACGAGAATTTAATGAGATGATAAAAATTGCTTACAAAAATGGCACAGGGTAAATGCTTAATAAATGTCAGCTATTATCATTAAGATTTAAGTTTTTTAAATAATGACTTCTTTATAACTCAGTAAAGGAAAAATGTTAACTAATTTATTTAACAGCATGAAAACTTAATTCAACATGTTACTGGCTTTATTAAGCCTTGTGAATATAATCACATGATAAAATGTGACAAAGCATACTGAAGTTTTTTTTTCCAGAGAAGAAACTTACACAAAAGACATAGTCAAAAGGACTTTAGCAAAAGGATTTGAAGCATATCAGAAATAACTCGAGAATGAATATACCTCTTAACTCCTATTCTCAAGGTACTCTGTCAGTGACTGAAGTAGGAATAAAATTTTCTCCTATAAACTACAAATTAATTATTTTAAAATATAATTATAATCACTTACTTGCAAAAATATATCCCTCCCTTAGGATAAAAATGCTACAGAAGCCAGTGAGAAGCCCTTGGGAAGATGGCCTTGTGTCACTCATCCCAAGTACAAACCGCATTAATAGCTTCTGAAGAGCTAATTCTAGCTTGTCTTCTGCTGAAAGAGTAATGGCTATGAGATGGAGCTGATGCTAGCAAGAAAAGAAACTTGAAGGAACAAGAGAAATCCTGGTGCTTCTCTCAGTCTTTACCAAGCTCTTCTGAACCAGTCCCAAGGTAATACTCTTAAGAAATACGTCATAACTTTGCCTGGCTCAGGAATAGGTATTAGCCAACTTTAAGAATATTTAACATAACAACAAGAATATAGACTATAGAATATAGCTATAATTAATCCCTGCAAAGATACCTTTGGTAAGCGTGGAGTGCAGAGTTTTACATTTTCTTATTAAGTTAAATTTATGTTGCTCAAACCTTCAACGTCTGTGGTTCCTGGCCCTGGCAACATATCAGAACCACTGAAGGGACCTCTCAAGGAAACTCATGCCTGGGTTCACCCAGACTGTTTAATCAGAACCTCTAAATCCTCAGACTTAGGAAGTTGAAATTTTTCAAAATGAAATTCATACATATGTCAGAGGAAAAATGATACCTTTGTTGATTGCACGCTATTCTTTTATGTTTTCAACTTCTCTTTACTTCGATCATTTTAAATATCCTTATTTCGTATTGTCTGCTTTTTCTATCACATGAAGTTCTTGGGGGTCTACCGCTCTATTTTGTTATGTCTGCAGACTCTTACTCATGGTAATTTTTCACACTGCCAATTGCTGGAGTGGAAATGGCTCAAAATGTCAAAATGGCACTGTCTAGGTTCAAGACAAACAGTATTTTTTCTTAATCTTTATTAAGTAAACTTTGCATGAGTTTCAATACATCTATATTTTCAGTTACAAATTTGATGAAATTGGAGGTTTGGTTTAACAAGATTTCCTTTTTTACATGTTAATATCCTTTGGAAAGCAAAGCAGTGCTATTTGTCTTTAAGAATTTAATAGAAACTAGTTTAATTTCACTGTTTTCCTCTGAGGATCCAGCCTAGAAAGCAATACAAAGTTCAAAGAAAAGAACAAAAACAAGACTGAAGTACACTAATTTTTTAACTCAATTTCAATCTTTGATTTGATAACATATATTTTTCTTGTTTGCAAATTGATTTGTAATCAATATCTTACAAAATTCTATAAAGGAAAAATACACTTAAATATGTACTTAGTAACTTTTATTGAAAAGAATAAAATTACATGGACATTCTCTGATAGTTCAAAACCTGTAGTTACCATAGTCAGTGTATATTTGGGTAGCTAAAAAATATCATGAGGTTTCTGTGTTCCTGGAGATGAGTGAAAAAGGCAGGACAGGTTAAAATATGCTAATAGGCTATGATCCCTAGGGATGACTAAATGAGAGATTTTTCAGATGTTTTAGTTTTGAAAGCTTTGTTCAAATAAAGCCTTATTCAGATCTACTACATACAAAACATTGACTAAGAGCTACACGTGCTCAAGCGTGAGCAACAGGTGCAAATTCCACCCAGTGAGGCAGGTCCTGGGGAACTGGGTGGTGACACTCCACAGAGTCTGCTTTGAGACCACTACAGCAGGCACACATCACGAGACCTTTGTTGGTCAGAGTACTTCCAATAGGAATGGACTTTGATATTTATATTTAATCAGTTTATACATGATTTGAATATATATTGATAGTAAAAACATACTCAAAAGTGACATGCATGATTTTAACGTCCAACTCAAGTGGTCATAAAACAAAGCCTTAAATATCCCTCTTTTAGTGCTTCAAAAGAGAAACTACTCATATTTCAGACATAATGTCCTTGCAGAAAATAACTTATCCCTAAAGAGACAAGTGTTGCCAATTCAAATAGTGCACAACCAAATGTCCGAAGCTAACATACTTTTGACATATAACAACTGCTCATTTTAAAACAATCATTATAATGTCGATTTCCAGCTTATTTTTCCTTATAAGTACATCACTTGGCAGCCAATCCAAATAAACCTTCACATCATTCTGTTCTCTTGCTAAGAAAAATTCTGCCTAGTTAGTGATAATATAACTGATAATATAAGCTTGGATTTAAAAAAAGCCCAAAGAACACATTTTGACATGATTTTCTTATACAAGACAACACAAATATTAAACAAAATCAAGGTTTTAAGAAGCCCTGGTTTTTGCTATCAAGGAAAGCATCCTGCGAAGACTAACATTATTACCACATGGGAAACAGGTTCAACATCCAGAGGGAAACTAGGAAAAATTACTCTTCTTAGGAATAAAAAACAAGTATTTAAGGAATGTTTCCATTTTCTTTATTTTTCATAGCTGAAAACTGAGTGAGGCTGTTGAAATAGAAGCTAAGAGCAGGCTACATTCAAAGGACAAAATGTATTAAATGTGGCTCATTTATGTTTGCCTACTTCATGAAATTAACACTTAGAAATGAAACAGAAAAATAGATCCAAAGAAACTCAACCAAATATGTGCTAAAAATGCCTTTGTTAACTGTCTCTGGGTAACTATAAAAAACTACAAAGAAATTAGCAAAACCTAAATACAACAACAAAATTCAATAGTTCTATGCTAGAAGGATTCTTATATATTTTTTGACCATTCCTTCTATTTTTTGTCTTCTCTATTTTAATATACAAGTATCTGCCCCCCACCAAGATTCTGTATCAAGCCCTCTGCTTTTTTTTCTAACTCTACGATACTTCCTTGCAAGCTTTCATCTATTCCCATCACATCAACTCTTCTTCACCTCTTCGTGTACTACCCTCAAAATGCCAGCCTGCTAAACACCTCCAATAGGATATTGTAATATATCTCAAATGTGTCTAAAACAGAATGTCTTTCTTTCAGATCAACGAGTGTCCTGATTTCACTATATCTGTTTATGACATTACTCTTTTCCAAGCTACCTGGGGATAAGGTTTTAGCGTTCTTTTGTTTTATTTACCTTCTTCTCTTCCACAGCCTTCCCCTAAGTCCGCCACTGGAGATCAACCAGTTCAACTCCTATAAAATCTTTCAGTTTCTGATGGCCCTGAATATCACCTGAGGGGTACTTTGTTTTGTCCTCCTATGGAGGGTTCCTGTCAGAAAGCCCATGAATATGCTTTAAAGTGTGGGTTATGGTTTCTAGAGAAAAGATTGGTTCAGGGCCAGAGAAGCTTGCAATTCACCATTTCAGTGAAACCCAAATGTGCAGAAATTGGGTGACACTCTAATCGAATAAAATGAGCATATCTAGTGTGCCCACATGCTATATTTAAAGCTTGTGTATGTTTATCTTTACATCACAGGTATAAAAAGGCAGCACAGACTGTGATAAATGACTTTTACCACAATAACTACATATTAGGCTTATCAGTGACTACATATCAGCCTTAATCAATTACATTTTTTTAAAGATTCGAATTTCTGAATCATTGAGCAATGGTTATGATCCCTATCTGTCTTTTCATATCTTCACTGTGGACCTTAACACATTTAAATATGAATTTCCTTGTCTGTCTCCCAGGGCAAGAGTGTCCTACACAGGATTACCTCTCATTCATTTTCATATTCCCAGCACTTAACACAGTGCCTGATATAAAAGGCGTGTTGGATGAATTAACTTATACTGCCTATTAGTCAATAAATGCTGACTTTTCTATTACTAACAATAAAAAAGATACTGTGCTCAACTGTGTTAAAAAAAATTGGGGATGTAAAAGGAATTATTTTCAAATAAAAATTGAAACAGTTCTAACATTCCTTTTTTATACTTATAAAGCCCATTTAATCTGGTCATTCTTTGTCAATTATTCTTAAAACTTCAAGTATTTGAGAGTTGCCTTCTTCATCCTTCCAGTGTTGCCAATTTTTTCTTTCCTCAAAAATTCATGACATCTTATTCATTGCTCTTATTCATGTGCATATTTGAAAATCACTCTTAATATACTAAAATTATAATTGTTAGGCTAATTAGACTAAAAGACCAACTAGTTGAGGCTTTTAATGACTTTTTCATGTTTTTCTTAGCAGGAGAAAAAAAGAGATAAAGACGAAGAAGGCTGGCAGGAAAACAATTCCATTTGCTGATTAAAAGCAACATTCAAAACAACTCAATGCAAAAATATTTTTTAAAAAAATCTGCTGGTTTTGCCACAGAACCAGTTAAAAGCAAGGTCGTTGGACTTAAAATAGTGATGTCTAATATTCAAATGAAAGTCATTTATATCTTGGTGATGTAAATTTCTAACTATCAGCCCTCAAACTTAAGTCTGCTTCAAACACAAACTCCTTGGGTGGGGACCTTTAGAAAATTTTTTTGGAAACCAATAAACCATCACCATCTGCCCAACCGGATGCAGTGGAGCACAACATAGGGACAGTGGATGTGAGAGACAGAAAGATAATCCACAAATAGACCTAACTCCATGGAAATAAGAGCCAGAGAGGACCAGGATAAAGTAAGCAATCACTCTCATTCCAGAAAGACTGGGAAAGACACAGGCCTCCTCCACTTATAGAATAAGGCTTGAGTCAACTGTAGTATTTGACTCTCAGATGATAGGCACTTTAATGAACACGTGGATTTGAAAGTGAAAGAAACATCAAGAAGAATGTTCTATGATTGTAACCTTAAAAAGGAAGAGTTGGTGTAATGGAACATTCGGTAGAGAGCTTTGGAGCCTCGACCATTCAATTATGTACCATAAAGCTGACCCAGAACTGTCTTTGTTGGGGGACAAGTAGGAGTTGGCTCTCACTACAGGACTTGCTGAGCCCACCTGGGGGCAGAGATGGAGCAGTTATTCATTCAGACAGTCTTAGTTAGTTTCCTTCATTTTTAATAGATGATTTCAATCCTGTCTTATTTGTTTATTTGCATTGGTTGATTTCAAAAGTCAATCTATTTTCTTTTAATCAGCAAAATCACTCTGGATTCCAGGACTGTGCCAGAGAATATATCCCCATATATTTTTCTGCCTCCAACTCTTATCAAAATCAAAGGTGCAAAAAGTAACATTCCCAGAGGATGATAGTCTACAAGATATGTAGTTTATCACTGTAATTTGCCTATGTTTTAACCCTAAACCAAACCAAAACATCATTCATTAAGCTGAAAAAATATTTGGATAGTCTTTTTTTGTTTGTGTGTATGTGTGTGTGTGTTTTTTGGATAAGTCTCTCTACTCCTACAAAATTGCTTTTACTAAATTGAGCTCTGTTGTGATGTCTTCTGCCTACTTGCTATCGGTTTCATAGGTGAGACATACTGAGGAAATTTCCTCTCACATCACTCAGCCAGCCCTTCATAAGCCCCATGGGAGAAGATCTCCTCAGACCTTCAGTGGAAGGAAGAGCTTTGGCTCTTCTAATCAAACGCCACATTCTTATTTTATAGACCAATGCAAGTCTCATGAGTACCTGGCCACGTAATGAAATTTAATTCAATTGAACTTATTAATTTTTCATTTTTATTATAACTTTTTAATCTCTTCTCACATAGATTTAAAATAAGAATACTGTAAAAGACACAGTTAAAGTGTAATATTTTTAGTTAAGTACATATATTCTCTATGTTTCCAGAGAGATGAACTAAACTATGGCTTCTGCAGCTTCCTGCCTTCTTGAAAGAATCAGGTCTCCTTGAAGGAGCTAACAAGGAAGGGGCTAACAAGGAAGCATGGGGCCACTTAGTAACAGGGTCTCCTAATTTTAATATGTCACTTCAGCACCTCTTCTATGGGCATAACTTTATCAATTAGCCACCCTTGACCAACTTGTGTCCTCAGTCTTGTTGGTCAGTGATGCCTGGACTGAAATGTTCTGACATCACATATGCCTATTGTTTGCCTGGCACCCATCTCTGTCCTGTGTCATCTTACCCAAAACTGTGCCATCAACATACCAGCTGCCTCTACCCTGATCAATTTGGCAAACAAGAAGAAATGAGCTAAAAAGAAAGCAAGGTTTACAAATCTATGAGAAAAAAAAAATCAATTCTAAAACTTGGTTTGATTATATTTTAACTGGATACTTTGTAGAAATCCAAGTCATATTGTACTTGTATTCATTCATTTTATTTAGTGTGTAAAATATAAATGCCATTTAGAAATTTCAGATACACTAAATTCGTTAGGAGATAACAAGCCAGTAAATGTGGTCTCTTTTCCGTGGATATTAACCTTTAGAAAAATCTACCCTGAAATAGACAACTTAAATATTGTCTTCAAAAAACTATTATTCTCAAGCTAACCAGTACATATATGCACTTGCCATCAATGTGTAGGTGGAAGGAAAATAAATTCTAATATAAACTGAAGAGAGACATTAATAGAAAAATAAATATGCTTTCAAAAACAACTCTCAAGTGAACTAAATTATTTAAGAACTGTGTTATTTCAGATTATCAAAGCTTCTTTATGGAAGTGATCACTCAAGGGTTGCTTCCTAACTCATTCTATGAGGCCAGCATTACCCTGATTACCAAAGCCATGCAAAGATACAAGAAAACAAACTGCAGACCAATATCTCTTATGAATATTGATGTAAAAATCCTCAACAAAAGACCAGACAATCAAAGTCAATAACATGTTAAAAGGGTTATATACCATGACCAAGTGGGATTTATTCTCACTTGGAATACAAGGATGGTTCAACATATGAAAATCAATCAATATTGCACACCACATTAACAGAATGAAAGGAAAAAAACCTATATGATCATCTCAATTAACGTAGAAAAAGTGTGTGACAAAATTCAACACCCTTTTACGATGAAAACACTCAAAAAACTAGGAATAGAGAAACTACCTCAACATAATCAAGGGTAGCTGTACTCATAAAAACATCATGTTTAGATTAATAACCTACATCAAGGAAACCAGATTCATTAAAAATGCTCATAAGGAGTACTTACCTGCCAAAATTTTCTTGAACTGTCTAAACCATATATCACAGTGGTCTTCACTTAAATTAATAAGATCAAGTGTAGAATCTTGTAATTTATTTTGTTCCTTTTTCAAACATATGAAGAGTGTGATACCTAATAAAGTACCACTTCCCTGCTGTTTTGCAGAATAACGTCGTTTCAGTTTGACAGAGAATATGTCCTTGAGTTCAATAAACTCTTCTTTACATAGTAAATCATACTGGAAATCACCTGAAAAGAAATTAAATTTTCCATCAAAACCTCTGTGTCCATTCTTATATGTATAAATCATAAATAGTGAAAACCCAGAAAATCTTTACCATTTGTAATTTTACTGATTGTGCTTTATATCAGTCCCTGTATAAGATAGGAGGTAAGTAAAGAAAAATTGGGTCTATTTTCCCAAGAATGAAAAAATAGAAAAATGGAAGAGAGTCCCTGCCACACAAAGCCTAGGACATTCAGAATCTGAAGATATTCAATATATGGAGAATTCCAAGAACATAAAGAAAGCAACATTTCAGTAATAATAAATTAGCATCATACAAGAGTCTCCTTGGTACTAATAGGGACAGAATAAAGTAATGGAAAGAACAGAATTCACTAACAGAAGTGAGTTTATGACAGGTGGTTGATGGCAATATGGAAAGGTAACGTACATTCCAGGTTAAGTAACACACATGCAAAAGGAAGCAGAGTAAGATGACTCTGATTAGGAAACATGAACTCCTGCCAGGTTAGACAGAAAGATTCACCTGAATCTTACCACAGTCAGACTTTATTTTGTACAGATCTTCCTTGGCTTACTATGGTTTTACATCCCAATTAACCCAACGTAAGTTGAAAATATAAGTCAAAACTGCATTTAAAACATCTAACCTACCAAACATCATTAGCTTAGCCTAGCCTACCTTAAGCCTACCTTAAATGTGCTCAGAACACTTACATTAGCCTACGGTGGGGCAAAATCATCAAACACAAAGGCTATTTTTAACAAAGTGTTAAATATCTCACATAACTTATTGAATACTGTACTGAAAGTGAACAGTAGAATGGTTGTATGGGTACAGAATGGTTCTAAGTATACTGGTTTTTTTACCCTCATGATCACAAGGCTGACTGGGAGCTGTGGCTCACTGCTGCTGCCAAATGTCGTGAGGGAGTACTGAACCTCACATCACTAGCCCAAGAATAGATCAAACTAAGCAAACTACTGGAGAGGAGAGAGCTGCAGGAAGAGAGGACTCTAGCTCTGCAGAGGGCCCCCTGGATTCTTCAGCTGAGGATGGATCAGCTCTTGAGCAAGGCCAGGGAAAGAACTACCCAAAGGCTTAAAGAGAACAGTGCTCAGAGATCACACAGGTGTTCCCACCAGCCAAAGCGGAAAAATAGTGAAATCCACAGGACACAGTATCTAGAAGAATATTGTCTCATTAGTGAGCTGACTAAAGACTCCTATGATTCCACCTAACAGCCTAAACGCAAGCAGCAAAAGGATTAAATGGTTTCCAAGTAACCTAACCACATTCTAGAACAAAGCTCAAGAATATTTATGAGAAGATAAAAATAGCAACTCTATAAGGTAAAATTAACAGTATCTCTTAGTCAATCAAAAACCACTATGCACGTAAAAAAGCATAAAAATATGACCCATGACAGCTGAAAAAGTAATCAATAGAAACAGATGCAGAGGCAACGACAGCGCTTAACCGGCCACAGGAAGCAGAAGCCCTCTCTCGGCTTCCTTAGCCCTTGAGCAGGCACAGAGATACTGTCAGATTGGAGCAAGGATGCTCCGTGTGCTTTAAGAAGTTCCTTGTCTGCATTCTTGGGGAGTTTTTTTGGCCTTTCCCAACTGTTCTGCAAACTACAGCCCAATGGCTCACAGAGCACACATAGCACTAAAAAAGAAAGAAAAAAAGAAGCCCTTTCCTCAATGTGGGATAGGGTGAACCCCACATCAGTTTTTCGGGCCTATCGTTTCCTCAGAAGGCTCAAGCTTCAGGTCTGTGTATAGTCTATCGTCACCCAGTGACCTAAGATTCGATAGCCTCAAAGTATCAATTCAACAGGAAACATGTATATGTCTTAGAAAACAAAACCGTCATCACTATTACTACAATTATCACTTAAACTAATCAATAAAGTGAAAGAATTATAGCATTATAAACCAAAATATTCCCCCTGCTTTCATGAGCTGAATGATTCACCAGACCCCTTTTCTGTAAAAACTCATGGATTAACCTGTGTCGATAAGATTGACTTTTCTCCAGTACAACTGTTCCCAAACTCTTTGGTCTCAGAACTTGTTTACATTCTTAAAGACTGAGGGCCTCAAATAACTTTTGTTCATGTAGATTGTATCTATCAGTATTTATCACAGTAGACATTAAAATGGAGACTTCTTTAAAACACAAGACTACAAAGCACGCACTCCATTAGCCATCAGGGCAGGGATGTCACCACATATCTCAAAGCCTCCGGAAAACTCCACTGTATCCTTGGAAGAGAATGAGAGTGAAAATAGCAAATAAGTTCTTAGTAATTTATGAAAACAGCTTTGAACTCACTAATTCCCTGAAAGGGTCCTAGACCACACTTTGAAAATGCTGCTTTAGCAAATTTTAGATGGCCTGTTCCCTTTGGTCATATAATCAAGTTATGACCTTTTACAGACTCAACTTTTCAATTAAGTAAAATTGTTGCTTCCATTTTAATATTCCAAATTGTCAGACTGACCAGCGAGAGTTCCTCCAATCTGTCTCCTTTGTTACAATCTCCAGATGTCTTTGAAAATAACCTTTCTTTCTTATAACAGCATAATGTTTCAAGCTCATCTGGATTCCTCAAAGAGCCCTAGTTCCTTTCAGGGAAGGGTATAAAAGCTGGACAGTACGTATTATGCACAAGGGAAACCGAGGTCTCATACAGTAAACCATCAGTAACATATTTGCACCTCGTGAGCTTATTACCAGTTCTTTGCATTTGTTGAGCAGGTAGGCTATGGCCAGGGTCTCTAGAACACTTGGGAGTGACCAGGGAGATCTCACATCCTTCTTCTACCTTCAAGAATAAAGTGAAGCAGGCTTGTCAAAGGCCCTTACAAATCCTCTCCCTGCAGGATGTAATGGACTGTAGAGTAAATGGTGCTCTGTGAAGTTTAAAGAAGCTAGCCTTTCTTGTAGAGGTGCTGGGCATCTGCTTATATAGCTGAATGTGCACAGAGAAGTTGTACCACTTACCTACCTGGAAGGAATTTGTATCCTTGCTTATATCTGTGGGTACTTTTCCAAAAATCAGTTAGTCAACCAATTAATAAAGCTGAACATCTTTTATTTATTTTTCATTTGCATTTCTTAAAAGAGTTGCCTCTACACATGCATTTTCCTTTTTCTATGTGGTTTCTTGTCTATTTCTCACTAATTTGTAGGAGTCCTTCAAATAGTCTTGAAATTAGCCCTTTGTTATATATATATGATATATGTTGCAAATAACTTCTAGATTAATCTTATAATATTGCTTATGACTTGTGCCTCATATAAATTTAATTTTTTTATGTAGTCAAACATATAACAAATAAGAGCTCCAAAGAAAGAAGGAAAGGAGGGAGGGAGGAAGTGAAGAAGAAAGGAAGGAAGCAAAGCACCACTGAGGGAAAGGAAAAATGAAAAGGATAAAATAAACTTCCCTTTTCACTTGAAGTCCTGTATTGTCTGAATTCTTTACCGTGTGTGGTTTACTTTGGTAGTAAACAATTCAATGACTATGCGAATTTAGACCTCTTGTAAAGTGCAAATTTAAATATGCTAAACCAATAGCCAAGATAAAACTTAGTAGCAAAAGCCAGAAAAATTTCTGGAAACAAGGCAAGAATACCTATTATTACTCTTATTATTCCCAATTATTCTGGACATTCTGGCCAGTAACATGTATAAGGAAAATGAAATAAAAGACAAAAATTGGTGGTAGAAGGGACAGGGGTGCTGAAACTATAATTTGTTTAGGGATGATATCAATATATTGGTAAAATCCAGAAGAATCAACTTAAAATCATTTGAACTAATAAGAGTCTCCAGTAAGGAAGCCAGTTACAAATATATCAATCCCCAGGAAGAAGACATAACGGGTTAAAGAGATCCCATGTCAATTAGCATTTTATACCTAGGAATAAGTTTAGCAAAATGATCCTCAACTTGTAAAGGGGGGAAAACCCATTCAAAATATACTGAGAGACAAAGAATGGAATAAATGGAGATAGACTAAGTTTCAAGATTACATATTTTTCTATGCCAGTATTCTCATTATTGATAATTTTTATAACGCAATCCCAATCAAAATCTCAATGGTATTTTCTTTGATATAAGGGGCAAGGAACCTAATCAAATGATTTGCAAATTTTCTTGTAATAAATATATTACATTAATGAAGAAAATGTTTTAAAAATACAGTAATGAGGGGAGTACACACCTGATCAGATACAATATTTTGTAAAGCTATAATAATTAAAACATCTAGGAATAGATAAATGAATGGTCCAAAGAAACACTGTATACATTTAAAAAGTCACTAATGTTAACAATGGTGGGATCTAAGTTCAGTGGGAAACATTCGATAAAAGGTGATTTAGAACCGGTTAATCTTTTGAAAAAGAAAAGAAAAAGTAGAGCCTTGCCTCGTCATATACACCAATATTTATAGATTAGAAAGAACTTTACATAACCATGAATTAATAAAGGCCTAAGCATGACAGTAAAGGCAGGCATCCAGACACAGAGATACTTAACATCAAAATTATTTAATGCCTATAACATCCCAAGGACCCATAAATAGAAGTCACAAGTAAAGGCCGACTGGGCAGAAATATTTGCAAGATGTGACAGTTAAGTAATCTATTTAAATTAAGAAAAGAAACACTTTAGTGGAAAAGTACATAAAAGATCCAAGCAGGCATTTCACCAAAGAAGAAATGCAAATCGATCAATGAACAAATGAGGAAGTTCAAGCTAATTAGTAATCAAAGAAATGCAAATTAAAACAACAAGATACCATTTTTTGCCTTTTAGATTGGCATAAGATCAAAAGTAATTCTCAATGCTCGTGTGGGTAAAGGGAACCGGTCCCAGTGCTGGTGGGAATGTGAAAATGGTGACTGCTGGAGAACAAGTGGGGAATATGCATCAAAAGATTTCAAAATGTTAATTGCAGCAGTTTTATAATAGCAAAAACATTTGAAGCAACACTCATGTTCAATAGGGGAATGTTTGAAGCATAGTCTTCTATAGCTCATAAATGAGCAAGTTAGATTTCTGCGTTCTGATCTGCAAAGACATTCGTATTAAGAGGTATGAACGTGGAATAAAAGCAAGTTACAAAGTAACCTGCGGGATTTGATCTCACTTTCATTACAAGGAGAAAAAGCAGAAATCCAAGTGGAAAACACACAACAAACTTAACACTCGCTACCTATTAAAAGAGAGATATGAGGTAGACAGTATGAGATTAATTTTTTCTTATAAATCTCCATAATTTCCCCTTGCTGTAACCAGCATTACATTTTTATAATTTTTTAAAATGTAGAAAAGGGAAAATGCTTTAAAATATGCATATTTTTGATCCAGCAATTTACTTCCAGGAATTTACCCTAAGGGAATAAATAATATGCACAATTTAGCTAAAAGAGTGCTTACCCGTGCATTATTTGAGTGAAACTTAGAAACAAACTAAATGTGCAATAATAAGGAATTGGTTCTGTAAAATAAAGTATATTCATATATAGCATATACAGGATGCTATTCAGCCATTAAAACATAGAAATCTGACTACAATAGTGTCTACAATAGTACAGCACATTTCCGTTACTGTATGGTATATATTTATTGAATACATAATGGATGTGTAACACACTTTCATATGCAAAATTATACGAATACGCATATGAAAACTTGGCAGGATAGTGAGATTATGATTTAGTTTCTATATTGAATTTCTAATTTTTCTACAATGAAAATATTTCTGTAATTAATTGAAAAAGATTATTTCCTTTGCTCATCCTAAAATACTTCCTGATCCTATTACTTGTTTTAGTTTTTAAAATTTCATTCCCTGGGGCCGGCCAGGTGGCATAGTGGTTAAGTGTGCACATTCCCCTTAGGTGGCCCGGGGTTCACTGATTCGGATCCCGGGTGCGGACATGGCACTGCTTGGCAAGGCATGCTGTGGTAGGCATCCCACATATAAAGTAGAGGAAGATGGGCATGGATGTTAGCTCAGGGCCAGTCTTCCTCAGCAAAAAGAGGAGGATTGGCAGCAGATGTTAGCTCAGGGCTAATCTTCCTGAAAAAAAAGAAAATTCATCCCCTAAAAAGGGAAACTAATATTTAATGAGCATGTGCTATATGCCAGACATCACTCTAAGCACTTGACATGTATCATATCATTTAATTCTCACAACCGCCCTATGAAGTAAATGCTTTTTCCTAAAAGAGAAAAAACTTAAGACAGAGTTTAACTTGTCCGTGGTCCTACATCTAGTAGAGGACAGATCCAAGACGTAAATCCAAGCACGCTGGCTGGTCTTTACCACAACCCCTTACCAACATTGGACCGATGTAAGGACCTTCTTCAAGTAAACACACTCTCATCTGACCTCATGGATCTGTTTTTCAATCTAATCAAATTTAAAACCATAGGTGAACCACTGTTCTGTCTCTAACTAGTCCTCAGGAAAGCAATGAGACAACAAATGTGTCAGTTAACTGAGTGGCATATCATCAGAGACCGAGGTGACCTTCAAGCAGCTGGGAGGTTAGTTGTAGCAACCAAGAGCTCGCAGAAGTGAAAATTCTGAGAATCTCTCTCTGAGCAGTATTTCCTGCTTTCCCCACCCAGGCCTTCAATCTGTTTTCCTGCATTTGCCCACAGATTCAAATTTGGGGTTTTCACATTATTGCTGTCTTTGCCAATGTGGCAAAAAGAGAGTAGGAGGAAGGACTACAGATTTAGAACAAACATTTCATTTTCATTTGAAAGGAAAGTAAGGATAATTGATTTGTGAATAAAATAGGGTTTATTTTACAAATTTCTAACAATAGGTAAATGTTCTTCAGCACTCTACTTTTCTCAGCAGCTAGATAAGTCTCTCAGGTGCCAATTTCCTACATAGAAATTCTGATCTATTATGCATCTCTGCAATGTTAATCATTTACATTACATGAGTACATCTGCCCAGTTCTAATCCTAGGATTCACTTGATTTTGAATATAATTGTTTCCCAAACACATGTGAAGATGTGTATTAGTTTTACAGAAAATTTTCTCATTCTGAATATGGTCTTCAGGAATAAAATTTATTAGAATTCTGTGAACTTGAATTTAAAATGTTTTTACTTAAAGGCTTGGAACTAACAATTGTTTAATCAGTCATCAGATTAGGTCATGCTTTTCTATGCCTTTGTTTTGTTTTTAAAGTTCTTGAGATAGGAGCCGTGGACCAGCTGGCTCTTTGGGGCAGCAGGACGTTGAGTTCCTAGACTTGAAAGAGAGCTCAGGCCAGAGGTTCCTCAGGTTTCTAGGTGGAAAACCCTCAGGTTAACCCCAGTGAAGGGTGAAGGCTCTAGAGATCATCTGATAGGATAAGCTGAAAATCCAAGGTCCTTGTTTCTCCTCAGCCCACACTTCAAAACACTCTTTAGGATGCATTTAGAATACACAAATATTTTTGAGAAATAAGATAACAGAGAAAAAAAGAAAATAAACCATATTCAGAGACAAGACTATTGTTTAGGGTCTATAAAAATTGACAACACATCTGCACCCCTTTGTAGCAGGACCTTAAGAAGGATTCAGACTCACTTTATTCTCCACATGAATCAGAAAAATACTGCTTTTCATATATAAACTCTTTTATTTATAAATTTACAAATGCTAAAAATATTTAGGTCTTATATCTCTGCTTAAATTATCATCTACAAGACAGCTGCTTGAATCCCCATTGTAACCATCTCCGTTGTAGTACAACTAGTTTCTGCCGCAAATAAAAGCAAATATTTCATAATTATATGCAAAAGCCTCATTTCGATCTACAACCTCACCCACATGGACAATCTGTTAAAAGGGGAGTTAAAAAAATAAAGAGCATACTTTGGGGCATGTATTTTAAATGTATGTTTAATTTTACCTTAATGTTAAAACATACTTTTATTGGTGAAAAATATGAAGTAACACTTTATCCGTAAATTGATGTTTGATAATAGTAGAGAAAAGGTGGAAATCATCTATGGACACTTTTTTGCAGGTTATGAGAATTAAAACCTTACAGAGGATATCTAATTTTTCTTTGTGGCATGTGGTTTATTATTTGAAATCTATTGGTTCATTAGGATCATACTGGTTACAGCTAGTTGTTTCAGAACATTAACTGTCCTCTCACATTACTTACAGAGATACTGGGGACCATCTGTTCTTGCAAGGGATTTAAGGATATGTCTATTGGATATCATGCTATTTATTTAATTCAGCACCCACTTCCTATTGTTGTATTTTCTTGGGGGGAAAAGTCAATTTAATTACAGGGAATAAAGATAACCTCTCCTGGCAGGTGACCCTGTCACCATGAGAGCAAAGCAGGACCTGCTTAAAGTAGGTTACGGTGGTTAATAAGAAGAGTAAAACCAACAACACTTAAGAATATTTAGCAAAGGTTTAACAAAAATAGAACAGTGAATGGCACTTTTAAAAATATTACTGTAAGCCTAGGGCTTGTCTAAATCAATCTTGGCACATCTGTCTGATGCAGACCGTAAACAGGATTAGAGTGGGATTTATCTGCTTGGCGCTAATTGTGCTCACAGTTTCTGCACATGTCCACTCTTTAAAATACAGCCTGAAAAACAAGCCTGCCTGATAGATGGCTCCCACAACATCGTGTGTACACACACTTATGGTATATGAGATGGTTAAGCAATGTGATGTCTCACAATTTTTTTTTGGCTCTTCAGAATTACTTATCTAATCCCCTAATTAAAAATACAAAATTCTGTTTGAATACACCACATACTGAGATAAATCTGTGAAGCAAGGGACCAATAAATTTGAATACACTTTAATTGTAAGGAGAAAACACAATTTAATTGTTAATAATCAGGTTAAAGCAGGGTTTAAATAAATAGGGCTGCTCCTGTAGTTTATGGAAAAACCATCACAAGGCATTACTATCCTCGAGAATTATAGCATTTGTTAGCAGAAAAGGTGAAGTTCCTAAATACACACATGTATCAAGAGTGACAAGAAATAGCGCTCTTATCCAGTAAAAATTATAGAGGAAATTTTAAACATGTCATTTACAGAGAGAAATAGAGAGACGGAGGTAAATTGCCAATCCAATACCCCAAAGTCACATTTTTATCACACCAAATAAAAAATTAATGCTCAATTTCTATCTGCAATTTTTTTCCACTTAGTTATTTCTACCATGTATAAACAGCTTAAATACTTAAGAAGTTAAACACTTGAAGATATATAGGTATTTTTGTGTGAAGTCCAAAATGAACTAATCAGTCAAAAATTTTAAATATTATTCTTTGGTTTGGGGATTTAAAGTATAGACAAGAAACATGTGATTCTTTATTCAAAACGTTTAAAGCCTATGATTCAGAGTGATATTAACAATTTTAAATGACATAGTCTTTGTTTAATTAATCATAAATACCACATAAAATTGATATTTTAAAAAACAGCAGTACAATAAAAAATTTAGGCTGACTTCCAATCATAGATAATCTTCTGTTCTAAAGCTTTTCTCTTGATATGTATTTTACTCATGTTCCAAATATCTTGGCGAGCTCTTAGAAATCAGGTTTTCCTCTAAATCTCTAGCATCAATAAAAGATATGTCTATATTTATACTGTTGTTTTATACAGACAAATAATCAGGAGAAATTGGCAAATTAAGCATTGTAATACTTAAACCAAAATTACTACTTAAACCTTCATCAGCAGTTCTCAATGTGTAGTCTCAGAGCGTATGGATATGGGGTCAAGACGATTTTTTCACATTTTACCAATAATTGTTGCATTCCTCACCACCTCAAACTCACAGTTAAAAAAAAAGATAGATGCATTTAACTGTCCTTGATGAAGCAGTAACACTTTAATTTTTTTTAAATCTCTACCTTGTGTATATTTCTGACTAATATGATGTATGACGAAACGGGAAATATGCATAGAGCATTTCTGCTACAACTGAAAGTGACAGTTCTCTCCAGGAGAAGCACTTACACCATTTGAGCTGCAGCCGAACTAGCTGATTTTTGTGGAAGACCATTTTTACTCAAAAGATCAACTGACAGACAGACTATGGCATTCAGACATGAGTATTTAGCAAAGCTTTTCTGGAAAGTGAGCAAAGTGAGCCAGTCACTCAAGAAGAACAACTGAGAATGTTTGTTGTCAATGATAAAATTTAAGCTTTCCAACAAAAATTAGGATTTTGTAAAACTTGTATCTGCCACAATGAGCTTGACAGATTTTCAAAACTCAAAGAATTTTCTGATGAGATTGGTGGTGATATTAATGTACCTGATATTTTTAAAATATTGTATAAGAAGATGTGTCAACATTTGGAAACTCTGTATAAGTCAGTACACCAAATTTTCCAGATAGCCAATGCAGGATGTCATAAAAATCATCCATGAGTAAAAGATTCATTCAAAGTGCAAGTTAGACCAATACATTTTCAAATAGCAGACTGCAAAAGGTTCACTGATATGTGTTCAGATCTGCCTTGTAACTAATCTTCAAGAAATTAGCACCTAACTTTTGCTGTAATATCAAAGAAGGATACCCACGATTATCTAAAAACGTTAAAATACTTTCCCTTTTCCAAAAACACATCTGTGTAAAACTGGATCTTCCTTATACACTTTAACCAAAATGACATATTCACAACAGATTGAATGTAGAAGCAATCTTGAGAATTCAGCTGTCTCCTATCAAGCCTTCTATTAAAGAAGGCTATGTGTTCTATTAAAGAGGTTTGCAAAAATGTAAAATAGTGAAGAAAGTGGAATTGCTTTTTGTGATTGCTCATTTTGGAAAACAGTTATTTTTAATGAAAATATTATTAATATTAAAGTGCAATGAACTTACTACTATTATTTTTAATGAATTAATATTTTAAATGTCTGTTTAATCTGCAATAAAACAAATATAAATGGGTGTAACCTATAAACAAAAGCTCTTTGTGGTTTTCAATAATTTGGCAGTGTAAAGAGGTCCCAAGACCAAAAAGTTTGAGAACTCTTGGTCCCACAGTGCTATGAACATAGGCCTAACCTTACAAAAACGCAGCCTAAAGATAGCAAGATTCACACATTTTATCTTTCATCAGCTTGAATCAAATAACTGTAAGATTTTATTATTAAATTACTTTTTAGACTATCTATGCAACACGTCCCTATTACATCTGAAACTGAGTGAAACAAAAGAATAATTCAAAATTTCATATTCTATATTTCATGTTCATATTTCACATTCTATCGCATGACTTCATCATGCAATGTAATTGGGTTTTGTCATTTTCACTTCAGCAAAGCCCTAATGTGCTACTTCTATTGGGACTATTTTTTCATTGATTTTACTATCTCTTTACATATTTGTCTCTATCATTTTACATGTTCATTTCTATCTCGACCCCATAGGAAAAACATATATAAAGGAGGAGTCTCTCTGAATGGCACCAACAGAAAATATGGCCTTGATTGATTCATCTTAATCTTGTAATCTAGTCATTTTTGGGCACTATCAGTTCAGTAATGATTATCAGTTCATATATGATATACAGTTCATATACATCATACCGATGCCTTCGGGCAGATTTCTCATGAATCTCAGAAGTATGCTAATTGGTCTTCCTTTTCTAGTTTCTCAGCAATTCATTTCAACAATATCTTCATCATCCTCCTCATCTCTAATCTCTGTATCCCAGCACCTAGCTCAACGCTGCAAACACAGGCTACACTTCCAATAAAAGTTTGTTATTGACTGTATTTACCATCAATCAGATAACATCTCAATCATACTGTACGCAGTTCAACCTCTGAACCCTTGCTCCTTCATTTCCCAGCAAATGGACAGCCTTCTTGACTCCAGTCTTTTCAAACATTAACCATCTGTCAAAGCACATTAAGCCCCTCCTCCAAGAAACATCCTTCATTTCCCAGTCCCTCTGAACTCTTACAGCCCAGTACTACTCAGGTGAGATTCAGCCACATAGCAGAAGTTCCTAACTTACCAGAGGTGGTAGGCACAAAGGTTTTGTCTGGGTACGGGCTTCCTGCTTGGTAAAGGTCCTTACATCTCACAGTCCAAGCTGATTCACTGACACTCTTCTTTTCTTCTCAGGGCCTCAAGGACAGTCACTTCAACTTTGCTTTCACCTCTGCCATTACTATCAATCAATGCCCTACCTGTGCAGGGCAGATCCCCCACCACCCTGTAGTAGTCACAGTGGAGATCTCACACAGTGCTTCACATAATCTAACGAATTTTGCTACTGAGAGACACTAAAAGGCTCACTTTTATACCACTCCCATTCAGTTTTATCCTCAAGACTGTCATCGTTTGCTCCTAAAAAGACAAGAAAGTGTTCAAAATAAACACTCAAAGTCCAGGGTATTTGAACTTAGCTCATGCAGATCTGCGTTGCTAGAAGGAACCAGAACCATCACATGAGAGACTAAGGAAATAGAAATTTTTACTAGATGAAGACCAGAAAGGAAAGAGTTCATCTAAGGAGCCAAGACATCTAGGAACAGAACGCCCTAATCCTGACCATTCAGAAATGGACTGGAAGAGATTCACCTTACCAGCTTTTAGGACACTTGAACTTATCATCAAGTTTACCTTCCTGATGCCAGAGACAGTAGACCTATGGGCAAAGACTCACTGTGTTTGTGTGTGTAGGGAGAGGATGGGGAGGATAAAGAGAAATTGCCAGAAGCCACATATACTGAACATACAAAAGTAAACTTAAAACAAATACACATATTTCCAATAGTCAAGATATGGAGACAACCTAAGTGTCCATCAATGGATGAATGGATAAAGAAAATGTGGTGTATATATATGTGTGTGTATGTGTGTGTATATATATATATATATATATACATGCACATATATGTATGTGTGTGTACATATATATACACACACTCAGTGGAATATTATTATTCAGCCATAAAAAGAAGGAAATATTGCCATTTGTGACAACATAGATAGACCTTCAAAGCATTATGCTAAGTGAAATGTCAGAGAAAGACAAATACCATATGACCTCACTTATATGTGGAATCTAAAAAAAACCCGAGCTCATAAATATAGAGACCAGATTGGTGATTGCCAGACGTGGGCGTGGGGTGGGCAGAATGGGTGAAGAGGGTCAAAAGGTACAAACTTCCAGTTATAAAATAACTGGAATGTAAATATATACACAAAAATATATAAATAAGTCCTGGGGATGCAATGTACAGTGTGGTGACTATAGTTAATAATACTGTACCACATATTTGAAAGTTGCTAAAAGAGTAGATCTTAAAAGTTCTTATCACAAAAAAATTTTTGTAACCACGTAAGGTGATAGATGTTAACTATACCTATTGTGGTGATCATTTTGTAACATATACAAATATCGAATCATTATGCTGTACATCTAAAACTAATATGATGCTATATGTCAATTATACTTCAATAATTAAATACACATAATTTTAAAAGTTCTAAAAAATATTTCTAAACCTTTATTTATTCATTTGATGAGGATTTGCAGGCCTAGATTTAGTGGAGACAAAGGAAAAGTGGTAAACAATTTTAATATAGCTTATCATGGTTTTATTAAAAAATCCAACTTAATAACATTCAAGGCAAAGTTCATGTTTACTTTTAATATGCTAGGCACATGAGGGATATGGCCCATTACTTCATTTCCACCATTAAAAGCATACACTTGACAAACACGTTTGGTTTCTGTTTTGTTTTTGGCATTCAAAAATTCCAGCTGAGTAAATCCAGTGAGAACTGATTCACTAAGAAAGAAAACTTACAATGAAACTAAACTATAAAATGTTGTGAAATTTCCTCTCTCTTATTTTCAGTTGGACTTCAGCAAAACATAAGAAAAAATTTGTGTTAATAAACACACACACAAACACGGTAAATTCAGCTAGTCAGTTGATATCCATTTAGGCTCCTATTTGCACAAAATATGATCCTCTACCTACATATTTGAAACAAGACAAAATTTTTAAAGTCTTTTTGGAGTAGGAATTAGAGAAAATTATTTTTTTTCTGAAAAATCCTTAAATTGATTCAAAGAGTCTGATATGAAAATAAGCTCAATGTTTGACTTTGGCATTCTACATATATGGTACTTATACAAGTGTGTTCCCAACTAAACAGCATTTTACAATAGTTTCTTCTCCCTGTCTTTCATCATAATATAATTTCTACCACATAGTACTATGATAAAAGGCCAAAACTAAAAGTAAAGGGAAGAAAGTGTTACTTGATAACGTGAAGATTTTAGAGAAAACTTAAACATTTAAGATCGAGTATATTATATATTTAGCTACATCCTATAACACGTAATCAAAGCAAAATAGCTTATAGGATAACAGCAAGCCATCTTCTCTGTGCTGTAATACCACTGTCAGTTTTTTTTAGAAAGATAAATTTGATATCAATACGATGTGACACAACTGCCTCAAACCTTAATTTCACTCACAGTGAGAAGTCACAGGATTAAATAACACTGTGCAGTCTTTTAGAAAAGTTTATTGCTTCCAGATGGATTCAAGTTTCCTTTCAGCCCTGATTACATCTAATATGCACAGGGTGCCAACATTATAAAGGACAGAGTCAAAAATATCATTTATATAGATAGTAAGGGGTGTGGTGGAAGAACTTTCGCTTCTAAATGGGGTGCGCTAGTCAGGTCTTGACTAATTAAGAAATTATAATAAACAGTTAATGAAAAACAAACACCGTACTATGTAAATGTCTTGAATAATGGCTGTTCCACAGAAAAACACAAATCTACAGCAAAGTATCCATAAAATGACTCCTAGCTCAAGCTGCATGCTCTCTGCCCCCATGTTGGGTTGTGCCATGTGTCACACCGCATGAGGCTTGCTACCAAGATGTCCACCTGTGCCTCTGTGGCAGAAGAGGCATCCATGTTTATTTCATTTAATGGCACTGTTGAATATAAGTCATCGTGATCAGATACAAAGACCTTTAAAAATACTGACTACTTAAAGGCACGTTTGCTAAGTTTAAGGCTGCAAGTAAATCACAGCTTGTATTTAAAATAGCACTTTCTTATGCAACTGAAGTATTGCTACCATAATAAATAAAATCTTTTCTGTAAAACCCAAACAAAGAAAGCTCTCCCCACAATGTGAATTAAAAAATAAAATCACATCTGCTTTATCTAGCCTATGAGAGAAAAGCAATAAAAATCCATGACTGAAGAAGAATTTCAGTCTGTAGGTCAGAAGCCAGCTTTTAAAAATACGGTAAAACTATGACAACACTTCCATCTTCTCATTTTCTTAAATTTTTCAAATATTCTGAAAAAGCTATACAAATTACAAATTTGATTGAATATGAATGTTCAACAACTTGTTATGTATCCTTCAAAATAGATTAGCAATTTAAATACAATTATGGTCTCAAAGCTCAAAATAAGAGAAAAATGATTAATTTCTGGAAGTACATAAAATCTTTCTTGCTGGAGAATCATTGGGAAAAGCGGTACTACAATAATTCCTACCAGTGCCTAACTTCCTCCTGTAGATATTCAACCAAAACCAAGACAAATATCATATGGCACTTTATTACTTACATTTCCTTTACAGAGAAATAAGTTCCTTTATGCAAAGAATATAAATAAATGTTAAAATTTCAGATGATTTTTATGAAAGTTTTTCACTTTTATTTTCAATTAATTTTATGTGATATTAAAATGGATATGAGTATTAAAAATTTTAATTTTAATAGATTAAAATAGTAGCAATATTCTTGATCAACTGCTTGAAAATGCTCAAAGACACAGGGTGATCAGAAAAGGATCAAATTATACTAAAAAGTGACTTAAAGTTACGTGACAAATCAATAACAGATCAATGAAACAGAGTCCAACTGGTTAGGCTACCAGGCACTAAAGTAGATAATGGGTTTTGTGTCAGCAGATGACTCATCCGGAAGTATTTCTGATATTCTAAATACTAATACGTGTTTGAGTTAATTATCACTAATTAAATAGTACTTTTTTATAATGGTTAACTATTCTTAAACTGGTCACACTGTCCTCTAACACATATTTGAGTGAAAATGATTTGAGCTTCATTCTTTCTTTCAATAATTGCTAACTGGACACTTTCCACAAGTCACGCTTGTTCTATAGAGAGAAGCCTTTTAAATAGAGATATTCCCTGACTACCCAGTAATCAATCATTGAAAAAAGATTGGGGAAAAAAAAATAAGGGGGAATCCCATGTAGTTACTGGTCCAGAATCTCTCATCTGCAATTCCAAAATCTCAAAAGCTCTGAAAATTGTACACTTTTTTCTTAAATCACTTGGCAGGAAAACCTGAGCTGAGCTCGTGTGGTAAAACTGGACCTGACTGACAGTGAGATTTTAAGTGTTTATTTATCCCAGTTATCATGGATATTCTTAATATTTCACTCAGAAATATTAGTTTGATTATAGGATGCTACCTGAGGCTAGTTGTGGGTGTTACATACACATAAAGTATATGCCCTATATCAGCTTGCTAAAATCAGTAAATATCTGAATTTTAACACATAGCTGGTTCCAAGGGTTTCTGGGCAGAGGGAATAGCAAGTGTAAAGGCCCTGTGGTAAGAGCATACTTAGTGTATTCAAGGAACAGCAAGGTGTGGCTGGAGCTAGTGAGAAAGCGGGAGAGGAGTAAGACATGAGAAGAGAAAGGTCAGAATGATGAGGATTTTTAGGCTGCTTAATTTTAAAATGGTTTATGATGAGGATTTTTAGTCTGGTTACTTTTAAAACTGTAGATGAGAAGAAGGGTCCGAGGACTGGAATTTTGCTTGCCCTTTTGAGACATTTGCGTTTGTGAAGGAAAGGGAGATGACCTTGTAGGGACCTGAAATTGGCCACCCCAGGATATGTCTCTTTGGCATCAGGATTGTTTTGGGCTGATTGCTTTCGATAAACTGGGACAGGGAAGGAGGCTCTGGGGAATGGAACTTGCCCTTGTTGGGACACATTTACATTTGTAAGGTAAATCTCTATCTGTAAAAGGTGCCTCCCTCTCTGTACCAGGAAGAAGAGGAGAGATGACCTTATCCCTAGAAATTCTTAATGGGAAAGGCAAGAACTTCAGTTGGTTGCTGTCTGGCAATCTCATGTAACTGGTTTAGGGTGGTGGCGTCTAACCTTTCTAACCTTTACTTAATCCGATTTGATTCTTGTCTAAAAGTCATGGGATCACCCAATGACCAAACCCCACCTGCACTGATACCATTTTAACTTTTTTTCATGTTCGTTCCTTTGTCTTGTAAAGAAATGACTCACATACCCATGCCTTATAAAATTAGCCCTGACCCTCAACTCGGGGCAGCAGCAGGAGCTCTGACTGCCCGTGGGTCTTGTCCCCACACACCAGCTCTGCCTGCCCATGGGTCCTGTCCCCATGCCAGCGGGGGCAGCAGCAGGAGCTCTGACTGCCCATGGGTCCTGTCCCCACGCACCAGCTCTGCCTGCCCATGGGTCCTGTCCCCATGCCAGCGGGGGCAGCAGAAGCAGCAGCAGCAGAAGCTCTGACTGCCCATGGGTCCTGTCCCCATGCTACACTATCCTCTAAATAAAAGAGCACTACTGCCAGATCTTAAGAGTCTAAGAAATCTTTCTTTCGACTCCTCGGCTCACCGACCCCGCATCAAGAAGAAGGTAGACCATGTAGGGGTATGTAGACTACAGAAAGGACTTTGGGTTTTAGCCTGAATAAGATGTGAAGTCATCGAAAGTTTTTGAGCAGAAGAATGATTTGATCTGATGTATAGTTTAAAAATAACATTCTTTCTGCTACGTAGAGAATAGAGTGACAGGGGGCATGGTTAGAGATGGAGAGACTAGTAAGGAGGCTTATACAGTGCTCCTGGTGAGGAACGAGGGTGTCTCACACCAAGACAGTGGCAGTGAAGCTGGTCAATTTTTGACGGATTTTAAATAACATGCAACAGGATTTTTTGAAGGATTGGATGTAAAGTGAGCGAGAAAAAGTAGAACGTAGCAGACCTCCAAACGTTTTTGGCTTGAGCAATTAGGATGACGTCTCCATGTACTGAGGTGGGAACATCCATAGGAAGTGAATAGTTGAAAGTTGCAGGAGGGAATGTGGAGTCTATTTTAGAACATGGTAAGTTTGAGAAATCTATCAGACCTCTAAGTTGATATTTAAGTTGGCAGTTTGATTTATAAATCTGGAAACCAGAGGAGAGGTCTGGACTAGAGATATAAAGGTTGTATGTCAGGATATATCAGCATTTAGACAGTATTTGAGGCCAGAACCTAGAGGAGGTTCAACAAGAGAAAGAATGAGAATAGACAATAAGAGGTCAGAGAATAGACATGGGAAAATGAGGATTGCCACCAGATGACTGAGAAGGGGCAGCCCAACTGGGTAAGAGGAAAACCAAAAGAGCGACATCCTAGAAGGTAAGTAAAGAAAGTTGTATCAAGGAGCACAGTGTGATTAACTGTCAAACTCTGTTCATAGGTTGTCAGATGAGGACTGACCTTGACAAGTGAGCTGTGGAGTAATGGGATTCAAAAGCTTGATTACAGGAGATTCAAGAAAGAATGAGAAATAAAGTGGAAACTGAACGTATAAGTCTAGCTAGAAAGTTGTGACCGAGTGCACTACATGGATTATCTCAATTAAGCCTCATAATAGTTCTATACGGTATATATTATTCTGCTTTACAGTTGAGGATGTGGAAATTAAGGTAAGTGGTGTGTCAATGATTTTAAGGAGAATACTCTAATTTGACTCTAAGCATCTTATTATCAAAGCTCCTCCTCTTACACTACTATACAGCTTCCCATGAATTTACCATACAAAATAAACAAATAGTATGAAAATGGCATAGTCTTGCCAGAAAGGACACTAGGGTGGGAGTTAGGAGACCTTAGTTTTAGCTCTAGCTCTGTCACCAATCTCGAGGAAAATGCCTTAACTTTTGAGCTTGATAGCTCAGCCCCAAAATAAGGGGATTGGAATAGATTCATTCATTCATTCATTCAACAAACATTTATTGAGTACTTATTTGCTAGACACTATTCCAGGTAGTAAAGAAATAGTGGTGAAAAAAGCAGGAACTCATCCTTTAGCAAGGAAGATAAATATTCAATCTAATCTAAAGTTTCTTTCAGCTCTAAAATGCTATAATAGTTGTTTAATAAATATTAATAGACAAAATTCTATTCTAGGCTAGTACAAAAATGTTTAGATTTATTACATCACTGAAACGTCACAGTACTGTGAGCTGGCTACTATTATTATACCTCTTTTTACAGATGGAATGGGGGGAATAAACTTCGAGCCTAAACAGCTCGCTGCACAGTCAGCAGGAAGTGGCAAGCCCAAATTCTAACAGGTAGTGCGACTCCAGAAAGCACCCTTCAGTCACTCTTAATAGTATAGTAAGTTGCTGTTACAGCTCATTTTACTGGTGTTTAACTCTCCTGTTATTTTACTTTTCTTAATGGGTCTCTCAATGTTCAAAATGGGAAAGAGTGAGGAATAAGAGAGAAAAAGAAAAAAAACAATGAATGAAAAACTGCAGAGGTAGAATAGCAATATAAAGAAAAAAAGTCATGAAAACTAAAGAAAATAAAAACAGTATAATAACAGGAACAAATACGAGGTCTGAGGAGGCACACCTGGGAAACAGAACCAACAGCCTTCATGATGGTGGCTCAGATCAGTGACCCCCAGGTGCCACTTGCCTAAGTGTACAGGCCAATTGCTTGGTCAACTACTGCTCCGCAGGGGTTGCTCTAACAGAGAGGCCTGGCTTCTCCCGATCTCTCCCAAATCACTCAAACCATTTATCAACCCTACCGAGAATCAAAACTTCTAATGAGCCTAACCAAGTAAACACGCTCCCTAAAGATTTCAGGAAGGAGCTCAGGAAGTGAAATCCTTACAAAAATCAAGGAAAGAGAAAGGAGGCAGAGATGAATCCCCCGTCTTCCTATCACTGAGGTCACTCCCTGATTTTCAGAAGAGAGCCAGTAGCCGGCTCCTCCCTTTGCATCAGGGATCTCCAGCCAGGACCAGGTGCACGGGGCCCCTCCTTGGCTGGCAGCCATTTTACTTTCCCTAGCTTTCAACAGAGAATGGTGATATTTAGAGTGACTGGATTTTTCATTTTAAAGAACCATTCTTACGGCTAGCACTCTCCCCTAGTATTCTGAGGATTATGTGGAGATCATAACGCTTTATAAATTGTAGAGACAAGAAATGTATCTCCATCAACAATCTATTTAGTTTCAAAATTTGAGCGCCTGATATATGCCAGGTCTGTTCTGACCTAAATATTGAGGATTTAAGTATGACTGGATACGGTTCTTCCCTTGTAGCAGTTCAGTGTACTGGGGAATGGAAGCACGCTGGGTAGCTAGCACACCAAGTGGAATGTCACCAGAGTCTTCTTTCCAAAATACTGCTTCACGAAAGGACACTGCGACCCTTCGGAGATTTCAAGAAACAATCATCCAACCAGCTTCTCTATTCACCATTCTAGTTTTCCCCCTAGAATACCTTTTGAATATAGATTTAGATTCATTCATGTGCTCCATAGGACTCTTTTTAAGAATAGTCCAGCATTAAAATAAGTCCAGCAAATTAGAACTTAAATTTCCCTCTGAGAAACATGCTTTCATTTATATTTTCTTTTACCTCCTCGTCTCTATTAGCTGAATTTCCACACTGAGTACAATTTACATATGTAATCAGAAAATAACACCAACATTTCAAACCTGTAGTTTTTACCTTGCCTGAAATTAGTTCTCTGTTCCAACTGTTTCTTTCCTTCATTAACTTCCATTAAGCAGGTAAGAATGACGAGAAAGGAAAATATTGTATTCAGAAGCGCAGTTATTTCCCAAGTACTCACTAGGAATCAAGTTAATACTAAGTAATAATAAAACTTCCATTTACGTATTTGCCAAATTACCTCACTGTATATATATTCCATTAATGTGCCACCCCCCATGCAAGGAAGCAGCCTGTTTTTACCGTCCAGAGAAACTGTACTTTACATGGGACAGAAATCCGGGGAATGGAGATCAGGATGAAGTCCTGCCAAGCTGGGCACTAAATCAGACACTTCAGCTCATTTAACTATAAACTGTCTTCAGGTCGAGGTGAGAATTAGAGCAGGGCATCCCCGTTTCTCGATTTTAGAGAGGACCAAACAGATCCTCAGAGAGGGGAAGGGACTGATCAATTACAGACGTAAATGGCAGAGCCTTAACTGCAACCTAAAGACTGGACTTTAAAGCTTGTACACTTTTCCTCTGTTCTGTAGGACAGAAGGGTTTACAAGGAATCACCCTGTAATTACAATTGTATGATTATATGCTCTGTACTTAGGCTCTGAGAGGATATGTTTCATTCCATAGAATGGGTTCACTTTTCAGCATCTTTTGCTGTCTTTCTGAAATCCCGAGTTAAAAGCAGCACTTCAGTTTCTCTTAAGAAAAAGGTACTGGGGCAGGCCCGTGGCGGAGCGGTTAAGTTCGCGTGCTCTGCCTTGGCGGCCCAGGTTTCGCCGGTTCAGATCCTGGACGCGGACGTGGCACCACTAGTCAGACCATGCTGAGGAGGCGTCCCACATGGCACAACCAGAGGCCCTCACAACTAGAATATACAACTACGTACTGAGGGGCTTTGGGGAGAAGAAGAAGAAAAAAAGAAGATTGGCAACAGATGTTAGCTCAGGTGCCAATCTTTAAAAAAAAAAAAAAAAAGAAAGCATGGCTTCTTATGAAAGGGCTTGAAATCCAGGCTTTGCCACTTACTACCTGGGTGACCCTGGAGAAGTTACTTAAAGTCTTCCTCTTCAGTTTTCTGATCTAGAAAATGGGAATGATAATGGCGCCTACCTCCCAAGACGTTGTAAAGATTCAGTGAGTAAATATGTAAGATGCTGGTAACAGTTCCTTGCACATACGACATGCTATATCAGCGTTTCCTATTACTGTTGTTGTTGTTGATATTATTATCATTACTATCTGAACTAATTCCAACAAATCACTTGCAGTCACCACACCACTACCTGGATCAGATCAACCAGGAAAGTAGCATGTGTGACAGGACAGTAATGTGCAGGAATGACCTGAGTAGTCCTCTACCTTACACTTAGAATACAAAAAAAGCTTTGGCCCTATTTCACATTTATGAAGATAGCTCCCATTAGTAGGGGGCATCCTGAGTGCCTTCCTCAAAGCAGACTAGGAAACCTCCCTTGGTACAAAGAGTCTACTAGGAAATTTACGGAATAGGTTAAAAGGAGAAAAGCAGAAATTGAGAGAGTATAGAAAATAATCGGAAGGTAAATTAGAAATAATAGAGGAAAAAATTACCGGAAATTGACTCATGTACCACTACTGCTCTCACGGGTCCTAGTTAAGCACAAATATTTTCCCCCATATTTTGGGAAATGTATCAGGTTCAGTTTCTATTCATCCTGAAAGAGTTTATGTGCCACTAACAATGCAAAGTTCTTCATTAATTCCACCCCAGGATGGGATGACAATGCTTTTGACAAAACACTAATGATTATGTAGCGTGGAGCAGACATTTGATCACAATCTCCCGGTTTCATTATCTTGCGGTTTTTCTTTAGATCCTGGATTCTGTTATGGAAACACACAGACTGTGCTGAGCAGGAAAACCTTCGTACACTCTACGCCTGGGAGGAAACACTGCATACATCACTGCCTTGAGTACTGAAACACTAGATGCTGTGAGAGCACACCAGCCCTGAAATGTGCCGCTCTCCTTATTCACCAACTCAGCTTCTCAGCAGAGGTGAAAACTATGCCATAGCAACAGTTTACAGGTGAAGGAGCTGCTGAGAATTGGAGACTAGGTGATGGCATATCTATAAGCTCGTCAACAACAACAAGAATACCTGCTAAGCAGCTAAGACACACAAAATAAGATCCATGGCACAATTATTTCAGAACATTCTCAAAGTACAATGTCATGTCCTGAAGGTTCCACTTGTGTTCAAAATCTTTTTGTGAAAAAAAAATGTAAACAACTCTTTTAGATAACATGGGTGCTCACTGGCTATTTAGACCATGATCATTGATAAACTCATATTTAAAAAGCTTCAGACTCCGAAAACCAACGCCATCAACTTCAGAAATTTTTGTAAGGACCTCCACAACTTTGTAGCTACCTATTCAAGAAACAGTTATACAGTGGTTCTCAAACCGACCTCTAGATAATTCTAGACCTTCCAGGACATGGGCCTAAGTAGCTCTGCTTTGCTTTACCTTTTGGGGGAGGGGAGAGAGGATGCTTTAAGATGCCCTTGGAATGGAGGTCAAAATCACCACTGCTTTAGTACAGCTGCTGGTACAAACAACCAGGGGTCTCAAAGCGCTCAATTTGTTTCAGAGTTACTTGGATGCTTGAAGACCAGGGATCAGTTCATTTGTTTAAAATGCTCTATTTTCAGGCATAATTAAAAAAAAAGGCAGTAAACTACAGAGACATGGTCGAAGGCCATATATCAGTATATCAGGATTCAGAATCCTGGAAACCTTTTCCAAAAAGCTGTAGAAAGAACTTGCCAAAAAAATAAATAAATAAAATGAGGGCTTTTTCTGCTCTTTAAAGGGATCGAGGAGCTAAAGTTTACACAAGTTCATTTTCTTTTTAATGTATTTTGGAATTATATTATTTTTCCAATATGTGCATGCAGTTACCACCCACACAAGATTATTATAATCTACCTCAGGTAATTACTGCTGAGATCAGCAATTTAATGCCCTTTGTTTGCCAAATTTTTGTTTTCCCAAGAACCAATCCCACTCTATAAAGATGTGTTTCCAGGATACATATAATTATGCTGGGTATAACATCTGTTGCTTTGCATGTTCAGAGCCTTACCAAACCAAGGTAAGGACACACTTCTATGTCGACTTTGGGAGAATGGCTGAAGTATTAAAAGCTTAAATATTCAGAAGATTTTTCTTAAAGCAATATTTATCAAAAGTAAAAGCTAATTCTAATTTAAATATTTCCAAATAGAATTAACTCATTTCAGTCCTTATTTAAATTTTAACATGGTTATTATATCACTTTTTCAATATCATTCCTCAATAATCCTGAGAATTATCTTTACTGTGATTTCATATAGGAATCCTAGTGAATTTTCTACATCAGTTGTCTTTCAGAAGCAGACCGGCTAACAGAAAAAAGCGACCTACAATCAAGGACAACAGAAAAAATAATACCGGTGACCTCTTTTCTGTATTTCCTCCTTTAATAGCACAGTGGATTTGGATAACAGATAGGATAGTGTTGCACTTTTAAATATAGGTCAGTATTTTGATTGCACCACAAAAGTGAATTGTTCAGACTTGAATAAAGCAGAGCAATATTGACCCAAATCACTTCTCTGCATGGCCTTTTAAGATTGCCCCAACAATCTGACAGTCCTAAGAATTTCCCAATAGACAAGATGGCTATTTATTGGCAAGAATTAACAAGAAGATATAGGGATAAGTGAACATTGATTTCAGCACCAAAACTTGAAATAAGCCCTAAATAAATGGGAAAAAAATTCAGACATGGTAATCCCTCACCAAACATTAGTAATCACAGTGGAAAAAATTGAAGTTATGAGTTCATCGCAATTTCAGAAAACTTTAGAAGGACAATCAAACTCATGACAGTGTTAGTGATATTCGAATGTATTTCACTATCTACGAGAGCTGCTATTTCTCAAGCCCATAAAACTAAAAGATTACGGTTTGGGCTTCATTTAGACTGATTAGATTGTCCAAGTTCATAGAGATTTAGCATTGAGGAAATCTACTTAAAATGTAAAAATAACCCATCTTCCCAAACCATTTTAATATGTTTTCGTTCACAGGACTCTCCCAACAATTCTTATTTCTTAGCGTTATATATAATTTGAAAGTAAGGAACCATATATTAATCGATATATTAAAAATCAGAAAGAAACAAAAACCCTCACCTCCCTATTAACAGGAATTTGAGGGGGAAGGGGTACAACCCACTTTCAGTGTTGGAAAAGATTTAGCTAAAGGGGTCCTGGAGCAAATCCACCTGTGAATTGTGTCTCCTCAAAATTCATGTTGAAGTCCTAACCCCTAATGTGACTGTATTTGGAGATAGGGTCATTAAGGAGTAATTAAGGTTAAATTAGGTCATAAGGGTGGTGGCCTAAACCGATAGGACTGGTGTCCTTTAAGAAAAGGAAGAGACATGAGAGCTCTCTCTTTCTCCATGTGTGCAGAGAGGAGAGGTCATGCGAGGGCGCAGGGAGAAGGTGTCTGTCTACAAGCCAAGGAGAGAGCTCCCACCAGAAAGCAACTCTGACGGCACCTTGACCTTGGTCTTCTACCCTCCAGAGCACCAGGAAAATTAACAAATTTCTGTTGTTCAAGCCACCCAGTCTGTGGTATTTTGTTATGGCAGCCCTAGCAATCCAATACCCCATGCTACTTTAAATTGCCTTAAATTTCTCCTTTAGAATCTCTGAATTTTCTACACTGGGTGGCCTATTATCTTATCACCATATCAATCAAAATATGGCAAATAAAGAAACTAATCATTTTCCTTTTTCCCTTCAATAATCCAATATTTCCAAATGTGAACAGTGAAAAATATTTAACATCAAAGAGAGAAAAAAACTTTAAATAATTGCATAGTTAATTATTAATTAGAATACTAGAGTTATATTGGGAAGACACTAAATTATTTTAGATGGGAGTTAACTGAGATGGCAAGCGATGCAATCTGGCCTGGAGGGGACAGATAATGTTACCAGAGAACCTTGGGTAAGATTTGAGAGTCCCATTTACAATATTTCTCACCTTGCCTTCCTGCAGGATCAAATAGAAAATCTCTCAGAAGTCCTTCATATTTTTGCTCCCACTGCTTCTTTAGACGTCTTATACTGAAACTAGAACCAGTGCCTCCTTGAGCTTCCACACCCAGGAAGGCTCAGCACAGCTACGCCTGGAAAGTTAAGGATCAAGACCGGCCCAGGATTAAGTGGAGAAACAGGTCAGTTTGAAAAGGTTCATCAAAGCCCAGAAGTGACCAACTTGAAAAATGCCCCTTCATCTCCCCCACACCCAACTACCCCTGCCGCCGGCTAGGCTAATGCAATTCCCAACACAGACTCTTCCCTGGGAGCTCAAGTTCTGATTTAAGGGGCTGAAGGGAGGGTTTTAAGAAGGTCCCATATGGAGGAAGACTTTGCCTCAAGCAAAATACTCCCCCTTCTTACCACCCACCCTGATGCTTGTCCTCTCCCAGACTCACAGTGATTTAAAGGTCTCAGAAAAGGACTTCGGAGTATGGAGATGAAAAAAGAGAAGAGAAAAAGGGAACAGAGCTTATTCTGGGAGTTTTTCTAAAAGTAACAACAGTGCTAGACATTTACATTTTGTTTTCCCCTATATCTTTATAACCCTAACCATTTTTAAGCTAAACCATCTGCAGACATTAAAAACCATTTCCAAACAGCATTTGTCTGATAAGAAATACATAGTACGAAATTTAGTATTCTGAGGGTGGGGTTAAATAAAATTATGCAAACAATAAACTTATTTACATTTTTTAATAACTTACTATGAAATAAATACAGCATCAGTTAAAAAGAGTATTTTCACAGCTTCTGTTTTTCTTAACCAGTTTCTGTATCTTTGCCTTTCCCAGATCTAAAATAAGCTCCTGACTTTGCATTATTTTCTATGTTATCATCCATAAACTTTGAAAGGCACTACCAAAATTCAGTGGTTAAGAGAACTATTTAATCTGGAAATATTTATTATCCTAAGACACCATTAGATTTATTCTCATATATAGGGATCAAAGAAACAAAGGAAAGAAATCCAATTACTTAAAACAGTAATCCCTTAACACTGGGATTTTGTTTTAATTACAAAGAGTGTGTCTTATTAAAAACAAAACAAAGCATTGTCCTTTAAAGGAGAAATCCCATGTTTCTCTGGTGAACATGCATGCAAAATTTCTTAAAGAATGCTTCAACAAATTAATTTTGCTATTCTTCAATTTCCCATGATATAATTGACTTCTTAAAAAGAACATCAAGTAAACAATTATGGGCCCACCTGTTCGTGGAATCATACCAGGCACCATACAAAGTTAATGGAAATATATTTCGTTCTGTTTCCCTCCCCTCCTGCCACCCCATCACGACAACAAAGACAAAATTCCCTGTACCAAAACTAACAACAATGAAAAGTGTAAGCAATAATAGGTATCAAATGTAAATTGCTCATCTTTTATACTTCAAATATTACCCTAGATGTACCCAGTGTCTGAAGACCCTTTTCATGAATGTCCTCCCCATCCCCATGGTTCCTCCAGTGTCTCGGATTGGGTACTGGGGACAATGAAGAGGGAAGCTGCGACTGCAAGTAAAGGGCCTGCTCTATGAGAGGCAAGAAAAGTCACTGGGGACATCTCTTATTGTTCCTCCTCCCGTCAGACCCAGAAGGAAACTAAACCACAATTTGAGGGAATTACACTCCCCTCTGGGTCCAGCCCACTAGCCCACTTAAATGGTTGAGTGTTGGGCCCAGAAGGCTGAGGGAAATCCCTCTTTCCCAAGGGACATTGAGGCCCCTGGATCTCCTATTTCAGGCCTAAACAAAAACTACTTAGGCACTGAACACAGTCTAGCTCAGGTTTTATCACTGAAACTAAAGCTTTCAGTAACCTTGTCACCCCTCACAGAATTGAGTTTTGGAGTGGAAGGCACACAGACGTCGCTGAAGCCAAAACTGGACCACAGCAGGTCTAGCACCTGAGGTAACTGGCAAGGGCCTCAGCTCAGTTTCAGCCAAGTGATGGCAAGCAGGGGACAGAAGGTTGTCCTATGACATAAGTCACCCAGGGGACAGAGAGAGACTAAGAGCAGCAAGGGCGACTGGAGGAGCATGGAGTTGTAGATGATGACATGCTCAGAGTCTGAAGGAGTCCCACAGCTGAAGCATAGAGAGCAAACAAGCAGAAAATAAAAGTAAACTGTTCTAGTTATTATCTTAACAATATAGATATATACTGTGATTAATAACTACACCTCTTATGTGTATTTACTTTATGGGTTTAGATTTGGTATCAAGTGTGTAGGCAATACAAAATGTTATAGATAGCATCTTATAATAAAATAAAGGGAGTTGGAAAGAATCTATTTATACATTTTCCATTGGAAAATGTGGACAAATATTCCTATTCAAAGAAAGTTTTATTTTTCATTTTGTTGATGTTCCAGGTTTGTTTAAGTACCATAAATATACAGTCATATTGCTTTCTTTGTATAAATAGCTTTCTTTAAAAAAAAAATTAGGGGAACAGAGAGGAAAGCAGAAAAGAAGAGAAAATGCCAGACAACGGATCTGTGATCATTGCTTCTTAGTCAAGGTCATGCCAAAGTGAGTAAAAGAAAAAGGTATCCCCCCATAGTATAATCAATGGCTTCTGTTCTCCAGAAGCTTCTCCAGTCTCCTAGAGCAAAGATTACTCAGCTTTATAGAAACTTCACTTCCCTTTCTTCTGCCTGCCCTTACACACCCATCAAGATATTCAGAAAGATTAGCATTTAGCATAGGATAGGAACTGACCTGTGATACACCACAACTACTACACACTTTTGTAAAATCCAAAGAGTTATTTCAGAATTAGAAAGTAATTTTGGACCTAAAATTTTGGGTCCTAAAGTATCCATTAAAAGGCACTTTTCTATTTTAAAGTATCAATGACAAAAAAAAAAAATTAAAGCACAATTATGAAAAGATATTTTTAAAATAATGTGCACAGGCAGCTTCTATTTCTCTGAATTATGCCATAAAACTGACTCAAAATTTTGTTAATGAATATCAATAGCATAAAAACCAGAAATTGAGTCTACTCTAATGAAATACTGTAGATCCACATTAAAAAGTGACTGACAGGTCAACTTCCAAAAACGAAACAGTAGATACCACCACAAAACTAGCAGATGTTTCTTGGGGTCATTTGTACAAAAACATAAGCATATGTTAAAGAAATCTGACACTATCATGGAATCAGTTGGTGTCTAAAATAATAGCAGCTCCTTATGGCAATATGGTAATATCCATATCAAATGCACAACACATTATGTTGCAACAGTATGTGCAGACAAAAGAGCATCAGTGGCAGCAATAATGGCCAGTGCCTTCATTAAGGCGAAAAAATAAAGTTAGAAGGTTACATCCAGGGCAGAGTATCGTTCAACAGTAAATTGAACACGATAGACAGCGTGTTCAATTTTCAGAGTTTGCATTTAACCGATTTTATTGAGCCTCTCATAAAGGTAGAATATTAACCAAATAAGGATACTGAAGTTTTTATAGGGGCCACCAACATGGGTTTTTTGATTTCTTCAGTCTATCAAGAATAATGATAAAGACGTTATTTTCAAAGCTTATGATATTACTGGGATAGTTTAGGATATAAACAAAGAATTCTTCACTTCAAAATCAGTGGCTTCAATCTGATGTCCTATAACTCAGTAGCTAAGCAATAGGTAACTGCTGAATCAATATTTTAATGTAAAGCAGCACATAATTTAGTAAATGTATTATCAACTGCAACCTCAGAAGTCTGAGATGCTCTAGAACATTGCTTTGGAATTAGTCCTATCACCCCCGAAGTATACAATGTACACAACACGTGATAATTAAATGTTACTGACTGAAGGTCTTTGAAAAAGTCAGAGCCAAAAGGCATTCCACAGCTTTCCATACTAATTATTGGGACTCACATTATTCTCTAGGAAGGTAAAATTGGAAAAAGCACTTAGAATTTCAATGCGCATATTTTTCCATGCAGAAGAATTGGATGCGAGATGAGTCTGACATACACCTAACAAAGTGTTCAAGTACCAGAAGATTTGAGTAGAATTAGGTTCACCCATAAGATGTTTCCATGGCATGAAGCACAGTAACAGGGCTTTGGTCCCAGAGTAAAACACTCAAGTCACCTGGAAAATAATAGATTTGTCTTTCTTTCAGAAGGCAGGATTCCAAGACATATGGTTTTTTCCCACCCAAATATGAAAAATGCTAATGTAAAGAAACGGAAGTATGATTTTGAGAAAAATTTATTTCTACTTTTAAAGAGCTTTTTATAAATCAAATCCCATGACAAACATGTATCCACATTATTTAGGCTACTGTAAGTATTCAAATGAAATATTATCTAAGATAAGTGGGCTGTGAATGGGACTTTAAAACTGTATTACATTCACCGAGATTTTAATTGTAATAAGTTTTCATCTGTATAATGAAAACCACAACAAAACATTACCATCTTCCCTTTACACTTTCAATACATTAAAACATACCTAAAATATAAGGAAACTAACACATGCTAACAGCTGCTCCATTTTATTGATCTTATTCTTCCTGCACAGACAGATGGACACTAGAAAGTGCTTTGAATTATGTGTTTGTAACATTTAGTAAACATAAAAGTTTAATTTGAAATAAGTAATATTTGTGTTAGACCAAAAAATGGAGATTTTATGAAGTAAATGAATGTATTCTGAGTTTAAAATTATATATAAATAGTTCTTTCCAGATATAAAAATTGATATTTAAAATTATCTCACTGACTTTTTATATTTCAATAATACCCAAATACTATGGCTGTACAAAGATCATAAATTTACCGATATTTAATGAATAATATCTTCTGAAGATAACTTTAAACTCTTTTTTTAAAGTAGCCTCAACCTAATAAGAAAGAGGACACAGGAGAGAGCCTGAGGCTCACGGAAAACACAGATCTTAAGCTTGATAGGGTTCAATTTACAATCCTTCAGGAGAGACTTCTCCAGCTTATGTATTTTTCGAGCTCTCAATTTCCCTTCTGTTTGGACATTTTGCTAGTCACTGGCATATTTGATGCTTGGTAGAATACCTTTCAAATAAGATTCTTCTCATTTTGCTAATCTGAGAATTAATTTTAGCAGCGTCCACTATCCATTTTATTTCCTAGACTAAAAGTCTCAGCATCACTGTTTCTTCCCTTTCCCTCACGCCCCACACCCACCAAATTCTGTTTCAGACAATATCCCTTACATCTTGCCTCACGTCTCCATTCTCCCTGCCGCAGACACACTGCCTTCTGAATCTTCTGGTATACTGGCCACTGAAATGGCCTCCTCAGTGTGGAGCCCATTTATAATCCTGCCGCCATGCTTGCCTTTCTAAAACCCAAACTCATTTACTTTAAAAAGCAAAGACTTGCTATCTTCTGACACTCAGCCTTTGCCACCCCTTACTCAACCCACAGGTTAAGACACCAACTTCCTGGCATGATATTCAAGGGCCCATACAAACTACTGACTTATCACAAAGCACTGTTGTCTCCCCCTATTAACATACGCTTCCCCACAGACTAACATCTTATTTTCCAAATAGGTCAAAGCATTCTCTCCTGAGATTTTTTTTCCAAAATATTGTTTTGGAAGTGGTTTCCTTACTCCTTTGTGTTGCCAGCTCCTACTCACGCATCAAGGCCCACAGTCAAGCTTACCCTCACACTCCTCAGTGGCTTTCCCGGACCTCCCCCTCTGCCCACTTCAACAAAGTGACTTTCTCCTTTAGCCACATTTCTGGATTCGTTCATATTGCCCTGTGAGTAATACCTCCACTGCACACAAAATGGATCACCTAGTTATTTTCCGGTAAGTCTCCCTGCAGATTTGGAATACTTTGAAGCAGAAATTGTGTCAAATTGATTGTAACATCCCAGGATCCTATTAGAGACCCCAGCATATAATAGGTGCTCCCTAATGTTAGGAAGAATAAGCTAAAAGTACTAATGATTTAATGAGAAAAACACAAATGAAAACCATGCTGAGACGCCATTTCTCATCTATCAGATTGGTTTTTAAAAAAAAGTTTGGCATGGGCCAGGCCCAGCGGCCTAATGGTTAAGTTCAGTGCACCCCACTTCAGTGGCCCGAGTTTGATTCCCAGGCACAGACCTACACCACTCTGTTAGGGGCGTGCTGTGCTGGCAGCCCACGTACTTAAAAATAAAGGAAGATTGGCACAGATGTTAGCTCAGGGTGAATCTTCCTCAGCAAAAAACAAAACAAAAACCATTCAACAATATACTCTTTTGGAGAAACTGCACAGAAACAGGTGCCTTGGCACAAGGCTGATAGGAATGCAAAATGGCACAATCTTTTTGAGGGAATTTGGAAATATGGTGTAAAGTTAAACAGGCAGGCAGGGGGTCAATGTGAAATCTCTGCACCTTCTGCTCCATTACCTGCTGTAAAAATTAAACTCTATTAAAAATTATATAGGCATTTATTCATTGAGTCATCAATCCCATTTATAGGAATCTATCCCAAAAATACACTGAAAAAAAACCACAAAAGGACACATGATAAGGCTTGGCTTTACACACTATTTGCAATAGCAAAAATGACTGGAAAAAATAAAATCCTTCAATAGAGAGCCGGTTCAACAAACTATGGTACACAAAGGATTATTGTGCAGATATAAAAGGACATGAGGACTCTCACAATATACCTCTATAGAGTGATATGCTGGGTATATGGTTAACTTAAAAAGAAATCCAAGTGGAAAAAAGCAATAGTATGCTACCAAGGATTTAAGCAGGTGGATAGGAGTGCAGCAAGGAGAAAAATATATGTATGTATTTGCTTATATTTAAAAAATAAAAGGATAGACCAAAAACTTGAAAAAACAAATAGGCTTACCTATAACAGGAAGGAAGGAAAAGGGACACAGAAAAAAGTTATATTTCCAAGAATATAGCTTGTTTGGTAGATTTGACCTTGGAGCCATACAAATGTTTTACATAATTACAAAACAAAATTGGATTAAAAAAAAAAAATCAATGCCCAGGGCCGGCCCCATGGGTTAGTGGTTAAGTTCACACCCTTCACTTCAGCAGCCCAGGGTTCATGGGTTCAGATCCTGGGTCCGGACCTACACACCGCTCATCAAGCCATTCTGTGGCAGCGTCCCACATACAAAATGGAGGAAGACTGGCACAGATGTTAGCTCAGTGACAATTTTCCTCATCACACAAAGAAAAACAATGTCCAAAAATCAAAAGCAAAATGAAACAAATAATTCTGCATATCAGGTAGAGAGTATAACATCACAGATAGAAATGATTCCAAGTGTCTTTAAAATACAGTAATTTGACTACACATATCATACACTCTACGTGGTGTGTACTCCAAGAGCAACAACAAAAAATTACAGAATGATCTTCAATGGCTTTTAGTAATTATATTGTTGATAATAGCACTGGTGTTGTTATTCTGTGATGTACATATATTTCAGAATAAAGCAAATCAGAAATGATATTGCAGTTAGGAATTGTCATTTTAAGGGTAGGAGAAAGGAAAGGAAGTAAAAACCTTTTAGACTTGAACTGGAAGTATCAGTATAATTCTATGATACATTTTCTCTTTAGAAAAAAATATATACTTCTTAGCTCTGGGTTTTTTTTTCTTTTGGTGTGGAAGATTGGCCCTGAGCCAACGTCTGTTGCCAATCTCCCTCTTTTTGCTTGAGGACGAATGTCCCTGAGCTAATATCTGAGCCAATCTTCTTCTAGTTTGCATGTGGGATGGTGCCACAGCATGGCTTGATGAGTGGTGTGTAGGTCCATGCCTGGGATCCAAACCCATGAACCCTGGGCGACCCAAGCAGAGTGTGCAAACTTAACCACGATGCAACTGGGCCAGCCCCCTAGCTCTATTTTTTGAAAAACTTAGGAAAAAGACCATATAAGGTAAGTATGAGAATGAGCACAACTGGTGCTCAAATTGTGGTCTCTAAACATCATTCCCCAACAAAAGGAAGTAGGCCTCCTTGGTGATAGGGTTGACGGCATGTCTGAGGCATGAAGTGTTCAAGATGAGCCTGAAATATCTTGCCATTCCAGAAAGCAAGGAAGCTATCAGAGACAGGTGAACGAATGTCAAAAGGACTCAGAAATCAACTTGAAGGGGCTCCCATTGGTCCAAAAATCCAGAATTGGGACAATCTGAGAATTAGTAAGAATAGTCATTGCTGTGAATTAAAATATACTTACTATGTTTAAATACGTGAATTCATAATGATGACAATAATAAATCTCATTGGTCGCCGTGGCTGTTGGTATCCCCCTTTGAGGAAGAACGTGCCTTACTGCTGCAAGGAGTGCAGTTAGCTGACAGCCTCCAGCCGCTGGCACCCTCAGGATCCACCTCAGCTTTGGAGCTGAAGTCACATGCTTCCCAGGCAACCTCCAGCCCACAAGTGAACACAGCTGAGGCTTGGCCATTTTTGCCCAAGGCGGGACCATAATGGGCAATCCTTTCTTCCAAGCTCTCACCACCAGTAAGCATCTTTATCAGATATGCCTCACGAGCCAGGCTCTCCCTGTCTCTGCTGGCTTCATCCTCCTTTCACAGGTGTCAGATTGGCATCCTAGTCTGAAGGTTATCCCCCAAATGCTTCCTCCACTCTTTATCTTTTGCATTTTTCCCCAACAAACTTTTCATATTCCTATGGGAAACTACAGGCCAGACAACCTGGTTTGTTCAGAAAATAAATTGCAAAAAAAAAAAGAGGAAGAGGAATCTGTGGATTAGAAGACATAAAAGACATAGCAACCAACTGCAACATGGACCTTATTTCAATGTTGATTACTTAAAAGAGAGAGAGAGAAACAATCAGGGTAATCTGAACACTTACCATATATTTAAGCATATAGAGGATTATTTTAAATTAGAATAGTAGTATTGTGATTATATTGTGTACTATATAGTTTTTCAATCCTTATTTCTTAAAGACACATGCTGAGATGTTTATAGATGCAATTATATGATGTCCAGGAATTGCTTTTGACTATTCCAGAGAAAGAAGGGAAACGGGTAGGGCAGAGATGAAATAAGACCGGCTTTAAAAACTGTTTAAACTCAATAGTGTGTTACATAGAGTCTCACCCCTCATTGGGCTGAACATGGAGGCTTATTATATTATTCTTTCTACATTTGGGTATGGTTGATGTTTTCCATATAATATATTGAGTTTATTAAAAAAAAATTTTAACTTCCATTTATTTCTATTTTCATCATTTACTCTGAAGTTAGAAGTGGTCAGAGAAATGGAATATGCGTTCCATGATGGAACTGTCTTAAAGACGTGAAAGAAGTCAGATGATACCGTTGTTTGAAAGGATTTGGATTTGGATTTGGACCATGATGTTTCACGATCACTGACTCGGGCATTAGACTCCTGAAGGAGTCGGGAATTCTTAGGGGGAATTCTTTCTTGCTCCACTGAGGAAGGGGCATAACCTAATGGGTAGAATGTGGGCGCTGGAGTCAGACTTCCGGCTTCGAATCCCAGCAACTCCCTTACTACCAGGATCTTGCACAAGTTATTTAACATCTGAGGCCCTAGGGATAAAAACCCTATCTAGACTACATAGTCTTTTGGGGAAGAGTGAACAAGATGAGATGCTTAATCCAGAGCCTGGTAGAGTAAACACCAATATATGCTCACTATTTTCATTCAAACATTGGACACTGTGGTGTAGCAGCAGCAGAAGTCTCCAGAACACTATTTCTGATGAAAATCTTGGAAGGTACATAGGAATTCCCTGATGCCAGCTGGTACATTATTTTAGACTTATCTTTAGTCTCACCATCAGTCCATAGCACTATGCTATTTTTATTTGTATGCATACCTGCCTGCTTGCTTGCCTCTGGATTCAGTCATCCTCAGCTTCTGGTTCACAGGGCAAAAGTTACCACAAGGTTTAATTTCCTTCAAACTCCATTTCCCTTCCCTCTGCTCCCTTTTACCTCCCCAAGCACACACTGATTTTTGGAAAATACAAGAGCATATAAAGAGCCATGGCTACTAAGGATTCCTTCCCTTTGCTCACCACACACACACACACACACACATATACACACCTAGAATTCACTTGCTTAGCATATACCACCTCCATCATTGGACCCTACTTCTAAAACTTGGGCAGGAATACGGTAATATAAAAGGACTTAGAGAGACCTTTGTTGAGGACTTCAACGGTATTTGTAGATTTGTCAGTGTCTCAAATGCAATCTAATAACATACTCAAGCAATAGACTAGGCAGGATAACATGCAATAAGGTTCAGAATGAGTATTTTAATACATAGATCACACAACTGCAATGAGTTACACCTATGACATCCCTGGCCCTTTAAACAAGGATGGTCCACTTCCCTAAATAAGAGAGGGCACAAAAATGCCCAGTCTAGGCAGTAGTGTTCTCCCGCATATCCAACCAGTCTGTTGTTCCTTAGATCCGTTGCCATCACTCTGACTCTTTAGCTTCATCATGGTTAGACTTCTGCAGTTCACTTCAGATCTTCCTGCTTTGGATAATCCATCTGGATCAACCTCTCCAGGTTACTGACCTTGATCCAGCCCAGCTGACTCTTAATTTGCACATCCCTTGGTTTCAGTGCAAGTACCGTTGCCCACTCCTAAGAAGATATTTCTGTGCCACTTCCAGCCCCAAAGACTCCCACAAGGGGAAGGGACGAGAGGAAGGGGGACACAAAAGTAGATCAGTTTTAAAAAGTACTTGCCTTCAGATGGTGCCACATGGTTGGGGCATATTTAGGAAGAACATTAGTGCACAGGCTGGGACAGCCATCATTTCAAATATACTATTCCTACAGTAAGAAACAGATGAAGTCTGCCAGATTTCAGTTTAAACAATCACAGTGACCATGAGGAACAAAACAGTGATTTTTATAGGCTTCAACTTTACTATTGGCCAATTAATTCACCAAAAGAAACAAAAGCTATTTTTCTTGTCCTCACAAGGTACGTTAAGGGCTTTGCCACTTTGGCATCCCTGCACTTAGCTGCGTTATCTTTAAATCAGCATTCAGATTGCATCGCCATAGCAGTTCTACACTGAGATTAATTATTTGGAAACTTTACCTTCCTGTAGAAATAAATATGAAAACCCATGCCTGGGAATAAAGGGAATAAACATTTTCAACTCTCCATGTGCTAGAGCTGTGTTGTCTGATGTGATCACCACTAGTGGCGTGTGGCTATTAAATTTAAATTAATTGAAATTAAATAAAATTAAAAATTCAGTTCCTCAGTCACACGAGCCACACTTCAGGTGCTCAATAGCCACATGTGGCTGGTGGCAACCATATTGGACAATTCAGATACAGAGCATTCCATCGTCACAGAAAGTTGAACCTAACAGCCATGCGTTAGAGATTCACTCGATATTTGTGTTTCTGTGTGGACCAATTTACTTTAATAAAAAGCTAATATTTGGGGCTGGCCCGGGAGCGCAGCAGTTAAGTGTGCACGTTCCGCTTCTCGGGTGGCCCGGGGGTTTGCCGGTTCGGATCCCGGGTGCCGACATGTCACCGCTTGGCACGTCATGCTGTGGTAGGCGTCCCACATAGAAAGTAGAGTAAGATGGGCACAGATGTTAGCTCAGGGCGAGGCTTCCTCAGCAAAAAGAGGAGTACTGGCAGTAGTTAGCTCAGGGCCAATCTTCCTCAAAAAAAAAATAAAAGCTAATATTTATACAATATAAGCTATATACAATATTTATACAATAGGTTAATTGGCCTGTCAAAGCGTTTAAAACCTTCATCAACAGTATCTGCAGTTACTTGGGAAGCTTCATTTTTCATATGGGTCTTTTTAAAATTCCTTCAAATTTGACAGTTTTGGAACATACTAACAATCTTTTTAAAGAAGCGTTTTCTTCTTAATATGTAGACTGATGAATCAAAGCATAATGATTTACTGAGTAATTAGTCCTTCAATAATTCACATGAGTAATGGGTCATTTCGGGGTTTAACCCCTGCTTCCATTATTTCTGACCACACGGTCCGCTGACAGATGTCTCACTTTGGATGTACACAACAGAAGACCGGGATCTGTTTCACGTGCATCTGCTCCCAAACAGCTCAGGCAGATTAATACTCAGAATGGACCCACTCTGCTAAGGCCCACATAATCACTGACTCTTGTTGTTTTAAAATTGATTACGATTTTTTCTCATTTTCACATTTTTCTACATTACCTTTCACCTTGCTAAGTTTCCAGCAAATGTTTATATAAACTTAAAGCACAAGAAAATCATCTTAACTCTCTTATAAAAGAAACCCGTTCAAGAACTTATTTTGAAGCCTAGCTTTCTCAGATTTTCTGGTCGCTGCACTAATTCAGCTGAACCCAGAGTTGTGGCAGGATTAACCCTTTGAAAAAACATAACATGAAATTGTGTAACCTGGGGTAATAAGTCTATGAAAAATAGAGAATTGTAAACCACAATTAATTTTGATATTCTCATTTTATCTTTTAAAATATGTAAAACATAATATTCTAATTCTAATCAAACATATTATAAAATCCTTGGTCAGAAATTTGGCTAGAGGATACAGGAAATGAAATAGAAGGAAGATAAGCTAGTCCTCTTGTCCATCATGAAAAATCTGCTTACGACTAGCCTTGACCAAGAATTTTCTATCAGAAAATGGTCTCTTCCTTTCCAAAGACAGGACCTGTGGTGAGGCGACTACCCACCTCTCAGCATTGTGCCCTGAAGCTGGGGAAGGGGAGCAAAGGGCTTGGCTCATATTTCCTATGTGGTTCTTCTAATTAGAAATTCATTAGGGCTGCAAAGCTCCTGCTGTAAAATACAACACCGCTCCCCACACGCCAGACGGTTGACCCCACTGATTGTTCAAACTTTCCTCAGACTGACTTAATTGATTAAAATGTCCCAATGCCTAAAGTCTATAGAAATAGATCTTTTCTATAAAATGCAACTTCACAGAGTTGATGGTAGAGATAATATCATATAAATCTCTCATTCTGCAGGTGAATAACCATAACTGAGAGGAGTTAAATGACTTACTCAAAGTCAGTTATACACTTTGTTAGTTGCAGAGAAAGACCTCAGGTCCTTTGGCGCCCACTCCTGAGACCTTTCCTACACCACAGATGGGAGCAGATGACAGACAGCTGCAGCAGGAAGCCTATAAAAGACCCATAGTGCTTTTCATACTTCAAGGTGCTATCCATTAATAAACGATGAAGTTCCCAGCGTGAGATAGCAGAGAGAGATCTGTGGGCATGTGGCATTCCTGTCACCGAGATCCCTAAACTGAGCATTCTTCAATGTACTAAAATAGCAGTTTAACATAGTCTAATCATACCCATTACTAACCCTCCCCATCAGTAGCTTTTCCTTTCTGGGAAACAGATAAAAACATTATACCCAGTCACACAGTAAACAGTTTCTGTTTTGGGGATGCACAAAAATGGTTGTATCTTCTACTTCAGTCTAGCATTTCAAATAGAACTCAATAGTCACACATAGCTAGAAGTTTGTCCTTGGTTGAGATTTAGAACAATGCCAACAGGCAATCAGGGATACTTTTGAAAATATTGAACTCTGAAAATATCTGATCCAGTAATAGCATGAGCTAAGGGCTAAATTACAAAATATGCAAAATGGTCTGCAGTATCTCCCGACATCCCCTTTCTGAGCTCTCTTCTCAATTTTTGACACCTCATATCCAGTCCCTGGCACCATGTCAGGGGGCAACCCACACTGTAGCACTACCCTCGACCTGCTCAGCCTGGGCAGCATCCCATGACGTAGACTTATTGACCTTTCTCAGTTGGTCTCAAAGAACTCTCCTGATGCCTCTCCTATTTCTTCAGGATTTTGCTCCTTCCTAGGTCACAGACAGCTAACTTGATAATTACTTTATATTAATATGAATGAACTCATGCATGATTCCTCAAGTGAAATGGTCATGAGATTCCAAAAGAAAGACCGTTAGGCACCACTGTAGGCAGCAAAGAAGGTATTTTCCGAAGAGATGATGCCCTTTTGTGTATAGAGTTTACATTATAGTGGTGGCATCCTGGTCAATCTATGCCCCGGTCAGTGCTTTCTACCCTGCAGCTGAGTAAGATGGAACCTTGCAGCGATGACATTCACAATGGAGAAGTAGGCTAACATTAGCTTAAAAATGCTTTTTTAAAAAAAGTTCGGATGCTTTTAAAAAAGGGGAGGGCATACTCTCTCGCAGGTGATGAGGAGTCACTTTTAAGGAGGAGTGGAGTAATGGGATCACAATGCAATAGGCAAAATGAAAGTTCATGAGAGCCATTCACAAATTTGTTCACTCAACAAATTTTGATTGTTTACGTGTCAGGCACTCTTCAAGGTTCTGACAGGCAAACAAAACAGACATTGTGATTATCTTCCCTTTTCCCCAACTAGACACAGTCTCCATCCTTCTCCTCCTGCTCTGTGCCCAGGAGGTCATACTGTATGGCCTACATCATGTGGTCCCCTTGCCCTCTGGCTTCTAGTTGTCTTTGGACTGTGGTAAGGGCCAGAAAAGAGGAACCTTGGGTATCGAGTCCTACCTCCCTCCCTGCATGGTTGGTGGAGGAAATCAGCCAAGCTGAGGCAAAGGCCACCTCTCCAGCCTAGTGACCCACTCCCATAGTCTCTCTGAACCCAGGTTCAGACACCTGCTCCCTCCCCTTGCCCTTTTGGGCCTAAGAACCTGCCCCTATACTATTAGTCCCAAGAGTACTTCACTATCGCTACCTCCTGCCCATACCTTCATAAACACTGCCTTTTTAAACTTTTATCAAGTTATCCTAACATGAATGGGCCATTTGTTCACTATCAGGACCCTCAATAACACAATAGACAAAAATCCCTGCCATCTTAAAGTGAGGTGGTGGTGGGGAAGACAGACAGTAAATACTATGTAGTATATTAGAAGATACATGCCACTGAGAAGGTAACAATTAAGCACAGACTCAAGAGGGAGGTGACAGAGTAGGCCAGTAAGAGATTACAACAGCCTGAACTAGGGTAATGATTGGCTGACAGAGAAGGCAGTAAATAGAACGTGCAGGATTGGTGGTTGATTACAAGTAAAGAGTGAGGGACAGAGAGGCTGGATTTACCTTCAGAATCCTGGCTTAGATAACATTCCAGACAGCCGCCTAAATGCCCCTTCACACCTTAAGCCAGCATGTTTACTACTTGAATATGGATCCCTGTGATCCATCCAACATAAACTTCAAGGAATTCCAGCCCTCATCTTACTCATTGTGCCGTAACTTACACACATCTAAAAAGCAAAGTTAAATCTTCTGACAACTGACTCTGATTAATTAGTGAGTTCCAAATCTGTGATAGGGAATACAAGAGCAGGAGATATTTTAAGGAACAAGAAAAGTTGCTTTTCTTATGAACTTTCTAAATTTGTGGGACTCGCAAGTTGATGTGTCTAGGAAGTACTTGAGGTCAGGACTAAAGACAGAGATTTGAATGTTAAGTCTGAGAGTAGAAGAGAACAGTGGACAACACTACCCAGAAAGCACATGACGACTGACAACACTTGGCCCAGCCCAGACTCCTTGGGAACACCAAACTTTGACAGGCAGACAGAAGGAAGTCCCCATGGGAGACTGATAAACTAAGTGCTGGTGGTGTTACAGAAATCAAAGGAGCAGAGTCAAGGTCAAATGAAGGAGAAATCCAAAACATAAGTGCTGAAATTTGTCCATTGGATTGGGCAGTTAGAAGGCCACTAACGTTTGATCAAACAGTTTCAGCAGAAAGAACAAAGCCAGGTCTCAGACGGTTGAGGACTAAATAAGCGGCGAATCCATGAAGGCAGTGAGAGTAAACTAATTTTTCTAGCAGCATATCAAGGAAAGTGAGAAAAGAGGCAGGGTAGCAGCTAGAGATGGAAGCTTACAGGATCAAGACTGGGGACCATTAGGATGGGAGAGTTCTGAACATATCACTACGCTTAAGAGAAAGAGCTGGCAGAAAGCCAGGACTGAAAACCTAAGAGAGTGTAACAGATGAGACAAGTTCCTGGATGAGGCTGAAGAGATGGGATGGGTTGGTCTTGAATAGAGATGACAAACGTCTATGGGGTGGTCATGGGTGGAGGCAAATGACATGGAATGAAGGTGAAAGTCACCACATCAGGAGAAGTCTAGCAAGTCTGCAGCTTTAATATTGATTGTGATATGAGTATCAGCATGGCAGGACTTGGGGTGGAGAGGGACACAGTGAGCCGGATGACATAGCTTTAAACAAATGTAAGTGAAAAGCTAAGGGAAAAGAACTTCATGCTTTCCGCTACATAAAGCCTAAGTTCTTTACCTTTGTCTTCAGGTCTCTCCCCATTCTGGTCTCTATTATTCTATTAAATGTTCTCCTGCTACACTTTGACAGACACTACCAATCAGTATTCCCAGAGATTCTGTATTCCCAGAGATTCCCAGTATTCCCTTCTGTTTTCTGCCTTCATTTTATTCCCTTAACCAGCATCTTTCTCCCATTTCCATCATACCTGTAGTGGATTGAATAGTGACCCGCGCCAAAAATTCAGGTCCACTTGGAGCATCAGAATGGGATCTTATTTCGAAATAGGGTCTTTGCAGACGAAATTAAGTTAAGGATCTCAAGATGAGATCTACCTAGATTTAAGGTAGATCTTAAATCTAATGGCTTTGTCCTTATAAAAGGAGAGGAGACACAGAGGGATAGGCCATGTCAAGACAGAGGCAGAGAGTAGAGTTATGCTGCCACAAGCCAAGCAATGCCCCGAGCTGCCAGAAGCTGCAAGAGGTAGGGAAGGATTCTCTCCTAGTGCCTCCAGAGGGGGCACGGCTACTGACAGGGCGATTTCTGAATTCTGGCCTCTAAAACTGTGAGAGAATAAGGTTCTGTTGTTCTAAGCTGCCAAGGTTGTGGGGATTTGTTACCATAGCCCTAGAAAACTAATACACCTTAACCTCTTACCTTTTACTATTTAACTTGAGTCCTTTTTGGAAGTGAAGACTTAAATAAACAAGATTGATACTCCATGAAGAAACTCCTGTCAAGAATAGATGTCTCCCTCCTCTGAACACACAGAAATCCCTACAGGCAGGGCCCACGTCTTACAGATCTTCATGTCACTGGACAAAGTGTATATGAGGTGCTTAATGTTTGGTGACATACAGTCTTATATCATGGTTTGGAGTCATATGTCTTTCAAAAATGTAAAATCTCCTTGGATGACAGATCAGGTCATCATTTTGCATTGTCATAGCACCTAGCAAAGTGTTCCAGCACTGTTAGCACCAAAATATTTAAGTTAATTTGTTAAGGGAATAGCCACTAGTCAGATTAATATCTTGACTGACAAGATCTAATGTACTAAACTGAAAACATTTCTTCCAACAAAAAAAGACCAACGAAAAGTACTGGTGCTTTTGTGCCTCCCATCTTGACTTACAGGCTTTCCTCACAGTCCTCACTACTACGGGAAAGGGTAACACAACCATTATTCCAAGTCACCCTTGAACCCAATAAAGAAACTATGATCACTATGGTCAAACTCATTTGCCCTGGCAACAACACCATCAATTAGTTACATTTTGGCAGTGATAGCCCTCATAAAATACATTAGTGTCTTTGCTCATTACTCAAGATAGAAAATTAGGGAAAGATCACGTGATATTTTATTTCATTAGTGAGAACAATTAAGGCTAGGGAAAAATATTTGCAGAAGATGCATCTGATAAAGGATTATTATCCGAAATACACAAAGAACTCTTAAAACTCAACAATAACAAACAACCTGATTAAAAAAGGGGCCAAAGATCTTAGACACCTCATGAAGAAAATATACAGAGGCCAAATAAGCACAGGAAAAGATGCTCTATATCACATGTCATCAGGGAAATGCAAATTAAGACGAATTACGCTACCACGTCTTAAAATGGCCAGACTCTGAGATGCTGACAGCACCAAATGCTGGCAGGAATGCAGAGCAATAAGAACTCATTCACTGCTGGTGGAAATGCAAAATGGTAAAACCACTTTGGAAGACAGTTTGAACATATTTTACAAAACTAAACATACTTTTACTGTACAATCCAGCAACAGTACTCCTTGGTATTTACCCAAAGAAGCTGAAAACTATATCCACACAAAAACCTGCCTGTGGATGTCTATAGCAGGTTTATTCATAATGGCGAAAAGCTGGAAGCAAACAAGATGTCCTTTGGTGGGTGAATGGATCAATAAACTGTGGTCCATCTAGACAATGGAATATTATTCAGCACTAAAAAGAAATGAGCTATCAAGCCATGAAAAGACATGGAGGAACCTTAAACATATATTACTAGGTAAAACAAGCTAATTTGAAAAGGCTGCATACTGTATGATTCCAACTATATGACATTCTGGAAAAGACAAAACTATGGAAACAGTGAAAAGATCAGTAGTTGCCAGGGGTTGGGGGGGAGGGATGAATGGGCAGAGCGCAGAGGATCTTTAGTTGTAATGAAGCTACCCTGTCTGATACTATAACAGTGGATACTTGTTGTGATGGTTAATTTTATGCGTCAACCTGACTGGGCTAAGGGATGCTCAGAGAGCAAGTAAAACATCATTCTGGCTGTATTAGCACTTGAATCAGTAGACTGAGTAAAGGTCTGCCCTCACCAGTGTGGGCGGGCATCATTCATGCTGTTGAGGGCTCTGTAGGGGGCTCCAAGAGAACAAAAATGCAGAAGCAGCACCGACTCTCCCTTTCTCCTTTTGAGCTGGGATGTCCATCTTCTCCCATCCTTGGACATCAGAACTCCTGGTTTTCAAGCTGGGACTTACTTCACTGCCCCCCACCCTCACCCCACCACCAGTTCTCAGGCCTTTGGCCTTAGGCTGCTCATCAGCTCCCCTGGTTTTCAGGTCGTCAGACTCAGTCTGAATTATCCCACTGGTTTTCCCAGGTCTCTAGCTTGCAGACCCATACAGTGGCACAGACAGCATACAGTGGCATATCTCAGGCTTTGTCATCCTATAAAAATCTCCAATTCCCACAGTAAATCTCCTCGAATATATCTATATATTCTATTGGTTCTGTTTCTCTGGAGAACCCTAATACACATTATAAATTTGCCAAAACCCATAGAATACACAACATCAAGAGTGAACCCTAACATAAACTAGGGACTCTGGGCAATAATGATGTGTCAGCATATGTTCATCAGTTGTGACAAATGTGCCACTCTGGTGGAGGATGTTGATCACTGGGGAGGCTGTGCATGTGTAGGGCAGGGAGTACATGGGAAATTGTTATACCTTCTGCTCAATTTTGCTGTGAACCTAAAACTGCTCTAAAAAATAAAGTCTACCTAAAAAAAGAAAAACAGTTACTTAGGCACCATGAGGTTTAAAAACTGAATGGCCTTGCAAACATCTCATATGTATGATCTAATAATGCCCAGTGACCCCACTCCACCCTCACAATGTCCTGGAACAGCCAGTCACTGGCCAACTAGCAATGGACGCGGTCTCCCCACTACATCCTCCCCCACCATGTCCTCGCAAGTACGGTAACCTTGGTGTAGTGTTTCTTCCATTGTCTGGATCAATTTCATTTGTCTTTCACTATTCACATCTAAGCTAATTCCACATCAGGCAGTATTTCTCACATTCAAACATATCATCTCTTAATACCTGCCTGTCTTTTCTTTTATTGTTTTATTAAGTAAAATATCTGTTAATTTCTTCTATAAATAGAAGTGCTTACTAGGGTGCTGGGCTTCTGTACCTCCAATTTTAGGGGCCCAAAGTGGTTTGCATACTAGGTGTTAGTCACAAAGAAAAACTGGTGTACCTAGATTAAAAAACAACAACAAAGGGTTTTAGGGCTAATCTATAAAGAATCAACACTTGCAACCTTTAGAGCTATAATTGTCGAGGCGTCTTTTTAAATTCTACAGCCAGGAATGCTAAGGAAACCTACTTTTCCTCAATCACTACTGGATGTAAAACAGCATTTCTTTTTCATGTCATTATTTGCCTTTTTGTGTCCTAGCCTTACAATATTGGTTTGTATGACTTCTCACTGGGCAATGTCTCATTTTAATTCTATAGTATTTCAGCTTCACTCTAGGTTAAACTGACTCGTGCACACTAATCTAGGCTGTAATTGTAAACTTCCATATCCGCAGCATTCAAACTGACTTAGAATAATTCTATGTCCGTTTCTCTAGCTTTTAACACAAAGGTTCAAGAAAATAGTCTGCCTTGGTTTTCAAAACACCTGAAAACATTTTACTTAAGGTCGAAGGTAGTTTAGTTAAATGAACATAGCATATGCAGAAGCAGAATTCACACTCATAACCAGCGCTGGGTCCCTGATTAGTCGGTTTCGTTTTGTTCGACTTTTGTAGGAGAAACTTCAAAACAGTGACATTTTTCTATTCTTTAATATAAATAGCACATTGTGTCTTGTTTTCCAAGAGAGGAAGGCAATTTTTTAATTTCATAAGTTTGTATTTAGCTACAAGAGACTGTGTATCACATCCAAGGCTCTTGCGTAGCTCACCTCTAGACTGACGTGAAATAGTTGTAGTGTACAGTACAGCATTGAAACACTTTCTAAATAACTGAAGTTTTAAGTCAATTAAAGGCAAATGCAAGTAAACAGCATGATGATGACTCTAAAGTCAACATGAGAAATCAAAAGTTTCTAGACTGAGCCTAAGAAAGCTTGATCCTAGGCAACGACAAGGAATGTGAGAGATGGAAAAGTCCAGAGAGACTCCAAAGCACTGGGGTTAAATTTTCAGAAGTCAGCAAAATGAGCTGAATTCAGAACCGACGTGCAAGTATATCCTGAAAAATGCTTATCGGATAAGCGTACCATCAGAGGTTGACGGCTTAAAACTTCATCAACTTGGGAGGAGAAAGAGACCTTCCCGCGTTTGGAAAACATCGCCTCTTTGGGGCTTAGTTCTTTCTTCTGCGTCGCAGAGCAGAAGCCGAGTGTGACGTTGGTCCAGGGAATGCTCCGGAGGCGGGCAGCCAGGCGGGAGCGGGAGGCCCCTGAGGGTGGCTCGGGTTCTCCCCAGTTGGGGAGGTGGCGGCGGTGGCTTCGGGACGCGGTCGCCTGCTGGGGCGGAGGAGGAGCCTGGCTAGGGCGGAGAGGAAGCGCCGAGATGGAGGGCGGGGGTGGAGGAGAGGGAGGAGGCCCAGCCGGGACGTCTCGCTGGGACCACTCACCTGCGGGGCGCTCGGGCTGGATGGGCCGCCACCTCAGGGCCCGCTCGCTCAGCACCACGTCGCAGCTGTCCCTCCCGATCTCGAAGATGCCCCGGAGCAGAATCTGCTCGGCCGCAGCCTCTGGCTGCAGCCGGGACGCCCACAACACCGAGGGCACAGCAGCCGCCACCGGGGGCGCCTCTTCCTCCGGGCCGCCCTCCAGGGCGCTCACCCTGCCGCCACGCCTCCCCCAGGGCATGGCGGAACCGCAAGCGGGGCCCGAGCCAGGGGTCGGGGCAGGCTTTTGGAGGAGGCGGCGGAGGCCGCGGCAGCCACGGCTCTAGCTGCGTCCGGCGCTGCCACAGCAACCGCTCGCAGGGCAGAGACCCAGGAGGGAGGCGGGGCGGGCAGGCGGGGCCGCCCTGACCTAGTCCTGCCCCGGGCCCGTCAGCCTCCGGTCTCCAACGCTCACGACAGAAAAGACCCCGTCCAGGAAAAGGATGAAGTGGCTCCCTCCGCCTGGTCCTTACGGTTCAATGGGATTTAGCGTATTGCGTTCCCCACAGTTGTATAAACCAGTACTTCTCAAACTTTGACTTGCATACTCATCCCCTGGGCATCTTGGTAAAATGCACATTCTTATTGAATAGGTCTGGGATGAGGACCAAAATACTGTATTTCTAAGAAGCTCCCAGGTCATTCCGACGCCAATGCCGGTGGTCCGCGGAACGCACTTGGAAATGCAAGCCGCTGTGTTTCCATCTCCTTTCCAGGGGGCTCTAGTGGAGAGCAGGGGGCTGCTTCATAACCCTGCTCGCATGCCCTCCAGAGTTAACTGAGCTTTGTGCAGCTGGTATGAAAAGCCCCGAGAGGAAGCCAAAGATAAGTGCCCAGTTTACATAGACGAAGCCCCGTCTGACAAATTTAGTGTTAAAGGAAGGCCCCTCTGGGCTTAAGTATTGAGGGTCCTATTTTCCCCCGAGGTATCGCCTCTGCAGTCCTGTCTTTACCTGGATCTGGCGCTCCCTGGAGAGAGATTATAAACCCTGCGGCTTGTTCTCCTGAAGGCTGCTGCTGTGACGTAGTGTTACCTGGAAATGAACAGAGCCCTGGGGCTTCATCCTTCACTTTCTCCTGATAGCTGAGATTCCTGAAATTAGCTGATTGTTAATTTGGAAAGCACAGTCTGGCGGTCAGTGGTTCTCAGTCGCCACTGCACGTTAGTTGCCTGGGGAGTTTTTTAATATCCAGGTGCCCAGGCTACAGAGCAGCGATTCTCAGCCCTGGCCAGAGATTGGAACCACCTGGGGAGCTTTACAAAACTCCTGAAGTCTGGGTCCTATCCCCAGAGATTCCAATTTAATTGTCTTTGAGTGTAACCTGGGGATCTGGATTTTAAAATACTCCCCAGGTAACTCTAATGTGCAGCCACGATTGAGAACCGCTGGCCTCCAGACTCTGAGCTTTCCAAATTAACAGGGAATGCCCACTTGTGATGGCGAGACAGTCAGGTGGGACGTGAGTTCTCGGGAAGAGAAGCAGAGTGGGAGGCAAATCGGCAGACTTTGTAAGGTCAAAATAATTGTCCTGAGAAAAAGTTGGAGGTGAGGAAGGTAAAGAGGAAATTAAACGGGCAAAGCTGTGAATCTAGTGCCAGTGTGCTAGTGTCTAACCAACGACTTCAGATAGGCAGCCGCTCTCATTCTGTCCTCTCCTGGTTGGTTGACACTGCCAAGTCAGACAGAAGAGCTAATGGTAGCAAGAGGGTCTCAAAGTTATCTGCTCAAACTTGGATTTCAAAAAACCAAGGAGGGAGACTTTAGACCCAGCCAAAACCCTTTCGGACATAAAGCGCCTGTGTGCCAGTTAAGCTAGGACTCATACGGTTTCATGCTCTGAAAACAAGTACCCAAGCTTCCAGGCAAAGCGGGGAAGAGCCGCAGTTTGATCTGATTGCAGCGAGCTGTTTTTTGGAGCAGAAGTGCAGCTGCCGCTAAACCCCACGCAGGCTTCAGGTGGCTCGGCTCAGCAGGGGTTAGTGGGAAGGCTGGTGCCGACCGCAGAATGAGTTGCAATTCTGGAGTCAGCATCTTGTATTCACAGCTGTCAGGCAATCAGCACAATTAGAGCTTATTGGCATTTTCAAAGCTCACTGAGAGCCTGAGAGCCTGGGCAAAGAGGCCAAGGCAGTGACCATTTCTTAGGACCTTTGCGAGGGGCAAGTTGCCATTTTTCAAACTTCGGTCAGGCCAGTCAAAAACATTGGCTTTGTGTTTCTTGAGGATAAAAAGTAATGGCTGTGCTCCACTCTTTCCCTTTGATGACCTGCTCTCTTCAGGGCTCCAAAGGTTGCAGGGCCCTGGGGCTCTGTCCTCAGAATCTATCTACACAGGCATAGTACCATGGCTTTACATACTATTCAGGGCACCTCAAGTGATGTGGCTGGCCCCAGCCACTCCCCTGAACTTCAAGTACTATGTCCAACTGCCTACCTGACATCTCTGCTTGGCTGCCTGATAAAAAACTGAAACATAACACATCTAAAACCAAACTCATGGGGGCCGGCCCTGTAGCCTAGTGGTTGAATTTGGCATGTTCTGCTTCAGTGGCCCAGGTTCAGTTCTCGGGTGGGGACCTGCACCACTCTTTGGTGGCCAAGCTGTGGTGGCAACCCACATACAAAATAGAGGAAGATTGGCACAGATATTGGCTCAGGGTGAATCTTTCTCAAGCAAAAAGAGGAAGATTGGAAACAGATGTTAGCTCAGTGACACTTCCCCAGCAAAAAATAAACCCAAAAAAACAACAAAAAAACCCCTCATGGTTTTTCATCACAAACCTGTTCCTCCCAGAATGTTCCAAATCTCAGCAAATAACGTCATCAAAATCCTTGATGTCATCCTTGTCTCCTCTCTTTGTCTCATGTCTCACATCCAATCCATCAGCAAATACTGTTAATTCCATCTGCAAAATATGCTCTCATCTTGGTCTGTGCCCCTACACCTTCACCTGGACAACTTCAGTGGCCTCCCAACCCATCCCTTTGCATCCCCTTTCCCCGGGACTGGCCCGTCCAGCCCAGAGGCTATTTTCCACCTAGCAGTCACATTGCTCCTCCTAAAAGTTACAAGATCTTATCACTTCCTGCTCACAACCTTCCTATGACCTCCCATCACTCTTGGAATAAAATCAAAATGCTTAGCAAGGCTACATGGCCCTACATAATCTGGCCCCTAGCTACCTCTCCAAGGTCCCCTTGGTCACTCACACAAGCCTTCTTACTAGTCCTCAAACACTGACTTGCTGTTTCCTCTGGCTGGAATGCTGGCCGACCAGATGGCTCCCTCCTTCAGTTCACTCACTTTTCTGCTTAAAGATCACCTCCTCTAATGCCAATTCTCAACATCCTCCACCATTCACCATTCTGTAACATTATGTATTCATTTCCTATTGCTGCTGTAACCAATTACCACAAACTTAGTGACTTAAAACAATACAAGTGTATTATCTTACACTCCTGGAGGTCGGAATTCCAAACTCAGTTTCACTAGACTAAAATCAAGGCATCAACAGGCCTGCATTCCACCTGGATGCTCTAGGAGAGCATTCACTTCCTTGCCTTTTCCAGCTTCTAGAGGTTGCCTGTATCTCTTAGCTCATGACCCCTTCTTCCCTCTTTAAAGCCAGCAGTACAGCATTTTCTCTCTGCCTCCATCCTTACATCCTCTGTCTCTGACTCTGATCTTCCCTTTCTCTTATAAGGACCCTTGTGATTACATTGGGCCCACCCAGATAATCCTTAACTACCTCTGCAAATTCCCTCTTGCTGCGGAAGGTAACATATTCACAGGTTCTGGGGATTAGGACACAGACATCTTCAGGCCACCATTGATCTCTCTACCATACTCTGCTTTATTATTCTTTACATCCCTTATTATTACCTCTTATTATATATTTACTTATTTGTTTATTGGCTAGGTTCCCTATTGAATGAGTTAATGTGCTTAGTAACAGTAATGGAATATAAGAAACACTCAATAAATTTTAAGTATGATTAGTGTTAGAATAAAAGTTCCTTGATGGCAGGGAATTCATCTTGTTCTCCATTGTATTCTGAGGATCTAGCACAGTGCCTAGCACACAGTAAGTGCTCCAGAAATATCTGAAAGAATGAATGGACTTCTTTAATTTATCTGTAACAGCGAGGCCAAGCCACCCCAATAGTTTTCCCCCAGTTCCTGAGGCTCAATTGTGCCATATGTGATTCATATATATAATACACTAATGTGTGAAAGTTACTCTCTGAAAATTTTCAGGAAGCTTCCTGAACTTTGCTTTCCCTGCTTGGCTGAAGCTTGGGTGTTTGTTTTCAGAGTGTTAAACACTAAGAGTCCTAGCTTAACAGTCACACGGTTGCTTTATGTTTGGAAGGCATTTGGGTGGGTCTAGAAACACAGTCTCCATCCCCGGTTTTTGAGAAATCCATGCCTGAGCAGAAGACCTTGAAAAACTTTCCGCTGTTGTTAATATTGTTTTCAGGAAGCCATTAAGTATCTGGGCAAATCTCAGGGATGTAGGCCTGATGGGACAGCCTCCTGAAGTCAGAGCCACCTTCTCAGTACCACAGATGAAGCTCATGAAATCACAGCCAACAGAGACATTCAGACCTACTGCATCGAGGACGGGGGACAAGGAAGGCTAATGCCCGAGCTCTGGTCAGTGGGTAATCCTATGTCACTCTCTTTGATCTCCCAAGGTGTCTGCTGGCTTCAAAGTCTGGAGTTTTTGTGACAAATGATTGAGTGCCTCTGTTATCAAATTGTCATCAACATAGTCCTTTTTCAAACTACAGTTTACTTTACAGAATATTTTTTATTAAGGACTGCTTGGTGTAGGTGGAATAAAAACCAAACCCCACCATGACCTATGAGACCCCATGTGATCCAACTCCTGCCAACCTGCTCAAACCCCATCTCCTATCATTTTTCTTGCATTCTTGGCATACTTATGTCCAACCTCACTGGCCTTCTTTCTGTTCCTCAAATAAACCAAGTTCACGCATCATTCAGGGCCTCTCCTGTTGTTGTTTACTCTGCCTGGAACAATTTTCACCACGGCATGGCTTTGCATGGTGCCCAAATCAGCTTATTCAGAGCTTCTCAGAGGGTCTTCCCTAGCCAGTCAGGCAAGTGTTGGCCCCTATTCGGTGTTATTCTCTTCACAACACTTCCTACTTTCTAAAAGTATATAATTGATTTATTTGTTTACTTGTTTCTTGTCTTTCTCCCCTCTTTCATCAGATGGCTACCTCAATGAGAGCAGTGACCTAGTCTGCTTGATTGTGGCTCTGTCTCTTGTGCCTAAAACAGTACTTTTAGCACAAAAGATGTTCCATAAATGTGTTGAAAGCATGGTTTAATAAGTTTAACTGTTTAAACTGAGTTCCTATATTAATTTCTGATATTATTAAACATGTTATGCCTCATCAGTGAGAAAAAGAGAAAGATTCATGACAACCAGCCATATTTAATTTCTTCATGTCAACATATATTTTGGGTGACGTGAGCTTTAGTTGTGTCCATCTCTCAGTCATTTCTGACGCTCTGGCTCCTGCTGCCTAAAAGGTAGAGGGCCATATGTCCCTACAACGATTACAGAGAAAATAGAAAAAATTCTCGGATCCCACCAAGTCAGAATATCACATTTTCTTCATATGTCAGTTTTTTGCACTCAGATTAAAACTCCATTTAGATGAATTTCTCAGCTGTGTTCTAGGACACATCTCACCTAAGGATGTGATGACAATGACCGTGTGACCTTTAGCTTCTCAATAAACAGTTCCCTGATTCATTATTCTGAGCAGCTCTTAGTTCCAGCCTCTGGGCTTCTGGTTCTGCCCTTCATACCTTCTTCTTTTCAACAAGAAATGGCCCATGATGACAGCTGAGTAGTTTTTCAGCCTTTATTCTATCCACAAAAAGTTGGAGGTCCAGAGGTTTCTTTGAAATTTTGACCTGTTTTTGTCTCTTTTAGCCTAAATGGATACAACTCCTTTAGAAACTTTGTGAGCTTTCTTTATGTAATTCACCTATATGACATATATCATATATGTGATATATATGATGTGTGATATATGTATGTGTGCATATACACACACACAGAGAAAGATTAGAAGTCCTCTTGTCTGGGTAGACTGTGTCTATCAGCCACACGCTTGACTGGGGCTTGGCCTGAGGGCATGTTTAGGAAGCAGCCTACAATGTCATCTTTGCTTTGAGGCCATTTCTTGCTTTAGAATATTTTTTTAGCCAGAGTATCTGTCCTGGCCTCCTCTATAGTTCCTCTAAATTATGCTTACTCATCACTTTCTTGTAAAACCCAATCTTATGAGCTAAAAGAAGCCAATCAGCTCTTACAATATTCTGCTGAAGATCTCCTTAGCCAGATCCACACATTCATTAGGTACTTTGTCTATCTTCCAATGTAGAGCAGAATTGTTGAGGCCCATCTTTGCCCGTCTACCAGATGGACTGACTCTCTGCTCTCCTGGGCCCCATGGTGCATCACTTTATCTTCTCCCTTATCAGCACCTTCACCTCTTTTATCCAAATGTCATAAAAACATGCAGCTCTCTCCTGGTCCCACTCTGAAGTGTAGACTATTGAGAGATTTCTACTGAGGCGTATGGGTTGAAGCTACTACAAACTACTACAATATGGTCTCCAGACTTTGATTATATTGATTAGTCTTGATGGAGCTTCCTGGCCTCATCCTCACAGAGGCAATTTTAAATCTTTGGTTTTCTTCTTCAACCCCCTCTCATTTAGAGAGCCGTCATACCTCCATCTTCACATGAAATAACCTGGTAAGAATAAACTCCTACTATTCTTTTACCTTAACTTCTAAAATTCTCTTCCTCTACCATGACTCCTGTCTCCAGAAAGAAATATTCCCTCTGTCCAAAGAAATTCTTTGCTGGTGTTCTAAATCTTCTACCCTCCATTTTGCCCATCACCTTCCTCTATCAAACATATCCACATCTTACTCAATTTCACCTTCACTGTATCCAGAGTTTTCTCCATCTTAATATATAAAAATGACCAAGCAAGAACACACAGTTTCTCTTGTATCAAGCAATTCTCTTGTGTGGCAGAAAACCCAGCTCAAACTGGCTTAAAAAGATAAGACCTCATTGAGGAACAAAAATGGCATGAGCATCTCAATAGATGCAGAGAAAGCATTTGACAAGATCCAACATTTATGATAAAAATGCCAGAAAAATAGGTATAGAAGGAAAGTATCTCAACATAATAAAGGCCATATGTGACAAACCCACATTCAACATCATATTTAATGGTGAAAAACTGAAAGCCATCCCTTTAAGAACAGGAACAAGACAAGGGTGCCCAAGCTCGCCACTCCTATTCAGTATAATACTGGAAGTTTTGTCTAGAGCAATTAGGCCAGAAAAAGAAATAAAAGGAATCCAAATTGGAAAGGAAGAAGTGAAACTCTTGCTGTTTGTGGACAACATGATTCTATACATAGAAATCCTTAAAGAATCCACCAGAAAACTATTAGAAATAACCAACAACTGCAGCAAAGTTGCAGGATACAAAATCAACTCACAAAAATCTGTTGCATTTCTATACAATAATAATGAACTAGCAGAAAGAGAAGTCAAGAATACAATCCCATTTACAATCGCAACAAAAAGAATAAATTATCTAGGAATAAATTTAACCAAGGAGGTGAAAGACCTATACAATGAAAACTATAAGACATTATTGAAGAAATTGAAGAAGACATAAAGAAATGGAAAGATGATCCATGTTAAAATGTCCATATTACCTAAAGCAATCTACAGATTCAATGCAATCCCAATCAGAATCCCAATAACATTCTTCACAGCAATAGAAGAATCCTAAAATGTATATGGAACTACAAAAGACCCCGAATAGCCAAAGCAACCCTGAGAAAAAAGAAGAAAGCTGGAGGTATCACAATCCCTGAATTCAAAATAGACTACAAAGCTGTAGTGATCAAAACAGCTTGGTACTGGTACAAAAACAGACACACAGATCAGGGGAACAGAATGGAAATCCCAAAAATAAAAACACACTTCTACGGACAGCTAATCTTTGACAAAGGAAACAAGAGCACACTGTGGAGAAAGGAAAGTCTCTTCGATAAATGGTGTTGGGAAAACTGGACAGCCACATGCAAAAGAATGAAAGTAGACCGTTATCTTACACCATACGCAAAAATTAAAGAAAAAAGGAATAAAAAGTTGAATGTAAGACCTGAAACCATGAAACATCTAGAAGAAAATATAGATAGTACACTTTTTGACATGGGTCTTAGCAGCATCTTTTCAAATGCCATGTCTATTCAGGCAAGGGAAACAAAAGAAAAAATAAACAATTGGGACTACATCAGACAACAAAGCTTCTGCAAGGCAAAGGAAACCAGGAACAAAACAGAAAAACAACCCACCAACTGGGATAAAATATTTGCAAATCATATATCTGACAAGCAATTAATTTCCAAAATATATGAAGAATTTATAAAACTCAACAACAAAACACAAAAAACCTGATCAAAAAATGGGCAGAGGATATGAACAGACATTTTTCCACAGAAGATATACAGATGGCCAATGGGCACATGAAAAGATGTTGAACATCACTAATTATTAGGGAAATGCAAACCAAAACTACAATGAGATATCACCTTACACGTGTCAGAATGGCTATACTCACCAAGAAAAAATATAACAAATGTTAGAGAAGATGTGGAGAAAGGGAACCCTCATACACTGCTGGTGGGAATGCAAACTGTTGCAGCCACTATGGAAAACAGTATGGAGATTTCTCAAAAAATTAAAAAAGAAATGCCATTTGATCGTGCAATCCCACTACTGGGTATTTATCCAAAGAACATGAAATCAACAATTCAAAGAGATTTATGCAGCCCTATGTTCTCTGCGGCATGATTCAAAATAGCTAAGACGTGGAAGCAACCCTAGTGTCCAACAATTAATGAATGGATAAAGAAGATGTGGTGTATATAAACAATGGAATACTACTCAGCCATAAAAAAGACAAAATCATCTCATTTGCAACAACGTGGATGGACCTTGAGGGTATTATGTTAAGCGAAATAAGCCAGACAGAGAAAGACAAACACTGTATGATTTCACTCACATGTGGAAGATAAACAAACACATGGACAAAGAGAACAGATTAGTGGTTACCAGAGGGGAAGGGGGTGGGGCAAAAGGGGTAAAGGGGCACATATGTGTAGTGACAGATAAAAATTAGACTATTGGTGGTGAGCACAATGCAGTCTATACAGAAACTAATATATAGTAATGTACACCTGAAATTATACGATGTTATAAACCAATATGACCTCAATAAAGTTACTGAAAAAAATAAAAATAAAACCTCATTGGAGAGGTAGGGATAGCTAAAGAAGAGAAGTAATCCAGTGGCTCCAGTAACACAATGCAAGAGCCAGTTCGACTTCCTTTCTTCGTCTTGTCTTCCATAGCCTATGTCTCATCCTCTGCTCTATGTGGATCCCTCTACCCTGCTCTAATTCTCTCCTCCAAGTAGCCAAATGGCTGCTACATCCCAGACCTCTACTCCACATACCACATTTGTCAGAAGATGAGCATGTGTCTCTATTGATATTTTCCACATAAACAAGGGAAGTTCCTCTTTTCCAGAAGTCACAGGGAACTGTTCTTGTATATCATTCTGTCTTAATAAGTTAACATTTTTATCAATCAGCAGAGGCAGAGTTATGATGTGGTTAAAAAAGAAAAACCTCGGTGGCTTAACACAATAAAGGTTTACTTCTTACTCATGTCCGTATGAGTAAGAGTGGGCAGGAAACCAAAAAGAGAGCAAGCATAAGAGACACAAGTACCAACCATCCAAAAACAAAAACAAAAGAAAGAGATTAAAAACAAGATAGCATCCCAGATCTGCATAAACTAAAACTTCTGCACTGCTATATGTCAGTTTTATCTCAATAAAACTGGGTAAAAAACAACTTCTGATTAATTGAATACCTTCAGAAGAAGTAATCACTAACTAGTATTTCGAGCAATCAAAACAGTCAGATAATGAGATGGGTAGCCCTATATAACCAAGGTTGGAGTCTAAGCCCTTGAGTTTTAACCTCTAAGGAGAATACTGGCTTAAGGCCTTATATAACCTAGAGTAGACAGAGCTTTTAGAAGTCATGGCACTTAAATTCATTTGGACCACAATCATTAAAAAAAATCATGTAATTTTATACATTGTAAAATCATGTTAAAAGAGTATTAGTGCTACTCAGCTAAAAAAAAAGGATAAAAAGGTCTCATTCACAACAACATGAATGGACCTTGAGGGTGTTATGTTAAGTGAAATAAGCCAGATAGAGAAAGACAATCTCTGTTCCACTCCACTCATAGGTGGAAGTTAAACATGTAGACAAAGAGAACAGATTGGTGGCTACCACGGGAAAGGGGGCTGGGGGGTGGGCACAAGGGTGAAGGGGTGCACCTACAATATGACTGACAAACAATAATGAACAACTGAAATTTCACAAGGTTGTAAACTATCATAATCGCAACAAAAAGTTAGAAAAAAGAGTATTAGTGAAACTAGGGAAAATGCTGTATTTGTTTTTTCAGAGGTCTATTTATTAGTATACATGCTGCCCTACAAATAGGATAAATATGGCATTTTTCACATGACGAGTATTTTCACATGAAGAATAGTTTATACTTCATGCTTTTTATAAATTCTAGGAGAAGATTTTTAAAGAAAATTACCCTTAGTTTATTGGTTGAGCCCATTCAAAGTTCACTAAATCTAGATGTCAGTTTAAGTTAATTGACATGCATAAAAACCAATAAAACTTTTACATGATTCAGATGCATATTAAATAGCTATTACTTATCAACTTGTTCAAATATCAAACCTGGTATGATCTAAAATATCCTGGTAGTTGTATGTTATGTCACTAAAACTTCATGATGATATTTTCAGAAGAATTTAGAAGAACGCACCTATTTTTTCATATACTTAACATGTCAATTAATTGTAAACTTTAGCATATGTGTTAGTTTCCTAGGACTACCATAAAAAGTTCCCACAAACCAGGTGGCTTAAAATAACAGAAATGTAATATTTACAGTTCTGGAGACAAGAAGCTTGAAATCAAGGTGTCTGCAGAGTTGGTTCCTTCTTGGGGACTTAGAAGGAAAATCTGTTCCATGCCTCTTTCCTAGCTCCTTGTGGTTGCTGATGATTCTTGCAGTCTTGGGCATCTAGACAAAGTCCTCCGATCTCTGCCTACATCTTCTTTCTCCCCGTATGATGTGTCTGTTCATCCCGTGCTCTCATTATAAGGACGTCAGTCCTCTGCTTATAAGGACTGCTCCAATCCAGTACGACCTCATCTTAATTTACGTCTTACATTTTCAGATGTATTACTTGGACACTATTTCCAAATAAGATCACATTCTGAAGTTCTGGCTAGACATGAATTTTCAGGAGTAGGGGGAGAGCACTATTCAACCCAGTGAGGCATATATATATACATGTTTTTTCCTTGACAATATATTTTAAATAAGATAAATGCATTATTAATTAGGAAAACACGACACCTTGGGAAGCAAAATATATCTTTAGTTAACATTTTTAATATGCTAGTCAGAGTCGAGGAAATGTTAAAATAGAGTGTCTGTATCCCAAAATTTCATGTTGGGATTTTAAAACATCTAAACAAGTAACCTTGCCTCTATTAACTAAGAAATTCTTTTAGTAAAGAAATATTTTAAGAAATATCCCTACTTACAGTCTAGTTATAATTTATATGCATTTGTTACTATTACTTACTTATTGCTTTTTGTGTATGTAATCATTGGCTGGAATAAAAAGCATTCAGTTATCTGTTAACAGTGACAAATGATGTTATCTTAAGTCTCCTTTTTAGAAAATTATATTATCCTCTCTATTCTTAGATGTGAACATTCCTTGGTCATGTACCTTCAACCTTCTACAGATTATAAATTTATAATTCCCTGTTAGGAGTAGACAAGCACTACAATTGTTAGTGACACCAGTGGCAAGGAATTAACGTTCTCTTATTGTAATACCCCGTCACTGACGTCACCAAAAGCGGGGATGATCTAACTGACATCACTGAGAGAGAACGCTGAAGAAATATTATTGAAATATTATTGATGTGTTAAGTTTATACGATGAACATTTTAAGGTAGAAATTCAGCAGCATTTATCTTAACCAATAACACATACTGTATATAAATATGATTATTATAAAGAACATTAATTATTCTTCAGTTTTCAGTGATTTTATACTAAATCACCTTCCAAGAACACTGATCCCTCCAATGCTTCTACTCCCTAAGCATCTCTCCTTATAACTCATGTTTAGTGCTTAAGCGAATATCTGATGTTGCTGAAAAAATAGCTCTATTTTCTTCTTTGTGTTCTATTGACAAAGAACATCATATTCCCCATAAACTTACCACTTCTCTATTCCAATTGATATTTTGGAGAAAGATGAACTTAACTAACAACTATTGTGACTATAAACTACTCTTACACTGTGAATTTCTATTTCTGTGCCATAGTCTACCTATCGGTGGTGTATTTTTACTTTTTAATTTGTTGAATGCTACTCAAATTCTCAAACTCACTGCTGGAGTATGTAGCGGTTATGGGTTAGATTCTGATCTGCTGTAATCTAAACTCTTTGATAATAAGGAAGTTTGGGACAATTTTACATAACACTAACAATAGAACAAGAACAATTGCTGAAAGAATAATGAATAGAAAGGAAAAAATAGCATGCATTCCAGTTCCTAATGAATGTAAAAAAAATTGGCCAGATCTGGAAAAAGCATATAATATTTTAGTCCCTCCTTTATTCCAATTCCAAATAGCATTTAACCAATTGATATCAATAAAAAGAAAAGATTACTGATAACTCATGATTACTGATCCTCGAAAGGAGTGGAGGGAAAAGTGTTTGGTGCCGTGCTGTGTCGTAAGAAATTAGTGTCAATTGTTCTTTTCTTACAGAATTAATGCTTATCACTTTTACTAGGCTGAGAATCACTTGTGTTCCTCTCCACTCTCAACTGACTTGATGTGCAAGATAGTGGTTAAGGCAACAGGCTTTGGCATCAGATTAGTATGGTTTGATTCCATTGGAATGTTAATGTCTATTGAGGATCTCCTAGGTCTTCTAAGCACCAGAGAAACAGCAACAAACAAGAGGCAAGATTCTTGTTTTTATAAAGCCCACATTCTACTGCAGGAGACAGATAATTTAAAATAAACTCAACAAATGAATAAGCAAGATAACGGAAGGCAAATGTTCTGCAAAGGGAGAGGGCAATATAACAGTGATTTTGGTGGGGTTGAAGATGGTTGCTACTCTGCCTGGGGATCAGGAAAGTCTTCTTAGGGGAAGTGACATGAGAACTAGAACCTGAATGAAGAAATGAAACCAGTGATACAAGTTTCTAGGTATCCCAGCTCCCTGCTGTTTCTCCATTTATAAAATAAGGCACAGGGCTGCTTTGATGATGAAATGTGTGAATGAACGAAAAGCACTTAGCACTGACCTAGCGAGAGTGTGAGGCCATCTTTCTGGCTACCTGTCCTTAAGACATCAAAGCCTGAAGCAAGGTTAGCTTTCAATCTTGTTAACAGCAGAGTAAGTTACCAAATTTCCTCATATGTGTGAGATTAAATTTACTCTCTTATCTATAGATGTCATTTCACAAGCAGATCCATCCCTTTGGATTGCTCCATACCTGGGAATCTATGAAGATGGTTATTGTCGCTATCCATCTACCTCTAAATTAGCTGGGGAAATAGCTTAGTAATGTTTAGATGGCCAAGTCCACGTTTAATACATCTGAAGATTTAGTCCAGCATTAGCAAATACTCTGCATTTTAAGACATTTTAAAATTAGCAATTTACACACAAGTCCCCAGAGGCTGTGGACTTGTCTTGTTGATGCCACTGGTTTGGTTACACAGCTAATTCCATCAGAGCCATTGAAGCAAGTGTTACTGTGTGTGAAGAGAGTCCATGAGTCAATTGCCAGCACGGAATTCTTCCTGACATGGGAAGGCAGATGATCTCAACTTTTGAGTGCTTACAGTGCAGTTTCTAGTTGAATGGTTCTTGACAATAGTGTCCTCTGAAACATAATGCCTGGCCAGGAGCCAATGATTATGCCACCATACAAATCACTGTGCGTCTGATGCCAGAATGCCTCTGTGCAATGGTAACAACAAGACTTCTCAGTCCTGGTGTTCCACAAGATGTTGCGTTGGCTCTTTTATTCTTTACCAGACCTTGGAATTAAAGATTTTATTTAGGTAGTTTTCAGGAAATAAGTGGTGGTGAAGGGAGAGGAAAAGAGAAGAGAGAAGCTTTCAGTGTAGTTTAAGAACAGATTTGCTATTTTACAATCCCTGTTAGGACAAAATCAGCCTGTTTTGAAACCTAGTTTTGTTAATTATTTAATAGATATTTTCACTTTAAATTTCTTGTTTAATTATAGAACTAAAACAACTTGGTTCAAACTGTTAGCTAATGATCCATATATCATTTTAGTAATTGCTAGCTTCTTTCAGAAATGCATTAATTTTGTAAGAATTATAGCCTTTCAAATGTGAAAACATAGAGTTTTTTAAGATTAATAAATTAGGACACTTAGAATTTATTTCAAATGTTATTTTACTTAATGTATTATAAACCTAAAATCAGTAGAGCATTCTTAAGACATTGTAATCCTCCATTTTAATTTGCAATTAATTGTCTTTTTTTAGGATTAAAAGTAGATAGATCATACTGTGTAAATGCAATTGGTGATATAAATGAAATCTAACTTATGCAATGTTCTATTCAAAAGGAATTATGCAGCTGTTAAAATATTTAGCCAAATTTTATCTCCAATTATGAAATTGTCTGCTGACTTTAAATACCAACTTTTTCTGGAAATAACACTTCAAAGCATTTTCACGTTAAATAAATAGATCTAAGCATCTTATTTGATAGGAATAGTAATTGCTCAAGACGAAGGAACACATATAACCCTAAATATTGCTCATAACAAGCAATATACAACAACACTAAAGGAAATATTTTTCCCAGTGAAGCCAAAGTTGTCAGTATTTCTTCTTCTTCATTGGTTTTCACTTAGTAAAACATTTTCTTTCCTTACGAACTAGATATAGGCACTAGCCAATTATAAAAACTGCAAGTCTCTTTGAAATATGGGTGGTAATTCAAAAAGAAAAGAAAGAAATAGTTGAGAAGATTTCTTGTGGTTTGAAAATGCCTTCCAAATATTCATTAAACATTTAAGTGAGTAAATTTGTAGAATATGTTCCTGACATTGGCACTGGTTCTGCGGTATTTCTCTGATCAGATGGAAGTGCTGTGTGTTATGCAGAGTGCATTCAGTTCATTCATGCATAAACAATATCATTTTCATAAATTAAAACCTCCCCTGCAGAAGGAACATCTGTGCCTGCCTTTGAATAAAAGATGGTGGCATGTGAGTTACTCCTTGACTGACTGAAAGAATCCTTATGTTTTAGAATGAAGTTATACAGACAAAATGGAAAAAAAAAAATCAAAACCCAACTTGCAGTTCTCATTTCTACCTTACAAGAAAAAAAAATCCACAGTACAGATTTCCCCTCTTGTTGTTTTAAAAGCTGGAATTCTTCAAATACATCCTCCTCTGATTTCTTCTGTTCACTGCAGCAACAGTTTTTAGTTTGCATGAAGATGTCTAATTTTAATAACAGGTGAAATTGAGCTGCTGAAGGGATCACATCAGATCTGAATGTGCACTTCCTGGTCTCCTAGGCTGGCAGGCTGGCAGTGTTCAGATATCATATCAGTATTATGTCTCTTAAAGTAAGAACAGGGAGAGGAATCCTGGATATAGGAAGCAACAGCTTGATTCCAAAATAACAACTCTGATTCACTTGGAATGAGATTATTACATTTTGGATAAAGTTGGGACTAACTTAAAATTATTTCTCTCATGTGATAAAGGCTGATGGAAAACATATTAAAATGATAAATTTTAAATTGCACTCAAACATTGTTTTGACATTGAAATACTCCTTACTGCTTCTATCCCAGCTTGACATAACCCTATGGCAACGTTATTAGTATGGCTAACTGTTTCCATCCAGTAGATTACTCACATTTTTCTGGAGAAGCTTGCTAACTGAGGTCAGCTCTCTGGAACCCCTAAATCACCAGTGAGAAGGAGATTAAAGGAACAAGCTTGGGAAGGGAGGTAGTCATCCAATGTGGCATCCGAATCAGAGGAGGAACAATGGAGTTACTAATGACAGTAATCAGAGCACCACGGTAGAGCCAGGGCATAAGTACCAAGATGTTATTCCCTAGGAATCCTTCATGTCAGTCAACACATCCAGAGGAAGAGAAATGCCAAACTTTTTTCTAGTGGACTTAACAATGGACAGAATCATCTGTAAGTTTTTTCCAGTGAGTCCTGGTTATGAAACAACATAATGGTGCTCCAAAGGAAGAGAGGAAACAATTATACTTTCCTAAAATATGTTATAGTACAAATAATATATTCTTAAGTACAAATAATTCATTACCTCTTTTTCTGGAAATAACTGAAATCATCACAAGATGTTTATAGAACAACAATAAAAGGCCACTTCTTGGATTCTTTAAATTAATTAAATAATTTCCCCCTGGCATTTACTAAAGGTATATAACTTTCTCTTTGGCATAGTATTGGTTTGCAACAGAAAACATTTCGGTTCAGGAAAATGTACAGATAACAAAGCACTGAGAAAAAGGTAAAATTTTTTTATATGTTTTTAAATGTGTAGGCAAACTAAGCTGTTTGTGTCTGATTGTTAATAATTAACTAAATCTTCCTTTAAAAAAATAGAAGAAAACATAATATAATCATTTAAAAGGATGGAAACCAAAAAGCTAAAGGTGAAGATTCTTAAAACAAAGAAAAACAAAACACAACTGTTTGTCTCTCCACCTCTCCCCCAGCCCCAGACTCACCTTCCAAGTAATAAATATCAGTTAGCTCCTTTCATTATATACAAAGAGCTGGTAACTCCCTAAACAAGATAAACAGACTAGAGAGTATGCTTAAAGTAACTTTTCTCTTTCTGTTTTATTCGACAAATAGCGTTTAGCATTCTTTTTAACTCAGCAAATAAAACAACTATTCCACTTAGAAATTATTTATACTTTAAAAATTCCTTTAAGAAGAAATGCAACAACTGCTCAGATTTTCAATACTATTTTATTGCAACTGGATGAGTGTTTTCTAAATTGTGCATTACACCAAAATATACAGGATTACAAACAAGGTAACAGTACAGATCGATCCAGTGGTACCAGTATCACATCTCAAACAGCACTTATTCTGGACTGCATTTTACATGCAATAGCTATTGTTCTAATTATGAATTAAATGGTTTGAATTTATTTAAGCTACTGTACTAATTGACTACAATAGGTATAAATCCCAACATTAACAACCTGATTAGATTTAGGCTCAGATTCATTACATGAATATATGACAAACCACCATTTCTGTGACTATGTATAAAATCATGCATTTATATTTTCTGGAAACATCAATAGCTTCAGATTCTCTGTAAAATCATGGAATGCAAAGGAGTAAGAGAGTAAAAAGAAACAGTGCAAATTGTATGTGATAGTCAAGCAGCTTTTGATTTAATGAAGGGTATGTTGGCATTTGTTTATAATGTGTATATACAAGCTTGTGCAAGTAATGTATTGAATTGATATGTTTTGAAAGGGAATGCATCTCTTGTTTTTTTTTTTTTCATCCTCTTGAGAGTTATGGATCTGGTTTTCATTTTAAGGAGAGGGAAAGACTTTAAAGTGAAGTGAATTGCTCAAATTGTGCAATTTTTTTTCTTTACAATTAGAGAGGAAAGAAGTGCTAAGGCAACACAATAACTTTCTAAGCACTTTTCTGCTGGTTTAAATTAGTTAAATTATTTTGTATAAATTAGATATAATTCTACTTTTCTGATATGTATAAAAATTGATGAAGCTGCATGGTTTTAAAATAGGAAATCCACATTATAAAAAGTCATTAAAAATTCTGTACAAAATCACAACAAAATAATTCAGCATGGGAAAGGTAACAAGTAGTAAAATGCTGGTTGAAAAATATATATTTATATATATTTTAATTGGCCCATTACTAGTTTAAAAATTGCATAGATCCTAATTATTGCTTGTGATTTTGTTATCCCGATCAGATAATTAATATGATCTGAATACAGCTACACCAAATTTGTGGTGCATTTGTTTTTACTTTACTGTATTATTTTTTTAAAATAGAAGAGCTATAGAAAATAATACATAAGGTGAACAGGAACTTTGATCCCCTGTTTCTTCCAAAGGCAGTAACGACAATAAATACATATATCACTTGAAGCTTGGAGTATTTGCACTTTGCAGGAGTAGTACCCAAAGGGCTGCCTTTTGTAAACACCACAGTCACTGTAAGCACAGTGAGCTCGTTTCCCGGGGATGGTGAAACTGACATGCCTCTAATCGTGAAAGATGGCATTGAGCTGGGCACTCATGACTCGCTCATGATGTGAATGGCTATCGAAGGACATAATATTGTCTATAGGGATCTCGCAACGAGGGGCAGCGGCGCCCGAGAAGATTGATCCGTGGCTTTGGGCCCCTGCCAGGGTCGCTGCAGGGTAGTGCATGGTAAAGGCATAATTTTTCTCAAACTCGGCGGACGGTTCGTGTTTGAAAGAGAAGTTTCCATTGATGCTGAGCGGCGGGCTGAGGGGTCCGTCAAAGGAAGGGCTGGTGCAATCAGTCAGGGGGCTTTCAAAGAAGGGCTCTAGCGCTGCGCTGTAGGCATGCGGCGGCGGCTTGACGTGGAAGACGTGGGAGCTGTCCATGGTACCGTAGGGCGGGCTGGGCAGACCCGGCGACTGGTAAGAGTAGGGGTGCACGGGGAAGGAAGCGCTGGCTGTAGGCAGATGTGGGGGCATGTCCTGGTTCTGCTCAGGCAGAAAAGTCCGAGGATTGAGCTGTAGGCAGCCTGCAACCAGGTTGGTGGTGGGCTGGGATAAGCCCTTGCAGAGCGTCTGTACGAAGGAGACCAGATCAGGGCTTTTGCCGGAACGCAGGATCTCTGACAGAGCCCAGATGTAGTTCTTCGCCAAGCGCAGCGTCTCGATTTTGGACAGCTTCTGCGTCTTGGAGTAGCAGGGCACCACTTTGCGCAGGTTGTCCAGCGCCGCGTTCAATCCATGCATGCGGTTCCGCTCCCGGGCGTTGGCCTTCATGCGCCTCAGCTTAAAACGCTCCAGGCGAGCCTTGGTCATCTTCTTCTTTTTGGGGCCACGTCTCTTGGGCTTTTGATCATCGTCTTCCTCTTCCTCTTCTTCCTCCTCTTCCAGGTCTTCGTCCTCGTCCTCCTCCTCTCCCCCGTTCCTCAGTGAGTCCTCTTCCGCGTTCATGGCTTCGAGGTCGTCCTCCTTCTTGTCTGCCTCGTGCTCCTCGTCCTGAGAACTGAGACACTCGTCTGTCCAGCTTGGAGGACCCTGGGGCTGAGGCTCTCCCATCAGCCCGCTCTCGCTGTACGATTTGGTCATATTTCGGTTTCCTACATTCAACAGAGAAAAGAGGAAAACAGAAAGAAAAGGAGAAAAATGCTACATTCAAGAACTACATGTGGCTTCAGCTCCCACTCCCTAACTCTGTAGAAATGGATGTGAAGAGAAATACCAGTCCATTACAAAATGGATGCCCCTAAGGAAAAGTTAAAAGCAGTGTTTTATAATCTCCTGTGTGTGCCCCGCTGATACGTAGGAGAGACAGGACAGGGCTGGGGGAGGGGGAGAGTGAATATGTGTATATGTACACTCAGTGCGTATGTTTCCTAGTGATTAGCTTGTGCGTTTATGGTGATTACCCGGCAGGATAATATGTGTGAAAATGAGCGTACATTTCTGTAACTTCATGTTTATCTGTATGAGTTCAAAGTCACTCACAACTCCACAAAAAGGATGAGTTTGAAAATCGCAATTCTGTTCCCATCTCTGGCCTGGCTTTTCGGTACTTAGCGATTAAAGTTGAAGAGCCATTACGTAATTTACTAACGCCGGCAGTGGTTTTTAAGAAGATTATACTAACCCGAGATTGAAGAGCAAATGCATGGCGGCGGAAAAGTAGTTTCCACCAAATTATTTCATCATCAACGAAACATTTGGCAACAAAAGTGGGCAGAGGTCTTCCATCCCACCCTCGCCTTTCTTTTCTCACCTCCCACCCCCGGCCCTCTGCTGAATTTCCACCTTGTATAAAAGCGCTCACTGCACGGCCGGGGCTGGGGGCGCGGCGCAGAGCGCGGTTCCACGCGCCGGGGATCAGGTGCGGAAGGCTCCTCTCTAATAAACAGCCCATTGAAAAGGCTGCCCGCTCTTTATTGGGGCTTTTCAAAGTTCGCCTCAAACCTCCTTTTAAAAGATGAGTAATTATAATGGGCAGCGATTGGCAACGGCGAAGTTGCCGCTTCTAATAAGGAAAATAAAAAGCCTTTAGTGAGACAACTGAATTTCTGGCTCCTGCCAGCCAGTGGCTTCTGGGCGCCTGGCCGCCTCTGGAGCTGTAACAGGTAGCAGGAGGGGTTCTTCTCCCTTTCTCCACATTTTTTTCCCGACTTCAACTAAACTATCTCTCAACCGGATTTATTTTCCAGGGTGTGTATACTCAAGGTATTGATATCCCTTTCATTCACTGAAAAAAATAACTTGGCCCTTCCAATGTGCATAAAATACATACACACAAAATAAATCTTGATAACAAGGGTTTGTTTTGTTTTGTTTTGTTTGCTTACTGAAGAAGTGAGAAAGTGAAGTCGTTATTTGCTTTCAGGACTTCGAAATCACCACTAGCAAATAATTATAGTTACTGTGCATTACAAAAAAATCCAAAGATGCTGCTATACTCCCAAAAAAAAAAAATTTAAAAAAATTAGCAAACCTACAGTGGGTCTTTGAGTGATGCAAGTCAGAATGTGTGCCTGCTTGCCTGCAGTTACGGGGAAGAATGTCTCAACACACATACACACGCTCACAAACGCACACATACAGAATACGGAGGTACAACGGGTCTTCAATTACTGGTTTTATTCCCGAGCAGAAATGAAAGAATTGTAATTACCTGTAGTTGTTAGTAGGTCCTGAGCAGTGATGGTCTCATAACCCTGGGGCCTCCAGATGCCGTGCCTTCTGCGTGGGGAGAATTCCTCGTGTCCCAGCCGCCGGGCGCTCAGGTTATATAGCCGAGTTGGTGATGCTGAGCGCGGGCGGGGCCGGGAGCTGAGCAGCTCCAGGTCCCTGAGCCCGGCGCCTGCGCACGCGTCCAGGCTGTCCGCTCCCTTCCGCCACCACCCCCGCCCCCCATCGTTCAGCCGTGCTCCTCTTCCACCCTCCTCTGACTCCAGCTCCCCTCTCCACCACCCCTACCCCCGCCCCTTCTTCTTCCTCCCCGGCATGCGCCATATGGTCTTCCCGGTCTAGCCAGGAGCCGGGAACCACGTGACCTGCCCATTTGTATGCCGCGGAGCGCTCCATTCCGGCCCCTTTGTGGCCAGAAGAAAGTGGCCCATCTGTCGCCAGTTAGAGACTCCGCGGACCTGTTTTTACCCGCAGGAGAGATTAACCCTTTCAGGCGGCATAAGGGAGAGGGGATGAGGGGACGAGGGGGCAGGGGGGAGGGGGGAAGAGATTTGAGGGCAGGGAGCGGGAAAGCTAACGTTGACTGGGATTAGATCAGAGTGAGTGGCCCGCGTTGGGGAGGGAAGTAGGGCAGAGATGAAGGAGGCGAAAGCGAGGAGACTGAGGCGCGCAGTGAAGCGTTCCGACTCGTTTCGATTCCTCGCCCCGGCGCTGGCTTCCTTGGCACGAAGACTCCCTGCCCTCTCTAAGGTGCTCATCTCTTGGTTTCTCTCCGTTGGCAGACACTTTGCACATTGGCGCCAAAGAGTGGCTTCTCCTAATCTCCATAAGTCCCTTAAGCAAACATATACGCCACATAAAAACTGCTTCATCTGTAAACGCAGCTTTGAGACTAGTCCTCTAGCCTCTTTAACTGGATCGCCCACCTCCAGCCTCTCCAGATAGAAAGTTTGTACCTGTCACTCTACCCGCCCCCGCCCCATACCTGCAACCTGGCGTGCCCTGACCCTCAGGTACCGGTATCCCTGGAGACCCTTCACTACGTCGGTTCCCCTTCCCCCCAGAGGTCCTTGTCCTCAAAGTGAGCTAGTCCGTGCCCTCAGGCCTTGGCTCCATTGGTCTCAGACCTCTCTTGCGTGAGAGTTGGGGGACTTCTCTGACGCTTGGATTCTGCCTTTTAACCAAGGCCATTGTATTGTTGCAAAGGATACCCTCACCCAGATGCCCCTGGGTCACTGCCACAGGCTGCCTTGACCCCTTAGTCTGCACTCTCGGGCCTGTAAATAGGAACTTGGTTCAGAGAAGCTTTCTCAAAGGCAGCGTGCAACGAGCCTGTACTAAATGGGTCTTTTGGCTCCTCTTTCGAGAAAATCCGTTAGCATAATTCTGGGAAGGGCTGATGGCCACGGCTACTTCAGACCTCAGATATTCTGACTTGCCCCGACCTCCATCTGCTGGTCAAGCAAAGACCACATAGCGTCCCGACTACTACTGAAGGAGCCATATTTGTGTTTAAATGGCGGTTCTTTCTTCAGTCATTCCCACCAAGGCATGTTCCAGAGTGACACATTAAAAAAAAAAAAAAGTTGGCCTGATCCCTTCCCTGTTCACTCTTTCTCCGCCAGCTTCGCCTCTAATCCTCCATTAACTAACCCCTTATCCCCTCCCAGACCCGTAGCCTTTTGCAACGAATGCTTCGAACCTGAATTGCTTATTTAAAGGCAACTGCTCTAAAAGCCCTTTGAGTTTGCAAACAGTGTCAGGGTTGAGCGGCTGGAGCTGGATGCCTCTGGGAACTGGAGAGGGGATGCAGTGGGGAGGGGAACAGGGTCCTAAGGAGATCGCTGGTGTCTGGAAGGCTCCGGACGCAGCCTTCCCCCAGCGCAAATCTGAAAGAAGAAAGGGGTGTGCGACTCGACCCATTGCCCAAAGCGTGATGTGAATCGCGCCGAGTTTCCAGAGCAGAACTGTAGGGAGTTTTTGCTTTTCTGCGGTCACTCGTCGGGGTATAGAGAGCGCAGAGGAGGATAAAAGAATTCGCCTAGGACCCTAGGCTCAGTATTTACCCCTGTACAGTCTGTATCTTCAGTGATGGGTTGAAACTCGAGGAGCATCGAAGTAACAGCCTGCAGAGGCCAATCCACAACTCGAAAGTCCGAGCACACTTGCGGCAGGGCCGAACCAAGCGCTGCCACTCTCCCAGCAGGCACCCCGACGGGCTGGCCCACCGTGCGGCAGGGATGTGGGACTGTGCCCTGGCTCTCATTTCTCAGTCTCAGGGAAGTTTCAGGGGAGATGTTGGGGACGGAGTGGAAGAGGGCTCCAGCTACCAGAAAGCCCAGGGTGGCCTAGCTCCTCGCCCCTCCCCCGGGAAGTGGAACTTCCCCAGTTTGTGACATCCTGTGGAATACAGGAGATTCTTGGTGGAGCCAGATGTTCCTGGGGAGGGAAGGAAACCCGGGTGTTTCTCTAGCCCAGACTCAAACGCGCAAAGTGTGGGAATTATTAGACCGGTTCCCTCCCTCTCCTTCTGATAAACTCACCCCTAATCCCTCTGCCTATCGTTCTCTCAGGCCTGCAGATTTGTGCAATGAAAAAGCCATTCCTGGATGTTCCAGAGATCTGGCAAGGTTCGGTTTCACCGCGGCTCTTCCTGAGCCTTCCTGGCCTCAGCGCTCGGTGCGGACTCGCGTGCGGACTGTAACCCCCAGCGCGGGCACCCGGACGCGCAGGGAGTGCCCGCGGGACCCTGGGAGGCCGCAGCCGCATAGTCGGGCCCCGGAAGGGAGGAGTCCAGATGAGGCCTAGATTGAGGTGCTTTTTGTTGGAAGGGGAGCTGGGCGAGAAAGTGGGGCCAGAGGACAGCGGCGGCCAGAACGCTAGGAGAGAATGGACTGTAGGCGCGGCAGGGCTCAGTATGGAGGAAGGTCGCCGCGGCCCCTCCCCGCCTCCTTATTTTCTTCTTCCTCTTTGGACTTTGTTTCGACGGTTGTACACTTTTCCCCCTCCCGACTCCCTAAACTGTCTCCCTCTTTCTCTGCCCCTGCTGCCCGGCGGCGGTACTCCTCCAGATCGGGTCCCCACTGGGCGCTGCAGGCTGCTGAGCGGCACGCGAACCGCACGCGCGGGCAACAAAAGCCGCTTTCATGACTCACTGCCCTAGAGCAATGCCCCAAATCTGTCGCCCCCCGGGTCCCTGCTCGGAGCCTGCGGCGCGGGCCGGGCGGTCCCGGCCGTTACAGCGGCAGCCGGAGCGCCGGCGGGAAGGGGGACGGGAGCAGGCGTGTGGTCGGGGTTGAGGGGAGTGTGGCCTGGGCGGGGAGGATGGGGGGAAGGAGGCGTGTGGCAATGTGTGTGTGGGTAGGGGTGGGGGTTGGAGGCGTGTGGCCCGAACGAAGGGGATGGGAAGCGTGTAGCTGGCGGGGGGGCGGGGAGGTTTGACGCATTCACAGGGCCAAGATAAAGAGCAGGGGCCGGGCAGGCGTCCCTGGTGGTGACCTGTTTCTCGGGGAAACAGATGCTCGCTCTTGCAAAAGGAGGCTTGCGTTCAATGAAAGAATCAAGTGTGGCCGGGGCGGCCCCACCGACCTCGAGCGGCGCCCATGTCCTGTCCCTGCCGCTCCTGGAAGGGGGGGCTGTTGTCCTGGTTTGGGCATGTTCCAGAATCGGGAAGTGGTGGGGGACCAAGCGGCAGACCAGACCTTAGGGCGCTGGGGCCACAGGAGCCTAAGGCGGAGAGCTGTATATCCCTCATAGGACCCGCAGCTCAGAGACCCTTGGGAGACCGGAGGGGGATGTTACCAGTTCTGTCCCATCTCGGGCGCGGCGCCGGGTTTGCGCCTCCGCCTCCAGGGAGGCCGCTGAGCGCCCGGGTGCTGGCTAGAGGCTGGAGCGGCTCGGGCTCGACAGGCAGGCGGCTGGGGAGAGCCGGGAGCAAGAGAGAAGCTACTAAAATGCCTCGCCGTCGCCCTGAGCGCAAAATCCGTCCTCCCCAAATCTCCTGGGCTTGCAGCGTAATCTTAATTAAGATAATTGATTCATATTGCACCTGCGAGAACAGAAAAAAAAAACTGATTCCAACCCCCAACCCCACAAATCGCTTAGAGCTATTGGATAGAGTACGACGCGGCTGTGATTTGGGGAGTGATTTAGTACCAGGCTTCCCCAGCTTGGCCTGCCTGGGCTCTTTTATTTATTATTTACGTCCTTCTGGTCCCGCCGGGACCTGAGTGAGCTCGCCTCACGGCGCCTACAGGCCTCAGAGGGACTTCGTCTCTGATTCCCGGTCAGAAGTGAGGGGCTTTCCTTAAACTATGCAACACACGTATCAACAACGTAAAATCCACGCCTCTTGGAGCGTCGTGGCAGGAGCAGATCACAGACACGATTATCCAAGGCCTTGTGCATTAGATGGGCTGTGCGTGTGAGTGTGCTTAAGTGTACAAGTGTGTGTGAATCTGAGTGTGAGTGTATGAGTGTGTGATTGTGTGTGAATGGGAAGGTGTATGTGAATGTATGAGCACGTGTGATTGTTAGCACGTGTGTGAATGTGAACGTGATTTTTGTCAGTGAGAGTGTGGGGTTGAGTTATGTGTGAGTGTGCAGGAGTGAGTGTGTGTTCGTGGGCGCTCTTGCTCTCAGATGAGAAGCAAAAACAGAGGGCGCGCGCCTGTTTCGCGCAGATTGAGGAAAAGCTTGCTGTCTAAAGGGGACCGCAGGGCCGGGTAACTGACAAGAGCCTGGTGTTTGCCAACCTTTGCTTTAGCAGAGAGCAACAAGCAAACAAAAATCCCCGGTAGCTGGGTGTAGCTGCGGGTGTGGAGAGCAGAGGTACACCGAGGGCGCCTGAGCATCCCCCGAACAATAGCTGCTGCAGGTTTGGGGGAGGAGACCGGGCAAGTTCCTGGAGGCGCGAGAAGCCAGGAGCCAGGTTTAGAGCCACAGGCAGCTTGCGGGAGAAACGGCTTCCCCAGGGTATCAGCACCGTGGACAACTCCCAGTTCTCCTGTCCCGAAATTCGCAGCATTGACATTCAGGCAAACCACTTCCCTTCCAGCAGCTTTCGCTTTTTCCTTTTCACTTTCTTTCGCAAAACCATTGACCACCACATCTGAACTTTCATTCAGAAAACCCTGTAAATCTATATTTAATTAGCCACTTTCATTTCAGAATGGGTTTCCTGGAAAACTAGATATCCAGGTTTAGGGCTGGGGGAGGGGCTTAAACTATAATTTGAGCTGGGGAGTCTGAAACAAAGAAATGACACATTTAATAACTTTCAGAAAGATAGTCCTTGTTCTAACATTTGCACGTATTTGTCACATAGCTTAAAAACAAAAACGAACTCTTATTTGCTGTCCACAGAAATAATATACTTGTTTTTGATTTTTCTTGTTTTATGAAGCATACATTTTATTGATAATATAAATCTCTTTTCATCACCATCATCCTATCAACTCTCTAGTTATTTCATATTATAAACAACTTCTATTAAATTAATGTGAAATAAACCAACTGAACTTAAATGGCATTCTTTGCTCAGATTTGGCGAGCCACACAATTATCTAAATCATACCAGATTTAGAATATTGCATCTTAATATATGTGGCATCCAAAATATACTGGAAAAAGTCGAGCAGTGATGTGACTCCGAGAAGAGCAAGCACCTTTGGTAATTTACACATCTCAGAAACATACACCATACAGCCCCCACACACAGTTATTGACGTAATTTTCAAATGTCATTATTATTAGCAATCAAAATCCTTATAAAATATTATTCAGATTTTGTTGAGGTGGAAAATACAATTATTTTTGATTCAAGAATTCACTTCTAGAGCCTTACATTCTTTAAATAAAATGTTTTCCTTCCACTTTAACAAATATATTTTCTCATGAATTAAATATTGATAATTTGACCTTTTATGTCTTTAACTAATCAAAGGGGGAAAATTCCAAATGTAGATCTCAGAGTTTGGCCCTGGTGGGTCTTTCCACTTGAGTAGGCACTGAGATTAAAGGAGTTGAACTTCCTCCTTTCACTGCTCTCCCCTTGCACTAATTGCTTATGCAAAAAATGCAGATTTGTATTAATTAGTAACTCCTCTGATTAGTTCTGTGGTATTTTCACATAATAAATCATGCTGCAGACACGAATTTTGGCACATCACCCAGCAGTGGCTCAGGCTGCAATACAGATTTCATATTAAAATAAAATCTCTGACTAAATCTATGTTTCTGATGCAGGTACCATAAGCAGCCACCTGCTGGGAGCACCTGCCATGGGAAATTACTTTCACTCAGTGAAAAGCCACTTTGGGGGCCCAAACAGGACAATCTGATTATGAGGTTAGGTTCTAATAATAAATAAACAAATAAATAGCTAAACACATACAGACGTACCTAAATAACACAATTGTGCCTAAGCTCTAGGCATTTTGCAGACAATGACGTTATAACAGAAGATCTACTGGTAATGGGACTAGATTTTAAAAACAACTTCCCAGGTTATGGATAAGCACCTCAGTCTATTTTCCTCCTGTGGGATCTTGGCTCCTTTGTGAGATGGTCTGATAGTCTGAGACTCTTTCACCACTCATACTCATTGACTTCCCTTCTTACTAAGCAGGCAAGGTAGTTCTGGAGGAAAGAGAGGGACCAGAAAAACACCAGGGGCAGGAGTATGAATGCCAAGAGCCATCTCAAAGGGAATTGGCCACCCCTACGATCCTAGCATATGGTAAGAAGCTGTGAGGTCAGGCACCCACAGTTGCCTGATGTGAGACAAATTCTCCTCTCCCCATTGGTAACTATATGAGCTTTTACACGACTCCTTTTCCTTTCTTTGAAAACTGTTTAATTGGATGAGGCAGATTACACCAATGTTGCCAAGATTATAAATTAGACCCAGGTGTCTTCTGTGCCCCCCCACCAACCCTTTACATGCCCTTGTTTTCTTGCCACTTGTGACACCTTTGCAAGTCCCCTCAGGTGCTCTCAGCACATTTATGCCCTTTCTAGTCCGTGCCTACTGTTGAAAGGAATCCATAAGTTCATGCATCTTAAGAGGTTAAAAGAGAGAGAAAGGTGATGCTTAATCTGATGCCCCTACGTGGAATGCTTGCAAAGTCAGGGCACAAAGAAAAAGGAATGAGTACTTAGTATCAACATTTAGAATGAATAAAGGCTAAGGGAGGTATGTTTTGGATGGAGGCTGGGGCACTATGCTCTGCTGCAGTTTTCCTGTGCAGGTTGCTGTCTCTCTGCCTACCTTCGAGACTGGTCCTGGGGCAGTGGCCTACATGGTTAGGGGGTGAGGAGGGTGCAGCCTCTAGGGAGGCTCTCTCTCTAGCCATCATTTACGGAAACTTTCAGATGCTTTTATGCTGAAAGGAAAAGGTCATGCATTTTGTGGTCTTTTTGTCTATTTGCCTTAGATGTGGAGAACTTTTTTCAAGGAACTAAAAACAAAACTCCAGGAATAAAGATATAATTTAAAGCAGCCCTTTATTTAGTCAAACATGCTTCTTTTCCTTTGAATTCACTCCTAGATCCTACTTCATATGGCTTGATATGGACAAGATTGATCATCTCTGATGGAAAAAAATTCCTGTATTTTCATGTAGGTCCACAGTGCTGGCGTATAGAGGCTATGAAGAGAGCTAGGTCAGGCTTAAGCAGAGGCTCAAAAGTTGCTTCAGTTTATTTTTGGAGAATTGTCTTCTCATTCCCCTCCTTTAAGAAACCACCTGCTTCCCTGAGTAATAAACGTATTCAGCAAATCTGTATTGAGTGCCACTCTGTGCCAGGGATTGCACTGCTAGGTGCTAGGCAAAAAGGGTAAATAGAAACAGATATTATTCTCTGCCTTCTCAAAGCTTTCTATCTAATAAAAGAGACAGACTTTAATAAGATTCACTCACAAGTGAGTGTGCACCCATCTGACTTGAGATAAATGCAAGAAAGGAAAACAAAACCCACCAGATCATAAAAGCTGAAGACAAAGGAACCTGGCAAAGACTGGTGTGGGAGGGCTCCCGGAGTAAGGAGAGCTCTAGGGTAATGAGAAGGGAGTTACCCAGGGAAAGGGGCTGACCTGGGGGAGAGTCTTCTAGGTGGTGAGAAAAATACATGTAAAGGCCCTGAGGCAAGAGGAGCTTGGGAAGTTTGTGGCCAAGGTTCACTGGTTTGGATCCCAGGTGCAGACCTATGCACCACTTATCAACCCACGCTATGGCAGGTGTCCCACATATAAAGTAGACGAAGATGGGCACGGATGTTAGCTCAGGGCCAGTCTTCCTCAGCAAAAAGAAGAGGATTGGTGGCAGATGTTAGCTCAGGGCTAATCTTCTTCAAAAAAATAAAACTAAACAAACAGAAAACAAAAAAAGAAAAGGAAAGATACTGGTAAGAGGAGAGGTAGCATACAGGAAGACAGGACCCAGAACCTGCCTCCCACGGAAGAGCTTTGAGCTAGCTGTCGGTGGGAGTCTGAATGAGACTTGAGTAAGGTTTCTATTTTTAGAAGATCGTTTTAACCACAATATAGAAATCTGATCGCAGAGTGGGTGACTGGGGTAAAGAAAAGCTATTGCAGTTTTCCTAGCAAGAGATGATGGCACTTGGAATGGGCTGGTTGTAGGGGAGAACAATGAAGTTAGAAAACATATTTCAAGATATCGGAAAGATTACCCTGAGACCACAGCCTAGTTTCACACAAATTACCCAACGGCCATCAGAAACCACGATTCTTTACAAACTTAGCTGAACGTTATTGGTTTCCTCCTAAGTAAGAGGCTGAGTTTAATTTCAATCAACAATGACTTATTAACCCACAACAAAATTACAATCTAAAAGCATTGCCTACTTTGCAAAGCAGGTAATAGAGTAATAACAGCACACCTTTACTGAGCACTTGAGACATTCCAGATGCACTGAGTGAACAAAAATGATTATTCTCATTTGACGGTCGAGGGAAATTAAGTTTATGCAAGTCAGGTGATATGCCCAATGTCACCCAACTGATTAGTGGCAGAACTGGGACTCAAGCTCAGGTCTACTTAACTACAAAGCTTGTGCCTTTTAATTGCTACATCATACCAGGGAAAGGATATGACAAAGATTTATTTATAAATTATGTTTTGTAAAAAAACACTTTAATTTTTCAAAGAAACAGTTTTAAGCTCAATGTTTAGTGGTTCAATTAATCTAAAAATAGTGTTAATAAATACAATTGTAATATAAATTGTTGAGTCTTTCTGGAAATAAGAATAGGGGATGGTAACCAATAATGTAGCCAGTTATATCGATCCAAGTTTTATGGTAGACTAATTTAAATTGATGAGAATTGATCAGGTTGGAGGAAATCATGTAGATAAATTATTCTACATCATAGGAGTAAACTGTCTCATAAAAAGCTCATTATTCAAGAATTACACTAAAATTTGTTCTCCTTGAAATGTTCAAATTGTTTTGGCTCTGAATATATCTAGTTGAAAATAAGTAATCCTTATTTAACATGCCCCTACTTTAGCCTTTAACAAAGAATTGAAGGTTTTTGTTTTCATCTAGAAAGACTGTCATTTAATTACAACTCAGCCCTTGTTCCTTGGCATATTCATTGCCTAAACACCCTCAAAGGAGTGTACTTTCACGTGGAGATGGGAGAGGGCAAAGGCAAAGGCTATAACTGGTATCTCTTATTAATTTATTTAATTTATTGCTGATTTTCTTAGCTTCTAAACACGGGAAGTTTTCAATACCCAATAGTGCATGTGTTTCAATTTGGGTAGTTAACAAGCAGATACATCAAACGCATAATTTAAAAGCAGTAAAATAAAGTTCACTTTTCTTTCTCTGAAGAAAATCATTGTCAGTTTCACGGAAACCATGTTGTAAAAGTTGTCTTTTTTAGAACGTGCACTTGATGTGGTCTTTGGAGTTACACTGTACATTAAATGCCAGTATTTTTTGGTTCTACATATATATATGTACTTACAATATCCTGCAGCCACTCTCCTCGCCACACACTCATGTGTGTGTGTCATCTTGGAATCTTTTTCCCATTTAGCCCCTGATATGGTCAGCAAATCCTTGTCTTCCCTCAATTTATGTACAACTTTTCTAGTTATTCCTAAGTGTGTGAATAAACCACTAGTTTAGGAAAAGTTTTGCCTAATTACAGTACATAGTCTATGGACACTTTTTTTTACATTCATAATTGAACTGACAAATAATCTTACCTCTGTTTTCAATGCAATAGAATTCTTTTATATGCAATAAACAGATATGCTACATGAATATTTTTCTATTTGAAGATTATAAATTTGTTTATAAATATCTTAAATGAGTTTTAACAGTTGGATTTTGACAGTTGTGACTGCTTTAATTTCTTGTTTTTTACTATGAGTTTCTACAAAGCACTGCATATAATCAAACATCAATACTAGTACACAGGAAAGACAGTCCTATAAACTATTGATTTTGAAGCAACATGATCTGAGCTTTTCCAGGGACCATGAAAACAGGGAGGAGGGCTACAGGAGAATCCTGAAAGATGCAGCCCAGATCAGCAGAAGCATTCAGCTGACCCACAGATACATGAGAAATCATAAATACTTGCTGCTTTAATCCACGAAGTTTTCGGGTGGTTTGCCACACAGCAACAGCAAAATGATACACTACTATGAGAAAATTCAATTTTTTCCAGATTGCTTAGGGATTTGGATATTTTAGTTAACCAAACAATATCTGTTCAAGTGAGACTTTCCATCAATATCCCATACTTATAAGTGTTTCAAGAATTTCAAAACTGTAACTATGTCTCATAGTAAACAATAAACTAGTATTTATGTGTTAGGGATTGTGCTAAATGATATAGAAAAGTTATATCGTTTAATCTTCAAAACAGCTCTATGAATAGATAATATTTTTTCATTATTGTTGACATTCTATAGATGAGGAAACAGAAGTTAAATAATTTGTCCAAAGTTACACATCAAGAAAGGAGTAGAGCTCTTTTACTTTTCACTTTCACTTTCATTCAGATTCCTTGACTACCAATTTATTTAAGAATGAAGAATAGCAAATATTTGGGAACTTTTGTGGCCCACCATGTTCTGGGTCCACTTTCCTTTCAGCATTATGATCCTCTCATTTCCGATACATACTCTTTTAGCCAGCCACGTACAGTCAGACAGCACACCCGCGGCACTTTCTACCTGCAGCAGAAGCTATGGATTGGTTCACTCAGCACCTGGTCTAAGTCCCTTCTTGCATTCTTTTCTAGAGTGAAGAGGCTGCAAAGTTATCACAAGGGAGTAAATTACAAATGTTTCCTATGCTCCCCAGATGTGATGTGTTCTGCTAATCGAATGCATTAGGATTTGCTTTAGAACGAAGTTACATGGAAGAGTCACTGGATGGGGGATTTATTTGGCTGTCACAAATTCGGGTGCAAGGTACTGAAGTCAGCACATGTGACGGTGGCTTTCTGATTTGCCAGCTTTCTGACTCTAGAAAGGCAGTAGTTTCCTTAATAGCCCATTTCTGTGATACAGTTTTGGATATTACGCTTGGAATCTCAGTTAAGAGTCTGTTTCTTCAGGCCTCTCGACATTTCTGTGAATTATCTATACCCATCATGAAATCCATTTGTACGAACTCCAGATAGAGTTGATTATACTGTCTATAATTAAGAATTCTTTTCTGTTTAGCGATTGGTACCAGGAGGATTTATGGCAACTGAACTTTAAGAAGACGGGAATAGGGGCTGGCCTGGTGGCACAGCGGGTAAGTGTGCATGTTCCACTTCGGCAGCCTGGGGTTCACCAGTTCAGATCCTGGGTGTGGACAGGGCACCCCTTAGCAAGCCATGCTGTGGTAGGTGTTCCACATATAAAGCAGAGGAAGATGGGCATGGATGTTAGCTCAGGGCCAGTCTTCCTCAGCAAAAAGAGGAGGATTGGCAGCAGAAGTTAGCTCAGCGCCAATCTTCCTAAAAAAAAAGAAAAAGAAGATGGGAATATATGATCAGTTGATGTTTTACAAAAAAATATGATTGGGTTATAGCTATTAAAGAAGAAGATGACAGTAATCCATGGCATCAGCAATGAATTAGTTGATTAACTTATCCCCTGTGGTCACCTGGAATGAAGTGCCACAATGAGTGGCTGCTGCAATGGACCATTACGGAAGCACAGGAATATAAGGGATGTAGAGGTGGGCCATCTGCCATTAACTACACTCAGTAACTTCTGCCATTAACTACCCTAAGTTCAAGAAAGAACATGACTTACTCAAGACAGTGAAAAAGCTAAAGAATTTCTGCTTTCTCTAAAAGAAACTCCAATCACTTGTAACTACAGAATTGATATAGTCAGATCTCAAACAGGGGTTGCAGAGTTACAAGGTAGGGCAGTAGTGCTCAGAGTGTTGTCCTGGGATCAGCAGCATCAGTAACAACTGGGAAAATGTTGGGAAAGGAAATTCTTGGACCTCATTCTAGAACTACTGAAATGAAACTCTGCAGGTGGGGCCCAGAAATCTGTGGTTTAATAAGCCCTCTGTGTGATTCTGATGCATGCTAATGTTTGAGAACTAAAGCTTCCCAAGACTCCACCATAACCACCTACAGATCTCTTTTGTAAAGAAGCAAAAACTGTGAATTGTAGTGGCAACATTTGGGAGGATTTAGAGGGCTCCAACTACTCTGTATACTCAAACTACACTGAGACCCTCCTTTGCCAACTTATGGCACCTCCTCCTGGCATGTCCATGAGGATGGCCTGGGTTTGCTCCAAGGCTTGCCTGAATGGAACGCATCTTGCAAGAGAATGGAAATTCTCCTCATGCCCCACTCCTCCCACTTCTCCTTGCCTCCAATGTATGACTGGTGTCAGACCCCAGGAGGGTTCAGGTGAGACAGGAGCAATGGCACATTCAGGAGAAGGCTAGTAACAGCAAGATTGTTCATTATTTCCCTAAGTGAGGGGCAAATGTGTGGGAATAGATTCCGAACATACTAGGCTAGGGAGGATAGAATATTACTTTAGGTCAGGCTGAATTTATGGATACTGTTGTAATTATTAGTAATTCTGGATTGAAAGTGTTGCTGAAGCCCCTGAGAATAGTTCTCATTGTTCAAAAATGACCTACATGGCATGAAGCTGAAATACAAAAAAATTCTTGAAAATTTAGATATAGAATATATCTAATATAGAAAATAATATAGAATGTATCTAATATAGAAAAAATATAGAAAAAGCAATCTAAAGTTTTAAGCAGAAAAAGTTAGAGTGAATTCATTATGCGCAACATCCTTCCTCGCCTCCTGCCTATGCCTAACCGTGACTAATACACGTGCATTGCTTTGAGACCAACAGCATCTTTAAAAAGTTCCCCCTTCAGTCTGGAATGAAGGAGGGTGATGTTACTATTGAACTGGAATCCCTGATAGCAATTGTGACCATGGGTTTCTAGGGTGACAGGCCATGGAGCATCATAAAGAATCAGAGGCAATGTGAGACTTTTATCATAACGTGCAGCAGAGCTGGAGTGATGATTGGGGTGATTTCAAAGAGAAATCTGTGGTAGTGTCTTAGTCTTTCATAGGATCCCTGGGAATGAATTATGTTGGAATAATAATAAAAATATATGAATGATAAAACCCGGTAGAGGCCTGTCACAAATCACCATGATGTCGTCATGGCTGCTCACCCAATTCCCAGGCTTGAGTCTATCCCCGAACCCACAGCTCTTTGAATATAGAGGAAGCTACTCAAACTTGAAGAAAGACCTTGTGATATCATCACAAGTATCACAAGAACATCCCATAGATCTTTCTCTGAGCCTTCTCCAAAATTTGACTAAGTACCAAGGTAACTGTGTAGTTGGAAAAGGGAAATAGCTGTATCTTTTGGGGAATATTAGCACCTGACTCTGAAGCAACACAGTCCAGGCTGTCACTAGGATCTACCTGGCAGAATGGGAACATATGAAGGTGAGATGACAATTGAATTTGGGGGCCTAATTCTGCTACATGGTACTGGTGGGTCTGCAAAACTCTACTGTGATTGTTTCCACATTTCCTGCATATAGAGATGACGAAATATCCAGATTGGCCCCCTGACCCCAGAAATTAGGGTAATAATACAACAAAGGGCCAAACAGAACATCTGGAGCTCCTTGTCCTTGCCCAAAGTAAAGCTGTACACTGAGGAAATTGCAGAGACGAGTCCAGCATCACAGATTTGAAAGAGATAAGGTGATATGGCAGCAGCTACTAATTGTCCCCCAATGGCTATGCTCCCCTTTTGTCTCATAAAGTGATATGTCCAAATTTTAGCTAGGAAAATAGACATTCAGAAAAAAAGCCTACATTTACCTGCTATATTGTAGCTATGTATAGCAATATAATTAAGTTTTGGCCAATGGGATGTGAGTGAGAGTGATGAAGCAATTTCTGGGTCTTGCCATTGTAATGAAGTGATTTGTCTACTCCTTCTCCTTTTCCCCTTTGTGACAGCTGGAATCTAGACCAAGACACCACCCTAATAACAGTATGAGAAGAAGACAGAAGAAATTGGGTCACTGGTAGTATCACCATACCAGCTCTAGTGTGCTTATACAAGGACTTTCATTAAGTGAGAAATAAATTTTCATCTTGTTTATGCCTGTATCATTCTGGAGCTCTTTCCAGCAAATGAACCCATATGCTAACAAATATAGGTAGTGATTCTTGTCATATTCCTATAAAAAATAAAGCCCTTTCTTTGGTTTGTACAGATGAAAGATGGGTCTTGGAGAATGTCAGTGGGTTACCGGAAATTTGAACAAGTAATAATTTTAAAGGCAGGTACTATTCCACATGATCTCTTTAATTGAGTAAGTCAATATAATATGAATACCTGCTATTCAGTTATTGTTCTACAAACATTTTTCTTTTCTTTATCCCAATAAGCATAGAGCACCAGAAGCAGCTTGCTTTGACACATTCTATTTCATGTATATGCAATAATTTAGCCTGCAAGGACTGTGATCATCTCATCATTCTACCGAACATCATGCTGGTCCACTACATCAGTGGCATTATGTTGACAGAAGTGGAATGTAGGAAATGGCAGGCACCGTACACGCACTGAAGAGGTCCCATGCATGCCAGAGGACGGAAAGCAAATCCAAGAAAGATTTATGAACCTGACACCTCAGTGAAGATTCTCGGGGTCCAATGGAGTGGAGTACACTGAGATATTCCCTTCAAAGTAAAAGGCAATTTGCTTCACTTTGCACCATCTACCACTAAGAATATTATGCAGATTTTTTCATCCAAAAATTATTGAATTGGATTAAATAAATTTAATTGAAGAGGAAGGGAAGTTAAATAAAGTCAGGATTCTAATCCATACTTAACCAACTTTGGAAATGTTTTTGGTGGTTATAAACAGCTTGGACAAAGGACTTGAGCTATGTGAGAGACCTTGCGCTCTGCATAGTTTAAATAAATTGTATACAGTATGGGATAAAGAAGCCACAAATTACTTGCAGCATGAAGAAAAATTATTATTTGCATAGTTAGAAGGTAACTTTAACATACGTGGGATAGGGAAGTCACAAATGCAAGGAGGAAATGTGTTCAGTGAAGTGAAATGAGAAACTAGACAAGCAGAATAAAATGAGAGGAAATACTTATATATAAAAATTTTTTAAAAGAAGTGAAAGAACCCTCACACTTTGCTTGTGGGAATAGATGATGGTACAGCTACTGTAGAAACATTGTCTGGTGGTTTTGCAAAAAGTTAGAGTTACCATATGGCCTAGCAAGTCTACTCCTAGGTATAAACTCAAGAAAATGAAAACATATGCTCACACAAAAACTATGCGAATGTTCAATACAACATTATTCATAATAGCCAAAAAGTAGAGACAATTCTAATGTCCATCACCTGATGAATGGATAAATAAATGTGGTAAATCCACACAATCCAATATTATTCGGCCATAAAAAGTAATAAGTTCTTAGGGGGCCAGCCCCGTGGCTGAGTGGTTAAGTTTGCATGCTCCGCTTCGGCAGCTCAGGGTTTCGCAGGTTGGGATCCTGGGCGCGGACAAGACACCACTCATTCGGCCACATTGAGGTGGCATCCCACATACCACAAATAGAAGGACCCACAACTACAGTACACAACTATGTACTTGGGGGATTTGGGGACAAAAAAAAAGGTTGGCAACAGTTGTTAGCTCAGGTGCCAATCTTTAAAAAAAAAGTAATAAGTTCTGATAGATGCTACAACATGGATAAACCTTGAAAACATTATACGAAGTGAAAGAAGTCAGATGCTAAAGGGCATATTTTGTATAATTCCATTTACAAGAAATGTCCAGAATAGGCAAATCCATAGAGACAGAAAGTAGATTAGTAGTTTCCAGGGGTTGGGAAGAGAGGGGAATGGGAAGCGACTGCTAATGGAAATAGGATTTCTTTTTGGGGTGATGAGAATATTTTGAAATTAGGTAATGGTGATGGTTGCACAATCTTTGAATAGATTAAAAACCATTGAATTTTATACTTTGGTGAATTTTTATGGGATGAGAATTATACCTCAATTTAAAGAACCGGAAAATGCAACTGCAATATCTCATTTCTTGCCTTGTGTGATAGCACATGCTCTGGTTTTCCTCCTACCTCTTTGGCTGCTCTTTATAAGTTATTGTGCAGGTTTCTCTTCTTTTGCCATCCCTTAAATCTCGTTTTTCCTCAGGGTCCTCTCCTAGACTTTCTTCTGTTTTCTTCTTACATAATCTCTGCATTAGGTAGTAAGGCTGTCATTGCTTTGAATAGTTCTTATATGCATAAATTTCATTTACCATGGTTTAGTTAAACAACACCAATCCCCCAATAACATGGTTCAAATTTCAGTTACACAGTATATTAACTGTGAGTAATTGCATGAAGTATAACTTCATGGCCAGTTGCACAAATCCTTCTGTAAATAACAGATATGCATCATGACCAGTGATTGACGACATTCCTTCTTTCAAAGTGTGTTGGCAATTGGCCTTTGCACATCAGTTATTCAGTTCATGCACAGACAGCAAAGCCTGGAGTTGGGTTGCTTCCTTTCCTCTCAGTAATAAACCCATGTGACATTTTACAAAAATGAATAATAGAAAAAAATGAAAGTGCAGCAAAGAAATGAAAAGTGATAATGCTGGAAATGAAATTGGATGTGATTAGGAGATATTTTTTTAAGTTCCTCCTTTTTTTTTTTTAGGAAGATTGGTCATGAGCTAACCTCTGTTGTCAATCTTCCTCTTTTTTTATTTCTCCCCAAAGCCGCAGTACATAGTTGTATATCCTAATTGTAAGTCCTTCTAGTTCTTCCATGTGGGATGCCGCCACAGCATGGCTTGATGAGCAAAGCGTAGGTCCACGTCCAGGATCTGAACTGGCAAACGGCGGGCTGCTGAGGTAGAACACAAGAACTTAACCACTACACTGCTGGGCCAGCCCGTTTAGAGATTTGAAAATGGAGACATCAGAGCAAAGCTAGGACAAGACTTGGGCTACCTGAAGCCACTGAATGAATGATATTGAAAACTCTGATGAATCAGAGACAAGGTAAAGTGGCTCTGACATTGTTTAGTTTAAATTGCACTCAGAACAGAAAGCTACTAATGGTGGAAATGGAGAGTTTACTTCTTTGGACTGAAGACTGTAATGAAAAAAAGAATCCAATCAGTTTAACCAGCACTTAGGCCAAACATTGAAGTTAGGCACTGCATTGAAAGAAAACAGTAATTACAAGAAGACTGAAGAAGAACCTTTTACTTCCAGTAAAGGCCAATCTTATTGTCTCAGAAATTGGCATGATTTTGCAGATTTAGAATTGAACGTAAATGGAGTTGCAAAAGAAGTAGCTGACTGTGAGAACGTTGATACTGTCGCTGTTCAAGAGACTCTAGACATACAGCCACAGAAACTTTATGAAGAAACATATCAGCATAACTGAAGAAAGCAGTTGTGACAATAAGGATGATGTCCCAAGGGAAGTGAGACTGACAAAAGAACTTCTAATTAAAGGAAATCACGGAGATATTTCACAGCATTGAAAGTGCAAAAGATAAAATGTTGGAAGCTGATCCAAACTTAGAAAGGAGTATGATAATCTGCCAAGGCATAGAAAAGATTCTCACTCTGTATCTTAAATTATATAGGAGAAGAAGGCAAAAACTATTCAAATTCTTCTGATAAGTTTTGTACAAAAAAATGACACCTTAATTCTCAATGTTTCTAATGTTTCAAATTTCCATGTACTGAGCGAATATTAGTTTTATCATTTTTTCATTTGCCAATAATAAGAGAGTTTTTAATGTTTTGACAAAATCATTTTAAAGATCACAGACCACTTGTAATCTTTCTTACTGATTATGAAGATCACTGCATGGCTTCAGCTCGCAAGGTCATTTTTATGGTCCTGCACTACTGTGCAAAGCGAAGACTGCCTGTATTCATTACGAAGCAGATGCAGAAACCTCAACTCAAACTGGCTTAAGAAGAAAAAGACATTTGTTTAGCTCACATAATTGAAATGTCCAAGATTAGGTCTTGCTTCATGCCTAGCTGGATTCAGGGCTGAAATGACTTAAAAAAGAACTTGGTTTTTCTTCATCTCGAATCTATGTATTGGTTTCCTTCTCAGGCTCTATGTGATGGCTTCCAGTGGCTCCCACCCTCAGGGTGGCAAGATGACTGCAATAGCTCCAGTTTCGTGTTTTTCCAGGTTCTAGTACAATGGGGTTGAGCAGAGTAGACCTTTTTATTTTTGATCAGTAGCTCTTGTACAAGTCTTTAGGTTCATACTTATTTTACTAGCGTAGGCTGTTGCTCCTATACACCACTCACTGTGGCCAAGTGTGTGTGATGTTCTACTCGACTTAGACCTGAGTCTCATATTCTATCCTTGGGGTCAGAGATGGAACCCCACCCAAATCACACATACCATTGGTGAGGAAGTACAAAAAACTCAAAAGAAAATCAAGGGAAATGCGCTGGCAGACAAACCATAAACGTCCATGGCATACTCCTTGGTAGTCATCCACCATGCAGCTTTCATTATCCTCCAAATGAGAGTGGCTCCAAGACATGTCTCCAGAAGTTGTGACCTATATACTCAACTCCTTCCTAAACAATTCCCTTTGAATTCACTGCAAGCACTAAAAATCAACATGTGTAAAGGTGAATCACTTATTTCCCCTCGCCCCCACCCTATCCAAAGCTATGGCTCCTCTTGGTTCCTTATCTCAAGGAATATGTCATCCTTACTTGCTAGAAATCTGCAACATAGCTTGACTCCTGACTCTCCCTCACACACAACTAAAATTAATCGCCAACAAATTCTTGTTAATTGTACCCCTAATATCCCTGAAATCAACCCATTTCTTTCCATCTGTCTTTCTCTTACCCAATTTCAGTTCCCATCTTCATCTCTTGACTGCATCACAGCAATCACCCCTTTAAATATGACACCCAGCCATGTTTTTTTATTGTGGTAAAATACGTATACCATAAAATTTACCATCTTAACCATTTTTAAGTTACAATCCAGTGGCATGAAGTCCATTCATATTGTTGTGTAACCATCACAACCATCTGTCTCCAGAACTCTTTTCATCTTGCAAAACTGAAACTCTATACCCATTAAACAATAACTTCCCATACTCCCTCCTTCAGCCCCTGGCAACCCCTTCTACTTTCTGTCTCTATGATTTTGACTACTGTAGATATTTCATATGAGTGGAATCATACAGTGTTTGTCATTTTGTGACTGGCTTATTTCACTTAGCATAATGTCCTCAAGTTTCACCCATGTTATAACATATGTCAGAATTTCCTTGCTTTTTAAGGCTGAATAATATTCCATTGTGTATATATACCACATTTTGCTTATCCATTCATTCATCTGTGGACACTTGGGTTGATTCCATGTTTTAGTTCTTGTGAATAATACTGCTGTGAACATGAGAACACAAATATCTCTTCGAGATTTTGCTTTCAGTTCTTTTGGACATATACCCAGAAGTGGAATTACTGGATCACATAGTACTTTTAACTTAATTTTTTTGAGGAATCCCATACTGTTTTCCATCATGCTGTACCATTTTACATTCCCAAGAACAAACACAAATGTTCTTATTTTTCCACATCCTTGCCAACACCTGTTATTTTCTATTTTTTTTTTTTTTGACAGTAGCTATCTTAATGGGCATGAGGAACCAGATGTTGAATTTTGTCTTGTAAACTTTTTTCAAACTGTAGCCAGAATGATCTTTAATAAATGTACGATGATCATGTCACTATCCTATTTAAATCCTTCAGTGGCTTCTCCTTGACTTCAGGATAGTCTGACCTCCTTTAAACATCTCATGAAACCTGCCATGACTTTCTCCCTTTCCTACTTTTCTAGCCTCCTCTTTCAATTGCTTTCTTTTCCACCTCTTCCCTTTAACCCATTCCCTGCTTGTTACCCACACATATACACTCGGCATTTATCACCCTGAAATATGCTCAGGTCTGTGAAAATGCTACAGTCTCTCTCATTCCCAACCCCATTCCTTCTGCCAGTTGCTCTTTCCTTCTTATCACCTGGCTAGCTCCTGCTTATCCTTGAGGCCTCAGGATAGGCAGCATTTTCTCCAGGAAAATTTCCTTGATAAATTCCCTCTGCCCAAGCTACATCAGCACCCCTGATATGTGCTCCCAGAGCACTCTGTCCTTGCCCTAACATAGCACTCAATCACATTCTATAATCATCTGCTTACCTATCACATTTTTCTATAGTCCTGTGCTGTCCAATATGAGGCTCTTGAATATTAAAATGTGACTGAGTGTGTGCAGTGTGACTGAGGAAATGAATTTCTAATTTTATTTAATTTTAATAAGTTTAAATTTTTAAATGACATTTGAAGCAGTTATTGTAAAATTATTAAGTACATTTGGAACAACTCGGATTTGTGAGTCTACTTTTTCAACTGTAAGTTTATTAAATCTAAAAACAGATGTAAATACAGGTTCAATACAGATGAAAATTAAACATCTGAATGGAGAAAGCCTACAGGCATAAAATATTCTCTGAATTTCAAAAATTTAGTACAAAATAAAGAACGCAAATACCTCATTAATAGCTTTGTATATCGATTATGTTAAAATGATAACATTTGATATATTGGTTTAAATAAATTCTTAAAATTAATTTTACTTGTAAACCAATCACTTTCAATGTGGCTACTGGAAAACTTTAAATTATACATATGGCTCACCTTCTATTTCTATTGGACAGCACCGACCTCCACTATACGTTCTGTGGGGACAGGAATCATGACTATCTTATTCACTTATTTCAAAAACTTTTGTAACATTCACCACATGTCAGCAGTTATTCTATGTGTTACTTACACTTGCAAGCATTAGCTTTTTAAATTCTTTAAATTTTTAAAATTCTTTCAAACAACGTTTTAAATTAAGTATTATTATTATCCACATTTTATACATGAGGAAATATTCATAAAGAGATTAAGTTCACTAGCTGAGAGTCACAGAGCTGACCTGGTGGAGCTAGTCTGTAGGGATCCAGTATCCACACTCCCATAACTTGATTATGCTGTCTCTTGTTCATTCTTTCATTACAGGTGTCTACAGAGATAATTACTACCCAACTTTTCCAATTAACTATATGCACATATTCTTTAATTAATCAATCTGTTTATTCAATAAGCATTAATTGAACTCTTATGTACCAGGTATTGCGCTGGGTGGCGAGCACCCAGATGTGAATGAAACAAATACTTTACTTTTAAAGAAACTGTGTTTAAATGGTGATGGCAACAATATAATGAGACAATGATAATACAATATTGTATGATACAGAACAATTAGACAATACAGATATCCTATTTGAGAACACATAAAGGTACACCTGCCTCAGCCAGGAGATGTAGGATCCGACGGGAAGAGTGGGAGAAACTCTTAAAGGATGATGAGGAGTTAGCTAAATGTGGGTAAGTGGGAGCGGTTTGTGAAGCAAGTACTAAGTAGGGGGGGCAAAATAAGCAGAGGAAAGAAATAGGCTGGTGTTTGCCACTGAAGTGGTTTAAGGCAAATGAATAATGAGTTCAGATTTACCTCCATGGAAGATCACTCTGGATAAAGTTGGACAAGAGATTAGAAGGAAGTAACTAAGACTTAAAGCAGAGAAACAATTAACAAGAATCTGTTGCTGTTGTTGGGAGCACAGATGATAGTAGCTTACACTAAAGTGGGGGTATGCGAAGTAGACACATTTTAGAGATATTTAAGGGGTACAGTAGTCCCAACTTGATGTTTCATTGGAAGGAGGATGGAATTTGTTGCAGATGCTGCAAATTACTTAATATCTATTTTCACTTTCTTCTTGGTGTTTTGAGGTGCCAATGTGCCCGTCTCAAGTCAATGAATCTTCATTGGGGGAATCAAATCATAGCAGTCCTGTTTCCTGCTTTGTCACTCTCCCTTGTAGCTGGGGTAGTCATCTGGCATGTCCCGACAAATGAGACATAAACGCAAGTCTGCTGGGAGCTTCGTCAGGGAAAGTTTTGTTTCCTGGTGGCAGGGGCTCATGGCGGCTGCTACTTCTTTCTACTTCTGTTATCCTTGAAAGAGAAAATGAAGCAGCTCTGTCTCGATCCCAGTGGGGAACACCAAGTGTATTGCAGAAATATTGCTGGGTATTTTTAAGTTATTGAATCAAAACCACAGCCACCTACCTTGAACCTACTTGTTATGTGAGAAAAAAAAAATCAATATCATTTAAGCTGCTGTTAATAAAGGATGTGTAAATTGAGTTGTCTACTACTTGGAGCTGAACACATGCCTCTTTGATATTGAGTTAAATGAGAGTTGTCAAGGCTTTTCTCTGGTTTCTGACTTGAGCAATTCGGTGAATGGTGCAGGGAGGCCTGGGAGCAGAACAGGGTTAAAAGGAAATTTGTTGGACTACAGATTGTTTATGCTAAGTGTGATGAGTGTGGGTATATCCAAGTGACATTTAGGCCATTCAGTATACATGTTCAAACATTGAGAGAGAGAGCTTTGGCCTGGAGACACAAATTTATGAATCATTAGCATATTAGTATAATAGATCAATTCATCTAGGGAGATAAAGATACAATAAAATAACAATATATTGCATATGAAACCATACCTTTCAAGTATAGATATGACATCTAATTCTCAGCCTTGCCCCAAGATGTGTAGAGATACAGAGGGCTGGAGCTGGGATGTTATCTGGCTGCCTAGTTTGGACGTGGAGTATGACGTCACTTGAATATAGGCTGAAAGCATGTAAGAAAAGAAGGAAATCCAGTGACAGTGTCTTTATCTGGGCTTCCTAAAAGCAAGCCCTGAGACAAAAACCAAGTAGATTTTGGGGAGGTTATCCCAGGAAACATAGGTAGGGGAATGGAGAAGTGATACAGGAAAATGAAGGAAGTTAATAAAGGGTGTGTTGTCAGGCAGTTACTACTGTGGGTAACTGGAGCTTAACACTCCTGGAGAAATCATGGAGCCATTGTGGAACTTATGCCTCAGAGGTATTCCACATTAGTGTGAGGGAGCTGGGGCATGTATGCAGCTATTTCTACCCAACCCCCCCCCCCAGTGTTTATTGAGGTATAATCGACAAATAAAATGGTAAGATATTTAAAGTTGTGTACAGCAGTTTCTGCCTGTCATGGGTGAGGGCTGCTCCCATGCACATGGTCAGAGTAGGCTCTGCAATGAGATGCAGGTGCTGGCAGCTCAAAGTCTGGGCAGCATGTACTCCGATGGCAAGGTCAAAGGGAAATGGGTAGGGCATCCACAGCATCTAAGACGGAGCATAGTCAAAGCCAGGAATGCCACGGGATACACACGGGGGCAGCCTGAAAGGAGTAAGAGGAATTGAAACAAGAGAGGAGACGGAACCTGAGGAAACTTCCTGAGCTAAACAAGCTGTCTGTTGTGACTTAGAGCATTCCAGAAGCCTTGGGCACTAGCAAGAAGGGGTTATTAAAAGAGCTAAGCGGCTCTAAACATAAAGGATGCCATGATATAGAAGTGAAACTTTAGTGGCATTTGAAGAGCAACTCCTGCTTTTACTACTAACTCTCAATTCTGAGTAGACTAAAAATGCCTTTTCCCCTCTTAAAAAAATAATCCTTGAGAAAAAAATGAAACAAAGCTATAAGAAACTGTCCACTGCTAAAATATTTTTCTCCATCTGTTTCAGTGGAAGGAAGATTGTTCAACAGAAATTCTCTTGAGACTTTGGAAAGTGAAATGAAAGTATTCATATTTTTTGATAACAACTTGTCAGTGGGTGATTTATCTTAGGTTCAATACCAATACACCGATGGTCTTGAATGCTTAAATAACCTTCCAATGCCAGAAAACGCTATTAAATCTACGGCAGGCCTAGTACGTTGCAAAGTGAATTATAAGGAGCCATAGAAGTGCCACATCCATAATCAGAGATGAAAATATCTTGCAGGAATTCTTATTTTTCACAGTTTGCTTGTGAATTTTGTTTTTGAGAACCAGAGAGCTCATATGCAGTAATATTTCTTTCTCGTTGTGTTTGAACTTCACCACGTAGGAATCCAGAAGACGGTTATGTTAAGGGTGGCTGAGGTGTCCAGGTGATTTAGAATTCATCAGGCCCAAATGACCTGCAGTTTATACAGTATCTGTCGCCAGGGTCAAGCTTTCCTGTGGACTTTGCAGAGGCTTTCTGTGAATGAAAGTGACCCTGAATATGACACAAGAACTGAGAGTTGGTTGATCCAGGAATACTTTCTTTCAGGGAGAATATATTATGTTAGATCTAGTTACAAAACACAAAGAAATTGACTGTTCTGGAACATTTTATGCATTTCTTGTAATAGCCCATCTGGCATGGTGATGTTTGAAATGCCGTTGTAGGATAACACGATGCTGGTCCTTGCTCTGATGTAAAACCTGAGGGTGCTGTGAGTGGAACACATTGTAAAGACCACAGGGAAAGATTTTTTACAGAAAAATCTCAGTTCCTTGTAGCACAATGCCCTGAGTGCCAAGTACATACAACCTTTTTTTTAAGAGAACAAACACAAAAACTCTTAGTTCATTCTCTCTGAATAACTTTTCCCAAATGGTGATGAGAACATAGCAAAATCATGTACAAGTTAAGTAACTGTGATAAACAGCTTCTAGAAAGTTGTGACTCAAGAGCATTAGAATATGCATTGTTTTCAAGCAGAAATTGCCATAATTGAAAGAGTTATTGGGCTATACCTACTCTACTGTTAACCTCCCAGTTTCCTGCTTAAAAAAATAAAAAATGAAAAACCCTCAATGCAAAAAACAAAAGCTCATAGAATAAACAAAACAAAAACATAAACACAAAGAGCACACAAGCAAGGCTGGCCTTCGGCAGAGTCAGAAAAGTGGAAGGCTGAAAATCCAGGCCCCTGCTTGTCGTGTGAGGGTCCCTTGAAAAATGTCCTCAAAGGAAGGAAGAATTTGTTCTGAAAATATTTGCCAGATAGCCTTGCTCCCCCAAATGACACTGATTCAAGCCTCCTTTAAGAAATTTAATATTCAGAGGTCAGCCCAGTGGCATAGTGGTTAAGTTCATGTGCTCTGCTTTGGCAGCCCAGGGTTTACAGGCTCACATCCCAGGCACAGACATACACACCACTCATCAAGCCATGCTGTGGCGGCATCCTACATACTAAATAGAGGAAGATTGGCACAGATGTTGGCTCAGCAACAATCTTCCTCAAGCAAAAAGAGGAAGATTGGCAGTAGATGTTTGCTTACGGCCTCTTCTCTTCTTTATCTTCCTCACCAAAAACAGAAAAAAACCTAGGATCCAAATTTTTACCTACTCATTCGGTGAGACTGATAAATTTACATTCCAATTCAAAGGGAAAAAGAAAAAAAAATTTAAGAGGGAGAAGAAAGGAGCAAGATAAACATTTTTCCAATTCTTTTTAAACATAAATCCTGGTCCAAAGTACTGTATTTGGGGACGAGATGGGAGGAAAAAGGGGACTTACCACCACAGGGCTTCTATTTTGCCTCTTCTGCCCGGACACAAATTTAATCCCAGGACCTGTCCTGACTTACAGCCCACCCTCCACTTTCCATCAGAGCCCAACTTTGTCTCCGAACCTCCTCTCTGTTAAGGTATTAATCTGTTAAAGCATTAATATATTCATGTACCACACCTGCAGCTAACATGTTTGCCTTTTAATAGGAAAGTTCTGGAAGGAATGCATTTTACTGAAGGAATAATTCAAATGGTAGGAAGTGTGGGTAGCATAGCAGGCCATAGAAAGACATGTGTCTGGGACTGCAAGCCTTTCTGCAGCCAAGGAATTCACACCTGAGCTTGTGGAATCCACCTCTTCTCTAGCAAGGCTGTTCCTGTGCCACAGGGAGACTTCACCTCCTTCCTCCAGGTCGCCTGCTGCAAGCTGCTCAGTGAGACACAGCCATGAGAAATGGCTCAGGAAAAGAGTGATCCGGGGTTGCGTCCTGTACACGTTCCACCAAGACCTGCATCTGTGTTCTTACAACAGGGTTTCCTGAGGTATGTGTTGCAAAGTCTTAGTTCTTCTCATTGTCATATAGGAGAATGAATTTGCATGATGAAATCAGTTTGGGGAATGGTTTGTACCATGCCATCTCTCGGAGAGTCAGAATCACTTTAACAGAATAAATGTTCTAAGAAATCCTGTAGTAACTGTCAAGGTCAGGGCTTTTACCTCACTTTCCAGCTAACAAGATAGACGTTCTCATGGATGCTGGGAAAGGACACAAAATTCCAGAGAGAGAGACAAAGAACTTTATTACAGCAAGTAGCATGAATATCATGTTTGCCTTCATTCCCCTTGCCCCTCAAGGCCCATGAGAAGATGCAGAGGGGACCCAGTGGATGCTGCACAACAGTGGATTTGTGTCACAACTGAGGAATTCCCCTCTGAGCTTAGGGAGTCCACCTCTTTTCTAGCAAGTCTGTTTCCATCCCAGAGGGAGACTTGAATCTCATTGCTTGAGATTGCCTGCTGCAAGGTTGCTCCCTGCAACACAACTATGAGAAATGGCCCAGGAAAGGAGTGATCATGGTCTTGCAATGTTGGCATAGCCAGCAAGAACATACAGGGACACCCAGAGACCATGGCAGATTGCTTCTCCTAACAAAACCTGCTGAATTTGATTCAACCCCAAAATTCCCAACATGTTGGACCAGACAACAGCATTCAGTGGAACATATTTTGAGAAAGTTGATTTCTATTTGTTCACACTTTTGGACTCCATGTGGTGGAAGTGGGTCAGAGAGTTTCATTTTAGGTTCCTCCATGGGTTTTAAAAAATATTTTTTAATAGCATCAATATGAGGGAGAGTTTTTCTAACATGGGACCAGGCAGGAAACTTTTTCCGGGATTTACCCCTCCCTTCCGATTAGTTTACCTTTGAATCAAGTCTGGAACTCGTATACACTGTTTTTTCTGGTCAAGGCATAGGGAAATCACTTCCAAGACGAAATAGGAATGGCTGTCGATTTCCCTGTCATTAATTATAGTTCTAGATTTATCATTTAGGCTTCCTCTGAGCAGAATCTCCTCTGGAATTTTAAGGGACATTTCTTTTCCAGAAGGTCTATTCATGCTGTCTGGTCTTCATCTTTCTGTTAACTTGAAGACTCTTGGAAAGTATAACCCTTTTAACAGATTCCAAAGATCAATCCTTTAGTATGAAGATGATAAATATACAGCTTAGTTCATGTAACTTCATTCACTCTTGGCCATTTTTTTCAACCTTTTTTCTTCTTCTTCTTCTTTTTTTAGGAAGATTAGCCCTGAGCTAACATCTGCCGCCAATCCTCCTCTTTGTGCTGAGGAAGACTGGCCCTGAGCTAACATCCGTGCCCATCTTCCTCTACCTTATATGTGGGATGCCTACCACAGCATGGTTTGCCAAGGGGTGCCATGTCCACACCTGGGATCCCAACCAGCGAACCCTGGGCTGCCGAAGTGGAATGTGCATACTTAACCGCTGTGCCACTGGGCCGGCCCCTCTTCTTTTTTTTTTTTTAAAGATTGGCACTTGAGTTAACATTTGTTGCCAATCTTTCTTTTTCTTTTTCTTCTCCTTCTTCTTCTTCCCAAAGCATCCTAGTACATAGTTATATATTCTGGTTTCAGGTCCTTCTAGTTGTGCTATGTGGGTCACTGCCCCAGCATGGCCTGATGAGAGGTGATAGGTCTGCGCCCAGGGTCCAAACTGCTGAAACCCTGGGCTGCCTGGTGAAATCCTGGGCCACTGAAACGGAGCACACAAACTTAACTATTTGGCCATGGGACTGGCCCCCCTCATCTTTTTTTCTGAACCCTGACCATACCTCTGCTCTTTCACACTGATCTCTGCCAATTACAGAGAATTCTTCTGGAAGTCATCTTTTCCAGTTCCACACCTCTCTCTTTTCCCACCACTTCTGCTGGTCTGGGTGACTATTTTAATCAAATTACCATGTAGACTTTCATTTTCTTTTCTGTTGAACTCTGGTCCAGGAATACGCAATTTATGACTGCTGTTCTCTTGTTCCTTTGCTCAAACTATATCTTGACCATTTACAGCCTAATTGTCACCCAAATCCTCACCACTGTTAGAATGCCCAACTAAATAGCAGCCTCTTCAGCTCCTTCTTCTCATTGTACTCACCTGATTTCCTCTTTGTTGGCAAGTCTTTTGCTACTTTATAATGAGAAAATGGCATGAGCTGCTTTTTCAAATCTCGTGCTTACACTCCCAACCAAATATGGCGTTAAATTTTCTCCTTTCCTTTGGCTTTAATTAACTAGGATCTGTATCTTCTGTCAAAAATTCAAATTTTGGTATAAAGTATTTCTTTTCACTTCTATTTTGTATTATAAATGATCATCTCGGTTTTCTCGGTAACAATATTTCACACGTTCATATAGAAACTGTGCTTAATTGCAGTTGCAATATGATATTCCCTTGAAATTAGAGGGTGGTGAGCATCTGTTTGCTCATCTTCTAACTCTGAAAATGGAATTTGAATCAAACATCCGTGATAAATCATTAGCCATGAATCAGCCTTACATATTGCAAGACTGAATGTTGTTTTTCTCTAGAGTTGTCCATCATTGCAAGGTGTTGGAATTTTACAAAATGACGGTATACCCACATTGCAATCATTTAACCCCACTCTTCTTTGCTGTTTCCTGCTCAGGAAATTGGGCTTCTTCTAACTGCACAGCTGGTTTGGCTTTAGAAACCTCACATTTCTACCCAAATGATCAGGCTAGTTGTACAGCCAGGCAAATCCGTGGGTTTCAACATAAAAAGTGCCCCCTTGACTTGACGGAATCAGAGTTTTTCTCTGAGTGTCTCATCGGTTAACAGAAAGAGAAGGGACCATGACCCAGGGACTGGCCAGGTGGAGACGTTTTTAACAAGACTGTTAGCTCTGGCCTCACACCAAATCTTCTCTTAGTTTTCAGGACATTTATTATTTGGAAACAACTGAAACTTAAAAGCAAAGGTAAACTGAAGCTTTTATATTGTCAGGGAAAGATTTATTTCTAGTTCTGATCTTTCCATCCCCCTCAAAAGACGTACTAGTTCTAGAAAGAGGAAGCTAAAGCAATCAGGAAGAGGGAAGACCTTCCAGGTGAAGACAATGTTCTCCCTGCCCATAAATTAGAACGATTTAGTACCAAAAAAGATGAAAAGGCTTTATTTATGAAGTCACCAGGGTGGGACTAGGATGAACAGTTCCAGTGACGACTTTGTGCCAGGCACAGTCCCAGGATGAATCCCAGCAATGAACCAAAGAGACAAAAGTCCTGCCCTAGTGGGGCTTACATGCTAGGGGAGGGAGCTGGATAGCAAACCATGAAAGTATATTAGACAGTGACAAGAGCTAAGGGGAAAAATACAGCAGACAGAGGGATAGTAATATGGGGGGGGGGGGGGGGCGGCACAGCTAGAGTGACAGATTGGATGGTCAGAGAAGACTCCACTGAGAATGTGGCCTTTGAATAAAAATCTGCAGCAAGCGAGGGAGAGAGCCCCACAGAAACCAGAAGGAAGTGCATTCTAGGTGGAAGGAATATAGCAAGTGTGAAGGCCTTGAGGCAGGACCATGCCTAGAAAGTTAAAGGAGCAGCAAAGAGGCCAAGCTAGAGAAAGCAAGTTAGAGGAACAAGCAGGGAGGATGAAGCAGAGAAATGAGGGAGGACCACAGGTGGTAAGGGCAGAAATGTAAGGTGAGGGAGGCAGGTGATGGAAGGCCTTATAGGTCATTGTAAGAATACTGCCTAAGGACAGACACTGTCCCTGGTTTCACAGACCTTACAATTGAGCAGGGGAAAAACACATGAATAATTATGATAAAGTGAGATGGCTATTAAAAGTAGGAAAGTAGAGGGGCTGGCCCAGTGGCCAAGTGGTTAAGTTCCTGCACTCCATTCGGCAGCCCAAGCTTCACGGGTTTGGATCCCAGACACGCATCTAGCACTTCTCATCAAGCCACACTGTGGCAGCATCCCACATATAAAATAGAGGAAGATGGGCAACAGATACCAGCTCAGGGCCAATCTTCCTCAACAACAACAAAAAAAATAGGAAAGTACAGGGTGTTATGGAATCATAGAGTTCCAGGTCCTAATGTACTCTAGGGGTCTCTTCCATGAGGAATTGGTTGTTTATGCTGAGACCTACTGGAGGAGTATGAGTTAGATGGATGGAAGTTGTGATGGCTTGGGGTATGGGGGGGATGAGTTGCAGCTGTTGCTGGGGGCACAAGCAGGAGTAAGAATAAATAGCCCTGAGGTGAACAGACCAGGAATTGAAGAGGAATCTATTATGACAATGGCAAAAGAACAAGTGGGATGGTGTTGCAAAATGAATCTGAAGAAGAGGCAGCTAGATTATAAAAAGCATTGTAGGCTGTGTAAGACTTCAGACTTAACATGAGAGCACTAGGGAGCCACAGAAGATTGTAAACAGGGCGATTACATGATTGGGTCTGTCTTTCAAAAGATCACTGTAGAGGTAGAGTGGAGAGCAGATTAAGAGGAATGAGCTGTAATAAAGGGGAAACGGCTGACACACTCCTGCAGTGGTGCAGGGGGCACGTGGTGTACTTTTGGACCTCACTAGTAGCAGAGGGAATGGAGAGATGTGGACACACTTGAAAGACATTTACAGACTAGAATAGATAGGACTGGGTGACTGACTGGATGTGGGGCTGCCGGTGGGGAAGTTAAAGTAGAGAGAAGGATCAAAGATGTCATTCAAGCTTCTGGCTCTGGCAACTTAATAGCTGGTGTCATTGACTGAAAAAAGGGAACAAAGGAGAAGCAAGGTCAGAGACGGACTTTGGCTTTCAGAACCTGCCATTGATCTAACTCAAATAGCATTTACTGTATTTTTTTTGTGTAATCCCCTCTCCTAACTGAAAATTTCGAGATGATCTGATCAGATTATTCCTTGGGTGATTTAGATTAATCTTTACACTTTAATACAAGAATGTCATTTCAAGGTAGCATTTCCTACAGGTCTTTCTGTAAGTCTCTGTAGCTATTGGGGACTTGGTGATTTCAGAAGAGATCACGAGAGGATGCAGGTTGTAATATAGCTGAGCATGTGGCGCCATCTTCAGGAAAGCTTGTTAAAAGGTTAGAAACCAGCCAGGACTGAAAGGCAAGCTTCTCCCAGCAGAAGGCTTTTCTGCGGGGTATGACTCCATCTTGTTTGGTAATAAGAAGCGGAAAAATGCTTCCGCGAACTCCAGTTGTGTGGGCAAAACGTTCACCTTACCACGAACTACAGTTTATGACAGGATATAGGAAAATCATAGCAGATTTTCCTTTGAAGTCATTCCAGGTAGAAAGTATTGGTGAGCTGGACAGTGAGCTTTACTATAGAAAAACCTAGAAAAGAAAATTAAGGCAGCATCACTTGAGGTTTTCCACCTTGGTGCCCAAATTCTCTGGCGCTTTTCCCATTTCAAATATCTACATTCTTCAGCAGGTGCCTCATTAAATGTATAGACAAGTGAAATTCAATTCTTATGTATCTGTAATGCCTTACAAATACATGAATATAAAAATCAGGAAAAAATCATTTCAGACTTTGTATTCAAATTTTGGGTTCAGGCAATGTATTCTCATGGATTTATATGATCTCTGCTTTTAAAATAAAAAGTTGTAAATAAGAAATCAATACTGCACCCATAGCTAACCACATAAGGAGAAATAATGCAGCTCACTAGACGACTTTTATTTTAAAAATTCTCTCAGTCTTTAATTATTCTATTTGAGTGCGCTGCACCCTTTCTTTTGGCAGGGTTTGGATATGAAAACATGTGCATATATGTGTTTATCAGAATATATCTGCCACCTTCATGTACAGGACCCGCTGTTTAACCTCCCCCGAGTGTTTAGTGCAGTCTTGTGAACAACTGGGAGGTAAACAGCTTGGCTTTTACATGGAGGCAAATGGTTTCTACCATCTTGTGGCACCTCCCTTGCAAATGGGCTTCCTTCCTAGACTGTTCTCATTAAAACTGCCTGTCTTTCGATTGAGGACTTCTAAGTCCCAGAGTTCCTGTTAATCCTCAAAGAGGTAACACATTAATCTAAATTCCACTTCTAGATAAATGGGGGCACAGGTTACCCCATCAGTGATGGGTTTGGGTTTCTTGGGGTCCAAATTGGGCTTATGGGGGTAACGGGAAGGGTGGGACATACAGAATGTGTGGCCAATAATAGTATCTAATAGTAACTACATGTTTCTAATGTGTCAGCTGCTTTGTATGGATTATCTCACTTAATTCTCATAACAACCTATGGGTACTTTTTAAAAATTGGTGGGTATTTCATTTTCCTCTGTATTCTACACATCAGGAAACTGAAGCTTAGAGAATTTTAAATAACGCGCCTATGTCTCGTGTCCACTATCTAGTAAAACTATGGAAATAACTTTTAACCTAGGTATTCTCTCTCCAGAGACAACCAACTTGACCAAAACCTTATACTGCCCCTTAAAAGGAAAACATTTCCTTAAAGGGAAAATAGCCTTAATAAAGAACAAAGCTGAGGCCGGCCTGGTGGCACAGCGGTTAAGTTCGCACATTCTGCTTGGGTGGCCCAGGATTTGCCAGTTGGGATCCCGGGTGTGGACATGGCACCGCTTGGCAAAAGCCATGCTGTGGCAGGCATCCCACATATAAAGTAGAGGAAGATGGGCATGGATGTTAGCTCAGGGCCAGTCTTCCTCAGCAAAAAGAGGATTGGCAATAGTTAGCTCAGGGCTAATCTTCCTCAAAAAAGAAAAAGAACCAAGCTAATAGTCTGAGCAAGATTCAGAGAGAAGGAGATTTGGAACTGAGGGCAGAGGCAGAAGTTCAGACCTGAGGTGCAGAAGTTCCTCTCACCCCTCCATAGTTCCAGAGTCTTGGTATTGCCTGGGCGGGGGAGTCCTGGGCAGGATATGGTAATAGCAGTCCTTGAGACTTTGGAGGGTGAGTCTGGGATCGATTGTGACTTACAGAGATGAGGGGGTGGGAACCAGGAAATTCACTGTTGTCTTCACATTTTGTTCTATGATCAAGCCGAGAGATAAAGAGCCACAGTCCCTGAAAATAGAAACCACTATATGAGGTTAACAACACACACTTAGCATGCTGAGCAGCAGCAGAAATAAGTAACACATGTCACCCTATTCAGTCAAGCAGAGGCTGATGCACTGAGCAACGCTCACCTGAAGTGGGCACAGCAGAGGTCCGCTAAGAGACCCGCAGGCAAGTCAATGGGACAACCAGCATGTCAGCAGCACCAGCCACAGGGACGAGCATAGCGCTTAGAGTCTGATACCTTGGTTCCAGGTTGAGCACTGTCACTATGTGACTTTGGGCAATTCATTGAAACTATTTCATCTTTAGTTTACTCAGTTGAAAAATGGCAGTAGTAAGTACCAAACAGGATTATTGAGATATCAAAGAAACAATACGTATAAAACACTGCAAGCTATACCACTGAGCAACTTGCATGTGCTAGACACTGGGAACAGAAAATTAACACGCAATCCTTTCTCTCAAGGAGTTCTAACGATATGTAAATATTGGTTAACTTTCTTATGGTAAGCCTCTTTTCCTTTCTAATTATCCCTCTCACCCCCTCCACCATTTAGATATTGTCTTAGTTTGAGTTTTCCCAACAGCAGACTCTGAGACAAGGATTTGAGCGCAAAGGGTTTCTTTGGAGGAGCAAGGAAACACAGATGAGGTGTGGAAAAGTGACAGAGGAAAGACTGCCAGTACAGGGCACACTATAGAGCTAGATACTACCTTGGGTCACTCTGAAAAATGCTGGAAAACACACAACTCAGAGGTGTCCCACCTAAGGAATGGCGAGGTAGAGTATTTTTAGACTGATTTCCATCAGTTATTGGTTGATGGTTTCTTTCACTGGGTGTTAATTTCCTGGCACTTCTGGACTGCCAAGGGCACAGGCAGAGTGTCTCACAACAGCTTCAGACAAAGGCCTTGGGCAAAGAAATGGAGATACTGGCAGTTGGAAGATGACTGGAGCACATCGAATTAGTAAGAGCCATGGATACGGGCAGGCCACTGACAGCATCTGCAAAGGTTGGTTCATTGTGTCTGAGGGTGCATGGGTGGGCTCACTCTCTCCCCAGCACCCAAGGAAAAACCACGAGAGAAGACTCTCTCAGCACTTACCGCTGTGGAGGAAGGGGATAAGGAGGCTAACAGTATGCTAACACTTTCTAACGACAGCATTGACTCATGAATATTGTGCCCTTTCAGAAATTTGGCAGAGCTGTGTAGGTCGATAGAACTATTGCTTCACCGTTGAACTTTCTGTGATGATGGAAATATTCTATATCTGCATCATCCAATGTTCTAGCCACTAGTCACGTGTGACGATTGAGCACCTGAAATGTGGTGGGCTTGACTGCATTTTTACTTTTATTTAATTTTAATTAATTTAAATAATCTCATATTTCTAGTAGCTACCATATTAGACAACACAGCTTTACAGTAGTTAAAATTGTTTTACTATTCATAAAAAATTGTTCAGAAATCATTCTAATAATTTTCTTCATTAATGATAGAGGTAAATCAAATATGGTATATGGCTGAGTGTTAAGCCAATATTAAGTTGTGGCTGAAGTCACAACCAAATATCACCATCCTGATACAAACTTCTGGGACATGGCAATAAATAGGAAGTCTTGTCAACATTTGTTAAAATAAAGTATTGTAAAAATTTTAGTTGTCAAATTTCTAAAGTTTGTCATAATAGTACAGTAACAATATCTCAGCAATTTTATTAATTCTAAATGAATAATAACTTTCAACCAAAGTTGGTGGGGGAGCAAAGTATTTGGGATACATGATTTTTCTTCATAATTTCCTCTTCATGTCTCACTATTTACACTTCATATTATTATTTAAATTTCTGTAAGCACTTATGGACTCAAATTTGATATAGCATACCTATAAAAGTTAACTAGCTGACATTCTTTCTTACAAGTCAAATTAATTGTAATCCGGTTTCTTCTTTATTTAACTATTTGAAAGTTTTTAAATAATTGTTTTGGGGCTGGCCCCATGGCTGAGTGGTTAAGTTCACCCGCTCGGCTTCAGTAGCCTGGCGTTTCACAGGTTCGGATCCTGGACACGGGGCATGCTGAGACAGATGCCACATGCCACAACTAGAAGGACCTACAACCAGAATACACAACCATGTACTGGGAGGCTTTCTGGAGAAGAAGAAGGAAAAAAAAGGAAGATTGGCAACAGGTGTTAGCTCAGGTGCCAATCTTTAACAGAAAAATTGTGTTTGTACTTAATTAATAGCTTCCAGAATCATCAATATTAGTGTTGTACTCTACTCTGACAGTTTGTTCTGCTTTAATACGTGTTTCTGCAATGTGAATCAGCTCACATGTAACTGGGATCAGGGAATGATGTTATCTTAGAGGTCACATTGGTTCACGTGTGATTTTTCCCAGCATGTTAATGTTTTCACCACTGTGTAACAACAGTTGAATGCAAAGTGTATAGCTGAACACCTTGGCCTCAGTTGCACTGTGTGTGTTCATCCACAGTCTTCTTCTTAGCTCCATCCTGCCGCGTGCTTTCTCGGAGGTGCTTAAGGCTGGTTCTCCCTGAGCTTTGTGCACTTTGCTCCTGTCTCCATAACTCAGCAGTCCAGCTCTTCTCTATACGCCCTTCATCAAGCTAGTTTTAGCTGTGTTTTTTTAACGCAAGTGTTTTTCTAACGCAAAGTCCTATACAGCAGTATTTATTTATTAGTCATATAATAGTTTTTTAAACAGTGCTATATTTTTTTATTAATGTTATGATAGATTACAAAACTGTGCTATATTTTTATTAGGAATATTATTGTTTTTGTTAGCACACCATTATAAAATTTGGATGATTTGCATGGGAATTGCATATGTTTTTGAGTGGCTTGACCCTGATACTATTTTGCCCATAAGCTCTATTATTTTTGGCAGACGATGTTGTAGATTTGAGTTAGTTTTTTTTTTTTTTCAGGAGCACATATCTTGCATTAAGGCAAAAATACCTGAACGCTGATTCTTTAATTGAATGAGAGAATAGCAACAACGACAACCCATAAAAAGATCTGGACTCCATATTGCATCTAGTATGATTACCTACATCTGAAAGTGAATATTCACATGTGAACAATGTTCCAACCCATATACTTTGTTTATATCACCAATTTTGCTAAACTAATTACATATGATGTAACTTTCTGATAATCACTGGTCATATATAAGTCCTAGGATCCCAGAAATGACAGTGAAGGTGGTTATTCGCTCTTACAAAGACTGAGGTCAAAGACAAACGAAAGCGTAGGTTTTGGCTGAACACCTAGACCAAAGATGAAGCTCCATGTCTCTATTAGAAAGAAGACACGTGCGTTGACCTGCATAAATCATATACATCACTTCTTTGGGATTTTGGTACGTGTACTCGCTAGGTCCTGAAAAGCCTGAAGAACATGGCACACTTCTGAGCCCCATCAACTCAGCCTCTTTTTGGCCCAATAGAATGTCCCTTCTTACAATATATGTGGGAAAAGCGTTCATGAATGGCATGTCCTTATTCCAGAGTTAGAGTGCTTAATTCCCAGGTCAAAGAAATCTGCTGCCAAGTGCTGCTTATAGAGAAGTTATCCCCCATGTGTGTGTTTGTAGGAAGGAAGTAAAAAGATCAATTCCTATATACCCATCTCAGTTTAGTGCCCTTAAAGTATTTGTTTTCAGAAAAAAAGCTATAATAAACTACATCTCTTAAAATATATGTGCATTAATTTGAGAGTTACACACTTTTAACTGCCTGCCATCAAGTTTGGGATTTCTCATGCCAGTATAATTTAGAAGTGCTGCCAAGGGACAAACAGGAGAGGCCAAGACACACTCACAGGCAAAATGTTTTCCAGGTTTGCATCCACTGCCCTAGGTGCCAACCTCCCCAGGTACCTCCTGCAGATCAGCTGTTCAGAGATTGTTCTCCGTGTTATTGTATTGCTGGAAAGGCAGGCTCTGGCACCAGACTGTCTGGGTTCAGAGCTAGGCTATGCTACTTCCTTGCTGTGTGACCTTGGTAAATTACTTAGTATCTTTGCCTCAATTTTCTCATTTTTAAAAGTAGAGATAAAATAATTCCAATTATATGGAGTTAGTGAGAGGATTAAATGTAATATATGTAAAGTAATTAGCATAGTGCCTGGCTGATAATAAGTACTTGTGTGTTAGCCTTCATGCTGATGTCTCTGAGTGTTTTTTTTCCCAAATTATAAGTGAAATTATGAATATGAAACAGTTAACATTGCAAGGAGGCTCCCAGCTGACAAAGCATAGAATGCTGTCCCCACTGGAGTCAGAAGTGAGGTAATCAGTCACACTGAAAACGGCAAACCGATCACCAGAATTGGTTGGCTACTTCTTCTCTGAAGCAGAGTTTCTGAGCCTACAGACAAGAGGATGTCATACATTATTGAGTGAGAATTCCTGTCAGGGAGAACATGGGAAATAATGCAATTAATGCCCGTAAGTTAATATCTAATATGCAATTGGAGATTGCCAGTGACTTTTGCTCTGTCTCATGAACAACCATTTTATATTCTTATTTCCATAACCTGTCTGTTTTCAGTATGCATTCATGCAGCACACCATAAAAGGACATGGTGTCTACGAGCACATGTTGAGAAACCATGGAAGGTATACTCGAGAGTATAGGCTCTGGCTTCAGTTTCTCTGGCTCTTCCATGAACCAGCTGTGTGACTTTGGCCAAATGCCCAAGTCTTGGTTTTCTCATCTGTACAATGGAGATAATGATGCCTATCACATAGTTTGTTAATCAATGCAAACTACTTACATAGAGTCTTGTGTGTAATAGGTATTCCATGGATGATAGCTATTAACTATTTTAAATTTTTGTTTATTTTTAACCATTTAAAAATAATCCACCATTTTACAGAAAGGTAAACATCACTTATGTTCAGAGACTGCCATGAGCGTTCGGTCATACTTTTGAAAATGAATGGAAAGGGAAATAAAGAAGGAGAGGAAAAGCACGATTTTATTCCCATTTATTTGGAGGAAGCTCATTGGGGAAGAATATCTGTAGCTCTTAAGGAGAGAAGGTATCTGACTTGGTGGAGACAAAAGTAGAGAGAGAGAGAAGAATGCACAGGTGAGGAAGGAGTTAATGAATGAAATGAAAAGTGAATAGGTTTACTTTTACAGAAAGAAGAACGGATTGTGAGGGGAAAAAATAATAAGATAGATAACTGTGGACTATCACAAGAATACCATTAAAACTATTAGTTATGATAATACCAGCTTCTATAATATAAAAAAGCTGAACAATTGCCTAATACAAAAGAAGTATTTCTAGCTCCTGTCGTAGGCCAGTGAAGTGGTCCCTGGCTGGACAGCCCTCTTCTAGTGGTGTTTTGGAATCCAAGCCCCTCCCATCTGTGGACCCACTATTTTCAACACATAGATCCCATGGGTCACCCTGTAGGGACTTCTGTTCCAACCAACTGGAAGAGGAAATTACATGGAATATTGGAGGTGGGAGGTGTTTATGGGCCAAGCCTAGAAATGGTGCTTCTTTTGGCCTACATTCCACGAGCCAGAATTCAGTCTCACGGCCATACCTGCATCTAATTGTATTCTCAAGAGGAAAGAACATGGGTTTTGAAACTCATCACAGCCTTTGCCTCAGACACTTTTATGTAAAATGACTATGTCACTTTCTTAATACAAACCAATACAACTTCATAATCTAGTTAGGAACAAGAGAAAACTGAATTATACCTGGAGATTCAGGGACAAGTGAACTGAATCTATTTAATTACTACAAAATGAAAATCTATGGATTAATTTTTATGCAGATCAAAATCACCTTCTCCAGAAAGCCCTTCTATGATTACTATTTATTAACAATAGCTAGTACTGAGTTCTTAATCTGTGTGAGGCACTGTGCTAAGAGCTTTATACACATTATCTAATCAATTTACCTTTACTATACCACTGCGAAATAGGAATTATTATTTCTATTTTATAGATTAAGGAACAGAATCCCAAGAAAGGTCCTGATTTGCCCAAGATCATAAAGATAGTAGGTGGTAAAGATTCAAACATAGATTTTCCTACCAAAACCATCAGACTGCTGCCTCTTATGACTTCTGATCACTTCTCAATTCAGAATTCCCTGCACATACTCATTTGGTGCTCCAATATGGCTTTCTGCAAATTTTGATGTGCGTTTTGACTTGTAAGCTCTATCAGTTAACTATTGCTGTGTAATTAACATTACCCAAACACAGGGGCTTACAACAGGAATCACTTGTTATTTCTCATGATTCTGTAGGTTGACTGAATCATTCTTCTGTTCTACTTGTTATTAGCTGGAGTCACTCAGGAAGTCACACCAACTGATGGCTAGGCTGGCAAGAAGGTCCAAGAAGGCCTTTCTCACATGCCTGGGGCCCTGGTGCTGTCAGCTGTGGTACCTCAGTTCTCCTGCATGTGGCCTCACTCTCCATGGTTTTTCATCCTCCAGGTCCTCCCCATACGGCCTCTTTCTAGGGGAACTGTCTGGACTTTCTTATAGCACAGGGGTTGTCAACCAAAAGGGAGAAAGCAGAGGGTCCCAGTCCTTTTAAGGGCTAGGCCTGGAACTGGCTCAACCTCACTTTTGCCGCATTCTATTGGTGAAAGGAGCCATGAGACCAGCCCAGATTAAACCACTGAGAAAACAGAATTTACACCTTGGTGGGAGAAGTAAAAGAATTTGTGGCCATCTTTAATCCACCACACAGCATTCTTTGTGCAAGTGTCTGGCACTGTCATCCCAACTAAACTCCTGAAGGTAAGATCCAGGTCTTCTTGGTTTGTAATTGGTTTTTTGCATCTAGGACTATGCTCTGCATATAATGGGTCTCAAAAATGTTAATTGACAGACTGTAGAAAAACTTTAACGTGTAAAATTTAGGTGGGAGGAAAAGCAACCTGGAACACTGACAACAGAACACAGAACAGAACAGACCCTCAGGGTATCTTAGGCTCCCCACCTATGGAATTTGGTAAATAACTCTTTCCAACCATTTTCTTACCAGAGAAACTATGGCAATGCATTGACTTCACTTTATAAGTTCTCTGCTTCTGCGCTCACCTAATTTCAGGTGCTCACTTACCTGTCTGAGCTGAAATATGGAACCTTTCTGCTCATTCAAGTCTGAAACTCATGACTAATGGTGTATCTAGAATTTAGGGCAAATTATGATTTGACATTATCCAACAAATTAACAGTTGTATGAAAAGATTGTGCTAAAAGAAGATCTCTGTCCATTTTTGTTGGCTGTCTCTTAGAAGAAAAGGAAATTTCCTAGGGCACACTTAAAAAGTATCTTTGTTCTCACTCCACCTGTTTTGAAGCATAGGTGGGCTATAGGTCTCACCCTAGGCATACAGTGGGTAGTCACCATGTACTTGTTCACTACTTTATAAGGGGTTTTTGCTAGGTGAGGCACACACACACCTGAACAAGACAATAAATAAGATGAAGAATAAAAGAAGATAAGATTATACAAGCATAAAAGAATGAGACGGAATAGGAATCAGCTGTTAAGTGATCTTATCAGTAAAACACAGGGATGACTCTAGGGAAAGCAAAATAGCTCAGTTAAATTTACCCTGCCTTTCTCTATATTAGATACCCTGAAACAGACACTCATATATGGTTTGCTGTACTAAAAGTAACACCTTTTTCTTTCATTCAGATCTTTTCCTTGCCAAGATCTCTATAAGTAGAAAATGACAAAAATTTATGAGGGTTACATCCAAAAGCAAAGGCCTGGGGCATATTGTTGGAAAGATAAAGACTGTTCATTTGGGAGCTCTCTATTCCTTTATTACCTGAGAAAAGATGGAGTAGTAATTGACATGTGGTTCTTGACAGATGTTGACAAGGGAAAAACATGTAACTAAGCCCCTTGGAGTTTTTGCAAAGGATGATTATGATGCTTGTCTCCATGTTACATAACCTCAAGAGTATAATCAAATTTCCCCCCTTACCCTAAATGCCAAGCAGACATCCATGCAGATGTCACAGGACTATGTCAGCATCTGGCCAAAGAATAGAATTCTCTCATCTCACATAAAGGGTATACACAATAGAGACCATTGAACGTGGAGTGAGTGCTTTGATATATTCTACTGTTAATCTCTCTTGAAATAGATTGATTGCTATGGAGAATGGGTTCACCCAAAATTTTCCTTTTCAGCTGTTGGAGCTTCTATGCGGGCATACACCATAACATTATCCAATTTGTTTTGCTCCAAAATTGTAACCATATTTTATTTGATAAAATAGTAGGATGATACGAATATTAACAAATATGCCATTAGAATAGCACTGCAGAAGAATAAAAATTAGATTTAGAAAGGAAATATTTTCTCTATATTTTCCAAACATCCAGATGAAAAGTTGAAAGATTGTCAGTCGTGCAGGTGTTCTAAATATCCAGATGTTATGTAGAGAAGATATCTGGCAACAAATGAAACATTCTTTTTTCATCCATATGTTTCATTCTAGTTTCATTTTGTGTAAAATTGTAGAATAATGGAAATTATGAACATATTATATTTTTTAAAAATAAAAGTAGAGAAAAATGTAAGAATACTATTTTTATGTTTCTTTTCAGTACATCTGCAGCAGTAAACTGAGAATTCCTAGGGTTTTAATGAAAGAGAATTGTTCTTGAGAAACAAAATACTACACTGCTCTGATTTTAGCACACCCTACATTCTTTTCTCACTTTATATTACTCCCTTCTTTAATAGCACGGCTAAATAATAATTTAAGATTCGCTTGCTTTCTCTTTTTATTTTCCAGTCTCCCCTGCCCCCATATTCACTTCAGCAGCATGCTCCGTGGGTCGTTAGCAGAAAGGGGGTGCACGTCAGACTGAAAAGCACAGTAGCCCTAAGGCTTCCTACATTTGGTTTCCAAAAGCCTAAGCTTCAAAGGAAGGAGTCCAGTTTATATACAGAAAATGAAAACTTGCACACTTAAGTTTGTGGACTGAAACACACACTGAAACTGAACAGTGCACTTAGATGTTATGCTGTCACAATTGTATCAATCAGCTTAGGTGGGCTTAGGTGGGCTTTAGGAACAGTCAGGTGCAAAATTTCCTTGCAACAACACAGGTTTCCCTCTCTCTGACATTATACGTCTGCCATGGATCCTCTTTACTGGATATCTAAGCTGGAGGAGAAGCCCTGATCTGGAATACTGGCTTTCTTATGGCAAGGGGGAGAAACAGCAACGAGGGACCACACAGTGCTTCTTAAAGATCCTGCCAGAAGTAGCCTGTGCCATTTCTACTAACATAGCATTGGACAAAGCGAGTCATATGGCCAAGCCTGATATCTTTGGGTGGGAAATATAATCCTGTCACCAGAAGAGGCTCCACTGGGAGGAACCCAGCAGGGAGGGGCAGTGAATATTTTTACCGCAGTACGACTCACCACAATTATCATTTTAAGCATGCATTGTGTGCTTAATTGTGCAGATCACTGGGTTAGATGTGTCAAAATAGTTTCATTTAGGGTATTTTCCCTTTGGGAGATTATAAAATATAAGACAAAACGCTAATTCAGACAGATAGAAAACAATGAGAATAGTGAAGCAGTTTTGGATGTTTCCAGACAGGCATGCAGCATTGTGTTATAAATCATATAGAGAATGAATGTAAATTCACAGTCGGAATGGAAAACAAAGAACTGAGGAAACTGATCTCCATCTAGTCAAATTGGGAAAAATTTGTGGTTTAGGATCTGTTTGAATGGGGAGGAGTAATAAATAATGATGACTAATTTTTGTGTGTCCTTTTACAATTTACAACTGCTATTTTATTTAATACTTTTCGAGACCACCCGAGGGAAATATCACTTCCACGGAGGCTCAGGTTAAATGATTGGTCTAAGTTCTCCGAATAAGTGTCAGAACCAGGATTCAGGCGATCTGCTCTGATTTCATACATTGTAGGCTTTATATGCTGAAAAGGATATAAAAAGCACAGGTGTGCCTCAGGAGAGGCTCCAAAATGAGAGGACAGCTGGAAGCAAGTAGCCTGAGCACAGTGGAGGGGGCTGTTGGTTGGGTTCTTCTATGAGAGAAAATGAGGGAAGCGAAGTCGTCTGGCATATATCACCTTGAGAATTTTAAAGCCCCTAATTGGTTATATGGGAAGAGGCACAAGGATTTACTCAAGAAATATTTGTTGATGACCTACAAGGTGGATGATAGAAGAGGAGGGGCATTGCTGACACAGATTGTAAACAGGAAAGAATTTACTTGGGCATCTTAACTATTTAATCTTATTTTCCATCTCCCACACTCAACTCCTTTAGGCTAGGAGGATATTACATTGAAAATGGGTTCTTGGTTCTCTTTGGAAAAGGATCTGATGGTTCCTATCATTAGTGGAAAGAGGCAGAGTACTAACATTGTTGAAAAACGCTGTGATGCTGCCCACTTCTGGTCAGAGATGGCAGTGAGGGATGCTGCAATGGATTTGGTTTCTATGTTAGTTCTGGTCTTCTGAGAAGCAGTCACCAAGATGAGACTAGACATGCAAGAGATTTATTCAGTGAAAAACCTATGAAAGATAAAGGGGAGGAAGCAAGAGAAGGTGGGGAGAGCATCAGACTATGATGCAGGTCTTACACCTGTGAAGGAGGCGAGAAGGAAGGAAAGTTAGGTGGAAAAGTCTCAGACTGCAATGTAATTCTAAGAGGAAAGTTTTAGCCATGCTGGAGGACTTGGGGAATTTTCAAACCAAAATGGCCAGTCATAGGAATTCTGTGTCTACTGGGAATGGGTTAGGGATATAGTCTCCTCATTTTCTTCAGCCTTTGGCTGAGAGCAGCCTGTGGGAGGCTTGCCCTCGGTGTGAATACAGTTGTGGAAGAGGAGCAGGAACTGGGCCCGGCAGCCCTCTATGCTCCCCACAGCAGGAGATCTATGCCACCACAGCCCACCCCTTCTACCTCACAGACCTACTTCTCCTTTCAGGTTTCAGAAAATGTTTCTCCAAGGTTCCTGTGGGCCTCTCTTCATGAGGGGAAACTTACAGGGAAGTTAATGGGATGAATGAGAGTTCTCATCACTGCAGGTGGTCTCAGGGCTATAACTGGTACCCATTCTCCTACCCTCCATTATGTATTCTAAATTCACCTCACTCTCAGCTACCACCTTGGCTGTCGAAGTGCCTTACCTAGTGGTGTTACCTGAGTCTTTATTCCTCAGATGTCTCTGCCTTTGACAGTCACATGTTTGTCAGATCAGATTGCTGCATATGTCTGTTAACCAGCACAGTGGAGCAAGGAGGTATCAGTTGGTCCTAAATGGATCATCTGGGCTCCACACTTATCTCTCCCTGATCATACTGTGTAAAAGCAGCCCTACCTCCTTCTGTTGATCAAGGTACCTTACCCTGCTAGTGACCTGCTGTGGTCACTCTTCTTCTGGCCTGCTGGTCCATGGTGCCCTCGTAGCAGCAATAGCTTATAGTTCAATTGGATCCTTTCTTTGTTCCCCGAGAAGAGTACTGTCTCTTTGGGAACCAGTACCTCTAACCCTGCAGAGTTCATAGTTGAGGGAAGCACAAAATTCCCCAGTGTGTCATTGAGAGAGATGGTAAACCAATCCTGCTTCTAGTTCTTGGTTTCCAGATCCATGTATTCTTCCTATCAGAAACACAGCGCCATGTAGAAGTCTCTGATTTAATGCACATATTGCATCCTAAAGGATGGTACCCTATTCTTGCAGAGGACTGCCTCTGAGCTGTAGCTTCAACTATGCTTTGAAAAGGTTGTTCCAGCACTCTCTGAGGCTGGCTGCTTCTGGAGGGTGTGGGCTATGATAAGATCAGTGGATCCCATGGTCATGTCCTGTACCTCCTTTGCTTTGAAGTGGTTCCCGTGGTTGGATGCTGTGTTGTCTAGGATCCATGCCTGTGGATCAAGGCATTCCATAAGTCCCCAAATAGCAATGCTTGCTGAGACTCTACAGGCAGAAAAGGAAAACCTATATTTGGAATAGGCATCTATCCTTGTGATGATGAGCCACTGGCCTTTCTAGGAATGAAGGGGCCCAATGTAGCCAACTTGCCATAAAGCAGCCTCTTTGAGGAATAGCATCATTCCAGGGGCTCAGTGTTTGAAATTCCGAGACAGCAGTAGTTATATCGGCCTTTTAAATGGGAGTCCATGCTGGTGGGCCCATACAAAACCTCCATCACTACCGCCATGGCCACTCCTTTCATGTACCGCACGCTGGTTCTGGAGTAGCCAATGACAAAGAATAGCTGACGTCAATTAGGCAAGTCATTTTGTCAACTTGGTTGTTCCATGTTTCTTGATGGAATGGTAGATGCTTTCTGGTGGCCATTAACATATAATACAAAAACTTCAAACTGCCCACTCCCATTCACATGCCTGGAATCTCTATCTATTCTCACCTAAGGCCACTTTCCTTTGTTCATCAAAATGATAGTTAGGTGCACTGCTCTCAGCTCTGCCCGTTGGGAAGATTTTTCTTCTCCACTGTTCTTTAAGGTCGCCCTATCATTGTCCATGTTTAGCTTGCCCTCCCACATCAAACTATGTCATACTTTGACCCCAAGCTAGATGGTCCCCTCAGTCCCTGGCTTATCTACACCATATGCCTTAATTATGAAACAAGTCTCGAAAAGCCTATTCAAAAGGATATTCCTCATGCGTATTACATGTTATTTTCTTTCTTATTCTCATCTTTTATATTTATTTGATGCCTCAACAACTAAAATTGTATATTCTAATCAATAAACAGGACAAATATGTATCTTATTCCAAAGTACCAAACTTGGCAGCATTCAGGAATATCTTAATTTCACGCACATTTGCATTTATTCTAAATTTAAAAAAAGTAAATGTATACAAGCCCAGTCCTTGCTTGCAGGAATATCTTTCCCATTAATTGTTTTCTTATAAACTACTTCCATCCAGAAAAGCACGTGGTTGAAATCATATTCTCCAGTGAGGAAAGGGATGGTATTGTCATGATTTTTTATTATACGACAAACCATAATTGGACAATCAGTAATCTCTGTGACACAGGATTATTTTTAAGAGTCAGGGATGTTGAAGCATGTCAATACATAGTTACCTTCATATATTTCAAAGACTGCTGTATGCAGGAGCAATTAGCCGTGTTCTGGATTGTCCTAGAGGGCAGACACAGGAAGTAGATTTTGATTCAATAGAAATAAATGTTTTATGACAAAGCTACACAAAATTGGAATGGGTTGTATCTAAAGGCAGTGAGTGTTCACTGGAGGGCTTATTGGGTTTATTGGGTTTATGTCTAATAAGAGGCTACTTGACTAAATTTTAGACATATCTTAGAATTCATGGACTACCAGGTAGGGAGAAGTGGAGAGACCACCTCTGAAATAATCTAAGAGAGCAACACATTACAGGGAACAGGATAAAGGTTTAATCCAAAATCCAATAGCAATGTCAACTTTGCCAAATTACCTCATTTTCTCCTCTATAAATGGGAATAATACTACTACCTACCTTGCAGGGGTTCATGAAGCTCTAATATAATAAAAATATGTGTCTACCAGAACGTCTAGCACATAGCTGTGTTCAACGAAGTTTCTTATGCTCTGATTTTGTCTAGTTAAACCTTATGAAGCTGCTAACATTTGACATTTTTAATCTACAAAAATAGCAATTACATGGGATTTAACCTGATACTATTAACAAAACTAGAGACAATTAAATCTCTAGTCCTAAAATGTCTAAAATTCTTAGATTCAGGTTTGGGATCTGATATTTATAAATTTTGATTTCCAAAGATTCCTTATTGCTTTATGATACACACACAAGCATAGCATGATTATTTAGAGGTAGGGAGTTTTCTTTTTGGTTCCATGAAGTTCCAAATAATTAGACTGACCTCTGATCTATGGTTTATACCTTGAGTGCAAATTTCTGGGTTAGATGAAATTCCAAATGCCATGTGGCCTGGAAGCCCACAACACAAACTTATGGAGGGAGGAGCATGTACAGTTAGAAAAGTCATTATATCTTCCATTCCCCAGTCATGTGCTCTGACAATTAAAGCAGACTACCAAGGAGAAATTAGGCAATCATGTTAACTGATGCTGTCCTTGTCAATTTGCTCTCTGGAAGCAGCTGAGAATAAAGGAGGGAACGAACTGATATTGTAAATCAGAAAATCTCTGTAAATTGTGGCATAATTCTAGCAAATCTTGGAGCTTTAGTATTTGTACTCCACCATAGTTTAGAATTGCAATTTTCTATTATAAGTACTTTATGCTACTGAAGTCACGTGGGTCCGCTTGAGGCATACACATAGCTGTATTTTAAGGCAATCTATTTCCCAACATAAGTAAGTGTTTGGTACTTTAATTATCACTCATCAAGAAAGACCATCTATTTACCTGTCTGTTGATCAAAATTTCTAAATTATGGAGGGAGGAAAAATGTGAATGCCAGCTGTACTTGAAAGAAATAACAGTAATTTACTTATGCAAGAAGATTATAGAGTACACATAATAAGCTACGGTAGATAATGCTTTGGTAAACCAATTGGATACATCAGTTATAAGATTATTCTAGAACTTATATTTCTAACTACTCATATTAAAACGAACAAACCAAAAAGAATCTTACTACCTTGATCCTTTGCCCAAAAAAACCTTATAAGTAGTAAAAAGAAAAAAACCTTTACCTGTAAAAGTGACTAATAATAACTAATAGCTTATGGCTTAAATGATAGTTTCCACCACATTCCATTACTTCAGCAGAGATATCACTATTATTATAATAATTCATTTATACTTGGAATGACAAAAGAAAAATGGTTTGTTTTTACCCGACAAATACTTAGGCACAGGTCTGAAAACTAGAAAGAGTTTCTGTCCCAGCAGAGCTGAGCAGCTTAAGCCTGAAATAATTTTTAAAAAGTTACCCCATAGATCAAAGCAAACATTAGGAGGAAGTTCTATGAATCAACATCAGGGTCATAGCTCAGGTCTAGGAGAGGGGGTAAAAAACCCAAGAAATCAAAAAAAAATGTGCAGCCAGGTGTCAGTGTAGGAACGTGGCAGATGGTTAAAGTCAGAAGTCACATAAGAACTTAAAAGAGCCAAGGTCCAAACCACAAGGCAGAAGCTATAATACCACAACTGGGTTCCAACTCCCCTGCTGAGAATGGAAGCCAGCAGAGGTGCCTTGTCACCAAATTCAAAGGGCAGTTGCTGAAACAGAGCTTTTTTTGTTTCCTGACCTTTTAAAAAGGCAACAGAAGATAATTAATGGCTGGGCCTCTCTAGCATGGTCAGATTAGAGGCAAGTATGGGCTGACTGAGAGTTTGCACCTGTCCAACAAGATCAGGAGACACTGACTCCCTAGAGGTCATTGTAACAGAATGTGAGAACGCAGACAAGTCAGAGTGAAATCGGACAGACCGAATGCGCTTCAACTAACTCACCTAGGCCAGCGGACTTCTTCTGCATGATTTCCTTATGTCAGGACCGGAGAAAGGGAACCAGGAATTTGAATTGTTATGCATGGCTAGTATTGGTTTCTTCTTTTAAATGCCATTTCCTGTATTATGTTTAGTTAGTGGCAGTGACTGGAATCCAGTTCTCTCCTCTGGGAGGTAGAGTGTTGGGTCTGTTTACCCCCTTGATTCAAACCAATGCGAGAAAAACAAGAAGTGAAGGGAAAAAATGGTTTCACTGGGTAGTTTGTAATTTTGAAAAATTCCAGAATCCATACCCATTTTACACTAAGAACATACTTGTTTTCCTTGGCCCTTCCCTCTTTAAGATTTTCCCGTCCCATCCTTAGCATCTGCAAGAGTGTCAGTGAGAGACTGAGAGGCATCACCAGCACATTGTCCTCCTGGATACTAACAGTACCTGCCCCAGAGCTCCAGTCAGCGGGCTCCCAACAGATCAGCAAGTGGAAATGTCTAGCATTTCCCGAGTGATGGTATTAATCTAATGATTTTCTCTGACAGGAAGCTTTTTTTCTGGTACTGTCTAAATGTTTTCCTCTTCCTATCTCCTTTGCTGCTCACTCTCACGGTTATCTCTTTGTGCACTGGAAAACAATACCCACTCCCTCATCAGTTTTCTATTTTCATACCTGGTTTAGTCAGTCTGTATAGTCAGATGGTTTATATTTAGCTCCTCTTAAGTTGTTCCCATTAGTCATGCAAACTAGTCATTCTCTTAGTCACTTTTGTTTGTTGGTTTTCGGTTTATGATCCTTGGCCTAAGAATGAAAAACAGCATTTTCAGGGACAGCTCATAAGGGTGGGGTCAGATACATTAGTCTATAGACGGAAATGATTTTACGTATTCCTTGGAAACTAATCTAATTTTTCCTTCTTTTTCAACCCATATCTCCCTTAGGCTTGTGTAATTAGTTTTGAGTTTCTCCTATCAATGGCACCTTCCTATCTTGGAGAATAGTTTCTATCATATGTACATATCCCTAGAACTTAGTACCATGCCTGGCACATTGTTGGAAATCAAAATACACTTGATAAATGAATGAATAAATAAATGTTTTATTTATTCTATTTTTAAATTAATTTATTTTTTATTGCAGTAACATTGGTTTATAACATTATATAAATTTCAGGTGTACATCATTATATTTTGATTCCTGTGTAGATTACATCACGTTCACCACCCAAAGACTAATTACAATTCATCACCAGACACATGTACCTAATCACCCCTTTACCCTCTTCCTACCCATTCTCCTCTCCCCTACCCCTTCTCCCCCCTTTCCCCTCTGGTAACCACCAATCCAATCCGTCTGTGTGTGATTGTTTGTTGTTGTTTTTATCTTCTACTTAGGAGTGAGATCATACCGCATTTGACTTTCTCCTAAATAAATGTTTTGAACATTACTTCTGAATTACTTTTTCTAGATTTATAAGATGTTTCTATTTTTCTCCTATCTTTTCTTTAATACCTCTTAGTGTTTTACTTCAATTTATATAGGTTATTAATTAGACTATTAGAGTGCAATCTCATTCTGTACTAGCATGTATGTGCATATTTTTGCATAAAATTTGTTGAGCCACATGCCTAGAAGTGATTCTTGTCATAGGATTTCTGGCCTGGTAAGTGACTTAGAAATCATCTAGTCTGATTCCAATATTTTACAGATGTGAAACCTGACACCTAGAGAGGATAACTTCTTGGATTATAGAAGATATGATTAAAAGTTTTATACTATAATTTTCTCTTTTGTTCACACTTTATTCTTTGTGCTGGAAGATGCCACCATGAGGTGTGTAATGGTCAACTCTTTCACATCACCCAAGCACACATTTTTTTCTTACATTTGAAAATGTAGTTCTTGTCTGCAATTCAAATTCTGCAAATTGCAGGCTCTCTGGCAACCCACTGCTGATTCCTGAGGCTTCCCAGCTGAACCTTGTAATTCTAGAGAGTTAGAAGTTGACTTCTTAGAGTTTTGAGACCCATTATAGGTCAATAACCAGCATCCATCTAAGGTTCTTACTGTGGTCTCTTTTCTGCTCATACCTGTTTTCCTTGTATTTGCCCTTTTGCTTCTATGTGAAATTTTGAGGTTGGTCACTTGGTGGCGCTGTAGTTAATAGCTTGATTTTCTTGTGTGGTTTTTTTCCATCGCTGCCTTTGCTTTTGTTTTTAAATTGCAGTTACGTGAAATATGTGCATCTTTTAAATGCTGCTGCAGGTGAAATGATTTAATGGCTCTTGACTTCTAGATTAATTTTAAACATTAGAAACATTGTAAAAACAGACTCTTGCTAATACTGATCATTATCGTAATGGCTGGAGGCATAATCATTTACCAACATTAACCAAATGATTAAAATCCATCATGAGTTTAATTTGAAAAGATTTAAGTTCCTTTGCAATAAATGGCTAATGATATTAGCTTCATCTTTGTGAGGTCAAAATTTATCATTATATGACTTTCTACTTCCACTGCTTGATAGAAACCCACTCTTGTTAGCACAGGCCATGTTATGCCTATTGTTTACAAAGCACGCGGTTGTTCCCTGTATTAGTACTGAATTGGGCCATATGGTGCACCACATACAGGCAAACGTCATTCTTTTATGGCCCTGCTATTTGATAATTTATTATTTCACAAGGCAAGTGATCTTACCAGATGTTAAGATTAATTGCCATGGTCAGTAAAACCTGTAGAGAGGGGAAATGTTCTAGTTCTATGACTCATTTTTATCAAAACTAGATATGATATCTATAATGATCAGATTTTTTTGATATAATATTTTCATAACTCTGTAATAATACCTTTAAAAAGTGTCTAATCTAAAATTTAGCAATAATTGTCCAGAAATATTCTGTTTCAACTGACAAAAAAAAAATCTGTGCTATGTTTTTTTCCACAAAGAACCTGTCTCTGGACTTTAAGTTTACTCACCTCCTCATTTTTTCTGATGAATCATAAACAAAATCTTGACCTTGAAGAACACGCTACCCTGCAGATACCCCACAAGGATCATGATCTTATTTCCAAAACTCTTTAAGAAAATCAGAAGGGGAAAAAAACCAACAACAAACAACAACGAAAACCAAACAAACTTTGGCAACTGTGGAAGGAAAAAACCCCGTATTTCTTAATGAGTACTGTTTTGTTTCCAGAAATTTTCCCCAAAGGAAGCAACCAAGTAAATACCTCTCACTGATTGATATTAGAGATTAGCCTTCCACAGGCTTACTGATAAATTTTGACTTTATGGCACTATTAGCTGTTTCCTCCTCAAAACAGGTCAATGTTGTTATTCGCATTTTTCAAAGAGCCAGAGACCCAAGATGGAGAACTAACATGCCCAAGATTGTTTAGTGAGTGGGTAGAAGGCATGTCAATTGGCCCATAAAATGCTAATGTGAAAAGTAAATACTTGCTCCCTAATCAGTTTCTTTCAGCTGTTTCAAAACTCCAATCCTATCGAATGCTAGTCTTCAGCAGGCCAGAAGATTAGGATAGGTAGGGAGTTAGAAACAACTCCTCAAGGAAAACCAGATCATTTAAAACTCCTACCCAGAATTTGCTATAATATTTTAATAAAGTAAAAATCACAAATTTTCAGTCAAATTACAAGTTTTGGTTAGCTTCACTGAGCTTAAGCTATTCATTCATTCATTCGCTCTCCCACTTATTTCAAATAGCTGTGGAACACCTATCCGCCTATTCGAGCCCTCCAGCGATTCAGAGTACTGCAGTTCCCCCCCAAAGACGTGTGTGGTACGCTGAAATAACATGTCCTTTAGTTAAGAGTAAAGACAAAATATGGAACTTAGCATAGAATATTGGAATGGAAGCAACCATAAGAGAGAATTTAGATGAGGAAACTGAGTCCTAGAAAAGTAAAATTATTGACTCAAGATCTCACAGCTAGACAGTGGCGAAGAGAAGTTTCCTGGAGTTCATCCCGTTATACAACACTCCTTCCGAAAGACCTTTTAAACATCTCCTTTGTATATCCAAAACAGGTATTTTAATTCCCCAAACCTATATACAATAAGTGCATGCTGAGATAGGAGATTTTTTTGTGTATCTAAGGGATGACATAGTAGAATGTAACAGTGATTTGTGTTTGTGTTAAGATCCATCTCAATACAAACTATCCAGTGAAATTTTATGACTTAAAAATATGAAAATTGTGTTCCCTGGGTTTTATGGGGCTTCAGTAATGACTCTAATGCTTTTATGGACAGAAATTTTTCCCTTTTCAAATACAGAAAAGGGAGACAACACATCCTTCTACAAGAATTAATGGTTATAAATTTGTGCTGTGGTTACAGATTTATTATTCCTAATAAAATTTTGTAAAAATGCTTCGGTTTTTGCTGCTGTTGTTTGAAAATTCCTTGCTCTAGTTAACCTTTTGGCCAATAAAAGTTTACAAGTTCTACATTTGAAGTTTTGTAAAATTTTTCTTTCCTTGCTAAGACATTTTTCATAATTATTTTAATTATTTTTTAAATAATTTAAATATTTAAAAATAATTAAAATAATATATGATGATATGAAAATGGTACTAAGACAAAATCCAGAGCCTGTGGAGGAAAATGGAGGATCATGACACATGGAGACAGGTATCCAGCTGCTGGTCCATTAAAGCTTGCGTGTAATGGTCTGACCACTTATCTGCTTAATTTCCTGTTGGCGAGACATGATCACATCAATTTCCTTTACAAGCAACTATTACACAATTACAATTGTGAGGGGGAGCAAAGTCATTTTAGACTCTGAATACACCAGGATCATAAGTTAATGCAGCCCCTCCACGGGGAAGGAAAAATAACACCTACCATGTTTGGAAAGTCTAATTGTGAAGTGTGTGGGGCGTGCCTCATCATGGAAGGTACCTCCAAAAACCCCAGAAATTAAACCATGTCAGTTTTGTTTTGATATTTCATAGAGAGAAATTTTGCCAAGAGAAGAGAATTTAAGAATTTTTTTTTTTAATCCCCAAACACAAAAATGCTCAGCTCTTGTCTTTATGGCCACACTCCCTCCCTTAGCCAGGGGGAACAATTACACCATTATGTGCATTCATTCATTTTTCTTTTAACAATTCATTGCTGTTCTTGATCACTTTGCGACATCTCTAGAGAAATTATGACTTAAGCCTGCCTAGATTTCAACATTATATTAACAGATTTATTTACATGCTTTCTTCTGTGATTTGTTTTCTTCACTCCACATTATGTTTCTAGGTTTATCCATGGTGACACATAAAAGGTGGGTCTTCCCTTCACATTGCTGTATAGTTTTCCATTGTATGACTCCTGTAAAATTCATGTTTCCATCCTATGATTTGAATTGTTTCCAGCATTTGGTTGTTGTAGGCAAAACTTCTATATAGCATTCTTGTACATGTCTCCAGACGCACATGTGCAACAATTTTCTAGGTTATATACCTAACAATGGAATTGCAGGGCCAGAAGCTATGTTTTCAAAGTAGTGATATCAATTACCCACCCACAAGCAATGGATGAGAGCTCTGTTGCTCCAAACTTGCCAAGATGTGATATTTGCCCACTTTAAAAAATTCTGGCCAAACTGGAAAGTAAAAAATGGCATTTCCTTGTGGTTTTAATTTGCATGTTTTTGATTTCTAATGAGGTTACTTATTCATGTTTTTTGCTCACATTCCTATTTTTTTGTATTGATTACAGATTTTCTTTAAATATTCTGGATTCTAATCCTCTCGTGGTTTTGTGTTTGTAAATATCTTCTGCCAGTTTGTGACTTGCATTTTTCCTTTTTTAATGGTATACATTATGAATAGATGCTGTTAATTTTAACATAGTCAAAATTATCAAAGCCTTTATAATTTGTACGTTTTCTGTCCTGTTTAAGAAATTTTACCTTATCTGAAATTATAATATGAATACTATTTTTTTTAAGTTATAAAGTTTTCACTTTCACTTCTAAGTCTTTAATCCATTTGGAGTTGACTTTTAGGTCTGATGTAAGAAAGGGATTCATTTTTAAATCTGTATGGATAACTAATTACCCCACTTTGTTCTATAACTTTGTGTCTTTTTTTTTAAAGGTTTTATTTTTTTCCTTTTCCTTCCCAAAGCCCCCCAGTACATAGTGGTATATTTTAGCTGTGGGTCCTTCTAGTTGTGGCATGTGGTACGCTGCCTCAGCGTGGTTTGATGAACAGTGCCATGTTCGCGCCCAGGATTCGAACTGACGAAACACTGGGCCGCCTGCAGTGGAGTACGCAAACTTAACCACTCGGCCATGGGGCGAGCCCCTACAACTTTGTGTCTTTTTGATATTAAGGGAATAATCTATAGAGCAAGAAACTAAAAGATATCTGATTTGTAGCATTTCAACTCTTTTAATGCTGGGCAAATTTAGGAATAAGAGAAGCTGGGTGAAGGGGAAAAAAAAGGTCGTTTTTGAATAATTCGGCCTTTCTCCCGGTAGCTTGTATTGCCAACTTGGTCATGTGTTAGATGTCCTTATTTGTGTGAGTCTGTTTCTGGGTATTCTAAACTGCTGCATCCAATTCAAATGAAAAAGTATTGAACAGTTACTATATAACAGGTAGGGTTCTGGACACCGCCATGAACAACAACGAGAGATCGCTGCCTTTGTGTGGTTTACAATGCAGTGGGGAGTCAGGTGATAAAGGGATACACAAGTAAAATAAGTAGTGCGGCAAAGGGTTATAAGTTGCCACAGAAAAACTAAAATAGAGAAGAGGCATAAGAAGAGCGGTGGGGTGGAGAGAGTAGACGTTGCTATTTTATGTAGGAATCTTCACTATGAAGAGGGTGTTTGAGTAGAGACCTGGAGGAGGTAAGGTGAGGAGTGAGCTCTGTTGATAGCCGTTATACCAACGTACGCCATCAGCTGTTGGTCTACTTGTCCATTCCTGTGTGAATGCCTGTCTGAATTTCCATGGCTTTATAATAAATCCTAACGTTTAGCCTGTCTTCTGTCTGTGTGTTCTTTTTCCACTGAGCTTCATCTGTTCTTGACTGAGCTGACTCTCGCATTTAAATATCTGAATCAACTTGTCAAATTCAATGACAAAACAAACAAGAACGACAAAACTAGTTTGAATTTTAATTGTATTCACATTGAATCTACAAATTAATTTAGGAAAAACTGATATTCTTATACCATTGAGTGTCCCTAATAATAGATACGGAGCATCTTTCTATTTATTTAGCTCTTTTTTCATGACCTTCAACTGATTTTATAATTATCTCTATAAAAGACTTGCACATCTTTTTTTAGGTTTATTCTACTTTATAATTTTTGTTTCTATTCTAAGTGGTATATTTTTTATTGTGGCAAAATATGTATAACAAAATTTACCATTTTAACCACTTTTAAGCATACAACTCAGTGGCATTAAGTGCATCTGTGATGCTATCCGTTTCCAGAACTTTTTCATCATCCCTAATAGTAACCCTGTACTCATTAAATCATAACTCCCGATTGCCCCCATCCCAGCCCCTGGTAACCTCTGCTATATTTTTTATCTCTTGAATTTGTCTATTCTAGGTTCCTCATATAATGTTTGCCCTTTTGTGTTTGGTTTATTTCACTTAGTATAATATTTTTAAGATTCATCCATATTGTGGCATGTACCAGAATTTCATTCCTTTCAAGGGCTCAATAATATTCCATTGTATGTAAACACAACATTTTTTTATCCATTCATCCATTGATGGACACTTGAGTTATTGCCATCTTTTAGCTATTGTAGATAATGCTGCTGTGAACATTGGTTCAAGAATCTGTTTGAGTGCCTTCTTTCAGTTCTTTAGGGTATATACCTAGGAGTGGAATTTCTGGGTCATATGGCAATTCTATGTTTAATTTTTCGAGGAAACACCAAGCTGTTTTCCACAGCAGCTGAACTATTTTACATTTGTTCTAGCAATGTAAGAGTGTTCCAATTCTCCACATCCTCACCAACACTTATTTTACTTTTTTTTTTTTAATAATAGCCATCCTAATGAGTGTGAAGTGGTGTCTCACTGTGGCTTTGCTTTCCATTTCTCTAATGACTCGTGATGTTGAGCATCTTTTCATGTGCTATTGGCCATTTGAATATCTTCTTTGGAGAAATAAATATTTAAGTCCTTTGGCCATTTTTAATTTCGGTTGTTCACTTTCTTTGTTATTGAATTACAGGAGTTCTTTATATAATCTAGATATTCATCCCTTATCAGATATACAATTTGCAAATATTTTCTCCCATTCTGTGAATTGTTTTTTCACTCTCTTGATAGTGTCCTTTGATGCACAAAAGTTTTTAATTTTGATGAAGTCTAATTTATCTATTTTTTTCTTTTGCTGCCATATCCAAGAAATCATTGATAATCCAATGTCATAAAGATTTTCTCCTTTTTTCTTCTAGCAGTTTTATTTTTTTAACTCTAACACTTAGATCTTTGATCCATTTTGAGTTAATTTTTGTATATAGTGGAGGGTATAAATAGTATTTTTTTTAAAGAATGCATTTTCTAACTGTTGCTAGTATATGTCAATCTAAAAGAGCATTTTCACATAGAGAACACAGATACAGAAAAGTACAAAATCATAAGTGTATAGCTCAACAAATTTTCAAAAAGTGAATATATCTGTGTAACTAACATCCATATCAAGAAACAGGCTATTTATCAAGCATCCTAGAAGCCCCCCATGCCCTCTTCCAATCACTACCCACTCCAAGAGTGACCAATATCCTGATTTTTTTCTTTTTATTTGATATATGTATATATTGTGAAATGATTCCACATTTTAACACCTTATTTTTTGAAACAAAAAAAAATGGAATCATATTGTATGTACTCTTTTTAATCTGACTCTTTTCCTTTGCTCAAAAATACGTTTCTAAGATGCATCCAAATTGTTGCTTGCAATTGTGATTCCTTCTTCACTACTATATGATATTTCTTCAAATGAATATATCACATTTTATGGTTGATGGGTATTTGGGTAGTTTCCAGTTTGGAGCTATCGCAAATAGTGCTGCTATGAATACTTATGTACATTTCTTTCAGTGAACGTATATACTCATTTCTGTAGGTATATACCTAGAAGTGGAATAACTGAGTTATAAGATATATATGTGATCAGCATTAGCATATATTGCCAAAAGTTATCCAAAGGATTTGCCTGGCACACAGTTCTACTCCTTCTTAGAAGAATAAAAAGCATAACTCTCTAATGATAATTTCAGGTTCTATCTCAGGTAATTAGACCGTAGTAGGGATGTGGCATATTTCTGAACAAGGGAACTTTCTAGCTCAACCTCAATCACACCTGCTTATAGAATCAGCCATGATTAAAGCTCTGCCATTTTTTGTTATTATTTTTGGTTTTTAGGTGGTAAATTATTGAGAAATTGGTGAATTATAGAGAAACAGTAATTTATGAAAATTCACAATCAATTCTATAACTTTTGTGGGGCTTTTTGATGTCAAAGGAAGTAAACTATTCACACCAAACAAAAGACAGATTTTTAAGACACTCAATTCTTTCAAGACCAAGCAAATCTTTATAGGAACAAAGGAAGATGGGAAAACTGGTCCCAGCTACATCTCTAGGCTCATCTCTCTTGCCACCATCCTGGAGCCCCTTACACTCTTGCTGTTCTGAACTGCTGTCTCTTTTGCTTTTATGCCTTGTACAGACTGCTCCACCTCTGCCTGAGATGCCCTCCTACTCTCTTCTTCCTTTACCTAGCTCAAACTCATCGTCCAGCCCTGGTTTAGGCCTCTTCTCCCTCAGAAAGCCATTCCTAAGGGAGGTGCCCATTCTCTGTGCCCTATTACCTCTATTTTTGTCATTGCTCCAGTTTATGCTGTACCTGCCTGTCTGTCTACCTGTATGTCTCCTCAGTTGTAAACTAGCAACTTGAAGGACAATGTATTCTTTATCACGGTATTGTGGACACCCAATTAATATTTGTTGGATACATGAATTTTAAAAGTCTTCAGAACATCTGGTATTCTTGGGAGTTGCCTTCTTTCTGTGCTGGTCTCACTGACACCTCTGAAGTTGCCACTCCTTATAGCTTCTAATATTTTCTGCCAACTTCTGGTCAAGTTAACATAGACTGCCCCCACCCTGTTCTCAGGAATCTAAGGGTTAAAATGAGAGGGAATTCTTATATTCAGAGGTGTGCTTCTGAAAATCTCCCTACTTGTCTGAGACTCTAAAACCCATCTCAGGTGGATGTGTAGAATGGAAGGCTTGTTCCTTAATTAGGGAGACTTTCATGGGTTATGTGTTGTGTCTTATACTTTATTGTTGATGAAGAGGAGACTGTCCCAAGTTTAAATTTTGTGCATTGTAGAATGAGTACAATATAATAGCTTTCTTTTTTCTGCCAAGTCACATGACAGAATTTGAAGGTTTGTTCCTTAGCATTTCTGCCTTACGTAAAAACAGCACTCCTTTCCCCAGAAGATGCAGGCACATTTTTCTTTGTCTTTGCAGGGTACTAGTGTAGTTTGCGTAGTTTTCTGTTTCTTCCTGATCAGAAGCTGGCATCTAAATGCCTTCTCTGGTCTCCTTATTGCTGAAGCAATGTTTTCTTCCACTAGGATGTTGCAACTTTGATTTCTCTTGCCTCACTAGAGCTTGTGATTTGGTGGAACTGTATCAGCAATGACATCACCACCACATTCCTTTTGGTGGTTGATATCTTAGGTTATCAATGGAAGCATTGTGAAAAACCATAGGGTCAAGACCCATTTAGTTCAGAGAGTTTGTATAGTACATGGGTTGAGAATTGTCAAAGACCATGCTTCACTGGATGTAAAGAGAACCTCAAATATTATGTTCTTAATTTCAGTACTGCTATTAAACACTCCACTTTATTTCTCCTTGGGGGTTGGGGTTGAGAAGGAATTGATATAAAAACAAAGATAAACGATGGAATACATTCTCTTTAATGATGTGTTACATCAGATAAAATTATCTGAGAACTAATTGTGCTCAATCTTGGCAGGCCACTGAGTTTCAAATATACCTATTGAAATGAACAGGAATGAAACAGCCCTGAAAGTCTTGGGAGCTGCTTTTGATGCAGTGGAATGTATTTGTTTCTTGTGCAGCTCTGCAAGGGTAAGATAAATATAAAACTTTCAGACAGGGCTATCTTCAGAAACTGACCAAGGCTCATAATTCTATAAAACCTCAGAGGCATCTTTTATTCTCAACCTTGACAAATCAGTTGCTTTATATCTTTATAAAATCTTTGTTCAGAGGTTTCACCCCTGGTTTTATAAAATACTAGATGACAACGTGTCTAATTATGGGTGGATAAGAAGCTACCTAAATGTTTACATATGGAGGCTGACACAAGACCCACCTGCTCCGAAATACCTCCTTCATCACCCGCTGAAGAGGACCTGTAATTTGCAGCCTTTGAGACATTTCTTTGGCTTAACATAGAGTCTCCAAAAGTTTCCCACAAGAAGTTCCCACTAAAGCATCTTGGTAGAAAGGAGAAGGCATCAGGACTAGTCCTTCCACTACAAACTTACTAATAATGAGCACATATCAATCCATTGGTTTTGGTTTTGAATTTGGTTTGGCTTGGTTTTAATTTTGCGTGTAATTTATTGGAATCACAAGCGTCATCTTGGAAACCAGGGAAGAATACATGTAACAGAACAGGTAAGATTCAGTTCTTCCACTGCTTGGAAACTTGATCCACTTCTCCTCAGGGTAGCACTAACACCAAAAACACAATCTTGAAGCAGGAAGAAGTGTGGCACTCACAGACTGGAACCCCAGATGTGGCCAGATCAGGAAGCAGGTGAGCACACAGGTCCTGGGAAGGCAATCTAGAAAGCAACTGAACTCAACACTCTAACAATCTGGGGAAAAGAATCCGAAGAGAAACAGCACAATCCCTAGATTGGCTTGTGAGACCTCAGACAAGATGCTGACTTTGGCTTCTTTGTATTGTTGCCGAAACGGCTTCCATGTCCCACCAACTTTAAGGTGAAATCTTATGAGGGCCTTAGGATGCTGGATGTTGAGTAATTATGCAAATGATGAACCTTATCATTTTTCTGAGGAGGCTTTTTGTTGGCTCCATTACCCAAGGCATTTGGAAAGTAAATGTTTTAATTTAGAATTTAGGCTCTGATCAACATCTACCAAAATTATAGCTATCCTTAGGACAACTGTCTTTCCCTCTCTCTCTCCTTTTACTCAAATGTATTGATCAAACTTGCCATCCAGACACAGAGGTGTGCTGTATACCATGATCCTGAATTTAAATGTTGAGTTCAATTTATAAGTCTATAAAGTGGATTGCTAGAACTCTCTGAAGCCTTAATATATCTTTGGGATGGATTTACAGTTTTGTATAGGCTTCTGAGGCAGGAAAATGTGTGGAGGCAAAAATGCAGTTTTGCTCTCCAAAGCCCGTTATCTTGCTTTTTGCTTCCTTGCTAGACACAGTGCTCATCTGTTGACCACAGCCTGGCTCATGTTTCATTGAAAAGGGTTGCTTTTTCCTGAGAAAGAGGGACAATCCTTTTTTCCTGGGTACAAGTTATAAATCTCGTTTTCTCTTGTTACATTTTGCAATTTCATTTGAATCTTTATACAAAGGGATTTTATAGTAGTCTCACTTAAATACAAATAAGGAAAAAAGGAATCACCTCTAACTTTATGACTCCTACAAGATAAGAAGTATCTACTTAACTCACAATTTTGCTTCTTTCAAATAAACATAGTCACAACTGTATCCAAGCTCTATGTAGAAAAGCCACTAAATAAATTCAATAAAGCTTCAAATTCCTTACCATGTCCATTTTATCTAGGGTTTGTAAAGGAGCTTTAAATATTTCTGATGGTCTGTTTGTTCTGTACTTTCAAATCAACCTCCACCCCATCCCCCAAAATCCACAAAACTATAGTTAACTTATTCTGGGGAAAAAGCCAGAAACTCAAATAAGACCTTTGTGGTTAAGAAAATATATGTCAAATTTGATACTTTCAAAGGGGGAAATTACAATTAATAAACAGAAATTTCTGAGGTCTAATAATCATATGTGTCATTTAAAAGAGCAATCAATTTTAGTAACCCCCTAAATTCCTAACTCTTCTTTTTTGTGTATGCCTGAACATATTTGTCTATTGTAACTAGGTATGGGGAAGGAAATAGAAGCAAAAGATCAGGACCTCACCTAACTTCCTAAATACTGACTCTAGTGTTTTTCTTTAAGCCTATACATAAAAAGCGTTGTTTTTAAACGTGATGATTCAAAAATAAAAGGCACTGCGAGTTCCTTCTCTAGCCTGGGGTGTTTGAATGCATGTGTCTATAAAAGAAAAAATTCACCACAGAGCACATGTGAAGATGTATTTACCCGTGGGCATGTCAGCTATGAAATTGCTGTCACCTATGACTGCTGGCAGATTAGGGGTCATGCCTTGGACTTGCTACATTGTTGCACACTGTCATTTTGCCGTCACCCCTACATTACAGAATGAAGACTTTTCTTGAGAGAATGTGGCCAAACAACCCATCAGTCATGACTTTCAGAGGTAGAAAGTGAAGCGTGAAGCATTTTGGCATGATGAGACAGGTCAAATGACTTCTACAGAGTAATGATGACAACAATTCAGATTACACTCCTCAGCCTTTAGGCTCCATCCTTTCACTATTCTTTCTGGAGTCACGTTTTCACTCTATAACTCTTCACTCACAATATTTTACATTTCTGGAGCGATGCATGAAATGAAAAATTCAGGGCTCCCTACATTCCCAGAGCTGATAATATGGCTCTGAAGAAAAGGTAATTTATAATTTGACCCTGAGAACAGCATGGAGGTTGGTCAAAGAGGGTTAATTTAATATGATCTACCAGTCATAGCATATCCAATCCCTTCTTAAATGATTTTCATTTCCAGTCTGTAAAACCCTGCAGGGAAATTTGTTGCATAAGTTTACAATGTTATGCCTCTTCTAGTTATATTAAGCCTATCCCCTTCAGGCACCAAGGAAGACTCATTGATTCTCAAATTCCATGATAGGATGAACAAATGATTCCCATCTGTTCTCATCCCTCATTATTTCAGAGACTTCGATAATCTCACCTTTAAGTTCATATTTTTGTTCTCAACGGTCCCCCTGAAAGCCCCCTACTGCACAGAGAGCTGAGTTAACCCTTCTGGCTCCTCTGGCTCTGCGTCAAACCCAGGGCACCATGCCAATAACAGTTTAGTTGACCAAGTCTGTTCGCTGTATGCAAAACACAAAATTTTCCAAAAAATTTTATAGGTATTGCTACTTAGAAGGGGGTGCTAACAGTGGATTGGGAGGAAAATGGAAGGTACAACATGAGAAAGAAAGAGACGGGACTTGGAGAGCTGCATGGAAGAATAGTAAGAACACAGATCCAGAGAGTGGTGAGCAGGAGCAGGGGTCTGATAGAGCAAGAAAGGTGCGGGAAGTCAGGAACCAGGAAAGGGCACCATGTTGTGTTCTTAAGGGCTGCAAGTAAAAGAGAAAAAACACAGACAAATATTTCCAGTCATTTTTCTCTCAAGGGCTGAGTATGTTTCACAAAGTGTTAATTGCTGCCCCATCTCATCTGAGTTCAGACATACTTGTCTCCAAAATGTGTCGTGGAACTTCCTGGATGAGGAGAACTACAGCCCTCATCAGGACAGCCTCTTGCTCTGAGCTTCACTAGTTTTAATAAGGACAGGTGAGGATGTGTGTGTGTATCCACATTTGTAACTATTTGAGGGCCATACAATGGAATGGGGACCATCAAATTCTCCCACCAAATAGCTTTCAATGATAGACTGGGTACACTGGGTTTGGATTACAATAGCTAATATTTACTGAGCCCTATGAGCCAGGTACTATGCTTCACTCATCACAGAGATGATCTCATTTAAGCCTCAGACTCTAAGTAAGCTGTACAGTTTTACAGACCTCCATTCTACAGATCAGGAAACTGAAGCTTAGAGAAGTTAAATAACATCTCTCAGCTAGTAAGCACTGGAGCCAGATTTTTGTATCTTAAAATGCAAACTTGATAAACAGGATGTATTTGATTTCTGTCTAAGCTCTAGCATAGCATCAAGAATGAAGGCACAATCAACAAATGTCTGACAATTTTGTAATCAAATTCGCCATCTGTTCATTATTGCAAAGGGGTTTAGAGTCTTTTTGATTATGCCATGACCATGCCTCTACTGACACATACATTAACATCTTAATGAAACCAGTGGATTTCCTGACCCTTCTCAAGCAGAGTGTGCACTATCTTTTAGAAGTCATTGCGGAATGAAAAAGCAGAGTGTCATGTGTAACAATGGCCTCTGTATAAAAGGGCCAATTGAGATCCATACTTACAGGCCTAGTTCATTGAATCCCTCCTTTTTACAACATCCCTAATGTCATCATCTAGGGACAATTGAAAACTCCATTCTTCATTGTAGGACTGTCCCTTTGCTCACTCTGCTTCACGATGCCCGGCTGGGCATAGTGCTCCCATTGAATTCAAGAGAAGCTGAACGCTTGAACCATTCTAAATGGTGCAGAGTGAAATTATGAGCTGGCCATGATTCAATAAGCAGGAAGAGTTTGAATCTTAATCGGAAAAGTTTGCCATATTCTCTCACACTCAAACCTGTGCATAGCACTTGTTCACTGAAAAAAATCCTGTGGATGTTTAAAATCCATGATAGTAATAGTGTGTTCAGTCTTTGCAAAAGAAAAAAGAGACAAAGTTTTAAATGCCAAGTGTTTTGCCCTTAACAAACAACCTACATTAAAGTGCCACTACTGAGGGCATTACGCTAAGTGAAAGAAGCCAGACACTGCATGGTATCACTACTATGTGAAAAAAGTCAAAGTCGCAGAAACAGAGAGTAGAAAAGTGGTTGCCAGGAACTGGGGGGTGGGGGAAACAGGGAGAGGTTGGTAAAAGGATACAAACTTTCAGCTATAACATGAAAAAGTTCTGAGGATCTAATGTATAATATAGTGATTATAATTGGTAACACTGTATTGTATAATTGAAATTTCCTAGGAGGGTAGAATTTAAATGTTCTCACACATACAAAAATGATAAATATGTGAGATGATGAATGTGTTAATTTAACTTGATGGTAGGAATCCTTTACAGTGTGTATCAAATCACCATGATGTACAATTTAAATATCCTACAATTTTATTTGTCAGTTATAGTTCAATAAAGCTGGGAAAAATAATAAAGTGCCCCTATGTTAATGTTGAACTTTTTGGATTGGAACTTTATCATAGTATCTCTGTTGCTAGATGAAAATTTTCAAAATAACACATATGAGAAACAATGCCCCTTAGTGAAATCTCAGCCTAAAGTAGTTAGTAACTTGCATTTCAACTTTTTTGTATGTCTGCTGAAACCAGTCACTAGATTTCTCAACTTCTTAGTTTTAATTTTGCTTGTGTTTATCAAGCGCTTTCTATATGGAATTGTGCTAAATGTTTTTGGTTGATCACCTCTCTTTAGTCTCCACACCAGAGCCACGAGCTAAGAAGCACCTCCTCCCATATTTTGTAGATGAAGGACCCAAAGCTTACATATCATAGTAGTTAGCATGGGGTGGGGCCAGATTTGAACCACCAGTCTGAGCCCAGAGCCCACATTCTCACCCACTATGGGAGGTGACCTTCCTGTGTAGCCGCCTCGTTAGATCTTTCAAGCCAATAGAGCACTGGCATCCAGCTAAGAACTGGGGAACCCTGTATCATGCACCCAAGAGATGGGCCATGTATGCTAGAGGATTTGGGAGATAAAATACTAAGAGGTATGTCACTGTGTCCTCACCTTTCCTAGGATATCTCATTACAAAATCATAATCAAGTTATTAAAATTGTTATAAATTGAACCCAAAGGGCTGCCTACTCCCAGCTCTCTCTTTCTCTAGAATTGCTGACACAAAGAACAGTTGGGGTGAATTTTTCCTTGGATCTGAACAAGAGTACGATTTAATGGTAAGAACACTGCCTTGAGCAACAGGGAATGAGGGTATTAATTCCCACAAAGTAGATTTGTCAGGACACTTCTCCTCTCTGGACCCAATTCTGTTCATGTATAGTAGCAAGGGACTCATTAATTCATTCAACACAGTTCTATCGAGTGTTTATTATGAACCAAGCCCTATGCTAGATGTTGGGATATCAAGACTGTAAGAGATAGTCATTTCCATGTAGAAGCTTATAGGGTAGTCAGGGGAAAAAAGTAAGTAATTATAATTCTGTAATTCTGGGTGGTGAGTACAATGATGGAAGGATACAGAATGTTCTCTGCCAACACCTAGAAAAGGGACCTAGCCTAGGCAGGGATGGGAGTGTTCAGGTAAAGCTTCCTGGAGGAGATGAGTGAGAACAAATATGAGTCCTGGAAGGATGAGAACAGTGATCCAGATGAAGAAGAGGTGGGAAGGAGTGGGCAGGAAGGAAGAGGAGAGGCACTTGAGGAGGCAGGAACAAAGAACAAAGCCAAAGGTGAGAAGGAGATGGTGGTGTACCTTCAGAACCACAAGGAGCTCAGAATGGCTGGAGCCTCATGGGTGTGCGAGTTTGTGCACCCACGTGTGCACATGGCAGGCAGGTTGGGGGGGGAGCATGATCAGGGGAAGTGGGGAGAGATGGAGCTGCAGAGCTAATCAAGGACCAGTGGTTGAGGAACCTTGAATACCATGAATGTTCTGGCCCAATAATAATGGGGAACTGGGAAAGAGTTTTAAGAAAGAGGGTGGCATAAGTAGGTTAGCATTTTAATTAATTAATTAATTAATTAATTATTTTGGTGAGGAAGATTGGCCCTTAGCTAACATCTGTTGCCAATCTTCCTCTTTTTGGTTGAGGAAGATTGTCCTTGAGCTAACATCTGTGCCAATCTTCCTCTATTTTGTATACGGGATGCCCCCACAGCATGGCTTGATAAGTGGTGTGTAGGTCCACATCCACAATCTGAACCTGCGAACCCTAGGCCACAGAAGCAGAGTGCACAACCTTAACCACTATGCCACTGCGCCCAGCCCCTAGATGGGCATTATTAAAGGGCATTCTGGAGACAGTGTGGAGAACAATTTGTGGGAAGCAAACCTGAAGGCAAGCAGGTTGGATAGGAGGCTATCGTGCTGATCAAAGCCAGTGGTTCTCGAACTGAAGTGGGTGATAGAATCACTTGAAGGGTTTGTTAAAATACAGACTGTAGGGCCCCAGCCCCACAGTTTCTGAATGGGTAGGTCTTGAGTGTGACCTGAGAATGTACATTTCTAACAGGTTCCCAAGTGATGCTGACGCTGCTCATCCAGGGACCACACTTTGAGAACCTTTGTTGGAGGCATTATTGATTGCTAATTATAAAATTCTGGGACTCTTCCTTATTAAAAAGCAGTTTTTCTTTCATGAATATATATTTTGTGAAACACACTCATTCTATCCCAAAGCATTTTTGGCAAGATGAATATGGGCCTACTGATAAACTGAATTTATTATTGTCGTCCTAGATCACTCTTACTCATTTCCATTTTGTTTCTTCTATTTTCCCAAGCTGGATTTTATTTGATACACCAGAGAAAAATCTCATGGTACATACAGTAATTTGCAACAGGATTAAAAAGCTGAAATGCCACGGCACTTGACTAAATCTTTTGTCTGACTGAAATACAATAGACCAATTGAACCCTGTAATATTTGGGCTCAGATTTTAGAAATGAAACCCTGGAGAGGAAAAAAGTCTTATCTGCTTTACGTGGATTAAAAAACCCACTCCTCTTATTTTGAGGTTGGGGTTAAAAAAAAAGGTTATAACTGTAAACTGCGTACAAAGCTGGCAATCACAAATTCCTTTTCTTATCAAGTATCTAAGAAAGAACATTATATCAAAGAGAAACAATGCCTCTTCAGAAAAAAAGGAACTCTGTTACTTTAGAACAAGGCCTGCATGTCCCTAAGTCTCAGTATAACTGAAACAAAAAAGTTCTGTGTTAAATTTTTTCATCTAAAGGACTGTGAATTTGCAAAACCCTCAGACCACTCCTACTTAATGGTGGACTATATTCATACTGCAGAATCATTTTAGCAACACACGCAGTCTGTTAGTGTTGAGACATATACCCACCTCATAAGAAAGATGTGGCCAAAATAGTCAGCATGTGATGATTTACCCACACCATCTCTTAGCAGTTTCCTTCCAGCGATTCCACATGGATTCTCTCTCCTTCATTAACGTAATAGCTGAGGTGCAGCTGCACCACTTCTTTTATCTCTTGGTATCAGCTTATTACGCTTGTCCAGAGTGGCCCAGTTACAGTCTATTAACTTCACAGTTCCATCGAAAGTGCACGGATGCTTCCATATTACCGAAAAATGTTAATCATCTGAATCTTAATAGAAGGCTAAGTGCAGCCAAATTAACCAATAAAAGGGACTAATGATGCTTATTCTATCAATTCAGGCATTCTCACTTTGCTAAGTAACTCTGTTGGTGAAATCACAATTGGTTTCACTAGAAAGGATTACAGCAACCCAAGCAGTGGGCCATAATTATAATTACAGGTGTGGCACAAGCTGCAGGAGCAGATGAGCTCATAAGGAACAAAGATCTGCTCTGCTGGGTTGTCTATCTTCTCTGAAGAACAAAGAGCAGTAGCAGAAATGAGTTACCGTGTAAACAAATTGAGCAATCACTAACATACAACAAAGTGCGTGTTCCTCAGCCAATACATGCGCACACTCTGTCATGCTGAACCTCTCTCCACCACCTCCAACCTTTTCCTGGTGGAGGTGACTTTTGCCTCTCTGTACTCTCCTGACCTCCAGTTGGTGGGCAGGGGCTGATGGGTAACAGTAATGAAGCTTTGTTCTCCTCATCTTTCACCACCTGCCCTCACCCCAGTGTATTTTGCAACTACCGCAAGAGGACAACACAGCCAGTGACCTTGAATGAGAATGTTAAGCCTTCATTTCTATCTCAGCTGGAAAGAAGACAGTAAACCAAACTTTTCTTTAGGGACGGGATACTAAAGTACAAGGCACTGATTTTATGTGTCTTCAGAAAGTCCTCTTCTGGTCCAATGGTGAATTAGGTTGGATTTTAGGCTAATTGGCACAACATGCCTTACTTCTTGACTTCCAGATTTATGTGAAAGCAATTTACAGGGCTAGCAGCCAAGTCTTCACTGGCAAAGTGATTCAGAAGAGTACTGCAATTATGCAAATGATGAAGAAAAGAGGAAAAAAGAGCTACACAAGATCTGTTTGCCTGATTTGGGAAGGGCAGTTGTGCCCCTTTTCCTGTTTTCTCTTTGGCTGTGCTCTCAAAGACCGGTCTACCTGTACGGGCTGGATACTGAAGGACAATGTTGGAGGCCCAAGGGGTTTAGGGTTTCAGTATGACCTTTCAGAAGATCACGAAGCAGATTAGAAGCTTTTCCAGGAAAGCACGGATTTAACCTGGTATTTAGCAGCTAACATATGGCAAGGTTGGACGGGAAAAACCTATAAAAACGACATTTAAAGTAAGATTCTCTCATTTTTTTCCTAACTATTTTTATTGTTCTATGACAACCAAAGTCTTAAATCAAAACAACTTCCTTCATATCAGAAATCAGGTTTCAGATATGGGTGCTTTTAACCTGGAGGGTGACAGTTGATAAAGGGTGTGGGGGGATGTCATTTGTTAACATAATGAAGAGCTTAAAAAATAATGAGCAGCTCTTTCTTAGGAATCTGTAGGGTGGGGAGAACCCTGAAAATCTGCACAGAAATAGCCTATTATATCAAAGAGACATGATAGTTTATTTCTATGCCTTTCTTGGCTAAAATTGCATGCCCTGCCATATTTCACAGACATTGGTTGGCAACTTGGGACTTTGAGAGCAGAGGAGAAAGTTCAGTGTGTGTACCAAGTGTGGCTGATCCAAAGAGGATGGCAGCAAGCACGGCCTGGCTTTCACATTATACTGAAAAGAATCGTAGCATTAGACCAAACCAGCGGGACCAAGACAAACGAGAGGGCCAAGTCCCTTGAAAGCTATTAAAGATGAGAGTCATGAACAAGCAAGCTCCTTTCAATAGTGACTTGTGTTGTTTCCCCGGCCTAGTAGCCTGGCTTTCTGGTGACAGAGTGCTGAAGGCCGCACAGAAAAAGGACTGAGGCTGCTGGCTCGGGCTTGGAACCCCACACAAAGCCAGGCCTGCTGAGCGCGTCACGTGAGGTGGTGGTCCCCAGTGACAGTGCGACACGTGCGTGTCTCCTGGGAATGTCAAGGCACTGGTTACATTTCCCAGCCTCTGCGTGGGAGGAAAGGACAGAGACAGGCCTCAGCACTTTGAAACCTCAAACCTCCTGAGCTGTTTACTTGACTTCAAGTGGCTGTGAAAAGGAGGCACCCTGTGCAAACGCCTGCAGGGGCGCCATCCTGGGCACAGAGAAGAGCTGGCGGTGGCGGGGCCCGAAGGCGGAGTCCTCCCGCAGATGACCGACCAACAAGCCTACTCTGTGGGTCTCATGTGTAATGACATGGCAGGTCCCGTGGAGACAGTGTTTTGATGCAGGGTAGGAAATCAGATAAGGAGTCTGAGGTTCAGACACGGCGGCAAATTATTCATCAAAATATCCTACAAGTCATACCCCGGTGGGATTTCTGCCTAGCAGTCATTAATTGGAAATGAACTAGTATTTAACACGAAGTGTTTCTAAAAGGGTTATAACAATATCGCCCTGTGGACAGTATAAAACAGAAGCAAAATGCACAGAACATAAAGGTTGCCCTTAATTCAACCATTAGCGCTAAAGGCAATAGTGAGGGTGATTGCATATACCATGTTTATTTCAAGTGCTTTGTTGACAGTGACCAATAAAAGGCCAACATGGGTGAGAATCACATTAGTTTTCCAGATGTACTCTCACAAGTATGGATTTGGAACAGCCATTTGAGAGATTAAAGCTCAGTGTTTTCCTCAATCTGTAGATTAGCAAAAACCTACAGTTCAGCATCAGGGTTAAGAGAGAAAGGAGTTAATTTACATGGCTATTCAAGTGCCTCCCACTTCCAAGATGCCTTGAGGCCAAGGATTAATCTGTACCTTTCATAAGGACTTATTTCTTGTCATTTTAAATCTTATTTTTCCTTTTGCATCTTTGTACTTCCTTTTCACTGGCCTGAATTCCCTAGCACTTCACATCTAAAGTGAGAATAAAATCACTGTTTTGCAGTACTTCTAATACATTGGCCGTCTCTTACCTACAACTAACCAGCACTTACTATGTGCTTATTAAACTCAGCACCACAAACATAACATGAAATCGCCTCCCTTACTGCCTTTAGTTACTACTAATGGTTAATGTGCCAAGTGTTTAATACTCTATTTCACACAACTCTGAGGTTTGGTGCTATTATTATTATCCCACTTTAGAGATGAGGAAACTGAGGCAAGAAGTGTTAAGGCCATAAAGTTAATAAGGGGTAGGAGGGAGTTAAGATTTGAATCCAGCCAGATCTATGTATTTGAGTATTATGACTTAAGAAAATGTTTTCCCTTCCAAAGGGTTTCATAGGGTGATAACTCTGTTAGCTTTCTTCTCAAACTCAACTCCTTTTCCCTTCTATCCCTTTCCCATAAGTAAAAAAAGCTTGGATTTACCAGGAAATGATATTTTAAACCAGAGTTAATTTGACTCTTCTAATCATAGCTAATAGTGCCATCAGACTTTGTGTATTCGAATACCTTTGCTGCACCTTTTGGTGTGACATAAAAGAATGCCAAAATTATACTATTTATACACTCATGTTGTCCAAGACACCGGATATGCTACCTAAGGGAGCAATCTGCAGGTGACATTAAACTTCCAGAGGAGGCAGCTACACCACACTTGGGGAATGAATCATAACTTAATGGGAAGAGCAGGAATGGACGTGCTTTTATGTTGCCTTCATTATTCAGTTCTTCACTTCTGAGGTTTTCAAGGAAGCCAGGCCCACCCAGAAGGAGGAAGTCGTAAGTCCTCTTAGAAATGGGCCATAAGCTTTATGTCCCTAAAAGATCGATCTTGACACCTTTTCAACTGGTTATCTAATTGATCTCTAAACTGTTTAGTAGAGAGAGAAGATATAAATATCTCTATCTAGAGGATGAGATAATTAAGGACTAATAGAATTAAATACCTTGTCTTAAGTTCTATGAGGAGGCAAAAAGCAGAATGTCATTACCCGTACTCTAAAGCTTCCCCTCTATCAATGTTTCTAGACAGCAGCATAAAAATATCTTCCTCTGTTTTTGAAACCACTAGGTTTTCTTACCCTCTGGAGACACTGACATTTCTGTGCTCAAAATCAAAGTTTACTAGTTTTAATTGGAAAGTTACAAGATTGTTGCAGGCATTCTATTTCTCCAAGGCATCAACAGTCTTTCTTATATTAAAAATTGCTTCATACAGGGGCTGGCCCAGTGGCGCAGTGGTTAAGTTCGCACGTTCCATTTCAGCGGCCTGGGATTCGCTGGTTTGGATCCCTGTTGTGGACCTATGCACTACTTGTTAAGCCATGCTGTGGCAGGCATCCCACATATAAAGTAGAGGAAGATGGGCACGGATGTTAACTCAGGGCCAGTCTTCCTCAGCAAAAAGGAGGAGGATTGGCGGCAGATGTTGGCTCAGGGCTGATCTTCCTCAAAAACAAAAAAAATTGCTTCATACAGATATTAAATAATTGGAATGTGGAGGGGAGTCATTGAAGGTCTTGGTTTTTATTCTTGCAGCTCCTTCCATGTTTCAATATGGAAGAATATAGCAGTATTTCTCAAATAATAAAGAAATTCCTTAAAAATAAAACCTTCACTGTTGTGTTTGTGCTGGTCTTTAATAACAGGCAAGGTGTTTGATGCAAGAGGCCTTTAGGCACATCCCTAACAAGGCCTTCAGGCCTTCACTGCTGCCAAATCCCATAGGATCTGTCATGTTTTATTGGCTTCTCATTGGTTAGTCATTGTATGGTTTGGCACCATAGTGAAATATCACATTTTTAGAAACAACAGTGTGAACAAAGACCAGATTTTTCTTTCTGTTATGTGTTATTCAGTTTTTCCTGGGTACTTTAAAAAAATAAAACTCCCTACAGAGTCAGCCAATTATGTCTTCTCTCCTACACTAGTTCAGTCTTTTGATCAGAGATATTATATTCATGACTTAGATATGAGGACTTTGGGATGGGAGGAGTGGTGTTATGAAAATCGGGGAGGAATAAGGATGGGTTAGTAGCTCGAAGAAGAGAAGGGACAGAGGTGTTCACTAGAGTGGGAACGGGTAACTGATTAGAATGATTTGGCAAGTCTATAACATGCTGTAGCTAGCTTTGTGTGTATGTGTGTGTCACACGGCCTGTTAATTCTTTAGCGCGTAGGCTGTAAGCATTGGTACAATGGTACAGGCATTTAGCACAATATAGATCCTTAATAAAAGTTACGAATGCCAACTTAGATTTTCTTTTAATATAAAGTTTTGCTTAAAAAAAATAGTCAGTTGAAGATTTATTCTTTCCTCCACCTCAAAGAAAGAACTATCAAGAAAATGTTCCACTCTTCTCTTATTTTCCCAAAGTAAACTTTTAAGAATAATGGGTCCTTTGTTTTCTTGTTCTCTCTGACTTCAGGCAAGAATATTTCTATTTTGAATTTGTAATTTAAAAATGTTTTAATTTAGCACCTACTTTGTACCAAATAATATATAATTGGACTCTGGAAACAGAAAAATGTCCCGTGATTTCCAAAAGCTTACCACCTCAGTACTGGAAAAGATTGTTTTTAATATTCTAGATCGTATTTAAAATTTAAGTTTCAGTGTGATAGATTTTAGATTTAAATATTTTGTTATCTTAGACATATTTTACAGCTTTCTAGGAAAGGAATAAGTGAGGTCTGAGGAATCCAGTGCTCCTGCTTCCTATTTTGTCAATAAACAACTACAGTTTTTGTAATTATCTCTTCTTAGTTATTATTTATTGATTAGTTTTACCTGGGCTAGCAACAAAAATAAATGTGATTTGTGAAACTCAGTGTTTCAATTCCTGTAGTTTTTAATAAAGTAGTTTCAATACTAAACATAAGAAGCTGAAGCTTCTTCCCAGAACCGGGAAACAGCAAACATTAAATCCCCAGGAATGAGCTTTTGAAAGCTTTTACAAGTGTCCAATATTTCATTGAGCTAATCTGGACCCCAGGTACCACTGTCAGCTGTGAAACCAGTGGCACAGAACCCCAAGAGAGATGTAGCTTCCATCTTAATTTAGCCATATTACTAGAGTCTAGGAAGCAACTCGAGTGTTTCTTATCAGGTTCACCTGGAGTGTCTCCTCAGTTGCCCCAAGGGTTTTGAGTAAAGAGAACTTGCTGATTTATACATAAATCATGATTTCCTAGAAATCATGGCTAACTTCAGGGTATCTTAGGGTGCCTGTTCAGAGTGGGCTTTTGGGGGAAAGCATTAGGAAGGAGACTGGGATGCACGGTGAAATTCCCTAATATACCTGGATAAAAGTTCAGACAGGTGAGCAAATACAAACAGGCTCATCGCTGATGCTCATGTGAATGCACTTAGAGTGGGTCTTCACTCAGTCTACGTTCATCATCACCACTCTGGCTGGGATCCTTAATCTTTAGAATTATCTTTTAAAAGCAAAGGAGAGATCTAAGTACTGCCACTTACTTCTAGAAACCACCAGGAAAACATCACATTTCCAGCCTATAATGTTACGTATTCTCTTCAGTTTGCTAATTGTATTTTGATTCTCACTGATTTGATTTTGTCACAGATTGATTTCTGTAACCACAGCTGAGCATTAGTGGGTTTTTGAAACTTGACGGGTATTCTGCCTTTTCCTCAAAAGAATTTAAGGTAGCTTATAAAAATATATCCAGAAAAGGTTTTTCTACTTCAAGGCTGTATCCCAAATGCAAGAAGTCCTTAGGATTTATTCGTAAAAAATTATGCAAAACGTGAAATAACAGATAAGCAGCAACAATAAATTTTACTTTCTATGTAGATTTTGCCCTGGTATTACCACGACAGTAATAATCCAGAGGAGTCTGCCACCTGAAACTGGGCAGAGCTGCTGGGCCCGCCAAAGTCAGTACGACACACCCAGGAGTGTTGTCAGAACCACCCGTGGGTGTTCACAGAGAAGGGATGGCACTAAAAGGTATGCAGCCAAACAGTAATTGTCAGACATCATCTTATGCTGGGAAATAAGATAATTAGGTAGTTGCTTTCATGCCACCACTTACAGATACCATGGCCTCTCTCTGAAAAATAATAACCCATTAAGTGGCCAAGGCCATACTTTATAGCATATGACTTTTTAGGGTTCTGCAATGTTTAGCATTTGAGATTGTAGTTTGGATACTTTTCAAAGGAGCACAGCCAACTTGGCATTATTCAGAGTCTGACCAGCCAACCCGGACCCCTTCAGAAGGTGATTTTCCAGTCTGAATTTTTCAGGGCCTTGTTTTCCCCCTCCTATTTCCTTCTCCATTATGTTGTCTGCATTCATGGCTTATTAGTGGTGCCAACAGAAATGTTGGCTAAAGAAGTCAGGAAAAGCACAATCAGTCCAAATGGAAGGTCACTAGGCATATAGATGAAAGATTTGGTAGGGAAGGAATTATGGTTTTAAATGAATTTTTTAAATGCCTTCAGATTTTATTAATCCATAATATCTTTGTTCTCATTTACCAAAGAAAATGGATCTTTCTATGTTCCTCTCAATCTATGAATATGCTAAAGTGAATCCCATTTTTCTACAACCAGTATGAAAATACCCACTTCCCCCTCGTTTTCCTATGGTACCATCACTGATTTACACTTCTCCAAAGTAGTTTCTCCACTCGCTTCCTTCCCATTGACACCTCAGCCCCCTGCATCTGACGTCCTCTTCCATCACTCTGATGCCTCAACTCTCCCTAGTTGTCTTACTAATCACCAATGTCTTACCACCAATGTCTTACTAATTGCTATATCTAATGGATGCTATCAGTCTTTATTTTGCTGAGCCTCTGCTACGTTTGGTGTGATCATTCTTTACTTCTTGAAGCTCCCTATTCCCATAAGATCCATGAAACTATACCCTTCTAGCTATTCTTGTATTATTCTGACCATCTTTTGCCTGGCACCTCTTCTTCTACCCACACAATAAATGTTGCCACAGCCCTGGGTTATGTCCTCCATGCACTGCTTTTCTCACTCTCTATACTTCATCTGAGTAAAATTCCCCATTCTGACTGAACAAATACCTGCTTGCTAATGACTCCCACATATAAGTCCAGTCTTAACTCTCCTTCAAGTTTCATATTTCCACATCCCGTTTTCTGTTGGTCATTGTCACCTATATAGTCCATTGGCCTCTCAAATGGAATGGACTGGTTTGAACCTGTGCCTTTCCTCTTTCATTGGCTCCTCTTAGACTGTTCTCTTTCTTTAGTGTCTTCACCAAACTTTCAATTACCCAAATTAGAAACCCAGAAGTTCACTTTACATCCCTTACCCTATCAGTTGTCCAGACTGGCTAGATTTGTCTCCAAATACTTCTAGAATGAATCCCTTTTCTCCATTCCTACTATCATAACCTGTAGTTCCAGTCTTTATCATCTCTTGCTTGGATTAATGCAACAGCATTCTAATTGTTCTTTCTCCTTCTAATTGTTTCTCTTTCCTTCTCAAATCTATCCTCCACAATACTGTCTAAAGGATTTAACTAAAATGCAAGTTTGACCCATGTTGCTCTCTTGTTTAAATCTCTTCAACTACTCATCATCTATTCTATCCTATAGGACCCATAGGATAGATTTTAAGATTCTTAATATAAAAGTGAGATCCTCCACAAACTGCATCCCACTGTTATTTCCACCACTGTCTGCCATACTCTATGCTTCCATATCAACTTGTTTATTATTCCTTGTACATGCTATTTCTCACCTCTAAGACTTTATTCATGTAGTCTCTTATTCTTGGAATGGCCTTTCCTCCCTCTGTTACCAGTGGCTAACTCCTACTCATCCTTTAAGGCTCAGATCTTGTGTTATATCTGCCAGGAATCCTTCCCCAATACCTCCCAAGCAAGATTGTACACCCTTCCTTAGTGATCCTATAACACTGTGTCCACAAACATTACTGTGCTTTACCTATTACAAAATTATTAATTTTCAATGTGTCTGCCTCCACCGCTATAGTCTCTAAAGTCAGACTCTTTCATATCAGTGTATTGCATGTGGCTTCCATAGCAGCTTGCACATAGTAGCCACTTAGCAAATGTTTGTTGACTAAAAGAAGGTCATGTTGATTCGATATTAAAGTGTGCCTTACCTGAGAGTCTTGTGTACCAGTAACTCTTGATTTATGATTATGATCTATGATTTCTTCCCAAGTTCTATGTATTTAAGATACCTTAACAATCACAGCTCTTTTAAAGAAACTTTATAATAATAGTTCTTGTAAGTTTTAACTCTTCCTTCTCACATAGTTATTTCAAGGGCTTTAACTTATGCTTTATAGAAAATTGTATGTTCTCCCCCGGCACCCTGGGAACCTCTGAAAAAAAAAAAAAGAAAGAAAGCTCAACACACACCTCTGGTTCATGAACACGCCAAGTTCCTTCTGGGATGATAAGTTGCCAAGCACCAAGTACTGTAACTCATCATCCCCAGTGAATGAGAGGAAAAGGTGGTGTGGAAAGAACATCCTGTTTTGCAGAACTTCAGTGACTAGAGGGTTGTCATCTCATGTTATTTTTTTTTTCTTATTAGTGCATCTGTTTAATCTTATGCTGCCCCCAAAACTACATGGTTGACTTAGGTCACTAGAATCCAGTTTATGCAAAGAAGCTGGAGCATAAGGAAAGCAGGGCAGTTTAAAAGAAACCCTTGTTTTGTGGCCTTAAGTGGTAGTAGTAGCACACAAAACAGTCCTGGTTCTCACAAGCACCATCTTCCGGTTCCGGGAGATCTTTGAAGCTGTGATGCCAATCCTGATGACTTTTTCAGCCCTCCTATCTGAATCACTGTATTACCAGAGGCAATTTATTTCTATTTTAGAAGGACACGTAGTCTGAAAACATCAACCAGTATAACCAAGTAAGTTCCCATTAATAATGATACTGACATTCTACAAAAAGAGAGTTCTACTAGCAACTTGAATGCCTACTATGTATCAAGAACGTAGTAATTGCTTTACAAATGTTCTCTTACCTAACCTGCACAATAACATTCTGAAATAAGATCCATTATCCCATTTTTAATATGCAAAAACCAAGGTTCAGAAAGCCTGAGTAACTTGCTTGAGATTATACAGTTGGAAAGTACCCGAAGTTAGATGAAACATAAATCTGTTTTGGTCTCAGTTTAAGTACTCTAAAACTCTTTGTTCTTTTTGCTAAAAAGTAGCTTGTTTAATTTGACTCTTATAGCCATTTTGGACATTTTTAGCTTTAATAAACTATAAATTGAAAGTGTAGGATGTGTCATTTCAAATTCTTGAGTGAAGGGTACATCTATTTCTATCAGAGTCTCAGATGCAAGAACTGGATAAATGTCAGCAATAATTAAATGTTAATATTTGTTTTTATTTTAAGATATAAGCAACAGCAGGAAGCATTTTTATTCACAAGGAAGGATGAGAAATATCTCTTGCTTTCATGGGTGATATAACCTGTTTGGGAAAGGCAGTCCCCATGTTTGTGACGACAGCTTAGCAAGTTGATAGCACTTATCTTTATGGTGCTTCAGTTGAACTTGATTTTGATCTATGAAATGAAAGGATTGGAGAAGTACTAACTTCACATTGCTTGCCTACTCATGAAATATTATTTTATCAAACACATGAGGAAAATTACTCAAAGAAAAGATGACCTTGATCTTTAAGATCATTTGAAAATTCTCATTTCAAAGAGTGCAGGATCCTTACTTCTTCAGAAACTCACTGACAGGAAGCAAGTCTTGAATTAGGAGACAAATATTGTTAACTAGGAACTCTAACCCAAAGGTTCCAAGTCCTTGAATCACCCTAATAAAAGGAGACATGCACTCTTAATATGAAGTTGAATTTTTTCTTTTCTAATAAGAGTGGAGATGATTTTACCTTGTTTAAGAAAATGTTTTGGATTTTAGTCATTTTATTTTAACAAAAACATCTGGCTAAATCCTTTCTTTGCTATTTTCTCAAGTTCATCTTGGGTATATAAGATTTTCTTCAAAACTATTAGACTAAAATGTTTTTAATTGTGCTTTCCTGCATCTTATAATCTTTAAATAATTCAGTTAGAGAAGATGAGACATGAGCTTATGTATTTTCCCTTTTGAAAATAAGACAGATGTTCTTTATTATGGGGACATACCATAGAGTCAGCTTTCCAGAATTATGTCAAGATTATATTTCAGATTGCAAAGAAAATATCATATTGGCATAATATGTAGATCCAATCAAGTAAGCAGTTAAAATTTTACGGGATATAACTAATAACAAGTTGTCTAGTTCAAGAACAACTTTTGAGTTCATTTAAACCTCACTGTGCTATGTAAAAAGACAAAGGAGGCACTGAGAACTTCGCTGGGTTTCAAACCCATAAAGCTGGCTCTCAACAGCATGAGTCACTCAGAGATAAAGGCATCCAGTGATTTACTTGAATCATTCATTGCTAGCCTGGAAAAGATTTGGGAAATTAGCAGTGTCCTCACTTTTTTGATGGCATGGCAAAAGAAAGGCTAATTCATGAAAAGGAGAAACCCCTTTCATTTGACATTGGACTTCCTCCTAGCTCAAACACAAATGGCATTACTAATAACAAAGCAAGATGCTAGGAGGCTAGATGGAGATTATGTGCCTTTAAGAATAGGCTACCATCTTTTAAGCATAATAACTAAAGGGTGACCTGGGTAATTTTGAGTCTACAAATGGTCTCATTTGACAGATTATCCCTTCTTGTTTTAAAAAAAAAGAAAAGAACATCAATAAGAGTTCATTAATTTCCCAGGCAGCTGTGCTTTGTAATGAACCTGACAGTTTCCATTTTTATGCCATGAATGATTTCTTGGCCTAGTTAGAATGTACGATTTAGGTACATGCAGATTCTTTGGGGGCTTCACGATGATGGAGTATGCTTACAATGAGAAAGTACATTATCCACCACCTTTTCTTTTCGAAGATGTTGATAGTCTGGCTATAGCCTGGCATAATTGAGACACTGGGCTGTGCTAAATTAACCACAAACTCATCATGATGACAATAGATGGTATGTGTGTCTCCTCCCTAATGCTGGCACTGCTTCTTCTGGATTCAGGAAAGGGGTCAAGGCTCATAAGAATGGCAATCCATGGTCCAGCCAGGCCCATTCAGGGTCCTTTTGCCAGTGGGGGAGTGACACAGAGCGCATGCTGGGACCTCCTCAGAGATGGAATGAAGGAAACAGGAAATGGTTTCTTAATGCGAAGAAATTGTTAAGCCCAGACTTCAGGAAAGACCCGGGTCATTTTCTCTGACCTGAATGCATGTATTTGTCAAGTTATATTTGTAATAGCAGCAGCCATGCCTTTTGGCTTCTTTGTCTGGTTCTTCACTCAGAAAGCATCAACCTGGCATTGATAGATGCTCTTGCCCTCCATGGTTGCTTTACGGCTGAAACTTGAAATGTGTTTCACTGTGTCCTTAAAAGCAGCTCTTCCTTTCTGTCTTCTGGTTGCCAACCTTCATAACCAGGGCAGCAGTTTTTATGTCTTCTCCTCCATGTCGCTGCTCAAGGAGTTGCTTTGCAGGGAGAGTGACTCCAATTCTGGCATTGATTTCCCTCCCACCTCAAGTGTCTGTCTCTCTAATTGGCATAGTCTCCTGATACTTGGATTGGAGGTAAACTCATTTTACAACCTGGTTTCTGCTAGTGTGCTCCTATCATTCCTGGCTTAATAATAAAACTTTTTTGTTATTGCTCTCAGCATAATTTGTAAATTACTTCCCAGAGCCACCCTTACTAAATGTCTGTGACCTTATTGTCAAGAAAGGCTTGACAAGCAGAAGCTGCTGCCTGGGGGCTGGAATGTACCACTTCCTGTTCTTTCTCTCCAAGCTGAAGCATTCTATCCAAACAAAAACTGAACTCAGTGCACATGTGACCCAGAGTTGGCCTAAAACGAAACTCTCCGAAGATGAAAAACTTTACACATTAACTCCTGGTTTCACTCCATCTACTTACAGTGCCTAAGACCACAAAGAGGGCCTTTTAAAAAGAACCAAAATAAACAGATGGATGGCTCAAGCTGTGGACTAAGGGAAACAAGCAACCAGCAGCCACAGATAGCATCAGATTAATTGCTGCTGAGTTCTGACAAAATGTAAAAAGCTAAGACAATAGCATAGTACTGTTTAAGTCAATGACCCCACAGTCCTTCTAGGACACTACTCAATCCTCGCAGGGTATTTTAGTGTAAAGGAAATCAGTACTCGGATCCCAACCAAGGGTGTTTATGCCAGAAGAAACAGAAGAATCCCATGTCTTCACTACAAAAATACTGGGACAACAGAATGGTCTCTCTGTTATAAAAACCTGGGACTCATCTTGATGTTTTCCTTGTAGCCATGCTTCCAGTTTTTCTATCAGTAATTTACTGAAGATATAGCCCTACCAAAAGGAGCACATAGCTAGATATTAAACTGAAGCCTTCCATTTTTTTTCTGTTCTCTTTTCTCTCCTTTAGGAAATGAATTAACAATAAGTCATAACATGAATAGAGATAGGAAATCACCAGTAATTGATAGGAAATCAATTACTGAGGTGGCTTCCCTTAAAAGGGCAGATGCAAAGGGAGAAAGTTCACTTTTCAAAGGGGAGTTGTCACCCAGGAGAGGGAAGACATTGTGAAAAGGGAAGGAGTTGGAAGGATGGTGATTCTGACTCTATGAGGTGGTAGTAAGTATTTAGCAGATGGCTGTAGGTGAGAACAGAGAAGGCTGAGACCACCAGAGCTATAAATGCTTTGGACTCTGGGTGGGCAGGTCATGAAAACTCATGGCACTTGTGGAGGCGCTACCTTTCCCCCAAGAACCTCCCTAGCAGCCCTCTTCCATCTCTAGTGCTGGCCATTGGTACAGTGGACCTAGCCTCTGCCCTGGCCTGGGCCAAACTTCAGGATATTGATTTTGTGGCATAGGCAGCATTTTCCCTTTCATAAGCCCATATCACCCCTGGTGAGATCCCTAGCACTCAGCATTCATAAGACATCTCATGGCTAGTGAGTGGCAAAGTAGTGCCCAACAGAACAGGTACAGTAACAACTTTAATTTGCCCTGCTTAACACCTGCGAGGTGACCAGGACCTGAAGGAGTTGTAACGTACATGCCTGGACTGCTCAGCTGGAGGAATCCACAGGGGGCGGGAAAGTACTTACTATTCCCCATCCTGAACATTTGCTCTCATTGAGTAGAATGTCATCGTGGCCCCAGTGGTCGCCACAGAAGCCGGAGTTTGCTCTCAGCTTGTGTCATTCACAACTCTCCAAGGCCAGTTTCTTAAGCCATCAGCATCATTCCCCATTGTCAAGCTTTGAGAGAGACCACGCCAAGCAATATTCCCCTTCCCCTGACGCCACCGTTTCTACAAGCCTTAGGGAACCCCTGGATATACAATCAGGAAGGAATGGGAGCCTTGGATGAGGGATAGAAAGGACTTTTCTTGCAGTGGAAGACACACTGAGTTGTATGTTGGGTGATTAACTGAGGGGGCCTCAGGATATGGAACTTTAAATGCTAAAATCAAGAAAGTCCTGAGTGATCCAGGATGAGTTGGTCACCCTGTTGCACACCAAACCATATAGGGAATCACCTCACTTTCCATATATGCAATAAAACTTTTATTTGGAACTTGATTCAAATAGAAGCTGACAAATGCATGTTTGACAAATTATTACAACAGGCATATAAGCAGAACACAACCAATTTACGAGGAGTAAAATGAAGTTTTCCACAAGCATCTACATATTGATACTGATCTGTCAATTCAACGTTGCCTTTAAATTGTACTTTAAAGTAAGATTCAAGGCCTTTAACTGGATAGTGCTACTAGAATAATGGTAATGATTATAACTAGGAGTTCTACAGTGCTATGTAACTTGAAAAAAATTTAAATCTATTTTCTTATTTGATCTTTACACCAATCTTGAGAATGCTACTTTCATTCACATTTTGTTGATTCAGAAAGTGAGGCTTAGAAGTTATGTTCAATAACTGGCAAAAGGCCACCCAGCTCATAAACAACAGAGTAGGGTCTCAAGTGCAAGTCTTCTTGACTTCAAAAGCTATGCTTTTAAATTCTTAAGCAACATACCAGGAAAAGGGAAGAGCACATGTAGAGGCCCTGAGGTAAGTTGAGAGCTTGACATCGTCAAGAACATGGTGAGAGATGAAGCTACAGAGTTTTGTGGGGTCCAGAAGGCAGTGTGCCATGAGGGTCTTGTTAAAACGTCTGGGCTCTAAAATGAGGAAATAGAACGATATTGAAGCAGTTGAGTAAAATGATCAAACCTGCACTTAGAAAAGTTCATGCTGTTGCTTTGTGAAAGATTTTTCTGGGGAGGTCAGTTAGGAATCAGTTGAGATTGCTCAAGCAGGCAAAGATGGTGGCTTGGACTAGGGTTATGGCAGTGAAGGTAGAGAGAAGTGGATGGATTGGAAAGAGATTTAGAAGGTAGAGTCAGTGGACTTGATTGGATGTGAGGAGTGAGGGGGAAGAAGATGTCAAGGATCCCCTCAGATAGGCAAGGTTCATGGGACAACCAGCAGGGCAGCTGTCAGAATGCTGATCTTTCTAAGGCATTAGACCCACAACTCCACTGGGTCACTCAGTGAACTATAAATAAAGCCCACTGTATACAGCGCCCATGAGTAGAAACTGAAAAGTAAAAATGACCTCTTTACTAGTGCAGGCCTTTCTCTGAAAATGCTTTCAGGGCAGTCAGCTGCAAATTAGACCATAGAACCAGGAAAAATCTTGAAGTCTACTAGGCCTGATGCTATTTACCTGGAACACATTGTTGTCTTTTTCCAAATTATCAGAATTTAAAAATCCTTTCATATACCAAAAAATAAATTATTAAGTTTGGAGCAAAGAAAAAAATAAAAACAGCTGAGAGAACCAAACCTGCAGAAGAATGAAAAGGGTTCTGTCATTTTCCCCCAGGACATTTTCTTGCTTTGTCCAGTGGAAGTGAATTAATAAATGAATACATTTCTAGTCATTTTTTTTTTAGTTATGAAATTTGTTCCTCTCCACTCCGCCTGTAGTAAGCTGAATAGTGTCCCCAAAATTCATGTCTACCCGTAACTTCAGATTGTGACCTTATTTGGACACAGAGTTTTTGCAGATGTAATTAGTTAAGGATCTCGAGATGAAATCATCCTGGATTTAGAGTGGGTCCTAACTCAATGACTTATCATAACGTCCTCATAAGAAGAATCAAGGATACTGAGACAAAAGGGAAAACCATGTCAAGACAGAGGCAGGTATTAGTTATGCAGCCACAAGCCAAGGAATGCCTGGGGCCACCAGAAGCTGGAAAAGGCAAGGAAAGTTTCCTCCCTAGAGACTTCAAAGGGATCATGGCTCTGCTAACGCTTTGATTTCAGATATCCAGCCTCCAAAACTAGAGGAGAATAGACTTCTGTTATTCTAAGCCGCCAAGTTGTGGTTATTCGTGACGGCAGCCCTAGGGAACTAGTACACCCAGTAAATAAATGTTAAACAAATGGTTTGCTATTGTCTGCATTTTGGTCCAACCTTGTTCCTTGGTTTCTGGCAGGAGCAATAGGGAGTATGTGACATAATTTTCAGGAAACACTGTCAGAGAGGAGATTTGGGTGAGAAAATAAGTTCAGACTTAGACGTGTTGAGTTTCAGTTGTCTGTGCCATATCTAAGTGGAGATGTTGAGCTGTCAATTGGATATATCATTCTGGATCTCAGAATCTTGGTTGGGGCTGAGTACACATGGTGGGAGTTGTCTGTGCAGAAGTGGTAAATGACCCATAGAAGTGGCTGAGATTGCCGAGGAAGTGAATGTTCTGAAAGAGAAAAGAGGAACATTTCAAGTAGTTCCCTGAGGAAGTTCCATCACCTCAACATGGGGTAGAGGAGAAACAGAAGCTAAAGGAGACTGGAAGGGAACAGCACAGAATACAGAGAAAAGCCAGGAAAGAAGGGTGGCATATCAGCCAGAGGAGGAGACTATTTTTCTGTGTTGAATGCTGAGATGTCATTTAAGGTACAGACTGAACACAGCCATTGGCATTAGCAACCTGAAGGGCACTGGTAGCCTCAGCAAGAGTAGTTTAGACAGAGTGGGATTCAGACTGGAGCAGCTTGAGAAGCATATACATATCTGAAATATTTTGATATATTTTCTAAAAAGAAGAAAGTGAGTGGGAAATGAGGAAATCAAGATAGCAAGGTTCATAAAGCTTGCTGTGAAGGAGAGTAAGGTAAGAAAGTGTTCTGTGTGTGTGTCGTGTGTGTTTATGTTTTAAGATGAAAATGTCTTAGGCATGTTTAAATGCTGTTGAAAGGGAAAGATGAGGGACAGAATTGTTGAAGGGAATGAATTCGAGGGGGGAAAGAAGAGACAATCAGTAGTGCAAAGTTTCAAAGAAGGTGATTGGAGATGGGATTCACAGGGCGCACAGAGGCAGGTGACCTTTCCTAGATTGTGATAGCAGGAAGGTGAAGACAGGTGAGAGTAGCTGTGGACAAGCAGATATAGATTTTTTGGTGGTTCAGGCTGTGAGTTATCATCTAATGTATGTCTTTTCCCAGAAAGTTAAAAGGTCGTGCCTTAATATTTTTCTAGTTCAGTCTCTACTTTATATAGAGATCATCTCCAATGCCTACAATTAATCCAAATAAGTGATGTTTTAGGATTGTGATTTCTCTAAAACTTCAGACCACATAGCTCTGTATTTGGCTTAAGTGTCAGGACACTGTACCATTCTTATAAAGTCTTACAATTATTTTTGGTTATTAAATGCTCCAGAAAATGGCACACATATCCATAGAACTATAATGCTTTGCTACCTTCCTGAGAGGGACAAATGACAATACTTTCCAAAAGGAAACATATGGCATATCCATGGAAAAAACTGCTTTGGATATTTCCTAAGTGAGTCAACCAAACTTTTAAAAATGTAAGCAGTCATATAATAGCATACCTGCTGTTTTGTGATTATCTGCAAAGTAAATTGAGTAAATCCTAGAATATCAGGTGGCTCATACAATTACACACAGTACACAGCAAGTGGATAGGCAATATGTAGAGAAGGGATTTGGTAGATGGGAAGGTAATGAAAGTACTTAACATCTATTGTACTGCTCCTGTTGCCAGGCATATGATAAGCTGAATTGAGCAGCTGGCTATTGATTTAACTCTTGAGTTTTCTGGTTCCTGGCATGTAAGAGTTCTAATATCGTGCCTAAGCAACACTGAATAATAAACCAATACTACCTTGAAAATGTGTGTGGTCTTGTATATATCCATTTTTTTTCTTTTGATGAGTTGTTTTTCTTCTGAACTTAATCCTTTTAGTCCCTTATTAAATTCCTTACGGCACATTCACCCTCAGGAATGGCAAGAAGTATAGAGCATCCCCGCCCATTTTCTTTGACATAGCAATTATTGCCGGATAATGAGGTGGTAGAAATAGCAGCATACTTGGAAATCAAGATTGAACTACTAATGAATGTTAATTCACTATTTAATCTGCTACATTTTTTTTGTTGCTGTACGTGTTAACCTCTGATCTATGGTTAATAAGCCATTTTATTTGAGCTTATTACTGTTGGAGGTGGGGGAGTGGGCATTACATCAGTGAAGTTAAGTAAATTTTGCCAACCTTTATCTCTTGGTTTATAAATCACAGCAGGTACCATAATTCATCTCAGTAAAATACTCTTAGGGCAATTGTATAGCTATAAATGGAATAATAACAAAAGTTTTCTTCTAAAGCCCAACTACTGTACATTTAAAAATATTCTGGATTTCATCAGCCTGCTGATGATAACAAAATTACTCTTCATGCCTTTTGAAAAGTGATACTCCACCTGTATATATGGTTTTCTCTGTTCCTGAATTTTCAGTTGAGGACTCGTAATTCAAAGTTTTAACTTGTTCTTTAGAGATTGTTGGGTTTCATTGTTGAAAAAGGGAGGTTAGAAAAATGGTGATATAGAGAACATTATAAATTTAAGTTTTCAGAAAAGGCGAATTGGGTTTTTATAGGCCCATAAAAATGCTTGTGGAAACAAACAAACAAAAACTGGAATAAGAATGTAGAAAACAAGAGTTTAGGGTTATATACAACTCACTGTAAGACCTGCGGCAAGCTACTTAATGTCTGCGCTTCTGTTTCCTGACCATATAATGAGACTATCAGACTAGGTGCTCCTTCTCATGTTCTTTCCAGCTCTAACATTCCCAGGATAACCACACTTCACGGGTCAGAGAATAATAACTATAAATAATGATTTATTTCTTCCAGAAAAAATGCATGCACACCAAATTCCTGTTTTACAGAATGTGGGAGGAGCATAGCATAATGAAAAGGACATGGAGTGAAACAGACTGGGGCTCAAACCCTAGCTTCACCATTACCAGCCATAGGCAGTTCATGTACAGCTCTCTGCAAGTTTCTTCACTTCAAAATTGGAAGGGATCGCTCCTCCTTGATGGGGCTATGCTAGCAAATAACCAAATAGGTGCACAGAGCTTAGCATGGTTCCAGGCACACAAAATACTCAACAGAGGCTAGTCAGTATTTTTGTCACAGAGGATTGCTACGAGAAAAAGGCCTCCAATGCAATTTAAGTGTTTAATAGATAGTACCTATTCTTCACTCTTTTTTAAAAGTATCAGAATATATGCAGTAGAAGTCTAGGGGTATAAGGCTAGTCACACAGTATGAGAAAAGGAGCATTAAAAATGGTCAGAAAAGTTCCCAAGTCATGAGAATGAGACAAGGAGTTTCTCAGTAAGGTCAATAATCCCATACTGGGGAAGTGGGCTAATGAGTTGACTCAAAGTAGAAATCCATTGTGGTTAGTGTTAAAAAATACACCAGTTTAGAAAATTTGGTAAAGGGAATCAAAAGGAAATAAAAACACTTTCAACAACCAGGAAGCCAATTCACTCAAAAGCAAAAGTCAGCAAGGTGGGAAGACCTATTGAGGAAAATCAATGAAGTGAGAATTCTTCCTTGCATCCAGACAGGAGCAAGATGCTGTGCAGAGTTCTCATTTGGACCTGCCCTAAACTTCCTTTACCCCACCGGCTGCTTTACTCAGCATTTTTTTGACACAGAAGAGCACTGAGCTTGTAATCTGAATGCTCACTCTACTGTGTAGGTCGAAATGTGATTGCGGACAAACCTCTTAGTTCATTGGAGTCTGTTTTGTCCTATTGAAGGAACACATTGTAATGAAAGAATTACACAATGTTACTTGTTCCTAGGTAATCCATCTCAAAGTATACACTCCCTTATTTCCAAATTATAATTTTACAATTGAACCTTCCAATGGCTGATTGGTTTGAAATGAACTCCTCTCAGCATTACTCCACTATTTCTGAGAGTTCCTCAGGGATCTTGTGACCTCTGGCAGAATCCTTTTAGTTTCTTTTGTCCTGATCTTCTCTTTTTTTTCCCATTACACTATGGATTCTGCTGCTGCTTACACTTACTAGGTAGCCATTTGGGAAAACTGACCTCTTCTGGCATTCCTGCTCTTAGTGCTTGGCAGGAGGGCCTGCTCTGACCTTCTAGCCATGCCTCATCCCATTGGGTGGAGAACGCATTGGGCCTACTTACCCCTTCTAGGCCATGCCCTGGGTACCCAGGACTCCAGAATCTCCTGCCCAGAGGAACTTCAGGCCTCTCCCTTGGGCCCTTTATCCTGAAGGTAGAACATTCAAACGTGCACACCCTATAGGCTCAAGGGACAGTTAAGGGTGGCTGTTTGCTGTGGGAGTGTGTATGGAGAATGGAAGTGTAGGCTTGGATAGCCACACATGAGTGAACAAGGCCTTTTCTCATGTGGGACAGAGCCAGCGCAGGAAAAGAGGGCAATGGGTTGTATGCAGTGGACAGAGGAGGGGGAAGAGAATTTTAAGTTTGAACTGGCCTTCCAGGTCATTATGAAGAGAGATTTGGCAAGGTAGGAGGACAAGATATGTTCTAGACAATTAGGTAGCTTGATTCATAATGTTTAAATATTTGGGCGTGGGTGTGTGAGTCTTCTTTGTGCTCCTGCCCAGGCCTGTGGACACTGGGGTGGGCCTGTCTGAGTGAGGGGATCATCACTGATACCTCCTCCTCAGCTCTAGAAAGGACTCTGCTCTTGCTAATCCTCTTAGCACAAGTGACACCAGTCTGTGACTTTAGTCAGACTTCACCGAAAACCTGGATATAGCAGAAGTCTAATGCAGAGTACCCAACAGCTGTTATCAGTGGTGGTTAATTTTAGGGCCTGCAAACCCAGTTGGACTGCAGAGTCCCTGACCAGCTCCCAGTATGCAGAGCAGCTCAACCCCACCAGTGAGAACTTCCAAGCACCTCCAAACTCCAGTCTAGGCCCAACTATTTATTGCTGTCCTTGTTCTTGTTTTAAATGAAGTCAGACATGTTTTACTGAAACCAGAATGATTGTCAGCGATACTGTCTGTTTCCTTGAGATAAGATCCTACCTACTTGTTAGCCCCAACTTGTGTGTAATTTGACCACTGTGGCCTGGAAGAGATTATCACAATTGTTCCCCCTATTTCTCAAAATCCTGATTGCTCTGTTTTAACTACCACATGTTTGGGTTACTAACAGATCAGTTCAGGAAGCAGAACGTAAGCCCCAGGTCAGTTGGCTGCCACAGACTCATCTGCAACAGGAGGTGGAGGGAGATGGAGGAACAAGGAGACTGGCAGGCCCCTCCTGTCACAGCCTGGCCTCAGCTCTCAGAATCCTGTGAACAACTATCTAGACAAAAAGACATACACCTTCCAAGAACAAGATAGTCTTGATTTTAAGGCAGTCTAAATCAAGAATGGCGGGCGGGGCGGGGGGTGGGGGGGGAGGGCAATTCTCTACTTTCCAGGGGCAAAGTCCTAATATTCCCAAGCATAGAATTGAATAGAACTCAACGTATCAGTTTGAAGTAGTATTTGGGTTAAATTTTTACAACCCAGGGCTTTCTGAAAATATGGCTCTCCATCTATATCTATATCTGCAAGATTTAAAAGGCTCACCGAAGTCAATCCTCCCAGATCCAAATGAGGTCTAAACCGCTTGCTACCTATCCCTGCTGTTGACACTATTGGCAGTTCTCGATTTTCAAAATTATTAGAATCAAATTCCTACCATACATCGTTAAATGTGTTTACTAGTAAACACATTAGTCTTTGTTATTAAGGTGAAGAATAATATCAGGCCTATCTACATCATGGACTATTGTAAAGGTTGAAAGAAAAAAGGGATGTTGTGCCAGGTAACACAGTAATATCACTAAACACCATGAAGTAGGAGCAGCTCGGTGGCATTACTGTTGGCTACTTCACAAGCTATACATGTGGGTTTCAAAAGCAGATTGAAAACTATAAAATGATAATCCAAGGGTTAGGTAATTCTGTTACCTTTCCCTTTGTACTAAGGCTAGCTGTTCTGGTGAATACATTTGAATTCAATTCCATGTTTTACTGAATTTCTTCTAAATATAAGCCAGCATGATAGGCTTTGAGACTCAAATCACATTCCCTTGGCTCAAAGCAACATTGTCAATTCAACAGCTCAGCTGAGATTAGACCCAGCCTAGAAAACCTGTGGGAGCTCTGCTGGATTTCCTTTGTTTCCTTTGTTTTTCTCCATTTTCTTCCTTAATCATTTTTACATGATCAGGGAGAGAGAATGTTAGGATCTGCTGTCATCTAACAAATGAATTGTTTTGTTCTGTTAGCACGAATACTATATGTAAGACACAGCTATAATGGTAAAGACCTGATTCGGCTATCAGCAGACGTACTTTCGAACTCTTAACAGTTGGCTTATTTAACATGATCAACTCAGAGTTTGATCATATGCCAAATTGGACTAAGAATAGTACCTATCTCATAGAAGTGTTGTGAGTATTAAAGGGGATAATGAGTATAAAGCATTTAGCATAGCAGACTTAAATGTTAATCATTTTAAAATAGTAATTATAGAGGCCAGCCTGGTGGCATAGTGGTTAAGTTTGCGTGCTCTGTTTCAGCAGCCCAGGGTTCACCAGTTTGGATCTGGGCGCAGACCTATGCAATGCTTATCAAGCCATGCTGTGGCAGGGGTCCCACATATAAAATAGAGGAAGATGGGCACAGCTCTTAGCTCAGGGCCAATCTAGATGGGCACAGCTGTTAGCTCAGGGCCAATCTTCCTCATCAAAAAAAAAAAAGTAATTACATTATTTCTGAACTAGGTGCTAAAGAGGATACACAGTTTGTAAATTGAGATTCCTAATGCCAAGTGTAGAATGTTCCTAAAGGGAATAAACCATACATCAATAATGTGGTTTACAGTAAGAGACAGAGAAGAACTCTTTGTTATCCAGAATCCCACCTATGCAGCACATATCTGAGAGACAGGAAGTAAGAGAGAAATGAACCAGTGTATCTAAATTAAGTATTACAAAGTACGTATATGCCCCGTACAAATAATGGGCACAAAATAGATCATGAGCAATTGACAACAGATTATTATGGTAATATTCTATAACGGTAATCATGATTTTTCTCCTGTAGCCCTATTACTGATTTCTATAGGGAGGGTTATATTATTATGTTCATGTGCAATGGGCAAAGCTATTCCAACTTGGTCCTATTCTAGAAGTTACATTCTAGAAGTTCACTCCTGTAGTCAGCATGCAGAAAACACACACAGAGATAGAGAGATTTCAAGGCCACACAGGCAGAACAGCCATTCCCAGACAATCACTAACTTCCTGCCCACTTCAGGAGAGAACATTAAGGAAAGAAAATTCCTTCCTGATAAGACAGCTTTTAAAGTCTAACACTGAGCAGTTGTACACTGAGATAGAGAGTATCCTGGAAAACAGCAATAGAAGCCTTGATAGAGGAAAGAAATGTGAGTTAATACACATAAGGAGTTTAGAACAATTTTGCAAATGTCCTTAATGAAAATTAGCTTTTATTATTATTTTCCAGGAAAATAACAACTTGGACACACAAAAGAGTATCAATGGAACTTGGACAGTTTGAAGAATGTGTAGAACAATTTAGAAATTTAGACCCCCAAAGCATATAAGGATGTTTTGTTTATTTGCTTAAAAGAATCAATTCCTTAGTAGATAAGGGAACTCATACTCTTATTGAAGACCTTCTGTAGTCGATCTCATGTTTAAGTTAACTCTTTAGTAATCTGCATACATAGTTATTCCTTGGTTTTAAATTTGTCATCTTCATAAAATTCCAATCTAAAACCCTTCCAGGTATTATTACACCTGATGATATCTGGATCTATTATAGCCATTCAAGTTCTAGGGTCCACCCAGAGTGGGTACATCAGACAAGCATGCCACCTAACATAAAGCTGCCCTAAGATGTTTGTTGGGACATGCTTATGGTATCTGTCATACATTTCACTCAAAGATGAGACCTCCGAAGTCCTGATTCAAAGCCCATTTACGTTTCTTTTTTCTAATTCAATAATAAACATTTATTGAATTTCAAATATCTACAAGGCCATGAATATGTGTCTGACTAGACAGAGTAAGGTCAACTTCATACTCATAAATTAAATGGTAAATGTGTTGTGTGAGCAATGAACGCCTTCAAGCCTCTGCACTAAGACCTGTGCTTCAAGATCTGTATGAGCCTGAGAAAACAGTACAGTTGTCCATTAGAGACAGTTTGATTCTTCTGGTTTTGAATATAATCCCTGGGTTTGTAAATTACTCCCTATAACGAAGAAATGGTGCTTTCCTGCTATCTATCATCTGACTTCTCTGAATGTTGGAAAGTATTCATATACATTCTCTGCTAGTACTTTGATTTTTAAGACTTTTTATAAAAGTTAATGACTCATAGGGTAATCTATGTGACTTAAACACAATGGCAACCTGTGCAGGTGGTTGCTGTGTGTCACATACAGTGCCTGCTCTGTATATTTCTTCTAATTAGTCACACATCCTGAAGCAGTTAAGAATGTCTGTGGGAAGAAATATGAATTATACTAGGACTGCTCTTAGCCTGACCCATGGTGAACCTGAATGAGTAAAATAATCCTTGGAGAGAAAATTGCTCACTGTATAAGATAGGTGTATTCATTTCTTTCAAGGCAACAGGATACATTTAATAGCAAGGAAAAGAGAGTTTATCAAATATATCCTGGGTAAGATCCTTTGGTGGTTTGTTGTTTTTCAGCTTAATTTCTTGGCTTCTAAGATCTGTCTTTTAGGAAGAGAATAGTCCAAAAGTTGAAATTGATCAAGAATCCAAATTCTATTCATGAAGTCTTCCTGGTAAAGGGATGGAAAAGAATTTAATTTCAATTTTAGTAGGCAATCTAGGATGATTTTTAGATAAGCTGTAAGGCCATCGACTTGTATTTAATTTGTCCTGATAAAATTTAATTACTCCCAGACAAAGCAAGTTCTTCCTAATTAGATCTGAAAAAATTAAAACAGCAAATTAACAAAGGAAAGTGATCTCCAGATAATAAAAGCCAGAGGAATTACATGTTGTACTGAAGGAGTGGTCTGGAAAGGGTACTAATAACTAAAGAAAGGAAATTCAGCATGGTAATGGTAGGAGGAAAGGTGGCCAAAGAATACTGTGTTAATGAACCTCTGATCAGTGTCTGAGACTTTAGAGGGAAGTAAGGAATAAAACCAGAATGTCAGAAGCAACTCTAGGTTATCTACAATCCCCCATTACACACAGATGAGGAAACTGAGGCCTTACATAGCAATGTCCACGACACAAAGCATGACAGTGTTATAACTGGGGCATACGGCAGTCCTCTCCTTCATTGTTAGGTAATTTACACTATTAGGCATTGTCTTTCTTCTTGGATGTGCTTCTAATGGTACAAATATTTAAGATCATTATGTAGACTGCCAATAAAATACAACTAAATATGCATAATTGTCATCTAAAATATACTCCTACCAATAGTGTCAGAACTGATAACATACGGGGGATATGGTCAGTGTAATACAGAGCCACAAATTTTAAGAAGTTTTTCTTAGGGGAGACTATCCAATGTTTGGACAGAAAAATGATATAATATTGCAATCCAGCTCTAACAGTCAATAAATTATCTAAGTATTTAAAAATGTGTTTGGGGACCAAAGAAGATATACAGATGGCATAGAAGCATATGAAAAGGTGCTCAACACCATTTATCACAAGGGAATTAAAACATGACATGATGTGATGAAAATGGCATTTTACCTTTGTGGTCTTCTTCTAAAACATACAATCCCAGTCTAATCATGAGAAAAATGTCAGTCAAATCCCAATTGAGGGAGATTCTACAAAACATCTGACCAGTACTCCTCAAAACTATACATATTATCAGGGGCCGGCCCGGTGGCACAGCAGTTAAGTGCACAGGTTCCGCTTCTTGGCGGCCCGGGGTTCACCAGTTCGGATCCCGGGTGCGGACATAGCACTGCTTGGCAAAAACCATGCTGTGGTAGGCATCCCATGTATAAAGTAGAGGAAGATGGGCATGGATGTTAGCTCAGGGCCAGTCTTCCTCAGCAAAAAGAGGAGGATTGGCAGCAGTTAGCTCAGGGCTAATCTTCCTAAAAAAAAAACTATACATATTATCAAAAGAAGGAAAGTCTGAGACACTGTCACAGCCAAGAGAAGCCTAAGGAAACATAATGACTAAAAGAAATGTGATTTCTTGGATGGGATCCTGAAACAGAAAAAGGATATTAGGCAAAAACTAAAGAAATCAGAATAAAGTAGGGACTTTAGTTAATAAAAATGTGTCGATACTGGGGACGGCCTGGTGGTGTAGTGGTGAAGTACACGTGCTCCGCTTTGGTGGACCAGGGTTCTCCAGTTTGGCTCCAGGGTGAGAACCTACAGATCGCTTATCAAGCCATGCTGTGGCAGGCATCCCACATAAAACATAGAGGAAGACGGGCACGGATGTTAGCTTGGGGCCAGTCTTCCTCAGCAAAAAGAGGAGGATTGGCAGCAGATGTTAGCTCAGGGCTAATCTTTGTCCAAAAAAAAAAAAAGTGTCAACATTGGTTCATTAATTGTAACTAATTATTATTTATACTAATGTAAGATGTTAACAGTAGAGGAAACTGGATGTGGGGTATTTGGAAACTCTCTGTACAGTCTTTGCAATTTTTCTCTAAAACTGTTCTAAAATTTAAAAAAAAAGTTTATTTAAAAAAATGTGTTAGGTAGAGTTTCAGAATGGTAGTGAGTTTCACACATATTTTCAAGAGAAATAATGAGATAGGCATTCCACAGTGTCCAGAATCACAGAACTGACCGTCTTGATCTTGCCGAAAGTTCTTAAGTAATTTTTTAGACGTGGAGGGTAGGAATTGTTTCAATAGAAACCCAGACTTTTCAAAAAATGGAATTGGGAAAGAGTTTTTTTTTAGTTTAATTTTGGAAGATATTAATATCAGAAAATAGAAATAGATTTTTAACACACACTTGAAATTTTTTCAGGTTTCCACTTCACATTGATAACTAGCTTGCACCCAGGGAGGAGTTTAAAGCAGAAGAATCTTGATGCTCTCTAAAATGCTAAATTCTAAAGACAGAGTTTCTGTCCTCAGGACTTTCCACACTAAAACTCTTTCTGAAATGCACACATTTTCAACACATCCAGTTGTTCGGGGTCAGGTCATCCAGTCTGCAAATTCTTCACTCTTTTTGCTTCTCTTCCCTTCATCCCCTCTGCCAATCTCTCATTAGATGGAAAAAGATTATTTTTACAGGGTGGAAAGAAAAAGTACAGAATATCAAAAGATGGTCCAAAATGTGCTTTTTGGATTATCTGTAGATTTGATTTCTGTATGTTATTTTGTCTGCTTAATGCCACATTACTCAGCCGCATTATATATTTCCAGATGCCCAGAACTGAGAAGAGTAAAGATCACTGACAGAAGGCAGTCCTGGCAAGTAGACTGGTCAGGGGTCTCCTGTCCTGTGTTTCATTCTGATTGAGTCACAGGCTTGCTCGTGGCCTTGGGTTTGCAGGCATCCCCAAAGATCCACCTTAACTGTGCGCTCAGAACTGAGGCTGACTTCCACTGCGACCTGGTCATCAGGTTGATGGTAGCCAATAAAATACTTTATCACCCTAGAGCAGTATGAATCATCAGTACCATTTCCGCCCACATCTGGATCCTGCTTAGAGGCCTTGGCCCCAAAACTCCCTTTATAAGCTCTTACAAGAGTGTGAGAATCAGTAGCAAAGCCTTGGGCCATTTAATGAATTTACAATGTGTTTGAGAGCAAGAAAAACAAAGAGGTTTTTACAAAAGTCAGGCCAATCTGTAACTGCAGGCCTCGTCAAATTCCAGCAAACCTAAACTAGGTGGCACACTTACTCATTATCCTGTACTTTCAATATTCTCAATCAACAAGCAACCGAGTTCCTGCTGAGCGCACAACACAACACAATTATCTTTTACTTTCTGTTCTTTCTCTGTACTTATTTATGCATATGCCAAAGGTCAGTCTTTCAAATACACTACTCTTCAAAAATTTGTGCTAGGTTGCTCACATATCACTTTCTCAACATTTTACTAGACCACCAATCACACTGCAATGCCACAGGAAATGTTGGGCATGTGTGTGTGCGTGTGTGTGTGTGTGTGTGTGTTGGGAGGGAGCAGTTTATTTCACAGGCCAACAGAAAGAAAAGGCTCTTATTTTTGTTCAGAGAATTTCAGCCCTATTGGTTAAAGGTAGGGGCAGTTGCTGGGGTAAACGTCCTGTTCCCATCTGAAATGACACACCTAACTTCCCAACTAAGTCAGACAGGAAAAGTTATGATGAAGGGCAGGCTTATTATAGGCAAATAGTCAATGGGGTCTACATGGAAGGCTGGCTATGCTTTTCCTCTGTAGAGAGCATGGGCTGAGAAAGAAAGCAAGGAGTTTCTCTTTCATGGAAGACGGCGTGGAGTCTGGGGCTGTTGAGGGGTCAGAGGGTAAGGGTGGTGGAGTCCATGAGAAGTGTATATGGTCATGCCTCTGCTTCATGATTCTTTCCCTACTTGGTTTGACATTTTTGTGTCACTTGAAAGTGGCAGCAAAATTTAGAAGAGTAAAAAAGAAAATGATATCTACATTAGTTTGCTAGGGCTGCTGTAACAAAGCACTACAAATGGAGACCAGAAATCTGAAATCAAGGTGTCTATGGGGCCATGCTCCCGCTGAAGGCGCTAGCAAAGGATCTGTTCCAGGCCTCTCTCCTACCTTCTGGTAGTTCCTTGGCTTGTGGTGGTATAACTTCAGCCTTCACATGGTGTTTCCTGTGTGCCTGTCTCTCTGTCCAAATTGCCCCTTTTTATAAGGGCACCAGTCACACTGGAGTAGGTGCCTATCCAACTCCAGTATGACCTCGTCTTAATGATTGCATCTGCAACAATGCTATTTCTAAATAACGCCACATTCTGAGGAACTAGGGGTTAGGATGCCAACATATGAATTTGGGGAGGGGACACAATTCAACCCATAACAACATGAAACTATATACAGGAGCTTGGCAATTGCCATGCAAAGAGCTGATCTTGATGGGTCTCTGTGCTGGGAGCCTTTCCTCTTTGAGTTGTGAAATAATTAAACTGGTCTTCTGGCCTAGGACATGGGTATGTTGAAATCATAACAACGGCATGGATTTGGACTGAATTAATTAAAAATATTTTCAAAAGGTAAATTGTCTTTTTAGAAATAACTCGTTTGTTTAACAAAATGCTCATCTTCCTACTTCAATGTGCCTACTGTTTTCTTTAGTGTACTTCCAAAATGCTTCCTGAATAATTCTCTATCCTGATTGTCCCTCTAACCTGGTGAAATTCTTGAGGAGGGGTCACTGGAGGAGACTAGGTATATGATAATTTAAAATCAGTGAATGTATTTAGAATTGAGTTATTTTATTTTTCTTTGATGCTTTGATCCTTGCTGCACCTCCGCCTTTCTTAAAACTTGAGTAGAAATAATTTTCGTTGTTTGCTGTAAGACAGAGAACATTTCAGAATTATTCCTGCATTGAATCAGAAGTTAGAGAGTTGCTACCGCATCTAGTAGACTGCAAATCTCTGTTTTTAATAGTATCAAGTTATTTTTATTCTGAAAAATGAATCCATCAAAGGTTTCCCTTAGTGAACAGTCTTATTGTTAATTAACAATAGAATGTAGCACACAAAAAGGAAGAGTAGGGCGGGGCAAAAGGCTTCGACTGTTACTTTTTTAAGAAAGTAGAACTTGAATAGAAAGTGAATAATGCTTTTTATTTTTTTCTAAACCTCACAATAAACCCAGAATTCTATATTTTACCTCATCAACAGAAAGAGTCTGAGAATCGTGACATTGTCCAGGCCACATAACAGATGCAGTGAGAATTCTAAGCCTGAACCATTCGGCAGAGCTGAGGTTTTATGACAAGGTATTCTGGCAGAAGAGAGAAGACCCTAATTAGCAAAGAATCCTTGTTAACTTTTAAAGTATTGTTCTTTGGATCCCATGTGGTTTTTAAATAGACGCATCATTTGTTTAGATCAGTTCAGTTCCATGACTTGATGTATTTCCAAAACTGGCTTCAAGGCCTTACTTATTTATCTTCTGAATGAGCCTAGTAGAGAAGAAACATAACTGTATTGTGGAAAGTCATTTGCTGTTTGTAAACCTCTTCTGTCTCCCTTTCCATAAGAAACTATTTAGTATTTAAGGTTCTTCTTTCAATAATGTATACTAAAGCACTATCTGTTAACACCACATCTCCCTTTGGAGGTTCTGAATACGGGGTGGCTGTGTGAAATAAGATGTTATCTGATGATGTGGCCTGGACTTCCCCTTTCCTGGGTTTTGCAGAGTTGAGAGGCCAAGGGTTAAACAAAGGGGGTTGGGCAATGAAGTACAGGGAGGCCTGGAGAGGGTACAGAAGGTCTGGTCTGACCCAGGCTGCCCAGCATTTGCAGGGACCTCAGGTGACCTGCTCCATTTGAGATCCCAGGGGATACTGGCACCTACCTACTTTAGATATAGACTTCAGGGATGTAGAGAGGCTGGCCTAAACTCTCCCAGGATATTTACCCAGGGTGTTCTCTTTACATTCTGAGATGAGATAACTGGACCTCCAAGTCAACCTGAATCACAGCGGGTGGCAGAGGGAAAGCAAGCATTCGGTAGCCCCTAGGAGTTTCAGTGTTACTCTAAGGCAGCTGCCGAGCTCAGCGCCCTCATGCTTGGCAATCTGTCTGAGTACTCCTCCTCCTGTTGCCAGCTTGCCCAAGGAAGGCCTCAGCTGCAGGCCACTAATAAGAACTTGCCAAATATACTAATTTCCTTTTAGTTATTTGTTCTCTGAGTCTAGCATTTCTGAAATCACTAAAACTTCACAGTCTGGAAACTATTACATATACATTTTATTTTGCCACATATATTTGGAGGGTTTTACCTCCCTGGAATTTGCTTAGACCCCATTATGTAGTAACAGCAGAGAATATAGACAGAAGAAGAAGTACGAAGAAAGAGAACAGTAACATTATTAGTAGGTATTAGGTGTTTCCTCTGTACCAGAATTGAGTTAAGCATTGTACATATATTACTTTAGTTAGCCCTTACAATAGCCTAAGGTGGTAGGTTTGAGAAGTTGGGTGTCTGTAAATCATATTGCTCTTTAGCGGTAGCATGGGGTTCAAATCTAGGACTGTCTGATTACAGAGTTAAGCTTGTAACGCTGTGCTATATTGGCTGCCACACTTTGCCTCCCCCATTCAGTTTGTGATGGAGATAGAAATATGGGAGGAAAATGAATGGTTAAAAATCACCAAGGTAAGTAAAAAGAGATTAGAATGTGTGTATGTTCTACTTATGCCTGTAAACTGCTACGTGCTAGAGTCCTGGTTTGTGACTGTTCATTACCATGGTTCATGAATGCATAATTACTAACACGGATAAATCTAGCCCAGAGAATGTAGCTTTTCATGAATGAAAGTGTGAGAGAGACCTTAGGCTGATTTCTTGGTTCAAGACTTTTCCTGAGATACGTAACCTCAAACACTTGGTCAGCTTCTTTACTGTGCATTCCCTGACCGAAGCCCACAGGACTCTTATGCAGAATAGCCTGGTTCATTAGCATCGCCCCACTGGCTGTAGGTTTGGGTGCCTGTGCTCTGCCCTGAAGCATCCACAACTGATTTTCTACCCTGAAGTCTGAGATCATTGAAGACATGAGTTGGTACTAAACTCAGTGGTGAACTCTGACAAAATCTGCCTCTAGGAACAAAAACAAACCTGCGCTTTGGGAATTGAAAGCTGTGCGATGTAGGCTTGATGGGCCACTATATCACAAATGGAAAATGAAAGTTGGGGGCCCTGAGATTATTTGGACCTTTGTATTCCCTCAAAGAAAAGTAGTTTTTGTATGTTCTTTTTAGAAGTCCACTTTCATTAAATAGTAGCATAAATATATACTTTTTAAACACAGAATATATAGAAAGAAAAATACGAACTATAGTTCCTTTATCCAAAGACAAACATTACAACAGGTCTATTAACATCCAGTTTTTTTTCTAGATTTAATTGAGAGAGCGGTATGTGTGTGTTTTACATAACAAAATATTAATATTTGTGCCATATAAGTAGGCCATTAATAATTTGTTGAGTAAATTAAAAATAGCATTTAATTAGATTCTGAGAGCTATTTTTTCAGAGGATTTTTCTTTTTTTTGAGGAAGATTAGCCCTGAGCTAACATCTGTTGCCAATCCTCCTCTTTTTGCTGAGGAAGAGTGGCCCTGAGCTAACATCCATGCCCATCTTCCTCTACCTTACATGTTGGACACCTACCACACACAGCATGCTTTGACAAGTAGTGCCATGTCGGCACCTGGGATCCTAACTGGCAAACCCTGGGCCACCAAAGCGGAACATGTGTACTTAACCTCTAGGCTGCTGGGCCGGCCCCTAGAGGAATTTTTTTTAATGAACAATTATAGTGCCATAACGAGATATAAATTTTGTAATAAAATTATTGACCTTGAATCCAAATGCCATCATGAGGGTTATTTGGCACTCACAAGTCCACACTATTGAAAGAATATTAACATGGTCAGTTGAGTCAAGTGTGGCTTGTTCTTTAGGACTTCTCTGATGTGGTGAAATTTGGCCTGTTGATGGTAAGAACAATAATAATTGCTGATATTTACTGAGTGCATAGTGTACATGAGGAAAAAGTTCTAATTGCTCTCCATTTATTAACTCATTTAGCACTCAAAACAGCACTAGGATTATCTACATACTACAGAGAAAGAAACTAAAGTACTTTTCACCTGGTCACACAGTTAATAAATAATGGAACTCAGGTACAAACCCTGGCAGTCTGGGTCCAAAGCCTTTGAGTTTTACTGTTACACTTAAACAGGACAATCTTCCAGTCTTATTATAGCATGATTTCCCTTATCATTTTAATTCATTATTTGTAAACTTGAGTATACTTTCAAGTGATCTTTTTCATTACGTACATGATTGGTATATATTTACAAGTCTATGTGTTACATTTAATATATTTTGATTGCAAGAAACAGAAAATATAACTCAAATTGGCTTAAACCAGTGGTTTTCAAACTTTAGCCTGCATCAGATTCATCTGAGGAGCTTCTCAAAGCACAGATTGCTGAGCTCCATCCCAAGCTTCTGATTCTACCAGTCTGACACAGGGCTCTAGAATTTGCATTTCTAGTAAGTTCCCAGGTGAGGTTGATGCTCCTGGTCTGGGACCACACTTTGAGAAAATTCACTGGTCTTAGAAGTCAAGATTCAGGCCTTAGGTAGGTTTAATCTGATTTTTCCACCTCTATTTCTCAGCGTTTTTCTTAGCTGTTACCTCCTCTGTGTATCTGCCTAATCTTCCAACAGTACCAAGATGACTACAGCTGTTTTAAGCCTTGAATCTATGCACAAAAAAACCCAAGAAAAGAGAATTCAGCTCTTTCAGCAGTTTCTTCTGAGAACAAGGAAATTTCTTTATCAAAGCCTTCAGAAAATTTCTTTGGGTCATCTCTTCATTGTTGAACAAGCTCTCATGGGCAGGGGAGCACTGTTTGCTGATTGGCTTAGGCCTGGCGTTCCTGAACCAATCATAGTCAAGAAGCATGGCATGCCTCTAAGACTGATCAAGGACTACCCTGGAACTGTAGGAACTGTAATCATTAGACGGAGGAAGAGAACTTTACTATTTTATCTTCCTTTCTATTGTTTTGGTTCAAAGCACATACAAAAAGACAGTGAAAAAAAGTCTTCTTTCAGGAGAAATCTTCAGAATCTATCTTTGGAAAATTGTAGACTATCAAATTTTACTTTCCCAAGTCAACGTTAAAGTTAATATTTTAAGTTTATATATTAATAATAATATAACAATTTTTACAATGATAGAACAAGTGTACATATTTTTAAACAGTTCCTTTAACACATAATACTGAACAAGATTTTTCTTCTAAATAAAACAGGTACCTGTTTGTATCCACAGTCTCATTGTAGTTATGAAGAGGATGTCGTTAATTTATAGAGTACCTGAGATATGCTATGAAGTGTATTTCACATGCATTATCTAATTTTGTCTACGGTGCAAACCCTAATAATTAGTTATTATTATCTATGTTTTGCAGATAAGGATTATACAGTGTCTATACTACAGTATTATATAACAACACATGTTTTCTAATCTAATTTAAATGAATACAAAAATGCATTTTTTCCTGATAACCATATAATACATAACCCTGTATAATACATCCTACTTATTTGTTTCAGAAATTATCTCTGTGAAGTACATATCAAAAATAATAAGTAATACCAAGAGAGCTATATTGATGTATGTGGTTGTTTTCATATCTGATGTGCTTAATTAAAGTGTCTATTTAGGGGCCGGCCCAGTGGCCCAGTGGTTAAGTTTGCGCACTCCACTTTGGTGGCCCAGGGTTTCACTGGTTCGGATCCTGGGCGTGGACATGGCACCGCTCATTAGGCCATCTTGAGGCGGCATCCCACCTGTCACAACTAGAAGGACCCACAACTAAAATATACAACTATGTACTGGGAGGGTTTGGGGAGAAAAAGCAGAACAAAAAAATAAAGTTTATATTTAAGTACCTATTATGCATAAGACATCATGTCTAAAAAATACACATAGTATATCTATATTTATATATCTATTGTGTGTAATATATATGCACATACACACAATAAATAATCTCCAAAAAAACTCTTGATATAATGCCTGGCTCATATTAAGTACCCTATAATAATGTTAGCTTTTACTGATATATTTATTTAATTCAATATAACAGATATTTATTGAGGACTTATTGGCTGTGAGGCATTGTTCACAGAACTGAGTACATATCCATATATACAAACATTAAACACTAGCCCCCTTAACATAGGCCATTCTTAATATACTCATTAGAGAGGTAATTTCTCAAGCAAATTAGTCGTGTAACTTGTTTCTTGATAACAGCACAGGGAGTTAACACTGCCAAAATCAACAGTGTATTTCAAAGGCTTCCAGGTTCTCTGTAACAAAGGCTGAGTGAGCCATGACTCATAATCGGGAAACTTCTATTTGAGGGCCTTATTATCTCTTTTCATATCTGGGGTGTGGGAGAGACTGGCAGCAATGGGCAGCAGGCAGGGGAGGAGTTCCGCCCGGTTTCTAGTGCCACAAAGTGAGTGAGAAGCACATAGCGAAAGTTCTCCCGGAGTAGTTTGTTTTTATTCAAGGGAGCCCCCAAGACATGTATACAGTGGTCTGAAGACATACTCAGACAATGGAGCTATGTTAGAATTTATGGTCTATTCCAGCTTCTGTGGTTGAGTCAGTCATGCCTCATCACCCAGGAGTAAACTAGACTCTGTCTTGCAACTAGCCCCTCTGGATTGCTTGCTGCTTCAGTCTGTGTGTTTTATTTATTTATGGGGGGCGAGCAGGAGCAGGGAGTGTGTTTTTAAGGCTCAATTATGAAGTTACACATAATGTAATTGAAAGAGAATGGTTTTCCAGTTGCCCAGAAAGAGTTTAAATTGTAGCTGCTTTGTACTTGTTGTGTGGTTTTGCACGATGCCTTACTATTTCTAAACCATAGTTTCCTATCTTTTAAGTGATATTATCTACCTAGTGAATTTGTTGTGAAAAATCAATTAGATTGCAAATGAAACAGAGAGTCATCACAGTTGACACATAGTAGGCTCTCAAAAAAAAATGAAGAATTAAAAAAAAACTAGTGAATTGATATTATGCTAAAAGCTCACTATATTTAGGATAACCATATAACATAATTTATATTCCAAATACATTTTTGAATGTGAAAAGGTCACTATTAGTAATTAGCCCAGGACAGCAGGTCCAACAAGAACTGTCCTGACATGGCACCGCTTGGCAAAAAGCCATGCTGTGGCAGGCGTCCCAAGTATAAAGTAGAGGAAGATGGGCATGGATGTTAGCTCAGGGCCGATCTTCCTCAGCAAAAAGAGGAGGATTGGCAGTGGTTAGCTCAGGTCTGATCGTCCTCAAAAAAATAAAAAATAAAAAAAAACCATCCTGAGCAGATCTAAAGGTATGCTCACGCTAATTACAATCATGTCGTTTCCTTGATGGGACTAAAGGGAACAGTCAGACCTCCTTATTTCTTGATATCATAATTTTGCAATCATTTAAATTATTTATTGTTGTGGGCATGAAAGGCCCAAGGTTCCTCTCAGATACTTCGTGGTTATTTATTATTGGATCATGCAAACAATAACGCTGTGGTAAGTGGTAGAGTAGAAAAAGGAAAGTGTATGACCAGTTGTCTTCCTCCCCTAGTCTACCCACTCTCCCCGTAAGCTGAAGAAAACCTAAGTCTACCTCTTGCCTAAGCAGCCACTGCACCGCTTAGAACTCACAAGAATAGCAACCACCCCTCATATCACAGAAGTGTCCCTGGGGTTGGTGAATTAAGAGGAGGGAGAAAATCTTTCATAAATTTTGCTTTAGAATCCTGTAATTTAAACATGTTATGATCTGGAAAGCATTTCCTCCTTTCTGTTGTTGTTTAATCCAAAATATACTTTGATGATATTCTTGATGGCATTCAAGACACTGACTAAATTTGGTGGGAGTGGAATGTGTTTATACATCCTTCTTTGAATTCCTATTTGATAAGAAACAAATAGTCTTGCTACTCACCTGAAGAAAGACACTTTTCACAAACAAGGATAGAAAAGAGAAATGCAACAATTTTAAGTTCCTTTTTGTTTTTCTTGAGGAAGATTAGCTCTGAGCTAATATTCGCTGCCAATTCTCTTCTTCTTCTTCTTTCTTTTTTTTTTTTTTTTTTTGCTGAGGAAGATTGGCCCAGAGCGAACATCCATGCCCATTTTCCTTTATTTTATATGTGCGATGCCTGTCACAGCATGGCTCAGCAAGCAGTATGTAGGTCCAACAGATCCCAGGGTCCGTGCCTGGGATCTGAACCAGTGAACCCCAGGCCACTGAAGTGGAGCACACGAACCCAACCACTGCACCACTGGGCCAGCCCCTTAAATACTTTTACATTTTATAAAATTCCAATTTTTATACACAGAAGATATAAAATGTATAAAACAAATGCATGAATAATCTAACATTGCCTATTTGTTATTTTGAAAACTGATTGTAAACTCTCAACTTTTTCTGTTAAATCTTGATTTTCCTAAGAAGCCAAAGGTAGGCACTTTGAGCCCTGATCCAAGAAATTGTCTAGGCTCTACCATCCACACATTGGAAACAGGTATAGAAGGAGCTAACTCCAGACTTTCAACGCTGAAAGGCTGAGTGCTGCCTCACTGACACCTGGCAAATCTCCTGCTCACCAAAGTGCACCTGGGCAGATCCTTTATTTCTTCATTCATGAGAATTTATTATGTTCCTACTAAGTAGCATGCTCAAGGTCAGAGGCTAGGGATTCAACCATGGTCATTGTCATCCTAGGCTTAAAGTCCAGTAAGGAAGATAGCATTCCTACAAGTAATTACTGTAAAAGAAAACCAATATTAATGATAGAGGAAGCTCAAGGCACTGGGAAATTACAGTGGTCTAGGGGCCAGAGAAGGCTCTCTGAGCATGTAATTTATTAAACTGAGTGGGGTAGGTAGGAATGGCAATTTTATAACGGAACTGACATCTAAGGCAGGAGGGACGATCTGAGAGGAATGGGAAGAGGGAGCTTGGTGTGGTTTCTAAAAACAGACTAGTGTGGCCAAAACAAAGAGACTCAGTCAATATGAGGCTGGAGAGGTGAGCAGGGGCCAAATTACAGAGGCTTGGTAAGTTATATTAAGAGTTCAGACTTTATTCAGTAGATAGCCAGGAAGCCATTGAGAGGTTTCATGCAGAAGGTTAACAAGATCAGATATGCATTTTATAGAGATAATTCGTGCTGTTGGAGACCAGTTAGAGAATGATACAATGGTCAAGATCAAAATTAAGAGCAATTTCTACAAAGATGTTGTCAGTGGACATGGAGAAATTTAGGAAGGAGTATTAACAGAATTTGGCAATTATTTGGATATGGAGAGTGAAGTAAAAGATGCCTAGGTTTTTGGCTTAGGAACCTGAGTGACTAGTGGTGCCCTTAAATGACATAGAGACTATTTAAGGAGAAGTGGACTTGCAGGTTGGTGATACTGAGTTCTACTTTGGACAAGTTGAGTTTGAAATATCCTTGACACATTCAAGTAGAGATGTCACACAGAAAGATGATTGCACAGGTCAGGAGCTCAGGAGAGCACGGAGAACCATATTTGGAGATTTCGGATTCATTAGCATATAAATTGTTTTTGAAGCCCCGGGATAGATGAGACACCCTGAAGAAAGTGAGTAGAATGAGAGAAGAGGAGGGTCAGGAATAGACTCCTAACAGACATCAACATGCAATAGAGGAGGAGGGCAGCTCTTGTATTTCTCTGGCAAGAGAATGAGGTTTCAAAAGGCTTCAGGAAACAGGCAGCATGTGACCACAAACTAACTTGCGATATAAGATAGTGTCTGATATTATGTGCTGGGTTACAGCATCAGTCAATATCTAAATATAGTTTTAAAGCCAGATTCCAACTCAAGAAAAACATGTCTTGAGCTTCCCTGGACGTGAAGAGGACTCAGCCTGACTATCTCCCTAATGTTATTACAGTTTCTTTGCTTTTCCTTCCCTTCTTTGGTAATGCTCTATCTAGGACATGCTTCCCTGGTAACATGCCAGGCATGAGCAACTTGAAGACTGCCCTCATTTTAGTCTTAGATAATATTCTCACTCATTTTATAGAAAAAGGAAGTTTTATCATAGGGGTAGTTGGAAAACAAAGTATCTGCTTACTCTAGCCATGAGCTATAATTAGCAAGGCCAGAAATACCCCTAAGTAGTAATTCAACACTCATTTTTCTCAGGAATCTCATAAAACAATTAAGAAACAAAGGTCCTGGTAAAAATTTTAAAACGTACGCTGACAATGAAATAGATGCTCTTATTTTCCTCTCTGTATTTCTACTCTGCATCACATCCACTTACACATGCTGTCTCTTCATTCCAAGAGATAAATCTTAGAATCATGGCATATTAAATCAGAAAGGATCTCAAAGAGAGCCTCTAACGCAAGCCCTCTCTCCCCTGGTCCCTCGCCCACTTTACAGATGAGGAAAGCAAGGTGCAGGATGATGGCACTTAGAACTTACATTTGCATGTTGCTATACATTTAAATAGTAATGTTTACATTCAAGGGAATGTCAATTGATCACACTGATTAAAATCCTGGGCTCTTGGCAATGACTATGTGGGTTTGAACTCAGCTCTATACAAGCCATGGTCAAGTTACTTAGCCTCTCAGTGCCTTAGTTTCTCCATCTATGAAATCAGTTAATGTTAATATCTACTCAGGGGTGTTAGTAGACAATTCTCCATAGGTTTCTCACGTTTCTGCCTGTCTTTCAAGCAGAGACACTGACTACCTTTGTTCAGGACTATCTTTTCAAAGATGTTAGCACATACAACACCCTTTGAAAGATAGAGATAGTGCTGCCTCCAGAGAAAAGGGCAGGTTTGCCTACTGTACAGCAAAATCAACATAATGTCTCCCTCTGAGGCAAAAGTGAGGCAAAAGTATGCTTACTGCCTATTATAAAAGATTTAGGGGGCCAGCCCTGAGGCCGAGTGGTGAAGTTCATGCGCTCTGCTTCGGTGGCCCAGGTTTTCACCAGGTTGGATCCTGGGTACAGACATGGCACTGCTCATCAAGCCATGGTGAGGTGGCATCCCACATGCCACAACTAGAAGGACCCACAACTTTAAAAAAGTATATATATATATATCCAACTATGTACTGGGGGGCTTTGGGGAGAGAAAGGAAAAATAAAACATTAAAAAGAAAAAAAAAGATTTGGGCTCCCTAAACTCAGGACTCTTCTCCTGTAATATGACCCTCTGCATGTGTAGGCATCACTTGGCCCTCAGAAAACTAGTGCAAATGCTGATACTCTGGATGCTAATACTGATGTGAGTAATAAAGACCTTTGTCTCCGACCCAGGAGTCTCATGTCTTCTGTCAACATCTATGCAACTGTGGCAGACTAATATATTAGCTTCCAAGTAGGGTAAAATCTCAGACTCTTCACAGTTCTTGACGATAGATTTCTGTAAGAACTCAGTAAACTAAGTAAACAAAAAGAGCTTATAAGTGTCTGGCACATAAACACTAAAGACTGAGTAAATACTGGTTGTTAATATTATTATATAGTCATACTTGCCAAATGCACATGGGTTATCAGTGGCAAAGCCAAGACAAGAATCCAGATCTGTAAAAATTCAGTCAAATATTCCTTTCACCTCTCCCTTCTACCAACGACTCCCACCAAAACATTATAGTTTCTGCATATTTAACTTACAATTAATGTTGGAAATAATGTAATTTAAGAGGAAGAATTAAGAATTTTATACCAACTTATTTGGTAAACACATTAAGACTATTATGAGAGGCAATAAATCTGGTGATCCCAGACCCATATATAAATCATTAAAGTGTTATTTTAGGAGAAGAGTGGCCAAAACTGCGGCAAGCTGTGATAGGTAGAAAAGATTAATTTGTTTGGAAATATATTGAGTAAAATACCATAAAGTTTGGAAATTCCCTACTGACAATCAACATTTTAGTATGTCTACTTTTATCTCTGAAAATCCACTACTGCTTTTTATTAAAGGCTCAAAGTAAATTTTTAAAATGTATACGTAACAGACAGAATCTCTGAACACAAAATGGCTCCCTATTACTAACCATTGGATTTTGAAATACTTCCCTAAGACATTTTCTACAAGTCATGTCTTAAGATTTGGCACCTGTATTACCACAGGAATAAAAACAATTAATACTAATAAATTATTGCCTTATGGCTGGCCCAAACTTAGTATTTTCATGTTTTCTTTCACTGAATCCTCACAAAAATCCTACAGGTTAGAAATTATTAGTAACTTAGTTTACTGATGAGAAAATGATGCATAGAGAAGTTAAGTAGCTTACCCAAGTTTACACAGCTAGTAAGATCTAATAGACCAAAGTGAACTAACATCTGATGACTAGTGACCCTGCTCCATTAAACGCTAGTTATACTGCCATAAACCTTTGGTTAGATTTACCAAGCAAATGAATATGGTGAGATGAAACACTAAATTTAAGAAACTAGACTTTTCACCAAACAATAAAACAATTCAATAGTACTCATTATAGAACAATAATTGCAGAACACAAATCAGTCCTACTCCTTCATTAAGGTACTCATGGACAGCCTGGTTCTAACCATATGCTCTTGGATAGAATGCAAGACTTTTGAAAAAATACAATTATAAAAAATCAATCTTAAAAGAAATACAATTTTGTAAATCAATCAGCCTTCTTCCAGAGGCCCTTGAAGATTGTGCTTTTATTGTAAACACAAATATTACATGAAGATAAGCAACTTTTACAAGTTTCTTTATTTCCCTCTCTGTAACTCTCCCTGTTTCACTACTCACACACTTGAACATCACATTTTCAATTGTGAGAAGGTTAAGATCAACGTGCAGTGTGACTAATGTTTGAGTCACAATGTTTCTAAAAAATTCAAAGCTTCTTCCAGTATTGTCAACTCATTTTTAGTTACTTTAGTTAGAAAGCGAATCTTTCTGATTCGCTTAGTTCATCAGCTCTTTAAAAAGCCTGAGGTCTTTTTTCCCTATGTGTCTTCTATGCTATTTCTGGAGCTCTGTTTTCTATCTTTAAGTCTGTCAAACATAGCAGTTCCATTTTTTAAAAAATAACATTTCACCTGTTCTTTTTCTTTTCTACAGTGCACTTTATACTCTTGAAAATCAGCATGATTTTCTTCATTTTTGATCAACACTTGCTGTAACAGGTTCCCTTGAAGCAAAAGGAAGTGAGTAGAACAGACAACATGCTATGTCATTTTAGGAATTTCAAAACCCCACGTCTCCAAATCTTTTGAACATCAATTTGCCATGATCTTTGTTCATTATCAGTTTAGAGAGGAAAAGACTTGTCTTTAGTTAGCCGCTGGTAAAACACCATAATCATGGATTATTATTGTTAAAAGAACTGCTTATCAACTTGGGCTCTGAGAACAAGAGTACGTCACTATGCAGTAGGGAAACAGGAGTAAAGAAAGACGATGTTGGGGTGAGTTCTCTACAGTGGCAGAACACAGGAGGCATTGTGCAGGGACGTCTAATGTTCTGCAGGGTATGGGAAACTTGAAAGGCCTTATTTGTCCCCCTGTGTGTCCAACAATGGGGAGAGCCCTGAGGGGATGATAAAAATGATAAGATGTAGACTCTGCCTTTAAAGCATTTCCCATCTAGCTGGGGAGATTAAGCCACATGACCTAGTCAGAACACTGTAGATAATTATTATATTACATTGTATAGACAAGACTGTTAAGAGTTCAAAGACAGGAGACATTAAATATCTCAGGATTACTAATAGTGTTTTCTAGAGACAACAATGAAGATGACAAAGAGAGGAAGGAAAGAGATGAATAAGGAGAGTAGTCAAAGAAGGAAATAGTGATACATCAGCAGTGCACTCCACTGACAGAGGGGTTGTGTGGAAGCAGTTCCCAAAAGATTAGGCAAAAATATTTTTCAGCACAATGTGGCTTTGGGCTGGGGACATCTTAGAAGGGAGACTTGGAGTCCATGTGTGGCCGTGACTCATACAAAACTATAATTCAATTTCTATGTTTATAAAAACAACTTAAATGGAATTTGCTTGTTACCCTCCTAATTCATGATGTCTTTGGGTCCACCAGGTTATAGCAGATATTTCTAAAAGCATATATTAAGTGCCAATTTTGGCATGGCATTAAGTCATGAATTAATAGGACCCCATAAACCCTGTTCTTGGCCTGTAGGTCATTACAATATAATATTGTAACCTAAGGAAACGTCGATGATAGGAATATCACTAGCACATTCTTTGTAAGATGATTGAAAAGGAGTGGCCCATGATAAAACACTTGTGTTTCCAGTGACTTTTTCTTTGTTCCTTGCCCTTCTTTTCTCAAAGTTCTTATTTCTTCTCAAACTTCCTGAGCAAATCTTGGCAGAACGTTTAGCAAGCTATATCTAAGAGGTGGTAAAATAGTGACTTTCAGGGACGCAGGATATCTTGAGTTTTGCCTTCTTGAATCCTGAAGAGATATTGCTTTAAGGAGTAAAGGCCAACTCTATTCTTGGAAACACTTCACAGATAATTGCCAATGGCCTTTATGTTACAACAGGACCAGAGTTTTCAACGTGAAATAATTCCATTGGTTATAAGGAGCATTTCAAAAGAATAAGAACTAAAAGATTCAGGGAATTTTGATCCATTCTCAATACCTCAAAAAGCCTTATTTCTTTCTCAGAGAAGTCACTGCCAACATTGTCATGTAGAGAAATCTACTGTTACTGAATTAAAAAACATTAGCCTCAAATCATGGAGTGAAAATTACAAGAACCAGAGCCAGCTCCTTTCAATTTTGACTTATTTTGTTGTTTTTACATAGAATTTTGGATAACCTCTGGATGCAGTGCAATGAAGAATCATCTAGTGTACTGAAGTTTACAACAGGAACAGACTTGACTTGGAAATAACTTACTGGCTTATGGGGAGACATCTACAAGTTTAACTTTGGAGGTAAATGAAGCATAATGTTATTGCTTGTTCTATTTGTTATCTCGGTATTTTTATTAGTGAAAACAGTTGTTGAATAAGAATTTCTTTATTATGAAAGCTTTGGTACTACTCATATAATTGACTGAGACTTGGAATTTTATGAAAATACCCTTTCACCAGTTCTTGCTTTAAATATGCATATTCATTTAACGCTTACTTGAGAATTTAGGATCTGTTCACTTTTGTTCTTTAGGGTACTTTGAAGAAAATACTATTGTATGAATCCATGACAAGTATTAACAGATAATATCTTGGCTGTTTTATGAATACTTATATTTTACAAACATGAAAGCCTGTTTGCAATTTATTTTTTTCCACTTTATTTTCCTAAGTAGAGATTTCTGTATTGAAAAGTATAAGACTACAAAGATCAGAGAAACATATCAAGGGAGAAGGATGTCTGAATGAAGTGTGGGAAGAGATTCAGTAAATATTTTCTCCAGACATTAAAGAGATGATGTGCTAGACAGTTCTTGGACCATGACTAGAGCTTTGATGTATTGTTTTTGGTTTGATTGATACACCAAGAAATGGTTGCCCTTCACAGTCAGAAGTGAAATAGGATGTGAAAAGCAAATAAAGTCTGAAAGAACAGCTTGTGCTGTAGTATTTAATATTCTTTCTCTGTCAGCACTCCCCCTCCAGCTTATTTTATAAAGGCCTAAGGTATGGTGAAGCATCAGGAAGAAGGGATAATGGGGCATCTGAGCATGGGAAAAGAGAAAAGAAAGATGAGATCTGAAATGGGGGTTGGGCTCAGAGTTAGAAAAAAAAGTATACTTTTTCAGTTAACTACTTGGGGAAAGCAGTATAATCTGTGGGGCTATAAAAAGAAGAAGAAGAAGAAGAAAAGTAGAACTGGAATCTAGGGATCTGGATCCAAATTGTACACACCATGGGCTTCTCTAGTATCAGCTCTGTGCTCTCAGTTCATGGCCAGGAGTCACGACTTACTCACCGTGGAGGAGCTGCAGCTTTGAGGATGTAGAGCAGTGACTGTCTCCTGATACTGGATATCCCTCAACTCTGATCACTCCATTCTTCCCATTCCCTTCTAGGGTGGGGGGGCCATTTCTGTGGTGAGGTTAGCTGTTCTAGGATAACTAGAAACTGCTAATTATTTATAAACTATCAATAAAACCTAATAAAGAATTCCTTTGAGCAGAGCTTTTGGAAAACCAGATTCTAATGCCAACCTCATAACTAATGGTATACATGCAATATTGGATAACAGCCTATGTGAGTCTCAAATGCTCCTTTTCATAAATAAATCAGTCTCTACTGATGTCCTGCTGTTAAGATTAAATGAGATCAAGTATATACAACACTTTGAGAGGAATAGGCACAAGATTTGTATCTGCGCTGTAGAATTTATTTTATGCTTAAACATGGAAAGAGCCTCAGCTAAGGTATCTGTGTGTAAATTCTGAAGCATATCCCATGAGAAAAGTAAATCTTAAGGCTTTGCACCTGTGTTTATTTGTGGGAGGTGTGGGGGAGGGGTGAGAAGTGCAGGAAATGGGAAAGGGTCCGAGTGAATCGAAGAAGACCAAGGATTCTTCTTATGTGAGGATCTTAAACATTACCTCAGATTGTACTTCTGTATTCTACATTAAAATAAAATGGATCTTTAAGAGACTCTTTCTACCTTATGACATAATTATTTATGTCAATGTCTCCTCTGCCATATTTACTTACAAAGTCCTTGAGGACAGAAGCCGTGCTGTGTTTTATATTTTCTACCTGTGTAAGACTCGGTATAGAGCTTTCACACATAGATAGTCAAAAAACATCTCGTAAGTGAATACTATCTGTTGATTTTCCAGCTGTTATCTGGAGATAAAGTTCTGTTCACATGTTATTAATGCTAGCTCTGGCAGCAGCTAATAAAAGAAACCAGATAGGTGGTTCAGAGGGGACATGGATTCCATTTCCAAAGAAGTCCATTGAAGGCAAACATTTTAACTGCCTAAAAATTCATCATTCAGATCTGGCCATCAACCAAGTTTCTGAGAATTTTTTTTTTAATCATTCACAAAGTGTATGTTCATCAAATACACAAATCCTGGGTTTCATCATCTGCAGGACACACAATGCCAGTTTTTAAAAGTGTTTTTGAAATACAGTCTGAGATGTAATTATAGATGTAGAATTGTATCTCCCAGTTCAAAGAGAACTGTTGAAAGAAAAGCAGCTGCTTTGTTTGTCTAGACTGTCAGTGTCATTATTTTTATGGGATGCTTTTGAGAAACACTAATTTGTGAAAGAAAAGCATCCCAGAAGGCAAATTTGGCAGTTTAAATTCCCAGGCCCAAATTGTTCCAAGGATCATAATTAATTGAAAGATAATGAAAGGCTGAATATAGCTTTGTTTCACTTCTTCCAGAGTCAGGGAAGTCATTCTGAATTAAATTTTCAAATTCTGAAAGAAGAAAGTATACTATGCTTTAGACAGAAAAACACAGGGTGATTGAGTGATTATGAAATGCTACTGGGCATCCCAATAGCATTCTAGGGTAGTTTCAGCTGGTTCTAGACTCTTAGAATAAGCAAAATCTCTTCCCACACTGATAAACACATACTTGTATATGGCATTCCATTTTTTAGGCAGACTTAAATAGTATGTTAGTTTATTATTGTCTGGAAAGTGATGCCAATGAAAAATTGCCAATTTGGTCCTTGTAAAGAAATCAAAACCTAATCTTATCTGAAAGTCAATCATTTTTGGTAGGTTTAATAGCTAAACCAATCTGTGGGCAAACCTTAAAAATGGAATCTGTCATTTACATTGTGGAGGAGTTACAAGAACAAAAATGTAGTTGCAGTTAAAATCGAGGAAGAACTTCAGGACCTACATTCCTTTATAGTACCATGTTAACTAATTTTTCAGGGGGTTTTTTTGGCGGGGGAGAGTGGGTATTTTAGCTTTTACTCTTCTTTTATTGATCCCTGACTGTCAACCTATTGATGCCAGTAAAAAAAAGATGTGGTACTTTCTTTGGGGACATTTAACTTCAGAGAGAAATTGAAGCTGAATTATTTTATGTGGATCAAGATGGAGGTAGGGAGAAAGTTAATAGTAAAAATATTGTCAGTTGAAAACAAGCAGGGGAAACAAGTTTGAGCTGGAGGACTATCCCTGAGTAGAAAACTATTCCCAATGGCAGAAGGTGAAGAGGTCCACATGGCTACCACCTGACAGATTAGAGGGTGGGCACTGTGTGGGGGAATGTCTTGGTCTCACTCACAGAGCTTCTGTGTGAGAGGATTTTATAACTCCGAGTACATTTTCCTGAAGGGAAGTACCATTGATACTTAATAGTACCTGGCAAAAAGGAGGTGCTGAGAAATTATTAGTTCAGTGAGTGAGTAAGTAAACGAATAGAGACCATTTTTTTAATCCCCCATGGAAGTTGAGTTCTCTTCTATCAGAACAAGTTGATATAGTCAATCCAGGTGTAGAATGTAATTTACATATATTTATTGACTTTCTGCATGCTATCTCATGTAGTCTGGGAATTTATCCAGTATAGATAACATTGCAAAGGGAAACTATTTTGAGTCTTAAATAACTGATTTAAAAACAGGATTTTACAAATATTTATAATTGTTATAACTGTCATTTGAATACTAAGTCTCATATACTTTGTACATGTATCATCTCTTTTTATGCTCACAAAGAACCAATGAGGTCAGTGTTAGCATCTCCATTTTGCACAAGTTATTGATTTTTAGTTTAATTCTGTTAAAGTCTGAAAAATACTTTAAATTATTTCAATTCATTTAAATGTCTAATATATTAAGGTTTGTTGTATGACCTAGAAGATGGTCTAGCTCAGTGAATGTTCTATATGAACTTGAAAAGAATGTGTTTCCTACAGTTTTTGTGTGGAGTGTTCTATAAATATTAATTAGGTTAAGTTGGTCAATAATGTTCAGGTCTTTTATATCCTTACTGATTTTCTATTTGTCCTATCAATTACTGAGAGGAGTGTTGAAGCCTCCAACCACAATTGTGAATTTCTCTTGTATTTTATTTCTATCAATTTTTGCTTTATGTATTTTGAAGCTCTGTTGTTAGAGGCATATACAGGTAGGATTATAATGTTTTCTTGGAGAATTGACTTCTTTACCATTAAATAATGCCCCTCTTTAACCCTGGAAATATTTGCTAAAGTCTACTTTACCCATTATTAATTTAGCTACTTCAACCTTTTCTGATTAGTGTTTTCATGGTATACCTTTTTCCATCTCTTTATTTTTAACTTATCTAAGTCCTATATTTAAAATTGGTCTACCTGTATACAGTATATAGTTTGGTCTCACTTTCTTATCCAGTTTGACAATCTATGTCTTTTGTTTTTTGAGGAAGATTAGCCCTGAGCTAACTACTTCCAGTCCTGCTCTTTTTGCTCTTTTGTTTTTTGCTGGGGAAGCACCTGGGATCCGAACCGGCGAACCCCGGGCTGCAGAGAAGCAGAACGTGCGAACTTAACCGCTGCACCACTGGGCAGGTCCCAACAATCTATGTCTTTTAATCAGCATGTTTATACTATTTACACTTAGAATAATTATTTTATGGTTAGATCAAACTCGATCATCTTACTATCTGTTTTATAATGTTCTTTCTATTCTTTCTTTTTTTCTTGCCTACTTTTGAATTTATTATTTTTTCAATTTTAGTTTATTTCTACTATGGGCTTATTACACCTTTCTATAAAACTTTCAGTGGTTTCTGAAGGTTTTTATTTACTTCTTGAGGAAGATTAGCCCTGAGCTAATATCTGTGGCCAATCCTCCTCTTTTTTTGCTGAGGAAGACTGGCCCTGAGCTAACATCCATGCCCATCTTCCTCCACTTTATATGCAGGATGCCTACCACAGCATGGCTTGCCAAGCGGTGCCATGTCCGCACCTGGGATCCTAACTGGCGAACCCCAGGCCACCAAAGTGGAATGTGTGCACTTAACCACTGTGCCACTGGGCAGGCCCCTGAAGGTTTTTAAATATACATATTTAATCAATCAGGATCCACCTTAAAGTAACAGTATATCACTTGATATGTAATAGGAAGACCTTAAAATAGTACATGCTCAATTCCTCCCTCCTATGTGCTATTGTCAGACATTTTACATTTACATTTGCAATAAATATATAATACATTACTACTATTTTGCTGTAGAAAGTTATCTTTTGAAGCAATTAAAATAAAAAAAAATTAATTTTAAATTACCTTACTTTATCCCATTTCCAGCGCTCTTCATTTCTTGATGTAGATCCAAGTTTACTGTTGGTTTCATATTCCTTTTGCCTGAAGAACTTTCTGAATTCTGAATACATTTTGAAGGTAGAGCCAATGAAATTTCCAGACGTATTTTGATTTAGCCTTTGAGAGAAAGCAATGTCAAAGATGACCCCAAGGTTTATAATAGAGATGCTGATAAATCATAATGAAAACTGCAAATAATTGAAAAGAATTCATTTAGGAAGGAAGAGATACTAGTGTAAAAAGTAAAATTCAACTCTAAAAGAATACAACTAGATACACCAAATGTATTTTGTAACCTAGATATCTACCATGGATTTTTCTTCCCCTCAAAGTTCCAAGTTCAATGACCTGTAGAAGTCCCAAGGGGGAGGCCATAGATCCTGTGTGTGACTCCTATATCTACATATGCCTACCTCCTCTCCTCCTTGACAATGTGGATGCAAAACTCAGTCCCTTCACTGGTTTCAATGAAGTCTTCTCCTCCCACATTTATCAGGTTTCCTCACTTTTGTTTTTTACTCCCTCATGTGGTCTTTGTTTCCTCCCCATGAAATCACTTCCGAGCTCTGAATTCTCTCATTTTATGTGGAATATAACGATCTCCTACACTCAGCATTATATACATAAAATCCTTTATGGAGGTTACCAGAATAAAGGAGGCTTCAGGATCCGCCCTTCCTAGCAGTTTAGGTTTATAAATATACCCCACTATTGCAGGTAAAGTTCCCCCAGGATTTGTATGCAGGAGATTTATTGGAAGCTGTCTTAAAAGCAATATCTGTGAAGGAGCAAGGGAGGCAAGACTGGGCAGAAGGAGAAGTTGGAATGAGATACAGTTGAAACAGTAGCCTCAGCCAATGCCACAGGATCTCTCAAGGCTGAGACGATCCTACAAAGATGTCCCACATTAAGGAACATACCTCACAACAATCCATCATTGGATATGGCTGCAGCCAAGAATAGGAGCACAGATTTGGACAAGGCAGCTGCCTTCAGCTGAGGGCAATTCCCAGAGTTGTATGCAACTGTGAGTCATCAGTAGCTAGCACTACTGGCATTTGAGCACACAAAGCCTTGACCAGGAAGGGGAATCTAGGAGGTGTCCAAATACATTCACTACAATCCACCCCTGTACAGTTTCACTTGCTTCATATAGTATATTTCCTTCACGAGGGAACAACTCCTCCAGGATTGTAATTGATCTCCTTTCCTAGGGAAGCTTTAAGAAGAGTTTAGTGGGACGAGCTACAGTGTCAGCCATCTGCCCCCTTCTCCCTCTCCCCATCCACTCTCCTGTTGCCCCTGCAGCTATTCTTTAGACTGTACCTCATATTTATAGTCTCCCTCATCTATTAACCCCATCTCTAGATTCCGCTCACCTTTGACTACCACATCAGCTGGCCTCCATCACTTACCTGGTAGGACGACCCAGGCCCCTATCACTGAGGAGGTCTGAGCCCATAGTTGCTACGCCCTTCGGATGATGTGCCTTCTGAACATGTCCATTTACCATCAAAATTGGTCTGGGGAACACCAAGAGCCCCCTTTCTTCCCCCCTTCCCCAGCAGATCACTTGGGTGCCAAATGTATTTTTCCCTGTTCCTATTATGTAACAGCAGCCCTACCTTCTCCTGAAAATCAGAGACAATTACTCCTGCCAGGATGTGGATCCTTTTTTGGCCTACTGGATCCCTGACAATAAAACCTAAAGTAACCACGTGGCAGTCATAGATAAAGTTTAATGGGGCTCCTGTGGAAGCATCCTCCCTCTGGAAATCACAACCATTAGATCTACGGAACCTAAGGTTGTGGGGATAGGAAGGACAGATTGCCCAAATGGCTCACTGGGAGTGATAAGAAGCAGAGTCCCTTCTCCTTGCAACACTTAGTTTCAAGATGCACATATTCTCCCTACTGGGGAACACAGCATTATATAATGGTTAATGATTTAGGGTGTGCTTTTCATCCTGGAGGATGAAGATATGCACCGTATCCTCCCATAATATAATTTCCAAGTTGACACCTTAGATGCACCTTCAAAAAGCCATTCCATCCCTCTGTCAGGCTGGCAGAAGCAGGGTGGTAGGATACATGATAGGACCAGTGAATCTCATGGTCAGGTACCTATTGTCACACCTCATTTGCTGTAAAGTGCATTGCTTGGTCCAATGCAATTTATGTAGGATCACATGTTGGTAGATCAAACATTTTATTTGCCCTTGGATAATGGTGCTGCCTAGGAGCCCAATGGGCAGGAAAGTTAATCACATAGAGAACTAGACTCAAAATAATTCCTGCCTTCCAAGGTGGAATGGACACAATATAATCAACTTTGGCTAGTCGATCGCCTCAAAGGATGGTGCCATTTACAGGGTCAGCATTAGTCTTGCTGCTGGCAGGTTAGATGATTGGCAGCAGCAGTACTAGATCTGCCTTAGTGAGTGGTAGTCCATGTTGTTGGGCTCATACACAGCCTCCATCCCACGTTCACAGCTTCTCCTGTATAGACCCTTTGTACAACATCAGGGTTGCGGGGGCTTTTGACAAAGACTGGCTATTGTCAACTGGCTAAGTTATTCTCTAAGAGTGTTTAGTGTCCCTTCAATGGTAAATTCTCTCTGGTAGGCATCACTATATGAATCAGAGATTCATACTTCATGGCCCTGTTTACATGCCAATTCACATGCTCCTTCACCAGACTTCTTTGTCTCATTCTTCTAACTTTTCTCCTTCCAAGCCCCTGATGAACAAGCCAAACTATTTGTCACTGCTAATGAGTCCACATATAATCTGATCTCAACCTACTCCTTTTTAGACACAAAATAGATGATTATGCACACCACCCAAACCTCTTCCAATGGGGAAGACTGCCGTCTCTCAAAACCATCCCTGAGTGAGGCTATTGTGTGAAAGTCCAAAGTATGCATCAGTCGTCTACTGTTGTATAACAAACCAGCCCCAAAACAACTGGTTTAAACCAGTTTATTATTTCTTAAACAGAGATGACAAACATGGCCAAGGATGGAGACAAATGAAGTGGAATGCAAGTGAAAGTCATAAAATGAGGATGTATTACATAAAATAGTAATTGTGATATCACCATCAACAAACAATGGCAGGATGTGAGATAAAGAGAATGAAGTTTTAAATAAACGTAGGAGATAAACTAGAAAAAAATCTTTATTCTTTCTACTGAACAAAACCAGAATTCTTTACCTTCGTCTTCAGGCATCTCTCCACTTTGGATTCCATTTGGCTGTTAAATATTCTTCTCTGGCTACACATTGAAAGACCCTACTTTGAGAAACTCGTCTTCCGTTTACTGCCTTCATGTCATTACTTCAACCTGGAATTTTCCTCCCACCCCATCATACTTCAACCCTCCATGAAATACTTAATTACTTTTTATGATCCAACTCAAATTTTTTCTGGAAGTGAGGACTTAAATAAACAAACAAATTGAGCCTCCATGAAGAAACTCCTGTCAAAAATAGATCTTCCTAAAATCCCTAATAGTAGGGCCCACATCTTACTAATCTTTAAACTGCTGCACAAAGCGTATAGTAGTCACTTCAGGTTTGATGAATGAAAGCCTTCGCACTTTCTACTTAGGCAACACAGTCTTGTAGTATATTTTGGAGTCATTTATCATTTCTATAAGTTAAAAATTTCCTGGAAGGCAGAGACCAAGCCATAATTTTGATTTTCATAGCATCTAGCAAAGTGTCTTAACATCAAGTTAGTACCAAAATATTTAAATTAATTTGTTGAAGGAATTACTGCTAATTCAAGACACAGGAGAAGGGAGGCAGACCTGTAATTACAAGAACAGCCTTGCAGCCTTGCAGTACCCCATGAGGATCCCTGAAGGTGGAGTGGCCCTTTAGATGTGTCCTGAATCAAGGCAAGGGGGACAAAGCTTCATATCCTACATTGCCCAGGCATTGGATGTGTGCTGCGTCCCAGGAAGCCGGCATAACCTTGGGTGAGGCAGCTTCCTTCAGCCAAGGACAATGCCTGAAGAAGGACACAGCTGTGAGCCATCAGCATCCAAAAGTCCAGTCAACAAGGAGAGTGACTACCTTGATTCTAAAATGGGACCTGGGTGGTGCACGAAAGTATCAACTACAGCATCCCTGAAGGGGAAAAACGCAGCCTCTTGCTCACCTTCCATAAAAATCCTCTTCTTGAGGTATGGCTGAAAAGACAAGACTGAATTTACTTTTAGCACCCAAGCCTCAAACTCCTTCTCTGAGCCCAAACAACCCTTCTTTCTCTTTGAGGATTTGAATTGGCACCTGAAGTATTTATTTCTGGCTCTGCCCTGTCACTTGGATACTGGGAAAGTTTCTCACACTCACCTACACAGTGCTAGTCAGCCACGCCAATAACGCCACTGCCCCAGCCTAATCAGGCAGGGTCTCCCTGCATCAGCAGACATCTCTGTGGCATGTGGCTTTTGAGGGCTATACAGCTGTCCCTAGCTTGAAGATCACAACATTATAGAATATGGGCCTGAAAAAAATAAAATTCTCACCAGCGTCTTCTATCATCTTATCCAATCTCAGAATCAAAGCTTACTCCTGGGTTAATGACTCCTACATACAGGGAAGGAGCGTCAGCTTCTGTTCTTTTCAGCTCCTACATGTATCATCTCTGCCTCCTAACAGAAGGAGCCAGAATATTGGGCAATTTTGCTTACAGGGATGACTGGTCTCCTTGGTTCCTCCTTGTTTTCTGATCTTAATTTCTAGATAGCTAAGAAAAGTCTCCCATAGCAAGTGTTGTTTGCTAAAAATTATCGATCTTTTCTATAACCAAATTTTAAAAGGGAGGGAGATGCTTTCCTCTCACCTGGAACCCCTATGCACTGAACATGCACCAGATAAATGAATAGCTCCTAAGTTAAAGGTGGTTTGTATTTGAATGGTCCCAGCTGTTCTCTCTGAGATTAGACCTCACACACTAAAATTAATTAACGGACACAGTCTCTCACTAGGGCTCCAAATCTTTCTGGGTTTCAGACGAGAGCTGGATGTTGGAAATCACTCCCTGGGACCTTACTTGCAAGGAAGTTGATTTACTAGGAAGGCTATTAAACCAGCATCATCAACTGCAACTCTCCGAGTCTCAACTAAGGCCTCCAGTTCAACTCTGCCATTTGGTTGGGTTCCCTAGAGAGATCATAGTCACCCCTCTTTCTTCCCTTGTTGAATAAAGCTGTGCTAACGAGGAGAATTTAGATCTCGCATGAATTCTAAAGCTTTTCTAATAATGCCTTACTGTATGTTGCTCTTGTAATAACATGCTTTAACTGAATCCGATTTTCCAAACTGTTCAATAGCACCTTGTCATATGGCTCATTGCAAAAGACTCTCTAGTATTAACACATTTTCAGAGAACTCTTCTCCATCCTGTTGGTGCATGGTGGGGAAGTGGCTGTGCGAGTCCCAGCAACTCACCACATTATGGAGTACACTTTCAATGCTGTCAAGTATTTCGTCACACAGGTGAAGCTTTGGCAGGACTGAGATCATGTGTACCTCCTAAAGCCAAGCTCATAAACGTTCTTTTAATCTCCTTCGCATCTCTGCCTCTGAAGCCTGCCTCTACCGCAACACAGTATGCTCTCTTCAAACTCAAACTCCTTTTGTCTGTTTGCTGAAATTGGACTGTTTGAAAATATACCTAGCATATGATTAACAGGTTAGCAGCCTCTACTGGGGGTTCCAACGCATCTGAGAAACTCTATCTCAACAGATGGAATTGTAGAAGCCTTTGATCAGGCAAAAATGCAATGGTCATGTACGCACTTCCCATTCCAAAGGGAATGGCATATTTTAGAGTCTATCAAGGGAAACCTCTTACAAAAATACCTTCACCTGCAATTTGGGATGGTTTTGGCTTACATAATGATATGATACCTTGATTTTTGCTTAAAATATTCAATCTCAAACAGTGTGTCTCTATGCAAAAACTGGAAAGTTGACCTCAGAGTCAACATCTACCCTTGGGTTCCCTATGATGCTGTTGTGGACCTATTTTTTTTAAGATTCTTGGAAGGGCTATTGTTCAATTGAAAATAGAGGGCCTGTGAGGCACATCCTGAAAATCTGTAGAAGGCTTTTTGAAAGGATCTATGAGAAATCACCTTAAATCTTTCAATATCTTAAGAAGGGGTTTTACAGTCACACATTTTGCTTCATATTTACTCTGAGACTATGTTTCCTGACAGAGCCCTGGCTTTGAGCTTTGCCCTGAGGCTCTTCTTACTTTTGAGAGTCATCTTCTGGGAGAAACTAGGGATGAGAAATAATTTTATTTTTGAACCTAGCAAATCAAGGGTCATTTTGATTTGTTCAACATGTTTCTTGAAAACGGAATAATTTCTTCTGTAGCTCATGTCTCTTTATCTTCATTTTATGAGCTGCAGCTAAAAGAAATTAGTTGTCACTTTCAACATTTAGCCTAGAAATATCCTTAGCCAGATCAATTAGTTCACCAGGTTAATTTCTAACTTCTGCAGATGACGGTTTTCCCAAACTTTCCACCACTATATATGCAAGGTCTTCTATCTTTTAGTCCCCAAGAACATTTCAGTCACTCTCCTTCAAGCCTTCACTGACAGCCACTTTGAGGCTCACTGGTCCTGGTAACCCCCTACTCCCAGGTAACAAAATCTGTTACTCTTGCTACATAGCAAATCCACCCAAACCTACTGGTATAAAACAACCTTCATTTTGTTTTGCTCACAGATTTTACCTGACAGTAACTTTGAGAAGGGCTCAACTGGGCAGATCCTACCTGGAGTCTCTCACGTCATTGTCATCATATGTTGGCCAGGACCACAGTCATCTGAAGGCTTACTTGGCCTGGATGTCCAAGAAGGCTCACTCTCATGGCTGGCAGTTGAAGGAGCTGTCAACTGGGAGCTCAGCTTGACTGTCAACCAGAGCATATGCAGGTGACCCCTACATAAGGTTTAGTTAGCTTCCTCACAACTTGGCAGCTTCAGAGAGTTGGACTTCTTATGTGGCAACTCAGAACCCCAAATATGAGTGTTCTCATGAGCAAGGTGAAAGCTGCATCACTTTTATGACCTGGTCTCAAAAATCACATAGCATCATTTCTCTTGTATTCTATTAGTCAAAGTAGTTACAAACTCACCCACTCTCAATGTGAGGAGCATCTAAGAATTTTGTAGCCATTTTTTACAACCCACCACAAGGGGCCTTGCTTTCTCTTATATCACCAGACCTTATGATAATGTCAGACACAAAGGGGATGCTCCATAAACATTTGTTGACATAATGAATTTTGGTAGAAATACAAAAGAAATTCCATAGGTGATGCTAAAACTAGTGAGTCACCATGTGAGGTCTCTACCCCCAAGATCTTCAAGAAGAGAAGAGACACCACTATTGGCTGCCTTGGGTGATGCAAGCACTCATTTGTCTAAAAGCAAAGGGCTAACCCTTGTGTTCTTCTCTTGGCCCTTTTCATTTTGTGATTATTCTAGGCACAAGGGAGATTCCTATACTACTAGAGCTTTTATTTGCATTTTTGAATAACAGTCAGATTCCCATACCCCAAGAATATGTGAAGTTAAGACAACCTTGTAGCAGCCTCAAGTAGCATATGGCAAGGAATCTGGAAGAACTATGGATGCTCTCTAAGTGCTGTATTCTAGGGAGCCTCACAGATATCCAGCTGAATGTCCTTCTCTGTTCCATGTTACTTAGGGTATATAGTAGAGTGTTTTCATTTTCTTGTGCCACAGGATACACAGAAATTCCACATGTGAATGAGAGGAGCAATAGGAGTATTATACACTAAAACCAAATACCTAGACTTGGAGCCAGGATGAGTTTCAGTAATGCACTTTTTTACACACCGTAGAAAGTTATAAATAAGACACAAGCCTTAAAAACCTTTGTTAGTGTCCCTTAACACTCCCACCTAACAAGTTACCAAAATTATAAGTGGAAATATCCTGTGAGAAATGTCATGCATCTTGTTTGAATCCTCTGAAACAAAACAATTTCTGTGATGCATGTATAGTGATGCCAAGAAGTCCATCTGCCAGCCAGAACTTCATCTTTAAATATCTTGTTATGACAGCACAAAAGAACACAATGAGTTTTGTTTAGAGTGTCAGTCTTCCATCTCTGGGCTAAAAGGATTAGGTCTAAATTGCACATCATTATATAAGATCACAAGAAAATGTTTGCTTCTTTTGTCCTTAAAAGTATTTCATAGTGTTTTATAAAAAGCCAAAAAAATATTAAAGAAATCCATTTTGAGCTTTATAAGCAGTAGATACGCCAGACATTCTATTTTATGTTGGTAGTTATTTAATACACAAAAGTCAGGGACTTTTCAAGTACAATCATTTGTTGGACATGGCAGAGGGTGTGGAGAGGCCATAGAGTTTGATGGTTCAAAGCGGATTGTGGTGTCAGTCAGATCTGGTTTTAGCCTCTCTGATTAATGTGTGACTAGGAAATGTACTTAACATCTCTGTGGCTCATTTTCCTCATTTGTAACATGGAAATAAAAGTATTCACCTTCTAGGGTTGGTTTAAGGATTAAATGAGATAACATATGTAATTTACTTACCAGTGCTTGGCACAGAGTAGATGCACAGTTACCAGTCAGATAAGAGTGAGCATACACTTTGTGTGAGCACACACACACATAATGGGGAGGGGGAGGAAGAAGGAAGGAAAGGGAGAGAGAGAAATTGAGGGATAGAGATTGAGGGAGATAGAAAGAGAGCTTTTGGGAAGGGTATATAGAAAATATTGTTAGAGATGGTATGGATGTGATCGTTGTTAATGTTAACTTATTTGATGAAAGGATTTTGAATTTTGAATTTTGAAGATGTTGGAACAGAACAGGAATGGAATGTCAGGAGGCATATGGAGATTTATGTTACTTTGAGAGAGTCACTTGTCTCCTATACACAGGACAAAGCAGAAAGAAACATTTCCCACCTCCTTCTCAGCATTCTGTTCCCATTTCAATCATACTTTTGCACACACCCCACCCCCGGCACTTGTATGCACCCCATGTCAAAAGTCTGTCCTTTGAACAAGATTCTGCTGTCCACTGAGACAGTTGGAAAGTCACCAGGCCATTACAGTGTCACTGCAAATAACTTAGAGGTATTTTCACGTTAAGGGAGGAAATTCCAGCATGATATACAAATAAAAGTGGACTTTCCTAAGAAGAAAAAGTTGGGAAAAGAGTGAAGGAGAGATTTTGAGGTAGGCAAGGCCTTTCCTCCCTTTTCAAACGAAGTGGTGAGGTTATTCTTTTTTTTTTTTTTTTAAAGATTTTATTCTTCCTTTTTCTCCCCAAAGCCCCCTGGTACATAGTTGTATATTTTTAGTTGTGGGTCCTTCTAGCTATGGCATGTGGGACGCTGCCTCAGTGTGGCTTGGTGAGTGGTGACATGTCCACACCCAGGATCCGAACTGGCAAAACCCTGGCCCGCAGGAGCAGAGTGCGTGAACTAAACCACTCGGCCACAGGGCCAGCCCCTGGTTGTTCCTGTTTTTAATCTTTATATGTTAGACCATTTGGAAGAAACATATTCTGTAATATAATACAGTAATATTGCTATTATTAATTAGAAAAATAATTTCCATTGCTTAAGGTTTATTTCTATAATGGTTTTGTTCAAAAAATAACATTCAGGTTTAGCAATGTATATAAAGAAATAGGGTATCAATGGCCAATTTCTAGGGTTTTTAATACTTTTTCAAAAAAGTAGATTTTTCTTTTACCTTACCACAGTTCTGTTCAAAACAATTCTGTTAACACCCTTCAAATAACCTTTTAAAATATTACTTATGAATCTGTGCACCTCGATAAAATGTTTCCTGTTTTTCATTTCCCCAAGGCTAAAGTGACACAATTATTAGCTTTTGATAGGGTTAAACAATAACTACCCGTACTTACCTTTGTGAAAGAATGGAAAACAAATATACCTTGAAGCATTGTATCAGTTGAAAAGATACTCCTACTTCAGCTCTTTCTTCTTTTTCTTTTTCCTAAAAGAGCACAGAGGAATTTTTTTTAAATCAAATATTTTACATAAACTTTTTCTCTACTTCTAGGGCTGAATACAGTTTGTTCTGTCTCTAAATGTTAACAATATAATACTTTCTAATGGGGAACCCCTTTAATCCTGTGCAGTAGCAGGTACAATGTGCCAGGTAACATTTTAGAGGCTGGGGATATACCAGTAAACAAAACAAGTAAAAATCCCTGCTGCTGAGTTTACAGTCTAGTCGGGGGAGACAGAAAAAGAACGATATGAATAAGTAGATTGTGGTAATAAATGATAAAGAGGAAATTAAGACAGGAAGGGAATAGGGAGTGTCAGTGCAGTTGGGCAGGGGTTGTGGTTTTTAGATAGGGTTGTCAGAGAAGGGCTCTTGAGAAGATGACGTTTAAGGAAAGATGTGAAGGAAGTAGAGGAGGATGCTGTGTTTTAAGCAGCATTTAGCAGGGCAGGTGGAGTCAGCTAAGGGGAGAGTGGTAAGAAATGAGAGGTAAGAGGGGGCCAGTCTGGTAGTCTATTTTAAGAACTTTGGCTTTTATGCCATTACATTAAATGGCATTACAAGTATAAAATAGGAAGCCATTACAGGTATGTCTGTATCTTCTTTTTCTCTCTCAAAATTCATTCTCCACCCTTCTCCATCCTGTTCTCTGGCCTAGGGAAGCTAAGCAGTATTTTCCTACTTTTCCTTATGACCCATTCCATGTCTTCCTTTTGGCCACCTTCCACCTCTTTCAATTATCCAAGTGTTCCGTCCGTCAGAGAAGCAGAGACCCAGCCACCTGTGTTTCTTTGGATTAGTAGTTCTCAACAGTGGCCCTAAACCCACCTGTGTCATGCTAGGAACCCAATAAAATGCAGACTCCTTGGCCGCACTCAAGACACTCAATCAGCATCTCTGGGATTGGGGTCCAAGAAGCTGCATGTTTAACAAGTTTCCCAGGTCAGTTCCTTCTCACTGTGAGGCTTGAAAATTAGAATTCTGGATTATAGGAATGGCACCGTTCTGATGGGCATCCAAGCAGTTTCTTATATTCAAGTTTTTTCTTTGCTCCAAAAATAAGAACTCAGAAATATTCGGTTTGGCTCTAATAAATTTTGACTGACTATAATCTGCTAAATTTTTATTTCTATTTTTATTAAATGCTTATATTTTATTTTGTGAAATATTTCATCATCAAATACAATCCATAAGAATCATTTTGCACGGTCCTCATCAATTTGTATCATCTGAGACTTGATGTCTCATTCACATATTTATAAATTGTGGCAGGATTATATATGACTTCTCTATATTTTTGTACAACAGCACTGATTTTATTTTTATTTAAATGCTAATGTTTCCCATGATGAATCATTTTTCAACACCATACTTGAATTAGAAATAAAGTCAACCAAAAGTTACTAATAAATGCCATATATCACGCTCTGTTTTTGTGCTGCTCAAGTTGGTAGCACTGAACGATGAGGACTTTTTCAGAGTTAGGGAACGGAAATGACTCTGTGACTTAGATTCTTATAGAATTTGTGGTGAGGAATTCACATTTCCTGGGAGCTTATGCAGCACTGCTTTCACATTACACCCAATCTTCTGTGAAGAGAAACACCTTATTGATGTTTTCCAGAGTATTTCTGTTACAATCTCCAGAGTTCAGCACTTTTAAACAAATATTGTCCTTTCAAGTTTTTGCAGATTTCATAGGTTAATTTCCCCTGTGCCAGAATGTGCTATTTCAAGATACTGAGGCAAACAAGGCTGTCAGAAATAAAGAACAAGGGAGGCACGGTCATGTACCAAGAGGATAATAGTAAATATCTACCTGAGTAGTTGAATCCAATCGCTCCGAACAAGGTTGTTTCATTTGGCCTCTTACTAATTTTGAATTTTTTCCTAGCAGAGAGAAGGTGTGTATTTTGATTGAGAGAGCTGCATAATGGATTTGGCCAAGACCTGAGCTTAAACCTGTCTTTTAAGCTGGAGAGGATGAGATGTAGTCTTTATGGCCCACTCTGCCTGGACTGTGTTTACAGTGAATATTCAAAAGCATGCATTTCCTCTCAGATATTAGGATTTGCAGCTGCTGGTTAAAAACAATTCCAAAGGGTTGCCAAAAGCTGAAGCAAATGGTCCATACATTTTAGGAATATAAGAAGAAAGGCTTGTGAATCATTTAATAATGGCATTGCATATAATAAAATGTCATAAGAAAAGATTCTTGCAGAATTTCTGCTTCTCTATGCTTTTGGCTAAATTGTTCAAGCCAATGTATTTAACATGAGTGCATTTTTCAGAAAGATAAAGACACTTTTCAGTTTTTAAAATAATTGTGCATTTTCTTTTTATTAGTAAAAGGGCATACAAAAGTTCTAAATATTAGACATACTCAATGTAAATGAGGATTAATCTATAAAAAAGGGAAAAATAATTTTATGTTTTTATGCTTCAAGAGCCTTTTCTATATTACTTTAAACTTTTATGTAAGGATTATATAGGATTTTGGAAATCCTAAATCTGAAAAGGACCTTGAGTTTAGGAATACTAGTAACAATAATGTGAATGATATAGCTAACCTTTGAGCATTTTCCATCTGCTGGGTACTGCTTTAAGAAGCTTTACATATGTAATCTTAGTCAATCCTCACAACAAGCCTACAAGGTAAATATTATTATATTCATTTGACAGATAAGGGAACTGAGACACAAAATGTTTAACAAATCTGCCTGAAGGCATAGAGCTAGCAAGTGGCAGAGTCAGTACTAAAGCCGAAGGAACACTTATAAAATGATCCCAGCCAGTTCAATCCATGGAAAGTGTACACAGCTGTCGACAGTGTGATTTGAAGGTGCCAGAAGGTCTACCCAAATGCATCACCTTCAACAGTTTACAACACCGCCTCAAATTCCCACCAAGAGAGAAAGTGCTTTGTATGAAGATAATACCTCCAAAAAGCTATATTTTAAAAATATTACCTAAGAAGAACTGCTTGCTAATGATAGCAATACAAGGTAGACACATTTTAGGGAGATTTGGATGAGAAAATGAGAAAAAAGAAAACAAACGACCTCTTGAAGGTAAACACCATAATATAGACTCTTGGACAATCCTGGCAAAGTAGAGGGGTGATGAAGACAAAATTCATCCAACTTGGCTTTGGTTGGATACAGAAATTATCCATCTTAAGCTGTCTTCTCTTTTAGGAGATAGAGCCATAGCATTGAAAATGGTCAAGTTTAACAGCAAAAATTATCTATGTACAATGTTTTCCTCACCACTTGCCTTTTTGAACAGAGGTTCTTAAATAGGGGTCCCACATATGGACCCCCATTGATATATGAAATCTCCAGTATGTATGTGAGAACGCACAGCACCCCAAGAAGATTATCCAAAGATTTCATCAAATCTCATACGTATAAATGAGCCCCCTCAAAACAGTTAAGTTAGCATAAAATCAACCTAGCCCAGCTGCGCTTATATATCACCTAAAATTAGTGCCCGCTGGAGGTGGTCTTTAACAGCTAAGAGAACACACAACTGCTTTGAATTATGCATCCTAATGAGCATAGAGGGCTACATTCAAGCAGATATTTATGAAAGCAAAACATGGTACGCAAAATGACCAAGACTAGGATAACGTTACATATCACTGTGTTTCTGCAACAACAGATGCAACTATTCAGGATTGGAGTTTTAAGTAAACAATACGCCACAAGGAAGTGTGACAGGTATGTCAATAAATGTTCTCAGGAAAAGGTTAGGCAATCGTAATGGGCAAGTAATTAAAAATGCTTTTTAAAATGAACAAACTGATCTCACTTTCTTGGTGAGCTATTACCAGGTTCTTTTGAGTTCTTAAAACATTTTCTTTACTCTGTGTTTAACAACAAACGTGGGCCAATTGCTGTGAGTTAATTGAAAAGGATTGTTTGCTAGTTGCCAAGAAACGGCGCTTTCTTACATTATGCAGGCCATTATGTGCACAGATCAAGCTTCCTGATTTTTCTTTCAGGGTTTAAGAATATAGGCTGCTGTGATTTAGCTGTCCCTTGAGGAGAGGAGCACACATCAAGAAGGCTTTCAGGAGTGTTGTTCCATTTTAATTTACCAGGTAAGATTTGGATTTGAAAGTGTTACCTTCTTCCTAATGCTTAACTTTTCCTAAATCACTTAAAAGCCTTTATGTTGAGTGAATGAGTGGATCTAAAACGATGATTTTACTTGAGATAGTTTCATGTAAATCACGCTAAATTGATTTTCTTCCAGCGGAAGGTTCTAAGGAAAAGAAAAGAGGTAAAGATAATAACAGACATCTGTGAGACTGGCTCTGGCATTTGTTTCTTCTTGATTTCAGAGTAGCAAATACATGTAAACCAAGAAGTTGTGAGTGTGGTTAGCTTTGAAAATATTAAAATTATTGCTATGGAAGCAAATATCATTACTTCTATTTGTTGAAAAGATAAAATCTTGACTCTTTCCAACTGAGAAATGGGCTTTCTAATTAACTTCAAAAGGAAGACTTGCTGATCTTACGTACAGCTTGGTTTCTTGTCTCTCTTAAAAAAAACCAAAACCCCTATATATTTTCATTATCTCTTTGCTGTTAGCTATTTTCTTCATGATTTTGTCTTAAAGAGGAAGATAAAATCAGGGTCCTTATACTCAATGGAGTTTACTAATAGGTGTGATACGAATAAAAAAGTCGCTGTTCTTCCTCAGGAAGGAAAACAGAATTTCTTGACTCAAAGTTAGTTGCTCCCAGGCTCACCAATGCAGTGCTCACTGTGGGTAATATGGGGCAAGTGCTTGAAAAGGATTCTGTGAGTTGAGTTTGTTGGGTCAAATCATCCTCCCACTCTTAAGGAGTTAGTACTTTCACATGTTTAGGTTGAACACTGCAATCCCTTGAACTTACATTTACAACTTACACAATTTACACAGACTATACGTTGAAAACAAGTGTCAAATTTGCAGAGGAACCTAGTTGAGTGTGGTTATTGACCTTTTCTTTCAAAATCATATTTTACCTCCTCTCTTCCATGGCTTTGTGTTTCTTAGGAATATATTTCCTATTTACAAGGAAGATCATCAAAATGGACACAAGTCAGGTCAAATATTTGTTGTCTCATTAGGTAAATTTCCATTTGTTCAGAGTTTGAAGACACCTGAGTATAAACATGACCTGTGTAATATGAAACCTAGTTGATGCTGGAAAGAAATCATTGCAGCATGCCTTTACCTGATAATATGATTTGGGTTTTCAACAAGTGAACCAATACTCTGGTAAGGAAACTATTATGTGGAATAATGTTGATGAGGTGATAGTTGAATATGATATGCAATCCATCCATTTATCTTTAATTTGTCAAACTGGACTCTCCTTTCTTAAATTCCTACACATTTTTTTATTAACTAAAATAATCACAATATCATCAAATTCATAACACCGTATTTTTAATTTACGTAGTAGTAAAATTGAAGCAGCCCATTTAAAGAGATGCATGGTTTGTAGTTATGTATACTTGGTGTGGCTTTTACCATTTTTATTGGAACTGTGCATTTGTTTCCAGGTAAGGTGTAATTAAACAATTCCATTCTAGTTAACATTCCTTTCTTCCCCTTGTCAAAGAGTGCTCTTTACTCTGAAAATATACTTTAGATGTTATTGGTACTATGGTATTTAAAATATCTATGCTGGGGGCGGCCTTCAGTCTCGCAGCGGTTAAGTTCACACATTCCACTTCAGCGGCCTGGGGTTCGCCAGTTCGGATCCCGGGTACCGACAGGGCACCACTTGGCAAGCCATGCTGTGGTAGGTGTCCCACATACAAAGTAGAGGAAGATGGGCATGGATGTTAGCTCAGGGCCAGCCTTCCTCAGCAAAAAGAGGAGGATTGGCAGTAGTTAATTCAGGGCTAATCTTCCTCAAAAAAAAAAAAAAAAATTAAAACAATAAAGTATCTATGCTGGTAATATTTTTGCTTAGTCATTTTAACAATGATTGGAACAAGGCGAGAGGTGAATATGTGGGATGGGTGGAGTGGAGCAAAAGTCAGACTGATACAGTATCTTATAGGTAGATTTCTTCCCATATCTAGCATACTATTTCTTCTTTGTCAGTATGACAGAGTGATTGTGCTAATTAACTATAAAGGAAATATTTAATAGTGTAACAAAAAGTCTGGATTTTATTTCTGAATAGTTTTTTTTTTTTTTGCTGAGGAACATTCTCCCTGAGCTACCATCTGTTGCCCATCTTCCTCTATTTTATGTGGGATGCCACAACAGCATGGCTTGACGAGCAGTGCTAGGTCTGTGCCTGGGATCCAGGCCTGCAGACCCCAGGGCCACCAAAGCAGAGCTCGAAAACTTAACCACTATACCACCAGGCTGGCCCCAATTTTATGATACAACTCGTAAACATCATTTCAAAGATTTCTAAAAACATTATTGTACCTTTGATTGCTAATTTTCCCATACTCTCTTGACATGACATTTACCTAACTTTAGGAATTTAAAATAATATATAAAGTAATAAAGTGCTTTCTCACTTTCTTTTTACTGGAAAATGGTCTCTTTATGATATTAGAAGATTATTTTCCTAAATAGAGAAGATATACACAAAATATTTTAGTAATTTTAATTGTCCTATTGTTTATACACAATCAGCACAAAACTTCATCTTGCTCTGATAAACCACGATAAACAATCCTTTCCTTTGTCCTAAAAATTTTTGTTAAACTGGAATTTTTAACTCCTCAACTGCAATGATAGGATTTTGGAGTCACTCTTATAAATTCTTTTTTCCATGTTTGCTTCTAAGTATTTCTAAAACATGAGAATGCTGTTTCTCTTCTCTTGCTTCCTTTTGAGCAATTGTTCTCAATTTGACAAAGTCTGAAGACATTTTTTGGTTACTACAACGAGGGGGTGGGGTACTCCTGGCATCTGATGGGTAGAGGACAGGGATGCTGCTAAACATGCTACAATGCACAGGACACTCCCCACAACAAAGAAGTATCATATTCCAAATGTCAATAATGCTGAGATTGAGAAACCCTGCTTTACAGGTCTCACATGCCTTATCATGGCTAAATTCCTGATTATGGTTAGAATTTTTGTTTTCACAATATCTTGAAATTTCATGTGTAAATAAAAGGAATCTTCATTCACTGAGGAATATTCATCCTGAGCTAACATCTGTTGCCAATCTTCCTCTTTTCTTTGCTTGAGGAAGATTTGCCCTTCATTCCTTTTATTTATATTAGCCTATAGGATCACACCTAATTTTTAATTAAACTCTCTGGAATCTGCCTATATAAAGTCTGGGAATCACGATCTGACTGGATTCGCCAGTTTTCCCTTCCTTGATTATCACCAGTACCAAAATGACAATGGTCACATTATCTTTAAGCTCATGTCACGTCCATATTACTAAATAGTGCTTTGTCCGAACGACTTGTAGAATATTTCCTTCATTGATTCTACCTGTGGATAAAGAAGGACTCATTAAGGCAAGACAACAGTATCATCTGTTTCATTGCTGTGCTCCTGATTTTATGTCCAAAGTCACTCTTCAATAATCATTGACTCATTCTATAGATATTTATCAAGCACCTAACATGTTTCAGAAACTGTTTTATGTTGGAAATTCAGCAGTAAGACAAAAACCCTACTTTTGTAGTGATTACATTCTAGTAAAAATCAGAAGATCCAAAATCCCCTTTTCCTTCAACCATTTTTTATCCTGCTCTGTTACATGTGCAAAACAAAGCAAAACAGCAAGAACCGCATCTGGTGCATTATAAATAGTTGCAAAAGTTTGCTCATACTTTTTTTCTTCATGTAACCCCTCTGTTTCTTGGGGACTACCAAGAACGTTTTCATTAATTTCTGGCAGATGTCTCTATTTTCAACTTGCTTGGTGTGCATTCTAGAGAAGACTGATTTTGAAGTAAATTTTGAAGGAAGGGAAGTAGAATATTTGATGAGTTGAAATAATGTTAGTAAGAAAAGTGAATCTGGCATTTGGGGAAAAAAGACATAAAAGTAAAGATGGAAAATTGTGAGAGGAAAGAGGCCAGTCGTGCCTGAAATTTATTTTATTTGCTACGCCAAGAAAAAAGGGAAAAGGAAAGAAAAAAAGAAGAAAAGAAAAAGAGCAGTAATATATCTTTCCAGCATAACTGTACTCAGAGAAATTCTTTTCCTCTGGTAGATATCTCTGTCTCTGGTGAATTCTTTAGACTTCCTTGTCTATTTTTTAGTTTATGCCTCAATAGCCATTGATGAGGTTATTGGTTTCTTCTTTAGATAGGTGATGAGAAGCATAGATGAAGTAAAGTATTATAATTTTAATATTCTGATCTTGATATTTCTTTTGACTTTACCTTGTAGTTTCTTTCCTTCCCTAATGCTTGCTTTCTTCATATATGCAGGAGTTCAATGTTCTAATATGTTAAAATGTGAAAAAGAAGCATTTGATGCTCTAAAATTCTCAGACCTTGTAAACCTATCAGTTTTAAGTAATCATTACCTTATTAAGATTGCATTTACCAAAAGCTATGATTCCCATCTTCCTCTTCTCTTCCATTTAAAAATAAATTGCAATCTTACCCAACTAGGGCGTTATTGGTATAAAAATTCCAAAGAAACAAACTTGGCTACAAAAAATGTTTAAAAATTATATGAGTATGTTTTCTAGAGTTTACTGAAAATGAGAGAAATTCTAATACTATGGCTTACTACTGGTTTTCTAGTGATGAATTTGAAAAAAATTAATTATATCTTAAAAGTCTTAGTAGTACTGACAAATTGCAGTGAAATTGCCTTTGTTGTGTGAGCAAAACAAAGAAGAGTCTTTTCTTTGTTCAAGTCCAGGCTTTGCCATCCATTAGTGCTCTGAATGCAGGCAAGTTACTGAATCTCCAAGAACCTAGATTGCCTCAACCGTGTACTGGGTAAAAATACTTAATGCATAGTGTCATTATGGAAACTAAATGAAATAATACAGTTTAGTACTTGTCACAGAGAAATTATGTGCAATACGATGTTTCCCGTTCTTTATAACTTCAGTCCTAGACTATAATTCATTTCATAGAAAAGATTCTAAAGGAACCTTAAAGATCATCTCAGTGTCACATATCTGATGCCAAATTGTTTATGTAATGTTGCCCTGGTCACTAGCCTACACTTTAAGCTCTAAAAAACGTGTTAATTCCTAGGGCAACAGACATTTATAAATATTATGTTGAAACATATGAAATTGCCACTTTTATAGGTCAAACAGTCCAATATTGGCAAATTTCATATGATTCAACCTAACATATATAACATAAAAAACAAATCTTATTTCCTGAAACATAACTTTATATGATAAAAGTCTGAGATAACTTGATAATGCTAAAATGGAAATGTAGTTCTATTAGCTGTTTAAAAAATACATTTTACAAACACTGCTAGAAAAATAATATAGTCATTAAGAGCCTTGAGCAAGGGTCCACAAGCTAGTCTGTGCGCCAGATCTAGCCTATCATGTGTTTTTGTACAGCCCATCAGGTAAGAATTGTGTTTACATTTTTAGAGTTGAAAAACAATCAAAAGAAGGATAATACTTTGTGACACACAAAAATTATATGAAATTCAAATTTCAGTGTCCATAAATAAAGTTTTTTGGAACAAACCATCCTCACTCATTTGCATATTGTCTTAGGGTGCTTTTCTTCTGAAAAGACAGAGTTGAGTAGTTGCAACATAGACTTTATTGCTTGTAAAGATTAAAACACTCATTATCCGGCTCCTTTGAGAAGAGATTTGACAACCCCTGTTCTAGAGTCAAATTGCTTACATTTGAATGCCAGTGCCACTACTTCTTGAGTCTGTCATTTAGTAAGTTCCTTAACTTTTGTGAGCCTTAGTTTACGTATTTTAAAATAGGCATACTATTAGTACTTGCCTCATAGGATAATTATGAATGCCTAGTATAACATAAGTGTGCTATAAATGTTACTGTAATTATTAATATTCTCCCAGGGTGCCATTGTAAATGATTGGGGACAATCTATACAAGCTTGAAAAGCTCAGATGGGTGACAATTGTTGCATCATCATATCACAATAAAACAACAGTCGTCATCCTTCTGTGGACTTAGTAAAATGTGACCACTTGCTCATATAAATGATTTTAATATTTACATTTCACTCATACCACATGGACCATTTCAAGTTAAAAGTATTTAAGTTTCTAAATTTGCAAATACTAAGCTGCAAAGTAGGGGCTGTTTTCTCCCTGGGACAATGAACATCTGCTGAAACAATTTGTCCAACGGAGCATTTGCCTCTGCTGGCCTTATTTTTTTTTTTTTTTTTAAGAAATGGAAAAAGGATCATTGTTTAACTTCAACTCTTCTCATCTTCTAAACCAAAAAACAGTTTCTCTTGGGATTAGATGTTTCTAGGATTTGGAAAAGTAAAGAGGCCTCAGCTTTTTATTTATTTTTTCCTATTTTCAAGTAATGGTAAGTAGAATTTTACTTAGAGCTCCATATTATTTTTTCCTTCTTATTTGAATATTGTTCAAAAGACCACAAGCTTTTCTAGATGATTTCAGATTTCTGTAGAGAATTGAGTTCCACAGCACTTTCTAAGGCTGAGAGAGACTGGGAGGTGGAGTGGTGGTTATCACTCAGTAGAATAAGGGTCAAGTTTTAAATTAGAAAGGCTTTTAAGAATAGGTGAGCTCTATTACTTTTCATATGCAAAGTTAGAGGGGTCTAGGGGGAAGATGATCCAAAATCTTGAAAATAAAATAAAATGTTCCCAAAGCTAAAATCCAATAGCATCCTAGAGACAATGGACAGTTAAGTAGAACTCCTGATAAACTTCCAGTCTAAGACTTATCAGTCAGGTGACCTCTCCAGGTTTTCTACATTGGTTTTCCCAGGGGAAGCTGAAGAGAAGACACTTCAAGCTCTCAGCCTTATAATAAGAAGTCAGTGAATAATGACCATTAGAATTCTCTGGGTAAAGCAGCTTGAATTAAAGGTGCATCTTTTGTTTCCTTACTTTGAAATAGAGCTTCTGGTCCTTGGAGATTATACCAAGAGCAATGAGTCATATCTGAAATGAGGAAGGGAAAGTGCTGTCAAATTTCATGTTGATTCATAAGAATAAGCACAAAGTGTTGTTCACAGTATTTCAGTGGGGCAGGGAGGCACAAGGGGAGACCAGAGAACGAAATATTTGAGCCTTGAAGAGTTTCTATTTGCTACAAAAGACTGAAGAAACTTGCTGTTTTCAAATAGAATGGATTCTATCAAAGACTAACCATTCCTAATTTTTGTTGTTTTCTAATTTTTGCTTATAAAATGGTCAAGTATGTCAATAAAAAGAAAATGTTCAGCTACCAAGTCAAAAATGTTTTGCCACCTGCTATGTATTTGGCCAGCCTTTTAAAATCTTTAGCATTCTTTGGTAGAAAGCCTTAAGATGCTTGTGGGGTGGAGGGAGATTTTCCTCCGTTAGAATCTTTTGGATGATAGTCAAACACTTCTGTAATTTAGCTCCTTTTGGCATCACTTATTTCAAGTATGCCTCTGGAATGTCAAGAAGGTGCCAGATATTATTTTGAATGTCATATTTTAATATAGTATCAAGCTAAAGTTCCTAGAGACAGGAAATAGAGTGCTTCTTTCTTATCTTTTAGTGAAATGAAAAACTTTAATTAAGGACCAAACGGAGCTTTTGGTCAGTCTCCTACCTGTGAAAGTAGATTAGAAAGGAATTTTTATCCTCTGACTAGAGGCAGGAACAGATTTATGTGGGGCGGGGAGAGGAATTGAGTAGAAGGAAAACCAGAAGCTAGACTTATCACTCAAGTTATCACATGGTCTAAATATTTGGTCCAAAGCCAATGACTTCACTGGAGTTGTTTTGTCCTGGATATTGGCATTTAAGTCCTCATTTAAACTTTTTAGCATAATGATTCTAGCAATACGTTGGAGTAAACTATCTATAGTTATTTCCCCAGTTGAATAAGTCTAAATTAGAAATTCTGTCATTGCTGGCTACTCTGATCCTCTGAAACAAGCATACAAGGTTTGTTGTGCTGGTACCAATAGGGAAAGAACAACGGAGCAGGGAAAGACTTCATGAGATCATCTAATCCGTACTAAAATCATTCAAAATAGATGGTTCTTTAGTTAAAGATTTCCAAGGGATTTGTTACACCCCCAATTGCAGTATGACTAGGCCCATGACAATAAAGGAGGCTTGCTTGCCTTTCTGATCAAGAATCATTGCAATATCAAACAAAGGATGAATTCTTTCCTAAGAAGCTTATGACTAACTCAGGTCTCTACAAGCATTCCAGGAACAAGATTCTTTTTGGTTACCAAGATCATAAGTGTGATTTTGGCCCAGAGGCTTAAAAACCAAAGCACATATGCTGTGTCTCACTTGTTCTGTGGGCCATTTCTCTTTTCATTCCTTTGCTCCAGATTTTTTTTTTCTATCTCTGTTACATTAAGAAACAACCAGTACAAGTATTTTTAGCTGGCTTACCTGAATTAAGCTCTTATAGAGCTAACGTATTTGAACTAACAACCACAAAAATTGATTAGCAGAGAAAATTCTTCCCTGCTCTATATTTTCTAGCTCCTACCCCATAATTTTTAGCTCTGTGACCTTGGACAAGTCATTTAAATTCTCTGCGCCTTAGTTCCTCTTCCGTATAAAACAAGAAAATGAGTCTAGATGACTGAAAGAGTCTCTTTTAACTCTGACAGTCTATAATTCAATCTATCATACAGCAAAATTGTGACCTTTATCAAGAAGAAAGGACAGTGGGAGGGAAACTCGTTAGGAATTTTCTCATTTCTCCCACTCCCACAAATGCTGCAAATGACTGAAGTCAGTGACTCAAAACTTTATTAGGTATGTTAATTATCTGGGTAAAGTTTCACGCAAAGCTATGTATTTGAAGCTAGAGGGGAGAGAAATTCTAAGCTGCAATCTTATTTCTCCCATTTTTGACCAGTTTCTAGACTTGAAACTGTTCTATTTTAGAATAGAACACCAAATTAGACATCATGTGTTAGTTTCTCAGGAAATAACAGCTAATTGAAGTTAACAGTTAAGTTAAAATCAGTATTGCCTTCTTCCTTCTAATTAATAAGATATAACTTTTCATTCACCAGCCACCCCCAATTTTTTATGATAAATGTGCTTACTCCTGCAAATACCCAGTATTTCTTTCTAACACTCCTTTGTTGAAATCCTCCAAAAAAAGTCCTAAATACTCACACTCCAGGGAGAAAATATTGCTAAAGATTTACATTTAATGATTTTATTCCATACACACAAATAGAATCTTTTCTCTTAGAGTCCAACTCTTATCTATGGCTTTGAGGGTGGGAAGAGGAGGAGAATATTTTATTTATAAACCTCCTATTGATATTCTTAGATTTCCTCAAATGGCAAAGAGAACTATGGCAATGAGAACAATCGGAGGGGTCTGATAATGATAAAATATCTAATTTTGGTTAGACAGTGTAGTTAGCAGACTGGGAAGAGGAGCTAATATGAAAGGACTAGTTATGTTTCATTTCCTAAATTTTTATGGCTAAAAACAGAAACATTTTGTCCACTTCCCATTTTGTGGAGCTATTGCAAAAATTTCCTGCCATCACAAATCTTAGTGAGTTTTACTTAAAAGTTGTTTGTGGAAAGCCTCTAAATTTATGCCAAAGTGCCAGTGTAGACTTGGTTTCACGTGAAAGATCCAGGAGTATATCTTTTCTATTAGATGATGTTAGGAACCAGCTTTGGTGACAAGTTAAATCTTTCAAAGATAAAAAAATACTTAATTTTAACTGTTACCCAATTAGTACGTCAGGCTGATGAAGGTTAGGTTAGCTCAGTGACACCAGTGAGCATTAGTAACCATCGCAAATAAACTGTGCATGGACAGCTAATAGCTGCAAGAAGAGCTGGTGACCAGTTACAATGCTCATGTTTATATTTTTCTATCACTGCTGAAAAAGCACATAAATTTAATTTTCCACAGAATCTATAAAACCTAATTTATACAAAGTTAAAAAATTTATCCATGTTATAGAATCAAAAAAACATAAATAGTTTTATACCTTTTACTGGTAGACTATACAAATTCAGAGGACATTCCAAATGAAGCATCTATGGCTTTCAACTTATAAAACCTCTCATTTTCCAGCTGGTTTTCATGGTATATTCTATTAGATCTTGCTTGAAAATTAAGAGTATACTACGGATTGCATTGATTTCAACAGGAGGAGAAAAGAATCTATTTTTCATTAGAGTTCCTGGTGGTAACCACAGAGACAGCCAGTAACTTGGTAAATACAATAACGACTCCATGAAAATCATGAATGAAGGATATAATTTTTAAAAGATCAACCCATGAGGATAATTTCCAGGTACATCACTTATTTTCTAAACTGCCCTGCTTCAAGGAGGCCTCTCTGGAGAATAATTCAAACAATAACACAACAAATTTTAAAACATTAGATAAGATGTTCAATATATTTTTCTTCAAAATATATTTCACTGACTTAGTAGATATTCCAGGTAACAAGGCACTAGTTTTATACTGGAATTTAGACATTTTCATTAGTTCAGAATGCTTAATTTAAAAAAACTTTACGCTTTGCTTAAGCACTAAGAAGAGTCAAAGTTTAAAAATTGTCCAATATTATTTTCTGCTCCAGACAATATTATCTTTTTGTGTTCCAACACTCAGCTCTTCCAAGTAACTGGTACATCTCATACATGACATAGATAATAGCTCTTTTAATACTCTTAACCATTAGATATGTATCCAAGATAACCTACATTGACAAATAGAGAAGTACTTTCATTTCTGCATAGAAATGAAAAATGAAGAAATTCAGAAAGATTTCTGAAAATCTTTAATTTGAATTTTAATTTAAAAAGATTCTCACTTAGGAATCTACCCATGTATCAGCTGCCTGGTGGCCCTAGTCGTCCAGTTTGCTCAGGGTTCTTTGTCCTACAATAGTTGAATGGAAATGGCCCTGCTTTTGCCCCAACCCCAGGTCTCACATATAGTGTGATACATAATTTTCTTGTTTCCCCTGCCCCCACCCCACTTCCCAGTAGACATGCTGAATGTCAGGAAGTTTGTCTTCCCCACTTTATTCTTTGTTCTCAGCTCCTACTACTGCTGAATTATCTCTTTCACATCCTTCCTCTTGTAGCTATCCTATTCTATCTTTTCTGCGTGGACCCAAATGTGAAACACATGTGTTTTCATTTATTTCCCTAAACACATTCACACCAGGCAGTTGAGTTAAAGATTTGGGTGTATATCTTGGGGTGTGAGGACATTATATCACAGCACTGCATGATAAGTAACGTTAAACTGAACACCAGACACCCCTGTTCCTTGGTAGTACTTGCCACTAGCCAGCATTTTTGCTCAGGATCTAGCTTCTGACGTATTGCTGGGCCATCTTCCCCACCTCCTGTTATCCTCCACTGCTTTTTCTGGTCTTGGAACACTTGATTCACCCATCTCTGGCTGAAGCAAAACATTCTTCTTACTTTATTATGTGGCAATATTTTTTGTCCAATTTTTACCTCATTCTTATGGAAGAACCCCATAAGAAGTGACTCCCTGAACAGCTAGGAACAAGGGTTTACATATCAGCTTAATGAAGGGGGCGGGGGATGTGAGTTTAAGGCTTCAAAAAATGGAATGTTCTGTTGAGGCATGTTCACACAACTTTTTGGAGTGTCCAAGTGCCCAAGGCCAGTAGCCTCCCTAACTGGAGACCTCCCTGTGAGGGGCTTTGTGGCAGCTGACTCTCATAAAGCCCTGCTTTCGTCAGATAAGGGCAGTTCAGATAAGATTCCTTTTTACAGATGTTTTCACTCTGAAGTAATCTTCATGTCATTTTGGAGTGTGGTTGGTCACTATGCTATCTCCCTACATCCAATCTTCTTCTCACAAATCTATTCTCCACAGTGACGCCAGAACGATATTTCTAAAGCACCTGATCATGACACTCCCTTTCTTAAAAACACTTCAGTGGCTCCTTACTGAGAAGGATTATGATTTATAATCCTAGATTTACCACCTTCCTACTAAAGCTCAAAGAACAAAAGGGTAAAATGGTATAACTCTACACTATATGGCCGGAGTTGATTTATGTGGCAGGAAAGGTGAGGCAAAGTGGGTAAATTATGACAGACAAAAAATTAGTCTTTAATGCCATCCCACATTTTGTATCTCTGTTTCTCAGATTTTGCTTCTAAAATCAGTGCTTCAGACAGTGTGCCAGGTACCAAATCTTTTTCTCTTCCCTTCAATTTTAATTAACATTTCATTCCTTTAGGGCCTTACTGAAATGCCTGGCTAAGTAGTTCATTAGCTTATTCTTATGAGTGATAATAAGTTAATGTACTATGCATTTCTACAAGCAATGTTTCTATTTTAATAAGATCTTTCACGACTTATTCCACAGGATGACCTACACAAGGCATTTCAGTCCCTGAAGCAACAAACTGAAGAGAAAATTTGAGCAAATGGGCTTTTGAACACCTCTTAGACCCCTGGCTCTTCCCCTGCCTATGAAGAGAATTGGCCCTAAAGGGAAGAATTCTATTGCTTTTGTATAATCTACAGCCCTCAGGAGAGGGTTTCTTGCTACTCTGAATAACCCTATTATGTAGCACAACTTCAGTGAACCAACAGTGATATTTTGCTATGCAGCTCTGATTCCTATTTAATTGAATCATCCATTTTTTTAAAAAAAAAATAGCTTTCTTTAGGTATAATTTACATACCACAAAATTCACCCATTCATAGTATACAGTTGAGTAATTTTTAGTGTATTCTCAGAGTTGTGCAACCATCACCACTATCTAACTTTCAAACATTCCCATCTTCCCCAAAAGAAACCCTGTACACATGAGCAGACATTCTTCATTTCCACCCCCACTACCCCAACCCAGCACTAGGTAACAATCTATTTTCTGGCTCTATAAATTTGTCTATTCTGGACTTTTCATACGAATGGAATCATACAATATGTGACCTTTTGTGACTGGCTTCCTTCACCTAGCATAATGTTTTCAAGATTCATCCATGTTGTAGCATGTATCAGTAATACTTCACTCCTTCTTATTGCCAAATGATATTCCATTATATGGATGTACCACCATTGTTTATCCATTCATCAGTTGATGGACATTTGCATTGTTTCCACTTTCTGTCTATTATGAATAATGGTGCTATGAATAATGCTTGTTGTTAGTGTACAACTTTTTGTGTGGATATATGTTTTCAATTCTCTTGGGTATATCCTGTAGGGGAGGAAGAGAGTTCCTCTACCCTCTAGGTCCTTCTGGCTGGGCTATGAATTAAATTGACATGAGACAGAAGAACAGGAGAAAATCAAACAAAGCTTTATAACATGTATACCTGGGAGAAACCCGGGAAAACTGAGCAACTTAGCCAGAATGGCCAAAACTACCACCTTAAATAGCATCTTTAGCTAAAGACAAAGGAGGATGTTGGAGGTGGAGGGAGTCAGTAATGGGAGATTACCAGAAAATTATGGTAAACAAGAGTAAGGTTATGATGCAGATTTAAGTCCTTGGCTTCCACACTGATAAGAGTTTCTAGAGATAAGGTCATCCCCCCTTCTTCCTGGTACAGAGAGGGAGACATCTTTACAAATGGAGAGTTCCCCTAGAAATGTAAATATCTCTTACAAACGGTAACTTCTACTTGGTTTTCAGAGCTTCTCCCCTGCCTGCAGTTTCTTAAAAGTAACGAGCCCAAAATAATCCTCATGCCAGAGAAACACATTTTGGGGTGGCCAATTCTGATCCCCCATTCCTCACTGTGGAATTGCTGCGTCATACGGTAATTCTACATTTAACATTTTGAGGAACTACCAAACTATTTCCAAAGTGGCTACACCAGTTTTATTCCCATCAGCAAGGTATGAGGGTTCCAATTTCTCCACGTCTTCACCAACAGTTGTTATTGCCACCCTCATGGGTATGAAGTTGTATCTTGTTATGGTTTTGATTTGCCTTCCCCTAATGATGGCAATCATCTTTTCATGTGCTTATTGGCCATTTGTGTATCTTCCTTGGAGAAATGTTCATTCACATCTTTTGTCCACTTTTAATTGTATTATTTGTCCTTTTATTATTGAGTTGTAAGAGTTCTTAATATATTCTGGATATAAGTTATTTGTCAGATACATAATTTGCTAATATTTTCTCCCATTCTCTGGGCTGTCATTTTACTTTTTTGTTGGTTTCTTTTGAAGCACAAAAATCTTTAATTTTGAGGTAGTCCAATTTGTCTATTTTTATTTTTGTTGCTTATTCTTTTGGAGTCATATCCAAGAAAACACTGCCTATCCCAAGGTCACAAAGGTTTACATTTATGTTTTCTTCTAAGAGTTTTATACTTTTAGCTTTTAACTTTAGGTCTAGGATCTGTTTTGGATTAATTTTTGTATATGGTATGAGGTGGTGTCTCACTTTATTCTTTTTTGAGTAGATATCTGGTTATCCCAACACCATTTGTTGAAATTGCATAAGCTTTTAAACCACATACTAGAAAGCTGTTAAGTTAGCAGTTACATTAGCTGTCTGTCACTGAGCATCCGAGTAAGCAAATTCAACTCTGGGAGCTTTCGGAATCAGTATTTGTTTCTGTAGATTTGTATACACTGTACATCTCTTCTTGCTTCTGAATGTTTCACAAGTTTTATTCTGTTGAATATCTCAGGTGTTTGGATGTATTGCTCTTCCCCAAAGTAAATATATAATTTACTATATTTAAGTTTAAAATGGGTGAAAACTGTTACAAGTAATTAATCTTGACCTACAAAGAGCTAGCAATTCATCCATTTATTTCCTCAAGAAAAATTTATTGAGTATCTACTAGGTACCATGGATATAATGCTGGGAATATAGTAATGAACAGAATATAGTCCTTGTCCACAAGGAACATATTCTAAAGAGAAGAAGAAAAAACAAAAAGTAGAGGGGGGCCAGCCCAGTGGCACAATCGTTAAGTTCACATGTTCCGATTTGGCGGCCCAGGATTGGTCAGTTCGGATCCTGGGTGCAGACCTACACACCGCTTGTCAAGCCATGCTGTGGCAGGCGTCCCACATATAAAGTAGAGGAAGATGGCCATGGATGTTAGCTCAGGGCCAGTCTTCCTCAACAAAAAGAAGATTGGCGGTAGATGTTAGCTCAGGGTTAAGCTTCCTCAAAAAATAAAAAAAAAAGGAGAGCTATAATATGTGAGGTGTTAATACATGTTAAGAAGAAAATTAAAGCAGAGTAAGAGGGTAGAGAGTGATACGGAAAGCGGTTGCTAGTTCACTTAGAGTGGTCAGAGGTCTCTGATTAAGGCAACACTTAACCAGAAACTGGAAGGTTGCAGGGAACTATCTGTGCAGATCTACTAAGGAAGAGTGTCCCATGCAGTAGGAACAGCAAGTACAGTGACCTGAGGTGGAAGGTGCTTGGCTCAGTTCAAATTTTCCCTCTCCCTCTGTATTTCTAATGCAGACAGCATAATTTCTGTGCATAGCCCAACTTCACCAGTTCCTTTTCTAAAAATATTTTGCTGTAATGAATTATAAATTGTGTCATCCCTAAGAAGATTCAGTTAAGAGAATGTTTCATTTAAAACTAAGACAAAAACAACAACAAAAAAACTGAAAACATTTTCCTACATTACATTTTGCATCCTTGCTGAAGCACTATTTCTGATGTTGCAACTTCGATCCAATTCAACAAATTTAACTGAATGCCTGTGGTGCTATTTCCAAAATCATAATTTGTGGACCCTATCTGTGATTCAGAACTTTCACTAGGAACTTGACAATGGTTTGAGTAAAGACAGTCAGCCTTCAGTAATTTATGACAACTACATTTGTATTCTGACCATACAAAATGTAGTGAATTCCATCAAGATGACCTAATTCCAAGGAGCTGTGTGTTGAGGAATCTGGATGGCTTATGAACATCTTACCTCGAGCGTCATCAGCTATGACACAGTGGGTGTGTATCATGGGGTCAGTTCTTCATTTATACCACATATGGCTGTGGTAATTCCATGACTCTCTGGAGTTAATGGTAGAAAAATCAGGTGTTGTTGCCTGTATACCATGTTCCCACTGAATATCAATATCCAAAGAGAAGACATACTTGGTATGAAAATGTCAATGTATTTTACAGCCATTACATTTCTTAAAAAGTCATCACTGTTCAGGAGCAATGCCCTGAAAATCAATGCCCAATCTTTCTCTCTTCCTCCTTGCCCTTGTTCGTGATCTCTATTTCAGATTACCTTAGGCGGTTGGCAAATCTTAAGTGGCCTGGATATACGAAAGTCAGATGCTTTAATACCTTCAATATTTAAACTTGGAATATTCCAGGATGCCCTAAACTAAATTAAAATGCAATTATGGAATGCCTTCTTGCCTTTCACCAAATAGATTCAATGCCTACCCACTGCCTAAGGTAAAATAATCTTCCCCTCCCTGAACTCAAGTTAAAACTCTTTTCTCCTGCCTAGCGCTTCTTATGTCTTATTTTCCACACTGTATTGTACCTACATCCTTTGACTGACATCACCTAGGAGCATATCCTAGGTCTGTAGTGGGTTCTCAGTAAGTATTTACTAACGTATTATTATTATTATGGCTTGGAAGTATTAGGGAGATAAATATCACAATGATCCCATGGTGTTCAACTTTGTTTCTATTTTGGATTTTTAGCTTTGTTGGCTTAATTTGTATGGCTTTGGTTAAAAAAGATAGGAGAGGATGAGTGGGAAGAAAAGTTTAAAGTGTGTTATTCATTTAGGGATGTTTTTTATTCGTTTATACCCACCCTATGGTCAGAAATAAAATTCAACTTTAAAAAAAACCATTGTATTGAGTCCTACTGGCTATTTCCTTTAAATGTGGCTGGAATGATGGTCTTTAAAGGGTGTTACCAGATTAAGGCTTTGCCAAGTAAGGAAGGTGGAGCTGTGTGGGAATGAGGCTTTGTTTAATCAGGTTGTATAATGTTTTGCTGAGACATGTTGGGAAAAAGCAATCCAAAGTAATGTGGACTCAGTATGAAATCACAGTCTGAAGCACACCTTATAAAACTGAGAGAGCTTTTGCTATCCTCTTGGAAATTCATATACCAGAAATGCTAGGGAAAATTAACTCTATATATACAGTTCCCTCCCTAACATTTGTGGACTTGAAAAAGAGCACAAATAGAGGCCCATGTACAATATTTCAAGTTGTAAATCATGGTAAATATCTTTAAATGAAGTGTGTTCTATCTTCTTCCTTAAAAAAATATACCTTCAGGCAAAGTTCAAATTTAAAATTCTTTGATATTTTGGAGCTTCATGCTTAAAAAGTGGAGATCCTGGGAGAGCCTATCCCAAAGCCCACAGCCCAGCCCCACGCTCTTCCCTCCCCCAGCTCCATCCCACAAGGTGAGAGATTTCAAGAGTATGCATGTGGACACACCTACCCACATATCCATATCAGATCCCCTGCAAACAGCTGTTGCTTGGGCATCCCTCAGGCCTAGGGGTGTTTCATACGGATGGAAGAATTCATGCATGGGAACAGACCTGAGGAAGAAGCTGAAGCAGGCTCATTGCCATTTGGGTGGGAATTCTGGGATTCCAAGTAACCAGAGAAGGCATAGAAGGGGGCATGACTCAGGCTCTGGGTGGGCACAGCCATTTAGTTCCTGGGTTCTTTGTCTTGTGCAGATGGCTGTAGTCAGAGGAAGGGCAGCGAGATTCTCTGAAGCCTAAGGCCCACAACAGAGGCCCCTCTTGCCTGGGTCAAAGAGGCATACTCTGTGTGTGCATATCTATGTGTGTATATGCCAAGTACGACTGCCTACATATCTTTCAAAGACATAGAAAATTTAACATATAATCACGTAGTGATTATCTTACCTAAGGGAGAGGTATAACCTTATGGATGATCTGAAAGGATGAGCAATACAACACATTTGAGATTGGGTGCACTACAACAATTAATTGACTGTGGATATTTAAATACTTCAAACAGATAATGATACGTTATAAAATAATGAGATTGAAGTCCCTCTCAGAAAGGCTTGGAAAGCTGTTGTTTCCCTCATCTATGTACTACAGGATCAACTTCATCTCACTCTACCCGCCCCCCCCCCCACTCTGCACTGCCGGGGGGGGGGGGGGGGGGGGGGGTGGATGAGGAGCATTGTCTCCTGCTGGGCCAAGCCCAGCAGGGGGCTGGCATGGGGCTGCCTCCTTCAGCTGGGTCCCCCCCACCTCTCTGCTGGATTTCCTGAGTGCCTTGGTCTTCTTGTATGCCCTTAGGAAGGGGTTTTCTTAAAACCTCCTAACCCTTTAACCTCGTGAGCACTATCTTTGGCACTAGAGAGACTTGAAGCTCAATCTTTAGCCTTTTGAACAAAAAAATATTGAATCCCTAATTATGTTTACTTTAGTGATATGGTGATGTTGAAAATCAACAAAACAAAGCATATAAATAAGAGAAAATTACTTTTCATGTGTGAATGTGGCTTTTAATTTTTTTAAGAGGCAATGTTTCAGCTTGTGTCTGGATTCAGAAGTGGGTGATAGGAGAAGCCATCAAGATATATAAAATGCAGTAAAGTGGGGCCAGCTCCGTGGCCGAGTGGTTAAGCTCACCTGCTCCACTGACCCAGGTGCCAATCTTTAAAAAAAAAATTTAAAAATGCAGTAAAGTAATTCTTAGTGAAATGAATCATATGTTTGAGCAGATATTACAAATACATGTATGTGAACTATTCATGTTTAATACTGCATTTAATAGTCTTGGATAACTTGAGTAGTGAATTTAATCTGTTGTGATTTGCCAACATTTGTAATGAGACAAAGTGTTTTACTGATATTTTAAGTGATCCACACCCTAGATCATGATCATTATAACTATTTGTGGGTTTCCTTATTACTTAACCGTGTTCTCAAATATTTTACTACTCTATGAAGAAGAAAGTAGGTAACTGGCAAATGTAAACAAACAGAGGAAGTGAGCAAGAGTTCAGCTCCCTGGAGACAAGGACATCTCACTGGCTTACCACCCCGTTTCCAGGATCTAGAATCCAAAATGGCCCATAGTAGGGTTCTCAGCGAGTATTTGCTGACTAATAAAAGAGTAAGTCAATTAATGAAAGTAATTTATACCAAGTAATTTCTGGCTTAGGGATTAGTATTTTAGTTTGATTAGTGTTTCATATCTTGTATGGTGTTAAATCTTCTGTTATAGGTGGAGAAAATGACGATCAACAAGGTTATATGACCTGCCCAAGATAACACAGCTAGTGAAATGATAGACTCACTGACCAACTACTGTCATTTTATGACTTCTTCCCTCATAATACTTATACATATCACAAATTTAAATCTTGTTAACTTTAATTGGCATGTCAAGAGTATGATAGGTATATATAGTCAGTAACTTCCTTTCAAGGCTACCAGCATAGTTTGAAATAGGGAAGTCAGGAATGTGTGATCTAAAATGGCAAAACTCTGTACAGTAAGTGATCCTGGTTCCTCCGCCTCAGTGAGAGGCAGAATTCCCGGGCACACTTCCAACTGCTTTCTGGTAGCCATCAGCAATCAGGGACCTGTGATGGTCACACAGAGCAGGAAGAACAAAGCGTCACCTGTTCTGCAGAAACTTTCTTTCCAACCCATTCTGACTTCCTGGACTCTGGGCCTTAGTTATTTAGAATGATGGCCCTTGCCAGCTGTGCTTGGCCTTACCTGACTTTCCTGGACTCCAGCCTAAGGGATAACACCTTTGTGCCCCTCCCAGCATTGTGTCTACCTCCCATGGCCTTCCTGAGGCTCTCAAATATGGTATCTGCCAGCACCTCCCTGGCTAGTTAGACTCCTCTGTGTGTTCTATTGGCCTGTGTAACCTCATAACCACCTAAGCAATGGACTGCAGAAAACCTTATGAGTTCTAAAAAATAACTGGAAAATAAATTAGCTCTTATTCTAAACTGTCTACTCTGTAACTATCTTATAATGCTTATGTGGGTCTTCCCTCTGTTCAGATAGGCCTGAGAGATGAACCTTCAAGAATATTAAAGTATTGGGTGACCATTTTCTGTTATCTGCAGGTATCAAACATTTACAAAAGGACTGTAGTGTGTGTGTATGTGTAGTGTCTTGTGTGTGTGCATACTAGATCAATTTTGCATTATTTTGCCAAGGTGTTGTTAAATGTTAGTTTAAACTGATAGGAAATGGTCCTGTGAAAAATAAAATGAAATTTAAACTGTAAATACTAATGAAAATCAAACAAACCCACATCAGATATTGTTCCTACCATTAGCAACAAGCAGAGCAGTTAAAAAGAAATTATCACATGTTTTTAATGTCTTTAGAGAATTGTTTTACTTGTCAAGGACAGAGACGGAGAGAGAGAGGAAGTGTTAACTGGCTTTCCCTAGCAAGAACTTGAGCTAATATTACCTATACTGTCTCACTGTAAAATGATGTGTATTCAAGAGTATTCATCCTCAAATGTGAATTGTATTAATCATTAAAAACCATTTCAAAGTCCTCATGGGAAACGTCAAGTGTTTTTCTAGTTTCTAACCTGTGAAACTGAACAACAGGCAGATAAAATCTGGGAAGTTGTTCAACTGAACTAATTTGTTTTAAACACCTGATATTAAATATTTGATTAAAATTTTGCTTACAAGACTCAGTTTGGAATAGTGGAAAATATTAATTTCAGAATGTCTCAGGCACTAAAAGTACTTGCATGTTGTAACTAGATTGGTTTATACATAAAAAAAGATATTTTTGGAATATGTCAGAGCTAAAACTCTTGGCATCTTGGAGTTTTGTGAATTCACATGAAGGTGGTATGGCTTATAAAATGAGCAAGGCACTGGGAACAACCATCGCACTTGACTTCTGGGTCTAGTTTTGTCAATAACTAGTCTGGTGAGCTTGTGCAGGCCATTTGACTTCCTTTGGCCTTAAATTTTTTTCACTGTAGAGGGTCTGGGCTCTGATTTCTAACGTCAATTAAAGCTATGAAATCATGTGATTTTTCTAGAAGTTTCTTTCAAAATACACATTGCTCTTTAGTTTATGTCTAAGCCTATCCTAAAGGTGTTACTGGATCTTATCCAATCATAGCTTCGGCAAACAATACAGCCACAGAAAAGCTACTTGCGTCACTTGATTTTATTTTTTCACACTCAAACAATACCTGGCAAATAAAGAAAGGTTCCTGGACTGTGACTGGCACAATGATACCTGGTCAGCTGCACTGAGAATTTAAGCAAACTATATATATTTTCAGGCTGCGGAATGAAGGTGAGGGCTGATCCACAATTACCCACATTTGTGAACCAAACCAGTGTTGTAAAGCTTAGGTGTGGGACAAATACCCAAAGGCCTACTGTATAAGTTTCTTTCTACATATGTCCACTTTCGTTATTTTAGCACAATCTTCATCCTTCCATCCTCTACTACTCTGGCTTTTCCACTAGAATGCACACAGACTCAGCAACTTTTTCTAGCCCTCCCCCCTCCTAGATCTTCTATTGCTTTTACCAGCATAGTCCACCCTTTATTCTTTGCACTCTCTCATTTCTGTGAGATTACCCAACCTTCTGCCTTGGCTCTCTCTCTCACTCCATACCTTAAATTTAGTCATAATACAAGACATATTCCTAGATCATTTGCTCTTCTGTATTGGATCTCACCCCCTTAGAGTTTTCTTGACTGATTGTCACCAACATGTGGACAGCTCCAAAACTGACATATTTTTTTTTGATCACTTTTGTATAGTTTAAAACTAATTGCCCACTGGTTATATTCTTATTAATTCATTTATTTACTCACTAGACAGAGCACATACCATGAAAGGACTACTTTAGGGCCAATGGAATATTTGAAGGATGATTTTTTAATGATATGTCATTTTTCAAAAGAAATGTTATGTGATATATCTAAATATTTACATATTTAGAAAGCATTCTCAGTTTTTTATAGGACTAAATTAGATTTCCTGTTTTTTTTAAAGTTAATGACTTACTTTTCTTTATGATTTAGAAGTTATTTATGAGAAAGAGAACTTAAGAATAAGACTTTTAGGTTTTCAGAATATATTAATTTTCAACTCAAAGACTCTTGCTCTTATATGTAAAATATAAGATGCAGATGTACTGCCATTACATGAAACATGTCTGTAGTTGAATTACTCATCTTCCTCTTCTCTCAGCCAGTACCCTAAACCACTTGTCATGCCTGCTGCCCGAATCAGCTCTCCCTCTCTCAGTTTATCTCATCCTTTCTTTGCCCACCAAGCCTTAAAACAGAGACATGCATGGCTCTTCCCCCTCCCTCTTCCCCAGACTCCTAGCCTGTCAGCCATTGCATGGATTCTTGCTTCAAACTATTTTTCAAAAGCAGCTACGTGAGGACACCCTGCATCTGTAATATTGCAACAGTCCACTACTACATCCCCTGCTGCAGCCTCAAGTCCCTAACTCCCTTTTAAATCCCTCCTGAAACCTGCCAGCAGAACCTGTGTAAAACGTTTCACACTAGTCACCTGTATCGTGAGTAGCTCTCCAGTGACTACAGAAGGAAGTCTAAACCCTTCACGTAAGACCCACCAAAACCATCTGATCTCTTCAAGAAACGTTAAATTGCTATGTTTTGAAATAGAATATGGATTGCTTAGAACTGAGAATTTTAGTGTAAGGGGAATTTTGATTGTTAGCATAGTGTTTTTGTTTGTTTAATCTCCTATCTGCAGGTCTGTTGGACAACAATCTTTCTCAGCAAACAGAAATAAAAACCAGCAACTATGGAAACAGATTTTTAGGACAAATACATTGACAAAATGAATAAGAAAGGGAGGAAGCAGAGGGATTTGGCTTCCTGTTTGAACTTGGGGGCCTCCTAGACACACTAGGATGCTTTGGGGGCCTAAGGAGGTAATATCTTAAATGAAAGCATTTAGTATCAAGGTCAGACTAGAAGTGAGGAAAGAATTTAGTGTGTTTAGGTATTAAGGCCTATGAGAAAGACTTATGGGTTAAGGTAAGAAAACAGTAATTATTCTAAATATTTGATGTTGTCCCTTAAATTGAAATAAAATATCTTAAAAACACATTTTAAGAAGCACTTGTCCTTATTACAATCCTTTTTGAATCTAGACAATTTACTTTAAGTTTACTCTAGACAAAAAGCAAAAGTACTACCTTGTGAGACTTTCTGAAAACTGAAAATATGTGAAAACAAAGATCCTCAAATACAATATCCTCATGCTATCTAGCAGAACTGGCAAATCAATCCAATTATTTGGACCACATTCTAGAAGTTATGAAACAAAGTAAAATGTAGTAGAGAACTTATGAGTGCTCTGGAGTCGGACTCCCAGGGTCAAATCCTGGGTATGCCCTTATCAGCTGCATATCTGTGGGCAAGTTACTTAATCTCTCTACATGTCAGTTTCCTTGACCATAAAATATCAATAATAACACTACCTACCTCATTGAGGTTGTGCTGAGGAATAAATGAGATAGTGTATGTAAAGTATTTAGAAAGCACCAACTACATATTTGAGTACTTGTTAACAGCCCTGCAAGTAGACTGTATTATATCTATTTTATAGATGATGAAACCAAGCCATAGAGAGATTGTGACTGGGCTAAAGCAACACTGCTACTAAGCCCTACAGCCTCAGCAGCTCTCAAATCTTCTGTCTTTTTGCACACTGCCTCATTGATTTCATGTTGCTGGAGATGTGATAACGAAAGAGACACTGGCCCTATCTTCAAGGATAATACTTTAAATGGGGAAAGACAAGAGGTGAATGGACAATTGTGCATAGATACTCCGAGAACACTGTAAAAAGGGTTTTTAACCTGGTATGGAAGGGCTGGGAATGGCTTCCAGAAAAGTCTGGTCTTGAAGAGTGGGCAGGAATCAGCTAATGGGCTTGGGTGGGGTGGAGAGTGTCCGAAGCAGAGGAAACAGCAGGAAGCATCCATGATGTAGAGGAGTGGCGAGGATACTTTGCATGCAAAAGTGCAGGGTGTGAGAGAGGTCACAGAATGTTCCTTATTTACAATATGTGTGCTGGCTAGAATGTAGGATTTAGGGTAGGGAAGGGGAATTTTGATGTTAAGGGAATGAAGTTGAAGGAGTTCTCCTCTGCCAGCCATTGAAAATGGCAGCACAAATCAAGAAGTCAAGTCAAGAAGAGGCAGTGCAAATGCCAGCAATATAATGATGTATACCTGGGCCCCCACAATCAGTACCTTACATGTACAGGCTGGTAGTCATTTTCTTTGAGGCACAGGTCAAAATCCTTTTCAATATAATGTATGCTTCAGGCCTGGGGGAGTCAGATGTGTCTATAGGTAGTGTATACTCTGCAGGGAAAATACCTCACTAACAATTGAGAGAAATCTCCCCTGCTTCCCTTTTCCAGGTATTCTTTCCTAAGGAAACTTATCTACATTGGAGTTATAGGTTCAGGTTCCTTTGTTTCTAATGGAAAAGCATCTTTCTGACTTCTTGTGTGAAAAATATTATTTTTAGTGTTTTAATCTAACCTTTCATGGCAGTAGATCACCTGTATAATCGGTTACCCTCAATGCCCTATAGATGGGCTACAGAGAAGTGCTGGTTTAAGGGCCTCTTTAAACTCTACTCCTCATCATAGATTATCTCAAGATAATAGTGGGTTTCAATGGTCAGCACAAGTTTATTATTAAAAACATTTATTAAGAAGTAATGAAAATATAAGCTCGTTAGTCACCATAGGAAATTTCAGCACAGTACCTTCCTTGCTCTGAAAGACAGCTTTGTCCATTTAACGCCTCCCTGGGTAGTTTGTAAAAAAGCTATTTGTATGGTGCCAGAATGCTGAGAAACCATCTATCTTAACAATGTTAATATCAGTGACAGAGGAACTCCTTGTGTTATAGTCTTTAAATCAACTTAACCAATAAAGTGTGACTAACTGCCAGGCACTGTGTTAAGCACTAGGGATACTGTAAGTAAGATATAGCTCTGCCCTGAAAGAACTCATTTCATATGCATAAAAACATAAAATATCCATGATATAATATGATGCCTCTCTAGATACTAACATAGAAGTATGCATTAAATCCATATCAGACTTGAGAATCAAGAGAGAATGTCCCTAAACCTGGAGAAAAAAAGATATGATAATGATAATTAAGCAATTCGGTAATATTTTTTTTCCTCTAGTAGCTGGATGTAGGAGGGTTGAATCATTTTATATAGGTCATAAAAACATCTGATTAGCACTAACTTGTCTAGTGTTTGATCCTAATTCAAATGAGTGATAATGTTACTGGAATTGTCAGTTCCCTTATCTTTTAAAACACCCTGATCTCCCTTATAAGTGCTCTAAAAATGCAAATTATGTAATATGCACCTGCTTAACTAGAAATGTTTCCTTAGATTATGTAATATATCATAAAATATGTTTAAAGTCATGTCACTGCCTAAAGTGCGATAGTATTCCTAAGAAGACTTAATGCGGATATCATAATTTATGTGTTAAAATTCTTTTGAGACTCTTAAAGCTACAAAACATATTTCTCTAAAACTGTGAAGGAATTTTTTTGTTGCCTTTGAAGCAGAAAAATTTTAATGCAAATCTGTGAGCTATTTGTCACTGTAATCTGAATTCTTTAATCTATCATGAATAATTTATTATGGATAAATCACAATGGTTAATCTGAACAGTCTTCACATTAAAATAATTTAAAGGAATGTCTTTTGTCTAGCCTGGATCACAACTTATATTTCCCAATGTACATGGAGAATTTCAGGTTAGTATTTCCTCTACTTTTCCATGTGGAGGTGGCATCTGCTTCCATCATCAACGATGCTGTTACTGTCATTTCTTCAACTCATCTTTTTCTGTCCTAACTTCCTCATCCCCAATAATCATATGGCAGTGACACTGATTTTCTAGTAAATCAATGGGGTTATTGCATATGGGATTTATATTTCATTTTAAAAATTAGTACCTCCGTATTTTTTGGGTGTAGAAGAAGAGAAAAGAAATGATACTGGTTCCATGTATTTGAAATACAATGTTAAAATATACCAAATTAGTCTCAAACAAATTTCCTCTTTATGATAGAATTGAGTATATTTGAGAGTCATAAATAATAGATATTTTCAAATTTCCCCACATGTTAGAAACATGAAATAATTTTCATCTGTTATAATACTAGAAAAGGCATCCTGACATGTTTGAAGGTAGATTATACCCATTTTACATATGAATATTTAAACATTTCATGTTTATAATCATACTGCCTTTCACTTATAGATGAAAATGCTTCTAGTATTTTTTCCATCTTTATTGAGACATAATCGACATACAACATTGTGTAAGTTCAAGGTGTACAACATGTTGATTTGATACATATCACAAAATGATTACCACCCATAGTGTTAGCTAACACCTCTATCATGTCACATAATTATTATTTTTTTGTGGTGAGAACATTTAAGATCTACTCACTTAGCTACTTGCAAGTATATAATACAGCATTATTATCTATAATCACCATGCTATACAACAGATCCACAGTACTTTTTTGTCTTTATTTGGACATTTGTATCCTTTGATCAATACTTCTAGTTTTTAAAGTGCTTTCCCATGTGTTCATTTGATCCTTATAAACCTCACAATAACTATAGAGATTGGGAAGTATGATTCAATCATCTTTGTTAAACAGAGAAAATGTAAAAGGTTTACATGTTCTACAACAGTGGTCCGTGAAATGTGGCCTGGAGGCCAAATCTGACCTACTACCTGTTTTTCACAATAAGGTTTTATTGGAAGACAGCCCTGCTCATTCATTAACATATTGCCTATGGCTGCTTTTCTGCTACAATGGCAGAATTGAGTAATTTTGACAGAGACCATTAGGGTCACAAAGCTTAAAACATTTACTACCAGGCCTCTTAATGAAAAAAACTTTCTGACTCTGCTCTACAGCAAGTTGTCCTTAAGAATCATATTTAAATAACTAAAACCGTTTTTCTCACTTTATGATGTCAAATTAATGTGTGATACATTGTATATATATTTTCTATGAGAAATCTGCATACTACAAGAGGCGAAATATAGAATTTACAGCACTTGATGTTAATATTTTATTTTACAATACAGGAAGCAGCATATCAAAATATGCTTGTTGACAATAAAATAATTAGGGGAATTTTGATTTACTGATAATTATGTAACTAGCATGAACTTAGAGAAGTGCAAAAAGTCTCCTCTTAAAGTGAAACTAATACATTTCTAATTTAGTACGGCATACAATTCCCTTCTTATCAATATTTTAGATTAGCTTGCACTTAGCTCTTAATAAAAGCAATTAGCAAATAATTCTTACAGCCTTGAAATACGCACTAAGGCTGATTTAGCCTTACATTTGAACATCATTTCCTAGGAAGGAGTTTTACACTTGAGCACAAATAGCTAGCTCTTTCTTTAGATAGCATCCTCTTCAGACAAGATGTGCTAATTCTATGATGTGTAATACAAAATTGTACCAATGACACTAGAGTCTCTCCAGTTGAATATACAAATGAATTAAACATAGATTTTCTGTAAGGCAAACACAACTTCAAATTATTGCCTGGCCCTTTCTTTTCTACTCTTAAAATATTTAACTTTAGAGAAACTGGAAAAACGAGACTTTCTTTTATTATTGCTAGAAATTTGAGGGAAACAATTTGGAGCATGAAATAAGGAACTGATGTAGATACATGAAACATAAATGTATGGTAAATTTAGAGATTTTAAAAAAAAAAAATTAAACCACAACATTTTAACCATCTGAATGCTTTGCTTTTGGTTTTTACTTTGATGTATTTGAGATACTGAAAAATATAGGATCTTTTCCTTAAGGACGACAAACTCAACATCTTTCTAAAAAGGAATATGCAACCAACTTTCAAGTGTCTTTTCACAGCCTTTCTATACTTCTTGTGGGCCTTATCAATAGCAATTACATTGCTATATTGAAAGAAAATCATATTTGACATTCTCCATTAGTTTGGTGCTAAGATACTCTTCCCTCAAGGACTGGTCAATTGGTACAAAGTCGAATAGAGCCAAGATAAAAAAAATCTACTCAATTTGTCCAGTTTCTTCTCCTGCTTATACCTCAGTGGTTTCCATAACTTTCTCACTGGTTCCTTAAAGAATAAACATAATGTCGTAACGGACAAAAGCTTGATTGCTAAGTACTCCGTAAATGTGAGTTCCCTTTCTTTTTATCTTACTTCTTCACCCTTTCCCAATCCTTCGGGTTTTCCCAAGTCAAATTCACTCATCTCACACTTGTCAGACTGATTTTTTTTTTTAAGTAACAGTGTATTTAAAGCTGGTTGATGTTGGTTCTACAGGGAAAGGGCCAGAAAGTATGACAAGGAATCTCTCACTGCTTCTCTAGGCAAAAAAGTTGCCTTTAGATCCATTTCAGACTGCATTTGCTTTTTGGCATTCTTTTTAAAGTGAAATGTTAAAGCATTTGCCTGTACCAATAAGATGATAATTACCTTACACTGCAGTTCCTTATCGTGGTCCTTTTTAGTTTGCAAGCTTCTGGGTATCAGAAACAAAATCTTAGTACTCAATTCCTATCTGGGTCAAGTAAATCTCCTTGTACAAGTGCAACACAACTGTTTATTAAATGAATAAAAATGTGCATGGACTGAATGATTCTTAATTTAACTGTATTTAAAGTTTTATATATTATAATATATACATTGTATAAACTTGTTAGTAATAAGCACACTGTGGTAAAAAATGAAATTTTCAGTAAGTTGCATAAATATATTTTATTTGCAAAGTTTAATTCGCTAGAAATAACTTTAACAAGTATTTCTAAAATTATATATATTCGTACGCATATATATACACACACAAATACATACATATAGACGAATTGGGGTTTTAGTGAGATTTTCATCTTATAAATCTGTTCTGTAAAATGAAAAATTTTGGTAAAAAGATTAGTAGTATCAAAAGTTGTTTTGATTAAGCCAAATTGACAGCTAAGGCACTTTTATGCTGATAGCTGAGTCAAGTTCATCTGATAGCGAAACCAGGAATTCTAAAAAGAATTATAGATGTTGGCAGTTACATTTAAGTACTCTGCAGTTAAAAACAGCAACAGTTTATCTAACAGGTTGCTTGGAATCAAGTGGAACTTACTGTTTTGGTATTTTGCCTGACTTTGTTTTTTCCATTTACAAATGAACCACTGATCTGTAGAAACAACTTTTAAATATAGCCAAGCTGAAATGTCCTAATTTCACCAATACATTTTAGGAACTGGAATGATAGTACTTTTTAATGGTATTTGCCTTAGACTAGGTTTGTGTATTTCTTCACATATTCTGTTAAATGAACACTGGCCAAAGCAAATATCTGAATGATATTTATACCAGATTGCTTCTATGTAGGAACACTATGTTACACTGCTTGCTTCCTTGAAGGAATACAAATGAGTAGAACTCAAACTTTGGTTTCTTTTTTTGAAATGCTACCTCAAAGTAGAATTTTCACAACTTAAATTTACTGATAATAAAAGATACAAACTACAATCTAAATAAACAAAAAAAGTTCAAATGTTTCATCAACCCTGGATACTAATTTTTATCAAACATCAACCAATTTTTTTTTCTATGAAAGTATCTAAAAATATTGACCCAATACAACAATAGAACACCAAAAGAGTCTAGGCAGGAATCTTCTTTTCATTTGTTTGAGTTCTGCTTGTATTATGAGGTTTTTTAGTTTAAATTAATGGTCTCTGAAGATGAAGTTCATTGTTTTTAGGTTGAGGAAAGAGAATTGCTGAAGCCTGAACAGAGAGACGACAGCAGAGGCAAGGCCAAGGTTTCTGCTATTTCTATAAAATACCTCCAGAATTCCTCCAAGGAGCCATAGGAGCTACTGGTGGGGCTGTGGAAGGGTCAAGCAGAAAGGACCCCTCACCTTTCCCCTCGCACACTGTACTCTCTTTAACAACATTTGCTCCACTTGCATCTTTTTTTATATATTTGAAATTCTGGGTAATAATGAGCTTTGGGAAAAAAAAGAATTCTGTACCTAAAAAGCATTTTTGAAAACTATTGTATTATCTTATATACACCATGAGGAAAAAGGGGGAATATCATGGGAGCTCAAATCTGAAATGATGTCACCATAGGTAGCTGTCATAAGAAAAGCCTAGAAATTGCATTCCAAAATAAGGGAAAACAGGTCCTGAATGTAGTTTTTAGCACAAGTAAAACCTTGTTTTCTTTTTTTTGTACTTTGGTTATTGACTTAGTATTTCTGGAAATTTGAACTGTACAGAGTTGAACAATGTATAAACAAAGTTTGGTAGAGAAACTTCCAAAGTGTTTTAGAATGCAAGGACAGGTGGAGCATATAGAAAAGCAAAAGAATAAACTAGTTAACAGAAATCAGAACAATGGAGTGCTAAATGGACATACTGACAGTAAGAGCTACATATGGACTAAAAGACTCAGGAGGAGCTTTCTGGAAGAGAGATGCTCAAGTACGAGAACAGGGGGCATTCCTAATGGAGAGAACAGCAGAGATGAAGCTGGGGAAAGCATGTTTGTTGAAGACAAGGAAGGTAGATCTGAATGAAGAGGAGTGTTTGTGTCAGTGGGATCTAAACTTGAATTGGTAAAATAGGATTACACTGAAGACGTACTTTGAAGGTAATGGAGGACCTTGAAGTTAAAGTATGCATAGGGGCAATATGGTACTACTGTTGGTATTCAACAAAAGGAGAGCTTTAGTGTCAGCAGGCTGGCAGCGTGTTCTGAATATTCAAGGGACTTCTCTTTTACTGTCTTAAATTACTGGTGGTGGAAAAAATTTAGGTGGTTCTTAAAAAGATACTAGATTGTTTTCATAGATTGAAAATCACATAGGCAATAGTAGACACACGGACATTTCATACTGCTCTTAGAATTGTGTTGACAAAAAAAAAAAAGCTTAGCAAGAATACACCAATGACCTAATCCATCTCTCTCACATCAGATTTATACAATACATTTACTTTTTATCATCCCTTTTAAAAAAGAATTTGGAAAATACATTAAGAAATTTTGCTTAACGGTAGGCTCTATTAGTTTGAGAAATATTTGAAATAAAATAGTCTCTCTTAGGGTAGTTTAGAAATATCATTTGGATACATCAGGAAAATAATGGATATTACTAGATTATTAAAATTGAGGAAACAACTGTCCTTAGGTAGATTTGAATTAAATGACCTTGGAGAAGTGTTCTTTTCCATTTATAGCTATTATTTCTGTTTCTTCACTATGCAAGACCTGGAGACAAAATTTAACGTAGTAGAAATAAATAATACAAAGAAGGAATCAGTGGACTAGAATCATCCTTCTAAGGTCAATTTAATGAATAGTCCTTAGAAATAGTTTATTGTATGATTATTAATTTTTAGAGGAAGCAGACGAACCATTTTCTAAGTAACACATCCTGCCATATGGGTTAAAATAGATCTCAAATAAAATCATCCTACAAAAAGATTTAACTTCTAAATATATTTCTTCAATCTCCAATGTCTTCAGACCACCCAATTGAAATGTTAAATATTTTCTGTTCTCCTTTCTTTTTTCCCCCAAGTTCATTGTGGAGATGTGTGGGTATGCATGCAGGGATGTGCCTTGGTTCTCCTTTCTAAAATCTGATACAGAGAAAACTACTTTTCTAAGGAGCAAAATTTTTCCTTCTTGGGAGTTACCTGGTTTTGCTGGATAATCACTACAATATGCTTGTTGAGGAGTGTGCCTGGTATGTTTGAGTGAGAATAGTGGTAATTGGATAGTATTCTAAAATGAATAGCTTCTATAACTGCAGTGTTTTTGTTTTTCTTAGAACACAAGCTTGGAATGAGAGCTGAACTGCATTTAAATAAAATTGTGTTAGGAGAGGAAGGCGAGAAGAATGATGAGATGGCTGGTTGCGGACCAGGGCGTAATTTTGAAGAGTACCAATATGCCCTATAATGTTGTCAATTATAAACTTCTTAGCCCGCTTCCATTTCCCAGCTCTGGAAATCTTTAGTAGAATTGAGTTCACCTGCTCTGGTATCATGCAGCTGGATCTGCCTTGAGCATGTGCATGGGGGAAAGAGCAGAGGCTTCTTGATCTAAAAACCTCAGGATCACTCACAAGCATAAGTGTGCACACACTCACAGACCTGTGTACACACACACACAAATGTATATCACCATGTAAAAAGGTTCCTATCTGTCAACTTAAGCCATTTCCTGACTGACCAGGGGAGGTCAGTTCCTGTCAAACTTATTCTGTTCTTCAATCACTGTGGTTACACTCAAGGTAGAAAATAGAACTTTAAGAGCATTTACAAGCTGATTGGGCCCTCTGATAAGGCTTTTGAAATGGATGAAAAATACCAACTTTTAGTGTTTCCAGGACCACACAGCCTGTAAATATAATCTTTCAGAAGTCTTCCAGCATTTAGCTTGTTTTCTTTTGTCTGAGTTTACTTTGTACTTTTGGGATATTAAGAATCGAAACTATATATTTATATGGATAAAGGACTTCATTCTAATTTGTATTCATAACCCAAGAAACACCATGATGAAGTTGTCTACTGCTTTTCATGGTGGCAGTATCATGAATATAACTCTGTTAACTACTAAAACAAGGAACTACTGTCAAAAGAAGCCCTTTGTTATACAGTTAACTTTAACACTGGATAATCACTGTTGTACGGCCTTATTGTTAAGTGCTTTACCAAGTAAGAAAATATCTGCCCATCTTTATATCACATCTTTGTTCTATAATAGGTAATATTTTCTGAGCTAGACTAGATCTTTGAGATCATCCAATCCAGCTAAACAGTGCAGAGGCAGACATTACATCTTATGCATTCCGCAAAAATAATTTTTATGGAGTACTACACAAAGATGTAAAACTATGAATTCTGAAAACAGACGTATTTCATACTGAAGAACAAAAATACTAATTAGAACTTGTAAGTTGATACTTAGGGATGAGCAGTATGTATTATTGACTTGCTCAATGAGAAGGCTGATAAAACTGCATTAGTTAGGATGCTTTTGGCTGTAAGTAACAGAAAATGCAACAAAAGCTGGTTTAACAGTGAGGAAGATATACCTGATATTAAAATGTTTTGAGTTAAGGTGGTCCCAGAGTTGGCTAATTCAACAGCTCAATTACTTCATCAATAACCTAGGATCTACCCAACTTTCTATTTTGTCATCCTGAGTATCTAGGGTTGTCAGATTAAATACAGGCCATCCAGTTCAATTTGAATTTTAGCTAATCAATGTATGTTCCATACAATGTATTCGTTATTTGAAATTTCAAATTTAACTGGGTCCCTGCATTACTATTTCTTAAATCTGGGAAATTTATCAGCATCTTGGCCTTTCTTCATAAGCTAGCTCCACTCATGGTCACAAGATGGCTGCCATATCTCTTAGCATTGTGTAGATGCCAGTATCCAGAGGCATAAAAAGGATTCTGTTGATAAAGAAGATGGAAGAGTAGTGGTTTGGTAGGTAACCAACAATAAATATAGGTCACCAAGGTAAATCTGCACTTTTGTTTACTAAAACATACTTTCCTCTATTATTAAGTAGTTAGTTCTATAATAGTATGTAATTTAGTCTGGCTTCTGATTCAGGGATAGAATTTTTTTTTCTGTAAAAATTTATTTTTTCTTTTTGAGGCTCTTAGAATTGGGAAAGCTCATATCACTCTATCTGAAATAACTAAAATAATTTTTATTGAGGATTCTGAGCTAAGGGAAGACTATGGCTCATTTGCACATTTCCACATTATTTGTGGAATAGTTTCCACGCTATTCCTAGGGCACACATTAGAGCTTCTTCAAGATCCTTGTTGCTGGTTCTTTCCTCCTCCATTGTGTTCATTGTTCTCATTACCCAGGGCCAAATCACACCTCAATTTCCTGTGTTCCCTTCCTCCTTCCACTCTCCCAGCTTTTAAAACTTAGCCATATCCTTAGGGCCCTATTTGTACTTAAGTGATAATGGCTTAAAATGGGCTAGATAAACTAATCTGTGTTAATATTCACTTTGCTAATGTGTTGGGCCTCCAAGGTAATTTAAGGCTTTAATCATTTAACAGTTCAGCCCTTTTAAAAAGCTCTTCAGGAATGCTGCCAATCTAGGTATCTTAGCGACAGGCACTTTTAGCTTACCTATCACTCTCCAGAGGCAGGTGGCTACAAGAAAGTCTGGCCTATATGACTCCACTGCCTGGAGTGTGTTCATTATGTCAGGCTGGTGTCTCAACTTATGCCATCTTACATTCCCTCATCAAACTCACATTGCAGCCACTGGTTTCTGTTGCTGTTTTCTCCACCCCATTTCCTGTCTCATGTTGAGTGATTCATACGTGACTTCAATATTTATAGAGATGCTCCACCCAACACCCTAGACTCATAATTTCTTGACCTTTGCTGCACAGGCCTTTAACTCCTTTGGACTTCAGTGATCTACCCAGTGCCACACCCCAGTGTTACCTAGTCATCCCCAGCAACTCCTCACCTCTCTTAATTACACTTCACAATCAAACTGCCTTAATCTAAGTTCCTGCTCTTTTCAACTATCCCTTCTCCTTACTTCTATCAAACCAACTCTTTGACTTCATAAGGAATCTAAAACCTTAGGAAAATAGCAAAGATTCAAGTCTCTGAGCCCCTCTGCAAGTCTGCTTCCTTCCTTCCTGCCCTACCTCTTCCAGATAGCCTGCCTTCTATGCATTTATCTCATCAACTAATCTCTCAACTTCCATCACATTCAATCCCTGAACTCCTATCCTGGATGAATCTAAAATTTTGTCTTTTGAAAGTCAACACCTATGTACCTAAATCAGGTAAGTATAGTCCTATCATTGCCGGCAGCATCATAAGGTGGTTAAGAGCATGCATTTTGAAGCCAGAACACCTAAACTCAGTTCCTAGTTCCTCCACTTACTAGCTGGGTGCCCTTAGGAAAACAGTATGACCACTTCATGCACCATTTTCTTTATCTGCGAAAAGAGGATAATAATCAGGCATGTCTCATAGCTATATTATGATGAATAAATGAGTTAATATTTATAAGGTGCTTAGAGGGGTATGTAACTGTTAAACAAGCATTTCACTTTGCCCTTGTACTTTTGTTTCCATTTTTAATAACAGCTATTCTAACCTTTCATTCTCTTTTAATTCTCCAAACAGCTCAGGCTCCATCACTTTAGCAGATGATCTGGCTTAATTCTAAGAGTACATATATGACATTAGGTGTGAACTCCTTTAAATTATCTCCCGCTGAAAATTTAACTACATTGGTGCATTTGTATCTTCTTCTCATGTAAGAGAAAGAAATGACATCCTAAGTTAATTTTCTTGCTCTTCTCAAGATCTTATCCCTTCAGATACCTAACTTCTCCTATGTATATTTAACCTTTCTCTATTTGTTGCTGTCTTTAATGAATAAACAAGTTTTATCTGCATGCATCCCGCCTCCACAAAATAACCAAAAATCAACTCTGCATTTCCTTTTAGCTATTTTCCCGTCTTCACCGTTCCCTTCATCAGATGTCTACATTTGCTGTTTCTACCTTTGCCTCTCTCATGACTGCGTTGCAAAATGACAGCAATTGTATGAAGATCTAATATTAAAATTAATTGGGAATAAACTCAGATGGGTCAAAATTTTAGAACTTGGCTTTTTCCCAGCCTTGGCCAGGCATAGATATTCATGCTTTTGAATGGCCATATATTTATATAATGGCTTTCCTGCTCTTTTGTCCTATCTTAACCAATTAATTGTTTTAGTTTGAATACCCTTGCTATTTCCTGTTTCCCTCTTCTAAAAGGAATCAGCCCCACAGAGTCCCACTCCAGTCAAGGCTTCACCTTCACTAGTCTACTACAATTATCATCAAGGTCAACAATAACATCTGCATTGCCAAATCCAGAGGTCAATTCTCAGTCTTCATCTTAATCAACTTTTCAGAAAGTTGGTAGAGTTGATCATTTCCTCCTCTTTAAAACCTTTTTTCAGTTGCCTTTTCCACACCACTTTCTCTTAGTTCTCTTCCTACCTTGCTGGTTGATCTTTCTCAGCCTTCTTTGCTGAATTATTCTCATTTATCTGCCTCTAAAATGTGGAGTACCCCAAGATACTGTCCTTGGATATCTCTTCTTTTCATTCTTAACCAATTCCGCCTTGGTGTCCTCAACTAATATTTTAGACTTAGATACCATTTATGTGCTGATGAGTCCTAAATTTATATTCCAGTCCAGATTTTTCCCTTGAAGTCTATACTCATATACCCAAATGCCTACTCAACATATCCACTTGGATGTCTAACAGGCTTTCAAACTTAACACATTCAACAAATTTTTTGAAAATTATTTTTATTTTTTAAATTATTTTATTGAGGTTATATTGATTTATACCATTGTGCAATTTCAGGTGTACATTATTATATGTCAGTTCCTGTATAGACTGCATTGTGCTCACCACCAACAGTCTAGTTTTTATCCATTACCATACATATCAACAAACTTTTGTTTCTCCCAAAACTCCTCCACCTGAAGCCTTCTCCATCTCAGTCAGGGAGGGTGTGTGAACTTAAGAGAGGGGAACTCTGAGGAACACAACAATACAGCTGACAAAAGAATGAAGCCAGTGAAGGAGACTGAAAAGTATGAGAGTCAGAAAACATAAGGTCAAGAAAGAAATGAGAGGAATACAATCCTGACAAATGCTATAAAGATACCTATAAAAGGAGAGCTGAAAAGGATTGACTGGATTTGGCATTTTAGAAGTCACTAATGATTATTACCTCAGTAGGTTTGCAATAGCTTACCTGGTAAACAGGAAGAGGGCTGCCCAGGATCATACAGAAAGATGGCTGTCTGGTATTAATGACTCCAAACACTCACACACATATACACACACCCCCCTACAATATTTAAGGCAAAGTTTTATCCAGAGTTCCAGCTCTGTAATGTATTTCTGAATGCTTGGAGCTTCATTTCCATCAGTATATTTTATAAGCACCTCATAATCAATATGTCCAATAGTTAACTCTTTTCCTTTCTTTCCTCTTGTTCCCCTTACTCCCAAACAAATTAATGCCAAATAAACAATCCTCCTAAATTCTGTACCATGTTGAATGACGCCAATACCTATCCATTTACCTAAAGTACAAAAAAACCCTTGGGGATCATTCTGTTTCTTCTCCCCAAGCTATTTCTAATCTGTCAAATCTGATCACAGTCCTTATCCCCACTGCTCTGACTTTAGTCTCTATCCATCTCCCACCTCCCATCCCCCACACTAATAAGCCTCCTAACTGGCTCCCTTGCCTGAGGACTTCCCCTGCCCTACTCTTTCAACTATATAGTTACTAGTTACCTTTCAATAAAGCACTTTAGTTAACAAATGAAAGCTGCTTCCAACTTCCTACCAGTAATAATACAAATCCCTTAGAATAGTATACCAAGGCCTTTAAAATTTGGCTGTCACCTACCATTCTAACCTCAGTTTATGAGGTTCTCAACTTGCTTTAACATAAACAAACTGAAGTATATTGCATAGGGTCATGCACATACTTCCCACACTTCTTCTACCTCTGGGATAAATAGCTAGAGCTTTCAAAGTTCAAATAACTTTTTCTCCCTAAATTGCAAATACAACTTGAAAAAATTTGGAAAATCTAGAAAAAAAATCTGTCCAGAATATTGACATTTTAACAGAGCATCTTTATTTCCCTCCCAATATTCCTCTATATATGTACATATTTGTATACTAAACATATAGTTTTGCATAATATTCTCACATATGTTATTTACCTATTCCTTGTCATGTTGCAGAAAAAGAATATCAAACATTACAAAATTTTATTTTAAGAAAAGAAAAAATGGAAGAAGAAAGGAAAAAAAAACAAGGGTGGGGACAAACTGGAGCTATGAATAAGGTTTAAGATGCATACCATGATGACCCACTCATCCACCATGAGTGAGCCACACATTTGGCTCTCAATTTTCTAGTAACCAATGTAAAAACAGAAACTTTGTCAGTTATCCAAATCCCAGTGCCCATGAGATTAAAAAAAAATATCCCAGTAATTTCAACTCTTCTTGGGTAGAAAGATATTTCTCTTGAGATCCTCCTAAAGAGAAGACAGGGTGACATACTTAACTTCTGGGAAGATTCCTTATTAGATAGTCACGGGAGTTGCTGAATGTTTATCCTTTAGAAAAACTTTCTGAATATTGTTTCTCTTCAAGACAGAGTTTTAAATTGTTCTTGGGTGAAATCTCAAAAGTTCAGGTCCTATATTGGGCAGTTGAGACTTGCTTGGAAGACCAGACTTTAGGTCGAGGAGCAACAATTCTCACTTTTTGATCATGAATATGGTTCCCCTTGGGAAAGTCCTTTGAGTACAAGGATGTGGCTGGGCTGGGGATGTTACAGTCTTGGGCTTTTGTATCTAATAGAGAATTGAATGTTATCCTAGAAGGACTCCAACATAAGTTGAATAACATACCCAAGTTTACAGAGATTCTCACTGTCCCCAACCTTGAGTCCTCCCTGGAAATATGGCTAGGCGGAGCTACAGCTTTGGGTCAGAAGTATCAGCTTTACTGATAAATTATAATATTACAGGCTGGTAAGAAGCCTGGATACTAAAATCTTTGTTTTTACATTCTCTGAGTTTTTCAGAAGATTTGATAAGAGAAAAAGCAGTTTTTCTTCCTCTGCCTTTATCAATGTTTGTAGGGCTGTTGAGACAAGGATTCTTGTCCCTAAATATTTCTGTCACTAACTAGATGGCTGATCTTAGGCAGGCTACTTAGAGTTTCGGAGCTCAGTTTTCGTCCCTTGTAAAATGAGAGAGTTATAGTAGATTATTGCCTCTTAGGATTCCTTCCACTTGTGAGTCACAGTGACCCTCTGCCCATCAGCTGTAAGTGAAGAGTCTCCTCTCTGATGAGAGTAAATGATTGCTAATGTTTCTCTAACAGTAGACCTGGAGTACTATGAGACAGTCACATATCTTAGGTAAGATCATGGGCTTTGCAGGGGTAAAGTCTTGATTCCACTCTGCACTTACTAGTACGTGGCTTGGGGCAAGTATTAACCTCTCTGAAGCTCAGTTTCCCTATCTGTAAAGTGAGAATAATACAAGCCCTTATAGAGTTGTTGTATTAAATGAGATGCTATAAATCCAGCCCTAAATACAGTGTCTGGCACAAAGTAGTGCTCAATCAAAAGTATCCATTTTTAACATTGTCATTTCCTTGGGTCCACTGAAATAACTGTTCTTCTTCTTTCTTTCTTTCTTTTTTGGTGAGGAAGATTGGCCCTGAGCCAACATCTGTTGCCAGTCTTCCTCTGTTTTGTATGTGGGACTCTGCCACAGCATGGCTTGATGAGTGATGTATAGGTCCACACCTGGGATCCAAACCTACAAACCCCAGGCTGCCAAAGCAGAGTGTGTGAACTTAACTACTACGCCACCAGGCTGGCCCAATAATTGTTTTTCTAATAGCATTTCTCCAAATTGGTTATCAGCACAATTGCAATTATAGTATTTAAAGGTTTCAGGGTTCCAACTTGGGCTGACTCATTTGAAAAAAACTGGAAAGACATAAGCTCAGGGGATTTTTTAAAAATTAAGCAAAACAACCTGTGTGCTGACCTTTACCCTGTAGTTCTTTTATTTAATAACAGTCTGTGAATAAACACTGCTTTAAGCTGTTTCATTAGTACTAATGTAATCCAGGCCAAAAATACTACCTAATAGCACTAATAAACTTTCTTTCCCCAAAGAAATTTTAATGGGGGTTTGCTTCACTTTTCTGTTTGTTTTGAAACAAGATTTCAGGGAAGTTCTTAGTTTTGGGTTTCCGTCAATAGATATTTCGTCCCTTTAACTTTTGATCTTATGTAGATTATCTTTAAATACAACGAAATGAGATAAAATCATTCTCAGATGGGCAAGATAAACTTTGAAGGCTGTGTAAGTACTTATTTTATAGTTTAAAAACAATTGCTTAACCATAAAAGAAAAGAAAAGGAAAAAAAAATCCCCCAAATGTGGGAAACGAGAGTTCTTTGCTATGTTCTTAACTACAGCAGGAAATATGTGTTTGTTTATTATGACCCTGGTGCTTCCATAGTCAGATTAACTTTCAAACACAGAGTTTTCATTCCGTTTAACCAACAATTGTCACCCTGCCTTGTGGAAACTGATAAATCACAGGGAGTGCAAGGAGAATACTAGCCTAATTACATCTAGTAGATGTCCCCACAGCTTGGGCTAGACTCTTTGTGAACAGGCAACACTGCTAACTGTACTTGCACCGTACAAGGTGTGTTAATCAGTGCCCAGTAACGGGCTGGGTCAACCTGTGTTAAAGGTGACTTTTAGGGATTATCAAACTTTACAGCAAAAGAGTTCTGAGTTCCCATTATATGTTTAAGAACGTCTCCTTGTTGATTCTAGCTTTCTCCTCATTCATGAGATGTGAGCCTCAACTGATCTGTAGCAGGTTGTGGAAAAATAATCACTTGTATTTCTGCTAGAAAGTTCTCTGCAGGATAAAGGGTGAGTAATATGTTCTATAAATAGATAAATAGGAATCTATTCTGATTCATAAATCTTGCACACTTGCATGTTAAGTGTCTAAAATTTATCAAGCCATTGTATAGACTTTTATTATATTAATCGAATTTTAAAAGTTTCTTAGGAGCTAGCTTATTATTTTTGTCTTTATAGCTCTATTTCCTTTAATATTTTGTTTGATTAACCCTCATGGAACGTCACTTATTTTAAAAGCAATTTTAAAGAACTGCATACTGAATTTATAAAAATTTTTTCTTTCTAAAAATTCTACTCTCTACTTTCTAAAAATTGCCTAGAATTATTATTAATCTCTCAAAATGACTTAATCAGAAGAAAGGGATAATTAAGTGTATACATCTTCCAGCTTCTGAATTAAAGAATGACAGAAAGGGGGATTTAAAACTGTCCCTAAGCTATAAGGGATCTCCGGGCTCTGCTCACCATCACAGTGCTGGTTGAAATGAAGTGCCCTTGTTTTGACGTCCTACTTGCTCAATCTTGTACTTTTTGGTTAGTGATGGTAAGGGAAATTAGTGGAATTGAATGTAAAGAATAGCCGAAAATGGTTTAGCAGAATCCTGTCTGAGTCTGGCAGAAACCCCACTCTCTCCCCATTTTGTCCACCCTCAAACTTGCCAAGCCTTGTTCACTTTGGCTTTATTTTAAAAATGCATTTCTGGTGAGTGAGGAAAGGTTTTGTACTGTGTTTTCAATGACTCACCCAAAACAACTCCATTCAACTTGTAAACGGTCCTGTTCTGAATGCAGATTGTGTTTGTTCTGAGAGGGCATGAAGGCGCTGCAGAAGGGAGATTAGAGAAGGGAAATGTGGTGGGAGAGGCCAGTGCAGCAGTTTATATTGATTCAGGTTCAGGCACACATCAGAATTATTTTTTAAAAAAGACATTGTGGGTGTGTGTTTTAAAAAACCATTTATGAGGTCTGTACCATTTAAGGCTTTAAAGATACTTCAATACTAGATCGATCCATGGTTCATCTAGTCACCATCCTCTTTTTTCTGATCCCCATAAAATGTGAAAGGAGAGGTTTACATGTGAACATATAATTCCAAATATATGGATAGTGAAATAATTTTTTAATGTTCTAAATGGCTTCAAATAGGAAGACACCATATATGTAACATAAGAGCTAGAAATTAATCTTAAATTAGGAAGAAAATGTGTATCAATAAATTGATCACATAATAGGACAGTATTAAGATTGGCAAGTGACATCCTCCCATTTTGTTGTGTATATTGCATAAAAATGTTTAATATCAAGTGGCACAGACTGAGCATTTGATATCGATAGATAAACCTCTTTAAAAGCTTTTATGATTCAAAACGTCAGAGATCTTTAAAAGCAGTATTCTAGGACAGGACTGAAATGAAAAAGAAAAAAGGACTAAACTTGAGCATTAAGGTTTTACAGGTGAATTAAAAAAGATTTTGGCTTTTCCATGTGTAATTATGTCCAGTTATGAGGATTTCAAAACCTCCTCTGAGTTGTTTCATGAATTCATAAAACAGACCAAATAAAGCTTTTCTGTTGTATAATGTTGCTTCACTTATTCTTGAAGAAGAATCGATGAGCTATTCCTACCTGTTGCTCAGAAACACCAGAGAATTGAGCCACTGAAAAAACAAGCTGTCTTCAAGGTTTTAGTATGGGGAGGGTAAATTTAGCATTATATGGCAAACTGAAGAAACTGTGATCTGGGAACAGTGAAATGAGTGATAAAATGACAAGTCTTCAATATGCACAAAATCAGAAGGTATATAAACTTACCTAGATTATGTAAATAATTTGCAAGGCAAAGTTCCAGTAGTATTGACACCTGCTTCACCTTCCGGTGTGTACTTGGGAAAAAGAAAAGAAATCAAAATAGCAGATTATTATGTTATGTTAATGCTTACTTATGAGGACACTGAACTAATATAATAATCCTTGAACTTTTGCTAATGTGGAAAAACCCTAAGAATAAGTTTAAATTGTAGACCTTAAATACGCCATTTTACTACTTTAAAATATACATAATGACTAGAAATACCTTAAAAATTAATAATAACTTAAAGGAATACATCAAAAAACCAATCTAAGTCAGACTAACCACCTTTCCTCATAGTTCAATTACATGATTTGTAAATAAACCTTTGAGAGTTTTTGAAGAATTCACTAGTTCTAGGGGCAACATTTTCCTTTCATTCTCTTTTATCCTATTGCAAATTATTCCACTGCTATCCCTGGAAATGTTAATAGGTATATTGAGGGAGCCCAAAAGATTTCATATTGAAATAAATTTTAGAAATACTGGGTTAAACAAAGTTAAAGAGTTTTTCTTTTAAATAAATCTTGAAGACTTCTTAAGTCTTTAACATTCAGTGACTGGGTTGGGATATGGGGAAGCAAGGATATAATATGTAGTGTTCTCCAAAATAATTTTATATACCATCCTTTTCTCCAGGCAACTCTAAAATACAAGATGTTCCTCTGTTTATTTAATCTACAATTCTACTTACTTTACACTTCCCAGCTCCCTTTTGTCTAATAACGGGTGAAAATTCGGTAAGCTGTGACAATACCACTTTCTGATCAAATTCTGAATTATTAATATTTCGATGAACAAAATGAAATTTTTATTACATAAATATTATTGAAGAAACAATACCATAACCTTAGCCAAAATACCAAGTGCCTTATCTAAGCTAACATGAAAATGCCTTAGCTTACTCAGCAAATCTTGTTTTGTAATTTTGAGGCATGGGTTAAGGACTGGAAAAGCAAAAAATAACTAAAGTAATTAGACTGAACATAATGTTTCACTTTTGATATAAGCTTTTCCATTTAAAACTGCCTAATTTAACCAGAGTATGTTTTCTGTCCTAGCCTGAATTTATGCCATTTAAAAAATTCAGCTGCACATAACCAGAGGCACTCACAACTAGAATATACATCTATGTACTGGGGGCTTTAGGGAGAAGAAGAAGAAAAAAAAAAAGAAGAAGATTGGCAAAAGATGTTAGCTCAGGTGCCAATCTTAAAAAAAAAAAAATCCAGCTGCATAAGCATGAAGATAGATGCCATTTACTAGCATAAGAATAATCCCCCCGTATGAAATTGATTTTTGCCTTCTGCAATATAGTAATTTCAATAGTTATATGAGCACCTACTTTATTCCATGTGACACTCACATCACCTTGAGAGGGCAGTTATCATGATTGCTGTTTCACAGATGAGGAACGTGATAGCCGGAGATATTAGCTGTCTTGCCCCAGGCCATACAACTAGAAAGAGACAGAAACAGATTTCAAACTTCAGTCTGACACCAAAGATTGTACTGTTTCCACTACATCATGCTGGATGGAATTATCCACATCTAATATAAATTCATTTCTTCCTCCACCTCATAAGCGTCAGTGACTCAGACGTTATTTTTTTTTATTTTTTTATTAATGTTATGATAGATTACAACCTTGTGAGATTTCAGTTGTACATTTTTGTTAGTCATGTTGTGGGTACACCACTTCCCCCTTTGTGCCCTCCCCCCACCCCCCCTTTTCCCTGGTAACCACCGATCTGATCACCTTATCAATATACTAACTTCCACCTATGAGTGGAGTCATATAGAGTTCGTCTTTCTCTGACTGGCTTATTTCGCTTAACATAATACCCTCGAGGTCCATCCACGTTGTTGTGAATGGGCCAATTTTGTCTTTTTTTATGGCTGAGTAGTATTCCATTGTGTATATATACCACATCTTCTTTATCCAATCATCAGTTTCTGGGCATGTAGGCTGGTTCCACGTCTTGGCTATTGTAAATAATGCTGCGATGAACATAGGGGTGCAACGGACTCTTGAGATTTCTGATATCAGGTTCTTAGGATAGATACCCAGTAATGGGATGGCTGGGTCATAGGGTATTTCTATTTTTAACTTTTTGAGAAATCTCCATACTGTTTTCCATAGTGGCTGTACCAGTTTGCATTCCCACCAACAGTGTATGAGGGTTCCTTTTTCTCCACAACCTCTCCAACATTTGTCGCTCTTGGTTTTGGATGTTTTTGCCAATCTAACGGGTGTAAGGTGATATCTTAGTGTAGTTTTGATTTGCATTTCCCTGATGATCAGCGATGATGAACATCTTTTCATGTGTCTATTGGCCATATTCATATCTTCTTTTGAGAAATGTCAGTTCATGTCTTCTGCCCATTTTTTGATCGGGTTGTTTGTTTTTTTGTTGTTAAGCAGTCAGACGTTATCTTTTACGTAGAGCTTCTGCAATGTGGATTTGCAGTTGGTCTACAATACAGTACTTGTTTGGGAAAAAGTCCTTGAAGAAGCAAAAGACAGAACTCTCCTCATGTGTGGTATGGCATTCATTATTGAATAAATGTACCTTGGGCATTTTTTAAAATCTCAAAGTTGAGAATACAAAAATCCCTTACTTTTCAAAATAGCTTGCTGTTTCAAGGATTTCCTTCTCTATTATTTTTGTACCCTCAACATTTTGCATTAAAAATTATCATGTAGAAGAAAACACACAATTCTGCTATCGGAGATTTGACAATTGTTGTACTCTATTCTGTTACCTGTTGGCTTTTTTTCTTTATTATTCGACTCGGAGGTTTGGTTTTTAAACATAAAATATGGTTCGTTATTGCTTTTCTCAAGAATTCTTTGTTGTTGTCTAAAAGTGTATTTAAACAACAAAACTAAAACATAATAGGCCTTAGAGAAACAACATGAAGCAAATCTTTTGTCCATTGGACTGTCCATTCTAAAGAACATAAAGAACAGAAATTTACTTCAGGAGAACTCTTGTTCCGGGTGGGATCAGTACTGTACGAAAAGTGTTGAGGGGTGCAAGAATACTGAGAAACGTTCTTTGCTCTCTCATAGTTTACAATCTGGCTGGGAAGTCAAACATACCCTCAGAGGCCATATCATTTACTACACAATTCGGTCCCCAGATGAATGATGTAGACATTCAGTTGTTTATCAGGGAACTGGTGACAGGGGAGTGCTGGAAGGATGGTGTTGAGACAAGTTCTGGCTTAGCTGGATCTTGAAGATCACGAAGGTACTGGACAGAAAGAAGTGGAATGAATTTTGAGGCAAGGACATAGAGTCAGCAACAGCACAGAGAGATGACAGAATTGAAGCTGGGAACAGCGGATGGGTAGGATCCGTCGGGGCCCTGAACGGTACTATGAAGGCAGCATATTTTGTTCTCTGTGGCTTTTGACGAGCCCTTTCAGCGTCTCCTCTCTAGGTACTTCCCTCACTTTCTGTGGCGTATCTTTCCCACGGGCAGCTAGACTCTGGCCTATTTCGGAGGGCCATTAAACTGTTAGCTGCGTTTTGCTATAGGACTCTTGAAGGCTGAAAAGTCTTTAAGATGCAAAGAAATAGTGAAATCTCAAGCCAGTGAGATACTGGTATCACCATTCTAGCTCCTCTTCCATTTCACAGTATACATAAGGCCCAGAATATTATGATGGTTTTCTGCAAAGTTAATTTGGACTTTGGATATGATCTTGTGGATACCGGTAAACCATTCGAAGTTTGTTTCTGATTTTGAATAGAATTTAACCGTCTTTCTGCTATGAGATTTAAAAAATAAGAAAAGGGAACGGCTCACATTCATTTTTCAATATAGTTCTGAACCTTGACATTTGTTTCTTGTAGCACCAAAAACCAAGCAAATATATCTACATTTTCCCGGCCATTCTGTGCTCTCCTTTCCTTCACTTCTTTAAGCCCAACTTCAATGTGGAATTTCCAGATGAAAGATTCTTTGTCAATTTATTTTCATACCTAACACAATCACGATAAAGAACCTTCTTAGACATGAAAGTAGTCCTCTACAAAGCTTGGTCTCTTCCAGTTTGGACACTTTGACAAGAAATACCAAACACGCGCCTCTTTCTTTCATCTTTATCCACAACTCCCGGGACTCCTCCTAGAGTAAGTTTCAGCGAGCCCAAGCAGACGCTTGTCCGGACGCGGGGAAGACGGGCGTTTCGTGACACTTGGCCTTACCACAGTTTTTCTGTTTTAGACCGCCAGAGCACAAGTCGAGAGGCAGAAAGATTACTAACAAGCGAACAAATCGCGCCCACTTCGCGGGTCGCGGCGGCGGGCTGGCGGCTCACTCCCCGCCCCGCCCCTCCCCTCCCCTGCCCGCGCGCCCCCGGCCGGAAGGGGGCGGGGCACGCCGTCGAGGGCGGGGCGCGCAGCCGTGCGGCCGCGGGCCAGACCCGGGCGCGCCGGACGGAGGCGGGAGGGGGGCAGCCGGCGCTCGGCTTCCAGCCGCGCTCGCTCAGGCCACTCGCGCTCCCGCGCCGCGCCGCGCCGCGCCAGGCCGGCTTCATGTGAAGCGCCGGCCCTCCGCCCCCTCCCTCCCCTTCCTTCCCTCCCTCCCTGCCCTCCCCTCCTCCTCCTCCTTCTCCTCCTCCGCCTCCTCCTCCTCCTCCTCCTCCCGCGCCCGCGCCCGCTCCCAGGGGCCCCCAGCCCGGCAGGGCGCTGACAGCAGGGGCGGGGGTCCCCGCCGCCGCCTTGTCTCGCGCAGGCTCCGGCTGGGGCCGCGGAGCCCCCGGTGCGGCCATGGACCGGCCCCTGGTGGCGTCGGCGGAGGCGGAGGAGGAACTGGAGTGGCAAGTGGCGAGTCGCAGGAGGAAGGCCTGGGCCAAGTGCCGCAGCTCCTGGCAGGCGTCGGAGACGGAGGACCTGTCCACAGAAGCGACGACGCAGGACGAGGACGAGGAAGACGAGGAGGACCTCCCGGGCGCGAAGCTGCCGGCGGCCGCGGGGAGAGGTCGGTGCGCCCGGCCGGGTAGCGGCGGGGACGCAGGCAGTTCGGGCTGGCGGGCGGGGGAAGTCTTGGGCGCCTTGGGCCACTGCTGTGGGTTCTGGAAGGTCCTCCCGGGCTTGAGGGGCCGAGAGCAGAGGGGACGCTTCCGACCTTTAAACGCGCGCGCTTGGCAAGGCGACTCCAGCGTCAACATAGACACCCCGGTGCCATCGCTTCACTTCAGATGACACCCAGATGTGTTGCTTAGGCTGCATTCTGCTCCCAGTCGATTTTCCTACCTGGGAGCGTGCAGGTTGACCCCACTATGAGAGTCCTCCCTAGGATCGGTAACGAGCTGTCCCCTCGCTCTGCCCCGCAGGAAACGTGCCCAACGAGAAGATCGCGATATGGCTCAAGGACTGCCGGTGAGTCCTCGCGTGCGCCGCTCGCGTCCCGGAGGGAGATCCATGCAGCTGGGACGCCCGAGCAGGGTGACTCGGGTTCTTGGGGGTCCCATGGCCGTTGTAAGCTATAAACCGGAAAGTGAGCCGGCCGATAGCTTCCTCCTTTAAGTGATTAGAAATGGAAGCATGACCGCTGATTATTTGTTGACCGTGTTGACAGTTGTTAGGACTTCAGATCTGATGAATGATGTTAGCATCAGAGATCAGAAACCTAAAACAGATAATCGTGCCGTGTTATTATGCTTGACTTGTTTTTATTCGAAAGGATTTTCACTTTTCACGCAGTATTTTATTTTGCTTTTGTTTTGACATCCGTACATCTGGCATCGAATCGTTTCCCTTTCCTATGTGTTTTAGATGAGTTTAATTTGCTTAACTACACTAACTGGCTTTAATTTTGTTTCTGTGCCTTAATTCTGTTTGGAGGGCTATTGAAACTAGCTCACTTTGTTCTTGTAGTTTACTTCTTGGACATGCATTTGTCAGATGGCACTGGAATTCACAGAAGGGAAGTAGAGCTTTGAAGGCATTCAGACTGCATAAATCTGTTTAATTACATGCTTTGGGAACTGGTACAAAAATGTTTGATAAAGTGCAGAGGAGATGAATCATGTTTCAAGTAAATCTTACTACAGCAAAATGTGCTTGTTTTATAGTTTAATTATTTTTTTCCAACTTGTTTGCTACTTGTAAAATCTCATATGGAGAATGTTGCTTTTTAACTTTTGTTAAGGTGTTTGCTTCTGCACATACTTCTGCCATCTCAAGGGGCTTTTCTTCATCATTACTTTAAGTACCAGACTTTGGGAAGTCTTTTTTTGGGAAGGGAGAAGTGATTCTCATGTATACCACAATATGAACACTTTTCATTACAGAACTCCTTAACCATTATTGGGGGTGTCGTAGACCCTTCTGAGATATGATGAACTATATGGACCTTCTCTCTAAAGATGCACACACAAAAAAGTTTAAGAGCAAGAGAAGAATCACATTATGTTTATTTTATGATGTGTAGGAATTAAGATTGTATAGAGATCATATCAAGTAGACAGGACATAAGTGCATCTCTTAAGATAAATACAATAGACAAATGTTAGCATTCACCAGGACACATCATCTCTGAAAATTCCAGGAGTTTTGTGGCTAATCTTGACATATGTAGGCAGATTCTGTAGTCTGCTGCTCTGTCCCTCATGGGTTTCCTTCCTAGGTTTCCTTCTTGTTCCCTACAATTGCACCTATTCTGTACAAAAGGGGCATTCATTTGTAACGGAGGAAACTAGAACAAATAGTCTTTTAGTGTTGGCTTTATTATTCACAGATTTGACTGCTAGAATATATGCAACTGTATTTTTTTTCTATGACAATTTAGGATCCTTTCCAGAGTTGTGCATCTATCAGCTTTGTACATTCTGTACAAATGATCTGAAGACAGAATTTTTCCCCCGATAAGTTCTCAAATATTCTTTCTTTTTGCTGTCCATATCCTAAATAAACATACCGTGTTGTCTTTCCTTAAAGGGAGTCTTTATTTTGATATCCGGTTTTTTTTTTTTGGCTAGGTGGAAACAAATTGCTTGAATTAGCATCTAAGAAGGGATAGTTGTTGATAGAATTTGGAGAGCAATTGTAAGAGTGAGAGACTTGTTTTTGAAGGAGAATGCGAATTATATCTGCCTATTTGCCATTTTCTATTAGTATATAGGACAGTAGAAACAGCTGCAGAAAGAGTAATACAGTGTTTTGTCCTAACTGAGAAAGTAGCCATCAGGGAAGAAGAATGACTTTTTTGAAAAGCATAAATTAGAGTTTTATTAAAATATATACAAAAACTTAGCTCAAAGCTTTTATTAATATCTTTATGGTAGTTGCTTGTGATTCATTTACATTTCAAAAGCACTAATTTTCAAAGAACTGCATTTGCTTGTATATTTGTTTGCAGAAAGTTTTAACATTTAATTGGCATTTCAGTACCTCTTTGAAACTATGTGAATTTGTAACAGGTATAAATTGTCACTGACAAAAGGTTTGTATCACGAAATAGAACTTTCAAAATAAACAATCTGTTTCTTTAACGTAGTTTTGAGAAAGAAGTGAAAAACATTTCTGTATTAAAAAAAGTTTCTGAGTTATCTGTGTCTGAACTACAAGAAGATGAAAGATGAAAGAACTTTAGTAATGGCTAGTTCTTAATGTTGATTCTAAAGCCGACTTTTTAGTAATTTTCTTTGCAGAGTTAAATGAAGAGTATATGTATTTTTTTAGTTTCAAAGCAGAAAATAAATTTCAAGCTTCTCCATTTATATCAAAAAACATAGTCATTGGGGTAAGAGAGGTCCTGAGTGGTGCTCTAAAATGCTAGTGATAGATTTAACACAGGAAGTTTAAGAAAACTCTTGAGTCTTCTTTCTAAGTAGACTTTTTAATTTTATTGAGGTAAAGATTTGTTTTCTTTTAATTCTGCTTCCTGTTTTTAGGGAAGGGATTGAGGGGAGCAGACATTTTTTTAATGTCTGTTGTCATTCTCTTTTTCTCTTTTTGTAAAGAAAATGCCAATTCATATCATTTGTAATTGCCATTCTTGCTCTTAATTGCTGGCAGATCAGACGTGATTAAATCATTCCTGGGGAAGTGACTTGACGATGCGTATTTGCTTAGTTAGTAGGATATTACTTACGTAATCCACTTACATTCCTTGTGTGTTTAGAGGAGAGTTAAACTGTGATTAGAAGCTTGCTTTGCTAGAACTCTGTAAGTGTAAGGCTGTGCAGTGACAGCTTTCCAACACTAAGCTCTCTATGTTTACGTGGTTTCAGTACCCCTTTGGGAGCCTCACTGGATGAGCAGAGCAGTAGTACACTCAAAGGTAAGAGAAAGCTGCCTTTCTAAATCTGTTCTTTATGAGGGTCCTGCTTCATTTGTCCTCTGAGTGAAAGTCGGTGGATGAATTTAAAAGTGATATTTATGTTTATAAAATATGCTGTTCTGAGAAGCCAAAAGGGAGAAACCTTGTCATAAACCATAAAATAGTGTTGAGTTTAAGCAAATTACCAAACTTTTCTGCAATGTGAAACTCATATTTTTATTATCTAGATAAAGATATAGAAACTAAATGGAAATATGACATGTAAACATAAGGAAAATATATATTAACTAGGTCAGCTTAAGTGCAGCATTTCTTTGCTTACATTAACTGAAATTGCCACACCTGAAATTTTACCACCTGTGCAAGACAGCATTCTAAAGTTCAAAGTACAACAAGAATGTACAGGTAGTGGCAAGGCATATAAAAAACATTTACAGTATCAGAAAATCGAGCTTGAGTTCCTGACTTCATCTAAGGAGGGTAAAAGGAAAGATTGCTCCAGGATCTGGTTTTCCATGAAACTCTTGGGTAAGACATGTCATCAAACTGAGCATCTTCAAAGGCAGAATAAGTATAAAATAGCCTGTAGATTGGCTTCTAACAGCTTTACCTGGCTGCAAATCGTACTTTCTTTACGATAAAGTAAAAGCTTATACTTGCTTCTTGAAACCATAAAATCAGAATAATTTCTGAGTGCATTCTCGTCTGAAACACTTTAACGTATCTTGTACTTATTATGTTTGGGTCTGAAACACTCTAATGTATCTTATGTTTTGCTTGGTCAATTTGTTTTAACTAAAGCAATGGTTTTACACTTACCCGGGGATCAGGAAGACAGAACACCATGATAAATCTTGCACTGTTTCTTGCAGGTGTGCTTGTGAGAAATGGAGGAAGTTTTGAAGATGATTTGTCACTGGGAGCTGAAGGTATATTTGTTCGTAAGAACTGTATTTTCATGTAGTTTTAAAATTAAAGAGAGAAAGGCGAGTGCTTTCAGGTTTACGATCTTCAGAGCCAAATTTAAAGTTCTTGAAAATGGCTCAGACACATTTTACAGAACCTTTTGTGTGTTAATAATCTAGTCAGAGCCTGTAGGAATGACTCTGAAAAACCATTATGGAATGTCCATATGTCTTCCTTGGACTTAAATTCTTAAAGGAACTGTTTGGGGACAAACAATGGTGATAAAACTGAGGGAAGAATTGTCCCGCAGAAGGAAGGAAGCTTAAATATTTATACATGAGAAAACTAAATTGAAGCGTATTTTTAGTGTGAGGTAGCCGTATGTGTGACTTAGAGCTGCAGGCTTTCGCTTTGCATCCAAGTGTCTCCTGTCTTTTCCCTCTTCCTCTTTTTCCAGATTTTTAGAAGATTAAAGGATAAAGACAAAATAGTTACTATAATTTCATTAGAAATAATTATGCTGATGTCTATTGCAGACTGCATTAGCATTTTAAAAGTGTTTTGTGCTATGTTTAAATTTTCACAGATTATATAATCTTCCTGTGAATTCATAATAAAGCTTTCCACAATGTAAAATTATGATTTTTTAAATGATTTTACTGGTATTTTAAGATTATTGGTAGCTGTATAGCTGGGTTATTAATGTTTGCTTTTTATAAAAAAAGAATTAAGGATTTTATTAAATCTTTTTACATTATAAGTTGCTGAATAGTGAATTTATCCACTGAATTTAATATCCTTGATCTTATGATAGATAACTTATTTGGAACCTTCTAACGTTGAAAACTCTAGAATATGTGAATATAGTAGTTTTTATTATCACTGTTAATAGGCTTTCAAGGAATAAACTCTATAAAGAACTTAAACTTACTTCTTCTCAGTCAGTACAGTTGAACATGCCAAGCAAGCCCTTATTAAAATGCATTTCAGTATTACTGTAAATAGCACTTTTAATATCTGCCTTAGTAGTTTCACAGTATGGAATTTTTAAGACTTTATGTTTTTAGAACAGTTTTAGATTCACAGAAAAATTGAGAGGAACGAACTGAGATTTCTCATATACTCCCTACCCCGTTGCATGCCTAGCCTCCCTCATTATCAACATCCCCCACCAGAATGGTACATTTGGTACAACTGATGAACCTATAATGGGGCATCATATTTACCCAAAGTCCATTCTTTACATTAGGGTTCACTCTTGGTCTTGTACATTTAATGGGTTTGGACAAATGTATAATGACATGTGTCCATCATTATGATATCTTATAGCATATTTTCACTGCCTTAGAAATCCTGTGTGCTCTGCCTGTTGGTCCACATTGAGTGATTTTATTGGAGACCAGACCCTAAAAAGGAGTCCCAGAGAAGAGGGGAGCTATTATGTTGCTTCACTGAAAATTATTTCAAGATTATTTTCATTCAGTTAGTAAATATTTATTGAGCACTACATGTTAGACACCTTTCTGGAGGCTGTACAGAGAAACATAAGAAATTGCCATGATTTCACAGATTGGAAATGAAGAAAAAATTCTGATGTGCTGAAATAGATATGTTTTTAATTAATTTGATTCTTTATATTTGCCTATAAAAGTTAACTACAGTAAATTTAACACACTCTAAACTTAACGTTAACAACATTTATCTGTTTAGAACTTGTAAGTCAAGATAAACTTGAAAGGCAATTTTTAAAACGTGGGTTGAAATGAGTAGAAATTTTCAGGGTACATGCATGAAAAATTGGTTGTAACTGGTGTGAATTTTCAGCCTTAAAAAAGCCACATTAGAAATTGATTTATGCTATTGCCAGACTTAAATAATGCTAAATCGTGTTTTTGGTCCTAACATATTCTTTATTAACAGCATTAAAATTTAATGATTAGAACCACATAAACCACATATGCTGTACATCTTATCCTTACTACTTATTTCTAAACTGTCAAAGAAGTTTAATTGGTTGTCTATATATCTTTTTATTTTAAACATTCAGTGGAAGTAGTTAGTTTTACGTTGCTAACAAAAAACAAAAATACCCTCCAAAGGTATTGGTTCTTTTCTTATTGATCTACATACTACTTTTAATGATGCACATTTAATGAGCCAAGATAAAAGTTTGTCGTATTAAGCATTTAGCTATACTATTGTGGATAATTTCCTTTCTTGATGATTGTATTGTTGTAGTTACCGTCCTCCTAACAATTTTGCCCTGTGTTTATTCTTTTTATCTGTAGCCAACCAACTCCATGAAAGTGATGCTCAAATTGAAAACTGGTATGTAACTGTGTTTGTTTTCTTCCTTTTTAAAAATGAACATTTATGAAAATAAGGTTGTATATAATCTAATTTTTGTTTATAGCCATAATATCTTGGCCAAAGAGAGAAGACTGCAGTTTCATCAGAAAGGGAGAAGTATGAATTCCACTGGATCTGGGAAAAGTAGTGGGACAGTCTCAAGGTAACTTATTCTGAAATTATCCTACAATTACCTTCTTCTAGATGACCTACTCTTAGCACTTTTTCAGTCTTGGATTTGGCGTGGTAGTATGAAATCAAAAGGAATCCAAAGGGTTTCATGGATCAGCATAACTGACAGGAGCTTCTTTTTGTTTGTTGTTTTTTAAAAGTAAGATTAAATAAAAAGCAACAAATATGTTGTTAATGCTACTGGTATCCGTTAGTGAGTATTTTGAGCCCTCTCAACAACTTGAAAGAGAAATATCATAGTGGTGTGACTTCTATTCCAAAATCCTCCATTCTGTTAGGCTCTTGAGTTACTCTGCCATAAAAATCAGAATTTCTAATTTAATTTCTAAGATCAGAATTTCTAATTTAAAGCTTGATATTTAAGCAAATTTATCTTTATACTAAAACAAAGATCTTTATAATATATTAATATAAGCAAAACATGTGCCTGTGGAACCAGTTTAAACTGTTATCCAAATTATTGTGTTGGAATATGAGCTTTTTCTCTGAAACAAATTGACGTTTTCTTCTGTTCAAGTTTTCTGCTTCACATTCCCGTTTTCCTCAGTGGGGCTCGGTGTGGATCATCAGTGGCCTGAGAGAGAAGGGATAGTGAATGGTCAATTCCCAGTAGAAGTAGAGCTGGAAGTTACCTTGGTGTAACCTGTGCTCTCCTTGCCTTACTCCTCCTCCTTCCTGAGTGGAAGTGGTTAGAGAAAAGTTGAGAGTAAGCTCCTCCCTCACTTTCTGAGATCAGGTTGTTACCTGTGTTGCCTCTTCTGGGACAGCCAAAGACAGCAGAAAAGCTCAAGTTCCACACAATGCCCGTTGGTACCAAAGTTCTACCAGCTAGTTCCTAGTGTGTTTTCCCTCTCATTTGTTCTTTAATCTGCTTATTCCTTATTCTCCCTCAGCTGTCCTCTAATTGTTTTAGCCACTTTACTGGGGATCTCTTAAAATGACCAAAAAAATAAGGTGAGGAATCAATAAATCTCTTACTGAGTGTGTTCTTGGGGGTTAGCTCTTCTTCCCAGTACTAATAGCTAAAGAGCATGGACCCTTTTTCAGGGTTATTTATCGCATTTAGTGCACAGTGTATAAAGATGCTGAAATAAATAATGGTTTAGAGAGCAGAAGCTGTAGGAAAAGATTTTATCACAGGAAAGCAGGAATATGAATTCATTTATAATGTGATGTGGACTGTAAACTTACTTTATATCTTGATGTTTCTTTTTTCTTTTTTTGTAGCGTTTCAGAATTGTTGGAACTTTATGAGGAAGATCCTGAAGAAATTCTTTATAATCTTGGATTTGGACGAGATGAACCAGATATTGCTTCTAAAATTCCTTCCAGATTTTTTAATTCATCATCATTTGCTAGAGGGATAGATATTAAAGTATTTTTGAGCGCTCAAATGCAACGAATGGAAGTAGAAAATCCAAATTATGCTTTAACAAGTAAGGTTTTTAAATGTCAGCATATTATTTTTAAAACTGTAGCATCCACAGCAAGATGGTCTTATTTTTAAAGACTTACTAATTTCTACGAATAGCACTGGAAATTTAATTATTAAGGTTAACACAATACTTGTTTTACTTATTCTGAATTTTTATTATTCTCTTTATATAAGTTAACTTGCCTATTCTTCCCCTCCTCCCTAATTCTTGACTTATTTAAGCGTTACCTTGTAGAGGAACACTTGTTAGAGTGTAACTTACTCGTAGAACCTTATACTTATCTCCAGATTGCTTTTGTTCAAGAAGGAAAGAAGTATAGGAGGGGCCTTGTTACTGTTAAATGAAGTCAGTCAGTTTTGGGTGCTTTTCATAAAGCTAAGATAGCATAGCTAATTTTATAATTTTTATTCGTATTATATCTTTGCTTATTTTTCTCTGTTGACCAGAAGTGCCAAAACTGAGATCCCTAGGTGGTCCTTGGACTAGCTTTAAGAGATCTGTAAATCCAGTTCCCCATTAGGTCTGAAATATGTACTTATGTATACATTATTAGGAGGACGTTTGGAGGAGTCTTAATGGAGTCCAAGACCTATAAACAGAATCACAGCTGTAGATCCTTAGCTAGTCCTTTCTGTTTTACTCAAAGTTGTCATCATGCTTTGTGCTTTTTTCTGATTTTTTTAAATTGTAAATTCTAGTGCTTAGAGTGAAAAATCTTCCTCCCTCTCCACAGTAAATACAGAGAAATTTAAAGTCTTAGATAAGGAAAAAAATTTGGTTTCATAATCTTTGTGATCTAAGTTCAGTCATTGGAATTCTGAACAATAGTAATGGTTTAGTATATGTATATATATAAACATAAATATATATGTAATTAATGCTTTTTTCTTTTTGTAGGCCGTTTTCGTCAAATTGAAGTGCTTACTACTGTGGCCAATGCGTTTTCTTCTTTGTATTCCCAAGTCTCTGGGACTCCCTTGCAGAGAATTGGAAGTATGTCCTCAGTGACCTCTAACAAGGAGACAGATTCTCCTCCACCTTTAACCCGAAGTAACACTGCAAATCGCTTGATGAAAACACTATCAAAACTAAATTTATGTGTTGATAAAACAGAGAAAGGAGAAGGTACTAGTCCTTTTCCAGCAATTGAAAAAGGAAAGATTCTGAATGTTTCAGTGATGGAAGAAAGTGGTAATAAAAATGATCCAAAGTCTCAAAAAATTGTAAAGAAGAAAGACTCTTCTTCTGTGTTAGCCACAGTTAAAGAAGAAGCGTCAGGGGGTTCAGCAAGTGTGATGGAGATTGCTGACAGTGATCCACTTTCTGATGAAGCAATCAGTAATTTCAACCAAGAAAGTGAAAGTGAAGCAAGTAAAGAAACTCAGAGTCATGGGAATAAACTGGGTGAGGAATGTGGTATTACGGAATCTGATTTAGGGAGTGATTTCAACATGTCCGGCCACGGTGAGCTAGAAAATAGCAGTGAGCTGAAAAATGTCAATGTGTCCACACCTGAAAAAGAGCCATGTGCACCACTGACGATCCCGTCCATAAGGAATATAATGGCACAGCAGAAGGACTCCTTTGAAATGGAAGAGGTAGGTAAAAAATGACAGTCTTATTGCAAATAGTGAGTTAGGGAAAAAATGCCAAAAAATGTTTTTAAAATGAAAGGTGACTAATAGATTTATACTAGAAAAAATCATCCTAATTTTGACTTTTCAGGTTTTTGATTTTGTGTTTCACAAACCAAGAAGTGGTCATAGCACTGTGTGATGTCAAGATAATGGAGGCCTTCATCAGCTCCTCTAAATCCTCTGTCATCCGCTGCTGATACTTGAACTTTAACCCCCTTTCTCTCTCAGTTTAAGATTTTAGTGCCCTGAAAAAGCCCTGAGAGAGTGTATTTAAATTCAAATCAATACGCTGCAATGTTAAAAACACAAGCACTGAAGTCAAACAGGTTTGAGTTCTGTCTCTGCCACTGAATTGCTGTGTGCCCCTGGGTGAGCTTTTCTTTGCGTATCTCAGTGGAAGGGATAAGTGTGAAGAAGGCTTTGAGGATAGGCTGGGTGTGGGACTGGAAGGAACATGAAGATATGTACCTGAAGGGGAGGTTAGGGGGCCTTGAGGAAGGATATTTGAAAGGCCGCTGAACAGGATTTCTGCAAACCCAGAAGACCAATGTTTGCTTACTGTACTTTTTAACCTACTGATGTTCCTGCTAGTTTACATAAATTTCAAATTGGACAGGATAAAAATATTCGTTGTGCTGAAGGTCAGCCAAAACTGCTTTCGAATGGTGGGAGCTGATACTCATGAGTAGGAGCTATGGCTTGGGGTGGAAGCCGACCCTTGTGGCAGGCCCTGTGCTAGGCCCTTGGAGTCCTTTTCTCTCAGTCTCTGGGGCAGGCGGTGGTGGTCTCGTTTTGCACATGAGGAAACTGAGGCGTATACATACTGCTGAAGAGTTGTGGCTGTGAATTATATAATAGGCACTTTTTAAACAAAATTTATTACAGAAAAGTTTTAGTAATAGTTTACAGTTTTAGAATCATGTGGCATTATTTTGAGGAATTGGAAATGGGATCATTGATTCTGCCTATAAATGTCCTCTTAAGTATCTCTCGCATTAATGAAGATTTCTCATTTACTGCAAAATTTCGATTGCTGATGTAGCGATTCACCTTTTTTGTGGTCTTTGAATGTATCTTTTAATACTTAAATTTCAACTAAAAAGTGAAATTAAGGGAGCAGGAGCAGTGTGCTTTGAAATATTTTATACTTTTTGTAAGCTTTTTAAAATTTGTTTATATATTTTTATATTTTTCTTATTTAAATTCCTAATTTATTTCTCATTATAATGAGTTTGGAAAGTGACTAATTTAATTAAAACAAAAGGTCTTTTAAACAAAAGGTCTTTAAAACATTGTAAAGTGCTAGGTGCGCTTTGGCAGCAAGTTAACATTTAATGATAAACTGGGGTTCTCTTGCTCCCTCTGCTGGTGGAACCAGTTCGTGAAGAAAGTAATGTGACATTGAAGTGAACATTGCTTTTTTTGAAGTACAAGGTTACAGGCATTGGTGGTTGAAGAATAATGGAAGGTTTTTGTTTTCAAAAAATATATGATCAACCATAGCTGCATTGTAAATGTAGGGAATTTTAAGGATAACGAATCCTTGTTCTTCAGATATGTTTCAAACATGGAGAAAAACCTCCTAGAATTGTGTTTTTCTCCCTTTGGGAACTTTAAAAAGAGCATGTAGAACAATGAATAAAGAAGGGAAATAACGTGTTTCTGTAATTTCCTCTTCTCCCAAGCATGATTTGAAGCATACTGACAAGTGAAGAGAACAATCTTTTTGAAGCAAACTTTTAAATCCTATTCAAAATAGATTGCTACTATTTTTCTTTTGGACTTCTTTCCCTTGAGGTTTGATTCCTGTTGGGAACTTTCTTCCTGTAAAAACAGTGAATAAATATAAGTTAGAGCACATTCTCTCTCTCAGTTAGCCAGTTCTCAGATTAACTGACTGCCCGCTGCTTTGGGTAGCTAGGTAGGAGAAATGGTGCAGACATGGCTCTGTGCATGAAGCTGCCTGAGCCCTCTGAGGCCGAAGGTAAGATCTGACAGCCACCAGGAGCAGTGAGGGGCGATATTTAAATGTAAAGAAAGTTAAATAGATGACAAAACTGACCCAGGCCTTGGAGAATGAAAGTGACTATTTCTTAAGGAAAAAAAGGCCAGAAACTATTTTCAGTTAAAAGTCAGTTTGCCTTATAAAAAATGTCTTGTAGACTATTTAAAATGTTTCAGTGTGTCTAAAAGTTGTAACACCCTACTCTCGAGTTTTCTAATTCTAAATGATTTGACTGAATAATTATTGTATTCTTCTTGAAACGGTTTATGTTGAATAAATACATCACGGTAACTCTCTAGAGCTATAGATTTGTAGTATGAATGATTCACCATTAAACCAAATGATCCTACTCTATAAGCAATTGTTCATCTTTAAGGTTTAAGGGAAAAATTCCTCATACTTAAATGTTGAGGAAGGAGAATTTTTACCTGTGTATTTCTGTAAATAGGTTGTTCTTTGTCTCTTTACTCTCTAAATGAATTTATATTCAAATATAGATATTATTGGAAGTATACATAATTTTATAAGCTCTGAAGATTTAGTATTTGTAATCCTGTCTTCACACTGATTGTTGATTTAACTAATGTACCTTATTATTTTTAGCCATTAAGTTTCAGGATTCTTTTTATTATATTAGCCTGAGTTAAAGTAATCTAAAGTCAGTCAGATTCTTGACAGGTAGTTAAGTTGTTCCTTGGGCTTTTGAAATTCAACTGTATGTGTTTTGTGGGCAAGTATTGTATCCACAGTAGGATATGAACTCTAACACATGACAGATGCACTGATGTTTGTTACTTCCAAGCCCAATTAACCATTAAGTTTTGTTTGATATTTATCTAAATGACTGAGTTAATTTTTTTTCTTAAAGATTGGCACTTAAGCTAACAACTGTTGCCAGTCTTATTTTTGTTGGTTGTTTTTTTCCTTCTCCCCAAAGCCCCCCAATACATAGTTGTGTATTCTAGTTGTGAGCAACTCTGGTGGGACGCCGCCTCAGCATGGCCTGACGAGCGGTGCCATGTCCACACCCAGGATCCGAACCCACAAAACCCTGGGCCGCCGAAGCGGAGTGTGCGGACTTAACCACTCGGCATGGGCCGACCCCTTAAGTTTACTTTTAAAAAGTATTTACCTGACAGTAAAAGTAAACAGCATATATGTATGTGTGTGAGTAAAACTTGAAAAGGTTTTTTTTTAAATGAAAATTTGCAACTAATTATAGAATCAGAACCTAGCATAGAAAGAGATCTTTGCATTCATTTCCAGTTTTCTCCCTTCACAGATGAGGAAGCGTTTTCCCCTCTAACATTTGCTGTTGCTTGACAGCACTCGTTCTCCAGCATCTTTCTGAGGGATGTAATGTTCACTTTGATATCAGTGCCTTACTAGGGGGAGGAGCAAGGAAGTGTCCATGCAGGGAGTTCCCGGAGGATGGCAGAGAGAGAGCGGTTGTAAATCTTGACTGCTTTACTGTTCCAAAATACTTGAAAGCACCTTTGATCATCCTAAGAACCTGTGAGGTGGAAGTTTCGATCTTTATTTTGCAGTTAAGAAAACTGAGATAAGTATCACAGATAACTCAGGTATTATCTGAAACCATTTAGCCAGTAAGTGGCATAAATAAGACTTGAATTCGGGTCTCTGCGCAAACCTGCTGCTTTTGACTATACTGTACAACTTGGTGAAGTTCAGACTGAGTGATAGGGTCAGACATTGGACAAGAACTTAAGTCAAGTCATCTGATATACAGCCCCATACTACTTTAGAAAAATAATTCTTTCCTTTGAATTTTTTTGAGATGCCATTAAGAATTAGAATTATAATTTCTAAAGCTCCAGTTTTGATTTTTTTTTTAATAAAATTTTTTATTTTTTTCCTTTTTCTCTCCAAGGCCCCCCGGTACACACTTGCATATTCTTCGTTTTGGGTCCTTCTCGTTGTGGCACGTGGGACTCCGCCTCAGCGTGGCCCATTGAGCAGTGCCATGTCCGTGCCCAGGACTCGAACCAACGAAACACTGGGCCGTCTGCAGTGGAGCGCACGAACTTAACCACTTGGTCACAGGGCCAGCCCCTTGATTATTTTTTTTTTAAACTGCTATACAGGGGCTGGCCCCATGGCCTAGTGGTTAAGTTTGGTGCACTCCACTTCAGCAGCCCGGGCAGGGACCTATGCCACTCAGGGGCAGCCATGTTGAGGCTGTGACCCATGTACAAAATAGAGGAAGATTGGCACAGATGTCAGCTCAGGGCTAATCTTCCTCAACAAAAAAAAACCAAAAAGCAAAAATTGCTGTACAGCTCTCTTTAAACCTTGGAGAAAGGGCTGAGTTAGAACATTCCAAATATTGCTACTCTGTAGAATGCAATACAATAGTTTGGTGCCTAGAGGATACATCTTAGTAAAGACAAAATGACAGATGTTAGAAAACGAAGTAGGTGCCTGCCATGGCAGCAGGATATTGATTCAAAAGGGTATAGTCTTTGTTTTATTAAAACATTTTTGAAATGAAGTAACTCAATTGTGTGCATTACTCTAAAGCTGTTTACGTACAGCTTTAAACCTCAAAACACTGAAACCAAGCAATTTTATCAATTTGGTTTAGTGGTGGTTTTTTTGTAATTTTTCTTATGAAAAGTCTCAAGCTTACCCAAAGATTAGAGAAAATGGTATAATGAATGCTCATTATCCATCACTCAATTCAGTTATCAATATTTAGCTGTAGTTAATTTGGTAGAAGGAAACCTGTAGCAAATGATCAGAATTCCACTGAAGATTTAAAATCATTGAGCAGGGAAAATCCTGCCACAGAAGTCTAAGTTCTGTGTTTGCGTCATGGTTTTCCCTGGTGCACCCCATTTTGAATTTGACTACTTCCCTTTGACAACTGTGACCGATAATAAAACATAATGAGCTATGAAATTTAAACTATTATCAACAGCAGGTCTGTTTCTGTCTTCAGTAAGTGATTGATGATTTTGCTCAGTGGGAGGAAGGATCCTGACTTCAGTAGTTTTATTAGTAAAATATGACTCTCCCAGCTTATTTTTTTAAGGGCCTTTTTCTTTCAATTACTTATGGAGTATGTAGTAAAAGGAGAGAGGGAGTAGATTTCTTTTTCTTGTCATAGAGTAGCATCTTGAAGGATGGTGTACTGAGGTTACATATTCACTAAAGTCATGTTATTTTGTGACTAATTTTATAACCCTAAGGCATAGAATAGGTGATAATTCTACATTTTAAAGTGAGAGATTCTAATTTGGAGTATCATAATACTGTGCCTAAGCTGAGATTCCTAGAATATAATTAAAGTGACATTTGGATTTCAGTTATACTTTCTTGGTCTGTGTGATATTTACTTCACAGAAAACTCTTTGAAGTAGGGTAGGCCTGAATAGAGACTAATAATAGACCTTTTGTTGAATATAAAAAGAAAATGCATTTTGTTTCTTTGCACACAAAACAATGGTTTTCCTGTTGAACTTACGTCTGCTGCTTTGAAGAATATTATAATTTTTCAATAATAAAGAATACTAGAAACTATTTTCTATGTGATTTATAGGTGATGGTTTTAAATAACCAGTGTGCTTTCAGTTTTGAAAAGATGCATAAACTTGGATTCATGAAACTGTGTGGGACAAATATCACAAATCAGAGCAAATTTTAAATTGGGTAATAATATCATTAACCTTTGAGCTTCTTTTATGTTCATCATTCCACTCATTCCTCTGGAATACTTCTGGTTCTTAAATGGATTTGTAACTCAAAACTACCTAAAACCTGTTTGCTGTTTGCTCTCTGATTTGTTCACCGTTGAAAACCCATGTGTTTGACTAGTTTGCTCACTTTACTTGGGTGTCATTTATTATTTTAAGTACTAATCATTACAGGGTAAAGTGTTGGGAATTAGTATTAGCCAATACTTAATCTTAATATAGACTTAGTTATGTTAAAATAGATAGAGTATTTGGGGGGGTTGGGTGTAGGAATAAGGAATCTGAAAATTCCTAAATTATATCATTGTGCAGATGGGGGAAAAAAAGAGCATATAAAGATAACTTTTGTGGGTTTGATACCTTCTTTGAACATAGTTTTCAGGGAGGATTTATGTTTAAGATTTTCAACAATTTAGTTGATGAAACCTGCTTTTTCACTTATAACTCCCAAGTTATATCTTAAAAGAACATTTATGTCAGGACAAAGCAGTCTTACACGAGTGGTTTCTGATACCTGAAAATTTGTGGGGTTTTATCAAACTTTGCAATGGGAGCATGATACGCCATTTTTCAGAGATGCAGGACTTGTAATCGCCTTGACTGTGCATCGGTCTGCCACAGTGAGTGTGCAGGCGTTTCTCCTGGGATTGACCTCACACTTGGAAGTTTGACTACTTTTAGAGAACTTTTTCTTATGGATCTATTTTTCATTTAATAGTGACTGTTTTTTAAGGAAGAAGTTTATACAAGTAGTCATTTTTCTTTGCTAGTTACAAACTTGCAGTCCTATTGTTAACTGGAAAATAGATCATAAGATTAAGATGTGGGACATTCTTAACAATTTTGAGATAAGATGTCTTGCATTTTTTAAATATATAAAGCTTTGGTACCTTTTTTGTTAAGTTGATTTGTTTCGTAAATGATTGTCAAGAGGTATTCTTTGCCATAGATTCTTTAAGTTTTGACTACTTAAAACTATTCTTTAGGTTCAGAGTACGGAGGGAGAAGTTCCTCATGTTCCAGCCACTTACCAGCTGGGTCTTACCAAGTCAAAAAGAGGTAAGTAGACCCATAGCCAGTAGTTCCCCAGCACATTACCAAAATGTCGTCAGTTGATTTGGAAAAGGGGTTTTTATCTGTCAGTGTTTGTAGCACCTGTAAGTGTAAAAAGAAGACTAAGAACACAGGTTTGCAGGCTTCATTATGGTTTAGTTATAGAATTTTTTTATATCTTCTTGAAAGCATGTGCTCATAAGTCATTGTAGTTTTTGCTTATCCTGTTATCGTCTTGTTACACAATTCCATGTACTCTAAATATTTTGAAGTTCTGCTTAAGGGATGTAGGGAAGTGATAGTGCAACAGGTCAGGGCTACTTTCTACATGGTTGTGATTGAGATGTGTGCTTGTATTGCCCATCTCTGGGTTTCATTATTTAAATCTGGCTCCTAGGTATAATATGTGAATATGCCTCTGGTAGAAGAAAACACCAATCTCTCAGCAGTAGTTAAAGCTAGTTAAATTAAATTCAAACTATGGATCAAAGGTGAGTGGCTGTAGGTAGCATTCTTCCTTTGAATTATTAATTATTGACCAAAATACCTTGGAATCCGTTCCTTTCACTTTTAACTTGCAATGAGAAAAACGTGTCTGATCTTTAAAGTTACAAAGCTTTTGAGATTTAGAGGAGAGGAGAGAGGAAACGAAGAAGTTAAAATGACCACTGAAGGTAGGGCTGTTTATTTTTAAAACTTTACACATGCTGAACCACCCTGGTTTTTTTTTTTAAGCAAAAATTCATATGTATGTTCCTAGAATAGCAAATTACATGTGTGTTCTGATCTCTGAAATGACTTCATAAGAGACAATTTGCATATATTCTTTTCTTTGATTGCAATATGATACTAAGAAACGCTAGTTCCTACTCATTGGGTCACTACAGTTCTGGGCAGACACAAAAAGAACTTTACTGCTTAATTTTCTTCCCCTTGTAAGTTCATAAATATCTGTGTATGTTTCTGAGCTGTCAGGCAGAGTTGACAGCCATCAAGGGGCCTTTGCTTTAGATAGGGAGACAAAGGATACATTGGAAAAAGCAGCTTGCCCTGTGTCAAAAGGGGTAAAAACAGTATAATTACTTTAAGATCTTTCAAGAGTAAGCTTCCTGTGGTGGGAAGGACGGAATGTGGTTTGTATTCACCTCTGGGTTTCTTCCTCTTACTGAAATAAGGTCTCTTATTTCTGGTGGCATAAGTAAAAATGTTAACATTTTTATGAATCATATTTTTCTAAGTTAAAAGTAAAATGGTTTTGTGTGTACATGAGAGGGAGAAAGAAAAAGGTAGTGTTTCAGTCATTTTTGAAGGTGGCCTGTCAGGTTTGGATAATGTGATATGCAAGCATCTTAGATTAATCGTAGTTACAGAATTAGAATCACTGGTAATTTATTTACTTTACAAGTTTGGTAAAAAAAATGCATGTAGTACATGTATAAAAATACTTCACACTTTAGTAATAGGACTTTTGAAGTTACGGTGATCTTACTGTCAAATCCAGTCCTAGGATTTAAAAACTGAAGCCCACAGAGGTTTAGCAACTCAACTCCTGTCACAAGCTAACCTTCAGTAGATACTGTTGAGTGTAGTCCAATATTTTCCTTATTACAGAAGATATTTAATGTTTTCTTTAGCCTAACAGAGTGTACTGGTGTTCTCTTTTATTTCTTTATGATACTGGATAAGTAAAATTTCCAGATTTTGTTTTGTTCTCAGTTCAGCGTTGGCTCTAACTTCCTAGTTTTTAATTAGAAATGTCTTACCTCTTCAGTTAGGACAGAGGTCTGTTTCTTTTAGTTCCACCTTTTTCTTTGGCAAACTGTGTTCTTTGTGAAATTGAAATATCTGACTAAAGAACCTGGATTGTGATTATAGTTTACAAAATAGTTTCACCTACTTTCTACTTAGTTCCTGAAGTCGCCCTGTGAGATAGATAGGAGACAACCTGATTTGCTGAGGAGCGAAGCTGTTGCTTATAGCGGTAAAGCAGGGACTTGAACCCAGGCTCCCGTGTTCTTCTACTGCCCACACCTGTTCTGAAGCCTGCGTCTACACTCTGTCCTAACCTCTGTGAGCTCAGGACTAACCAAGGAGAGGAGAACTCGGCACAGACTGTCCTCCACTGCAGAGAAAGCCTGAGCAGAGCTGCTCAGGGTGTCCTGGGCCCTCTGGCCACTGCCCTTTGCCCGACCAGATTGGCAGTTTCACTTCTAAATTCTTTAAGCTTGACTGCTTAATTTTGTTGTTGGTTTAAGGAGGTAGTTATCGTCATTGACTCATTCAGCAAACATTTTTCATTGTTAGCTTGCTCTAGGTATTTGGGATACAAAGAAGAAATAAGGTTTCTGCCTTCAGAACACTCACAGTCTAGTTTGTTTAAAAAAAGACATGCAAATATAATTACGGTGATAACTGCTATGACATAAGATGTTAATCGTTTTCTCAGTCAATGTAATGCATAATTAGTATCTATGGTAACAGCTTATTCCAATTTAGTTCACAATTATTCTAATTTACCTAGGCTTATCAAGAGTATGGATCAATTCCTTATATTTTATTATGCAGGGTTTGTTTTTGTTTTTGAGGAAGATTTGCCCTGAGCTAACATCTATGTCAATCTTCCTCTATTTTGTAAGTGGAATGCCTGCTACAGCATGGCTCAATGAGCCGTGTGTAGGTCTACACCTGGGATCCGAACCTGTGAACCCCGGGCTGGCAAAGCAGAGCACGCAAACTTAACCACTTTGCCATCAGTCTGGCCCCAAGTTTTATTCATTTTAAAATAATATTACAGAATTATTCTAAATTTTTAATGGGGAAAAAATTATTCCATTCCGTATTGCTCCAGGTTGAACCTGAGGCTACAGTGTAATAGTTTTCAAAGTCAGAAAGACTTTGATTTTGGACTCTATTCAAACATATTAGCAAGTTCTTCCTTCCTATCCTTCAAATCTTAAATGAATGTGGATTTGGTAAACACTTTATTTAGCCTGTTGCTTTTGAAGTTCTGCAGAACTTGACTTGAAGCATCTCTCTTAGTAACTGTAACACTTGTAAAGTGCCTCCCCTGTGGCACTTGTGGTGTGGATGGGTGTGTGACCATGCTTGCTATGTGCTCAATTGGCCTTTTCACTTACTTAAAAGAATTTTTTTTTAGGTTATACTAACCAAGAATTAGAATTTTGAAGTGAAAAATGAACAGGGTTTTTATAAGATTAACAATATTATGTACTGGTTGAACTTATTTGAGTTTCATGCAATTGTTATGAAATAGTTGTTTCATAACTTAGAAATGTTTGCATCATTTGGAACATCAGAGGCATTTAAGTATATCTTTGCATACAAATTATTTAATTTATTGGCCTTAATTGTATTCTTTTCTTATTAGGAAGATAATAGAAGTTTTTACACACTACATTTAAACTTCTAATTTCACCTACTAAATATCTTTATATATTTACATTATGGAAATGGTCTACTTTGGGGCTCTTTTATTAGAGCCACTGATTTTTTCAATCAGTTGTCCTCCAAGAATAAGACATTAATTGGATTTACCAAAATACATTAATTAAAGCTTAATTAGCAACTGAAAACTGAGAATTTGTGATAGATCTGATTGTTTTGGATGAATTGAAGTTACCTCCTGTGCCTTGAAGCCACAGTTTTGCATAAGTAACACTTACTTTTCTAAGAAAGAGTCAATGCTGTGTGTCATCTATTTGTTGGGAATCATATGTCTGTAATCTTACCGTCCTCATTGAAGTCATATGTAGCAGTTTTGTATGATGGTGTTTCTTTCGGTAGATCATCTATTACGTACCGCAAGTCAGCATTCTGATAGCAGTGGTTTTGCTGAAGATTCAACAGAGTCTCTCTCCATTAATCATCTTCAGGTAAAACTTTCTATTGTAGTAGGCACTGTGATTAACTGCTTCAGTTTAGGCGATTTTTCAGTAGCTATACATTTTAAGACTGAATCTGTGTAGTCTTTATTTTTCAAATGACTGTAAGAATAAAACTTTCCAGGGATGCAGATGTTATCTAAGCATTTGGCTGCAAATTTTAGATTTCACTAATTCTTTATCTCTCTCTGACCAAATATTTAAGAACAAAAAAAAAAGCTCCCTTATTTTTGGACTACCAGGGAAGAGAGTTTATTTTAATCATTAATCTATTCTGTTATTTTTCTTATTTTTACTATCATTGTGTTTCAGTATTTTACGATAATTGTTTATTTAATAACTAACATTGAGTGTGGATCCATGGCTTGCTGAGTATTATATTACTTTTAAGGTATGGTATACTAGATAACCAGAAGATAGGCACATCTTTATCCTCAAGGAGCTTATATTCTGTATTTGTAGTACATAGAATGTACATGAAAGTTGTTTAAAACTTTATAAGCAAATTTTAAAGAAAATTGGAATATGAGAAAATGAGAACCCAGAAAAGAGCCTTTAGAAACGTAGCATTTAAGGGATAGACAGACAAGAGAAGTGTCTAAGGAGGCTCCGAGAGAATAATCTCGTGGGTAGAAAAACTGGGAGATGGAGGAAAAACTTTTGAAAGGAGAACTATGGCCATCAGAGTAAAAAGATGAGAATTTGGCTATTTGGAAACTGAATTGAGTGAATAATTCTGATGGAGTAACTGAGGCAGAAGCATGATTGGAGAGTAAATTGAGGTTAAGGAAGAAAAGATCTGAATGTTGACTGTTTTTTCAAATAAGGATGATAGCTGAAGGATGATAGGTCTTTTGGTCTTTTTCATAGGGTAATGACTTAGAGAAGCTTAAGGGGAGGGGACTGGAAGAGAAAAAGAACTTGATGCAGGAAAATCTGGGATGAAACTCCAGAAATACCCAAGTTCTGGAGAGGATGTGATCAAAAATACTGGTTGGAAGGATTAGCTTTGAAAAAAGAGACATAGTTTCCTTTCAGAATGGAGAGGAGGAGAGTGGTATGGGGAAGTTTGTAGGTGTTGGGGAAGAAAGTTGAGAAATTTTTGTCCATTTTCTCCGAGTCAGTGTCGTGTTGGAAGAAAAAGAGATGAGATGGGTAGTGAAAAGAGGATTTAAGGAAAATAGTAAAGGTCTAGAATAATCTTTGTGAGAAAGTGGAGGGGTTTCTGATCAGGAGCAATAAAAGCAGTCTTGAACAGCATCCGAGGCGGGAGACCCTAAAAGTATAGAAGCATCATATCAGTTTGGTATTTTGTTAATGATGTTTCTCATTTGAATTCTCCATCCTTCCTCCTGTCTTCCTTTCACAGGTTCAGGAGTCCTTGCAAGCCATGGGGAGTAGTGCTGATAGTTGTGACAGTGAGACAACAGTCACATCATTTGGTGAAGACCATGTCACACCAATAGCACAAGAATCAGAGGAGGAGTCTCTGATTGCTTTTCAGAAGGGAAGCAAGAAGGCAACATCAGTTGCTGACAAAAGAAGGTCAGATAGTCAGGATTTCCTGCAGTGTGAGACTGTTGAGAATAAAGGAAATAAACAGTCCACTGGTAGTGCAGGGGATCCTGCTACTGAAATTACCGAAATGAAAGAGGACTTGTCTCCAGCACAGCCGTTGGAACTGCAGAGGGAAGCAAGTGCTGAAAGTGATGTGGATAAAGGCAGTGAATGTGAATTTGCCCAGTATACCACTCACCATATTCTGAAATCGTTGGCTTCTATTGAAGCTAAATGCAGTGAGAAGGGCTCTGAAGATACAACTGGGCCTCCCTCTTCTGTGGACAGAGTTACTACAGCTTTGCAAAGAGCTCAGATGAAGGTTTGCAGTCTGTCTAATCAAAGAGTAGGGCGTAGCTTGATAAAGTCGAAAGATCTGTTAAAACAGAGGTACTTATTTGCAAAAGCTGGCTATCCTCTAAGAAGGTCTCAGTCCTTACCAACCACCTTATTGAACCCAGTGAAGGTTGTGTCCTCTGTCAATGTTCGGTTGTCCCCAGGAAAGGAGACCAGATGCAGTCCACCTTCCTTCACCTATAAGTACACACCTGAAGAGGAACAGAAGTTAGAAAAAGAGGTGAATGAGCCAGATGGTCAGTCTTTAGTTAAATCCACCATTTTCATCTCTCCATCATCTGTGAAGAAAGAAGAAGCCTCTCCGAGCGAGGGGAACCAGTTGGAGGAATGCCATGCTCGAAGGACTCCCACTTGCTCACTGTATGCTCCGGCGCCTATTTCCCAGTCCACCTGCTCCCTTCACTCTGTCCACTCTGAGTGGCAGGAAAGGCCCCTGTGTGAGCACACGAGAACTCTGAGCACTCACAGTGTTCCCAACATCTCGGGCGCCACCTGTAGTGCCTTCACTTCCCCTTTTGGGTGTCCCTACTCACATAGACACGCTGCCTACCCTTACCGAGCCTGCTCTGTGAACCCTCCTTCTGCCATCGAAATGCAGTTGCGAAGAGTGTTGCATGATATTAGAAACTCACTGCAGAATCTTTCACAGGTATGAGAAAAAGTATATCCTTCTTAACTTTTTTCTTTATTGATCTGCGCACCTCTTGATTCACAGAGGATCTAAGATCCAGCAGGCATGAAGCACCTCGCTTTCATTTTCTTACATGCCTAAACTTACCTGTACCTGCGCTCCTCCTCTACTCTTCCCTCCATCTCAAAGGAAAAGCTGTAACTAATCCCGAATAAGGTTAATTTCTCTGCTCACAGTCTCCCTTCCTTCTGGAGAAGAAATTTCGCTCATTCGGTTTCTTCCCTTCTGTAGCCTGTCCTCCAGTGTCTTTGTCATAGTCAAGATGTCCCTGTTATTAAGAATCTTCCTCCTCAAGTACTTTCTCTCCTTCTCTCTGCCATTTGACAGTGTTCACCACCTCTTCCTTTCTAAGTTTTCCTCCCCTTGGCTTCTGTGTCACCGTGGGCCTCCTGGTTCTGCTCGTAGCTCTCTGACTAAGCTTTCCCTTCATCTACTGACTCCTGATGCTGCTCTTCTGGCACAGAATTAGTCTGCCTCCACTGGGTTCAAAGACTGCCGTTACCTCAGAGAAAAACTCAGGTAAAGTGTGAATTCAAATAAAAATGCTCTATGTGTCTTGTCACTCTAAAGTCCTCTCTGTCAGATGTTTTAGTGAGCTGGAAATAATTTCAAAAAACTTTGAGAATAAGCAAATTGTCTTTAGGTTTGCCTTTCACATTTCCTTTCTAAATCTTTCTCTGAACTACTTACGTTTAGACAATTGAGGAAATGAACAAAATGACAGTGTAATGATCAGAGTGTTGAGCTGGGAGTCAGGAGGCCTGGAATGTATATAATGGATCTCTTATGATAATGACATAGTAGACAGCAAGCCACTTTGAAAGCAAAAATGAAAGTTGTAACTTTTTAAGTTGTATAGTAAGATATACCTTCTTTCAAATATAGATTTTATCCTCATGACAATTGTCTCCTAATTATTTTCAGTCTAACCAGAACGTGGATGTCTGTCCTTACATGTGGAGATTCCTCCTTACAAAACGGAGTTCTGTCTAATTAGTGAGATATCTGTCTATGAGTGAGATATTTAACCTTTCAGCTATAATTACATGAAACTGGGGATTCTTAGGGCCCTGTCCACTGCACCCTCATTGTGCACCTCTCTCTCTCGGCCAGCTTGTTCTGCTCTAGAAGTGGTCTTACTCTTGGATGTCCCATCAGTTACTCAGCTAATTAATTTTCCCACCCTCACCCCACCCTACTCAATAGACAGATGCTCTTCATGACCTGGCGTCTGCCTGTGTCTCCAGTCTCACTCCTTATGTTTGTGTTCCAGCTGTATTGAACTGCATGCAGCCCTCTAAATTGTTGTGCGTTCCTAGGTATCCGTTTTTACATATGCCCCCCCTTTTTTTTTTCAACTTGGAATGCCCCACTTTTGCCTTTCTTTGCCTGACGAAGCCCTGTTTATTTTTAAGACTTAGCTCAGGTGTCACCGCTGTTGGGAACACTCACACATCTAATCTGGATTTTGGTGTGTTTCCATCATAGCACTCCCCCACTCACCCCAATATTAAAATAATTTTTTTTAACTTTTCTGTCTTCCACTATGAGAACACTTGAAGGCTGGGAATGCCTTTTCTCTTCTTTTCTTCACCACGTAAAATAGTAACATATAGTAGATGCTCAGATGTCTAAAGGATGAGTGTGACTATGGCTTGCTGCTCTTTCCAGCCAAGTCAATGCTTTCTGTAATCTCAGAGTGACGTCTGCTATTGCTTCTACATTTTTGAGTTTCGTTTTTGTTTTTCTACTTTCTCAAGGCAAGAGGGAAGTCCCACAAGACACAGATTTGAACTGTACATGTGCTTTGCCTCTTCCTCATTCCTATACCTGAGGAGAGGAGTAAAGGGAGCAGTGGGGACTGATTTATTTGGTTCCTGATTACAATATGAAGTGTTTTGTTTGTTTGTGTCTGTCTCAAAGAGAAAAATATGTAGCCCCAAATCCCACCTTTTTAACACCTTAGATAATTTGAAAGTAGTTACTTTAGCATTGGTTTGTAACCATACTTTCACTCTTTTGAAGTACCCTATGATGAGAGGACATGACCTTGCTGCTGCTCCATATCGTACTCAGAACTCGTCTGTTCTACCTCTTTATGAAGTAAGTTCTTACTGAAATCTTTGTGTTATGAAATAATTTGTACGATTTAGAAGTATGATTTTGTTATATTGTATTTTAGAATACTTTTCAGGAGCTCCAGGTAATGAGGCGGAGCCTGAATTTGTTTAGAACACAAATGATGGATTTAGAATTGGCAATGCTGCGTCAGCAGACGATGGTTTATCATCACATGACAGAGGAGGAAAGGTAAAAGTTCGCTTTGTCTTAATGTAGCTCTAGTATTTTTCGTTCCAGAAAGCATTGTTGACCTTTTTTGTAATCTGGTTTTTAGTGTTTGGGATATTTGTGAGAGAGGGTAGAGGAAGAAAGACGAGTTCTCCTAGTGATTACTCCTATTGCAGTTGCTCTCGTGCTAGTTTATGGAACTTGGAATTTTAATACTTTCTGATTGCTTGTGAGAGAGTTGTGAATATGAATCCTCCAGACTGCTGTTTTCAAACTGTGTGCCTGTCACCATACCGATAGGTATGAAGTTGATCAGCTGCAGAGTTTGAGAAATGCAGTCCGAATGGAACTTCAGGATCTGGAACTGCAGCTGGAGGAGCGCCTGCTGGGCCTGGAGGACCAGCTGCGCACCCAGCCCGTGCCTTCTCCCTTCCGCTCCTCAGCTCTGGTGGTACGGTGCCGTGGGGGTTGTCGTACTTTTCACTAAGGGTTTCGTTCTAGTCTTCCACATCATTTAGGACAAGTACCTTAATTTAAAAACACTCATTTTGATAGCATTAGAAGCATGCAGAATGTTTAAGAGGCCTTTCCTTCAAATCAGTTGAATGTGCAAGTTGTGATTATTTTCTTAAATATTTAGTATATTTAGAAATACATTGAAAATTTTTAATCATAATTTTTAATAGTAGAAAATAAGGAGCAACACAAAAGTTTGGGTGTTTTAAAGGAAAAATGATAGTGGGTTAATGTATGACTAATTTAGATTTTAATCACTGCATATAACTGCAAAGAGCACAAATATATATTTCACCCAGTCTTTTTTTCCCCTTTTCTTTCCTTCAAATAAATAACCATTTATCTTAAACTTTTTCTTTATTTTGAATGCTTTTTCATTCTTTATGTTTTTTAAGGAGTCAAGCAAGATCTTTGTAAGGTCAGAAATCATGTATACAACTAAGAGACTAAAAAGAAATACCATTTCTCTTTATTTTATGCCACTTTTCATATTATAGTGTTCCCTTCCATGAAATTTGAACTTCAAGAGTTGTATTATTTTTTTATTTATTTATTTTCTTGAAGAAGAAGATTAGCCCTGACCTAACTACTGCCAATCCTCCTCTTTTTGCTGAGGAAGACCGGCCCTGAGCTAACATCCATGCCCATCTTTCTCTACTTTATATGCGGGATGCCTACCACAGCATGGTGTGCCAAGTGGTGCCATGTCCACACCTGGGATCCGAACCGGCAAACCCCGGGCCGCCGAGAAGCGGAATGTGTGAACTTAACTGGTGTGCCACCAGGCCAACAGTTGTATTATTTTTGATACTGTCTTTGCAGTTTTAGAATATATTGCTTTTAAATGTTGACATCTTGAACTTTTCTCTTTGTTACTTGAACAACGTATTTGATTTTGTTAAAAATAGATGAATACACACACACGAATATATGCACACATATGGAGTAGAATCAGTAGAATAAGAATGTGTATGTGTAGCTAGAGACATATGTGTTATAGCATAGCATACAATATCCTATATCAGCGATGAATATTTTTCCATAAAAAGTTTTGATCCATTATTCTGAGAGATGTGTTGGTGACAGCAGAGAATCAGAACATCATCTGTGCACCTTCTGTCACAATAACACATTTTATAGGATCCCATGATAGTTGAGGGTGACCTTTGTGACATAAAGGAATGTTTCAGGGCAATAATTAGCCAATTCATTTTATAATAAAACATTTGCAATTTGAAAAAATATACACACACACATATCTATTGTTCTTTTTCAGGGAATGTGTGGCAGTAGAAGTGCTGATAACTTGTCATGCCCTTCTCCACTGAATGTACTGGAACCAGTAAGCCTCTCTCCTTTTCTATCGCTGGGGAAGGGAATGATAGAACATTTCATAAACACACAATTTTCCTAGGCTACATGAAATGGCTTTTTTAGGCCGCTAGAAAACCGGTAATTGCAGTAGTGATTTATCTGTATGGCCTAAAGGAGGTAATGCATCATAAAAAGTATTTAATTTATACTCCAGGGGAAATGTGCTTTCAGTCTGATTCTGGGTCCTTTAGGTATTTGGATCTGTAAGATGACTACTTTTTGAACAAGTCTGATTTTTTAAATATTTTAAACAAATTTGGTTCATTTGGGGGCGAAAGCATTGTGAGTAACTATTTTGATTTTCACTAGGACTCTTCCTTACAAGTAATTTGGACTCCCATGTGGTAACAAGTAAAATTCATCTAACTATATATTCTAGTTACACATTTTATGGCTTGATCTCACTATGAATTTAAGTTTTTCTTGCTGTTTTTGCAAAGGAAATTGTTTACTAAATGAGTTAATTAGAATCACGTCTTTACAAATTAAGTGATTTTTGGCAGGAATCACAGCTAGGATTTTAACCTTTTTTTAACTACCAATCTTAATTTCAAGAGAGAAGACTTACAGTTTTTCTGATCTCCAGGTCACTGAACTGATGCGAGAGCAGTCCTATCTGAAGTCTGAATTGGGCCTGGGACTGGGAGAAATGGGATTTGAAATTCCTCCAGGAGAAAGCTCAGAATCTGTTTTCTCCCAAGCAACGTCAGAGTCATCTTCTGTATGTTCTGGTCCCTCTCACGCTAATAGAAGAACTGGAGTACCTTCTGGTGACTCAGTGGGCAAACCCAAGACCCATCTAGTACCGAGAAAGAAAGTATTCCGAGCATCAGTGGCCTTAACACCAACTGCTCCTTCTAGAAAAGGCTCTGTGCAGATGCCTCCAGATGTGGAAAGTTCCCAGGAAGTTGGAGCAGCTGAAGAAGCCTTAGAGGCTATAGGACCTAAATCTGAAGTGGAAGAAGGGCATAGAAAAATCCCATTAATGCCAGCTGCTGAGGAAATGCATAAAAACGTGGAGCAAGATGAGTTGCAGCAAGTTATACGGGAGGTGAGTAAAATCTATGCTTAATTAGTTTATATTAGTAGATACGTATTGGAGGAGGTTTTATTTTAACATTATAAGATATTCCTTTGATTCACTGTATTCAGTAATTTTCAGAGTGCTTTTAAATTAACTCTACCATTGATCCAGCTGATGTCTATTAAGATATATTTGTAATAGCATTTCTTCAAATTTCATACTCCAGTGTGAAATAATTTTAATTCTCTGTATTTGCTCTTATGAAGAAGGTATTTGTAGGGCTCAAAATAAATGTGACAAACTCTTTAGACTTCTGTTTCCACATTTGTAAGATGAGGGATTACAATTTAGATTTCTTCCAGGATTAAAAGCTGTCATTTTATAATGTCAAATGACATGAGAAAATGGTGGTGTGATTTCAATAAGTATAAAGAATTTGATCTGTTTGGTTTAGTATATGTGCTGCCGAAGTGAGCACTTGATCTGTTTGGTTTAATGAGTAGAGAAATGTGGACATTTTATGAGTTATTCAAAGATAGAAATGCAGAATGAAAAGAAGGTTTATCCTGGATGATGGCAATGTGCAAACCTGAAGCATTTAACTATGGTTCTAGGTCACCAAAAGGACGGCAAAAAATTAGGAAGATTTGTAGTCAAAAGTCAAAAGTTAATTGAGAAAATTAGTAAAATAGCTGTTTTTGCCGCTAGGATCAGGTAATAAGGAATAGTATATATATCATTTAAAAAGGGAGATCTCTATAGATACATTTTTATGATGGCTTTTTATTTTTCTCCTTTTTTTCTCAAATCACACTTTGTCTTTGGGTGCAAAATCCGGTAGATTACATGGGATAAAAATTACACATGGTGAATAGTATGTTTTTTTCCGTTCTGTTCCCTCATCTTAAGAGTAGCTCTAAGGAAGAACCATAATTATCCATAGTTCTTTCCAACTGAGATATTAAAACCCATGATGAGAAAGGATCTTTATTCCTTCCATTAGTTAAAAAGAGGAATATCTTATACATTAAACAAAAATCACTTTGTAAGTATCTTAATGAGTATCTGCTCTGTAAAGCATAAAAGAAACATACATATAAGACATGAAATCCTTAAGCTTAAAGGCTAGTAGGGAGGTAAACAAGACTAACTCAAGAAACAATTGAACAATTACACAGAAAAGCATTTAGTGTAATGTATTCAAGAACTGAGAATTTAGAAATGGAAAAGGTCAAAATGAGCCAGAGAAATTAAGGTCAGCAGCGCCCTATTTTTAATCTGCGTATTTCCAATAAATTCAGCAATATGAACCTAATGTATTTTTAGAATTAATTTGTGAGTAACATAGAACATATTTCTAGTGGTCATAGGTCAAGAAAGGTGGCAGCAGACCAGAATCTTCCCTCAAATGGGCCATTGATCCTCTGGGTCCAGAGATTAGTTCATGTGTATTAAGTGCCATCATTTATAGCCTCATGACAGTAGCTTGAGAAGTACATTAAAAAGAAATACAGTCAGTTTTGCTGTAGTGTATTCCTAAAAATTGTTGTGCTATACAAATTCGTGTGATAAAAACCACAGAACTTGTGGGGAAAATAGGATTAGAAGCATAACACTCAAAACTTTGTCCGTGACATATTAAAAAAAAAGATAGAAACCTAATAAAAACAATAGCACAGTTTTATGCACGTTAAATGGTTAAGAAATACATAAATACTGCAATAAATATGCTGCTTTGCCTTGAAAAGACCTGAAATTTGCTTATGGAATTGAGCCTTGGAAGGGTTGCAGCTTGTGAGTTACTGTGAAGTGGTGGAGGAGGGTGATATGAAATCCAGCAGAAGGTTTTAGTACCCGCTATGGATAGCTGTGGCTGCTAACACACAGTGGACTGAGATAGCTAGTAGATGTTTAATGTGTGTGCATTTTGTGTGCTGTGTTCCTGGGTTCAGCTGAATGCATCATCTACCTTCACCTAGTGTTACTTGTGGATGAAATTGCATATAAGCAAACATGAAATTTACATTATAGTCAAGTTGTTTCCTAATATCTCAGTCATGTTGAGACAAATTCACTTTTCAAAACAAGCGTTATAACAGAAGAGATTGCATATATGTAATTTCTTTTCATGACATGAATCACCAACTTAAAGTTTAGAAGATCTTAATTCTATAAATTCATTTGTCCCACTAATGTAATTATTTTTATTGAGTTGGTTGTAGCTGGCTAATGTTTAGCAAGCTCGATATATCCACCGTAGTGGTATATCCACCTTATTCAGTTACATGTGACTGATTATAATCCATTCTTATATGTTTCATATCAAAGGTAATTTTTGAGTAAAATAATTGTTTTTCTCCGTGCTATATTTGTTACTGAAGAAGTAAGTTTTAAGGTACATTTTTTTCCCCTAGAAATGTGATATTTTGTTCCTTTTAGCTTGCTTTAATTTAAAAGTTTTCCTTGAAAACTCAACTTTATGATGCTTGTTTGGTACAAATACTCCCTTAAGGCACACTTGAGTCCTCATTTTTAGAGTTGATAATGGACAGCCTGATGTGTGCTATGAGTAATTTCCTAGAAGTAAAGCATTCCTACACCAGAGCATTGAGTCTTTGGCTGATAGAACATGGCACATAGAGGAGTCCATTGTCCTGTTACACTGCCCTGGTCCTCGAGAATTACTTAATCATTTATAAGAACCTCCTGTTAAATAGGAAAGATTTCGTAATTTGAAGACATTTAAACTGACATGCAGGTCAAATGTTTGAAGAATTTTTCAGAATTTGTTACTAAACCTGTTAATTAGAAACTCCCTAATTCAGAACTTGGTGTAGTTTGGAGGAAGTTAGGCTTAACATTTACCCTTTTACTGTCTTAAAAGGAGGACTTACCAAGCAAGGGTATACAGGTCAAACAAGGCGTAAGAGGAATATCGATGTGCTTAAGAAAATAAAAGGTTTTAAAGCACTTTAAAAGCATATATTAAAAAGCATAAATTAGTCCAATGCCATTTATAATGGAAAAAACGTGTTAATATCATCTTAGTTCAGTGACAATGGTGTACTGTTAGACTTTGTTTACAAAATATTTAAAATTCAGATTAGTCTTGATTCTGTTCATTTCAAATCTGTAATCTTTTTACTTAAATATACATGGTACTGAATTCCAATTTTTTTCAAATTTATTGTATCAACTTCCAAGAAAATTAAATTAGAGTCTGTCTTCCCAGTAAATTCTGAGTCCCCGACCCCGTTAACAAAGCCACTATTCAGGAAGGCAAGATGCAAGCTTGGGTTGAGCAGTTTTGCAGGTGAGGATTAAGTGTGTTTGGCAGATGCTTTGAGGGACGTTTTCTTATTGCACTCATGGGTGCATGAGAACAAAGATGTCTGTCAGGCCTTTGTTTCCATCATTTCACCACATGTGGTTTTTAAAAGGAATGCTTTTATTATTTATAATGTGTTAGTACAGTAGAATTCTTCTTTAAAGGAGAACACCGAAAGTCCTTTCAGACAAATATTTAATACACTCATTCAATAACTATGCTTTTGTCAGGTTAAACATACCTCTTTTCTGCAGATTATGTATGTTGTGGTGGGAAAAAGTACACTCTCTTGGAATTTGCCAAGTGGTCTGTGAAGTATGTAATCCGTGGTCTAAAGCTGTTTAAAGTTACATAAAAAAAAAAAAAAAGGAAAAAGATTACTTAATAGAAGGAATGAGCATGTGCCCACGGAAGCAAATTCAACAGAATTAAAGGTCAAAGAGTAAACATAGATTTCTTTGTGTTTAGAGAGTTCTTTGTTTATTGAAGTTCCTAGGGTTGGTTCATGATTTTTAGTATCTATGTTACAGTTCATCTGACATGCTTTAAACATGTATTTTGGTAAATACACAGCATGCCTGTGTTCTTATTATAACTTCTTTTAGTGATCACTTGATATAATGGCTGCCACGAAGCAGGCACTCAGTAGATGCATGTTAAGTGGATGCATTGCCCCACTGCAGACTTGCAGTCAGTCTGTTAACGTTGCCCATGAGCATTCCTTTCTCACTCTCAAGTAGTCTGTCTTCAGCTTGTACCACTTTTTGGAAATTGTACTCATAAAGGCAACTTTACCATCATCCCAATAGAGTTTTCTCACTCCTAATCCTTCCAACCTCTCTGTAGCATAGGAGATTTTAGAACTAATTTACTTATCCATACATTTGTTCCTTCAATAAATTATTAAAGGCATCTTGTCATTTTCAGTGCCGGTCTGTCTGTAGTCCTTTATTTTTCTTCTCTCTGTTCCTTTTTGTGTCTGATATTGTCTCACTCTCGGGCTCTCTTGTTCTGTCTCTCTCACTCTCTTGTTGATGCATTCAGTCAGACATGGATTGAGCACTTACTGTATGCCAGGATACATTGATAAAGGAGACCAGTCCTCTCCCTGAAGTAGCTCACAGCACACCACTTTCCATTTGACCTCATCCTTCCTATCCTATTTCCTTGGACTCCCTAGTAAGAACTCTCTTGTCAGCTCGGCTCCTTTTTTGCTGCCCTCTCATCCAAGGTGCTCCTGCTGCAGTTTTCCTTCTCACAATCATCTGAAATTGTCCTTTGTTTTTCATGACCTACTATTTTGTGTGTGTGTGTGTGAGGAAGATTGGCCCAGAGCTAATATCTGTTACCAATCTTCCTCTTTTTTGCTTGAGGAAGATTGTCCCTGGGCTAACATGCATGCCAGTCTTCCTCCACTTTGTATGTGGGATGCTGTCACAGCATGGCTTGATGAGGTGTGTGTAGGTCCGTGCCCGGGATCTGAACCCACGAACCCTGGGACACCAAAGTGGCATGTGAGAACTTAACCTCTGTGCCACCAGGCTGGCCCCATGACCTGCTGTTTTAAGTCTCCCATTCTCTGAGAATTTTTTATTTTTCCTCTTCCAGAACATACTGGTCTCTCATTTTTCAAAATTTTTTCTGTTCTTATGTCATTAATGAATTAATAAATTATTTTTTCCTCTTAATAGTTTATAAAACAATATTCATTTTTTGCCCATCTAGATTAAACCTTCCTGATGGTAGAGACTTATGTTTTACTCCAGTAATGTCTGTACCCTTAAAAATGTTGGCACACATTTTTGGTTTGTAGAGAATACTTTTGGCTAGTTTGTTTTTTGAATGATGAAGAATGATGAGATTTAATAAAATTGCCATATCGCATTGGACAAAAGGACGAGAAAGACTATGTCATGGTCTTTTGTAAATACAGATTTGCAGAGGTTCTGATTCAACACATTGTAATTGCACTCATATACTGTGGCTAAGAGATTCTAGTTTTCCTAATATTTCTATCCAACACATATTCGTTTGAAAAATGAACCTGAAGTAGCATGGACTTCAGAAACTATTTTTAATGATGTTTAAAGTTTAGAAATATTGGTAGAAGGTAAAATGAGAAGCTGTGTTTATTTAAATATATTCCAATACAGATGGTTGGTAGCTAAGGAGTGTTTGTTTCTGTGAGTACTTACATATAAATCTGTGTATTGTGTTCCATTTTTGCATGACAGATTAATACAGAGCCATTTTTGGAAAGACTTCAATTGAGATATGTTCAGGATGTACTTAAGAACATTTTAGGAAATAGATCAGTCTGACAGGAAACTGTGGAAATGTAGAATTTTTAAAAGCTGGTTGAGTGTCTTGAGTGCTAATTTGGGAAGGCATTATCAGTTTATTTCAGGAAATACACATTTAAAGCCCTCACAAATAGCTATTTGGAGGTGATGCTATATCATTAGAGAGAAAAAGGCGTGGGTAGGCATGTGTAGTGTTTGGACATCTGGAGAAGAAAATCTTGATAGAATTGTCATTGCCCCTAGGTCTATTGGCCTTTTCCAACAATAAAATAAGATTTATATCCTTCTCTGAAGCAGAATTTTCAGGCAGGTGACAAATGTACCATACAACCAAAGAAAAATTTATTCCTCTAGAGTTTAGGGTGGTTTAGAGGATGTTTTTCATGTTTTAAAATAAATTGCACTAAATGATCTTTCCATTTAAAGTGTACATATTAGGTGAGAACAATATATAACTTCTTTAGCTACTTTGCTTTCGGTTGGTTTAAACAGGCATATAGTTGTATATTATTTTGCCACTAACAGGTTTTCTTAACAATGAGAACATTTGAGTATCCTGCTAATTACCATACAAAGATAGTCATTAATAAAAAACATAAAAGTGAAACTAAGATTTAATCAGTTTTTCCAGGTTATTTTGTATCATGAAGGAAATTATTTAATAGAAGTTTTTAGTCTATAAAATAACATTTTCTAATGTTCTCAATTTAAGAATTGTGATATTTTGTAATGGAGTTATCTGAGTTATGCTAAACCAGACCTCAGAGTCTGATCTGGGTTTGAGGATAGATGGACACGATTCCCCACCCCTCTCCCTATTTCATGAAGGTTTACATAAAGGTTGTTGTTTTCTCTATGGTTTAGCTGATGCAAGAATTAAATACTATTTATGTTTTTTGAAAACAGAAAAAATGGATTGCAATCTTATTGTTAAATTCTTATTTTCGTCTTTTTCCATTCTAGATTAAAGAGTCCATTGTTGGAGAAATCAGACGGGAAATTGTAAGTGGACTTTTGGCAGCAGTATCTTCAAGTAAAGCATCCAGTTCTAAGCAAGATAGTCATTAAATGGAATTTATAGGTAAATTTTTCTGAATTTGTTTGTTTAGCTAAATGTAAATTAGTGCTTAGTTTTAAATGCTTTGTTTTCTTAATACACAGGTCTGTTTCTCTAGCTAGATTTTTATTTTCATCCATGTAATATGTTAGCCAGTGTGAAAACCTCATTTAGCCCCATTTGAAGTATAAGCGGGTCAGATCTCGTAATACTGACCCCTGAGGAATTATCAGTATTAATGTCATTTTACTGAAATTTCATTGTAGTAAAAAATGCTGAAATTAGGGAATCAGGACCTGCAAACCTGAGTCTTATTTTGATAGCATTGGCTATAACGATATTTCAGATGTACATTTTATGGACCAAGATTTTGAGAATTAATCACAAATTCTTAGTACCTTACTTAATTTTTTTGTCTTTTAAACAAACATATTCCATAGGTCCATATCTAATCATGTCATAATTTATAGAGGAGAATCTTGTTTATATATATTTAGAGAATATTCTCATCTTTCTTTAAGGGAACCTTTTAATAGTAATATTTGAAAGATATTTAATGTTCTCTTTCTTTTTTAAGGTTGGCATGGATCGTATTAGCTGTATGATATTGGAGTTACCAATGATATACACTGGTGGAGGTGTTATTTGTGCTTCAGAAGATGCTTGCTGCTGATCCGGCCTACTGTATACAATGTACAATGTTTATTTCTTCTGTGCGTATCTTTTTTAAAAACATACATAGAAACTTACGCACTTTGCTGACTTTCTTTTCTAAACTATCAAAACTGTAGCCATTTGAAAAGCCTAATATTTATTTGTATGTCAATATTTTCCAATTGATTCCCTATGTAGAATTAATCTTAAAACTTGAAAACTTCCGGACTTAACCAACTTATAAATAACATATTTCTTCAGACTAGCTTCTTAAAACACTGACCTCTATGAGGTATTTACTGTGCAATAACTGATTCATTTTTTGAGAGCTTGAAGCAACCAATGGTTTTCCCTCCACTGCTGTTAATTAGTGTCACTTCCGAGAAAAATCGTTCTGTTGTAAAAATTGCTCTTAATTCTTGAGGAGGTTACTAATAGCAGTAGGATAGAATTATATGAGGTTACCTACAACTACTTAATGTTCTTACACTGTAAGCATTGTTACTTTACCCAAGACAAATGTAATTTTATTATAGCTTATGTAGTATTTTTCTTTTGGAAACATGCCTTATGTTAAACACTATGTACTTTTTGCGTTGTCCAGACTTCTTTATTATAAGGAGATGTTTCTTCTTCTGTCTTTTAGGCTAAATAGTAGACTATTGCCAACATAATGGGGCCTGTGACTTGAATGGATAGAAACGAATAAGCTGGTTTAGTTTTTTTAAAATGGAAGTAATTTAGATTTGTTCTCCTTATAATAGATGGTTTTAATTCAGTTTTAACCAGTGAGAACTGTTTGTTTTTATGAAAAAAAAAGAAGGAAGGTGGTTTCCTATTTGATTTTGTATGTGTTGAATAAGTGTGTAAAGTAACAACCAAATGTTAGTGGAATTACTCTTTTAGCATTTATAATTTTCAACGCCTATTTTATTTCTTTGTGTGAAATTTTAATCAAAAGTGGTTGAGATGTTAACAATATTCTTTGAAGAATATCTAAAAGGTTTATAAATGTTTGAATTATCACACAAAGGCTGATTTCTAAAAAAAAAAAATTAAAACAATAAAGTATTTATTTTGCCTAACATGTTTTTAGCATATTCTTTTCTTGAACTACAATATGAAGAATTTGGATTAGGTTTGATGAGTAACAAATAAGGTCCAAAAGAATTGGAGCATATAACCTAATAGGTTGATGTTCTCTTTTCTTGAAGAGCCTTCTATGATGCTTTCAAAAATATAATTAAGACTAGACCACCCTGGAGAAAGTGCTCATACTAATGTCTCTTGTTCTCATCTAGTTCTGTGGTCCTAATGATTACCATCTGAGGCCAAATAAAACTCTTCTTTAAAATGTACTGGTAAACTACAAGGAACAGACATTAAAGTATTATTTTATTCTTTGCTCAAATTATTCAGCAATTTAACTAGTTGATTGTAACAATAGCAATGATACATATAAACCAAACACCTTATATTAATAGTAATACAGGCATCAATAATTTTAGCTCTTCAGCTTTGTAGTGACTTATAGTTCATTTCTGACAGTACAAGATACCCAGAATTTGATAATAAAAATTAGAAATATAACAATTGTAATAATAGGCCAAGCCAGTGGGCAAATCACTTACATAGTATATAAATGAAATAAAATGAACTTCAACACTATCAGAGTTTCATCTTTCCTCTCCCCATTCTAAACCTTTGTGTACTTAAACATTTGAAAGCTACTGTATTCAAGGCACCATGCTAGCTGCTCTGTAGAAATGAATGAGAGAGGGTCTGCAAGCTAGATGGAAGAACAAGGCATCTTTTTTTTAATGGGCCACTTTAGAAGTACCAAATGAAAAATATGAAGAAGAAGAATAAAATGAATTTGAGTGTAGCCTGGGGTGGTCAGAGAAGTCTTTACCAAAGGGATGTGGTTTGAGTAAAGTCTTCATAAATGGCAGTGGAAAGGATGGGTTTCAAGTAATCAAGAATATTAGCAAAGGTTGTCCAGAAGGAATAAGTTGAGTTTGAATTGCTATGTGCATGATGAAGGAATATTTTTAAGAGCCCAAGTTGTCTATAGCTTGCCTGAATGAAGAAGGCATAGAAGAAAAAGTATCTTGAAATAGTGATTTGGAAATTGGGAGTTGCTGTGAATGATATCCCGTTGACAGCTTCTCAGACTCAAAGTACATATTGTTTCAGTAACATTTAAAATATGCATTATGTCACTTAAGACTATTTGCTCAGCTGGCCATCTTCAACTATTTATCTTTTAAGACTATATTTTTAGAGCAGTTTTAGGTTTACAACATATTTCAACTTTTTAAGAAGCAAGTAAGAATGCAATAATGTGCATGTAAAATAACGTAATGGGAAAGTGTGTTTGGGGAGTTCCTGAACAGATGTTGTACGGCCTGCTCCTCACCTGTCCACGTGGGAGCGTGGTGCTAGGGGAAGAATAAAGCAAAGCTGAAGAAGCGCAGAGTCTCTGTTTTTTTCTTTTTCCTCTCTTGGAAAGAAAGAATTGATAGCATTTCTAGAAAGTGGGAAGAGGAGACATTGTATCTTACAATTAAAGCTGAGGATCTAAGCTTTGTAGTAAGTTATGTATGACTGATGATTAGAATCACTTATGAATACTGAAAGTATTAGCACTTATGCTAGCTGCATTGTAAATATACAAAGTTAAGATGTCCTTAATAGTTCCTCTCCTATATGGTTTTTTATTTCTATTTATTACTATTAAGTCAGGCCCTTTGCCTTTTATTATTCTCATTTTCATAACTGATGCTGTTTCTCATATTGAATGAGTAATAGCTTACATACAGAATGTCAGTGTGCTCAGCAGTAAATTAGAAATGTACTCTAAGATATATGCTCATATCAAATATCAGGGTCCATTTCCGCAGGAGGGTCTTTTTGGATACCCTAAAGGAGACTGAATCTTTTGTGAACAATGATTAACTAGCTTACTTGCTCACTCTGTTTAGTTCACTGGATACTCGCCCTTTATAAGGCTCTGAGCCCAGGAAAGTGGATATATAAAGAATGAATAAGAGCATCTTCTGAGGAAAGGTAATAAAGTACATTGTTTAGACCTTTGAAAGAATCAATACACTTAGGAATTAGATTGCCTTTTTTTGTCCATTTTTTAAAAATCCAAAGGGTTCTTTAAACAAGTAGAAAAGCATTTTAAATTATTGTAGGTAATATGAGTTGGAATGAACATGAGAGGTGGTACATTTTGAAGAGCAGACTTCAGAATGACTTAGAAGTGGGACTGAGAAACGAATGTTGCTTTATTTTAGAAATAAAACTACTTGAAATGGTAAAATAAATAAAGTAACTGATTTATCTGTAGGTTAAGGAGAAAAAGAAAAATTGAAGAAACCTTGAGAAGTGACTTTAAATATACCCCTTGAGTGAGGACCACACAACTATCAAGAACGCATGCATTTGTAAATATTTGTATGTTCTTGTGGTTGTAGAAAACCTACATTTGTTTGTTTTGATGCCCCTGTTGATTTAGATTTACAAAAATGTCCCTCAAATCAACTTTGGTGTCATAAATACACTTTTATGGAATCAATAAACATAGTATTGAATGATGTGTACTCAGTTTTGACATTCAAATGATATGTGGCATCAACCACGAAAAGAATGTTTTAAAGCAGTTAGAGATTAATGTTTTATACTAAATTATTTTCTGTTCTTAATTCTAATGTGCATAAATCTCATAATTTTCCTAAGACAGCAACTTGCCAGTGTAACACGCTTTACAAAGTAAACTTTATAATTTAATGCCTTTAAAAATTGTTTTAAATGTCATATATTTGGCTTGATGAAATAAATGTGAATGATACTTTTTTTAAAATACACATTTTAATAGAATACCTGTTTTTTCCAGTGCCATTAAACTTACAGCTAGTCAGAAGGAGTGTTTTTGTTAAATAAAAGTAGTTAACCATCATTCTGTATTTCTACAGGTGCTTTCTCAGAAAACAAGGTAGTAGATTATTAGAAAGGGTAACAAAGTCTTTTAGAAAAGAGGGCTAGTCCGAATGAGATTCCAGCAATCTGACTTGACAAGGATGTACACGTCTACTGGCTAAGGCTCAAGTGGGTTCAAATCTCTGCTACATAGAACTGGGATGGTGATAATAGTGCTTCTTTCATAGAGTTCTTTCATAGAGTCACTGTGAATGTAACTGCACTTAGCACAGTGCTCGGCACGGCTCAATAAAGTTTGTGGTAATGGTGGTGGTGGTGTTGGGTAGAAATAGGGGAACAGGTAGATGAGGTTTGGCAAATTAAGGACTATGTGGAAGAGAGAACATGAATTTATAGGTCCCTGCATGCATTTTTCATCTTCATTCTGTTCTTTCAAGCAATGGGAGCAGGGACTGGCAAAGGACCCCTGACTCCTGTTATGTGAAGGGCGAACGTTACTGCATTTCAATTTTCACCAAAGAAATTTTGTTCTTTGGAACAAAATTTTCGCTCATGGAATACCACTTAGAGCAATGCTTCTCAAACTTTAATGTGCATAGAAATCAAATCACGTGAGATTGTATAGAAATGAAGATTCTGATTGGGTGGGTCTGGGTGCTACTTTCTGGGGTCCAAATTTCTGCATTTCTAGAAACTCTTAGGTGAGGTTGATGCTGCTAGTCCATGAACTGTAGTACTTTTTAGTAGCAAAGATTTAGATTAGTAGGTCTCAATATTTGTCTGACAGATGCTTCAAGGGAGAAATTTCTTAAGGAGGAAAAGGACTTTTTATCTCCATAAAGATATCACCTTGGAGGCCCCCTTCAGTAATCTTTTCATTACAGCCCTAAGTTCAAAACTGAGAACAAGGGGTCCGTCCCCATGGCCGAGTGGTTAAAGTTCCACACAATGCACTTCAGCGGCCTGGGTTCACAGATTCGGATCTTAGGCTGCACCTATACCACTCATTGGCCATGCTGTGGAGACATCCCACCTACAAAGTAGCGGAAGATTGGCACAGATGTTAGTTCAGGGCTAATCTTCCTCAAGTGAAAAAAAAAAAAAAAGATGATTGGCAATGGGTATTAGCTCAGGGCAAGTCTTTCTCACCAAAAAAAAAAAAAAAGAGAGAGAACAAATGTAAGCACTGCACACAGGAGGAAAACCACGAGGGGGACCACCCAAGGCCCCATAGAAATGTACAATGGTCAAGAGAGGCCTGAGTGGCAGCAATAACAGCAAGAGCAAAGAGCTATTTTGCTGTTGATGATAGCAGGTAATAAGTCTGTATACTGTGCTGACTGGACATTGACAAAATGCAGAGATAATCTCAGTGCTTCTAGAGTCAATCAGTCAAGAACCAGAATGAGACCCAAAAAGGAAAGAACTAGCTCTGGAGATGCTGCAGAAAGAGGAGATCAGCTCTGGGGTGTGGAATCTGTTGCAGTCATTGGCATCTGGCGGAGTTTACCATTCCTTTTGGGAAGGGATTAGTGATGAAAAGGATGACACCTGTGTCAAACACATTGTAATATGTTACTTTGTTCCTGAGTTGATTGTTTAGTAAATCCATCCACAGATGATTCATGGTTTGTTTCGGTGCATCTCAAATAATTCCAAAGTGAAAAATCCCTTGAGGAATTGCGAAGCAGATGTTACCTGGTGAGTTGGTTCACAGTCTCTCACTCTCCTGTGCCTGGGCAGAGATTGCTCTTGATTCAATCACTGGGATCATCAGGGAAATCTCAGCTGTGAGTGTTCTGATTTGTGTTTGCTTAGAAAGTACTTATAACATTATTAACCTATTGAGATATGTAAAATAAGCCTATTCTTTTAATTACTTGAATAAAAATTTAATGTGCTCACCCAGGCCTCCTCAGCCTTCGAGGACAAGTGGGATTGCCTTAATGATGGTAGACATTTTCTTTAATCTTTTTCCGTCTCCTGCTGAGGCATGTCCTCTCCCAAATCTCATTCATTTGTACTGGGGAGTCCTCAAGAGTTATATATCTTCACAATAGTCCTTATCTATCAGTGCCAAGTGATTTCCTCTTCTCTTGCTCTCTCTCTTGGTGGCTACAGTGCTCCCCTGCTCTTCCACTGGTGGGGTCCTCAACTGGCCAAAGTTGTGATGACATCATGCTACGTGGAAGTGGAAAAAGAGCTTATCTTCCTGTATCACCACTTACTACATCTGTAGCAAAGCAGCACTGCTAAGAACCCAGCCTTCTCACAAGAATCCCTTGTGAACGCATCTTTGGTCGTTTATGCTTTCACGATCATCTCCATGGGGCTTGGCGATGGGTGAAAAGCACTTGAGGCAGACACTTTGCTGTCCTCCTCATCATCTGTTCTCCTCCAGTGTGGGCAAGCTCTCTCACTCTGACAAAACACCCTTCTGCAAATCAATGAATTCAAATCGACCACGGCTGAATCTTTAGCATGAACATACTGTGGGCACAAACTAGTTTCCTCCTACTCTTAGGAACAGACAAGTATTTTAATGACAAATGTTGAGCATTCACATTTTTCTTATTTTTTAATTCTGAAATCTCCTCACAGTTAAATTCATTTAACACACATCTAATGAACAACTCTTGAGAACAAGGCACTAGTGACAAAGTGAATTTTTTTATGGCCTTATTTTACTGTGTGCTAATTTGTGAATTTTACTAGCATTTGAGTCAAGTTTGTCAAGATTCACAACAGAGATATTTTTATTTTGGTATAATTTATTATTGTTGTTGTTGTTATCTCTCAATTACTGTGTAAGGAGCCAAAAGCAGAACACAAATAACATCACATTTCTGTTGGGTGTAATCCTAAACCATTTTTTAGAGTAGATATTAATTTCCTAGAAGAGTCTTCGCTCGGTCCATTCTGCCTGTAATGCCCATAATGGGAAAGAGAAATGAATGTAACAGCCCATCGCTTCTGAAATATTCTACTTCTTTAGACTCTGGATACACATTTGATAGAAAGTATTTGTGGAAAGGCACAAAAGCAGTGATGGAAACTTCACCCATTATCAGAAACTATGTGAGTTATAGAAAAAAGTTGTAATTGTCACTCATGATTTGGGGAACAGTTTTCCAAATGAGGCTTAACCTCCCAAAGGCTTTGGATTTGTGTCTACCCCTAGATAAATTATCTTTCTTTAGAAATCTCATGGAACACTTGGCTTTGTGAAAAACCAACCTGGAACTCAATATGGAGCATCAGTGAAACTGACAACAGTCCATTTACAATGTGTCTTGGTTCATAGATTAGCTGAACTATAGCAAAGCAGGCAGCAAAGCAAGTTTCTTTAAAGTACTCTATACTTTCCAATTAATAACAAAAACAAAGGGAACAGAGGATGACACAGCCGGGGGAATCAGCAATGGCCTGAATTTAAATCATTTGGTGAGGAAATACTTCCATGATGGAAAAAATCCTAAATACAGGTGCTTACAGAGCAACATGCATTTCTTTTTCAGTGTGTTCTCAATTGCAGCATTTCCTTTCTGCTGTTCTCTTCTATTCTTACCTGTTTCCCATCAAGAACTGGAAATTACTTCCTTACTGAGGGATTTCTTGAAACCCATTTTTTCTGCTCTGAGAACATTGTTTTCTTCCTCAACTCTTTGCATTATAGTACCTGATAGAACTGGATTAACATATCACATTTTGCCAACAAATGTCCCTTTCAATGTTGTGCTAGTCTGAACACTGAGTTTGAAACTTCAGATTACGTAAAGCGAGTTAGTTCTTTATGTGATCTGGCCTACTTGTTTGAGTCTGTACTGAGTTTCCTAAAAACCAAAGGCATCTATGGTCACTTCTTTTTACAAGAATATATGCTAAAAATATGTATAGTTGAAGGGAGCAGAAGAAGGTAAGCATTAGAGGTCCAACTGAGAGGCTGATAGGCCTCGGTTCCAGGCTTACCTCTGCCGCTCTTTTACTCGTTTTAGCCTCACTCTCCTGAAAATAACAATAGCACCTACCTCTTTGGTTTATTGGAGGAGATAGATAGGGTGTAATCACACAAGGATATTTAGCATAGTGCCTAGCACATGGTAAGAGCTCAATAAATACTAGATTCTAACAAGAGGTAGTAATAATGACAATAGAAGAAGAGAAAGCAAAAATATATAGCAGTGTATTAAAAAATCAAGATGAGGGGCTGGCCCCATGGGATAGTGGTTAAGTTTGGTGCACCCCACTTCAACAGTGTAGGTTTGTGGGTTCGGATCCTGGGTGTGGACTATACCACTTGTCAGCCATGCTGTGGCTGTGACCAACATACAAAATAGAGGAAGACTGGCACAGAGGTTAGCTCAAGCAGAATCTTTCTCAGCAAAAAAAAGAAGAATCAAGATGATATACTGTGCTGATTATCTGTGTCAAATATGAGTGAAAATGCAGTTGACATCATCCCAACTTTATGTTAGATAAACCACTATTAAAATTGTGTGATTTGTCCTGCCTAAGCTTTATTTAATTCTGGAAAACTCAATGTTAGATACATTTGTCAGAAGTTTATCTTCTCTATTCTTTTCAATGCACTTAATTGGCACACAATAATTAGGATTAATTAGGATAATTGCCAATGATGAGATGCATTACTTTGCATCATTTATTTAAAAGATTTGGGGCTCCTAAAAACTGGAATCCTTGGTTTTGGCTATTCGTAGCCCTGTATTATTTTTTATAAGAATGCCCTGGAAAATAACATTCTCCTAGTATTATCTTCCTATTTGTTTTTTTGTTTTCTCTGTTTCTCATTTTTAAAAATGGACCAATGAAGGGCATAGTGATTAAGTTCGTGTGCTCTGCTCTGGTGGCCCAGGGTTTGCAGGTTCGGATCCTGGGAGTGGACCTACACTCTGCTCATCAAGCCATTCTGTGGTGGTGTCCCACATAAGAAATAGAGGCAGATTGGCACAGATGTTAGCTCAGGGACAATCTTCCTCAAGCAAAAAGAGGAAGACTGGCAGGGCCAGCCCCATGGCCGAGTGGTTAAGTTCACATGCTTCACTTCAGCTGCCCAGGGTTTCGTAGGTTCACATCTTGGGCGCAGACATGGCACGGCTCATCAAGCCATGCTGCAGCGGCATCTCACATAGCACAACCGGAAGCACTCACAAGTAGAGCATACAACTATGTACTGGGGGGCTTTGGGGAGAAGAAGAAGAAAAAGAAGAAGATTGGCAACAGATGTTAGTACAAGTATCAATCTTTAAAAAAAAAAAGAGGAAGATTGGCAACAGATGTTAGCTCAGAGCCAATCTTTCTCACCAAAAATAAAAATAAAAATAAAAATAAATGAACCAATGAATAACTGAGTTGAGCTTTTAAAAGCTCTCTAGGCATAGCGGTTCTCAGCTGGACAAGAGCAATGATCAGAACGTGTGTTATGTGAGTGCCTACATGTGCGTGCATGTATTTATGCACACGTCACGGGCATGTTGTTTTTATTCAGTTTTATAATTTTGTATTTTGAAAACATCCTTTTGAAATACAAACTAGAGAAAACACAGTCTTTTAAAATCTTCTGAACTGGGGATATGGGTTAAACAAAGTTGAGAAAAACTAACAAATTAAGCCAATTTATTATCAACATAGAAATATTACAAATAAAATGTACTATATCCAGAGTGCATTATAACTATTTACTTTTGAGTGGTTCTACTATTCAGAATATTCAAGTTCTAAATCGTATGTAACAGCCAAATGATTTTTCAGGTTAATATAATTCTAAAAGACGTACAATCTAAAGTTGAATAAACATTCAACTGGTAGACATTGCAAATAATCTTGACAATAACTTTTAAAGGCACAACAATGGGACAGTTGGCATCTTCTCTCTAGAGGGAAGAATTGACAGCGCTAGGTCACGAGGATTGCTAAGGAGTAACACTTGCTCAACCATGACTTGTGTATCTTAGAAACTGAAAATCAGGAAGTGTGGACAGAACTATTTCATGACCTTGACATCTCATCACAGGCAAGGAAAAGAAGAGGCCCTTTGGAGAAGTGATGGGCACTGACAACTTTCTGGTTTCTTCTTCAAACAAGGAACATTTATGACACCAAACCTGAAGTGAGTTTGCTCACCCGTTGCACAGCAAGCCAGTCTCTGACACCGGGTGTGGTGGAAGAAAGTAGGAATTTTATTTTTGCACAGCTCTGAGCAAGGAGAGAGTGCAGCTAACGCTGAAATCCCAAACTCCCCGAAAAGCTAAAAGGAAGGGTTTTTATTTGGGGTTTTAGGTAGGGGAGGGGGAGCATATGGCCTTGCTGGTCGGAGCTTTCCCACCAGCCTGTTTTTGGCCTTGAGACACTTGCAGAGAGGAGGGAGCCCATGAACTTGCTGGTCAGCAGCTTTCCCACCAGCCTGTGTCTCTTTGTAGGGAAGAGATAATCCAGGTGCTTGTCCTTGGTGGTGTCTGTCTCCATGGAGGATAGTGGATTCTGGAGCCAGGAAGCCAGAGAGTAAGCAGGGAATGAGTGTTTCGCTTTTAACTCCATATATGTTGGGTTTAATGTGGGGAAACTGATATCAGGGTTGATATCATTTAGACACCTCCAGAATATTCTGGTACAATGCTAGAAAAACATCCCATATGCAACAGGTGATATTTTCCATCCCACCTATTTTTGTGGTTGCTGGTACGAAACTTCATAGTTATTTCTTTAAAAATTAAGGGACTTCTAATTAACGATGATGCTGATTTACAAAAATAACCATAAAAAGAACTTCATGATATCCATAGTAAGCCCCTGGTTTGGTGGTTATATAATTATTAAAATATATATTTGGCTTCTCTTCAAGAAGAAATGTGTGAACAGTTTGATATACTTCAGCCCACCTTTACAGACTCAAAGCACATAAAAACACATTTATAGATTGTGCCATACGTCATTTCTTTCCCTTCAAGGGAATATTATATGCAAAGATATGTCATTTGAAGTGTTAGCTATTTCATATTACTTTTTACATTTTTCCCTTGTTGACATAGCTAAGTAAAAGCCCCGCCAAGTTCCAGTTCCACTTAGCAAATCCTGGTTGTGCTTTTTATGCCAGCTACCTTGCTTGTTTACACCAAGTCCTGATAGTCTAACTCCCTCATATCCAGTCATCTCCACTGCTGATATCTTACTTCAGGCCCTCTTCTTGCCTGAGTTATGGTGCTATTTCCCATGCAGGCCTCTCTGCCCACTGGAGTTGTTCTGTAGTCCACATTCCTTCATATTGTTAGAGTGATGGTTCTAACTGCAAATATGATTCTGTCACCCTTTTGCCCCTATTGCTCGAAGCCTTTGAACGACGCCCCATTACTTTTGGTAGAGTCCAAATGCATCCCTTTTTGCATCTCCCAGCCTCTTTTCTTGAAAGCCCTCAATATGCAGCTGTGCTTCAGCCATATTCAACCACACTGCTCCATCCTGCCCTGTCTTTGCATATTCTCTCTGCTTGGAAGTCTTTTCCCTTTCCACCAGTGCCACCCACTTGAAGCATCTCTTCCTCCAAGAAGCCCTCTATGATCCACAAAGCAGAGAACACTACTTTGTCAATGCCTCCACTTTACCTAGTACATACCTTCATGTGTGTGTATGTATCAGAGTTATTGAAATATAATTCACATACCATATCATTCACTTATTTAACATGTACAATTCCCTGATTTTTAGTATATACACAGAGTTGAGCAACCACCATCACAACTAATTTTAGAACATTTTTATTACCTCCAAAATGCCAGTGCCCATTAGCAATCACTCCCCATTTCTCCCTACCCTTCCCCGGCAACTACTAATCTACTTTCTGTCTCTATAGATTTGCCTATTCTGGACATTTCATATAAATGGAATAAAATAATATGAAAGCTTGTGTGACTGGCTTCTTTCACTTGACGTAATGTTTTCAAAGTTCATCCATATTGTTTCATGTATCAGTACTTCATTCCTTTTTATTGTCGAATATTATTCTGTTACGTAGATATACCACATTCTGTTTATCCACTCATCATCTGACGGCTGTTTCAGTTTTTTTCACTTTTTTCTACTATGAATAATGTTTCTAAAAGCTTTCATGTAGAAGTTTTTGTATGGGCATATTTTTATTTCTCTTGGGTAGACGTCTGGGAGTAGATTTTCTGGGGCAGAGGGTAACTCTATGTTTAACCCTTTGAGGAACTGCCAGACTGTTTTCCAAAGTGACTGGTTAATCACAAAGTTACCAAAGGTTAAATAGAGTTACCACATGAACCATTTTGCATCCCTACTAGCAGTGTATGAGGGTTCCAATTTCTCTACATCCTTGACAAACTTGTAATTGTCTATCCTTTTTTATTCTAGCCATCCTAGTGGGTGGGTGGTGGTATCTCATTGTGGTTTTGATGGGCAATTCCCTGAATGATATTGAGCATCTTTTCATATGATTATTGACCATTTGTATATCTTCTTTGGAGAAATGTCTATTCAGATCCTTTGACAATTTAAAAAATTTGTCTTTCTATTATTGACTTGTAAGAAATATTTTTATATTTTAGATATGAGTCCCTTATCATAAGTATGATTTGCAAAATTTCCCTTCTATTTTGGGTGCTGTCTTTTCACTTTTTTTTTTTTTTTAAAGATTTTATTTTTTCCTTTTTCTCCCCAAAGCCCCCCGTACATAGTTGTATATTCTTCATTGTGGGTCCTTCTAGTTGCGGCATGTGGGACGCTGCCTCAGTGTGGTCTGATGAGCAGTGCCATGTCCACGCCCAGGATTCGAACCAACGAAACACTGGGCCGCCTGCAGCGGAGTGCGCGAACCTAACCACTCGGCCACGGGGCCAGCCCCAGTCTTTTCACTTTTTTGATGGTGTCCTTGACACACAAAACTTTTTAATTTGAATGAAGTCCAGTTGATCTATTTTTTTCTTTCATTGCTTGTGCTTTTGATGTCATAGCCAAGAAACCATTGCCTAACTCAAGGTCATGAAGATTTAGTCTTACGTTGTCTTCAAAGAGTTTTATAGTTTAAGCTCTTACATTCAGATCTTCATGGATTTTGAGTTTTTATTTTTATACATAATTTGAGGTAGGGGTCCAATTTCATTAATGTTCATGTAGATATGGTACAGACCTTTAAAAATTTCTTTCTTTTATCTTACTATGGTGTAATTAATTGTTTAGTGTATGTCTTTCAAAATACAGAAGGTAGTTTTTTCCCAAGAAGGAACATACCTTATACACCATAGTATACCTAGCACAGTGCTCGGTATGTTGCAGATATTCCATAAATACTTGTTAAATGGAACTTAACTAGATCTGGATGGAAAATATTGACCATTTTTTTCTTGTTACTAAAAAACAGTTATTTTGATTAAAATATGCCAAATTACTTGATTTTTAGGATCGTTATATTTTACAAGGATATGTTCATTTTATTTTATCTTTTTTTCTTTTTCATTCTTTTTTGAGGAAGATTAGCCCTGAGTTAACATCTGTACCTATCTTCCACTACTTTATATGTGGGACACCTGCCACAGTATGGCTTGACAATTGATGTGTAGGTCCACACAAACTGGTGAACCCTGGGCCGCTAAAGTGGAACCTGTGAAATTAACCACTGCACCACTGGGCTGACCCCAGGATATGTCCATTTTAGATGCGCATAAAAAAATTTGCAAATTGGGTCTGATCTATAATCCATCTAGACATATTTTCTTTACTCTAAGAGGAACAAGGGCTATATTATAAAGTATTGATTCTTCTCCACAGTTTTGGCACAGTCATAAAGAATATACCCAAAATATTAATTTCCTTATGCAATCACTTTTTACTTAGTGTAGAAGATTACATTTTCCAAAGATGAGACCAACAATGTCTCCTGTCCCACATACTCTTCTAAAACCTTGCCACTTCCTCATCAAGAGCTGGAGTCTAAATCCCTTCCCCTTAAAACTGGTTGAAACTTTATGACTGCTTGGAACAACAGAGTGAAGTAGAAGTGACTTTCAAGGTTAGGGCATAAAAAATGCCATGAACTGCCATCTGGTTCCCTCAGGATGCTTGATCTTGGAACCCGGCCACCATGCTGTCAGGAAGGCGAAAACACCTAGGAAGAAGAGGCCTATATGGAGAAGAGCAGAAGCTTCTGGTCTTTGGCCCTGGCTGAACTCACAGCACCAAATTGCCAAACATGTGAGTGACTTACCGTAAATGTGGATTCTCCACTTGCCAGTCAAGCCATCACAGATGATACCATGTAGAGTTGAAACGAGTTGTCCTTGCTAAGCTCTGCTCAAACTGCAGATTCATGAACAAAATAAATGACTGTTGTTTCTTTAGGCCTCTAAGTTTTGGGGATAGTATCTGTATCAATAGGTAACTGCTACTAAGTTTGGTACCTAGAAATGGGATGCTGCACTAACAAAAATGTACAACATGTCATTGGTTTGGGAACTGGTCGGTAGGAAGAAGTTGGAATGGGGTTGAGGAGACAGTGAAAACCAAAGGGTCTCAAGTAGAGTGTTAGTGGAAACCTAAGAGGCCATGAGGAGGCTGTCACCAAAGCCTTAGAGGAAAGAGAAGAAAATATTATTGGAAGCTGAAGGAAAGGGAACCCTTGTTAGGTGATGACAGAGTTTGTCAACATAGTCATCTGTGATAATGTGGCAAAGAGGAAATGTACCTAACAAACTCAGTGATCTAGCTAAGGAGATTTCCAGATGGAATATTCAAAATGCCAACTATTTTTTTTTCTCATTGCCTATGAGAAAATACAAGGAAAGAAAGATGAGCTAAAGAATAAACTATTAAATATAACAGAGCCATAACTTACTGGGTTTGAAATATAATTGTTTCTCACACCCAGATTCTATAAAAACAATTACTAAACTAAAAATTGGCTTCTGGAAAGGATCAAATCCAGGATGAGTCTATAAGATCTTTGTTAATACCTCAGAAGTATTTAAGACAGTTGCTCATAAAACATTTCAAACAGAGGAAAGCTCCTTTAAGGATCTTAATGCCTGCCCAGCTATATCATTTCAGTTAAATAATAGGGCTTCTAAGATTCTTAAGGGTGTTCTCCCACAATAATCTCAAAAGAAGCCTAACTATACAAGGGTTTGTAGTGTGTGGATTTGGCTTTTATCTAATGGAGTTGGTTATAAATGGATACATAAGTAATCAACAAGAATTTTTAAAGAATCATATCAGCTTAGACTGAAAGCAAGAAACACAATACAAAGTGAAGAGGGCTTTAGATGCCCAAACTTTTAGAGGCAAGAGGCAGGCCTTTTTAATTCACACTACCTTTGTGATGGCATTAGATTATTTATTGCCTTGCTTGGGTGATGTATTTTCCTTTATGTGTTTTACATTTTTCATATTTCTATTTTCAAAGGGCATTTTCTTATCTCTAATATGACCAGAATTTGAAGAATAAGATGTTGTCCTCAGTCCATTAAGTTAGTAAGTTTTAGAGACTTCAAATAAACTATCACACTAACTTTCAGGTTGAAAAACACTAGAGGTTTTTTTCTCTCATAATGTAGTTTCCTCCCACCCATTCCCTACCATCTACATTCCTTCAGTAATTTGTTTCCCTTTTATTTATTTTCTGGCTTTACTCTGTCTTTCTTAACATGCATTGGCTGAACTACACTTAATGTTTCAGAACAGATGTACGCTGCTTCTGTCAAAGATGAGGACTTCTTCTTGATGATCATGGAGATGATATTTGTCTTAGAAAATTTGGTGTGATTGAAAAATTACTTAAATATCTTCAGCCATAAATCCCAGAACAGGGAGATTACACTGTTAACTGCCTCATTAGGAACAGTTCAGGGATTATGGGAAATAAAGTAGGAAGCAAATATCACATCATATGTAGTCAGTAGAAACAGTAAATATTGGCAGAGTCCTGTTTGAATAGTCAGGATTATTCCATGTATTTCCTTTTAAACACTTCAATTATGTTAAGTTTAAGGAGTGAATTGAAGTTTAAATATATCTGAAATACTTCCCCTTGCATTTGGTATTCAGTGACTGGAAGTCGGTGTTGCAGCAGGTACATATTTGGGATTGTCTCAGAGCCTCTGTGAAGTATGTCTTTTCCTGTGCAGCATGCATTTGCACTGTCAACAGTAACTAAGTAAGGACCAGTTGAGCTGCATTCTTTGTAAAACAACCTAATTATGGTGAGCCCAAAGACCTTAGCCTTGCTGATAATTTCCAGAATGCAATGTTCACAGGATGAAATGGAAAAACATCAGCAGCTCATCCTTTTCTCTGTCATCCTTGTTTATGGAAACCTAAAAGTGTGAATGAGCTTCCCTTGTTTGTATTTGCCAAGCTTCATAGAGACATATGCAGAATTTGGCCTGGTGAATCAGCATTTCTATGCAAGTTCTATACAAATGGCTTTCTACTGTTTGAAATTAGTCACTTTTTCTGGATTCAAAGGCTTTTAGTTAACAAAGAAACAAATCCAATTAGATCAAATTATTAATTCAAGACCCAATGTTGAGTGGTGATGGAATCTCACATTTTAGTTGTTTGTCATTTGATAAGTCCAGTTTTGTAGAGTTTAACAGAGTCAGTGTCTGTCAGATCTTTATTCCTGATTTACTCTGGCAGGATAATCTTTTCATATTAATTTATGCTTATTTCCTTAGTATTTTTCTCACTCAAATTAGAACACACTAGCTAAGACATGATCCATTGCTTCAAGGTGGTGATGTAGCGCTGATTCTCCAACACTAACGAAGGAGAGGCTGCTGTCCTGAATCCTGCACTCGAAAGGGCTCCACTTTGGCACTCATCTTTTGACCATTTCATGAGAAAACCCACCACCACCACACGACAGCAACCACAACTTTTCCATGGCAAGGTCCCTGGAGAAGTGTATATGCTGAAGGCTGGGTGTTCTCAGACCAGACCCCCACTGTTCAACTCTGATGCCTTATATAGAACATGAGCTAAGAAGAACTTCCTGTAGAAAGAAGACCACCTACTCTTTGTTTAGGATTATTTCCAGGGAGAAGGAAGGACAAGTTCATGTAAAAGCAAACAATCTAATAGAACTTCCTGTCACTAGGTCAGAAGTATCACTAGGGACTTTAGACAAAGGAGGATGGCTGAAAGAATTTAGGGGTCTTAAATGTGTAGTTTTCCTATGGTTTTTGTTTTGCATGTCCATCTGTTATCCTAAAATGAACATCAGTGACACACAGAAACTGAAAATGCTCTATGTACTTGTCTGGGGGTCAGATAAGTAAGATTCTGCCCAGTGTGTAGATATTCTTGAGAGATAAGCCTAAGGGATAGTGGGGAAAAGGTTCTGATCTCTTGAAGACAGTAATTCCCACGCAGGTTGACTAATCCTATGACACAAATGAGGTAAGTTTTTAATCATTCATTGTGAAGTAAATGTACAGAAATGCAGATTTTTACTTCTCTAAAACTGAGCTTACTCACCATTTCTATTTATGCACGATGCTCATCAAAATATAATTTTCAAAAACATTAAAAACATGACTCTTCTACAAATATAAAATTAGCAAGTGTCAAAGATTGATTTAGTTAGCTGCTGAGGGAACCAGGGGGATAATAAAGCTAATTGAAAAATGTACTGGACAGGCAGAAATATTATAATTGGAAAAAAAGGAATATCAGAATAAGATTGTTAAATTGAATTTTAAAACCTTATGTTTTAATCTTTTCTACTATATAGAAATGATTTACATCTCTATAAGACAAAATTCATTTGCAATGCTATGGAACAAAAATAATTTGAATTGCTATCAGTTTTCTATAAGTTAACGTTCACATTTTACAGTTGTAAGATACCCTAATTGCTGGAAATAGTAAGTGAAAACAAAACTATATGCCCTTAAAGAATCAATCTTTTGCCTATCTCCACTTTGGGATTTTTCTTCTTACTGTGCTGTTATAATTAATTATAGTTTCTCTCAAAAAAAGAAATGCAGACTGATTGCTCCTGAGTGGTGATTCCAATAAGGGAGTGAAATTATGACACAAATATTTTGGTATTTATTTTATGTAATTTTAAAAGTGTGTTCAAGTCAAAATAAAATAGCGAATGAAATTAACTGCTTAATAAATTTAAATACAAAATATACAAAAACATTACAAATAAATTTAAAAATAAATTTATAAAAATATAAATGTCAAACATTTTGTCACTCTACCATAAAATAACAGATAAAAACGTAAGAAGAATAAAAATATTAAATCAAAGACTCATAAAATGCTAAAAGTTTAATTAATCATAAGAAATAATATTATTCAATTTCTAGTTACAATTAAGGAAAATAAAGCCCTTGAATACTGGTATAGTTAAGTGGCAAGACTGCTTTTGTGTAAATTGTTACAGATACTGAAAAAGGTTTTTTGACTTTTGATTAACCAGGGTAACGTGCAGTGTTAACTCCATACTGAGGATTGCGGTGGTATAAAAGAACAATTTCTAAACGAGGGCACCATTGCTTATTGCAAAATTTTAAAGGGGCACATCTCAAGATATAAATGATACCAATTCCATTCCCTACTCCTCAACACTGGCTGCTTTTAAGACTTTCTCTTTAATACTGGTTTTCAGCAATTTGACTACGATTTGCCTTGGTGTGGTTTGAGCTTCTTGGATGAGATTCTTGAATCTGTGGGTTTATACTATCATCAAATTTGGAAATTTGGAAATTTTTTAGTCGTTATTTCTCCAGATATTATTTCTATCCTCCGACCCCTCCTTTCCTTACCTGACATCGACTACATGTATGTTAAACTTTTAATATTTTTCCTCAGCTCACTGAGGTTCTGTTCTTTCTTTCTCCCTCTCTATGCTTCCTTTCGGATATTTCTACATCTTCATGTTGATGGATTTTTTTCTGTAGTATCTAATCTGCTTTTAATGTAATTCAATGAAATTTTCAATTCCAATATTATATTTTCATCTCTAGAAATTCAATTTGTTTTTTTTTTAATAACTTCCATTTCTCTCTGCATTGTTTTTCTGTTTTTCTTTGAATCTTTGAACATATTTATAACAGTTACTTTAAAGTCCTTTTCTGCTAATTCCATCACATGTGTCATCTTGGGGACTGTTTCTGTTAACTGATTTGTCTCTTGGTTACAGGGCATATTTCCCTGCTTCTTCACCTGACCAGTAATTTTCTTATTAGATGCTGAACATTGAGTGCTGGATTTTATGGTATTCCCTTAAAGAGTTGGATATTGGTCTGGCATGGTAAGCTACTTGCAGATCAGTTTGATTTTTTTAAAGGCTTGCCTTTCAGTTTTTCATATGGGTCTATAGAAGCCTTTAATCCCCCTACTAACCCTGAACTTTTTGGTTTCCCTAATGAAATGCATGTGTATTCACAACGTTTCTCCACTTTGACTGATGTGACTCAAATGATTTCCAGGTTTACTTGAGTTCTGGGGATAGTTCAGTTTACAGCTCCCTAGTAACTATTTTCTCCCAGCAGTTCTTTTTTTCTGGCCATATTGAATTTCTCTTACCCACCAAAGACTAGTATTCCACCAAAGACTGCTAGGCAGATTTCCGGAGCTCATTCTCTGCATAGTTCCCTCCTCTCTGGTAATCTTCCCTGAAAATTCTAGCTGCCTCAGCCTCCCTCATTTCTGACTTCTGCCTTCTCAACTCATTGTAACTGCCAGCGTCTGTTTGGGTTTGCTTTCCTTGTGCTGCAGTCCAGAAATTGTTGGGGCAATCATAGAGTTCATCTTGATTAGTTCCCTTCTCTCAGAGACTATAGTTAGTCAATGTATAACCAGTTGTTTCCTTTATTTTGTCCAGTTTTCTATTTGTTTGCAGTAGGAGGGCAACTTCTGTAAGCAGTTCTGCTTTCATAGAAGGAGGGGTCAATTTAAATAATTCCAGAATAACAAAACTATGCCAACAAAAATATTGTATTTTCTTACTTAAATATAGCATTGTATATAGGAATAGCAGAATGCCAACCAACAGTATAGCAGCCACTATGTCTGGAGGAAGGAGACCAACTTCCATTGTTGACTAGAGCCCACCACCGCTCTTGCTAGTGTTTCAGATCCAGTGAGATTTTCTGTGATGCCCATTCAATGTCTAGTTTAGAGGACACCTCCTTACAGCCCTCTGCTAAGGGCTGCAGCAACTCCAGCTTGAGCATGTGGAAATTTCTGAGGAGGGAGATGAAGGGGCTGCACACTGGGTGCTATCACAGGTCTTCTTGGTCTAAATATGCCCCATTGCCTTCTACTTCATGGCACACATGTCAGTTTGGCATGGAACGCTCTTTGAGGCTGCCTCCAATTAGAATTCCAGGCCCCAAACAAGTGAAAGTTCCTTCCGTGGATAGAATTGAGCTATTTGAGAGTTTTCTGCCATCTAGTTTATTGTATAACCCACCCTCCTCTCTACCTGGGGAGGAGGCAGGGCAGGAGCCTCTCTGGAAACTTACCTATGATTCACTTACCTGCTCTGCTCACCTTTGGGATCCTTTCCACACGCTTTGGACTGAATCAGGTCCCCCCTCAAATTCATAAGTTGAAACCCTGACACGCAGTGTGGCTGTATCTGGAGTAACGAAGTAATTAAGGTTAAAGGAGGCAGGAAGAGGGGAGCCCTGATCTGACAGGATTAGCGTCTGTATAAGAGGAGACACCTGTAGGCTTGCTCGCTGTCGCTGCCAGGTGAGGGCACAGAGAGAAGGAGAAAATCTGCAAGCTAGAAGGAGAGTCTTCACCAGGAACTCAATCATCTGGCACCTTGATCTCGGACTTTCTGGCCTCAGAACTGTGAGAAATAAATTTCTGCTGTGTAGCAGAAATTTCTTTTGTTTCCTTTCTTTGGGCTAGAACACTGCCCTCCTGTTTTCTCCTGTATCCTTCATATTTAAAGGTTTTTATTAAAAACTCTTTTATCAACCTTCCAGGCTTCGTTTCTTGACATTTAAAGGAAACACTATGGAATTAAAAATGAAAACAAAACAAAACCTTCTTTATCTCAATCTCTTGCCTGCCTCTTGAAATTGAAAACTAAATTCAAGACTATCCTCGCTGAAACTGATTTGATGAACCTAATTTTGGAAGCCAAAAGCCAAACTCTGACTTTTTCTAATTATAGCAGTCTTAATCCTCTCAGAGGTAATGAATAGCTCCAGTTGAAGAGAGGTGAGGTTAAAAAATATATACAAGGAAGTGACAAAAAGAAAAGCATAGTAATGTATTTCGAAATATTATTTCACTACACAAATATAATACAAGATTTTCTACCCATGCATTAAAAATAATTGAGAAGAAATAGGTAACAACAAACAATGGTTAAAAAAAGGAGCATTCTGTTCTAAGCTACTTCTCTTCCCTCTCTCTATCCCATGGTACTGTTAGAACTCAGATGACAAAGCCCTTCTCTTCCTTGGTAAGATCTCCGCATCTCCTCTTGGTCCTGGGTCCTGGTGTGCAGAGGCTCCTCTAGACAGGCCTACTTTACAGTGACAGTCCACTTCCCCCGGCAGCATTATTATTCATGTGGTTTTCATGGAGAGTAGCCTCTCTTATTTTCTCAGGTCCTATTTGTAGCACCAGCTGTAACACACTTCTTGATATCTTCTTTAATTTCTTGAGATATTTAGAACAATATCCTCCACCGGCAGAGTTGGGACCATCCATATGGCATCCCATGGGGTCACCTGGATATATTGCCTTTTCTACAAAATCAGCCGGTTTCCTATGATTCAGTTCAAACATCTTCCTACTCCTTTCTCTGAGTTTTTTACATATCTGGTATCTTCCATGAGAGGTTTTAAGATTGCTTTTAGCCTCTTCTTTTTGGAGAGATTTAATTCTTGATTCCTTTTTTTTCTAGAATCCATTTACAACTTCCCCTCAGGGAACATCAGAATCTTTTGCAAACATACTTACTGACAGTTTGTCCTGACATGTTATAATTTTGGGTGACTATACAAATTAGGCCTTTCTGGAATCCAATCCAAGCTGGTTAAAATGACGGAGAGGATTTATTGGCTCATTTAACAGTTGACATATAAGTTGGCTTCAGGGTTGGTTTGCCTCAGCTGCTCAGTCATGTCTTCAAGGATTCAGTTTCCTTTTATCGCCTCTCTGTCTCTAGCAAGTTCAGCTTCTTCTTAAGCCTGGTTCTACTTTGTAGTCACAAGATGCGTGTGTCACTTCCCATGGCAGTATGCTTCTCCATGCGCATCTATGGTGGAAGAGGGGATCATTTCCAAGAGTGTTCTCAGAAGAGGGAGAATACTTTTTCTTTAGAAACCACCAGAAAAACTCTCCTTTGATCTTATCAGCCTGAGATCAGTCATCCTGGAATGAATAACTGTGACCAGGGGAGGGAATATGTTCATTAGTTTGGGCTTCAGCCACTTGTCCCAGTGCTAGTGTGAGATGCCCAGGGGAAGCGAAGATATCTGAATGAAGATTTGACTTTTGACTAAGGAAAGGGAGAGTAATGCTGGAGAGCTAACCACAATGTCCAGTATATTTAACTACTCAGAAGAGAATAAATGTCTTGAAAGGAAAGAAAAACATGCTAAGTATTTAGTTATGTGAAGCCTTGTGCCCGGCACTACATGTGTTTCTGATGCTGTTAGGGAATGCCTGTCCGGACTATTACCTCCTTTCTTTGAGAATTTCCCTGCCCTCAGGGATGGGTTCTGACAGCCTGTTTGTTGGACAAAGGTGATTGTATCAAGGATAGACACCTGGTCCAAACTAGGCCCATTGTCTTTCTTCTCTAAGAATTTTAAAGTGGGATTCAAACTAGTTAGTATCTGCTGGTCTGTGGGAGCAAACATGTAATATAGGAAGTGGAGGTGTGGCCGTCGTTGTATGTGCATAGAGAAACAAAGAAAGACAGTTTGGTGAAAGGGAGGAGAACAAAGTAGATTATGAGCAAAGAGGAGCAGGTTGAGGAGTTGTTTGACTCTAGAGAGGGAAAGACAGAGAAGAGCTTCCTTGGTTCCTGATGACTTCCACTCTCACAGTTCAGCTACTCCTTAAACCCATTATCTGCGTAACAGGTTGTTAAAATGGAACCCAAAGACAAAGAACAATATAAAAGATTCTAGAACAATTCCCTCCCCCTACCCAATGCCCAAGATTCTAAGATGAAGTGCTGACATGTGAAGGGATAACAGGATGGTCTGCCAGCTTGATCATGTACCCCAGCTGGTATAAGAAAAAATGGTTGGAGAGTAGAGGTTTCTTTGTGTGAGCTTTGTGTGATATTCCCTGCTCCCTCCTCACAGGAACAGAGGAGGCTTTACTTTTACCTCAAGCCAATGAGCGAAGACTGAGGAGATTTTGATATTTGATATCTGTGTCCCGGAGATTGAGGGAGATAGACAATGGCATTTGACTTAAGTCTGAGAAATCCAAAGTGAAGAGGTAAAAAGAGAATCCACTGGGGTAGTAGGCCCTTCCGCTCAAATTGGGTCATGTGGACAAAATGACACTCCTTTCAAAGGTGAGTTGACCTGGGTCATCTTAAAGGGAAATCTCTTCCAAAAAGATAGCCCCAGTGGGTTATGATACATGAAGAAATGGTGAGTTGCTGGATGGACGCTCAGAACAGAGGTACCCAGAGGAGGGCATTGCCAAGGGCAGGGGGCTTTGTTGGTGATCTTGAGTGAGACTCCGAAGAATCAACAAAAGTGTTCAAAAGAGAAAGAGTCGGCAATGCTTCTTTAGTCCAGCGGGCACTGAGGCCAGATAACCTTATACCAGCTATGCAGCCTGGCCCCTTTCTTCTAGTTCCTCTCTTCCTAGGCTGACTTCAGAGAGAGCTCACAGTGGGAGAGGAGGCAGAAGAGGAAATGCTTAAGAACCAGCCCTGCTCCCTTCCCCTCCTCCCCCCGGGCCTCCATTCTAGGAATGGGGAAAGTCTGACACTGAATAAGAGTCTAGATATTTTATTTCTTTACTGGAGTGGACTCTAACTTTACAATTATTAGACTAGACTGGAACTTTTGATGCCAAACATTATGTAAGAGTGAGTATAAAAGCCATGGACCGACTACAGTTTCATGTTTAACAGTGAGAAATAATACATTTATTTTCTTTTTATATTTTATCACAGACTGAGGTGTCATATACTGAGGGTATAAACCAGGAACTGTGGTAGTCTAATTTGGGTACAATATAAGTCTGGACAGGGTTAGGGAAAAATAAGTCTGGAAATATCTTAGAGTAATAGAGGGCAGTTCTTTAACCTCACTTCTCCCCTTGTCTCTCCTCTAGAACGGCCTCCTTCTCATTCTCTGAAGAAAAAGGTTTGAGGGTGAAGGGATCCTTTCCATTTGACCTATGTGAGAATGTACAATTTGCAAAGTAGGGATTATGTGCTAGAACTCCACAAGGTATAGGGAAAAATTGCAAGAGTTTTTGAGATAGGTCAACCTAGTTTTGAATCTGTTATTGTTGTAAGAACATACTATTTCTGAAACTCAATATCCTTATCTGTAGGTCGGGAAATTACTCTCTAAGACTACTGTGAAGGATAAATGAAATAAGATGAAAATGAGGCAGATACATAAAATAACTGTGTGACCTTAAGTAAACTGCAAATGTCTTGGGTCTCTGTCTCTCAGTTTGCCCATCCCACTGTGTTGTCAATGACACTTCCTGTCAATGTTTGAAGTACATAACAGGAATTTTTTTAGGCAAGGCACAAAGTATTGTTTTTTTATAAATGCTCAGTAAATGTCAAGCCTGTATTTTTTTGTGTCCAAAATTAAAACTTTCGTTTTTGTTACATAAGAAAGGTCCTTTTGGTGAGGGTAGGAAGGATATTTAAATGGAAAGCTATATATATTAGGCCTGAAAATTGTTAATGACGTTATTTAAAATGACTAGAAAGGTACTTAAGGAAGGTAGCAGTTGTAGGCTTTCTTTTCTTAGGAAATCAATACTCATAAAACTCAAGGATGGAATTGAGAATTAAAAACCACAGTGAGTTTATTTTAAAACATGTAGTCTGTCATCTTCGTTTTCCCTTTGGATAACACAGTGTTTATATCCTGAGGTCTATTTATGTTGCTGCGACTTTCGCTGACTTTGAAGTGAACTTCACATGGTGCTAGAATCAGAACAGCGGGGCTTAGAGATCACACAGTCCAACCCTCTCATTTAAAAAGAGTAAATTGAGGTCAGAGAGGAAAGTGAATCGCCAGGACACCTCCTCTGTTTCCTCCGAGTTATAAAATGGAACCTCCTGTTGTTCTTAGCCACCAGGCCCAGCTCTGAGAGGCCAAGAGTCGTCCTCCCCTGCTCCCCCTCCCTCGGGCCTTGATCTTCCACTAAACGTAGACAGTGCCTGGCACTTAGCAGGCACTCCATAGTTCTTAAAAAGAGGAATGGTATTAACTGTGAACAGGGTTTCGTTCTCACCAGAGCCTGATTAGAGCCTCTGGCATTCTTGGTGTGGCTTAGGAGAATCACTAACTGCTGGTTAAAGAAAAAAAAAAAAATCCTTGCTGCTCGTCTCCAGGATACATGCTTCATGGAGATGCCCTTGTGAGAGACGTTCTACAGCCGATCAGCCTGCAATTTAATGCATCCTCCTCGTGTGACTTCTCATCTGCAGATTCCTTTAGAGCCACCATTTCCTCTGTCCGGGGCATCTCGAGGCATCCAGCAGCTCTCCTCTACTTGGCAAGCACACAGATTTGTCATCAAAGCTCATGGTCAGGTCGGAGGGCTGCCGAGTTCTTCCGGGTGTCGTTTCAGGGTCTCAGAAAACAAATTTCATTTATGCTTATATTTTAAATCTGGCTGGTCCAAAATTTCAGTATTTACAAAGGAAATCTGTTTATTTCTTTTGATGTGACTCAGATAGAGACTAATTTTATTTGTATAGTTATCTTTAAGGTTATGTGGGTTGGAGAATGAGTCATAGACAACGAAAAAGTAAAATGTTGAGTAGAACAAACCCACTTAGAGGTTTGTAATTTTGGAGGTTTTTGTCTGAAGAGGAGATAGCTAAACCTGAGAGAGCAATAAGTGTCCTGTATGTTCCACGTAGGAGTGACCAGCTGTTCCCCTCTTTCCTAGGGTGAGCCCAATAGTCATTAGGGTTAAAGGGCAGCAGTAGGCATTTTTATTAGAACCAGGTAACTTTCTGGAGTTCCTTTAATGACAGAAAGATACCTTCATGGAGTCCCTTTCGCCTGTTTTCGAATTCCTTCAAGGCCAGTTCTGCAGCTCACTTCACCTTGTTCACGGATGATCTGGAGCCCTGGTCCTCAAAGGAACCCAGGTGCCCTGGGCGCCCCTTGCAGCGAGCTCGTAGGAGCCCCGCAGGACGGTTTACATGGTCGAGGGACAGCACAGCGCCATCTCTCGGACATCACGCCAACTACTATTATTAAGTTGTTCGGACCTCACTAGTACTTAATAAACGAAACTATTAGATTTACCCTAGGGGCACGGCGACAAATTTGCTGAGACCTCAGGGAACCACGAGCCAAGAAAGTTTGGGAACCTCTGAAGAGTGGTTAAGAGACGTCAGAAAGATCACAATTGACAAAGGAGTTAGCAAAAGAAACCCTAAACATTCTCCCTTTCTGTTTATTGCCTGCAGACTTCCCCACTCTGTTCTTAGCTATGTAAACAAAGGCAGACATCATTGTCAGGAGCCAGGCTCCAGCTTCTCTGCCTGTTATCAGTTTACTGCTACTTTACAGCTAATGAACCCTTTCTATTTATATCTTCGTGTCCACGTCTATAGATAGATGATATTTATCTGCACCTGTGCATTTTTTCCTAGAGATGTCTCCTTAAAAAATTATTTTTAAAAAGTTAAGGACATGGGTTTAATGTTACAGAATGTGCTAGAGTAGAAGCTGTGTAGTTCTCACATCTGAATTGAGGGCCATCATGGGGAGAGGTGTTGATGTGGAATTAATGTCCTCGTAGGTGACCTCTGTCAACTTTACAAGCTCTTTGATGACTGATTAGTCCATTTATAAAACAAAGAAAATAATGCAGATGTTATTGAGGTCTTGTGTTTATAAAATATCCTAAGATGCTCAGATGAAAGGTGTGACACGGGAAATGCCATCTGAGATGGACCCTCCCACAGAGTCACAGCTATCCCTCTCAATGTGACGGAAACTTGATATTTGAAAACTCCCTTGATAAGAATTGTGTTCTCATCAGCTCTGCCTTTTCTCTGAAATTTGTTCCAGTTTTCTTTCCTCTTTACCATCCCTTCAAATTGGTTGACATTTATAACCTGCAAGAGAGTCATTGAGCAATGACTTGAGAGGCCTCCGCAAACACAATTGCTTTTCCACCAGGTAAAGGGAATGTGTGTGTGTTTAAATGCGCTTGTCCCTTCTTTTTCAGTATTTGTTCATCAAGGAAATAGATGTCAGGGAAATGTCTGATTGCTTAATCTCACCACTATCAACAAAAACAGGACTATTTTGGTCTGCAATGCTCCCTTATTTTAGAATGTTTTCTAGGCATATATAGTAATTCAAAGAGATCAAAGTAAATCTCTCTGCCTAATTCACACAAGCCTTTATAATAATGGACTTTCATAACGTGCCTATGCTCAGGTGACAGTCACCCACTAAGCCTTTACTGGGGGGAAATTTGAAGTAGAGGGAGGATCTTATGTGTTATCTTTTTAATAAACAACACTTTTTCTGATGAAAAGAATAAAATGACCCTCACTCCTAGCATACAGAAATAAACACTATTGAAATGCTGACCTGCTTCAGTCTAGTCTTTTGTCTATGCACATTTTTGTGTTATATACATTTTTTTTGTTTTATTTGTCCCATTTATGTCACAATTTCTTTTGGTAATTTTGATTGCCATTCACTCCAATTAAGTCAATCATGTACTATTTAACACCTTTCTTTTTTCACTAGCTGTTTAAAAAGGCCAATTTAAGATTATTTTACATACAAGTTAATTGAAATTGTGAGGTATGGATTTAAAAGATATTATTTTTGAAATTTCCATCTGGAAGTTACATAATTTTATGTTTATTGACTCACTCTGTAATTAATTCTAAAGCTCATACCACCAGCTGTTCATATTGTTAAACCTTAAAATGGACTTTGGGCAAAAGAAATTTGATTAGCTGTTTGAGTTAGAATAAGTAGTATTCATGTGCTTTCCCACCGGATAACTGTGTTAGCTTTATCAAGCAAGCCTTTGAAATCTCACTCAATTCATGAAGCCATGTGGGTTTCATCTGGGGCAGTTAGTAATGTCCCCATTCTCAATCACTTAAAAATATTATAAGTCCCTCTGACTTATTGAATCATAACATGCCTTCACTCCATTATTTATACATAAAATAAATAAATATTAATCAGCTCAGGGCTAGTCCTGGGTAAAATTCATGAAGTTAGATTGCCTTTTGTTCAAAATTGTTTCCGTTTTGAGTCATCTTTCTTTCCTTCCTGTGCCCAGATGATCAAAATCTGAAATTGCTGCTTGGAGCCTGAGGAATGTGTCTTTCACTCCCTACTCAGCTCCCTTTTCCCAGCAAGGCTTCTGCTTTGGCCCTTTTCTGACATCGTTCCTTGCCCCCACAATCACCAGCCAGTGGTGGGTCTTACGATGACCAAGGGTCTTGTCAGATGACTGCATTGCTAATCTTATTGCATTTTGTTAACTGCAAATCGTTGATTAATGCTTCACGAGTCATGCCTCCTAGATTGTGCCCCTCACTAATTCATGGAAGCCTTTCAAGACCTTAATCCCTAAAAGGGACTGTCTGGGGTATAAACTCTAGGCAATAAAGAACGTTGTATTAAGGGGTAGTGAGGAAAAGAAAGCTACATCCATGGGATACTGGGTTTCCAATATGACTGTTTTGGATCTGATTCTCAGAGGATGACTTTGACCTGAGCATCTGTGAACAAGAGATTTGTTAGGGCAGTACTCCCAGGAAAAGCCAGTAGAGGTATAGGGGATGCCAGACAAGGAAGGGAAAGAAGTTAAGCAAGGGAGCAGTTTTATGTCAATTCCCAGCCTCAGCCTGATCCTACAGGAAGCTGTGCAGAATTCATTACATTTCAGTTTGTCTTGTCTTGAAGGAAAGGAGCTGGGCTTTCACTCTTCCACACTAGTCAGTCATTGGCCACAGGTTGCCCTGTGGGGGACATAAGCTTCTTGGCACTTACAGCTCTATGCAGGTATGGCCAAAGGGACTCCAGTAACCCACGGACAGTCCTTGAAAGACTGAAGCTATGAGCTGTCAAAAGGACAATATACAGAAGCCAAGGGACTCATGAGGAAGCACAAGACTCATAAGAAAGACCCAAGGGGATGTGGGTAGAGCACTGTCTATATCCACTGTAATGACATAAACTTGAGAGGGAGCATAGCGGGTGAATGATGTCTATGCAGCCAGGCCTTGAGCAGGGAAGCGTTGTTCCCAGGGGTAACTGCAACACCAAATCAAGATATGGAAGAACATAAGCACCCCAGAAGTCTTCCTTGTACCTCCTCCCATTCAATAGAACTTTTGAAAAGGTAACCAGTTCTCTATTGTAGTTAGTTTTCCTTGCTATGTAGCCATATGTAAATGAATAACAGTATGTACTCCTTTGTGTCTGGTTTTTTTATTCAACTTATTCTGAGCTACATCCATGTTGTAGCATGTATTTGTAGTTCATTACTTTTCATTGCTCTGGAGTATTCCATTCTATGGCTGTTTCTCAATTTATTTTACTGCTGATGGGCATTTGGTTTGTTTCTGGTCTGGGGCTAGTATGAGTAATGCTGTTATATATTTTTCCTAAGTGTATTTTGATACCAAAATGTTTGCATTTCTGACAGGTATGTTGGCCAAATACCTGAGAGTAGAGTTGATTGCATAGACCACGCATTTATTAAGCTTTTGTAGATATTGCAATATACACAGTTTCCAAAAGTGATCGTGCCGCTTTGACTCTCACTAGCATTGTATGAAAACTTCGGTTGCTCTGTATCCTCACCAGCTCGGTAGTCTCAGTCTGTAACTTTTAGCCTTTTTGGGTGTGTAGGTTGTTTTTTAAACTGTCCCTAAATTGAAAACTTGCAAGGAAATTTTGTAGAAACTTTCCTTGAAGCTAGCAACCTCTTTTGAGAAATGCTGATATTGGTGAATAACTACTCTTCCCACAAGTAAAATGAGTGCTAAATGTTACTTATTTATTCAACTGATAAATTCGTTTCTTAGTTTTAAGTCATTTGAGTCTGAATCAACAAGATCACTGTTTCACACACAAAATGAGTTACCTCCCTCGGAGAGTCCCTTGTATGCAGGTTGGGGCAGGAGATGAAGGGAAGCAGAGCCTGAGCTAACTTGGAACTCCAAAATGCACAGCAAAGAGGGGGAAGGAAGGAGAACCACTGGTTCCCTTTGTATGCAGAACACATTTGGGAGTGAGGCACTCTGAAATGGGAGTTCTGCCGCAGGATGCTCCCAGACTGGGCACTGTACCAGGTAGCATACAACAACCAGCAGGGCCAGGGAGCCCTCAGACTCTAAATAAAAGTTATTTGTGCACCTTGCAAATTTTCCCAGCCTGACCCCCTCCCAAACATCCAAGGCAATTTTCTATACTCAGAATTTAAAGTCACTTACAGTAAAAGAGGTTTTCATTGATCTGATGAAACACATTCCAACAATCCCTGTTTGATAAAGATGCTCAACCATAAATATAAATAGCAACCCCAAACTATAAACTAATCGAAGAAACTGAACCATGAAAGTGAGTCATTCAAAATATTCAAGGATCCAAAAAGTTTCTGAGTAGCACGAATAGAAAAACACTACCCACATTTAGACACACCCGAATGTCATTTCAGAATGCCAAACGTAAAGATAAAATCCTAAATGGTTCTCAAGAGGAAAAATTAGATTCTCTTTGAAAGAGTTCTCTCCTGATTAAAATCAGTAGCACCGGACACAAGTTGACAACAGAGAAATATCATCAAAGAAAGAAAAAAGTTACTAACTTGGAGTCCTTCACCCAGCCAAACTCACTCACGTGGGAGGGCAAAATAAAGATTTCGTTTTTAGATATGCAAAGACTTAGAAAGTTTACTATTTATGACTCATTTCTAAAAAAATTACTGAAGAACTCAGTTCAGCAAGACAGAGAATGAATCCAAGACAAAGACGTGGGATATAGGAACAATGGTGAGCACATAAACCAGTAAAATGAGTTAATCAAAACGTACTGTAAAAAGAAAACCTGAAATTAAAATAAAAGATCATTTCACCATGTTAGGTGAGTGAAGGCTGGGGAGAAGGACATGCTAGGCATCCTGTTTGTTTGGGGACAGATGTAGACAAGGAATGCCATTCATCTACTACATTAGTGAGTAGTATAATTAATTTTTAATAGGGCAGAAAACAATGTATGCACAAAGCCCTGTGAAGGCTCAGAGGACTCTGGAAAGACATTTCAGAGGAGGGGGCATTTGAACTCAGTCTTAAAGAAGAAGTGTTTGCCGAGTAGGAAAGGTGAGTAGAAGGATGTTCTGAGCGAAGCATCTGCATGAACAAAAGATGGAGCATTGTGCAGGGTTTGGGTTATTTGAGATAGAATAAGAAGTTCAGTGGTGGCCGTAGGGTGCATGGCCTGAGAAGTGTCTAGAAAATTCTTTTCTAAAGGGCCAGATGATGATCTAAATTGATTTCCTTATCATACTTTGTTAGTTACCTACTCCCTATCACCCATTTTGCTCCATGACTCATTATTTGCACTGGAAAACAGGGCTCAGCACATTACAACCTGCTAGAAATTTCATGTTCTTTTTGCATTAAGAGAAATCCCTCTGCTTTCAAGATCATTATGCATATATTACACAAGCAGTATAATGAGTCATATGCTAATTATACTTTTAAAACTAGGTGGTTAGGAAATCATGAAAAAAAGGCTTAGAAGATTTCAAACTCTCAAGAAACAGAGACTGTGGGATGGCACCAGTGATCCCCATAACAGGTTGCTGTGAAGTAAATGTGATCAATAAGCAACTCTGACTTACAGACCAGACCAGAGTTGCTAGAGACCAACCTGACCAAGAAAAAAAGGGGAAACGCCCTCAGACATTCAGTACAGGTTTCGTGTTCTTACTAAGAGGTTTGCTTTTACTGGAAATGACTCATCCTAATCAATAAATTATTCTGTTTTTTAATGTTCCATTACTTAAGATTATTTGTGGATATGAATAAGCCTCCGCTGTGCATGGAAACATAGGCAAACTCTCAAGAATGGCTATCGTTTTCCTTTTCAGAGTCCACTCAGAACCAGAAAATTGCTAAATTGCAACACCATGAAGCCAAAAGTTGCAATCATCATATAAAGAACTTTATTTTTGTGTAAGTGGAAGTTAGAACAGAGAGAACATACACAAAGTACTAAATGTATAAATACTATCTACATAGTAGATATGGAGGTGAGCAGAAAGACAGAAGAGAGTGTTTATCAAGTTTTATAATGATAATAAAAAAGGCAAAATGATGACTGTTCAAGTGTCAACTTAAGCTTAACCATTTCTCAAGGTATAAGTCAGAAGAAAAGGGATTTTTGGCAAAGTAGATCTTTCTTTGACACCAAGAGTACAGAAAACAATTGGCTTCCTTCCACAGAGACGTTCAATCAAATATATTTCTTGAAAAAGTAAAAACACACTCAATATGAATATAGTATTCATATAATGTATAGCCCCAGTGACATCTATATTGCATGAAACTTTCAAATCACATGTATACTTAATTTAAATTTACATCCTTTTTCTTAAAAAAAGATCTTGAGACTCTTATCAAGTCAGTTACTATTAGCACCAACTTTCTAATTCTGGGGATTGATAATTAATTTTTGGCTTACGCAGACTTGTGCCTCTGGTCTTTTCTTCCCTGTGTCTTGCCTTTTAAGCAGTCTTTTCACGATTAGTGTTTTACTCAAAGCAGGAAGCTTTAGGGATAAGAGATGGAACATATCTGTCAATTATGTCACCTTGGAGTATCTCTAATACAAGCTTTATATATACATGTATAGAGAGAGTTTTGGGTTAAAAAAATCACTAAGTAAGGAAGAAAACTCGAACCAATATCAAGAATTGATTTAGATCATGTGTGTGCTGTTTGTCGCTCTTTCCCACAGAAATCCGAGATGGTTGTGAATATTAATTAAAATAATATACAGAAGATTATGCTCAGAGTATTTCTTACTTGACACATGTCTCAGTGTTATATAAATTTCAAATTAAATCCCATAGACTATATTTGCAGGTACAATTGAGTTGATCCGAAGAGTCTATGAAAACATTTCACGGAACAACCAGACATTCAAAGAAAAAAATCTTGTCTGCTTTTTTACGTCATCACAGAAATTGGATTCTATTCTTATCAAAAATTGTAATCGGAAAAGACTGTGTTCACACCGATTGTGCAAAGGTTTGGTATCCACTCTGATATGGGATTCTTCTAGAGTTAAGATAAATCTGAAACATCTCAATTATAACCTTACGTACAGAGAGGCCCCTTCTTGGAATTTCCCCGGGGAACTCTAGATCTTCGAGTTGTGCCCCAAGGTGGTAAGAAACTATTTGAGACTGTCCAAACATGAAGGGGTAGAGGAGAGATGGGCTGACGTGCCAGCAGAAGGTCAGTTTGGGGTTGGAAGAAGCCCCTAGTCTGGGAACTATAAATCAGAACGCTCGCTGGTCCCCAGCTGTCGGAATGAGGCTGTTGGCAGCAGCTGGCTGGGGTCTCCCTGGTCTTCCACTAGCTGCACCTGAGTGCCCTTTAAGAGGTTACATATATTTTAAAGTGAAGAGCCTCACCATCTCTGGAGGGTAGTCTTTTCCTCTCTTCTTCAATTATTTAAAATAGCCTCTTGATAAAGGTAGTGCACAAATGCTTTTCCTGATGTTTGTAAGATGAACGAGAGGCTTTAAGAGTCTGCCAAAATTTCCGTGACTGTCAAGATCGTGCCTGACATCAATCACACGACGTTACAAGGCACTGACCTCAGGTGACTCACAAAACCCTGCTTTGAGAAACTGTGAAACGAAAATCTTGGGGGTAATTGAGGGTGATTGCTCTCTAGCTGGAAAGATTTTTTATTTTTCCTTTTTCTCCCCAAAGCCCCCTGGTACATAGTTGTATATTTCATTGTGGGTCCTTCTACTTGTGGTACGTGGGACGCTGCCTCAGCGTGGTTTGATGAGCAGTGCCATGTCCACACCCAGGATTCGAACCAACGAAACACTGGGCCGCCTGCAGCGGAGCGCACGAACTTAACCACTCGGCCACGGGGCCAGCCCCTTGATGACATGTTTTAAAGAACTAAACTGGAGATAGTATATTAGCTGGGGAGTCGCCTTTTTTTTCCTTCAGAGTGTTCCTTCCGAATGAGTAGACATCTAAAAAAGTAAGACTGATGGGGGGCTTGGAGAGAACTTGTTCCTTCAGGTCTGCTCTAACTGATGAGTATTGCCAGAATATATTCACACTTTTTCCAATCACGTTTTGTAGTGTGAAATACCATTTACGTTTCGAACATTTCTTCTGAGAAGAAGACTTGAAGTTCCTTAAGGTTTAAGGAGCTTCCTCTTTTGCCCTGTTAATTCTCTCTGTTTTTCTCTCACATTTATTCATTCATTTATTCATGCTGTTTTAATTGTGTAACAATAAAAATAAAAATATTCTCCGTTTGTTATCCATACCTAAGAGAAACAATCGACAAAGATAAACAAGAAAATAATAGCTGTTTTCATGGAAATTACAGGAAAACAAAGATTCTCCTGATTTCTTCCAGGTATTACTGTAGCTCATACGCCTTCTATTGCACATACCAGCAAGTAGACTGAAAGGCCCGCTGTGTACCCGCAGTCTTTCCTAAGGTAAATATGAATGTGATGAACAGTGTTCTTTTGCATTTAATCGGTGAGGTAAACTCAAGATGCTTATGGAAATAAGCAGGTTATCCTTAATTAAAAGACAAAACATGATTTTTGAAAAACTACTCTATTTTAATGTCTTTGGTTTAAGGGAGAGTGTGAAAAAAGTCTTTCTTGCATAAAAATCAAGACCTTAGAAAGAAAGTACTATTTAAAAAAAATTTGTTATTCTGGAAACTAATTTTTCCTTATAAAATTAATATCTCCCCATTGTGTAGAATAGAAAAGCACAAAGAGCAAAGATATGACCTATAATCCTGCTACCCAGAGATAATCCTCAGTAAGATGTTAGCACAGGTTCTTCCAAATATTTTTCTCACATCGCACACACACAAATATAAATATGTATACATGTGTATTTTAATATGTGTTCAATACATTAGCACATGTGTGTGTCTGTGTATCTATATAAATGTGTAATGGAATTATACTAGACATACTGTTTAATAACCTGCCTTTGTAAACTTAATTTTGCTTAACAATACACTGTGGGAAAAAAGTTTTCTAATTATTTGAAAACCATACCAACAAATAGAGTTGAGATTTTAGAAGTTATTCCAAATCCAAACCCAAAACCAATAAAATAACATCATAACATCATTTTATCATCATTGTATATACCACACTCATCAAAAATTGGTAGGATGTGGAGTTTTACAAATGGATTATTTATTCATTTGTTTATCTTGTTAAGAAAGAGTAGCACACCTGGCCTCCTGGAAAGAATACTGGCCGACTCTTCAGGAATCTAGAATAGTAATTCCAGCACAGAAAATAGATGTATAATCCAAAATAAGTTGTCTACACTTTATTCTCCTCAGCTTAAAAAGATTGTATTTACATTTCTTTTCACAAATTCTCCCTCTCTTTCCTCCGTCTCTTTCCTCCGTCTCGTGTGTATTTTCAACCTCACTCAATCGGCTACCTCCTTGCAGGGCAGGACATGCTCAAGTGTTGTTCACCTGTAAAACAAACCTAAAAATCTCTATTCCACTCTCACTCTTGGTCCTGCGTATGAAGGAGACTTTATTTTAATTTCCAGGGTTGTTTGGAAGAACTAAATTTGTTTTCACTTACTCATCTCCCATTCTCTCCCTCATCTTAGTTACTAAAATTTGCAGATGCTTTTTAATAGTGCTGATAACAAGTTTCCTAAAGAAACTATCTTCAACCTTGATTTCCATGTTACCATTCTCTCTTGGTCTTCCTACCTAATTTTTATTTGTTTATTTCTGTTCTGTCTTCTCTTTCCTCCCTTAAACTTTGGGTTTCTCAAAATTCTATACTTCCTTCTCTTGCATCCTACATAATTCTTGGATTAATTTATCTACTCCCATGTCTTCAATTCTTATTTGACAATGACATATATTTATGTGTTTGTCTTCAAGCCAGACCTTTTTTCTGAGTTATAAACCCATATATAAAATGGCCAGCTGTAAAAATAATAATAATGATTTTAAAAGTAGTCACCAATTGCTGAGTTTTGACTTTATATCCCTGTTCCAAACTTAGTAGTATAAACAACAAGCAATTTTTACACTCCCAGATTCTGTAGGTCAAGAATTCCAACAGGGTAAAGTAAGGATAGGTTGTCTCTGTTCCATGGTGTCTGGGGCCTCAGCTGGAATACACAAACAGTTTGAGGTGACTCACATGGCTGGAGGCTGGAATCATCTGGAAGCTTCTTCATTCACATGTCTCATGAGATGGCTGTGATGACTCAAAGGCTGGTCTTCACTGGGACTGTTGACTGGAGTCAGCATGTGACTTCTCCATATAGCTTGGGTTTCTCACTGCATACCAGCTGGGTTCTGAAAGAAAGTGTCTGAAGAGGGAGCATCTGGAGGGGAGACAGACAAAGTAGAGCAGAAGTGCTTTTCTTTTCACTTTGATGGCATAAGCTCTAAAGACTTAAAGAGCAGGATAACTTGAATAACTAGGTACTAGAATGCTCTGGAGGCTTTTTAACTCACATGTCTAGCACCCTTGGTAAAAATGACTCAAAGGCTAAGCTCAGTTGGGGCTGTTGACCAGAGTGCTTACATGTATCCTCCATGAGGCTTTGGCTTCTTCACAGTGTGGTGGCTGCTTTCCGAGAGGGAGAATTCCCAGATGGAGAGTCTAGAGAGCAAGGGTTGTAAGAGAACTAAGCAGAATTAGTATGGCCTTTTATGACCTAAACTTGGCAGTCATGTAACCTCACTTTCTCTGTTCTCTGTTGGTTACAGATGAGTCACTAAAGCCAGAAAGATCCAAGGGGAGGGGAATTATACTCCACCTCTTAGTGAGGAAGTAGTAAGGATACATCGCAGAAGAATATGTGGAACAGGAGATGTTGCAACCATATTTGAAAAATACCATCACAATTAGCCATGAATTATGACTCTGAATCCTCATATCAACTCTATGAAATGGTTAGAACTTTTATCGTTATTTTAAAATTTAATTTTCCCTAATTTTAATGATGAGAAAATGGAGGAGCATTTCTACCTAGGTGGCTTACTGGCACTAACCCAAATGTAATAGATTTTTTGCTCTATATCTTATCATCCTCACATTCTCTCTCGGTGAGTGATACCCCCATATGCTAAGCTGCTGAATCTGAAATCTTGCATTCATTCTTCCATCTCTCTCCTTCTTTATCACCATCCAATTCCATTGAATAACTATAGTCTGTTCATCCCCCTTTCTCCATCTTCACTGCTATTACTTTTGTTAAGGCTTTTGTCATCTCTTGAGTACATTATTATAACATCCTCAGATGTTGTCCCCTCTGGTCTTTCCAACCTTCCAATCTATCCTCCACACAGGTACCACAGTGACCATTCTACAACTGAAATTGGATTTTGATACTCTCCTCCTTAAATCTCTCTACTTCTACTTGTTGCCATCTGAGTAAATCCCACATTTCTTTGCATGGTATACAATGTTGTTATGCCTGCTTACTCTAGGTCAGGGGTTGACTGAAGCTACCTGGGTGTGAATACCATGCACACGCTGTATTAGAGGTGATGAAGCCTGTTTCTATGCAGAAATCACTGCTGTGTTTACAGAAGGTAGCTCTATGCCATTGGAGTTGATGGTGACCTTGTGGATATGAGAGCTCAGCTTTGCCAGACCTTCTATTTTATTAAGAGAAGCTAGACGACTTTATTTTTATGTGTTTTAAAACATCATCTCAATTTAAAAAAATACTGTGTAGGCAAACAAAAAACGTCTGTGTCTGAGTCAGCCATTAACCTCCTACCCAGGTCTCTCTCTGTTTCCTATTACCACTTTCTGTCATTGAATCTCCAGCTCTGTGCTGCTTGTTTGTTTAGGATTCTGCCTTCTTCTCTTAATGTCAAGTTCTTTGAAGGTTTGGCTCTTATCTTGTTCATGTTTATATCCCAATGTTTGACATAGAATGGGATGCTCAATATATACTTATTGGATGAATGAATAATATTCATAAAAATATTTTGTAAACTAATGCACTTTAAGTAAACTCAATAATTACAATTTCCATATTTCGCATAATAATCGTCTCCCCCAAATAAAAGGCAGGAAAAGGTTAAAATTAAGCTATGGAAATGAATAAAAGTGAAAATTACCAACAATGAGAAAGGAGATGGGTAAGGAAGTGACAAGAATGGATTCCAGCTCTTCTTCCCATTACTCCTGTGCCTTTGCTGGACCTGAGCTAAAATGTCCACCTGGCCTAAAATGTCAAAAGTCCTCTGGTCCTCACCAGGCTGTGATTGACTCTGTCCCTACATGACTCCTCTGCCTCAGCTGTCCAATGAACTGCTTCCCCAAGGGTGGCATCAACAAAGTCCCACAGCCTCAGGTCCCTTGAAACAGGCCTCAGCTCTCCCAGTCCCTGGAGCTCCCTCTCTCTCACGTGAAATCCAGCTCTAGACTCATGGCTGATTTGGGCTTGCTAAAAGCCCTTCATGGGTTTCTGGTTTTCTATAGTAAACCTACCTCAACAAGAAATAAAGATGAAACAATTACGTGATGACCCAGGAAAATATTATACATTAAACAAAACAGCATGTCCTTAGTTAGGAGGAAAAAACCCTGAGTATTCATATAACACAGTTGTAATTCTTCAATTCAGCACATATTGTGAACACTGCATTAATTGATATGGGGGTCCAAGAGTAAATCAAAATTGTTAGTGAAGATAAGAACAAGCAATCATAAAATAATTAAGGAACAATTTTAAGGAATACAGTAGGCACTAGATAAATGAGTGAATGAATCAATGATGTCAGCCTTTTAGCATGAGAGTGATTGCAAGCACACTTTTATATTTAAGTACTGTGGGTGTTCAGAGTTTATTATAAGATTGCAGTATAGTGAGCTTAGTTTGAGAAGGCTTCTTATAGGTGCAGAATTTGAAAAAATATAAGATTCAAAACGCCATGGATGAACTTAGAAGACATTCTGAAGGAATTAATATGGTTAACGATTTCCCTTGGAGAAATTTAATTTAAGTAGGTACTGGGAGACAGTGGTCCATTTCACTTAGATTAGTGGTATTCAACCACATTTTTACAAGTACACCTGTTTGTTTCAACTAGATATTGGTGCTCTATTAGTAATTTGTTAACATTAATAATGAAAGTTTTGGAGTTCTCCAACAATTTATATTAAAAATAATTGAGATTACTCTACACAATTCCCGTAATAATGCCACTCTCGCTTGCATTCTGATGGGCTTTATTTAATGGAGGAAATGAATGACGTTACAGCTAGAACTGAAGGAGGACATGGAAGGGAGAACATGTCAAGTGTGACTGCCATTATCAGAATGTTGAACACATGAGGCTGAAAATCATTGTTTCAGGGCTAGAAATATTTTCAACTGACATGTATCTAGATGCTCTCATATGTTGTCTGCTTTTGTCCATTATGGTATTTCCAGCATTTAATGTAGTCCGACATGTTTGTAGGCATGATTAATAAATATTTGCTTTTATTTTTGATGATATTCAGTTGGCCAACCAAATGTTAAACGAAATAATATTTCGCATATCTGTATATCTTTCAAGATTTGTGTACTCAAGATATTTGAAACACAGCTTTGAATAGGAAATATATTAAAAAATCAAAAATATTTGGTTTTCTAAGCAAATCTTTTCCTTTCCTCTCTTCTCCTTTCCCCTTCCCTTCTCTTCCCTTCCTTTCCTTCTCTTTCTTCTTTCTATAAATAAAGCACTTATTAGATATCAAGTGAATGCAATGGACTGAATGTTTATGTTCTCTCTAATCCATATATTGAAATCCAAGGTGATGGTGATAGGAGGTGGCGCCTTTGGGAGGTGATTAGGTCACGAGAGTAGAGCCCTCAAGGATGGGATTAGTACTTTTATATAAGAGGCCCTAGAGAGATCCCTTGCTCCTTCTGCCACGTGAAGACACAGCGAAAAGATGGCTGTCAAGGAAGCAATCCTCACCAGACACCGAATCTGCTGGCATGATGATCTTGGACTTCCCAGATTCCAGAACTGTGAGAAATAAATGTTTGTTGTTTATAAAGCACCTAGTGCCTGGTATTTTGTTATAGCAGCCTGAACAGACTAAGACAAATGACAATTTAAAAATGACTATTGGTGATCATTAGATAAGGAAAAACTCTAAAACAGTCATAAGAACTATGTATCTATGGAATTTGGAATCAGTTAGGATAACAAGAAATACTAAAAACTCCAGATGGTATCTTTGTATGTGACAGAGTATAACAATTGATGTTTATATGAATGCTACCAGGTAAGGAAAAAGGACAAATTATGTTTGACATATATTCTTTTAAAAGGCAGGAAAATATTGAATATATTTTAAGTGCCCATTAAAATATTAAAATAAAAGCAAGGTGTGGTACTTAAAAGGATGAGCTGTAGTCTTTGGGAAAACTCAGTCTATTGAAACACCTTGTTTCCTGAATATCAGATGGATGAAGCCTAAATGGAGCTATTTAGTAGCTACTAGACTGCTGACACCTTGCTTGTTCTGTTTCTGTTTCAGATGGGATAGAAAAGGATTTGCAGTCTAGGAGAGGAGGCCAAATGAACATACAGGAAATTGCTATAGAATAACTTAAAACTACAAATAATTAAGCCAGCCCTAGTGGTCTAGTGGTTAAGATTCAGCACTCTCACCTGTGCACATGGCCCGGCTTATTTCCCAGTCAGGGAACCACATCACCCATTTGTCAGGTGTCACTCTGTGGTGGCTGCATGTTGCTGTGATTCTGAAAGCTCTGCCGCTGATATTTCAAATACCAGCAGGGTCACCCACGGTGGACAGATTTCAGCAGAGCCTTCAGACTAAGACAGACTAAGAAGGACCTGGCCATCCATTGCCAAAAAATTGGCCATGAAAAAGCCTATGAAGAGGGGCTGGCCCCGTGGCTGAGTGGTTAAGTTCGCGCACTCTGCTGCAGGCGGCCCAGTGTTTCGTTGGTTCGAATCCTGGGCGCGGACATGGCACTGCTCATCAAACCACGCTGAGGCAGCGTCCCACATAGCACAACTAGAAGGACTCACAACGAAGAATATGCAACTATGTACCGGGGGGCTTTGGGGAGAAAAAGGAAAAAAATAAAATCTTAAAAAAAAAAAAAAAAGCCTATGAAGAGCAGCAGAACATTGTCTGATACGGCACCAGAAGGGAGAGGAGGGCACAAAAATGACGGGCAGGCTTCTGCTCTGCTGTACGTGGGGTTACACAGGGTCAGAATCAACTCCATGGCACTAACAACAACATATAATTAAATACCAGGAGAGGAAAAAGGGAGTCATTCCTCTTGTCTGGAGATTCTGAGAGTGCCTTCTGAAGGAGGTGGAATTAGAGGATGAATCCAATTTGGATAAAAAGAGGGAAGAGGTAGAAAACCTTCCCAGAAAGGTAGGGCAGGCCACAGAAAGGCTGGCTGTGGGGTGAACTGTGACCTGCATGGGGGTCTTGAGGAGCCGTGGAAAGCAGGGTCAGATAGATATTACTATACAGTAAAATTAGGAAGGCCTAATGGCCTATTTTCCCAATGTTTTACCTTCTTTACTCAGAGTATCACTTACCTTGAAGAGAGACTGTAGTTATTGCTTGTTCTAGAGGCACTTTTAATCTTTAACAATATGATGTGTTCACATTACTTAAAAAAAGAGAGAAAAGAAAAGCTGCCTTCTTTCAAATCAGCATGGTGACATAACACCCAACTCTAGATTCTCCGTTTTATGTTGATGTCTACTTTGAAATGTGTGATCTTCTTGATTACTAGTATCCTATAATCATGCTACGTTCTTTCCTTTTGATCATACCCCATGTCGTCTTAAGAAAAATCTTTTACCATGAAACTCTTGTGGTTAGAACATCTAACCACTGTAGAGATTCTGGTGCCTTCCACCGGCTTCTCTATAGGCCCTTCTGTGGTAGTAGCCATTGTGATCAAAGCCCGGGAATCTAAGCAAAATTGCCTGCATTTGAACCCCAGCTCTGTCAGTATTAGCTGTATGACCTGTCCATATTACCCAAACGCTCGGATTCTCAGTTTCTCCATTTTCAAGTAGGGATGAGGATGGCAATAGCTTCTACATCAAAGTGTTATTATGAGTATTAAATAAATTGATGCAGATAAAACACTTAGAATAGTGCCTGGTACATAGTAAGTGTCATATAAGGGTTAGCTATTACTATTATCACTAACAGGAGAAAAAATGTACACCTAATATTTAGTATAACTATACTCCCCATATAAACCCATTAAAAATTTTATATTTCAAACTTAAGTTGCATTTTAAATGATTCTTGCAATAACAATTTAGTTTTAAAAGGACCTCAAACACCTTTTAACACAATCTCTCCTCTAATGCCATAGAAAAAGGCCTGGGCGTGGAGTAGAATGTAGTATCTACTCAACCAAGATTTGCTATGTGAATGAATGGAATTGCTAAATGCTAAACAGTTAAGAGATAGACTGGTAGTTATTGTACTAAGTAGAGGTATACTGGGTGCTTTGGGAACACAGAAGAGGTGGATGTAAGCCCAATGTGCGTAGGAGTAAGTCCATACAAGATACTCAGTCAATGATACTCAGCTGAGTCCTGAAGGATGCACAGGAGTTGCCCTGGTGAAGAAGCTGAAAGGGTTTAGATAGTCCTTTTTTGATACTATTGCTAATCAAACAATTCAAAATAGGGCAATTAGTTAATGAGGATCATTTTGTTGATGTTTATACCATAATGCGTACCTGAAATTTCACTCTATAATCTCTTGTTCTAACTGGTATTGAATTGTTCCAAACAGGTAGAGATTCCTGGTAATACAGATTAAAAATATGCATCTTCAAGTTTTTTGAAAAATCTAATTGAAAGAAAAATAATAGCTATCTTTTATTGAGTAGTTAACATGTACTGGCCTTGTAATGAACTCTTTTAAAGAATTAAGCCATCTAAACCTCACAAGAAGAAAGTTCTCTTATTGCCCACGTTAATAAAGTGAGTAAGTAGCACAGCCAGAGTCTGAATTCAAGGCAGCCAAGTACATGCTCTTAATTCCTACACTAAATGAGGTTTGGGATTAATTACCCACTAGAAATACTGTCTTATTTTCCTTTTATATAATTTGAAGAAGTAGTCAGAAAAATAACTTCATTAATGTTATTAATTCGGATTTTCATTCTGAGAACTTTTGTAAACTGTTACACAAAATGTAACCCACAAGTCCCCCTTCAACACTCCAAGGATAAACCCATCACAAGATTTCTTGCTGGTCAGCACTGTTCTCCAGCTGAAAGAGCTTTTGCAACCACGTCGTCGTTTGTTTTTTTCCCCTAGTGGGTATAGAAAACTGCTTGAATAATGCATATCGCCTTCTGTATTCTTTCAGCAGAACATTTGCATATTTAAGTCATTACGATAGATTCCTAGTATGGACTCAGAATTTTATAATAAGGAAGAAAGCTTCATTTGTAAATACCTGGAATAGTAGTCAATGTCTAATTGTATTACATACATCCAAAAACACAAAAAAGATCTGGCATTCATCAAACAATTTCTTTCAAATAAGGAAGTAGAGAACTCAAGTTCTTTCTCTCATTAAAGCAGCTTCATTTTCAGGCTTCCTTCATAAAAGGAGTTGAATGCATGAAGGCCATCTGGCTATGTTATAGCCTCCCCTTAGACATTAATAGGTGTAGAGTTCAGGCCAGTGTCTCCCGCTACCGCCAGGCAATATGACCATCATCCTCTATCATTCTGGAGATCACTCCTTTTACGCTGTTTTTCAAGTCCTTTTCTTTACATATGTGCCCACTATTGACAACAAACCACAATGTTGGATACCATTAGGTTTCCACTAATGTCTTCTAGACATTTCTGTATTTTTCCAAATCAGAGGATATAACTGGCTCCACCAGGAAGTAAAGTAGAGGTCACTGCAGCAGCAGTGACTTTCAAGCTGTTTGCTAAATTTAGCTGTCCAATACTTTCCACTCTAACGAAAACTATGAACTACAATTATAGAATGTTGGAACAGAATAGAGCTTAAAGGTCATCGAGTCCAATCCCCTTGTTTTTCTGACGAAGGTAAGGGGACCTAGATTTAGCCTGTGAATTGCTTCCGCCACAGAGTTTGCTGATGGTAGAGCTGGAACTTGAACTAACATCTGCTCAGGCTTGACCAATGTTGTCCTCACTGTACCACAGATGCTCTGCCTCCCGTGATCCGTTTTACCTAACCAGATCTAGCAGCACAAATGTAGCCGATGTTATTGGTTGTGGCTTACCCTCTGTGCCCATTCATCAGTTTGGTGGCTGAACGTGAAATAGCAAAGGTATCAGACTTATAAGTTGCTACAAGAGAAATGAAATGATTCCATACCCAAACCCTGCCCCCAACTCTAAAAACTTCTTGCTTTATGTTCATCAATAATGAATAGCCCATCCCTGCAATACTCAGAGGGAGCTTACATTGCACTTTTGAGCAGCCGGTTGGTAATGTACAGTGGATAGAGCCTCTCTTTCAAATCCCATGGCAGAGGGTCCTTCAAGGCTAGCATTGCATTTTCAATTAGCTGCTGAGTGAACGCTTGGCATGTGTATTAGTGAAGAGGCACACAATTAGCTTATTGTTCCTTGTTGTATTGTGCTGAGAGGATCCAAGGGATTGGTAGAGGACCAGGCAAGCCAGGCATCACTGTGGATGTTGAAGAAGGGAGTTACTCGGATCTCGACATCTTCACTTGCTTGCTCTGGAATTACAGCTATTTATTACAAAGCACTCTGTGTGGCTGGGTGGAGTGCGCCTGAGGAATCACATCCCAGACACCACCTGGGGTTAGTCTTTCCGAGCCCTTCACGTTTCTGACTAATTCTCATCATTATCATGGAACCCAACAGTCCCAAAAAGATACAATTTGCTGTGCCTTTATTCCAGAGTCAGATTGCACCCGAAGCAGCAGAGCAGGTAAGCGGAATTGGGTGGGGACCAATCCTGCATAGAAGGTAATAGAGACAGATGTTCTTGTTATTAATTGAAAGCTTCTCCACCTTTTGAATTTGCCTAACTTTGTGACTTTGTGATATGTGAATGAGAAATAAGTCGATTTCCATATGCACTTGTATTTGGGTTGCATCGGGGGAACTATTGGCTAAAACGAGCACTCCATATGATATAAAATTAGCATCGGTTAGGGAAAAATGGTTATATTAGCGATTCGGATTTGGATCCAAAAATCTGTTGGCTTTTGCTTATTAAAATAACTGGTTCCACACTTAGAGGAACTTAAAAAAATTCTCAAAATTAGCAACTTTTTATTTCATTTTTTATAAAATAAAAGGTTCATTTAACAATGAAAGCATTAACTCTTGGAATAATTTCAGATTATAGGCTTAATAAAGTTTTCACAGTGTATCCAAAATAGTAATTATAAGTATATGTGATATATGATAGACAGGATTTGTAGTCATATATAATTTAGAAAACGTTTTATTCAGATATTAAATATAGTATTTGAATATTTCCTGGATTCCTTTTCCATGTCTGATATATCTATATATCTGTATTTCTCTGTCTCTGTCTCTCACTCTCATGTGAGATTGGTTTACATCTGTATCACCTTTCATATTCAGATTTACTTAGACTCTTGATGCAATGGAAGCACTTAAAAGATCATTGGTGGTAAAATTACAATAGTGGGGAGGTAAAAGCAAAGAAATTTATGGAGTCATCAACCTAATTCATTACTTTCATAAAACTGAAATTATCCCTGAATCCTTTTCCAAATATTATATTCAAAGTCTTAAAAATGCTTATTAAATCTGAGGCTCAAATTTTCTAGGATGTTTTGATATTCTGAAGTTTATCCACTCAGACTCAGGCCAGATAAATACAACCTTGAACATGTATCTGTGTTGAGTGGGGCATTGTTCTATCCTGGACAAGACATCATTGGTAAATTTTTTCCTCTATCTTACAGACATATACTTGGGGAATTTACCTAGGTATTTAAGAAATCAAGGACACGTTAGAGATTCTAATCATAATATGCTCCTGTAACTCTTAACATAAAAAAAAACTCCACATCGAACCTATTAGTTTTAAGTGAATCATATATTCTCATAAGATCCGTATTCATTCTTTATTTGTTGATTTGTTCTAAATATTATATTAGAAAATAAGAAAAGCTTATAATATTAATGAAATTTTAAAATCATACTTTTAAACTTAACCTGCTAGAGATTTGCGTTTTCTAAGCTTCTTTTACTCTGTTTAGAAATAAGGGTAATGGATCTTGAAAGCATCATCAATGTTATACGGCTCCAAGAGAGCCATTAAAATTAGCAAGTCATTCTTGTCACTTCACTGCATATTTATTTTCATCATTTGATTGTTCGCAACTATTTCTCTTCTCTGGAAATGTAGCTTTTTGGTCAAAGAAGGTAATACTAATATCTGACTGTTCTGCCGTCTGCCTTTTTATTATTCAGAATAAAATTAGTGAGCACCTATCGTGTGCCCTCCAGAAACTGGCTTTTGTGTGTTGGGAAAAGATGAGAAGGGGACAGGTTTGCAAACTGCAGAGCAACCTGGAGCAGCGTCTGACTCTCACTGACCTTAGCTGGGCCTTTTTTGTTCACAGATCAGGAAAAGAAGACCCACACCAGCGTCACTTGTGATTCTCAATGAACATAATCCCCCAGGTAAGGAAGTATGATCTCTTTCTTGCTGATGGAACAGAATAGAATTGTTTGAAGAACATCAAAGAGCATGACATTCCCAAAAAAATTCAATTCAGGCTTTCAGTTAGTAATAATCTAACAAGCTAGTCTATAAAATGGATCATAAACAAAATCAGAAATAAATGTTACAGGAACTGTCTCAGGCAACAGCCTGCTTTCCCTCTAGAATGACACATCGGTGATGATACGCTACGAAATGTTTTGTTAACATTTGCTGTCATGTGTTCAGGGGTTTGTATAGAATCTGGTTCAGTGCTTATTAATGAGGCTCGTGGAAAGTTATTTAATTAGATTTCAAAGCTCAAATTACGCCCCTAGAGTTGCTTATATCTTTACAGAGTATATTTTTTATTTATGAAAGGTTGTCATGGAGTGGGCAATGTGCCCGTACTGGTTACAGCTTTGCTGCTAATGTCATCTCTAAATAATGCAATTGACAAGTAACCAGATCAATTTTCAGCACTGCCCATTTGTGAGCTGTTCTGAAGGGCTGCATCCATTTGTTGAGGTTTTCTTTTCCATTTCCTGTAAAAAGTAAAGCTGCATTATTATTCCTGATACAGGCCTATGATCTGCAATACACAAACATTATTTACTTATTGAATGGGGGTGATTTTAATCTCACACATAAGTGCTCTTTCTAGAAATGCAAGTAAGACAGCAAAGGTCATGGCATTAATTTGTAACCAGGCAGGAGTTGGTATTGGATTTTGGTAGGTATAAACAATAAGGGTGGAGAAAGGGAGTTTGAATGCTGGAAACATAATAAGTCTAAGTCTAAGTTGTAGTGAATGATCTGTTTTAAAAATACCAGGGTAAAATAGTCTTTGAATTTTTCAGATTCGTTTCTAGTTAGAGAAATATACATGAGATAAGAAAGCAAAATTCTAATAGAATATTCATCATTGAACCCAAATACAGAAAGGTGTTCAGCTGGTGGGAAAGAAGCAAATTTATTCCTGCTGAAAACGAAGAATTATAATTAGATCCTATATCTTTGAAGTGCTATACAATTTTAAAATCATTTTCAAATATACTATCTCACAATAAATGTTAACAATTATATTTGGTTGAATAAGAGGTGCAAACAGTATGCACTTATAGTTTACAAATAAGTACAAGCAAATAAACTTAATAATAAAATCTTCTCAGATTGGAGGTAATTTCACAGCAATTTCCCGTCACTGTCTTTGCTCATAGAGGCAGACTTTTCCACAGTGTCCCAGAGCTTCCCTCCCTACGCCAATCTTGAAAAGTGTTGCCCAACTTGATTTCTACGTGTCCTTTTGCATACTAAAGAGAAGCCTTCAGTGTTCTGCAGGCGTTGTGACTGAACGTAGTGAAGTCATGTAACTACCATTGTGGCTCTCATTTGAGCCCTATTTCTTGAATGCCAAATATGTACCATTTACAGATGAGGAAAGTGGGCAGCAGAGAAATCAAGTGATTTTTGCTTAAATTCTTCCATAGAAGTGACAGATTACACTCAGATAATTACACTCAGACAATGACAGACAAACAGATAATTCTAATTCTAAAGCCCATGCATTTCCTACAGCATGATGCTACGCCTGCAAATTTCAGTTTGCATTACATAGTGAAGGAATGTGACTAGCCATTCAGGCTCTATCAACAAGCAAACCCAAACTTTAAATAAATCCTTTCTCTGGACCACTTAGCTTAGTGTATTAGGAATTATATTTAAATATACCTGTGAACCAAATTTAGATTTTCTCTAGAAATCTTTTTCTTACCAAATCTCCTAATCATTAGGTGGCATTGTCCTATTTCTCCTATTGACTCCATCCTTCTCCCTGTTTATAAGCACCACTGGAGAGAACTTAGATGCAAATAACATCTCATAAAGAAGTATATCTTTTTAGTAATATCATATCCTCAATCTTCATCCTCCTTTTAGAAATTCAAATAGTTTACAAGGGCCTGATCAGCCTTTAGCTGTGTATAGCAATGTGTATGGCAACCAGAACTTTTGGGGCTAGTGATGAATTCTTGCAGCAAAAAAATCAAATGCCTATATTGCTTTCCCAGAAAAAATGATCTAGAACCATGATTACTGGGGAAATAATCTAAGGACCCAACAAACAAACAGCAACAAAAGAACATCTCACCAAACCAAACCAGACCTAGAGACTAGTTTTTCTTAGTCATGCGGTCTTGGGTAAGGGGCAACATCTCCAAGCTTTATCTCCTCATCTACAAAATAGAGATTACAATGTCCACCCTTTCTAGTTCACAGGGTGGTTGTAACAATTGAAAGAGTTAATGTGAATGCTCCTTAAAAACTGCAAAGTGCAACAAATGTTAGGTGTCATTAGCTGACATATTCTGGAATACAACCTTCGCAGGTGATCTTTAAGAGTTAAGATAACAGGAAGAACAGAATCTTCATAATCTCATCTTCACTAAATATTTCTGCCCAACTCAACAATTCTTTGTGTTCCAAATATAATCTGAACACTTTCTATCAAACAAAACCAATGACGACAACAACAACAAAAACTTCGTTGTGTTAGATGATCTTCTTTATGCAATTGCTTCTCTTAGCCCTCAAAAGCAATGTGTTCTTTGACAAATAAAAATTGAACGCAACTTTAAACCGTGGTAAACTAAACAAATCTCTTCAGTTTATTGAAATTGTGCAGGAAACAACTCAGTGTTCTTGGAATTACCTGTCATTAATGCTGTTTAAAATTCAAATCCCTGAAAATCTTTCTTTATTGTCAATTAATGAAGCAAAGAAAATTAAATTTTCCATTATAGAGACATAATTAACAAACCCTTCCAATTCACATGATGAGATCAGTCTATTGTAATCATTGTTAAATGAATTAGACATGGCTCCTTTTTATTTTTTTTAAGCTTTTCAGGAGTTTTCAGAAATAGTCATTTATAAAAGAGTATTTGGAAGAATGATTTGATTTTAGATTTAGAAATACATATGCATTCTGTTTATATCTGATAGAGAGGAAACAGGATAGAAAGATATTTCATCATGTAAAACCAGATTGTTTGCTACTTCATCGATGCTGGGCTAAACACATGGGTGAGGTAGGCACCTGATTGATAGGATTCCAGGGACAACAGAATGTCCCATCAGCCCCTCCCCAGCCGATGGCCTGGAATTCTCAGCAGTAAAGGCATTACAGCAACAGACACATAACCTGGTAAGGATATGTCACCCTCTGGCACAGATTAATCAGCTTAACTCAAAATAATGGGAAACAGGACTAAAATTTTTGAATTGAAGGCATCATGTCTGAAAAGAATTTCATAGCAAAGGATGTGTTTTTATGGTAGAGAGAGCAAACACTATGTGTTTGCTTCTACGAATGACTAAACAGCCAGATAGCTAAGATACTGGAAGCTGGAGCAGAGAAGCATCGAAGACAAATTTCATCTTCTTCAAATGTTTTCTGGGGCTGCCAAAGTGAGTGACCTTGTAGCAAACTGCTTATCTGTCTGTATTTTCGGTTCATCTGATTAACGGCCTATTTATTGGAAGCCTTCCGAGGCTTGCAGTAGAGTCTCATTGTCTATTCTTGTACTGTGTGCTGGTTACTTTTACTCTTGTATAACCTGTAGTTAACCGGTTTGGTTCCTATATTTTTATTTAGAGGGATGACTACACAGAAATTCTGTTTAGAAATAAATGGCAATGCCACTTTCTGAAGTTTATTTCATCACATTTCCAGATTTACTTAAACATTACTTGTCTTTAAGTAGACTTGCGAGAAGACCGTATATATGGCCACCAGTGTTAGAGATCTAGCATTGGAAAAGAACTTCAGGAAATACCTAATCTAACCATACATCTTCATGAAAGATATATAAATCAACCTGAGTCCCTGAGACTTGCTCTGTTTTATATACCTCAGAAAAGAATCCTTAATTACCCCTAGTTTTCAATTCCAGATCGAACTATTTTCGATGCTAGAAAATATAGTTTCTTAAACCAAATTTGAGTAATGTCCCATTTTATTCTAAAATAACTCTTCGTTTTCTCTCTTCAATAAAAGTTCATTTACTCAGCTTTTTAAATCTATAAAAGATTTCTTTATTATTTCCTTTTCTGGATTGAATATACCCAGTCCCCTGTAAGGACCTTAATGAACTATCCAAATTCTCCTTGTCTCTTGGCCCTTGGGGCCCAGAACTAGGCACAGTGTTCTGGTAAATAACCAGCCTAGACCAGGCCTTCTAAACATTAAAGTTTGTGGCATCCATTCTTCTCCACTTACTGTTAAGCAGAGACAATATGGTTACAATTAAATTTAGTGGATCTGATGCCTATTAAACATGAGTGAACTGTAAGAGGCCTGGAACTTAGTGAAGATTTAGGTAAGTACTGAGGAGTTTTGGCATCATTTAAAAGTTTGCTGTACATCTGAAAAGTGGAACCAGAAATATAATGTAAAGTGGTTTGGGAGATGTTTACTGAACTTCCTATCACAGCTGAATTGGGGGAAGATTGATTTCTCTTTGACACTTTTAGCTCCAAATATTCTTAAAAATGAGGAATAAAAACAAAAGCATTTTCTCACATGGATCAAGATCCTAAAAATTAGTTAATATGAGACAAATGAATTAAACATCGCACCATCTCCTTTCAGCCTTGATAGTAAGTCTAGTCAGTAGAGAGAGCTGGGAATCCAATTGATTACGCTATTCAGCTCCCAAACTGAAAATAAAACCACAGACCATTCTGGACGTAGCATATGATGTTCTAAAGGAGGCTTGCATTTTAGGACTCTGATACCAAGTTAACTAATGAGATTTTGAAGCCTCTGGATTTATAATCCTGAGACATTGGATGATAGCTAGAAAATATTACTGGACTCAGACTGAATTGTTCCAAACAGAGGAGCCCCAGGAATTTCTAACGATGGGAGGTTTTTCAGGGTCAACAAAACTAACGCGAAGATTTATTCCAGCATTAGGGCATGCATATTCACATGATCTCTTTCATGGAGACCCTCTATTTTACAAAATGAATGATTTGTGGTCAAAAGGCAATGGGCACCTTGAGTACAAGCTCCAGGAATCACACTGAGGATTTTCCTAGGACTCTTAAGGATGGGTATGACATCATCAGCTTCAGACACTGTCACCCCCAGGAACTTCTAATCAAAAGTATTCAAGTAAAAGCTGTACTGGACCCATAGTCCATACAGTTTTGTTTTATTCTAAGTTTTCTCATCTTCTTTGGGAATGTGGTTGTTATTCATTTTGATCTATGATCCTTATTAATTGCTCAGCATTTATTTTGCCTTCTCAGTATTAATGACAGTACAAAACAAAGAAAGGTCCAATGTTTGAAGACTATTTAACAGTTAACTGGCATTAATTTCTAAGGAATTGTCAGAAAAGCCTATTTTTTTCCTCCTCAGCATTTATTTCTATGAGTTATTGAATGCCAAACCATGTTGAATGATTTAAAGACAAGTGACTCATGTGGCTTTCAGAGATTCATGTCCTGTACAATTGATTGACTTATTTTCCCGTAACTATTCAGTCTCTGCAGCCAAAGAGCCCAATCAATTGGAGTAATTGTGAGCCAAAGATGAGGTTCTAGTTCTTAGTAATGCCAAGGTTTGCATACTGTAAGTTTTCAAAGGAACTAGTGTAATCTTCAAATTAAATGAAAGCAAAAAGAAAGGGTAAATCGTGAAACTATGAAGCAGTTCTACTTCATTTCAGCAAGCTAACTACTTTTGCTCATTTTGAATAATAGCATATATTGCTCACCTTTCATGTTGATTTTAATTAGAAATAGCTTAGTGAAATATGACAGAATGGTGGTAGGGTCAATTCACTTCATTTTTCTCAAGCTCTGTGCCATACTTGTGGGGATATAGCAGATGAAAATAACTCTAAGGTACTTTTGCATGACATAGCAAGGCAGCGTTTGTAGTAGGTAAAGTACTGGCCTTGGAAGCCCAGTTTTGCCAGTTACTGGTGGTGAGACACTGACTGTGTACTTAACCTCTAAGGGCTTGACTTCTGCCTTTCTTAAATAAGATATTGAGGTGTGAGAAAATGCATAGCACGGTGCCTGGAACCAAGTAGATACTGAAGATATGCGATCCCCTTTTGTCATTATGCTCATGCTGAGAAAAGCTGAGTTCTCCTAAAGCCAGAATTTATTACAAGAAGATGGCCCAGTTCTTTTCCAAACCTGACTACATTAGACAGAGTCAGTGTCTCCAAAGAAGGGGATTCTTGATAAGAGAAAAGATGTACCATACCTTTTAATTCATCAAGATAAGAATACGCAATTACAGAATTGTTATGTATCTTAAACTGTGGTATTTGTTCAACTGAGCATGTCTTGTTTACAAATATAATTTTCATGAAATATGAGTTCTTTAGAATTTTCTTTAGAATAAGCATGCTACTGATGTCTATAAAGTTATGAAAAAACTATCGCAAGCAATAGAAATCTTTGTGGCACATTTATATTTGACCAAAAATGAAATTTATATTCTAATAGTACGAGGAGAGAAGGATGGTTGAATAGTGAGTATAAAAATCCTTTAGAGATGTACATCAAACACTCATTTGATTGCTCACATTTGATTCAACTCCATTTATTCTCACTTCCTTCCATACGCCATCCCTGTGCCTTATTCTGCATAGGCTTTCTTTCTTTGGTTCTTTCTTTTGCTTCCTTTGCCAGCTCTGAGACTTAGTCTAGACTGACTCATTTGTATAAATCAGCCTCCATCTTTTCCACTAATTTCTCCTATTTGAATTGCAGCATGAGATTCACTTAAATCTCAAAAATTTTCCCTGACTAATCTGATCCATTGTCTGGCTTTGTTATTCCAGTACTCTCCTCCCAATGCCAACTCTTGAAGCTCTTCCTGACTTTCAATTCAATTTAATAAATATTTATCTAGTCTTTATTCTAAATCCTCCAGGAAGATGTGGTCTAGGTAACAGAGAATAATACACCTGGGTGAACCAGGATACAATTGTAATAACAGAAATCCCAGGGGTTGGCCTGGTGGCGCAGTGGTTAAGTTCGCACATTCCTCTCCTTGGCGGCCCGGGGTTCACCAGTTCAGATCCCGGGTGCGGACATGGCACCGCTTGGCAAAAGCCATACTGTGGAAGGTGTCCCATGTATAAAGTAGAGGAAGATGGGCATGGATGTTAGCTCAGGGCCCGTCATCCTCAGCAAAAAGAGGAGGATTGGCAGCAGATGTTAGCTCAGGGCTAATCTTCCTCAAAAAAAAAAAAGAAATCCCAACTGCTCAGACCATAGTAAGATTAATTCTGGCCAGGACATAGAGACACTTATTTTTCATACTCACTATTCTGTAAAGTGTTTGTATAACTTATTTTCATCTTTCAGCTTTAAGCTTTTAAGGACTGGAATCAGAGCTAAAATTTTACTATTTATTCCAAACTGTTACAGTAGATATATCTAGTAGAGTATATATTAGAATATCTAGTACAATAGATATTAGATGCCCATGGGCTATTAAATTTAAATGGATAAAAGATAGATCCTGAAATCCAGTGGTCATCCATCAAGCTTTCTGGGCACCTACTCTGATTAAGGCACAGTGTTAGCTGCTCTGGGGGATAAAATAGGTAAGTCATCATCCTTGCTTTTATGGAGAAACCTACCTGAGACATATTTATAAGTTGACACACGTATATTGATAGCAAAAGCAATAGGATGTGACACAAATATAAAATATATTTTAATTCAGTACAGAAATGTCTACTGTAGGATATTTTTTTGGGATTAGATCATAATGTTGTAAAGTTGTAATGTTATAAAGACTAGATAGTTGATAAATGACAAATATAATTTTGGGGAGGCAGCCACATAGTACTTAGGAGCAGAGGGGTTGGAATCACTTAGGTCTGGATATGGATCTCAGATGGCTGCTCACTGCCTGTCACCCCAGGAAAGTGGCTCATCCTCCTAAGGCTCGTTACGTGAGGAAGGTGGCTTCAGATGGCTCCAAAACGTATGGGTTTTTTTTTCCAACACTATCATATGTCACTAACTATAAGACATATTCATTACAAAGAGGGCTATCCTGAGTCCATTGAATAAATAGATGCGCATTTTTGTGTCTGCATAATAATACAGATGAACCAAATCATTATTAGCTGTTCTGGGGAGTTTGAGGGCATGTTCAGTTTCAAATTTAAGACTGAAAAAGTTACTAACAGTTCTAATTGTTTCTAGTTCATAGTCATATATAAGAAAAACAGTAAATTAGTGGTACTTAGTGACCTCTAACAAAAAGTCTAGCCAAGTTATGTAATTAATGTAGAAGAGTAATTTCCATATTTCTTAATAGTAGAACTGCTGAGGAGCACGGCTTCAAGCTTTGGGATTTTCTCCTGACATTTTCTAGTCATGACTTTGACCAAGTAGTGATCTGACACTGTTCCAGCAATTCCAGACAAAATTTGGTAGCAGAATTCACCAAGGTCTTAAACTGAAATGCCCCTAGGGCCTAGGCAGGTGACATGGTCGAGTGCCTGGGCTCTGTGTAGGACATTGTGATGGGGACCGTGCTCTACTTGGAGGATGCAAGCTCCATTCATAGCTTTCAAATTAAACAGACAGACAAAACCACAGCAAAAGAAAAAACACCGTGAGGGGTGGGGGCACCTAAGTGGTACGATTTTAAAGATGCTGGAAAATCTCTCCCTAAGTCAGTTTACATACTACCTGAAATTCTACTTTCTGAGGTTATTACTATTAGTGTACTCTATCTTCTAGAACACAAGCCCTCTGACCAGATGTGACACTGTCCCTGACACTGCAGAGAAGTAGTCTAGCTGGAGCTCAGACGGGACCTGGAACGTCTGAGGTGGAGAGAGAGGAATGTCCTGGAGCAAAGGCCCCACTGCAAAGATTAGGGATCTCAGAATTCATCTCCTCCCTCCCAGTCTGGGTGCTGTCACTGCCTTCTCCAAACTCCGTCCCCTTCAGATCTTCCCTAATATTTCAGGGCCCCCCAGCACATGTTGGGAAATGTTACATCTAAATCTGTAAGTCTTCTCTGTGCCGTGGTTGGAAGATTATCTTTCAATTTAACTCAATGACTTTCTATCACTTAGAGTAATTTTTTTTTTTGAGAAAGATTAGCCCTGAGCTAACATCTGCTGCCAATCCTCTTTTTGCTGAGGAAGACCGGCCCTGAGCTAACATCAGTGCCCATCTTCCTCCACTTTGTATGTGGGACGCCTACCACAGAATGGCTTGCCAAGCAGTACCATGTGCCCACCTGGGATCCGAACTGCGGAACACCGGGCCTCCGAAGCGGAACGTGCGCACTTAACCACTGCGCCACTGGGCCGGCTCCTAGAGTAATTTGATATAGTGACAGTTATAGTGCTTAACAAAGCTATTTGTGAAATATATTGCTGCGAAAATCTGCATCATCAAAGGAAATATATTGACAGTTTCCTTAGAATATAATTACAGTTCCACCTTGGCAATAACGCTGAGGAAAAAGTACTGTGTGAACTAAGAAAAGCTAGGAAATTTCTTTTTATTTTTTCATTCTCTGGTAGCAATTTTCCATCATTACGGGAAACAATTTTCAGAATCACACTCTTTAAATATAAATACATATTGACTTGCTTGTAAAGATAGAACTGAATGCACAAAATGGAAGAATGAGAACAACAGTTATTTTGGAATCCAATTTTTAGAATAATTTGCCTCAATGATGCAATATCATTTTAAGCTTTTTTTCCTGCGAGGTGAAGAACAGACTATTAGAAAATGTGTACACACATATCTACATGCACAAACACATGTACACATGCCCAACTATGAGAAAAATATCACAAGCTATTTATCCATGTCATAAAATCCATTTCCACTAAGTGACTTGACTTGCAAAAAGGGAAAGACCTACCAAAGTATCTAGAAAAGCTTTGTGAATTCAGGTTGCAAACAGAATAAAACTAATAATAATTACTTAAATATCTAACCCTTTGCATTTAAAACTAATAGATCAAAAACTAATCACATTATTTGAAAAACCACAAATAAAAAACATTGAAGTTACTGGCATAGATTTAAATGATGAGATTTATTAAATTATTTTTTAAAAATCAGAAAAATATTCTGGAAAATAAGTTACATTTATGGAATATGAATTGCTTCAAGACCATCTTCTCATTTGGGTAGGTTTCCTATGTCTATTTTCATAATTCCTGAATACAAGGAGAAGTCTTATAATCAGATATAGATAGTGAGCTCCTCCTGCTACCACCTGAAAGTCAATATCTACGTGAAATGTATCATCCAATGTGAAATCAACATTTCAACTCTTGACCTCAGCATTTCTGTTAATAGTATCCCCGTTCTTCTAATTGCTGAACCACACAACCTTGGAATCATCTCTGACTCCTCTCTTTCTCCCTTGCCCCCTAAATCTACCAATGGCTTTTCTGCTGATTTTATTGTATAGGTTGAATCTCTCTCTATATATTTTTATTGTCTCTGCTCATCCTAGGGCACTTATTGCTTTATTCTGAAATCACACAGTAACTTCTAAACTGCTCCTCCATGACTTTAACAGTGAGAGGTGGTTTTATGTAGCAGTAAGAACCTAACCTTAGAATCAGGGAACATGGCATGACTTAGAATCAAATCACGGAGTGACTGAGAATCTGAGTCTTAGTTTCTAATTCCATGCGGCACAGATGATGGTAACTCCAACACTGGTTGTGCTGCTGGAATTAACAAGGTGATGTATGCCAGCAAGACTATTGATGGCGCATTTGTTCTTTCCCTGCTCCGGCTGTGTGAGATACTTTTGGCAGACTTAATTATATATGGGTGATTGGCTAGGGTAGCTTTACTTTTCATAATTGATTTGTTATGAGCTCTAAGTTGTATCCTGTAATTTACTTGTCCTAGCTTTTAATTAGCAATGATAAGGCACATGAGATCTTCTCATAAAGAGCTTATATATTTCATCATAATCTGCACATCACTCATATTTCTTGCTTGAAATAAGTCAGTCACTTCCTCCATAGTCTATGGAATCTTTGTTACACAAATTGTTGATAATTGTACCAAAGTTGAGATTTAGTTGAAGGAAATAAATGAACACAGGAAAGGAAAGTAATTGTGTTAGGTTTTGGTTAACGTTACTGATCTATAATTTCTCTTCAATTTTTTTTTCTTTTTTGATGAAGAAGATTGGTCCTGAGCCAACATCTGTTGCAAATCTTCCTCTTTTTGCTTGAGGAAGATTGTCCCTGAGGTAATGTCTGTGCCAATCTTCCTCTATTTTATGCGGGATGCTGCCACAGCATGGCTTGATGAGCAGTGCAAGGTTCACGCCTGGGATCTGAACCCACGAATCCCGGGCTGCTGAAGTGGAGCATGAGAACTTAACCACTATGCCAGTGGGCCTTTTCTATTTTATTCTTTATTTTTGGCTGAGGGCTCTAAAGCTGAATACAGGAAACTTTCTCATTTGCCCTAGTTACCTGCTTATTGAAAACAACTTTTCCATATGTGCAGGGATTTCAGATCGAGCAGGACAGATTCAGACTGCATCTGCCTTCCAAAGCTAATGTAAGGATTATCCCCTCTCCCTTCATGGATCCTAAACTCTGCCCACTTGCCCCCCAGTGATTAAAGGGTTTTCAAGAAATAATGCCAGAGACCCACTTACCATCACATTTCAGTGAAGTAAAATGTCATGAATGATTGAGCTAAAACGGCTCATCTCAGATTCTACCACAGGTCATTTTACTTGATGAATAGCCCAGAATTCCTTCTTTACACAGCCAGTGAGGGGCACCGTTTTGCCTAAGCTCTTGGAGACAGCTGAAGATATTTTCATACCCTTGTTCCATGGTTCATAGCCTCACTGGAATCAAGGCAAACACCAGCTGTATGGTTTATATGGACAGTTACAGTATAAGGAACATATTCAAAATATATTTTGAAGTACATTTAGGACATAAAGGACAAAAAGTATCTTTAAGCTATAAATAAAATACTTTAAAAAACCATATAAGCTCAAAGGCAAATTTAAAGAGGTTAATAGTAATGTATCTTACTTTTGGTAATTTTATAGTTTGCAAACTTATTTCACCTGTAATATACATCCTCAACAACTCTGTGAGATGAATACTATAACCTCCATTTTACAGAGGGAGGGCGATAGGTGAGCTGCTCAAGGTCAGAGAGGGTAAGAAGTTAGCAGATCTGAAATTTAAACACAGGTCGCCTATTCAAGGTCAATGTGCTTCCCACTACTTAGTAACATTTTTTTCCCACAAATAAGCAATATCATACTCTTGCTATTTTATTTGTCCTCCTCACGGAAGTAATTATAAGCAAGTTCCTTGTTTGATCAAGTGAGATTCTATTTGATATGAGACCAGAATATACTTCTTTCTATTCTGAAGTAAGTAAGTTTGTTTTAGAGTGGTAATTCTACCCTTTTTTCTTTTTCTTTTCTTTCATAATTTATTAGGTAAGAGGACTTTAAAGTTGTTAACACTAGAATTTTTTTTTTTTTGAGGAAGATTAGCACTGAGCTAACTACTGCCAATCCTCCTCTTTTTGCTGAGGAAGACTGGCACTGAGCTAACATCCATGCCCATCTTCCTCTACTTTATACGTGGGACACCTACCACAGCATGGCTTTTGCCAAGCGGTGCCATGTCTGCACCAGGATCCAAACTGGTGAACCCTGGGCCGCAGAGAAGCGAAAGATGTGAGCTTAACTGTTGCGCCACCTGGCCGGCCCCCAAATTTTTTTTATTATATAAGCAGAAATGCAGAAAATCAGATAACCAAACAAAAATATATCTCACCCATTATTCTATTCTTAGAGTTAGACCCTGTTATTTATTCATGTCTCCCTTTGTCTACCTATGTATCTACACATTAAAAAACACATTGTCTTGACCTAAAACATTAGTTGAAAGCCTAAAAGTTTAGCTTTTACATTTCGACTTTAGTGGACCCAGAACATGACCGATTTGTATACATACTGGGATGTCATCTCCCTTTCCCATCTACTGTGGTTCTTCCAACCCTTCTAGACTCAGATTAAATACCCCCTTCCTCCAGGAGACCTTCATCAACGCTCCACCTGGAGAGGCTTTACTGTATTCGAAGTAACTCATTTGCTCCAACTGATTGTCGCTGACTGTCACCCTGTAAAGCCCTGAAGGAATGGATTACAGAAGTAATAAATTTTGATGTGAGTTAGAAGGAGAAAGATTGTGTCACAAGTCCCTTCCATGTGTCTCAGGCTTCGGTAAAGTCCTCTCTGGGTAGCAGGGCTGCAGACTAGGGCTCTGAGGATCTGGGAGAGTGACTAGGGGCAGCCCTTCCTCTAGAAGGAAAGTGGAGGCTTAGTAACACTAACCTGATTATTTCGCAAGGTTTATCCTTGTCCTCGTATTTCACAAGTAACTATGACTGACAACCCATTGGATCATTGGAGCTCTTACATTAAATATTTATGAGAGTAATTTAAAGTGGCCTTTGCAGCACAACACACAGGATAAACAAAGTTCTTGGAATCATCTCAGCAAAGATAAATTTTAGTAGTAGAGGACTGAGCTGGTTGTTTCATTGTTTTAGTATAGACATACTCTGAAGCAAGCACCACAGGCAACGAGTGACTGTGGATACATGGGCAATTTTGTATAATAATGATTTGGGGACTTATTAAGTTTTGCAGTACAATTTAACGCCTGAGTATATTTTGTCTAATGACCAATTTTATTCTTTTGTTGTCTTTAAATTACTTGAATCTGATTTTAAAATGTCGGTGAAATGGTGATGGTGGAAAGCTGAATACATGATCAACTTGGTTGCTTTCTTATAAGAATATAGGAGTTCAAGAGTTAAACTCAGTGCCATCAAATAGCAGCAGGCTCTATCCCAGTGAGTGGCTATTTACTTTCCTTCTGTTTGCCTAGCGTATGGGCCCAGATAAATAGGGGCCAGGTTTTCTTTTCATTTCCTTTAAATTGTGAAATAAACATTTTACCTGATAATTCTCCTTAAATTACTTCCTTTCCTTAGGGATAAGCTATCAGGGAATAGCTGGTAACCCATAGTCCATACTGAAAATCAAACATTTCATTGCTTATCAAAAGCATTTAAAATTACGCAACTTCATCCAAAAAGCCATTTGATGGACTTGCATGTAAGATTCCTACGTAAACTGAACTTAATGAGTGCAAGAAAAATAATTTTAGAGTGGACCTTGTACCTTATCCTGCCTTTCCCTCACTTTTCTTACAAGAAAATCATAGAAACAACTTACTTTGGCCCCAGTGAATTATTAGCAAGCATAGGTATATATAGCGCCACATTACAACATTCCAGCTGCTTTATTACTTTCTGACTGAGTCAGATAAGATTGTGTTCTATGTATACCTATTATCTAGGTACTTATTAACGTGTCTATCATTATGGGCATAGTGCTGGTATATTACATAAAAATGAGCTCATTGCAGGCATCAGTGCACTTTCCTTATTTCTAACTTGGTTTGACATTCTTCTTGGCAATTTTTCCAGACATACCACGACCCACTTTCTGTTGAGATTCTTTTTTCCCTTTTAATATTAAAACTTTCTGTGCAGTGGCTAGAATTTGGAATTGACTTCATTGTTTTTAAAGCTATCGGCCTACATTTCACTTCAGTGAAAAGTCTGAGAGCCTAATTTAGCATCAAACTTCTTATGAGAAAATAGCTTTCTTAGACATGAAATAAACTTGAAACTTTGACATAAAATAAATTGAGAAGAAATAGACTGTGACTTCCTACTTCAAATCTTATGCTCTAAGAAATATATGCAAACTGAAACAAAACAAAACAAAAAAAACAGTTAAAATATCATTTGTATATGTCATCAGATTTATTTTGTTATTAATAATGTAATTATTATGTAATAATGAGTAAGATTCCTTGTTCTTAAAGTAGAATGCTTAGATTTTGATTTTTATTAATAATTTTGGTTGAATGTTTTAATGAAGAAAAAAAGAAAGTGACTAAGACAAAAAGCATCAAAACAATATTTCAAAGAACTGAAAAATAAAATATTTTAACTTTTAATGTTGTTTATTAATATGACTCATGATCTAGACTGATTTACATGCTTTAAATACTCCAAATCTGAATTACGAACACAGTAATATTCATACTAATTGCTACCAAACATTTGGTAGCAGAAAGCATATATGAAAAAAATGTATAAGATCACCCCAAATATCTGTACATTGTCAGTCTCACCTTCTTCATCTTTAATTTGCAGAACTATTCCATACAGAGCCATGGTAAAACACAAAACAACAAAAACAAAAAACAAAACCCAAAAAACTGCCATCAACCATCCTATTGGGACAGGATTGATCTGTATTTTCTTCCATAGCCAAGCAAATAGCAGGGAGTTTCCTTTGGTGAGAGGCAGTGGTTAACAGCATCGTGACAACTATCAGCATGTTGGAATTATAAAGGAGTTAGTTACTGAACAGTTATTGGACATCTACAGGTAGTATGCTAAGAGTGTGGATTCACAATGAAAGGCGATGGCGTTTGTGGTACAGAAATGTAGAATACTTTAGAAGCACACAGTAGGAGCGCATAACCCAGTCAGTATAGGCTTAATGGAGGAAGGAAGTTTGCGCTGAAACCTGAAGGAAAAGGCAGGGAAGACTATCCAGGACCAAAGGGAAAACAGGGACAAAGACTCAGAAGTAGGGCAAGGTGTTGCAGATTCAAGGCACTGAAAGGATGCAGCACAGAGGACATCAGGCGGTGGCAGAGACTAGGCAAGCACCATGTTGGGGGGCATTGTAAACATTTTTAAGGAGTTATGATTAGGAACCACCAAATGGTTTCAATAGAAGGGCTACAAGCTCAAATTTTATTTCAAATAAAGAATAGTGAGGAGGGAGAAAGTCTGAGCGCACGGAGAGTCAGTGGACTTGATTAACTGGATGGCAGACGGGGAGATGGTAACAAAAAAGAAGTTTGAGTTAAGGCTGTAGATGCTGGGCCTGAGAAGGCAGGAGAGAGTGGGGAACCGTGACGAGTTGAGAATGGAACACATCACTTTAGAGATAGTGGATAAAATAGTTCTCATTCTAATTTCATATGAAATATTCATAACATTCCTGGAAGTAATGCCTCAATAATGGAGCCACTGGTATTAGAAACCAATTTACTAGAGCCTTTTAAGAGTAAGCACAATGTGCTTATAAAAAGGAAATGTTTACCTAGTAATTATTACCTTAATACTGTTGGCAATACATCTACTAGAGGCTCAGTATAACTACCTGAAAAACAATTATTGCTCTTAATTGTTAAAGAACTCCAATTAGACACATACATCATTAGCCAAGCAATTAAGATTAGCTACTCGCATCTATTTATCTGCTGAGTCACTAACATGCTGCCAAACAATCTGGGGCATGGGTGTTATCCTACCTCTGACAGCTGTGCCATATGCCTGGGCTCCTCAGAATAGCTAATTCAAAACTGTATGACCTCAGTTCAATACATCCATTTAAATTCAAAGTCCAACTGGAGGAAGTTTTTTTATTCTTCTTTGATGACTTATATCCTTCTCATCTTCAGGGGTTAGTAAAGTGAGCAAGTGTGGCTGACCAAGTTATCCAAGTATGGATCTTGGGAGTTTTGAAGATTTGTAACATCAGAAGAAGCAACTTGTTTCAATTTGTAACTGAGGGCATTTGACATATCCCATACAAACACACATATTTTCTGTCATTTATGTTATTTATACCATTACTTTCAGGTCTCAGGAAAATGCTTGATTATGCTATCTAGCTTGTCATTCTCTTGTTCTCAGTCGCTTCCACCACAATTTTAGAAAAATTATACTCCTAAAACTATGGTACAATCATACAATTTACCATATGGTACATCAAAAGATGTAAACTTTGGAACCAGAATCCCAACTCTGAATCCTAACTCTGCCACTTACTAGTTCTGTGACTTCAAGCTAGTCATCCATCCTCTTTGAGCTTCAGTTTGCTCACGTCTAAAACAATTAATAATATCTACCTCATGGAGTTTTTTGAAGATGAAAATAGTGAATGAAAATGCTTAGCATCATAACATCATGGTACTGGAGCCAACAGCAGTGAGAGTAAAACATTAATATTTTGGAAATTGTTGAAGTGAAAGGTGTGCTCTTTCCTTTCCTCAAGTGGAAATCCTGCCAATCTAGTCATGGAACTTGTTGATTATGTTTGATGGTGGTTTTATGAATTGGAGGATGAAGTGTCCCCAAAGACCACTGGTTGAAATAAAGGAACTGGCAACTTAAAAATCATTGAAAGTGAATTTGGACTAATATCTCTTATTATTACCTAGGATTTTACTATACAAAATAAAAACAATGATATTTGGAAGTAAGGCTTTAGTTATGAAAGATCAAAGACATTTACTTTGATCTTCACTGGAATCTTCTGAAGACTCAAAAATATTGTCTTCTAATTAATTTCTTAGTCAGAAAATGTGGATTAAATAAGAGAGACTAAAAGTGGATTTCAGGTTAATCGGATCTGCACAAATAGCCTAGAGCATTGTTGGAACAAAAAGACTTCCAAAAAAGTGATACTTTAGGCACTTTGTCTATATCTGCTGGTGACACCCATTGGTTCTCAGGACTGAAGGATAAAAGTTATTGTTGAACGTGGTTACAATTTTGAACAAAATTGCATGAACCAATTTAACAATTGTCTTTGAAATTTCCTGGCATCTTTCTGTCTAATCTTTTCTTTTGTTAATAGTAGCCTTGAGTTTTAAGCAGTTTCCTGTTGTAAGGCAGATGTGTTGAAACGTGCACATGCAGCCATGTGCCATTATGAATGAAACACAATGAAGCTGAAACCCAACCCTACATGTGAGCCATTATTGAAATATTTGAGGTCTCACCAAAAAAGCAAGAAGCTTCAGGTTTTGAGCAATGATCCAATTGAAAACCATAGACTGAAGAACCATTGCAGTATCAGGATTTGAACTGCTTAACCTGGCTTCTCCCTGCTTGTTAATGGTTTTCAGAGTACTCATCATATTGGTCTTCAAAATGAGGACATAGGGTAGGAACTTCCTTGTTTAAAAGCAATACTGGTTAGGTTATTGCCTATATTACCATGTTTTATCTATAGAAATTGTTTGCTTTTTGTTACCTTATTAATGCAGCAGCAGCATGGGAATAATTAAAAACAATAACAATAACCTGTGTACTGGGAGTCAGGAAATCTGGATTTTAATGTGGTCTGCCATGATCTAGCTAGATGAAAGGGTTAATCAACTTGTGTCTTTGAGTGTCATTTTCTATATCTATGAAATGAAGAGATTTGATGAGATGACATCTTCAATCCTTTGCTTGTATTGAAATGGAACAATTTTATAGTTATCGTTGGATATAAATACACACACTCCCCCAACACAGTCTATCTACATAGACACTAACACACTTCTTAACTGATTGTTCATGACGTTCCATCATCCTATACCTGTATACTGTGGCTTATTTATTTTAGAAAATACCAATACTGATGCTATTAAAACCTTAATTATGTTTTCTTTCAAATCTAAATGTCATTTAATACTCCAACATAAATTCTACTCAAAGCCTGAGCTTCACAGGAGAGACCACTTGAACGTAGATCCACAAATCTGCTTGTATGGAATTTTACAGTTTTGAGAATAATGCCATATTGAGGCATGTGATAGTGAAATAAAAGAAAACTAGACAATAGGGGCTCTTGTCTTGACTTCCACTAACCAAATAACCTTGGTAAGGTAATTTGCCTGTTTTTTTCCCATTAGTCAATAAAGGCTTAGTGCCTGGGGACTATGAGTTTTTCTGGACCTATTGAAAAATGTAGGGCCTGAAAATTTTAAGTGGATTTAATGTATTTAAAAATATTTCAAAATATAAATCAATGTATTTGCATAAATGTCTATAAAATATAATGTCAGCTGGTTATTTGTGACTCAAAGAACGTAGTTATAAGCAAATTTTATTTAATGTGAGCTATGAGTGCATTGTGATATGCTTGATATGATATAGGTTAGGCCCCTCAGAGTCACTGCCTGTCCCTTTGGTAAAGGCATGTTAGTGAAGAGGGATGGAATGACTGCTTTCAAAGGACCCTCTAATCTTGAACATTTTACAATCACATTCACATTTTTTAAAAAATGCTTTTCTTATAATTCTTGATGGTTTTAAATCTAAGAAGATTTAGAAAATGTGCTTTTGCAATAACTTTAGCAGTAAGGAAAAGAATAAGGATTTCATAGTAAGATAAATGTGGGTTGGTATTTCAGTTTTACCACTTAGCAGTTAAGGGACCCTCAAAAGTGACAATTTTCTTGAAACCCAGTTTCTTCATCTGGAAAATAGTATAGGGTATTCATCACATGTGAATATTGAATGAGAGTTAAATGAAATAATATGATTATCAGTACATGGTAGTTTGTTAATAAAATGTTAGTTTCCTTTTCTTTTTCTTTTAAATATAAAATTTGATTGATTTGGCTTTTTAATTTTTTTTGTGAGGAAGATCAGCCCTAAGCTAAAATCCATTGCCAATCTTCCTCTTTTTGCTTGAGGAAGATTGTCCCTGAGCTAACATCTGTGCCAATCTTCCTCTATTTTATATGTGGGTCACCATCACAGTGTGGCCCACGAGTGGTGTAGGTTTGCATGCAGGATCCAAACCTGTGAACCTGGGCCGCCAAAGTGGAGTGCACCGAACTTCACCACCACACCACTGGCCTGGCCCCAATTTGGCATTTTTAAAGAAATCATTATATATACATTTGAAAGAGAAACAGATCCCCATTCTTTATTGTTAAAACGTGTTAACATTCCAGCTTCTTTAGAACACAGGTATCATTTAGTCAGACTAAGCATCTAGTTTTGTCTTTATTTCTGATAACTAACTGTAAGAGTCTAGGTTCCTGCTCGTATGGTTAGTTGCACTTATTCCTCTTAACTACTTAGCAGTGGTTAGACATCTGTTTAATTTTTGTGTCATTTTATAGCCAGGCCCTAAAATATTAAATTTATGTGATTCATAGCCAAATTTCCAATTACAGAACTAAAGTTTTAATCTCACTTTCATCCATGATCCAAAAGGAATCTTTCCTGTCATCACAAATACATGATAGTATATAGGTTACCCTTCTTTGAAGAGCTTTGGCCGTCTTTGAGGTCTTTGCCAAACACTTGTAGGCCAACAAGTTTTGTAAGTTTCCACTGAAGGTAGATGTTATAAGAGGATCGACTACATCTTTAGAGTATTTGTTTATTCATTTAGCATGAATTTAGTCATAAATTAATAAGCTGATTGAGAATAAAGCTACGTTTCTGGGGGCTCATATATATAAAATATATGTATATACACATATATAAAGATGTATGTATGTACATATATATGTAATCAAGACATGTCAATCCATTTTGGAGTTAATAATATTATTTTGTGGACAAGCTAGTAAACAGAGTTCTAGTCTAGGTCTGTTTCCGGTTTGCTATCGTGCTTAGCAGGCTGATAAACCTTTCTAGGCATTTGGTTTGCTCATACATAAAAGGAAGGAATGTCCCATCCATTCTCCTTGTTGAGATGAGACCAGTGTGGACTTTCGGAGTCAAGGCCAAGTCCAAATTAGGGTCTGGCTAGGGTTTAGATGCCAGGCAAGTGTGAGGAAGATATTGGAAGTTTATTCAACAGAGCAGATTTGAGGTGTATCTGAAGTCAGAAAGAAGAGAAAGCAAGACCTTTGGGCAAATCTGGAATCATGGATAAAATGTTCATGTCTGTGTGTGTGTGTGTGTGTGCGTGCGCACGTGCACATACATGATCACTCATATTCAGGGAAGGGCAGGATGGGAGTAAAGAAATTTATCTGTCAATTATATTTCAATAAAGCTGGAAAAAAAGAAAAAGACAAAAAAGAAAAACAAGAAGAAAACTGAGGGCCTGGGTGGAGTTTTCCAGAAAGCTAAGGTAGACCCGTAAAGTGGAAATTGCCTGCTGCTTTACTGAAGCACTTCTTAGTAAATGTCCTGCTTAGCTATAGGTGGAAATAGTAGAAATTCTTTAAATAAACTCTCAAAGTTATGCCAAAGTACTCTTGAATCTTTGACAAAACTATAGGTTTTAACTCTAACCATCATCCAGTTACCTTTTCATATTGCCGAAATCAGTATCATCAGAATATTTTTCTCATTTCACACTAATTTTTTTATATTACTTACTACAAAATTCAGACCAATTTCTCCTTGCTCACTACTTTTGTCCATATGGCTTCAGATTTCAATTACGTTAGAATGAGATAGGATAAAGGTCTTTCCATTGCTGAAAGCTTGTGACTCTAGAACAGACCTCAGTTAAATTCAACTTGACTGTAAACCTCTGAAACACCGTTTTGTGTCTTGTTCAACTTTGCCTCTGTTCCTCACAGAGTCCAGCTCTGCACTTGCACATTAGAATGTTAACATTTAAAGACTATAGGATTGAATTAAAATAATTTTTCATTCGCTCATTTATTCAATAAATTAATAGACTTTGAGCACTGATTGCATCTTCTCAGCACTTGGAGATGCAGTGATGAAGAAAACAAGTCCCCGTTCCTTTGGTACCCATTCTACTGGCAACTAGTGGGAGAAGGAGTCATTAATCACTAAATTATCTCCAATATATAAGTCTCTGTGAATTTGTGTTCTGTCAAATAAGAGAAGAAAGATAAAATGTATGACATGCTGTATTTGGCAAAACATATTCATTCATCTCCACGTACTTAATAGTAGTTTACTACAGAACACATTGTTTTCATCAAAACTATTATACGGCAAACCTTTGTAGTCTCAAAATGGATGTATGATGCTAAAGTTTTAGGTTTCTGGAATAAGTCGACAGAGGGAGGGAAATCATGCTCTTTTATTTTGCACTGTAAAATAATGTACTATTTATATTGATTAAAGGTCATTATTCTAAATTGATGTCAGTTAAAAGAATGTGGCTATAGTTCAAGTTTTTTGAGACTTTATGTCCATTCAGACTAATCAATAATAAATATTTCTATTGATTTCCCTTAAATTTTATCTTTGTGATACTATCTTCTTAAATATTTAAAGGAAAAAGATGGACAGTAATGTGAAAAAATGACTTCACAATATACAGCTCTTGGCTGTAATGATCTATCTAAACTACGCCAAAATGAAAATCTTGGGAATGTAGTTACTGAGTCCAGTTTCTGTGCTAGGTGTGCTAGCAAGATAAAATAGATTGTAAGGAAACGATTTGTGAGCTTATAAACTAGTTATAGGAAACAAAACAAGAAAATTAGAACAGTTAATAGAAGCAAGCACTAACATAAAACAGTTGCAATAAGATAGAAGATGATTCATTATTTGATGATGCCCACAGTAAATGCTAAAAGGGATCAGAAGTGTGAGAATTCTCAGGAGATTGAAGCTTTTAGAGTTGATTTTATGGAGGAGTTGGAGTTTCTTTTTTTTTTTTTTCTTTCTGCTTTTTCTCCCCAAATCCCCCTAGTACTTAGTTGTATATTTTAGTTGTGGGTCCTTCTAGTTGTGGCTTGTGGGACACCACCTCAACATGCCCTGATGAGCGGTGCCGTGTCCGCACCCAGGATCCAAACCAGCGAAACCCTGGGCCGCCAGATCCGAGTGCACAAACTTAACCACTTGGCCACGGGGCCCGCCCCAGAATTGGAGTTTCATTCCAAGCATAGTTTGTGGAAGTTCATGGAGGTAGGACATGTGAGGTCAATTGCTCAGGTCTGGACTGAAGCAGATGGTTAACATAGAAGACCAATGAGAATTTAGGCATGAGACCAATGTGTGGAGGGGCCAATGTGAGTGATTATGAATTTGTCTTGCAAAGTGGCCATTACTGGCACTGTATGAGCTAGAGCATGATGTGATCAAATGAAGGCTCAGTCTTGCAGCATGCAGTGTGGAACGAGGAATGGCAGGAAGGTCAGTTGGGAGGCGAGTGGAATAGTCTAGGAATGAGTGATTAGGATCTAGATGAGGGATGGCAGAGTAATAGGTTGTAAAAGACAAATTTGTGAGGCATTCAGAAAAGTGAATCAACTGATTGCCTGAATGGGTATGAGATGAGGAAGCTAAAAGAGAGAGCAGGTCTCCAAGTATAGATAATAGAGGGATTGGAGACCTAGAGAGGGGAAATAACTTTGTGGTGTAAAATGAAGTTAGTCAAAATTAAAAGTAATGGTTATATAGCTTCATTATAACACAAACGAATTCACATGATGTATACAACATATACATTCCTATGTTATTATTTTATATATATTATAATTATAACCATATTTATGCCATGACAACATGCTTATACACAAAAACGCAACTTCAAAAATCAAATGATAGACTGTATTCAAAAATGAGATTCTTTGAAAGAGTAGAGGTTTATATCAACATAGATGCAGCTTGAAGTTTCCTAGGTCCTGCCACCTATGGACATAGATATGATCTTGTTTATAAAAATCCTAAAGTTGACTTGTGTGGTGGCCATTACCTGCTATGTGGGCCCTCCAGACCCATTCAAAGTGCTTTCCCTAGTCAAATATTTTCCGGGCTCCCTTGGGTGAAGTATCACATGTATACCACTTCTCATTATTTTTACTGCTTCACTGGGCACCGCTGCTACTACCTTGAGCTGTTTCAACCACCAGGCACATCTTTTTTCAGTTTGTAGCCACTCTCAGCCCTGCGCCTCCGGCAATTCCATGCACCATGCTTCGTTTGGTCAAAAATGTGTCTCTCTTCTTGGTATTGACCCATTAGTAGGGCTCTGAAATATTTAGAAAGAAGTTTATGAAAGAGTGTGGTAAAGTGTGTCTTTCACGTTTTACTTTCAGCCCCTTGCCCCAATTTTGGTTGAGGAAATGAGTTCAGAGAGATTAAGTAATATGGAAGATAGCATATGACAAATCAGTGGCAGAGCTGGGATTTGAACTCAAATCTGTCTGATGGCAAACCCTGTACTCCTAACCACAGAGTTTTTAATGATTATGAATGTCATGCAGTCTTGTAAGATTGCATTGAAATAAGCTCTGGGGATTGGATCCAGAAGCTTATCAAATCAACAAGACAGAAGCAAATCCCTCAAGTGAAGCCGAGCTTAGCACAACTAATTTGGTGAAGTTTTCTTCAGAGTAGGCAGTGACATATAGATACATCTCTGTTACAGCAGCTTGAGAATATCAGATCTATTATATAATTGAGATGCTTAAGAAATCAGTTCCCTGAAAATATGAACATGTTAAAACTGGTTTAAATAAGTTAGATGTTGTTTGACATGTAATATTGAAGATTCGTTAGAAACATAATTAGTTCTCAGACTAGAGCATGAGATTACAGACAACCAAAGGAAAGAGTAAAGGGACTACAATGCTCTACATGTATTTAAATTAAAGGAGCACTATTTTAGTTTTTGATTTGGTAAATGTGTTTATAAATATTCATACTATGAGTCTTGATAGGAAAATCTGAGGTAAGAAGATTATATGTTTTAATTTCCGTATTCTCATTGCATAGAATTAGAAGAAAGAAGAGTAACATCTCAAGTAATAAAAAAATTATTAGTACATGGGTTCTGGATTTTGGGGATAAAGAACAAAAAAGACTCTATAACTTGTAATTTCTGTCTCTTTTTCTCTCTGAGCACCACGTGAGGGTTCTTCTTGATCATGGGAGATCTAAGGGTCAACGTAACGTTTGAAGAAAGCTAAAGTAGCATCCGTAGTCCCTTGAGGTCCCTCTCACCCTGAACACTATTTGGTATTGTTTCCCTGACAGCCCCAGAAGAAATCACAACTCTTCTCAACACGTAGTTTCTCCATCTATTCTTGGATTCTTGTCTTCTCTTTCCGTATGAGTTCTTAGTCCCCATCCTCTCTGGTATCTTTATCCTCTTCCTTTCTTCTGCCTGGTAACATGAATAGGAACCTGTATCTTAAGAACAAGAAAACTCTTGTCCTGACCGTTGCCAACTCTTTCTATATGCTACTTGATTTCTCTCTGCCTGTTTATGACTCAACTTTTGAAAGGTTAGTCTGCCCTTGCTTTTAGATTCTCATTAGTCACTCAACCTACTTCAATTTGGCTTTCACTAAATCTCCTCTTTCTGAGGTCACAATCCAAACACACTTGTGTCTTTTCTATACTTATCTTTTGATCTCTCAGCTGCTTTTGAAATAGCTAACAATTCCCTGTTGAAATGTACGTCACCTTTGGCTCTTGTGATGCCATGCCCTCCTATTCTCTCAGCCAAGATGACTTCTCTTTCTCAGTATTGCTGCTTGGCGGCTCTGACTCCCCTACCCTCAGTAAGTGGTGGTCTTCCAAGGCTCAAATGTCAAACTCTGCTTCAGAATTAGTGTCACAAACTGCAAGTCTGTCAGTTATCTCCTTATAGTTACTTAAATCCTTTCAGCATTTACCAATTTAAATCACAATTATCTTTAATATTGTAATATAACTATACATGCTTTCACATTTATTAAACTCACAGCAATTTCCTGAGGTATTTTAATACCTGGTTTGCCGATTTATATACTGAAGTTCAGAGAGGATAGTCCAAAGTCTGTGAATTGAACTTAGGCTTATCTGACTCCACATCTTACACCTCTCTTACTTTACCAAGAAGCTTCCCTTTAATTTGCACTTGCATGCAGAGCACTTCTATACACTTTCTCTCATTTGCTTCTCTTAACAGTGCTGTCGGGTAGGTAAATCATGTGTTCTTATAATTTCTGTTTTGAAGATAAGGAAACCTGTTGTTGGAGACCTAACTGAGTTTCCTTGTCGGTAGACACCAGAGTTGCTTCTCGACCCCGACTGTTCTGATTCCAAATCAACTTTTCTTTCTACTTATCATTCTGGGACGTGGATATATTGCTTTATAATTTTCCACGAATTGTTTCATGATGTGCTTTGTATACTCCAATAAACAGATTTATAGGATGAGATTGTTCTACCTATGGCAGAGAGCTGATCAGTGCTTGCTGACTGTATTTCCACTTTAAAATAATTTTAGCTATTGAGAAATCGGAACTTTCCAAATATATTTTATTTTTTGTTTTTAAAGATTTTATTTTTCCTTTTTCTCCCCAAAGCCCCCCGGCACATAGTTGTGTATTTTTAGTTGTGAGTCCCTCCAGCCGTGGCATGTGGGACGCCGCCCCAGCGTCGCCTGGTGTGTGGTGCCATGTCCGCGCCCAGGATTTGAACCAGGGAAACCCTGGGCTGCCGGAGCAGAGTGCACAAACTTAACCACTCGGCCATGGGGCCGGCCCCCATCCAAATATATTTTGAATTTAAAGTTTTGTGAGTGGAAATTTATAATCCTAATCATTTTTATTACTTCTAACGTTTTTCTGGGATATTTCTGGCTAAGAGATATGCCTGAACTTGAATGATGCCCCAAAACTCATAGATACAAAATATTTTTTAAATGAATTTTTTAAAAAACAGCCTCCTTAGTGCATTTACATCATAAACATAATAAAATTGTATATTTATTTTGACAATTTTCTGACAATGGCAGTAAAGATTTTGTTCTCATAAAGTCAATACAATCTCATAATTTTCCAATTGGTGAAAGTGAAATGTCTTAAGGAAAGAGCATAGTAAAAGCTAGCAGTGTGCCTGGAAAGAGAAAACAAATGAAATTTTTAAAAATGATAGAGGAGCTCTCCTAATAATCCAAATAATATATAATTTATAATGGAGTAAGCAAAGTATCTTATTTTGGTGCAGACTCATGTGGGTTGAAGTCATAGGGTCACATATTTTAATGCAATATACAGCATTTCTTGTTCTCGTTAGTGCCCTTGAGTCAATTCCAACTCTTTGTGACCCTGTGCACAGCAGAGAGGAGTCCTGCCCAGTCTTTTTGCACCATGCTCTCACCTTCCAGTGCTATATCAGACCATGCTTCACTGCTATTCTTTAGGGTTTTCATGGCAAATTTTTTCAGAAGTGGGTGGCCAGGTCCTTCTTCCTAGTCTGTCTTAAGTCTGGAAACTCCACTAAAACCTGTCCACCATGCATGATGCTGCTGGTATTTGAAATATGGGTGGCATAGCTGTCAGCATCGCAGCAACATATAATGCATTACCTTATAGCAATCAAAGTTTCTACCATGGGAAAGATGAACTGGAATGTAAATGAATCTTCTGTAACTTGAGCAGAATCTAATGACCGTCTCTCAGAGATGTGGTAGAAAGAGTCCTCCATTGTTTAAGGAGGAGGTGGGGAGTAGGCCCTTGAGAGTTTTCTTCTAACTGTAAGATTCTATTAATATGGCCCAAGTCATCTAACCTTGCCTATTAAATGAATGCTAGCTGTTTTCCTAAGATTTTAGAATCTCTAATACAGGAAAGTGGATGTTAGTCATTTCTCTTTGCCTTTTTTAAACTTCTCCTGGAAAGAAGAACAATTAGTCAAAAGGGAGCTAATGAGGTAAGAAGAAGTCAAATAAAAGGACAATTAGTAAGCTCAATAAAGAATCAAGAAGATAGTTACCCCTTCCCAGAAAAAACAGAAAGTGATCATTGAGAACAAATGGACCAACACTTTAGACATCAAAGCTACTCACCGGGTGCATTGTAAGTGATCAATAATTATCCATAAATGAGATAGTCAGAAATAGCAAAAGGAAGAGAGACCACAGTTGAAAAGCTGTAAGTTAATATGGGTTACAATGAGGATTAGATGACGAGAGAGACTCTACAATGGGTTGTCAATGAATAACTTATAAGTAGACGTTTCTTTCAGTCTTAATCTAAATTGTGTGTTTTCTTAAGAAATGTGAAGCAGAATTACTAAGCAGTATTTAGTTAAGACACACTGTTACTTAAATGAAACAAGTAATTTAAAGAAATCACCACAATTTGTTATAAGAAACAAATTGATGAAAATTTTTTGGTTAATACAAACTTCACACTCAAGTTAATTTACATTTTCAAGTAATTTCAAAAAATGTTTTGGACCACTGTGCTAGGCTCTGGGGAAAATCAGATGTAAAGTAAGCATAACTCATAATTCTGGATAATGGCAATTTAATGAAGCTGTGGTATAGACTCTCCCTCCCCAGTTATTTATAAAAAATTTTTTAAAAAGTAAAACTAGCAAGAAAATAATAAGATAAAACTAGCCGAACCGAAAAGAGTAAAAGAGTAAAATCACATATCATGAACTTTAAAAAGGGGCAATCAAGGAAGGATTCTCTCCAAACTCAGAGTAGCTCCTTACTCCTCCTCCATCCCCGTCCCCATAAGTAGTACAACATATCCTGTGAATTTTCATTAAAACCTCCCATTTGGAGAAACCTCTATTCAGGGGCATCCAGTAAAATCTTGGGGAAGAAAATAAAACCCTGAAGGGTGGAAGCTGTCATCTACTGCTATAAAATCTCAGGATCTCAATAGAAGCTTTAAAACCCATTCAAGATCATCACATCCAGGTTTCCATACTTAACGGGATGAATAAGGGTATCATTCTTATGAATAATATACATTGCTAACAGATGGAGTGAACCCTAATGTAGGGAATTTAATAAGAGATTGAGGAAATAGCAGAGCCAAGACCAGTGGAGGTCTCTTTCTCTACTCCTCTCCTATTAAATCCTTAGGTTGTGCCAAAGTGGGCATAAAAATACCCAGTCTCCAATTGTAACTTTGCAAGAAAGTAAATAAGTCAAATATAAAGTGGGAATTGCATCAAGAAGAGTGAGCTATAGTTTATCATATAAAAAACATAGAATGGCAATTTTGTAAACATAACACAGAGAAAAAATAAAAACTATCATGCAGCTTGCTGAATACAGACGAAGAAGCTAGTATAGAAGAAGACATTATGCAAGGAACAGAAGAAAATTTACTCATCAGTGCTTAATGATACAAAAATACTTAGCAACAACATGAATATTATGGTCCCATAGCTAAAACTTGAGATAATAAGAAGAGAAAATGAAATAAAAGGGAGATTATAGACCAAAATGATGTCACCATACGATTCATGAATAAATTACAAACGAATGAAACAAAATAGGTAAGTTAAAAATGGAATTACTGATAAGGAAGAATAGCTTGAGATAATTAGGATTTATGTAAGGGGAAAAGACATATTGAAACAATTAGAAAAAAGATAGAACGGGCAAAGACAATCCAGTCTAAGGACAATTGGTCTCACTTCCCTTCCTCTACCAAAGGAAAACAAAAAAGAAACCCAAAATTATAGGAGCAAATTTTTAATTATAATCATGGAATAAATGATTGAAGATTGGAAGGGCATCTGATGATCCAATAAATAAGATAAAATATTAGTATTAAATTATTATTAAAATTCAATAATAAATGATTTTTCAAATGTGCAGGTATAAAAAGCAAATTGTTCCTTCTCACAACAATAAATTACAGAAGATGGTAGGGGCAATATCTACATGGTACTAAAGGAAAGTATAACCCAACATATTTATACCAGCCAAATTATCTTTGCGTATTGAACTACAGATATTCTCAAACATGTAAGAATTCAGAAAAGAGTTTCTATGAGGCCTTCTAAAAAAAATTAATAGTGATACCAGCTAACTCAAAGAGAAATTAAAACAAAACATATTCAGGATGAAGAAACTGTGATATGTTTGTGAGCATCTATATATTCTTACAATTAAGGTTAAACAACTATGTTTTGGAAGAGAACGTAAACATTACAAATCTTGAAATATAAGAATTAGAACCAAAAATTCAGGACTTAGGGAAGAAGTTCGAGGAAAGATAAAAGTACTAATTTCTTCATTTTTCATATTGTAGTCAATTGATAATAACTATACTTAAAATATTAGTTAAAATAATATTCCCTAAGTTTTTTCATAATATTAGAGTGATCTTTAAAGAGCTGTTATCTCTTTGGTGAAGAAAAATTTATTTGAACTTTACCAACTTCTAAAATTTTACCTCAATAGTTTTTCCTCCCATTACATTAAAGAAATATTACATTACTTTTTAAAGCTAGAAACATATACTAGTGACTTCCAAATCAGTGTCTTGAGCCAGAAATATTGTCTTATCCTTACATGTTTATGTTTAAAAATTGTCTAGACGTTTTATTTTGGGTGTCCCAGAGGCATATCAAAATTACTATGCCAAAAAGTGAATTTATCACTCCTTTCACGTCTGCAAATCTGCCCCTTCTCATGTACTCTTTGACATCCAACCAATCCCCAATTACTGCCAAATTTATTTTCAAATTTTTCTCAAATGTAGCCCACATGTCCAAAGATACGACCACTTCCTAACTCAGGCCCTTATGACCGTCATTCTTTTGCAATAACCTTGTATGACTTGTGCCAACTTCAGTTTTATCCTTCTCTTTTCTAACAGAGTGATAGTCCTAAAATACACATCTGGCTAGACCCATGCCCTCCTTAAACACTTTTACAAATCCCCCAAGACATGAAGAAAAAGGTCCAAGATCATCTGCATGACACGAGAAGCTCACGAAGACAATATCTCTACTTATCCTTTCATTCTCATCCCCACTCTAAGCTATTCTGAACTGCTTCTAGGTACCAGGACACAATACATTAATTTAAAAATGTGTTCTTTTATTCATGCTTTTCTCTGTTTCCACAAAGCTCCTCTGATCTTCTTCCAATGGCTTACTCCTCCATTGTCAAGATTCAGATTTATAATCAGGAAGCTATTTTTTGACTCCAGGCTAAGGTGTGTCTTTTTCAGGTTTCCTTTGAGTCTGTGTACACCTCAGAATATACTTAATCATTGATTTATTCATTCAGTGAAAAATTCTTGAGAGCCTACTATGTCTAGGAAACTGTCCTACTTGGGATAGAGGCAAAGTCCCCTCCCTGAAAGAGTGTTCTGCGTAGGGAAAACAAATATTAAATAAATCAGCCCACAAATGATTAATTTATGATAATCATGATAAATGCTATAAAGGAAGATTAAAAGCTGCCATCAGAATATATAACAAGACATAGATGTAGCCTAGTCTGAGAGTCAAAGAGGGCTTCTTCATGGAATTAATACTTGAAGTGTAAAACAGGAGTGAGGTAGAATGTGAAGTTTTTCAAGTAGAAGGAAGAACATGGGCAAGATCAAATGCTTAAGTAAAATATTTTCACACTATTTCATCAGCTTTTAATAACTGATCATCTTATTCTAATTTCGTGAAGAATAATCCTCTAACTAGCTGGGTAAGTGCCTTAGTTATAAAAATATTCGCCATGAGGAATTACATATAATTTTTTTCTGCATAGAGTTTACTTCTCAGTGTTCTTGCTGCCGACTCTAAACACCCTAGGAGAACAAGAGAGGCTTAATGTGTTTCTCACTAATCCTACAATGGTTTTGCTGTGGAGACCTATGCTGTACTCATTCATTTCATTGCGCTTTTAAACATCTCTCTTTTTTACTTACTCATATACGAGTGTCCCTTATATTCGTATACAAGCGGTAGAAGGGAAAATAGAGTCTCTGAAACAAGTCTTTTTAAGAAAAAGAGTTAGAAGGCTAGAGCTACAAATTCAACACAAATTGGGCTTAAATTTATTTGGTAGCACAAGAGCTCCTTACTCTTACAGTCTCTGTAACTCTAGACAATTTCTTCTCTTAAGGATTCAATGGGTCTGCAGAGACCTGGTTTCAAATCCTGATTTCACCATTCATTGTTGATTGGTCTCTTTTATTGCCTATAAATTGACAATAATGAAAACTACCCAAGAGTGTTGTTAAAAGGCTTAAATAGGATAACATGTTAAAAGGTGTAACATACTTTTTAACATACATTTAAGCATTAAACACATACCCTTTAAGCATACAAAATAAGTACTCATTAAATAGTAATCATATTATTAATATTATTATTTACTACTCATTTCCGTATGTATATTTAAACTTTGCTAACATTCTAAAAATGAAATTACTACACAGGCATACTGACATTTAATTCTGCTTCTCAGTATAAATATAATTTTTAGTATTTGGACAGTTGTAATAATCAAGTAGAACATATTCATCTAGAATATGATCCCTAAGATATTTCTATGCAGTTCACTGTCAACATTTCATAATTTTAAATATATTGAGAACAAAGACAGTGTAATAATTATAACTTATACTGCCTGATAAAGTATTCGACATAAAGTCATATACGATCTTGATAAACTGGAATGTTTAAATCTCTCCCCTGATTTGGGAAGTCCTCAGCCTTTTTTTTGAGGAAGACTGGCCCTGAGCTAACATCTGAGCCCATCTTCCTCTATTTTATATGTGGGATGCCTGCCACAGCATGGCTTGATAAGTGGTGCGTAGGTCCATGTTTGGGCTTGGAACCTGCAAACCCCAGGCCACTGAAGTGGAGCACACAAACTTAACCACTATGCCACTGGGCCGGCCCCTCAGCCGTTTTTTTTAAAATAAACTTTCTGCCCATTGCTTTTTCTCTTTTCCTGGGATGCATAGATTGTTTCTCTATGGTATCCCATAGTTCATCTAGGCTTTCTTCACTTTTCCTCATTCTTTGTTTTTTGTTCTCGTCTGACTGGATAATTTCAAATATACTACCTTCTACTTCACAGATTCATTCCATCCCATGATCAAGTCTGTTGTCAATGCTCTCTATTACCTTTTTCATTTCATTCATTGTATTCTTCAGTTCTAGAACTTCTATTTGGTTCTCTTTTATGATTTCCATCTCTCTCTTAAACTTCTCGTTTTGTTCATGTATTTGTGTGCCTGATTTTGTTGAATTTTCTCTGTTTTCTTGTAGCAGATTGGGCTTCATTAAAACAACTATTTTGAATTCTTTATTGAGCCTATTGTGGACCTCCATTTTGGGGGGGTCACTTACCAGAAAATTACCATGTTCCTTTGATGGTATCATGCCCTTGATTTTTCATCTTCCTTGAAGTTTTGCGCATTTGAAGAAGTCGTCACCTCCTTCAGTTTTTACTGACTGGCTTCTGGAGAGAAATACCTTCTGTCAGCCCTGTTAGAGATCCTGAGGCTTTCTCAAACCTTTCTATGGATATGCCTGCTCTATAATTCTTGTTCCATCATCGGGGAAGGGGTTTCTGAAGATTGTACACCTTCTCTAGATCCTGCAAAGACAGGCTGTGTGCTGACAGTCTCCCATTTGCTTTCCCTAGGGCAATGATGAATTCTCAAGTTTGTGTGCTTTCTCCGAATTCCACAGAGTTGAGCAGGCTTTCTGTACTTGCTTACTAGCCATCTTCAAAATCTTGCTCTCACTGCCCTTCATGGCAAGTCCAGGGAGCTGACCATGGGTGGGGATGTGTATGGGTGAAGTGCGTGGAGTGCCGGGGGTGCTCATGGGCCAGTTTGGAGGATCCCCAGGTGAGGTGCTCCCAGCAACCGTGGGCAGGCTTCCACATGGTTAGTGGGATCCGAATCCCTTTGATGCCCTCTGAGAGCCCTGGTTGCTATTCTTTCAACTGTTCCCCACCCCCAAGTTATGAAGTACACCTCAGTGTTCTGGATGAGATGAGAAAAAGTGGGTCTCTTTGGCGGCATTCCACACAGCTGAGGAAGCCGAGTGCTTACTCACAAGCTCTCACTTTTCCTCTGTGGGAGAGATCCTGGCTGAGAATCTCTCTTGGCGCTGAGCTATGCTGCCTTGGGGGAGGGGTGATGTGGGTAAAGTAAACTGCTTCTCTTACCCTCTTCAATGTGTCTGTTCTCAGATTTATTTTTGCTCAAACGGTGTGCTGAATCTTCTCTGCTGGACTCCTGGACTTTCACAAATGTACTCTCATCTGTGTGTAATTGTCAAAATTGGTGTTCTTTGAGGGGAAGACAGTAGAAATCTCCTATTTTGCCATCTTGATGATACAACTCTCCTTAAGTAGGAGTTTGGAGTAGATATTAACTTCTCTCACAAATTCTAAATTCTTATGTTTTTTATTTTTCCATAATATTGAAAAATTTACTTTTTTATCTATACTAGTATTGATCCACTTTTCTATTGTTCCTATTGAGTGGAATAAATATCACCACTAGGATTGGAAACATGAACTAGCTATTAGCCTACTTTAAATTCTTTTCTTACGTTGGTATCTTGCATTATTGCATCATAATTTAGCTTGAAAGTGTCCCAGAAATGATCTGCAAATTGTACTGCTCAAACTAGCCCTCTCTTAGAAGTTCTTTGTTTTTCCTGAACTGGCTATTTCAATCTTGCAGCAAATTGGCAGTCTTTGCCATATTTTGAGATGTTTACAGCACATGTGCAGTATTTAAATAGTCATACAGTGACACACTAAAGATTTAAAAAAGAAAATAGCTACTTTTTATCTAAAGCTTTCCAAAATTTCTAAAAATAGAATGTTGCCATCAATATTAGATAAGAACTTTATGCTAAACTCTTGTCTTATTAAAAATTTTTCCAAATGTAGCCATTTGCAGTAAATAAAATGTATGAGCCAAGAAAATGTAATAAAAGTAGGTTAGAAAAAAAGGAAAAAATTTCTCATAAGTAGAGCACATTGGCCATGTGACATATGTTTATTCATGTGTTAATATAGTTACCCTTCCCCCTACAAAATCTGTCTTGATATTTGTTCCTCCCTCAAAATGATAACATCTGACTATGTTTATTTCTGTCTTCGGCAGCTTCTTCATGCTTATAGTTTAGTTTACAGTGTATTTATCTACATTCCTTTGATGTGATGTGCGGTTATTTCATACATGTTTGTATTCCATTTTTCCAATTATTTTGTGAACCTCTGGTAGTCAGGGTCACTGACAATTCTTTCCATTTCTATATATGTGACTCTCTCTTCCACTTACCTGTCAGCATACACTGTACTTAACACAGTATTTTACTCATGTTCAATTGGACTATGTATCATATTCACTGACAAGGAATTGCTGGACTAGAATAAAAAGTTATGAGTTTTTTTCTACAAATTTGATAAAACCTCAACTAAAAAATATGAATGAAGAATTCTTGATCTTTGTTCAATTAAGTCCAAGTATGTACTGTTTCATGTCACAGATAAAATGCTAAATATAAACACTTTAGTTTGGATTCTCTAGAATGCTGAACCTGAGAAAAGGGTTTGGATGGAAGTACTTTATCTGAAATATAATCCCAGAAAATAAGAATGAATGAGACAGGGAAAAAAGAAGAAGAAAAAGACTCATTTTCAAGGTTGTTGCTGTGGAATGGAGGCTTGATTGTATTGGGGGTCTCTTGAGAAGCACAAAGAATTCCTTTCTAGAGCTGCCCACATGAAGAACAAGAAGCTGGAGGTTTCATCCACTGTCTTTACTTCCTACTGGTTGCAAATTGTCCCCCAGCAGCATTAACTCTACCTGCAGTTGGTTCTCCCAGAGCCAGAGAATGCCCTCAGGAGAAAGAGGGAAGATGAAAGTGGCATTCCTCTTTGAGGTGGGATGCAGAGAACAAGACCATTATGGTCATTTACTACAATAACAGAATTGTAATGTCTTGTGCCTTGATCTGGAATGTTGTGCTCAATTCTGCACAGCAGCTTTTAAGAGGGGGCATCACATGACAAGAACAAACAGGATAACATGGGTTATGAAAACCAAATCATATGGAAAAGCACTATGGAAGCTGGAGGTATAAGCTTTAAGAGAATATAGGAGAAAAGATAGGTTCAGTCAACTGGAGATGAGTCTCAACTTTTCTGGAACTATTACTGCAGCTATGACTGAAACCAGGGATGGGCTGATATGATGAGATGCAGAGCATTTGAAGCATCTGCTGCAATAAGTAATTCTTAAGAAAACTTTAACAGGAATACTTACTTTAAAACTTTCTCCTTAAACTTAAGATTATGTATGCAACTCCAAACAATGAGCCACCAGAGAAATCTGAGAGTTGACTAGTAAAAGATCATGGCAAATATTAGAAAAGCAAAAAACACACAAATCAGCATTTTTTCAGTTCAGTATTCAGAGTTATATTTAGATGAGTGTAAAATTCATTTGGTCAACCACTTCATCTTCAAATTCGTGTGTGTGGAAGTAAATCTGATCCATCTGTCCCTGAATTATTTTCTTAAACCACCAACATTTTATTTTACAAGAACTGATTTCCAAGGAGTCTTATGATATCCGTGACCTCCTGCCAAACCTGCTCAAAAAGTCTAAAATACGGTTATTGTACTGAATCTGCTTAAATGTACTACTTTTTAAGTTAAAATAAGCCAAGAAAACAAGCAAAAGAATATCTGATTTATCTGCTGCAGTGCCATGCATGTTGAAATCAAGCATAAAACATGAAAAAAAGGAGAAAGATGTACACAGTATCAATTTTTACTACATGTATGCCCAGATATGGTATAATTCAAATTGTCTACCTAGCTAGAAAGCCATGTGTAAGCAGTTTACACATATGCCAGCTTTTTCAATGTGGAGTAGATGACCCAGGACAAGTTCATGCCGACTCTGAAGAATGATTTACGCAGGTTACCAATGAAGAACTTTCCCCATCTACCCGTTGGCTGCTCCCTACGTCCTTTCAGGGCTCTATTCCTTGGTCTATCTCTTAACTGTTACTACTACTCAGGGTTGCCACCTAGGCCCTTTGCTTCTCCAGTTCTCTGCCCTCTTCCTGGGCATTCTCGTCCTTTCCCAGGGTATCCTTGACTCCCTAGATGCTGATAACTCCCAAATCTGTATCTTCAGCTCTGCTTTAACTTCAGAAATGACTATTTCTGAACTCTTCCCACTTGGATAGTCAATAAGCACCTCAAAATCAATAATTCCATAACAACTCAAATTATGTGCTGGAAGCTGGGTAAAAGTGACTATTTCTGAACTCTTCCTACTTGGATAGTCAATAAGTACCTCAAAATCAACAATTCCCTAAGTATTTAAACTATGAGCCAGAAACTGGATATAATCTTTGACTCCTTTTTCCTTCTTTGTCACTCTCCTCCCACATTTCCTCAGTTCCCAAGTCCAGTCCATTCCTTCTCTTAAACATCTCTCTAACCTGGTTCACATTATCATTTTCCATCGCCTGAATTACTGCAATACCTTCCTCCCTGAACTACCTGTATCCAGGATGGACTCCTGCAACCCATTCTCCGCACAACTATCAGAATGATCTTTCTACGAGAGAAGTCTGATCATGCCTCTTCCTGCTTAAAACTCCTCAGTGATTTCCCAACACTTTTAGAATAAAGTCCAAACTTCTCAACATAGTTACAAAACCCTAAATTACCCAACTCCTTCTTAAGTCCTCAACCTCTTCTCTCTGAACTCACCACTGGCATTCTATGGCTCAAATATTTGAGTTTTTTTCAATTTCTAAAAAATTGTCCTGCTCTCTCACACCTTAGGGACATTCTCACAAGCTGTTTCTTCTGATTAAAATCTCTTCTCCTCCCCAGTCCTACCCCACCCAACTTCCTCATGCTGTCAAATTTCCCTATCCCACCTACCTTTGCTGGCCATGTCAACTTAGGTGTCCTTTCCTCCAAGAAGCCTTTTCTGGCCCTGCTAGGGCTTAGTTCAATGCCCTTGACATGCTCTTCTACCATGCCTTGTGTCTAGTCTGTTACAGCCCTTATCACACTATATTGTGGTTTCTTTAACTGCCTTTTTCAATGAAGTTTAATCTCTCTAGGAGGGCTGGACCCCAGTTCCTAGCAGGATGCCCAAGACGTATTATATATGCAATTGTTGTTAAAATATGGGATGCATTTTAGATCCATGGTGACAGTCTTACACACAAAACAGATACATGTTTTCATTTAATTTTCCTCATTATTCATAGAAAAAATGCTTTAATTTTAAGATGTAAAAATACGAACTATTTTCCCTCCTGATGCACACACACAACTTTTTTTCTGTTTCCTATCTGAACTTGGTGTGAAACATATTGAATTAGTATTTCATACAGTACTTTATCCTTTGATCGTTCTCCCAAATATCTACTATAAGTAATCATTGTTTCTTAGAAATCTTCAAGAAAATTGAGAAAGTGCATGAAGGTTAAGATTCCCAGGACAGATAGAATGCCAAGAGTTGGAAAAATAACCTGATTACACAGATATTTAATGCTTCAATCTTTAAAACTGAATGAATAAAGCATCATCTTTTTGAGAAATATTACTTAGAATGTGAAGTAAAGATTTGCAGATGTCCTAATGACAAAAGCTAACTTCTATATTTTTCAAGTCTACAAAAAGTTATGTAAAGTGGAGTAGGAGTTAATGATATAGTTAAACTGACCTTTCTCTCCATTACTGACAAAAACACATTTATCATCAGTGATAGGATGCCTTTAGTTGGTTAAGTCATGAAAATATCACCATGTTGTCTATAGGTATCCACATGTATTTAATGTATAGAGTGACAACTTGTGACTTTAAAAAGATACCTTCCATCTATAGCTAAAAAAGGGAAGTTTGCCTCTTGTTATAGAGGATTCTAGTTAAAAGGAGATTGTTGCTTTATTTTGTGTCATTTTCCAGTGGTTTACTCATAATAGAGTCACTCACAAAATTATTTTGAAATTCACAACGGTGTATGTCTACACAATCAAAAATACAAAAGGATTTGGAAAAAATTAAATTGTTTTTCAAACAGGATATCAAATAGCACGATTAAAAAATAAGAATCTGACATAAGCAAGAAATCCTTTAGTTTAGCACTTTGATCAACATAGAGAAACTCCCCAATTGTCAAACGTCTGCTTATGTTTGGCTTCATAAGAATACATTGAAACCTAATTTTCAGTTTAGCTTTGCTTCCTAGTTTTTATGCATGAACTGTAGCCCCCAAAGGGTCTTCAAAAATTATGTACTAGCAATTCAAATTCGAGATACATTGATCATAACTTCAAGTTGAACAATCGTGTCACGTAATTAAATTTATGAAATATAAAGAAACATTGTAGAAGTTTACTTTTATGTTCCAGTATGCTTTTTTAGAAATGGAAACCTCTACATTTTCCTTGGCTGACTGATGCAAGTTGCAAAGCAGATTTAATAAGTCAATGTCAATTTTAGCAGCCAGTGTGAAAAAAGAGAAAATGTTCTATGTAGTAGAAAGAGCACTAAATATTTCAAATATTGGTAAGCAGCTAACTCTATTCTAACTCTGATGCCTCTCAGACCCAGCTCTAAAGCAGGTGTTCTCAGAATTCCTCATCATCACCATTCAAACGATCAACCTCTGAATAATTTTCTTATGCTCTCCTCAATCATTTTCCCTACTCTTTCTCATAAGACACCTGGTTATGGGACTTCATTTGGAGACTCTGCTAACAATATCTTTGTGATATTCTACATGACAGGATAATGAAATTTTAGTGTCTTAAATTTAGTGTCTTAAACCTAAGTTATTCAAATCCTAATTATTAAAGGAATTAGGTTATTAGGTAAAATGCCATAGAGCACACTATTGGAAAGATAATAAATGCTCATTAAATAATTACCTGATTGTGTAAATTGCCTGAAACATCTGATAATTATTTTAAACTAAATCTATAAAATTCACATAAAAAGTATGATTCCTAACCAGTTCTCTAGGTAGTTCTAAGAAAAGGAGATGAGATATTTTAAAATTAGAATTACTGGGGGGCCACCCCTGTGGCTGAGTGGTTAAGTTCGCGTGCTCCTCTTCGGCGGCCCGAGGTTTCACCGGTTTGGATCCTGGGCACGGACATGGGACATGGCACCGCTCATCAGGCCATGTTGAGGTGGTGTCCCACTTGCCACAACTACAAGGACCTACAACTAAAAAAATATACAACTATATACTGGGGGGATTTGAGGAGAAAAAGCAGAAAAAAAAAAAGATTGGCAACAGTTGTTAGCTCAGGTGCCAATGTTTAAAAAAAAAAAGAATTACTGGAATATGTGTGGCTGTTTAATCTGACATCATCCCAAAAGAAAATCCATGCACTAAATGAATCAGTTTAGTTTATTTTCCTGGAGCAAACGTTGGAAATCCACATTCCAAACAGGCAGAAAAACTTACCAATGATTGAAAGTCACAACTGATAAGATGATGCAACAGTTCTTTGGCCCTCATATAAACTGGTTCTGTGGTAGGATAAAATATGTTTTCTAGGAGACGCTTAGTTTATAAAAATGGAGAATACTAATGAAAAGCAGACTCTTGAGGTTTTAAATGATCTGATTTTTCTGTTCTTCTTTTACTATGTTTGGAAGTGGCCTCAGAAATTATGAAATATAAGCTTAAAGGTAGTCTGGAAGATTTCTAAACTCTATCACAAGACAATTACTGGTTGAGAGTTTTTTCTTAATAAACGAACATGATCCATCTTGTGTTTTCCTCGTCTTCTCCTTCACTATTTCCACATAGAATAATTTGTACCTGGTTCTTATTGACTGCCACAAAAATGAACCATTTTGTAGGGGGCTCTGAGAGATAAAAGTCTATTTGGTAATGAGGTTATGTCCCTACTTTTCATCAAGTAAAAGTGGAAAGCTATAAAAAATATTGAAAGAAAAATACAGCTGTGTGACTCTTGGCACAAGAGGGTGAAGCTATTCCCACCGTTTGCTTCTTTTCCCCACATCCCCTTTCCAGTGCATATAAATTCATTGCTCTGGTGGTTTCACTTTGGGCCCCGGTTTTGACTGAATGTAAGAGCTCAAAGAAAAACACAGCTGAAAGCACTGTCTAGTGGCTTAACTCACAGCCTCAAATGATAGGCCTCCAACAGAGCCCAGCAGGCTTTGAGCAAAAAGGCTGATGGCTTAGAGCTCATTTTGCAAAGTGGAGAGTTTGAGAATAAGTCAGAAAGAGAGGCTTCGCCACAGCTGCCCTTAAGAGATTTTGCATAGCCCTACTAAAAATAAAGCTTGAGTATTCTAGTCCCCTACTATATGTAAGAAAATACATGATAGATTTCTCTGGCACTTTCAACTGACTGATTCTATGCTAGAATGCTAAAACCACAAGGAAATGACAAATTTACATGCAAAATGAAGAGCTGAGCTGCGCACAGCAATTTCTTTCACTTGTATTTGATTTACTCTTATTCTCTTCCGAAGGTCCGTAGGTCAGCGGTTGTTCTTGAACTAGTAGACCTAAAGCCCCCTAAGGAAATTTTGTCCTTGACTCTGCTCACCTCTCCCTTCACCCCATATTGCCCAACCATAGATGATCTTGTCAATAGTTGTGATCCAATGGTCTCTGGAAAGAAAGATATTCTACCTTCAAATATGTTAGATACAAAAACAGAAAATCAGCTGAAATGTGATAATTTAGATTTCACTGCTGTCTTTGGAGATCTGATGGTAAATTCCTTTAGAGACTGTCAAAGATGGCACCCATATCCTTGTGATTTAATCTCTAGGGCACCTCAAAAAGAGGACTATGAATTGCTTTTCTCTGTTGTTACTCTTCTATAGAACAGAATTAATTTTTTCCCACAAAATTGCTAGAAAAGTTTTTTAAAAAGCTGAGTGAAAATATACTAAGGATTTAGGATATTATCTCAGTTTTCTGCCCAGGTAGATAACCCCATTTATTAAACAGAGGAGTGGAACACATAACTGAAAGGTATGCTTAGCCTCCTTAATGGTGTTATGAAAGTAAAGTTACAACAAACTTCTCTTATCAGAAATATTTCAGGAACTATACTGCCATTATCACATTCAAAGGGAAATTAGAGTTATCAGCTGATTATGAAATGTACTCTGGTCCAGCACTGTGCACGTCTGGCTTCCACCTGTGGTTCTACTCTGTCCGCGGCCCTGAGGAATAGACTTTCTCTCTGTCCTTGAGAGAGAACTTTTTTGGGCTAGTCACTACATACAGCCCTTGTGGATGGGTCAAGAGAAGATTTACACTGATGAAGAGAAAAGACTAGAAACAGAATTTTTAAATCAGAATCTAGACAAGGTGCCTTACAAGTTCACTTGTTACCTAAAAGAAGGAAACATATAAAGAACACATCTTAAAAGAGGCATGAGTCAATATTTTAAAATTAGAAATTAGACAAGGAACATTACTACCTCAGTTTTGACCCAAAGAAAGAAATATATTTAAAAATAGCTTGTGTCTTAGAGCAGGTATGATTGTTACTTCATCTTCATTTTGGAAGGATAGTTTCACTGCCTGAAGAATTCTCAGCTGACAGATATTTTCTTTCGGTACTTTAAATGTTATGTCATTGTATTCTGGATTCAGTTGTTTTAGTCCATCTTATTATTGCTTTTTGAAGACAAATCTTTTCAATTGGCTGCTTTTAGGATTTTCTCTTTTGTCTTTGGCCTTCAGAAGTTTTGCTGTGATATGCCTATATGTGATTTTTTTTCCCTTTCTTTTTCTCCATTTTTTTTCCCCTCCTGTGCCTGTTTGGAGTTGCTAAACATCTTGGATCTGTGTCATCTGGTGTCTTCTTTTTGTTTTTGAATTCTTGGCCATTCTCTCTCTTTTCTACTTCTGGGACTCCAATTACCCTTATTTTACACCTTTGACTGTGTCGCAAGTGTCTGTTATTCTCTGTTCTGTTTTTTCCATTCACTTTTTCTCCGTGTACTTCAGTTTGTAGAATTCTACTGACCGGTGTCCCAGTTCATTAACTTGTTTGTGTCATCTGCTAGGTTCAATATGCCCTTAAAGCCATCCATTGGATTCTTAAATTAAGTTAATGTCTGTTGAAGATCATCAAGTTGTTTCTTTTCATGGATTCTATTTCTCTGTTACTTATTTATCTCTAAATCTATTTTGTTAATGTTTCCCTTTATTTTTTTGAACATATTGGTTATAGTCTTTGACTGCTAACTTCAATATCTGAATCACCTGTGAATCTGTTTCTAATTTCTCTTAGTTATCAGTCCTATCTTTTTGTGTTTTTTAATTTTTATTGAATTCTGGACATTTGTGGTTAGGAAACTTTAGAGGCTCTGAAACACTTAAAACGTATTTTTAGACGTGTTTAAAGAGTTCACTTCTTCCTCTGCTAGGCGGACAGAGCAGGGGACTGATCACTTAATCCGATCACCAACTATCCCAGGGTGAGGCCAGATTTCGGTTTCGCTGTGATTCAGTTTACCTATGTCTTGTATCGCTTCTAGTCCTTTCAATTAAGAGTCTGCAAGTCTTTGTTTCTTTGGAATTTACATTTTGCTTTTAAGAGGTTTTCTAATTGCTTATTCATCCACCCTGGACAGCTTCAGAATCTCTCAAACATCTTATCGGGGAGACAAGTTATATGTCTGAAGCCATTCCTGTCTTCAATTCGGTTGCTCTACTTCCACATCATCGCCAAATTCTCTTCTGGATTCTCTCTTCTCCTTCAGTGGCCCTCCGCCAGGGGCCAGATATGACTTGTCAGCCTCTCCGTCTCAGTGTCTCTGGTCTCTGTAGTTTTCTTTCCTTCTGCAGGCCTTGATGCCTTCTGTAACTTATCCTGCTTTTCTAGTTCTGGTAAGTGGTATCATCGGCCTGCTGTGAACTGGTCCATACTATCCCAGGTAAAAGCTCAACATTTAATATTAGGGCAGGATTTTCTTTTTCTGTTTACTTTCTTAGCTCCGTGGCCGTCCGTGTGATTTCTACCAGTCAGATTTGTAGTAGCTGTTCTTTCACAGCAGGCTCTCAGTGACCGTGTGCTTGGTCTTCCTGCTTGATTTCAGGAAAGCTGGTCTTTACTGTCTATTCATATGACCCTGCCTGCTTGCACTGTACCTTGAAATCCTAATTCTGGTCTTCAGGACTGAATTGCTTCTCAGAGCCCCATTCCACCTGCTGATTTTGTTCTGTTTGGGGTTTTGGATACAAAATTGCTGCCTCTACCATCTACTCCACATGCCTCTGCTTGCGCGTGTGTTAACTGAACAGCACCTTGGGCCTACCTGCTCAGATCCCACCTTAACCTGGTTCTCTGATCATAGTGTCACACTCTGGCAATAAGTCATGCATTGATCCCATAGCCTTGCTTAATTATTTTATTCTTCTAGACTCTTGTCAAGATAAATGCTAATCTTGTCTCATTTGGTTATATCTATCCACCTGTCATCCATAAACCAGTGCTGATATTTTCATAATAAACTGGAGTGCAAAACAACTGCAAAGCTGAGAGGAAATTTCGAAGGAGAAAAATTTAAAGTAGAAGATTTACTCCACTTCATTTATCAGTTTGAGTGTGCTTTGCATACATTTCCTAAAGTGTGAGTCCCAGAACACGTCTGACTGTAGTTTCAACCAGGTTGTATTGTAACAGTAAAACATTTTCTCTTGACTAACTTTAAAAAGAAGAGAATCAATGGGGCTGGCCCCGTGGCCTAGTGGTGAAGTTGGTGCGCTCTGCTGCAGGCGGCCCAGTGTTTCATTGGTTCGTGTCCTGGGTGCGGACACGGCACTGCTCATCGAGCCACGCTGAGGCGGTGTCCCACATGCTACAACTAGCAGGACCTGCAACGAAGAATATACAACTGTGTACCGGGGGGCTTTGGGGAGAAAAAGGAAAAAAATAAAATCTTTAAAAAATAAATAAATAAATAAATAAAAGAAGAGAATTAAAAGCATTCTCTCAATATTTCAGAGAAGCTTCCTGTAGAGAAGAGAGTACATTCTGCTTTTAAACAAAAGCAAAACCACAAGCTAAGCCTTTCATAAGCCAGCAAAACACACAGCCTGGCTGTGAAAACAGCCTCTCCTCGCCTGAATACTGTAAAGGTTACTGAGGAAATGGATGGGGAAGATGCAGCAGTTGTTTCAAGCACCAGCTCAACAGGGTGGAAAAAGAAATGGGGAAAGAATATGCGCATGGTTGAGAACTTTTCTGCAATTTTGTTAACATTTTCTGTACGAAATGTGTTATTAGTGTCTCCTGAGGGAAGAAAAACTAATTTAGATGCTGCCTAGTGGGTAAGGGTTTTGATATTGTAGTGTTTTCTCTTTAGTTAGTAGATGAGGGGACGTGAAGAGGTGAGGAATCAATACTTACTATGTCACACGGCAGCTGGATTATCGTGCCTTAATGAGGGCCTTTTTCAGTGCAGAGCTAGGTTGGGAGAGTCGTAATATTCATAAGGAGTAGTCCTGGTTTTCCTTGGTAACCATATAGCACCACCTCATCATTTGCAGTATTTCCATTGATTAACATTTAAAAAGAATAAAAATCATCCAAGAAATTATTATTTTGTCACCATGCTTCACAAACTTACATGGCCTCTACTTTTCAATCAAAACTTTGGTGTGAAAGCACATGGAATTCTTACAGCTATGCTGGATGCGTCTCGCTGCCTTAGAAAACACTTAGAAAATGTTTTTTAATAAAAAACTTGACTAGCATATAGGAGTGAATGTTGCTGGCTAAATAATGACCTCTTCACATGTATTCTCACTCTTCAAATATACTTAAACTATTTGCTTTGGGATATAAATATGTATATGAGATGTTTTAGATTTAGTGGAGATGGATGGTTAATATTTTATAAAGCTCTTTTTAAAATGTAATAGTAGAATGATTCATGCTATATATTTTTCTTATATTTTTGAAAAAATTGTAAAACGCCAATTGTAGATTGGTCATTTTTTAATGATAAATTGGTAGAAAAAGTATTTAATGACACTGTACCTAACAAAAATTTTGCAATAGAAATAAAAATTTTACCTTTTTTTTCTTTATAGTTTAAAGTAATTCAGGAAATTAGTCTTAATTTTTTCCCAGGATTGATTTTAAGGAGAGGTTTTGAATAATTACACTTTAGGTGTAAAATAGTCAATGTCCTGTCCTCTTGCAATCACTGTCTTGAGAAGGATCTGTCTGCAGAGCCACTGTCTTATGTTGCTTAATATGGGATCGAGGCAATAATTCTTTCAGTTATTAGTAAAAATGTAAAAATTATGGAAATTTCTATAAGTTAATGGATTGAATGCTTAATTCCTCCCACAATAAAAAAATTTAATAGGCAGGAAATTAAGAAACCTTGAATCAGTTTTCAATCAGGTTTTTGTTAATGTGACATAAGCAGTCAATTTATCATATGAATTGAGCCTACACAGCAGAGAGGTTGGTGCTGTCTTCGTGTGTTGGTCAACTAGAATATTAGGTGTTCCACATACAAAATTTCTCTACATTTTAGAATTTGTTTCACTTGACTTTATAAGCATTTCTTTATATAGGCTTCAATATATACTAGTTAGAGCATGAAGGAAGTAGGTAAAAATCTCACGTATATCTACAAAGGAATAATCCAATAGAAACCTCAATGTAGAAGGCAAAGAGATATTTAAAAGAGGTTGTTCCAATGTTCGTTTTTGAACTTTCCTTTGGTAGTGATTAGACGGTTTTTGTCACAATGCTGCAAGGAAGAAAAACTACATACACAGAATCTATCCCACTACAGTTAAATGATGAGGTGGACAAATTGGTTCAAATGAGTGCCATTGACCACAAAAACAGTTTAAAAGTGATATTTGTAATAACATTTTACACATCTTTAGGTGACCAGTCTTGGCTCCATGCCAAAGTGATCAGATAAAATAAGTATTAATGAAAACAAACCTATAGTCTCCTCCATGGAAAGAAAAGAATGTAGGGAAATCTTAATTTCCTTCCTCTTGTTAGACCAGATATACTTGCCTCTAATCCTATCAGCTAATAGTTATGTTTGGACAATGCCAAAGGAATGCCTTGATAAATGCAATAATCAAGCTGATTTCTTTTCTGTGACTTGTCATCACACACAATGATGGTGGTTTTGTGAAATTCAATCCTACTTTAGTGAATTCTACTGGACTGGTTTATGATTGGCCACACTGCCTTCTCCTTTGACACTCCCCTCCCATCAGTAAGACAAATGTGATATCATTGCAACAACACAGTAGAGGGCCACTTCGTTGCTTCAACCTGCCATTCTGTAAATTGAGGAAAGGAAATTATCCAATGCATTTTGGGATTAATATTTCTGTTTTGGTCATTTGGTGTAAAATTAACTGAAATCACAAAATATGAAGTTTTTCTTAATGTGTTCTAATATTTTCAGTAAAGTAAAATTATTATATGATTATATAACAAGCATATATGATTATAATTTGTTGACTAAAATAGACTAAATTCCTGTCAGCTAGTTAGACCAGCTCCCAAATGAGTGAACTGGAAAAAAGTCACGTGTTTGAATCCTAAATAAAATGTGATGTTTCCCATTTTTAATACTCCTGCAAAATTTAGAATAGAGAAGAAATAGAAGTTATTTTGGAATCATGCAAAACAGGCTTCCTTTTACCTACTTTCTCCCAATGGTAACATCTTATGTAACTATAGTACCATAATAAAGCCATGAAATTGACATTGCTGCCATGTATGTTTATAGTTCTATGCTATAGATTCTTGAACCTACCATTGAAATCAAAAAACAGAACTACCTCGTGACCACAAAGATCTCCGTGATACCCACTCCTTTGTCTCCCACCAACCCTAATGCCTAGCAACAACTTATCTCTTCTCCATCTCTATAATTTCGTCATTAAATAATGTGATGCAAGTTGAATTACACAGTATGTGACCTTTTGAGATTGACTTTTGTTCATTCAGCATATTGCCCTTGTGTATAATTAAGTCATTTTGGTTTTTATCCACTGTGCCAATCTCTGTCTTTTAATTAGTGTATTTAGGTGAATTGTATTTAACATAATTACTCACATGTTAGGGTCTAAGTCTGCCAGTATAGTTTTTTTTTCTGGCTTTTCTGTTTTTTTGTTTCTGTTTTCTTTTTTCTACCTTCCTGTAGGTTACTTGAACATTTTTTATAATTCCATTTTGATTTATCTATTATGTTTGTAAATATATCTTCTTCTACAGATTATTTAGTGAATGCTTTATTACATATATATAATTTATCACAGTCCCCTGGTACTAACATTTTATTACTTTGAGTGAAGTATAGAAACTTTATCCTCCTTTAAGTCTCTTTACTTTCTCTCATTTATAATATGATTTTTTAAAGTATGTCCTCTACATTGAGAACCGTATCAGGCAACGTTAAAATTTTTCTATCAGTCATCAACTATAATGTAGAAAACTCAAGATGAGAAGCAAAGTCTATGATATTTACCCATATGTTTTCTCTTTCCATCATTCTTGCTGATGTTCCAAGATTACTTTTGTTTTTTGGTGAGGAATATTGGCCCCAAGCTAACATTGTTGCCAATTTTCCTCTTTTTTTTGCAGGAGGAAGATTTTCCCTGAGCTAACATCCATGTCAATATTCCTCTATTTTGTACATGGAATACTGCCACAGCATGGCTTGATGAGTGGTGTGTAGGTCTGTGCCTGGTATCCAAACCCGTGAACCCTGGGCTGCCAAAGCTGAGTGCACAAACTTAACCACTATGCCACCAGGCTGGCCGGCAAGATTTCTTTTTAAGTCATTTCCCTTCTGATTAGAAAACTTCCTTAAGCCATTCTTTTAGGATAGGTCTGCTAGTGACAAATTCTCTTAGTTTTCCTTCATCTAATGTTATCTTTATCTCCCCTTCATTCTTGAAGCATAACTTCACTGGATATGTAATTGCAAAGCTGACAGTTTTGTTCAGCACTTAAAAAATGTTGTGCCACTTCCTCCTGGGCTTCATGGATCTAATGAAAAATTGCTGTTATTCAAATCGCTTTTCCCTATTTGTAAGGTGTCATTTCTCTCTGGCTGCCTTATTGCCACTAGATAGTTGTGAAAGTGCCACCTTCTCATTTGGCTTCCACAAACTGGAAGGAAGAAGAGCAGTTAAGGTATAAAAGTTTTCTGTGTTTTAGAAAGTAGGTGTCCCTTTCCTGATCGTTTGATTAGAGAAAGTAGGCTTTCTTGGGAGCTTGTTTTTTCTTGTCTGTTGCTATTTGCATTTCTGGATTGCCAGCTTCTCCAGCATCCAGTCAAGGATATAAAAGTCAGAAGGAAACCTAGAGAACTCGCTGCTGTGATGTCTCTCAGATCAAAGGTCCTGGTCTGCTTTCTTCTCTCTGCCTTTTTGAGTCTCCTTATGTTTGTTTTACATATAATGCTCAAGGTTTTTAAGCTATATGTGCCCACCCTGGAGATTTTCATCTCTATTGAGTTTTTTATTTCCATGATTAAATTTTATATTTCTAATTGTTTCTTTTTATATCCACCTGTTCTTGTTTCACTGTAGCTAATTTTGTTTCAACATTTCCTGATTTTTAAAAAATGGATATGCTATCTCTCTTTGTGGGTACCAAATATTAAAGACATTTTCTAGTTGCTCTGAAGTTTTCATTTCATCTGGAGGGAATTCACCTTCCAATTGCTTTTTTGGCACTAATTCTTTTTTTTTTGAGGAAGATTAGCTAACATCTACTGCCTGAGCTAACATCTGCTGCCAATCCTCCTCTTTTTGCTGAGGAAGACTGGCCCTGAGCTAACATCCGTGGCCATCTTCCTCTACTTTATATGTGGGACACCTACCACAGCATGGCTTGCCAAACGGTGCCACGTCTGCACCCAGGATCTGAACCGGCAAACCCCAGGCCTCCAAAGCAGAACATGTGAACTTAACCGATATGCCACCGGGCTGGCCCCTGGCGATAATTCTTAAATGTTCCTTTTCTTCTTGTGTTTTGAGATTTTAATTTTCAACACAGAATGAAGAGAATTTCCCCTTCTATGCTTACCTTTCCTTGTTAATGTTCTTGAGTCTTTCTCCATTCAACACTACACAGTTTTAATCTAGAATCAGGTCTTAATTTGGACCCCAGGACTCCTGGTCCATGGTGATATTAGAAATGGAGCAGATGTGGTCACTGAGTCCATGGTGGCTTATCCCAAGTTATCCACTTTCTCCTGTCTCTCTGGTTACATGGATCAGCACTTTTTCCCAGCATAGCATATACCCTGCGTACATTAAATTTGACTTTATCTGCCAACTTATTTTTAATTTCTCTTATGATATATGTTGTCCTTGCCCATCTCTAGAAACCAACAGAGCAAAGTCTTATATCCTTGTTTTCCCTCCAAGATTCACTTTTGAACCACTTAAGCAATATTTATAAGAATTTGAATATCGGTACCATGAGCCCCGCTTTGGTTCTAATCAGCAAGCCTGGCTTTTGTTGCTTCCTTCACGTGAAGTCAATCCTTTTACTCATGGATAAGAACTCTCAGCTGACTCTGCCTGCTTCTCGATCCAAAGGCTTTCAGGCCATGGTTTCTTACCTGATTATTGCATTTTGCTTTTCTTATGTTATGGTCCATAGAGATGTTTTGACTACTTGTTGACTGTGATTGCGTCATTTTGGTCATCTCTTTTTATATTTAATCTGCCGTTACTATTGCTTTTGAGCAGAGGAATCTTTAAAGCATGAACTTACAACATTCTGTTTATTGGAAGTACTCTAGTTTCCACTAAACTGACTTTTTCTCTCACATTTCCAAAATAACTGCCTAAAATAAAGACTCAAGTCAATCTGTTATCTTAGTTCATCGAAGGTCTGTATCTTTCGGTATTATTCTAGAAATTGGTTCTCTCTTTACCAAAGCATTCTATATATGAGTCAGTGCTCTTCTGCAGCCAATATCCTGAATAAGTCATGTGTTTCCATAGGTTTAGATATTGTCTGAGGCTGATATCTATAAAAACGTACGTTAAATTTTACTTTCTCTTCCACTTATTTTTAATTTCTCTTATTATGATATATATTGTCCTTGCCTCAGATATCTTCTCAACCTCTGGAATCCAACAGAACAAAGTCAAATATCCTTGTTTTTCCTCCAAGATTCATTTGTGAACCACTTAGGCAACATTTATAAGAATTTGAGAGCCTTTACCATGGCACAGGAATCTGAGTGCCTTGGACCTAGCAAGCTGATTTCAGGAAACGGAAGTCATGTCCTTTGCCTTAACAAGATTGCAAACCAAATACTTGTTTGTTAAAACTATTTATTTAGCACCTAGTATGAGTAAGTAATTTCACTACAATTGTGTTTTGTAATATAGAGAAGCAGAAAAAAGAAGGTCTTATTTTATGAAAAATAGGCATTCAAATGTTTATTTGATAAGCTGTTATGTGTCAACTATGCTACTATCCTAAGAGCTGTGGAAGAATTGAAAATTGAGGCTAATCTTCATTCCTTTATAGGTTATTATGGAGATAAAACACTAATGACCATAGTACAGGGTATATAACGATGAATATTATAAGACTGGCATAGAGAAAGTGCTATGGGTATTGGGCAGAGGAAGCTGACTTTCAATTGGGCGTAAGGGAGGCATGAACTGGGAAAGATTTCTCAGAGGAGATGCCATTTGAACAGAACTTAGAAGAATGGTAGTATTGTATGAGGGAAGGAGCATTCTGAGTATGAGGAACAAACACACAGGATGAGCAAGCTGGAGGATATATATAATCAAATCGTACTGCTAGTATTTTCTTTTATACTTTGTTCCTTCTCTTTCCACGTGTAATCAGTAAATAAATCAAAGTCGAGAGTTCTCATTATCATTGGACTTGTTTAAAAATCATTTCACTCCTTGTTTTTTCCACTAACATATCTTTGCTTGCTTCGGCTAATTGAACTTTAAAATCTTTTCTTCATATCCTTAATTCCACCTTTTTTCTCTATCTCTTTACATTTAACATTTTAAAAAATTACATATGTTTTTAATAACACATTTTTTATTAAACTTCTTTTCACTTACATTATCTGCTTTCTAATAACGACTATATGGCGTTCTTCAAATCACATAGAGAATCCTGACAGTAACAACAAAAACATATTCACAGGGTGATTTCTATTTGCGTTTAGTGCTTTTTCTTTTTTTTTTCCTCAAGTTTTTATTGCTAGACACTTTTTTTAGACGAGTTTTAGATTTACATGAAAATAGAACAGAGGTCCCCTATTAATAATGTATTACATTAGCCATTAAAGTGTTACATCGTCACAATTAATGACTCAATATTAACATATAATTATTAACTGAAGTCCATAGTTTATTCAGATTTTCTTAGTTTTTACCCCATGCCCTTCTTCTGTTCGAGAATCTCAAACAGGATTCCCTGTTACATTTGGTTATCATGTCTCCTTGGGTTCCTCTTGGCTATGACAGTTCCTTAGACTTTGTTTTTGATGACCATATTAGTCAGGGTTCTTCAGAGAAACAGAACCAGTAGGATATATAGAAAGAGATTTACTCTAAGAGATTGACCCTGTGATAACAAAGGCTGAGAAGTTCCACAAGCTGTCATCTGCAAGCTAGAGGCCCAGGAAAACCAATGGTATAGCGTCAATCCAAATGCAAAGTCCTGAGAACCAGGGGGCCCGATGGTGTAAGTCCTGGTTCAAGTCTGAAGGCCCAACGGACTTGAATCAGGACTTGTACCATCGGTCCCCTTGGTTCTTAGGCCTTTAGATTTGTATTTAGCTTCTTCCTTTTTCTCTTCTTCCTTAAGTTGTAAAGTTAGGTTGCTGATTTGAAATCTTTCTTATGTTTTAATGTGGGCGGTTATAGCCATAAATTTTCCTCTTAGCACTGCTTTCACTGTGTTCCTTAAGCTTTCAAATATTGTGTTTATGATTTTTTCCTTTGATCCATTGGTTAAGAGTGTAGTGTTTAACTTCCACAAATTTATGAATTTTACAGTTTTACTTCTGTTATTGGTTTCCAACTTTATCTTGTTGTGGTTGGAGAAGACACTTTCATGATATCTATGTTTTGAAATCTATTGAGATTTAATTTGTGGGCTCACATATAGAAAAATATATAGAAAAGAGGATGCTGCTCTCTCAGAGTCAGAGTGATTGGGCTGAGTGGAAAGGGAAGTTTGTTCTGCTTAGCGGCAAGCTGGAGGAGATACAACAGAGGCTATGGGCAGTAGCCAGTGGCAGCAAAATCCATGAGAAGAGGAGGTTTTTTATGCCTTGGTACTGTGGGGTTGATGACACCAGCAGCTGTTCTAAGCACCATTTCCCTGGTCCCTTTTCTGGACTGCTGGAAGGTGGGCAGTCTGGGATTTCAGGAGGGATACTTTCTTTTTTTGTGGGAGGGAAGAAGATTGGCCCTGACCTAACATCTGTTGCCTGTCCTTCCTCTTTTTGCTTGAAGAAGATTGCCACTGAGCTAACCTCTGTGCCCAGCTCCCTCTATTTTGTATGTGGGATGCCACCACAGCATGGCTTGATGAGCGGTGCAGAGTTGGCACCCAGGATCTGAACCTGCAAACCCCAGGCCACCACAGAGGAGCTTGTGAACTTAACCACTATGCTTCCGGGTGGCCCCGAGGGATGCTTATTTTATTGCCTTTTTTAAACCTTTGGAAGAAGGTTGTCTCAGAAGGAAACCATCCCCTTTACCCTTGCTTTCCCTACCAGCCATTACGCTAAGCCATGGATATTACATAATCATAGGCAATTATTAAATCATTTTGATCTATGTAATTGAAAATGTTAATATGCATATTATAAGGAAGAATGTCACCTTTCTAATAAATTACATCCACTTTTCTTGCAGAAATAGATGAGAAGAGGGTGACCAACACACAAGCAGAAGTAAGTTTTCTTATATTTTCTATAAATGTGTTCAAATCAATTAAAAACACAATTAGTTTGATTAGATGTGATACAAAATATGATATCAATGTAACTGTGATTAAAAACAATTTAGTTTGCTTTTCCTGACTGAATAAATAGTAAAATGGTGTCATTAAATCTCTGCCTCTAGGTTACCCTTGTTTCTCTACCTATGAAATACTAATCCCTGAAAAAACTTCTAAAATAAACCATTGCCTTTAGAGGCAAGATATGGTATTGATAATTTTCTTTTCTTTTCTTTTTTTGAGGAGGATTAGCCATGAGCTAACATCTGCCCCCAATCCTCCTCTTTTTGCTGAGGAAGATTGGCCCCTAGCTAACATCTGTGCCCATCGTCCCCTACTTTATATGTGGGATGCCTGCCACAGCATGGCTTGATAAGCTGTGCATAGGTCTGCACCTGGGATACAAACCCATGAACCCTAGGCCGCCAAAGTGGAGTATGCAAACTTAACTGCTGCGCCACCGGGCTGGTACAAGTATTTATAATTGTAATTGAGTGGCTGGATCTATATGACCACCACAGGCTGGGGTCAGCCAATATTGGAATCCTGGAGCAAGAAGATGGGGACAGTCACCTCATAAAGGGTCTTCTGGGGAATGGAGCCAAGAGCAAACCCTGAGGCCAGAGTCTCCACATATACATGTAGGAATTAAGATAGAAAATATGAACCGGGGGAGGCTAGGAGAGCTGGTAATGTAGAATATATAGAAGATAAGGAAGTGAGTAAACTTGCACCCAGAAATGGAACAAATAGTGAGTAGGACGTGTGCAGATTTAATAGTCAATTCCCATGGCCGATGAGCAGGCATATAGAAACACTCAGAGGAAAATGTAGAAAGAACAGAATACCAAAAAGTCTCTCTCAAGACTTTTCTAAAAATTTACTGGGGTTGAAAATGCTTTGAAAACTAAACTCTTAAATGAATATAAAGTATTTTTCATTACTTAATAAGTTTTACCCCTATGTTACTGAACAAACTTTTCTGTAGAATTAGTTTTCTACTTGAAATTAATTTTCTACTTGATTTTTTGAACATGTATGGAAATAAACATAAAAGAAATCCCAGAAGTGATTGCTTCTCAGAATCAATCAGACGTGACTGAATATCAGTTGAGTGACCGGATGTATATGTATAGCACAGTCGAAGTACAAGGAAATATCAATCATCCACATGTTTAGGTTAGTGAAGAGCTGCCCTGCCTGCACCTGTGCATGATAGCGGGTACCAAAACATTCTGTTCTACAGCAATTTGCTTGTACCATTTGCTGGGTTGATATGGATTTGGCAACTATTTTGTTGAATTTTTCACTTTTTAATAGATTGTATTTGCATCTGGTAAATACCAACATCTTGATGATACGTTCGAGGGCAATTAAGCTTTAGTACATATGAGGAAAGATTCCTCAATTTCCATTTAACTTTATGAAATAGTTTTTAGTTTTTTTCATACTTTGTACATTATTTTCTTCCTAATATACATGGAAAGCCTAGAACAATCCTCCTGAAGTGACTCATAACTATTTATACCTGAGCTTTTCGAAGCAAAATAATTGCTCCAGGGGCTGGCCTGGTGAAGTAGCGGTTAAGTTCGCACACTCTGCTTCAGTGGCCTGGAGTTCGCAGGTTCAGATCCTGGGTGTGGGCCTACACACTGCTCATCAAGCCATGCTATGGCAGCATCCCATATACAAAGTAGAGGAAGACTGGCACAGATGTTAGCTCAGGGACCATCTTCCTCAAGCAAAAAGAGCAAGATTGGCAATGGATGTTAGCTCAGGGTCAATCTTCCTTACAAACAAATTGCTCCAGACACTAAAACTCATACCTTTGCCAGACTGAAATATAAATCAACACATTATTAAAAAGGAGTCTTTGACATAAGCTGACTGGAGTATTGACCACATATGTATTATTTATTTTACTAAATAAATAACATATATACGCATACACACACACACATATATATATATGTGTGTGTGTGTGTGTGTGTATAGAGAGAGAGAGAGAGACAAAGAGAAAAACCGAGACAGAGAGAGAGATGTTCATACTACTATTTGTGGTTTTGACCCTGAAATATGTTCCTGTGTTCCTATTTTTATCATTTTTAATGCAAAAATGTCTTCTTAAATAAATTAATCCTGACTCAGTGTGCTTAGGTAAGAATGTTAAATAGCAGTTTTGTTAGGAAAGGACTTATCTTTTGAATATAAAAAAGAATATTATCTTAACATTGTAATTCAAAGTAAATGAAGACATTAGATTGGACATATCAATTCCAGCGGTTATGGATTGGTATTACTTACCAAGAACCCTCACTATTCCTCCGGAACCACTCAACAATCTATGAACGAGTATAATCATCCCATGGACATTGCATTTGGAGTATATTTTGTCCTGGCATTTATGCTTTTCTCTCAAATGGAAAGGATTAGTGTCTCTTTTTCTCTTTCTTTTAAAAATAAACTCATGTTACTAGGTGAGAAAATAATTTCAAAACTTCAGTGGATGAAGTTGTATGATAAAATAGCCCCCTAGCTTCTTATATCTCCTGAGACTGTGATATCAGTGAACACATATATATAATTTCTCATTGATTAGCATTCTATTTCATGATGGGGAAATCAGAAAGCTCTTTGAAATATGACACAGTGTTTATTTCTCTCACAAGGCTGATGGCATTGTACTTTTTGTCCAAATATAAGACTTGCTTTTTTCTGTTTGTCCACAGTCACAGAATGCATCCCCTAAGCAAAGGAAGCAGAGTGTGTACACAGCACCCACCATGAAAGGTACTGTTCAGGTACTGTTTTGGGTTGTCGTGAGTGTTGAGTTCACGGCTGGCAGGCTCACTGTTCTCAAGGACCACATGCTTCATTATAAGCTAGATCCACTCTCAGCTCTACTACATAGTAATGTGTCTTTCAGTAAAATACTTTATCCATTTAAAATTTAGTTTCATCAAGAGTAAATAGGTGGTTGAAGAAGAAATGACTAGAGATGTCTCAGAATCTCAGTCTGGAATTCAGATTTTCCAAAATAATGACAAAGGTTTTTCTTTTACTCTTCCTCACATATTTTCCTTGAAGAGATTTTTCCAGAATCCCTAATTACTCTTGCCAGTGTTGGCAGATGATTGTTATTTCTTTCCTGGCTTAAGCGAAATAGAATAACTTGAATTTGGGGCACATTTAATGTAAAGTGTTGCCTCACTGCCTTGAGTCAGGAGTAGCTCTAAGAAACCCAATCAAATAGCTATTAGCTCTACATGTAACAGCTGTTGAAATAAAAATTAGCAAGGCTAGCTCAGATTTTCCCAGAATTTTCCCCTAAAATTGGAACTACTGAAAGAACATCTAAGTGTATCAGAATTTTTACCAACATCAATTCCAGGGAAGGCTTCTTTTATTTCTCACACAAAAACATTCCTGACATGAGGCAGTGTGTTGAATCCAGTAGCTCATGTTCCAGTCTGGTACTTGGGCAGTTGGCCCAGTGGTTCCTCATGCAATCATCCAGCTTGATTTCAGCTACAGCAGAGGCCAGCTGAGCAGCTTCCTCTGGAGTCTGGAGAGATGTCTAAATTGGGAGTGAAATTTTCCACTCTGTATTCTCTCTCGATTTGGGGCCTTTTCAGGGAGGTGGGATATAAATGGACACATTAATAGCTACTTTCAATAAACTTCCTTCCTGTGCAGCTATAAAACTCCACGTTTGCTTATTCGTAAGACTGCAGTAAATAATGCAATCATCAGCACTGTAGTTTATTGCAGGGTAATTATTGAGACTATCAGGCACCCTCTGTGAAGATAAATGTAATCATTTTGAAGATATTTTCCCTATTGTAAGTCATCTCGGACTTTTAAGACACGTCAGTTTTGGCATGAATGGGCAACAATGAAAGATATATGTTCACTCATTTAATGATTTCCTCTGTTTTATTTTGGGTTGGCTTAACTAAATAAAGTAATCCTGTTTTTATGTCCTCAGAGAATAATAGTATTATTTTTAAAGGAAAATCTTAAAATCGAGGCCCCAGGGGCTCATGGTTTTCATTATATTTAGCTCTCAAATATCATAAGAATGTGGGATCCTAACATTTAGGGAAGTTAGTCACATGGCACGTTTTTACATAAAACCTTACTACTGTTGATCGGTCCAAGAAGGTCATTCAGTGATCATCATTTTTGGTCATGAGTCAAAGGTTTGAGAAAGCACGGTAATTCTTGCAGGAGGCCATCAGTGTTATTACAAACCACTTAGGCCCCATTTAAAACCAGTAAATACCTGGGTAAGTCTCCTGCTTCTAATGAAAGAAAAGATAAAGTTAAATCCACGTTTTATTGTCCACCCCCCACCAAGAGCTAGAAATGAATATCTCAAGACAAAATTAAGCAATGGTAACATACAGTGTATTATGAGCACATAAAAAAGCTTCAATCATAAGAAATATGAATTAGCAAAGGAAATGTTATTGAGATGCTAAACACAATAATACAATTGCTCTGAAATGTATAATTCTTCAAATTACAGTAGAATGTGCCATTATTGAGTGTAAAGAAGTTTGCTAGGAAAGCAAAACAGCAACAGATGTGATAAACAGCTCTGAAAAAAAACATTCTGACAAAAAGGCCAACTAGGGCTTCATGAAGCACCCAGTGAGTAACTGGTTAGTAAAACATAACAAAACGAAAGAAAATAATACAAAAAAAAACTAGCCAGACTCCTTTCTCCTCTCTCACGAGGTTGTGAGGAGTTACCAGTACAGAAGCCTAAGTAGTGGGAGGGGCGAGATGCTAAATCCCACCTATGCCATTTCAATTAATGCATAGACAGACAAGTCTCCTATCTCCCATGTTCACTTATTTTTTCCTCTTTCAGTTACTATGGTACTTATGGCTCCACCAGGTTCCAGGAAATAAACACGTGTCCAGGTTACCTCTTGTGAAGAGGGTTTCATATGAAGGTACGGTGGGGAAGAAATAGAGCAGAGGAAACCATTTTAACAGGTTTACCATCAGGGCCAATATGCTGATGACTCCCAAATTCAGATCTGCAGTCCCAACGTATCTCCTGAACTTCAGACTCCCATTTCCAACGAGCTACCAAATTTCTTCACTTGAATGTTATTAAGCTTCTCAAATTTAATATGTTCAAAACCAAACTTCTTGGCTCTTGTCTGCTTTTCCTCATCTCAATAAATTGTATCCAGCTGTTAAGAACAAAAACCTTTGTGTAATCCTTGACTCCTCTCCCTTACCCAACCCATTGTCTGCTCTTGTGAGCTTGAATTTCAAAGTGCATCCCTTATGTGACTACTTCCTGTACCTTCCACTGCTCCACCTTGTGCAAGCCACCAATCTTTCTGGCCTGGACTGCTGAGGTAGCCTTCTTACTGGTCTCCCTGCCTCTGCTCTTGCCCCTCTACAACTTAGTCCCCACACGGAAGCCAAAATGATTCCTCCAACTCACAAATGTGATCATGCCATCCCCTTTATCAAAATCCTCGATGGCTTCCTGTCAAATTCAGAATAAAACTGAAATCCAACCATGGCTTCTAAGTCCCTCAATGAGCTGCATGGGCCTCTCTCTTTGACCTCGTCTCCTTTCACACTGTCCTTTGTTCACTGGGGCTCAACCTCATGGAGTTTTTCACTAATTTTAAACATGCCAAACAGACTTCCATTTCAGAGTATTCGTATTTCCGTTTTCTCTGCCTGGAATGATCTTTACCCTGTGACTTCATAGGTGGCTCAGGTAACGTTACCTCCTCAGAGAGGCCTTTCTTTCCTGATAATTGTGCCTCCTACCATCACTACCTATGTCCTTACACACTGCCTTAGTTTTTCCATAGCACTTATCATGATGTACCTAGAATCAGATGTCCATGACAACGGTTTTGTTCATTTGAGTATCCCCAACACCTAGAGTGGCTCCTGGCACATAGTAGGTACTCAATAAATACTAGTTGAATAAATGAATTATTATGAACTGGGGAATCCAGCCACATTGTCATCTGCTCAGAAGTGGGTATCTCTTGAGCCTTGTTCTACTAATTATCATATTTGTGACTCTGCTTCTGTTTCTCTTTGCTTCTCTCTCTGATTCTCCCTTAACTTTTGTGTTCTTACTTATGCATATGCTTCTATTTTTCTAGTCATACTTTTTCCTATTACACTCCCCTCTGGTCAGAGGGAAAATCTGATTTGCTAAATTAGTTACCATCCAGAATGGTGCATTGGCTGGGCTCAATTTTTAAGAAAAGTCATCTCACAGACCCCTGGACCCTTTAGGTGGTGGACTTTGGCTAGGGTCTGTTTCCTGGGTCAATTAGTTCATGGCCAAGGTGACAGTCATATGACACAAACATGGCAGTATAAATAGAAGGGTCTAGAAACGGCTTTCTTCCTCCAGATATGTTTCATGGCTTGTCTAGCACATTTACTCCTGGAAAGTAATAGTAGATTTAATACTTGGTCTGGCCACCTTTCTAACTATAACATTATAGGCACTCAAATTTGCCAAGGAGCTTAAAGGTTAAGTAGTGCATTCATCCAGCGATGACTGAATTTTTTCTACTGCATCTAAACTCAGGGTATTAAATTGGCTATATTCTCTTGAAGACTCTAATATATTAGGCCTGGGGTGGAGCCAGATAATCAAAAGTTCCAGATGATTCTTCTGCAGCAAGTCTAAAGGTTGACAGACTCAGATATCCGATCACTTACCTGTCTTTCTTGTATCGTAGGTAGATATCTCATAGAGATCAAAGAGATCATAAGATCAAAATTAACATCTTCAAAACTGACCTTTCAATCTTCTCCACAACAAATCAGTTTGTCTTACACTGGTCTTCTTCTCAAGAAGTAGAATTTCCATCTGCCTGGGTGCTTATCCCTGAGTTCTGGGAGTCTCCAGGGACCTTCTCCCTCTCTTTCATGCTCTTCCACAGCAGCGCGCCAGGTCATGCCCCATTAGCATCTCTCCATTTTCTCTCTTCTTTTATCACCAGTACCACCACCATATTTCAAGTCACGTTCATCTCTTTGCCAGGATATAACTGGTTACTCTTCATCCAGTCTTTCTCCTCTCACTTCCTATCTGTTTTCTATGCTGCAGCCAATGTGAACTTTTTAAAACACGGAGTGATTATGCCACTTCCTTGGTTAAAACCCTAGTAACTCCCAATGCCATTAGATAAAATTCCCGTTTCAGAGCAAAGTTTCCAAAGCTTACTGCATGATGGCTCCAATATTCCTTTCTTCCTCTCACCCACTATGTGGCCCAGCCACCTTGGCATTCTGCCAGCTTCTGAATGCACCAAACTTTTGGCTGATTCAGGAAAGAGTTTGCATAAATTTTTCCCTTCACCTAGAATATTCTCTCTTGGCTCCTCTTTGTCCTCATTCTTCATTTGGCTAATTCCTACTCATCATTCAAGTCCTGTCCTTAAAGGTCATTTCCTGAAAGGAGCTTTCCCTAGCCCTCTATTCTAAATTCCCTATAGCTATAATTCTCTATTGATAGTTATAAATTCTCGGTAGTTCTTTCATTGCAAGTAATCAAATGTCCAATTATTTACTTAGTGTCTGTCTCTCCAACTAGAGCAGAAGTGATCTATGTGGCAGCCGCCACAGTGTCTATTTTGTTCACTACCGTATCTGCAGGGCTTAACATAATGCTTAGGACACAAGCAGTGCTTATAAATATACTTTTAAATTATAAGTAGAAGTATTTAAATTTTAAAAATAATAAGTATATTTTATAAATTTTGTAGTATAAGTATTTAAATTTTAAATATATTTTTAAAATTTTAAAAAATATGCCCAACACTTGAGTTGGTGAATGAATCATTTCCTTAGGATACACACCTTCTCTCTGGTCTTTCTGACTATTAGGAATATCTTTTCTCTATTGAGGCCCATAGAAATTTGTATTCATGGTTCTTGTCCTATATCTTGTTGCTATTTGTGGCAAATTTTAGAATAGTAACTATCTAAATATTTTAAGACATCTACCAGACCCCTACCTCACCCTTAATTCCCTTCTTTCTAGATTAAAACATCTCAATGTCAATTATGCCTGACATTTAGTCCTTTTACATTCATTCTTGATCTCTTAATAAGCTCCACTTTGCCTATATCATTCTAGAAGTGCATCATTGAAAATCAACCCGATAGTTAACATGTGGTCTGACCAGAACAGAGTGGAAACTTCAATTATGCCTGTCACCTCCTTCATCCCAGATAATTTAATTCTGTTAATGCAATCCAAAATCTTATTAGCTTTTTCTGGAAGCCATATAACTTGGTGACAAATAGTGAGCTTACTGTAAATCCAAAACTTTCAAGACTTTTTCATGTGTTGTTTTTAAGTCATATTCTTCACTAAATTCATTCCCCATTTTAAAATTGGGTCTTTTTGTTTTTTACCAAACAGCAAGACACTATGGTCATTTCAATTAAATTTCCTCTTGTTAGTATCAGGCTGTCACATGGACGTGTCATATTTTGTATCGTGATTCTATCATCCATTCTATTTTCTATTAACTCAATTGTGTCATCCGTAGATAAGATACACTTATCTTTGGTATTTTTATCCACATCTGTAATAAACATATCAAACAGAAGACGGCAAAGAGGGGATCCTATAGCACACGTATCTACCTCTAGCTGACACTGATCCCCCTGAAGGCCACCATTCAACCAGTTATCAAAAAGGCTAATTATATCAGGATTGCATCCCTTACAACCAGAGGACATTACGAACACTCTTGTTAGATACATTGTTGTATTTCAGATATCTTGTGTTGACCACATTTTTTCATCTATACAGATGCGTCATAAATTTATAATGTATATCATGCATACAAATGACAGGAGTTGAAGTTTGCATAGAAAACAGACTTACTTTTCCATTATTCTGTGTGATATACTGCTCTGTAATTATATAAGTAGAAAGTTCTGAAGATTATCAGAAAAATGATAGCTGACTACTGAATACCTATGTGCTCGTCTCTGGTGTTTATATGGTGGTCAGTCCTGTAATTTACAGAACAGTCAATTAAATTATTGTTGGATAGCTTGAATCATGTTTTCAGAAAAGCAAAGCAGGTTTGCATCTTGGGACAGGAAATGGCTGACTCATTTCCACTCCCATTTTGTGTGTGTGTGTGTGTGTTTTACTGGAATGCAAATGCCTTTAACTGAAGAGAGCAAAGCAAGTGCTATCGATTTAAAAAGAAATCTGAACATGATACAAAGCAGCTGACTGAGAAATGGCTTTGTGCAGCAGGCTCTTAGTATTACATTACTGTTCTTAATACATAACTAGTCAGAGTTTTCACGGACTTCTGAAAAACACCTTCGTCCTCTTATGCCTGATAATTTCTTTAAAGGATGAGTTTAGCCACTTCAGTGTCCAGAGATTGTTCTTCTGATATGTCAAATGGGTCTTCTTTGAATGCTTGTGGCATTGTAACTCCTACATTTTTTTCTCCAAGGATGGTTGTGATCTTGACACTTTATCTCAATTTAGCCTCTTTTCATAATAAGGCAATAAATGCAAATAAAGAATAACCCAGGGAGGGAAATATATCAGATTGGCTCAACAAAAAAGCCAAAAGCAGTTTTTGGAGGGTGGTAGAAGACAGTGGCAAGGATGTGACATGTAATATTAACTGAAGGAAAATCTTCAAGACAGGGAAAGCTGTTGATCATAATAATTTCATGAGACTCGACATTAAAGGACATGGAGTTTGGGGGGCAAGTGATCAGGGTTCAAATTTCAGCCTTTAACTGTTCAACTTCGACAGGTCAATGAGTTTACTTTCTCTTCTCTCATTGGTAAGATGGAGATGATACCTACCACACAGGATTGCTGTGAAGACAGAACGAAACAACGTGTAAAGAGAATGCTTACAACAAGCGCTCAGTGTGGGAGAAATACTTTGAATAATTATTTGATCTCTGGATTAACAGTTGGGTGCACCCCTGCTTGGTTTCCACTGAGCTCTGCAGAATGTTAGAAGGAGCCCTGGGAGAGAGACCAAGAGCAAAGTGGGATGAAGGGATTTCCAGGTGAATGAAATGTTTGCCAGAGCTTCGCTCTCATTCCAGTGGGAATTGGAAAGTCAGGGTTAGAGGTGCCTGGTCCTAATAAGCATGCGGATTACTAAACCTGGCAACATTCACTCCACTTTTATTTGCACCAGTCTCGGGTAGATTTTTGGAGTTAATCTTTGACCTTTTACATCCTTTCCCACAAAATCCGGCTTTTGCTTCATTCCACCTGCCTCGTCTCTTCAGACACCATGTCCCTTCTCTCTCAGCTAACTAATAACACTTTCAGGGGAGTTGACATTTAGATTAATCAATCTTGTATTTCAAAACTCTTAAGAACAAAGTGATGGCTAATGGTGATTTTTGGGGTGCTAAAGATTACACAATAAACATTTCTAGCCAGAGGATGAGCAAGAAATCACATCATATAAATTCAGCCTACAATTAAGCAACATAGGTAGATGAATGATAATTATATCAAATTGTGGCCAATTCACCCTTCCTGATTTCAAGCCTCTAATAATTGTGTCTAAAAAAATACTCGAAAGGCATAGACCAGCCTGTTCCTCACCCCCTGCACATTGAAAATGGGAGGCAGGGGGAGAAGGTAGCAAGATCGTTTAGCTTCTCATCCGCCAGTCTCTACCACATTGCATTCCTTTTTTAAACATCGCTGTCCCTCTGTGGGTGTTCTCCAGGTATTCATCACATTTGCCTTTCCAAATCTTGGCTTTTTTGTTTGTGCTGGCTCAGTATATTTACTGTGTAGGGTGGGGCTTATTTTTGAAACTCAAGAAACATTTTAACAGATTTCTAGATAACAAGGAACATTCTAAATATATACAAGTCTCGCTTATTTCTTTTTTGGAAAAAACCAAGCATGTTTCTATTTCCAGATACACTTCCTTCACTTCTGTTTCATTTCTTTCACTAAGTTTTATGTTCATCTTTCCTCATATCTTCGAATGCAGAGGGCGGGATCAGATTGGAGACCTGATCTGAGAATGTACCTTTCTTGAAAGTCACTAAAATGACGTTTTTTTCTGAGATCAACATTGAGAGAGAGTGAAGCCAGAGGAAAATGCTAGCAAGTATGAATGGACTTTATATTTTATATCAGTTTCATGGATTATGAGGTTGAAAGGTCTCAAGGATCTTGAGATGGATTAAATTGCAAATTTGAAATTTGAGACAAGAAATTTAATCTCATGTGGTACCACTTACACTTTGAAAAGGAGACCGCTGTTTGTCAATATAGTTCCATTCATGTTTCTATATATATTTGCCTATTTTAAAATTAATCTTTTAAATTTGCATCCCTCTGTATAAATAGTATACGACTTTTGAAATTGCTTCCCATCTTAGAAGCAAGGGAAGAGATGAACTTTTGCATTTGATTTGAACAGATGCATCAAACCTAGTGTCTTTAGATCTTTCTCGAATATACAAATGGTAGAATTCAGTTGTGTAAGCACTAACAATATAGCAGCACAACTCACATATGGACCTCCACTGTGTATCAAGCGCTGTATTAAAGTGGAGTGGCTGCAGAGATGAAAAGCTCAATCCTCGCCCTCTGGAAGACCAGTCTAGAGGAAGCAAGACACAAGGAAACAGAGCACACCAAGGCAAGTCCTTGAATAGGGACTTGACAGAGTTGTCAGAGGATGTAAGGAGTTTATACATGTGTCCGCAGAGTGAAATGGACTGAGACATGGAAAAGCAGAACAAACGGCTCACCATTTTCGTTCCTCCTGCTCATACAAACTTGCAAAGCATTTAAGATGACGCCATAATGTAGACAGTTAAATCCTGCATAGGTCAGCACAAAAGCTTTCGCTGCCATGCAAAGTCTGAATAGGTCCCACTAATGGACTATACAGACATCACTTTCCAAAGCATTTAGAAATCCTTGTGCATTTGATCCCATTTTAAAAGTTCTGGTTCATGTCTGTGTCTTTTCTCTTAATAATATTACTTTAAAACAGGGTAAGTTTCGGCTCAAATTACACTTTTTAAAAGTACATTTTTTAGAACAGTTTTAAATTTGTAGAAAAAGTGTGATGATAGTATAGAGAATTCCCAAATATCCTGCATCCAGTTTCTTCTATGATTTATATTTTAGATTGGTATGGTACATTTATTACAATTGATAAACCAATACTGACACATTTTTACTAACTAAAGTCCATGTTTTATTCGTATTCATTTAGTTTTTGCCTAATGTCCTTTCTCTGTTCTTGGAACCCATCCAGGATACCACATTACATTTAGTTATCGTGTCTCCTTAGGCTCCTCTTGGCTGTGATCGTTTCTGAGACTTTCCTTGTTTTTGATGACTTTAAAAGTTTAGAGGAGTACTGGTCAGCTGTTTTCTAGAATGTCCCTCTAATAGGGTTTGTCTGATGTTTTTCTCATGATTAGACTGGGATTATGGGTTTTTGGGAGAAAGATCGCAGATATAAAGTGAGCTTTTCATCACATAATATCAAGGGTACATACTATCGACACGACTTATTACTTAGCTAATAAGTTGGTGTTGACCTTGATCACCTGGTTGAGGTGGTGTTTGTCAGTATTCTCTACTACAAAGTTACTCTTTTTCACCCCCTTTCCATACTGTTTTCTCTAAAAGAAATTCACCATCTGTAGCTCATGCTTAAGGAGTGGAAAGCTATGTTCCGTGTCCTTGAAGGAAACGTATCTACGTAAACTATTGGAATTCTTCTGCACTGGAGAGTTGTCTTTCCTCTCCCATTGCTTTGTTTATTCAGTCATTTATTTTTATCAGTATGGACTCATGGATATTTATTTTATACTTTGGGTTATAACTCAATACTACTTTATTTTGTTGCTCAAATATTTCCAGCTTTGGCCACGGGAGATTTTTCAGTGTCCCTTTGACATATCCCCTTATTGTGGGGTTTTTTGTTTGCTTGCTTTAGCATATCCTTAATTTTTATCACTGCAAGATACTTGAGGCTCATTTGTATATTTCCTTCCCCAGTCTTAGAATCAGCTATTTCTCCAAGGAGGCCTCGAATTACAATTTCAGTTCCTACTTGAGTCAGTGTACTGTAAAATATATGTTTGCATCAGTATATAGTTACTAAAAATAGAGAAATCTCTCTCTTGCTCTGCAGAAATGTGTGTGCATTATATCCATTAGTGTTTAGGAGGGTTAATGCTACATTATCAGCGTACTAAGATGTACACACTCAACTCTTATTAATGCTAATGGAAGTTCCAGGAAGAAAAAACAATGCCTAATAGTACAATAGACAGATGTCATCTTTCTGGGCTTGCCCTCCTCCATTTAACACCTATATAGTGCTCCCTGATGTTTTCTGGGATGAGACTTGTATCGCTTCTTTATAGATGTGGAATTAGTAATAGGTTTGCAGACTTCTTGGAATTTAGCTGTTTGCTTTACTAAGTCAGAGATTTAAAAAAGTAACGTTTACAACACCTTCCACTCGTGTAGTGCTTCAAATACGCAATGTGTTTTTGTATAATTTATTTGTTTTTTACAAAAAACCTGTAAAGTAGGACCTTTTATTTTAGAGGACAGAGAGGCTCACAGAAGACTGGAGTTCCCATGTTAAATGTCACTCTCCTTTACAAGGCTAAATTGTGACAGGAGCCACTTTTGCTTTTCTGTTGGAATAGTAATAGGCCTCACTTTTTCCATTTACCCATCTATCCTGTTTGCCCTAATTAAAATCCAGAGATCCTTCGACCTTATAACTTAGTGGAAAGTTTTTACAAGATCTTTTATACCAAATTTCCTACAAAATGCCTGGTATCCTTGTTTTTAATCATTCTTGTGTTTTAAACTCGCTTTAGAGACCCATATGTAGTAACAATTTTGTACCCAAACCAGGCTTGCCTTTAGTCTTGTCTCTCTCCAGTCCACCTTCACCAGACAGCCGACCACACACATTTGACCCTGTGACTTTTTGTTTTACAACCCTTCAAATGTACACCAGTTCCTGTAGAACAAGGCCCTGGAAATAATGCGCAGGGCTGTTGACGATCTGGCCCCCTCACACCTGTCTAGCCCCACATCCTGCCACAGCCTCGTTCTATTTCATGCAGCAGCAAGGCTAAGTTGTTTTTAGTTCCTTGAAAATAACGCATGGTTTCTTGCCTCCAAGTTTGTTCTGCAGCTTCATTTGCACAGAAGTCCTTTCTGTGTCCCTCCTGCTTCTCAATCCTTTGAGCTATGCTGCTTTGAGAATTAGAATGCATTATACATCCCTGTTTGTGTGTATCCGTAATCCCCTCTGGCTAGGCTCAGTTCCCTGAGGACAGGACCAACATCTTCTTTTTTTTTTTATTTATTGAGTAACATTGGATTATAGCATTATATAGCTTTCAGATGTACATCATAATATATTTCGAATTCTGTGTAGATTACATCATGTTCATCACCCAAAAACTAACTATAGTCCACCACCTCACATGTGAACCTAATCCCTTTTGCCCTCCCCCCTTCCCCTATGGTAACCACCAATCCAATCTTCGTTACTATGTGTTTGTTTGTCATTGTTTTTATCTTCTCCTTATGAGTGAGATCATACGGTATTTGACTTTCTCCCTCTGACTTATTTCACTTCACATAATACCCTCAAGGTCCATCCACGTTGTCACAAATGGCTGGATTTCCTCATTTCTTATGGCTGAGTAGTATTCCATTGTGTATAAATACCACATCTTCTTTATCCATTCAGGACCAACATCTTATTTGTCTTCCAAGAGTATTCTTATTTGTCTTGCATTTGTATTGCAGAAGGCTCTTATTAAATGCTGAATGAGTGAGTGAATAATCTTCCTGATTTAAAAATGTGAGTTTAATTTTAGTCATATTGAAAAATATAAATTTATGGTGTGCATTTTTGTTCTCTCATTTATTCATTCACTCACTCACTCGTTCATTCTACAAACATGTATTAAATGCTTGCTATCCGCCAGGGCATGTTTTAGGCACTTCTAATTTACGATAAGCTAAATGCAATCATTGTCCATAGGAAAAATGTAGTCAAATGGAAAATAAAGTAGTGTAAAAAAATAAGTTCCATAAGATTGATGTGGACAATGGTATTTGAACCCAGAGATGGATAGCACTAGCCCTCGCTGTCACAGCAAAGACCTCACAGAAAAAATAAGCTTTGCCTGTTAGTTGCGGTTGAGTGAGATTTTTGTATAGAAGCCTGAGGGGTGGATTTCAGGTGATGGTTGAGCAGATTCAGAGGCAAAGAATGTGAAAGGGCACGCGAACCCAGAACATCGGGAGGCTGCGGGTAGAGCTGTGGAGGAGAGAACACTGGAGTGATGCTGGGGACTTGTCGAAGGTCCTGTGACTCATGTGCTCATGGGTTAGGATTTTATCTAGAGAAATCAGAGCCCTTTTGAGCAATTTTTAAGATTAGTTAATACGCTACCATGTTCTCTTGGGTGCTTTGAAAATATGGGGAAGGGGGAAAGGGACAAAGAAGTTGATTCACAGAGTTAATTTTTAAAGATTAGTCTACCTTAGATTTTACTTGCCTCAGTTCATCTGCCTGTTTCCAATGCTCTTATTTATATAGGAATGGCTAACTGCTGGAGCCAACTTCACTCTCTTTATCTTTAACGCATTTAGACTTTCCAAATAATATTCGTGACTTGTGAGAAGTTGAAACACTCATCATATTATTTTCCAAAATAAATTAATAGAAATCCAATTAGAAATGTGTTATAATATAAAAATGTCAAGATAAATTGAGAAATTGGCTCGTAGTGGGGCAAATTTAAGATAGAATTACATTCTTTACAAACTTGTGCCAGTCTATAAAACTTTTCTAAATATTTTCCCTTTTAAAGCCTTATATTCTTGTCTGAACTTCAAAAAACGGTCTGATTCACAAGATCATCTCAAGAACAGTTTCATTAATTCCGTGCTCAACAGGTCCCCAGGATGAAATGCCCCATGTTTCAGTTGCCAGAGCAGGCTGCACTCCTTCTGTGGAGAGCTTATTATGGGATAGTAAAGGTATCAGCATCACCGTGGATCAACATACAAGTATTTATTAAACTCAAACTCCGTGCAACGCCCTGAGCTGTGTGTTATTTTGAATAAATGAACTACAGAGTTCTAAATCACCCTAGGTCACATTTTGAGGAACGTTTGCAATTTTTTTTTTTCATTAAGAGACAAAATACCAAGTAGAAGTAAGAGTGTCCAAAGGTTAGTTTCAGGAAATTACTAGGCCCACAAGATAAAAATTACATGATAAGCATTGTATTTATGATCTGTATTCTCCATCCCCTCCTTTCTGGAGTAATTACTCATGGGAGACAGGCTGTGCTTTTCTTGTTTTTGCTAGGTATGCCGAAGCTTTTCTTTTTCTTTCAGCAGAAATTTTATTCACTGCACTCTTGAGCAACTTTGTAAGATTTTATTCTCAAAACCAAACTTAAAATTATCTTATTGATTTCCAACAAGCTCTCTTAGAGCAAGGTTCTCACATGTTTCCATCCATGAAGCAAACAAAAGGCAATCTCAGCTTTAAATACAGCTGGACTAGAATAGATAAAGGGTTTTGAGCGTTTGAAACGGCGTCCTCCTGCCTCTTCCGAATCTGAGGCCGTTGTTCAGACTATTATTAAATATTTAATTCTTAAAAGCTTACTGGTACTGCCAGACCCTGGCAGTCTAGAAGCAAATGAGAAAAGGAAGGAAGCAGAGAAGTAACAAGTAAAATGACTGCAGGAGATGGGCGAGCTGGCTGGCTGAGGAGGGAAGAAGCAGGAACACCGCAAATTTACACAACTACCTCAGTGAGGGAGACCAAAGATGATCAAAACAATGACCTCCAGTCACTCGAAAAAACAGACGTACTATTTTCATCATATGCTTTTTAAAAGGCAGGAGAGTGAAAGTACACAATAAAAGATTTAAAATCCCGCTTTTTTTAGAGTTTCTACTCAATGTGGTATGTACTCCACATTACATGAAAATACAAGTGCACATGCCCTGGAGCTTTGATGCCCACTGTTACCACCTTCTGCAGTGGCCACTTGGTTAGTGAGGGTGTGAAACGACAGGAAATGGGGAGAGGTCTCTGGCTCAGTAGCTCGTGAACTAGTGTTCTAGTCATTCCAGGACCTTAGGAAGGGTGTGAAAACAAACCTGGCCTGCTTAGCAATTTTGCCTAGGTCAACACCTTACCTCCTAAATGCAACAGAAATTTCTTTTAAAATTTTTCTCAGAGGGGCTGGCCCAGTGGCACGGTGGTTAAAGGTCATGTGTTCCACTTCAGTAGCCAGCGTTTCTCGAGTTTGGATCCTGGCTGTGGACCTACACACCGCTAATCAAGCCGTGCTGTGGCAGTGTCCCATACACAAATTAGAGGAAAATTGGCACAGATGTTAGCTCTGGGCCAATCTTCCTCACCCAAAAAAAACACAAAAAAAAGATTTTAGAAGTCTAAAGGTAAAGACCTACTTCCAAGATTTCTTCCATTCCCTGTAAAGCATTTCATCTGCTTTGGACAGTTGAAAAGGACACTTTGAAGCCATAGAAGGTGTTTTATTTTTTCTTTTGGAGTGGTGAACTCTTGAGCCAAATTACTAATGCCATTGTGATTCACTGTCACAGATAACCACGCTGAAATGCTCTTTTTATGGACTATTTCAGAAAATAACAATTCGAATAATAATGAACCCTTGTTCTGTACGCTCATACTGGGAGAAATATTTTAGCTAATTTAAAATTCTTGTTGACTGTTGATCCTATGCAAGACTCTGTCCTTTTCATGTGAAACTATGGAGTCTAAGTACGCTAGATCAAATTTTGGAAGGAGCTTCCATTTGGGGTTCATTCGATAGTCTCTAGATGATCAGTTTTGCCTCTTAATTTACAGTATTTCAGTGAAAAATAAATATATTTCATGAATTGAAAATTACCGCTGAATGATTATGCTTACATTGTATAACAATAGGTCTCAATATAGATTTTTGTATGGCAAAAAAAAAAAGCTTTGCAAAATGATTAAAAATGTATTTTATTAAGTATGTATTTATAATGAGTGTTAAGTTATTTTTAGGTTTTAAGTTTAGTTTCATTACTTATTATTTTGATGTTTGCCTTGAAAAAATATATTTTATTGTTGTGGGAATCAGTCTGGATCTTTTGGGACAGTTCTTAGTTTCTCTAAAGGTAATGATAAATTAAGGGTTTTGAAATTCTAGAAGAATGGACAAAGAAAAGAAGTCCTCCGCCACCATCTGTTCTTCTTTTGTCAAACCACAGGCAAATGGACCTGTCTCTCCCTTTGATGTTATGGAAGGAATAATATATATAAAAATTAGACCAGAGGAATGGAGGGAAGGAGTATTGGATCTGAGATTTCCTACCCTGCTTCCCTTTCGTGCTTTAAGCTGTAAGGGTTGATAAAGTTGACCAGGGCTCTCCCACGTCTTCTGACCCTCCCAGTACTCCTTGACGTAACTCTTCCTCTAAACAATAAATTAATTAGCACTTGTGCAACAATTTCTTCCAAGATATTTTTCTATTGATCTTTCCCAATTGTGTATATCTGTAGTATCTTGCTTATGCTATTTTCTTCAATATTACAATTTTTCTACTATTAAGTAATTCAATTCAATTTTAAATAACACACCTGCAAATCCTAGCATGAGGAAATAAGGGAGGGAGATTTATTTGCCAAATTTTCTTACCTTATTTGATAATATTGATCTCTACATCCTCCTTTGTACCAATCTTAGGCATCCTGAACATTTTTAAAACAACAATAATATAATTAATTTTACTTTGGGCTTTCTTAGAAGATAGTAGGCAAAGTGTCATTTGATTATTATTTATTTAATCTACTATGATAACTTGGGCATGCAGACACATTCTAGAAGTAATGAAAACCTAAAAAAAATCCTAGTCTATTTTCAAATTTAAAAAGAAGTACAATATGAATATGCATTTGACAAGTGAAAACTATAACTTTCCTTTATGATCTCAAAGAACCCCAAAGCATTGCAAAATATGTTTTAAGTTTCATATAACTTAAACACTGCTGCCGTAAGCTATTTGGTTTTGAATAACTGGAAATGTCATGAACTTAAATGATTTTTTTGGATGAGATACATTTTTTAAGAGCTGAACCAAGATAAAACGGAGAAACATTTGCACATCTTAATTTTAATGCAAATCAGTTTTAACTAATATATCAAATTATTGAAATTAGCCATGAAAAATATTCCAAAAGTAAATATCACAGGGCCTTGTTGTTAACACCAAAGCTTTCTTTCATCTTGTTAAAATTAAATGATTGTTGAATCACCACAGGTCCCATGTTTTAGTTGTAAGGCCAAACCAAAGAATTCTTTGCATTTATATCAGCGTCCCTAGTTTTCCAGACATGCATTTTAATCCCTTCTGATCTCTGAGATAAATATATTTTTTCGTGTAATTATATAATTACTCAATAGACCAGAACAGATCCCGTGGAGCTGCTCCAGTGTGTGCTGGATAAATAATGTCCTGTTCCACCCCTGGTAATTGGCCAATAGATCCCCCTAGGAGTGTTTTGATCCCTTAAGTAAACACTCTATGGGCAAAGGGGGCTGTGTTTTCTCCAGCGGCAGTGAGACCAGAAAGAAGAGCTGCACATTCAGTGTTTATTGTATCATTCTAAGAAACTGCTTGTGACCACATAGCTCCCTCTGCTGTTTCACAAAGTTACAAAAGTACAAGTAGAAAATAATGTTTATGAAATAGAGCCTTTTAGGAGAAAAATTGTCAATTTAGGTATGCCATGGGGTTAAACTAAAAACATACGCAACAGAAAGGCTTCTCCTTTTTATGTTTCTTAGGTTGTGAGCCACTCTACTCACTATCTTTAATAATGTTACTATTGTATAAATCTGTAGTACTATCTTACTTTGTGCAATAAGAAGCAGGCTCTAGAACAATGGGTAGGTAATTTTTCTGGACAACTCCAACCAAAGCAAGCTTCATGAGGCTATCAGCTCCACTTTAATAGCTCCATCCCTCCATAAGGCAGGGGACTATCTATAGGGGGCCTTAAATTTACCTTTAGTCCATCTAAAGGGTGGCAAATGAAAGATGTGAAGAAACGAACGTCTTTTTCAAACTGACCAGTTAAAACCCTGCGCACCTCATCTTTGTGATATTGATGACCGTCTTCAATTGGTAGAGGCAAAAAGTAGCTGAAAAAGAGGGCACAGGAGTCAGAGAAACATGGCTTTGAATCCCAGCTCTGACGATTAAAATCTGTGTAGCCTTCTTCAACTTATTTATCCCTTCTGTTCTTTCTTGTTTATATCTATAACTTGGAGATAAAATTCTCAGAAAGTTGTCATGAGGGCTAAATAAAGAAGTGTATATATAGTGCCTGGCATGTAGCAGATACACTTTCATTGTAGGTAACACTGTTTCTGAGAATCTGGGTTTCTGCCCAAATGAACCAAATGATCCAGAGTGTGTTGAAGAGAAATAACTTCCCTTGCCCACATTCTGAAAGTGGGGCCACATAACACGTGTTCAATCACACAAAACATATAGTCTTTACTGAGAGAAATTAATATGATTTGACTTCACCATAGTTTCACAATCTACAATCCAATCCCATTTATTTCTTGATATGGAGACAAGATCAGAAATATTGTTGACCCTACAGAACTGTTGGTGCCAGAAACCTAGTAAATGGGGCTATAAAGGAAGCCAGGTAATCAGTTATTCTGATGAAGAGGATTTGGCTAATGAGTCATAGGCGTTGTCATAGATTATTACAAATAAATCAGCGTCTTTGATAGCTCTCTTTTGCTATGTATATAGTAAATGTGTTTATTTTAGTATATTAGGTTGTGACAAGACAGTAAACAATGGCTTTATAATCAAATAGCTGGATAGAGAAAAGTGGTTTGAGTCTAACTTTTATATATGCTGAACAACAGCTTGCCTCCAGGGAATGCTGGTTGTCTCTAGCTCTATGTACACAGGCTAGGTCGTTCTTTATTACAGATAATTAAAAAATAGAGGCAGTACAGGTAGTGGTTAAGTGCAAAAATCTGAAGCCAGAAAATCTAGGTTTGAATTCCAGCTCCGCTTAGCTGTCTGACCTTGAGAGCATGCAATGCCTCATCTGTCCTTCGCTTTCTTCACTGATAAAAAGTGTGCACTTTGTACCAGTTTCCTAGGGCTGCCTTAACGAATTGCCACAAGCTGGATGGCTTAAAAGGACAGAAATTTATTTTCTCACACTTCTAGAGGCCAGCAGTCTGAAATTAAGTTATCAGCGGGACTGTGTTCCTACCCAAGGCTCTAGGGAAGAAATGTTCCTTGCCTCTCCTGGCTTCTGGTGGTCCCGGCTTCTCCTTGGCGTGCGACAGCACAACTCCACTCCCCACATCTGTCTTCACGTGGCCTGCCCTTTGTGCCTCTGTGTGTCCTCTCCTCTCTTTATGAGGACACTGATTGATCATTGGATTGAGGATATTGGATACCGAATCCAGTGTGACCTCATCTTAGTTACAGCTCCAAAAACCCTATTTCCAAATAAGGTCACATTCTGAGGTTCCACTGGGCATGAATTTTAGGGGGACGCTATTCCACCCACTACATACCTCATCAGATAGTTTTGAGGATTAAATGAGTTAACGGTAAATAAAGCACTAGAACAACACCTGTCACAGATGCTTTAGCTAAGGTGACTTCTCAAATTCTACCTAGAGTTCAGACTGTTTCGCCTAAGTTACAGAGGCCCGATTGTGACTATCTGCTAGATGGCTTCCCCCAGTGGCCCACTGTGCCTTAAACTCAAGCCGTCTAAAACTGCCTTCATTTTCACTCTCAGATGAGAACCACTGGATCCCCCAATTCTTGTATCACCAACCCCACTTGCCTCTCCCTCATTTCCCAAGATTCAAAGCCTCAACAACATTTACAACTCCTCCTTCTTTGTTGTCTTGTCTAACCAACCACGTGGTCCTATAGAGTTTACCTTGAGAGCAATTCACCTGTTATATTCTCATTTCTTTTTGTTGAGGCAGGCTTTCTTTAGCATTCACCCAGATGAGAAACAGCATGACATGGTCACACAGTAAATCACAGTAAATACATACACATCTATGAATGCATGCACACACACACACATATTTCAAAGAGCAGAAAAATAACTGTATTTCCTTTAATTCAACAATAGGTCTATTTATTGATTTAATAAAAACGTAAGGAATATAATATACAAGGTGGCTTTATTTAGTGGTTCTGCATGTAAACTGACTTTATCATAGAGAAAAGAGAAGCGTTGAGGAGAAAATAAAAAATATTTACTATGCTTCTAATCTATAAAACATAAACAAAGGCCTGGAGATCTGGCCTGGGTGCTGTCTTGACATTTTACAGCTCTGGTCTCTGTTTCTTTGTTAGTAAAGTGTGACCTTGAGAAAGTTATTTAAATTCTCTAATCCTACAGATGATGTTTTATCATTTGTAAATTGAGGTTATACGTACCCATAAGATTGTGGTAAAAATTAAATAAGAAAACTCTGTGTAAAATGTTGCATCATGGTACTATGCCCCTAACACATGCTCAATAAATGTTTGCTATTAAAAATAATTTTAGGAGCATATTGACATAAACTCTCCAAAATTCTTGCACGATTTGGTTGCAGCTTCATTTGATGACTCGTTTCTTGTACAGTGTATTTCCAGATTCGGTCGCATTGTAGCAAGGCAGTGTGGTTTGGGCGGAACGTGTGCACTTGTCAGGAAGAACTGGCTTCTAAGTCCTTAGCTGCTGCTGGGCAAATCCTTAGGCAAGCAGGGTACTCTTTCTGAGCCTAGTGCCCTCTAGTGTCCTTACCTAGGAAAAGGGGGCAAAATGTGTTGCGAGAACGAAATAGTACACAGTAGGCGCTTAATAAATGGTGGCCATCAGTATTACTTAAGGTTTTTTGGGGGTTGAGATTCTAGGTGACTATCAGTGGGTGCTCTTAACCTCTTTTCATTCTTCTTTCAAAAAGGTGATGAAATCCATTGTGGTGCAGAGGTTATATGAGGTATCTGGGGAGAAAGCACTGGAGCATTGTGATAGACACTCTTGAAATCCTTATATTTCTAACGCTAGAATAATCAATGTATATTGGCACCTAGCCAGTGTTGAGATTCCCAAGAGCATTGGATCAGATGAGAGTGATCACTCAGTAAAGTGAATGAGAGAGCCTTCATTCTGAGAGACAACTAGCAGGGTTAAAATAGAGATGAGCTTGCATAACTTCTGGAAGGCTTCTTTTAAAAATATTGTGCCATCAATAAACACTGCACTTAGCAGCAATTACAGTAACTGAGTCTAATGCGTGTGGTTGAAAAGCCACTCAGACAACTCTTCACATACACCTCACGTCTTGCGTAAGACCATGCCCATTTCACCATGGCTACATATTTTATTCTGCATTTTACTAATATCCCACATGTTAAGTGATACATGTCAGGGAGAGAGTTCTTATGTGCAGAAACATCATAGTTAACGGGAAAATAAACACCAAAAAGTTCTAATTACATTCACACACATCCTTTTTTAAAATGCCACCCCTTTCTTTTAGTAGCTTAAAGAACTAAACACAGAGCTATTACCTGGACAAAGCAGAAAGCAACATATTGAGATCTGCGCAGGGTTATATATCACCCTTCACTTACCACTCTTTCCCATAAGGACACACGAAGACTTTTTTTGCTCATAAGAAGCTTATGAGCTGATTAGGAATTCTCACTGCACCCACGCAAAGCAGGAAAACACAGTCATCAAGCAACAGGTGAACGCACGCACGTGACACTGGAAGTCATTTGCCTTTAAAGTGATAGAGAAGTGCTCAAAGGGAGTGCAGTTAGGAAAATATTTTTTGCAAAGGTCTCACCTGGAGTTTAAGAATAATTCAGATAATGTCTGACAAAAGCATGAAGCATTGTCTCTAAAGCATATTTGCATGTGTTTGGCACAGAAAGCAGGATTGGAAAGGTACCCTTAAGGACAGAGGGACCAGGTTTACTGAGTTTCAGCTTGACCTGGTAACAGAGCCTTAGTCAACCGGAGGCTGGATCCTGAGTACAGGTTCCATTCTGTCTCTGACACCTGCTCATGCTCTGCCTTTACTGGCCCCGTGTCTGAGTCCTAGGAGAATATGGGCTTTATAAGTGCAGAATATATGTTGACCACGCTAGCAATAGAAACATAAGAGAGACTAAGAGAGAGATAGATAAGAGAAACTAAGAGATTGATAGAGTTGTTTCAGTAAAGGTGCTGTCAGACATTGACTGTCTAAGCAATATTGTTAGGGGACCCCTCTAATCAACTACAACATGAAGGGAGAAAGGGTATTCTTTCCTATTTTGCCCCAGACTGCTCTCTGCCTTGGTGTTGGGAGGACCTTAGTTAACAACACTTTATGCAAGAAAGATGTATCTGATGGGAAGCTGCAGCACTGAGTGGAGTCTGGTGACACCCAGTGGGAGACTGCGGTACCTGGTAGGATAGAATCAATACAGTCCAGCTGGAATACACTGATGTGTGACCACAATTACGTACTTACACCGTGAAAAACCCTGAATGCCTTGGATCAGGATCAAGGCGGAGTGGCTTTTTAAAGAGGCCTTAGGTGGGTCCAAGAGTCAAAAAGAGATTTGAGGTATTACTGATATCAAGATCTCATTATTTCCTCAGGTTGCTTAAGTCTAGAAAAAAATCAATTATAGAAGTAGATTAAATTTTCGTATTTCCAAGTGTTCATAGGTTTTCAGTTTGTCTTCCAACTGACAGAGTTGAATAATCAGATTAAAGGTAAAAATTAATTTTCCCTTATCTATTATATTTTGCAAGTTTTCCCTTATATATACTCATCTCCACGCACATAAACACGTATACCTCTCTTAAATAAAAGTAAAATGTTCTGAATATTTGTCCTTTAATTGCAGGCAATGGGTGCTTACTAAAATTGTTTTCTAAAATGTTCAGTATTTTATGTAGCTTTGCTCCTCAACCCCTGTGGGAATATAAACACGAATATGGGTGCCAAAGATGATACTTCTAAGAGATAATTAAATTCTGGTTCAATTCTCTTTAGACAAAATGGGAAATGTCTTCTATTTTATTGACTCTAGCTTCTCACACTAAGAGCAATCCCGAAAGAATTTGCCGTGTGGAATGTTTTTGCTGCCTAAGGCAACTGTCTGCTCTGACTGGATGACAGAATCGACCCCAGTTATATTTGTTGAAGTTCAAACATTTGGTATTTCTTCAATGAATGAACTACAGTGCAACATGTCACAAGAGAAACTGTTTTAAAACAGAAAAAGGACAGATAAGAAAGCTGCTCTCATAACATCCATGTTTGGTCTATTTTACTCTCCAGCATATTTGAGTTTTATGGTCAAATGAAAGTGTGTTGATAAATACACAAAATATAAACTCTAGATGGATCTTAGAATAAACATTTTAAAACGATACTGTAAAATAACCTAGAAGACAATGCGGATACATAGAAAATACTGAGTCTGGAAATATAAATATATGCAAAATATGTTTAAGACATAAATGCAAAGTTAAGGAAAAAATTTACAGAAAAAAAGTGAGGAAGAAGGCTATATAAATAAATAGAAAAAAAATTCTGAAAGCCATAACATTATTGAAAGGCAAGTGGCAGACTGGAAAACATGTCAGATAAAAGGTTATCATCGTTACATCAAGAGCTCTCATAAATCAAGGAAGAAACATGCCAATACTTTAAAAGAAAATGAATAAAAGATGTGAACACATTTGATAGAAAAATATTAGTGCCTCCAAACAAAAAAAGCCAAAATTTCCTTCATTATTAAAAAATATAAAATAAAGTAACATAGAAAGCCAGAATTATCTTTAAAAGGATAATACTCAAACTTCTTAAAAGAGTGGGAAAAGAAAAATTCACACATTGTTATTGGAATATAAATTGGTACCACTTTTGCAAGAAACGGAAAAATGCTCAAACTTCCTGTTATAAAATTCTGCATTTTTGAGTCTATTGTAAACATGACATGGGGAAATAACCACCATAAAACATTAAGTGAAAAAATCTGGATACACAGTGATACCTGTCTTATCTGTTATATGATCTCAGTTTTGTAGTGAAAATGGAAGAAAATACAGCAAATATTAACAGTTGTTACCTGTGTGAGAGACTTTCAAATCAAGATAAGAACCAAAAGATTAAAACAATAGAGCTCTACACTATATCAATGAATATATCTATCTCTATCGCTCTCTACATATCTCTATGATATGATACAAATGTAAATTCATCAATTAACACAGTAACTATCTTTGTAAAACCTACCACATGACTGATTTAGTTGCTGATGGATGTGGTGATATCTAGGGACTAAGTTTTTCTTCTATTTTTTTTGTCATGTAAAGAATATAGTTTTCTTCAAACAAATTGGAAGGTCCATCGTGATATAAAAATTGTGTCAAAATCTCTTTCTCTCTCCTTCTGTTGAAGTGAGTTTAGATATCATTAACTTAGGATGTTACTATATTTAACACTACACCTTCTGAATTAAGATTAGGCCCTTAAAGCTTGTATATAAATCAGTGAAAGAAATGGTGAACACCACCTAAGTTATTATTTGCAGAATTAGAAGAAAATTTATTACTAGCAGGCGATCAGCTGCTACATATCCCTGAGAAGATCTGTTAAAAATGGTCTTTTGTGTCCATAATCGTACTTTTGATGACATTTCAGGTCTTTCTCTCATTATGCTGAATCTTGTGGTGAAGTCTTACCACAAGATTTTGTGGGGGACTGGAATTGGTCACCCCAAGATATGTCTCTTTGGCATGAGGATTATTTTGGGCCTGGTTACTTTTAAAAACTGCAGACAGGAAACAAACTCTGAAAAGTAGAATTTACTTATCCTTTGTTAAGAGACATTTACATTTGTAGAGGAAATCTCCATCTGTAGAGGTGTCTCCCTCTCTGTACTAGGAAGAAATGGGAATGACCTTATCTCTAGAAACTCTCATCAGTGTGGAAGGCAAGGACTCAAGTCTGCATAATGACCTGACTCTTGTTTACTGTACTTGTCTGGTAATCTCCCATGATAGACTCCCCCCATCCCCAACATCCTCCTTTGTCTTTACCTGAGTGTGGGATTTAAGGGCAGAGCTTCCGCCATTTTGGTGAGTCACTCAGTTTGCCTGAACCTCTCCCATGTATACATGTTATAAAGCTTTGTTTAATTTTCTCCTGTTATTCTGTCTCATGTGAATTTAATTCGTTGTCTGGCCAGAAGGATCCAGAGTGGGTAGAGGAGAGGTCTTCCTCCCCTACAATTTACTTGGCAAGATTTGACACTGTTGATCGCTTCCTCCTCCAGGAGGTACTTTCTTTCCTCAGCTTCTGAGCATCACACCTACCAGATCTTCCTCCCACCTCACGGGTTGCTCTTTCTCAGTTTCTTTTGTTTCTCCATCCTCCTTTCTTAGACCTCTCAGTGGTTCTGTGACCAGGGACTAGTCTCGGTCCTCGTCTCTGTATATTCACCCCTCAGTAATCCCATCCAGTCTAGTGGCTCCAAGTACCTTTATATACAGATGATTCCCAAATTTATATCTCTTAAATTCCATATTCACATATCAAACTATCTTGGAAATATAAAGAATATTAACTGAAATATATAACAGACATCTCAAAATTAGTATGTCCCTAACAGCAACTACGATCTTCTGCCCCATATCAACTCCCTTACTAAGGAAATAAAAAACATGCTTCTCCTGCAATCTTCCTCCTCTCACATAATGACATCTTCATTTTTCCAGTTGCTCAGACCAAGAGCTTTAGTTCCTTGACTTCTTTTTTAACCTCACATCTCACACCCACTTCTCACAACCCCTATTGTTATCATTCTTGTTTGAGCTACGAATATTCTTCACCTGGATTACTGCAATTACCTCTTAACATTTTTACCTTTGTACACTACAGTCTGTTCTTAATTTATCAACCAGAATGATTCTTATAGTCTTTACTAGGCCTCAAGATCCAGGATCTGGATCCTTGTTACTTTTCTGACCTCTTCACAGGCCACTCTCCTCCTAGCTCACTCTGCTTGAAGCACAGTGACTTCTTTTTTGTTCCTGGAAAATGGCAGTCATCCTTTTGCCTTAGGGCCTTTGTGCTGTCTGTTCCCCCTGCCCTAGTGCTTTATTCTTTGAGACATCTGCATGGACCACTCCCTAGTTCCTTCAAGCCTTTTCTCAAACATGTCACCTTCTCTCAATGACACTTACAGAAACCATCCTATTTAAAATTACACCCGTTCAAACTGAACTCCTAGTCCCTTCCCCTGCTCTACATTTTCCCATGATACTTTTATCTTTCTAGTATATTTTATCATTTACTTATTTTTCATGTTTGGTGCTTATTATCTGGACTTTCCCACTAAAAATAAGCTCAACAAGGTCAGGAATTTTTTCTTGGTTGTTTACTTGCATATTCCAGTACACAGAAGAATGCTTGGCATGCACTAGGCATTCGAGAAATATCTATTGAGTGAATTAATGGATTCTGAAGGACTTTAAGCTCTGTGAAGCAGTGGTCACGTCTATGTTGGTCACTACTGGATCCCCAGAGCCTAGCACACTGTTTACCGCTTAGTGTACTACACAAATATTTGCTGAATGAATGAAGATGAGAAGTGAGTTTATCAATCATGATACAACTTTTTGTCACAAACCCATAGTTTGTGATAGCACATATTTTTCTTTGTTGCTCAAAGTTAGAAACATGTACAAAGCTTTATAAGCTGCACAAAACTAGTAAGTTTTTACTGAGGCCCCAGAGGGCATAACTATAGACTAGGAAATGGAGCAATGGTAATCACCTGGTGCTGTAAATGATGCCATTGAAAAGCCCAGGTCCAAATGCTGTCACCACCCTCAGGGAGCAGTGTGATCACTTCTTGGCTCTTTTAGTAATAAAATTCTTCCTAGTCATTCTCAGTAGTTGTTTTTAACTTTTATGAAGGTTTCACCCTAACTTTTATTTTGAAAATTTTAAAATCTACAAGCATTCGCCAGCTGTAGACAAACATTGCGTGGAAGATTTATAGCTTTACAGACAGACCTCTTAGGCTATTGCCTTGAACATTTTCTCTCTGTGGTTTCCTGGGTAACCAATAAGGGGGTAAGCAAACCTTGTAGCAACTCCCCATTTCCAACGCAGAGACTTTACTATTAGTAGATTCTGACCAACATGCTTTAGACTATTAAAAACAGGTATTTGCACATGGTTGGCAATTCTTGCTGTAGAAATTTTCTAGTCCACAATTAAGTTTCAAGAAGCTTCTACACTGTCGCTAACCTAGAAACCATAGTTTGATGAAGTTTGGAGGAAGGTTATTGATGTTCGTCTTTAGCAGCCCCATAAGTGGTTGGTCATCAGAATTCATGGGTAGCAGTCAAGGTCATGGGGACACAGAGTGAGGCTATGACCCAGGAATATGTGTGATTTCCCATGACTAGGCTGAGACTGACAATCAGGTAAGGCTGACTGAGGATTTGGCAGTTTTCTTGTCACTCGATTCCTCTTGCTCTAAAAAGTTGCATGGGTATTTCACCTACATTGGTTATTTCTTTGTCTTTACTCCTTAGTAATGTGTTCTTTCCTTAGCTCTACATGTTTTGTTTCACATCATCTAGAATAAGACAAACAAACTTGCTAATAGGGTTATTAGCAGCAATCATGCTATAAACATGCTTTACCCAAATCAATCAGAATCATTCCTTGGTGCACATATTTCTTATTTGAATTCATTTACACTATCTTAACAAAATCCTAATAGAAGCTAGACTTCTAGGCCTTTCTAATAGAGTTAGAGAACCTCAAATGCTGGAGAAAAAGAAGTAATAAGCAGTTGAGCTTTTGTCTATCAAACAACCAGATCAAACTAGCTCTGTGCAAGAATACCGTTATGTCTTAGTTTTGTAAACTAAATTCAGTGATTACAGTGAAAATCTAGCTCTGAACAAGACTTTTTTTCCAAAAGCATGTTCAGCTGGAGCCAGGCAATTCTGAAATAGATCCCAGCTGTTTAGATTATCTCAACCCAAGAACAACTAAATACTGCCATGGAAAGGACTATCGTAGTAAATTCTGGTTTGAAGTTCCAGGTACATAGAATGCCAGATCCTTGAAGACCGCTCCCCCTTAGCAGGAACTTGGAAAGGGCAGTAGGAGGAAAAGATTAATTCTCACTGTGGTTTTAACTGGCCCAACTATGACAAGTCTCCTGGTATCTCAAGTTGTTCCAAACATGAGCATGAGCATTTGCTAGATATGCATATTTCCAAGTTGGAAAAGCTACTCTTTTTCCAGGAAATTTTAAAATTAGCCAGTTCTGAGATAAATGTTTCATGTATTGCTTTAATAATTATAATTGTTTGAGGATTGTGTATTTTGGCTCACATTTAGCTTTTCTGATTTTCTTACAAATGCCAGCAGGTATAGATATTTCTATAAATAGTGTCTCATTTTCATTATGCGGCACACAGCAAGTATTATTTAAAGCATACAAAAATACTCAAAGAGTAGTATGATGGATGACCAGATGGCAATTTCCTTTAGCCACAATAATCATCACTATATTGCTAATTAATTTGGTAGTAATCTGTCTTAGTCATATGCTGTGTTACTAGTAAAATGAATAACAGTACACTTCAATCTGTGAAAATTCGATTGAATAATTTTATTCTCTAAATTTAAGCCTCCCAGTCTTACTTGGTGCCCAGAATTACCTTCCAATAGCACAAATATTTTAAGACAATTTCTATTTATTTAACATAAGTTAACAAATATAAATCAATATAAATCATACTGGAATTTTTACATGCTTATAGTATATTCTCTCAATACTCAGATATTCTTAAATTATACATTTGACTTTGGTTTAACGTTTGAACACCTGACTGAAAGCAAATCATGTCAAATATAAATATTTAGTCTCTCAAGAAGAAAAGGATTCATTTTCCTTTAGTATATGTGTTGTATGTTTTGTTTGGACATTCTTGTCTGTGGAGACTTAACAAACCTATCCAATAAAAATATTTTGTGTAAAGATATATCCTAATTCTGATTGGGTGGCCGTTCAGAACCAAAGCCAAAATTCATTTTGCCGCCTGATGTTATATCATATTACTGTTAAACAATTCTCTTGAACTATAAATTTGTGTGTGTCTGTGTGTATGCATGTGTGAGACGAAGCTATGTAGTTGAATATACTTTCTTAAAATAAGTCTACAGGGAGTTAATTGGGGAAGGATGTTTTTCCAACCTTAAACAAATAGTAAATTGAGTGGCATTTGGTATTTATAACAGATAAAAACCAGGTGAGAATTTCTTTCTGCTCTAACCTCGGATAATGAGATAAGCTCACTTTCTTTAAATGCTGTACTTGATTTTTAAACTGAATCTTATTTGAAATGATAGTCTAGGATGAATAGATAAAAATATTCCTAATGCAATCTTTCAGAAATGACAACGTAATCTTAATTTCTCTAAGTATAAATGTAGACAATATGCAAGGTTTTGAAAGTCAAATGCTTTTAGATGATAATTAGTAATTTTCCCATAGCGCATAATGTTTCAAACTAAAATTTTAGTACCCCAATTTTCTGTTCACATATGCGCAGTCTTTACAGTTACTTGGGGATATAAAACATTCTTTAAAAAATAAAAACTTTTAAATTTGAAATAAGAATAGGTAATCTGTTTCCCAGGGCTGGTAAAACTGTCTAAAAGTTTTCCCTTCCTTCCCCAGAAACAAATATTCAAAGCAGTAAGCCAAGATCAGGATTAAAAGAAAATAAAGGAGTGTATAGTTTTGGCCATGTTGAGTTAATGATGCCTGTATCAGTAAAGGACTTTTTTCTAACCTTACAGAAGTAATAAATTACCTGGGGGGAATACTAACATTTAAGAAGGTAGTAAAAGCAGAAAAATAGAATACAAAGACGTTGGAGGAGATCAATGAGATACAGTAAGGGGACCACCAGTAGAATTATATCTCAGAAGCCAAGAGAAGTTGAATCCTTAAAAAAGAGTGAACATTTAACAATAGCAAAGGCTGATGAATGGTGAAATAAGATTAAAGTTTAAGAAAAGCCAGTTGGATTAGGCCAATCAAAGGTCATCTACAAACAGTTTTGGTAAAGAGATTAGAGTGCAAATCATATGGGAGGAGGTGGTTGAGTGAACAGGGGGTGAGAAAGTGGGACCAGTAGCATAGATAACTCCCTTCTTAAAGGACAAGACACAAGCAAGAGGAATATGCACAGTTGAAGGAGGTTTCTGTTTGTTTGCTTATTTTTAGGGTAGAAGATATGAGAGTATTTTTATAAACTGAGGGGAGGAAGATGGTAGAGAGGATAGAACAAAATTCTGGATAGAAGGCAGAGGTAAATCCCTAAGGAGACTGGAGTTGGGGATGTGTGCGGAAACCCTCCGAAGACCAGCAGCACTCCCAAGCCCCCTTACCCTGCTCTTTTTCTTTTCTCTACAGCATTGATTACCTTCTATAATACGACATAACTCATGTATTTCTTACATTTATCACTTGTCTTCTCCAACTCTTCACCCTCAATCTCCTCTGTGACGTTTCGTTTCCTACTATTCCTACCTCATTCTTTAAATGTAAGTGTCCTCCCAGGGCTTTAGAAAGTTCACAGGGGCAGAGATCTTTATCTTTTGCTCATTCATATATTTAAGGCACCTGGAACATGGTGGGCACTCAATAACTACTTGTTGAGTTAAAAGATGTTGGATTGTAGAATAAAAAACTTTTGGGATTAGCTTGAAAGATTTAATTTTTTTACTTGCAAAGTAAGAATAGTTAAGCTGCAATTTACAAGAAAGGTAAGGCGAAGAGAGAATATATGTACTCAAAGTTAAATGTCCACTATACAGATCAGATGTTATTCGTGGAAGCCCAAAGGAGACACTTAAAGTCATAATTTGTCTATGCTACATAATAATTTATTTCTTCTTAATTAGCTGCCATCATTTAAACATTAGATTTCACGCAAAGGTTCCGACGTATGGCTTGTTGTGGAAAGCAAGAGGATGTGCCTATACTTGACTCACATTTCTGCATGACAACCTCACCACCACTCCTCAGTACATAGGCTTGCAAGATAAAGCAAGTGATCTTCATTTGCCAAACTCCTCGTCTTTCACTATGGTATCCTTAACCCTTAAGTCTACTTTCAAGTGCCATTTACTATTGAACTTGGGTTATTGTTTTTTATAGTACCACTGCTTCATCCTGCCTAGCGTCTTTAGACAGGTGTGTCTGCAATCCATGATATTGATAGTATTCAACTAACCAGTAATTTGTGTTCCACTGGGGTTTTCCAATATCCTTGGAAATAGATTAAACTCCTCACCGTGGCTAACCAGGCCCTAGATGACCTGGCTATTCCTGTTGTCTGACCTTCCTTCACAACTCCCACTTGGTTTTATTTATTTATTTATTTTTGGTGAGAAAGATTGTTGCTGAGCCAACATCTTTGCCAATCTTCCTCTGTTTTGTACATGGTACACCACCACAGCATGACTTGATGGACGGTGTGTAGGTCCGCACCCTGGATCTGAACCCACGAACCCTGGGCTGCTGAAGTGGAGCACACGAACCTAACCACTAGGCCACTGAACTGGCCCCCCACTTTATTTTAAATGCACTCTTATTTTCTGTTTTCAATGACCCTCTTCTTTTTTCTTAAATGTATCAAGTTTCTTCCAGCCTCTATGCCTTTATATTTCAAGTTTCCTATGCTGTGGTTTCTTTCCTTCAGATGATCAGCATGCTGGCTCCTAATTTTGCCACACATGCAAACATTTACTAATAAGCAGCTCCTTCCCTCAAAACCATACAGGTTGTTCTGAAAACTCAGTGCATCTCAGCTCTCTTCTGTTTTAAGTTCTCCAACAAACAACTTGCGTGAAAGGTTCACTCAATGCAGAGGGGATAATTTCCTAGTGGTAAGATTAATTTAAACTTATAGTCAGAATCAGGTGACAGATACTGCACACAGAACAGATTGGAATCCCAAGACTAGATTCTACTTTGAAGAATGTATTCTCTTAGGTTTACTAGATTTTTAAACCCTGTTCATGCAAATGCAAGGGTGCCCATTCAATGTATCTAGCCGGTAGACATATCTTGAATATCACTCATTTCCCCGAAGAAAAATTATTTCTAGCACATTGTATGCTAATTAATAAACTTTCTGGTATTGATTGGAGTTACAAATGGTGCTTTTCTGAAGTAGGTTTTCCATTAGGGTCCTTCAAATGCTAACTAGCTCTCCCTGGAGTGTCATCCTGATTAATGTTCTTAAAATATTAATCAACCATCCCCAAGAGGTAGATAAAATTAATATATATTCACTCATGTACATGTACACTCACACATATCACATTCTCTATTTTGATGAGCTTTGAAGTACATCATAGGAAACATAACAACTAGGCTCACACAGAGAACAAAAGCCCGGAATCTTCTCCTTCCTTCCCGCCCCGCCCGCCCCAAGCCAATTCTGAGTGAATTGACACGAGAATAAAAAGTCAATTTACTCCTGGGATTAAGAGTACCCGGTTCACCCTTTCACTCTTCCATGGAACCAACTGAGATTTGAAGAAATTGTTTCTGGCACCTCCCATTGTAACTTGAAATGTATTAGAAACAAGGCCAGCCTTGAGTTGGCTTAAAATGGATCCGTTGGTTCTACATTTCTGGATCTTTGTGGGTTAAATAAGCATTGCAGGCTTCCCAGAATAACTATTATGAAATCCAAGCTATGCTCCTTCCATTTTTCTCTTCCTGCTCCTTCGAGTACATTTACTGCACACAGGTGCAAGTAGCCGTGTAGAATTTATTGACAATTGGACAATACTTCAAGGGAAACTCTCTTAGAAGCTTCACGAGATGTCTCTCTTCTCCTCTGCCTCTCATGTGTCCAACAGACGTCCTCTCTTCCACTTCCCTTCCTTCAGATGCTGCCCAGCTCCTGCTGATCCCTTCCCTTCTTCTCCCCCAAAGGTGACGGTGTTTCTTTTCTTTCACATGCATAATAACTCTACTGTCTTCTCTGAATCCTAGATGCCAATTGATCACACAGGCAGGCCCCAGAGCCCCAGCCTCCACTATGAATGAAGACAGAAAATGTAGATCTTGTCCTCTGGAGGAGTTGTATGTCAGCAGTCTAGAAAAAGAAAACAAAATTCTCCACATTTTACTTCTGTCCTTATAGGAAAACAGATTGAGTTCCAAACACCTTACAAACATATTTTTGGAACACAATCTCTTCTTAATTTGGAGACTTCTTGAGTAATGGAAATAAATTAAATGCTCATTAATTTTGAGTTTTCTTCAAATTTGCTGGATGTGACTTTTTATGATGATATTTGGTGTGTAAGAAAAAGGTACAAGCTGTTCTATCTCAACACATACAAATCTACAGTTATTTGCATACAGAGTATTAACCTAAGAACAAATATCTAAAAATAATTGAGAGCTCATAATGAACTCCCTAAAATTACTTTTTTGGAAAAAAACATGAAAAATTTGATTCTAGTAATCGACTCTTCAACAGATGTAATCTGTCTGTCTACATTCTTTTGGTGATCGTATTTCCTAGGAAAAAAAATCAGGACTAAGGTCATTTGCAATTTTGCGATAATATTGGTGCAGGAAGTAGTCCAGGAGATGTTGGAATTCCCAGGACATGACCATAATTTATGAGAAAAGTACTTCAGAATATTAGAAAAATATCAGCCTTATTCCTAAGTAGCGTGAGCCTTACAAATAGGCCAAAAACATGGACTTTTCTAAATATTATGATGTAAGGAGCAGTACAAATTCCTAATTTCCTAAGTCATCTCCACTCATCATGGTCTTTCTTGGCACCTGAATCAAAACTGCCATTATTTGAACCTACCTTCAGAGGTATGAGAAAAGAATTCAGACTCTTCAGGGAAAAAAATCGTTTAAATGTTCATCATATTATATTACAAAGCAATGGAGGAAGATCCTCAATTAGGAATAGCTTGTGACTAACAGAATGAGATCTTGGCCCAAAGGGAGTGAGAAATTGGATGCCATAAGTGGGAAAAGAACTGATTAGAACTTGGGAATTTTGAGTTCTTGTGCTAGTTCTGATATTGACTTGCCAAAGGATCTTGGGCAACTCATTTAATTATTGGCAGATCCAAGTTCTCCATCTGAAATGGAAATAAGAGAGGTAGCCCTTCCCACTTTACAGTGTTATATGAAGGAAAGAATGATATGTATGTTTTTTGCCTTGAAAACTGAAAAATGCTATAACAATATGTTATTACCATTATTAAACAGGATGATAGAATTAGAATCAGGAAAATAATAGGGGCACCAGAAGGAAGCCCACTTTAGTTTAGCTAGTGTTAATCGTAAATTTTGATAATATAGAATGAAGGTGAAAAGGAAGGAAAGAGGATGAAACTTCCGAAGTAATCCTCCATTCTAAGACAGACTGGCTGTCCTGCGGGGAAGCCCGTCTAAGCCAGGCTTAAAGTGAACCTCACTTTTGGCTGTGATCATAAGACAAGAATAAATTAGGTGAGTGGGAAAACATTTTTTTCCCCTTAGTTATTATATTTGAATGTTATGAGGTAGAAATAACAAAAAATTACAATTTCAAGCAAAAATTTCTATTAATATTTTTTCTCCTTCATGTAAACTATATAAAATTGCTACTTCCTGTGGAATTTGAATATATAATTGCTCCTCTGCATCAGGTAGTCTCAATAAAATCAAAATTTTAAAAGAAATAAGAAGAAATAAAAGAAATGGTATCAGCTCATCCAAGGGGAGTTTGTTGAAGATCTATGTAAAAATGAGAGAGACGGTGATTTTACACGTGGGAGACAAGTAAAACAGACCCACTGCAGGGCAGCAAATCAAAGAAGAAAGTGGGTCAGTGAGCCCCACGACGATACAATGAAATCCTATTATTTAAAGGGATGGTCTGAGAGCAGAACTGCCTGCGAACAACAATACTTCTGAGAACAATGGTAAACCTGCAGAGAAAAGCAGGGGCAGAGCCCAACAGTTGCACGGCTCAGAGTGTGAACTGCCTGTCCTTGGGTCAGGCAGAGGATGAAACAGCAAAACAATCTCCTCATTCAGAAGCTTCCTGGCGGCCAGTAAGCTGCCTAATGAGAAGCAAACTGAGCTGAGGCCCTCCACAGAGAAACGGGAGGAAAACAGCGTCAGGATATGGAGAGAGCTGAACAGATTTTGTGACTGGATGTAACTATCAACTCATCAGGATTAGCACTTTCCACCAAAAGAAAATTTTAAGTAGCAGAATCACTGAGGGGACCAAAATACTTAATCAAATCCATTTGTTGTGAAAGTCATACACCCAATGGGATTAATTAACTGTATTTGGTGATGAGAGCAACATTCTATACTAGGGAAAGTACCATTTCTTGTTTCCATTTGTAAGGTTTACTGCATGTTTTCTTGAACTAGGTGGAATTTCAGAGTTATAATTGCTAAGTGAGTCTAGATTGGTAATCTAGGAGACTGAGAAGACCAAACATGCTCTACCTTTTCCATTAATCATAGGATATGTGACTTAAATTGATTTAGCAGAAGTTCATTCATCTGAAAAAAAAATTGACTGGGTTGAAAATTATTTATACTTTGAATAGGAAATTTTTTCATGAAAGTGAGATTAAGTTAGTCATTTCTTCACTTGAAATGTGCCAAGCATCTCTGATGTTCAGGCATTGTTCTAGGCTTTGCTGATCACTCTGAATAAAACAGTATACTGGCTCTGATTTCATGGTGCTAACATTCCAGTGAGGGGATATATTACAAGTCTATAAATAAATAAATATGAGACCAGGGAGTGATAGTGCTCTAAAGGAAGCAAAAAATAAGATAAATCATGGTAAGTGACTAGAACATAAGAGAAAGACACATGAGATGCTTTAGATGGGATAGTCAAGGAAGCCTTCTCTGAAATGATGACATCTGAGTAAAGACCTGACTGGCCAAATGAGGTGAAGGAAAAACGCACATGTATCCTCAGAAGAAGAGGAATCCAGTGGAGAGAGTAGAGGAGGACAAGGCCCTGAGGCTCTAAAAGGCCTGTGTGTAAAACACCAACATAGCTAAGCAAGTGAGGGAGGGTTGGAAGGAGGTGAGGTCAGAAGGAGACAGAACCTAGCCATGAAGAATCTTAATGATTATGAGTTTGTGATGAGGCATTTGATTTCGTTCTTAGGATAATGGGAGGTCATCAAAGGTTTTCATCAGGGGAATGATGTAATTTTATTTGTTTTTAGAAAGATTGTTCCATAAGTTGGAATTAACTATAGGGTGGAAGGAGAGAAAATGAGGAGACCAGTTAGAAGGCTATTGAAGTCCTTTAGGTAGAGATTAGTGATGGATTGGACAAAGGTGGTAGTGCTGAAACTGATGAAAAATGATTAGACTTGAGACATAATCTTGAATGTAGAGGCTTCAAAATTTGGTGATGCACTGGAAGAGGAGTACGAAAGAAACAAGAGGAGGCAAGGAATACACTGAACCTGAAAATATTTTATTAACAAAGATGGAAAAGATTTAGAGTAGGTTGGTAGGGGGCAGGTGATTGTTTGTGTCTGTTTGAAGACAGGGGAGCAGAATCAAGATCAGGGTTTGGGTAAACCAAGTTTGAGAGGCCTATTAAACATCCAAAAGTCAGAATACAGTTTGGTTGTTGGTTATACGAATCTGAGCTCAGGTGAAAGATTGGGACTGATGATATACAATTGGAAGTCATCAATTTATAAATTGTATTTAAAACAATAGTACTGGATGAGATCACTGAGGGAGTGATTATAAATAGAGAAAACAACCAGTAACCAAGTCCTGAAACTGACTGGCATGTAGGGGTAAGAATGAATCAGACTGTCCACCAGAAAAGATTAAGAAGGAGAAACCAATAAGAGAGGTGGAAAAATAGGATTGTTCGGTCATCCTGAGGTCAGATTAATGTTTTCACAGAGAGGAGTGACCAATTGTGCTGGATGCTGCCAAGATTTTGTCTAAAATGGGTGTGAAGCTGACCACTGGATTTCCCCAGATGAAGTTTGTTGGGAAACTTGACAAGAACTATTTTAATGAAGTGATAAGCATAAAAGTCTGATTGGAGTGGGTTAAGGAGAGGTTATAAAGTGATGTAGTTTATTTAGTATACTATAAGGAGTTTTGCTACAAGGGGAGGAAAGACCAGGGGCAGTGACTAGAGGGGAAAATGGGGTCAAGAGAGAATTTCTTGAAATGGGAGGTATTAAAACATGTTTTAGTGGCTATTGGAATATTTTAGTAGAACAGAAGAAACTGATGATGCGAGAGATGTTATTATTCTAAAAGCATTCCTTGAAAGGGAAAAGGATATTGTGAAAAATGAGTGATGAAAAAAATGAGGGGTGAGTCTTATGAGAAAAGGCAGAGATATGGGTACAGATCCAGATATACTGGTAGATTTGGTCATGGTGATGTGAATTCATTAATGATTGTTTCAATTTTCTCTGTAAAATCAGCTGAGTGTGAGGAGGATATGGGGTTATTGGAGGTTTGCAGAGTGAAAAAAATTAAGAATGATTTATGTTTCTTTTCAGATTTTCTTTTTTCTTTTTTCCAGATTGATACCTGGGCTAGCATCTGTTGCCAATCTTCTTTTTTTCTTCTTCTTCTTTCTTCTTCTTCTCCCCAAAGCCTCCTGGTACATAGTTGTATATTCTAGCTGTGGGTCCTTCTGGTTGTCCTGTGTGGGACGTTGCCTCAGCATGGCTTCATGAATGGTGCTGGGTCCGTGCTCAGGATCCGAACCAGCAAAACCCTGGGCCGCCAAAGTGGAGCATGAGAACTTAACCACTTGACCATGGGGCTAGCCTCAAGAATGATTTAAACAGGGAAATTAAAGTAAATCTTTCAGAAAAATGTTGAAGCCCTCTTAAGAAATGTGGTTAAAATTTTTATGTGATGGTGCCAGCCTGGTGGTATAGTGGTTAAGTTTTCACACTCTACTTTGATGGCCTGGTGTTCACAAGTTCAGATCTCAGCCACAGACCTATATGCTGCTCATCAAGCCACACTATGGCAGCATCCCACAAACAAAATAGAGGAAGATTGGCAAGGATGTTAGCTCAGGGCCAATCTTCCACACAAAAAACAAAAAAATTTTATGTGAGAGCAATTTTTGTGGTTGTAAGCTTTGTGTCAATTGTGTTTCCCTATCAAGGTCCAGGCATTATCATTATAGAGAGTTGGGTTTCATATCAATTATAATTTTGTCAGGTGTAAAGCCTTTCTTTATGTCTGCTAACATTCCTTGCTTTGAAGTTGTTCTGTCTGAAAGTAATAGGGCTTTCCCTGCTTTCTTTGATTAATGTTAGCAAAGTATATTCTTCTCCACCCATTTAATTTTAATCTATATAAGTCTTGATATTTAAAGTGAATTTCATGTAGACAATCTATAGTTGGGTCTTGTCTTTTGATCTACTCTGACAATCTCTGTCTTTTAGTTGCGGTGTTTAGACCACTAACGTTCAAAGTGATTATTGATATAGTTGGATTAATAAATGCTATGTTTTCTGTTTGTTGCCCTTGTTCTTTGTTCCTATTTTTGTCTTCCACTCTTCTTTTTTTTTTTGCCTTTTTTGATTTTAACTAAGCATTTTATATCATTCCATTTTCTGTCCTTTGTTGGCATATCAGATATCAGTTATACTTCTTTTTTTTTTTCACTTTTTTTAGTGGTTGCCCTAGAATTTGCAACATACATTTATAAATAATCCAAGTTTACCTTCAAATAACACTATATCACTTCACAGGTAGTGTAAGTACCTTATAATAACAAAATAATCCTTTTATTCTCTCCTGTCCCTTGTATCATTATTGTTATTCATTTCATTTATATGTAAACATACATGAGCATAAATATAACATATATGCATAGGTTTACATGATTGAATATGTTGTTGCTATTATTATTTTGAACATTTGCTGTTAGACCAATTAGGGAAAAGAAAAGTTAAAGTTTTTATTTTACTTTAGCTTATTCCTTCATTGATGCTCTTTCTTTCTTTATGTAGATCCAAATTTCTGACCTACATCATTTTCCTTCTATTTAAAGAACTTTCAACATTTCTTGAAAGTCAGGTCTACTGGCAACATAGTCCTTCAATTTTTTTTTTTTTGGTGGGGGGGAAAGTATTTCTCCTCCACTTTTGAAGGATAATTTCATAGGGTACAGAATACTAGGTTGGTGGTTTTTTCCTGTCAACATTTTATATATTTCTCTCCACTGTCTTCTTCCTTTCAAGGTTTCTGAGGAGAAGTTGAGAGTAATTTTCACCTTTTGTCCTATAAATGTAAGATTTTTTTCACTGGCTTCTTTCACCGGTTTTTTTCTTAATCTTCAATTTTCCATAGTTTGAATACGCTATGCTTAGGTGTAGTTTTTTGGCATTTATCCTGCTTGATATTCTCTGTGATTTGGTGTCTGACATTAATTAGAGGGAAATTCCCACTCATTATGGCTTCAAATGTTGCTTCTGTTCCTTTCTGTCTTTCTTCTCCTTCTGGTATTTCCATTACATGTATGTTACACCTTTTGTAGTTGTCCCATAGTTCTCGCATTTTCTGTTTTGTATTTTTGTCTGCTTTCTCTTTGCTTTTCAATTTTGTAAGTTTATTTTGTCATAATTCAGTCTCAGAGATTCTTTCCTCAGCTGTGTCCAGTCTAATAAGGAGCCCATCAAAGAAATTCTTCATTTCTGCTACCGTTGTTAATGTCTAGTGTTTCTTTTTTATTCTTTCTTAGAATTTTCATTTCTCTGCTTATATTATCCATCTGTTCTTGCATGTTGTCTATTTTTTCTGTTAAAGTCCTTTGCATATTAATTATAGCTTTAAAAAAATTCCTGGTCGATAATTCCAATATTCCTGCCATATCTGACTCTGGTTCTGTTGTTCAATGACTTCAAACTGTGATTGTTGCCTGTAATATGCCTTGTAATTTTTTGGAAAGGTGACCATGATGTGCTGGGTAAAAGGAGCCGTGGTAAGTAGATCTTTGGCAATGTAGCAGTAAGGTGTGGGGAAGGAGTGTTCTATAGTCTACAATTAGTCTCAGTCTAACAAGCCTGTGCCTCTGGACTATGCACTTCACCAGTGCTTCTCAGTCCCCGCACTCCTTGGGTGGGACAGGATGGCTAGAGGGCGTGGAACTGGGTATTCCCCTCCCCCAGGTAGGTTAGTTTCTGATAAAACCTCGGAAAGTCAGCCTCCTGAGCACAGACCTTGTTAAGAAGAACAGAATGCCCTATTTTTAAAAATAGCCACTGTTCCCCTTCTCTGTCAGAAGCATGAGGAGATTTTTCTCTGATTTTCATTGTGAGAACCCAGTAGAGCTCCAGGAGGTAAACTTTACAAAAGTGTGAGGACCTTCTATGGCTGGGCCCAACCCTCTGGAGTTTTTAACCTCTTGATCTTGTCCACACTGGGACTCCAGCTGTTTGTCAATTACCACTTAGGTTTTCCTACCCTGGCACTGGTTCCTGCATAGGTTTCTGCTCCAGTAAGTTGTATTTCTCGGTATCCACATGTCTGTCTCTTCCTAATTTGGCAGTGGTTTTTCCTGTGACCTTACTTCTCTAACAGAGCTAAAAGGAGTTCTTGATATTTTTAGCTTGTTCAACTTTTTACTTGTTGTTAGAACAGACTAGTAAGTTCTGAGCTCCTTGCATCCTGGACCCTTAGTCATTCTTTGAAAAATGTAGATCAGATCCTGTTGCTCCTCTACTCAAAAAAAGTTTGCAGGGGTTCCCCAAAATAACAGTGCAAACTCTTATCATGTCCCATAAGGTCCTGTGTGGTCAGGCTCCTCCTCCTCCCTGCCTGCGTTCTTCTCTCTGAGCTTACCTCCTACTCCTCGCCATCATTCACCTCGTTCCTGACACTCCAGGCTCATTGCTGTCCTTTGACTATGGCAGCCTTGCTCCAGACTTCAAGCCTTTGCAATTCTTTTACCATGTTCCTGGGACAGTCTTTTCCCAGATAGCTTCATGATTCACTCCTAGCTTCTTTAAGCCTAGTCAGAGTCTTTTCACCTTGCTCACAAGCTCGGTTGTTATCAGAGGGTTTCCTAGTGAGTTTGGAATCAGAGCTGGATGATCTGGTTATGTGATTGGGCATATACTGGCATCAAACTATGGTAGCCTGTAGTGACTATCACTTCAATAGGAAGGTAGCCTGCCTGGAAGACAGAGCCTTCCAAAATGCCAGCATGGGACATCTTCCTGTGGACACACTTAAAAAACACAGACAGCATTTTCTTCTGTGGCTGTAAATGCAACTTTCCTTTCATTATTTTATTTTTAGTGCTCTCAAGGCTAACCACTGATTCCTGCTGATTGATGCATTCTTTATTTTAGATATGTTATTGTGTTCAATCAATGGCAGTCAAGTCTTGCAGACTAGGGAGCCATTCGGTCTCTTTCCTAAGTGAAATTGCCCACATCGTTTAGCTCCATTATGTGTAGGCTTAAAAATGTAACCCTACTTCTGAGTTCATGGGGAATGCATTTGCTTAGAAGAAAAACGGGGTAGTAGAAGGGCACTTGACTGTAGAGGGTAAAAGAGGCACTCAGTTTATCAAAGTAATCACCATCTTAGGCTGAGTAGCAGGATCCTTGCAAAATTCAAAAATATATGTATTCTTGCCTGGCCCCAACCTCAGGCTTACTGATAAAGACATGGGCACTTTACATTTTGATAAATAACACCAGATTACTCTCCAAAGATATTATTTGAATTCACGCTTCTAACAGTAGTATGTATGTGTACCTCATCCCCTACCTTCTCCTCAGTAGTACCGCTAAATCTTTCACCTAGTCTTTACTCTTGGGCAACAGCTTTGGTAACAGATATAATAGATAAAAAATATATATAAAATATATAATACTTATGAATATCACGTAAACATGCTACCCTTATTCCCAATGTATGATGAAAAGAGAAGCATATTACACATTTATTCTTCTGCAGAGAAATGCTTCCTTGAGTAATGGGGAGTTAAGTGAAATGATCATGTGTGGATTTGCAGTTTATGCTCACTGACCAGTCACCATCTGAGAACAGAGATTAACTGTGCTGTATATGTACAATTACTTCAAATGAAGTAGAAAGGGATAGATTTAAGGTGAGCACAGGACCTATAGGTGTTTAGCTTTGGAATGAAATCAATATGTCACTTGATCTCTGTGACCCTCAGTGTATTAATATATAGCTTGTCATTACAAATGAATGACAAGAAGATTAAACAAAATACATGTGAAAGCATTTGGGAAATGTAAAGCACACTTTCAATCTGAGAGATGACGGGCCTCTACTGAGGAGAATTGCTCTGCCATATTATAGGTTAGATTATATTCCTCAAGTATATCTAGTGTAGGGGAGGAAGACATTTCCTCTACCCTTTCTGGGTTCTTCTGGCTAGAGAACGAATTAAATTCACATGAGACAGAATAACAGGAGAAAATTAAACACAGCTTTATAACATGTATATGTGGGAGAGGCTCAGGCAAACTGAGCAATTTGCCAAAATGGCTGAAGCCACCACCTTAAATATCACCCTCAGCTAAAGACAAAGGAGGATGTTGGGGGTGGGGGGAGTCCGTTAGAGGAGGTTATCAGATGAGTACAGTAAAAAAGATGTAGATTTAAGTCCTTGCCTTTGGCATTGATAAGAGTTTCTAGAGACAAGGTCATCCCCCCTTCTTCCTGGTGCAGAAAGGGAGACACCTTTACAGATGGAGATTTCCTTTACAATGTAAATGTCTCCTAACAAAGGGCAAGCACCCCTCAGAGTTGCCTTCCTGTCTGCAATTTATTAAAAGTAACCAGCCCCAAATAATCCTCATGCCAAAGAGACATATCTTGGGGTGGCCAATTCCAGGCCCCCACACTAGCATGATTATTTTGATAAAATGTGAAGGGTCAGCACACAAGGAACCACTAGAAAGCCATCCTTCTAGGGCCACTGAAACTGCACTTTTGCATATAGTGGACTTTCAGAAAACTAACGCCTGTTAAATGTATTTTGCAAATAGTTTTCTCATATATAGAAATCTAGACTTACTGCTTCCCTTAATCTAACCCGTGTCTTGCTCAGTAATGGCTGTCCTGATTGCTATCTCCCAAGTTGGAGCTCTTCTTCTCCATATCAGAGCTCTCCAAATGCACGCATTGTTCTATTGGTCTGTGACACATTTTCATTGAATTAACTTCACTTTTGTACACCCCATCACCCCTTGACCTACATCCCCATCTGATTTTTAGTTGTGTTTCTCTCATGCTCAGCACAAAATAGGGACTTTATTCTATTTAACTTGTGTAGCTTGATGATTGCTATGTCTCATCTCCTAGACTAGACCACAATATATTTGCTGTGTCTCCCAGGGTCCAGTCCCAGATGTGAGCCCAGCAGAGAGAAAGGAAACTTCTTTTCTAATAAACTGAATATTATGTGTAACTTGCTTCTATTCTGGGAAAGTTTCTGGGCAAGGTTAAATTCTACATCTTCCTGATTCCAAATTCTATTACAAACAATAACGACAACAAAAAGTGAAAAGCTACATCTAAATCTATCTACGTAATGTCATTTGAAAGAATTTGATAATGAAAACGGCCTCACGATCTAGAGTCACTGTATTTTCCTTCAGGTTATTAACTTTGAAAAGATCAGTAGCAGTGGAAGATTGGGTCCTGGTGACCCAGGTGAAGAGCCTCCAACAGGAATTAGGGGCCCAGGTTGAAGTCCCAGCTCAGTCAGCAATTTCTGTGTCAATTGAAGCAAGTCATTGCCATCTGAAATTGTTCCTTCAGCTTTAAACTAAAGAGATTAGACTAGGATTCACATTCTCAGTTATTTGTGGGTCAGAGACCTCTTTGAGATTCTGCTGAAAACTATGGACCTTCTTCCCCAAAAAAGCACAAATACAGCCATAAATAGAATTCCAAGAAGGTCAGAGTCTCTTTAAAATCCACCCACAGAGTCCCCAGAGGACATTCGAGTGATTTCTAAGGTCTAAAGTATGTTGAAGAAAAACGAATCCATTTACATTTGCTACTCCTAATGTGAATACGTTTTAAAACGTGGATTTGGGCCACTTACGTCATTTGAAGTTATGATTACTTTTTTGTAACTTACAGTTCTCACAGCAGAGCAAATTTTTCAGTAGAAAAAATTTCCTTTGTGGATTGATAGCATCTCGGTGTCAGTGAGGTTCTCAGTCCACCCTGCCACTCACTGCAGGGTTCCTTCTTATAATTCACCTCAGAAATCAAAATTCGGCTTTGACTTGAACGTTACAGCAATGGGGAGCTCATGCACATGTTTATCGCTGGGCAAACATAAAAGGTTTAGGAATTTTCTCCTTCATATTGTGCCAAATTCTGCCCTCACCAGCTATTGGTCTTGTTTCTGCCCTCAGGAACTGCATAGATAGATTGTACTTCTTTCTCCAGTCTTTTAGGAATTCAATGGCAGCCTCTTCTGTCCTCTCTTAATTTTCTCTATGCTAAACATTCCAGTTTCATATGCAATTCTTCTAGAAAAGTGATTTCATAAGACCACTTTTAGTCCCAATTGCCTTCTTCAATGGAACTCTTGAAAACGCAGATCCCGAATTAGGCAGCATAATCCAAAAGAGGTCTGACCAGCACACGGTTAGAGAGGAATTCCCTCTCTTAAACTGCTGACGCTGCTGTTAGGAATGCCACCACCAGCCACCCGCCACCTGCCACCCGCCAGAGAGCTTTGTTCCTAGAAACAGGTAACTACCGGGTCATGTTGAAATCGTGGTTACCTGAAACCCCTCACTATAATCCATCCAGGTTGCCCTCATTCTCTATTTTTTAGAACCAAAATAATCTTTCTGAAAAATTCCCTGTTGACCTCTGCCTTAATTGCTTAGGCCATCTTTCCAGCTCTTGGAGACCTTTTGGAATACTAGTTTTGTCATTCATCATGTCATCTTTTCTTCCAAGTTTCATGTCATCTACAAATATAGTAAACCTACCTTTTTTCCTCTGAATTAATTGATAAACATATTGACTGTTGTTTGCCAAATGCAAGCCTTCCACAGTGGATTCATTATTAATTATTCTTTATGCAGTCACTTTACAGCTTCATGCAACACGCGTTTAACCTCCTGATCTGGAGAAGAGCGTGAGGACTATTCTCTGTTTGGGGGCAACATTTATTTCTTTTCCTTTTCTTCTTTTACTTGGTCTACTTTCTTTTCCTCAAACTCTATTTTTTTATTCCTTCATGTATTCATACTGCATATACTGGTCTTGCACATGGTCCCTTTTCCCGTGGGTTCCTTTTGCTGTGGAGAAAAGAACCTCCATGTGTTCTCTGGGGTCCCTTCGCCTTCTGCCTGTGGGCAGGGCTGGCCGAGCCCGTGCTCTTCCAGGAGGCCCTTTGCCGCTGCTGAGAGGCAGCCTGTGCGGGTGAGGTGTTTTCCCACATGCCCCTTAGCCTTTGGTCGAGGAGGAGGTTCTGAGACTTTCATCAACAACCCCGCCCAAGTTATTCCCCTCCACCTCTAGAATTACTCAAATATCAAACGAGGATTTAAAGAAAATTTAAACACAAAGGATATGTGTGTTTGAGGATGGGGGGGGGGGTGGTAAGGAGAAAAACTATTAGGCTGTCCTTGCAGAATTCACACTTTAATCCAGCATTATTGGATATATAACCCAAGGAATATTGCTGATAGGAAAGAAGAGAGATTCAACACACAAATTAATGAACCATCCATTTTCCACTGGAAAGATAATATTAGTGTAAACTGGGAACCAAAGAATTTGTGATTCTTACAGAAGTGTTCTGCAGAACAGAACTCCTGCCTCATCAAGTAGTTAATGTCACACTCAAATAAGGCTGAAAAAAAAAGCACCTTCCAAGGTTTAAGTAATTGGTTTTACTTTTAAAAAAAGGCTTTCTCATATCACTTCATGACCGTTATTATTACAAAATAAATTAACTGTGGATCAGGTAAGCAAGCAGACCCATACTTAAGTATGGGAAGTGGTTGATTAATGGCTTAAAAAGCTGGACATTTCGGTTACTGATTTTTTTAAATGTTTGACCCCCTTATAAAGACAAATCAATGTTGACAGTAAGTTATTAACCCTAATTTAAGGAAAATTGTCTTGAATACAACTTCTTTACTCTGTAGTTGCCTTGGGAATGATCTCCTTAGGCAATAGAACCGTTGCAAACCCAGGGAGGACAGCTTGAGTTTAGAAAAGAGAGCGGTGAGTGGCTGAAAGATTACTACACTTTAGTACTGCAGAGGGACTCTTCAGATCATCTGAAGCAGGTTAATAGCTACTGTAAACTTACGATAAATCCTAGAGAATGAGAGAAAAGTCTAGATAAGCATCCAAAAAGCTAAACGTGAAAATGAGTTGGAGCCTCCTGATAATGCAAATTTATGCCTCATTCACTCATTTTCATTCAGTCAGTCAGTCAATCAGTCACTCAGTCAGTTTATATTAAGGGACTGCGATGTGTCAGAACTTCTCTCAGAACCACACTGTGCTTATAACCTTGAACAAATCACTTATCTTCTTGGAGTCTAAATGTCACCATCCAGGTGTGTGTCTTATGGAGTTGCTGTGAGATTTAGTGACTTAGGTATGTAGACTCTAGCAGAGTGACGGAGTGGATGCCCATTGAACTCCCTTTCCTTCTCCTTAGCATTTAGACTTCTTTTTCTTCACCATGTAATTTACAATAGTGTGAAATAAGTTCCATTTGTTAATAACAAATGTCTCTCTACAGTCTTGGGTCAACAGGAATTATGAGTGATCACTGTTTGCAGATGAAATTAAAGTACTTAAATATTATTATAACTGATCAAATATTTTTACAAGATAATCCACCAAGCCCAAGGATGTCATTCTTTGCCAAATAGCACTCTGAGGCTTGCTGACTACAGTACGTGAAAATCCGCACTTTTTTTTCCCAGTTTATTTCATAGCAAACATGAGCAGTAATTTCCTTTCATTTATCAATTCTAACTGGAAGGTTTTTCAGTAACACTTAGAAAAATCTGATAAACTAATTCTCTAAAACATAAAATATGTGTAAAATTTTCCATGTTAAACATCACTATATGCACGGAGTGTCAGCTAATCTGATGTTTTAACAGAATAGACCCAAGTGAAATGAAAGATAATTTCGTAGATTGAGGATGGCTGTAGCAGTTGCCTTCTGATTTGAATTAATTTTGAAAAAATACAAATATGAATTATTGTGGTGCTGCCAAAGACATATACCAAATTGCTTGTTACATCATAAATTCCAACAATCGTTTATGCAATTGTAGGGGAGGAAGACATTTCCTCTACCCACTGTGGGTTCTTATGGCCAGAGAAGGAATTAAATTCACATGAGACAGAATAACAGGAGAAAATTAAACAAAGCTTTATAACATGTATACATGGGAGAGGCTCAGGCAAACTGAGCCACTTGCCAAAATGGCTGAAGCCGCCACCTTAAATATCATATTCAGCTAAAGACAAAGGAGGATGTTGGGGGTGGAGGGGGAGTTGATCATGGGAGATTACCACACAAGTACAGTAAACAAATGCAGATTTAAGTCCTTGCCTTCGGCATTGATTAAGAGTTTCTAGAGACAAGGTCACCCCCTCTTCTTCCTGGTACAGAGAGGGAGACACCTTTACAGATTGAGATTTCCTTTACAACGTAAATGTCTCTTAACAAAGGGTAAGTAAATTCTACTTTTCAGTTGCTTTCCTGTCTGCAGTTTATTAAAAGTAACCAGCCCCAAATAATCCTCATGCCAAAGAGACATATCTTGGGGTGGCCAATTCCAGGCCCCCACACAGTCAATATTAATGAGCACCTACTGTTTGCCAGACAGTGGTTGAGACTCCAAAGTGAAACTGCATAATCCTGACATCCACAAGTTTGCTCTAATGAGAAAGATATGTAAACAAAACAGTTCTATAAGGTAATTGATGCAAGAGAAAGTGATCCAAGAGCAGTGGGAAAATATGAGAAAGACCAAGCTAAGTCAATCTGGGGACTTAGGAGAGCCTGCACAGAGGAGGCAAGCTGAGACCAGAGACCAGAAGGATGGGTGGGAGGTTACCAGGTGGGCGAGTAGAAAGAAGCTATTTGGCAGGGAGAATAAAATGAGAAAAGCACAGAGGCTGGAGGGAGCCTGGAGTGATGAGGGAATGTGGACTAGGAGGGTGGTATTGTTAAAGAGTAAATGACTCTGAAAGGGGGAAGCAGGAGGGGCTGGTGAGAAATAAGGCCGCTGGGAGGGAGAGGCCAGATCATAGAAGCCTGTAGAGCACACAAAGGCATGCCAATGTTTTCCCCTCTGTAGGTTGTGGGGGAAGTTATTGAAGAATTAGGAATACAGAAGTTTCATAATCAAATGGGTATTTTCCTGTTCCTAAAGAAGACTAACAACATCATGATTCTTTTGTTGTTTACAAGTTACAGAAATGGCACACACACCCCTTTGTTCCTAGGGGTTTCAATGCTTCTTGCTGCAGTAGAGTTCAGGGATGCCAAAAGAAATATTTGAACTAAATGATATATCAGAATTACAATAAAAGCCTGTGAGCTGATTTTTAGTTAACAGCTTTTTAATAGGCTGTGATGCAATTCTTAATGGAGAAGATTTGATTATAAAGGCAGCCTGTCTCTAATGGAAATTTGGCTGGGTGTGTTCTTATTCCTCAGTGAATTCAAAGGTTTTACATAGGATTAGATTGTTGAGATTCTTGGAGGAAACCCATACACACCATCAAAAACTTTCCACTCATTTTCTTTATCTCTTGCAGCAAAGCAGCGAAACTGCTAGGAATAAATCTCAATTAAATTGAACATAATTTTTATAATTTCAGGGGTTAAGCATCTGAAAGGCCAGAATGAATCAGCATTTCCTGAAGAAGAAGAAGGCGTAAACGAGAGAGAGGAGCAGTGGGACCATTAATCATGAGTCTGCAGCAAGAAGGCTTCTTGGGAATAACTGAACTATTAACTTTTCTGAATATCCCATGGAATGCCACTGCTTGACTTCCAGAAGCATTCTCCATCTCGGCTCTTCAACTCATACAGTAGTAATACACCTCCTGGGAAGCCCTCCTTGACTGAACTTTAGAACTAAGTACAAATTGTTCCATATTACTTGCAATTAAAGAATAAGTATTTATTTTATGGTGATTTTTCTTTTTAATGACATAGAAATTTGCAAACATGTGTGTTCTAACTTTAATACCGCCCAGCTTAATCCCTGATGGCCTACTGGTATGGTTTGCCTTCTAAAGTCAAATGTAAATAGCATCACTTTAAGAGTGAAAATAAATACTAAATACATTTAGACATGAATGTGTGTCTGGGTTTAACTTACAGAGGAGCATTTAATGAAATTTTTAAGGTAAGATCTGCATTTATCATGTCTCTGTATATAGAAAGGTACATGGTATTTATTTCAAAATGACAGAGAAATGCCAGTTATCTTGATTCAAAAGACAACAATATATTAGTCTTTAGATATTAAACATCTTTTTCCTTCTAACCACACATTAACGGTTAAAACACCATATAATTCTCTTCATTTTCTAAGCTGTGAGAGATATCTTTCCAACATTTCCACTAGTTATTGAAAAAGAAAAATGCTAAATCTAAAAGAAAACATGCCAAACCTCCCCTGCCACTTTTTTTTGGCTATTACTTGATATATAACCTATTTCCTATTGCATTTTAATGAATCCTTAGCATTTTATAAATCTTCTATTATCATAAAATAAGAAAAATTCTGTTAATTCATACATACAATCATTCATTAATTCAGTAACTTTTTTTTATGAGTTTATCCTTAGGAAAGCACTTTGCTCAGGGTTATGAAAATAAAGGAAAGATAATTTCTCCCCATAGCACTGGCAGAGAAGGTAAAGCACCAGTATAAAGCAAGGGTTTCCAAGACTGTATATATTTATGAATATGGCTTGTGATAATTCAAAGTTCTGCCCTTCTGAACAATGTTACTTATTTATGGCATTTCAATGAAAAGTATCTACACCACAAAATTTGGTGGGGATGGAGGAATGCCCAATTTGGTTCCCACATTGATGATATAAGTAGGGTTCAAATGTTTCATGGATGAAAAAAATGAAAAGATTTTTCAAAAGTCAATAAGAAGGAAATTAAGAAGAAAAAGTCAAATGAGAAATCCCTTTGGGATCTTAATATCAACATTCAAAGAAGTGAAAATATAGTTTTAAATTTTGAATGTGAGTTTTATAATATAGAAATTAAGAGAAATGTGTGAGTCTAGAAGACAATGGAGATAACAATCACTTTCTTTAGTATACTTCCCCTGAGAAACTAAATGCAAAACTCATTGATAAGTAGGATCATCAGAACAAATGATACTCTTGTTCCTACTGTCTGTCTGTCTTCCTTCCTTCTTTGCTTCTTTCCTTCTTCCCTTCCTTTCTTCCTTCCTCTCCTCTCCCTCTCCCCTGGCCTTTTGTATTTTGTTTTCTTTTTCTTTTTTGGTTAAGCCAGTTTCACCCAAAACTTTCTGGACTTTCTAGACCACCTGCTGTGGCTGTTTGTTTGATTTCCTAAGTTTCTCTCTACTTAAAACCTGATTAAGGCACATATTTGTTTTAAGTAATTTGAATTATTTGTGTTTGCAAAACATCCCAATACCCCTTGAGATTATTTGACATACTCCGAGGTGTTAAAAAATAAAATTGCCCTTCCCTTTCCTTGAACAGACACTTTTATAAGTGTTTTTTTAAAAAAAAAAAAAAAAAGATTCAGACAAACAAAAGGAACCAAAGCTTTTGCTGATTATGTAACATCATTTGGGGAAATAAACAGCATGGCTTCTGGATTCTTCTATTCTGTTCTCCATTCTTAAAAACACAAAGAGATCAAAATTAAAAGCATAAGTTTTCCTTAGGAAATGTTGGTTTCTTCTATTCTATTCTCCACTCTCAAAACACAGAGATCACAATTAAAAGCATAAGTTATCCTTGGGAAATGTGTTGGCTTTCTCAGAAATTTGAAGGAAACCAGCTGAGATAATGGCTTTTCAGTTTCCTTTTCACACAATTATAGTTTACAACAAAATTCTTTCAAGAATACAACTTGGCTTCAATTTGGCTGAATGGGCAAAGAAACTTTCTGACCAAAACAAAATGAAAACTTTATCTTTCCCAGACCACATTTATAATATAACATAATGGTTAGTATATCTACTCACTTTGAGTCGCTCTGACTTGGGTTCAAATTCAACTCCTACTGGATTTTAAACTCAGTTTCCCTGTGTGTAAAATAGGTACAATCATACCTACCCCTATTCAGTTATTGTGAAAATTAAATAAGACCTATGAAATGCTTAGCCCAGCTTAGTGAGCATTTAATAATTGGTGCCTATCATTGTTAGAGAGAGAAAGGACCCGAGGCTATCTATCCAAACCTAATCTAATGCATGATCCTCTTCAACATCACAGACAAGTCATTTATCACCTCACTTATCCTTGAATAGCTCCGGCTGAACCCTAAACCCGGCCAAAGAGCTCTCATTGTTCTTCTGCATGTTAAACTCTGTCTCTCCTACCTTTACCTCCTTTCCTATTGCAGCCCTTCAGAGACTGAAGAATACTCTACATCATCATATGAGTGGTCTCGTCTCTGTGATAAAACATCACCAGTTCCTCCCAACCTTTTCTTATCATCCTGGCCGCTCACTTTTGGATCCTCTTTAATTGTGCGTATTGAATCTAAGAAAGGTCGTGTCAGATGGATAAGTTGGGGATTATTTTTTTATCCCCCTAAACAAGAGAAACAGAAGCATAGACTGTGGCCGGGCAGAGCTGGATTCCAGACCAGAGTTCCTATTAGACAATAATTTTGTAACCCCTTTTTCTTCCCAGAGTTGACCAGGTAAGTGTCTTTACAAAAAAGAAAAATCTCAGACTGTTTTCTGTTCTTAAAAAAGTTTTCACCATCCATTTTTAATTTTAATTCAGTTATGTCAATGTTTTCTATAATGTGGAAACATTATTTTAGGTTGGCCAGGGGCAAATTATTTTTATTTTTATAAATACTATTATAATATGTTTTAGAAAAGATACATAATCAGCAACCCCCAATCCATGATTTTATAGCTATTGTTTCTTAGGATGAGGCAAGCTTAAAGTGTAAATATATTTTAAATCAATTTAAAGAAAAATGTTGAAAAGTTATAGCAGAGGCGGTACCTTAAAATCACAAAAGTGATATCTAATTGAATGAAGTTTTGGAAACACTGATCTTGGGTATTGCCATAACAAATAATTTAAGAATAAGTATGGCAGAGTTCATTTATTACTATATGGATTTATGAATTCATAAATAAACCACTTATCTTGTGTTAATTTAAAAATTCTGTTTCTTTACCCACATCTAAAGCAACTAGTGTAAGTGCAAACTGAATAGTGGAAAAAGCACATCTAACTACATTAAAGTGTTTATGCTCATATGTAATTTCGAGTATTTGCTTTCTCTGAAGAAAGAGGATGGGGGAAGAAATGCCCTTATTTTTCTAAGTCCCTGATTCCAAAAACCAATCTTCAAAGCTCCAGCAGGTAGATTAACTACTAAAAATGTCTCTGTCGCTGAAATGTGAAATCTGTCAAAGAAATTGAATTATTGGATTTCATAACGTCATAACATTCTGAAGAACTAAATAGAGGAAGAACAGCTCAAGGAAATTGATGGAGGTCTTCAGTTTTAAATGACGTTGTAAGTAAATAAAGTGCTAAACTTTGTAAGTATCTGACGTAATTCCCACAGCAATGGGGGTAAGGGTTTCTACTTTGTACTGTGGTGTGAATGAAATAAAATCATCTACAAAGTGCATAGGTGCCTGATTGCATGCTGTAAAGAGGCTACCATTCAACTCTAGAACTTCCCTTGACATTTGTACGGTGAGGCTCCTTCATTCTGTGGACACAGACATTGATGCAGCTACTTCCTCCATTGCGTTTCACACTTGGTTTATGCAGATAACGGAGACTTGGTCTATAGAGGGAATAAGAGCATGAGAGTGGATTACAGAGAAAAGTAGGCGAAGAAGGGAACTCAAAGAAGCCTGGAAACTTGAAGAAAAAATTGGCTAAAGTAGATTAAAATGGTTTTGGGTTCATTTTCATTTTTTGTTTCTCACTCTGTAAATATGGCATAGCATTTTTTCCCTTTTCTCTGGCTTTTGCTAACAGTGAGGCTAATTTGGAATGAGCACAGTGGACCCAGGGGTATAAGGCACTACCATATTAGAATCCTAAAAGTAACAGAATATTAGGGCATGTTCAGCAAATGATTCTTCATTATTATTCAGAACAAGCATTTGGCAGCAAATAATAGAAAACCCAGCAAACAAGGGCAAAGAGGTTTGTTTATGTCATGCAATAAAATGTCCAGGACTGGAATTGTGGCTCACGGCACCAAAGGGCATCCAGATGCTTTTCATTTTCCTTAGCAGTCTCCAAATTTTAACTTCAAGGTCCCCAGAGAGCTGCTGCTCCAGGCTTCTGGTCTGTTCCAAGCAGAAAGACCAATGGGAAGAGAAAGAGGAAGAATCTATAGCAGAAAAACAAAGCTATCCCAGAACCCCTCAGCTAATGTCTCATGGGCCAGAACTGTGTCACTAGACCACCCCTTCTTGCAAAGGAGTTGAGAAAGTAAATATTTTTAACCAGGTACCTTACCACCTTCCAACTAAATTAAGGTTCTCTTCGTAAGGTAGAAAGTGAGTGTGCATATCAGTTGAGTGGACCTGCAGTATCTGCTTTCCAAATGAACAGAATTCAGGGAGTTTCTTCTTCTCTGGGGCATCTAAAGGAAGCACAGGCTACTTAGACACGTCAAAGAGTTGAAAACATTAATACTCACTAGATATTTTTGCTTGTTAAAATGCATTAATTAAGTGAATGTTTATGATAGACCTGTAGCTAGATAGAATAATTCAGATATCCTTGCTTGTTCCATACTATTTTTCATAGGATAACTTGGAGTAGTTTATAGAAGTATACTTTAGAAACAAGAGACCAATATTCTAGTTTATTATTCAATAAATATGTATGAATGCCTATGACATGCCAGGCATTGTTTAAGTGCTGAGGATACGGGTGTTAACAAGTAGTTAAGGGCCTTAAATCCATGGATGTATATTCCAGTGTTTGGAGACTGTCAACATTCACATAAATTAACAAATATGTGAAATCATTTCAGAGACTGATAAATTCCTGGAAGGAAATAAAACAAGGTGATGTGGCATCTCCTCTTTATTGTAACTGTGCAACTTTGGGAAGGCCTTTTAATTACTCTGGGACCTAGTTTTCTGATTAGTAAAACGTGGAGAATCATATGGGGGGGAGGTGGCCAGATGATCATGTGAGGCTCCTTCTGATGCTAAGATCTGTGTTTCTCCCCTCTGATTCCCTTTTAGGAACTACAGGCAAGCAGCAAAAGAGAAGAGATGAGAATAGACGCAAAACAGCAGTATTAAGGGAAGACGGGATCAGAAGAGAAAAGGGGTATCTTTGTGTGCTTGTATGACGGCCGAAAGAATACAGTTGATTTAGGAATACACACACACGTATGTATGTTTGTATGTAACAACATTAGTCTTGTAATCAGGTATGTTTTCTGTCTTTTAAAACTTCTCCTTAGAAAACAATGGAAAAAATGGTGACCAGTTTTGTTTGTGTTTTTTTAAGATTTAAAAGTCCTTTCAGGAAAAATTTCCTCCTACAAATCACTAATTGGATAATTTACTCTATCCTAACACACAAGCTTTGTTGCTATTAAGTGCTGCATACCACATTTTCCCTTTACAGAGATTTATGCGACATGGTGTGAAATTCTCTGGAACATTTCCACTGTGTTCTGAAGTAGTTATTTTCTTTTTCTCCACCAGGTGCAAAATGCGTTGATAACAACCAGAAGCTGACTTGTCAGTGCTGTGCCCCTACTTGAGCTTGGAAAAATACCAACACAAACACCACCAGCACCACCACCCCTGACTCCACCACAATGTGTTATTTTCTCCCCACTGCATTGCTTTCTGAAGCACTTTAGGTATTTTATACATAAATATTGACATATTTTTCAGAAACTGTTCCTTCATTTTATATATTTTTTCTAGTCACTTAAGCTATGCTATTTACCAAGTTCTTCTTTTTGCTTTTAATTTATTTCTCTCTACTACTGAAAGGGAGATCTTGAATTTAAGTGAACTATACGTGATTCATTTTGCGTTTTTCAATTTTCAAATCTGAGCCAACTCTTAGAATGGGGAAGCTTTCAAGTATATTTCCTTTGTTTCTTTTCAAATTCCATCTTATTTGTTTATTTCTTTGTTTCTTTTTCAAATTCCGTTGGTCCTCATTCAGTTTAGTTCCACAAATACATTGACAGTCTACTACATGCCAACTAGTGATCTAAGCATCAGAGTTCTAAAAATAAAAAGGCTGTTATTGTTGCTGTCCTCCTGCTAGTAAATATTAAATCAGTTCTCTATAATTAACAGTAGCCTCACCTAATGTTTCTAAGTTAATAATCACGTTGAATATGTATGACAAGTAGGATTCGTTTTATGCATAGGAAACTAGAGTCCAGAGAAAATAAGTGGCCCTCAATGAACCCATAATCCAACAAACCTTTCCACTAGCTGATGATCCATTTGAGAAGTTGTGATAGCTTTTAGGATGGAAAAGCCCATCCTCCTTAGGAACCATAGGCTTTTGCATTTTCTTAGAGTGTCTCAGAGATTGCCTTGGAACTAAACTTTCTACATTTCAGTCATAAAGCACAGGGGGATAATTTGGCTAATGAGGCTGGAGTGGGAAGAAGACCCTGAGTTCTACTTTAATTCTTTGGCGTTGACTTCAAACTAAAACGCCCTATGACCACGAAAAGAAGCAAATTTGAAACTTTTTAAAGTTCTTAGCTCCTTTAAAAATATTTCTTATCTTTAAATCTATATGTACTTAAAAAAAACTTCAATATCTCAAAAAAGGAGAGAATTGCTTAATTTTTGACAATCTTAAGTATAATCTTTTCTTAAAGAATAAGGCATCAATCTTTTTAAGTTGTTTCTTTTACTTGTTTTCTAATAAATTATAAAATAAAAATAATTTCATGAATTGCTATTTTTTATTATTACCTTTCCCTTTCTCGCACTCCCTGTCCCCAGGATTTGAAGAATGATAATTTTCACTTACTACTCCCAGACTTTGTACTGCCAAAAAAGTAAAATAACATAGACAAACATAATTACTTCAGACTTAAATGCATAATAGTGGAATATATTATAGATATTATGGCATTAAAAAAAAATATGCTACTTAACAAGGGACCAAAGGGAACATTTTAACTGCTCTCCTCAAGCTAACTGAGGAATGAGTTTCACTAGAGTTTCAAAAATACTATTCTTCTCAAAAGTAGTGATGGGGTCGCCAGCCCAGTGGTGTAGTGGTTAAGTTCCTGCACTTTGCTTCAGCGGCCCAGGGTTCACGGTTTCAGATGCTGGGTGCAGACCCACATACCATTCATCAGGCCATGCTGTGGCAGCCTCCCACATACGAAATAGAGGAAGATTGGCACAGATGTTAGCTCAGTGACAATCTTCAAGCAAAAAAGAAAAAAAGAGTAGTGTTGGAGTTCAGGACATGCTACTTCAAAATATAGCACCTTGGTATATTGAATATTTTAAGCTGAAGGAGTTTGAGAAAACAGCTGAAGACTCCCACCCTTCTCCCCTGAAACAGGCCGTAAAACCCTCATGTGAGAGGTGACTTCTCTGTACCCTGAGGAAACGAGCATCCTTGTCTCCGAAGACAAAGGAACTCAGAGAATAATCTGAAGACAGTGGCCTTGCTAAGTTTCCTGTTTGTTACACTTACCTCATGCTCCTTAACTTATCATATTCCTCCATGACTGTCCTCTCTTCATCAGTCCTAGCACAAATTTCTCAGGTCTGTTTCTTCCCATAATCACTTCCTTACGAAGGTTCTTGTGTCACATAAAACTTATATTAAATAAATTTGTACGCTTTTTTATTACTAATCTGTCTTTGTCAGTTTAATTTTCAGACCTAGCCAGGAACCCTAAAAGGTGCAAGGGAAACTTTCCTCTTCTGCAGTAGCAACAACAACAACAGTAACAAAGGTATAACGTGGCTTTATGTGAATCAAAGCTGTGGAACGATAAGAACTTAAAATAGTTCACAGATGGTTCAACATCTCTTTAATAATTACAGGAGATTTCATCTCTTTTTTCTCTGTTTTTTTAAGTGACTAGCATGTGTCAAGGCATTGCAGTAAATGAGCGGGTTTCCCATTACATTTCCCCTGCAGCACAGATTCTGTGGATGGGTTTCCCTAGCCATACTAATGATATTACCATATGTTGCTCTCATCTTTCTTCTTTTGCCCTAATGGGACATAGATTTCCTATTGTGAAATTGTCACTTATTTGTTCTATTTGTCAAATGTGTTAAAAATTATAGGGGTCCTTTATTTGCTTTTGAGAATACTCACTAGTCTAAAAATTAAAACTTGACATGAAGGTCCATGATGACTGAGACAGGAACTACACTACTAATTACACTATACTAACTATACTACACCAGTATAATTACCCTGGACTTCTTCATGGTACTAAGCTTGAGCTATCCATTTTCATTGTCAGTATGATATTTTCATAGGGAAGAGTTCATTGGAACTGGTTGATATCTAAACAAAATTTTTAAAAATAATTTTTTATAGTACAGGCAGAAAAGTATTAAAAATTAGGCATTTTCATCATTAACTATCAAAAGCTGTATTGATACCCAATAATTTAATGCAATATTTTGGAGAAAATATAATTGTGAAATTAACGTTTTGATTTAAATCATACATAAATTTGTATGCTTTTTTCTATCAATCTATGAATTTTTTTATAATCTTTTTTCTTTCCTTGGGTAATGTGAAGTTGAAATTTTTTTCTGTTGAAGACTATGTGTGTGCGTAGAATCTCTATATATGTGCATATACATGTATAAATACACGTGTATATATATATATATATATACACACAATATGTATGTTTACAAATGAGTGTGCATTTACATAATGAAACCACGCTGAAAGAAAAAGGAAACTTTTTAAGGAGAGAAATTTAACCCATTTGCCATTAAATTAAGCACAGAGAATTAAAGCTTTATTAAATAAATGCTTCCCTAAGTTGTCACTTCTGTATTATCTTCTATTAAGGAAAAGCTAGGTGAGATTGGAGGGAGACATCCAGAATAAATTAGACAAAAGGAGGAAAGTGATGCCATCCCAACAAAAAAGGTGAAGAGCTGTGGGGTCCAGGGAGGTGGAAAGAGAAAGGCAGTCAGAGGGAGAGAGCCTGAGGGAGAGATCAGGCCAGCTCCTTCCTACTCCTCATCCCTGGCCACACAACTTGCTCTCAGTAAATTCCTGCCGATGGTTGCCAAGTCATCTCCAACTGAATGTGTCCTCTGCACCACGGCTATTTCTAGCAGTCTTTTCTCTCTGGTGGGTTTGAAGATTATAGTTTCAGTGTTGACCCGCTTGGCTTCTAGACTGCATCTGACTTACGGCGTTTAGTGGATGTATATGTTCTCACACCAGCGATTTCCACATTATGAAAGGTCTCCTTTTTCTGTTTCTTCAAAAGAAAGCCTTTTTTATTTGCTGATGAAATTCTGTGAAATCGGGGAAGTTTGCTGGGGCGTGTATCTGTAATTTTCTTTTTTAAGAAACTGCTGTTGTTGCTTCCAAGTGCACCTGGATGTCTAACAATGTATTTTATTTAACAAACCATCTAGGAAGTCTAACGGTTATTGTTATTTTATCTTTATGCTGATAGTTTTCTCTTTAATATTTGCATTAAAAATTTTTCCTTAAAATTGTCTACATGATATATATCAACATATATATCAAAATAGGTAGCTGTCAATATATAGACATACACAATATATATCAATGTATGTCTCAATCTATCTATATCATCTATATCTATATCTATAATCTTGCCTTTCCACATAGCAAGACGTACATGTGGAAGTCAATGATAATATGAGCTCTATATAAAGGTTGGCCTACTCTTTACATGGAACAACCTCCCCATCATGTGGACTGTCAGAATATTGCTACTGAAGTTAGAGCCATGCCATAGTCCTGTAACTCTCAGCATCAACTAATTTTAAATGAAAAGAATCGAGATCCTGGTAGATTCTTATTTTTTTTTTTAAAGATTTTATTTTTTCCTTTTTCTCCCCAAAGCCCCCTGGTACATAGTTGTATATTCTTCTTTGTGGGTCCTTCTAGTTGTGGCATGTGGGACGCTGCCTCAGCGTGGTCTGATGAGCAGTGCCATGTCTGCGCCCAGGATTCGAACCAACGAAACACTGGGCCGCCTGCAGCGGAGCGTGCAAACTTAACCCCTCGGCCACGGGGCCAGCCTAGGTAGATTCTTATTTTTATAGCTCATACTATTTCAGTTTTTCTGTGTGTCAGTCAGTAGTCTCAGCACCTTACAAGGGCCATTTCATTTAATCATTCCGACAATCCTGTAAAACAAGTAATCTTGTTATCTTCATTTCACAGACAAGAAAATTGAGGCTTGTCCAAGATTACAGACACAAGCGACAAAGTCTGAAATTGATCTAAGGGTCAAATTCAGTCCTTGGAGGAGATAGTTCTTGCCTCGGGTCTTCTTCATAAAATTTAACAAGGAATAACAGCTTCTGGATAAATATAAAATAATAATATTAATTTTTGTTAATTGAGAACCAATGTGTCTGATACTGTCTAGATCCTTTAAATATTCTTCATTATTATTTTACCATTCTAGTAAAGTCTTCATGGTGAGAGGTTAGGAAATGTTAAGGTCAACAGCTACCAACCACCAAAGACCTAGGAATTGAGGTCATTCTTGCTCCAAAGTTTGTGTGGTTTCCATTAGTGATCAAGGCTATAAGAAATCAGCTGGGAAATGAGAACTTTTCTCCTTAGCAAAGTTGGTAAGATTAGCTACAATGAATATTTCTCTGCACCAGCAGACCCATCTCCCCAGGGGTAGATGAGAGACAGATGGGAAGATCTTAATGTTTCCCTCGTATAATTCAGGTTTGCTTTTAGTGTGCTATTAAGAATTAATTAAGAATTAATGCACTCCTCATTTGTTTGCTCTGAGAGAAAAACACAAATGGCTTTTTGGGATTGTGTTGATCTAAAGTGCTTGAAAAGTGAGTCTCACTTTGCATTAACTAGAGATGTTATCTGAAAAAGACTAAATCATACATCAAACACTTAGGACAAACAAGAATACACTTTTCCTTCATGCTTTCATTTGTTTATTCACATTCATTTATTCAACAAATATTTACTGAACACGTGCTATGTATAAGGCTCGGTGCTTCTTTACCTTAAAATCTGGCAGCAAGTATATGACACAGAGAGCCACAGTTTTCCAGCACAGAGGGATAAGAGGTCAGCATTCACCCACGGAAGAGGGTCTGAGAACAGGCTTTCTGGGAGAGCTGGCATGTGAGCAGATCCTTGGAGGAAGGGGGACAGTGACAGGTAAAGATGGCAGAAGGAGCAGCAAGATCCACTCAGAGGGGGCATCATGTGCAAAGGCATGGCAGAAACCCAGGAACAGTGAATGGTGTAGTGAAGGCTGTGGCTACAAAGATCGGGGGGCGTTACACTGTGAGAGGCTTTGAAGGTTTTGCTAAGGAGTTTACCTCTAGGCCAGGGGTTCTCAAAGTGAGTTCTCCAGTCCAAAAGCATCAGCATCACCTCTGACTCAGAGTTTCTGGGGGCAGGGTTTAGCAATCTGTAGTTTAACAGCCCCTCCAGGTGATGCTGATGCACGCTAAAGGCTGAGAACCAGTGAATAGCCAGCCCTTCCAAACAGCTGTGTGTGCTGTGAATGGGTGGCAGGTGTGCGGGAAATACTGCCCTCCGCAGCCCTCAGGCTGGCTAGACAGGCCCTGTGGAAGCTGGAGCTCCTGGGGATGACGGCTGCTAGCACAAGCAGCCTCATTCTGTTCCCCTAGGGTACCAAACTCCTTGCTCTGAAGAAGGAGCCCTGCGAAGAGCAAGTGTCAGCCTGTGGGCGGAATCTGCCATGTGGTCTGTTTCTGGGAGTCACCCTCCTGCCGCGCAACCTAAGAATGATGTTTACATTTTTAAAGCGTTGGAAAGAAGAAAAGGAAGAGGCGGAGGAAGAAGAAGAAAATGATGAGGAAGGAGGAGGATGAGAAAAAGGAAAAGGAAGAACAAAAGGAGGAAGGGACAGTGTGATGGAATGTGGCCGGCAAAGTCTAAAATACTTACCATCTGATCCTTTACAGAAAAAGTCTGCTGACCCCTGGTGTAGACAACGAGAAATCGTTTCTGAGAAGAGAAATAGGTCCAAAGGATGAATTAAAGAAATTTAATATAACAACAGTGTATAGGAAAGAAAACGTGAAAAGAGCTGGGAGCGGAGAAGCCAAACAGGGAACACAAAAGAAATGGTAATGTTCTAAACAATGCAATGCTTTTTGAATAGAAAGAAGAAATGGGTCTGTAATGCTTATAGAAACAGTGTAATTTAATTGTAAGTTGATCCAAGAGCTATGCCATAGTAAGGTTCTCAACAACTGAAGAAATCACAGACTATGACCAGTTCAGCAGTCTCTTGGGGTTTGGCTTGGTTTAGTTTTGAGAGAGTAGCACAGTGTTGAGAGCATGAACTCGGGAGCCTCTTGTCTGGTGTGGACAAAAACAACCTTAAGTGCTTAGTAGGTGTTTAGAATTACCTCATAATGTTTAATTGCGCTCTAGAACTGTGATATGCATAGAAATCACTCAATTATCTTCTTGGAATGCCAATTCCAGTCTAGTAGGTCTGGATTGGGCCTGAGATTTTTCATTTCTAAGAAGTTTCCAGGTGGGGACCACACTTCAAGTAGCAAAGGTCTAGACTAGACATGTGTGGTTATTTGAAAAGCACATTTTAAAGGTCGTATATCAAACCTGGGAAGTAATTTCTCCATCCACAGAAATCAAAGGCACCTTGTCTGCTGTAATACATGATTTAATTGGTCACCAAAGCACACCCGCCCCTGCTGTTGGTTACTGGAAATTCTGCCCTCTCAGAGTGGTAGTTTTCAGGGACAAGTGCCTGGATATGGAATAAAGATTAGAATGGAATAAAGGAAAGAAAAGGAAGGTAATGGACATGGTGAGTGGAGAAAACATGACGGGTCCTCCTTCCAGTGGCTAGAGGCAGTCTACCCTAATGGTTTGGGGAGTCACACTCCCTTAGACTTCGAATCTGGGCTCCTCCACTTACTAGCTGCATGACCTGACACAAATCATTTACCCTCCTGTGCTGTGCTTCTTCATCCATTGAGGGGGATCACAATTCCTGGAAGAGTAGTTATAGGCAGTAAAAGAGAAAATGTCAGAAAATGACGCAATGCAGTAGTGAGACTGTTAAAAACTATAATAAACACTAGATAATTGAAATCTTTAATTATCAGAGATAAAAATGTAGCAGCTTGAGATGCAAAGGAAGGTCTCCAACCATCACAAATGTTAAGCAAATAGCCTAGAAATTTATTAACATCACTACAGGATAAATAGCCCCAAATAGAGCTTTAAAAACACATGTTGATCCATATATAGGACTTTTTTCTTAAATATTTGGAATTCCCTCCAAAGAAATGACATTTATATAATGCGGGACATCATTAGGTATTTGTTTTTGACTCTAAAATATATGTTGTCTCTATTGTTTAAATCTTGTGCTAAACGGTAGATAAGCTTTTCAATATTTAGAAAAGCAATTAAACAGAGGACAGAAGGATTAATAGAGCACACAAAGGAAATACGTGTTTTATATCTAAGTTATATTTCTAAATTAAAATATGGCCTTTGAAAGATTTTGACATTAGGTGGAAATCTGTCATGGAACCACATTTAAAGTAAAATTTCAGTCAAGTGTCATGTGTCTGATGACTAGATAAATTTTTGTTTTTATTGGGAATGCTTTAGCATCATGGAGACACAGCCTGAGAGGTGACACATATTGTGCCAACTACTCTTAATTCAATTAATTGAAACTCTCTAGGCCTTCACCTTGGCCTGATGCTCTCTTCTTTATTATCCTCTGGTGTTACCTTATTCACATCGTCCTTCTCCACAGAGCTATTCTTTCCACTGTGCTTCTGCCCCACCCTACATAGATGGGGTAAAAGAAAAAGAGATCTTTGGTGCCAGGGAGCCCTCGGATGAAATCTAGTCTGGAGTCTACCACTTGAGACCTACACGGCCTTCGACAAGGCTCTTTCTCAGACACTTGGTTTCCTTACTCTCGTAGATACTCACTTTACTGGATTATTGAGGATTAGAGATAATCTTTGCTGAGTCTTTACACAGAAGCTGTACATAGAAAATAGGCAAGGAATATGACCTTTTGTTACTATTTGTTATTGAAGTGTCAACTCATGTGCCACCTATTCTAAGAAGTCTTCTTGGAAACCCTAAGATGGAAGCAATTTTTACCACCTTTAATATCCAGAGATGCATTTTATTTTCACCTGGTTACTTTTATATGTGGCATTTTAATCATTTATGTGTATAAATTATCTCCTCTGTAAGATACAAAATTTCTAGAGGAAAGATTCAGGTTTCCAGATTCCTTTGTGCACCGTGCATCTAGCTAGGAGCTTGCAAGTAATAGGTGCAATAATAAATGTTTAATGAATATTTTTTAATAGAGCAAAAATCACTGTCTGACAGAACTCACATCAGTTTTTAAGTTGGTGTACTTCTGGTTTTCGTTGATCTCTCCAAATTTTCAATGCCCCACCAAATTGAATTACATCAGACACCAAATGTTTCACAATCTTTTCCCTCAAGGATGATTTATTTAATAATCACATATAATAGGAAATACAGAGAGTTACAGCAGAATAAAAACACAAGAATTATAGCTTGTCATGTTAAAAATTAAATAAAAGAGGTACTGGTTAAATGAACAGGCATATGAAATGGTTAGATAAATGTTGGGGTAGCTGAGGATAAAAATGCAAAGCAAGAAATTCAAGGGGCAGCAGCCTAACTCATCAATCCCTCTCTTCAGGATGGACTCGACAGTGATGTTTGCAGAAGGGTTGGGCACTGGAAACCTCCACTCTGACTTCCTGCTCACCAGCTCTAACTAGTAGCTCTCTTAGAGACAGAGGGAGGAAGGAATAAGGAAGATAAAAAGGAGAGAAGTAGAGAGGGGAGGGGAAGGAAGGAAAAAGGGAGAGAGCAAGAAGATTAGGAAAAGAAAAATGTGTCAACCGCACCACAACTCTTCTGAAGAAATGGAGCAAGTATTGCCACGCCCTCTGGAAGTTCAGTCACAGTGCTTTATAAGTTATATAACCTGGAAAATTGGGTTAAAGCCCATATACAGAAACTGATGAATTCCTTATAGTCCTCTATTTTTTTAATAACAAAGTCTATAGATCTTAAAGTATTAATAGGAACAAAGTGGATATTTCCTATGATAATTGAGAAGTAGTGTTTCAATTACTTCTCCCTTATGCGATTCTACAGCTTTACGTAGACACCCGGCTCAAATAGGAGCAACAGTAATTAGACTTCCCAGAGAGTCAGATTCTATTTTAAATGCAGAATATTTTCTAGCTGGTAAATACTTACTTAAAAAAGACATTAAAAGCAGTAGTTATAGTTTCTCCATAAATAGAAATAAAAAGTCCATTTTTAAGGGACAAAAAGTCACCATGACATACATATCTATAAATTTTCCCCCAATACATCATTATAGAGCAATCTTTAATGCTTACATTTAAAATATCAATTGCATTATAATGTCTATGATACAATTCAATTATTTAGCTGTGTCCTACACAAGATTTAGGTGAAACAAAAGCTAAGGATCTTATTCACAGAACATTTAAAAGCATTTGATACTCAGTCTATGCATAAATATATCTTAAATTAGTGATGCATACCTAATATGCATATAGAATATGGCTTACACGTTAAAAGAGATCTAAGTTGTGAGTTATAACATCCCACTACTTAGACTTAAAAGCTGATTGTACCCATTTCTAAAATATTGCTGAGCAGTGTGGAACCCAGGAAAGAAGCAGGTGCAACAGAAAACTCGTTAGAATGAACATGCCTCCTTCACTTTATTCTTTAACTGATGGCTCCTCTTGATTTTTTCCATCCAATTTCTACCTTTCACAAAACCAAATTCACTTAGTCTCACAATCACTGAAGTGTTTATACAGTGAAAAGTTACAACACCTAATTGTACTTGACTTTTCTTGTCAGCTAATAACGGATAAAGGTAGTTCTTCAGTTTGGAGCAAAGGACAGCCTTGCACATGCTCAGGGACACACATGGAAGCAGAGCGTCCACAGGGTGCAGGTCGTTTCTGTGCGGCAGCGTTGCAAAGTCATGTCAAGTAGTGTATTCTGTACAGAAAAGTGTGGGCTTCCATCTTCATAGATAGGTTCGAATACACACATACGCACACACACACAGTTCTTGTCACTTATCCCTTGGCGTGTAATATATTTTGTTACATCTTAATGGGACCAACAGCCCCAGAAGGCCAATTCCATTCTCAGATCCAGTGTCTATCTCCAACGATGGCTGCAGGTTCTTATTCTCTAGGATTGTAGGTACCGTGTGACTTGCATTGTGACTATGCCCGTGTGGGTGATGCCTTACGGCTTTGAAACCATGGAGATGGATGCAGGCTGGTCCACTGGGTTCAGGGACAGCTTTCACGGAGGTTTCCCAGCTTGAGAGATACAATGAAACGTTCATCAGGTCACAAGGCTAGGATGCTCCATTGTCGTCATAGGACTTCAACCACAGCTTCCGAATGGCCCCACCTTTAATTTTCTTCCCATGTATTTAATATAACAAGGACAATCTAAATAGCCTGTTCCTCAGAGCTGTAAAAAAATATTTTTTCCATGATTTTGTTTATGCTTTTCTTTTACTTAAGACCTTGAAAAATTTGTAGCTACAGCACTCTGTGTAAAACAATGCAAGAAAGCAAATTGTTTTTAAAAGCCTCATCTTTTACATATGTATTACATAGTCACCTACACGCTAACTGGGTTCAAAGTGATGAAAATGTAAAACTGTCCAACTTTCGTCTTAAAAATTTCTCTGGCTTGATTGAAGAAGGCCAAACTGTGAAGGAAAAACAATGGCAGAAGCACTGGTCAAAAACTCTGATAGCAACTTCGAGTATATTTATTTGGCCAGAGTTACCAGCTCAGAATTTACATTCCTTTTATTAATTCCTTACATAGGAGTCCAGAAAATGGCCTGATCCAAGAGTGCATTGAAAGAGGAGAATATAGCTTTGTGGAAAGTTGAAGATTTAGGATGTTTTAGTGCTGTTCTCAGTATCCTGAAATAAAATCCAAATGAAAATGATGATCAAGTTTTAGTCATGTACAAGCACCAATTATTGTGAGGCAATTTCACATTGATCTTTATACACCTTGTCAAAAAGAGGAGACTTGTCAGCATATAATAGATATTGGTTTTATATCTGTTGAAATTCTTCTTCTTGCTTCTTCTCTTTGTATGTGCATGTGTGTGTTTGTATGTTTTAATCCCAGTAAAAATTTTGACTCTTTGGATCAGAAATCACAAACTCAAATAGCTGTAGAGGCCTGGCAGGGGTATAAATGAGTTAGGTGGGCCTGTGTGAGGGCAAAAGAACTAGAGGCATGACAGCTGTAGTGAACTAGAGAGCATAAGCCCTGTCTAAAGACATTTGAAAAGGTATGTGAAATCAGTGTGAAAGTTAAACAAAGCAAATGCACAGACCAAATCCGGCCACAACCCATTTGTTTTTGACCTCTTCTCAGACAGTACCCTCAACACTAAAGCACAGGCATTGGTAGAAATGGGGAGCGCTTCTCTCCCAATGAGTAACAGGTCTGATATTGGTTTGTTTTTCAAATGCCAGCAATCTCTGACATACCTTTCAAGAAAGATAATATGATAAATAATATGTCAGCTTCTTTTAAAATAATAAACGAGAGTGGCATTGTACTTCCACTCCAATCTCATTCACTTTAACTAACAAAAATATAAAAATATTTTTAAGTCAAACAAAACACTGTTGTGAACAGAGGTCCCCGATTCTTACATCTGAAAATACACTGGAGGCAAAGACCGGCTGGCTGAAGCCCTCGGGTTGGGTGTGCTACACCCTCTCTGTGTCCAAGGCTGAACATTATGGTTGTCCCCTGGACAATGGGCCTGAGTCACAGATGCCAATTGTCATCTCTCCTGTTGTTTTCCAACTTCCCTCATTTCAGAGACCTGCCTATTCCTTGAAGGCATGTAAATTCCACCTACTGAAGGCCACGATTCCTGGTGAATTGTGTGCTGAAGGCAGGGCATTCTCAAACTCAGAAGAAAGCTAAAGGATTTAGTTGGTCCTGATAGGAAAAAAAAAAAAATTGTCCAACAGTCTGCTGGAGTTAGAATATCACTGTTTAGTTTGAGTGGGTCTCAAACTTTTCCAGCTTTAGGGTCTTTTTAATTGAAAGAAAGGAAAAAGAGACTTCATTAACTGCCAACTGAATCCCATTGAAACCTCTTACTGACGAGATGCCAGAATTTTACAGGTAATTTTTTTTTTGCCTTAGACATTTTCATACAATGAACAGTCATTTTGACAAATGTACTGGTGACCTGTGTTTCCTACACACAATTTTTGGAAAATATTCATAAATATTCCAGCTCCCTAATCCTATCCAAATCCAGAAAATAATGATGTTAAACATTTTTCCTTTGAAGCTAATATGTACACTGGCTTGGAGACATCCAGTAGGAAAGAATCTTGCTTAATTTTGTTTAGCTCAGTTTTCTAATGATATTTATTTGCAGCAAAACCTTTTGTACTTAAAATATCTGTAAATACTCCACTGAATTAGCTTTCCCTAAAATATACTTCGAAGGCTCCATCATATATCATCAGGATCCAAGGATTCTTCTAAAACAGCCATGGGCTCTAAAGGTAATAAGTTCACAGTGTGGATAGACGGTACGGAGAGAAACTGCCGTAGCTAATATGAGACAATATATTAAAATTGTTAAATATACAGATGGGTTTTAGTTGCTGAGAAGCCACTTTGTGGCTTGATTTCTATTCAAGCTTCATATGCAAAATGGGAATCACCATCACTAACTCTGTAATTCTTGAGACGAAGTCAGATAATACATGTAAGATGTTCACTACTGTGTCTGACACTTGATAGTTGCTATTAATGAAACTATTATTACCAATAAAAGACAGTCTTACAACCAACTCAAGAATACTTAGAAATGAATCATCTTAAAAGACTAGCTTAAAACTAATCACATTTTAACTCTTTCACATCTAAAGCGACATTTGAGGAGCTACTGATAACATCTCAAAGGTTTGGCATCGTACTCTCAGCATTTTCTCTTGCTGCTACCATCATCCCGACAACAGGACTCATTATAACACTTGGGTTTTGTTTCTTACTTCTTTAAGGGGACACTGAGATGTTGCCACCCTAAATGCACATCCCTCCTTTCTAACTGCCTGCACCTTCTCTGTAGGCCCAAGACAGTGGCTCTCAGCTGGAGTGCACCGAACTATCAACAGATGGAATTTCTCAAAATTTGGATTTCCAAGGCATCACTCCCAGAGTTAATAATTTGGTACTTGAAGGCAGACCCTAGAAGAGGAATTTTTATGAACGAGAACCACTGGTGCAAATGATCACAGATTCTAGCAAACATTGATGTTTGTTTCATAACATGTGCTTGCTTTGTTATTATTACCTGGTGTAAACATTCATATTTCCTACATGAAGTAGAAAAAGAAATCAGGATTAAAACTCCCCATGGACTATAGCTTATTATTTTTAAAGAACTAAAATTTTTCATTAAGTATAATTTTTATTGATGAGCAAATTAAGAACACTTTGAAAGGCAACTATTTAGGATTTTGCCTCAGAAGATAGACGATAATGATTTTTGTTAAAAAATCCAGGAGGGCATTTAAATAAGATTACTTTGTCTCTAATGAGACTTTAGAAACCATTCATTTCAGAAATTAGATTTCTTATCAAAACAATAAAATTACCTCTCATGTTGAAAATGACAGAAGCCTTTAGGGTGTTTCAAACTTATGAATGTATATCAGCATGTTTTTCTTCGGCATTTGCTAGATCTTCTGAGTTTTTATGAAGGTCAGACTCACCTAAAGAACAAGCAAACAAATTAACGAAAACAAAATAGGCCTGTGAAAAACCTAATAAGGTCAGAAAACTGAAGCAATGGGTAGAATGTTGGAGATCAGATTTTACAATGGATCTTGTAGCACGTTTCTCCAAAAATACCAAGTGTTTTCTTTTCAGCCTGTGGATTTATAGAGTATAACAGTCACCTCCTGGTGGTTATACAAGTTTGTGAAGTTGCAATTTAATCTAGGAATACAGAAATGAAACAGATGTAACATGTTTAAACATCTATTAAATCAAACATAAAAATTATGCATGTTTTTCCTGAATATTTTTAATTGCATAAAATTCTTTTAAACAAACCCTTTAATGATCAGTGTCTTTTACCACACACTGCTTAGTTGCTATGAATTTAAAACAAATGAGTATAAGAGAATAGTAGTGTTTAAGATAAGACATAGTCTGCCAAAACAAACTAATGGAATTTATAATCTTAGAAGCACTCAGTTTCTATATAAACCTTAAGGAAAAGAAATATGAGCATGGAAAATGTTCTAACATTTCTAGAGAGGTTGCCGAGAATCTATCAAAAGTAGAAACATAAAGCAAAATGTACAGATGAAAAAGTCTTATTCTATGAGAAAGAAAGTAAAAAAAATTTAGCAGAAATTAACTGTTGAGTCAATACTCAAAATATCTTGATGTTTCAGGAAATATTGTATATGATGGAATGTTCTTTTTGTCTGAAATTTGATTGAAAATATACTAACAGTTAAACTTTGCACCAATTAACTTTGAGATAATTCCTTCAACAGATGTTGTAAGACGGTGTTGTCTTAGTTGCAACAGATTTTTTTACTGAGGTTATAAAATTAGTGAATATATAGAACTGATGGAGTGTTATTACAAAGCAAAATTATTTTGTCTCCCACTTTTTCTGTAAAATATATTCGATGAGGGGAAACTAATCTCCTGTCCCAGAATCAAAGTTTCAGGTAGTATCATGACTTTTCCAATCATTCTTAGATAGTAAAAGCAGTGTGTGATTACAGTGAGTTGCCAAGGGTTTAATTCAGACATTAGAAGATCTGGCCGTATAGCATATACATCAAGCTTAAAACAAAGATAAGATTTCTTTGCCACTTTGAGTGTATGGTAGAGCCCAGAAATCGTGTGTGTTGGAGCATGATTGGTGCTCTTTCATTTCTTATTCACCCTCCCCCAACAGGCTACCCTGGACTCCTGAGCTGGAACAAGGGAGAGATGAGGACTGAGAGGAGCAGCAGAGTGACAAGTGCCACTGCAGGATGGCTTTGCACTCACTGCACTTGGCAGGTGTTTAGAGCTGATTCTTATATGCACACATTCATGGGCCCCTCAGCGACATCTTGTCAAGAACCGTGCCTACAGACTTCTAACCATGTTGGTATGCACACATGAAACTAGTTCCTTTACAAGGTCCACAACCCATGGAAATTTGTTGGTACATCTCCAGCTTCTGTCTGCTGAGGTCCTAACACCCTTTCAAACATGCGTGGGCCACATTTGGTTCACGTAAAACACCGTGAGGCATTTGTTTCCATAAATTACTTGAGTAAGGCTGCAACCTACACAGCCTCCTCTCCTTTGGCTCATCTGTCACCATCTAACCATCTAACCCTTTAGATCTCTCATTTAAGAACTAGACTCCATTCTCAATATCTCCTTAACTTCAAGCACCCCAAGGGTCCTGGCGAAGCTCTTTTCCCCTGATTTGAGGTGAAGAGGGAAGCATTTCTACACCTTTCCAGACAGCAGAGAGCTCTTTAAAGAAATCTTCCTCACAAACCCTTTTTCAACCATCAACAACCTGACCCCTTAATTTGTTTGAATTGAGTGTGGGTTATAAGCATCCTACAATTGGGTTTTGAATCTTCTCTGAAATTCCTATCTCACAAATCAACTTTTTTCTGACATTTATCATGTTAGAGTCTTGGTTTAAACTTCTGATTTAATATCCTATTACTTACGACTAGATTAGAACAGAACAAAACAGACTAGAATAGAACAGAACAGAACAGAGTGGAAAGAATAAACTGAATTAAAAGAAAGGAGTATAAGTAAGTAATTCTCTGGTTGTCAAAATTTTTGAGAGAACCTTTTACAATGAGCAAAGCACACTGAGGTCCAACTACCACCATAATGCTCTTATATCTAGTGGATAAAGAACGCACCAGTAACATAGCAGTGGATGAGGAACAAAATCATCAAACGGTAACAATGCAGCTATCTCCCAGAAGTAATCCCAAAATGATACACAGATTGCATCCAAGAGTAATTCTATACATGAAATTAGAAAAGCAGCAATTGAAAATTATGACCAACTCAAGACAAGAGTTTTACAGTACTGAAAACAAAGTGTCTTCCTTGAAAACAGTAACATTTCAGATGTTTCCAGGGGCACATACACTCCTCTGCCAAGCAATTGCATGGAAGCCAGATTGCTTAGGAAAATACTGAATTAGAGTCCACAGCAAATTCAAGTCACATTTCTTTTAGTTAATAATTCTTCAGTTGTAGAAGCCTTTACCATTAACTTGGATAGTACTACTTGGAAGTAACCTTAATCTTTCATAAGCTATCACATATCATTCTGCCAGAAAAGAAGAAATGATTTGCATAGCTGCATCCATTAAAGATCATCTTAGATGTTCTTCACGGCCCAAGAGTGGTCTATGTAAAAGACCTTGAGAAGCATCCATACAATCCAAGGTTCCAAGCAGTTTTGAATACAGCGCCTCTTCTAGTTTGGTGAAACCTACGGCCTTCTCCAAATAAAATTCATAAATAAATAAAATGCATAAGATTACAAAGGACTCATTTTATATTAAAATATAATTATCAACATATTTAAGTAATCCTAGTGATGCTATATAGTAATACATGTACTTCTTTATTAAGGCCTTAAATGACAAGGTTTAGCTGCAGGTCTATCCTCTATATAATTTTGAAGTAATAATGTTAGAAAATGATACTTCAAGGTATCTCCCTGAATTTAAATATGTTATGAAAATATCTGTGATTTCTATCGGGACAAACACAAATACCACAAATATTACTCTGTGTATTGTTGCCTACAAATGAAGGAAATCCTAAATTTTAGTTAAAGGTTAGTAAAAAGTCACTCTCCAAGTGTACAGACCTTATCTCTATAACTCTGAGTTAAAACTTTTGATCTGGTCTAATTTCATTATACAGGTAAGAAAGATGCCCAGAATAATCAAGTGATTTCCTCCAAAGTAGACCACAAATAGATAACCTGAAGCCAAAACCATTAGCTTTTAATTCACTGCTATTTATTTCAACAAGACCAGTAAAGTGGCCTTGCAATGTCATTTTACTGAAGAGACTTGCAAGCTCACATACATAGGAAGCTTTCCCTAGGGATGAACGCAATGGGTCTGTCCAAAGCTAGAGCATAGACGCATGTTTGACAGCCCAGAAAAAGGGAGCAAAGGGAAGGGACTTCAGGTCATTCTGTTCATCCTAAGGAGCTCTGAGTTGTTCATCTAAACCAGTTTCAAATGTTAAAACTTGAAAAAAGTAATTTATAAAATGATGGAAACACTGTGGTTTTGGTTTATAAATAAAGTCTAAATTTGGTGGGGGGCAAGGAAAGGATAGTGGTCATAGGAGAGAAACCAACCAAAATAATCAGAAATCCTCTAAACATAGCTAATCTGGGCTCTGAGCCTGCAATTTGAGCTATTATAATATTAGAATCATAAAATATTAGCTTCATAGATGATATAAATAACATTTGCAAGTATATAATAATACTTACAAGGCACACTATCAAGTGGATATTAGAAACTCCAGTTGTCTGGTTATGGCCTTGCTTAACTATTATTTGAAAAATAATCTGTTAGGATAAATTATTATACAATTGAGAATATAATAATAATAATCAACACCTCGTGAACAACTGCTAGGTGGTGGGCACTATTTAAAGCGCTTCACTCATCTTAATTCCCTGAATCCTCACAGCAAACCTAGGAGGTGGGGTTTAACAATTGCAGAAACTGAGACATAGCTTGACGTCCATCCAAAGTTTCAAAACTATCAAGTGGCTTCATTGCTCTGACAAGGTCCAACCAGAATCTTGACTTCCGGTTCTACCACTGCCCAAACCACAATCACCTTCACTATTTCTGCCATATCTATATGCCACCTAACCTCTTAATTACCTAATGATTTCCTTTAATAGACTTTAAATCCACTCTCTTTTAAAAAATTTAGTTTTGATCTAAATAGCAAATTTGATGTGCTTGTTGTATTTTTTAATACATAGAATTCATAATTAACAAAAAGATCATTTCTTCTGTAGATATAAAAAATAATTGAGTTAATTTAATGGTTCATATTTGCACTCACAAGTATTTCTCACTTGTCTAACCTGACAATCCCTGCGTATGATTAGGAAAACCATCAGTACGATTTCCATCCTAGATGTGAGGAACACATGGTCAGCAGGGATAAATGACTACTCAAAGGCACCATAGTCTGCATGAGTTTGGGAGACAGAACCCCAAATTATCCCCCAAAATACTTCAGTTGAATTTCCATATTTAGCAGCAACAGCAAATAATGTTTGAAAAATACTTAGCACAGAATTGGTTTGTGCAGTCTTTTCAACAGAAATCCTAGTTATGATTACACTGCATTCTCATTTCTTCGTGGGAAAAATATTACCTTTGCTATGTATAGCAGTGTTTCCTCATGCAGGCAGATCTGTCTAGGTTGCTTCAGTTTTATTTTTGGTCCACTTATGGAGCTTATGTTGCAAGGAACTAGAATGAATCGATGATCAAAGATTAAAAGTTATAGTTATTGGAAAAAAGTAATGTAGGATAAAATCAGAGCTTCTGATTCTAATCAGTATTGTTGTATCTGTATAAAATAATTTACCTTTTAGGTTGAGAATAAGAAATCTTTGGCACAAAGGGAAAACATTCTTAATTTAAATGCGTCTAGAGAGGAAATAGTTGTACGTATGTTTTCTGCCTGAGGATAAATTTTGCTGTGTGCATGAAGCTAACAGTAGTTCAGAAGACTGAACACTAAGCACTGAGGGAGATGACAAGAAAAAGAAGGTGGAGCTGCTGAAGAAAAACTCCACCACTTCCCAAATATGCCAGCTCCAACCCTGCACAGGTAGAAGAAGTAATATTTTATAAAATGTTATATAAACTACAAGTCAAGAAATAGCTAAATTATTTCTTGGTCCACTAAAGCAAAACAAAACACATCGATTTACATTAGCAAACTCCAGAATGAATCCATATGCCCAATGGTCACATGTCAGACATCTATTCATGTAGGGAGTTCTACAGGTGACCTATGGAAAAGGAAAGGTTTCTATGTATATTCCTCTGCCATTCAATGAAATTATCCTCAACTTGGGGAGCTAATACCACACCAAACAGCCAGAAATCTTAGTGTTTAAGTTCCACTGAAACTAGAGTTTAAACAATGTGGGAAGTAGTTGAGTTGGCTCCTTAAAAGAGTTGAGTCTAAAACTGGGTCTCTATGATGCATGTTTTGGTGACATGCAGGTAGGAATGTGCTCCTACTGCAGGGAGTGACGAGGTGTGGTGGAAGAGTAGAGACTGAGCAAAGGCAGGAGGTGGGAAAGAAAAAGATATGTCAAGGAAGAAGTGAGGCCCAGTTGAGAAAACTTGACTCAGAGCCCCTACCCACTGGCTGAAGCCAAAATTTCTCCTTCAGTGTCATTCTTTTTAGAGGAAGGCTCTAACACCTACTAAAATGCTACTATGCCTAGAAGGGATTTGCGTGATTAGATCTGCTTAAAAGAAAGCAGCCTCTAGTGGCAGAAAAATGGTGAGAACATAAGGGCATTGATCATCTTTGAAGGTAGGGATGTTGGGAGGGTGACAATGGAGACAGGCCTGGAGAAGTGAAGTAAAGATCATTCAGATCACACTGCTGTGAACAGTGGCAAGAACCAATGGTGAAAATTTTAGAATTTGGCTCTTAGAGCCAATTTGATGTGAGAGGCAATATGAGACTTCTCTAAATTTCTCAATCAGCGAAAAGATGGGATGAAAATGAGTCTGAGAGGTATGGCAAAAAATCATTTGCTTCATCTTTTATAAGTAGAAAAAAATACATACAGAATACTAATCTAAATATTCATCTAAACTAGTTTCAAAGTTAAAACTTGGAAAAATACTTTGTAAAAAAGATAGAAACATTTTGGCTTTGCTTTCAGTAGTCTGGTTAATTAGGTTTTCTATTTAAAGCTGGATTAAGCAAAAAAGACTTCAACTGCTTTTTGTAAAAATATTTAAGTATGTCAATACATAAATCTACTTCTGTGCCTAAATGGAGGATATTGAACATAATTGTACTTGTTTTAATCATGGATAATCCTGTGAAAAAACCCGAGGTGTATTATTCTAAACATGAGCCTTAATTCTCATTCTCTTGTATGTGTAGAATATCGTTCATGTTTACTAGCTCTAGGGAACTATTTAAAAATCAATTCTTGATTTTGTTGGTTTGTTGCCATTTCTACTTAATTTGAAAGTTAAAACATTAGTTAAGAGTTTCACTTTCACTGTGGAATTTTATAACATAATCCCACTACTATTAGAAATTGTTTCTCAAATTGCTCAATTTTAACAATGTCAGGGAAAAAAACCCCAATGATGGATGCACATTATATATCTTACTACTTATCTGCAATCTCTGGCTTACAGTTTTTCATAAGATGCTGAGTATTTTCCATATCCAAACATGGATATAAAGAAGATGTGATCAAATTTGACATTCTGGGTCTTTATACAACTACTTTAAAAGGAATACAATACACAAACAACTTTAAAGTTTAAATTCCTGTTAAAATCAGTCTATATGTTTTTTATCATGAATGTGCTATTATATCTTGACTTATTAAATCACATACAATCTGTATAAGAAAGGGCAAAAATTAACGAGCAAGAAGGACTAAGTTGATTATTATTAATAATATTAGCAACAACAGCAAAAACAATAGTTAACATTCAGAGAATACTTAGTACGTGCCAAGCACTGTGTGAAGTGCTTTTTACATACTTTATCATTTGATCCTCCCAAGAGTTTTTACTGCCCAAGGTCACATATCATCTCAAGGGCAGAGCTGGGCCTTTAATTCCAGAGCCATGTACTTTATTAACCTGGAGAGTTTGGTCACACAGTGCTGACTCCCTGAGGAAAAGGGTAAGTTTCTACTGGATTTGAAAGAGTGAAAGCATTCTTTGTGGTCTGGAGAAATATATTTGTGAAGTTTCAAGTTGGGAAGTGTAGAGTTAATATGACATTTTTCATCTTCCCGCTTTGACAGGCTACTAAGATTCAAAATTCAGTTCTTCAGGGAACATTAAGTAGTTTGATAGTAAGAAGTGTGAGCAGCATTTTCTAAGAAACAAGGCTTTTTTAACTGCTATTCTCTGTAGTAAAACCTGCAGTAGAAAACAGGCCAAGAAAGACTCAGCTACCAAGGCCCACACAGGTCCTATATTCAGGGAGATTTCAAAGTAAAGGACTGCAAGAAGGAGCCAAATGTTCTCTCATTAATATCATGGAGGAGAAATAATTTGAGATTTGTGACTCCAGGAGTAATGAGATAAATTCCTAGAAACATGAAACCCACCAAGAGTGAATGACAAATAAATAGAAAATCTGAACAGACCAATAATGAGTAAGGAGACTGAATCATTAACCAAAAATCTCCCAACAAAGAAAAGCCCAGGACCAGATGGCTTCCCTGGTGAATTCTATCAAAATTTAACAAAGAATTAATGCCAATTTTTATCAAACTCTTCCAAAAAATTGAACAGCAGGGAACACTCTCAAACTCATTTTATGAGGCCAGCATTACCCTGTTCCCAAAGCCAGATAAGGGTACCACAAGAAAAGAAAACCACAGGCCAATATCCTTGATGGACATAGATGCAAAAATTCTCACCAAAATATTAGAAAACCAAATTAAATAGCAAATTAAAGGAATCATACACCATAATCAAATGGGACTTAACCCTGGGATGCAAGGATGGTTTAACACATGCAAATCAATAAATATTATATACTACATTAATGGAATGAAAGATAAAAATCATTTATCTCAATAGACACAGAAAAAGCACGTGACAAAATGCAACATCATTTTATGATAAAAACCCTCAACAGACTGGGTATAGAAGGTTCATATCTCAGCATAATAAAGGCTGTATATGACAAGCCCATAGCTAATATCATACTCAATGGTGAAAGATTGAAAGCTTTTCCTCTAAGATCAGGAACAACACAAGAGTGCCCACTCTCACCACACCTATTCAACATAGCAATCAGGCAAGGAAAAGAAAAAAAAAAGTCCAAATTGGAAGAAAGAAGTAAAATTGTCTTTGTTTGCTGATGATATGATCTTATACATAGAAAATCCTAAAGATTCTACCAAAAAACTGTTAGAACTAATCAATGAATTCAGTAAAGTTGCAGAATACAAAATTAACATACAGAAATCTGCTGTGCTTCTATACACTAACAACAAAATATCTGAAAACGAAATAGAGGAAACAAGGCCATTCACAATAACATCAAAAACAATAATATATTTAAGAAGTAATTTAACTAAGGAGGTGAAAGTTCTGTGCACTGAAAACTTTAAGACAATGAAAGAAATTGAAGACACAAATAAATGGAAAGATATCCTGTGTACATGGATTAGAAGAATTAATATTCTTAAATATCCATACTACCCAAAGCAGTCTACAGATTCAATGCAATCTCTATCAAAATTTAAATGGGATTTTTCATGAAAATAGAAAAAATAATCCTAAAATTAGAATGGAACCACAGCAGATCCCAAATAGCCAAAGCAATCCTGAAAAAGAAAAACAAACCTGGAGGCATCATACTTTCTGATTGCACATCAAGCCATACTACAAAACTGTAGTAATCAAAACAGCATGTTACTGGCCTAAAAATAGATACATAGACCAATGGAACAGAATAGAGAGCCCAAAAATAAAACCTCACAAATATGGTTAACTAACATTTGACAATGGAGCCAAGAATACTCAATGGGGAAGGAATAGTCTCTTCAATAAACAGTGTTGCAAAAACTGGATAATCACATGCAGAAGAATGAAATTGGATCCCTGTCTCACACCATACACAAAAATTAACTCAAAATGGATTAAAGACTTAAAAATAAAACCTGAAACCATAAAACTCCTAGAAGAAACATAAAGAAAAAACTCCTTGACATTGGTCTTGGCAACAACTTTTTGGATATGACACCAAAAGCACAAGCTTTAAAAAGCAAAAATTAATAAATAGGACTACATCGAATGAAAAAGCTTCTGCATATCAAAAGAAACAATCAACAAAATGAAAATATAACCTATGGAATGGGATTAAATATCTGTAAATCATTTATCTGAAAAGGAGTTAATATCCAAAATATATAAGGAATTCATACAACTCAATAGCAAAAAAACAAGCCAACTTAAAAATGGAAAATGGACAATAGGTACATGAAAAAATGTGCAACATCACTAATCATCAGGCAAATGCAAATCGAAGCCACAATGAGATATCATCTCCTACCTATTAGAATGGTATCATCAAAAAGACAAGCGAGAACAAGTTTTGGCGAGGATGTAAAGAAAAGAGAACCCTTGTGCACTGTTGATGGGAATGTAAATTGGTACAGCTACTAAGGAAAACAGTGTGGAGATTCCTCAAAAATTAAAAATAGAACTATCATATGATCCAGCAATCCCACTTCTGGCTATATATCTGAAGGAAATGAAAATGAGATATTAAACATATATGTTATTCCCACATTCATCGCAGAATTGTCACAATAGCCAAGATATGAAAGCAACCCAGTGTCCATCTACAGATGAATGGATAAAGAAGATATGGTAAATATATATATATATATATATATATACATACATATATACACACAATGGAATATTTTTCAGCCATGAGAAAGAAGGAAATCCTGGCATTTGTAGACAACATGGCTGGACCTTGAAAGTATTATGCTATGTGAAGTAAGTCAGACAGAGAAGGACAAATACTGTACGATCTCACTTATTAGCAGAATCTAAAAAACTGACCTCATAGAAACAAAGTAGAATGGTGGTTGTTAGGGGCTAGAGGGTGGAGGAAATGGGGAGATGTTGATCAAAGGGTATGAACTTCCAGTTATAAGATGAATATGTTCTGGGGATCTGATGTACAGCATGGTGATTATAGTTAACAATACTGTATTATGTACTTGAAGGTTGCTAAGAGAGAGTAAATCTTAAACATTCTCATCACAAAAAAGAAATGGCAATTATGTGAGGTGATGGAGGTGTTACCCAGTCCTACTGTGCTAATCATTTCATAAACACATGAGTAAATAAAATCAACACATTGTAAACCTAAAACTTACACAATGTTATATGAAAATTATATCTCAATAAAGTTGGGAAAAAGTCATAGCCAGCATAAATATATGGCTGCAGTAAGGATCTATGCTTAAAAAATCAAAAGATGTGAGTGAAAACCCTGTCATCACTTTTGTCTTGATGATTTCTGACTCACCTCCCTGCAACATCATAGCCAACCATCGTCATAGATTTTAGGGATCTCAAATTACACTCAGTTTTCCTTGTATATTAAGACATAGCAGAGCAACAAATTGAAAACATCACAAATTTCTTCATTTTTAGTCTTTATGATCAAATTCTTCAGTGGAGAGAGCACTTTTTGTGTGAGTTTCCATCTAGGGAGGTTGAGAGAAGAAAGAGTCAGGAAACTTTGTCTCCTTTGATTTTATTCTTCATTTTTCCCATGTAGACTAAAGCTACTTAGAATCTTCAAAATCCTTCATCATCATGATTTTCAGCAAGTGGGTACCTGCTACAGAGGAAAGATTCAGCAAATACTGGTGGTATGCACAATCCAAAATTCTAGGAGTCTTTAGATGTCCCTGATGATATTCCGTAAATATTGTTTGACCAATTTTTAGACAGAGTTGAATTAGCGATACCAAATACCCAAATATATAAATGTTTTTTCCATCCTATCTAGCTTTACATCACCAAATCTTAGATGGCTGAGTTGGTAGCTACATTGATCAAGGCCCAAGAATCAGCCAATATAGAAATCAACCCCATATATCCAGCTATCCTTTAACCCGGGATGAGAGAGTAGTGTTCTTACAAAATGCCTTCTATGCTATTTCTTCCTCTTCTATGTGCATGTTCCTAACTTAGGCTGGCTATGATGCGGGTCTATTTGAAGGGATGCGTGGAGAGAGTTAGTTTCATCTACTTATGGTTTTTGAAAGTAGTGGTGGAATAAATTGCTTCTCTTGAACGTATATCCCATTGCTCCTGTTGAAGAACACTTGTAAATTCATGCTTTCAAATAAAAGCACTCTAAGCAATTAGTCACAAAGCACTTTATCGATCTACAACATCTAGCCAAGATTCTGGTCAGTGGTATGATCTCTAATCTATAAAGACTCATGTAACAGGATTACTTTCACAATGGAGGCAAATTTATCTAAAATAAATCGTGGGTGCTCTATTATTCCTATATCAAACTAACATCAAAATTATACCTTATTCTTGTTGAACTGATTTTGTTTGATGAGATTTCTATTTCTTACTGATGTCTCTGAGTTTTCTTTAATTAGCAGATTTGCTCAGCATATTTTATAGAAGCCTAGTCCAAGATGAAAGGGTGATGTGGGAACACAGGAGCCTTCCGAAAGAATCTCGTGTCCACAGTGATAATATTACTGAGTGGGTCCTTGTGCTGAATTTCTCTCTTTACCCACAAAGAAGTTTCCTGATACAAATTACAATTAGTGCAAGGCTTCCAAGATCACTCACTACCAGTTATTCATTAAAGAATGGGCCTACGTTGTGTTTTGAAGATGATATGGAAATAAAGTTGGAGCAGATTCCTGAGGGGTTTCACCATTTCCTCCTGAAGACTTATATACTAAATCCCACCTGAAGAGACTTCCTGGATCGCTTTTTCTTTCCCCTTCATTTTTCATAATTTATTCTTTGGAGGAGAAATAAAACATGGAAATTAAATATATATAAGAAAGGTCAAAGACTTCAGCTATACACTTTTTTGCATGATTTCTGGGAATTTTCTAGATTCCTATAGTTAACAAGAGAAAATTATATTAGCCAAAATATGAAGAAGAGTCCTAGAAGAAGTAAATTCAGGAGAACTGAAGAGTTTCGACTGTATATAAAGTCTAAATCTAGGCATATTTTAAGGGGTAAAAACTAAGATGGTAAAATGTTCTTTTGGAGAAGTGAATTGCCATAAACCTAGTTTGCTGGATTAGCTGAAATCTTTTCTTTTTGAAAGAATTTATATCTGCAGAATATTCTTTTTTTTAATCTTTTTCTTCTCCTTAAGTGTTCTATGCGAAGAAAAAGTAAAGGCAATATCTTAAGTGGCAGAATCCTCAACAGAAAGTATTTAGACAAAGATTGTTCATTTTCAGCTCTACACATTAGGCAGCTGTATCAAGTATTCAGAATAAGACAATTCCATTCCTTCACTCACTCATGCTGGAAAGTGGATGATTTGAGAGAGATTTGGGAGGTATACTCTACAGGCTGTCTTGATGGATGAATTAAGAACACAAAGGTGATAGAAGAGTCAAGATCAATTCACCATGTAGCAATTCACTCAATTAACTGGTAGTATTAATCTATTGCATGTTTTGTCATAAGATAATCTCACATCAAAATTGTTATGAGCGGGTAGTGTTTTCCATAGTATACTTCTTTAAGGAAGCCTTCTATAAATTCTCCATCTAGCTTGCAGGCATATGTGTGAGCCTGGGGGAGTAACAAAAACTACTGTAGAAAACACCACATTCTAAACACTTTACATGTCTGGATTTATTTAATTCTCACAAAAGCTCTTGAGATAGACACTATTTCTTATGATCCTCACTTTACAAATAAGCAAACTGAAACAGAGAGATTAAATAACTTGTTCAAGGTTACATAACTAATAAGCGATGGGACCAGGATTGAACAAGAGTTCTAGATCCTAACTCTATACTGTGCAGCCTTCCTGGGTGTAATTTAATACTTGCTATGTTTCTTGCCTTTCCTTCGTATGAGTATATGACTTATCTTTGGATGGAATTAAATCTGTTAGTAAATGATAGCCTTTTTTTTCTGAAGCCAGAGCCAGAGAGTAAACATAAGTATACTTCCTTGTGAAAACACATCATTCAATATTAGACACCAGCCAGTCTCAGCTAATTAATTATCAAGGCGCTCCTACTAGTCTAGTACAATTAACCATTAAGTCAACTGTCAGGGGATCCCAGTAAAGAAAGTGTAGAAGAGCCACCCTTAAAAAAATAAACAACAGGCTTTTCAGGAGAAAAATAACTTGACTAACTTTAAATTGAATTATATATTAACGTCATTCTCAAATCCCACCAAAAATAGTATCTTAAGCCATCTTACCCCTGCTGTTCACTCCTACTATAACATAAACATTTTTTCAAAGATATCTGTCCCTTAAAATTTTTATGAATCATTTTTATAATGATAGACAACCATTAAAGCATTTGTTCAGAAGGACAAATGGTAGAATTGATATAAAAGATAAATTAAGTTTATGAAAGTCACACTACCTTTTTGATGTTTTAGAAAAGGGACATGAAAAGTGAAAATAGATTAATAAGCTTTATTGCAGAAATGACAAAATTAGTGATTAACTGCTCAAAGAAAAGTTATTGACACTCACCATATTATCTTAGTAAAGAGAAATGCTACAAAATGCCATTGAAACAGACATTTCAAAGCATAAAGATGCTGATAAAGCCAAGAGATGAATCTTTTCCCATAACAGTTGAGCCAGGTCAACTAAGGAGTTTGTACCAGTGATTTATGCGGCTCGTGATGCCAACTGAGCAATCTGCTAAAATGGACTCCCTTTCTCTCACAGGGTGAGGCAGATTTCCGGCAAGTAGAGGGAACTCTCCAAGTCTTTTGGTCAAATTAGAACAGCTACCATGCATGAGATTTTACTTAAAGACATTTACTGATCAGAAAAACTTAAGCTTCTTTGAACTGGTTTTTGCTTCTGAAAAAAAATGTACTTAATTTTGACAATCTAGAGAAAATTCTCTAAAACTCCATAAAAAATAAATTGTACTTAGCATTTATAATCAGCTATGTTTGTAGGAATTATTGTGGTAAAATTATGAAGATAAGTATAATTGACGTATTTTTTCTTAATTTTCAATATATATTTTACTTTTGCTCCTGAAACATTTTCTGATTTCTGTATTCATCAGTGGTGATCTTGGGATGATTCATTTTTTTTCTAATTCAACTTATTTTTTTCCCCTCTTGAATTGTTGCCTAAAAACCATTCAAGACCATAGCTTGGATTCCTATGGAGATCATTTGATTTCAACTACAGTAGACATTCTCAGAATCTATTAAGAAGCTACCTTGAAGGATATTAATATTGTCTACCAACAAGAAGTACACAAGTATTTGGATGTAAGACCACGTTATATAAGGAAATAATATGCTACTTGCGTTTATTTTAAAAATCAAAAACAAAAATACTCATCCTTTTTTTGTCTTTTTCCTACTAATGTTGTTTAATAACACGAACAAAAAAGTAAAATAAATTCTTTGTAGAAGCACGGAGCCGGAGGAGCCGATGCTCTTGCACAGGCTGTGACGTGGCTTTCAGGTGGAATTGCACTCTATAATTTCTTAATCTCCTGAGAAGCCATCAGGAAAGTCAATAATCTTTTTTTCTTGCCTGTCTATATCTCACGACTTATAATCATGCCCAATATAATGCTCCTTTTTGTAATTTAATATAAATACTCTAAGTAATTTCCATAACTCATAAGCATTTGGTAGACTCATAAGCACTGTGGTAGAGTGTAGGAGGACAATTTTGGATGAATATGGGTTTTAGATAAATTATTAACTCATTGAAGATTAAGTTTCTTCTCTTTACTATTTACAAAACTTTATATTAACTACATTTCCAGTTTAGGGGAGTTATAGAAATATATTTCTAAGGAAAAGAATATTGTACACTGAAAAAATATGCTGAAACATAAATACTGAAAATTTTACCATAGAAATTACTTATATGTATTAATTTGTATATAAATGTGGCATAAATTTTATGTATGAATCAACATATGTGATAGGTTCTGAGTGATCACACTAAAACAATGATAAAATCAGCATTTGCTAAAATTGTTAAGCATAATGAGATGGTGCCCAGAGAAGAAAAAAAATGATCTGTAATACTCAATAATGACCATCTGTCAGAGTGCCTCTTGGCCAAATGGAAAGACCAAGATGCATGCCTTGGATGGAGAGGATCAATGGAATCTTCTGGAAATAACTTCTTATATCTTAACAACATTCCACTATGGATAAAATTTCAAATTTGACCCAAGATAGATCAGCTTCAGAGACCACCTCCACTTCCAAATTGAGTAAGGAGCATATGTTCTGATCACTCATCTTCCTACCGCCCCAGATCTCGACTTGTCCTCGTCCTACTGCCCTTGGGGAAGCTGTTTCTTCATCATCACTGAACCAGCCATTAATCACTAGGGCGTGCAGGACCACCCATTCTACCTTCCTTCCAACTTTTATTGCCCATAAAAGTACAAGTGGGAGCATGCAAACACTCGCATAATATCACTTAGAATGCCCTAAACTCTGCTGCCGTCCCAGTTCCTCCATGAAGAAAGAGTTTGCACAAGCCTTCTGCTCTGGAGGAAAGTTTAGAAAATGCAACTAAACCAACCAGTCACAATTAACTTCTAGAACATGATCTAGAAACTATCCAAAAGGTTACTGGCTTTTAACTTAGACAGAGCAGACACAAATCTCAGCCTTTTCAAAGACTAATTTTGTGAATTTAGACAAATAATTTAGATTCTCTGAGCCTCGGTTTCCTCAGACTACAATTCCTGCTCTGTAGGCTGGTTGTAACAAATGTTTGTATAAATGACCAAAGGGTGAATAAATAAATGATATAAAATTTCACTCACAAATTCATAATTTTTAACATATTTTAAATAAAAATGTCTATGGGAGGGGCTGGCCCAGTGGCGCAGCGGTTAAGTTCACATGTTCTGCTTCTTGGTGGCCCAGGGTTCGCAGGTTCGGAGCCTGGGTGCGGACATGGCACGGCTTGGCACGCCATGCTGTGGTAGGCATCCCACGTATAAAGTAGAGGAAGATGGGCATGGATGATAGCTCAGGGCCAGTCTTCCTCAGCAAAAATGGGAGGATCGGCAGGAGTTAGCTCAGGGTAAACTTCCTCAAAAAAAAAAAAAAAGGGAAAAATGTCTATGGCATATAACTTGTATATTTGAAGGTTCATTGGATCAGTCATGTTGAGATCAGACAGAAGTAGATTTGATAAAGCCATTGTGCTAGTCTCTGGGGTAAGGTTTCACAAGAAATTGTTTCCTCTTTCTGGTTTACTCCTACCATGTAGCTAAGCTGTTTTCTGTGTATTATGTGAAACCAAGAAAAGAAATGAGAAAGTTAGATTCATTTGTAATACATGCACAAACCCATGATTTGGGTGACTCACTTGCCTCCCCTACATCTCAGTGTTCACATTGGTAAAATGGGGATAGTACCCAAATCATAGGCCTGTTTAGCTGATTAAATAGGATGATGACTATGACAGAATTCAGTATATTGCATGGCACAAAGATGTATTTAGGAGAATATGAATCTGCATTCTGTTTGGCATTAATACCAACATAATTACAAAAATCTCATACATCATATGTAATATTGCATTTTAAGATATTTCATATCCTAATAATAATATATGATTTAATTAATGTGCTTATCATAATCTATTAAAATATCATGTTGATCATAAAGTAAATTTGATCTTTTAAAAATTTTAATAAATGGTGTTGGGAAAACTGGACAGCCACGTGCAAAAGAATGAAAGTAGACCATTCCCTTACACCATGCACAAAAATCAACTCAAAATGGATTAAAGACTTGAATGTAAGACCCGAAACCATGAGACTTCTAGAAGAAAACATAGGCAGTACGCTCTATGACATTGGTCTGAGCAGCATATTTTCAAGTCCCATGTCTGACCGCGCAAGGGAAACAAAAGAAAAAATGAACAAATGGGACTATATCAAACTAAAAAGTTTCTGCACAGCAAAGGAAACCATCAACAAAACGAAAAGACAACCTAACAATTGGGAGAAGATATTTGCAAACCACATATCAGATAAGGGGTTAATATCCAAAATATACAAAGAACTCATACAGCTCAACAACAAAAAAACCAACAATCCAATTAGAAAATGGGCAAAAGATCTGAACAGAGATTTCTCCAAAGAAGAAATACAGATGGCCAACAGGCATATGAAAAGATGCTCAACATCATTAGCTATCAGGGAAATGCAAATAAAAACTACAGTGAGGTATCACCTCACTCTGGTCAGAATGGCTATAATCAACAAGACAGGAAACAACAAATGTTGGAGAGGGCGTGGAGAGAAGGGAACCCTTGTTCACTGCTGGTGGCAGTGCAAACTGGTGCAGCCACTATGGAAAGCAATTTGGAGTATCCTCAGAAAATTAAGGATAGATCTACCATATGATCCAGCTATTCCACTGCTGGGTATTTATCCAAAGAGCTTGAAAACACGAAGGCATAAAGATACTTGCACCCCTATGTTCATTGTGGCATTATACACAATAGCCAAGACTTGGAAGCAACCTAGGTGCCCATAAAAGGATGAACAGATAGAGAAGATGTGGTATTTATACACGACGGACTACTACTCAGCCATAAGAAATGACGAAATCCGGCCATTTGTGACAACATGGATGGACCTTGAGGGTATTATGCTGAGTGAAATAAGTCAGAGGGAGAAAGTCAAATACCATATGATCTCACTCATAAGTAGAAGATAAAAATGACAAAAAAAAAAAAAAAACACATAGCATTGGAGATTGGACTAGTGGTTACCATTGGGGAAGGGAGGAGGGGGGAGGGCAAAAGGGGTGATTAGGGTCACATGTGAGGGGATGCACTATAATTAGTGTTCGGGTGGTGAACATGATGTAATGTATACAGAATTCGAAATATGATGTACATCCGAAAAAAATAAAAATTAAAAAAAAATTTTAATACTTCCCCATCAATTTTGGATGTTTCCTTTACTGCTGGTGGAAAGACTTCTAGTTTTGTTTTTTAATTTTTCAAGCAATTGATATGACAGGTTTTTAAAAACTTTTTGTTTCCTATTGAGAAAATCTATAAGCTTTTCCAGTAATTGAAATGTGATTTTAAATAAACTGGTTTGACCATAATATTATTATATATTCAATACCATTTCAAATAAATTATAAAATGTTTAAAAATAAGAAAACATCTAACTTAGTAACTCATATGATGATTTTCTGATTACAAGGGTAAGTCATAGGTACAGTGATAAAGTTTTTGAAAAATGTCCTGAGGGTAATAAAAAATTAAACTTTTAAATGTCCTGAGGGTAATAAGAAATTATATTTTTTAGGGATTCTAATAAAGTTGAAAATAATAACCAAACCATGATCATCCCAGGTACTCCCAGGCATGCTTGAAGAGCTATAGAAGTCATTTTAGGCCAACTGTCGGGCTCTCGTTTTGTTGAATGGGTTGAATTTGAGACCAGAACTAAATTGTTCTAACTGAGGAAATTTTAGAGGCAGCCTGGGGAAAAAAAGAAGAGAGATGTTAAATCAAGAAGAATATAAGACTAGAGGTTTGGGGAAAGAAGAGATAAGTGGTGACAAACAAAGAGATTTACATTTTGCTCTAAAGTGTAATGTTAAGACAACAAAGCTTCCAATGTACTTGGAACTGGGTTAATTATTGAGAGAACAAGACAAAGTTTTGAACCTAGTCTAGTGTGAGCAGTGTGAAGGGCCCAGTCAAATTCTGGTGACACTTGCTAAAGAGAGCAGCACCTGAAAGAGAACAGTCTGAGAGAGCTGTTCCTCACTTCGTGCCCAAAGTCTTTAGTCTGACTCTGTCCGCCTCTCCTCTGCTCAACAGGCAACATCCCATCCACCACTCTCTTCATCACCACCCTCTCTATTCCTCAAATTTCCACTGTTGGACTTCTTACCCCCCAGTTTTTAGAGACTACAAATCTCCTGTGAACTCCTCCAGTTATTACTCACATTGCAAAGTAAAATTAGAGCAAGGGACTAGGTTGTGGGTGTCAGAACACATAGCAGGTACAGACATTGAACAAGGGGAGGAGCTTCTGGGGAATGTCTCTACGTTTAGTTTTCCCTTTTGCCATTTCTCAGCAGTTTTTTTTTTTATCTTTTAGCTAACAAACAGAAATATGATACAACATAGTGGGTAATACCATTTCATTTATAGGGACTCACTGTTAAAATCAGGCTTCCATAGAATAGAGTCAATTCTTCTCTACCCAACACTGACTGAGCTCTTACCTGGCCCTAAGCAGGAGCCATGGGAGATCTAAAGCTGAACATCCCATGAGTTCTGCTCTCTAAAAAACCTATAGGCACTTGTTTTGCACGTAGTCGGCCTCTAAATAGTTTTGGAATGACCTCATTAGTAGTTCTCAACTTTTTGTCAGGCTCCATAGCTTTTACATGTGCAACACAGTTCACTCATCATATCTCATAATATGCAGTGGTTCTCATCGGGTGGAGAGATGGTACACCTCCAAAGGAGAATGCCAGAGTCTCCTTAAGGCATGTGGAGCTGGAAACAAACCCTGAATCTCCTCTCCACTCCCACTCTTATTCCAACACTGATTTTGATAGATTCCTTTTGAACAGATTTTTTTCTTCCTATTTTGAGAATGCAAGGCAGAATATAAGTACTCCCACTGTAATACAAATAAGACATCTATGCTTATGCAACTCCGTGATAGCCTTCTTAGAAAAGGCATTGTAATGGAGTTTTGAAAGATAAGTAGAATTTTAACAAGCAGAGTGGAGGAGGGGATCCAAGAAGTGCATTTCATGAGGAGGAAATGACAAGGATAACAGACAAAGAAAGTTCGCTGACTTTACCAGGGGTAGAAGGCAAACTTTCCAGGGTATAGATGTGTAACCCAAGCATAGCTATTTAAGGGATATCTTCACCAAGGCACGCACTGCTATTTCCCGAGGACAGCTTGCCAGGGTGGCGCTGGCTCGGATTCTAATCTGTACTTGGCTTGTCTTGACCATGAGCTGATGAAGTTTCTTGCTCTCCCCCTCCAAGTCCTGGCACATTTCATTTAAATGCACAAAAGTGTTCTATTTTGACCTGCCTCTGTGAACTGGAGACAAGCCATGTCGAATTTTTAAGGATAAAGTAGCCCAGATGATGCTGAAATGTTGCCAGGGTTGAAAACTGTTGATTTTGCCTTTACAATAAATGAATGAATAAATAACAAAGCACACACTCACTGTTCAAACTGTTGTCTAAGCTCTTCTAGGGATAAGTGACTTTGGTGAATACCACCTCTTACAACTTCATAATTCTGATCTTCCAAAAGTTCCATTCTATCAAATGCATACTCCTGTTCTACCGTACCAATGATATACTGTAGAATGTTAATTGAAGAGAAAAAATCAGAAAGAGAAACAATAAAATAAATGTATCCTATAATATATAATTTACTAATAGTTTAAAATATATGATTTTAAGATTACTAGAAACAGCTCTTTTAACCTGTTAATTACATTTTGAAGGATAATTAGAGAGACAAGGAGAGCAGGCTCCAGCTTTTTTTTCTGAAAGACTTTGCTTCCCTCTGATGACTTGTCCTTTCTGAAATCTAACATGTATGTGTACATTTTCTCAAAAAGATGTTTAGGATTCAAAATCCTGGGAGCTTAGGAGCTGTAACGTAAAATGCATTATGTTTTACATGAAGAGCTTTGATTGGTTAAAAAGATAATGGAAAGGCATAACAGATATTTTATGAACAAGTACTTAGAAACATAACCTTTAAAGTAATTCAATGCAAAGTACCGTGGACTTGTTTTTGTTCTTTTCAAAAAATCTATTTTTATTTTCTCTAAGCACCAGATGTAGAAGAATGAGGAGGAGTATGGTTAGGGCTTAATAGAGATTGCTGGCGAATAAGAAAAAAAAAGCATGCCCAGAGCTCTACCCGAGATCTGTGAGATAAAAGTGCAGAGAAATACCAGAGTGATGCAGGTCTTTGGTGGGCAAAGTACCGCCATGAGATTGGGTTGAGTGTGATGCTTAGGCTAACAATCATATTTATTCTTCCTGAGCAGCTTATCATCGATCAGTCCCAATGGTGAGTTGAAAATATTCACTGAGGAAGCCTCTGTAAGTGCCCTAAGGGTCGGAGTTTGGGAACAGAGCCTGAAGCCACTCAGCCTTGTTTCCTGATGGTGCCCCTGGACATGGACCCAGGTTTTCTCCAGAAAAGCAAAGGAGGATAAAGGAGCATTCAGATGGGCTTATTCCTATTATTCTAGTGGCAAGTTTTTCACACTCTGTGAAACCAAAAGGAAGAATCAGCCTGATTCAGACTGGAATTTTTCAGAAAGGACAAGAGAAACCGTGGGAGTCAGTGAGGGGAGCACAAGACAACAGTTTCTTGCATTTGGCCCTAAAATTCCCTAAGTCAGATACTGAGTGGAAATGAGAGCAAATCAGTTATTTACACTATGCTACAGTGCTCAATTTTTTAAACTGGTTTTTATGATCCCATCAGTATTTTCTAGGAAAAAATAGTTTAAGTAACTGAATTCATATACCTAATATGCCTTAAGATTGTCCTAGACCTTGGCACAAAACAGAGAAGATTGTCTCACTTTTTCTTTTAAACTCAGATTTCCCTACAATCAAAAATGTCAGTTTATCTCTGAAACATTCTTTAAAAGTATTAACCACACTGCAAAACCTCAAAGCATTTTAAATTATGTATTAATTTGTATTATATGATTCAGTTAGTTTTAAATCATTCAAGTTAAAGGAAAAATTAACTTCTAATCTTTTTTTCTGAAAGGTGATAAAATATACTTGATAAATCTTAATCAAGTAATTTTGTTTTAAATAATGTCAATTTAACAGTTACATGTTATTTTTAATTTCTCTCCTGAAAGAACTACAAAAGCTGTTTGCCTTGTTGGTGAGCTGATACTGTGAACTATTGACCAATCTGGTTTTGTTCCCCGTGGCCCATGTCCATTCAGACAAGCAGACATAGGCGTTGTTACCGAAGTACCTAGAAACAAAAGCACATATTCCTCATCTTCAGATTCAAAAGCCATGTCCACAAAGGGAACAAACTTTCTCGGAAAATACTGAGTCAAGCGCTACCTTCCCACTTCCTCCAGAAGATATCTAGGCTTCTCATTCACTGGACGTGGACTGAGGTTTTGCCAAAAGAAGCAAGAAGAACAAGGGCTGCATTCAGATTGGAGATGGGAGAGGTTTAACTCCTTTTGCATCCAGGCCCATTCCTTCACATTCTATGGAACCCAAAGGAAGATAGTGGAGAGAAAAGAGTTGGAAGATAAAAGAGAGCTAGATACTTACAGTCTCTGAGACAGGACCCTGGGTTTTACCAGTCCCATCACATTTTGGGTTATTTCCAAGGTGGAAAGTGAGAAAGAATTTGGAGATAAATTCAGGAATGCAGAAGTAGAGGAGACCCACCAAGGGACACGTTCCCTTATCTGGAATTCTGAGAGGTGGCAGCAGGGTGGATGTTCCCGGTGTGAAAGGAATAGAGTAGAGGTGGATATATGGAATGTCAGGGTAGGAGAGAGCCTGAGAGAGCCCCACAATTGTCAGCCACATTTTGAGGAAGAGCAGCCTGTTCTCTGGCCTTGAGAAGCATTATGAGAAAAGGAGAATGAGAGAGAGTAAGCAGGCTGGGGAGAGCAAAGGTTTGATGGCCTATAAAGGTAGAAACAAGGGGTCCAGTCCAGGGAGCAGGAGGTGATAACAGCCAGAAGCAGATGGGAGGCTGTATGTCTGGGAAGATGAAACAGAGAGTGCAGAAGTCAAACAAGGACCAGGTGCTTCTCCCAAATCCGTAGCACCACTTTAGCTCCTAGGGAGTTGATGCCATCTAAAGAAGAAGGAAAAGGAGGTCAAAAATCCTCAATTTTTTTTGCCTAAAAATCCTAAATTTAATTCTTTAAATCCTAAAGCTTACTCTGATTCAACTAAAACATTTGAATGATAAGCTTATGTTTTCTTCAAACGTGTAACATTGGGGCTTCAGTAAGAAATTATGTTTGGTCACAGAAAAATAATGGAAGTTACATTATTTGTGTACCTGATTTGTGGCCTAAGAAATCAATATATGATATAAATGTACTGTTTAAAAGACTTAAATACTTAATATTTAAGAAAAAATCTGCATAGTATTTGAAAACATATTTTCTGTCAAGATCCGAAAAATCCCTGCTCAAATAGGTCAGAGCTCTTTGGGTCATCATGGATAAATCTCAAAAAACATGGCATTGAGCAGAAAGCTATTCATAAAAGAATATATATAACATGCTTCCATTTACACCAAGTTTTAAAACAAGTAAAACTAAACCATATATTGTTTAAGGTTACACAAAAAAAGAGCAATAGCTAAGGAAAAAAAGGAAAAGAAATAATTATCACAAAATTCAGACTAGTGATTAGATCATGGGAGGTAGAGAAGGAAGGAAATGATTAAAGAAGGATTTAGAGAGAACTATCACATGGTAATATCATATCTATTGGTCTAGATGGTAGATTTCCTCATTTTCTCCTTCTTTCCTTCCTTTCGTCCTTCTCTTCCTCCCGTCCTCCTCTCTCTCTCCTTTCTTTCAACATGTAATTGTTTGAGTTCTTTATGAGTTTGTACTTTGTGACAGTCACTGTTCTAGGAGCTTGGGGTATGTCAGTGATCAAAACAAACGTCCTTGTTCTCATGAACCTTATTTTTAATGGGGGAAGACAGACAATAAAAATTAAGCATAATAAGTCAATTATTTATGGACTAGACAGTGATGTGTCATGGGAAAATAGTCGGTGGTGAGGATTGGGGGCAAGGGAGGAACACGGGTGGAACTTGACATTTTTTGCAGGGGGTGGCCTCACTGACAAGGTGAAGCTGGACTTGAAAGCAGACAGGGAGGCAGTCAAGTTGTATTTGCAGGAAGAGCGTTTCTAACAAAAATGCTGATACAAAGCTCTTAAAGCAGAAACATATCTGATGTGTCAAAAGAAAGAAAGCAAAAGAACAGTTTGGAGGTTAGTGTGCCTGGAGTAGAGCAAGCAAAAGAGGGGGAAGAGAAATGGGAATTGAATTGGCAAGACAAATGAGGTGAGGGTGGAAATGGATCATATAAAGCTTTATGGGCAACAAAGCTGATACATATTTAAAACTCATCATTTCCTAATTATTTTGATACATTTTATTATAATCTATGTCTTGAGATTAATTACGTCTATCGTATCTGGGTGATGCAAATATATAATGTGCACCTTTTCCCAACTCCATGTTTAGAGACATCATATTGATAGCTTAAAACTGGCCATGATGGAAGTATTTACACCGTGGATGTCATCAAACTTTATGAGTCAGGGCTTGATTTATTGTTTTATTGTTGTCTAAAGTGATGACGATAATTACAAAAGTAGAGATTAAATTTAAAAAATGTGTCATGTCTCACTCATAAATACAGATTTTTTAAAAGTCAGCAAAAGTAATATATACATTTTTTAAAAAGTTAATACCTCATAATTAAGTCGGGTTTATCCAAGGAATACAAGGTGGTTCAACACTAGAAATCTATTAATATAATTTGCTATCTGAACCAATTAGAAAGAAAATTCATATGAATTATTCTAAAAGCTACAGAAAAGACACTTGATAAAACTAAATGTTTCATTTAAAACACATTTTCTTAAAAATTTATTTATTGATGGTAATATAATTGACCTCATAGTGAACAGATCAAAGAAATTAAGAAATATCACACAATACTGAAATATTAAACACTTTCCTTTTAAATTCTGAGACAAGCAGAATTCCATCATCGCTTCCATTTCAGATTGTTCTAGATAAACTTGCAAGTGCAGTTGACTCAAGAAAAACAATCGTAAGAGGCATACGTTTGGGAAAGAAAAAAACTGTCATTAATTGCAAATCAATATTCAAAAGCAAATTGTATTTCTAAATATCTGCAAGAAATAGCCATTTACAAAGGCAAAAAACAAAAGAAAATCCAACTAAGTATATTCAAAATTTTAAAATAAATTATGATTAATTATAAATACTAAGTGATTACATAATATATTATATGTTTACTATAGTGCCTAACATCTAATAGCACTGAGTATTTTCCATGATCATTATTATTGTTAATATTATTAAGGAAAAATAAACTTTCTCAGAAACATGAAAGAAGACACATGAATGATAAGATATTTATGAATAGGAAGACTCAATATCATAGAGATGACAATTCTCCCCAAATTGATGTCAAAGTAATTCTAATAAAAATCCTATTTTTTTCTTTTTGGTGGAACATATGAGCTGCTAAGCCAAAAGCAGATCTCAAAAAGTTCAAATGCGTGATATCATATGGAACATATTCTATGACTCTAAAGCAATGATGTTGGAAATAAGTCACAAAAAGAAACTAGAAAACACTTCCGTGTCTGAAAATTTTAATACATAGTCTAAAATGTCCAGCTTGCCTTAAGCTAGCTCTAGGTTTGCCTCTGGTCCTAAACAGCTGTGATTCGTGCGCAATGCAAATCCAGGAGTGTCAGTTCCACCGTTGCCTTCTTTTCTCACTTCTTATTCCTCTTTGAGCCTAGTATTTGGGGATTTGAATCAATATCAAATAAATCAGAAAATTATCCAGTACAGTAAGAAACATACTGCACTCCATCCAGACTGACCGCCCAGATTCCCTTCTGGGACATTACCGGTGTTTCTCAAGTACACATTCTCCTAGAGAAATAGGAAAGAAAGCAGATCTGGGACTGATTTACCGTTTTTGTTCCAATCAAGGTGGATTTGGTGGACCTGGTTCGATTTGGAATTCTTGTCTCTAAAGATGAACAAAACTCTCAGGTGATTTACAAAAGTAACACTTTTGCCTTGAGGGAAAAGAGATGTTTGTGTTTGCCCTTCAGATGCACTCCTTTAACAGTCCCAAGTATAAACCTAATCCACTGCTCCATTGATGCTCCAGACCCAAGTGTTACTCATGACATAGGATGGGAGGCCACCAAAGGAAAATGAGCTACATTTATATACCACTTTGAAATTTATAAATTTCTTTCTTGTGTATGATTTCCTTGGTTGTTAATTGGGGCCATCCATTATTCATTGGCCACCAGTATCAGCAAACGTGCTTTTTTTTAAACCTCACTGCTTTAGGTGCCTTGCTCTCAAAGCTGCAGCATAGCTGTTCAGGACTCTCGACCATAACTGGAGATTCGTCAAGGATTTACGGCATATCTGCTCCTTCATTGGGGCAGATATTATTTTCCAAATACTGCAGTCACATTTTTTGAGACTAAGAAAATTTACATGATTTGCCTGAGACTTTGTACAGAATAGAAGAGAGGAGTGACTCTTCTATTTCCCCCCACCTTCCTCAGTAGGAAGATAACTACACACTGTCTTAAAATCTCCTGTCTGCTCTTAAATAGTGCAGAAAAAGGTGGATCTTGGTCAAAGACTTTAGATGCTGAGGAATACTGAATAGATAATGAAGGCATTTTCTTAACCAAAAAATTTTTGTAACCAAAAAAGTAAACAGTTTGTGATGGAGGAAAACATTTTTTGCTTTTTGAAAAGACCTCCCATCAAAAAAGAATGTGTTTACATGCAACATTCTTAGACAGATGTTACCAGATCCTTAATAGAAGGCTTACTGAATGAAATTACTCTTTTAAAAGTAGATTTTGTTTTTTATTGATGATCTTGGAGCTTTGTATCTTTGAACCTAAGCATCCATACCTTCTACTGCTCTAGGGTTAGTGGGACATTTTTGAGATAATTATGAAATATAGTTTCAGAGCTAATATGATGATGACCAAACATCTGGGATTCTATTCAGAGCCTTGATATTTATTAATATTCCAAAACTCTAAGCATCAGATAACCTGCTTATTTTCATTTCAATGCAATTATATTAAAGAAACTTTCATCTTCAGTGTATTTAAGACCAGAGGTCATGGCAATGGGAAATTACAGTGGCAATATCTGATACCGACTGGCTTTAAAATTGATGACTATCTCAGTAGACATACTTTTGTAGCAGATCACATTTTTAAAATTTTTATTATGAAATATTCTATACACACAAATATTCTATACATATTTACAAATATAAAGTATATATGTTATGTATAACCATAATCACAAAGTGAACATTTGTGTGTCTAGAACCCAACCTAAGATATAAAATGCTACTAACTTCTAAATAAATCCCACATCCTTCCCTTCAGAACCATTCTGAGTGTCTTCCCCTATCATTCTTTAGTTTTATCATATGTTTATCCTAAAACCTATTGTGGTCTGTAGGTTTTCTAAAACTTTCTATAAATGGCATCTTGCTATATTATAGTACCTTACATATTTTGCTCAGTATTATTTGTGTCTTTCATCCTTGTCGATACTCATAAAGTTCATTTATATTGGCACTTGTATGCTGTTCTATAATATGAATACACCACAACTTATGAACCCATTTGACTGTCGTCTTCAGTGTTTTTGCACTCATTAGCAATACTGCAATGAATGTTTTGTTGGTGTCTTCTTATGCACATGAGCAAAAGTCTCTCTAGGGTAAAAATGTAAAAGTGAAATTCTTGGGAAATACAGCATGCGCATCTTCAGCTTTGCTAGAGAACATCAAATTGTTCTGTAAAATGATTATATAAATCAACATATACACAACTAATATGTAAGAAAACAAAAAACTCTAGCATCGTTGTTGACTCTTGACTCATACTCCACATCTAACCTAACAAATCCTATCATTTCCACTTTACAAACATATCCAGAATCCGTCTCTTTTTGCTTTCTCTTCCTATTCACGTGGACTGGTTCAAGCCACCTTCTTTATTTACTCAGAATTTAGACACTTCTCCCTCCATCATTACCACCTGGTCTAAGGCCTCATCTTTCTTCTGGGTTATAAACAATAGCCTCCTTTTCAGCCTCCTTGTTTCCATTTCTGCCTCCCAAACAGAACATTTTCCATTCTGCATCCAGAGTGATCCTTTTAAAACTTTGGTTCAGACCATTTTATTTTTTTTCTTCAAGATCATACATTCGGCCTCCTATCTCTCTAGGGCCAAAACCAGTGATGCGGCATCATCTTACCCATTCATTGCATTGCCTACGTTGTTCCCACTTGCCCAATTTCCCTCACCTCTTGTCATTGCTTGCATGTCAGACAAGCTCCACCTCCCAGATGTTGTGCTGGCCATTTCCTCTGTCTGAAAATTTATTTCCCCACCCCTTACCCCAGACCTCCCCAAAGCTCTTTCTAACATCCTTCATGTATTTATTGAAATTATCACTTTCTCAGTAAAGCCTTTCTGTCCACCTTATTTAAGATTGCAATCCTGCTCCTAACCCCTGCTCCCTCTTTCATGAGGGTAGGGATTCTTGTCTCTTTTGTTTTTCACTGTATCCCTAATTCCTAGAACACACAGCAAAAGTACAGTGAATAAAAATTGTAGTAGTAACAGCCAACTCTGGTAGTGCTACTATTCTAGGTACTTCTAAGCAGGTTACATAAATAAACTCATTTAATTCTCCCAAAACCAATGTGAGAAAGAGGACTTCCTGTTAGAGTGATTTAAAGAGGTCGAGTTTTTCTCCTTCTCAGAAAACAAGTATAAAATTCGAAAATATTAACAAAAATAACTATTCCATCACACTGGAAGTCAATCAAGGCAACACAATAATTTGAGAAGCATTTATTCTTGAAAAATTGCTGGAGATTCAGGTAAGAACAGCAGGAACCTGTCACCTTGCCTGCAGCTACTCCCAACCTCTCCCTCCCCCTCCAACCCCAGCGGCAGCAGAAACCAGCTTTGCTGTCAGAGGTGGTAAACTCAGTTTGGGATGGAAAGAGGGAAAAAGCTGCTTTAGTTTCTCCAACATACAGTAGTGGATTTAGTATGGAATAAATGGCAAGAACTCACAACTTTGCAAGTGAGGTTGCGGTCCATGTTTGGGGTAACTGGTAGACCAGCAGGATTTAACAGAAAAATCCTAGCAATTAGAGGGCCATGGAAGGGTGGAGATAGCTCTTCACACATCCCTAGCTGACTGAGGAATGATGCATGCACGGAAGACACCTTGAGAATCTTCTTGCACTAGCTTGACTTTTCAAAACATTGTTAAAATCAGTCATCCTCATATTCTTGAATTTCAACGTGTTTTAAATTTTAATTCTTAAATACAAAGTCTGTATTTTTTAAATGGTTTTTCAATATCAGAGACAGTTTTGTAAAGTTTTTGTGTTATCTGGTGGAAAGGTAAAGTTATTAACTTCACTTTCTCTACTATGGATTATGCATTTAAATTTTTCTAAGCAATCATGAAAATAATAGGACTAGAGTGTAAATATTTTAAACTATAAAGGAAATAAATTGTAATGGGAAAAAAAGCCAACTTAAGCAGTAAAAATAAAGGCAAGAAAAGTGGGAAAACAGAAACAGTAGATTAAAAATGTTGCTCTGGGGCCCAGCCTGGTTGGGTAGTGGTTAAGTTCGTTCACTCCACTTTGGCTGCCTGGGGTTCACAGGTTCGGAACCCAGGCGCAGACCTATACACAGCTCATCAAGCCATGATGTGGCAGCATCCCACATACAAAATAGAGGAAGATTGGCACAGATGTTAGCTCAGTGACAATCTTCCTCACCAAAAAAGAAAAAATGTTCCTCTGAATTTCAAGAATTTTTAACATGAATGGATATTGAATTTTCTTGAATGTTCTTTCTGCATCTCTCGAAATCTTAAATTTTTCTCTTTTTATCATTGATATTGTGAGTTGTATTAATAGAATTTTCAAATGTAGAATCAAATTTACACTTCTGGCATAAACCCAATGTGGTGGTAAATTCAGTCTGCAAACCCACGACTCCAACACAACTAAGCAGTCACCCTCGGGAGAGATTCTAGCACCAAAGTTTCCTTAGCTCTCTGAATTTCTGCTTTATCTTTATTTGGACAGGTTCTGAGGGTGTCAATTTCTTGCCAGTAATATTTCACCCAGCGTTTTCAGATGTTTTTACCATGTAATATTTCTTTATCTGGTTTACCATTGCTTTGGAAATAAAAACCAAGTATGTAATTTTATAAAGAAAATTGGGCATTATTTGCTCTAGTAAAAATATGTGTACTTGGCTGGCCCTTGAGAATTATCTTATCAAAATGCTCTATGGTTTTAATTTGCTCACAGCCACACTGCTCGTGTGCACATTTTGGTTCTACATTTTCTAACCGTAGGACTGAGCTATTACTCGATTACAGAAATGCAAATTGAGAACGTTATGTGGATGTAAAATTTACTGTCTGTGCCCAACAAAATATTCAATAGAGCATGGTGCCAGAAAGCTGATGAGAGGGGGAGCAATTGCAGTCCCTAATCCACTTCTGACAGAGGATTTTCCTTCACAAGTTTATGACAAACAGGTTCCAGGTGATGGGTTGATGTTTGGGGTTTGCTGTTGTTTACTTTAGTTAAAATTTTTCTTAGAGGAGAGTGTGTTCTAGTCAATTGAATTCTGTGGATTCACTGAAGATAAATACTTCAACCCAATTTTTTCAAACTTTCTTGAAAGAGACAGGACAATATAATAGGAGGTAGCAGGGGACAGTGAAAAAAACCTCGGGTAAAGAATCAGAACAGTGTAGACTCTAGTCCTGAGAAGCTGTGTGGTCCTCAATTTCCATATGTATAAAATGAGGGTAATAATTTCTACTTCAGATGGTTGTGTAGGAGGAAATAGGAAATTATATGTAAAATGTCTGGTACATAGAGGGACTTCAGAAGTCTTGTTTCTCTCCTTTCTTCCTTTCATTGCTGAGAATCTTATATATTTATTTTCCTTTCTGAATAAATATATTCAAACTTGAATTTAAGTATTTATTTATTCATTCAAAACTACATTCAGTAAATAATTTCAAAGCACCTATAATGTACTAGGGACATGCTAGCTCTGAGAAAATAATGACAATAAGATAGATACTGTTCCTGTTTCCAAAGAGCTCATAGTCTAGTGATTTATATCTTATAATGCTTCAGGGTCAGTATCTTGAGTAGAACTTGTCCATCTGGAGGGGTAATTCTCAACACTTGAAGTCTCCAGTTAGATGCGTTTGACAATATTTTAGCACAGTCATCTGGGTCTCGTATTGTGTTATGTTCTTTATCGAGTGACAATAATGTCATATTACAAAGACCCTGTGCCATGGCCAGGACTGGCTACATAACTGCAGGGAGCAGTACAAAATAAAAGGAGGCCTCCGGCTCAAAGATTATTAAGCATTTCAAGATGATTAAGCACAGGGCCGTTCTGAGTGTAGGGACCTGTGTGGCCACACAGGTTATGCATCCAGGAAGCGGCCCTCATCATGGCTGTATAGAGCATTGTAAACGTGAGTTACAGAGTCAGATGAAGGCATTAGATTGGTATTTCTTTTATTTTCTAATGGCACAGCTGGAGGGATAATGTGACACCATCCAGGATTAATTAACTATTTAATCAGACAAACATTTACTGAGTGTCTATTATATGCCCCCTGTGCTAGGAGCTGAGGATACACAGGAAAACACAGTAGACCGTGTCCTGACTTCTGTGGACCATACATTCCCACATGGAAGACAGATGATAAATAAGGAAAGGAGTAAATAAATACCATTGATTACAGCCTTGCGCTTTCACTTTGAAGTGACTAAACTGGGCTCTAATAGGGAAAAATAGGACAGAGGATATAACCTTACTGTTAGTGGTCAAGGAGGGCCTCTTAGCAGGGCTGCCTCGCATGGGGTTTTCGGGCACAGCATTTGGAGAGAAAGAATGAGTTCTGCCTCCTTCACTTACTAGTTGTGGAATTTGGAGCAAGTCACATAACTTTCCTCTGCCTCAGTTTCCTTATCTGGAAAGATCTGCCAGCCAAGAAGGAATCAGCCTTGCAGAGAGCTCCAAGAGGAGAATTCCTGGCTGAAGAAACAGTCATTGCAAAGGCCCTGGAGTATTGTAAGAACCTGCCAGAAGGCCGCTGTGCAGGGCATATAGAGAGTGAGAGAGACAGGGCTGTGGGAGGGAGTATGAGAGGAGGCAGGGGCCAGATCTGGAATATGAAAGCTAATTTCCTGCACGAAAAATAGTGATTGATACTAACTCCTATCCTATAAACCAAATGGACTAATTAATGTGGATCAGAAAATGTGTCAGAAATAACTAGAGCCAGCTTCTCATTTGTTTTCTTTTGTGGCAGATTACAAATGATTTTTCCAACTCATGAGTGAAACTGTCAGCCAAAGAAGTAACTCAGTAAAACTGAAAACAGCAGACACCCAAATCTCTGGCACAGAGCGTGATATTCCTAACTCAGCACAAAAGCCACTGGCAAAGCCTGAAACACTGGCTCAAAAGCACCTCTAGAAATGGATACGAGGTTGCTGTGCCACAGAAAGTTTTGTCGCCATTTTATCGTCCCATCCTTCATATCCACTTCACTGCCATCCACAGACATGCTTCTGCAGCAGAATCTCTTTTTATCTAACACATTAATCGACTTGCTTATGAATAAGCAAAGGGTAGTCAAATTCCAAATGTCTCCAAGGGCTTGCATATTTTACATAGGAAGAAATTTAGGGGAGAAAATAGCCCCAGAATCTCAGAGGAGGAGTTCAGACAGAGAGAGATGGAAACAAGGCTTCATAAAGAACGGTACCTTGTGCAGCTAACTCTTTCCACCTCTCTTTGTTCTGCTGGATGATGTCCACCAGGTTGTTTTTGAAGCTCTTCAGGTCCACGCATGCCAGGGAGTAGTCTGGGGAGTAGGTTCCATCGTTCATGGTGCCTTTTATATTTGATCGTCTAAACAAATCAGCAACGTGTCATCCCATAAAGGTACGTCAGCCAACAGTAACCAAAGACACCAGAAAATACCAAGTTTGGGGTGTGGGATGAGGGAGCAAAGCTTGAAACACTTTACAAAACCAACTGGAGAAGCAGGAGGGCGGGTGCTCAGGCCAGTTTTGAGCACGTGTCGATGTTCCTCCCTTCGTGGAGAGGGCCAGGACCGCTGGGTCTGTCAGGGACTCCCAGGGCAGCAGGTCGGGGCCCACATGTATTACACGGGGGAGGCAGGAGGCCTGATTAGAGCAGCAGAACATTGAGGTGAGCTGACTTAGTGGCAAGGCCATTGGTGAACATCACAAAAGGGGCATCGTGATTCTAGAGGCCAAAGTGGGTAATGGCCTTGCCCTTTCCTCCTCCATTGAATCTCCAGACCAACCTGGATCTTTCTCAGGCAGAGCGTTCCCTCAGTTTCCTCACTGAGGCAACATTTATTTGGTGTGCTACTAGGAAAAGTTGTGTGTTCAGATGGACAAGAATGCAGCATGATTTTTCTGCAACTGGAAGTTTTAAACAATATCCCTTAACAGATTTATCAATGCAAAAGATCTAGTTTGAAAAATTGCATGTACGTTGTACATGTCATGGACTTTACTGTCACATGTTATGCAGAACTGCCATATTCATGTCACCTGAAAGGCTCACTCTGATGCAGGCATCTTTCTAGCTACGCAAGTGGGTTGTGATTGATTGGTTTGTAAGCAAAGCAGCACAATGTCCCGCTCCCAACTGCCCACCACTACCAGACACGTTACTACTATATCCAGGACACAATACCTACATCCTCCGTGAAAATTCAAATCACTTTATTCTCCTGAATTTGGAATACTGTTCTGTTATACTCCTTAGTACTTTGATATGTTTTGTAGCCGATAAATTCTTAATTTCAAAGGCACATGCATGCAACATAATATACAGCCACTAGGTGGCAATACTACCCAATAATTCTTCTAAGAATCTCCTGCTTAGATCTAAGAAACAATAAGTAAAAGGAAAATGATGCAAAAAAGACAGTATCAAACCTGCTTGCTCCATAGGAAGGATTTTCAGTTTTTGAGTCTTCCTCTATAAGAGGAATAATAATTTTCTCTGTTGAGTCTGTCAGAAGAGAAAACGTTGGCTCTACAATGAAATCAATGAAACCTACAAAAGCAAGAAAATAGATTCAAGTGTTACAATATCCTGTATTCTAAAATTAGTAATAATGAAGAGTCTGATGCTCCTGATAGCAAGTATCAACTACAATATTTGTTCAGCCTACCACTTGCAATTATTTTTAATCCAATAACACAATTTTTAGAGAGAGTTTAGCTGCTCTATAAAATAATCTCTCAGGCAGTGGAAGTGATACCATTTAAGTCTGCTAACTCAAGTATATTAGGTTTCCTATTTAATTTTCAGCCTCTTATTATTACTAACAATAATTTCAGATCTAACCAGAGTGAATCTATCTTCCTCTGTCAGTGAGAGAGATCACTACTGCTTCTGAAAGGCCTTCACTTGCTTGTTGAATTTTATTATTGACCAACAAGAAATAATATCTAAGCCCCAAAGAAATTAAATAATTGACATTTTTTCTCAGACCAAGGAAAGGCAACCACTGTTTTTTTTTTTCTCATATTATATCAGTCAGAGCTTTCCGCCAGTGTGTTAATATTTCAAATTGCTGTTTATTATTCTCTGGATGTGAAGTGTTAGTTCGCAGCATGTGGGCGTATTCTGTCAAATCAGCGAGGAGAACAGTAACATCTTTGGGAGACAGCATCAATCCCACCACTCTGAGATGTCAAGATGGAATAAAGCCTTTCGCATTTAAAGTACTCCTCAAGATAGAAAATGACACACAGAGAGAATGGGGCACTGTCCCCCAGGGAGGATTTACCCCACGTGTTTAGGTGGAGAAGGAGGCAGCCTATGCTGAGCTCTGAGTACGTTCGACACCCCAGGTCCCACGAGAGGTGCTTTTTGCCTTGAACACATCTGCGAGTGATGGATGGCCATCTGAATATAAGAGACTAAATAGGGGACGGCTTTTTAAGTGATAGTGTCCTGGGAAATATCCACATTTGAAGAGTATCCCATCCATCAGGCATTTGGGTTCAGTAATTCACATTTCCTGTTACTGGATTCGTCAAAGCATACATTAAGGCACATCTTTAATTCAAAAAAACTTCAATAGTTTTGTGTTATAATTGATCCCTTCAAGTCAAAGCAATGTTAACCGGCCACCCAGGGTGTTATTTCAAGTTTTGTCTATAGTTTTAAATGCCTGGGGTGTGGAGACTGTCAAATGAGTCATCATCTCTACTAATTCGGCAAGAATTTACATCACAGCAACAAGCCTCAGAAACGTCCCTTCTTCCCAACTTGCCAGGGGAGGTCCTTAGCCTGCCACATTCAAACCCACTAAATGATGATATGGAATCTAGAAACACAGCTCTTGGAACTTGGGTGGGAAGGAGGAAAGGTGAGAGCTTTCTGACAGCTGACCGTCACTCTGTGGGAGGTGGTACCAGAGCAAGTAGAGAAGAAAGGTGGCCATCCTATGTTTACCGATCAGATAGTGGAGAAATGAAGATGCTGGCTCAGGGAATGACTATTACAAATATTTGAACCACGCAGCATAGCAATGATGTTTTAATAATAGGCTGAACTTGAAGTCCCCAACACAAATACAAGTGAAAAGAATGAATATGGTTGAGGGCAACATCATTTTACAAATCTCCTATTGTTGGCTTATCTACTGGTATCAAGAATTTTTTCCCAAAAGAATATGAGCTAGCATATTATGCAAACAGTGATAACAGAACAGATGTATTAATAGTTTCATTGAATTGTCTTGTATACAAAGGATTAAATTACAGAAAACAATCAGCAACAAAACATCAAAAAATGTCATCTCTTGCACAAGAAGAAAGCCCTCCACTTTGTGAAAGGATTACAAGCAGATTAACAATTACATGTACTAATACTGCTTTGTTGAATTCATTTTTTGAGAATGTTTCAAAATTCTTATCATTCACCACCACATGGATCAGTCTTAAAGATCGAATTTATCAGGAATATGGAGTGAAGTTTTCATAGATGTTGCCCCTTTGAACAACATGGTGGATCCCTTCGATAACTGACAAGCACACACCCACTCTCCATGACCACCCATCTTCAGTATTACCTATTTGTGACTGGGCCACCATCGTTGACTTCCGATCACAAAGTGGGGAAAATGGAAGCCCTAATTCAGCTTCTTTATCTCCCTGTGGAAAGGAAAGCTCATTAGTACCTACTCACTTTGGAGAAGCTAACCAGCAGCCTAGATAAAAAGCCTAAAAAAGCCACATGTTTCATTTCTTAATTGGCATTGTGTATTTATTTTACTTATTATTTACAAAAGCAAAAGCTGTAGTCTAAGCTTATATAATTTTACTCAGTTGGTTTCTTTATGGGAACATATTGCAGAGGAAAAATCATGAACATTTTCAGCCCCTGGAGACTCTGCTTTGATATTACAATCTCTTGATTGTAAAGAGACAAACCTTTGCTCTCTGGAGTTTTCGAAAGTCACCACAAAATTGTCATCTCAGTGTGTTACTCAGCATTTAATGAACAATCCAGTTCATGGATTTTTCTCCTCTTTTTTTTTAATGCCAAATACATGAGCAGGTCTTCAGTATCAAGACGTTTTCATTGGACTACTTTTTGAAATTAAAAGTTTATGAGCATTTTGAAATAATTTTCTACTTATTAACCAAGTATTATTGAATCTCTCACAGCAGTAATGAGGGATATTTTAAACATTCTTACACTCTGTGAGCATAATTTTATTTTAACGGATTCTCAGAGAAAATTGAAATGTCAATGATTTTTTTTTAATGGAGGTAATTTTGCTTTTTTTAAGATTTTATTTTTTTTCCTTTTTCTCCCCAAAGTGCCCCTGGTACATAGTTGTATATTCTTCGTTGTGGGTCCTTCTAGTTGTGGCATGTGGGATGCTGCCTCAGCGTGGTTTGATGAGCAGTGCCATGTCCACGCCCAGGATTCGAACCAACGAAACACTGGGCCGCCTGCAGCGGAATGTGCGAACTTAACCACTCGGCCACGGGGCCAGCCCTCTCAATGATTTTTTATTTGATCTTATCGATAGTAGATTCATTGAGCACATATGTTAAAGAATGCCATTTATGTTTGGGTTTAATATCATAAGAGCTAATTAGATTTCATCTCCTAAAATAAATGTGGCCGCTCTGGGCAAAGCTTTATAATCACAAGATTTATCAAACATTGGTTCTTTGCATTCAAGAGATGAGCTTACAAAAGACAGAGGAGAGAGGATACTTCACTTGCTCCCGTTCACTCCAATTGTCTGGCCATTTGAAAGAATCCTTGGGCTCTACTTCTCCTAAGCTTTTGGTTGTAGGGTACACTGGCCTTGCATAAGGCCACAACTTCGGATGTATGGTCAGGTTCTGAAATCATGGGACAAAGGGGAGGGGCCTTCACTTTTGCTCTGTGGCAGAGCCCATGCCACAATGCAACACCTGTCTGAGGATTTCAGAGTTTCCTCAGTCAGCTTCCTCTAACATCTTTTCATCATGATCTTTACAACATTATGTCAACCTCTGGCTTTAAAGTTTTTATCAACAATGTTTTCTGGTACATTTCCACTAAACCATGCCTCTGATTATGAAGGGCAGAAAGTTTGAGATCAGAATGTTTGGGAAAATCTAGATATGGTCACCAAAGAAATAGACAAAGTAGCTACAAACAGGAATGTTTTACTATGTCATGATTTAGAGAAAATAGGGAATAAGGATTTCTGTGACCTTGCCTTCCTCATTCCCCTAGAGAATGACAACATCCATTCCATTTGGAATTAATATTTATACCTGGCTTAAGGGAGAGATGCAAGGGAATTATTAGTGCCATTAGCCTTGGAGTCACAAGACACAGAGTTGAATCACTGCTGTTCAGTAGGCTGTCTCTGTTACTCCAGACACATGACAGCCTTTGCTGAAATGGGTTCTCTTCATCTGCTACCTAACTTGGTGATTTAGGTTTACTCATTTTAGGAATAAAGACATAATAGTATCCACCTAATAGAATTATCCTGAGGTTATCTAAGATAATTTACGTGAAGTCTAAGGACAGTGCCTAATATTTGGTAAATAGACATTAAATATTAGCTAATAAGAATTATAATTCATAATATCAAAAATACAGAGCTTTGCAAATTAAAGGTATTTATGACATCTAATGCCTATCTTGGACGGTGTTAAACCACAGAAAAAAGAATTAGTACTTAATTTAACATGTAATGGAGAGTATTGGCTTGTTTTCCCTCTTTTTTTCTAGCAAGGAATTGACATGACAGGAATTACACGTTTGAAAGATTAATTTGCCATCAGTGTGGGAGATAGCTTGGGGTAAGTTAAAGATGACTCTTGGGCTTCAAATCTAAATGAAGAAGAGTCTGTAGCCCACTAAGAGAAATCAGATGACCTGGATGAGGGTTAAATTTAAAGAATATTATGGATTTGATTTTTAACATGTTGAGAATAAGATGCAAGAATATTACTAAAAGTTTGCATTAAACTATAAATAAGGGGCTGACCCAGTGGCATAGTGGTTATGTCCATGTGCTCCACTTCGGCAGCCCAGGGTTCACAGGTTGTATCCTGGGCATGGATCTAGCATCACTTGTCAAGCCACACTGTGGTGGCATCCCACATAAAATAGAAGAAGATTGGCATAGATGTTAGCTCAGTGACAATCTTCCTCAAGCAAAAAGAGGAAAATTGGCAACAGATGTTAGCTCAGGGCCAATCTTCCTCACCAAAAAATAGAGAGAGAAAGAGAGATAGATATAAATATATAAATACAGATATAAAAATAATAATATTACTATTGTAAAATTAAAGCTTCTCATAGACTTCATGGGAAATGTGATATTTAGGATACTTATTTGATCTATGCAGATACAACTGATTGGTTTTATTGATCAAGGGACTGCTATCTGATATTTTAGTATGTGTATTTTTATACTATATGATATAAATTCTTTGACCCCAAAATGATCCTTTGGGCCTGAAAAAGGCATTGTGATGATCTACTTTCTGTAAGTTAAATTTTATAGAATGCTGGATGCAACATTTTCGTACAAGACGACTCGGGCATTTGACAGATACATGCAGGGTCAACCTTCCTACAGATAGAGTGAGAAATTTTATGTTCTACTTGCTTCTTGTACTCAACAACTGATTTAGAATATTAAATTTCACTGCTAAAGCAATTGAATGCTAAAGTGCATTAATTATTTAATTTATCTATAAATATTTCAAAGTGTTATTTATTCTTTAGGGTGAATAAAGGACATGAGTGCAAGATTAGTAAGGGGCCCTGTAGCCAGAATATGAGGGAATCAGAAACCCAGTAGGACAAGGAGGGTGCTGCTGAGGGGGAGGGAAAGATATGCAGAGAGAGTCAGGAGCCCTGAGGATAAGTTTGATAAACTCTACAATTGTGCTTACTCTATCCCTGAACGGGGAACATTTACTTTCCATCAAGATGAAATCAGGGGTCAAAAGCAACAGCCATTGTGCAAGTCAACTGGTTTTATATTCTTCTTGCAGGCTGTGCTTTCATTTGAGGTTGCTGCCTTCAGGAGGCCAAAAACATACCTTTAAAAGTAAATAATAACACATATGTTCTGGCGTATTGAAATATACAAGTGGTTGGAGCAAAAATATAGGGTCCTAAGGCCACTAGACTCAATTAATTAACCAACCACTCAATTATGCCCCTGGATCTCGGCATCTCTTCTTGGAGATGAGCCTGTGGGTAGAGAAGTGGAGAAAGTGGCTCTATCAACATGGAACCACAGGCAGCCTGCCCAGTTGGTGCCTGTCCTAGCAATTCCCTTGGAAGCTGTTGAGGTTTCTTCTCTGAAAGGCGATGACAAAGACCTGGTGATTGTTTTTATGCTTTCCTAATGGGGTGAAATGCTCAGATAGCTGTCAACAAGGTGTCAAATTCAGTGACTCAGCATATTTTTTTTCTCCTTTGCATTTTCTCTGAAGCCAAAACAGTTCCTATAGTTTTAAAGAAGTGAAGAAGATAGGAAAGGGCGAAGTGCAGAAGTCTTGAGAAACCTCTTGCATTGAAACCTCAGTTTTAATCACAGACGCAACATCGACAGCAAACACACAAGAAGCTCCTGATCACAGGCTTGGGGCCACTATAAGGCCGAGGGTAGAAGTGGAGGACCCACCAGTTCTACAGGGGAATTGAATTGAGGGGGTGGGGAAGAGGCACCAGTTTGGCCTTCTTTGCATAACTTATTTAAGGGATTTAGGCCATCTAATTACCTTCCTTCCTTCCTACTAAAAAGGGATGCTTCTAAATTCTAAGAAAGCCACAAGACTCTTTAAATGTTTATGATTATTATAACTAACACACTCACTTTCAGTAAAATTTATGATACGGTATAATTGTACTTTTGTGACTGTTATAAATATTTTATGGATCAGTACCCCCTGTGCAATCAATGTTTACAATACTTTAATGCCTCTTAAAATTATAAGCTTTGATTTTTTACATTTTAAGTTATTATCCCGGTTCATAGCTACAGTTCTTTACATTTATGAAGGGTTTTTTTTTTTTGTTGTATCTATGATTTTTAATGTCAGATCCTTGGCAGAGAATGTACTAACTAAATACATGTGTGTTACTATGGGAAATATAATTTATTTTGAAATAACACACTTTATACTACTTCTAGCAACGTTGAAGAAAATAGAGGGGCTGATTGTACATAATTTGGGGTAAAACGACCATTTGACCTTCCTTTCTAGATAACTTGCATTTCCAATTATTTGTTTCTCCTTGACTGACAAAGTAATACTAATTGGTAAATGTAGATTTTGTTCTGATATAGGTATTTTTTTATGTGTTACAAAACAACTAGTTGAAGAAGGGAAAAATTCACTTAGTTACTAGATTCACATAGTATAAAATATGAACACATTTTAATGGAAGTGACTATGTTTTAAAAATTTAATTGTATTACCTTCTTGTTATCTTGCTAACCTAACAAGTTCAAGAAAAGAGTAAGAAGCAAAAAGCTGTCTTTCTTTACTAATGGTTATTTTCTTGGCTGGTACCTCCATCTCTGATTCCTCAGTCCTATCAGTCATAATTGAAATGAATGGAGCATCTTCTGAATCCACCCATTACGGTCAGAGGGCAGAGGGAACTGTGTTGACCTGTGCAAACACTTGAAGAGAAGGCATTAACTGTATTGATGACTATCACAAACATGCTGTGAAACATGCCATAGTGATGAGGACTGGCTTTACCTCCTTTACCATCAGCTGCTTACTCGAGAGTCAGAAATGAGAGTTTCCCAGGACTGCAAATTCTAGATACAATTCTAATCTCTTCTGGCTACAATTTCTCATGGCTTCAGAAGGTGCACCTAAAGCAGTTACACCAAGGATTGGGGTAACATTGATGAGATTTTTAAGGATGATACAAATAACTTGGTCTACATTGGTTTGTCCTCCAAAAATACACTGTGTCTTAAAAACTCAATGTCTACTTAAGCCCATTTGTTAGATAAAATGAACTTGGTAGACAAATTAATAAGAAATTGATTCAGAAGTCAACACATCCCCAAATTTCTCTGGATTTTTCTGAAACATTAATTCATATCTATATATGGATATACATATATAACTTATATGTATATATGTTTGTATATATTTATGTACATACACATATGCACACACATATATTTTCTTGTTGCTCTTGAAAGTTCTAAAAATCAGCTCTTTCCTTTGAATACTTTTTCTTATTTTTTGAGTTTATAATCCAGTTTCCAGTTTTGTTTAAAATCTATTGAAAGAATTCAAAGTCTAGTGCTATATTATCCAGAGCAAAAGGGAAAATGCTTCTCTTAATTTGCTACTTTTTAAACCTCAGGGTTGTGTTGGGAATGTGTGTTTTTAAAATTGTGCCCAGATCCTTCAAAGCTCAGCTTTACGTGACTATCAACTAACCAAACATGTCATAATCAATGGCTCTCTGATACTTTGCCTTGGAAAAATACAAAGCTTAAAATAGACAAGTAAGATTACAAACAATACCAATTCCTCACATTTGTATCATGTTTACAGTGTGAAAAGATCTCTCACATTCATTCTATCATTTTGTTTCTCACAACCATCCTGGGGAGAAGGCAGAATGGGTATTAATTCCTCCTTATAGATAAGAAGGTGAAGACACACATATCCACCTCTGCTGGAAAGATGGAAGGCAAGAGTTTCCACTGGGGTTTCTGAAGCCAACTCCAGCTGCCTCTTATTTTGCATTGGGCTGCTTATGCTTGCCCAATATACACAAAATACTTTCTTTAACAGGAAACACAAATGTTTACATTTTTACTGCAGCTGAGGGCAGTGATGAGTTCTGGGCAGACATTGTCTGATTTGCCTCAAATTCTCTAGCACAGCCAGTGGATCACATGACACACTATTTCGATTCTTAGTACATTCTGAAGAAATTAAGAAATATATTTTCAAAGTCCTTTATAATAGTGCTGCTTTGACTGAGATGAAAAACCCCGGTTATCTTGGGTAGATCCACAGCAAGAAGGTATTTATCAGTTCCATGGGTTCTACGAAGTGATAGTTACCGGTGGTTATTTGAGGATGAGCAAGAATAGGAAAAAACATGGAAAAACTGTTGCAGTCCTGCCAATTTCTAGGACATCTTCTTAGATGCACAGATCCAGTTAAACAGCTTATGTCAAATACATTCAGAGCAAAGCATACACCAAAGAATTTCAGATTCCTTGCAGTATCCACTTCCAAAATGTGTGCTAAAATATGTGCTATGGCTAAGAATAAGTAAGGATACTGGGAGAGTCATTTAGTTAGTTGAACGCATGAAAAAATTTTACCTGTTGGAGTCAAAGCCATATTTTAGTATGGCTTATAAAGATAAACTTGCTGTGCTTATAAAACGTATGTATTGAGTACAAACTCACTTGTTTTGACTTTTAACTCTATGTTCTCCTGTTTCGCTAAATATGTTTCTGAAGGGAATTTGAAAGTCATTTACTTTTAAAAATCCAGAGACCGAGAAATGTAAGATTCCATTTTTAAAAAGTCTTATATTAATTTATCATGATCTGAGAGAATTTCCATAGTTGAAGAGATGAGGCCATGCCGGCAGAGATAGTTTGATTTTGTAGTAGCCCATATTAACAAATATACTTGACTCTCCTTTGGGCTGTAAATATCCTGCCTTGTATGTTAAAGTCATTCAGGCACAGACTGTCACTTCTGAACATTTTAGGGTTACATAAATGCCTATCACTGCCCACCAAGAGTCCTGTTAAAACAAACAAACAGACAAACAAACAAACAAATAAATAAAAATCTGACACCTTCTTATTCTAAACAACATAATCTGGAAAATGCAGATGACAAACCATCCCGAGTATCACGGTGCTAAACCTCTTCCAAGGCTTGACCTTTTGCGTTGGGTGTATTTCAATCTCTAATATTCAGATATGTGAGTCACTGTTTACCAGGCACTGAGGATGACAGAGGAGCTAAATAGCCTTACGGAACAATTTCCCTCTACCCTGAAATTCAGATTTCAAATATCACTGTACGCTGGAAGTTTCATCATTAGTACACACCACCTTTCGAGTAAATTCAAAAATAAGGTGATGAACTTCAAAAACATATGGACTCAATTTCATTGAATTTATTACTCTCATGATTCTGTCAGATATTCTTTGTCTGGTTTGAAACCAATAGAAGAGCGGGATAATACAAGCCGTGATATTATTTAGAGATCTAACTGTAATTTTCAAGAATCTCTGGAATTTATCAGAGATTTTTTTAACAGTGATTTTTTTAAAGTTCTTTATTTAAGTCATCGATGAAGTACCTTCATTCTGATAAATTCTTTTTTAAATCAAGGTAAAATTTATGTACAAATCTTAGCTGTATAATTTACACACTTGTGTAACTAACACTCAATCATGATACCCACAGAACACTTTCATCACCCTGAGAAAGTTCCTTTAACCTCTTCTAGTGAATTCCACCCTGTACAGGCACCCATTGTTCAGATTTCAATCACCATAGTTTAATTTTGCCGGTTTGTGAACTTCATATAAATGGACTCATACAGTATGCATTCTCTGAGATTTATTGTTGTTTGTATTGTTAGTCCATTTTTATTGCATAAAATTCCATTGTATGATTATACCACGATTTATTTATTCAGTTCCATTTTTGATGCACATTTGGACTATTTCTAATGTTGAGCAATCATAAGAAATACTGTTATGACTACTCCTATATAAGACATTTGATGGACATAGCACTAATTTACCGGGAATATATACTTATACCCATAGAACATGCTGGGTCATAGGGGAGATTAAGTTTAACTTTAGTTGATACTAACCAGTAGTTTTCCAGATGAGTTGTAATGACTTATACTCCCACCAGCAATGCCTGATACTTCCAGTTGCTTCACATCCTCACTGACACTTAAATTATCAGTCCTTTCAATTTTAGCCCTTCTGGTGTGGATATAGTGGTATCTCATTATGTTTTTAATTTGCAATTCTTTGATAAGTAATGATAATGAGCATAATTGTATGTACTTATTACCCACTTGTGTATTTTCTTTTATGAGGTATCTGATCAAATTGGGCTGATTTTCTTTTTATTAGTGACTTGCCGGAGCTCTTTACGCAATCTGGGAACAAGCCCTTGGACGGATATTTGTAGCATAAATATTTTCTGTCAGTCTATGGCTTGCCTTTTCTTAATGGTATCTTTGGGAGAGTCGAAGTTTTGAATTTTGCTTTTGTCCACTTTACCAGTTTTTTCTTTTATAGGTAATACTTTATGTGTCTTCTTTAAGAAATATTTGCCTGCCCCCAAGATTAGAGTGATATTCTCCTGGGTTTTTCTCTAGAAACTTATAGTTTTAGGTTTTGTGTTAAGCCTGTGGTCAACCCTGAATTAATTTTTATATATGTTACAGGTAGTGAACAAGGTTCTTTTTCATACATTTAATAAGTGTTGTTCCATTGCCATTTGTGGACTTTCCTTTCCCCAATTAGCTGTTTTGGTGCTTTTGTAGAAAATCAAATGGCCATCTAGGTATGGGACTTTTTCTAGGATCACTATTCTATTTTATTGATCTATTTGCCTTGCCCTGTGTCAATACATATTGACTTGATTACTGTAGCTTTGTCCCAAGTTGTATAATAAGGAAGTACAAGTCCTCCAACTTTCTTAGTCTTTTTCAAAATTGCTTTGGCTATTTTAGATTCTTACATTTCTATGTAGATTTCAGGATCAACTTTTCTTTAAACTTCTACAAAGAACCCTGTTACAATTTTTGATAAGATTAAGTATATTAACCAGTTTTGAAAGAACTGACCACCTAGCAATATTGAATCTTTCAATCTACTAACATATTATAACTCTCCATTTATATAGGTCTTTAAAATTTTTCTCAACAGTATTCTGTGGTTTTCAGTATCAAAGTTTCACATGCATTTAATTCATATATTCCCAAATATTATATTATTTTATGCTATTATAAATAATATTGTTTTTAAAATGTCATTTTAAATTGTTTGCTGCTGGCATACAGAAATACAATTGATCCTACAATCCTGATGAACTCATTATCAGTTCTAGTAGCTTTTTACAGATTCTTTCCTTTAAGATTTTCTATGTAGATGCTCATGTTTTTGCAAATGAAGACAGTTTTATTTATCTTTATCCAATCTGTTCTTTATTTTTTCATTACCTTATTGTACTGGCCAGAACATCAAATGCAATGTCGAATAGAAGTAGTCAGAGTAATATCCTAATCTCAGCATGAAAGTGTTCCATATTTTACCATGAAGTGTTGTTAACTCTACACACCTTTACCAGGTTGAGAGAGGTCTTCTATTCGTAGTTGGCTGAGTTTTTTAAATTAATGTCTTTTGAATTTTGTCAAATGTTTTTTTGCATCTATTGAGATGCTAATGAGGATCTTTCTCCTTTTTTTCTCTTAATATGGTAAATTATCTTAAATTATTTTTGAATATTAAACCAACTCAGGTCATGATATGTACTCTTTTGCTATGTTGCTGGGTTGGACTTGCCAGTATTTTAAGGAATTTTCCATCTAGGTTCATGACAGATATGGATGTGTAATTTTCTTTACTTGCAAAGTCTGTCAGGTTTTGTCAGGGGTTATACTGACAATTTTCCTTCTTCTTCTATGTCTTGAAATAATTTGTGTAAGACTGGCTTGATTTCTTCCTGAAAAGTTTGGGAGAATTTACCATCTCTCAGTTGAACTGAGAATTGAAGGGAGAATTAAGAATTGAAGCCATCTAAGCCTGGAGTTTCTTTATGAGAAGAGTTTAAACTACAAATTCAATGTTTAAAAACAGGTATATGGATATTCAGATTACAATTTTTTTCTTGGGTCTGTTCTGATAATTTATGTCTTTCAAAGAATTTGGTAATTTCATCTAAATTATCAAATTTATTGGCCTAAATTATGCATAATATTCCTTATCCTTTTGCTCTAAAAGATCTATAGTGATATCTCCTCTTTCATTTATAATTCATGGAGATTTTTCTCTTTTTGATCCTGCCAGTAATTTTATTATTTTTTCAGAAAACCAACTGTTGTCTTCATTAATTTTTATTATTGCTTATCTTTATTTTATTCCACTAATTTCTGCTTTTATATTTATTACCTCCTTCTGTAAACTTATTTTTATTTAATTTTCTTAACTTCTAGTTTATAAGGTGGAAATATAGATAACTGATTTATACCTTTGTTCTTTTCTAATATAAGCATTTAAAGCTATAACATTTCATTTAAGCATTGCTTTAGCTGTAGCCCACAAATCTTCTTATGCTGTGTTTTCATGATCACTCAATTTAAAATATTTTAAAATTTCTTCTTAAACTGAGAAAAGTCATTTTATGTCTTCATGCTTCTGTTATTTATCTCTAATATGAGGGGTTGTTCTTAAAGATCTTGAAGGTCTCTTTAGATTTACCATTTTTTGGTTAGTGATTGGTTGACTATATAAAATTATAATTTTTAATAGGCCATAGCATGCAGTTGGCCTTTAAAATTGGATAGATTTTAACATTTGGTCTTTTTTTTTTAGCACAAAAAGTATTAAAACATTTTTTTAAAACTATTTTAAATATGAAAATAGTTGAATTTGGAAGATGCTACTCAGTAACTTCCTCTGGGTCTATGAAATGAAATTTCGAAGTGAAACTATACATCAATATCCATTGACAATGGGAGACAGAAACAAGAGTCATCCAAATATAGTAACATAGTTGGTCTTTATATCTTCAGAACGGGTATAAAATCAATAATGAAACCTTAAAAATAAAGAATACAGAGAAATCAAATAATCTGAAAATACAGAAATAAAAGAAGAGCTTCTCTAAGAGAGACTGTGGTATAATAAAGAATACATCTGATCTTCGTCCTTGGTTCCTGGCATAGAGCATCAAAAACCCGTGGAATTTATCTGAGTGATAAGGAGAATCTTTGTCACACTAACTATGTGACTCATGGCAGACCTCCCTACATAGCTTCAAGATGGTAGCTGGTCACCAGAAAGACCAACCATATGATTAGAGGGTTGTAACTTTGGGCTAGCCTGATCTCCTGGGAGGGGAGGGGTGATGGAGATTGAGTTCAGTCCCATGGCCAATGATTTAATCAGTCATGCTTATGTAATGAAACTCTCATAAAATCTCTGGACACCAGAGCTCAGTGGCACTTCCTGGTTGGCAAACACATTGATGTGCCAGGAAGGTGACACATCCTGAATCTATGGGGAGAGAGCATGGAAGCTCCATGTATGAGACCCTTCCAGATCTTGTCCTATGCACTTCTTCATTTGGCTGTTCCTGAGTTGCATTCTTTAAAATAAAACTATAATTGTAAGTACAGTGCTCTTTTGAGTTCTTTGAGTCATTCTAGCAAATTATCAAACATGAGGAGGGTCAGGGGAACCCCTGAATTTGTAACCAATGATCAGAAGTGCTGGTATCCTGGAGCCCTACTTGGGGCTGGTATCTGAAGTGAAGCCAGTCTTGTGGAAGATTGAGCCCTTGAACTGTGGGATCTGATGCTAACTCTGGGTGGTTAGCATTACAACTGCATTGTAGTAACTCAGGTGGAAACAGAAACAGAGCAGGGACACTATAGAGAAAAAAATGTATACTTGTGGTAGAGACCATGGCCATTCCCCATATCCAGACTCACTTTTTCACATAATAACAGATTGTTAGTTAGGTAAGTGTCCACCCAGCTAAAAACTATATTTCTCAGCCTCCTTTGCAACTATTGATAGATGACTAAATTCTAACCGACAAGATGTATGCAGAAGTGTTGTTTATCCTCCCCTTCCCCTTTTTATAATGAAAGCTATCTGCTGTCTCTGCTCTAGCATTTTGCCTCTTAGCAGCAGATAATTCTAATTTGTTTCTCTCTTTCTGGAGAGCGGCATCTGAGATCTGAGACTTGACTCTCTCTAAAACATGTCTTATACTACGTAGGATCATTTAATACATTTACCTGAAAGATTAATAAGTTCTGCCTAAAGTCCCAAGAATTTGTTGTGACCAGTTGATAACGGTAAGTCACAAGCCCTGGATTCTGTACAGAAAAGGTGTATGTCAATATGCACAGTCACTGTTTCCAAAAACATTTGCACAAAGGGTCAAAAGAAGCACCTGTAGGAAAAACTCCTCCATCAGGGCCATGGTCCACCGGTAGTGCAGCTGCCAGGACTTGGCTGGGTGGCTGATGTCTGCTGCATGGAGAATCAGGGACATGGTTTTGGCTCTGTCAATCCTGCCAAACCAAGGACATGCTCAAATTATCAGAACAAAGTAACCAATTACAGCCTTTTCGGAGTCTAAGTCCACGGAACTTTAACACGACAAACGAAAATAACCTACCCTTCAGGCTGCTGCAAACTGTTTCTTATATTTTTAATTTGCTGGAAGTGCCCCGACATGTCTGTTGACAAAACCATTTCAATCACTAGGTTCCGAAGATCCCTGTGGAGTCATTAAAAGGAGAAAGGTTCATTCGGCCCTTTATTGTTCTCAAGCGGTACATTTCTCTAAATATCTCTCATCACCTTTTCTTTTTCTAAATGGATATGAGTACAAAAGGCATTACTTTTTAAATGTAAAAGAGCTCCCAGAAGTTTGACATTATTTCACCCTTTAACTCTTTGGGCTTTAGGAAGTTGCCAGGAGAGTGATCTGTGAATGATGCCATTTACCATCTCCCCTTACAGAACAGGATGCTTTCCCCGCCACACCCACAACCCACCCTCAATCATAATTCCTAAATATTGGGGTTTTTTATCTGAAAGGATCCTAGCCAATTTTAAAGAAAAACTATTCCAAATGCAGAATTTGCTGCTAATAAAAGCACTTGTTGCTTCAGTGTGTTTTCAGCCAGGCAGTGTTCTAGGTGCTTTTATATGAGACAGCATGATCATTTGCCGCTAGAGGAGCTTGAGTTGTTTGTCCAGTCACATGGCTAGTTCACAGCAGAGACAAGATCCAACCCCAAGCCTTCTCACTCCCAAAGCTGACACGCAGACCACTCCACTGTGCCAAGCTTCCATCTCAGGAGCCCCAGCAAACCCAAGACATTAGAGTGAGTGGGGATTCTCTGTTTAAGCTTTTGGGACCCTGATCCTACATGTCATAGACAGAGCCATTCATACTATTGAACTGTTAACCAAGATGCTGTAAATCTGGTGACCACATCATAGAGCCTGTGCATGAATAACTCATTCTCACACTAGGCAGGAGATAAGTCACCCTGGCAAAGGCTTGCACACTCTACAATTCATTGCTTGCTCAGTACAGGTAGGTAAAAAAGTCACTTAACACTAGAAATCATTCTATTTTCATTCTGTGGCGTGGCCAGTAGAGTAAGCTAAATTAAAAGTGTGTGGTGAACTTGAATTATGACCTTGTGTCAAAGATATTTTACCTAAAGATGGCCTGATCAAATGATTTGTTTTTAAAACAACCACATATCGGAGGTTCTTGCTGAAATTTATGAGTGCTGAAAATTGGATTTTTAGATGGGGGCTGTGAGAAATCAATATGCTGATTATTGTTCATGATATTGGATAGCTTGCTTAGAATACTTTTAGCCAAATATTAAGGAAATGGAAGCTATTAAAGAGAATTAATAAAATTGTTCTCAATTACAATTTTTCTCTGACATAGAGAGACACATATTACAATAGCAACTGATCCAAAATATTTGGTCTCAAAAGTTCTATGAAATCTATAAAATTTAATAAACACATTGTGCTTTGCAGATAAGTGATCAGTAAATGCTAGATATTATCTATAATCAACTAATAATATATCAATAAACTAGGCAAAATAGTGCACAAAGGGAATGTTACTTTATTCATGAATTTCTCTTGCCAAAACATTTTAATTATTGCATTTATGGCTAATAAGGTACTTTAAGAAATAAACAGATATGCAAACAGAAAACCTAGAATTCTTTGAAAAAACTATCTGTATTTTAATTCTTGGTAAAACATCATCAAGTTTATACTAGCAAATAGATCTTTTGCAGCTTTTTGAAAACAGTATTCGATCTATTAAATCCTACAGTCTACATAATATTATAGCGTTTGCTAAAACAACTCTATAAAAACATTCAATTAGGATAACTCTCAGAAGTTACGGTATAGAAACTTACAAAACATTACAGGAACAAATTATTAGAATGAAATATTAACGATTTTAAAGAACAAAGTGTAATGGGAAAAAAATCACACTGAAATAGCAGTGGAATCAACTTTGAGAAAAGGTTAATTAAAAGGAATAAAAATAAAAATTATTGTTATAAATGTTACCTCTGGGGATGAGAATCACTGATGAAGAAATAAATTAATACTCTAGATGTAATCAATCACTCAGTCTCTGGGACCTGAGGAGGTCCCTCCAGACTTGTGCCCCTGCCTCTACCTTTGCCCTGCTCTTCTCCACATAGACCCACGGCGATCAATTTTAAATCCCTTTACATTTAGATTCTGGCCTTCCTAGGGTGGAAACTCTCTTGGGCTATTATCTCCTGCAGAATAAAATGAAAGGCCTGAACCAGGTTCCCAAAACAAGCGCCTCCTTTCTCCCACCCGAGAGCTTTTCCTACAGTGGTGAAAAGTGAGCCCATATTGTTTCACAGTTGCACAGTGGCCTTGAAAAACTAGGAAGCTTGAAAAACCACAAGAAATGAGGGCTTGTTTTAAACTCTAAATTAACTTTTTATTTTTATTTGTTTTAAGGCCATTCTTGATCCCAAGTTGCTTCTTTTCTTTGAACATTTCTTTTTACCTTGATTTAAAAAAAAAACAAACTTTGATCTTTGCCTTTGAATGGAAATATTTTCAGCCCATTAACGGACTTTTAACAAGAACATACTTACACTAAAATATTTCTATATTTATCTGAAATTCATGTTTAACTGGACATCTTGTATTTTTATTTGCTAAATCTGGTAACCCTATAATCAAATGAAGGGGATGACGATGACCATCGAAGCATCAAGAATTGGAGGAAAGGTCATGCTGAGTGGCGGGGGTGCATCTTGTTATTTTTCCCTATATGGCAACATGCATCACCATTCCATGTAATTTTTTTTAAGCAGACAGATGCATTGGAGAAACATGTAAGATTTCCCTCTGTACCTGGGTCATTTTAGTATATTATATTTGTAATGTTTTTTCCCCAAATAGTGAATTCTTTGTTTATTAGAAAAGCTTAACTCCACATATAGAAAAGTTATTTATGATGGAATCAGTATGACACTAAAATTTTGAACTTCTGTGGGAGCATATATTGGTACATTTGAGCAAAGCTCCATTCCAGAGAGTATGTAAGTATGTTTCTCAAGGTAATTGTTGTGTGGTGTGTGTTCTTATGGATTGGCTATGGTGCATAAACATGTTGAATTGGCCTGGAGATAGTTCCACTCTATCTAACAGAGCCTGGCCCCTGAACAAAGTCTAGGTACTAATCCTTCTCAGAGTCATCCAGTCAAGGGGAACTGAGTCTGTAGTGTGAGCAAGGGATTGACTTTCATCTGTTTTCTTCACTTTAAATCATATAATTTAAGTTTTCCCTGAGATTAAAATTTCCTCTAGGTTTCCTCTGAACTCACCTCCAGTCATCTTTGGATAAATTTATCAAGACATTCATTTCTTCTTCTTGCATAAGTCGATAAGCTGCACTCACATGGTGATTCTCAAGGACAGAGCGATCGTTATACAAAATGGCAACATCTGACCTAAGAATTAAAAACAAAATGTCCAGTAGAGGATTTCTTTAGGCTACATGAGTGTCTAATAAAAATATTCAAGTCACAAGACATCTCCTCAGTAAAAGTATTATAAGTGAACACCTAAACTTACGGAAGTACTTAGTTTCCTTCTTTTTACTGTATGATCATTTTTAAAAGATAGACTTTATTTTTAGAGCAGTTTTAGGTTCACAGCAAAATTGAGCAAAAGTTACAGAGATTTGCCATATACCCCTTTGGCCCCACACATGCATAGCCTCCCCCATTATCAACATCCCCACCACAGTGGTACATTTGTTACAATTGATGGATCTACATTGAACATCATTATTGCCCAGAGTTCATGGCTTACATTAGGGTTCATTCTTGATGGTATACATTCTATGGGTTTAGGCAAATGTATAATGATATGTATCTACCATTATAGTATCATACGAGTATTTTTGCTACCCTAGAAATCCTCTGTGTTCTGCCAATTCTTCCCTCCCACTCCGTTAATCCCTGGTAACCAATGATCTGTTTGTTATCTCCATAGTTTTGCCTTTTCTAGAATGTCATATAGTTGGAATCGTATAGTACGTAGCCTTTTCAGACTGGCTTCTTACACTTAGTAATATGCATACAAGGTTCTTCCATGTCTTTTTATGGCTTGATAGCTCGATTCTTTTGAGCTCTGAATAATATTCCATTGTCTGGATGTATCACAGTTTGTTTATCCATTCACCTACTGAATGACATCTTGGTTGCTTCTAAGTTTTGGCAATTGTAAATAAAGCTGCTGTAAACATCCATGTGCAGCTTTTCGGGTGGACATAAGTTTTCAACTTCTTTGGGTAAATACCAAGGAGTGTGATTGCTGGATCATATGGTAAGAGCATGTTTAGTTTTATAAGGAACTACCCAACTGTCTCCCAAAGTAGCTATAATATTTTGCATTCCCACCAGCAATGCATGAGAGTTCCTGTTGTTCCATATCCTCAGTAGCATTTGGTGTTGTCAGTGTTCCAGTTTTTAGTGGCCATTCTAATAGATGTGAGTGATATTTCTTTATTTAATTTGCATTTGCCTGATGAAATATAATGTTGAGCATCTTTTCATATGCTAATTTGCCACGTGTATAGCTTCTTGGTGAGGCATCTGTTAAGTTCCATTTTTTACTCAGGTTGTTTGTTTTCTTATTGTTGAGTTTTAAAAGTTCTTTGTATATTTTGCACAAGTCTTTTTCATATGTATCTTTTGCAAATATTTTCTCCCACTCTGTAACTAGTCTTCTAATTCTTTTGATATTGCCTTTCACAAAGCATAAATTTTTAATTTTAATGAAGTTCTGTTTACCAATTATTCCTTTCATGAATTGTGCCTGGTGTTGTACCTAAAAAGTCACTGCAATACCCAAGATATTCTAGCTATGTTATCTTCTAGGAGTTCTATAGTTTTGCACTTTACATTTAGGTCTATTATCAATTTCAGTTAATTTTTGTGAAGAGTTTAAGGTCTGCATCTAGATTCACTTTTTGGCATGTGGATGCCCAATTGTTCCAGCACCATTTGTTGAAAAGATTATCGTTGCTCCATTGTGTTGCCTTTGCTCCTTTGTCAAATGAGTTGACCCTATTTATGTAAGTGTGTTTCTGGGCTCTCTGTTCTATTCCCTTGGCCTATTTGTCTACTCTTTTGCCAATACCACATTGGCTTGATTACTGTAACTTGATAGCAGGTCTTGCAGTTGGATAGTGTCAATTCTCCAAATTCGTTCACCTTCCATATTGAGTTGGCTGTTCTGGGTCTTTTGCTTCTCCATATAAACTTTAAATCTGTTTATCAGTATCCACAAATTAACTTTCTGGGAGTTTTATCGGGACTGCATTGAATCTACAGATCAAGTTGAGAAGAACTGACATCTTGACAATATCAAGTCCTCTTATCCATGAACATGGAATATCTCTCCATTTATTTAGTTGTTCTCTGAATTCATTTATCAGAGTTTTGTAGTTTTCCTCAAATACATCTTATACATATTCTGTTAGATTTATACCTAAGTATTTCAATATTTTTGATGCTAATGTAAATGATATTGTGATTTTTTGTTGTTGTTCTTGTTGTTTGTTTGGGGTTTTTTTGAGGAAGATTAGCCCTAAGCTAACATCTGCTGCCAATCCTCCTTTTTTTGCTAAGGAAGGCTGTCCCTGAGCTAACATCCTTTCCCATCTTCCTCTATTTTATGTGGGACCCCTGTCACAGCATGGCATGACAAGTGGTGCATAGGTCTGTACCCGGGATTTAAACCAAGAAATTCCAGGCCGTCAAAGTGGAACATGAGAACTTAACTGCTGTGCCACCAGGCTGGCCCCATGTATTGTGATTTTAATTTCAAATTCCACTTGTTCATTGTTTGTATATAGGAAAGTGACTGGCACTTGTATATTAACCTTGTATTCTGCAAACTTGCTGTCATGTCATCTGCAAACAAAGACAGTTTTATGTCTTTCATCCCAATCTGTATACCTTTTGTTTATTTTTCTTGTCTTATTGCATTAGTTAGGACTTCTAGTATGATGTTGAAAAGCAGTAGTGAGAGGGGACATCCTTTCCTTATGCCTGATCTTAGCAGGAAACTTCAAGTTTCTCCCTATTGAGTATGATGTTAGCTGTAGGTTTTTGCAGATATTGTTGAAAGATCCTCAACCTTTTCCAGGTAGAGGCAGTTCCCCTTTATTCCTAATTTACTGAGTAATTTTTATCACGAATGCATGTTGGATTTTGTCAAATGCTTTTTCTGCATCTTGATATGATCATGTGATTTTTCTTCTTTAGCTTGTTGACATGTTGGATTACCTTAACTGATTTTTGAATGTTGAGGCTGGGAATACATCCCACTTGGTAGTGGTGCTTAGTTTCCTTCTAATTCTTATAGTTTAAATGTGTTTATGCCCTTTCCTTTCAATTTGCAATCCAGATACCTATCAGATAATCTAGATACGCCAAAGAGAGAAAAAAAATTACCTAACATTCTCATTCAATCTGTGAACGAATCAATCCTTCTGTATCCATTCCAGATAGTTGATTACTACCTCTGGCCCCTTGGACTAAAATTACTTTGGGTAGAGGGCAGAGGTGATAATGAAAATCATTTGGTCAATTTATGATTCTAGTTTTTTCTCTTTTTGTAATATTGTGATTCAATTTGAATATTATATGTCTTCTATCATTAAATTAAATTGGGAAAACCTTTTTTTTAAACAAAACTTGGAATGTATGTTCCATTATCAATTTATAATGGACATTATATTTTAAAATCATGAATTCATCAAGGGAAGGTTTTTATTTCTCACCTATCTGTATTTCATATCATTTGATCATCAAATAAACTACTTCAAGTTGCGTTGTTGAATTTGGTAATCTAGAATAAAGTGTGAAATATTCCAAAGAGTCTCAGATGTGCATAATGGAGTCCTTGCCTCTTCTTCCCCTACCCTCTTAGGTTGCCAGATCATTTTGCAAGTGTGGAATGGAAGCAGAGCCACTATGTTCAATGTATTAAAATGGTGGACTCACCCATATAAATTGGGAGTTTGGAGGTAGATAACAAATGTAGCAAAAGGAAATCCAAGTTGAAACCTGTAGCATCTTTGCTGCCATTTCCCCCAACACTCATGCTTCTCTCACTTTTTCTTCCTCCTTGTAGATACACTCTGTCAGAACTAAAACTGCCTCACTAAGACTTACTGTTTCTGGCTTGTCAGTAGGTAGAGACCTAGTATAACCTAGCACTGACCTTACCACTGAATGTTTACTAAAGAATAGACAGGACAAATAAAAGGAGGAATTAAAGAAATCTGGCTTTTGTTGCAAGCAACCTATTTGAGATATGTATCAAATACTTGGCCAGATAAACTGAGCTTGATTATTAACCTAACATAAGAAAAATGACCTGATAGGTAGAATAATTACTTCCTCTTCTGTCTTTAGCACTATCATAAAAGTGGAATAACATATGTAGTTAGCTAATAGCACATATCTCCAAAATAGATTTTCTTTTAATAATCTCAGCCATGGCCTACAAATTCCTAAACCAATCATCATAGGTAAATAAACAGAAAACTGAACTAGGAAAGCATACATGAAATCCTTATTTAAGAGAGAATTAAATAGATCTTGTCCAAGTATCTCCAGAAGTTCACTGAGATCACAGAAAAACTGATGTGCAAATTACATATCAATTGTTTCATATGACCTCGAATCTAGACATGGCAGTTTTGCCAGAGTTATTACATGATATGGCTCCAAGTATCACTGCTTCTTCCTTTCAGCAACAAACAAAGATGTGTTTTTGAACAAGATTTAATTGTAGCAAAGTATGCATGATGTTGTCTCATAAATTCAATAGGATACTGAGAATACGGCATGGTCTTAATGTATGAGATGGTCTTTGCTAAGAAAAGAACAAAACTCTAAGCAACATTCAGTATCCATGGCAACATGTAGCTCGGCATTTTCTTTTCACAAAGAAGAAATTATTTCCATTTATTTACACTTTCAAGTATTACATGAAGTATAATGTCTGTATTGAACTCAAATCTAGCCTCATACTATGTTCTAAATTATTTTTCAGTCATTTTGCATTGTCTAGTAAATCGGTTTTCATATTTGAAAAGTACTCTAAATCCAAGTAACAATGAATAATATAAAATACAATAGAATTATTGATATCAGTGTCATAAGACCTTATTTCTCCTTGGAAAAATGTGAAGCCCATAGTGAGAATCTGAAAAAGCATGTTATGTTGTTGCATTTGTGGTCATTACAACTTTTTTTGTTTACAGAATTTTCAAGTTCTTGTAGAATTAATCCATTAAATAATTGAGACTGGTAGACAATTTATGAGAACATAAGTAAAATACTAGACCTTTTTTCCCATTTTTATACAGTTTCTTAAAATAAAGTTGGGAAAAAAATGAATTTTGCTTCTTCTCTTCCTCCCTCTCCTTTTCCTTCCCCTCCTCCTTCTCTTCCTCTTCCTTTTTCTTTTTCTACTTCTTCTCTTCTCCCTCATCCTTCTTTTCCACCATCTCATTCTCCTTCTCTGTGGTCCAAAGTATAAGTAAATTAAGACTCTTCCTCCAGTTGTAAATGACTGGTAAAGGAGAAAGCTAGAATTGATGATCTGACACTGCTGCTGCAGAAGCCCAGTCCATTGGCTTCACTTGTCAAAGTAGCAAGAACAGGAAGTATTCATTGGTAACAAATCACTTGCTCCCTTCTCCAACTCTGAAAACTGTTATCCTATACAGGGCCCAGCTCAGTAATCAAGTGTTGCTAATTAAAATCTCATTCATTATGGATTCATTGGATATAGAAAAGCCTTCGATAAACACAGTCTACCTTTCCTTTGATGTTTAGCGCAAATAAAAACAAAACAACTCCCTATACTCTGCCAATGTGTAGGTTAATAACATCCCTGCCACACAACCAGACTTCAAGGTCTTCCTTTCCCCTTCATGCTCTGTCAATCTGAGGGACTCTGGGAATAGACTGAATGCCTTCCCCAATATTTCATTGTTTGAATTTCAACTCTTCATCTGTCTCCATGATGGGGTCATCATTTCTAAGCCCATTCCATTTCAGTGTATAAAAGATTGGAACTAGCACGCATCTGTCTCTGGCCATGGAAGCAGCGTTAACTAGACTGAATTGAGAGTGAGTGTGCCTCTTCTCGGGTTCTCAATCCTGCCACAGCCATGAGCAGACTATATTCATATAGATAGGTTACTTCACCTCTTCTGATCTTTATTTTCTATTCTTAGACTACGAAGCTTGGACCAGATGATCCATAATGTGAATTTCAGTCATTTTATGGTCTCTTGAAACTCTAAAACATCTAATACTTTAGTAACATATTTCTATGTTCCCCACATTTCCCATAGTTGGAAAATCAGTTGTTAGAAATATTTCTATTAAAAACAAATGAGCCGATCACACAAAAACTTGCATGTGAATGTTTATAGAAGCTTTATTTATAATGGTCAAAACTTGGAAGCAACCAAGATATCCTTCAATAGAATAAGTGAACAAACTGTGGTGCATTCATAAAATGGAATATTGTTCAGCAATGAACAAAAATGAGCTATCAAGCCATGAAAAGACATAGAGGAACCTTAAATGTATATTACTAAGTGAAAGAAACCAGTCTGAAAAGGCTTCATATTGTATTATTTCAAATATATGACATTTTGGAAAAGGTAAAACTACAGAGACATTAACATTTACCTGGTCACCACAGGTAAAGAGGGAGGGAGCGAAGAAAGTAAAGGTAACAGACAGGGACTTTTAGAGCAGTGAAACTATCGTGTATGATATTATAATAATGGATACATGGCGTTATACATTTGTAAAATTCACACAATGTATAACACAAAGAGTAAATCCTAATGTAAGCTATGAACTTTAGTTAATAATTTTGTATTAATATTGGTTCATTAACTGTAACAAATGTACCACACTGATGCAAGATATTAACAACAGGGGATACTGTGGGGTGGGGAGGGAGTATATGGGAACTCTGTACTTTCTGTGTAATTTTTCTGTAAACTTAAATCTGCTCTAAGAAATAAAATCTATCAATTAAAAAAACAAATAAAAAATAACTAGGCTTAATTTTCCCTCCACAAGAACACAGATTTCTACAGTAGTTCCAAAGGGACATCAGTCTCTCAACTTACATCTCCATCTTAAGCATCTCTGACTAGTGAAAGACATATAGAAATTTCAGGAATCTGTGCATATAAAGTCAGTTGGATCCTGATGGGTCAGACCAAATTCTACCTCCCCGGCACTGAGATCTCTGTGCAACCAAAAAGAGCTTAGGGTATCTTCCCTGTTAGGAACTGAATAGAGTTCCCCCAAAATTCATATGTTGAAGTCCTAACCCCCATTACGTTAGAATGTGGTTGTATTTGTAAATAAGGCCTTTAAAGAGGTAATTAAGGTTAATGAAGTCATAATGGTGGGACTGTAATCCAATGTGACCAGTGTCCTTATAAGAAGAGGAAGAGACACCAGGGATGCTCACATACAGAGAAAAGGCCATGTGAGGACACAGCAAGAAGGTGGCCGTCTGCAAGCCAAGGAGAGAGGCCTCAGGAGAAACCAAATCTGCTGGCACTTTGATCTTGGACTTCTAGTCTCCAGAACTGTCAGAAAAGTTCTGTTATTTAAACCACTTAATGTCTGGTATTTTGTGAAGACAGCCCTAGCAAATCAATATACCTCCACTCTGATGTTTTAATTCTAATAATTGCCATTATCACCATTATTAAAAAATCTCATATTCCAATTATTTTAAATTTAATGCTTCACGCTAACCTGGAAATAAGACTTCTTTGATTTTTAGATTTTTTCAGAAGTGCGTTTTATTATGTTCAAACACAAAATGACACCAAACTCATGCCTTAAACAATATCTCGCAAAATTTTTCTCAGTGGGTAAATGTCTGAGTTCAGAGTGTAAGTTTCAGGCAGAGAGAAATTATCTTGCACATTTTTATGTTCTTTAAATAGCTAAATATGCCACCAAATACATGAGATTCCTGATAAACAATAGTTGATTAACATAAGTGTTTGCAGCTTAAGAAATTTTGCTAAAATCCATTAAACCTATTCTTATTAGATATCTTCATTAATATTTTTAAATCCTCTTAAAAACAAATCATATGCAGGAAAATAAATTTCAAGTTTTAACTTGAAGTTAAACCAGTTTTTGTACCCTCAGAAACTCATTGCTTTATCTAACTTACCTTGTCTGAATATGAAAGTTGTTTGTGGTTCCTGTATGCTCGTAATCATGAATGGCAGCGGCAAAGACCATTGCTAAAATTTCCAGTTCAGTGAGCCAGTGCTAGTAAATTAAAGAAAAATTCCATCATATTTAGAAAGCAGAGGTCATGTTGTCTTTCTACAAAAAAGATTTTCAGTACACCCAATATAAGTAATCATACAAAATTGTTTTTACTGATTTTAAATTTTTTTTTCTTCCTATTTCACTTCCATTAGTAGTTGTGTTTAATGGGTGCTTAATGAGGTCAACGATTGTTTCATGGCTTGTAAGATCAATATCCAGACATTATAATTCTCCTTGTTAATTGGAAAAGGAGTAATTTGTGATGATTTTAAAAGTAACCCTGACTGGATTTTAAATTCACAGACTTACCAATTTGGGTTCTCATGAAATCACTCACAATTTAGTGATTTTTGACATACAGTTCATACATCATTTAAATGTCTTTTAGCTCAATGTTTGTAAAAGACTTTACTATGAGAAAATTTTCCATCTCAGAGTTGAAAATATTCACTTTGCTCATTAGAGAAACTGAACTTAGTTTTTATATTTAAAGATTTAGAAGTTTCCAAGAATTTACTGAATTTGCTATTCATAACACATACATTCTATGTGCAATTAAACTTAATAACATTGAAAGAATAAATGCTTTCACATGAAATCTAGACCTCCTGCTTAATATACATTGATCTGTTTTGTTATCAATTGAATGGTTTAACAAAATTTCTCTACTCTTATTAGGTAATTCAATAGTTTCTTCATCACTCACTTTTTGCATAACACTTTTACTGCACTGTCCAATATAATAACCACATATGAGTATTTAAATTAAAAATACATAAAGTCAAGTAAAATTAAGTTCACTTTCCCAGTCACAGTAGCCACATTTTCAGCTACTCAATAATCACATGTAGCAAGTGGTTACCATATAGAACAGTGCAGATAAAAAGCATTTCCATCATCACAGACAGTTCTATTGGCCAGAGCTACAAGTAGGTGGCTTGATTCTAAGAATGGAGGATCCAAAATGATATGGAACTTATTCTTAGTGGTTTTATTCCATACACTTGAAACAATTAAAGACCTTGCACAAAGCAACAGAAAAATATAACATAAACTACATGCATACTTGATAAAAGATCACAGAATAAAGGTGCAGTAGAAGGGTAGATGGAGAAGATGCCTATTTGGTGGCAGGAGATCTTGGAAAAAGGATGGACAAAGATTGGTAGCTAAATGCACGGTTACAACTGTTGAATCTCACAGTTTCCAAAAGCAAGGTCTTAAGGTCTTATTAATCTTTGCTCCTTTCACATAACCTATCATGGTATTTGGTACATAGCAGGAACTTAAGATTTGTCTATTAAATTGAATTTCACCAGTTTTGTATTAGGAAGAGGTTTGAGAAGTAGTGGAAAGAGATTGTGGAATCAGACAAATCCTGGTTTTAAATCTTTGTTAATCCTCAAGCAAGTAAGTTATTTACCCTCTCAGCCACAGTTCCCATGAAAATAGAATTAGTGATCATTCCTCTGTGGCTTTTAAAAGAAGTTTAAAGTTAATATATGCACTGTGCTTATCACAAGTCTGGTTATATAGTAAATACCGAATAAATGGCATTTTACTGAACTGATTACCTTAAATACATTGATTAAGGCATTGAATCTGGAAAATAATAGTGAGCTAACACATCTTTAGTGATTGCAATTCAAGAATAAATGCCTCACAGTTGGATTAGAAGCAGAAATGATTTTCAGAACCAAAGGGAGTTGATATAACTGGCTGTCCCGTGCTTATAGATGCATTTAATTGTGAATCACTAAAAGGAAGAAACTGACCTTATTAAAGGCCTGTATTATAGGCTGAAGTGGGACGGAGCCTCCAATGTCCCCAGTGAGACTCTTGAATTAAACACCATGAAATGAATAGCAATTGAAGTTAAACCAGTTTTTGTACCCTCAGAAACTCATTGCTTTGTTAAAGAAAATTGTTCCTAGAAAAAAATCGCCCATTTTCTTAAGCACTTCCTGTTGCTTATATTCAAGATTCATAGATTTAACTGTGATTTTTAAAAATGCAATGTTCAATATCTAGTACAATAATATAGAATACAAAGCTGAAATTGTAAAAAAAATTTAAATTATGAAATTAGATATGGATTTTAATTATAGATGATCTAAGTATTTAAAATTATTATCTTCATAGCTGTCAAAATTTTTAATATGCTTCCTGTTTTTAGTCTCATTAACCCCTGCCTCCCATAAATAGGATTCCTCCATGAATCCCTCTTATTTATTGCCACACTATAATCTTAATAATTAAGTTTACATTATAAAGTAGTTTAGGAAGAGAGAAGCACTAAACTTTAACACTTAATTGAAAAATGCGACTATTTTATATTAGTTAAAGTAGAATTTTAGGTTGATTTTTTAGCTCCTTAGTTGCTGATTCATTTTATGCTGGTGTCCAATGAGAATTCTAACTCAGAAAATGGATGCTTAAATTCATAGATTTTGTAAATGATTCATGATGATAAGCCAGAGAGAATGAGACTAAACCATATCACTCTTCTCAACCAAAACAGTGCTCAGTACGTAACCTGGGTTCTTCTGACTCCTAATGGGCAGAAATAACGGGTTAAGATGATGACTCATGAGCAACGCAGACACTATGCTTTGTCTACACTGCAGGTTGCATTTTGTCTAGAGAAATGCTCACGTAGGTTTGTTCTAAAATGGGCAGTGCTCAAATTATATCATAGGGAGTACTGACTGCCTTTAACAGCATGTACAATGATGATGGAAAGGGAGGAGAAGGAACGAACATTAACCAGACATTTTAGTTAGATGGTCTCACTTAACTTTTATAACCACCCTATTTATCATTCTCTAGGTAAATATTTTTATCTTTATTTAGCAGATAACAAAGCTGAATCCTGAAGAAGTGAATCAACCTGCCAAAGGTCATGTAGCTCTCAAGTGGTAGAGCAAGAATTCAAATCAAAATCTGTCCAATTTCAAACTTTCTGTTCCTTCCACAGATCGCAATATTCCTTCTATGGAGGACGATAGCATTCATTACTCAAGGTAGGCAATGCACCCATCACATTATTCTTGGGTTTCAAAAGCAGAATTTCTAGATAATTTAACTGGATATACTGAGGAGTAGAAGCTAATAGAGCTTTGATTTAAGACTTACAATGTAATTTTCCTATCTGAATTATTCAGCGTGTGTGTGTGTGATAGAGCAAGTATATCTGTGTATGTACAGGGCTGGGAGAACTTTAGGTCAGAAAATTACATTGGCATGTTAGTTCCTGGTGTGTCTAAAGAGCATAGTTAACAAGGGAACCAAGGTAGAGAGTCCACCGAGCTAGGAATTGGGGAAACAGAGCGCCTTGAAAGCCCACACACTTTCCACTTTTCCAAACAGTGTTGCATGGGAAGTTATTTACAAGAATGGAATGTCCACATAGTTTGTAGAATAAAGACATAGTGGCAAATTTTCTGTAGATTGAATGGAGAAAAATTGAGTCATTCTAGAGTGTGTGAGGCTATTTCTGGGCATAGTCAGTAGACTACAAGTTCCAAAGGAAATAGATTTCAAGTCATCTTTCTTCTACTCTTAGTATTAGAGAGAACACAGTGCCAGGAGCCCTCAAATGCAAGTGTACCCTTGCCAAGGCCGTAGGATCATTTCATAGTCAAGAAGACATTTGAAGGTGGCTTGGCAGCACTCAGTGAAGCATTTGCTCTTTAGCAAATAGATTGAGCTACTGTACACCACTGTCACTGTGGCACAGGACTACAAGTTAATCAAGTGACAAAAGGAGGGAGAGGGAGATGGAGAGTGTACTAGCATCAACTCTCCTCTGCGCTGCCTGTTCCCTGGGCTGAGGGTGCCCCGCATGACGTTAATAAACTGAAGGACAATGGCATCATCGCAAACCCTTTCAGGCAATGGTCCTCTGAACATTTTGCAGGTGACAGGCAGCATTAGTCACCCGACAGTGTTAGGCTGCTCCTGGAGCATTCTATAAATGTCATACTGATAAGACCTTCCTGAAAGAGCAGGGCATCAACTAAAACACTAACTTCAGGGACCCAGCCCTCTCTATATCAAATCCGAGGGGTTTCAGCTAAACGAATGTTTCTAAAATGCTTTTTTTGTTTCAAAGAAACAATACATTTTACACATGAAAATTAATAGTCACCTACCACCACTTTTTTCATCTAAAGAAAAGCTTGTTAAAAGAGCTTTCCAAAAACTGTCAAGTTGGCAGTGTAACCTAATTTTGACAAAATAGTCAATTAATTTGTAAATTCATTTTGCCTTTCCTTTCACCATCTATCACAAAATTTCTCATTACTCCCTTTAAATGTATTTCCTGATCCCGGACAACACTGACAGTCTCCCACTAGACTGTTTTTGTAATGGCCCAACTAAGGGGTGAGTAAAGAGTACACTGTCACTTTTTTTGCTAAAGGATGAGTAAAATTGGAAACAACTTTCCAAACCAAACCTGCTAAAGTCGAGTGAAGTCATATTTACAATTAGTAAGTCATGGTCCTTTCAAAAAGTGACTACGTGATCTTTATTAACAACTTCAACTTTCTAGGAGTCATGCCAGGCTGGGCCGGGTCTCCCCAGTCTTCCAGAGAAGTTGGAATGGCTTGTTATATCCTGGAACAAGTCTTCCCTTCAAATCTGATGGTCAAGTCACATTGTGGATTTGAATTTCTCCATTTACTAATATAGCATCCCTCATTCTTCAACATCACATTCAAAACAGAGGTTCTGACACTGAAATAGGAGACTTTTATTTGACTCCCTTTACATTTGTGGTCAAAAAACTCCAATGTACTTAAGCAAAAAAGTATATTAAAATCCTGAAATCCGGGGCCAGCTCCGTGGCCGAGTGGTTAAATTTGCACGCTCCACTGCGGTGGCCCAGGGTTCGGATCCTAGGTGCGGACATGGCACCGCTCATCAGGCCACGTTGAGGCGGCATCCCATATCCCACAACTAGAAGGACCTGCAACTAAGATATACAACTATGTACTGCTGTGGGGGGGACAGGGGGGGCGGTTTGGGAAATAAAGCAGAAAAAAAAAAAGATTGGCAACAGTTGTTAGCCCAGGTGCTAATCCTTAAAAAAAAACAAAGGAAGATTGGCAACAGTTGTTAGCCTAGGTGCCAATCTTTAAAAAAAAAAAAAATACTGAAATCCTGGTGACCTGCCAGACTGAAATGGTATATCTCTCTCATTGTACTTCATAATTAAAGCAGGTATTTTATTATACTGAAGTAGGTATTACTTTTCCACTCCATCGTGTTCTGAGAAAACTTAGTTCAGTTTCCATTCCAGAGAAACATTTAAATATTTAATTTTTTCATTAACTTTTTCAAAGCTAGAGAATTCAGGAAAGAAGAAATGCCAAACACTTGAAGTGAAAATCACCTCACTATCAGATTCAAGACCAAGGGCTTAGAAAGGAAAAAGCAGGCAGCTCTAACCAGGAAGATGTTAAAGCAACTGTTTAAGTGTAACAGCATTTGCAACTGTCAGGAGACACTCTTTTCCACACTAACTGCTATGCGTATCAAAACAAGTGAAAGCAAAGAGTTCAAGAAACAGCTGTGACAATAAAGTCTTATTAAAATGAAAAAGATTGAAAAGAATTTCTGTGTGTGTGTGTGTGCATGTGTGTGTGTATGTGCACACAAGCTGGAAAGAGAAATAGGTTTAAAGAAGGTTATATATGCCACTTTTAAAAAGCTCACATTATTTTAAAGTTTTATCTTTGAATGTTTGAATTTATACTTATTATTGGTAACCTCTACTTCCACCCTTTAAATGTCAAGTCAGACTCTTGGAATGAATGATGAGTAAACTTCAACCAAAGGCCAAGTCCAGCCATGACTGCATTTGATCAGGCACAATGGGCACATTTACACCTTAAGTCAGTGATGCCCATATATACACCTTAAAACAGGAAAACACGAGGTATGAGGTTAACAACACATATACTTCAGCCTTTTAGAAGGTCACAAGAGGGTCATGACACAGCATAGATGAAGGTTTTTGAGATTTCTGTCTCCCTCTCAAATAGGCCTTAACTATAAAGCAGATTATATTACCTTGTAATCTTGTCATAGAACGCATATTTCTAATGAATTGGTGGTGAGATTCCAAGAAAATCCTTTATTAAAAGCCCAGTTGAGCTCCTAGCCATTAGCCTTTGTCAATTGCCAGCCATCTGAGTGAACCATTGTGGTTGTCTTGCCCAGTGATGTCCTCAGATGTCTTCACCTGTGGGTGCCGGCTGATCAAAATCACATGAGAAACCTCAGGTGAGAACCTTCTGGTTGGGACCTTTCTAACCACAGACCCTTGAAAGAGTATTGATAAAGTATTGTTTTAAGCCACTAAATTTTGGAGTAGTCTGTTTTGGAGCAACAGATAATTGGAACATGGGGCAGGGATGGGATTTGAGCCCAAGACATGATGGATCTGCAACATTTTAGAGGCAAAGAAAAATGGAGAAGAGGAATGGACAATTTCTTCAGTCATCATACGAGGCACTATTGTATGAATCACAGCAAATAGATGTGATGTGTAGCAAGCAATATACTTCTTGGGCAAAAATAAAATAATGATGAAAATTTTTTGTATACAATAAACTTAGAGAATCACATAAACGTTAAAAGTTTTTAGGATCTTCAGGATAACATACTGTGGCCCTAAAGGCTTTGCTTGGGACCAGGTAGGAATACCATCTCTGGTGTAGAAAGATGAGATATTAAGGATCTCTGGGCCCCAAAGAGTACTAGCTACATAGATCTGAGTGCCAATGACCCTTGCCAATAGGAAAGGTGTGGCTACTGAAATCTAAACAGGTAGGCAATGCATATTATGGGGTTTGGAGAAATATTCTACTCACATGTACTTTATGGCACTGCTTCAGCCTAGGTTGACACATGAGGAATCAAGAAGGTACTGAGATTTGGGGATCTCACATGGCCTAAACTCCTTTGAACCCACGTCTGTTTGGAGCCTTCAGAAAGAAGTACAACTCCTCCCTTTTCACCTTCTGGGAGCCATTGTGAGCTCTGAGACAGAAATTCCAGGCAGTCTCAGAGTTTCTGTCCCATTCTCATTGTTGTCCCAGGATTTGCATTGCTGAATCATTTATTTACTCATCCATTGATTCATTCAGATGCAAAGAAGAGGAAGGAGAACTTGGAAAAATTCACATGAATAATTTCCAAAGTCCCTGTTAGGATTTGATTGTGATTAGCAATAGAAGAGAAAAACTACTGAGGTCAGCTTGAAAGAACATGATAATATGAGGGAGGAACACTATAACTTTTATTCCAAAGATTTTTTTCTCAAGGTCACTTCTTTTTTTTTTTTTTTTGGTTAATTCCTATGGGAAAAGGAATTTACAAACAGAAAGATTCTATAGTCCAAATTTTGGAAAATTTGCAGTATATTCCATTTGCCTGAGAGGGCATTTTTTTTTTCACTGAGAATAAATTCTTTTTGAAAAATGTATATTATGAATAACTCAACTCTCAAAAATCTAAGTATTATTGCTACTTATAATATTTCTATGGCGTTAAAGAAACAATGGAAACTTAGGAGAATGGAATTTGATGTTCCAAACTAACAAACTTCAGTTTGAAATACTTTCTTACCATGATACCTGTATGAAGCATTATATAATGCACAGTTTGAGTGACGTCAGCTGCGTGAATCAAGTTGTGATAAGGGTTTTTGTACTTGCTGTAACCAACTTCTAAAGCTTCGGCAAAGGCAATTAGGCAAGAGACAGGAATCTGTGGAAAGTAATAATTACAATAATATTGTCACCAAGGGAGTATCACTAAATCAACATGAGCAAACCATGTTGGGGATGGGACATAACAGTGAGTCAGCTGTGGGCAGTAGTTCCTTGAAGTTAAATGTGGACAGTTCTGAAAAACTACCTCATTAACCTGTTACCATTCAAGAGAAAGATTGTCATCCCCAAGTGTCTAACTAAGCTAGATGAAATAACAGTCTTACCCATACTGTCATCTTTAAATGTTTATATCTTCCTGAGTCAAGTCAGAAGCCTAAAATTCTTAAAAGGGTAAAATTTCCCAACTATAACTGACAAAGTCTAGTTTTTCTATCTGTAATACAAGGGGTTAAAATAAATGACCTCCCAGTACTTTAGAGCTCTAAAAATACTGTGATTCCACAGGAATGATAAAAGGTACAGGCTGCAGAGTGCTCAGGAATCTGGATCAAATCTGTTGCTTAGATGGCTCTAAATGAAGTTAATTAGAAGCCCTTTCATTTCTGTTTGAGAAAAGCTGCCAATAAATGTTCATTCTGTGTTCTAGGAACACAGAAGATCATATTTCTTTAAACGTAGCTTTCAATCTCTGCATGATTGTTCCGTAAGTAATTTAGGGGGATGTTTGTATCTTGTTGGAATGAGGCTATAATGGCCTCATGATATCCAAGTGGATATATAGCTATGTCAGTGAGCTGTGGAGAATGGCCATATCACATGGTGAACTCATCCTCCTCTTTCTGTGACCCACCAACTAGAAACACTATAAAATGCATTGATTAATGACTCGTTGTGCATTTGCATTCTTATTCAGATAACTAATTCTAAGAGCATCTCACTGCTGTTCCACTTTTCTGACCTTGAAACGGTTGATAAGATCGTATCTGGTAAACAGTTCATAAATTATAAACTTCAGACTATGTTCTCCACTTGCTTCATTTAAGGCAAATACATCAAAAGACCATTTATCAACATCCTGTAAAGAAAAGAGCAAATACTTCAGTAGCAATATCATATAGTTCTATTTCCTTCTATGAAAAATTCTTGGAGAGATTAAGCATAATACATCCAGCAGGTCAGATTTCAATTCAGCACTGAAACTATATTTTTACCAGTGTCTGATATGACAGGGCCACTTAGTATCCATGGGTCCAGGAAAGTGAGGCCATAATGTATAAAGTAATGTAAAGACCTTCCCCTTAATCCCAAGGTTATCAACATTCATATAATAAACCGGTAACACTGTAATACTGCCCTTATCTTTAATTAATCTCTCTTCAAATTCATGCCATAAATCATTTTCCCAGAGTGGGTCTCATTTTAAGGTGGATGATGTCAACTGAGGCATAGAGGGAAGGTAGCCCCAACTTCTCTTTCCCACCCACCCACCTCCTACATTGCTTGAAATTCCACCATAAGAGTTAGTAATTTGGTTTAAAGGTTTGGTATTTTATGTCTTCTTTTAGCCCTAGAGAGACAGAATATATACTACCTATTAGTCACACTAACCTTAGCTGAATCATTTATACTTTCCTCCAGGGACAGATGGTAAGGAAAGGAAGTGGGTCTTTTGATTGAAGAGGAGGAGAGAATTTTGGCATTTCAGGCAATTTCCTAGGCAAGTGGTCAAGCCTTTGGGAACAGTTACCCTTGGAAAGTATCCCCTGACAGTGAGAGAGGGCAGAGAGCAGGTGTGCCAGTCCAGCTACATCGTGATTTGGCTTAAGGTAATTCCAGGATGAGAACTTGCAGAGGACTCCACTAAACAGACTTGCAGCAAGTATGTCAGTCCTATACACTAAGGAGGCTGTAATGTAAAGTTTGAGCTCCAACACTAAATAAATCACTGAAATTTAAAAAATCTAGCAGCAGAGTCAGTTCTAATGACTATTGGAAGCTATTAGCAAAGAAGGTCTAGTGTTTACATTCACACAGTAGGTTCAGTATTGAACAGTAAGTGGGCAACCTTAAAACTATGCATTCTTCATGAATTTGAGCAGGCACTGTTTAGAACTTCATTCATATAATACATTTTTATGGAGGCCAACCATCTGTGCTTTAACATGCTGAAACTAAACTGAAAATCTGATAAAAAGGATTCAGTCTCTTTTGAAATACTTCTTTTGAAAAATAATAATAACAGCTTGAAATGGTATTTTTAATCACTTGGAAACACCAATGAAATATTTTTTGGTTTGTTCATGTATCTTTGTTAAATTCCTTGCATTTGGCCCCGATTTGATCCCCAAACATTTGCTTTATCTGTTTGTAAATTTTAAATCTCTAAAAGTTCTGTTAGAAGGCATTTTACCATCAGTAAGTCTCAAAGGAGGCCAACAAATCTTTTATCAAATTCCAAAGGTAACACAGAAGAATTAGTTCAGGTTGTTACAAGGCTCCTATTTATACTTCCCACTAGGAGTTTCCCACTGAGTAAAAGGTTAGCTCTCCATTTCTTGGGGATTTTTATCAACAGTGATGATTTACATTTGTAATACTACTGCAGATACTTGACTTTTACATGGTCAGATTGAAAACAAACAAGAAACGGAGGTATTGCAGGAAATAAGAATTATTCAACTAAAAATATTCCTTACTTAGTGATAGTTCTTCCCTCTACCTGTTAGCTCATATGTGTTTTCTATAGTACATTTTAGAAAAACTTTTACACTCTCTCATACCAAAATATTTTGTTAGTTGGTTCTAAGTACAGGATCTTAGAATGAATAAAAAAGAATAAGTGATTTTCTTGCCCATAATTGAGGAAAAAATGAGGAAATCAAAATCTCTCGAGTTAAGGAGGGATCAATATCCTATAATGTCACACTTCCAGTTATATATTTGTCTTCATGATGGCATTAGAAACACAAATATAAAAAAGCATGCAAGAAAAACAAACTACCTTTTTAAATTAATAAGATTAAAATATAATATGCAGCAGAGAAATAAACAAATGCAAAGGGGATGCTTAAGAACAAATTAAAAATGAAAGAAAGTAATACAAATTTACACTAGGAAAAGAGTTTAATAAATCAGAGCTAAAGCAATGCTACAGGAGAATTCCCCCCACCCAAATTAAGTGGTAGAAAGAAAGGAGGAAGGTAGAACAATGAGCCTACAAAACGCCCCTGTGGATACAACGTCTAGCCAATAGTGCCGGCGCATGCGCGGGTGCATAATAGAAACAAGCAAGTGAGCCAAAAACTTTCACTGTTTCAGTTTCGACTCTAGCCATTTTTAATACATCTAATACTGTAATTGGGCCTCAGACTAGGGCAGCCCAGGAATAGCAGAGACAAGAGAGATGAATTTTTCGTTTTCTTTCTTAATTTTATCTTACTTTGTATATTTTTTTAGACCTAAAATTCTAAACAACTTTCTTCCATATAAGTTTTATCCTTTAACCATATTCAACTGTAACATCTTTCTATAATGCATTCAACTCTTCCATAATATATACACAACAAAATATGTATATTCTGGCAAGTACTGGTGCCATCTCAAAACTGAATTCAAGATCCACCTAAATAGAGCATGAAGAAGAAAAGGTCACACGTGTGTGCATACACATGCATATGTGTTGTTATAGTTTGTTAGTGTAAATCAATCCTCGAGTCTACAGTGAGTCATGATTTGGAACACACTACATTTTGTAAATGGTTAAAATATTTTTTACGTATCAATATGCAAACTGCAGCAAAGTTGTATTTTCATTTTATCCCAGTCGTTTTAAGATTTTAAAAAATGACTATTTGAAAAACTAAAATAATTGAAATTATTTCACCTTTAATGTTACGATGACAGCTTCTGGATATGCCAAACCAACCACATGATAGGACTTTCTGTACATCCTAAAAAAAGAAAAATAAGCATAGATATACAAATCATTTATCTGAGGACCAAAGTTTTCAACTATTTCTTAAATATAAGGGAGAAGATTACCTTTGACTTGTTCACCTTTTATCATTAGTTACAGGCTCCCTTTGTGGCAACAATGATAACTATGGTCACCATTTATTAGGCATCTACAATATGACAGATGTTAACAGTATTTTGTTTACTCACAACCACCCTATGAAATCAATGTGATTTTAGTCTCTATATAAAGATATTTTTTCCTTAACTTCATCTTATTAAAAAGGATTGTCCTTTGTATGCGCAACAACAACACTTTCTAGCATGCCACCATATCCGTGACAGCAGAGTATTCTCTTTTTGTGTCCATTTATGAGCCAATATTTTCAGCCTGGAAGTTGAATGTCATTAAAATATTTCTTTTATAGATTTTTTTTCTACAGAATAGAAATTATAGGAGGAAATAAATAGTATCACTAGAATTTGGACAATTTTTTTTGTTAAGATTATGAAGGAAACAATATTGACAAAAATTTCTTAAGTTTCTTCAACTTGTCATTTAATATTACTTAAGAAAGAACAAAGTTATTTCCAGTTTTATAATAGCATCAATCACAAAAATATTTGTATTAATCAGTAATTTGTTGGAATTTTTCCATCTTCTGATGGGCAATGAAGATGACACAAACCAAAGATAAGAAACTCCTCCACGTATTCGTGGGAGAAGAGAATCAATATGATTCACCCTAATGTATAGAAATGTGTAGAACAGCCATAGGCTTCTACTCAGGATTGAAAGATACATGATTATTAACTGATTATTAATCATGTTCCTTAGCTTTTATATCATTAGTCCACAAGCAAGCTGCATTCCTAGCTATATTATTGTAACTTCTCTCCTCAACATGCCTGGATAAAACCATAATTTAATGACTATATCATTAACTTATACTGGGGGTCAATACAAGAAATAGTCATTTGGAAACTATTCTGTGTCTTTTACAAAACCATTATGGAAGACGTCAACCTTTTGATTCAATGTGCCCTATATTAAAAATTCATAATACGCGTTATTTAGTTTCTATGTAAAAGCCATCATTTTTTTTAAGTAATAAAAGCCAAGTCATTCTTTATGTTTTCCTTTTTAATCTTGACTTTTTGGAAGCTCAGAATTAAAATATTGTGTTTACATATATCTCTAGTTCAGGGTTTCTTGATAAAGTATCCCCTCGTTTTATTACAGAGACATTGTTACTTTATTTCCATGTTCTCATTTTATGTTTATTTTAAATGACTTTAAATAATTTTTGAATGTGGACAATCAGTAATAAAAAATTATTCTTATTCTTTTCTCTATTGGAAGAATTTCAGAGCAGTTTATAGATAAAAATACTTATATTAATTATTCTATTGAGATAGACACAATTATTGTAATCTTGTAGGGCGAGGAAGTTACTAACCACACTATAAAAGACCCAGAAAATAATGTCAATAATGATATTAATTTTTTTGGAAAAAACAATCTTTTCTATTCAGTTATTTAGTTATTATTACTAAAAAAATAGAGGTATGGGGGAAATGGAAGGGTAACGGACAAAGGTAAAAAGGTCAATATAAAAGTCAATAAAGAAGAAATTTTAAAAATTAAGTAATATTAAACCAGTTTGACTTCATGGCCCAGAAAGGCAGTATGAACACGTGCTTTGAATAATAGGTTAGCCACTCACTAGCTGTGTGTGACCTTTGGAAAGCTATTTAACGTCATTCATCTGTAAAATGAAGATAATTATAAGCTTTTTGTGAAGAGTACGTGATATAAATGTCTAGCATAATATAATAAATACTCAGAACAAGAAACCCATTATTATTATTAATGTTACTATTTTCATTACTCTGCAGCCAATACCATTGGCTCCAATTCTTGTTTTTCAGGGTTCCCTGGACTCACTGGGAACTCTGATGGTACTGAGTTTCTTAGACTGGGAGCAGGTTGAGAAATGAACGTCATTGTACGTTCTATCATAAGGAATGTAAAGAAAGACAGAGAGGATTACCCTTTCAAAGAGTATTCCTTGCTTCAGGGACAGAAATGTTAAAAGCTCTTCAAAAGCAGACAGAAGAGAGCTTTCCTCCCATGGTAGGAAGAGGATGGTCTTTTCTCTTTAACGCAGAGAAAGGCCTACTTGATTTTGGTATGTAGTGTAGAATTTATTTTATGAGGTGTTGCATTTTATTCAGGTAAAATTAGTTGTGTAACAAACATATGAATGTGTTACTAACGAGCGTATGAACATGTTATAATTGCTTTTAAACAGTTATTCACAAAGGTTCACTTGAGGAGAATGGTCATTCAAAGCCTTTGCCTTTAGTCTTTATGTCAACGTAAAACAGATAAAAATCATAAATCCAGGACAAGACACTTTTGTTATAGGTAAGTTCAACTTAAAGTCCTAAATTTGTTCATTCTGGGTATACTTATGATCACAGTTTTCCTTAATAAGTAAAATATAGGACTTGCATAACTTTGATATAGTAAGTATATTTCCTGCCTTTCAAATTTTATCATCTTGAGATACTAACAATTTCATTTACCTTTCCACAAAAATTCCAGCTTGAACAGCATGCACAATGCTCCGAAATTTAGGTTTTTCCTCAGATTTCTTTTTCTTCATCCCCATTTTCCGTGTAAAGGTAGATGCCAACCAATCCCGGACTTCCGACGGGACTGAATCCGTCTGAATGTCACTGAGCTCATCTTCGGTGTCCAGCAGTCTTCTACAAATACGTATACCCATTAGACTTTAGGAAAAACTAACAACAACAAAACGAGAGCTGCAATAGAATTTAAAATATAGCAAATCTCTCTCTGATCATCCCTTAATATGAACTATCTGAAGAAAGAAAAATGATGGGGTTAACATTTGGAAAGCTCTGAATTTCTCAAATTGATCATCTTCTGAAGGCAAGGACTAATGAACTTGAACATCTGCAGCTTCTCAAATATTTAAGTACAATGATACCAGTCAGGAGATATGAATTGTTAATATCATTAATATGCTATTCTAATAATGAATAAAACTAAGATAGGGAAGAGAGTTCATAAACAGATGTCTGCTACTAAAGGAAGCAACTGCAGTGGAAAGAAAAAAGAGGGGCTGAAGCTGTAAAAGTTGTCTTATATTTAATAATCTTGTGTATACCTAGTACAGATAGTAGATGCTATTTGAATAAGGCCTTGGAGTTTACAAAAGTCATTGACATGTGTTTTATTTAACTGGTATCTCTAAATTTTAGGAAAATAATAACTTAAGTACTCTAAAAGATACTCATTCTGGTATCAATATCACAGATAAAAAAGAGAAAAAAATAAAGATGAAAACAAATGGATTAATTTGAAAACTCATTTTAGGCGACCGAGCAGTGTAAGTAGAAGAGAAATATCTCCAGCAAGAGCAAATGCTGTCTTGAGGGTGGGTGGGTTTAGAGCTGCTGGCCAAGGAAATCAACCGAGTGAGTCAGGAAGTGAACAGAGACTGAAGCCACTGCCCTGCCACTCTCCCATGTAAGCTCCAGATAGATAACGTTGACCGGACTGACAAGGAATAATAGCTGCCATTAAGGCTGGTCAGCTCCAATGATCCAGAACTTCCTAAAGGCCTGAACTGGCAAGATAGTGTAAAAGGCTCCCCACAAAATACAGAAATGACTTTACAGAGCAATTGAGCTTTCCCTCCAGGAAAAGCACAGGCCAGCTCCGCCTGTCGCCTGACTTGGTTATTTCCTTGTCAGTGCATCAATTTAATAACTCAGAACTATTTTTGGCACACTTTAGCTTTGACCTTTGGCTTCCTTTCACTTTGGTAAATCTCTTTGCACAGAGTGAGGCCTGAAGATTATGAGCCAATGGAAGGAAGGTAGCCAGAGATGACAGCGTGTACTAAAGCCTCCAGAACAAGTCATACAGCATCTCAAAAGAGCAGGGACCAAGGAAAGGTCCCAAAAAAAGCAGGAAGCCCACCCAAAGCACCCAATACTACAAAAAGAGGCTCAAAAGATATATGATCTCCTCAATGTGCTGCCATTTTCTATAAACATTCAGAGGAGAGTCATTTGCCAATATTTTGTTTTTCATGGTATTAAACAAGCATGAATGCATTTATGAAATATCTTACGAAAAAATATACACAACTTAAGTGCTGGGGCTACAAACCTACCCGTATACATATGAAGATAAAAAAGATTTACAGAGTTGGAAGTTAATACTGACTAGTACTTACTTTATATCATTTTTAGTTTTCTTTCGGATCTTAGGTTTAGATGATTTTGACTCACACTTAATACACTGACATTGTAATTCCAAGCAAAAATTTCTTTTTCTCCTTTTGTCCATTTTAAATTAGATTCCTTTGCCAATTGCAGCAAGACACTACATTACATGGTTTGAAAATTTCAGGGCTTATGCCATTTCTATTATTATTGATTATGGCATTTCTATTATGTATTATACAGTAATCAAATAAAACCACAGAGCAGGACAGATGGAATGGGAATCATTGTGGTGTAATCCTGTGATGTCACCATGCTCCAAGAATTCTACTGCTGCCTTATTTTATCAGCTGCTTTAAGTAGAATGACAGGCACACAGTAATGGTTGCCAATTGCTCCTTTGCAAATTTGAGGTTAATGACCTTAAGGCTGTACGTCCTAAACTCATAAATCATCCAAGAAAGATCACCAATCACTGACAAATCAGCATACAGAAATGAGAATGCACATATGGATGTGGTACTCAAGAGTCTGGCAATCGTTAGTTATGATAACATGATGTCAGTTATTGAGAAGGAAAGAGCACATAATCTCAGGGAGAAAGAGTGATGTGGATTAATTGGTGGTTATAGGAATAAAGGAAGAGAGCATGTAAAGAGAAAAACATGGACTATGCTATTATATAACTAAAAAAGTAAATCTTGAAAAAGCAACAAATACCTCTGTGATGGTTAATTTTATAAGTTAAAATGGCTAGGTTATGGTGCCCAGTTGTTTGGTCAAACATCAGTCTAGATGTTGCTGTGAAGGCATATACATACAGATAGATAGATAGATAGATAGATAGATAGATAGATAGATAGATAGATAGATAGATATTTAGAGAGAGAGAGTGGGAGAGAATAAAGGCTAAGGATATATATATATGTGTATATATATCTATAGAGGCTAAGAAAGAATTTTTCCTCATTCATGAACACTATGTGGTAACTACTAGTGTGGGTTATAAATTAGAAGATAAAGGCTGAACTTTCCATTAATATTAATTTAATAGAGCATATCAATTCTACTTCTGGTTTTAAAATATAATAAAAATTCCGTTTGCAATAGACTAAAATACCTTCTTAGCCATTACGGATCTGAATACCCTACTGACTTTGCATGGCTTAATAACTCATTTCTTTTTATTGCCGAATAATATTCTAGTGTATGGATGTATTATAGTTTCTTTATGCATTCTACTATTGAAGGACATCTTGTCTGCTTCAAATTTTGGCAATTATGAATAAAGCTATTATAAACATTCATGTGCAGAGGTTTTCAACTCATTTGAGTGAATACCAAGAAGCACAATGGTTGAATTGGATGGTAAGAGTATGTTCAGTTTTGTAAGAAACTTCCAAACTGTTTCCCAGAGTGGCTGTACCATTTTGAATTCCCACCAGCAGCGAATGAGAGATCATCAAGCCACCATCATCTCTCGCCTGGCCTACCGAAGTAGCCTCCTAACTGGTCTCCTAGCTCTGGTCTTTCCCTTGTCTCTTCTTCCCTCTGCACCGGAATGCCTCTTATATAAGTTAGATCACGTCAATGCCGAATTCATAAACAAGCTATGTCTCATCACAAGTTATGTCTCCAACTCCATCTCTTAACTAGTTCCCCCTTAATCATTTTGCTCCAGCAACACTGGCCTCCTTGCTATACTCAAACCTTCCAAGCTTGCTTCTGCTTCAAGGTCTTTGCGCTTGTTGTTCCCTCTGCTTAGAATCTTTTACGTGTGGATTATTTCCTCCCCACATTCAGGTAGAGAGGCTTCCCTGACCTCCTTACTCAAATAGCAAATACCTCTAGTCTGTCTTTTTATCCTGCTATAGACTTCTTCTTAGCACTTACCACTACTTGATGTCATGCTATGTTTATTGGTTTGTTTATTCATTTTATGTTTCATCCACTAGACTGTAAAGACCTGGAGAGCAGAGAGTTGGTCTCTTTTTTGCATTGTTATATCACCAGCATCTACAACAGTGCATGGCACAGATTGGGGGATCATCGTATATCTATTGGGTGACTAGAAAATGTCTAGCAACATTTACACTAAGCTATTATAAGTGATTACCTTTAGGGAGTGGAGTGAAGATGGGGATGGTATAAGAAGTTTTAGTATTTAGAGTCCCACGTTATTTGACTGATAAGAAGCAGCATCCTGAGAATAATTCACTGTTGCCAATCACTTCTTCATTACCTTTAAGTTAATTTACTCTGGAACAATTCCTTTACAATTTGTAAAGCAAATTATGGGAAAACATATATTTGGTGTGCAAAAGACACTAAACATTTTATAGCATTTTGAATTAAAAGCATAGTAAATAAAAATTTTAAAAATTGTACGCACTGTTTACATGCCTTTAGCCAAGGACCTCAGTATTTCTATTAAATATTAACTCTCTTTTTGCTCAGATATCAAGTAGAGGATGGTAAGAAATTACTAACGAAGACATAAATAAGTGTAGTAGACTCATTAAGAGAATAATTCCAGTTTGGAGAGAAGAAAGTTGAAAGATGAGTTGATAAAACCTAAATTTAAACAAATAATGAAATAAACCAATATGCCTAATGGCACATATTTCTCTTCCATCTCTCTCTTCTTCCTTATTTGTTTTCCCTTTCCCTGGCACCTGTCTTGGACTCTCTGTCTTCCTTCCTCTGAGCACCACAAGGAGCTCTTCAGGTTTCATTTGACCATGCTACATAGGCTAGGAACAAAAACTGTAGTATAATATGGAATAGTAAGCCTGGGCTTTTGTTACAGAATTATCATAAACAATTTTCCTATGCATTTATCTAAGAAATGTGAAAATATCTGAATGCTTACATAAGATTGTCACATGTAAAACATATAAGACTACAGTCTGCCTGCATTTCTTTTTTGAAATAAATTTGTGCAAGTAGTTGATAAAATGGGATCTCAAATAGTATAACGAATTTTGTTTTCAAAACATCCAACAGCTTGATTGCTCTTCATCCTAGTGTTAGATGGTAGAGTCAGCATAATTGTTTACACTGCAAGTGCTCTTAAAAAATGAATACTTTGTGTTTAAGAAATTTGCAACATAAAAACATAATCATTGGTGCATTTTCTTTGGGAATTCTTAAACTGCACTATACAGAAAAGAATGAGAAACAGTCTATGTGTAAAATGCTATTATTGTTAACCTCTGAAAAATGCTTCCATTGGTGTTTAATACAACATTTTTTTTAGTCCCAATCGAATCAATAAAGCAGAAAGTGAGGTGTCCCTACACTTGAACCGTGTGTTGATGGGGGCCAGTCAGCCCTGCATCCAATCAGTGCTCAACTGATCCTTGGGAGCTATTTATACTCCCAACTTTCTCCTGAAATCAGATGAAACAACTCCCAAAGGGCTTGTGTTTTGAACTAGAAAGTTTGTAGGGGAAGGGAATAAATAAGGAGGTGGCCATGGAAGAAGAGGTCGTGGGATTTTGACTCTTACAATTATATCAGTGAAAATATTTCTGTCCACAGTGGACTCTTGGAAAATGGTTACACCCGTGGACCCACACAGTTGTTTCCAGGCCATTGGTGCCCACACTTACACCTATCAAGTACTAAATTCAAATGTGAGATGCAATTCGGAGAAACTAGCTTCTCAATTTCAAATTTGCTTTTCCTGCTTTACTCTTCTCGTAAAGGATACATTTCAACAAGCAACTAACTTATTTGGTTCTGCCTCTGACATTTGCTGGGCCCAGGGCAGGAGCACATTTTCCCCCAAGTACTATATAAGTAAATATTTCAAAGTTATATATCAAGTGAACAAATTGTTCAGTGTGTCCTATCCCCCTACCCTTCAATAAATTTCATAAAAGCTTGATAAGTTGGATTTGAATTGAGAATTCTCAACTCTTTGTGTGACAGGGCCAGGCCAACTGGCTGTGGCTGCCCCTCTGCACGTACCTACCTCCTCTCAGGCCCTCACTGTAAAAGCAAGTGGACCCCCCACCCAGTACAATATCCATCAACCTGTCTTGAAAGCAGCTACTTCTTGGACACTCTTTGGAGGAGGATGGGGGCACACACCAACAGTGTCCTGGGTCCCCTAAGGAGGAAAGACCTAAGGACAAGGCCTATTAAGACTGAGGAAACAGGCTAGAGGACCTTTGGATAGAGAATTCTGGGGTCTTAGTGCCCAGAATATGGTAGAGGGACACACTGGACAGGGCAGGGAATTCCAGGGTCCAAGTACCTGGAAGGGGGAATAGGGCATAGGTTCCAGATTCTTCTTGGCCTTGGAGACCTATCACCCCATGGGGAGGGGCAAAACCAAAAGAAGGCCATTGTTGAACACCCTAAAGTGGGGGGCAGTGTCCAGGGAAACAGTTCCACTGGCCCTGGGCTAAGTGTGGTACTGGACTCAGATGTGGTAAACATCTTCCAAGTGAGCTCTTCCAGGATGGCTGGAGGATTAACAGAGGTTGACTTTCTGCAGTATGGCTATTTGTTTAGGGTAAGTGGTTCCCTCATAGGCAAGTCCATTAGTGTTATTTCTTTGATTAACTCATATCTATGCTCTGAGCTTCCTGCACCCGCCCCACCCCCCATCAAAAAAAAATAAACTCTCAGGGTAATACTAAAGCTTCCATCAGACTTCAGGACTTTCTAAGGACAGTTATAGACGATAATGCAAGCTAACTTTATTACTTACTTACTATGAACCAGGCAAGGAGCCAAACTTTACCTCATTTAATCCTTACAATACCACCATGAGAAAGATACAATTATTAGTAGTACTTCTACTTTACTGATGAATAAATTGAGGCACAGACACCTTAAATGATTTGCTCAAGTCATTCAACTAGGAGTGGGTATGCCATCTTTTGAGCACAAGTCTGTCTAATTTCAGAGTCTAAGTTTTTAACTGCTGAGGTATCCTTCACCTCAAATGCATGTTTTTCTTACTAAGTACTCAGACTACCTTCACATTCAGACAATAAAAATATCAGTAAGCATTATTCCCTATCCCATCTCTACCTTGAAATTTAGCATTAAAAATAATTGATCTTAAAAAAATCTTAAAAGAGTTTGGTCCAGCAGAGAATTTTTGGTTGGAGGCAGCTTAAATTTGTTTTCCGAGTCTGGTGTGTTGAGTCATCTTCTCACAGAGAACGTATCTGAATGGTAGCATTTCAGGGTACTTTGAAGTATAGTAAATTAAATTTCAGGGTGGAAAAAGGTAATACATTTGAAACGCCATATCAACTTGCCAGTAATCTACTTCCTGAGTGCTAAATACATTTGAATTAATTTTTCCAGGCCACCACCCAAACAAATTAATTTATTTATTATTTATTTTTTGTCTTGTTCCAAAAGGGACTTAAAATGGTAGGCTCATGAATTTATTTCAACAGTTTTGTTTTGTTTGTTTTTGGCAGTTTTCTTTCCTTTTTCTGTCTACCTGATAGCTTTGTTCATTGTTTTCCTTGTTTCTCTTGGTTTTATTGGTCTCTTTTTTTTGAATTGTGAGAAAATGACCACTATATCTGGATGACAATGAAGAATGAACATTTGGCTGGAGGAGTCAGTTATGCTGACCTTAGTTTAATTCCCAAGAGGCAAATTTTGGCTAAAGTGAGGTCAACTAAGGAGAGTGTTAAAGTTAGGTGCGGCTTTCTCCCAGTTAAAGCCTAAGGAGGGCTCTGCGCTTCCTCTGTCCCCACCCATGGAAGCAGAGGTCCAGGCAGAAGAAGCCCTGCCCCCAGGACAGGCAAAAAGGGCAGGCAGAATGTTGGCAGAGGGCTCTGAGAAGGAATGAAGTTGCTTGGAGAGTTAGGCTCAAGATAGTATTTTTGGAGTCAGTTGGGAGATGGAAACAGAGGGAATGGGTGAAGCAAAAAACTGCCCTGGGCCTTGCTGGTGACTCTTGGCTTCCCACCAAGAAGCCCTCTTGGCTTAAAAAACATCTTTGAAAATATTCCATTAGGCACAAAGCCTGACATTCCATTAATTACTGATGTTTTTGATTAATAAGCATCCTCCGTGGTTAAGGGAACTGACTCTGGAGTCGAAATCCTGGCTTCATCACCTATTAGCTGTGTGGTCTTGGGAAAAATAATTCCTCTGTCTGGATCTCAGTTTCTTTGTCAATAAAACAAAGATGATAATAATAATAATAATAAAAAGATGATAATGAGTTTCCCTAGTGATGGACTTGCAGGATGAAATGGGTAAATGCACAGAAAGCACTCACAACAGTGTCTGTCACAAAGCAAGCCCTTAGTAAACTCCCAGCTGTTTACACCTCTGGACGAATCAGTCTAAGCAGAGTTCCTATTTCTGACATGCAGTAAAAGGAGGGTGTCATGACAATGGAGGTGTTTGAGACACCATGAGAAGAAGATGGTCAAACTGGACTTTGAGGAGCCAAAGAACAATGTAAAGATTCTATGGGTTGTGAAGAGGTGGTGGAAGGAATCTCCAAAAGTATTTTTTACCTACTTTAAAATTTTATAGAGTAGAATAGGCAAATTCACAGAGTCATAAAGTAGAATAGAGGTTACCAGGGACTGAGGGAAGGAGAGGACTAGGAATTATTGTTTAATAGCTACAGAGTTTCTGTTTGGGATACTGGTGATGGTTGTACAACATTATAAATGTACTTAATTCAACTGAATTGTGCACTTAAAAATGATTAAAATGGTGTAATTATGTTATGTATATTTTACCATAATGCAATATCTACCCAGTATTGATCTTCTTCCTGCCCCACAGAGAGTGATATGTTTGTCTCTTCTAATCAGGAAAATGAGACATAGAGAAGGACATTCCATACTCTATCTAACCATAGGTCTTTCCAAGGATTACTAAGAGTGGCAGCATGGAGAAAAAGGGTGGGGCTGCAGCCAGAGATGAAGCCTAAGGGCCTATGTTCTCCCAGATCTGGAAGAGGTGACCACAGACCAAAGTACAGGCCTGTCTCCCTGAGCCCAAGACTTATTGCTGTGAGGCACTGCTGATCTCCAATTCAGCACCCCTTGCTTATTGCCCTTGTCCCATGATGAAATTTCCTGACTGGGGGAGGCGTTTCAGCACAAAGTCATCTCATATACAACTTGGGGCAATATTTGGGCCACATTCTTTTGATAAGACCTCAAAATTCTAACCATTAAATTTCTAACATTCTCTCTACAGCTCTCTTTTTTGTAGTCTCATTTTGACATCCTCTAGTCCAGTAGTTCTCAAAGTCTGGATCCTGGAGCAGCAGAATCAGCAGCACTTAGGAACTTGTTAGAATGGAACTTCAAGGGCTGTACTCCAGACTTGTTGAATTAGAAACTCTGGAGGTGAGACTCAGCACTGTTTTAACACGTCCTCCAGGTGATTCAATGAACACTAAAGTTTGAGAACAGCTCTCTTCCCTTCACAGCTTGCCAATTAATGGAAGACCTCTGCCGAGAAACTAAGATTTAATCCTCTCTATAACGTGGACTTAGCAGCACTGCTAATTTCCACATGCCCATTAATTCACTGTCGGATGGGGAGTGTTGGTGAACTATATAGGAAGGGACTGACAGAAGAATCTCCATAAAGGTATCTTGATTAATGAATCTTTTATATTGATGCTACAAATTAGAATTATCTGTATGTTAGTTGATTGAAAAATAGGAGAGTCAGTTTCTCAACTTTTAAGATCTACTCTCTTAGCAACTTTCAAATATACAATAGAGTATTATTAACTATAGTCACCATGCTGTGCAAAAGAGTCAAAATCTCGGGGATGGAGAATGGATACTAAGAAGAGCTAAGGTATTTTCAGAGGACACGAGTGTGAGGGGTGACAAGGAATGTATTTCTCTCTAAACCTATGAGGCCAAAATAGCAGGGAAGATGACAAGAGGGAGTTAATAACCAAGGAATAGTCATTTTGTTTGTTTGTTTTGGTGCATATGTTATACATGTTACCATTTTCAGCCAGGTCCTGCTTCATATGTAACAAGATATCACAAGTTTTTAAAAAATATATTTTCTGGTACCCTGTGGCCCTTTGTCCATATAGTCAGCCACGACTTCATTCATTGACTCAAGTTATGTATGGCACACGATAACCTGAGGGGGGAAAATCCATGTTCTTGGATTTGAGTTTTAAAATCTAGGTCACATGGAAGGAGGAAAAGCCAGGCAAAGATACCAGAAGAGTATGTGATGAGTCCGAGCAAAGTTTCCATTCCTACAGTTATCTAAAGATTTCCTACGTTAGTCAAGAGGAGTCAGAAAGGAAGACAGAAGAAATCTTGAGAAGAGACACTGACTCCTGCCTGACATTCTCCAACCAAAACAAACCCTGAGTGGGGAGACAGCACACCCCAATAAATTTCCAGGATCCTGGAGCAGAAGCAAGCTGGATGCCCCACCCCACACTCAATCCCCTCTCCTGGATAGAACCTGGAGGACAGCAAGATCCCAGTGCAGAACTGGTTGATGAGTGTCTAGAAAGACAGCCTGAAAGATAATGGTGACTCAGACTAGACTGACATAGACAGAGATGAGAGAAAAGAGATGGAGAGTAGACAAAGGCAAAATATATTTTGAAGGTAGGCTTGCTGATGGAATATAGTAAAGAATGAGGAAATAGCCTTTTATCCAATGAGAAAAAACTTAAGTCTCTCAGTACCTGATATTTGCCCAAGAGCTACTTATGTTGTTTAGCTGTATCATGGGATCAATATGTTTTTGTGAGCTACTTTGGAAACTTAATCAACCTATTACCTCTTTTTATGGGGAAGTAAATTGTGAATTTTAAGTAGCTAACTTAGAAATCAAACATTTATGTTAGGACTCATTATTAGGATAAGGTGACTCCTGGGAAGGATTAGAGATTAAGAACATGAGCTTGGGAGCAAGGCAGACCTATGTGGCTGTAAGGATGCTCTCAACAGCAAGTGACATCAACCTAACCCAAAGTGGCTTAAACAATAGGGAAATTTATTATTTTCCCTAATAAGAACAGTAAAGGTAGGTTGACTCCAATAGGGAGTTCTTTAAATCAACAGATCAACAATACCATCAAGGACTTTGTTTCTTCCCTCTTTCTACACTGCCAACTTTAGTGTTAGGGTTAGCTCTATGCTTGTTAGCAAGGGTTAGCAAGATGGTTGTATTGGTTTCAAGCATCATACCCAGATATGATACTCCGAGACACAGGAATTCTTTCTATGGAGAAGGAATATTTTGCTGACACTCCCACCAGTCTTATTGGCCAGAATTGCATCACATGTCCATGTCTAAACTCACTGGTTACGGAACTGGGGGATAATTACTGGTTTAAATCAATTAGGATTCACCCATCCTGAGCCAGGGGATGGAGGTGGTCCCCCTTGAATCACTTGACTTTTCAGAGAAAAGGGAATATTTGGGGGAAAAAAAGGGATGGGGGTTCTATTGGCAAGGAAGAAGAGAACAATGGATGTTGGGTATGCTCCATTTAAGTTTAAACTTGTCTCTGATACTTATAATTATATGATCATAAGCAAGTAAATTACTTTCTTTGTGCCTCAAAGTTCTTAATTTGATGGTGGAAATGATATAATTATTTAATTCATAGGATTTTTGAGAATTATAGGCAATAGTATATAAATTGCATAATATGTTGCCTTGGGTTAAATTAATTGTCAATCTTAATTATTATTCATATCATCATTAGAAAAGAATAATATTTAAAATTATATCTTTTTCAAATCCAGGAAATATTCATTTATATTCTATTCACTCAAAATGTCGCAACAGTAAGATCTTATATAATATGTGGGGTTTTTTTGTTGGTCATCTCTCAAAAGATCTGATCAGATTTTTTTTTCCCCTTTTCACTAGTGAGGCTGTTTTTGAAAGCTTGTGGAAAATAAGACACCACAGATGGACAGAAAATATGAAAATCAACCAAAATGTATTGCAACTTTTTCTGAGCCTGATTTTCACACTCCTTCTACAGGGTGAGAACACAGCCTACAAACACAACACTCCAAACAGCCACCCCTCCCTACAACTCACACCATAAAAATGGAATTCATAAAAATCCTAATTTGCTTTTTAATGATTCACTGAGCTCCAGCAACTTCTTAGCATATACCCTTCAAATTGATTTCCTCAGGGACTCTTCCAAATGGAAACTCTAAAAACTACAGGAGCCCATATTTATAAATGCTCCCCACTAAGCAAATGATAAGCAGCCCTCTCCTGTCACCATTCTACTGGCCAGCATAGTCTAGGCATGAGCAAGTCTTTAAGAGAGACTTTGGGACTGTGCATAAAGCCACAGAATTTCAGAGCAGAAAGGGACTGGAAGCTTCATCTCCGTGTAAAAAAACTAATGACCAGAGAAAACAAAAATCTCTTGCCCATAGAGTTATCATTAGTAGGAGCAAAGCCAGGCCAGGAATTGCTCAACATCCCACACAGACCCTGGTCCAGGTCTGTCTGCATGCAGTACTAACATGAACATTTTAGTTTTCACTCGAGAGAGGAAACAGTTGTTGTTTAGGAAAGCACTCTCTTCCAGTCTCAATTCTCAGGCATGCAATTTAAAATGACCGCCTGCCGGCCTCATGTGATACTTACGACTGAACTTGCATACACACTTCTCCTGGACATGACTGTTTGAGGGGTAAGCCTATTACCTAACTAGAGCCAATAAAACAGAAACGTTGTGTTTGTTGGAGCCTCTGGGAAAGACACTCTTTCTCATTCCTGCTGAATTTGAAGGTGTGAGGATGAGGACGTAAAGCTTTAAAATACTGACACTGTCTTGTCTTGCTTCCACTCAAAATGACAGAAGGAGGCCATTCCAGAGCAAGCAAAACAGAGAGGTTGATCCTTTGACATCATTTTTGCCCTGAATCACCTATGCTTGTAGTCAACACTTGCCATCAATGTTTTGGCAGTGAAAGTTTAATCTGGTTTGGTTGGGCTTCCTATCACTTAACAATTGAAATATTCACAAAAGGTGTTCATTAGTCCAACTCTTTTCTTTTTGCCTTCTTCCCCGCTCCACTCTAAATGTCCAAGGAGTACACATGAGTCATTGCCATCATGATGTGCACGTTGTGGTGATTATCCATAAAGGGTTTATTCTCCATGTCCCATTGATCCTTGAGTTTTACAGCCCATGGTCTATATTTTAGCCATAGTTATTGTAGCACTCTTACCCATGCTGAGCAACTGAGTTTAAAATAAATGCTAACTAACCTTTCTGATTTTTACAGTGCTACTGAAGTTTTGCCTATTTGAAAACACTTGACTATGCACTAATTAGCTCCATCTTCGTCTATATTTTCCAACTGTGCTTGGCTATTTGTCTCTTTTCCTAGATAAACTTCCAAGGATAACTTCTTGACCTAATCTTTCTATAAATATTGTTTCTGTTTAGTCCTAGTCTCTTTTTTAACTCTTCATCTCCAGGCTACAGATACAAGTCTTCTATTCTAAAAATAGTGTGAAAAAAAACCCACCAAGTATATGTCCCCATTGATAGATTGTTCTATCTCTGCTTTTTCATACACTAGAATATTCTTGAAAAATGGTCTGCACTAATTTCTTCCAGAGCCATTCCACATTAATTCTTCATACTACCAAAATCTGGCCGGTAGCTTTTTCATTTTACTGAAACTCCACTTCAGGCGCACCAGAAAACTCCTAACTGTATTCGACGGTTATCCCTGTGGCATTTGATTTATTCTTTTTTAGTAACCCTGCTGTCCACTGGCTTTTACTACTCCATATTCTGCAGATGTGCCTCCTGCTTCTATATCTATTCTTCCTAAGTCTCTTCTTTAGTAGTTCCATGCCTAACTTTAACGCAGTGTTCCCTACGTCTCCCCTTAACTATCTTCTTACTCCACACCTCTATTTGGCATTTTTGTGCTCTCCCTTGACTTAAGTTAATAGGGTAACATGATGACTTATATTGAGATGGAACTCCAAGAGTTTTTGAAAGCTTAATGGTTGGAAGTGAAAAAAGTGACACTTGAAAAGTCAAAAAATAATTTGTTTTATTCTACAGAGGCTTTATTTTACCTTCAGAGACAGATTGCTCTTTTGTTTTATGAAAAATCTTTTGAATAGGTCTTTAATTTACACACAAACAAAATGAAGCCCCTACTCTAGCATATAGAAGATTGAGACAATGTGACTGCAAGAGACTAAACATCTCTAACAGTAATGTACATGGTTGTCTTCATTGTGAGCACACCTGCATCACTGCAGATTCTGTGTCCTTTAAAAAGAAGTCTAATTTTTTCTAAATATGGATTTAGACTGCACAGTCTTTGAGCATAAGTGTTGATCCTAGAGAGGAATACACAACTTGACATGAATTTTGATAGCCCCCTTCCTTTCTCTTGGCCTTGGAGCCTGAACTCAGGATAGGAAGATATGTTGAAAGGCACTTCCAGAGGGGATGTTAAGCTGGCTTCTGCAATAGACCCTAGAGGATGCAGAGAAATGCCTGGTAGGGGACCTCTATAGAAGGAGTTGAATTGCGGGTTTTGAGAACATCCATCAGTAAGATCTTACAGCAAGAGCTAATTCTAGCTTCAATTTGGGCAACTGGAAGAAGGAATTGAGCTCATGTTTGGGAGCAGTACCAGCCTGTGGATTGCTGGATTTGAGGGGAAAATAGGTGACCTGCAAAGGAACAGTTCAGCAGTTTGAAGCCAGAGAGCTGGAGAAAGAGGAAAGTGACATCCAGGGCAGATTGGTAAAATAAGTAAACATTCACTGGGCATTCTAAAAAACTTTAGGATGGGGAACATATTGAAACAACAAAGGAGCTCTGATTATTGATATCAAAATAAAGCATCAAAAAAATTTCTGAGAATCCTGGTTTATAATCTCCAAATTCACATCTCTAACTGGCACCATATTTCCGAGTTCCAGTACCAGACATTTTTTACCTTAAACCCTTTTGTTAGAAGCCATGTCTTTAAGAATGGGCATGAGGAGCTTTGCCAGGGAACAAACCTCATCAACGTTCAGCAATACCTGCAAGTCCAATCACATCTGATTTGGAATCTTGACTCTGTACAATTCTTACCCATGTTACTCCCTCTGGTTATGATTTGCTGCTGCTACTTAGTGTCTCCTCTTATAATTTGTCAGTGTGTCTCACTCTAACTCTGAACCTCCCTGTTTCTTGTTTGCATTATTGGTCCTTGCACCTAAGTTTATCTTCCCAGCTCTTGATGCATTTCTAGCCACCAGCTATCTGATGACAAGTATGCCTAGTATTTGCCTGAGGTACTCAATAAATATTTATTTCTTGAGTGAATATTCCTTAGTAAACCCCTGTACTCAATAATTTCAAGGGACTTAGCCTTCAAGGTACCCTGAATGTCACTCAGTTTCTATCAGACTAACTTCTTAAAGTATTGATTGACATTCGTTCTTGCTCAAAGTAATCTCTCAAAATTAAGGCTTAGTTAGACATCGAAGTCAATTGAGGATGTTTTTATCAAGATGTGTATCATGTTAAGGTTCCTTTTCATCAGTTTGCACGTTGTTTTCATTCCTGGTAACTTGAACCCACCTATCTTCATTTTTTCAGGATCAAAAACTTCTCTTTTAGCAAAGAAGATATACAGATGGCCAACAGGCAAATCAAAAGATGTTCAACATCACTAATCTTCAGAGAAATGCAAATCAAAACTACAGTGAGATGTCACTTTACACTAGTTAGAATGGCTATAATCGGCAAGACAAAAAACAACAAATGTTGGAGAAGATGTGGAAAAACAGAAACCCTCATACACTGCTGGTGGGAATGCAAACTGGTGCAGCCATTGTGGAAAACAGTATGGAGATTTCTCAAAAAATTAAAAATAGAGATGCCATGCAACCCAGCTATCCCACCCTGGGGTATTTATCCAAAGAACTTGAAATCAACAATTGAAAGAGACTTATGCACCCCTATGGTCATTGTAGCATTATTCACAATAGCCAAGATGTGGAAGCAACCTAAGTGCCCATCAACTGGTGAATGGATAAAGATGTGTGGTGTATATATACAATGGAATACTGCTCAGCGATAAAAGAAGACAAAATCTTCCCATTTGCAACAACATGGATGGACCTTGAGCATATTATGTAAAGCAAAACAAACCAAAGAATGTCAAACACCAAACAATTTCATTCATATGTGGAAGATAAAGAAACACGTGGACAAAGAGAACAGATTAGTGGTTACCAGAGAGGAGAGGGGTTTGGGGGTGGGCACAATGGGTGAAATGGAACATTTATATGGTGACTGAAAAATAATAATGTACAACTGAAACTTCACAATGTTATAAACTATTTTGACCTCAATAAAAAACCCCTGCTCTTAAGAAATTATTTGATATTTTCATTAGGAGGTATAAATTATATATCTTAATATATTATGTACCCCAAAGTATCTGCATTTTATTAGTACAACAAAAAATAATGGTTATTTTCAACTGTTATTTTAACTTTACTCTGTCAGATATTGTGCTACATTCAATCTTCAGATCAACTCTGTGAAGTCAGCATTGTCATTATTCTTATTTTGCAGATGATAAAGCTAGGAAACATAGAAGTTAAGTAACTTGCTTAAACAGAGTATTGAATGGAGGATCCAGGCTTTGAACAATCCATTCTTTCTGAATGCAGAGTCTGTGCTCTAACTATGATAATTATAAGACTTGGATTGGTTCACATGAAGAAAATTAAGTTATAAATTGGGTTGTTAGGCAGTAATAGTAAGGATAATATTCATCTTTGGAAGTATACTTCCCAGTCAGCTGCCTACCCTCATGAATAACAATTCATGAGGCCAAGGATGCTACTTAGCCTGGCAGTCTCCCAATCCAAATAAGGACAATCAAACAGATTTTTTTTTTTAGGCCACATGTTTCTGGATTACAACTATGCCGCTTTGAAAAACAATAGCCTCTAGGGACACATCTGAAAGCAGGACTCATGAAATATTAGCATTTGGATTTGAAAATGTCTTGTCAAAAAACCAACAGTCATATTCATCAGGGAATTGTGCTAAGTCCCTCAAAGAAGGTCAGAATTCAAATTCTATCAGAAACTCTGTTTTTATTTTTCTCACTTAAAGCATCTTTCAAGAGGGACTTTTAACATTTGTTTTCTTAACTGAAACCCTGAAGTCACTAAGGCTTAGTAGGAAAAGGAGTGTGTGTGTGTGTGTGCACGCGCGTGCGTGTATTGTATGGGTTTTAAACTAATTCATAATTTGTTTTATCCTCCTTTATTACATGTTGACCTTCTTTTGCAGTGCAACCCAAACTTCAAAAAAAAAAAAAAAGCCTCCCTGGAATACTCACTGAAACATTTTTTTTAGAAAGAAAATTTTCCATTAAAAAACATCTCAGAAGTCAGCAGGTTTTATATTTAAAGTTTAAAAGCAAATAAATGCTTCTTCATCTCTCCTCATTCTACATCATCTCTGTTTTACTAATATTCCTAAGGCAAACGCAATTTTAATAATTGTGCACACATCTCAGCAAAAACATCTTCAGTTTCCTGCTGTATGTCTTACTAAGTCTATAGGAAATTAAATTACATCAAGTAGTGTTGCTGTAAAATTCTTGAGCTGATATTTTAATCATAAAGTCACAGACTTAGAAGATACATATGAGGTAATCTTAGGTCTAACCAGTGACACAATGGTAAATTTTTAACCACAGACTCTTCCGGAAAAAAAACAAATCTTGATTTGTAGCATTTGCCAATTTCCATGGTGTAAATATTCCCACTGTAGCCAATTTCAAGCTACCAATGTGACATCACTGAAGGCAGAGTTGGGAACATACACACCCACAATCTACACACCACTGGGTCTGACAACACTGACGGCACGTGAGCTTCATCAAAATTTCCAGTAAGTCTCTGAAACCTCCTTTTGGTCAGATGTTACCGAAAAGATGCAGTTGAGAATGTGCTTAATAGTCCAAGCCCTAGAGCCAGCCTGCCAAGACCCTAACTTCACTCTTTCAGTTACTCTCTGTGTTATTTAGGGTAAGCTATGTAGCTTTTCTGTGACTCTATTTCCTCATGTGTAAAAGAGTAATTATAAAGTTTCTATCTCACAGGATTGTTGTGATGATTAAATGAAATAGTGCATTAAAATGCTTAAAAGAGTTCTTGGCACATAGCAGGCTATAATAATAGGCTATTAGTAATAAATGTTAGGTATTGTTTTACCAGAATTTATAATTCCAACTGTAAGAATGTTTTATACATTGTCATCTAAGTCTTTCAGAGGCCATTAAAAACCATCCTGCTTGATAGCAGTACTTGAGAGGAGCCAGTTGTAGAGGAAAGAACACCAAATAAGAAATCACACCTTAGTTTCTAGTCCCAGTTTCTCCAGTGCCTAGGTCTGTGACCTTTGGCAAACCATTTTGCTTCTAAGCACTTTAGTTCTCTCAGTAGCAAAGGGCAGAAAGCAGTGACCGCTCTGCCAACTGCAAAGGATTGTAGTAAGACTAATACGAGATAGGAAACTAAGACCCCTTGAAGGATGGTACAAATGTGGGGTATTATTATTAATCTGATTTAAAAATCAAGATGCCATGGAGGCATTAAAATAAAATAGTAAAAGGTTTTGTGTCATTTGAGTAGAAATTGAGATGATGTGGGATTAAGAGCTGGGACTAATTTTGTAAAGAGCAAAAAAAAAATTCTACCATGAAGCAGTTAAGCATTTTTTCTTCCCATGAAAGAGCAATTTTCAAATGAAAGGGAACTATACTTTGAAATGTATCATATGTTTAAATGAGTTAGTTATCATGGGGAATTAAGTTAACAAAATATCTATGGAATCATAATTTTCTGGGAAAGGAAATACAACAGAAAAATTAATAAATACAGCATGTAATAACCTATCAAATGAAAGATGAGACACTTGGGCAAAACAAATAGTTAGTACTATGCAATTCTAAGATGAGTAATGTAAATTTCCAAATAACTTTTAAAGGTAAAATTCTTTAGTTTCAGAAATAAATATAAAAAATAAAATGTCAAGGACAAACTGAAGAAATCTTAAACATATTAATTCAGTCAATTTATGGGCAGTAAGGTGCACATACAAAAATGAAGGAGCAAGGAAATTATAGAAGCAACTCAGATTTTTTTTGATTTGCACTGTGAGTCTCTGTTCACTTAGAAGAATCATACACATTTATATGCAATCTGTGAAAGTTAACCAAGAAAACAGTGCTGCATAGAGTTTATAGTCTAAAAGTACAAGTTTGATTTTTTTTCTTAATTTGTGACTCTAAACCATGCCTTAACAGAGGAGTTCCAATCTGGGGACAAAGAAAAATTGATCTGTGCAACAAAGCCCTTACCTAACCCTTTCTGTCAGTTATTAGTGAAAATTCTCATTGCCTGATATTAAGAAGTTCAGTACATGATATAGGAATATCTCCAGGTTTCCTTATTTAGGAGGGAAAAAAGCAAAATGAAAGACTGTATATAGCATGCTACTTTCCATGAAAGAAGGAGAGAAAAATATGAAATAAAAATTTGTAATTAATCATTGGAAATATGCATAAGAAATTTAGGAGTTGAGAGTTTGAGTAGATAGGAACAAGGATAAATGCAACACTTTTACGAGGCACCTTTTTACATTATCTTGATGTTTTAATCACGTGAATTTATTACTTGTTAAACTATATATTTTTTGTTTTTTGTAAATATGTTTTTTTTAAGATTTTTATTTTTTTCTTTTTTCTCCGCAAAACCCCCCAGTACATAGTTGTATATTTTAGTTGTGGGTCCTTCTAGTTGTGGCATGTGGGACGCTGCCTCAGTGTGGTTAGATGAGCAGTGCCATGTCCAAGCCCAGGATTCGAACCAACGAAACACTGGGCCGCCTGCAGCGGAGCGGGCGAACTTAACCACTCCACCACGGGCCAGCCCCTAAAGTATATTTGTGTGTGTGTGTGTGTGTGTGTGTGTGTGTGTGTATGTTTAAGCCCAGTACACATCGATATACAAAACCTTCAATTTCACATCTGGTTAACATTTCTCCCGTCCCCAAGCTCAGGCCTGACCCAGGCATGGACACCTGCAAAAGGGAGGGGGCATCATGGACCTCCTCACTCTCCACGTTCCATCTCCTGTCCCACTCACTCTGCTGTTTCTCATTGTTCAGCAATGTGGTGGTGGTGGTGGTGGGGAATTATAAGGGCCAAAAGGTCTTACAAGACAGCTGTATTTGTTGTCATCCTGTGTGACAAATGCCCAAATTCTAGTTTGGTTTTTTTTTTTTTGCCTTGGGGAGCTTTTGTGAGTTCTTCAGAAGCAACTTGCTACTCTAAGAGGGTACCTTGAACATTATATGTTCTCTGACATTTGGGCTGGATTTTTATGATTCCTTCCCTGGCTTGTCTAGCGACAATCACCCCCATGCAGCGTCTTTTTCACCTTCTGAAGTTAGTATCTTTTGGTCAATCCCTTCAAAAGACCCCTACTCCACCTGCCTCATGACTTTGAAAAAACTCAGTGCCTTTTCTAAGCTAAACTCTGGAAGCACATATCTCTCCCTCCGCAGGGTCCCCCTTATCTGTGAATTCAAGGTAGTTCTAATCAGCCTACCACTTTCTTTTTTGAGATGAGAGTCAGGAACCAGTCTTAGTACTCTCCGAACTCCAAGAAACACTAGTCAAATCTCCCAAGAACTGTCATATCATACACCCCAGAGTCTTCTGTTAGCACTATGGTCCCCAGGAGTGTCCCCTGCCCCCCCCATGACTTGAAGTTGGGGGTAAGTACCCCCTCAGACAGCAAAGAGAAAATGCAAAGTTCTCCCGTTAGGCCGGGGTTTCTTAACCTCCATACTATTAACACTTGTGGCTGGATAATTCTTTGTTCTGGGGGATTTTCCTGTGCCTTGTAAGATGTTTAGTAGCATCCCTTGCTTCTGCGCATCACATAACAGTAGCACATCCCCATCAACCAAACCAAAACTGTCTTCGGATATTGCCAAATGACCCCTGGGAGAGAAATCACCTGGTGGAGAGCCACAGCCCTAGGCTAACAACCGTCTGCAAATAAATCTCCATTTCCTGATCTCTTTACCACTCTGCTAATTATGAGACTAGGTGATGATCAAAGGCACATTTGGAACTGCTCCTTAACAAGCCCTGCACAGAGGATCTGATAGATACATCTCATGAGAACGGGCATGTGACACCATCTTCTCAGAAGGAACTCTGAAATTTTGAGATAACAGGAAAATCTTTACATCAGTAAAAGCTTACATCTGCCTCTGACATTTAAAAATCTGGGCCTAAGCACAGTGAGGGTAGAGAGAGAGGAGAGTTTACTTTATTCACTTTATGACTTTATTGTTTGACTATGTTTTGTTATTCAAGCATTTGGATTAAAATGATTATTTTTTAGAAAGGATCATAGTACAATTACATAACTACATGAAGAAGAACCTTTTAAATTTTAATAAGGTTTTGATTTTTGTTTCATGACTAAGATTTGCTAAATTCAAGTTTGAGATGAAGGAGAGTCAAGAAAGAGGAACAAAGGGGAGAGAGACAAAGATAAAAGGGAGAGGCGGTTAAAGCTTACCTTGTTTCATCGATATAAACTGCTTCCAACACAGATGCTGCATATTCAATATTCTTCTTTAAGTCTACGATGTTAACATCACCTTTTTCCAGCTGCTTCACTAGGCATCTTAGTCTATTTCAAAAAAGTACCCAAAAAGAGAGAGAAATAAAAAGAATTTTATTGTAACTATATGGAAAATAGTACAATGTTAAATACACAAATTGAGTAAAACTTTTAACATATCTTTCTGGGTTGGTCATCAAATAGAAATATTTTCAGGGATTTTTTTGTATAATTAAGATCAATCTACGGGCCAGCCAGGTGGCACAGTGGTTAAGTTCACACATTTTGCTTTGGTGGTTTGGAGTTCGCCAGTTCAGATCCCAGGAGCAGACGTTCGCACTGCTTGTCAAGCCATGCTGTGGCAGGCGTCCCACATATAAAGTAGAGGAAGACGGGCACGGATGTTTGCTCAGGGCCCGTCTTCGTTATTAAGAAAAAAAAAGGTGGATTGGCAGCAGATGTTAGCTCAAGGCTAATCTTCCTCAAAAAAAAAAAAGATCAATCTTCATCACTTAAGCAACAGTTAGAAATTATGTTCATCTCTCAATAATAACAAGGCTGTAGAGTGCTAGTTTAGATACTATATTTCAAAGATAGTCTTTCTGAAAATTCAAAACAATATACGCATTTTCATGAAAGTATATTCCTAACACTAAAATTTACCCCAGAGCTGTTGTGCTTCTTCAGAGTTGGCGCTGAGAGACTGTTTAAAGGGTGCTCTTTTGACGCTACTGTAGCAATTGTTTGTTGTGTATAGCAATAAGAACAAAAGTGAAAAGCAAAAATTCCAAGACAATACAATCAAGATGAGAAAAAATATATGTCTGTGTGCTTAGTGTTTTTACTGCAATGGTTTTTCACCTGAGTCAAATCTGTAAAACATTTCCTCTTGTTTTTGCCCATGAGATGATGTGTGCTAACTTCCCAAGTAACTAGAAAGCATAGGGTCAGTTAAGCCACATCTGGATTACTGACTCACAGAAACTGTCAGATAATTAATGTTACTGTTTTAAGCCACTGAATTTTGAGATAATTTTTTAAGTAGCAATAGATATCTCATGTAGTGAGATAATACAAATTACTTCAACAAATATCTAACACTTAGAAATGTCTATGCATTAGTAAGAAACCAAGTGTTTCTAAAGATACTGCCCCATACTGGGCAGAGAAGGAACACATATTCCTCACTCTCTACATGTTGTAGATAAACAATGTGAGGACAATTATCCACTTTCCTAAGTCAGCAGATAGAATTTAATTCCATTCCTGAGCAGAAGCATTTCAGAGAAATACTTTTAGGCACTATCTTAGAGATATTGTAGCAGATTTTCTGAAAATTTACTTTGAATGATTTCCAATACCAAGACTTAGGATATAGAGACAAGCTAAAAATTTCAGCAAGGGTATCTGACATTCCTCCATCCATAAGAAACACTGTGTTTCTCCATGGAAAAAAAGCCACATCTGACTAAACCTTATTATTCAGGAAGCTACAAATGATTATTTATTTATTTTTTAAAGATTGGCACCTGAGCTAACATCTGTTGCCAATCTTCCTTTTTTCTTCTTCTTCGTCTTTTCCCCAAACCCCCCAGTATATAGTTTATATTCTAGTTGTGAGTGCCTCTGGTTGTGCTATATGTGATACCACCTCGGCATGGCCTGATGATCAGTGCCATGTCCATGACCAGGATCTGAACCAGCTAAACCCTGGACCACCAAAGTGGAGTATGCAAACTTAACCACTAGGCCATGGGGCCGGCCTCCACAATTATTTTTTATACCATATACTTTTGTAAAATGAAATATAAGCAGACAACAGTATTGCAAAGTAAATTCTATGTAAGAATAAATAGGTCTTATTAGTATAGAAGCAACAAAGCAAAACAAAACAAAAATAACAACTTAAACAGGTTACTTAGACAGGAAATTAAGCCTCGATTTGAGGCTTGCCTAAAACACCAAATGTGATGAAAATGGAGCAACATATAGAGTGTTTTGAGATTTTTGTAATGTTTATGACCCAAGCACATTATACTTAGTCAAATAGCTTTTTATATCTGAAGGTAAGAGTTTCACTGCTCTGCATTGACTTAAAAATATACCGCTCATGTATCCGTCTTGTGAAAATTACTTAATCATACTTGGTTGTATGATCCAGTTTTGAAAACACTAAGAACTTCAGATGGTTGCCTCCCTTCTCTCTGAATAACTGAGCTCTACTTTTATTTGACTTAGCAATTTTCTTCGCTAAAAACCTACATTTCCCAGGCTCTCTTGAAGCTGGGTATGGTCATGTGACTGCATTCTGGCCAATGAGATATAAACGGAGGTTGTCAAGTAAGACTTTCAGAACAATTATTTTGATGAGGGCTAACTCAGTTGGAAGGAGCTCTCTTTTATCCCTTGCCTATTCCTTCCTGCCTGGAATGCAGTAGGACTGTCTGAAGGTCCAGAAACCATCTAGGATCATGAGGTAACCTGGCAGAAGGAAGTCAACCACTAAGAATGGCAGAGAAGGAAGATGGCAGTGGCCTGGATCCTATGCTGTCAATCTACCTGAAAGAAATCACCCACCGCTGAACTTATCTCATATAAAACAACAAAAAATGTTGTGTTTAAGCCACTATTATTTTGAGATTTCTTTTATACGTCGCTCAACCCAATCCTAACTGATTAATCAAATGAATAAGAAATGAATCAAAATAAAGAACTCAGGGGAGAGGATGCCCCTGAGAAACTCTCCACAGGTGCACTTCCTAACTCATGGCAGCCTGCAGTTCTTCCCAGGGGAATCATTCCACCAGCAGATCACACCTGGTGAAACCTGTGACATCAAGAGCCTCCAATGCTTGGACAATGACTCTGCCCTTTCACAGAGACATCTCAATGTGATTTACAAACAACAAATATTATGAAGTATAATATCTTAATAGGAGTATAAAACTATAATCTGACACAAGAAATTGCTCTGAAAAAAAATACTCCAAAAAGATTGTACCACCCAATTAGAAAACCTACTTAGATATGGTTATAACTCTGTAAAATCATAACCACTCATACACACACACACACACACAAACACACACACACACACACACATCTAAACTCAGTACATCAACCCAAAAAGACTGGAAGGAAACATACATTTTTGGGTGACTAGGACTTCTCTCTCCTTTATCTTCTTTGCCTATACACAGTAAATTTCCTTTAGTGAGTACAAATTTCTTTTAAAGAAAACCTTTGTATTATAAAAAGATTATTCATAATTAAAACAGCAGGTTAATGGAATAATTTATATAATTATTATTTCAATTGTGAAGTCATCTTTGTAATCAATTTAGGCACATAATAATCCCCAACAACCTTATGTATGCTATTATTTCATTTTCTTTTATAGATAATACAAAGTCAAACATCTTCATCATTTCAACTTATCATACGTTCTAAACTAGAATGTTCCACAGTATTAAGGCTTTACTGCATATATCTGTACACATTTTTAATTTCTTAAGGAAGATAGGTATGGACTTTACCTAATTCCTAAGCCATCCTATGGACAAATTCTCATAACTGAAGAAGAAATCACAAAGTCCTGTGCATAAAATAAACAAGTTCCCTTAATTTAATAAAGACTCTTTAGTAATGAATCGGTTTCTTTCATCAGAGTAGGCAAGCTGAGTAAAAAACAGTGTTCTTAACAGCAGGCGTAGGTATGTTGTTCTGGTTCCCAAAGCTTAGGCTAAGTACATGTACGTGATGTTCTAACCTGAGCAGTTTCTAGCTCAACAATCTGTGGATGGAGACTCCACTGGCTGCTCCGCTTGGGAGCAAAACTAGTGAATAGCTGTTCTATCAAACAGCATAAAAACAGATTTCTAAGCAGAGAAGATTGCCAAAAAAGTGTTAGAAACCCAACTCAGTTAAGTAAATAATTATTTAGCATTTATTACTACACTTGGAGCTGTATAAAATAGTATATATATGGATATATATAAGAATATATATGAGTGTACATATAAGGATACATATACACACATACATATATACATATATAATTCATGAGCACCTGTGTGTGCACCACAATACCCGTCTTCAAGATATTTGCAGTCTCTGGCGATGGCATGACATGTGCAAAGAATGTGGTCAAATGTTGAAATGCATATATTTCTCATTAGTTCTTTTTACACACACCCTAATTTCCAAGCAAACTAATTTAGTCACTTGTTCCTCAAACAATTTCACATCATCCTAGATTCAAGTTCTTCTCTTTTACTGAAATTCCTTTCTCCCACATGTCTACCATCTTTAAACGTCTGAATCAGGGTTAGTTACCAGGCATATCTGCCTAGTGTAGGCACATCTATATCATAAATCCTTTGAAGATTCCCATCCATTGTGATCTCTCCCTACTTAGCAACTAAACCACACTTCATTTATCCCTCACTAACAACATTGAAATTTCTCTGGCTTCCATCATAATTTCAATCTTTTGTACATGATGTTTTCCCAATTGGTTTTCCATCCTGTAAAAAATTATGAGGCACACAAAGAAGCAGAAAATTTGACCTATAATGAGGATAAAAATCAGTCAGTAGATATTGACCCAAATATGACAAAGATGATAGAATTCGTAGGCAAAGATGTTAAAACAGTTCTTATTAAGCAAAAAATAATATAAACATATGCCAATAAAATCAACAACTGAGATAAAATGGACAATTTCCTTAAAAGACATAAGCTACCAAATCTCAAAAAGAAATAGATAAACTGAATTTGGAGTTAAAAACTTTCACACAAAGAAAACCTCAGGCCCAGATAACTTCAATGATCAACTCTAACAAATATTTAAGGAAGTAATAACATCTATTCCCTACAACTTTTCCAGAAGAATAATCTCGATTTATTCTAGGAGTCCAAAATTACCCTTATAACAAAACCAGATTAAAACATTACGAAAAGCAGCAGCAGCAACCTGTAAATGAATATGCCTCATGAACATAGATGTAAAAATTCTTAACATTTTAGGAAATCAAATCCACCAATATATAAAGGATAGTATGCGATATAAGAGATTTATCCTAGGAATACAAAATTGTTATAAGATTGAAAAATTAATCAATGTAATTCACTATATTAAGAGACTGAGGAAGAAAAGCTATATGATCATCTCAATAAACACTCAAAAAGCATTTGAAAAATTCTACATCAATTGCTGATTGACATGCTGATTCTAAAATTCATGTAAAAATGCAAAGGACCTAGAATAGTCAAAACAAATTTAACAAAAAGAACAAAGTTGGAGGATTTACACTACCTGACTTCAAGACTTATTTTAAAGCTACAGTAATTAGCCTAGTATAAACAGGAATAATACCATATATTACTCTCACCAAGATAGGCCAATAGATGAATGGAACAGAATTTAGACTGTAGAAAGAAACCCACAAATACATAGTCAATTGATTTTGAAAAAAGGTGCAAAGATAATTCAGTTGAGAGAGGATAGCCTTTACAACAAATACTGCTGGATCAATAGGAATATCTACATGTAAAAGAAATTTTGATCCATACATGAATCATAGATTTAAATGTATATCCTAAAACAATAAACCTTCTAGAAGAAAATATAGGAGAAAATCTTTGTGATCTTGGTTCAGCCAAAGATGTCTTAGATACAATACCTAAAGCACTATCCAGGAAAAGAAAGAAGTTGAACTTCATCAATATTAAGAACTTCTGTTCTTTGAAAACCCTATTTAAAGAATGAAAAGAGAAGCCACACACTGGGACAAAATATTTACAAATCATATATCTAATAAGGGATTTGTATTCAAAACAAGTAAAGAACTTGTAAAACTCAGTAATAATAAGGCAAACATCCCAATACAAAATCTGCAAATGATTTGAACAGACTTTTCACCAAAAAAATTATATTCATGGCAAACATGAAAAGATTTTTGAAATCACTAGTCATCAGGAAAACTTCAAATTAAAACAATAATGAGATACAATCAAACATCTACTAGAATGGCTAAAATTAAAATAACTGATCACACCAAATATTAGAAAGGATGTGAAGCAACGGGAGCTGCCCTACACTGCTGGTGGGAATGCAAACAGGTACCATCACTTTGGAAAACAGCTTCTCAAAAAGTGACACATGTACCTACTCTATGACTCAGCCATTCTATTCTTTGATGGAAAGAAAAGGAAAGACTTGTAGCTGAATGCTCGTAGCAGCTTTCTTTGTAATAGCCCAAACTGGCAACAACCAGAATATTCCTCCACAGGTAAATAGAAAGATAAACTGGAACATATCCATCTCAAGAAGTTCTACTCAGCAATAAAAGGAATGAACTGTTGATACACACAGTGACATGAGTGAGTCTCCAATAATTATGCTGAGTGAAGTAAGAGTGCGTATCGTAGGATTCCATTTTAGGTAACATTTTAGAAAATGCAAACTATCCTTATCCTTATAGTGACAGGAAGTGGATCAGCAGCTGCCTGGGAATGGGGAAGGTGGGGTGAGGGAGGACAGGAAGGGAAGGGTTACAAAGGGCCTCAAGGGAACTGTTGAGAGTAATGGAAATCTTAATTTTGCTGATTGTGGTGATAGTTTCATATATGTATACATATGTCCACACTTATCAAATTACAAATTGTGAATTAAAATATGTGATCAGTAATTTGAGCTAGGAAAAGGATATATGTTAAATAGATGCTTCTGTTACCAATCATCATTTTTCACCTGTTTTGTTAAAATACTTTAAATTCTAATATACACTATCAAAGACACGAAAAAATCTAACACAGCACTAAACTCTTAATGATCTTTTCCCAAAGAGAATGGCACTAATCTTTGATAATTCAAAAGACTTTTAAAATAAGCCTGAATATTATATTCTGAACAGACTTTGATCTGCTTAGCTTTTTGGAGGGACTTCCTTACGTTCTAATGATCAGAACACTTGAAGACAGAAATGAAAATAGAATCACCATCGTTAAAAATAATTGATTGGCTCTGTGATTCAATCAAGCAGTTGCAGAGGAGAAACAGTTTCTACCTCTGAACAAAGAGTACTGAGCTGTGGAAATGATTGAGTATTTTTTTATCCAAATATAGAACTGCCACTTTCCAAATGAAAAAATACTTAATATAAAATGGATGTAGTTTACATAATCAAGTATTTCAAATACTATAAAGTTACCTTTTAAGATATGGCTACATGACCCAATCTTGCAAAAGGACAACTTACATAACTAAGAGTGTTCTTATATTGAAAAATTTGATGTGTCTATGCATGTCTTTACTAATTACAGAATACAAAATGCCCAGGATATCCCTAACGCTATAGAGCATGAATAATAAATTAGTAAATGAAATTTAAAAAAAGAATTGATAATCATTCTATTCCTATCAAAGACCCCATTTGTGACCTGATTGAAATACAAAAGTGGGAAGGAAGTGGTTGTAAGAACACCATGCTAAGAAGAGGTAAAGCTAAAAGAATATCTATAGCAGATATCGACATTAACATTAACATTAAAATATGGCTATGAACAGGAGTGCAAGAAAACACACAGACAGGGACTGTCAGAACAAGAAGCTACTGTCATTTCACTAAGTTCTGCTTGCCTATGAGCCTAACACAATAAAAAACCATAATAAGAAGCCGTTAAATAATGAAATTGTCTTGTCTACTCTGAGTTCAATGTTTAGGAAATTAAATTCTAATCTTAGTCTAAGAAGCAAGGTTTATACATTTAAAGTCTTTTAAATACATTTTTCTTTCACCTAGGCAAATGCTATCATTGTAATGATCCATGATATCTTTATTTTACAGGATAAATAATTGCCCAAACAATTGGTATCATCAAGAAAACAATGGGATCAATAGTATGGCAAATATTATTAGCCTTTATGTTTACATTTCACATTCAAAGGCACAAAATAATCTCATTGAAGTAGAGAATATGTGATGGAAAATTTGTTGTTTGTTCAAGCACAAAGGAATATGTAATTATCTCCTTGTTCTCCCAAAATCAGAATTTAAGTACACTATTTATCACTTTACTTTCACAGGTATTAGCTTTTTATTACAGAAATGGACATTGCACAATTTCCAGCATGTTGAAGAATTCCTTTTATGTACAAAGATACAAATACTCAAATTGTTAGAAATGCTTTCAAAATCAATTTTTTTCTTCTTGGAGGCAAAAGAACAATAAGACTATATTGATTCTAAAGAGGGAATCAATCATTTGTGCCTGGTAATGGTCACCCCTCTGAAATACTCTGGGCTAAGTGGACTCAAGTATTTTCTTTAAAATGTTAAATATATTAACACGTATTTAAATATATATTAGATATAAATAGATTTATACTTGTAAAAATATATAAATATATTTATGGTTTTATATATAAAATATACTTATAAACTAAATATATATAAATTTAAGCATATTTTTATATATTTTATATATATATTTAAATCTATGTGTTCTGATGAAAAAAATTAGTGACCTTCACTTTCTAGTAAGGTATTTATTTAAACCAAGGAAGATAGGTTAGGAATAGGGTGCACACATAGCAGAGTCACTGAAGAGCAGTTTAACATCTTATGTCATTCTCTTGGACAATGGGAAACTCATATTTAGTGCTGAGGTACCCACTCTGTGCTAAATATCTTTTACTTATTGCTCCAGATCCTGAAAGAGAGACCTGTAGAGTATATCAGGTGTCCAGTTGGATTTCCCAAATGGGGAGCATCAGCAGGAGATAGGAGGAAGAGAGAAGAGTGAAGTCAGTGTATCATTCTTCTGTTCTCCTAGAGGGTCACCCCACACACACCCCAACAGAAGGTCACTTGTCAGGTAGCCCTCTCCACAGAGTTCTCTCTCTCTCAGTCTCTCAATCTCTCTCTCTCATCAGGGATAACACATCCCTGGAACCCCGTGTTACTAGCCCAGAGATATTGCATTATCCTAGGTAGTTCCCCACACTCTTCCCACAACTGTAAACACTCCCATTATCAATTGCTCCTCAAATTACCCATTTTGACTGTGCCACCTCTTTTGCCTAACTTCTATTGCCCCTCCTTACCATGCCATCCCCTCATGCCAGAGACCTTCAGTACAGTCCAATGGGATGTTGCAGAGACAGGGTTTTAAAGTCAGTGGGGGCTCACCATAATTACATCCATCTTTTTTCTGGTATTTATGGAGAGGAGCAACACACTGACTGGAGAGCTGCTTCCAGTTTTCCGTAGTGATCAGCATTAGTCATCATGGCGGGGCCAGAAAACATACGAAACTGCACAACATGCTGTGGATCAGCTGTTTCACAGGAAACACAGGAGAGCCATGGGACCAAATTACCGCTTTCACACTGGAGGAGCCTGCCACTTGAAAGGGGTGTTTATGGCAGATGGCTGATGCTACCTGGGTCAGAGAACATGTGGCATAATTTTCAAAATTACCAAAAAAAGAAATATACAAAAAGGGATTTATGGTTTGCATTTAAACGTGGTGAATTAAAAAATAGCTTTATTACTGTTCACCCCTGAAATCTCATTAATATAACATAAAGCTACTGAAAAGATAAAAAAATTTGAAGGAGAAAGAGCAGGAAAGAAGATAATAGCTGAGAAAAGTGTACACACATTTTTGGAAAAATTCGTGAAATATGGTAACTGACTTGGGAGATACCAAGAAAGAGAAACAAACCCAAGTGCTTTCAAAGGGCAATTACAGAGAGAATCAAGACAATTAATCACCACAGAAGCTCAGAACAGCTCAGGGGGTAGGGACACCAAAGATCTTATAAGGGATCTGTCTTCAGGCTCAAAACAGGACAGTGAAAACCTTTTTAGAGCTTTCAGATATCTCTCCCCACCCCAAGTAGCAACAAACTACCGTTATCTGTCCTCGTGGGAAACCTGGAAACGAGGCAGGAGTGACTGTCAGAAAGGAAACAATGGGATTAAATGAAAGTCAGCATGTTGAGTGATGATTCCCCAGGTTCCCTTCTCCCACGTTCTCACAGAATGCAGACTAGGGGATTCACTGTGGGAGAGAGTGAAGAGCCCCAGAGAAATGAAATTTTGGAAACAAACAGTTCACAGCTTGCTAACCCTGCAGTGAAGACCAGCAGGTGACAAGCACTCCCTATGTACGCACAGAGAGATTCTAATCACTTTTCAGAGCCTCACGCTTTAATTTAATGGCCTGTCAATGGTGACCAGGCATTGAAGGAAAACTTTGAACATGATGTGCCCATCCTAGGAACTAACAAGCCTGGATTGAAGTAGAAGTGCAGAGGAAAGGAAGTAGGAGGGAAAAAATGGAACTGATAGAATGTTTGGAATTTTGTTTTGATAGATCAGTTGAGCATTCATAAAATTATAAAATTTATATATGAAAAAATACAATAATTATGAAATCAAAGAGGAAGGAAAAAGTTATACAAGCTAGGAAACAGTCATTTGATTGACACTATTTGACTGACAAGTGAATAATACTTACAAATCATACTGCTATAAACACTAGTGACTTAAAAACAAAATAATGTACAATATAACTCTTTCGAGAAGGGGAGGGTAAGGATGTTGGTGAAGGTAATGGACAATTTCCTCTATTACCTTACAGGCATCAATTGATAAAGTTTGAAACTGATAAATCAAGAAATGGTAAAAGCATATTATTTAGAAATGTACTAAAGAAGAAAGAGCTAAAAAATCTAAACCATTGAGAGTATTTACTTCTGGGAAACTGACTGCTGTTTTTTGATAGTAATAAAAAGAATTTCAATGATATAATCTCCTGTTAAAGTAGAATGTTCAATATATTGCTCACAAGACAAGAGACTTAATTTAGAAGTCAGATCCTTCATTTGGTCGTTGTGGAATCACTGACCATGACAAATTTAAATGACTGAAAAATAACAAGGTGTCAAAATTCATCTTGAATTGGAAGCAAAGAAAGACTTTGAAAGGGCACAAAGTATTCCGGTCATGAGTTGATGGTTATGTTGAACTCCAGTTGTTCTAGACTCTTAGACACGTGATGAAGCCAAGGGAATGAAAATTAACACAATAGTTAAATATACACCTGTTCATTGAATGTTCCATGCTCACATACTAAACTGACTGAAAACAGGTACATATGTTTCAGATTTAAGGTAGACACACAAAAGAAAATATATATTATGTGAAAAAGAGAAAGGGAGATATGGGAAAAACAGTATAAAATAGAGTAGGGTGAAATATGATGGCTGAATTTAACATATATTTTTTGCAAAATCAGAGAACGAGGAAAAGCATATTGAGTAGTTCTACAAAAGTCAAATTAGGATGTGGTTTAGAAAGAATGAAAGTGAGTAGACAAGAGGCTGGGTGGGCAAGGAGCACTGTGAAACTGGGGGTTCAGCAACAAGGGGTTGAAAACCAGTAAACTCTATTACTGTAGTGTCTGAGTAAAGCAACCTCAGCACTAGTTCCACCAAAAATAATAAAGGAAAGTATAAAACTTTAAAATAATTAAAAGTGGACTTGGGACATTTACTCTTAATTAATGCAGTACCATGAACCAACAGGCTTCAAAAATACACTAGAAGAGAAGGAAAATCATATAAAAATAGATTTTTAAAGAAATATGCATACAAAAAATAAAACTATGGATAGAAAAGTCAACATGGAATTTTTCCAATTACAACAGATTACACAACATAAGAAAACCTAAATGCAGAAACATTTCTGTGGCAGATACCATCAAAATCCTATCAGAGGGCAGAGAAGTACGGAAGTCCTTCTATTACTCTTGACACTCAGAGACAGGAAAATTGGGGTCAATTAAAGAAGAGTCTCTTGAAAGAGCAATCCTGTGGGGATGTAATTTGTGGCATAATAAGCAATCATACTGAGTTGAAATGAATTGATGGAGAAGATGGCTTTTCTTGCCAAGATTGTTGTATATATTAGAAAAATTATTTTAGCCTTCTAATCTGAATGATTCTCTTTCTCTCCATATGTATATGAATACGCTGGGTTTCAAGACATCACCAAAGTTGGACAATGAATAATTTGTTTTGATTTTACAGAATTTCCCTTGCCTCTGCAGAAATGTAACTTTTATATAGATCATCTCTCAGGATAACTGGAAATAATTATTTCCTTACAAGACCTTAGGAATGTTATGTTGACATTGACAGAAACAGTTTTGAGAATGCATCATCACTGGTATAAACTATTGAGTCCCAAATTTAGTATAGCTTAACAATAGGAATCAAAAATAAACAAAACACTCCAAAATGAATTAGTCAAGTTCTAACTAGGAAAACAAAACAACTGACCATTTAAAACTGAGGATTTAATTCTTGGAATTGATTACTGGGGTGATGGAAGATGGTATGACAACCAGAGGATTGGTAGGAATTCCCCTAAATAAGCAACTGCAGGAAGCTTTTGGAGGGTCAAGGGAAAGGGTCAGGATCTTAGGAGCTTTGGGGGTCCCTGCAGAAGAAAGGAGCACCAGTGGGCCTGTCCAGGGGCATCTGGAACCTTAGAAGAGACACAGCTGATGGAAGGAAGGCTTCTTATAGGCAGAGAGGGAGAGAGAAATACCCTGGCTTTCCTCTTCCTCCTCACCTACCCTGCACTCTCCTAACAGTATCTGCCACTGGCCAAATCTGGCCAGATGCAGTTGACACAGGAGCCTGAGAAATTCTGCTGTGATGATACAGAGCAGAGCAGGGATAGGGCAAGCATCAGATGCAAGGGCAAACAGATCCTAAGACCTAATACACAGTAACCAGAAAGTGTCAAAAGATTTTTTCTGAAATTTGGAAATAAGGCAGAAAGTTGGGTGGCATGTCTTCTCTGTCATATTGAGGCAAAACCAACCAAGAATTTCCTAGAGGAATCTATTTAGTTCCCCTCACTGTTTGCTATTGGTTAAAGGATACAGAGTCAGTGAATCTGTTAGTTCATTGTACTTGTAGATTTTCATCTGATAGAAATGAAAAAAAACTTTATCTGGTGGAACAGACAACCTCACAAGTTTAAGACCTCATAAGACATTAGCCAGTTGTGCATTTAACCCAGCAATCTTATTGGAACATTCTATGTACAGCTAGCTTCTTAAATGCTTTTTGACAAGTTATAATTTCTTGCTGATTCCCTCACTATTAACGATTTAAACAAAAACTTGGCATGTTTTTATATTTGCATGAGTTATGATTTTACCATCTTGTAAAGTATATTTTAACAAAAGTACTACAAATTTTTGTACAATTTATACCAATACCCTCAGCATGTATGATAATAAATAATGCCACTAACTCCAGAGAGGAAGGAAGAATATAATACATATAAAAATAGTGACCAGAAGATATTTCCTCTTTCCCTCCCTCCCTCCCTTCCTTCCTTTTTCCTTCCTTCCTTTCTCTTCTCTCTATTTCTTTCTTTCAGAACTAATAAAGACATAGCTCTCATGAGTTCCTAGAATGTAGATGAAAAAGCAACAAAACTTGGCCCTAGAAGAGATGCTCCAAATAGCAACTCGTTTGGGAAAGAGCATCTTCCTGGCAGATCCACACAGCAGTAGTGATATGCTCACCCATTTGAATTTTTGATTATTGAAATATAGTACAAGCACTGAGCTTGTCCCAGGAGCTCATCATAGTCTCACTGCACAGTCACAGACAGAATTCTTGACATATTTCTGCTTCTCTTGTAAGTCATTACCTGCTCCTAGTTGAGGCAAACAAGGCAAGAAATTCAACAAGACGGATTTCTGATTTTAAACATGGAATGACATGCTAAGCAATAAGAAAACTGCCCTAGGCCAATTTTTCCCATGACGTGTTTTCAAGGAATTCTCAGAGGTCTGGATTTTCTTGCTAGAGAGTTCTTGGATGCTAGAATGACACCTCATGTTAGGTGCTTTTCTGCGAATTCCTCCAAGTCAACTGCGGTAAATGCAGTCCCACCTGTGCTGAGATGCACTGCCACAAAGTTTTAGCAGATGTTTCAGATGCAATGAAAATGCCCTGTCAGACAGTAATGTGGTGTGAAACGCTATTAGAAAGCTCTTCCTCCAGAATGATTCACAAATCAATAAAGGTCCTTATTCAACTCTCTTGAGCCAGTGCCACGACTAGGTCACAGTGAGGGCCTGGCAAGTACCACTCAGTTACAGTCTAGTGAATGTCAATCAACCCACAGCACTAGACAGACACCAAGTCCACATCCTCTGTGATGTATTTACCATATGTGATCTGGCCAAAAGGACGTGATAACTTCTTTCTGGAAGATCAAGATTTCTTCCCAAAACATGATTAAACAGGACAACTTCTTGGGAAAATCTTGAATTCTTAATCCTCTCCTTCATCCCTACAAAGATTCCAACTCACATCAAGACAAGGGCTGATGTGGAAATGGTCATGGTTAAGGGTGTGATTTAACATGCTCAAATATTTGAGTCAAGCCTTCTAATTTCAAAGCTCCTGGTGGTACGGCACAAACACTCAACAATTTTGGGGGGCATATAACCCAGGGCATCAACTTTTCACATTGCTTCTCCATGTCTTTAACTATAACTGCTGAACCAAAGGCTTCAATTCTATGTTTTGGTAGCCTAAGACAGAGAGAAGTTATAGCACTAGAACAGAGTCTTCAAATAAGCAGTGATCAGCAAAACTCGCATTTGTATCAGATCAGAGGGAGGTATGAATCACTTTGATTCTTTAGCAGTTATGCATGGTTTTGATCTGGAGTATATGATAAGTGGAGACATTGTTTATGCCTTATGGACAATACTTAAGGTCATACAGTATACAGACCTGTCAATGCTAAAAATCAAAATGACACAGTAATTCATGCAGATCCAAATTTAAGATCAGGTTCAGAAATCAATATCTGCTTGACATTCCAGAATAAGTCCTCATCCTGATGAGCTCAAGCCTGTTCTTTAGAGTAGCTCAGCAATGGTTAATTTTAGGGGAAAGAAAAACCTGGTAGAACTGACCAACTCAAGAAGGCTTGAAGTTCTCCTGTGTATTATCATTATTTTTAGAACATGAGCATTAACGTAAAAGCTTAAAATTGAGATTCCAAGGTTCAACTTCATTTCCTTTTCTTTTTACCACCTCAGACCCCTTACATTGGCAAATAACAGAGACTTTTATAGTTTCTTAGGGTCTCCATAAATTATCCTATATTAAACAATATCTAGGGTACAATAAAAATAGGGTATGTATGCAGGATTCATAAAAAGGAGATTTTTATTTTTTAGCTTTGTTTTTATTATATAAATCATTTTTATTACATATTATTGTTATGTAGACAATGAATATTTACTGTAAACAGGCAGAGGATGAGCAAATTTTCAACAACATTCTGTAGTAGAAGAAAAAATACCATCCTGTAACTCAGCAAGCACAACATAAATCATTGTTACATACAGGAACTCACGAAGCATGCTACCACTATAGAACCAGAGGACTCTCTAATATGTGGAATATGGTAGAAAGTTATTCTCTCTTTGCTTCCTTATTTACTTAAGGTCCATGCCCCTTTGGGCTTAATAGCTATGCGTGTTTTTCAGCTACCAGAACAATCTCATGGTATAGACATTGCATCTGTTTTTTATGTTCCTGGAGTTAGAGAGCAATAGCCACATATCAAAGATCAAAGACCCATTTGTTCTTAGTTTCCTTTAGGGTTGGTTCCCTGGGGAGCCAATGACTGGTCAAAACAGAGTAGTTTTGGTTGCTGGGAAGAGTAATCTTCGCTATAGACTGTACCTTCAAGGATCTGACTTTTAAAAATCCTGCTTTCTTCTTCTTTCCATGGAAAATATATTTGAAAGAGTATCAATCCTGGTTTTCTACCCTGTAGCCTTTGGCGCTTCAAATTTACAGTATCCACCTATTTTAATGAGACGATTTTTGTAAGATCCAAAATATGAAGGTTTTTGTTTTTTTTCTTTCTTGCTCTTTGGCCTTTACTTTTACAGCATTTTTATCAGAGTAAATCATGCACAAAATTCAATATATATTAATTTATAAGTATGTAATTATATATATGTATATATATATGAAATCTTTTCATAAAAATAAGCGTCTTCTTCACCCACCCAGTCCCATGCTATGCTCTGTTCACTGGAGACATCCTACTTTAAAATATCTTGGCTATTTCTTCTGGGATTTTTCCCCACATTTTTAAATGGTATACTTATTCTTCTATTTCTTAATTTACTGATACTGGACCACCTATTGCCTGGCTGTTATGGGAGATGAGTATTTAGGTGTTTTGCATGTTTGACCATTTTACCTTACCCTAAATTCTCAAAACTGTTCTATACTACTCTTAATCAATAACCAATGTTTATACTTTTATGATCATGTTTATAATGCTCATTACATGGCCAAATAGTGTATGAAGATTACACTTCCATTCCTGGATTTTAAAAAATTTCGTGAAGTTATTATGTCCCTCATTTTTTACTACCATTATTTTCTCTATGCCTATTCTAAATTTTTCCCCCAAAATCTCATTTACATCTGCCAAATATCAATTAGTAATTCCTTCTTTTATTCTGAAGCCCTCTGTCTTGGAGTTCTTTATCTTCTGGCCCAAATATGGATGAGTTCCTCTCCACATCTGAAACACAGCTGTCATCCTGAGACCTCCTGTGGCCACACTTCCATACAGTATGGATTCCATTTCTGGATTCTATGACTTCCTCTTTTCTGAATTCTCCCTTTTCACTGTAAAGAGCACATTCTTCAGTAGTTTACAAGAAAATGTGCATGTGACATAAATCTTTGAGTCTCCAAATGCTGAAAATCTTTGTTCTTTTTTCCCATTTGATTGTTTGACAGAGTGTTCTAGATTGAGAAGCATTTTCTCTCAAAATTTGAAACCTTTGCTTCATTTCTTCTACTAAGCAAATCATGTGCTTAGTCACCCTATTACCACTATTGCTCTTGTTTATATATTTCAAAAATTCTTTAAAATAGCCTATTCTCTAATGCCTTCTCTTTGATTTTGTGGGTTTTTAAAAGTTTTACTCTTGTATCATTTTATGGGGGGGGGGGTCTCAAATCTGAAAGAAAATAGATATATGTGACAATCCACCATCTTTATTCAAAAGTAAGGATTTTATTTTCTTGCTGCCTAATTAAATTAGCAAAAAATGATAAGGTGCAGCTAAGACGAAAACTTCTTTTTGATGAGCTCCCTAAATAACAGAACAAAATAACAACGCTAAAGCAGGAAACTTACAGGGTTGGGGCAAATAGGCATCATCTATTTGGAATGGAAAAAATTACTGAGTGTTTTTCACAAATATAAAGTAATCTCTCTTTCTGGGGCAGAAAGAATGAGTGGGTAAACAAGAAATAAAGAACAAAAGTTGAAAGTCCATTTAGACAGTAGGGAGAGTCCAGTTTAATCTGGAAACTCAGTCTCTTGATTTGGATGCAGTTTTATAGTTTTTCCACTTCATTACTCCCATCCACCCCCATGACTCTAACTAAAAAGGATCAAAGAGACATATTCTAAGGGAGTAAAATGCATGAGTCATTTTCATTTGTTAATTTTAGCATTAATTTTCTGTCTTCCTCACTTCAGCATTTTCATTTGAAGGTGTGATTCTCTCTCAAGTTCTATAACACAGATGCTGGTTTTCCACTGCAATTTGATTTTTAAATGTCCCATGAAAAAATCATCCTGAAGAATGTTTTAATGAGTGCTTTGTCTTAGGGGTATTTAAAAGAACATTGCTTTTAAAGAAATGATGGGTTTTTTCAAAGAAACTAATTAAAACAAGCCTGTGAAACAAATAGTCATGCAACTTTAAAGTGCTACCAATAAAATAGCAATGTAATGTCAAGAAACCTATCTGAACGCTAACCATATGGATGGGAAGACTTAATCTGGGGGCTGGCCCCGTGGCCGAGTGGTTAAGTTCGCCCGCTCCGCTGCAGGCGGCCCAGTGTTTCGTTGGTTCGAATCCTGGGCGCGGACATGGCACTGCTCATCGGACCACGCTGAGGCAGCGTCCCACATGCCACAACTAGAAGGACCCACAACGAAGAATATACAACTATGTACGGGGGGCTTTGGGGAGAAAAAGGAAAAAATAAAATCTTTAAAAAAAAAAAAAAAAAAAGACTTAATCTGAACTCCGGTAAGTACCCATCCCACGAAAGAGCCAGATGTTGAGCAGATGCTGCTGCTGCCACTGCTGCTAAGAAAGAGAAAATAACTATACACTTTCAATGTACATTATATTCACCATTGCTTTTACAGCCAGAAGAAAACTAAAGAAATCAGTGGAGTCCGACAAATGTCAGTATGTCCATACCAATGAGATTGTAAAATGTTATCATTTTTTAAACTACCATTCTCAATGGTTACTTCCACAGTTGTATACTCAATCTGATTTAGCAAGTGAGTATTGACTGAAAGGGGAAAATATTTTTTAATGCAGTGAACAGTCAATTCAGCTTCTAAGACTAGAGCCAAATGTTTTTGGAGTTTAATATCAAATGGAGTGAAGAAACTTTAGAGAAATAAACCTTAGACTAAAATGTTGAAGAAATGAAACCAATACATTATTAATATAGCTTTGTATGTTTATTATTGACCACCTAGATCATTCCCTCAGTACTTGTGACTTTCTGTCACCTGGAACAATGTCGTATGCAATGCAGTGATGGTGTTATTGCAGACAGGATGTAGTACTCCTTAGTTTAACCTTGAAATAGGAGTTGGCCCATCTAGTTAACTCTAGTGACACAACTCACTCACCTCGTAGAGATTTTTAACTGTAATGTTAACTTCTTTGCTATTCTTCCTCTCACTTGTCCTCATAATCTTCTTGCTCTCGAGCCTTGTCCTGTAACGATTCCTTGCTATGTAAGTCTTCCTCCGTTACCCATGCTCAACTAGATCTTGGCTATTACTCTGCTCCAAGAGGAGATGGTCACTGTCAAGGGAAGTCACTGCACACTTTTTTTAAAAAACAACTTTATTGAGATACCTTTGACGTAAAAAAATTGTATATATTTAGGGTATGCAACTTGATATTTTGATATCTGTATGCATTGTGAAAAGATCACCACAGTCAAGCTAAATAACTTATCCATTACCTCTACATAGTTACTGTGTTTGTGTGTGTGTGGTGAGACTTATTTTAAGTTCTATCCTTTTAGCAAATTTTAAGTACACAATACAGTATTGTTAGCTGTCGACTTGATATATGTGTACTTTTCAAGCTGGTAACCTTTCCTCCAGTCTCCTGCCTTGACTAGCTACCAATCATCTTTCTTAAGAAAAACTTTCGATGTGGATAAAACTCACTCCTTTGAACGAATTAGGTCCATAGGTGTCCCTATTACTGATAGATCCAGCCTGCAGCAACCTTAACTCAAGATTACAAAAAACCTCAACACAAAAGCATTAATTCTCACCAAATTTCAACTCTCAATTTCATTGCACACAACATACCCAAGGATACTAATATTGATGTCGCCTTATGCCCGTATCATATCTCATATCCTAATGTTGTAGTTTTTTGTTAGTTGTGATTGTGTACGTATATTTGTAAACACACACAAGTCCAAAAATTACCTACATATACTAACAACTTAATTGAATTTTTGTGTAATTTATAAATAATAAGCCAATATATGAATATATAGTCTACGTGCATGTCGTGTAGCATAATAAATCTCTTAGTCCTAAATTATCATTGGCAGTCCTGTTCATTCAATAAACTCTTTAAGATCTACCTGAAGATCATAAAACTTACTTGATCCTCACAAAAGCCCTAATAAAATATTCTCAATTTCAAAATGAGGACACTGAGGCTTAGAGTTTTAACTAGCCTGTCCACATCTATACAGTTGAATAGTAGAAGAGGCATATCTAAAGCAAAAAGTCTATATTTCTCAGAAATCCATGCTTTTTCCTTCTATACCAAGACTGAATATAAGATAAGATTATGTTTAGAAAATACCTTAAATATTGATTAATGTCATTAAGCAATAGGGAAAAAATATTTCCTTCTCAAATCCTTAAACTGTCAATTTTTGATGTAACCATTCCTAAGGATTAGTAAAAGTAATAGCAAAGTAAATACTACTGGACATTTGGTAAGTGTCCACACACATACTGCCAGGCATGTCCTATACTCAATGAATAGTATGGGACTTAGAAGTAAATGGTCACCTCTACGGCATGATTACAGTGATTCTGATGGAATTTTTCAACCACCAGATCTTTCCAAGAATAATCCAACACCTTGCTTAAACTGTTATCTTTTGAGGAATCTACCTTACCACTATGAGAACATGGTTTTGGTATGAAGGATAAGTGAGTTTTACATATACAAAACACACACACACACTTTATAACTCCTTGGCAGCCTTCATTATATGCTATACAGTACAAACTCTTGGATTTGGGAAAATGATAGAACAAATGGAGCTCTGTTTGGGATTTTGATTTTATTTCTGAGACTTTAAAAAAAATCTTTTCAACTGTTAACTCAGAATAAATCGTAAGTGACCATTAGGTTAACTTTAAGATTTGAAGTTTTTCTGGAAGGTAACAAAAAACACTTCCGTCCAGAAGAAAAAAAATCATTCTTAGGAACTAGAGTCCTGACCTCAAAACGAAAGACACAAAGAAGTATCACTATAACTTGGTATTTTTTGACAAAAACATGAAGGTTATAAAGTGAAAGTCAGACAAAAGAGAATGCTTTTGATTAAATTAGTGGTTAGCTGGAACTCCATGGCAACACACCCACGCTTGCGAAAAACATCGTCTCGTAAAAGATTGTGCATTATCAAACCCTATTTTCACGTCTTGTTCTAAGAATGGTGCAAAATTCCAATGACACTTGAGACCTAGTGTTACTTATGATTACTGCAGCATTGGAAGCTCAAGGAGGAGGTTCTGTAGTAGCAAAAGTTACTATGATCAAATACCCTCTTGATCTTTTTCTCCCAGGTCCAACTGAATTAGGTCCCCACTTTCAAGCAGCTAGTGAGCTGATAGCCCTGACCTGTCCTATTGCAGGAAAGCATGAGTTTGGGGTTCAACAGGCAGTAAGGTAAGGTAAGGAGAGGGCGTATATGGAAAACCACAGGGAAGTGCTACTGGCGAGAAAGGTTGAGGCCCCATTGAAGCCCCATTGTCTCTGATATTAAATTCTAATTTGAGGAGTCTGGGCTTTACACTACATGGAGGATTTTAGATAATGGTCATGATGAAAGCAGCTTTGGGTAGGTTTATTTGGCTTCATTCTTAGTGAGAGAGAATCTTAAATCCAAAATAATGTTCAAACTTTCAAGCAAATAGCTGCATTCAAGAATTTTACTGACTGATGCATCACCAAGAGTTTAATTAGATGACTGAGAATTATAATATGAAATTAGCACATAAAATCAAATTGAGAAAACTCACAAATTTGAAGAATCATTGGCTAATTAGTTATTTTCACTCCCTTTGCTGCGATGTACATACAAACATATTTTGAAGGGATGTGAATATAAATGGAATTTTGTTATAATGTTGCTAATTATCAGATATACAACAAATTGATGTTGCTTTAAGAGGTCATGTTAGCAAAAATTATTCAGAAGAAAAGAAAAAATCAGATTTCTCTCATATACCTAAGTTAATAGAAAATATAGGTGAGTGGTGATTTTTTAAATGAAGACATAATATAAAATCCTCTTTCCTAGATTTTTAATCAATCCTTTACATGTGCCTTTTGTCGTCAATATACAAACATGTTGAATATTTTTTCCATCCTGGACATAAAATAATTACTAGCACTTATTAAATATTTACATTGTGTCAGAAACTTTCAAGTGCTTTACATATATTAACTCACTTAATCTTCAACCAATTCTATGAAGTAATTTACATTTACCTTGACTTTATAATAAGGAATCTGAGATTCTGGGAGGTTAAGTAGCTTCCCCAAGGTCACACAACTAGTAAGTAGTTTCTTAGATAGGTGGCCATGCAGTCTTAACTGTTGTACTAATTACCATGCTATCCTCACTCCCCTCCAGCTATCATTCTTATACTTGCTCACCTCCTTTTCTTTGCCAATCTCCCTCGCAAAGTAGTCACATTCTTACCTCTGATTCACTCCTCAGGGCCTGCCTTCCACCTCTACTGCAGCCCTGCAACCACTCTTGCCTATGCCATCACAACTTCTTCATGGCTACGTCTAAGGATACGCTTTAGTCCTTATGCTCCTCAAACTCTCTGCAGCATATTTCACTTCTGAACACTCCGGAATATTCTCCTTTCTTGTTTTCCCTGGCATCATCTTATCTTTGTTTGGTGTGCTAAAGTTTTTTCTCAGTTTTCCCTCTCTCTCTCTGTCTATGCAGTACAATAGAGTGAGTAGAGTATAAATCTCCCCTCCTAAACATTTTCCACGTTGATGTTAGCCTTGACCATGTGAGTTGCTTTAGCCAATGAAATGTATGTCTTGAAACAAACACCAGTCTTGAATGGATTTACACAGTTTGGCTTGGTCTCTTGGGCTCTTGTGACCCACCAGGAGAAGAACATACCCCAAGTGGTAGCTGGCTGAGGACAATGAGGAAACACATGGAGCAGACCTGAATCTAACCTACAGGCTGGAGCCATGCTGAGCTGATCCCAGAGTAGTTCAGCAGAGAAACAGCAGAATTGTAGGCACATGAACAAAAAATCAAATGTTTAACATCAAATGTTATAAACCACTGGGAACTTACAAGTTCAGCTCCACTACTTATTATGGGACTCTGATAAGGGGCAAACAAGTTACCATACATAAGTCTCAATATCTTTATCTGTAAAGTTGGAAAAATAACAGCGTCTGCTTTGCTAGGATTGTTGAGAAAATGAAGCACATGAAATAATGCATGCGAAGTGCTTAGCACTATGACTGACATACAATATGAGTCCAATTAATGCTTGCTATTATTATTATTCCACCAAAGAATGTTTTTCTTATCTCCAGACTCAAATGTACTACTAAAGAGCTGCCCTGGGAGGTCACTTAGAGACGTTAAAATCAATAGGTGCCATAATGAACTCATTGTATTTCCTCTTTCTGTGGTACCTATAATTGAAAGTGACAATCCATTTCACACAGCTCACAAATGAGCAACCTAGGGGTCCTCTCTTGACTTCTCATTCCTTCCTCCTTTTGTTCAATCTGCAATCAAAGTTTTTCAATTTTATCTACTATGTACGTAATCTATCCATCACTTTCTTTCTTGACTGCTACCACCTTAATTCACTCATTTTACTGCATTAGTCCCTATTTTAGTTAAGGTAGTGCTAACCACTATTAGGGATAAAACTCTAAACCCAATAGCTTGACATAAAGTTTATTTCTCACTCACAAAAAGGCCAAGTTATGTGTTCCTGGTTAGTAAATGATTTAGGGCCTGAATTCCTTCCTTCATATGGTGCCACTATTTTCAATACATGCCTTCCAAGATCACTTGACTCACTCACATCAAGCCAGTGGAGTGGAAAAAAGCAGTGATTGTTGCATATAGAAGGCTTTATGGTTGAGAGAACAATGCGGTGCTCCTAACTTCCACTCATCTTACAGTGAAGAGAAATCAGTCATATGCTCACATCTTACTTGAAGGGAGGCTGGGAAAGGCAACCCAACTGTGTGCCAAGGAGAAAGAAGTAATGGTATGATGAGCAGCTAGCCACACGTTGCCCCAGTTGCCTCACTGGCCTCTATGCTTTCAGCACTGGTTCTCCCAGAATCTAATTTCTGGCAGGAGCCAGACGGGTTTCTTGTTAAACATAAATTAGATCATTTTGCTCCTGTGTTCACATTCCTCAGTGTCTTCCAGTAGCATATTGACTAAAACCCAAATTTCTCCCCTTGACTTGCAGAGTCCTTTGCAATCTTGCTTTACCTTTCTGAACTTGTCTCACACCAATCTCTTCATCATGCACCATGGTCTACTCACATTGATTTTCTTTCTGTTCCTTGACCAACCAGACAAGTTCCTTCCTAGAGTCTTTGTACTGGCTCTTCTCTCTTCCTAGAACACTCTTCTATAATCTTCACATGGCTGCTACCTTCCTCTCACTAAGTCTTCAGCCTAAACCACAGCTCTTCAGAGAAGCCCTCCCTAACAACCTAATCTACAATAGTCACCCAGTCACTTTCTAGCACATAAATCTATTTTATTGTTCTGCATAAAACTTATGACAATTTGATATGTTTCTTTTTATTGGGAACCTACTTATGTCTGTCTGGCTATCTATCTAACTAACTATCTATCTATCTATCTATCTACCTACCCATCTATTTATTTACCTATTCTCCCCATAGTATGATATAAATAGGCAGACATCCTTGCAAATCTTATTCACCACTGATCCCTTCTACCTAGAATAGTAGTACTGTTTGATACATGATTATTGTTCAGCAAATCTGGCACACTAATGAAGTGTGTTGAACTTTCTAGGCATTGAGCTATAAACATTTTCATCCCTCCAACCAATCTACTGAGCTGAAAAAGACAAAGCAAGTTTGTTTCTTACATTAACATTACAAAAGATACCTGGAGCTAAAAGCTAGGTTTACTGAGAAACAAACTGGTCAAATTATGCCTAAAGAACTGCTTAACTGACCAGTTTCATTGTGTCCTCTTCTCTTCCCACTGAGCCTAAAAATCTGAATGGAAAACATAACATGTTTTTCTCTACTTATTCAGGACTTTTTTTTCCAGACAAATTTTATTTTTACATGTAGTGAAACCACTAAATTTTTAAGTCTGGAACAAAATATCTTCTTCAATTTAATGAGCTAAATTATTCTTTCTGTTTATTTTGGGAAATCTTAGTGCAAAGGTAGAGCAAACTTATAATGTGGTATTTAAATGCTAAGAAACACAGTATACAAATAAAGCCAAATTACTGATACTTAAAACAAAGAAAGATAGTTTTTAATATTCAATAATTTTTAATAATATAATTTAGCTTGATTAAATAAATGTGGAATGGAGACTTCTTTTTCTTGTTTCCTCTCCAACAGAATGTTTGTAGTAATAAAATCATAGCAGTTAATAGTTGCTGAGAACTTTTGATGTGCCAGTCAGTGCATATCTTAGATGTGAGGCATAGTAGATTCTGAAAAATCTACCTGGAATTACCTTCATGGCCAGGAAGTCAATACATGCCCCAAGAGCTACCTACAGTGTTAGTTTCTGCATGTATGAGACAGAGAGAAGGTAAATATACCCAGCGTGCAGAAACTTGAACTCTAGAACAGACAGCACTGATGTAGTATCGGTGCCCACCCTGCTATCTATAAGGAGGTGCTAAATTTTGCTTCTGGCATTTCTATGGACCTCTCTGCTTGCTTTCTTTTCTGACTTTGCCACTTCATCACTCCCCCAACCCCATGCTTGCTTAAGTACAATAGAATATTGGAATTGGATGCTACGTTAGAATTTATGAAATCATCAAGTTTCAGAATTTCAGATTTCAAAAGATTTTTTACAGTAGTCTGGCTTAAAACCTCTCTTTTGCTAACAAATCAAATCAGTTCAGAGACGTTTGCCATTAGGGGCAGTGAGGATAGAACTCTAGCCTCTGTTCCTGGCTTCATGGTCTTTCTGCCATACCACACTTCCTCATCAAGGAAGGTAATTCTCAACTACTATGCTTGTTTCCTTCTCTGATTTTGCTACCTTATTCCTCTCCCATCTCCATTACAACACCAATATTCACCGGTCCTATTACCCTTATTCTCTGTGTTCTTGTTTAGATATCAGAAAAGTGGATAAATAAATCCTAATGGAGGCTAAAGCCTGAAATACTTCTTCTTTCTCTTTCTTAGCAAAAATTTTGTTTATTCGAAAACCTATCTTCTGAGATCTCATCTCCAATGATTGGGATTTCAGAGAATTTAGCAGAACAAAAAGATATTTTGGGCAGCAATTTTTCAGAGCTCCTCCAATCACTTGGGGCATAGAGCCAGCTTCATATAGAAGGACCCAGAGGCAAAGGAGCAATGATAACATAACAGCCAGAACAAGCTAACTAAACATGTATATAAATATTTAGACTAGGGATAGACATCACTCTCTGTGTTTTTTTTTTAAAGCTTCAGTGCATGGTTGTGTATCCTAGTTGTTAGTTTTATTCTCTATGTGAGCCACCTGGTTCTACACTCAGGAAAGGAAGCTGGGCCATGGCGATAAGAGCTAAATCTTACCCACTAGACCACCAGGGCTGTCTCCCTGTGTTTTAATATTTACGTCTCTTCTCTAATTACAAACTATTCTTTGTTTAGTTTTCTCTTCTAGTTTCAAGAGAAAGCAGATTTCATGAGGAGCCATTTTAACAATAAGGACAGTTTCTACAGTTGCTTTTACAAATACAACAGTTTGTTCAATTTCTTTACTGGATTTCTAGACCTGAAATTTATTATTTCTTTTTGTCTACTAAAGGGAAATGTACTTAATTCTGAAATTCTCATCTTAATTTCTGATTCTATTATTACTTTTAATCTACGTTAATGCCAAAACTTGAGAAAAAGAGTATATAGAATATGTATCTACTAGTATGTGTGCATCCTGTGGGTAAGATTTTTTTTTTAACAATATGTGTATCCAGCATATTCAACATTCAAAACAAAATAAAATATTTAATAATCTTCAAATCCCTTGGTGGAAAGATTAGTTTAATTTATAGTCACACAATGAAAAGTGTTCAACTGGATGTTTACTAATTTCCCCACAGCTTAAGACTGTTGTCTAGCAACATCAGCTAAGGAAAAAATGAGACAAACAAGAATAGAGTCAGTAATAACTTTGGTTTAATCTTAAAACATGGAAAAACTACACCAGCTGAGTCTCTACCCTGAGTATAAAGAGTCAAGAATTCAGCCTGCCTTGAGGATCCTCACCATGTACTCTTAGAAATTCTGTATTCCCATGGCTTCTGTGACACTCACTGACTTCTCATTTTGCTCCAATCTGTTCCCTCATTGCAGCCTTTTATTCTTTACTTTCTCATTCTGCTGCTTAAATATTAGCATTGCCCAGGCTTCTCTTCTCATTTTAGTCTACATACCCCCAAATTCTACTGCCACCTATATGCTGATGGCATCAATCTACATTCCCTGCCCCTCCTCAAGATTCCAACCTCCATATAGCACTTCTTATTTGTGTTCTCAATTTAGATGTCCCAGTAACCTTAACCTCCATAACCCCAGATTTCAGCTCATTAACCTTCCCCCAAACCTGCTCTTTCCTCTCTGCACTGTATTTTAGATAATGGCACCACCACTCACCCAGTCCTGCAAGGTAGAAATGTGATTATTAATCTTATCTCAGAATTCACTCTTAACACTAACCATCATATTCAGTTAGTCATTAAATGCTACTGATTCTCCATCATATCTCATATATTTAACCTCTCTTTTTTTCTACAGCCACGACTTTATTTCAGATCCTGAGTATGTCTTGCTTGGACTATCAGTTCAGTCTACTAACTGTTCTGCCTGCCTCTAGATCCTCTCGCCCTCTTGCCATGTGTAGGCAATCCTTCGTTGACATTACCACTGAGGTGATCTTCATAAGCCACATATTCAAGCAAGGCAAAACTATTCAGGATCCCTTTTGGAAAGGAAATTCCTCAGCATACCTATGCCTGGAAGACTCTGAATAACTACTGGTCAACCTCCAAAAGTTAGATCCAGTGTTTTCTCTTTTGTGAGATTCTTCTTGACATAGTGAAGCAGAATTAACCACCTCCTTCTGGTGACATCATTGCATGTGCTGCATAGTTCTATTTTTGTATTTACCATGCTGCAGTATGATTATGGATTGTAAGCTCTTTGAGGACTTGGACTGTGGCTACTTATCTTTGTGGACAGCAAACATGTTTTCAGCAGAAAATATACCAATTCACTCTGGGAACATTGGGGAATAATAGCATTTGTTTAATTTGGAATATAACCCAACTACAACTTAGGGCATAAATTAGAATGGGTAGAAAACAGTGACTGGGAAATAAGTAGAAAACTAATTACAATAGTACAAGCACAGAAGAAATGACAACAGCCTAAATAAAGACAGTGCTGGGGGTCTGCAGAAAGGGCACTATTGAATTTTGGAGAAAACTGTTATTTGTCTATTCATAGTATTTAAATTCTGACATTCAAAAGATTTTTCTTAAAATCTCTTTTAATCACACTTTTGTATGAGTTTGGAATATGAATTTATTCATTGTGTTCTCTCTTCCTCAAATATTCTTTTGAACCACTGCTGCACAAAACAGACACTCAGGGAGCCTGACTGTGTTACACATAGTTTGAAAAATGACATATTTCTTCATTTTAAAAAATAGGACTAATAGTACAGTACGATCTATAAAAATGTATCAGTTACTTGGAAATAAATATCTGTACAATGAATGCGGAAGGTATTCTTCTCTTTCTTTTTTTTTGAAATTCTCAAATTATTGGATATGCTTTATTTGTGTAAGTGGCTTCACAAATCTTATCTGTATAAACTTCTTAATGATCAGAAGCTCTTTCTCTAGTGATCCTATCATCAAATAAGACTGCAGATATTTTGGAGAGCTTTTTCCTTGGTTGCTTGTATTGACCTGTATTTTATATCTAACTTTTCAACAATCGAACACCTGAGATCCTAGTGTCTACAGTCCTGATAGTTTTCTATGACATTTACAAAGAATTATTTTACCAGCTTTTAACTTTTTTCCTAAGTTTTCATATTTTTATTAATTTTTTTGAGGAAGATTAACCCTGAGCTAACATCTGCTGCCGATCTTCTTCTTTTTTGCTGAGGAAGACTGGCCCTGAGCTAACATGTTTGCCCACCTTCCTCTACTTTATATGTGGGACACTTGCTACAACATGGCTTGACAAGCAGTGCATAGGTCCACACCTGGGATCTGAACCTGTGAACTCTGGGCTGCCAAAGCAGAACGTGCAAACTTAACCACTACACCACCAAGACAACCTCTATAAATTTTTAATTAAAATAAAATTTTAACATTTTTAGCCCTAATTTCTGTTTAGGTTATCAGTGTCATAAAATTTTATAATCATTTCTTCTTAAAATATATATTCCACAATAGTAAGAATATTTAATATTCATAGTATATTCTCATAGTATATGTAGAGTATATTTTCATCAACAATTCTGTATTACTGAATAATAATATAAAATGCAGTATTTTATTTTTAATTTTTCATAGTGCAGAAAAAAAAGAAAATAGAAAATGCATACTCTCATTAGACATTTTAGAAGAATATAAGGAGGTAAAACTGTCCCTCCAAATTAAAATCTTGATGCTTCTCCTTCCAAAGTTTTTCTGATGGTTTTAACAATATGCATACATGTAATAGCCATATAGATAGCACAACCTTTTGTTATAAAAGTAAAATCATATTCTACACAGAATTCTGCAATCTTTTTTGAAAAAAATTATTCATATTTCAGCACTAGGTTTTCAATTCAGTACATTGTACATATAGATGTAACTCCTTTGACATTTTTTAAAATAAAATATAATTTACTTATAGTGAAATACATCAATCTTAAGTTTACAGTTCAATGAATTTCAACAAATGTATGCACTAGTGTAGACAGATACCCCTCTCAAGATTTAGAACATTTCGGTCACTGCAGGAAGATCTTTCGCATTCCTTTCCATCAATCACCACACCATCCACCCCTACATCAGGAAACCACCGTTCTGATTTCTTTCACCCTAGATTAGGTTTATCTTTTAGAACTTCATATAAATGAAATCATACAGTATCACATCTCATTTCAAAAATATTTATCTATCCTCTTGTTAATAGGTTTGTAGGCTGTTTCAGGTTTTTTGTTTAAAATTACTCTCATGAGTGTGTGTATTTAATCTTTAGATCTTTAATGCCTCTGAAATTTATTTTTAATATGTTGTGAAATTTTGAATAAATTAGTTTTATTGCGGAATGATTACTGGTATTCCCATATCATTTATATAATAAGCCATACTTTCCCCGCTGGTTTGAAAGCCCACATTTATCGTTTTTTTAATTCTCATATATACTTGAATATATTTATAACTTCTTTTTTTCTGATTTATTTTTCTATTCTTGTGATATACTATTGTCTCTTAATTATAGCGGCCTTAGATTATATTTTGTTTTCTGACAGAGCAACTATCTCCTCATTCTACCTGTTTCTCAAAAAAGCTTTTGGCTATATTCTGCTTATGTATAAATATATAGTACAGGGTCTCTGACACATTAAATACCCAATAAATGTTGTTTATTATCATTTTATCGAAGAAATCTTCAGTTTTTCTCTAAAATAGTAATATGTAAAAAGACATGTTCAAGAATAAAAATTTCACTGTAGAATTTAAAGTTAGAAACAATTTTTTAAAATCTTCAATCTTCTTACCTCAATTCATATTTCTAGCTTTGCCCTCTCAGTTTACTCTTCTAAGATTTTCAGGTTTTGCTTATAAAATGTCAAAGTAGTAAATACACCTCCTTTCTCATAACATGAAAATGAGTGGAACACAAACCTCAGGAACAGAATGAGGAAATTTAGGCATCCTTTAGAGTCCAGGAAAGCACAAGAATGGGTGTGTGGCTATTTGAGTCCTTCGTTGCCTGTTTCCTATCATTTGTTTTTGAAGGAATCCTTTAGAATATAAAGCAAATCTGTGCTCTCAGCAGAATATCTACCCATCTTACTGTTCCACCATTTAACTTTCATTTAGAAAGTTACATGGGTGGCTGCTGAGGTATCTCTGAGCTTATGGGCCAGTTAACACAGTACTGCTCCTGCTCCATCTACTCACTATGTTAGTCATGTATTTCTTGAGAAGTTGTTGGGTAAATGTTACTGTGCTAGGCATGCAAGGGATTATTAAGAAGAACTTCCCATATTCTTAAGAAATGTACTATTTATTTGGAAAGATCACACACAGCTTTTGAGTAGGCAAATACTGATACCTATCTATCTATCTATCTGTCGTCTCTCCATAAATAGATAGATTAAAGAATAATTCTTTAATCTATCTTTAATCTATTTAATCTATTCTTTAATCTTTAATCTATCTTTAGAGTCCAGGAAAGCACAAGAATGGGTGTGTGGCTATTTGAGTCCTTCGTTGCCTGTTTCCTATCATTTGTTTTTGATGGAATCCTTTAGAACATAAAGTAAATCTGTGCTCTCAGCAGAATATCTACACATCTTACTGTTCCACTTTAATTATTCATTAAAGAATAATTCTTTAATCTATCTATTTATATGGAGAGACGACAGATAGATAGATAAGTATCAGTATTCGCCTATTCAAAAGCTGTGTGTGATCTTTCCAAATAAATAGTACATTTCTTAAGAATATGGGAAGTTCTTCTTAGTAATCCCTTGCATAACTAGCACAGTAACACTTACTCAGCAACGTCTCAAGAAATACATGACTAATATAGTGAGTAGATGGAGCAGGAGGAGTACTGTGTTAACTGGCCCATAAGCTCAGAGATACCTCAGTAGCCACCCATGTAACTTTCTAAATGAAAGTTAAATGGTGGAACAGTAAGATGGGTAGATATTCTGCTGAGAGCACAGATTTGCTTTATATTCTAAAGGATTCCTTCAAAATAAAATGATAGGAAACAGGCAACAAAGGACTCAAATAGAGCATAAATTGGAGAAAGGAGAGTCTCTTCAATAAATGGTCTTGGGAAAACTGGACAGCCACATGCAAAAGAATGAAAGTAGACCATTCCCTTACACCATGCACAAAAATCAACTCAAAATGGATTAAAGACTTGAATGTAAGACCCAAAACCATGAGACTTCTAGAAGAAAACATAGGCAGTACACTCTATGATATTGGTCTGAGCAGCATATTTTCAAGTCCCATGTCTGACCGGGCAAGGGAAACAAAAGAAAAAATGAACAAATGGGACTACATCAAACTAAAAAGTTTCTGCACAGCAAAGGAAACCATCAACAAATCGAAAAGACAACCTAACAATTGGGAGAAGATATTTGCAAACCACATATCAGATAAGGGGTTAATATCCAAAATATACAAAGAACTCATACAGCTCAACAACAAAAAAACCAACAATCCAATTAGAAAATGGGCAAAACATATGAACAGAGATTTCTCCAAAGAAGATATACAGATGGCCAACAGGCATATGAAAAGATGCTCAACATCATTAGCTATCAGGGAAATGCAAATCAAAACTACAGTGAGGTATCACCTCACTCTGGTCAGAATGGCTATAATTAGCAAGACAGGAAACAACAAATGTTGGAGAGGGTGTGGAGAGAAGGGAACCCTTGTTCACTGCTGGTGGCAGTGCAAACTGGTGCAGCCACTATGGAAAGCAGTTTGGAGTATCCTCAGAAAATTAAGCATAGATCTACCATATGACCCAGCTATTCCACTGCTGGGTATTTATCCAAAGAACTTGAAAACACAAAGGCATAAAGATACTTGCACCCCTATGTTCATTGCAGCATTAGACACAATAGCCAAGACTTGGAAGCAACCTGGGTGCCCATCAAGGGACGAATGGATAAAGAAGATGTGGTATTTATACACGATGGACTACTACTCAGCCATAAGAAATGACGAAATCCAGCCATTTGTGACAACATGTATGGACCTTGAGGGTATTATGCTGAGTGAAATAAGTCAGAGGGAGAAAGTCAAATACCATATGATCTCACTCATAAGTAGAAGATAAAAACGACCAAAAAACCCACAAAACACATAGCACTGGAGATTGGACTGGTGGTTACCATTGGGGAAGCAGGGGGGGAGGGCAAAAGGGGTGATTAGGGTCACATGTGAGGGGATGCACTATAATTAGTGTTCGTGTGGTGAACATGATGTAATGTATCCAGAATTTGAAATATGATGTACATCCAAAAAAAAAAAAAAAAAAGAATAAGCAATAATTCAAAGGAGTGTGCACTTCTTCTAATTATGAAATCTTGACATATGTTTATTTGATCCTAAATCCATTCCATACAGCAGCCTCAATCCTCATTTAGCCATTTACCCAGGCTCGTTCACCAGTGTCCATGCTGGGAAGATGGATGGGATGGTGAGTGGAAAAGATGGAGTGGATAGTCCAGGCTGAGGGCACAAGTTATTCAGTTTATAAGTTTTCTTAAAATGTCAGTCTTTATTCAATATATACCATTTTTTGCTAAATTTCACATACTGCCTTTTAAAATATGTAAAGAAATAGGATAAATATAAAAAGATGAGCCATAGACGATGGATGCATCGGGCAATCAAGTTTGTTGATGTCAGCCATTAAGAACATCTAACCTTACTTGCTAAACTTCTATGACCTCTAAGCCTTCTGATTATAATTTAGTTTCTCACAAATGTAGAGTACACTGGGACATAGTGCACTGATGAATAACACAAGGCTCCAGACCTTTTGATAAGTATATTTCTTATTGAAGGGTAATAAACTAGTTAGCTGCTGTTTTAAAATTATTCTTTGGAATTGACAATCATTGGCCACTCTCTTTAAGAATTACTAATTAAAGGTTAAAGACTCTGGATCTTCTACAAAGCAAGTTTCATCAAATCCCTCCTCAGAGATTCAGAGATTTGAAAGTAGAAGGATGGAATTTTCAAACAACAAATAAAAGCTAAAGCTCTTGTATCATTAATAAATGCCTTCAAGAAAACTTTCAAGATTTGTTTTGACTAAAGAAATATAAAATAAACTGGAAGAAAACAGTAGCCTTTAGATTTTTAAAAATATCTTCAAAGGATATTGATTCAGCAACGACATTATTATTTTGAACATTTTAGTTACTTCAATATTAATGGCTTGTATTCCCCCCAGCCCCCCTCGCCTGGTACCAAAATTATTCATCTGCTAACATTTTTAAAGCAAAAAAAGACAGAACTTTTTGATGAATTAATTATCACACACAACCTCCAAGTAAATTGTGAGAGTACGAATAATATAACATAAATAAACAGTAATAGATAAATGTAAATTAGTCAGAGAGCAATTCATACGGGTTCATTAATACGAATTTTTCAAAATAACTTCAACTAACATAAAGTATTTTTTCATTTAATTTTGGCTTTTATATTAGAATAGAACATTAATGTTTTCATGCCTTGGCTATGTTTTTAATAATAATGGGATTAATAACTCATATATGAATATAATTTTATAATTCACAAGGTACTTTCATATATATAATCTCATTTAAGCATGAAAACATCCTTTTAAAGCATGTGTGATAAGTAGATTTTGACAACGTTGCTCACACATTCTGTTTTGAGGGTAAGTCCTAAGTCTCTTCTACAGGATATCCTTTAGGCAGTCATATTTAACATCATATGAGCTTGTGCTTTTGGGCACCAACTAATTGGGCAAAGGTAAGCACTGGTCCAAGGGCAGGCGGTTTACAGAGTATCTAGCACTATATGATGCAGCCTGGCACAAAAAGTTAAGCTGGGACCAAAAGATTCTTTCTCTTAAAAATGTGAATTGGGAAATAGTAAGAATCAAGCAGTTAATAGTGGTAGGTAAAGATGAAGGCGCATTTAGAAAGAAGAGCCATGAGGTGCAATCAAGGTCACAAGGAATCCTGGCAAATCAAAGTTATGAGGGAGCAGAGGGAAACAGAAACACCATGGAAGAGAGACCTTAGGCCCATGAGAGAGAAGCACGTAGATGGTCCCTAGAGCTGCCCCAGTTTCTTGAGACAACTTGGGTAAATCCCTGTTTAATGAAACCACAAGCGACCAATCAAAATAATAGGTAGATGTATTCCCCACTTTATAAATTGAGTAACAAAAGTTCAAGAGAATTGAAGTCACATAGCTCCTATCATGTGGTCATGAGTGTTTTATTTGACAGTGGAACTTAAACCTTCTAAAACCAAATAGAGTGTTTTTTCACCATTGTTTTCTTAAATCTGGAAGGTCATCAGAATCATCTGGGGAGTTTTTTCAAAATATGGATTTCCAGGCCCCGCCTGGAACCTACTGAGTCATAATCTCCAAGGATATGGCTACAGCTTGGTTTCAAAATTTTCAGTAAGTCCCCAAATATTATTCTGATGGCCATAGGGATTGAGGATCAAAATGTCTGCTTTTAAGTGAAGTTAAAACTGTTCAAATTTATCTCCTTTTAAAATTAGCTTAAAGCCTATTTCTGGATGACATATGTATAGAAAGAGAGAAGAAAAATGTGTGATTTAACATTATTGAACAAGTACTTTAAAAATTCAAAATCCTGAACACTGCTAACTAATGATTCCTTATAAGGAAAAGAAATTGGAATTTTCTGGTCACATTGATGCAAGATGCTGTGTATTAGCAAGAAATCCACCACAGTCTAGTCATATAGATTTGTCTTACTGGTTCATTAACTTAAATTTGGGAAATCAGACAAGACATAAAACTCTGAGGTCACAACTGGTTGAATATATTAAGCAAGGTAATACTTTCAAGATTTCAATGTCAATACTAGCCAGTATACAGAGACTAAAAATATATCCATGGTGAGCCGAAATAAAAGTATATGTGACACATTGGAGTCCTTGGAATGAGGCCCAAAACCACTAACTAAAAGTCAACCGCCTTCACTTGAGCTTTGGGATTGCTTTGGAAAACACATACAGGGAGATGGCTGTGCCCCATCCCACCATGTAGATTTTCACCATCCCTCTCTTAGTCTTGATAGTTCCCCACACTGTCATACATATAGAGAGATGGAGGTGAGGTCAAGGTGCACAAATGCTTGCTTATCAACGACCGTGCCCTGAAGAAAGAAAGCACTTTTGGTTTTGCAAGCATTCAGATATGTTAGTGTGTGTGTGGCTGCTCCGGGGGAAGCCTTCCTTTGTCTGTCCTTTCCCTAACAGCATAGCAGTGAGTGGCCTAGTACCTCTTGCCCATGAGAAATGAGGCCAAGGAATGAAGAAGGCACTCATCTTCAAGTAAGAAACACCTAGCAACAGTGCCTTTGGAGGCTCTAAAATCTAACCTGTGAGCCACAGCCTTGGTTAACTGTAAAGTAACTTTTGTCTGTCTCTGGGGTTACAAAAACTATCATCTATTGCCTAAAGCTTCCACTGACTTCTTTTGTTTGTTTTGATCTCTTCCATTAGAGGAAAAAAATCCTACTTAGCCTCTTGTCCTCTCTCCTACTCCCCATGGCAGAAGGGCATTGTCCTTGCTTAGTAAACTCCATTTCCTGAGCTCAAAGGAGAAAACATACGCAATATTTTTTTTTTAGTATCCTTGGCCTGGGAAAAAAGAGGAGGTTTGCTCATTAAATTGGATTGGGAGTAATTTTTACATAAGTATAAACTAGACAACATTCTTGGAGGATAAATGTGAAAGAAACAGCTTAGTATGTGTCATCAAAACAGGAGGCAGAAAGCCCCCCTTCTTGTTTCCATTCTACCATGTATAAATTCTGGGATGTTAGGCCAGTCACTAACTACAGATGTTATTAGCACCTTGCCCATATCTACTCAGGCTTTACCATTTTAGTCCATTCTTCCCCCTTTCAAAATCCAGCACCTATATCTCTTTACCTGAGACTTTCTCTGGATGCTAGTACCTACTCTGTCATGCCTGACTCTGGAAGCAGCCCAAACGAGTAAGTGACAACAGTAGTGGGTGCTATAATCATACCGCATCTCCCTCACCCCTTGCATGGCATCACTCCTAGGCATGTGTTCCTCTCTGTTGCCTTCAGTTCCCCAGTAAGCTCCAGTTTCCTACACGGGTAACTTGCTTGATAATACATTTTTCCATGTATCACTTCTCCACTTCCTTACTTATATTTCCAGAGATCAACTGGTCTGCTTTTTGGAGGGCACAAACAAAGACAGTATTTTGCTATATTAAAAAGCAGATACACAAACCAGTCGGACTGGATAACCTGCCAGCCAAATGGCAAGAAGAAGCTCATTGGTGATTGTAACTGCAGTGGTGATAAACCTTAGCATGCTCCAGCTCCGCAACTGCTAGCTCACTTGTGAAGAACTGGGATAAAATACAGAGGAAAGGAGGTACTTATGCAGAGCATTTGAGAGCTATGGGGGCAATGGTAATTATGGAAACTATGGAGTTGGATGGTTATTTTTAAGTGCCGTTGCAGTGCCTGAAGAAAGAAAATGACAGTGTCAGTTGAGCTCATTGTCAACTCAGGGGAGGATGTCAGGACCAAAAAGTCTTCATGGCAGCATTTAAATAGATATTTATCTCCTATAACTAGAGGAATTAGAGGAATATGTTGTAAATCAGTCCCAGAACCTTGTTGTGAGAAAGACTAAAACATACAACTGGAAAGTCCCTTACGCTAAAGTAAGGCCCTGTTAAGGATGAATGTGACAATGGGTTGTGGGATGAGGACATGTAGGTGGATGTACTTAGTAATACTGAATCCCCCAATCCTCTTGAATCCTAACAGAGGTGTCTCTCTCCCCTTGTTAAAGGATAGCAGTCTTTCCTTCCCTGGAGATTATGCAATGGCTTCACCTGAAGCAGATGGCTCACAAGCTGATCTTCCTCCACTTTACCTCGCTACTTCCAGACCAATAATCAAGGTCAAGTCTCAGCATGACCTGGCTTGAGTAGTACAGTCTCTTCTACAGGGGGAAAGGAATTATTCACCAAAAAGGCTGTAGGAGCTTGATATTATGTACCAGCAAAAGCTGGGAGAACATGCCTGAGAATTGGTCTTGAGGATACTGGAATAAACGGCTGAAATATGAAGAGTAGAATATAAGGCTGGATGCACACATACTTAAAAAGAAGATCAAAATCAGGCAAGCAGCAGGCTGATATCTGCTGCTATAATGGAAATTTAAAATCTCTCAGCCAGGTTCCAGAGCAAAAACAATTCCAGACCCCAAACCATCAATTGGGAAAGCAGGGTCCCCTTGTAGGACGACCCTGAAACAGCAGAGCAGATATATTGAGCAGCAATTCCCCAATATTTTCCCCCAAATACCAGGGTCTCTGTACACCCTGCTCACATCTTTCAAGATGTGTTGGATACCAGGGCACCTTAAATACCATCATGGACTGACTTTTTTAGGGTATATAAGTGCCAGGTGATAAATAGAGTCCTGGCTCAAGTCTATCTCACGGTGGATAGACTGTATCCATGGATCCATTCTATGATTACTCCCCCAGTCTCTGAATGTAGAATCTGTACAGATATACTCAGCAACTGGCAGAGTCTTTGAATTGATTTCTAAATCTTTACAGTAAGCACCATTATGGGAGAAAAGACCAAGTACACGTCCTTAAAATTGCTTCCTCCCCTGTGGCCAGGAATATAAATCAAACACAATATGAAATTCTGGGTGGAATGCCAGAGATTCGTGTCACCATTGAAGACTTAGAGGTATGGAGACAGTCATCTCCATCATATCCCCAATTAATTCATCATTCTGGCCCTGCAAAAATAGACTAGATCATGGCAGAGGACAGTCAACTTAACTAGAAACTAATTAAATAATAGCTTCAATTGCAGTTGCTATGCTAAATGTGTTATTTTTTTCTAGAGCAGATTAACAAAGCTTCTGATACATGGTATGCAACTATTGAACTGGTGACTGTTTTCTTTTCAATACCCATCCGAAAGGAAGTTCAGTAGCAGTTCCGATTCGTGTGGTTGGATAGCAGTGTGTGTTCACGAGTGTGCCCCAGGACTGTTAGTTCTCCTTTTCTCCGACATAATATAGTGTGAAGGACCTTGATCATTTGGACATTCTGCAGAACATCACGCTAGTCCACTATATTGATGACAGCATGCTACTCAAACTTGAGCAGCAGCAAGTGAAAAGGAAACCTACGCTGTGATATATGTCTGACAGAGAGTGGGAGATAAATTCCACAATGATTCAAGAGTGTAACACATTGGTGAAGTTTGTAGGAGTAAAGTTGCCTGAAATATGCCAGGATATATGCTCCAAGGTGAAGGACAAGTTACTGTACTTTGCACCTCCAGCGCTAAGAAAGAAAAACAGCATTTAATGGCCTCTTTGGGTTTTGAAGACATTTAGTTCATACCACATTTGGAAATGTTACATTTGGGCTGAAAGCTAACATACTGAGTATACTAAGAAAGTCTAAGTAAGTTTCAGGAATAGTAGACTAGACTTTCATGTTGCAGTGACACCTCTCTCTCAGCTCACACCTATGGCCACATGTGGAGTTCTGCAGTACTATCCAAGGGCTCAGAGAATGGAAGATTTATCATCATGGCATCCTGCAGAACATCTTCTTGAATGAAGGGACCCAAATTATAGCAAAGGCATGTGACAAAAAGTACATGACTGTGAGATATTACTTATTTTACAGTGTATTTCATTAGTCCAAATCTGCTGGCTTGATAAAATGCTGTATTACTCTCTTAAAGACACAAGTAAACCATTAGTTTGTGGGTGACACTGTTACTCTGTGGGATTGGGGTACTATCCTTTAAATGCCAATGGTTATTGTCTGGTGATGTGTCTCTAATAGCTAGAATAGATGACTCTGAGAACCAAGAGTGAAACTAGAAGTGGCCCCGTTACTATCTCTCCTAGTGACACACTTGGGTGATTTGTACCTTCTGTGCTCAAGTTTCAACTCTGCTGTATAAGAGATGCTGATTCCCAGGATGCGGGGGTAACGGTATGCTTTTACAAGGGGATGGCTATGTTCCAATAAAACATCATTTACAAAAGAAGACTGCTGGCCAGGTTCCACCCATGGACTGTAGCTTGCTGATCCCTGCCCTAAATTATTTCTAAGTTTCCTTCATGATCTAAAATTCTGCATTGTATGCCTCTATATTCAGGAAACACTGTGGAAAGTCCTCCAAGTCACGAGGGATTATCAATATCTCTATGAAGAGATTATAAAGTTTATAAATAATCATATGGAATCTAAAATTATTGCTAAGATTTTACATTTCAAAATTAGTCCTTTAATAGTAAAAACAGTGTATTTATATAATTTAGACTATCTTTAAAAGTGAATTTTTTTGAACATTTAGCATTAAGGCATTGACAATTAAGTTGAAAATACATACAATTTTGAAAAATAATGTCCAGCGGGGAAATAATTCTTTTTTTTAGATGGCAGGCCTTGTTGACAATATTATTCTGCACAAGTTTAATAATTATAGCTAAATCAGAACAAGATCACGTCCACCTTAGAGAACTCAGAAAGAAATACCACTTGTAACATATGCAGTAACTTCAAAGCATGAAAAGGTTGTTGCTTAAAGTCAAATGCTATAATTAAGTCAATTATGTAGTAATATAAGAGAAATCGCTTGACACCAATAAGGATGGATGTGGCTTATGCAAATCATCAATTTTAAATTGCTAAAAATAAAGATTGAAGTGCTAAATAAAATACATTGCTATAAATCTTTAATAAAGAATTTGAAATTTAAGTTCAAGTCATTGAGAACTTTAGAAAGCAAATCTCTGCATAATAAGCAATTGTAAACTACTAAATCCCTATGTGTATCATTTTCCCTCCCTTTTCATTTTTAAACACATAGAATATTTAAAAGGATGAAATAAAATAGAACAACCTAGAAATTAACAGAAATAGCTATGGAACAAATGAATAATTGTAATAAAAAGTAAAATTTGGTTAAGCTACTGCTTAAAATTTTTTCAGTTTTAAAAACATTAGACAATAGTGATAATATAAATGTGATTAATTGGTGGGGGGAAAATACACAGTACTTGGAATTACTGTTTCCTCCCTCCTTGCAGCCACAAATATTACGACAGAAAATTTTCCCTTTCATCTAACTGTATCTTTATATACCTTTTTTTCAAATACAGCATGAGTTACATTATAAAGAATCAAAAGTATATGAAACAGCCCAAATAATTTCTTTTATTCAGTTGGAGGCAAAATATATGTTTTTGTCTATAAAGTACAGTGTGTATCCCATAAAACGCTATCAGAATTTATTAAAACTCAGCTTAGTGCTACAACTTACTCACAATCTGCCATGTTTGTTTTTCCTTTTTAAATTGAAATAGCATTTCTTTTGTCCTTCTTATTTCTACAATTTATCATAAATACCAGATAAGTATGTTAGTAAGTTTATAAAGCAGATATTAATCTTGATTTTAAAAAAAATAAGTGACAAAAAGTTTCACTTGGAGAAAAAAACAGAGGATTTGCAAATTAATCTATAAGAGCTTCATGAAACCCAGGTTTTCCTTTCAGATAAAGTCAGTTATGTTTTCATGTTTATTTAAGAGACAATTTGCTGTTAATTCTGAAAAGAGACAAGACCAGTGAACCATCTCTTTATTTTGTATAACCATGTTTTTACTTCAAATGTTGTAAAATTGAGTATAGAAAAACCAGTATTTTATGCTTCAATTGAGATTTTTTTGTGTAGAGAATAACACTGAACATAATACCACTATTATAATTCCATAAATATGAGTAATCACAATGAAAGATCATTTATTGCTCTTATGCCTAACCAAAACTTTAAACATTTCCATTCCAAGTAATGAAATGTGGGGTCTGGAAAGTGAAAAAACAAGTATATACCCAAAGTAATAGGACAAGGATAGAGGGCCAGCTTCCCAGTGACGGAATCACAGTTATTCTCTGACATTATAAAGTATTTACTGTATCCATGTTTGGTGGACTCTCATTAGAAATATCAAAGATGAGAAAGGATAAGTTTATTCAATTTGAATATCAAATCAGTCATTCCAGTTAAAATCTCATTAGAAAAATGAGCAGTTTGAAAGTTGAGAAAAGTGAATTGATGAAGAAAACTTTTTTTGTGGATATATGCAGTTAGGTAAAAATACACATGAAAATACAGTTGGGGAAAATATCAAAAGGACAATTTTAAGAGTTTCTCACAGAGAGATATGGAGAGGTGAAATAACTACATGTGATGGATGTGAATAGCTCGAGAATGGTGGAAAAATAGTCCTGTAACTCAATAAAATAGTTAAAATTGGATTCAAAGGCATTGAGAAAGTAATTTAAAAAGAAAGAGGAAGAGAAGGCCAATCTAATGATAAAAATTGGTTTTCGAAAGGATCAGTTGGCAGACAGCCCTAAGGAGAGAAGCAGAGTTAGAGTAATAAGGCAGGACACAATGAACATACTAATGATAAAAGAAAAATATGGATAAGGTAAAAATGAAATCTACAGAAAAAAACAAAACAGGACTTAATTTCATTTTTTGAAATTATACTCTATCATTCCACACTTCAAAATTATTTGTGCAGATTATTGTTATTTTTACTAGCACAGATGGTAATACTATATTCTTAGCCACAACACAGCAGGATTGCAAAGAAGAGAGGTGTTCTAAGAAATCCTACAGTTTCCTTTCCTTTATGGTTAATAACTTATTAATATCTTCTCCTCAGAGAGGTACAAGGTAGGCAAAAGAAATAACTATTCCTTTAGGGGGTATGGAGTGAATAATTAGCAAAGTTCAAAAGTGGAAAAAATTTGAACTTTCCAGGGAAAGCCATTGAACAGGAAAAATATTGCTTTGCAATTACAGAAACTTCAAATTAATACAAAATATGTCATATACTCAGTCCTTTATAAACTTTGAAAGACAGTTTCAGTATATTATTTTGTCCCATCTTCAGCATATCTTTGAGTTGTAGGCAGGAATCATCCTGCTTTACAAGGGTATCTTTGGCCAGTTATTGCCCCAAAGACAATATAAACTGGTTAATCTTGGCATTCAATGTCCTTCTCTACTTCCTCTCGCATTCTAAATTTTACCAGCTTCCTACATCCAAACAGACTCCTCAACACTCTATGACTACACATCTCACTTTTGGGTGTCCATACCTGTGACTGAGACACTAGTATGCACTCACTGAACTCATTTCCTTTTCTTCCTGGGAACCCAGCTTAAACTATATTTCCCAGGGTTTTTGCAGATAAATTAGGCCATGTGACAATGTTCCATCCAGTAGAGTACAGGAAAAAAAGGATATACACAACTTCCATCCTGGTTTCTAAGATCTTTCACTCAACCTGCTGTGCAAGTGCTCAATTTCCTTCCCTGATACAGAGGATGTAGTGGAGGATTCCAAGGACCTTGACCCCCTAGGACCTGGGTTCCTGCCTCACCCCTTGGAGGACAGCCTCCATATTGAAGTGGACTCCCGTGTGAGCAGGAAATATACCATTACTATGTTAAGCCACTAAGATTTGGGGTTACTGTTACAGTAGTAAGTCTGCCCTGACTAATATTATAACTTCACTCTTCTCTTTACCTATTCAGATAGAAACTATTTTCCAACAAAGGTCAAGTTAACCTACTCCAGGAGAACTTTCCTAACCCACTTTGGCACTTCCCAATCTTCTCTACCATTCATCAGTTCTGTTTATTGTTTAGTGTTTGTAACTCTATTTTTTAAAAGTCAGATTTATTGATATATAACTTATGTAATTTAAAAATATCATTCTTGGATGTATAGATCAACAAGTTTTAACAAATGTGTACAGTCACATAATGATCCCTACAATAAAGATCTAGAATATTTTCATCACCCCTAAAATTGCATCACAGGCCTTTTCCATCAACTCCCTTCCTACTACTAGTCCTTGGCAATCACTGATGTATGTTTTGTCCTCATAGTTTTGCTTTTCTAAAATGCTATAGAAATGAAAACACAAAGTCTTTAGCCTTTGTTTGGCTGGCTTCTTTCACAAAGCATAATGCTTTTAAGACTGACTCATGTCTTTGCATGTATCAGAAGTTTGTTCCTTTTTATTGTTGAATAATATTCCATTGTGTGGATGAATCACAATTTGTTTATCCATTCCCCGCTGATGGACATTCACATACAAGTCTATGTATGGATATATGATTTTGTTTCTCTCATATAAATGCCTAGGAATGGAATTGTTGGATTATATATAGGTGTAAGTTTAAATTTTTAAGAAACTGCTAACCTTTTTTCCAAAGTGATTGTACCATTTTGGCTTCTCAAAAGCAATATTTGAGTTCCAGTACCTCCACATCATTGTCAACACTTAATATAGTCATTCTTCTTAATTTTAGCAATTTTAATGTTGTATAGTGATTTCTCATTGTGGTTTTAATTTGCATTTCACTGATGATGAATGCTTCTACTCTTATGAGTATCTTTTCATGTGCTTATTTGCCATTTGTATATCTTTTTTGGAGAAGTGTCTTCAAATTTTTTTCCCATTTTTTAATTGGGTGGTTTTCCTTTTCCTGTTTGTAAATAGAGTTTTGAGAGTTTTTTATATATATTTTTAATTTTTTTTATTTTATTTTTTTTTTTTGCTGAGGAAGATGTGCCCTGAGCTAACATCCATTGCCAATCTTCCTCTTTCTGTATGTGAGCCACTGCCACAGCATGGCACTAAGAGATGAATGGTGTAGGTCCAAACCCAGAAACCAAACATGGGCCACCAAAGCAGAGTGTACCAAACTTAACCACCAGGCCACCAGGACAAGCCCTATATATTCTTGATACAAATTCTTTTTCCACATTGATGATTTTCAAATATTTTATCTGTCCATGACATCTTTTCATTCTTTTAACAGCATCTTTCAAAAAGCAGTTTTGTTATTTTCAAGATTTGATGATGTAAGAAACATCTAAGAAATATTTGCCTAATTCAAGATCATTAAGCTTTTCTACTATGATTTCTTCAAGACATTTTATAGTTTTAGGTTTTATATGTAAGTCTATGATCCATTTTGAGTTATTTTACATATGATGTGAGTTTATTTTACTAATACTGATAGGAATTTATTTTATCTTTGTATATCGATATCCAACTTTTGGCAGCACTATTTGTTGAAAGGGCTATTATTTCTCCACTGAATTGCCTTTGTACCTTTGTGTCAAAAGTCAATTTTTCATGTATGTGTGGGTCAATTTATGGATTCTACCCTATTTAATTTTTATATTTTTTTTTTAGCAAACACCAATACCACACTGTCTTGATTACTATAGATTTTAATAAGTCCTGAAATCAGGTAGTACTAATCACCAAATTTATTCTTCTTTTGAATTTATTTTGGCCATTGTAGGTCTTTCCCATTTACATATGAATTTTAGAACAAACTTTTCATGCTCTTCAGGAAAATCCTGCTGAGATTATGGTCGGAATTGTATTGAATCTATAGAACAATTTTGGGTGAATTGACTGACCCATAAACATAATATACTCATAATTATGGTAAGCCTCTCCATTTATTTATGACTTCTTTAATTTCTCTCTGCTATGTTTTATAGTTTTTAATGTATAGACCTTGCACAGTGTTTATCAAATTTATGCTAAATATTTTATAATTTGTGTTGCTATTATACATATTATGTATCCTATCACCTTACTAAACTCATTTATTAGTTTAGGAGTCTTTTAAAATAAATTCAGTCAGAACTTCTATACAGATGATTTTGTGTTGTGCAAATAACAGAATTACTTCTTTCTTTGCAATCTAGATACCTCTTTTCCTTGTGTTATTGCATTTGCTAGAATTTTCAGTACTGCACTGAATAGACGTAGTGAGAGCAAATATCTTTATATTGTTCTAGTTGGCAGCTCATCTTATTTCCATATTTGGCTTCTTTTTGTACACTTTCGTATTTCATCTGTACTGACCTTTACTGATGGGCACATTGAGAATTGGTAGAAAGCATATGGCTTTTACTGCTATGAATATCTAATAGTGAACAATATTTTGTTCATTGGTTGGCTGATTATAGATCTTCTTTTACATATAGGATGGAAGATTAGCAGGTTGTAAAGAAGAGATAATATGAGGCAGTCTCTTTAAGAAATCACTTTAGTAATTACATAAATATTTAATTAATCAAATATTAAAGGCTAACATCTAAAAGGACTGAGAATACCTAGTGCTGGCAGTGAGGTGGAGCAACCTGAAACTTCCCTATTGTAGGAATACAAAATGGTTGAGTCACTGTGGAAAACAGTTCAGCACTTTCTTGTGAAGTAATGCTCCTCATGCCCAACTTCAAGGACTGATTCCATTAGAGAGAAAGATCACATGGCTGAAAAACTTGATGGGATGGATAGGGCACAAGCAGGATACTTTTGTGCCCAGGCAATTAAGTACGGCACAGAGTAGGGGAGAGGAGTATTATCCCCACCGTTTCAAGGACTACCACGTGGTTTCAGTGAGAGAATTCTGGGAAATGCTGTGTTGGGAGCACCAAGAAAGAGCACCTCCCAGCATACACAGCACCAATTCCACTGGAGACACAGGCAATAGAGGCCTGGAAAGATTCTGCTCACAAGCGACTTTACAAGCAGTGAAAATTGACCAAGCAATCAGGGAGCAGAAGAATCCGAAAGTTGTTCGTGGGCTCAGAGGAAACATGCTGGTGCTTCCCAGTGTTGACTGAGTGAGGCTCTAAACGTAGCTGGAGGGCCTGTGCTAGGCAGGTGCATCTAAGAGTCAATGTTATTACACACGGGTTATCAAGGAATAAAGACAAAATGTCAGATTATCCCAATTCATCCTTACGAACAATTGAGTAACAGAAAACCCTTATACAAAAATGAGTTAAAGTATATGGTCAAACTTTGAAAAAAATGTAATGTTTTATAAAGTTGCAATGAATTACTTATACTGATGTATTAGTTTACACACATTTAAAGTTTTACAAAGAGTGTCCATATATTTTTATCATTTGATTAAACGAATAACTGTGACGTAGGCAAACAGGAATCATTATTTCTATTTTACAAGGAATGAACTGAAATTCAAAGGGGATGAATGATTTGTCCAAGGCCACACATTTGGTAAGCGGCCCAACAAGACAGGGTCTTTCAAATTCTAATAGAAAGTTCTTATCATTCTACCAAGCTCAACACATGAAGAATAAATTTGCAATGCCAATTTTATTAATAGCTAACAATAGTTGTAAAAAGATGACTGGAGTCTTCCCTTTGGGTTGGAGATTGAAAAGAGGATATTCAGAGAATTAGGAAGTGGAGTTTATTTTCAGTTTTTATTCTCTTTATAAAACGTATTTTAATAGATTATTATTAAATACTTTTACTTCCGAGTAGGTATTATATAGATTGCACACTCTAAATACATTAACACATTTAAAGTTATCTGAATTGGGTATTATTAATTGTTTAAAATCAGAGGTAAAAACATGAATGTTTCATTTCTGATATGCGTTGGCTTAGCATTAAGTGAAGAAAATCTGCCAAATTGGATCACAGCACTGTTGGATTGAAGCACTCATTTTAAAAGGTGAAAAATTACTTGTATCCTTTGGTAAGACATTAAGGATAGACAGGTTTTCATTGTTCTTCCTCTGGCCAGCCTGTGTTTAGGTTTAAAAGGCTTGTACTTTGGTTTTATCTTGTTTCCAAATAATAAATTTCTGATTTGGAGTTTAGACAAGTTTAGTTATGCAATGCATCTTAATACCCACACTTAAACATATTTTCAGGCTAACCAGATGTTAACACTCTCCTGTATTTATGCCTTATGACACTTGTAGTAATATGTGGCTCCAGAGTTAAGTTTTAAATATTTATGCTCAATTTTTTAAGAAGACAGATGCTCTTTAAACATTTATCACAAACTTTTTTTGAAAATTAGAGTATTATTTTATAAAACCATGATTGATTGAACTAAGACATTCTGAATAGTATCTTTCCCTCCACTCATGAGCCATCACCATCCACCTGAAAGGACCATTAGTTCACAAGCCAGTATGTTATCAAACACACATTGAATATGTTCTGTGTGCTAGGTACTGTGCATGGCATGGCAGATTTTAAAATGAAAGGTGAAGTTCTCATTCTCACAGACCAGAAGTGCAGGCAGACAAGTGCTTTAATAATGACCATATAAGATGATTAGTGCTATGACAAAGGAAAGTCCAGATTGCTAGTAAAAAAAAAAAAAAAAAAAAAAACAAGCATGTGGATCTTTTGACCAAAACGAGGTGGGAGAGTTTCCTGAGGGGATCTTTGGGGCTTATCCTTGAAAGAAGTACTGAAGTTATAGTAGGAGTTAGGTGAAGAAGGAATCCCAGGCATAAAGAACAACATGTCCAAAGGCTTGGAGGCAGGCAAGACCAGGAAGCCCGTAGCCTGCCAATCATTTGAGACAAGGGATCTTAGGGCCCCTGTGCAAGATGTGGCAGCTGATGATCCTGGCAGGCAGGCAGGGGCCATATGCACCATTAAAAAGTTTGGAATTTATTCAGAGGCTTGTGGGGAAGCCAGCAACCAATTTAAAGTAGGGAATACCATTCTCGCAGTATTGCAGTATGATGAAGGATAAATCTAAGAGTGATGGAGCTACAGCAGGGAAACTGAGGCTATTTTGTTACCCAAGTGAGGAACACGAGCAGGTAGTGAGGGTGGAGAGGAGGGGCTTGATGGCTGGGGGGATGTGATGATGAGACGAGGAGATGCTAGCACTTAGGAAACGGGGGGAAATTAGTGAGCATCACCATGATAGTGGCGTGACAGGTTGGGCCAAGAGAAATGACAGGTTCAGTGCTGAGCACCCCAAGCATATGGTGCTTATGAGACCTCAAGTGAAAATGACCACAAGGAAGGAGGGCAGTCAGGAGAGACATTTGAGGTGGTGACACATACTTGAAATTGATCAGAATGCAGGCAGAGGAGGGTCTGGAGTCGAGCCCTTGATCTGTACTTCTATTAAGTGTTCATAAGTGATTCTAAAGCAGGTTGTTCAGAGTAACATATGCAATAACGAAGAATAGTTGGAGCTATTGATGTGAATAAACATTTCCAGAAGACTTGGTAAAGAGAAGGAAAGGGCATTAAAGACAGAACCATGAAAATGACAATATTTAAAGATCAGGCAAGAGGAGATGAACACCGTAAGGAGGAAGTGAAAAGAGCTGGCAGGGAGGAAGCTGAGGGAGAAAACATCAAGGATGGATGCATCAGAATATGATAAAGCCAGTGCTCCTGAAGATTAGATCCAGAAAGAAAATCCTGAAAACTACTGATTCAATTTAGTAACTGAGGGAATTAGGGATGTTAATGAGACCAGTTATAGGAGACTGATGGAGATCAAAGCCAGTTCCAAAGGGTGGAGGTTTGACTGTACAACCAGAAGGTGGAGACAGTGAAATGTTGACCAAGAAGTTTTATTGTGAAGGGAAAGTGGAGCCAGTGTGATAACAAGGTAGGGACCTAAAAACAATAGAGGCGGATCTCTTTTTAGTTTTTAATTAATCTTAAGCATGCTTATATGGTGGGTGGGGGAGAAAAACAGAGAGAGAGATGGGGAAGCTTAGAAGGACAACGAGAGCAAAAGTGAGGAAAGAAAAGTAGGCAGGGGGAGAAAGCTTGGATTACCGTCTGCTAGGACAATGTACCAGGTACATTACATACTATAACATTTGGGTTTTTTTTATTTTAATGTATAGATATGATTGTTTAACTCTTTGTATGGATATGATTATCCCCAGTTTATAAACTGATCAAATAAGACTCAGGAAGTATAAATCAGATGCTCCAGGCTACACGAAAAGCAGGGCTGGGAATCAAATACAGGATTTTCTGGCTACAATGATTTTCTTTTACTTATACCAGTTTCTCAAATTTTTGAAACCTCCCTCTGCCTTTCACAAACATGAAAATTTCACCCCCACACTCCCAGCTGATCTAATATGTCCCCTCAGTATAAATCACTATAATCTATACATTCTCCCTAGCCAAGAATTTCAAGCCCTATAGTTTGTAATAGAAATCAAGTCATATTTATCTGCAGATATAAAATTACTATGCCAACTGTGTTTTTTCCAACCCACACACATTCCTCTACCACAGTCATCCCCTCCTGGAAACAACTACATCACACCAAGCTATTCCCTGGCCTGACCTGTCCTAATATTGCTTCACGTGGAGAAATGATCCCCGCCATTTACCATTTTTAGTATCCTCCATTTTGAAAGATTGACAATATTATATACAAAAATCTATATAATCAAGAAAGACATTTTCACAGAAAGCATTGATAAGAGCTAGGAAGGCTATTTCCTAGAAAACCAAATGCTACAGTAGTAGCGTGCTGGTTTCACACCCTCCCTGGAGCTCTCATTTTGATGCCCATATGACAATGATGTGAATGAAAAGAATTTGCTGCATGGACGGAGGCTGCTGCCAAATGCTCACTTCCATACTATAGAGACCCCAGGGGAAAAGCAGTGTCTTTGTAGCAACGTGATGATTCTCTGTGGCTTCTAAAATTTTGTACAACTCTAGTGGTCCTAATTTTCTCTGGAGCCACCCCCAATTCCATTTCATAGGATACGGGCTTTCTGGTATTCCCTTCATTTGTATAACCTTTAAGAAGACTCTGCTCAGCCCACATTTATTTCAGTGTGTCTTAGCACTCTCAACATGAATTACTCATTATCCTAGTCTCTTAGTCACTCTTCTCAGGTATATATAAATACATTAAGAACTGCCTTTGAGAATTAATATTTTCTTTTCCTTCCATCACTCCCTCTCTCATTTTACCCTTCATGCCTTTATGTCCTGAAAGTGCAAGGTTATTTCTCATCATGTATTCATTTTCCTGCTTTGATAATTTTTAATTTTGCCTCCTCCCCCAAAAAATCACGCAATATATCTCTTACTCCAGGACAAAATGACTCTTTTTGGTTTTTGTAAGGGTATCTGCTCATTCAAAAATCTCAACAGAATTTTATAGTTAACAGAAAAACGTACAACATCTAATCTTTGCATAACTGAAACATATTCGACTAGGTCTTTATTGATATTATTATTAAACAAACACTGTTATCTATTCACTGATGATAAAAGTTTTAGTTATCAAAGGAGATATTTTTTAAAAGGTTTTAAAAATAAGTTAATCCTAAATCCTGGTTTAATCTTTTCTTTTCTGAGCTTAAGTTATCAACAAATTTTTTTAAATGCTCACTATGGTCCTGCCCTTAATTTGCATTTTAAATCTACTCGTATTTAGCAATAGTTATAACTTTATTTACTCGTGTACTTCTATATCAAAGCTACTTTGCTTAAACAATTAGCATAAAGTGCATTAAAAGGATAATATCATTATATAGACTACATTTACTCCAGCAGCAACCAAACTAAGGCATAATTTTCCCCAGGCAGATTTTCTGATGACTCAAAGGGACAATATGAGAAGTAAGAAGTACGTTTAAGCCCTCTCCCTTCTTCTCTTAGCTGAGTCATTCATATCTGTACAGCTGTTCTTTAGAATCTGCTAGAACGACTTCAGCTCGGCAGATGAGCACAACAACACACCAAAGAACACAAAAAGATGTAGTTCCTTCAAAAATTGGCATGACACAGTGAATAAATATGATGCCCATTGTTTAATTGGCATGCAATAGGATTATTTTCTTCAGTATTAGGCTATAAAATTCTGAATATTTATTCAGTCTCTACTGGATTCTGAGGCTGTATCAAATCAGGAAGCAGCCTTCCACTTTCAAATTTCTTTCTTCTGCAGAAGATTATATACTGTCATTGGTCTGTTCTCTTGGTGGACTTAACAACTGGTAGGCTCTGTATTGCCTACTTTCATTTTATTTCATTCACCACGATCTATAAAATAAAGGCCAGCTGAAAGATATACAAGTTGTGTTGGCTCAGAGTGAAGACTGGACGCATATTGTAATTATTTAATTAACAAACATTCAATGTCATGAATGAGGCTTGGTATTGATTCTGATACTATATTTATGACAATGTAAGCTCAATATGGGAGGTCATGTCTATTTTCTTTGTTATTATTTCCTGAGAGCCAAGAATGTGCTTGGTTGGTTTGGTTGTCTGAGCAGAGGCAAGTGTGCAGACCACAGCTTGTACGTGCTTATGCCGTGGATGCCTACTATAATATGCCAGATCCTCTGTGCGGTGCTGGTATGCAAGGTTTCTGTCTTCAGGCAGGCCACCTGGACGAGGAGGAAACCGGCAAAAGGAAACTTGACAGAAAAATACAGCTTTACATTGGCTTAAGAAATATTCTAAATAACCATTATGTTTTAAAATTGTATTGTAAATCCAAATAAGAATAAAAGAAGAATGTTTTCTGGAATTGAAGAAACATGGTTCTCTTAAAATTTATATTTATACTTAATAAACAAATATTATTAACCATAACTAGAATTTGCTTTGAATTCACTATTTTGGGGACACAATAAAACTAACTTTTAAAAAATTAACAGTTATTTTTGGTATCAAATCACGTTTCCTGTATTCTCAGATAACTTCAGTGGAACAACGTGCAAATGGGCTGCTTATTACAAAAGACTTCTCTCAAGGATAAAGTTGCAAACATCATTCGACAGGGTGTCTTGACAGTTTCTATCAGCAGATGTACTATTGCTGACTTTGTGACTCCTTTGTCTCCATGGGATCTAATCTCCAAGGTTCTACCCTAAACCAAAAATATCCCACATGTACATTATTTCATATCTGCAAAATATTTTGTTCTCTGTCACTACCAGGTATACAATCTGTAATCATTAATTAAATAACAATTTATCTTAATATTTTCACATTCAATCTCTTGCAATAGGTTGTGATAAAGTGCTTTGAGGAAAATAAATCTGTTTTCAATGAGAAGAAAAAACATTATTTAGGGAAAATGACCGCTAATGACTTCCGTGTGACTATTAATTTAAAGCAGGTAAATGGTTTGCATGTTGAATGAAATATAAAAGCAAAGATGCTCATTAAAAATGGCAGTAATGGTATTTTCCAGTAAGAGCATTTACTGATGCCCTCTGACTGGATTCCAGTTCATGAAATCACAGCCAGAATTTCCAAATTCTCCTGTAGTTCCAATTGGCATGCTTCTTCACGTCTTATTTCTCTGTGAAGGGACATGGTGTCCCATTTTTATAAGTTCACAAACTCTCCCCAAGGCAATATGTTGGAAAGAGCCTGAAACCAACACTCATCTATAAAAATTACTCTTCTTCCCAAATCTTAGCATACACACACAAAAAAAGATTTTTAAGAAAGGCAGCTTGTGCATTAATTCTTTAAGTCATTCACACAAAACTGTTGAGTTCCTATTAGGTGCCAGGCACTGTACTAATGATGCTTTTCAGTGATTAAAAGAAGAAAAAAGTGCCAGGGTCCTGCTGTATGGATCTATGATGAGAGAGAAAAGGTATAAAGAGGGGAGGAGTCTTTATTACTTTGATAGTGTTTCTTTGCTTTTAACTACCTTACTGAAAACCTACTTTTTTTCATTTAGGGAATGAAGACATTGAATTTGACAGTGGTTTTTCAGCTTACTCCCCTGAGACTTGATTCTGGGAAGCTTCTTTGGGAATCCCTTGGAAAGCACCTCGAACTGAGAATTGGGCAAGGCCCGGCTCCTCCCGTACCCTCTTTGACAGAGCTCTCTAAACTTGCATGGTTTACATATCTGAGCTGCCAGTTAAATTTTTAGTTGAAGAGTTTCAAGGCTAAGAACCAATTTATAAGCCACTAGGCTAGATAATCTTTTAGGTTCTCTTCCAGCTTCACCACTCAAGCATTCTAGGAAATGTTGTTTTACTCTGGCTTTATAATTTCAAAGTAATTATTTTTAGAAGAAAAGTTTGCTGGTCTGTCACTAATAGTTGGAAGTGAATGCTCCCAAGTCATTTTGCACCTTGAATTCCTGCCTGCCATGTAGCAGCTGTGTGACCTTGGGCAAGTTAAGTTTTCTTCCTAAACATCTTCTATAAAAGGAGATAAGAGTAGAATCTACATCACTAGGATCAAATTCAATTTTGTAAGGAAATTTCTTTTTTTTTTTTTTTTAAGATTCTCACCTGGGCTAACAACTGTTGCCCAATCTTTTTTTTTCTTTTTTTTCTACTTTATCTCCCCAAACCTCCCCTGTACATAGTTGTATATCTTAGTTGCAGGTTCTTCTAGTTGTGGGAAATTTCTTACTATGGTGTTGGGCACGTAGTAAACCACAGAATCAATCCCAGGCTTCATAGTTTCCCGGATATTAGAAGCTGAATTCATTTCTCATGATGGAAAATCTCTGCCACACAAGTAAAGAGTTATGTGATTCACCAATATTTTTCATTTTCATCTTGACGGAATTTTCATTTGAGACACTCACAATACTTTATAAAGTTTAGTGAAAACATTTGTAGAACATTCAAGTACATTAGATAGGTGAAACTATATTCTTTGTTTATTATTCTTTTCATTTTAGAAAAGAAATAATAAAGTAGATAAATTAAAGAGCTTCTCAGAAATCAATAAATAACTAGGTTTTAGACCCAGAAATTAAATCAGAGACTACATTCCATGAAAATAGTATTATAACTACATGAGTTAGTAAAATTTTAAACTGCGTTCAGTTTCTACAAAATGAATTCTAGTTGAGTGTCTGAGTGCTTAATATTCTGAGAGCTATGCATAACACAGCAATTATTATAAAAAGTTGTGTCTTTTCTGATTTATTACAAAATAAAGCAAATATTATTTTATCCTGATGAGTTTTAACAAACAAATCTAAAATAAATGGCTTTGTAAAACCTTTGGATTCGTAAACAAGTTAAAGCAGTGGAAAATAAGGACATTCCAAGAAGATATATATGAGTAAAGAACAGGAGAACACACCCAGTTTCTCTCTCCTTGGTGACCAATTAAAAATATTCATTTAATGTCAATGTTGGCTAATATAGCTTATGATTTTTGGGGGGGGGACGACCCAACAGCTCCCATTTTCCCTCCCCAAATAAGAAATTAGCTCTTTCTTTCTTTGGTAGAGATTCAGTCAGTTACAAACTTAAAAAGAGAAGTTCTCTACTAGAGAAGTAATAGCTAAAACAATGAACATTTTTTTTAAGAAAGAAGATAGGGACAGTTAGGAAGTTGAACACAGGCTGGAGCCAGGCCAAAAAGAATTTTTTTTGAAACATTTCTACTGCTGCCCTAGGTAGAGCTAAAAATTTCTTTTGACTCTATTGAAGAAAGGGAGAATTCTCTGGAAGACTGAAGTGCCTATCAGAGAACCACTGGAAACATTCATCTCCAATGTGATCACTGCTTGTAGGGTCCTTGCCTGGGAAGGTAGGTCCAACTGTTATTAGACAACAGGGCCAGGAAGCCCCCATGGACCACAAGGAGGATGGTATCTCAACGTTCAGCAACTCAGGAGCTGTGAGAGCAGCCATGTGAAGCCCTACTTCTTGCAGTAGTGAGAGGCTGTGCCAGCTTCCAGGATCTTCCACCAGAAGCCCTACATCCTGGCAGACTAGGCCAGTGTGTAGCCCCACCATCCTATGCACAGTTATAGGTTTAGCATTACAGTGATGCTTTGCAGATTTCTTGAGCAGCAAACAATTTTTTCAGATACAGCATAGATTTTCTTGGTGGGCCAGGGAGTCAACCAGATATTGCCACAGCCAGGAGAAAAGACATCCCTCTTTTGAAACACTGGAGGAGAGTGGAAGACAGAGCCATCAATGTTGGTGGTGTTATTAATTTTTACTGTCAACTTTCTAGGCTAGTGCTTGGAAAAAGTACTTGTTGCAAGTTTATATGCTTCATTTCGTTTGAACCTCATGATATCACTGTGAGGGAGATAGGATAAGAAATATTGTTTTAGTTTTATTAAGGAGGGAATAACACTAAAAGTTCTGTGTCTCAGTGGTTAGGAAACAGGGAGCAGAATCTATCCAACCTTAATTTCCTCACCAAATCTTGACTCGCTCACATTAATCCACTAAAGCTTCCATTTTAGGATCATGCATATGAGATACTCAATGTATACAATTTTAGGCATATTTTAAAATTATAATTATGCTAAATATAAAAATGACATACATAAAATAATTTTAATGACTAAATTTAAGGGGTTTCAAAATATAACAACTCACTTGTCATAATTACCCACATGTGAGAAAATTAAAAACAGATGGAAATCAAAGGACTCTTATATAATCTTAGAAACATAGAACTTCTATCAAGTTCCAAGCATTTTAAACTTTCTCCCTAAGGCCAAGCATATTCTATTTTAGAAGTCAAATTTGTTACTGTCATTACTTTTCCTTGAAGTTTTATATTTTGCCCCAAATCTAGAAGGAAATGAAGACACTTCTCTGTGGATATCTGTTGCAGCAAGCATGCTCACTCCACATCTACACACCTCTGTGATATCTCTTGGAACTTGTCCTTTTTTATTCCAGCATGGGTGGTTTGCCCTCTCCACCCTCTACCTACTGCATAGTTGACTACCCTCGATGCAAGACCAAGTCAGATGACATTAGTCATCCAGAAAAAATCAGTGGTTGAGTGTTGGGCAATAGACTCAGTAAACATTAACGTGTTTGTTATGTGCCAGTTGCTTTAACAGAGGTTATCACAACAAATTCTAAAGTAGGTACTATCATTCCTGCAGCTCTGAAAGGTTTAATGACTTGCTCAAGGTCTTGGAACCAGTTATTGCTGAGATTCAATCTAAGCATTGGACTTTGAATTTACTGGGTTTTTTTCTACACCAGCAACACATCCTGGCTAACATCTTAGGGTATGAATGAATATTTGGTAAATTAACAGAAGCAAAAATTGTAATAAATGAAGACCATGCTGAGCAATTAGAAATAAGAAAACATGTCTCGAGTATGATCATAATTGGCAGATTTAGATTCCTTGGTAGTAATTAATTCAGTGATATACAGATATTGTGCCAACCTATGACACTAAATGTGACTGAAAAGTGTATAGGTGCCTTTACCTTATGCCATATACAAAAACTAACAACATGGATCACAGACCTAACATAAGAGTTAAAGCCATAAAATTCTTAGAAGAAAACATAGGGGAAAAGCTTCATGCCATTGGAACTGGCACTGATTTCTCACATATGACACCAAAAACACAGATAACAAAAGAATAAATGGAACAATTTGACTTTCTCAAAATTAAAAACTTTGATGCATCGAAGGACACTATCAACAGAATGAAAAGGCAACACACAGAATAGAAGAAAATATTTGCAAATCATATATCTGCTAAGGGATCAATATCCAGAATATATAAAGAACTGTTACAACCCAACACCAACAACAACAAAACCCAAACAACCCAATTTAAAAATGGGCAAAGGAGTTGAATAGACATTTCTCCAAAAAAGATATACAAATGACCAATAAGCACATGAAAAGATAGTCAACATCACTAATTATTAGGAAACTGCAAATAAAAACCACAATGAGATGTCGAATCATACTCATTAGGGTGGCTAGTATTAATTTAAAAAAAAGAAACAGAAAATAAGTGTTGCCAAGGACGCAGAAAAATTGGAACCCTGGAATTGCTGGTAGGAATATAAACGGTGCAGCCACTATGGAAAACAGTAGGGCAATTCTTCAAAAAAAATTAAACAGAATTATCATATGATCCAACAATTCTACTTCTAGGAATATACCCAAAAGAATTGAAAGCAAGAACTCAAACAGATATTTGTACACCAATGTTCATAGAATCATATTCACAACAGCCAAAAGGTGGAAACAATCCAAATGTCCACTGATGAATGAATGGATAAACAAAATGTGGCATATGCGTACAATGGACTATTATTTAGTCTTAAAAGGGAAGAAATTCTGGTACATGCTACGACATGGACGGACTTTGAAAACATTATGCTAAGTAATATAAGCCAGATGCAAAAAGACGAATACTATATGATTCCAATTACAGGAGGCACCTAGAAGAGTCAAATTCACAGGAACAGAAAGTAGAATACTAGTTACCAGGGAACGAGGAGTCGTTTAATATTGGGCTTTGGGCTTCCGTGTGGGATGATGACAAAGTTCTGAAGGTGGATAGCAGTGATGGTTGCACAATAATATGAATGTAATTAATACCACAGAACTGTGCACTTAAAAATGGTTAAAATGGTAAATTTTATGTTATATGTATTTTACCACAAGTAAAAAATAATAATAATATGCCTGCAGTTACTTGAGAAGGGTGAGTTAGCAGCACTTTAAAAACATGTGTATGTGTGGATTGAGGTCAGAGACTGGAGAAAGGCATACAGTACTACTTTTCTCTGAGTATTAACGATGCAGTTTTTTTCATTTATTCAGCATTTAAAAGCATATGTTAAGGTTCTTATTTAACACATGGTTCCTATACTCAAAAAGTTCCGACTGTTTTGAGTAAATATCGTGTCACACACAAACCTGTGATGCTAAGCCAGTTTGTCATCTCTCCTTCATTCATGTAATAATTATTGAATGTCTAGCACATGCCAGGAATTAGTCTAGGCTCTGGGGACACTAAGGCATATAAAACAACATTCCTGTCCTAACAGAGTTGACATTTCTTTGAGAGGAGACAGATAATAAACAAATGAGTAAATGTGTAATGTGAGATGGTAATTAATGCTGGGGGAAAACAAAGCAGCGAAAGGGGAAGAGGAAGTGACTGGGTTGGTAGGAGCAGGGTAAAGGATATTTTATAAGGCGACCAGTGGCTTTTCTGGAAAAACAAAAAGAGATAAAGTGATATTGACGCAGAGAACTAATTGAAAGGAAAAGTCAGTAATGTGGATTTCTACAGGAAAAGCATTCCAGGCAGAGAAAAACTGAATTGTTGAAGCCCTGAGATAAGGACCTGCTTGGGTGTTCAAGAAGGAGTAGGAAGGTCAGTATGAATGAAGCAGAGGTTTTTAAAAAATACTCCAAATTTTAAAGGTAAGGAGACAAGGAAGAATCAACAAAGTTCACTGATATGGAGTGGCCAATGAAATTATCTCAAGGAGGGAGCACTTAGTTATCTCAAACGCTCCTGATAATACTCCTAAACAGACTGAGATTATGACCATTGGGTTTAGCCGAGAGATTAATGAAGACTGACAAGAGTTGTTTTAGTGAAGATATAGGAACAAAGCCTGATTTAAGTGGGTTTAAGAAATATGGAAGAAGAGGAAGTAGAGAAAGCATATACAGATAACACATTAGGATTTTGTTATAAATGATAAAGAAGAATGGGAAGAAAGCTGGAGAGAAATGTGGATGAGAAAGATTTTTTCCTAAATAGAAAAAACATAAGCATGTTTTTATGCTAAAAGCACTGATCTAATGGGACAAGTTGATGTGGTGGAGAGAGGGAGTAATGGCTAAAGGCTTTGAGAGGGGGAGAGGGAATGCGATTTCGTGTGTGAGTAGAAGTGATGGCTTTAACATGTGGGCTCATCAACACTTATAGGAGTGAAGGCAGAATATGTAAACAGGGGTGCAGTTAGATGGGTAGATGTGCTACCAATTTGCAAGTTCTCTTCTGATTTATTTTCATGGTAAAATAGGAGACAAAGTCACACACTCCATCTGAGAGTGAGGAGGCAGGTCATGTGGGAGGAGAGACCAAGAAGGTGTGAAACAGTTTCTAGGAGTGTGTTTGAGCCTGGAGCAGTAGGAAACAGTATGATTGCCAGGCAACATTACGGGATTATTTGAGGTTTGTGGTCATGAATTTAAACACAGAATATTAAGCTTAGCTCTGTTTTTATTCAGCCATGTAGCCCAAGTGCTGGTGTAAATAGTTTAAAAGTTGAATTTAACAGTGTTGGGGTGTTGCCAGAAGAATAATATAGAAAGTATTGGATCAAGGACATTGAGAGTGTAAGGAAGGTCATTAATGCAATGATGGATCATTGAGAATGAGCCGTGTGGGGACAGAAATAAGGACACAGTCGAGGGTCAAGGGCATAGTAAAAAGGTGGTAGGGTTAATGACTAGTAGGTTCCATTTGGATCAAGAAGTTTTAGAGTTGAGACACTAGAGGGAGTGAACTGGAAAGACAAGAGGCAGTGGTTGGAGACTGAGGTGCTAGAAACTGAGACTGAGGAAGGGATACAGTGATTAGGACCAGGGGAGCAGATGGTTGAGGGAGTCGGGAGGATGAGATCACTGGAATGAGAGCAAAGAACTGAGAAGCCAGGGTTCTATGTGGAACCACCATCAAATACTATTGGAGAGGCAGTGAGCCAGATGATCAACTCTTCAAGGACAGACAAGCCAGGGTTTCTGCATTATTTAGAAGCAACGTAACATTGAAGAATGGTGTTGGAAAGCATCTCACCCTCCATAGCAATAACTTTTAACCTGGGGTCTGTGGAAGGGATTATAGAGTTCCCAGAACACTCTGAAATTGTGAGTAACTTCTTTTATTTTGGTAAATATGTGCTTTTTTCCTAAGAAGAGAATCCATGGCTTTCATCAGGTTCTCAAAATGGTCTGGTATCCCAAAATATAAAAATTACTACTAAGGCAGAAAAAACTATAAATAATAAAAATAAAATAATAATTCAAATGTAATCTATTCCTAGAGCTATCTTCACCCATAGGCACAGCAGACTACAATTTATATGGTTGTACATTTTAAGTTGCCAAGCTCTCATACCCCATCTCAGCTCATTCCACTCCAGCCACAGTGGCCCCTTAGCTCTTCCTTGAATCTGCCAAAATCTTTGCACTTGTAGGCTGTTGCAGTCATCGTTAATCTGTCTGAAACATTTTCCCACCATTTATTCATAAAATTCAGCCTCTCATTGCTTCAGATTTCCAATCAAATGTCTCCTTATCAAATAGGACTTCCTACCCCCATCTACAACAGCACCACCACCCCTCCAAGAGCCACTCCTACCTCCTTACTCCAATTTGGTTTTCTTCATACCACATATTTTCTGTTTATTCTTTTACATGTGTATTGTTTATTTTAGACAGACTCTACAATGAAAGTGCTATAGAGCAGGAATTTTGCCTGTTCTATTCTTGCTGTTGTCATTGTATTCCCAGCACTGAAAATGGCCTCAGATACACAGTGACCACTTAATAAATATTAGCTGTTGAATGGATCTCAAATTCTCATCAGATATTTCTTGGGTAACAGCAATGAAGAAATCATTAGAATGCAAATGTTTTCAGAAGAGCTATAGACCTGTTTCTTCCTCCTGAATCTTATTTTATTGTTCTTCCCTTTGTCAATCTCTCCCTGTTCTTTGTGTGGTCCTTAAACGTGATGGGGAAACACACTTAGAGGTCCCTATCCACAAGCACTGCTTTCTCTCTGGCTCCAGCCCTCTCTTCATCTGAATTGCTTGGACAGTCACTCTCCACCCTGTTTCCACCGCCTGCCCTCCCACCTCGGAATCCACAGCAACCCCACGTCCACTGCTGCAGCTCTAGGAAGGCATCTCTCAAAAGGTCAGTGATGACCTCATTGCCAAACACAGTGACATGGTTTTAGTCCTCAAAATATAAAAGCTATGTTTGGCCTTGTTGGCCAGTTTCTTGGCTTCTCCAGCATCACTCTCTTGGTGCTGCTCTAGCCTAACTTCTCTCCCATACTCTCCTTTTCATCCGTTCGTACCCAAGTCAGACTGGCCTTCCCCCTGTCCAGCAGGGTCCTGCCCTTGGTAATCTTCTCACTCAGTGCATTCTTCCTAGAGGTCTCATTTACTCTCAGGGCTTCCCTGGGTGCTATCCATGGCTGGTCTCCAGACACTGTACTTGACTTTGCCTCTTGAATTCCAGTGTTAAATTTTTACCTGCTCACTGAACACCTCTACCAAGAAGACTGTGAACTCTTTGAAGCTTGTCTATTTATTTTTTATCCCCACTGCCATCCTTTACAGATGAGCAGATGGAGGCACAGAGAGGCTTAGTAACTTAGCTGAGATCACACAGTTATGGGGCAGCTGATCAGAAGCTTCCTAATTCAGGATTCTAATCTTGGCACTGGGTAAATTACTTAAACTTCTCTATGCATTCGTTCCCTCATCTACAAAAGAAGAAAGAAAAATAGTCCCTATGTCACAAGTTGGTTGTGAGAATTAAAATGAAATAAAAGTGTAAAGTACTTAGAAGACTACCTGATACATAGCAAATGGTTAAGTATGTGTTGGGTGTTATTTTCCTTACCTGGGGCTTGAATCTGTCCCCTTTATGTTATATGTTGTAGTGTAAAGTGCAAGACTTCAAATGCAGGGAAAGACAGAAAGAAAGATTGTGAACTTTTACATGAAAGAAATGCAAAGGAAAGCGAACAGTAGTACAGCAAATGGAAAGAAAATCTCCTACACGTTAAGAGTTTCAGAGTTAATTTCACTTAAATAGTATTTGAAGTATATTTTAGTTCATCACCTCACAACACTGACTTACATTAAATTTACCATCCAAATGGGAGAGTATGTGTGGAATCTTTGACAGAATAATGAATAATTCTATCATTTTCAAAGTCATAAAATTACTAATTACCTGAAGCTTTTGGTAAATAACATGTTACTTTATCTCCTCAACTGTAAAAATTAGCCCCTGGAGTCTGGAAATTAGCTTTCACCAGTATTTCCACTGTTAAAAACAAGACAACAGGCCCAAAATGAAGTCACTTATGCTAAGCCCCACGTCACCAAACTGAGACTTAAGTTAACTACAGTTTTGGTTTCTCCCAGAATGGAATCTTAAATCAGTCAATCAGGAATCACCTGATCAGCACTAGCTAGTCGTCTGATAGATGCCTACCATCCCCTAAAAAAAGTGACCTTGTCACAACCAATCTGCTTTTTGCTAGTATAACTTCCTTCTTCCTGCTCCCTTCTGACTGTAAAAGTATTTCATTTTGTACAGCTCCCTGGAGCTCCTTTCTGTCTGCTAGATTGGATGCTGCCAGATTCATGAATTGCTGAAACAAGCCAATAAGATCTTTAAAATTTATGTAGAGGAATTTTTTTCCATGATTTTTTGGTGAGGAAGATTGGCCGTCAGCTAACATCTGTTGCCAATCTTGCTCTTTTTTTTTTCTTCTCCCCAAATATATATTGAGGAATGGCCTTGTCTTGCAGTTTCAGATGTCCAGGCACTTAAGAGCAAAGAGAAGCTCATCAGAAGCTTTTGATTCCATTTTCTCATCTGTGGTTGGTAGGCTTTGATTCCTAATCTAAAAAGGTTATTTATTCTAATAATTATCACAGGACAGAGTTTTGTCAAACTGGACTGAGTGCATATTGTGCATATTGCTGCCTTTTAGACAAAAAGGAGATGACCCATTTCAGTGTGCTCAAGATAAATATAGGTTTTCTCCTCAAAGAAAAGTGTGATATCCCACAGTCAATGGATATGGCTATGGTAATACATCAGACACTAACCAAAACCTTCCTTCTCAATTTTGATCCTCAAAGAGCTACCTGTCATTTGAAATTCTAGAGCCTTTATGTCTATATCATAGTTGACTTTTAGTTGTATTCCTCCCACTGGATCCCCTATTTTGTCATGTCCTTCAGCAGTACCTACCCACCGTCAGCACAGTCTGGACTGATTGAAGTATTCTAATTCCATCATTTTATAAGTACGTCTGCAGACATGAGACAGTCATTCAAAGACATATGACATTCTGGATCCATTAAGTTCATTCTCTTCCTGCCTCGAATAGGGCAAGGGTAGAAGTGAGGGTGCTGGAGCCAGAAACACCGGCACTTGAACTTTGTCTCCACCACCCAGCATTTGACCTGAGGTTACTTAGGCTTCTCAGGGCCTCAATTTCCTCATCTGTAAAATGGGGATAATACCACTTACCTCACAAGAAATTAAGGAAATAAGCAGGTAAAATGCTCTCAGTCAATGTTCGTTCACTTACCTGAACTAACATCAGACTCCCTTTCTTGGTGGTTTTACACTTAAAATGTTTACTGGCATATGCAACTATACAATCAAAACCACTTTACTCATCACGACAGTCGCTGTCACCAATACCACTCCTCTGCTCAGTGCATGGCTTTGGTTGTAACCAGGAGGCAAGAGTCTGTGATCACAGACAGGTGAGTCATCTGTGTTGTCTTGCATGGCTGCACCAATGGTACTTGCCAATATTCCAGTGGTAACTAGACTGCATGTAATAGTTCACCTTGTTTTTACTTGATGCTTATTAGTACCTTGCTGAAAAACATCAATTTTAATTAAAGTCTTCCTCATGGATTTGTGTTGAAGACGTTATTGTTTTTCTACACGTCTATGAAAGGATAACCTTGTTCTAACCTCAAAGGCATATTTCCTTTTCTTTGAATCATTGCGCAAAAGAAAATTTTACAGGATGTGTGAATGAGGCCTTCTTTGGTAGAACTAAAAGGGACACAAGAAACAGCCTTGTCCACTTGCTTAGTAGATTGGGAAATCCTTCAGTGTAATTTGTATTTCTCAAAGAAGCATTCATCTTACCATGCCCCATTTCATATTATCTTTTTATGTCTCAAGTCGCCTAAAGAAACGTTTAGTATAAACTAGATGGTTTTATCCATGACATATCTGTGAATTTCTATTTTATAAATGAAAATATGGCAATAAAAATTTAGTCCTTGAAAAGCACTTTTTAAAGGGCTATAAAATTCAAATGCGATCTAGATTTAATAAAAATGGTTTGTTTAAATTGAATAAGATGTTTTCATTAGTAATATGTAATCTTGAATAATCATCAGAATATAATTGCTTTGAAAAGTGACTCAATTCAATTCTCTGGGCCAAAATGCTCACATAAAAATGCCCCAAGTTCTGCAAGTTCTGTTCAGTCTAAGGAAATCTCATGAATTTCTAAATCTTGAACAACTGGGCATTATAAGGCCAGGGCTTATCCCTCTTTCAGGGAAAAGTAAATATTCTACTTCCATCTAACAAAACAGTTGAAAGCTGTTCCCAAACTTCCCAAAACAGTTGAATCATAATCACCTGCAGAACTTTTAAAAAAATAATAACACTCCATGAGATTTTGATTGAGTGGGTCTATTTCATGTGGATTTCATAATGCAATTATGCTTATGTTTTGCGCAAGAAGGAAAAGAGTTTTTATTTTCTAAAGTCCTCAACCCAATTTACTTGGGATAGAAGGAGCAATAACCTCATATTCATTATCCTACTTTATTGTAGAGATATAAACCTGCCTCCAGGTGACCCTGAGAAAGCAGGGTTTCATAGTTTCTGCATAGATCACTGAGATTACGCTATAAAATGGGACTTTTATTGAAGAACAATTTATAGGGGTTGTTGAATTATGGTAAGACCAAGGTAAACAGCAAAATGAGGTATACGCAGTCTATGGGGTTTATAAAATTGTCAAAAGGAGTTTCAAAATAAGCAAATGGATGCTTTTAAGGCCATTTGTAAAATATGCAACTTGTGTTTCCATTTACTTTCAGGCAAATTACATCAAATTTAAGTGTTATTCTTCAGAAAGTATGTCTAATAAAATGTACCACCATAACTTCTGCGTGCCTAATGTCTGCTTTCATCACTGAAGTCTAGCTTGCTGTCAGACTTTCAGAGAGCCTCCAAGTGGAATCAATCTTTAAGAAGAAAATTTCTGAAGCCTATTTTGGTCCCCTGCTCCCCTTTTCTCTTTTGGCCATCAATCTAAGCCAAAAGCACCTTGTCTCATAAAACTCACTTCACAAAATATCTCTTGTAAAATAGCACAAAATGGAAACTTTGAAATTAGAAACAGAATGGAAAAAAAGAAAAAAGCTACCCCTTAACTAGATCTTGCATCTTCAGATTTTCAAGAAGGAAAAGTAGTTAAGGAAGAGTTTACCCTGAAAATTGTATGGTTATGTTACACGTCATTAAATTAACTAGAAAGTCAGGGAAAATAGCTACTTTTCCTTAGCCCTGATATTAAAACAGGAGAAAATTAACTAAAATCTGGGTATTGAGGAAAATTTAATGATGATGAATATTTTCGCATGTCAAAGGGGTTAGTTGCAGAGAATTCTTTTTTACTTCTACTTTAGAAATCTTTTTGGAATAGTGTAAAGATTGTATTTCCTTGAAGCAGCAATAACACATGGCAGAAAATGAACCTCCTCTTAAGAAAAAGGACATAAACACATTTATGTTCTTCAGGCTTTTTTGTAAGAAACACAAGGGAAAATGATTTTCAAAAATGAAATATTTAAAAGATAATGTTCTCTCTATGGACACCCAAAAATAACATTATTAAATAGATGGAAGTTACCATAAAAGGTTAACAAGGTTCCAAAATGTGGTCAGTAACACCCTTTCAACAAGTGCAGGCTCATCTCATAGCACCTAGCATATAATTTATTAAATTTTTGAAATATAAATACATGTATTATCTAATGAACTCATACCCCAATTTTAGGTAATTTAATTCAAATTCTAAACAAGGATTTCATTATGTATTAACATACATTAGGTTAATACATATGTTCAAACTTAACATGAATATTTAGAAACTTCATGCAAGGAATAAGATGTTATTGATGGCATACTTTCCCCTCCTTACCAGCCATTTTAACGGTGTGGCAGGACCACCTTAGAGTCATAAAGCAAAATACTGGATCATAAAGCAAATCTCAAAAAATTTCAAAGACTTGAACACGTGGCGCATATTCCCTGTTCATAGTGTTTATTATAGAAATCAGTAATGAAAATCTAACTAGGAAATCCCCATATGCTTGGAAATTAAAGAAATGCCTTTGTGATTAATCTATGGATCAAAGAAGATATATACAAGATATTTTCGAACTGAATGATAAACGAAAATACAACATATCAAAACATCAGATGCAGATAAAACAAAACAGAGGAAAATGCATAGGGTTAAATGTAGATATTAGGAATGAAGAAAGACTAACAATTAATGAGCTAAACATTCATTTCAAGACATTAGGGAAAAAAACAGCAAAGTAACTATTGCTTTTCTCATATGATCTATGGTTTGAAAGTAAAATTTTTACTAGAGTAAACATCTTTATATGATGATAACTTCAGAAACAAAATAGAAAATTTAGGCTGATTTACGAATTATACTCAGTAACCATCTATTTAATCCCTGTTGTGCAAGTACATGGTATTCATTCGGTAATTTTTTTTTATTGCTTGCATACACAACAGTATACCAATCAACCACTTTATAGTAGATATACATTTCTTCAACTATGAAAGAGTTTTGAAGGTGTTCAGTATAAAGCCATGGGCGGCAGACCTAACTAGCTGATCTTCTTTTGAATTTTATCCTTTCAGAAACTGTAGTGCAACATGTTTCTTCTAAGATAAAAAAGTAGAAAATTTGTCATTAAAATTGCCCTAACCTTTAAAAACTCTCACTGTTAAAAATTTTTGCAGCCTAATTGACAAGACTGGCATTTTACACAGATTGACATCTTCAGACTATTAAAGTGTTTTTGTAATATAATTATCAAAATCATCACAATTAAATTGGGTATTCGAGTGGAAGAATTAGTATATTGCCACTATTATTTCTCATTTTTTAAGAATTAAAATATTAAATGTCATCTTTGGCAAGAATATCCAAAGACAACATTTAGTATTTCTCCTGAAATATAACATGTAAGACATAGTAGTTACTTAAAGTTTTTGATGCTATCATCGAAATTTGATGGAAAGTATTATTTATAGCTTGCATCATACTGTAAAAAATATGAATATAAGGAAGTTTTTAAAAATGCCATAAAATATTTACAAAGAAAAAAGGGACAAAGCTTAAAAAAAAAAAAAACCAGGAAGATCAGCATACACAAATGTATTGCATGCTTACTTTTACTATTTTTAGTAGTGACTACAAACTGGCTTCAATCTTCTAGCTATTATAACTTAACTAGACATGATTTAATTATCTTCAGACTTCACCACCCTGAGTGTATGAATGAAATCATGTTCATGTGTATGCCAAGATTTTACTAGCTTTGACCTCCACCTGAGGAGCTATGTACAGTATCTCAAGCCACTATTGGCATTTCCCCCATCCTTAAGTGTATCTGGAAGGCCAAGCTGTAGATACATTATCTTGCCAGTTCTGACGAGCATTGCTTTGTGACTTCCTTCAGGCTAGATTGCAGCTCACTTGTTGTTGTTCTGGGCCCTTGACACCTGGGTGCCTGCTCTCTCATATAGTGACCTCAATGGTCAAAATGTGGACAGCAAACTTTCCCTTATAAATCCCACTACACAACTGAGTTCAGTTGTGCTAAACCAATCTCTGCTAAAGACCAAAAACTAACTGAAACAAATTCATAATTTACAGCTAGCTACTTTACAAAGGAAACATGGTCTACAGTGATATAAGCGTCCCCAAATCCTCACCATTATATATACAATCACTCAAAGTATTCCACTCATTGCTGCCTCATAAACACCTCCACTTGCAGCCATGGCCTCTGCTTTACAACAATGTCATCACTTTTGTGATTTTCTCTGAACAAAGAACTATTTGGCACCAAAGTTGTAGTCACATCTTCACCTTTGCAAGACATCTCTAAAACTGCATCTCTAAAGTAATAGTATTTGTGTGTGCTGGGATTCTTTTTGTTTTTCTCATTTCTTCTCTCTCTCTCTCTCACTTCCTCTCTCTCTCTCTCCACACACACATACACACACACACACACACACACACACACACACACACAAGATTTCAAAGATCTTAGGAGAACATTTTATCCAGGGGTCAAGTTCAAAGTGCCAGCTACTTTGCTTCCCTGACAGAAGCCTCTGCAAAAAAAAAAAGTTTGTTCCAAACACAGGACACAGAAATAAGCATGTGGTTCTGAAGTGACCACAGAGATAACTCTATATACTCTATGTCCCAGTTCCATGATCACTGCCTTTATCCCTTGGATTTCTACTGGGTCTGCACACTCTGCTCTTAGGATCAACCAGGATATCCTTTGTAACTGGATAGATCCTGGAGCTTGTTTTTTGGCTGAGAGTAGGTGACTGCTTTCAAAGAGTCTGTATTTAGCCTGATGACTACCATATTTATATCTTCAGCCAGGACCTCTCTGCCTCACCGCCACCTCCATGTAGATATTTAATAGACATCTCACACTTAATCAGTTCAAAAATGAACTGCCCATGTTTCCCTCTTTGGTTCTGATCCTCTCTCAGTGTCCCCATCTCAGTTAATAGGGATGCCATTCTCCCACGAGCTCAACCCAAAGGCATCCCTGGCTTTGTCTTTCACTCACACCCCATATCAAACCAAGTGCTACCAACCAGAACACAATTTCTTGCCTGTATTACAATGATAAATAACATCTCTTGCTTCCTCTCTTGCCTTCCTATAGTTTATTCTGAACAGAGCAGCCAGAATGATCCTTTTAAAAAAAAAATTCAAAGCTTGTCATTCCTCAGCCAATATCTCTCTCTGTCTCCCTGTCTTACTCAGAGTAAAAGTTGGCCTCTTTAATATAGCTTACATGACTCTACATGGTCTTAACCTATTTACCCCCAGGCCTCCCCTCCTACCACACCTCCTCTGCCTCATACTTCCTCCAGCCATTCCCTAGCTATTCCGTGAACACACAGGCATGCGTCTGTTTAGTCTGAAATAGTTGTTCCCTCTGCCTGGAATGCACTTCCCCCAAATGTCTGGGTGGTATTCTCTCATCCACTTCAAGTCTTGGCTCAAGACTCTTTCTCAGTGAGACCACTTGATCATGATAGTTAAAGCCACCACCCATCCCAGCACTCTTATTGCTCCTTATCTCCATCTCCTTTGTCTTATTTCCATGGAGTACTCCACCTTCTAACATGCTAAATAATCTACTTATTTGTCATGTTTGTCATCTCCTGTCAAGTAACCTTTGCAAGGAAGAGAATTATTATGCCTTGTTCAAGAGTCTAGAATACTGTCTGACACACACACAACAGACAATATAAATATCTCTTAGAGGAACAAATGTGCTATCATCAGTTTTTTAGGTTGATATGTCTTCTACCAAAGAAAAACAAGCTAAGTCATCAAAGTTTGAATTTTCTAAAAGCATTTATTCATTTTAGTTGTCAATAATCTAAAAGACTTAATCTAAAATATAATTCTAAAATATATTAGCCCTACCCACAAGAAGTCAAAAAGTAAAAAGCAAAAAACTTGAAATTTTTCAAATTAATCTTGAATTTTAACTTACTCTTTGGTCACAAACAATTGAAAAAGTAAAATCTAAAACTCCTTGTAGTAAAACACAGGATGGATTGAGATGAAATACAGTAGAACCAAGTTTCCATAAAGGAGTGGGTATATTTTCCTGTGGATATCAGATCAGAGAAGGTAAATTGGAGGATGAAATAGAGAAAGTGGAGACAAAAGTATTTAATGAATACCATGTTAAAAACTGTGTTAGAAAGCTTATTTCACATTTTACTCTGTTTTATGTTTTTTTTATTCAGCAATTTACTTTTGAAAGGGTGATACATGTAATGGTACAATGCTCTAAAGGTGTAAAAGCGTATACTATACAAAGCAAGTTTTTCTGCCATTCCTGATACCTGCAAGGCACCCAGTTTCTCTACCTGGAGGGGAAGATTCGTAACTGTTTCTTCAAAACCCTGTAGAGATGATCTATGCATATACAAATGTATGCATACATGCATATTGATATATCTTTACACAAGCGATAGTTAATCTCTGCTTAAAAGACGAGAAAATCAACTCAGAGAGTTTATATGGTCATCCCACAATCACTCAGAGAATAAATGGCAGAGCCTACATTTGAGCTCCTATCTTTCTGACTTTAAACCCCACATCAAGAATAATCCCAAGTATTTCACCCAAGCCCTCGGAGAAAATTGCCTTGTCCTCCATAGAGCACTTTTCCTTCATTCGGCGGCTAGTTAAGAAGTAAACCATTAAGACCCTTGTTCTTCTCCAGGAAATGATTTTGAAACAAAACCTGAGACAAAGGTTTGTAAGGGAAAATCTGATTGTTAGTGGTTAAGTCCTCATCTGTGTCAGAGAAAAAAGAAGGTAGCAACAAGCTGAGTTTTGCTTTTCCCTCTGGCCTAAATATAAAAGCCGTTTGGTCAGAAAATGCTTGATGTAAATCCTGTTGAGGAATTTTTAAATCTTAACTTTGTTTAAAACTCCAGATATCCCTTTGATAAATAACTGGCCCTATCTCATGTTGATAACCCAAGGGGAAGGGAGTTTACCCAAACGCTGCTACGAAGAAAGCAATTTGCCTCACTTGGACTATTAATCTAATTTAAAATTGCAAACTCAGAAATTAATACTAAAACCTTTGGAGTCTGCAGTCTAATAGCTAATTTGTGATATGCTTCTGTATAATTCATATATTCAGTTTCAATATTAATGTACTTGGATATCCATTTCATTTCATTAAAATTATGTTTCCCAAATGATCTCCATTAATAACTTATTACTTCCTTTGCCTCTGTTACAACCATGGATTGAAAACTTTGTTAACTGTAGCATCAAATCAACCCTTGGAACACTGTTTTTATCCATAATGTAGTGAAACTCTTTCTCCAATACATATCAAGTGCCTAATTTAAGGCAGGTGCCGTGTTAGATGCTGTGCAATGAGAGTGAATAAGGCATGTTCTCCATTCTCAAAGAGATTGCCACCTGGTGGGAAAGGCAGAGATGCACATGAATAATTACAATGCAAAGTCACAGGAGAGATATAAACAAAGCACAATGCAGACACAAAGAACAGAGTATTGATTTTAACAGAGAGGATCAGAAATCACTTCATAAAGGAAGGACATGAAAGTTGAACATTAAAAGGTGTTTATGCTAGATGACAGGAAAAGCATAAGAAAAAGGCATAAAGTTATGGTGGTACGTGGTCATATTTAAAGGAAGTAACAAGTACTTTATGGGGAAAAAAGTATGGCATTTTTACATTAAAAAATACTTTTATGGCACTTTTCATTCCAGCTACAAATGAAATGATATGTTTAAGTTGCTTACTACTCCTGGACATTTGAGACATTATTGAACTCAAACTACCTCATGCTATGCTGATGGAAAGCCAAACTATGCTTGTCATTTATTTGGGATCTACTACTTAGCTACAAAACCAAATCTTTAAGAATAATAATGTGCCTGTAAAATTAAAGCCTGGCTTTATATTAATAGCCTTGAAGAAGCCAGTACGGGCAAAGGAAAATATACAAAACGCAGGAAGAGATCATTTCTCCATTCTGTGTATGTTGATAGGAATCTTCAGGAACTCAGGCAGATTGTTAGACCTTTCTAATAAGGGAAAATGATGAGAGTCAAGAGGAAAAGAGTAGACAGGAAAGGTGAATGAGGCCAATGAACACGTCTAGAACAGTTCAGTATTCTGCAGTCTCTGGCTTTTGAGGGTGTACATTACCTATAGGAATCAGCTCAGACCACCTAACAGTAGGACCACAGACTCCCTAGATGAGGTTTCCTCCTGTGTTCTCACATGGCTGAGGGAATTTCTCCTCGTTCTTCTCACATGTTCCAGCTGTTTTTCCTCTCCTTAGCACATTTTACTCAAGTATATAGATCACATTTATCCAACTGACTCTGGACTCTCCATTCTCCTGTCTATTCCATTCCATTCCATTACTTTCCTTTCCTTTGTTCCAAAAAGCAGTTCATAGTTCACCTGAGTTCTATGTCTAGCTCTACTGTTAGCTGTAGCCCTGGATCTCAAAATCTTACTCTTGCCAGAGCTTTGGGCTACTACACACTTAGAAGAGTTATTGAATCTTATTCTAAATTTTGAGGTCAAATTGCTCTATACTTTTCCCTACCAAAACAGATTGAGCTCAATGATTCTGTCTGTGAAGAGAGGAAAGAATTTGAGATAGAAAAGGCTGTATAAGGGAGGTGGGATCATCTGAATTCCTGTAAAAAGAAAAAGTGTTATTATAATACCAAAATAAACTAATCTGTTCTGATAAATGGTATATTAATAGGCATCTCCAATAAGGAGGTAGGTAAAATAAAATGTCATTGCCATGGTGATTTTAATCTCAGGGGAATTGAAAATAACCCAAGTGAGTGTACAGACCAGACCTTTGACTGCTGAGTTTATTTTGTCAGAAAGCTCTTTGCTGTGGATTCCAGGAGGGGTATTTCAATATACTACAGTCCAGATTACAAAATGGAGCTCACTGAGGAAAAGGGAAGCCTCTGTGGGTGAACAATTTAATTTTTTAAAATATCATAAGTAAACAGGATAAACATAGAATCTGTCTGAAAAAGACACACTTTCCACTTCTCTTTGCCAAAATCACATACTGACTTCCAACTGAGCCAGTACAGGTCAGTAAAATAATATGGCTGTTGAGTCCTTGGGATCTTAACTACAACAACAAATTGAATGGAAAGCTTTTCAGTGACAAGCATTTATGTTTAGATTTTTTTGCCATGTTTTTTGTTGTTCTTGGTCAGAGACCAGGTTGGTGCAATTTTTAGTAGTGTTTATGACATTGAAAGGCACTTGAAATTTCTGCAAACCATCAGTCTTCTGATTGGGAAGATTAAGATTTGTCAAACTGCATTCCTTTCCAAAGCCATAGACTTCTAGATATGGTACTTAATCCGAAAATTAAAACACAAACACAAACATACACACACAAACATTTAAGAGGAAAGACATTTAAAGTCTCTGGAGGGCAGCAGTCAGAGAATATTTTGTCACGCTGTGGCTGTAGAATGAAAGCAGATTGGAATTTCAAAGTTAATTGCCTCATCCCCGTACTGCCTCAGCTATCCAAAATGCTAAGGGAATGTTCAAAATAATGTTCAAGGTTAACACGAAATATTTTTTAAACCATTTTATGGATGTATGATTGACATACCAAAAGTTGTACATATTTACTGTATACAATTTGATGAGTTTGGAGATAAGTATACTTCTGTGAAACCATCAGCATCATCTAAGCCATAAACATGTCCTTCACCTCCAAAAATCTCCTCCTGCCCTCTTTATTTATTATTAATATTTGTTATTATTATTTTTGTGATAAGTACACTTAACATAAAATCTACCCTCTTAGAAAACTTTTAAGTATATAATATAGGCACTATGCTTTACAGTAGATCTCTATGATTTATTCATCTTGCATAACTGAAACCTTGTATGAGGATAAAAAAATCTTTTGCCTAAAAGCAAGATATCGTAGAAGTTCTTTTTGACAGTTTTAGTTCACTGAGTTCCAGCTGGTTTCAGATTTTTAAATAATCATTTATTAAAGCAATATAGTTGAATACCAACTATGAGCCAGGCACTAACCTAAGCCATTGAAATATGGGGATGAATTCATTTTGCTTTCTCACAGTTTAGTGACAAGCAATTAGAAATACAATAATTTTGAGCTAAGAAATATTACAGAAGTATGAACAAAATTCCATAAAATGACCAAGTGGGGATTATTAATTCTGGTTGGATATAGAGAACAAAGAGAAGCAAAGTCCTTTTAGACAAAGCACAGCAAGCAGCAGGCATGTGAGATGTCATGACATAATCCTGAAACCACAGTGGGTCCAGAGTTACAAAGCTAAGGACAGATGGAGAGAAATGGCAGAAGATAAGGTGAGAGGAACAGTCTGGGAGCAGGTGAGGACCAAATTGTGAAGTGCATTGTAGACCAGATTAAGTAAACTGGATCATGTTCAATAGGTAATAGGGAGTTGATTGAAGCTTATAAATGCAGAATTAATATTATCAGATTTGGCTATGAGGAAATTAACTTGTGATCGGAAGGAAGCTGAACCAGTCTAAAGAGACTATTGGCAGAGAAACCACGTGGAAATCTGCTAATATGGCTGGGACAGATAATAATAAATCAGCTCAATATTGTATCATTGGATATTTATTTTTCTATTATTTTCCATCCTTCACAGATTTGAAATTGTTTGATAAATGATAGGAATGTAGAGAATATCATTTTAAATATTCCACAATTATTGCATTTTATAGGAAATTGCATTTGGCGAGTCTTTTCCAATTTACCAAAGTTGATACAGTTTTCACTACACTTATGAGGAAACTGTTTGAGGATATTTGAAAACTGCCCCAATTGATTGCCATAGGTCAATACTGACAGCTAAGAAAAAAGAGAAGAAAAAAACATGACCACACCAAATCAACAGGGGCACATTCCTCATACACAACCCTTTGAAGTTTCATTACAAAAACACATCACTTTAACCTCACCAAGGATGGTGAGCATCAAAAAGAAAATAAATTTCTTTGTCTATGTCATTTCTTCCACTGAACTTCACATTAACAGAATCAGGTCTTACTTGATAGTAGCAGCGAATAGAAGAACGGAGGATTTTTCATGCTAGCCTATTTTTTCAACTTTTTATTGAAGTATAACATACATACAGAAAAGTGCTCAAATGTTAAGTTACAACTTGATAAATTTTCACAAATGGACACATCATTGACTCTAGGACCAAGACTGAGAAACAGAATATTATCAGGACATCAGAAGTTCTACTTATGCCATCTTTCAGCACTTACCCAACCCTCTGACAAGAGTAACCTGTCAGAGATTCTGACTTCTAACTGACCCTGACTTCTAACACCATAGATTAGTCTTGCCTGTTTTTGAATTTATATAAATGGAACTATACTGTACGTACTCTTCTGTGTTTAGGTTCTTTCATTCTGCATGATCTTTGTGAGATTCATTAATATTGCTCCTTGTAGATATAATCTATTTCCACAATTTATTGGACATTTGGATAGTTTTTACCTTAGGGCTATGAGAGGTGGTGCTGCTATGAACACTCTTGTGCATGTCTTTAGATAAATATGTATATATATAATATACATATATACACACTCACTTATTTCTATTAGGTATTTTCCTAGGAGTTGAACTGCTGGGTTATAAAAGATGCTTATGTTCAGCTGTAGTGTACTGGCTGTTGTATCTTTATTTGAGGATAAGCAGAAGTGGTTTCTCAAAAAGAATGGCTACATACAGGGCTGGCTACATAATTGCAGGGCACAGTACAAAATAAAAATACAGGGTCCCTTTTTTAAAAAGCGGAAAAAAGTGCAATTATAGGTATAAAATTTTTTTCATTTTCTCATGATCTTTCTATTGACTTGCTATATAATTAGATTCCAAGTAAAAAAAATTAAAAAGTTGAAATTATTAGCATGAATTTTACCATTTATATCTATTTTGTGTGATGTCAGTTTTAGATGCAAATATGAAAGTATTCAATTTATATTTGAAATCACCAAAATTGCATAATTCTTTTTTTTTTTTTTTTTGAGGAAGATCAGCCCTGAGCTAACTACTGCCAATCCTCCTCTTTTTGCTGAGGAAGACTGGCCCTGAGCTAACATTCGTGCCCATCTTCCCCTACTTTATATGTGGGATGCCTACCACAGCATGGCATTTTGCCAAGCGGGATCCGAACCAGTGAACCCCAGGCCACCTAGAAGTGGAACATGCAAACTTAACCACTGCACCACCGGGCAGGCCCCCATAGTTCTTATTTTAGAGGGTACCTTCAGCTGGCCAGAAACAACACAAGCCAGACTCAAGAAGATTGGAAGGAAGAAGAAAGGGCCCCCGGGGCACAGAGTCAGCCAAGGAAACTCTCTCTCTGGAGCATGGGATTCTCATGGTTGTGTGTGACCCTCATAAGCAACCAGGAGACCACCCTACGTATAGGTTAGGTGAGTGCTCAGGTCTGATGAATGCCAGGTTCTCCTTCCACCAGCCACTGGAGCAACATGCCAGGCCCCAGCTAGGGGTAGGCTATGGGGAAATTGAGGCAGGCATCTCCTTTTTCCACAAGTCCAGTGCCACAACCTGCAGTAAACAGATGACCCCCAAAGGATCTTTAAATATGGGCTGTGTTGCTGCCAGCCAATGGCAGGGACAGTTGCTACCATACCCTGCTCTGCAATCCCTTATCTTCCTCACCCCCGTGTCCTTGTCAAATCTCTGCCAGCTTGGAGCAGTCAGCTGAACTCAGATCTCTCTTTCTTCGTATCCTGACTCAGTAGACACAATGGGTTGTCTCACTCTCTTCAGAAGGCAGCAGTGTCATGGGGCAGAGCAGGGAGAGGGAAAGGAAAGACCAGGCAGGACCTGGGCCCCAGGGAATGGAAAAATGGTGACTAAAAGGTGGTGCTAGGTGTCACCATGAATGAATTTAGGCTCCAAACTCCTGGCATATGTGCCATTGTCCAATGGAGCTTCACTTACAGAATAGGAGTTGAAGGATACATTTTGTAAGGCTGTTAAGACGGCAACAGCATGCTTTTAAGTCAAATATCAGGCCTTTCTGAGCCCAGGGCCCTATGTAGTCACACACACAGTTCCTACACCCCTGAAGCCATCCCAAGGTACATACAAAAATGGCCATTGACCAAAAGGGGACTCCTAAAAAAGAAAATGCTTGTGATAGAGCCCTTATATCTTCTTATACCTCTCAGCAACATGTACAATTATATTTGAAATACTAAAATCAGAAACAAAAGTATCTTTGAGGTGAAAAAGAAGAAGATATAAAAGACAATATCCAGAGAGAACTGAATGATAGTGAAATGAAAAAGAAAGTATGATGACTTGACCAAAAAGAGACCAGGACAGGAACCTCCCTGCAAAGAAGTGAGCTGAAAAATAGCAAAGTCAAGAAAATACTCAAGTTCAAAAAGGTCAGCTAAGGTAATAAGGAGCAGGAAAGTTCCAGAGCTCTTGGAAGTCAAGCATGTCCTTAGAGAGAAAATACACAATACATGTTTGTGACTTAAAGTTCTAAAAGTTAGAAATTCAGCCAAGGGAAATACCTGAAAGTAAGATTGATGAGCTCTCAAGGCCATTTGCAATATGACTATTTATAGTGCTTGATGACTGGAGGGAGGTGAAGTTAGACCTACAGATATTAACGACAGCTACAGAGTTTTAAGACATTTAGGTGAAACCTGCCTATGCCTGTGGGAGAAGTTCTGAGATCTCATGAGTATCAATCAAAGTATCATATATGTGACAAAAAAGATATCATGGCAGACAAAGTAAATGGTAGCTATTACACCAACAAACCAGTCCACCTTTAGGAAGACCAACATGGGGAGAAGCTCATGCAGGGCCTAGAAGTAGCTTCTAATCCACTTGGGAATGGAATTCTGGAATTCTGTTTTCTCAATTGTGGTCAAAGAGAGAGGCATGTACAGATTCTAAGAGGACATTTCCAGTTGTCTCTGTGGACTCCTCAGTCTGTGAGTGGGTATGGCAAGAGGAGGGCCAGAGCAGGGACCAGAGTAGTGGCCTCCAGTACTCAGCTGTAAGGGCAGTACTGAACCCCCTACTACCACCAATATCACCCTCACCAGCTTACTCACCCACCTGTCTTTACTCCTTGCCCTATAATATTCTCATTCTTCATTTTTCTTTTCCCAAGGAATGGCTCTGTGTGTTACAACTCTGTAACTTGCATAGCTTCTTTTTATTTTTATGAATTATGATAAATTCAAAGTTGGCTTGTAGTGAAGGAGACCATGTTGCTTTTCCTTGTTTCAACAATATTAATCAAAAAGCACACTGAGCAACAGAACATGCTCTTCTTGGGAGAATTTGAAGGAAAAAAATGCATTTGAAATAAACAGGTCTTTCTTCTAGGGACTCTAGAAATTATTTCAATAAACTCTGACGTTTTCTAGCACCACTTGATTATTATAGAAGATTTTGCCCTTTTAGTTCACTGCTTCTACATTTCTAACCTGCTGTTTCTCAAAGTAGTCATCAAAATTTCCATTTTTTCAATAGCTGTAAATGCAAATAAGGGCTTAAATCTTCTAATACATTAACAATGGCCACAGTTAGGGGTAGTTTCTAGATGTTTGTTTTTCTCTATCTCAAACTGGTGAAATCCAATTTCTTAGAGAAGAACTTTGAAAGTCATCAGGTGATTGGCAACATTTGGAAGATTTATTTTAATTATCTAATTATCAAGTGGGGAGAAACTCAATACCAGTTTAGAGTATAAAAACTAAAGGAAACAGTGAATATGAGACGAAAATATCCGACAGGGTGATATCAGAGAGTAAGTCATTTTTCTTCACAAATTTGGAATGCTTTTCCATGCATGTCACAAATGAATCATTTCATTTGAGGTGTTTCAAGTGCCACTGACATTTTTTTTTTATTGAGTTATTGATAGGTTACAATCTTGTGAAATTTCAATTGTACATTAATGTTTGTCAGTCATGTTGTAGGTGCACCACTTCACCCTTTGTGCCCACCCCCCACCCCACCTTTCCCCTGGTATCCACTAAACTGTTCTTGGTCCATAGTTTTAAATTCCTCATATGAGTGGTGTCATACACAGATTATCTTTCTCTTGCTGGCTTATATCACTTAACATAATTCTCTCAAGGTCCATCCATGTTATTGCAAATGGAATGATTTGTTCTGTTTTGCAGCTGAGTAGTATTCCATTGTATATATGTATCACATCTTCTTTATCCATTCGTCTGTTGATGGGCACTTAGGTTGCTTCCATGTCTTGGCTATTGTAAACAGTGCTGCAATAAACATTGGGGTGCACAGGACTTTTGGGATTGCTGACTTCAGGCTCTTTGGATAGATACCCAGTAGTGGGATGGCTGGATCGTATGGTAGTTCTATTTTTAGTTTTTTGAGGAATCTCCATACTGTTTTCCATAGTGGCTGCACCAGTTTGCATTCCCACCAGCAGTGTATGAGGGTTCCTTTTTCTCCGCAACCTCTCCAACATTTGTTGCTATTAGTTTTAGATATTTTTGTCATTCTAACGGGTGTAAGGTGATATCTTAGTGTAGTTTTGATTTGCATTTCCCTGATGATCAGCGATGATGAGCATCTTTTCATGTGCCTATTGGCCATCAGTATATCTTCTTTGGAGAAATGTCTGTTCATGTCTCCAGCCCATTTTTTGATTGGGTTGTTTGACGTTTTGTGGTTGAGTTGCGAGAGTTCTTTATATATTAAGGATATTAAGCCTTTGTCAGATATATGACTTGCAAATATTTTTTCCCAGTTAGTGGGTTGTTATTTTGTTTCAATCCTGTTTTCATTTGCCTTGAAAAAGCTCTTTAATCTGATGAAGTCCCATTTGTTTATTCTTTCTATTGTTTCCCTTCTCTGAGAAGGCATGGTGTCCGAAAAGATCCTTTTAATACTGATGTCAAAGAGTGTACTGCCTACGTTTTCTTCCAGAAGCCTTATGGTTTCAGGTCTTACCTTTAGGTCTTTAATCCATTTTGAGTTTATTTTGGTGAATGGTGAAAAAGAATGGTCAATTTTCATTCTTTTACATGTGGCTTTCCAGTTTTCCCAGCACCATTTGTTGAAAAGACTTTCTTTTCTCCATTGTATGCCCTCAGCTCCTTTGTCAAAGATAAGCTGTCCATAGATGTGTGGTTTTATTTCTGGGCTTTCAATTTTGTTCCATTGATCTGTGCACCTGTTTTTGTACCAGTACCATGCTGTTTTGATTACTGTAGCTTTGTAGTATGTTTTGAAGTCAGGGATTGTGATGCCTCCCGTTTTGTTCTTTTTTCTCAGGATTGCTTTAGCAATTCGGGGTCTTTTGTTGCCCCATATGAATTTTAGGATTCTTTGTTCTAATTCTGTAAAGAATGCCATTGGGATTCTGATTGGGATGGCGTTGAATCTGTAGATTGCTTTAGGTAGAATGGACATTTTAACTATGTTTATTCTTCCAATCCATGTACATGGAATGTCTTTCCATCTCCTTATGTCGTCATCCAATTCTCTCAGAAAGGCCTTGTAATTTTCATTATATAGGTCCTTCACTTCCTTAGTTAAATTTACCCCAAGGTATTTTATTCTTTTTGTTGCGATTGTGAATGATATTGTATTCTTGAGTTCTTTTTCTGTTGGTTCATTGCTGGAGTATAGAAATGCTACTGATTTATGCAAATTGATTTTATACCCTGCAACGTTGCTGTAGTTGTTGATTACTTCTAACAGTTTTCCAATGGATTCTTTGGGGTTTTCTATATATAAGATCATGTCGTCTGCAAACAGCGAGAGTTTCACTTCTTCCCTCCCTATTTGGATTCCTTTTATTCCTTTTTCTTGCCTGATTGCTCTGGCCAGGACCTCCAGTACTATGTTAAATAAGAGTGGTGATAGAGGGCATCCTTGTCTTGTTCCTGTTTTCAGGGGGATGGGGTTCAGTTTTTGCCCATTGAGTATGATGTTGGCTATGGGTTTGTCGTATATGGCCTTTATTATGTTGAGGTAGTTTCCTTCTATGCCCATTTTGTTCAGAGTTTTTATCATAAATGGCTGTTGGATCTTGTCAAATGCCTTCTCTGCATCTATTGAGATGATCATGTGGTTTTTATTCCTCAGTTTGTTGACGTGGTGTATCACGTTGATTGATTTGCGGATGTTGAACCATCCCTGTGTCCCTGGTATGAATCCCACCTGATCCTGATGTATGATTCTTTTGATGAATTGCTGAATTCTGGTTGCCAAAATTTTGTTTAGAATTTTTGAATCTATGTTCATCAGTGATATTGGCCTGTAGTTCTCTTTTTTCGTGGTGTCCTTGTCAGGTTTTGGTAGCAGCGTGATGTTGGCCTCATAGAATGTGTTAGGAAGTGTTCCATCTTCCCTAATTTTTTGGAATAGCTTGAAAAGGATAGGTATTAAATCCTCTCTGAAAGTTTGGTAGAATTCCCCAGGAAAGCCATCTGGTCCTTGGGTTTTATTCTTTGGGATGTTTTTGATTGTTGTTTCAATCTCTTTCCTTGTGATTGGTCTATTCAAATTGTCTGCCTCTTCTTGAGTGAGCTTTGGGAGATTGTAGGAGTCCAGGAATTTATCCATTTCCTCTAGGTTATCCATTCTGTTGGCATATAGTTTTTTGTAGTATTCTCTTATAATCTGTTGTATTTCTGCAGAGTCTGTTGTTATTTCTCCTCGCTCATTTCTGATTTTGCTTATTTGAGCTTTTTCCCTTTTTTTCTTTGTAAGTCTGGCTAGTGGTTTGTCAATTTTGTTTATCTTCTCAAAAAACCAGCTCTTTGTCTCATTGATCCTTTCTACTGCCTTTTTCGTTTCAATAGTATTTATTTCTGCTCTGATTTTTATTATTTCTCTCCTTCTGCTGACTTTTGGCTTCATTTGTTCTTTTTTCTCTAGTTCAGTTAGGTGTGCTTTAAGGTTGCTTACTTGGGATTTTTCTTGTTTGTTAAGATGTGCCTGTATTGCAATGAATTTTCCTCTTAATACAGCTTTTGCTGTATCCCATATGAGTCGGTATGGCATGCTATCATTTTCATTTGTTTCCAGGTATTTTTTTATTTCTTCTTTAATTTCTTCAATGATCCATTGCTTGTTCAGTAGTGTGTTGTTTAGTCTCCACATCTTTGTGCCTTTCTCAGCTTTTTTCTTGTAATTAATTTCTAGCCTTATAGCACTATGATCTGAGAAGATGCTTGTTATTATTTCAATTTTTTTAAATTTGTAGAGGCTTGTCTTGTTTCCCAACATATGGTCTATCCTAGAGAATGTTCCATGTGCACTTGAGAAGAATGTGTATTCAGCTCCTTCAGGGTGGAGTGATCTATATATGTCTATTAAGTCCAATTGTTTTAGTTTTTCATTCAGCTCCACTATTTCCTTGTTGATTTTCTGTCTGGATGATCTGTCCATTGATGTGAGTGGGGTGTTGAGGTCCCCTACTATTATTGTGTTGTTTGTAACATCTTCCTTTAGGTTTGTTAATAGTTGCTTTATGAATCTTGGTGCTCCTGTGTTGGGTGCATAGATATTTATAAGCGTTATTTCTTCTTGATGAAGTGTCCCTTTGATCATTATATGTTGTCCCTCTGTGTCTCTCTTTACCTGTCTTATTTTGAAATCCACTTGGTCTGATATGAGAATTGCAACACCTGCCTTTTTTTCCTTGCTATTTGCTCGAAGTATTGTCCTCCACCCCTTCACCCTGAGTCTGTGTTTGCCCTTGGGGCTGAGGTGTGTTTCCTGGAGGCAACAAATTGTTGGATCTTGTTCTTTAATCCATTTTGCCACTCTGTGTCTTTTTATTGGAGAGTTCAATCCATTCACATTGACAGTGATTATTGATGCATGTGGACTTAATGCTGTCAATCTGTCACTCTTTATCTTGTTTTCCTGTTTCTTTTCCTGTGTGCTTTAGACTACCCATTTAATGCTGCAATTTCTTATGCTGGGTTTCTTAGATTTCTCCTTATCTATGATTTGTGACTCTGTTCTGTACTTTATTTTAGTGTCTACCTTGAAGTTTGTATTTAGAATCTCGTGTATAATATAGTCTATTCTCTGGTGGTCTCTTACTTACTCAACCAATACTGATTTAGACCCTTTGCTCTTCCCCTCCTAAATAATTATTTTCATTTTTTATTCCAACTCGTCTTATTAATTTGTAGTTAGAGTGCTAAGATCATCCTTGTTTTGGTAGTTTCCTTATTTTTACCCTAATGCTATAGTTGAATATTTGCTATCCTGTTCTGGTTCTATCCATCGGTCTCCCTAGTCTGTGGATTGTGTCCCCTTTCTCCCTTTTTTCTTTTTTCAAGTATGAGAGCCTTCTTGAGGATTTCTTGTAATGGAGGGCTTTTAGTTACAAATTCCCTTAACTTTTGTTTGTCTGGAAAAGATTTAATTTCTCCCTCATATCTGAAGGAAATTCTTGCTGGATAGAGTATTCTTGGCTGAAGGTTTTTATCCTTTAAAGCTTTGAATATATCACTCCATTCTCTCCTAGCTTGTAGGGTTTCTGTAGAGAAATCCGCTGACAGTCTGATAGGGTTTCCTTTATAGGTTATTCTCTTTTTTTTTTTTTTTTACTTCCCTGAGTATTCTTTCCTTATCATTCCTATGTGCCAACTTTACTATTATGTGCCTTGCGGTGGGTCTTTTTACATTGATAAATCTAGGAGATCTAAAACCCTCCTCTACACACATTTCTCCGTTGATCCCTAGATTTGGGAAGTTCTCTTCAATAATTTCGTTAAGCACACTTTCTGCTCCATTTTCCTTTTCCATATTCTCGGGAATTCCTATGATCCTTATGTTCTTACTCCTCATTGAATCCATTATCTCTCGGAGATTTTCCCCATTTTTTTTAATTCTTAGTTCTCTTCCTTCCTCTGTCTGGCGCCATTCAGCCTGTCTGTCCTCGATTATGCTGATTTGCTCCTCTAGGTTGTCTACACGGGCATTCAGGGAATCCGTATTCTGTTTTATCTGGTCCATTGTGTTTTTCATCTCAAGTAATTCTGTTTGATTCTTCATTATGATTTCAATCTCTTTTATGAAGTAACTCCAGAACTCGGCTTGTTTCTCTATCTTTCTCTCTACCTCTTTGAGTTTTTTGATTATAGCTGCTCTGAATTCATTATCACTTAGTTTACCTAATTCCAAGTCCTCAGGACTTAATTCTGTGTTTTTATTGTTTTCCTTCTGGTCTGGGGCTTTTATAAATTGCTGGATGGTAGAGGAGCGGTTTTTTCTCATGGTGGTAGAATTCAGTTGCAGTTACAGCCTGTCGCCACGAGATGGGGGTCGAGAGCGGCGTGTTAGCTCTCCGCCTTCGGGGCAAGATGGCTGCGCCCACTGGCTTTGTTAAGGGGGAGGGGCTGGTACTCACACGTGCCGGTCTGGGTTCAGATCAGTTCTGTTCTTTGGTCTCCCAAGGCCCTTGATTTATAGGGTCCCTGCGGACGGAAGCTTCCCCCGTCAGCGGGTCTCCACTGAATCAGCAGCAGGAGTCCTGGATGATCCCCTGGTCGCACGGCCCCTCCCCCGCTCCTTCCCCACCCGCACCGCAGCCATCGCAGACTCTAGGGGAGGGAGCGATGTTCTCTCCTACCGTTCCGGCGCCTCCGAAGGTGTAAGCAAGGTTATGATCTCCGCCTTCTTGGTATCGTAGGTCTCTAACGAGCTGGCATTATGTTTATTCTCTGAAATTCAGTTCTTCCAATCTTTTGTTGTATTTTGGAGGGGAGAGAATCCCGGGTCAGCTCACCCTGCCATTTTGCTCCGCCCATTCTCTTCTCTCCGCCACTGACATTTTATGATCAGTCTACAGCAGTCTACTCTAGCTTCTGAATGCAAAATGACAGCCAAGACCCTGTCATCCCTGTTCTGTTGTGATCACATAAACTTTATTGAACTTATAAATTTATTTTTTGAAGGCAACAAATCTGAACCATAATTAGTTAATATTAATAATTTACTTGATGCTAATGTTCTAGGAAATAATTTGGATTAAGAAGATGAAATGGTAAATACATAGTTTGTCCTATACACATTCAGTTTGTCATATGCCAAAAAATACAAGAAATATGCACACATACCTAGGTAAAATAGGATTATGCATGTGGAAATATTTACAATATCCGCACATAAAGGTGTTATGTGATAGAGTCCTCAATGGGTCTCTAACACTCCTACATGTCCTACTTGGTATGCCAAGACTATGGGACCATGACTACTTGGGTAACAGGACATTTCTCACATTGTGTTTGCAGTAAGCAACCTTGAGAGATGAGGTGATGTCTCTCTTCAGGACTAAGAGCAGGCTTGCCTACTGTTTCCTATAAGAAGGTGGGTTCCCCACACTCAGTATTCCTCAGTTGTGATGTGAAGTCACTCCATGGGCAGTGTTCAACTGAGGTCATGTTTTGTTGCCCCTGTGGGACTTGGGGGCGAGGGTAGGAGAGGCACATGCTGAAACTCATGTCACTTGCAGTGCCCTGAGTAATAAAGATTTTTGCTTTTTACCCAGGAGTCTCCTGTCTTCTGCCAGGATCTATGAAGCAGTAATAGGCTAATTTTTTAGATTTTAAATAGAGTTAAATCCATTTCAAAACAAAGTGACTCAAATATAAAATACTGAAACAAAATTAAAATGGGATATCCAAATAGTTCAACTTTACATTTCACTTCCAAGGAAAATGAAAAGAAAGAAATAGGAGTTTGGTCAAGATGGTGGTGTAGGTGGACTCTGCACTCACTGCCTCCCACAGACACAATAAACTTACAACTACTCTTGGAACAATTACCACTGAGAGAGCGCTGGAAACTGGATAAAAAGAACCCCCGCAACAAGGGACAGTGCTGACCAAGGTGGAAGAAGCAGAAATTCCTTTCTGGAGAGGAAAAAAAAGCCACCTTCATGAGCCACAACACCTCACAGCTGGCTGGGAGCAATCCTAAAGTATGCAGCCTTCCATGGAGGAGTGGGGGATCTAAGCAGGGAGGCATTACCACTATAAGCAGCTTTTGGATTCAGCAAAACTGAGACAAGTATCATAACACCTGACTTTCCTGGCTATTAACTACAATGAGGAATACCCCCAGAAAAGCTATCAGACATTGGGGAAAAAAAGCCTGCTGTTAAAGAGTCCATTCACCCATCTTGGAAAGCAACCTAAATCACCAGAAAGAAAGGTACACAGTCCTTTGGTGAAAAGAGACTCACCTGATAGCCTCTGGGTGCATCTTGGTGAGAAGTGAGACTTCTCCAGGGACTGAGTCATTGGTGGCAATCATTGTGACCTAGTACAGGTGTGCTGACACAGATGCTGGCAGATGCCATTGGAGTTCTTCCCCTGGCCTGTTAGTTCAGGGGTCTGCCCCACCCACTAGAGAATCAATTTAATACAGCTCAGCCAGGGCAGGCAACCCATCCTAGGGACTGGCCCAACCCAAGAGCAAGCCCTTGGGCAACTTGTGGGGCTACATAGGCAGGGTGTCTAGAACCTCTGCAATCAGGCAAGTGGGTCCATCTCTGTGGGGCAGAGTATGTGCGAGGAGCCAGTGGAGTGTGTGGGGTGTTGGTGGAGTGTGTGGGGCCTCTGCAGTGGGGCAACTGGGTCCACTTCAGTGGGTAAGGGCATGCACACAGGGCAGGACTATGTTGACAGGGTGTGTACCCCGTGGCTGGTGGAGCTTATCAGCTGCAGCAGACTTATGTTTCTCAAACAGCCACATAGGGGATCAGCTCCACCTTCCAAAGTCTGAAACAATAGAGTGTTCCCATGCATAGGGCCAGCCCTACTCAGCTGAAATCCGGAGAGAGCTGACAACAGCTTTGCAGGCCAGAGGCCTACAGCAATTGTAAGCCCCTGAGCCTAACAACCAGCTATGCTGGGGGCCTACTCACTTAACAGAAACACTGCAACAGGAATGTGCTATTAGATCTTGCAGCCAACTGTGCTGGGGCTCCCCATGCCCGATTAAGTGACTGAAGGGACCATAGCAACCACACGCAGCTGAGCATTACAACCAGCCAGCCAGGGGAACAGCCTAGCCTCCCTGGGCACTACAGTAAGAGCAACCGTGCCACAAAAGAAGGACACATGTAGCCCACACTGGGGACACTCTTGGAACATTTGTAACTGGTAATGAGAGGGAAGTACACTGATGGGCCTCATAAAGCATCTTTTACATAAGGCCAGCTCTCCAAGATTGGGAGACATAGCAGACCTACCTAACACAAAGATATAAGCACAGAGAAAGTGGAAAAGTGAGGAGACAAAGGAATATGCTCCAAGAAAGGGAATAGGACAAAACTCCAGAAAAAGAATTAAATGAATCAAATAAACAATCTACTTATTGAAGCGTACAAACAAAAAGTCATAAGGATGCTTACTGATCCTGGGAGAAGAATGGATGAATTCACTGAGAACTTCAACAAAGAATTGGAAAATACAAAAAAGAACCAATAAAAAATGAAGAATGAAATACTGGAAATGAAAAATTCACTAGAGGGGCTCAATAGCAGAGTAGATGATACAGAAGAACAAATCAGTGAGCTGGATGAAAGACTAGAGGAAATCACCCAAGCTGAACAGATAAAAGAAAAAAGAATTAAAAAGAATGAGGACAGTCTAAGGGACCTCTAGGACAACATGAGTGCACTAACATCTGTATTATAAGTGTCCCAGAAGGAGAAGAGAAAGACAAAGGGGCAGAGAATCTATTTGAAGAAATAATAGCTGAAAACTTTCCTAACCTAAGGAAGGAAACACGCATGCAGGTGCAGGAAGCACAGAGAGCACCAAACAAGATAAACCCAAAGAGGCCCACACCAAGACACTTTATAATTAAAATGTCAAGAATTAAAGATAAAGAGAGAATCCTAAAAGCCACAAGAGAAAGGCAACAAGTTACATACAAAGGAAACCACATAAAGCTATCAGTGGACTTCTCAGCCAAAACCCTGCAAGCTAGTAGAGAATGGCATGATATATTGAAAGTGCTGAAAGGATAAAAGCTACAGACAAGAATACTCGACTCAGCAAGGTTATCATTCAGAATGGAAGGAGAGAGAGAGTTTCCCAGAGAAGCAAAAACTAAAGGAGTTTATCACCAAGAAACCAGCCCTACAGGTAATGCTAAAGGGACTTATTTAAGTGGGAAAGAGAAGATCACAAATAGGAATAAGAAAATTATCAAAAAAAGAAAAAGTAATAAAATCACCAGTACAGCCAAACATACAGTAAAGGTAGGAGATCAACCACCTATGAAGGTCAAAAGACAAAAGTACTAAAATTATCTATTCCCAAGATAAGAGGGTAACAGATACACACACACACACACAAAGAGGTTAGACACGACATCAAAAACATAAAATGTTTTTGGAAGGTAGGTCAAAGAGTAGAGCTTTTAGCAAGAGTTCAAACCAAAGAGACTGTCTATATAGATTGCTATATATGTAGGTTATTATATATGAACTTCATGGTAATCACAAACCAGAAACCTATAATAAATACACAAAAAATTAAGAGAAAGTAGCCCAATCAAAACAGAAAGCCATCAAACCACAAAGGAAGAGAACAAGAGAAGAAGAAAAGAGCAGAGAAGAAGAACTAAAACACCCAGGAAAAAATGTAACAAAATGGCAATAGACACATACTCATCAATATCTACTTTAAATGTCAATGGACTAAATACTCTAATCAAAAGGCATAGGGTGGCTGATTGGATATAAGAAAAGAAGACCCATATATATGCTGCATACAAGAGACACACTTCAGACCTGGAACACTCACAGACTGAAAGTAAAGGGATGGAAAAAGACTCCATGCAAATGGCAATGAAAAGAAAGCTGGGGTAGCAACACCTATATCAGACAAAATAGACTTTAAAACAAAAACTGTAACAAAGGACAAAGAAGAGTACTACATAATGATAAAGGGAAAAATCCAACAAGAGGATATAACACTTGTAAATATCTATGCATCCAATGTAGGAGCACCTAAATATATCAAGCAATTATTAACAGACATAGAAGGAGAAATAGACAGCAACAAAATAATAGTAGGGGACTTTAACACTCCACTTACACCAATGGATAGATCATCCAAACAGAAGATCAATCAGGAAACATAGGCCTTAAATGACACATTAGAGATGGACTTAGTAGATTTATACAGAACATTCCATCCAAAACCACAGAATACACATTCTTTTCAAACATACATGGAAAATTGTCCAGGATAGATCACATATTAGGCCACAAAACAAGTTCTCAATAAATTTAAGACTGAAATAAACCCAAACATCTTTTCTGATCATAACAGTATGAAACCAGAAATCAACTACAGGAAGAAAATCAGAAAAGCCACAAACATGTGGAGATTAAACAAAATGCTACTGAGCAACACTTGGGTCAATGAAGAAATCAAAAGGGCAATCAAAACATACCTGGAGACAAATGAAAGTGAAAATATGACATGCCAAAATTTATGGGATACAGCAAAAGCAGTTCTAAGAGAGAAGTTTATAGCAATACAGGTCTACGTCAACAAACAAGAAAAATCTCAAATAAACAGTCTAACAGTGCGCCTGTACAAACTAGAAAAAGAAGAACAAACAAAGCCCCAAATCAGTAGAAGGAAGGAAATAAAAATCAGAGCAGAAATAAATGAAATAGAAATTTAAAGGAAAATAGAAAAAAATCAATGAAAGGAAGAGCTGGTTCTTTGAAAAGATAAACAAAATTAACAAACTTTTAGCTAGACTCACCAAGAAAAATGAGAATGCTCAAATAAATAAAATCAGAAATGAAAAAGGAGGAAGTATAACAGATACCTCAGAAATACAAAAGATTATAAGAGAATACTACTAAAAGCTATATGCCAACAAATTTGATAATCTAGAAGAAATGGATAAATTCTTAGAATCATACAACCTTCCAAAATTGAATCAAGAAGAAATAGAGAATTTGAATAGACCAATCACCAGTAAGGAGATCAAAACAGTAATCAAAAACCTCCCCCAAAATAAAAGTCCAGGAACCAGACAGTTTCCCTGGTTAATTCTACCAAACATTCAAAGAAGAGTTAAGACCTACCCTTCTCAAACTCTTCCAAAACATTGAAGAAGAAGGGAAGCTTCCTAACTCATTCTACGAAGCCAAGATTACCTGGGGCTCAAAACCAGACAAGGACAACACAAAAAAAGAAAATTACAGGCCAATATCACTGATGAACATTGATGCAAAAATCCTCAACAAAATACTAGCAAATGGAATACAACAATACATTAAAAAGATCATACACCATGATCAAGTGGGATTTATTCAAGGGACGCAGGGATGTTTCAACATCCACAAATCAATCAACATGATACACCACATTAACAAAATGAAGAATAAAAATCACATGATCATCTCAATAGATGTGGAGAAAGCATTTGACAAGATACAGCATGCTTTTATGATAAAAGCTCTAAATAAAATGGGTATAGAAGGAAAGTACCTCAACATAAGAGAGGACATATGTGGCAAACTCACAGCTAAAATCATTCTCAATGAAGAAACACTGAAAGCTCTCTCTCTAAGAACAGGAACCAGACGAGGATGCCCATTTTCACCACTCTTATTTAACATAGTATTGGAAGTCCTAGCCAGAACAATCAGGCAAGAAAAGGAAATAAAATAGATACAAATTGGAAAGGAAGAAGTGAAGCTGTCACTATTTGCAGATGACATGATTTTATATACAGAAAATCCTAAAGAATCCACCAAAAGACTTTTAGAAATAATAAATGAATATGGTAAAGTTGAAGGATACAAAACCAACATACAAAAATCAGTTGCATTTCTCTACACTAACAATGAAGTACCAGAAAGAGAAATTAAGAATACAATCCCATTTACAATTGTAACAAAAAGAATAAAATACCTAGGAATAAACTTAACCAAAGAGGTGAAAGATCTGTAGACTGAAAATTATAAAACATTGTTGAAAGAAATTGAGGAAGACACAAAGAAATAGAAAGATATTCTGTGCTCTTGGATTGGAAGAATTAACATAGTTAAAATGTCCATACTTCTTAAAGCAATCTGCAGATTCAATGCAATCCCTACTAAAGTTCCAACGACATTTTTCACAGAAATAGAACAAAGAATCCTAAAATGTATATGGAACAACAAAAGATCCCAAACAGCTAAAGGACTCCTGGGAAAAAAAAGAACAAAGCTGGAGGTATCACACTCCCTGAATTCAAAATATACTACAAAGTTATAATTACCAGAACAGCATAGTACTGGTACAAAAACAGACACACAGATCAAGGGAACAGAATCGAGAGCCTAGAAATAAACCCACACATTTGTGGACAGCCAATTTTCGATAAAGGAGCCAAAAACATACAATGGAGAAAGAAAAGTCTTTCCTAAATGATGTTGGGAAAACTGGACAGCTACATGCAAAAGAATGAAAGCAGACCATTATCTTTCACCATACACAAAAATTAACCCAAAATGGATTAAAGATTAGAATGTAAGACCTGAAAATATAAAAATTCTAGAAGAAAACTTAGGAGGTGCACTCTTTGATATCAGTCTCAGCAGCATATCTTCAAGCACCATGTCTGACCAGGCAAGGGAAACAATAGAAAAAATAAACAAATGGGACTACATCAAACTAAAAACCTTCTACACAGCGAAGGAAACCATCCACAAAGTGAAAAGACAACTTAACAATTGGGAGAAGATATTTGCAAACCACATATGTGATAAGGAGTTAATATCTAAAATATATAAAGAACTCATACATCTCAACAACAAAAAAACTAACAACCCAATTTAAAAATGGGCAAATGATCTGAACGGACATTTCTCCAAAGAAGATACACAGATGGACAACAGGCACATGAAAAGATGTTCAACATCACTATCAGGGAAATGCAAATCAAAACTACAATGAGATATCACCTCACTCCGGCCAGAATGGCTGTAATTAACAAGACAGGAAATAACAAGTGTTGGAGAGGATGTGGAGAAAAGGGAACTCTCATACACTGCTGGTGGGAGTGAAAACTGGTACAGCCACTCTGGCAAACAATATGAAGATTCCTCAAAAAGTTAAGAATAGAGCTACCATACAATCCAGCTATTCCACTGCTGGATATTTATCCAAAGAACTTGAAAACACAAATGTCTAAAGATACATGCACCCCCATGTTCACTGCAGCATTATTCACAATAGCCAAGACTTGAAAGCAACTTAGGTACCCATGAAGGGACAAATGGATAAAGAAGAAGTGATATATATACACAATGGAATACTACTTGGCCATAAAAAAATGACGAAATCTGGCCATTTGAGACAACATGGATGAACCTTGAGGGTATTATGCTAAGCAAAATAAATCAGAGGGAGATTTGAGAACATATATAAATAGAATGTAAATAGAAGGTAAAAACAACAACAACAAACAATCACACAGAGACAGAGATTGGATTGGTGGTTACCAGAAGGGAAGGGAGTAGGGAGGAGGGTGAAAGGGGTGATTAGGCACACGTGCGTGGTGATGGATTGTAATTAGTCTTTGGGTTGTAAACATGATGTAATCTACACAGAAATCGAAATATAATGATGTACACCTGAAATTTATATAATGTTATAAACCAATGTTACCACAATAAAAAAAAGAAAGAAAGAAACTAAGGAAGAAAGGAAAAAAACTTTTTTTATAGACATCAAGACAAGGACATTTAACTTACTAAAAAAGTAATGCTTAGGGTCCAGCCTGGTGGCGCAACAGTTAAGTGCGCATGTTCCACTTTGGTGGCCTGGGGTTTGCTGGCCCATATCCCAGGTGAGGACCTGGCACCGCTTGGCAAAAGCCATGCTGTGGTAGGCATCCCAGATATAAAGTAGAGGAGGATGGGCATGGATGTTAGCTCAGGGCCAGTCTTCCTCAGCAAAAAGAGGAGGATTGGCAGCAGTTAGCTCAGGACTAATCCTCCTCCTCAAAAAAAAAGTAATGCTTAGCTCTTTAAAAATAGTAAATTTTCCTTTTAATTGTATAGGTGTTCTGTCCAATTGCCAGCTGGACTAAAGGAGTTACCAACAGGAGTTGACTTGATATATTGCAGAAAACATTTATTTTAGGTAAGATTTTGTAAACAAAGCACAGCTCCTGCATTCAGTTAAGCAGTGAATACATTTCATCTTGAGTCAGGGAAACCGTTAGCCAATCTGCTTCTAAAGTGAGAACTTTAAAATCATTTAAAAAATTCAGCAATTTAACCTAGTGTATCTCAAATATATGAGGCATACACAAATCAAAATTCAGGACTTGAACAGTATATTTTTCATTTGGGCTGGGCCTAAAGTCCCAGTGAGATAATTATGAAGTAGTGGTAGGCAAATATGAACATCTGGATAGGCAAAAATGTACCTTAACAACTACTATCACAACTACATATGGAAACGTCATACGTATTTTACTGTCGAAAACCAAAAAACAAACACTTGCTAATAGCCATAGTAGACAGGCACACTGAGTTCATAATATGCTTCTATTTCACCTGTTTTCTAAAAATCAATCAGTTAATTAATTATTTAAACTGTCAGCATTTATCAACGGTGGCAGCCTAATTGCACTTACTAAATCTAGAATTCTTTGGTGTGAAAAGCATATTACGAAAATCAAATATACTTATTGAATGCAAATGCAGGCTCACTTACTGATTGCTCTACATCTGAACATATACGTTCTAACTCTTACCTTTCTGAACTGAAGTATAAATAAAAAATATAGTTTACTAATTTGCTAATGCACTTGGTAAAATAAATACATAAACCAAATCTCAAGAACAAGGGGGATAAGTGGAGGCCTTATATTTTAACTCACATGGATATTTAATATTAGCCAATCTTTCTCAAATACACAAGAAACATAATTAAATGCAAATGAAGTATATATGTAAATACTCTATTGCCTTTATGTCAATGGCTGAATTACATTAAAATAAATATGTATATTTCTATCTTTAAGACTTAGCAACACATCCCCATCAACAGTTAAAAATGAATCAATTTCTGAATTTGTCTTGGTACTCTTAGCACAGGGAAGATGATGTGTAAGTATATAAGTATATTGTAAACTTAAGGCCAAAATGATTGTCACTTTAAAAAGTACATTTTGTTCTGATTTTTCTTGTTCTTACAAAATAAATCTAGCTTTGCAAATAAAATTGTAACACTAAGAAACATTCAAAAGAATATTTCAATCATTTCTGAGAGACTAGATTTTATGTCTATGTTTTATGTGGCTTTTATTACAAGCACATATCATCCTTATCTGATTTTACATGTATTTATTAATACTAAAATCATTGCTATCAAATTCAAATTGCCTAAGGCATTTATTTCTTAAAAACAATTTCATGGTGATTTTTTGGTAAAAGTTTTAGTTAAGGTAGGGTTTTGGCAGCAATGCTGTTTCTATGGCAACTCATAATTCCAGTGTAGTTCCTTCAATGTAATATTCAAAGTGAACAATTCTCATTGAGAACACATTTAATGAAATTTTAGGCTTTTCATTTCAAATGACTCTCTCCATTAAAATGATTTGTTTGCAATATTTTCAAGCTGCATTGTGTTAAAAAGATTTGGACAGAAACTAATTTTACCAACAATTTTATGAGTCATTCATATTCCAAGATATCAAAGTCCGAGTTGGGCAACATCTAACACGGAAGAGTTGCACAATTTGAAAACATCTAAAGATCAGTTTGATTGTAATAAGAGTTTTAAACTACCCTGTTGTGTGTTGATATTAAGAAACGATTGAACCATACAAAAATGCAAAGATATTTTAGAAAATTGCTGAAATTCCAGGACAGAAGACTTTATTAGTAACTAAGGAATACTTTGGTAGTATAATAGGTTACAGGGCAAAAAAAAAAAAACCCAAAACAAGAGATTACTTGGCCTTGGGGATCTATATTATGTTGTGTTAAATATGTTTCTGCATCTGTTTGAAAATGAAAAATAATATTTTGAAGATTTTTATTAATACTAATGAGTAATTATTAATTTATTAATACTAAAGTAGAAATTTCTCATTGACTTCTTACAATCTAATCATTTTTATAATAAATGGTTTTTATGAAACAATGGCTTAATGAGCTACTGAGAGAGGAGAGAGAGAGCAGGAAGAAATTTTTTAAAAAAGAGAGAGAGAAATGAGAAAAGGAAGACCAGAGAGGAGAGAGAACTAGCAGTCTAAACACTTAGACGACTTCACTACTTTCAGTCATCTCCGAAATCAGTTCATTGCTTTAAATCATCTTAATGTATACTGTATAGAGAAAAAGCTTAAAGAACAGTATTAGTGAATTATCACAAATTCGCTGGCCTTTCCTTAGAATGGGAAGTCAATCCACACTAGTAAAAGACTAGGTTATACTGAATTGTACTGCGAACAAACTTTTGAGATTTTCAGAGAGTTTGTTTATTTCTTTGGCTATTAGGATCACCATGATTTAAATAAGACTATCACTATTTCATATATATCAGATCACAGCAGAAATAATTAACATTAATAATGCCCTGGTGAAAAGACTTATGAGAAATTTGAATGTTTGCATAAAATATCTCTTAGTGTTTTCTTATGTTGAAATAACTCAAATTAAAAGACAAAAGTAGACAATAATATTGCTTTCAAATTCATATTAAACACACAGTAACCACTCAAGACACCTTCTGCAAAGAAAAGCTGTAGGAGTCTTTAACATGTTTCCATGCTATCTGTGAGCTTTTCAAAACTCTTGGCATTTGAAGAGATGATAAATATTTATATCACAAAGATTACGCTTTTCGATAGTGCCTCATAGTAATGCTTTATTCAAAATCTCAACAATACTATAATCTCTAGTGTAAGAATACGTTATAACGGTATCCATTTTGTGCTTTCCAAATTGTTTTGGATGGAGTCTGGAAGAAACTAGCTTTATTAGTGTTTTATCTAAGTAATGTTAGGTTCTGAAGCCAGGTACATGAGTGTTACTGTAGATATTCAATAAGAACATGATTGCCTTTTAACCTGGTTTCCAACACAGACATAGATGAATCTTGTCAATTTGCTATTTTCTTGCTTAATTTGAGGGGTGACTTTAAGGATTTGTGACTATGTTTTGCAGAAGAAAGAGCATGCATTAGGGGAGATTGTGGTCACTAGATGGCCCGCCCCCAGTGGCCGTTTGCAGATTCCCCAGAGGACTTATCAGGAGAGACTCCTTTGTTTCTCCAGCTCCGCCTGCCAAGCCCCTTAGCTTTATAAAATCCCCCTGCTTTTGCTCTGGGTAAGACAGATTGGGGCTGAACCCATGCTTCCACCTCCTCATCATGGCCAACTCAAATGGAGCCTTTTTCCAACTCGAAGCACTGTGTCTCAGTGTTTGACTTGCTGCAAATCAGGCACAGGAATTCGAGAGTAACAAATTCGGTATCAGTATCAGTTCCAGACTTGATTTTAATTTAAATTGCTCTATTATACATTTCAAAGACATCTCCATTGAGTTAAGCACATGCCTTAAAGAAATAAATTGACTGTTATCAGTAGATCATAAAATATATTAGATTTTCAAGGGATTAGGCCCCACTGATGCCTGAGCTGAAGGGAGACAGAGGTGGGATAGGCGGTGGGCATCCCTTTCACTGTGATAAGTAGGGTTGCAGTTCTCACCTCTAGTGGATTGACATTTGTTGGTTGCCTCTCAACCATTTCTCAGCCACCTTCCCTTTTCCTCACAAATGCTTGAATTTCCCAGCTCTGTGTTTTGGGTGTTTACGACTCAATACTTCCACATTCAGAGTTATCTTTTCAAGGACAGATCCAATGGTGTCACCTTTTCATGTAAATCCTTTAGTGGCTTCCTTGTGCTTTTATATTCATGGGAAGCTAAGGACATCCTGATCCTATCCTTCCTTTCCAAACTCATCTCCCTCAACTCAGCTCCCCCCTCCCTCAAAGACATCTAATCAATCACCATTTCTTAAATCTATGTTACATTTTCATACCCCCAGTCCCTTGCTCATCATACTTTTCCATCTGTGTGCTTTCTAAATTCTTAATATGCTTCCAGGACCTCCTCTTTGAGTTTGGTCTTACCTAATCAGAATTAATCTCTCCTCCTTTTGATATCCTGCAGTGATGTTTTTCATCCCTCATTTTCTCCATTTCCTAATCACCATGATATTTTTTTCATGTGGTATCATGTCTCTGTCTCCTCAAGCACATTGTTCCAATTATATCATAATATTTATTGCGCTGTATTGTAGTGTGCATCTGCATCCATATTTTGCTGTTTTCCTAACACACACTGAGTTTCTTGGCAGCACAGATGTTGAATTAATAGCTAATATTTATTGAGGGCCTACTAACTGCCAGGCATAATTTTAAGCACTTAACATGCATAAACCCATTTGATCTTCATAACAACCCTAGCAGGTTGGATGATTATCCTCCCAGTGTTAAAGATGGAAACTAAGGCAGAGAGAAGTTAAGCAATTTCCTCAAGTTTTTGTTTCTTGCTATTGGAAGAGACAGTTTAAATTCAGGCCATCTGACTCCATAACCTTTGTTCTGAACCAATTCGTCATACTGCCTTTTGTTCTTTCATTCTTTTCTCTTTTTCCTCTTTTTTCTTTTTTCTTTTTGCCTTTTCAGTGCCTATTATAGTTCTCAACAGGTAGTTGAGGATGTTTCTTGAGCAAATTAATTAACATTGTTTGAACACCCATGAGTAGGTCTTGGAAAAAGGTAGGCACAGCATCTTCCCAAACAAATTCTTAAAAAGTTTAATAAATCTAAGTTAAATTATACATAAACAGTTCTGTTTCCTTAGTTTGAAATGATGATAACCAGAATCCATTTGAAGCAAAATTTAAGTATACTCTTTCAGAGCACACTAACTCCTTTAACTGAATTTTTTTTTAAAAAAGGCAAAACAAAAATGAGCATGTTAAAATTTGTAATAAATAATGGCAATAAACCCCTCCATCCTACACTTGAAGGGTTTTATTGAGCGACTTTATAACGTAAAACTGCTCTTGGCGATGACAAATTTACAAGCTTTCAGCTGACTCGTCAATGATTAATATAAATGACTTTTTCAGTTTGAAATCAGTTTCTGGGTCCAAGGATTAGATGCCTAAGGTTATATCTGTACTGATACATTTCCCTCAGTTTGAAACATCATTTTTATGCATCAGAAAGGTTATTGATGTCATTTTAACAAAGTATTTTTTTGTTTGAGATCCATGTCAGTATAATAATTGAGTAGTCAAAATCTGTACGGGATTGTATCTCACAAACACACTTTATGCTGCTGAGAATAAAGCTCCCAGCAGTCAAGAAAAGCAACAGGGAAAAGGTTACAGAAGGCATTTTCCCATGAGCTTTTATTCCCTGCATTCATAAACCTTCCTGTCTGAGGAAATTCAGATGGTCAAGCCACACCAAAAATTACCCAGCAAAGAAGGGTAGGCTTATCCTGAGACTGCCAAACAATATGTTTATTTAGCTTTGTTTCTTGAAGATGGCCCAATGCTTTTATACCGTTCAAGCCCCGAATTCCTAACTTCTATAGAGTCTTCAAAATGGAACCCAGATACCACCAAGAAAGTGCTACAGAAGTTTCAATGTATCGATTCTCTTCCTCACAGGAATTAGCATATGAAACCTACAGTTTGAAAAGGAGTGACACTGGACTCTTTTCCTTCCTGATCACATCTACTCTAGACACTGACTTTGCCACTGGGAATTCAACACAGATATCACTTCTGGAGAAGACATGATGAATTACTATAACATTTCCTAGTGCACATTTGTTTGTGATTAAATCTTAGATTTCATTATCTGACATGCAAGAATTGCTGTATTTTACGTTTTAAAATATTAGCTTCTTTATCATGAAGTTTTAAATTTGTATAATCCCATCCATCACTCACAGAGAGTGAGGCAATAGGATTTGGCAGGTATCCTAGCTTTGTCTAATTTGGTTTAGAAGCTAACTATAGTACACTTTGTGAGGCACTGTGGGGGCAGCTGAAAGACCTTACCAGAACACTCTCTGAATTGCAAGACCTAACAGGGATAGAAGGACCCATTATTTTTATTGTTTGTCTCAGTACGAAGCAGTTTTTTTCTAACTTAAGGTTGATTTAACCATTAGGCACAGTGGGCACAGTGCCTAGGGCCATGATATATTTAGAGACCCATGGAAAATGTTCTAATTTTAATTTCCTTTAAAATATGAAAAAAAGTGAATACGATAGTAATGCATATATCATCATAAATCTCGTTTGGATTTATTTACATTTTTTTCTATGGTGAAAAGGGCCCATGAAGGCAAAAGGGCCGATGGTTCAAGAAAGTCATAATGCAGCCCTGAACTTAGTTGATCTTTTGCTGAGTGGATTCTTGACAAGATTCAAAATATTACTGTGGTTCTCAGAGAAAGTTCCTTAGACTAATAAAAAGTCCTGGGTCCACAACTTGTGAGTTTTGTCAATTGGACAAATCACTGAATCTTCTCTATCCTCAGGTTCTTTATCCACAAACAGGAGTAATAATAATAATGTATTTGTCACTCTCCTAGGTACCTTAGGAGTCTTAATCCATTTAGTCCTACAAGAACTTAGAAAGGGTTGAGCTGAAGAGGCCGACACTGCAATCACCATTGTACACCCGCCTAAACTGAGGACCAGAGGGCTGACCTGATTCCCCAAGTACCCACAATTAGACGCTGGCAGAGCCAACTCTCAGTCCAAACTGATTTGAACACCTGCTCTCTTTCCAGAGACACTATGAGGATCAGTAGACAAAGGAAGTGATTTCTAAACACCTAAGCATCATTCAAATGTAAAGTACTTAATTGCAAATGATGACATTTGCTTTGCTAACATTTTTTTCCCTGAAGCATTTTTTGATCCAAATGAGAGCTGTATGTAAATGAAACTACTTGTTTGTCACCTAGATTTTATTGAAACTTATGAAATGGTAGCATAAATCTAAATATTGGGAGGATAAGGAAAATACAAGAACTGTCAGGTTTCCTTTAATCTATAGACACAGATATGCAGTTCAGTCTTATATATGTGTGCATATATACCTATATTATTTTAGTCATACACATGTATAGATTATGAGGAAATTACTGGTAAATTATTAAATCAAATTAACTTTTAAATTGTTCAAAAGACAGTTGGGTCCTTTAAAAAACAAATTAATTCAGCAGAAAACACAGCCGTTTCAGAAGCAAAACGTTTAGGAGCCACACCACCCTTTTCTTCATATGCAAACCTGAGCTGGAAAAGGGAAGTCAGGCTCTAACACGGAGAAGACAAGAGACCTAAAGTTCTTACGACCTTTCACAGCTCCTGCTTTTCCCCAAGCACCAAATTCTCCAGCTGAGAAGGTAGCAGTAGCTAACCCATCTCTCAAGCAAAAGGAACAGTTTCAATTGCACGTGAGAATAAATAACACAGAACAGAGCCCTGGAATGTTAGTGATCGAAAGGATGCTGTTTAATATCTGTTCTCTCCTCACTTTATGAAAGAAAAAAACTGAAACCAGGCTGGTGAAATGGTTTGAGCATACTAGTGGCAGAATCTGTTTGCTAATCTGGTACTTCCTTCATAATAACAAGAGAAGTGTGATGAGATGAACATGTATTCATTCTACAAATCAAGCCAGAAGACCAAAGAGATGACAGTTTAGAGACTTACTAGTTAAAGAAGGAAGCCCCCAGGCCTTTGTATGGGGTAAACGTATGCAGTCTTAGGAAGAATTATTGGAAACATAGTGGTGTCAGCAGTGGCATAACCGTGTCATACTAAGACAGAAATAGGTGGTAAAAACACTCAACAACAATAGGTGATCACAAGACTAAAGGTGACCAACTGTCTCGCTTTGTACAGGGTTGAGAGGGTTCCTGAGACACAGGATTTCCAGTGCTAAAACTGAGAATATGCCAGGCAAACCAGAACAAGATGCCAAAGGTGTTGCTTTTCTTTAAATAGTAAATTTATGTTTTTATTTTCCTTTTATTTTCAAATTTGCCTGTAGAGAACATGGTTGTTAATATTTAATAACCATACAGATACATGCATATACAACCCTATACAGAACACATGGAAGAAAACAAGATAAAAATCCCTACTTCAAAGACATTATGTTCTAATTGGAGAAGAGAGACAGAAAATAAACACAATAAATAAATGAACAATGTAATATGCTACAAAATTCTAAGCATTATTGAACAAAATAGAACAGAAGAGGATTGATCCAGGGCAAGAAGTTTAAGTAGGATGTTCGGGGAGAAGCTCACTAAGAAGGTGACATTTGAATGCAGAGTCGAGGGAGGGAAAAGAGTGAGGCTGGTGGATTACTGGGGAGAAGTGTGTTCCTGCAGAGGAACAACACATACGAAGACTCTAGCAAAGAGCAAGCTTTATGTGTCTGAGGAAGAGTGATGGTCCAGTGTGGGAACAGAGTAGGATGAGATGAAGCCAGAAAGGAAATTCAGATTCTCGCAGCCCATTTAAGTGCAGCATGCAACGCTGTGTAGGCAAAGAGCTGAAGTGCTAAAGACATTTAAAACAACATTAACCATGGAGTGGTTTTATCAGGAGGGATTAGAAACTAATGCCTCTAGAGACTAACAAGGTAATGATCTCACTAAAAGATGTTTACCATGAACTACAGATACAAGATCTGAGAGTTTTAGAGCTCTGATGAGCATGTGTAGGCATTATATGATACACACATCTCATGTGAGGAGAAAGAGAGTCAGCACACTTTATGTTTAAAAATGAACATAGATAAATTACTTTGGAAAATAACTATTCTATACATCACTTTATATTTGCTAATAATTTGCTTTTTATCTGAATGAGGCAACACAGATGTTAATTACACTGATATTAATAAAAAAAACTGTGTTTCACAAATATGTGTGAATTTCATCAGTCTTACATTTCATAACAGAGAGCTAAGCTTGGGGAAAACATTTCTGATATAACAAGTGAAATGACTAAAAAGTCAGCACACAACTTCCAGAACTGAAGTGTAAGCCAAAAGGTATTCTACAGATGTGTATGGTGTTAGCCAGTATTTGGTATGTGATAGTGGTGATATGAAGAGCTAGAAATACTACTGGTCTATTTAGAAATGGAGACGTGATCTAATCCTCAGCAGCTCTCTAAATAACTGAGGATCTCCTCCTCCACTTCTTACACCATCCCCCTTCCTATTTGGACTGTTGTCGTGTACTATTAATCAATCTAGTCTTGCTCCTCTCCATTCCTCTCTTCCAAAGTTATTTTTCCAATTGCAAACATGATCTCATGATCGTGCAGTTCTGTTACTTAAAATTCTTCAGGCCCTCTTTATCAACTTCAGAAGAAATTCTAGTCTTCATTTCATAACACGAAAACCATTCATAATCAGATTTGATAGGTCTCATTTCCTGATAATTCTCCATGTGGAATCCACATCTGTTTTTCCTTTTGTGCCCTCAAAAATGCTATTGCTTCCATCTACAACTAGTGTGTTGCTCCTACCATTGTCCCAAATATTTCCTCACCTCCATTAATTCTTGCTCAATCATCAACTCCTCAATGAAGCTTTCCTTTACAGTTCCTCCCCATCCAACTCGTCTTCTCTTTCTCCAAAGCAGACCCCATTAAAAGAGTTATCATGTTGGATTTTAACAGATGCCTTACTTCTCTGCCTTCCCTACCAAGCTGAATTATTTGAGCACCAGAGTGGAGACATTCATCTTTACATCACTAGCTCTTAGGAGAGTGTCAGGCATCCAAGTAATTCTTGTTAGAAAGATGGAAGAATGTATAGTTTGATGAATGAATAAAATAATGACTATGATTTTGGGCAACTTTATTTAAACCACAGCTTTTCATCTATGAAGTTATTTCTATTTTGCTATCATTCACTTTAAACATGAAGTGTGATTTTCAGCAAATTTCCACCACTGGCATTTTTATCAGGGGTAAATGCCTATGTTACAGGGTTTGAAATAAGAAGCTTATATATTATCTGCATTTCCTATAGCAATTTTTTTCAACTCCCAGTGATGTTGCAATCCTGCATTTTAAAATTTCATTTATAATTATGGAATTACTAACCAAACCTAAATATTAAATAATAAAGTAAATAAGCTTATGCAGCATTGACTTTCAGATTCTTTTATTAGCACACCTGGAAGATCTTTGTCATAAAAGATCTCACACAAAATATGCCAAATAGTAAAAATAGAAATTATAGCTATTCAGGTTGAAGCTGAAATGGAAACACTCAGCCTTTCACACTTAGTTTCCTCTCCTACTTTCCTCCTGTGGGTCTGCAATGTATGTTTGCCATATTATTTAAGAATATTCAATTCTGCTATGTAGAAAACAAGAAAACAAAATGGGATGGATGAAACTCACAATGAGTATTAAGTACATATAGTGAACAAGCAATTGGTTTCTGGCAATTGGTTTCTGAGACATAGGTAAAATTCATAAGAAGTGTTATATATAGATAGAAAGTAAATTAGCAACTTGTGAGATATGGATATCTACCTTATAGATAAAATAAATGGAATATATAATAAAAAATGAATGGAATAAACAGGAGTATTACTTATAGATGGAAAAAGAAATACCAAGTCACAAGACAAATCACGGCACTTCCAGGTTGAAAGGTACATCACCACTAAGTCAGCCACCCATTTGTGAGATGCATCATGGTCCTATTTTGGTCCCATGTATGATCTGCCTCACGTGCGCAGAGAAAAGGCAAGGCTATTCAGCAGGTCATATGAAAGTGACAGCATTTAGCCAGGTTCTGCCCCTAAATACCTCTAATAGAACAACAATGTGTTGGCTCCAGGTGCCTTCCTTCCCTGAGATCTCTTTTTCAAGGTAACTTGTACGACATCTTCAATAAGAAAGGCTGATGGTAGAGGCATATGACCATATGAACAGGACATATGAAGGGTGTGCAATACAGGTCTCAAGTAAGGCGGTCCTTTGGAGTCTTCTTGTCCCCATCCCAAGTACATTAACCTATCCCCAACTCTTTCCCCTTGCTTCTCGCTGTGTGTTTTCGTTTAATTCAATAAACCTTATGATTTAAGCACCTTAGTTTGGGTCTGTGAGTCTTTCTGTTCTTTGACTCCTAGGACTGTCTACCAGTTAATATGCTTAGAGGCTACCATTGCCTCAATGTAATTTCCCACATGACAGGCGCCCCTGAGACTGTTATCTGTTTAGAAAACGATTATAATGCAATCTTACAAATCAATAAGTATTAGTCTACTTTTGTAAGCCTTTTCCTCATCTTAACTCTTATCAATCATGGTTTAATCTAACATGGCTTTTATAGCATTCCCAGACTATATAAGAACACTTTCATTTTAAAAAACATACTCCGCATTCTTTTCTAGGAATCTTATTCCTTACAGGAAGTACTAGTATATAGCTCTGACGTTTCATGACGTGGCATCAAAATACATCCAACTTTTCTCTTAGCATTCAACGCTGTCTCTCTCATTTATGTTAAAATTAATATTCTATTAAGGTTGTACAAAACAAGGAGATATTTTAATTTTCATTCTTCCTGATGAAGAAGTTTTAAGATTTTAAAATAAAACAATTTTTAGGTTACCCTTAAAATATATAATATACTTTTGCAACACTATAAACATAAAATAGACTCCTAGTGTGTTGGCAGACATTATATTAGGTTGAAGCACATGAAATTTACATTTTTATAAATCTAAAACAGCCAAATATTGTCACTTTTACATAATTCAAATTAATAATTTTTCAGCATCTGATTGAAAACTTCTAATATTTCTATTGGTTCTTAAGGCAATTTCTTCCATTATTGGACGATTTTAGTTTATGGAAAGTTCTTCCTAATTTTAAGTAAAAATCTATATCACCATAACTTCAGTTTATGAGTAGGGTATTTATATTCTTTATCATGCAAACCAGAACACTTTTGAGAGTGAAATAGGACATGGTAATTATGGAGGGACAGCAGGTGTAAACTGAGACAATGCCAAGTAAATAAGCAGGTACAATTATCCTATGTGTGGGTCACAATGAATATATATGATTCTTTCTTTACAAGCTATTCTTTACAATAACTGATGATTTCTACTATAGCTGTTTTTCTTGTCTTCATGAAGTTAAAAATGACTCCGTTTCTTTAGATCATTCCTTTGCTGGCATGACTTTGAACCCTATACATTTAACTTAACTTAGTAAAAATATATTAAATATGAATTATAAAGCAAAGAGAAGCAAATAAAACTAAATCTTTTAAACTAAGGCTTCTCAATCACAAAATGGACAAATTATAAAACTAATAGTAATGCTAGTCCCTAAGTTAATTCCTGGTTGTAAATCACTGGCTTCTCATGTGCTCTCTTTCCTTCTTCCCCTTCACCCTACATTCTTCTGCTTACCTCCCTTATCTTTTACCAGCGTCCTGAGCTTGCTTGGACAGAATTAATATTGTTTAGTCTTGTCTTTGTTTCTCAACATTAAATATGTGCTGACTCGTCCTAAAATCCTTTTGATTGAATATAGATACCAATATCCACTTGCTAGCACCCTTGCATAGACATCTATTCCTCATTTTGTATTGTCCTCTATGTAATTGAACTCAATCCAGGAGATGAAAGAAGTGCATGGAAGTTATTACAGGGCGTTGTACCCAGTAGACACTCAATAAGTCAGTGGTTCTCACTTCTGCTATTTGCCGCACTCTTCCTAGGTGTGGAGCCAAATGCTGAAACATGCTAAAGTGGCTGCAATGGCAGAAATTTGCCTCCTAAGTACTGAGAGATGTTCATCTAGCAACAAACAGTTATATTCAGTGACACGCTGTTGAAAGGCGATGATGTGAATTCTGAGAAACTGTGATTACTTTTTTAGGAATAGACACTATGAGAAATTCCTCTACTGGAGCAGTTTTGAAAATTAATTATTCCTTCTGTGTTCAGTGCTATTTTGACTTTTTAAAATCCCTTCAAGGGTGACTCCAAAACTTCTAGTTTTACAGAGTTTGCCTCAAACATAAAAAGTTTGAAATCTACTGTAGTAAATTCTTATTTACAGAGTGGTGATTGACCAATATAAGTAAAGATGAGAAAAAGAGAGAGAATGAGGGGTGTGTTTCCTATGTGCCTTTATGGGTGAGGTTACATTTCTGCTAGTGCTGAATCTAAAATCATATTGATCCATTGCCTATGATTTGCCTGTTGCTTCTCTTAAAATTTATTACATAACCTTAAAAACCCTAAACTAATTACCTCTAATCTCCTTCCCAGCATTAACTTAATAATCTGTTAGTCTTACATTTTAAAAATAAATCAAGTATTAACAGAATTTTTTAAAGTACTATGATGATAGTGAGGAATATGAACACTACGACACTGGGAGATCAGTTCACATTGAGACATGTTATTTTATTTTTGTTTTTTTTTTTTTTTGAGGAAGATTAGTCCTGAGCTAACTACTGCCAATCCTCCTCTTTTTGCTGAGGAAGACAGGCCCTGAGCTAACATCCATGCCCATCTTCCTCTACTTTACACGTGGGACGCCTACCACAGCATGGCTTTTGCCAAGCAGTGCCATGTGCACACCCGGAATCCGAACCGGCAAACCCTGGGCCACCGAGAAGTGGAATGTGCGAACTTAACCACTGCACCACCGGGCCCCCAAGACAGTTTAAATATGAGAAGCTGATCTGTTTATGTAGAGCTTTATTTTGGGACATTATCTTCCCCTTTAATAGAACACCATTTCCTCAAACTCCATGGGTTACTATAGTATCCTGCTTATATTTGCTTCTGCCAATGTTCTTGAGTCTATTAATGTTCAATTGTTTTGACTAGTAGACTTGGCAGTCTTGGCTAATGTGGGATGAAGAGAGCAGGTCCTTGAGCAATCAGAGTGGTCCAGAAATAAGCAGAGTAAAGCATCATTGTCACAAGCTCATATTAAATCATCACAGGCTTTATCACTATGACAAGATAACTGTAGACCTGAAAAAACACCATAAACATAAAAGCAAGTTTCAAGTACTTGTTGGCCATCTTTCTTCAAATTATTGCTGGTCACTATGGCAAAAAAATAGCCTGCTTCTTTTCTTCAAAAAATTTAGTGGTTTATAAAATTTACAAGTTGGAAAAAAACAAACCAGTTTTATTGATTTTTTGATTTGGAAATCACATGGAAAAGATGAAAAAAATGTATATGCCAGCTGAGAGTAAATAGTAAGGCTCTTTAAGATACAAGACATATCTACTGATTTATATTATTAATCCTTTTAACTATTTTATCTCCTATGATTAGACTCACATGTGAAATAACTTGTTCCCTTGTTCACAAGGGAATGATATACATATTACATTATGCAATCGGCAAATTTGCTCACCATGGTTTCTGTATTCTAGTTCAAATATGTGTTAAAATTTTAGAATCTTCATTAAACATTGGAAAGAACACTAATAAATTTAAAATTCTTGTGGTGAAAAACTGTTTTTCCAAGAAAATCAGTGAAGTGGAATTAAAGAATGTTCCTGTGTCCTGGGTACTTAACTTCTTGATAGAAGATTTCTGACAAATTAATTTAGCAGAGCCAATTCAGGTGTGAAACTGCATGTGGTGGAGACACTAGCATTTATGAGTTAGTCAGGATGAGTTTTAAAAGTCCAATTAGGGTCCCACCTGGTGGTTCGGTGGTTAAGTACGCACGTTCCACTTCGGCAGACTGGGGGTCGCTGGTTCAGATCCGGGGTACAGACATGGCACAGCTTGGCAAGCCATGCTATGGTAGGCATCCCACATATAAACTCGAGGAAGATGGGCATGGATATTAGTTCATGGCCAGTCTTCCTCAGCAGAAAGAGGAAGATTGGCAGCAGATGTTAGCGCAGGGCTTATCTTCCTCAAAAAAAAAAATCCAATTAATCTTTAATACCGTAAAATTTAATTGAAAAAAATAAAGGATACTTTGCCATGAACAAATGCCATAGTACAAAATAAAAAAGTTACACCTGATTTCTTCAGGATTCTGTTTTGTATTTGAAAGTAAACTTGAAAATATCTGTCATTTTTATTTCTTCTCTTTTTATCATGGAAAACTTAAAACATATACAAAAGTAGAGGAGTTCGTATAATGGACTCCCATGCACCCACCACTCAGCCTTAATTATCAACAGTTTGCCAATATTTTACCTGTCTCCACCTCATTTATATTCGCAAGAGTATTTTCAGGCAAATCTCACATTTAATATCACTTCACCTGTTTACCCTTTAGCATGTACCATTAACAGGTAACACCTTTTTTATGACATTTCCAAATACCATTATCACATTTTACAATATTACTAATAATTCCTTAATATCATCAAATACCTAGTTCATGTTCAAATTTTATGATTATCTTATACATACTTTTTCAGTTTGTTGTTTAAATCAAGAACAGCTCCAGCACCCCCTCCCACCAAACAGACCAGGCATTGTATTTGGTTATATGTCTAGTAAGTCTCTTTTAATCTACAGTGGTCCCCATCCCCACTCCTTTTTATTCATGTCACTTATTTGTTGAAGAAATCATGTCATTTGTCCTATAAAATTCTCACATTTCAGATTTAGCTGATTTTCTCTTTCTTTTCCTTTTTGTCACCTCCTTTTTACAGAAAACTGTACTGAGGCTAAGAGATTAAATGACTCATCTGTAGTTGTATGATTGAATAATAGAAGCATTAAGACTGGAACTCAGATTCTCTGCTGTTGGATCTAGAGCCTTATTACAGTATGAGGAAGAGGGAGAGCAAGAAGTTTGGGGACTGACAACTTGGGCTAGGTGCCCAATTCTATTTATCAGCTGAGTGACCTTAGGCCTGTTACTCAAACTCTCTGAGCCTCATTTTCCACATTTGAAAAAAGACCATAAATTCCTTTCCTGCCCATAAAATGCTCATTAAATGGTATCTGATTTTATGTTGTTATCTCAAGCTGTATTATTTGTCCCTTTGGAAAAGATCATGTTGGTTTTGATCTAAAATAGTAGCATACTTTGATTCTTCTATAGGCCTGGTGATAGGGAATTAGAATTGGATAAGGAATTGTTTAAATAGTCCCCAAATCTTTTGAATGTCAAATCAAGCAGGAACCACTGTCTATTAACTTTGGTTCTTTCCTCATCTTTCTATCCCAGATTTGATCCATCTTAGCAAGGCTGATTTTGTAGGATGTATGGTATTCCTCCCTAATTCTGCATTCTGTCTCTCTCTACCCTAATCTACATCCCCAAAAGTCACCTAGCTCAGGCACCTAACTCAGTGATTCCATTTTCTCCTTTCACAACCCAAAATAATGTACATCATTATTAAGCTAATCTCCTTGATACACTATTTTTATACAACAGTTTCTTATCACACATTTAGTAATTGTTTCATTTCATTAAAATCTATTTAAATTTGGAGGACAAAATTAAGTTCAGTCTATTTAAAATAGAATTGTTTGATTGCTTAAAATGTAGCTGCAGTAATAATATAAATAAAGTTATCCCTTTCCAGTTTAATAAAGCATTTATTGGAAAAAGGGAGCGATGCCTTGAGGTAGTTACATCTCTACTATTAACTAAAGTGGATTTCAGGTCTTTGGAGTGTTATAATAATGAAGGAAGGCAAACATCTGATGGAGAAGTGGTCAGCAGTGGTAAATCCTTCAGTATAGTCAAGGAAGATGAGAAGAAAAGGAGACCCAGAAACCAAACTTCAGCCATCAGGTAATGCCTCAAGACTTGGAGTAGTCCCATTGATATGGTAAGAATTAAAGCTAAATTGCAGTGGCATAAAGAACGAATTAGAAACAATGAATTTAAATTAAGTTTGGTGGCAAATGAAAGAGTAGAGATGGATTCATTACTTGAAATGAAGGTAAGTATGAAAAAAACCTTGGAAAGAAGGTTCAGCTTTTCCTTTCAGATAAGAGAAAAGAATGGCTAATTAACTGGATACACTTTGAGATGGAGATGGATGAAATTAATAGGGTCCATGCCTGATGGACTCTAGTTTCTTGAAGTATAATAATGGACAGCTGGTTGAGTTGAGTTTTTGAGGAAAGTTATAAAGACTTCCGGGAGTTAGTGAATGAATGTGAATGAGACTGATTAGGAATCAAGAAGGGTTGACTGTGACTAGAAATTTTCTTTAAGGATGACTGGCAACAACGCCAGGCAATCTTTCTTAAGTATCACTTAGACCAGGCACAGATGTAGGAGAAGGGGATGATTGAGCTGAGAGTTGACAAAGCAGAACCCAAAGAATAAAGCAAGACTGTTGTTACTGGTTAGACTGCTATTAAACAGATTTAAAATGAGCCCCAATCAGGGTAGGAAGAGAAATAAGGCCAAGAGTGGGTGACAAACGGAGAGGAAGGATTATGGTCAGCTAGGAGGCATTATGGAAGGATCAGAAGAAGATTGTGGTGAAAAAGGAAACTCAAAATTCAAGATCTCAAAGACAGGACTACAAGAGTGTGCTGCCGAAATAGTGAAGAAGTCATTGGATTAGAGGAGATTAAGAGTTTGTAAATGGATTAACATTGAAGATACTGAAGTTAAGATCTTTCAGGAGCCTTTAGGGACCTTCCAGCAAAGACCAAGAAAAGAAGAAAGAGAACAAAACTGCAAAGAGAGGCTCTACAAGGTTTACCACAAGATGGAGAAGAAAAGAGGGAGAATGACTCAAGTGGGATGAATTAACATGTCTGAAAAATTCGAGAGAAAAAACTTTTCCCAGAGGTACAGGCTAGACAGAAAGTCTGCCTATCCAAAGTAGCAGCTGGGTGAAATCACAGCTTAATGTCACTTGATTCTAAAAATCATTGAAAAACATTAGAACAACAGTTCCCAAAAAAGATGATGGAAAGAGTGGTTGTAAAATATGCATTATAAACATTTCTTAAATATAGATTTCTTCCATATTAAATTACTCTTTTAATATCTACAGGCATCAGTTCCTACTTAATATTAAGATCCTGCCAAATTTTCTTTTGTTAAGAGAAGAAAACCAGAAGAAACTTCAAGCAATATTTTATTTGAAACATTATTTTTAAATATGGCCATCAAGTCTCCTGACATGAAAACTTATTCTGATGAAAGTTTATTATTAACAGGACTGAGGGAGCTGAGCAAAGGGAGAGGATTGCACAGAGACAAGATGCCAATAGCTGCAAACAAAAGTATGAGCAGACTCTTTCCACAGGATCTCAGCAGACACTGTGAAATGTTTGAAATAGTGATGATGTGAAAATAATGACGTCAAAGAATTAAACAGGTAACACCGTTACATACCAGAATCATAGCAGTTCCTTAACTACAAAGGAGGCACAACTTTCTGAATTAGCGAGGAATCCAGGGCCAGGTAGGATGAGGATGGGAGACACACACTCCACCCCATGATCTGGCTCTGGAGAATGAGAAAGTCAGCGTCTAAGAGGGTGCAATGTCACAATCTCAGATCCAAATTCAGAAGCTGTTTATACTGGAGAATCAATCTGAGTGGCAGGGCAGAGCACAGAGAAATTTAGGAACATGCTGAATGCTCAAGAGTAAGGTAGACCAATGGTTATCACCTGGGAGCATTCCAGTAAGGAGAAAATGTTCAAACACCAACCTGAAGCATAAGACAAAACTCCATTTCCTGAGCAGAGGAAAGACTGGACATGGCAGCCCAGAAGCAGGGATGTCATAAGGACAGGGATCGAGGGTCAGAGTAGTGTAGAGGCCAGGGATCTACTCATCACTAATGAAAGGGGACTAAGACAAAAGCACAAGTCCTGTGGATCAGGACATCATGTAGCAACAAGGAGGAATCCTTGATGCTTGGCAGTTTCATGATCTCACAGAATGCCGGTTCTCACCTGTAGTTGTCAGTGAAGAACACTAAAAGGAAAAAGGCATCACAGGAGCCTGGCTGATTTACTTGGATTGTGCATCCTAAATTTCAGAGTTTATTATCAAATATTGCATTGTAGCAGTAATGAATGAGGAGTAATTACCATCGAGCCTGCCTTTTTTGGGACGGGTCTAAGGATGACCTAGTTTGATGTGGATACTGTCAAGAGAGCAATTTCCAATTTTAATAAAATGATGGAAGCCAAAGCCAAACGACAAGGGATTGACAAAGGAAGGCGGGAAGAAGAGGGCAAACAAATCAATGGTGTAAATGATTTCCTCCACAATCTATCAGTAAAGCCACACTCACTCTTTGTTTGAGAACTTAAATTTATCATCAGGTTATCATTTGGTCATGATGAAATTATAAACACAAATTCCAACGGCAGTTCTAAAACTGTGGTAGACCTTGATTTTAAAGTGGTCACCCAGATGAATCAGAACAAAAAGGCTATTTCATAGATATTCCTTTAAGTAAAAACCCAAATATCTCACGGAAAGAGTCATGGACCTCTTGCAACATATGATAGCATGCCATCTGAGAAACACAGAAATACAGAAATGATGAAAGATAAAGGGTGGTACCTGGTGAGTAGGAAAACAGAAAACTGTGTAGGTTTTCTTCCACACTTGAGCTTCTTTGAAGGCAGAGAAAAAGCAAATAGAGGAGAGACAGAGTCTAAAAATACATGTAAGAGGAAATATTTGGGGAAGAAATATGATAAGAAAGCAAAAGGAAATATCATTAATAGCACAGAAAAAAATTAGACTTTCACTTAATGACTAAGAGTGAGTAACCAAATCACGTGCAACTGCTTAAAGGTACTACACACACATGTAGTAACTAGAAAAGGACAAAAACTAATAAATACTAATGGAGCCTCCACCTTAAGTATCCAATCATCTAATCAATAAGTATTTACTAAGCATTTGGAGAATGGTGGAGGAGAAATATTAGCCAGACTATAAATGTGTTCAAAAATTTAAAATTTAGTTAGGTAGACAAATCCATATCAAAATTAGTGAACAATTCATTGTAGCACATACTTATTATTTTTTCCTATGTGATGTTTAAAAATTTGTATGTGCATTTATTCCTGCATCAAATTTATATAGACAGCTCTCAAAAATTGATATGGTAGGCTCATGATGAATATCATCAGGAACATCTACTTATCCATATTGGAAAAATAAACATTATCCTCTACCTCGCATCACATACAAAAATTCATTTTGGGATGAACCAAAGACCTACACATAAATTATAAAATTATAAAGCTTATAGAAAAATACAAAAAAATATCGTTGTTATGTCAGTGTAGGCAAAATTTCTTGGGACACAAAAAACACTAACCATAAAAGAAAAATTGATAAAGTTAACCTCATCAAAATTAAACTTCTACTCTTCAACAAAAAACATTAAAAATCCCACTAAGGAAATGAAAAAGCAAGTCAGAAGCTAGACAAAACTATTCACCAGACATAACATCTGACAAGAGACTTACATACAGAACATATAAAGAACTCCTACAAATACATAATAAACAGAAAACAACCCAATAAAAATGGACAAAATGTTAAATTAAACGCTTCACAAAAGGAGATATACAAATGATCAATAAGCACTTTAATAAAAATATGTTCAATGTTATAGTCATCATTGTAGTAAATCTAATGAGTTACAACTTTGAACCCACTAGAATAGGATAAAATTTTCTTATCAAGTATTGATAAGAAAGTGAAGCAAGTAGAACTCTCCTACTCTGCTGGTGAGAGTGAAAAATTTTATTACCACTTTGGAAACCAGTTTGGCAGTTTTTTGTAAAGTTAAATACACAATCTCTTTATGACCCAGCAATTCTACTCCTTGGTATTTACCCAAGAGAAATGAAAACATGTGCCCACAAAAAGATTTGTACAAGAATTTTCATGGTAGCTAATGCCCCCAAACAGAAATAACCCACATGTTCACAACAGGAAAATTGATAAACAAATTGTAGTATTTTTATACAATGAAATAAAAAAATAATAATCAAGTACTAAGACACAACATGGATGAATCTGAACAATATTATGTCGAGCTAAAGTAGCCAAATATAAAAGAGTGCATAATGAATGATTCCATTTATATGAAGTTCTGGAGCAGGTAAAACTAAGGTAAGGTAACAGAAATCAGAACAGAGGTTGCCTCTGGGTGGTGGAGGGTGTCAATGAGGAAACATTCTGGAGAGATGAAAGTGTTCAATATTTTAATTGGAGTTATGGCTACATGTGTCAACAACTGTCAAATTTAATTGAACTAAATATTTATGATCTGTGTTTTGCTGTATATAAATTATAACTCAACTAATTAAAAAAAGAAGAGAAATTGGACCAAATGATTTCTAGGAGTTTCTTCCTATTCTAATATTTTTGTCTAGATTAATAATTTCCAAATATTAGCTCCAGTGAAAATAATTATTGAAGGAACACTATACATTATGTTTAGAGCCATTTGCATGTTACTGTTTTAAAAGTTTAACATTATATAACGCTTTAATGAGTTTCAAATTGCAACTAATGAGCTGTCCAAACAAAATGCTACCATATGTGACTCAGATGTCATTCATTGTATCAGTTCAAGACTCTCCATCTTCAAACCTTCTCACTTCACTTCCACTCAGAATTATATTACTATGAAAATCTTACTTTTTTTGTTGTTACAGCTCTTTACTATGGAATCTTTTTATTATCTAATATGTTCATATTTTTAAAGTTCATTACTATTTTAGGATAGCTTTGTCTGCATCAAAACTGGGTAGTCTCTAATCTGAACACAGCATTTGCTGAGACTTTCAACGTGCCCCACAAAGTCACATGCAACAAGCCGACATTTATTTTGACAAAACTTTTAAAATGAGTTTTTATGAATATTAAGTCATTAAACATGAGAACAGGGAAGAAAGCATTTTATTTAAATCCCATTTATAACAACTTTAAAAATTTAAAACAACAAACTTTTTTAATAGTGTAAAGAACACTTTTTGAAACCTACTTAATCTTTGAGATAAATCTCACATGCTACATCAACACCATTTGTTTTAATTATCTTCCATTTAGTGATCTAAGTTGAACATGGTGAATCTCATCGCTTCCTAAAAAATTTAAAATTCCATCCTAGAAAAAATATTCCATCCATGCCAAACGACGTCACGAGATAAAATAATGGCATAATTATAATTTTATAAAATGGGGTTAATAAAGCAGTCACAAATGTCCTGAAATATTAAAAGCCAGATAGGAGATGCAATTCCTTCTCACTCTTTCTTCCATCCTGACATAAATTACAGATGTTAGTCTTTTCAAAGTGAAAGTGTGTGAATATGAAGCTACTGAAAGAGATCATGAGAGCTCATGGCCCTTACTGACGCGAGCTCTACAGACCCTTTCCTTCAAACTCAGAAAGTACACAAAGCCAGCTGTTCAAATGTCTGGCAGAAATAAGGGCTTGGCAGAGTTCCATCTGGCTGAACTTTAACAGCACAAACAGGAATAAAGCAATGCTCACAGGCAAGGATTTTGCAGGAGTAAATAATCCTGCAAATGGAGGAAATAAAAATGCATCATTCTGTAAAGGTTATGGAAAGAAACATATAGTAACATAATATAAAATAAGGGTTAAAGCATAAAGTGTCAACCAGGCTTTTCTTACTTTGATACAAAGATAGCCATGTATTATTTATGAAATATCTGTTCTTTCCAAAACTGGATGTTTGTCAGGATCACTTTACCTGGTCTAAAGCAGTAGGTGTGGATTCCGTCAGGAGGAAGATCTTTTCCACTCTATTCATCCATGATCGTCCAGGGACTTTAAGGGACTCTCCTTACTCTGCAGCAACTCATAGGCAAAGCTGAAGATTCTGGACGACCATGATTATGATGCACTTCCAAGCATTACAGAAAAGATCCACCAAAATCTAATTCTCTTTTTCTTTTCTCTCCTCTTCCTGCACCTTCTCCTTTATGCTCTCTACTATAGTCCCTTGCCCTATCATGCCACTCTGCCTTTCTTCATGCTCTCCCTGATGTCCTCCCCAACACCAATTCATCATAGAACAGTCAGCTCCTCTTCAAACCTTCCACGTTTTCTTTCTCTCCTGTCCAAGTAGAATAGACCACTCCCTCTGCCCATTCATGTCAATGTGATACATCTCCTTCTTTGTTTTGAGAAAAATGGCATGCGTGCTAGTTTTATAACAAATAAAAAACAGTTATTTAAAAGTTACCTTAAACAAGATCTTCTAAAAGGGTCATTTTGGAAAAATTTGAAAGTTTACATTTCAAGTAATCTTATCTTTGTTCTTCATAATTGTCTATTTTTAATAATTTCTAGGTTTTTTTAATCGGGAGAATTACTTCCTCAGCTTTGGAGTAATTATTAGTCATTGATGGGACCTTATGAGATCCAATTCAGAAGCTAATCAGAATTACGGTTATTGACTGAAGCAATGACAATACCAGTAGGGCCGGGACCAGTTACTTCAAGTACACTGAAGAGCACTTGAGGATGCGCCACTATCCTAGAAGTGAGGAGTCAGACAGAGGGCATGCTCCTGGGAGACCAGAAGAGAACGCCTATCAAGCTCCTAATGGAGCTCAGGGCAGGAGTCATGGTTGTATTTGAGTCAAAACCGTGATTGCATGGAGAAGTAGTAATGAACTCAGAGCAATTAAGGATCTGGACATGGTCATGAAAGGAGTGTAGGTCATCAAATTGTACGATTACTTGATGTGATTGTGATAGATTTTCTTTTTCTTTATGAATCATGTGTAGTTGTTATTTTCTACATTTCTCCGAAGAAATAGAACTATTGGAGTTCTGAAGGTTTTTGACACAAATGAAGTTGTTTTGTTTCCAGGATGTTGGGAGAAAGAGGGACTTTCTTCATCACCTCCTTCTCCAACATCATGCCCTTTCTAGCCTAGACAAAAAACTTCTGAATTTGTTATTAGGACATCTTATCAGGTCAAAATGTGATTTTGAACGGCTGCCAGAGAGATCAGTGAGGAGTCCCTTTATAAGTTTCGTGGGATGGCAGCAAACTGCCCTCTTATGGGGCCTTCCATGAATGTGTCACTGTAAGGGCATGTGTTGTACAAGAAGTAGGAGTTGCTCATAATAAGTCATTGATGGGACCTTAGAAGATCCAACTCAGAAGCTAAGCAGAATTATGGTTATTGACTAAAGCAATGATGATCCCAGCAGGGCCAGGACACTGAAGAGCACTTGAGGGTGCACTCGGTTCATTTAACTCAGTTCAATTTTGCTACCAAAGAATAACCTTTTTAATATTTTTCATTTTATTTTATTTTGCTTAAAAATAATTATTGCCCTGGACCACACGTTTTTTCACTAGGACCTAGTCATTATTCATTTCTGTAACTATTACTTGCGCTACTTCTGTGTATAACATTAAAAGTAAGTTTTAACAATAATCAAACACACATCTGTGGTAGGCAGAATTCTCAGAATAATCTCTGATGACCCTTATCCTTGTGTAAGCTCCTCTCCTTTGAGTATGGGTAGAACCTGTGAATATGACGGACTATCCCTGCTGTGACTATGTTATGTTACATGGTAAAGTGAACCTTAGAACAGGGGGATAATCCAGGTATCCAAATCTAATCACGCCAATCCTGTAAAAGCTAAGTGTTTCCTTGGATAGTGGCATAAGAGGAAGGCAAAAGAGAAAGTTGGAGAGAGTCAAAGCAAGACAAAGATTTGATTCGTGGTTTGAAGAGGGAGCGGCCATGAGCAAGGTCCGAGAGCAGCCCCTAGAAGCTGAAGCATGGCTCCTGGCTAACAGCCAGCAAGGAAACGGGAACTTCAGTCTCATTGCTGTGAAGAACCAAATTCTGTCAACGTTAACAATTGACTTGAAAGCATATTTTTTCCCAAGGCCTTCAGATGAGAGCCCAGCCTGGCCAACACCTTCATTTCACTCTTGTGATACTCTGAGCAGAAAACCCAGACTAGCAGGCTCAGATTTCTGACCTACAGATCTCTGAGCTAATAAACGGGTCTTATTTTTTGTTTGTTTTTCTTGGTGACTAAGATGGGCCCTGAACTAACATCTACTGCCATTCTTCCTCTTTTTTTGCTTGAGGAAGATTAGCCCTGAGCTAACATCTGTGCCAATCTTCCTCTATTTTGTATGTGGATCGCTGACAGAGCATGGCTTGATGAGTGGTGTGTAGGTCCACGCCCAGGATCCAAACCAGCAAACCACAGCCACCAAAGCCAAGCACGCTGAACTGAACCACTATGTCATGGGGCCGGCCCCAGAAATGGGTACTGTTTTAAGCCACTGTGACAACTTGTTACTTAGCAAAAGAAAACTAATACAGCACCTAAAACCAAGAGACATCCAAACTTAGTTTATTATTAGAAAAAAAGAGCTAAATTTTAGGGATATTTTCTTTGGGGACAAAATATTTCAAAAACATTATTATTAATTTAACATCTAACTTTTCTGTTCTGGTACTCTCATAGTCATTTCTAGCAGATTTAAATGGACATCTCCCAAAATAAAATTGCCTAAGTTAATAAAAGTCTGAAAATTAACAATATTTTGCGAAAAAAATATTCAAAAGTCAGGGATTATGTTTGATAAATTCAAAGTTTCCATAGCTTAATTACTGAAAATCATCATTAAGATAATCATTAACTACTCTTCACCACTAGCATAAAATCCAGAATCAATATCCTCCTCATTCTGGTCCCAAATCTTCTCCCTGCCTCACCTATGATTAATCTCCCTCTCAGATCCCCTGCATACTCCTAAAATTTCTTGAGGTTTTCTACACCATTTTTCTATTATTCCCTTTGTCGCTACCTGGACTCCTTTTTCTGTCTCTCTTTCTATGCAGTTTCTACTCATCTTTCTTTTTTTTACTTTTTCCCACTTTCTTGAGGAATAATTTACAAATATAGTTGTATTTATCTTAAAGTGTACCATGATGATTTGATATACATATACATTGTGCAGTGATGACCAAGATCAAGATAATTAACACATCCATACCTCACACAGCTCTTTTTGTGTGTGTGTAGCAAGAATCATTAAGATCTATTCTCAGCATCTTTTAAGTATAATATACTATACTATTAGCTATAGTCACCACACTGTACATTAGATCCTCTGAACTTATTCTTCTTATTACTGAATGTTTGTACCCTTTGGCCTACATTTTCCTATTTCCCCTCTTCCCTAGCCCCTGCCAACCACCATTCTACTCTGTTTCCATGAAATAGGCTTTTTAAAAAATTCCACATGTAAGTGATACTATACAGTATTTGTTATTCTCTGTCTGGCTTACTTCACTTAGCATAATGCCCTCCAGTTTCATCCATGTTGTCGCAGATGGCAGGATTTCTTTCTTTTTATGGCTGAATAATATTCAGTTCTATATATATATATATATACATACAACATTTTCTTTAGCCATTCATCCACTTAAGGATGTTTAGAATGTTTCCTACATCTTGGGTCTTGTGAATAATGCTTCAGTGAACATGAGAGTACACTTATCTCTTCAAGATATTGATTTAATTTCCTCTGGATATATCCAGGAGCAGGATTGCTGGATCATATGGCAGTTCCATTTCTAATATTTTGAGGAACCGCCATGCTACTTTCCATAATGGCTGTACCAATTTACATTCCCATCAATAGTATATAAAGGTTCTCTTTTCTCCATATCTTTGCCAACATTTGTTATTTGTTGTCTTTTTAACACCCATTTTAGCAAATGTGAGGTGATATCTCATTGTGGTTTTGATTTGCATTTCCCTGACGACTTGAGCACATTTTCATGTACCTATTGGCCATTTGCATGGAACCACAAAAGACCCTGAGTAGCCAAAGAAATCTTGAGAAAAAAGAACAAAGCTGGAGGCATCACACTTCCTGATTTCAAACTACATTACAAAGTTATAGTAATGAAAACAGTACAGTGCCAGCATAAAAACAGGCACATAGACCATTGCAAGAGAATAAAGAGTTCAGAAATAAACCCACACATATACAGTCAACTGATCTTTGACAAGGGTGCCAAGAACACACAATGGGAAAAGGATAGTCCTTTCAACAAATAATGTTGGAAAAACTGAGTATCTATGTGCAAAAAATGAAATTGGATTCTTATTTTAAATCAAACACAAAAATCAACTCAAAATAGACTAAAGACTTAAATGTAAGACCTGAAGTTGTAAACTCCTAGAAGAAAATGTAGGGAAAAAGCTCTTTGACATTGATCTTGGCAATAATTTCTTGGAATGACACCAAAAGTACAAGGCAACCAAAGAAAAAATAAACAATTGGGACTGCATCAAACTAAAATGCTTCTGGACAGCAAAGGAAACAATCAACAAAATGAAAGGCAATCTAAGAAATGGGAGAAAATATTTGCAAACCATCTGTCTATCAGATTCATATCCAAAGGGGTTAATATCCAAAATATATAGACTCAGATAACTCAATGGCAAAAAAGCAAACAATCTTATTTAAAAATGGACAAAGGACCTGAATAAACATTTTTCCACTTATCTTTGAAGACACAAAGTCTTTCCTGAAATTCTTCTCCTACCCTCAAGATCTTCTTTTCTGAATTCCCAAATACTTCTTGTCTGTGCCAGTTATTTGCCACCTTACTTATTTCTGTCCTCTCAAATGTCATCTTGAACTATTCCTTAACTCACCTTATCTCTCTATATGAATTATAGACTCACTGAGGGCAGAGAGCAACTCATAAACATAGGAAATTATTAGTATATGACAGTTCATTTGAATTTGTATAAATATAAAGAAACGTTAAATATAATTAGAACTTACATCTAATATGACACAAAGGAGAAGTAAATGAAATCACGTTTTTGCCATGACTAAATGAAAAGGAAAATATGCTAATTGACTGTTCTCCAAAAGTTTGTAGTCATTTGAAGAGTCTGTATTTCTTTATAACATAACTTATATGAATAACTTTTTAGAAGTTTTATAAGAAAGCATGAATGTATTCTATCACACTGAATCTAAAACATCATCATTGTAAGACACTCTATTATTATTATTTATTTATTTATTTATCTTACTGAGGAAGATTTGCCCTGAGCTAACATCTGCTACCAATCTTTCTCTTTTTTTTTTTTTGTATAGGAGCTGACACCACACCATGACCACTGACAGATGAGTGGTGTAGGTCCATGCCCAGGAACTGAACCTGGGCTGCTGAAGCAGAGTGCACCAAACTTAGCCACTAGGCCACTAGGGCTGGATCGAAACACTCTGTTTTTTTTTATTTATTATTTTTTTTTTTTTTTGGTGAGGAAGATTGGCCTTGAGCTAACATCTCTTGCCAATCTTTCTCTTTTTGCTTGAGGAAGATTGTCACTGAGCTAACACCTGTGCCAATCTTCCTCTATTTTGTATGTGGGATGCTGCCACAGCATGGCTTGACGAATGGTGTTTAGGTCCACACCTGGGATCCAAACCTGTGAACCCTGGGCCACCAAAGCAGAGCATGCAAACTCAACTGCTATGCCACTGGGCTGGCCCCCACTCTGTTATTTTTATATCACTAAAAAGAAACAAAAATTGTCCTTTAAACTATAAGAAAATGCTTTCACAGTATTCCTGCATGACACTGGTGGTCACACCAGCTTCTCTCCACTTTGACATTTATTTCATCAGTCCAGGTGATTTGGCAACTGCTCCTACCTCTAGTGATATTGGCTGGGGAGTGAAAAGCAGTGTTTGTGCATAGATCTAAGGAACAACATAGCACAGCTTTATCTACTTGTGAGTATCTCTCTTTTGATATCTCTTCAAGTACTTCATTACTGCTTTGCAAGAAAATAGATAATAAGGTCATTTATCCCATAATAAATATTTGCTTCAATGTCACATATAGGCCCCACAGCTCTGTTTCCATGCCTTCCTGCATGCACAATTACTTTTCATTTCAATGCCATCTTTAATATGATATTTTTTAGGACATTTTGAGGTGCAGCGAACTCAACATGTATAGTAACAATAATGCACCGAACACAACTGAGGTGATGACAAGATCAAGAGAAATGAAAAAATTTGCAAAGAGTCTGGCAATTATGTCATAGAAAATTGCTGCTTTTGTTCATCAAAAACTGTTGAATATCAGCAATTTCATATTGTTTACCTAATATGTCACGATTGCCATCTCCCCCAAAGGCGCTGTAAGACGCTATTACTAAAAGAGACAACATGATTTCAGGGACATTGCAATGTGGGGGGAAAATGTACGAATCAGAAAAAAAAAATGGTATTGTTCAATAAACTCTTTCCTAGGAAGAAGCTGTATATGACTTTAAGAATTATTAGTGTTAGTGTCAGACATAGGGAAAATTTGGGGATAGGAAACCAGATTAGAAGAGTTGTTTCACTGAATGTTTCAAAAATCAATCAGAAAAAAAGGCCTCCACCCATTGAACCAACACTCCAGTGTCTTTTTTTCTCAGCTTGTACTACACAATGTCTAGTACTGGAGTCACATGTACAGTAAGTCTTCTCTCTCCTACAGGGTGGTAAATTCTTTAAGATCGGGATGAGTTTTAGGTCATCTTTGTATCTCTCTCCCCAGCTGGCATGGGGCCTTGAACAGAAAAGGTGATCAGTCACTACTTGATCGAAAGCATGGATGCTAGGGCAATGTCAAAGGAGCGTGATATCGTCTCTGTACTTCAGGTTCTTACAATTTGTTTGGAGAGATAAAGTTATCTCACATAGAAAGAAAGATATTACATTTTAAGTATAGCAAGTTTCAGAAAATAAAAAGCATTATTTTCAAAGAGGTTTACATGAAAAACATGGGACTTCAACTGAGCTCAGAAAGGAGGACATGGATAAGATAGATGAGGCAAAAATGAAAGAAAGTATTTGACACTGGAAATGTAAGAAAAACAAAGGGAAATGTAAAAAGAAACTTGAGTTGGATGAAGTCAGTGAGGAAATTCCTATTATACTCTTGTAAAACAGTTTATATTAAAAATATGTGATCTTGAATTATGATCACATAAACAGAAACAGATATTCAACATTCACTATTATTACTGGAAATGGACATATCCATGAATCACAATGCAAACTATCAACCTTAACTATGCAACTCTGATCTCTTTTGATACTTAACTCCTATTGACATGAAAACACAAAGTTCAACATTGTCATAAGATGTGAATGTAGCATTACCAAAGAGATTTCAAATTTATTGTACTTTTTCTTACCACAATGACTTCATGTTAAATCATTTGTCATTGACTCTTTACCCTCTACTATTTCATTAAAAGACCCTTTACAAGTGTATAGGTCAAGTTCTTTTGCAGAGTTGAATTATGATTCTTTATCAAAATATTATATTACTTTATTTTCAGCATCCTCAATTGAACTCTACACTTAGATGATTATGATAATTTGTGATCACTATATCCACAGAGCCTCCAGGAGTGTCTGGATAGATGTAGGCTACAAGTAGCTACTCATGTCTAAGGTCCATTTTATTACTGTTACTGTAAAGGAATATATTTCTATCTCAAATCTTGCTGGTTTTTCCATTACTGCCTTATTATAGTTAATTCATACAAATAGTTTCTGTCCTACATATTTTTTACTTTTAGAAATCGTGACCTCTTTTATTTCAAAGTTTGGATTTCAACTTTTATTTCAAAGTTTGAAGTCCTACTAACTATGTAGTTCTGGGTAAATTGCTAAACTCTCCTAAGCTTTAGTTAGCTATTTATAAAACAGAGTGAATAATACCTATTGACCTATCCTTTTGACTAACTGACTTATCCTCTTGACCATCAATGACTAAGTGAGCTCAAACTGGAAAATAACCCTAAAGTTTTCAACATTATGACATAGTTTTATCTGGAAAAAAATTTTTATTTCAGTCTAGTCTATAATTAGTAGATTTTGGAGGACTATTTTTACTACTCATTTTTCAGTATTTTTTAAAAAAATCATTGTTGTTTTTTCTTCACTAATTTTTATAGTTTCTTACAAACTCACATACAATAAAATGTGATTTTTTGGGTGTAAAATTTTATGAATTTTGGCACATGCATAGTTTCATGTATCATCAGTCACCAACACACTCAGAATATAGAACAGTTCCATCAGTCAAAAAAATTCCCTCATAGTGCCACTTTGAGTCAAACCCTCACCCCAATCCTAATCCCCAGAAACTACTGATATGCTCTCAATTTTACACATTTTTTAATAAGTAAATTAATCCATGCTTGTTGTAAAGAGTTAAAAAAAATACGTACATTAGCATAAAAACTTAAAAGCCAGTGTGTTCCCATTCCTCTTACCAATCTCAGCCTTGTAAGCTTAATCAGCATTAATAGTATGGTAAGTGTCCTTCTATAACTTTCTCAATGCTCAGTGTATAAAAGCATTTATACATCTATTTAACTTTTAGAGTCCCATTCCTTTTTTCAGTGAAACCATTCCACTGTAGAATTTACAGCTTACTTTTTCAATGTTAATATATTTAGGGAATATTTTTGGATTAATATAGAAATCTATTTCATTCATTTTAATAGCTGCCAAATGTTCCATACTTTCATCATAATATAATATGATCCACAATAATTAGTAATAATTGATTTTTATCTTTAATTCCTTGTCCATATCATTGAACACAATTCTATCAGGCTATTTGTGTTTTTTCCATGACTAAATGAAGATTAAATGTCCTTGACATATAGCAGATGCTGTACAAACTAAATTAAATTTTTCCTTTTTCTTTTCCCAAGCACTGTCTCAAGTTAGCAACCTCTCTGACATGGTGGCAACAGATTTTCACATTGTAGAATATACTTTTATAAAATGAGAAACATTTGCTTCATCTATATTATAATAATTGCTAAGCAAATCCTTCAGGAATAATGCTCCAGGATGATGTGCCTTTCTTTTCAGCATCAGGAAGAGCTGTACGTTTGCTGTCTCCCACCTCTTCACAGCTTCACTCATAGGAGACTCTCAATGTCTCCTTAGATGCTGTAGCCCTAATTAACCTTCCAAATGACTCTCAAGGGCAACCTTCAGGGAAGTTTTCCAATTAAGCTACGGAAGAACTAAGCATAACCGTGTTTTTATTCAAAGGAGTCCTTCTCATGATAAGAGGAGAAAGTGAAATTATATATTTTGAGTTTTATACAATGGAGGGAAGGACAGGTTGAGGAAAAGGTTAGGAAATTGAGACCAAAACAGCAGGCAAGAGAAGGACCACGTACTGGGATGAATAATAGCGGGCACTGTCCTTGTTGACCTGCTCTAAACCTGTCACAAAAGTTATCTTTTTTCACAAAGCTTAGTAGAGAATACTACCTTTGCCAAAATGTCAGAGCATTTCTGACCTTCAAGTCCAGAGCGAAACGTTAATGACCCTACCAGAGGAGACTTTGTATTATTCCACTGATGTTCACTTTTTGCTGTAAGTCCTTACTTATAAATCACAAACATACATGAAAAAACCTGTATATCCTCCAAGCCTTTTCTCCACGGAATAAGACAAAAGACCAGTTTGAATTCAGGTATCACATGTTAATAAGAATAAAATTTTTAAAAAATCCATATTCTACAAGAGAAAAAGTATGCTTTGAAAATGGCCTCGGTAAACATGAAATAAGCCAAAAAGAAGTTCCGTTCTGCAGCTAGGCTGGAAGTTCACCCAAGCCCCAAACTTGAGAGCTCCCCCTTTTTCTCTCTTCAATATCTTTTGCCTAATGGCCCGGGAGAAGAGCAGAGGGGAAATCACTATGAGAAATGCATGAAATCCTTTATATTCCATAAACCAAGTTTCAAGAGAGATGACTCATCCTTTGTCTCACAGAAGGACATCCCAAGAAGATCCTTCTACATCTAAAAGGAGAACAAAAGTCCAACTTTTTCTCTTACCTGGAAATTGCAATTTTTTTCCTAACAGTTCACTTTATAGTCAATTTTTCAAGTCCCTCATGTCCAGAAAACATTCAAATATAGAATAGAGCACCTCAGTTTTTATTGCTGTTTTTCAACTTCATTGACTAGAAAACAGTAGCTTTTTGAGAAAGTCTTAATTTAATTAAACATTAATTAATAATTGATAAGATTATAGTTAATAATTAAGTTATATATTAGACAAAAAAATTGGTGCCTTTAATTTTTTGAGCTTTCATCTGACAGTTCCAGACCAGAAACACGGGCATGGTGGATGAGGGAGATCAGAGGTAGAGCAAAGATGAAGAGATTCAAGATGAGACACTAAACGAAAGGTAAGAGTCAGATATTTCTAGAAGGTGTAGGAAAGATAGAATTACAGCATTGAAAGGCGGGCAACCCCACAGGAGCAAAGACTAGTCTAGTAGAAATGATCCAAAAAAAGTAATGAAGAAGAAATGGAATAAGATGATAAAATCAAGTCTAACAGATGTCAGAAACCACATGAAAGGGTAGGCTGACAGAAGCTAGGACCAGAATATCTTGAAACCATGGCAGTATTGCCTTCAGGAAACCTTTTGAAAGAGTATGAACTGCTTCAAAGTTACTTCAGCCCAGTAATTACAAGTGAGAATAGATGAATTCCATTGTCTCACCTATGCATAAGTTCTAATTAACTTTTCCAAGCTAATATGCAAAGTGCAGTGTTAGACATAAAGATAAAATCTAACACTCCACTATTTAAGCATGGTCCAGGAGCAGCAGCAGCAGCAGCATCACTTAAGAGCTCTTTGGCAATGTAGTATCTTATGCCCCACCCCGGGCCTACCAATTCAGGATCTGTATTTTAACAGGATCTCCAGGTGAATTGCATGCATACGACAATGTGAGAAAAACTCTCCACAGTATGAGTAAACTAATCTTTAACTTCAGTCAGAATAGCCAACTCACCATCCCTGAAACATCCGATGTGCTCAGTCTACTCTCTAAGCATACTCCCAATCTGTTCTCCCCACTTAGATGCCCAACCCCCCTTCTCTCCAACTATCTAGCTCCCATCCTTCTTCAGGGGGCAAATCATTTTCTACCTCTTACACAAAGTCTTCCTTGACTTTTCTACTCAGTCACTGATCCCTCACCTCAGTAAATTCATAGCATTCCTTCAGTACCCCTTTTTGGCAAAGAGTCCTCTCCTGATTTGTGATGCTTCCCATCTTGATATCTTGTATTACTACTTGAGGATTTTGATATGATTTAGACTAACTTTAGAAGACAGCATGTTCATGCTGCTTGAGAATAGTTTCTTCATACAGTGTCTGGATTAAATGCGATACATTCATTAGACTAATATAGTAGAACGAAAGCTTTTCTGAAGCCTGTAAATCTATGTCTGCAAACACAATTAAAGTGTGCATTGCAAAATACGACATTGTGCACAGTTCATAGCCAGGCAGCTTAGCTAATAAACAAAGAGCAGTCAATACAAAAAAATCTGTCTCAATTTACAAAATCAAATGGTTTTTCATGCTCCGTGTGTAAGTAATTTGTAGCTAGAAACGTGAAAATTGAAGCATTTGGTGTCCATCAATTCTGGTCTTAAAGCTCCTCTAGTTTATCTTAATCTAGCATCTCCCATATCCTTAGAAAAGTTAAAGGTTCAGGTTTATCATTCTTGGTATTATGAGAGCCTGGCAGCATAATCTTTTACTACAGTAAGTCAATACCATCTATATAAGGAATTGAAGCTGGCAAACAGTCAGGTGTTAGACTACACTACAAAACAATGCTACTTACTACTAGCTTTTCAGTTCTTTTAGATCCTATTTGAGTCCCCACCACCATGAAAAGTATTCAATTAAGAGTGAAACAATTAAAGGACTGAATAGTTATAAATATCTAACGTATTTTGTAAATCTAAAAGATCATAAATCTGATTATATGCTATAAGTTAAAAATCATTCAGTTACTCAACTACTCTTTATTTTTAGACATAAGATTATAATACCATTTGCACTCTCCATTTCATGACTGTTTCTCCACAGGCAAAACTTGACATTAGCATTGTATAATGCTAATATAATTAATTTAGGAAATTTAAATTTAGGAGATAAAAATCCATGACTGGTGTTCAATTCAAATCCAGAAAATATAATTACTACAATTAACAGAGTATATAAATTACATGATTGAATTTGAAAAGAAAGTGAGAAAAGTGAAGAGAAAAAAGATCTGACAATGAGGTTATTCTTTACTAGCTAATCCTGGAAGACTCTCGCCCTCATACATTATGTCTCCTTCTAGGAAGATGAATTTCTGAACCAGAAACTTCTGGACCAGCATCTAAGTGAACCACTAGGAAGTCACTGTGACTTCACCATTCACTGAGACAGGAAAATAAAAACTTGAATTGTAACAGATTCTTTGAAGGTACAGATATCTCGCCAGTCCAATGCACAATGATTTTTAAATTGTCAACCTAATCTGTTTTGGTTACAGAGTAACATCTGTAGGTATGAATAGTATTGTCCTGTCATTGATCTGCTTTGGCTTCTGGCTATCAACACACATTAGCTTTCTCTCATCTCCCATAGATACTTATAGTACCATTCTGCCTTCTCATCACCACTAGCTCCTCTTCTGAATAAATTGCTCACCCTTCCAGTAGTTTATAGTAAATTACTAAGTTAGTACCAATGGTTGGAGAAAAAAGATGCAAAGGATGAGAATTTGCTTTTGTTTCAGCCTCAGTTTCCTCATCTGTGACTCGAGGGGTCAGTGTGGTGATCGCTGATACCCTCCCCAGTGCTGTGCCAGAGCCATCCCCTGTCCGGTCTTGAGGGTGCATCACGCTCACGTCTTCCCAACTCAAAGTCCATGATGTTAACATTCACACCATGGAAATTGGCTAATGCTATAAATCAGGGCTTTTTTTCGTTTCTTTTCATAGAGACAGTTTACCAGCATACCACTACTTTTACCTCAATTTAAGAAAATAAATGAAGTCCCATCAGGAGCAAGCAGTGAGGAAGCTTGAATTTCAATTCACCACAATAAAGGGGCATTATAAGAAGTTTCGGTTGGTGGGCAAAGACTGACAGAAAATCACGAGAAAATCAATTGGCTAGTCTCACAATGTTTATAAATGGAAATAACAGACCACTGATTGTCAAGACCTAGATGTGGGCATAAGTGTCTACTAATTGCTGCTTCACTAGAGGCCAGCCCATTCCCTATCCCCAAAATTACAGAAATATAACAATGGTGAAAAATGTGTACCACAAAATTGTTCTTTCAGAGTTACTTACTAACCACTTTTGAAATTCCTATTGCAATAACAATAAAACCACTCCCTTAACTTGACTATTTGTTCATTAGAAATTTTGAAAAAGCAAATATGGTAATCCAGGCTTGGTTTCAAAATAAAATCCAAATTCCTCGTTAAATTTTATCAACCGTATATAGCAACTTCTCAAGCCAATGTGTTTTAGCTATGGACAGCATTTTCATCACAAACTTTTACCATAAAGTAGAAAGTGCTCTCGGCAGAATGCAGAGGTGAGACTTCACTTCTTACTCACCATGTACTCAGGACTCTGCACTTACAGTCTCTGACCCATGATCATCTCATTCGTAATATGTGTAGGAATAATTAATAAATGCTACTCCCTCCCCAAGGATTCATGTGAGATTTAAATTTAAAACAATAGAACAGGAATGTATATGAACTATAGAGATACCTTAGGTAGTTAGGTTTATTATTTCTGTAGTGGCCCAAAGGAAAAAGGTTTTTATCAAAACGAGCAGACAATAAAGAGAGACTACTATGGGTCGACAATATCCAAATGACAAAAGACTGTATCACACAAACCTGGTGTGCACTTAGTGAGAGTCAATGCACATCACAACTATGTTGGGTGATAGCACGACTGAGAAGAGAGTTTTAAAAGCATGTAAATATAAATATAAGTATAAATATATATAAAATTCAGTGGTACAGCACTTTCCTAGGATAAAATGAGAAGTACACAGAAAGTTAAAGATTTAAATGAAATGAATCGTTACTTTTCTACTTCTCCAGGATCATTTATCCAGGGAGAACAAGAAGACATAGCTGACGTTGAAAGGTAGCCTATTGCTACCTAACACTACATGATGCCATTGGGGTCGGTGAAACATTGCATTTCATGAGCCTAAGTTCTAGATAGGAAAAAGCTCCAGTTACAAAGTCCTAAGCCCCAAAAACCTTCTAAAGAAAAAGACCTTGGCCTTTCAAATATTTTCTCCTCAAATGGAAAGGTTTACGGACTCATTTTAGGTCAAAGTAATTTTATCAAAAAAATTTAAGTTTCTATGTGATTATGACAGCTATTGTTTATCAAATGCTTAGACTGTTTTGAGCACTAAATACCCTCTCTGTGCTATCTCATTTTACTCTCACTTCAACACTATATGGCACTACTATTACTATTCCCATTTTACAGATGAAAAAAACAAACAGATCAATCCAGTCCTGAAATTCCAAAATCTTTTACAGAGTATTTTTAGGGGAGCAGACTTTCAACATTCTGAGGTTTACTGCATTTATTTTGTAGTTTTCATCTTCAGCCATAAACGTAAAGGATCAGTTTTGATTAGCAGTCAAATTATTTTTAGGTTCTTAGGCTCACACTAAAAATGTAGATTTCCAGTAATGCTAGCAGACCAAACATGACTTATTTTAAGCATTTGTTTATTTTTCATTCATCATCTGTCTTTTCATTCAATAAGTATGTGTTATCAACTGCTATGCTCAGAACTTTGGTGGAGATAAAGAAGTAAAAAGCTATTTCCCACAGTCATTCAAGAAGATTTTTAAAAACAACCCTTAGTTTTAGCCAACGGCATACCTAGCCTGTTGGACACGCAGAGCAGATCATGTTTTAAGACTCCCCTTACATGTATGAAAAGTTATTCTTAGAAATAATCATGAAATGAAACAAATAATAATGATGGTTAGAAAAAGAAATGTAGGCAAGTAAACATTTTCTCTAGTTGAACATGTGCCAGTATGCCAGTATAAAAGTATAATTAATAAAATAAATATTAGAGATATTACAGAAAAATGAAAAATCAATGGATTGGTTTTTTAACTAATGAATTTGTTTATAAAAAGATAAAAGTCTATCTACATGGTATTCTGTTAAAGTAAACAATAATATTACAGTTTCTGTTTTGAGCCTTAACTTCTGCATATTTTTCAATAATGTTGTCAAAACTGCCCATCTTTACATATTTATCCTCAGTAGACAGTATAGTCAGATTTGTCAATCTATCTTCACTCAGAGTAATTCAAGGGGGACTTTTTGCTAATTTTACTTTAAAAATATTTTGAAGCAACAGATATAAAAAATATATAAGAAAAGTATTAAAGATAAATTTGGCAGAGATTTATGAGATCTCATCTCACAATAAAATGCTGTTCATTTCTTGATTTTTCCAGATTGATTCTAATAGGTTTCAAATGCCTCTGCAGTCAAAAATTGCCACGAATATCTTCGATGGAAAAGTCAGCATAAATTTGTGTTACACCTGGTAAACTTTCCCAAAGTTTATCATTGTTCAGAACCATCTGTGTCTGATTTGAGTACAGTTTTTGTTTTCGCCAAAGTATTTTAAACAGTACATTTGAAATAAATGATAGCACAGTGACCAAAAAACAGAACTTGGCAGACTGCTTATTCTTGAAACAAATGTATGTAACTGAGTCTACATGTGCTGGGACACCACTGAATAATGGAAATTCCCCCACAGTATCTCCCATGTAGAACACAATGTTTATTAAAGGGTAAGTAATATATATGTGTATGTATACACACAGACATATACTACATATACTACATGTACACACTATATATGTATGTGTGTATATATATTATTATAATGTATATACATATGTAGATAATTAAAACTGAACAGTACCACAGCAATTATTTAGGAGCTGGATCAATATAGGACTCTTGAGGAGTATTTTATCACCGATATTGTTTAAATTGCTGGCCCACGGTGATAATAAAAATAAGACTGACTGTTAGCTGATTATTACTGCTTTTAAATTCTCTGTAGAAAACATCAGTTCATAGTGCCTCTGCCAGGCACAACTGCCCTAATGTCCCACACTTGGCATTACCACTGGTTTGAGCCAGTGGGATTTAGTCAATCAATTTATGTAAAAATAATTATTTTTTAAAACACCTGTCAACAAAAAAAGCAGTGGCTACCCAAATCCTCCCCCTATCATTTACTCCCCCAGAGTATTACTCCCAGCGATTTGAGACAATACAGTGTACTCAGGCTTTTCAAGGATTTTGTAGTTTGGCAGATGTTAGCTTGAACCCCGCCTCTGCTAGTTACTAGCTAGCTCTGTGATCTTAAACAAGTTAGCTACCCTCTCTGAGCTTCACAGCATGCCTTACATAAATAACAAATGAAAATGCACTTTCATGTATCAGTTCCTCATTCAATATAATTATCATGATTATCTCTTAGACTTGGCCCTGGACCTGGCCTCTGCTGCAGACCCCTAAATATTTCAGATTTCTTGGGGAGTAACTACCTATGATAAGGGGTGGACTAAATATAGAGTTTATTATTCTTTTTCCTAAAATACATTTAAAATTAATGTGCAATGTCTTTCCTGCTACCAAGTATTTCTTATGAACTGTTTATATAAATGATCTATACTCACTGCCCTCTCTTTATTACTACGCAGCTTCCTGCTTTCTTTCATTTTTCTAAAGGTCTCACTTAAATGTTATCAACAATGATTATCAACTCTATGGCCTTTGCTCATCCTCACAGAAAGTGTTCACAAAATTCAGCAGCTGCAAAATCCACTAGAGGCCAATTCACTTACCTTGCGGATAGAAAATTGAAGCTCAGAATGATGAAGTGATTTCTCTCACTAGCTAGAGGCTGAGCAGAGACACAGAACTTCTGCCTCCAGAGCAAGTCCTTTTGCTCCATCTTCGTTACTGGTCAGTTGCTGCTTTGCAGCTCTCTTGATTTCCTCCATTCTTCTCTAATTCTCCTCTCTTCTTCTAACACTGGCCATTTCTCTTCTTTCTTTCTTTAGCCCTCTTCCTTTGTCTTTGTAACCTCTCTTTCTTGAAATCTAATCTTTTCCCCTGAATCCAACTAGCACCTTTCTTCAAGCATCTCCTAAATCTGATTCCAGTTTCACTCTAGATTGTGAATAATCTGCTAGAAATTTGCACCTGAATGGAGTAATGGCTTCAGTGTTTAATCTCAAATACTGTGTTAAGATAATTAGATAACGAGTAAGATAAACCCCGAGCCTATAAAAAAATTCACTGATGTTATTCATTTATTGGGACAAATACTTATCTAGACCTGTGCTGGCAATGGAGATAAAACATATGCAAATTCAATCCCAATTTTGTGGACTTAGAATGTGCATTCCAGGGCGGCGGATCCAGGGCTGCTAGGGGGGCACAGGGCCCCACCTCTGCTCTGCTGGGCTCATGTGGGCACTGCCCTCTTGTCCAGCCCACAGGGTATGCAGAACACTTCACTGACATCCTCATCCAGGGGCATCTGGAGGAGCTGAAGTTCATGACTTTTTACACCAAAGGTGATGAGGTGATTGCCATAGCCAGCATGAACTATGATCCCATAGTATCTAAGGTGGCTGAGGTGCTGGCCTCTTGCTGTGCCATCCAGAAGCAGGAGGTAAAGACTGGCAACACGTTCTGGCTCACGGGGAAAAGATCCTGAGCTCACATGCAAAGGACTTGGGCAGGCATGCTGGGGAACCAGTGATGTAGGCCAAGGCCAGGAGCCAGGTGTCAACCTCCACTTTCCCAGAATCCCCCAGGGCAGAACCTGAGCCCTCCCAGTGCTTGCCTTCAGCTGCCTGGCTCCCCTACAGAGAGGAGTCTCTAGAGTTTCTGTCTGGGTCTCTGTCTCTTCCACTCCAGTGTAAATGTACACTATAAACTGTAAATGTATAACTACAAATCATGATAGATACTTCAAGCGGAAGTTACAAATTGCTATGAAATAACCATGTTCTCACTTCCTGACAGGTGCATGGATGCATCTTCACTTATCCTTCCATTCATGACAACAGAATTAACTGGAGGATCACCTGTACACTATAGGGGTAAGGGAAGTCAACATCTCTTCCCAATAATGAATATCCTGTCTTCTTGATCTTATTTAACTGCAGCAGTCAGAATCATTAAAATTATATATGCTATATGGTCTATCCTTAAAAATATTAATATAAGTTAAATATGAATCATTATAGAGACTTTTAAATTAGATCATTAAATAGCCAAATCACAATCAATAGTAAGAATAATCATTCTCATTATAAAGAGTTCAAAATAACAAATGTGTTTTTCTGATTTCTTCTATCTTCAGAGTAGATATTCCATAAGCTCTCTCCTAATGAATGGTTTCTAAATTTATTCTTTATAAAAATAAATTTGTGAAAAAATTCAAAATTTTATAATGAACAGTTCGACTAATTTACCATTTTAAGATGCGCCCACAGTTTGAAACTATGAATAAACATTTATTAGAGTGTAATTTATTTTAAAGAAAGCCTGCATCTTGATATGAATTGTTCCCAACCATAACAATAATGATTAGCAATCTAAATATAAATGTAGGAGTGTCTTTCTAAGGAACATATAAGAAATGCAGTATAATTAATACATGGCCTTATAATGGAATAATATAGCTGGGTTCACATGGTCTGTGCCATTCTGTGTAATGCATTTCCATTTCTCAAACTCCTTCATGCAGCTAGTCTAAACACTTTCTTAAACAATGTAGAATAATAAAATTGAAAGCTATGTGGGTAAACATAGAGGATATGGAAACTAAATGTATGCCTATCAATTTCTAATTGTCCTCTACGTTTATTTATTATCTCTCTGACAGGTTTCCACGGACAGGGCACAGAAGAGAGCTATCGCTCGTTCCCTTCATGCCGACCCAGGCCATGCTGGAGCCATTTACAAACTGTATCCCCCTCAAAGCTGCTCTAGTGCCACCATCACTTCTTCCCTAAAGCTTCATCTGCAGTCAGTTAATGTTTCAATTTCTTCCCTCAAACAGAAGCTGCTCTAGTTTTTTTTCTAACTTTTTACTGAAGTATAACATTCATACTGAAAATTACACAAATCGGGTTAGTTTGATGAGTTTTTGCAAACTAAATACACTCATGTAACCAGAAACCAGATCAAAAAAAAGAATGTTGCCAACACTGAGGAGTCTCCCTCATGCTCCCTTCAAGGGGTTCCAAGGGTAACCACTCTCCTGACTTTTAATACCTGTATTAGTTTTACCTGTCCCTGAGCCTTAAATAAATTGGATAATACAGCATGTACTCATTTGCGTCTGGCTTCTTTCATTCAATATTATCCTTGTGATGTTTTCCCATATTGTTCCACATACTCTTGGTTCAGTCTTTCTCATTGCTTTATGGTATTCCACACAATTTATTTATCCCTTCTACTGTTGATGAGCATTTGGTGGTTTTTTGTTTTACGTTCTTATGAACAGTGCTTCCAAGAACATGGTTGTAAAGGTTTTTGATGAATATATTATACGTATGCACTTCTCTTGGGTATATACCTAGGAGTGAGGTTTCTGGGTGTATATATATATATATATATATATATGTTGAACTTTAGTAGAGTCAAAGTTTTTGAACTTATTTTCAGTCCCCCCAACCATATATGAGAGTTTTGATTGCTCTAAATCAGTGGATTCTCAATTGGGTATGATTTTATACCCCAAGGAATATTTGACAGTGCCTGAAACATATTTGGCCATCACAATTTGGGGGATATTATTGCCATGGTGTGGGTAGACACCAGGGATGCTGCTCAACATCCTACAATGAACAAGACAATCCTTTACAACAACAAATTATTTGGTCCAAAATGTCAATAGTGTTGAGGCTGAGAAACCCTACTCCAAATTCTCATTAGCCCTGGGTTCAATTTTTTTTTCTTGAGGAAAGTTAGCCCTGAGCTAACATCTGCTGCTAATCCTCCTCTTTATGCTGAGGAAGACTGGCCCTGAGCTAACATCCGTGCTCATCTTCCGCTACTTTATATGTGGGAGGCCTGCCACAGCATGGCTTGATAAGAGGTGTGTAGGCCTGCACCTGGGATCTGAACTGGTGAACCCCAGGCCACCGAAGTGGAATGTGCGAACTTAACCACTGCACCACCAGACCAGCCCCCACTGGGTTCAATTTTTGGTTTTTGCATTAAGCCATTCCAGAGGCACATAATTGCACTACATTGTGGCTTTAATTTGCATTACCTGAAAACTAAATATAGTCACTTTAAGGTCTGAGATTTGATCCTTATGTGGCAATTCAATGCAGGTTTCCAAGCTAGCTACTCCAAACTCTGACCCTAAACTAGATAGCCCTCTACTCAGTCAATCTTTGACCCTAGAGCATAGCCTCTGGAGTCAAGTAGACCTGGCTTTGATTCCAGACTATTCTACCTAGACAAGTTATTTAACCTCACTGAACTTCATTTTCTTTGCCTGTAATATAGGGATACTAATGACCATATTCTAATATTATCCCTACAACTAGAATTAATGTAGGTAAGATCCCTGGTACATAGTGGATACTCAAGAGATATTATTACCATGAGCTGGAAGCACAAGAGATGCAAAGAAATCAGACTAGAAAGAACACTGGATTGAGAGTTGAGGCTTGTGCTCTAGTTCTGACTCTACCACTAACTAGCTATGAAAACTTGGCCAAAGCATTTAATGTCTTAAAAGTTTTTTGTTTATTCATCTATGAAATAAGAGAGCTGCACTAGATGTCAGGTTTTTCCAAAATGATTGTTCTATAATTCTATAAATATAACAAAATCTCAGCCATTAATAAGTTCATACTAAGAAGAGAAGTTAAGATATGGACTAAATAATGAATAATCATACCAATTTCTGGCAAATATGCTCAGAAATACAGAGCTACAAAAAGAAAAGTGTTACTACCATTAAAGTCAAAGCGAAGAGAAACTTATTTTCATTGGAAGAATCAGAAAACACTTCATGAAAATAGTAGCATTTGAATTAGGACTTGTAGCATGAATGAGGACAGAGAGTAAGTTTAGACAGGAGGTGGAGGGAAAGCATTGAAGTAAAGGAAGGAGAGTGGACATAGGCTCAGGAAGGGAAGCATAAGACAGGTCCTAGGGGACAATGAGTCATCCAGAATGACTGTAGCATAGGATTTGCAAAGGGAGGAAGGAGGTGAGGTAAATGGAGAGTAGGTATAAAGTGTTTGGAATGCTAGAAGAGTCAATATTTCACTCAGTTTAAAGTGAAGGGTCATTGCAAATTATGGAAGAAGGGAGTGACATAACCATGACAAAGCTCTAAAGACTAATCTGATAACTCTAGAAACAAGGAACTGTGGAAGTGAGCTTGAGATTAGATCAGTTTGAGAAATATAAAATTTTAGATGAGGGGGAAAAGGTTTTGAAGAAAAAAGGCACAAAGGAAAGAGAAGAGAGATAAGTAATTTTCCAAGGACATAATTGAAAGGACTTGATATTTATTTTACTATAGAAGACAAGAAGTAGGGTGACATCAAAAATAACTGAGATTTGAAGTCTAAGTGACAAGAGGAGTAGAAGCACAGGGAAACATTTTATGCTTTCCTTAATAGCGATTGACAAAGAGGCTCAAAGCTGATAGGCAAGGCTGTTCATCAAAGCAATATTTCTCAAATAACAATTTACTAGAGACTTTGATAAGTTTATAGATATTCAGCACAAAGAGGTTTCCACTGTAAATTTATGAAACACTAAATATCATATCTTCCTCTTAAATATTTACATTTAACATAAACACAACAAAGTTCTGGGATTCTGTATAGTAATGTGTGTGTGTGTGTGTGTAAAACTATTAAATCTCATGGGACACTAGCGTTGCAAGGGACGACACTTGGAGACACATGCACACACATGCTCCTGAACTTACTCCTAGAGAATAAGTATGTGTTAGAATAAACCTCTTCAGGATAGATCAGTATCATTGAGGTAGACATGTCTAAGAGATGGGTAGAGAAGGAAATTGTCACTGGGGATAGAGCTGAGATCTGCAAATGTAAATTTAGGAACCACCTAACACAGGACATAGTTGAGATTTATGAGAACAGGTGGTTTTGCAGGGGACTGGAGAAGTTAATGAGAGAATGTGGAAGTCACACACAGTCCTCATTTTAAAGACTAATGAATAGAAGGAAGAGAGAAAAATGAAGAGAAATTGAACTGTAACTTGACAGAGTAGAAAACCTAAGGGAAAATTATTTTAGAACGAGCATCTCCAAGTTGCATAATAAGTTATTGAGATATCACCTAAGCATTCTAGTCTGAGATAAGTCTTAAATATGGACTTCCAGAGCCTTCCCTCAGAGTCCCAATCTTTAAAGGAAAGTCCAGAACCAATACTCCATCTGGAAGTCCTGAGACCATTGTCTGCTCAAATTTAAACTCATAGCTGTAAGGTGGCCTTAAATGTCCTAATGTTTACATTTGTGGGTAGAACTCCTCAGGATAACACACTAACTGGCACAACCATTCGTTTTCTAAGTATATAGTAAATTTTTCTCACACAAGAAATTCTAGGCATTCTGGTGTCTGGCAGGAGAGGAGGAAGAAAGAAAAGAGCATGGAGTGGGAGGGAGCAACAATCATATTTTTAGACATCTGTAAGAGTTGCAAATTAAAAAGTTAGATGCAAGCTAGGCTCCTTCACCAATGCAGTGTTGACATAGCCTCCATTAAATGAATAAATGAGGCTAAATTACCAATTGGGCTAATAAGAGAGGGGGAAACAATGTGTTGGTAGGTAAGAAGAAGGATAAAGCATATCAAATTATCCAGATTGTACACACTGATCAAAATTACTCAACTTTAGCAGCTCAACTTCCACGAGTTTATCTAAAAGCTGATATACAGAATTAAGAATAATTTTTATGTAAAGTTTAGGTCAATGGTCATTTGGTACAGCTGTTTAGCTCCTCAGAATGTAGTCAGAAAATGTTGTCCATTTTTTAAATAAGCAAAAATCGAGAAATAATGGATCGGGGCTGGCCCGATGGTGCAGCTGTTAAGTTCGCACATTCCACTTTGGCGGCCCGGGGTTTGCCGGTTTGCATCCCGGGCGCGGACATGGCACGCCTTGACAAGCCATGCTGTGGTAGGTATCCCACATATAAAGTAGAGGAAGATGGGCATGGATGTTAGCTCAGGGCCAGCCTTCCTCAGCAAAAAGAGGAGGATTGGTGGCAGATATCAGGGCTAATCTTCCTCAAAAAAAAAAAAGAATGGATCTACTCTAGAAATGGAAAGCATTTTAGACAAATTGTGTTTTTACCACCCTGTACCACAAAAACAATATCCTTTAGTAAAGCTTTTACAAATATTTGATTCTTAAGAGAGAGGAAAATAGCCTTGTTAAGATATTATATTGTTTGCCTAATATTGAATGTGAGATTTATTTTCTGTCCAGAAAATAGATTCTTAGAATACTATTTCAGAAAAAAATCACAATAAAGAAAAACATTCCAAAAGAAAATAACAAAAGATGGAGGTTTCATGACACTCAAGAGTGGTCTATGGTACGTTAAAATAAAACATCATCAAAACAGTAAATTTCAAGCATTTTGAGTATTAGAAAATTTACAGAAAACAAAGCCTAAAAGTAAAGATGAATAGGGTGGGTACTGTCAAATTATAGTTTCATCATTTCTATTAATGAAACCACAATGAAGTCATAATGAAATCTAGTTCTAGTCTTGCACAACCTAAAAACCATTTACTTCAGTATCTACAAGGGTCTTCCTGCTGCCTAGGAAAATGCTGTTTATATTATGGTAGCAACAAATCTCTTCTGTTTAGAAACACTTTCAAAGCAACTCCTGAACTTTATCTTTCTTTTCCCTCCTCTTTCTTTACTCCTTCTGGAGACAGTACTTTATGTCCTAAAATTCCTAATAAGTGCTTCATATGTCAAACCTATGTTTGTACAGTCATCATAGTAAGTCGTGTGACCCAGAGAACACGTGGTAATTCACTTTTGCTCAGTTTTTTTCCTTGCTCCACTTCTAGAAGAAAAAAATTTTCATGGATATCATGGATATTAAATAATTCTGAGTAGCTGGAAAAATAATTTTTAAGGTGATTCAAATTACTTCCTTGGCTAGTGAGAATGGGTTATACCTCAAGGAAGGTTCGTATGGCTGGCCTGGCATATGCACCAAGGTCTCCTAGCATCATCTGTTATGAAGATGCAATCTGTAGAGGTGAGCCACACTTCATCTGCTTGTTCATAATATCAGTTCTCTTCAATATGTCTTCCTCTGACTTGGTGTGATCCCTTGAGCTTCAATTTCTTCACCTATGAAACGGGGATCTACAGTTTCTTTTCTACTTCATAAGGTTACTGTATGAACAAATAGTTTAACAGATGTAAAATTTTTTTCCAAAACTCTTGATATGAGATTCTATACAAGCATAAGCCACCATTATTCAAAATAGTATTATTCACAGATTTTGAATGGTCTGCTTTTCACAAAGTGTTAATGTAAGGCAATGCTTTAAAAAAAATCTCCTCAGGATGAAACAGGAAAAAGATCCAAGGGCTAGGTAAAATGCTGCCAAACTTGTGTGTACAACGATACCTGGGCGTGATAATCCACAGATAACGCCCATCTGTTATCTCTTAATTTACCCTTGGCTGTTTCAATAAAGTGACATTGTTCATCATTCTCAATCTTTTCAAAATCTTTCTTCCTCCTTTTTTCAAACTCAAGCTATTGTAGTTAGGTAAGAGAATATTAGTCATTCACTCAACTAGGCAACTTTGCTGCCCTAGCTTCTCTAAGTGGAGACGAAAAATGGTAAGGATAGAGAAATTTCTTGGGGTCAGATGATCTTCCAGGCAACATAAATAAGAAAAAAAATAAAAGAAGAAAAAAGACTAGCTGAAGCAAAGTGAATTTCAGAAAAGTAAAGGAGGAACATGTTGGGAAAATTTAGGGGAACAAAAATGTATACCTTGGAACACTGATTTCTGGAGATATTATATAGAAACAGAAGAATCATATAGAAATAGAATATGTTTGGGAAAATACTGGAGTAAACAAACTTAAGTTTTACTTCAAAAATTCAAATATGTTTTGTAAATCTCTAAGAGGAGAGGGAGTATGACAGGGAGTATTTCCTAAAGTTATTTGATGCTTTTGTTCGAGTCTCTCAGGGGAATGGTGTTCTGTGATGAAATAGCGTTTTGGAAACACTGAGCTCAGGAGTTCCATTCATCAGATTTGTCAGTTTTAATTAAAGATCAGGTGGGCAACAGCACATATTCATAAAATACATCCATATGGCTGTTGACTCACTAGCCCTAACCCACCTTTCAGCCACATATCCCTCCACGGGCAGAAGCTCAGCTCTATGCTGGCCAATCAGGAATTCTCCTTAACGCCAAAACTCTCCCAATACTTCACACACTTCTGTATTCCCATGCCTTTGCTCATGCTATACCATCTTCTTGATGTCTTTTCCTTCTACTTGCCTGTCAAAATCCTATGCACCCTTCAATGTTCACTCGCCAATGTTTCTCCTTCTTCTGTCACTGTACTTCATATGTGCTTCTCTTTAGGGCAGTAGTTCTCAAACTTGGCTGCTCATTAGAAATATCTAGAGAGTTTTAAAAAACGCTGATTCCTGAGTTTCATGCAGCGATTTTGATATAATAGATCTGAGATACAACCTGCGCTCTTGGAGTTTTTTAAATTCCCCAGTGATTGTTAAGATACAGTCAATGTTGAGAACCACGCTTTGGAGTTCACGGTCATTTGTCTCTGCACTTTAGAGACAAACAACCTAAAACAAGGGTTTAAGAGCTTTTTTTAAAGAAGAAACTTAACTCTCTTCATATTTATTGGTCCCCTATACCCACAGATATTTTTGAATGAAAAAAATAAAAGAAAAAAAATTGGCTTATATTTCAGTGATCATGCTAACCTTATTGAAAGGTTTTCCAAATTACTCTGCTCTTTCATTCCTATTGTATGTAAATTATATCCTTAAGGAACGTGGCTCCCAAATCTAGCTATGAATCAGCATAAACTGGGGAGCATGTAGAAATACATCAAAGCTTTCTACTCCCTTACCTACTAAAGTAGAATATCTGAAGTTAGGGTTTCAGAGCTTGTTTTATTTTTGTTTTGTTTTGTTTTGTAAGCTGCAATTGTAATGTCAATAGCAAACAGATCCATTTTGTGAATCATTGATTTAAAAGAGAAATTACGTAATTTCCGCTTTTAAGAAAATATTTACTTAATATAGTGGTGTTCGGGAGGGTTCAGTAAATTAAACAATATCATAAATCTATTTCATAAAAATAATTTTTAAAAGATAATCATTATTCCTAGAGAATACACATAGATGAGACTCAAATATGATTCAAATGCACAAGGAAGCTTTATTTTATTTTAATATTTACAATGCCTTCTTTATATGTCATAGTTCTAGTGGAATTGAAATTGAATTGCCCAAAATTATATAATTAATTATATTCAGCTTCTATTAAAATAACTAATTTTCTCCAGTCTGTTAGCATAACACTTGGTAAAAATCAATTCTCCAAAAAGTACTGCGAAAATGTGGGCCATCGTTGTGAGTGTAATGGCTCATGTTTTAGGCAATTAGGTGAAAGTTTTTTAACTTTTAATTTTTTAACCAGGAATCTGAGGTATGTTAAACCCTGGAGTCAGGTGCGACACATTTGACCCATTAGCGACATGAGAATCAACTAGACTTCACTATTCTGTTAATATGTATATTTTTTCCTATCCTCACTGGTCTCTCAGATAGCTTTAACAACATGAAATAAAAATTCAAATTATGTGCTGTCTCTTCAATGGCTGAATGAACTATGGATGGACTAAAGGAAAGAATCAGAAAAAGTGCAAGAGCTTTTAAAGAGCATTAATTGCATTAATTGACCCAAATGGACTGCTTCCCATTAGTAATGCCCTCCCACACTGACTCTGGGCTTGGCCATGCGACTTTTTGATTTTTCCAATGGGACAGTAGCAACTTGACTCATTCAGACTCAATTAGACCTTGAAAAAAGTGTTTGTGAGATTCTACTTCCTCTCATGGATTTCTGCTGCTACCCTAAGAACATGTCCAGGCTAGCCTGCTGGAGGGATATGAGAGACTCATGGAGGAAACCCAAATTGTGTGTAACCCGTGTCCTCCGAGACCAGCCAGCTCACAACAAACCCACAATCTCGCCATAGATGCATGAGGAAGCCCATTGAGATCAAGCAAATTTACCACGGGTCACAGAACCACTTAGCTGATCTGTAGACTCATGTCATTTTAAGCCACTGAGTTTTAGGAAGATATATAAACAACAATAGCTGATATAATTGTCTTCCGTGTTTGAAAGGCTGTCCTATGAAAGAAACAGTTTGGATCCTTCTTGTTCCAGTTCTACTAAGAAACAAAAAAGTTTATACTGACTGGAAGACAGATTTCCATTTAAGAAAGTACTTTCTAACAGGTTACAGTTGTTCAAAGGTGGAATGGGCTATAGGCATTGAATTCCCCAGTTCTGGAATAATTCAAATTGAGGCTAACATAAACGCATTTTATTCATTTAATAATTACATATTTCTTTAAGTATTTTCTTTAATGCTACAAGATTATATACAGATTATCAGTACAAGTTTATTCATTTGCTCATTCTTTAACTTGTATGAGAATCAAGAACCAAGAACCCATCTCTCTAGTAATCCTCTTAGATGTAGCCACCAGAATTTTCAGCTAAGATTTACTGGCCATCATTCACCCTGAAAATGGAGAGATAACAACTAGGTGGACCTAAATAAATAAATTATTTATTCTATCATTCATTTATTTCAAGGGTCACCAGCTAGCAGTCTGCCGTTGGATTTTGTTTTAGCCTTTCAGTGTTTTTAAAAATGTGAAACTAAATGTTTTTTGTTTCCCGTCGACCACAGTTCTTAACACCTCCTATTTCACTCATTTACAATACTGACCTCATCCCTTTAGGTATTTAAGTTTGAAGACTGGGTAAATGCTAACTTATGACACACATTCTATCAAAAGCTATGGGAAATACAAAGATGAATTCAATAATGATTGTAGCTTCAGGAATCTTATAGTTGTAGAGGAGAGTTGATCCCCTTACTCAAATAATTATAATAATATGAAGTGATATGTGCAGTAAAAGAGATGCAGATAAAATGACATGGGATCTCAGAGTTCAAAACAATTGGATGCAGCTGGGCTGAGCAGCAAATGCTTTATTAGTGGGCACAGAATTAGTAGGAATCTCTTTTTTCTCTTTTATGTTGTTTCACAAAGTTACATCATCAGAGTAAAAGCTATAAGCATTTGGGTTTTTCATTAGAGGAGATATCTAACAAATAGGTGGCCCCAGACTATCACATGTCTCTACTTTCATCCAAATTTTAATTTAATGATATAATTTAAAAGTGACTTGACTGAGTGGGATTTTCCTTTCCTTGTTCAATTAGGAGTCAAAACTTGCCACGTTTGTATATGAAAGATACAGCCCTGCTGTTTTTCATTACCATTGATCTCCAAACAATTTGTTCCAAGCTCTTTGGTCATTAAAAATGTCAAATTAAATATTAATATTTTTAAAGCTGAAGTGATAATTTTCATAATGAAAGCCCAAGACTTTCAATGTCTATGAACAAGTGGTTAATAAATATATAATTAATATTTAAATGCCTGTTTTGATTTAATAAACAACTCTTCTAAAAATAACGTCCTAAGATCCTAAAGCCTGGAGTCACCAAAACACTAAAAATAGACACCAATTTGACTCAGAATCCATAACAAAAAATATGGTTTTAATGCAGCAGGCTTGGATGTTATGAAGATAACAAATCTGGAAGCTTTGTCATCTGTTCCTTCAAAAGCACTGTGACTCTCCCTATGCACTTCCAGCAGCTCCAATTCAGGAAATGTTGGATTTTCCTCAATTAGAGTTCATGTCCAAGTGGCCTTAATCAAATACATAAATAAACGGAAGCTTTCCCATGAGAACTAAGTATGAAAATTATGTCATGTTCAGTCACAGAACTGAAGAGACTGGTTATATGAGTACTGCAGACTTCTTTAATCTTATTCTGTTTCTACAAACCTAGACATCGTCTTTAATCTTCTTCTTATTATTTTTCATTACTTTTTACCTAAACACTATATCTAACAGGCTGATTATTCCAAATATAAAATTCTCCAGATGGTATAAAACCATTACATTATCCCCAGTATATCATTTTACCTGCATAATCTTGATTTTCCTCATCCCAAACATTACAAATATTTGAAAAGTCATTTCTAAATTATACCAATGTAATTATTGCCAAGTTTTGCTAGCTTAGAAAACAAGATTTGTGTAGCTCCTGAGTGAGAGATATTTTCCCGTGTTTTAATCTATTCCCTGTTCTTGGATCCATAACCAAAATCATTAATTGTGGATTTAATACTTCTTTATGAAGTTGTTCTGAAGATTACATGCATGTAAGTTGCCTAAGAATATGCTAAGATTTCTATGAACAGCAGATCTTAGTATAATATCTACTGCTGCAGCGGCGGCTGCTGCTAAGTTTATTGGAAATAATTTAAATTTGTGTTGACTATGGATGAAATAATAGCAGCAAGAGTAAATTACTTCCTGCCTGACTTTAAAATGTATAACAAATTATAGTTTGCCTAGTCGTGATGACCACTAAAAGATTAGAGCTATTTTTATCACAACTAGAAAAAAAGGCACACAAGTGTCTGATAATTACTTTTATGATAAATATTACCTGCCTTATATTCATATGTTAATTGTTTTGCTTTAATATTTGTAATCTATTTTAAAGATCAATTTGTGTCTGTTCCTTGTTTTATGTCATACGATGACCTTTGACCAGCACCAATAACATCCTGACCTAGACAACAAAAAAATTAATTTTTAATAAACGTCTTATAAAATATATTTGTTCTTCATTAATTTTTATTATGTCCAACAGTGTCATAAACTTTAAGTTCATTGCACTATGTCTATTTTCCGAAGTATTTTTTACTTTCATAGCAAAGGGGAATAATTTAAATATGATCGTTTTTTCTACCAATTAATTGTCACTTACATAAAAATCATCATTTTATTTTTTTAAAACCTTGAAATTAAATTTCCAGTATGTAACTATGTAACCATTGCAGGTAAATTCATTTTCTCCTCTCTCTCTTTTTTTAATAAATGAATTTCCAATCACTTTTGTCTTAGAGCCAACAACTGGAAAATACTTTCATAAATACGGAATTCTATAATATTTTGGATTTGATTGACATAGAGCTTTTTCCTATGAGGAAATTCATTGCACAAAAAAGAAAATATGTTTAACATATTATAGTACTTCAGCAACTCATTCTTAATTTTTTTCTATGAATTCTTTTTAACTTTGATGACTTTGTACTAAACATATTTCTGTATAAAGTATGTATTTCTGATGAGAGGAAGGTGTTAAAAAGAGACTTAAATCAAAGAACACTGTAAATACTTAAATATTTATGAGACAAAAATACCAATGTCCAAAATATATTACAATTTCTTTAAATTTTGTAGTGATTTTACATTTTATATTCTTTGCTTTGGTTTTTTATTGTTCCCATAACACTGAAGGAAATGAGTCTGAAATATCTGAATATTTGAATACTATCTGGACACCTTGCTTAGAAAACTACTGTAAATCGGCAAAATCAGTCAGATATTTCACCTTATTAATGTACAAAAGTCTGAAATGCAGTGTGGCCCCTCCATATAAGCAACTTATGTTTTAGTTTGACACTAATGTTAGTACACTGAACTTAAATGTGGGAATAATAAAAATTATTACACTCCAAAGGTGTGATTTTAAATATGTAACAGATATTTTATGATATTCCTCTATAAAGCATAGATCACACCTTGAAATTAGAATTCAGACATAGTAATGGTTACTAAACATCCCCATTAGGTCTACAAACAAAATCAGAATCTGCCTTTCTTATTTCATCCTACTGTTTTCTACATCTCTATGTGAAGAAAATATCCTGCCAAAAACACACTCAGAATTCCTCTGCTAACAGATACTTGTAAAAATAAAACTTTTGAAAAGGCATAAAGAGAAGAAACAGCATGTTCTAAATGCTGTGAAGATCTCAACATGATTTTCATTAGTGTTGGGCCCTGGCAGCCATTTGACTTGCCCTTTAATGTCTCAGATCCTGGATGCATAGACCAGTTCTCAATTCCAGGGCTGCTGAAGAACTCTATGCATGATTTTGTTTGTGGCTTTTTAAGTGCTACTTTTAGTGGAAAGTCACCACAAAAATAACGTATCCACTTTTGAATCCTGAAGAAGTTCAAAAGGTTGTTGGTTCCAAACAACACTAAATAAGGCTTAACATATAAGAAAAGTTTCAATTTATTTTTAAATTCATTTTTTTCTCTACTTACTTCTAGAAGGAATTTGAAGTAACAAATGGAAAATGATGCACATATAACAGAATTTGGTAACGTAAAATATCAAATCAAGTAGGAGGAGATAATTATAACAAAAACCAAGACTTAAACTCTTCATGGCAGTAAAACTCAGATAAGAAATATTTTTCAGTGATGCAACTTTATTAGGAGAAACAGATTTTTCTTGGCACCAAGGTTTAAGGTTGATTTATCCCATGGGAATAGAAAGTTCACTGAGCAATATGTGTACAATAAGACAGAGGTGCAATAAGATAGAAGTGTCTTCAGCAATTGTTTACTGAAGTTACACGAAGCTACCTCATTTGAATGTGTTATAAATTGATTAATCTATTTATATAAAGAGATAAATTATGATTACCAGACATTAAACTCTGTGATAATACAGAAAAAGAGGTTTTTAGAAGTCTAAATGAACATGTCTATAGGAGGGCTCTAACATCAAGTGGTGATTCACATCTTGGATTTTAAGAATCTATGTAATTTTATTTTATAACTGCTAGGAACAAAATCAATGTTGTTGACTGAAAACATTTTAATACAGATTTTGTGATAGTGCTTCCTTCCCGGAAAATTATAAAACTTAAAGTGTTTCTCTTTAGTAGAGGGAGAATCATCTTTTCTCTATACAAATCTGAGCTGCAAGAACATCTGCAGGCAAAACCACAAAGGGTGTTCAAGATGCACCATTTACATATGCTCAGGGCTGAATCATCTCATTAATCCCAAAGTTCCACATGATATGATTAAAGAGATCATACAAACTCCCACCTTGGCCATAAACGAAACTTTGCCTTTATTCCTTGCCTCACAGACTTGGTGTGAAAATACACATCTAAACTTTCTACAGAAGATTTTTAAAACATAGATTTGATAACCTAACTATGTGAGATGATTTGAGAATGACCACTGTAAGAGACACAGTGAGTCTTACAGGCAGAATCTAATAGCACATAAGATTCCTGCCAGTCTTCCCAGTATCGTATCCAGCCATGGAATTGCAAATGTCCACCATCTACTTTAAAATCTCTCAGCTAACTTTTTACACTTGATGGATGACTTTTGCTCTCTGAAATTTAGGGAGATTTTCCTGATGAAAAATTGATGCTAATTCAGTCTCAAAAATTAAATTAAAAAAAAATCTTGCTCTTACCTCTCTCAATTCACTTAGGTGTCAGAATTAGTCATCACTGAAATCTGTCTCTTCATTATAATTTCCCAGGACATTTTTACCTCCTTTTTGGCACTCATGGTCTACTTGTGCCATAGTTATCTAGGTATATACTAGAGGATATGACATGTGAGGGCAGATACGGTTTGTTTTTCTTTGTCATATCTGACCTTCCCAGTGGCATAGCCCAGATTCTGGACACCTGTAGTCAATCAGAGAAGACCATGTGAATTGAATTAAAACTGTGGGCTCAGTCGCAGGAGAAAGTAGCCTGTATATAAAAATTTTAACATTGTCAACATGTCAGGTATTTCTAAAAAACTCTTGCACTGATCTCTTTTAATGATTGAACTTTTAAATGAATTATTTATAAACAGCCAAGATATTATTTTTTACAAAATTTCTGTTAAACTTGCAACCAGCACATAGGAAACAGCTTAACACAGATTTGCTTACCCAGTGGATTGAGAACCAATGTGCAAAGTCCTAAGGAAGTGGGGTGCCAACAAGTATATATTGAGAAGGAAAGGTCTGGTCCATAGGTCTCTGACCAGAAAGGACAGGCCTGAGAAAGTTGTCTCAATGTAAGAGACTGGACACTCCAGGGGTAGCCCAAAGGGACAAGGGACCTAGGAAAGGAGGCTGACCAAGAAAATGAAGTGGGGCATAGGATAAGGGCCAGAGATGCCAAAGGCAAGCTTAAACCACTTCCCAACTTGCCCTAAAGTACAACTAGCTATCAGACAGCCCATGCTGTATTTTACTGAAGAGCAGCCCAAGACTTTCTCTGAAGAATTATGCCTAGTCATTTGAATCCTTTAAGATACTGTCCTCCTCCCTTTTCCCTCATCAAAATCATATCCTGAAAAAAGCAGAGCCAGCTGTCAACATGCCAGTTGACCAATCAATCCCACCTCCACGTCTGGCCTTAACCTGTGTTCAACATTTGCTTGAAATGATTGCCTGGGTGAAATTATCTCCTCTTTAGTAGCTGCGTTTTCTCTTCTAGGTCACCAGAATCACGAAGCATCATTTGAATTTACCAAATTTTATTCTAATTATCTGGGCAAAGAATCTCAGCTTCTACAAAGGATCTGTACTTTACATAAAAAAGAACAGAACTTCAGTTGAACTGCAATTCCACTGCAAGTGGCACCTAAGCATATAATTCATCAGGAGGGGATAGGACGGGGCATAAGCCAGTGGTGAAGTACCTCCAGGCTCAATCGCCACAGCTCCCCCATAGGGTAATATACTACAGTTTATGGCTAAGTGGATCCGATTTTACCCAGCACAACCTTGCCTTCTTGAACTTCTGCAGGTGCCCTCTTTGAGTGGTGCCTCAGTGGAGTTGAGTCTAGAATTATCTAGGCAATTGTCATGTCTTTTTGAAGTCACACATGCACTTAGGAGAAAATAGAAATTAATTACATAGAACTGGGAGAACTTTTCAGAAAATATGGAAAGTGAATACACATCTTGAGAGTCATTTTGGATTTCGGGTTATTTACCCACCACTGCATAAAATTTACAAATGCATATTTAAGTAGACAGTTTGTGATATTAAATCCATATTTGTAGATTTACATATGATTTATCTTCAAAAGAAGGTTTTAAAACAGATTTGAGCTAGAATTTGGTTTTACGCACTACAAAAGTATATTTTTCTTTCTAAAAATACTGTAATAATGCTTAATCAATACAAAAATACAGCCACATTTTATATAATTATACTCCTTGAGGCCTACTCTTATTCATTATGTAACAACCACGGAATGCCAGGAATTCCATCCATAAACTATTATCCTGTAGTTAATTCTAGATCAACAACTAGTGGCTGTGACTTGACTTTAATATTAATATTACTAATAAGAAGTATCTTTGCTATGTTTAGGATATTATTTTGGGAGAGGCACAAAATTGATATATAATTAAGTTCTTTTTTTAATCTTCTCTTAAGAGGCAGAAATTGTTTGTGTTCATTTTCTAGCTTCTTTAAACTTCTTAATTCTAAGTTCTGAATTCTAAAGTGCATAAAAGATAAAGAATCAAGAGTTAAAGAATCAACAGAGAAATTGCTGCTCTCTTAGAGAAAGAGTGTCCCTCCCCCCAGAATAAAACCTTAGCTCACTCCATTATGCTGTCTCTACATTTTCCTGGCCAAAGATTCCTCCTCAGCATAAAATTTCTCCTATTGCCCAATTGTTTCCTTATCTGCCATTCAGACATTTGTGAACTAGCTGTAAAATGCACAACCTAGTACAATCGCTCTCAAGTTCACATTTGTCTCGCCACAAATTACTGCAAAAAGATGTAGCATTAGCAGCACTAAAACACTACCTCTGAGTGTAATCAGTTGAAAGAATCAGGCACAATATTTCCCATTTAGCGGGTCATTGGAAACAGAGAGGAACTGCATAATGTTTCAGAAGTTTTCCCAGGGCTATGTCATTCATATGCATGAACAGCTAATAGGTTTTTAAAATATATTTTGAGGTGTTGATAAGAGCTTGTACATAGGGTTTCAGAAAATAGAAAATAAAACGACTCCTTCCGTATGCATGAAGTTAAACTTTAGGCACACTTCTGCCTTGCTGTAGCTTGGTGCCAGAATTCCCAATTTAAGGATGAAAGAGATAACTTATTTTTCTTGATAGCCCGGAAACCACCTAAGATGTAACATTACTTACCTAAAGATGGGTCTTTGGAGATGTTTCTTCCTGATTGTGACATGGTCATCCATTTAAGGTGAAGGTTTAACTTCTTCCTGGAAACCACTCCAGAAATCCAGGGAGAGAACGTGGAAGCTTATTCTGATCTATTGTGCTGCAAGAAGTCCAGAAGGAAAAAGTAGTTTCCTCTTTCTCTTTTTGGGTGCTGGGAGAAAACTTCCCTGCTCTCTGCCAGCTGAGCAGTGTGTCCATAGAGGCCACATAAGACAGGCACGTTGGGGCACTCCCCCACAGAGCAGGGTGTGCAAAAACCACCAAGAGTCACGTTGACACAGGAAAGCGAAGTGCACGAGACCCTCAGAAACAAAACAAAACAAACAGAAAACTTCCTCCCCCAGTGTCACCCAGGTAGGAGCTTCCTAAGTTATTACAGCCATGAGAGCTCTCCTTCCACATGCTGGTCAAGCTCGGAAAAGCTAAGTCCCTCCCTGTCTTTAAAACAGCCTGTTCTGAGGCTCAACTTTTTTCTTCAAAATAAAAGTTGTACAGCTGGTTCAGTAGTCCCATGTGAGTACCCTCTGAAAGTTTGTTCTGTTAAAATAAGAACTGTATACAAATTAATGAAGAAAGATGGGCTTCAGGCTGCGTGGCTGGCTCTGCTTCAAGAGATTATAATTATTTTACAATCTTGCTTTTATTCTCACTGGATGAAGTGTGGAAACAACTCATCATTTTTGGCACTCATAACCTAATAACCTACACTTGGCTAAAGTTGAAGATGCTATTTCAACTGATAGAAGCGCATGCAAAGCTGGCCAGAACTACTAAGTTAGAAAAACAAAAATTGCTCAATTCTATCAGCGACATTGTACCCAGATGTCTGTACCCAAGTGTGGCTTTCCAACTAAGGGGGGGACACTGCAAAAAAAAACAGGGAAACACACGCACATACACAAACTCTTTTTTAAAAAGTCTCCAAATCTCCTTGGGAACCTAAGGTTTTTATATTGTATGATCAAATTTGAATTTATAAAAATAAAAAGAAAGAAAAGTAGGTAGAAGAGAGAAGTTGTGAACAGCTGAAAATAAATGACATTAAAAAGTGTTTTATTTGGAAGACTTAGACTCACACTGCAGGAACTCTTGTTCTGGTTACAGATAAGGCAAATCCTCATATTTTAATATAACTTATTTTGGAGACATTCCTCTATCTGAACCACTAATAAAACTCCTACTCAATCAATAATGTGATGAGATTTCAGGTCAGAGGTTGGGTATGTAATAAAATAAATCATTTCAAAGCATGAGTAAAATGTTTTAAAAATAGACATGTAATAAAAGGGGGGGGGGGACAGAAACATACACGTCTTTAGTTGAATGCTCCATAAAAATAAGGATCAATGCCACAGAGGGAGACATGATCTATATGGCTGCAATTTGCAGTTCTTAACACCCTCTGAACACTTCCACAGGAGCGAGAACACCTTTTTATTTTCTTCCCAGAGGAGAGACAAGGAAGGAGAAGAGGATTACAAAAAAATCACTGATTTTATTGAACAGTTCTAATCCCCACTAGAAAATGGAATGAGTCTGAGAGAGCTTTGAACTAAAAATAAAATAAATGCGTTCTAGTCCTAGTTCTATCACAAATATGCTGGGCCATTGTGGGAAAATTTCTTGACCTATCTGAGCCCCAGTTTCCTTGTTTGTAAAATGAAGTTATAGTATTAATTGAATTCTATGTTCCTTTCCAGCTTTAATAGTACCGTTGTGCTATTTCTAAATATGATTAGCCTGCTTCTTGCAAAGGAACTAGCACAGATGTTATGATGCCCAATACTCCAAAAAATATACATTTATTATATAAAGTTATAAATAAACAAAGAATTTACAAATAAAAAGGTAGATAATTTTATATTACATATTTTTATGTAGCTATTATATATTTATATAGTGACGTCTAAATTAATGTTCCCTTCACTATCAATAAGCATCCAATCATAAATTCACATGTGGGTAATACTGAAGTTAAATCTGGAGACAATCGCTATGCAAACTAATATGCAGACCTTTGGAGTAGATGCTTCATCATAACCAAATGCTTTGGCTTTCTTTGTATAGAAAGATTCCTAACTAATAACAAATTGTAAAGGTCTTCTGGAAGGATTTTTGCATTTATGGGTGACATTCAATTTCTGTACTGATGGTTTACCTATATCACCATTAATTTAGCATAAATAGCCCTCAGGGACAACCAAAGAGAATAAGTCCATTAACTTTCATTTTGTCTAATTTTGAATTAGAAAAATGAGATGATTTCTTCATTAACATGATGAAAGGAACTCAACACAAATACTAATAAACATCTAGCCAAGCCACACTTCAAACGGCAAGCAAGTATACATTCTAACTTGAAGCTCAAAGGCTTAGCAACTGCGGAATCTGAAAGTTGTTAAATTAATTAGAGCAAATCCATAATGTCTTTGCTTGCATTAGGTTTATAATCTTTTTGCTCTTACATTACTCAGGTAGAAAGCTTAGATTCCCATTTACTTCAAGCACTATATTTAAACACAATCTTAGAACCTAAAGAGCCATGAGAAGATACAAGTAAGTTAAATATTCACTTGGCACAAACAAAAATATGTGTTTCTTAAGTGTTTCCATTAACTTTTTCTCAAAAAGCATTTAAATTTAATACTGGGAAGAAAAGTTTGCTTTATTAACTTATTTAACTTAAATGTAGTATTCAATGAGGTGAAAGGACCTGACTACTGTTGCTTAAATTACAAAAATATATTCCTTAAATTAACACAACTGTATTGGGCAAAATACTAAAATCTATTTTGTAAATAACCAGGTCAATTCTCCTATAGAACAAACTAACCATACTTTATTTTGAATAGTTTTTTTCTGAGAGTGGGGGTCAGAAGTGATATTTATGTTTTTCCTGTTGTAATAAACTTTCTTTCAATATGACTTTGCCTAACACTTCCACCCCCACTTCCTGCTCTCTCTCACACACACATACAGACAAACACACACACACTTCCCCACTCAGCACTGTTAGGTGCTCAATAAATATATCTTAATTTGTTAAAATGCTCAGCTTAAACACACCAACATACCCATCATAACTAACTCATTCTGTGTCATAAAACATAGATCAACTCACAATTTTGTGTTAAGCATCTTGGAAAACAGGTTAGCTTTACTCTTCCTTGTTTTTTTTTTAATCATAATTGTCCTTTCTCTGGCTCTGTTTGTAATATATAAGTGCCAAAAAGTATGCAATGGTAGAAAAATCACATAATATGCCAGCCCAAGACCTGGAAATGAATGTATCTACAGGTTATCATTTTACCACATGAGTCTAGTCAACTATCAGTCTGAGACAAAGTGTATGTTCTTTTTTTTAACACAATTTAATTAAACACAATGTCACAAGTTACACATTTAAGTGGGTTTTAAATTAAGTGTAGAAGAGGGAAGGAAATGCAAGAAAGAAAGGACTGAATGGCATTTTAGATTTTATCATTATATACACATGATATAATTTTAAAATTTTAAAAGCCTGCTTCTTTCACTCTTGCCTCTCCACCTTCCACCAAGGGTAGAACCAGCCCTGTCTTATGATGAGAGCATCTCTTACACTTAAACTCCAGCTCTATAGTTCTCAAACTTTTTTTTTTTGACACATCATGCATGAAAAATGAAACATGCTTGTGATGCTGTCCCAGAAAAGTACCTGGTTCTTGATAAAACCAAGAAAAGTAAAAAGCAGGAACTGCCACGATTTTCATTTGACGTAGCTATAAACATTGCATCAGTAGAGTGGAACACCGCTTGGCTGACTCTACCATGAGATAAATGGCAGAGTGTGAACTATTCCTGATAGAATAACCATAACTCTCCTCTTTTGTCACTGGAGGGAAAACTGTTGCATATAAGTGGGTGACAGCAGCATCATTTTAGAGATAATTTAAATTTGATGTATCCTTTTAAAGTAAGTCATTCACAACCTTCAGCATTTTATCCATTTTTTATAACAAATTTCATGCAAGAAGTTTTGCACCTGATTATGAAGCTAGTTGATAGGTGATGGAGCTGGAATTTCAAGCCATCTGTCTCATCCCTGAGCCCAAGCTTTTACCCCCACTGAGTAGGTTGTCACCTTGGCATACACGGTGCCACTGAGGTCACTTGGGCTTTTTCTGGGCTATATTGCACATTCTATGGAGAAAAAGAAGAAGCAACTAATCACTCTATTGAGTGTCTATTCTTCTCCTAATCCTCTACCCTACTTAAATATCACTGCATGGTCCCTTATGCTCCCAATACTTAAAAGAGCTGGCCCTAGAAAGAGCCTACTGATATCAAGGTGAAATAATCAATGAATATGTTATGTTAAGATTTGAATGGAATCCCTGTTGTATTACAAAGAGTCCTGGACCAATGTCAAGAAACATACATTTAAATCCCAGCTCTGGCAGTGATTTTCTCAACTCCCTGTAAGTCTGTTTCCTTACCAGTCAAACTAAGATGTTAAACCCAATGACTTCTAAGATCTTTTCCAGCTCTAAATTTTTGTGAGTCTATGACTGACCCTATGATAAAATATCAAGTTATTTAAACTTAGTTTCCAAGCAAGAATAAACTGTGCAGTTGTTTTTAGCTTTTCTTAACGATAACAAAGTCATACACACTACCAGAATACTTTTCATCCTTATTGGTATAGGATTAAAAATATAACACACTATTATTCAAATGTGCAAATAAATTATAGCATCTTTGTTTTTGCTAATTAAACTATTTTCTTTTTTTCTATATCTTCCACCTGAAACTACCCTCACTGAAATGTAAGCTACAGGAGGGCAAGGGTTAGTGTCTGTCGTATTCCCCGTGTGTGGTATATAAGAGACACTTGATGGTTATTTGTTGAATGAATTAATACACGAACAAAGGGCTGATTAATGCTCTCATGATCTTCTTATATAAATATTTTCTTCTAAAAACTCAGTCATACGGTAAATGTTCAGTCTTTCATATTTCCTCCAACCCACTGTTTTTTCTTCAAGGAGGCGTCTCAGTTTATAGGGAGTCAGGCTTCTATGACCTTATAGTGGCAGAAAAGAGGTGGCCTCAAACCCAAATCTGCAGTTCCTTGCTCTCCTCTGTGTTCCCTGGTATCTGCAACAATGTCCCTTATCTGTCTGGTCACTTGGCTCCTTGTAGACATACTGCTAAAATCCGTGGCTGATCTGTTCAATTGACTCAGTCTGGGAACTATGGTGACCCCCTTTTATTGAGCCCAATCTTAGCCTTCACTGGTGCTGCAAGACATCCTTTATCTGGATCTCCACAGAAGCTGGTAACCCTTTAGCTTCTGTGTCATATCCCTTGACCTCTTGCCATTGGCATGATAAGCTCATGGCAGATACACTGGCCTCGTTTCAGCTGACTTCTGAATTCCCCACTGGGCACACAGGACTTCCTGAGCCCTCCACCCCACACAGGCATTAAGGAAGACTTGGGATTGGCCACACCATACCACTATTTTTATTCGGTTGTAGCTAACTCACTAAGCCACTGGAAAAATCCTCTCTGCTTTAAGTTTTTACTTTCAACAAACATGTTTCCCACCCTGGGGTTTCAGCTCAGAGGTAAGAGGTCAAAATACTTTGACCATTTACATAAAACACTTTCTACCTAGGTCCCCTTTCCTGTACTTCACCAGGGCAGAAGAAGTAAGTTTTCCCATCTCACATGGCAGAAAATCTCTTACTTTATCGCCTGAGTGCCTTTTGTCCATGGTTTCTAATAAACTCAATGTTCAAAGCTACAAGCTTGGGTCATGTATGTTAGGTAGAGGTTCGGGAACTTGAGAAACCCTTTTTGTTTTGATCAAAGTCTGGCTTTCAGGACTATTGCCTTACTGGGAGCTCAAAAGTTTCATTTAGGTCTTCAGTGCTGGGCTTCTCATTTGTCTTTACTTTCATCTTTAATAATATTAGTCCCACTCCCCACCCTGCAAGAAGCAGATGAATGCTTCTGGCCAACTGGAAGAAGGTAAGATCATATTCATCAAAACGAAAGAGAGAAAAGTACTTTATTCCCATTATTTTAGGAAGCTTTCTTACTCATTCATTTCAGTCGGTGCATATTGAGAAAATATGCCACATTATTAACCCTCTTCCTGATCTGGCCCTCACCTACCTGTACCGCATCTCAAAATGCCGACCCTCTGGTTCATTCCTCACCAGCTGGCAGTTTGTTCCTCTAGCACTCCACACTCTTTCCTGCCTCTTCTGTACATACTGTTCCTTCTGTCTAAAATGCTCTTCCTCCTGCTCATTGCTCAGATTTCAGCTGCAGTTTCACCTCCTCAGAGAGGTGACTCCTCTGACAACCCTCCTTGAATTTCATATACCTTCAGTATTGTCTTTGTTTCCCTTGCACGAAGTGTAATCAGTGTGTATCATAATCTGTATGTGACATAGTCTGTGTAATTATTTGTTCACAAATTCACCTGTTCAATTAATGAATAAACCCGTTCTGCAGGATGCAATAAGTGAGGAAAAGATTAGAACATCTAATTCTTCCTGACTACCTCAAAAATAAACCTAGTCAAGTTATACCAAAAACGTATTTTTCTTCATATATTTGTCTATAAGAACGTAAAAATAGACTCCCACTGATCTCTTGCACTGCTTCAAAACATTTTCCAATACTCACATATGTGTTTCATCTTGAAATATTTGTCATTACACTTCTTCAAATCAAGAACTCTACATATCTGAGAATAAATACAATGGGAATATTAAAATTGACAATACAACTGAGAATCACTTTGGAAACGGTTCCTCAATTTGACTAAAACTGTTTTCTAACTTAGGGGCAAAAAGCAGGTTCTACCCAGTTAGTAGTTTTAAGATAGATTCTCTGGACTTGTGTGTCAGACTAAAAGTTTGTTGGCCATTTATTCAATAAGAAAATACATCAGAATTGTTATTTTCTTAAATGAATTAATAAAGAAGTCATGGTTTATAGCTTCAAGTGGCAAGGACAAACTGTTCCCCAAATTGGCTGATCCCTCAGCCCGGTATCAGAGCTGAGCTTTTCTACTTCACAAAGTAGGAGAAATTCCTCTTTGTTATTGAAGTGTAGAAGCAGGTCAGTTAAAGTTTGATTGGCTCCAATTAGCACTCACACAAGTTCTGACAGCCTTTAGTGCTGGCAGTCAAACAACTTCTTTCAAATGAATGTGACATTCTGTGAACAAATCAACAACAACAACAACAAAGGAAATCATTTAAGACAGATTCTCATAACTACACACCCACCCACCACTCAATGTGTAATCAAGCAACATATAAATCTGCTATAAAAGGAAGTAACTTTGGCGTAGTTAAATAAACATTACAAAAAGAGACCTCCTTAATATGAAATTCTCTTTGAGTCAGAGAACTACGAAGATTTGGTTGGACAGGGGTGGAAAGATGAACAGATATTCAGTGAGCAAGCTAAGAGGAGGGGTAAGCAGTGTTTCATCTGCCCTCAGCATCAGGCAGCAGCACATGATTCAGTGGGCACATTGTGGCTGAAGCAGTGTGATGTGGTTCCTGCCACACTAGCCCACAGAGTTACAGAGGCTCACGCCATCCCATAAGAAGAGGGGTTGTAATTAGGAAAATGATCGACGTGATTTCACAGTTTAAAAGATTATGATTCAAAGGTTTCCATACTCCCCAAACATGCCGAAAATGTTCTTATCTGCATTCTTCCGTCAGTGGAAAATTGTCCAAATGTAGCTGCACGCTGAGACTCATTCAGTTTCTCTGCAGCTCTGAAACCCTTCACTAAATCATTAACTTAGCTTCAGTACTGAGTCATCATTACCAGCTTTCCTCCATATTTTCAGCTTGGTTTCAATATGACTTAAATTCAATTAGTAGTTTTTTTAAAGTCTGTCTTAAGCTTCCAGTAATGTCTATGAATAAATGTGCAGAACTACCAAGAAATGAATTCAATCAAAGTCAGTAAACGGAAAATTCCTAAATGCTAACCTATTGACTCTCCAAGCTTTTAGAATTCGACAGCAATAGAGATAATCATGACTCACACTGACTTTGAAGAGAAGCAGCCACTCAGTTTGCCAAGCCTTTCAAGTATGTGTAGTAGGTTCTGTGCAAATAATTCAAATGCATAGAAATAGGTCACTACCCCTATTATCTTTCTAAAACAAAAATGAGTTATTAGCAGAGAGAATAAATACAGACCACATATATTTGCACCCTTACGTCCATTCACTCCCCAAAAAACTCATTCCAGCTTCAGCTTTTCTTAGTGTTTCTACTGACTTTCCACTACCCCATATCGTCGAAATGATCTATCCTTGCCAAACTCATCTATGGAACTACCATCTTATTTTTCATATCAATACATTATTCCTATCAATTGTTCTATGACATGCTATAGTTACCTAATTTATTTGTAAATTCATTTAATTAAATTCTAAATTCTAATTCCATACAGGATTTAAACTGGTCAGTGAACATCTTCCCAAGTCCAACACAAAACCCATTATCTACTACATCATCTGACACAAGGCCCAATACCTGACAGAATATTGGAAATCAAGTCTATCTTAGAAATTCTGTATCTTTTTTAAACATTATGAGCTTTCATCCTGATCTATGATCCTAGAAAACGACACTCTTCCCTCATCTGTTCTTTTCTCCACCTGACCCAATGGAAAGTATGACAGCAAGAGAGTTGACGTGTTTATTAGTCATTTACTATGTGCTAGGCAAAATACTTTCTATGTACTATTTCAGTTAATTCTACATAACACACCTAGAGAGTAGATTATCTTACAAGTCACACTCAAGGAAATTAGGGTTTAAAAAGTTATATAATTTGCCAAAGGCTGTACATCTTGTATGCTACAGTAATAAGATTTGAATCCAGTTCTGTCTGATGCTACCATCTTTGTTCTTACTATCACTGCCCTCCATGATTACCTTCCTTAGTTTTAATATCAGCCTTTTTTAAAAAAAAGGCATCTTGGCTTACCATATCTTTAAAAATATAATTCTCTGGTCATTTGAATTAGGTGGAACTCTAGTAACAATTCAGACTTGATTTCAGAGACACATTAGTTTGGTTTGTGTCATTCTCACAAGATAAGCCTCACACGTGCATGGATCAGTAAACCAAAAAAAGCAGGATGGAAGCTTTACAGATTAAACTTTACCATTTGTTTGGTGTATAATCTTCACTGAACAAAAGTGGATAAACAAAATTTTTGGTCAAAACATCACTGAGAAACCCCAGAAAAAAAATTAAGTCAGAGTAAATATAAAAATGAAGCTGTGGTTCTATTCCCAACATACATAATGGCTCTCGAATACTGAGATGTGTGTCTGTAATGCCATTCTCTCTTTAAAATCATACCCATAGCAACCCAAATCATTAAAAAGTTAATTCATTAATTAAAATTCCCTACCCTCTTTCAAAATCACATCATTAGATACTTCACCTTCACCAAAAAGGCTGGATGGGTTCCATTCATAGACTGGTAAAACTCAGAGTTGCCTATGAGATTACCTAACTCCTGCAAGGACATTACACTGCAAGGATAATATTGATAAGTGCTGCTATTTATTAAGTACATACTATGTGCCAGTCCCCACCTAGTACTCTACAAACCCTATTACATTGAATTCTCCTTACAACAACCTAGAACGGAAATTAGTATCCCTATTATAGAGGTAATTAATATGACACAACTGAGACTGGCAAAACAAGAACTTGATCCCAGGACAGCTTTCCTCCATAGCCCATGTGTTTAACTATCAGTGCCTCCCATGACTGGGACCATCTAATATGATTCATTTTGATTCCCTTTCTCTGTTCCTCACAATCATTTTATATTTTTATCTTCACTCACTTCTTTTGCTGCTGTTTCATGAACAACTTTCTTTCCAATGATGAGCTCCAAGTATCATTATTCACTGATTCTAACTTTCTTAAATTTGTGGAGATTCTGATGTCCCTTCCCTTAGTTGCTCTGCAAATACAAAACATTGCTGCTGTTTTGAATGTACACATTGTTTCAGTATAGAAGTTCACGGACAACTATTTTTTGACCTTGAGGTAATGAGTTATTTGTTATAAATCACAGATGCCTGGAATCTGAAGGGACCTTCAAGGTCAAGTTATTCATCCTCCCAATCACTGCAGAATTCCTCTTGCTTTTCCTCTCAGAGAGGGCTGACTCCCAAGTGCCCCTGAGCTGGAGGAAGTGAATCTGCTGTTCTTTGATCTCCATCCCTAAGAACCTCTCATAACAGGAAAATTTCATCTTGTTGAATGCGACTTGTATTTGAAGATAGAGGCTCTTCTTGTACAAACTTCTTTACCTGGTATGCCATCAAAGAAACAATAATCTCTTCCAATGATGGAAGGAAAACTGGCTGTATTGGGCTTACTCGAGTGCAGCATTTGGTCTCCTAATTGCTAATGCACATTAAAAGGTACATTTTTGCCTTGTACACACTACCTTTAAAAATAACACGGCTTAATTCACTGGCCAATGTGACAGAGGATGTACCAAGTGTTAGGAGAACAGCGATTACTAAAACACAGGCCTTCTCCTCATGGAGCTCAAGTTTAAAAGGAAAAAAATAATCTACTTTTAAAAGTAATTTCAATAGGGGCTGGCCCCATGGCCGAGTGGTTGGGTTCGCGCGCTCCGCTGCAGGCGGCCCAGTGTTTCGTTGGTTCAAGTCCTGGGCGCGGACATGGCACTGCTCATCAGGCCATGCTGAGGTGGCGTCCCACATGCCACAACTAGAAGGACCCACAACGAAGAATATACAACTATGTACCAGAGGGCTTTGGGGAGAAAAAGGAAAAAAACAAAATCTTAAAAAAAAAGAAAGTAATTTCAATAGAATTCAATATGTTGATTCATAAAATAAATAAAAGAGATGACAGAAGCTCAGAACAGAGAGAAAGGAAGACTCATAGAGGAAATTATTCTGTTTTAGCAAAGTTTAGCCAGTGATTAGAAGTTCACCAGAGGAAAACTGTTTACTAGAAAAATAAAATGAAGAAAGTTCAGGCAAGAGAAGGTGGAAAATAATACAGAGCACGAAATACCATAGTATTCAGAAACTGGCAGGCATCTTGGTATGACTAAGGGTAAAAGTGTAAGGGGAAGCGGCAGGAGATAAAGCTGGAAAGTTAGAGAGATGCTAAATCATCTGTGCAATATGGTGAGCTCAGGTTATATCCAACAGGCAATGGTAGCCGTTGGTGGGCTACAGTCGGGGAAACGGCACCTTCAGCGTTGCAGTTTGGGAAGATCTCGCTGATAAAAATGTGGGAGACGTCTTTGAGAAGAAAAAGTCTGGCTGCAGGGATATCAGTAAAAAGTCTGTTAGAGTAATCTTGGTGAGAGATGATAGTGGCTTGAAGTAAGGCAAAGGCATTAAATGGAAAAGAGAGCCTATTCAAGATATTAACAGGTACAAAGCATAGGGCTTAGTGAATAACTATGTATACTGAATGAGAAAGAAAAGGATTCTAAGATAATATTTTCATTCTGGTTTGTTACCTGGGTGGATGGTACACTACCACCATCTGAGAGGATCCAGATAATAAAAAGAATAATGATGAAATAAAAAGAAAGAAGTATGATCAAAAGTTCATTAGCGGGGCATAGTGAGTTTGCAATACCAAAGGATGGCCCAAGTGGAGACGTTTCATGGGCAATTAGACATTTAAATTATGGGGAGAGATGAAAGAAGTCAACTAAGGAGATAAATTGTGTGTGGGGGGAGGTGGAGGTATTGCTACATAAATGTAAAATTATGCACGTGGGTGGTATTGCTCAGAGAGAACATGTAGGTTTAGAGGAATAAAGGCCCCAAAACAAAACCCTGGCAACCGAAGGGATGGGTAGGAAAGAGTATCCAGTGGAGATGTCAGAGATTGGAAAGCCTGGAAAGAAAGTCTGTCCTACAACGAAAGTGGTGGAGTGTCAAGTATGAGAAAGGTGTCACTGGTCCCAAAGACACAGGGTAATTAAAAAGAGAAAGAATAGAAATGTTTCCATTAAAGTTGGCAATATAGAAGACACCAGTGGCCTTAAGGAAAGTAATTTCTGTGCTGAAACAATCGCATGTTCAGCAAGACAGGACTTCTGAAACCAAGAAAACCATGGAGGTTGGGGAATTTTTCAGATTAAGTATACTGAACTCACTTCAATTAATGCTGCCTATGGAAATAAAAATAACAAGAAGATATGGTTCACTGTACAAATATTTCAGGTGGCACAAAGAAGAAATATGACCAGCTGTTTACATGACAACAGTTTGTAATTCGAGGAAGTCGTTTTGGGGTTTTTTTCTTTTTACTTTAATGCTTTGATTTAAAATTTCCAAGGAAGGTCTTCTTTTGGGAGGACTGTGTGGGAACTCAACAGAGATATGAATCCAAGAAAAGATCAGGACAAAGTTATCCTAACTATGTCTTCTTCAGCTTGGCATTCACTTGGATAATGTTCCTTGTGGTTGTTTTATACATAGGAAGAGTGACACTCTTCTGGCCCTGGACATATTATTTAAGCAGCCACAGTCTCTCTCTTATGTTTTTTCATCTTTTTTACAGGGTTCTCTTCCAGGATCCCAGTGCCCCTATTTTGATTTCTGGATGTTCAAGTCCTGAACCACAGCAACCATTTAGAGTCAATGTTCTTTGTATTCTCTTCTCTTTCTGATTTCTATAGAAACTTAATTGCTTTGTGTTTCATTGCTTCAAAATGATACAGTGAACCAGATGACCTAACAGAGAAATCAAATCTGCTAATGTATTAGCAGATGATAAATACCTGCTATTACATTCCAGGACATGATTGCCAAGAACTCTAAAGTTAAATAATTGTGATAGATTGATTGGATACTATTTGGTTATAGCTGCCTTTTAAATTATACCACGTAGTTATCTACCTATTCTTCCTAACTATATGCATTATATATTCTCATTCAATTCTAGTAAATGCCAATTTGTGTCTTTATTCATGAAAGAAATAATAAATACTTGACATACTTTCTGTATCATTTTAAAAAGATAATTCAAATAAAAATAACGCTGTTTTGGGAAATGAATTAACGGTATCTAAAATTTAAGGTGTATTTCCAATATGATGTAATTTGATTTGCCAAATTACTTATTATTCCAATATTGTTTCTTAAAAATAGCCTTTATTTTCTCCTTTAGTTTAAAATGCCACTTTTATCATACATCTAATTTTCATGTTTATTTCACTCATTCTCTCTTCTATTCCACTGATTTTTCTACTCTAATACCACACTGGTTTAGTTAATGTAGCTTTAGTATGATTAAACATTAGGTAATATCAGCTTCTCTCAGTGTTTTTCCCCTCCCCAAAAACTTTTTCTTCAATACACATGCATATTTATTCTTCTCCAAAAATTTATTCTTTTGCATAATCATTTTATTAAACATAAAAATTCCTATTGCTTGAGCAATGGATTATTAAGGATAACAGAAGCCAGGTTTCTTGTAATTGGAGAAGGAAATTCCACATATGGAAAAGGGAAAAGACTAGAATATGTCCTGCAGTGTTGCGTAAAGTTGGAGGTACTGGTATGAACTATAGGTTATGCATCCAATAGATATAATCCTAGCTATGTCCATTGAGAAGGCCAAGAAGCAACAAGATACTCATAGGAATTAGTACACCTAGCACACAATTTTTGTTTCTACATACCACTCATTATTAAAAGAAATCAAGATTCCTTACAAAATAGGCTGAATCTAGGGCTGGGGAGGGAAAGTATAAGATGAACCTGTAAACTTGTGCTAGAAAGTAAGGAAACAGTCAAAGAATGATGGAGACATATCCAAGAAACACAGGAACCAGCTTGACGAGTCTCCACTTATCAAATATGGGGCAAGGTAAACATCAAATTAAATAATGATGGTAATGTATTGTCACCCATTGAACAAAATAAGAATCCCTGAATCATTATTTACATAAATAAATGACTATATAAATTGGGAAGAAAGCTCTTCCTTACAGTAAAATGTCAACTAATAAATACCAAAGGAATGATGGAGCTAGAAAATCAATGAATATTAAAACCAGTGGGTGAAAGTTTAATGAAAAGGAAAGAGGATATTGATAGAGATTGCACTGAATCTAGATGGCTTTGTGTAGTGTGGACACTTTAACAATATTAAGTCTTCCAATCTTTAAACATAGGATGTCTTTCCATTTATTCATGTCATTTAATTTCATTCACCAACGTTTTATAGTTTTACGAATCTCATGGCATTTTTCACAGAAATGTAAAAACAATCCTAAAATTTGTGTTGAACCACAAAAGACTTGAATAGCTGGAGTAATCTTGAAAAAGAAGAACAAAGCTGGAAATGTCACTCTTCATGATTTCAAAATATCTTACAAAGCTACAGTAATTAAAATAGTATGGTCCTGGCATAAAGACAGACATATAGATGGATGGAACAATATAGAGAGTCCAAAAATAAACCTAAACATATACAGTCAACTGATCTTTGACAAGGATGCCAAGAATACACAATGGGAAAAGGGTAGTCTTTTCAATAAATGGTGTTAGGAGAACTGGATATCTACATGCAAAAGAATGAAATTAGATCTTTATCTTATACCATACACAAAAATCAACTCAAAATGGCTTAAAGACTTAAATGTAAGAGATACCACTGGCAATTAGTACTGGTACTAAGTTAGTAATCACTAATTACTAACTAGTACTAAAATTGTACAACGTCTAGAAGAAAATGGAGGGAAAAACCTATTTGACATTAATCTTGACAACGATTTCTTGGCTACGACACCAAAAGTATAGGAAATAAAAGAAAAAACAATTGGGACTACATCAAATTAAAAAGCTTCTGCCCAGCACAGGAAACAATCAACGAAATGAAAGGCAACTAAGAAATAAGAGAAAATATTTGCAAATCACATATCTGATAAAGGGTTAGTCTCCAAAATATATAAGGAAATCCTATAACCCAACAGCAAAAAACAAATAACCTGATTAAAAAATGAGCAAAAGGCTTGAACATAAATTTCTACAAAGACGACATACAAATAGCCAATATATGTATGAAAGAGACATCATTGATCATCAGGGAAATGCAAATAAAAACCACAATGAGATATCATTTCACACCTGTAAGGATGACTATTATCAAAAAAACAAAGACAAAAGATAACTAGTGTTGGTGAGGATGTGAAGAAATTGGAATTCTTATGCACTGTTGGTAGGAATATGAGATGGTGCAGCCACTATGGAAAACTGTATGGAGGTTCCTCAAAAAATTGAAAATAGAGCTACCATATCATCCAGCAATCCCACTTCTGGGTATATATCCAAAAGAATTGAAATCAGGATCTCAAAGTAATATCTGCGTTCTCATATTCATTGCAGCATTATTCACGATAGCCAAGACATGGAAACAACCTAAATATCCATTGACAAATGAGTGGATAAAGAAAATGTAGTAGACATATACTGGAATATTATATAGCCTTTAAAAAGAAGGAAATCCTGCCATATGCAACAACATGGATGAGCCTGAAGGACATCATGATAAGTGAAATAAGCCAGTCATAGAAGGACAAATACTGCACAATTCCATTTATTTGAAGTGTCTAAAATAGTCAAATTCATAGAATCAGAGAATATAATGGTGGTTGCCAGGGGCTGGAGGGAGTAAGGAATGGGAAGTTGTTGTCAATGGGTATAAAGTTTCAGTTATGCAAGATGAATAAGTTTCAGTTTAAATAAGTATCAAAACTTCATGACACCATTTTTCAGAAGCAAGCTTAAAAAGTTTGGGAGAATGGCTTCTCTGTGTTATTTATGTTCACAGTGATTTAAAGACAAAACAATCAGTAACAAATAAAATTAGCAATCTACGATCCTGGCTGAGTTTTAAGGCCAACCAAAGTGTTCTGCCTTCACAGAGGTTTCCCTCAGCTCTTCAAGTGGAAATAATCTTCCAACTCTTAACTCACATATCATTGTTTCTCTAACTTTCCTGGTACACATAAAACCTTCTGTCTTGGATGATAATTATTTATATACAAATTATCTCCGACAAAGGACTAAATAAAACTCTTTAAAGGTAGAATTCCCATTTGCTTAAAATCTTTCCATGGCTTCCAGATACCCCCAAGATGGTTAAACTCCTTAATATTATATTATATAAAATGATATATTATTCAATATTATATTTAAATTTCATACATTGTATATATTATATATTCTAGATATATCTCTCAAAATCTCCCCACCTACTCATCCACTACATAGACACACATTCCAGGCTTCTGCCATACTGGATTACTTTCAGTTCATCTAGATCATTATGTTCTCTTTCAAGAAATTTACAGTTTCTAAGTTTCTCTGCATAGAATATATTTCCTTCAAGTTCTTCCCCCAGCCATTTCCTGCTTACCATTCAACCATCAGTGTAGATAACTCTTGCTTCTAGAAGCCTTTTCTGAGAACCAAATCTGAGAAAGATGTCCCTTCACTGGCTGTTGAGCATCCTTACTACTACTTCTAAGACATCTACAGCATAACTGCAATAGCTCTTTTACTTCTTATGGTCCACCATTAACTGTAACTTTCTGTCATATTTTGTGTTGAGGAAATAACTCATCTTTGTATTTCATACATTGCTTTAATACAGCCTTGCATAAGGTAGGTTGGCAAGGACTAAATGCATATCTATATAGTAGTTTTGCAAAATGCTACCTACAAATTTTGAGTCTGGGGAGAAATGTATCTTTCTATTTCCCTGTTCTGTCCACTGAGAAGGCCTGCAAGCAATGACAGTTCCATAGAAATGGGCATACCTAGCACCAAGATCTTGGCTTCTATATACCATTCTCTACTAAAAGAAGTTCATCTATCAATCTATCTATCCACACATACATGCATGCATATATAATTATATAACTATTTTTTTCCTAGAGAATGTCTTCAGTTCTTAATTCACTACTCTTATTCTTCATTTTGAATAGAACAAGGAAAAAAGAGAGGAAAAGATAGCTAACCCTTTGGGGTTTAGTATGCTAAAAAGTCCTGAGATACACAACTAAAACTTGGCATACTTTGGATATAGGCCAAAAATTGTTTTTATTGGCTGTGGAAAATGGAATTTTAGACTATGTTGGGCCATACTACAATTGTGTTTGGAAATGCATAATGTGATGGTTGAGCATTCAGGGCAATTAAGTATGCTGGAAAGTGATTGATTGTATTTTGCTCAGCAATAATGCAGGCAAAAAGCAATAGAGTTTAACTTCTTAGAACAGTTTACCGAAAATGTAGAAATATAAATATTTGCAAAAGACAATGAAGAAATATAAAGGGGCTTCCTTCTAAACATAAATATAAATATTAAGATTGCAACAGGGTTGATAGAATGGCCTAAAGTTAGCTTTTTATTGGTATAAAAACAGTAAAACAAATCACTTAGAGTAAATAGTTTATGCCTTGAGATATCTCCTCAAAATAAACATTCCATTTCCCATCTGAGAGAGAATCAAATGACATTGTTTTGCTTCTAAGCAGGATTATTTTTTCTAGGGTCCATGAATGTTGGTGATTCTCTTCAGGAGAGTTGAAACCTATAAATATTGTTTTAGAGAGCTGATCTGGGAGTTTAAAGGAAAATATTTTATGCCAATTAAAATCAACTTAACTTCAGTGTGAACGCTATACAAAAGAGAAAAATTCATAGCACAAGAATATGTTTCAACCATTTAGGCAATATTAAGAGCCAAAGTATTGTATAGCTTTTAATACCATTACTTAGATCAGCGTCTGCCTAGGGCAACAACAATTTAAACATTTCTTGTTTCATTCCTGCCCAATATTGTTGTTTTTTCCATTATTGCAGCTCAAAAATACTTGGGCTGTTTTAAAGATTAGTATATTGGCATAAAACTGCACATGCCTCTAAGAGTATTTTCTTTAACCCTCAATCATGACTTGATATTTTAAAATTTTCAATATGGTCATGGGCCTTCAGCATCAAAACGAAATTTCATCAAACCTTATTAGGCAATTAGTTATGATAGAAATGATAGCATGCTGGGCCATGAATATTCAATATTTATCACTATTTAAAATGCTAATGTGCAAGATAAAAGTACAAGTGTGATCCTACTTAAAATGCTAATGTGCAAGATAAAAGTTCAAGTATGTTTTTTCAATTCATTCCAATTTAAATGGTAGTCATGGCATCATGTTTACACCATCTCAGCTTTTAATACTATATTAATATTTTAAATATAATAGCCACATAAACTAACTAAAAAGTAAAATGGTTAGCAATGGTTTCTCAGGAATATCGAATGATGTCTTCAAATTCTGACTAAATGAAAAGGATTTGCAGTTACCAAACCTCCTGCCTGGAAGAGACCATGGCCCTGTCCTCATTAGCACAGCAGACAAGTGAAGCAAAACTCACACAAGGTTCAGTTAACACAAGACAAGGATAAATTTATCTTAGTATCAATCACATGAAGGCATGCCATTTACCACAAATAAAATCAGGTCAGAGGGTAGAGAGAAATGTGATTGCCATTAAACATTTGTTAAATTAAGTACAGTCTCCTGATTTGGTCAGGAGTGCTTACTACAACACATCTCAACAGGGATTAATAATTCTGTCTGAAATGTCAAATTTAAGAACTGACAACAGATATCCATTTACTATGAAGCAAAGAGTAATTATTCAGATTGTCAATCTGCTTTGTAAATGGAAATGTAAGGAGAAAAAAATAATTAACAAATTTACTAGTTTTATTGTTTGGTTATTAACTTCCCTACATCACTCAGGTGAAATGTTAAGTTCAAAGGATTAAATGTTACTTTTATGTGCCTTTAAATGATACCTTCTCTGGTATAGAGTAAAAAGCATCAGATTTCTGAAATGACCCACTTTGGTTAGAATCCCTGCTCCTCCTCTAACAAGGTGTGTGATCTTTGGAAAGTTATTTAAAATGTTTTAGCTTCAACTTTCTCATCTGCAAAGAAAGGATAATAGTGTGACCACCTCATGGTATTTTTCTGTCTTTTAAATGAGGTAACATGTATAGAACACTTAGACAAATGCCTGATACATGGTGTGGGGGATCAGAATTGGCCACTCCAAAATGTATCTGTTTGGCTTGATTATTTTTAAGAACAAAGACTCTGAAAGAAACTTTGACCTCCCCCACAACTCCCTAAAAGAATTTAAAACAGAAGGGCCTGTTCCAGGAAGAAGCTAATACCATAAGATAATTGTAATGTAATATAAAACGTGTCTCTCAGATCACACTGTCTGTAGTTGGCCCATTTACATTTCCACATCCATGTAAATTGCCTTCCAACCCCTTGAAGTCCCAAACCACTCCCCCCAACATCTTCCTTTGGCTTTATCTGAAGATGATATTTAAGCTGGCAGCAGCCATTTCGGCAAGTTACCCAGTTTTCTGGGTTTCTCCCTTGTATACATGTGATAAAGCTTTGTTTGATTTTCTCCTGCTATTCTGTCTCATGTGAATTTAATTTGTAGACCAGCCAGAAGGACCTAGAGTGGGTAGAGGAATTGTCTTTCTCCTCTATCATGGTAAATGCACAAAATGTTTTGTTTTTTATTTTAATCTATTCATAAAACTCTGTAATTACACTTACAATTTGATTAGGTTCAGAAAGACAATCACTGGAAAAATGTTTAAGTTGAGGATTTTTCATTATATCACAGTTCCTATATGATGAATGAACCACGATTTTCATGTGCATGTGTGTGTGTGTGTGCCTCCCTCCCATTCCCCTACTAAGATGGTATATAAGCTCTCAAATCTCACTGCTTTTTGGGTATTCACATTTTTCCTGTGATGCCCCCATGCAAGTAATATTAAAAGTAAATTTATATACATTTTCTCCTCTTAATCTACCTATTGTCAGTTTATTTTATAGACCCAGCTATCAAATCTAGAAGAGTAGCAGGAAAGTCTTTCCTCCCCTACAATACATATACAAATACACTCTTTGTTCATATTTTACATATCACTTGTTTTTCACAAAGTACCTCCCCCTCAAAATTTTTGTGTTCCTCATTACCAAATATTTCTAGATAATGTTACACTTAGTTTTCATGTCCAAATATTTCATGTCATCTATGAGTAATAATTTCTGTGTGAAAGAGAGAGATGGCTATCTAAGGAGACCATATTAGAATCAGCTGAGACCTTTTACAGATTGAAGATGTATACCTGAACCCCACTTCTTCTCATTCTCACCAAATTCCAACACCTCTTACCAATCCTCCCTACTACCGGTTCAGTTCATAAAGAGTCCTCTTTGCTAATGGGAGTGTATACTACAGTTACATAGGAATAGAAGAAATGTGCTGGAGATTGCTGCCAAATAAAGATGCTCACACTCCCCAGCAAGGATGATAACTTGTGCAGACCCGGAGACTAAAGGATCCATTCTATGAGGCACCCAAGCCTACACTGTAAGATCCAGCTCAAAGGCCATCTATTGAATGATGCTTTTCCTAGTGCCCCCTACTCTCTCTCTGAAAAAGCACAAACCTTACCTACACTTTCTTATGGAATGACTCATCTTCTACTATGTATTTTAATTTCTCATGGCCATGACATCTTTCTGTACTAGGCTTCTGTGAATTGTAGATAATAAGTGGTTGATGAATGGATGGGTGAACAAACAAATGAATATCAAATATCACCCTCCGAATCACATCTAAACTGCTTAGATAACCTTGTGCTTCAGAACTCTGTCCATATTCTGTCATAAGGATGTTTGCTGATGAGCATCAATTTTGGACAACTTTTTGACATTATGAGCTAGAACACAAGCTTTTCTTGGAGCTCTGGCTTTATCTCCTTTACCAGGAAGCTCTTGCTCCAAGGCCCTGCGTGTCATTGCTGTTTTCCTGAACCCCAGGCACGCTGTTTGACTCAAAGCTGCATTTTAGCACTACATTATCACCTCAGTGAATTGTCTTCTAATTGTGGAAATCCTTGGCTTTCCTAACACTTTGAGCTTCTGAGACTCAGGCTTGGCACATTGGATATGCTCAGTAACTTTCAATTTTCATCCTTCTTTCCTATTTTAAACCATTAGAACCATATCAGAGCATATGTTTCAAACAAAAATTTTAAAAACCACATGATTGCTTAATCTTATCATTTAGATTGTTTTTAATTTCATATTGAAAGCAGACTTTAAAGACAAGGTATTTAGAGTTATTTTTGAATTATTCTTTTCAACTTACAAGTTTCCCTTTCTGCAGTCTGATTTCCAGGCACTCTGAAACTCCATAATTGTAAAGCATATGTGACTTTTTTGGACACAGCAAAACTTATGGGCCATTCTGCTGTGAAAATTGTAAAGAATCTTAGATATTTAGAACTGAAAGAAAAAACTGCAAAGGCATTCCAAACAGCTCTCTGTTCTTCCCATGTTACATCCAAAAAACCTATCACCCACTGCTAATGACTGCATACCAGCCAATTTTCATCTACCAATAAACGTATTCACTTACAGTTCCTTTCACCTGAGCTCTAAGTAAGTTTAGTTTAATGTGGTTTAGTGACTGAAGTCTGAAAGATTTTTTTTAATTTAAAGGCTGTATGTACTACAGAGTTATATTCTATTCGATGGTGAGTTTGAACATGAATTACGGTGTCGGTGTAGAAAGGTACTGTAGAGATCATCTAGTTCAGACCTATATTTTCCACTGGGGAAGCTGAGGCCACAAGACATACTAAAGCAATGTTGCTTTCCTCTATTCTACAAATTTAAAATTAATTCATCTCTGTATTTTCAAGTGTAATTTAAAATTGAAAATAAATAACTATTGGAAGTTGACAGAACTGTACTATCTACAGAAGCACACAATGCACACGCACCAGGAATCCTTCAAGCTCTTCTTAGCATGCTAGTCTTGTCAGGCCTTGTAATAAACCTGTGAAGGAAAGGTATCCCAAAATGACAACACACCCAAACGTGAAGAGTTCCTGTCAAATACATAGACAAAGCCAGGAAAAATAATATACCAAAAAAAGGAAATGAAAAGATCATCAACCTAGCTATACCGAAAAAAAAAAAAAGTGAAACCTCAATGAAAAATTTATTCAACACCATTAACAGTAAAAGAAATGGGGGGAAAAAGTCCTTCCCCTCATTATCTCTACCCTACTCTTTCAGTAAAGGAGGATCTTTGAAGTTTAAATACTAACAGCTATTAAAGTTGAAAGGAGAAAGTGTGTCTGTCCATTTTTATTCCATATGGGTTTGTTTTCCACATTCCCTGAGAGGCACTCAACCTTCACTCTTTGGCATTTTCATCTTTATTTCTATTACTGAGCAGAATCATAAAGTGCAAATATTCATAAAATCTGAAGTGAAAAAGACCTGGGTTTGAATACCGGTTTTGCCACTTACTAGCTATTTGACCTTGGATAATTCCTTTATCTCTATGCATCAGCTTCCATATTTGTAAATTGATTTGAGAAAAACAACTACTTCATAGGATTATCCTAATAATTAAATGTAATACCAGTAGATTTTGACAACTCCATAGTGTAGGACATTTACATTTTAAAAAATGTTTAGACTTCAGTCATTATCTCACGCTAAATGAAACCAATTTAGATAATCCGTATAAAGCATTTATAATGCTGACTAACACATGAAACATGGTAGCTAAAATTATTTTTACCTTATAGGGCTGTTGTCAATATTAAATAAGATAATATAAACACAGTAGTATATAAATTTCTGAGCACTGTGCCTGACACACAGAAGGAGCTCAATAAAGATTGGCTTTTTTGTTATCATCATCATTGCAATGTTGGCATTATCTTTAATTTGTCCTACTTGCCAGCTGCCTTCTCTTTTTTCCTACCAAAGGAAATAAAAACATCCTCAAGCAAATATCACATCTTCAAAAGACAATGGCACCTACAAAAATTCACTAAACTAGAAAGAAATTGATGGAATGAACAAAGGAAAAAAACAGAAGAAATGGGGACATAAAGTGCCAAATTGAGCCAGAAAGTTTCCAGTTGGAGAAAGAAGCTATAAAATCTTCCTTGAGTGGAATTCAGGACTTGCCAGTTTATGACTCCACCTCAGTTCTTGTGCCTGTTAGCCTAGCGGCCAAAAACCAAGCATTTACCCATGAAAGTGAATTTATTTGCTCATGGCAGGAAACAATATACCAGTGACATCAAGCTAGCTCTCAAAAATATTTTTTTTAATAAAATAAACAACATTACTAGGGAAATGAAAATCCCCTGCAGTTTGATTAAATCAAGAACTGGTTAAGATCAAATCAGGCTCATTCCTTTTAATGCAATTGTTTTGTTTTTCAAATTTCCAAGGAGCCATGCTTTGGAAATTGTAATTTATTCATCAGAGAGATGTTACATTAGCATTACAGTATGTGAATTGCTAGCTTTTCACTATGTATGAAAAAGATGCAAAGCACAAAAAATGAGAATTGCTTACATTTGTAAAAAGTTATACATCTTGACAACAAAAGAGGAAAGAAAAATAGATGTCTACAGCTGGCTCTGTTTGGTGTACCAGTTTCTGAAAACAATAGAGAATGTCAAAAGTACATGAATCACCATATGCAAGTGCTTTTCCTCTGACAAATTTAATTTACAAATAATTTAAGCCTGTATTCTGTAATTTCCATTGAAGTTAATAAAGGTTGGGTTTCTAATCGCATTCAAATGACCAATATAGAAATGTGTACTTGAAAAATATTTTTCTCTTTACAAAAATATTTAAATATACAAATATATGGCAATCTATGAGCATATACATAGAAATGTAAAAAGGCATAAATACACACTCTTCCCAAATATATTTCTGTTATTAACAGGCACCATCAGAGAATATTGTACCTTACTTAACTGTTTAAGTAACTGAGGCTTGATTCTTCAAGCTTTTTAAAAATGCTTCACCGTTTTTTATAAAAATTGTTCTGAAATGTATTATTCGCTCCTGACCTTACATGAGGCATTATCAATCAGTGGGGACTCTGGTCTTCCTTCAAGCCGTGATCAGAGACTTGAGGTCCCATGTCAGTGTAAACTTGCACAGTGCACAACCTTGCTGCTTAAACTCTTGCTGGTACAAAGAACATGGAAAGAGAACAAGAATAACCTGATGATACTCAGAGTTGTGCAGTGCTGTTGCCTCCACTGCCAGCTCAGAGCTGCCTCCCTTTTTTACCACGTGCAGAATATTTACTCTCTCCTGCCCTTTTCATGCTTTGTCTTCCTTACTGTTTATTTCTGCTCTGTGCTGCTTTCTTTTAAGTATCCCTCCTTTCTTTCACCCAACATTCAGTGCCAACTGGGAGCTAGAACCTCTGCTGGGCACTGGTTACATAGCAGTAAATAAGACACACATTCTCCTGCCCTTCCAAAGATTAAATCTCTGCCTCTTTTACCTATGTCCTTGAGGATTTTATTTTCCCATGATTATCCAGTTTAACTCCCAATAACTCTGATTCTATGGTCACCACCAATCAGCAATAAGATCTCTTTTCTGCTGGGTGACCCAAGCCATTATATTTTACTGGAATAGAATATTAAAATTAGACATTTCCCATCTCAGTTTCTACTGAGGGTCCAAACAAAAGAGCTGACAACTTCTCTCATGTTTGGAAGTGAGTTGTAGGCCCATGAAAGCAGGACTTGCAAAAGAAGAGTTCAAGGACCAGTTTGTGACCCAAAGCTCCTCATCCTCTTCTGCATAACAGGGATTGCGAGGCCAGAGGGAGTGTAAGTAACTAGAACAGACTTTTTTGGTGAGCCGAGTCCTCCACGCCCACCTTCCTCCCACGGGAGAAGGGGCAGCTGTGCTTTTCCCTTTCCTGTAAGCTAGGGAGAGGGGCTTTAGTGGGACCACTTGGAAAGATTGATAGGCATCTCCTGCTCTCCAGGGGACACGATGGCCTGACATATGATTCACCCATGAGAGATCTAAAAGGGCAAAGACTTCCAGACACGAGAGCACAGAGAGACTGCTGCACTGGGGGAAGCCTGCATTCTCTGGGTTGTTGGTAGGAAAGGATTCGTGCACGTTTCCCACAGACTAAATGCAAAGCCTGGAAGAGAATGGGCTCCTTTGAGACTGTCTTAGATTCTGCCAAAGAGATCCCCCTAGAAGTGTGGAAAGACCTCAGGAACGAGAAGGTGGAGGACCTCTTGATGCCTATGGGCTGCAGGAGCAGTCTCTGGCCAGAGGAGACTCACTCAACCCCTCACACTGAGGCAGGGCATGAATAGGCCTCACCATGTGCACCATCAGAGTCTGCCACAGCCCCACAGTGGTGGTGCTTAATCACAATGGCAGAACCAGGACAAACAAGCAATATCTTACCGCCCTTATCTTCTCCCTCCTACCCACCTTCAATCCCATAGAACTCAAAGCAAACCTGTGAATGAGGGTGGAGTTATATGTACTAATCTAGAAAAAGTACAGAAGGTGACTACATACCCACCTCTTTTCCTACCATGGGCAGTCCACACAAACAGAGCCAAACTGGGAGAGTGGCTTTAAATGAAACACTTTCACTTTAAATGAAGATGGACACTTTTGATTACTACACTGTACTGGGCACACTATTACTGAGTGTGTGTGTGATCTTTGTGTGTGATCAAAAGCGACTAGATATCCTTTTAGGCCTAAGAGTAGCCAGTTGTGAGATAACAGAAATATATGTTGGTCTCTGCCCCTGGTTTGTAGCACAGAGCTCCTGAAACCGTTGTAAATTCCTAAGTGATAAGAGTACTAGGAGCATCTTTTCTTCTAATGAGGTGACTTTGGTTGGGCTCCTGGGTGGGGGCTGGTCATTAGAAAGGCCAAGCCATGATTAGAAGTTTACAATTTTCAGTTCCACCCCTCATCTTCCAGAGAGGGGAGAGGGGCTGGAAATGCAATTAATAATTGAGCATGCCTATGTGAGGAAGCCTTTATAATATCTCAATAGTATGGGAATCAGAGAGCTTCCAGGTTGGTGGACACATCTATGCACCAGGAGGGTGATACTCCAACTCCACAAGGACAGAAGCTCTTGCACTTGGGACTCTCCCAGATCTCACCCTATATATCTCTTCATCTGGCTGTAAATTTATCCTTTGTCATATTCTTCAATAAACTGGTAAACATAAGTATCTGTTTTCCTGAGTTCCATGAGTCATTCTAGCAAATTAATTGACATAAGGAAAGGGTTGTGGGAACCTCTGATTTATAGTTGATCTGTCAGAAGCACAGGTGACAATCCAGATTAGGCAATTGACATCCGAAGGGAGGTAGGCATGGGCGGAGGGTTGGGGGGGTGGGCAATCTTGCAGGACTGAGCCCTTGACTTGAGGGATCTGATGCTATCTTCAGGTAGACAGTGCCAGAATTGAGTTAAATTGTAGGACACGCAGCTGATGTTGCAGAATTGCTTGGTGTGGGGAAAAAAACACACACCTCTGGTGTCAGAAGTGTTATGAGTGTGGTAGTAGTGTGAGAGTAAAGGAGAAACACAGGAGGAGGACTGAGGTTTTTCTCAACACACCAAATAAGTCTTAGTTCCTGCTCAAGTTTTTATCTGAGGGTCAAGAAAGAATTAGCCTCATGAAACAGGCAACAAATGAAAATAATAAAGTAGATTTCTGATTATACCCAGATGTCCTGCGTGTTCAACATATAATCTAAGATATGACTTAAATCTTTAGACTTTTGGCTGTTTTTGCCCTTTCAGTTTTTGGCTTTTATAGCATTGTTAACTAATCAAAGTATTCTTTTTTCCTGCCAGAGATATTTACTTTTTTTTCCATTTAATCATATTACAAACATTTCCTTTATTAACCAGTAGTAGAAAATTGGACTAGGAATCTCCAAACCTTGGATTCTTGTCTAGGTTCCATCCCTCTCATGTGAATGTGGGCATGTTACTTCTTTAAACCTCAGTTTTCTCATCTACATAATGAAGGTAATAATCTCTCTCTATTTCACAGGATAGTTATGAGGATTAAAAGAGATAACAAATGTGCAGTTACTTGTAAACCCAGAAGTGTTACATGAATGTGAGGTATTCTATGCATGTTTCTGTGTCTATATATATCTACATGTGTTACAGGCACAATTTTACACCCAGAATCTTGGGCTTATAATTAGTTTATCTCATTAGAAATCACTACATGAGGGAAGCATTTATTCTTTGCATTTAAAAAGAAGCCTGTACAGAAAATGAAATTTAAAAAAAGAAAGAAGAGCATATTCTAGAGAGAAAATTCTATTTTCTAGTCAAAATGTTTCCTTGTAGCATAATTAGGCCAATTCCAGCCTTTGGTTAGTTAAGGTAGAATCTGAAAATTCAGTGTATACTAAAACTATGCTAAAAAGTGTGCGTTTATATGCAAAATTGAATTAGTTTCTACGCTCAGATAAATACAAACAAGTTACATCCTACATAAATGTCTGGTGAGGAATTTGAAGTTCTTATGGAATGAGAGGCAATTTTTCATATTGTAGGACTGCTAGAACTTCAGACCCTCACACACTAAATGCCTCCAGTATCCCTTAGTCAGTGGGACAAGCAAAAACATCCCCCAATATTTTCAAACATTTCCTAACAGTCAGTATTACTACCTTTGAGAACCACTGAGAACCCATTAACCTGAACTGGATAGGCTGGTAGATATTCTCTTTCTTTTCAGGATATATATATATATCCAGGGGAGGTCTGCTCAAATTCAAGCAATGATGCCACCTTCTCTGGTAGAGGAGGAATATTCATTGGTCAAGACAATATAATGAATTTTTCTACCTTGCTGGATTATTTTTGCAACAAAATTTCACCCTCTAAATTATTCCTAAGTACTATTCAGTGTCCTCTAGTAATCTCATTTTATTTACCTTGTCATGAAGTTATCTGCATATAATATAGTAAGTCATGTTTCTCAGTTACACTTAAGCATATTAAGCACTTATTAAGCACTTACATAGAAAACTGTAAATAAGCAAGATTGTCTTCAGTCATATGCCTATAGACAATTTAATTCCATTTGAACAAAAAAGACTAGATCAAAATCTCAGGAAAATTCAAGTTTGGAGATGGGTATTCAAGCATGCTATAAATAAACCCAGATTCTGCAAGGTGACTTCTAACTCTGAAAGTCTCTAGTTCCATGAAAAGCTCCCATTGGGCAGCCTAAGGCCAAAGTAGATTAGTGCTAATGAGTGGTTTTGGTGGTAATGATGCAAATGATGTGATGACTGGGAAACCTCAAAATAGAGAGTTCCATTCTCACGTAAGTAATGTATCTTAAATGAAAGTATGCCCTTTACTAGCAGTTCTAAACAGTAATAACTCTAGGAGTTACTTTGGATGTATATATTGTTTTTATTATTGTGTGAAAGACCTTCCTTTCACTTGAAATAACTGGATATGAGGGAGGAGAGGAATTTCAAATGCTCACAAACAGGAGAATAGGTTTAATGAATAAGTTTAATGAAAGGATAAAACACTGAGCATTAAAAATGTAATCACTTCTATTTAAGAAATTTATTTATGTCTTGTGTTGGGCAAAGTAAAATTTAGGCTTTGTTAGGTTCAAGCCAAAATTCCCATACATTTCTCTATTGATAAAGGAAATGCTCATCTATAAGGCACCAATGTTAGAAGATGTACACAACCTAGGAATAATGATAATGAGATATTTCTTCTTTTAAAAAAGTAGTTACAGCAGGGGCCGGCCCCCTGGCAGAGTGGTTAAGTTCACGCACACTGCTTCAGTGGCCCAGGGTCTCGCTTGTTCGGATCCTGGGCGCGGACATGGCACCACTCATCAAGCCATGCTGAGGCAGCGTCCCACATGCCACAACTAGAAGGACCCACAACTAAAAATATACAACTATGCACCCGGGGGCTTTGGGGAGAGAAATGAAAAATCTTAAAAAAAAAAAAAAAGGAAAAAGCAGTTACAGGAAATAGCGGAAATAGCTTGCATGAAAATCTCAGGAGGATTCAGTTGATCTCGTCTTGAGGTAATGTGGAATAACAGTTGTACAATGGGAAAAAACCAGAAAAGATCATCAATCAAACATGAAAAGTCTTCCTCAAATTGAAGACTTTGGCCCCAATCCCCAGTGAGAGACCAGCTTCTCAAGAAAGGCTTTCACAGTTAAAAATAGCAGTATTTTTATTCCCTTGTTTAGTCAACTAAATTTTACTCAGTGCCTACTCTGTGTCATGCACCACTCTATGCTTTTGGAATAAAGCAGTGAAAAAAATTGGAAAATCCTTGCATTCACGGAGCTTCCATTCTAGCTCAGGAAGAGAATAATCCAGTAAGCAAAGGTGACAGGTATACTAAGAACTGTAGGAGTAAACAAGCAATGCAGGGGATAGAGAGTGATGGGGCTGGTATTTTATATCTGGTATTAATCTTCACAATAACACTCTCAAGCAGGTAAGGGGGTTCAACTGAGTCTCATATTAAAAATGAGAAAACTAAGCTTCAGAGAGAATAACAGGAAGTAGCAAATCCAGGACTAAGTCTTGGAATTCCCAACTCAGTCTTGTAGTCATTTTATTACACCATCCGACTCTGATGAGGAGAAATTATGCTTGTTTGAAGAGCTTTTCTTAACAAAGTAAAACATGGGGGAAGCCAGAATTGATGTGTAGGCAACCACTTTTTAAAAACACTAGAGAGCAGAAACAACCAAGCCATCATAAGTTCACATTAATTAAAATGACGCTAAGTGCTCTCATTATTGCACTGATAACTGTGCCAGTCCACTCTTCGCTTCATTAGTGGTCAACTTCTGAGATATCATATTCTAAAAATCACTCTTTAAGCTTAATATCCTCTCTTTTTCCATTTTTATTTTTATTTTTATACAATGTAATAAAAAACCCTTTATATAATCATAATAAATACATTTGCAATCTTTTCCCTGGACTCATGAAATCTTTTATGCTTTTAATACATTTGGTTTTTCACAATTTTCATTCATCCCTAAAATGAACAATACATATGCCTAATATGTGCTATTAAATTATTTTTCCAGTTTTATTGAGGTATAATTGACAAATAAAGTTATAAGATATTTAAAGTGTACAATGTAATAATTTGATATATGTACATGTTGTGAAGTGATTACCATAATCAACTTAACACATCATCATCTCATCTATACCTTTTTTTTTGGTAGTGAGAAAACTTGAGTTCTTTCTTATCAAATTTCAATTATACAATATAGTGTTATACATTATAGTCACCATATTATAGATAGATACTCAGATCTAATTCATCCTATAACTGAAAGTTTGTTCCCTTTTACTAACCTCTCCCTATTTCCCCCATTACCCCTCAGCTCCTAGAAACCATTTTTCTATTGTTTCCATAAGTTTTGACATTTTTTATTTTTAGATTCTACATAAAAGTAATGCCATGTGATATTTGTCTTTCTCTATTTAGCTTATTTCACTTATATTTGCTATTAAATTAACCTCAAAAAGATGTAGAGCTTCCCTTGGCGCCAGCCCAGTGACAGTGGTTAAGTTTGCACATCCCGCTTTGGCAGCCTGGGATTTGCCAGTTCAGAAGCCAGGTGCAGACCTACACACAGCTTATCAAGCCATGCTGTGGTAGGCGTCCCACATATAAAGTAGAGGGAGATGGGCATAGATGTTATCTCAGGGCCAGTCTTCCTTAGCAAAAAGAGGAGGACTGGCAGAGGATGTTAGCTCAGGGCTAATATTCCTCAAAAAAAAAAAAAATAGAGAGGTTCCCTGTGTAAATCGTCAATATATAATTAATGCAAGTTTGACACATCAATGCCAAAGACAGAAGTCCTTGTACAGAGTATTAAATCCTTAACATCTTAAGAAAAAAGTTCAGAGCCTCTCTATAAGCTGAGCTCTCAGAGGAGGGAATGCTATAATCATCCCTCTTGAGAAGGCTCTCCCCAAGGCATATTAGAAGGAAGGAGGACCATGAGAATTTCCTTCCTTTAAAGTACGATGGCATGCTTCAGTGTCGCTCCCTCTCCTATTCTACCAAATCACATTTGTGTTCTATCTTGTATGCATTAATGCCTGTGTTTACACCTGTCAGGTCAAACTTGGCCAGAAAATGAATGTACCAGAAGGATAGTGGGTGGCTGGACTTTCATCCTACAACTGATCTCTAACTACCCAATGTCTTTGCATCAATAATTTCAAATTATGAGTCTGGTAAGAGCATACATTTGGCTGATCCTGGGTTCCCATAGTAATGATAGCTATCAGGGAGAAAGGAGAGGGAATGTCTGGCCCCTTTGGCTTCCATAATGGGAGATACAACTCTCATTTTTACCAACACACTATGGGGAATCCTACAGAGAGGGTTGAATTGGAGCAGAAAAAATAAAACTTTTAAAAATCCTCTCAAATATCCACTGTAGCGTATATTTTTCCCCCAAATTCTGAGCTTCTAGAGGACAGTAATCTTCCCATTGTGACTGGTACCATACCTAGTACAATAGGGGCAATAAATACTTAGTAGGTCTCAACACACTAGTCAAATTTAAACTCTTTAAGATCAAAGAGCTTATTTCTTAGTCATCTCATTCTCCATTCACTGGCAACTACCAAGTCATCTTTTGTTCCTCCTTTTTCCTCACTCTTGTTATTTAGTTGGTGACCACATTCATTGATACTATTCCTTTAACATTTTTCCCACTCACTCATTCCAATCCACCTTCTAATCTATCACCAGAGTGATTTTCTAAAATATAAATCTACCTGAAATCCATCAATAATTAGCTATTGACTGCTACATGAGAGTTACCTGTGTCCCTCAAGGAAAGGAGAATATCTCACACCTTCATGCCTTAACTCATGGCTCTTCTTCCTACAATCCCAGCAGTCTCTCCTGTGACAGGTGCACATTATCTCCGGATACAGTTCAAACCTCATTTCTTCTATGCCACTTTCCTACCCTCGGTCCCATCTTCCATTCAAGAACAGTAAAAACCCTCTGATCTCAAAGAATTTTGAAATCTGGAGTTAGCCAAAATGTTGCTTAAACCAGGAAAAATTAAACAATGATTAACTACTTTTTAACTTAACTTGAAATTTATGAAAATACATTCATTTGCCAATCATTTGATGTAGGAGCGAAGGCTTTACTTTGCATATGAGTCTGCTCATTGGAGCTTCGATTCAGCTCTCTAGTATAAATCACACAAAAAATGCCACTCTGTGATTTCCAGTTTTAGTTTCTTTAAAGTGGAATGAGAATTTAAGACATCTGCAAAGAAAACTAAGGTCAAAATCATACTACTTTTGTTTTTCTTCCAAATTCTTGTTCCTGTCTTGCTTATTTTAAATTAGATACCTTTTTTAATATGACTTTTCATGAGCCTTTTCAAAATATTAAACTTAGTTTTTGTATATACAATAACTTTTTATCCTTATGTTTTATTAGTTTATTTAATAATTAATTTGTATAATTACTATATAAAGTACAACTGTCAAGTGCAGAAAGACACATAACAGATTCTTGGTAAGCATGCTGTTTAACTGATGGGAACAAAGGGCATTACATGTACTAGAGATTAGCCTATTAGTTTGAGGGTGCAGTGGGCCACAGGCATCCTATGTGTTGCAAGTGACAAAAACTGAGCTCAACATGATTTAAGAAAAATAGGAAAGGTGCAGGACCTATAAAAAGAAAATGCAGTGCTAGCACTTCTTTTAGCTGTGGTTTGATCCAGAGTTTCAAACAATGTCAGCAAGATGTGGTTTCTCTCTGTGTCTCAGCTGTGCTTTCCCCGGCGAGCGAGCTTCATCCTTGTGATGGATCCCTTCCTGCTAGCAGAAAGTCTGTACTATACAGCTGTAACCCTCATGTTTTCACACTCCCACATTCAATAAAAGGAAGATCCCAGCTGGTTTTTCCCAGAAGCCCTTCAAATTTTCTCTTGTATTTTATAGCTCTTATTGGGTTACATGCCTATCTGTGATAGGAAGGTAGACTACACTTATTGGATTAAGCCAACAGGGAGTGCCCCTGTGCCCTGTCCATCCTATGCTGAGAATGTGGTCAATTCCATCGACCAATAATAATGGAGAAGGGCTGGCATCCAAAAGAAATTTGGGTCTGTTATTAAACGAAAGAGAGATTGGGTTCTGATCAGCAACCTCAAATCCATAATCTCGGGATTTGGCACTCTATGAGATTTAGGCTTGATTGTGGAGAGTGACAGTGGACAGAGACTGGCCTCAGCTAGGCTTAGCTTACTCATTCTGTGCATGAAGAAGAGGAAGAGAGGGAAGAGGGCATGGCTTTCGCCTTTTAGCATGCAGTAATACTGCCTAATTTTCCCAGACACTGACGAGGCAAATTACCAATAGCTCCACTTTTGAGGAGAAGAGGAGGGAAGAGAGATATGCAGGGAGTAGGCAGAGGTAGTAGTGGAGTAGAGAGTGGGGCAAACATTTCTCCTCCCCAACAAAAAATTCTTGGATTATTTTTCTCTGATTTGTTTAGTGAAAAATAAAAATATCAAATATTATTCAGCCATAAAAAAGAATGAAATCTTGCCATTTCTGACAACATACATAGACCTATTATGCTAAGTGAAATAAATTAGATAGAGAAAGACAAATGCCATATGATCTCATTTATATGTGGAAGCTTGAGGGGAAAAAAAAAACAAGCTCCTAGATACAGAAAACAGACTGATGGTTGCCAGAGGTGGGGAGTCAGCAGGTGGGCAAAATGGGTTAAGGAAGTCAAAAGGTACAAACTTCCAATTATAAAATAAATGAGTCATGGGGATGTAATGTAGAACATGGTGACTATACTTACTAATACTGTATTGCATATTTGAAAGTGGCTAAGAGACCAAATTTTAAAAGTTCTCATCACAAGAAAAAAAATTCTGTAACTGTATATGGTGATGGATGTTAACTAGACTTATGGTGATCAATTCATAAAATATACAAATATTGAATCATATTATACACCTGAAACTATTATAATGTTGTATGTCAATTACATTTCAATAAAAAAGATTAAAAAATGTAAAAATCAACACTTTGAAATATTTTCCTTTTATTTGTTGAAATTTTAAAGTAAAAATAACAAGAGATTACAAGCTTTTTAAATTAAGACTTTATTTTTTCAGAGTAGTTTAAGGTTCACAGCAAAACTGAGAGGAAGGTACAGAGATTTCCCGCATATTCCCTCCCCCCCCCCCGACATGCATACCTCACCCATCAGCAACATCCCCCACTATAGTGAGTCATGTGTTACCAGTGACGAACCTGCACTGACACATCACAATCAAAGTCCATAGTCTACATTACAGTTCACTCTTGGTGTTGTCCATTCTATGGGTTTGGACAAATGTATGACGACATGTATATCCATCTTTATGCTCTTATAGAGAATAATTTCACTGCCCTAAAAATCCTCTGTGCTCCACATACTCATTTCTCCTCCCCTCACCCCCTGGCAACCACTGATCTTTTTACTGTCTTCATAGTTTTGCCTTCTCCAGAATGTCATATAGTTGGAATCATACAGTATATAGCCTTTTCAGATGGGCTTCTTTCACTTAGTAATATGAGTTTAAGTTTCCTCCATGTCTTTTCATGGCCTGATAGCTCATTTCTTTTTAGAGTTGAATAATATGCCATTGTCTAGATGTATCACAGTTTATTTATCCATTTAGACATTATGTTTTTCACAATACATTTTGTATTTATAAGCTTTAAATCATATATTAAATATATTTTTCTGCAACTAATTTTCTGCATCTTATTAATAAAATGACCCCAAATCCTAGGATCTCAATGTATCTAAAAATATTAATTCATTAAATTCATTAATTCATTAAAAAATTATTACAAAACTAACATATCTCATCTTCATGAATCCTACAGCATTCACAGCACAAAGAAATACTATGCATATTTTATCCCTTGGCCTTTAACCCTTATATACAGGAAGCAAATCCACTCTGATTTAACTGCTTTATGCAAAAGAAGAGAATATCTATGCTGCATTGTATTCAACTAGAAAAGAAGCCACCTGCTGGCATTTTGATAGTCTCAAATAACACTGGTTACCATAAGAAAAGGGTTGTACAAGACACACTTTTATTTTTTTCTGGCAAGGAGAAACAAGAACAACCCAAGAATCTTCTCACTTACATACTGCTCTATATAAGAAAGAAAAAGTGCATTTCACAAGGAAAAAACCTTGTTTTGTTAATATTAATAAATATATAAAAGATAATTAATGTCCAAGTCCCTATGGAGTTCAATGATATGCAAAATATGAACAATTTATTAAAGATTCATGGTTAATTTTCAAAATCCAGACAGGCACAAGTTGAAGAAAAGCATAAGCATGAAATCACACTCTAGATTCACTCAGGGCTGCCAAGGAACACTTCTGGGAGCCCATGGTAACCCAGCTATCTCCTGGCAAGGAACCACCTGGCAAGGAGACTAAGCCAGTAATGACGGGGAAGGAATTGCTTCAATGCCAGACCAACCTCTCACTTTATCTGTTTGATAAGTGAATAAGATTATCAAAGCCACAGTGACGGCTATGCTGACTCTACTAAAGCTCTCTTCTCCATTCTGACCTAGCCACCTAGAACACATAACACCCAGGATACAGAACCCGCAAAACTTCTTGTGTTTTCTTTAGGCTACTAGTGTCGTGAAGAGTAGAAGAATTTTTCATCTCTTGAAACTCTGGGTTGTATTCCAAAATTACTAGTTTTATACTTGATTCTATAGGGAAAGGCTCTCATGCCAGAAATGGGCTGTCAAGAAATTTAGTGTTTTCTTTTGGAGAGATTTAAAAAAAAGAAGAAGAAGAAGAGGATGAGCATCTATCTGGAACAGTTTAAGGACTGTTCTACCTAAAACTGAAGATTGCATTTATTAGAAGACTTATAGGATCTTCTTTGAACAGGGAGAATCTAAGAAATTCTGGGCAGAGAGAGAGAGAGAGAGAGAGACTGTGTGTGTGTTGGGAGTGGGGAGAGAATTGTGACAATCATTTAGGTATTGCAAAACCACTTTAGCTTTGCAAATCCATTAACTACTTCAGGATGCTTTTTGAGAGTGCTCAACTGCCCTTTTAATCAAATAGCAAAGATGCTTATAAAAGTGACGACTGATTTTCCACCAATACAACTTCCTTCTAGTCATAGTCAGTTATTATAGAAATAACAAATTTCCACTCAGTTTAAAAGATAAATAATGCTCAGAAAACTAGTAGGATATGAAGCAAAAGGAGACAGTTATTTTTAAAGCAAAATATCAAAAAAGTTTAATGATATATAAACACCATATTCAGAATCTCTTCAAATTCAGAATATAACAAGTTTTTAGTTATAAAAATGATACCTGAAAGGAAAATGGTGTAAAGACCAATCTTTACTATTACCTCCAGAAATATCAAGCCTTTCTCCATTTATCTAGTTTGTTATTGTCCTTTGAAAGTCCGTCATACAGGTATCGAAAGTGTCAGAACCGAAATGGCATCCTAGATGTATAGGAAAAGCTATGTCCTTTCATACCCTAGCCTTTATATAGGGATAGTTTATTTTGTGGAACCTATAAAGCTAAGTCCATTCTCTTGCATCCAATTTTGTGTATCAGTTAAATTCTAAATCTTCAACAGTCAGCTCAAGTAATACCTCTCAGTAGGCCCTTTTTCAGTCATCCTATATAAAGTAGACCACGCTTCTTATTTCCTGTTCTATAGCTTATCTCTTGTGAGTCACTTATCATTTTCTGGAATTATCCTGCTTACTTATTTGCTAATTTTTTGATACCTGTCTTCACCACTCAGAAGGAAATCACCATTATGCATGAACCTTTCCACCTTCTTTACTTCTGTATTCCTCCTCTAAGTGCAAAGACTGACACGTGGTGAGCACTCAATGTGTTGACTCAATGTTTAATTAAAGAGTGAGACTTAAAGACTACTAAACACAAGTAATAAAGGTGTGTGCTTTTTTCTATTTCTTTTTTTTTTTTTTTGGCTGAGATAGATTAGCCCTGAGCTAACATCTGTTGACAATCTTCCTCTTTTTGCTTGAGAAAGTTTGTCTCTGAGCTAACATCTGTGCCAGTCTTCCTCTATATTGTTTGTGGGTGACTGCCACAGCTTGGCCGGCAATGAGTGGTGCAGGTCTGCGCCTGTGAACCAAATCCAGGCTGCAGAAGTGGAGTTCACCGAACTTAACCACTAGGCCATGGGGCCAGCCCCTACACCTTATTTTTGTTTCATTTTTCTTAAAGGATCATTTTAGACTGGTTAATAAGCATTATCTCAGTTTCTTTGTTTATTGGCTTAATTCTAGGACAATGATAAAGAATAAATGGTGATAGCTAGAGGAAGGGAAATGTCTTTGGTTCATAAGGATTCAACTACTAATAACTTAACAGGAATTTGGGCCCAGCAGATATCTCAGATTTAGCCTAAAGTTTGCTGGTGAAATCACAGAAGAGTGACCGGTTTTGCATTTTGCCAAAAATACTGTAAATGTTTATATCTAAGAATTTTTATATCTTTCCTCTGTGAATATACATACAATAGAATTGGAATTTGAGAAACTAAACTATATTCAAAAAGCAAATTTAAAGCAGTATCTCAGAAAGTTTTAACTGCTTTTATTGACACACAGAGGAGCTATGTAATTCCTAACAAACCACAGGAATTACAAATTTTCCTCTTCAGTTTAGAAAGCATTTCCTTTCCTTTATTCTATCTTTTGTCAAATATGATGTTTGGGAATAGCATCACCTAAATTACTCCATAAACATTAACTTTAAGATCTGTTTGAGGCAATTTAAAACAATAATTTTTATCTTCATTAGACACAAATATTTATCTGGTTTCATGTCTGCTGAATGATGTTATCCATAGACAAACACCAAAACTATTCCTAAATATTCCCAAAATCAGTATTATTTTTCCTCTTTTTAAAAAATAACTATGCATAATCAAATTTTTTTCCAACAGCCTTAATACAATTTTGACATATGCATTTTGATGGTGAAAGCATATTCATTTATTAAATAAATGCTTCACTCTTGTGTCCCCAGAGTCTAGAATGATGACTGGAAAGAGAGTAGATGGTAAAGATAATTTGCATAAATAAATAAAAGTACATAAATGTATATTATACCAAAAATAATATGATAAGGTTTATGGTAATGTACAGAAAGAATTTCAAGGTGGTACCTAACCCTTATTTCTTTTGTATCCTGCCAGATCTTCCTTCTCAAAGTCTTCAAATGTGTTGTCACTATTTTCTTCATAAATCTTTCAATCCATACCTTTCTGCTTGTCCCACAACCTCTGACCTGACCTGTATCTTCAGAGATACCTCAAGCCTCTCAGCTCTTGTATCTGTCAGAGTTCCATCTTCCTCTCTTCTATTTAAAGATAGCAGGTTTATCTTTCTTAGACCAAATTTTCTTCCCAAGAATTATCTTCCTAGGAACCTAAAAAGCTCCCCATTTCTTACCAGATAAAATCTAAATCCTTCAGACTAAGAAAGAGAAATTCTGGATTTGAGTTCTTATTCTCATTCTCTCTTAAGTAAAGTGTTTCCATTGATCAATTTATGCCACCTCTCTGGACCTCAGTTCTCCAGAACTGAGATAAAAATTAAGGAGCAGGTCAGTCCTAGAACAGTGAAAGCGCAGTAGCAGAAACCCACAGGGTGTGTCTGCAAAATAATCAGTAAACCATCTTGATTGGAGTAAGACATGAGGATGAAAACATAACGAAGTAGGAAGTTGGAAAGTTGGAAAAACCAGGGAGAAGGAGGCTTAGAATACTAGACAGGGAGTTATGCAACTTGTTTTCATCAAACAGTAAGAAGTCATTGAATATTTTTGAGGAAGAGGTAAGTGTTATTCATATTCATCACTCAGTTTTCAGGAAGCGGTTCTTGAATAACGTATCCAAAAAGCACACACAAATGGATCATGGTACAGGAGGTAAAATTTTTTTTTTTATAAAGATTGGCACCTGAGCTAACAACTGTTGCCAATCTTCTTTTTTTTTTTTCCCTGCTTTTTTCTGCCCAAATCCCCCCAGTACTTAGTTGTATATTTTAGTTGTGGGTCCTTCTAGTTGTGGCATGTGGGACACCACCTCAACATGGCCTGATGAGCAATGCCATGTCTGCACCCAGGATCTGAACCCTGGGCTGCCAAAGCGGTGCGCGCAAACTTAACCACTCGGCCCCAGGGCTGGCCCCCTAAAACTTTTGATTAGAGTTGTAAGTTAACTCTATTTATGAGTTGTAAACTAATCAATTAAATTTTTAAATTTAATTTTGTCATATAAATAAATTTATATACTCCTATTTATTTATTATTTATTTAGGGTTGTAATCTAACTTTTTAAGGGGAGCATACAAAGATTGAGTTTATTGTAGAGAAAGGTAAGAGAAATTGGGGTTAGAAAAGAAAGAAAAGAGATGGAGACACAACTGGATAAGGGTTTTTATACTGGGCCTCCTCTCCATAGTCCTCAGCAGGCCTGCCATGGATCCCCCAAATTATTTTGAATCAAGAAGTTCATCTTGCCACCCATTTCCATGTTGTAGCTCCTCCATCAGATTTCATCACTTTCCCTCTGTCGTACATCAAAGTTCTATTCTTCCTCCTAACTGGTTCATTCTTTCTATTCATGGGAATCCATATTCTTGAAACACCAGCAGGGCATGGACAGAAAAAAACTGACTCTGCTCTGGCATAAGGGAAAAAGGAAGAGGTATTCTTAGGGTTTGTCTATTTGTCTGTTAGGCTTACCAGGCTAAAAGGGCAACTTGAGATTAAACTGTGTGCTCACTTCATATCTTGGAAGGGAGAGGGGAAGGAAAAGAAAGGAAGGAAGAAAAAGGGAGGGTGGGAAGGGGAAAGTAGGAAAGTTATCAAAATCAGGAATGAAAGAGGATCTCACTACAGATCCTACAGACATTAAAAGGGAACTGTAGAATAAACAATAAAGGGGATATTACGAACTACTTTGTGCCAATAAATTTAGCAACCTAAATGAAAGAGGAAGATTCTTAAAAAAACACATGAAGAAATTTTTAAAAATTAAACAGCCCTATATCAATTAAATAAATTGAATTTGTAATTAAAAACCTCCCCCAAAAGAAAACTCTGGACTCAGATGGCTTCAATGGTGAATTTTACCAAACATTTAAGGAAAACATAGTAACTATCACCCACAAACTATTTCAGAAAATAGAATATAAGAAAAAACTTCCCAACTTATTTTATGAAACCAGAATTACCTGGATTCCCAAACCAGGCAAAAATAACACAAGAAAAGAGAACTGCAGACCAATATTCCTCATGAACATAGACACAAAAAATTATTAGCAAATCAAATTAAGCCTTGTGTAAAAAAGATAGTATATCATAACCAAGAGGTGTTTATCCTCTTGGATAAGCAGGAATGCAAGATTGATTTAACATCTGAAAATTAATCACTGTAATTGACTGTATTAATAGAATAAAGGGAGAAAAACAAATAACTATTTCAGTAGAAGCAGTGAAAGCATTTGACAAAATTAACCACAATTTCATGATTAAAAACTCTCACAGAAGTAGAACTAAAAAGCAATGTTCTTAACCCTATTAAGAGATCCTACGAAAAAACTTCAGCTAATATCAAACTCAGTGATATAAGGCTCAATGCTTCTAGTTAAGATTAGAAACAAGGATCTGTGTTCCTATTTTATTTAACATTGTACTTTAAATCCAAGTCACCACAATAAGGTAAGAAAAAGAAATAAAAAGCATACAGAATGGACAAGAAGTAAAAAATGTCTTTATTGAAGACAACATGATAGTATATGTAGAAAACCCTAAGGAATCCACAAGAAAGCTAGGAAGACTAGTAAGTGAATTCAGCAGGGTAGCAACAATCAAGGTCATTATTAAAAGATCAAGTGTACTTCTATTTTTTAGGAATAAAAAATGTGAAATGAGATTTACAAAACAACCAAATTCACAAAAGCATTAAAAATATATAGGATGGGGCGAGCCCAGTGGCGTGGTAGTTAAGTTAGCACGCTCCACTTCGGTAACCTGGGATTTGCAGGTCTGGAGCCCAGGCACAGATCTACACCACTCATCAGCAGCCATGCTGTGGCGGCATCTTACATACAAAATAGAGGAAGACTGGCACAGATGTTAGCTCAGCAACAATCTTCCTCAAGCAAAAATAAATAAATATATTTTTTAATGATATATACAAAATTTTAATGAAAGAGTTGCAAGACTTTACACTGAAATTTCCAAAACATTGCTGAAAGAAATTAAACTAGGCCTAAGTAAATGAACAAATACACTATGCTCATAAATTAGAAGACTCAATATTGTTAAGATGCCAGTCCTCTCCAAATTGATCTCTAGTTTCAATACAGTCCTAATCACAATCCTGACTGGGACTTTTAAAGCAAATTGACAATATAAATTTAACATTTCTATCAAAAGTCAAAGGACCTAGAACAGCTAAAGCAATCTTGAAAAAAGAGAATAAAATTGTAGTACTTAGACTACCTGGTTCCAAAATTTAATATAAAGTGACACTATTCAAGAGAGTGAGACGTTGGCACAAGGATAGACACACCGATCAATGGAGCAGAACAGAGATTTCAGAAACAGACTCATACTTATATGGCCAATTGACTTTTGGCAAAGTTGCCAAGATAACAGGAAATGATAGTCTTTTCAACAAAGAGTGATGGGAAAACTGACTCACTTCATGGGGAAAAAATGAAAATCAACCATTATCCCTCACCACACACAAGAAAATCAGTTCAGAATGGTTTTTCCTAAATATAAGAGATAAAACTATTAAACTTCTACTTAAAAATAGAAATTTTTTATGACATTGGGTGAGCCCCAAAGCACAAACAGTAAGAGAAAATAATTGATAAAGTAGATTTTATCATGATTAAAAACTTCTTCAAATGGGAGAAGAAAAAGGAAAACAAAAAAGACATAGTTAATAAAACAAAAAGCTAGCCACAGACAGGGAAAAAATTTGTGTTACAATTCATTTAGTCAACTAAGGGCTTGTATCCAGACTTCATAAAGAATTCTTACAACTCAGCAATAAGAAGAAAAATAATCAAAAGTTGGACAAAATATTTAAACAGACACTTCGTAAAAGAAGACAGGAATGGCTATTAAGCACATGAAAAGATTCTTGATGAACTCTAGTCATTAGGGAAACACAAATTAAAACAACAATATAATACTACTAGATACCCACTGGAATGGTTAAAATAAAAAGATTGAAAATAACAAGTGTGGCAAGGTTTTGGAGCAAGTGGAACTCTAGTATATTGTTGGTGGAAATGCAAAATAATACAGCCACTTTAGAAAGCTACATGTCAGTATCTTATAAAGTTAAACAAATATTAACCACATGATCTAGTAATTTCACTCCTAGGTATTTATACAAGAAAAAGGAAGATGTCTCCAAGCAAAAGCTGTATGTAAGTGTCATAGAAGCATTATTCATAATAGCTCAAAAGTGCAACAATCCAAATGTCCTTCAACTTAGGAATGGATAAGAAAAGTTTATTATATCCATATCATGATATACTACATACCAATAAAAAAGAATCAAATATGAATACACACAACAACATGGATGAATCTGAAAAACATTATGCTAAGTAAAGGAAGTCAAACCAGAAGATTATGTACTGTATAATTTCATTTACATAAAATTCTAGAAAATGCAAAACTATAAGGACAGAAAGCAGATTTAATTTTGCCTGTGGCCTGGGGTGGGGAGAGAACAGGTCTGTTGGCCCTGTTCAAGTGCAACAGGGCACAAGTAAATTTTTTAAAGTGAGGGAACTATTGTACATCTTGATGTCATGGTGATTTCATGATTGAAAACAATTACCAAACTTCGACATACTATACACTTAAAATTGGTGAATTTTATTATAGATGAATAATATCTTATAAACAAAAAAAAATAGAGGAAAAAAACCTATACTAAGGCTAACATCACAATACCGTGTCATATGACCTCTCCTCTCCACAAGGACATGCCATTTATACCTATGAGGAATAAAAATGCAGTTATCCTCTCCATTCTCTACACTTCAAACAGGCCTTGCAAGACCCTTCCCTGACCTCATCCAATTATACCTTTTCTTCAAAGATTCTGAATCTGTGCTTGACACCACGATACCAGTCAGTCCTAAATTCACAGCTTTAAGGACAATTGCCAGCCCACCCAACCTCTCAAAAACCCTAATTTAGACAACTGCAAAAATAGTGAAAAATTTAGCTTCTGCCTAAATTGCTAAAACTTTACCTCTCAGAGTCTGGGGACTTTACCTGATGGCAACTAATTCTCTTCCAGAATCTTGGTGAGTGAGACAGGTGTCTCATTTATCTTCATACCTTACACAATGCTTAGCCCAGTTCCTTGCAAGTAGCAGGTTCCCAGGAAATGTTTTGTTCAACTTTTCCTTAACATGATAATTTGAGAACCTAAGTTTCAATAGGAAAGAAAAGTATTGCATATTTATTATTTCTAAATTTCAGAAAAAGTAATAAATACAAATTGCCTGGTTTTCAAACATTGGTGTGGATTTAGAAAGATGCTTAACCACCACAGAGGTGCTGTTCTACATATTCTAGGTGAAACAGGATGATGCTTAGAAAACTTTCAATGGCCTGGAGTAGTCTTATTTGCATCTAAGTTAGAGTTAGTAGAACTGTAGTCAATCTAGCTATGCATAATTAAGCACTTAAGGTAGTTTTGTAATTTACGATATTGCTTGTAATTCCCATTATGGACTGTGCAGGGTAATGAATTTTTCAATATGAAATTTTGAATGTTCAGTTTAATTCAATTCTCCAAATATTAATTGAGCAGTTACTCTCTGCCAGGGGTTATTACAGAAATAGGTATTTAACAGTTAACAAGAAGACAGTACCTCTCTCTAGGAACTTAAAAGTTTAGTGAAAGAGAAAAATAAGAAACTTCAATAACAACATGATAAGCACTGAGATGCTGGTAAATACAAGGTGCTGTGAAGTCACAGTGGAGGTGCTCCTAACTAGTCTTGCAGTACAGGGGGCTTTCAGAGAGTAGATTTATGTAAAGTGAGACCTTAAGGATGAAAAGTTAGCTTGCTGAAGTGAATGTAGCTGCAAGAGACTATGCACTATTCATGGAACTCCAAATAGGAAATATAAATGGATATATTCACGAAGTGAAGAGTCTCTATTGTTTTATAGAACACTTAGAATAAAAGATTTTGCACATGGCACATTAGGCTCAATCCAGTGGGAGATGACATTTGACTTCACATTTTTACAGAGATACTATGACTATTTTGATACAGTGATTTGTTTTTCATGAATTACCTTCTCTGTGTTCTAAGTGATTTTTGTACTTGAGTGCTGCATGTAGGCGGAATAACATTTTGGTTAAAATTATATACACTCATCTAAAAAACAGAGGGTGGGCAAATGACAATCTTCACAATTTAGTGAACTAAATTTCCTAAGTGGTTTCATGGAAATCAACTTGCTTCATAGACCAATACTTTCAGATCCAGAGCAAAAATATTCTTTAAAACCACCAGCTATAACCCATGGTCACACGGCTTTAGAACACTTATAAAAATTATAATGAAAGGATACACTTCAATAATTATTCATTGAATAAAAGATAACATAGGACAAAGGTAATACATGTCAAGGAAAGGAAAAAATAAGAACAAAAAGCTTTCCCTATGCCTATCACAGAATTGACTTCATCTAGTCCCATGACCCTTAGAAGTCCTCAGGACTCTTTTATACACAATGCAATTATTGGCTGTTATCACAGGAAGCCCAACTGAAATAAAACAAAACAAAGAGCTCCCTTTAAACTGAATTGTGACTTCTCAAATTTGGGCTAAAATGAGATTAGCCTTAGAATGCAGAATGGAAAGTAAGATAAAAGTCTAGAAAGTGTTTCTTCTTCAAGACGTGCTAACCCAATTCTTTATACACATTAAGATGCTATATACTGCTCACTACTAGATTATACTGTACTCTGAGAAGAGAATTTTTTAGGTTGGCATTTACTTCTTTTTTAAAAGCATTTTTTTGCTGAAAAATTTTTTTCAACAGGAAAGAAATTATCACACTGTTCAGCGTTCCAACTCTTTAGTGAATATCAGTAAAAAATGTCAATGGCTCAGCAATGTGGTAGCAAAAAAAGTTTCATGAGATGTTCGTCCTCTCAAACTTTCTTATCTTAAAATCCATTTAGGACCTGAGAAGGACTTCTTTAATATAAAAACCTACCTTTAGTATCCAGATCCATAAGCTTCCTTCAATATGGGCAATTGATTAATGCATATATATTGTGTACCTATTTTATGTAAAGTGATAAATAGGCATATTGATATATATTTACTTGGGTCTAGGTATTTTACCATCGTGAAAGTTTTACTCTTACACTTCAGTTAAGACAGGCTCTTTACTAGGTGGGGGAAAATGTCATTGTAAACATTCCTATCAAAGGAAAGGACCAATAGGAATGCTTCATAAAATGTATGACAGCAAGGGGTTGTTCAATTCTCTAAAGGGCTGAGGAGTAAATTTGCTGAAGGAAGACAAATTTTCCCTAAATGTGACTGGAACATGAACTTTGAAGTCCAAGAAAATGCACTAGAATTGAATTTTGATTCCATTCATACTTAGCCATACAATCTTGAGCAAGCTATTTAACTCTATGAATCTTGGTTTCTTTACCTGTAAAATGTATATCTCTATTTTCAAGGATCTGCGAGAATTCAATGACATTGCAAAGCACATGGCAGTTGCTTAATTAGGTTAGTTGTCTTGGTGATATAGAGAGAGCCTATAAAGTTGCTGCTTTTCCTCAATAAGACAGAAAAAGGAAACTATAGAATATGAGAACAATTATATATGTATATACGCTAATGAGACTCTTTGGTTTCCTCTTTAAAAAAAAAATGGGAGAGGAGAACTGGGAACTGCCTAAGTTGATCCTATAAAGTTCTACTTACATAAAGACAACACAGAATTTCAGGAGAAAAATAAGAGAGAGTGATGTAGACAACTGGGTTGGGCATAAAGAAGTTAGGACTCTCTCACAAAGGGGAAGACAAATATCTTTGCAATCTCTCTCCAGTTCAATGGAAAATGGACAGTCTCCTAGAGAGGAGTCAGTGTGGCTGGACATCATTCTGCGGTACCTCTTGGAACAGCATTTTTAGGTGTAGTTCTTTGTGGTTGCCCTTGGATGGCTTCTTCCCCAGCTTCAAGGACTTGTCTATAGCTTCTTGAAAAGGAAACTGAAAAAGCTTAGACACTTTGAGGAGTCAAATGAGAAGATAGAACCTTCTTCTTCCAACAAGTATGACAACAATGGGTTCCAGGAATGAGATGTCTTCCACAATAGCTGTGTCAAGGTGAGACCCCAGAAAAAAGACATAAATCAGTGCTGTTTGGGACAGCAGCAACAAATGCAGATGGAGGCCATCAGGTGATTATTAGCACCACTGATGAAGGCTAGACAGGGAAAGAGAAGGGAATTAACACTAAATGAGGCTTTCTCCTTCCTCTACCCTACTTTACCCCTAAACAGGCCTGATGTTCTATAAAGAGTATCTCACTGAGGAGAATGAATGTGCAAGCTGAGAAGGAATTTGTAAACCAAGCAGTATCAAAGGGCTGGAACTTGGGGTCAGACATTGTTTTACTATTTTCATTATTGCTTAGATATTTTGTATTACTCATACATTCTGGGAAAGCTAGGGTTACACTTTTTGTGACTGAAATTATTTTACATCCTTCAAGAAAAAAATACTGGCCATTCACTCTTTTTTCCATCTTTAAACAAGTACCACTAAATGCTTCTCAAACACGCCAGATCTTTTTCTCAACTCTCTTGCCTTTAATGCAGTTAAGGTACAACTCCATTTTATTTCACCTATTAAAAGTGTTTTGTCAGTTTCCTCAGGCTATATACTTAGCAAAAAGCATTGTAAATGAAATTAGAGATTTTTTAAATCCTTAAATGTCTGCTTCCTAAAATGTTATATAATGATATTTCTGCTAATTCAGTTTTGCCGTTAAGATAACATAGTAAAAGTACTGAGGAGGTAGGATGCTGATAAAGAACTTGGTGCATTTAAGACTACAGGAAAAAGGAATAAACTTTCTTATTTTGTCACCAAAAGAACACAGTAAAAGTTAAATTTCACCCAAGGCAAAATATTGGGACAATAAATATGTATGTTCTATATCCACAAGTTAACTATTAATTAGCATGAATTATAGTTGTTATAATTAGTGTTACCCATTTTAAGGCTGAATTCATAATGCATAGATTGTTTTGATTAATATACAGAACATCGCTTTGCTGACTGGGGCAATTTATTTAATTGAGTCTCAAAATTAACCCTGATTTAATAAAATTAATTCAGAATGCTGCAAGATAGCAAAGGTAGAATCAAAGCTTATCAGAATTGAGTAGCAAATATTTTTCTAATTTTCAGGGATCCATCTACTTAAAAAGGGACGTGGGTCAGTTTGCAAAAAAAATGAATATATAGAACTGGAATATTTTAACATGAAAATGAAAAGGTCAATCATAAAAGTGATCAGGGAGCAATAAGTATATAAGAAAGTTTCAATTCTTAGTACAGCTAAAGCTTTGTGAACAAAACATAGCTCTAAGCTTCCTCCAGGCTGAGGTAAAGAGGGAAATGTTATACATTATATACAATTCATGCTACCTCATAAAAGGAGATAAATCAGTAAATCAGAAGAGGAAAAACTTTTTTTATATTTAAATTCTGTTAGGAGTTTGTCACATGGGTTATTATATAAGGACCCCAAAGAACAAAATGAATAGCATAATAATTCAAAAGCATTCATGTATTTCCATCACTTTAAAAGAACATCAATAAAAAACCAATTATAGAATGTTGAGTTTCCATAGCAGTAATTGTACTGCAGGATAATACAAAATAATTCACATATGTAGCTTTCTAATGATCTGACACATGCTGAGGGTGAAAAATGTTGAGTGGTTAGCATTTCTCTGATCATAATTTTTATTACTTCAACTGGTACTTTATTGATTATAATAGCTGTTGTTAATTATTTTACCAGGTGCCAGTGACTATGCCAGTTGCTTTAAACATGTGACAATTTAATTCTCCTAACAGTCCCTTTTCCTCCAGACAGATGAAGAAAGTGAGACTCAGAGGGGTCAAAGAAGGCACCTTGAGTCACAGAGTTGGTAAATGGTGAAACCTGATGTGTTTAGTTTCACAGATAATACTTTCAATTCCCACATCATCCTGCCTCTCCATTGGTAAGTGCCATGTTCTGGAAGACATGGTACTTAGGGCTGAATGTTAACTGACACCTGTTTAAAACTTTGCAAGCATTTTCATATACGTAATTTCATTTCACAGAACAATTCCTAGAAGTAGAAAGTACTATTATAGTAATGTTCATTTTACAGATAAGAAAACTGAAGCTAAATAAAGCCCAAGATTGTATATTTAGTGTAAACTGAGCAAAGACTCACTCTAGACTTGAAAATCCAAAGCCCTTCCGTACTTTTTTTTTTTTTTTGGTGAGGAAGATTGGCCCTGAGCTAACATTTGTGGCCAATCTTCTTCTTTTTGCTTGAGGAAGATTGTTGCTCAGCTAACATCTGTGCCAACCCTCCTCTATTTTGTACGTGGGACACCACCACAGCATGGTTTGATGAGCAGTGCCTAGGTCCATGCCTACGATCTGAACCTGCAAACCCTAGGCTGCCAAAGCAGAGCACACGAATTTAACCACTACGCCACAGGGCCGCCCTGACTTCCATACTTTTGACAGAAGCTGTATGGCATAGTTCAAAATCCAGGCACAAAAAGACCATTCAGGTGATGTGTGCCCTCTAAGGAAGACTAGAGGGTCTCTGTTCTCTAGATACTGGGTGCGTAGGAAGAAAAGGTGAGGTTTTGTTGCAGAAGCCATGGAGCCTGACTCATATTCTTGCCATGATAAAGGACAACTTCCCTTTGACATGGAAGCTAAAGAGAGTCTGCAGGCAAAGTTGGAATTAATCTCAAAAAGAGGCTGCTTGGGGCTGGCCCAGTGGCACAGTGGTTAAGTTTGCGTGTTCCACTTCATCAGCTAGGCTTTGCAGGTTCAGATCTTGGGTGCAGACCTAACAATGTTCGTCAAGCCACACTGTGGCAATATCCCACATAAAATAGAAGAAGATTGGCACAGACGTTAGCTCAGTGACAATCTTCCTCAAGCGAAAAGAGGAATATTGGCAACACGTTAGCTCAGGACCAATTTTCCTCACAAAAAAGAGAGAGGGGAAGAGAGAGAGAAAAAAAGAAAAAGAAAAAAGAAGCTGCTCAATCCAATATAAATTGAAGCATTAAAAATGATCCATTACTAAACTTATTTTGTTTCTTTTGATGAGTGTTTCTTTTAACTAGAAGTTTGAAAACAAACAAACAACTCTAAAGAGAAATTTCTTTGTTGGTCTATACTTGCTACAAAACACCAAGGGAATTTATAAATTCTGGACAATCTTGTTCAATTCATTTATGATCCAAGTATCCATTAGGTACTAGTATGAGTCAATCATTGGTTTGGTTACTCCTGTTAAACATAAAACCAAATTCTTTCTAATTATGACAGATTGGCAATGGATTCCTGGAGCACCGTTCTGAGGATCATGTCTAGCCTCAATGGGAAAGAGTGCTATGATAGATTAATAATGTCTGACATGGGCAGAGAAGGGGAAAGCACATGTGCATGCAACATTTGCACACCTCCCATTTCCAGGGCGCTCCTACGTGTCCAGATTTGCCCTCATGTCATTTATCTCTTCAAATTCCTTTTAGGCCAAACCAGGTTGGGACTGGAAAATCATAACACAAGTGCCAAATATGGTACTCATTATGTCTGGCTATTATCACCAGTGCATTTGTCCCACTGCCTGGAAAAATTTGTGCAATTTTTGGACCACCACAAACTCTTTTATTCGTTTAGAAAAGTTGGCCATTTTCTACGTAATTTCTCATGTCCCAGTTCCCACTTGGAGGCTAATACATGAACACCTCGCATCTCTCATCATGCAAGAAACAAAGGGGTCATGAATTTAGCTTACCACTTTTATAAAGTTACCAGTCCTTGGTCTGACCTTTTATGACTTGACTACCACAATAGTCTCTTGTCTAAACTAAAATTATAATGTCATAATTTCTGATAAATGACTCCTTTCCTGTCATATAATTTTATAACAGAAAATATACATCCCATCTTACTCCAAAACACAGTGGATTTGACTGATGATGCTTCCTTTAACTTGAAGTTACTGAAACCACACATATATATTAGTTCTGATTCCAATTAGTTAGAAATGAGGGTAAAGGATGAAAGCTTTGTCAAGTGTCAATTTTAATTGACAAAAAGATATCAATGTTAATTCTAATAAAGGATACTCCTTTCAGATCATGTTTATAGGACAGTCTATATAGAAAGTGTTAGAATTTTCTTAGACAACACACGAAAAGTGAACTTCACTTCTATAAAAATCAGCAACTATATGCACTCTTAAGGATGCATGAAAGCAATATGCCTGCCTTTACATTTACTCCCACTTGAATGTTCACCCAAAAGATAGTTATGTTGACAGCTTACCACACTGGCAATCATAACAATTCTTAGATAAATTTGGGCTTTACAAGTTATATTGAAATGTGAAAGCTCTAATTCAACCCCAATTGACAGAATCATTAGTGTCAAGTTCACAGATATAATTTTACCCTTTTCTTTATAAAAAGGAACAACAGGGAAAGAAGGAAGATAGACAGGCTTAGGACATATGACTGATTTAGATCTAGTCTCACAGGATGAAAATCAGTTAATGTGCAGATTGGCACAACACTAAAGACTGTGAAAAGAGTTTAGAGAACAGGTAAATATGCATTGCATTTCAATTTTTATTATACTATGCATTTATATAAATATTTACTGAGCACACAATAAAGTATAAATCATGTGTGCTAGAAATATTAATTCTTGTAATATATCATATCTTGCATCACAGTTTCTTGTTTGTACTTATTTCACTATCACAGATCCTTGTAAAAGGCTTTCATTGCAGAAGTCATTTGATTCCTTGGTGTACATAGGGGGAAAAGGCAATGTAACTTTCTACGGAAAATTAATGGCATTGACAAAATACGAATTCTGTCCAGTTTTCATTAGTAAGCTGGCAAAAATGATTCTACCACATTTGTTTCATAGGGAGAACACAAATTCTCAAAAATCATAGTGTAAATCATTTTCCCCTCTCAATTACAAGGAACTTTTAGAATTAAACATCTAGCACCATTATGCTGAAGAACAACAACTACAAAAAAATCAAAGACATTTACCAGCTTGATCATCAACTGTATTTACATGTATGACAGCTAAGGCAAAGAAAAGTTTGTTTACGAAAAAGCTAATAATTTTACACCAAAAAGAACCCGATACCATATTCCCTCCCAGTGGCACAAACCTACTACTGACATGTATATGGTCATATAACGCTCATTTTATTTAACACCTGAGACAGAATGGCGCCAGGTACTGGGAGCTGCATTTGCTGATTAAAGCCCACAGCTGAGAACAAAAGCACCAAATATAAAGAACACATTCAGAGGTCAGAGAGCTCCACCTGTTAGAGATAGCCACCTCCCTGAAGGGCTTTCTGAAAAAGAGCCAGTTAGCAGAATGGGAAATACTGACATACACACACACACACACACACACACACACACACACGCTCCTCCTAATTTAACAGGATGGTTGCCGGGAAGAAGGAGGTCAGTTTTGGGGGAAGCCTGCATTTATGGAGAGGATATTCCCTCCCCTCCTTCCCTGCTAGAGCCATCACCTGTCCTTTGTAATACTTGAGGGCTCTGCGGTCCTGCCCTTTCCCCAAGTTCAACACCACAGCATCTGGTGCAGGGAAGGAAGGTGGGCAGGTAGTTGCCCGAATAAAGAAAGCCATCCCCTCCACTCTTGTATTTCAGGTTGAGGGGAGGATGAGAAGAGTTTTAAACTGGATATAAGGCTGATACTTTACTTTAAACAAAACCAAGTCTTAAAGAAAGAAAAGGTATTAATTTAATAACCTAAAGTGATTGAGAAGTTTTGAAATGAGGCTGATATTTTGTTAAGGGGGCCACTACTTTGTGTGAAAGGGAGGTACTTAATAATATCATCAAGGACAGTCATAGAAAAAACTTTTTATGTTTAGACTTCAAGAAATACGTACCTCCTATTGTTAAAATTATAATAAAACTTACCATAGTCTCTCATATGTTTACACACATATATGTCTATCTATCTATCTAGACTTTTTCCACTGGAATATAAGCTCCATGAAAGCCAAAATTAGTGTCTTTATTGATTTAAACAGCTTTTTGTCTGTTACTGTTTATATTCCCAGCATCTAGTATAGTATCTGGCATGTAGTAGGTACTCAGTAAATATCTGTTGAACTAACTTAAGAAATAAATAATAACCACCAGTTGTCAAATGTTTACTAATTGTCAAGTACTGCTTTAAATGCTTGGGGTATGTTGTTTCATTTGTCATTTATAAAAACCCCTGTTATCATTAGCCCCACTTATACATGAAGAAACTAAGACCAGGGATAAATTATTTTTTCTTGGTCACTCAGTTCCAGCACAGAGTGGAGCCAATTCACACCCAGGTCCATCTGATTCTAAAGTCAACGCTCTTACCCACCACCAAACAGATGCCTCCTATCAGTGGTATGAGATTTTCTCATTCTGATGACCCTAACTTAACAGAGCACACATCAGGGCCATGTCCTACTTGCTCTGCAGGGGCAAAAACTAAAATAATAGAAAAGAGATTGGATGATAAGGCAAAGCGACTGCTTTTCTGTGGCTTCCTCCACATACCCACTTTTCTTGCATTCCAAGATTCCCCTCAGTCACTAGCTATTCCCACAATCTGTGATGATTGCACCATGCTTCCAATCAGGCCCTTCCTTCACAAGGATGAAAACTTCTATACCACAAATTCCTCTGTGTTTCTCCAGGATGATCAAATCAGCCTTTACCATTTTGAGTTAGTGAAAATTCTTTCCCTTTTTCTATAGTTAGAATGAAATATGTTCAGCAATTTGGACGTTTTTTCTTTTCTTTTTGGCCTGTTCAGCATTTAAGAGGTCTCTTCTTTTTTACTTAATTTCAGATTTGATAGTCAAATATTAGAGCTATCTCCAAAAAAATGGATTCCAGCAGGACGCTAGTGAGCTCCTTATGAATGAAATTATTCAAGCAGACATTGGATGACTGACATGCTCAATTGGGCATTTCTATCTCAGCTACAGAACTGGAGATATAGGGTATTTTTACCCTGAGACCCCCTAACATCTAAGAAATAGTCTCTGTCTTTTCTTTGCCTTCACTATATATTCACAAAAAGAAGAAATTTACACAGTCATTACATTTTCTTATTAACATTCTGTATACCACTAACTACAATTTAGTGTCAGACAAAACTGACAAACCAACCACAGTGACAAAATAAAGCCACTCTACTAATAACTGTAGGAAGCTAAAAGCATAAATTTAAAAAACAAATCAAAATTTTTCAAATTTATAAAATTTTAAGTCACGAGCTGCTCAAGATCACACTATATATCAATATTGAGGAGAATATTTAGTTTCAAAGACCTTTATCTCAATTTTAACAATCTAATCAAAGTATAATAAAAAAGAGTATCAATATAGGATTTTTAAGTTACCATTTTTTCTCTGTTGGAAAAAAGAAAGCCCATATGTTTCATCAAATCCAAAATATTGGGGACCTCCAGGTACGGAGGATTAAAAAAATCAAAAATATTCTCCATAAAAAAGTTATATAACTAGTCAAAAATTGTCAAAAACACTCATGCAGGGCTCTGAAATCAACCAAACGCAAACAACAAATTGAAAAGTATAAATTCACCAAAACCTGCTGAACATCAGTTAACAGTGAGAGTCTGTAGCATTCTGACCTGGACTGCCCCCATCCACCACCTCAGTTGGGTTAACATGGTAGTTTTACTACAGCGAGACTGGCCTTTAAAACCAGGAACTTCATTACTGAAAGTGGCTGACTTGATTTGGAACAGAGTATGGAGAGCAGAAGACATATGACATAGAGAAAAAAACAGCAAAATGACACATGTAAATCCAACCATATCAATAATTCCATTAAATGTGATTTGATTAAATATTCCAATCAAAAGGTAGAGACTGTCAGACAGGACAAAAAGGCAAGATCCACCCATATGCTGTCTATAAGAGACACATTTTAGATACAAAGATATAAATAGGTTGAAAATAGAAGGATGGGAAATGCTATGCAATCACAAGAGGGCTGAAGTGGCTATATTAGTATCAAAGAAAATAAATTTTAAGACAAGAAATGTAACTATAGACAAAGAGGAGCATTCAGAATCATAAGAGGGTGAATACATCAGGAAGATAAAATAATTATAAACATATACCTAACAGAGGCCTCAAATACCTGAAGCAAAAACTGACCAAATTAAAAGGAGAAATGGAAAATTAAAGAAATAGATTTCTGTAGATTTCAATACTGCACTTTCAATAATTGATAGAAAACTAGACAGAAAATATACAGGGATATAGAAGATTGGAATAATACAATCAATCAATTAGATGTGACATTTAGAGAATATCCTATCCAACAACAAGAGAATACACATTCTTTTCAAGTACACAAATAATAGTCTCCAAAATTAACCAATGCTAGCTCATAAAATAAGTCCCAATATATTTTAAATGATTGGAATCATTCAAGTATGGTCTCCCACCAACCACAACTATACTAAATTAGAAATCAACAACAGAAAGAAAGTTGGGAAGTTGACAAATATATAGAAAATAACCTGCTCTAAAAAACTCATGGCTGGATGTAATTATAATAAAATTAGGACACATTTTGAACTTAATAAAAATGAAAACACAACAAAGTGTATGAGATGTGCCTAATGCAATGTTTAAAAGAAAATGTATAGCTTCCAATACCTGTATGAGAAATAAGCAAATCTTTCAAAGAAATATCCAAGCTTCCACTTTAACAGCCTAGAAGAAGAAAAGCAAATTAAATCCTAAGCAAGCAAAAATTAAATATTCAGAAATCAATGATATAGATAACATAAAACAATAGAGAAAAACCAAGGAAACCAAAAGTTGGCTCTCTGAAAAGATCAATAAAATTGCTATTCCCAGGCCAGCCCAATGATGTAGTAATTAAGTTCATACACTCCACTTTGGTGGCCCAGGGTTCACAGGTTCGGATCCCAGGCATGGACCTATATAACACTCATCGAGCCATGTTATGGTGGCATCCCACATACAAAATAGAGGAAGATTAGCACAGACACTAGCTCAGGGATGGTTTTCCTCAAGCTAAAAAGAGGAAAGTTGGCAACAGGTGTTAGCTCAGGGCCAATCTTCCTCGCCAAAAAAAAAGAAGAAAAATTTGCTATTCCTGTAGCTAGATTAACTAGGAAGAGAGAAGACACAGATTGCTGAAATCAGGAATAAAAGTATGGACATCACTATCAACCTTCAGAAATTAAAGGACTATAGAGGAATATTTTGAAGAACTCTATGCCAAAAAACTAAACAACTTAGATGAAATGGACAAATTCATAGAAAGATATAAATCACTAGAACTGACTAACAAAGAAATAGAAATTCTGAATAGATATACAACAAGAAATTCAATTAGTAATTAAAAATATTCCCACAAAGGAAAATTCAGGCCCAGATGGCTTCCCTGGCAAATTCTATAATTTTTTTTAAAAAAAGAAATAATACTAAACCTATATAAACTCTTTCATTAAATATAGATGGGAGGCACACTTCCCAACTCAATCCATAAAGTCAAACTCAGACAAAGCATCACAAGAAAAGAAAATTATAAAACAATATCCCTCATGAACCTTAACAAAATAATAACAAACCAAATCCAACAATATATAAAAGGGTTATAACTAATATCCAAGTGAGATCTATCCTAGAAATGCAAGATTGGTTTAAAATATGGAAATTAATACAATACACCATATTAATAGAATAAAGGACAAAAGTACATCATCATCCCAATAGATGCAGAAAAAAATTTCAAAAAACCTAATACATATTCATCATTTAAAATATTCAACAAACAAGGAATAAAAAGGAACTTCATCAACGTACTGTATAAGTTTAAGGTGTACAGCACAATGATTTGACTTATATACTGTGAAATGATCACCAAAATAAGTGTAGTTAACATTCAATTGTATTTCTTTATAATAGCAACTAAGAATTCAAAACAAAAAAAAACAAATTTCATTCAAAATATCACCAAAAAGAAAAAATACATACGATTAAATTTAATAAAAAGAGTTTAAGACTTGTACAGTGACAACTATAAAAATATTACTGAGAAAAAATAAAGAAGATAAAAATTTATGGACTTTCCATGTTCATGAGCTGATGACTTGATATTGCCTGGGATGGATGTACATATGCAATAATATTCCTGTCAGAATTCTACAGGTTTTTTTGTAGCAATTGGAGAGCTGGTTCTAAACTGATATGGAATTACTAAGGCTATAGAATAGCCAAAACAATTTTTCAAAGAGCAAAGTGGGAAGATTTGCACTCTCTGATTTCAAACTTAATTTAAAGCTACAGTAATCAAGATAGTTGGAATTGGTGTAAACTGACATATAGATAAATAGAATGGAATTGAAAGACCAGAAATAAATCCTTACATTTTTATCAATTGATTTTTAATAAAGGTACCACTGGGAAACAGATGGGCTTTTCAACACACGTTGCCAGGTCAATTGTTTATGCATATGCAAAAATATGAACTTAGACCCCTTACTTCAACCCATACACAGAAATTAACTTAAATATGATTATAGACCTAAATGTAAGGACCAAAACCACAAAAACTTCTAGTAAAAAACAGGAGAAAACTCTGTGACCTTGAATTAGGCAAAGATTTCTTAGATATGATGCTTAAAGTACAACCCATAAAAAAAAAATGATAAATTGGACTTCATTAAAGTTAAAACCTTGTGCTCTTCAAAACACACCAGCAAGAAAATGAAAGACAAGCAATAGACGGAGAAAAAAATATTTGTAGATCATATATCTAACAAAGGACTGGTAGCTAGAACATGCAAAGAATTCTTTTCTTTTTTGTTTTTTTGAGGAAGACTGGCCCTGAGCTAACATCCGTGCCCATCTTCCTCTACTTTCTACGTGGGACGCCTACCACAGCATGGCTTGCCAAGTGGTGCCATGTCCGCACCGGGATCTGAACTGGCGAACCCGGGCCGCTGAAGCGCAACGTGCGCACTTAACCGCTGCGCCACTGGACCGGCCCCCAAAGAATTCTTAAAATTCAAAATAAGAAGTTAAACAAACCATTTGAAAAATGAGCCAAAGATTTGAATAGACATTCTATCAAAGAAGCTGTACAAATGACTAATAAGCACATGAAAAGATGTTCACTATCATCAGTGATTCGAGAAATGCACATTAAAACCACAATAAGATACAGTTGCACTCCCACTAGAATGATTCTAATCAAAAAGCCTGCCATTCCAGGTGCTAGTGAAAATCTGGAGAAGCTGCAACTCTTGTACAGCGCTGGTGGGAATGTAAAATTTACAGCCACTTTGGAAGTTTAACAGTTTATTAAAGGGTTAATCATGGACTTACCATTGGATCCAACAATTCCAAAGCAATTGAAAATATATGTTCACACAAAGTCTTGTACATGGATATTCACAGCAGCATTATTTGTGATAGCCAAACCTGTCCATCAACTGGTGAATAAATAAACAAAATGTGGCGTATCTAAAAAACTGAATACTATTAAGTAATAAAAAGGAAGGAACTACTGATATCCACTACAAAAACATTAAAGACTACATATTGCATGATTCCATTTATATGACATTTCAAAAACAAGGTAAATCTATAGAGACAAAAAAATCAACATTCACTTGGGGCTGGGAGTAGGTGGGATAGGGAATGATTGCAAACTGAAACAAGGAAACTTTCTGAAGCGATAGAAAGGTTTTATGACTAGATCATGGTGAGGGTTGCATAACTCTACAAATTTACTAAAAAATCTTTGAATTGTATACTGAAGATGGATGAATTTTATGACATGTAAATTATACCTTAAAAACCTGTTTAATACTGTCATTTTAAACCAAAAACTTTTATTTGAAGCTGGCTTCCTAAGAAAGTTTATAACAAAAACTATTCTGTAGCAGAAAGGCTCACTAATAATATGTTCAAAGGTGTTTCCTTAAATTAATGTCAGAAAAAAATATCAAATAATTATTTAATTCATGTGTCAAAATCTAAATACATCACTATCTATTTTTTTCATTTATCACAAGTAAATCTTATCAGACAGGTTTATAATATTGAACAAAAAATAGTGTAAGTTGAATAGAACACACATAATTTTGGATTTACATAATGCATGTAGTTTTACAGTTATCAACATTTATATTTTTTTCTTAAAATTACTCAAAAACCAGTTCCATCACACTTATCTGTTTTAATAAATCAGAAAGTTATAACTGGGGTACAATTCACCATGTACGATCTATCAATATTAAAAGATGATGAACCATTTGGTTCACTTATGATGAGTACAACACTGGAGTATATTTCCATCTTTTCCCACATCAAAATTTAATTTACCAAAGGCTAAAATGGATTGTTCACACTGCATCCTTTTGAATATATGGACTCAAAGGAAAAGCAAATAGCTGGTTTCAAATAAACCAGATAATGATATCTTAAGAGGCAACACATGAAAAGGAAATAATATGGTGGAAGTCCAAATATCCACATTATGTGGCAGATTAGATATTCCAAAAAGTGTTTTGTTTTGCTTTGTTTCCATTTAGATATTATACCTCGCTAACCCATCTAATTTATTTATTAACATTGCACCATTAATAAAATAACAATAAATTCATGTCTATATACTTTGCAAAATCAACCCATTTGAAAATTATAAATATACGAGATATGAAAATGAAAGGTAGAATATATAAGTAATCAAAAACATGTAATTGTATTTTTCTCACTAAATTAAAGATTAAAAATAATACACAATGCCTGTAAGAGTGCAATGAAACTAACCATTACAGGTATTATGTAACAGACAGTTTGATAATATGTTTCAACAATTTGAATGTAAAAATGCTATTCATTCATCCATTCAACAAAAAATATGGTGAGGCTCTGAGAGCTAGCGTGATCAAAATAAAAATGAAAGTTCCTTCTTTCATGAAGTTTGCATTCTAATGGGAGATAGACAGTTAAGCAAATAAATAGCAAGCCTGATGGCAAGTGTTACAGGTAAAACCAAAATAGAGTGAAGGGTTACAGAGTGACATTGTGGAGACTTTTATAAAAGGTGGTTAAAGAAAGCCTGTCTGAGAAGGTGACATTCAAGTAGAGCCCCAAGGCAGTGAGGAAGTACACCATGTGTGTATCTGAAGCAAGAGTCTACCAGTCGGAGCAAAGAGCAGATGTAAAAGACTTAAGGCCTGAGCATGCCTCAAGTTTAGGAGAAGCAAGGAAGCCAGCGTAGATGGAGCCTGATGAGAAAAGAGAAGAGTACAGTAGGACATGAAGTTAAAGAGGTGGAGGACGAGGAGCAAATCACAAAGGAAAAGGACTTTGATGTTACTCTGACATAATGAGCCAATGAAAGTGACATGACCTAACTTCCTTTTTTAAAAGATGACTCCAACACTGTGTGAAGAATGGTAGAGGCGCAAAAGTGACAGCAGGGAGAGAGCAAAAGAGCAGACCAGGACAGAAGGGAGTATTCCTGGTGAGAGATGATAGTGGCTTGGACTATAGAGGTTGCCTTAGAGGTAGTGAGTGGTGGTTGAATTTTAGATATATTTTGAGGTAGAGTCTACAGGATTTCCTCATGAATTAGATGGGGTTGTGAGCCAAAAAAGTCAAAAGTGACTCTAAAGCTTCTGGCCTGAGAGAACGACAGAATGGAGTTGCCACTGACCTAGATTAGAAAGTCTACAGGAAGAGACAGTTTTATAGAGAGATAAAGGTGGGGAATCAAGTTTGGTTTTGGAAATCTTAAGTTTGAGCAACAGAGATGTTGGATAGAATGTGGATTTTGAAGTCTGGAGAGGTCAAGGCTGGACATACAAATTTGGCACCAATCAGAAGTTTGATAGATTATTACACCATGACCCTGTATATTATCAATGGGACAAGAGCACAGATAGAGAAGACAACTAATCTGAGAACTGAGTCTTGGGACACTACAAAATTCAAATTTTGGAAAATAAAGAGAAATCAGCAAAGAAAAATGAGACAGGTAGGAAAGGAGCAAAAGAATGTTATTCTGAAAGCAGTAAAGAAAGTACTTCAAAAACGAACATTAAGCCAAATGGTAAAGTATGCTAATTGACCAAGAGAGCTGAAGACTGAGAAGTGAACAGTTGTTTTGGCAATACAGAGGCCACTGATGATTTTTACAAGAGCAGTTTCTTTGGAAAATGGAGATATAAAAAATTATTAGAGTGGATTCTAGAGCAACTGGAAGGAAAGCAGGTGGAAACAATATGCGTAGACAACTCTATTGAGGAGTTTTACTGTTAAAGGGAACTTTGACTTAGACGGACGGTGACATAAGTTAAAAGGTTTTTCCTTTTTTTTTAACTTGGACGTATGATATACTTATATGCAGATCAGAATTATATAGTGGAAAGGGGAAAAATGCAAGCTAAGCAGGCATAATTATAGGAGTGATGTCCTTCACTGACAATTACTCTTTAGTATACAAGTAAGGGGCTGGCCTTAGACAGGAGCAGTGACAGTACATTCACTGTGACAGAAGAGAAGGCAGACTATGGGTGGGATAAACGTGTGCGGTTATAGACATGGTGGGGGAGGGCTTGTGTTAGTGACCCATTTGCTCAATGAAGTAGGAAGCAAGGGTAAAGGAAGCAACTGAGGTTTGAGGAGACAGGCCTAGAACAGTCATTCATTGTTATACGGAATGCAGTGGGTTTGTGCACAACAGTCAGGGTGCACTTGAGGTTCCTAGGCATGCATTTAAAGTATGAGCACTCAGCATAGTGGTGTGTTTTTCTCCAGCCACATTCAGTTGCATGAGTGCAGGGATGAAATGATCAGAGAGTGTGATTTAACCAGGAATAGAATTTTTCTGGAAGTGTATGTATGCATGAAAGGGACAAGGGAGTTAAGGAGCATGCAAGCAAGGGATATAATAATGGATCCTTCCATCTAAAATATTGGGGATATGAGTACACGAGGGGAGCGAAGGGAAATGGGAGAGAGAGTGTAAAGGGATAATGAATTGGAGGTTCCAGTAGGGTGGAAAAACTCCTAGAGTTGAGAGAGGTGCTAGAAGAAGTGGGCTTGAAAATAAGAGGAGGTGATAGGAAAGTTGGTCACTTGAAATTTAGATTTCAACCAGCATACCTACTTCTGGAAATTTGTCCTAAGGAAAAATATAAAATGTGTGAAAGATGTTTCCTAGTGTTATCTATATAACAGCCCTAAATTAGAAACAACATGACTGTCCAGCAACAGAGAAACAGTAAGGTAAACTCCATGTTACCATTTAAAATGTACTATATAAATAAAATACAGCATCAATGAATAAAATGTAATAAAAACAAACAAATTAGTCAGATACCAAGTTGTATGCACATCATGATTATGTGTGAAGGTGTACATATATGTAAATATTTGTGTGTTTACATATATAAATATGTAACATATGTCATATGTATTTCTAACTATTTATGTGATTATTTGTGCCAATGCCTAACTCTCTATTAGCTTTTAAGTATCCTACTTCGTAAGGTTTACAACTATTCATCTTTTTATCCACCTAAAAAGCAAGCTCTACACCTGGTAAAAGTTCAGTATATTTTATTGAATGAATGAATGAGTGAGTGAGTGACTTGGTGAGTGAATGAATGGATAAATGAAGGTCTGTGTATACTTTTGGACTTTCAAATCTAAACTTCACATAAAATTTCTAATAGCAAGATTCTATCAAACTTCCTGGAATTTTGAGTTTAACTATTAATGTAAATGGTTAAGGGTTATAAAATCATCACATAAATTAGAACCTCTGCCTATGTGATCTTAAAATTGACCCTGAATCAAGAGGAAAATATTCACCTTGTGGATTAGTTTCACTTAAGGGAAAATAAATTTTCCTATCACATGCTTTTGTGAACCATGAACTGTTGCTTATTGTTACATATTAAAACAATGCTAAATGAATTTTATTTTTGACCTTGTGAAACATGTTTTTAAACAAAATCTGATTCTCAAAGAGATTCTGTGACAAGAGATATCTACATGCCAAAAAATCATTAGTGCTGCCTTTGTTACTCACAGACTTAACTGTGTGGGGAATCACACAACCAATTTTCAGGCTCAGAATGAGTGTCAGACACTGCAACGCCTGCATGTCCTATTACGGTGACAGCATAAGGGCAGGGGACCAGCAGGCTTTTCAATCACACTTTCTTTATTGTGTAAAACATCTACTCTGTGCTAACTTCATCCTAATCATTGCAGGAACTCCAAGAACCCCAAACAATAAAACACCACCAGGAACTTAGAACAAAAATCTTAACAATTAACTAAAGCATTCCTTGCCATATATAACAAAAATTCCCCCTTAACTTACACAAACCTTCAATCAGCAAGAGGACTTTCTGAACTATCTTTTGCAATGCATTTTATACCAGTATTTGAACAAATTCCAGATGACGGCACTTCAGCAGTTATGTAACCAGAGAATGATAACACTCCTTAATTTGGCGATTTTGTTAAATCCTTGAGAAAAGTACATTTAAAAAAATCAGTTGCAGTGGGCTGCAGAGGAGCATACAAAATCATTTACTGATTCTTCAACGAGTCACATCCTATCATGTGAAGAAAGTTGAATGGCCTTTTCTGGGCTATCTCCTAAGCTAAGGTAACATTTTACCACATACATGTCTAAAAGCATTAGCACTGTCAATTTTGTTCATTCACCTAAATGTGTAGTAAAGGCCTTACAAGGTCATTTGGATTCCACAATGAAAAACAAAAAAAGACAAAACAGAATGCAGACTATTTATACAGAAAGCTTTACAGTTTTTATTACTTAATACTATTGGTCACACTTTCGCCACCCAGTGCTTTCCTCACCCTCCCCAATCATCTTTCCCTATCCCAGAGATTGCAAATGGACAACACACAGTTTTAGCTTGCAGACATGTGTAAATGCTTAAGGAACATACTACAGTCAGAAAGGAGTCTTATTCTTTTCCCTGATTGTCCTTTCAGACCCACCCTCTGGATTGCTTTGTTTCCACTACCGGATGGAATCCAGCTCCCACAGATTTTCCAGCCCCTTTCAGTCATAAGACAAGATTTATTTCAGAAGTCAAAACCTCCAACACCCAGTGTAACAATCAGAACTCCATATTCTTTCAAAGTGAAGCATTTTCCAGCCTCACTCTCCCAACTCCAAGCTCAGACCTGCTTCAGTTTAGAGTTGCCTTCCTCCCAACTCTCTAACTTAGTAGGCCTGAGTGGAAAGGGAATTCTGGGGAATGACAGTTTTATACAGCAGATATAATTGCTTCCCTGTGTTGGTTCCTTATAGATGCTGCCTTTTTCTCTAATGGGATCCCCCACACACAAGATTTTTGGACATCTTCCCCTTGCACCTCCAACTACAGTTCCTAAGGCAGGTGCTGCCTTTCTTCTACCTGACCATTAATGATTCCCTCCCTCATCCCACCTCCACTGGTCCACTCTGTACAGGCTTTCCTTGCTAGGGTTGCTCTGCACTTCCAGGCAAGCATCTAGGCAGGATCTCCTTTGAACTGACCCAGGCTGGATTCTTTCCAAGGGTCCACTTGGCCTGCAGGAAAACATATGCCTCTTTGCACTGATGCTGGTGGCAAGACCAGTGGATCATCTTTCTCCTTGCTGATGAAGGCAGCTTCAGCCACAGTCTCTCATCTTGATACTTTCCTTGGGAGTGGTGAGGGTACTAGGACACTGACAAGTCCTGAAATCCTCCTTTCCATATCCCATTCAATAGAGACTGGAGGAGGTCTATCTCTAACACCAGAGATTCCATTTTGCACTCAATTTTCCTGTATGAGTGGTCCAGCAGGTAGTATCTGGCTTTGGTTGGTACTTTTTGCATTGTCTTTGGCCTGCAGTGCCTCAACCAAAGCTAAAACGGAAAGAACCCAATTTTAACATTCTGTTATGCCCAAGTTTTGCTTGGTCTTGACAGTGTTGACTCAATCAGTGATTTTTTTTGTTTAAAGATTGGCACCTGAGCTAACACCTATTGTCAATCTTCTTTTTTTTCTTCCTTCTTCTCCCCAAAGCCCCCCAGTACGTAGTCGTATATTCCAGTTCTAGGTCCCTCTGGTTGTGCTATGTGGCACGCTGCCTCAGCATGGCTTGATGAGCAGTGTGTAGGTCCATGCCCAGGATCCGAACTAGCAAAGCCCTAGGCCACATAAGCAGAGCGCATGAACTTAACCACTCAGCCATGAGGCTGGCCCCTGCAATCACTGGTTTTTAAAGCTTTGATTTATTTGTTAACATTTTAAATTCAAAGGACTATACATAAAAATATCAATTTTGACTTTTCACTGAAAATCAAAACTGACCACTATGTGCTGATATTCCAACAAAGAAAAAGAAGCTGAATTAAAAGGCTGCTTTCCTAAAACGCAACAGGTACTCTCTGAGCTGCCAAGGTCCCCACTCAACTAACCTCCCTCAATTATGGCCTCTGATGGAATCTGAGTTTGAGATACCTCTCTCCCCATCCAATCCTACTCTTCATCAAGGCTCATCTCAAATCTCCTCAAGAGGCAGCCTAGTATAAAACAAAGAGCACAATATTTAACTCTTACTCCATAGTCCAAAGTCAGCATACTTTGGTGGAGTTATCTAAAATTCTTAAGAGTCCATTACTGCTTTCTAAAATGAGGAAGGAAATACTAATTTACAAGGTTTGTATGAGGATTTAATGAGATAACAAATATAGACTTCTTGACACAACAGATAGGAGTATTTTTCTCACCTATAAAGAAAAATACATGTATTCTATATTTTATTATACACCACCAATCAACAGAATTTAGTTTTATTTACCTAGTAGAAAGACTGAGTCTTTTCTCATCCCTCAAGTAGCCAAGCATAATGTTAAGCATGTAATGGGTAATGTCAATCCATATGCTCTATGAAATGAGAATCAAAATATTATCTTGCATTTAAATTACCAAATAGTTCTTGGGACAAAAGCCTTAAAAGAAAAACATGTTAATTATACCATTATTGAGTTTTAGACAATCACTCCATTTGGACAATAAATTTTAACATGATTTTTACATTCTTTTATATTTACATACTTACATTTTATTATATTCTTTTCTACCATTTTATATTTTTTAAATGGAAGGAAGCAGGAAAAAGAAAAATGCTGGAAGTCACAAAAACTGGCATCTAGTTGTAACTGTGTCACAAACCAGCTGTATTACTGTAGTAGATGCTTTAGATTGACTTGTTTTATTTGGAGAAATTTGAAAGCTAAAATCTATATTCCCAGGCCATTTTACCTAACGTTCTAGATGTGAATTAGGCAGTGCCACTTAGAAGCAGCCTCAAAGCATTTGGAAGGCAAAATGAAGAGGAGCTATCTTCCTGCTACTGTTTTTGGCTGACAAGCAAGACCATGGCACAATTGTATTGGCTGGATTCCACCTTTGCATAACCAGCCACTGGCTCCACGGGCATCTAGAGGCAGTGGGGGTGGCACAATAGTGATGGCAGCCCAGTTGCAGGAGCTTCCTGCCTCAGAATCACAACTCTGGTGTTGAACTTTCAACTTGCCAGTCCATTGGTAGTCCCTGACTTCCAGCTTCTAAAAATATTCCTATGATTTTTTAAACATTTAATTCCTATATTGAATCCCTTTCTGTTTCAAACACCAGCCTGGTTTCTGTTTCCTGCACTGAGCTCTGTTTTATAAAACAATTATTTTAAGAAGATCACCTGTTTTTGTTTCCTTATATGATAAACAGAGTTAGTACACAGTCTTATCTCACAAGGTTTTCAAGAAAATTAAAGTGAAAAATAAAATTTGAATTAATTTTAAAAGTTTGGAAAATTGGAAAAACTTTAGTGCATCATTTTTTAACCATGGCTAATTGAACATGCATTTATCATTGTTATCTCCTAAAACCCACTAACGTGACAGGAAAGACATAAAAATGTTGTCAATCCCCAGAAGGACAAAGTGAATGGGAAAGAAGATAACAAGACACAAGAGAATCAATTCATTTTTGGAAGTTTGGAAAATAAATGAAGGAGTGGAAATCTTAGCAAAGGATGCCAGCTACAAGCAAAAGTTTTACCCTGAAGAACCGTGAAAAGATGTAGGACTTGGAGGCACCAGCTGTTGCTGAAGTCAGGAAATCAGAGTGAGACTGAAAGTAGGGTTTTATTTGAAAGTGTATCTTTGCAGAAAGTAAACCCTCATTTTCTTCCTCAGTTCCTAACAACTACTGCTCCCACATTGTTATGGAAAATTAGATGTTCACTTTCTGGTGAAATTAAGCCACAGAGGTGAGAGAGGTGAGTTGCTATATTTAAAAAAAGGAAACGAAATGAAAACTATGTAACAAATCATACGATCCCCAACTGCTTTCCTCACTCAGTTCTAGAACCAGGACAACAAAGTTTCAGCATCCTAGACTGGAGATTAGATTATCTTCCAATATAAAAAATAAATAGTTCCAGAGGAAAGACCTGTGGATATCAGCATCTTGTAATCATCTAATTAGATAGCTGAATACCTTCCACTTTATTACGAAGCCCAGAAGTCAACAAATAGTATCCATTCACACTGAGTGTCAATCAGCTTTTCAATGTCTCTCCTTTAAAAGCAGACAGCCAGCCAAGAATCACCAGAAAAAGTCTTTAACATGAAAGACAAACTGAAACAAACATACAAAAAACAGTAACTCAGTAGAGTCTACTCAAGTAGAAGAAGGAAAATTGTTAATCAACAATAGTAATTTTAAAAAGTTATAAAAAGTGTTATTGTATGCATAACAAAGAATGGAATACTACAAGTGAGAATCAGTCAAAATAAGAATGAGGTCAGGTCTTGGAAAGTATTGGAGAGGTTCAAAGATATATGTTAAAGTTTTCAGTTTTTTTAAAAAAATAAAAAGTGGATAAGAGAAAATATAAGAAAATCTGAGGCTTAATCCAGAAAGAGCAACACATAAATCCCAGGAGAATGAATGAAGAAAGTGGAAGGAAGAAAATTATCAAATTAAAAAATTATTTTAGGGGCCAGGCGGTTGCACAGCAGTTAAGTTTGCACGTTCTGCTTCAGTGCACCAGTCCGAATCCCAGGTGCAGACATGGCACTGCTTGGCACACCATGCTGTGGCAGGCATCCCACATATAAAGTAGAGGAAGATGGGCACAGATGTTAGCTCAGGGGACAGTCTTCCTCAGCAAAAAGGGGGAGGATTGGCAGCAGATGTTAGCTCAGGGCTAATCTTTCTCCAAAAAGAAAAAAGGAAAAAAAATTATTTTAACTTATTATTTCAGAACCAGCCAAGCTATATCAAAATAGAATAAATATATTTTCATATATGAATGTACTTTAAAAGAATATATTTCTCTCAAGTGCCCCGTTTCAGGAAGCTATTGGAGAAACTCATCCCCTAAATGAGAGTAAACCAAGAAAGAATGGGATCCAGAAAACAACAGACCCAACCCCTGAGGGTGTTGAAGGGATTTTTCCAGAATGAAGGCAAAGGGCAGTCCCAAGAGATTGCTGTGCCTCAGGCTTGAAGAGCCCCCATGGAGCTGGAGCACAAAGGCTCAAAGAACGATGTCTCCAAGGAAAAGAGTGGGACAGAAAAAGCACATGATGTGCTTGGAAATGTGGGAAATATATTGAAGGGTGTTTTATAGTTCTTTTTGTGTATTTGGAAAGAATTAGTGATAGGTATGCAGTGATCAGGCCAACAAACTAACAATTAAAATGAGGTATTTATTAATTCCAGGAAAAACAAGAGGTTGTACTCTACAGGAAACATATTCATATTTCATTTCTTGGCTCAGAAGTAAAGACAATTCAGTCATAATACTATAAACACCAAATATTGATTCCCTGGAATGGTAACAGAACTACACTGGGAGAATGGGGGGAGGGTAAATCAAGGGGGGACTTTGGTCTAAGAGTGCTAAATTTTCATCCACTGCTATGTGAAGCCAGTAGGTAATGCTTAAAATAGGTAAATCTAGAAACAACTACATAAAGTTATCATCCTAAAATATGGATTATTTGTAGGAAGAAAGAATTAAAAGATAAAAGTTAATGTCTAGGGAAGACCTGGGCAGAACCAAGCAGTGGGGAAGAAAACTTCTGTTTTCATTGTCTTATAGTACTATTTTGTTACTTTAACAAAAATGAGAATTAATTTTTGAATGTAAAAGTGTTACACAATGCACAGGATTCGTACCAAGGAAACCGAATTTATATTTCTTTAAAGACCCAGTCAAAGCTTATGATTGGCATTTTTGGACATTCAAGCACAGCTTTGATGGCAGAATAAATAGGAATCATCCAGTCTTAGATCACAGTCTGGCCAATCCTCAAAGGGAGGGAAATCAGGAGGGAAGATCTCTAGGAGCTGAGATGGAAATTCAATTTTCCAACCATAAAATGCACAGCATTACCTATGGGGTCATCCCACCAAAGATCCAAGAACTGCAAGAATTATTTCTGAGGTAAGCAATCCAGTACCAAAATTCAAATAAGATCAACCCTGCAATGCCAAATAGGAAATTCAGCAAACATTTCTGAAGAATAATTTTTAAATATTCACATAACTCACATATGATTATCCCCAAATTGGTTTATTGCACAAAAACAGAAGATTCAATTTCCTGGGAAAAGTAGACAAAAATCTATCCACAAGTGACCTTTACAGTGAAATCTCATAACTCTTTAGTATCACGACACACCAAAATCTATAAACAATGGCACTGTGATAAAAATCAAAAGAAACAATGACTTTTACTTCTCTTTATGCCTGACCAGCACAATATTATATATAGTAACTGGATGGCAATTGTGTTTATACCAAAGTGCATAATTAAAAATCTTTATTTCATGTGACTAAGTGTGTGTCTATGTGTGTGTGACTGTTTTATTATAAAATTTCAACCAAGCAAACTTTACTCTTGGTAATTAAAATCATCAAAGAAAGGACAATTAATTGATTGCTTAGCATGTGCAGACTTACAAAATGATTTGGCTCCTAAGAGGGAACTTAAAGTCTGAATTATTTAGGTCAACTAAAGCTACTATTAATGTAAAGAGAGGAACAACAATCTTTATGTAGTGAAATAATCTCCATATCCTTGTAGTTAAAACCATACTTCATAGCAGTCCTTCATTGCATGCTTGGCCTGTTGCTACTGACACATACTTTGAAATTTGCCAGCCACCACCACGAACACCATAAACAGTAAAACTTCAGTAACTTAAGTAAGGTGAAGGGAAAGCCCTGTTATGTGATCTCGTGACACAGTGAAAAGTTCAAGTGTAAAAGGGAACTGAATTTCCTTGACCAAACACAGTCTCAGTAACTTCTGGAGTCAATTTTTATTTTGTATAGGCAATCTTTAAAAGGCTGTTGTCAAGGAAAAGTATCCTAAAATTGGATCTGCCAGCTTTGTTTTCTTTGCAGAAATGACCACGCTCCTAACGGCCTCTTCTGTTTTGAATAGAAAGCCTAGTAACGAAATGTAAAGGAACTCACAGAAGGCTTCTGTGAAGAGGGGAAAAATAAAATTATCTACTTTATACTCATTTGGCAAATTGTATTTCTTGCATAGGCTTGTCTACACATAATATATTTATTATATCCTTTCGTGTCTTTGAGAAGAGCAAAAGGTCAATGATCCTAGCATGCCATTCCAGAAATTCATTATCGCTTTTCCTATCTCCAGTTTGTTGACCTTATCCACTTTTTCACTATCCATTATTCCATCCACATTCTCATTTCTCCCCTTACCTTGAACCTTAAAGATGCCCTCAACTTCAGTTTCCCCTTCTTCATCCATCATACTTATATTTTCTGGCAAACTATGACCTCTGTAAGCCCAGTTCTGCATCTGCTCAGAGCCTGCATGGAAGCAACTGAACTGAAAGTAGCAGGAAAAAAATCACACAGGGATGCAGACTGGTCTCACTTTAAATATATGATCAAAGTGGATGCTAAGCACTGCCCACCCATTCCACCACATTTCTTTAGTCACACTCCTTCTCTCTGAGGTGACTGTTTTACACCTCCTCAGATCTCCACTACCTCTTTCCCTTTCTCACTCTCTGAAACTACTCTCTTATTTCATTTCACTGAGAAAATAAAAGTAACCAGAGGGAACCATCACAAAGTTTTCACCTATCTACTTGTAAGTGTTCCCAAACATTCTGACATCCCACTCATTACCATGGATGAGCCAACCTTGCTTCTAGATCCAATCTCTGCACTTAAGCAGTCCTTACCTCTCAGCTACTCAAGGGGCTGGAGATCTTTTCCTCTCTCTTTCTCTTTCTCTTTCTCTCTGCATTGATTTTTCACTTCCTGCAGAATCATTTCCATCATCATTCTCATCAGAATTCTCTAATAATATCTCCTACATTTAACAAACTCCTTTAATATCTCCTACATTTAACAAACTCCTTTACCTTCAAACCCTGCTCTAGCTATCACCCTATCTCTATGATCTCCTTTATAGAAAAGTCTTTAAAGAATTAACAGTACATGCTGCCCCAACTTCCTCACCCCCAGGCCTCTCTTCTACCCACTCCTATGAAGATTTTTCTCACATCACTTCATTGAGGATGTTTTGCCAAAGACCTCCTCAATGCAAAAACCAATAGTCAAGGCACAATCTGCGTTACATGACCTATCAGCAACAATTGACATTTGATATTTAGCTTTCTTGAAAACTAGTCTTTCTTAGTTTCCAAAATGTTGTGGCACAATGACCACTTCTCAGTCTCCTTTACTGTCTTCATCTCTCCCAACCTCTAAATGTTGGAGGTCCCGAGGGCTCAGCTCTTGATTCTCTTCTCATTTATACCAATTTTAACTCCCTAGATGAAATCATCTAGATCTGATTTTAAATATATCCATCTTTTGATGACTCCCAAATTTATACCTTCAGCCCGACCTCTCATCTGTCCAGATATTTACTTATAAGTCCACTTGACTGTCACTTCACTGTCACAGAAGCCCTTCCCCTGACTACTCTTCTAGAACAGCCACTTTTGAACCTCCCAGGCCCTTTGTCACCTTACCCTGCTTGCTTTTATTAAAATCACGTTGCATATTTATGTGTTTGCTTATTTATCATCCATCCTCACCATCAAAATGTAACTCCATAAAGGTAGGGATCATAACTGTAGTGTTTATCATCATATCCCTGGCACCTAGAATAACACTGGAGCTCTCTATGTGCCTGGAAATGAATATTCATTGAATCACAAATAAATTAAATTGTCTTAATAAGTCAACCAAATTGGGTTAATCAAATAACATTAGTCTTATTTTGGAAAGTACCTCAATATTTTCACAAGTTCAGTACAGTCTTGATGAACTTAAGCTACAACTTTATTTCTGAATGATTCTCATTCTTAAGATATTCTAATCAGTGACTAAGATTACCATAGTTTGACTCACACTGTGTAAATTAGTGTTTACTTTCATACCCATAAGACATATACTTAACAAAACAATTTGAATCTATCAAAGAGAATATTTTCTTAATTCTCTACTTCTGAACTTAAACATTTCCTCTTTTTAGGGGATTTAAGATTACTTGGCAACTTGTTTCTAATTCCAAAGTGCTCTAAAGTGAGTCCATGTTACTTCTTGTTTTCCAGGTGCTGTAGCTATGGGTAGATCAAGCAACTTGTCTAATAACAGAAAGTGAACATTACGCTAATTTAGTGTAGAATTAGAAATCAAATAAATATAAGAATAAACGTAAACTTGAAATAATTTTTAGCATTGTATTTGATCATATTTTTTCTGCTTTTTCTCCCCAAATCCCCCCAGTACATAGTTGTATGTTTTAGTTGTGGGTCCTTCTAGTTGTGGCATGTGGGACGCCGCCTCAACATGGCCTGATGAGTGGTGCCATGTCCATGCCCAGGATCCAAACTAGCGAAACCCCGGGCCGCTGAAGCAGAGCGCACGAACTTACCACTCGGCCACAGGGCCGGGCCCTATTTGATCATTTTTTTATTCAGAAAACTAAATTTGTGGTAAGAAATCAAAACAATTATTACAATGCCTTTTGTAAAATAGAGGGAAAGTATATATAATAAAGTCATCTGGAGACTAATGCCAGGAATATTTTAATCCTTTAAACTGGATATTAGTATTTTGGTTGTGAATTTCATTTTGGAACATTCTCAGACATTAAGCATACGTAGTCTCTCCTTAACCCATCCATGACTCCATTATGGGTTATCTCTTAGATAGAGGCATCTTTCGCACACATTTTGTAAATGTTTATTCCTAATTGAAATGCGATTCACATGACAGGATGAAGTCAGAGGACAATAATACTAAACGATAGTTTGAAAATGATGACCTTAGTTCAAGCCTCATCGCACAACTTGGACTTGAATGTTTGGGGCAAATAAAACTCAAGAACTGTTAAAATCACTCAATCACATCGTAAAATTCCAAGACTAACCTTGCTTTTGAAGTTTCTCTTTGAAGATCTGTGCAAAGAGAGGATTGGTTAGTCTTCAACTCAGTAGCGGACAAGTAACTGCAGCCTAGAAGCTAATACCAAAGTATTTAGCCTGATTGCTTCCAAGTTGGGTCAGCTTATCTCCAACTCATTAGAATTTGGAAATTTCACCAAGCAATTAACTCTCATAGGATATACAGCAGTCTTCACTCACCAAGAATGCCCTGAGCTTCAAGGTCACATGAGGCCAGAGCATTCACTAATCACTGAAAAATATTCTCAACATGATCCTAAGTATTCAGTTACATAATGAAACAGAAATTTGAGTTTTCCTAGGATATGAATGTTAAAGAACTTAGGAAATCAGTCACTCAGTCAATCTTTGAATCTCCTCTGCCTTCTATCCATCGTATAGTTATCTAGGGTGAACTTTTATCTCAGTCTCATATTTGGCAGAGGAATGGGCAAAAACAAACACACTGTCTTACACATAGTTGTGCCACAAACGTAACTTACATAACAGCTACCATTTGCAGATACTTATTCTGTGTGAGACACAAGGCCTAAGCACTTTGATTACATTATTTTTCCCTCTCACAACAATCCTCTGAGGTTCTAAGTTTTGTATTACAAGCTTTGTCTTTCTGTTGTGCTGGTTTTCGTTTCTGTTTTTGTCTATAATATGGTCACATCCCCAATAATCTCTACTGGTCAAGTTCTGATACCTCTTTCTCTTCCTTTCTCCAGAAGCAGCTTTTTTTTTTTTTTTTTTTTTTTTTTAGATTTTATTTTTTCCTTTTTCTCCCCAAAGCCCCCCGGTACATAGTTGTGTATTCTTCGTTGTGGGTTCTTCTAGTTGTGGCATGTGGGACGCTGCCTCAGCGTGGTCTGATGAGCAGTGCCATGTCCGCGCCCAGGATTCGAACTAACGAAACACTGGGCCGCCTGCAGCGGAGCGCGCGAACTTAACCACTCGGCCACGGGGCCAGCCCCGCTCCAGAAGCAGCTTAAATATCCTCTATAAAACTTTCTTGACCTTCCAGCCTGAACTAATGTTGCTGCAGAACAACTATAGCTTTACTATCTATGCCATTCAATTGTAAAGTCGTTCCATATTGCCTGATTACTGGTTTTTGTTATATTGAAATAATTCTTAAATTCTTACTTTATGCAATGTACTATGCGAGGCACTGCGGATACAATAATAAGCAGATGGATTCCGCTACCTCTTCCCCCTTAGTGCCTTGAGAGGAAGAAGGATTACCTAGAAAGCAGAGCAATTAAATGGACAGTAACACTAGCACATACGTGAAGTGCAATTAGAGTACCTAAAGGGGTCCCCTGATCTAGTCTCAGATAATTATGAGTGTTTTTCTCCGACTCTAATGATATTCTGATTAGGCCCCAACTTTCCCACCTGGTCTTTCAGAAATTCAGTTTTAACATGCTTATAGAGTCCCGAAGATACTTCCTCTTCACCAGCCTATACTTTCTTTTTCACTCAATTTAAATTCAAAATCCTTTCTCTACAAACCCCTTTTCCGGTTTTCTGACAGAAGATTTTGCCAGACACTTTTCTCTTCATCAATAAGACTTCTGGTTTACAGAAGTTAAAGACTTCTGTTTTACAGAACTTAAAGCTGTTATTCTCCGTTTAAAACCAGAGGCACTGAGGCTTTATTTTAATACACAGGAAAATTGGTAGAGATTAATAATAACAGAAGTAATGGTTTCCATCAGTTTTGAATAAACTATTTTATATAAACCATAAATTATGAAGACAAATATATAGCTCCAAAAATAAATGTAAAGGGTATTTCTTTTATATAATCAAGCCAGTTGCTTAAGGAACAAAGAGAGAGGGAAGGAAAAAAAGAATTTGATCAGATTTCTTTCTTATCACTCTACGTGGTAAGAAAAGATAAACAATGAAAGAAAATAAAAGTTGAATAAGAATGAAAAGGAGAGAAATCGTATAGAATTGAAAATTAAGTTGATAAAAAATTTTATAATGTGATTTTATGGCGTTTGGTTGTGCATTGTCTGCTCACAAGCACAGTGGTGACCTCTACCAAATAAGCAGTCAGTTCACAGATGTGACTTTCTCAGATGAATTCCCTAAAATTTAGCTAAGCCTAACCAATGTAGCTAAGTGAAACATACCCCAAATCAGCTCTTAGCTGCTACATTATCCATATACTATTTATCTGGTTTCCACAATTTATTCTCCCTACTACTTTGATTTCCTTTCTCTCATTGTTTTCCTATAATTTATCGCTTTGACCCAATCAAAAATTAGCAAATGTTTCAGAGTTTATGAATATAAAAATTGAGGTCACTGTTTTTTTACTCTCTCCTACATCTGGAAACATAATCTCATTCTGGAGTAATTCAGATAATAGAAGAAATACGTAGGTGGGGAGGGACAAGATGCAAAGTCACTTTCTCCTTTTTCTTTGTGGTTGCAAAGAAGAGGCCTAGAAGAGTGGGAACTGGGCCTTCCCATGCCCTGCATGACCTGTTGTCAGGGCAACAGGATGTGTGGGGAGCCCTGGCCTTCCAAGTGCCTGTTGCCAGGGTAACAGAATATGAACCATCTTCTCTTATGCAACTATGCAGTTTCCCTGACTTATTCCATGTTTCTTTACTATTTGGTGAGAAATTATATTTGTTAACAGAAACCTGAGAACAACGTAATTTCAATACACAGCCCACTGAGGGAGCATGTATTGGAAGAAATATTTTAAGTGGATATGTGCCATTGATATTGTTGATGGTGGAAATAATGTGGAGGAGCAGTTTTTTTGGACTGACTTTCTGAAAATAGGGACCACAATTCTTATTTTCATAATCCCTGAAATATAAACCAACTTTTGATTGGGTCAAAGAAATAAATAATAGGAGATGATAAGAGAGAAAGAAGCAGAGTGGTAGTAGAAAAAAACTGAGGAAGCCAGAGAAGAATATGATGAAAAATATAGAGGCTAAGAGCTGATTTTGGGTGTATAATCAATTGGCTTTTTTTGTGTGCCTGTGCAACAAATGATCTCACAAGTTAGGAGCCAAAATCAATAAACATTTATCATTTCCTCATGATTTTGAGGCAGTCGGATGGTCTAGGATGACTTCACTCACATGTCTGGTGGTTGACGGTCCAGTTGATCTAGAGGGGCTTCAGCTGGAACGGTTTATACCTGCTCCATGTGCTCATCCTCAAGCAGGCTTGACCAGCCTTCTTCCCACGCTAGTATGAGGGTTCCAAAGTACAGCAAGAGAAACTCCAATGCATAAGCCCTTTCCAAGACTTTGCTTGTATTCCATTGGCTGAGATCCCATTGGCCAAAGCAAGTTGAATAGCCAAGCCCAGAGTCTATATGGGAGGGATTATCCAAGAGTGGATGCAGAAAATCATGAACAAATTGGGCCATATGGCAACAGTAAACAACAGCATGGGAGAATTTCTGGAAAATAGAGGGCTGTTTAGAAAATCTGAGATATTAAAGCAGAGATTTGCTGGGAAATAAAATATCAGGAGGGTCATTCATATGAAGACACTTTTTCATATTGAAACCAGTGGGAAGTACTAGAGATTTTTGAGAGTTCTAAAACTTAGAAATAGCTCCTTAACCTGTCTAATATGCATCTCCAAGTGCAGTCTAGGAAACAACGAGAAAAATACTGTGCACCTTTATGTAGTTTATGTTCGATGTGGGAAATAAAGTAGAATAAACTCCATTTAGATGATTTTTCTAAAATAAACAAAAGGAGAAAAGCTTACTTTGCTTCAGAAAAGAACCTTATTGCATGCTTAAAATCTTTTATAATAAGAAGAGCAGAGGCAGCATAGCAAGAATAAAATGTTTAGTTTGAATCATTAGAACTCCTGGCTTTATTCTTATTGGTAAATAAAAACCTTCAGGGACAGGCATCCAGACATTTCTACTGTGCAGGGTTTTCTTTCTCTATTGTTTGGAATACCAAAGGCCAAATAAATTAGAATAATTTTGTAAGACTCCAAGCTCTGAAGGGGCAAGAGGGTTTAGGAAAAGTCAAATTCCTTTGCAAATACTTGCTAGTATCATTGTTTAAATAAATTAATTAAAGGGATAATGGTAGTGCATGTCCTAGAGAAGGGGAGAAATAGAACTGGGGAGTTTCTGACATCTAAAACATATGCCAAGCGATAGCTCTCCTTGGTATTCAGCTTTGAGTATGCAGAACTAGGCAAACAGATGGCAGGATTGTGGAAAAATCAAAACAAGAGAACAGTTTTTAACTCCTGAAATGTCAGGTTTCATAGTGAGTCTTGAGTGTTAAATGAATTATCTAAATCAATGTTAAATGGGATACATATGGGCCTAGGAATCTGGCCCTCCTCTTACTAACTGGGAAACATTGGTCAAGTCATTTAATGTCTTCAAGACTCAGTTTTCTCAACAGAAAAACGGGGGATAATTGTGCTGAACCATACAGATCAAAAGAAAAATCTTTTAGAAATTACAAAGCACAAAAGAATTATAAAGGGTGATTACTACTGTGATTCAATTATGAGGTGATTTAAAATAGTTGAAGCTAATCAAAAATGTAATTGACGCCCAATTGTTCAGTCTTTTCTCATCTTGCTCCAAATGCAGTTTATTTTGAACCAAGTCTTAGAAAGTTCAGTTTTAAGTGACCCAGAATCAGCATACTCTTGCTTTTCTAACAAGAAGTCTATCTTGGTTTTCTTCTAAGTTATCAAGGACCTGATTTGTGAACAAAATTCAAAGAATCCTTTGATCCTCAACCCTTATGCAGAGTTTAATTAAGGTTGACCTCTGTTTTCTCACCCTGTAGACATTGGTGCTTAGAGATTTTACTACTTTTTCATGACATTATAAACTTGCTTGAAAGGCTATAAATATCAAAATTTTGCCTACCAGAAATTATCTGTATTGAGCATTTTCTGAGCCTACTTAGTAAAAATTTGTTTCAAAATATCTTATAAAATATAAAGTAAAACAGTATTTCTTTAAACAATTTTAAGAAAGTGTGGCTTAAAAGAGAAACCAGAAGAGTCATAATATTTCATTTATATGCCTCTAATGACCTATTATTATTTTTATGTCCTTCCTTAACAATAAAGCTATACACGCCTAATACTTGCTCAGATCAGATATGTGAAATACTATGACTTTCATAAGCCTTTAACACTATCATCTGTTTAATGATGTTAATGAACAGTTCCTTTCATATCCAAATGGCTTATAGCACAGTTCTTTCTGATGAGACTTCCTCAAATATTTACATTTGATTAGCTGATTGAATGTGTTAGAATAAAGGGCAAAATCTGATAACATTATGGTAATTTTGTATTTTCTAAAATGAATCGGCAAAATGAAGGACTATGAGACACGACAATAATTACCTGGAAGTCAACATCTTTGTGAACCAGACCCAAACAGGGATAAAGAAAGACCTAAAGAACGATTTTCAAGCCCAAGAGACTCATGAAATCAGACTAAACCTGGGTCATACATGATTATAAAGACCTAAAATCCATTCTAAGGCCTCCACAAGATGCTGAACGAAAGATGCTGTGTCCATCAAGGCAATTCTTCTAGCAGTGAAACTCTCAAGGCCAGCCCACTTCTCTTCCTCAGCCATCTCTCTTCCTACATAACCCTCGCTCCCGCCCCAGGAAAATCTAAGTCCTTGAGCATCACTCTTCTGGTGAGAAAACCTGGGGATATTGGTGAGACCACTTCCACTGAGGTAAGAAAAAGCCTTCTATTCTTACCTTGACTACCTTACTGTCTACTGATTCTGATAAGAAATTACCTTAAAAAAGTAGAATTCTGCTTCTGCATATAATATCAGTAATAATAATGATAACAGCTAGGATTTCTTAAATTCTGGACACTGTTCTAAGCAGTTTATAGGCATTAATTCACTTAAACTTCTCAACACCTATGAGATTGGTAATGATATTATTCCCATTTTACAGATAAGAAAGTAAGGCATTGAAAAATTAATCAACTTGGAGATCATATAGCTATTAAATAGTAGAGGTGGAATACACAGAAGGATGGATAAGATTATGGGAATATTAATAATAATAATTACAATGTTTTGAGAGCTACTTTGTGCCAAGTACTGTGCTTTTTTTATATACGTTATTTTTTAATTTTCACTATCTTGATTTGGGCAATATTCCCACATCCTAAAGCTTCCTTCTAAGTGGAGGGACTTTCCATTGGAAAAACCTTCCAGGCCTCCCTTTGCCACTTTTCATGTTCTTTCACGGAGGAGGAAGAGCAACATTTCGTTGGTGAACTGTGGAGAAGGAATTAGACCTGGGAGTGCAAGCTGTCCTTTTCAGGGATGGGGAAGGTTTTTCTGCTTGTAGAAAGCATAGTCTCATCTGCTAGAGGTCATGAGGTAAATATAGGAGGAGAGATTTTGTCCGCTTCTGGAGGGGTCTGCAGTTTTGGGGGTAAGTTGAATTCAGAGGTGTTCTGATTTAGCTGCATACCAAAAACTTATCCTCCAATACAAGTAATCTGCAATAAAGCTGACATTTTGATCTCTATCCACTGGACTCCTATAGCTATCCCTCACTTAATCCTGAACTTTGGCAGTAATTAGATGTGTAATTTATTTGCCTCCCTCTCACTCCAAGACCTTATGAGGTAGGCATCAATTTTTGTCTATGTCTCAGTTGAAAAGTCACCTCCTGAGAGAAGTCACTCCTGACTATCCAAAATACCCTCACCAAGTAACTCTTTCTTTTCTTTTCTTTCTTTTTTTTTTTTTTTTTTTGCTGAAGAAGATTGGCCCTGAACTAACATCTGTTGCCAATCTTCCTCTTTTTTTTTTCCCCAAAACCCCAGTACATATTTGTATATACTGATTGTAGGTCATTCCAGTTCCTCTATGTGGGATGCTGTCACAGCATGGCTTGATGAGTGGTGCGTAGGTCTGTGTCCAGGATCTGAACCTGTGAACCCCAGCCTATGGAAGCAGAATACATGAACTTAACCACTTGGCCATGGGACCGGGCCTGCCAAGTAACTCTTGATCACATTACCTGGTGCATTTTCTTCAGGTTACTTCTTACTCCATATTAACTTACTTTTGACAATTTACCTTTTTGTTGTTTTTCCCTCTACTAGAAAGTAAGCTCTTATGCCTAAAATAGTACCTGACATACTATACAATCAGTAGGTATTTGTTTAATAAGTAAATGAATGATTAATAAAATAATTGGACTTTACAAATAAGGAAAGTGAAGTTTAGAAAAGTTAATAACTTTTCCATGGTCACTCAGCTAAAGGAAAGATGCTGTTAGGAAATATCTGACTGATTTTAGAGGTCAATTTCATAATCCCTAAGGTATTTCAGCTCAACTATGTCCATTCTATAAACCATAAAATAATGTTACATAAGGACTGAGATTTATATTAAGATTATATCTGTATACCAAAATAGGCTTTGTGAGGTAGTTTTCTTCAAATTAGTTTTATGACTAAAGGACAGGTTTGTGTGTGTGTGTGTGTGTGTGTGTGTGTGTGTGAGGAAGTTTAGCCCTGAGCTAACATGCTTGCCAATCCTCCTTTTCTTTTTTCTTTTTGCTTGAGGAAGATTAACCCTGAACTAACATCTGTGCCAATCTTCCCCAACTTTGTATATCAGATGCCTCCACAGCATGGCTGATGAGTGGAGTAGGTCCACACTCAGGATCTGAACCCACAAACGCTGGGCCACCAAAGTGGAGCACATGGAACTTTAATCACTTGGCCACAAGGCCAGCCCCTAAAAGACAGATTTTTTCAACTGATTTGCCTCAGTAGTGCATCAAAATAGTCACACACTCATCACTGTGAGAACAGAGACTGAAATTTATCAGAAATTTCCAAGAAAGATAGCATAAACATTCTCCTTTGACATCTGAAATGAATCCACTATATATACTCTCAATATCAGAGCTTAGTAAGAAAATTGTTGGTCTGAGCATGCAGTTCATGGTTAGATGGAGGACAGTGAGTTATTTAATGGCTAAGGATAATGAGTATCTAACTCTAATATGCCATAGAATGACCTAGGCTGCGCCCAAAACTTCTAGGCGCCATGTCCGTGTGTGTGTGTGAGTGTGTATGTGCACGTGTGTGTGTCTATGTGTGTGTTGGAAAGGATAGGAGTGGTCATATTGATTCAGCACACCTTTATTCTGTTACAGAAGGCATGTATTAGTTTCTTATTGCAGCGTCAACAAACGTAGCACAAACTTACCAGCTTGACACAAAACAAATGCATTGTCTTAAGTTCCATAGAACAAAAATTTTATCCATTTTCACTGAGCTAAAATCAAGGCGTTGGCAGAGTTACATTCGTCTTGGTGGCTCTAGAGGGAGAATCTGTTTCCTCGCCTTTTCAAGCTTCTAACGGTTGCCCACATTCTTTGGCTCATAGCCTGTTTCCTCCACCTTCAACACTGGCAAAGACAAAGTGAGTCCTTCTCACATTGCGGCACTCTTCTTCTGCCCTCCTCTTCAACTTTTAAGAACCCTTGAGACTACACTGGGCCCACCTGGATAATCTAGGCTAATCTCCATATTTTAAGGTCAGCTGACTAGCAGCCTCAACTCTGTCTGCTACCTTGATTCTCCTTTGACATGTAAGGTAACATCTTCAAACGCTCTGGGGATTAGGACATGGACATCTCTGGGTGGCAGTTAGTCTGCCTACCACAAGACCCGGGAACTAAGTTTTAAGAAGCACCACTCTAGATCCTTTTTCTGGTGATCTTTCTAGGTAACCATTCTGAGAATGTCCTCTTTTTTGTTTTAGAAGCAAGATGGATAAGAGCTGCCGAGCTAGGCAGATCTGTGCTTAAATCCAAGTTCTACCGGATACTAGCTGTTTAACCAATGTAGGATACTTACCTCTTGAAGTCATTGGAAAGAGTAAATAAGAATACAAATATGTTATATCTGGAAAGTTCTGACAACTAGTAGATGATAGGCAAACACTACTTCCTTCCGTCTTCTCCATCCCTATTTCAGCTGTGAATCTATCTCCACTCCTCCAACCTGGCTCATGGCCCTATTTTGGCAGCCTAACTAATCTTCTAATTTTGTAGTTAGAGCCACTAGAAGATTCAGAATTTTATTCATTCACTGATTGATTAAAAAGTATTTACTGGGGCCGGCGTGGTGGTATAGAGGTTAAGTTCACACACCCTTCTTCGGTGGCCTGGGGTTCAATGGTTCGGATCCCAGGTGCAGACCTAGCACCGCTCAGCACGCCACGCTATGACAGCATCGCACATAAAATAGAGGAAGATTGGCACAGATGTTAGCTCAACAACAATCTTCCTTAAACAAAAAGAGGAAGATTGGTAACACATATTAGCTCAGGGTCAATTTTCCTCACCAAAAAAAAAAAATATATATATTTATTGCATTATCTCCTATATGCCCAGTACTGTGCTAGGTGCCAGGGGTCCAAAAGCAAACACAGTGAACATGGTCCTTGCCCTCAGTAGCTTGTGGTCCAGAAGGGAAGGCAGATTTGTTATGAAAAGGGAAGTCTGGGTTACTTAATGAGCCAAATAGAAGAAGCTGTCTTAGTATTGGAAGATCAGGAAGGATTTTCTTTGTAACTAAAATTTAAGAAGAGCATTTCTTAACAGGGTTCCTATTAGAGTTTTGAATAGGACAATTCTTCCTGATAAGAAAATGTCCCAACCTCTGGAGGACATTTATCATGCCTGGACTCTGCTGCCTACTAAATACAGAAACACCCTCAGGCGCTACAACAACCAGAAAGATCCTCACACATGTCTAAAAGCCTCATGGGAAGCAAGAGCAACCCAGGCTGAGAGAGGACAAAGAAGGGGTTCTCATGGGAACAGAGAACAAAATGAACAAAGGCAGATGGGTGGTAAGCAGCATTTCCTTGGGGTAACCCTGGGCTTAGTTGGGAGGGGCTCATAGAGAGAGAGGCGTGAGAGGAGGCTCCAAAAGTCAAGCAAGTACAAGGCGATCCTGTTAAGGATGCTGAATGTTGAAAGGAGGGCATTAGAAGGCTTGAAAGGGTCTGAAGCAGGAGAGTAAAAAGATCAGATTTGCTTCTAATTTATAATGCTGCTCCATCCTAAAGTACGATTCCAGTTTGGAAATACAGTGCTAATAACTCCTGCCATTTTACCTTTTTTTTGCCAGTTTTTCTTCTGAATATGCATTTCTTCTATATTTTTTTAATGATGGGGGCTTGAGCTACTTCATCTGAGAACCATACAACACACTGTCCTCTTCAATAACAGCTAATTGAAATTAGTTATACGGTTATCATATAGTTCCTCCTTTCTCCTTCACTTTCTGCTTCTCTACATTTTATTTTTCCACCACTGAAGATCATGTTTACCAGCAATCAAAGAGAAAATAAGCTTAACTTAAGTCTTTCAACTACTGCATTCACAATTCCAGATCTTAATATTTGGACATCTGTCTGGATTAGGAGAGATAGGAGGTATGTGTTTATATATGTAAAATTAATTATCATATATTAAGTTAGTTTCTAACTGAAATTCTCATAGATTCTACGCCTACACCTATAAAAGCTGAAGGAATTGGCAATAAGTATTATGAAGTGGTGAGTCTGACATTTTTGTCAACAGTTCGTAGCTTTGAGCAGTTCAAACTTTCCTCTCTTCTATTGAACAAATGAGTAAGATAACACTCTGATTTAGTTTCTGCTATAAGGCCATGTGGTTTTCACTGGAATTTCTACTTGATCACAGTTTTCTGGAAATGCTGTTACCCCTTAGATCAAAAACTTAGAACAGCAGCACTGACTGAAAAGAACGGCACCAGTGTTTTAAAATATGTTTGATTTTTAAAAAATTCATAGTTGTAGAGTTCTCTTTACATTTAAAGAAGAAAAACACAACAGTCGTATGACACAAAAAGGGATTATTTGAAACCCTTTGGGGAAAAAAACCACTATGCACAAATGAAAACAAATATAAAATCTCAAATCAACTTTCCTCATGGGAATCAATAAACTTAATCTTTGCAAAGACTAGTGTTAGAAAATGTCCTTAGTATGTAGGAAGCAGCGTAGGTCCCAGAGTCACAGGAAACTTCAGAACCAGAAATTTCATCAGGTGTTGAGATGGCAGAAGAAATAGGAAGTGTTTTCCAGGTCCTTAAACAATTGATAACTTATGGACAAGAATATGATTCTATTTAAATGTAGTTTATGAAAGACATGAGGCCACAGTCATTTGCTAACATTTCCACCATCATAGAAGGTGAGTCATAGTGTAGAATCTAAATTGTCATACTGAGTGACAAATTAGTGGTAGAGGATTGAAGAAAGCTAAAGAAAAAAAGCCATAACTATAAAAAGAAAACTGATCGATGAAAGCATACAAGTCTACATCAGAAATGGGAGAGAAAACTGTTTCACCTTTGTTCTCACAAAGGAATATGAGATTTCTTAGCACATCACTGAATATGGTGTCTTAATTAAATATTACATGAAGGAGACTTCAAAGGAGCTCAGTGAAAGAAATCAACAAAATGGTAGAGGAGAATTGATATTTTAATTTAGTTTATCAACGTTTTTGCATGTGTTACAAAATTTTTAAATTATTTCTATGGATTCAAAAAAGTGTTTTAAAATGTTATGTTATATGATAATGCCTATAAAATATTTTCTGTAAATATCTACCTGTAGTGGGTCATGTTTTCCATATTTAAGATATACTTGAACAGACCTTATTTTACTTCAACCTTTGTCTCTATTTTTATTTAACCTTAAAAATGTACATATTGTAAACTCACTTAAAAACAGAACATCCTGTTGAAATAAAGCAATGTATTTCTAAAGTTAGATACAGTAAAAGATTAAAAAATTACTTTCCAAACAAATATCTAAAGGCCTTCATTGAGTCTTTTTTTCCAAACTAAGAAAATCATTGCAAAATTGTTTGATAGCTTTCATGAATAACATGATTTTAATTGCCAATACTTAAAAGTGAAATTCCAGCACTAGAAATTTTGATAAGTTAAAATTCTGTTTGAGTCAATATTACATTTTAAATAGGCAAGACAATTTCAGCAATGGAATAAGGAGTCCCTCACATCACTGCTTTGAATGCAGACTACACAAAAGACCATAATTAAACAATTTGGTTGTCATTAGTCATGCAGATTTTAGATTTCAAGCTTCTTGTTTTGACATTTCTAAACCTAGAATACTGGATATGTCTTAAGTCAAAGTACAAGTTAAAATAATAGTACCAAAACGCAAATTCTTTCTTTCTTTGATGCAAAAGCAGTCATTTCAATCAGTTCAGTAACAATGATTTTTTTTAAAAAACCTAGTCATTCGAAATTTTGTTTCCTGGCATGGTCACTCAGTGGCTCTGTGTGGACACAATTCAAAATTTATGTAATATGTACATATATTATTATATCCTACACCCATGCTAAATATCAAGTCATGAATTCTACTGTTGAATGACTCTACCACCCTCTCCTGAAATAAAATGACAGATTGATCTTTGAGATCAATTGATAAAGTGAAAGTCAGATGACTTTGCCCTAAAATGTTAGGTAAATATAAAGTCACTTTACAAGTTTCTTAAAGATATATGCATAAATTCACTACCATACATCTTCGTACATTCAAGTAACTGCAGAAAAATAGAACAAATACAAACAAACAAAAGCAAGCAAACAAAAACGTCTGTTCTGCTAAAGGGAAGAAAATTTTAAATAGGTTGTAAAATGAGATACAATTTTTCTGGTACAGATGTTCATCCAGTAATTAGGTCAGGACACAAGTCATCTGATGACTGCCTATGTTTAATTTTCATCTATACTAATTAATTTTGTAGCTCTTATTTGCTTTTACAGGATTATTTGTTTCCCTAGAGAACCACCTCACCAGAAAACTGTAATTTCTAAATCTTCAGTGGATCTCGGGAACATATTTCTCTAACTCATTCAAATGATGTAAAGATGGCCTCCTTTTTAAAAGTTATTCTCTGATAAATGCTGTTTGCATCATTAGTGTGCTCTTATACTAGCACACTGTAATGCCCTGTATTTCTTCAAGTGTAAGAAAATATACAGAGAACACTATTTAAATATATAAACATCATTAAATACATTCAAATGGAGGAAATTAGAAGGAATTTTTACCTCTAAACAAAGTTGGACACAATTTTTCTTTTAAAAAAATCATAGATATCAAAATAGCGACATTGAATTTACTCAGATGTTGAATTTATAAAACAGTATGTAAACACAGCATGAGGAAAAGAAATCCTAGAAAATATCTATTTCACATGGTATAGGATTCCTTCAGCTACTATCATACAAAAGCAAATATATTTTCATTTGAGATCTGCAAATATGCTAAGCAATTACAATGGCCTGTAAATATTCATACTTCACATTTTTACGCAAATGTTAAATCTGATTTTTAAATTATGACATAATTAAAATAAAGCATGTAAACATAGTGTGCTGGAACACTAAACAAAAATTAGTATCATACACAGAAAAAAAAACTTAAATGTTTAAATAGCAAGGTGAATAGCATTGCAGTTAAAGTTGACTCAGGTACTTACATTTCATGCTTGACATAAGCACATACCTTGACTTATCTTACTAAGGTCTATTTTATAACATGAGCTATTCAGTACTTTTAGAAGAAATGAACTGGTTAATTTAAAACCAAAACTCTCCAATAAGTTTGATATGTTGCTAGTATTTTTACCACATAAACATTTTTTCTTAAAGAAATATTGTTAATAAAGACACAAAGAATAAGCACAACAAAGTATAATTATTTGTCATCATATTAATGCTGTCCTTATTTTTTCAAAATCTAATCACAGAGAAATAAGTACCAGTAGTAATCTCTCTATTTTACCTGAGGGAAATTTTATTTCTGCAAGTGCCCTGGCAAGCAGCTCTCCTAGTTACTTTTTTCTATATCTAAACCACATACCTAAACAACACGTACAGAATGTATAAAAGAAGCTATGCAGTATAACAATGAAGTCAATTCTCGGGGAGTTACCTCACTTTACATAAAACATACAGGTGCAAAACAACTATCCATCCTTCAAACAAGTTGTCAGCTGAGACCAACACATTTTATTTTTTAAGAGAAAATCTTTCTAAAGGAAGCACTAGTCCACTAAGTAAGAAAGTACCGACAATTAGTCATATTAATAGTCAAATTGGGGTGGGGGGGCGAAAAAGCACAGAACCAAGCAAAGAGCTTACTCACATTCCTTTCAGGCGTTGCCACATTTTTTCAGTCTGTTCTCCTATGAGATATTTAAAAGTGGTGTTTTCCAACTCTTCAGTGTCTGCAGCAGTGGACCCCATGATGATCCTCCTAGGGTGATACAGTTACAGTCAGTTTCAGCAGCTAGAACAAGCATTCCTCAGTCCACTACAAATCCCAAACAGTTATACAGTAGCATCTCTTATCTATCAAAACACTGCAGATTTACAAAGCTGAGGGCAGCCTCTGCCAGAACTGCTATTGACTTTGACAGGCACATCCACTCCTCACCACATCACCCCCCTCAAGCAGACAGCAGTATAAACAGATCCTCTGACCTCACAGGAACAATCCGCACATGTGAGTCTGCTACTGTACTACTGACCGACTGAGCACTCCAGCTCTCCCCAAAAGCAGCTCATTTGTTACTGTTCGTGCACTGAAGCACATCAGAATTCCTACAGTTTACGAGATCTATTATGCACAAGAGAAACGGGAATGACTTTAGAGCACCAGAAGAAGCTCAATTCCTCTCTACCAACGGAAGGAGGGCAAGATGTAATAAGAAAACAGATGGTAAGAACCAGTATCGGCAGCACCACCCTGAGAAAAAAGTGCCTGTTTTAAATGCCAAGGTTTTTGTCTCTTAATTGATCTGGAACCAACAGTTAAAAATATATCATGCTCTAACAATAAATGCAACAAATATTGATGACAACAATGAGAAAATAACATATAGAGCCATACAGAAGACAGACCACAGAGCTCCACAGGTTGTTATTGAAAGAACATGTACATCAATGATGCTGTAATCATGCTTATTCACCTTCTCCTAGCAACTCCACACAGTAGGTAACTGCCAATTTAACAGTGGAAAACACAGCAGCTGCACACAGCCTGCTCCGTGAATCCTTTGGGGATTAAAAAATAAATAAAATGAAACTAGCGCGTATGCTTGTGTGTGCATGTTGAAGGAAGGGGGTGGGGAGAGGGAGAGGAGAGAAATTGACGCTGTGTTGCTTGTGCATTTTAGAAGATAAATGAGAGAAAGTGGACATAAAAGGAATCAGAACTGAGTCATCTGCCAAGCTACCAACACATGGCGAGCTTTCTTTGAAACAAGCACAGACCTTGCGTATGAGCTCCATAACAACTATTGCTATCTACAAGCTTCTAAGAAGAATATACTTAAAAGCAATATCTCCTCTTGTGTGTTTGGAAATCCAGATGTAGTTCTATTCCTCCCTGCAAGAAAACTTGCCTGTTACCTTGAGGTTTAAGGTAAAGATATTCATAGATAGGAGACAGATAACAATACCTAAAATGTATTGAGTGCTCACTATGTGTCAGACACTGTACCCAGTATCTAACAGTATTGCCTTTTTTAATTCTTACAAAAAGCCCATGAGGTAGGTAAAATTCCCGTTGAACAGTTGAGGAAACTGTGAAACAGAAACATTTCCCAGATTTAAAGCCAGTCTTTTAAAATGGGCACTATGATTTTACTGACAAGAAGTCTTCTAATTATAAAGGTACTATATCTATCTAAAGAACACTGATGGCATTACAGGGTATCAGAATTGGCCACCCCAAAATGTGTCTCTTTGCCTTGATTATTTTAAAGAACAAAAGACTCTGAAAGAAACTTCGACCTCCCCCTCTAACTGCCTAAAAGAAATTTAAGATAAAAGGCCTGTCCCCAGGACAGGCCATCACCGTAGATAATTCTGGGTATCAGTAGTCTGTGAGGGTCCTTGCTAAGCCCAATCTTACCAAAGTTCTGTTTACCAAACACTTGCTTTTCCATTTCCATGTGAATTGCCTTCCTCCCCTCTAACGCCCCAAACCCCTACCCCCAGCATCCTCCTTTGCCTTTAGCTGAAGATGGTATTTAAGGTGGTGGCTTTGGCCATTTTGGCAAGTTGCTCAGTTTTCCTGAGTTTCTCCCATGTATACCTATTATAAAGCTTTGTTTGAGTTTCTCCTGTTATTCTGTCTCATGTCAATTTAATTCACAGCCCAGTCAGAAGAACCTAGAGGGTATAGGATTCGTCTTCCTCCCCTGCAGCATAGTCAAAGTTGCAATATGCATGTAAAAAGCATCTTTGCAAAATTTTATGGAAAATACCTTCTGTTTTACAAATTAGATGTTAGCTTTTGCATGCTATGCAGAAAGGCGCCCACATGGCGTTGTTCTATGCTCCCATGGTAACTTGAAGGGAAACTTTCTCAATGTCTGGAGCCCTTGATGTCCTGTAAATGAAGGAGGAGGATGTCCTCAAATTCTTTGCAGCAGGAACCCACTTAAGTGGCAACAACTTTAATTTCCAAATGGATCAGTCATCTACAAAAGGAAAAGTGATGGCATCTACCTCCTAAATCTGAAGAGAACTTAGGTGAAACTGCTGACAGCTCGTGCCATTGTTGCTACTGAAAATTCATATTGTCCAGGAATACTGGCCAGCAAGCTGTGGTTAAGTTGGCTATGACCACTGCAGCTGGTCCTATTGGGGTCTCTTCACTCCTGAAACATTCACTAACCAGATCCAGGCAGCCTTCCAGGAGCCACGACTTCCAGTGGCTACTGACCCCAGGGCTAACCGCCAGATACTCACAGTGGTGTCCTATGTTAACTCGCTTGCCGTCACTCAGTGTAACACAGACTCTCCTCCACTCTGTGTGGACACTGCCATCCTATGCAACAAGGGGGCTCACTCAGGGGGTCAGATGTGGTGGATGCTGGCCCAGGAAGTCCTGCACATGTGTGACACCATCTCTCATAAACACCCAAGAGAGGTCACGCCTGATCTCAGCTTCTACAAACATCCCAAAGAAATTGAAAAGGAAGAGCGGACTGCTGCTGAAAAGGCTGTGACCAAGGAGGAATTTCAGGGTGAACGGACTGTTCCAGCTCCCAAATTTACTGCTTCTCAACCCGAGGTCGCAGACTGGCCTGAAGGCATGCACGTGCCCTCTGGCCAATTCAGCGCTTCCATACTGCACAAAAAGAATTATATGATCTTTTGCAAGTATCTGTTTTCTCGTGTATAAATGAGCATATTAATATCATCTTCCTCCTCAGGTTGATGTAACATAAAGAACTTAGAACAGTATCTGGCACATAGTAACTGCTCTATTAAATTGTTAGCATTTATTATTATTGATACTTTTGCATGATTTTCTCCTTTAGATTATAGTATAATTATTTATTTCAATAGGTTTACTGATCATGAACAATTTTCCAAATAATTTATCTCAGAGCATTACCGTTTTTATGCATTGCTGGTGTTCATTTTATTTAGAACTTTATGGTTTTATTCACAAGTTAAATTGTTCTAAATATTTGTGGCACTAACTTTATTGGTTTTCATATTAAGGTTATAATATCACCATGTAATGCACCATGTAAGTGGATGGCAAATGATTTTAAACTTATAATTCCACACCCAGTAAGCCATCACATGACAAAGATAAATGATGACATATTCAGAAGCACCAAATTAAGAAAGCATGCTACTCAAAACTCTTCTAAAATAATTACATGAGTCAGTATACCTGAAAAACAAAAAAGTAATTAGTGACTAAAATTATAGACATGTAGCTAACCTAGCCACAAGGATTAAGAACAAAATCCCAGGTTAACGATTGTAAAGAAGGGTTAGGAAGAAATTAGTTCAAATTAAAACAAGAAACCAAACAGATCCAAAAAGACGCCTTCAAGAAAAAAATAGATTAAATTTATCAAGAATCTTAACAGGGGCCAGTCCCATGGCCGAGTGGTCACGTTCATGCCCACTCCACTGTAGTGGCTTAGGGTTTTGCTGGTTCAGACCCTGGGTTCAGACATGGCATCACTTTCAGGCCACGCTGAAGCACACGTGCCACAACTAGAAGGACTCACAACTAAAATATGCAACTATGTACTGGGGGATTTGGGGAGAAAAAGCAGAAAGACAAAAAAGATTGGCAACAGTTGTTAGCTCAGGTGCCAATCTCGGGAAAAAAAAAAGAATCTTAACAAACTAAAAAGATTAATTATTTTGCTAATTAAATAAAAGCACACTATTTTTTAGTTGACAAGAAAAAATTCAGAAAAACTATGAATTTTTAACAATATGGCAGACTAGATATTCTAAAATTTTTCAGGCCAAAAAGCATTTTCAAATTTTGGAAAAATTAAAAAAGCATATTTTTGAATGCACAGGTGTGCCTATATAAAATGAAGGTGTCATAATAACAAAACTTTAAAATACATGAAGCAGAGCCAGCCCCAACGGCCTAGCAGTTAAAAGTTCATCTCACTTCACTTTGGCCACCTGGGTTCAGTTCTTGGGTGTGGAACTACACCACATGTCTGTCAGTAGCCATGCTATGGTGGCAGCTCACACAGAAGAACTAGAACTTACAACTAGAATATACAACTATGTACTGGGGCTTTGGGGAAGCAGGGGAAAAGAGGGGAAGATTGGCAACAGATGTTAGCTCAGGGCAAATCTTTCCCAGCAAAAAATACATGAAGCAAAAATGATACAATTGTAGGGGCCAGACCAGTGGTGCAGCGGTTAAGTTTGCACATTCCGCTTCTCGGCGGCCTGGAGTTCACCAGTTCAGATCCTAGGTGTGGACATGGCACTGCTTGGCAAAAGCCATGCTGTGGTATGCATCCCACATATAAAGTAGAGGAAGATGGGCATGGATGTTAGCTCAGGGCTAGTCTTCCTCAAAAACATAAAAATAAATATATTAAAAAAATGATACAATTGTAAAGAGAAGTAGACAAATTCAAAATTATAGTCATATAATCTAGTATTTGATATTCCTCACTTTAAAAATTAATAAAACAAATAGAAACCCATTAAGGGTATAAAATATCTGAACAACGCTATCAATAGATTTGAATTAATTGACATTTATGGTACACTACACTCAACAACAGTAAAATAAGCATATTTTAAAGTGCGCATTGAATATTTACAAACAGAAATCACCTTCTGGGCTATAAAATGTCTTAATAAATTTAAAATAATTCAAATCATACAAAATATGTTCTCTGACCCCAATGGAATTAAATTAGAAATCAGTAACAGAAAGATCTCTAGAAAATTCCCAAATACTTGCAAGCTAAATAATACACTTTTAAATAATCCATGGGTCAAAGAAGAAACTAAAAGGGAAATTAAAAAGTATTTTTAACTGAACGAAGATAAAAACACAATATATCAAAATCTGTGAGATATAGCTAAAGCAGTACCTGGGGAAAATTTATAGCAATATATAGTTATATTAGAAACAAAGATCTCATATCAATGACTTCAGGATTCACATTAAGAAACTTCAAGAGGATGAGCAAATTAAACACAAAATAATTAAAGAAATAAATATCAGAGCAGAAATCAATGAAATAGAAAACAGAAAAATAATAGAGACAATCATTGGCTGGCTCTTTAAAGATCAACAAAATTGATATACCTTATCTTATAAATAGATACAATAAGATGTCAAGAACTTGAAAGGTCTAAGATTTCACCATTTACACAAGCTTTCCATAGCTTCCTGGTTGCTGACAGAAGACATTCTTGGGTCAAGGACAAAGAATTGTATTTACCACTCACACCAAAAGTAGTAGCCAGATGCATTTTTGTGCAGTTTTTCTGAGCTCCAATTCCCACAAGGTGACATGAAGACAGCCAGATGACACCTGCACACACAGTGAGTTGCATTATAGGAGAGGAACCTTAAGCTTAAGGAATCTGGATTTTTACAATGGGCAGTAAGCATGCCAGACTTTTTCTCCAGAGGAAAACATTGTCTTTATTATACTGGACAGCAAACTTACCTGTCATGTACCCTAGAGGGTAAAATCCTGCAAAAGAGGATTAAGAAAATTATTTGCAATGCATATAACATAACCAACAAAGCTTTCATACCTAAAATACGTAAATAACTTCTAGAAATCTGTAAGATAAATACAACCAAGTTAGTATAAAAATGGATAAAAATATGAACAATAAAACCAGTGAAGCAGAAACATAAATGAATAACAAGCATAATAGAAGGTGTTAAAAATTACTAGTATTCAATGAAATTTAAATGCAGCCACATAGATACACCTTTCCACACACAATAACTTGGGGAGGAAAAAAAAGATCTGGCAATACCAGATACTAGGAGGGATGTGGAGGAATAGGAACTTTATTTACTGTTGGTGTTGAGTGCTGGCAAAATTCACTTTGGAAAGCAAGTTGTCAATATCTAGAAAAGTTAAAAATGCACATACTCTAAAATACTTTCCTACGTATGTAAAGGAGATGTCTTAGTCCATTCAGGCTGCTATAATAAAATACCAGAGCCTAGTTGACTTATAAACAACAGAAGTTTATTTCTCACAATTCTGGAAGCTGATAAGTTCAAGATCAAGGTGTTGCCAGATTCAGTGTCTGGTGAGAACCTGCTTCTTGGTTTGTGGAAGGATATCTTCCCAGCTATGGCCTCACATGGCAGTGAGGGCAAGGGAGCTCTCCAGGGTCTCTTTTATAAGGGCACTAATCCCATTCAGGAGGGCTCTACCCTCATGACCTAACTGCCCCTCCAAATGCCCCACTTCCTATTACCACTGCTTAGGAATTAAGTTTCAACACATGAATTTTGGAGGGACAAAAACATTCAGTCCACTGCAGGAGTCATACACAAGAACGTTTATAGTAGCAAAATTTTTTTTTAACTACCTAGCTTCCTATTAACTGGAAAATAGGTAAATGTTGGCATATTTACAAAATGGAATATAATATGGCAGTAAAAATGTATGACTTGCAGGGGCCGGCCCCTTGGCTGGTTTAAGTTTGCACACTCTGCTTTGGCAGCCCAGGGTTTCACCCATTTGGATCCTGGGCGTGGACCTAGCACAGCTCATCAAGCCATGCTGAGGCAGCGTCCCACATAGCACAACTAGAAGGACTTGCAACTAGAATATACAACTACGTGCTGGGGGACTTTGGGGAGAAGAAGGAAAAAAAGCATCGGCAACAGATGTTAGCTCAGGTGCCAATCTTTTAAAAAAAAAAAAAGTTTGACGCCGTAAAAAACTATACACATGGATAAATCTCATTAAAATAATGCTGAGAAAAAAAATTAAATCCAGTAAGAATTTAGTCAGTATAATTATGTTTATTTTTTCACTAATTGGGAAATTCATATGTAGTTAGTAAAAGACTAAAGAAATGCACAGGAATGAGCAACACTAAACTCTGGATAATAGTAATCTCTAGAAAGGAAAGAGGGGGATGCTATTGAAGTGAAATCCATAAGCTTCTTCAACTGATTTGGAAGTGTTTTATTTCTTAAGCAGAGTGTAAACATACAAGTTTACAGGTAATATATTTATGTCTTTTGGTATTTGTAAAATATTTAATTTAAAAATTATTTTAAATCTCTAGAGGAAAAAGATCTGAACAAAAAAAACATGGTTAGATTGTAAACCAAACTAAAACATGGAATGATTTAAAGTAATTGATGACATATAAGAAAAATAAACTCCAGATGGTCCTGATAATTGGGACATTTTCCTTTGAGTACACTGGTCTAGAAAATACAGAATTACATTTCCTAGGTATCTACACAAGAGAAATAAAAAACATATGTTCACACAAAGACCTGCACAAAAATGTTCATAGCAGAATTATTCATAATAGCCAAAAAGTGGAAACAACTCAAATGTCCATCAACTGTTGAATGACTAACAAAATACGGTAAACCCAAACAATGGAATACTATCTAGCAAGAAGAAGGAATGAACAACATGTATAAATCTTAAAACCATTTTTCTAAGTGTAAAAAGCCAGAAAAGGCAAATCCAGAGAGTCAGAAAGTACATTAACGGTAACCTGGGGCTGGGGTCAGGAAAGGCGATTAACTGTAAATGGACATTAGGGATCTCACTGGAGTAAAGAAAACGTTCTAAAGCTGGAGTATGATGAAAATTGCATTACTTGATAAGTTTAATAAAGATCTCGGAATTGTATACTTAAAAGGGATGAATTTTATGATGTGTAAATTATACCTCAATAAAGTTGTTTAAAAAGCAAACAAAAAAATTGTCTTTCTTTCTCAATGGATCCCAAACATGCAATATGTTCTATATCCATAATATTTACATAATTATAAATATTATCAAATGCTGTTTATCAGTTTTCAGTTCTTAGAATTCAATCTCTAGGCAAAACATGAATTATTTTATGATAGTTACAGAAGAAAATATAAGTGTTCTGAATCTTAATAAAAGTGGTGGGATAGCTGCCAGATATTGGGAGAAATACAGGGGAATGAGAGGTGGAGAGAAGTTTATAATCACTGATATTCTCAGTTTATATTGTGGGGAATTCAGTAATTTTCTTTGAAGTTGACCAATCAAGATATAGAAGTTTAAGGGTAAACTTCTTATGAAAGCGTAAGTGTAATATATTACAATTGTTACCAATAGGATCCAAAAATAACCATTCAACTTAAAAAATTAGGAAGAGAGGACAAGCTCCTGGTCTTTCAGAGTATGGAGACATCAAATAGTCTTTGATGTTGACAGATCAAGATGCCGAGTTTTGAGCTCCACAGATATGGAATTGATCACCAGAGGAAATAAAAATGAAAACAATTGAAGGTGGTTAGTATTGAAGAGTAAGACTTGCAGTAGTTATAAAAATTCAGTAGAAGATTTGATAATAATGTGTACCTTTCTCTCCTATTTGATTTTTTTTACTATGTTCATATAACACATCATGAAAACTAAGGGAGATATTTGAATATATCTTTAACATTTTATTGGCACAAATTCAACTCAATTAACCTATCATCTCTTTCAAACCAGCTTTTTCTCCAAATAGCCATGATTCTGTAATTTCGCACTTTCATTTTTATTTTGTGCTTTTTTTTTTTGGTATTTTTCTGTATTATTTCAAATTCTATACAACAGTTGCATGCATTTTTTATATTCAGGAAATCTTTGAAGTTCTTGGCTCCTACTTGTCCTTTATACCCTACTTCCAGTCTCCAGGTACTTCCAGTTCTATCGCTGGTAATAACTCAATATCAACCTCTTCTGGTCATTCTCTCTACAACAACCTAATCTGAGTCACCTTTCCCCAGGTGCTGTTAGAACCTCCTAACTGATTCATCTTAACTGCAGCTCTGATCACGTAGTGCCCAGTCCAACTTTCTCAGGTTGTCCATTGCTTGCCAAACAGACTTAAAGCTCTTTCTTTTCAGGCTGTTTTCTTTTTTTATTTTCTTTAAAATGATTTAAAAATAAATATTTTTATTTATATAGTTGAGACCATCTGCATGTGCATTTTATAGTTTCACTTACATAATATGACGTGAAGAGCAGCATTCTGCACATCTCCTGAATAAAAAAAAATACATATAATTATTACAGAGAATTTGAAACAATACTGAAAAATGCAAAGTAAAAAGTGAAAATCACCCATAATCCCTGAGAGAAAATAACGATTAAAAATTAGATTATGATATAGAGGTTTATGAAGTTGTATACTCCTTTATCCTTTTAAAATTTTACTACGAACATTTCCCATTCCCTTAACTTTTCTTGAAAATTGTTCATCTAATTGCCACATAGTATACCATCATTTGGTTCTACCATGATTTAGCCCATCCCTAATTATTTTGTCCAATTTCCTTTTATTATAAATGATCCTCTAACGAACATTTTTGCACATCAGTGCTTGTCTGCATCTCTATTTCTTAAGAACAAATTTGTGTACAAAAAATACTGTGTCGGGGGCTGGCCCTGTGGCCGAGTGGTTAAGTTCGCGCGCTCCGCTGCAGGCGGCCCAGTGTTTCGTCGGTTCGAATCCTGGGCGCGGACATGGCACTGCTCGTCAGACCACGCTGAGGCAGCGTCCCACATGCCACAACTAGAGGAACCCACAACGAAGAATACACAACTATGTACCGGGGGGCTTTGGGGAGAAAAAGGAAAAAATAAAATCTTTAAAAAAAAAAAAAAAAAAAAAAAAGAAATCTAATTTAAAAAAAAAAAAAATACTGTGTCAAGGGTTATAAATCTAGTATAAATTCCATAACAGTTACTCCAATTTATTTCCTTATCTGCAATATAAGAATATTCCAATCTCAGGGCACATTAACTAGGAATGGATATTACATATTTTTCTTTGAAATTATTTACCAATATGATAAGCAAAAATGTCTTTAATTTGAATTTACTATTAATGAGATTTCTTGTATTAATTTTTTTTGGCTCTTTGTACCACTTTAATAAATTACTTCCTGCACTTTTTGTTCATTTTTCTCTGAGGTCATTTATAATTTTTATTATTGAGTTGTAAATGTTCTATACGTATTTATATTAACCTTTGGCCTATCATAAATGATGCAAATATTTTTCTTGTTTACCATTTGTAATTTACTTTTGTTTACATTTCTACTGTCATTTAGATCTAATTGGTTATGTAGCTGAATCTGTCCAGCTCTTCTCTGCGCTTCTGCTATTGCTCTTCTGCCTTCATGGTTTTTTCCCACGTCAATATCATATACGCCTTGACTTCAAATTTTATTCTAATTGATAGAGTTTCATTATGTTTAACGCTCTAATGTGTAAGGAATTTATCTGTATTCTATATACAGATTCCATATACAGGAAAAGTATTCCTGTAGCTATTTTTCCCCAAAGATTTCACCTATAGTCTAGAACTATTTATTGAAATTTTTATTCTGCCCTCACTGATTTGTATTGTGACAATGCAATTTATCAAAAAATACCTTTTTATATATACTAGTATTTGTCCCTGATGCATCTGTGCTATTTTATTGCTCCATTTGTCTGCTCTTCTGCAAATCCCATAGTTTTATTAATAAGATTTTGGTGCATTTTAAATTACATTTAATAGATATTACTTACATGTGCTTTTGCTAGGCATACACTGTCAATCTCACATCAATATTTCAAATATCATATCCATTTTCCATGTTCCTCAGGATAAGGAAACTGAGCTCAGAGAGATTAAGCCCTCCAGCTGGTACATGACAAGAGTCAGGATTAAACCTGGATAAGCATAATTCCAAAGCTGGTACTCTAAAATTCCTTTTTTTTTAACTAAAGGATAACTTTATTTAGTCTTCTTTTTCAAACAATCTAGTTTAAAAACAAGTTGAGGTTAAGAGAGAACATGCAACCTGCCAAGAGAGAGTCACAAAGACAGAAAGAGGGAGAGACAGACATTGGTCAGAGACTTCCATGTCAGATCTTTTCCATCTTGGAAATGTGGTCATCACAGATTCTGGTCAGTGCACTGCTTCTTCAGTCTTCTGCTCAGCGATCTTCTCCAGCAAGTGGATGCACCTCTGCTCCTTCTCATCCTCACCTGCAAGGCCAGGGCCTCCTCTTGGGCCTTGCTCAGGACCTGGGCCATCTCCTCGTTTGCCAGCTTGAGTTTCTCTTCCGCTTGGGCCTTCTGCGCTTGGTATCTCTGGCCTTCCTTTTCAATTCTTACTATGTAACCCTCAACAAACTTCTTCAGCCATCCTTTATTCGGGAGGTAGCCTTCGATCACCGTCTGTTTCTCAAACTGCTTGAAGAGGTCAGAGAAAGATTTTTCCCATGGAATTCAAGTCTGCAGTAAGCTAGTCTTTTTCTTTCAGAACCTTCTGGATTTCCGCTTTGGCAAGTTCCTTCTGTTTCTGAGCCTCCTTCATTGCCTGATACATCATCCGCTCAGATTGTCCATGATCTTCCCATCTCCAGGTTCTTCACAGGCAGCTCCTCGCCCCTGCTCTGCAGCAGCAGCTTCTCCTTTTGGGTCGCTTCCACTACCTCATCCACGTCCTTTTGGCTGTCCCGCAGCACGTCCATGATGGGTGTCCCACAGGCACCACGGCCCCCGGCCTGATGACACACGCGGGTAGACCTGGCACAGAAACACCCAGAGCTGGGAAGAAGTCGAGCTCCCCTGGCTTCACCTCAGGAGGATTTCCGGAGGACGCGTCTGTGTGTGCGCACTGCTGGTCTCGGCCGGGCGCGGCGCAGGCCTCCGAGGGCTGTGTTTCTGCAGTGGGCCGGACCTGAGGCCCAAGGACTGTGTCCTCCAGGCGACCCCTTAAACGAGGAGGCCCAGACTGCGCAGGTAATCCTTCTGGCCGCTGCCTAGAACCTCCTCCCTCGGGCGGGCTCTGGGCCCCGCTGAGGAGAGGGTTGGAAGCACCGGGTCAGCGGGCGAGGCCCTCGGGCCAGCGAGCCCAGATGGCTGCTGGAAGCCGGTGCGCCTGAAGGCTTTGCGGTTCCCTCCTCATGCGCCGCTCCCGGGCTCCCCGCCCGGGTCCATGTCACAGGTGTGTCGCCTGAGAGGCTGCAGTACCCTCTGTGTGGGAAGCGAGGCCGCCTCGGCGCGGGTGTCCTGGGTCCGGGCCTCTCCGCCGCCTCCGCGCGGGTTACAGGGGGCCGTCCGGCTGGGCCCGGTCCAGGCTGAGACCCCGGGAGAGGGAACGGACGCTCTTCCTCCTCCTTGGGGGTTCTCTCCCGCCTCCCGTTTCTTGGCGGGACTTGCGAGGCCGCGTCTCTTCCCCAGTTTCCTCCGCGGGGACGGCCTTAGGCAGGCGGCATTGTCAGAGACGACCAGTTCTAGCCTGCTGGGCCCACTCCGTCGGGAGCTGGCCGTTTGGCTCTGAGCGTTTTCCTTGTGAGGACTTGGGGACGGGCCCCTGCAGCCTTCGGAGGGCCGGGGGCGGAGCTTCCACGACCGGAAGGGTGGGGCTCCTCCACATGCTCCTCTCCCCGCGCGGCTCTGCGAGATCCTCTCTTGTGCCTTGGGCGCCGCCCGGAGAGGGTCTTGTAGGATTTCGGAGGTGCAGGTATGCTTTTATCTAAGCGATAAGAACTAACGTTTTCTTCCTGTGCTTGCTCAGGGCTGCCAAACAGTCTCCCGGGAGGTGCCATTGGGGTTCAAGACTGCCCGGGTCTCGGGGGAGCTTGGGGACCCGGGCAACCAGGGCAGCCGGGCCAGGCCGCTGCACGCGGATCTTCAAAATTCATGTCCGCTGGAGGGGCCTCGGCATCCGCCACTGCTTGTTTCTAGAGAATTCCATTGGTCATTCTGGTGTCCACTTCCTTGGTGAACTTTTGGTTCTCTGTCTGGGTCCAGATTTGAGGACTTTCATTTAACCCAGTGGTGGCCAGAGCAGAACAAGCCTCGGTTTGCTGTTCGCGGTAGGACTTAAAATCCTGAGCGCCTGTGGATCCCGCAGAGGTGACTGAAAAGTCACCTTAATAGCTTTGGCTGTGTTCTTGGGCGGCACATTTTCTTTCTGCGACAGACGAAGAACAGATGATCTTACGGTAAATTCTGGTGGTAAAAACAGGAACTCGCAGTTTTCTATACTTTGGTCACCAGTGACAATTTCATCACTTTGCTCCTGAAATTCTTTATAGCTTTCTCTCTCAGTTTATTCCTGCACATCTTGTCTCCAGTCCTAAGTGTTTTCTATTTTGTTGCTCTTATGCTTGCTTGTTTTCCCTTTATGTCTTCTAATCATTGCTGTTTATTAGAAAACTATTGATATTTTATAATATATTATTTTATATTTCTGCATAACTTCATTAGCTAATGATCTAGAGTTTTAGTTAGGTAATCCTGTTAGCTATAAAAAATTATCTTTTGCCGTCTCTTTTGCAACATCTTTTTAAATGGCTATACATTAGCTGGTGGTATATAATTAATTTCTCAACTGCACCTTTCGATTGGTTTTCAAACTGTTGTATTCAATTTGAATGAAAAAATCACCCACTTCTGTTGGTATAATGATTCTCATGTCCTTGAGGCTTATTATTAAGAGGGCAACCTAACGGCACATTCCCAGGTTTGGGTCACAAAAGACTAGACTGAGCGTTATGGAGGATGAATTTCAAATGATTATTTCTTAGCTTCATAAAATTACAGTCTTTTCAGTAGAGATCCAAGAAATACTTTCCTTCCGGATGTCAACAGTCTACCTTTAAAAAAGCGGAAATTTAGGCCCACTAAAAATGGTAAGGTAACAGTCAAAAATAGGGAGTGTAGGGCCCTGCATATCTTCATTGATGTTGTATGAGCTAAATGGTGACATTTGTAGAGATGTGACTGAAAGGTTAATATGCCATTCGCAATGTTATAATCGGTACACGTGAGCAGATTACAACATAAACTTACACTTCTCACGCTGTTGTGATTTGTAGCAACTGAGACTTTAGTAAGTATAAAGTCATTAAAAAGTTATAGTTTTTCCAAATGTTATAAAAGAAGCATTTTTTTTTTCTTTTTCTGTTTAGGCGCATATCATGAAAAGCAACTCACTTTTAGGATAATTTTAGGATATTTTGTTCTCTTACTACATTTCTGGGACAGCTCACAGAATATTATGAAAAATTTTTCCATCTCCAAAATGCTAGTTTTCATCATACTTCCATTGCTTCATAGATCACTGATTCAGGAAATATTTATTCATTCAACAAAAGAAAATGTTGAGTGCTTAATATATGTTAATCATTGATTTGGGTAGTAAAGAAGATTGACCAACAGCAAGGAAGACATTGAAGAGCCCTGCCTTTATAGGGCTTATATTCTAGTGAGGGACACAGGCAATAAACAGAATGAAAACTGCTTTGGAGAAAGCATAAAGCAATGTCACGTATTTTATTTTCCAAACATTGGAGAATATATATATATATCTATATATCCCATCCCATATGTTCTTCTTATAATGTCATATTGACTCTTCTCCATCAAGAGGCAAGGCCTACATCACCCCTACTCCTTTGAAACTAGGTAAACTTTGTAACTGCCTCAACCAATAGAATGCAGCAGAAGTGACATTGCCTGATTTCCAAAGCCTAGGTCATACATGGTGATATGTCTTCTGCCTGGCTCTCTCTCTCTCTCAGGACATTTGCCTTTGGAGCCTTGTGCCACCATGTAAGAGTTCTGACTACCATGAAGCCACCATGCTGGAGAGACCCTAGAGAGAAAGAGAAAGGTGGCTGAGGAGCCCCAGCTGTTCAGTCCTCAGCTTTTTGAGTCTTCCCTAACTAGGTGCTAGGCATGTGAATGAAGGCTGAGATGACCCCAGCCACAGCCACTGTCTGAATGCAACTTCCTAAGAGACCCTAGCAGAACTGCCCAGCAGAACTACTCTCAAATTCCTAACCCACAGAAACTGTGAGAGATAATAAATGATTATTGTTGTTTAAGCAACTGAGTTTTGATATAATTTCTTATGCAGTCATAGCAGCTGGAAGAAGCAGGGTAAAGGAAAAGAGAGGGATAAGAGGGGATTAGATTTTATGTTGATGTTCGGGAAAGGCTTCGTCAAGGTTGTAACACTTGAGCAGAGAATGAAAAATGAAATGAATGAAAAAATGAAGAAGCCAAGTACATATCCATAGAAAGAGAATCCCAAGCAGAGGGAACAGCAAATAAAAGCATCTTGAGGCTGGGGAAGTCTTGGCCAACTGGGCAGCCAGCAAGGAGGTATGTTACTGATGGGAAGTAAACTAAAGGATTAGTGGTTGGATGGATAGCAGGAGTCATATCCGTGTGGAACCTTGGAGCCCCCAGAAAAGTTCACGGATTTTGTTCTGTGTGTAATGGGAAACTTGTGGAGGATTTTGAACAGGAGAGTGATGGGCTCTGTTTTATGTTTATTTATTCTCTGAATGACTTCTTCCCCTGATATTATGTCACTGATTTTGCTCCAGCCACCTGCCCTTTTTTCTGTTCCTTAAACATACAAAGCTCTTTTATGACTTAGAGCCTTTGAGATTCCTATTCCCTCCACCAGCACCTGTCTCCTCACGTCTTCGAATGTGTGTTGCTGCCAGGCTTCTTGGTCTGTCCATCCAACCAAAAATACCAGTCCACTTCAAGTGACACTTCCAATCACATCACCCTATATTTACCTATTTATGGTGTGTTGCTCCTTCTCAAATGTAAGCTCCATTAAAACAGGGACCATGTCTCTCATGCTTGCTGATATGTCCACAGCACCTAAGACAGTGTTTGAATAAAGTCAGTGCTCCACCAATATTTGTTAAATAAACGCATGAATAATACCTTCCATAGATATTGTGAAGAGTAAGAAATACATGTATGAAAAGATATTGGCATGCAGTTTGTTCTTCATAAACCACTAATTTGGAGAATTTTAGATTTTATTTTTTTCTTCTCCAATATTTTTTTTACCTCTTTTTAACTCAATTCCATCTCTATTCTTATTTGCTCCATGCAATACAAGCAAAATATCTTCAGTTATTTGGCTCATTCTGAGTGTTTTGCTTTGAAGTCCAAAATTAATCTAATAGTTACCTTAATATAGACTCTACACAAGAGAAAAACTTTAATAAATGTGAATATTTTTAAATCTAAATATTCTTTGGAAGTATTTTAGGTGTAGTACTCCTCTACTGTGCTTTACAAAGCTTGTTAAAGCTAGATGAATCAATTACATGTGGGGTTGAATTTTGTAAAACTACATTTTAATTTTAAGTGGTAAAAAGTAAGTTGTTCAGTAAAATCAAACATCAACATCATATAAGCTAAGATTTGCACCTGCAGTAGTAATGAATTATGGCTAGACCCAACATTCATGTCTCCAACCATTTCTCCCCCAACCCCATGCCTAAGATCATGTCAAAATCAATGTCCACTGTTAGAAATGGCCAAAGCATCCACACTATCTTTAAAGGATTTCATTAGCAAGATCAGCAAATAGAGATCCGTCCCATAAAAATGGTATATGTTACTCATGATGAATTCCCGCGTTGTCTGAATCAATCTTAAATTCTGTAAAATACGTCCCTTAACAGGTTAAAAGCAGAAGAGGCTGCAGAGCCATCACAAATACTTGGGAGCTTTTAAGATTTTCTCTGTCCTCCCCCAAGCTCTTAGGTCAAACAGTAGGCTTGCATTAGTTTTGTTTTGAGCCCTCAGAGCAAACAGTGAGCTTTCAGAAGCAGCCCAGGAGTTAAGTACCAAAGTTCTGAGAGTTTCTACCCCAAATGGAACATTTTTCATTCTGCCAGCTTTCAAAGCAGTAAAATAAAAATAAATAATATTTCTATCTTAAAGCTATCTATGAAATTATTTGATTCATTGTTTGTTAGCTGGAGAAAGCCATATATATATTTTTTAGTATACATCATGGCTCATACTTATGGTCTTCATTTTGCTAGGAAAAATAAAAACATTGTGTTACTCCACTATTGAACACATTTTCAATGCAAACTCCACATTGAACACACCGTCTGTGTAGTGCCAAGTTCTTCATATAGTTTAGTGTGAATAGTCTAACTGTAGTTTCAGACAGCAGACATTTAGTGACAGTAAAATGTATTCTTGATAAGCACATGTGAAAACACCTATCAAATGATTTACTGATTTCATGGTCAGTTTTATGCAGATATAGAGTAGGTGGTTCAGCTATGTTCAGAAAGTCATTTTCCAGGGGCTGGCCCAGTGGGGTAGTGGTTAAGTTCATGCACTCTGCTTCGGTGGCCCAGGGTTCACAGGTTCAGATCCCAGGCACAGACCTATGCACCACTCATCACACCATGCTGTGGTAGTGTCCCACATACAAAATAGAGGAAGATTGCCACAGATGTTAGCTCAGCAACAATCTTCCTCAAGTATAAAGAGGAAGATTGACAACTGATGTTAGCTCAGGGCCAATCTTCCTTACCAAAATGAAAAAGTCATTTTCCTCCCTTCAAATATGTCCTCCCATGTGCTAGATAGTCCCTAAAATTCCATTGAGAAGAAAGCTTTTTATTGTAGCATTACTTAGAAGTATTAAAATGCAAATAATTCTTGAAGAAGTAAGGCGTTGACCTAAAGTCCTACAAAGGCGTAAATTATGGACATCAAATCATTTCTTAAAAGAAGCCAGAGAGCCATAAGATGGCATGAGGGCTTTGGTACATGAAGAGGGAGACAAGGATTCAAAAAAGGAAGGTTATTTTGCAAGGGACTAATCTCCCCCACTTCAAAACCTTGACAAATTATTAAATTGGCCACACTGAGGTATAGCAAATACTTCTTAAAACAAATAGTGTCTGAGTTTACTAATTCTCTATATTTTCAAAATTTAGAAAAGGAGTTTTTTGGTTTAAATAAGACCATATTCTTTATATTCAAAAATAACAAAATGTGATCTTGCACAGTTTTACATTTTTTTCAGATGTGCACAGATTTTGTCAAAATACAAGATTCTTCATCCACTTAAGTAGTTTCAATAAATACAGTGAATATACCTATGTATTTAGCTTCTTAATTTACATCGACAAAAAATACATGACTACATACTTGTAGTACTGTAAGTGTGTTGATATATGTGCACAGGACCTCCCCCCGCGATAAGCTCTCTAAAATACTGAATATTCATTACTTAATTGTATATTTATTCTCATTACATGCAAGAAAATCCAACTGCCTTCCTCATTACTGTTACCTAAAACCCCTGATATAATTGCAGAATGATCTAATGAAAAAAACAAAGAAGGGAAGAAAGGGTGGCTGATTGACTATAATATCAGAAATCACAGAAATAAGATGTATTTATATCTGAGGGTAAATACAGATCAAAATATAGTAACAATTTCTAATCTAGACCTACTGAAAGCCCTTGCTAACCTCACATGATTTAAATGGACAAGTTAGATTTATAAAGACTTTCACAAGAATTTAGCACAGCGTGATGGTAGCGTAGAATGAGCGCTGGATTTGGGTTCACAGTAACTGGGTTCAGCTTCTGGCCCTTCTCCTTGCTAGTGATGTAAACACTTAGGCTTTCTATATTTCGATTTATTAATCTATAAATAAGAAGCCAGGAAAGGTAAAGATAAGCCTGGATCTATTTCCAGTGTCACCACTTACCAACTCAATGACCTTGGGGAAACTACTTAATATTTCCAGTTTTCTTAGCCACAAAGTATCACTAATGGTAGAACTTACTTCACTGGGTTGTCATGAAGTTTCAGAGAGATAGTGCGTGTAACTTAGTCACCGGGGTCCTTGGTTGAAGGAAAGTGGGAGCTATCAGTGTAATATTGAAGCGATGTAAGAAAAGCTGCCCTACCAACCTTAGACCGTTCTTGTGAGACTCATGCTCTACTAATGTTTATGAAAAACAATTACACATCTAAATTATTTTAAAACCATTCCAGGCTGACCATTAGGTCTATATTTGTTCATATTTAATTAATTTAACTGATAATGAAGTATTAATGCAATGAACATAGAAGAAAATTTGAAAATGTTTTGTTACCTAGTGAATATTTATAGGCAAATCTGCTCTGACTTAATTACCTTCACATGTTAGAAAAGGAAATATTAAGTTTAAAAATCCCAAATTAACTGTTGCGAATGAAGCTTTATGTGACTAGAGCAGGAAATGACTGGCTTAAGGCTATGCCTGGATTTTAAAATCCCTTTTTCAACTAATAAACCTATCAATTCCAAGTCCAAAGTACCAAAATTAAAGTTAATTTGAGAGTTTTATGTCGGGAATTTAGAAACATTTGCTGAAGATATCTTAACCTAGTTTAATAATTTTATGTAATTATAAGAAATATTGCTTTTATTAGATTATTTTAAAATCAGGCATTGCCTTTTCCAATTGCCTTTTACAAATTTATATGTAAACCTATGTAATTTTAGGAAAAATGGTAGTTTAAGTTAAAAGCTCAATCTTAAATATTTCAAAATAACATATTTTGTGATTTTTTTTTTAACTGTTCAATTTAACGAAAAGTAGATGCATTTTGATCCTTTATTTGACAGATGTATCTATGTGTGTGCCTTAAGGCCAAATTTCTTTTTGACACTAGAAAAAAATGCCAAATTTTCTGAAGTACTACCAAGTAGACTTACCAGGTAAATTTGGGGTAAAAAAAAAAATCACTGGAAATGTATGAAAATATCTAACGTTCTGTACAAATTAAACCTTTTTGTAAGGTCCAATGTAAATGCTACATATACTATGTAATATGTTAGCCGTTCATTTTCCCAACAGAATCATATTGGAATCCACTTCCACATATTTATTCTTCAATAAATATTTATTGAAGACCGTGCTAGTTAGTTGCTGGATGGAAATAATTTATGGTCCGTATAATAACCCTGACATAACTTTGGAATCACAAAAGAAAAACTAAACATAGTTTAAGCGTATTTATTGTATGCAGATTTTTTCAAATTTTATAACATTTTGCTTGTAATAATGACCTCACTAAAAAACTGTTAAAATAATGTACACATTGTTACTATCTATTAACTAGAATATTTGATTTGCCAAAGAGTCTCATTCTCATTTTGCTCAAACAGAATGAATTAAATTACATATAATATCTGATATATTCCAAGTGTTAAGTCTTGATGAATTATTTTATTATTTGTATTTTTTAGTATTCAAGATTCTTATGAATCTCATTTTTATCCTTTAAGGCATGTTCTATTATTCTATTAGGCAATAAAATAACAATGCCTATTTTGGGAATAGAAATCTCTTGGGTCCATGGCGTATCTTTAGAATTTCTACACCGTGGATTTACGTCAATGGATGATAAATCTTTGGTTCTTGAGGATGTCCAACTAGTGTATAAAAGCCAATTGTCAAGATAATAACTTGGATGTTTCTCAATTTTCACATTTGTTTTGAATTCTCTGCCAAAGTCATATATTTATCTTTTAGGGGGAAATCATGTTAGTGAAAATAAGCACATGTCTCCAAGTCCGAAAGCCAGAACTTAACAGGGCAATGATAAAGGAAATCAGAGGGTGAGTACATTTGTAAGAATTATCGTTGATGTGCATTGCTTCCATATCTCCTTTTCCCTTGGCTTTTGTAGGAGTCTGTGTTTTTGTGAGTGTGCTCTGAGTCTGTTCAAGGCAGCTGCTCCATTTCCCTTAAGTTACAAATCCAGGAAGAAGTGGGCAGTAAGGAGGATAGCCATCAGGGGCCAGGTGGCTCTGTTACATTGACATAGTCAGTGTGAATATTGAAGACCACCTAAGTCATGCTTTGTAACTTGACTGTAGATAAAATGTTGATAGTGAAAATAGCTCAGATATAAAAATATCAATAACATTATAGAAAATAAAGTCTAGTCCCTTTAATTAGATTTATTTACATTTTCCAAAAATTATCCTGAAAACTAAAGAGAATTTACAGATTGGTATGATGAATTCCAAGTAGCACGCTGCTCTAACTGTAAGATTAGCCCCTAGTACATCACTGACCATCGTTGTGAGCCACTATTGCTCTTGTGGCTATATCTCATCAGATAAACCAGATTACAAGATTCCAAAGTTCAGAGAATGTCATTTCTTTTGGGTAGTTCATCCACAGGGCTTAAAATTAGAACTCACCCTTTTATACATCAAGCTACAAAAGGAAGAGGGCATGCCTCCGTTATGGACATTAGAGTGGTTTTTTGTGGGTTTTTTTGAAGGAGGTGTTGTTACATTTTGTTCTGTTTTGCACTTTAAAAATTTATTTTAAAATTTTAAAAAATTGTGTTTTGACCTTATTTTAACCAAAGACACCTAATTTGTAACTTTTAAATAGTGGAAACATGTTTCAGAAATAAGTTCTTTTGCAAAAAAAAAAAGTTGATGTCTCAATTTATCTTTCAAGGTCAATCTATATTAAATTCAAAACACTCTTCCTGAAAAATTCTTGTGAATTATAATGTGAGATTTATAACTTATCTGAAATGCTCTTAATAGAGTTTATTTTTAATAGGATGTAGACTAAAACTATATGGCAATTGAGCGGAGCATTATGAAGCACCATATGGGCTTCTAAACTGAGAAGATGATACACACGGGTCCTGCCAACTATTCCTCTCTGTCTCTCCTTTCCCACCTGCCAGTCTCCCACCACATCCTGAATTCTGTCATGATATTGGGTGCCTTTGGTATAAATTACTTAAACGGTAGTCTCTGTGCTCCTCAATAAACATCTCTTAATCATAAAAGGCAGAAAATAAAAAGAACTTAACTTTATTAAAAATCAGTGCTTCAGGACTATCGATCTATAAACTTTCCAAATAGGGATAAGAGGTGACAAACAATGACCTGACCATAATTGGAGACCAAGGCTGGTGACAAACAGATAATGACAAAATTAAAGCAGAGTGAATTGCTCAGAGCAGCAGCCAGACTAGCCCTGACAGGTACTAGTAAACAAAAGAATTGAAACACAATACAGTTGTCTGGTTTCTCTTCCCTGGTGATCGTCAAGTTTTAAGCATTTTGCTCTTCTATAAGAAGATAAATGCTCCTTTTTTCTGTTTATGCTTCCTTCTGGTGTCCACACTTAGGTCTAGTTGAGTTCATCATAAGAAAAAACGTTGTGTAAAATATTTGTACAAACATGAGATTGGGGACATACCACCAGCTTGTAGGATTAAACATCTGTGGCACCTGTTCTGGTGGCGAGAAATCAAGGTCAGCCTATGGGAAAGTGAGGCAGAAGGGGAAGGATTTCTTTGATATATTCTTTTCCCCTCACCTCCCAATCCCTCCTCCTTCCTCTCATTTAAATGGGTAGAATGTCCATTAAAATGCTGTATGCGTAGTGTTATTTCAGCATTTTAATTTATAATTGCAATTACTAGTCTTGCTTTTCTGCCCATATTGTCTGTGCCTTCTTGATTCTCTCCACATTTGTCTCTCTGATGATTCCCTTTGCCTTCCCATCCGTTTCTTCTCTTTCTAGTTCTTCTCTCTCCATTTCCCTCCTTTTCCTGTCATGGGAAAAAAACAGAGGTGGAATTCAGTAAAAGGTATGATGAGGATAAAAAGGAATAAATGCTACAATGGCCATGTCTAATTTCATCATTTACGGTTTGTGTAATATTTTTTCCCAGAATTTATTTATCTTACAACTTGAAGTTTGTACCCTTTAACCAACATCTCCCCATTCCCCCTAACCCCCAGCTCCTGGTAACCACCCTTCTACTCTCTGTTTCTATGAGTTCAGCTTTTTTAGATTCCACATATAAGTGAGGTCATACAATATTTGTCTTTCTTTGTCTGACTTATTTCACTTAGCATATCTCACAGCATGGTCCATCCATGTTGTAGCAAATAGCAGAATTTTCTTCTTTTTTATAGCCGAATAATATTCCAGTGTGTGTGTGTATGTGTGTGTGTGTGTCTGTCTGTCTGTCTGTATGTATCACATTTTCTTTACCCATTCATCCATTAATGGATGCTTATGTTGTTTCCATGTCCTGGCTATTGTGAATAATGTAAGATTTATTTTTATAATAATTAAGTACCCATTACTGGGAGTTTGCTTCTTTTTACCCTTTAAATATGTCCTTTAGAGTGAAGTTATTAGACATGTCATGTTTTTTCTTAGTCCATAGCTACATATTTCCCTAAGTAATACTATCAGGATTAGTACATACGTATTTCCAAAAAGTAACAATTGGAAAAGGGAGAAGAGGCACAGGTAGAAGAATGAAGGACAGGATGAAGAAAGAAGCCAGGTATTTCTCCCCGTCTCTCTCTGGTTTGTTTGGTTTCTGTGATGGTGGCTGTACCTTTTCCATGGCTCCAACTCCCACCAGACAACCCCACCCTCTGTGGTCCAAGCTCCTGCCAAGCAGCCCCTGCAGTGGTCCTAGCCCCGACCAGACAGGCTCCAGTAGCACATCGAGCCCAAGAAGTGGTAGTACCTTCCTGCCGTTGCTGTCCTCTGGGATATTTCACTCTTCACTGTTCACTGTCTTATTTCTTCCGTGACTAACGTAACCAGTTCCCTCTAGTAAATTTGTTCCGTTTGAAATATCTAAAATGGTTTCTATTTTCCTGACTGAACTGTGATAGATATAAGTATTATAGTGGAAAGAGCCCTACAACTGAAGTCAGAAGACCTGATTTCATGTCCTAAGTGTGACTAATTAGCTTGACAGTTTGGGTCAGGTCATGTAACCTCAGGTTCATAAAGTTGCTTTGTTGCTCAAATATCATAATTTACAGTGAAAGCCCTCTAACTCACCTCCGTTAACAGGCCTGTCAGATTCAGAAACACTCGCCATTCCTCTGTAAAACATACTGACCGATGTCTGTGGCACAGTGAAAGCTCAGAACTGATAGTCCTCTTTGCAGGGGTCTACCCTTCTGACCCTGCATTCTGATTTACATTCTCACTGAAGAGTTGGTTGTATTTGTTCAAGACCTGTTTATGCCAGTTATTAGTGTAATTACATAACATAATTAGTGATTCACAGAGGCCAAACTAGTTTGGTGACTTTTACTACATAGAGATGTAAGAGAAGGACTGGAAGCAAGTAAAAAGTGACCTTTTGGAGCACTATGGAGTTGATGGAGAACGACCAGTCCTCCCCTCATCCTTTCTGTGGCTAAGGAAAGTCATTTGAATTAGTCCTCTGGCTCCATCCTTCCAGTGAGAAAGGAGTATTCAAACTGCCTCCCCTTACTACTAAAGCAAGAACTGGTAATCATCTCTTATCTGAAAGTGTCTGAGCTCCTGAGAAGCAAAGCACCTGATGCAGCTGGCCCATTGAGAAGGGGCAGAAGTGGCAGTTGAGAGGCATGAAGTGTCAACAGGATAGCTTGCATTCCCATCAGGTGCTGTTGCAAGGATACCCAAGGACCTCTGCAATACAGCTAGACAGAAAAAGGTGACACAGCTAAAACTATTTTGCTGGTACCTCCTTCAAGAGGCCACTCCCTGAATAGCTGTATGCCAGAAGCAAGACATCATAGGTGGTCCATTTTCTGTGGGAGGTAAGGAGGTAAAGAGGTTGAGCCTAAGACAGATAATCCATATCAGGGTGCTGTGCATCAGGAGGCCACTATCAGGTCCTATAAAGAACCAACAACTGGGCTTCCCACAAGAGTGCCAGCATTTAAAAGCCCACCAGATAGATGGAAGCCATAGCCAGCAATAGACAAATAAGCAATTTCATCACCACACATAAGGGGTGGTTGTCAGCCAGGAGCAAAAGTTACAATCAACCAAATGTTACTGTTACCCAAGGAGCATATAGCCAACTTGCCGCGCACTGTTGCTATAAGGACAAATCTTTTCCCTTTCCGTCGTCACCAAACCAATACCAGAGAAAAAGTGTGGAGAAGAAGAAAGGAGTGTTAATAACCAAAATGAAGTGTTTTATTAACTATAAGTGATAGAATGTTATGTAATTTAACTGAATGTTATTAAGGAGGCTCATTACCCAGCAGGAAATATGGGTAACTTGAAAGAACTGCAACTGAAAGAGTAATAGAAGTTATTGAAAAATTTATCCATTTCCTATTTTTACCCTCAAGTTGAAGTTTCTTCAATATGGTTACTTTCAAATAATTTTAATAATTCCGTCTTTAACAGATACTTTCAACTAACTGTAGTTAAGGCTTCATCTGCAGATGAATTCACATTGTAAACTAAAAAAAGCAAATTGAAAGATATTATCAGGGATTATTGGGAGTAAATAGATGTAAAAATAGGATTTAACAAAAAAGGCCTTGAAGATAACCCTGGTCAATAATTGCATTTGCTAAATACAGAAGTATTTGTACATCTTGAGTGCTGGGGTTTTATCCCATTGTAGAGCTCCTATTTTAAATCCCCAGCCTGTCCTTTCTAATGTATCACTTTCTTGCTGTCCACATCTTCCAAGTAGGACTGTTATCTCCTAAAATGAATCTCTCCTCCAAAAAAGAGGAGAAAAGCAAAGTCACAGGAAACCAACTGGGCTTGATATGATTTAACCCTCCATCTTATGCCTTCCAGCTTTTGATGAGGAGCATAGGACATCGGCTTTAATAAAAGGGTTCCAGGCAAAAACTAATTAGTCAAGAATATCAGAATTTATTTCGTGTAAGTTTGTTTTTTATCAATCAGGCCTCCTTAATCAGCAGTACCCAGTAAGTGCTAATTAAAATGCATAATCCATACAGACACTTGGCATACTCTTCAGATTGCATGGGAAGTGTATATAGGCAAACATCTGAAAAAAAAATAGATCTACATTCGTTTGCATGTAAGCAGATTAGGCTGTTGCCTATATACTGTTATTTGGTGGCTACTGGAAAGCCCACCTGACCAGAAAAAACTCAGAAATGTCCTATCATAAAACCAGGAATTTCTGTGAATAGAATAAAAACATCAATGATGCTTATCTAAATTTAAAAGCCAATACATTTATCAATTATTCTTCAACACCTTCACATGAGTTAGTTGATCTACTAATTAGTTCCAGTTCTCTGAGAGGTTAGTACATAGGACAAGTAAGTTTGAAGAAGAGGGACCTTCAAGAAAGTTAAATAACAATGCTTAGCACAGCTGTATCTGAGGATCGGAAAAGGGACTAAGAGATGGATGTAGAAATGGGAATAGCTTTCCCTAAAACAGATATCACAATGTCTCCTAGGATCAGGCTTCTGTACCGTTTAATTCCTATCACAAATTTAAAATGAACATCTCCTTTCCCAACTTTGTGTTTTTCTCAAAGAACTTCCCTGAAATGTGGAAAGAGAATTTGCTTTTCTTCTCATCTTAAGTCAATTGCTAGGGTATTTGCCCAGACACCAGAGGAGAAATAACAGATAGAAGATGAGACCAGAGCCTGAAGAAACCTTTGTTGCAGATTCAGCTCTTATTAATAGGAAACAGTTGGTTTTGCCTTCTTTCCCAAGACCTTCTGAATAGTTCGTTGCTTTTCAATTTTTGTTTTTAAAGTACCTGAGCCAAAACAACGGCAAGCTTGGTTTTTAAAATAGGATTAGTGACAAATGCTGAAATGCCAAGTCGGAATGCACAGGATACAACCAAGCAAAATGCAAGAAGGAATTTGGAAGGCAGATTAGGGGAATGTGGGCCCAAATCTGTGCCTGCCAACTGCTCTCAAGAAACTGCAGAGGTCAAAGATACACTTGAGAGTTTATTCAAAAACACAGACCAAGGAGGCTAGAGCTTCTTCTCTTTGGATTTTTAGGGATTTTTTTTTTTTTCTTTTAATAAGGGTGCCTAGAGCATTTCCTCAAAATTAAGCATTTCCACTTTCCTTTGTGGATCAGGTTCTTTTTTCCAGTAACTAAACGTCCATCTGGGGTAGGTTAGGCCTCTTTGGCGCTTCCCTAGTTCATGCTACACTAATATAAGATATTTTCCCCACTTGGAACCAGATTCTACCTGTGGTTCTAAGTTCCCTTAGATAGGTCACACGAAAGTCAAACAGCAACTCCACAATGGAAAAACTGACCAGTACATGTTCTCTAAATGTTTTCAGAGCACTCTTGGAAGAATGTTCCATGTGGAGAAGCAACTAAACATTTCCTAAAATCACAATTTACAAGACTAACAGGAAGCAGAGATGTGTTTTAAGATTTTAAACCCAACTTATACAGCTTATAATATAGTGAAGGTAACTATATACCAGTATACATTATAAAAGAAATTAATATTTATAAACGACTTGGAAGTTCTCAAAAATAATACTCTTTGGATTATATAAGTTTTGAATCCTTAAATCATCAAGATTTCAAAATACCTTGAAAAAGCTATTCTTATGGGAAAAAAGTGCTTCAAAAAGTGTTAGAAATATATTTGGATAGCCTTTTCAAGAAAAATCTTTAAAAAATTATAACAAACATCAAACACAATCAATTCCTATTAAAGTTTTTCATAAGATAGTCCTCTACTTTAATTTGCAAACCAGAGCTATGTTTCTATTAATTCAGATTTTGCCTCTTTAAAATTACAAGTATTACTAATAATCCAAAAAGGCATAAAATCAATAATGCTGCAAGAACACAGGATATTTAAAACTCATGTGTTACACATAAATCCAGAATGTATTCTATGTATTATACATAGAATATATAGCATGTGGCAGAAGAAAAGAGCAAATGAGGAAATCAAAATATGATTTGCAGATCTCTGGCAAATGTCTCTAAATATGATCAAATTGTATACTTAAATAGAAAAACAAATGCCTTTTTCAGACTAGATTGTATTCTTCCTATAGGTAAAGCAGTCATTCACTATAGGTTCCCTATAGATAAAGGCAAAACTGAGAAACTTCATTCCAATTTAAATAGACATATAATACAGAAAAGAGAAGCAACAATAATATTCCTAGCATATATTATTTTCCTTCCTTCACCAAGTTATTAGGGTTCTGTGAAATAGTGCTCTTGCCATATTGGGGGGTGTGTGCGCGTGCTACTTATGGGCAGGGTTATTTAAACAGTTTGTACTGTCTGTGTTATATAATTTCATTTGTGCAGCTAGTAACATTTGGTTGAGGTAAGTTGATATACACATGAAATCAGGCAGAAAGCCTGGTTATTCTGAATTTAGGTGTTATCTTTATATCTTACTTAGTTTTTCCTTGGAAATTTTTTATGTGTACATTCATAGTTATTCAGAGTCATCAGATTTTTCATCTGTCTCTGGAGAAAAAGAGAAACATTTTTGGAAAATATTTGGTAATTCTTGGAGATTCCTAGAAAAGAAGCAGTGTATTTCTGACCCCAAATATCTAAGATAATAAGATTAGCCTTAAAATGAGGACTTGAATGTTGCTCAGTCTACTAGACAACTCTTACTATAAATAAAGTAAATATGAGAATAATAAGTAACCAGTTGGATTAATCTTTTCCCAGTCCAGCAGAAATTCCCTGAGCTCTAAACAAAGGATTTAAACACCAAGAAATAAATAGTTTTCAAACTTAGTTTAGAGTAGATTAATTCACAGAGTATTTTACTAGTCTTTCTATTCTGTTGTTATAGTTAGAGTAAGACCTGGTTTTCCAAGGAAATCATGCTTAGGGCAACTACTTTCTGGGCACAGATCACCAGAATTCAGGGCAATTCCAGCCAAGCCACTCTCTGTTAGCTTTAGTATATTACCAGTTATGAAATACTGATTGAGCAGGTACTAGAGATCCTTAATTCCATTATATCGAAGAAAAAAGGAAAAATACATCTGTTAATGAGCAGTTACCATGTCGCAATTCCAGGTGCTTGGGATACATCACTGTCTGATTCAGAATAGGCTAACTGCTATAACAAACAACCCAATAACACAAAAGAATTCTACTCCTGTATCAGGTAAGAGATTAGTGAGTTTGCTTGGTGAGCAGCCATCAGCAGGTGATTCAGGAACCCAGGTTGTTTCTATCTTGTGACTCCACTATCCTGTAGAGAGCATCAGTCATTGGTTGGATCCTCTATGTCCACACAGCAGATGGGGGAAGAGAGAGAATATGGAGGTCAGGCCTCCAGATGGTACACATTACTTCATACACATTCTGTTGGCCAGAAACAAATCAAAAGGATACACCAAACAGCAAGGGCAGATCGGAAATATAGTCTACCTGTGTGCCCAGGGAAGAAGGAAACAAATTTGAAAAATAACTAGCCAATATCCCCTACAATCAGTACCAAAAAAAAAAAATCTGAGCTTGAGGAATTTACATTCTGTCTGGTGGAAACAAACAACTAAAAACAAGCATAATAAATTATAAATTGCATTGTCTTTATAAGGTGATAAATAACACAGTTGCAGCTGGGAATGGGGGGAAGGGGAGAGAAAATGCAGAGCATAATAAGAAGGAAAGGAGTCTTTTCACAATGGCTGTAGGTGGCTGAGGTGATGTAGAGGATAGATCACTGGAGAAGAGAAGACAAAAAAATGGGAGGGCAATTATTGCAGGCTTCGTCTTTACCAATAATGGCACAACGTTAGAGAAAGTGATGGTGAACCAGAAACTAAAATCATGGAGAAATGGGGGTTAGAGGCGTCCCAGGAGTTAGTTGATAACAGCAACAAAGAGAAGTGCTGGGCAGTTTGGCATGAAATTCAGAGCTTTACAGAGGATAGAGTAAGAATGATCTGAAAGCAGCAAAAAGGGACAAAGAGAATGTCTGCCCCATCTTCAGGTCCAGTTGTATAAGAACTGTAGAATAAAAAGCAGCCACCACCTGAGGAGGCTGCAGGGAAGGAGTGCCATCATGGAGAGGCCAGTTTCCACTACAGCAAGAAGGTAAAGGGATCATTCAAGAGGTCAAGAATATCGGGATTTTGCTGAAGATTGGAGGGGGCAGGAAATCTGGGGCTTTCTGTGGTGACTCATGTGAACAGGGATAAATGGCATATTGAGATTAGTCTCAGGCAGGAAGACCAGTGGAGAAGGGACTTCAATATTTAGATGAGATATAAAGACCTGAACCAAGGCATCTCTCAAAGGAGTTGCACCATTTTTCTTTGACTAAATTTAACCCACAATTTGAAGAGAACATTTGTTTTGGAACTAAATTTTCTAAACTATTTCATATTCCTTTTTAGTGTTTTAAATTAAAACTGATTTTAAATCTATCTTTGATGAAACTCTAGTCACGATTCTCCTTGTGAAGTTTAAAGGTGCATAAAAATACATTTCTTAGTGATATAAACATAGAATCACAGATTCTTAGGGTTTGGAAGTTTTAATTCACTTGGTTCAACCATCTAACTGATGTTGGAAGCCTTTCTTGCATATCCTTGCCAAGCCATCTTCTGGACTAGGCTTGAACATCTCCTGGGATGATGCATCTAGTGAGGCAGTTAAGAGTGTAGGCTCTGGAATTAAGCAGACCTAGATTTAAATTCCTATTTCATCACTTCCACTCATGTGAACTTCAGCAAGTTATTTAACTTTTTTCTCAGAGCTTCAGAATCTTCATCTGTAAAATGGAGATAATATCACTACTTAACTCGTAGAGTTATACTAATGAAATAAGGCATGCACAAACCTCGACACAATGCCCAACACTTAGTAAGCCCTCAGTAAATGCTTAACAATATTATCATTATTTTTACTCATGCCATTATTATTATTACTTTCCAAGGCATCATCTTTCAGTGTTGCATAGCTTCCTTAGAAATTTCTTCTTTCTGCCATCTCATAGAAAAATCTTATCTCAGAATATAATTTGGCAAAATAAGTGTTCCATTAGCTATAATTCATCATTAAATTTGAAAGAAATTCCTTGCAAAGAATGTGCATAATCTCATAGATATCCTGTTAGGATTTCATCATCTCCTTTCAAATGTTTAGAGAAACACTTGAAGTATTAAATCTGTAAAGCCTCGTCAATGCTATCTGGTTCATAACATTCATGTAAAATGAAGAAATGTGAACACACGTGTAATGCATTACCTGACATCACAACTGGGCAATGACTCATATGGCAAATTTAATTTCAGTAGTGCTCACAGTAGCTGTTCTCTGACTTCAGAGCTTCAGTTGACACAAGGCACTCTAGACAATAAATATAAACTTAATCAAAAAAAGTTTCTGTGAAGCTTCTCTTAAATTCACAGAAATTTCCATGCTACCTGAGTTGATTACATCATTCAAACACATCACCAGTAGATGTTTTTGTCAAGATGCTCAGAGCGTTTGATAATAGAAGTGTGATAATAGAATCAAGATTCCAAGAACTACAATAAAATAAATTATTTCTAACCGATGTGGATGACACTTGCCATACTAATAAATTCTGATATATGTAAATGAACTTTTTTTCATGCAAATTCTCCAATTTTTTTAAAAATGTGTCTTTTATGTTATAATGCAATGGAAAAAAATGACTATCTTAAAAATTATATAACCTTTTCATCACTATTTAAGAACATGCATTGTTGGGCCAGCCCTGTGGCGTAGTGGTTAAGCTTGCCCACTCCGCTTCAGTGGTGCAGGGTTTGCACGTTCAGATCCTTGGCATAGAACTAGCACCACTCATGAAGCCATACTGTGGCGGTGTCCCACATCAAATAGAGGAAGACTGGCACAAATGTTAGTTCAGTGACAATCTTGTTGAAGCAAAAAGAGGAAGATTGGCAACAGATATTAGCTCAGGGCCAGTCTTCCTCACACATACAAAGAAGAATGTGCATTGAGAATGCATATACGTTGCCCTGAGAAAATCTTTGCCAAAATATATTCTCAGAAAATGTTTGTAATATCATTATTAGTTATCAGGAATTTCTTTTAAGATAATATCCTTTGAGTATAGCATTGTTGTGACTTAAAAATAAGGTGATCTGGGGCTGGCCCCGTGGCCGAGTGGTTAAGTTCGTGCGCTCCGCTGCAGGCGGCCCAGTGCTTCATTAGTTCGAATCCTGGGCACGGACATGGCACTGCTCATCAGACCACGCTGAGGCAGCGTCCCACATGCCACAACTAGAAGAACCCACAACGAAGAATACACAACTATGTACCGGGGGGCTTTGGGGAGAAAAAGGAAAAAATAAAATCTTTAAAAAAAAAAATAAGGTGATCTACTCTCGGGTACATAAGTGGAAGACAGAAGCATTGATAAGTTGAAGGGGAAAAAATTAAAAACTAATTTATTGGAAGGAAGTTAACAATAAAAATGAAGGAATTGATATGCATTAGCTTTAAAATCCTTTCCAACTATAAAACTTTATCCTTTAAATAAAAGAAATCAGAACTGACTACATTAAAATTGTTTGAGATGGTAGCTACAAACATGGAGCAAGAGAAACCTTTGGAAATAATTATCTATTTAAATCATCTTAAAGGTTCCCATCAGAGGCCATAAGCAAAAGACAGCATGGCAATGAGACTGAGATCTAAAAGATAATTTGGCTGTTGGGGTGGTGAGAGGAACAGAGAGCCTCAGGCAGCCAGGGTACTGTGACTCTTACAGTTTACTTATAAGCAGTTAAATTAATTTACCAGTAATTCTATACATTGTTAACTAAATTTATTCTCAGAAAACACACAGGTGGCTTAAAAATATCCCTATAGATAAATTAAAGATGAAAGGCATTATAATAGTAGTGAAAGCATGAACAAACAGTAGGAAATGGAGGGAGCTGACACCTCTATTAGGAAGTGCTCTTCAGTAGCCACATTAGGAATTGAAAGCAATGACAATCTGATCCTTTGAAACTTTGAAATTATGAAGACTACTTATAAAATGGATTTACATTAACTTTCATTTATGATGAATGCATTGCCCTAATTTTATTTATTAAAATATTATCTAAAGATTTTAGGGACCCATGATAATTAACAAACTGACATTTTAAAATAGTTTATACCATCTTTATCTCAGCCTTTTTCAATTTCCATTTCTCTGTTCCTTTCATAATATACTTAATTTACTAGTTACTTAATATAGTAGGCCTATTACTTAAAATACTAGGACTGTTAGTACCTTCATATCATTAATGAATAAATAAATACTGGTGGTGCAGTATTTACATTTCACTGAATATACATTCACTGAGTATACATTTTCACTGAAAACCAAATGTTAGAATTAATATGCTCTCAAAGCCAAATATCACCATCATGGATATAAGAATTAAAAAAATTATCAAAAATATTTATTACTTCAGATTCCTGAAATTCTAGTCATTGCTTTTCTGAGTTTTTGTGTTATTGTCTGAGAATAATAATTTCTCAGCACTGTCATCTCCAGATTGTTCCCGCAGTCACTATACGTAGATTCTTACTTCAACTGGTCTACTTAATAATGTCTGAACTTTTCTATGCACTGAAGAACATAACTCAGGAAACAGTTTTTTAGTAGTGTATTTCCTAGACAGAGTTTTATACTAACATCCATAGCATAAGTAAATCATAAAAAGCCTTCATTATCAGCTACTAAAAATGGCTGGCAGTCTGCAGCAATCATTTCAACAGAATTTCTGCTGAAATTCTTAACCGCCATAGCCAGACAACTGTAAAAGCTTTTCTCTTTAAATTGTTGTTATAAAATCTGTTGTTTTGAAGTTTGATTGGTGAGTACAAAATGTGTTTTGGACACCCCGTTTTTCTCTAACAGTCTTCTTTTCATCATATTGTCATGTTCTTTTTTATGTTTCAGTTGAAGATTATTTATCATTGTTGTTTATGTAATCTTGTAGGAATTTTCTTCCTGTAAATTTTGAAGGGACAAGGTCAGCATCCTTCTGTTAATTCATTCTCACTAGATATGAAGAGTTTTCAAAGAAACAGGAAACAGTTTGACAGCTATTTTTTTTATGAGGCAAGTACACCAAATGAATCTACAAAGATTAGAATTATGATTTAATATCTATTAGTATTTTATGATTTAGATTTTCTTAATATTTGTTGCCTCAAAAAGAATATATTTGTCCTTCCAAACTTATCTTCCTAATGCTCATTTAATGTTTATAGTAATTGCCACTTTATTTCCCTATTTTAACTCTTTACTAGTTCTTAAAAATACAAAATAGCAAAAATTAAAACTTTTACAATCATCGTTAATTATTATTCTTCTGGAATAATAAATACTACAGTCATCATTGCCTTAAATCCATGTAAAACCAGGACTACTATAAGAAGTGAAAAGTACAACAGTATGTCAGTCTTTTCCTTTCAATAAATATATAATCAATTAAAATTTCAGAACACTGAGAAAGAAAATAGTGAAAGTGAATTAGTCAGTTGTTCTTTCATAGTGCATGAGAACAACGATTTATAAAAGCCATGCTAAAGAGAAAGGATTTCCAAAAACGAAAGATGTGCTTTCCATTTCTCAATAAATCATAGTGTACACTATTTAAACTGTTAGTGCTGAAACTATACAGTCTCACACAAAGGAAATGCATTCTTCTTCATAGATCTGTTTGGAAAAGAAACTTCTACAGATCAGAAAGTGAGCTTGAGTCAATGTCAATACTTCTTCAACCCTAGAGACTCCAAAAGGCTCTTGAACAAAGTTTTCTCTCCTCCTTGCCTGGGCAGCACATTCTGACTGATCATTACTGACAGCAAAGACTAAGCCTAAAACCAGAGGGGAAACAAAATAGTGGTTTTAGAAGTCTCAGTGTTCCCAAACTTTGATACTATACCCCCATCAAAGTGAGCTTTTAAAATCATGTCTGCTCTCCTTATGTCTGCCTAAATGATCAACTTCTTAAAGAAACATTATAATACTAGAATTAAAATCTCTATAAACTGAATACTTAAAGATCTGGGGTAAAAACCCACTTTAAATTTTAAAGTGAGAAGGAGTTTGTAATTTTCAAAGGACAGAAATAAAGTCTGTGGGTCTAAAATCTAAAGAATAGGGGAGATTGTGGTATAAAATGAAATGAGAAATAGGGGCTAGATCATACAGCAGTCTATAAGCCCTGATAAGAAGTTTGGATGCTATTCTTGGTGAAAGTAGAAGTAATTGGAGGGCTATTTAAGAAGGGAAGAGGTGTAATCTTATTTATGGTTTTAAAAAGGTCACTCTGACTGTGAAACATCCATAAGCACAGCTAAAATTATAAATACTGACAATAGTAAATGCTGGCAAAGATATGAAGCAACCAGAATTCTCAGACGTTGCTGGTAACAATTTAGAGTGATACAACCACTTTGGGAAGATATTTTGCAGAGTCTACTAAAGTTGGACATACATATCCTCCATGGTCCAGCAAACCACTCATAGGTATATTTCCAAGAGAAATGCATACATATGTTTAACAAAAAAACATGTAATAAAACGATCATTACAGCATTATTCCAAGTAGCCTCAAACTGGAAACTACCCAAATTCCCATCAGTAGTACAATGGATCAAGTGTAGAGTATTCATACAATGAGACCCTATACAACAATTAGAATGAGTAACCTACAACTACACAAAATGATATAAATGAATCTCACAAATATCACTGGGCAAAAGTCAGACACAAAAGAGTACATATGGAGTGATTCCATTTAGATGTACAAAGGCAAACCTTATCTATATTTTTAAAAGAGAGAATAGTGGTTACCCTTGGTACAGGTAGAGGATGGCCAGTAACTAGAAGGTAGCATGTGGGGGCAGAAAAGTAATAAACACATTAGCATGGTAAGGGAGGAAAAAATTTTTTCTCTGCCTTTCTAGTTTCTGCTGACTGGTCTATGAATTAAACTGATAGGAAACAGAAGAACAGGAAAAAAATCAAAGTTTAATAACATGTATACATGGAAGAAACCCAGGAAAACTAAGTCACCAAAATAGCCAAAGCCACCACCTTAAATACCATCTTACTAGACAAGAGAGGATGTTGGGGGTAGTGGTTTGGGAATTCCAAGGTGAGGAAGGCAATTCTCATGGAGATGGAAAAGCAAGAGTTTGGTGAACAAATGTTTGCCGTGCCATGCAGAGACAATGGGACATGGAGAGTACGCTAAGCTAGTCTCTCCATCCAACCGCACTTAGTCTTTTTAGATATCTGGTGATAGCTCTGTTCTTGTTACAGGCCATCTATCTAAATTCTTTTAGGCAGTTAAGGGGGAGATAACAAGAAAAACTTTCTGAATCTTTTGTTTCTTAAACGTAATCAGCCTAAAATACTCCTCATGTTAAAGAGGCACACTTTGAGGTGGCAAATTTTGTTCCCCTTAGCATTGAGACCACAGCATGGTGGCAAGGAGGGTTGAAGAAGAAATGGTGGAGATTCTTGTATTGACTGGTGATATATACATAGAAAGCACAGCATCAAAGACTCATACTTAGCAGCCATCTGTTACAGTCCGCCCCTCTATATGTCTGTTTTAACCACTCTTGGTGATGATAAACTCACAATTTATAAGGGAGATTGTTGTTTTGTTGAAAAAAAGGCTAATGAACCAAATGTTATTTATAATAGTCAGAATCTGACTCGTTATTCTAGTTGTTCTCTCTGAAACAACATAGAACAATCCGTTTGAATTTCTAGTAAAAGCTCTTCAAGGGGTTGAAGACAGCTAGCATATTTTCCCCTTAGTCTTCCTTTCTCCCAGTGAAACAACTCAGCAACTTGATCCACTCCTTGTAGAAAGTGTGTCCCAGACACTTCCCTATCCCAGTCACAGCCCTCTGAGAAGCTCTTACTTGCAAATGTCACTAATAAGAGGAAGAAAGAGGAAGTTGGGTCAGCTCTCCAGATGCAGGATACACAAAATGTGGAATTGTGAGTTCAAGGTGCTTAAGAGCTCAGAAATTTGAGTAAAATGCAAGAGCATTATAAGTATAGATTCAGATCTTCTGCTTGACATTCCTTAAACTTTAATGATTGAATACACTGATTTGTCTTTAGACAGGCATTAAGTCTGTCCCATCCGCAAACCTTCCTTCATATTCCACTCCTACATTCTGCCTTCATGGAGCCATAGCAAATCTTGGTCAGAATCTTTTGCTAAATTTGTACTGTTTTAAGTCAATTCATTTCCCATAGCTGTCTATCTGCCATAGTTTTATTCCTGCACCTTCCGATAATGTAATTTTTGAAGTTATATTTTATCTAAAACTTGGAACTTCCTGGTTATCAGTATTTTTAAACATGAGGATTAAAATGGAAAGAAAGAAGCAAGATAGGAAATAATGGAGGGAGAAGAACAAGAAAGTTTTCAGTTTGTTTTACATTCCAAATATATATTATCTTTGTGTAATAATATATGTTGTATATAGTATATATGCTATATGCTATGTATAAATGCTATGATACATGAAATAGATTAATTATGAGCATTAAGTTTTAAATATTTATTTTCAGTTACTCAAGGTATGATTTCTAGCATGGAACTGGATAAAGCATCAGTGTTAGGTATTTATCCTGATAATATGTCTTTAAAGTTCTGAAGTTAATATTTGAGCAGAAACTTCTATAAACTGAGGAAGCTGTGTTAGTAATTTTTAGTGAATTTTCCAAGTCTTTCCTTCCTTTTTTAACAGTCTAAGACCAGCTACTAGTTATGAGTTTGCTTTTCATCTTCTCTAAATAGCAACATTGCTATGCAAATATTTTTTATAAACTTGACCTTTGCATAACAAATTCAAGCAACCAAATTTTTGTATTTATTTTTGTGAACACCTAGATTTGGCTTAGCATTTATTCTTGCTTTGGAACATAGAAATAATCCATAATAAACTTATAAATTTTGTTTCTTATATAATCATAATTTAGAATGAATAATTTGAAGTGTTAAAAACTCTGGAAGAGTTTAGCTTGCTTAATTAATTAATTACTTATTAGTTATAGCACTCTTTTAAATGCAGAAGCATTCTTTTCTGCTATAACCAAATTTAGCTGCATGATATTCTGAATCATTCCCACTGATAGCATGTCATAACAAGTCGCTGCAACATTACCATGAGAAGTCAAGAATTAGGAAATTAGTAAGAAAATTACCTGATTACCACAAAAGGTTTAGTTCCAATTGGAATTATCCAATTGGATGACTAAGAAACTTCATTTTCTTGGCAGCTGATGCATATTTGTGCTTGATATCTCTGCTGGCTGGTGACCTGATGCTGTTAGGTAATTTTCCAGAAGGGGAAGGGAGTACAGCAGGAGTACTATTCATTTACTTTTGTGGTGCCTTCATAAGAAACCTGGAAGGTGATACACCTGGCTCCCAAACTAAGGGTCAAATAGTGTGAAAAATTTCTCATTTAGATGTGAAATACCACCAAATTGGGAGATTTCAAAAGCATATATTGTCTCATCTTCTTGCATTTCACAATAAATAAAATCATTTTAATAGGATTTCTAAAGTAAATACAGATTCCTTAATTTACATAGGGTTAAACCATGCAAAGAGCAAGAAAAATGTTTAGAGACTGATTGAAAATCTCAGCTTTCAAAATCAGAAGATGAAAAAATAATCATCTTGATATTGTTTACATTCTTGGTTAAAAGAAAAATGTAACTTTTATAATGAGTTTTGGTTTTTTTCTTTTTTTTTTTTTTTTTTTTGCTTGAGGAAGATTCGCCCTGAGCTAACATCTATTGCCAATCTTCCTCTTTTTTTTTGCTTGAGGAAGGTTTTCGCCAAGCCATCAAAGTGGAGCACTCAAACTTAACCACTCTGCCACTGGGCTGGCTGCTTCAATATGTTTTATATAACAAATTATTCTAATGCTTAAATTTTGTAAACAACTTTTTGTACAGCAGTTTTATGTAGTTACCTTTAATTAGATTTTCAATTTAATAGTTCTATTTTTATTCTGTCATTTAATAATGAGTTATTATATTGTTATTATATAACTAAATTATTATTATATAACTAAAGTTAGTATTTATAAACTTAAAGAAAATATTTTTTATTGAACTCATATTTCTAATTTCTCTAGCTGCCATTAAAACTTCGAAAATATTTAAAGATTATCCTAAATGTGTTTCTGTCCTTCTATAAAGTGCTTCTATAGTAACAGTAAACACAGACTAGGTATATATTTGTTGCTGCTGTAAATCATTTAATTTCACTCAGAAAATTAGTTCATACAAGTCTAATTAACTGAATAAAACAGCTTAGAAACTTTTGCTTGAAAGTTCGCATACAATCAAATTTATTTCCTTCAGTAATAAAATAAAGTCCACATTTGTTTGCTGGATGTTAGCTCTGACCCACAATTTTTCATTATGCTCTATATAAATTCTCTACTGTGGTCAAAAGGGTTTATCAGGGAGGAATTGCATTCAGTTATGAGTCAGAGCAACCTGGACAATAGCCCTTTAAACTCAGCAAGCTTCAGTCTCTCATAGCAGAATGTAGAGTTGGGCAGTCCAGGGCTGTCTGGCAGTGCAGGAGGGCATCAGGGGCCCAAGCTGCTTCCAGCTCTCTGCTCTGCCTTGCCTGTGTGTGGCCCTTCCTCAGAGTCTGTGTTGCCCACTTGTGCTCCAACTGCCCTTTGGCCTTCTAGGCAGTAGGATGGTAGAAGGAGAGAAGAAGGGCACACTCCCTCTCTTTGAGGAGACTGTCCAAAAGTCCCACACAGTGACACAGCACTTCTGCTTGCATTTCACTGGTAAAAACATATACTTAGATAAACCTGGATTCAAAGTGGAGATAGAAAATAGAGTTTTTTATCTTGTTATATGGTTGCTCTAAAATAAAATTGAGGAAGCAATAGAATGGATGTTGGAGCAAGGAACTAATAATCTTCTGACATGCTTGTCTGTCCATTGTCATTTTAATAAACCACATTTCCATTTCTTTCTTTTGGTTCAGAAAGCTTTCCTTTCCTAAAAAGTGTTCCTCCCTCTGCATACTACTCTTGTTGAAGTTCTAGCCTTTCTTCAATGGCCAACTTAATTTCTATTTCTCCCTGTTTTTTCTACCTACCCCAGACCTCACTCAAAACTCAGGTAGTATTTTTTTTTTAATCTATACCACCTATATGGAACTCACAACGTGTTCAGTCTCATTATTAATTTGTTTCTGTGTCTCTGTGCTATATTCCTAACCATCTCTGAGCTTCAGAAGATCAGAAACAGTGCCTTTTGCTTCTTTGCATCCCTGGGGCTTCAAGGGCACAAGATTGTATCTGTCTTATTCCACGAGGGATTTGAAGTGGCTTACATAAAACATTCAAAAGGATGATAAAATGTGAAAAAAATATGGAGCAGGGAAGATATAAACTGAAATAAGAAGCCAAAACATAAAGAGGGGAGAAGTTGGAAATATAAAATATAAAAATGGAGATTGTAAGAACCTACCTTTAAAATTTTTAATATCGAGCTACATATTTGATTCTAAGACACATATTTGACTAAGTTACATCTGCTATTCCTGGTAACCAAAGGAAAAAGGGAAATAGGGCCAATTGTAAATTATTGCTGAGAAAGGGGATAAAACATCAGTGGAAGCAAATCCCTTTCCTACCACTACATTTTAAAAGAAATTTCTCACTCAGGGCTTTACAGTGTATCATGAAGTAATACAGTAGGAAATGTCTTTAGTAGCATTGGCATGTCAAATATAGTATGTGTTTGACAAATACAGCAAATACATATCAAATACAGACTTATGAGACTGTTTCTTATAGTACACATCAATAAAAGGTATGACATCAAACACAGCAGTGAAGGTTATTTTATAGAGCGTCAAGATTCAGTAGTCATTTTCTTATTGTTTGAAATAGGGTAAGAATAAAAGTAATAATAATAATCAGAGCAGCAAAATAATTGGAGTAATGCATGTCCTTCCAACAGCCATTAATACCCAACTAACACTCTCTCACTTCTGAGCTAGGCCATACGGTGGAGAGTTTAAGGGTGCGTATATCCATATATTTGACATGTGGAGCTGTGTGGGGAAATGGCACAGGATAGAGATACTTCTTGACCGCCACTTATTCACTGTAGAGCATTGGGTAAGTTAGATAAGCTCTCTTTTCTTCAATTTCTCATCTGCAAAATCAGAATAATAATAGTACCTATTTTATTTAGTTGATATGAGCATTAGAACAGTAATGTTAGTAAGGTTCTTAGAATAAGAGCTGGCACATGGCAACTGCTATAAAAGTAGTTGCTAATTCACTTTAAGCATATAGTAATGTTGAAATACTTACATGAAAATTGAGAAGGATTTTTATGTCAATGGATGCCCACAAGTTATTCGTTCAGTTCTTCCTGATTATGAAGAGAATGGCAAAGGCTGTTATGATGAGTGAAACTGAAGGTTTTATTTTGTAATTCAAAATTTTAGAATCATGTTTTTCATATGCTTTCTTTTAAAATTCAGGTCACCGAAGTCTTACAAGTGGAAGAGAATGGAAAAGAAAAATGCAAATGTGTTCAGTATTATTCTACAACTCAAATCATAAAAGAGATGGTATGATGAGGCAAAAAGAAGCTCAAGAAAATGGCATAAAATGGTCATCTATGAACTTTTAGATTTTGCCTTCTCAGTATTTCAGTTTCTTTATCTAAAGTGAGTATGGAACTGTGAAGGCAAATATAATGAGTTGTAAGGAAGATAATCAGTCTCTCCCTTTCTCTCTCTCCCTTTCCTTGTTTTTCAATTAAAATGAAAATCTTCGTGAAATGCAAGAACTGCTTATACTGGATTAAAGGTAATATACAATGGTACTTCCTTGTTATGTTAGAGCAAAATAATGTAATAACTACTAATTTATACAATATACTTATATTTAAAAAACAAAAATACTATCAATCATAGAAAATATTGTAAATACCAATAAAGTGGTAAAAAAGCTTGAGCGATTTTCAGGTCCCCAATGTAGCAACAACTTGTTGAGAAGGGGATCATGCCAGCAGAATTTTAACTCTACAGCCTAGCAACAGCCCAACCCTGTCTGATCATCCAGAAAAAGTCCTTTTAAAATTCACCTTTTTCTATGTTCACTTCCTAAGACAGGCTCACTGTCATCTTTGTGATGACCTCATGATTGACCATAGCTTATTTCTCTTATGTCTGATGTGTTAGCTGACTCATTTTAGAATGAGTCTTAAGCTCCTGAAAGATAGAGACAGTTGTTTTTAATCTCTGTAGATCCAGGAACTGACACTGTGCCTGACATTCAGCAATTGTTCAATAATTGTTTATTGTTGAAAGAATAGAAGTCAGCAGAATATCTTCCCAAGAGTATGTTTTAGGTGCTTATAAGAATTCCTTTTTGTTTGGATGGATAAGGTAGAAGAAAAGGGAAAAAAAAAAGGAAAGAGCGAGCGTTCACTAAAGAAGAACGAGGGAGAGATTCATACAATAATCTCTCCCCTTCTCTCAGCCAAGGGGAATACTTTGGTGAGGTAACTCTGGAGGGATCTGGTAAAGGAGAAAGGCAAGAGAAGGTTGTTTAAATCTCTGTTGGTCCAAACAGCCACCCGCCTTCTCTTTGTAGTTCAGAGTTTGTTATCTTAATTCATAATCACTATAACCCAGTTTAGAAAAGTATGGCAAGATATCAGCCGTGGACTTGCTAAGAAATTGTTTACTTTGTTGTAAAATCAATTCCTAAACATTTATATGGCCTGCAGTGTTTTAAAAGTGAATGACAAGCAATTCTCATTTGCCACCGCTCGAGGAGGCAAATGCACTCAATCTTCACTCTGAATATTGGTAATTAAAGAAGGAATTCAATATCTAACTTTCCTTCTTGGAGGAATTTTAATTCATCACCATTTTTAAATTTCTAATGAACTGCTGATTTAGTCAAAGATCAGAGAAGGCTAAAGCCGTTTGGGGTAAGACTGGTGGGGAGCAGGTTCTGTCCCACATGTTATTCCACAGTTAGCTTGGCAATTATGTTATAGCCTTTACAACATAGAGATTTAACTGATCCTCTCTTAACCATGATCTATCTTAGCAAACTCACGGGAGGACAACCTGCCTTATTTGCCTTTTGGGCGTTAATATAAAGTCATCACTGCTGAGGTATTCCTGCCAAAAATGTTTCATCCTATATACTTGAAATTTGCTAGGAGGATAGATCTTAGATTAAACCCTCTCACCACACGCACACACAAAATGGTAACTATGTAGAGGTGTTGGATAAGTTATTCAGCTTGATTGTGGTGATCTTTCCACAATATATACGTATCTCAAAGCATGAAATTTTACACCTTAAATATATACATTCTTTATTTGTCAAAGATTTCTCAATAAAGTTATTTTTTAAAATGTCTCATCTGAATCTCATCAAGACTTTAGACGTAACTTCCAGCTTTACAGAAATAGAGGAGGTAGAAGAACAAGCTGAACCACGCCATGAGGAAATCGTCTTTCTTTCTGAAATCCAGAATGTGTGACATTCCTCAAAACAGCTAGACGAGTCTCTTCAAAAAGCCAGTGTCGTGGGGAAAACAAATACGGGGCTTTGTTACTGAAGTAGAATTGAGTCTAAAGAAACATAGCAACCAAATGCAATGCATGAATCTTGAATGAATCCTGATTTGGAAAAAAACCTATTAAAGGCATTTTGGAGACAACTGGAGATATTTGTATATGAATGAGTAATATATCACAGAGAATAGTTATTAATTTTCTTAGTTATAATGGTATGGTGATTATGTAGAAGCTTGTTCTAATTTTTAAGAAATGCATGCTAGAATATTTAGGCAAAGTGTGATGATTTCTGCAATTTATTTTAAATGGTTCCAGAAAAATATTTTTTGTGTAATACATAAAATTCTAATAGTATATAAATCATATAGATACAAATATACATACATATATACATATATATAACATATGGCAAAATATTAACTTTACTGAATCTTGGCTAAGGATATACAGGTGTTTCTTGTGCTTTTCACCTTTTCTGTGTGTCTGAAAACTCACACACATAAAAGGATTTTTTTAATTAAAGGTGAAACAAGCCAGAAAAGAGTAGTAACCCAGTGAGATTAAGCATTATCACTGTTGTTAGTAATAACTATATATTGATCATCTACTGTAACTAGAAACCACACTAGTTGCTATACATACATTACCTGAGTCACTTTTTAAAAATTGTGTTAAAATACACATAACATAAAATTTACTATTTTAACCTTTTCTTTTTTTCTTTTTTTTTTTTTGGTGGGGAAGATTGTCCCTGAGCTAACATCAGTTGCCAATCTTCCTCTTTTTGCCTGAGGAAGATTCACCCTGAGCTAACATCTGTTCCTATCTTCCTCTATTTTGCATGTGGGATGCTGCCACAGCATGGCCTAATGAGCAGCGTCTCAGTCTGCACTTGGGATCCTAACCCATGAACCCTGGGCTGCTGAACTGGAGTGCGCAAACCCACCCCCTATGCTACTGGGCCAGCTGCTTAACCGTTTTTAAGTGTACAGTTCAGTGGCATTAAGTACATTCATACTGTTCTGCAACCATCACCACCATCCATCTCCAGAAATCTTTGTCTTGCAAAACTGAAACGCTATACTCATTAAACAATAACTCCTCCTTACTTCCTTTCCCCATCCCCTGACAGCCACCATTCTACTTTCTGTCTCTATAAATTTGACTACTCTGGGTACCTCGTAGAAGCAAAATCATACAGTCTTTTTGTGACCAGCTTAGTTCATTTAGCAAAATGTCCTTAAGATTTATCCATGTTGTAGCATATGTCAGAATTTTCTTCCTTTTTAAGGCTAAATAATTTTTTATTGTATGTACATACCAAATGTACTTATCCATTCATCCGTTAATGGATACTTTTGTTATTTCCACCTTTGGCTTTTGTGTGTAATGCTGCTGTGAATATGAGTGTACAAATATCTCTTCAACATCCTACTTTCATTTCTTTTGGGTGTATGCCCAGAAATGGAATTGCTGAATCATATGTTACTTCTAATTTAAATTTTTTGAGGAACCACCATACTGTTTTCCATAGAGATTGCACCATTTTGCATTCCCACCAAGAGTGCACAAGGGTCCCAATTTTTCCATATCCCTGCCAATATTTATTTTCTGTTTTTTCAATAGTAGCCATCCTAATGGGTGTGACATAGCATCAGTGGTTTTGATTTGCATTTCTCTAGTGATTAGTGATGTTGGGCATCTTTTCATGTGCCCATTGGCCATTTGTATATCTTCTTTGGAGAAATATCTTTTCAACTCCTTTGCCCACTTTTTAATTGGGTGGTTTTATTGTTGTTGAGTTGTTGGAGTTCTTTATATAGTCTGGATATTAACCCCTTATCAGATAAATGATCTGTAAAGATTTTCTCCTAGTCCGTGGGTTGCTTTTTCACACTATTGATTGTGCCATTTGATGCACAGAAGTTTTTAATTTTGATGTAGTTTAGTTTATCTATTGTTTTCTTTTGTTGCTCTCTGATTTGCTTTTTATATCACCCTGAGAGACTGGTATTGTAGACCAATTTTAGACATGAAGAAACTAAAGCTTGGAGAATATAGTTAACTTGGCTAAGTCCACACAATTACTACAAGATAAAGCTGAATTTTAAATTCACTTCTGTCTGACATCTTTCTACCACTGATTTAAATATTTATGTTGCTCCAAAATTAAGAATTCATTAGAATAAACTTTCTGTCCCATCCTGAATGTGCAGATTTGTCAGTTCTACAAACATAGAATCTGATTAAATTGATTGAGAGAAACTCTTCCACAGATGGCAGAGCTTGGACAGCCAAATATCTTATATATTACCTTCTTTGACATGTGCTTAGAATCAGGGAAAAATAAATAGTCACACAAGACTTCTGGCAGACTGTCACGTTCTGGAATAACTAAGACAAGAGTTGAAGGGGTCAAACATGACATTCGGAATGTTTGAATATGGCAGCTGGTCCATTGTGTGAGACAGTCTCTAAGATTACACTCAATGGTTAATAGAATTGCTAACAGGAGTTTGATATAGAGCCTTCTCAGTAGATAAGAGTGAGGAATAATTTAGCTAAAATAAGAAGTATCTTTGCACAGGGACCATAGGAAAGCTCTTTTTCCCCCTATTTTCTGAACCATGAGCTTTGGTCTAGAAGGACTATAACAAAGCATAACTTGGATCTGTTTTCTTCTAAACTTTTTTCTACTCATTGGAAGGAAACAGGAAGCAAGTTTAAGGGTCCTCCTTTGTACCCTACATATCTATTAAGCTTATCATCTGAGTTTCTTATGAATTTTATTCTGGATATAGGAGACAATCAAAACATTTCAACAGAGACTTAAAAGCTTCCAACATACCAAAACGGCAGTATTTGATTTCAAAAAGAAAACTGCATTATAAAGGTTTAAATTGGTAAAGTTTGGGTATTGTAATCTGGCAACATCTATTTAGAAATATACATGAACTTTGACCAACAGACTCACTTTTCATAAACTTTTTCATAAACATTTAACAACAAAGGGGTCAAGGGGCCTGTAAACAACCCTAATGCCTGTCCGTGAGGGAATGGTTCAATCAGTACATTTATACAATGGAAAATTATACTGCTTCTTTAAAAATAAATTCCATGTTTGTGTATGAACTTAGAGATGGTATTTCTGTTCAATGAAAACAGCAACTTGTAGAAATGTATATATTTTGACTCTTGTGAACTCAGAAAGGGACGAGGAAGGATAGTGGAATGTTAACATGGGTTGCTTTCGGACTGGAGGAAGAGTTGAAGGAGATACAGTCAGTGTCTTTAGAGCTCATATTGCAATCTTGTTGCAACAACTAAGTACTACTTTGTAATGTCGTAATCTAGTAAAGAAAAACAGATAAAGTTATGCTCGGGCGTGAGAAAATACAATCCTGGGCCTGGCCCTGTGGCCTGGCGGTTAAGTTTGGCATGCTGTGCTTTGGTGGCCTGCCTTCAGTTCTTGGGTGTGGACTTAAACCACTGGTCAGCAGCCATGCTATGGCAGCAACCCACATACAAAATTGAGGAAGATTAGCACAAATGTTAGATCAGGATGAATCTTCCTCAAGCAGAAAAAAAAAGAAGAGGATTGGCAACAAATGTTAGCAGAGGGCAAATCTTCCTTAGCAAAAAAAAAAAAAAAAAACCTAAAATCAAATTCTAGGCAATGGAATCATTTCCCTTTCCTTTTTATAAAAGGCACTTAGTTATCTAATCACACAAAAGGGTAAAAATGTTTTACTTTGGTTAAAATAAACAACCTGAAAACAATTTTGCAAGGTCACAGACACTTTATTCTAACTTGATTATGAGAGGGAAACAATGAGTGTAATGTATCCCAAAATAAGCATCCTACCATAGATTTAAGGAATATTTATTGGTTGGCCATCTATGTAAGAAGGCAGAGCTCCTGAATGGAGCTGACCCCAAGCCCTGCAATCAGACTGCCTGGATTCAAATCCTGTCTGTCACTCCCTTCCTGTGGAGTATTTGACTCATTCCTTAACCTCTGTATAGGCCTCCATCTGCTCATCTCTATAATGAGAGATAATTCCCTTAGAATAGTGCCAGGCACATAAGTTTTCAATAAATGAGTTGGGCACTCTGCTACACGCAGTTCCTGCCCTCAAGTTGCTCATAATGAAGCAGAGAGACAAACTTCTAAAAATTAGCAAGTAACCCAGCTAATGAAGATTTCATCTGCAAAGGATCACAAACATATTTTATTCTCCCCCAAGTAGTATGGTCTGTAGCAGTTTGGAAATCAGCCAAGGGCTATCAGTATATATAGCCACTTACTGTCACTGTTGGCATAAGTCTGAAAGGAGAGCAAGTTTGAGAAAGAAAATGACTGCTTTCCTTCATACCTGGAAGCAATCATATAATATGTTCAAAAAAGCAGAAGTGAGCTTTTAAATCTAAACTTTTGTATAAATTATTACAATAACTTGGTATAAACTGGTATGATTTGAACAAAAGGATGATAACTCTAGGATTAGGATGAACACAGAGGGCATTCATTCCATGAGAACACCAAGTAATGAGAAATATCTAGCAAACCTTCTTATTCCTAGCAATGCCATTAGCACATATTTCGTTAATGGCTGACCATAAGCAATGTGATGTCATTAGATGCTGATAAACATCCAGATTCTATTTCCATCCATTCAGGCTAACAGTGCCTGCAAAACAAACGATCTATAGCTACTCCTTTGATTGCTAACAATAAATAAACATTTGAATTTCCTAAATTTGCCCTTCCTGTAACAAGGAATTAACTAATTCCCAAAGAATCTCTTATGAGTTGAATTGTCTTACCCCAAAAGATATGTTGGCATCCTAACCCCCAGTACCTCAGAAAATGTCCTTGTTTGGAACTATAGTCATAGTAGATGTAAAATAAAGTTAAAATGAGGTCATCCTGGAGTAGGATTGACACTTAATCCAATATGTCTGGTGTCCTTATAAGAGGAAGAGAGAGACAGACAGAGAGACGGCCCTGTGATGGCAGAGGCAGAGATTGGAGCGATGCAGCTGCTGCAAGCCAGGGAATGCCAGTGATTGCCAGCCAACCACCAGAAGCTAGGAGGAGGCAAGGAAGGATTTCCTTACAGCTTTCAGAGGGAGAATGGCCCTACTGACACCTTGATTTTGGACTTTCAGCCTCCAGAACTGAGAGATGATAAACAGCCTTATCATCTCTCAACTGTTCTCTTAAGCCACCAGTTTGTTACTTGTGATGGCAGCCCTAAGAAGCAAATACACATCGCTTTCTGTAGGGATGTAACCCTTTACCAGGCCAGCTGTAGTGAATTGCAGTGTACCTAAAATGCTTAGGATCCTCCAGCGTTTTAAACTTGATATAGAATCTATATTTTTTATAAAAGACATAAAAATATTAAACTCTTTTTGCTGTCACAATGTCAAAATAAGATCCATCATTCAAAGGCTCCTAAATTCTAGTGTCAAGGACTATATTGGTTTGCTAGGGCTGCCATGACAAAATACCACAGGCTGCGTGGGCGGCTTAAACAACAGAATCTATTTTCTCACAGTTCTGGAGGCTGAAAGTCTGAGATCAAGGTGTTGGCAGGGTTGGTTTCTTCTGAGGCCTCTCTCCTTGGCTTGTGGATAGCCATCTTCTTCCTGTGTCTTCACATGGTCTCAGCTCTCTGTACCTATCTGTGCCCAGATTTCCTCTTCTTACAAGGACACCAGTCGTGTTAGATTAGGATCCACCACAATGACTTCATTTTAACTTCATTACCTCTTTAAAGACCCTATCTTCAAATATAGCCACATACTGAGGTACTGGGGTTAGGGCTTTAATATATGAATTCGGGGGCACAGAATTCAGCACATAACAAGGTGGAAAAAAAGATTTTACTGTAACCTGAATGAAGGACTTTGCTCTCAACCAACACATTTTCAGTGTACTTAGTGCCATTGTAACTACCAGGAATAATGTATAGTGAGATTTTTAACAAAAGAGCATTCCTAAATGCCAAGAGGTCTTTAACAAAAGTGAACTTCTTTTCAACAGCCTTTATAAACATTCTTTGCCTGACACCTGCTCAACAAAAGCCTTAGTCTTATATAACTTCACTGTTTATCTTTTTTGGAATAATTAAACATTCACTGAATTTATTCAGAGAATATTTAAACTTGTCTTCTTCCCCCATTGTTCCATGTAAATTATATGCCTTGAAAAAATGGTTTCCCAGTTGTAAAACTTATATACATCTTTTCTATATCTTGTCAGTCTTACTCAGTCTAAGGTATCTTGACCATTCCTGCTGCTTTTAATATTGTTTACAATATCAGATAATATCCAAAAGATAACCATGTCTGTTGACCACACTTGTAGTAATAATTTTCTTTACAAATTGTCTTATGACAATTTTTTAAATAATTAGAGAAAATTCAGTAACTTAAAACTGCACCAACTACTTAGTTTTAATTACGTCCAAGCAAATTTTAGTCCATGGGAAAAATACTTATTGTCATAGTTGTTACATGAACTCAGTGAGTGAGAACTGTCTTATTCTCTCCAGAAAGTCCTGGTAAAGGAAAAATAAGGGTTGTTGGAGTATTCCCATAGGTTTAATTCTTAGAGAGTAGACTCACATAAGGACAGAATGGGATAAAAACTCAAGTGGCCTCATGGAGACTCTCTCTTCCCAAGGAAAGGGTCTTACAGCCTCAATCAGTATGCAAAAATATTCTGTGAATTAAAAAGATAGACAGCGGTAGCTAAGCAAACATCTTCTACAACTGAAGAACCTTTGTACAAGAATTCCATTAAGTGTGAACACCTCCAGCAAACTTTTTTCTTTTTACCTACAGTAGTGATGGATAGTCCTTCACCCATGTCAGGAATCAATCTCTTATGATTCCCTGTATCTCATGTTAGTCAAGTCTTAATCTTTCCAGTCATGTAGAAATCTAAAAATACTCCAGATTGAGAAATCAGAACCAGGTCAGTATAGGACACCCGGAAAGGTAAATCTGTACATGGAGAACCTTAGACTGTTTGATCTGGAAAGAACCAGATGAGGAAATAGAAGCCCAGGGCAGTGAAATAATGGGCTAGAGGTTATAGTGCTAGCTCAAGGCCAAGCCAGAACTTGAGCTAAGTCTTCTGAATCCAGTCCGGGGTGCTTTCCATGTTATATCTCATTCTAGATCACCTTGGGGGAGGCAGCATGCAAGTTTTGTTATCTGACTTGAGAGACTAAGGAAAATAGTAATTCTATGCATTTTCTAAATATCACATTAAAACAAGCTGTCAAATTCCTCCAGGTAAAACTAAAAATGATAGTAAGGAAATATTGAATTATGTACTGAAGTGAATAAATAGTCTTTTTTTGTTTTTTTGAAGATTGGCACCTGAGCTAATATCCGTTGCCAATCTTCTTTTTTTTTTTTTTTCCTTTATTCTTCTCCCCAAAACCCCCCTAGTATATAGTTGCATATTCTAGTTGTGGGTCCTTCTGGTTGTGCTATGTGGGACGCCACCTCAGCATGGCCTGATGAGCAGTGCCATGTCTGCGCCTAGGATCTGAACCAGGGAAACCCTGGGCTGCCGACGCTGAGCACACGAACTTAACCACTTGGCCACGGGGCCAGCCCCCAAATAGTTTTTTGATGTAATGAAATTTTAAGAGGTAAAGTCTAATATTAAAACAAATTACCTGACTACACCCTCCACTCGAACCCACAACTCGCACCCCAAGATTTTACTTTATAGGCTTCCCTGGCATTAAATACAAAAGTGACAAGCATCCAAATGTCCACTGAGATGGACTTCGGAAATATACAGCAAGGAACCAGGGAGGAATCTTCAAAGTTACATCTGTTGGCATGAAGATGTAGGTATCCTCTCCAAAAGGACATAAAAATTGATCAATGTGATTCAAAGAAAAGCTTTGAGGAGTACTGCTACACACTTGTTACTATGCTAGATGTAGTTGGTCATTAAGACAGTTCCTGCCTCCACAGAACTCATGTCTAACAAAAGGGGATAGACACAGAATCAAATTAATAACACACTTAACATGAAATTTTAAAATAATATTAAAAGCACTACAGAAACAGATAAGTAGTTAATTTTGCAGGATTCTTGAACACTAAGAAGTGATAATGAGTGGGCTCTCAAGAATGAGTAAGGATATATGCACAAAAGACATGGGAGGGTGCCGTTACTGGCCAGGAGAACAGCTCGTGCACTGATGCAGATGTACTCATCAAGGAAGAGAGTGCCCCTATCTTCCAGACCCTGAGAGGATTGGAGCCTTACTTCAGTGGGTGCCTTGCTCCAAGTTGTAAAACTTCCTCCTGTCATGAAGATGCAAAAAAGTTTACTTTTCCTTTGGGTTAGGCCAATTAGCAGATACAGAGGGGCTATGATTTCCCCCATCACAGTTCTTAAAAATTCTCCAGCGGTCTGTTTCAGTGAAATTGAGTTCAGTCTCTCTCCTCTATTGCAATAGTCCTGAGGAGAAGTCTTCCTTACTTGTTTAACTTTATCTAGTACAATTTTTCTTTGAGATTAATGACATGAAAAGCTATTGATGTATCCCTGCTATACTATGTTCCCAATCAGTGATGGGTATTTGCCTTCATCCTGCAGTTACTTAGCAGAAATTTTAAAATCACCCATTCAGTGTTCCATGGAATGCCTGTATGAGATAACAGATTGTGATGATGAATTTTTTGCACAGAAAAAGTTAAAATTGAGATTATTAAAAGCTTGAAATTCAAAGTTAACAATATAATTGGGTCAAGATTCTAATTGAGAGATTCTTGAATATTATTAAATCCTTTAACCTCTGATTGCCTGATTAGAATACAAAGGTGCTATGTGATCTGATCCCGACTGGGACAGCTGATCAATGCTACTTCCTCTTAGTTAGAAAGGCAGGTCTGGGGAACGTGAGGGGAGTCACAAGGAGCTGCAGAGAGAGAACACAGCAGTGCTGCAGTTAAGAAGACTTCAGTTTGAATTGTAGCTCCACCAGTGATTATCTGTGTGACTTTGGGCAAATTACTTCCTTGACTTTAAAAAAGCTTCCTTGTCTTTAAAAAAGAAGATAAAAATACTCCCTTGGCCAGGGTGTTTTGAGTTGCATGTGAGGAAATGTGTGTAAGTGAGGCAAATGGTGGCTTTTACCCCCTTCTCAGGCCACTGGTGTTTTAGATGGCTGGGCAATGCTTACTGTCTAAAGGGGTGTCGATAGGATGTGCCAGGGCAGAGACACAGACTTCTCTGGAGTGAACTCTGCCCTCTCCACTTCCCTGCCCTCCTAGAGTGATGGAAGTCTCTTGCCAGCATCCTGTCAGCATCTGCAGTTGAGCCTCTCAGCAGGGAGCCTGGCTGGGGTGCCTGCCTGGCTGCACCAGGTAATTGGCTTGCTTCTTTCTTCAGCCAGGAGAAGAAGTTCTTCAGACTGTCATGAGCACAGGAGGAGAACGAAGCCCAATCATTAACTACACAAACAGAACAGATTGAATCTACAGTGAAAAGTGCTGTGAGAAAAGCTTTGTTTTTGAGCTGATTCTACAAAAATAAAAAAAAACACAAAACAAAATCAAACAAAAAACCTGATGTAAACAAATAAGAGGCTTCTTCAGCTAAATTTTTTGAGAACTATATAAAACAGATTCTAAAACTTGTAAACCTAAATAGAGCAACAGCAATCTTTAAACTTCAGTAGAGGGATAAAAGGTGGATATGGGGTGGTAGGAATTGCATTTCACTCCTAACTCTCATATAAATCCCATTGAGTCTTTAATATCTGGTGAGAATCAGCCTAGAAGTATTGATATCTTTCAGGAAATCTCATCAAGCTACAGATCCTGATGAAAACCAGATTCATGATAACAACATGACCCATAGGACATCTCATTTAAAAGTTAGTGGCATGTTATTTTTATGAAATGTATTTTGGGAGGCTCTTCCTTATTTGGTTAATTTTATTCTTCAATGTTCTTAATCTTAGAGATTTTCCATTAAAATTTGTTCATAAAACTGTACAGAGAGTGGTCATATTCATGAGTCAAATCACAGATTTGACTTAGAGCCATCTAGATTTGGACATTGTTTATTTCCTGATTCAGAAAGCAATTCAGAACTCCAAATGAACTAATAGTATACAACTTTCTTTAAGGCAACTTCAATCCATTTTCTTAATCTTACATATTTTGATCTCCACCCATGCGACTGCTTTTCTCATGGTAAAATAGATAATAACACAAGGTTAACAAAGAGGGCAACATCTGTGCTGATTATTCAGAGAAGCAAAATATTTCTTATCTTTATACATTTGTTAGAAGAAGTAGTTTCCTCTTTGTTTCCATAGAAACAGTAAGTCTGATTATTAATCAAAATGATAGACTATAAATTACAAAGCCTCTTAAATATCATCTGTCCTTATTTAACATTCCGAACATTTTCTTGTTTACTAATTGGTTCTATTTTTGTTATGCTGAAGATGATTTTAAAGGCCAGTTTGGTTTAAATTTAGATGCATTTCAGGTGTATATATAGAAAAAATGGTCTTACTATGCTTAACCAGAGACAAAATGTGATCAAAGAAAGACGTAATATAGATCATATGGAATAATGTATACCTGTTTCTAAGAAGATAGGCCAGAAAGACAATATTATCTCTATCCCTATTTAGAAGCACTTCAGGTTCTATCTCCTCCATCTTCCTCCTACCAATTATGGGGAATTCATTTTCAGTTTTCCTCCTCAGTATACTATCTATAATGTTCAAAGACAATATATTTTTTAAAACTTCAAAATTGAGTAGCAAATATTTTATGGACAGAGAAGGAAATTAAGGCAACACAGAAGAGCAGTAACAAGAAGGGATAAGAAAAGAGTAATAAATATATTAAAGCCTGAACCTTTGCACTCCTCTACTCAGCCCCCACACACATCACCACTAACATAGGAAGAGTGATTCCATCACTCTCCATGACCTTGGTTCTGAACCATTCTCCTTGACCTGACCTTGAACTGCTTCCAAACATCCCAGTTCTTTATTTTTGCTAGCAACTTTTTCTACTACTTTCCCCCTGAGGACACCTTTGTATTACCTGTTACAATAAATATAGTAGTATTTTCACCAGAGTTTCTCAGTCTTGACACCACTGATATTTTGCATCAGGTAACAGTGTGATATGGGGGGCTGACCTGTGACTGTAGAATTTTTAGCAGCATCCCTGGCCTCTACCCACTAGATGCTATAGCACTACCCCTCTCAAATCTTATCAATCAAAATGTCTCCACACATTGCCAAATGTTCCCTGATAGGGAAGATCAATTACTCCCATTTGGTTTACACTGATGTTTGTTTATGCATTCATCCATTCAGTAAATGTCTATCAGATGCATGCTATATGTCAAGTACTAGACTGCAATGGTAAGAAAGTTGTAGTGCTTGCCCTCTCCTATCCTGAAGTCTAGTTACAAGTATGGACAAGTAAACTGCAAATTTCAATTTAGTACATAAAGTATTACTACAGAGGTAATAATAAAGTACTACTAGGGCATAATGGAAGGACATCTAACCCAGTCTAGGGGGATCAAGCCTTTCACAAAAGAAGAGGCACTTAAGCTGACACCAAAAAAGTGAGTGGGAATTAGCTCAGTGAAAAATTAAAGAGGGACAGAGTGTTCCAGGCAAAGAGAACAATTAAGCAAAAACCTGTAGGTGAGAAAGCAGGTCAGCGTTACTGGAGCACTGAGAACTATAAGCAAGGACCAGTCACCGGAGGTCTTATGTTTCATGTGAAGGAATTTTGACTTTATTCTAAGGATAATGGTGAGCTATGATCTTTCTCTTTAGGGCAATGATTCTGGTTGGGCTCCCGTGCCCTGACTGTTGTAACTTCAGATAAATGTCTTTCCAGTGTAAGTCAGTCCTTGAATACTTCTGTGCTGGCCCCAAACTTCTTCATTTTCTCCACTCTTTTACCAAGTACAAGACAGAAACCATCAATCTTCCCAGTTTATCCATAAAAGAAGGAGAAATTATCTCTATAATTAAAAGTAGAACTATCCTACATTTTTCACTATTACACAAAAAACTCTAAACTTTTTAAAAGTATTCCATGTGGTTATAACCAAGTGCAGTACCAGGTTTTCTGTGAACTATTTAAATTAATGCTCAGAGCAGTTCTTAAAGAAGATAAGGCAAGTGCATATTTAACTTGCCATTTATAGATGAAACTGAGAAAAAAGCAAATCAGTGGCATGTCAAATTTAGATAAAGCCTACCAACTTCCACTCTCCAAGCCTTAATGGTGTATCTTGTAAGATTCGTCTAGAATTCAGTTGGGAATTTCTGAATCATAAGGACATAAATTTTTAGAAGTTTTGTCTAATACATCTATTACAGAAGCACTGGATTTGGTTCTTTGTGTAAATTAAAAACATTTAATAGGCAGGTGATGTTTATTCAATATACCACACAACTAAAGAAGACATTTAGCATGAGAGAGAAAACAACTTGTGTGACTTTGAGTAATATCTGTGTCACAAACAAGAAACTCAAATGAATAGTCAACATATTGGAAGAATGTTTTTTGCCAAGGAGTGACTGTGTTTCAACAGAATGTGTTTTTTGTTGAATCAGTTTGGAATTTGAAAGATCAAAAATTGGTAGCTCTGCTTTGCTATTAACTAACGTTACTCAAAGCAAAACTCTGTAGAATACGTCTATTTGCAAGTAAATAAATTTGAATTCATTTCCCCCTTATCATCTGTTCACTACAGCAAAAAACAGAAGAAAAGAGAACTCTGGGGAAAACAGAGCAGAGATGAACTTTTCCCTCCAGTTCTGTAAAGGGCCATCTTGAATCTAGAGAAGTGGGTAAAGGACTCTACCTTTGACCCTTAGCGCACTTCAGAGCAATTCTTGTCAAATAGTTTTTCTCTCACAGGTGAAAAAGTTCCTGGAGTTTTAAATTACCATAAATTCTTTCTCTTACATTTTTAATTCTGAATATTTAGAAGGCCTTTTAAGTGCTGGAAACCTATCCTTCCCCTGAAACTCTTATTACTTTTCTCTGATTTTCTTTTCAGAAATAAATTTAAATATGACTGTAAGGTTCTTAAAAATGAACAGCCATATGACCCTTTTATCATATTATCTGTTGTCTAGGTTTTTAAAAGTATCTCATCGTTTCTAAGTGGTCATATGTGAATCTTTAATTAAGATTATAAAACCTACCAGAGGAAGATTGGAACTTAATTCTTTGTTCCTAACACTATTTAAATTTTCAGTGGTGTTCAACAAAAGTTGAGTAATAATTTAAAATAGTAAATTTTAGTGATCTTTTGTCACAATTATATTGTTAAAATTTTTAAATTTAGCATCATTAGATCTGATTTTGAAAGAGAAAAAAAGGAAGAAAGGATGAGGAAGGGAAGAAGGGAGAGAGAAGAATGAAGGGAAGGAGGGAGGATGGGAAGGAAAAAGGGAAGAAGGAGAGGAAATACAGTTAATGTTGTAATTCATAGAGGCTACATTGTGACAATCTACATCGAGATTTTGAGTCAATGGATAAAACATGAGTGCTGAGATCTATGGTCAAAAAGACAAAATTCTATCTGAATGAATATAGTAATATCCTTTAAAAAAGAATGTGTACGTCATAAACTGGTGGAGGATATGGAAAAGTAGGAGTGTTCTGTCATGAAATTATCAAAAATTAAAATTCAAGGAGCAAAAACTGGGAGTGCCCAGCCAAACTTCATCCAGGGAAGGAAGCATCTTAGCCAATTGAACTTAGAGTACTACAATCTCATGAAAAATACTATCCGCTTCAGGGGGATGGATATATCAGACTAAGGAGATTTGTATCTAAATCTCAATGCTCCGATTCTGGTTCCAAATGGATGTGTCTACATGTCAAGAATCTCTAAATCATGCCAACACTGGTGAATATTGATATATTTACATTTGTGTTCTTACATCAATCTCAGGAGTCTGGTTAGGAGAATCCATCGCATCAGTGTTTAGCACATCCACCCTCAGAGTGACTATACAAGATTTAGAATTACATACTTACCAAGGTACTAAATGCCACCTGTGAATCCTCTTGGCTGACAATCAGCCAGCCTTTCTCAAGTAGTGACCTTGACCATGGTATTGGCTATTTGCTCTCTCCATTTGAAATTTCCACAACTGAAACTTACCCATTTCATGTGAATGTTAAACAATATATAGAAACCACAAATATAAATAATATATGTCCTTTCTGGGTGTAGGAATAAGTGATGCTAGCAGTTTATTCATTCATCTGTTTCATAAACATAACTCCCTCTGTGCCAACTTCTTTAGTAAGTACTGGAAATGTGCCATTCCCACTTTGAACAGTTCCCAACCTAGCAGGGGAGACAAATGTGCATAAATGTGATGTAATATGAAAAACACTATAAGGTGATTTGTAGAAGTGAAATTAAAGCAAGTGAAGGGAGGACTGACTTCTGCATGTGGGGGCTGGTGGGTCAGTCCTATAATTTGGAATAACCAAGAGACTTTACAAAATATTCTAATTCATTTTCTATCTCTTGTAGCAATGATTTGCAGAACTTATAGATTCTCTAACTTATGAATGATTAGCCAAGATTTTCTTTTTCTGAGTAAGATTTGCCGTGCACTAACACCTGTTGCCAATCTTCCTCTTTTTTTTTATTGAATTAATGATAGGTTACAATCTTGTGAAATTTCAGTTGTACATTAATGTTTGTCAGTCGTGTTGTAGGTGCACCACTTCACCCTTTGTGCCCACCCCCCACTCCACCTTTCCCCTGGTAGCCACTAATCTGTTCTCTTTGTCCACATTTTTAAATTCCTCGTATGAGTGGAGTCATACAGAGATTATCCTTCTCTAACTGGCTTTTTCACGTAACATAATTCCTTCAAGGTCCATCCATGTTGTTGCAAATGGGATGATTTTGTTCTGTTTTATGGCTGAGTAGTATTCCATGGTATATATATACCACATCTTTATCCACTCATCTGTTGATGGGCACTTAGGTTGCTTCCATGTCTTGGCTATTGTAAATAATGCTGCAATGAACGTTGGGGTGCATAGGACTTTTGGAATTGCTGACTTCAAGCTCTTTGGATAGATACCCAGTAGTGGAATAGCTGGGTCATATGGTATTTCTATTTTTAATATTTTGAGGAATCTCCATACTGTTTTCCATAGTGGCTCTACCAGTTTGCATTCCTATCAGCAGTGTATGAGGGTTCCTTTTTCTCCACAACCTCTCCAACATTTGTTATTATTAGTTTTAGATATTTTTGTCATTCTAATGGGTGTAAGGTGATATCTTAGTGTAGTTTTGATTTGTGTTTCCCTGATGATCAGCGATGATGAACATCTTTTCATGTGCCTATGGGCCATCCATATATCTTCTTTGGAGAAATGTCTGTTCATGTCTCCAGCCCATTGTTTGATCAGGCTGTTTGATTTTTTGTTGTTGAGTTGTGAGAGTTCTTTATATATTATGGATATTAAGCCTTTGTCAGATATATGACTTGCAAATATTTTTTCCCAGTTAGTGGGTTGTTTATTTGTTTCAATCCTGTTTTCACTTGCCTTGAAGAAGCTCTTTAGTCTGATGACGTCCCATGTGTTTATTCTTTCTATTGTTTCCCTTCTCTGAGAAGACATGGCGTCCGAAAAGATCCTTTTAATACTGATGTCAAAAAATGTACTGCCTACGTTTTCTTCCAGAAGGCTTATGTTTCAGGTCTCACCTTTAGGTCTTTGATCCATTTTGAGTTTATTTTGGTGAATGGTGAAAAAGAATGGTCAATTTTCATTCTTTTACATATGGCTTTCCAGTTTTCCCAGCACCATTTGTTGAAAAGCTTTCTTTTCTCCATTGTATGCCCTCAGCTCCTTTGTCGAAGATAAGCTGTCCATAGATGTGTGGTTTTATTTCTGGGCTTTCAACTCTGTTCCATTGATCTGTGCACCTGTTTTTGTACCAGTACCATGCTGTTTTGATTACTGTAGCTTTGTAGTATGTTTTGAAGTCAGGGACTGTGATGCCTCCCATTTTGTTCTTTTTTCTCAGGATTGCTTTAGCAATTCGGGGTCTTTTGTTGCCCCATATAAATTTTAGGATTCTTTGTTCTAATTCTGTAAAGAATGTCTTTGGGATTCTGATTGGGATAGCATTGAATCTGTAGATTGCTCTAGGTAGAACGGACATTTTAACTATGTTTATTCTTCCAATCCATGTACATGGAATGTCTTTCCATCTCCTTATGTCGTCATCTAATTCCCTCAGAAAGGCCTTGTAATTTTCATTATATAGGTCCTTCACTTCCTTAGGAAAGGAATTCCTTAGGTAAAGGAATTTACCCCAAGGTATTTTATTCTTTTTGTTGCGGTTGTGAATGGTATTGTGTTCTTGAGTTCTTTTTCTGTTAGCTCGTTATTAGAATGTAGAAATGCTACTGATTTATGCAAATTGATTTTATACCCTGCAACTTTGCTGTAGTTGTTGATTACTTCTAAGACTTTTCCAATGGATTCTTTGGGGTTTTCTATATCTAAGATCATGTCATCTGCAAGCAGCGAGAGTTTCACTTCTTCCATCCCTATTTGGATTCCTTTTATTCCTTTTTCTTGCCTGATTGCTCTGGCCAGGACCTCCAGTACTATGTTAAATAAGAGTGGTGATAGAAGGCATCCTTGTCTTGTTCCTGTTTTCAGGGGGATAGCGCTCAGTTTTTGCCCATTGAGTATGATGTTGGCTGTGGATTTGTCATATATGGCCTTTATTATGTTGAGGTAGTTCCCTTCTATACCCATTTTGTTCAGAGTTTTTATCATAAATGGCTGTTGGATCTTGTCAAATGCTTTCTCTGCATCTATTGAGATGATCATGTGGTTTTATTCCTCAGTTTGTTGATGTGGTATATCACGTTGATTGATTTGTGGATGTTGAACCATCCCTGTGTCCCTGGTATGAATCCCACCTGATCATGATATATGATCCTTTTGATGAATTGCTGAATTCTGGTTGCCAAAATTTTGTTTAGAATTTTTGCATCTATGTTCATCAGTGATATTGGCCTGTAGCTCTCTTTTTTCATGGTGTCCTTGTCAGGCTTTGGTATCAGCGTGATGTTGGCCTCATAGAATGTGTTAGGAAGTGTTCCATCGTCCCTAATTTTTTGGAATAGCTTGAAAAGTATAGGTATTAAATCCTTTCTGAAAGTTTGGTAGAATTCCTGTAGCCGCCCCTGATGCAGGAAGGGTTAATAATCACTGGAAAAGGCTTGCCAACAAACTGTGACCCAGAGGTGAGAAGCCTGGTCAGCAATTGATGGGTAAGACCTCCAGGGGGAGGCAACCTAAGCCAGGCGCAGTCGCCTGGGGGAACAGATGGAGACACGATATAGATATCGGGAGCAGGAGGGACCGTTGCCTGGGAGGCCTTGCATGCTCCGAGATAAAAATATACAAGCACAGTAAAAACATGATAATATCAAAACAGAGGCCAAGGGAGGGCTCCTTGAGAAATCACTAAGAATTCTTGGCATTTGCTAATTACTTCATCCAGAACACCTGTGTATGTTTAACAGCTGTAAGCTATGTATCTATTGAAATGCTGGTTATAATAAACTCAGAGTGGCCATCAGCCCTCTCTTCATCTATCCTGATGTGTACATTGGATTGTGACACCGACAATTCCCCAGGAAAGCCATCTGGTCCTGGGGTTTTATCCTTTGGGATATTTTTGATTGCTGTTTAAATCTCTTTCCTTGTGATTGGTCTGTTCAAATTGTCTGCTTCTTCTTGAGTGAGCTTTGGGAGATTGTAGGAGTCCAAGAATTTATCCATTTCCTCTAGGTTATCCATTTTGTTGGCATATAGTTTTTCGTAGTATTCTCTTATAATCCATTGTATTTCTGCAGAGTCTGTCGTTATTTCTCCTCTTTCATTTCTGATTTTGTTTATTTGAGCTTTCTCCCTTTTGTTCTTTGTAAGTCTGGCTAGGGGTTTGTCAATTTTATTTATCTTCTCAAAGAACCAGCTCTTTGTTTCATTGATCCTTTCTACCACCTTTTTTGTTTCAATAGCATTTATTTCTGCTCTGATTTTTATTATTTCTCTCCTTCAGCTGACTTTGGGCTTTATTTGTTCTTCTTTCTCTAGTTCAGTCAGGTGTGCTTTAAGGTTGCTTATTTGGGATTTTTCTTGTTTGTTAAGATGTGCCTGTATTGCGATGAATTTTCCTCTTAATACAGCTTTTGCTGTATCCCATATGAGTTGGTATGGCATGTTATCATTTTCATTTGTTGCCAGGTATTTTTTGATTTCTTCTTTAATTTCTTCCATGATCCGTTGCTTGTTCAGTAGCATATTGTTTAGTCTCCACATCCTTGTGCCTTTCTCAGCTTTTTTTTTGTAATTAATTTCTAGCCTGATAGCATTATGATCAGAGAAGATACTTGTTACTATTTCAATTTTTTTAAATTTGTAGAGGCTTGCCTTGTTTCCCAACATATGGTCTACCCTTGAGGATGTTCCCTGTGGACTTGAGAAGAATGTGTGTTCTGTTTTTGGATCAAGTGTTCTATATATGTCTATTAAGTCCAATTGTTTTAGTTTTTCATTTACCTCCACTATTTCCTTGTTGATTTTCTGTCTGGATGATCTATCCATTGATGTGAGTGGAGTGTTGAGGTCCCCTACTATTATTATGTTGTTTTTAACATCTTCCTTTAGGTCTGTTAATAGTTGCTTTATGAACTTTGGTGCTTCTGTGTTGGGTGCATAGATATTTATAAGCATTACTTCTTCTTGATGAAGTGTCCCTTTGATCATTATATATTGTCCCTCTGTGTCTCTCTTTACCTGCCTTATTTTGAAATCCGTTTTGTCTGATATAAGAATTGCAATACCTGCTTTCTTTTGTTTGCTATTAGCTTGAAGTATTGTCCTCCACCCCTTCATTCTGAGCCTGTGTTTGTCCTTGGGGCTGAGGTATGTTTCCTGGAGGCAACAAATTGTTGGATCTCGTTCTTTAATCCATTTTGCCACTCTGTGTCTTTTTATTGGAGAGTTCAATCCGTTTACATTGAGGGTGATTATTGATGCATGTGGACTTAATGCTGTCAGTCTGTCGCTTGTTATCTGGTTTTCCTGCATTACCTTTGTTTCTCGTCCTGTGTGCTTCAGCCTACCTATTGACTACTGCAATTTCTTATGCTGGGTTTCTTAGATTTTTCCATATTTATGTTTTGTGGCTCTGTTCTGTTTTTTTAGTTTAGTGGCTACCCTGAAGTTTGTATTTAGAATCTCGTGTATAATAGAGTCTATTCTCTGGTGGTCTCTTACTTACTTGGCCTAGACTGATTTAGTCCCTTTGCTCTTCCCCTCCTAAGTTATTATTTGCATTTCTTATTCCAACTCGTGTTATGAGTTTGTAGTTAGAGTGATAAGATCGTCTTTGCTTTGGCAGTTTCCTTACCTTTATCCTAATGCTATAGTTGAATAGTTGCTATCCTATTCTGGTTCTATTTATCTGTCTCCCTGCTCTGTGGCTTGTGACCCCTTTCTCCCTTTTTTTCTTTTTTCAGGTATGACAGCATTCTTGAGGATTTCTTGTAGTGGAAGACTTTTGGTTACAAATTCCCTTAACTTTTGTTTTTCTGGAAAAGATTTAATTTCTCCCTCATATCTGAAGGATATTCTTGCTGGATAGAGTATTCTTGGCTAAAGATTTTTATCTTTTAAAGTTTTGAATATGTCACTCCATTCTCTCCTAGCTTGTAAGGTTTCTGTTGAGAAATCCACTGAAAGTCTGATAGGAGTTCCTTTGTAGGTTATTTTCTTCTGTCTTGCTGCCCTGAGTATTCTTTCTTTGTCTTTCATTTTTGCCATTTTTACTACTATATGCCTCGCAGTAGGTCTTTTTACATTGACAAGTCTAGGAGATCTGACAGCTTCCTCCACACACATTTCTCCCTCAATCCCTAGATTTGGGAAGTTCTCTTCTGTAATTTCATTAAGCACACTTTCTGCTCCATTTTCCTTTTCCACGTTCTCGGGAATTCCTATGATTCTTAAATTCTTTCTCCTCATTGAATCCGCTATCTCTCTAATATTTTCCTCATTCTTTTTAATTCTTAGTTCTCTTTCTTCCTCTGTGTGGAACCATTCAGCCTATCTATCTTCGATTATGCTAATTTGCTCCTCTATGGTGTCTACATGGGCATTCAGGGAATCCATATTCTGTTTTATCTGCTCCATTGTATTTTTCACCTCTAATAATTCTGTTTGATTCTTCTTTATAACTTCAATCTTTTTCGTGAAGTAACTCCAGAATTCGTTGGCTTCTTTCCCTATCTTTCTCTCTACCTCATTGAGTTTTTTGATGACAGCTACTCTGAACTCATTTTCACTTAGTTTACCTATTTCCAAGTCCTCAGGACTTAATTCTGTGTTTTTATTGTTTTCCTTCTGGTCTGGGGCTTTTATAAATTGCTGGATGGTAGAGGAGCAGTTTTTGCACATGATGGTAGAATTCGGTTGCAGTTACAGCCTGTCACCACTAGATGGGGGCCGAGAGCTGCGCATTCTGAGCTCTCCACCTTCAGGCAAGATGGCGGCGCCCAGCGTGGTTTGCTGGGGGGGAGGGGCAGTTTCTCTCACATGCCAATCTGGATTCAGATCAGCTCTGTTCTCTGGTCTCCTGGAGCCCTGGCTTGATGGGGTCCCAGTACATGGAAGCTTTCCCCTGTCAGTGGGTTTCCACTGCACCGGCGGTGGGAGTCCTGGACAATCCGCTGGTCACATGGCCCCTCTGCCGCTCCTTCCCTCACTCCTGGCAGCAATCCCAGTCTCTAGGGGAGGGAGCGAAGTTCTCTCTTACCTTGTTCCAGCTCCTACGAGGGTGGCTACAGCCTCTCCGTTCTCTGTCTTCTTACTCTGTAGGTCTCTGATGGTCTCGGCATTAGGGGTCATTGGTTGAAATTCAGTTTTTCCGTTTCTTTGGTTTTATTTTGGAGGGGAGAGAGTCCCAGGTCAGCTCACCCCGCCATTTTGCTCTGCTTCCTCCCCTAAAATTCTTCCTCTTTTTTTTTTTTTTTTAATGTGAGCTGCCATCACAGAATGGCTGCTAACAGATGAGTGGTGTGGTTCCACACCTGGGAACTGAACCTAGGATGCCAAAGCTGATCATGCTGAACTTTAGCCAGTAAGCCGTTGGGGCTGGCCTCATAGCCCAGATATTTTATGTGCAAAGATTTTCATAAAATCTTTTTAGGGAAAACCTTGTTCTGAGGGTAAAATTTATCTGTTATAAAAAATTGACAATAGCATGTGACTCCTACTCTCAGGTTTATTTGTATCAACTAATTTGCGTTGGAAATGACTTGCCTACCAGCAAAAGAAATCAGCCATGTTCACAATCGGAACTCAGATATATGTCTAATGTAATTTATAGGAAAGTAGCACTGTTTATTTTGCTCACCATTATATCCACAGGAATTGTAACAGTGCTTGGTACATATAAAGTGCTCAATATAACCTATTGAATGTATGCACAAATTTTTAAGCATATCAGTAGCTCCTCAAGATACTAGGTTGTCAATGTGATAGAAGATTGAAGCTGTACCTTGCCTTTTGGGAACTAACCTAAGCAAAATTAGTTATATTGAACACAATTATTAGGTTATTTTGATAGATATAAATGGTCTCTAATAATGAGGTAGGTAAAAGCCATAGGTCTTTGCTCTCAAAATCTCTCTATCAGGTGTTCTATTACAATGAAAGTAAGTCTCAGGCTGAATTCTGCAACACATCCAAACATATATTAACAGGCAGGTACAAAAATAGTTAAGTCTCAGTTCTCTCACCTCTCAGAAACTCCAACTAGTACCTTCCATGAAAGGTTCATTTGAGGGAATTGCAGCACTAATCCAGCAGCAATTTCTAGTCAGAAGCAGAAGACAGAATCCTTAGTTAATGGCTCCACATAGGAATAAATAGAGTCTTTGACCTAGGGCACTACCCTGAAGAGTCTAGGCTAGGTTTCTCAACCTTGATACTACCAATATTTTGGGCCAGATAATTCTTTGTTGGGAGATGGGGGATGGGAATGTTCTGTGCATTGTAGAATTTTCAGCAACACCCCTAGCAGCTACCCAATAGATCTCAGTAGCAGCCCCTCCTCCCAGTTGAGACAACCAAAAATGTTGACATTGCCAAACTGCAAAATCGCCCCCTAATCCAAAACCATGGGTCTAGGCTGCTTGGCTCACTGGACCCTTAGTCTCCTTTTATGTAAATCAGGTGGCTATGCAATATTTCTAACCAACTCATATATCTTGAACATTCTCATTTCACCAGTGAAAAATCATTTCAATATCCCATATGCTATAATTCGGATGCCTACTAGTACTGATGGAGATGGAGAAAGTGAAAGTGCTAGTAGCAGGTGCCTCTGGAGAGTGCTCTCCTGATTAGATTCTTTCAAATGCTAACTAACTGCTTGTTGTGAGTGTATGACTAATTAGAGTATTTCAAATGCTAACTAACCATCCCTCTGACTTCAAATAAAATTTACACTTGGTATTTAATTTAGGCCCCAGGTTGGTAGTACCCACAGGCACTTTACTAAGGCAACCACTGGGAAACTTAAAGGCTGAACTCTCAAGGAAAAAGTAATAAAGCTGACAGCAATAATGCAAGCTCATTGAACAACACAAGCACACATGCTGTAATTCTAATGAGAGAACAGCTGAGATGTAGCACGTTTTACATCTTCCCTCTATGAGCCCTGCTGAATTAAAATGATTTTCCTGGTGCACAAACATATTTATTATAGCAAGTTTAAAGTTTGAAGAATGAATTAGGGATAAAATTTTTGCGAGTATATAGAGTAAATGTTTGAAGAGTGAGATTTGAATAGTGAGGGATATCTGTATAGGGGATCCCTTTACACCTGAAGACTGACAAATATCTTCCTATGACCAGCTTCAGTGAGTCAAAATTGGTGGTTTTACATTACTTCAATTTCAGTTTCACTTGTAAGTGGGGCCTCAGTAAGAGGATGATTATGCTGACAAAAGACATCTAGTCCCCATCCATGATTGCATATTCTAGGGACACGTTTCTGTATACAAAATATAAGCAAAAATAGGATGGAAAAAATCAAGCGAATCCAATTAAATAATCACAACCCCATGGAGATGTTTTAGATAAATTATACCCCTGGGCAGGGTGGCAGAGGTTTTATGCCTGACTTACTGAGAAAAAGAAAGAGGAAAACAGGAAAGGAGGCAAGAAAGGAAAAGAGAGCAATTGATACATTTGTCAAGGCAGACACTCCGCACACACTGTTCTCCATCTCTGGGCAGTGTATTGGGAACTTGTAATCCACCCAGGGAAGAACTAGAAGAGTAAAACACCTAGGTGACCTAGAGGCCTTATCCCTGAGAATGTGCAAGTCTATAAACACCAGGGACAGTGCCCACCCAGAAGGAGATCCAGTCAAACATCTCAGGAGAAACAGAAGCAAATTCTACCTAATAGTTAAGCTTATCTACACATGACACCATTAGTATACAGTAACTGCTTAGGACGAAGGGAGTTACATGTCCCAGGGAAAAGACTGGCCACCATTATATCTTCCAAGGAAAAATTCTTTGGTGAGAGTGGAAATCTGTGCAGGGACTACAAAGAATCTGCTCAGAGGAGATTGTAACAAGGGAGCTAGAGGTGTGGTACCTACAGCATGTGGAATAAGGGAATCCTTCCCATATACTCCTGATAGCATTTTCACTGACTTATATGGGGGAGCTGAAGAACCTCTTGTCCATCATTAAGAATCACACATACCTATAAATTGGTGGGCAGGAAGAGGAAACCTTATCTCTGTCATCTTATGTTTCTGTGATGTCTCTCAACTCCCTCATTACTCATACGCCCACCCCCCACCCACCCATAAGAAGAAGAAGGACTTATGTAATTAACGCATCTGGGAAAAGAAATTAATTTGCTTGACTTAGCATGTTTCAGGTTTTCTCTTTGGGATCTTCCTGCCAATAGAAAGGGAACACTCTAGGCTGCTCTTCCTACTATGGGAAACCCATAGTGCTAAGTTGCCATTGGATGTGCCACATTCTGAACAGTTAACTCAAGAGTGATGTGTTAAGAAGTCCATTATGGTGGTCTGTCTACAGTCTCCAATCCAGTTTTCACCTGATATGAAGCTGATATCTTGATTTCTGTCTGTCAGCTCCCTTACCTATGTCTCAGTTGGTTCTGGACTCAGAAGGATATGAGAAAGGTTAAATATTAGCCAAATCATCAATAAAATAAAACACAAGAAACCTTGAGACATAGGAACAGGGACTAGCATGTGAAGAATAAGACAAAACTTGGATGTTGAGGTTTCTGGTGTGATCAGGGCAGGTGGTTTTAAAGTTTAATGAGTTAGAAAAAGTTAAATGGGATTCTAACATTACAAGGTCCCATCAGCTTATTGGAGCTTTGTCCATAGATGAAAGGCTAAATTCTTTGTTCTTTAAAGTTGTCAACAGGCTAGAAGACACCATACAGACACACACACGCACACATAATAGTTTCAAATTTGCTCTTATTTGTTAATTATATAATCCATGACCATGAGATCTTATTATATAAGAAATATGCCATCTTCTTCAGTTGATATAGAGAAATAACTCAAGAAAATTATTGAAAATACAACAGCTAAGTAGGCAATTAAAAAGAGCTGGTCTGGAAAGCTCTGGCTCTAGGAATCATATTTGCTCAGAAAAACAAGAAGAGATTGAATTAGCTGTGAAAACATGCTTTAACAGGAGCATGATAATGAAAAAGAATGAAGGAAAGCAGGAAGGAAGCAAGAGATTGACCTAGGAGAAAAGGGTGAGATCTTGGAGATCGCATTTGATGTATATAAATGGGAAAAGGAGATGGACCCATGTCTAGCTGCTCTTAAAGAGTGGGCAAAAAGGGAAGATGTTTAGTTATTCCCAAGTGAAAGAATGGAGCTCAAGAGTCTGACAAAAGAAAAGATCCAAGTCCTCAGAAAGCACACTGAAATTATTCCCCTAGAGGAAATTCAGATCCTAAAAAATATAGAGTAACTTCCTGTTTAAGCTTCAGAGAAATAGAGCCTGTAATAAAAACAACTACAAACTTATTTACCTGGTAGTCAGAATAGTGTCCTCCCTCAAAGATTTACACACCTTACTGTACCCCAGAACCTGTGAATATGTTATGTTACATAACAAAAGGGACTTTGTAGATGTTATGAAGGTTATGGACCTTAAAAGAGGCAGATTATTCTGGATTATCCAAATGGACCCAAGTTTATTGTCTGAGCCTATAAAATTAGAAAAGGAAGGCAGAAGAGTCAGAAAGATGTGGCAGAAGAGGAAACAGAGAGACATGGCAGCATGAGAAGGATTCAGGGCACCATCACTGGTTTTGAGATGTTGGGGAGCTGTGTGCAAGGACTGGAAGGAGGCCTCTAGGAGATAAGGGCAGCCCCTAGGTGACAACTAGAAAGGAAGTAGGGACCTCAGTCCTACAACCACATGGAACTGAATCCTGTGAACCACATAAATAGCTTGGGAGCAGATTCCCCCAGAGCCTCCAGAAGGAAACACAAGCCTGCTGCCACTGATTTCAGCCTTGTGAGACGTGAAGCAAAGGAAACAGCCAAGCCAAATTTTGACCTACAGAATGTGAGATAATAAGTTTGGGTTGTTTTAAGCTGCTACGCTTGTGGTAATTTATTACAGCAGCAATAGAAAAATAATATAATACTCCTTGTAGATTGGGACAGACATACAAAGTAAACAAAGACAATTTGGTGATTTGACAAGAAAGATGAGTGAAAAACATTCAAAGTATTAATGGCTTAATTTCAATGAAACATTTATTTCAGGTAGAAATACAGGTATTTCCTGTGCTTTAAGGAAACATTCTCTAAAATCTCAGACTTCAGAGTCTTTGGAGTGGCACAAAGTAAGTCATAATTAAAAAGCAGCTAAGCAGGACTTCCATTTCTTCAAGATGAAATTATAGGGATTGAACTTACCCTCCTGCCTACAAACATCCAGAAGACAGACAAAATACCTGAAATAACAGTTTTCAAGACACTGAACATCAGGCAACGAAGGGTGCTACAGTTAAGGACAGGGATGCTGAGAGTCAGGAAACAAATGAGGTACGTCCCTGTATTGCTCCAGCTTGCTGCCTTGAGAGGGCTTCCAGGCTGCAGCACAAGAGGGAGATCCAGGAAGAGCCCAGTGGACTCCCTGAGTTGAGAAGACAATACTGACAATCCAGAGTGACCAAGACAGCTGGAATTTGAAGGACAGAGCCCGAGAGAGAAGAGAACTGTACAGAGAAAGAACTCCAGAGAACGGCAGTCCCTGTCAAGCGTTCAGCTGAGTACTAAACAGCACCAGGAATGTGAGGAAACTACCGCAGGCCAAGGAAAGAACTACCAAGAAGATTAGTTGTGCCTGAGCCCAGAATTCACACAGGACCAAGACCATAGTTGGTTCCTACCAGCCAGAGTAGAAGACCTCATGATTCACAGGATGTTGGGTAGAGATACAGAAAGATCTTCCTTCAGTAGTGGAGAATAAATAGCGCTAGACTGAGCGCTACGATCTTGTCTTAAAAGTATGATTTAGAAGGATAAAACTGTTGCCAAGTAAGTTTACTTCATCCCAGAACAAGGCTCAAAAATATTTATAGGAATGCAAAAATATCCAGCACCTTGCCACTCCCCCATCAAGAGGTGGAGAGTTGATTTCCCCTTCCTGAACTTGGGTGATGGGTGAACTCCTTTTGTGAGATAAATACAATGTAGTGGAAATGACACTGCGTGGCATCTAAGATTAGGTTGTAATAGGCAATGGGCTTCCACCTGGATCTCTTTCTTTTGGAATGCTGCCCTTGGAACCCAACCACCATGTTGTAAGGAAGTCCAGGCCACATGAAAAGATGATGCACAGTTGTTTGGACAAACAGCCAGCATCAACTGCCAGACATGTGGATGAACAAGTCTTCAGTGATTCCATCTCCCTTGCCTTTGAGCTGTCCCAGCCGACACTAAGTAGAACAGAAATGAGCCATCCCAACCAAGCCCTGTCAAAATTGCAGATCCATGAGAAAAATGAATATAGTTGATGTTTCAGTCACTAAGTTTTGGGGTGGTTTGTTATGCGGCAATAGATAAATGGAACACTCCTTTTTTGGATTTAGTTTCAGAAACAAGTTTGTCACAATCACAATTTTACATATTTCTGTTTAATCATATATGAGTTTGATCATTCAAGCAATAATTATGCTATTTCTAGCTTCTATCTAAGGCTCAACTAGGAAAAATAGGAGTTCTTCTTTCAGTAATTTCATTAGAGTGTGTCTTGGTGCTAGTCGTTTGGGTCAATATCCTCAGGTTCATGATGAGCACTTTCAAGATATAGTTTCAGATGCATATTCTATAATTTCAGAAAAATTTTTTTACATTTCAGATTTTGGTATTTATTTTCTTTCATTGCCTTTGTTTTTCTTCTTAAAGGACTCATATTATCCTTACATTAGATTTTCTTTGTCTATTTTCAGTATCTGTCACTTTCTCTCAAAACCTTATTTTTTTAATTTCTTTTGATTTTTGAAATTTTCCTCTTTTTTGCTTTAAATTTCTCCTAAAACATTATTTGTAGTATTTATTCATTCTTGTATTCCTTCTAGTTTAATCTTCACTTCTAAAATGATTTTTCTTTAATTTCTAATTCTTCCCTTACATTCTGTCACTTCCTTTCTTAGAGTTTTTAATTCTGACATACTATTTTTCATAACTTGTGTCATTTTCTTGATGTCTGTTAACTCATTTGAAAGTAGTAGGCTGTGACTTTTACCTGTTTTATGGAAATATCTTTTTAGCAGGCTTGTATTATCTGTAAAAATGTTATTTTCTTTTTTATTTTCTTTTATTCTTGTAATAACTTTTTTAGATTTGACCTCAATCATTTCTGGAGTTTTTATGTAAAATTGGTCTTCTTGAATTTTTAAAAGACACTTAATTGGCTATTTTTTTTAACTTCAGGGCTTCCTGTCCTGTTGTTTCTTTATGTACTGTTAAACAGTAAGGCAGTTTGCTGAGATTCCTGTCTTGTCTCCTGCAGTCTTATCTCATCATTGTTCTTTGGTCTTCTAGTTGTTCTATTGGCCAATTTTTAATCCATTCCAAACAATTTCTCTTTGGAACCTGTCTGGAAAGGGAAACCTAGGTGGTTGATTTTAAGAGTCCACAGGCCCTAGACTTCCCCAGCCCTTTCAGGCCTTCCTGAAGGCCCCTGCATTCTCCACTTCTGTGGTGGGCAAAACCCACTCCCAGTTGCAGCTGCTGTTTTCAAATTTCCCCCACTGTATTTTCCAGTGAGTATTTGTTGGTGATTTTAGGATTCTCCTGTTCTCAGGTCCTTCAGACTCTCCATCGTTTCCCTCTGCTTTCTCCTGAACGTATGCCAATACCTTGCAGGTCTTGTAGCTCCTGGTGATTTGATCCTACTTCTACATTTCGGATTCAAGAGAATATCATGTCACCCAATTTTATGATAAATATTGCCCATGAATATTTTTGGTTTTGCTATCTAGTTTCTGTGTTTATTTTTATGTGGGGATTTGGGAAGATCCAAAAGCCACCTCCATTTTCCCACCAAATGATTTTTCAACAATGTAATTAATGATGACATATTGGAGTTCAAGAAAGAAAATATTCTTTTAGACTTCCAGTAAATACCACATGCCTTATGCCAAATATTCCATGTATCAAATATATTGATTGCAATAGCTAAAGGCAAGCTAACTTTATTTTGCAACACTAAATTTTTAAATGTTAAAATTTTACCAAAAGAAAAATGACTTCTGGTTCTAATTGCTGGATATTTATTCCTATGATAATAGTTAAACAGATTATCAAGAAAGACTCATTTGTCATGACAATTTGCATTGCTTCGTTGAAATAGAGTAGCCACTGAAATCAAGAAAATATTTGTTATACAAAAGGAAAAAGATACAAAATGTTAGAAAGAAAATACTTTCCTGGTTGTTTTGTATTTTCAAATTGTCATTTTATTTGACTAAGAAATGTACTTAAAAAAAGGAATGCATTATCTCTGAATGTTTCCTATAAAAGTTCTTCTGAAACAAACATGCTCCTTTAAAGTAACTTCTTTTCAGAGTAATTCATGGAGATATTTCACACAGAGTATATTTAAAATGCAATCTTCAAGGCCAGCCCCATGGCCAAGTGGTTAAGTTCACACACTCCACTTCAGTGGCCCCGGGTTTTGCTGGTTTGGATCCTGGGTGCGGACACGGCACCGCTAATCAGGCCACAGTGAGGCGGCATCCCACATGCCACAACAAGAAGGACTCACAACTAAAATATACAACTATGTACTGGGGGGCTTTGGGGAGAAGAAGAAGAAGGGAAAAAAAAGAAGATTGGAAGATTGGCAACAGATGTTAGCTCAGGTGCCAATCTTTAAAAAAATTTTAAGTAAATAAATAAATAATAAAATGCAATCTTACAGGCCCCTACATACCATGTAGAAAGTTTACAGTTAAGGGAAATTAGCTTGATGTTCTACTTCTAATTAGCCTTTGTTTCCTTTACTCTTCAACTTGTACATGCAGGAACTTGTATAAAATTATTTGCAAAAACGACTGTAAATGTTTGATGCTTGTTCACTTGTTTCCATGTCATAGAGGATGCCAAAGGACCTCAGGGATCCTGAGGTGATGCGTGCTAAATGCAACTGAGTGTTCCAAAGACCTGCGGATGACCACTGTCAGTTAGTCCCTGTTCCTTTTGATTCATTTGCAGATAAGAAAAGAAATACAGAAAATGGATAACTAGACTCTCAGATTTTTTTATTCTAGAAAAAAACCTTCCTAGATATTAATATTAGCACATGGGAAATATGTTTTCAGATTTTTAAATTATATTCTTCAGTATAAAGATTATGTCTGCTTTAGGAAAGCTTTAAGTAATCCAAATCAACACACACACATACACATTCACACACAGTATTCTTTAACAATAATAATAATGCTGATGTTTAAAATTCTGAGACCAAAAATGTGATTTAAAAAACACACAGATTTTACAAGTCCCAATAAAGTAAGCGAACACAATATCTACAAGTGTTGTTATAAACATAGAAGGTGTTATTTACCCAGAAGTGTCAAAATCATTACTGCACTTGACGTCTCAGCTCAAAACAATTATACACAGGTTAACTGTTTGACTTCCACCCAAACTTCTGGTGGAACTTGGGATCAAACCTAGGGGTTAACCTGGCAACTGTGTACTTACTTGATCAAGTTATGTTTGTCTTCTTTCATTACTAAAGGATCAGAGAACAGATATAACTTGTCTCAAGAAGGTGAGCAGAAGAGAACTACAGCTGGACCAGAAAAATGAGAGATCAAATGGAATCCCCATTGCTCTGCTGTTGCATCAATTAAGGACTCAGAGAATCTGAACCCCAAGATAGCATGATGTGATTCCGTTTGACACAGGACAGAATAATCCGTCCTCATGAGTCAGACCCGTGGGAGAGAATCTGCATTGGGTTTGACGACTCCTCTGGAATTTCTGCCAAGCAGCATCTTATACTAAACAGATATATAATTATATGGATGACTAATTCATTTCTGCAGACATCTTACACGTCATATTTAATGGAGTTATCTATTTACTTGTTTGTTTCCACCACTGGGACTGTGCCCTTGAGGACAGGGACTGTGTCATCTTCCTCCTTTCAATCTCTATAGTGTAATACAATGCCTGAAATGTTAAGTACCCAATAAAGGGTTTTTGATGCTGAGTGAGTAGCTGATGAATCTTTACTCAGAAAAGTTAGTGGCATCTGCAGATTTAGTATTCTCTTGTGTGCTTTCCGGACATTTATGAAACCCCAAATAAAACTGCCTTGAAAATGCATGGGAGTCACTTCTTCCATCCAAAAGAAACTTTCACCTGGCCCCTTTGTTGCTTATTATCTGTTTATTAATAATTAAACTTATCAAAGTGTCCTTGAATCTATAAATACAGTGAAACCATAGATTCTCTTCAGTTTATAAACTGAAATATCCGTGAAAATAAGATTATGCTATTATTTATGTTCTAAAGTAAGCTTATATATTTTAAACAACCTAGTCTTAATTAAATTTTTCATTTACTTTCAATACTCACGTATATTAAATGTGACCCAAGTAATTTATTCATTCCTAGGTTGCCTAATTATGCAGAGAATATCATGAGCTTATAACTCTCCATAGCTAACATGTGCATCATCTCTAGATAGGGTTTAAGTATGGCACTTTCCCCAATATATTTATTGGTAAAGATTTGAGCAATTGTTGAATATCTGTACTGTCTCCTTTCTAGCTCTCACGGCAACTCCTACACAATGACTATTGAGTGGTACTCCTTTGTGTTAGCAGCTGGCTTCCTTCTTTCAATATATTTTAAGAACTATCCTAGTTGCAAACTAAAGCTCTATTCAGGTATTCCTCAAGTTCTTTTTGACTAATCTAAGATCTGGTTTCTACATGACGTGATTTGTCTTTTTGTTTTTTTGATGATGAAGATTGGCCTCAAGCTAACAGCCGTGCCAGTCTTCCTCCATTTTATATGTGGGTTGCTGCCACAGCATGACAAGTTGGGTAGGTCCACGCCCAGGATCCGAACCTGCAACAAACTTAACCACTAGGCCACAGGGCCAGCCCCATGACATAACTTTTCTTAGTCGTACATAAACCAGTTATTAAATGGACCCAAAATAGATTTCTAAAAATAATTTCTAGAAGATTTTTTTATAGAATCACTTCTTATGTAAAGGTATTTTATTAAACATTTAGTCTTCTTACCTACAATATATAACTACAGAATTTTGTTTACATTATTTTTAAACAAGGGTGATATTCAACATATTTAATAACTCATTTAGTACAGTTATTGACCAGTCAGAATGTTTGCGGTGGCTCTAGCACTGGACCGGGGTCCTGGAGGACTCCCTGATGTGCCAGATGTTACCTTGTTAGGGGCTGGATCATGGGAGGCATGGGTGAGTTGCAGGGAAAAATCTAGGTTAGATGAAATTGTAGTAGGAGGTACTCAGGGACTTGAGGCAATGACTATCTACAGGTAGACCTAGTAATTCAACATTTTAACAACTGGACACGTTTAGTGGCATATGTGGTTTAAAATAAGACCTGTTTTAAAGCTTTCTAAACTTTTTTCTAATAGAAAAGAAAATGGAAGATAAAAATAATGGAATAAGAACTGTTTCACTTTGAGGAAGTGCCATCTTGTAGTATGCTCAAGGATTCCACATAACCAGGTTAAGAGCAGTCTGAAGCTTCAGCAGTTTGGGGAAGGTGACCCTTCTCAAAAAAAACCAAAACACGTTTCTTATGCAAATTTTATAAAAACATGATTATATGAACCATTCTAGAGGCCTTAAAGCTTCAACTTCACTATCATCACTAAATCCACCTCTGCATATTATTCAAAGGAAATGGGATAATTGATTGACTCTTCAAATGATTCTCCTTTGCTCAGTATAAATTGTGACCCTGGAAAACTGAGAAATTTGTTAAAATTCAGAATTAATATCATCTGTGACATTATATTTCCATATAGTGAAGAGGAAAATCAAATAGGTCAAAGATGAAAATGAGGTAATATATGCTCATTTTTCTATCCTAATCAATTCTTTTCAAAACTTTGACTGGGGAAAACTCCAACACCAAACAGTAAGACTGTCTTTTTCTCCCCAGGAAGTTTGTGTTTCGAATTCTTTCCTTATAAAAACTGCTGTGGACTCACATTGAGCACTGAACTAAAATTCAGACTTCTTTGGCCATCAGGTGAGTGCTTTGATGTGATTTGCTGGACAGCTATTTGTTTTGATCTGAGGGAAGAGGACCACTATTTTGATGGCGCTTGGAATAAAGACTGGGATGATAGGGAGATGAGCATAATGTCAGCCTTCTGTCAATGCTTATAAACCAGAGATTCTCAACCCTCTCAGCACCGTAGGATTGGCCAATGCTGGGGCCCCCCTCAGACAGATTAAATCAGAATCTGAGGGTGGGGCATCAGCGTTTTTAAGTGGGTGATTTAAATAGATGGGTGATTCTAGTGCACAAAGTTGAGAACCCCTGCTGTAAACTTACAGCAGATGAAAATTTGAAAGGAAATGAAATCAAAAGTTGAAAAAACTGTTTCATTGGGGAATACCTGAGATAGGACAGGCATAAAGGGTATGATTTAATTCTCCAAGACAAAAGTCTAACCTAGTAGGTGACATTCTTTCCCACCTTGGGATATGGCCCTTATGGAAGTTGAGAGTGAACACTTGGCGTGAGCATTGGTGTTTTCACGGGAGGTGCCTGCAGCTGGAGCACTGACAAGCAAGCCCTCAGGCAAAAAGGATGGAGAAGCTCATGGAGTAACAGGAAGACCAGGGTAGACAATGTACAGTGACTGCATCTGACAGACTCTTTTGAGGCACATATAAGATACCACCACACCCCCCCCACTCAGGTTGCTTGAAGACTTGATGAAAATTTGCAAAGGCTTAGAGGTACCGCATCATCAGGGGAGACAAGGGCAAGTGAAATTTGAACTGTTAGTGTATGTTCCCATCTGTTACCAAAGTCCAATAATATTTTTTAACAATTGATTTATATTTTATATTTTTTTTCTTTCACATGATAGTCACCATGTGCCAGGTAACTAAACTCAAAAAGAGATAAGTATATCAAAGTTGAGAGCCACGTGTATCTATGAGGTTATGGTATAAAATGAACTATCCACATGAATAATAAACTGGGTGGATGGATGGACAAGAAAATGTCAGAATTTGGGAAAGGACAAAAAGAGTAAGGCAAGTGCCATTGTCTCCAATGAAAGTATAGAGTAACCAGAAAACTGATTTTTTTTTTTAAATAGAGGCAATGAGGGGTAGAGGATAAGAATCTTTCATATGAGGACTCTAAACACATGATCTAAAAGGATTTGGGATAAGTGAAGTTCTGAGAGATGTAGTTTAGATATCAAAATCTTGGGATTTCTGAGGAATTTCAATTTATGGAGACAATGGAATTGTTTGTGTACCACCTATCTTGGAAGATCCAGCCTTTCTGGTTGCCATGTCTCACTAAGGGATGGGACATTTGGATGGGCACAGGTAAAGGAGTCATTGGTGGGTTCAGAGGATAGCTTGGAGGAAACTCAGAGAAGCCACTGCTGATCCACCATGGCAGAGGAAAGGAGGAGGAGCTGATAGGCCTGGACACAACAGGAGAAATGAGCGGTCCTGAAAAAGACCAGAAAGGTGCGAAGGAAGGGGACTAAAGAGATTAAGGAATATTGAAAGGAGAGGAAGGAAGCTGTTTCAGTAACACCTACCTCACCATTTTGCCCAAAGTCCACTCCTAAAATAAGAAGTGTACTGCTGTGTATGTAAATAGAAATGTCTAGGTTTTAGCTTTATTTTGAATAATGTACAAACATCTTTTACATTATAAACATCTCCTGACATTGTAAAGTCCTCAAGGAAAAGGACTCAATCATCAATATCTTTCCCCACAATATCTGCACCTACTGTCTCACAAAAAATTCTTCACTAATAAAGGCAAAATATTCTCTTTTGCTTTTATCTTTGGTCGTTCAGCAGTTTGGAGACTTCTCCAAAGGCATTAAAGCATAAAGAAAAGTCTCTTTTTGCCAAATTGCTTTGTTCTCCCATGAAACTTTTCTCTTCTTTTAAAAGTACACTTTAGAGTGCCCTTGTTTCAGAATTTTAAAGAAATGTGAGATTCAAGTGACTAAGTCAGCCTGATGGGTCACCAATCCAGAAGTATTGCAGTCTTTTTCTCATTTTATCAGTCTCCCTAAGGACTATTAACTCCTATGCACAGCCACAATAGCTTCATCTATAAACGCTCAGAAGCGTAGCCCAGAAATTGAGATGGGAGTTTAATTTATTCATTCTTCATTCAACTCCTAATCTTTTTCTAGTGCTTTGTAAGCTGATTTATTTTAAATTGTAATTATTCTAAGAAAAAAGTTTTAAGGGAAAGAACAAGGATCTTTGCCATTAACTCTGCTTTCACGCTATTCCTTTCTCATTGTCCATGTCCTATACCTTCTATCGAGTGTGGAGGCAGGGCCGAGCAAGGGAGCCTCACCCCATCTAACCCTGAAGTGACTGCTTCCTCCTCAAAGCTCCTGCAGCACAGATTACATTAAGTACTTAACCTGTGTACTTAACATGTACTACTACACGAAGTGTACTACACTTTCTACTTAACATGTGTGTTACAGTTACCATTACTATATAACCACAAATTACCCCAAAACTTAGTGTCTTAAAACAACTACTTTATTATACTCTAGAATGATGTAGGTCAAGAATTCAGATAGGACACAGCAGCAATGGCTTATCTCTGTTCTACCATAACTGCGCATCATCTGGGAGTTACTCAATGGCTGGGGGTCGAAATCATCTGGAGGTGACTTCACTCACATGCCTGGTGATTGAGCTGGCTCTAAGCTGCTCCTTCAGTGGGACTGAAGCTGGGCTGTTGGCTAAAGCACCTACATGGGCCTCTCATGTGGCCTGGGCTTCCTTACAGCATGGTGGCCTCAGGCTGGTTAGTCTTCTTATCTGGTGGCTCAGTGCTTTAGTAGTGAGCGTCTGTGCAAGCAAAGCAGAAGCTGCATTGCCTTTCATGACCCAGTCTTGGTAGTCATGCAGCAGCATTTCCTCTGCATTCTATTGGTTATGAGAAAAGTCCTAAATCCAATGAGATTCAAGAGAAGGGACATAGATCCCACATCTTAATGAAGGAGTGCCAAAGATTTTCTGGATATATGTGTTAAAACCACCACAGTGTGTTTCCTTATGTTATTACTTTTTATGTGTATGTCCTAGCTCTTTAGCTCCATAGGGGGTTGTCAGAAATAGCTGATGGGGTTGTCAGAAATAGCAAATCAAAATATGGAATTTCCTATTAAATTTGAATTTCCGATGAATAATTTTTAGCATAGATAGATATCTCCAATGCAATATTTAGGACATAGTTAGACTAAAAAATTATTTGTTGTGTATCTGAAATTCAAATTTAACTGGATGTCTAGTATTTTATCAGATAAGTCTACTCAGGCACATATCCCAGTGCTATAGGTATCAGAGAAGTTTTATGCCTGTTATTGATCCAAATATGATACCTGATTACACTGCTGAATAAGTATATACACCAGATCACTAGACTCTACTCCTTTTATAGGAATCATAGAGTAAAATCACGTATTCTACACCCAGATCTTCAGGTTGCTACCTCAGCATGACAGGGAAGTCCCTTAGCGCCTGCTCTGGGTGCATGACCCTACTTCACTCCCAGGAATAAAATAAGTCATTAAGTAAAATTTTTTAGATTCTAGAGTTGCCATCACTGATAATTAGATTTGAAAACTCTGCAGCAAAGTTCTCTTAGGTTTTTAAAATAAAATTGGGCACTCTTATGTAACTCAATTTAAAAAAAAGAATTAACACTATTTCAGAATGTTCATGCTTCCTTCCGTCATCGTCAACACAGTTCTCTCTCTGTACCAGTCTGTTTTGGAATACCCATTTTCTGAAAGATTTTTTTTCTAAATGTGAAAACAGAAAGTTTTTCACAACAGAGGACCCATAGAGAGGCCCCAAAACTATTGTAAGTGGTTTATAATCCCAAGCCTTGTTTGTTTACTGAGTATATAAGAGTACTATCCCTATTTTGTGAGAATTCACATTTTCATCTTCATATTTGTGTAGTTATGAGAAAAAGATTGAGTTGTCTGCTGAATTTCTATTATAGAGAGAGCTATTTATTTATAAACATATCTCATCAGTAGGTTTGTTTACAAAAATTAGGTCTTTGGAGGTCGGGTTTAGATGACTTAGGAAAAGAGTTTCAAAAGAGCTAAAGTGCTTTGTATAAAATGAAGAAACAGAGGCTGGTCCCATGGCCTAGTGGTTAAGTTCAGTGCGCTCCACTTCAGTGGTCCAGGTTCACAGGTTCAGATCCCATGCATGGACATACATCACTCATCAGCCATGCTGTGGTGGTGACCCACATATAAAATAGAGGAAGATTGGCACAGATGTTAGCTCAGGGCTAATCTTCCTCAAGCAAAGAAGGAGGAATATTGGTGACAGATATTAGCTCAGGGTGAATCTTCCTCAGCAAAAAAAAAAAAGAAGAAGAAGAAGAAACAAAATAGAGGGTGGGCACAATTGAATTACTGAGACAGGGTGGAAAGAGAAGAGATCAGAGGAAGAGAAGTTAGCCCAGCAATGCAATGGGATATGTGTGCCCTATGAGAAAAGATAACCAATAAAAAGTAAATAGATTAAAAAGTTAAATAATGTTTGGTAGATTGTTTACAAATTGGCTTAATAATTCTCCTTCCTGTATCCTTGCCCTTGAGTATTCCCCTCCCACACTGATTCTGGGCTTGGCCATGTGTCTTGCTTTGGTCAGTGGCATTCCTGACATAAGCAAAGATTTTAAAAGTGCTTGTATTAAAGGTTTGCCTCTTGCTACTCTTCAGAATCCGTTACTGCTACCACGTTAAAAGGCAAGGCTAGTCTGCTGGATGATAACAGATACATGGCCCAGTCATTGCCATTGCCCCAAACAACAGCCAACACCATCTTCCCAGTATATGAGAGAGGCCATCCTAAAACCATCAGCCCGTGGATGGCTGTAGAACCACATGGTCAACCCATAGACTCAGGGACAATAATAAAATGATGGTTTGCTTAAAGTTTTGAGGTGGTTTGTTATGGAGCAAAATCTAATGGACACAAATATCTATTACCTGATTTTAAATGATATGTGATCCTGCTATGTAAACTTTTTGGTTTTGGTCCCAAATATCCAATAAAAGTTTTCTAGAGAATCAGACCATGTTGATGGTAATTTGGAAGCAAAATAAAGTTGGGCAATGATGGTGATTTAGAGACAGAATAATGGGACAATATGGTACGGGAAAGGAATTAGTATAGGCAAAAGATAAATGGTACAATAGACAAAGAGGATGAAACAACATCAGGAACTCAAGTCAATGGTAACTGGCTTTCATGAAACTGAAGATATAAAAAGAGACACTGAGTTAGAAGTTGGAGCCACTTATATCAAATCTAAGAATACAAGATAACCAGGTAGACCTACTGACCATCTAAGAAGCTGACACTTGGGTTGTACTAAAAAAAATGGCATGGTGGGGAAGGCTAAAACACTCTATCTACTCATCTTTGACATAATTTGACAGGCAACTTGGTCAAAACTAAAGATTAACCAAATCCATAGAAGGAATAAGACCATGGCTGTAACTGAGGTATACTATGTCTTTTCTTGCTTCTAGAAGTTCTCTCACCTTTCCTGTCACTAAGTAGTTGTTTAGGAATTTATCACTGGATTTGATAGTCACTCCATGAAAATGGTATCAGCTGTGACCACACTGGTTATCAGAGGAGGCTGTAATGGGATGGATGAGTTGAAGTTCATTAACAGTTACAGAATGCAAGTAAGGTACTCAAGTAAAATGCAGACTGTGAGAGCAGCAAAACAGAAAGTTAATTTGTCTATATTAAAGTCATTGAAGGTTTATTTTGTTCAACAAAGTGTGGCTTATGTTAAATTCATTTTTAAAGACAAAACTCAGGTCAACAGAAAACATTATCCAAAAATGTAAATTCCATACCGAAAAAGAGCCAGAGTATTAATAATATTCAAAACTAGAGCAATTTAAAACTCCTATAATTTAATAGAGTGATGTCTGGATTCCTATTCCACTCTGAAATATCTCACGCCACTAATATTTCATTGGGTTAAAAGTAACCCACTTTTATAAAGTAGGTATTTTATAAAATAAATTGCATATTATTCCTAAAAATGTAGTTTTTATCAAAAAATCATTTTATACACTTTTTCTAAACTATACATGACCCAAACTGTACATACAGTGCCTATAAATTATGGAGAATTTGCAAGAATGCTACAGAATAAGAATTTAAAATTCAAATTTAAAAGTAATTCAAATGAAATATTATTTAAAATTTTTATTTTAATTTTTTATTTGGAATAATTTTGGTTAAATTGTGGTGTCTATGCACTAAAATAGGTATTCCACTTACGTATAGCAGTGTTTAGGTAAGCTAATTATTTCAAAGTGTTACCAGCTTTTCAAGCCGTTACTAAACTAGCAATAGCAAATTTTAAGACATTATATAGGAAATTTGAGGGGAAACTTGCTAGTTCTTGAAAATTTCCCAGAATACTAACGGAATGATCTTTATTTTAAACATGCTGTCAATCTTCATCATTGCACAGAAGACAGTCATATTCAAGGAAAAGAAGCATTTCCTATGAAGAACCATTTAAAATGACAAAAGTAATCATTTACTCAGTCCAACAATATGGAGAATACAGGAGGAAATAAAGGGAAAAAAGATAATCAGTGAGAAAAGATGTAGCTTTTCAAAAACAGAGTTTTGGGGGTTTGGGGGGAGTTCTTTTTGTTTTTAAAGTTTGTTTGTTTGTTTGTTTTTTTGCTGGGAAAGTTTAGCTCAATATCTGTTGCCAATCTTCCTTTCTTTTTTATTCTCCCCAAAGCCCCAGTAGATAGTTGTATATTCTAGTCATAAGTCCATCTAGTTCTATGTGAGCTGCCACCACAGCATGGCAACTGCCAGATGAGTGGTATGGGTCCATGCCCAGGAACCAGGCCTGGGCTGCCAAAGCAGAGCATGCTGAACTTTAACTAGTAGGCCATCAGGGCTGGCTCTGCTTTTTTTTTTTACTTCATTTTTTTTTAAGAGCAGTTTTAGGTGCACAGCAAAATTGGTGAAAAAGTACAGAGGTTTCCCATTTACTGCTTGCCCCCACACACGCATAGTTTCCCTCATTAGCAACATGCCCCACGGGAGTGGTACATTTGTTACAATGTTGAACCTACATTGACCCATCATTAATCACCCCAAATGCATACTTTACATTATGGTTCACTCTTGATGTTGTACATTTCATGGACATGGACAAATGTATAATGACATATATCCATCCTTGTGGTCTTATACAGAGTACTTTCACTGCCCTAAAAATCCTCTGCTTCACCTATTCATCCTTCTCTCATCCCAAACCCTGATCCTGGACTCTGATCTTTTTACTCTCTCCATAGTTTTGCCTTTTCCAGGATGTCATAGAGTTGGAATCACACAGTATGTGGCCTTTTCAGATTGGCTTCTTTCATTTAGTAATATGTATTTAAGGTTCCTCCATGTCTTTTCATGGCTTGATAGCTCATTTCTTTCCAGCACTGAATAATATTCCATTGTCTGGGTGTACCACAGTTTACGTATCCATTCACCTGCTGGAGGACTTCTTGGTTGCTTCCAAGTTTTGGCAATTATGAAAAAACCTGCTATAAACTTGCATCTGTAGGTTTTTGTGTGGATAAAAGTTTTCAGCTCTTTTGGGTAAATACCAAAGAGTATGATTAGTTGATCATATGGTAAGAGTAAGTTTAGTTTTGTTAGAAACCTCCAAACTGTCTTCCAAAGTAGCTGTACCATTTTGCATCCTCACCAGCAATATATGGGAGTTCCTTTTGCTCCACATCCTCATCAGCACTTACAATTGTCAGTGTTCTGGATTTTGGTCATTCTAACAAATGTGTAGTGTATCTCGTTGTTTTAATTTGCATTTCCCTGATGACATATGATGTGGAGTGTCTTTTCATATGCTTGTTTACCATCTGTATATCTTCTTTGGTGAGGCATCTACTAAGGTCTTTGGCCCATTTTTTAATGTGATCGTTTTCTTATTGTTGATTTTCAAGAGTTCTTCGTATATTTCGGATAACAGTACTTTATCAGATGTGTCTTTTGCAAATATTTCCTGCCAGTCTGCAGCTTGCCTTCTCATTCTCTTGATATGTTTTGCCAAGCAGAAATTTTTAATTTTAATATAAGTCCAGCCTACCAATTATTTCTTTCATGGATTGTGTCTTTGGTATTATATCTAAAAGGTACCCCCATACTCAAGGTCATCTAACTTTTCTCCTATGTTATCCTCTAGGAATTTTATGGTTTTACATTTTACATTTAGGCCTGTCATCCATTTTGAGTTAATCTGAGAAGTGTGTAAAGTCTGTATCTAATTCATTTTTTTTGCATGTGAATGTTCCAGCACCATTTGTTGCAGAGATTAGTTTTTGCTCCATTGTATGGCCTTTGCTCCTTTGCCAAAAATCAGTTGACTATATTTATGATTGTCTATTTCTAGACTCTGTATTCTGTTTCATTGATCTATTTGTCTGTTCTTTCACCATACCACACTGTCTTAATTACCATAGCTTTTAGTAAGTCTTGAAGTTGGGTAGCCTCAGCCTCCAATTTTGTTCTCCTTCAATACTGTTGGCTATTCTGGGTCTAGTGCTTTTTTATATAAACTTTAGAATCAGTTTGTCCATATCCATAAAATAATTTGCTGGGGTTTTGATTGGAATTGCTTTGAAGCTATAGATGAAGTTGGGGAGATCTGCTGTCTTGACTCTATGGAGTCTTTCTGTGTACAAACATGGACTGTTTCTCTGTTTCTTTAGTTCTTCTTTGACTTGCATTAGCAAGGACTTCCAGTACAATCTTGAAAAAGAGTGGTAAGAGGGGGCATCCTTGCCTTGTACCTAATCTTAGTGGGAGAGCTTTGAGTTACAATGTGGATATTATAAAATGATGTATGTATGTCATTATTCTTTTTTCCAAACCCATAAAATGTACAAAACCGAGAGTCAATCCTAATGTAAATAGTGGACTTTGGTGATCATGATGTGTCAATGTAGGTTTATACTTGGTAAAAAAAATGTCCCATTCTGGTGAGCAATGTTGATAATGGGGGAGGCCATGTATGTCTGGGGGCAGGAACTATATGGAAAATCTCTGTACCTTCCCTTCAATTTTGCTGTGAACCCAAAACTCCTCTAAAAAAATTGTCTTAATTTTAAAAAATGTAAGCCAGAACCAACAGCTCAAAATTTAATACTGTTGGATAAAACTAAATTGTAAGAAAGTTATAAAACTCTTACTTTAAAAAATAGAGCAAAAAGAAAAATTGAAAAGTGAAAGTAAAATAAAGTATCTTAAACAAGAACATAGAAGGCAAAAATACACTAGTGCAGTTAAGAATATAAGCTATCATTGCTGTAAACACTAAGAGAATAAAATACATAAAAGTTGTCACAAGGAATTTCTTATAATGCTCTATATTATATAAAAGGTGCTTTACATGTTTTATATTATATCAAGAGGTAAGGAAGGCAGATGTAAGCTTAGCACAGAAGATGTTGAGAGTTTCTGGTTTTTTGACTACTTACGTGTCATCTGAAGATACAAATTTCTCTGAAAAGATTTCCAAGTAAAGTCTTTAGATGAAAAGCAGAAACTGAGTTTATCAGAGCCTTTAGGGATAACTTTCGTCACCTTTACCCCACCTTCCCCTCACTCATCCCTCCTGGACACACTCAACATTCAAGCAGTGACTGTGGGCCCCACCCTTAAAAGGCCCAGGTTCCTCTTTGTCTCCTTAGACCTCTAGTCCCCTGACCTCCATACTTGAAGTGCAATTAACTGACTCAGCCCACTACCAGTTCCACGTACTGCCATTTTAAGATGCTGTATAACGTAGAATTACTGAGCACATAAGCTATGCGGAATTCCAGACTCTTCACCTCCTACAGTGTGGGCGCGTGAGGGGCTGAGAAGTAGGGAGAAACAAGGAAAATTAAGCCTCAAAATAGCACTTGATAAAAGTGATTTCAAAGAGAAGAAACACTCCTCCCCCCAAAAAACGTGTCTCAAATATGTATGCCCAAAGATAGATTGAACAAAGTAATCCCAAGGCACAGAATTCCCTTTTTGCTATGCTTTTCTTCGATCTAGTCTTCTCAACCAGTATCAACAGTCAGTAAATTTAAATTTCAGTTCATCTTCCATTTTGCTTGAAATAGCACTAGATTCCAGAGCCCTAAGGCTAGTAGACTCTTTGAAAATTATGCAAGTGTATTCCTCTGCTTTAACCTATGGCCTAAAATAATCCCAGAAAAATCTACCCTACTGTTAAAGATTTTCAAAGATGGTGATTTTACAGCTTCTCTTAGTAGTTATTTTTAAATTTAACAATTTACACTGTCAGAAAATATATATTGGGGGAAACATGAAGAAAAAAGAAAGAATCAGCTCTATCTGAAAGCAAAGAATTGCAAAGTACAAAAATAAGCAAATATTATAAATCAAAATTTTTGAAATTGATGATTGACTTCAAGTAACAAACTTAAATATAAATGAATGATGATGTTTGGCCAAATTACTGCTTTACTCAAAACAAGAACATCTAGGCCTGCTGCTCAGACATCTTCTATGCCCTGCTGACAAAATCTCAACCTCAGCACTAAACTCTGTGTCACACAGCAGTTCTGTATTCTCTAGTTGTTCATAATGAGATGACAAAGTCAACTCATATATACTTTGCTTCACAAAGGACTTCAGCCAGGTACTAATTTCACCTAAAAGAGATATGTGCCATACTTCAGTATTCAGAACATGCTATAAATTAATCTGTCAAAATAATCTCATTTACAGAAATTCTGTATTCTTAATGAACATGGTTAATATTTAACAATTTAGTCCTTGTGAATGTGTGTTATCAGGTTGCTTAGACAGAGACATCAATTTCACAGGTATTCAAGACAGGAAAATATCAGAAAGAAGGAAGTTTACAGATTGAAATAACTTTATAGACTTTTTCAGAAGCAGGTTGAGTTGCAAAAAATGAACAAGCTCTAATACTTAACTCTCATAAACGCCACATATTTCTGCTTCCAATATGTAAGTGCCCATTACACAAATGCATCAATGGGAATTTGTTTAGCATTTGAGCACTCTAGGCTATGAAACTGGAACCTTGTATATCTTCAGTCAAATCATATCCAAATATGGAAATGAGGAAAAAACACCTAATATAATAAGGCTTCCAAATATTTTCAGTTCAATCTGTATATAAATTATCTTATAAGACAAGAATAAAAGTGGCTCTCCCTATACACTGTTTTTTTTTTTCATTGATGACCCTGCAGGTATTGAAAGAAGCAAAAAGTAGGCATATTATATTTTCTGTTTCTACTTCTCAAGATGTCAACTAATTTGAACAAGAAGAAAGCAAGACCAATCTGGAATATTTGCATAAACTAAGTTGAACACAAACTAGATTATTTTATAAAAATTTTCTTCTAGGACAAATTGTGTACCTCCAGCAGGAGAGGATGGGAAAATCCATTCGTGGGGCCAGTCTCCTCTATAAACCACCAATATTTTTCATTTCTGCAGCTTCATGATGTTTTTATGACTTTTATGATTATGAGCTTTTACTCTTATAGTGAATCTGCAAGACAAAAACTATTTTGAAATGCACAGTTTTGCAGTTATAAAATCTTCACATGAGAATTCGCCTTCTAAAATTCACAGGAATTGGATAATCCTGATTTGAATGAATATAGACGATTCAGACATTTTTGTCTCTCTTATCAGAGATAAATCACATGCACGATACTATTTTTGATAGTTAAATAGATTTAATGTGTTTTTAAAATTATAGCTTTGAGGAACAATTATCAATGATTCATTTACATCTTCTACAGATTTCATCAAATAACATCGTTAAATAGTATTTTTAATTTGCTTAGTTTTTAAATAGGATTCCATTGAATGGCATGGTGGTAAAGTCTTAGTCAATAAAAGATCAAGTGTCTTCATATGTTATTAAGATATTTTGAATGTGTAAACATACTATGGGTTCAAGTTCTAATTTGAAAACTTAGGAGCTATCTATTTTGAGAAATTACTTAACCCTGAGGTTCCCAAACTGTGTGATGAGATCATTCCCAGGGGGACCATGGGATAGTTTCCATTTTCAAAGGAGATGCAATGATACTCAACATCTTCAATATAGTAAAAGCTACTAGCTCAAGCTAGAATCAACATTAGACCATGCCACACTCTTTTCAATGATGTTGTATCTTTTCAAAGCTGGGTTTTCCAGAATTAGTGCAGTAAAAAGCAAATATTACTTAAAAATCAATGTAGGGGGCTGGCCCCATGGCTGAGTGGTTAAGTTAGTGCACTCTACTTTGGCAGCCCAGGGTTTCATGGGTTCGGATCCTGGGCATGGACGTGGCACCACTCATCAAGCCCTGTTGAGGCAGCATCCCACAGAGCACAACCAGAAGGACCTACAACTAGAATATACAACTATGTACTGGGGGACTTTGGGGAAAAGAAGAAAAAAAAAAGAAGAAGATTGGCAACGGATGTTAGCTCAGGTGCCAATCTCTGAAAGAAAAAAATCAATGTAGAACAGGAAATTAGGGTGACAGTGTTCTGTCTGTGCAGTTTGCAAAGTTGTGCAGGGTCAAACAGGCACACAAGTCTTATTAGTAATTGTGGGTATTTTTGAATGAAGTAAAAATATTAATTTTGGTTTTAGTTTATGTGCATTCTATTTTCAAATGGGTACTAAGTTGTTAGGACCTAAGTACTTATCAAGTTATTGAGACCAACAATAAAGGAAACTTTTCAGTATGTCTTTTGGCAGAGTGGTGCCATGAAAGCTTACTGAGACACAAAGGACACTGTGAACTGGCATAGTCTGAGAAACTCTGATCTAATCTCTTTAAGGTGCATTTTCTTTACTTGTAAAATAAATATAAAACCTATTTCACAGAGCTGTTGTGAAAGTCAAAGTGATGAGGATTTTTAGGCTGCTTAATTTTAAAATGGCTTATGATGAGGATTTTTAGGCTGATTAGTTTTAAAACTACAGATGAGATTCAGGCTCCAAGGAGTGGAATTTGTTTGCCCCTTTGTTGGGAAACATTTACATTTCTAAGGGAAACCTCTATCTGTGAAGATGCCTCCCTCTCTGTGCCAGGAAGAAGGGGGGATGGTCTTATCTCTAGAAGCTCTTAATCAATGCCAGAGGCAAGAACTTAAGTTGGTTACTGTCTGGCAACCTCATGTAACTGACCCCCCCCCCCCCCCCCCACGAATCCTCCTTTGTCTTTAGCCAAGGATAAAATTCAAGCGGTGACTTCTGCCATTTACTCAATCCGGTTTGATTCTTATCTAAAAGTTGTGGGACCGCCAAATGGCCAGACCAAACGGGCACTGATACCATTTTAACTTTTTTACATATTCTTTGTCTTGTAAAGAGATAACTCACATACCTATGCCTTAAATTTAGCCCTAACCCTCAACTCGCGGCAGCAGCAGGAGCTCTGACTGCCTGTGGGTCCTGTCCCCACGCACCAGCTCTGCCTGCCCATGGGTCCTGTCCCCATGCCAGCGGGGGCAGCAGCAGCAGCTCTGCCTGCCCATGGGCTCTGTCCCCATGCCAGCGGGGGCAGCAGAAGCAGCGGCAGCAGAAGCTCTGACTGCCCATGGGTCCTGTCCCCATGCTATTCCACACTATTCTCTAAATAAAAGAGCACTACTGCCAGATCTTAAGAGTCTAAAGAAATCTTTCTTTCGACTCCTCGGCTCACCGACCCCGCATCAAAAGTACATAATGCATGTAAAAGAATCTAAAATAATGACCATAGAATCTCCATAAATTTTAATTCTCTATCTTCCTGGATGATTGATTGAATTTTTCATTTTTGCAATATTATTATATGAAAACTTTTTCTTTGTTATTTTTATGAAAGTTACTACTTTATTACAAAATATTTAAAATAATCTCTAGTTTATTCAATTATACCTGAAGAGATGCTATTTTGATCCTAAACCATAGCAAGAAACTATTTTATGAATTACCAAACATAAAGTACGTGTCCTGTATAGTTTTAATATTGAGGGCATTTTTAAAATAGATAATTCCTGTATGACATGCATAGAAAGTCTTCGTTAACTAGAATATTTGATTAATTAAAATACTCTAGTTTCCTGAAAATTCCTTTATAATTGAATTCAGAGTCATGCCATTTTCACTATTTCCTAAAACTTTTTCCTAAATTTCCTAACTTTTTCCTAACTTTTTCACTATTTCCTAAAACTATTTCCTAAAACTAGCTACAGCAGATGATTTGAGAATATGTGAAACTGTCACACAAATTTCTTTTCCATTTCCATGAGAATAAGTTCCAGTGAAAGCCTCCTGAATAAAAGGTAGTAGAGTGAGGTTCTACCCCCATTTCAATGAGTAACTTCAAGTCATTTGAGGTCTCAGGTATCAATTTTGTTCCCTCTAAAATGATAGGATCAGTTCTCCTCCTGCTCCAAGAGCAGTAAGTGATGCAAACAAAATGTAGGAGCTGGTTACTTTTATCTTATATCTTATCGGGAAGATAAAATTATCTAATTGGGAAGAGAAAACACCACCACTTGGAAAAACTCAAAAGTAATACAAAACGATATATCATATTGCAACTTCTAAATAAGCTAAATAAGCAACTTCTCTATTAATAGATTAAATACATTTATCCCAATATATGTTTTCTTAGTAGCATTATTAATGAAATAAGCCATGAAGAATATTGACCAATTTGTTTAACTTTAATAAGTCCTAATTTCTCAGCTATCAAATGAAAATTATAACGGCATTTTATAGGGCTGTTATAAAAATTAAATGAGTTAATTTATGTGATAAGTTAAACAATTTGGTACAGTGGCTAAAGTTTCAATCATTTAATCCTAGAATAACTGTTATCTCCATTTTACCAATGAGGTAGCTGGGGCTCAAAGGATTAACTCACCTGCCCCAGGAGGTGGGGGGCAGTGGCCAGAGTATTAGGTAAATTCATTCGGATTGCACAGCACAAAGCCAGGTTGCCTCTGATGGTAGATGTACATTCTGAGGATAAAGATACATACAGGAAACCAACTTAGCAGTAGTAGAGTAGGGCCTCATGAGAACTGGCATGTCTCTCTGGATACTTCAGCAAATCCAGTAGAAAACCATTCTCTTCACTCAGCTTCTCGGTTTATGCTTCTTCTCCTAAGGCTGCATCTTTACATACACCCATTGCCAGAGGCAATTCTTTGTTTTGTTCAGACGCTCCAGCAGAGAAAATCGTGCTCCTGACAGCATCTTTACTAGGCAGAATTCTCCCAGCTACTTCGTGTAGTGGTTCCCTGTCTTGACCATAAATTAGAATCACCTGGAAAACTTTAAAAATGCACCAATCCTGGACCTGTCCCAGACAAATTAAATCAGAATCTCTGGGATCAGGGAATGCAAACTTAAACATCAACAATGCTAAGTGCCCCTAAGCCCAGTGTGTAGCCAGGGTTGAGATCCACCAGATTTCATTAGATGCCTTTAGGTCAGGAGCTGACCCCTGGTCCAATGAGGGATGCCTTATGTCAGACTTCCTCTGAAGGAAATATGGCTTGAATTTCAGAGTCTTCTGGTGTGCAATAAAGGATTAATCTCACCTAAAGAATGCCCTTGGAGTGTCCTACCTGATAAGAGTGTTCTTGTACTTAGGAACATTGGGCTATGTCAGATAGTCTGTGCTAACAATGTGACTTATGGTTGGGGAACTTTGAGCTGCACAGTGTCAGTTTGACCCCAGGAAGGGTTGAAGACATCAGCCATGTGGGTGGTCAAACATGTCTACGTGACCAAGCTGTAATAAAATCTCTGGACACCAAGGCTCAAGTAATCTTCCTTGGTTGGCAGTACTCTTTGAGTTTTGTCACACATCAATGATGGGAAAGTTAGTGCTATCCTCAAGATTCCACTGGGAAAGGATAACTGGGAGCTTGTGCCTGGAACCCTCCTGAACCCTTCAATATGCATCTCTTCACTTATTTCATTTTAATCTATAATTTTAATTTGCTTTAATAAACTGTAACCATGAGTATAATGATTTTGCTGAGTTCTGTTGAGTAAATTATTCTAAGTAAATTATTGAACCTGAGGGTGGTCTTGGGGACCCTCGAATTTGCAGTTAACATCAGAAATGAGAGTGGTCTTTGATATTTCTTGTATTTTGCATGTGGCCTATTCAGTTCACCCAGCTCAGATGGTCTCCTCTGTGAAGAACATAACAACCTCCATCCTATCCTAAATAATTCTCCATTTGAGTTGCAGCAGCATCCTCTCACATCTCCATGTCTTTGCATCCACTTTTCCCTTCCTGGGAATGTCTTTACTCATTTTCGTCATCAGCTCACTCTTTTTCATTTGTTGTAAATTGTCTCAGGTGTCTCTTGCTTGCAGAGATCTCCACATCCCATCTGGAGTACATGCCAGCCCTTCACGTTCTCTTAGAACCTTTTACTCACGTCTAACATACACTTACCAGATTGCAACATTCACAGCTGAAGTTTGGTGTTTTTATTTTCTTTCAAGCTCATATATCAATAGGACTTCGACCAAGTTCCAATTTTAGCATCACAGAAAATTCAATATTTCATACTCATTTTAGTTTCTTTCTCATTTCTGCTGTGCTACCTGCTTAATGTCAAAGTTCATGAGCTTTTTATTTGTGATAAATTACTGGAAAACCAAAAATAAGTACAACCAAGAGAAAGAATTAGAATAGAAAAAAAGATGGGGAAAAAGGCTACAAAATATCTCATTGGTTCCAAGTGAACGGGATGAAAGAGTTTGACAAGGAAGGTAAGCAATATAATGATAGACAAAGAGCAATGGGGCCAAAGAATTTACAATAAGAATCATCGGAAAAATCACGATTCTCTTTGCAAAAAATGAGTAGATGTAAATGAGAATTTAATGAAGAGAGAAAGAATTGAAAGTTTTCTCTGCATATTGGCAATAAGCTTACTGCTTTAAAGATGGTATGCATTCTATTTCTCTTTCATGTGTTTTTGATATACATGGCTATTTCCAGGATCATGAGTCAGTAACAACAGGATTCAGCTGACTAATTATCTGTTTACAGATTGTGAGTTTCAGGAGGCAGGGACTTTTATCTCTGTGTTCCTGGCACAAAGCACAGGCCTGGATTGTGTTTGTTAAATAAATGAGTGCCCTACAAAGAGAAGATAAACCTTAGAGAAAGACAACCCCTCTTCTGACACGGTGTTAGAATTATGAGCACCATTGAAATTGGCCAGAACAAGGGGGCATTTATTTAGAGCAGTGACTCCCAAATTCCAGGCCTTGGTCCAATGCCAGTCAGTGATTAAGTTGTCATTGATTTGTATGCAAAAAAATTAAAAAATAGTATAACAAGTTTATCCTAAAGCTAAATTAATTCCACGTTCTTAATTTCTGCAATTACATTTCCCCTATTTATCTCTTACGAAAATGTTCATTTATTCAATATGACAAGAATGGGTAGTAATCAGTTTGTTTTATTAACATGCTCACTTAGCCAAATATGAAAATCACACCACCATGATAATTCCAAAAAATTGAGGGGAAATATTACTGATGTGTGAAATTCAAAAGTCAGAGCATGTCCAGAAATTATTATAGATACCTCAGAAAATGAGAACGAGCAAGCCCTGAGAAGACACTGTGTGACCCACATAAGCAGAGGAATGTGCAGTCATTCCTGCCCCCCAGTCACCAGAAGAACAGTCACATGAACAAACCACAGCAACAGAAGGAAATGCTGCAGACTTTGTCAGAGCTGCACACAGAGTGGATCCCTGCATGAAAAAAAATTACTTTTCAGAGAGGTTTTTGACATTGGGAAATATTCTTTGTGAAACATTGAAATTCTGAGATTTTACATCACTGTAAGTCACCTCTTATGAAAAATATTTTTATTCCTTTAACCAAATTTTCCTTCCGATACATCAGAGTTATCATATATGCAAGTTTAGGAGAACTTCATATCACTGGGCTTTCAGAGAAGAATGTTTGCTGGGGTTATTAAGGGACTTAATCCAAGTACAGGGACCCGTAAAATAAAGAGGTTAATAATTTTTTAAAATGTATGTATTTATTCAATGGTAATTGTAATAGTAATAATAATTGAATGAATCTATTTGAGTATCTGCGAATACAACTATTAACACATTTCTATATTAATATGAATTTTAATTATTTGATTTTTAATGATTCCTCAAATAGTTATTTAATCTTTGTTTATTGCGTTAAACATCTGATTAAAATTCATTTTCCCATGCAGTTTTTCAATTTTTTTTTTTGGTGAGGAAGATTGGCCCTGAGCTAACATATGTTGCCAATCTTCCTCTTTTCTTTTGAAGAAGATTGGCCCTGAGCTAACCTCTCCTGCCAGTCTTCCTCTATTTTATATGTGGGACAACACCACAGCATAGTTTGTTGAGTGGCGTGTAGGTTCACGCCCAGGATCCAGACCTGTGAACCCTGGGCCACCAAAGCAGAGCGTGTGAACTTAAACACTATGCCATCGGGCTAGCCTGCAATTTTTCAATTTTAATCACAACACCTATAAATTTATCAGGATGTATATGGGAAATTAGTCTGTCAAAAATATTACAAGATGGTACCCTCTTCTAGTGGCAAAGTTATCTTCTATACTATCCCCCATCCAAATTGGGCACATTGAATGAGAATAAATAGTAAGGCCAAGGATTTGAATATGGTTAAATAAACTTTACAAAGCTCTTAAAACAAGAAATGGAGGTGAGAATGCTATGAAATTGAAGGCTTTTACATTTATAAGATTTTTAATGCCATTAAAAGAGCATGAATGATAATACACATTCATCTTTTTCACATTCCTTAAGAATTTAATTCCACAAATCTACCCATACAAAAATATAATTTTCTTTACTTTCCTGAAACTGTGTCTATTTTAAACATCCATTCCACCATAATGGCAAACCTTAATCGTAGCTAATTTGCGTTCCTAACTCCTATTCTTCTGGTCCCCTAAATCCTGGGTGTTTTCATACTGCCAGAGGATCCGGTAGAACACATTTGGTCCTCTGTGGTCAAGTTCTGTGAGGGTCCCGTTCCATATTGCAGACTGCTGACTTCTCACGATGTCCTCCTATGGTGGAAGGGCCCTCATATGGCAGGGGATCTCTCTGGGGCCTCTCTTATAAGGGTACTAGTCCCGTTCATGAGGGCTCCACCCTTGTGATCTAATCAACTCTCAGAGAGCCCCCCACCTCCAAGTGCCATCATATTGGGGATTAAGTCTCAACATATGAATTGCAGGGGGGTGTACAAACATTCAGTCCATAGGGCATCTCCACAGGGCTCTCTGTGCCCCTTCTGCCCAGATGCATCAAGCAGTCACTTCCTCTCTGCAGCTTTGTCCATCCCAATTCTCTAAGCCTGAAAACTGAGTGCAAATCGCCTCCTATTTTGGGTTCTACAAACCTCTCCCATCTTTCCACCTCTTCAGGATTCTATCTCAGAAGCAGGGGTACATATCCCTCTCTCTGTGGCCCCCAAAACCACCCATTCCTTCAAAACTGGCAGAATATGTGGCTATCTCCAGTTGAGACCCCACCCTTAATCTTGCTTTGAGAGTACAATCACTTTCTCTATCAAATATTTTTGCTTCAAACAGCACCTAATATAATCTCCTCTGTGGGACTGTGCCTCCTGGATACACAAAAGCCAGAGACTCTAATCTTCTTTTACTTTCCAACCTATCACACTCTCCCAAGGGGGACTATCAGAAGGAAACATCTTATTTTTTTTTAATTATATTCTGGGGGCCAGCCCAGCAGTGTAGTGGTTATGTTCACATGTTCCACTTCGGCAGGCCAGAGTTTGCCAGTTCGGATCCTGGATGTGGACCTACGCACCACTTATCAAGCCATGCTGTGGCAGGTGTCCCACATATAAAATAGAGGAAGATGGGCACGGATGTTAGCTTAGGGCCAGTCTTCCTCAGCAAAAAGAGGAGGATTGGCAGCAGATGTTAGCTCAGGGCTAATCTTCCTCAAAAAAAAAAATTATTTTCTGTACCCCTCAAGTACTTTTCGACCATTTAAAATAAGTTTTATTTCAATTTTTGATTATCAGTCTGCAAATAATCCATCCTTTCTCTCTCCCTTTGAGTGTAGTGTGAAGCTTTTTCATCTCCAACAGGAATTTTAAAAGCTTGATTTTTGTGTGAATACAGCAAAATGTTCATTATTTTTTCCAACATTTATAATATTTCTGGAGATTTCAAAAATTATTTAATTTCTACATCATTAAGTTCAGTATGGTAGACAAGAAGAGTATAGCAATACATCCTGAAGAAAAATGAGATTTCTCATTTAATCTGAAATTTACAGGATGTGAATTACAGTTCGTGCATATTCTTTTAGTTTGCTAATTTGTAATGCATTTAGTTAATAATGGAAATAGCCTCAGGAGAGAATTATACATTTTCATGACTTTGGAGGATGAAATTTGAAAATCTAATTAATGGTTTCATTTATAAACTATTGAATATTATAGACTGGTTAACGCATTTCCAGATATGCAAATACCCTATATTAGAAAAGAAATGAGGGGTAAGTATGTTTTAAATAGTTTTATTTTTAAAGAGAATAGATTGGGGGAAAAGGGAGGCTATTTAGTAGGATGTACAACTACTGTATAAAATTAGAAAGCAAGTGATTGTTTTGAAAACTTCTTCTAATCCCAGTGGTTCCCAGTCCTAGCTGGATATTAGAAATGCCTAGAGAGGTTTTTTTAAATTCCCATGTCTTAGATCCACCTGGAGTGATTCAGTTGATCTGGAGTAAGGCATTTTTTCCAAACCACTGGAAGTGATTTAAAATGTGCAGCTAGAGTTGAGCACCACTGCTCTATATCATTATGTCAGATAGTAGCTAAACACAGAAGGAAAAGTATATAGTGATTGGTTCCCAAATGAATAAGGTAAACTATTCTGAATCAAGTTTTTACCAAGACGAGCAGTCTTCCACAGTGTAAGAAAACACAAATGTCCTGTATTTAGGGCCTACATAGAAATGATGGGAATGAAATCTATATTATTTTTAGAAATCAATTCATACTGTCATACCATCCACGCCACCTATTGTCTCCACCCTGGTGAGTAGGAAGCAAAGGCGTTGACCTGGGTAGGGTCTAAGAAGTCTGATCTAGATTTGGTAGATTTGGCTTGCCCAGAGATTAGGGCTTCTGAGAGCCTAGTGAAGCTAGATGTAAAGATAGGTCCAACATGAGAAGAAAACTGGGACAAGAAATGAAGAGTCAACAATAAGAAATAGACAAATCCAAGGACATACTCAGGGATGGAGTCTCAAACAGCAATAGTCAGTGGAAAGAAGCATTTTAATAACAGGAGAGAGTCTGTGGGTGTGGAGCACAGTTAGAACAACAACCAAAAAAGGATATGACTTAATTTACAATAATCGATACTCAACAGAATCATTATTATTGTAATGAGGTGCGGTACGTGAATCCACACTGAACTGCCATTTGCAGAAGCTGTTGGACTGCACCTCTGGCATTATCTATGTGCATGAATTGACATCCATAAAAGCTTTGGGGTCTGGGAAGAAGGAGGAGGAGAAGATATGAATATGTACGTATATGCATGCACTGAGCTGGGAATCTAGTGATAGGAAGAAATGAGGACAGAAGTGACCGCACATTGACCGTCATCCTGCCCAGCCCAGTAGCCTGGTATAGATACTGTGAAAAGAGAAGTTTGAGCAGACAGACCTAGTTTACTTCCCTAGGAAAGCCCATGTGGGATTCCAGGCACAAAAATTCTCAAGGAGTCTTGTTTCCAGCATAGCAGACAGATAGAAAACAACCCCAAATTAAAGCAGGTAGCATTTTACCTATTCTTCCACAGACTAGGGGTAAGCCCCGAGGCTCAGGGATGCCATCAGCAACATGACTTCTAGTACATAGAAGCAATATTAGTGAGGGGCCACAGAGGCCCCTGGCCTCCTGCGAGACATCTTCAGAAGATGCGTAGGTGTACACGGAGAGCCTTGGGGGTTCAGGGTGTGTCTTGCATGAGCAGGTTGTAGCTTAAACTGCTCCCTTTATTTGGATGTTAATACCAAATGATTTCATTTATGCCCACAGGCTGCAACCTGGGTTATTTGAATTACATTATTTAATGAAATATTGTTTCATGCACTTCCTATAAAATCATCTCATTTAAACCTTATAGAAAAACCTGTGGGTGATAGGACAGGTTTTATTTCCATTTTACACTAAAGTCCAAAAAAGACAAATACTAGCTCAATATCACAATATCATTGTGAAATTTAACTTTGCTTCCTGATTTAAAATAATAATGATAATAATTAATAATAAGCCTCATGCTTGCCACTGGGCATGCTCAAGGCACAGGTGGTGGCCTCTGCTCATGACTGCAGCTGTTTATTGAAAAAGTCTGTACTCCAAAGAAGAAACAGAAGCCACAGCATTGTTACCCAATAATGAGATGCTCGCATACCAAGGCATTGGGAAACATTTGTCAATAAGACTAAGTGCTAAGAGGAATTGATGGGATGAGTCTTCATATTGGTATCATGAATACCAGTGAACACTATGTTCAGTGGTACTTTTTAAAAGATGCAGAAACCTTTCTCTTATGGCAAGCCCTTATACCAACCCCTAATGAAAACTGAGAGAATAATATAAAATCATGTTGCTGGCAACCATATGTAATATAATTTTTTATATGCTGTCTTGACCCAGTTTTAAGGCCCTGCCATAGGCTGGTCAGTTCTCCTTCAGTAACTGATTGAGTCCACACCTCAGCTACTTCCCTTATCAGACTCACATAAGGTAGGCCACTATGCACTTGCCATAATTGCCCCATGGGGCCTAGAGGCTGTCCCCAGAGGCCAAAAAATTATTCAAATTAGCCAATCCACAGGGAGCCCGCAAAACTTAGCTAAATTCACCTTTCTCGCCATACCTAAGTGCCTCCTACAGCTCCAGCTTGCTGTTGCTCTGTCCCTGGGTCAACTGCCTGCATGGCCCTGACAACAGTCTCTCCTTTGGAGCAGTAAGTAATAAAGAGTGGTACGTTTCTTCTATCTCATCTATCCTAGTGTCATTGTGTTGTGTTCTGCCATCAAAAAATAAATCTTAGTGCCAGCCCCACAGCCTAGTGGTTAAGTTTGGCACTCTCCACTTCAGCAGCCCGGGTTCAGTCCCTGGGCACAGACCTACACCATTTGTCTGCATCCATGCAGCGACCCACATACAAAATAGAGGAAGATTGCCACAGATGTTAGCTCAGGGCGAATCTTCCTCAGCAAAAAAAAAAAAAAAAGAAAGAAAGAAAGAAAAATCTTTAAATCTGTTATATACTGAATATTTGTGTCCTCCCCAAATTCATATGTTGAACCTCTAACCTTCAATGTGATGGTATTAGGAAATGAGTCCTTTGGGAGGTAATTAGTTTTAAATGAGGTCATGAGGGTAGATCCTCCATGACAAGATTAGTGCCCTGATGAGAAGAGGAAGAAACATCAAAACTTCTTTTTTCCACTGAGTGAGGATACAATAGGAAGGAGGCTGTCTGCAAGCCAGGAAGAAAGTCCTCACCAGAACCTGACCGTATCGGCACCATGGTCTCAGACTTCTAGCCTCCAGAACTGTGAGAAATAGATTTCCGTTGCACAAGTCGCCCAGTCTATGGTATTTTGTTATAGCAACTGGAGCTGAGACAAACCTTGTACAACACCATGGAATGAAGGCAAGGTGACATAAATCTCCTGGAGTACAAGGTGTTCTGGTGCTGTGACTCGAGACGGGTATAGAGATTGGAGAATTAGATGGTTAGCTTGACTCTCTTTTTCTGTTTCTTCCAACTATCTGTTGCATTCTCTGGACTTTTGACAGGTAAGATTGAGTTTGGGGCACCTGCCTAAATACAGGAACACTACCATAACAAGAGCTCTCTCTGCTTTAGGGAGCAGGATACATGTGGCCCTCATTTACACTAGGTTAGGGAAATAATCTTGCTGGCTAGCTGGATCCAGGGCTATCTCACCAGTGCTGCGAGAGTCTAAATCTTCCAATTTTCATGTGAGAACAGACTTAGTAGCAGAAAACATGAAAATGTGAGATCAGTTTGCATTGCTTTTAACTTGTCAATATCATAAAATATCATAAGGTCAAGATGTACTTTTGAGGGGCCCAGGGCTAAAAGGCCAAGCCATCATATACTTCTAGATGAGAAGAAAAGAAACTCAGGCATTTATGTTTACTAATAAAGACATCCTTCCTCACATACAGCAACCTATGCCATAGCACTGGCAAGTATTGTTGCTTGTGTGTGAGAAAAACCAAAAGGGAGAAATTAGAAAGATTTACAAGAATAAAATTCAAAGAATGCCCAAGATCAGAGACAATGGCAGAGAGAAAAGTTACGTCTTACAATGGTAGAGGGTAACTGACAGAGCATGAATGGGCAGCTGATCCTGTCACCTGCTGCTCACCACTGCCTTTGAAATCTGTAGGGCATCCACATATGGGAGGTACGTAGGGTGACTGAAAATTAGACTCCAGCTTGAAGCTATGTCTGATACGCTCTCACTGGTTTCCGAAGTAAAAAGCAAACTTCAACACCAGATAGCTTCAGGTCACTTTGAAACAGGAAATGTAAATAAATTCTTAGTGTTCTAGTTAACACTTTTTATTGATGAAAACTAGAATAGCACCACAAAATTCAGTTTCAGAGGAAGGTTAGAGAAAAACTTTTAAGATCTACAAAATATTTAATGGAAGTAAAGGACATCTGCGTCTTTTTAAAAGCCTAAGGGTATAAATATAATGTTATCTTTAATTTTTTTAAAGGTAGCACGTTCATCTGTTCCTTTTGAAAATTCTAATTATTTCAAACACCTATTGAATGTATTAAACTAATTTTAGAGCTTATAATATTAATCCTTATACTGGTAAGAAAAAAGCATAACAGACTTCATTTTGGAAAATGCTATAGATATCACATAAAAATTTAGCAACAAACTATAGATCTCATAAGAAAAACATTCCCTAATATACAGAAGCCTTTGAGCAAAGAAATGGCCAAAGAAAATAGCAAATTGCCGTCATTTTTTAAAATGTAATTTCTTTCAAGCAAATCATCAAGTCACTTTCAGTGCATTTGAAATTGCTTTAAGAGATAGTTATTTAAATTGCTTTTCAAGTTTGATTAGTGTTCATTTTATCCAAGGGAAAACATTGTTCACACACAATGTTATAATTACACCTATTTGCTGTACTTAGCTAAAAAATTTTCCAGACATCTGCAGCTAACAATTAAAAATTAATTCAAATTTTTTGTTATACTATTTTCACCTCAACGGTGCTTCTTTCTACAAAAAAAGGAAATATGCATTTAGAGATTTTGCTTTAGTTGACCTGGGAATGGAACCCTAGAGCCTTAGAACCACTCAATAACTTCAGAGGAATTTGCTCTTTGAAAATATCTTACCTATCCTTGCTTGACCTGAATCTGATTATTGTTATTCTAATTACATTTTAAGGAAATAGAAGCATGTGAGGCTTTCAGCAAGCAGTGTCTGAGAGGAAGGAGGTAACCCATTGGGCTCTAAAGGCCTCCAGCAGAAAGCTAAAGAGAACTTTCCCAAGGAGAAAATGCCCCCAAGTACTTTTCATCAAATCTAAGATGAATATATTTTCACATTTTCGCATCTTTGAAATTGGCATATGTCTCTTAATTGATGGAGCTAGAAAAGCCTCATTTAACTAGCATTCTTTTATCTTTCATTATGATACATAAAATAATGGGCCTCTGACAATTGAGGGCATGTTAGAATGAATAAAATATGGAGGAGAACAATGGGGCAATTCTTCATGAAGAACCCAAAGGACTACATGGTACCGTATATCATATGAGTGGTCTGCAAAGAACTCGAGAAAATGCTTAATACGAATAATCTGAGACGTGGCAGTCATCTTTTTGAATGTCTTTAGTTTTGAAAATTATTTAATACGTATATGTAATTTTATATAGCATGATCATATTAATAGTTTCTGTTTTCGATTAGTTTTTTGGTCTTTTTGAAATATTATTTCTTTTCCTTGTTTCATTGGCTCTCTATGACAGACACACTCAAATCTTAACCCTCCCAGTGATCCATGTTTTTATAATAATCTCCTGTTCTTGGATGTTAGCGGGACTTATGACTTTCTTCCAACCAATAGAATATGGCAAAGATGATGGGATGGGATGTCACTCTTGTGACTACATTCCCTTTTATAAGACTCCATCTTAGCTGTTTTAGCAACAGGAGACTCTCCTGCTGGCCTTGAAGAAGCAGACAGCCATGTTATGAATTGCATATGGGAAGAGACACGTGATGAGGAATTGCAGGTGCCCTCTAGGACATTAGGGTGGTCTCCAGCCAGCAGCCAGCGAGAAGCCCCTGTCCTTAGTCATGCAGTTGCAAGGAAGTGAATTCCACCAACAATCATGTGAGCTTGGAAAAGCATCATGAGCTCCAGAAAGGAATTCAGTCCTGCCAACACCTTAATTGCAGCCTTACAAGATGCTGAGCAGGGCAGTCAGCTGACCAGGTCTGACTCCTGACCCATAAAAACTGTGAGAAAATAGGTGTATGTTGTTTTAAGCTTCTAAATTGTGTTGTTACACCATAACAGAAAACTAATGCATTACCCTTCTCCTTTTTCTTCCTCCTGTCTACCCACACCATCACCACCCAAGTAACCCAGGTGATAAAGTTTCTTGGATTATACAATTATAAGTATTTACAAAATACACAAATAATTATAGTGGGGAGGATCTTGTATTTCAAAACTTGGGTGTTATGCAACATCATCAGCATCCTGCTTTTCTCACTCAACAATACCTTATGGAAATCCTTCCAAGTTTCCTAGTGTGGTTCTAATACAGTCTTTTTAATGGAAAATAGCCCATGGTATAAATGTGCTATGCTGAGCATTCACTTTGTTTCAAGTTCTTTGCCACTATGAATAATGTTACAACCAATATTCTGTATACAATCTTCATGGGTGCTATTATTTCTACTGGCTAGATTCCTAAGAGAGAGACTGCTAGATCAAAGTCAACTATGCATTTATTTCTTTTAATAGACTTTACCACATTACTTTCCAAAAAGGATGCAATCATTTACATTTTTTGTTTGTAACATTTGAAAATACCCTTACCTCTCCATTCCTGGGCAGAAAGTGGTGTTTTCCTTCTTTTTAATTTTGGCCCATCTGAGAGGTATACCAATGTTAGCTTAACTTACTTTGGCCTGCCTATAAGGTGTTTGAACTTTTTTGAATAAGCTCTTCTATGATTGGCCTGGTTTTATCCTTTGCCTATTTTTCTCTTGGATTATCTCCTGGTTGATTTGTAAGAACTCTTTATAGATATTAATCTTCTATATGTGTTCTGCATGCAAATATTTTTTCCAAACATATTGTATAGTCTGCTTCACTTTTTTGAAAATAAAAGCTCTCTTTCTCCTCAATTTATACCCATGATCCTCTACATTTTCTTGTAGGGGTTTGTTATTATGTTTTTGTTAAATTTAATTTTTAATCAATCCAAAATTTGTCTATATGGTGTGAGGTACTGGTACAATGTTATTTACTTCCTGATGGGTAGCCAGTTGGGCTAGCACCATATGTTGCAAAAACCATCATTTTCCCAATGAGTTAAAATACCACCTTGGCCATATGTTAAATTCTCATCCTCACCAGGATCTATTTTCAGATTTTGGATTCTTTTCCACTGGGCTGTTCTGATGCCAGTGCCATATTGATCCAAATACAGTGAATTACAGCATGTTCTCATCTAGTAAAGCAAGCTCTCCTTCTCTAGTCCTTTTGTTCAGAAATATCTTACCTTATCTCAGGCATTTATTCCTTCATAAAAAAATTTCTATCACTTTGCCAGATTTAAAAAAATATCTTGTTGGGAGTTCTAATTACAAATGAATTTCATTTTTATATTAACATTTAGAAGATTCACATTTTAATGTTGCTAATTCTTCTCATCCAAAATTGTATTCCACCCGTTTATTCACAGCTCATGTTATCTTCGTCAATATAAACCTGTAGTTTTCTACACGGGGATGAGTCCAGCGCCACTTCTGTCCTTGGAACTCTCACAGGATCCAGGGACTCACCAGAACACAGCCACTATAAGCTCAGCAAATTTCCTCCTTTTCTCCTTTTCCCCTCCGTTTTCTTCTTTCTTTTTAATGTTTATTCATTTAGTGAGAATCTGGGTCCCTACAATTGCAAAGCACTTAAACGTGATGAGGTGCTATGTATTTTGGGATTTGCTTTAACAGAAGTTAACTTAGTAAGTTAATTTTATATAAAGGCGAATAAAAGCTTTTGTACAATTCACTTTTCTTCCTATCTGGCAAAGTTTTCACATGAAAGTATTTCTCTGCGTTTCTGTCAAGTATAATGTCAGGAAATGGCCAAAGTTTACAATAGTTGATGTTCTTAAAAACATAAGTTTAACTCAGAGTCCAGCAGAAATGGCAATAATTACCATTTGCTTTTGTATTTTCCATAAGTGAGAAGCATTAGCAATCAAATCAATGGAATCAGCTATGTTGATGCTAAATTATAGTCATTGCTTTCTTTTTTAAGCCAATTGTAAACAACTTTCAGGAGGTTTTAATCTCTGCCAGACTGAAGTATGCAGGATATGAGAGAGGGGTGGTTTGGATTGTGAGGGGATGGATGGAAAAGGAAGAAAGCTTTAGGATAATAACACATAAACATGCACACACACACACACACAATTAGGCATATTTTTCTTCCAGACAAATAATTCGTCAGATTTAAAGTCAAACAAAAACACAGTATTCTTTCTTTAACTGTACCACTATTGAAAGTAAGATTTTATTTTATTTTTTTAATTAATTAGTTAATTTTTTTGAGGAAGATTAGCCCTGAGCTAACATCTGCCAATCTTCCTCGGAAGATTGGCCCTAAGCTAGCATCCCATCTTCCTCTACTTTCTTTGTGGGATGCCTGCCACAGCATGGCTTGCCAAGTGGTGCCAGAGCCGCACCCAGGATCCAAATCATCAAACCCCGGGCCACCAAAGCAGAACGTGCAGAACTTAACCACTGCGCCACCAGGCTGACTCCGAAAACAAGATTTAAATTGCCAGTATATTTTAACCAGACCACTTTTATCCTAGAAGCCAACTATATAAAATCTGAGGCTTTTACTATCTACTTGCACGATTTATCATTCACCTGAGTAAATGGAAGAATAACTGCAGGCTTGAAGCCTCTTTTTTCAACATTTGACAATAAAGTCAAAGATCAACATAATTACATTTCCTCCTTTACTTATAATTATGCCCACTTGCCCACTGCTGCTGTAGTTGTCTTTTTTCTCTCTCCAGTGATAGGACAGCTCTGTTAGACACCACAAGAAGTAGTATTCTACCTAAAAAATTATTCCTTCTTTCCTCCACAGCTCCTATGCCCAACTGGGTTCTAGACGTATGATACGTAATTTCCTAGTTTTACAAAGTTAAGAAATAATTTTTTCAAGTATCTCTGTAACTGAAAGCAAATGGAATACAGAAAATAATTGTTTATAACAATTCCAATTTCATTTTGAAAGATTATTACTCTTATAAACACATAAGTTTATATAACCTCCCTCAATTTTAAGTTAAAAGATCAAGTTTATGATATTCTAGGACGATCTCAAATTATGACTACTATAAGGTGCCAATGCTGCATTATTTCTCTCTGAATTTCTTAATTCATTAATTAAAACATAATTTTTTCCCCAGAAACCTAAGAAAAAGGAAAATGATTTCATGACATCATGGTAGACTCAAACCACATAATTTGGTGACACTTAGGTTATGCTGTATCCTATAGGTCTTACAAACTTACTTTCCAATCATGCTAGAATACAAATAAAGATAATTTTCATTTTGGCTCCATTTGCTGCAACCAAAACAAAGTAAAATAAAATCGCATGATGAATAAACTTACTCAAATATAGTTACGACTGAAATGTCAGGGTGATAGCAAGTCAGCATAAAGTGGATAGATAGCACAACATGAATAAGATTTCAGTTCCTTGGGTCAACAATATGACATTGTTTGCGTGGACAATTTTGAAAATAATAGCTTTATCCATATAGTCAAAGAGATTTTCCTCATCTAATACTAGATTAAGAAGGTATACTGTGTCCCACCTTTTCCAACCTGATGTTTAAGACTCTTCCTGTTTCTTGTCCACCTTATCTTCCAGGACCCACACCAGGCTCAGTCATTCACACAAAGCCTAAAAACTCATTCACACTAAAATAGAAATGGTTAGTGTTATGTCCAGTTATTTTTATCTGGAATATCCTTAATATTGGCATGAAGGTCTTTGTCTCTTATTACAGGAAGCCATGGGGGAAAGAGGAAGAGTGTTAGCTTGTGACTTGGGTCATGGATTTCTTCCAGCAGGAATAGGAAGAATGTGACTTCTGGATTCAATTTTCCCATTTTGCTTCTACTCCCATTTCATCCTGCCCTTATTTAAGATATTCTCTTAACTCTTTGTAATCATTTTGCCTGCATCCTAAGACAACATTACATTCTTCCAAAAACAAACTTCTACTGTTAAAGAACAAAATTCAACCAAGTAAATTTTGAAGATCTAATTGGCTTTTTTGAACACTTCATGAATTGAGGAGCATCCCATCCAGCAAGTAGAAAGGAGCTCCAAAGGGCTACAGAAAGGGAAAGGTTTTTAAAGGCGATACAAGGAAGTCATAAACAAAAAAAGATTATTTCAGGCTTAGGTAGGCTACCTATGGGGGACGGGAGAGGTCTATGTGGCAGACTACCTCATCTTCCTTTGGAGGATGGACAGGATTACCTCATTGGTGCTGACCAGAAAACTCCACACGGACTGGTTAATACTACATTTCTGGGGAAGGTTGTAACTGCAGTTAGGTTAGGTGTTAAGTCTTGGTTGCTTAGCACCAGTGACTCCATTTTGAGCCTATTGTTTCTTTTTATCACTACTATCTCAAAAAACTTAGGCCACGTGGAAAGATTAAAAGAACCACCATTCCAGTTCAAGCTCAGTAGAAATCCTGTGATCTGACACATTAGCATTTGTAGCTGGTCAAATAATCAACTTTATACCAGTTGGTGTAAAGAAGTCAATCATTAAAAAGTATTAAATACATACTTTTTACATTTTACCCGAATTTAAAATATGCAAATCTGCATTCATTTCTAGTCTTTTTTCATGTAGAGGCAAAACTTCTGTGAGTATGAATCAACCACTTGGACTGCTGACTGGAGTTTTACATGATGTCTTGCATGAACCACACTCATAATGCAGTCCAGGATTTCCAATTTTCATTTTTCAATATGAAGAAAAATCTTAGAGATGCAGTCTTTCAGGATAATGTGAATAGGAAATCCTTTTATATTGTATAATTTTTTTCCAATGTTTTTCCTATTGTCTCACCAATACTTAACCTGACAGGATTTTTAAGTAACCTTTTTAATTGAGTCTTTTCAAAGAATTCAGTTTGATTATCATGGAGACAACAATACTCTTTTCACTCTTGTCAGTTTATGGAATATTTAAGTAAATTAAGTTTTTGTGATTACAAAAAAACTGACACAAAAGAAAGTGTGAGGACAAGCTCGCTGACTTGTGGTAAGTATGCAGTTGTCCGAGGAGGAGCAGAGTACATGAGAGAGCAATCCTCAGCCATCCACATTCAGCTTGCTCTGGCCATGGCTATGTTCTGCAGAGGGAATATAGAGTATCACTTTAACTGGCAAGTTGGATAAGCCTCTACTCAGTACAGTGTGACCTCATAGACCAATATAACTCCAATAAAGCTTGAACCAGATATAGGAAAATCCAGTTATCCCAGAGAGTTCTCTCAGGAGACTCTCTGTGCAGAAGAGATCAAAAAAGGAGGATGTACTATGACCATCTCTAATATGTTAATAATACTAAGACAATAAGTACTGGAGGAAATGAAAATAACTCCAGGAACAGGGTAGACTGAAGAGCACAAACATTGAAATAAACCAAGCAGTAGCAGAAGAGTCTTACTTTGCTCAAAGAGGTTTTCATTTTTGTAGCCCAAACCTGATCCTCTTACCATTTTCTGTGATTCTAAGGATTGCAGGTGTCACTATTATTCGTGGAATAATGTTATCCTTGCCTTGAAATGCAAAATCCTCATTTTACATGGGTAGTTTTGTGGTACTCAGAGAGAAAAACAGCTTTCTAATGTGAGGACTAAAAGAAAATAAAAGTACACAAGAATACTTGATGAAATGAGAATGAATTGTTTTATCAGCAATGGCAGATATTAGAGTGATCAAAATTCACGCAACACATGGATGATGACTCATCTTTAGTAGACACTTAATTACTGCATTCATCCTCATGATTGTAACCTGTTCCAGAAATATTGAAAAGAGGTGCAAAATAAAAGATAGTACAAAATGTCACTCCACATGAAAATAAACTGCAGCTGCAATTATTATAAGTAATATGCAACTTACCAGGATCTCAATAGCAAAATCTGAATTTTAAAATTTAGAACAATAAATCAGTTGGATAGCTTTCATTATACAAACCTGTTCTCGTATTCTGATTGTGGGGAGGAGAGAATGGGATACATGGCTACATTTAAAATTTTTTTAGAAAAGCAGATTTTTTAATTCAGTTAATAGTAAGTTCCTCTATTTTTCTCTTTGGAATTTTTTTTATCGATGTTGCTTTTAATTCAGATTTTTAAATATGTAATAGAAAATTCACATGGTCAAAAAATCACGAAATTTAAAAAGATACACAGTGAAGACTCTTTCTAAGACTGTCTCCATCTGCCCAGTTCCCAACTATCCCTTCCCAGTAACAACTGTTTTATACAGTGAATATATATATATATAAATTCATTTTCCCATTTTACACAGATAGTAACATATTATACTTTCCTGGATCTCACATTTTCATTTAACATTATATCTTAAAAGTCTTTCTAAATCAGTACATAGAGCCCTTCCTTGTTTGTTTTTAACAAACGAAAATTATTCCATTGTATTGCTGTACCATAATTTATTTAACCAATACACCCTATAGAGTTGTACATCCATCATTTCACACTTGTAAGAACTTACCTACGAGAAGTAAAATTGATGTTTAAAAAGTGAAATGTACGTTTGTAATTTTGACAAATATTGTCAAGTGGCCCTTCATATGCAGTCGCTTTCATTTAGACTCCCACAAGCAATGAATAGGAGCACGTACTTCCTGTAACCAATAGATTACATGATAAAAATTTGCCGATATGACAGGAGAGATGGTAACAACACAGTTTTAATATTCGTGTCTCTAATTTTCAATGAGATTGACCACCTTTTTGTAGGTTTTTAAGTTATTTATATTTTGTTATTTGTGGTCTGTTCCTAGTTTTTGCCGTCATCTTTTGGGCTGTTGGTCTTTTGTTGATCTCTAGGAGCCTTCTGTATAATGGTGAGACGAATGCTTTACCTATGATGTCGGTTGCGTAATTTTCCCAAGTCTGCAGTTTGTCTTTTGACCTACCGTGTGGTGTTTTTGTCATGAAGAATTTTTTTCTTTTCATATTTCCAAATTTACTAATCTTTTTTTATTAAAGATTCTGGATTTTGATTCATAGTTAGAAAAGCATTCCCACGGAAAAATGAATTTTCATGTAGTATTTTAATGGCTGCTTTTTTTACATATAAATTCGTGATGCATTTGGAATTTATCATAATATATAATGTACAATGTGGATCCAATTTTATTTTTTCCAGAGAGCTACCCATCATCCCAGGACTATTTGTTAAGTAAACCGTTTATACTCTCCCATTTTGAGATAGCACCATTGTAATATACTAGATTTCCATATCATTTATTTCTGGCTATTTATTTATTTATTCATATGACAGTTCTCTATTGAATTATTGAGATAGAAAATGTTTTACTACCAGGAAATCTGGCCCATACCAGTATTGCTCCTTTTTTCACACTTTTTCTCAATAGTATTGTGTGTATATTTTTTTCTATATAAACTTTACAATCAGTTTTGCTGGTTTAAAAACATTTGGTATTCTTACTGGGTCACTTTAAATTTATAGTTTATGAAGAATTGATAACTTTATGATTGTAAATCTTCCTGTCAAAACCTTGGTATGTCTTTCCATTATTTCATTTCTTCTTTTGTGTCCTTTAGGAGTGTTCTAAAATATTCTAGATATAGATTATATATTTCTTGATGTGTTTATTTTTAGGTATTTCATGAAGTCATTTGTTCTATTATTCTATGTTTGTTCCTTAGATAATAAAAACTGTTGATTTCTCTATATCATTTCTGTCCCACAACTTTACTGAATGTTCTTATTTGCAGTAGGTTTTCAGTTGATTATCTGGGTATTTTTAGCATACAGTCATGCTATCTTCAAATAATGTTTTTGTTTGTTCCCCAGCAGTTATCTGAAGGAGAGTAGATAGGAAAATATTCCCTGAATTCTTTCGTGTTCAAACAATTCTTCCTAGTCTTTAATCTTAAAGAACAGTTTGGCTGGTTAGAAAATTGTTGGGTCACACATCATTCAAGGAGTTTTTCCACTGTCTTCTGAAGTTGAATTTACTTAAGAAATCTGAGATCAGCCTGATTTTTCTCCTTTATATATAACAACCATTTTGACTAGATAAACAAGGATTCATTCTTTATCCTTAAAGTCTTATACTTTCATCAGGCAATATCTCAGTATTGTCTATTCTGGGTTAGTTTTCCCTGGTACATAGTGTTTCCTTGGATTATGCGAGTTCAAATCTTTTATTTCTTGAAGATTTTCTTGAATTATATCTTTATTCTTTAGTAAGTTTAATTATGCAGTGTTACATTTTTATTTGCCTATTTCAATATCTACCATCTTTTTCTAATCCTTTAGCTTACTTTTGTTATTTCTATCCTTGTTGCCCCTAAACCATCATTTCTATGTCTGTTCTCTCTTGTTCCTGTTTTCTGTGATGGCTTTGTTTTTTATTTCTATTTTTTCCTAAGTTCTTCCAGCCACAACTTCAAAACTTATTTTAGCTTGCCGTCTTCTTCCTTACTTCTTTGTTTCTGCTTTTTGTTTTTCCTTTAAAGAAGTGGTTGCCTTATTAAACTTTCGTTTTCAAATTCATGGCAAAATCTTTTTTCTCAGTTTTCCTCTGATCTGCATTAATGTTTTTCTACAGAGAGTTTTGTGTGCCAGTAAGTTTTAGTGATCTTTTCTTCCTTTAGTCATATATAGTCTTTTAAATTGATGTGGTGCCACTTCATTTTTTTCTCAGCTTTATCAAAATACAATTGACATATACCATTGTGTACATTTAAGGTGTACAATGTGATGATTTGATACATATATGTATTGTGAAATATTTACCACAATAAAGTTGGTTAACACATCCTTCATCTCGCCTAATTTCCATTTTCTTGTTGTTATGGTGAGACTTTTAAAGTTGCTACTCTCTTAGCAACTTTAAAGTATACAATACAGTATTGTTAACTAAAGTCATCATATTGGATTAGATCCCCAGAATTATTCATCTTGTAACTGAAAACTTGTAACTTTGACCAACATCTCCTCATTTTCCCCAACCCCAGCCACTGGCAACCACCAATCTACTCTCTGTTTCTATGAGTTCAGCTTTTTTAGGTTCCACACATAAGATCATATTATATTTGCCTTTCTCTGTCTCACTTATTTCCCTTAGCATAATGCTCTCAAGGTACGTCCATGTTTTCTGAAATGGCAGGATTTCCTTCTTTTTTATGGCTCAATGATATTCTAGTGTGTGTGCGTGTATATATACATATATATATATATATATATATATATATATATATATATATATATATCTCACATTTTCTTTGTTCATTCATCCATTGATGGACACCTAGGTTGTTTCAACATCTTGGCTATTGTGAATAGTGTTACAGTGAACATGGAGGTGCAGATATCTTTTCAAGAAAGTGATTTCATTTCCTTTGGATATATACCCAGAACTGAGACTAATCGATAATATGGTATTTCTATTTTTAATTTTTTGAAGAATCTCCATACTTGCAGTTTTACATAATGACTGTACTAATTTACTTTCCCACCAACAGTGCACAAGGGTTCCCTTTTCTCCACATCCTCACCAGCATTTGTGATCTCTTGTCTTTTTGAAAATAGCCGTACTAACATGTGTGAGATGATATCTGATATCTCATTGTAGTTTTCATTTACATTTACCTGACGATTAGTGATCCTGAGCACCTTTTCATATACTTGTTGGCCATCCATATGTCTTCTATAGAAAATGTATATTCAAGTCTTTTGCTCATTTTTTAGTTGGATTGTTTGAATTTTTGCTTTTGAGTTGTACGAGTTCCTTGTATATTTGGATATTAACCTCTTATCAGATACACAGTTTGTAAAATTGTTCTCCCATTACAAAGGCTGCCTTATCATTTCGTTGATTGCTTCCTTTGCTGTGTAGAGACTATTTAGTTTGATGTAGTCCCACTTGTTGATGTTTGCTTTTGTGGCTTGTGCTTTTGGTGTCAGATCCAAAAAATCATTGCCAAGACCAATGTCATGGAGTTTTTTCCCTATGTTTTCTTCTATATGTTTTACAGTTTCAGGTCTTACATTTAAGTCCTTAATCCACATTGAGTTAATTTTTGTGAGTGGTGTAAGATATTTCATATTTTTCATACTTTTGCGTGTGAATATCCAGTTTCCCAACACAGTTTATTGAAGTGACTATCATTTCCCCATTGTAAATATTTGGCTCCCTTGTCAAATATTAGTTCACCATATATGCATGGGTTTATTTCTGGGGTCTCAATCCTGTTCCATTGGTCTAAGTGTCTCTTTTTACACCAGAACCATATTGTTTTGATTATTTTAGCTTTGTAATATAGTTTGAAATCCAGAAGTGTGATACTTCCAGTTTTGTTTTTTCTCAAGATTACTCTGGCTATTTGGAGTCTTTGTTGTTCTATACAAATTTAAGAATTTTTTTTTATTTCTGTGAAAAATGCCATTGCAGTTTTGGTAGGGATTGCGTTGAATCTGTAGATCACTTTGAATAGTGCAGACATTTTAACAGTATTAATTCTTCTGATCCATAAACACAGGATATCTTCCCATTTATTTGTGTCTTCTTCAATTTTTTCATCAAAGTCTTATAGTTTTCAGTGTATAGATCTTTTGCTCCCTGGTTAAATTTATTCCTAAGTCATTTATTCTTTTTGATGCTATTGTAAATGCAATTGTTTTCTTTGTTTTGTTTTCAGACAGTTCATTGTCAGTGTATAGAAATACAACTGATTTTTGTGTGTTGATTTTGTATCCTGAAAGTTTACTGAATTCATTTATTACTTCTAACAGTTTTTTTGTGGAGTCTTTAGAGTTTTCTATATATAATATCATGTCATCTGCAAAATGAGACAATTTTATTTCTTCCTTTCCCTTTTGCATGCCTTTTATTTCTTTTTTATTTCCCTGTTGATTTCTTCTTTGTCTTATTAGTTGTTCAAGAGTGTATTGTTCAATTTCTACATATTTGTGAATATCTCCAGTTTTTCTCTTGTTATTTATTTCTAGTTTCATACCATTGTGGTCACAAAAGATACATGGTATAATTTCAGTCTTCTTACATTTTCTAAGGCTTGTTTTGTGACTTAACATGTGATCTATCCTGGAGGATGTCTATAAGTACTTGAGGAGAATGTGTATTCTGCTCCTATTGAATAGGATGTTCTGTGTATGTCTGTTAGGTCCATTTGATCTAAAGTATAGCTCAAGTCTAATGTGTCCTTATTGATTTTCTGTCTGGATGATCTAGCCATTGTTGTAAGTGGGATATTAAAGTCCCCTACTGTTATTGTATTGTTGTCTATTTTCCCTTCAGATCTGTTAGTATTTGCTTAATTTCTTTAGGTGCTCCACTGTTGGGTGCATATATATTTATAATTGTTATATTCTCTTAATGAATGGACCCGTTTATCATTAGAAAGTGTGCTTATTTTTCTCTTGTTACATTTTTTGACTTAAAGTCTATTTTCTCTGATATAAGTATAGCTACCTCTCTTCTCTTTTGGTTTCCATTTGCAATGGAATATATTTTTCCATCCCTTCACTTTGAGCCTATGTGTGTCCTTAAAGCTGAAATGAGTCCCTTATAGACAGCATATAATTGAGTCTTGCACATTTTTTTGTCCATTCAGCCAGTCTGTGCCTTAGAGAATTTAATCCTTTACATTTAAAGTAATTATTAATAGGTAAGAACTTACTAATGCCATCCTATTACTTGTTTTTTGGCTGTTTTGTAGTCCCTTTGTTCTTTTCTTTTCTTGCTGCCTTCCTTGTGATTTAATGATTTTCCATAGTGGTATACTTTGTTTCTCTCCTCTTTATCTTTTGTGAATCTACTGGAGGTTTTTGCTTTGTAGTTACCCTGATGTTTACATAAAACAGCTTAGAAATATAACAGTCTATTTTAAGCTGATAACAACTTAACTTTGATTGCATACAAAAAACTCGATCATTTTACTTCTCCCTGCCTTCACATTTTATGTTTTTGATGTCACAATTGAGGTGTTCTTATATTGTGTATCCACTAACCAATTATTGTAGCTATAGCTATTTTTAATACTTCTGTAGTTTAACCTTTATACTAGAGTTAAATATTTAACACACTACCATATTACAGTACTGGAGAATTCTGAATTTTACTATATGCTTACCTTTACCAGTGTGTTTTATATTTTCATATGTTTTCATGTTACCTTTTAGAGTTCTTTCATTTCAACTTGAAGAACTCCTTTCAGCATTTCTTGTAAGACAAGTGTAGTGGTAATGAAACCCTCAGCTTTTGCATGTCTGGGAAAGTCCTTATCTCTTCTTCATTTATCAAGGACAGCTTTGCTGGATAAAGTATTTTTGGTTGGCAGTTTTTTCTTGCAGCACTTTGAATATATCATCCCACTGTCTCTTAGCCAGTAAGGTTTCTGCTGAGAAATCTGCCTATAGACTTATGGGAGTTCCCTTGTAAGTGATAAGCTTCTTTTCTCTTGCTGCTTTTAAGATTCTCTCTTTGTCCTTGATTTTTGACATGTTTACTATAATGTGTCTTAGAGAAGATCTCTTTGATTGAGTTTGTTTGGGGGCCTATTAAATGTCTAATTCTCTCCATAGATATAGGAAGTTCTCAGTCATTACTTTTTTAAATAATCTGTCTGCCCCTTTTTCTCTCTTCTTCTTTTGGGACTCCAATAATGTTTAGACTGTTTCTCTTAGTTGTATCCCCTAAGTCCTGTGGGCTTTCTTAATTCTTTTTCACTCTTTTTTCTTTTGTTCCTCTGACTGGATAATTTCAAATGATCTGTGTTCAAGTTCAGATTCCTTCTTCAGCTTGGTCAAGTCTCCTGTTGAAGTTCTCTATTGAATTCTTCAGTTTGGTCATTGTATTCTTCAACTCCAAAATTTGTTTGGTTCTTTTTTATGTTTTCTATATCTTTGTTAAACTTCTCATTTTGTTCTTGTATTGTTTTCCTGATTTTGTTATTTTTTTATCTGTATTTTCTTGTAGTTCTCTTAGCATCTTTAGAAAAATTATTTTGAATTCTTTGTCAGGCAATTCATGTATCTCCATTTCTTTGGGGTCAATTACTGGAAGTTTACTCTGTTCCTTTGGTGATGTCATGTTTCCCTGATTCTTCATGATCCATTTAGCCTTGCATAAATATCTGTGTATTTGAAGAAGCAGTCACCACTTCCAGAGTTTATGGACTGACTTCAGTAAGGAAAGATTTTCTCCTGCGGGTGGGGACACACTGGCACATGCTGTGATCCTGGGTCTAGTGGTGCAGGGTATCAAGTGCAGGGGTGTGTGGTGGCTTTGGGTCCTGAGGGGCATGATGTCTTGGTTCAGGCTACTTCATTCCATGACATCAACAACTGCATGATCCTTGGTGAGAGCTGCGGGTCATGAGAGCTGCCCACTTTAATCACATGAGTCCACCAGGATAATCTCTCTATTTTAATGTCAGTAACATTAATCACATCTGCAAAGTCCCTTTTGTCATGTAATGTAACATATTCATAGTTCTGGTATTAGGGTTTGGAAATTTTAAAGGAACAATTATTCTTCTTAGACATCCTACAACCATGTGCAGCATTCACCTTCATTTGAGATATAGGAAGATAAATTCCATGAAAGACACACTACTCTTTCAGTTATCTAATACAATGCATATCACCCACCATTTGGCAGATTAGAGAGCCCACAACATTTGAGAACAAGTTGATAAAATTGGAATTTGGAGAATCAGTTTGATTAGTGGCTAATACACACAAGTGCCACATATGATAAAGGTTAGAATCTTAGTATAAGGGTCTGACTTTTCAAATACTTCTCAAATTCTCAAAAAAATTAAGCTAATAAAATGGAAATTTGAAAAAACACCTTGATAAAGAAAAAGGGATTCCCATATCGATGTAGCTAATATATAAAAATGCCAAGTATAAAAGTTAGAATCTTAGCATGAGTCTAAATTTTCTTGCCAAAGATGCATAACTTCACTCTAATTATGAGTAAACATTAGACAAATACAAACTGAGAGACATTCTACAAAATAATCAGTACTGTTCTGAAATGTCAAGGTTATAAAAGACAAGGAAAGACCAAGGAACTGTTACAGGCTGGAGGAAATAAAGGCAAAATAAAAACAAAATGTAAGATTGAATCCTGGATAAAATTCTGGAAGAAAGAAGGAACATTAGTGGGAAAATTGGTGAGATTCTAATGGAGTCTCTTAGTTTAGATAATAATATTGTACTAATATTAATTTTCTTTTCTTGATTATTATACTATGGGTATGAAAGATGTTAAAATTAGACAAAGCAGAATTAGGGATACAAAGGACCTCTTGCAATTTTTCTAAAAGTCTAAAATTTGCTCAAAGTAAAAAGTTAAAAATAAAATCAGGCATGAGAAAAAAATTTTCTCTTCTCCTCTTAGATGTCACATTGCCACAGCAAGGCAACAGGGTAAATAGAGAAAAGTCCAGAAACTTCATTTTCATCCAAAAAAAGGAATCAGATATAATCCACGCAATAAATGACCAGAGTAGCTAAAACCAGGACAGAGTTGCACAGGAAGAAGGACAACAGCAGCAGTATGGAGGAAGCTAACCTGGTGCTTCCAGCAGGTTAGGGTCTCACACTGAAGTGATAAAACTATCACCTTCCCATACAACAAGGAATTTCAGATCAGGAGAGAACAAGATAGAGACCGAATAAACAGCAGCTACTAGTGGAGGAGCATGTAACAAAGATACTTAGAATTCCAGTGGTGATAAAGCTCAGAAAATGTCAGCAAAAGCACACTCTGAAAGACACATCCTTCTAAGAGCAGAGACACATTCTGAGTAAATAAAGGGATCTGACACAGCACTGAAAACAAAAACTACCATGAGAAATGGTAGGAAAGAGCACAAAAACTTCCAAATTGAGAATGTGCATCAGAAAAATATCGTAAGTAGATGAAAATTTTGATTAAACATTTACCACAATTTTTAAAAAGGTAATAAAGCAATTGGCTGTATGAATATAAATCAGAAACCTTAAAAACAAGAATTCAAAGAGGAGATGGTGAGAAAACCTAAAGAGCAACAAGAAAACAGAAGATGAAACTTGATGTGGCAGAGCTCGGGAGAGAAAGGGAAAATAAAAATAAATCCATCGTAGAAATGAAAATAAACTTGAGAAGGAGGAATAAATCCTGTGAAAAATACAGTCAGAGATAATTGGGCTAAAAAGGGAGTAAACAACATGAAAAGAAGAGAATTTAAAAGTTCAAAAGAATTAGAAAGTATTTGATAGAGAAGAGAGGCAGGGAGAGGTATCATGCACACTTGAGTCCTGAGAAGATAAAACAAATATGATGGAATAGAAGAAACATTTAAAGATATAATTCATATATATATTTCTGAAAAAAATAGAATCTACATATTAAAAGTACACATTACAAAGGAAAATTACACTAGAATGCTCAACAATATGGTCTATCCTAGCTTAGGGACATCAAAAAGAATAATTTGTGAAGTCCAGCAAAAAGTTCAAATAACTTCTTGGGAAAAAAATTCAGGCTGAATTCAGATAACTCCACAGTGTCCTACAATACTAGGAGATAGTGTAGCAATAATTACAGGGTTCACAAGAAAACCAATTGTGACCTGATGGTTTTTATATCCTGGCAAGCTGTTCTTCAAGTGTTGAGGCATCCTGTAACCAGTTTTTACATACAAGAACTCAGGAAATGTTGGACTCATAGGCCTTCTTGAGGACAATACTGAAGGAGGAACTTTACCCAAATAAGATCAGGAAAACTACAGTGAAAAGATTGGAGATGAGGACTGGAACACATTTAACTGTAGAACTGACACAGAATATAACAAGATAAGGACAAACAATCAGTATATAAATATTAGGTGCCAGCCCTGTGGCATAGTGGTTAAGTTCAGCGCACTCCGCTTTGGCAGGCCACGTTCAGGGTTTCAGATCCTGGGCACAGACGTACAGCACTTGTCAGCCATGCTGTGGCAGTGACCCACACATATAGTGGAGGAAGATTGGCACAGATGTTAGCTAAGGGCTAATCTTCCTCAGCAAAACAAATAAAATAAAAATAAAAAGCAGCAGTCTTTCGCATTAAAAAAAAAAAGAATGTAAATATTATATTCTCTGAAAATGTTGGTGATCTAGTGGTTAAGATTTGGCACTTTCACCACCATGGCCCAGGTTCATTTGGTGGTCAGGGAACCACACCACCTGTCTGGTGTTGTCATACTGTGGCAGCTGCGTGTTACTGTGATGCTGAAAGCCATGCCACCAGTATTTCAAATACCAGCAGGGTCACCCATGGTGGACGGGTTTCAGCAGAGCTTCCAGTCTCAGACAGACTAGGAAGAAGGACCTGGCCACCCACTTCCAAAAAAATTGGTCATAAAGACCCTGTGAATAGCAGCAGGACATTGTCTGATACAGCACTGGAAGGGGAGAGGATGGCATAAAAAGACCGGGCAGGGTTCCAGTCTGCTATACACAGGGGCCCTAGGAGTCGGAATCCACTCGACGGCACTAAGAACAATTGAAAATGTAGACAGGATAAACTAATAAAAACAAGGAGGCATAAAGGAAAAAGGTAGAGAATAAATAAATTTGCTGATTGTCTTGTCTGTAACAGTTGGGAGTCAAAAACATTATTTGAAGCTGACAAATCAATTAATAGAAATATGTGAATATTTAACAATATAAGGGTAAATTGTAAGAAAAATTATTTTATTCACTAATATCAGATGGTGGGAGAAAAAGGAAGGAACAAGAAGGAAGAGGAAACATGCTTATTTTATCATTTCTCTGAGGATCAATACTGTAGGGCTAAAGGTATAATACACAGTTATATTCATTAAAGCAACCACTGGGAGAAATAAACCTTCTTAATTGTCAGAAGACATACAAAGAATAAAAAGCAAAAGTAACAGACCTCATGGTAAAAGTTTTCAAACATGTAGAAAATGAGGGAACAATTGGGTTCTATATACATGTTCCCTTACACATGCATAAAGAAACTCCGGAAGGATATATAAAAAACTAAGAAAGGTGGTTGCCTGTGTGAGGGCAGGAGTGGGAGGAAGAATATAAGGCAGGACTGGGCATCTGGGAAAAAGGGTGGTATAGACTTTTCACTGTATTTTTAATTTAATTTTAGTATTACCTAATCAAAAAATAAAATATAATGTAAAAAATATATTCAATCATTAACAAGTAGGCCCATTTTCTATCCATTGTCACATCATAGTTAAGCTATTCCCAATATTTTGTAACTAATATAAAATTAAAGTGATTGCTTATTAGACATTTTCCCAAAACTTTGGACATTTCAACATTTTTCCCAAGAAAGCAGATGTAGATTGAAATATTTTAACCAAGAGCATACACCTAATCAAAATGAGTTCATTGGGCTTACTCATCCCAGATTTTAAAAATTAATTATTATGATGAACAAGGAGAAGATAATGAATTTATAATTGACAATTTATTATAGTTTTATATTCTGAGAATACCATTATTCTTCTTTTACATCCTCCTATAAGGCATTAATTTTACAACTCTGAAAAATGACCTTTGCGAAGTTTTTCTGAGGTAAGAAAACAATTTTACTATCTTCAAGTAACATTTATATTATTGCTCTTCTTAGACAGACATGATAATCATTGGGAAATTTTGGCACTTCAGTATACCTGCTATTCAGGGTACATGAAATAATATGTCTTCACAGTTGACATTTTAAACAATCTTCAGTTGTCAAAAGATGCGTCGAAGAAAGAATGTCTGCACATTTTCCTAGTTTGCTATGGCATACCTCCCAAGATCATCTGATGTCTATTGCTTGAAGTCGCTATAAGAACTATTTCTTTCCTAAGCAATTGCATTTAATCCAATTAATAAGATAAAGACAAAGACCTGTATGAGAAAAGTTTTCATGTTAACAGGTTTTATGGAACAGGCTTCTTTGTTATTTCTAAAAGAGAGCACACAATTCAGCAGAGCTGAATAAAGAATCTTACAATAGTAAATTATTTTTAGACAAAGAAGATATTTCCTTTATTTTTGCTTGGCTAAATTATAAATTATATACATAATGAGAAATATTTAGAGCTTAACACTACGGAACTCTTCACGCCAGAACACTTTCAAGATCAAGTGATGAAAAAATGTAACAGAGAAAACCAAAAAGTACATCTCCTGCTGAATCCAGGAGTTTAAACAATGTCACCAGGACTCTGTTCCCTTGCCTCCTTGACTTTGGTTCTGCTTTCCTCTGCTTTGCTTCAAATCAGACAGGATTTGTCTGTGTGACAGCAAAGTGGTTGCAGGTATCCCTAATATGATATGGATTATGGAAGTCAGAAAACTGGAGAACTCTGAATCGCTCAGTGTGAGTTACATACCCATCCCCATAGCAACCACTAAGGTCAGGGGATGTGGTGCTCTGATTGGTTGGGCCTGGACTGTAAACTAAGAAGATTTGGGAAACATGACCTGACCAAGCATAGCTAATTGTTACGAAATGGGAGAGGGGGTGACTCCCTAAAAGAGAAGTTCTGAAGTTTATCTACATATTTTTGTTTTCACTTACATATGATGTTAAGATATCAAACCCAGTGTAATGAGCTTTAGAAACTCTGAAAAGGGTTACTTTGAAGCTTTTCACATTCACATGTTAGAATGCTGAGTTGTTTTAGGGAACATTGTCTGGTTTCAATCCTGGAATTGGGGCTTCCAATGGCACTTTCAGCTTTCTAGTAGGATCCATTACTTCCTCTAATCTGCCGACTATATGCCTCCCACTTCTATAGGCAGAAACAAGCGATACACATTGGCCAACCTTAAACCAAGTCTTAGGGATAAGCACATGCCCAAGCATGGAAGATCAAAAAGTTACAAGAGAGCTGATGCCTTTCATTTCTCCCCACCCACACGCTGCTCTTGGAGTAGGCACCTTACCCTGCAGCCCTACAGGCCAGACAGTCCTGCTCTTCGCTTTAGTTGCTCAGGCTCCAGGCCAGTAACTGCTGAGTCCTGGCCCTCCAAGAAGCCAAGTCCTCCTCAATTCCTGACTATTTGCTGCTGCTCCTACAGCTCCATCTTGAGACTTCAGATGTAAGTACAGTTACAGTACATTCCTATGCTTGTAACCCCCTTTGAAGTAGGTATAATTCTCATTTCATAGAGATTAAAAATTGGTGCTCAGAGACGTTAATTAATTAATTGCCTAGACTGACAGGAAAATATCAAGGCAGGTCTTCTGCCTATATCTGATGTTGTTTTTGCCTATACCAGCTTCCAGGTTCTCTCTGGGTCTGGCTCATCATGCCTGGCCCTGGGTGCTTCTCTCAGTCCTCCCTTGTCTTTTCTTTTCTTTTCTTTTCTTTTTTTTTTTTTTTGAGGAGGATTAGCCCTAGGCTAAGTACTGCCAGTCCTCCTCTTTTTTGCTGAGGAAGCCTGGTCCTGAGCTAACATCCGTGCCCATCTTCCTCTACTTTATATGTGGGATGCCTACCACAGTATGGCATGCCAAGTGGTGCCGTGTCCGCGCCCGGGATCCAAACTGGCGAACGCCGGGCCACAGAGAAGCGGAACATGCGAACTTAACTGCTGTGCCACTGGGCCAGCCCCCCTACCTTGTCTTTTCTGATCTTGCCTTCTCATCTCAGTTTCCTCCCCAACCCACATACATTGCATAACCTTCTCCCCAATATTTTTTATCTAAAGCAAACAGTACTATTTTGGTAGTGAAGTATTTTTTTGTTTGGGCCATTTTTTTTTTCTTAGTAATTAAGTAATGTTGAAGTGGAAAAGAGGATTAATGAAAGAGAGAGACAGATCTCTCTTCAGAACCATCAGCATTATGATAAAAGGAAACAAGACCCTGTGGGTCAGATTTTTAATAAGAGAGTTTACATGAAGCAAACTTGCTTTGGCACATCTGAGAAAGTATAGAAAAATGCAGTGTTACAATTTATTTGCAATATATTTAAACTGCTTATTTTGATTGCTTGTTAAATCAGACTGGGAATTCAACCAACTCCCATTGACTTATTCAACCAAAATTCTCTCTTTAGCTTATGATGGATGATAAATAAATGCTGATGACTGATCTGTTTCAATTTTCCCTTTCATTTAACTCCTCAGAAGTCTATAGTTTGCCTAGAGTAAGTCAGTGTTCCTCAGAAGCCTAATGGTCATATTTAATTTATGTTACATCAGAGATACCCTCTCTCTAATCATTGATCACACAAAAAAGTTTTGTAACAAGCTTCTACACCTGAGGTAGAACCACCAAATAACCAGTCTTAAATGTGGGCTTTTTCTCCTGATTTCTCAAGGTCAGAGTAATAAGGATATATGTATATATCCTATATAGATATAAAATAAAGATGTATATATGTATATATATGTCCTTATATATCTATATAGGTATTAGGAGGTATCTATATAGATATATATATAGGATCTGAATATAAGGATCTTTGTATACATATATCTCCTTATATATCTCCTAATAAATGAATATCCTAGTATAGATCTCCTTAAATATATATAAATATCTCTATATATGTCCTAACATATATATTCCTTTATATATATATCCAAATATATATATATATAATACCATCCATGAAACCCAAAGTTGTTATTAGATCCAAACCACAGGGTTTGGAGTGGTGGTTTCCAGAACCAATGGATCAAAAACTAATTTAGTAATGGATTGTGGGAAAAGCCTAAATCACAATTAAATCAATAAGAAGTTGGACCCTGTAAAGCTGCAAGTGTAATCCTTTATGTAAGGATGTTATACCATTGACTGGCAATAGGCCATGTAATGCACAAGCAGGACATTGTTCAGAGAAAAGAAGTAGGCTCCAGACTCACTAACTATTAAGGAAGCTCCTTAAACTCACTGAGCCTCTTTCCTCATTTGTGACATGAGGATAACAGCATGATTTGCAGCAGTGAGGTGTTGTGATGGTTTACCAATATAGTGCACAGAAAGCACTTGGCACATGCATTGATGTGCTCAATAATAATATTTTAAAAAGCTGATTGAGTTCAAACATTCCTCTGGTTTGGAATCAAATGCAATGTCTTTCTATATAGTAAAAGACTCTAGCAAAACTCAATACTATTAAGTAATAATTATAAATCTTACAAGTTATTTTATATTTTACAAAGCGTACTGCATAGTGTGGAATGAGTTACGGAACCAAAAGATTGAGGTTCTAACGCTGATTTTGTTGGAATTAGTATGTCTGTGATCTTCAGCATGACTTAATCTCTCTGAGACTCGTCTTCACATCTCTGAGTGGGAAGAATAAAACCCGCTTCAGAGGATTGTGGTGGTGATTAACTGTGACAAGGGAGGGAGCGTAAGTGGCAGCATGACTAACACATGGTTCTTCTTTCCCAATCCTATTTAAGACATAAGCAAGGCTAGTGACACTCACCAAAATGTTTGAACATGAATGGATTCTAAAATAAGAAAAATTACATGAACACATACATTTGAAAGATAAATAATAGTATTAAATTATTTCAACTTTCAAAAGCATAGTAATTGGAAATAGCATAAATCATTTCCTACATCCTCAGGCATGCCCACATCTTCCACATTTTTGCAACTGCTCTCTGTTCTGGATTGTTGTTTTAATGTAAATATTCCTTTTTGCCTGATGAAATATTATTTCTTTGGGGTATTTGTTCTAATAAAATTGTCACTTATCATAAAATCATCACTGCCAATTTATTTCTTTTCACATTTTCTTTGTCTATACAAAGCCACACAAGTGTGGTTGGCATTTCTTATTCAAGATACATCAATAGTGTTGGAGGCCAGGGTACACTTATCTTTCTTCTGTCAAACTGAAGCCACCTGTTGTACTGTTTGGAATATTAATGGAGAGCCTGTCAGATATTCAAATAATAGTGAAACAATGTTTATCAAAATCATTATGCTCATAAAAAAAAATTGGCAACAATCCTGGATATCAAAAGTAAATAAAATGTGAAAATTTTTCAGATTACTCTGTTTACGTCTTAAATTCCTAATGAAGAGGGAAAAAAATACAGCCGGGGCTGAACAAAATATGCTAAATCCAAGTACCAGATAATTAGAATTGTTAATATGACAAAGTAAAACAGTAAAAGTTATGCCAGCTTCTTGTTCTATACTTAGGAGAAATCCATGTTACAAATGTTATCTCTCTCCTAACAAGGTAAATTATTATTCAGCTTAATGTCATCCACAAGTAAAGAACTTGCCTAAAATAAATTTTCTCTTTTTCTAAATATGCTGAATTAATGATTCATATCTTCCCTATTTGGGGAATATGTCATGTTTCAGTTGAAAATAACTTCTGATAGGCTACTTGAGGATATAAAAGATACATAAATAAAAGGGTACAGTGTAAAAAAAGAAAAAAAGCCTTCAGCCACTCTTCTGTGCAATTAGGTGGATAAGAATATAGGTCAAAATTGTCATGGTTAATTACAGTAATAATTAAGCAAAGTCACCTAAAAAGTGTAATTCCCAAGTCAATGAAATATGTGTAACCCAATTAAAGGTTATAATATAGCTCAAGAAATTATGTACTAAACAGAAGGAAAGATTGATCAGCTACAAAATCATAGAATAGTGTTTTACAAACAATGGCAGTATCTACCCAGACTGTGTTAAGAAAAAAATAGGGAATTTAGCCATCAGGCTTTCTGGTAATAAAATTAATTTCCATGTAGGTTTACATGGAGAGAAAGCAGATAGGAGGATTCTAGTTTTTATCATAGATGTAATGGCAAAGTAATAAATTGGCACTCTGATTTTATACATTATTTTAAGAGTTGCTTTGTTTTTTTTTTTAAGTTGAACCCAACTCTGGAACTGACTGAATTAGGAGTTTAAACCTTTCCAGCTAATGATCATGGCAAATCCTCAAAGGGCCTACACTCTGTAAGGCCTCTTCTCTAGAAGACAGCAGCTGTATGATCTCACCCTTGGTGTTGTATCTTTCCGTGTGCTTTGTTGGAGTTATGCTCCCACAGATGAGGGAACATGACAATACAGATTCATGAATGGGTGGATTAGCAGTTTTCAAGATGAGAATTTATTTCCAATCTCTTTCCAGTAGAGGATGGTTAGATTAGATTGCATGCTTTTCCAGAACATCTTATTCCTTGACACAAATAACCACTGCAAAATTTGTCATTTTTCTTCTGGGATCTTTATATATGTGCTTTGTTTTTATAATGTGCCAAGGGCCTCCTGGAATTTAACTTAAGAGTCACTAAGATGGTCTGGTAGCTTCTGCAGGGATAGAATGGAGTCATTTAAGGAAAGACATGTCACCTTCTTCTGAGAAGATAAGAAACGGATTTAAGTCCAACAGCATCTGAAACATGTGTGTCCGTTAAAGATACTATGGCATAAATCATCTTGGGAGGGTACAATTTCAGAATCATTTTCTCCAATCCAATCCATCTGTAGATCAATGACTTTCAAAACCCAAATGACACAGTGGGCTGAAAAGAAAATGTCAAGTTATTAGCTGATGCCTCTATGTGGTTATTGTAATATTCTGAGCCTTGGGAATAATAAGCCTCATTTCTAATAAACTGAAATCCAGTTGTTGGAGTCAGAATAGGAGCTCTGATTCAGATAAGCAGAACAAAAATATCAAGCCACATTTTTAGCATCTATACGAAAGAAATGATGATATCCAATTTATAGATGCTTATTATCAGAGCTGATATAAGTAAGTTAAATAAGGTGTTTGAAAGTGCTACATAAATGTTAGGGATTATGACTGCCAGGTAAAGAATATGATGGCAAATGTTGGTGTCAAGAGAGCCTAATAAGGTGTGTCCTAAAAGGTGGATGAGCAAATACTGCAATGGGAATGTAGAATGGAAGAACTGTACAATGTGGGTAAGCAGCAGCAAATAATATAGCCCCTTCTAGAGGTGTGCTGTTCACCTGAGAGTACTCCAGGTATAGAAAGGTAAAACAGGATTCAAGTTAATTGCAGAGGAATTGGGTAGCCAGAAGGTTACCAAGATAAGATTCAGACATATGGGAAAAATTTCGGTACTCACTTTCTGGAAATGGAGTATGTGATGGGAACTTAGTGTAACACAAGTTATTAGCACTGAAAGCAAAGTCAGAAGAGGAAAAGCAGCAGTGATCTATTCCTAAGACTTCAATTCCCCTTGGTCAAGTCTGGCAAAGTTGAGCCTGCAGATGGAAATAAAATATCAGCTGTAAGGAGTGGAGAAATTCAGGAAGCTAAACAGATTTTTACATAAGGGCCAATAAACCAAACTACTGAGGCAAGAGTTATTCAACCACAAATGGTGTTCAAGAGAGACATCTATCTGTTGCTAGCAAGAGATCCTGGGTCTATCTATCCAGAGGTTTTAAACACACAGCTTTTTAGGTACCAGGCAGGTGAGGTATGACAATGGGAGAACGTGAATGTTGTTAGAGCTTAGAATGGAATAGCATATATGCAGTCAAATTCAGATTTTTTTAAACCTACTACCAAACAAAAATGATCTCTAAGCTAAATGAAACCCCAAGTGACCAGGTTCTTACCATCACCTAGCCCATGAATGGCCCAGGGAAGGGGGCAGAGATATAGATAGTGTGATATCTTCTTTAATATTAAAGGGTTTTAAAACTGAAATGGCAGACAGAAATACAAGGAAAAAGAAACAATGGTAACGTAGAACAACCAGAAAACAAAAGATAAAATGGTAGTATTAAGCCCTCATACATCAATAATCACTGTAAATGTAAACAGATTGAATTCACTAATCAAAAGACACAGAGGAGCTGGATGGATTAAAAAAACAAGACCCAACAATATGCTGCCTCAAAGAAACACATTTCAGCTCTAAAGACAAACATAGGCTCAGAGTGAAGGGATGGAAATGATACTCTAAGCAAATAGCAAGCAAAGAAAAAACAGATGTGGCCATACTTATATCAGACAAAACAGACTTCAAGACAAAAAAGATAACAAGAGACAAACATGGGTATTATGTAATGACAAAAGGGACATTCCACAAAGAAGACATAACGCTTATTAATGTTTATGCACTTAACACAGGAGCAGCAAAGTATATAAAGCAACTATTAACAGACCTAAAGGGAGAAGTTGACAGCAATACAATAATAGTAGGGAACCTTAACACCCGACTTACTTCAATGGCTAGATCATCCAGACAGAAAGTCAACAAGGAAACAGTGACCTTAAATGAAACACCAGACGAGATGGAATTAATAGATAAATATAGAACATTCCATCCAAAAACGGTGAATACACATTCTTCTCAAGTGCACAGGGAACATTTTCAAAGATAGACCATATGTTGGGAAACAAAGCAAGCCACAATAAATTTAAGAAGATTGAAATCATATCAAGCATCTTTTCCAACTACAATATTATGAAACTAGAAATCAACTACAAGAAAAAAAGCTAGAAAAGTCATAAATATGTAGAGATTAAACAACATACTACCAAACAACTATTGGATCAATAAGAAAATCAAAGGGGAAATTAAAAAATACTTGGCGACAAGTGAAAATGAAAACATAACATACCAAAATTTACGGGATGCAGTGAAAGCAGTACTAAAAGGGAAGTTTGTAGCAATAGAGGCCTACTTCAAGAAACAAGAAAAATCTCAAATAAACAATCTTACACTATATCTAAAAGAACTATACAAAGAGCAAACAAAGCCCAGAGTCAGTAGAAGGAAGGAAATAATAAAAATCAGAGCAGAAATAAATGAAATAGAGAATAAGAAAACAATAGAAAGGATCAATGAAACTAAGAGCTGGTTCTGTGAGAAGATAAACAAAATTGACAAACCCTTAGCCAGAATCAATAAGAAAAAAGAGAGAAACCTCAAATAAATAAAATTAGAAATGAAAGAGATGAAATTACAATGGATACCACAGAAATACCAAGGATTATAAGAGAATACTATGAAAAGCTATATGCCAACAAACTGGATCACCTAGAAGAAATGAATTAAGTTCTTAGAATCATACAACCTCCGAAAACTGAATCAAGAAGAAATATAGACTCTGAATAGACCAATCACAAGTAAAGAGATTGAAACAGTGATCAAAACCTCCGAAAAAACAAAAGTCCAGGACCAGACAACATCTCTGGTGAATTCTACCAAACATTCAAACAAGATTTAATACCTATCCTTCTCAAACTCTTCAAAAAGTTGAAGAGAATGGGAGACTTCCCAACTCATTTTACGAGACCAACATTACTCTGATACCAAAACTGGACAAGAACAAAGCAAAAAAGGAATATTACAGGCCCATATTTCTGATGAACAAGATACAAAAATCCTCAACAAAATTTTAGCAAATTAAGTACAACAATACATTAAAAGAATCATATGCCACAATCAAGTGGGATTTATTCCAGGGATGCAGGGATAGTTCAACATCTGCAAATCAATAAATGTGACACACCACTTTAAGAAAATGAAGAATAAAAAAATCATATGATCATCTCAATAGATGCAGAGAAAGCATTTGACAAGATCCAACATCCATTTATGATAAAAACTCTCAATAAAATGGGTCTACAAGGAAAATACATCCATATAATAAAGGCCATATATGACACACCCACAGCCAACATCATACTCAATGATGAAAAACTGAAAGCCATCCCTCTGAGAACCAGAACAAGACAAGGACGCCCACTCTCTCCACTTTTATTCAGCATAGTACTGGAAGTTTTAGCTAGAACAATTAGGCAAGAAAAAGAAATGAAAGGGATCCAAATTGGAAAGGAAGTATTAAAACTGTCACTATTTGTGGATGACATGATTCTATATATAGAAAACACTAAAGAATCCAAAAAACTATTAGAAACAATCAACAAATATGGTAAAGTTGCAGGGTACAAAATCAACATACATTGCATTTCTCTACACTAACAACAAACTAGCAGAAGGAGAAATCAAGAACACAATCCCATTTACAATTGTACCAAAAAGAATAAAATACCTAGGAATAAATTTAACCAAGGAGGTGAAAGACCTGTACACTTAGAACTATAAGACATTATTGAAAGAAAACAGGGAAGACAAACAAATAGAAAGATATTCTATGCTCATGTATAGGAAGAAGAACCATAGTTAAAATGCCCTTATTATCTACAGATTCAATGCAAGTCCAATCAGAATCCAAATGATGTTCCTCACAGAAACAGAACAAAGAATCCGAAAATTTATGTGGAACAACAAAAGACCCCAAATAGCAAGTCATCCTGAGAAAAAAGAACAAAGGTAGAGGTATCACATTCCCTGAACTCAAAATATACCTCAAAGCTGTAGTAATCAAAACAGCATGGTACTGAAGAAAAACAGACACACAGATCAATGAAACAGAATTGAGACCCCAAAATAAAACCACGTATCTATGGACAGCTAATCTTTGACAAAGGAGCCAAGAACATACAAAGGAGAAAGGAAAATCTCTTCAATAAATTGTGTTGGGAAACTGGACAGCCACGTGCAAAAGAATGAAAGTAGACCATTATCTTACACTGTACACAAAAATTAACTCAAAATGGATTAAAGACTTGAGTGTAAGACCTGGAACCATGAAACTTCTAGAAGAAAACAGGCAGTATGCTCTTTGACATCCGTCTTAGTAGTATCTTTTCGAATACCATTGTACTCAGGCAAGGGAAACAAAAAAAAAAAAGAAACAAATCAGACTACATCAGACTAAAAAGCTTCTGCATAGCAAAGGAAACCGTCGATGAAACAAAAAGACAACCCACCCACTAGGAGAAAAATATTTGCAAATCATATATCCAACAGGGGCTTAATTTCCAAAATATACAAAGAACTCACACAACACAACAACAAGAAAAATGAACAACCGATAAAAAACTGGGCAGAAGATATGAAAAGACGTTTTTCCGAAGAAGATATACAGATGGCCAACAGGCACATGAAGAGATGTTCAAAATTACTAATTATTAGGGACATGTAAATCAAAACTACAATGAGATATCACCTCACACCCATTAGAATGGCTATAATTAACAAGAAATAACAAGTGTTAGAGAAGATGTGGAGAAAAGGGAACTCTCATTCACCACTAGTGGGAATGCAAACTGGTGCAGCCACTATGGAAAGTAGTATAGAGACTTCTCAAAAAATTAAAAATAGAAATACCATATGGTCCAGCTATTGCACTACTAGATATTTATCCAAAGAACATGGAATCAATAACTCAAAAAGATATATGTACCCCTATGTTCATTGCAGCATTATTCACAATAGCCAAGACATGGAAGCTACACAAGTGCCCATCAGCTGATGAATGGATAAAGAAGATGTGGTATATATATACAATGGAATATTACTCAGCTATAAAAAAAAAGATAAAATCATGCCATTTGCAACAACACGGATGGACCTTGAGGGTATTATGGTAAGCGAAATAAGTCAGAGAAAGACAAATACTATATGATTTCACTCATATGTGGAAGATAAATACATAGATAAGGAGAACAGATTGGTAGCTACCAGAATGGAAGGGAGTGGAGGAGGGCAAAAGGGGCACATATGTATGGAAACAAAAACTAGACTATTGGTGGTGAACATGATGTAGTCTATACAGAAACTGAAATGTAATAATGTACACCTGAAATTTACACAATATTATAAGCCAATATGACCTCAATAAAATAATTTTTATATATATATATATATCTCAAAAGGGTTTTTTTAATCTTCAGATTCAGATTTAAGGAACATTCAGTTAACACCTACTAAAATCCAGCCACCAGATGAGGCCCTCCCATTTCCATTTAATGTGCATGTAATTAAGGAAGAATCAAAGTAATGTGAGGATCACAGTCCCAGAAAACATCCCCAAACTCTGACTACAGGATTGCAATAATAATAGTGATAATAATCATATTATTGCTAGCAATAACAATCAAGTAAAGAAATTAAGTAAAGCGTAATTAAGCAATGCAGAGAAAACAATTAGACCTACGCATATTAGATCATCTAACCTTTGAAATGTATATTCTCTTGAGAATTGAATTACACCCTAGGCATTAAGGAACATAAACTACCCCAAGTGGACACGTAAAAACACATAAAACACAAAAGTCCCATTAATCCATACTAATTTCAAGATATTGGAAGAATTCATGATGAATTTTAAATATCTGTATTCATCACTGCATTTAAAAGGAATTTCGCCACCTCTACAAAAACAACAGGCGTAGAGTGCCCTCTAGAGTCTTATATGTATCTTTAACGTCAAAACAAGAGGAAAATCTCATTTTGGTCATTTCTGGCTACGCTCATTAAAATTTAGAAATGTGGCAGATTTGTCTGTTGCCACTACAAAAATGTATATATCTACAAAACTTTTTCCCCCAAGTGAAACACCTTTGAACAATATTAATCTACGCAGAACCAAAACCACTAAAGATTTTTATTTAATACGAATTACATTTCTATCTTACTTTCTTTCTATGGCCTACACATACAAACATAGGCGAAACAAATCTAATACCAGTAGGACTAATTTCATCTTTTCTGTATACATGTTATTTGTTTATATTATGCATTCATTATAGTCTGTAAATTGCCAAAAGGAGAAACAGTGTTTATTAATCGAACGTTTGAGGCTTCTGCCTTAAACTGAGATAATTCATAAGGGTGAGTAACAAATGCTTTTAGAAATAGAAGAGTCAACATTCAATGATTAAAATAGAGGCATGACTAGGAATGTCTTTGCCCTGTTTAAGACACACAGATCAGGACGAGGCTGTAACATCAGCACGATAGGAACAGGTTTATAAATAACGTGTGAAGCCTGAAGCTGCAAACTTTGAATCAGAAACTAAAATTCAAAGTCTAGAAAAATGAATAGATACTTCCTGCAGTTTAACAAGAGATAGGCTGTGCTTTAACATCCAGCCATCCACACTTTCTCAATGAAGTCAGGGATCCAATTTCCTTATCTCTAAAATGGGGATAATTTTGACATAATGTTTTTTTGTATCAAATGTGAAAATTTATGGAAGGGCCCTCTAAACTCCAAAGAACCCTGTGTGTATGTGTGTGTGTGCGCATGCAGTGTTATTTCTGTTTTCTATATAAATTTGAGAAGATTAGTAAGTTTGGCTAAGTGAGGCCGTACTTGAATAAAAATGTTAAGCATTCTCCTGGTATTACCACCGGCCACTCCTCAAGCTTTTTTGTCAGTGTTCCCTCTTTGCATATTTATTAACTATTCCTCAAATATAAATGTTTTACATATTCTTTGGGACTTTTCCTTATGACTTTTCTCTTTTCACTTGAAATTCTTCCTAGGGAATCTCTTTCCCTCCAATGTCTTCACATACCTTCTCCGTCCTGGAAACACTTAAATTTACCTCTACAGACCTACTACCTAACATCTCGATCCACGTTCCAGCTGCCTATTTTACGCCTCCTTCATCCACAGTGTCAGAGGAGTCATGGGGCTGAAATCAAAGACATACAGCACATTTGAGGCAAGATGCTGTCAGTGTAAAAAGAGTCAAAACATACCAGGAACGGTACTCCCCAGCCACAGCTGGACTTGGGAGAAAAGACTGAGAGGATGTGAGGGCACCAGAGGCACCTTGATACGGTCCACCCTGGTACCACTCAGATCCTCTGTGCCCTACATTAAATGCAATCCATCACTGAGTGTTCAAGGTGTTGGCCTCTTTAATAAGCTTAATACACAAATGTTGGAGGCACAAGCTACACATGCTACAACGGATACCCAAACCAAAATTCATATTCATCATCTCACTTCTCTATCACCCTTTATATATTTTTCTCTCCCTTTTGTCTGCCAGGTTGCTCAGTCCCTCCTCAGCTTATCTAAGTTCCTTTCCCAGTGGAGTGATCCAGATTTTCAACCTGAGAGTCTGAGCTTTTAGTTGCTTTGTTCTTATCATGCTATGGTCACTGCAATTGCTAGTTCATCATTATCACCAGTTATGGAAACATCAGCGCATGTCCTAAATTCCATTGTTTAGTAGCAATCGTAGCTATTCATAATATTGAGGCTCATTTCCTCCATGAATATAGTAATTCCTTTCTTTAGCAGCTGGTCTACTGGCCCACAATAGTGTGAGGAGCCCGTAATAAATCAGGAGTTACTTTTCACTCTTTTGAAGTAATCACAACTTCAGGTTCAGTGGACGCTTACTGTGTTGCTGAGGGAAAGTATTCTCCTAATCTAGCAGAGCTGACTTTTCAACAAGGGACAGTACAAATTCCAAAAGTGGACCTCAGGGAGTGATGGTGAGAGGGACCAGTTCTATTTCCATCTCTTGGTTTCTGGACTTGTGTATTTTAGCCATGAGGACACCTCATTATGTATCAGCCAGTGACCCAAGGCAATCTTGAAGGGCATTGACTGAGCTGTTCCATAATTCTAATCATCCAGCTGTTTCCAAACGATGTGTGCCATGCACCCACTTTCACACCTCTTTCTCTATGAAATGCATCCCTTGATCTGAGAGGATGTTATAATGGTATTGCTTTTGTAAATCAAACATTGTATAAGTGCTTGAATGGTGGTGTGGCAGAAGCAAGTAAGGAAACCCATATCAAGAAAAGATATCACTTCAGGTAAGGAAGAATTACTGTTATCTTCAGGGTGGAAGGGAGTTGATGTAATCAACTTGCCATCGAGTGACTGGTTGAGCTCCTTGAGGGACAATAACATATCAGGGGCTTATTACTGATCTCTCCTTCTGATAGGTCCAGCATTCAACAGCAGCAGTAGTTAGATCAGCCATGGTGAGTAGGGCTCCATGCTATTGAGCCCATATATAGTCTCCATCTCTGCCACCACTGCGACTCTGTTATAAGCCCATTGTGCCAGCATTGAAGTGGCTCAAGACAGAAGATGACCAACATCAACCAAGAGGGTCATTCCATCCACCTGGTTGTTCAGTCTTTCTTCTGTGTTGGATGCTTTCAATGGACAATAACATGAGATAGAAAGAGCCACACACACTCATATGTCCAGCCCATGCCTCTTCCTCAGACCTTCTTGTCCCCAATCTTCTAATCTTCCCCATTTCAGTCCCCTGATCAAGCCAAGCCATTCACCACCTTCTTAGGAAGTATACCCTTACCTCAGTCTACTTCTCCTTCATACAAAGTAAACAACCATGTCTAGTGCTCACACTTCTGTTTGTTAGGATATTCCCTCCTTCCCAACTATCCTATAGGGCCACCCCTGAGTAGGGCTATAGTGAAGTGGCTGCCCATATTTGGTTCCACATATGGAGCCAACCTATCTATGAGCTAGTGCTATATATGTGAGATGAGGGAGATATGTTAGAGCAACAGAGATGGATAAAGCAGAATTTGGGTCACCTATTGACATCATTTATTTGCCCTTGTGACCTGCTTGGGCCTGTTCCCAAAAGTACCATTTCCATTTGTCTCAATTCATTCAGGATGCTATAACAAAAATACCATAAACTGGGTGGCTTATAAACAATAAACATTTATTTTTCACAGTTTTGGAGGGTGAAAAGTCCAAGATCATGGCACCAGCAGATTGAGTGTCTAGTGAGAACATACTTCTTCGTAGATGGCTATCTTTTCCCTATAACCTCACACAGTAGAAGGGGCAAGGGAGCTTTCTTGGGCCTCTTTTGTAAGGGCACTAACTCCATTCATGAAGCCTCTACCCTCATAACCTAATTACCTCCCAAGACCCCACCTTCTAATACTATCACCTTAGGGGTTAGGATTTCAACATATGAATTGGGGGCGGGGGCACGAACATTCAGACCATAGCACTCTTTTACAATGAATTGTCATTGTGCTCATCCAAACTTTACAACTCAGTGATCTACCCAGGTTGTGCTGGGCAACTGATAAGCAGGTGCTCAGTCTACTGGCGCTCAGCAGTGGACCAGAAACTGCTGCTGGTCTTTCTCTCCTACGGAAGACATGGTCTTACTCTAAAACCCTGGGTTCCGCACTGCAACTTTCCTGTGAGGCTTCCAGATACTCCATATGGATCCTTATCTGCCTCTTGCACAATTCGATCTACCAGAGAGGGCAGCTTGCACTACATCCTGGACCTGCCAGAGAGCCCTTTTTTGCAAGGGACCCCACTTAAAACTGGCAACCATCAAAGTCTCCTCATAAATGGGTCAAAGCAGTATTTGTAGGTGCAGTGTATGTTATCTTAAAAATCCAAAGAGGCCCACTAAGCACTCTGCCTGTTTTCTTCATTGTACTGGTACAAGGTGCAATAACTTGTCCTTTACCGTGGAGAGAATATCCTGGAATGTCTGAGGTCATTGAACCTGTAAAAACATTAACAATAAAGCAGCCCCCTGAAACTTTGTAGAGTTTTTCTCCCACCATCTGACACGAACATGGCTCCCTAGAGCAACTAGGGTACTTTCTGCTGTTTGCACATCAGGTCCAGTTAGCACAGTGGCATCCATATAGTGGACCAGTGCAATGATCTATGAAATGTTAAGATAATCGAAATCCCTGCAGTCTTTATTTTTATAGAGAACAGGAGGGTTAATAACGCCCTGGGGCAAGACAGTAAATGTGTACCACCGTCCATCTAACATAAAAGTGAATTGACTTTGAAATTCTTGATTCATGGAGTTTGAGGAGAATGCATTCGCTAGATCAATACTAAGTACTGGAGGCTATATTGATCTGTTCTAATAGAAAAAATATTTGGCCTAGCAGCAGTGGGTCCCACTACTTGGTTGAGTTTGTGGTAGTCTACCATCATCTGCGAAAATCCACATGACTGTTCCATGAGTTAAACAGGTGAACCGAAAGGAAATACGGTGGAAATAACTCTGTGTCCTTTTTAAGTCTTTGAGGGTGGCACTAACCTCTGCAGTTTCTCCCAGTTTTCAGTTTTACTTCTGATTTGTTTCTTGGTGCAGGAGTTGGACCCTCTATGAGACAGATTTAGGCCAGGACTCCGTTTAGCACCTGTCCTTCCAAAGTTGCACCCCAACCAGGGCTCATGATAATATTTCTGGTCCTCTATCATAAGTACTAGCTCCAATTATTTATCCAAAACCCCTTGGAAGGTCTTTACCCAATTTATGATTATAAGATAAGTGGCTATAAGTCCTTTGGGGTAAGGATTGGAGAAATATTTATTGCATATACTTGAAGTAGCCTCTCAGGGTCCTTCCTCAAGAGAACCCAGCCTTCCCTTCAACCAGTGGGCTCTCCATCTGTGAACTAGCTAAGATCTCTCTGATAACGAGCTAAGATCTGGAATCTATTTTCCATTGCCCCCTCTAACATCAGCCTTCTCTTCATAACTAATTTTTTCCATTTATTGAAGTTAACAAGCTATACCCTGATAGATCTTCCAACTCTCTTCTCTCAAGAGCACCGTGATGTATGAATCCTTGCCACAGATCCCAGTGGGTCAAGGCCTCCTGTTTGCCACTCTGGCCTTGTTGCCCGTTACAGTAATTATGCTCAAGATGCCACCATTTGGCCTCAGATATTCTGGAATCCTATCATTCCCATTTTCTCTAGGAAACCACAGATGGCAATCTCCAACTGTCAAGTGCAGCCTAGAGAGGGCAGCTACTACAGAACTTCTCAGAGATGCCAATGTCTCCCTCAACAGTGCATTCCTTATTGCTTTAGTGAATAAAGTGTTATCTGGGCTCTCCCAGAGAACAGAGGCAAGGATGGGTTCTCCAGTCCCACATAATAAATCCATTCCAACACATCCACCTCCCTGAGCTTCTAACTCCATTCTTCAACACTTTAATCAAGGAAGTTCTGGCTTCTCCACCTGCCTTCAAAGAGCCATCCCAGCAGGGCATTAGGATGGGCTCCAGGTATCCTCGCCAGTATATTAATTCATGAGTCATGGGAATATGAACCCAAGTCAATGAACTCTCCACTTTCCAGCCTTATATTCTGCACAAGCCCCAGGGCAATGTCCTCAAGATTTACTCCCACACAAGCTCCTTGGTCTCAGCTGGTACATCATATCCAGATCTTGCATTTCTTTGGAAAGCAAACTATACCCCCCAGGCTTTCCTCCTCAAGCTATGCTCAGATTTGACTCTTGTTTCTCATTTCTAGGCAATGAGGGTAGGAAGGATTATATCTTAAGGAGGACAAGCATCATTTTGCAAAGCATTTTGCCCTGTTGAGGTCTTTCATTGAGGATCCTTCATCTTCAGGCAAGGAAAGGCTGTTCTTCTCTAGCACATGAGTAGGTATTACTTCTGCCAGCCCAGGGGACTTAAGAGTACAAAATTCTCTAGCACATCCACCCAATTTCTTCATCCTATTTTTCAAGTTTACACTATCAGAACCTTAACCCTAACTTAGGAGACCTGTCAAGGCTATTCTTTCCAACTCTTTTGCATCTTGACCACCCTTGCAATTCAATTCCAGTCCCAGTCTGGTCTCTGGCTACAAGAGGTAAGAGTCACTTTAAACACTGCTGTGAAGCCCTTTTGGCTTTCACAGTACCCTGAGCTGATAATTGTCTCAGCCTGTGATTCTCCTGCTTCAAGGCTTCCAACACAGTTAACAAAGGTCAGACAATTATACAATCCTTATTTCTCCCACATCATTCAATTACTAGAACTACCCAGTATTTCACCTTCTACCAGTTGCTCATCCAATGCACCGCAGCCATCATGACACCACATCACCCCAAGAGTTATCATCCTTCCACTTACCACCAAGCAATCATTTTTCTTCTAAAAATTTTTTTTCTAAAAATTACAATTAAAACCTCTGAAAATCTTCCTCAAAAAAAAGGGGGGGCTGGCAGTTAAGTTCACACCTTCAGCTTCAGTGGCCCGGGGTTCCCCTGTTCAGATCCCAGGTGCAGACATGGCACCGCTTGGCAAGCCATGCTGTCGCAGGCGTCCCACATATAAAGTAGAGGAAGATGGGCACGGATGTTAGCTCAGGACCAGTCTTCCTCAGCAAAAAGAGGAGGATTGGCAGCAGATGTTAGCTCAGGGCTAATCTTCCTCAAAAAAAAAAAAGGAAAACCTCTAAAAATCTAAATGATTTGACTTTATCTTACTTTTGTCAGGCATCCAGCTTGTGGTCTATCTATAATGCACATTCTATGATAATGTCACTTTGAAACTATTTCAATGGGATTCAACTGGCAAAAACACAAGAAAATCACCATTTATCCATTCTGAGTGCAGCCTGTATCAGGGTTATAAACTGACGGCAAATGAAGTGAGTCAGGTTCTTTTCTCTGTACCCTAGGGTGAGGTTTTAACTTCTGCAGAAAATGAAAATGAATCTTTAAAATGTCCTTTCCCTTGGTCTTCAATGAGTAGCTGCACCTAGAATATAAAACACCTGTTAGCAGAAATTCAAATAATCTTTTAATTATATTAAGTATGCCAAATATAGTTTTCTGTATCTATTCCTAAATTAATTAATTTTATTTAAAAATTTGCAAACAGGGGCTGGCCCCGTGGCCGAGTGATTAAGTTCACGCGCTCCGCTGCGGTGGCCCAGGGTTTCGCTGGTTCGGATCCTGGGCGCGGACATGGCACCACTCATCAGGCCACGTTGAGGCAGCATCCCACATGCCACAACTAGAAGGGCCTGCAACTAAGATATACAACTATGTACCAGGGGGGATTTGGGGAAATAAAGCAGGAAAAAGAAAAAAAAGATTGGCAACAGTTGTAAAAATAAAAAATTTGCAAACAGTTTAAAAACATGTTAGTATTATCCCATTTAATTTTTTAAGTACTTATACAATAAGTCCTGGAAAGACATTCCAAAATATAGCATTGCTAGCCTTAGGATGTTATGATTCCAGTTAATTGTCATTTTCTTCTTCCTCTGGTCTGTATTTTCTAAATTTTACACAATGAAAATGTATTCCATGTAGTAAAAAAACATGAAAATTTGGCAACCAGATTTAGAATGTCAAACAGTTGCTTGAGACAGGTAATGTCAGATATATATTCTACTATCCTACACCTACCAAATATTCCCACTTAGTCCTCATATTTCACACTATTACAAATATAAATCTCCATGAAGACATCAGCCCTAACAACAAAACTGATTAAGGACAAAAAATATGTAAGAAAAATTTGCAAGAACTCAGCAAAATGATGCAGTAGAAAGGATATTTTCTGTTGCTACCATATTTCCTCTTTCTGTTCTCCTTTCATTATCCCACTCTCATCTTGATCACCAGTGAACAATGTTCTTGAGCTGATAAATCTTATATGATGTCAGGAAAGAAAAAAGAACTCTGATATATTTTTTCGTGGGCATAATATGTTAATTCTTCTAAGATATTTACATTTTAAAAAGAAATATGCCAAGTTATAAATGATAGAGCATAATATAAAATAAAACCAATTCAAAGAGAATTGCACATAAATCATAGGAAAAGGACAGATTCACCCTTTGAAACCAGTCATGATGCCATGAAACAAGAAAGATAATGTTTCTCTGAGAGAATGGAAGAAGGAAGGTGACACTCTACATATAAGTATATAGTAGCTGTGATAGAACCCTAAAATGATCCCATTGACTGTCCCCCTTGTGTAATCCTCTCCCCTTGAGTGTGGGCAGAACCTGTGAACATGATGAGCTATCACTCCAGTGATTGTATTACATTATATGGCAAAAAGGTTTTTGCAGATTGATTAAGGTCCGAAATCAGGTGACTTTGAGTAAATCGAAAGGGAGATTACATTGAGTTGTCCTGACCTAATCAGGTTATCCTTTAAAAGCAAGAGTTTTCTCTGATTGACTTAGGAAAAAGAAAGCAAACAGTTATGTTGTGAACTGCCTGCAGTGAGGAGTGGCTTTTAGTTGCCTAGAGTGGTCCCCAGCCAACAGCTAGCAAGAACACAAGGCCCCCAGTCCTAAAGCTGCAAGGAGCTGAATTCTGCCCATAACCTGAATGAGCTTAGAAGATTTCAAACCCTATGAGAACTATAGCACAGCCCATCTTGATTGTAGCCCTGTGAGATCTGAGCAGAGAATCAACTGTGCCCGGACTCCTGACCCACAGAAACTCTGAGATAATAGATTAGAGTTGCTTTAAGCTGGTAAATTTATGACAATTTGTTACAGAGCAATAGAATACTAATTCAGAAGCAGAACTGCAGAACTTGCCTTTCCTCTCCTAATGCCTAGTATTGGTTTATGAAGAAGGCAAGCACAAAAACAAAGCTTCTGAATGACATGTTTAACATTGAATGTTTATGCCTAGTGGGTCAATAATAACAGATGTTTAAAAACAGCAATCTTGTCATAAATCACTTCTCCTCAATAACAGAGTAATTTTCTCTTGTTTATTACAGAGATCAGAAAGATTCTTAAATATTCAAGTTGACACCTCCTCTGGGTAATTTAAGACATTGCCAGATTGCAAACTGTAATCCCTTTACACTTAAGCCTACCATTTTCTGAGATTTTTGTGCTTCACAGAAATACTCTTACCTAATACAGTCATCCCTCTGTATCCATGGGGGATTGGTTCCAGGACCCCTGCAGATACCAAAATCCTTGGATACTCAAGTCCCTTATATAAAATGGCATAGTATTTGCATATAACCTACATTTTCCACATCTTACACCAAAAGCTCAGTCAACAAAAGCAAAAATAAATAAGTGGGAGTATATCAAACTAAAAAGCTTCTACACAGCAAACAGTTAGCAAAATGAAAAGGCAGCTTATCGAATGTGAGAAAATATTCATAAACTTTTTGTCTAATAAGAGGTTAATATTCAAAATATATAAGGAACACATACAATTCAGTTGCAAAAGAACAAACAAACCAACCCTAGTTTAAAAATAGGCAAAGGATTTGAATAGGCATTTTTCCTAAGAAGACATACAGATGGCCAACAGGTACATGAAAAGGTGCTCAACATCACTAATCATCAGAGAAATGCGAATCAAAACCACAGTGAGATATCACCTCACACTTGTTAAGATGTCTATTATCAAAAAGACAACAAATAACAGGTATTGGCAAAGGTGTGGTGAAAAGGGAACCCTTGCGTACTCTTGATGGCAGCCAATTGGTACAGCCATTATGGAAAACAGTATCGAGCTTCCTCAAAAAGTTAAAAATAGAAGTACCATATTAATTAATCCCACATCTAGGTATATATCCAAAAGAAATAAATCAGTATCTTAAAGAGATATCTACACCCCCATGTTCATTACAGCTTTATTTACAATACTAAGATGAAAACAAGTTAAACGTCATCGATGGATGAATGGATTTTAAAAATGCGGTATATATACAATAGAATATTATTCAACCGTAAAAAAGAAAGAAATTCCACCATTTGCAACAACATGGATGACGTTGGAGGACATTATGCTTAGAGAAATAACACAGACACAAAAATACAAATACTGTATGGTCTCACTTATATGTGGAATCTAAAAATGGGCAAGTCATAGAAGCAGAGCATAAAACAGTGGTTTCCAGGGGGTAGGGGGTGGGGAAAATGGGGAGATGTTGGTCAAAGGGTGCAAATTTTGAGTTATGAGATGAATCAGGTCTGGGGATCTAATGTACAGCATGGTGACATTAGCTAATAATGCTGTACTGTAAACCTGAAATTTTCTGAGTAGGTCTTGAGTTTTCTCACCATAAAAATAAAAGGTAACATGAGGTGATGGATGTGTTAATTAACTTGATTACAGTAGTCATTTCACAACATATGCATATATCAAATCACCACATTGTACACTTTAAATATATACAATTTTATTTGTCAATTATACCTCAATAAAGCTGGAAAAAAACTAATAAACAACACACTCAGTGGAGTAAAGTTTGACAAATCAGCAAGAAGTAGAGATGTTGTCAGTGGCCAGGTATGTCTATTCCAATTATGCATTCAGGAACTGGGAAAGGAACCCATCTAGGTTCTACTGGCCATCGTCACTCAAACTTAGGCTAAGCCTTCATCTATTGCCTGGCCACCATAAGCTCCGTCTTTGACTGGTGGATCACGGTGGGTTTAGGGGTACCCAGGAATAACATCAGTTCGTATTCCATATCTAGTAATCTCTGAAAAGTCCAGGTGTTTCCTTTGCCCTAGTGTGCAGTCACTCTAGCAGTGGCCCTTTGGGAAAGGCTTGGAGGAAGATTTACAGCATATACTTGGTGGCTGTGTACAGCATCCTTCCCCAAGAGGACCTGGCCTCCCCTTCAATCAAGGAGTTCTAGATCTGTGAACTGATTTAGGTCTGAAAACTAGGTAGAAGCTTGTCACTCTCCACAAGGCAACTCAAGTCAGATTTTTAGCCATCAGACCTGCAGTTTTTTCTGTTATGTAAATTAAGCAACATTTTAGTAAGCTTCTCATCTCTTTCATTCCTAGTGATGCTGAGGTCAATTAGTTGAGAGAGGAGATATTAGCAAGCACACCATGACTGAGGACTAATGGGAAGAACCATGGACTTAAGCAGAGGACACTTACACACTAGTGGAAAATCAAGGTGGTATAAGGATGTCTCTGCAGGACTAGACCAGAGCAATCAGCCTCACTACAGTGGAGACCAGATGAGGGAAAGAAGGGGCAAAACTCACAATAACAGAAAGGCACTATGAGCAAATGTAAACCCCCACCACCACCACACACACACCTAGACACTCACTTGAAATGGAGGAAGGAGAGGAGAGACCTTTGAGAGAGGAGAGAAACAGCCTTCTATGAAGTTTGAACTTTGAATTAATTGACTATTTCCCCCCAAAGAGGCTATTGTACAAAGAAGAGACTAAGTGATTTTAAATAGGCAAGATTAAACGTACTGATCCTCCACCCACCCCAGCCCCACCAGTCAGGGGGTTCCAAAGAAAGATCAATTCTCAAAACAAAAGGATATTACTTGTTCTGGCCCAGCTGTGTTTGTAACGTCTAACTTTTAATGCAGTGGCCCAACCGGCTCACGTGTTGCTATGCCATGGATTAAAGTGATGAGAATTGTTTTAACAAAATCTAAAACTGTTCTCAGAGATTTTTTTTAACCCATAGCAGCTTTTGACAAATATTCCCACCAATCAAGTAGAATTTATTGAATTTATTTCCATAGTTTGAACGTTCAAAAAGAATTAGAGGTTTTCTTTGTTTTGCTTTCTATTTTCAATGTCTTCTCTTATGTGTAGACCTCACCCTTCTTTAAAATAACAACCACCTTCACTAGGCCATTTTTCCTTTATAATAAGCATGTTATTTCTTTCTTGTCTTCTTAGTTAAGGATTTCAAATGAACTCACCCCACAACCATATTTTCTTCACCATAATTCTCTCTACAATCTGTTACACTTTAAATTTTATTTCCACACCTTCACTGAATATTCTCAGAAATCTCCATGATTTCCTAACCATTCAATCCAATAGTAATTTCTCAACCTTCAGTTTTCTTGACCTCTCTACAGACTCTGACATTGTTGAACATACTCCTTACTAAATGAGTTTATGTCAAAGACCTGATAATTCTCCATTCTAATTATTTCCTCTCTCAAAATCTTTCTATTTTTACTGTCAGTGCTTCAGTAGAACAGCTCTCCACTGCTCTATTGCAGGTGGTGTTTACACTCATCTCTCTCTTTTTAATCCATTTTTTACACCACCATGAAAATAATCTTCCTGAAAGGTCCGTCTCATATGCAACTCTTCTGTATTAAAAAAAAAAAATCCAAGGTTCCTTTTATTTCTTCCCACCAACACTATTCAACTAAATTACAAGGAATGGTATTTCTCAATCCTGGTTGCACATTAAAGTCACCTGAGGAATGTTAAAAACATATGGATTCCTCAGTCCCACAACATTGCAGGTAAATCAGACTCTCCCAGTGAGGCTCAGCTATCAATATGTTTAAACAGTTCTCCAGGTGATTCTAATGTGCAGCCAAGGTTGAGAATCATTGATCTGGAACTAGATCAAGTCAAAGTTGGAAGATACTGTCCTGGGTCTTAGGGCAATGGTGCACTACAATCACCTGGGGAGCTTGCTAGCACCCTGGCCTTCAGACCTACTGAATTAGAACCTCTGGTGGCGGGTACTGAGAATTTCTATTTTTAACAAGCTTTCCAGGCATTCTTATTTAACCAAAATGGTCCTGGTTGAGTGACAAGCATTGGAAGCCATTCACCTAGCAATGTTTCTCAATTTTTAATGTGCATATGAATAGCCTGAAAAATCTTACAAACATGCAGGTTTAATTCACTAGGTCTGGGGCAGAGCCTGAGATTCTGTATTTCTAATAAGCTCTCAGGTAATGACTATGCCACCAGTCTATGGGTCACACTTTTGAGTAGTGTTAAAGAAAAAAATATTCAATGACACTTGTTAAAGCACTGTAAGGAAGAGTCTATGGGGGGGGGGGGCCAATCACAATGTGTACAGGGACCACTGAGATGGAATACTGCAGTGAGGAGGGAGATTGGGCTCAGCTCCGTATACAGCATGGGCAAGCGGGAATTTCTAAACAGAGAGTAGGGGAGGGGTCAGTGAATGGAAAATTGCTAACAGGAAGAATCAGGGATAAGGGGAGATTTTGGCTAAACCATCCTAAAGGATTGTTCTTGAAGGCTAGGGTGATCAGACCCCCTGAGGGATGGTGGAGGTTGAGGAACCCAATCATGTACCAATGGTAGGGATTCTGATTAAACCGACTTAGCAGGATACTTGCTAAAATTGGACAATGCAGAGACAAACACTTAAGTCCAAAAGTCAGCCTAGTTGAAAAAGAGTTCAAGGGAAACTGAGTAGCGTTTAGTCAATGAGAGAATCTTTGTCAAAAGTCAGCACTCAAACTATACAAACCTCATTTTCCCGATACTACACACATTTCCTCCATCTTTCTTACTAGCATCATTTGCCACTTTGGTCTGGTTGTAACTTTCTAAAATGCTATTTTCCTTTTTTCATGACCACGCACTCCACAATGCCTCCATCACTCCAGCCCCATGTTGACCTCTGCCTGCTAAACCTCTCCTTGAAACTGCTGGAATGTTTATTGTCCAAACTAATCACTTTCACACTTAATAGCATACTCACCAATTATTTAAACATTTTGTATTTTTCTTATATCCCTAACTAGTTGTCTTCAGAGACTATGCTAAGTATACAATAGGTATTTTTAAAATACTGGCTGGGGCTGGCCCAGTGGCCGAGTGGTTAGGTTTGTGCGCTCCACTATGGCGGCCCAGGGTTTCTCTGGTTCTGATCCTGGGCACGGACATGGCACCACTCATCAGGCCACGTTGAGGAAGCGTCCCAAGTACTATAACTAGAAGGACCCACAACTAAAAGAAAAATATATACAACTATATACTGGAGGGATTTGGGGAGAAAAAGCAGAAAGAAAAAAAAATTGACAAGAGTTGTTAGCTCAGGTGCCAATCTTTAAAAAAATAAAGTAAAAATAAAATACTGGCTAATTGATTAATGGTTATTATAAGGGCCATTGTTTCCATTATTATCTGTTGATTGAGAAAGTACACATTAAAAAGCTACTGTAAATTTATTAATGCTTTTATACATATATATTTCATTTAACAAAACAGCATGTATACACTTTAAAATAGTATTACACATAAATGCAGGAGATATGAATTTGGACTGTCAACAAATAACTCAGAAACATTTAGTTAATGTTCAAGCAAAAATTTATTCATATAAAAGAGAGTCAGTCAGTAAACACTTTTCAACAAACAATAGCAAAAACTGAATTTATAAAACAAAAGGGAGACCTAGTCGAAAAAACACAGACTGTCTGACAGCAGTGCATTTGTCTTACTTTTCTTCGGGTAAGCTGATTGGCTGGCAGCCATCAAAAAAAATAAACCAGTCTGGGCAGTTTTCCCTGCAACAGGTTGACTAGTCATTAGTAAAAATTATTTTAGCTACTTCTGGATTCTCTGAGAAAGCTTAGGAGTTTAGCTGAGCAACGTTCATGACAGGCTGCCTCCGTGTGAGGTCTGCCAGAGTCCTTCTGTGTTAACACATCCATTTTAGTTAAACTAAACTTGCACTATTTGCCGCCTCAAAATTTCTCAATTCTGTAGGCAACTCTTGATCTTCATTATAATTTGTAATAATGATTTTATGGCCCCTCAAGTCTTGCTACCTCCAGACTGGGAATCCTCATTCCAAAGCATCATCCACTTCATCTTCTTACGTGTATATCCAGTGATTATCAAGTAATTTGTGGAGTTGTCATTCTGCTACCCACATCACTCCAGGATTGACTTTTAGAAAACATCAAAGCAGTTTCCCCAGAGTGAAAAGAATGACAATAGGATAGAAAAAGAATCGTAACTCCCATAATATTATTGGAATCCAGTTACTACCAAATATTAGTGAAAATATGCCATTTTATAATTAGCCACTTGCCATTTTAGACACATCATTATCTAACCTAATATGGAAACTTCTGTAATTGTGATTATTCCAGATTGATGACTTTGTAAATTGTTAGGCTGAGCTTAAAATTTCAAGTTTTGTCATCTTCATCTGCACATGGAAGAGTTATTAAAAAATAATCAGAATACGTAAAAGTTATCATCAAGAGGTATAAGTATTGAGAGACGATTCTCCATGGGTCTCTCATGTATCTGCACTTCTTGTGAGCAGAGTCACTGTCTTTTATTCCGGACTATCTTTTAAGGCATATTTGTATAGTGAGCAGCTTTAGTAAATAGAGATTTGCCCTCTGAAGCAAAGGGCAAATATCCCTATTGTCCTTTATAAAAGACTCAGGTTTCCTTAAGTTCCAGGTTTCTTTCCTATGACACAATCCACTATGTCCAGGTGTGGGTTCCCTGAGCCTCTATACCTACAATGCTATGTGAATAGCACTAGATAATATTAATTATAAGAAAAACATCCTAATTTCTCACATAATAAAACAAATCACCTGTATTTTCTAGACTGACCACCCTAAAAAGTGGTCACAGATGGGAATATCTGCCATAAAACTAGGCAAAACTTGCCATCCAGTAAAAATACTAATGCTTATAGAGTAGTTACTATGTGCTAAGTAATATTTTAGGGTCTTATATATACAAACTGATTTAAACCTAACAATAACCTATGAAGTAGGCATTATCATCCCTGTTTTCATGGATGAGAAAGCTAAGGCACAGAAAATGTGTAGAATTTGACCGTAATCACAGAGCTAGTAAGTGGTATAGCCAGGAATTGAGCCAAGAAATCTGCCCCTAAAAGCTTTGTACTAAAACACTGTGCTGCACTGTACACTAACCACTATGCCACACGACTGCAGTTGTATTGTTTTTAGACCTGCCTCAAAATTGACTTCTTTCTTTACACAAATATTTAGCAAGGCAGCCACAGTGCCTTCCGCTAAGCACTATGGACAAACACAGTGAAACAGAGTCCCAGCCTCCAGTAAACTTTCCCCTAATAATCCCCTTTACATTCTTATTCCTTTAATCTGTGTTCTTACCTTAATAATCTGGTAGCTGTGTATGTAGAATTGGCAAATAAAAAGCCGATGTCATTTCTATCAATATGAAATCTTAGGTCGCAGAGCCTAGGACAAAATAAAAATTGACATGCAATTCTGGATTTAATCACATTTATTAATCACAAAGTCCCATTCAGAGACCTCACCCACCCCAGGCCCACACACAAACTTGTCCTTAATCTATTCAGAATTGCCACCTTTCATCATAGTGAAGCAGGAAACAAATTCAGTGGTAGTGAAAGCCATATACCGAAAGAAGTTCCATTTTCACAACTATTCATAAAAAATTCAAGAAGCCTGCTTTCTACTTACTGGTTTTACTTCTGTACATCATCTACAGCCTATTTTATCAAACAATGCTCAGATAGAACCAGGAATTCTCTTCTCCGTCCTAATAAAACACTTGATAAAATGGTAACAGATAGGGGCTGGCCTGGTGGTGCAGCAGTTAAGTGCACACGCTCTGCTTCGGCAGCCCGGGGTTCGCCAGTATGGATCCCGGGTGTGGACATGGCACTGTTTGGCAAGCCATGCTGTGGTAGGCATCCCACATACAAAGTAGAGGAAGATGGGCACAGATGTTAGCTCAGGGCCAGCCTTTCTCAGCAAAAAGAGGAGGATTGGCAGCAGTTAGCTCAGGGCTAATCTTCCTCCAAAAAAAAAAAAATTTAAATGATAAAAGATAAAAACTTCCTTAATGTATTGCAGCCCAAAAGCCAAGAGTTCATATAATGGCGAAGCATTTCTTTTAAAGGTAAGAATGAGACCAGGATAACCACTATCACTACTATTTCACATTGTATTGGAAGTATTAGTTCTAATGCCATTAAGAAAGAAAAGGCATTTAGAGTACGTGAATTAGAAAATGCCCTAAATGCTTTCTGTTGCTTAATAACACAAAGGCCATATCATCTGATAGAATGGATGCCTGGAAATTCCAAGAAAGTCAATAGAAAAACAACCACAAATAGCAAGATAACTCAGTAAGGTAGAAGGATATAAAATTAATATACAGAAATCAGTACACTTTATCAAAACAATGACCATTTAAATGATAAAATGGAAACTAAGATATCATTTAGCACAGCAAGAAAAAAATATAAAATACTAGAAGTATACTTAATAAGAAATGTAAAAGCCTGTATGAGAAAAAAATCATTAAAACACTTCTGAAAAACAGATATGGACTTGAGGAAATGGAAGACATTTTCGGCAGATATTTCATAAAAAGGAAGACAATATCATAAAGACGTCAGTTGTCTCTGTGTTAATTCATAAATTTAATGTGATTCTATTTAAATCCTCAACATCTTTTTTCCTAGAGCTAATAAAATTGATTCTAAAGTCCATATGGAAAAATATGTAAGCAAAAATTGGACTGGAAAGCCTTGAAATACAGAAACTGTGGGTGAGGGGAGGTGGGCAGAGGAGGAGAATTAGCTAGCTCTACTAGACATTAAAATATCACCAAGCCTCAAAAATTAAAATAACATGGCATTGGCATATGGGTAGGCCGGCTGACCATGAAACAAAATTGAATGTCCAGAAATAGAAAAGGTACACATAGAAATTTAGTAAAAGATAAAAACAGCATTTCAAATCATCAGAAAATATGTCTAGACAGTTCTACCATAATGGAAAATATATGTTCCTAAAAATCACCCTATTATGCAGAATCACACAATAAAAACCACTGGGCTTATGGGAAAAAATAGGTTAGAGTTCAACACAAAAACCTTATCAGTGACACATAAAAAAGAGAGGAATCTAATAAAAAGTGTAGCACAGTTTTATACATGCTATGTGGCTTAGAAATACATAAATACTATAATAAAAATAGCGCTCGACCTTGCCAAAGACCTGAAGCCTGCTTGTGGAAGCAGACTAGGAAAGGCTGCCGCCTGTGAGTCGCTGGGAAGTGCTAGGAGGGTTATCACAACTGGTGATGTTTCACGGCATTAACTACTTAGGCCTGTTTTTCTGCCTTTGAGATGTAGGTTCTTCAAGACGTGCATTTCTAGCTGATACCTGTTTCATCCAAACTGCAATTTGCTACACTGTATAGCCTACTTCTTCAACTAACATGTTTCGTTGCTGGAAATTCTTTTGCCGCTTCCTTTTTTGTACTCATGGCTTCGCCAGACAGCTGAAGACTTTGAAAACTGTAGTGACGTTTGAAATCATCAAACCTGTCCTTCTAAATAAAGAGAAGTCACTTCTGCAGGGTTTGGCAATGTCTGTTTAAGGCTTTGTATACAGATTATGCTTTCTCTTTGATTGTGAGAAAGGTTGTTCACAACACTTTGGTCTTCAATTCATATTCCACAATCTTTCCATTTCTTCTATTTCTTTAGCTCTTGTTCTTATTGACTTCACAGCACTTGAAGTTGTTCCAGCCATAGGTGTTTCTTTGATTATCGTGGCGCCTCTGATTGTCTGCAGTGTGAATTCCTGTATGCCTTTTGCTTGAGAGTTATCACATATACTCTCCTTTCTTTGAAAATCTTCACTATTTCAGGTTTTACAGTGTTCCTCTTGCATGCACTGCTTAGCATTTTTGAACCAGGATGCCTAGACATGTTTGGGATGTTGAATGAGTGTTTTGTTTTGTTTTTTTAACATAGAAAAGTTTACAAATATATGAAGTAACAGCAAAACACAACCTTGTATGATAAAACACATGGCAAACTGAGGTAACTGGTGAACAGTTGAGGTGTGGGTGTGCATGCGTTTTGTGTATTCCTACAGTGTAGCCCAGATCAGCTGGGTAGTTTTCGGTGTGCATCTAGTGTTTCTCACATATAAAATTGTGCATAAGCAAATGCAAAATTAGTGTTATGTTCAAACTGTTCCCTAATATATCAATTACATTGAAACAACTATTTTCAAAACAAGCACTATAATAGAAGTGATTGTACTTTCTAAATATGGAAAAAGACAAAATTGAGTCCACAAGGATAAACTCCAAATGGATTAAATATCAGAATGTAAAACATGAAACTATACAAGTACCAAGAGAAGACAAGTATGAGACTAGAAGAATTTCTTTATATTCCAGTAGTGGAGTAGTTTTCTGACACTAACTCAAAATCCAGAAACACTGAAAGAAAAGATGGAGAAGTTTAATTATATCTCCCCCAAATTTTTTTTTTTGGTGAGGAAGATTAGCCCTGAGCTAACATCTGTGCCAGTCCTCCTCTATTTTGTATGTGGGTCGCTGCCACAGCATGGCTGACAAATGGTGTAGGACCACACCTGGATCCAAACCTGCGAACCCAGACCACTGAAGTGCAGCACACCAAACTTAACCACTAGGCCACGGGGCTGGTCCCCCGAATGCTTTTTAATTGTGACCAAAAGTGCAAAGTCAATGAAAAAAAAATAACAAATAGGGAAAAAGCTTGTAACTTTTTACGAGCAAGGGGGCTTAACTGATTTTTTAGATAAAGACTTGAAGAAGAAGAAAAAGAGAAACAACCAAATGGAAAAATAGACAAAGGATATAATCAGCATAGAAAAAGTGAATTGAATGACACACAAATGGCCCTTAAATATGTGAGAACATGCTGAAACTGATTGATATCAAAAAATGAAAATTAAGATACTATCTCTAACTCTCAGATTGGGGATCAAAATATGACAACACCTTCTGTTGGCAAGGCTTTGAGGAGATTGTTGATGGGAATGTGAAATGGTACAACAGAGGCTCATCTTCCAGTATCTTCAAAATTATATATAAATGACACACCAAAACTATTTCTAAAACTTCATTACAAAGACAAATTAGCAAAAATATTAAGATAATTTGTTTGAATATACTCATATATATAATATGTATTTACATATTATATATATTATATATTTTATTTTCTAGCCAATATAGATTGGTAATTAAATATATGAGAAAAGTAAGCTACACAGGCATTTAAGCTAAACAATTGTAACTAAGAAAAAGTCACTAGTTTATTTCATATCCTGCTTTAAAGCAGAAACTACATAACCAACCTGCAAACCCTTGTGTAAGTAATCACTTCAGTGACAGACTTTCCTGAAGAAGGGACATTTGCAGTTATTTTAAAAATGCAAAATAAAATCCTGATTTGTTAAATGACATATGGGAGATGATATATCTGTGTCATTCATATATATATATATATATACACACACACATATACAAATGCATATATATACATATACAAATACACATACATATGTATACATATGTGTGTAGATATCTATATTTCTATATAAAATTCAGAGAGAGAGAGTGGGAGAGAAAGGATATATATATCCAGAAAGTAACTTTGTAAGACCTTGGCTATCAAGGAGAGGCATTTGGCTTGGCTGGTTTTACTGCCTAATTAAATTTACATACACTAGAGAAATAAAATGATCCTCAATGGCTATTTTTCTTCTTTGTATTTAACAAAAAGGACATTTTCTGCTTCTGAATCTGCTTTTTTTTTTTTTTAAAGATTTTATTTTTTCCTTTTTCTCCCCAAAGCCCCCCAATACATAGTTGTATATTCTTCGTTGTGGGTCCTTCTAGTTGTAGCATGTGGGACGCTGCCTCAGCGTGGTTTGATGAGCAGTGCCATGTCCGTGCCCAGGATTCGAACCAACGAAACACTGGGCCGCCTGCAGCGGAGCGCACAGACTTAACCACTCGGCCACGGGGCCAGCCCCTGAATCTGCTTTTTAGTAAATCAGTTGAAATATTTGTATGATGTGTATAATATGCATATGTAATACTCATCTCATATTCTCATTAATGAAGAAAATGTTGTAATTGAATATTCTTTCCTTTCATTATTTCAGTGGAAACAGTAATGACTTTGGAGCCATACATACTTGGAATTAAAATTTGGCCTAGCATTTTAATAGCTGGGTCACCTTGTGCAAGACACTTAACGTCCGTAAAACTCAGTCTCCTGATCTATAAATTGTGAACAATCATAGTGCTTTCTATTATTAAAATGCCTGTCAGAAGCTGGGACCATGGGAGGCATTTTGAATGCTAATCCCTCTTGTCTGCCCTCCCTCTGAATCTGCCCTTCCTTTTCCCATTGAGGCCTCTGTGACTAGAGCACAGACATTCAGGGCTCCCGTAAGCCAAAGTATGAAGTCAGTAAAATTGATCTCCTGAAGTCCTTTTGCCTTCTTGATGATGTACCTTTCTCCCCATCTGAAGTATCCAATATATTTCCCTCCTCTCCACTTCCCTAACAAAGTCTCTTCTATTGCATGTACTTGGCAAATGAAGCTGAATATATTATCCATGCCAAGGTAATTTGCATTTTAATAAGACACAAAATCTATTCCATTAGTCATTAGAGCCATCTTAATCATCATATATCATATAATGATTGTGTACTACATAATGAGCTCGATTTGAACCAATTTGAACTTGATCTGGCCAGCCTTAGCAACCTGCTCCTCTAGAGGAACTGAAAAAGGTTTCTATACCTTCCTTTCCTTACTCATCACTATTCAACTTCATGGACTGGAAAATTTGCTGATTAATCCAGAAGCTGTCTGCAAATTGGGGTGAGAATTGAACCAAAATGTACCCTCCAAGTATGCCAGCAATACCAAAAAGAGAAAAACAGCAATTAATATAATTACATGGTTTTCCTTTAATTTGCTAAGGAAATGATTGACATTTATAGATTTCATAATGTTAAACTATCTTTCAACCCTGAAAACCAAAAAAAAATCACTTGTTTATCATTTATTATTCTTTTTTTCCTTTTCTTTTTATTTTTTATGAGGAAGATTAGCCCTGAGCTAACATCTGCTGCCAATCCTCCTCTTTTTGCTGAGCTAACATCGTGCCCATCTTCCTCTACTTTATATGTGGGACACCTACCACAGCACGGCTTGCCGAGCAGTGCCATGTCCGCACCCGGGATCCAAACCGGCGAACCCGGACCGCCAAAGCGGAACATGCGCACTTCACCACTGCGCCACTGGGACGGCCCCGGTTTATTATTCTTAATACATTACAGAATCTAATTTGCTAATATTTTATGATATTTGTATCAATATTTATGTATATTCTTGTTTGAACTATTCTTACTAATATTCAGTATTAAGGTTGTCCTTGAAAGATGAATTCTGGTCCTTTTGCATCTTTTTCTATGGTCTGAAATAATAAAGAATAGAGAAGTTATGTGTTGTTTGAAAGTTGGATTGAATTCAGGTATAAAACAATCTGGACTGGTGACTTTTTCTGATCGTCTCTAAAAACCTTTCCCATTTCTTACACAGTAATCAGTGTAAACATGCCTATCTCATCTTGGGTCATTTCAGGTAATTTGTATTTTTCTAGATATCTGTAATTATATTTGACTTAATCAGAGATTACCTAATTATTAATCTTTTTTTATAAATCCATTTTCCATTTTTATTGCCCTAATTATTTGGCAGAATTTCGGGCTTCTTAACAATTCCCCAGAGTCCTGGGAACCTTTGCTTAAAATTTCAAATATATAAAAATCAGTGAAGCATAAAGTGAATTCTCACATCCCTATCAGCTAACTTCAATAACTACCGATTTTGGTCACGTTTATTCATTTAACTTCTATCCAATTCCCCCTACCCTATATTATTTTGAAGCAAATCACAAATACGATATCATGTCATCATAAATATTTGTAGTCCTTTTCTACAGATAAGGAATTTTTTTAACATAACTGCAATATTATTGTCACAACTAAAAGAACAAGAATTTCTTAATAATATCAAATATGGTGTTCAAATTTCCATTTTTCTCGTAATTACATTTTTAAACAGATTGCTTGTTTTATCCAATAGGGACTGTAGGTTAAAATGGTTGATGCATCTCTTAAGTCTCTTTAACCAGTGGCTTCCCTCTTGGTCTCCTTTTTTTTTTCCCCTTGCAATTTATCTATTTCTCTATTTGAGGATGCAGATTGTCTGTTTTTTAGGGATTGCCACAGTCTGGATTTTCCTTATCGCATTTCAGTGGTGGAGTTTAACATCTTTGTAGTCTTCCGTGTATCCTGTAAATTGGTAGTTGGGTCTGAGGTTGATACGGTTTACTTTCAGTATTTTGGGAAGAGTACTCTATAGCTGATGTTGTATCAGGAAGCATACACTGTCTGCTCTCTTTTTGTACTGTTAGCAGCTCTTGATGATCAATGTCTGGTTTCATTGTTGATTTTTAAGGAACCAGTTTTTACTTATTTATCTTTTCTTTGTATTTATTTTCTATTCCATTAATTTCATATTTTTATTGTTTCTTCTATATTCATTCGGCTTCTATTGTAATCATATTTGCATTATCTACATAGATGTCAAAAAGCATTCACTAATATAAAACAGCCATACCTAATAAAAACTATAGGTAAATAGGAGTGAAAAGAAACTACTATTTAACAAAAACTCACAACAGCCATCATTAAATAGTAAAATACTAAATTAATTATCATTAAAATCGGCAAAAAAAGAAATATCTACCATCACCTCTAATATTCAACAACTGCCTGAAAGTCCTAGATAATGATTTAAGACAAGTAATTTAAATATTGAATATAAATATTGAAATTAATGATAATTTTATTACTATTTGTACATGTTATGATTCTATATCTTTAAATCCAAAATAACCCTCTAAAAATATGCTATAATTATAAGAAAATTTGGTAACAAGTCTAAGTATAAATGAGAATTTAAAAGATTATAGGTGCCCTTTCAATTCACTGGAAAAAATAAGTATTTAATAAATGATGTGTCTTCTATAATCTGTTTGGGATGTAGAATGCTGAAAAGACCATCACTCCCACACTAACAATAAGAAAACTCCAGAAAACCTACAAAAGTATAACTTCTCTTGAACCCATCAAAGATCAGAGATCTCAGGGTAACCAACTAGCCTGAAATCTGAGGAAAGAGAGATGCTTCCAGGGAGAGACAGGTCATGAGGAGTGGCTCACCTAGAACAGAGCAGGGGAGGAAAATGGGGCAGCCAAACAATCTGGTAAGACTATTTCAGCTAAAATGACGGGAGAGAGAAGGTAGAGGCAATACATAGGGTTAAACCAGTGCTTTTTTTAAGATGGAAAAAGTTTGAAATTCTTTTCCAGTGAAAGGACCATTTGAAGTGGCTACAGAGGTCCCTAATGACCAGAAACTAACCCATTCAGCTATGAAGATTCATATTTCTACTCAGAGGTATATAGAATCTCTAATGATCGTTACGTATGAAGTTTTTTAGACTCCAACAAGGAAATAGGCTACAATTCAATTTAGATGTGGCAAATAATCTGCTAAAATACCCACAAGAATACACACCAGCAAGTTCCAGTGTATGGCACCAAGAGGCCCCACACTCGTCCCTTCCTCTCTCAATGGAATAAGGGAGCAGAGTCCCGCACAGCTGCCGAGAGGTTACCTCCTAGCTCTAGTCCTTGACATTAGGCCTTAGGTTAAAAGTCCGTGACTTCCATCAAAGTCACACTATGCAGGAAAGGCATAAGTTTTCCTTCTTCTGGCCCGTGGTTGCCAGGGGAAATCAGGGCCCTGATATCTTGGAGTATGCATCTCTTCTCTGACTATAATTTCTTCCCCTTTTGGTTTCAAAAATAAAAGTAGGAAATAAAAAACTTCAGTTTCCATTCCCATAATAGAATTGGTGTGCTAGTTCAAGCAACAGAAAAAGAATTTAATATCAAAAGTATATTTCTGTGTATATCTGCCCACTCCTCTCTGAGGGACTTCTGCTCTAGCTCTCTTTCAAAGTTTCTTTCCTAGGGGAAAAAAGTCTTGTTGTGTAGTTGCCATTGATCCAATTCACCTGTTTCTGGACTATGGCTCAGCACAGGTTTTTTGTGGGTTTTTTTTTTTAATTGAGATATGTTCACATACCATAAAATTCACCCTTTTAAATTGTACAATGCTGTGATTTTTGGTAAATTCACAAAGTTATGCAGCCATCATCACTATGTAATTCCAGAACATTTTTATTAGCCCACAAAGAAACTCTGTATTCATTAGAAGTCACTCCCCATCCCCCCACTACCCGCTGACAAGTCCTAATTTACTTCTGTTATCTATGGACTTGCCCGTACTGGACATTTCACACAAGTGGAATCATACAACCTTTTGTGTCTACCTCTTTCAGTTAGCATAATGTTTTCAAGGTTCATGAATGTAGTTTGTGTCAGAACGTTTTTTTCTTTTCTTTTCTTTTCTTTCTTTTTTTTTTTTTGGTAAAGAAGATTGGCCCTGAGCTAACATCTGTGCCAATCTTCCTCTATTTTTTGCATGTGGGATGCTGCCACAGCATGGCTTGGTGAGCAATGTGTAGGTCCATGCCCAGGATCTGAACCCACATACCCCAGGCTGCTGAAGCAGAATGCACAAACCCTAACCATTACGCCATGAGGCTGGCCCCAGAACTTCATTTTTTTATATGACCAAATAATATTCCATTATATGGATACACCATATTTTGTTTATCCATTCATCAGTTGATAGACTTTTGGGTTGTTTCCACTTTGGGGGAAAGCATTAGGATTATAAAATCAAAGAATTTAATAGCTGTAACTGATAAAATATTCCTGTTTCTTTCTCTGGAATGTATCATTCCTCACATGATTCAAAAACCAAGTATAACCTCTGAAATATATGAAGCATGAAACAATACTATTTCTTGTAGATCATTGTGTTATAAAGTTATGTTTTAAGTTTAAATCATAGCATTTTCTCCTGGGAGCAGTGCTGCTAAATGGTTATTATCCGTGACAAAATACAACTCCCATATACAGGCCTCATCTGAGCTGTTGCCATTCCTAAAATACAGCTCTGCAGGACAACCTTCTGGCACTGGATTTTAGAGTGCTGATAAGGTTTTTTATTAGGAGAAAGTGATTATTTGCCTCCTACTAAAAATATTTTGTGGGAATATACTTTAGATCCTAAATATACCTTCTACCCCAAAATTCAAATTTTTAGAATCTATCTTAAGGTAAGAAATCTTTAGAGCAAAAGTTTTATGCAGAATGATACATCAGCATTATATATATTAGCAAAGGGAAATCTGGAAATAACTTTAAAAATTGGAAATAATTATAGGGTGACTGGTTAAACAAATTCTGCTAAATCCATTTGGGGTAATATTATACACTACACTATCAATAAATATATGTTTTAAAAGATTATATTATAACATTGAAAATATTTGCTATGGCTTTGACTAGAAAGAGCAAAATAAAAAGTAGTTTTTCAATATTTTTACAGACTTGTAAAACAGAATGATACACAGAAAAGTGCTAATAGTAATTATATTGGGGTTGTAGATATACAAGCAATTTTTTTTCTTTTTCTACTCCTTTTTATGCCTATTCTTATCATGAAAAAAATGTCTTTTTAAAGCCCAGAGACATTTGCATACAGTGAGCACATAACATACCCTACCACCAAGGCAGAGATAAAAACTGCCTGGCTATGATTTCATTTCCCCTTTAAGGTTGTTCTTAATGTTCATTTCCAGCTGATTTCATCTCTAAATATACTCATGCGGGAGAACATGAGAACACAGTGTATTGGGCCCTGAGACCTCTAGTTCCCAAGGAATGTCTACAGACACTTAACAGTACGTGTCAACTAACAGGAAGATCAGGCAACAATATATTTCAGTTATTCTTGAGTCTTAAAGACTGCATGACTATCCCCGACATAGCCATTTATGAGTAATAATGTTGACGTCTTGATCCCTGTTTGACTCAAATCTCCATGATTATTCTCTTTTAATCATAACTCGAGGAGAAAAGGGTAAGTGGTAATATTCAGGACCCGGTCCTCATCCTGAGCCTTCACAAAGGAAACCAGGCTAGGAATTATCCTCAGCAGGATAACTAATGCTCCTAGACAAAGCTCCTTTCTAAAGAGCTGACCATTCACTCTCAGGAGGCAATTCACTCTTTCTTTTCCCAGTAAAGAAATGAGTATGGCAGCCATAAAAAAAGACGAAATTGGCCCATTCACAACAATGTGGATGGACCTCGAGGGTATTATGTTAAGCGAAATAAGTCAGTCAGAGAAAGACGAACTCTATATGACTCCACTCATAGGTGGAAATTAGTATATTGAGAAGGAGATCTGATTGGTGGTTACCAGGGAAAAGGGGGGGTGGGGGGAGGGTACGGAGGGGGAAGTGGTGTACCCACAACATGACTAACAAAAATGTACAACTGAAATCTCACAAGGTTGTAATCTATCATAACATTAATAAAAAAAATAAAAATAAAAAAAAAAAAAATGTTAATGTTATGCAAGACAAAGAAACTGGGGAAACGTTCCAGAAAAAATGAAACTAAAGAAATGGCAACTGAATGCAATGACTGGATCAGAAAAATTTCAAAAAAAGAAAAAGAAAAAACAGGGAAAAAGCTGTGAAGGACATTATTATCGAGGCAATTGGGAAATTTGAATACGGACTGTATATTAGATAACAGTGTTATATCAGTGTGATAAAATTATACTGTGATTATGTGGAACAATGCTTTGTTCTTGGGAGATGCATGCTGAAGTATTTAGAGGTGAGAACTGCAATGAACTCTCAAATGGTACAGGAAAAAATACAGAAAAAGACAAAGCAAATGTTGCAAAATGTTTGCAAGGATCTAGGTGAAAGACGTATATGTATGTTAATTGCCCATTCTTGCACTTTACCTGTACATTTGAAATTTTCTCATAGTAATAAGTTAAGAATAAAATTTTAATTGCTACATTAGCAATCCATCTAAAAAAAAAAAAAAAAAAAAAGAAATGAGTATGGTCTACTAATTGTTTCAGGTTCACAGGTGCCACATTTTGGTAAATACATCAAATTTCAGGACCAAGTTTTTCCTACTTTTTAGTTTCTGAACATCAATTGTATCAGTTCCCTGAGGAGGTAGTAAAGCGCTGGTGATTTTGATACACGTAATATATTTTACAAGAAATTGATTTAAAATCAGATGTACGGGTTTACACTGTAAGATATTTGTTATCTAACTCAAGTTAATGTCTCTTGAAAAAAAATAGAATATAAAAGGTTATTTAGAGTGTGTAGAATTTTAGACAACAGTTGAAGGCTCTTAAGAAATGTTTCCACTAAGCTAAAATAGCATGATGAAATACCATTCTTTGCTGTAGAAAGAACAAGTTTGTTTGTTTGTTCCTTTTATGTTACCATTTGTGAATGCTTATCATGTACCAGGCTTTTTAAAAACATGATCTTTTATATCCTCAAAACAAGCCTATGAGATCATCGTTATGACTATTTTACAGACAAAAAGAAAAGAGGTCAACTGATTTGTCCAGGGCTAAAATGGTATAGGTGGGATTCGAACCCAGGTCTGTCTCGTCCTCCTGTGACCCCTGCCCTTGATCATGGTGCTCAACCAGCACTGCTGTTTCTCAAGCTCTGTTTCTCTCCCGAAGAAAATGGACAAGATCTTATTCTCCATCTTTCCATTCTCATGAGGAAAACCACCTTCTCCTTGTTTCTGTCATTCTATCACTCTTCTTGACAATATAAGTACTTTTATGTAGGTCACATTTCCCAAGAAAAAAAATTAGTGGCTTACTCTCAAGTTGGCTGTATTGTGAGGACACCTCACTCTCATGCTTAACTGCCTCCAAAATACAACATATGGCAAATTAGTTCTGGAGAATTTTCCCGTTAAAAAAAATGTAATCTGTGGAATGCATATCCTTATTAGTTTTCATTAAAGAAAATCTCTTTCCTGACATGAATGTTCTGTTTACTTCCTGCCCTGTTTTAGTTACGTTTTATTTCATCACAAATGTTAAAGTCTTGTTTATCTTTTGTTCCAGTGTCCAAATGACTGAGCGCTGGATTTGTTCAAAAACTACCTATTTGCTTCTATGCTCTTGTGATTGTAGGCCATCTTTAAAGACATGACAGAGGGGATGTGATCTCCAGAGTCTGTGATCAAAGAGCAGAACTTTTATTCCAGGGGAAGTAACTGACTGAGACAATGCTAACAAGACCACTGTTAATCATTGTTTAAGTGATTCCTGCGTTTTACGTTAACACTCATTTAAAGAATACAAATAAATAAAATCTAAAGAAGACTCAGCTAAATTTTGGGCTTTAGATTCTCAATTCCTCTAAAGAAATCAACATAGAATTAAAATTAAAATTGTGAAAGAAACCTTAGCATGTGTGATGAGCAATAATTTATTCGTATGAATATTTATTGAATACACACAATATGCACAGCACTGTGCTGCTTTTAGTGAAGGATGCAAAGATGAATGGCGGATTCTCTGCCCTTAGAAGCTTGCACTCTAGTGAGGGAGAGGAGAAATGTACACACAAGGTTGTGTGTGATGCACATTGTAAAATATGTGCAATGAATTAATACATCAGGTCAGAGAAAATAGACATCTTATTTTTCATAATTATAAAAGCAATGAAAGATATTTCTGAATAAGGAAATATGTAAGTAATTAATATTAAATCAGAGCAATACTTTTAAAAGCTATTTTCTTAATTATTTATATTTCTCTTAACTTATCATGAGCCATCTTAATAATTTTTGCTTTAAGTCAATCTAAACTCTTTGTTAGTAAAGTGGTTAGCGTTTCTCCCTCACCACCATTGATGTGACGGGTACAAATTTAAGTCTCTTCCTGTTAGAAATAAAATGAATAAATAGGTGGCAGTTAAAATATATCGTTTTGGATCATGTGAATTATTCACCCTCCTTCCCTGTGATCTTTCAGATGGGAAAATCACACAAAGTACTTGCTGGAAGGATAACCATTACTTTTTAATATTTCAAGTTATACGGCAAATAAAGATGAAAGTTAATGATATTAAACTGTTTATGTACTTTAAGTTGATTGTTAAACTCTGCCTGAACTGACCAAATTGTTCTAGATAGACTAATGAAAGCAAGATAGAATTTCTGTTCAGAAAGGGATGTGGGGAAGTATTTCAAAATGTGTATTTCATGTTATATAAAAAATCCTACTTGAGATTTGATGTTTATTTCTAATAATTCTTCAGTCCCCAGTGGCAATTTATTTTTAAGTTCCTCTTATACTAATTCCAGTTTACATTCTGGAAAAAAACAGTCCAATCTTCACTCATTAATTTTCACAGCCCTTGAAAGGTCAGTGGCTCTCCATGCTAAAATATCTCTGATTATAACGCTTTTATGAACAGAGGGAACAGTTAGAAATTCTGATTCTGATCAGGGAGCTGGAATGATGTGAGAGAAAAAAGAAAGAAGCCTAAAACAGCTAAGTAGGACTCAACTCTTGGGTTGGATCAAATTTATGTCTCCATTCTACAAAAGGTACTTATTAAACATATATTATGGTCCAGACCTCCCCCTATGTAAAATCTAAGGAAGAAGAAATATCACAAAAGAAACTGAAAAGCATCTCATGCTCACATGGCCTGAGGGCTAATCAGGCCAGGCTGATAACAGATAATTTCACTTCTCCAAACCTAGTTTTCCTCATCCACGAAATGAGCCAATTATGCATACCTCCAAAGAAACTGCGGGTTAAAAATAAAAAATGTAAAGTAGCTAATAGAATGTCTGACACATTACAGACCATCCATAAATGTTAAGCTTCTAGCTCTGGTCAGTTCTCCCTGCCTTGGTTACAAGAATATAGGGGTTATAGGAGAAATATAACCAGTTATAAAATCTAAGTTCTTTGAAGCTCACCATTCCTACTCTTATTTCCTCATACCTCTCCAAGCAATTTTGCCTCCCAAGTCACCAAGTTGCTGCGATTGTTCAGGACTCTGCAGAATTCAGGATTCAGGGTAACTGATCTGGCCGTGAATCTATAGTTGGCAGTGGGGCATGGAGGGTCGGGGAGGCATAGGATACAAGAACTAAAAATGGATTTGAGATCATTAAATGAATAAGGATATTAAGTAAAACTTCAGGGACACAATTCTTGGGATAAAATGGTAAAAGTAGCAAATTTTCTTGGCAATCGGATTGAATCAGTGGTTCTCAAACTCTTGTCTCAAGATCCTTTTACATTCTTAAAAATTATTGAGGACTTTGAAGAGCTTTTGTTTATGTCCACTGTGTCCACTGATATTTACCATATTAGAAATTAAACTGAGAAATTTTAAATATTTATTAATTTTAATAATAATGTCCATTATGTATTAACATTCAGGTTTACGAAAAATTTCCCAAAAAAAGTTAATAAGGAAGACAGCAGGATTTTACGTTTATGCAAATCTCTTTACTGTCTGGCTTTACAAAAGAGGGCTAGATTTTCATATTTCATTTCTACATTCAATCTACTGTGACATGACACATCCCGCAGTCTCTGGAAAACTTCACTGTACACTTCTGAAAGAATGAGTGTGCACAAAATACCATCTCATTATTATTACGAAAGTTGTTTATTAAACAATTAACATCTCATTATTATGATGAAAATAGTTTTGACCTCGCAGATATCTGGAAAGAGTTGGGGGCCTCCCAAGAGCCTATAGATCATATTTCACATCCTAATGATTGATTGATATTTAAAGATGTTTTTTATTTCTCAGCTATGTCCTGGAGAATGTGGCAAACTGCAACCTGTAGTATTCTTGCTTTTGCAACTGCCAAATTGATAAAGTAGAAACAAAGTCAAATCAAACTTTTAGTGTTTAGTTTTAAGAATATAGAAAAACCTGAAAACCTCCAGGTATCTAAAGGACAAATATCAAGTACGATAATTTTTCCGATGAAAATTCTACATGAAGTGAAGCCTTTCTCAGTAGAAAGCCACTTTTCTTTCCCAGGATACTTTGGCAGCTCATCTTGCCTAATTAATAGTAGGTGGTAGTACCTTTTGCTGGCTTAGTGGCATTTTCATGAATTGAACAAAGACAATAATAGTGAACAGGAGAGGACGGGCATAGCGACAGTATGTTTGCTTCCATCAACTTGGTGGCAATCTTACCCATAGCTTTGTAAGTAAAAGAAGTTATTCAACTAAGTAACATTGCTAATTAATAATAGAAAAGGCATCCAAGAGAGCTACTTTTTACAAGGAGTAGATTAAGTCTTTAGGATAAAATTAATCTTTATAAGTACTAAGACTTCAAATGAAAAACTTATGACAGTAGAATTAAATAGTTATATTTAACTGCAGAATATTGCTGATTTCACTATTATGCTATAAAACTTTCTTAAAAATGGAATAACTGGGGGCCAGCCCCGAGGCCAAGTGGTTAGGTTCACGCCCTCCACTGCAGGCGGTCCAGTGTTTTGTTGGTTCGAATCCTGGGCGCAGACATGGCACTGCTCATCAAACCACACTGAGGCAGCGTCCCACGTGCCACAACTAGAAGGACCCACAATGAAGAATATACAACTATGTACCGGGGGGCTTTGGAGAGAAAAAGGAAAAAATAAAATATTTTTTAAAAAAAAGGAAATAAAGGTGTAAGGACCACAAATGTTTAAAAAAAAAAATAGAATAACTGCATTAAAGTATCCATTGCTACTGAAACGGACCATATCAGGTTTTTTGTGGTCAGTTATGCCGACAGACTTGTTCAATCTAATGCTAAGCTCTTGTTGAAAAGTCTGACGATTATAAAAGTTAAAACCTTTCATTGGAGAATAGAACAGAAGTCTATATCAAAAGGTGAGAGGCTGGCTGTTAGGTATGACAAGTCCAAAAGGTGCCATCGCCAGGTCAGGCACTTGGCTCTAGACATACAGGAACAGTGGTTCAGTGTTTAAAAATCTCAAAGAGCCTTTCAGTGTCTACTCCCTTTCCTGAAATCCTATTCCCTCTTTTAGAGACAGAGAATGCTTGTCCTATTTATTTAGCTTCTCCGTTCAACATTGAGGAGGGTTATCTGCATATTAGTATGCAACTGAAATTTTAACATTTTTATTTAATCTTAGCTTTGAAGATATTAACGTGGGCAAAAGGCACATTGCATTCTGTTTGATGTTTTAAAATGTTGAGGAGGGAAAAGGAATAACTGCTGGAAACAGCATTTAGTAAAGAAATTCCTTTAGGTATAAAATAAATTCACTAAGACAGAGGGAGTCATATAACTTGAAGCTGCTTACAATGAATAACATATTCCAAGGTGGCCAAAGTAAACTTTTCTGATTGACAAAGACAATAAAAAAAGCAGCAAAACCCACTACACCCATGTTCTTTTCTTTGTTTTCTTGCTCCGGCCGCAAAATTTTAAAGGGCACATGACTGCTAAGGCAAGCAGAAATTGCAAAAAACAAATAGTGGTTCTCTCTTACCCACAAAAACTCTGGTTAATTAAAGAGGCTGTTACGGAACCTCTTAATCTCAAGTTCGTGTGCCTGATGCACAGCAAGCCAAACACTGAGACATTAGTGCTTGGAGATAGAGAAAGGCCCCATTCAAGTTGGCCACGACGAGAAGATGGGAGCATGGGTTCACTAGCATCCGCCTTATCAAGAGCAGCAAGCAGGGGGCATTTTATAGAGCTAAGTGCCATGGCAGGCGGAGCTGGAGAAACAAAGGGGTCTCTCCTGATAAGCCCCTGGGCAATCTGCACTGGCTGCTGGGGGCCGGCCATCCTGTGATCTCAACCTCCCCAGTGCATTCTCTTTCTTCTGAAAAACACACTCACAAATCCTGGAGACCCAGTCACCCCTCAAGTTAAACAAGAAAACAGCAAATTGACAAGATTCATCTATGTCTGTGCTGGGAACAAGGTCCAAAGGCAGTCATGTTGTTACTGAATATCTACAGTAACCGTCAGGTACCCAGCTTCAAGACCAATTATACATTAGCAATATAACAAAGCCTAGGCCCTTGAAGCATTTTGATTTTACACTGGTAGTAACAAAGGAGTATGAAAGAGTAAGCAGTGGTTTAAAAGAGTCCCAGGGTTTATAGTAACAGAGGTAAGAGAAAGTTCAGGTTTCTCCTTAAAGCAGAATGAGGAAACCCAAAGGTAAATTTGGCAGTGAAAATAACACCTGATGCATAGCAACTAGGATGTGCCAGGCACTGTTCCTAAGCATGTCACTTCCACAATGGTGCATTTACCTCCTTACAACAATTCTTTGAGGTAAGCACTAGTTTATTCCCCTCATTCCCCTCATTACATCTAAATAACCCATAGGGCAAAGAAGAATTACAAGGGAAATTAGAAAACATTTTGAACTGAATAAGAATGAAAACACAAGGTATCAAAATTTATGAGATGCCACTAAAACAGTACTTAGAAAGAAATTGATAGAGGAGGAGAGACCAAGACAGCAAACTAGGAAGCTCCTGAACTTCGCTCCTCCCACAGATGCACCAAATCTACAGCTACACATGGAGCAATTCCCTCTGAAAGAGATCCAGAAACTAGCTGAGTGACTCCTACACCTCGGGTGAATGAGAAGATACCCACATTGAGACAGGTAGGAGAAGCTGAGGCACATTCTCACCACAAACACCACCCAGGGGAGCGCCATATAATCAGCAGGGAACCCTCAACTTTCCACTTCTCCCTGAGAAGTGAGGGGTGTGGACCACACATCTAACCACCCCAGCCCCACACAACTCCCACCCAAGGGACAGACCCAAAGGCACCTGGCTCTTGAAGGCCAATGGGGCGTGCATCCATGAGATCCACAGGACTGTGGCAAACAAAGAAGCAGTTCTTAAAGGGTGTGTGAACACTTGCCACAGCTATCCCCTCAGAGTTCAGCACAGAGGGACTGGGCAAGTGCACCCATCTCCCACGCCCACTCAAACGATAAAAACGGGTCACGGGTATCTCTCTAGAAAGAGCTTATACAAACATCTGGAGCCCCACTTTTTCCAGCTGCTGCCTGAAGGATGGGACCGAATTGCCTAGTTCTGATAGCCAACATGGCTTGCATTCACTAGTCTCACAGGATTGTAGCAAACGGAGAATCAGTTCTTCAGGGTGTACATGTGAGCACTTGCCACAGCTGTCTCCCCAAGGCTCAACACAGAGGGAGCGGGCAAAAACACCCATCCCCTAGTCTCTCACTGAAAGGGGTCTGACTGCATGCTTTACAAGCTGCTGCCTGAGGGTTCAGCTTCTAATTTAACATACATCCAGGGGCTGGCTGCCATCTTCCCCTGAGACCAGGTGAGCCAGTGGCCACATCCTCTGTGCCCTCCATCCAGCTCATTCCAACAATAAAACCAAGTTCCCAGTATCTGCTTGGAAGGAAATTGTTCACAAAACTAGCACCCCAACTTTTGTGGCTGCCACCAAAAAGCCTGTTGGCTTTTAGAGCTAGGTGATTTGAAGAGAAATTAAGAAAACAATCCCATTTACAATTGCATTAAAAAGAATGAAATATCTAGGAATAAATTTAGCCAAGGAGGTTACTCTCGTTTCAAAAGTGCAGACTCCAGAACCAATCTGCCCAGATTCAAATTCCAGATCTTTTCCCAGTAACTGCACAACCTTGGTCAAGGTAGTGAATTCCCTGTGCCTTGCTTTCCCCTCTATAAAATGGGCACAATAATATCTACCTCAGAGGATTTTGTAAGAATTAAATGAATTATTACGTGACAAGCACTTAGAACAGTGCCTGGCTCATAGTTAGCATCCCATATAAGTTAGCTATTTTCTGTTTTTCAATTTATGTATTTATCTCTTGAATAAATTCATTCTTTTCACTTTTCCTTCCAAGTGGCCCATCAGATGCAGCTGCAGAGGATAATAGGAAAGAAGCATTTTTCTCAGAAAGCAGAAAGAGAAACCATGGAGAATAAGGTAAAAAGATCACCTCAGAGAGTTGCCATATTGGCTAACCATAGAACTTACTTTTCCTGTTTTGATTTTCTCATTCAAGAGGATATAATAAGTGCTCTGGATTTTGATATGTGTTTGTGTGTGTGTGTGTCCCGTTATACACTTTTTCAAATATGAATTTTCACTGGAGCTATCTTGTTCCTTTTCCACCCTTGTATATTGGATGTTTGGGGTTCCTAATAGTGACGCTCCCAGAACTTACCCCCTACCACTTCGTATTCATTCTAGGCCCATTAGGATCCATTAGGATCCAAGAGTTGGATCCCAATATAGTTCAAAGTCTCATAGCAATACAAGACCTGCTGTAGCAAGAAACAGGATCAACACAAAAAGGGTTAAAAGAACTGCCAATTATTAGCAGGAAAACTGGTGAAATCCAAATAAAGTCTGTAGAAGAGTTAATGGTATTGTACCAATGTTAAAACCTTAGTTTCACAAGTGTCTTGTGATTATGAAAGATGTTAACATTTGGGGAAACTAGGTGAAGAGCACACAGGAACTCTCTATCTTTGTACCTTTTCTATGAATGTAAAATTATTCCAAAATTTGAAAAAAATCTAAAGAAAAAATCTTCAAAATTAAAAAGATAGGAGAATTTCCAATCCATACTGACAAGAGCCAGGGAAGCATGTGGAAGAATGAATTCTAAGTATATTTAGACCAAAAGGTCCAGAATATACAACTCAATAGGTCCAGATTCATTGACATAAGCGCATTCACTTAGGTTTCATATTTAGTATTTTGGTTCAGCACCTAAGCGGTGTTAATAATCTGTTAGGTTAGCTAAATGAAGCCTAGATTAAGTGATAGCTTGTGGTTAATGAGGTCAAAATGTCAGAACTTCCTGGAATACTATGGAAGAAGAAGTCTAAAGGCTCAGGAAATAGGGTAAGTTAAAATGGATCTATTATGTTCAACCAGCTCCGCCACTCACAAACCATCCCTTTGGGAGGACCAAAAGGACATTGCCTTCACCAAAGCATGAATAAACGCATTGGGAAGAGAGGTGTCAACATCCTTGAAGAGCTCTGTAGTGGCTATCTTCCATAGGCCAGAAATGTGGTGGGGAGTGTTGCAGTAGAAATGAGTTTCTTGATCTCGTTGAGAATTATAAGATCCCAGAACTGTAGAGGCCAGATGGTAGGGTTCAACTAGCAGAAATAGGAGGGTGAAATTATGAAAGAGATGGAATGAAAGTGCTGTTTGACGTATATAGAAATAAAACTTCTAGATCTGCTGGGCAGAAAAATAACTCAAATCACCCTAGTGGGGATTCACAGACTCTTATCCAGCTCTCAGAGCTAGCTCCCAGACAGAGTCCCTCAACTGAGAGAGAGGCTTGCAAAATGACAACAGGAATATGCTGTGAATTTTCCCCTTGAGCCTTCCCCAGGGAGACCAGAGCCCTTTTGCCAGACTGACACTGCCCTTTGGAAAGGGAAATAACTAGACCTTCTAGAAATTTTTTTTTTTTTTAAAGATTGGCACCTGAGCTAACATCTGTTGCAAATCTTTTTTTTCTCTTCTTCTTCTTCTCCCCAAAGCCCCCCAGTACATAGTTGTGTATTCTAGTTGTAGGTCCTTCTGGCTGTGCTATGCGGGACCCCACCTCAGCATGGCCTGATTAGAGGTGCCATGTCCGTGCCCAGGATCCGAACTGGCGAAATCCTGGGCTGCTGAAGTGGAGCGCACAAACTTAACCACTCGGCCATGGGGCCGGCCCCCTTCTAGGAAGTTTTAGATACTAGTTCTGAATTTCTGCTCATCTTTGGAATCCCAAAATGCCACCATAATCCGCTAAGCAAAAGTAGGTCTTATGGAGTTTTGGCCTGAGTCTCATAGGCCCAAGAGGATGCAGACCCATCCTCTGGTTATTTCCCCAGTCCTACAATGTATAGTATAAACAGATATGCTTAGTAACTCTCAGAATCGCAGCATCGGTTCCTTTAGAAGAGATAGGGCTTTTATGATAGAGAGGGCCAAATGGAATCATCTAAAACTCTTCCACGCAGACAGGAAGAAAGGAAACCAAAAGTAAGATCACATTTCTGGTTGAATTTCAGGCATTAACACCACCATTAAAGGCCTGAGACATGCAGGGCTGGTGATTCCTAACACATCTTCATTTAACTTGCCCTTTTGGCTGGGGCAAAAGTCATTGGTTCTTGGAGAATAAAATTGCGATGCCAAAGGAAGTTATGTTTCCAAATCTGTTTTCTTAGCTGAAAAAATCTAGCACAGTCTTTGGCAGCCGGTGTGCAGCTATTAACCTGTTCAATACTATTTTTTTAGTTGGATAAGAGAAAACAGAAACAATTTGCATGTACCTGGCACTGACAACAACATATTACCTTATTCTAAGACTATGTCAAACCTCTTACTGTCATAATATGGTTTGGAGGGAACTTGATCATTCTGCTATCCTAAAGACCATCATACTGATCCACTACATTGATGTGCAACAGATAAGCAGAATGCACCAAGCCTTACTAAGGTATGCAAATGCCAGAGAACAGGAGATAAACTTCAGAAGCCTGATACATTGGTAAAGTTTCTAGAAGTCCAGTGGTCTAGGACATGGTGGAATGTCTCTTTTAAAGTGCTAGAATGGTATGAGTCAATGTAAGTTATAATGGTGTAAGTGGTTTAAATGATATAATAGTATGAGTTGCTGCATCTATTGTGAAGGAAGAGGTTCAACATTTGGTGGCTTCTTGAATTTTGGAGGCAATATCTACAATATTTAGATATGTTGCTCTGATTCATTTACCAAGTAATTCATGAGACTGGCCATTTTTAGATGGGCCTGAATAATGAAAGGGTCTGAAATAGGTAGATCTAAACTGCCACTTGGTCCTTACGACCAGCAGACCTGATGACTTTGAAAGTGCCTTTGGCAGACAGAGATACTGTAAGGTGCTTCTGATATGCCCCAACAGAAGAATCACAGCCTAGGCCTTTAGAGTTTTGTTATATGGCAATGGTATCCTTTTGTAACAAACATTATTAACATGAAAGTAGTTCTCAGCTATCTACTGGACCCAGGCAGATACTGAATGCCCAACCTAGGGCTACCAAGTGACTATGCAATTCTAACTGAATCGTAAACTGAGTGTTATCTGATCTACCAAACCATAAATCAATTTCTCTGGGATCTAGGACTTCCTCTGTTGCCACCACACTCTCTCACCTTTCATAGAGATAAGAACGAGTGCATGCGTCATAAAAAAGATAAGTGCAGTGTCCACACAACAGTGTCTGAGCCTGGAAGTGCAATATTACAAGGGACAACGTAGAGAGGATGGGCATGGCCCTGGTTGTGTGGCCACAACAGTGAGTCAGGAGATAGCAATGCCTCCAGGTTGGTGTCCACCCACCCACTGGCACAGGATGCAGTCTAGGCTTCCTAACTGATTGATCAAGTCAGGGTAGGAGGAAAAACGAGAGATTGTGAAAAGTCATATGTAAGCTTGGGTCCTGCACTGTATTTGTCCCACTCCAGACACTTCCATGCTCTCAGTTTTCTGGATCACTAAAATATGGTTAAGAAGAGAGAAACCATTAAGAAGATATAATACAGTAGATACAGCATTAGACAGGTCAAGCCAGTCTACCAATGGGATGGAGAGCAGACTGATGAAATTTGTCTTTTTAAGTGGCCTGTTCCAGCACTTTATTGCCACACACTCTGCAGGTGATATGTTCTTGGAATAGCCATAGGATCCTATACTAGGAGGCCCAGCTTACTATTTCCTGGGGCATGAAGTGTAAACTAGTGTCTGACTGGAGGGGGTCTGGATAGCCCAAAAGTAAACAGCATCATACCTCTGATGCTTTAACTGTGTTTGTGAGCATCTGCAACTGGACAGCCAATGCCTCTGCTCTAGTATATGAATCAGCAGAAGACCCAGTGGTCATGGTTGGGTGGGACTGGTTAGCAACTACCCAGAGGACCTACCTTATCAGACAAACCATTTTATTATTTAAATTGTCATAGGAGGGGATATAATTTTTAATTCCTTCCTGTTCTCATCCTCCAGGTGGTCTGGGTCCTCCCCTAATATTCCCTTTATGTCACAGACTAAGCACTCAGTCTGATTATCACAGCAAGGGGCCCCTACACCCTAATTTTTTTTCATAGAATATAGTTGGGGACACCTTCAAGGTTATTCTATTTGGCCCCTTTACTTAAATGCCATAACTACATAGCCTTCCGAGAGGCAGCCTCATTGTGGAGGCCCACCCAGCAGCTCTGTCAGTTCCCTTCGTTTGATTTAAGGTTAACCCCTTCATGACAGTGAGGGGCAGTGATCATAAGAGCCACACACTTTCTATGCCTCCCTCTTCTTGCTCTACATAGTGCCCCTAACAACATTCTCTGTCTCATACTTTTTAGTGTTGGCAGAACACTATATACCCTGGTTACATGACAACTTACATTGCTCTGGTTATAGGAAGTGAATTACAGAAATGGTCCATTTACTTGGTCTTACTTCATCTTAAATTCTTTGTACATTCCACCCATCAGAATATCCTAGTTGTTTCACCTGCAGTTTCAGTTTATTCTTCCACTTCTTCTTCACCTCCTATGTAACTCCCTTAAAGGCCTTAAAAACAGCCCCATGGAGTACTGGCAACCTATATCTCCCCAGGTCTTGACATTCTTAGCAAATTTATTGCTTAAGAAGTTTAGGGCTTCAAAGGACTAGTTCCTGCAACCAGTTAGTAATGATCTATCCCAATCCTTGAAGCTAGTCATGCTGTCCTGTTTGGGCTTTTCCCACTTTCAGAGTTGGTCTTTGATTTGTGGTTCCTTGGTATGCTGGGCCAACTGGCCTACTTTTTGTGCCAGTTGTTAAGCGAACAGTGTCAAATGACCAGGCATCAAACACACAAGGCCTATGATAAAACTCCTGAGAAAGAAGCAGTAGGTGGGCAGGTGCTCCACTGCCTGTCACACTCTGCGCTAGGACCCAGGCATTCAGAAGGTCAGACGTTAGACTCAGAAAGAGCATCCTGGCCCTAATGCTGTGGGAATTTTGATTGGGAAAACTAGCCCCTCTCTGTCATGATTACGGTTCTGGATCTAAGTTGCAGATGTTGGACCAGTGGCTTGATCTATCATCACCTCAGAATTCTACCAGCATAGAGGTCCTTAAATGCTCAGCTGTAGATGATTTCCACGGAGCTCAGCAAAAGGCATTCTTCAAATAAATCTACTTGGTCATGATATGTTTCCTTTTTATATCTCCTTTTAAAATAGCAAACCCGAGATGGCTATCCCTGGAAAGTCCTGTTTGGAAGACTGGTTCTTGCCTAGTGTCTGGCAACTTGGCTGGTAAACAATTTCCTGATAAAAAAAAAAAAAAACAACTTTCCTTAAATGACAAGAATGGCTCACTGTGCCTGAACTCTTAAAACAATGTGGTTTGTGCTGAACGTCTACTTTCCTTCTGGGAGTCTAGAATTGTGTTTAATTACCACACAGCATTTTTTAACACTAAAAACTGTAGTGTCAAAATAACTGGGATGTAGGGAAATAAGCATAAGAGAAAGGTCAGTTACTGCTAAAAGTAGACCTGTTTATTGGAGATGAAAATATGAAATATGAAATTATCATAGAAATACAAGTAACTGCAAATTCAACTGAATTCAACACATATATTGAATGCCAATTCCATTAGTAGGTGCTATAGGTGATTTTAAGACATCAGCCAATTTGTCTTTACAAATTAGGTCTGATCTAATAAAATATTGCAATTAAGTCCTGAAAATCAAGCACTTGTGATAGGTTATTATGTTAAGAAAGAAATGCTATGAAAATAACACCTTACTTAGCTTAAATAAATGCTGTCAAAAATATTTCAAAAATATTTCAATTGACTGTGGTGTTCCTTATGGCCTCCAGATCTAGACAGCCTAGGTTGCAATCCAAATTCTACAGCTTACTAACTATGTAACGTTGGGCAAGCAGCTTAACCTCCCTTTGCCTCAGTTTCCTCACCTGTAAAATTGACATAATAGTTGCACTTACTTCATAGAATTGTTACATTAAATGTGTTAATATTTAAGTAAAGTACTTGAAATAGTGCCTGAGACATATAATAAATATGTAAGTTTCTGCTATTGTGATTATCATCATATCACACTGTCGAAGAAAACAGGAGACAGGTTATATTTCCATTTCCATCCATTTACATTTGAGCGTCTTTGGGCAAGTCACTCATTAACATTCCTGGGCTTCAGTTTCCTCCCCAATGAATTTAAGAAATGAACTTCAGGATCTCAAAGATTCTCCCTGGTTCTAAAATTCCAAGTCTATTGAGGAATTCTTTTTTTATTTACTGTCCCCTAATTCTACTCTGAGCATTTCTGTTCAAAGTTAAGTCCCTATGGAACATATTGTTTATACCACTCATTTCACATGTACTACATTATATTTCTACATGTGAATGTGTGTTCTTCATGAACCTCCCTCCAGGCCAAACAATAATGACTTTAGAAACAAAGGACCATTCTTTCCTCTTTTCACATAATAAATATTGATTCTTCATTCTATCGTAATGCATGTATTGAATAGGCACCAAACACTTCTAGCTAGGCACTGAGGAAAAAAATAAATAAAATCTGATTCCTGACCTCAAAGAATTCATTACAGTAGACCAACCAATGAAATATAATTACAATATGGTGTGATAAAGGCAACAATAAAGGATGGAGTGACCAAATATGCTTGAATGGCTCACAGAAAATTATTTTTCAGAAGAAACATGAACTCCGTCTTGAAAGATGAGTAGCAATTCCCCAGGTGGAACTAAAAATGAAACAAAATAGTCCCTTGTTATAACATATCTCACGCATATATGATGGAGCTGTTGTATCAAGTTTTATTATACTTATGCTGACAAGCCCTTGGTTTCCCAGAAGCAAGTGGTCATCCCTGATGTCAGTTATCTGAAGTAGACATGTGTCTTCAAAACATCTTTCTCTTCCCCACCATGACCAATTCATCACCAGATCTTAGAAAATATCACCTCCTACATTTTTCTCGAATTTGCTCACTTCTCTATATCTGCACTAACTCCACCCTAATCCAGGCCATAAGCATCTATCACCTAGACCATTGGAATAGACTTCTGGCCAGTTTTCCTCTATTTACTATTGCCCTCCTCCATAACATTCTTCAAACTATGGCTAAAATGCTATTAAAAACTAACCATGGCCTTTGCCCATCCTGAATAATTCAAACCAAAAACCATTAGGTAGGGCTGGCACAGTTGTGTCCATATTGGGCAGAGGTGATGGGATGGGAGGGTGAGTGACTACATATTGTAGCCCTTTCAGGTAGAGGTGGGTGTCCTGGTGGGAGAGCAGCCTGGCATAGGTTGGAACCTGAGTGAAGTGAGCACAGCATCATATAAAGTGTGGGAACCCAAGTGGGATGAGGAGGGTGACAGGCACAGGGCAGGGATAGCATCAGCAACATCCCCTAATTCCTTGCTCATGTACACTGAATTTCTTTTTCAGTTTTTTTAATCTATTGTAGTAATACCTTTTTCAAACCTTTGCCTCCCGTAGGTCAGTTCCCCATTATTCATTCTCACAGCACCATGCATTTTCCTTTCCTAATCATAGGTTTGAATAATTAACGTGTCCTCCGTTATCCTATTTCTTCAGGGCAGAGCTATGTCTTTGCTCACTACAGTATCACCAGTAGCCAGTGGAGAACAAACTATTTTAATGGATAAATGAACTGTTTAAGATCAGTCCATCCACCTGCGCCTTGACTCTGTCCCTCTCTCCCATATCTGCAGCCTCCTTCTCTCTGTTTTGACTCCTAATCAGCTTTTAAACATGTTTAAGTCATTTAGACGAAAAAATCAGAGAGAGAGAGGAGTGTGGATAACTCCTCAGTTCTAGCTTGGATGACTAAAAAGCCAGGTAATACCATAGAATGCTCCATTGTTCACACATGCGCGCGCACACACACAGTCATAAATATTTTCATTTCTCTCAAGTTTCCTAATGCTTCTTCAACCCTCTAGGCTAACACTACAATCAATGTCACTTCGGTCAAGCTTGCCTTTTTCCGCAGAATTTCACCTCTCTGCCCCACCCACGGGAAAAAGCCTCTACAGCCCTGCCTTTTAAGCAAACTGTCGCGGAGCACCGGCACGCCTATACCCGCCCTCCGGGTTTCCCCGTCACCATAGCGACGGGAGCAGGAAGGGGCGGGCTTCGGCACCCGGCGTCCGGCCCGCGGCGTGCGCCATCCGCATTGGCGTCGGGGCGCGGGCTGCGCGGGTCCAGCGTGTCTCTCGGCTCCGGGTTGGAGCTGAGCCGGAGCCGGATTCCGGGCGGACGGCCACGTCAACCTTAACCTACACCGCCCTCCCCACCCGCGCCCTCCGCCGCCGCGCCCGCCAGGCCTGCGGCGGGTCCTCTCAGGCTGCGGCCTCCACGCATTTCCCACAATGCCCCGCGCCAGGCCCCGCCCCGCTCGCCGTGGAGACCGGCGCGGGAGCTGCCGACCGGAGCTGGCCGCACTCGTCGCTGCCGGTGCGGCGTGTCCTCCGCGTCCCGAGTGCGGCGGCTCGGCGCTCAGACAGTGCGTGTCCTCCCGCGCGCACAGCTGGCGCTCTGCCAGTGGCGTCAGCGACCGGGAATTGAGGATGGGGAAGTAGCTGCAGGAGGCGACCCCGCAACACCGAGGTGGGCATAGGCCGGGGACCGGGGCTCTGCTGGAGCCGGCAGCGGCCTTGGCCCTCCGGGAAGGGAGGACCGAAATGCCTGTGCGCTTGAGTCTGCCCTCTTCACCCCTCCTGCGGCCGGTTGGTGGTATTCTCGTTCCCCGTTGTCGTCTTCCCTATTACCTGCACCACCCTGCCTCCGCCAAGCGGTTCCCCTCTTCTTGCTCCAGTTTGTTCCTTGAGCCTCAGTTGCTCAGGCTGCTTTCTCCCTGAGTCCGGTCTGAGACTTCACCCCTAGCAACACTTGACAGTCTGTTTCACCCAAAGTCTCTAGTCTTCTCCTCTCCCCGCATCCTGTTCTGGAATGATGGCAGCAAGAAGGCGTTCGATTTGCATTTACCTGCAGCTCTCACCTGTCCCCGCAGCTCGGCACAGAGCAAGTCAGCCACACCCACGCCGGCTGAGAGCAAACGCTAGGCAGGAAATGCCCCTTGTCCCAAAGTGATGTTTGAGAATATGGTATCTTTTTTTTTCTAATGATTATGTTCTACTTTGGGAATTTGTCAATCAGTGTCACTATGTGTACAAAGGTATTTTTTGGTGGCTTGAAAAGGAAAGATTAGAAATTAGCCAAAGCCCATTCACAGGTAAGGAAAAAAAACAATTTAAATAGACATTTAGAATTAAATGAAGAAAGTTTCTAGGAAGGTTTGATTTTTCAAAGCATTACGAGCTGTTTGGAACTAAAGTATACTAGTTTAAAGGTGATCTGATGAAGTGAAAATTAGTTTCACTCTACACAGGTGAGCGTGTCTAAAGAACTGATTCCCTTCTCTTTTGTCTCTTTTTCTATTTTTATTTATACCAAACAGAAGCTTTGCAATAAAATTACACTATTAACTTGCAGTTATTATTCTACTGTTTTTATAAAATAGTCTCTACTTAAACATAATGTAAGCGCCTTCTGAGAAAGCTCGGAGGGAACAAACGGCCTACTAGGTGAGTTGTCTAGTGTAACTGTAAATTCATTGCTATTTTTGGAAGGGTTATATGAAAGATACAGACTGTTTGGAAGGACTGTGTGCTTCCTTTCTAGTCCCCCTAAAGGATATTTCGTACAAGTGAAATCTAATTAAAATGAGAACACGATAGCCTTAAAGGGGTGAAGAAGTTGCCAGAAAGGAAGCAGTATTAGAAAAGGGCAGTGCTTAAGCTGGGTAGAAAAAAGAAGAAAACAGTCTTTCCCCTGCCCTTGTGTATGGGTTCTGATGGGAGCAAATCAATGAGTTGTTTGTTTTTAAAGGGTTCTAGCTAGCTACAACCACACACTACCTTTATCTTTTATCTGCTATCTTGAGTGGTTTCACAAATCTGGCTATCTCGATATGGAAGCAGGGAAGGGGACCCGCAAAGAGTAGAGCCTGGCCCGCTCACCTTGATTTGCTAGGTAATGGAGATTGTATTGCTAACCATGTTATTTAATAAATAGTGTTATTGCTGGGTTTTGTGGTTTTTTTTAATGTATTTTAACTACCTGGTTTCGTCTCTTTAGATTAACATTTGGCAAGACAATTTCAGGATGCTGGAGTCATTCTTGGAATAATGTGGACAGACGTTCTCAAACTTGTGTACATCAACTGGAACCAACGGCATATCTTAATGTTCACTTAAACCAGAACTTGTATAAGAAAAAGAATGGGAGTCTGGTTCAATAAAGATGACTATGTCATAGACTTGAAAAGGGTCACTGTCTGTTTTCTAATAGTGTATATGGCCGTTTTAGTGGGCACAGATCAGGATTTTTACAGTTTACTTGGAGTATCCAAAACTTCAAGCAGTAGAGAAATAAGACAAGCTTTCAAGAAATTGGCATTGAAGCTGCATCCTGATAAGAACCCGGTGGGTAAAAATTCTTTTTAATATCTGATGAATGTATTTTAGAAAGTTTCAGTATATTTAAATTATTTTAAATAAGTGCTCAAAATGCTTAAGAATAATCACATCAAAAATCATAACTCAAATTCTGTACTGAAAAACAGAAAAAGCAAAATGTTCTGGTTTAGAACAATGTGAAGGAATGTCAATACCGAAAATGCAATTCTCTCTTAATTTGAAAACTAATTTCCAGATTACAGATGTTAATCCCAAAGGAGAGAATACTGTCTGTGAAGTAGTTTTCTTGTAAAGTAGGTTAAGATCAAGTATTGCAGAACAGTAACAGAAAAATTATTTCCTTAGAACTTAGAGGGTATGTCTTGCTAAAAATGGCAGCAATTGCTAATAATAGTATGCTTCAGCTTTCACTGGTTTTTCCCATGCACAAGTATAAGCCCAGAGTCAGAAAGTATTACAAATTGAAACTTGAGAGTAGTCAAATCCAGTTTATTCCAATCATAAATACTTGATTATGTATTCAATAATGAAATCTTTCAAAACTAAAATAGTTTTAATTCTTATGGTATTTTTATAATTTAATTTTTTCTTAATGAGATTTGACACTCTTCAAGGAGAAAGATAAGGTTATGTTATAATTTTCTGTTTTCTGGATAGAATTTTTTAAATAGGACTTTTATTTTGTTTGCATAAAGCTGAGTGATAAAATCAATATTTCTTGAAAACTCTTGTTAATTGGTAATCTTTCCCTGAGATCTTCATTCTCTTGTATTTAGTTTTTATTTTTTCAGATCGTTCTTTAAAATTTCAGAATGTGTGTTTTTGTTTCCATGTGAAAGATGGTAGCCCTTCTACAGCTGAGTATTATTTAGATGAAAGCATTCTTCAGAAACCAATTGTATGAAACAGTAACAAACGAGGAACGTTTCTAATCCAGTTTTGAGTTGTTACTCTGATGTTAGTTCTTTTGGGGCACATACTTTTTTTAGTTAATATGTTGGTTTTGCCTCAAATAGAAAAATAACCTACAGATTTCATTGTCATTGTTTTAGGGGTAACATTAATATTAAGGGTTTCCAAGGGTTCATTAGTCAGTTTTTTCTCAGTTGCATTTCTTAGAAGGTATGACTTATATTGTATGACTACATCTGTCATCCTTTTGAGGCATCAATTCTCATTTCTCTGTTACTTTCCTAATTTTTTTTTAAGATTGTAGTTCTTTAAAAATCCTTTTTATTTCAACCCACAATAGCCCATTTCATTTTGTACTACTACTCCTTATCTTGGTATCTATTCTCCTAGAAATCTCAGGATTAAATTAAATCTACATATAAGTTCTGAAGACACTTGATTGTGTATCTGAAACAAATATTTTATGTAATATTTTTAATAGAATAATGCAAATGCACACAGTGATTTTTTAAAAATAAATAGAGCATATGAAGTACTCAAAGATGAAGATTTGCGGAAAAAGTATGACAAATATGGAGAAAAAGGACTTTCAGATAATCAAGGAGGAGGCCAGTATGAAAGCTGGAATTACTATCGTTATGATTTTGGTAAGATGATATGATATTCCTTAGAAATTCTTGTTTATTATTTGAATAAATTTAGAAATTAATTTTGTTTCACCACTTAGTTTATATAGTTAATATATGGCACCTTGACTCTCTCTTTAATATGACATGGGAGCAGAATTCAAAAGGAGAGTCAGTGATATGTAGATATTATCTGCACAGATAAGAAAGTGTTTTGGTCATAGTCTTGTTAAATACTTTTAAAGTAAGAATTGCTATTTAATTTAAAAACATTTGCATTAGAAGTTAAATATTGAAGCCTTTCAATATTTTTAGAGCATCGTATTTTCCAAAAAAGATTAAAGTTTCCTTTAGTTTAATAGTGACCACTTCAATAGAAATGCCATCCATCTTAATTAATAATGGTTAATAATGGTTTAATAATGGTGTTGGCAGGAATAAGGAATGAGGCAAGAGCGGAGGGAGTGAGTAAATTAAAGATATCAAGGGAGGGAGAAAATAAACACAGGTATCAAGGCAAGAGGGAGTGTTCAGACATCATGTCTTTCTCTTCGTCATTAATTAGCTTCGAATGCAGGCTAAGAACTGAAGGATGCTTTATATCAGACTAAATAAAATATTTTAATTTTATATCTGAGTGTTTGTTTCTCAAGACTGACTTTCTTTTCAAAATAGTATTTGCAGGTCTATTCACTACAGCTTGATGGTCTATATCAGGCGTAGGCAATCCACATTTCACAGGCTAAATCTGGCCTGCCACCTGCTTTTGTAAAGTTTTATTAAAACACAGTTATGCTCATTTATTTACATAATGTCTATGGCTTCTTTCACACTTCAGAAGCAGAGCTGAATAGTTTTAGCAGAAACCATGTCCCACAAAGCCTAAAATATTTACTAACTGGCCTCTACAGCAAAAGTTTACTGACCCATGGTCTATGTCCATCACTAATATTATTTAGGTATTTTGTAGAGTAATAGGAATTTTCTCACGTTGGTTTTAATTGTTATGGCAAATAAAAATTTTATTAATTTTTGTCTCTACCTCTGCACATATTCTGATTATAAGACTTTTAGCAATAGAACATATTTGTAAATGATACCACATTAAAAAAGAACATATAATCTGAAAAGTGAATGAGCTCTGTACTCTAGTTCACAGTAATGTACCGGTGCCAGTTTCCTGGTTTGGATGTTGTACTAAAACTACATAACATGTTGCCACTACGGGAAGCTGGGTGAAAGGTACATGAGAGTCTGTACTATCTTTACAACTTCCTGTAAGTCTATAATTATTTCAGAATAAAGTTAGAAAACATGTAATAGAAATAATTTTCTGTGGAGATGGAATTACGTGAATATTAGGAACCCACACACACCCCCCCATGACGGTCCATATCAGGAGACTAGTGTTTTTTGATCACTCTGTAAATGTATCACCAGTGGTATTATTTGTTCTTGGCTTTTCTCTTAATTTGTTGCATATTCTTCAAGTTTAAGATTTACTACAGTAATCTGATTTTTGGTGATTAAAACAAGAGTAAGTAACCTATTTTTATGTGGTCATTCATGATGAAGTTTTAATTTTATAATTTTTATGTACTTTTAAAATTAGGTATTTATGATGATGATCCTGAAATCATAACATTGGATAGAAGAGAATTTGGTAAGTTTGTGGGCATATGATTTTCTAAAACTAGTCCTGAAATTGTCTAAAACTCTTGAGGACAAATGTATTTAGAATTTAGAAATATTTTGGATTTTAGCAAGATAATATGTATATACTGTATATTAAATAATGTTCTAAAACCATAGTTAAGATTTTCACATAGTTTCTTTTTATTACTATCAGGAACTTCCCTTCCATTACATTAATGAACTTTTATGACATTCTTGTGTGGTAGCTATAATTATTCCTTTTACCTTGCAGATGAGGATATGAAACCTTAGAAGGGCTAAGTAATGTCCACAATGTTCTGTGCATGTGTGTTTGTGTATAATTGACACATTTGAAATGGTAATGAACCAATATCTATTCTTTTTCTATATAAGTATTTTTCCACATTATTAAAAAACTTTTTACAACACTTATGAGTATGTTAAGTGAAAAGAAGCCTAACGCAAAATTGCATATGCAGTGTAAAACAGATCGTGCAAAAGGTATACACATATATGCATAGAGGATAAAAGCTGGACGAGAACAAAATAAAAATCTCAGCACTGATAAGAAATAAAGTCCTTAGCAGAATGTGGGGCAGTACGGTATTAAGAAAAATCAGTATTTCTACAGGGAAATTCATGAGTATGTTTACTAAATAAAAGAAGTGAAAGTAATACCTAGCCCCATGTCAGTTCAGGACAGGTTTGGATGCCAGGTGAGCTTGCTGCAAACTTGTGAGGGTGCTTCCAGTTTCAAAGCTTTTGGATTTCAAAGTTTTGGATAAGTATATGGTTATTTTGGAAGCATATTTTATTTGATCTATGATTTGTGTGAAAAGATATAAAAATACAGTTCTGCATTTTTCATTGCATTTTAGAAAACTTTATTAGATTAGATTCGTATACTTTTAAACTTCGTACATGTATAATAAAATAGGTTTAGTCTTCCTTTTCTACTTCAAAACAATACGTTTTACCTCAAATCAAATTCCAATTTCATTTTGCTCTGTTACAATTTCATTTAATTTAGAAAACTAAAATAGCATACTAGCTGCAAAATATATATATAATTTCTTATATACTATCATTAGAAAAGATACATATTACAGTCACTTGATTTTGTACAGTTTCTTCTGAGCAAGAATTACATTTTATTCTTATTTTCTACATCATGTTGATGAGCTCAGGCCCATAAAGTAGCCATTCATACATTGCTTTGTTAAAAGAGTTGCATGTGAACACTTGAACAAGTTCTAAGGAAAGTGAAAACGCATCTTCACTACAAAGGAAATGGAAGAAAGTTAGATTCATTTGTATTGTTGTTAGACAGAACTGATACCCATGTCACAGGCAGGCAGAATCGTAACTTCTCTGCATGTAGTTATATGAATCTGTTGCTTTTCCTGCGATGACTATTCTCTCATTTCCTAGTCTATCAGTAAGTGTTTTGTGGTCCAGGGAGGCAGAAAACTTTGGAATTAGAGATAGAATTGGAGGAACTGAACAAAACCTGCAGGCTGACTAATCTATGAGTCCACCCAGAATGAGAGACTTTCCTGATGGTTATATTGCACGTAGGCTCAAACTTTTTCAGATGTATCACTGTGGAGAAAAGGTCAAGTACTGCTAATAGTTCATATAGGACCCGAAATAGTAGTTAAAAGTAAATTACAGCCGCGAAACCTTAGAGACAGTTTTTCCAAAATAATTAACTAATATTGATAGATTGAGTGCAAAGTTGCCACCATTCCATATGAACTCTAATACTAGTCTTCATATCTAAGACTAGCTGATCTTGTAGTTTTAGTTGAAGAACCCAAGAGAAGATGGCAGATATGGATAGTAGTACCAATGTGTACTTACATAAATATCACATTAGCCTATTTGTTTGTGGGTCTCTTTCCATTAGTTGTTTCTATTGATTGGGTACTTAGTCTTGTCTTTTGTATAACTAATTATATAAATAATCATGGAATTATTTTAAAGTTATTTATGTTCTCTTCCTCCAGAGAAGAGTTATGTTTCCTGCTGGTGAGGGTCACTAACAATCTCAGATCAGCTTTATCCAGACAGAAATTGACATGATTCAAAAACTGAGCTTGAACTTTGAGAGGACTGGTCACTTTGCAGTTTAGTTCATCTTTATTTACAGGACCCTTCCTTACGTGTGCCCTGAACTCCATTTTTGTCCGTCTCACCTCATGAATCTATTAAAAGCTCTGCTCAGTTTCTTGCCCATCACCTAGCTCTTCTACAGGAAGCAGACATTGGCCCTCTGATTTCCACCTCCCGTAACTTGGCCCCCTAATTCTTCACTGCATTGATCACTCTCTTCTGCTTGCAATGGAAGTCTTTCATGTTTTGTCCAGTTCTGCAGTTGTACTAGGAGAGTTAGTCCAAATTACATAGTTTGCTTTTATCAGGAGTGGAACTCTAGAATGTTCAACTATAGTACAGAAGAGAAAATGTGATTAATAAACTCCACTTTGAAAGCTTAAAAATGTTCTCATCCTTGCCATTAAACATGATGTATATTATCTTTCTATGTGTCACCGAAAAGTATTCCATCGGTCATTATAAACAAGTTCTACATAGTATCTGCAAAAGCAAAGAATATGTCATACTAGTCATTCTGAATAGTACCCACACAATACAGGCATCCTTTTGAAGACAAGCTCAAGAAGTTAAAGAGGGCCTCAGAGCACCTCTGCCTTTTTTTTTTTTACATTTTTTCTAGGTTAACAAGCTGTTAGCTGTAGTTGCATAGACATTAACACACAAAAGCTGTAGTTGTGTATTTTAGAAGCTGAAAATTGCATTTTGAAATATACTCATTCTGGGTCACTGGGTTATGCAAAAACATCCCATTAAGCTTTGATAATAAAATATTAAAAATATTTTCTACCTTATTCTTATTATTTAACAACAGTGGGAACTGAGCAGATAGTGCTCTGTGAAAACGAAGTACCAAAATTGAAGACATTTTTTTCACTGTAAATAAGGTTTTGTGTCAAGTGATATTCAGATTTGTTGTAAATCATATTTTTATTTATGACTTATGAACAATCATACTTTGTCTAATTATCGCTTTTTTATGTGTAAATAACCACCTCATTACTTGTTTATAGCTAATAAAATAATCCCATTTCTATTGAAGTTTGCACTAAGTCTATTAAGATTTTACCTGAATTAGTACCAGTTGGTGGTCTGAGTCAACATGGCAATTATTCTGACCACCTAGATAGAGTGGTCTGTTTGTCAAACTTTCTAAACGTTGCAAAAGAACAGCTCATAAAATCCTAAATTATACACTTTGCCTGTGGTGTACGGATAAACTGTTTTTCCCATAGATCTATATGACTTGTAATTGAAATGTAGGTAAATATTGAGTCCTGCACATGTTAACTAAATAACCTGAATCAGTTACACATATTTAGAATAGTATGCATGTTTTGATGTCTTACTGTAAGTTATGAAAATTTTATTTAAAAATTACTAAATAACTGATTTTGATATGGAATTATATAGAAACTCTTCACGTTTTTATCTTGAATGTTAGAGCGTATTATTACAATGTTAAAATACTTAAATGAATATATTTCATTTACTTGCATCAGGTGACCTTATAGATTAGAATGTATAATGTGTTGTTGGCTAGACATTATGTGGTGTTCAGATCTATTTTAACAAATATGTATTCATGTTTTGAATTGTTAAAAACCTTGATCTGATACTTTTAAAATAACACAATTTTCCAAGGTAAATTTCTTATTAAGAGCAAAGATTAAATGTAATCCCCACAGTCCTTATTATATTGTATAGGTCTCTTATTTCATTTTTTCTCAGTTCAAAGTCAGACTTGATTGACCACACATTTAGCCCGTGCTGCAGATGATACAAGTGTTTAAATCTCAGCTCTCTCGCTGTTTTTCTTCATTTCTCTCACCCACACAAACTCTTACATGAGGTTTGATGTTACTTCCTTTCTTTTTAAGCGTCGTGGTGACGTATACCATGCAGTTCAAGGATGTCAAGTATGGGCTGAGAAGAGTTTAAAAGAAAAAAAAAGTATTGTTTTACAGTTGAAATAATGTTTTCTTCTTACAGAAGAAATCGTACAGAAAATGACAAAGGCAGTATGAAAGATGTGTATGGCTGTATTTTTTTCATTCTAATCTCAACAAAAGTCATTTAACTAAAATATGCACAAACCTTTAGTAAATAATTCTAATTTGTTTCGGTTTTATATACTTTTAGATGCTGCTGTTAATTCTGGAGAACTGTGGTTTGTGAACTTTTACTCCCCGGGATGTTCACACTGCCATGATTTAGCTCCCACTGTATGTATTTTTACTTCCTGATTATTCAAGTTTTTTTATTTCTCATTGATCTGTTATTTGAGTGCTTTTTTAATATGGTGGGGTTTTTTCTATTAATAATAATTCTAATTATCAGAAATAATTATGTATTTTCACATATGTATGATTTTGTTTGCTAAAAATATTCTCCTTTAATGTATAGCATGAAGAGTATTCAAGGTAAGAAAAATTATCTTATCAGAGAAATACTTAAATTTTCTTTTTTTCTCGTAGTGGAGAGAGTTTGCTAAAGAAGTAGATGGATTACTTCGAATTGGAGCTGTGAACTGTGGCGATGATAGAATGCTTTGCCGAATGAAAGGAGTCAACAGTTATCCGAGCCTCTTCATTTTTAGATCTGGAATGGTGAGGGATAAAGTTAGCGTTTTTTAAAGTTGTGGAACTTTATAACAAGGGAAATACTAAAGATACATAATATGTGAATTTGTAGATGTTTTGATTTTTAAGTCTTATTTTAGGTGCCATCTAACTAGACTTTAGTCACAGTAAACATTTGGATTATATTATGAATACTTTTAGACGCCATTGCTTTGGCTTTGCTCTATTTCAAAATTAAATGTTTGCTAATTTCGGTTTCTGTCTTAAAGAACATAATATAACCAATATGTGTACTTATTGGTATATGTATACCAATATGTACTTTATAGTTTACAAAATATTCTACAGATATTGTCTATTTGAATATAAAGTCCTAGTATCCCTGTTTCCCCCCCAGTTTTAACTGATAAAACTGAGACTAAAACTATTACAAATAGTATTGTTAAAATGTCTTACATGGAATCTATACAATCAAGAACCCCAGCTTGTCATTTGGAAATACACTGTGCTATTGAGAGACAGATCTTACTGTGTTATTCAAAATAATGTGGAATCAAAAGTGCTTGGTCTTGTTTTTAGTGAGTTTTTAAAGGAAAAAGTAAAAGATGTTTCTCTTTTTAATTAAAAAAAAAAATAGGCTGCAGTGAAATACCATGGTGACAGATCAAAGGAAAGTTTAGTGAGTTTCGCCATGCAACATGTTAGAAGCACAGTGACAGAATTGTGGACAGGTAATTTTATTTTCTTAATTTGCTTGGCTCAAAATGCTTTGAAATTGGTATTTTAAGTTTTTCGGTGGCAGTATTAATATTTTGGTCATAATATTGAAGTTTTAAAATGTCTGTTCCGTGCTTCTTAGAAGGGAGTTGTGTCATTTGTTCTGACCTCTACTAAATAGTAGACATTTAACAAATGAATTACATTTTGTAGAAACTAAAACAATTAAGATTGGGAAATTGGTAGGAGATAGGGTTAAGTGAAAAGGCAACTTTCAAAGTGCAACTACATGGTTAGTACCCAAGTGTTTTGTTGCTTTCATAGGTATACTGTTTCAGGCAGTAAATCCGTGCCTATCCAATTTAATTTTAAAGTTTAAAAACTCTTTCTCCTAATCTTAGGCTTTTAATTTAAGTGACTTTAGGTGGGTTATTTAACTACTCTGTACTAACCATGAATTGATGTATTCACATCTAAAGTGATGCTCGAATCATTCATTGAATACCAGTTATGTCTCTGAAACTATGTCAAATAGTAGGGCTGTAGAACTATAGGATATAATCCCTGCCTTCAGTGACCTCATTATTTTAGCATGAAAGACGTTAGTAAACCATTAAAATGCAAAGTAGTGACTATTATGATGGAGGTAAGCTTAGGGGGAAGCTTGAAGGATATGAAGGAACTCAGGTGGAGAAAGAGGAAGACTTAGAAAATATTTCTTGAACCAGGTCAGACCCAATCTGTCATGAAAGTGAAGAGGAAGCCTTAAAAGATCACTGTATATTTGGGAAACTGACAATACTTCATGAAGCTAACAAAAAGATAGGCAGTGGGATGGAGTAGGAGGGAAAATATGGCTGGCTGAATGGGTAGACAAGGCTCAGATCACAAGGGGCCTTACTTGCCAATTTGAGTCTCTTTCTTAATGAAATAGTGAGTTTAGATTTTATGTGATGAAAAAAATGGAGAGCCAATGAAGGAATTTGACATAAGAGGATTTTTAGGAAATCTTGAATCAGAATGGATTGGAAGAAGGTGAGATTAGAAGGGAAAAACCATTTAGAAAACTTTCCAGTATCAAGTAATAAGTGATGAGAAATTTGCTTTATTTTCTTTTAAGGAAATTTTGTTAACTCCATACAAACTGCTTTTGCTGCTGGTATTGGTTGGCTGATCACTTTTTGTTCCAAAGGAGGAGGTAATTTTATTCTTTATTCTGTTATGATGAAGAAACTGTGACATTGAATTTTTGGGTAACAATCTTCTTCCAGCTTTATTGAGATATAATTGACTTGTAACATTGTGTAACATTAAGGTGTACAACCTGTTGATTCCATGATTACCACCATAGCATTGGCTAACACCTCCATCCTGTCACATCATTACAATTTCTTCTTTGTGGTGGGGACATTTAAGATCTACTCTCTTAGCAACTTCAAGTATGTAATGTAGTATTATTAGCTATAATCACTATATGCTGTACATGAGATTCCCAGAACTTGTTAATCTTGCAACCAGAAGTTTCTACCCTTAGACTAGGTGACAATCTTAAGTTTGCTACTATAATTGATTATTCAGTACTTCAGACTACAGTTTATACCCGATGTTACAATTTCTTATTTAATAAATGTTTACTGTTTTTATTATTTTACACATAGAGATTATAAAATTATTAATTTCTTAAAGTTTCATTGATGGTTTATGTTTGGTGGCAAGTTTTTCAGCTTAATCATACTCGTGATAAATTGTACCTTCAGATAGCCTCAGATGTATTTGGCAGTTTGCAAAATTAATTAGTTGCTGTCAGATATAAACTTCCCCAAAAATAATTTATTGGAATTATTGACTTTACCTCATACTTAGGCATATCAAAAATGTATATGTAGTTGCCTCATAAAATTATATATTTGAAGATGACAACTTTGCATTTCCAGGAGTCTTTCCCCTAGTAAATTAAGTTGAAAACTCAGTACTCTACATACCAAACCACAAACTGTAAGCTGTATTCAGACAATGAGATTGGTTAAAAATTGGTCCCAATATTACAAAATATCCTAATTCATTAATACATTTCCATATGTTTAATCCCAGCATGGGTCTTTTCCCCACACTTCATCTCTCAGCCTTTTTGCTGCTATGTTGAGAAGGTATTGCCTTGCAACTAAAGTCAACCACTCACCCCATCCTGTAAGACCTATGTTAAGAAGCTATTGCCTTGCAGCAAAAATTACCTTTAAACTAAGTCTGTCATCTAGGGATTTTGTCTCATTTTGCCCTAATGCACAGATTTCTGTCTATTCCACACTTGAAGAAAACTTTCTGACATTCTTTTACTTTTACCCTGCGTAGATTGATTTCACTTACTCCTCTAGGCTCTGTGATGCTACAGCTCCCTTCCTTCTAAATCTCTCTCATTGTATCCTAGCATTCCTAGTTACAGAACTTTCATAAAAATAGTGAAGAAGCTTTTTTAAGATTGTACTGTATTTTAAGGATTCTTTACATATCTTTGTCAAATAGGTCCATTACATTTTATTTCCCCCAAATCATGAGATTTCCTGGATAAAGGGGGTTGTTGATAGGGGGAGATGTTTGAGAGTAAGGTCCTAAAGAGATGCTTGAGAAAAAATTACTGCTTTTCTCTTTAGCTAGAAATCCTGGGAAACTAAGAGGAGGGAGTGAAAGAATGAGAGAGAGTGTGTGTACGTATGTGCGTGAAATGAGACTTTGACCTCAGGATCTACCTAGTGAATGAAGGTCTGTTTACCAGTGGAGCCCAATTCATTGCCTCAGTACCAACATGATAGCTTAGGGGAAAGGAAATGAAAGTATGGCCTTAATAAAGCTGAAATTGCCTCAGAAGTTTTTTTTTACCCCTAGATTGTTTGACTTCACAGACACGTCTCAGGCTTAGTGGCATGTTGGTAAGCATCAATTATTTTATAAAACTATATCGCCATGTTAAGAAACACATTTAAAAACTGATTCCAGATATTTTCTTTAGTAGTTTGTTGAACACTTAACTCACTTATTTGTAATCTTTGTTATTTTTTGATAAATGTATTCATAGCTATACATTTTTTTCTAACTGATTAGCTGTGTTCAATACATTTTGACATGTGGTGCTTTCATTATCATTCACTTCCAAGTAGTCTGTAATTTAATTGTGAATTCCTCTTTAACCAAAGAGTAATATATTAGTGTTTTTGTCATTTCCAAACTTTATTTTTTGTTGTGTTATTTTGTTATTTTGTTATTTATTTAGCCATCATATTATGGTTGGGAATATAGTCTGTGTGTTGTTGATACTTCAATACTGTTGAAGCTCCCTTTGTAGGTTGGGAGTTTGCTAGTTATGAAAATTGTGAAAGTTCTATGTGAGCTTGAAAATAATATCTTTTCTATGTATGTTAGGTATAATTTTTACATCTATTAGACGAAATTCATTAATTTATTCAAATCAATTTTTGAGTGTTCTTTAAAAAAAGTTTAATTTACAATAGAATAGTTGTGTTTTTGCTAAATAGAGCTAAATCCCTTTAACTTTTTTTTCCATTTACAACATGACTTATTTTTTGTTTTTTCACTTTAGGATGGTCTTGTTAATGTAGGATGGATGGACTGTGCCACACAGGACAACCTTTGTAAAAGTTTGGATATTACAACAAGTACTACTGCCTATTTTCCTCCTGGAGCCACTTTGAATAACAAAGAGAAAAGCAGTATTTTGGTATGAATCATTGTAATTTATTTACATATAAATGCACACACATTCAAATACATCATTTTGTAAACAATGAGCAAGAAAATGAATCCGTTTATGTCATTTGATTCTGGAACATTTAATTATTTAGAACAAATATTTAATTTCTGGGATTCTGCTTAATACATACTTCAGTTTGTAAAGTCTGCTATGAGGATTTTTTTTTCCTTTTTTGTTGAGAAATAATTGATATGCATCACTAAATAAGTTTAAGGCATACAGCATCAGGGTTTGATTTACATATATTGTGATATGATTACCACAATAGGTTCAGCTAACATCCATCTTCTCACATAGACATAATAAAAAGAGAAAGGGACAAAGGTTTTTCCTTGTGATGAGAACTGTTAGGCTTTGCTCGCTTTTCCTATATATCATACAGCCCTGTTAGCTATAATCATCACGTTGTACATTGAATCCATAGCACTGATTTATCTTCTAACTGGAAGTCTGTACCTTTTGACCACCTTCCTCCAGTTCCCTCTCCCCACCACCCTCCACCTCTGCTAACCACCAGTTTGATCTCTTTTTCTCTGAGTTTTGTTTTTTTTTAAGATTCCACGTACAAATTAGATCATACAGTACAGATCTTCCTTGACGTACCATTTGCTTGAACTGTCTTTTTCCATCGCTTCACTCTCAGTCTGTGCATCTGTAAGGCTAACGTGAATCTCTCATGAGCATATTTTGAATCTTTCTTTTTTTTAAGTGTTCAGCCATTCTGTGTCTTTTAATTGGAGAATTTAATCCATTTAGATTTAAAGTAATTATTGATAGGTAAGGACTTACTATTGCCATTTTGTTAATTATTTTCTGGTTGTTTTGTAGATCCCTTGTGCCTTGTTTCTTATCCCGCTGTCTTTTTTTATGTTGTGTTGTCTTTTGGTATCAGTATGCTTTGACATCTTTATCCTGTTCTTTTGTGTAATTACTGCAGGATTTTTCCTTGTGGCTGCCATGAGGCTTACCTAAGATATCTTAGACTTAGAACACCCTATTGTAAACTATTAACAACTTCAATAGAATGCATACATTTTACACTTTTACTTCTCTTCCCCCTCACATTTTAGGTTATTATTATGACTTACGTGTTTTTTATATTGTGTAACTAATAACAGATTATTGTAGTTTATAGTTATTTTTATTAGATTCTTTTTTTTTTAACTTTTACACTAGAGTTGTAAGTGAATTATGCACCACCGTTACCATATTGCAGAATCTAACAATGACTCTACCATTACTAGTGAGATTTACACTACCTTTTTATGTTTCTGTGATGTTAGTTAATGTTCTTTTACTTCTACTCAACTTCCTTTAGCATTTCTTGTAGGGCAGGTCTGTCTCGTGGTAATGACCTCCCTCAGCTTTTGTTTGTTCGGTCAGTCTTATCCCTCCTTCATATCTGAAGGATGGCTTTGCTGGGTAGAGAATTTTTGGTTGGCAGTTCTTTCTTTCAATATTTTCAATATGTCATCCCCTTCTCTCCTGACCTGAAAAGTTTCTATTGAGAAATCTGCCAGTAGTCTTATGGGAGTTCCCTTGTATATAACTTCTCTCTTTTCTCTAGCTGCTCTTATCTTTCCTAAGACTTTTGACAGTTTGATTATAATGTGTCTTGGTGTAGCCCTATTCAGGTTCAACCTATTGGGGTCCTCTGGCCTAGTGGATCTGGATGTCCATTTCTCTCTTCAGGTTCAGGAAGTTTTCAGCCATTATTGCTTTAAATGTACTTTCTGTCCTTTTCTTTTTCTCTTCTCCTTCTGGAATTCTCATAATATGAATATTGTTTCTTTTCATTGTGTCCTGTAATTCCTATAGGTTTTTCTTTATGTTTTTTCATTTTTTTTTCTTTTTGCTCCTCTGAATGGGTAATTTCCAATGTCCTGTCTTCCAAGTTGCTGATTCCTTCTTCTGCATGAGTGAGTCTACTTTTGAAACTCTCTATTGAATTCTTCAATTCAGTTGTTTTTATTTTTAAATTCTAGAATTTCTGTTTGGTGGTTTTGTTTTGTTTTTGTTTTTTTGGTGAGGAAGATTGGCCCTGAGCTAACATCTGTTGCCAATCTTCTTCTTTTTGCTTGAGGAAGATTGTCACTGAGCTAACATCTGTGCCAGTCTTCCTCCATTTTGTATGTGGGACGCCACCACAGCATGGCTTGATGAGTGATGTGTAGGTCCATGCCCAGGATCCAAACCAGTGAACCGTGGGCCGCCAAAGCGGAGCATGCGAACTTAACCAGTACATCACCCGGCTGGCCCCCTGTTTGATTTTTTTTGATGGTTGCTGTTTCCTTGTTGAACTTCTCATTTTGTTCATGCATTGTTATGCTAATATTGTTTAGTTGTCTGTGTTTTCTTCTAGTTCACTAAACTTCCTTAAGAGGATTATTCTAAATTCTTTGTCTGACAGTTCATAGATCTCCATTTCTTTTGGGTGAATTATTGGAGCTTTATTAGTTTCCTTTGGTGGTGTCATATTTACCTGATTTTTCGTGATCTTTGATTCCGTACACTGCTATCTGTGCATTTGAGTAATTAGGTTCCTCTCCGAGACTTTACTGGTTTGCTTTGGCAGAGACAGTTCTTCACCAGTCAGCTCAGTTTGGGTTTCTGAGTGTGTCTGCTGGTGGTGTTGTTGGGCAGCTGGGGTCTGCTATTATGGTCTATTTGGGGACGAGGCAATTGTTCGAGCTCTGAGGACAGGGATGGCGGTGGTGTACCAGTGGCTGAGAAGAATTAGATAGGACTGCCAGCTTGTTTCCCTACCCAAGTGAAGCTGTAGGATGGGCTTCACAGTTCCTGGATTTTCTGGTGTGGCTTACTAGGTGTCTGTGACTGGGTACTGTAGTCAGTGGTAGAAGGGGATATGAATTAGCTTCCCTGCCCTAGCAGGGCAGCAGGATGTGGCTCAGGGCCTGTATATCTCGTTTGGGGACCTGAATCAGGCTAGAGTGTGCACCGAATTCCCTAGTCAGGTAAGATCACCTGTTTCACTCTGCAGATAGGGAAGCCACAGGCTGTGCTCTCTATTCAAGTGCCACAGTAGGAGGGCTGTTGAATGGGCTATGCAGCTCCTGTGTGCTCTGGTTAGGTTCCCGATCAGACAAGCTGAAAGTTATATTCAGCAGTGTGTGAGCCTACAGATTAGATTCCCTGCCCGGGCACAGCGGGAGAAGCAGCTCTAAGGCCGGTAAAGCTCTTTCTTTGTTGTCTTAATGCAAGCCAACCTGCACCCCGAGTTCCCTGGCTGAACAGGGCCACTGGCTTTGGCTTGAAAACTGTCATCTCTACCTGCCTGCCTCTCAACTCAAGTGCCACTGGGCCGCACAGCTTCTAGGAGTTGTCACCAACCCTTCTGGTCACATGGGTTTGAAAGATACTCTCCACAGTAGCTGAGGCTGTCTCAGCTCCCTTGCCTGGGCAGGAGGGAGAGAGGCCACTCTAGGCTATCACTTTCCCAAACAGGCTCACCAGTTGGGAGGAGCCAGAAGCTACCCTCAGCCTTAGCTACGACTTAATCCCCCTGCTTGTGTGTTGCTTGGGAACACTCCCCACCCAGTAGTGGCTTTGCCCTGGTGCAAACAGCTCTGCCTGCCCGCCTCTTGGCTTGAGTGCTGCTGGGCTGCACTGCTTCTAGGAGTTGTTGCCAGCCCTTCTGGTCAGATGGTGCCAGAAGACACTCTCCACAGCAAGTGGGGCTGTGATTCAGCTCCTTGCCTGGGAGTGAGCAAACTGGGTTCTAGGGCTGGCGTAACCCCTTGTTTGAGGATCCAAGTCAGGCAGATCTACACCCTGCCAAGTTCCCTGGTCAGAGTGCGCTTGCAACTTGGTTCTGCAGATGAGGAAAGCCCCTGGTTGGGATTACTGCTTGGACACTGCTGGGATGAACTCAGTCTGCCAAGACCTGTGTGCTGGCCCCTCCCCCCTTCTCCATTACAGCCAGATGCCCCTGCATTCCCTGTGGTGCGAGCTCAGAGTAGGGGCTCCTGCACAGTGACCCACAGTGCTGGGGGACGGTCTGATTGTTTCCCCTGGGTTCTCCTTTCCCACTAGAGAAACCGGAGGCTCAGAGGAGACCTCTCCGTGTGGTGCTGCACTGGCCTGGGGGAGGGGCAATGAGGTCAGCCTATAGCCACTTCTCTTACCCTGCTAATGCAGTCTGTCTTGGTCTCTGAGTTGCAGGGGGTGGTGCCTCAACCTCGATCCCATGTTCTGGGATTCTCTTGGGGGTGTCTTGTTCTTGAATAGTTGTTAGTTGTTCTTGTGAGGGGGAGCAAAGTCAGGAACAACCTATGTTGCCATCTTGGTGACGTCACTCAGAATTATTTTTAAACGGGCTTAAACCAAAGGTATGGAATACATTTGTAGGTTAAATGTATTGTTACTGGTTTCCATTTATTTGTGTATTTTCTAATGTTAAAATATAGATCGTTGGTAGGTTTGTCTGGGACCTGGTGTCTGTTTTTTTAAAGCACCCTGTTAGATTCTGGTAGAAACTGAATTTGGACATCTACTGGTGTGATTCACCTCCCTAATTTTACAAATGAGGAAACTGAGCTTCAAGCTAGTGTCAAGGAACTGGGATAAATAATGGGATATTGGATATCCCAAAAGAAAATAAAAGACTTTAATAAAGAACAAACTGCCTTTAGTTTTCTGTGTTTTAATTCTGCTTTTTTTGATGTTGATAAAGATAACATATTTATTACAGAAATTCATGTATGATACGGAAATATATAAAGAAAGGTGCAAAATTCACTAAAACCAAATCACCCATAGACAGGCACCGTCAAATCTTGGTAAATACCTCTTGAGATTTCTGAAAAGCACCTTCAAATCTTGGTAAATACCTTTTCAGATCTTTACTTGTGTGTACATAAAGTTATGACTTGGCGCTGATGACTCATCAATTTTCTATGGCCCAGACCTCTGCCCTACACACCAGACATCTGTATCCTACTGCCTGGTCAACATCTCCCCTGGGATATTAATTGATTTCTCAAACTTAGATATCTGTAACGATGGTCCTGATGTTTCCCCATAAATCTGCTCTATCCTCAGTTTTCCCCATCTCAGTTGATGAAAACTCCATCCTTTATCATTCAGGCCAAATACCTTGGATTCATTCTTGATTCTTCTTTTTCTCGTACCCTATAATCAATTCATCAGGAAAATCTGTTGCTCTGTCTTTAAAATCTTTTCATAATCCACCTCCATTGCTACCAGAGCACTTCTCACCTTATAACATACACTGTAATTTACTTATTTGCTCTTTCATTATTTTTCTCCTGCAGTAAATTTGGATTTTTTTACTGATAAATCCCAAATGCCTAGAAGAGTATCTGGCACATAGGTACTATATATAGTGCCTACTTATGTGCAGTATATTTATATATGTGTATATATAATAACAGCCAGCAATCCCTGAATAGTAACCCATTGACTAAATGTGACATACCTAGCCCTCTCTTGATAGATATTTGTTTCTACTTTTTCATGATTATAAGCAGTGTTATAATGAACAATCTCTTTCATCTTTGTGCACATCTTCAGTTATCTGTTTAGAATGAGATGGCTGTGGCAATTTTAAGGTCAATCCATGTTGCCCTACAGGAAAGTTGTGTTTGTTTACACTGTGTCGTCAGTTCATGAGGATTCTGCATACTCTGGCCAACACTTAATATAGGCTCTTGACTTCACTACTCCCATCTTGTAGTGAGATCTTTGGGCTTTTTGATATAAAACTGCAAGCTCGGAAGTGATGTTAGGAAACATAAATGAGTGCTACTGGAAATGTAATAACAAGGAGTAACAAACTCCTTGTCCCTCCTAAAAGCATTCAAGTTTTAAAAAATGCAAAACAACACTATGCCAGCTAAATATGCCTGGAAGGTGAAACTCAGAGGCTAGACAATATCCTTTGTAGATGTAACTACCGAGTTTTACTCTAAGACAGGTTTATAACGAGCTTCCAGTGAATTAATCACTCACATATTTATGTAAGCTGCTCTAGGAGTGTTTTTAGTTAAGTCCTCACGATGAACATGACTGAAGTGAATCAGCTATAGAACTGAGGCATGGAAGATTTCTGTTTTGGCCTTTTAAGCCCTTTGGTAGCAGAAATTATTTCATACAGACCTTTAAGAATATTTATGCTATAGATTTTTTTTAAAAAACAAAAACAAAGGGCCAGCCCAGTGGCGCAGCTATTAAATTCACACATTCTGCTTCGGCGGCCAGGGTTCACGGGTTCGGATCTCAGGTTCAGACCTACGCACCGCTTGTCAAGCCATGCTGTGGCAGGCATCCCATGTGTAAAGTGGAGGAAGATGAGCACAGACGTGGGCTCAGGGCCAATCCTTCTCTACAAAGAAAAGGATTGGTGGTGGATGTTAGCTCAGGGCTCATCTTCCTTAAAAAAAAGAAAACAGAAAAACAAGTTTTAAGAAAAGAAACTTAGGAAAAACTGAGTTTTCGCTTCTGTCATACCCATTCTTTCTATCCATGTGGTTATTCTCATGTTGAGCACAATTAAGCTGTGAATACAGTGGTTGGCTCCTGTAAGTTTGTAATGGAGTTTTAGATCTTTCAAGTAATAGTGGAATTGTCAAACATAGATGGTTCATAATGAAAGATATATATTAAACTCTGTGTTGTCAACCTGCATCTACCTTTTCTTGATACGATCATGGCTGCACTCTTTGTAGTAACAGCTGTTCCACTGAGAATTAGGCCAGCAGGAGAGTTCTGAGAGAAAAATCTGCTGAGGACAAAACACGGACAGAAATAAAGGAGATTTGTTGGAAAGGAGGTGTGCCTTGTTCAGGTCTTTGTGTTTTTAAAAAAGAGCCCTAGATCTAAAACATAGTTCAGATAAGATCTTATCAGTATATTTTACTCTGCAAACCTCCTCGGTGGTTTGGTCTCTGGGTATTATGGCTGAAAACTTATATAATAAACAAGGTCAATTCCAATTTTCCAGTTATAAATTCCTGTCTTAATTCCTATTATTGTTTGGAGTATGAAGTGTCTTAGATCATCCACTATTCTAGTGTTTTAACAATTACTAAAGAATTTGCAAAGCATTGGCATTCTGTAAAGCATGTTAGCATTAAAATTAAACCAGACATAATAGAGCTTTCTCCTGATGATTCCGAGGCCCCTCCAGGTTACTGTGAGGATTATCATAGTATACACAGCACAGTTAATAGAAAATGCCAGGTAATGAAGCACCTAATACTGGAATTTATTTTACATCACTATTTTTAAGAAACAACTCAGTTATACAATTTTTTAATAATTGCCCAAATATGATGTACATTTTTTTTGAAAAAGACATTTGGAATAAATAGTTTGAAAACTGTTTAACTTCTATAATTTTTTTTTCTTTAAAGTTCTTCAGGGGAAACTGAAACAAAACAAAAACACTTAAACAGATGTTGAATAAAATGATTACAGTATGTTTCTCTTATTCTAGTTTCTTAACTCATTGGATGCTAAAGAAATATATTTGGAAATAATGCATAATCTTCCAGATTTTGAACTACTTTCGGCAAACACACTAGAGGTAATATTTTTATAGTAATAAATGTTGGTAACATTTCAAGTCTTAACGTTTGAAAGTCAGCATTTATTTTATTCATCACCAGAGAGAAAGCAGCAGTTTGAAAAGGTTATGTATCGGTCAGTTCTAGGTTGAACTGATTGCTGGAGTTGCTGGTGGTGCCCCTTCAGGGAGGAGCTGTAGCTCTGGAAAACTTAACCAGTCCTGAAGCTGGGCTTCAGGAGCATCAGGAACTGCAAGATTCTGATCGCAAAGCAACTTTGAGTCTGATTTGGAACTTTATGTTCTTGCTTACAGAACTGTCTACAATGTCCCTGAGAATTAAGAAGCAGCTTTAGAGATAATCAGTTCGTAGTAGAATCAATCATTTTTTTCTCTTTATTGATCCCAGAGTATTCTAAGTCTATGTCCCTACAAAACTTTTTGTTAAACCTGAAAAACCTGACTTCCCCACCTCCGAGCTTTTTAGGGATGTGTTGTTAAACCATGTATTTTTCTTGGAACAGTCGTCTACTTTAAGACTTTATAATTTAGTGACTCATCCATCTTTAATGTTGCATAATTGATTTACATAGCATTATTCCAGATAAACTACAAAATAAGAATATGAATGGGTCTGAATTTTAGACAGTATTTTGAAGTAATGGGTAGGGTGGTTAAAATTAACTTCAAGTCAAAGAAATAAAGATTAGAACTCTTAGAATTTCCCATCTCTGACATTTCTTTCCTTTCATCACTATTTTTTAATTGCTTTTAAGGATCGCTTGGCTCATCATCGATGGCTCTTATTTTTTCATTTTGGAAAAAACGAAGATTCAAATGATCCTGAGTTGAAGAAACTGAAAACTCTACTTAAAAATGAACATATTCAAGTAAGAAAAATGTTTTCTGCTAGTGTGCTTTATTAATTTAATACATGACATTATATTTTAAATAACATAAAAATGTTTGAAGTTCTATGTTAAGAAAGCCCTAAGTGCTCTTGTTCTTCTATTGTGTTTTCCTGTTTTCTATTAAAAATTGACACAATATCTGAAAGTGGTTAACCTTCATTTCTTTTGAGTAGCTGGCATGTGATAAATCTGTATTATATAATTTTTCTGGGATGCATATGGTAGAAAAGTATATGATAGCATGTGAGTGACTATTTCTCTACGCCTATGCCAACCAAGTATTATCATTATTTATTAATCATCACCATTCTGATAGGCTAAAAGTGATATGTTAATATTCACTTTCATTTATTTGCTTTCTAAAGGGGTTGAAAAAAGTTTTTCAAGATCATTAACAAATCATAATTCTTCTCTACTTTATTTTCTGTGCATGTCTCTGGCTCATTTTATTTCTCATGATGGGATGTTTGTCTTTTTATTTCTTAATGGATCCTCTGTCTTACATGCTGCAAATATTTTTTCTTGGTTTGTCATTTGCCTACTAGTTTTCTTCCACACTGTATGAAAATGTTAACCTTCTTCTTTATTATTTCTGCTTCTGTGGTCTTACTTAAAAAATTCTCTCTCTCCCCAACCCCAAGATTGTATAAATATCCTCTACATTTTTAGAAGGGTGGAGTTCTTATACAGCTTCATATTTTCTTGGAAATTTCCTCTCAGATTTTTGAACTTTCTAGGACACTTTTTTTTAACTAAATTGAGTCTCAGTGTTAAATGTAAATTAATTATTTCTGTCTCTTTGTGGCCCATTAACTTCTGTGTAGAAACTGTGTTGCTAGAGTAATGTCACTTTTGGATTGTCTTTATGAATATTTAATTATATGGATAAGATTTTTTTTTTAATCAAATTGAACCTTCTCTTTCTTCTTTAGATTGGCAGGTTTGACTGTTCCTCTGCACCAGACGTCTGTAGTACTCTCTATATTTTTCAGCCATGTCTAGCAGTATTTAAAGGACAAGGAACCAAAGAATATGAAATTCATCATGGTAAGAAGGGGGAAAAAATGATAAAAATTTATCTTTGATTTCAAGTAGCAATTTTTTAATTGTATTTGTTACGTTGTTCTGTGTGGACATGCTTATTGTAAATAATTTTGCTCTCGTTTATTATTAAATGTGTTTCTCGTAGGGAAAGATATTTTGAATTATATATAGTTATTTTATCTCTTCACTCTTCTTTTTTAAACATCTCTTTCCTTCTAAATATTTTGAACAATGTTTCAGCAAGAACTCTGGTGACATGTCAGGCTAGTGAAGAATTTAAGGGTCTTGTTTGTTGACAAAACTAAGCAACAGCTACAGTTTCCGTTCCAGTGTGCTAAGTGTAGCATCTCAGCTATTGTGGGCAATTTCTATTCTTTTGGATTTTTCCTCCACAAGACTACTAAACATCTCCATTAACTGCTTTGTTATCTCTCTTGAATTGATAATTACATTTCTACATTTCAGCTTGTTTGGGATTTTAGCTCTCCATTCATGTAAGTACACTTCCAATTCCTACGATTCCGGATGCATCATAATCCCTGTTCTGAAAAAGGTTAAACGTAGCGAAAGAGACATACAGACTGCTAACTGTAACATAGTTAACTGAGTAACAGGTATTGATATTATGCCTGCTACGTGATAAGCGCTGTTTTAGGTGTTAGGAATGCAAAGTTGTGGGACACGGACTCTGCTCTCAAGTAGCTTAAAATATTATCTGGTGGGGGTGAGAGGAGGGGTATCTGTAAGAAAATATGAAAAACACTGTAATGGTCATATGTATAAATTACAAGATCAAATCAAGACACTTCTGCGTAGTGTAGGTTAGGAGATGATAATTGAACTGAGATGACATTTGAATGCTCAGTTTCCCAAAGCAAATACAGAAAAACGAGAATTGCTATGTGAGCAAAGTCTTGGCAAGATAAACCTAACAGTAACTACTGTTTATTCAGTACTTTCTGTAAGTCAGACATTTTTCTAAAGACTTTGCATACTTTTGCATTTCGATTTTTATCTTCACAACAATCCAGCAAGGGGAGAAAACTGAGACTCAGAAAGGTTAAGTAACTTGCCCATGACAAACAACTAGTAGCTGGTTAAGCTAGATTTTATGACTCCAAAGCCTAGGCTTGTAGCACTGCTAAACCGTGCCACCTCCTCAAAGTGCTAGAAATGACCAAGTTTTAATGATAGAGTTCCGTTCTTTTTTACCCCTGAAGTATTTCTCAGATTGCCCCTCTTTTGTGCTTGCTGTCTTATTTCAGGCCCGTCGTCTCCTTCATCTGCTATAATAACTTCTGATACAATTGCCTGTCTTGTAGCCTTTCCTCTTTATAATTGATTACTTGTTTATTTGCAGTTATTACCCTAGAACATTCTCCTGTCACTTTTCTCCCTTGACTCTCTTGATTTCTTCTAGGATATACTCCAGTTTCCTTCACGTAGGAGCAATGACTGTCTGTTTTGTTTGCCATTCTATCTCCAGCACCTAGAATGGTGCCTGGTGCACAGTAGGAACTCACTAAATAGCTGCTAAAGAAAGAGGGTACATTCATGGTCTGCCTCATTTTTCTAGCGACATCTCCCACCTCTGCCCCTCCACATAATCTTACCTCCAGCTGCTTGTGGATCCTTGAAATTACCATGTTCTTTCACTCCTCTGTGCCTTCACACAAGGTTTTTCTTCTTCTTGCTTTGTAATCATTCCTTCCTGTCCCTCAAAATATTTAGCAAACTGCAAATCACCCTTCAAAACTTAGCTTAAAGCATTTTCCATCCTGAGAAATATACCGTGAATCTCCAGGTACTTCCTTTTGCTTGCTGTCACTAACTTTAAAGCATAACTTCTATTGTTTCTTTGGATTTAAATAGATAGTGAGCATTTGCATGTGCCAGGTATAATACTAGGGAGTAAGGAAAAATGTGAACAATACTTAATCTCTACCTTAAAGAACATTACGGACTGGAAGGGAAAACAGACAAGTATGTCGACAAATTTAAGAATGTCTGAAGTGAGGAGGAGTATTCTATTTGTGAGTAGTTAATTACCCAAAAACTTAACTGCTTAAAACAATAAACATTTATTAACTCACACAGTTTCTGGTGTTGAGGGTCTTCTCATGAGGTTGCAGTCAAGGTAGGCAAGGGCTGTAGTCACCTGAAGCTTGGACTGTATTGGAGGATTTGGTTCCAAGCTCCTCAGGGGATAGTCAGAAAGCTTCAGTTCCTCACCTCGTGGGCCTGTCCATAGGGCTGTTCACAACACGGCATCTGGCTTCTCCCGGGATGAATGATCAAAGAGAGACACACATACATACGCAGAAACAACAGTATCTTTTATTCTCTAATCTCAGACAAGGAAAATCATCACATCCACCATATTTTATTGGTCACACATCAGCCCTGGTACAATAATGGTATAAGCACATGAGGTAGAGACCATTGGGAGCTATCTTGGAGACTGACTACTAGAAGAGATAAGCCTGGGTTACACTTAGGAGGAATAATTTTCTAAGGTTAGAGGAAGTAATCTTTTCATTGAGATCTAAAGTATGGTTACCCAAATAAAGAGGTGGCAAACACATTCCAAGCACAGGAACCAGCAAATGTATTCATGGACTCTAGGATAAGAGATCCTCATTTATTCTTAGAAAGCAAAAATTTCAGGATAGCTGGAATGTTGAGAGTTAGAAAAGAATGAGACTTGATACTGGAAAGAGCACTGGGAGTGCAAAATATATGTTTCGTCTGTCAGGTAAAGGAAGTGAGACTCTTTTCTCAAAGCAGAGGCATTTATGGATTTAAGTAGAGATATAATTAGTTTTACATTTTAGAAAGGTGACTGGCTGCCTGGAATGGATAGAAGCAAAATTGGAGGAAGGGAGAGCAGGTAGAAGCATGATGCAGTTATTTATATAGGAGAAGTGGCTGCCTTATCCTAATTATGGTAATATGAATGAAAAGAAGTGGACAAATTTTTGAAATACCAAGAATACAAAATCAGTATAACTTGATTGTTTAGATGTGGGGGAGTAAGAGAAGGAAGCCCAAGTTTCTGACTGGTGAATTGGCAATTGAGTGACTGATTGCACCATTCAGTGAGTAAGAGAACACTGGGGGAGGAGTTGATATGGAGTAGACACCCTGGTTCACAGTTGAATATAGGCCTGGGCCTCAGGAGAGGAATTTGGGCTGAAAAGGTAGATAAAAATAATCATCATATCAGTGGTAATTGAAGCCTTGATTGAGGATGAGCTTGTCTAAGAGTGAATAGTGAGACAGGCTCAGGGCCCTAAGGATCATTTTTAAGGGATGGTCGAAGATAGGGGAATTCAAGATGCAATTCAGGCGGCAGCAGCTAAAGAGGGAGAAAAAAGCAGGAGAATGTGGTGTCGTTTATGACTATATTTAAATACTTGTGAAAATGTCTCTCTCCTCTACTGAGCTATGAGCTCCTTAAGGAGAAGGACTGTGTCTTTTATTTTGCATGCCCTCTGGCATTTAAAACAGGATCTGACACATAATAGGTGCTTGACTTAATATTGACTGTTGAGTGAATAAGTCAAAGAGCACATGGGAAGATGGACGATGTGCTGATTGAGAAAGGTATATTTGCCAAGCCAAGGAGTATATTCTTTAGGCAGTGGCAAATGATCAGAGGTCTTTAAACAAGGAGACAACATAATCAGGTTAATGTTTTTGTAAATTGACTGTGGTACAATGTAGAAAACGGATTAGTTAAGGCAGATGGGGCAGAAAGTCCACCTTGGTTATTGCAGTAGGAAAGAAAGAAGGCAAGAGTCACTCTGGGATATCTTATTTAGGCACCCAGCAGATGATTATGCCATTGCGAAGATAGTGAGTAAAGGAGCAAGTTGGGTGGAAATAACTTCGATCTGGATATATTATGTTTGAAATGTATATGTGACATCCAGGTGAATATTTCCAGGGGCAGGCAGTTGGTAATATAGGTTTTGAATTCATAAGAGAAGTCTAGGTCGAAGAAACAGATTTAGGAGTTAGGCCATAGTAGTAGTTCAGGTAAGCATAGGAATTCAAAGAAGACTACAAGGAAGGTATTATTCTGCCTTTGAGGATGGAGCATTTCAAAGAGATCTTGACATTTTAACTGGTCCTCTAAGACACAAAAGGGTAGAGGAAAGGGTGCTCCTGGCAGAGCAAACCTATGTATACATAGTGTACAGAACAGTGAAACCTCACCAGCATCCATTTGTTCATAAGCTTATGTTCTTTTAATATTTTTAAGAATAAAAACTTCAAAATGTTTCTGTAGATAAAAGAGCAGAATGTGGATTTTAATTTTTCTCTTACTCAATTTCAAAGGAAAGAAGATTCTATATGACATACTTGCCTTTGCCAAAGAAAGTGTTAATTCTCACGTTACCACACTTGGACCTCAAAATTTTCCTGCCAATGACAAAGAACCATGGCTTGTTGATTTTTTTGCGCCTGTAAGTTATTTTTTTCTGTCAACTTTCAATATTGTTAGATTTTCTTGTCATAGCAAAAAGACATTTACTAGATAACCTTGAGCCATGAGTATAAGAATTATGTTATTCAGTTGTGGCCACTGTCACATATTGCTTCTAAGAGAGCACTGATGTACTTGCCCCTTTAAGGATTAAGTGTATAAATGCCTAAGAGTTGCAACTAAGTATGTTTTGTCTTACTTAGCATATTGCTTGTTGCAAAAGTGATGTGTTTCTTTGTTTCATTTGGCTCAGTTCTTATGAATATTTTTTCTGTTGTAGTGGTGTCCGCCGTGTCGAGCTTTATTACCAGAGTTACGGAAAGCTTCAAAGCATCTTTATGGTCAGCTGAAGTTTGGTACTCTAGATTGTACAGTTCATGAGGGACTCTGTAACATGGTAAGGCAAAGTGTAAAACATTTATTGTCATTAATATTTTTGTAAAATAGAGAGCTTTGGCAGTCTGGTATTAAAATGATAAAATAACTTTCAAATGTACACCTGTATTTAGAGTAGTAACAAATTATTTAAACAAATAATTTCAACAAAATGATAGAAAATTGTGATTGGATTAAAGCATGGATAGATAATATATGTGGCTGAATGTAGATATGGTCTTATTTACCAAATCAGGAAAATATTTATTTGACTTTATAAAATATGTGACTTTTCAATTATGTAAGATCTTTATTTTTTTTAACTTAATGTTAGCTTTTGGCAGTCTGTAGTTTTTATTCTTTGGCTAGTGTCATACTTGTTTTAAGTATAGTTAATAGAAGGAGATTCAAGCAATGAACGAGCTTTTTGAAATCTTTACTTAAAAATATTTTCTTAGGTTAATATTGACTCTTCAGTTCCAAGAAGAACTAGAAATTATATATCTCTTGGTGAAAGTATATAATACCACCTATAAAATATTCTTGGAGAAAAAAATCAAACCTAAATCAAATCTAGCCCCCAGATCTATGAGTGTAAAGGAGATCCAATAACAGATGAACACAAGTGACACCACGGGCATGCAAGCTGCAAAGCCCAGCGTGTGGACTGTACAGGAGAAACGGCCAGCTTAGTGGACAAACGCATTGAAAGGGGGAAAAAGAGAATTAAGACACTTAAAGACATACCAGTCAAATTTTAGGCCTTGTTTGGATGCAATTCAAACCAACTGCAAAAAATAGATAATTGGGGAAATTTGAACACTGACAATATCTGATGATTTTCAGGAATTACTGTTAATTTTTAGCTATGAAAATGTTAGAGTGGTTATATTTGGGGCAAAGTGCTTGTATTTTAAATATACTAAACTATTTATGGATGAAATGATAAATCATCTGCCATTTGCTTTAAAATCATCTCGGGTAGGAGCAGAGTGGCAGAGGGCATAGTGAGAGCAGGGTAGCTGTGCATGGATGGTTCCTGTAGCTACACAGTACATGGGATTTTAATGCTCTCTGCTTTTGTGTATATTTTAAATAATTCATAAAAAGAAATTTTTTTAAAAAGAAATGGAGAAGAGAGGAAGAGAAAAAGTGGGAAATGAAGGGAAAAGAAAGAAAGCAATGTGTTTTAAAAACAATAGAAGTAAATATAGGCTGAGATCTTATCGCATCTGTATGAGGAATAATTTTTCACCACACACACACACACACAAAGGATAAAAAAATTAATGTTTTGGCTACATTAAATGTTAAAACTATTGCCAAAGAAAGAGACACTGTAAAGTTAAGACAAACAACAGACTGAGAAAGTATTTGTAGCACATGTAACTGACAAACCTTAGTGTTCAGAATATTTAAAAGCTATAAATAAATGTGGTAGTCTAAAAAAAAAATGTTTACAGACATTTCGTAAAAAATGAAATCCAATAAACATGAAAAATGTTCGACTTCACTAGTCATCAAGAAAGTACACATTATAACAGTAGTCACATACCCTCCCCATCCATCAAATTAACAAAAATTTAGAAATCTGACAATAGCAAATATATGGATGAATTATCCTATCACACAGTGGAATACAATAGAGCATTTAAAACTAGATGTATCTTTACCAGCATGGATAAATCTCAGAAATACAATGTAAAATGAAAAAAGCAGGTTGCAGAATTAGTATAGAGTTCGATAAAATTTCAGAAAGTTTCTAAATGCTCAAACATTACAGTATCCCGTTCAGAGATACATGTGCGTGGCGAAAGTATAGAAACATCAATGAATTGGATACACAGTGACTTCAGGATATTGGTTGCCCCTAACGTCAGGGAGGGAAGGAAATGGGATCAAGAAGAACTTCCAGCTGTCTGCCAGTATGGCAAAAAAGTTAATTTTCCTTAAATATAGAGGAGGGATATATAGGTATTTATTAGATTATTCTCTCATCTTTTCACGATGTTTGAAATCTCATTAAAATAAATTTTAAAAAATTAAATAAAGCCTTTGGTTTTGAATGTCTTGTATGTGATTTTGAAAACATCCCAGTCACTTCATGTCTCAGCACCTCAGTTTCCTCATCTATAAAGTTGACATCGTAATTTTAGCTTCTGAATAGAATTGAGAAACTACACGGTTAAGTGCTAAAAAGGTGCTCACACATAGTAAGCATTTGTTAATTGTTAGGTATAATTGCTGTTTTGTTAATCTAATCAGATATTTGAATTTGCACTCATATTACAAAAGTTTGATAAATGTTTCCATTGTTTTTTCTAAAATTATTTTTGAATCCTAGCCAAAGATTCCAGTTTGCTAATGAGTGTTTGTCAGCTTTAAGGATGCAAAGTTCAGCTACAGCAAATCCACAGACAGGGATCTCATTATAACTTAAAAAATACATAAAATGAAAATTAAAGCTGTAGAGAAATGCTTCCTGGCCTAGTGCTCATGTTAATTCCAGGAAGGAAATGATAGTATTTTGTACCGTAAAAGCTATCTTGAATAAAGAATAAAAAAGTAACCACGTTCTTAGGGCATGATTCATATTTCTTTAACCTAAAATACAGTTATGTACACATTATTAATTTATTTGCTTATTCTTGCTATTTTATTTCCTTGATTTTTTTCTATGTATAGACAAATTTTGGAGTATTTATTATGATCTCAAAAAGAGACTCGAGGTTAGCCTGCTCTTTATAGCCACATCCACCTTGGTTCAGAAGAGTAAAAAGGGGCCAAGCTCATAATGACCTGTGATCACTTCTCAGTGTTTTAATGCCTATGGATTTCATAGCTAATGGAGTAGCTATAAATAAGGGTCAGGTACTCATCAGTGCAACTGTGAATCCATTTCCTTTGCTAAATTTGGCTAAAGTTTTTCAGTCACCAGCAATTTAGCAATGAGTTTTTTAAATCTTACTGTTGTTGTTACTTAAAGGCAAGCTGGTTATAAATTTGAAAACAATAGGTAAAATGTATAAAGTCTTTGTTTAATTTGTATTCTCATTCCTAACAGTATAACATTCAGGCTTATCCAACAACAGTGGTATTCAACCAGTCCAACATTCATGAATATGAAGGACATCACTCTGCCGAACAGATCTTGGAGTTCATAGAGGTATTTTAAATTATAGCCTGTAGCTGTAAATCCTTCTGTGGATGTGTATATTTTGTATGAATATTTAATATTTTTTTCATGCCAAAGCATTATTTTCTGACAAGAAAATGAATTTTTAAAATTTTTCTAATGTTTTACTCCTGTTATATACTACCATAAGCTCTGAGAATAAGTCTGTTTTATTTGTTACCTGGTACAGTGCCTTGTAGTTAGTGGACACCTCTATTTACTGAATACATGAAATTGTACTTTTACATAAAGCTTTGTCACCTCCTTTCTCTGTTTTCTCTGATAGAAACACCACAGATTATTTCTTTTAGGTCCCGTATAGATGAGATAGGAGCAAGTCCACTATTTTCCAGGAAACATGTGGTTAAGGGCAGTCTTACCCCACCCCCCGGTGGAGGGCCTTTTCTCACCTCAGCAGTTTATGCTTAGCCTGCCGTGTTATTAACACAGAAGTGCCCTATGTCTATACATCTCCTTGTTTCTCATTAATAGTCTTGATTGACTAAAATAGTTACAAGTGCCTCCTAAGAAAGAAACCAAAAATTCTAGCTTATTATCCATGGAATGACCATTCTGCTTTCTGTTCTACTCATCTCTTCCTCTGACAAAGTGATAATTTTTTGTATTGTGGTTTTTGTTTTTGATTTTTTCCCAAAGAAGCGAACATCTTTGTTAGTATTACCCAGTCATGGTAGACTGAAGGACTGGGCACTTCTGTGTTAGAACAGCATTTAGAGCAAGTGATCTGTAGAGAGATTGTGCAATATCTCCAGTCAGACTATCAGAAAAGTGTAATAGTAGGTTTTCCATTAATAATTAAAGAGTTATTTCCAAACAAATCACTGGTTCCAGAAAGAACTGTATAGCCAATGTAGACATCTGGGCAGCTCCTGGAATTCTTGCCTCACCTACCTGTAACCTTAACTAAAGTTGCCTCTTTTCCCTACCCACTGTGACTTTAGTGATACATAGAAATAAGAAGAAAATATACCTTGATTTAAGAAAATTGATGGACAAAATCCAAACTTAAGAAAGAAATTAGGGATCAAATGATTTGCTATAGATTCTCTTTAAATATCCTTAAGTATCTTTTGATTATTCAAAAACAGGAAGTTTTCTAAATGACATATGCCAACAATTTGCCAAGAATATATGAACAACTCTTTTTTATATCTGTTATAATGAAAGCTGTGCTCTCTTTAGGATCTTATGAATCCTTCAGTGATCTCCCTGACACCCACCACTTTCAATGAACTAGTTACACAGAGAAAACATGATGAGGTCTGGATGGTTGATTTCTATTCTCCATGGTGTCATCCATGTCAAGTCTTAATGCCAGAATGGAAAAGAATGGCTCGGGTATGAAATAGTTTGTTTTAAATCTTAACATTTACTAAGAATGTTTACTTAAGAGGATTATTTTGAAACTGAGATGAGTGAACCCACCTCTTAGATTATCATTTAATAATGGTTCTCATCATACCACTTAGATTTCAGCTCTGTTTCTGTCTGGTATCTGCTCTTTTTTTCTGTGTCACTTGGTATATATTTGACCAAATTTTTGCCAACATCAACCCCAAGATCCCATTTATTTTCTATTAAAATTTTTTCTACTACTTTATTGTTAGAGCTTAAAGATAAAGTTTCTTCACAATATTGTGGAACTTAAAAATAAGGGCAAAAAAAAGCCTTGATCAATAAAACATTTAGATTTTAAAAGTTTCCTACCAATAGACATAGTGTTATAAGTCATGAAAGATTGGAAATAAATTATTTAAAATGAGAATGAAAAATGTAATTACTGTTTTAGATTAATTTCTGAGATTAAAAAAATGAACAAACCTAAGAGTTAAAGTGATTTCTAGTATCTTGACATTTACGATAATGCAGTTTTGTGCTCTTTTCAATAAAATTTTTAAATTCAGCATGAGTCAATATGCTACTTGCAACTCATGTCTCCATTTGAAAAGGTAACTTTGAAATACCATTACAAAGACCTTCATTAGTTCTTGGTTTCTAATACTTTGAATTTTAGAAATACATAATTTTCCCCATGTAGTAGATGAAAGAAATCAGTTGTTTAATCTACAATAATTAGTGTAAGTTCTTGACTACAAAATTAGATCTTCAGTTCATTACTACAAATATTCTCTTATGTTTTAAGCCCTTTTCCATTTTTATTTGGTGAAAATCACTAGTAAAAAATACAAAAAACATTTCACAGTCATTTCTGTCTTGTAAACATATAGTTATGGAGGTAATTTTATTGTAATCACTTTGATCTACTTATCTCCTTTTTTTTCTTTTATAGACATTAACTGGACTGATCAATGTGGGCAGTATAGACTGCCAACAGTATCATTCTTTTTGTGCCCAAGAAAATGTTCGGAGATACCCTGAGATAAGATTTTTCCCCCAAAAATCAGATAAAGCTTATCAATATCAGTAAGTGTTCTCCAAAATTTGAAGACATTTATTGTAATCATTTATTTATACAGTTAAAATTTAAAGTTATCCTAACTAAATAAAAGTTAACCCAACAGGTATTTTTTGGGAGCCTACCATGTTTAAGATACTGTGCTAATGAGAATTTTAGCAGTTGAAAAGTGAATTGAACAGTCCCACTGTTCATAAAGCTGACAGTCTAGTAGAGAGGAAGAACTAACATTTAATAAGTCCCCATTTGGTTTCAGGTACTATGTTAGATACTTGGCTCACATCATTTCCACTAGTCTTCACATATATCCTGAGAAATAAGAATTATTACCCTTCTAGGGCCAGCTCAGTGGCATAATGGTTGAATTCGCACACTCTGCTTTGGCAGCCTGGGGTTTGCCAGTATGGATCCTGGGCACAGACCTAGACACTGCTCACCAAGCCATGCTGTGGTGGCGTCCCTCATAGAAGAACTAGAAGGACTTCCAACTAGGATATACAACTATGTACTGGGGCTTTGGGTAGAAAAAAAAAAGAATTATCACCCTTTCTACTATTACAGATAAGTAAACTGATTCACAGACCTTAGGTAACTTTCCTAAGTCACACAGCTGCTAAGGTTTGAAGTTGGGTTTGAACTCAGGTCTGTCTCAGTGTCTGTGCTGTTTCCACAGCACCACTTGATATTTCAGGTGGAAAACTCAAATGCAAGGCAGAAATGTAATTAATATTATTTAAAATGAAAATGAACCATAGATTTCAAAGGATGAAAGAATCACAATTATGAGAAGATATCATGAAAGGCTGCATTTATGAGTTGGCTTTTGACATGGGTCTTTAAAAAGCGGGTAGGAACTTGGCAGAGAACTGGATAAAGGTTCGGAAACTAAAGCCTTGGACATTTTGGGTTTTGCTGTTCCCATGGGTCTGTAGGAGATGTCCAGCAGGTAACTGGACATTTAGTTCTGTCTGGAGCACAAAAAACATCAAGGCTAGAGAAAAATCTATCTGAGAAACAATGTAAGCAGTATTTGTAGCTAGGAGGAGAGATGCTAGGTGAAGTCAGTTGACTAAACTTATCTTTTAAATTGCTGCAATGAGATTGTTTTCTGAACATAATCCACTAATAGAAAAATCTCTTTACACCTCACATATTTTTTCTTCTTGCAGTAGTTACAATGGTTGGAATAGGGATGCTTATTCCCTAAGAATCTGGGGTCTAGGGTAAGTAATTAAAATGTGTATTGTTATATGAAATAGATGCAGTGCTATTTATCTTTCTTTTATGTCTGTAGCTAAAGTTACTGTGGGTTGTTTAAGGTTCTAGCATTTTAAAGTACTTCGTAAAGAATTATAATTTACCAAGATAAGGTTGTGCTTTATTACACTGTCATTCTTTGAAGTCATTTTAAACTTAGAAAGTTTTGCAATATTCCATTGTAGATGTTTGCTTTGGTTTTGTGTAATGAAACATAATTTTGATCCGTTGCCACAGATTTTTGCCTCAAGCATCCATAGATCTAACCCCTCAGACTTTCAATGAGAAAGTTTTACAAGGGAAGAGTCATTGGGTGATTGATTTCTATGCTCCTTGGTGTGGACCTTGCCAAAATTTTGCTCCGGAGTTTGAGCTCTTGGCTAGGGTAAGTCTTGTTTCTACTTAAATATATTGTGGTCACATACATGTTTTAATAATTAGAAAGAACATTGCAAATACAATTTTTTTTTTCTTCAAAGTTTCCTCAGAATTTTAAAAAACTATTCCATTTCTGTGACTAATTTTTGCAGTAGATTTCTTTAAAGCTTTGAGCTAACATCTTCTCTGTCTTGGTTGACATCATCTACCTTGCCGTAACATCCAGAAACCTCCTTCTCCTGCTTGTTCCTGTCCTACCACCATCACTCTGCCTCCCTCCAGGCAATCACCAGATCCTATCAGTTCCATCTCCTAAAAGCCTTTGAAATCTGTCCGTGCCTCTGCTGGCCTCTTTGTTCAAGCCCTCATCATCTCTCACCTAAGCGTATCAAATGTGCTTTTAACTAGTCCCCTATTGCCAGTCTGCCTTCCTCACTTCTGCCCTGATGATCTTTCTAAAATACTGCTTTCCCTGGCTTCCTGTTAACCAAGTTTTTTAACACACATCCTTGACAACAGGTCTCTGATCTGTCCCTTACTCCCTCTCCGGCTTTGTCTCTGAACCCCACCTCACACCTTACACTCCAGGCACAGTGAAGTACTCCAGGTTCGTTGAACGAGTACCTTGGTGCCTTCTGTTCCCTCTGTCTAAAATGCCTTTTCCTTACCTTGGTCATCTGCATTTTTTTCTCCCTGTCCTACAAAAGCCAGCTCCAGTGGTACTTCTGTGTTCTCCTCCCTTCTCAGTTAATCAGTGTCACTTTGATATCTTGTATTCCATCAGTGTACTTATATAATGCATGTTCATTATTTAGATATCTGTCTCCTGCACAAGACTATGAGCCTCTTGAGGACAGGGCTTATGTCTTACCCATCTTTGTATCCCCAGTGTCTAATTCAGTAAATGCTTATAAAATTAGACTGAATACATAAACTGAATACAGTCTAAGTTTTTGGTGTTTCTGTCGTAACAGACCTATTAATGACCTAATCCAGATTGATAGCTTCCTTGCCTCTGCAATCAGGGAACTTTGCCTTGGCTATAACACACTCATTAGAATGAGAAAGTCAGCTCCAGTCCCACCAGTCTAAAACAAAAGCCGAAAGTCCCAAGGGATTGTTTAGCAAAGGGATTTCAAAGCTCCTATGAGTCATAAAAGATTATTTTAGTTATTGACTAGTCTTCAGATAAAAGGTTGTTCATTTTTTCCACTTATTATCTCTTCTTGTCCTCTTATACTTCCTTTTCTCCAATAATTCTAACAAAATGTTAGAACATTTGTACTTTTGTCATGTACTGAAAAACTTAGCTTAGTTGTATATTTTTTAATGCAACTATATCTTGAATATAGCAGGAAATTATTAAACACAAAAAATCATTCCTTCAGCAAATCCTAAGCACCAAGTGGAAAGCATTATGCTAAATACTGGGGCTACACAAATGGAGAGACAAAAATTCCATGTCTTTAAGATCTTTTTCTAGTTGGAAGATAAAATGCAAATAAATATATATAATACAACCAGATCATTGCTTTAGTGAAATGAGAATGAAGCAAAAAATGGGAAGAAGAATGTCAGAGTCATGGCAAGGGGAAGACAAAAGACTCCACAGAAATGTTGGTATTTGAGATGAGAATTACAAGATGACTAGGAGTTTGGCACTTGAATGGGTTGGCTAGAGTCCTCTAAACAGAGAAGACAGTATTTGCACTGATTCAGGAACACGAGAAAGTGTAGCCTTTCAGGGATCTCCACTGTTGGTCCAATATTACCAGAGTTTATATATAGACAGAAGGAGAATCACAAAAACTGAGGCTCAATAAATAGACGACGAGGAGGAGGTTCGGTCCTCTTCCTTACACTGGTCGCATTACACACTCTTGCTCAGGGTTTCATAGTGTTCATAATGTGTTCCATATAAGCATTAGAGAACTACTGGGTATGGCAGGATCCATTTTACAGTTTAGAAAGATCACATTGGATGGACTGAACATGGGCCAACAAGGCCAGAGAAAGATATTCATAGCACCAAAAACAATATGGTGTCCTCCTATAAGTAATTGAAAACATTAGCCAACTAATATATAAAGTAAACCTTTTGAAAATAACATAAAACTTAAGGTAACATTTCTAGATTTCTCTGACCTTCAGTAAATGTGTGTTTGTATTTGTGTGTGTGTGTCTTTGTACATGCTTCTGCAAGCAGCTTTGCTGGTGCCCTAACACAGGTTAGTCTATCTATTGAGTACCCCAGCCATGGGAACAAAACTAGAAGCAGTAAAGATATTTGAATTGTGCCATGAAGTGAGAAATGATAACTGAACCAGGATTAGGGAAGCAGTGATAGAAAGAATGGGACATATTCTGTCTTATGAAAGACATAAGAATAGGATTTAGTGTTTGTGTTAAAAGTGGGAGAGACAGGAATCTAGGATGGCCATAGTTTCTGGCTTAAACTGAGTGAATAGTAAGACAAAAGGAACAGTAGGTTGTGAGGGGAAAGGATTCGTTGCAGAAATGTTGTGGTTAAGGTGCTTATTTAGCTGAAGCAGGCCGGCACACAGCTGACTGAAGTCGAGGGGAGAGGTCAGGGTTCAGCAGCATACAGGTACATGAAATCTCCCTGGGGCACTGTTCACAGCAACAAACTGTTAACCAAAGATGGAACTGCTGGGTGGATATTATAATTTGAGGGTGTGCCAGACAAGGTGTGGGTACCAGGAAGAAGCTGAGGTAATTCAGAGTTCAGCTACTCACCTTTCTTGCTAAGGCAAAGGGGAGTTTATTTGCTGTTGGAGAGTTGGTGCTCAGTAAGTAGGAGTTTAAAGAGTGAGTAAGAACTTGGAAGGAATGGAAAGGATTAAAACTAAGTTTTCTAAATAAAAAAATCCTTAAATTTATAAAGATTTGAAATTTTTAATATCATATTGCTTTGCAGTTACCAAAATAGTTAATGCCAAAGAGAACGACAAATCATATTTTTCTCCTTTCAGATGATTAAAGGAAAAGTGAAAGCGGGGAAAGTAGACTGTCAGGCTTATGCTCAAATCTGCCAGAAGGCTGGGATCAGAGCCTATCCAACTGTTAAATTTTATCCCTACGAAAGAGCACAGGTACGTACAGGCTTTTTTCTAGTTTCTTCTCCCCTTGTCATTTTTTATTTTATTACATATTACTGAAACAAGTTTCTTTTTACATGTACAAGTGATTTTAAAAGGTTTTTCTGTCTCACAGTTGATATTATCTCCATTGCCTTAAAATTTGTATAATCATGAATAGGAAAACTACTAAAGAGACATAGCAAAATACTACTACAGTCATGCACCACATTTCGGTCAACGACAGCCCACGTATATGACGGTGATCCTTAAGATTACTATCATATAGCCAGGTGTGCAGTAGGCCGTACTATCTAGGTTTGTGTAAGTGCACTCTGATGTTCACACAGTGATGAAATCACCTAACAGATCCCTGTGCTTAAGTGACTCATGACTGTCATGGTTTTCTATGGGTGAGAGAATTCAAGGTAATTATTTATTATCTGTGAAGTTTTGTATTTCCTACTTTTATAGAATTAACATATATAACATTTATAATATGTTTTCTTTCCTGGAAAAAATTAAGAGAATACTACTATAATACTTTTGAAATAGCCTTAGTACCTGAGCATTTATCTTGAGGAATATTTATTAGTGGTTTAGACTACAAAATAAAAGTTTAGGGTTTCTTGGTTCAGTCATAATTCCTTTCTTGAGCCACTGACAATACACTTTTTTTTCAACAAGAAACCTGGACATCTACCAGTTGGTCTTAAAATTCAGGTGACAACCTCTATGATCATTAATACAAAAACATGTATAATTGCTAATAGACAGTACTCATGACCGTTGCTTTCTTCCTGGGTAGAAGAATGACATTTTTGACCATAGAATTGTAATAAAATAAACATTTGCCCTGTATTCATGTTTCTGGGTAAGACATTTGAAATAAATAATTTCAAGTATTTTAATATATACTTTTTGAGAAAGACTGTCAGATTAAGATCTCATGTTATATGTGGGTAATTATAATACATTTTGAAAAAGAGTTAAAGAACTTATATGATGAATTTCAGAAATCTAGAATTGTCAGACATCCAGATTTTTCAGTGAAGGATTTTGATTTGTCAAGAGGCTCTCTCTGTCTTAAAAACAGCGTCGGGTAAGGAGAACTCAGTGAGAATAAAGGAGCTTATACCAAGCCTGACTCTGCATTCCTTTGGGATCACTAGCTCTGCTTCCCAGTTCTCAGAATGGCTGGGAAATGGGTGACATAGATAGGAATCTTTTTCCGGGAGAATGATGTTAGGGAAGTATCAGTATATTATGAGCAAAGAATTAACCAGGCCATAGAGGGAACTGTTTGAAAAGATGATGTTACCATGTGTCCAGAGGAGTCCAGAGGACAAGATTAGGACTCAGAATATCCCTGTCCAAACTGAAAGACAGGGTTGGCATGCAGAAGTCCAGGTCAGATGAAAGGGCCAAAGCAGAATAATGAGTGGAGTAAACAGAAATCCACGCAGGTGGGCAGTTATACACAGAAGTAAAATGCTAGCATACAGTATGGGATGCCCACCAGGAAGAAGGACACAGGTGGCTCAAGATCCAGAGTAAGCAGATGTGGGTCTATTGACCTGCTCTTCCCCTGCTTTTCAGCCACCTTCCTGCTGTGGGCAGAGGAGAAGCAGGAGATAAGCACTGCTTTCCAGTGTTGCAGTTGGTCAAGCTTTTGTCTGTCCCAATGACTGTGTTGGAGTAGAGTGATTTGGTCCTCTGGGGACATTTTTCCTTATACCATTTAGATGTTTTGAGGCATTTGGAGTTAGCAATGCATTTTTTCCAATATGCAATGCAATTTTTTCACTTGTTCCCATAATAGTATTGTTATTATTTAGGGTAAGTTATGTGTTAACTGTGCTTTTGCAGCATTATTTCCTTGGAAGAAATTTGAGTTTCAAACACTTGGAACTTTAAGTAATATTTAATCAAGTTTCTTAGATGGAAATGTCATGTTTTGATTAGATACTTAAAAGATTATAAGAGTGTTTTTAATTTTAGAGAAATACTTGGGGAGAGCAGATAGATACCAGAGATGCAAAAGAGATTGCTACCTTAATATATGAAAAATTGAAAAATCTCCAAAATCATGAAAAGAGGAATAAGGTAAGAACTAAGTCTAGATCGGACTTTGGCAAACATTATTTAAATTTATTCTTACTGTACATTATATCTATCAATAAACAGGTAAAATGAATCATCAAAAAATAGTAAGGTAGTTGGAAATTTCTTCTTGGGAAAATACAACAGTCTCAATATACCCTCTACATACTGAAATGCTTAGAAATTTGGACGAGTAAAACCATTTAACAGACAATAGTGACTGCATAAATTATTTAAATTTTGTTCAAATGTAAATAAAGTATTGACTTGTTAGGAATAAATATACTGGAGCCTCATAACACATTTTGGATAGAACGCATTTTGAATAGCAAATTTTCTTTTGCTCTTAGTATAGTGAGGATATATTGGAAACCATGTTCATCTTGGCCCTTCCTTGAGTTTTTAATCTATCAAGAAGCAGCGCAACTCTTTCCTGCTATTCTTCGAAAGGGCCATTCATTTTTTCCTTTTTTTTAAATTATTGTCCTTCTAGGGCATACTTAGAAACGGATCAAAGAGTCCATGAACACTAGAGTGCTTTCTGAATGGAATTTAATATAATCACATATGAGGTTTTTTGGATTCTTTCCATATAAGGTGAAAGAAAGACAAAAGAATGGCACAGACTCTGGAGAAAGCTAAAAAATGTCTGGCTTTACAGATGCACATTGCGACTTTCATCTCGTTAAACACTTGAGATAGAAAACATTATTAGTCCTAAACCAGAATATCGTTAACTGATATTAAGTTAAAGAGCATACCAAGATACGACTTTGAAACTGTGTAAAACCATAATTGGTGATATCTGCTGTGGGCACATAAGAACCATGAGTTATCCTTTTCTTTTCTGTTGGTATAGTTAGGCGATGTATATTTCATGTGGTGATCCGTTAAATAAGAATATTGAGTAATTATTCTTGAAAAGGTAACGTTTTGGTTAGTCTATATTACTTTACCTTGTTTCCAACATTAGAAACTCATACTTCCTTTCTCTTTCAATCACTTTTACATTATTATTGTAGGATGAACTTTAAAGATGTTGAAGATGAAGAAAAATTGAAAAGAAATTGTAACAAATGACATCAGAAGACATCTTTTTAGAGTGTTGCTGCGTTCTTGATAGGAATTTATCTTGGACTTGTAATTGCACTGTCTGAATCCTGTACAACATTGGTATAAAGGAAAGGTCTGCAGACTTTTTCTGTAAAGGGCCAGCCCGTAAATATTTTAGGCTTTGTTTTGTCATGTATTCTTTGTTTTTGTTTTGTTTTGTTTTCAACCCTTTAAAAAATGTAAAAACCATTCTTAGCTCAAGGCCACACTCAGTTCATACACAAGTAGGCCATACAAGCCACCTGCAGTCTGTGGGCTGAAGCTTGCTGACCCCTGGAAATGTTTGGTCTGGCCGCCTCAAACATGAGCCTGCTCTGCTATTGTCTACGTGCATGTCTAGGTTACACAAAGTGGATTTTATTGCTTAAAGTTCTGTGCTGGGCCGGAAAAGAGATTAACTTGGTTTTTAGTCACCTGTTGTCCTAAAAATTTTTGGAAACATATTTCATTTTAAGAACACGCAATGTGACAAAAGTTTATTTTCATGCTTTATTATAGTGAAGAGATTCTTCATTTTATTTCCTTTCTAAAGGTTGAAGAACAGATTTAATTTTTCACAATTAAGAAGAATTTTTAACAGTAAATAAACAAATCCTATAGATTTTTAGAACATCCAGAAATACCTGAGGAAAAAATATTTACAGGAATTAATTGGGCATTGCAGAGTATCCCAAATATATCAAGTATTTAACGTTCTGCGTTTTAGAGATACGTGTTCGTTTATTATCCGAATTGCTTTCATAAGAGTTTTCCCTGTGATAGTAGTTGACTTTTGAAGCCTCTTTTACTATTTATGTTTTTGCCTTCTGGACTTTCTGTTTTGATGTGTATCTTTTATTTACATTTACTTTTTTTTCTTTATAGTTGTGGTTTTTCACTCTTGTCCAATCTCTTCATTTTCAAATAGGAAAAATAACTTTGCAAGTTTGTTTCACTATACCATGTAATGATACTGTGGCAGTTATTATTTACTGTTGAAGGCTGCCATTTTCAGATAAATATTGCATAATAACTGAAGTTATTTTTGTAAGAAAATCAAGTATATAAATCCAAGGATGGAGTGAGTTGCTCAGACTCAAAGAATCCAAAAATTTTTCCCTTGCATGTACACAAAACATTGTAACGTAATTGTTTAGTTATCATTCAGAGTATATGGAATGATAAAAATCCCAATTGATCAAAAGAGGTCAACAAATTTTTTTAAAACTTCAGTTTTCCTAAAAACCTATTAGGATTATGTTTTATTATATTGGAAGAGTTTTGGGTTTTTTTGATATCACTTTACTCCCTTCTCCAATATTTCCTCATAAAGATTATTATTATTATAGCTGCAATTTATAGAAAAACAGATTTTTTTCAAGTCTAACCCTGTTCATATTTCTTTAACTCCTTATTTTAGATTCTGCTTTACTCATGTGGGCACATACAGAACAATCACCACTTCTAACCTTAATTTAACACCACCTTTTTGAATTATAATCAGTAACATCAAGTGCCTTTCATTTACAAAATTTTCAAAGCCTAGAAAATTTTTGAAATTGGCCTGTTTCTACAAGAATCCCAAGACGGAATGCTTAAAGAAGTCTCAGTGAATATTTACTGAAAGTACCAGTTACGTGAAGACCACTGTGCTGGACACTGCTAAGTGTACAAATGGAATCCAAGGCATGTCCCCATCTCCCAAGTGTCTGTAATTCACAGTTCTGACACTGACCCCATAAACAAGTTTATAGGTACCTACACTATTACCTATAAATATAATTCCAAACTTACTAATTGAGAAAACATCTTAAGCAGTAAATATTATGTATCCTGTAACTTGGCCTAAGTGTGTGCCTGTGGAACTGGCAGAGTTACCTGGGAGTCATGTTAAGTAATTTGTGTCATATAAGTAATACTTGTCAGGGGGCTGTTTTCTGCCGTCCTATCAGTGTCATTGGGTATTTCAAAAACAGCTGGAGGAATTAAAGCTTTTAACAGCCACATTAATGCAGTTAGAGCACCTCTAAAGAGTGCTGGGTAAAACATGCCATTTCTTTCAGCAACACCATTTTGTGTGCACCTGGCCTTGGGTAACGACACCATTTCTGGCAGACAGAGTGCATTGTATCAGGCAGCTAGATTTGAAAAGTAGATATATTTAAATATGTGGCTATGTGAAACCATTTGGAATTTGTGTTTGTGGCATTAATGATGCTTATTCCAATTTCCCAGGTTTTATTTAACATCTTTCTTATCTTTTTTAAGGTATATGATTAAGATAAAGAACAAATAAAATGAAATAATTATTGTATAATAACTTTTTATATTGTAAAAATGTTCTTTACTTTTGTTCTTCATTTTCTGACAGTATTCAAAGCAGGAATTTTCTTTTTAGTACAGTTACCAGAAAAGAATTACTGCATTGTTTCCTATGGGACACATTTACGAAGACAGTTAGTATAAGAAAGTTTTTAATGAGGTAGTATTTTTAAGCCAATTTAACAGAATTTTTCTATAATAATTAGTCTAGTTTTAGTCCTACGGTTTCATTAAACCACAAAGCAAAAACCTTCAGTAGATTCACAAAAGATAAAGCATATCACTGCAGGAAATCAATTTACAAAGGAAGGCAGCAAGAGAGAAAAAAAAGAACAAGGGAACTACAAAACTGCCAGGAAACCTGAGATGGTATTAATAAGGTCTTACCTATCAATGATTAATCTAAATGTAAGTGAATTGAATTCTCCAATCAAAAGACATAGTATAGCTGGATAGATAAAAAACAAGACCTGACTATATGCTGCTTACAAGAGACTCACTTCAGTTTTAAGGACACGCATAGGCTCAGAGTGAAAGGAGGGGAAAAGATATTCCACACAAGTGGAAACCAAAAGAAAGTTGGGATAGCTATATTTATATCAGACGAAATAAATTTTAAAACAAAGACTGTAATAAGTGACAGAGAAGGTCATATAATGATAAAGGGGCCGATCAACAAGAGGATATAACATTTGTAAATATGCAGCCAACATAGGAGCACCTAAATATATGTAGCAAAGATTAACAGACTTAAAGGTAGAAATAGACAGCAATACAATAATAGGGTACTTCAATCCCACTTTCATCAATGAATAGGTCATCCAAATTAATATGAAAACATTGGACTTAAACTACATTAGACCAGATGGATTTAACAGACATTTACAGAACATTCCATCCAAAAGCAACAGAGTACACATTCTTCTCAAGTGCCCATGAAACAATGAAACATTCTCCAGGGTAGATCATATGTTAGACTACAAAACAAGTCTTAATAAATTTGAGAAGTTTGAAATATTGAGCATCTTTTGTGACTGTAGTTGTATGAAACTAGAAATCAATTACAAGAAGAAAACTGGAAAATTCACATATATGTTGAGATTAAACACACACTACTGAACAATCAATAGGTCAAAAGAGAAATCAAAAAGTACCTTGAGGGGCCAGCCCCGTAGCCGAGTGGTTAAGTTTTCGTGCTCTGCTTTGGTGGCCCAGGGCTTCACCAGTTCAAATCCTGGGTACAGACATGGCACCACTCATCAAGCCATGCTGAGGTGGCATCCCACATGCCACAATTGGAAGGACCCACAACTAAAACGTACACAACTATGTACCAGGGGGCTTTGGGAGAAAAAGGGAAAAATCTTTAAAAAAAAAAATACCTTGAGACAAATGAAAATGGAAATACAACGTACCAAAACTTAGGGGCTGCAGCAAAATCAGTTCTAAGAAGTTTAAGAGGTGATAAAAAGCCTATAATAAGAAAAAGGAAAGATCTCAAATCAACAACTGAACTTTATACCTCAAGGAACTAGAAAAAGGAACCGTTGAATCCCAAAGTTAGTAAAAGGAAGGAAATAAAGAGCAGAGCAGAAATAAGTGAAATAGAGACTGAAAATAGAAAAGATCATTGAAGCTAAGAGCTGGTTTTTTGAAAAAATAAACACAATTGACAAACTATTAGCTAGACTCACTGAGAAATAAAGAGGATTCACATAAAATCAGAAATAAAAGGAGACATTACAATTGATACCAAAAAAAAAATAAAGGATCACAAGAGACTAGTATAAACATTATACACTAACAAATTGGACAATCAAGAATAACTAAATTCCTAGAAACATACAACCTACAAAGACTGAATAATAAAGAGAGAATATTTGAACAGACCCATTACACAATAAGGAGATTGAGTCAGTAATCAAAAACCTCTCAACAAACAAAAGTGCAGGACCAGATGGCTTCACTAATGAATTCTACCAAATGATTAAAGAAGAATTAATACCAGTCCATCTCAAACTTTTTCAAAACATAGATGGAGGGAATATTTGCAAACCCATTTTAGCAGGCCAGCATTACCCTGTAGGACATTACAAAAAAAAGAAAGAAAATTGCAGGCCCTTATGCCTGATGAACATAGATGCAAAAATCCTCAATAAAATATTATCAAACTGAATTCAACAATATATTAAAAGGATCATATACCACAATCAAGTGGTGTTTATTCCAGGGATGCAAGGATGGTTCAACATCTGCAAAATCAATCAATATGATACACCATATTAACAAAATGAAGAATAAAAATCATATGATCATCTTAATAGATACAAAAAAAGCATTCGACAAAATTCAACATCCGTTCATGATAAAAACTCAACAAAGTCAGTATAGAGGGAATATACATCAACATTAAAAAGGCTATATATGACGAGCCCAAAGCTAACATCATATTCAATGGCAAAAAGCTGAAAACTTTTCCTCTAAGATCAGGAAAAAAGACAACGATGCCCACTCTCACCACTTTTATTTAACATAGTACTGGAAGCCCTAGCCAGAACAATTAGGCTAGAAAAAGAAAGAAATGGCTTCCAAATTGGAAAGCAAGAAGTAAAACTGGCCATTTGCATGATATTATATATAGAAAACCCTGAAGACTGCATCAAAAAACCGTTAGAACTAATAAATTAAGTCAATTTGCAAGATACAATATCAATATGCAAAAATCAGTTGCATTTCTATACAGAAATAACAAATTATCAGAAAGAGAGATTAAGGAAATAATCCCACTTACAATTACATCAAAAAGAATACCTAGGAATAAATTTAACCAAGGAGGTGAAAGACCTATACACTGAAAACTATAAGACATGATAAAACAAGTTGAAAAGACACAAGTAAATAGAAAGATATTTCATACTTAACGGAATAGAAGAATTAACATTATTAAAATGTCCATACTACGCATAGCAATCTATAGGTTCAACACACTCCCTATCAAAATTCTAATAGAATTTTTCACAGAAATAGAACCATCCTAAAATTTGTATGGAACCACAAAAGACCCCAAATAACCAGAGCAATCTTGAGACAGAAGAATAAAGCTGGGAGCATCTTGTTTCCTGATTTCAAGCTTTATTACACAGTTATGGTAATCAAAAAGGTATGATGATGTCATAAAAACAGACACATAGATCAATGGAACAGAATAGAAAGCCCAGAAATCAACCCACACATATATGGCCAATTAATTTACAACAAAGGAGCCAAGAACATACAATGGAGAGAGGATAGTCCCTTCAGTAAATGTTGTTGGGAAAACTGGACAGCGACGTGCAGAAGAATGAAACTGGACCACTGTCTTAAATCTACACAAAAATCAACTCAAAATGGATTAAAGACTTGAATGTAAGACCTGAAAACTCTGAGAAAAATTCATAGGTGGTATAAGTTCCTTCACATCCATGTTGACAATGATTTTTTGGATTTGACACCAAAAGCAAAGACAATAAAAGCAAAAATAAACAAGTGAGACTTCAAACTAAAAACTTCTGCACAGCAAAGGAAACCATCAACAAAATAAAAAGCCTATGGAGTGGGAGAAAATATTTGCAAATCATTTATCTCATAAGGAGTTAATATCCAAAATATAAAAAGATCTCATGCGATTCAATAGCAAAAAACACAAAGAATCCAATTAATAAGTGGCAGAGGGTCTGAATAGACATTTTTCCAAAGAATACATACAATTGGCTAATAAGTACATGAAAAGGTACTTGAAATCACTAATCCTCAGGGAAATACAAATCAAAACCACTATGCAATATCACCTCATACCTGTTAGAATGGCTATCATCAAGAAGAGACAGGAGATGCCAGTGAGTATGTGGTGACAAGGGAAGCCTTATACACTGTTGGTAGGAATGTAAGTTGGTCCAACTGCTATGGAAAACAGTATGAAAGTTCCTCAAAAATTAAAAATAGACCTACTGTACACTCTAGAAATTCTACTTCTAAGTATATACCCAAAGTATGGAATGAAAACAGGATTTTGAAAAGATATATGAACTCCCATGTTTATTACAGAATTATTCACAATAACCAAGATACGGACAACAACCTAAATGCCCATCAATGGATGAATGGATAAAAAAGATGTGGTATATATGCACAATGACAGCATGAATGGAACTTGAGCACATTATGTTAAGTGAGATAAGTCACAGAGAAAGACATGTATGGTATCACTTATATGTGGAATCTAAAAAAGGCAAACCTGTGAGAAACAGTAAAATGATGGTTAACTGGGGATGGGGGCCGTGAGGATAAGATTGATACTATTTAAGAGTACAGACCTGCAACAAGTAGTGAATAAGCCATAGAGATCTAATGCACAGTACAGTGAATATAGACAACAATATTGTACTATAATAATGTAATGTGATAAGTATCATTACAATGGCAATCACATTACAATATAGACACGTATCAAAGTAACACATTGAACACCTTAAATTTACACAATGTTATACATCAAATTTATTCAATTTAAAAAAAGAGAACTCATAGATACGGAGAACAGATTAGTAGTTGCCAGAGCTGGGGATTGGGGGGTGGACTAAATGGGTGAAGGGGGTCAAAAGGTACAAACTTCCAATTATAAAATAAATATGTCCTGGAGATGTAATGTTCAGCATGGTGACTATAGTTAAACAATAGTGTATTGTATACTTGAAAGTTGCTAAGAAAGCAGATCTTAAAAGTTCTCATCACAGTAAAAAAAAAATGTGTAACTGTGTGGTGATGGATTATTGTGGTAATCATTTCACAATATACATGTATCAAATAATTGTTTTGTACACCCAAAACTAATATAATGTTATATGTCGTTATGTCTCAATTTTAAAAAGAATGAATAAGTATTGGTTTTTGGAAAATATGAAATCAGAAAGTTAGAAAACTCAGATTCTTAGTCACTATTTATGTTACCAAATGGTAAAACCCTGGCTAATAAAACATGGTTGTGAAGCCACTTAAGCAGCAGAGCTCCAGCTATGCCCTGAAGTATCTGCTGCGGGTCATTAGGTAAAGCATTTGGCTCTGACATTAAACATCTATTATATATACAATACACACATATATGTGTGTGTATCTATCAGGGGCCACTGCCAAATGAAAGTCAGTAATACAAGAAAATAAAACGATTTAGTGGTTTTAATGTATTTAGGATAGTTAATTTACAAAACATCTGTCTTCTCTTTCTCTAGTTACCATGAAAATTACGACGGTAAGGTAAAGTCTGTACTATCTTTCCTCTGTTTTTGAATAAATTTAGACTTATCCTAATTAGTCTCTAACCTTGCTTTCCTTAGTTTTGTGTTTAAATACCTTTTACTTTCCATTTTGTTAAAGGAGTGAAAATTTTTCTTTAATGATTGATAAAAGTGATATGTATATTTATATAATAAATTTTTCAGGCTTGGAACAGCAACATCTCAGATGGCTTACTATAAAAACAGAGGATATTACTGATCAACTATATTGCGATTTTAAAACTATCTCAGCAATTCATTCTGTCTCAAATAATAGGAAAGAAAACAAGACTCAATAACTTGATATATCAAAGGGCCTAAATCTAAAATCACCATATTAAGGCTTCGGAAAGTTAATTTCATCTGCACTAACTATAATAATAAATTCAAAATGCAAAAAAGTACATATTTTACTACAGAGATAAAGTACACTTTAGAATTCATTTTGTTGATGTGTTTTGTACTAACTTAGAAAAAACCTAAATGACAAGAAATTTCTTTCACCTCCTCCTCCTAATATTTACAATGATCTTCTCTGAGGAGAGAAGCTGGGGCTTTCCTAAGTCCTGCTCTGTTTTCAGAACCTAGCACGTATGTGCATAATGCATAGCCTAATTAACAACCAGAAATATTGTACTATATTGTTAAATTTGTTTAAAATTAATTTGCCGGTAATTCAATTTCGATAGGAATTGTTGGCTAGAAGTTATAATTATTTTGTGCCTCAGAAGTTGTAGTTGGTGGTCAACAGTTTAATCAGCAAACTTATAATGCTTAGGGAGTATTGTAGTATGTATTATGAAAACTTTTTTAGAAATTAGTAATTTTTATCGTACACTTAAGTACTTAAGCTTTACCTATCAAGAAAGCACTTATTCCTTTGAAAGGAAATTCCTCAAAGAATTTTTATGACTATAATTTCTTTCTTCTGTATGTAAGTCCTTATGATAGACTTCTCTGAAGGATTTTAGTCAGAAATAACATCAGGCACCAGTAGATGGCAATAAAAATAAGCAGAGTCACAGAAGGTATTTCATTAGTCTTAGAAAATGCTGTTTCTACCTCAGGAGTGAGTGGAGTATTCACACAGACTAGTTTGCCTTTGATTTTCACTAAAAAGATACTGTCAGTCACATACATTTGACTATGAGACATTGTAAAGAAACTAACACTGTATTTTACATCCAAAAGTTTATAATCTAGTATAGGAAATGAGACAAAGAAATACTCAAATGTGTGAGGGATATGAAAGAATAGATTCAAGAAGCCATACAGGCACATATACTACTGTAGACACGTCAACATATGTACGTATATTGAGGCTCGACTGATTCCCGTTTGTGAAAAACGGTGCCTAGATAACTCACTGTGCGTGGATTACTTTTCAGAAATCACAAAACATTAAATTGTACTAATAATACCTTATTTTTTTAATTCAAAAGTCTCTGTAGGATTTTTGGTGTTTTTAGTACGGCTTTAATTTATGAAATGAGAGGCCCACTGTTTGGGTAAAAAGAGCTCTCTGGTCTAAGAAATGGGTTTCCTGGATTATGGTCCTGGTTCAACTAATTACTCACTCTACGTTTGGACAAACTGCTTTCTTCATCTCTGTGCCCTGATCAACTCATTTGCTAAATGGTAAAAATATCTCTTCTACCTACTTCATCAGGTAGTCATGTAGATAAAATGAAACCATGTTTAAAAAAAAAAACCAAACATTTATGCGGGTAACAAAAATCGAGTATGTCAGAAATTTTACAGGACAAAAGACATGGTTTCTTTAAAAAGAAATGGCAAAAAAAAAAAAAAAATAGGGAAGGGTAACCTGTAAATTGAGAGGAATTAAAGAGAGGCTTTTGAGTCTTGTCAGCCACAGGCAATGCGTAGACTGTAGTTGGATTTTGATTTGAACAAACAGACTGCAAAAAATTTTATGAAACAGTGGGGATATTTAGAACACTGACTGGATATTTGATATTAACCAAGTATTGTTTGGGGGGGAATTGTTTTCAGGTGTGCTAATGGTATTTATAAAATGATAAGGTCTGGGATTTGCTTTAAAGTAATCCAGTGACTAGGATGTAGGGGGGAAACAAAATAAAAGAAAAGTAATAATAATCCAGGGGCTGGAGGTTGTTGTTAAATGAAACAAGATTGGCTATATCTTAGTATGTATTGAAGCTGAATAATGAATAAATAGTGGTTGATTATACTGTTCTATTTTTCCTCTTTGAAAATTTCCATAATAAAGCTTTTAATAACTAAGTTTAATTTTAGAAAAGCAAAATGTTGTCTTTATAACTAAGATATTATTGAAATTTTGTGCAGAACCCCAAATGACAAATTTATAATCATCTGTTTGCCAGATAAATCAGTTTACTGAATTAGGAGAGGTAGGAAAATTACAGGATAGAAATGGAATTGGTTGGCACTAAATAGGACTGCTCTGGAAGAGAATATGTGCAATTCATTTTCCTTTCATTAGTCCCTCCCAGCTTGGAACCTGAGAGCCAGTTCACTATTTAGAGCCTTATGATTGGCTCAAACTATCAGAACACTGGAAAATTCTGATCCTGTTTCCTCACTCAGGTCGTAAGAGTGAATCCTCAAACCAAAAGAATTGCCTAGAAATTGTCTAATCAAACCAGACTAGTAAAACTAGGGACTGATAATACACAGAGGTCGCACATCTTCTGCAACTGTGATGATGGAACTGAGTCTGCCTGAAGGGGCAGGGTACATCCTTTTCCTAAAGTAACCTTCTCTGCTATTCCCAAGGGCCATTTCCTTGGCTGGCAGCACCTAGCCCTTGCCCTTGACGGATACCACAGCTTCGAATAGCCAGCCATCCGTGGTTGCTCCTCTCATGGGTACTCTTTCCTGAATTCAATCTCTCTTTCCTACCCTGGGTCAATCGTCTCTCTCTCTGCAGCTCAACAGCTCAGCGTTATTCTCACAGTACTGCTTCTGTATAAAAACTTGTTTATAGGATACTAGACTTTTTTCCTATAAATAGCTCCTTAAGAGAGTTTTGTGCATTGTGTAGCATCTATTGCAGATGATTCTGAAGACTTTTGTGTAATATTACTCATTTAAGAAACATTGATGGTATACCTAAGACAATATAGATACGACAGTAAATAGTTGTATAATTAATGTGTGAATTGGACTCACGTGGATTCTAGTCTGGAATATACACCCCTCGCCCCCACAACTCCTTCCTTCCGTGTTCTAAGGCAGAGCACAGACTTTCTCTTGGCTTCAGAGGTGCTTCCATATTCCTTGGAGCACACTGTCTTCCTTACCCTTGCCCTGTGTAACTGAGTAGATCCCATCATTAAACAACCCATTAAACAACTCCCCATCTTCCCCTGCCCCCAGCCCCTGGGAACCACCAGCCTAACTTTCCATTTCTATGAATTTGACCACTCTAGATACCGCATATAAGTGAAATCATACAGTATTTTTCTTTTCGTGACTGGCTTATTTTACATAGCATAATGCCCTCAAGTTTCATCCATATTATAGCATATGTCATACACCTTCCTAAGACTGAATAATATTCAATTGTATGTATATACCACATTTTTTTTTAAACCATTCATCCATCAAGGAACACAAGTTGCTTCCACCTATTGGCTATTGTCAATAATCCGCTATGAACATGGGTGTACAGATATCTCTGATACCTTGCTTTCAGTCCTTTTAGATATATACCGAAATGTGAAATTGCTGGATCATATGGTAATTCTATTTTTGATTTTTTTAGGAATCCCATAATGTTTTCTGCAGTGGCGGCACCATATTACATTTTCACCAACACTTCACGAAGGCTCCAATTTCTCTAAATCCTCACCAACCCTTGCTATTTTCTGTTTGATATAGCCACCCTAATGAATGTGAGGTGATAACTTGTTTTGATTTGGACTTTTAGAGTTTTTTTTTTTAAAGCTTGGTACCCCAGCTAACATCTGTTGCCCATCTTCTTTTTTTTATTTTTCTTCTCCCCAAAGCCCCCCAGTACATAGTTGTAGATTCTAGTTGTGAGTGCCTCTGGTTGTGGCACGTGGGACGCTGCCTCAGTATGGCCTGATGAGCAGTGCCATGTCCACACCCAGGATCCGAACGGGGGGACCCTGGACCACCAAAGCAGAGCTCACGAACTCAACCACTCGGCCACGGGGCCGGCCCGCAGAGTTTTTTAATTATTATTTTTCACACCAAAATATTTTGTGGGAAGGTCACTAATTTATATTTTCATACCTTGCTTCATAGTATTTTCCTACCGGGATGGCTTTTTAATTCTTCACCTAATCCTTTAAGCCCAAATTCCATCTTCCTTTTTGAAGCCTTTGCTGGCTTCTTTACTCCACATTGATTTCTGAGTTTCTAAAACTATCTCATTCTCTACCACATAACTTAGTATTTGTTTATAAGAAACCATAAGCTTTTGGGGGGGCGGGGTGTTGATGAGGAAGATTGGCCCTGAGCCAACATCTGCGGCCAATCTTGTTCTTTTTGCTTGAGGAAGATGGTCCCTGAGCCAACATCCATGCCAATCTTCCTCTACCCTGTATATGGGATACCACCAAAGTATGGCATGACAAGCAGTGTGTAAGGCTGTGCCCAGGATCCAAGTCCACGAACCCCAGGCCACAGAAGCAGAGTGCATGAACTCAACCACCATTCCACTGGGCCAGCCCCAAGAAAGCATAAGCTTTTATTCAGCCCTGTATTATTCTCCAATTATTCTATATGTTATCTTCCAAAGTAGATTGTTAGGTCTTTGAGAGCAAAAGAAATTTGTTTTATATTTATAACCTTCTAGAGTCGCTGAAGTACTTTAGGGTGCTAAGTACTAGGTAGCTTATTCATTTAGTTTGCATGACTTTCTGCGTGTGAAATTTGAGAAGTCTGCAAAGTGAAGACTTTGGCCTTATAGACTGAAAAGTACTTAGATGTGTTTAAATCTGCTATATAAAATGTCAAAAGTAAAAGCCACTATCCAATGAAGCATGTTCTCCCTTTTCTTAAAATAAGTTACAGCAGTCATAATCATGCCTTCCAGCACCAAACATCGAATAACCTTAGTGGCTTAATATATCGGTTGCATCGCCCGCTAAACTGCCGTGGTTTTTGCCTTTGCTTTATTCTGTCCCTTGCTTCTTCCAAGTAACCGTATTCCCTTCTCCCTTCCTGTCCATCTTTACTCTTTCTCCCCTTGTTCACTATTCTGGTATTTAAACTCTATGACTTATTTTCAAGTAAGCATTTGTTTTAACATTCTTCATTTGGGATAAAATATACTCTATATAAAGCCAGTGGATAAATATCCTCACCCAGATCTACGCTGTGTGAAATGTGTTCCCTCAGCAGTAGGCCAATTCATCCATTATGGGATCAAGCCATGAAAACCGAACCCAAGCAGTAATTCTCCAATTAAAGAAACTAGAGCCTAGTTTTCAGTCCTCCTGAATCACAACTAGTTGGCAACAAAAGCCAGCATGCCTTGGTGTGAATAAGCCTTAATATAAAACCTCCTCACCCAGCCCCAAGAGTTAGAATTGAAGGGAGAAATGCATTCCGGTGGCCATTTATACACAGTATTTTTTAATATGATTTTGGCCAAATTAATATCAAATGAGTTGCCGTGAAGTAAAATTTTAAAAACACGTAAATGTCTCGAACTTGAAAAGTTCAGCGCAGCTAAAAGTCAGCATGTGTCCTGACACTAGGCTGGGGAGAATAGATTTGTCCGCGATGCTCATATAACTGTTAGCAGACTATTGGCCAGCTCTGCGTCAGTTCCATGTGTCGTCTTCAAGCTGCTCTTCAAACTGGCTTCCTCCATGAAATTTTCCTTGACAAGTGAAACCTGGCTCCAAAAATGACTACTTTATTCTACCTCTCATCTCTTTTCTGTTTAAGAAATCTAGCATCCAGGCATACAAATTGTACACAAAGTTTTGAGACAGTCAAGGGTAATATGGATCCTTCAAAAACAGGAACTTAGTCATTATAACATGCAATAAGATTTTTAGTATCACGTCGTAGTTAACTGCAACATGGGTATAAAATAGATGTTTAAAAGTCAAAAGTGCATCTCACTTCAACAATGGATGTTTGAAGTATTTGTTAATTATCCATCGCATTGTACAAAGCCTTGAAGATATGAATTTTAAATTAAACTCTAAACAATATTCTAGAGAATCAGAAAATTAGATTCCAACTCCTACCTTGTAAGTTTAGGCCTGTTACTTGCCTGTTTCCCTGCTCTAGGCTGCATGAACCTTGAAGACCAAAACTGTATCTTGTTCACTTTTGATCCCATGGGCTCAGCATTCAATGATATTTGGAGAATAAATGGATGAAAGAAAAAATATGTGTACAAGTCCATTTATACACAATCCTCACAATGTATATAAACCATCAATGAACAATTGTTCTTTGAACTCTATGCTGTAATCCTTCGCAGTTTTCATTAGAATTTTAAATGCATCAGCTGAAGTTTGTGTTTTATTGAATTAACAGATTACACTAGTGTAGTTGGTTATCTGCATGATGGGGTTTTTGGGGATATGAGACAGGATATTTTTGAAGCCAAAAAATGATGTAAAAGACATATTCAATCTCTTTTTTCCCCCCAAAGCTTTTCATTAGAGCTGTCACCAAGCCTGGTAGAACTGATTGGTTTCTTCAACTTCCTGTTTGTCCCTCAAGTTAATGTCCAAAACAGTCCCATCCAATGGATTTATTGTTTAACTTCTCAGTTTTTGAAAGAACAACTCTTTGCACCCCACAAATACAGACCTATTGGCTTATAGCAGTCCATCTAAAATGCATACCAGCTTCTTTCCTTGATAAATTGCAAGCCTGTAATCCCAAAGATGTTAGGTTCAACTCTTCCACTAATGGAACACTGTGATTATCTTTGTCATCTGTCTTTTGACCTATCTCAATAGAAATCATTTATGAGCTAGCTGTACGAGTTCAACATGAATCTATATCATCCAACAAAAATGTACAGAGTACTTATAAGGTACTAGGCTTTGTTCTAGGCATTTAAGATAGTAAATTAAATTGCTTGATCTCATGAAGATTTGAATCTAGCAGGGAGAGATAGACAATAAACACTAGACATAAGTAAATGGTATAGTATGTTAGAAGGACACAAGTTATGGAATAAAGAAAAAGGTAGAACAAGGTAACAAGGATTGGGAGTGTGGGGCAGCAGCAGGAGAGTTGCAGTATTAAACAGGGTGGGCAGGAGAGTGAGAGAAGATGACACTGAAGGAGGTGAAAAATGTACGGCCAGTAGAGCATATCAGCAGCTGGAGCAGAGACTCCAGCACATGCCTGGCATGTTTAAAGAACAGTAGGGGGCTGCTGTGGCTGCAGTGGAGTGAGCTCATGGGAGAGCAGTAGGAGTTGAGGAGAAACTGAGAATGGGGAGCGAGAAGATAGAGGGCCTTGCAGGTCCTTGTAAGGACTTTTTCACTCAAAGGGCAATTGTCAAATTCCAGAACCAAAGAGGAGATCCTAAGACCTTCCAGAGAAGAAATACACCTCCCCACCCCCTGACAATTTACCTGCAGAAGAACAAATATCAGATTGTAATTGGAACTCTGGATACGTTGGAAGACTGTGGAGGAAAGCCTTCAAAGTTCTGAGGGGAAATTTTCTTAACCTAGAATTCTATGCACGTTTACCCAGACGCAAACAGCAGGCAGACGATAAAGATAATTTTTCTTCGGTGGTTGGTTGATGGTATGTCCCCACACAATGAAGGCATAAACAAAAGTGCATGAGATCCAGGAAACAACGTCTCCAACCCAAGACAGCAGCGAAGCAAAATCCCAGGATAACAGCTGAGCAGGAGGATGACCCAGGTCAGATTGGAGCTAGAAAGAGAGGCCCTGGGAAAGACATCTCTGAGGAGGATGGAGTGGGCAGTAGAGCACAGCCATGTCTGTGGGCTTGGGAAACACTTGAGTATACTGGAAGCCACTGGTGGAGTGAAGAAGTGAAGAATACAGTCAGGCTCTCTCCTTAGAGAAGTCATAGCATTAAACCTACAGAGTAAGAAACGTAATTCTAGTCCACTGCTTGGCTTCTCAATGAGCTATGTTTTTTTCATAAAACAGAGACGTAAAATAAATGCAAATACTGTCATTAATTTTCAGCTCAACAACATAAAAATAAATATACACTGACCTAGATAATGGGAAGGCAGGAGCACTAATGTCCTTATGTTCCAGAGAGAAGAGAGAGACAGTTGCAAACTCACATAGCCCAGCAGGTAGTGTAAAGGAGGCCAGTTAGCACATGCCCCATCTAAGGAGGCAGCAGTTTCCCAGCTCCAAAAGACTGTCGTCATGAAGAAACAGATACCCAGAGATTCCAATTTCCCAAGAAAAGCCAGAATCTGGATTTTTATGAAAACTCTGTCAAATGTTGACGACTACTTTAAAACGTTTTAAAATATTATGAGGGCCAAACAATGCCAGATCCAGCCTGGGGTTTCCAGTTTGTGACATAGCTGTAGCAGATGGACAAGAAAATGAACTAAGGTGTTTGAAGGTGTCGAGTTGACCAGCGGAGAAGCTGAGCCGGAGCAGCAGCTTTAGAACCCGGGAGGGCCGACTACTGAAGCTGAGCTAGGGAACTTGTCTCAAATCTGCACTGTCATTGCAAGAATACTCTTGTGTTTATTTTGGGAGGGAGCTAAGGGAAATTATGCAAACTTAAGTTCCTTTCCCCAGCCACTCCTAGGTGCCAGCGCTGGAGAGTAGTAATAAAACTATATTGGGAAGAAAGAGGAAGAGAAATGTGTAATAGTGCTAAATCCTTACCTATCATAAGAGGAAGTCAAATGCCAATGTCTACGTATATTTTTAAAAACACTATAAGCATGTTACTTACATACCTGAAGAAGAACTAAAAAAGAGAAGTTAATAAAAAATGGTTGTCATAAAATATAACAAAACTACTTCTGCATTTATCTTTTGCCCAGCAATGCTACTTCTGAGAAATTTACCCGGAAAATACACCTCAACAATATGAAAATACATACAGACACAGTTGGTAATGGCAGCATTATTTATAATTGCAAAATACGGTAAACAATCCAAATGCTCATGCATAAGAGATGGGTCTTATAAATTATAGTATTACAGTCAATAGTACTAGGAAGCTATGAAAAAAATTTTTTTAAAGTTTTTTTTAAGAGAGAGATCTTTATGAACTGATATGGAGGGATTTCTAATCTAAATCAAAGGAGGGTACCTTTGTCTAAGCAAGAAGAGGAAATAAGAATACACATGTGTTTGCTTATTTTTGCAAAAAGATCCACAAGAAGGATAAGTGAGAAATTAATGAAAGTGGAGCCCTATAAGGGGTGTGGTAGGATGGGGTAGAAGGGATAGAGGAGAGAAAAACACTTCTCTAAATGCACTTTTTTGTACTTTTGAATTATGTTAATGTTCTATGTATTCAAAAAAATTGTCAACAAAGATGAGAGGAAAACCCCAAAACTGAATGCAAACACATATAAATGAACCCAATTACATCTAAAATGAGAAACATAACCAAGCTGAAGGGGAAGGAGGACTGACCCAAGGAACTCATAAGAACTGCGTCAACTATAGGCACGCAGTCTAGAGGAAACACGATTAGATCTTGAACTCTTTTTAATTGATTTGCTTTCAGTAGTGACACGAGTGTAACAATTCTTAAACTTTTCTTTGCATGTTGTAGGAATGAGCAAATGAGTATTATTTGAGAGGCAGGATTCTCACTATAGAAGGAGATAGATCAAAATCTGGAATGAGTGAAGTCAAGGAAGCACCCCGTGGAATTGGATTGGAATTGGAAGTGTAGGTAGGTGAGAAGATAGATAGATTAGCTGAATTAGCTAGAGTGGTGTGCTGGGCTTGACTCCTATTGGCTCATGAGAGCACTGCATTTCCTTCCAGAGACACATTTAGTGACCCTATAATGGTTACTTGAAATCATCCGTAGTGGGAGTATTCACACCATGGAAATTGAAAAAAGCTAAAAATCAGGGCTTCTCACCCCTCCCTGCCTCTTCCCCCCCCCCAGCTACTTGTTAAACTTTTCCAGGTCACAGATAGATAGATAGGTTTCCTAGCTCTATATGCTTTAAAGGGCTAGAAGCAATAACACTCTAGTAGAAATAAACATATATAATATCCAGATGCTAGTTTCTAGATTTCATACTCCACTTAGAAAAATGGCTAAATTCAGGGCTGCAGCAGGAAAGGTACAAAGTGAGCTTAGAACATCTTTTTGTGACAGAAAGTAAGGACATGCTCAAAAAATGATGAGGGCATGTCATAAGGACACATGAGGTAGCTTGAAGGGCCACCCTCTGTCCATACTGATGATAGAGAAGAGAGGGAGGGCATAAAGAGGGAGGGAGGGTGGGGGAGAGAGAGAGGTCAAGCAGGCTTTCTCTTGTAGTGGAATGTGAACTGATACACGTAGAAGGAGTGCTTAAATTATAAAGTCAACACTTTGCAACAATGCTAGCAAAGATTGTTCAGAAGTAATCATCAAGGGATACTAAATCCAGGGGGCAATTTGATGAGGAGCAGGAGCATTTCACGGTCTCAAATTCTCTCTGCACAGATTGTTTATTAGTTGCAAGGATGAAAAGAGTAACTCTAAGGTGGAAAGACTGGTCCACACATTGACCAGGTGACCATCTGACCAACGTATAGCAGAGAGAAAGCGTGCCTCCAGATGTGATGCTCTGAGGAGGAAGTACTACTTTCAGAGTGTTCCAGCTGGGTATGCATAAGCCAGATCGAATAAAAAGGAAACAGGAGACAAACTCAAGTTGAGAAACATTCAAAATTCTCAATATCAAGGAGCATTTTTGAAAAGACACTTCACCAGAGAAGATATACATATGACAGATAAACACACAATATATGCTCAACGTCATTAGTCATTAGGGAAATGCTTAAAACCGCAATGAGATACTTCTGCACACTTACTAGAATCACTAACATTAAAAAGACTGACCATTCTAAGTGCTGGCTAGGAATTGGAGGATCTGGAACTCTCTTACAATGCTATCGGAACATGTAATAGTACAATCACTTGGAAAAGCTTGGCAGTTCCTTAAGAAGTCAAACACACACCAACCAGATAATCCACATAGGTCTTTACCTAGGAGGTAAGTAGACTTGTTCATGAATGTTCATAGCTTCATATGTAATTGCCAAAAGCTGGAAACAACCCAAATGTCCATCATCAGGTGAATGGGTAAATAACCTATAGTATATGCATACAGAGGAATGCTTCTCAACAATAAAAAAGAATGAAATATTGATACATGCATCAACATAGATGAATCTCAAAATAATTATGCTGAAAGAAAATAAAATAGCACGCCCTTTATCATTCTGCCTATATAAAACTCTAAATATATAAACTAATCTAATGATAGAAAGCAGATCAGTGGTCGTATGGGGAACTGGGGAGATGGTGGGTGGCTGGGGGGAGAAATTACAAAGGAACATGTGGAAACTTGTATACATATTTTAAAACTTATCAAATTGTACAATTTATATACAGTTTATTGTTTAAATTAAATTTCATCTCAATAAAGTTTTTAAAAATAAAAAAAATGTAAAAATAAGTGTTAACTCTGTGAGAGACAGAGAAAGGCTGAGGAATTGTTCTGGAAGAAAGGACATTAAGAGGACTGACAAATAAATAACAATACTTAATCCTAAACTGGATCTTGCACTAAAAGAGAACAAATGCTCTAAAGGTCATTAGGACCAATGATGAAACCAGACTATGAACTATAGATTCAATAAAATATTGAGCCAACACCAAGTTTCCTAAATTTGATAGTTGTACTGTGGTTGTGTAAAACAATATTCAACTTGTAGCTAGGAAATACATACTGAAGTATTCAAGGAGAAAGCATTGTCATGTATGCAAACTACTCTCGAATGGTTCAAAAAATTAATCACGTCTGTCTATATCTATATATTTCTACATATGTATATACAGTGAGAGAAATAGAAAGTAAATGTGACAAAATATTAAAAATTGGTGAATCTGGGTAAAATGTAAAAACAAAAAAATCTTTAAGCGATTGCCTTTGGTGAGTCAAACAGGAAAGGAGAGGGTTGGTGCAAACGATTATTGCTATTTTGATTAACCGTCTTTATACTACTTTATTTTTTAAAAGATGTTTATATATTTACTACTTATTTTTTAATTTTAACTTTAGGAGTCCATTATTGAGCTTTTTTTTAATACCCAGGTACGTATTTGGTTGCACCTGCTTTAAGAATTCCAAGTTGAAATTCTCTCTGGGTAACTTCTTGATCTCCACAAAGTCATTTTGGCTCCATATGTTTTGGGGGTGGTCAAAGCCTGAACATGGTCCTCTACAGATTGGGTGGCCCTCTATTCAAACAGTCTCCTTGCATCTCCGCAGCTCCTACAGGAAAATCCGCCCTTCGCCCAGCTCCATGGGCTGCTAACGCTAAAGGTCCATACTTAACCAGCAGAGGGGAAGAGCTGCCCTTCAGCTCCTGGTCAGGAAATTACCTCAAACTCCCTACCACTCAAAGGTCTACAAAAGCTCAATTGAGAGGAATAATAATTATGGACAGTGGCCTGCAGGATCTACGGTCCGTTATTCTCTCTAAATAGACTAAAACGTTTTCCTAAATTAAGCCAGACCAGCAGAGACCCACAAACCTGACCACATCTTCTGAAATGGCCACCCCTGCAGAATGGCCTTTTACTGAGTTTGGCTTTTGTGTTGGTTATATATTACAACGCAGTGAAGGATGTGGTAAGAAACAGCCCTGCGAAAATCTGACAGCCTTACTGGAGAATAGTGTCCACTTCATGACATAGTGACTTCTTTGTGAGAATTTACAAGAGAATTTTCTTCCCCACCAGAAATAATTATGCTACTCTTGAGCAACTAGCTTGTTTTTATCTCCTCAACACTGTGAATCGTGTAACCGATCGTTTTTCCTCCTCGATTTTGTCTGCCAAAAATCTTGGAGGTAAATTTGTGGTTGGTTTCTACCAGGACTGCAGGACCTTACAATTTCTACTTTGTGTAAAATTAACCTTATTTCCGGCTTCATGGTTGAATCAGTAAAGCACCCTAGAGCCAGAGGGCCTGGGTTTGAGTCCCAGAGCTTTACCACTTATTATTTGTACCATCTCAATCATTTCTCCACGCCTCAGTTACCTCCTCGGTAAAATGGAGGGAATGATAGCACCCATCTTGTGGGTGGTCAGGATTAAACGAATTCATATATGCAAAGTGCTCAGAACAGTGCCGACCACCTAGCGAATGGTCCAGATTTAGCCCTTATTATTCTTATCTCACCTTTTCTACGCTCACTTTTCCTTTATATTTATTTCCTCTTCCACCAATTTTTGATGAGATCTTTTTTTCTTATTGCCTGTGTGTATTTAGGCCAGCTACCTTCAATGCTTTCTGGAACAAGACCGGGTATAAACAAAAGTAAATGAGTGCAAAAATGCCAAAATATATGCAGCAATTGAGAACAAATTAGAAGTAACCAATATAAAAATGTTGACCAATTTTTACAAAAATAAACTTACACAATAACCACCATATGGATTCTCATCTAAATAGACTTTAATCTAGCACTTAAGTCTTTCAGAAGATACTAAAAGTCTGATCATGCCGTGATTTGCTCCTAATTACAATTTGTCCTGATGATGGGTTTCTATGAGAAAAGACACAAGCCCGTAGGAAAGGGATTTCTCCGCTTTGTCCTTGATTAGATGAGGGGCTGTGCCTCTAAAGGAGCAGCCTCTGATTGCTCAGCTAACAAGGCAGGGCCTCCTTTCCCTTGCGTGTGTGGAAAGCATTTATTCAGATCAAATAAAAGTCAGATACCTGGCAGAAAGAAAGATGTAGGACAGAAAAGGATGTTGTTTAAAAGCACTGAAAGGTTTTACTCTTGCTATTGAATATACTTTAGTTAAAATAAAATCCTTTGGTTTATTTCTCCACAATTTCAACAGCAGTGCTGATGTCCCTCAGGCAAAGTCTATTTCTCGTTAACTTTTCTTCTCTCACTCTCTGTCTCTGATAGTGTTAGGAGGGCTGGCCTTGAACCTGGGTCAGAGATCATCAAAAGAAACCCTTTTAGTGCAAAAATACTTTCTTCAAACTATGAGTTGCTATGAATTAGAGCTTTGTTCCTTTGGCTCACTCACAGCAAGGTGTCTTCTATTATAATGAAAGTAACCCCCAGAAGATGTCTTATATTAAGCATTCTCAACCACCTTGAGATAACTTTATTGGATTTTAACTAAAAGCAAGTTCTAATAAAGGAAGGGAGTTAGTCAACAAATATTTACTCAGCACTGACTTTGGGCTCACTGGGCATTGGAGATCTACCAATACAGTATTCCCTCATGGAGCATCCTAATGAAAGGAGACAGGGAATACACAATGTTTCCGGTGACAAGGGCAAAAAGAAATAAAAAAGCTGGAGAAAGGAAGAGACCCACGGGGGAGGGGGCTGCAGGGATACCACTTAGGTAGGGTCCTCAGGGCAGGCTTCACTGATGAGAGAAGACACCTCACGAGAGGCCTGTGGTGAGGGGATGGATTACACCAGGAGAGGAAGGAAAACCACCCCAAAAAGGGAGAGTAGGGGTCCTGGGGTTAACTTCGCAGGTTGCTGAACAGCAGTCAAGTTCTGAGTCCTGGTCTTGGCTCTGTCGCCTCCCTGCCCTGCTTGACCTCATCTTTCACATGAAGGTAATAATGTTTGCCTTGTCTGTACCTTGGAGCTACCGATGTTTGAGTTGATGTTTAGAGAATATTTTGAGCCCCACAGGCAAGAAACATTAGGAAAGCACAAGGGACAATTATGCTGTTTTCCCGTATTTTTCTCCTGTTTCTTTCAGTTCTGGCTGGTTTTTAAAATTAAGACAAACAAACAAACTGAGCTGGTGGCCTCTTCCTCCCTCTCTGTGAGTCAAACTCATAGGTCAGTTTATACATTCTTCACATTTCAAGAGTAGTCCTGATATCGTCCTCTATACTCTAGGGTCAAGGTCAACAGGAAACCAAAAAAGAAAATGTTCTGCCATTTAAGGCAAACAAACTCTCTCAGTCAATCATCACTGGAGCCAGTGTGTAAGGGCTAACTCTTACCAGGAGGCTTCCCTTAGAGAATCTATCCTCAGAAAAGCAAAAGAGCAGAGGATGACACCAAGTCCTTGAGGTAGGAAGGAGAGCGGTGTAAATAAAAGCCCTGGCAGCAGCTTACTTGCTTAATGCGTCGACTGTTCTAGAGACGTGGACAGAAGTCTACAAGACATGATTGACTTTTTCTGGATCTGTACAATTCAACACTTTTCAAAGCTCTCAGATTATATTCTAACTTCCTTCCATTTTCTTTTACCTACAATGGTAGAATGGGTTAAACCAGGAGGAAACAGGATGATGGAGGAAGGGGAAAAAATCAGGAAAATTTTGAGTCAAGTACTGAAATTGATTGGGAGTAGCAAGCATTCATGAAAACGTTTGGAAGTCAAGTCTTTAAATACTTAGAATGGAATTTTAAAAATAACTTTATCATGGAAAATGCCAAACATACACAAAAATAGAGAAAACAATTTAATGTTCCCCCAGGTACCCATCATGCAGCTTCACCAATTTTCAACTCATTGCCACTGTGTTTCATCTATGCCCCACCCCAATTCCCTGTGCCTCCCTGAATTATTTTTAAGCAAATCTCAGATCATTTCATCACTTCATCAGTAAATACAGTCAACTCTCATTTTTCTGGGTACTTATGTTCTATAAATTCTGAATTAGTGAATATTAAGCCGTTGCACTGAGGGAAAATACAGGCTTAGCTTCCTGAGAACCTCTGGTCATATTTCTGACAACTGGTCAATATATAATCCTGTTTTATGTGTGTTTCTTTTAAAGACACCTGATAGAATACATATTGTTGATTTATGAACACTGAAATCACCGACAGCAACACTCTTAACTCATGCCTGAACAAAGTATATCTAACACACGTGTTTTCTCCACATGGTACATCACGTGATTCTACACAGCACATTAGCATTATGCTTGGAGGCCACTTTAAACATCAAAATAACTAACAAAAAGCACAAAAATGTGAAAATCATGCCACTAAACAGACCGTGAGGACACCTGTTTACAGGATGAGACCGAAAACAAGGCAGAGAGCCACCTTGTCCAACCTCAGCCAGGAACGTGTACCTCAGGCAACTCAAAATTGTCCTCCTCTGCACAGGTCTGCAAATGACCACAAAAGCTTCGTGACTACTGATTTCAGAGTTACAAATACATTTTAGTGAGTAGGCAGATTCACAGATACAAATCCACAAATAATGAGGACTAACTATATTTTGACATATCTCATGTAAAGATTTTTTTTATTAACAGAACCGCAATATCATTTTTTTCACGTCACAGTAGCAATGATATGTGTTACTCAACGACACATTCAAAATGACAACCAAAAATGTCAATAAGTCAATAATATCAGTCATTAAATTCAAACATTTATTAAGTGCCTACTGTATGCTTTAATATTAGATGAGACGTCTGTCAAAAATACAATTAGAGCAGTAATTACATAATGTCCCAGCTCAAATATGATAGTTATTTCAAATATATCATACCAAGGGGTTTTTTTTCTCATGTGTTTTTGAGGGCAAGATTCCCTGTCAGCATTGAGCTCTATTCAGTATAATAATATATTATCATTAGGAAAGTACTCTTTAATTCCTCACATTCTTGAGCAGTTATTAGCTAACCAGCCCACTGTGCTGCCCACTTTTGTATGTATCTTTCACATTACTATATAAAGCCACATTCATGAAACTTTGTAGTTGTTTAATGTCTGCTTAGTGAGTGTCTATTTGTAATGTGGCTGAGATCCTGGCTTATAATAGCAATTATATTTTTCAAAGGTGGCAAAATATAAGAGTTCCAGCAATATGATTTATCCAGGATATTTACCTATATAGCAGTAAAGCACTTTAAAATATGTGGGGAAAAAAAATTCCTCTTGGCAATCTTGATGGCACTCCTCTTAAAGCATCCTGGATGCAGTTCTTAGGTTATCAGTGTACGAATGGCTAGATCTACAGACAACAGGAAACACACTAAGTGGTACACACACAAAGACTGTTTTATTTTGTTTCTGTTCTCACATAAATTCCCCTTAAGCCTAGCACCCCCAGAAACACTTAACAATGTCATGGAACATTCATCCTTTTTTGATGTTTCAAGTACTGGAAACAAAAAACATATTCTTTTCTAAACAGTGAAAATTACAGTCCTCAATCTAAACTCTCAATTTTAAATAACAATGACTATTGTAATGAAAAATACATAACTTTAAGCAATTGCATTTGGCCTATTATTCCTATTCAGTCATAGAAAAATTGCACTGTGGGACTGCCGTATTTGAGCATGTTAGTGTTTTTGTGTCCTGGACTCAAAGTACTAGAGATTAAAACATTAAGCAAGTCAGGAAATTCACTTTCAGATGTGAAAAATTCTAAGCTAAAGCAATAGTTATGAGATTGCTCATGGAAGAAGTTTAACGATGTTTCCCCAACATAAACAGCCGATTCTGCCTTGAATCCTTGGCTACAACATTTATTTCGGAGGAAACATTTCAGTTGGCTAAAGATACAATAAAACCTTGATTAAGCCCAATACCCACTCAAAGCTCTTAGTTAACCAGAAAATTCTTGCTCTTAACCTTTATTTTAAAAAATTTAATGAGGTTAAAGGTTTTCCAGTCTGGCATGTAAGAAGCTTAGAAGTTACTGCTCCATCATAAGAACAAATAAAAAGCTGAAAAAACTGAAAAATCAACAACGCAGGGGCAGAAGTAGGGCATGAATACATGGAGCACAGAGGAGTTTTAGGGCAGCAAAAATACTTTGCATGATGTTGTAATGATGCGCACATATCATTATACATTTGTCCAAATTCGTAAATGTACAACACCAAGAATGAACCCTAATGTAAACTACAGTCTTTGGGGGGTTATGATGTGTCGATGTAGGGTCACCACGAGTAGCAAATGTGTCGCTTCAGTGGGGGATGTTGATAATGGGGAGGCTATGCATGTGTAGGTGCAGGGAGTACGTGGGAAATCTCTGTACTTTCCTCTCAATTTTGCTGTGAACCTAAAACTGCCCTGAAAAAATAAAGTCAAAAAAATTAACAACTCTTCTTAGATCCATAAGAGAAGTGAGGTCACAGGGCCAACTACTGCCCCCCAGATTGGAGAGTCCGACAGGTGAATGCAGAGAATCACAACTTACCAGAGTAGAAATCCATAAGCAAAAACCTCCATGGGAACCAGTGCAGGGTAGAAAAGCCTGAGCTATAATTGATGAATTGCTAGAGGTTAACTGTGGACAAGTCTGAGAGAAAAACTCCAAGGGGACCTGGTCATCAGGGGTCTTCACACTTTAGTGTTTTACCTTCTGAAGATCTACCAGTTTTTCACAGTGAATATTAAAGGAAAACTTCCTCCTGATTCCAGTAGGGGGAAGGGAAAAGGAACCCTTGTGAAATATGGTAGAGGATTCTGGTCTTAACAAAGACCTGCCTTCAGGAGAAACTAACCAGACCCTAACCTGCTGGGAGTTTATCAGAGCCTAACTGACTTGAGGGAAGTGAAATATCCAACTCCAACCCACTCTTGCCACCCTGTCCCACCTATTGAGGGGGTAAGGAGGCTAGGGGCAGGAGGCCACGGGGGGTGAATGGAGAAGAACATGTGAAGTGCACAGTCCTGAGGCACAGGTCTATTGTGACCTAATCATAATGAATAATAGAACTATAGAACACTTCACCCACCTCCCCCACCTTACAGAACATTACTAAAGGCTTATTTACATCATGTCCAGCTGTCAAGAAAAAATTACAAGACATACTAAAAGGCAAAAAACAGTTTGAAGAGAAAGCACACTACAGAACCAGATTCAGATATGGCAGAGATTTTGAAATTATCAGCCTTGGAATTTAAAACAACTATGGTTAAAATACTAAGGGCTCTAATGGATAAAATAGACAGCATGCAAGAACAGATGGGCAATGTAAGCAGAGAGTTGGAAATTCTAAGAAAGAACCAAAAAGAAATGCTGGAGATCAAAAACACTGCCTTTTTGAGGAATGACTACGATGGGCTTATTTGTAGACTGGACATGACTGAGGAAAGAATCTCTAGGCTTAGAGATAGGGTAACAGAAACCTCCAAAATTGAAAAAGCAGAATGAAAAGGCATTACAGAATATGCAAGAACTGTGGGACAACTACAAAAGATCTAATATATATGTAATAAAAATTGCAGAAGGAGAAAAAAGAAATAAAGGACCAGGAGAAATATTTGAAACAATAATGACTGAGAATTTCCCCCAAAGTTACAACAGATACCAAACCACATATCTAGTACATTCAGAGAACACTAAGGATAAATGGCCAAAGAAACTACACCTAGTCACATCACTTTCAAACCAAAGAAAATCAAAGATAAAGAAAAAATCCTGAAAGAAGCCAGAGGAAAAAAATACCTTACATAGGAGCAAAAAATAATAATTACATTTGATTTCTCCTCAGAAATCATGCAAGAGTACAGTGAAATATGTAAAATGTTGACAGAAAAAAAATCTACCTAGAATTATGTACCCCATGAAATTATCCTTCAAAAGTTAAGGAGAAATAAAGACTTTCTCAAGCAAACAAAAATTGAGGAAATTTGTTGCGAGCAGACCTGCCTTTTGAGATACGTTAGATGTTCTTTAGGGAGAGGTAAAATGATATAGGTCAGAAACTCTAATCTACTTAAAGAAAAGAACATCAGAGAAGGAATAGGAGAAGTAAAATGTTTTTACCTTATTAATTTTATTTTCTTTATTCTTAATTGGTCTAAAAGACAACAATTTGTTCTAAGTAACAATACCAACAATGTATGCTTATATATATTTATATGCTTCTGTATTAGTGAAGTAAATGACAGTAATGATACAAGGGAAAAGAGAGAGGAATTAGTATTATTTTGTTATTATAAGGTATTTACAACACCCATGAAGTAGTATAGTGCTATTTAAAAGTGGACTTGGGGGCCCAGCCCGGTGGCACAGTGGTTAAGTGCGCACGTTCCACTTTGGTGGCCCAGGGTTCGCCGGTTCAGACCCCGGGTGCGGACATGGCACCACTTTGCATGCCATGCTGTGGGAGGCGTCCCAGCTATAAAGTAGAGGAAGGTGGGCACGGTGTTAGCTCAGGGCCAGTCAAGAGGAGGATTGGCAGCAGATGTTAGCTCAAGGCTAATCTTCCTCAAAAAAAAAAAAAAAAAAAAAAGTGGACTCAGATTAGCTGTAAATGCATATACAAACTTTAGGGTAACTGCTGAAAAAAGTAAAAAATAAAAAAAGTGTAACCAATATGTTAAGAAAGGAGAGAAAATGAAATCATACAAAATGATCAGTTAAAACTACAAAAGGCAGAAAAAGAGTGGGAGAAAAAAATAGGAACGAGGAACAAAAGCAACTAATAGAAAACAGTAACATACTAGACATTAATCAACTATATCAACAATCACTTTGAAAACCAATGGTCTAAAGGCACCAATTAAAAGATAGATATTGTTAGAGTGGATCAAAAAATGAGACCCAACTATATATTGTCCACAAGAAACCCACTTTATTTTTTTTCTCTCAGATAGTGATTTTATTTCTTTTGGATACACACCCAGAAGTGGGATTGCTGGGTCATATGGTAGTTCTATTTTTAACTTCTGGAGGAACCTCAATACTGTTTTTCCATGGTGGTTATACCAATTTACATTCTGACCAACAGTGTACAGGGTTCCCTTTTCTCCACATCCTTGCCAACTCTTATTACCTTTTGCCTTTTTTCCTTTCAGTTTTGTTGAGATATAATTGACATCCTGCACTGTGTAAGTTTAAGGTGTACAGCATAATGACTGGACTTACAAGGAAGCTATTTTTGTTGTTGTTGTTGTTGTTTTGTATTTCATTTTTTTTTCAAAGACTGGCCCTGAGCTAACATCTGCTGCCAATCTTTTTTTCTTCTTCTTCTTCTCCCCAAAGCCCTCCAGCATATAGCTGTATATTCTAATTGTGGGCCCTTCTAGTTCTGCTATGTGGGATGCCACCTCAGCATGGCTTGATGAGTGGTGCTAGAGCTGTGCCCAGGATCCAAACTGGTGAAACCCTGGGCTGCCGAAACAGAACATGCGAGCTTAACCACTTGGCCATGGGGCTGGTCCTGGAAACCCACTTTAAATATAAAGTCCTATATAGATTAAAAGGGATGAAGAAAAATAAACCATGCCAACACCAATCAAAAGAAAGCAAGAGGAGATATATTAATGTCAAACAGAGCAGACTTCAGAGCAAGGAAAATTATTAGGGATAAAGAGGGATATTATATAATGATAGAGGGGCCATTTCTCCAAGAAAACGTAACATTCATTCACATGTATGTGCCTAACAACAGAGCATCAAAATACACGTGGGAAAAACAGATAGAACTGCAAGGTAAAATAAATGAATCCACTATTATAGTTGGAGACTTCATCACCCTTTATCAGAAATGGAGAGATCCTACAGGCAGAAAATCAGGACACAGTTGAACTCAACACCACCAATCAACTGGCTATAATGGACATTTATAGACTATATGATCCAATAAAAGCAGAATACATATTCCTCCCAAGCTCACATGGAACATTCACCAAGATAGAATACACTCTGGGTAATAAAACACACCTTAACAAATTTAAAACAATAGATTCACACACTGTCTGCTCTCATACCACAATGGAACTAAACTATAAATCAATAACAGAAAGATAACTGGAAAATCCTGAAACATGCGGAGACTAAACAACACACTTCTAAATAACACATGGGTCAAAGAAGAAATCTCAAGATAAATTTAAGAATATTTAAAACTAAATGAAAATGCAAATGGCTTATCAAAATTTGTAGGATGCAGCAAAAGCGGCCCTTGGATAGATATTTATAGCACTGAATATATGTATTAGAAAAGTTCTAAAATTAACCATCTAATCTTCTGCCTTAGGAAACTAGAAAAAGAAAAGAGCAAATAAAACCCAAAGTAAGCAGGAGAAAAAATAATAACAAATTTAAAAACCCAAAAGCTGGTTCTTTGAAAAGATCAATAAAATTGATAAGCCTCTAGCCAGGCTAACCAAGAAAAAAGAGAAGGCACAAATTAATAATATCAGAAATAAAAGAGGAGACACCACTACAAATCCTACAATGAAAGATATAATAGAAGAATACTATGAGCAACTCTATGACCTCAAATTCGATAACGTAGATGAAGTGGACCATTCCTTGAGAGACACAATCTGCCAAGACTCACAAGGAAATATACAGCAGGAATAGGTATATAACTACTAAAGAAATTGAATCGATAACTAATTACCTGTAAAACAGAAAGCAGGAGGCCAAGATAGGTTCACTGGTGAATTCTACCAAACATTTAAGAAAGAAATTTTACCAATTCTCTATCATCTCTTTCAGAAGACAGAATGAGTTAGAAAATATTTTCTCTGCTTCTATGAGGCCAACATTACCATAATACCAAAACCAGACAAAGATATTCTAAGAAAAGAGAACTACAGACCAATATTTCTCATGAACACAGGTGCAAAAATCCTCAACAAAATTCTAGTAAGTCAAATCCAACAATGTATAAAAAGAATTATATACCGTAACAAAGTGTGATTTATCCCAGGTAGCTTGGTTCAACATTCAAAAATCAATCGAGTAAAAGTAAAAAGTAAAAAGTAAAAGTAGAAGTAGAAGTAAGAAGTAGAAGTAAAAGTAAAAAGTAAAGGTAAAAGTAAAAAGAAAAAGCAGAAGTATAAAGAAAAAGTAAAAGTAGAAGTAAAACTAAAGGGAAAAGGAAAAGAAAAAGGAAAAGGAAAGAGAAAGGGGGAAAACTGAAAGTAAAAAGTAGAAGTAAAAGTAAAATGGAAAAGTAAAAGTAAAAATAAAAGGTGAAAGTAAATGTGATCCATCACATCAACAGGCTAAAGAAGAAAAATCACACAATCATATCAACAGATACAGAAAAATCATTTTAAAAAATCCTATACCCATTTATGATAAAAACTCCCAGTAAGCTAGGGTAGAGGGGAATTTCCTCAAATTGATAAAAAAATATCTATACTAAAAACCTGTGGCTGACATTATACTTAATGGTGAGAAACTTGAAGCTTTCCTAATAAAATTAGGAACAAGGCAAGGATGTCCCGCCTCATCACTGCTTTTCAACATTGTAATGGAAGTCCAAACTAATGCAAAAGATAAGAAAAGATATACAGGTAGGGAAGGGAGAGATAAAGCTGTCTTTGCTTGCAGACGACATGATCATCTATGTAGAAAATCCTAAAGAATCAACAAAAAAAACCTCCTTATAGAAAAACTCCTCTAAGCAATTATAGCAAGGTTGCAGGATATAAGATTAACATACAAAAGTCAATCACTTTCCTATATACCAGCAATGAACAAGTGGAATCTGAAATCAAAAACACTATACCATTTACATTAGCCCCCCCAAAATGAAATACTCAGGTATAAATCTTACAAAATATGTACAAGATCTATGTGAGGAAAATGACAAAACTTGGGAAGACTACAAAACTATAAAACTCCACTCTTTTTTATCTGTCCAGTCTACTTGTCCAACTTCATCTTCAATCTTTTCAATCCTCTTCCACCGTCTTTCTCCCCAACGTACTACACACTCTTGCCATATTCAACTAATGCCAGTTTCTGAACGGTCATACCATTTTTTATGTCCCTATGCTTTTGCAAACACTATTCTCTCTAATAAGTTCTAATAGTAACTATTATTAGCTATTATATGGGACCATGGTAATATTAATACAGCCATTTGTAAGCTTAATGAAGAATACAACAAGAAGTAAAGTATGTCAACGCAATTTGAAGAGGTCACTCTCAAAGCCAGGACCACCTCCATTCTGGAACTGCTCTCGTCCAGGTCACTGACAAATTCTATCCTGGGGTCCCTTTTCTATTCTCCACTTGCTTGACCTTTCATTAGCACTGATCACTCTCTAGTAAAGCAAGCTCTGTTCCTGGCTTCAATGACACTGCATTCTCCTGGTCTTCCCCTTCCTCACTGTCCTTGCCTAACTAGTCTACTTGCTTCTCTCCTACTTGACCTCAAAACCTTAGTGTAACCCAGGACTCCATCCTCAGCCCTCTTGTCCTCTGCTCTTCTCTACCTACATTCACTTGTTGGACAACCTTATTCATTCCCACACCTTCAAATATCATCTATTTAGCAATGACTCCCACATTTAGGTCTCCAGTTCTGACTACTCTGCTAGGCTCCAGGTTCATTTATCCAATTGCCTACTTGACGTTTCCTTTTGGAGATCTTAAGGACATATCACAGTTATGTAATCTATCTGCCCTCCCTGCAAAAAGTCTCTGTTCCTCCCCTATTCTCTTCATCTCAGCAAAATGGCTCCACAGCTACTCAGACCAAAAACCTAGGAGTAATCTTTGATGCCTTTGCTTGCCTCACCCTCCATATCAAATTCATCAGCAAGTCTTATCGAGGCTACTTCCAAAATATATCCCAGCTTCTCCTCCCTCCAGCTCTCCTGGCCCTGCCTCATTTGCAGCTTTCATCATCTCCTGCCTGGATTACTGAACAGCCACCTTAGCTGGACACCGTGTTGGCACTCTTGCTCTTCCAGAATTCGTTATTCACAAAGTAGTAGAAGTGATCTTTATAAAGTATAAATTCAGTGTCACTCTCTGGCTGAAGAATCCCTCAATGGCATCCCATTTTACTTAGAATAAAATTAAACTTTTCCATGACCTACAAAAATCTTGGTGATATAACCCTACCATTTTCTCAAGCTCAGCTGGTTCTGCCCTCCCTCTCACCCACTACCCTCCAGCCACACTGGTCTTCTCTCTGTTCTGTGAACTCAAAATCATTCTCTACCGCTGGGCCTTTGCACTTTCTATTCCCTCTGCCTAGAATACTCTGTCCCCCAGACATTTATGTGATTGTTTCCTTCTTGTTGTTTAAATCTCAATTTGCATCCTACCTACAAAAGCCAGTTCTTAAAAATCTTGTTGCTCTTTTTTACAACCACCTACTCTAGTGTAGGTGATTGTGTGTATGGTGATTCTCTAAATTAAGACAAGAAACACATGAAGAGGACACAATTTTACAGAAAATGAGTTCAGTTTAGAACCTATTAAGTTTGAGATAGAATGCCACCAGGCTGATGAAAAGACAGAACTAGTCCACGGGAAAGAGATGTGGTTGCATATATAGTTACCAGTGCACGGGTTAAAGCAGAGTGCGTGATAATAGGTAGGTTTGCCTCAGGAAATCAGAAAAAACAAATTATAAAAGGACTAGATGAGGGGCTGGCCCCGTGGCCGAGTGGTTAAGTTCGCGCGCTCCACTGCAGGTGGCCCAGTGTTTCGTTGGTTCGGGTCCTGGGTGCGGACATGGCACTGCTCATCAAACCACGCTGAGGCGGCGTCCCACATGCCACAACTAGAAGGACCCACAACGAAGAAGATACAACTATGTACTGGGGGGCTTTGGGGAGAAAAAGGAAAAAAATAAAATCTTTAAAAAAAAAGAAAAAAAGGACTAGATGGTACAACACTATGAAATGCCACCCATTTCGTTGATGAGTATAGGAAAAGGTACCAAAAGGGCCTGTGGGATAAGAGGGAATAAGAAACCAATGAAGAATGGGCCAAAAGGAAAAGAAAAAGAAGTTTCCAGAAGAATGAAGTGACAAACTCCAGTAAGAAATTAACTGTAAATAAAACAAAAAAGGTTCATTGCTTTTGGAACTAAGAGGTCATTGATGGCTGGGGCTTGAGCATCAAGCCTAAAGGCAATGCATTAGAGATGGCGGTTGGGGGGGCGGGGTGTGGAATGATACTCAGTTGCTTATTTATTGAATGTCTGTCTTCTTCACCAGATTTTAAGCCCCATGCAGGCAAACCCAATGTTTCCTGTATATTCCTGTTTTTCAGAACTCACCACAGTGCTAGAGACGTGGCAGGCACACCTACCTGCAATAGCACTTACCCAGAGAACGAATAAGGGAGAGGCCAGGGAAGAAGGGAGCAGGAAGACTGGGACGGGCAGATAGGGAGAAAAAAGGGGGAAAAAAGGGGAAAGGCAGGGAAAAAAGAAAAGAGAAAGAGAAACAAGGAAAGATACAGCAGTGGGTAGACAGGATCTAATTGTTTTCGAGATGGGAACATCTTCAGCATATCTGTGGAGGGAAAAATAACCCAGTCAGGAGAGTTTCAAGACACAGGAAAGAGAAAGACAGAAAGAGAAAGCTCGGTGAAAGGACGGGAGATGGGATTAGGAACTTGTAGGACAAATTTTATATTGATGATCCAACGAAAATTAAGTCTCAGTATGTCTGGCAGGATGCCATTGATAAGCCACAAATGATCTGTAAAGGATGATTTTTAATTATTTCATAATAACATTTTCTTATTGGTTTAATAATTCAATTATGTAAAATAGCTAATATTTATACCTGATTTAAAATTCTTGATTAAATTTTTAATAACCTAGTTATAGTTTGTACTTATTCTATCAGAAGTTTCATTTTTTAGAAAAATTTTCTGGGGCCAGCCGGGTGGTATAGTGGTTAAGTTTGCATCCTCCGCTTTGGCAGCCTGGGGTTTGCAGGTTTGGATCCCAGGCACAGACCTATGCACTATTCATCAAGCCATGCTGTGACGGCGTCCCACATACATACATAGAGGAAGATTGACACAGATGTTAGCTCAGTGATAATCTTCTTCATCAAATAAAAAAACAAAAAACTTTCTACCTTAGCTACAAAACACATTACCTTTGAAGGTGAGGTAGAAATAGGACCAAGAATAAGGAACAAATATGCTTAATGTTCACATAAAATAAATGGCCGAATCTCATTAAAAAAGTTTTTTTGTTCTGCTTTGCCAGTATCAGAAACAATAGAGGGCGACAGAAGAAAAATACAAATAATGTTTGTTATGAAAAAGATTCCAGTCTGTCTCATCTACCTCAGTCCATGTCTTTTGAGGACTGCAAACTTCTCCCCACCTCCAGAAAAGAAAAAGAAACAGAATAGTCACTGAACTCTGACACAGCGTTGTGCGAATGTAGCCACATTTCTTGTTTACCAAAATTGAACCGTCATAACATTTGTCCCTCAGGCTCCTACCTCACGACAAGGCTCTGCGGATTCTTCGTGCTTGTAAAACCTCATTTTGGCCTCACTGCCAATCCAAGGAAACAAACCTGAGTTCTCCCTAATTTGAAACTTAGTTGAAGACAGGCAAGAATTACAAATTTATTTTATGCTTCAAAAACTAGGTTCCTACCTGGGACCTAACATCAGATTCTTCATCGCTGTTTCGCAGAATATTTGTCAGGGCTGACTTTAGTGATCATCGTTTTCTAAGAAGACAGGGAGACTCAGGAAGTCAGAGTGCCTTGACTACGTGTCACTAATTATCAACAAAATCAGGACTCGAAGGTTTTCTGACTCCTAGACCAGTTCATTTCTCACTGCCCACGGGGTTCCCTTTTAAAGTGTTTGCAAATATACGTGGCTAAAAATTTAATTGTGCTGCCGAGGAATAGTGACTCCCATCGGATCCTTCTAAAACAACCTTTGAATTCCACTTCTCCATCTCCGTAGTACCCACTTTCACTAATCCAGAAGACAGTTATCCCGTTCCTTGATAACCAGAGCCCACCTTCCCATTGCGCTCTGGGGTCTTTCTAGTGCTCGCTAAGATCTCCTGCAGTATGGATGGGCACTATGAACAAAGCGGGTGCCTGCCTCCATCTATTGAATTTGCAGAGCTAGTAAATCTGGAGAGAACTTTGAAACAAATGGCTTATTAGGATTTTGTGGCTGGTTTTTATTTTACGTGTAGATTCCTGTCACACAAGCGACCGAGAGTTCTGCGGTGGGCACTATGGACCACTCCGCTGGCATCCATGGCCCCTCCCTGAAACCAAATCACACGCCTCTTCCGTACCGGCCGGAGCCTCCCAGCCCTGATGTATCTTGTGCCGGCAGTGCATGACTCTGACGGCTCCCCAGGGGTAGCCTGCCTGTGCCACAGGCACTCACCGCCATCTGAGGTGCCCTGCCTCTTTGGGGCCCTCCTGGGTACCTCTTCAGTCCCGCCCCAACCCCCCAAACACACACAACTGCAGTGCAGGGGCTTTCACATTCCCGGACCTCTTTTGACCAATGGGAGACAGCAAGCATTGGATAAATGTTTCCACCTTTCCCTCCACCCCCATCATAGATAGCCCTGAACACAGTCTCTCCTAGACACAAGCAAATCCCTTTTTCCTCAAGCCCCAGTAGTTCAGTCTTTCGAGTCTCTGAAACCCCATTCCTTCTAATTCTTATTTCTTTAGGGAGTTGAAGTTAGGTTGTTGTGGTTCTCCTAGAGAGAAGAAGGAAGAAGAAAAAAAAGTGAAGAATGTGATGCTTATAAAAGCATGATACACGTGGTTCATCCCAGAGAGGAGTGGCACTCATGGTAGGTGACTCAACCAAAAACCATGCTAACATTTCTTGGCACATTGAGGGAGACATGGAGACCCCAACAACACCTCTTTAAAATGTCCTTTAAATCCTCTTACACCCATTGTAGCTTCCCCTAGTCTTCTCTCCTCAAACTTCTCTGCCCAGCCTGTACTTTTAAAATTCAAAACTTCCCCTCTTTAATGTTTATAACATTCTCATCGTAACTTTTTTCTTAAAGTCCCTTCCCCCCACTTCCTATGCTTTTGGCACGGATTCGATGCCCCTTCTCCAAATCTCTACCGTAAAGAATAGCACTTCTGGAAGTTTTCTAGGAGTGAAAATACCTTAGGATATGCAGAATGAGTCAGGATCGTTAGAGGTGGTTAGATATTAGAGAGGTGGTTCTCAAAGTGTGGTCCCTGGAGCAGCATCGACAGGCACTGGAACTTGACGGAAATGGAAATTCTCCATCCCAGACCTACTCAGTCTGAAACTCTGGGAGCAGGGCTCAACGATCTGTTTTCACAAGCCCTCCAGGTGTTTCAGATGTGAGCTAAACGCTGAGAGTGTAAGAGAAGCCATTACCACCTGGTTCTCATTCAACCCTCACTGAGTATCAGAATCACGCCGGGAGCACTTAGGACATATAAATTCCTGGGACCTACCCGCAGAGGTCTGTTTCAATTGGACTCTGATGTGGCTCAGATTTTTAGGTGATTTTACCGTTCAGCCAGGATGCTGAAACACTGCAGTATCCTCAAATAAGAACTAAATAGGAAAACTATTTTTTCTATTGTGGAGGGTTTGGGGGTCAGGGGAGGCAGGAGATGGTGCTGGTTTCCTGGTTTAAATTCAAAATGTTGAGACGTCTTAATAACTTTAATTCTAAAGTAGTCATTAACATGAGTATAGAGCAAGACTGCATGTCCAATTTTTAAAAACTCGCTTCAATAAAGTGTGTAAATGGTCTTTAGAATTTCTGAGCACATGTGGTAGAACAGCTTAAAGTAAGCAGAACTATTTCAAGCAACACGGACACCTAGATTGGCGACAGAGCAATTGTGGCTCATTGATGGCTGGCTGGGTGCCTTCCCCCTTAAATTTAGCAACTCTTTAGGTTGGTGCCCTGGGCAACTGGCCTTCTCACACCCTCCTCTCAGCCTCCAGTCCTTTGGAACACAACCACAATCCTGCTAATGTCTTCAGACAAAGGCATCATTTTCTTCAGCTTTTATTAATAGCAGCAAGTGTTAGAGACTTTGTGGACTGACCGCTGTGGGGAGAACAGTCAGAGACGGAGTGTGGATTGATGCGTTATGCCACCTCATCAGGCCATTTTTCCACTTTCTTTTCATAAGAACCAAAACAGACAATGAGAAAAACACCAATTGCAATTTTCCAAATGGAAATGAGACCCTGCTTTGGGGGTTCATGAGTGAAGTTTATGTTTGGATAAAATAACACACAGTCACACAAATTTCTACATTTTCCAGCTTAATCCACCTCTCTTACCACCAGCTGATTTGATTTGGGGAATTTCTTTCAACTTAAGTAATCATATGGCATGTAGTTAGAAGTAGTATAATCTTTTTAAGAAATGTAAGGGTTGAACAATGTATTCAAGCTTCAGTATTTCCATCTTGGTTGCATGACTTACCTTGATTAGAAAATCAATTACAGTACAATTAGCCAAAAACCCAGTGTGTTATCTGGTTACCCCAGGAAGAATTGCCAAGCTACAGTTGAGGGAAAATCACCAAAAACCATATGGTATTTATAAGGAGTTTGAGTGCCAGCTTGTCTTTATGCCCAACAACAATAAAACATTTTAAATATGTCCTCTGTGCTTGCAGCAGGCTACATGAGCTGAAAGGAAATACGAAAAGAGCACATTTGTTCCTTTGCTCATGGTATGCTAAACAGTGCTGGGAATGGAGGCCCGCTGCAAAAACTATCTAGATGTTCTGTAAAATCTTGACTCTTGTCTTGGAAGTTATCTGCAAAAGGGGAAAACAGAAGTTGAAGGAAACACTATCGAGACAATTTGGACACTAGTCCATGTTGGACACATGCTAGTGTATTCCTTAAAAAGTGTCACAAGCTGTGTTTTTAGACATTAGTGGAGTGTTCAGTGAGGTGGTACTTGAACTTTCCCCCCACAAACTATTGATGTGCGGAACCTGAAAGGAGCTGGGCAAGAAGTGGGTAAATTTGCACGAGGCGATTCCAAATCCTTCTGAGCTTCCTAGCGACTGACACCTGTCAGAGGACCCAGGAGGGCTTGACCAAAAGCCCAGTGGCAGGAAATAAAAATACACACGGTGGTAGTAGGGAGACCAGACAAGGAGAATGGCCACTGCACCCACCTGGGTCGTCAAGGGGAGACAGAGCTTCTAGGCCGTGGTGGTGGCAGATCCCTATCCTTGGCCTGACTTTTGGGAGGACCCCCCTTGGCTGAGATGGCATCAAGGCAGGGATCTTTACTAGACCTGCAAGAGCAACCCCAGCAGGAGAGCGTGCCCTAGCCACTCTTCTGAGGCACCGCCAAAGGGCTTGTGCACACTGAGGGAGAAGTTTTGTTTGGTTTCATAAAATGAACCAAATATACACAGGAAACTCAGAGACTTAGTGCCCCTACTCCCCTTTTGAGTCATTATTGCTAATCAAACTATAACTCTGAGAAGATATAAAATAGTAAAAATTGGAATTTAAAATATGATGGGCCTTTTAAGTGCCTCTATGGAAGGTAGCTGGCACTGTCACCCCCAGAAGGTGAAACATGAACTTCTGCCTTAGCTCTTGGCGGTTTTCTGAGTAGTCTGCTACTAAGTCAGATATATTGAGCCAACGTTAAAACGGGACTTTTCTGCTTCTAAATTACATGATTGTTGAATATGGCGAAATGATTGTGTACATTTTGGTGGAATTTAAAGGCCAAAAGCAAAACACAGAGGAGGCAATGCTGGAGTGAATCTTGACAGATGCCCGTCAATTAGTCAGGTTAACAAAGGGCAGGATTGCTAGACCCAGCAAGGCAGCAAAAGAGAAGACTCTGGAATCTTCATCAGAGAGAATTTAAAATATTTTCTGCCCACAAAAAGATCTTTAAAATGCTGATTATATACTCTATCATAAAAATAAAACCTGCAGATTGTAGTTAATAATGTGAAAAATACAAATGTACATTTTAAAACTCATAAAAATAGGTAACACTTATGAACTTTCCCAGGGGCCGGCAGCACATTCAGTTTTTTCTATGCATCAGCTCAGTTGATTGTCCAGTAGTCTCGTTAGGTAGGTAATGTTATTACTCCCCCTTTATAGCTGGAAAGCTGAAATCTGACAGATTTGACACTGGATTTATGACTAGCTCCAGAGCTCACCCTCCTGACTGTGATTATACACAATTATCCAGCCTCATCGTTATTACCTCCTTTAAAGATAATCAGTGTATTAAGATCTCCAAGAATGTTTAGCACCAAAGCACATGTAGCATGAGAATTAATTTCTTGGCACAAGTTGTAAAGTGAATGCTTGAGCTCTCAGATCTCTCTTTACAATTTTTGATGCTTTTCCTCTGCATCTTTCCCAAATCATACACAGACTGCCAACTGTACCTTTCTAATCAATACATTTGGCTTAAAAGAAATGGGCACAGAAAAAAGATATTTTGATGTGCTAGCCTTATTTAACCTCAGATTTTTTTAACGCAACTGTAATCATTATATGTACAATTTTAAGTCCTGCTTTATTCACTTAAATTATATCACAAGAATTTCTTGCATTAGTGAACACTCTTACAAAAACATTTTAATAGTTGATACTATTCTCTCAAGTGAATAAATCATAGGTCTCTTAACCAATCTTCCGTCCTGTGACATAAAGCTAAATCTGAAGTATAAAAGTTAAGCTAACTCTTACTCCAGCTCCAGAAATCCAGAAACTAATCAGCGGGTACTGCTCTCAGAGTTGGTACCTACAAGGCTATTGCAATCAGTAAATTACATAGCATGTCACACTTGATCAATTTTTACCATATTAACAGTGATTACACGTTTCTCGAGTTTCACTGGGAAATCAAATAATTGACCACAGCTGGCAATATTTTATTTTACATGGAACACCACAGCTGGAGGAGCGCCAGCCTAACCTTGAACAGGGCTTTAATTGACTGCAAGCATTTAGGGGCGATATCTTGTGCTGGCTCACTTTCTCTTCCTTGCTAACCATTCATTTGGTGTCTGAATATTTTCAAAAGTACACACAGGAGTTACATAGCCTTTACTGAGGCCCAAGGAGAACCCAGAGGCCCAACAAGTTTCAGTCCAAGAATGCAAAACAAACTCCCATCGTGTAGGATAGATCGTAGGCATTTCTACATGGCGCTGTTTGGAAACTCATTTGAGCCCCTCGGGTTTTACAGCTGTTTCAAATCGATAAGCAAGGACAGTTAACTTCAGAGAACATGGTTTGAATACCAGTAATTCTTGCCACAGGATTTCTATAAGCAAGAATAAAATAAAAATGAGAAGAGCAAATGAGAAATAAAAAAATGTTCCTACCACTTAGGTTTACAACCTCTTCCTGATACTCAGCATGACCTGAACCAATTGATTAAACACAGAGGCGTTCTGTGTGTGTGTGTGTGTGTGTGTGTGATGCAGCTTCATTAATATCATATTTACCCATTCTGCAGGAATCTTAATATGTAGTTGCAATACTTCTGTTGTTAGGAAGAAATGTCAAATCCATCCTGCCTGCATAATCCACAGAATTTCAATGAAAATGTTGTATGATTTAGACTTTAGTTTTCCTAAAGATGATTAGTTTTCACTGGGCACTGTAAGAGAAAAAAAAGATCACAGCAAACATTTTCTAGGACATATCCTTGATTTACTAGAAATAGAGACAGAAACAAAGAACTCAATCTTATTACAGCTGCTTTTTACTTGACAGAACAAAGAATGTTGCTGTCTACAGTAAAGGCACTTATGGTCCACACTTGACATAACAAAAATAATCCTTAAAAAATTAAATTACTACAATATGTCGTACCCTAATGTTAAAAACAAAATTAAGGATCAATTGAAATCAGCTGATGAAAACGTTTTCCCTTCTAATAGTCATATATATACACATACATATACACCTACACTTCCCATAAACTCTAGCCTTCTAAGTTATGAAGTTAATTTTAAAACTTTGATAAATTAGCATTTTAAAGCTTGTATCTATCTTCACTATGTGCATGTCACCATAAGAATGATTGCAAATTGTTCACCTTCAATTTTAAAATGTAGGCTTAAAATATGTTTTCATAGGGAACAATTTTTTAAGTTAATTTTTTATTAAGTTAATTTTTTAACATTTTTCTAAGTTGTTCTATTTTTAGCAGCTTTCAAGCTTTTACTTTCAGTATTTTCAAAATCTTCCTTCTACGAAAATATTGACTGGCGACTTTAAATATGCCTTCAGATCCTATGGGCCATTTTTCATGGTCTCTCCTGGTTTGAGACGGACGTTGATGCTACCCACACTATACCAACCAGGGAACAGCGTCAGGGATAAAAGACATCTCTTAGGTATTTTACCCCAGATATTATTTCCATAACACCTCAAACGGAGATGTCATTTGCAGCTTAGAACAGTTTATAAATAATTTTAAGTGGTAAAATACAAGTCAAAACTGTAACCTATTACTAACAAGAGAATAACTTCGCACCATTTTAAAAACTGGCAATAGTTTATGTTACCACGGCAATCTACTTGCCAGCAAATGCAACCTTTATTTTACTGTATTTTTTTTAACTCAGCCTACTCGTCCGCAGTCCCTTCCTTCCACGGGTGTCAAATGGAGCTGTTGTGTTGGTACAGTGTCTTTTGTACCATCACGTGTGGGAACTCAGTAACCTTTTCACTGCCACAATAAGAAATAACAAAGAGGTATGTATTCATTCAGGATAAATTCTTAGCATTAAAAGTTGGCTCAGGACTGGTAAAGTTATTAGACTGGCTCATATCTGGCTCATTGTGTTTCCACTTATTTTAATAAGCATTCAGCTAGGGTTCTCATGCTGAAAGCTAGACACTAGTTTATAGGGCAAAAGGCAACAGGGCAATTTAACTTTTAGTTAAGTGTTTTTCCATTAATTGGGCCACACATTCTTACAAGCACCACTGCACACAGTTTGCGCCTGAGAAGATTTGCAAGCGTTTTGTATGTCTTTTGTTACTTCCAACATACAGCTTATCCTTGATTTAGCAGACTACAGTTATACAAGACTTTTCTTAATTGCTTTTCACGCATAGTTAGGAGAAACAGCAGGCAGCCTTTAAGCAAAGGTTTTGTGGCCTGAAATGGTAGCTTAAAGTGCCTCCTTTCCTGTGTTTATTGTTGACAATTCAATTAGCATGCCGAAGCAGCTGCGGGGTCTAGAAGGCATGGTCAACCTAACTGCACATACAACTAATTTTATTAATATATGAAACGGGGCAAAATTAGCTGCGATGCATTTACCTTGCGTCCTTATTAAAGAGCTCAACAGACAGGGGAAAGTCTAGCCAGTTTTCCCAAATTTAAATCAATCTTGTGGAAAGTCACAAATTTAAGCTATTTTTTTTCCATGAGTAGCTGATGAAAAGTTGTCCATTTTCTCACTCCTCGAGTTTTAACAAAAGCCACACTTGGCAACAATGAGATAAAGACCTCACATTCATTCGGGGTTTTCTTTTAATAAAAAGTGTCCTTTTTTTAAGCAAAGGCAAGCAAACAAAATGATACATATAAGAGTATTTTATGGACACAGTCAACAGTGGTATTTTGGGTAGCCGCTAGCATACTGAGTTGTTTAGTTGCCCTCGGTAGTTCCAATCTAAGTGGTGAGACACCCCAAACCATGCAAACAGCTACATGTAAGTGAGTAAGCTGAGGGGACCCTAGGGGCAGGATGGGAGAAGCTCCTGGGGTGGGGCCCCTGTTAGCAGGGGCGGGGTGGGGCAGGGGCAAGGGACAGTTTCCAGGCAGAAGCTCCAGGTTCTGCTGGTGCAGCCGCTCTCTAGAGCCACATGCTACCCATTCCCTGGGATGCATGTTAGAGATCGGAAGTTACCACTGCATCTCCAGGAGCTGGGCCACAAGATTGGCTACAACAGCATGGATGACCGTCAGACCCTTGGGGTGTCCCGCTGTAAGGAGGGATGAGTCACTTTTCAGAGTTCATGCTTGGTGTCGTTGACTTCTCAGGTGCTAACACTTAACTTCTGAAGGACTAGGTTTGACTTTGGACATTACTGTTGGCTGATGACTGAAGTAAGTCTGAGTTGGAGGCAGAGACCTCACAAGGAGACAGCTTAGGGTAACTGTTCTACATGCCCTGTTTAGGTTACATACCAAAAATTCTACAAGGGGACTTGCAGAATTGGCAATTGCATTACTTTGCTTTCCAGCACTATCTGCCAGGTCACCCGAATCATTCCATTATAGTCCTGTCACAGTCTTTGCCTCCTTTTCTACCTTTCTTTAAAATGTTTTTATCTCACTATTCATTTGTACTTCTTTGGGTTTAACACTCTAATGACAAACAACCCAAAAAGTATTATTTTCACCTCTAACTTCCTTTTTTTTGTTTTTCTTACTTTTTATTTTTCCTTCTTCTCCCCAAAGACCCCCAGTACATAGTTGTGTATTTTAGTTGTGGGTCCTTCTGGCTGTGCTATGTGGAACGCCACCTCAGCATGGCTTGATGAGCGGTGCTAGGTCCATGACCAGGATCTGAACCGGCAAAACCCTGGGCCGCCGAAGCAGAACGTGTGAACTTAACCACTTGGCCACGGGGCCAGCCCCTCACCTCTAGCTTCTTATGTTGGCTTGCCTGTTGTGCTTAGCATTTTCTGCTACCTTCCTCACGCCTACCTTTTTTTTTTTCTGGATTAGACTCCTAATCAAATACCATTAAGCTTCAAAATAAGTATTTCAGAAATCAAGTGTGTGAGGGTAATGGAGGACAGAAGTCCCACAAAGATAAGGCGTGAAAACTCCTAGATCACCAACTCTTATCAAAAAACAGAGAAGAATCTGAAAAAAGAGATTCTGAAATAAGATGGAAACTCATTCATACGAAATCCACTCATGGAAAATTTCACGTAGAGTTGAATGCTGGGTGGACCCTGGCATTCTTCGTGCTGCCTAGCTACAGATGTGATTCCCTAGGAATCTTACTTTGCAGCCTAATGATCTCCTTCCTGAATTCCAAAGTTGTTTCAATACCTGAGTATTTTCTAAAAGCAGAATGAATTAACAAAATTGTTTAAGAATAATACAACTTTTATTGCATTTGCAACTCCTGATTTTGTATACTAATCTATATTCCCTAAGGAAAAAATAAGAATTTTTTAGAAGCCCAGCATAATAAATTACTTTCCCCTTACATCTCCATTTCACAGCTCTTTGAAATTGTCTCTTATGCTATAGACACCACGCACAAATACAGATTTGTCAGGGTCCTAAACCCTCAGATAGTGATTAGTTATAGTCGACACTTAGAACTTTCAGTTACACTTGGAAGAAATTAGCAAGCCAGATTAGCCAATAATTCTCTTCCTTGCTTATTTGCAACAATGTGTATTTAACTCTGGGAAAACATCTCCAAACTGAAACCTCCTAAATTCAAGGTCTTAATGCACAGGCAAACACAATGTTGGCCACGTTTCACGCATGCTTTAAAAGCCTGATCTGTTCATTGATTGGAATGATTCAGTGTTGGTTGCATAATTGTTTCTCACAGGACACTAAGAAGTGTAAACTAACTCTGACAACAAAGTTAAAGTCTGATTTACTAAGATGGTATACATATTTCACATACTCAATTCATTCCTGCGCACTGGAGTGGGATTAAATAATGCAGAATCACATCTAGCTCCATTATCCTGCTTTTATATCACTTTCAAAGGGATGCAACATTGACCTATTTATACATATAAAGTCACGTCCATTATGATGCCTTCCCAAATATTCTTAATACAACTTCTTGTGATTATTACAACTCTCTGGTAGTACTTCTGCCCAACCTCCAGCATCTTTTTATCAAGAATCCTCCAGTTCCACATGAAATTAACTCTTCAACTGAGTATTTCTACTCAACCCAATTTAGAAGCTTTATCCTGTCTCGGTTAAATTATGCAATGAAGAAAAAGTAGAAAACACAGTAATAGGAACTTTACATAGCTTAAAAATGTTACCTTTACCAAATAGTTGTTAGTGACTCCCGAATTTTTACTCATAGCTTTTTTCTAAGTTCCAGACTCTTATATCTGACTGCCTATTCAACATCTTCCTGTTGAGTAACCAATAAGTATCTCAAACTCAGTACAACAAATCACACTCTTTATTCCCCTACAATGCACCCACCCAATTTTTCCCTTTTCCTGGGCCTTACCCACCCTAGTAAGTAGCACTACCATCCATCCAGTGGCTCAAGTCAGAAAATTACTCAAGTCATCTTTGACTCTTTTCTCTTCCCAGCTCCCTACATCCAAAGCATCAGCTAGTCCTTTGATTTCAAAATCTAATGTGTATCCTAAATCTGTCTGCTCCCCTCCGTAACCACTGCCACCAGTCTCATCCAGACCACCATCACTCTCACCTGGACCGTTGCAACAGCCTCCTTTCTCTGATCATGCCCCCAACCCCGTATCCACTCTCTTGTGGAATCTGAGTAATGTTTTAAAAACATAGATCTGATCACATCATTCTCCTGCTTAGAAGACTCCAATAGTTTTACATATCACTTTGCCACAAACCAGTCTCCCTAATATGGCCACCATGGCCCTACATGTTTGCCACTGCTAACTTCTCCAACTTTCCCTCCTACTTCTCTCCCCATTCCCCATTTTGCTCCCTCCACAGGTCCTCCAAGTGGCTAGGCAATTTCCCCCTTCATGACTTTTGAATGGCCCTTCACTCCGCTTGGACTACTACCCCACATCAGGCATGGCAGGCTCCTTCTTATCCTATTGGAATCAACCGAAATGTGTCTTCCTCAGAGAACTCTTCCCTGAACCTCCAAGCGTGAATCCAGACTTTGTGAACCCTGAAACTTACACAATTCGAGGGAACCTTTTTGGTGGAAAATTTTTAAATCTTAAATTCGTAAACTTTTACAAAAACACATGATCACGGGGTTCCTCCAGACCTTGGAAGAGGCCAGGACAAGTGAAGGACCCTTAAGCTTAGCCTCATTAACTCCACAGTGATTCTAACTGTATGACTATCCTTGGTAAGTGGATCCTTGCCCCCTTCACCTCCACCCTAGATAGCCTCTATTATTGCATCCTATTTATCCTTCTTAGCACTTCTCACAGTTTGTCACTTGTCTTGTCTGCCTCCTGCATCAGATGGTACCTGCCCTACTGGAATGTACAATGCAAGAACACTCACCACTGATCATAGCATCTGGCACAGTAGCACTCAGTAAAGACTTGCGCTTGAATGAGTGAGTGACAAAGTGTCCCTTGAAATTAACAGTGCTAGATAAATGTAAAGAACTATTTTACAATTTAAATTTGCATGTCTTTAAAGCAGGCTTGTTTTCCCTCTCTTTCTCCCATGGGAAGAAGAAGCTTACGGCATGGCATGGTTCCTGTGTGGAGGAAATGATTGTTATGCCCTCTCTAACCATGCCAAGCCTCAGGAATTTTTAAGGCCACAATTTAATATCCAGAGACAAAAAAGCAGTTTGTCCTGCTTTGGGCCTGGTTACCTAGGTCAGGATCACCATCCTCTGTGTTTTGGAGGAAGAGCGCTGCTTCAACATGGCTTCTGGCTGTGGTGACACTAGACAGGGGCCAGGGTACCAGCATCCTCTGTGGAGCCCTGGACTCTTTCTGGCCTCAGGCCTAAATTCTCTGGACACGGTTGTACATCCATTGCCTCATCTATTCACATGTTTGTTAGTCCACCTGGCCTCATCATTGCAAGACCGTCCCCTCCTCTCTGGGCTGTGGCTCTGAGAAGGGGGTCAGGGAAAAGGCCTGCAGTGTGTCTCCAAGGAGAGCTAACACTTGAACCCAGGCATATTTGGAGGCAACACACTCCTTCCTGAGCTTGAAGGAGAAAAGTAGGACTTGAAATTTTACTGACTTACTAAGATGATATTCAACCTTAAGTCTGAAATACTTTCAAATTTGGCTAAGTGTAAAGAGTTAAACAAGTACTTGGAAAAAAAGCATACCTTTTGTAATTATAGCTAAGTATTTCATGTAACAACATTTCTTGTGCTAAAACCTACAGTGTCATTTGCCAACAGCAGGAATAATTATTAAACTCTAGAACTATCTACAAATGGAAGTCATTCAGTGTCTTCCAGCGCACTCTCTTTGAATGCGACAGATGATCGATAAGCCACTATCTTACGTGGTTTGTATTTGGTTTTACCTGGATTAGAGAAAAGTGAGCGGGTTGCTTTCAAGTCCAGAATGCTACAGTAATCTTGTCTGCCTTCCATCGAAAACGCCTAAAAGTCCTCAAAAAAGAATAAGCTGCACAAATCCAGAAATGACTCTTTTGTATTTATATGAACAAACTGCGTTCCATTTGTTGAGTGGCTTGAGATCTATGCTCTTCTTTATGTGTGACAGGTTAAGCAGTCAGCTGGAGTGTATAGTTTATGATTAAATTGACCGGGGCTAGGTTAATTACGGCTGCAATTGAACCTCAATCCCGTACCTTGCAGATGGAAACTTAGAGTGACCATATTCAACTCTAAGCTACAGCATATCGAACACAAACTTCTGACTGGGAGCAGTTTCAGAATCAATTTACATTCAAATAAAAAGGCACTCCAGTGAGAGGTACATTAAGATGTTTAAATTATGGGGCATGTGGGATTCATCAAGCAAGGAAAGCAGTTGTAAATCAAGCTTATGGTGAATGGGTTAAACACACAAGAGGGTTTTAGGGCATAAGCAACACTTCGTAGTATCTTTTTTTTGTTTTAGCAACTTAAATGGAAATGTTGAGGAAATAACAAAAAGTAAATAAGATTTTTGAAAATGACAACTACCAAACATATTTATGTTTTTTCACTGTTACTAGCATGCCGGCTTTAAAAATAAGGGATAATTAGCCCTAGAAACACATTTCAATACACCAGACCAGAATGAATGGGAGGGAGGGCAAGAGAGAAATGAGACCAGCGGTTTGAGGGACTTTTAAAAAGAATTACCCTTTGTCCTTGCTTCTTTTGTAGATTCTACCATCTTGCTTTACATATGGATTTTCCCTGCTGGATTATCCCATTCCACTTCTTACCTTCAATTCCTAGCGCTGAGCCTTGCAGCAAAATCAGTGTTTGTTGAATGGGTGTGCAGTGAACGAAGTGGTACTCTCTGTCTGGATATTTGAGCACTCATTCATGCAGGACTTTATTCCTAAAGAATGTGCCTTTGCAGGAACAAAAAAATATATTATTGGGTGGTCAAATCGATCCTATGAATACTTGTTCAAAGGGAGAGTCTTTCCTGGCTCTCCCCTTTCAATCCCCTTTGCTGTGCTCTAGGCACCGTGCACTCTCAGGCGGCTTCTAGGGCCTCTGTCAGCACTAGTTACTTAATTGATACTGCAAAAATGGTGACGATATATTTCCTAAGCCCTTGCATTCTAAGCAGATTCCTGATAAGAACAATGTTTGACCTAAAATATTGAATCTCTAATGGTAAAATCTTAGGCAAAGTCCAATTTAAGCACAAGCCCAAGCTTTCTCAGCAGTTGTCTCTAAGCCACCAAAACTACCTATTTCATTAAGTCCAACAAATGATAAAATAATTCAGACTAGCTAATGAGCATTTGATTAGACCCACAAAGACGGGCAAACTACAGGCAGAGGGCCATTTCCAGCCTACCTCCTGTTTTTGTAAATAAAGTTTTATTGGAACGCCACCATGCTCATTCATGTATGTATTGTCAATCTCTGCTTTTGAGCCTCAGTGGCAGAACTTGCAACAGAGACTCTATGGTCCACAAAACCTTAAATATTTACTACACGATGCTTTACAGAAAAGTTGCTTAACCCTGGATTAGGTTGTTCCCTTTTCAGCTGGCACTTTGGTTATCTTCTATTTTGCCAATATGTACTAGTCCAAGCCCTTACGAGTCATCCTTATTTCCCAAGTTTCAGTAAAAGCTGCCTCTGTTTTGAGAACCCTCAGTGTGTAGCCTGGAATGCAGAGCCTGCACTTTTAAAACACAAACACTTTGTCTCAATATAATTTTAGTACTTCTGGAACTCCCTAGGAAATGAAAAACACCAAGAAGCTCCTCTGACAAAATTCAGCTCATACTGAGAATATGTATCTTTGCAAGTGGCCTCTCCTTGCTCACCTAAACCGTGAACAACAACCTTTGGGAAGCCAAATTTTTACCAATAACATTAAGAGAAAATTGCTTCACTTGCTTTGCTCCTTTATGTGAAATAATGTATTACTTACAATGGATAATAGTAAAGTATAAAAACCCAAATTCACTTAAAAGTTCAAAGATTAAGGGAATTAATCCGGAAGTTGACATCTCTATAGAGACAACCAGCATAAAGATACTCCGCTTTCTGTAGATTTACCATCTTCTATATTTAAAAGTGGTTGGAGAAATATTTTGGTGTTTTGATTTTCAAAATAAACAATATTTGGAAGAATACAAATTTGTATCAGTGATATAAATATTTGTAGAATTGAGTATGATATAGTTTTTCCAGAATCTTACCTTTCTTAAAATCAAATGAGTATTCATTTAGTCTCCTGATCGTGTTATGTTTTAAGCACATCTGCCTCACTGGAGGAGAAAAAGGAAAAAGATTTCAATCTTCAACCTGAGGATGAGTTGAGGGAATTTTTTGAGACTGGCATCTTCAAGCTGGAGGAGAGAGAGTAGGGCAGGAAATGGAATCTCTTGGAAGCCACTTTTTCTTCTTGGCTTGGTAAATACTCGCTACAGCCCTGTTTGAAAACTGTGTACATCACTGAGACTATTCAAGAGTAAAAGGTGGAATAATTCTGATACTATTAAGCGCCTCCCGTGCTCCAGACACTGCTCAATGGGCTCCATCCAGCTCAACTCACCTGATCTTAAAACTCTGAGAGTTGGCTAAATAGAGAGAATTTCAATCCAGTGGCCCTCACTCCGAAGGTCTTTTCAAGATATGAAGAGGGGACCAGTCTGAAAGATTGAATGTCGCTGAGGAAAAAGGAGTGTGGGCAGCTGTAGTTCCAGGCTGATGGTATTGGGCGAGCGAGAGCAGCTCAGGACAAGACTGCCTGAATTGGTGATCCGAAAGAAATCCAGAGAAGCTTCATAGATATTGATCAACGGACTTAAAGAATATCAGTTTCTTCTATTTGCTTCATGCTTGACTTTCTGACAATTCTGAATATACTTACTGCAAGCATGTCTTTTATTTAATTAGCTAAGCAATATGAGGAGAAGCAGAATAGGTGAGAATGGCCCAGAGGAAAAGAGATGAACGTGTGCAGACAGAACAATGCAGTCTTTGTGGGTATATTTCTGAGTTTTGTGGTTCTTTTTAAAGCTTTGGCGTATCACTTGAGTTATAGGTCATAGGGAAAGAGTTTTCCAGTAGGGATTTTGTTCAAATAAAATCTATTCTTTGGCCCAGTTAAGTCGTAACAATTCACCTCAAATTCTGATCTTAATGCTAGTACAGGGATCCCATCTCTGAAAAGCCCTGATTCCCCCAGAATCAGCAAAATAATGTAGCAATAAAAACATTAGAGTGAACCAGATCAGCTTTATTAGCTTTTTTTGCCATGCAGTATTGACAAGAAATATTTTTGTTCTATTTCACAACTATTTACCATTCCAGAGCTATCCTAAGGTTCATACATCACCCCTGACCTACCCTTGCTGATGCCCCAAACTTTCCTAAGATCCTACCCTACAATTGTAACATCATCCCATTTCATGATGTTAAGCATGTGGGGAGGTGGTGATGGCTATTTGGAGGGGCAGCCACAGAACTACCATACCATAAGTGGTGTCATCCCCCTCCACATCCTTGTGGTTAGTGGGAAGTTCTTTTCTGTATTTCCTTTCATTTCTGAGACAGCCTCCTCAATAGCCCACAAAACCTTTCCTTTTGGACTGGTCAAGCTTCTTTGAGCCATCTTTTCTTTCTTCATAGCTCCTTGAGTTCTCAACACTCCCCATTCAAAGCAGAAACAACAAATGATGTGTACATTTTACCCAAAGAAAAACAGCTTCAGTTGTCTTTCAATATGTCAAATCCCCTTCATAATGAAAATATTTAATGAAAGAAAGCAGAGGGAATTAGGTCATGTAGAATAGTTTTTTCCTAGATCTCAGAGGACTCAGGTAAAGGGAGGGATAAGGGAAATGCTCTAAGAATGACAAACAGGGGTTGCCCGTGGAAAGCAGCCATTCTGGTTTTACTTGTAGTAACCATCCACTTTTAACTTCAACTTTCCTCCTGGCCCTGTGGAACACTATTAACTCCATACTTATCTCCAAATTCAAGAGAAAACAGAAACAGGAGGAAAATAACATTTTTTCCCACTGAGAGTCATATTTCTTTAAATTTTTAATCCCGAAAGAATCTCTTTAATTGTTTATTCACTTGCTCATCCTATATGAGAATAATTGCATTGAAATTTTTATTTTGTTGGTGAGGACAACTGAAGAGTTGAAGTGGCAGTGTTTGGGGTCAGAGTTGGGGCTATGCTATATAGACTCTCTGACATACTATTGGTAGATCTAAGTTTGAGAAAAAAGCATTAACTGCTGTGTGCCTGACACCACACTTTTTCACAAAGTCAGGATGGGTTTATCTTTTTATCAGCAATTGCAATGGTGGAAAACATAACTTGGGAAATAAGAATAAGAGGATCTGAGCAAGTTATGCTCCTTACCTAACTCTGAAGTTCTAAATCCTTGATTTCTTCATCTGTAAAATGGAAATAACAATATCTGCTTCACAAACCTTCAAGGATTACATGAGGTAACACACGTGCAAGTGTTTTGTATAGGGCTCTAGCCACTGTTAGACATTATTACCCCAAGGAGATAATTATCAAAGGTACGACTATACTGTTTTTTTAAATATTTATACAGCCAGCAACCAACTTGAAAAATTCTCTGGGTTGCATCTCAGTAACATTAGAAATCTCTGCTTTACCTCATTTTTACCATGTTCTTGAATGCTGGTATTATTTAAATATTAAAATTCGGTCTAAATGAACAGCAATCTTGAAATACTTAATAGTCATTTTACTTGTTGGAAAATAGCAAATAATTCCTTGCAGAAGGCATTAAGTAGTGCTATTTACTCACAGTGACTTAATTTTTATGTTTGCTTTCTTGATATATAACAGATGTGGGAAGACATGGATTTGTCCCACCCCACCCCCAAATGTTCAGTGCAACATATGGCACCGAGTCAGATTACACTCTGTATGTGACACAGGGAAATACTCACGCATCCAGGAGGAGAATCCAAGTTTGCTGTTATTTTAATTTTTACTAGCTTATTCAGCATGCATCTAACATTTTGTTGTTATTTGGCTAGGAAAATTAAAATCCTGAAGGTGAATAAGTTTCCAAAGAAATTTTAATTTTATAGATCTCAAGGTTACCGACAAGGATGCATATAGATTTAAATGTTAGTGGCTTTGAAAGTTAGTACCTGTCAGAAAATCCTGTAGGGAGACACTAATGAGTTATATTTGTATTCTGGCAATTGCAGAGTAGAAACGGTCTAGCAGTCTGGTTAGAAACGTGAACATCGTGATAAAAATCATGTCATCCCCCAGAGAAAGCCTGCACATAGTTTATAAATGAAGATATTGCAACTCTCAAACTGAAATACCAAAAGGACTTTCTACCATTAGAAACCATAAAGTACTGGCAGAGCCTCATATAAATAAGCAAAATCAAGCATTGCCAGTACAGATTGTTAAAACGGAAAGTGGCAAAAAACACTGCTAAATCTGAGAATCTGGTCCTCTTTTGCTTATAAATATTATAATTGTATATGTATTGAGCATAAATTGCATCACATCTCTACACAGAAACTAAGTATTACCCTCCAGCTCCCAAAAAAGAAAGGGATGGGAGCTGGAAACATTGTGGCTTTCATTGTACACGGAAACATTTCGTCACTTAAAATTCCTCTTACTATGCTCTGGAGGTGTCAGACATTTTGTGGATTTGAGAAACAAATTCCTTTAAATCTCATGCAGTCAATTCTTGCCCTTCTTCCCATAGTTAACATGAAAAAAGCATGAGAGAAACAGGATGATGCAGAAACAAAACTTTCTAGTCCTCAGGCCTTCAAGTTGAGGCATAAATATCAGGATGAGAGATCCTGAGGTGCAGTTCTTTCAAGTCCAAAGTGCAGTGGCACTTCACCGCCCCCCTGTGATGCCCAAACTCCCTTTTTAAGCCTATGCCAGCAGCATCTAGAAAGAGATGCTCCCGCCCTAGCCATCTGAGACTAACGTCCGAAGGGCAGACAGCGAAATTATCTGAAGGCAACCACAGGGCAGCTCCAAAGACTCTGCAGTCCTCCTGTGGGCACAGGTGGGGACTCCTTCTTCTGGGATTGTGCAAATTGTTGGGGTTTGGAGTCAGTCAGAAGGCAAGGATGTTCTCTTACTTCCAAAAGAGAGAATTTAGATGCATCATTATTTACCATTTTGGGAAACTTTGAATGAATTCCATTCTTGCGTGATTGTCCTTGTAGAAGGAAACATAGCACCATTTTGCTTCATAAGTGTTTTATTTGCAGCAAACCACAGCTTAGAAATTTGGTTCTGCTAATCTCGAACATGTAAATGGAAGGAAATGAGGTTTTCAAGCGATTGGCGCCGGCTCTCAAGACCCCTGCCAGAGGAAGGGTGGAACAACGGCGTTTGTTCCCTGTGGTCCGTGGGGAGCGCGCTGCAGCTTGGTAATGAGAATCTGCATTTGTTTCAAAAGTCAGAATGACCTCTCTCCTGACAACGATAATTCCTTTTATTAGGCGTATTTTACTGAGCATTAAACAGCACAAATCCAAATGATAAAGTGCAGGCCAGTGCATAGGCCTGTAATTCAGTCCAGCTTGGGTGTTAGTGCACAGACACACACATACACTAACACAGACACACGCCAAAAAAATTTAAAAAGGACCTTGCATATTTTACCATCCCGTGACTACAGCATTTTATAGAGCTACACATTTTTTTAAAATAACACCCCGGTGCACATGCATACATACTTTCTTTTCCTGGTCAGTGCAGCAAGTGAGATTTATTTTAAAAGAAGAAGAAGAAAAAAAGACTTACACCAATGGGTTTATTTAAAAGGAAGCAAATTAAGCAGCTACGCTGATAACAGCAGATGTCTAGTTATAATTCACTTCCCTAATGCTGATTAATATATTCATAAACAATTCAAACGTATTGCCAAGAGAAAAATGCTACTGTTAACACCCCAACAGCTACTGGGTTCAGCTGTACTTCTCAATCAGGCAAAATGTTCTTTCCCGGGCTCCTAAGACTATTTATTTTGCTTCCTGCCAATCTTGCAAATAATTCATCTTGTGTGTCATTTCCTTCTAAATGCTTCCTGGTGCTTGATTGCTTTGCCTGAGAGGCATTTGATTTCAAACTCCCATTTTACCTTTATAAACATTTAGAACTTTCTAAGCGTGAGGAGAATGCCCAAAAGGCATACGAAAATGGGGCTGTGATTACATCAGCAGAGTATGTTTTACAGCATATCTAGCTTTCTGTGTGTTGTGTATACTGGAAACCTCTCTTTGCAACCAATACAGCATTCCCAATCTGGGTGCAGAACAGTAAATTAACATTTACTCCAGCAAAGAGGCCCTGGAATCAACATGTTTAATTTATTATTATTGCAAAGAACAGTTTTCCCATGATTAGTGAAATAGAATACATATAATATATTTAAGGATCTGTACCCAGACCAAAAACAGTGTGGGGGGGGGGGGGGGCGGAGGGAGAAAAGCAGAAAACAAAAGAGAAAATAAAAGTAATATCAGTTACCACGTGATTTTTGTGGTAAAAAATAGAATATGACGTGCAATAGTGCAATTTTCCTTTGCTAGTCCAGCAATGCAAGTCTTAACAGGAAGTCCACTGATGTTCTTTCTGCGTTTCAGGATTTAGTTGCGTGCTTGCCGGGGGTTAGTGTTCCTGCCAGACTTCTGACTCTGGGTGGAATCACTGTGGCTGGAATCACTTTTATTCAGTCCAAGATGCCGGAGCTTCATATCCCAGCGCTGTGAAATTTAAAACAGAAGATGGTCACATCCATGGATCACCAGGGTCATCATTTCTATTATTCTAACAACTGAGTAAGACTGCAACATCAGATCCCAAAGCATTTTACTACTTCCCCAAAAGTATGAAACCTACATTCCAGGGCAACAACAAAATTGATGCTATATGATATAATTTTCTGATTTTAAAAAGCACAAAATTGTCCACCTATAGTAATGCTGTCATAGCAAACCTTAAACTTAAAATTTCCACATTGGTAAATGGTGACCAAATATCCGTTGATATCTGCAGGTATTTCCTGACGTAACATACTCAACTCTGGCGCTTCACAAACGATCAACAAAAGGAAGATTGACATACAGAATTTGAAGGAAGGGCTATTTTTCATCTTCCTCTCTTACGACACATAAAAACATAGTCTTTTTAAACCTATGTGATTTGAGGAGTGAAGAAGTTGGAAATTTGGAGGAGGTGGATGGGGTCTCTTAAAAGTCGTTTTCTAATATCTCCCAAGTGCAACTAATAGAACAGACAAGGTTCTGCCCTCATTCTTAAGATTTAAAAAGCAGACATTACCAATGTTTCTAATAACCACAATCAAGTTTACCAATATTTCACATTAACAATGCCAATAATGTTTACAAGTAGTAAGTTAACAGGAAGTTATATTATGGGTTTTATAGGTAATAAATAAGAATAAGGACCACAGCAGTACTTCTCAAATTTCAATGAATATAGAAATAACCTGGAGATCTTGTTAAAATCGCAGATTCTCCTTCAGTGGCTCAGTGATGAGGCCTAAAATTTTCATACTTAACAAGCTCCACGTGATGGCAAAGTTGCTGGTCCAGGGACCACACTTTGAGTAGCAAGGAGGTAATGTTTGATGGCCCAAGTTCCAATTCTAACTCCATCAGTTACTCTGAGAAGTTTCTTGAACTTATTAGACAGACCTCATTTTCATCATTTACACATTGGAATTAATAACAGAATCTGCTTATAAGACTGTTCTGAAGATTAACGGATGAACAACGTATAAGTGCTCAGTAAATAATAAATTATCATTTTTCAGTTACTGAAAGTAATTCTTCATTTTAGCACACTTTACTCCGCCATCTTATTGTTTTTCATATTAAAAAACAGTTGATTCTCATCTCCCCAAGACAGGCCAAATATCTTGATTTGAACAACCTACTGCACCAGAGACTTAGGTAAACAACCATTTGCATGGCAAAGCCATAAAAAAGTCTTTATTTAATTCTTGATCTATCCACTGAGAGCAAAAATCAGCTGAAAAGTCAACTCATTTAAAAAAAAAAAAAAAAACCAGTATCCTACATAAAAACTCTTTTTTATTACATCTTCAAATGGACTGGAAAACTAAACTAAGGATCTTAGTAATTCTAGCCAAGAGGGATTTTCCATCCAACGTCTTTAGCCCTGAATATTGCATACGAATTAAAAATTGTTCAACTTATTGGTTTAATTCTTCCCTTTAGCATATTTATACCCAGACTGAGAATATAAATGATTTCACAATAATAACTCTGTGGGTTCCCTGTAAAAGCAATGGAAAACATGTTTCTCTTACCAGGGAACAACACAAACAAGCCATGTACCCTGGGTCTTTATATGATGATAATTGTTTTGGTACCAAAGAGAAGCAGCAAGCCTTGTTACATGCATTGCAGCAGACATGTTGAAAGCTCTTCCAACTGGTACAGGAATTTAGGACAAATTCCTGTTCTGCATTAGCAAGCAGAAAACCGAATTAAAAGGACAGTAAGAGATTTCAGCATAGTGAAGAAGGCCATACTGAAGGTTTTTAATAAACACCCAACTAATTGAAAAGAGATACAAATAGAGAACTCTCACATATCAGAACTTGAAATACATCTCATTTTTGACAAACACATGAGGATAATAAGAGCTTACTGGAGGGCAGTTTCTCCCTGCAAAATAATGCCCTTTACATTTTTGTAGGTCACTTAAACTCAAATGTGCCTGCTGTGTGAAGTGCCAGATGTATAAGATAAACTGCCCAGGGGTGTTTAACTTACCCTGTAAATGTTTCCCAAGCCTTCTTCAAACTCACAGAGAAAGAGGATGTATTATGTTTGGTACAATTCCCATTCTCCCCTTCCCTTTTCCCCTTCCCTGCCCATTAAACACACACACACACACACACACTCCTCTTTAGTTTTAGGTCCTGTATGCATACTCCTCCACATTCCTTTCTTTGAAATCGAGTTGCTTAGTATAGTAGGAAGAAATGGAACCTTCTATATTAAGGTAATTTACTGGGATTTTAAAAAACTGCATCATTCCAGAACCTAAGAGTCACTAGCTTAAAAATAAAACTACATTACTGCTCTAAGGGCCTAATTTAGTCAGATCTCTTGTATACAGATGAACGTGGCTACACCTTGTACATAGGACCTGGTGTCCAGGCATCCTGACAACATTGGTAGTTTCCTACCCATCCTTTATTCTCCCCTTCTTCTTTGACTCACAGAGCAGCAAATTTGTTCAAGGAAGCAATATGCCCAGCTAAAAAAGCTTCACTTCCCAGCCTGTCTTGCAGCGAGGGATGGACATGAGACTCAGTTCTAAGTAAAAGTTACGGGGCCAGCCAAGTGGCATAGTGGTTAAGTTCATGCTCTCTGCTTTGGCTGCCTGGGGTTGGCAAGTTCAGATCCCGGGTGTAGACCTACATGCTGCTCATCAAGCCCTGCTGTGGCAGCATCCCACATACAAAGTGGAGGAAGATGGGCACAAATGTTACTCAGGGCCACTCTTCCTCAAGCAAAAAGAGGAGGATTGGCTACAAATGTTAGCTCAAGGCCAACTCCTTAAACGAAATACACATTAAAGACAAACTCAGTGCTTGAAATAATAATACATACACAAGTTCAGGGTTTAATATTCCTCATGTTGTTGAGTGCAGCTATTTTGCTTAAATGACAAATGGCTGGTTTTCTACTTTTATTTCTGTGCATCACTTTGAACATAAAACATAGGCCTACCTTAACTTTTTTACCAAGTCGATCCTTCCATTTCTCAGCAATAGAACCTTCCACCAACAGCAATCTGCATTTTTTAAAGAAGCAAAGATTTTTGAAGAATTAAAACATACTAGTGAAATATACAAAGAATCATTGCCAGGAAAGACTTACCTGTTTATTTTAGAATACGACGGCCAAGGTTTAGAACAGTAATTCTTAACAATTTGGGAGTTAACGGACCCCTTTAAGAACAAATGGAGTTACAATCCCTCCCCCAAGAAAAATGCACACCCACAAATTGCACACAGACGCCTTGCTATCCAATACATGAAATGGAGGGACCTGACTAAAACCTATCTGTAATCCCCTGGAAGGTAGAACAGATCCCAAAGTAAGATCTCTAGAGAAATGCACTAAGGATGGACAGGCATAGAAAGTATTCCGAATCCTTAAGGGAGGGCATTACCTGGAGCGTTCCTCATCTTCATAGCCCATGATGATATACTCCTCATTAACGTTAAGTGGCGGACACAGGCAGCCAGAACTGGTGTAAAGGTTAACAGTGTCCCTTGGAATGTTTACCAGAGAAGCCTTTAGAATCTCCTTGACCTCCACTACCGCAGTCACGTCATGGCACTTGGTCTTTACCTCTTTAACTTTAGCCCGAATGACTGGATAAACGACAACAAAGACGATAAGGTAATATGACACGCAACGGGTGCCCCATTCAAAAAAGGCAAGTAGGCTTCTTTCTAATCAATTCTTATCCACCTCGTGCTCAATGAACGGAGAAGAAAAGTCAATCAGACATTTTTGCCTTAGACAGTAGTGAGTGAAACACTGCACAACACACCAGGCCCCTTAACATTCAGCCCTGATCCCCTTCCAATTTGCACGGACGTACATATTTGTGTATACATATGCATAAGTGTGTGCATGTATTTCATTGTGAGAAATCCATTTAAATAATCAAAGATTGAGTGAATCTGATATAATTTTCCCCAAAAATTTCATTTTGGATGTGTGTATATGTATGTATGCAGTTTCAATTGCTGCCAACAGGAATTTAAACTATATTAATTTCACTGTATGTACAGACCCAGTGCTTAAAAATGCTTTGTTTGCTTGTCAGCATTCTTCTATCAGGTCTATTAATAGATTCTCTAAAGAATTGGGGGTCTCTTCAGTAGTATAAAGCTACCCTGTTCTACGGGGTTCCCAGACTGATTCTGCAATCTTTTCACCTTCCTCATTTTCGCTCACCATTCAGACATCAGTTCCTTTCTTCCTGTCTTTCAGCACAGATTATCTTTTATACTCTCCTGTAGGTATTTTCTTTTGGAATAAGAGCTGTCACCACTAGAACTTGTTTCCTGCATCTGCTTTGAAGTCAGACACTCCAACATCCCCTCCCCTTACACGCTATGGAATATGGTCAAACCTGTCAAATGCATTAATCTACCTCTCTCAGTGGATATACTGGCACCCAATTTATCTCACAAGAGTCAGTGTCACTTCTCAGTATAAAGAGAAACTGCCTTAAAAATAATCAATTCAGTTGCAAAGTCAAAGTATTTAACTCAGAAGCTAGAAAGTACAGTACTGTTTCTTTTCCCTATTTCTCCCCTTTGGAAGAGCCAAATTCTTTAAATTCCTATTTCTGGTAAATAAGCTTTTTTTTTTTTTTTTAAGGGGGGAGTTTGAAAAGCCTAGGAAGAAGCAAAAATGTCAATTAGTAAGAAGCCAATGGCTTTTGACCCTCATTTCTCTGGTTCAGCATCCATGGATGTTACGCAGAGGAAAACACAACTTATCCACATGAATCCACTTTTTGAAAGCCTCTTAGGCACATATCTGCAAACCACTTTCATCTGAGTCCCTTCCCACATATTTTAGGGGTTTAGACTACAAAGGAATGGAAAAAAAGTAATCCATGAAAATATAAAGCCAGCTAATAAACCATTCCCCCTCAATGACCCCACTCCATACAGAAACTTTCAATAACGTTCCACCGGGACAAGATACATACGATAGAAATTGTTGCTAATTAATTCTAAAAACTTTAGGACAAAACCTCATTTTTGCTTCACAGATATTTCAATCTTCAGAGAATTAGCTCTCTCAAGTATGAGAACTTGTAGCAGACAAATTATATCTGCCCGGCTGTCCCAGCTCCGTGCGATTTGGGAGTGGAGTCCTTTTCTATTAGGGTTCTTTCTCGTCTGTATTTTAACAAAAGATAAGATTGCCCTTTTTGAAATGTCATTTGGGAAAATCAGATAATAAATCCACAACCCCAGCTAGCAGACATTTTTGTGTGTCCGGGCTTACGTGAATGTGCTTCATAGCATTCGTCAACCATGAGAGATTAGTGAGCTGTGCAAATGTTCTCAAGCTAGTGATTTATTTACCCAGTGTGTCTACTATTTTCATTAGAAATTTTTAGCACATGCACCCACTCCAAAATAAATATCTCTCTACAAGCCTTACTTTGATTATTCAAGTAATTTTGTTAAAGCTCAAGGGCTTTTAACTGAATTAATCCAAAGGAAACAGAGGTTTTGTCTGAATTATCAATTGCTCCCACTCCCACTTTGTTTTCTGATTAGACACATGCAGATATTTTTAAAAAGATGAAAATCAAGATATTTTAGAATTTAAAATGTATTTTCTTTTCAGGGTTTTTCCTTCTATTTAATCAGAGTGCCTGCCTTCCCCAAAGAAGCTCTAAGTTAGCCCCAGACAAATGAAAATCCTTAAACTATGGGCAACCTGGTTATTGTTTGGTTCTGAGAAAGAAGTTGTCTCCTCATCCCATTTCATGTTATAATATTCACTCAGCTACCTTGTGAGCTTCTCTTTCCATGACTTGTAACCACTAGTATTTTAACTTAAAAAAAAGTAGCACCAACCATTATAGCACTAAGGAAGTTGGATAAAGTAAAAATTGATAATAAGTAAAATAAATACAAACTCAACTAAATTCCCCTGATGTAAAATTATTATACTTTTGTTTTTAGTATAACTTGACTTAAAAGTTCATTTAGCATTTTTCAATTTAAAAGCTAATCTCCTAAAAATTAAGGCCTCCTTTTCCTGTGATTTCCACATCAATTTGTAGAGGAATGGGTCCTCGGATAAGCAGGCATTTGACTTCTTAGACAAACATAACCTTTCAACCTTGGAAAGTGTGTCCATCATTGGCTGAGAGAAATTAGATTCCTCTTGAGCAGTAAGAAAAAAATAAAAGCTGATTCTATTGAAGAAAAACTTGGGAAACTAGGTGTATTTATTTTAAAGAGATTTAACCATACTGAGAATTTCCCACTTTATACCTTTTAATACACAATATTTTCAAAGATCAAAGATTACTCTTATGGTCTTACTCATTTCTCTCCTTCCAATTCCCAAAACTATAAAAGTAGAAATAAATATGCAGTATATTTCCCATATCCTCTAAAGTAGGACACATAAACTCAATAATAAAACTCTCATTTTAATAATTAAGTTCCCTTAAAAAATCTATTTAATTGCCATGTTTATTCATTGACTCAGCTTTAGCAGTCTTCTGCAGAGATAGCAACATGACCTTCATTAAGATCATGGATGCTAGGAAAAAAATCACAATAAAATCCCCATAGAAAACAGCAAATATTGATTTGTCCCTTATTTTATCAACTGAAAAACCATATTAATTGACTCTTCCAAATAGAATGGTAATTGATATCTGTGGCTTGGAAGCATGCCAGTACCCAAAAGTACATTCTGAATAATCAAGGAAAGGACAACTTAGCTTCAATAATGACTGATAAAATGCGGATAATAATACATCCCACAGGGCAGTTGAGAAAATTACACAAGATAGCGTCTGGAAACCACCTAACCCAGTACCTGGCACAGGGACAGTAGGCTTTTCCCTCCTTCAGTTGTTTGTCAGCTACATTTCGCTTGGTAGCTCTTCAATTAATATTTTATCAGAGGGTCACATTTCTAGGCCAAGCTAGACAACAAAACATTTCCTTAATTGAATACTAACAACCTCCAGAAGCGTCACTTTCCAGCTCTGTTGATGTTTTCCGTGAGATAGACTGACTGAAGAAACCAAGTTTGACTCTTAACTCCCTCGTGTCATGCATCAAAGGGCTCCTCTGCCCATCCCAGTGGAGCACTCAAGCCCAAATGAGGACCGCGAGGCTCCACTCACTCAGCCCCTCAGAAAGGGAAGAGTCCCTCGCATCTATTTTGACGCACATCTCCGTGCCCTTAACTGCATGGTTCTAGGATGCCAGCACTACTGCCTGATATGCTTCAAAATCAAGTGTTTGTTAGGAATTTTAATTCTTTGGAAGAGGGGGACTATGCTCTTAAAGTTGTCCTTGTTTATTTGTTTCTAAGCCTATTCTTAAACTGCTTTACTAATTTACACACACACACACACACACACTCCTTTCTTAATGGAGCAGTTTATCGGTCAAACGTGAAGTTATCCTTACCATAGTTGTAATTGTTTCGGAAATAGGTCTTCTGTGTGGCTCTAATAGGCTTACATTTACAGCGTTCTGGAAAAGAAATATTTTAGCTATAAGCAAATTTCAACATTAGCTTTCTTTTGTTTATTCATATTTTTTGTTGGCATTAGATCCAGATTTGGTGGTGAGGAGCCTCTTAGCCATTCTATATATCTGATCTCTTTCTCCTGGGACCACATTCATATTTGTTCTATCTATAGAACCTCCTGTTTAGTGTCAGGATGCTCAGAAGTTCCTGCTCTCCAACAAACCACCCAAATCCTGAGGAAACACTCACGACACGTGAGGAGAGCACGACTCCGGAATCCTCAAAGAGACGTGCTTAGTGCTTATGAAAGCACAATCAAGGCCTGCTGAGAGGCAATGTTCTGCTTACGCTCAGGTGACTGGTTCACCTCAGTGGAGTACCTCCCGCATTCACATACGTTCTACAGATTGCACAGCATCCCTCCAAATGTTACTTCCTGGATCTAAAAGCAGCTCAGTGAGATAAGCAGGTCTTATTACAACCCAGTGAATTTAGTGAAGTTCTTAAAAGGAGGAGCCATGAGCCCCTTCTACAGGCGGAAGAGCTGCCGTTTAACTTAATGGTATTTTTATGCTTATTGGAGGAAATTATTCATATATACATATACATACATATATGAAGTTCCTTTTTTTGTATGTGTGAGAAAGATTCACCCTGAGCTAGCATCTGTTGCCCACTCCCCTTTTTTGATGTGTTTTTTTTGAGGAAGATTAGCCATGAGCTAACACCCGTGCCAGTCTTCCTCCACTGTGTGTGTGGGACGCTGCTACAGCGTGGCTGATGAGTGGAGTTGGTCCACACTCAGGATCTGAACCCACAAATCCCAGGCCACCAAAGCGGAGCATGTGGAACTTTAACCATTCAGCCATCGGCCACCCCAAGTTCCATGTTTTTTTAAATATCTGGTAAGTAGTGACCAGAACGCATTTTCTATGCAGTGTAGGTATATGTAATAAAAATTCTAATTGCCTCAAAATGTTTCATATATAGGATAAATCATTTAAAATCTTTGAGAGTGATTACTATATCTTTTATAGATTACATAGCTAAGAAATATGTCTTACATACATCATAACCATGGTAAATTGTTAGTCGTTAAAGCCAATGTAAAAATAGAAAATACACAATTACCTTAGAAGGCATTTTACTTTAGGTAAAGATTTCTTTAAAATAGTACCCCTGAGAAAGCTTCATTAAAAATAAAATGGTATGTGTTTCTTCTGTTTTGACACAGAAAAAGGAAAAAAGAACACATGAATCACAGAAAGGAAGCCAACAAAAAAGTTTTGTTAAAAGTGTTTTATATTAGCTTGGAGATCAATAAAAGGCAGAAGCTTTTGACGACCACTTGAGATTGTATTTTCTAATCAAAATAAACTTCATTTCCAGTTGAACTTATAGATAACACTCTTTAAAGTAGAAGTCCCAAGGAGAGTAGCACCCTCACCACAGCTTTTAAGTTCTAGAAATAAGCACCTTTTCTGGGGATGGGAGCTGTCCCACAAAGCAGTAGGAGCAACAATGGTTGTCCTCGTCCATGAGAGAGGTGAGGGGTTTTTCAGCGCTACACACAGCACTTCCCTTGTTCTGCAGATAATTTTAACATGCAATTTCTGTGGAATAAGGATCTCTGCCCAATAAACAATGGGTAATATCAGTGCTGGTTGCTGTTTTGAAGAAGACTCCTCAAAAAATAACTTCCTGATTAGCAAAACTTTTGTATTCCCATTTCAAAGAAAATAGACAGTTGTCTAGTTCTATTGTGTAGTTGTCTTTATTTTGTAGTGAAATGAGACTATCTCTGAAGAAATAAATGCTATAGTCTTGCATTTATATATTAGTCTTACCAATATATAGATATGAACTTGTACTTTTCTATCTATTTAAAAATTGACATTCATTTATCAAAAATAATGCACATACATAAATTATCCACATATTTATAATTCTTCAAAAGTTTGCACGTGTGCTACTAAAAATATTCTTGGCAAAAATATGCAGCTGTCACTGGATGGAGACAAACACGATGTTACCACGTAACTTTGCTTGAAGCAGAAACAAATGGATTCCATAAAGCTTCCCAGGCAGAGATTTCTCAAAAATTATATCATAAAGTGATTTAGGAAGATTTCAAGTAGGTATTTACATAACTATGTATACAACTACATATCCATAGCTAAACTATTTCCTCATAGCTAATGAGCTAAGCAATTACATTCTTGGGACTAAATTTTGTTCATCCTCAACGTACTTGTTTCTCTTGCCGGCCTCAGAGGTGGCAATGTCCTTTCTATGCTCCAATCCCTAGCTCTTGCTATAAGCAAATATCTGTCTGGTTGAAACAAGTAGTAGCTCAATAAAATAATGGAGTAATAAGGAGGAGTGAAATTTTATATGCACGAGGCTCCAATGAGGAAGAACTGCCTTTCATTTATTTACGCTAACTCAACCCAAACATGTTCATATCTGAGGGTATTCATAAAAATTGTATCGTAGACCAATAGATCTGGAGGGTTATTCCTCTTCTAAAGTATGTTTACTCACCTCTACACATATATCCACCAAAACCCAAGAACTGGGAAATGGCAAAAAATCATAGAAGGATACACTGCATGTATTATTTATTCCATTTTTTGGACCAGCCACCCCAAATCAGACTGTAACAGTTTCTTTTTCTTTACTACCAATAGTTGATTTCTCAGACTTTTTATTAGGCCAGTACCATTATCATCGTTTCTACTTTATTTATTTTTTTTAAGATTGGCACCTGAGCTAACAACGTTGCCAATCTTTTTTTTTTTTCTGCCTTTTGTCCCCAAATCACCCCTGTATATAGTTGTATACTTTATTTAGTTGTGAATCCTTCTAACTGTGGCATGTGAGATGCCACCTCAACGCGACCTGATGAGTGGTGCCATGTCCACACCCAGGATCGGAACCGGTGAAACCCTGGGCCGCTGAAGCAGAGCACACGAACTTAACCATTTGGCCACAGGGCCGGCCCCATCATTTCTATTTTAATTCACTAGTAATTTTGCTAGTAGTCTTCCTTTCCTGGCTTCCCAACGGTACAATGCCTTCAAATTTTGTTTTCTATAGCGGCAAGATGAAATCTATTATTTACCGAGCTTTGCACAAAAGCAATGAGCTATCGATTTGCTTACATTTCACTGGTGAGAAAAAAAACTCGTAAAAGGACTGCCTCAGTGTTCTTATCTAAGGAAAAAATATGAAAAAGTTAAAGGAGCTGGCTGCAACAAAATAAATTAAGTGACAAAGAGTTCTTCAAGTATGAGGAAGGTTTTAATATTAGCAATTCATTCTCCTCGAAGTCTAGAATTAAATATAACACTCTGAATTGCAGAACAGCATGCAGTCCTGCATCCCACAAGCATTCATGGGCCACGACCAGGAAACTGGCTTTGGCAGCTCTCCTCACATCCTCTTGCTTGGTTCTCTCAGCTACGCTCCTGGAATCAATGATCTCCTACTTCTTTGCTAATAAAACTGAAGACTGTTTATTATCCTAGCACAAACATGAGTTTATCACCCAAGAACAAATATGAGCTTGCAAAATTAGCATACTCAGAGTTCCATAGAAGCCAGTCCGCAATTCAGGGGAGATGCCCTACAGTGCATCGCGGTGCCCGAGTCATGAACAGCCTCACTCTCTCCACAGCGAGGCTTCTTATAAACATAGTTCAGAGAGGAAAGTGATCACATCCTTTTTATTCCATTTTTTTGCTCATAAAAATTGGCTCTGGGGCCGACCTGGTGGTGCAGCGGTTAAGTTTGCACATTTGGTTTCTCGGTGGCCGGGGGTTCCCCGGTTTCGGATCCCCGTGCAGACATGGCACCACTTGGCATGCCATGCTGTGGTAGACGTCCCACATATAAAGTAGAGGAAGATGGGCACGATGTTAGCTCAGGGCCAGGTTTCCTCAGCAAAAAGAGGAGGACTGGCAGTAGTTAGCTCAGGGCTAATCTTCCTCAAAAAACAAAAAATTGGCTCATTTATTGAAAACAAATAAAGACAATAGTATTTTTTAAAGAGTCATATGGTTTTACAAGATCTAAAGAATTATAAGTCCCTAACATAATTATGAAATTTGATACTCACTGGACCTATTTAACACAACCTTATTTGTATTCAAGGGTAAATGTGATATGACTTTGTAACTAACCTTGACCTTTGTTTGAAATTTACTTCTCTTGGGTCTCATACAGAGCTGTAAGACTATAATTAACTTTGCCAGATTCCAAAACCCCTATAACTTTTCAGGTACCATAACTTTGGAATACTACTATCTATGAGTGAGGCTTTTTCTGCTTTTTTTAGGAAAAGACCTTAGATCTGTGCTCAAGATTTATTGTCAAAAAGCAGGAGGGCGGGGAGAGAAGAAAACACAATTCTATTTGTGTTACAATTTCCATTGTAACTCTTTCAAGACTGACTCTTTCTAATCAGGTCAGAATTTAAATAATTTTAATTTGTACCAAATGCACTACATGTTTCATATTTGACCCTGGAAGCCCACTTGTCTTCTTTCCTTCCAGTTTAAGACACATGGGACCAGACCACAACATATTTTTAAACAGATGTAATAAAATGTTTATGATTTGAAAATCTATATCCTTAACCATAACTTCTTTACTGAGATCCAGATCTATATTTTCAACTGCCTAAGAGATGTCCATGAGCATGTCTTTAAGTAATTTTAAACATATGTCAACACCCATCACACAATAAACTTATCTTTCTTCTATGAAAATAGTGTTTTCTCACTCTATGACCTTGGGATATTCAGGATTCTCTAAGTATGCAATAGGAAATGAAAAGAGAACCAACATATATTAAGCTCTTTCAGTCACTTACATATTAATTAATTCATTCTACAAATATTTATCAGCATCTGCTATATGCCAAGCTCTGTACCAGCCATGTAGGACACCTGATGGGCAACAGACAATCCAGAATAGGATACAGACGTTGAACAAATGGTTACACACAAATAATTTATTTTCATATCTGATGCATGCTATGAAAGAAAAATACAAAATTCAATGAGAACGTGTAATTTGATGACCTAAACTAATCTGATCTTCAAATTCCTCTGAGGAAATGATATTTAAGCTTCAAACTCTGAAAGAATGTTGTAGTTACAACTACAGGAGGAAAGGAGAGCAGTCCTCTGTGTCAAATGACCTTCAGAACTCAAATGAGTTAAGAGACAAAGGGATCCATTAAATTCAATTGTCATGGAGAGGATGGGACCTTGAACAAAGGGAAGAAGAGGACTTTGAAAGCCAGAGGGATACTTCAGCCGCTACACAAGAAGAAAAAGGAGAGAGGGCTACTGATGTTGACAAGCTTCGAAATCTGTTGGTTGGATGAAGAGAGAGTTCCTTCTGATGGTTCTACTTCCTCCTCGAAGGAGGAAGTGAAGTCATCAGCTGCAGGGAAAGAGCGGCTAAGAGAGGCCGGGTGTGGAAGAGTAAGGAGAGAAGAGAAAGAATTACACAGCTATTTATCAAATGGAAAGGCAAACTTTCTAGAGAAACAAGGTGGGATTGCTAGGCAATGTTGATTGTATTTTAATCTTATCTTGAACTTAAAGTGAAACCAGTCAGCCCAGTTGACTGATTTTCTCCAGCAATTAGAGTTGGGAATTTGCCAGCTGAGTATGGCAGAAGAAAAGAAAGGCAAAGCAATGGAGGATATTTTCAAGGGAATGATTATTACAGTAAACCATGAAATCTCAGGTAGACAAGGAGGTTAGGGTTGAACAGATAGTAAGTGGTAGCTGATGAATAGGCAGTTCCAATGCAGCAAAATTTTTAGCAGTGAGTACTACAGCAAATCTGCTGGAAAGAAAAGAAATGGTAAGCAAAGAACAGGATAAGAAATTAAGATTAAGATTACAGAGCTGGCACTACTGCTAGATGACAAAGGCACAGACTGTCCCCATGGAAGTGAATGGCCAAGGTAGAACAGACAAACAGGTTAGCAAAGTGAAGATGTCAATGCATTAGATGGGTGATCTACTTTATCATCAAAGTCATCAAAATGGCAACAGGGATGGGTGCAATTATGGAAATGGTTCAGATAGACCTTAATGGAAGGTGGACAACACATCATTTGGCTTTCCAGAAGGTCAGTTCCACTACCCTTCTAGAAACAGAGAGACTGTGAAACATCTCTAGATCTTGTACCAAGGACCACAATCCTCCCTCCCAAAATTGCAAGTCATGAAATGAATACTTTATTGAAAATCTAGAGGATCTTATTGTCCCTAGGGCATTAAAAAAAATAGAGAACCCCTTGTGTCCTGATCTCAATGCAATCGTAAAAAGAGAACAACAATGCATCTGCTGCAGAATCAGCAATCAAGTAGATCGATACCACCATGTAGATCTATACTACCACAGCAGAGTCAGAAAACACCGTGGCTAAAGGGACGGACTTTTATTGTCAGACACAGCTGGGTTGGAGCCTAGGATCCATCCCTTACTATTTATATGACTTTTAATATCTAAAAAGTGGTATCTTACAGAGTTACTGGATAATTAAATGAGATAATACACATAAAATACTTGTCACAATACCTGGCACACCATGCCCTACAAATTCAATTATGCTCCAGATTCACTGGGAATCCCAACCCACCATTAGATGGTAAAGACCATCTAACAAGAAAGAGGAGCAATATTTTACTAAGGCTCCTTGCCACCTATAGAACTGTGGTGCCTACCAAAAGTAAGCAAAACAATCAGATTTTTTCCATAGTGTCTGACTCTGCTTTTTTAATTCAGGGAGGCCAAGCTAATTTCTCTCCTGTTGTAGGGGGTCCATTTGAACTATTGTGTACATATCTAAAATTTGAAGGATCAAGCGTAGGAAGCCGAAATGACCATACACGTGGCTATTCTAATAAACTATATAGTGCTAAAGAGTATGGCATAGTGACTAAGGGTTCATGGATTTGAATCCCAGGGCCATCCCCTCCCAGCTGTGCAGCCTTGAGCAAATTACAAAACCTATTTCTAAACTAATGCTGTCTACCCCATAGGGTTCTAGTGAGAATTTAAAGAGTAGTTCACATGAAGAATTTGGCACAGAGCCTGAAACTTAATCACTCATGGAATGTTAGCTATTATTAGCAATAATAATATATAAACAAGCCAAAAAGATCTGAATATATCTTATGCAAATTCAAGAGCAGTTTATGAAACAGAAGAGACAAGTTTCCAACAAAAAAATCATCTATAAATTTGAGGATAAAAATTTGCTAAATATTTTCCCTAGAGATAGAAACTTTTAATTTAGATGTATTACATTTAGTTTGGGGGGGAACTATATAAAAAAGGGTGGAATTTAGAAATCATATTGGTATTATGCTCAAATAAGGGTGTACTATTCCACAATAAAAAAGAATGAAATGATACACAGAACTAAGTGGATGTCAAAAACATTATGCAAAAATAAAAGCAGCCAGTCATAAAAGAGTATGTATGTACTGTATGATTTCATTGACCTGAGCCTGAAGAACAAACACCATTAATCTATGGTAATAAAAATCAGACCTGTGCTTGCTTCACAGTGGGGTGGGTTATTGCCTGGGCTGAAGGGAATTCTCAGGGGTGATGGAATGTTCTGTATCTTAACGTGGGTGATAGCTAAATGAATGCACACATTTGTCAAAGTTCAATGTGGCATACACTTAAGAACTGTGCATTTTACAGTAAGTAAATTATACCTGAATAAAGTACTATTAACATAAAAATTCATATTTATATGAATTCCTTTCATTTTTCCATAAATTAAAGTATGTCATGACTTAACAGCTGTTCATTACGTGCTTAAAATAATATTTATTTCCTAAACATATACTTAGAGCAAAGAATACCATATTAGATTTTATTTTGAATTAGAATAGTATGTGGAAAATGCAATGAAGTTGATTGGTGAACTTAGATAATATAATAAGGCTTTCAAAAGCAAAAATAACATTTGTTCAATTTAGCTGAAAAAACAAACCTCAAATATTGTAATAAAGGTCTCAATTCATAGTAATTTGCACTCCGTAAAAGGGAATTGCTTAAGATTGAGAGGACTAACACTATATTAATGAGAAAAGGAAATTTAGTTTAATCCTTTGGGATTTATGCCCTTGGAAAATTTTAAATAAACTGCCTTTCACAAAGTTTCTGGATCTAAGAGTCATTCAGGGTATAGAAAATATAGAGAATCAAGGAAAGATGCCTGTTTTCTCTTATGGGATCTGAAGTGTTACGCTTTATGATGTATTCTAAAGAGGTCAATTAACAAAAAAACAAAGTGGGCTTCACCATCTTTCAGAACATCATGTATCTACTCAATGCCAAGCACAAAGAAAAGGGAAATGCAGTCAACTGCTCACTCCTTCATTTCATGTCTTCAGCATATAGTACGCCTGGTACGAGGAGGTGGTCATTAAAGTTTTGATGAATGGTGGGGTGGATGGAGTAATAAACTGACCATGAAGTTTCAGTACTGGGGATCTGGGAAAACCATAGTGCTACATAATAAACAAGAAAGTCGCAAGGAGAAAATTTTTAATGAAAAAATAACTTTACTGATCAAATATGTTGTATTTGAAGTACCAATAGGCTACCCAGGTGGAAGTGCTTTTTGAAGGAGAAATGTGGTCCTCTACCTGGCAGGGTGATCAGAAGTAGCCCCAAGAGTGATAATTAAGCCTATGTAGCTGGATGAACTCCAACAGGAAGAAATCATCGTAAGGAGAGAAGCACAGAAGCTTGGAGAATTCTATGGCTGGGGGAGAGGAGGAGGAGAATTAGGATAATTTAGGTAATAGCTCAGGGAGGAAAATGCTTAGGAACTGGTGAAAAGTGTCAAATACTGCAAAGTGATAAAAAAGAAAAAGGGGGTATATTTGTATGCTACTATATAATTATAAAAATACTATTTTTTATCTATCTTGATTTTTTTCCACGAAAGTGTAGAAGTTGCCCCAAGTTGATTCAGCCTCTGTAGTCAGCAAACATTTGCAAAGAAAATAACTGGATTCCTTCCCAAAATTAGTAGGAAGCCAAAGGAGAGAAAAGAAGTCTGGAGAAGGAAAGGCATAGGCCATCCCAATAAAAGACGGGGGTGCTGGGGCAGGCCTGGCAGGTGTGGGCAATTAGGAATCTCCAGTTACTCAGCTGCCCACAAGAGTTCTTCTGAAGCACCTTTGCAAAAGGGTCAGAAAGATGTTAATGAAAACTCTGGGAGAGTACGCAACTTACACCAGGGAACACTGCTAATGGATCCCTAATATGAACATAGATCAGAAATACATACCAGAACTCAGAGGTCAACATAATCTGATATTATATTAGGAAATAGATGCAGAGAAGTTAAGTAATTTGGTCATGGCCACAGTCAATCTGTGTCAGAATTTACCATCTACCTCTCCTCTTTTGGGAAATTCATGTTCTCCAAATATAAAAGCTCAAAAATTGGTCACCATCACAAAGGAGAAAACCGGGAGGATTCTTTTTCAAAATTGTTTTAAGTGAAAACGTATCTTTTCCTTGCACCATTTGAATACCCGCCTTAATTTTCTGTGTTGATTTGACAGACCAAGTGACTCAGTGGAATAGAACTAAAATTGTTTTCCTCCATATTCCATGTTATGGAGATTAGCGAGGATGTACTCCTTATTACGATAGCGGGTTTACAGCAGTAAAACACACAAATTGGAAGCTGCTCAGACAGAGTTATTATCTCCAAAAAAAGAGAAAGAAGATTGTTAAGCTTTGAGGCAAAAGATAAATTAACCAGAGTGAAAGAATTTCTTTTCCAAATTCCAGACAGAAACAGCTTGACACTTTTGAAAGAGGAGTTATGAGGGTTACAATGTTTTTGTGTCTTCCTCATTTCCTGTTTTATCATAATCAACCTCAGCTGTTACATTTCTCCAAAGTATAAAATTTTGAGCGTGAACAAATTATATTTTCTTTTCGGAACATGTGAATATGTCAATGTGTTTTCTCATAAGCAGAATGAACTTGGTTCTGCCTGTTTGTTAGTTTGTTTTCATCACTCCCGTTATACCAGGGAACAGGAAAACATTTATAAAAGAAGAACAGTAAACACTGAACCCAGGAACACTACATTTATTCTAGGTAGTTTTACACATTTAACTATTTTTGTATATTATTTATAGTGTTGTTGATGTCCTCTTTCCTCTTTCGCACGTTGAAGTGCTGTATTATCCAAACCACAGCTTCTGGACAAATTGATAGCATACGCATGCACTTGGCCAGAAATTTTGGTTCACCAATTGTACTGTCACACAAAAGAGCTTGTTGGTTTGTTTCAACCAAATGTAACAGAGGGAGTGATCCTTAAAATAGTACCCCACTACTGGAAATCATTAGTTTTCCAGTCTCAACAAAGAAATACAAGATATAACGAAGAACCAATTGGAAACTTTAACTTTGAAAATTACAATAACTGCAATAAAAAATTCATGAGCTCAACAGCAGAATGAGGATGACCAATGAAAGAGTCAATGAACTTGAAGACAGACCAACAGAAATTATCTAATCTAAAGAACAGAAAAAAGATTGAGGGAAAAATGAGCAGAACCTCTGGGACCTGTGGGGCAATACTGAAAGATCTATGATGCGAAGATCTTCATATCATCACAGACTTGGAAGTAGAAGAGAATGTGGTATAAAAATAAATATTTGGAGAAATAATTGCTGAAAGCTTCCCAAAGTTAACAAAAGGTATAAACTTATAAATTCAAGAAGTTCACTTAGCCTTAAACAGAATAAACTCAAAGAAGTCAATGTCCAGATGTATCATAATCAAACTGCCAGAAAACTAAAGACAAATTTAAAAATCTTGAAAGCAATCAGAGAAAACTGATGCATTACTTACAGGGGACAATGATTTTAATGACTACCAATTTCCCATGAGAAACTGAGGACAGAAGTTAAGTGGAATAACATTTTTTAAGCACTGAATGAACCAACAAACAAGAATTCTATATCCAGTGCAAATATCCTTCAGGAATAAAGGTGAAATGAAGACATTTTCAGATGAAGGAAAACTGATAGAATTTGTTGCCACCAGAACTGCTCTAAAAGAAATATAAATGAAGTTCTTCAGAAGAAGGGAAATGATACCAGCAGGAAGCCTGGAACAACAGGAGAGAAGGAAGAACAATAGAAATTATAAACATCTGGGGCCGGCCCAGTGGCATAGCAGTTAAGTGCACACATTCTGCTTCGGCAGCCTGGGGTTTGCCAGTTCGGATCCCAGGTGCAGACATGGCACCACTTGGCAAGCCATGCTGTGGTAGGCATCCCACATATAAAAAAATAGAGGAAGATGGGCATGGATGTTAGCTCAGGGCCAGTCTTCCTCAGCAAAAAGAGGAGGATTGGCAGCAGATGTTAGCTCAGGGCTAATCTTCCTCAAAAAAAAAAAAAAAAGAAATTATAAACATCTGTGTAAATACAATAGCCTATTCTTCTCCTCTCAAGTTGTTTAAAACAAATTTAATGTTTGAAAGAAACATTAATGGTTGAAAGAAAAATATAACATTATCTCAAGGGGAGATTTTATGTACATATATATATAAAACACACATGCATGGGTGTGTCTGTATGTGCATGCACACATGAGTGAGACAGAGAGAGATATTCAGATAACCCAAACAAAAGCAGGAAATAGGAAAAAGGAATGAAAAAGAGAGAGAACATAAAATAAATAATAAAATGGTAGATGTAACTACAAACATATCAATAATTACAATAGATGTCAATGGTATAAACACACAAATTAAAAGACAAAGATTGGCAGAAAGAATAAAAAACCAACACCAACAAAAAAACATGACCTAACTATAAGATGTCTGCAAGAAATTTATTTAAAATGTAATAAGTATGTTAAAAGTAAAAGGATAGAAAAAGATACACTTTGCAAACATTAATCAAAAGAAAACAAGAGTGGCTATATTAATATCAAACAAAATAGACTTTAGAGCAGAGAAAATTACCAGAGATAAAGAGGGACATTATGTCACAAAACAGGTCAATTTACCAATGAGACATAAAAATATTAAATGTGTATGCACCAAATAACAGAGACTCAGAACACATGAAATAAAAGGGACAGAACTGAAAAGAGAAGTAGAGAAGTTCACAATATTTGAAGACAAACATTCCTCTCACAATGATTAATAGATCCAATAAACAGAAAATCAGCAAGAATATAACATAACTAAACAATTTCAATCAACCAATGTGTTTTATATTTAAAGAACATTCTACTCAACAACTGCAGAATACGTTTTTTCCCAAGTGCATATGGAACATTCACCAAGATAAATCACATCCTGAGTCATAGCACAGACCTTCAAAAATTTAAAAGACTTGACATCATACAAAGTATGTTCTCTGACCATTATGGAATTAGAACAAAAATTAGTAACATAAAAATAATGATAAAAACCTCCAAACAGCAGCAAATTTAACAGCATAATCCTAAATAATACCTGAGTCAAAGAGGTAGTCTCCAAGGAAATTATAAAACATTTTGAACTGAAGAAAAATGAAAATAAAACCTACCAAAATTTGTAGGCTGCAACTAAAGCCATTCTTAGATGGATACTGATGGCATTAAATTATTAGAAAAGAAGAAAAGTTTCAAATCATACTCTAAGCTTCTACCTTAAGAAACTAAAAAAAAATTTAAAAAGTAGCAAAATAAATCCAAAGCAAATAGAAACAAAGAAATACTAAAGAGCAGCAATCAATAAAATTGAAAAAAGGAAAACAATAGAGAAAAATCAATTAAACCAAAAGATAGTTTTTTAAATCCAAAATACTTGAAAGAATTCTCAAAACTCAGTACGAAAACTGACAAATTTAAAATGGGCAAAAAACTTGAACAGACACTTCACCAAAAGGGATATATATGAATGGCAAATGAGCCCAGGAAAAATACCATTAACCATTAGGGAAATACAAATTAAAACCATGATCACCTATCACTCCACACCTGTTAAAAATGGTTAACGTTTATTTATTTATTTATTTGTTTGTTTATTTATTTATTTATTTACTTTGAGGAAGATTAGTCCTGAGCTAACTACTACCAATCCTCCTCTTTTAGCTGAGGAAGACTGGCCCTGAGCTAGCATCCATGCCCGTCATCCTCTACTTTATATGTGGGACGCCTGCCACAGCATGGCTTTTGCCAAGCAGTGTCATGTCTGCACCCAGGATCTGAACCGGCAAACCCTGGGCTGCCGAGAAGTGGAACGTGTGCACTTAACCACTGCACCACCAGGCCGGCTCCTAAAGTTTTTAAAAAAATACTGACAATATCAAGTGCCAGTGAGGATGTGGAGCAACTGGAACTCACAAGTATTGCCAGTGAAAAATTGAAGAGCCATTTTGGAAGCAGTTTGGCAGTTTTCTATAAAGTTAAATGCACCTTTACCATTTAACCCAGTAATCCCATTCCTAGATATCTAACCTAGAGAAATGAAAACTTACGGTTACACAAAAACCTATACACAAATGTTTATAATAGCTCTATGTACGATTGCCAAAACTGAAAACAACCCAAACGTCCTTCAAGGCACAAATGGATAAACAAATGGTAATATATCCAAGTAAAAAACTATTCAGCAATAAAAAGAAATAGACTATTGATACATGCAACAACTTAGATGGATCTCAAAGGCATTATGCTTAGTGAAAGAAGCCAATATCACAGGGTTACATGCTCTTATCATTCCATATACATGACAATCTCAAAAAGACAAAACTATGGTGATGGAGAACAGATCAGTGATCGCCAGTGGTTCAGGGTGGTGGAAGCCTGTAACTATAGGGAGAGCATGAGGGAGTTTTTTCTAACGTTGTGGAACTGCTCTGCATCCTGACTGTAGTGGCAATTACACAAGTCTATACATGCCTTAAAATTCACAGAACTGTTGGGGCCCGGTGGCATAGCGGGTAAGTTCGTGCATTCTGCTGTGGCCATCCAAGGTTAGCAGGTTCAGACACCGGGCGTGGACCTAGCACCACTCATCAAGCTATGCTGTGTGGTATCCCACATAAAACAGAGGAAGATTGGCACAGATGTTAGCTCAGCAACAATTTTCCTCAAGCGAAAAGAGGAAGATTGGCAACAGATGTTAGCTCAAGGCCAACTTTCCTCACACACAAAAAATAAATTCATAGAACTGTATACCAAAAGAAAAGGTCAATTTTACCACAATGTAATTTTTTTAAATATAAATAAAGAAGTAATTTTTACAAGTTTATCTTTAAAGTGTAGGGCCAAACTTCCCCAATCAAGACTTGAGTATCTAGCTAACATCAAAGACTAATTTGACCACAAACGAAAACCAGGAACATCATGATATACTCACCACCACTCACGCCTCTACAGTTTCCATTACTAGAATCCATAGGAAAATCTGAAAGGTGAGAGAATAAATTAAGAACCACACATTAATTATTATTTCAAGATTCTCATATAGAAATCTAATTCAGTCACAAATTTGATTTGGGTAAGAACCCAGGCATCTCAAGGAATTCGATTCTTACTGGTGTCATGAGGTTGGCACTCTATCATTTGTAGGTTGAATAAGAACAAGGTCTACTCTTTCATGTGATTGAAAGGCAATATACTCTTTTGAATCCTCATCCACTGTGAATAAAATTCCAGGATTTAATAAATAAAATTTGAGTTTCACAAAATTTGTGAATGATTAGCGTCCTGTCACAATAAAGCCTGAGCACATATTAGCACTCACCCAACACTTGTCTCATGATGACTAAAAGATCCAAACACGCCTCTTCAATAAAGAGATGTATCACACTTTACTGGCATATATTCAAATTCTTAGTGCCTAAAGAAAACATTCAGAGAGCATTCTCGCTGTGCTCTTTGCTAACTGCAAACTCACCAGTTCTTCAGGAGAAAGGAAGCCTACCATCCAGGGACTTCTCAAGCCAGTGGAATTAACGCACATGGTAATAATTAGATATTGCCATTGACTCTTTTCATCATCCTATAATCCCAGAAGACGGGAATGACAAATGGTAATGAAAATCATAATTATATAAAGTTCTTCTGTGTTCTAGTTAAGAAAGCAGCCTCTAATGAATAACACTGAGTGCCTTAGCAGATCGCCATGCTGAGCAATGTTGTGCCTAGCTACATATTCTTATGGACACTTCAACTCAGCACTTTCATATGAGTTTTATATTTATATTAATACTTTAGGTTAAATGAGTTTAATGCCTCTATTTATCCTAGTAGAAAATAACATTCTTCTTTTTCCTTCAGAGGTCATATCATGAATATATTAAACAAGGAGGAATTAATACTATTTTAGGACAATAGCACCCAAAATTACAATTAATGAATTACTTTCACCAGCTGGTATTTAAAAACCTATATCCAGGCTCAGCCTCAGTGGCCTAGGTTAAGTTCAGCATACTCTGCTTTGGAGGCCTGGGTTGGGATCTCGGGCATGGACCTACACCACTCATCTGTAAGCAACCATGCTGTGATTGATGGTGGCCCACATGAAAAAGAGAAAAAGAGGAAGATTGGCAACAGATGTTAGCTCAGGGTGAATCTTCCCCAGCAAAAAGAAAAACAAAAAATAATCCCTATATCCAAGGAAAGTTAGCAGCCGCCAAATAAATAAATAAATACGCAGGCAACAAATACTTGATTCTAAAACATTTGGCTCAACTCAGTCATACACTATTAATTTAATGACTTTTATTCTAGTCAAAGACTTTATTCATGATAAATGTATCCAAGTATTACAGTAATATGCAAAGATTTTTTCTATTCCTGAATAAGTCTAACAAACATGTAATACGCATATGATTTATACAAAAATGATCTCTCTGTAAATGATGAAATTATGTTGACCCACGTTTAAAATAATTGTTTAGTGTTGAAAAGTTGAAATAAAAATGAAAAATAAAATTTTTCTCTTGGAAAAACCCTTTGAAACAGCTGAACCTAGGAGATTGGTTTTCTTCTTTCATTCTTATTCACAGGAAAATGTTTCTATACTTTAAAAAGTGCTTAGAAGTCAATTATTAGAATTATACGAGAGAAAAACCAAAGTTTTCAAATAAAAAATAATCCCAAAAAATTGTCTTCAGAAAGTAGGAATTCTAACAAAATTATCCTAAATTAAAACAGTAGGTATTGTTAGTAGGTTTTATGCCCCCAAGGATTTCAGGCAGGAGTCATAGAAGTTTCCAGAAGAAGAGCCTAAAGGAGCCAGGGGAGTTGGGGAGGGTTTTCCAGATAGAGGATAGCATGTGCAGAGGTACCGGGTGAGAAACTACAGTGTTCATGAAGGGACCTGTACGCCTCCCAGTGGGGCTAAAAACAGAGACCGGTGTAAGCAAAGAGAACTGAAACTACAGACAGGTAAGAAGGGATGAGATCATGAAGGCTAGACGCAGGTACCAAAGGATTTTAAGCAACAGATTGCGTTTCAGAAAGATCACACTGTTGGAACATGGAGGCGCAATACTGGAGGTAAGTGAGGCAATTATCATCCCACTTCTGTAATCCGTGTAAGACATGGTGAGGCCCAAACAGGACCGTAGCCTTAAAGAAGGAGGGAAGGGAACTGGATTCAGAGTAGATCTAATAGCATTTGACTACTGAATGTAGGGTAGAAAGAAATGGTGGAAACGTGACTGACTCCAGGGCCTGGAGGATGGGTGTGGTGGTGCCTTGAATAATATAGAAAATAGTAGAAAAGCAGACAGTAGGAGGGTAAGGAAATGAGGAGTTCGCTGTGGGGCATGCCGAGAATGAGGGGTCAGGGTTAGATGGGAGAATCTGGAATGTGTGTTCCCTGCTATCTCAAAAGTCCAGAGAAGTTGTTATCTCTTATCTCTTGGAATCCATTGTCCAGGGCTGCCTTTTATTCTCTTAAGCTATGAATAAATGGGCTTTCAAAATATACTGAAAAAAACTGGATTCTTTAACCGCAAACCGATGGTCAAAAGACATTCTCTCTAAAGTTAGGAATCACCTCTTTCTTCATAAAAGAGGAAGTGTGGTATAGAACAGGTTCCGGTTTGCATCTGCTTTCCCTCAACAGCTGTATGAACTTGGACAAGTCACTTAACTTCTTCTGCAAAATCAGAATAATAGTACCCACCCTGTAGTTATTATGATAATTAAATAAATCAATATGCATAACACCCTTAAAACAGCACCTAGAACATGTGAAATGTTATTAGTTCTTGTCCTGTTGCTGCTAATGATGCTTCTCCTGAAGATGACAAGTCCTCTCCATCACCATGTTGATCTTAAACACTTACATTGTGCTTTACCGTTATCAGTCGCTTCACCTGAGTATTTCTTTTGTTCTGCACAATCCCTAATGTCAACATCAAATGACTTGCTCAAGGTACAACATTAATGGAAAAATCTGGAATTCCAACTAAGAGACTATAACTCTAAAGCTGTGGTTTTCTTTAAATTGAGGAAATATAGCCAATTCTTAATTATTCAAAACTATATGTCTATATGGTACTTTTTGGTCTCCTCTTTCTATACACCCAGTAGAAAGAGAATGGCCAAGTACAACTTAGTTGCTATTTATTGCAACAACTATTTGGAAGTTTGGTGGGAATGTAATAAAAAATGAAATATTAAAATAAGATTTGGTGACTATGTAAGATTCTATTACCACTGATAACAGAATCATGCATTAGCTGTAAATTAAATACCCTAACACTCTGAGATACTCTTTCCTACCCCATTCAGAGCACCTTTCAATATTCTACATGATGAAGGATCCTTAGAATCATGTTTTCTCTCTAGTCTTAATCTAAAATTTCCATTTCTCCTTTCCATTCCACTTTCCTCCTATCACACTAAATAATTCTTCCTTCTTGGCGTTTGGCCCCTCAAATATTTGTAAGCCAGGGCTAAAGAAAAGGCTGCCTGTTCCTCAGAGAGTGGAGAAATGATTAAACAGCAGTTTGTGCATGTGAAAGTTGGCACAGCTCGGCCAGGCGAGAGAGGGCCTGGAGAAATGTGTTGAGCAAGAGGTGGAGTGACAAGTTAACACAACCACGGAAACCAGCAATGACTGAGGAGTGATTATAAAGACCTTGGCATGGCGAACCCTGGGAGTTGTATAAATAGCTGTTCAATGTCATACCATAAATTTTCTTAAATACTTAATTTCTATGTTTCTGAGATAAACTATTTGTAACTAACAGACATCCATCAGACCCATTCCTTCTTCCTGTTGCTCCCAAAGGGATTTGTTCTTAAGCCTGACGTCCAGGTCAATTTGTATAAAATAAAATATTAAGTTTATATATTCAGAAGAAATAAGATCTGCTTTTCCAGTTAGGTCCCGTGTGAAGCTTGTTTTCCAGAGCTGAACTGTTAAAAGTTCTAGACTGTATCTGCATTGACCAACATACCATTTAAAAAAAACAAACAAAAATGAACATATCAATTTGATATAACAATGATAATAATAGGAAAACAGCAGCAGCAGCAGCAGCAACAATTTGTTAAGGGCTCTGTACAGGTACTATATATGCTGCTTAATTTCATCTTCACCATGCCAGTGGGCTGTAGGCAGTACTGTCCTCATGTTACACATCAGAAAACTTTGAATCAGAGAGTTTTATAATTTCCCTATAACAGTTGATATGAGGCAGAGTCAAGATTCAACACCTGGTCTGCCCAACTCCAAATCCATACTCTTTACTCACCATACAATATGAAAGATTTGACCAAATGCCTTAATTAACTGGCTGAATGACTAAATTGAACTGAATTCACAGATGGAGCAATTGTACATGTAGTCACAACTCTATAGTGAATATAAAATGAGGAAAAAGAATAAATTTATGAATTTATTAGTACTGGTCAGGATATGATTTTTTCTTTAATAAAAGTATGTTTGCCCACAGTGTTTCAAAAGCAAAAAGCATTTTGAAGCAATACTCCATTGCAGTAAGATTTTGCCTTGTAAAATACCCTAAACTGGTTTGCGGAGTCACAACACACTATGAGGGTACATATCCATGTGAATGATAGGATTTGCGAATCCTCTTGGCATTGAAGAGATGTGAATGGTGGTCCCATTTTATTCAGAGACCTCATTTTTATGTTCAGTTGGATAGATTCTAGTCATAAGACAGAGGGACTCTGTTTATACTTAGAGGAAGGAAAAAAGTCCTGCTTCTTGAACTATTATATCCCACTAAACCAAGTAGTATATTGCATTGTAAATTAAACTGGCCACATGTGGTAGTTTCTAAGTAATTCCAGGTGCCTGAAAGTTTGACCCAGCATAGGGAGTGTAATTTTCAGCAAGGTGGCCTTGGAAGCCAGGGGACCTTTCAGGCTAGACTCCACCCCTCCATTGCCCATCCCCATGTCCCCTTAGCTCCCTCCTGCCACCACAGTCTCTGAGTCACACTGAAGATTATGGTAAAGGTAGGGGGGAACAGAGACCATCACTAAAATATGTTTCTAACTGCCACCTATCTCTACTTATTTTTTCGGCAAGGACGCTATCAGTAGAGCAGAGATTATGGCATTTCAAAGATGCTCAGAAATTAGGTCCCATGGACTGACAAATTGTTTCCATGCACGTCCTGTTTGAGTGCTTCAATGAGGCAATTGTTTGGTCCACGATGATAGGGAATTCAGGGCCACCTAAGGAAACTGCTTCCCATCCATATTGACTATGGCTTTTGAGAGCAATTAACCTTGCCAAACCTCTCTCATTTGAGGTCCATCTCTAAGAGAGGTTTCAGACTATGTCTTCTCCTTCAAGGGGAGGAATGCGTTTCAGCATGAACCATAACCACCTCATTCCCAGCCCTTGGCCTGAGATGAGCCAGCATTTAACTGATTCTAAGAGTCTGGCAGACCAGGCAGCAACTGACCAAGCTCATCCAGAGCCTGCATGGCCTGTGACATTAGTGAGTATAAAGGCTCAAGAGTGCTCTTTTAGCCCAAGGATTGATAAGAAATACATTGCTTTCTCATTACTTTATACAGCCAGTTCTTGGTTCTTGATTAAAATCAAGGCAATAGATGTATTTGAAGAGTGATAAACTAAGTGAGGTGATCATCAAAAAGCTCTTGGAATTTTTCTGTTCTGTTTTGGTTTTGCAGATCTTTGGACAATCCCCCGACCCCATCACCTCCCCCACTTTATGTTAAGCAGGTCAAGGTGCACAGAAAGCAATTTTTCCAAATCAGTTCCCTGACAACCAAGAACTACTACCTAGAAGTGGACTAAAGACATGAGCTTAGGCTGAGCAAGTTGAGGGTTGAGACGCAGACGAAAAGGTTGATGCCCAAGAAATGAACAGGGAAGGAGGCAACCAGGTCATCACATCTAAGAACAGAGTTGATCCAGGGAGAATATGAAAGAGGGCCAATCATAAAAGATTGAGTTTATTTTTAAAGCATATGAAGGGTGAAATTCAAGTTTTGGGTTAATTGGTAGGAAGGATATTCAGTTATAATTGAATGGACCATAATGAGCAATGTTTAGTTGGGGTCTTAAGAGTTATGACAGTCATAATCCAACTGACGCTAATGAGAAAACAACTTGTGATTGATTCCATTAAATGTAGAACTGCAATAAACTTTTAAGGTAGAGAAAGATCAAAATTAACGGGTGGCTGATGCACACACAGAGAAAGGACATGAAATAAGGTATTAAAGACAAATTATTTGCAGAGCATAAGAGTACGATAAGGGATAGGATTAAAAATAACATTACATGAGTGTAGATGATAACATGCCTGAAATATAACTCCTTTCATCCATATGTCACTTACAAAATGACTTGAAGGCATGTGGGAATGTGAAAAGAGGCCAGCAGTTTCACTCGCCAGCTCTGCGGCTGGAGTAAGTCACAGAAGCTAATTAGCAGTGCATAGCAATGTTTCACAGCTATTTCAGTCTGGAATGGAAGAACAATTTCTCTCATTGAAAGGAGGGGGAAATTTAAGGTGAAGGTAATTGCTCAAATTGGATATTGAGCAAACACATACCACTAACATCTGTGGTTTGGAGTAAGGTTACTGCAATTATCTTGGCATTTTTAATGATTAGAAGAAAATGGTTCTTCACTTTTCTGTTTTCACCATGCAATCTTGGCAAGTAGGTAAAACACTAAAGAAAGTAAGGAAAAAGCATCACTTTACAAGATGTGGTTACTTCAACATGTAAAGAGCGGAAAGTGAAGGGTCAGTGTTCCGCAGTGTGATGGGAGTTAAATAAACGGAGTGTTTAGAAAGACAGGCCACCTATTGGAACAGCGTGCATCCGTCTGGAAGGGTGACTGGGTGAGAGACAAAAGGAATAGTGCTTCACAGTAATTAAGAGATTAAGAGAAGTGATCCGAAGAGAAAAGACAGAATCAGAGAGTACAGGAGAGTAACAAGGACTCGGAGAAGTGAGCGGGCTGCAGGGCTGGGAGAGAGGCTGGGCAGTGTCAGGACTCACCCGCTCCATCCGCGGTGACGATGGCCTCGGGAGAGATGCACACGCCGCGGTCGTAAACCGGCAGCTCCTCGCAGGCCAGGCTCTCTGGCCACGAGTGGCGGTACTTGATGAGGATGGGCTCACAGCCCTGCCGGGCCCGCTCGCACACAGACTTGCAGGGCTTGATGGGCTCGTGCTGGAAGTCAATGGTGCAGATGGGCGCGTACATGGCACAGAGGAAGAAGAGCAGGTCGGGGCTGCAGTGGGTGCCCAGCAGACCTTCGAACTGCTCGATGGCCAGGATGGCGTTGGCCTGGGTGCTGTGGTGCAGGTGGTTGGGCATCTTGGTCATGTTCCAGGGCAGGGACTTGCAAAGGGGGATGCGGACGGGCTCACAGGCTGCAGCCCGGGCTCCGGGCACGCGGAGCAGGCAGAGCGAGGCCAGGGCGAGCAGCCCGGCCCGCAGCAGCAGCATCCCTCCCAGGCTGCCGCAAACCATGATCCCGGCAGGACAGGGCAGGATGCAGCAGTGCCGAGGACGCCGAGAGGCCCGTTCCGCCGTCTCCTCCTCCCCCCTGGAACTGGACACAATGATCTGGGAGCTTCTCCTCCCCCGGCAATCTCACAACTTCCTTGGATCAAATTCCCCCAATGGGGTCCCACGAGCTTCGACGAGTCCAGCCGCCGCCGCCCCTGCCGCTCTGGCTGCTCTTTCCCGACGTCTCAGCCTTCTAGGGCAGCAGCATCTATTTATTCCTCGCTCCCTCTGGCAGAAGCATCAGACTTCACAGATAATCAGATGAGAGGAAAGCAAGAGAAAGCGAGGGAGAAATAAAAACAAAAGTAGGATTCAGCTGAGGTATTTGGAGCTTTGGGGTGTCACGTCCCCTGGATTACAAAACGGTGCTAAAAGAAGCAAGAAATTCTCCAAAGTGAAGAGGAGGACGGGGGCGAGGTGGGGGCGGGAGAGGAAGGAAGGGAAACCAGAGGGGAAAGACTCCTAATGGGGGAGGAGGGTGCAGCAAGAGTTTGCAAGTCTTGTAGGCTGAGCGAACAGATCCGATTTTTGGTGTGAGCAGCAGCTGCTGCGACAACCGCAGCTGGCGAGAGAGACCGGCGGGAGAAGTCTGGACGGGAGGCCTGTGCCTGGACCCGCCGCTCTTCGCTTTCCTACCTCCGGGCCAGACGGGCAGCTCCGCCCCCTGGGGCAGTCCCGGCCCTCCAACGCCCGCTCGCTTCCCTGGAAGGGAATACGGGACCGGGGAGAGAGGGTCGGTGGGCTGGAGGCGGAGGGGAGAGAAGCCTTGAGCAGCAGTGAGGATGCGGTAACCCAAGGCAGCTCTGACTTGAGCCGTGCACCCCCACACTGGGCAGCAGCCCCCTGGCTCCAAAGAAGAGCCCCCAGTCCCTCACTGAAGAGCCCACCCCAATTCCCCACGAAGGAGTCCCCCCCCTAGTTCCCCACTTCGGAACCCAAGCCGAGCCCCTCGCTCCCTGGAGATATTTCCTTTAAGCAAACTACAGCTTTACCTCTGTGAGCACCCGCTCTGCAGAAAGTCAGACCTGAGGGAGAAACACTTAAGGGATGTCACTTTAAACGTCCAAGTCGCAGAAAACGCGACCCCTGCGAGCAGTGGTGGAGCCTTATCAGCCCAGAGCTCCTGGCTACAGAGGTCTGCATTTTGAATAATCAGGTTGGGGGAGCTGCCTTTCATAAAAAGAGAATAAATGCCGAGCAAAGTTACAAGTCGGCCACCAGAAGCAAGAAACAGTTTTTTCCTTTTCATTTTTTCCCTTTGCCTTGCAAAATTAGAACTTTTGAGTTTTGCTTATTAAGCTTAAGAGTGAAAACTGCTTTAAAGAACTGGGACTCTTTTTTTTCTGTTTTACTCACTAAAGTAAATGGCACTTATTCTTTAGCTCCTCTCATCAACGATTTCCCCTAACGCTTGAGAGAAATGTGTGGGAAAATTACACCGCACAGGTAATAATAATGATGATGATGATCATGACAAAACCATTTGCATACAAATGAGTCCAAACTAGAGAAGAAAATAGAAAACAGATCCCCTCCTGGTCTGCTTCTTCCACTAATGAGCCGCTTCTCTTCCTCCCTCCACCCCCGCCCCGCCATCTTTTCAGGGCATGTTGTAAATGAATGACCTGCAGAGGCCCTGGCCCCTGCCCTTTGAATGGGAAATCACTGAGCGAAAGGATTGCAGACTGTCAGAAAACACAGCCTTCATTGAGAAGAGAAGGAAACAAACCCTAAAACAAAACAGGAAGTCACCTCTGCCCCACATCATTGAAGTATTTCCCTGCTTTAATCCAGCCATTTCTCACAGGCAGTAGAAGCAAAAAAAAGACGCCCCACTTTAGAGCACACAGGGGGATGTCAGTTTCCACTCCAGACCATTGACTTGATAGCACGTATAAAATGTCACTATGAACTTGAGTGGATGGAATTTTATCTCTAAAATAACCATAAATGGTAGTTTGTGACTGCAATAAATTATTTCAGAAGGAAGTTTGTTCCACTTAGGAGGAAAAAAAAAAACCCAGATGGTAGATAGGGAGTCATTTAGTTGGTATACAACCTTTGCCTGGTCTCCAATTAGTTACTGTCATTTAAGAAAAGAAAGCCAAAAGTTACATAAATGAATTAGATGAAAAATTATTCAGCAAGTAAAATTTAGAGGGAAAAAAATTTAAAAACAGTCAATATTAGAGCATCTGGGGGTTATTCTGTAAAAGGAAATGTAAGTGGGATTTTCAATAAATTAGAAGGAAGAAGTGAGGAGCAGACATAATAGATTGTTGGCTAAATACGTTTTCCTGTTCATAAATCTTAACAGTGTAAGAAGAAATGAGCTAATGTTTTAATGGTTCTAGAACTATCTGAAATAAAGTCTCTTTTCCTTCCCCTGAGCAAAAGTCAATTACCCCCACTGTCTAACATGTCCCCTCACAACTTTTCTCTAATAATTTGTCTTTATCAAAACCCAAAATAAATTTCATTGCCTCCCAGAAGCCTTTTTAAGTACCCTGCCTGGTTCTGTTCATTTTTCTAGTTAGTTCCCCCTTGAATATTGTTCATTTTTGCAAATTGTTCTTTAGCACCTGCCAATTTATTCCTTCAAAAAAAATTTTCTTTCATTTCATCTGGATGTACTCTGCCTTCCTAAATAACACATATGATTTTTTTTAAAGAAGAGAATTCATCTTCTATTTCTTTTGTTATAGGCATTTGAGAAATGTTGGCTGATGGAATTTGGAATGCAGTATTTTAAATATTAAAGTATACATGTCTTAAAGAGACATAAAATACAAATTGAGTAAATAGTGATAGCTAAGTTTGAAAAATAGGCTTCCTGCATATGATCATGGAGGAAACAGGAATCAGATATGGCACATAGTTTCCACTAGTGGATGAGCTGTACCCCCCAAAAGGAGTGCCTTGGAACAGGCCCACTTTTATTTATTTATTTTATTTATTTTTTTGAGGAAGATTAGCCCTGAGCTAACATGTGCTACCAATCCTCCTCTTTTTGCTGAGGAAGACTGGCCCTGAGCTAACATCCATGCCCATCTTCCTCTACTTTATATGTGAGATGCCTGCCACAGCACGGCTTGTTGAGCAGTGCAAATGTCTGCACCCGGGATCCAAAACAGCGAACCCCGGGCCACTGAAGGGGAATGTGCAGACTTAACCACTGCACCACCAGGCCAGCCCCCCCCAGGCCCACTTTTAGAAAAAATTAGGGGAAGACTGCAACCTGGTACCCCAGAGGAAATGCGTCATAGGTCATTTGTTTCTCTTATGTTCTATTTTACATGGTTTTATTTAACCAGCGTTTAACTGACAGAACACTGATCCTTGAGTAAGACTGCACCTGGGCAACAGGAGAGACAGCCGACTGCCTTAGACAGTTCCTCAGACCTGATGAAGAATTTCAAAGTAGATAATCTGCAGGCAATGCACAAGGGGCTGGAGAAGTGAAGCTTTTAAATGATATTCTGATGGACATAGCAACAATGATCTTTTACAACTCACTTTTTTAGAATTAAGGGTGAGAATCCAAGAGTTTTATGCAGTGGATTTTATATTTGAGAAAGTTGTCAAGGTGGCGAATGAAAATTATGAATGTACCAATATCCTGCACAGCGCAGCCCCAGCACCTTCTTGGGACTATGAATCAACCCTGGGCTAACAGCTGCTTAGGAAGTGCACATAGGCCTGGTCACGGCCAATCTGTCCTCTTAGAATGCACCATGACTCCATGGTCAGTGGCACTTCATTTAATTTCTTGACAAGAATTTCTGTGGCAATGTCAAGAAAAGATTTTGCTAGAGGTTGACACTGCGAAATAGCTATATTTCCAAAACTTAAACTTGGCCGATTTCCAAAAGAAAGACTTGCAATGCCTTGTTTCATCAATCATTTAAATATTAACGTTATTTTTCACGTTTAAATACACTGTAAACTTACACCAGGTTTGTGTTTGGAAGACTATCCACATCTGTCCTATAAGAAAATGTGCTTATATTCCTACAAGCAGGGCTGATATGTGAAGGAATTAACAACTAGCCCAGCATGGACATCGATCAGTTCCATTCTGTACCAACTGAGGATCTACCCTGGGTACCCAGGGAGCTAAGGAACCAGTGTTTCTTGAGTACCTACAGTCTGTGAGACACATAAACCACACGATGCTTTACAGGAGGTGTTAGTTCCAAGAAGAAGAAACTGAGGCTCAGAGGAATGAAATAATTTCCCAAAGTCTCACAGCTAGATAAGAGCCTATCAGAAGTGGGACTGGAATCCATGCTCTTTTCACAATTGCAACAATCACACTTCTTCCTGGGCAGAAAGGAGCTGGAAACAGAAGGCTCCAGGCTCTCTGTGAGCCTGGGTCTCAGCCTGAACCCTGACCATGCTGGTTGTCAGGCACTGGCTCTGTCTGCCCAGGAATAGAATGGGAAGCCTTGCACTTCAAATGGGGAGAACTTCCTGCTTCATGGGCTCTATCAGCGCTATTCTGTGGATCTAGCAATTCCTCGAGTTCCACTTTAAGAAGATCTCACCCTTTCCAGTCTCCAAGCAATCCAATAAAAGCATTCCACCTGTTAGCTACATCATCATTAGGGCAGCGACTCAGACTGTAGCCTGCAGCATAATCCCCTGCACGGCTTCTAAAAACACACATTGCAGGACCCCAGCCAGAGTTCCTGGTACACTGGGTCTGGAGTGAAGGAGGGGGGCCTGAGAATTTGCATTTATAATAAGTTCCCAGGTGTTGGGATACTGCTGTCCAGGGACAACACTTTGAGAATCACCTGTTTGAACTGATATTAAGCTCTGATTTACCCTTGGTAAACTCTTTTCATGCTGTAAAGACTTCATTATTTTATCTCCTGGTTATCTTTTCTTCCAGGGAATTTAGAAACAAAATTTCAGTAAAGCAGCCTAATGGCTAAATGACACTCTAAAAGGGGTATGGGGAGGTTGAGAGGACTAGATACCTCTATTAGTTACTCAAAGGCCATCCTAATAGCCCCAATAAGACTTGACAATAAAATCAGCTGGCTCTTTGAACGTCACATATTTTCCTAAAAGGTCATAGCACCACTCTACCCCCATTACAACAAAAGAACAATAGACCCAGCTTCAAAGAACTTCCAGAAGGAACCATAGTATCTTGGTAATGGAATGAACCTCAGCAATCTAGCCCACCACCCATTCTCCCTCCCTAACCTCCCAGCCCTCCATATCTTAATTTGTAGAGAAAACTCAGGGATTAAATCACTTATGCAAAGTCATGAAGTCAGTTAATGGCAGATAGCCATGCTTCCCAGTTTGATGTTCTTTCTTTTTACACTATCCTCCTTCTCTATTGGAAGCATATGTTTTTCTTACATTTGGAAACACCATGTGCCTATGTAAAATATATATGATAATTAAACATAATGGTGTTCAGTTTACACAATCCCTCAAAATCATCTAAACCTTCTAAACAGCCCAATAGGGTTTGGGGGTCCAGAAGGGGAGATGCGGGCCACATCCAACAGGACCCCGCACTGTAGCTCTCCCTTTGTCTAATGTCAATTGAAATCCAGACGATTCTGAATTTCTTTCTAGTCTCCTATTTAACAAGTTCTAATTACAGATCGTTTCTAGAATACCCTTTCTACCATCTTCTCTAGAATAGACATATACGTTTTTTACACATTTCATCTTATCGTATCTTTGAAAGTCTTGGTTTACTCCTCAGTTTCCCCTTTTACAGTGACAGAGGAGAAGTCAAGTGGCACACAGGTCTTTCCAACATAGGCTTTAGGCCAAGTTATGACATAAACAACTAAGTAAGTGACTGTGACCATCAAGGCCAAGTTAGAAATTGACTTAAAATGATCCCCACAGTATTAGAAATCCTGCAAAACAATCAATAAGAAGCCATAACCCAGCTACTCCTCACTCATCTGTGATGTGAAATGTGAGTCGTACATCTCATGTGTAACCTGGAAGATGAAGCAGTCTCTTCCATGGATATATAAATCAGGAGGACATGAATCTGCCAATTGTATCAATTGTTAAAGCCAAAGATTTTTTTTTAAGTCACGAATTTCTTCCTTGGTTTTGAAGAATAAATTGCTCGTCAGAATATCAGAAATGGCTATTGAAAGATCTCTGGGGTCAAAGTGAGATACTTCAAAATAATTTAAGCCATATAAAGGGCCCAAATCTTAACATGGATCCTCCTAGTGCTAACAGAATCTTCCCTGGAACTAGGCTTAGTACCCTTATGTCACCATATCATACTAATCAACTAATATACCCCACGTGGGAATCTTGACCTCCTGACCTTCCTGCTAACCCAAGAACATTAATCATCATGGGCAGTTTTCCCCTGTGATCCTTTCTAATTGAGGCCCTTAGCCCTGAAGGCAGCCCTTACTCTTCCCAACACCAGTTAATAACTCCACCTCTGGCTAATACTCTTTCGGTCTTTCTCTCCATTCTTCCATCATAAAGAACTGGATCATTATAATGTGACTCAGGCCAGAATTGTGGGAGCCACCCAATGCTGACAACCTGAGTAACTCAATAGCTGTCAGTAGTTAATTTGCTAACCACAACTCTCAAAAGGTGAATGCAGATACCTTGCCTCTTTCTTGGGATATATTTAATCAAATTTCACAGACACAAGACTTTTTTTTTTTTAGGTAACATTGGTTTACAACATTACATAAATTTCAAGTGAGCATCCTTGTATTTCAACTTCAGTATGGACCACACTGCCTACACCACCAAAAGTCTAAGATAGTATTTCTTAGAATGTAGCAATAGGAGGAGGCAAATGTGGATGCTTTTTTATTCTTCCTCTGTATTTTGTTCTGTTATTATCTGTCTGAAATCTATCCCTTGGAAATCTATTTTCCCTTACTCAAACTTTGGCTCCTTTTCTCATGTGTTTACTCACTAAGTTGGAAGCAGAAAGAGTTGGAATTAAGTCAGCACCAGAGAGTCATGTTTTAAATTTTGTAGATTGTATAATAATAGCAAATACTTATATAGCATTTACTAAAATTTACTATGTGCCAGGCACTATTGAAGCATCTAACTCCTTTAGTCGTCACAACAACTCTATAATATAGTAACATTATTATTCCCATTTTATGAATGAGGAAGCTGAGCCACAGAATAAGTAAATAATATTCCCAAATTCCCATGACTTAATAAGAGGTCATGTCAGGATTCAAATCCAGGCGATCCAGCTGCAGGGCCCATGCGCTTCCCCTCGGCACCGCATTGCCTCTGCCTGAAGGCTTCCCCTTCCACAGGGTCCATGAGGAGCCGTTGGCAGGCTTTAATATAAATGACCTTCCTACTGAATTGCAAGCCAGTCCCTCAGATATCTTTTTTATAACAGCTGTATTGAGATATAATTTGCATACCATAGAGTTCACCCTTTACAATATACAATCCAGTGGTTCTTAGCTGATTCACAGAGTTGTGCAGCCGTCATCATGATCAATTTTAGAATATTATCATCACCCCCAAAAAGAAACCCATACTCGTTAGCAGTCGTTCCTCATTTCCCCCCAGTTCCTCCAGCCCTAGACAACCACTAATCTATTTTCTGTCTCTATAGATTTGCCTATTCTGGACATATATATGCCTATTCATATAATGGAATCATATAATATGTGGTCTTTGTGACTGGCTTCCTTCACTTTGCATAATGTTTTAGGTTCATCTATGTTGTAGCATACATCAATACTTCATTTCTTAGTGCTGAATAATATTCCATTGCATGGATATACCACATTTTACTTATCTATGTATCGGTTGATGGAAATTTAGGTTGTACTCACTTTTTAGCTATTATGAATAATGCTGCTATGAACATTTGAATAGAAATTTTTGTGTGGACATATGTCCTCATTTCTCTTGGGTATATTCCTAGGAGTGGAACTGCTGGATCTTACAGAAACTCTGTGGTTAACCTTTTGAGAAATTGCCGAAATGTTTTCAAAGTGGCTGCACCACTTTGCATTCCTACCTACAGTGTATAAGGGCTTTAATTTTTCCACATCCTTGCCAACGCTTATTATACTCAGTCTTTTTTATTACAGTCATCCTCGTGGGTATGAAGTGGCACCTCATTGTGGCTTTGATGTGTCTTTTATGAATGAGTAATGATGTTGAGCATCTTTTCAAGTGCTTATTGGCATTTGTATATCTTCTTGGAGGAAATCTATATTCAGATCCTCGTCATTTTTTCATTTGGTTGTCTGTTGTTGGTTTGGTTTTTGTGTGTGTTTGTTTTTGAGTGGTAGAAGTTCTTCATGTAGTCTAGATACAAGTCACATATCATATATATGTTTTGCAAAAATCTTTTCTCATTCTACGGTTTGTCATTTTCTTAATGGCGTTCTTTGAGGCACAAGAGTTTCAATATTGATGAAGTTCAATTTATCTATTTTTTCTTATGTCTCTTGTGTTTTTAGTGTCATATCTAAGATGGCTTTGAGTAACTCACGATCACAAAGATTTACTCCTGTGTTTTCTTCTAAGAATTTTAGAGTTTTAGCTCTCATACTCAGGTCTATGATCCATTTCGAGTTAGTTTTTATGCTGGTGTAAAAGAGGTCCAACTTCATTCTTTTGCATGTAGCCATCTAGTTGTCTCAGCACTACTTATTGAAAAGATTATCTTCTCGCCACTCAATTGTCTTGACACCTTTGTCAAAAATCACTTGAATTTAAATGTAAATGTAAAGGTTTATTATAGACTCTCAATTCTAGTCCATTAATTCCCTAGATATCTTGATTCATTCTGATGACAATTAGTGAAGACCTTAACACCAAGATTAGTTTTATCTTAGGAAATTTGTCTTGTAAAGTCTGTCTTCTTTGAGCAATCTCTCAGAAATGGTAAGGCAAGACAGAAAGATTATAATTTCCAAATCCTACCCTGAATGTATGTTTGATATAAGATTGATGAAATATTATTAACTGAACATAATAATAAATAATTTCTTGAACCCAAAAGAAAAACACCTAGTCAAACCCTTAATTATACCAATGTTATGATACACAACAGTCTCTGGAATAATTCTAGGGGAGAAATATACCTTCTATTGCTAAATAAAATTTGTTTACTTATTTCCTTCGTAAGAAATAGATTCCAAGACTGTTTAGAAAATGATATTTATAATTATAATTTATAATAAGTAATATTTGTTTTGATCCTCAATATTGGCTGTCAATATTAAAATGAAGGAGAAGTAAGAGTGTCTCCAATTCCTTGCTTGACTCGATAAGGTTTAGGATTTGAGAAGACTTTGCACATAGATCTTCTGGGAAACAACCCTCTTCCTCCAAGTAACATGTCAGGTGAAAGGTAGCATGGTACGAGGGAAAGATTCCCAGAGAGAAAATTAGGGAAAGATGTTATATGGAGTGACATTGCTCATTTATTCCATCTGAGGTAGAAAGGACTATGAAGGCAGAAAATCAGCCATCCCTTGTCTTGGTTTGATAAAGATAAAAACCTGGCAAAGTTATGAAAACAACCACAGACGTGAAGATCAGCTAAGGTATCCAGAAACTTTCTAAATACACAATTTCTATAAATCCTTCATTTCCTCTCTTCACAGTTCAGATTTGACTTTTCACTAGTAATTACCAAACAAAAACAACTTGAATTTTTAAATATTTTGCAAGAGTAAGAAATAGCACTCTTTTTCTTAGATTTCCTTTCTCCCCAATTTTGAAACTAAAATGATTTTAATTTGTAAGCAAAATATAATCTGCTTTGGATGAAAACAGATTATAGGACTTCAAGAAAACCTTGGAATGGAGTGCTCATTGGAGTCCGTTTATACTGTTTTATAAACAATATAAATGTTTTAATGTTTTTGATGATGATGATGATAATGGTGATTAACACAGTGCCAACACAGCTCTCAAGGTCTAGAATACTGTATCTAATAGGACCAACTGGACAGGATACAGAGGCAACAATGAAACTATTTGGGGGCAGGCAGGGGGCTGAGTGGGTGGGAGTGGAATATAATCTCTGAAGAAAGTTTAAAAGAATATTGTTATCCTGGAAAAGATCATTTATCCCTCCATCCATTCATTCATTGAATACTTATTGCTGACCTTCTAAGTGCCACAGTTTTAGGTTGTGGAGATAAACAACAGAAAAAGCAGAGTCTGGGCCATAAAACTTACATCCTGGGGCCAGCCCTATGACCCAGTGGTTAAGTTCGCATGCTCTGCTTCGGCGGCCCAGGGTTTTGCCAGTTTGAATCCTGGGCGCAGATATGGCACCGCTCGTCAAGCCATGCTGAGGTGGCATCCCACATGCCACAACTAGGAGGACCCACAACTAAAAATACACAACTATGTACCAGGGGGCTTTGGGAGGAAAAGGAAAAATAAAGTCTTTAAGAAAAAAAAACTTACATCCTAATAAGTTTTCTCTACAAAATGGAAAGAAATATATAATGGTCAGTCCTCTATCTTAACTGAGGAAAGGCTAAGTTACAACATAATGTTACAGTGAAGAAGATTTACACTAGATCTGAAGAATATTCTGGATAGAGGTTGGTAAAGTCCTGAAATTAATCCCTTAAAAATTAAGTTACTGTGGTTAGAGAGAACATCTTTCTTTCCCAAATTTTAGATGACACTACCCTGCAAGCCAGGCCAGAAATATCACTGTTTTCTTCAGACAAGCCCTAAGCTTAATGTGGAAGGAGGGGGCCGTAGGAGGTGAGGCTTTGAACGAACTGGCAGGTGGAAAATGGTTAACTTGGCATTTTTGATGGAGCATAGAAACTGCTTTTGAAAAACCGCTTACATTGCACAGACGTATTTTCATGTTGGTATATATTTATTTAGTTACTTTTCATATACTAAGAGCCTAAGTGTGTGCGTTTGAAATGATTATTTGTCCTGCAGGTGACATATTTAATGTCTCATTTCATCAAATTATAGGTACATATTTTCTTTTTCTTTTTGTTTGTTTTTCCACCTCATCCATGGCCACGCTTTTTGCAGAAAATTGCATGTGTTCTTCTAGATAGAAGAATTTTTAACAAGAAGTATGTGTAAGACCATAAGTGCCGGGTTTGTGCAGGCCTCAAAGAACTCTCTGTCACTCGGCACCACATCAACAACTCAGTGGGTGCTACCGGGTGTTAAAAATATCATTTGTGAGAGGAAGATTGGCACAGATGTTAGCTCAGTGCAAGTCTTCCTCACATGAAATAAATAAATGAAAATACCATTTGTGGTGAAAGGTTAGGTGGGGAGCTTTGCAGGGCTTTATGACTGCTATGCATTTTGTTTTAGAGCTTCTTTTTCTCTGAAGAATGTGGTCAAGCCACAGGCTAAGATTTTCCCTAAGGCACTTAAGAAGAACCAAATAGAAAACCATAAAATTATAATGCTCAATCCATAGTAAGACTATGACAAAGGAACCAAAGGCCATCAAGAAACAATTTTACATAGAAAAGAGTTCAATCACATTTAGAAAAGAAAAAATTATCCAAATAACCAGCCAATTGCCTCTATCTAGCTATTACTACCTCTAGAGAAACACAAATTTCTAGGTTATGTTTATAATCAAACTTCATCTATATTTTTAACAATGTAATGTTCCTAGGTTTTCACATATTCCATGTTTTCAACCTAAGTATGAATTTGCTTTTTCTTTCCTCAATTTAGAGAATTAAGATTTGTCACTATATATATAGATCTCAAAATGTATAAAGTATTTGTTTCCATTTGGGCACTCATAAATGGGTATAAGTAATATCATTATTATATCCCTAAGCCTACTATATATTATTGAAATAAATTATTAGAAGAAAATGCAAAGGAACTCATACATCTCAACAACAAAAAAGCTAACAACGCAATTAAACAACGGGCAAAAGATCTGAACAGACATTTCTCCAAAGAACCAATAGGCATGTGAAAAGATGTTCAACATCACTAGTTACTAGAGAAATGCAAATCAAAACTACAATGAGATATCACCTCACTCCCGTCAGAATGGCTATAATTAAGAAGACATAATCGCTATAAATAACAAGTGTTGAAGAGGATGTGGAGAAAAGGGAACTCTCATACACTGCTGGTAGGAGTGAAAACTGGTACAGCCACTCTGGAAAACAGTATGGAGATTCCTCAAAAAATTAAGAATAGAATTACCATGTGATCTAGCTATTCCACTACTGGGTATTTATCTGAAGAACATGAAAACATGAATACGTAAAGATATAGGCATCTCTATGTTCACTGCAGCATTATTCACAATAGCCAAGAGTTGGAAGCAACCTAGGTGCCCATTAAGGGACCAAGGGATAAAGAAGATGTGGTATATATACACAATGGAATACTACTCAGCCATAAAAAAGGATGAGATCCAGCCGTTTATGACAACATGGATGGACCTTGAGAGTATTATACTAAGCAAAATAAGTCAAAGGGAGAAAGTCAAATACCATATCATCTCACTCATAAATAGAAGGGAAAAAAACAACAGCAAACAAACACATAGAGGCAGAGATTGGATTGGTGGTGATTACCATAAGGGAAGTGGGAAGGGAGGAGGGTGAAAAGGGTGATTAGGCACATGTGTATGGTGATGGATTGTAATTAGTCTTTGGGTGGTGAACATGATGTAATCTACAGAGAATTCGAAATATATTATGATGTACACCTGAAAGTCATATAATGTTATAAACCAATGTTACTACAATAAAAAAAAGAAGAGGGGCCAGCACGGAGGCACAGTGGTTAAGTTTGCACATTCAGCTTGGGCAGCCCGGGGTTCACTGGTTCAGATCCCGGGTGCGGAGATACTCACCGCTTGTCAAGCCATGCTGTGGCAGGCATCCCACATATAAAATAGAGGAAGATGAGCACAGACCTTAGCTCAGGGCCAGTCTTTCTCAGCAAAAAGTGGAGGATTGGTGGCAGATGTTAACTCAGGGCTAATCTTCCTCAAAAAAAAAAAACACACACACACACACACAAAGAAGAAAGTGTAGAGAAAAACATTGATCGGTTGCCCATGATCAACACAACATGAACCCCCCTCCCTGTTGAAAGAGAACAAAGAAAATGAGAAGAGACGCAGCAACACAGGTTGGAAGGACGCTAGGAACGAACTTAACACTAGTGGGAAACAAGAAGGTGTTTCCACAGAGAGGACAAGACGTCCACTCTTCTCCCCAGGACTTAACACATGGGAGGGACCTCACAGGAGAAGCAACTTTTCTGATCTGTGAATTTGAACAAAGAAAGCTTCTGGGATTTTCTCTCTCCTTTGGGGATTTCCAAACCTTCTCTGGTGCCCCCTGTGGTCACTTCTAGAGGTGGTGTGGGGAAAGTTTGCTGTGGTCCAGCACTCCTGTGACTGGGTTCTTAATTCTTATCAATCCTGGGCCCCAAAATTAGCAAGCCCTCGTAGCCAAATTTCTAAAGCCACACTCTCCAATCAACTTTGTTACTAATAATATCCACCAGTTTGTCTGCTATAACTTATTTTCCAATGGTTCCAAATTTGGCTTGGTAAGAGGTGGGTTTGTTTATAGGACCCCTTGAAGATTTACCAGGAGTCTAATTTCATCCCATCGGCCTCGGGGACAACTGTAAGTCCCTGGTGTCTAGCTCTCCTATGATATGGAGTGTACCGGGACCTCCCCGCAGTGCCTCGGCAATACCTCACCAAGAAGACAATTCCAAAAAGACGCTTTGATGCTAAAGTACTCTTATTAATAACATTGTTTATTTTTATAAATAGGATTACAAAAGACAAATGGGTCACAGATGACAAATATAAAATGCTGTTTACCAGGGCTTCAACTCTCACCATTTTATTTTTCTCATGGTGCCATGACCCCCGCAACCAATTCTCCTCTCATATTGCCTCTTCTTGGCCTCTCTATAAACAAAAATGCCCTGGAGATTAAGGACTACATAAATGTTAGATGGAACAGGTGGTGTGCTGCATAACCCCATGTTCCCCCCACAAAACCCAGGACTGAAGGTGCTTTTGACATACTGTATGTTTTTATAAGGTCAAAACTGTGTTACATGGTTTTATAATATGAGCGCTATTCGGGAATCCGATCTGTACTGGGGCTGAAGCCATAAAGTATTATAAGATTCTGAGGCAAGAGCCATGAAAATAGCTGAGCTCCTGTGTGAATCTGCTTGTAATTCACCACGTATCATACCAAGTTTATAATTTTCTGTCACCAAGACTCTCCTGCTTGTTTTATTTGCAACTCCCCACTGATAAAAGTAATGAATTCCAGGCATGTTCACATGGGCTTGTGAACCAGCTCAAGTCAGGACATAAATATGTTCCCCCGTGATGTGGAATGGTTACCAAATATTGACACTTTAGGGGTAAAAATTCCTATACATTTCCATTATTAATTACTTTAGAGATTGTTTATTCCAATTTATATCTGTTGAATCCTTAACTGGTCTCTCCCAATTTCTTTTCCTTTCTTTTTTAAACAATGCCCACACATAGCTACCTATTTACTAGATAATGATAGCATGTAATTCCAAAGGGAGTGGTGATTAGGGCTAAGGCATTTTAAAACCCTTTATTGTTTGGAATGATTCTTTGATTGTCTAATGATTAACAAGAGACTGTGTTAGGTTAAATGTGTCCTTTAAAGGGTCTAAAGTAACTGCTACAAAAATAGCAATAAAGTATATAACTTCCAAGCTAATCAAGGGCAAAGTGCAAGAGGAGCCAGAGAAGAAAATGAAACTAAAAATTCAAAATGTATCTCTATACTTAAGAGCGGACATAAAATTATTTACATCTGCAAATATTCCAGAGGATGCATAACTCCTCCACCCTGTGACCTTAAACCCCACTCCCTCACCAAACCGGAGGGTCTCTCTCTCTCTGTCTCCCTCGTTCTCTCTCTCTCTCCCCATCCTTTCTCTTTCTCTCACTATACATGCACATATATACCTATACCTATATACTTTATTCTTTTATGTTCTCTACTTATTTTTAGATCAACTTGTCTACATTTTAAGCCCTAAGAAAACGATTTCCCCATCCCTATGATTGAATCTACATATTAATAAATAAATTTGACTAATTAAGAACAAAAAGTTAGGGGCCGACCCAGTGGTGCAGCAGTTATGTTTGCACGTTCCGCTTCTCAGCAGCCCGGGGTTCACCGGTTTGGATCCCAAGTGTGGACATGGCACTGCTTGGCAAAAAAGCTATGCTGTGGTGGGTGTCCCATGTATAGGATGGAGGAGGATGGGCATGGATGTTGGCTCGGGGCCAGTCTTCCTCAGCAAAAAGAGGAGGATTGGCAGTAGTTAGCTCAGGGCTAATCTTCCTCAAAAAAAAAAAAAAAAAGAACAAAAAGTTAGGTTGAATATAATTGAATTTTGACTTATCTGGTTGTTTGGCGATGCTGTTAGGGCTTTTTAAACCTATTTTTCAAAGATAAACAAACTCAATTAAATTTATGTAGCTTAAATCACTCTAATAAATCAGAAGCATATGTTGTTTCACTGATAATGATAACTTAGGGGAGAACAAGGAAGGGGGCGGAAACAGGTCATTAAGACCCATGGAGAAGCCATCTAGGGCTGGGAATCAGTCTGCAGTAACAGGGACGTGAGACCCTCCCCAGCCCGTTTCATCAGCTGTTTATCAACACCACCTCTTTCCTCTTTCCAACTCTGATTGGATGGCCCTGACTTGATAAACGAAATACCATGAGGTTAGAATTAGATTCAGTGTCTCATTATGACGGCCTCCAGAAAAGACAAGACAGTCCATGCTTGTGAATAACGCCATCACCTATAGCTAAGATCTGCCCGTAGCCTGTATGCAGCACAGCTTGATGAGAAGAGAATACAGGAGGCTTCGAAACTGGATTAAACATGAGCAAACACAACCCTTTAGAAAGGCATTCTATTCTACTTTAAAGAATTAGATTTTTCATGTTGAATTTATGGAGTTCCTCAAACTTGGTGAATATCCTGCAACAAATTTTAAATCCATTTGATTTAAAGTAAACCAATTAGAAAAACTTTAAAGAGTTAGACTTTCCATTACGGTTTGATTAATATGCCAATCTAAAATTGAAGTCTCTGTAATAATTTGTTCCCATTAAATATTTTCCAGAAACCTGTAAAATGTTATGTTGACTTGAAAATTCTCCTGGCCATTTCATCTCAGGTGGCACAGTGAACTATGAATTTAACGTATTTTGTATATTTGATTCTCTTTGGTAGACACATATTAGGCAGTGTTTTCCAGACAAACATGAACTATCAACTGGCTGAGCTTAAATAAAACCTTACTACCACCAATTAAAGGTTCCTTAGTGTAATGTTTTGAAAATGTTCCAGAAATCTCAATTTGCTAAAAAAAAAAAAAAAAAAAAAGAAGGAGTTTTTGCCAAAGTCAGTATTGCTGCATTGGCCCAGTCTGAAATGCACAATGTAGGAGTTGTGGCCCTAACTGTTGAGAAAGCAAACAAGCACAAACTATTTTAGATGAATGATGCTCAGCGTTCTGGAGCTCATTTATTCCCTTTGGCTTTGTTGGGTGGCAAAGATGTGAAAAGAGCACTGAAATTTATGAAAATGATCACAGTGTTTATCTTTTTTTATTAGAGCAATCACAGCACTTAAAATATATTCTGAAGCTCCAACCTGGTCTTCCCAAAAGAAAGCTTTCAGAAGAAAATCTTATGTTGTTAATAAAGAAATCAACGTGCTTTGACTAGAAAAGTCTTGAAACCACCGTTCCCACCAAATGCCTCACGCCTCTTTCCCACTCAGTGGAAAACATCACTTGTTATTGGAAGAAAGCTATAAAACTGGATAACTTGAGCACTAGGTTCTTCTGGAGGCTGTTGACCTTCAAGGTGAGCACACGGACGCTTTCAGCCCTGGGGCCAACCGCAACAGAGAACAGTTTGGCTTTATTTATCAAAACGTTTGGTTCTGACTTTCTCCTCCGAGGCACACAGGTGCAGGGAGTCGCTGAAGTAAACCGAACCCCCTGTTTGAGGTTATGAAGAGCGGATGTGATGGGACGCATAATCAAACGGCTTTTTCCCACCAGAAAGGATTCCGACTATAAGATTATATGAGGAGAGCACAAGTCAGGGGCCTCCAGAGAAGGCAGGGGACAGCACTCCACCCATCCTGTGTCCCCAGCAGGGTGTCTTATATAGTAGATGTTCAACAAACATCGACTGTGAGAATGAAGGAGTGACTGAATGAAAAAATAAACAAAAGAATATGGGTCATTTTTCTCTAGTATAGCAACTTTCTGTTCTTTAATAGTGTTTTGACATAAAAAATCATTTTTTAAAAAGTTTCAGGACACATTTTCCTAGTGAGGTTCAATCTAACACTAAACGGGAGTGAAGGGAAGAAAGAAAACAGTCCTTGGAAGTCACCCCCTGTGCACCTCATGTCCTGAGCTTTAGGGAGGACCCAGAAGGTCAGTGGGGCAGCTCAGCCTCCATCTCCAGCATGAGGAGGGGCCCCGAGTCCCATGTCCAGGCTTCCCCAAACTCATGCCTCTTCCTCAAAGTGGCATAAGAAGTGGCCTGGAGCTGAGACTCATCCTTTGAACTTTTAGTCAGAACCCTTTAGAGTCTTGGCCCAGCATGGCCAGATGTCTCACATTCTCCCACCATTCAGGCCACGCTTCCTCCTCTACCCCCACCCCATGGCTCCCTTTGGTCCTGGTCTCTTCATACCCTTCATATAGACCTTATTCCACCACTCTCTCCAAGCCAACACAGAGCTCTTTCTCTCCACATCCTCCGCTCCAGGGAGGCTGCTGTATAAGCATGACCTTCATGAATTCTTCCCCAGCCCTGGCGCTGCGTGACCGCACGTACCGATGGCTACATCACTAATCAGACTACCCTTTGTTAGAGACGCATGTGTCAATTTGTGATGGCTCAAGGTTGAGGGCCATATTGTCACTCTTCCGTAGGCCCCACTATGCTTTATGATGTGCTATTCCCATAATAGTTGATTACTATTTGTAATCTCAATGAAAATAGGTTCTTTTTCTCTGGAACTACCTTCTGTAGCTTCTTTATTTGAGGCATGTTAATCCAGAGCAAAGCCCTCTCTGGACCAGCCTGTGATAGTAGTAGACTAAGAGGTGTCCCTTGTCATGTGAAAATCAGCTCAGGAATTCCTCCACCCGGCATATTCACCACTCTCATGGATACACAAAGAGGTGAGATGTAAACTTGCTCTGCAAAGCACTAGTGTGGCAGATCCAGGGCACACGACCAACATCCTATGACAGTTACGTGGTCACCGAAGTGATGATGAAGATGATGGTGGTGGTGGTGATGGTAGTTTACTCAGAGACCTGAGAGGGTCCTGGTGTATTTTCCACCTAAAAGGTGACCCTTGAAATTCTCATCTCCATATTTCTTAATGTAGGAGGGCCTCAGGGCTCGGTCCTTTATCCTCTTCTTTTCTCCATACTCTGTCCCTTGGTGATCTCATCCAATCCCACAGCTTTTATATTCCGTCTATAAACTGATGACGCCCAGATTTATGTCTATAGCCCAGACTTTGGCCCTGAACTCTACTCAACATTTCCACTTGGATAGCTAATAAACATCCTAAATTTGGCACGCCCCAAATTGTGTTCCTGATCTTTTACCACCACTATCCTCCAAAAATAAAATAATAAAAAATTTAAAACCAGGCCCACTTGTAACCTTTCCAATCTCAGTTAATGATAACTCCATCCTTCCAGCTGCCCAAGCCAAAATCCTGGGGGTCATTCTTCCTTTTGGCTCTACCTTCAAAATATATAAAGAATCTGACCACCTCTCACTGCCTCAACTGTTAGAAGAGTGTACACGTCTGGATTATTGCAATGGCCTCATAACTAGTCTCCCTGCTTCCACACTCAGCTCCTTACAGTCTCTTCTCAACACCACGCTCAGGGTGATACTTTAAAAATGTAAGTCAGATCATTTTCCTCCTCCAATGATCTTCACTTTCACCTAAAAGCAAATGTCACCTAAAGCAAATGTCAAAGTCTTTACTGTGACCAACAAGACCCTACAGGATCTACCTTTCCCTTTCCTCTCTGATTCATGTCCTCCTACTCTTAACCTTGTTCACTCCACTCTACCACATATATTTCCTTGCTGTTTCTTAAAAGTGCTCAGAGCGGAAATGCTCTTGATTCATGAATTTTGCCTTTGCTCATTCGTCCGTCTGGAGCACTCTTTCTCAGACGTTTTAAGTTTTTGCTCAAATGTTAACTTTTCAGTGAAGACCTCCCTGGCAACCCTATTTAAAAAGGTATACATGCCCAGTCCCATGACCCTTTTTACCCCTCCACTTTCACTGCATTATTTTTCTCCAGAACTCTCAGCATTTTGTAATATACTATATAATTTATGTATTTACTTTATGGTCTATTTTCTTCCCCTAGAACATAAGTTCAATGAAGATAGTGATTCGACTGTTTGTTCTGGTGCCTACAGCAGAACCAGGCACCCAGTAGTCACTCAAAAGATTCTTCTTGCACTAATTAATGGATGAGTGAGTGTGAAAAAGAGCCTTTAAAGATTTTTATAGAAAAGAACAGCAACATTGAGAACTCATTCATTATGATAACCCCACCGAATATAAAGTCTAGCAAGGAATAATAGGTTTTAGTCCTGGTTCCATCCATGCTAACAACTTGACCTTGCGTAAGTCATTGAACCTCTCTGACCCTCATCAGAGAGTGAGTGTCCTCACAGTCCTTTCACACTGTACATCAAAAGGCAGTTTTGAGGGTAAAATAAGATAATGTCTATAAAAACAGTATAAATTCTATGTAAGTTCTAGTTATAACAATGTCAAACAAATCATTTTAACAATGAAATTTCATGGATAAGTTGACTCAATTCCTTGATTTCTTATTCATTGAAATTATTGTCTGTTTGACTTAGCATTTTATCCCATTACATTTTCTGAAATTTCCAGGATTGTCATTTATACTTACTCATTCAACTTTTCATATGTGTCCACTAAAATGAGATTTTTTACTATTGCTTCTGTTGTCTTACAATAGTAAGATTCTGAAGGACGGAAATTTTGTGATACATGTTTTTGTATTTCTCTTTTATAATAGGTTCTCAGTACATATTCGATGCCTACATTTTCATTAAAAGAACTTATTAAACAGATTCCTAGAAATGTGAGCTGTGGTGGAAGTGGCTCAGGAACAGTGGCTTACAGAAATCAGGTCCAACTGACTTAGACTTGAGGTACATAGCAATATATAATTAATATAGCATAACATCACACAATTATATTATTATAACTATATAGTAAATTATAATGTAACATAAATAGAATATCAAACTGATTTTAATCTTTTGTTTATTTGTTTTTTTGTTTTTTGTTTTTGTGGGGTTTTTTTGGAAGATTAGCCCTGAGCTAACTGCTGCCAATCCTCCTCTTTTTTGCTGAGGAAGACTGGCCCTGAGCTAACATCGTGCCCATCTTCCTCTACTTTACACGTGGGATGCCTACCACAGCATGGCTTGACAAGCGGTGCCATGTTCTTACCCGGGATCCAAACCAGCGAACCCTAGGCCACTGAGAAGCAGAGCAGGCGCACTTAACCGTTGCGCCACTGGGCCAGCCCCTGATTGTAATCTTAAATATTATTTCATTCTTCATCCTTTCTTGAAGTTGGACTGAGTCTAAATCATCTTAAGATTGATAAGAATATAAAAAAGATCCTTACATTTCTATAGACCTAGGCAGACCAAGACATACAGTTACATGAAGTTAATTACATATGCCAGACTTAGGTGTGTAATTATCTCACTCTAGCTAATCCACCCCCAAGTTTTCAGGAGAATGCAAGTTTTGGGTCTTCCTAATTCTTTCCTCTATAAGTTTTCAAGAATAATAGCTTCACATAACTGAAACTCACCTATAAAATCCATAGAAAAATGAAAATGCTCTTAAATTAAATCCTACTTTTACAAGGACATTTGTTGCTGGCTAGTTTATAACAGAAAGTTGGAAACAACATAAATGATGTTGAGGGGACTGACTCAATAAATGAGGTACCTACCTGAGAGTGACACTGTATAGCATTGAAAAGAACAAAGTAGATTTGCCCATGGTGACCTGAAAATAAATCCATGATACATGAAGCAGAAAATAAATCCATGATACATGAAGCACTACTCTGCTTTGTGGGATTAAATACTTGCATATATCTGCACATATCACCGCGTGTCCTAAGAACAAATTGAAAAAGATAAGCAAAGAACCTAACATGATGGGGCACATAAAATTTTCCCTGGAGGGTGGGATCGAATGGGTGCCTAAGCAGAGGGAGGGGGCATTTAGCCATTTCCTTGATACAATAAAAAGATGGGATAAAAAGGGCCAGCCCAGTGACGCAGTTAAGTTCGCTTTGGTGGCCTGGGGTTCGCCGGTTCAGATCCTGGGTGAGGACCTGTGCACCACTTGCCAAGCCATGCTGTGGTAGGCGTCCCACACATAAAATAGAGGAAGGTGGGCACGGATGTTAGCTCAGGGCCAGTCTTCCTCAGCAAAAAAGAGGAGGATTGGCAGCAGATGTTAGCTCAGGGCTAATCTTCCTCAAAAAAAAAAGATGGGATAAGTAGTTTCTATGTTACTGTATTTCCATCATTTTTCAAATAAAAATTTTAATTTTAAAAAGTTACTTGCTTCCACAGCTCTTCAAGCACTCTTAGCAACACTTCAGAATCAAGTCTAGGGGAAGCAACTGCCTCTGTGAGGCTGAACCCCTTAGTCGGAGTTGTTGGTGGCGGTGGGTCAGAGGATGTTTCAGGAGCTGTGGTCAGGAGACAGGAAACCAAACCTTCTTTTTAGTGATTGCATAAAAACAGAAATCTAGGAAACAAAGTCTAGAAGTTTCCAAAATCTAAACATCTTCAGAAAGAATATTCCACAACCCTTCCCAGTGATGCCTTGAGTCTGCTTCCATGATTTACATAGCCTGCATTTCTCAGAATTATCTGCTCATCTCCAAAGCCTCTTGACATCTCTCTGCCCTGTGGGTCCCTTTTTCCCACAGACCCCAGGGACCCAGCTACCATCCCTGACCTGTCTCTTGGTCCCAAGCTCAATTCTTTTTACTGCCCCCAGAGACAAACATTCAAGCTGTTTTCACTTAAAATAGTAAAGTGAATTTTCATAGGGAAATTGAGTGGAATGACAAAGATAGGCAACATGAGGAGCTTACAAAGTTGGCAAACCACAAAGAGTCTTGCTCCCAGGTTTATGCTTCCTACTTACTTCTGGAATGGAAGTAGAAACCCCTAGGATTTTAGCCCCCCATTTTTATTTTTCTGGGGTTGGGGCTCACCAAATTGGCTCCGCTTCCCTTGTCCATCATTAGAGAAGGCCACCAACTCTCTGTAACTTTGAGCAAGTGTCTTAACTCTTCTCAGCATGAGTTCTTCCTCTATAAAATGGAGTCACAATAGTTCTTGATCTTAAGAGGTTGTTGTGAGGATTAAATGAGATAATACTTGTAAAACTCAGAACATGCCTGGCACATAGGAAGGCCTCATAGATGTTAGCTATTATTACTTATTTTTGTCCTCAAAAGCATCTCTTCTATCCTAAAAATCCCCCACCCCTTTGCCAGGAGGGCACTTTGCCTGTCCAAGCACCTCCAGGTTTCATGGGATCTGCCCTGCCCAGACATAACCTGGACATTTTCCCCACCTGCCGCATTTTGAACTCACTACTTATATTTTCTTATCAAAGGAAATAGCTCATTAATAATCGCCCATCCTCCTGTGTGGAAGAGCTTCTTATCTCCACTAGAAACCCAGGGAACTCACCTTACACTTTTTCCACACAATAATAGTTCTAGTGCCTGTCAGTGAGATGATCTCTGGCTTTGGATGAGGCGGACTGCCCAATGGTACCCTTCGTTCTAAGGAGACCACCTTTACGGTTTCTGCAAAGTGTGAGTGGAGGGATTTGCCCAACTGCATTGGAAATTCTCGCTCCCAGACTTTCCACTGTTTGCTTCTCCTGGACTGGAAAGGGCAGGCAGATCTGTGATCTGGGCCCGTCTAGCTGGAGCTCAAGCCCATGCCAGCAACTCTCCCCTGTTGGGGATTCCTGAAAAGCCGGCTGAGCTCAGCCCTTGTTGCAGACCTGTCAGTCACACGTTAGCGTGCTGGATGAAGAAAATTTGGAATCTATTTTAAAATAGGGAAAACAGGGATAAAGTGATCTGTCTTTATGAAAATAATGAATTTGCTCATTCAATAAAGATTTATGAAATATCTATTCTAGGCACTGGTCTTGGCCCTGAGTGTACAGCCATGACAGACCAATCCTACCACTTGCCTTTGTGACCCCTAGAATCCGGTGAATCAATGCCATAATCAGAAAGTGAGCAAATATCTGATCCCCTCCATTCCCGGGCCTTACCCCCTCCACAGTGAGTCCTGAATAAGCCCTTATGGGCTCTAGAATCCCCCACACAACACAACTTTCTCTTCCTTCTCCCTTGTCTTCCTGCTTTTCTCCTTCCCTCCCTTTTTCCCCTCCTTCTGTCTTCTATCCTTGACTTTCCTCCTCGTCAGCAGTGTTTATTACTCTGCTTCTATCTGAGTAAACTCCACACTAAGAAGTTGCCCCTCATTATACTGTTCTTCTAACCACTTCCAAATGGAACGGTCTTTCTTAGCTCTAGTGTAATAACTCAGCTGAGGAGCTCTGCCAAGGCAGACTTAGGTAGCAGGGGGTGGGGCTTTTTTGCTCATCCTGGAGGTGTTAGTCTTCAGTAAATATTAATACATTACAGCTTATTATGTTAATAAATACCATTCATTTTCCTCCTTCCTTTTAAGGAAAGTGAAATAGGAATATCTTAGTTATCAAGAAGAGCAGAGTAGGTGTCAAATCCACCGGTTTTGCAGATGGTGAAAATTGATCTTTGAATTCTAAGAATTACATAAACGTCCTCTTTCATATAAAAGGTCCTAAACTATTACGCCGGAGGCTGGCAGGATACCTGGGAGATAATTTAAAACGCCAAATGCATCAAAGCTGGTGGAAAAGGCTCAGCTAGACATGAAGATGAAAAGAGCACCACCCCCACCCCGCCTCCTCCACACACACATCCAGACCCCCGCTGCTGCGCGGGGGCACAGCTCATCCAGATACACACACTCACGTGAGCAGACACACGCACACACACTGGGAACCTTACAGACCACCTGCTCTCACAGCAGGTCTCTTCAGAGCTCGGGAAGCTGGGGGCCGAGCCGCAGGGAAGCGCTCCCAGAATGCCCCTCTGCCAGTGGGCTCAGCTGGGGCAGACAGGGGGTCCCGTGTAACCGCTGTCACCTCTCTCCCCTCTGTGGGGAGTGAATGAATTAAAACTTTCCATACTACCAGATTGCTGGCTCTTTTTGTTTTTTTTTTTTAATATTCTTCTTCCTCAGAAATGAATATACTCAGTGTTGTTCCATCTATTCATTCAATCAGCTTTTTTTCCAAACAAAAGTTCTCACATATTTATTACTGAACCAACCTATTAATGTGGAGGCACAAAGGGAAAATTTATTTTGCCAATAAAACATGTCCAACTGTCCCAATAGTGGCAATTTTTCAGCTCGATAGGGTAAAATGCAAGTGACCTTCACACAGCCTACCTGTGAGCCACCGGAAGTGTGAGTCCTTACAGACCGGGCTTGGTTCTTGTCCAACGTCTCCTCTTGGAGTTGCCCCTGATTTTATTGTGAGTTTTCATTAGAATTCATTGGGGAATGAAATGAATCTAATTTGTTTCTTGGCCAGAAATCACCTGATCCTGACAGTCTTGTAGACGACCCGACAAGGAAAGGAGTAAGCCACACACATTACTGGGGTGGAGAAAGGAGCGGAATTGATCAGTTATGATTTCTTACATCCATCTACATGCAAGTCTCTGCGTCAAAGCAAAATGTATTAGACATAGCCTTGCCGTCGAGGACGAGAAACACACTATTTGGTCAATAAGTAAACTGGGTAGTTAGTAGGTGCAAGTGGTTTAGGACAGGGGATGAATCTGATCTGAAGCCAGGATATATCTGGAACTAGCCTTCTTAAATAAATTCATTTTACAAGCTTGAAATTTGTAGGTCGTAGGGCAAAAAAAAAAGACAAGCAAAAAACATAAAAACCCCAACGTTTTACCTTAGCTGGCAGCAGAATTCTTGGAAAGGAACCTGTCTGTTTAGGAAACGTTTTCATAAACACCTTGGATGAATGCCAGAGCTAAAGGTCAGCAGCTACCAAGACAGCAAACAGGAATGTGGGTGGCAGAAAAAAGAGAAGAGATAAAGAAGAGAGGGGAGGGTCAAGCCACATAGTGGCAGGCCAGATAACAATAATATGATAGTAACAGCAAGAGTAAAAGTAATGGCTAACCACCTCATGCCAGGCATTGTTCTCAGTGTTTCTCATGGCTTATCTCATTTAACCCTCACAACAACTCTATGATTTAGGTATTATTATTCATCATCATTTTACAGAAACTAGAGCCCACTTTTTCAGAAACAGCCACTTTCAAAATCAAGAATATCTGCCATTTAATGTGTAAGTCAATGTGTCTGGGATGTCAATCCTTCTACCCAAAACTTCAGTCAAGTTTTCCACATACAAATAGATATTTTTAAAGAAATTTTTGTGTGTGTGTATAGAAATTAAAGAAAATCACTGAGTGTCACATCAGGGTCAAAGTGGCACAAAACACGGACAAATTTGTGGGATAGTGAGACACTCTTCTAACAAATAACTTGGCAGAAGCAGGAGACTGTAGCCATAGGTGACCGCAACCATAAGCTCTCGGGAGTTCATGGACATTTGTTGGGAAGGTATTGGATTTTCTGCAGATAGTGAAAAGGCGTTTGACTTTTAAGGAGGCAAAGAAACCCCCAATGACACCTAATGGAATCAAGATACTTAAATGGAATCCCAAACAATTGTCTATCCCACCTCCTAAAATTTTTTCTGTATGCTAAGTTCTGTGCTAAGTGCTTGAGATATATTATCTTATTTAATCCTCAATAAAACACTGTGAGTTTTAAGTCAGCCCAATAGCAAAGAGCTGGTAAGTGGTAGAGCTGGATTTGAACCCAGGGCTTTCAGAGCCCTGACCCAGGCCATTCAATATCACCTCCTCCAGGGGCAGTCTTCTCCTTTTACCATCTAGAGCTGAAGGATGATGCTGCCGGCTGAGTACCAAGATTTCCTTCCGTCATATGTTTGCCTGTGTTATATCAGAGAAACATACAGCAACGTTCCACTGGAGATAAAGTGAGTCAAATAAGGAATCACAATTAGAAGAAGATTTCCTCTTTCTCCTCCACTGGACAAGGCTGTGGAAATATCAGTTAACCTAAAACAAAGAGAGGGGATAAAAGAACAAGAAAATATTGAACTATAAAGAAAAGAGGGAAACAGAGAAGGAATGTAGAGGAGAGCGTGAAGGAAGACAAAGTGAATAGATGTGAGTACACGTGCAGGAATGGCAAGAACACCTCAGGAGTGGTAGACCCACGAGATGCCCACCTCTGCCCAGACCTGCCTACCTCTGTCACTAAATGCTTTCTTTCCATCGTGCATTTTCATGTGTTTTTGTTGATGTTCTACGTCAATCCAATACAGATTATTCCATTTTCAGTAACCCCTGGAGTAAATCTATCCTTAAGTGTGCAGCATTGGTTAGTCTATATAGTTTATATATAATTTATATAGCAACCTCTTAGAGCTAGCTCCTCATAGATGCAGAGTTTATGAAGGCACTACTAAATACCATAGCTTATTATTTGAAAATGTAACAAAAATTAGGGTTGCATAAATTCTGGCATGTTGTAGACTGAGCAAAAACTTCAAGCTGTTTTTCAAATGTTTTGTGTTTAGCCAAATGCATTTTCCAACAAATACAATTCCCTTGAGTCAATGAGCATTATCAGAAAATTCAATCTATATGTTTTTTTATTAATTTATACTTTACTCACCAATTCTGTTTTAAAGGATATTTTGATATCTAGGAATTTATTTTAGTTTCTTTTTACAGGTCTCTTTAAAACCTATTTTGTCCTGGTGACTGGAAGTTGCCTTGCACTAAACTCTTGTAGATTAGAATTTGTTTTAAGGGGGCTGGCCCCGTGGCCCAGTGGTTAAGTTCGCGCACTCCGCTGCAGGTGGCCCAGTGTTTCGTCGGTTCGAATCCTGGGCGCGGACATGGCACTGCTCATCGAGCCACACTGAGGCAGCGTCCCACATGCCACAGCTGGAAGGACTCACAACTAAGCATATACAACTACGTACCAGGGGCTTTGGGGAGAAAAAGGAAAAAAATAAAATTAAAAAAAAGAATTTGTTTTAAAACCCTGAACTGACGAAATTTCTGAATATTACAAAACGAACCATGCCATTCTTAACGAAAATAACAGTTCTTTGAATGTATAGTTAAATGACATTTTGCCACATAGCTAAAAGAAAGAAACATAACTGGGAAGTCAGCTGACGAGGAGTCTATTCTCGGTGTTTGCTTGACCTAATCTTAGTTTCCTACGTCAACCAAATACTGGATATTCTTCACTAAACCAACTATAGCAACCCTCTTCACTCCCAGGCCTGATGTAGAAGACATTGTTAAGTGGACGTCCGCGCAGCAGTTGCAGCCATCCAGATAAAGAATAGCCCCTAAAAGCTTGAAGTAGTGTTTGGTAACGAGACAGGGAAGCAGTCCCTCTCAAACCTTGCTGGTAGAAGTAGAAATAGGAACAGACCATCTGGAAGACAGTGTCATTGAACAACAGAAGCCTTACAATTTTGATTCATAAATCCACTTCAGAGAATCTATCCCAATAAATAATAGGGGATTGGTCAAAGTATGATACATGGAATACCAGGCATTCGACTATTAAAAATGCCTTAATAGACTATATAGCAGCAGAAGAAAATGAGGAAAAATGCTCACGATACGTTAAGTTTTCAAAAGGTATCCAACAGTGGGTACTGCATGGTCTCATATAAGACTATATAGATAGAGATATTGAGACAGACCGATCAATTGATCAATAGATAAATGTATAGAGGGAGATGTAGATATATTTATACATACAAATGTAGATATAGATATAAAAATACATACAGCTCTATAATGTACATATGTATGTATATCTATATAGGTATATAGATATGTTTATCTAGATCTAGATTAAATGTTAATAAAGATGGGATTTTGGGTGATTTTAACATTTGTGTGTTTTGCTTATCTGTATTTTTCCTGAATAAACATGGATTTTCTTCAATAAAGATGTAAATTTTCTTCCATAAACAAGTATTACGTTATAATATGAAAAAATTATTTACGTTTATGACACTAGGAGAAAATAACATATATAAACCAAATAATAGACTACACCACACTTACTCTCAAAGAAAGAAGTCATTATGCATATTGTTATGTGCTTATACTTTTCAAGCCCAAAGTCTACAAAAGTAGTCTCAGGCCCTTTGGGCTCTGGTGTAGGCCGAGCTATATCTCCTGTGACATATGGCCTGATGATGTGGGAACAAAGTCACAGGCGCCATCCCAGGCCTCAGCCTCGAAGTTACTCAGGGACAACTGACCTGGCAGCTTTTGGTTTCCCAGGACCTCTTAAGGAACATCTGACTTTTCACGCAAATTCTAGGGCACGGGGCCACCCATCAGCTGAAACGTGAGAATCAGGCACTGAGTGGTTGTTTCTGGGAAACATTTTCAGATTTTTGAAGTGAAGATGAACCTAATTCCACACTGCATCTTTATATGGCAAGCAAAATAGGATCTAGTCCATCAACCCGGGGCCTGATGGCTGGCTAGCACAGGGAATAGGAAAATCTGTTTTGGCATCCAATTCCTTCTTATTTTTTCCATCTGGGCCTGTGTGCCCAGTTTAATAACAAAGGAGGAAATGTGGTCGCCTCCACTAGGGAATATCACCTTAGAGTTGAATGTTTCTGGCATAATATCCTCTCTGTAGAATGCTGGCTCTTAAGATGAATGTTTTAGAGAAATAAATACGGAAATATTCTTTTTCAGCTGTAGGAGATTGGGATTCCACCTGATACATGACAGAAGGTCTAGATATTACACACGAGTAGGAAGGAATGATTATGGAGCCCATTTTGCATTACAGTATACTCTATAAAGAAGCACATGGAGTAGAAAGGTATGTATGCCAAAAGGTTCAGTGTAAAGGTATCATGAAAAGAAATTGTTTCTGATTCTTTAATTTTCTTGAATTTGGTTTGTGACCAGTAAAAATAAGGTTGTTTCTTTTCTCTTTTTTAAGAGTTAGCTTTCTGGTGACAGTAACCAAAGAATAACTATACTGAATTTCTCTTGAATGAGCTAAAAGAAAGATAAGGTGTGGGCATCACTCGTATCATTGATTATGCCCTTCTCTAATGCCCAGCCTCATAAATTAAAGACTCCTTGAAAAAATATTGAGCTAATAAACCATATTCCTAAAACATTTCCTAGTTTTTAAGTCACCTAACTTTTCTCTATTCAAACTAATAAAATACAATATACCATTATTGGTCTAACTTGCTCATAGGAAATCCCATTACACATAACCTTTCCCATGCTTAATGTCAAATGTGTCTTTTCTCTTCATTTCAGTATCACAGTTGATTATGTGCTACCTACAGTGCAGACACAAGCTACGATTACAAAGAGGTGGCAAATATACAAAACAGGTTATTATTCAGCAGGGACTACTTAGTAATACATAATTTACAATGTAACTTACTTGTTTCTCCTACAAAGTTATATGACTATTGCAAACACCATAAAATATGTTCACTTCCACTCATAAAAGGGGGATTTATTGTATATTTCCTGTTTCAGCTGAGCTCTTGTTATAGCTCCCAGAGGTAGACAAAACACAAGAGAATTTTAGCTTCCTTTAATAATTGCTCAAATTTGAATGTAGCTAATATAGAAGGAATTAGAACAGGTTGTAAGTATATTGCACCCCCTGGGTGTCTGGGAATCTCTGGTTTGTATTTCCAAGTTGATATTTAATCATTTTATCTTTTAAAAAATTATTAATTGTGAGGTTTCTTTCTCTAAGAAAAAAATCAACTAACAATACATTGGATTGTATCATCAAAGCTGGATTTCCCAGGCCACGTTTCTGGTTCTTTCCTTAGCAATGTACACTTGCTTCTTAAAAATAAGAAATAATAATAAAATCATTTTCCCAAGCACCTCCGTCTAAAGTTACAGCTGTATTTGGTTACTCTTTGGATGGGAAAGCGGCTGGTTGCTTTTCTTCTCGGCATCCAAGCTTTGCTCCTGAATCCTTTCCACACACACAACTCTTATTTCAAAGAGAAACCCCACTGGGATGCTGGAAGACCTGACTGTGAGTGAAGGAAGTTATGCTGATTTCCCACCCCCAAAGACACCAGTGAGTGTTTCAAATGCTTGCAGCTTAGGGGGGAAAAAGGCTGCATTCTAGATTGATTTAAAGTGTGGTTATCACACTTGCAAGTTTTCAGGCTCTGCCATCTCCTCTCTCCTTCCCTCTCCCCAGCGACTGTGGTGATTGAAGACATGGACGGCTGTCATTCCAGGCAGCAGGGCAGCTGACACTTTATGTTTGGGGGAACACACAGCCCCCGAAGTGTTCAGGCCACAACTCGCCTGTGTAGCTTCCCTGGCGTTCAGGAGTACTTTGCCTCTCAAACTTGAGAGATTCCAGAAAAAGGGAAGAGGGAGCTCTGGGAAAGGAAACAATTAGTTAATGTTTACACACTTGCTGACGGTAAAATAATAGATTCTTGCTTTTGTTCATTGAGGAGAGTTTCTAATGAAGAAATCTTTCAAGAAGAAATGGTACATATTGAAAGGAATCTCTCCAGAAGAAATACCAATGCAAGCATTCATTCCACAAATATTTTATATATGTTATACAGCGCAAGAATTCTTAACCTCCTACCCATGCTCTTTGAAAATCTGATGAAAATGAACTATTTCCCCAGGAAAAAGCGCGCACACACACATATACAGAACCGAGGTCACCACCTCTTGCAGGGGGCCCTCGGCGCCCAGTCAGTCCCACCGCAGGTTGAGAGCCCTCGTTTGAATCCTGGGGTGAGGGTCCCACTCGGCACTCCTGCCAACAGCGCCCACAGCCCCTCACAGTGTGAAAGGAGCACTCCATAGGGCTCGAAGTCCCTGTAGGCACAATGACCGAGCAGCGTTGTGGAGAATGTTTTGCACATCCTTTTGTGTTGACCCAGGAAAGTGTGAGAATGTGTTCTTTTGGAAGAAAAACCCTACACTGGGCTGGGAGTCAGGAGTTCTAACAGGTTTTTAAAGTTGCTTCTCCCGCTCATGTAACGTCTCTAGAGCTCAGTTCTTCTGTGTAAATGTGTGAAATGAAGGAAGTGACAGAGCATGAAAGCAGAGGTCCCTTCTTGTCATAAATTCTGTGAACAAATTAGCTATTTGGATCATTGCTTCCCAGAAGGTGAGGGCAGAAGTCTTGTCACTTTACCAGTTGCCAGCTGTGTCACTGGGCAAGTGGCTGGAACTTGTTGAACCTGCTTCCCCGCCTGTTTGCCATACAGATTAAGTTATGACAAATGGAAGGCAATACCATAACGCTTCACAAAGTGTTTAATGAATAACTACTTTTTCATAAAAGAGCCAAGTTTTTTTTGCCATGATCCACATACCAAAATAATAAATCAATGATTTAAAAGTAAAGAATGAAGCCATAAAAGTCCTAGAAGTGACATGGAGAATTTTTTTAATCTTGAAAAAGTGGATGCATTTGTGTCTATGTAACTATTTAGGAGTTCTTCATGGCTTCAAAAATGTATAAAGACAAATGATAAATTTAGAAAGCTTTTGCCAAATATATGATAGACAAAAAAACCCTAATTTTGTTAATATGTATAAAAAGCTCTTGCAAATCAATCAACATATAAAAGTTGCTCAACCTCACAGACACTATTTTTCATCCACTAAATTGACAAAGGTTAAAAAATTTGATAATATCCATTGCTGGAGAGTGGAGAAACAGAGGTTTTTACACTGCAGGTGGGAGTGTAAACTGGTGCAAACACTTTGGAGGGAAATTTGACAATATCTACCAATACTATTAAAACAGATACCCTTTCACCTAAAAGCCATCATATATATTTACCCAAGTGCCCAAAGACGTATGTTTAGATGTTCACTGGTGTATTGTTTGTTTAAAAAATAATATATGCATATGTATATATCCTGAATGTCCAGCAACAGGACTCTAATCAAAAATTTAACTATTGGGGCCGGCCCGGTGGTGCAGCGATTAAGTTCACATGTTCCGATTCGGTGGCCCAGGGTTCGCCGGTTCAGATCCCGGGTGCAGACATGGCACCACTTGGCAAGCCATGCTGTGGTAGGTGTCCCACATATAAAGTAAAGGAAGATGGGCACAGATGTTAGCTCAGGGCCAGTTCTTCATCAGAAAAAAGAGGAGGATTGGCAGCAGTTCGCTCAGGGCTAATCTTCCTCCAAAAAAAAAAAAAATTAACTATTTCAGGAAAAGAGTATATTTTTTTTTTAAAGATTTTTTTTTTTTTCCTTTTTCTCCCCAAAGCCCCTCAGTACATAGTTGTATATTCTTCATTGTGGGTCCTTCTAGTTGTGGTATGTGGGACGCTGCCTCAGCGTGGCTTGATGAGTAGTGCCATGTCTGCACCCAGGATTCGAACTGACGAAATATCGGGCCGCTTGCAGCGGAGCGCATGAGCTTAACCACTCGGCCACGGGGCCAGCCCCAGGATAAGAGTATATTTTGATACCATCTAAAGGAATGGAGTGGATCTATATGTTTTGATCTGAAAATAGGTCTAAGATAGAAGAAGCAAATAAAGCTGCTTACAGAATTCCTTACATTAAAATACACACACACACACATATATATGCATATATACTTTTAGGTATACATACATACATACATGTACACATATGCATAGGGAGATTCCTGCAGGAACACACAAGAAAAATAACAGTGGTTACTTCTGGGGAGTATTTTTAACTGCTTTTTTTATTGTGGTAAAATATACAAAATAAAAATTTACCATTTTAACCATTTTTAAGTGTCCATTTCTGTAGCATTAAGTACAATCATATTGCTGTGCAACAATCACCATCATCCATTTCTAGAACTTTTTCATCTTCACCAAGTGAAACTTTGTCCCCATTAAACACTTACTCCCTGTTTCCCTCTCCCCCAAATCCAGCCCCTAGCAACCACCATTTTAGTTTCTGTTTCTATGAATTTGACTACTCTAGAAATCTCATAGAAGAGGAATTCTACAATATTTGTCCTTTCATAACTGGCTTATTTCACTTAGCATAATATCTTCAATGTTCATCCATGTTGTAGCATGGGTTAAAATTTCCTTCCTTTTTAAGGCTGAATAATATTCCCTGTATGTATATATCACATTTGTTTATCCCTTCATCTGTTGATGGACACTTGTGTTTACTGCCTTTTCTTGTGTATTGTTATTTTGTTTATTTGTTTAAGTGAAAAATGACTTTTTCAAGACAAGTTTTCCCCGAGAATATGTTTAGAGCACAAAGCATCAAAATACAAACAATTTGGGGCCAGCCCCATGGCCTAATGGTTAACTTCAGTGTGCTCTGCTTCAGCAGCCCAGGTTCAGTTCCCAGGCATGGACCTACACTACTTGTGGGTGGCCATGCTGTGGCAGTGACCCATATACAAAATAGAGGAAGACTGGCATAGAAGTTAGCTCAGAGCAAATCTTCCTCAAGCAAAAAAGAGGAAGACTGGCAAGGGATGTTAGCTCAGGGCAAATCTTCCTCAGCAAAATAATAATAATGATAATTTGACTAAAGGGAGAGAGCTTTCTATCCTCCATTTTGAATTTGATTGGCAGCGTTCAGAGTGGAGCTTGGAGCACAATCTGATCTGAGGTTCAAAATGACCTTCTTGCAAAGTTTTAAGAAACATACTTCCCTGGGGTCCATTGTCAGTAACAGAGTTATTTAAGGGCCAAATATCCTCCTGGTCAAATACCACAAATTCTGTCACGTTTGGTGTTCAGACACATTTAACCATGTCTGCTGGAAGAAGAGTGGAGCTGGTGAAGTTCTCATCACACAGGAGACTAGCCAACTGTCCCAGCACTAGTCAGGGTGGTAGGTACAGGTCTGTAGCTCTGGAGGGGGGCAGTCAACTCAGAGCAGCCCACCCCAGCTGCAGTTTTTGTGTGAGAGAGCCAGAATGATTTGTGTCTGTACCCAGGTGAATATACTAACGTACTTTAGGAAGGTGGAAGGGACTATTTTTCAGGGGGTTGGACGTTTGGTTGAGTATATGGGGGAAAATGGTGACTATAATTTGGGCCTGGATGTTGATGTGTCCTCATATGTACCCACAACATTTGGCGCCTTGGGAACATTTGGGTTATGTTTCCTTGGCAAAGAAGGTGCTTTTCTCCACTTGACCTGCACAGGAGAATCTCAGATCTAGGAGAGCTTCAGACCACTCAGGATTCAAAAACTAGGTAGGTGGCGTTACGAAGGCTGTGGCTGTGGTCTGAAGTAACCAAGGAACGCCAATGTCTTTAGTTTTGTCCATCATATGAAAGCACCATAGAATTTCACAAATTTTAAACAGTGAGCAGAAAACATTTTGTGAGGAGTTTTAGCGGAAATGTATAAATCAACCAATGTCTCAAATAAAGACCTCAGATTTCTAAAGTGAAGAAACCCAGTGAGAAGAATCTTTTATCAGGTTCCCTCATGGTGGCCAGAGGACAGGTAGAATGATATATTTGAAGTGCTGAAACAAGCTACCAATGAAGAGTACTTTATCTAGCAAAGTTGTCCCTAAGAAATGATGGCGAGATTAAGACTTTCCCTAATAAACAAAAGCTGGGGGTGTTCACCACCACTAGACCTACCTTACAAGAAATGCCAAAAAGAATTCTTCAAGCTTAAATGAAAGGATGCTAATTATTAACAGGAAAACATATAAAAATATACAAAATAGTGGTTAAAGTCAGTCAGATTCAGAATACTCTAATCCCGTACTATAGTGGTGTGTTAACTACTTACCTCTAGTGTAAAGGGTAAAGGACAAAAGTATTAAAAAAGCTACAATAATTTGTTAAGGGATACACAATATAAAGAGATATAAATTGTGACATCAAAAACACAAAAGGGGGAAGTAAAAGGGTAGAGTTTTGTAGTCAATTGAAGTTAAATTGTTATCAGTGTAAAACAGACTGCTAGATCTATAAGATGTTTTACATAAGCCACATGGTAACCACAAAGTAAAAACCTACAGTTGACTCACAAAAGATAAAGAGAAGGGAGTCAAAGTATACCACTACGGAAAATCACCAATTCACAAAGGAAGACAGCAGGAGATAAATAAAGAACAAGGGAACTACAAAACAGCCAAAAAACAGTTAAAAGGATGGTATTAGTAAGGCCTTACCTATCAGTAATTAATCAAAATGTAATTGAATTTCTCCAATCAAAAGACATACAGTGGCTGGATAGATAACAAAAACAAGACCTAACTATATGCTGCCTACTAGTGACTCAGTTTAGCTTTAAGGACACACACAGGCTTAAAGTGAAGAGATGGAAAAAGATATTCCTTGTAAGTAGAAGCCAAAAAAGAACAGAGGTAGCTATACTTATATCAGACAAAATAGACTTTAAGTCAAAAATGGTAGCAAGAGACAAAGAAGGTAATTATATAATGATAAAGGGGTCAAATCATCAAGAAGATATAATAATCATAAATACATATATGAACTCAACATTGGAGCACCTAAATATACTAAGCATATACTAACAGATCTTAAGGGAGAAACAGACAATACAATAATAGTAGGGACTTCAATACCCTACTTTCAACAATGGATAGATCATCCAGACAGAAAATAACAAGGAAATGTTGGACTTGAACCATACTTTAAATCAAATGAACCTAACAGACATAACAGAACATTTGATGCAACAGCAACAGAAGATACACTCTTCTCAAGTGTACAGAACATTCTCCAGGATAGATCATATGATAGGTCACAAAACATGTCTTAGGAAATTTAAGAAGACTGAAATCATATTAACATGACAATAAAGTCACCTAATAATGCATTTCTCAGAACATATCCTAATTATTAAACCATGCATGACTGTACAGTTGCAGGATACAAAATAACATACAGAAATCACTTTTGCTTCTATAAACTAACAAAAAAAAAAAATCTGAAAAAAGAAACAAAACAATCCTATTCACAATAGAATCAAAAACAATAAAATACTCAGAAATAAATTTAACCAAGGAGGTGAAAGATCTATATGCTGAAGACTTATAAGTCATTGATGAAAGAAATTGAAGAAAACACAAATAAATGGGAATATATCCTGTGTTCATGTACTGGAAGAATTAGTATTTTTAAAATGTCCATACTACCTAAAGTAATCTATAGAGTCAATCCAATCTCTATAAAAAATTCCAATGGCATTTTTTCACAGAAATAGAAAAAAATCCTAAAATTTGTAAGGAACTACAAAAGACCTCGAATAGCCAAAGTAATTATGATAAAGAAGAACACAACTGGAGACATCACACTTCCTGATTTCAAACTATACTACAAAGCTACAGTAATCAAAGTAGTATGGTACTGGCCTAAAAAAAAGACACATAGACCAATGGAACAGAATCAAGTGCCCAGAAATAAACCCTCACATATACAGTCAACTAATGTTTGACAAGGGAACCAAGAATATTCAATGGGGAAAGGACAGTCTCTTCAATAAGAGGTGCTGGGAAAACTGGATCAGCACATGCAGAACAATGGAATTGGACCCCCATCTTACACCACTCAAAAATTAACTCAAAATGAATTAAAGACAAACATAAGACTTGAGACCACAAAACTCATAGAAGAAAACAGGAAAATCCCCTTGACATTGGTCTTGGCAAAGATTTCTTGAGTGTGATACCAAAAGCACAAGCAACAAAAGCAAAAATTAATAAGTGAGTGCATCAAACTAAAAAGTTTCTGTACGGCAAAAGAAATAATCACCAAAATAAAAAAGGCAACCTATGGCATAGGAGAAAATATTTGCAAATCTTATATCTGATAAGGAATTAATATCCAAAATATATAAAGAACTCATACAACTCAATAGTAAAACAAAACAAAACAAAACAACAACCCAAACAATCTGATTAAAAAATGGCAGAATAACTGAATAGACATTTTTCCAAAGAAGACATACAAATGGCCAACAGGTACATGAAGAGGTGCTTGACATTGCTAATCATCAGGGAACTGTAAACCAAAACCACAATGAGATAGCATCTCACATCTGTTAGAATAGCTGTCATCAAAAAGATGAAAGATAACAAGTGTTGGTGAGGAAGTAGAGAAAAGGGAACCCTTGCGCATTGTTAGCAGCAATGTAAATGAGTACAGCCACTATGGAAAACACTATGAGGGGTTCTCAAAAAATTAAAAATAGAACTACCATACTATCCAGCAATCCCACTTCTGGGTATATATAAAGGAAATGAAGGCGGGATCTCAAAGAGCTATCTGTACCCCATGTTCATTGCAGCATTTTTCACAATAGCCAAGATAGAGAAACAACCTAAGTGTCTTTCAACAGATGAATGGATAGAGATGTGGTGTATACATATATAATGGAATATTATTCAGCTCTGAGAAAGAAGGAAATTCTGCCATTGGTGAGAACATGGATGACACTTGAGGGCATTGGGCTAGGTGAAATACGTCAGAAAAGGAAAGACAAATACTGAATGATATCACCTATATGTGGAATCTAAAATAGTCAAACTCATCGAAATAGAAGAATGGTGGTCACTAGGGATTGGGGGGTGGGGGCAGTGGGGAGATGTTGGTCAAAGAATACAAACTTTGTATTTTCAGTCATAAGATGAGTAAATTCTGGGAATCTAAAGTACAGCATAGTGATTACAGTTAATAATATTGTATTAGAAACTTAAAAGTTACTAACAGAATAGATCTTAGAAGTTCTCACCACAGAAAAGAAATAGTAATTATGTGTTGCGATAGAGGTGTCAGTTAGCTATGGTTGTTGAGTTATAATAAGTGTGTCAATATATAAGTGTACCAAACCAACACGTTGTACACCTTAAACTTATATAATGTTATGTGTCAACTATATCTCAATAAAGCTGAAAGGGAAAAAAGACTTTACTGGAAAAACAAAACAAAACCATATTTCAGGGGAGAGCTTCCCTCATGTACTCTTTTGTAAATGCCTCAACAATGTGAGATGGTTATATATTTTTCAACTTTAGTTTTTCATGATTGTATTAGAAAGCCATAACTGCATTGACACTCTTTCTGATAGTCCACTTAAGGATGAGTTTTGCATTATTCATGCATTTTTCACAATAGACTCTTCATGTCTTTGAGTTCTTTGAGCTGGAGTAGGAAATGCAAACAAACCAGCAAATGGACTTAGCCCTGGAAAGCCTATGTCCAGCTGAGTAGTTACAACATCAATTACATCAGGAAAAATGCCTTTTACCTAGAAAACTGCTAAAGCTCAGAGGGTTGCAGTATTATTTCTCAGCATAGGACAGACTGGAAAAGAAAATGTAGACCCCTTTTAACTATCTTTAGATGTTGGCAAAAATTAGAGTTTTTTGATAGGAGAAAAATAGGCATTTGCCTTTAAGGCAACATGTTGCCCATTATGTATTAATAAACTGGCTTCAACAAAGACTTTCTTATCCATTGCTAAAAATTGACCAACTATAAACAGCTACCACAGTTCTGTTTTTGCCAGTGCCAAAAAGATTTCCAAATCCTTTCAGCTGAAAAGCCAGCAAAGATCAAAGAGGTTTCACAAGCTCTCCATGTGCCAATGAGATACAAGTGCCATCTTTTAGCACATTATAATAATCCTGTTGTGCAGTACTCTTTTTCCAATGACCTGTAAAACATATATTTGAGAAAGGCATTTTTTTTTCAGTTAAAGAGAGAAAGTATGAATTAGGAAAGGTACAGTTAACAAGCTCAATGATCTATTGTTATAAGTGAATATACTTCTTCCCCATTCTGTAGAGTTCAGAATTGCAAATGCTTAGCTAATTAGCCATAATAGAGACAACTTGAATGTTACAGTGCAACTTTACAAAATGATTTATTGCACCTTGGTCATTGGAATAAACAATATATGTGATCTAACATTTATAGCTTTTCACTTATTTTGTTATGCATGCCCTGCACCAAATTAAAATATGTACAATAGCACAATATGGTAGCTAGATTTCAAAAAGAAAAAAAGAGAAGAAGGAAGGTAGGAAAGGAGGGAGGGAGGGAAAAAAATCCAGCCAAAGTTGAATTTTTAGTTAACTGCAATTTATTTATTCTTTTGCTAATGACATCATACTAATTTTCTAATGCATTCACATATTCATTGGCCATGATCAATAAATTGAAACTTTCACTTGACCTCCTAGTTAATTCTGATACTACAACACTGAATAGTCATTTGTCTTACTGTCTGTCTCCTGTATCAGATGATAAGTGTTGACACTCGGGTTATGGTCAAAATCAAATGTGTAAAATCTGTCTCCTCCACTATATTGTTAACCCTGTGATGTCAGGGGGCATATCTGCTTTGTGTACACGCTCAGCATTTAGGACACAATGCCCCACGCATTCATTCATTCAACAAGTATTTACTGAGGACCTTCTCTGCACAGGTCCTTTGGGTTGCAAGAGACATAAATTCAGTCAAATTAATTCAAGTAAAAGAAGAGAATCTGGTTATTTTCTCACCATCCTCTTCTCATGCTTCTTTGCTTTCCCCTGTGTATCCACTCTATTCTTTTCACCTGATGAGCTTTCTCTGATACTGTCGACCTTCACAACCTAAGAGCACAGGAAACCCCCAAAGGGCTGCCCCAGTCTCGACTCCATGAGATTTTCTATTTAAGTAGCCACTACAATCTTCAGCCTTGGGTCTAATTCATGTGAGAAAGCCTGATAAAAACAGCCCACCGTTTTCAAGTCACTGAACTAACCCTCCTTGGATTAAGTTTCCTCCCTCGTTTAATCAGCTGTAGCCAGAGAGAAGAAGTCACATATTAGGATCAGAATGTGTAATCGCGAGGAGACAGCCCCTGTTAGGAATAGCTCCCCAAAAGAAAGCTGTGCATAGGACAGGAAACCATAGACAAGTCTAGCTAAACTGTGTTTTTAGTTATTTTTGTTTTGTTTTGTATCATTCTGCCCCAGTATCTGGCAAATAGTAGCTATTAAAACATATTTGAACTGATGCCAGGATATGACAAAATATATTATTTCTTTTAAGTTTTATAATTGTATGGGATGGGGAAGGAAAGTGGAGGGAGAAGATGAAAGAGTTGCTGAGGTTCTGGATTCCGGAAAGATATATAATGCTCCCGGGATAAGCAGAATTAAAGCTAGAAATTTGTATTTCTTTAACTTTCCTACTCAAGTTATTGTTTTTAAAATGAAAACTCTTATCAAATCAATCTTTTAAAAATCATAAAATGGACTCTAGTATATAATTTCTCAGAAACCCATTGCCCACTATAACCATCCTTGGGGATACTCCACATTTCAAAAACGCCACGATACTGTATTCTCGCCTTTTCTGATTCCCTTTAGAACTTAAGTTATTTAGAATGACATGAAGGGTTCTATTATTAATTTCAAGATTTAAAAGTAAGGAGACAAATCTTCCTCTAAAAAAATTCCTCCTTAGAAAATATGCTATGAGGTGGAAATGGCTGATGGCTAGACAGATATTAGACATCCGTCGGTAGAGATGCCCTTTACTGCATGTTGAAAGTAATTATTTTTCTCTTTGTTCTTGTGGAGGGGCCCTTCTAGTGCCCAGAGGAGCATTTATTAGCTTTTCCTCCCTTCCTTTCAAATAAATCAAATTTTGTAAGGGGCAATAAAACCAAGACCAGATGGGATCATTTAAGCTGGGAATCCAGCCATGCCAGTCATCAGAGCATGTTGTGAGCTCCTCTACCTGGGTGCTCCCCAAGAATACAGATCCTCTCAAGGTCTCCTCCCTCTCACACAGAGACAGTCCAACTCATTCTGAGGACTCACCCACTGTACACATTTGTAGGAACCTCAACTTCAAAAGGTACAATGAGGTTTGCTTATGCAGCAAAGGAGAAATCCTACAATAGGTTGTTCATAGAGTGGTTTGGGGGATTCAGAAACTGTTATCGAAGCACCACAGTTGTCTTCCAGCTGTAACAATTTGTATAGCATTAATGTTCAGATTGCTTTTCTAGAAGGCCGTATGGCTTACGGCTGAAGAGAGCACAGTTGAGTTGTGCATCTATCCTTCAGAGCAGAATCATGGTATTATTTCACTTGCCAGCAACCCTTGGACTTGGGCTCAGATGAGACAGGAATAGCAGGACTCACTGGAGAGGTCATCAGCTGCTTCCTCTAATCATTTTCTGGGGGCTGTGACCTCCAGCAGCAGAGGCATGCCTTCTCCAAGGGTGTTCTGCTGTCTGGAAAGCCTATGAGCCTCCTCGGTCCTCAGTGTGTGATCAGCTGCCAGTGCAATCTTGAGAATAGATGAGAAGTTACACTGATAGGATAACATTTCAAGGCCTGCTAATCCTTGTGCCGGTGACATGAGAAGATCATCAGACCGGCTGGAGTATGGGAGGTATTTCTGCTAAGGGCTAAGATTACAGTTAAGTGTCTCAAAGCTCCTGCCTTTCTTATGAAGTACTGACTCTAGTGAAAGGTGGGGCACCAGATTAAAGGCTCATTTCTCTACCTCAGGCCAATGACCTGAGCAGTCACTTTGTAATTTCTCTGATGGCCCCTCGTCTTCGTTCTTAGCATTTCACTTACACTTCCAGATAAAGAAGTCATTTTCCTGTAATATGGAACACAGAACACCTTTTTGATCTCCTGGCAATGCTCCCACCCTTATGCCCACTTATATAAGAAACTCAGATTCTGCATTTTCTACCCCAAATACTCCAGACATGAAAAGCACTTAAATGGGAGAAATCACATAAACCACTTCTTTGTGTCACCATTGACACAATGGTGCTGGAAACTCCACTGACCTGTACCTCATAATGCCCTGCCCCTCCACAAGAACCAAGAGAAGAATAACCACTTGCTCCCAACATGAAGCGAAGGGCATGTTTACCAGTGCAATTCTGTAGCATCTGTCTAACCATCAGCCTTTTCCACCTCACAGTATACTTTCTGAGAGCTGTGCAGGGTTGGGGGTTGACTAAACAGAAAGATGAAACAAACATGGACCCTAACCTCAAGGCACTCCCAGAATCGAGGGAGACACAGATACATAACAATTAGACTATGATTCAATAAGTACTATCATAAAGGCATCCACAAGCTTCAGAAGAAAGAGGATGATGTACGAGGAAAACGGAAGTGATGTTTGAGCTCACTGTTTACAGTATGAGCAGGAACTTGCCAGCCAGAACATAGGAGAACACTTCATTTCAGGGGTAGGAAACAAGATGAGGAAAAGCAGAGGCTTCCAATAAGCAGCTGTTGAAAGTGTTCTCGATATTGCAATGACATTTGAAAATATAAGCTTTACATCTGTTGTGTATAGTATACAACAATACAGTATAAAGCATATATAGTATAGAGCAGTCTTAAAAAAACCTCTTTCTCATTTACAGTAACAAAAAGACTTTCAGCCAGAGCTGGAATATAGACTGACACAAAAATGTCTCATTTTCATGAATTTAAGTTGTGATGTTACACTATTCATAAAAACCATGATGAACTCTTTGAAAGTGATTATTTATAAGAAAAACCAAATAGCCTAATAATATCAGAAAAACAACCACCATTTACTGAATGCCTGCTATGTGGCAGGTCCCAGTCTCACTATTTATATACACGATCTCATTTACTCTAATCCTCACAACAGCCCTTTGAGGTAGACATTATCCCCATTCTATATGTACAGAAACAAACTCAGAACACCCAAGCAACTCATCCCTAAGTGACCGATCTGGGATTTAAATCCCAAATTTGTTTGATGCCATGGCATAGTATCTCACTTCCACCCCCAAAATCCTACCAGGAACCAGTACATGTTCATTATGATGACGACTTTATGATCATATAACTATAAGCAAATATGTAGCAGCATGGCACAGTATAAAGAGCACTTAGTATCAAGAATCAAGAATCAAGAGTCAAGAAGGGAGTATTCTAGTCCCCACACATCTTTTCTATGTGACTTTAGTTAAATTACTTAACCCTTGAGTAGGTTGAACTAGATAATTTCTAAGGCTCTATCCCACTATAAAAGACTAATATGCTCCATTATCACAGTCATTGCTGCATAATGAGTTTTTCACTCAAGTATTAGCTATTATCTTGAAAACAAGTTCCTATTTCATAAAGCCAGAATCATTCAATCAATCAGTTATATTTACAGAGCTCCTTACACTAAGTCTAATGCTAGGGCAGGTGTCATATATTCCAAAGTACGATCTCACTTCAACAGCTGGGTTAGCTTGACAAATTAACCAAACCATCTTTCTTAACATAGAAAGTAAATACTGTGTGAGTTTAAGCCTCAAAAGTAAAATGAGTATTTTCAAAACTGGTAAAGATGTGACGTACTATGTACTACACATAGCGGAGGAGTGTGAAGATAGACTAGGAACGAAATTTGATCCCGTAGAGATTAACCTGTGGAGGAGAAGAGAGAAAAAGCGAAGTAAATTAGGACCAGGGAGGACAGAAAGTGGGCATGGCACCCCTGCGCCCACTGTCAATCACCCAGGAAATGGTTTTCAGCGTTTGGGGAAAGAGCATGATACAGTACAAGCAAGGGCCAGAAATTTAACAGCCATAGATTTTAATCTCAGCACTGTTACTCAATAATTTTGTGAAACTGGGGCAAAGGATTCAAAGCTCTGTGAGACAATTACCTCTTTCATTTATGAAAATCAAGAAGATAATCCCTACTGAGCAATTTGGTTGTGGAGATTAAATGAGGTAATGGGCATGAAAATGTCTAGCATCGAGTACTATAATGTAAGCACTCAGTTATTTTTCTGTTCCTTGAGCTGCAGTTAAATTCGTGCAAAGCACCTTGAAATGCTATTGGATTTTAAAAGCCCGCATTCATATCTGAGAGATTGGAGAGACAATGTTATCATAATATACAGCTCTGGGCCAGATTTAAATCTTGGCTCTGCTATTTCCATGCAGTGTAAGGAAGTTACACTGTACTTACAAGTTTGTAGGAGTTACTCACCTTCTCTGAGCTTCAGTTTCCACACCAGTAAACAAGGATAATTATCACGTAGGGTTATTGTGAGAACTAATGAGCAGTACTTAGAGGATTAAATTAGATAAAACTTAGCACAATGTCTGGTGCATAGTGAACTCTCAACAAACGTTTGCTGTATTATTACTATAGCCAGCATTTTTGGCTTGGACAAAACTTCTTTTAACAGCCAAGTTGAAAATTTCCCCTCCCTCTCATCTCAAGTTCTGCCAGTTTGGGCTCTGCCTCAGGCTGCACACAAAGACCCTTGTTCATTTTGGCTGAAGTTAAGAATTAGGAATGAACTGAAGTTCAGCTTCAGCCTGGGAAGTTGTGCATTATCTGCTCCTCAGACTCAGCTTTTTCAAGGTCTGACAGCTGGCTACTTTAACGTGCTTACTGGCACCCACAACTTGTGTGCAATCAATGACCATGTGATTACACAGGTTACAGTCATGCCTAATTAGCATGGCACCCTGATTATTAATAATTGAATATTCACTTTCAAATAAAGATAAGCATTTTAGATGTAACTTGGAGTGAAAATCTCCCTATTTGCTTTGTATGTTAAATACTATCCATTGGTTTAAGTGTGAACGTGCCTTTAGAATGCAAGTATTTCTTACATGTTACTTGTAGTAAAGATTCTCTTTCTACTCCAGAGAAGATGCTGAAATTGGTGTGCATGCAATTAAAAGTCATATGCAAATAGGAATTCAAAAGCGATATTTTCATCTTGAGAGTCAGTTACAACATTGCCACATTTCTAGAACCCAGTTTATGGACAATTTTTTTTTCTCTAGTAACTGTGTGATCCAGTAAGTGTACTGAAAAAACATTAGAAAACAATAAGGGCAACATATCTTAGGTTCATTTCTGAAAACATCATTCCAGAGCACATGAAGTTTCAGTTTGTGAGAATATTTTAATGAAATTTTATATCACTAACCATCAAATCTTCAATTCTGGGAGTTAAAGAAGAAATGCCTTTAACTTAGTTATTAATGGAGAAAAAGCAAATCTTAATAATAATTTCATAGCAACCTTACCATAAGTTGTTACCTGCTCTATACTTGAAAGTAACTATCTTAAATGAGTAGTTTAACATGAGTGCAGGAGCTTATTAGCAGGCAACAAAGCTAAGAAATTAATGATTCTGAACTATATTAGATTTCAAAAATATGACTTTTGTTATATAAAAATTTTAAAATAAAATTTCATATTTGTTCATGTATTCTAGAAGCTTGTATCCTATGATGGCAATCTTCAACTTAGGTGTTGGCCAAATATTAATTTCAAGACTCAGCCACTGAGCATTTGGTAAATATATATGAATGTGACTCAGCCATTCATCACAGTTAAGATATGGCAATCACCAAGGTTGCATACCCAATACAGTTCCATCTCCAGGTCACATATCTCCCAGGTTTGTGGACCTCATTTAAGAGGTTGACTAGAATTCTCCTGCAACAAGAATTTGTCCATCCATCTTACTCCTGAAGTTAAGAGAAAAAAGTAGTATAGTAAGTAAGGGTCAAGATGGGTGCTCTTACATAAAAAATGAGACATGGCCCTCTGTGGCTAGGTTCCTGACTTTAGATTGCTAATCTGTCCTACTTTGTTATTTTTAGCTTGAAAACTTTTCTTGGAAATGAAACATTTCAGAGTTAGGCATTGCTGTTAATAACAGCACTGTGTCTGAAAGTTCTTTTCACACAGGAAAGAATGAAATTTTAACATACTTAAAGCAATTTTCCACACTGAAAATAACAGCCAAGTAGAGTCAATAAATATTACTTAATTTTTCTTTCAATTCAACAAAACCAAATAACTCAAAAATCATTGTGCACTAAAGATTAAAACACAAAATTTCAAACAAATTCTTTTCCTCAAAGACAGAGGTCATGGCAAATCTTTAGAAAAAGAGGGCATGCTGTCTATTTGGAAATTCAGGCCAAGGCCATCAAATGAAATGATGGTTCATGTTCAAGTGGCTATAAAGAAGAGATAAAGGAGAGATGGAAGGAGTTACTACTTTAAGGATTATTCATTCACAAAAGTCTTTACAAATAACACAGCTGAAGTCTCCCAAAGACAAGTCATTATAATAGAAGGGTGGGCATGATTACAAGTAAATTAACAAATAGATTATGGTTCACTGCCTGATAGAACTCGAGCTTGGTTCAGAAGGCCTGATAGTGTATAACAGACTTTACCAGTCTCAGATCAATAACACAACATACCTGTGAATTCAATTCATTTCCTTCTTTATAATCTACCTACCTTAGATTGGATTTGTGAACTCTGAATACATAAGCAAAGAACAAAGAAAGAAAGGCAGACCAGTAAAAGAAAAGAGCTGGCTAGCCCAATGAGGCTCCTAAAGGAGCCTCAGGCGCTCCTTGTGACAGAAATGCTAATTGGTATTACACTTCTTCCTACTTCTCATCCATGCGAAGTTTGCTCCTGCCTTCTGGGCCTTTACCTTCAGTGTTCTCTCTACCCATTTCTGGTTCCTTCTCATCTTTCTTGTACCAGCCCAAATGTTTCTCTTACAGAGGCTTTCCCTGATGACACTTTTTAAAGTAGTGCCCCAAGTGACTCTCTCCCCCACTCCCTGGCCTGTCACTCTAATATGTCCCTGTCACTTTGAGAAGTTTGCTCCTTTATTGTCTTCCATCATTCAAATGCAAACCCAATTGTAAAAAGGGACCTCTATTTTGCTCATCATGATATCAAGACATCTAGAAATATTTGCTCAAAGAATGAATAGAAAAGTATAAGAAAATGATTACAAGAGTGCCAATGACTAACAGGAGGATCCAGAATGGGAAGCTATGGGAAGCACATGTGCCAAGTTCCATGATTACCTCTGGCAAAGAGAAGGAAGGGAGAATTAAGAGAGAAGTTGGAGAAAAGAAGAAAACAAAAAAGGAATGAATAAGGGTCTAACAGAAAAGGAGGAAAGCCCTCACCTCAATTCTGAGGCACTGTTTACTAGGTGGGGAAATAGAAAGACCAGGTCGGGGTACTGCTAGCTTCAATTCACCTCATCCAGCCAAAACTTGTTCCACTGCATCAGGTCCTCACAGCTATCTCCACAGCACTATGCCAAGTACAGTCCATAAAGCCGGACTCTGACTTTTTTCTGGACTCAACCTTCTCTTGCCTGTAAGTTCCCAGCAGTCTCTTTTCCTGAATAAATACCAGAGCCCTAGTCTTATGGCACTGAACTCCAGAATTTTTTCCACCCTTCTTGGATTAAAAAATTGGCAGCGCTAGCACAACTAGAATAATCAGCTGACTAAAATATGACTTAAAGGGTACAAAGTTCACTTAAACAGTGCAAAGCTCCTGAAAGGCAGGGGCAAGATCTTACACATCTTTTACGTGCCCAACAGTACAGACATATGCTCTCAAATTGACAGAGCAGAGGACACTCTGTGACCAGAGATCCTGTATTAGCTCAATCTATGAAGGTAAGGATTACAGTAAATAAAGATAAGGTGAATTAATGACACGTAGGCAGTAATTTCCTCTCAAGGAACTATTTACATTACATTTAAAATAAAGTATGATAGAGATTTCTATTTCCTTTGTATATTTAGTAACAAAAAGGCCACTTTATCTAGGTTCCAAAGCATTTTGTAAGATGGGAAAACTTTCCATAAAAAGAAGGCTGGGGTGGAATGAATGAGAGAAACTTAATTCTATCAAAAACATTAAAATATAAAGAGCTTTAAAAATTAACTTGAGAGGATGTAATTTAATTGGAAGACAAAGGTTAGTATAACACTTTAGGAAGAGAGTGATTTTTTTGGTCTTTTCTCCTTTCTTTTTTGAAAATTATGTATACCAGGCTATTAGTAAGAAAGGCAAGGAAAGTCTTACACAATTTTTTGCCTTCTAACTGGTGGATTTTTTTACTTGAGAACATAAAGTTTTCAAAATGACATCTCTGAGAAATGAGGTTAAAATTGGTATATATACCCTCTCCTACATATAGCATCTAAGCACACAAACAGCATCTTCCTGAAACAGCTTAACATATAATTTACAATACACCTATTTAACAGTATAAATTTAGAGTAAAGGAATCAGAATCTTGGTGTAATTGCAATCCACTCTGACGTTCATATATTTAAATTGGACATCTTTTCATTTTTTAACAGGTATATATCTCTCCTATATTAATGCTATTCTTAACTTGGACTTGGAAATAAATGTCCTATACCTCTAAAAGCTAATTAAAATTCAGTTACCAAAGTAGCTGTACCCTAACATTAATTACTACGCATTATCAGTATATTTTAGTAGTTATATCAACTACACTCAAGATGGTATAGGCATTGTTTTAAGTCCTAATTACATGTACTAAAAAATTTTATAAATCCAAGTAAGCGTTCCATTAGTATTTTAAAAGAAAATCATTTGAATACTCCACTTGAAAAAAAGAGAATAAAAATGAGCAATTCATTAAATAAAAGCAACCAATATACATAAAAAAGATATTTCACCTCGCTAATAAACAAAGATGTACAAATAAAACAAGATTTATGTTTCACCTTTTGAAGAGGCAAAGATGTGTCGGAAATAGTGGAGGAAATTACACTCACACACACAATTGCAGGAGTAAAATGGATATATTCATATTGGAGGGAAATCTAATAATATGTATCAGCATTTATAATGTATACATCTTTCCATCAAGCAATCTTACTAGTAAGAAATTATCCTAAAGGAAATAATATGCCAAGTTCACCAAGATACAGATGCAAGATATTCATAATAATGCAAAACAAGAAATGGCCTAAATTTTCACCCAAATGAAATTGTTAAATTAGCTATGGTATATATGGAGTCATTAAAAAGAACATCAAAGAGCTTTTTCTACTATCAAGTGAAATAAGTAGATTATAGGCTAGCATACATGGTATGATCACATTATTGTAGCGAAAACAACAAAAACAGTATGTTGCAGTTTAAATTTAGAAGAAAAGTTAAAACAAACAAGATGCTAAAAATAGAAGCTGACAATTTACTTTAAATTTTAATTTTTTCCTCCAAGTTACCTTTGCCTTCCCCCCTCCCCCTCTTTTCATAGAAAAACTCTCTGTAAAGAATAATTAATTAGTACACCAGTCAGTCAGTCTGTTTGGGTATATGAGGAAAAAAATGTGGGCAAGAAAAGCTTCAGGTGACTATTTAAGTGGTCTTTTCTTGGCCTGAACAAGGGTAAAGAATTGCTTATGTACATTCTTATGCCCTTCCACATATTACCCTAATCAAAGTGCACATACTCAAACGCCTACGTTACCTCGTAGGATCTCATTACCAATAAGTTATTACCACTTTAGGGTCCTAATATTTCAAAACAAGCAGCATTTAATCTTAGTTTCAACTGTTCACTGTGTAATGAGGCTATTTCAAGTTTGAAACTATTCCATTTAAAAATTCTTTCCCTTTTAGAAGCCTCATACACTGCTGGTGGGAGTGCAAACTGGTGTAGCCGCTATGGAAAACAGTACGGAGATTCCTCAAAAAACTAAAAATAGAACTACCATACGACCCAGCTATCCCTACTGGCTATCTACCCAAACAACTTGAGACCAACAATCGAAAGTGACCTATGTACCCCTATGTTCATCGCAGCACTATTCACAATAGCCAAGACATGGAAGCAACCCAAGTGCCCATCAACTGATGATTGGATAAGAAGGATGTGGGGTGTATATATATATACACACACACACACACACACACACACACACTGGAACTCTACTCAGCCATAAAAAAAGACAAAATCATCCCATTTGCAACAACATGGATGGACCTGGAAAGTATTATGTTAAGCGAAATAAGCCAGACTGAGAAAGACAAACACCATATGATTTCACTCATATGTGGAAGATAAACAAAAGGACAAAGAGAACAGCTCAGTGGTTACCACGGGAAGGGGGCTGTAGGGTGAAGGGGAGCACTTACATGGTGACAGACAAGAAATATGGTGACATTACAAGAAATAATGTACATCTGAAATTTACAATGATGTAAACTATTATGAACTCAACAAAAAAAAATTCTTTCTCTTTGAAAAACTTCTCATAGAATCACTAAAAATTTTCAACAGTGACAATCATTCCCTGCTTTAAATACAGACTGGAGAAACCATACACAAAATAGCAAAACAATCATCTTGTGGCACCTCAATTTCATTCCACTCTCTGAACAAAGAAAAACATTATAACTGAGTTCATAGCAGCTTTCTTTTATCTTAATACAAGTTACCAGTGTACACATAAGAAGCCCTGAACAGCAAATGCGCTATGTGATATCCAGACACAAAGCTGTTGAGAAAGTCTTTACAATGCCAATAAGAACAAAACATCTGGTTAGTTTTCAAACTAAATGAGCTGCTCCACCCTCCGTGCCAACCACCAAGCAACAGGCCCTTTATATCTTTTCCATTAATTATTGACTGATGTAATAATTCTTAAGAACATTTTCACTAGTTCCACAATTAGTCAATTTTTTCCCATTCTTTCAAGTATTTATTTGATCACAGATACAATTAGCAAGCTGATGGCACAAAAGTTTCCTTTTAGTTCATAATTTTTATTAAAAAAGTTATATAATTTTATTTTCTAATTTTAATATTTTTTCCACTGCAGTGTTTTTCAAAACTTTTAAGCAACTCTTGTAATAGATGACCTGGTATCGAATGCTATACTGGGACATTCCTAAACTAAGCTAAAGTTTATTTTAAACTAAGTTTAAATGAAAGTTTTCATAGATTGAATAAATTTCTGAAGATCCCAAATTAAAGAAATCATTCAAAAAGTGATACAGTCTAGTGTTTATTTTATGTTATGGCAGGTACACTTGAATTTCAAAAATTTAAAACATATAAAAAGTGGTTAGGGACTAACATTTGTATCAACAGCTGATAAATGTCTAAGATTGTTTATTATACAGCAGGGTACAATGGTAGTGCTAATGCCAACAGGGCACCATGGAAGTTAGTCTAAAAATTACCACTAGGCTTTATACAAGCAACAACATATGCTGCTGTTTTAGAATTTCAGGACATAGTCTGCTTCTAACGCTAAGCAGTCCTTCAACATTTTTAATGTTATACAGTGTTTTAGTATTTAGTTTGGCAAATGTTTCAAAATAAAGTAGAAATGTATTCATAACATCACAGAAATGCACATCCAGTTTTGTTTTCAATAAGAACCATAGGTACAGATCAGAACTCTTCCCTATATGAAATAATTTACACACAGATGAATGCTATAATATCACTATCTAAAATAATCACTAAATACAATTCTTTTTCAGAAATAAACAAGCAAAGTTTTTTTTTCATTATCAAATATCAAAAACATAGAGATAATGTATGTTTTTCAAACAAATGATATCCCAAAATTATAGGAATAATTTCAGTGAACTCAGTGAATGTGCAACGTAAATCAACCAAGTATACTGTAGTACAACTGTATTAAGAAACCAATGATCAGAAAATACAACCATATGAAAGAAATTTATAATCCACAAAACTGTTTTTCAGGCCTTAAGGTAAAATAGTTCCACAGTTTACAGGAAAAACTGAGGCAACAAAAATGCGTGCTTGTCTTCAATAAGTAGATATTTTAAGCAGAAGATGTAACACTTTGCTTGTAGACAGCATGGTATGCATTTCTCAGCAAGACATAAGGAAAACAAGATTCCAAAAGATCCATTGTCAGGAATGGGGATTCCTGCACAATCTGAAAAATTCCAAAAATGCATCAGAATTCAAGTTACTTATTATAGGAAGATATACTGACAACTGGTAAACCATAATTTTATGTTACTCTTATTGGAAACAGACACAAATTGTTTTCCTTTTACTTTAAAACCTGAAATGTAAATGTGCCAGAGTGTATGCTATCAAAATGTTTACAGTACTACTTTTCAATTAAATCAATTAATCAACAGGAACATACTGAGCGCTTTCATTGCCCTCAACAACATACTAGACATAGAATACAAACATATTTAAAATGTGGTCCGTATCATCAAGTCTAACCAGGCACTCAAGACTAAGTTAGAAAGTCAAATCAAACATAAGACCAACTATAATTAAGTAGAAAGCTATAAATACTAGAGGAGTTCAAAAGGGAAGAAATGTTAATGTAGGCCAGAGTAATCAGGAAAGTCATCTGGAAAAAAGACTTGAGGTACGGAGCATGCTGAATCATTAGGATAGACATGGATCTCCACAGGTAAAGGAAATTATTCTAAGTGAGGGAGAGTCACACGGTAGAAACAAGTATGGCTGGTCTATGGACAGTGAAGAGAAGGAACTGACTAGGTATAAAGACTTGTAGGAAATTATATTACATGGGCAGAACGGAGTCAGAAAACAGAAAACTCGTAAAACTGGAAGAGTTAAAATTGATACACTAGAAAAGTATAAGGCCCAAGTGTTTCTCAACAGGGTAAAAAACCATCCACAAAAGAATACCCTATAGGTAATTCTAATCTTTTATTTTGTTATTTTCTGATATGATTATCATATGGTAAAATACAAGTAATGTCAGTCTTCTCAGTAATTTTTAGAAAGTGGGTGGCTTGGGTAGAGTGAACACAAGGGATCAAAAAAATACTTCAGCTCTTGTTATTTAATCACTAAAATGCCAAGAAAAGACTACTAAGAATGACTGGAACTTTTTTCTTGTTAATAAAAATTAAGATGAAACTTACCATATCTAGCAGTAAATAAACAGATTCTCTATTTCTTGTTGTTGTTTTGTCTGTCTCCTGGCCAATTTTCAGTAGACTGGAGGATGCAAGCTTAAAAGTATACATACATTTTAAATAAATTTTTTTAATGCAATGTTCACCAGTAGTTTATTTTCATTACGCTTCAACTTGCAACACATTGCAATCATTCAGCAGCTATATATAAGATAATGAGCAATTAAATAACAAATAAGACGAGCTTAGAGTCCTTATATTCAAGCAATAATTTAGAGTTATTAAAGTATGAGTAGACACAAAGATAATAAATGTAATCAAATGTTCCTGTTGGTCTTCAAAACTGGTTTTTTTTTTTTCAGAATAAGTCTTTTTTTAAAAAAACAATTTAAATGATTTTTTCTCTTTCCAATATCTGTATTAACTATATTTCTTAGTACTCAAATAAGAAGAAAATTTCACATTGAGTTTGAATTAATGGAAACACTGTGAGATTAGGACATTAAGTCTTGAATGAAGGAAATAAAGGAAATGGAAAGAAAAATTTTAAATCTTAATACTGTTTTCTTTGAAATAGAGGTTATTTTCTCTTCAAGTCCGTACTATATTTGCTTTAAAAATTAAAACAAAAATTTTTTAAAAAGCTAACAGGATTTCTAACTTAAAAAGCAGCAAATATTCTAGTGTTCATCTTTCCTTTAAGTAAACTATGGAAAAGGCACACTGATAAAGGAAAAGAAGAACACTGCTTACACAGAAACCAAGAGCCGTGCTTCATGAAGCTAGTCAGCACGACCACCCTCTTCTGGTAGTGATTAGTATTCTTATTTTGAGCTTGTCATCATTAACAGTCTTTCTCCAAATAAATGGAAATAAGTAAAATACATCCTTTTGGAGGGAGCACTCTCTCTCTGCTTCAATTTCCCTTTGTTATGTTTTTTCCTTTTTCAAATCCTAGGCAAAACTCTAAGGCAGTCCAAACATTAGCTTAGCAAAAAAGCCACATTGCAGAGCTCTAGAAACAAGAGATTTCTAAGTTGGAAAAAATGCTACGCTAACTGCTCCTTGATTTTAATGCCCTGCCTTCACCTGTTTCTCCTTCCAGAAAAAATAAATTAAGAGAATTTACTCTGTACATCTCATAGTTATGATTTTTAATTTTCTTTATAAAATGTCATGAGTTTTGCTCTTCGATTATACGTACCGCCAGAAATTCTTTAAGACGGTCTTCAATGCTTCCTTTGTGGATTGTAAACAAAGCGGCAGCAATCTGGTTGATGGCTTTGGCCAAGCAATGTATGTTGTTGCAGTGCCCTGAGAAAGTGCAAGCAGAGTTTGCGGTTTCTGTGTGACCCCAAAATGTCAAATAATACACAGAAGGCAAATCTTTAACCACTTCACAATCTGCATAGACAGTAGCATGATTAAAACAGAGTGAGGGCATGACCTGCTTGCCTTGCTTTCCTTTCACTTTCAGGAGGACTAGTGCTTTTAAAAAAAAGGGTAGCCAAAAGAGCACCAAATGATTATGCCTGTATTAGATAGGTAAATTTTCAAAAACCCTTAGAAGAAACCATACATCAGTTTTACATTGCCTTGGGAACGTAAAAAAAAGTACTTAGCTACTTTCCAAACATTTTCTCATTCAGTCCTTAAAATAATCCCAAGAGTTGGATATTCCCTTACCATCCCCTGCCACACACAAGTTCAGGCACCCATAGGCTCACACATACACATTTCACATATCAGGAAACTAGCGCCCGGAAAAAGAAAAATCAACCTTTCAAGTTTATACAGCTAGTAAGTGGCAGAACTTAACCCATTTTATTATAAAAGAACATCAATTACTTGAAAAGTGTCTACTATATCAAAACTCATGACTTTTCCATTGCCAAAACAATTTTAAACCACGATTACCTTCTATAGCAGGGCTATATTGAGACATCACATTACTGGCCAGTGTTGGCAAAGAAACTGCCACAAAGACCATGAGGAGGCAGGCAATTTTATACTCTTCTTCTGGACTTATGTTTTCTAAGGGAGAAAAATTAAAAATAAAACCAAGGTATTTCTTCAAGATTGGTTAAGAGTTCATAATCTAAACCAGAAAAAGCAAATTTTAATTTTTATATCAAGTATTTTACTGAGCCTCTACAGAACTGATGACAATTCTCTTATAAGAAATACAGAATAAACAGAAATAATATACATTATTATTGGCTATTATCAACTACTTAGGCATAGTTCAAGGACCTCTATGAAATAATAAGGAAAATTTTCCTTTTTTTAATTTTAAGATTATAGGACAAAAAATATGATTAGGATAACTAGAATCCTAAAATTTCCTAATTGAAAACTGATGATAAATTATTTTACAAGAAAATTCTATTTACTACTTTAGAAGATTTATCTCAAAATTACTCTGCAAAATCATAAAAAAATGCTTAAATTTTTTTTCTACAATAGATATGAATGTGATTAGAAATTTACTATTTAAAAGATATAAATGGGGGAAGTGGACTGTATTTCCACCCTCTTCATTTTAGAAGACAGAAAGAACCAGTCGTAAGTGAAAATAATTAGCATTGCCCTAAGGCTTTTAAGAGAGAACCTCTTCTAAAAGATTCACTGTAATATGTACTAAAATTGTCGGTTTTCTAGGCACTTGACTGATTTGGTATCTGGGAACCTCCAGTTACCCTACTATTTACCACCACATGTAACTAAGAATTAAACATAAGAGCCAGAGTATCTTTTAAAAATTTGGTTGATTATGAAAAATACAGCTGTAGCAAATTAAGTATTAGTACTAATTATCCATATGACTATAATTAACACACTGTATGAATGACCAAAACAAAGCACTGTTAAATAAAAAAAGAACTGATGAACCCAGTCAAACACCAGGCTACATGCAAGAGGGTAGGAGAGGATAATTTAGCACCAGAAACAGATGAAATGTTGTTTACTTTGTAAACAAATCTAGAAACATCTAGAGCATTCTGGGTACATTTCAAAGGGCTGGCCTTAAAACCTTTTAAATGTTTACTGTTATATAATAACGCACAGACCCTCCATGACAAGCAGCTCTAGTCCAATTAAAACAGGACACTTCTCTAGATATCAATTTTGCCATCTCCTGGGCCATCTCCATCAGCATACAAATGCTGTTACTTCCCCATCTGAAAAAAATCCTTCCCTAGATTTCACTCCTGCCTCCAGCTGCTATAACTTTATTTCTTTGCTCTCCTTTACAGTAAAACTCTTTGAGAGAGTTGTTTTATACTTATTGTCTCAAATTCCTCTTCTCGTATTCTCTCTTAGGCCCTCTCTAATCAGCCTTTTGCCCCTAAAACTCCACTGACACTGCTCTTGTTAGCAGCACCCTTTAATTCTACATAGCTGATCATTCCCTTCCTGCTCTCCTAGAAGGTGCTCTTTCCTTGTTTTTCTTCTCCTTCACGGGTCCTTTCTTCTCACTTTCTTTTTTTGGCAGTTCCTCCTCTTCTCCCTGAGTCTTAACGTTGACAGTGTCCCAGGGCCCAGACCCCGAACATCCTCACTTCTGCATCTACACTAAATAGCCTTAATAATCTCATCCAGTCTCACGGCTTAAATATCTAATTTGTGTGATGACTATGCTACAACATTAGCTCCAGAAAACAGGGATCTTTGTCTTTTCTGCATTGATACATACCAGCTACCAAAAAAAAAAAGGTTTGCTATAAAGCAGGCATTTAAGTAAACAGATAAGTATCACACCTATAAACACTGCCCTGGTAATTTTAACTACTAACACTACTCCGTATTTACTAGCGCGTGTCACCTGATTTTTGTGAGGAGAGAGCTACCACCAAGGCAGGATCAATCTCACAAGGTAACCCAGCAGCTGAGGACAACTCATACACATTCATTGCAACCTGATAAAAAATAAGAATTACAGATTAAGAATTATTCTAACAAATTTCTGAGAAATCTCACTTTAGTAAGAAAAGATATACCATTTAAATTAGAATCTGCCTACAAGAACACTACAGAATTTCGGAAGCGGCTGAAGCAGGAACTACAGCACCACCGACCTACACTGAAGAGCTGATCTAGTACTCTGCGACGTGCTGCTGCTTGTAACTTCCTACCGTTAGGCCAAACAAAATTTGTCTACTATTGTGTGGCAAATTCGAACAGAATCATTCTAGAGTGATTATTTTTTCTTGGAAGCATGGATATAAAATATCAAGCCAAAAGAGATGAATAAAACTCAATCAAAATTACTGAACTTATGTTTATGTCCATACTTGTTTAAAGAAAAATTATAGTGGTTCAATGCCTAATCATGTATCTATAAATATGGTAAATAACTTACTATAATAGACTTTCTAAGGGGTACTGATTTAAAATCTGATAAAGGAATTCTTAACAAAGTAATTTTTTTTGGATACACATATGGATTTCAAGTATTTAAGATATTCTGACTGCTCAAACCTCATTTAAAAATCACCTACATAATTGGTTACTTCTCATATTACACAAACAAAAAACTCAGGATAAAATATGAAGTAAAACTGTGTATCTTAAATGGAATGCCATGGATTAAGTTTTAGATAATTTGTGATGTATTACTCACTCCACACACAAAAATTTACTCAAAATGGATCAGAGACCTAAACATAAGAGCTAAAACTATAAAATTCTTAGAAGAAAATACAGGCATAAGTCTTTATGACTTTGGGTTAGGCAATGATTTCTTAGAAATGGCACCAAAAGCAGAGGCAGAAGAAAAAACAGATAAATTGGATTTTATCAAAATTAAAACTTTTGTGCTTCAGAGGACACTATGAAGAAAATGAAAATACAACCCACAGAATGAGAGAAAAGATTTGCAAATCATGTATCTGTTAATGCACTTGTATCTAGAATATATAAAGAACTCTTACATCTCAAAATTAAAAAGACAAACAAGTCAACTGAAAAATGAGCAAAGGATGTGAACATTTCTCCAAAGAAGATATACAAATAGCCAATTAAGAACACGTGAACAGATGTTCAACATAATTTGTCATCAAGAAAATGCAAAACAAAACAATGAGATGCCATTACACACACACTAGAGTGGCTATAATTAAGAAGAGAGATAACAACAACTATTGATGAGGATGTAGAGAAATGGAAACACACTGCTGGTGGGAATGCAAAATGACATAGCCACTTTGAAAACAATTTGGCAGTTTCTCAAAAGGCTAAACATCAAGTTTCCATGTGACACAGCAATTCCACTCCCGCGATATACCCAAGAGAAACGAAAGCATATGTCCACACAAAAACTTGTACATGGATACTCACAGTAGTAGTACTTGTAAGAGCCAAAAAGTGCAAACAACCTAAATGTCCATCAACTGATGAACGGATAAATAAAATGTGGTATATAGCATACAAGGGAACATTATTCAGCAATAAAAAAATGAAGTACTGATACTTGCTACAACACAAATAAACCTACAAACACTGGGCTCAGTGAAAGAAGCCAGTGTCAGAAGACTACATATTGTATAATTCATATGAAGTGTCAAGAATAGGCAAACCTATAAAGATAGAAAGTAGCTAGTGGTTTCCTAGGGCTGGGGACTGGGAAGAAATAATAATTGCTAATGGGTACAAGGTTGCTTTCTGGGGTGATGAAAATGTTCTAAAATTGCGGTGACAGTTATATAACTGTGTGACTATACTAAGATCCACTGAATTGTATACTTTAAATAAGTAAATTTTATGGTAGGTGAATTATATCTCAATAAAACTATTAAAAATTATGTTTGGCTTTTTAAAAAATAATAAGTTCTGTAGAAAGTTTGCCGGAACTAAATACAATTATCAGGTGCTAAGAGAATTGAATTTTTGCTAGAATATTAATTAGTATTCTCAGAATCTGCACACTAGTATCTTTTCAGGGACGGATTTGTCTTTAATATTTTCTTAACTTCTTTTTCCTACAGTGTTTCCCTTAAGAAATAATTTTGTGCTATTCACACAGTTTTCAATCATAGGACAATCTTTGATCTCAAATGTTTATTCTATGCAAAGCACTGTGGGAGAAACAAAAATAAAGCAAAAAAGGTCTTGGTCTTCAACATATTTACAAACTAGTAGAAATTTAAGTGGAAAAATTAAACTATAATACAAGGCAGAATGTGCTTAATTCTACAATGGTTAAACAAAGAGTTCTCTGACAAGACAAAGAAAAAAGAAATTCTTTATCACTTGGGGATCAAGACATCTTTCTTAGAAGATGGCAACTGAATCAGGCCTTAAAAGACAAGTATGATTTCAAAAGAGAGAAACAGAGAAGGGTGGGATTTTCAGACAGAATAAATTAGAGGACAAAACAGATAGATGTAGGAATGCTCACAGGGTACATATGAAGACAGGAGTAGAGTAAGAAAAGGAAGAGAGCAGGAGAAGGATGGAACAAGCGATGGAAAATAAGCCTCAAAAAGTTAGAGTGGCATCAATCTGAGGAGAGACTTCAGTGTCATACAAAAGAGTTTAGACATAACTTTTTCCAGTCAGTGCTTTCCAAAATATGCAAAACAGAAAATAATCTTTCCAAGAAACATGAAAGCTTAGAAAACATAGATATGAGCCCTGATATGTCACTTACTAGAGGTGTAACCACTGGTAAATCATTGCTGGGATTAGATCAGTGGTGGGATTTCATGATCAATAAATTTTCAAAACAAACAAAAACTATGGACTCACATAAGACTACCAACTTTCTATCTTACATTTATTAATTAAAAACAGGATATTAAAAAATTTAAAAATTATAGCCCACAATTAACATCCTTCTATGACTTTTTTTTTCCTGAGGAAGATTCACCCTGAGCTAACATCTGTGCCAGTCTTTGTCTGTTTCATATGTGCGTTGCCACCACAGCACGGCCACCAACAAGCAGTGTAGGTCTGTGCCGGGGATCTGAACCCAGGCCACTAAAGAGCAGCACACTGAGCTTAACCACTAGGCCACGGGCCCAGCCCCCTGTAGTGACTTTTTAACATCAATTTTTAAAAACTGATTGAATTGAGCTTTATTTAAAATAAAACAACTCTCACTTCACTGACTTATCTTTCTCACTCTGCTTATGACCATTTATAAACAGCTATCAGTTTAAGGAAAAAAAAGATCAACATCAACTCATTTTACATTGCTACAGGTGATCAAGGAAGACTGACTTTCAAAACGTCTACATAATATTTTGGTGCTGAGCTCCCAAAGATGCATTTTCAATGGCAAGCATGCTAAGTGATCACTCTAAAGTAGAAACTTTACCCTAGTACAGGATTTATTAAATCTTACTTTTAGAAACCGTAAAATCCAAATAGAAGTTTTTTTTACCTTCATATCAGTTTCCCTTGGAATGTGATCCTTGAAATCTTCAATTGAACTTACAAGAAAAGGAATGTGATAGGACAAGACCTGACAGGACAACAAATAAGAATGCAGAATTATTTTTAAATGGCAACCTCTAGATTTACGAAATATTACCATTTGATTAATTTTGGTTTTCATAAAAGTTACTTTACTTTATCTATTTTCATGTGATTTTCTAAAGGACTAAGATACATAGAAATGGAATGTATTCGATACCAAACCGAGTATAGTCAAAATGGAAAGTATTTTCATAAAGAGAAAAGTTGAAAAAGTAGGACAATATCCAGGAAAGTTATACCCTGTGCATTTCAATATAAAACAAAATGAGTTTAAATAACTATAACTTCTATATACTTTAGTTTATAAAAGTATGAAAATTTGAATTTTAATTATGTTACTGCCAGGCAAAATTTAGAGTAACTTTTAATTTCTGGGAAATGGAAAGGGATTATTTAGATAAAATATATGTACTTATAATGGTTTCTTACGTCTCTAAGTGCTTCTTGTGCCAATGATCGGAAGGATAAAATTACACCAATTATTGTCATCCTCTTCAAGACACTGTCAACAGCTAAATTTAAAGCAAGGGGAGGAGAAGAGAAGAAAAGAGTGTGAACTAGAGTCTTTCTTAACCTTGGAGAAAACACTTAGTCATAAAACTCCCATGATAAAAGGCACAATTAATAGCAATTTGATTACAACAAATGACTAAAGAGGCAAAAGTACTGAAAGCTGATATTAAAATTAAGAAAATTATAGTTTACTTCAAATGAAGTACACTTTAAAATAGTTTAGATGGTTTAGCAGAATCTTGAAACAATCGTAAGTAGCCACCGGTATAATCCTGTCTCAGAAATGGTAGAGGTAGGAAGAAGGTGAGAGACAAGGGGAGAAAAAGGAAGAAAATGATCAGAGTGGATATGAGTTAAATCTTCAAATGGACCCAGAACGTCCATTCTAAATTGGAGATGCTAAATTCTTAAGTTACTGAGCTGTGGAGATCCAGAAACAAAAAATGACCTTTGAGATCACAAGCAGTTTTGCAAGACTAGGCAGCTGAAGACTATGAATGGATTTGATCACTTCATTGTGGTTAGAGAGCATTTTTCTGAAAATTATTACTATATATTTAATATTAGAAAACTTGGCTAACAAAATCAAAGGCAATTAGGATTAGAAGGATCAATACTTTCATATTTTAAAAAGCCAACAAACATTTATTGAATTACGCTCCATATACAAGGCACTGTACTATGTAATAATACAAATATACAAATATATAAATACAAATATAAAAATACAAAAAATACAAATATATAATACAAATATAAACAGAATAATAATCTAGACCTTCAGTAACAGTCTAAATGGACTGTCAAGAAAACTAAGAAAATAAGATCCCATTTACATGAGAGAAAAAGATATATATATACACACATATATGTGTATACATACATTTATATATACATACATATAATTGTATGTACATACATATAATTTGCATATAGATGACAAATTGACAGAAAGATGCATAGAAAACTCTTAACTGTAGTTAGCTCTGAGGAGTAGAAATGGAGAGAATTATTTTGATTTGACTTTCTACCTCCTGTACGGTTTGTTTAAACCTTTACCATAAGTGTCTTTTATTAAAACAAAAAAACAGGCATAGTATAAGCCAAAATGTGATGAGAATTAAAATAGCAGTGTTAACAAAATGATGTTAGGCACAACTATGTTATAAATTCCACATGAGCAGGAACCAGTCTTATTAATCTTTTTATCTATCTCTAGCACTCAGCAGAGTACCTGAGACCCAGAAGATCAGATGTTCAATAAGATGATTATTTGAGAAATGAGGGGGAAGCCAGAAGTTTGGATTTTTATGTGAAATTTCCCATTTAAAAAATAACGACCAAATTTTTTCTCTTTTAATTTAATGCACCATAGGGAGAAACAAAGTATGTCTTTGGGCCAAATGTGACCCACCAACTAGCACTCTAATCTGCAAGATACAGCTATTGGATGTGGATTGTGATAAGAGGAAGTATCAGGAAGGATATCCAGGTTTTCTTGTGTGAGTCACTGGGTGGATGGCAAGGGGCGTAATGAAATGGTCAATTACCAAAGACTATCAGGCTTTTTCTCCCCCACCCACTTGCACCTCCCATGAGGGGAAGATCCTTCCCATTCCAGAGACGCTGTGAAGTATCTATGAGTCATATAGCTGAAGATGTCTAACCATGTTTCTTAAACTTTAGTGCAAATCAAGAGTCACCTGCTAGGCCCCAGCAATCTGATTTAGTAGGTCTGGGGACCCAACAATTTACATCCTTAACAAGCTCCTAAGTGGTGCCGTTGCTTGTTGCTTCTGGTCCCTGGACCACACTTTGAGCAGCTCTGGTCAAACTAGCACTTGGTATTAAACATCTGGAGCTCAATAGAGAGAGTCAAGGCTGGGGATGAAAATTTAAGACACAGTGATAAATAAGACTGGATAAATTTTCCCAATAGGATTGTAGAACAATGACTAAAAAAGGTAGAGATAAAAGTACTGGCAAATGAAGAGAATAAAGTTTCAATAAAAAGGAGAATAAAAGAGATAAACACTACTGAGCAAGTAGAATAAGAATGCGGAAAGAGGGGCAGATTTTGCAAATGAGTAGTCACTAATGACCTGTTCAGAAAAGCGTCAAGAAAGTAGCCATACTACACTGTACTTAGGGAAGATGAAACAGCGAATACAATTGAGTCAAAAAGTTTAGCAATATGAAGAGTGGTAGGATGAGTAAGTGGCAGGTTTAAGAATAGACTTAAGAAGTGTTACTTCACAAGCAGACCAGGCTTCCAGGGAGCAGGAGACTTTTCTAGGATCAGGGAAATTGCTTAGGATGTTCAATGTAACAAAAAGTCAAGGGTATGACAGCACAAAGGAGAATGCAATTAAAATCAGTAATCACATTTTATAGTCCAGAATAAAATAAGTAAGTAAGTAAAGCCAGGAAGAGGCTGATTAGAAAACTGGAGAGACATCAAAGTTTCAATGAGCCAGAACAAAGTTTAACAGGAGTGAAGGAGTAGGAGAGCTGGAAGACACAACTGTGGTCTGAGAGTGAAGCTCCAGATTCAAGATCTTACTAGTACAGCCGTTTCGGGATAATAACATCCAAGCAGTGCTAAAGTGAAGGTCTCTGGAGGCAACAGAAGGTTTGTAGATGGTGGTGAAGTCAGGGCAAAAGTGAGTGGAGCAAGTTTTAAAAAGTAAGAATTTGTACATGAAAACCAGAAAATAAAGGTCTGGAATAAGAGAGCCAGTAAAGTGATGAACCTAGCCCCAAGAAACGTAGTGTCAAAGACTAGAAAGTAAGGAGTAGGGACAGTATTAAATTTGCTCAAGTCACACAGTGAGAAAGTCCTAAAACTGATAATTCCAGATTGCTCCCCAATCCAGAGCTACTTTTGATAAATTATATCGCTTTTTCTTTTTAAGAGTATTTAAAAGAATGTGCTTGTTGACTATGAAGATCAAACTGCTATAAAAGTACATCAACTTCTGGATAAGGGGTGAAGGAAGCACAAAGGCAGAGATCAGAGACTAAAGAGAGTATTTTGAAAAACAGGTCGACTGGAAGAGTATCTTTCTCTATTCCCCTAAATGAGCCACTCTCAAGCAGATCTTTTCTTTTTCCAAATCACAAAAAAGATCTAATAAATTCTATTTTAAGACAAATTCGATATATATGGCACATTAAGACTCAACAATTTAGCTTTTGATTTTGGTCAATTCTACAAGTCATGAATCACCACTACTACACACAAAATTCAAGTAAACGGTTGCGGCTGGCCCAGTGGCATAGCAGTTAAGTTCTTGCACTCTGCTTCAGTGGCCCAGGGTTCGATAGTTTGGATCTCGGGTGCCTACACGTCACTTATCAAGCCATGCTGTGGCATGCATCCCACATATAAAACAGAGGAAGATGGGCATGGATGTTAACTCAGGGCCAGTCTTCCTCAGCAAAAAGAGGAGGATTGGCAGCAGATGTTAGCTCAGGGCTAATCTTCCTCAAAAAAAAACAAAAAAAATTCAAGCAAACAGAATCTAGATAAAGGATTATGGATTTTAGTTTGAAAACTTGAAAGTTCTGCTTGGAATTTTAACAAATTCCATTTTGTTTCAATTCCACAAACAGGTGAGTTAAAGTAACAGTAAAAAGGCATTGAAAATTGCAGTGGATTAGTAGCCTCTAACCAGATAATACAGTGAAAACATTGTTTATTAGTAGGACGTTAAATAGGGTTAAGGTTAGTTGGGTGGTGAAATAAGTATTAAAAAATAAGAGAAACATGAAAAAAAACAAAAACAATAAGAATAAAGAGAAAAAGACTGGAAAATATAAGTATACAGTAAAACAATGAACAAAAAAAATCCGGTAGAGATTTAAAAAATAATGTTCTACGAAGTATTTATTTACACTCCTCCTCCCTATAAAGCTACTAAGTCAGTCTTGTCTTTCCCATTTTTTTAATTTCGTATTTTAAAGTACCATACAGTAAACCTTTTTTCTCCCTTTGGTGTATAGCTCTAGCAAAAGATTTTAACATGTGTAGATTTGTGTTACCACCATCACCACTATAAACAGTTTCACTACCCCTAAAGAACTCCCCCGTTGCTTTCCCTTTATAGTTCTGGCAATCACTGATTTGTTCAAGGCAACCTGTTGTGTAATTTAATTTATATTCATTTTTATTAAGTTTGTATTTTTTTTAAGTAGGACAAGACAGCCTAATAAATTGATCCTCTAAATCATTTTATAGTTTTATAAAACATGTTATAGCTGCAAAACATTTAAAAGAAAAATATCAAAGGGGAAGAATGTAAAATACATGCATGGCTTTAATCTTGCTCAGGACTATTTTTTATTTGGGAAGATAAACTCTTCCTCTGGTTGTCTCAAATACAAAGACTATTTTATTTGGGATTTCACTAATTTTTTTTTCTTTTAAGATTTTATTTTTCCTTTTTCTCCCCAAAGCCCCCCGGTACATAGTTGTGTATTTTTAGTTGTGGGTCCTTCCAGTTGTGCCATGTGGGATGCCGCCTCAGCGTGGCCTGATGAGCAGTGCCATGTCCATGGCCCAGGATTCGAACCGGAGAAACCCTGGGCTGCCGAAGCAGAGCGAGAGAACTTAACCACTCGGCCACAGGGCAGGCCCCGGGATTTCACTAATTTTTAATGTTGGGAAGGCTTTTAAATAAACAAGAAGTAATGGTTATGTGGATATATACATTTGTCAAAATCCATCACACTGTTCACTTAAATTTAAGTGAGCATTTTGTTGTATGTAAATTGTACTTCAATAAAGTTGATTTTTAGAAAGTTACACACATAAAAGTTAATTTTCCTTTAGTCTAAATTAATATAGATTTACTGTATTAAACTTAATAGGTTCATGAACTAACTGATAACATTCAACACATCATACTAAGAGTAGGGCAAAAAAAAATTGTGAAGCACATAAAAATGGCTTGACTGCAAAAATTTTCTAGTTTTCTTCATAAGCTAAAGAGTACTTTTCATAATTTACTACTTACATTTATGTTTACAGATTTTGAGCACAAGCTGAACACTGAGTGTCAAGGTCTTTTTAATGCTTATAAAAAAGTATCATGAGTTACCCACATGATAATCTTTTAAAGAGCGCGGCCATCTGGTCTGGTTTGTCAAAGCTGGTCCTCATTTGTGTCAGTACATCAACATTCTCCACCACAAGTTTCTAAAAAAGAAAAAAGAAAAATCCTAGGTCAGGCATAGACCTCCTTGTGTTAACTATATAAGAGCATGCTTGGAAATTACAATCTGACAAGTAGGAAACACAATTTATGAAACCCAGATACTCTACGCTATGTATTTTTGTTGCTGTTTTAATAAAAGAATCTTAAAATTATTTACGTAGGATTGTTTTCCTTCAGTTTTCAAATTCAAGAAGGGAGGAGTTCAGGAAAAAGCAATAAAGATAAGCAGTAGGATAAAGGATTATCTTATGCTTAGATACAGAACAGCCTCAATAATAAAAAGCAGACACTGAAGTGGACATAGAGAGCAATAAATTCCAACCAAAACAAAAAGAACTTGCTAAAGTTAAAGTTGGTCAAAGACAGCCTAGAGTTCATCACGGGACATATGCAATCAGAGGGAGGATAACATGTCGGGGTATGGGACCACGTCATGGAGATTATAATAGGGCAATGTCTCCCAGCACAAATTATAAAATGGAAGTGTCCACTATCTACTTTCTCTTTCAGGGACCATTGAGAAAAGGGAAGAGAAAGAAAGAATATACATAAGGGAAGGGAGTGAAGGACAGGTACTCAAAGAAAAGTATAACTCATTAAAGAAGTTTTTCTTAAAAGGAGCACTGGAAAAGTAATTTTGCTTAAAAATTATAACTAAAATGAACAGAATTAACTTGATTCTGGCAGAGATAATGGATATATGTATTTGGAAAGCCTGGATTTTTCAATTCAGTGGGTCTGGGTGCAAAGATATAGCAAGCATATTGTTCAAGTGCCACAGCAGTTTTGTTACAAGCCAAAAAGGCTGATGACAAATGATTAAGGGGAGCATGCAAAACACTACACAGAAAATCTATAAAAATAATTTTTCCTGTACCAGGATGAACTTTGTTTAGATTACTTGATATCATTTCAGATCATTTCTCTTTATGCTCCCAATCAGCTGTTCAACTCCCATTTTTATGTTTTACTCAACTTCTACAGTCACTGATTAGACTGCCTGCTCTCTTTGGGGCCAATTCGATACTCATCCCATCCTAGAACTTGATTCAATCAATACACACTCAAACTATATGTCCAACTTTGACAGTACCCATGCACCTTAAACATAATATCACATCAGTGCATCAAAGACATCACTGAATTTTAAATGCACCATTATCTTAGGTACCATTAAGAAAAAAACCTCTACCAATTAAAGTGACACAATGTTTTTCTGATATGTGATGATAAGACACATGCAATTTCAGAAATATTAATATAGGATCAGTGTGTTTTAGAACAAATAAATTATTGTTAGCACAGTTGAATTGATTCCAACTCCTAGCAACCCTGTGCACAGCAGAGCAGAACCCTGCCTGGTCTTTCTGCGTCATCCTCTCACCTTCAGGCACTATATCAGACAATGCTGCGCTGCTACTCATAGGGTTTTCATGGCCAGTTTTTCTCAAGTGGGTGGCCAGGTCCTTCTTCCTAGTCTGTCTTACGTGGAAGCTCCGCTAAAACTTGTCCACTATGTGTGACCATGTTGGTATTTAAAATACCAGTGGCATAGCTTTCAGCATCACAGAAACATGCAGCCACTACAGTATGACGACCGACAAAGGGGTTGTGTGATTCTCTAACTGAGAAACGAACCCAGGCCACAGCACTGAGAGCGCCAAATCTTAATCACTAGACCACCACTGATAAATTATAGTATATATTTAATAGTAAGGATACTACAATCATTTTTAAGATTCTACATTAGGCAATTTACAAGTAATCCCATTAATCTGATTCAAATGAGGGAGGTGATATTCTAATTTTACAACTGAGAAAACCAAGGCTCGAAGAAGTTGGATAACTTGGCCAAAGTTGCAGAGATATTAAACAGTGGAATTTGGAATTTGAATTCAGATATGCCTGATTTAAAAATCCATGTTCTTAATCACTAAAGAGGTGGTTCCCAATCTTTAGTGTGCATCAGAATGATCTGGAGGACTTCTTAATTAAAACACACATTCCTAGGTCCAGTCTCACAGGTTCTGATTTAGCAGGTCTGAGGTAAAACCAAAAACTGTACATTTTTAACAAGTTCCAAGGTAATGCTGCTGGTGATGTGGGGATTGCACTTTAAGAACAATTACCCTAAAGTATCTGTTTGCCCATTACCCTTTAAAAGAAAAAAAGAAAAGTTAATGTCATCTCCTCTTGAAGGTAATGGTTTACATAATTTTTTTCCTTTTTTCCCCTCAATTGTATGCTGAAATAGAGCTCTCTATATATTTAAAGCCATTGATTAATATCACTGACAAATGAAGTGAAAGCTGGAAGTAATACTAGGAAGTACCAACTACATGGTTTAGAACAAACTGATACAAATAGAGTGAAACAAATCAAGGGCACTAAAAGAAGAACTGGTTAAAAAAAGTGTTAAAATTTTGCCACAATTCATATTTAAATTTGCTACTTCATTTGAAAAATAAAATCTTCTAGGACTCTGTGAAGTACCAGAAGAAGTGATCCATAAAACGCCAAAACAATCCTTTTGGCAGGATTGGAAGGAGAAATTGACTCAATGGGCACAACTTCAAATGAAACACACCAAGAATTTTAGTAGGCAATAAGACTGGTTGTTTTCTTCTCCAGAAAATAATAAATACATTTTACCATGAGTGTACACGCATAGTGCTGACTGTCTGACACATAATTTATTCATAATCGTTAAATATAAAGATCATCTCCTATTTTATTGGAACACGAATTTATTCTTTGAAACAAAAAGATTCTCATCTAAAACAGGAACCAAAAACAATTAAGGTCATCTCTAAAATAAAAAGATGCAGCCATATAATATCTAGTTTTATGTTGGTTTAGATTAAACATTAAAAAAATAGAGAAAAAGAAAAGATAAGATGTTAACAGGACAACCTTAAAAATATTATAATTCCCCTCAAAACATTTTATGATCTAGGGGCTGGCCCCGTGGCAGAGTGGTTAAGTTCGCGCGCTCCGCTGCAGGTGGCCCAGTGTTTCGTTGGTTTGAATCCTGGGCGCGGACATGGCACTGCTCATCAAACCACGCTGAGGCAGCGTCCCACATGCCACAACTAGAAGGACCCACAACGAAGAATATACAACTATGTACTGGGGGGCTTTGGGGAGAAAAAAGGAAAAAAATAAAATCTTTTAAAAAAAAAAAAAAACATTTTATGATCTAATTTCAAAAAAGACTAAAATGCTATTACATCATCATGTTCTAATGTGGAGAACATAAGTTACAATCTTTTCAGAGAGGTATACGGCAGTATCAGAAAAAATGTAAATGTTCATATCCTTTGATCCACTTTCAGAAATTTTTCCTATAGAAATGTTCAAACAAGTATGTAAACTATGTGGAAGTGATAGTTAAATGTAGAAAATTCTTCACATGCCTAAAACTCAGCTTCTTCCAGAAATCCACTGAAGTGAGAAGAAAAAGAATAAAAAGGCATAAACCTACAATAACAGAGGAAACAAGACCAAAGGAGAGAGAACAAATTCCTAGAAGATGGAAACTAGAACAAAGAAGTAGAGGTGAGAATTCTGATCATCAAGTTCTTGTTGTGGAGATAGAAGCTAATGCACACCTCAGGACCCAAGCAGGGCTCAGAAATTGTAGGCAGTGGCACAGAAAGGAAGGCTTGAGGTTGAAAACAAGCGGGTTACCACATGTCTGTATGGGGATTATTATGTACTCAATTTGTTCTCACTATCTTAAGAAGTAATGCAGCTAAAGAAGACACTAAATTCAAGGAACACCAGAAACAGGGTGCTCCTCGTTTGGTGGCAGGAGAGAGGCAGAATGACATAAGAATCATGGCAGCCAGCCAGATGTATTAAACCTCCTACCTCCACCCTCCACTGATCTCCCACAGACTTCCACTCCCCAGCTAGAACTCATTGTGTTTGAAAAACTATTTGTAGCAATCATTTAAGACTAGGATGAAGATAAACTTTCTCCAGAGTGGATTTTTGTTAGCTTCGGGCAAGCACCTTGGGGCACTACTAACATAGGACCGCCTTAACCCAGGTTCAAGGCTCGAGATTCCTTGCACAAAAAGAATAACACGGACAGGGCTGCAAATCCTGGAGAGGGGTGAATCACTTGCAGTTCACTGTTACCCTGCAAAGGTAACCTTTTGGGCAGTCCATGTAAAAAGGGTGACGGTGACGAAGAATTTAAGCAGACTTCCCACTCCCACTTTGGGTACGCCTGGGGTTTTGAGTATAGACTCCCTCACCCGACAAGGCCACCAAAACTACAGTTTAATCTTACAAATGCCACTTCTGGATCAGCAAATGTCCTCAGGTCAAAAGTGCTTTCCAATGTCAGGCTTGTCTCCTAGTTCCCACATTCTCCTTATTTTAGCCTAGAAATACCGATCTTTTTTCTCTCCTCTTTAAAAGAAGACTCTTTCTCTCTCTCTCTCTCTCTAGTTTTTTAAGTTGCCTATAGGGGACAACTAGATAACCTAGCCTACCAATACTGGAAGCAAAAATCTACATTATTTTGTTTTTCCAATTTAATAAACTAGATTATCCTAAGGAAAGTAATTTTGTAGGACACTTAAAGATGCAAAACAATTAGAATCATCACTGAATGAGTACTTTTGGAGATTTATTTCAATGAAATAGAAAAGTATACAACACATTGAACTTGTCTATATGAAACATCATTATATTATGATCATAAGATTTCTTATAGAATTAAATACAAGAATACACATGGAATTATGTTTCAGTACACAGAGGCTGAGAATATAAAATCATGAGTAACACCTTCTCTAGTTCTTAAATAATACACAAGTAGTTGAATCCAGAGAAATCTGGATTACATCTTGGGATTGTTAAGAGGCATTTCCAAGAAAATCACTGTAAAGCACTGTGCAATTCCAGAAAACTGAATCCTTAGGACTAACTTTGTTTTGAAGAAACTTAAATGATAAAGACACAATGTTAGAAAAGTAAAGCTTTCATATTTATGGTTGACCATATGAAGAAGCCTTTTGAAAGACATTTAATAAAATCAGGATTTACTACTTCAGAAGAAAGAAGTAAAAATAGAAAGCCCCTAAATACCAAAACATAATTGCATGATTTTCTAAAAGTCTTCCTACAACTAGCATTAAATCATTAATAAAATACACAAGTTTTTTAAAAGGTAAAATGAAAAGTCAAGTGAGGAAAATCACATAGAAAATTACCAAAATGCTAAAATCAAAAGTTTTAGAGAAAAAAATGTTTTAGTATCCTAAACCATCTCAGTTTTGGAGCATATTACATTTAATGAGAAACTCAAGCTAATTCACACCCATAGAGCTCAGAGATAATGAACCTAAGCTCTTACACAAGTCTCTTTTGCCTAGGTTTTGGACTTAGGTTTACTATTATCAAATATTTGAAAAAGAATCCAGCCAAGAAACAACAATCTCGAGTCAGAAAATTCAATAGCATTAAAAAAGAAGTTAACATTATTTATATTATTAACACATCAACTTTAAATTAAATTTTAATAATAGCTGAGAAAGAAAATATAGTCACCCCAAGATATGAGAGAAATGTTAAAACACAAGCTCCTTCCATTTCTTTTCAAGAATCAGAGTATTTGATAACATTAATACTTAAGGAAACAGCTAAGACAGTTATGTTTATAAAAGGATTACTAAAAGACTGACAAAATCTCAACTCAAAGATCTGGAAATAATGGACACTAGCTAACAAGATCAATTTTTAAAAGAGCAATAAAGTGACACTTAGGTCATAAAAAATTGTACAAAATACATGATGTGGAGAGCCACAGTTCAAGGTCAATATATATAAAAAAAAAAATCAAAGAAAACGTATCTGATTGCAAGTTGATATGAAAATAATATGGCACAGCTACCAAAAGTGTTAATGCTACCTTAAACTGTATTAGTAAGTACAGTATCCAGAGTAGGCAAGTGGCCCTCACTAATCAGATCTCTAGCGAAAGTTTACTGTCAGTTCAAAGCACTATTCTCTAAGAATGACACTAACAAGACAGAATTTGTACTGAAGAGAGGGAGACCAAATATAAATGTATTTCACATGGGGATGACAATAATACACAACAAAAATTTTTAAATATGTGAAGAGTGATCTTGTCAAAGGCAGTCTCTGCCTCCTGATGTAAGAATGAGGCCCAATCAAAAATTCCTATTTAGATATTGACTCAACATAAGTAGAGATACACAGTAATTGATAAGACTGCTTCATTTTCAAAAAGACCAGATCATCACCTATCACCTAGCATATGTGCCTGCATCAGATAAGGGTGGGTTAGACGACTACTAAGATTCTTTTCTTTTCTGGAGACAGTATAGCATGGCATTAGTATCAGCTCTAGAGCTAGGCAGACTATACGGGTTCAAATTTTAGTTTTACCACTTACTAAGCATGTGAGTCTTGACAAATTACTTAATCTTTCTTGGTCTTATTCTCCTAACTTGTAAAATAGGGACACTATCAGTTTTAAGGATTTAAAGTTAATAATATATGTGTAAAGAGCTTAGAAAAGTCCTGGAACAAAGTAAAGAGTCAAGAAAGCTAACTATTTTTATTTTTGCATCCAACAAATATTTACCAAGCACCTGCTACGTGTTGGATATTAACTTAGCACCGAGGCTTTAAGAGAGTTTATGCAGTCATCCCTTGGTACCCACGGAGGATTGGTTCCAGGACCCCCCCAATCCATTCCAAAATCCCTGGATGCTCAAGTCCCTTATATAAAATGGCACAGTATTTGTACATAACCTATGCACATCCTCCCGTATACTTTAAATCATCTCTAGATTCCTTATAACATCTAATACAATGTAAATGCTATGCAACTAGCTGTTACACTGTATTGTTCAGGGAATGAAGATAAGGGAAAAAAAAAGTCTGTACATATTCAGTACAGATACAACCATTGTAGACCTTTCTATCTGCAGTTGGTTGAATCCACAGATGTGGATCCAGAGATACAGAGGGCCGACTGTAACTGAGTTTTTATTCTAGTGAGAGTGACATAAACAGATACGTGACATGAGAGGTCACAAGTAAGATACACACAAAGCTGGATAAAGAGAATAAAAAGAAATAATGTAGAAAGTGTGGTCAAGGAAGGATATTCTGATATGGTGACGTGAAAAATACACAAATTTTATGAAAAGACAAGCTAAGACAATATCTCATTGAAGAGTGTTTTGAGATGAGGCAACAGCAAGAGGCCAACGAGGCTGGAAGAGTAAAGGAGGTGAGGAAAAGTGGAAGGCCAGATCCTACAGGGGTCTTGCAGTGCTGTTAAGGACATCAGATGCCTCTGAACTCTCATAGATACAATACAGAGAGATTCAAACAGGCTAATTTTATTACTACATCACAATACTCAATCCAACACATTAAATGGCAAAGAAGCACTAAAAACACTAACAATTCCAGAAGTATCTACTAATTTAGTCTGAGATTAAAAATAGTTGCCAAACTAAAACTACTGGGCCATAATTCTTCTATTACCTCGTACTGAAAGGAACACAAGAAAGTAAATTGGAGATGAGAAATTTGTTACCTGAGAACAGTAGGACAGAAAAGAGATCATGTATTTACAGGGAAATGTGTCTAATAAACAAAAATGATATTTCTTGTAAAGAACCAAAACTAGTATTGTAATGTTTATTTAAACTCACATAAAGTATAAAGTTTGTGTATTTAAAATCCACATTAGAAAGTCTAACAGTTGGTTTTTAAAAGAGAATGGTAGAGGAGGCTGGCCCCGTGGCCGAGTGGTTAAGTTCGCGCACTCCACTGCAGGTGGCCCAGTGTTTCGTCAGTTCAAATCCTGGGCACGGACATGGCACTGCTCATCAAGGCATGCTGAGGTGGCGTCCCACATGCCACAACTAGAAGGACCCACAACTAAAATATACAACTACATACCAGGGGGCTTTGGGGAGAAAAAGGAAAAAAATAAAATCTTATTAAAAAAAAACAAAAGAGAGAATGGTAGAACATTCTTTTAAAAAAGAATGAGAGGAGGGGTTGGCCCCATGTCCTGGTGGTTAAGTTTGGCATGCTCTGCTTCAGTGGCGTGGGTTTGAATCTGAGACATGGACCTATATCACTCATCAGTCATGCTGTGGCGGGGACCCACATACAAAATAGAGGAAGATTGGTACAGATGTTAGCTCAGGAGGAATATTCCTCAAGCAAAAAGAGGAAGATTGGGAGCCAGCTCCAGTGGCCTAGTGATTAAGTTCAGCACACTGTGCTTTGGTGGCCTGGGTTTGGTTCCCAGGCATGGACCTACATCACTCTGTTAGCAGCCATGCTATGCTGGCGGCCCACACACTAAAAAAATAGAGCAAGATTGGCGTGGATGTTAGCTCAGGGCGAATCTTCCTCAGCAAGAAAAAAGAAAAGATCAAGAGGATAACGATATGATAAACACCAAAATAATATTTACTCAGTACTTACTGTGTCAGGCACTATACTGAGTACCCGGGTGCTTGATATGTAGTACTTCATATAACTCTCTCAAAGTAAAAGGCTGGTGAGTTTAAATTTTGTCCAAAGTCAAAGTTCATAAGTGAGAGTTAGGACTGAAATTCAGATAGCCTGACTTGAAAGCTTGAGTTCTTAACCACTGGATAATGTTGCTTCTCCTTTTAGTCACACTGACTCTTGCCATCTATTTTATTCACTCAGCAAAATATTATTAATCTTATAGGAATTGACTTATCCAATAAATTTGATCAATTTTCAGAAAATCAGATTACCACATATAGACGTCTATATGCTACATTTGAAATGGAGGCTACTTATCAGTGCTATAGACTATTTTCTTAAGAAATTAAAAATGCAAGGCACAAATAACCACCAAAAAACTTTCACAAACAAAAAGGCATATTTTCTATTCTGCTCATAAGTTCAAGTTTTAGTGGCTCAAATTCCAATTCTTTCAAAAACTAGATACCTATTATATACACAGGCTTATTCAATATAAATCACCTTGGCACGGGGATGTTTCTAAAAGGCCTTCAAAAAAAGTTATTTAAAATGTTGTTGCTTCAGTTCTTTTATGTCTTTATTAAAACTCTAAGCATTCTAAAAACATTTTTCATTTAGCTTAAAAAGGGCATAAGACAATTTAAAAGATTGCATAATAGTAAGAAAAAACAGTAAGCGTAACAATGTTTGTATTTTAATCTGTGGAGAGTAACACATTCAAACTACAAATTTAAACAAATGACTCTGGCTGGAATTTTTAAACACGGTCATTCAAAGAAAAGCATCATGGTACAAGAGAATGAAGACTTGACCAAATGTCAAGAAATCTGAGTTTCAGTCTCCTTTAGTATGTCAATTCACCCCTCTAGGCTTTCAGTTTTTTCATCTGTAAAACAGAGAGAACTAAACTAAGATACTATTGAAAGGCCCTGCTGGCTCTATAATTTCATTTACATACAAGAACTTCCATGTCAGGTTAAAGTAATTAACATTCTGGCCTTGCTGTTCACAGTCTTGAAATGTTTTTCAGGAATTAATGTTTTTACTAAAAGCCCAAATCAATAAAGTCTGTATTACCTTAAGTTCAGCAACTTGTGATGAAATATGCCACATAAGGCTTTCGCTTAGGAACTTCATACCATAGGGGCCTAGTAGTTCTGATAACGACCTCATTTCTGAAAGGAAACATAATTAATTTTATACTTTGACAGAGCAAATACTTTAAGAAAATAAACGTTAACATACTGGAACATTCCATTATAGAAGCAAATTATTAATATAGAATCTTGAGAAAAGTCTCCAGAATAAGAAAAGTAACAAATGCAAAGGTAAGTCTAAGATATAATGTATGATCACGCATATAATTGAATGAAAATAGTCATAATAGAATCAAAATCCAAAAGAATCCAAGTTTCTTCATTCTTTAAAATATGTCATAGTATTATTCACCTGATATGTCAGAATATTCCTCTGCATTGAATGTTAATTCATTTTCTGTGGGTAGGTTCACAAATGCTTTCATTGCAGGGAAATAGGCTATATGACCATTGCTGACTTGTCTTAACAAGGTTTCCAAATACCTAAGGAGAAAAGTAAATATATGACCAGGAGAAATTGTTTAATTCAGAATTTATTATGGTATACATTCCTGCATATATTTTAAGTTGACCAATAAATTAACAGGAATGAGCACTTATTCAAAAGAAAATAACTTTCCTAAGTAGTTCATTACAAAGACACTTTATATCACTCCAAATTTCTAAATGTGTTCCTTACCAATTTGTGTATAGACTTGTAATGGTTGGCTCTCCATGACTGTCTAAATGTTGTGTTTGTTGAAGAAGAACATTATTAAATACTCTTGTAATATCAATTTGCACATAGTTTTCTATTGACTGGAGTACAGTCATGTATGCTCTTACACTTGTTAGAAGCTCTGATGGTTTTGCAATTTCCTGTGTGGCTTGATTATACATAGTCATTCCAACAATTGACCTGGGGGAAAAAGAGTAAGAAAAGAGCCCTTAACTTTTGCATTTATGTCAACAGGCCATTCACCCTCTGATCTCTATTATTAAATAAGCGATAAAAATTAATTTTAAATAAAAATTCGTTAGAAAGCCATGCAATTACTATCATTATTTTCCAAAGAAACAACAGAAAAAAAAGAATGAATACCAAAAAGCTACAATGAAATGGGAATGCAAGTGATCAAAAAAATTCTAAGGACATCAGTAATAAAAATGACTTAAGGATAAAGGGGGTTTAAAAAGTTCCTTTAACATGATATGTGGTCTGTAGCAAGTACAATGGACTATTTAGGCCATAGCTTGAATTCACCTGGGACTGTGATGTGCCAGTAGTTTTTTAGGCTTTATATATATTACTTACGATCCAAATAACTTTACTATGTAGTTACTATCACCACCATTCCACAGATGGAAAAAACTAAGGCTCAGAACTCAAGTAAACTAATCTGATCAAGGTCACTTTCCTTGGAAGTGGTGGGTCTAGGGTTTGACCCACGATGGCCTAACTTAGTGCTGCCTCTCAGCAAAATGCATGACATTCAAAACAAGGCAATAAATAATTTCATCATTCTTTAATCACTCACAGCACACAAAACACAGTTCTATTTGGTTTATATCCTAAGAAACTGTATAAGCCTAAAAGGAAACAGAAATTTTGAAAATATTTTCCTAAACTGGCCACCCCATTTCACTGTCTTTAAAGCTCCCTGAGCATTAGATTTGCAAAGATCTTAGAGCTGTATTTCTAAGGATGAATCCTTAAAGACGACAAACCTCATCACTAGAAACAGTCCCAAAACACCAACTCAAGACAAAAACTGCTATCCTTGTATACAGCCTCTAAGTCCTAAGATTGTACTCAAGTGACGAGCAAAATTCAACCGACTAATACTCATAACCTATTTCTCCTGGTACAAAAATCTTTCCCAGGTAATCAAGTTTACAGGCTTGCCTTGATCCTGATCACTAAGCAGTTTGGTAAAAAGAACATCTGCTTCTCCATGGATTAATGGACCTGACTATTTACAGAAGGAAAACAAGGGAGCTATAAACTAAACCCCACCTTCCACCCACCACTCCACCACCCCCACCTGGTTGAAAATAATAAATACCACAGGGTATAATGTCCCTTTGGTCTAAATACTAGAGCATTCTGGGTTTCACTGTCAGGGTGCCTGCTTACTAAAAGAGAGCAAAAGACAGTCTTTGTTCAACACCAGACTCTTCTCTAGGCAACTGATGGCTTAACACTCAATTTACCACCCATTTATATAGTCTCCTATTTTGTTCTCTAATTGTTGTAGCTCTAAGCTTTATACTGTTTCATTACTATTCATGGTACTTAAAACATTGTTAACCATATGGTACAAATACTATTTGTTAATGACTACAAAACTTTGAAAAACTTTTGGCAAAATTTTGCTTTATAAATTGCTTTAAGCCTTTCAAAAAAAAGTTGTCAAATCAATCACTATTTTCTTTGATAAATAAATGTGTAATTTTAGGAAAAGTTTGAAGCAACATTTATAAAACTGAAAGGTTTCTGTCTTACATGCAATAACATTTCAAGAAACATATATACAACTTACAAAACTCTAATTAGAATTGAGCACCTCAAAAGTCTAGAATTCTACTGGCACAACAGCATAGATCTGAATTCAGAAAAGACTTAAGAGTTCATCCAGTCCTGAGGTTTTCAAACATTTGACTATGACACACTGTAAGATATGTATGTAGCATGATAACTCAGTACACACACATACACATAACTGAAAAGTTTCATGAAGGAATATTTCCACTTATTACATACAATGCACAGATTCCGTTTTATTTCTTTTTGGAGGAAGATTAGCCCTGAGCTAACTGCTGCCAATCCTCCTCTTTTTGCTGAGGAAGACTGGCCCTGAGCTAACACCCATGCCCATCTTCTACTACTTTTACATGTGGGACTCCTACCACAGTATGGCGTGCCAAGCAGTGACATGTCCACACCCGGGAGCTGAACTGGCGAACCCCAGGCCACCAAAGCAGAACGTGCGCACTTAACTGCTGCACCATCGAGCTGGCCCCGCACAGATTCTTTTTATTCTTCCTTCTTTCCTTTCCTTCCCTCCCTCTTCTTTCTTAAAATGTTGACTACAACCTTCTAAACTGATTTCATCACCTTATTGGGTTACCACCTGCCTGCTGAAATACACTGATTTGCTCCGGTCTTCTCATTCTGCTTACAAGGAAGCCAAGGATCATGGAGATTAATGGCTTGTCCAGTGTTACAACTAGTTAATAACCAGTACGGGACAAGAATCTGGGTAATTTAAGAAATTCCCAGTTCATTATTCTTTATACTATATCAGTTCTACTAATGCTTCTCATCATAAAAGGAAACACTGTATAGATATGAAGAATAAATATAACAAACATTAACTGAACCAACAACCCAAAACAGTTTATATTCTTTCTTACTTAGTAAAGCGGATTTCCAGATGAGAAGTCAAATATTCTCGGGGGGTAAAGGTATGCTCCCAAACCACCATGTTTGGTACGTAATTTATAGAGAAACACAACTCAGAAAGTGCAGTGTGCAATTTATCAAGGCTGAAAAAATATTAATAAACAGTAAATAAAATTTTCAACATTTCATCATAGCAATACAAAATTAATTTTATAAACATATCAGATCTTACTTGGAGAAAATAATTACAGAATCCAATTTTTTTCCTCTCCTAAACTGACGAGGTTCAAAATCTTTAAGGGTATCGCTAACATATGAGAGCAACCTTATAAAGACAGTGTCATTCATTTGTTTCTACATTCAGATGATAATGACTATATTAACTTAATACCCAAGGAAGAGCTGATTCTGCACTCATAAATACAATCACTTCCAACTCCTGCTGTACCTTCTGTTGTGGAGGAAGAAAATTATCTACAAAAATGGCAAATAGCTTGCTTAATGCAGGAAACAAGGAAGTATGAAATTTACTTTAAACAAAAAAATATTCATCCATTATTGCCCACCTATGCCTCCCCTTCAAACAAACAAACAGCCTTGAATGCCATCTAGTCTGACACATCCATTTTAAAATGATACTAGGTATGTTCTAATATATGACAACATACCAAAATAAAGTCTCAGATATCTGATTTTAAATAAATTGAAAATTACCGATTGCTTATACTGTGCCCCCCCACCAAATTTTTAGACAGGTTCTTGGCCTTCACTATTCAGTATATAAAGACAAATATCATCTATTACATGTATTTTCTTCAAAAATTCAAAATCTGTATTTTAGGATGAAATAAGCACTAACTGGCTAATCAAGTTCACAAAAATAAAAAAACTAATGACTAGGAAATGAACAATTTACAATTACTAGCATTTCCTCAGTACTAAACGCCACACAAAAACATGAAAAAACCTCTTCTACGTGTAACAAAAAGATACAATAAAAGTGGAGGGCTTACTTGGTCACCACCAGCCTGTTTTTCCTCATGCTCTCCACTCCTGGTTTTTCCCTTTCAGGTTCCCCTTTCTTACCAGTCTGTTTTTTTGACTTCTTATTCACTGCTTGACTAATGGTTTTGGCACAATGCTTGGGCAGCAACTACATTTAAAAAGAAATGAAATCTTTACATTACTTTGAAAGCACAGTAACTATTGAAGCAAACCTCAGCTGAATCCAGACTGCGTAGCAATTACCACGCGAGCACTACTGTGAGGAGGACAGTTTACCTAGCCAGCTTGGGGGAAAACAGAAATAGGTAAATCTTTTGTGAAGAAACAGTTCATAGAGGAAGTTATACCAAGGCCACAGTTTAAAGGATAAGTGAAAACATATCAGGCAAACAAGGAAATGAGAAAGAACATTTTACTGGAAGGAAAATGGCCTATGAAGAACAAAACTATGTTAGGACATGATGTGTTCACAATCTTGTGAGTACTATTAGGTGGTGGAACAGAAAGCGCAGGGGAGAGTAGGTAGGTTGGAGCTATCAGGAAGGGACTTGAATGCCAAGCTAGAGGTCGGATTTTAAACAGAAAGCAATCCTAAAGACAGCGGTAATTTTTTAAAAACCTACTAACAGGGCTTCACAATAAGAGGTAATGAGATTTCCTGAAAGTCTGAGAATAAAAAAAAATTGGCTAATAGCTAATTTTCTTGCCTTCATACACAAATTTTCTATCTGTAAGGAAACACTTAAATTATTACCTGGTCACTAAGAGTACACTGCTCTGTGCAGATATCAGTGATGAGATTTCGAGCTTGTTTGGCCATTTCATCCAGAAACATATTACATAAGGAAAGACTGCGATCTCCAATGTGATGTCGCTGTTACAGCAGAATAACAATAACAATAATAAAAGTTACAAGAAAGTAGTTTGAATTAAAACACAACATGGAAAATAAGCTTAAAGTCTATTCTACAATAAGTAGTGGAGGTGGGAAATGTTATAGATTTCTTTTATCTCTTGTAAGAACTTATCTACCATATTGCATTTGCATACAAATGACATGAAATACATATTTTGTGATTATACAAGTAAACTATGATTAGAAGGAATCTTAAAGAACCAGTATTTTCCTTCACTAGAAAAACTATTAATTTAGTATTCAAATTCCACAATGTCCTATATCCAGTTCTTAAATACTAAAATGTCAAGCAGAAGATGTGAAATAACAGATTTAATGTTTTCTAATCTTACCTGATTTTATATGCATATAAATCTTGACACAACAAACAACTTTGTAGTGTATAAACAGAAAAGAAAAGCTCAAATATTTAAAACTGTTAGAAATCGAGTCAGTAAAACAAACAAATTCACAAGGCATTTGATTCCCCAAAATCAAACTCCCTATCCCAGAGGACAGAGAAAAAGCTGACTATGCATTTTCTGAACACCACAGGGGAAAAAAAGAACATTGTATTTAATTTTTAGGAGACTTTATAAATATATATATGTAGACACCCACTCAAATCCATCCATCTGTATCTACAGGATTCTGTATCTTTTTAGTTTTGGGGGATGTTGCAATAGTTTAATAGGTTTTTCTTGTCAATGGTAACTGGAATGTTGAGTATATAATGCTGTACAATTCTGTACTATACATTTGTAATACTTTACAAAGAGACAAATTTTAAAAAGTTTTCCTTCCTTGATGGTCCATAATTATATAACATATAGCAATTATATACATTATTTCTCTGCTGCTGTAATAAATGTAAAAGAATATAAAAATACTTAAACATGCAAAATAATTATATTCCTAGATCTATCATGATACCTTATTAACATATTTTATTTAAAATACCCTTTAAAACTTTAATAGGAAGCCAAATCAAAAGGGATCCCCAGGCCAGGTAATGTTAAATATTAGTTCACTTTACTTAAGGAATGATTTCAAATTATAAACATCTAAGAGTTTTGTTTAACTGAATTCTGACTCCTGAAAGATAAAACATGTCCTTTGCTGCCACTTCTTCCTGGAAAAAGAATACTGAATTAGCACTGCTTCAAACTTACTAGACTAACATCTAAAATACAGATCTGATTTCACTACTCCTCTTCAAGAGGCTCAGAAATTCTGAGACTGGAAAACAAAACAACTATGGTTTCTTAACATGTCACAAGTCTCTCCATGATCTAGCTGCTCTCTGTCTCTGGCTGCAGGGCTGAGAACAGACTTTAGAAGGACAACGGCAGAAGCAGAAAGATCATTTAGGAGACGTAACAAAAATCCAGGCAAAATATGATGTGGATTGGACAAGAGTGAGAAGAGGCAGGAGTTCAGATATATATAAAGGTAGAGCCAAAAACATAAAAGGCTCCAAGGTTAGGGGTGGGTTAAGATGCAGAGAATTAACAGTTCTATTCTGGACATGTTACATTTCAGATGACTAAACATACCTAAGTTGCAGCTGGATATAGAGAAAACCTAGAGATGAAGGGAAGAGTTAAGGGTGGAGACATAAATTTGAGAAACAACAGCATATGGAAGATTTTTAAACGGTGAGACTGGAAAAGATGAATGAACTACTTCTATACTCAAAAGTACTGACAGAGGAACACAATTACTAGTTTCCCATTAGTTCTGGCTGTCTCTATCTGGGGACCCTGCTGACCTAGCAGGGTGTGAATTTCAAATCTGGTTCAAAACATACTGCCTTTCTGCAAATTCATTTTAAGTATTCCAGCTCAAACTGAGGCCTCAGCATTAAGAAGCTGTTTTGGAGACTTTTCCCATAATGTTTTTGATCTAAATGCGCCAAATGGCTAAAATCAAAATTATAATGCTAGACTGCACTGAGAACTATGCCCACCAACTTACTCTACCCTCACCCTTATGTGAATTCCTTCAATGCTTCCAGAGTGCCCCATGCATATTTCGACCACAGCACAGATCATCAGATCAGAGATTTGTTAAGGGTTGAAATTGTATCTTCACATCTTTTTATCACAGGATTTAACAAGGCACAGCTGGAAAATAACAGGCTTTAATAAATTAGCTAAATGAAAAACAGAACATTGCCACTTACTAGCTTCATGACTACAGGGAGAAAAAAACACATCAGTCCACTAGAGACTTTCTTCATCTGTAAACTAAAGGTAATTAGCTGTACTGCCTATGTTGTCACTGCAAGAATTAAATGCAACAGAAGAATGCCATATAAGTTTTATGGTTCTATAAATATATAAACACATTATTAATTACCTGTTGTAATTACTTGATAAGAATTCAGTCTTGCCCTATTAAGGAACCATAACTTTACCAACTAAATGAGGCAAAAACATTAAAATAAATGATACAAAGTAGACAATGACATATAATCATGATATAAAGTGCAATGAAAATATGGTAAAGGAGGGACAAATTCTAACTGGATAAATGCTGAAAATCTTTATGGAGGAAGTCGAATTTAAGCTGAGCACTGAAGAAGAAATAAGAGTACAACAGGTAGAGCTGCAGTGAAATGAATTTTATGTATAGGGAAAAGCCTTTAAGAGGCCTAAAAGTAGACAAGTAAATTAGTATGATTTGTATAACATGGACTAATTATAATTACTAAGGAGTGGAAAGCAGAAGATAAGAATGAGGGTAGAGTCCATCAACAGAGGAGTGGATAAACAAAACGCAGTATATACACACAATGGATTATTACTCAGCCATACAAAAGAAGGAAGTTCTGATACATGCTACAACATGGATGAATCTTGAAACAGTATGCTAAGTGAAATAAGCCAAGTACAAAAGGACAAATAGTGTATGATTCCATTTATATGAACTATCTAGAATAGGCAAATTCATAGAGACAGAAAGTAGACTAGAGGATAACAAGGACAGAAGGGATGGGGAGTTACTGCTTAATGATTACAGAGTTTCTGCTTGGGGTGATGAAAGTTTTGGAAATAGATAGTGGTGATGGTCACACAACACTGTGAAGGTAATTAATGCCACTGAACTGTACATTTAAAAATAGCTAAAATGGTACATTTTTATATTCTACCTATATTTTTCAATCACAATTTTTTTTAAAGGCCAAAAAGAGACACTGGGAGTAGAGATCAAATTGTTGAGGATTTTAAATGCCTGACTGAGAAATTTTTACTTTCTCCAAATGCAATGGACAATCCCTGACAGTTCTTTAAGAAGGAAAGAGACACTCTAGTGGCAGTATCTTAGTCTTAAAGATAGAAATATTGAAAGAAGGAGAACTATTTAAGAGTACATATGGAGAATATTAAAAATATGAACTACAATAGTGACAACAGCAATGGAAAGTAGAGGATAGATTCAAGAAATGATACTACACAAGTAAAATTAAGAGGACTTGACGGGTAATTTAGTGGGAAGGATGATGAGGAGGAAAAAATTAAGTATATCTTATGTATCAACCTTGTGGGAAAAAATCTATTAAATCCAAAAAATTTGTAACTATATTAAAATTTGTGGTGTTAATATCCTCACAAATATTAATCCTAAAAGTACTCCCTAATAAACTTCCTGCAGGCTAATCTCTGTCTCAGAGTCTGCTTCTAATGGAATGCTAGAATATAATCTGCAACAAATGTTACCTAATGCTTAAAGATATTAACAATGCTACTGCTATCTGTAAGTTTCTTTTCTACAAGTTCTACAGTTCTAAGTAAAGGGACTTAGCACTAAGTTCAATTATAAAGAAATATACCATTTAGTTTTAATATATATTCTTACCACACTCATAAAGTGATATTTCTTCTTTAAAGATTAAAAGGAATACTGAGTACATTTTTTACATACTTGGTATCAATAAAACTACTGTGTAGTTCAATCATTCAATAACTGTGTATGCCTACGTGTGTGTGTCTTACAAATACCAGCAAATCTGGGACATCAGCAACGTGGCAGAGTGAGCTGTTCCCTTTGTCTCTCCTCCTCCGAAGTAAAACTGAATGGACATTTGTTGATCAACAGAGGATATCCACACAACACATCAGGACGCCTGAGAGACCAGTGCTGCTGTACATCTGAAGATGGATAGACTACCCTCAGGAGATAGCGGAGCTTGGTGAGCAGTCTCCAGCCCCCAGGCAGTGCAGTACACGCATGCTACTGATCTCCCGGCTGAAGCGCTCATAGCACCACTGCAGCACCAAGGGCCTTGGCAAGTGCCTTGACTCAAATGTGGAAACAGGTGATGGCATCCCTGAGCCCTATGTGATTGCTTCCCCATCCATGGGAGAGTCCAATGGGAGTGGCTTAGGCTCAGACCCAGTGAGGTGGCCCCGCCCACCAAGCACAAAGGCTTGTGTGACCTAGGAGCAGACAGCGGCAGAGCTGTGAGCATGGGCGAACAAGCTGCTGGCTGCCTCAAACACCCATAGTACTGCTGCAGTCCCAAAGGGGAAGTGCAACTCAGTGAGACTGCGGGGCAGGTGGCAGCAGCCCTGAGCCCACATGTGATCACTCTCTCCACCAGTGGGAGAGTCCACAGTCCCACCACAGTCCCAGGGAACAGCTATGGCTCAGATCCAGTGAGGAGGTCCCGCCCATCAAACACAACAGCTGGTACAACCTAGGACCAGACAGTGGCAGAGCTGGAGTCTAGGCGAATAAGCTCCCGGCTGCCATGAACACCCATAGTACCACTGCAGTCCCCAAGTGGGGAGGGCATCTGGGCAGGACTGTGGGAGCAGGTGGCAGCAGCTTGGAGCCCCTGTGTGATTGCTTTCCCATTTGGTGGGAGGCCCTACAGGGCCACTGTGATCCCAAGGAGCGGACCAGGCTGGGACAGACACAGCTGACAGGGATCCTGGTGGGCTCAGATTACACAGGTCCTGCCCCCTCCCCCTAGTGGCGGCAAGTAGAAACTGCAACCAAAGTCTGTCTATGTGGAGGCACAAATCCATGCCATCAAGCACTATGAAAAAAAATATTAAATCCCCAGACCAGAAGGAAAATGACAAGTACCCAGAAATCAATACTGAAGGCCTAGAAATTTATAATTTAAATGACAGAGAATTAAAAATAGCTATCATAAAAAAACAAGTTAAAAGAAAATACAGAAAGACAGTTCAAAGAAATCAGGAACAAATTTAATAAACAGAGGGAATTCTTCACAAAAGAGACTGAAACTATAAAGAACCACCAATCAGAAATGTTGGAGATGAAAAACACAATGGATGAGATAAAGAAAAATCTAGACTCCTTGAACAAGAGCTGATATTGTGGAGGAAAGAATTAACAGTCTTGAGAACAGAAATATAGAAATGTTTCAGATGGAGGAGGAGAGGAACTAAGACTAAAAAGAAATGAAGGAAGTCTCCGAGAAATATCCGACTCAATAGGAAATGCAACATAAGGATTATAGGTATTCCACAAGGAGAAGAGAAGGAGAATGGAGCAGAAAGCTTGTTCAAAGAAATAATAGCTGAGAACTTCCCAAATCTGTGAAAGCAGCAGGCAATCCATGTGACAGAAGCCAACAGATCTCCAAACTGCATCAATGTAAAAAGACCTTTTCTAAGGCATATAGTAGTAAAGCTGGCAAAAGTCAATGACAAAAAAAATATTAAGGGCAGCAAGGTGAAAGAAAATAACTTCCAAAGGAACCCCTATCAGGCCTTCAGCGGATTTCTCAGCAGAAACCTTACAGGCTAGGAGAGAGTGCAATGATATATTCAAAATTCTGAAAGACAAAAACTTTCAGCCAAGAATACCCTGTCCAGCAAAAATATCCTTCAGATACAATGGAGAAATAAAACCTTTTCCAGATAAACAAAAGCTAACAGAGTTCATTGCCACAAGATACCCCCTACAAGAAATCCCCAAGAAGGCCCTCATACCTGAAAAAAAAAAAAGAAAGGGGTTACAAGACCCTGAGCAAACAGATAGATAGACGAAATCAGAAAATTGCAGCTCTCTATCAGAACAGGTTACCCAACATTTAATGTAACATTAAAGATAAGGAGAAGGAAAACACCAAAAATAAATATAATCTTGTCTTTTTAACCACAAACTTCCAACACAAGAGGGCATAATATGTGACAATAACAACTTAGAAGCGGAAGAGGCAAGGGATGGAATTGGCTTGGTCCAAGGAATTAAGAGGCTATCAGACAATGGACTATCTCATCTACAAGATTTTTTATACAAACCTCATGGTAACCACTAAACAAATAATTAGGACAGAGACACAAATGATAAATACAGAGAAAACTAGAAAAAAAGTATCAAAAACTACCTAACTGAAATGGTAGTCTGAAATACACAGGACAAGAAACAAAAGAAATGCAGAAGAACCAGAAAACAAGTGCTAAAATGGCAGCATTAAGACCTCATATATCGATATCAGTCTAAATGTAAATGGACTGAACTCTCCAATCAAAAGACACAGAGTGGTGGGATGGATTAAAAAACAAGACCCAACAATATGCTGCCTCCAGGAAACACTTCTCAGCTCCAACAATACTCCAAGCTAATGGCAAACAAAACAAAACAGGTGTTGCCATATTTAGACAAAGTAGACTTCAAGATAAAACAGGTAGGGCCCAGCCCAGCGGCACAGCGGTTAAGTTCACATGTTCCACTTTGGCAGCCCAGGGTTTTCCAGTTCAGATCATGGGTGTGGACATACCCACTGCCACAGCCCTCATCAAGCCATGCTGTAGGAGGTGTCCCACATATAAAGTGGAGGAAGATAGGCACGGATGTTAGCTCAGGGCCAGTCTTCCTCAGCAAAAAGAGGAGGATTGGTGGCAGATGTTAGCTCAGGACTAATCTTCCTCGAAAAAAAAAGATAAAATGGGTAAAATGGGACAAAGATAAAATGGGACAAAGAGGGGCAGTATATAATGATAAAAGGGACAATCCACCAAGAAGACATAACACTTACAAATATTTATGCACCCAACACAGGAGCACCAAATACATAAAACAACTATTAACAAACCGAAAAGGAGATATTAACAACACCACAATAATAGTTGGGGACCTCAACACCCCACTTACAACAATGGACAGATCATCCAGACAGAAAGTTAACAAGGAAATTGTGGAATTAAATGAAAAACTAGACCAGATGGATTTAACAGATACATATAGAACACTTCATCCAAAAACAGGAGATTACACATTTTTCTCAAGTGCACATGGAACATTCTTAAGGATAGACCATATGTTGGGAAACCAGGTAAGTCTCAATAAATTTAAGACTGAAATAATATCAAGCATCTTTTCCGACCATAATGCCATGAAACTAGAAATCAACTACCAAAAAAAAAGCTGGGAAAGGTACAAAGATGTGGAGACTAAACAACATGCTACTGAACAACCAATGGATCACTGAAGAAATTAAAGGAAAAATCAAAAAATATCTGGAGACAAATGAAAATTAAAACACACCATAACAACTCATATGGGATGTAGCAGAAGTGGTCCTAAGAGGGAAATTCATTGCAGTACAGGCTCACCTTAACAAACAGGAAAAATCTCAAATAAGCAATCTCAAACTACACCTAACAGAATTAGAAAAAGAAGAACAAAGCCCAAAGCCAGTAGAAGAAGAGAATTAATAAAAATTAGAGCAGAAATAAATGAAATTGAAACAAAAAAGACTGTAGAAAGAATCAATGAAACAAAGAGCTGGTTCTCTAAGGAGATAAACAAAACTGACAAATCCTTAGTCAGACTCACTACAAAAAAAGAGAGAAGACTCAAATAAATACTGACAAATTTTAATTCTGTTTACTATATCTACTATATTAACAAGTCATGAAATTCTTCTTTGACATGGTTATGTTTGGTCAGTAATCTGTACACTCAATTTTCAAGTCTTCAATGATAGTTTCAGACTTACAGTAAGCATACAAAATCAATTACTGTATATAACTTTACCATAAACATTAGTACCTGGCCCACGATTTATTTTAATAAAGTTAATTCCAAGTACCTTTATGCTATGTTCTTATAAAAATGTATGTATGTTTATCTATCCAAATATATTATATCTATATCACATATCTATTCAAGCATTCTTCTGATTCTGCATAAGGATGCATTAGGTGGGAAGTTAGATTAGATAATTATGACTTTGTAAACATTTAGTCAGCTACATGTTTGGTCTAGTTTATTCTGCATACCATATGAATCACAGTAATACTCTGAAATTACCTCTTCTGGACACAGTTCATGAGTGCAACTCATAAAATGAGTGCAAAGTAGTGGAAATGCAATTGAGTATCTTGACTGAGATGGTAACTCCAAACACTGTTGAAACATCTTCTCAAAAGCACGACTATAAAAACTACACAAGGAAACAAATTAAAAATTAGAATCACAATTTTTATAGTTAAAATTAAAATTTTATGATACAGGACCTTACAGTTAATTTAACTGAATGAAAGTTACCAACTGGTAGCACTTATTCCCTTAAGAAGAGAATAGTTATTTTTCCAAAGAGTACCTCTTACACATCAATAATCATTCTGGAGTAATAAAAATATTTTTATAATATTAACAAATTTTAAAATAAAAACAAAATAAACCATATCTATGGCATATGAGTATGTGACATTCAAATCTTACATCATCAAATTTCATCAAAGCTAAGTCACAATCAATTGCAAGAAACATCATTATTTTATGTCCTACTAAGAAAGAAACACACTGCCAATTCAAAGACACACCATTAATTTTAAATTACTTCTGAACTTAAGAGAGATTAAATCTAAAATAATGTGAGGCAATAAAATATAGTACATCTTGGAATAATAAGACAAACAGAATTTTGCAGACAAAATAAGAAGGTGGCTATGAGAAAATATGGATAAAAATTAATTAAATATGACCGAAAATTGCAAATTTTAAACATTACTCAAACTGCTTTTATTTCCAAGAAAAGGAAGAGGACTTTCTAATTGCTATATCCTTCTATCACAATAGGAACCTTTCTGTAGCTCAAAAATATCTAACCATATAATGTTCCTTTGTCTTTCCAAGGTAGCCTCTGGGTCAGAGAACAGTACAGGGTTTCAAATAATCTTTAAAATTCCTGCAAATTTGACATGTCATGTGTTGTGTTTCATAAATTCCTTTAAGAGATCCCTTATGCTTGCCCTGTCTGGTGATTCGGATTTCTTCTGCAATACTGCTAACTAAAGCCATCCTAAAACAAACTGCCAAAATCAGTGTGGATTGTGTTATTTTCCAAAATAAAAGCAATGAGAAGCTTTTCATAATGATCTCTATTCAGTAGACGGAAACTAGCACTATCCACTGAGATTATCTCAGAGTTTTAGAAATAAGGGGACATACTAGGTTATTCTGATCAGCTTCCCTAAAGGAGCAAAGGCCAAGGAGCAGAAATAGAGTTGATATTGTACAGCTTTGGAGCCAGAATACTTGAATTTGAATCCTGGCTCCACTGTTTATTAATCTGATCAAAATCAAGTTCACTTATTCATTCAAACATTTATTAAGTACTTACTATGTTAGACACTAAGGAAACAGAAACAGGATCTTCCTTCAAGGACCACATTATGTGGGGAGAAGGAGAGGGGGAAAAGTTATAAACTACTAAGTATAAAGAAAAGAGGGCATGATAAAAGCAAAAGTGAGTGGGGCACAATGGAGAGGGCAGTCACCACATCATCATATTAACATCTAATTTAATATTGCAGAGTGACATTACTTGGTATTTAATTTCCAACATTTGTTCTATTTGGTCTTGATCCACACTTCTTTCCCCTCAGCCTAATCATGCAAAAAAGCGTCCTAAGGCAATCTGAAGTGAGTGTATTTCACCTCTTCAAAAAAGGTGTAAAAAATAAATTCACATAAGTAAGAGTTGTTCTGACAGAAAATTAAAAATAAAACATAAAATCTCAATTTGTTAAACTTCTTTTTGTTGGCAAGTTGTCCACTATTCCCTTTATTCTTAAGAGTCAATTCTTGAACTGGGTTAAGGACTACAGTAACATAAAGGCAATCAAGAAACATATCTTTGAATACTAAAAATTTAGAATTCTGATTTGAAGAAAATTACAACATACCAAAATATAGAGAGATCTGATGTTTCCACCAACATTTCCACCAAAGAATCTACCATTTTTGTATGAAAAATTATTGTATTCATCATCTTTCCAAGTTCTCTGTGATCGCCAAGGCTGAGTGAAGCCTTGGAGACACTGGTATAGGCCTGTAGAAGCGCAACAGGAAGAAAAGCAGTTCAGGCAGAGACCAGTGACTTCAGCCTCGTCATTCTACAGGAAAAAATACCTGCTACTGAAAACATATAAAGTTTACTGTGACACTCTATCAGTAACATCATCTTTTAAAAATTGTCTATAGTGACCCAAACTTGAAATTCCCATCAAGAATTTCTTTAAAAAAATAAATTGAAATACTACTGTCCATAAAATAGAATATATGAGTTATCCATCACGAATCCCAAAGGAAGTGAAGTTACAATATCAAAATTATAAAACCATGAACTGTTATGTTGACCCTCCCAAAAGAAGTTTTCAAACTAGTTTGAGAGAACAGGTACCTAGGAAACAATTAGATGAAAGTAAGTATTGCACATGTTGATTCAGGGAGTGTTAGATTATATTGAATCATTAAAAAGTGGATAGTGGGGCTGGCCCAGTAGCGTAGGGACAAAGTTTGTGCACTTCGCTTCGGTGAGGTGGGGTTCATGGGTTTGGATCCCAGGCAAGGACGTACACATTGCTCGTGAGGCCATGCTAAGGTGGCGTCCCAGATACAAAACAGAGGAAGACTGGCACAGATGTTGGGGGGGGGGGGGCGGAGGGAGGGAGGGAGGGAGGGGGAGGGAGGGAGAGAGAGAGGGAGATATGGATATGATCAAAATCAGATCATTTGTATCTCTTGTGAAGATTTGCTCCTTCTTGTAGTAATACTTTATACTAAAAACTCACTTTACTTGCCCTTGCCTCACTGTTTGCCCTTTTCCTGTGTAGGCTATTTTCCTATTCAAATTCTACCCGTCGTTCAATGTCCAGGTAAAATGTTGCTTTCTCTATAAAGCCACTACCAGCAATTCCAACTTGGGAAAAGGCTTTCTCCCTTCTGAGAATACTGTAAGTAACTGATAATCATACTGTCAGTGGCATCTTTTAACTTAATCTTTTAGATTTTCAACTGATATTTAATTTTTCATATCTTTTATGCCTTGTCTCCATAGCCAAATTTATAAAATCCTCAAAACAGGATCCATACTCTTCTACAGATTATATAATACTGCTCTCAATATTTTGTCTCTTGTAACCTATGGTCTAGAAGTCTGTAGGCTTGGAAACTTCCCTGTTGACCTGCTCTTCATCATCTATGCAAACCTCCTAGATTCTGGACATTGCTTCCCACCTTGCACTTTTGCCCTCTTTTCCTAGCCCAGACTTCTCTCGACTACCTGTATGCCCCATTCTTTCCTTCCTTGGTATGCTTTGTCCTACTGTCACCAGAAAATAAAAGTCTATTATGCAGTAGAAAGGGGCCAAGTGACTGTATGTCCCAATCATGGTTAAGAACAACAGTATGGGTTGAAGTGTCCCCCAAAAAGATATGTTGAAGTCACAGTCCTCAATACCTCAGACTATGACCTTATTTGTAAACAGGGTCTTTACACAGGTAATCAAAGTAAAATGAGGTCCAGTATGACTGGTGTCCTTATAAAAAGGAGAAATTTGGACAGAGACACACACAAGGAAGACTATGTGAAGAGAGACAGGGAGAATGCAATTAGAGTGATTTGTCTATAAGCTAAGAACACCAAAGACTGCCAGCAAATCGCTAGAAGCTGGGGAAAAGGCATGGAACAGATTCTACCTCACAGCCCTCAGAAGGAACCAACTCAGGTGACACCTTGATTTTGGACTTCTAGCCTCCAGAACTGTGAGACAATAAGTTTCTGTTGTTTAAGCCACACAGCTTGTGGTACTTTGTTATGGCAGCCCTAGGAATCTCATTCAAGCAAGAACTGACTTCGTGAAAGTATCTGACAGACAGCAGGTGATATTCTCAAAAATATCTTATAAAAGTAAAAAATCTCACCCAGAGATATATTAGTTCTACATTCTCAATGCTCATGCAAATGCTTTATATTCTGCCATATGACTGAACAAAGCTAAAATTCTCAAATGAATCCTTTGAATGAGTAAGTTTAATAATCCTGGAAGTATTTAGTAAGGGTAAATTTGAAATCCACCTAAATCTCTAAAATTCTCTGAACTCAAATATTGGTTTAGGCACTCCCACAAACTGAGGGCAGGAGACCAAAACAGTCCAGGCAAAAAAACAGCAGGATTGGCAACAGATGTTAGCTCAGAGAGAATCTTCCTCACCAAAGGAAAAAAAAATTGTGGATGGTGGTAGTTCAAGAATTCTTCCCTGATCTCAATCAGCTCTGCAACCTCAGTCAAGTTACTTAAAACTGTGACCTAATTTATAAAATCTTCATCTCTAAAACTATGTTGCTGTAGAACACAGAACAAGAGAGAGAAAAGTGTCTATGTATTTTGAGGTCAGAAGGAAAGAACCTAAGAAAAGCAAAAGCAACTCAGGGAACTAAGAAGACTACCTGAAAAGTATTTGCTGCTTAGGAGTACTTCCTGAGACTGTATTCTTCTAAAGGTCTCTTACATAAACTACATACTGCTTATAGTTCCACTTTTTTTTGCTAAGGAAGATTTGCCCTGAGCTAACATCTGTTGCCAATCTTCCTCTTTTTTTTTATGTGAGCTGCTGCTACAGCATGGCCACTGACCAATGAGTGGTGTGGTTCTGCACCTGGAAACTGAACCCAGATTGCCAAAGCGGAGCATGCCAAACTTTAACTACTAAGCCATCATGGCTGGCTCAGTTTCACTTTTTAATTAAAAAAATTTTTATTTTTTTAAGTTGCAAAACAGTATATAGTATAATCCCATTTACATGTTTGAACCCCTAAAAGAATATAGCCCAGTTATAAAAAGTGAATACTTCTAGGGAATGAGATTGGGAAAAGTGTAAACTTTGACTTTATACTCTGGATACTTTGACTTTTTATAATGAGAACATACTACTATAATTTTAGAATATACCTATTTTTAAAATATGCAGTTATTTAAACACTGGGTGACAGCTTTATCATAATTACTAGAACTATTTAACGGCCAAATTAAATTCTATCATTAAATTTACAGTATATACAAAGATTTTAGGCTTGAATTTTAAAAGCCCTTAAAAACTATTTGTGTGAGAGTTATATATTAAATGAAAACTTTAAAATTCTAATATCATTTATTTCTGCATTTCAGGAAAATGAAGCTTTTGGCACTAGATCAGGGGATGTTAAACTATGGCCTACGAGCTGGCTGCTTGTTTTCATAAATAAAGTTTTACCGGAACACAGTTATGTCCATTTGTTTATGTATTGTCTACAGCTGCTCTCATGCTACAATGGCAGAGATGGGTAGTCATAACAGACTATATGGCCCACAAGCCTAAAATTTATATCAATTGGTTCTAGATTATAAATGTCTTGTCAAAAAAACATTTTGTGCTTTCACTTTAGAATTAAATATTTGAATTAGGATAATCAAGATATTGGGATTTAAATATCTGGATATTTTAAAATTATAATAATGTACTTTATTCAAAAATCCTTTTATATTGGCATAAGTTAGAAATATATTTATCCAAGTTTAACAACTAATACAAAATGTTTCTTCTATATACAACTCAATAGCAAAAAAGCAAAAACTTCGATTAAAAAATGAGCAAAGGATGTGAATAGATATTTTTCCCAAAAAAACATACAGATAGCCAAAAGGTACATGAAAAGGTGCTCAACATTACTCATTATCAGGAAAATGGAATCAAAATCACAATGAGATAATCAACTTACACCTTTTAGAATGGCTATTATCAGAAACATAAGAATAACAAGTGTTGGAGAGGATGTGGAGAAAAGGGAACCCAGTGCACTGCTGGTGGGAATGCAAATGAGTGCAGCCACTATGGAAAACAGTATGGACGTTCCTCAAAAAATTAAAAATAGAAATACCATATAATCCAGTAATTCCAATTCTGGGTATTTATCCAAAGAAAACAAAAACACTAACTCAAAACAATATCTGCACCCCCACGTTCACTGCGGCATTATTTACAACAGCCAAGACATGGAAACAACCTAAGTGTCCATCAAGGGATGAATTGGTAAGAAGCTGTGGTAGATGTATACAATAGAATATTATTCAGCCTTGAAAAATCAAAAGGAAACCCTGTCATTTTCAACAATAAGGATGGATCTTGAAAGCTAATTTATGCTAAGTGAAATAATTCAGACAAAGACAAATAACATAGGATTTCATTTATACATGAATCTGAAAAAAAAAAACAGACACACAAAACCAAACAAACAAAAAACTAAACTCATAAATACAGACAACAAATTGGTGATTGCCAGAGGCAGGAAGCGTTAGTGGGAGGGGAGTAAAATGGGTGAAGGTGGTCAAAAGGTACAAACTTCCAATTGAAGTCCCAGGGATGTAATGTACAGCATGTTGATTATAGTTAATAATACTGTATTTATATTTGAAAGTTGCTAAGAGAATAAATCAAAAGTTGTCATAAGAAAAAATAAAATTTGTAACTGTGTGGTGATGATATTAGCTAGACTTATTCTGGTGATCACTTCACAATACATATGTATATTGAATCATTTTGTTGTATAACTGAAATTAATAATGTTATGTCAATTATAATCTCAAAAAAAATTTACTCTACAAGATAAAGAATACGGTAGTTACACAAAAGAAGTTTTTTCAATAGGTATACAACAATGAATATTTCTTCACATTAAGTAATGTTTTCATGTTTACTAAGGTAGTCAATAACAAACCAGAATGACAATGAAAACTATTAAGTTATTCTTACCTGTAATCTGAACCAATCTAATCTCATTCCTCTGAAATCAAATACTTCCCCATCTTCAACTAGGACGACAGAAAAAAAGATTACAAAGCAAATTAATGTCTTCACAAACCTATAATCACATTTTAAAATTTAAGTGCTAAGACAATCCCACCTCTGGGCATACATACAATAGAAGTGAAAGCAGGGTCTTGAAGAGATATTTGTACACCTATGTTCACAGCACTGTTACTGACAACAGCCAAAAGGGGGAAGCAACTCAAACATCCATCAACAGATGAATGCATAAACAAAATGTAGTGTGTGTACACAATGGTACATTCTTCAGCCTTAAAAAGGAAGGAAATTCTGACACATGCTAGAACATGGATGAACCCTGAGGACACTATGCTAAGTGAGATAAGTCAGTGACAAAAAGGCAAAAACTTATGATTCCACTTATAAGACATATCTAGAGTAGTCAAACTCATAGAACCAGAAAGCAGAATGGTGAATGCCAGGGTCTGGGAGGAAAGGAAAATGGGGAGTTTTTATTTAATAGCTATAGAATTTCAGCTTTGTGAGATGAAAAAGTTCTGGAGATTGGCAGCACAACCATGTGAAAATACTTTTGAGTGTACTGAACTATACACTCAAAAATGGTAAGAGAATAAACTTCATGTTATGTGTATTATACTACAACTTAAAAAAAAATTTAATAGCTAAGACTATTAAAGTAATTAAAGTAAATGGGTAAAATAATTCTCAAATCCTAGAAAGATGGTGATAAAGGAGGCAGTTATGCTAAGAGAAGTGTAAAACATAGACTTCTCTCCTAATTCTCAGTTTGCTTACATGTCAATTTGAAGGAGCTTGAGGAACCCTGTGAATAGAAACTTTGGATAGCACACTGAAGTTCCAGAAAATAACTCTATATAAACAAAACATCACCAGGGAAGTTTATAGTAGTTTCACTACTTCAGCATGATAACCATAAAGATTGATTAAACTAAAATAAATATATTCATTACTCAGAAATTTTCAAGGTTTCTGATAGCTTTTACTTAAAGATTATAAAACTAAAACATCATTATCAATCTATTGAAATGGAGTCTTCAAGTAATGGAGAGGCATTCAAATATAGGACATCAACTTTTGAGACTGACAGACCTGAACTTAAATTCCTATTCTAGTATTAATACCTCTTAGAGCTTGGACAAATCATTTTAAATAACTGAGAGGTTAAGTCTCAAGCCTTAAGTTTCCAAATCTGACAAATAAAAGTAATAATAGCTTTTTAAAAATGATGCAGATAAAAGAGAGTAATTACATAAAGTGCCTGGCACAAATTAAATATTTTACCAATGGTATCCATTATTGTCATATGTAATGCTTGGACCAACTATACCCTTTGTTATGATATGAGATACTCTTTTTTTTTCCCTTCTTTTTTAAATAAAAATGTCCCTTTTCCTCCTGCTGGATACTAAGAAATTTCATGCTATAATTCTTATGATTTTTATAAACATCATCACACATTCACTTTGGAAACTTTTGCTTCAGAGAGACAAAAGTTAAGACAAAAGAGAAGAGATTAAACATGTCCAAAATTAAGATAAATGATTCTATAAAAATGAATTGTTAAATCCTCTTCTTAACAGTCAAATTTGAAAACCTAATTACAAAACATTATGCTTTTATTTAAAAGACTCATTACCTTGTTTTACACTCAGGGAAGTCATAGTGTTGACAAAAGAGGACATGATGATCGACTCATCTTCAGGGCAAACCGAAAGATTCTGGGAAAAAAAAAATAGTAAGGTTAAAAACGCCTAGTTGGGAAACAACTCATAGGTGGTCCATCAACTGCTGAATGGATAAACAAACTGGTATATCCATACTATGGAATATTTTTCAGCAATAAACAGGAGTGAGATGCTGATACACACAATAACATGGATGAATCTCAAAAATATTATGCTAATTGAAGCAAATCGAAAACAAAAGATTACACAGTGTATGCTTCCATTTATACGAATTTTTTTTGCTGAGGAAGAGTCACCCTAAGATAACATCTAGGCCAATCTTCCTCTATTTTGCATATGGGTTGCCACCACAGCATGGCTGACAAGTGGTGTAGGCCCATGCCGAGGATCCAAATCCATGAAGCCTGGGCCACTGAAGCACAGCGCGCCAAATTTAACCACTACGGCATGGGGCCAGCCCCTGAAAATTTTTTTAAAGGGAAAAAAAGTGACAAAAACTAGATGGATGGTTTTGAGGGGTCTAAAGAGGGAATCAACTACAAAGATGCACAGAAAATTTTGAAGTGCTGGAAACGTTCTGTCTTGACTGTGATGGTGGTTACATGAATGTACAGAGTTGCAAAACTTCAAACTGCATACCAAAAATGGGTGATTTTTATTGTACGTAAATTACACCTCAACAAAATTAGGACCAAAAAAATCCCTCTCAAACTGGCCAAAAAAATGAATATTTGAATACATCTGAAGTGGATGTTAAATAATAAATTTTTTAAAACGTAGATGCTTAGCTTACAAACTGCATAATTTTCAAAACATTAAGACCTACACAATAATGTAAATGTACATAATGTCACTATACTGTACACTTAAGAATGATTAAAATGGCAACTTTTATGTTATGTGTATTTTATAAATAAATAAATAAATGTAACCCCTATTACAATGAACTATATTAACAGGTTAATCTTACTTCTAATTTTAAGTCCTAGCAAATGGTTAAAAACACCATGAGTATACTTTACAACAGAAGAGGGAGGTGAAAAGCTCAGGTGTTGGAGTTAAGATGTGAGTCCAAATACTGGCTCTACTACTTATGAACTATGTGATGCTGATCAAATTACATAAGGTCTTTTTTCTTCAACAAATAATGATAACTATACCTAACCTCAGAGTTGTCGTATATTATAAATTATAGTATAGTTTATAGTATAATTATAAATTATAGTATAAATTATACTATCAATAAGTTTGCCAATCATTAATATTAGTATTATTATTGCTGCTACTACTATTACTATAATTTCAGAAAAAATAAGAAATTCTCTCAACGTTGTTAAAATCCAGCTTGTATTTAATAAAATACCAAAAGATATAGAGTGACATAAAATTTTAACATCATAACTTAAGTCTGTAAAATTTATTACTAAATATCCAACTAGCCACAGCAAATGACATGAAACCAGCAGTCTGGTTTACTTTTTAAACTGTGATAGCCCGACAGCCTCTGATTTATCTGGTTATGCAGTAACTCTTTAAATAAAATTACAGCAAAGCAATAACACTCTAGGGATAAAATCAGCCTTTCTATCCCCTTTTTTAATGGACATTCTAGAAAAGAAGCATCTGAGCTCCATCTAGTGGATAAAAGGAGAAATAAACTAGTTTAGGGTAGTCACCTATAAGCTGTGTATAACTCAAGGTAAACAATTACATGAACAATTTTTCTATCCATGTTTGTATTTTTAGGTAGGTTTGAAAGAAATTAGAATTTCAAAGTATGTTGTTTCTCTGGAAAACCAGCAGTTTTAGAGTAGTCTTAATATAAAGAAAATTTGTGCTGTTCTTCCTTTATACTAGTTTTTAGACATCTGTGATTTTATAAAATGAAGCAAATAACATACTATTGTCCTTACACTCAGTTTATTTGGCGTAAAAATAAAATAAATTTACATTAAGATGAAAAAGACTGAATAAAGACATTATGGAAAGTAAAAAAAAATGCTAAGACTAAAACTCCAAAGATGAATATCCAAATTGAAAATAAAATTAAGACATTAAATGAGGACATCTAGATAAATTTTTCTTTTACTGGCCAACCTCTGACACACTTGCAAAAAGATTTATCTTCTATTTTCCTCTAATACTTAATTGTCAATTATAATGTCTCCATCATCTCTTTTTTATCTCCACAGCCTCTGTCCAAGTTCAGGCTCTCCCAGGTTCTCAGCAGCCCACCGCAGTAATTCTGATCTCTGCCTCCACCCTTGGCCTGCAGCAATCCACTGTCCACACTGAGCCCGAGTGATCTTTCTAACTAGTAAAAGTGATTTATGACTAAGGCCCTCTATAATTTGGTTACTGTACCCCCACCCCCAAGACAAAGAATCATTCCCTGCATTGTGTTCACTCTGAGCTTCGTCCACACATAAGCCTAACACCTACCACACGGGACTACAACAAAATGTTTTTTCCCCTCTATAAGATGATCCCCTTGACAAGACATGGCCATAATTTATCTCTGTTTGTATCTCTGCCACTTGGGGCAAGATTATATTTTATAAATGCTTACTGAGCAAACAAATCAGTCACTAGAAAGGAGGGAAGGGAGAAGAACATGAGAGAGTTTTTACCTGCACAAGTTCATTGAGGACAACAGCATCAAAGCCAGACAGGTACTGCACGTAATACCTCTGCATCACAGGCCCATATTTCCTGACATGTGCTCTAAGCTCTTCCATGTAAAATATCAATTCAGCAATGTGCCTTTTTTAAAAATTCAAGAAACATATTTCAAAAAATAAGTCCATTGCTATCAAGGAAAATATGAAATGACTTTGATATTACTACAAGAAGTTTTTCTCTTAGAAAAAGCACTGTCAAATATTTAATGTTGATTACTTTCTTTTAAAATTATTTCATATGAATAAAGAAATCACGGAAAGAAAAAAGAAAGCTAAGACTAAAAAGCTGATAGAGGAAAATCCAAATGAAAATAAAATTAGAACATCTCAAATTCATCATTTAAAAAAATCACAAATGAAATAGGATTAGAAAGAAACAAGATTTCCCTGTATGCTCTTATTTCTCTGCTTCATTTATTTAACTCCTATTGAGGGACTGTGGACTAAAATGAAAGAAAGACATTTCAAATGACACACTCGGTTGCAACTCTACTGTTAGGATTCTTATTTAAATTGTGTGGTATATCATTTTGAAAAGTGAATTCCAATGGAAATATTACTGGGTATACAAGGAAAGAAATAAGAACTTTATGACAACCTAGGGTACTGGAGAGAAAATATTAAAAGCCCTCATTTTAAGCTAAAGTTGACTTTGCATTCTAATTCATATCATCTAATGATAGATTACAAATATTCCTCTATTATGACAAACATGAAAAGCCCAAAAAAAAGCTTTTCAAAATAATTTTACTTCAAAGTCCCCAAATTCCATAGCCCATAAGTCAAAATACATTTTAAATATTGCTAACTTACTTATCTATAAAGTCATCTGCACTCTTCTTTGGCATGTTATCTGCATGACGAAGTAGCCAGATAATTTCATCACGGGCAAAGGATAATGCCATAAAAACAAAAAGTGCCTAATTAAAAAAAAAATAACATTGCTTACTCTCATGCAAAGATTAAGAAAAAGAAAACCTATTCATAATCTTTCTCCAAGTGAAAAGTCATTGGCAAGAAGTGATAACATCAAGTTCAAAAGATAGAAATGAGAGGACAGAAGAGAACTTGGACATATGTATGAAGGAAAACATGCACATAAGAAGCAAGGAAAATGCAGGAAGTGTGATGGACGAGTGTCAAGTCAGCAAAATCACTCTCAGCTAAATATAAAACCCTTTTATATAGTCCCTCACTCCAACTTTAGTAAAACCTCACTCAGAGGTAAGAAACTGTTTTTAAAGTTTAATATGGCACACTTGTAGTTGAAATAATTAAATCAATTACCTTGGGACCTAGCAAGCCAGGTTGATCAGACAGAACAGTAGCCAATTCTTTCAGTGCAGACCTTAAAAACTTGCGTCTTTCTCTGTGCATTGAACCACTATAGGAAAAGATACCATTACAGTTTATCCGTTTCTACTGAAATTACTACTGGCAATTAAAGAACATCATTTCAGGCTCAACTTCCAAAGTTTTCTTAGAAAGCAGAAGCCCTGAGAAGTGTCATCTCTGTGTTTGTCATTTAACAACTTTCCAATCTTACATTTACCCTTGCCTTTGTTGTGCTGCTTTTGTGACTGTGTTTATTCTGTTATTCTCCACCTATCAAAATCCTACCCAAATTTTAAGACCAATCCATCAAGAAGCATTTCTCAACATCCAGATGTCTATTTCTGAATAACTTCTACAATTTTAGTATCATATAGCCTAGCACTTTATAAACCAGACTGCGAAATCCTTGAAAGCAAGCACTGTCCTACTATATAAATTTTTGTCCCCTCCACATAGAAATCACTAAATATAATTTAATAAATATCTGATTATCCATACCCTTGTTTATTAAATATATTCCTATTAAATACACAAAACTGACTAAACAAGAGCTATATTCAATAAACATACTGGGATGAGATCTATTTGGCAGTCTTGTCAAAAACAGAACGATGAGGCAAGGAAAGGATAACCTTAATATTTAAAAATCCCACGTATTTTTAAAATAAAATGGAAATTAAAAAGAACTTAGTCTCACATATTACCACGGGGAAAAAAATTACAGAATGTTCTAAGTATTCCAACTCCTCATACTATGCAAAATATACACTGCTCCAAGAAAGTTTTAAAATTTAATAGGTGCAAAAAATAAATGGCCATACACACATACACAACGCATATGACAAAAAACCAAGTATAAGAAATTTACAAGCAATTACAAGTTCTTACTATTTATAATTATTTTATATAATAAAGGGAATAAAAATGCGTTACTTTTAAAACTTCATAAAAGATAGCTATATACCCACAATAGGGTCTATCTTATGAAGAAGTGATTGATAATCATATGCATTTGTGTAGGTCAGGAAAGGAATTCTAACACATTCCAAAGTATGTTATCTGTATCAGAAAACGATTTTTTAGAAATATAAGCACTTCATTCAAGAGAAAAAAAAATACATGAGAAAATGATACAGCACAGACAGCAAGGAAAAAAGACAATTTAAATTCCCAATATCCATGCTACAGCCTAAACCTAAATTCTAAAACTTCTTGTAGTTTTATATTTTCATCTACGATAACAGCACTTGTGTTCTCTCTGCTTTATAGAAATACCGATGGATCAGATAAGGTTGTCACTGCATTACCTAGGCTCATTGGAGAAAATATTCTACACAAGCATACCATATACATACCAATTAAAATGAAATATCAAATTATAATTATTTCATAAGAAAATTCAAAAGTTCAAAGATCTTAAATACACTAATTTCTAATTTATTTATTAATCAAATATATTTGCTAAAATTTGGGAGAGGTGTGGGATTAACATAATTTATAAAGTAAATCCCATTTGGAAGAGTGTGAAGATATGTCAATTTTCATGAAGTAGTACAAAAATAATCAGAATCTGCAAAGTACTGGCAGGGGAGCACAGTAGCAGTAAGAAACATGAATGCTATCTAAAATAAAACTCCTTTGTATGATACTTCCTTAAGCGTTTTTATCAACACTTCGAAAATATTTAACACTTGTCTGTACTAACTCCAAGATTACTAGATACTGAGATTATATACTTATTTTCATTGATTGAAAGTCCCCTACTTCAATTACCACACCTTGCACATCATTAATTTGCATTTACTTCAACAAATAACACTTTAAGAAAGGAATTCTTCTTGATTAACAGTACTATAGATAAGACAAAACTACTTACGCATGTGACACAGCTGCCTCTTTGCATTCTCTTATGTCATTAATACGCTTATTATAGCTATGCGCAAAAAAAAAAGAAATGGAACCATGTTAATCTTAATTTGATCAATAACAGCAAAAATAAGTCAATCAAATACCAAAAGTCAATTAAAAATGACTTATTATCAACAATAAAAACTGGTTCTCAAAGTGGAAATGGATGGAAGAAACTTACCTACATCCTTTCCTACCACTTTAAGTACCCAAATCTTCCTGGAAAAGTATCTCTTACTATATCAAATCCAACAATAAAATTGAACTTCACAAAGCAGATTATTTTATTAAATATATTTCTTTAATCCACAATAGAGACATTAAATTATACTTCCAATGTAACTAACAGCGATTTCCAAAAATCTAAAGTGCTGACAAAGCTATTACTTCTGACTTTTTATGCCATCTCATAAGCATTAATAAGATCGGAAAGGACATTTACTAGTGATTAACACTAGTGACTATTTGGGGATAGGGGTTTTGTGGTGGAGAAAACTGGAGCAAGAAAGCATTTGACTATTTTAAATTATTTTAAGGAATAGAATTATGGGTGATTTTTACCTACCATTTTTTTAAAAAACACTTATTTTTCAAATTAAAAAAACATTTAATGAAAAGAAAGAGAACACCAACATCAAACAATTTAAAGGTGGCATCTAAAAACTAAGTACTAATAACTATGTTAGTTTCATGAATACTAGAGACAAAACCTCAAAATTCCTAAAATGCTAAAGAAATACTATCTTCCTAACAACCTGGCTAAAACCACTTAACCAATAACTTCGACTCCTAAATTAAGGACTCTAAGATTTACGTGTTCTCTGAGCAAACATCCAAAATAGTATACTAATTCTGTAATCACTGACCTTTATAATTAAGGAGCTTTTATACTGATGTTTTGATTTTTAACTACTATGATAATTCATATTTTAAATTCAATTGATCACTCACAATTTAATAAAAAATTAAAACTTCTCAACTTTAAATACAGAGATTTTTGAATGATAAGTTTAGCATTAAAAAAGCATAACAGGGGGTCAGCCCCATGGACTAGTGGTTGAGTTCAGTAACGCTCTGCTTGAGTGGCCCGGGTTAGGTTCCTGGGCACAGACCTATACCACTTGCCAGTGGCCACGCTATGGCAGCGACCCACATACAAAACAGAGGAAGACTGGCACAGATGTTAGCTCAGGTCGAATCTTCTTTAAGCAAAAAGAGAAAGATTAGCAACAGATGTCAGCTCAGGGGGAATCTTCCTCAAAAAAAAAAAAAAGGCATAACAAAAAAAGTTGGTTTCATGGTGCCATTAAACTTACTTGTACCATTCATAAGCTCATGTAATATGCACAGACTACCTGATTCTAAATGTTTACATATATTTAAATACGATTATTCCACAGAGAGGTTGTCAATATGCTAAGACATCATACAAGTTTCATGATTTTCAATCTGAATCAATCAGAAAATGAGAGAGCCCACATGACATAGAATATTTCCAGGTACTCCACCGTCTAAAATGAAAGCCAAATAAGAGATGAAAAGTACCTAAGAGCACTGTTTCTCATGTTATGACTAAGAGACTATCCTCATGAGTATCTCAGAATCACCTTTGGTGAGAGAAATCAGAACAGTGGTCACCTGAGAAAGTGGCTTGGGGGAGGGGGACCAGGGGTGACAGTACTGACCAGAAAGAGGCATAGGAGAAATTTCTGGGGATAATGAAAGTGTTCTATACCTTGATCTAAGTGGTCACCTTGAGTATTCATATACAAAGTCACTGAGCTGTACACCCAAAATTTATGGATTTTTCTGTCTGTAAATTTGCCTCAATAAATTAGTGGGGGGAAGGGTAAACTCCTTTAACCTTTCCAAGATACAGATATAGAAGGTGAGGGGTAATGCCCAGGAACCTAGATTTTAATTCGCAACCCAGGGTAATTCTTATGCACACTAAAATTTGAGGCAGTATACTGGCTTAAATTATTAGTGCAGACACATCTTTGTTTTTTTTAATAACTAAGAGATGCTTTATTTCATCTCAATTTCAGTAGGACATTACTGAATTAGATATGAAATAAATGTAGGTACATTCCATTTCTATCTGAAGCTAACAAGCCCAACATAATTATTCAACACTTTCAGGTACAGGGGATCCCAGGATATTTTGGATGCTCCCAATTTCAAAAGATTTCCTAATTGTTACTAAGTCTGAACCCAACTTGGCTTCTACATACTGGCTACAGAACCTCAGGTGGAAAGAAACACAGGCATTAAAAATTTCAAAGGAAACAAATTTCTGAGAATTATCTGCTTTACAGAGAATGAAGATAAATTAGTCACCTGCAATATCTTCTTATTATAAGGAAAAATGATTTTCTATATACCATTGGTCTGACTTCTCTAATTATTATAATTAATTTAATGAAGTATTTTTGATTGATTCACATACTTTCAGGAACACAGTGTATTCTAAAATAGCACTTCCAAAAATTTCAAAACTCTAAAATGTATGGTGTTTTTAGTAACATTTATGTCTAAAACCATATTACGATTTGCAAAAGAGTACATATCTTCTTTCTCCTGGAATACAAGTTTCAAAAGGGCAGGAACACTAGATTTTTTAATCTGTGAAGTTACCTGTAAAAAACATAATTACTACCACACTAGGATGTAAAACCAACTTGCTGGACCCGTAAGATGGTACTAGCTATGTCTTCTTGCATGATATGACCCTTCTCTAGCCCAAAACTTCAATAGATAATCCACTCACTACTCTCTCCAAAAAAGACAGAATAAGTGAAAATGCCATACCCTCGTATGTTTACAAATAAGTCTTCTGCAGCTTTGTGAATGTGGAAAACTTCATCCCGAAAGAGAGAGAGGCAAGAGCTACTTTGAAGAGCTAGCTTCCAAAGGTTCAGTGCTGTTGCATCAGTATTTAGGATCCCATGGCACAAAATAAAGCCAACTTTAAATAAAAAGAAAAGTAAATACAAATATGAAAGTATTCCAAAGCTATTTCCGTTATAGGGTAGCTTTTCAAAAATACAGAAATATAAACACAATCACTAAATTGAGGCTTTTAAGTGACGTATACATGTAAGATGGCAACAATATTTCTCTTTTTTCAATAATAATTTTCTGTACTCTGCAAAATCAGTTCTTTGAATCCACACTGACAAAAAAGGAAAAAAATATTGCTTCTGGGTTGTGAAGGAAGTCATTTCAATAAGTGAGTAAAAGACATTTTCAGAAATATTTATAAAATATTTTAAGCCAGAGACCAGAAGTTACTAATTAACAGATAACATGATAATCATTACAGCTGTTAAAATAACTGAAAAGTAAAGCTAATCTACTTTTCTAAATTACTAGAAGAAATGAAATACCATCTTGCATTTTCATAGCAACTTAGAGGTTACTAAATAAGTCTTTTCACATATATTCTCACATGATCATCCTGTGGAGTAGATGGAATAAGTGGTATCCTTCTTTTACAGTTGAAGAAATGAAGATTCAACGACTCGCCTAAAGTTATACTAATAAAGTATTAGAGCTAGACTTAGCCTCAAATAATTACTGTTAAAGTCCAAATCCGTTCAATGTATTATGTTGCTATTATATGAATTCAAAAATCTCTTTGACCTTTTGTTATCTAATTTGGAAATTCCACACAAATGTGTAATCCTGAATATGTTTGTTGATGTCCTCCCTGGCCCTCTTTATTTGTGGTAATTCTACTATTTCATTTCCACTGTATTTTATAAAAGTATCAATCCAAACAACACTCAAAAAGAAAAACTGGTCCTTCACGATAGTTTAAGAAACACTATAATAAAAAGTCAACAAATAGTATCTAAAGGTTAATAAATCCAGAAAAAAGAACTACAAGAACTAAAAAACACAAACTGCTCAAAAGTATTCCCCCTGCCAGTGGATCTGGGGGTGGTAGAAGGAATTATATTGTAGCAATTCTCATTCTGTGTCACATCTGTGTGTCCCTGGTGTCTATTTCCTCCATAGTTTGTGAACTTCTTAGGAAGAGAAACTAGTAATTTTATACCCCATGTACCTAACAAACTGCCAAACATATGAGTCATTTATTATACATGCTCAAGTAAATTAAAACCAAAACCTTTAACTGAATAAATGCAATAGTTAAAAAAATCATTAAAAACAAAACAAAAACTTAGTTTTGATGGCTATGTTGAGAGGCAATATAATGCAGACCATAAGCTCTGCAGTTAGCCTGAGCTCTTACTTTGTCTTTGTCACTTACTAGCTGCGTGGACTAAGCTCCAGATCCTCATTTATAAAAAAGACTACCTACCCGGACAGGGTCAAGGAGAGGCCTGAATGAGATACTGCACACAGAAGGCTTGGCACAGAAGTAATACGTGTTACCTGTTACTTTTCTCTAACACTTACAACCTGAGGAGTAATCACAAAACTAACCGATTTTACTTACAAATAATCCATTTTTCCATTGCATCCAAAGAGAGATATTCACAAGGCATCTTAAAAAGAGAAAATATAAATTTGTGGTTTGGAGAAAATCTAAAAAAAAATTCCATATTAAGTCACTCTCCTCTTCCTCCTGAGAATTCTTACTCCTCAATTCTTGGCTCAAATACCACAACAAATTTGAAAAGATGGACAAAAGCTTTATAACCTGTATTTAAACTTGCAGTCCATCAGTTGAGAGCTGTGCCCCTTTCATGTTTACACACCCTGAAACCTCTCTTTAAAAATACTGTTGCCAAATTGTCCTCAATTTGGTAAGCGACAACTTCCAAATTCCCCAAGTCTATTTCAGAGTTTGCAGCATTCCCAAGGATAAACTTTCAGTCAAGATAAAAAAGATTTAGGTACATTGATGCTCACTGTCTCACCCAAATCAGTAATTATGTGTGTGTTCTCCATATGCATAACACCTATGTTCATATACAAAGACTGAAAGGAATATAACAGAATATAATAATTTTCTCTAGTTTGTAAGATTTGAGGTGATTCTTGTTTTCTTCTTTATAATTTTCTGCATCTTCCAAATTTTCTACCATAAGAGAACAAAACAAACTTTAAGAGAAAATACTCATACTACTAACTGTATTAACTTAGCATCAGAATCTAGAAATAAAAAACTAAACAGTATAACTTAACTACTCAACATTTTACAATAAACTTCACTGACAGGTTAATACTAACTGGAAGAAAAACTGCAACAGCACTGCTTAACTGATATTTTTCAAAAAATCAACTTCACTATTTTCATTCAAAAAAGGGAAAAATGGAACCATACAGTGTCAGACTGTGCAGGATTAAGCATTGTGCTGGGTGCACTGATGAGACTCAGTAACTGGGCATTTCTCCATTGGTCAGCTGAAAGATTTCTTCGAGGATACACCATCTGAAGAGAGATTAGTGCATCTGAAAGAGACTAATTAAAATAGGAAAAAAGAAAGTTGAGGAATAAAAATGTTTTTTTCTTTTTTCATTTAAATTCCAGCTAAAACTGTTGTGCACTTCTAACTGAACCATCGTAAAACAACAGAGCCTAACTATAACTGTGCTCCATATAATACATGATGAGGTGAGTCCCAGCTACTCTCCTCTAGATTTTTTATTTTTTTTAATTTCATGAAAGCTACATAGATTCTATATTCCTGGGCAAGAGGTTAGCTCAGGAAATCATGTTACTTTCTTAAAGGTTAACATGTTTAGCAATGTTGGGATCTTTATTTCAAGAGGGGTAGAGCGCCTGGCATCATCCTTTCGTGCACATCATTTTTTACTTTAATAGGTCTCACTGAAAGAAACACATTACGGTTATATGACTAAGTGTTAACAGAGCTCAACACGTTTCAGATCTTTCCAAAGAGTGTCTTATAAAAATAATCCACTGTACTTTATCTTAACAAATTACTTAACGTCTATTTGCCATTTGGTCCGTTAATTATATCTTTATCATCAAGGCATTTAATGTTTTATTTCATCTGCTTCTTGCTTGCTTTGAACCATCTTTTGCTATTCATCCCTGTTTCCTAAAAATTCTGTACAGAGTGATTCTTTAATCTGGCTGCACATAAACTGCCAGGGTAGTTTGTTCAGAACACAGAATCCAGGGCTCCACCTGAACCTTAGTGACCCAGAACCTCTGGGAGTAGAACCCAAGAATCTACATTTTTATTACACTCTACCAAATGATTCTGAATGTTTCAGAAATCCTAGAAAGTACAGTATAGCTTTTCTATCAGAACTCTGAGATATCATGGAACATTGAAAAAACTAAGACTAGGAAATAACTGGACAAATGGACAGTTCTCCTCAAGTAATTATTAATAGTCTTGGATATGCTAATGGCTGTGGAAAACTTAAAAAGATCCAACAGCCTTTAAGGAAATAATCATCACCTAAGTGGGGAAAGGACCAAATTTGAAGTGGCTAAATACAAACAAAGCCATACGTGATCGGCGAAGTCAGAAATGGACCCAGAGAGAGAGAAAGAGAGAAGGAGGGCAGAGAGCTGCAGACGAGGAAGCAGCACGGCCGCAACCTGCAACCCGCAACCCACAACCCGGGAGGCAGGGCCCAGCCAGGGCATGGCCAGTGCGCTGAGAAACCTTGATACTTCCACCCACAATGCTGATGTTCACTTCAAAAATGTCGCCATCCACCAGCCTCTTTCAAAGTAATGACTCAACTAATTCCAAGACATTAAATCCATATATCTGTGGGTATAATACAGTTATGCAAAGACCTAAAATGGAAATGCATCTTCAAAACTGTCATGGGAATAAGAAAACTGAAGGAAAATTCTTGGTGTTAACTGTATATGAAAAGAAGTACAGATTCATACAAAACAGTGTATTATTGAAAAGTCTAATTCTCATTATTCAAAGAGAACAATGGACCAAGATTCTAATATCCTGGGCTTTAGCTCTGGTTTTGCCACTATGCTGCCAAATGGCTTACTTTGTCATGTCACTTCTCCAACACTCTATTTCCTTATCTATAAATAATGAGGATGTACAAGAAACCTATAAATTTCCTTGATGTGCTTAGGAACTATGGTTCTTTAAATTAGCCCTACCACAGAGAAGCCGTAATGGCAAGACTCCTTAGAACCAAAATTATTTCATTAAGAAGTATTTTTTAATATATTATAAAAGACAGACATTCCAAATTATTTCCAGAAAACTCCTATGATTTTTTTTTCTCATTAAGAGGCCATATAATAAGTGCCAGCCCTGGTGGACTAGTGGTTAAGTTCAGCACGTGCCCCTTCAGCAGCCTGGGTTTGGTTCCCAGGCACGCACTTACATCACTCAACTGTCAGTGGCCATGCTGTGGTGGTGGTTCACATAAAAAAAGAGGAAGTTTGGCAGTGGATGTTAGCTCAGGTTGAATCTTCCTCAGCAAAAAAAGAAAAAAATGCTAACAGAGGCTCTATTATAATAATACAGCTAAAATTTATCACGTTATGTAACTAGTTTTATGAAGTAACTCATTTAGTCCTCATAACAGTCATTTGAGGTAGGTGCTATTATTACTACACTTTTTACAGATAAGAAAACTGAGGTCCAGTGAAGTTGGCTAAGTAACTTGCCAGATATTATACAGTTAGTAACTGGCAGAGTTGGGATTGGAACCCAGGCAGTCTGGTATGGTATGAGAGTAAACATTCTAAAATACTAAACTTCACTACCTCTATACTCTACACTGAATCTAGAAACTATAATAAATCAAAATATTCCTGAGTCTCTACACACAATTCAGAATCTAATCAACTAGTTCTCTGGTTCACAATTAGATAAAACCATGCATAGCTATTACTCATATACCATTATAATTTTTTTTCTAAAAGAAGTTTATCACTCAAGTATCCATCCTTAAGCTATCTCATAAACATATTAAAGCCCATCTAAAAACCAGCTCTTTGGGGCCAGCCCAGTGGTGCAGCAGTTGAGTGTGCACATTCCGCTTTGGTGGCCGGGGGTTCGCCGGTTAGGATCCCAGGTGCGGACATGGCACTGCTTGGCAAGCCATGCTGTGGCAGGCATCCCACATATAAAGTAGAGGAAGATAGGCATGGATGTTAGCTCAGGGCCAGTCTTCCTCAGCAAAAAGAGGATTGGCAGATCTTAGCTCAGGGCTAATCTTCCTCAAAAAAAAAAAAAAAGAAGAAGAAGAAGAAGGATCCACAACTGAAAAATGTGCAACTATGTACCAGGGGGCTTTGGGGAGAAAAAGGAAAAAATAAAAATAAAATAAATAAAATAAAACCCAGCTCTTACCTTGCTATGGGGTACAAATTCTTCCATCATCTTCTTTAAAGGGTTTTCATAATCCACAATCATCTGACCAAGGCGTGGATATTCTCGATCACTTAAAATAGACATATCAAATTTCACTGAGCTGTAAACCATCAAATTGAGAATTTCACAGAGATTGTTATAATGCAGGTCTACCTTGCTCCATGGGTCATTTCATGAGCATAGTTGTATAATCCAATGATTGCCTTCCTTTCTTCAATTCGAGACAGTAGTATCATCAGTGTTGTATAGGTTATGATCAAATCTAAGTAGTTCTTTGTTAAATCAAAGTTTACAGTCTAGAAAAAAAATGTCACATTTAATGCCTTCCTATTTCATAAACTTTTAAACACACACACACATCTTCATGGCAGCTATAAAAGCAAATAATTTTATATAGTTACTTGTTTCATCCCCATTTCTGAAATTCTAACTCTTTTCACCAAAAATATGCCTAAAATTTGGGAGTTACAGATAACAATTTTGTGTTTGTGACACAATTTTATGGATGAAAAAGAATTTCTGATTGCCCTATTCAAACTGGTAACAGTTTAAAAGGACAACCAAGAATAACAAATACTAGAGGCCAATCTCACTAAGCAAGAAAAAGGAGTATTAAATAAATAAGTAAATAAAAATAAGTAAATAAAAAGTAAATAAGTAAATAAAAAAGTTCACCATTAAGTCAATAGAGAAGTTTTCAGTTTGCCTTCCTATATCAAGAAACTGTCTTCTTAAGAAAGTTTCTATCAAGTATGCCTTTTATAGAGAATAATATTATCCAGAACTTTTTTTAATTGGGCCTACTAAAATAAAATACTAAAATTAACAACTATTTCCCAATACGTATAAGACATATTCAGTGACGAATAAACAAGTAAAAATAGAGAATGCATTATAACTCCTTACCTTAGAAAACAAGCAAATTAACAATGCTAAAACTTTATATACTAGCCATATAAATTTTCTCTAAAGAAAAGCATTTGGTCCCCTTAGTTCTACTAGAAACAGGTAAGAGAACTGAAAATTTTTCTGAAAATAATACTTACAATATCAAAGAAGACTTGGCAAACATCAATAGTATTCAGCAATTCACAAACATGGTCCTGAAAATAAAAGCTTATTTTAATCTGTAACCTTTACAAATAATATTAAATTCAGAAAACACACACAAATAAAATGTATTTTAAACTTCAGTTCTAGAAGAATTTCAATTTTATTACTTACAAGTGACAAAGTAATTTATAGAGTTAATGAATATCAAATCTACCTCTGAAATACTAAATTTCATATATTAAAATACATACCTTAAATTCCATAACATCTACAAATGTGAAGTAATATAATGCCAGATTTTTCAGAATCTCTGATTTTTCTTTCTGCAGTTGTGCAAGCTGTTGCTGTAAAAACAAAATAAGAGTGCACTGCTCATTGAGAAGAAAAATATTTAATTTTACTACAAACTATCTTCTTTTATGATTGCTATATGGAAGCACAAGCTTTTAGAATAATATTTCTAATGATAAAGGCTTTTTAAAAAACTAAAATATTTGAGACAGCAACTGCTAATAGTGATCAGCAACTGACAGTGTGAGGCTCTAAAATGAATCGAAGCAGATTAGTATCAAACTGCACTACTACTAAGGAAAACTGGAAAATGTTAGGAAAACAATAATTATCAAATGAACTCTTTAAAATAATTAAAAACAACTCATGAGCATGATCACATTACTACAAGTGGGAGAAAAGAAAGCGAAAAATGTTGTAACTTACACTACAAAAACAATATGCTTTATAAATTTGGAACTTACCAAAAAGAACATCCAGGCAAAGCCACGTTACGCATGCAAAATAAAATGTAGATACAAACATAAAATACAGTAACGGTTCCCTGACCAGATCCACAAAACACAATACAGTAAACAAAAGCAAAAACCACAACAACAAAAAAGAAATGAGAAAGAAGCAAAACTGGAGTTAAGATAGTGGTAAATGCATGAAAGAGGGAAATGTGAATACAAAAGACAAATGTTATTTCAATCAACTGTATTAAATTTATAAAAGCCCTACGTTTTTTAAAACTATTAATATGATTTCTGAAAGAATCCAGCCATATTTAATGTCCTATATGATTAGACTGCCAGAATTACAATAAACCACCTAGAACTTTGATACTTTGAGTGTAGTCTGTAGAACAGTAACTTCCACATCATTTAGGAGCTTGTTAGAAAAGCAGAGTGCAGGCCCACCTCGGACCTAGCGAACTAGAAGCTGCCTGTTTTTGATTTTGTTGTTGTTATTGTTGAGGAAGATTAGTCCTGAGCTAACATCTGTGCCAATCTTCCTCTATTTTATACGTGGTCCGCTGCCACAGAGTGGCTGATGAGCGATGTAGGTCCACGCCAGGGATCTGAACCTGGGAACCTGGGCTGCCAAAGCAGAGGGCACTGAACTTAACCACTACGCCATGGGGCTGGCCCCCAGAATCTGCCTTTCAACGAGATATCCAGGTGACCTGAATGCACATTAAATGCCTGAGAATCACTTATCTAGAACCTAAGTAAACCAGAAAATATGGGTAAGTGATTTGAAATATCAAACCTGCTACCAAAGCCCACACAATTTGAGGCCCTCATATGGTTATTACCTACACAGAAGGGTTGGGTAAGAGGTGCTATACTTAATTGTGTTGAACCATTTACGATAAGCCAGAAAATTTACAGCAGTAAGCGTAACATCAAGAGAAGATTAAAAAAAACTACAAAAAGACTATCTAAAACAGCAAACACAGCAGTCTGGTAGACCCAACTATTATAGGGTAAAATACCCTAAATATTGCAGTCCCTGAAGACATTTAAAGAAGTAACTATGTCTGGAAAACGTGTAAATGAAGTACCTCATCACTTCCCCTAAATGCCATAGAAATTAAGGTATATACTTTCAGTGATGAGTAACTGCTCTTAGCTTTAATTATGAGAGTAGTTGACTTTATTTTCACAATATATCTGTTTCAAAACAATTCTATGTTCATATGCACATTTTAAAATCATTATTGTAACTCAACATCAAGCAGATACTTATCTAAAAATGATTCTACTTCCTCAGATTACACAACCTTTACCTTGTTCAACATGAAACATTTATGCTTGATGTCTTAGTCCTTTTCCCTGCTTTTCAGTACTTTAAATTTGAGTTTTGAAATATAACAGGTAAAAGCAGACTCATAATCATGAGTTAAGAGGCATAATTTGGTTGCTACTGGGCTTAACTATTTTTCCCTTCAATTTCAGTGTCCTAGTTTGGACAAAAAAATGACACAGTCACCATCATGCTGTGGGCCTGAATGATCTTTTATACAAAAAATCTAATTAAGAACCTAATACCCAAAGAACTTAAAAGAATCTTCCCACAGTTATATAATGACATAATGACAGGCCAGGATTGGAAATTTCATTTCCTTACCCCTAATAAAGTTTTTTTTCTACCATCTATGTGCCCACCATCTTTTTTTTTTTTTTTAAAGATTTTTTATTTTTTCCTTTTTCTCCCCAAAGCCCCCCAGTACATAGTTGTATATTTCTCATTGTGGGTTCTTCTAGTTGTGGTATGTGGGACGCAGCGCTGCCTCAGCGTGGTTTGATGAGCAGTGCCATGTCCGCACCCAGGATTCGAACCAACGAAACACTGGGCCGCCTGCAGCGGAGCGTGTGAACTTAACCACTCGGCCACGGGGCCAGCCCCCCACCATCTCTCTTTTTAATAATAAAATCTCATTATGGTCTACAGTTCTCATTCAACTTTATTTCCCCCCAAATCATATGTAACTAGCCTCTACAGTGCCTAAAAAAATTTATTGAACTAATGGATGCCTGAATTCAAAAGAATTAGTCAAGTTTTCAAAGCCCTAAACAATTTGGCCCTAATTGACCTTCCCAATCTAAATTTCCCCTACACCCATTCACACACTATACGCAATATCCAAAACTATTTCCTTTTTCCATACACATCGCATGTTTTCTCTACTGAGACGTCCAAATCCCAGCACTCATTATATGTCCAAATCCGCTACCCCTAAACTACTCAGTACAAATGTTAACCTCATTTTCAAGAAACCATCCCTGATTGAACTTCTTCCCTGAATGCAAATAACATCTCCTTCCTTTAAATGTGTACAATTTCTAATAGCATCACTTTCTACTTTCTATCATAGTTATCTCCAACACCATAAGACAATGTACCAAACTCAATTTTTTAATCTCCACAGCCCATATCGTACAGCTGTGCACAAAAAGACGTTTCCAATATAAACATCTATCAGATGAGTGATTGATTATGACAAATTTAAAAGATCTGTACATGTTAGCGTGAGACAACAAGTTTTGGTAGGTGATGCTAGAAAACCTACCTACCTTTTACTGTGCAATCACGGCTAAACAGGCAACTTCTCAGAGCCTAATAGCCTCATCATCAAAATGGGAGCTATTGTGGACGGTTAGCCAAAATAAACACATGAAAAAATCTAACAGTGCCTAGAATCTAGAAGCTACTCACTAAACAGATAAATAACAGGAGGCTCACAGACCACTCATTCAAAATAAGCAAAAATAAAGCTATTTTAAATAATCTCAACACTACTCATAGTACTTCTAATGAGAGCTGATACTAACTAAGCATGCATCTTTGCCAGGCATTGTTCCAAACATTCTACAAGTATTTCACACAATCCTCCCAACATCTCTTTGGGATAGTTACAATTATGTTCCCTATTTAACGAAAATAAATTCTATAAAGCTCTGCATTGAAGAGTTCAACTATAACAACAAAGAACAAACGGTCTACAATTCTCTGGCTTCAACTGCAAAAAAAAATGCTATATTTTAGTTCTTAAAGTGAAGGAGAGTAAATACTCCCCAAAAGTATTTAACTTTAGGTTCAACATCAAGAACAAGGTTTTCTTAATTAATTCATCATCTCATTGTTTTATAGCCAACAAAAAGCAAGAAATGGTTTAAGAACATAGACGAATAATAAATTGTTTGATGTTACAGAAAACAACATTAAAGAAGTACAATTCTGAGAAGAATTGATTCTATTTACTAACACTGTAAAAGTATATCATGGATACATAGGTTAACTATATTAGCAAAATACTTGTACAATGCTTTCATTAAAATTTCTAACTATGGATTATTATTCTTAACATTCAAGTAAAATGTGTAAAAACTGAAAATAAACAAAATAAACAGCCACGCAGACAGCAAAATATCTTCACACTGAAAAATCCTGATAATTAATCTTTGTACAATTAAGCATTTCCATACAAAAATAAGTAATCAAAAATTGATTGAAATTTAGTATCTATTAGTTTTCATTCTTTATTAAAAAAGTAGTGGCAAATTACAATAAAGAACCAATGACTAAGGGAGCTAACTCACTGATTTTCAACACAAAGGAAGGTGGCTTCGGTTCTTTATTCACCCATTTCAATTACTTTCTTTTATCATCGAAACTGCTTATGCATAATAAATTTTTTCTTGATCTAAATTATGCTAGTATTTTGTTCCTCTTAAAAAACAACCAGGTATTCAAGTTTGGTTTCAGGGAAAAGTTTGTTCAATTTCTTAGTATGATACTCAAAACCAGGCCTTTTAAAGTAAGAGTCCTGAGAGGCTATTTGCGTAAACCTCTTTTACAGAACTATCCAGCTACCACCCTAGTCATCAACTGTCATCTGGACTACTACAGTGGCCTCTAACTGGTCTCTGTACTTTTGCTCTTGCCTCTTCAGTCTTTTCCACATAGTAGCAGGAGAGAGGGCATTTTAAGGCAACACACTACCCCGGAAAGATGATTCCAATGATGGTTATGCAACATGTTAACACTGGGTAAAGAGGATACAGGAATTCTCTGTACTACTCTTTCAAATTTTCTTTTCACTCTAATATTATTTCAAAATACAAGGTTTTTAAAAGATTTCAACAGTTTCCTATCACACTTAGAATAAAAAACAAAGTCCTTACCAGCACTTCGGAGTAAAATCTAAACAGGATCCCTACCTATGTCTAAAACCTCATCTCCTTTTGTGCTCCTCCAGCCTCACGCAGTAGTTGTCATGCTGTTCTTCCTGAGTGCTCATCAAATGCATCAAGCTCAGCCCCACCTCAGAGCCTTTGCACTTGCTCCTTCTCGTGACAGGGATGCTCTCCTCCACTTCACAGAGCTCACTCCCTCACTTCACTTCTCTTCAGAAGTCACTGTTGAGCACTCTTATCTAAATTAGTCTCCTCACCTTCTTACTCTCTAACTCCTTAGCCTGGTTTCTATTTCTTCCTACTACTTATCTCCAAATGAAAGTATGTATTTATTCACTTTAGTTGTTTGTTGTCTAACATCCCAATTTGAATTTAAATTCCATGGGGGCAAGGACGTTTGTATTATTTCCTGCTGTACCACCAGCATCTAGAATACTGGCACACAGGAGATGCACTACAAATGAATAAATAAATAAATGATCCTCAAGTTTCTCAACATAAAAAGTCACAGTCAATTTTTAAATTGCACTGCTGATTATAAATGAATGCAATACCAGTTATCAATTCATGTCTCAAATGAGTTTACATATCCTAATACAAACAGAGTGGTGATTTAATCCCTTGAATAAATCTCCAAAGTTGGGCAAAATATGTTTTGTCCTTCCTGGATAGGAAAGCATAAAAGAAAGACGTGAAATACATCTAAAGAGAATGACATACTCCTATTGAATATAAGCGAATCTCCAAAGATTACCTAAAAGTCCAAATCAACATAGAGATTAGTCATTTTTAAAAAGGTTCATAGGACTTGGTAGGACTTTCCTTTTATCATATACAAAATATTGACTTCCACTGGCAGTCAATATTTCAGAAATGCTTTTTTTTCCGAGCAAAGAATCATAAAAAAAACTTCAGGGAAAGTTAACCTAACACTTGCCTAGTAAATAAGCGTTACCAAGTGTTTGAGATTTGTTACTAAATTTAATCCTCATAACTATTTTTCAAGGCACACTTTTTTATTGTGGTAAAATACATAACATAAAATCCACCATTTTAGCCATTTTTAAGTGTGCAGTTCATACCTAAAAATACATTTGCATTCTTCTGCAACCATCACCTCCACCTATCTCCAGAACTTTTTTCATCTTCCCAATCAAGGTATCTTTTTATAATCATTTTCCAAATAGAGAAACAGACTAGAAGAGGGTAATCTGCCAATCCAGCTCAATCAGATTTCAAAGCTCCAAACACCTCTTCATACACTTTAACATGCTAGGTACCATACAATGACACAAAAGAAGTATGGGGATAACCAACGCTAAAACTGTTTTCTTTTCAGAAAATACTTGTATTTAATTGTAGCCTCATCAATCTCACAGACTGAAGCTTTTAAGAACCTCTAATTCATTCTCTTCATTTTATAGGTTAAAGGGATCTTTTCAAGTTTACGTTGCTAGTCATCTGTTTAATCCTAAAAAGCAAAGAATGGAAAAGTTTTCTATTTTAAAAGAACAGAAAGGCAGAAAAACTAAAGGCTGCCTCCCTGCCTCTTTGCAATAGGATTTTATTGTTCTTCCCAATAGGGGTTGTAGTCTATTTTCCCACCCTGACAATCTCAGCTGAGCTTGTGACTTGCTTTGACCAACAGAGGGCAGCAGAAATGATACTCTTAAGAGGCTTTATTAGCTTCAGACTTTGCTTTTTTTGGAACACTGGCCTAAAGCTCCAGGTGTGAAGAAGCCTGATATATCATATAACGTGGAAAGTGAGGCTCAGCATCCTATCCCAGTTGAGCCCATCGCCCAGACGACCCACCAGCTGAATGCCACAGCGACCTAAGGCTGGTGAGTCCAGCAGAGGAACTGCCCAGTCAACCCACAGAATGATAAGAAATAAGTTGCTGTTGTTTTAAGCACATTAAGTTTTGCGGCAGTCTGTTATGCAGCACTAGGTAACTGAAACCAAGATTAATATAAAGTTCAGTAATACAAATGAAAACAATCTCTATTTTGCCACCAGAGCACATTAACTTTCATCAGAACAATCTTGAAAGTTTTAAGATTTCTAGTCACAAGATGGTCAAATTAACACAAACTAATGAAACTAGTATTATCATTGGTACTAGAAAATGACAAATTATATGTCCTAGTTTAGTGAGGTTGGTAGGTGTAACATCTTTGTATAAAAGATATTATACTGTGTTAATAATAATTTATTTCATATAATGGCAGCATTTTCCATCATAAATGGAAATATAAATGAAGCTAGACCCTCTATACTCAATTTTAATAATTAAAAAAAATCTAATATGTGATCACCTTGCTTTCATAACATGGGTGCACAGAAACAAATCAGATTTTTCTTACCGATTAGATGTCATCGTTGTAATTCATAATTATACCGAGCTATTTATGTCTAAATGGCCTCAGGTGCTATTGACATGTGCAAGGTAATCTGCCAACATTAAACAGTCCTTGCTGGTTATACTTTTTACTTTTTAAAGTGTTTATTTCTCTTCCTGTCAATTATCATTTGCTCCTGATGAGAGAATCTCTTAATGCACAATATGTTAGAAAATAGACTTGTTACAATTTTGCCTAAGGAAACAATAAACTTGGGCATAATGAGACCAAAAAGCTTATTTCTGAATAAACTTAATTTTTTTCTAAAATACCATTTCTGGTTGCTCAAAAGCATTTGTTTTTTACAGCTTTACTGAGATAGTTTACATACTATAAAATTCATTCATCGTAGGGATCAATTAAATAACTTTCATAAATTTACAGCACTGTATAACCATCAACCCTATCCAGTTTTAGAACATTTCCATTATCCCAAAAAGTTCCCTTGTGCATATTTACACTTAATCCTGCTCTTACCCTTAACCCTAAGCACTATTGATCTGCTTTCTGTTTCAATAAATTTGCCTTTTCTGGACCATTCCTATAAAATGGAATCATTTAATATGCAGCTTTTTGTATCTAATTTCTTTCACTTATTAGCCTAATGTTTTTGGAGTTTGTCCATGTTGTAACATGTATCAGTGGTTTGTTCCTTTTAATTGCTGAACGGTATTCCATTAAATGGATATACTACATTTTGCTATGCATCAGTTGACGGGCATTTGAATTTTTTTCCAGTTTTAGGCTATTACAAATAATGAATGTTGCTATAAACATATCTTTATGTGGACAAGTACTTTCATTTTTCTTGGAAAGACTCCTAGGAGTAGAACTGCTTCCTTCCTAGTTCTCAGATGTGATTCAGGGGCAAGTGATATAAGAAGTGACCTCTAGATAAGTGAAGAGTTACCGTAACAAATATTATTCATTTAGTCAACAAACGTCCCAATCGATTATATTGTCAGGCACTGTGGGAAGAGCTGAGGATAAAACTATGACTAAAATGCTCACCCTGCCCTTATATGAGCATACAGTCTAGTGAGGAAAGTCTATGCAGATATAAGGTAACTCCTACTTTTTTTTAGGTAAATGTGCAGTTTTAGAAGCTGGTTACACTACAACTAACTTCCAGGTGCAAAGTTCAAAGATGGTGAAAAACTACCATGATTAATTCCCACATTCCATTCATGACAAAGACCCTCACCAACTGGTAATAACATAAGACGTAAACACACACACAAGCACAATAGTACAAGAAAGACCACAAAAACAAAGGGCAGAGCTTCTAAGGGTGGTGAGCAAGACGGGGGAAGTTAAAGGTGGGCCTAGAATTGAGAAGGCACCCAGGGATTACTTTTGCTACATGAATACATCTTGATAAAGAGTGATTGATGGCTCATGTTAAGTTTCCTCAAGTGTCAGGCCTATAAACAGGAATAAAGTTTATGCTTAAACTGTCTTGGCTTCTTTCTGGCCTTTTTGGACATCTGCTGTTTTTGGGAGATGAGGAGACAAGGTGAAGTGGCATCAAAAGTAGACTAATTCCGGGGCTGGCCCCGTGGCCGAGTGGTTAGGTTCGTGCGCTCCGCTGCAGGCGGCCCAGTGTTTCGTTGGTTCGAATCCTGGGCGCGGACATGGCACTGCTCATCAAGCCACGCTGAGGCAGCGTCCCACATGCCACAACTAGAAGGACCCACAACGAAGAATATACAACTATGTACCGGGGGGCTTTGGGGAGAAAAAGGAAAAAATAAAATCTTTAAAAAAAAAAAAAGTAGACTAATTCCCATGTAATACCTCTAATACCCTCTTAATACCCTCCCCTCATCAATTCTTTGAGCTCAGAGGGACCTCCTATCCATTCACTCTACCATCTTTTTACTGTCACTCACCCTCTCATGTCCTATTTCTTGTTTTATCCATTTTAAAATTAAATGGCCCACCATCATATTACTCCCTTGTCCTTCTCTCAAGCTATCATAATTGTCTGATAAACCCACAATAGGAGAAAGCAGACACCTGTGTTGACTCGATCTCAACCTGAATTTACGATCATCAACCATAAGTAAGTAGCAACATTACTTCATTTTCACTGTCGATTCACTCTCCCACTCTCAATGATTATTCTGCTCCTTCTCCTCTCTGTTAAAACACTCAATAATTCCTCTACAACTTGATTCCAAGCTTAATGCTAGCCTGAGCTCTAGACTTATATACACAATTGGCTACTCAACATCTCCACTCACATTTCTAATAGGCCTCTCAATCTTAACATATCTAATAACGAACTGTTGAGTGCTATCCCTTCTATACCCCCATCCCAAACCTGTTCCTCTTGCTTCCTCAGTCCAGTAAATCTTGGTATTTGTTCAAGCGAAAAACCTTGGGGTCTCATACACCCCATACCCACTGCTTCAGCAAATACTGTAAGCTCTGTCTTCAAAATACATCCAGAATCTGAACATTTCTCACCTCTACCACCCTATTCCAAGCCACTATCAGCTCTCATCTCAATGACTGAAAATTTCCTAACTAGTTTCCCTGTTTTAAAGATGCATCCCCCCACCCCCCACACCCCCATATCCTTTTTGGTGAGGAAGATTAGCCCTGAGCTAATATCTGTTGCCAATCTTCCATTTATTTTTTCTCCCCAAAGCCCCAGTACATAGTTGTATATCCTAGTTGTAAGTCATTCTTCTTGTTCTGTTTAGGATGCCACCACAGTATGGTTTGATAAGCAGTGTGTAGGTCTGTGCCCAGAATCCAAACCAGCAAACCCCGGGCTGCCAAAGCAGAGTGTGCAAACTTAACCACGCAGCCACGGGGCCAGCCCCTCATTTCCCTGTTCTTACCTCTGTTCCCCTACAGACTATTCTCAACCAAGCAGCCATAATGATCACAGGTATAGATCACTTCATTCCTCTGCTGCTCCCCTCCAATGACATCTCAACTCACTGAAAATAATTAGCCAAAGTCCTTACTATGGCCCAGAAAGTCCTATACGATTTGCTCAACCCTTACAGTTACTCTGTCCTCATCTCCTACCACTATCTCCCTTCCCACCCCATTTGCTCTGTTCCACTCATAATGGCCTACCTCCTGTTCCCTGAACATGTCAGGCATGCTCCCACCGGAGCCCTTGCAGCTGCTGCTCCCCCAGCACAGAATGCTCCTCCCCTAGTTTATCTTACTCCCTCATATCTTCAAATCTCTGCCCTAAGCCTCCTCAGTAAGGCCTTTCCTGGTCATCTTAATTATATTAGCATGTCCTCACTATCATTCTTATTCACTTACCCTGCTTTGTTCTTCTTCTTAGAACTCATCTCTACCTAGTATTATGTTCCTGATTCCGTTTTTCGTCTATCTCTACCAAGCAGAATATAAGCTCTACAAGAGCAGTGACTTGATTTGTTTATTCACTGCTAGATCTCCTCTCCCAAAGCAGGACTTGGCTCATAAAAGGCACTCAATAAATGTTTTAATGAAAGAAATGAATGATAAGCAGAGGGGACAACGGGAACACATACATGCAGCACCTAACCTAAACTGAAAGGGTTAAAGAAAGCATCTCTGAAATGGTGACATCTAAGGATAGACCTGAAAGACAAGTAGAAGTTAGCCTAGTGAAAGAAGATGGGAGGGAAAGATTGTTCCAGATAATAAAAACAGCATAAACAAAGACCCAGAGGCAAGACAAAGTATGGTCATATGTTCCATGAAAGTGTACACATACTCTCCCAAAATAAAATACTCCCTAAAAAAATAAAGCAATAAAATGTATTTCTCCATGTTCTACACTCTATCCTACACTGGACAATGAGGACTAACACAATATACTATCCTATACATTCTTGGTCAAAGACCATTGACATACATATTTAAGACATTTTTAGCCAAGATGAGTGCCTAGGAAGAAGAATACAAGAAAATAAGTGTTATTTACTTCATTATGGTACATCTGTTATTTACTTCATTCTAACTTCTTTTGCTCTTCTACTTTGGATCTTGGCAAATAACTTTTGATCTGACAAAAGATGGAAACTGCCATGACAAATAATAATAAGATGCCATACTAAAGGTACTTGCAGGGTACCAGGTTAAAAGTGGCTAAAGCCCCCTTCAAAGAAATGACCAAGAAGGGCCAGCCCGGTGGCGCAACGGTTAAGTTCACACGCTACACTTTGGTGGCCCAGAGTTTGCTGGTTCGGATCCTGGGTGCGGACATGGCACAGTCTGGCAAGCCATGCTGTGGCAGGTGTCCTACATATAAAAAGTAGAGGAAGATGGGCACAGGTGTTAACTCAGGGCCAGTCTTCCTCAGCAAAAAGAGGAGGATTGGCAGCAGATGTTAGTTCAGAGCTAATCTTCCTCAAAAGAAATGACCAAGAAAACAAAAATCAAAGATCAGCAGGTGTATTGGTAGCATCCTTTGCCATTATGAATGAGATGTAACCATAATCACCACTGCAGCCAAACGGACTGGCTAACAACAGTTTGAAAAATAGCTGAAAAACTATTACTAGAGGCAAGACATAACTTCAGGAAATCTGGAGAAAATCAAAACATGACTACAAATGACAGGAATGCATCTCCTTGAGGGCTATGCTATGAAACCCTAGCATAATGCTCACTGGCAGTCTCATTTGCAAGAAAACAGAAAACATCCTTGAGCGGAAGAGGTTATTATGATCGTACTTTAGTATGATCAGAAAACATAGTATACAAAATTCACAAAACAACGTGATTTTAAAACAGATGTGCTTTAGGATAAGAATCACCCTTGAGAATATGGCCAAAGCTGAAAAATATATTCACACACAAATTCTGTACAGAATTTCAGGGGATTCCCAACCTCTATGAAAACTCAATGTGCCAGCTCAGGTGAAAATCATTACACTTGGGACAACAGAGAGAAATGTGTCCCAAAATGAAAGCTATGCAGTAGGCTTAAGCAAACTGTCTAGAGGGAAGTTAGAAGACAAAGGGTTATAGGAAAGTAGGCTCCAGAAAAAAAGGACAGCGTATACAAAGGTGGTATGATTATCAGGCTGGAGAGATTTAATAATTCTATAAAGGCACATAACTGTAATTCCAAAAAGCCATGCTATACCTATGAAACAAATTTAACTGAGAAACAATTGTGGAAGAAAGAATCCATTTCAGTTTAATGCAAATTCTATTACATTATAGATACATAAATATATGCAAATATATATATAAATACATATAATATAAATATATTATATTATTTGGACTTATAAGAAAGTCCAAAGTGTGAAAATGGACTGAAGCAATGCAAACTGAGTACTCAGGTCTTTACTAGTTTTCAATTTTTAGGATCAGCATATAATTCAATCTCAGAACTTTATAATTACAGAACAAAAAAAAGCATTAACCATTTGGTAAGATAAAATAAAAGTATAAACGACCAAGGGTGAGGGTATAAAAATAGAGAACTATATTATTTAAAGTTTAAAAAGGAAGTAACCAATGATCTAAAAATATTAACAAAAAAATTATCAAACATTAGGAAGAATGGAGAGGGTAAGCAAGGGACAGGAAATTTAATGAGCTAAAATCTTCATCTTTTGTAGCAAAGAATTATCAGACATTGTTTAAAGCTCGTTAATAAATATATAAAAGAATAAGCATATTTCTTACAGTTTTGGAGGTAACCTCTAGAAGTACTAAAAACAGAAGTTTCTAAAAACAGAAGTTCCCTCTGAGGAACATGATTGGGGTAGGAAAGAGTGAAGTAGGAGATAACGCTCGCTTTTCATCCTAAATTCTTCTGGACTGTTTGATTCATTACCATGTACTCGTTATTTTGGTAAAAATAAACGAAAATTTAAACCAGTTTGGGTAAGTCTATTAGTAATGATGCAATACTCTGCCAGCCACGTAACCTATTTCAAATACTTTTCAAATATATCAAAGGCTTACTTGTATCTTCTAATAAGGGATTCATTCTTTTTTTATTGTTTATTCAAGTTAGAATTGAAGACTACCTGTGGAAGAGACATTAACTGAATGTTGATGATACCTTTTTAAAAGAATACTGACATGCAAGTTAGTTCTTACTGTATTAAAGTTCTTTGAATTCTGACAAAGTTTAACTGGTCAAGACCAAATATTTCTTTAAGTTTCCATTAGGGTCTATATATAGAGAGAGACATATTTACCCACAACAAAGCACATCATCAAAAAACTCTGTTACATTAATCTATTGTAAGATGATTCCTTTCAAAAGCAAAGTATTTTTTGCTGGTCTACTATATTCTAGACAACAGGGATTCAAAGATGAGTGCACGGTCCACGAAAACGGAGAGTGAGGTACTACAGAGAAAGACTACAGTAGTTTTGTTTTATTCTGCTTCCCCTAGCGGACGCTGGGGGGAGGGACGGGGCCGGCAACAGGAGGAGAGATTGGGAGGCATGAAAAGCAGTGTTTAGATGATCATAGTGTTTGTCCCAACAGGAAATGTAGACCTGAAGGGGATAAATTCAAGAGAAACTATAATACTAAAAGCGACGAGCCCTAAATGATCAGCTTAACGTTTTATAAAAGTCGAAGGGGTTTCTGAAGGATCTAGTTTAAGTAACCAGTGGATGGTGATTGCTCAAGGCAGAGAACACAGAAAATAAACAAAAATGGAGTATAATCGTGTTCAATATTGGATAAAAAGTTTGCTATTTAGCTTGTGAAGCTGTCCAAAAGGTAGCTGGAAGTCAGATCTAGAACACAGAAGATAGAAGACAGTGTATTACCTAGCTGAAGCCATGTTTTCATACATATACACTGCGGGGGGGAAAAGGTCATTTAGACATAACCGACATTTAAAGGGCAGCTACAAGAAAAGCCAATGAAGTAGACCAAAAAGTCATAGAGGTAATATAAATAACACCTTCCATTTTTCAAAAGCAATTTGTCACACAAATCTGCTAAGCACTTTAGGAAATATTAAACTGCTTCTTGAGATTGGTATTATCACCATTTTAGAAAAAAGAACAAAGAAGCCACAAAATGTTAAATGATTTGTCCAAAATCATTCAGCTAATAAGTGGAAAGACCAGAACTTAAATTCTGGTTTATTGACTCCCAAGCCCAACCTCTCAATCCGTCTACTACCAAGACAATGGAAGCTGTGACAAGACAAAGAACGTCCTCTTACAGACTAACTAGGAACGAGCAGGGTTCCTTACCCTTTCCTTCTCACCCCTAACTAACCACAGTGCCCGTGTCAAGGGCCTCCCTGTACCCATCCCAACACCACCACCCCGCCCCCAAAACACATTTGTGTTTTTAAGAAGTTGGGACTCATTCTTTTCCAGGTTGCTTTCAGTAATATCATTAATGAGATGTATTTGTGTAGCTCCACTAAAAAAGTTATTTTTCAGCTAATAACATAATAAAGTTCAAAAAAGTATTGACAAGTTTGGGTTCTGACAAAGATCTAAGACAATGCTTAAATAAGTGAAAACTAAGTTAAAGCAGATCAATTACGTTCACGCACTCATCAAACATTTATTGAGTGCTTCTTATGTGCCCAGCACTAGTGATGAAATGGTGTTTAAAAACAGATTCTATATATGTTATAGATGCTAAATGCTCTATCTCTGAACTAACTTAACTGCTAATTATGACACTTGAAAGTTGCTTTATTTTGTCTTTCCTTGAGTGACCTTGAAAGCTAATTAAATAAAAAATATAATTTATTACACAGTATCTTGTAATACAGTGTTCTTCGAGAGGGGAGATAAATAATATCTATAAGACAAAATATTTCTCTAAGTTTGAAAACTTCATTTTCAAATTATTTCAATAACGGCCTATTTCTTGGTCCAGAATCCCTATATCATTCTTATGGCTCTCTACTCACTAACAAAGTCTTCATTCTTAGGGAGTTAAGATCTATTTCAACAAATATAGACAGTAATTTATATCACTTTCCCATTAATTTGGGACTCAAATCAAAATTTGATACTAAAATGTACAATAAATAGGCAAATTCCATAAGGATACTTTTGGGCCAGATATTTTACTGTTTTAAAAAACACAGAGTAGGTTTTACATATAAATACAACATAGGAAGAAAGGGAGCAAAATTAAGTGTAAAAAATATTGCAAAAATTTTAAGAAATGTTTTCACATACACCTGACCATGTGCTTAATTAAAATGCCTTCTAGAATTTCTTAGACAGGGGCCAGCCCCTTGGCTGAGTGGTTAAGTTCGCACCCTCTGCTTCAGTGGCCCAGTGTTTCATTGGTTCGAATCCTGGGGGCGGACGTGGCACCACTCATCAAGCCACGCTGAGGCAGTATCCCACATGCCACAACTAGAAGGACCCACAACTAAGAATATACAACTATGTGCCGGGGGGCTTTGGGGAGAAAAAGGAAAAAAATAAAATCTTTAAAAAGAAAAAAAAAGAATTTCTTAGACAAAATTTTTATCTGTTAATAAAATAAGCAGTTTCTACTATTTTCTTCATCCAGGGAAATATCAGACTTCCCCTCTATATGCTTATAAGAAACCTAAGGGAAACAAATTATAAATCCATTTGAGAGTTACACTTTCAAAATAAGGGAAGATACCATGTTATAGATAAATTAGACAATCTTTCAGCTCAGAAATGCTTTCCTTAATCTGAAATTAAATAAGAAAATCTATTAACTCTATTAAAATACATAGCCTGGCACATATTAGACACTCAACAAGAGGCTGCTATAATTCTAAAACTGGACGGCTTTTATTCATTTGAATTTTACTTAATCAGCCTGCCTTGAGGCGTACAGTGCATTCAGTTCAACATCATGACTGAGAAAAAAAAATCCATTCCTTGGTCTAGACTTTCTCTAACTCCAGAATTGGGGGAGACAAAAGTTTATAACTAGTCATAAAGGGGCCTGAGCAAGACAGTAAAAGTGACTCCAGAGAGTGCAACATCATCACTGTCGAAGCCATGTTAGGCACCAATCCTGCTGTCAGCAGTCCCCTCCTTTGTTGTACACCAAGCATCTACGTGCTCATAGCTTCTAACAAGATCTAAGAGTATGGGAACGGGAGCAGTTACCAAAGAAACAATCAAGAATCACCAATTTTTTGGCTGCAAAATAGGATTAGCCTTTTCTGTAAGGATTTATTTTAGAAACTTCAAAAAAAAAATGCTGCTGAATTTTTCACCAAAACAATCTCTTTTTATGACTGCCTTTTCTGAAACAAGAGGACAAGTGGTGTTTGTACGACACGAATCAAAACAGAAATAGTGGTAACCAGTAATTCTGCCTGATCCCTGAGATAAAGTAAGCATGCTCTGTGGCACATATTTATACAGTGACCCAAAGACCAGGAATAAGACGGGAAAAACCCCAACTGTGATATCAATACTATTTCTTCAGTGCACTTACAGCCAGAAATCTGCAAGCTCCTATCAATTCCAGATGCTGCTGTCATTTCCAGTCCTGAAACCTCCATTAACTACTTCGATGGAATTAAAAAATAATAATAAAACTGAACTCCTCATTTCTCATTTCCTAACCCAAGCTGTCCAGGAACTTCTCAAGAGGATTTTATCAGGTTTAGACCAAAACTGAGACCACAATCTTTATACATACTCAGTATACAGTACTTCAGTAGACAAAAAACAGCAGAATAGTACTACACCAAATAGTTGTAAAGGCCATATGACAAAACTCAGACCTTGCAAACAAAACAATCAGAGTAAATTCTACAAGTAGTCATAACATTCACTAACACTGTACAACTGATTTTATAGATTAAACACAGAATTACCACATGATCATATCTAGGAACAATTCCACTCCTAGATACATATATCCAAGAGAAGATATGTTCACATAACTTTTACACAAAAATGTTCATAGCAGCGTTATTCGTGATAGTCAAAAAAGTAGCAACAATTCAAATATCCATCAATTGATGAATGGATAAATAAAATGTGGTATATCTACACAACGGAATATTTTTTGGCAATAAAAAGAAATGAAGTACAACTTGGATAAACCCTGAAAACATTATGCTAAGTGAAAGAAACCAGTCACAAAAGACCATATGTTACATGATTCTATTTATATGAAATCTCCAGAATAGGAATACAGACAAAAAGTAGGTTAGTGTTTGCCTAGGGCTGGTGGGTTACCAGGAGTGAATGCTAATGGGTCCAGGTTTTCTTTCTGGGGTGAAGAAAATGCTCTACAATTGATTGTGGTATTGGATGCACAACTCTGTGGATGTACTAAAAACCACTGAACTGTACACTTTAAATGGGTGAACTGTATGGTATGTGAATTGTATATTAATAAAGCTGTTATTAAAAAAATCAATTTTGTGTTATAAAAGTTGGGAAGGGAAGTAAAACTACTAAAAAACACAGAACAACAGCATTATTCTAAACAGTGTGCCCAGCACATCAAGAACAGCAAAGATTCTTAATTTACTCGTTAACAAAAAATTTTACTGTTATCAAACAGTGAATATATATTAAACCACATCTTGGTAATTTTCTAAGAGAAGAGCTCATATTCAGGAACTATGCTTATTCTCACATGGAAATTTAGAAACACATACATATATATATATATAAACTAAGCTTAAAAGATTCTCTGAAGAGCTCACATCTCAGAGATTTTATGAGACAAGAGAAAGAGAAGTGTCTATGAAATTAAAAGACAGATTTTCACTATAAAATCTCTCATTTAGAGTGAATATATGATCTCTCAGATGAGTTGGCTAATTAATGTCAATAAAGAAAAACAGAGTTCTCCACACAAATCATGTTCTTAAGAAGTATGTGCTTTGAATCACTCGTTTGTATTCAAGAACTAATTGTGATACCTTAATATACTAATTATAAAGCACAATCTTCTATGAAACAAAGACCGCTATTAACCTGTAGTCACGAAAAACAGATTCTTTTTAAAAACTTCTTTAAAAAGCACTTTAACAGATTTATTTTATTAATTCTGAGTGGTATTTTCCATCTACATTAAAATATTTTTAAGTAAAAGTGGTACCAACAGGTTAAATACTAATCTTCAATGAACATATGTGATTTGAGGAAACCAAAAAAATGACAAAATATTTCTTAAACACAGCTTCTTAAAAGTAGAGAGATCATATGTAAAAGGAAATTTCTAGAGTAACTGCACATAAAGAAAAAAAAGCAAGAATTGTAACATGAGACTACCAAAACAAAAAAAATTAAAAGTGAAAAACGAAGACATACAGAAAGATTCCAAGTCAAGAAAATTTATATGAAAAGGCAATGTTAAGGTGAAAAATAACTCTAATTTTCCAAAATTAGTCAGTCATAGAAATTATTATAAAGAATTACCAAAAGATATGAAAACATATCAGGAAGACTCTAAATATGACTATATTTCAATACACCATGAGAAACTATCCCATCTGAGAAAAGTAATACGGGATAATAAAGATCCACACCACCACCTTGCTATATTATTTAATTTTCAGAAATGGTTTTCTCAATTATAAAAATACTAGAGAAATAAATGTATTTTAAATCTAGACATAGCTAATTACTAAAAAAAAAAAAAGCTCTACGAAGACATTTACTAGCTTCAAAATAAAGTTATGTTTATGACTATATGAAAAAACTCCCCAATTAGTCATGCAAATATTTGGAATACATACATATCTATTACCTTACTCTCTGTTGCAACTTGAAAAGGAAGAAGTGTATAAGAAATTAATTCTAATGTTTTCTATAATAAAATGACAATGTAGCTGAGTCATTTTTTCTAGTTTCAGAGATAAGAATATTGTCTCTAAAAGCCCTTAATCAATGTATGTAATTCGTATATCAAAACATAAAGAATTACATAAATAAGAGCTACTTTAAACATTATACTGACCATAACTTTCCCTACAGGTGGTTAAAATCAAGACATACAAAAATTTAGAAGACTTACATTGTTGTTGCGGGTTTCTACAGCAGGGAATTTTCTGACTATGAATTTCACAGCAGATTCCAGGTTTTTGTCAATAAGATAGGATGGTTTTGCCTTGGGGTCCCCACATGCCTATAAAACAACAGTAACAAAAAAAGTGAAATACATCCTTCTTCTAAAACCAAGGAATAAAAGCACATCTGTAATCAGAAATTAGAGAGATATTTATTGTTTTTGGTGAGCAGGTGATAAAATGAATAGGCAAAGTGCAGGGATTGTCACAGCTGAAATATGCAATGGGAGACAGTACAGAGATGTTCTTCTACTGAAAAAAATGCATGGAAAGTTTCAAAGCAGTTAGCGCAGAACAGCAGTGAAGGAAAAAGCTCAAACCTAAAAAAAAAGAAAAAGAAAAAAAATTCTTGGTTTGAGGTAGGATTGTATTCATCTGAAGCTAATAAAATATTACAAAATTAAATATTCAGTAGAGTACTGGAAATGTTTCTTTCTAAGTGTTATAAAATATAAGCTTATGTTTAAATGTCTCCTCAAAAATGTTTTCCTCATTCGCTTTAAACATTTTAATACAAGAGCCCTAGTTCAAAAGAACTGGAAGCTGCTAAAATTGTCTTTATAGTACTAAAGTGTGTTGCCTGTTGCTCTGAACATCTGAGTTACAGCACTGTTTTCCATCATACCAGCAGTACTTCAAACAATGAATTGAATCTACATCTGTTCTCTCTCTCTTAAGCACAGAACAAATGGAAATGTTTACATTTTAACCACATCAGCAGTATAGCATTCTCTGCAGTAAACTGTCAAGCATTATACATATGTCAGGTATAATTATTAGAAAGAACTTTTTATCTGAACTATCAGCAATACAGAATATTATCTTCGATATTGTTCATTGCTCCATTATGTGACATTTAATTAACTGCGTGCTAGTGAGATGTTATTTCTTAGGGAATTATGAAAATTGTAACATTCCTATTTAACTTTTTATTGCATTTTTAAAAGGATGTGTCCTTTGAAAAGTTCTATCTCTCTATTCTGTGTGAGGAAATACAGTATTGAAATTTAATGTTTTTTCATTGTTTACTATGGCTATGTTGTGGATTGTAGAAAGAGAAGTTATGAAACATGAAACTGATCTGAAGCGGGCAAGCGGGCAGAGGGAAGGTGAAAAGCTTTGCAAACCTTCCAAACTTGTCCTTGCTGGGGAAGCATTGTAATAAAAAGAGAGAAAATTACGTGTAAACAATGATTGTCAAACTATGACATACGTTTCAGTAGAGAACTTATGCACTGAAAACTATTAATAACAAAACAAGATTAGAACTATATGGTGCTACAATTTTAAAGGTATTCTAAGTAGCAAGTTTTAGTATACAATAGATTTATAGAGTTTATACTATTCATATATATTTAAATACTACTGTGTAAGTGTACAGCCATGTCAGCTTCTTGGTGCTCTTTCTAAATCAACTTAGAATAATACTAAAAGGAAAAAATAAAGACTACATGCAACTATAAAAATAGGAGCAAAACCATCAGTGAAATTTTACATACCTTAAAAAGAAATGGTAGCCAAGAATGAAAATAAATTGTTATTGGATGACTTTTGCACTTTAGCTCAAATTGAAACTATTTTTCAAATATCACCTAACTTCCTCGCAAGCCAAAGTACAAATATCAATGCAAACATTCCTATATTTTCCAAATGGAAATAGGAACGCGGTCAGAACTCTCTTAATTCTCAAACATAATTAGATAAAATAAAATTAAGAAATTTAGAACTTCATAAATCTTTAACCAGATTGACACAAGGACAAAATTCCATTTCAACATATTTAATATTAAAATATACCTGACTTTTCCTCAGAGTAGGTTATCATTTGTTCAAAATATTATTTTTCACAAATTAATCTTCCAATTAATCCACTTCCAAAAAAATTATACTCTAAAATGGGAATAACTAAGAACCACATAACTAAGAACTTGTCCTAATGGAAATAGCCACTAGCATTTCCTTACATCAATGATATAAAGAAAATCAAGTTTCATAAACATGCCTGAAGTAGTGCAGAAAATCCAAAAGTGATTCCAAATTATGTTCAGATTTTAATGATATGCATTCTCTTATATTCTAATTATTTAAAAATTCAGCTATCCATTCTAACAATAGTAGTGACTACCAAATAATGCAAGTGATAGACTACCATACCTATTTCCAATGACCACAAATTTGACTGTGTAAGAATTTAATCAAGTAACTAAAATCAAGTAACTAAAAGGAGTAAATCTCCTTCCTTAGAACTGATTACCTTTTCCACACTGCTCACCAAGCCATATCTAAACATACTACACTGGGATGTCATAAAGGTTAAGAACACAGACTCTGGAATAAGACTGACTGGATTTCAATCTTTACCACTTACTAGCCATGGGACCTTGGATATATTACATAACATCTCCTAGTCTCAGTTTCTTTATGGGTAAACAGGGAAATTAGTACTTACCTCACAGGGTCATTATGAGGATTAGAAGAGAGATAAATAAACCACGTACAGTATTTACCAAAAGGATTGGCACACAAGTACCCTAAAAATGTTAGCTATTGTTAATAATAGCTATAATTAATTACCCAAGTAAACGTTTCATATGCATAGTAATCACAGAATAGTTTTTATCATAGTATATACAACTAGCAATACTGACAATTCCCTCTCCCTATCACATATTTCTTTTATTTATCCTAAGTCTAAACATATCAGATTTGTTCAATCTATAAAGAGTTTAGCCTAGTTGTTAAGAACATGAGTTCCATGATAGGCTGTCCATGTTCTAATCCTGGCTCCATCACTTCCTAGCTGTAATCATAAGCAAGTAACTTTACTTTTCTGTGCCTCAGTTTTTTCATCTGTTAAATAGGTGATGATAATTACAACCTGCTCAAAAAGTTTTTAGTCCCATTACATGAGTGTGTGCAGGCGTGCACCTCTGGACACAGAGAATTTACAAGGGTATGTGGCATACCGTGAGCACTCAAAAAATGCTAATAAAAAATGCAAGGTTCACAGACACTAAACAGAAGTACTAGGGCCCATTTAATTTTTTCTGAAATCAACCTACTTGATTTATTTACTTAATATCAATAGAGACACTTGTGTGGGGAATACTCAGGCAAAAAAAGAAAAAGTAAAGAAAAAAGTAAACTATGACCTAACTAAAAGTTAACATTTAGGTAAATAAATCCTTGCAAAGAGCCATACTTAATAATTTAGTCCAGGAGGATTTCCTACTACATGTTTTAGTGTATACTAAAGAGGTATAGCAAAATTTCAACTAACTAGATGTCTCAGTTTATAAAGATTAATCATCTTCCCCACCCTAACTCAAAAAGTTTCATTTTGAGGACTCTGAGGACAAAGAAATTATAAGATAACAGCCTATATTTTAAGAACATAGCCTGCAACTGGTAAACCTGAAACCCTATCTTGTCTTAATACAGCTACAACACTACAAAAAATTAATCTTTCACTCTTAAAATTATCACCCTTTGAAGTACCACATTTAAAAAAACAATATATACTACTATACTTAGTTACCAATACATTTTAGACTAATACATTTCAGAAACGCTAACCATAAAGACTGAATCAAAAAGTTTAACAAGGGGCCAGCCCAGTAGTCTAGCAGTTAAGTCCGCATGCTCTGCTTCAGCAGCCCTGGGTTCACTGGATTGGATCCCCAGCACAGACCTAGCACAGCTTATCAAGCCATGCTGAGGCAGACATCCCATATATAAAATAGAGGAAGATGGGCACAGATGTTAGCTCAGGGCCAATCTTCCTCAGGAAAAAGAGGAGGACTGGCAGCAGATGTTAGCTCAAGGCCAGTCTTCCTCAAAACAAAAAAAAATTAACAAATTACCAATTCAATTAAATAAAATTTTTGAGTACTTCTATCCCCACCCAATCCCTGCCCCCAAAAGAGAAAGGTGAGTACAGGGCAAAATTTAGTCTAAATCCCTGAATCTTACAGCTCTACCAAAAAAAGTTTTTTCACATAGGCTATTTCACCAGACAAAAGGGAAATTATATGTGAAAGACAGAATTCACCAACCCAAAACCTTATGTTTTACTTTATCTAGACTCAACATGCTTTTGATAATGCACGAAATACTATAATTTAAAATTCCAGATCTAAAGCAAATTTAAATACTTATATACTTAAATTTCCAGTTCTCAGAATTAGAACTTTATTTTCCATGAACATTCTAATTATCTTTAAATTCATCAAAGATAAGATTATTCAATGTGAAATATAATAATTAAGAACTCTGTCTCTGAATCAAGTAGATCACAGCCCGTATGATGTTAGGCAAACTGCTTAACCTCTGAGCCTCAGTCCCCTAACCCATAAAGAGAGGAGACTATTACTACATACTTCATAGGGTAGACTGTTCAGATTTTTAAAATACAAAATGCACATTAAGTGTTTATTCCAGTGTCCAGCACATTAGTACTTAATAAATAAGTTCTAAATAATTATCTTCTATTTTTTAAAATAAAACTTTTGAAAACATATGAATATCTATAGTGAGTCCTCAATTATCAGAATAAGATTTTCCATCTAACCAATTCTAGGTATTAACTGTCAATTCAATATCTCCAAGTTCATTTTTTCACAAAACACAAATGCAATGTTATTACCAAAAATAAAGAACAAAGATGTTTCAGAAAACCACATACTATTTTATTCAGGCCACAAAAGAACGTCTTTGACTAGAAACCTCAAGGCTAGACTTTATATGGTTTTAAAGGATGACTTTAAAACAAATCTTTCTGCCAATCTACTACAAAAATGCCTTCCGAAGTCCTTTCCTCAGGCTGCCCCACCACAGATTACACCCCACAGCTTAATATTACATGTTAATGGTAGATATTTTTCAAGAACTTACCATGATGTTAAAAAAATCAAATATAGATAGAAATCATCCTCTATCAATTCATAAGAGATTAAGCAACAATCAGGAAAAAAGGAAATAAAGATACAAGACTGGGGAGTAAAAAGAATATTTACTGGGCACCTGGTATGTGCAAAACACCTATGCTTTAGAAATTATCTAAAACATCACGCGACAGAAAGAAAAAGAGCTTCAGAGAAATTATGCGATTTGCTCAAGGTTTTAAAACTACTAACTATGAGTACCCAAAGATTCCAAAGCACTAAAAATGCTTATCTGAAAATATATGCTCCAAAAACATGTATAAGAACATGCTCCATTCTTTCAACACCTCAGCTGTTCAAAACTTTCACTGGAGTAATTACTATCAGGGGAAAAACCTGATTAGGTCAATCAGTTTTATTTTTTAAGTCCTAGTCTAACTCAGTAATAAAACACATTCCTTTGCCAAAATACTATAGAATGAAATAATTTTAGTATAATAACTTAATTGAAAAAAACATGAACTCAGGATCAGAGTGAGAACGGTTTTTGTGAGAGCAAAGAAATAGCCCTATCTGAATCAGGTTAGGGAAGACGAGAAAAACACAAAATGTGACCAATTTATGCTAGAAGGAGCAATTTAATTTTTACTCAACAAACAAGAAAGACCATAGTTTTTAAAGGAGGTTTTGCAAAACTGGAGGCATAAAGGGACCAAGATTCTCCCTTCAGCCTTCAACAAATTGACACTAATGCCTAGAGGAAGAATACACGTCGCCTAACATCATGGACCATAAAAGCAACTTAGCTCTCATTCTTTTACTTTCTAATTTGAAACATAATGAAAGTAATACAGTGTGAAAATTTTCAATAAATATTGGAAAAACTACCAACTGCAGAACAAGTCTCAAATTCTAGTACTCGTGGTTAATTTTCCAATTTTTTTTTCTCACGTGTATCACACATTTTGGCCAATCAATTTGCTTTGAACTTTTCCTTGAGCTTGGGTGGATGAAAAAAAAATTTTTTTAAGTAATCCACTGCTACAGTTTAGATTAAGAGGTTTGATAGGGGGGCTGGCCCCGTGGCCGAGTGGTTAAGTTCGCGCGCTCCGCTGCAGGCGGCCCAGTGTTTCGTTAGTTCGAATCCTGGGCGCTGATATGGCACTGCTCATCAGACCACGCTGAGGCAGCGTCCCACATGCCGCAACTAGAAGAACCCACAACGAAGAATACACAACTATGTACCGGGGGGGCTTTGGGGAGAAAAAGGAAAAAATAAAATCTTTAAAAAAAAAAAAAAAAGAGGTGTGATAGGAAAGTATACTGCAATTACTGGAAATACTATAAAATTAATGTAATTTTGTCAATAACTACCTGTTAATCACAGTCAATAATAACAAATTTAAAGATATATAAATTATGGTTACTGTTTTCTAAGCACAACTTCTGGGAAAATCACGAACTTAAGAAATATTTCAACCCATTATACATTTCAAAACTTATTAAAAATTTTAGTGGTTCAAATGAGAGTTACTAATTATTACTCAATTCACAACAAGATGTCTGTGTCACTGTTGTCCTTAAACATTTTTCAGCCTCCAATGTACAGAAACATCTCAGTTTATAAAACAAAGGTGTTCTGTTATAGTTTTTTAGAAGCGTTATAAATGGTCACATTTTTACTGTTCTTAGGAAGTTGCTCTTTAAAGGACTGCTGAAAAACATACTTCTGAAATACAAATCGTTATTTCGTATTAGCAGTAAGTAGATATCAAACTATAATATCAAATAGTAAAAAGGAATAGTTAAGAAATGTCTCCTAAAGGTGGTCTTAAGCTGGATTTAATAGGAAAAACAAAAGGAACATTTATTAAGCGTCCACTATGTTTCAAGCCCCAGAAACAGAACTTAATAACTTAAAGGAATGGACATATTCAGCTAGCTACATCCGATATGTTAAAAATGAGGAGGCCCAGATGAAAAAGTGTGTCAGTGTTGAAAGTTCTTGTCCTGACTGGTTAGGATGATTGAAAATCTGATTTATTTTCTTTTTTGATGACTTACTAGTTGTGTTAGTGTTAAAGAAAATTCCAACAATAATTTTGGATCAGGTTTAGTAGATGTATGTCTTATATGTTACTAGAACTAAGCAGTTTCATCTCTTTATTGTCCAATAAAAGTAATGTGTAATAAAAGTAATGTGTAATAAAAGTAATGCTAGCTGCCATGTGTTGAGACTTCACTATATGCTAAGTGTTTTATATTTTTTCTTTTATTTGTCCTTAGATCTGTGGTGTAGGTACCTATTTTGTAGATAAAGCAATTGAATTTGGAGAGATTAAGTTCTTATTACTCTAGAAAAATAAAAATTTGGATTGGTACCTTTCTTTATTGACTCCTAAGTCTGGACTCTTGATATAATTATTTTTGCCATTAGACTTATATTCATTAGTGAAATTTTTGTGGTAGATATAATTAGATTTGAAACACAATAACCTTAAAGAAATAAGGAATTGTATTACAGAAATAGTTTTTCTCAGTGTAGACTACTTTTGTATGAACTTTGTTTGCATTTGTATGAAAAGACCACTGAGATCATATTATGAGTGTACCAGGGTGATTATTAATGGAAACTTCTGCTTAATGTTGTAATGTGTTAAAATGAGAAATAGTTTAGAATTAGGATTTTTTTTTTTGAGGAATATTAACCCTGAGCTAACTGCTACCAGTCTTCTCTTTTCGCTGAGGAAGACTGGCCCTGAGCTAACATCCGTGCCCATCTTCCTCTACTTTATATGTGGGACGCCTGCCACAGCATGGTTTGTCAAGTGGTGCCATGTCTGCACCTGGGATCTGAACCGGCCAACCCCAGGCTGCCGAAGTGGAATGTGCGCACTTTGCTGTGCCACCGGGCCAGCCCCTCGAATTAGGAATTTTAAAAATCAATTTATTTAAAAATTTGGGGGGAAATAAATTTGTATTTACTTTTCAGGTTATATTTATTTTTCCTTTGTGATTATTTCTCAAGTTTAGTCCCTGACATATTAAAATATATACTGTGAAAGGACTAACCATACAAGCAATTCTAACGAAAATAAATAGGAAATTTTGCTTAAACTGGGGGAAAAGTATATATAAAGCAGAAAGGAAGGTGTAAACTAAGAGAAACAATGAAACAGCATTTATCTTCCTTAATTTTAATGACGTATGCAACTTTTTCCTCAGTTGATATTTTGTTTTTAATTTTGAAATTTCAGTATACTTTTTTCGTTTTACATTTTGATTTCTAAAGTCAAATGGCATCATTTTTACATTGAAAACCCTGTAACATGAAATGTAAGAAATGCAATTATGAAAGTACAACCAGTAAGTTTCTTTCTTTCCGTGTTGGACTTTACAAAATTAGCAGTACTCTTTTATTCCCAAGATGTTTTTTAGTTGGCTTTAGTACATTTAGTAAATGTACTAAAATCTTAATTTTGATCCTATTAGGAATTTGAAATACTGTAATTAGACTTTGGTAAATTGTTTACTTAATCTGACAGTGATGAGAAAAACTCCTAGTTAATCATTTCTTCAAATAACATTGTACTGAAATGTTTTACTTCTTAACATGTTTAAGGCTCTCTATAACAAAACCCCACTGGGAGAAAACAAATCTTATACTAATAAGACGACTTAGTCTAGAACTCGCCACAATTCAATCTTTGGAACATGCTTCTGCTCCTGAATGACCAACAGAGAAAATAATGCCCTAAACGGAGAGAAACACAACCCTGAAAGGGAAGACTAGAGCTGGTTCCTCTCCCTTCATCTTACACTGCACCCTTCACACACATCTTTTTTTTTCTCTCTCTATTGTATAAGCAAATACCAGCTGTGGACTTTCAATTTTATGCTGCCATTCTATTAATTTTTTCCTCATGAAATACATTTGTCCAAAATCATGGGAAAAGAATTGTGGGGGAAACAAAGAAAAATATTCCTCTAACCAACAAAAAACGTAAAAGTCGGATGAAATCTGCAAAAATACTCCATTAAAAAAGAAGTTTGCAGGGCGGGCCCAGTGGCGCAGTGGTTAAGTTCATACGTTCTGCTTCGGCGGGCGGGGGTTTGCCGGTTGGATCTGGGTGTGGACCTACACACCACTCAGCAAGACACGCTGTGGCAGGCGTCCCACATATAAAGTAGAGGAAGATGGGCAGGGATTTTAGCTCAGGGCCAGTCTTTCTCAGCAAAAAGAGGAGGATTGGCAGATGTTAGCTCAGGGCTAATCTTCCTCAAAAAAAAAAAGTCTGCAATAGTTGGGTAGGTCTTTCTCCTTTTGTCTTTTAGAGTTGAGGCAATAATTAAACAAGACGTAAAACACGCAAGTACTAACTGAGACTTTTTGGTACAGTTACCAAGTTCACGCTGGTGATGGTGAAGAAAAAGAAAGGAGACAGAAAAAACAAGAGTAAACAACAAAAGAATACTTTTAAATTCAGCAAAAATGTTTTCTTTTGGGATTAGGGAAAGTATTTGCTGAACAGCAATAAAATTTCAGAAAAACCAATGTTGCCAAAAAAGTTCCTGAGACTCCTAAATAAATACTATGTTCCATTCTTAGAAGTTTTAAACTATTTGCACACTGTTACTGCCTTTTATCTTCATAAACAATCCTGTGAAGCACGCACAGCAGGAATTACCATCCCTATATTACAAAAAAGTAAACTGCGCTCAGTTACTATTTAAGATGGGCCATAACTTCTACTTGTAAAGATACCATAATCAGAGCTGGAAGAGACTTTGGCCTTCCTTTTATAGTTAATTTTCCCCCATTTTACAGATGAGAAAAGATGAAGCTCACAGAAGTCAAGATAACTACCCAATGTCACAGAACTCTCAGTGACAGACTGAAAAATGGAATGTAGGTTTCCTAACTTGTGGCAGGCACAGTGCTATTTACTTCCACCACACTGCCTGCCCCCCGCCACAGTAAGAGATATAAAAGGAGCCTGAGAAGTGCTAAAAATCACTTTATAAGTGAGTAGCATCATTAGGTCTGGAAAAGGGAAGACCTGTTTTTAATAAAAAATAAAAACTTTAAGGGATTAAGAAATAAATTTAAATGTAAAATTATCTACTACCTTCATGTCTTTTCCCTAAAATCCTCCTTTATGTGTCCTTACATCCCTGACTAAGCTACAAGTTCCTTAAAATTTTCATAATCTGTACATATTAAGATCTCAAAATATTTTGACTGATGAAATTTTCTTTATAAAAGGAAAATATTTTTCAGTAACCATGTTACAGCCCCCTAACAAGCATTAGAGCACATTATTCTTGATTATAGCAACTTATGAAGTTATTTTACTTAGGTCACTGAAGTATTTTTCATTGTGTATGCTCACTAAAATATTTCCATTGCAACTTCCAATTGAAACAGCAGAGTAATGAGATCTGATAGACAATCTAATGCATTAATAAAAATGTGATAATTGACTGGCAGACATGTATTATGTGGTGGAAGGTTTTTTTTTAGGACTAGGAGATTGAGATTGAAAAGATTATGTGGTTTATACTGTCAAAAAATGCAGACAGCATGAACCTTATAAACACATGGTGAACAGATCTTACTAATTTTTTGGCAAGATTTTTGAACAAATGTTTCAATTCCTAGCCAGCCGGGAAGATATGCCAGTCTTACAGACAACAAGCTGAAAGATTCAAAATCTATCTGATGCATTTGTATGCAAAATTACACAAGGAGAGCAAACCAAAAATTATTATTAAAACTAGAGCAAGATTATACACACAAACTCATAAATATGTTAAATACATATAATATATATATAGTATTATTCACTTGAACAAGGCCTAACTGAAGGCCTCAAGGACCAGGTAAGGCCCTAAGTACTAGCAATTCACAAATGGGTAACACTGTCCCTGTCCAGAAGGAACTCACAATCAGGCAAGGTAGATAAAATATTTCTCAATAAACCATAAGTATGTGTTAAGTGCTGAAATACAACATTTCAATAACTCAAAATATTTGACACTTGGATATAATGATCACATTCAACTCATTTCAAATTTTACTAGTGCAGTAATACAAGAGCCTGAAATTTCTCAAAACAGGAAGTGAAAGAAATAACCTTTTGAGAATAGGCGGTGAACTGGAATTACAAGAGTTCAAACGCTTAGAATCTAGTATAATCTTATTTAATTTATGAAGACAGAATAAGTAAAGCTTGATCATATTTACACCATAAAAATGTTCAATGAAAGCTTAAAAAAACCTATTTTGCCCAAATACTCAAATCACTTTTGATGTTAACTCTCACTTCCTCTTCTGGAAACCATCATAACCATTTCCTTTAACCACAATACCACATGTCTAGTAACTTTCAGTAACGTTTGACTTGCTCATTTTTAGGACAAAGTTCAGATAGGAACCAATTTCCAACTTTTTAAGGAGTATAATGCTCACAAAAAAGTTCAGGTCAACGCAACCTATAAGCAACACTCCCTAAAATTAAATTATTCCCAGTCTACATAAATGTATAACCAGGGCTCTTTGGTAAATGCAGAAGGCTTCTTTTTAACGACAGCGATCTCCTGACACAGAAAATACAACCAACTGAACAGGCATGTTGCAGTTACTCTCCAAATTGCACAGCATCCAGGTGAGCAACCGTGAGTACAGCTATCCTTATGCAAAATTTATCACTATTAAGCCAGGAGAGTTTTCTCTTTTATAATTAGTGTCTAGATCAAATTGTTTAGTTTATACTTGAACCCCGTGATATGATTTTCAAAAAGATATTCTTTCTTCGGCAGCCCTAATTTACAATCACCATAATTCTATTATGATGATTAAACTAAAAGGAAATAGTCACGATATATTAAAAAGCCAACAAGAATAATTATGAAGACATGACATCAAATACACATTGGAAACTCTAAGGATCTAGACTGTACCCCAAAATTCTCTCTTTAATTTTCTCTTATCAAATTCTTTAAAACTTACTAACCTCGTCTTAAAGGAAAAAGGATTTTGTTTTCTCCTACGATAAATTAATATAATATTTGTTCTATCTATCTTCACCGCAACTCAGCCTTCCATTCCTTAATCTGCTCAAGCCATGCGAAGACTTTCAATGGGCCTATTAGCTACAGCTACTCAAATTCTCAGCATATGCTATAAATCGGCAGTAATAGCAACATATTTACAGTTTTCATTTTGTGCCAACACCGAACTTTAAGAAACGGTGTCTTGGTACTATCAGACAGGGTTGGAAAAACCAAGATGAGGAGGAGTAAAGAGGGAAGGGAGAGAAGGTTGTTATTCCTGTTCTAGTGACTCACAACCCTGAAGTATTTCAGAAGAAAATTGGTTCCACCCTCACTTCCCCCTCCTCTCCACCTTCAATACGAAATAATCCCAAATCGTCCACACGCCCTCAAACGGCTTTTATTTAGCAATCAATCTAAAATAAAGGGGCAAAGCGCAGGGGCGCGGGGCGCATCCTGATGAGGCATTCCCTGCCCACATTCCCACACTTACACACCAAAACATCGAGAAAAAACTGCTCCCATCTCCGCCACACTGCTACCATTCAAACCCCAGTTACGGAACCCCCAAGTTTTCCTCCAGCCCCCCAGCCCCGCGTCCCGTTGACCCCGCTCCGGGCCGGGGCGGCAGCGCCCCCCACCCGGAGCCGGGCCGGGCAGCGTTCGGGCGCTGGGAGCCGGGAAATGGCTTCTCTCCGCCCCCGGCCGGCCCGCGAGCCCCCGGGGAGGCGCCCGGGACTCCGCATTAGGCCGCGGCGCATCGCGGCGCCCCCGGGCCGGGCCTGCGGCGGCGAGGCCGGGATTCCAGCCCTGGCGCCGCCCGCCGCCCCGCCGCGGCCTCCCCTGCCCTCCGGCCCTCCTCGGCCCGCCCGCCGCCGCCTCGCCGGCCCGCGCGCACCTTCTTGATGTTGTAGAGGCGGGTGAGCATGCCGACGCCCCGGTCGTTGAGGATGGTGAGCTTCTCCGCCAGCTTCTGCTGACTGGGCTGCAGCACGGAGCGCGACATGGTGGAGGTGGTGGTGGAGGTGGTGGTGGTGGTGGTGGTGGTGGTGGTGGTGGTGGAGGTGGTGGTGCCGCCGCCGCCGGCCGCCTCGCGCGCAGTCCCCGGCCCGCGGCCTCCGCAGCAGCCCCTCTCGGGCCTCCTCCCCTCCGCCCGCGACCTCCGCCTCAGGGGCGCGCGCCCATGGCCCTGGCGCCCCAATCCCGCGCCAGTGACAGAGCGAGCCGCGGCCGACGCCTCGGGGGTCCCTGCCCCCGCAGCAGCCTGCGCCCCGGCAGCCTCCTGCCTTCCGCCCGCCGCCCTTCCGTCCCCGCCGCCGGCGCTCCCCGCCCCAGCCCCCACCGAGCCGCCTTCCCGGGCTCCTCCACTAGGTGTGGCGGCGGCGGCGGCGGCTCCGGCGGCTGAGAACGAGGCCGCTTCCCGCAGCCCCGGACGAGCGCTCGGTCACCTGATCGGCCGCGCCGGCGCCCCCGCGAGGCCGGACGGGGAACTGCGCCGGGGGGTCCTCGCCCTCCCCCTCCCCGCCGGCCTGGCCGCCGCCGCTCGGGACCCAGCATGGGCCCCAGACCCGGCCCGGCCCACCGCTGCGCCGGATCCCAGCATGGGAGGCCTAAACCGGGATCGAGAGGGCCCACGGTTCCACGTTGTCCCACTTCGCCCCACACCCCTCTCCTTCAAGTTCCCAAAAGTTGCCTTTGCGCCCCACCTCCCTAAGGAAACCGGCAGAAGTCCGGAGTCGGGGGCGGGGGTGGGGGGGGGGGGGTGGTTTCAGGCGAGTTTCGCCGAAGAGTGGGCTGGTGGCTCCAAGCTCTTTTCCCTCCCACTGCTTGACAGACGCTTCCCGCAGAACACAGCAGATGTTGTGCTCTGCGAGGCGGGCCTCGCCTCTGCCGTCCTCCCCATCCCATCCGTATCCCCCCCGCCTCGAGGCAGTGCCTGAGAGAGGAGGTCGGAAGTGAGGGCAGTTCGAGTTCCTGAGATAATCAGAATCCGGAATTTGTCGACGAGGAGCACCCATCCGGAGAAGACGCTAACAGAGAGGCCCTGGCATGTGGAAGGCAAAAAATAAGATGTTTGTTCAATGAATGAAGGAACGCCCCCATTTTTTTCTGGCCTCCACCCTAAATCCCACCCCTTCTTGGAAACATTGTACTTTTATATCTCATTGTTTCTTTCCTGATCAATTTCTTCCCAGCCACACGCCAAGGCTACTCCCTCTGGTCAAATACATTAGACATGGTTCCAAAAGTTAACAAATCAAGGACTTATGTAATTGACTGGGGTGAGGAATTCTAGCCAAGAGGATTCAAGCCGCTTTAATATTTTTGGCCTTAGTTTCCTTCGATGTGTTAATCTTATTATATTACGTTCAGTAATTTTAAGTGAATGACAAAATGTTCTGCCACTTTTAATAAAAGACATTGTAAGAGTAAACTATCATTGGATTGATCAAAACACTTTATGAAAAGGAAATTGTGATGAATAGCTTTTAAAACATTTTTCTTAAAGCTAGTAAATGTACTATTCCTACTACGGAAATCTTCATTTTAATGTCCCAACAAGAGAAAGGGAGTTAACTGAATAGGTTTGATTAAGGGGCAATACAAAGCGCCCTACATCCACCAGGAAGTCTATCATACCTGACGTTGTGCTTCAAATTCTATACATAGAAAGAACTTCATTACGTTGAATGAAGGCTTTGTACCTAGAGTCCTTTGTTTGTTTTAATATAAACACCTCAGAGAGCTCACCTATTGAGCTATTATTGGTTAATAATACCTTGGGGGATTTAATTTATCTGTTTACTTTCCAACCGATAGTTAAAATTTTAATTTAGGGGAGGCAAGTGTCTGGAGCCTGACAAAGTGAGAGCAGACCTGGGAAAAGGAAGGCTACCTGGGGGGTTCGGGGCAGTAAGACAGGAAAACTGAAAGGTGTTGATTGTTGGGGGGAAATGTGTTCTTTTAGGGAACCACAAATAAATTTAACTGGAGACAGAATTGCAGAGTCCTACCAATGAAAGTTTATATCATTTTCTAGTTTTTCAAAAATGCTCTATAGAGAGAACAAGAAAATGGCGCCGTATCATAATTTGAACACAACTATTACTCCTCAAAAAAAGTCACTACCATGTTTCCATACGAACTTTAACACTTGTAGCTGCTTATAACGCAGAGAGTACTCAATAGAGGGAGAACTCTGTAGATATTAGCCTCATTCAATTTTTATTATAACTAATTTTTAGACATTATTGGCCCTAGACTGAATAGAATATGGCTATTTGAGTAAAAGAGATTAGGTCTAGATGAAGTATTTACAATTCTTGCATTTCTCTACATTTTGCATCAAAAAGCATTTTGTTGTTAAGATCCAACCCTTTCAAAGTTTGCCTATATGTGTAGTATAAAGTATTCTGTCAGTGCTAAAGTAATAATCACATATTTTGCCATGCATGTATGATTTTATGGCAGTTGTAATTAGTATATGTCATTTTATATTTCCTTTCAGTTTTTCAGCCTTTGAAAATATGCCATGCCGTATGAATCAGCCTATAAAGTTACTATGAAAAATTGCTCCTGTTGTGGATTTTTTTTCCCTGCTGTAGTTTTCTGAAAATGCATAAAGTTTTTTAAATGATTAGGAAACTAAGTTTTAAAAAGCATGATTGAAGATTTTATTTCCCTCATCATACAAAGCATAGTCTTCACACTTCCTTTGGAACTAAAGATTTTCAAATAGTTTCACTTCAGTTAAGAGATTTCTGCTGTTTGTCCCAGAACATATTCAGAGATCATTAAAATTATTATAAGCCTTTAAAGAGATGTAGAAAGTAAATAATAGCTTCATATTTGTAGTAAGTTTAAAAATTAACCAATAAAGTTAACTAGTATAGACCAGTATGCCAAAAAAGTGTGAATTTTACTGTATATAAATTATATCTCAATAAATTGACTTTAAAAAGTTATATATCTATGTTTGAAAAATTATTTTTATTAAGTATAATGGTACCCACTCTAAGGAAAGTAAGCATTTGAAAATCCAAATGGAAAATATTTAAAGTGAAGTGAGGTTAGCTTTATAGAAGAATTTATAATAGAATTACACTTTGTGGCACCCAAATATATTTTACAATGATTCGATTATAAACTTCTACTCATAAAATTTCAGAAACAAATCTACGGTACACAGCTTTTATATATGTATTATAAAACATTCAATCATTTATAGTAACAATCCTGGATGGATTTAAACAATACTTTTCAATTTTATGTAATACGTTAAACAATCAAATACTTAAAATATAAACTACTGTTGTTCTAGGAGGAGATATGAACCTGTATAAGATATAGATTTGGATTTCCTTGAAGTCACATCCTTGGGAGAATAGAAATATACGTAAGGAAGTCTAACATAGGGCAGACGGAGATACAGGGCTACAGGGGAAGACCTAGAAAGAACACTTTCAACCTGAAGTTTCTAAGAGACCTTTTGGAATACCTTACCTTTGAGCTTTGAATGAGGAGGTCTTGGACTTATAAACTTGTAGAAAATGACATTCTAAGCAGAAGGTTCAACTTTGGTAAATGCAAAATAGTAGGAAAGTGCAGGAAATAATAGGAATATTCATTACATGCATGAAAGAAACAATGGGAAATAAAGCCAGAAAGAAAAGTGGAACAGAAAATATGTAGGCTTATGAATGCCAAGGCAGGAAAAAAATTCAACGCAGAAGAAGAAATATAGAAAAAAATGGGAGAACAAAAGATGATTTTTAGAACTCGAGGATAATAAAGATAATTTGAAACACTTGCTGACTGTGACAAACGTTATTGATTATCCTTCAATATCTATTGTTTCTTTCCCACTTAAAGACTACATCTCCCAGCCTCCCTTGCGGCCTAGTGTAGCCATATGACTAATGTTCTAGCCAATAGGATGTATAATTTCAAGAATCTTCCTTAAGAGATTGCTGCTGCTCTCCTTTTGCCAATTTTTCCCCACTTATTTCATTCTGCCACATGAACCAAGGATGCAGTGACCAGTATCTTGGACAATGAAGACAATGGTCATTCACTAAGGATGGCAGAACACAGAAATGGAAGGTTTATGTGGGCTTCTTACCATATCAACCCTGGCCTGTCTAGATCTGGATTTTGTGTGAAAGAGAAACTTTTATTTAAGCTTCTTTTATTTAATTAATTAATTTATTTATTTATTTAATTTATTATTGCTCAGAGCTAAACCTGATCCTAAATAATAACAGTTTTTGTGGCCAACATTGTAATAGCTCTACTAGAAATCAAATAAGGAATAATAGTTAAATTTAACATTTGTGTTTTTGCACTATGTGTCAGGTGCTACTATTTGAGTTACATTCTCATCTACCTGTCTCAACAACCATTTGAGATATTATTATCTTCATTTTAGAGGTGAGGAAACTGAAATGCAGACAGGTTTTTTAAATTGCTGAAGATCACACCCATAGAAAGTGGTAAAGCTGGCATGTATGGGATCCTTTATCAGTCTGACTCCAAAGTTCATGCATACTCTTAATTACTGTGATGTCTGAAGACCAGCTAGATGGCATAAATTTGTTAGGCACCCAGTGGACATGATTCTGTAGTTTCTTCTAGTGTCCCTTAACTCTGCCTAAACCTTCATAAATAGTCCTTCATCAAACTTTCTTCAATTAGCAGCTGGACTATGCCATATTTTCCCCTGACTGAGATACCAGCTCCTTTAGATGGCTTTCTTTAGCTTTTCTTTCCCTAGAAACTAGGATGAGAATTATTTCTGTAATACATTTTGCCAATCATAAAGAATATTTCAGTGTACTTTTTAAATCACTTAGCTGACTCAGCCTTCTGTTGCTTTCCTACTTAAGACAAGAAGAGAGAAAAATTGATAAAAGGCATCTTCTTGGGTTCTTAGGATAAAGCCCTTAGATTATGATGTCTCCTGTCAAAGGTAATGTTCCACTTATTCTTGAAAACAAGTGCAACATTTTTCCTCCCATCAGATTTCAAACCAGGTACTCTCGGCTATTTATGACTAGAAATGTGTGACCAAATTTCTCTTAAAAACAGCCTGGGAATAGTGTAGTAGACATATATTCTTTTTGTCAGTCCTCCATCCCTTCCTTTGGGAAACTGCTACATTCTGACAAAACTGAGTGCAGAAAGGGAAAAGTGGGTCAAGCTGTGGGAAGGGTCAGGCATATGTAAATAAGAAATTAATGGAGTTTTGCAAGGAATTGTGATTTTTTTAAAATTGTTTTAAAGACTGCATGTAGTTAGACCATATGTAAACAGAGGAACCAACTTTGGGTGAAGAAACAGGGCGACAGAAGATTTCACTTTTGTTTAACTGTGGCCATAGAAAGAATAGACAATAACCTAAACACTAAATCAGTACTTTAAGTTCTGTTCTCCTACAAACAAAGGCCCCTAGGAATGAAAATTTACTGCACTAAAAATGATTAAGAAAGAGAATAAGGAAAAGACAGAGCAACAATATCCCAGTATCTGTAGTAAATGACATAAGGAGTTAAGATTTAGCCAGAGATTGCAACTTGGTATTGCAAGGGAGTAAGGAACACAGGCCTAAATGAAACATAAGATGTCTCCAGTAGTCAGCAGAAGAGATGCCAGAAATAGAACTGATCCGAAAAGTTCAAAAAGAAAACAATGAAAAATTAATTACAGTCTTGATCTTAACTGTTCACATTCAATTAGATTCATCTTTTAGCCTGCCAGATCTTTGGTAATGCACTTCAGACATGTTTATTTGCTTCTGCTCTGCAAAACTAAAGATAGATTTATCTTTCCTTTTAAAGTCACTCAAAGAACTTCAGTTTTCTCTGTGGAAAAATTCTAATGTAATGAAAAATTTCAGTTTATGACTAGTTTTAATTCTTCTTGGTTCTTTTCACAGTACAAAGGACTTGTGAGTTCTTTGATTTTATTTTAGACATTTATTGTGCTTATAGGGGCCAACCCCGTGGCCGAGTGATTAAGTTCATGCACTCTGCTACGGCAGCCCAGGGTTTTGCCAGTTCGCATCCTGGGCACAGACAAGACACTGCTCATCAAGCCATGCTGAGGCGGCATCCCATGTGCCACAACTAGAAGGACCCACAACTAAAAATACTCAACTATGTACTGTGGGGCTTTGGGGAGAAAAAGGAAGAATAAAATCTTTTTTAAAAAAAAGGAAATTTGTCGTGCTTAGACTTATATGGTAGATGATGAAATACATACTACTGTATACAAATATTGGTTGATATTTCTGGTTTGATCTTAAGTCTTTTTTAAATACTAGGATGCTACATGGAAAGTTGGCAAAATCAATGGCAGAACAAAACTTGAGTTAGAATACAGGATAAGCTTGCGATGATACTCAAGTTGCAGTTGAACACATAAGACCCATTTACATTTTTATGTTGAGTCTACCCCAAAATGAACAGTCTTTCAAAAATTCGGAAGGATATTGAGTATACTGAACCAGACCTCCAAGGAGAGGCCTATACTGGAGATACAAATTTGGGATCATCAGAATATGGATGTTATTTGAAGCCATGGGAATAGATGAGATCATTTTTGGGGAGAGTATTTAAAAAGGAAAATAGGGCGTAGTCTGAAGCCCTGAGGAATTACAACTTTTAGAATCAAACAAAATAAATGGAGCCAGCAAATGAGACTAAAGAGGATGGAGAAGAGGACCAGAGCCTGGGGCAGTAGCTGGAAGCACTAAGGGAAGGGTTTTGTTTATTTTCAGCGGTAGTTGCCCGATTATCCTGTAGAGAGGAAGAGATTTATAACTCAGCACAGAGAGAAGAGATAATCAAAGGAGCAGAAGCCTTGACAGAACAGGAAGAAAAGAAATGGAGGGGAAGTGAACAATGTACGTATAGCCAGATTGATTTTTGATTGGGGCTTGCAGGGAGAGACAAGATAAGGATATTGGCTAGCATTTACTGAGTACTTCCAATGTGTCGTGTCCCAGTGCCTTACATGCATTAACGTGCTTTATCTCCACAACAAATTCTGGAAGGACGGACATGCATCGTTCCTATTAAACAGACGAGGAAGTTGTGCCTAAGGTCACAACTGGTAAGGGGCAGAGCTCAGGCTATTAACCACTAGATCTGTACACTGATGTAGGTCAGTAGAATTGGTTAGGGGAAGATGAGGAAGTTTTCTCATATCTTCTATTTTCCCAATGAAACAGAAATACTTCATTAGCCTAAAAGGGAGGTCATGTGTCAGAAAATGTTAAATGTTCATTTGAGTTTGGTGTCATTATTTAAACGGTTAGCAAAATACAGCCTAAGGTCTGGGGTCAGACTGACAGAGTTGGAAGTGGCTTTGCCACTTACAGCAGTGTGAACTTGGACCTGTGACTAAAGCTCTCTAAACCTCAATTTTTCACCTTAAGTGGGGATAATTGTACTATCTCACTAGGTTGTTGTGAGGAATGCATGCGATAGCTTTTAGAAGTGTACCTTATGCAATTCAGTGAGTATCAATGTTGCTGCTTGTTACTACTATTATGGCTATTACTATTATTTTTATTATTATTATTGCCCAGTCTGCCCAGTTGTGTGATTTTCTACATTTGCACATGGCACAATAAAAGATGGAAGGTCAGGATTTTTCTTGTTTTAGGTGAGTGCAGTGGAGGGAGAGAGTGGCAAAGGAGCTGAGAGAAGTGGTTAGGGAATAATATAGCTAGCTTATCATGCTTTAGCGTTCAATCCAAAAAATTAAAAACCTACCTAATTGTATTAACATTGCTTTGCTTGAGGAACTCCTATTTCAAAGTAATAATTCTGAAAATGACATTTTCACTATTTCATGTTAGATACACACCATAATCATTAGCTTCTAAGTGTTGATTATGTGTAAATGTTAAGGACATTAAATTTTTTCTTATTATAAAATATACATTATGCTAAAATACTATAAACTCATTATAAGATGGCTTTCCCCCATTAAAACATCACTGAAGTCTAAATATTTATAATAAGTCAAGTGCTCACTGATGCTTAAATTCAACTTTGTATTCTCACTTAAATTCATATCCAGTGTTCCTTAACCGGTACCATACAAACAGCTGCTACTGTCCAATCCTTTTTTCTGCTTTAAAACTATGAATATACAACTGCCTCACTTAGATTGTTTGCACGTTAAAGTATTACCATTTCTTCTATTATTTCTAATTACTTCAACTGATTACTCTTTCCCAGCAAAACTTTAGAATCAGAATTTATTCAATTTTTCAAAATTGCAGTTTATATTTCTCCCATTCCTGATGGTCTTTATTTGTGTAATATGTGAAATAATAGAATGAACAATTAACTTTCAGTTTGTAAAGAGAGGAAAGCCGCATTTCCTAACTAGTTTCAAATTATTCACTTATTTCGTATAGTAAATTCTACATTCTAAATATTAGGAGCATATTAAAGAAAACTTTAGCATATACATATGTATGTGTAAATATTTTCTTATGTCAGATTTTAATTATAGAATAGCTTGACTTGAACAGTAAACATTTGCAAGTCAATTTAAATAGAAAATAGTTACGTTATTTAATTGATTAAAAAATGCTAGTAGGTCTATTATCCAATATGTTAGCTAAAAATGCAACTGCCAGATTACAAACTATAGAACTTCCAAATATCAGAAAAGAACCTTGGCTGTGCAATCAATTCCGGAAATAACAGAGTTAGTCTAGCTCACTCTCTTGTTTTAAGAGAGGATGACATAGACCTAAAGCCCATGAATTGAATCCGAAGAAAGGAATGAAAGGAACAACTCATCTTTACTCATTTCCCCCAAGGACTCAAAGAAGAAACAAAAACAAAGCTGCCATCATTTTTTCTTTACATGTTGGTCTTTACAGGCCAAATTAATTCCTGGTTCTAACTAAGATTCCTAATTAGCTTTGCATCATGGACCCCAATATAAATTTAATGAAGCTATGCATCCTGTCCATAAAAATATACACATGTTTAGCACAATCTTAAAGAGTTTATGGTCTCACTAAAGACTGTATAAAGCTCCAAAGACCCAAGATTCAGAACCATTCTGGATTGTAATGAGTCCACCCAAAAAGGCACAAGAGGAGCAATAGTGTACCTAAGTAATCATGTGATTAAGTGTCCACAATGTTAAGAAACAAACTTTTTAGACCATCATTCAGAGATGTAAAAAGCATCTCTTTCCTGATCAGTTCGATGCATTACAACCAACTCTATAGTAATCTTCCCACAGAAGCCATAGGGTAGCCTCTGTAATCAACAACTAAATATCCCACTGTAGATGGATTACTCAAGTTGTATCTGCCTCCTCTGGCTGCCAGACCTTTGGCGCCTCCAAGGGAAGGTGAGAAAGAGATCTGAAAGCAGGAAACTCAAGTGGTTTTGTTTTACTTTCAATTGAATACTTTGACTAAACAGTTGAGTACAGAGATAAAAATGGAAACTGCTGTTTAGCACTAAGTCTTTGAATTGCACGCAAGTTATCATTTGCCTACATACCCCTTTCTCTTATTGCTATACATAATACGGGGTTGTCTGCCTTCTTAATGAAATGTACAGTGCTTTAAAGAGATCCTGTGGCTTCTGCACGTTACATAAGCCACAGTCTGCCTCAGAATGATGCAGGAAAATTGTAAATTTAATCTCGGAAACCTGCTGCTAAAGCAGACTCAGCCAGCTTTTCAGCTTTCAAAGCTGCTCTGTATAAAGCAGCACATTTGGAAATCTGTTGCTAGTTCACCCTATTCATAACAAGTAAAACTTAACACAAGAAAGAAAGGGACATAGGACATATGAAAGGATTACAAAAATGGAAGAAGCAATGAATTCTAAGAATATCCAGTATTGGTTAGGTTTTCAAATACCTAGACATTAATATGTCTCTGAATGTTGACAATATACTCTTGTTAATGAAATAACTCCCCTCTTGATTTCTCTGCCAGTGGCAAATTCCCACTCTAGCAGCACACAATTAGCTCTATGTTTCATACTGTTATTGCTTTGCCAGGTAGGCAAAAAGTAAATATAAAATAAATACCACCACCACCATCATTTAGCATTAAATAACAGTTTGACACAAAGCAATGGACTTGACCTCAATTATCTGAGTTAGGTTAGCTGCCTCAAATTCCTTGTAGAACGAAGTCATGTAAAAATACAATCAAACATTAGGATTAAGGGATTTTTCTTTCTTCCCTCCATGGGAGCCAGATTAATTTTATGTGAAAGATTTCTTTTTCTTTTATGTCTCTTTTATTTCAAGAATTATTCCTATCTTTAGGAAAGTTTTTTAAATTTTAACGTTTTGTTACAAATTGTTTCAAACATGAAAAGAGTAGAGAGAAGAGTATAATAACCTCCTGTATACCCATTAGTCAGCTTTGACACAATATTTTTTCAAACTTGAATGTAAAGGATTTTAATTTGTCTATAATCTAAATCAGAATTTTTTAGTTTATACTATAAATAATAGAATATAAATAATATAAATAACAAACAACAACAAGACATTCTTGAAAGAGATCACTGAATTATTTTTAAAAAGACAACTATTTATTGTTCCCTCAGAAAGGACCTGGAGTTATAAACAGTATTCTTAATGTGGAGTTAATTTTATTTTCATATTTCTTAATGGTAATTTTTAGAAAGATTTTTTTTTAAAAGGAGACTATAAGAATAAATATCAAAATGGCATGCCTAGCAATAGCCAAACCAGGGGTAAAACTTATGAAGATAATTTAAATACATATCTCTCTATTAAATGGAAGCGAAGCTAACAGCATGTGATATCATGAGTGTGTGAATAGTGCTTCCTAAATCAAGAAGCAAGTGAAGAATGTACCCAGTGCACTTATTATGCTGAGTCGCTGGGTTGGAAGAGAGAAAGCTAATCCCCCACTGAACAATGACGTTTTTTTCTTCTACGTGAGTCACAATTCTTTGAGGACTGGCAGGCATGAAGCCACCAGGCCTTGTGCTACCTGTCCTGTCTACAATAATACCTGGAGTTTGTTCCATGTATTTTGATTCCAGGCAACTCTGATTATTTGATTATGTAAAAAGCTCTCTGGCTAGTATGTAGGTGTAAGCAAAAACATTTTTAACTCAGATAATATTCAGAATCACGGTGAAGTATTTTATTGACTAAAACCTGTCTCAGTTAGTATTAAACACTTGCGAGATATTTAAGCTAATTGACAAGAAAAATTACAAAATCATTTTGATTGACTTAGTCTAAGAACCGTTTCTCCTTTTCTTATTTCCAAAGAATCATGGAAAAGCATTTTTGCTGGCAATATTAGCTGTCTTTTTGGGAAATTCAAGTTATTACAATGACAATCTTGATTAATATACTCTTCATTTAATTTTTTGTTAGTAAATTTTAAGTTAAGCCTATGATTTATTGTAAGAAAAAGAGCTATAATAAAATTGAGAAATATTAATCTTTATAATTTTATATTGTTTGTGATATCAAATGCCTTTTCTTCTCTACAACACACAAAAAAATCCAAACCGCATTTTCTCCATGAATTTACAACATAGGACAAAAAGAGGTCTCCAAAATTTAGAGCAGCAAGATTCCATGCTTTGGAAAACAGGAAAAATTAAGTTTAAAAATAAATTGCTTTTGTAGTAAAAACGGCACTTTCCTACAGTGCTGTAATCTTTTGGGAGATCAATTTGGACATATCTGTAAAGAACATTCAAAATATCCATGCCTTCTAAATATGAATATACATTCATACATTTGAATATTCAACTCCTGGAAATATTCCCTAAGAAAAAAATCCTAAATAAAAAAAAATTTGTGCACGAGTACTATTTATAATAACATGGATTAGACACAACCTAAATTCTCAACAGTAGGGAATAATAGTTATAGGAGTTATAGTATACCTGCACCTAGAAATCTAAGCAATTCCATGTCAATGAAAGAAAACATGGATATCCAAGTCTTACTAAAACCTGTTTTATATCTGCTGCTAGCCTGGGCTTTTTTTTTCAAGGAAGATTAGCCCTGACCTAACGTCTGCCACCAATCCTCCTCTTTTTGCTGAGGAAGACTGGCCCTGAGCTAACATCCATGCTAACATCTTCCTCTACTTTATATGTGAGACACCTGCCACAGCATGGCTTGACAAGTGGTGTGTAGGTCCACACTCAGGATTCAAACCAGCAACCCCGGTCCACCATAGCAGAATGTGCAAACTTAACCCCTGCGCCAAGAGGCTGGCCCCCCTAGCTGGGGCTTTTGACTGAAGTTCTTCGTCCTCTGTTAGCTTTTGAGAACTAAAACGTGGGTTTTTATTGGTGGAGTAGGTCCCATAACAAAACCAAGAAGATCACCAACTTGATGTGATATGAGTAAGACTGTAAGCTCTTGATATTCAAAGTATTATGGTATTACTTATCCTTAGCTCAGATTCTATAGCAGAAGGGAGAAGGAGGGTGAAATACTAAACTCTCTCTCAAGCCCCTTTAAAGGCACTAGGGTCATAACTCAAGATTAAGTAATTTAGACAAAAAGGCCCTCAGAGAGGGGTACCTAGAACCTTGGTGGTCTGACAAGAGGTCAGGACAAGGCAGGCACAGCAGTTTTGAGCTCCACTTGGCCTATGGACAATGACTGATAGAGATGGACTTTTGAGGTACAAAATCCACTAACTTGTGGGGGCAAAACGAAGTTTCCACTTGGGGTTCTTTTCATCCTCTGGCACTCACAAAGCCCAATGCCCAAACCACCACTCTCATGGATTGAAGAGGCCAATGGTAAAACCGTGCCTTTTGTAGGCATTCTATGGTGCTGCTCTACCCTTTTAAAATCCTCAACACTCTTTAGTGTGGCCAAAAAATGTAATGGCATTGACTGCAAAGGGCTGCTTTTTAAATGACTTATATCCAAAAGGTAGATACAAATTCTCCAATCTTTTCTTTTCCTTTGTTAGCATGGATTAAGTCAGTAGGCAGCCTTGTACCTAGCGGGAAGACCTAAGAGGACTTAGTACATTTGGGAGTGAGTTTGGATTGATACAAGAACTAACAGTGATAGTCTTGGTGGTCTGGCCAGGATGTGCTGATAGGAACACCTATGCCTAGATAAGAGAAAGAAGAAGTTTCCGTTCTCTGAAGACAGCAGATGAGGAGGACTTGTCAGCATTCAGGTGTGTTGTGAGGGAAGATGAGACACTCCAAAGGCAGGAAACAATTTAAAAGGAATTTTGAAGGAGTTGGGCCTAAAGTAAGAATTGACCTCCAAGGAAAAGTATGGTGTCACAATTCTGCCTGAGGCTGCTCTGAACAAAGGTTTAGGGAAGCTGCCTCCTCCCTATCCTTATAAATCTTGGAGCAGAGAGAATTTAATGGCCCTGGAGGTTGTTGTGGGAGGGGGAGTAGCAGAGATGCTAAAACCCAAGGAATCAGCCTTCCATTCGCCAGGAACTGAAAGGGGCTGGGTAGAATCAGTCCTGCTTTTTCTGTTCTCTCCATTGACTACATTCTGGCCCAGCCCATCCGAGGATCACAAAGACTTTCCTGATCCCTTGGGGAACCCTGACATTGAAACTCCATCAGAGGAGATGTGGAGGAGTATGTGCAAAATGAGTACCTTTAAAACTACAGAAAGGATTCTCCCTAATGTAAGTACCCCTTTCAATCCGGCCTCATTTTAGAAAATTAAGATATTCTAAAGGTTAAGAAAATGTTGCTAACTCTAATAGGAAAAAAAAAGGCGGGGTTAGGGTTAGGGTTAGGGTTGTTATGGTAAATAGTTTTAAAACTCTCCTTTATCTAACCTGGTAAAAGAAAAAGATTACCAGGCTTAGGTTTCAATTGTCTTTATTTCCTGAACTCATGTTCTCATAATGGTTCAGATTGAGTAGATAAGTTATAAAATCATAAAGTTTTAGAGCCGAAGGAGACCCGGGAGATCATTTCTGCCTCTTCATTTTATAGCTGAAAAATCTCAGAAAGGATAAAAGGCTAAAATGTAGGAAGTCAAAAAGTTGCAGGAGAAGCAATAAGTATAGATAATCCATAAGAAGAAAACCAGTCTGACTGAAATCTTGAGTTTATTATAGAAAGTATCTTTGCACTTAACCACAGCTTTTCTGCAGGTCTGGATATATGTGTGTCCTCTCTGTTTTCGTTGGTTAAGGAATAGAACAAGGTTTTTCAAAGTTATTTTTTGCTGCTACAGTGGAAATCTACAAAGACAAGTAATAGACTATTTTGGGACCATTGTTCAGAAGTGCATTTATCTTAGAAATGGTTACCATGGAGATGAGCACATGTTGTGTGACTCTACAGCTTTTGAGTTAGAGTCATCTATGCTACCAAGACATAAATAGCCTTATATACACAAAGATGCACATGAGGCCATGAGCACATGCACACTGAAGTTATATTGTTCCTCTCTTTTTGTAAAATAGTAATAAAATTCCATCCAGTCTTATCTCTGATGGTGGAAGGACCTGCAAACTCTAGACATTTTAAAATGTAATATTGTACAATGATATAAAAACTACCTTTTAAAAACATTGTAAGTTAGTCTGAATGAAGCTTAAAGACTAATGACATAATTAACATGCAAAGTAAATGATGAGAACATACTTCTTAGACATCATTACTCTTTAAAGTAGTATAATAAAAATAAGAAAGTAAAAAAAGAAATAAACCAGGAGTATATTACGAAAAAGTTATTGAGTAATTTTTTCCAAGGTACTCAATAATATTGGGCATAGTTTTTTGGCTAGTCTTTCTCTCCCCGCTCCCTCTCTCTAGCTAACTAGCTAGGTAATTTCTTTTTTTGTTTGTTTGTTTCCTTTCTTTTCTTTGCTTTTTCTTCTCCTTCAATAAACAAAAATTTTAAAATACGCTTAAGTTCCCAAGAGACTGGCCACTATCAAGAGATCACAAAAGTATATATTCTGATAAAAGTTAATATGCTTTTATCTATTTTACTTTTTTGCTTACTTTTCAATAATGGACATTTTCAAATTTTCAAACAAGGAGAAAGGAGAGTAAAATTAACACTGCTCCCATGTACACGTCATTTAGCTTCAATCCTTATCGATGGATCACTAATTCCATTCAATTTATAACCCTCCTTCCACCATCATTTTAAATCAAATCCCAAACATCACAATAAAGACTCTTTTGAATAACCTCACTAACCAATAAGAAAACTTTTTTCCTCCATTATTTAATTTTTCAAATATTTTTCTTGGAAACTTCAAAGGTTTCATTGTGTGTAGGATGCAATACTAGGTGCTAAACATAGTAGTGTAAGTAATAATGAATAGAACTACAATAATAATAATAATAATGCTTCCTCACACATTCAAGCAATTTAATACACCAATGATTTAACCACATTTAGCTTTGAAGTTACACACCATCGTTTGTTTCTTTTCTTATGTGAAAAGTAATCTTTTCTTATACACCAGCATTAATTTTTTTCAGACTTATTAGTACATATGTATTTAAAAGTATGTTAAATTAAGCCATGCACTTTGACTTATTTTATAGAAACACAAGAAATGTATATAAACAAGCAAAACCAATATATCTTTTTGCTTTTTTTCCCCAAGACAGCTATATTAACATATTTGATTAGTAAACACATACTCTAATAGCTAAAGAGTACACAAAAAGTACATCTATAAAACAGCACATAATTGTTAGCAGTCTTCTAATAAAAAATAATCACATAAAGTTTCTCAATATTTGCTGCTATTTTCAAACTGAAGCATCGTGTAGTTTGAGCTGGGGTAAATTCCTTAATTGAAAATCAACCAGATCCAAAACTGAGGTCAGCAAAAAGGAGCACTATAACCTTTATTCCTTGACTTTTGCTTCACTACTCTTCAACACTGCCTTCTAGAATTTCAGCACTGGAAGATTTGCGAAATTTGCGTTCTTTCCCAAATTCATCAATCCAATATGCCTTACTCTCTTCATGTTAAATACTTATTTATCAATGTACTTACATTAAATTCAAGTCTTTAAAAATTTAAAGTTTTTAAATATAAGTGTCAGGAAATGAAAAACTTACCTCTCATAGAATGAGAAACCTCTCAAATCTCAGGAAAAAAAAATCCTTTCACTCTATGTAGTCTCATCTCAAATTATTATAGTTATAATTAACTGTTTGAAAAGAATGAGAGCTTTCTCCTATATGCTTAGCTCTAGTGATTCTGGCTTCTACTATTCATCCTCATAGAATATCTATAGGGATATTTCCAGAGAAATATATAATTCTTCGAGAGTATTTCCAGGGGAAAAAAGTTACTAGGAACTCTTGACTCAATTGAGAGAGGATTGACGATAAAAATAGAAGACATGTTATATTGCATTGGACCAATGGGTCATCTAACTGAATGTTGAGACCAAGACACATTTTGAAAGGAAGCACTACGGCTTTCTAATTCATTCATCTAAAATCCAGAAATATAGATGATTTCCTTAATGAATTAGATCCACTGATGTATGATCCAAACATTTTCTAAACTTCTCGGCTGTTATTCTGTTGTTTGCTTATTCCAGTGCTTTAGACAACATATTTTGTTAACTTTACTACCCACCATGTTCTTTTGGTTGACATAAAATTACTTCTTTTAAACTTCAAGAGACACTCCCTAGTATATTTAATATCCCAGGATTTTATTAACTTAGTTAACATTATCCATATTATTCCTGAGTCTTTTAAATAATTTATTCATAGTTCTCAGCTTTTTATCATTTTAGATAAAAATATCACATACATTTTATATATACACATACATTTTTATAACTAACATAATTAAAGAAGTTTAGAGGATGATAAATTCCTGGCAGAAAGTGGAGACATCAACGTTCCTTGAGGATGACACTGTGGAAGGGAACTTTCTGTCACTGACTATTTAGTATTTTCTGAGCACGACCTACATCTGCACCACTTCCAATCCATCAAATCTCCTCATCTCCTCTAACTTGACAGCTGTCCCTACCACTATCGAAGCTGTTCTATGTAAAAACACCAGTTAATCTCATTTTATCGTGTCAAGTTCTCTCTTCTCAGTGCTCTGTATCCTAGCCTCTCTGTAACTTTTTATACCATTGGACAACTTTTTTTTTCTAAACCATAATTAACCTTTGATTACGTGGCCCAGGTTTTCTACTGGCTTCTATAACTTCTCCTTATTGTTTTTTCCTCAAATTCCACTTGCTTTTCAGGTCCCCAAAGTTTGTCCTCAGGGCATTGTCCTTGACTGAGCATTCTCTAAACTGGCTCCATTGAGAAATTCATATTTTCTGACTCAACCATCACCTCTACATGAATGACCTCGGGTCAACTAGATGTCTTGGCTTCACTCACTCTTTTATCCATTCATGAAATACTTACTGAATGCTTATGATATGACAGGCACTAAATAAAGAAATTGGGTTCCTCAACACTCTATAAAAATATGACTCATAACCCTTATTAGACTAGTGTCCAAGTTTCCCTAGCTTTAAACTGTCAAGCCATCTCTGATAATCCTCTTTCTTCAATCCCTGTATTCATTCTTTTAATATCTTTCATTTATTTTTTAAAAGTGACTTTTGAGTCATCAGGTTTTTGTATGGGCTTCAACATAATCCAAGTTGTCATGTCCCTTATACCTGGATTATTACTTTAGCTTCCTAGTTGGTCCTCTGACTATTTTCTTCAACCTGTATAATAGTATTTTTTTCTCATGTCACTGCTACAGTTCGTAAACACAACAAGCCCAAACACCACCTGATTTTTGAAGCTTATATAATCTAGACTCACCATACTATGTAAGTTTTATTCCCAATATGCACCCTTTTTACAGCCAGCAAGTTTCTCCACAATATGAATTATTACTTCCATGTTTTTGCTAATACTATTTTTTTTATTCTGTGATTTATTTTTTCTCAGCTGATTTTCCCCCTTCCAAATGGAATTGTAAGCTCTTGGAAATTAGGATCTATTTTTAGTTGTGGAATTTTATCAATTCTGAAATGCACATTTTTTCATATTATTAACTTCCCTGATATCAAGACGCATGTTATAAGCAATGATGTTTTAAACATTGTAATAGATTAACTGGAAGTAATTTTTCTTTCTTGGTGGTACATGAAATAATGGTGTGTCTTATAATCAATGGTATCTTAAATTCAATGAAATACCTTTTTTTAACCTTTGCAGCCCTTGATGGAGTATTAAGCTCACTGTAGATATTCCATAAATGCTTGTTGGTTTATTTATTTCCTGGTTATATGGTTTTGAACCACAGAAGTGGATGCAGAAAAAGATAACCCACATATCCAGCATGTTACTAATTTCAAAAAAATTTTAATGGTTTATTTTATTTTTCAAGAAAGATTAGCCCTGAGCTAACATCTGCCACCAATCTTCCTCCTTTTTTTTTTTTTTTTTTTTTTGCTAAGGAAGATTGGGTCTGAGCTAACATCCCTGCCCATCTTCCTCTACTTTAAATGTGGGACTCCTGCCACAGCAAAGCTTGACAAGCAGTGCATAGGTCCACACTCAGGATCTGAACTGGTGAACCCTGGGCCGCCGAAGAGGACCATGTGAACTTAACCACTGCGCCACTGGGCTGGCCCCTTAACGGTTTATTTTTTGAGGGAGGTAGAAAAGGTGAAAAAGCATTAGACAAGTATGTGAAGCCTACTTTTTCTTTTAAATGTGTATCACAAAGGATTGAACTCTAAACTTCTGAATTTTATCCTAAGCTCTCTTTCTCCAGGCTTTGAGAAGATCTCACTTATTTTGGGCCATGTGAAATCCTTAAATATCACCACAGACATGGAAATAATTAATATTTGGAAGGAAATGTAGAAAATTTCTACTTCCGTTTTTATTGCTTCTTTTTGTATTATCCCTATAACAATGCTTATATAAGCCAAAAATGCTGTATGATCAAAGTGCTCCAGCAACAAATTCACATGAGGCATTGTATTCATAAAGAAAATACACATTCAAACTTGCTTTAATTGAACTAATTTTTTTGAAAATGTCTTTAAAAATCTCTTACAGGGAGTGATGCCATAATCACGAGAGAAGTTTGGTTTTTCTCTGTATTCATTTCAGGCTGTGTCTGCGTGTTCTCAGTCAAGTGCAGAATTGACACTTTCAACTCAAGCCAAAAATTGTAATACAAAGTAGACTTTTGATTATTTATAAGTGTTTTTACCCATATAAGTCATATCTCAATTAATGAAGGTTACATGTTCCCATGATGATTTTATTGTATAATATGTCAGAATGTGTAATGCAGTGGGATGAAAGTGGGCCTTGGGATCCAAGAGACCTGAGACTGAACACAAGACCCACTGCTTACTAGCTCTTTGCATTTCAATTACTTTATCTAAAAGTGGGATTTTTGAGAGGATTAGAGATAATACTTGGAAAATGCCTAGTATAGCACTTGGGATAGATCCTCCAACTCTATTAGGAGAGAGAAATTATATGGCGGGGCACAGGGACATATTCCAGCATGCACTCACTTCACACTTTCCTCTTTTCCCCAGACCCAGGGCCCCTTAGTCCTTGTAAGCATATGCCCCCTCTTTCAGGAGAATCCCTTGCCAAGCATGCTCTAGTGTAGGCAACGCCTCCTTTATGGATGGAATGCTGCCCTCTCTCTCTCGCCTGGGTCTCACAACCCTTTGCCTCTTATTTCTCTTCTGCCAGCACCCCAGGCCTGAGAAACTGGTGCTTCTCCCAATCCCTCTGCATCCAGGCTAGCTATGTGAAAAGGAGTTTTGCCCTTAATGGACTTTTTGGAAAACCATGGAAAACTAGTGAAGTAGAACAAGCATTAAATATTGAGCCAAGAGGCCTGGCATCATGAGTGATGTGACATTAAACAAATCAGTTTACTTCTCTGGACCTTGGTCCTTCTTCTGTAAAATGAAGGGTTGAGTTGGGTAGACCCAGAGAATGAATCAGTGTAGTATTAGTATCCAATGCTACTGCAGGCATGCTAGCACTACAGTATGATTAGCAGGGACTGCAGCTATCAATGTGGAACCAACAGCTCCACCCATCCTCTATAGCATGATGTGATACAAAGAACATGGGCTTTTGAGTAAGACAGAACTGTGTTCAACCATCCGTGTTACTAGAGTCTAACAAACAAATCCAAATTCTGCAACCAAAGGCTAGGTCCTTAAGTTCCAAATTAAATGTCCTTCTCTTTTAAAAATGTAGCAATTACCCATCTCATTTGGTTGTCGTGAGGATTGAATCACATAATGTTTGTGTAGCACTGGGACATAGCATCTGCTCTTGCTGAGGAGGTCTTTAAATCCAGTATTAGTGCTCAGTCTTCATCTTACTCAGCAGTATCAGCAGCATATGACACAGCTGATCACACTGTCCTCCTTGAAACACTTTCTATACTCTCAGATCTCTCTCTTTTTCTTTGCCTCCTATCTTCTGGCTGTCTCCTTCTTAGTCTCCTTTGCTGGATCCTCCTCATTTTCCTCACCCCTTAATGAGGGCATACATCAGGCTTCTCTATCCACCATCACTACTAGATCATCTCATTCAGTCCCATGGCTTTAAATGGCATCTTCAAGCTGATTGCTCCAAAATTTACGTCTCAAGGGGAAATCTCTTCTACAAAGTCCAGAATCACATGTGCAGCTGCCCACCTGACAACTCCATTTGGTTGACTAATAAGCATATTAAACTTAACCTGTCATAAACTGAACTTTTCAATTCCACATCATTCCTTTCTTGGTAAACGGCAAATCTATGCTTCAGTTGCTTAGGCCAAAAAACTTTGGAATTCTCCTAATATCCCCCACATCAAACTACTAATAAATCATTTTGGCTTGGCTCTCATATGTCTAGACTCTAACTACGTGTTACCTCCCCCTCTGCTGTCATTCCACCCCAAGCAACTGTCGTCTTCCATCTGGAACATTGTAGTAGTCTCCTAACAAAGCTCCCTGCTTCCGTTTTACCCCCTCTCCTCACAGCAGCCAGAAAGATCCTTCTGCAGCGCAAACATGATATCATGTCACTTATCACAGATTGGGTTTCCCTGGAAGCAGACTGAGGTAGAGTTTAGCATGCAGAACTTTTTAAAAGAAGTGTCCTTGGGATTGACATCTGTGGAAGGGCAGGGAAGGATCAGGACTGGGCAGATGAGGAAGTCAAAAGTCACCAGGCCCAGTGACAGGCTTGGCTGACCACATGTTGGCCTTTAGAGCTAGAATGGCCCTTCAGAGTTGTTTCAAGTTGGGCCAAGATGGCCAGGCCTTTGTTCTCCCACATCAATCAGTCATGGCTGTGGTCTGTCCTGTGAAGTATGCAACCTCGGGCAAGGAAGCCCTCCACAGCTGAGGCAGTCCCTGAAGAGACTGTTCCAAGTCAGCCAACAGCACTCTCAGACAACAGATATTGGTTGAAGGGGGACCTGGGTAGCACAACACAAGATCCACCACTCCTCTCTAGCCATTTCCCTCCAGTGGCTTCCCATCTCACTCAGAATAAAATCCAAAGTCTTTATCATTTCTCTGTGATCTCATCTCCTACCACTGTTCCCTTCACTCACCCTCAAAAGCCACATTCACTTGGAAGTTTCTTAAACCTCCCCATCTCCTACCTCCCACCAGCTGGCTCCTGTCTCAGCACTTACTACTCCTTCTGTCTGCAAAGCTCTTCCCCCAGATATCTACAGGGCTGGTTCCTGCACTTTATTTAAGTCTCTGCTCAAATTTCACTTTATCAGAGGGGCCATTTCTCACCAACCATAGCAAATGGCACTCTGCTCTTTCATTCTCTTCCCTTATTTCACTTATCTTTTTTCCTTTTAGGACTTAAAGCATGACCTAACCTGGTTATATATTTATTTATTGTCTGTCTATCCTCTCCCTCCACTTGGATATAAGCTCCATAAAAGAGAGGATTTTGTTTTTATTCACTGCTATATCCCCAGTGACTATAACAGTGCCTGGCACATAGTAGATGCTCAGTAAATATTTGTTAACTACAATTATTTTGGGAGCAGGGCAGTGTTCCATAGTAAATAAGAGCTAAGGCATTGGACTGAAACAAACCGAGGTTTTATTTCTGGTTATAATCTTAGGAGCTGGGAGATGCAGGGTATGTTATTTGCTATCTCTGCATCTTGAGTTTCCTTAGTGGTAAAATGTAGATGATCATAATACTACATACAGAACAGATTTATGGTGAGATCAAATGTGTAAAGCATCATTAAGCATTTGATGGATAACACTGAGAAATTAAAAACTGCTTATAAACACAGTACCTAGCATGTAGTAAGTGCTCAATGGTTGGTCATTATTTTTTTGATCATTTTATGATAAATATATGGAATAATTTGTGGTTAGAGTTGTTTTTGATGAACCTGTGATTGTTTGGTGCAAATAATTTGTTCAACTCTTCATTTTAGAGCACCCTGTTGATAGTCTGGGCTGACATCTCACTCTTTTCAACAGGGAGAAATTTGGTTTTTTAAATTTTACATCAGAAAATTTCAACAACAACAATTTTAATGTGGTGTTGGAGAATAAGTTTTCATTAAGTACAACTTCACTTTATACATGTGTTCATGCATTGTGTCTAAGTCCATTTAAATTTAAAAAGAAATTTTTTTTATTGAGGTAACTGGTTTATAACCTTATATGAATTTCAAGTGTACATCATTATATTTCGACTTCTATATAGACTACATCATATTCACCACCAAAAGTCTAGTTGCCATCCATCACCTACAAATGTGCCCCTTTACCTCTTTCGCCCTTCTCTCTTACTGCCTTCCCTTTGGTAACCATCAGTCTATTCTCTACGAGCTTGTTTGTTGTTGTTTTATCCTCCGCATACGAATGAAATCGTAGTGTATTTGGCTTTCTCCATTTGACTTATTTTGCTTAGCATACTACCCTCAAGGTCCACTTAAAATTGCATTTTAGTGGTGTAAGGAAAATTCCTATTTAAGGTAATCTTGTGATTTCTTTTGCAAAACAAATCATCCTTTTGTAATCAGAGTCATCATTCTATCATTGATCTGTTTTGTAAGTGTGGATGTTTATACGTCCAATTTTCTGAAACTCTGAAGGGGACTTGCTGCAAATGCTTCCTATAAACCGAGTGCATATTTATTGCATAGGCTTCTTCAGCAGTGTTGCTGATGGTGAGAGCGTAGGAGGGAAGTCAGAAAATACATGTTTCAAGCTCTTGCCAATCTGCATATAGAAACAATTTAGAAATTAAAAAGAAGAAATTAGAATTAAAGAAAGAATTTAGAATTAAAAAGAAGATTTTAAGTTGTTGCCTCACAAATACACACAACAGTTTCGTCCAGTAAGTTCCTCTCGGCAGTAACAGCAGAAAAAGAAAGTGTGCAGGACAGAAGCAGGGAGAAAGAACTTTTAACGTGTGCTGTAGCCCTCCGGATTAGCCGAAAAACAGGCGGGCAGGAAAGGCTCTGCGAACTCAGAAGGTTTGCACTGGGACTCCTCCGCCTTATTAAAGCAAGAGCCATACCCACCCAGGTCATACCCAGGTCAGCCCGTGTCGTGCACAGTCATACCACTAGTGACACCAATCGAACATATCTAAGAAATCGCTGCTTTTAAAGAGCGAGGAAATATCAGCTCTCTCTTCAATTAAGTCATAGTTTACCACTCTGCGCAAACAATAAAGCTGGATCTAAACAGCAACAGGAAGAAGACTCTTAGCAGATTCCCTGAGCCTGTAAGGATAACGCAGATTTTCCGTCGACCGGAAGAAGAAACAGCATCCAATCGGCGCCCGTTTCTCAACGGCCAATCATACTTCGTCTTACATTGCAGCGCTGGGACGAACGGAGCTAGAGTTCACTGTTTCTCGGCATTTTGCTACTACTGTCACCTGGAGCGGAGTGCACCCCTGCGGCTGTATGTATTGTCACCTGAGCACTAAGGGACGAGCAGTTCAGCCCTTCTCAGTGCTGGCTGGATTTGCTTGTACTTGTTCCCAGTCGCCGCTCATGTAATGCACTCCCTTAACCAGGAAATTAAGGCATTCTCCCGGAATAATCTCAGGAAGCAATGCACCAGGGTGACCACGCTATCTGGAAAGAAAATTATAGAAACATGGAAAGATGCCAGAATTTATGTTGTGGAAGAAGTAGAGGCGAGCAGTGGGGGTGGCTGTGGTTATGTGCAGGACGTTAGCTTGGACCTGCAAGTTGGCGTTATTAAGCCTTGGTTGCTCCTGGGTGAGTATATCTATTTGCCACTAAGTCATTGAGTGCTTTTAACGATGTTACTTTCTCTTTTTTTTCTCCTAATGTGTAATAGTCTGTACTATCAGCTCTCCTGACGAAAAGTTGAAATGTTTCCTTTTTTGGATGTGGAACGTACATTAGCTAGTTAGGGATGTTTCTGCACCAATATATCCATAAGAAGCATAGATTTTAGTAGCACATAGCACACACATAGGATAACACATTGATGTTGTGTTTTCTTGGATTATAAAAGGATATAGCCTTTAAAAAAATTAAATTTAAAAAGTGCTTTTATTAGGCAAAACTACAAGTGACAAGGATTAGAGTTGTAGAAAAGTTAATCCTTGAAATAGTCAAGTGCTTGTTTGCCTGCTTTACTGTTACAAACCATATGGAATGCATGCCTTCTATGGCCACATCTGTTCATACCTGCTGTGAGAGTTTGGGAGAAGGCGGGCTTTTATTTTATAGCTATGAGTCTGATGTTATTATGATTTCTTGTATTATGGAAAATATTGTTTCCCTATACAAAGCATAATCCACAAATAGAAAAACGATGCAAGATTATAAAAGTACAAGCTTGTTAGCTTGGCGAGAATATTACATGGTATTCTTAAAAAAAAGTCAACAATGTTTTCAAGTAGGTTTGAATTATTTTTCATTTATGAATAGAGAAATTAAGACTTGGAAAGATCAATGATTTGTCAATATTTATGCAGTCAAGCCATTCTTGAGTAAAAGGAACACTGAACGGGGAGTCAGAAATAGCCAGGTACTATGCAAAGTGCACATAGCATCTCACTCCTTTTTAAAAAAAAACTGTGAAGTAGAGATTATCACCTCCATTTTACAGATGAGAACTGGATTTAAGATTGGTGAAGTACTTTCACAAAGTAACACACCTAGTAAATAGCAGAGCTGGGCATCAAGCTCAGCTCTAATTGGCACCTCCTCTCCATCCTTGTATAGCCTGCCTCAGGGAGTCCAGATTTTCAGCCCTGCTCTGCCTCGAACTTAATGGATGAGCCAGTGCAAGTCATTTATCCTCTCTGGTCCTCCAAAAACCTGTCTGTAAAACTGATGTTAACAGTATCTGCTTATCTCCTAGGGTTGTCCTGACGTGGTTGTGAAAAGTTTTGAAACAAATCAATTGCAGTATATGAGTTATGATTGTATTATGTATTATATGAATTGTTACGTAAGCTATCTTTAAATTCACCAAATAAATATCTCCAACTCGGGTCTGCCCAGTTGCGTAGTGGTTAAGTTCTCATGCTCCTGCTTTGGCAGCATGGGGTATGCGGGTTTGGATCCCGAGCGCGGACCTATGCACCACTCATCAAGCCATGCTGTGGCAGCATCCGACACAAAAAATAGAGGAAGATTGCCACAGATGTTAGCTCAGGGCCAGTCTTCCTTACCAAAAAGCAAAACAAATCTCCAACTAATTTCTGTAGCCCAGTGAAAAATTAAGTGGGTCATTTAGCTGGTCTGGAGGGTTCACCCAGGAATTGCACACCATGTCTAGGAAAGAAAATATGTACAGGCACATTTTTCAGTTATTTGGCTTCCATTTTAGTAATAATGGTTTTAAGTAATTACAGTAGAACTTTAAAATATCATTCACCTCAGAGTCTTCATGAACTTTGCTTGTTATTTTTTATCTAGACTTACGCAGCATGAACTGATCAAGGAAATGTTCTCAGTTTGGCTTTGGAACCCTTCCCAGGATCCTGGGAGAGTTCTGGGAGGGACTTGTGAAACTAGGCCTTATCTGGTCTCCTCTCTGAACGAGGAAATGGGATATTTTCATCAGGCACAACCTCCTTTCTTCTGAGAGGTAGATGGACCTTTTTCTGCCTAGTTACAAGTGCCTTGTTCCTGAGGGACCTGCGGATGGTTACAGCTAAAGTTCTTCCACATGAATGATGCAGGGGTTGTTACTGACCAGACTAGGTTTCTCTCTGGAGATGGGGGTTGTTTTTAGGTTGCTTCAAAGAGCTTCCTTCATCTCTTCAAAGCAACATCACTCCCACCTAGCGCTCCATGCCAATTAACTTTTGGTTTTGGTGGGGAATAAAGAAAATGGAGAGTTGTAAAGATAATCTGTCTTTTTTGGTTAGCTCATAAATTCAAACAAGCTTCTGCATTTCAAAAATCTTACATAGGCCCTTGAACTATCTAACATAGTCAATGAACATTTTCATCCTAAGCTTTGCAAATTATATTTTTACAAGAAAAAATCACTAGGACTTTTCTTAAATCCAGCTTGATTTGTAAAAGTAGAAAATTCCATTTCTCTTGGGTAGTTAAAAGGCACACTTATTATTTGTTATATCTATACTGTTAAGAAGTCCCAACTGCTGACATTTTCAGATCGTCTCTTCAATTCTAGGTGAAAAGCTTGGCATTCTTTATAAGGTTCTAGAGGATTTCTGATATCTAGGAAGCCCAATAACCATGGGAGGCAGATACTACATTAAATTTGTATAGCTCTTTATTTTTAAAATGATTTCACAAATATTATGTTACCTTATCCTCACAGTAATTTATGATCCTATTTCTATCCACTTATGAATGTTTACTCATACAAATTTTCTCAAATAAAACATTTCTCTTTGGAATATCCGTTATTTCCCTTTTCAATAATGTAATAATGTTTTTTGGTTTGTTTTCATGATGAAAATAACAGTTTGTAAATTAAGACATGCTACATCAGAATTTATACAATACTTGGCATTTTCATAAAAAGGATTTCTTAAAAAAATAGAAAAAGGATTCTGGAGATCTCATGTAGCCTATTTTTTACGTTACATATAGTATGATTGCAAAACATTGAACTTGTTAGAAGTCCCAACTCCAGTAGCATGTATTCTTTCTAAACCAATCACCTCATCTGTAATACTTTCATAATAATCATTGGCCAAGATAATAAATATTAGTGGTTTGTAAGTGTCAATGTAAAATATAACTATAAATTGTTATCATTATTAGACCCCTTTGTTTAGTTGTGTTCCTATTCATTAACTTCTTTTATATTATTTTTAAAGTTATCATACAGTAAAATTAACTTGGTGTTCAGTTCTATGAATTTCAACACAATTATAGATTCATATAGCCATTGTTAAAATCATCAAATTCTTAAAGTTGGTATTTGTTTTTAAATTTTGATTGAGAGAGTTTATAAAAGGATAACATTCTGCTTTTTCAAAACAAAGGTCTAAATAACACATTGTCCTAATATATGATTTACAGTGTTTTTATCTTTTAATGATGTTTTTCCAATAAAAGTTTTAACACAAGACTGCAACATAAAGCAACCATTTAAAATTGGAGAAAAGCTAATGTTTGTAGCTAGAATTTAGAGAGAATTAACTTGAACTGACTACTCTCAAGTATTGAAACACAAGCCAATGACCTGAAGTCCGTTTGTGCGGACTAAAACTGTTCCCCACACTATTAACACTCATGTAATTTTCCTATTGTTTGAAATGGCAGAACATATAAGTTGCATTTTTCTCGTGTCGAGAACACTAAATTTGTATCACTATAGTCATATTCTGGAAGTCACTTTCAAAATATGACAGCCAACTCTAAAATATTATCCACCTGTTCTGTTTGGTGTGTGTGTATGTTTAATGGAAATGATCAAAGTGTCCAGCTTTGATAAATATAATAATGACGGTCTAGGGTGAAAAAAGGAAAGAATTTCATTCATGCATGTTTCATGTTTTTGCTATTTTAAGAAATGGGCAGAGTAGAATTATTATTTAAAAGATGACATGCATAGTAAACCACCAAATTTCAGTTAACTTATTTGAACCTATCTTTTTTCCTGAAGATAATTAGAACTTTCCACAGAAAACTGAAAAAGAGAAATTACTTTTTAATTATGAAGTATTTAAAATGTATAGAAAATTACAATAATATAACACACAATTATGTATCCATCATCCATTTTTAACAAATGTTAATGTTTTGATAGGCTAACTTTTAAGTAGAATAAAGTTGAATGTAGGCTCAGTAAGGAGACCATGAGCTACCTATTACCAAGAGAGTATTGGCCAACCAGCATGCTTGCTGGCTTTTCAGCTACCTAAAATCATGTAATAGAAGCTGGCAGATTTCCCAGATAGGTAAGGTAAGAATAGCATTGTTTATGGAAATGGACCCTAATTCAGGAAAGTAAAATACTTGACATCTTTCAATAATAAATGCCCTATCTTTTTCAGTTGTGTAACTCACTTTATTTTAACTAGTTATCCTCCTGTATGAATTTGCTTATTAACTAGAGTCATCTTCCGAGTGTGGGAGATCAGGAAAGCCAGCTTTGACAGGAGGAAACTGTAGATGCATACAGCCCTAGTGGTACATGGAACGTGGGTGGACTTCTACAGACCAGCAATGTTTGCTCTAAGCTACTCGGTGTTCCCAAACCAGCTGGCATGAAGTCATTTTGTGGGTATCTTTTTTTTAATATCCTTTTTTAAGTTACAAAAGAATTAGATATTCATTATAAAAAATACAAATGAGCATAAAGAAGGAAAAAATCACCTGAATCCCACTGCTAACATTTATTTCTATATACTTCCTGTCCGTTTTTAAGCATGTATTTTTTGCTTTTACAGAAATGGGTGATGGTATTTTGTAACTTGCTTTTATCACCTATTTATTGAGAACATATTTCCATGCCATGTATTCTTCTACATTTCTCATTTCTAATGGGTGTATATATTTCACTACATAATTGTACCATCTTTTATTCAACCCAACCCCTATTATTGGGCTTTTGGGGTTTTTTGCTTGTTTTGTTTTTTGTATTACAAACAATACTATGATGAACATCCTGATAGCTAATCTTTGCAACATCCAGGACTTTTAGGACAAATTCCTAGAAGTGGGATTTCAGAGCCCAAAAGTATATACAAGATGAATATTTTTTGGTGAATATTCCCAAATTGTCTTTCAGAAAGTCAGACTGAAGTCCTCCCAAGTTGTATTTTTTAAAATAAATGAATGACAGAATTGTTGCAAAATTGGATAAAAAGTCAGGATGATTATTTTTGTGTTCAAGGTGATATGATTTATTTCTTACAGGGTCACAAGATGCTGCTCATGATCTGGATACACTGAAAAAGCACAAGGTGAAAAAAAATGCTTCAGGTCTGGGACTATGTATAGGAAGTATTTTAATTGTTACATTTATTTAAGAAAAACTATTGGTCCATTTTAGAGTTTAATTGGTAACATTTTAAGCTATCATTTTAATAAAGCTGCAAAAATTATTGCACCTAATTCAAATATGTGGATTTGTAATCCATCTTTCCAGTTTTATATTCTCTCAGTCTCCCTTCAGGTATCCTCATGAACCTGACTTTGGAGGCACGTCTTCTTGCCCTGCTTATGTAGTTTCTCTTTGTGGGCCAGACTTTCCTCTCCTTTCTTCTTGTTCAAGACCTACCCATTCCTTGAGTCCCAACCCACATACCACTTCTTCCCTAATGCCATTTCCTCCCACCCTCCCCTATACAACTGATGTGGTTTATTACTTACTTCAATATTTACTAAAACAGTTTTAGCCGTCTATTTTGTCAAGCACTGTATCAGCCTCTTGGAATTGCTATAGTCAGAGGAATGCAAGAGGTTCCTGTTTACATGAACCTTATGATCTGAGGGGCAGGGGAGGGAGAAAGAAAAATAACCACCTACAGTATAGTGTATTAGGTGCTTTCATAGGGAAGTGCAGGGTGCTATAGGAGTGCATAGGAGATGATGCCCCTAACCCATACTGGGTTGGGTTGAGTTGAGATCGGAAGGTCAGAGAAGTCGTCCTGGAGGAAGTAATATTAAAGTTTTGCTCTGAAGGAGATAGGGAGGGAATAGACAGAAAAGTGTTCAGATAGAAGAAATGGTTTATGTGAAGGCCCAGAGGCAAAAGACAGGCTGATGGTTTTCGGGACAGAAAAGAAGTTCAGTAACCCTGGAGCAGAAAGTGTGAGAGAGAAGGGTACCAAGAGACAAGGCCGGAGAGAGAAGCGTGAGCCATGTCATGAGAGTCCCTGTAATCCAGTGTAAATTGTTTGGACTTGATCCAAATGACAGTGGAAAGCCATTGGAAGGTTTTACCCAGGGATGTAACAGGATCAAATTTGCTTTTTGGAAAGTTGCTTGTTGGAGGCAGTGTGGAAAATACATTAGAGGGTTGCTCAAGCTAGAAATGGGGAGACTAGTTATAAAGCTGTTGCAGTAATCTAAAAAAGATGATGGTGGTTTAGATTAGTATTCAGTGGGAGTAGAGAGAAATGGATGGATTGGAGGGTTTTTGTAGGAGGGTAGAATTCTCACAATTTAGTGATCGACTACCTAGGTCAGGATTGGAGGGGAGGGCAAGGTTGAGGGAGAAGGAGACAAAGCTGATATCCAGCTTTCTTGAGTCAGTAAGTAGGATTGGTGCCATTCCATGAGATAGGGAAGAGCCGGTTTTGGAGGAAAAAGAATGAAGTCAGTTTTGAACATTTTAAATTTCAGATGCTGTGGATAATCTCGGTTGTTATTCAGTAGACAGTGTGGATATATGGGGTCTGAAGTTCAGGAGAGGTAAAACTAGAGATTTAGGAATCTTCAGCTTATAAACAGTGATTGAAACCATTGGAGTAGAAGAAACTACCTGGGAAAGATGTAAAATGAGCAGAGAAGGAGGCCTATGACGGATCCCTGAATGCTACCAACCTATAAGAAATTGTCAAAGGAAGAAGACTCTGCAGCAGGAAAGGAGGAACTAAGGGAGGTCGTAGGAAGTCAAAAAAGTGTGGTGTCATGGAAGCAGAAGAAGGAGTGTTTTAAGAGGAAAGAGTCACTGGTGTCAGATGCTGCCAGAAGTTTAAGTACAATGAGTACTAAATTAGGTCCGCTGAACTTTGCAACAAAGAATTTGTTAGCGACTTTGGTGGGAACAGTTTCATATGAATTGGAGGCAAAAGCCAGATTTCTGAAGATTGAGAATTGGAAGAAATGATGGCAGCAAAACAAAAAGAGAGGAAAACGGCAAGAGCCAGAAGTGATGAGATCAAAGGAGGGAGATGGGAAAGTTCTAAGTATGTTTTAAGGCTGATGGTAGAGGAAGGAACTGAAAATACAGGAGAGCAAGAATTGTGGCTAGAGGGAGGTGCCAAAAAAGTAGGAGGCAGTATGACCACAAACACAGGTACCAGAATGAGCCTTATAAAGGATGTTGGAACACATCTTCCACTGTAATAAGAAGGCAGACGGAAAGGGTGGGTACACATGTAGGCAAGGTTGTTAAGTTTGATGGTAAGATGTGCGGGTTCCTAGGTGATGGCTTCTCTTTTTATTCTAAAGTAGTAAGTGATGTGATCTGCTGGGAGTAAGGAAGAGATGGTAGGGTTGAAAGTTATTAGGAGAGTGGGGAAGGTTTGAAAGAGCTGATATGGAGAATGAGGGAGAGAGCCGACTAGGGAAATAGAGTAGCTAAGCATTGCTGAGGGTCAAGAGAGGTTGGCTCTGATGAGTTTATGGTGGCATGAATGGCAATATTGTGACTTTTCTCCAGCAATGCTTAGCAGTCTGGGGACAGAGTGAATTTTTACCAGACAGGTGCAGAGAGGGTGGACCATGGACCATAAGCTGAATAGAAAAGGAAGTGAAGGCAAGAGGGGGCTGACAGATAGGAAGAAAATATAAAGATCAAGGACTCAATGGCTCTTGTGAGGTCTGGTGGGAGTAACTGAATGAAAGAGCTAGAAAGAGAAAGAGTGGGATGCCTAAATTAATGTCATCAGAGTTGGAACAGTTCTGGATATTGGCCGTGAAGGAGTGTGATTGAAGTGAAGGGGTGGTGAAAGTCACTGGAGATGAGGTAGTCAGGGAACTGTTAAGCCCAAATGGAAATTGATGTCACCCAGGATAATGGTAGGACTTGAGGTGGGATTCAGACAACTGACAGCCAGGTGCTTGAGGAACGCAGCGGATAGAAGATGGAATAATCAGTTTGTATGAACCTCAAAGAACAAGGATTTTTACTGGACAGTGAAAAGATATGAATTGGAAGAGGCAAAGAGTAGCCAAAAAGAATGCAGCCCTGCCTGTCACCATGAGGTAAACGGGATGCTAGGCCCTTTTGTAGGTGCCGGAGATACAGAAATGAACAAGCAATAGGTCCTTGCTCTTAAAATATGATACTTTCAGATGAGAATACATTCTCTGAAAGAATCAAAACAAGGCAATGGGAGGAGTGGCAGGAGGCCGCACAAGTCAGGCTAGGGCTGTCTGAGGGTCTTACATTTCAACTGAGACCCTAAGACAGGGTCAGCCATACTTGGATCAGGGAAGAGCACGTCAGGCTGAGAGATTAGCAAATGCGAAGGCTCTGGAGGGAAACAAGTAATCTCTTCCTCCCTTTTGGTCCCAGAACATTTTGTTCTTCTCCTACAGTGCTTAATACCACTGCTTTGTGTTAATAACCATCAGTGAATGTGTTTTCTCCTCCTCTATCATTTAGCTAACTTCTAGAGGATTGGAGACCTTGTTACCCACAGTTCTGAGAAAAGGTTTTGATTGAATTAAGCCTAAAAATTTTAAGTGATAAATACTTGCCATTAATTTCTCCAAGGAAATAACTACTAACCAATTCGATAACTAATTTGATGTTTACTTGTCAGCTTACTTATTTGTGTTTAAACTGGACTCTCCTTGTTTTGTTATAATAATTACTGGCTGACAATAAGAGATAATGGCCTGGAATTGCATAAGGATATGAGAATTACTGTATTTCTGAATAGGAACCCTCTTTGATCAATATTTTTACATAAATAGAACAAGTTTCAAAGTCTCACTTACACTAATAAATTAATATTTCTCAGGGTAAAAATGAAAAATAGAAAAACGGATAAATTTGTTCATTGGCAAGTCTTGTTATTATTTATGCCCTCTTATGTTACACTAGTTCAGATTATGTTTCATCCTGGTGATGTGAGCCTAGTAGCTGTTTATAAGTTCCTTCTGCTCTGCACAGATGACCCTGTACACAAGAGGCAAAGGTAAACTGAGCAGCTGAATAGAGGGTTTCTAGAAAAATTTAAGGATGCTGCAAACCAAAATTATTGATTTAAATGCATGGCACATTTCAAAGGGATATCCTAGCATTCAAGTAAAGTGCTGTGACTAGTAGAAATTCCTACAGAAATTTAATTTTAATGTTTAGATAGGGTAATAATAGTTGCTTTATTAATAAGGTACTCATTGAGTGCTTGTTGTGTGCAGAATAAAGCACTATGGGGGATAGAAAACTAAGTGTAACCTAAAATGTTCCAAGTTATTTATTGCAGCATTGTGTTTAATAGCAAATTATTGAAAAAAAGCATGTGTCCATCAATGGGGACTTAGTTACGTGAACAGTAGCACACACACCATAGAATACTATATAACTATAAAAAAGAACACACACAAAGGGCCTCTACATACTGATATGAAAAGATCTCCAGGACATATTTCAATGGGGGAAAAACCCCAAAGTGTTGCCTTTATGTAAGAAAGGGAGTAAATAAAATATCTGCATAAAGATACTCTGAGAGAATGTACAAGAAACCAACAAAGCTGGTTACTGTTAGGGTGGGAGATACTGGAGTAGAGAGGGACAGTGTGAGAGCAAGACTTCTTAATGTTTCTTTTTATAATTTTTTATTTTTGAGCCAATTCAAAAAATAAAGTTTTATTAAAAATAGAAATAATAATGCCTAAATGTGAGGATTAAGTGAGATAACCTGTATACCTAGCACATACTAAGCATTCAATAAAGGGGCTGGGGCCGGCCTGGTGGCACAGCAGTTAAGCGCTCACGGTCTGCTTCGGCGGCCCGGGTTCGCTGGTTCGGATCCCGGGTGCGGACATGGCACTGCTTGGCACGCCATGCTGTGGTAGGCGTCCCACATATAAAGTAGAGGATGATGGGCACGGATGTTAGCTCAGGGCTAGTCTTCCTCAGCAAAAAGAGGAGGATTGGCAGCAGTTAGCTCAGGGCTAATCCTCCTCAAAAAAAAAAATAAAAGATAAGGACTTCAAAATGTATTAAAAAAAAATAAAGGGGCTCTTTTTATTATCCCCATTATGAAGGGCATCCCAAGGACAGCCATCGTTAGGACCTCTATAACTACATTTGGAAGTATGCTTGATTACTAGAAGGGTTTTAGGCTGAGTCCCCAGCGCCAACACTACCTGTGATTCAGAACAGTTCTTTTCAATCAGGACCATTCAATCAATACATACATAAATTACATTTCCAAATAGCTGAACTACCCAGGCATTGGGTAGTTCAGTAATCCACAGTATTTGTAAAGCACTTTTACCTTTTTACATGTTGTACCAAGATTCTTATTTGGTCTTCTCCATAATCCTGTAATGAGAGATATCTATCTCATTACCCTATATATCTTCGCTGTATATCACAGGATGTGTGTGTGTATATATATTCTGTTAGAGGTCAGAATACACATATATTCCTGGTCTTTGGAAATCTAGAAAATGGTTGTGAAGACAAGGCAAATACATCAATATTATAAGACATTGGAGGATATCACGTAATTAAGGACAGAATCATATAATCCTGGGAGTGAGAAAGTGACTTGACATAGTCAGGTAAGACTTCACTGGGGAAAGCAGAAAGACTTTTCACACTTTAATCTCCTAACGAGGTTCTTCTCTTCTTTCTAGTTTCTCCCATCTCCTCTCAGAGTCTCTCCTGAGTAGACATTTGAGGTTTTTTCTCTTGTCTTTCTTTCACAAGGCAGTTAGGGTAGGAAATGGCCTATGGCTCCTTCTTCATGAGGCCTTGCTCCATGAGTGTCTTAGTCCTCTTTTAGTTTTGAACCATGGAAACATGAACCTTCTAAATAAGGAAGAAGAATGTGTACGCTGGTACAGGGCGATCTCTGGAACGAGGGCAGAGAGTGGCCATACCAGAGAATGGATGGCTATCCAAGCTAACCCTTCTGTCCCACTGGTACCATGGCCTCTCTGCACATTGACTCTAATTTTCTCACTTGGCAGCAGGAATTTTTCAGTTTCTCTGAGCACTTAATAGAAAATGGCCGTCTTAAAGCTCTCAAGGTTGTGGATCATTTTAGCTGTCTTTTAAACCTATTTAAAAAATTTCTAAAGATAATATGATCAGTCTAGCTTAAGTCAAGTGTCCATCCAAATCCAGTCAGCTGTGCTGAGAGGAGAACTGGGGCCCTGCCAGAGCCATACGTGTGAGGGTGGTGGGGGCAAGAGAGGCAGGGCTAGACAAAGACTCTAAAATATGTGTGAAATACGTGAGAATACTGAGATTAGGTGAAACCTAAGACTCATGCTAAGAAAAAGAATAAATACAATGAGAAACATTGTCGTGACAAGAAACAGTGACTCATTTTTCTGATCCATTTAGCCTTTGGATTCCCTTAATGGACTTTCCACATGGCTCCTTCCTCATGCTTGGTGGACTCAAGGAAAGAGGCTCAAATGCAAGGAGGAAGTAGGAGGTTGCTTATGTGCACCACCTGAAGGAAAATCTTTCATGGCCATCCCCTCTTTCAACCAGACTAACTCATAAGAATCTCTGGATATGAGGCCCTGTGGCATTGATAGTTTTAAAATCTCACCAGGTGATTCCAAGGTGCAGCCACACTTGAGAGTCGTTGTACTAATAAAGAATCTTAAAGAAAATAGGGAAATAATTATTGAAAGGGAAGTTGCATGCCACTGATGCACTTCCCCTGTTTAATAAGCTTTTTATGTGGACGTTCTTTGATTCATTGATTGATTTTTTTGGTGTTTTTTTTTTGAGGAAGATTAGCCCAGAGCTAATATCTGCCACCAATCTTCTTCTTTTTGCTGAGGAAGACTGGCCCTGAGCTAACATCCATGCCCATCTTCCTCTACTTTATATGTGGGACACCTGCCACAGCATGGCTTGACAAGTGGTGCGTACATCTACACCCAGGATCCGAACTGGTGAACCCTGGGCCGCTGAAGCAGAATGTGTGAACTTAACCACTGCACCACCAGGCCGGACTCTATTTAACAAATATTTTAAGCATTTTCTGTGCTAAGCTCACTCACAATGCTTACTTATACTGGTGAGTAAGCTAAACCTGGTCCCTACCCTCATGGAGTTTATAGCACAGTGCAGGAGACAAATAATCTCTCAGTGATAGGGGATGTAATAGGACAAGTATAGGGGGCTATGAGAGTATATAGAAACAGCACTTCTGGTGAGGGATGAGGCAGTCAGAGAAGGCTTCCTGGAGGAAGTATCATTCAAATGAGTCATACTTAAATTTTTTGTTATTCTTGTTACAGATCTCAACATCCTAGTTTCTTTTTAATTAACCTAATTCATGGGAATTTTTAAAAATCATCTCCTTTTTTTGTTCTTTAAGGTGACTCATATTCTCAATGTTGCATATGGAGTTGAAAATGCTTTCCTCAGTGACTTTATATATAAGAGCATTTCTATATTGGATCTGCCTGAAACCAATATCCTGTCTTATTTTCCAGAATGTTTCGAATTTATTGAACAAGTGAAAATGAAGGTAAGTATTGTTTTGATCTGCAGTTCTTCAAAAGGAGAAATTTAAAAGTATGGGTCCATTACCCAATCTTTATTCTTTTTGTAAAGAATATATAAAGAACCACTAGGAAATTTCCCCTCCAGTAATATTTCGTTATTCCCTACAATTATTTAGTTATGTAATTGCTCTTTTCTCAATGTCATATTTACTTTTAACATTAATTCAGTTTCTCATCTTCCTAGGCCTTCCTGAGAAATCTTAGGGGATAAAATTCTCCGCTTACGGAATTTTCCTGTGAATATATGCACTTAGATTTCCTTTGACAGTTTGTGACCATCTGCCCTCTGACCACATGTCATACTCCATCTGATTATCTTGCAATAAGACTGCTCCAGTCCTGTTAGTGTATTTATGAGGATTAATATGCATTCATTTTCATGGCTGAGGTGGGGATTGTGAATCTAAGCATTTTTGACAGTGGAATTTTAGGGCCCTCTAAGGTCTAAACGTGTTGCTTTACTGAGATTGGATGAAAGTGCTGATCAGAAGCTGTCCATTGGGTCTCTGACTTTAGAGGACCAACAGATAATATAATACTTCAATCTTGGTATTGGATTCGAGCCAGCACTCTGACTGGCAGGGCTTCTAGGTTGGCTATTACCAATAATTATACCTTGAAATGACATCACTTTTAGTAGTGTATAATTCTTACAGAATTTATGTGGGATAAATGGATGGGACTGTAGAAGCGCTTACAGAAAGAAGTTAACTCTCCTGGTGCACCTAACAGTTAATGATGGTTAAGATTGGAATCCAGCTTAAATGAATTCTGTCTGATGATCTCCCTTCTACCTGCTCTCCTTCTCTTTCATTCTCCCTTCCTTCCTTCCATTTAGTAATATTTATTGAGTGCCTTATGTGCTCAGCACTGTTCTGGGTGTCTTCCTGTAGATTACCAGGAAAATATAAAAGTATTCAACCCTACTGTTCAACTTTATTTAATAGCAGATATTTGGATGAAAGAAAAGGAAGAGGTTTTCTAAAACAAAGCCTAATATTGGCCACTCTGTTCTGTTGTGAAAAGTTTTATAGGCTCTAGATTGTAACATTTCATTGTGCCAGTTAATAGTGTTAAAAATAAAAATGATAAAGTTTCTGTGTTAGCCGCTTCTCTAAGGAGATATAGAATATACCTTAGATGGTAAAGGAAAAATGTAGACATCATCCATATTCATATTAATATTAGAAGATATATACATGTTGCTAGTAAAAAGTGGAAAGGGTAATAGTTAATTAAAATGGTTCTTAACTTGGGTTTCCTAAAAAATGAAGCCTGAATTAAGGATTAAGAGCCGATGCTTCATTTGAGAGATGCAATCCCTAGGCAGTGAGAGTGAGAAGAAAGAGAAGTGATTCAGAGAAGTCTGAGAAGCAATGCAAAATGATGTGTTCACCTGCTGAGCACAACTTTACAATGGGCTGACTGTGAAATAGCTGGGTGCTCAGCAGGTACACCTGCTCTGCCACCTAAGACATCTCTGGGCAGGGAGTACAAAGAAACTGCCTCAATATAGACTTTGGGAGGGAGAGGAGAGAGAGAATTTATCTGCCTGGCTCTCTGTCAGCTCCTACTTCCCATTGGTCAAAGTTTACCCATGGAGGAGGTAACTAACCCCACAATTCCAGATTACAACACTCCACTCCTTTAGCAGCCACTTTGAAGACTAACCCAATGCCCTGGGTGTGACTTTCTATCCAGGTGCAGAAGCAACAAGAGAATCCAGAACTCAGGGTGAACCTTCTATGCAGAGGTCACCACAGGGAAGAGTCAGGCCTTCTTAAGCAAACAAAACTCAGTAGGCCTAAGGAGAGCAGCTGGCCAGAGGTGGCAGCCGGGGTGGAGCAAGCTGAGTGACCATGTGATGATGGCACGAAGAGAATCTGAGAAGGTGCATAAAGTGTTTCTGCTGCAAGATGTATTAGAATTCCACAATGTGTTCTAATTTCTCAAGCTGTGTGTTTTATACTGGGACCCTAACCTCAGCCAATAATTCCTTGTCCTGAAGACTCTTTCTTGTTTAGATTAATACATATTTAGTTTTAGCAATAGACTTCATGAATTTTCTTCATTTTTTCTAGAAGAGATATCTTCATGACTTTGTCTATTGTATACGCAACTGTTGTTAAATCTAATTACTCAGTGAATTGCTTATTTCAAAACTACCTTTTAGGCTCTAGTTTGTTGTTTTCATCTTTTTACATACAGCTACCAAATGGAATGTCTTCCATTTTCCCACATCTGTCTTCATTTCCCTCTGTACTTATACAACTCTGTTTGGTTTCTCTGTCCTTCCTCTATCTCTGTCTCATGCATCATTTGTCAGGTTTATGCCCAACGGGACAGAAATACACATGAAAGGAAAATAGTAAGGTAACTTCTATAGCCTCAGGAGTTCTTTTAGGAGCTAAATTTACTTGGCCTCTCTTTTTATGTGCAAAAGGTTTTGCCTGTTAGTATGAAAATGACTATTTGATATTCTATGTATATTATTTATTTTATAAGATATGGTTTTAAAAACATGATATAAGTAATCCATGTTCACTATAGAAAAATTAGAAAATACAGATAAATAAAAATTAAGATCACCCTACTCTCACCACTTAGACATAACCACTGTTAGAATTTTGATATATTTTTCTAGACCTTTATCATTTACTTATTTAAAAAAGACCTGGACTTGGCTCAGTTAATCTGTCAACAAGTATTAATTACACATTCTGAGAAGATGTGAGGGATACCTATTGCTGCCCTCAAGGAGCCTGCAATCTAGTTGGAAAGCTATTCATAACAGTGTGAGAACAAAGAAAACATTAAAGTGGAAATACTGTAGCATTAATAATAACTATCCGCCCATAGCAAAATGGTGATTTGACTTTTTTGAGAGAACACTTTCCTCTGAGGAATGCAGAACAAAATGAATTTATTCATTTAGCACACTTTTATGGGCTACCTACTATGCGCCAAGAATTGCACTAAGCAGTAGGCATAAAAGATGGCTAAGATATCCCTCCTGTCCTCATCTCACTTGGAGAGAGCCAGGCCTCTTGGAAGGGGAGCCAGAGTTAGCTGGACCAAGAAGAGGAGCAAAGGTCTTCCGGCGGAGGACAACAGCAAGTGCAAAAGAAAAATTGCTTTATAAATTATTTCATTGTCACTATTTTGAGTTCTGGAAAGGGGACCTAAAGCCAATAATTTTTCTGGAAATACTTTCAAGGACAACATGATACCTAACGAGTAATAAAACATAAATACGTCAATTTAAATGTTGTAGGAACCAACAGAAAGGTAGCTGTCACCTAAATAATGTAAGAGAGAAGAAAATACTAACATTAAACACTAGCTAAAAATGGATGTACAGTGTATAGGACTGAAAATAAAGCTAGTTTCATTTTCAAAGGTATATGTATGGATCATAAATAGAGATGACTAGTATGTAGTCAAATATTAAAAATGACATTGAAGGTTGTATCTTATAACCTTATGATTCCAAGTTTCTTTGGAATATCTAATTTGTTTTGAGTTCAAAGAAGTTCATTAATAGTTTTCATCAGTTACTGTAATATGATTTTTAAATGTCTTAAGTCTCATAAAAATGAGCTATTGTACAAAGTGGTAAAAGTTCCATGTATGTATAGTGAATATTTGCGTTTTGCTTTTCTTGTACAGAAACAGTTAAAATTTGGAAATGAGTCGAAAACAATTGAAATTGTATTTTTGATATGAGGATTTGCAAAATATTAACACATTTTGTTGTCAGTCATTTGGCTTTCTTGAAGTGAGATGCACTTGCAAATTTAATACAACACATCTGGAAAAGGAATTTTGCAACAGATTTATGAATCTGAGAAAACTGCCTTGCAAAAGTAGAATAATCCAATGAGTCATAAACATGGTATTGTTAATGTATGCTTTGGGTAGAGAGTTTTCAGGAGTAAGTTTTGTTTTTTTCCCCCTTTCCCTGTTCCCATCTTTCTTTTGTGTTTTATCCAAGAAGAATAAAGAAATGAAGAAACTAAAACGTTTAATTCTGTAGGATGTGCTCACAGTTCGCTACATTTCATTTAGATCATTAACTTTTTAAAAGGCTGAGCTAGGTCACCCTGCGTCAGTGCTGCCCCATCAGATCTATCACGTTCATTATTAATGCGCTATTACCCCATCAGCATTGGTCTTGCACTGTGTCCCTTTTTACTTGTAAAGTATCACTTGCAAGTTACCTGAAACGTTTTTCATTTCTTGACCTCATGCTGGTGTCTGATTACCTTTTCCACTTCACATTGTCATGAGCTATTTGTGTCATCATTTTACTACCTCATAAATTTAACTATTTTTTAAGTTACTTCCCTCCAGAATAAAATATATCCAGTGTTTCCTTGCTGATCATTTTACACATAGATTTCCAAGCCAGTGACACTAGTTTCTTTATGGGAATGCTCTGTGGACCTAGAGTGACTCAGGCTTTCTGTTTAGTTTTACAATTATGGTTTTATTTATGTTTGCACATTTATTCCCTGTGATTTTTCTCTTGTTTATAGACATGTAGCTACTAAGTTACAGGCCTTTATGTATTCTTTACTGGATTGGTTCAGTTTATAAAAGATACTATTTCAAAATTCCAAAAACATCATGAAAGCATTTCATTCCTGGGGGATGGAAAGAAAAGGTGTTGGTGGTTGATTGATTTTTCCATTCATTGCTTACAGTGAATTGTATTTTGATAATTGTATAAATTGAGAAAATGATTTTTATTTTATAATTTTAAGCAGTATAAGAATGTGCAGTTGATTTAATAACCTTTCTTAAGTGAATAATGAAGATTTTTGTTGGATTTTATTGCAGGATGGAGTGGTTCTTGTTCATTGTAATGCGGGAGTTTCCAGGGCTGCTGCAATTGTAATAGGCTTCCTGATGAATTCTGATGAAATCTCATTTACCAGTGCTTTTTCTTTGGTGAAAAATGCAAGGCCTTCCATATGTCCAAATGCTGGCTTCATGGAGCAGCTTCGTACATATCAAGAGGGCAAAGAAAGCCATAAATGTGACAAAATACAGGAATTAGAAGGGGATAACAGGTCGTGAGTTACATTTTAGTGGATGATGGACCGCTGTAATTTCTGAATTGGCCTCTCCAGTCACCTCTCCACTTTTTTGAAGTAGACTAGTGAAAACTTCCTTTTCTCTTGCTGTTTTCAAGTGGAAATGGAAGTCAATGGATTGTCCTGGGCTAGTGTATAAATAAACATTTAAGTTATATTAGTTTTCTTTGGTATTATAGTGTGTGATTAAATGCTTCTTTGATTTGCTAAGGGAAAATAACAGTGTATTACCAATAATTGACTTCTGTAGAAGGAAAAGGTTTAAATTTAAAATCCGTATTAGAGCATGGAAAAATCAGTTGATTGAAACTTTTGCTATTTTTATATTCCAGCAACTGTTTCCATGAAGGAAAAAACTTGAAGTGCTATTTGACGTACTGTTTCAGAGGGAAGTAAATTTCTTTGTAAAGAATTTAAGATTAAAAACGAATACCTTAAACTTCCCAAGAGAGGTAACCAAAATCTGGAGGTTTACACAATATCTATATAGTGGTTACAATATTCACAAAATTTTTGTCCTTTTATGAAAACTTACCCACTTTTCATTTTTATTTTTACTTTAATTCTATCGCTTGCGTTTATTTTTTATTTTTAAAATTTTTGCATACATGTTCTCTCTTACGTTATTGTGAGCTTATGGTTCTTTAATTAGGTGACCTGGGCTGTTTTTTTTAATCCTGGGTCCCTAGCATTCTGTTTTTGAGTCCCATGTCATAATTTTTGGTCTTCTTGGATCTGTTTTACACTGAAAGTTCATTTTTTAGATGGGATTTGTTCAATGATCTGTTTTCTAGTTTGGTATTCGACTAGAGGACATTTTTAAGGAAAGAAGACTTATGGTTTTGTAGGAAATTTGACATACATTGTTAGGAAGCCTAACATAATTTGCTGTTTTATTTCCAGCCAGAGACTTTGAATCATTTCTTTTTTTTTTTTCATTGTCTCCATATTGGCAAGGCTGAATTCTGTACATTATAAATTTGCTTAGGGGTCAGCCCCGTGGCTGAATGATTAAGTTTGAGCGCTCTGCTTTGGCGGCCCTGGGTTTTGCTGGTTCAGATCTTGGGCGCGGATATGGCACCACTCGTCAGGCCATGCTGAGGTGGCATCCCACATAGCACAACCAGAAGGACCTACAGCTAGAATATACAACTACTTACTGGGGGGGCTTTGAGGAGGAGAAGAAGAAGAAAAAAAGAAGATTGGCAACAGATGTTAGAATAGGTGCCAATCTTTAATAAATAAATAAATAAATTCGCTTAAAGATATTCTTTGAATTATTCAGAATAAAATGTACTTAAAATTAATTATGGTAATTAAGATAGAATTCATTTAATAGCTTTCAAGTAGCCTCTCATGACTTAGACAATATCATTGCCATTTAGGTTTTATTGACAAAGTCCTGAGCTCTCTTTAAATACACATTATAGAGAGCAAGCATATTCCTATACGTAAGTTGGAAAGTGCCCATTGAGCACATCTGTGCCTTTGAGAAGGCTGGCTTTCTTATGCTGTCATGAGCAAAAAGTATAAGTGATAAATACAAATTATGTTTCGAGATTGCTTATAGTCTGAAAGGTGCCATCAAATGCAAAACTGTGAACTTTGCTTCTGTTGAGAAGCAACATAAATGTAATCAACCTACAGTGAGCTGTTTGAAGCCACCCATGGAGACAGAATCCTCTTAAATATAAGACTGATGTATAATGTTGTCTTTATGGTCAGTATTGCTGAGGGTCTGCTAGGTGAAACTTTTCCATTCACGTGAAAGCATTTATTTAAACATGGTTTATTTGGCGAGGTGCGGTTTAGTTTTCAGCTTTTAAGTGTTGTGACATGAACCTTGAGTAGAACCCATTCATAATGGATAGTATATTATTTATGTCTGTAGTTTGTGTGCTTAGTAGTTTTCTGTAGTTATCTGGTTATGGTGCAAACACATATCTTCTGTATCAGCTACAGAAGTGCTTTGAGCATCAGTTTTGTTTTATCTTAAATGGTAGTAGTTTGCTGTATCTAAAATGGATCAGTGAATGTAATTCAGTCTTTTAAATTAGGAGTACTGTGTGAGGTACTATGTACAATAGGTCATATATATTATATAGTAGGTTTATTGCTCTTCCCATGGATATAAGTCACTATGTCATACCTAGTTATTTATAAAAAGGAAACTCTTTCATTATGATCCTCCATCTCACATATTATACATTTTAAACAATGTATACCAAATATAGGTCTGTTTTGAGGAAGAGGAAAAAATATTTCAAGGAGTTTTTGCATGTATTTTAAAACACATTTTTCTACCATTTTTTAAAGGGAATAGGAAATGAAAATATTACTTGTTTTTAAACATTGGAAACAAATAAAGAGCCTTCTTAGCAACCTGAAAAAGATAAGCAGAACAAAGGTTTTGGAACATATGATAAAATTCTACTTATTTAAGGTTAATGTTTTTTAAATGTTTTGCTAACTTTATGTTTTAATAAAGGTTTATGATTATATATAATTCGAATTGAAAACCCAAGAAGTATTTAGATTTTTGGAAAACCAAAGAAATATTTTTCTTAGATTCTTCTGGGAAAAATTTAGACCATTATACTGATTTAAAGACAAAGATTTCAGAAGAAATGGAGTATAGAATTTAAAATTGTTATTGCAGTTTTACGTTTGCATCCCTTCTTCTCTACCGAACCTTGATTGAAATGTATGACTATAGCACTTGGAATTTTTGTTTTTTACATGTGACTTGGGGAACCTACTTTGATTCTGATTGGTAATTTCACTGGTGATGGGGAAACCTCTTGAACTTGTCAGTGTGATTATTAGAAACTCACATGGTTCAAATATATATAGAAAGTATCCCTCAAAGTAGTTTTTCCAAATAGTCTTGAATGTAGCAAGTATAAATCAGAGTATTGTTTTATAATGTTACCTAGTGAATTAACTCAATGAATGAATACCTTCATAAGCAAAACTATAATACATTTTAAAGTAACAAACGTAGCACAATGAATTATTTGGTTTTGCCAGGCGAATCTAAATAGTTGATTTTTCTGCCCAAGGATCCTGAGCATATTTAGTCACTCTGTAGTTATTTAAGAATTTAAACCAGAAGATTTGAATGTTTTATATTCTTGTAATACATATAGTAGCATTTACAGTTAACAAATTTATGGTTTGTTTCCATTATTATACTTTTAAACATAACATAGTTAAACTTTTCTATTTCAAGTGAAGCTTTGACTTACTTATTTTGTATCTATATTTATAATGTACTCTTTATTATTTCTAGATATTGATAAACTGTAATAAAAATAATAAATTTACTATTTCCCCGTTAATATCTTTATTTCTTTGAGGTTACTTGTTTTAAAAGACTTAACACTTATCTGCTGTCAAATTCTGGGTTAAAAAAATCTGTTGGGAGCCAGCCCTGGTGGTCTAGTGGTTAAGATTCCGAGCTCTCACTGCTGCAGCCCGAGTTCGTTTCCCGGTCAAGGAACCACACCACCTGTCTGTCAGTTGTTGTACTGTGGTGGCAGCTCACATAGAGAACTAAACTAACAACTAAGATAGACAACCATGCGCTGAAGCTTTAAAAAAAAATCTGTTAGAAGGACACAAAATTATACCTTTTGGAATATAAATTAGTTTAAGGTCTATGGAGGTTTGTTGTTCTAGCTAATTCAGGAAATGAAAAGCTAAAGTAAGGTCTTATAATTGGTATTACTGGGGGTAAATTGGCAGTGAAAATTCAATAGAACATCCTACTACTTGAAGTCAAGAGAAGATGCCGGATTACTCTGGGCTTAAACCACTGACTGTTCCAACCATGACAACACTGAGACTGTTTGGACAAAGTCCGGCTCCCACCTCCCGCCTTCACACATCGGGACTTCTCTGACCTCAGTGCTGACTGCTTTCTCCCTCACTCTCTGCTTTAACCACACTGGCTTCTTTCCTATTCCTTGAAAATGCATCATCAAGACCCCATTTCATTACCTGCCGTTCCCTCTACCTGCAGCACTTCTCCCCCAGAAACAGCAGATCTTTGCTCCAATGTTATCTTCTCTGACCACCTTATTTAAATTTGCCCCCATCCCTAACACTTATATCTCCCTTTCCTGTTTTATTTACTGCATAGCCCTAATTATTACCAACATTCTACATATTGTACTTATTTATTACTTTTTCCATCAAAATTTGGGCTCCCCATGAGGGCAGAGATTTTTACTATGCTGTTTATCTATGCCAATGTATATTCCATTGCAGGCTTTCAAAAATTGCTTGTTAGGAGGAAAGGAGGGAGGAAGGAAGGAAAAAAAATTGATGCATGCTGTTGTGGCAGCCTAATAGTACCCACTGCAGATTACAGTTCAAACTCTGGAATGACCCAAAATGTACATCTGTAGCCATGTCTGATAGTTCATGAAGGTGGCAGCTTGAAATGACAGGTATGAAACAGGATCCACATAGGACCCTAAGCAGCAGCAAATATGAGTGTCCTTTTCCTAAGGTAAAGTTTTCTACCAAAATTATTTAGAAATTAAAAAGTTGATCAAATAACCAGCAAGAGTATTCAATATATGGTATTTTGGATTCACTGAAGATATGAAAGAACCGGGGCTCATGTGGCCAATTATCAATTTATTGTCTCTGAGCTCCAAACCCACTCTTCCTTGCCTCTGCAAAAAGCAAGATGAACCATTGAAATATTTTTCCTTTGACAACTGGCATGATGTTGAACTTTGTCAGTAGAAGTCACTGTGTTGGAGAGAGCTTTCAGGATTAAGGCGCATTTCTACCTGGTTCTGGTGTGCTCTCTAGGCAGGCTCCTGCAGTACAGACAGCTTCCTGGGAGCCAGGATCCTACAGTGCTCACAGCTTCTCTACCGCTGGTCCTGTAGTTCTGGTGGCTTCTCCAGCACTTGGCACCTGTTGCATCCTGAGGCCAGCGGCTTTCCCAGATAATGCTCTGGGCGGTTTTATAGCAGAGTATCTATGATGAGAAACCTTGGTCAACAGCTTTACTTAGCATCCTAGAGGGTGGATTTCCAGCAAGTTCTACCAGTCAACACAACAGTGATATCTCTGCCATTCAGTCAGCCATAGTTTCACTCTGCAGTAAGATCCAGATTTCAACTCCAGGGTTCCTCTTCCTTGAACTCTCATCCCCAGGGATGGTGGCTGTTCTTTATATCTGCTGTTCCTTTATTGTTCAGAGTTTTATTTACTTCTTTCTTTCTAACCAATCCCTTATTACTCTACTCCTGTTACAGTTAATAAATCTTTGTATTAAACTTTCCCTGTTCAAATTATTGTGTGATTTATCTCTTCTGATTGGACCCAGACTGATGCAGCCTATAATTTACAGTCAATTATTTTAATAATTGTCCTTGTGGAATATTTCTAACAGTAGTTCAAGCTATTTTACAATCATGCAGATTGTGATAATATAAAAGCTCAAATGCCAATTAATGTAGGAATTTTTTTGAGAGTCTAGTTCTATCAATATAAATAGCGCTCAATGTAAGAATATATACACGATGATCTGATGTTGTTAATGCTTGTTATCTACAGAGTGGTGAATCCTTCAAAGTTAAAAAAAAAGCACACAAATAGTGCAATTTGGTTTGCTCTTCTGTTTCTTACCCACTCTTCCCACCTGTATGTCATTCCAGTAGGAGAGGAAATGTGTTCTATTCTTGCACTCTCTAAGTCTGCACTCCCCTCTTTCCACAGTTCACTTCTACTAACTTTGTGAATTTACTTCATAATAGTTGTAATTACTGCTAATGCAACTTCATGAACTCTGAGGGATAAATGAAAACAGATAATGCCTCACCACTAGAGATTTGTTTAAATACACATTTTATAGAAGCAAATGTGTTCTTTTCTGAAATAAGGGCCTAAGCTCTGACATCAGATTGTCTTAGTGTAAATTTCTACTCCACTGCTTACTTGGGCAAGTTAACTTCTCCAGGCCCTTCACAGAGTTGTTTTAAAGATTAAGAGAGATAATGAAGGCTCATCATTTAGCACCTAGTTCTCAACAAGTATTAGTTACTATTATTATAGTAGTAAAAGTATAATAGTTACCGGAGTAGGATCAAGCTGGCAGCCTCACCTGATAAACTTACACCCTTAGAAATGACTGAAGAGACAGATAAGTACATATATAAATCTTCAAGAGCACAGGAACATAAGAAACAATGTCACCAGTGGAGTAGAAATTTTGAGCAATTTCTGAAAGATAACATGGGACTAGGGATAAAAGCAACCACAGCTCAAATCATGTCACTTAGGACTACAGTGGAGGTGGAGTCATTGCAGAATTGCTCTAAGCTCAGAGACTATGCATGGATACTGTCCGGGGAAGGAGTATTTTGGTGAGGGCTGGGAATGGGGAGCACGAGGGGGTGAGATGTGCATTTGGCCAGCTCCTCCCCACTTCCTTGTGCTGAGGAACTAGCAGTGAAGGCCTTTAATAAAACAGGGATGTGGGTGCTTTGGCTAGTGGGGCAGATCGCTACGGAGGAATAAGGAGCATTCTCCCCACCATTGAAAAGACAAACTCCCAAAATGCCCCTAATGGCATTTAGCGTCATTCAAATAGTGTGGTGTTTATGCAAGAAGAGGCAGATCAATGGCACAGAGTGGAGTATAGAGTAGATCTATGTATATGTGAGTGTGACTTCTCTTGTTCTGGCCACCGATAGTGGCACTAGAGCAACTGAAAGTTTTATGCTTTCCCAGGAGGCTTGTCACATTGCTTATATTTTCATATTGCATTTGTAATTAACTATAACTCCTGCTTTTTTTTTTTCACATCTCCATATTATGTTTTTTGGGGGGGCCAATCTAAATAGAATTTAAATATAGGTGAAAAGATGGCATACTCAAAAAGTAAAGATAATTTAATAAAGAATCTAATTACGAAGGTGTGGACAGAGTAAGGGAACATTCAAGAGATGGAGAAGCGCCTTGATCTAGCAATAGTGGACAGCCATTGCAACCACTTGGATGGAACGTTTAGGGGCGAGGAGAGAAGGTACCAGAACATTGAAAGAGCTGTAGCCATAGACAGGAACTGCTGAATAGGTGCATTGGCCTTAGGTAAAGGCACACAGCCATTGCCAAACTGTGGCATGACAGGGAGGGAAGCCCCTGAACTTCTCTTCCCTCCTGTCCTCCAATCTCTTCCCTGTGACTTTAATAGGCCAAACTCAACTGGAAGCAGGAAGTCAGTGGAGCCCAGGATGATGCAGTCTTTAGATATAGATCTCCTGGAGTGCAAGACAGAAAAAGGTGGAAGGTAGATCTATAGGAGCCAAGAGAAAAGATCCAGCACACTAAACATTGAAAATCATTTTGGATCCTCATTCTGTCACCTCCATATTTATTATTATTCTTGGTTTCATAAAATCTGTGAACTTTGTAAGAATGCCATAGATATCTTTATTCAAGTTATTGACAAAAGTGTTCAACTGCCTAGGATAGAGCAACTCTACTTATATATATACTTACAACTGAGACAAAATGGACCACTCCCTTGAAAAACACAACCTACCACAACTCACCCAATATGATTAGAAAATCTGAATAGCTCTACAATGTTAGTTTGGAAACTGGCCGCTGTACACAGAGGGCAGGGAGAGACTAAGAAAGAGGCAGGCCATTCCAGATTGGTATGTGGCAGGTTTAATAAGCAAGGGAACTTACATATGAGGCTTGTCTTGGGTAGCTACAGGATGAGTAGACTTCCACATCCATCAGTCAGAATCTTAAAAGTTTATATAGGGGCCTTACCTGTGTTCAGTCACATGCACCATCCAGATGATCTCAACAGCACATTACTGTCTCAAGGCTGTGTCCTTTAGGCAGCTTCTAGTTTGGGAAAGGCAAGTGGAATGCACATTCCAAGGATGGAGGAGGAGATGAGCAGCCTCTGACTGCCCGGGTCCAGCTTATGGGTCAACCAGTGGTCACGCCCTCTTGATGACCTCCTCTAGCATATAACTATTAAGTAAATTGAATTAGTAATTTAAAATCTGCTAAAAAAAGGAAATAACCATGGCCAGATTTTCCTAGAAGTTCATTGGAGAGTTCTACCAAATGTTTAGGAGGCATTAACACCAATTCTACAAAATCTCTTCCAGAAATTGAAGAGGAGGGAATACTTCCCAATTCATTCTATGAAGCTAGTATTAGTCTGATACCCAAACCAGACAAAGACAATATAAAAAACCAAAACTACAGCCAATATCACTCCTGAAATATAATTGCAAAAATCCTTGACAAAATATTAGCAAGTAGAATTTTGCTATATATAAAGAGAATTATATAGCATGACTGAGTGGGGTTTATTTCAGGGATGCAAAGCTGGCTCAACATTTGAAAATCTGTCAGTATAATCCACCATATTATAAGGCAAAAGAAGATACATCACATAATAATGTTAATCAATGCAGAAAAAGTATTTGACAAACTTCAATACCCATTCAACACCCTCCCAGAAAAATGAGAAGAAGGGGGAACCATCTCAACTTGATAAAGAGCATCCACAAAAAACCTACAGATAACATTATAGTTAATGGTGAAAGACTGAATACTTTCCTCTTAAGATCAGGAACAAGGCAAGGATGTGCATTCTTGCCACTCTTCTTCAAAATATTGCTGCAATTTCCAGCCAGTGCAATAAATCAAGAAAAGGAAATAAAGGGTATACATTTCAAAGAGGAAGAAATAAAAGTGTTCCTTTCTATGTAGACAGCACAATTATCTACATAGAAAATCCCAAGTAATCTACAAAAATACCAGAACTAATAAGTGAGTTTAGCAAAGTTGCAGGAGACCAGATAAATATACTAAAGTAATTTGCATTTCTACATACTAGCGATGAACACTTGGATACCAAAATTAAAAATACAATACCATTTACAATCACTGAAAAGAGAGAGAGAGGGAGATAGACTTACATCTTACAAAACATGTATAGAACTTATATGCCCAAAACTACAAAATGCTGATGAAAGAAATCAAAGAAGATCTAAATAAATGGGGCAATATACTGTGTTTTTGGATTGGAAAACTTACCATAGTAAAGATGTCAATTCTCCCCAGATTGATGTATAGGCTTAATGCAATTCCTATCAAAATCTTGGCAGGAATTTTTATAGATATAGGTAAGATTATTCTAAAATGTATATGGAAGGGCAGGGAACAAGAATAACTACAATAATTTTGAAAAAGGAGAATAAAATTTACTTACTATATAGCTATATGACTTATCATACTGCTACAGTAATCAAGATTGTGTGTATTGGCACAGAGATAGACACATAGATTAGTGGAACAGAACAGAAAACCCAAAAATAGACCCACACAAACACGCTTCACTCAACTGATTTTGGACAAAGGTGCAAAAGTAATTCAATGGAGGAAAGATGTCTTTTCAACAAATGACGCTGGAGCAGTTGGACATCTGGACTTCAATAGGCAAAAAAATGAACCTGGATGCAGCCTGATACCTTCAACAAAATTTCTTAAATTTTGTTGAAAAATTCACTCAAAATAGAACACAAACTTAAATGTAAGACTGTAAAATTCTATATAAAAATTCTAGAAAAAACAGGAGAAAATCTTTGGGATCTAGGGCTAGGCAAAAAGTCCTTAGACTTGACACCGCACTCATGATCCATAAAAGTAAAAATTTATAAATTAGACTTAATCAAAATAAAAATTTTTCTGTGTGAAAGACTTCGTTAAGAGGATGAAATGATAAGCTACCAAGTGCAAGAAAATATCTGCAAACCACATATCCAACAAAAGAGTAGTGCAAGGAATATATAAAGAAATCTCAAAATGCAACAATAAGAAATCCGTCTAATTAGAAAGTGTACAAAAGACATAGAGAGACATTTTACTGAAGAGGATATACATATGGCAAAGAAGCACATGATAAGATGTTCAACATCATTAGCCACCTGGGAAGTGCAAGTTAAAACCACAAAGAAATATCACTACATACCTATCAGAATGGTTAAAATAAAAAATAGTGACAAAACCAAATGTTGTCAAGGATGTGGACAAACCAGATCACATATATGTTGCTGGAAGGATTGTAAAATGGTACAGCCACTCTCGAAAACAGTTTGGCAGTTTCTTAAAAAACTAAACATGCAACTACCATTTGACCTAGTAACTGCAATCCTGGGCCTTTTCTGCAGAAAAATAATGTATAACAATACAAAAGCCTGTACATGAATGTTTGGAGCAGCTTTATTTGCAATCGTCCAAACTGGAAACAACTCAGATGTTCTTTAATGAGTGAATGCTTAACCAAACTGTTGTGCATTCATACTGTGGAATACTACTCATCAACAAAAAGGAACAAACTACTGATACCTGCAACAACCTGGATGGATCTCCAGAGAATTATGCTGAGTGAAAAAGCCAATCCCCAAATGTTACATACTGTATTATTCCATTAATACAACATTTTTTTGTTTGTTTTTTGGCTCCAGAGTTTGGCTTCCAGTGTTTTTTTGTTTTTTGTTTTTTTGGTGAGGAAGATTGGCCCTGAGCTAACATCTGTTGCCAATCTTCCTCTTTTTTTTTCTGCCCAAAGCCCCAGTACATAGTTGTATATTAGTCGTAAGTCATTCTAGTTCTTCTATGTGGGAGGCTGCCACTGCATGGCTTGATGAGTGGTGCTAGGTCCACGGCCAGGATCCAAACCAGTGAACCCCAGGCCACCAAAGCAGAGTGCGCAAACTTAACCACCTGGCCAAGGGGCTGGCCCCAGTACAACATTCTTGAAATGACAAAATTCTGGAAACAGAGAACAGATTAATGGTTGCCAGGGGTTAAGAAAGTGGTGGCAGGAGAGGGAAGTGGGTATGGTTATAAAATGGAAATACCTTGTAGCTTGATCAAATTGAAATATTCTGTATCAGTGTTCAATATGCTGGTTGTGACATTGTATTATAGTTTGGAAAAAATGTTACCATTGGGGGAAACTGTGTAAAGGATATATAGGATCTCTCTGCATTATGTTTTACAACTTGTGAATCTACAAATAGCTCAAAATAAAAAAGTTTAATTTAGAAAAATATTAACCAAAAAAACACAAAGTACCTGACTTCATGGAGCTTACAATGTAGTTGGGGGGATAGATATTATTTTAAAAATTACAGAAGTCTGTAATTCAAATTATGACCTTGTCTAGTTATAAGGGAAAACTTTCCTGACTTTTGAGTGACATTTGAGATCACTTCTAAAAGATAAGTAGGAGTTAACTGAGGGGGAGTGGGTTGTTGGAGACCTTCCAGAACTCAAAGAACACATGTAAAGACCCGGGGGTGGAAAGGAGCATGACGCATGGGAGTAATGGAGAGAAGGCTGAGTGGCTGCAGCAGGGAACAAAAGGAGATGAGATGGCATCAGGTGAGACTGAGCTGTTAGGCCGGATGAAGCAAAGGCTTGTAGGCAGCCTTAGGGTTTTCGTGTTTTAGAGCAGTGGAAGAAATTGAAAGCTTTTAAGCAGGAGAGCAACTTGCTCAGAATATTATTTTTAAAAGCTCACTCTAGCTGCACTGTGGAGAGTGGATTAGGGAAGGAGGGTAAGACTAACCAGGAAGCTAAATCCAATTACCAGATGGTAAAGCTGGGATGTGGTTAAAGCAGTAAAAATGAAAAGAAGTAGATGTATTTGAAAGGTATTTAGGAGGTAGAATTCACAGTACCTGGCATTGGACTGATGTTGGAAAGAGGTTTTCAAAGCCATTTCAAGGTTTCAGGCTTTAACAACTAGATGGCTGATGGTGCCATTCTCAGAAATAAATATTCATGTTTTATAGAAAGGACCATAAGTTTGGCTTTTTCTACGTGATTTTGAGGTGCCTTTGAGATATTCAAGTGGAAATGTTGTATAGACAGTTGAATATGTAAATTTGGACCTCAGAGAACGATCTGGATTGTTGGTATGAATTGAGAGTCATTAGGGCAAAGGATGTGGATGAGGTTATATACAGAAAGAGTTTAGAGTAAGACCAGACCATAAGATGGAGGCTCGGGAACAGCATTTCAAGGCTGGACAGGGGAGGATGAGTCAAGAAAAGAGACTTAGACATATGGTCAAGGAAGTAGGAGGGAAACCAAGGGAGTCAAAGACACTCAGAAGAATTTTGGAGTATTTAGTGTGAACTAATGCTATTGAGAGTTCCAAAGACTGAAAATGTCTTGGATTTAGCCTCATGGAGGTCTTTGGTGACCTTGGCAAGAGCTGTTGGGTGGATTAACGGGGGAAGAAGCCAAATTAGTTTATTAAAAGCTATGTAATATGCTGAATCACAGATAAGAGCGTTAGGATAAATTTCAGTTAGTGAATACATATTACATATAATGTATTTCTATCACCAGGTGAATAAGTCAATGTATTACATATGAGGTAGCTACCATTATTCCCACTATTCAGATTAAAAAACTAAGTCCTAGAGATGTTAATGTCACACAACTATTAAGTATTTAAAGTCAAGATTTGCACCCGTCCTCAACAAAATGCTACTTCACTAAATGAAGACATTATCAAGTAAGAAAAGATTTATTTTTTTCATTGATTTTTCACTCTCATTTTTTCACACGAGCTGGGACAGAATATATGACCTTTGAACACCCTAGAATTTAGGCTTATTGATTAAAAAAGAATTTAATGAGGGGAAAATGTCAAACATACACAAAATTATAGAGAATAGCATTATCGATTACCCATCAACAGTTATCAGCTCACGGCTTTTCTTGTTTAAAGGACACCCTCGGCCATCCTCCTCCTCCCCTGCTCCTGCCCTCCCCTACTCCAGCAAATTATTTCAGGGCAAATCCCATACAAAGCTCTTTCTAAAGTCAATCCTATATTTTTTCCAACGTCCATTTTGCCTGCTATAAACTCCCAAGGGGCTTTCAAATATCTGATTAAACCCATCTGATCGTTCAAATGTAAAAGCAGGAAATAAAATTCAACCTGAAAGTTATGTTTTTTTAGAGTAGTTTTTCACAGCAAAATTGAGCAGTAGGTACAGAGATTTCCCATGTACCCTTTGCCTCCCCACATGCTTAGACCCCCTCATTATCAACACCTCCCATCAGAGTGATACATTTGTTACAATTGGTGAAACTACATTGACACATCATTATTACTCTAAATCCATAGTTTACATTAGGGTTCACTCTTGGTGTTGTACATTCTATGGGTTTGAACAAATTTATAATGACATGTATCTACCATTATAGTATCATACAGAATAGTTTCACTGCCATAAAATTCCTCTGTGCGCTGCCCATTCATCCCTCCCTCCCAAAGTTATGTAAGTTTTTTAAAAATTTGAGTTCATAATAGTTTACATCATTGTGAAATTTCAGTTGTACATTATTTCTTGTCTGTCACCACATAGGTGCTCCCCTCCATCCCCTGTGCCCACCTCCCACTCCCCTTCCCCTGGTAACCATTGAACTGTTTTCTTTGTCCATGTGCTTGTTTATATTCCACATATGAGTGAAATCATCTGGTGTTTGTCTTTCTCAGTCTGGCTTATTTCGCTCAGCATACTTCCCTCCAGGTCCATCCATGTTGTTGCAAAGTAGATGATTTTGTCTTTTTTCATGCCTGGGTAGTATGCCTTTGTATATACATACCACATCTTCTTTATCCAATCATCAGTCGATGGGCACTTCGATAGTTTCCATGTCTTGGCTATTGTGAATAGTGCTGTGATGAACATAGGGGTGCATATGTTACTTTGGATTGTTGATTTCAAGCTGTTTGGGTAGACACCCAGTAGTGGGATAGCTGGGTCATATGGTAGTTCTATTTCTAGTTTTTTGAGGAATCTCCATACTGTTTTCCATAGTGGCTGCACCAGTTTGTGTTCCCACTACAGTGTATGAGTGTTCCCTTCTCCCCACACCCTCTCCAACCTTTGTAATTTTTAGTCTTAGTGATTATAGCCATTTTAACAGGCATAAGGTGCTATCTTAGTTATCTTAGTGTAGTTTTGATTTGCATTTCCCTGATGATTAGTGATGTTGAACATCTTTTCATGTGTTTATTGGCTACCTGTACATCTTTTTTGGAAAAATGTCTGTTCAAATCCTCTGCCCATTTTTTGATTGGGCTGTTTGTTTTTTTGTTGTTCAGTTGTGTGAGTTCCTTATATATTAAGGAGCTTAACCCCTTATCGGATATATGATTTGCAAAAATTTTCTCCCAATTCGTAGGTTGTCTTTTGGTGTTGATCCTAGTTTCCTTTGCCTTGCAGAAGCTCTTTAGTCTGATGAACTCCCACTTGCCTATTTTTTCTTTTGTTTCCCTTGTCTGAGAAGACATGGTATTTGAAAAGATCCTTTTAAGTTTGATGTCAAAGAGTGTACTACCTATATTATCTTCCAGGAGTTTTATGGTTTCAGGATTTGTCTTCAAGCCTTCATGCATTTTGAGTTTATTTTTGTGTATGGCATGAGATAATGGTCTACTTTCATTCTTTTGCATGTGGCTGTCCAGTTTTCCCAACACCATTTATTGAAGAGACTGTCCCAAAGTTATGTGAGTTTTGATGTTACTATTTCACTTCCAGTAGGTGATAGGAAGCATTTAATTGATTAAAACACAACAGAGGAATCAGCCAAACTCATGTTTCCTTTGATATTTGGCTGTCCCCTTTGTGCCAGTTGTTTACTGGAATGATCAGAAAAAACTCATAAATTTCCAAAAGTAATACTGTTTTAATCTATAAAGATGTAGCTTTGGTCATTATTATTTATAGAGGCAAATAACAACTAATGGACTTGTATTTTTCTGGACACCATCCCCACATCTTAAACACCATGAACCTCTTTTGGGGATCACTTGTCCTTGGGCCCTATGAAGGCATGGTTCCTCTGTGTGCTTTATGTGACATCACAGTCTAAGTGACTGACAGCCCATGTTACACCAACTGCCAAAGACTGAGATGATGAGCACAAGAGTGACAAGATGTTCCCTCTCCTTGCTCTCTTTCCGAAGGTGACAAACTCCATCCTTTTCCTAAAGTCTTACTAAAGGTGGGTATCTTTTTTCTTCATTTCAATTTCTAAAAATTCTTAGTTTTTATTTTTAAAATAGACTGAGAGTGAGATTTTAAGATAAACAAGTTGAATTTATATTTATGTACAAATACTGCATATTAACAGACACTTATAACTAAGATGATGGTACTCAGCATATGTGATAGATACACAAGCAGTTTGGCTATGTATATATCAAATATATTGAAAATAGATAAATTTTTAGATTTCACATATTTATGAATTTTTAAAAATTTGTTTTGAGTCTAGAAGAAAGTGAAATATATATAGCCCAGAGCTAATTTTGAGGTTGGCCTCTCTGCAGCCCTAGGTATTTCAGGGGTCATCTGGAGGTGTGAGAGTCAGCCGACAGTTTAGGGGGCAAGAACCCTGAGTTAGTGGGACTTGTATTCTTCTATTTTTCTCCCCCAACCAGAGTAGTTCTGTTGTATGTATTAAGTATCTGCACAATACCTTGTTTAAAGAAAGGATTCCCCATCTAAGTTTGAAAATCAATGTCTAAAAAAATAGCACTTTGATGAAATCTTTTGTCACTGGAGGGCAGCATTCAGGGAAGCACAAATCCAAGTGTTCCACTTTGTGATATTTTATTTAATATGTTCAGAAAAGAAAGTAGGAAAGCAAATATTGTAATTAAGATAACAATATTCATGTACAGAAGAATATGGTGAACATGCGTTATTTCTAAAGATTGCTGTTTAACAAGAAATTTTATAAAAAAGTAAAATTGTGCCATACAAGTATTTCTCATTCAAGATAATCCAGGTATGAAAATCTCATTTTACCAAAAAAAAGATAATTATAACTACAAACAGGTCTTCATTTTATAATATAAATAATAAGCACTTCTGATAGAATTAATGTGCAAAATTATGATTTTAAAAATCTGAAAACATGCAAAATTGCATCAAATAAGTTATGTCAGGTAATTACCCTTTATTCAATGTTTATTTAATTAGAGCTTGTCATTAATTTGTTCATTCACTTACTTTTACAACATATATTTATTGAAAAGTGATAGAAATATAGAAAAGAAAAAGCTATGGTCCCTGTCCTCAAGAAAATCCATCTAGTGGGGCCGAAAAGAAAACTTACAAAGCAAGTATCTTACAGCAAATGAGCTGCAGAAATAATGTGTTCCAAAATGGGATGATGATTGAGGGCTGGCAGGGCGGAGGCAAGTTTCATGGCGCAAGAGAGCTGCTACTTGTAGGAAGGACAAGACTTTGTAAATTGGGGTGGAAAGCAAAGAGATGCTAGGCAGGGGGGTGCTGTGAGCAAGGAATACAATGTGAAGATCCTTCACAGGGTAAAGGTTTGCAAAGGGGAATAATGCGAGAACTAATGGGAGCAGAAGGTTAGGGTGAGAGGGTAAAGAGGCCTTATTTTTGAAGCCAGGATTGTCAATCATACTAGGTGAATGTGTATTCCCTTTAGTGGTGCCTATTGAAATCTCTTGATGCTCCTACCCTCCTGTCTCAATCTGTTTGGCCTGTTATAACAGAATAGTATAGACTAGGTGACTTATGAACAACAGAAATTTATTTCTCACAGTTCTGTGAACTGTGGAGGCTGGGAAGTCCAAGATAAGGCACTAGCAGATTTGGTGTCTGGTGGGAGCCTGCTTCCTGATTCATAGACAGCAGTTTTGTGGCTATATCCTTACACGTGCAGGTGGAGGTGGTGAGGGGAGTTTTCTGGGATCTCTTTCATAAGAGCACTAATCTCATTCATGAGGGCTCCACCCTCATGGCCTAATCTCTTCCCAAAGGCCCCATCTCCAAATACCATCATATTGGGAGTTAGGATTTCAACTACGAATTTTGGGGGACACAAACATTCAGTCTATGACACCTTCCGCCCTAAGAGAATCTGTTTTTCCCCTTTCCTTGCTGCCCGGGTGAGAATGTATCTAGTGTAATGAGGGACATTGTTTGGTGTCATGCATTGCACACGTGAATCTTGTAGAGCTGAAGAAAACAGGCTGCTGTAGAGAATTGGAAGTCAGTGAGGGGTTTTGGGTAGCCAAGTAACATGAACAAAGAAGGGAGTATTGGCTAGTGGTGTGTTAGATTTGGTGGGGGGGACTGAAGGCAGGAAGATGTAAAGAGTTAACTGAATATGTCTAGGAATTGAGGAGGGAAAGAATAGGTCTTGTATCTGATGGTTTGATGGCAGGTAAGGTGGAAGCCAAAAAAAGCAAAGTGGCCCGGGAACTAAGCATAACCACCTTTCAAAGCAGGTATTGTTTCTATTTTACACAAAATAAAATCTACAGAGATTTAGTACAAATTCAAATAATATAAGATTTAAGTTGGAAAGTTGGGCTCTGAATTCAGGTCTGTTTGGCTTTAAATTCTACTATAACACCCTGTGCTTTTAATTTTCAGTTTCTAAGAGACTAACATAAAAAGGGACAACTGGAATAGGGCTAGTTTTAGGGGTAAGATGAATTTGTTTTTAAGGTTTGATGCGTTGGTAGGTGTTTAGCACACATCTGGAAAAGTATCATTTGGCTTTAGAAAGAAGTGGGGCAGACAATAGCGGAAATTATTTGCATAGACATGACAACTGATGAGGACTCCAAGGGAGACCATAAAGAACTGAGGAAGAGAGAGAGGACAAAGGCTTGACTAACAAGATTATGTCCAGGTGAGAATGAAATGGGATTAGGTATGGAAAATACAAGGAAAGAGTAGAAAGTTGTGAGGAGAAACAGGAAGCATAGCATCACCAAAACAAGGCAAACACTCATATATAGGGAGAGATCGGGAGAGATCGTCAAAGCTGTTGAATACTGCAGAGTCAAGGAGACAGGTCTAATTTGGCAATTAGGAGAAAAATAGTTGGGGTCAGTGGTTTCAGAAGAGGATTTACACAGGAAGCAGTGTTTAGTGAATTGGTGAAGTTAGGGAAACAGACCATCTACTAAAGTCTGTAGACCTTTTTTTTGGATCTTGAAAAAAAGAAGACATGTGAAAGAAATTAGTACATGATAGCTAGAAGAAAAAGCGACTTCTAGGAAAGGTTTTTTGATATGGTAAACTGGGCATCTTTATAACGTAATAAGGAAAGAGCCAGTTGAAAGGGTAGAAGATTGAAATGAAAGTGAAGAAAGGAAAATGACTTTCTTTCTTAAAGGAAAAAAGTTTTTAATTTGAATACTAAAAATAATAAATAACACCTAATAATAAATAACACCTCTAATCAACCACTAAAACTTATATAAAGTGAATTACAGGCCCTTCTTAGCCCTCCAATTTACAAACTCCTCTCCCCCTCCATCTTTCCTTTTAATGGTTTGGCACAAATGTTTTCCAACTTCTTCCCTTATTTAAACAAGCATCTCTCTCTTTGCATCTGTGCCCAGATATACTTTTTTTGTTAAATGAAAATAAAATGATGCCATATATATGTTTTCAAATTGCTTCTTTCAGTATATCAATCATGGAGATTTTTCTAGGTCAATACACACACACATATCAAATCCACCTTAGTTCTTTTTAATAGATGTATAATGTTCTTTTGTTTGGCTAAATCATAATTTATACAGAAATTCCTTCATTGATGAACCTTTCTTGGTACCTAAATTCTACAAAGGAGATTGCTGGGTGTGGTGGGCTGAATGATAGCCCCTAAAGATAGGCACACTCAAATCTCTGGAACCTGTGAATGTTAGCTTATATGGCAAAAGCTACGTCGCAGATGTGATTATTAACTCAATCATCACAACTGGATATTGAAGTGGGAAGATTATCCCGGATTATCTGAGTAGGCCCTAAATGTAATTCCACATGTTCTTATAAGAGGTAGGCAGAGGGAGATTTTACTATGAGAGAAAAAGGCCATGTAATGACAGAAGCAGAGAGAAGCAGTGTCAGAGAGAGAGAAGATGCTATGCCTCTGGCTTTGAAGGGAGAAGACAGGGCAAAAGCCAAGGAATATAGTTAGCCTCCAGAAGTTAGAAAAGGCAAGGAAACATATTTTCCCTTCGGAGCCTTCAGAAGAAACCAGTCTTCCTGACACCTTGACTTTAGCCCCATAAACTCATTTTGAATTTCTGGTCTCCAGAACTATAAAAGACAAATTTCTGTTGGTTTAAGCTATCAAATTGGTGGTAATTCAGTATGACCTCATCTGAACTTGATTGCACCTGCAAAGACTCTCCAAATAGGGTCATATTCATATGTACTGGAGGTTAGGACTTAAACATATCTTTTTCCACAGTTCAACCCATACACTTCTTAAAAAAAAAGGTCAAGTCATCTGTAAGCGGTTTTAAATTTTAATTTCTGGGAAGTTGCCACTTAATGCTGGAATTGTTATTGCCTTACTCAAATTACAAAATTCTTACTGGATTTGGGATTTCAGGAAATCCTAGAGGAAATAGTGACGGAAGTTGGGTGGGTATTTTGAGGATAATGAGTTTGGTATGGACCAGAGAGCATCCTGGAACATAAACATGTAGCATATCACTTTCACAAAGTCAGTAAGTGAGCAAAACTAAACAACATATTTTTGTACACACCTATATAGAATGTGTGTGTGATATCGGAATATACTCTAAAGAAAAGCACCAAAGTGAGGGGAGGACAGTCGGGATGGGACAGAGAGCAGCACACAGGATTCCGCGCTGCAGTGGGTTCACGGATGTTTATTATTAGCCTCTGTTATTTAATATCTTTTGTACGTATTAGTATGTAATAAAACAGTAAGTATGCGTTATGCTTTAATATAAAATTGCGCCTATATCACACAAAATTTTAAAAAATGGCATACATATGGTAGAAAACACGCTTTGAGAATGGGCTCTTACTTGGAAAAGCCGACAGACGACAGAGCACTAGGTAAACTCACGCTGACTATAAAACCGTGAGTAAAAGAACTTGTGCTTTTATGAAACTCAAGGAGCAACCAATCCGGAGGCTCACAGCATCCTGAGCTTTGAGCAAAAGCATTCCCAGAACCAGTTCCCACGCTGGTTTATCCCCTTACCAGTGAAAGCCGCCTCCCAGATGCTGAGTTTGCGCAGACTATTGCCCTATTCCAAAATGACGGCTCCGGCGCCCACTACCTAAGTACGGCGCATGTCCGGAAGTTGCGCAACCCCATAAGGTAGGGTGCCCCTCCCCATGGGGAGAGTTTCCGCCATTTTTGAAAATCGGAAGGTCTGGAGCTAAGTGTAGTTGCCGCCGCGATGGCAGCCTTTGCCGTGGAGTCCCAGGCGCCCACGTTGGGTGAGTGAGAACCTGCTTTTCCTCGCTGGCACTGCGGTCCACGCCGTCGGCCTGGAAGCGGGAAACACTGACAGGCAGCGGTCATCAGGCTCTCCTCTGCTAGTTTGAGTCGCGCAGGGGGAGTCCCTGGCTCGGCCCCAACTTCCCGAGAGGCCCCCTGCTCCAGGCGTCGCCGCACTGCCGCTACCAAGGCGGCTCCGGGAAGCCGCGGGCCCTGGGGAGGGGGAGAAAACGGCCGTCGAGTGGTGACTGAGCCGTTTTGTGCCCCGACACGACAGCCACACCACACCTGCCCATACCTGAGACTCCCCCAGTGCCTAGTACGCGCTGCTGGGTTCCGGGATCCCGCGAAGCGTCGATGGGAAGGAACTGACCGGAGTACACGTGGGTGGGCGGTGCCCAGGAGGTGGGGTTGCAGGCCTCCGCTCTGTGGTCACCTAGGCTTCTAGTTCCTGAGTCCTTCCGTCTTCTGGGCTTTGCAAAAAGGAATGTGTTATTAATGGACGCTTGAGTCAAGCGACATTTATTTAACCAGGTGATGACAGCCATCGAGATACTGGCCTTAATAGGAAGCCTGGAATTGGCATCTGCCTTTATCTTGAGAGTGACCAGGTATTGTAGGTGGTCTTTTCCTATAATTAGTCACGTAGTGAAAATTCATTCCATTATTTAATGGGGGGCCTTGCTGAAATGTGTTGTCGTTGGAGAAAATGTACCGAATTAACAGGATGTCGATTTCCTTTTTGTCTCTTGAGTTTTGGGACTTGTGAGAACCGTCGAAAATTTTAGAAGAGAAAATAAACTGTCTGCTGTTATAGAGACATTTGAAAATTGGGTTACGTCTTGCTGAGTTTGGAAAAGAGCAAGCGCTATATCTATCAGTAGAATGAGTGTTTTTGGATTTGAAGGCTATATAATGCCATCTTTTGTGCAAAATAAGTTTCTTTTGAGAATTGAGTAACTAACTGTTTTAGTGTTAGTCATGAGAAACTAAATGCATGTCAGTGCAGATACTCGGCTATGTTTAAACTTATGTACAGATGTTGGTCTAGGTATTTATGTTTTGTATTATTTTAGAGATCAGAAAACTGTTCATTTCCAGTTCGAATGTTTTGTACTCAACAGAAACATTTTGGAGTGCATATTTCTTGGGGTTACAAATGTGAATAAACCTGTTCCTTTTTTATTGCCTGGTCAGAAATCTGACATGAACTGATATTAGTTGTTCAAGCCCATATATTGCAGATATTCCAGGTGAGGAATAAACATTTTCTCGGCACCTGATGGTATCTTAAAACTAAGGGTTACTTCGACAAACAGTGCTAGCCGAGTAAGATATAATGCTTATTTTAGGAGTACAGACTGTGAAATGGAATGTAAGACTTGCAGGATCCATTGGTATAGTTCACTTTAAGGGATATTTATCCCGAGGGGTGGTTAATGACAGTTTGTTTGAGTCCTTTGTGCTCTCCTCGCTCTGGTCCCTTCTACTGTATCACAATATATCTCCAGATATATCAGAACTTTTCTCGACTTAATTCTTCTTATACTTGCCCTGTATATGTTTTTTCTTTTGGAGGATGGAGAGTGAAGGTAGTTGGTGGTACCTAAAATTTTGTATTTATTATGGTGGAACAGATAAGCATATATCTATTCAGAATATGCTTTTGGTGTGTAATGTTCTTTGGAAATATGTAATAGTACCATAGTAACATAATAACTAGCATTTTAAAATAATTACAATGAAACTATAGTTCTTTACACCTATTTCAGTATTTGTTTTTTCTTTTCCAGAATTACGTTTTTTTCTCTTTTATATGCTTGCATTGTTCATATCTAGGTCAACTGTAATGAGAAATAAGAGGAAGAATAAATAATTGACAGCATTTGGATAGCAAGAAACAAATTTTTCTTGTGTGTGAGAGGAAGATTCACCCTGAGCTAACATCCGTTGCCAATCTTCCTCTTTTTTTGCTTGAGGAAGATTAGCCCTGAGCTAACATCTGTGTCAGTCTTCATCTGTTTTGTATGTGGGATGCCTCCACAGCATGGCTAATGAGTGGAGTAGGTCCGGGCCTGGGATCTGGACCCACAAACACTGGGCCACTGAAGCAGAATGTGTTGAACTTTAACCACTCAGCCATGGAGCCGGCCTCAAGAAACAAATTTTTGATACTCTTTAGAAGTTAAGTAATACTTAATAAAGACTGTATAAACAACATAGCAAATGTTTGACTTTTCTGAGTGCCATGAGTCACATTCCGCTTGTCACTTAGTTGAAAAATTAAATTTTCATCAGCAGAAATTGCAAATTTTACATTTATACGTTACTCAGTTTTTGCTATTATAAGATACTGTTGGAATAATAACTAATATTTGTTGAATGCTTACTGTCTATTAGGCACTGGGCCAAGTGCTTCACTTGCTATAATTCTAATCAAAGCTGTGTGAGTGGCTACTACCATTATGCCCATTTTGCTGAGATAGTAGAACCCAGGTTTCTGACTCCAGAGCCCTTGTTTTCCTTACTGTGCTACTTTGCTCTGAAATTAGACTAAGTATGGCTTCCTTATTTCGTAATGGGAATAATAATACCTACACTGTACTCTGTGTGAAGATTAATTTTGAATTGATTGTGAAGTGTCAGTTCTCTTTTTAAATTGGTTGTATATTAGACTTTTATTGATTATTTCTAACTTTAAAATGAATGATTTTAAAAAATGATCCAAAGAATAATCTTTCCAAATCTTTTCAGTCTGTTTCTTAGTTGGGATGCTAATCATCACTGTTATTTCATATGTGCTCTAATGTGTGTATGATTACACCTTTATTATGAAAATGATTTGCAATTTTTGTGTATGGGGAAGAAAAAAATGGGACATGTAGTGAGCTAAACACATCGTGTTTGGTTTGCTAAGGAGCTTTGTGTGAGTGGATAGTGCGCTCTAGCCTTGTTTTTGATTGTTGTATAGTAGAAGCTGACCCAGAAATGGAAAGAGGTCATTCTGTATGTATTAGGGATTTTTTTTAGATAATAAACTAAAATTTTTAAATTTAAAGATAAATGTTGATTCTTAAACCTGCGAGGAAATGTAAACAAAAACAGCTGTCAAAGATTAATATTGTTAGTACAAAATACTTTCACATTTTTCTAGAAATAATTTTTATTGGTTTTTAAAATAATAGCTTCAACTACGGTTCTGGTATTTAGCAGGTTTTGTTTTTGTTTTAATTTTTGTTGAGTTAATGATAGGTTACAATCTTGTGAAATTTCACTTGTACATTATTGTTTGTCAGTCGTGTTGTAGGTGCACCCCTTCACCCTTTGTGCCCACCCCCCCACCCCATCTTTCCCCTGGTAGCCACTAATCTGTTCTCTTTGTCCACATTTTTAAATTCCTCATATGAGTGGAGTCATACAGAGATTGTCCTTCTCTAACTGGCTTATTTCACTTAACATAATTCCCTTAAGGTCCGTCCATGTTGTTGCAAATGGGATGATTTTGTTCTGTTTTACGGCTGAGTAGTATTCCATGGTATATATATACCACATCTTTATCCACTCATCTGTTGATGGGCACTTAGGTTGCTTCCATGTCTTGGCTATTATAAATAATGCTGCAGTAAACATTGGGGTGCATAGGACTTTTGGAATTGCTGACTTCAAGCTCTTTGGATAGATACCCAGTAGTGGGATAGCTGGGTCATATGGTAGTTCTATTTTTAATTTTTTGAGGAATCTCCATACTGTTTTCCATAGTGGCTGCACCAGTTTGCATTCCCACCAGCAGTGTATGAGAGTTCCTTTTTCTCCACAACCTCTCCAACATTTGTTACTATTAGTTTTAGATATTTTTGTTATTCTAATGTGTGTAAGGTGATATCTTAGTGTAGTTTTGATTTGCATTTCCCTGATGATCAGCGATGATGAACATCTTTTCATGTGCCTATTGGCCATCCCTATATCTTCTTTGGAGAAATGTCTGTTCATGTCTCCAGCCCATATTTTGATCGGGTTGTTTGAGTTTTTGTTGTTGAGTTGTGTGAGTTCTTTATATATTATGGATATTAAGCCTTTGTCAGATGTATGACTTGCAAATATTTTTTCCCAGTTAGTGGGTTGTTTTTTTGTTTCAATCCTGTTTTCATTTGCCTTGGAGGAGCTCTTTAGTCTGATGAAGTCCCATTTGTTTATTCTTTCTATAGTTTCTCTTCTCTGAGAAGACATGGTGTCTGAAAAGATCCGTTTAATACTGATATCAAAGAGTGTACTGCCTACATTTTCTTCTAGAAGCCTTATGGTTTCAGGTCTCACCTTTAGGTCTTTGATCCATTTTGAGTTTATTTTTGTGAATGGTGAGAAAGAATGGTCAATTTTCATTCTTTTACATATGGCTTTCCAGTTTCCCCAGCACCATTTGTTGAAGAGACTTTCTTTTCTCCATTGTATGCCCTCAGCTCCTTTGTCGAAGATAAGCTGTCCATAGATGTGTGGTTTTATTTCTGGGCTTTCAATTCTGTTCCATTGATCTGTGCACCTTTTGTACCAGTACCATGCTGTTTTGATTACTGTAGCTTTGTAGTATGTTTTGAAGTCAGGGATTGTGATGCCTCCTGTTTTGTTCTTTTTTCTCAGGATTGCTTTCGCAATTCGGGGTCTTTTGTTGCCCCATATGAATTTTAGGATTCTTTGTTCTAATTCTGTAAAGAATGTTATTGGGATTCTGATTGGGATAGCATTGAATCTGTAGATTGCTTTAGGTAGAATGGACATTTTAACTATGTTTATTCTTCCAATCCATGTACATGGAATGTCTTTCCATCTCTTTATGTTGTCATCCAATTCTTTCAGAAAGACCTTGTAATTTTCATTGTATAGATCTTTCACTTCCTTAGTTAAATTCACCCCGAGGTATTTTATTCTTTTTGTAGTGATTGTGAATGGTATTGTGTTCTTGAGTTCTTTTTCTGTTAGTTCATTATTAGAATATAGAAATGCTACTGATTTATGCAAATTGATTTTATACCCTGCAACTTTGCTGTAGTTGTTGATTACTTCTAAAAGTTTTCCAATGGATTCTTTGGGGGTTTCTATATATAAGATCATGTCATCTGCAAACAGCGAGAGTTTCACTTCTTCCTTCCTTATTTGGATTCCTTTTATTCCTTTTTTTTGCCTAATTGCTCTGGCCAGGACCTCCAGTACTATGTTAAATAAGAGTGGTGATAGAGGGCATCCTTGCCTCATTCCTGTTTTCAGGGGAATGGTGCTCAGTTATCGCCCATTGAGTATGATGTTGGCAGTGGGTTTGTCGTATATGGCGCTTATTATGCTGAGGTAGTTCCCTTCTGTGCCCATTTTGTTCAGAGTTTTTATCATAAATGGCTGTTGGATCTTGTCAAATGCTTTCTCTGCATCTATTGAGATGATCATGTGGTTTTTATTCCTCACTTTGGTGATGTGGTGTGTCACGTTGATTGATTTGCAGATGTTGAACCATTCCTGTGTCCCTGGTATGAATCCCACTTGATCATGATGTATAATCTTTTTGATGAATTGCTGAATTCTGGTTGCCAAAATTTTGTTCAGAATTTTTGCATCTGTGTTCATCAGCGATATTGGCCTGTAGTTCTCTTTTTTCGTGGTGTCTTTGTCAGGCTTTGGTGTCAGCGTGATGTTGGCTTCGTAGAATGTGTTAGGAAGTGTTCCATCCTCCCTAATTTTTTGGAATAGCTTGAAAAGTATAGGTATTAAATCCTCTCTGAAAGTTTGGTAGAATTCCCCAGGAAAGCCATCTGGTCCTGGGGTTTTATTTTATTCTGGATGTTTTTGATTGCTGTTTCAATCTCTTTCCTTGTGATTGGTCTGTTCAAATTGTCTGCTTCTTCTTGAGTGAGCTTTGGGAGATTGTAAGAGTCCAAGAATTTATCCATTTCCTCTAGGTTATCCATTTTGTTGGCATATAGTTTTTTGTAGTATTCTCTTATAATCTGTTATACTTCTGCAGAGTCTGTTGTTATTTCTCCTCTTTCATTTCTGATTTTGTTTATTTGAGCTTTCTCCCTTTTTTTCTTTGTAAGTCTGGCTAAGGGTTTGTCAATTTTATTTATCTTCTCAAAGAACCAGCTCTTTCTTTTTCATTGATCCTTTCTACTGCCTTTTTCATTTCAATAGCATTTATTTCTGCTCTGATTTTTATTATTTATCTCCTTCTGCTGACTTTGGGCTTTGTTCTTTTTTCTCTAGTTCAGTTAGGTGTAGTTTAAGATTGCTTATTTGGGATTTTTCTTGTTTGTTAATATGTGTCTGTATTGTGATGAGTTTTCCTCTTAATACAGCTTTTGCTGTATCCCATATGAGTTGGTATGGCATGTTATCATTTTCGTTTGTCTCCAGGTATTTTTTGATTTCTTCTTTAATTTCTTCAATGATCCATTGCTTGTTCAATAGCGTATTGTTTAGTTTCCACATCCTTGTGCCTTTCTCAGCTTTTTTCTTGTAATTAATTTCTAGACTTATAGCATTATGATTGGAGAAGATGCTTGTTATTATTTCAAGTTTTTTAAATTTGTAGAGGCTTACCTTGTTTCCCAACATATGGTCTATCCTTGAGAATGTTCCATGTGCACTTGAGAAGAATGTGTGTTCTGTTTTTGGATGAAGTGTTCTATATCTGTCTGTTAAGTCCCATTGTTTTAGCTTTTCGTTTAGCTCCACTATTTCCTGATTGATTTTCTGTCTGGATGATCTGTCCATTGATGTGACTGGGGTGTTGAGGTCCCCTACTATTATTGTGTTGATTTTAACATCTTCCTTTAGGTCTGTTAATAGTTGCTTTATGAACTTTGGTGCTTCTGTGTTGGCTGCATAGATATTTATAAGCGTTATTTCTTCTTGATGAAGTGTCCCTTTGATCATTATATATTGTCCCTCTGTGTCTCTCTTTACCTGCCTTATTTTGAAATCCATTTTGTCTGATATAAGTACTGCAACACCTGCTTTCTTTTGCTTGCTATTAGCTTGAAGTATTGTCTTCCACCCCTTCACTCTGAGCCTGTGTTTGTCCTTGGGGCTGAGGTGTGTTTCCTGGAGGCAACAAATTGTTGGATCCTGTTCTTTAATCCATTTTGCCACTCTGTGTCTTTTTATTGGAGAGTTCAATCCGTTTACATTGAGGGTGATTATTGATGCATGAGGGCTTAAAGCTGTCAATCTGTCGCTCTTTATCTCCTTTTCCTGCATTACCTTTGTTTCTCGTCCTGTGTTTTTTAGCCTACCCATTGACTTCTGCAATTTCTTATGCTGGGTTTCTTAGATTATTCCTTATTTATGTTTTGTGGCTCTGTTCTGTTTTTTAGTTTAGTGGCTACCCTGAAGTTTGTATTTAGAATCTCGTGTATAATATAGTCCATTCTCTGGTGGTCTCTTACTTACTTGGCCTAGACTGATTTAATCCCTTTCCTCTTCCCCTCCTAAATTATTATGTTCATCTGTTATTCCAACTCCTGTTATGAGTTTATAGTTAGAGTGATAAGCTTGTCTTTGCTTTGGTGGTTTCCTTACCTTTATTCTAATGCTATAGTTGAATATTTGTATCCTATTCTGGTTCTATCTATCTGTCTCCCTACTCTATGGTTTGTGACTGCTTTCTGCCTTTTCTTCTTTTTTCAGGTAAGAGAGCCTTCTTGAGGATTTCTTGTAGTGGAGGACTTTTGGTTACAAATTCCCTTAACTTTTGTTTGTCTGGAAAAGATTTAATTTCTCACTTACATCTGAATGATATTTTTGCTGGATAGAGTATTCTTGGCTGAAGATTTTTGTCTTTTAAAGTTTTGAATATGTCACTCCATTCTCTCCTAGATTGTAAGGTTTCTGTAGAGAAATCCGCTGAAAGTCTGATAGGAGTTCCTTTGTAGGTTATTTTCTTCTGTCTTGCTGCCCTGAGTATTCTTTCTTTGTTGTTCATTTTTGCCATTTTTACTATTATATGCCTTTCAGTATGTCTTTTTACATTGACAAATCTAGGAGATCTGAAAGCTTCCTCCACACACATGTCTCTCTCAATCCCTAGATTTGGGAAGTTCTCTTCTATAATTTCATTAAGCACACTTTCTGCTCCATTTTCCTTTTCCACGCCCTCAGGAATTCTGATGATTCTTAAATTGGTTCTCCTCATTGAATCCGCTATTTCTCTGATATTTTCCTCGTTCTTTTTAATCCTTAGTTCTCTTTTTTCCTCTGTCTGGAGCCATTCAGCCTGTCTATCTTCGATTATGCTAATTTGCTCCTCTATGGTGTCTACACGGGCATTCAGGGAATCCGTATTCTGTTTTATCTGATCCATTGTATTTTTCATCTCTAGTGTTTCTGATTGATTCTTCTTTATAGTTTCAATCTCTTTTGTGAAGTAACTCCAGAACTCGTTGACTTGTTTCTCTATATTTCCCTTTACCTCATAGAGTTTTTTGATGATAGCTACTCTGAACTCATTTTCACTTAGTTTACCTATGTCCAAGTCCTCAGGACTTAATTCTGTGTTTTTATTGTTTTCCTTCTGGTCTGGAGCTTTTATAAATTGCTGAATGGTAGAGGAGCAGTTTTTGCACATGATGGTAGTATTCGGTTGCAGTTACAGCCTGTCACCACTAGATGGGGGTCAAGAGCCGTGTGTGCTGAGCCCTCTGCCTTCAGCCGCCATGGCAGGTGCGCAGCGCGGGTTGGGGAAGGAGGGGCACTTTCTCTCATGTACTGATCTGGATTCTGATCAGCTCTCACTCTCTGGTCTCCCAGGGCCCTGGCTTGATGGGGTCCCCGCACTCAGAAGGTTTCCCCCGTCAGTGGGTTTCCACTGCATTGGCGGTGGGAGTCCTGGACGATCTCTGGACGCACGATCCGCCCCCTGCTCCTACCCTCACCTGCGACAGCGATCCCAGTCTCTAGGGGAGGGAGCGAAGTTCTCTCTGACCCCGTTCCAGCTCCTCCAAGGCCGGCTGCACCCTCTTCATCCTCTGTCGTCTTGCTGCTGTAGGTCTCTGACAGTCTCTGTATTAGGGTTGTTGGTTGAAATTCAGTTGTTCCGGTTCTTCAGTTGTAGTTTGGAGGGGAGAGAGTCCCGGGTCAGCTCACCAGCCATTTTGCTCTCACTTGTGCCTAGTATTTAACAGTTTTGATTAAATTATCAAAATTATGCTATATTCTTGCATCTTTTTGTTAGATATTGTACCATTAAAATCCTTACTTCGTTTTTATTTTTTGATTAATTTAGGATCTGAACCAATGATGCTGGGTTCACCCACGTCTCCAAAGCCAGGGGTGAATGCCCAGTTCTTACCTGGATTTTTAATGGGAGATTTACCAGCTCCAGTGACTCCACAACCTCGGTCACTTAGTGGCCCTTCAGTAGGAGTAATGGAAATGAGATCACCTTTACTTGCAGGTAGGTAAATTGCTTAAAATAGTTTCATAGTACTATCAGTACATGTACTAGAATTTTAAAAAGAATAATGGTGCAACTTTCACCCTCATCAACATGTTTTTTAATTTAAAAAAATTAAGCACTGCATCTGTTTTTTATTTTAAGACTCTTGGAATAGAGGTGTAAGCAGTAAGCTATTATATATAAGCTACTATAATTCCAAGAACCACTTATTAAAAATATGTGTACTACATTTCATCCAATCTAAGATGTTATTGATTATGAAACTCACCATTATTTTAACTGAGAAAGAAAAACACTAAATATGATACAGTGCCAAGATGCCAATTTTTTGTAAAGTATCCCTGTTTCAGAGATGTTGAAGTGTGGGAGCAAGAAAAATATGGTCGTTTAACTTCAACTGAATTCAGTTTAAATAATTCCTAGTAAATATAATAATGGCAAATATTCAGTTAAAAGAAGTGTAATTTGAAATTTGTAGATATGAGTTGTACTTCTAATTATAATGAATTAAATTCTCACTTGTGTGTTTTCTGAAAGGACTAACTCCACAAACTATGGGGAAATCTTTTACGCAGAATTTGCAGTTGTCAGCACAAAATATTGTTACCTAAATGCAATGTGTATCTTTTATAAGACTCCTTTAGTAAAGAAAGATCTTGAAAGATAACTTTTGAAGTTTTGACTATGAGTAGTGAGGATTAGCTACAAAAGTGGTTGAATTCCAAATGTGAGCTAATATCCCTTTAGTAGGTGTTTAAATAGAAACTCTTCTGATTTTAATTGTCCTTAAGCTATTGTTTGGTTTAAAGTGGTTTATTAATTTTCTTAGGATTGATCAGGGAGAATTACTTAAATTGTGTTTGAAATAGTTGACTAGAGAACCTTATTCTGGACATATTTTTGTTTTTTATATATTTCAAATGTATTTGTTATTGTAGCTACCATATATTGAGTATGTATGAGCCAGGCAGTATGCTAAGCATTTTATATGTTACTTTCACTCTTTCATCAATCTTAAAGGCTAGTAGTAGTATCCCTGTTTTTCAAAGGAGAAAACTGAGGCTAACTGTAATAAAGAACTTGCTGAAGGAGCCGATCCAGTGGCATTAGTGGTTAAGTTCGTGCGCTCCACTTTGGAGGCCTGGGGTTTTGCTGGTTCGGATTCTGGTTGCTGATCTAGCACTGCTCACCAAGTGGTACTGTGGCAGCACCCCACATGGAAGAACTAGAAGGACTTACAGCTATGATACACAATTATGTACTGGGGCTTTAAAAAAAAAAAAGAACTTGCTGAAGCTGACTTGTTAATAACTGACAGAGCAGGAGGTTAAAGCCAGGTCAGTCTTGTTCTATAGCCTGTTCTCAATGGCTTATGCTGTACCGTCTAGGCTCAGACATTAATCTTACAGAGGGCCTGAACTACTTCACTATTTGGCATTGCTCATACTCTGACTTATAAAGACATCTTTATATCCCCAAAAGTTGGTCCTTTTCCTGTATCTTCATGATGTACTTAAATATATTTCTACTGTGAGAAACATGAATGGGATCTGTTTAATCTTGACAGTCAAGTTCCACTTTAGGGGATGCTATTTATTAAAGTGTATACAAACTGGCGCTGTTTAATACCTACTTTCAAGTGAGAAATAGGATCAAATTTTGTATTGAAATGTTAAGCGTTTTGTAGAAAAAGCAAAAGTTACATATGTTTACTAAAAACTCAAGTTTCTATTTACTTATTCTGGAAACTTTTATTCAAAGTGCAGTCTGTGGATCACCAGTGTTGGCATTACTGGGAACTTGTTAGAGATTCATATTCTCAGGCTCTGCCTAATTAACATTCTGAATCACAATCTGAATTTTAACAAGAACCTGACGTGACTCTTAGGTCTATTAAAGTTTGAGAAGCACTAGGAGACAGGAGTTTGTCTGTTTTAAAAATATAAATTGAAAAAATCTTATCAGAGAGATGGAAAATTTGTTTACTCATCTAACTGTAATTTTTGTACATTGTAGGGGGGTCACCACCTCAGCCAGTTGTACCAGCTCATAAAGATAAAAGTGGAGCTCCACCAGTTAGAAGTATATATGATGACATTTCCAGCCCTGGACTTGGATCAACACCTTTAACTTCAAGAAAACAGGTGATGCATGTACCATCATTCACGATCCACAATAGATAATTTCATGTTTTTATGTGGCTATACAGTGAGAGTCAGTAATTTGGAATGGTTCCCTGAGGTCTATTTAATGTAACGAAATATGTAGCTGCACAGAATAAGCATTAAGGACGTTTATCATGGAATCTACTTAAACTGTGTTTATCATGAAATGTATTTTAAAATGTAGCAGAGCTCCAGATTATTTTCTCATATAGGCAGTTCCGAGGTTTTTATAGGTATGGCTTATTTATCTGTCCATACCCCAACCTACTTAATATACAGGTAGAAATGATCATGGTTTTAAGTCATTTGTATTGTTTAAAAAGTTCAGTATTTATACATAATTTTGTGAAAGAACAAATGAAGATTCAGGGTTTTATCCAGATGCAAGGCACTTTGTAATGATTTGAGACCTTTGTTTTAAGAATGATTTTATTATTTTAAGACCAATAGCCTTTTAGAGCTACGTTCACACTTTACTTATTTTACTAAAAATGCTGCCTCCTGCATATTTATGAGCTGATGGTTTAGTATGTTCCGGGTGGCGGAGTTCTGATGGTGATGTTTAATTTTGGTTGGTGGAGGTGTAGGTGTTCTGATGGTGGTGTTTTCAGTCATACAGTATGCAAGGTAGGGATTCTCTGTTTTGATGGGACTGATAGCTACAAGAAAGTGTCTGTTCTTATGAATTATCTACTGTGCACAGGCCCTGATCTTATAGCTTCTTGTGTATTATCTCAATTAATCCTCACAGTGAATCTATGAGGTAGCTACGAATGAGCTTTGTTTTATCATTGAGGAAAACTAGAGCACAGAAAGCTTAAGTAATTTGTCAAGGGTAAGGCAGCCAATCTAGCAGAGCCGGGCTTTAAACCCAGGCAGCTGTGAATCTAGAGCCACTGTTTGTGACAGCCATTCCATGCTTATATTATATGATAGCTCTTGGTTGTCAGTTGAAAGATAGCATGAATTTTTCTTTTAATTAGGAAGTTTAGTAGCTTTTATAGTCACAAGTGCTCTCCTATCACTATTGTGCTTAGCATAAACAAAGTATCAGTTAAACTGATAAGTTCTTGGTATAAAGATATTTCTGCTGTTTGGTTTGGAGAAATAAATAAGATATAGCATAAATAAAATTCCCTAAATAAAATATAGCATAGTTGTTGGAAAGTTTAAGAATAGTAGAAAGCATCTTTCGGTAAATTTTGTCTGTTTAGTCGCTTGATATGCCTAGCATGGTAGTCCTATTTGTCAAGCAAAGCAAAATTAATTCACTGTGTTGAACAGAATACTTTCTCTTTCCGACATTTCTAAACCTGCAGTACTATCCAATACAGTGGCCACTAGCCAAGTGTGGCTGTCGACACTTGAAATGTGGCTAGTCCTGTACTTAATTGAGATACACTTAAGTGTAAAATATACGCTAAATTTTGAAGACTTAGAAATAAAGAATGTAAACTATCTCATTTATCTTTTTATGTTAATTACATATTGAAATGATAATATTTTGGATGTATTAGGTTAAATAAACTATACCTAGTTTTATTTTTTTAATGTATCTACTATAAAATTTAAAATTACTTGTATGGGTTGTGTTATTTTGGGACAGTAGTGTTCTGGACTCACTAAATCTAGAATATTCTGTTCTGGAATATTTTTCTAAAGGTTGATAAATAAATCTGATGTTTAGTTTGATATGAAACCACTGGCTTATAAATTTACGCCAATTTTCATTACTCTGATGATGATATGTTAGAAGAAAGATAGTTCACCGTTACTACTATGTTCAGAATTTTTAAAAGTCTTGTGGGTCATAATTTGTAGAGAATATTTTTGACTTGAAAGTTGATGAGAATATTATTAGATTAACGCCCAAATTAGTTTTTCCCCCTGAGAATCTGTTTAACCTCTCTCTAATCATGAAAGAAGTTGACATTAAAAATTGACCAGTACATTTTGTATCTCTCCTAACCATATCTCAACATTTGGTTCTGGTTGCTAGATAGTAGCCAAATTTTAGATTTCTTTAGTTTAATTAGAACTTGTTTAAAAAAATCTTTATTTATATAATTACTTATAGAGAAAGAGCCTGTTCTCATTCTTGATTGGATATTGTTGTCTTTGTTTATAGAAGGACATTTAACTATTTTAATCTTTAATTTTCTCACATTTAAAGAAAATAGTACTGATAATTTTCCTGCTTTGTAACTTTCAACTAGTAGAAGCAGAGGTATGCTGTCTTTTATTGTGTAGACTGATTTGAATCTGTAGTATTTCACGGTTTGTAAATGGCTGTTTAAAAATAAATAGAATTGTGCAGTCTTTCTATTTTTCTATGTGAGCTTGGTAATTTGAAGAATCACCATTCTCTCTGATTTCAAATATTCTACCTTAAGAACTAAAAACAGCTAGCAGTGTTACTTTCTACTAAAAATAACGTCTTTTTACCTAATGTAACTTTTGTTATTTTAAACAAATATTCTGAAGGGTCTAGCATATTTTAGATTAATACTGCTTAACTTAAAGAAACATTGGAGTACTCTTAGATTATTAGCTAATTAGAGGTATCTTCAGTACCTGGTAGGCATTCAGTTGCTTGTTGAATGAAGCTTTTCAACACTTACTGTGTTTCTGTTACGGTTAGAGCTTTGCATTTTTGCCTGAACACTTTCTTCTGTTTTTGTGCAGCTAAACATTTCAGTAATGCAGAGTCCTCTTGTTGGAGTTATGACAGCTACTCCTGGAGCAGGTGAGTAGTGCCTTTCAACACCAAAGACTATTCTCTACTCTTTGAATGAAGATAATATACTACCTTTGTTGATAATTGCTAAAATTTTTTCTTTTATATTTCAAACTGGCAGACTTTCTCAAATGTCAGTAACTTCCTTCAGGGAGGAAATACTTTGTATATTGATTCTTTTCTGAACCTATAGATAAGTTGTGGTATTTTGCTCAAAAATATTAAGAATTGAAAAAATATGTGTATACTTAATATTATCTCCTAAGTTATTAAAAACTGTGGTTAAAAAAAGAGCTGTTGCAATTGAGAAGAAAAGGAATACAGAGACTGAATAATAAAAGTGTTTTGAGAGATGTTAATGCATAGCTATAAATCTAAATGTCATTGAGTATAAACAGCCACTGATTATATCTAGTTTTTCTTTAAGATTAATGGTATTTTTGTCACCATCAGCATTATCATTAGCATCACTCTTCTAACATATTCATATATTTATAATTTATCAAATGTCATTCAGCAAATATTTGAGCACATAACCATGTACCAGGCCCTGGGAAACTGAAAAAAATAGATAACCCTTGCCTTTATGGAACTTTTATTTATTTACAGAATTTACATTTATATGTAAAGTTTGTTAGAAGATAATACGTTTTATGGAGGAAAACCAAGCAGCAAAGGAGAGTGGGGTGAGGGCTTGTGGTTTTAAATAGGGTAGTGTATTAGTTTTCTATTGCTGCCATAACAAAATTACACAAACTTAAAAGTGGCTTAAACAATATGGATGTATTTCATAGTTCTGGAGGTGAGAAGTCTGAGGTGGGTCTCAAAGGGTAAAAATCAAGGCATTGGTAGAGTTACATTAATTTATGGAGGCTCTAGGGGACTATCTATTTTCTTGCCTTTTCCATCTTCTAGAGGCTGCACATTTCTTTGTTGTGGGGCTGTCCCCTCCTCCATTGTCAAAGCCAGCAACTTTGCCTCTCTCTGACCATTCTTTTGTAGTCACATCTCCCTCTCTCTCTTTAAGGACCCTTGTGAATACATTGGGCCTTTCTGGATAGTCCAGGGTAATCTCCTTGTTTTAAGGTTGGCTGATTAGAAGCCTTAATTCCACCTGCAACTTTAATTCTCCTTTGCCATGCAATGTAACATATTCCCAGGTTCCAGGGATAAGGGTATGGATGTCTTTGCGGGGGGCCATTATTCTGCTTACTACAAGTAAGTTAGGGGAAAAGTAACATTTGCTCAAAAACCTGACCTAGGTAGGGGAGATAGGGAAAGTGTTGTAGACGGAGGAAATAGCAAGTACAAAGGCTGCTTGTTGTGGTGAGAAGAGCCTTTGGGGTAAGGGGCAAGGGTGGAAGCAAGGAGACAGACGGCAGGCTACTGTGTTAATCCAGATGAGAGGAGCTGGTGGCTTAGACTTAAAGGAAGGCGGTAAGGGAAGAAAAGAGGAAAAAGAACAACCAAAAGATGGAACCAAAGAAACAATAGCAAGACAGTAGATTTAAAATGAACCAAATCAACAGTTCTATAAAACGAAATGCACTAAACACTCCTGTTAGAAGGCAGAGAGTGTCAGAATGGGTAACAAAAGCAACGTCCAATGACAAGTCAGATCTTTTTATCCTCCAAATCCACATTTCTTCAAGCAGTCTGTGGATCCTCACTGGCAGCATCCTTAAAGTCTAAATTTCTACTTCCAGTTTGTTCAAGGCTATATAGGCTTTTTCTATCATGCTCCTTAAATTTCTTCCAGTATCTACTGACTGCTCGATTCGAAAGCCACTTCCACGTTTTCAGGTATGTTACAGCAGTACCGCTTGTGGTACCAAAATCTGTGGTAGTTTTAAATTGCTGTCATAACAAATTACCACAAATTTAGTGACTTAAAACAGCACAAATTTATCTTCTCAGTTTCTCTAGATCGGATGTCTGGGCACAGCTTGCCTCTTTGCTTCAGAGCTCAGGTGTCAGCAGGGCTGTGTTCCTTTCTGGAGGCTCTGGCATGACTCTGCTTCCAAGGTCTTCAGGTTCTTGGCTGAATTCAGTTCCGTGTGGTTCTAGGGCTGAGGTCCCTTTTTCTTTGATGGCTGTCACCCAAAGGTTCTCAGCTTCTAGAGGCTGCCCTCATTCCTTGACTTGTGGCTCCCCTTCTATCTTCAAAGACAGCAATGGAAGATCAAGTCTGTTTTATGCTTTGCGTCTCTCTGACTTCCTTTTTCTGTTGTATCTCTGACTTGACTTTTCTGCCATCTGCTGCTAAGGGCTTATTTGATTACATTGGGCCCACTGGAACAATCCAGGGTAATTCCTTATTTTAAGATCAGTTGATTGATTAGTAACCTTAATTCTATCTGCAAAGTTTCTTCACAGCAGAACCTATTAGCATTTGATTGAATTACCCACCAATTAATCACACCAGGGGACAGAAACTTTGGGGGTATATCTTTAGATTTCTGTCCACCACATACATCATGGTGAAAAATCTAGGATGCCACCTCAGCCTCAGTTACATACTTGGGGTGGGATCTTCTAGGGGAGTTAGTTTAGGTTTTAACAGTCTTAATCTGATCAAACAAATAGGTAGATAGATGACAATGCTTTTGTTATGTGTGACTGTTTGTTGCAGTAGTGATTATTCAGTTTTTTAATTGAGTCAGTAAGCGATCCCAAGGACATTGAAAATGCGAAAGCATAATGTTAAGTAATGTATTTTATGCTTTAAAGGATCTCTTAGTTGTCTGAAAAGCATGTGTGATAATATTCTTATTGTTGTCAAGGGGAAGAGTACAGGATTAAAGTTAGCTAAATAGTCTTTTAACTTATTTTTTTCTAATGTAATTTCTTTAGGGTTCTTACAATTTTGGAAATCATGTATGAAAATACAAGAACTGTGATAGGAAAATATACCTATCATAAATTGGCCACTGGGAGCCACTGCTGCTTCTGCTTTGAGTTTAAGGAATTTATATTTATAAAATCTTAGTGGGGCATAAGTGAAAAAGAACATTTTTGAAAAGATATGACTGGTATGCAGACCTATCATGCGTGGCCAATAATAAACAAGAAATGGAAAAAAGATGTTGACTTGAGAAAATTTAGGGGAAAATGTAGACTTTTCACTTAGAGCTATTTTTTTATCTCCTATATTTAGTGTTAAATAAATGAAAATTTCTTTTATAATTTGTAAATTTTAACTTTCTAAGATGGACAGCTTTTATAAAGAGATGTCATGGGATTTAGTGGCAGAAGTGGTATGTTATGCTTAGGTCTTTGTTCCATAAGGGGTTTTTTTTGTTTTTAATTCTGTACCTGATGTTAAAATCTCTTTTGGAATCTTGTTTCTGGTCCTGGAAAACCTTGGTCATATGACAAAGAGGGAAATCTGGATTAAAGAATTTCAGGAACTCTTTTCAACCGTAGTATATTATTGCCCTGGTAAAGAATATTGAACATGTTTGTGCTATCTTTCCCCATCCTCACCCCTCAGTTTTCTTTAGCTACTGTTTAAATATTCCTCTGCTTTTTCATCTTTTAAACTTTTGCTTAATTTTTTTCTGGAGAAGTTCTTTCACTAATCTGTCAACTCTCTTCTCAAATGGTATACCACTTATATCTCCTGAATTAGAATCCCTGTTTGTGTTAGCATATTGTTAACAGATTAAGTGTGATATTTAGACTATAGCACTTTCTGGCTGCTTTTATTGGTCCTAGGAGTTCAGAGTTCTGATAGTGTTGCCAGAAGAGGGGAAAGGGACTAATTTATCTGTGAAGGACCATTCCCTTACACTTGTTTTTCTGATATGCATTAGCTGCTCCTTTTATGTGCTCCTGTAAATAGCTCTTTCTGCTCAGCTCTCTTCTTTCCTCATCACTGGATTATGAACTCCTTCAGGACAGAGATTCCTTCTGTATCTTCATTATTTACTCATCACAGAGCTGGGTATAAAGGGACTTCAGTAAACGTTTGTTGGCTGAATAGATTGGTGGGCGTAAGTTGTAGTGAGTTGAATGGTGGTCCAAATCCTAATCCTTAGAACCTGTGAATGTTACTCTGTGGCCAAAATAAATGGTTAAGTGAAGGATCTTGAGAGGAGGAGCTCTCAGGGAGACTTTAGAGGGTTAGGGGAGGGAGAAAGAAGTAATCCTGATAATTACCTGGATGATCCCTAAATCCAATCGTAAGTGTCTTTATAGGAGAGAGGCAGAGAGAAATTTGACACAGAATAGAGACATGCAGAGGAGAAGGTGATGTGAAGACTGAGGCAAAGATTGGAGTGTTGTGCCACAAACCAGTGAACACTGAAATATCCTGGCAGCCACCAGAAGCTGGAAGAGGCAAGCACTGGGTTCTCTCTTGGTGACTTCAGCAGGCATTTGGCCCTGCTGAAAACTTCATCTTGGACTTCTGGCCTCCAGAACTGTGAGAGAATAAATTTATGTTTTTTTAAGCCACCCAGTTTGTGATAATTTGTTATAGCAGACATAGGAAACTAATATATGTGTATAGTGTTTTGAGGCAGTGACATCCCAACACCAAACAAGGATTGGAATATTTGTGTCCAACTTGGCACAGCATAGTTTTTCTTTAATAATAACTAAACACTAACCTTATTCTAGATTGTGTTAGTTTCTTATTGCTACTGAAACAAATTATTACAGATTAATGCCTTAAAACAACTCAAATTTATCTTAAAATTCTGGAAGTCTGAAATGGGTCTCAGTGGGCTAAAATCAAGGCATTGGTAGGGCTGCATTCTTTTCTAGAGGCTCTTGGGGAGAGTCTTTTTTTCCCCCTCTGTTTCCCAGCTTCTAACAGTTGCCCGTATTTCTTGGTTCATGGCTCCCTACCATCTTCAAAGCCTGCAGTGGCCAGTGGAATCTTCCATCACTCTTTTCCCTCCCCATATAAGATCACTTGTGATTGTGTTGGACCTACTGCATAGTCTAGGATAATCTTTTTATTTAAGATCAGATGATTAGTGATCTTAATTCCATCTGCATCTTTAATTCCTCTTTACCATGTAGTGTAACTTGTATCTGGGTATTAGGACATGGACATCTTTTGGGGATCATTTTCTGCCTACCACATAGACTTCTTAAGATTAGTCACCGACATTTATTTAGTCTCATGCCAGACTAGCCATAATACCATTGAGTGGTTTCTAGTTTTGGTGGAGGTAATATTTTATGTTTCAGTCAAAATAATAAATGCAGATAGTTAAAAAAAATCGAATATAGTCATGTGCCACGTAATGATGATTCGGTCAATGATGGACCACATATAGGATGGTGGTCCCATAAGAGTAGTACGATATAGTCTAGGTGTGTAGTAGGCTTTACCATCTAGATTTGTGTAAGTATACTCTATGATGTTTGCACAATTACAGAATCACCTAACGACGCATTTCTCAGAATGTATCCTAGTCTTTAAGTGATGCATGACTGTAGTATGTAAATGCTTATAATGAAATGCAGTGGTCTTTAGCCTTAGTCCTCCAGAACTAACCAGTCCAGATCTTAGAACTATTCCTTACAGAATTTACCTGTATTTATCTAAATGAAGTGCTGTATTATTTTCCTGTTGCCTCTGTAACAAATTACCACAAATTTAATGGCTTAAGACAACTCAGATTCATTCTCTTAGGTTCTACAAGTCAGAAATCCAAAATCAGTTTCACTGGGCTAAGTCAGGGTGTTGGTAGGACTGCTTCCTCCTGGAGGCTCTAGGGAGAATCCATTTTCTTCTTTTTTTTTTAGCTTCTAGCAGCTACCTGTGTTTGGTTTGTGGCTCCTTCCTTCATCATCCAAGTGCATCACTCCATTCTCTGCTTCAGTCGTCACATCATCTCTCTGTAGTAAAATCTTCCCTCTCCTCCTTGTCAGGATTGTGCTGGATATATTGGGGGTCCACCTGAATAATCCTGGACAGTCTCCCGCTTTCAAGATCCTTAATCACATTTGCAAAGTCCCTTTTGCCAAATAAGGTAACATTCACAGGTTCCAGGGATTAGGATGTAGTTATCTTTTTTTTTTTAATTGGGTTATTGATAGGTTACAATCTTGTGAAATTTCGATTGTACATTAATGTTTGGCAGTCATGTTGTAGGTGCACCACTTCACCCTTTGTGCCCACCCCCCACCCCACCTTTCCCCTGGTATCCACTAAACTGTTCTTGGTCCATAGTTTGAAATTCCTCATATGAGTAGAGTCATACACAGATTATCTTTCTCTTGCTGGCTTATTTCACTTAACATAATTCTCTCAAGGTCCATCCGTGTTATTGCAAATGGAATGATTTTGTTCTGTTTTGCAGCTGAGTAGTATTCCATTGTATATATGTACCAAGGATGTAGTTATCTTGGAGGGCCATTACTCAATCAGCCTTATATGATTATATTGCTAATTCTTGAGTTTCAGTTTTCAATATTGCTATGTTTATCTTAAGGTAATTGAAGATATATCTTACCTCCCCCACATTATCAGAATATAATTATATCAAATTTTATTCCTTTGTCAATGTTTTCTGTGTGTCATTTGTTCCTTTATTTTAAGCAAATGTTTTGTTGCTGTGATACATATTTATCTTTTAAAAATGCTCAAACATAGTTTCAAACACATTTTGTTGTTGTTTTAAACTGAGAAATTCTCTGTCACCCTCTCTTTTGGCTGTTTCCTGTTTCAGCACGGTATGCAGCTATCATCCTAGGACTTGCCTTAACAAGTTTCTAGAGTTGAGCTATTTTTCCTAGACAATCTGTTTTCTTCTTTCTTAGTTTATTTACTCATTTTGGTGAAGAACATATTTGGGTAGCTTTCTAGGAAAGCTTGCATGGGAAGTGAAATTTAGGACCTCATGTCTGAAACACATTTTTTCTGTCTTCATCCTGGATTGCTAGTTTGGCTGTGTGTAGTATTTTAGGTCAGAATTTTGGAGACATCATTCCATTGTCTGCTAGCTTCTAGTGTTCCATTGAAGTCATTTGCATTGATGATTCCTGAGTCTTTGTATGTGGCCTGGTTTTGAAAAATTTAAGATCTCTGTATGGTTAGTGTTCTCAGTTTCACAAATGTGTCTTGGTGTGGGACTTTTTCATTTGTTTTACTGGGGAATTAATTGCTAGATCCTTTAGATCAAGACACTTGCCTTCAGTTGTGGGAAACTTCCCTGTATTTATTTGATGATTGCTCTCCCTCTGTTTTCTCTATTCTCTCTTGCTGGAATTTCTTGTTTGTGAGCACTGGAGATTTCCAATTTTCTACTTTTTCTCCCTTTCTTTGTCTTTTGTATATGTATTGTACTTTCTGAGAGATGTTCTCATTCTCAATTTCCAACTCTGGTAGTAGTTTTTTATTTTGCCGTTTAATTTCCAAGAACCTTTTTTTTTGTTATTCTCTGAATGTACTTAAAAATGTAGCATCCTGTTCTTGTTTCATGGGTAAAATATATTATCAATGAGATTGATGTTGGCCGTTTTTATTGCTACTCATATTGTCTATTTCCTTCTAGTTTTTATTTTTTCTTTTTTCCACCTCTTCTGTCTTTCTTGGTGGAGGCATATTTATTTCTTGAGTGAGGCGCTGAGAAGCTACTTGGAATCTCTGCGTGTATGTGGATCAGTGTTGGCAGGAAGGGGGAAATTGGTGCGGAGAGGCTGTTTTGTCTCTTATTGGGCTTCACTTTAAGGGGATTGGACAGTTAGCTAGATTTTTTGGGGAAAATCTCTGTTTTCAACATATGTAGGTCCTTTTTTCTTTTAAATTTTCCCAAAGAAGAGTGCTTTAATATTCAGTGTTAATTTCTAAGCTGGTGTTCTGAATCTAGAAAGGGAGAAGTCTCCTTTGTAGTGGGCAGATTTTCACTTAATCAGTCTCCTTATAATTGTACTCTACTGTGACTGGATTCATTGAGTCTTGAGCCATTTAATATTTTTTCCTCAGAGACGAAATCCGTGGTTTCTTGGGGGATTTCAGTGGCTGAGTGACAGTCATCTGGCTGCCTGAGACAAGGAGGGGCCTGCCATCTCATCCCTTATTTTACACACTTTAAACTAGTTTTCCTTGACTTCAGCCAGCAGCCTCCTTCACAATTCCTGTGGTCTCCAAAACCTGAGACTTTCTAGAATGACTGTCATTGGGTGTCTGACAGGGAGTAGAGATGAATACGAGTCTTCATTCATGTTTGATTGGATGTTGTATCCATTGTTCAATATTCTTTTGGGTACAATGAGTTTGTCAAACTAAAAAGTCTTAGGAAACAGCTCCCACAAGATTGCCCTTATTTCAGAGGCCAGCTGCGGGTTTGGCGATCCCCAGGGCCCCCTCACTTCAGACCAGCTGACTACAGATTCAGGGGTTTCCAAACCTGCCCTAAGGTTTGATAATTCACTAGAAAGATTCAGAACCCTCTGAAAGTGCTATATTTATGGTTAAAGTTTTATTATAGCAAAAGGGTACAAATTAGAGCCAAAGAAACATGCTCAGGGCGAAGTGTGGGAGGGTTTCAAACACGAAGCTTCCATGACATGTTACCTTCCTGGCATTGATACACATAGAGTATTGCCAACTATGGAAGCTCTCTGGAGCCTCCATGTCCAAAGTTTTTATAGGAGTTTCATTATGTAAACATGATTGATTGAATCATTAATCAAGTGGCTAAACTCAGTCTCTAGTCCTCTCCCCTGCCCAGACGTGAGATGGTATCATGTGGCTTAAAGCTGCAATGTTTTTGTCAGATGGCTTGGTCTTTATGGTGTGACCTGCCCCCACCATGAGTTATCTTGTTATTGTAAACAGGTGCACTTGAGGGGTCCTGCCCTGAATAACAGAAACATTCCTGTGGCTGGAGGAATTCCTAGGGTTTAGAGGTTAGCTTCCAAGGAACCTGACAAAGGCCAGACCTCTCTTTTGGCTGAGGCCAAATTCTTTGTTACACAATATGCTACTTTGTTTCATGGTAAGAAGGTACCACTGCCAGGAACCTCTTTTTTCCAAGTTTCTATGCCATGTAACTGTTTCAAATTTGCCGCTCTTTTTATCTTTTGTTTTCCTTTAGGTTGGTAGTCTCTTTTGAAATAATTGAATCTGTTCTTGAATTGAAGACATTTTCATAAAGCATAATAAGGTCTTTTGCCCTCCACTTTAATCTGATCTTATGAAGAGTGTTTGAGTAGTGATTTACCAAGGGAGACACATTACAGTCCAATCTGGTGTGGTTTGCTAGGCACATTTTTTATTTTCATCTTATAAAGCATAGCATGTGGGTACCAGAAGTCTGATTGAAAGGAAGTAAAATCATCGGAGCAATTAAACATTAACACGGTGGGGTGGAATTATGCTAGGGTTATGTAAATAGTTTTAGACTATGTATAAGTAATTATGTTTTGCAGAGTAGTTGACAGGGCAAAAATTAGATTGCTTATTCGTTTGAGACTTAATTTTGATTTGTTTTATTTTTAAAGGTCATAATGGTTGTCTTGTTTTGAGCCTTCATTTAATTTCTTGCTTGAAGGTTATTACATGATGTAGCATAACTAAATTGTACCTTCTTAATGGTAATACAGAGCATAAAAAATTTGAATTGGCTTCAGATTTTATACTAAAATGCCTTTACTATCTTTTATGTGTTAAAGGCATGTCTTTGTAGTAAGAACTGAATTTGTTTAAGAGTATGTTTTGTGCGCTTCTGTTTATTTACTAAAGGGGTAGTCGATAAGTATACACTTGTCAAAGTGGAGTGTTTCATTTTAAATCAGCCTCATTTTAGAATTGTGTTGTACCTATTAAATATATTTGTGATGATGAGGAAAAAGAATAATTGTTAAATGTATTATAGCATGTATGCAGTTTGATGTTCTTTTCAGTTATTTATTTTGTTTTTTTTTTTTAAGCATGAACTCAGTTTTAAAAGTCAGATAAATCTATCAGACTGAGCCATGTAATATACTGGGATTCCGTTTCCTTCTTATATACCTTTTTGTGTTCCCTAGAGTTTAATAATTGTTGAATATCTTCCTTGCTTGATTGCTTTTATAAAAATATTTCAATATTCCTTTCTCAAGCTTTCTGTCTTCTAAATATTTTTTGGCTTGGTTACTTGATGACTGAACATAACGAATCAGTCTTGAGCATCTTTCTTTGTTTTCTAGTAGGGTCTAGGATAGTGTTCTGAATTAAATAGATCCTTTAATAAGCCTAATAGATCTGAGATGATTTGAAATGTGTTTTTTTTTTAAGCAAAGGCTACATTAAAAGATTAGATTAATTGTGGTTTCTAAATTTGAGTCCAAATGAAGTAAAGGTATCTAAGTCGTATGGCATACTTAAAGAGTTAAGAATTTTGAAATCTTTTGGTGACCATATTTTTTTTCTCTTAGTTAGAATCACATTGTTGCATTGTAGTTTTTACTTGTGATACCTTTAACTTTTGATCCTATTGAGGGTGCAGTTTTAGTTTGGTACTGTTTGGAGGCAAAAGATGGATGTCATTCCTAAGAAGTCTTTTAGACTTGACTCTGAATATATTTGTGGTGTTGATGCAAAAGAGTAATTGTACCAAGTGCATTATTTATATTGAAGTTATATATTGTTAAGGCAGTTCTTTTTGTGAGTTCTTGTCTATCTAGTATTCCATTTAATTCTTGGAATAACAAGTGAGTCTTGTGTTACAAGTTAATTTATGGATATAATAACTAAAGTAAACAAACATTTATTATAGGTTTATCGACGTATAATTGACATAAAACATTATGTAAGTTTAAGGTATGCAATGTGTTGTTTGATACACTTACATATTGCAAATGACCATAACGTTAGCTAACACCTCTGTCATGTCACATAATCATGGTGAGAATATTTAAGATCTACTCTCTTAGCATCTTTCAAGTGTATAATCCAGTATTATTAACAATCACCATGCTGTACTTTAGATCCCCCAAACTTATTCATCTTATGCCTGGAAATTTGTACCATTTGACCAACAACTCCCCATATCTCCCATCCCCCAGCCCTTAGTAACCATCACTCTACTCTCTGTTTCTACGAGTTTGGCTTTTTTTACGTTCCACATATGAGTGAGATCCTACAGTATTTGTCTTTCTGTGTCTGACTTCTTTTTCACTTAACATCATGAACATCACGCCCTCAAAGTCCATCCATATTGTCACAAATAGCAGGATTTCCTTCTTTCTCAGGGCTGAATAACATCCATTGTATACATGTACCACATCTTCTTTATCTATTCATCTTGTTGATGAGCACTTAGATTGTTTCCATATCTTTGCTATTGTGAATAATGCTGCAGTGAACGTGGGAGTACAGATATCTCTTTGAGATCCTGTTTCATTTTCTCTGGATATATACCCAGAAGTGGATTGCTGGATTATGTGGTAGTTCTATTTTCAAGTTTTTGAGAAACCTCCGTACTGTTGTCCATAGTGGCTGTACCAATTTATATTTCCACTAGTGGTACACAAGGATTCCCTTTACTCCAAATCCTTGCTAACACTTATCTCTTATCTTTCTGATGATAGCCATTCTAAAAGGTGTAAGGTGATATCTCATGGTGGTTTTGATTTGCATTTCACTGATAATTAGTGATGTCAAGCATCTTTTTTTGTACCTGTTGACCATTTGTATGTCTTTAGAAAAATTTCTGTTCAGTTCCTCTGCCGAATTTCTTACTGGATTGTTTGTCTTTTTGCTATTGAGTTGTATGAGTTTCTTGTGTATGTTGGATCTTAACCCTATCAGATATATGGTTTGCAAATATTTTCTCCCATTCGACAGGTTGTCTTTTCATCTTGTTGATGGTTTTGTCAATGGCTCTGAGAAGTGTGGACTTTTTAGCAATATTAATTCTTCCGATCCATGAGCGCAGGTTGTCTTTCCATTTGTTTGTGTCTTCAGTTTCTTTCATCAAAGTCTTTTGGTTTTCAGGATACAAACCTTTCACCTCCTTGGTTAAATTTATTCCTAACTATTTTGTTGTTTTTGATGGTATTGTAAATGGGATTTTTTTCATTTCTTTTCCCGATACTTTGTTGTTAGGGTATAGAAACAGACCTGATTTCTTTATGTTGATTTTGTATCCTGCATCTTTACTGAATCCATTGATTAGTTCTAACAGCTTTTTGGTGGAGTCTTTAAAATTGTCTGTATATCATGTCATAAGCAAAAAAGGGCAGTTTTACCTCTTTCTTTCTGATTTGGATGCCTTTTTTTTTTCTTGCTTGGTTGATCTGGCTGGGGCTTCCAGTACTTTGTTGAATAGGAGTGTTGAGTGAGCACACTTGTGTCGTTCCTGAGAGGAAAAGCTTTCAACCTTTCTCCATTGAGTATGATGTTAGATGTAGGCTTGTTGTACATGGCCTTTATTATGTCGAGGTATATTCCTTCTATATCCAATTTATTGAGCATTTTTATCATGAAAAATTGTTGTATTTTGTCAAATGCTTTTTCTGTGTCTATTGAGGTGATCATGTAATTTTTGTCTTTCATTCTATTATCGTGGTGTATCATGTTTATTGATTTGAGTATGTTGAACCATCCTTGCATCCCAGGGATAAATTCTGGTTGATCATGGTGTATGATCCTTTTAATGTGCTGTTGAATTTGGTTTGCTAATACTTTGTTGAGAATTTTTGCATCCATACTCATCAGGGATATTGGTCTGTAGTTTCCTTTTCTTGTGTTTGTATCACGGTAATGCTGGCCTCATAAAATGGAAACTAACATTTCTTGAACTTCTTAAACATGCTCTCTCAGTTAATCTTCAACTATGTTGGATAGGCATTTCATATACATTTGTGCTTTATGTTCCTTGTATGTGGAACGGAGATGGTAGTTTCTATCTCAAAGAATTGCTTTAGGATTAAATATGAATACATGCAAAGAATCTGCAATAACACCTGTATATAGTATTAAGTGCTCAATACATGCTGGCAATCATTAGCATTAATATTGTTATTGTTTTTATTTTTGTTCTATTATTCGGGAAGTGAGACTCAATAACTTGCTCTAGTTATGACAGTGAGTAATAGAACTGCAATGTGAACTGACTGCAAAGCCTATTACTCTCTTCCCACGACATGGTGCTCTCTGCCAAGGTGAATGATTGGCTCAGGGCTAGCAGCACTAGCCATCTGCCATCCAATCCGATACAGCTGGGCTCCTAACACAATTACATGTTGCTTTCCAAAGAGTGAGATGTTGTGCTGCCTTTTTCTTGCTATACGTTAAAGATATTTTCTTTATTTTTTTGTAGTTCAGTTGAGTTGGAACATGATCTAGAATAAAGTAGTAATCTCCCAAATTAATTTTTGGGGGCTGTTTAAGGTTTTTTAAAATTTACTTTGACCTTTTGAGTGTTATATCTTGAGTAGCTTGACTGCCCAGTCCTTGTTTGTTGTGGGTTAACAGTGTATCACCGTGACTGGTCACTGAATATAAGCTTGTTTGTTAACAGAACTTTTTGTATGATTCTGAGGAAGTCAGTCTTTATCCATGAGTAGGAAATTAAAACTCAGTTGGTAACCCTTTTTGCACCTCAGCTTTGGATTTGGATAGTAGCTTTATTATTCATTTCCTAATAGGCTTGGTGGGTATAAATTCTTGTGTTAGCCAAGCATTTATAAGGCATACCAGAGTTATTTGACACATTATTTACCAAAATATGTGTTTTCTGAGGGTAAAATGTGGTCTGGTATAGCGTAGGAAATTTTGAGTTGAATGAAGTTATAAATATTTCTTTATTGAATAACCTTTGAGCATCTTTTATGTGCATTGTAAATCTCCTATCAGGACAATATAGTGTTATGACCTTTCATAAGACGTTTACCACAGTAGTTTTTTTCTTTCCCCCTCTGTAGAGTATCTACTTTATTTTTTAAGAGCATACTTTGAGAAATCCATTTGACTGTAAACACTTTAGAATGACTTAGGGATATTTTCAACTCAGTTGGGAACTCAGGAGAAGTGACAAGGCAGCAGATATAGAGTTAGAATGTGTTGAGCAGAGACCGTCCAGAACATTGGTAAACATGGAGTGTGAATCATGTACAAGGCCCTATAGAGCATTTATTTTCAGACTTTTTAGTTTTAGGGCCCTTAATACTCTCTTAAAAATTGAAGACCAAGGAGCTTTTGGATTACAGCTATTGATAATTACTGCATTAGAATTTAAAACTGAGAACATTTTAAAGTATGTATTAATTCACTTAATGTTTTATGTAAACATAAATAATCTTTTTTAAAGTGAAAACCATTTTCTATAAGAAAAGATTTTCTTGCAAAGAGTGACATTGTTTTATGTTTTTCAAATCTTAATGTCTGCCTTACAATATAGTTGAATTCTCATATCTGCTTCTGTATTCTATCTGAATCAATTGACTCACATCAAGTAGCTTCTGGAAAAGTCCATTGTTCACTCATGAGAGAGTGAGAGTGAAAAAGACGAATGAAACCTTAAATTAATACGAAAATCTTAAATTGTTGTGATTTGACTTGGCTGATCCCGTGAGAGGGTCTTGGGGAGCCCTCTGGGATGAGGGAGTCTCTGGACTACACTTTAGAACTGCTGCTCGAGTAAACACGAGTGCTGGATGACTGCTTTAGAGCTCGTGCTTTGCATTTGGATTGCCTAGATTGGAATTCTAACTTCCCTTGTGGATGTTGTTTAACGTCACCCTGTTTCCTAATTTGTTAAATGGAGCTACTAATAGAACCTATCTTACAAGATTGTTAGGATCAAATAAAATTATACATGTCAAGAATGGTGTAAGAAGTACTCAATAAAGCAGTACCATTCATTATCATTTAAAATTTCTGTCCTGTTGTGTCACCTTTGTTCATAATTTTCCGTTGGCTTCCTAACTCTTTTAAGGTAAAAGCCAAAGTCTTTATGGTGGCTTACGAAGTTTTTCTTCGTGATCTGACATCTTGTTACCTCCCTGTGCTCATGTGCTTTTGACCTCAAATGCCCCTCCACACTGCGCAAATACTGGCCTTGTTGCTGTTCCTCAAACACCAGTCATGTCCTTTCTCACGGCCTTTGTACTGGCTTTTTTCTCCACCTAACATTCACTTAGTCAGATAATTGGCTTATTCTGCCTCCCATCTCCTTCAGGTTTTTGTTTTAATGACATCTTAGTGAAATCTTTTCTTCATTTAACCCTTCGACATACATATGTACATACTTACTCCCTAGCTCCCTTCTCTCTCTCTTTTTTTTTTTTTAGGATTTTCTGTTCTCTAGCATACTAGGTATTTACTTACTTGTCTCTCTTCCACTAGAATTTAAGCTCCATTAGAGACAGGTGTTTTTTTTGGTCTAACTTGTTCTCTACTGTATCTTCAATACCTAGAATGATACTTGGTGCATATTTAAGTGCTGAAAAAAATATTTCTTGTATGAGTAAATCATTATTACTACTTCAAAGATGAAAGGAAAATAGTCTGTGCTTCTCAGAAATGTGTCTTCTCAAGAGGATAGTGCCTCTGAGATAAAATGAACACGTGAAGTGTTTAGCTTGGTATGTTGGACATGTAGAGGTACTCATTAATTGGTCACTGTTAGTGCAGAATAAGAAAAGAAAGAACAGAATCAGACATTTCAGGTAGAAACAATCTGAATAGAAGAAAACTGCATTCACACGTTAGGGGCTAGCTTAGGTACTGTTTGGGTGCATATTGGAAAAATAAGATTAGAACTCTATTGCGGAGGCCCAGGCTTTTGGATTCTGTTCTGTGGGTAACGAGCAATTATTGGATATTTTTAAGGCTGAAGTACCATGATGCAAGTGGTAGGTTTGGGAGATGAATCCAACAGAAGTCCTTGAGATTGACTGGAGGTTCTTCTGGTATAGGATTAACCTGAAATTAATAAAACATTTAGCAAATTTATAATAAATAATAAAATAAAACATTTGCAAAATCACAAATTATGCTCAATTATTAATGACTTCCTCTCAACTTGTACAGTAGTATAAAATTAGTTGATTACAGTTGGATATTTTGAACTATTTATGTGGTTTCCAACTTTTAATATGCTTTTTCATGTGAAACTAAGAGTTTTGATTTGAAATAAACCAAGATGTTTATGTTGGTAACTAACTTACTAAATGTACTAATGTAGGGCAAAGTATGTTTAGTCCAGCAAACATTGGTCAACCACGAAAGACAACATTATCTCCTGCCCAGTTGGATCCTTTTTATACTCAAGGAGATTCTCTGACTTCGGAAGATCACCTCGATGACACTTGGGTGACTGTATTCGGGTAAGGTTTCTAGATCATTTACCTTTTTTTTTTTTAAAAAATTTTATTTTTTTCCTTCCCAAAGCCCTCCAGTACATAGTTGTATATTCTTCGTTGTGGGTCCTTCTAGTTGTGGCGTGTGGGACGCTGCCTCAGCATGGTTTGATGAGCAGTGCCATGTCCGCGCCCAGGATTCGAACCAATGAAACACTGGACCACCTGCAGCAGAGTGGGCGAACTTAACCACTCAGCGATGGGGCCAGCCCCAGGATCATTTACCTTTTTGAAAAAGAATACTCCCTCCCCAATGTTTCATAATGAATATTATCAAACATAGGGGGAAAAAAGAATTGTACAGCAAACACACATATACCTACCACCTAGATTCTGCTGTTGTTCACAGTTTGCTACATTTGTTTCATCTATCTATGTATCCTTCCTTTAATGCATTGTATTGTTGTTGGTACATTTCAGAGTAAGTTGCAGACCTGTGTACCTATCACCCTGACAGTTCATCATGCATACGATTAACTAGTGTTCAATATTTGTTTATAGTTTTTCATCATTTATCTGTTTGCATCTTAAACTATTTTCTCTTCAGCATATTTACTGGATATTGGAATAGGGTTGCCCCTTTACACTTAGAGAGCGCCTTTCTCTCTTTTTAGTAGCTATTTCTCTGCTTCTAGTGGACTTAACCAGTTTTGAACTAACAAATTGAATTTCATTTATAACATATCTACTGTATTACAGAGTTGATACGTTCTAGTCATAGAATATTGAATATTAATAGAAATTTTTCATGATGGTCCTAGATGCATTTTGAATAGATTTTTTAGGTTTAAAAAAGTACTTTAAGGCATCTTAGAGATCATATTGCATCGTTTACAGATGAAGAGACTGAGGCATAGACAGATTGTGATTTATTCAGAGGTTTACATCTAGTTATTAGTAAAGCTTCAGCAAAACCCCAGGTCTTTTGATTTTTCAAGCTGCTGTTGTTTAGACTCTACTACGTAAGATTTGTTTCTGAAAGCATGATATGTCATAGTGATATTGGACCTTACTGTATATAGTAATAGGGTAAAAAATTAAAAAAATAGCACGAGTTCCTTGAAGGAAGAACAGTGTGCAGTAAATACTAGTGGAATTTATATGTTCAATTTATTTAACATTTAAAAACTCAAAACATATATAACAATAGACAGTGAAAATTTTTCCTTCCCACTTTTATCCTCAGCTACAAATTTTCTCCCCTTTAGGGTAATAAGTGCCATCTTTTTTTTTGTGTAACTTTCCAGAGAGAGTCTACGTGTTGCTGGTTCTATTTAGGTAAAAGGCAGGATCACTGCTTTCCATTGTTCTCCAGAAAGCCCACGCCCAGCCCTGTATCCGTAGCACTTGGGCTGGCTTCTTGACTTTTTTTTTTTTTTTGAACTTTGAAAGCACATTTATTCGCACCTCTATTCAATAAATGTTTACTGTACAACATGTCAGGAACTGGCTGATTTTTTTTGGCTTCTTGACTTTAGTTGTCATTGTCGTTCTTTTGTGTTTAACTTTTTGTATTCTCCCATGAAATGACTGTATGTTTTTGAGCTTGGATGTCTACTACCAAGTCTGTTTTTCAGGCTCAGTAGTAGTGTTGTCACTTTTAAGTTTCCTTAGTAGTTGGATAAATTACTTCAAGTACTTCTGCTAGTCCTTTTTTTCATTTATAGGACATACACTTTCCCAGTTATTTATTTTCTGTTGGTTTTATGTGCTAGTAACCCTCTATATGAGTTTAATTGCAAGAACTGAACCATTTCTTCTAAGGGATAAAACATTTTATTTTGATCATTTGTAGGGAGGTGCTTCTAAAATATATGATATATGGTCTTTCTTTGATAATTTAATCTTTTCCCGCTCATTCAGGATCATCATGAAATATCATTCATTGTTTTAGGGTGATTATTTTACAGAATTTTGGAATGTTTTTACTGATCTAGTCCTAGAGTCTTAGAATTATGTTGCATTTCTCAAGTACCTCTCTCACTTGCAACCATTATTTCTTTATTTCATTTTTCTTTTCTTTTTTTTTTTTTAAAGATTGGCACCTGGGCTAACAACTGTTGCCAATCTTTTTTTTTTTTTCTGCTTTATCTCCCCCAACCCCCGCTGTACACCGTTGTATATCTTAGTTGCACGTCCTTCTAGTTGTGGAATGTGGGACGCCGCCTCAACGTGGCCTGATGAGTGGTGCCATGTCCACGCCCAGGATCCGAACGCTGGGCCGCCACAGTGGAGCGCACGAACTTAACCACTTGGCCACGGAGCCAGCCCCTCATTTTTATTTTCTTTAGCTCTGCTTCATAGGCACCCTGCCTCATTTGGGTTAGAAGTCTTATATCCAAACTTATAAAACATTAAATTCCAGTTCTGAATGCAGTGACTATTTTACTCATATAGATTTTAATGTGTGGAGTTTCTTATTTATTTTTGTGACTCAGATTTTTTTCTTTAGGGTTCTAATCCAAGCTCCAGATAACTTAAGTTACTGGTTAATGAAACTCTAGACTTTCAAATTGAAAATAGATTTATTGTTTGACTATAAAAGTAATAATGTGTCATTGTAGACTATTCAAACCATACAGAACTTTGTAAGAAAGAAAGTAAAATTCACTTAAAATTCCCGTACATGGATATATGGCTATTAAAATTTTGGTAACCCTCCTTTTAAATGTTTTTATACCATTGATCTTGGTACTGGTTTGTTTCAGGACTAAATTCCTGAATTTTCAGGTGGTGCTAAATGTATAACGATAAGACTCTATATAATTTAAAATTCTTTTCCTTTTAAAAATTGTAGTATAGTTAAATATTTCACACACACCCCCTCTTTGTAATATAAATTATATACTGAACTACAACGTCATAGTTCTTTTCTAAGGACTCTGATAATGGCAGTGAGAGTAGAATTTTAGAGATTTCAGAGGTGGAACCTGGGGATGTAGAACAATGGCTGAGTCAAAACTAATTTTAATGTCTTCGTTTTTGGGTGATGGGCAGTGATAGATTTAGCTGATTAAAGGGGAAAACAGGATGATCAAGGACCTCCTGTTAATATTCTAGATAGTTGGGGGGAATTTATCTCGAAACACTTGCAAGTATGGTAATTTGCATTTGTATTGTGGAAGTTGACTCTTTGGACAACTCTGTTTCTTTCAGGTTTCCTCAAGCATCTGCTTCCTATATATTACTACAGTTTGCACAATATGGGAATATCTTAAAACACGTGGTAAGGTTTAATTCTTTTCAATGTTTAGGTTGAGGAAAGAAAACTGTGAATTGAGGGTAACTTTGCTGCTGAGTTTTGTCCCTTTTCCCCAAACTTAAAGGCTTTCTTTCTTTTTTCAAGTTTTTGTAGAATATGTCTTTTTTGGAGTCTGGAAGGCTGAAAGTTGCATAGTATTTGATAAAGAGAGAAGATAAGCAAGACAGCGAGAGTTTCAGGGTCCACCCCCCTTTTCTTAAATAGTTCAGTCTCTTAAAAAAGATTATGCCAAATATTATATTACTGTTTTTCAGTTTGAGCTTGTTTTATTTGGGATAAAGGAAAATGGAGAAGTTCCTGACTTATAGATTTCTTAGAGTCTTTTTAGCTTGTAGAGCACTTTTTTAAAGATTTTATTTTTCCTTTTTCTCCCCAAAGGACCCTGGTACATAGTTGTATATTTTTAGTTGTGGGTCCTTCTAGTTGTGGCATGTGGGACGCCACCTCAGCGTGGCCTGATGAGCAGTGCCATGGCCGCGCCCAGGATCTGCGAACCGGTGAAACCCTGGGCCGCTGAAGCCAAGCACGCGAACTTAACCACTTGGCCATGGGGCCTGCCCCGAGAGGTTTTTTTAAAAAAAATTGTTTTACCTTGCACAAGTTATAGATAACGAATCTTTTTTCTGTTACTAGAGATTGACTTATTTAATTTCTACACAAAATCAGATTGATAAATATAGTTTAAAAAAATTTCATAGCAAGTGTTGATAGGACCTTTTTATAGAAACAGTTACCTTTTGATAACTTTTTACTTTCAGAGAATGTATTCCACATATTCTTTAGATTAGAGAATTGAGAGCAACATAGAGATTATTGAAATTATTGAGATTATTGTTTAATAGGATTTTGTGAATTCCAGTGTACAGCTTTTTACAGGGGATCAAATAAAAAGTGGAAGCAGATTTATTGTTGTTATTTTCTATTTTCTAATGGAACTCATTGTTTAGATTTTATATATTTTATATTTTGAGACAATTTCATTCTTTGCAGATGTCTAACACAGGAAATTGGATGCATATTCGTTACCAGTCTAAATTGCAGGCCCGGAAAGCCTTAAGCAAAGATGGGAGGATTTTTGGAGAGTCCATCATGATTGGTGTAAAACCATGTATAGATAAAGTAAGTTATCGCTGATGTAAAGAATATAGCTTAATCTCTATTAAGAGCGCAAGTCTGAGTGTTGACGTTGGTGGTTATGTCACTGCTTCACTGTGCCTCTTTTTCTTAGTTTGTAAAGTGTGATGATATTATGGTACTCTTTTAATGGTAAGGCAAAGGTATTTAGTCACAAGACTTTAGAATTTAGAGGTAATCCATCTTAACCCCTTCATTTTACAGATAAAGATAAGAGACCAAGAGGACTTAAGTAATTTATTCAGAGTTGTTAAAGGTGAGGCCTAGATTCTGGGTCTCTTAACTCGTAACCCATTCTTTCTTGTGCAGAGCAACATCAAATTCTTTGAGTACTTTAAAGAAATGGTTCTATTTCTGAATGAAATTTCACGTAAATGGTAACTGAGGGTTAACTTAAATGGCAGAAGCTTTTTTCTGTTTTAAAATATTAAAAAATTATTATATATTTCTATACTTATAAAACAATACTAAGTATAATTTAAAATTTTCTTCGTGGCTTGTAAAATCAGCATGATCATTCTTTAAGTAGATATAGGTGAACTACTACCTACTAGGCACTATGCTTGGTGCTTGTATGCATACATTAGAGCACAAAGCAGACAAGGCTGCTCTTCTCAACATTAGTGTCGCTGTGTAGTTGTGTAAGTTTTATACTGTGCTGTAACAGATGTTTGCAGAGGCTAGAGGAGAATTCGGCATTACTGGATACTAAATAGCATTGAACTTTGATTCCCCCACCCCCTAGATTTTCCCAAGAGTTCTGTTTCTTCCTTGCTGATTTTCCATAGTGTTAGGAGATTCTTACTCTTGTGAGTCTGTAGTTGTCTTCAGGATGTTTGAAGTCATTGAAGTGAGATTTCTGGCTCAGTGTTAGATCTCAAACGCTAGCAAAGAAGCACATATTGTTTTATCAAGCCTAAAATTATTTGAAAAGTTAATTAGATCAAATGAAGTATGCATCTTTTTGGTAAAGTTTTCTTTGCAAGTGGGATGTAATATTGGATAATATGTATTATGTTTATAAACAGAGAAGTTCTTTATCTTTGTTTCTCCAGAGTGTTATGGAAAACAGTGACAGGTGTGCTTTATCATCTCCATCTCTTGCCTTTACACCACCAATCAAAACCTTAGGTACACCAACCCAACCTGGAAGTGCTCCTAGGATTTCTACCATGAGACCTCTTGCTACAGCATACAAAGCTTCTACTAGCGATTATCAGGTATTTTAAGGATTGGATAAGAAGGAAGTACTTTAAAGATTGAAGAGATCGTATGTTTAACTTTTTCATTGGATTAATTTGTATGCCATTATATATTTCCTACTGAAGTGATTGCCTTGATGAAGCCTACAAATGTCGCATTCTTAAATTTCCTATTTTAAAAATTAGAGGTTTGGCTCATTAGAAAGTTATCTTAGATTTAAAAAGTATTTCTTTGCCATTTTTAAGACATTTTGAGAGTTTGTTAGGTTAGCTTTTTCTGAGTTATATTTGCATACATAAAAAGTTTCTCCTGTCAACATTTCTAGCACGAGGGGATATTTAAACCCTATTAAATTGACGACTAAATGTGATGGCATCACAAATGAACAACCTCAGGTTGGAGTGGCTTTGGTTATCAAAAGCATATTGACCAGCTACCATTTCAAAATAGTTTGAATGATAAGTTCATCGTATTCATTAAAGAGTGATAGAAGCATTGTGACTCTCATTCGTTATGTTATTGTCTTATACTTAATTAGCCAGGAGTTCTGAACTTGCCTAACTGCAGACACAGGTCTTTAAACAGTAAATAAAACACTTGTGCTTTTGTAGGGCAGGTAATGACAATTTAATCTTTTGACTTCCCCTAAAATTTTTCCTTTAGTTGTTTTCTTTTTACCAATATTTTGGTGCCCTCATCTCTTGTAGCTTTTGTGTTATTTGTTTCTTTGGTTCCCTTATTTAAAGAGCAGATGTAATTTGCCTTGCCAAAGGAATAAGATTTTGCCATTCTTAAAAACATAAGGATGTTCTAACTAAATTCATATTTTAGACTTTTAATACACAGTTGATTGCTACAAATGCATATCAGTGTTTGGCTCTTTTAAATTAGCCATTAACTCTAGAATTGACTGACACTGAAGAAACTATAACCTAACAATTGTGTGTGTTTTTTTAATAGGTTATTTCTGACAGACAAACGCCAAAAAAAGATGAAAGTCTTGTATCCAAAGCCATGGAATACATGTTCGGCTGGTAGTATAATAAGAGCTAAGAACTCAACTACAAAGGAGGGGGCTGCTACACTAAACAGATTTAGCAAAGTACTGCCGGGTTTCCTTGGGTTAGTTGTATAACCACTCTTGGCAGTGCTGGATGGCTATCTCATACTTCCTTTAGAAGCCTTTTTCTTTAAGGATACAGCATATTTGTAGCTCGCACTTTACAAAATGCTTGAGATACAAAAAATCACTGTAAATACGATTTTGTGCTTTCTGGGATAGTGCATGCTTAGCACAAAGACTTCAGCATTGATTACTGTAAATTGTGTAGTTGAGTTTGTGGTGAGGCTTTGTAGTCTTCGTGAGTTGGTGGGGTGAATTACATGAAGGGTGACTGTACACTTCTAATAAGACACAAAGATTACAACTAACAATTTGAATTATGGTCTTTTAATTCAGATAGTATTTAATATTTTAATTATCCTTGTTTGTATATGTCCTGTTGTGGGTTGTCATTTTTCAGTATTCTAAAACCAAAGCAGTCTTTTTAAAAACCTACTAAATTTCTTGATAATAAACTTTGTCAATTATATGTATTGCACATTTTTTGAAAGAGTGATTTATTATTTTATGAATTATTACAAAAACATGTTTGCTGAAATAGAGAAAATAATGTCATGAACCACTATGTACCTGTAATCCAGCTTAAATAACAATCAATATTTTGCCATACTTGTTTCTTCTCTTCCCCTTTTACTTTAAGCATATCTCAGATATAATGTCATTTTAATCTAAGTACTTGAGGATATATCAGAAAAGAACATCTCCATATGTAACTGCAATATTATTATCACACCTAACAGATTTATTAATTTCTCAACATCTGATAGCTGGTCAATTTTAAAATTTCCCAATTGTCTCCTAAATGTATTTGTGGTTCGTTTGTTCGAATCATTATTTAGACTAGGTCTACACAGTGTGTTTGGTTGTTTTGTCCTTGGAGTGTCTTGAAATCTACATTAGTTCCTCCTCTTTTCCCCGCTATCCCACACACCATGACTTATTGAAGGAACCGTGTGAGTTTCCTGCAGAGTGTCCCACAGACTCAATTTGGTTGATTGCTTTCTTGTTTAACTTGTTCATCATTTATCTCATATCTTAGAAGGTAGATCTAGAGAGGATTAATTAGATTCTGATTCATTTTTTTGAGCAGCAGTACTTGATAGTAGTATGGTGCGCTTTTTACTATATTAGATCAAGAGGTATTTAATTGTGGTTGTCTGGTTTTAATGATACTCGGATTGGTCATTGGGCACACGGGCGGAAGCTTGACACCTTCATTGGAAAGTTCCCTGTAACCTTTTTACATAATGCTTTTAAACACATGCATTAATGATACTTGCCTGAATCAGTTATTTCATTAAGGTTTGCCAAATGATGTTTTTCCAAATCTGTCATTCCAGTTGGATTTATTAGCTGGAATTCTTTAGTATAGAAGAACTTTGTTTCATCCACAAGGCCTATTTGGTTATCATGGAATACATTGATACCAGAATGGCAGGACAAATATTTAATCCTTTTCCTTTATCAGTTTTCAGAATAATTTTTGGTATTGTAGCACCCTCCACTGATGTCCTATGAGTTAAAAAAATTTTTTTCCTTTGGTATCACTATGCACTCGTAGCTTATTTTTTGTTTTTTTAATTCACTTGTAATCACTTGCAGTCATTATTCTTTTGTTCAGATTATCTCCCTTGGCCAGTGAGGACCTTATCAGACTGGCTCTTGTGTGAAAAGGAAGTTTTTAATTGAAATAATATTTCGCCATAGTACATGTGTATATAGTACATCTAGATAATCTGCATCTTTCCTTATCTTTAACAGATCTTTATAGAGAATAATTAAAATAACACATTGTATGGAAGGTTTTGATATGCTTTTTCAGTCACAGCGAGGTGCCATTGCAGACTTGTTTGGTTCTTCGAGGTGAGGTGCTACTAAGGAATGCACTGGCATGGATGAAAGCATTTCTCATCTGAAACTTAATATTGTATTTTATATCCTATTTCATTTTGTGCAGAACTCAATTATTCAAGGTAGAACTGGCTACTAAATTCCATTAAGCTCTTGCATTTCTATTTGAGTTATATCCATTTTTGTATAAGGGCTGTGTTTTTAAAAATTTTTTGAGAGAGCGTTTTATTTCCATAGACCTTTGAGGGGCATGAAGTTTGCTTTGCGGCTAAAAATATTTGTTTGCTATGTTTGGGTGTATTTTTTTACCTAATGTTGTATCTTCCCTATCTTTGTATCCATCACATCATTTATTAAAAAGCCAGGAAATATATAAATGTATCAAACCAACACGTTGTACACCTCACACTTACACAATGTTCTATGTCAACTATATCTGAATAAAAAAATATAATAATAAAAGAAACCAAAAAAGAAAAAGAGAGCCAGGAAAGTTTCTGAAACCAAGCTACCATATTTTTCAATACTATACAAAAGCAACAGAAGTGGGAAATCTCTGAAGCTAGAAAAAATGCCCTGAACAAAGCCTCTTTCGAAAAGTTTAGAGAAGGTGGTTTCACACAAAAATAAGTAACGTAAAACGATAGTCATGCAAAGTTCTTACCAAAAATAGATAAGGAACAAAATACCATTCTGTAGACATTGAAAGCACACCAGAAAGACATGCCCATAAAATACAGTCATGTATTGCTCAGTGATGGGGATAAGTTCTGAGAAATGCATCGTTAGGCGATTTTGTCATTGTGTGAACATCATAGAAGTATACTTACACAAACCTAGATGGCATAGCCTACTACACACCTAGGCTATATGGTACCAGTCTTATGGGACTACCGTCATATATGTGGTTTCTTGTTGACTGAAATGTGTTTCTGTGGTCGGTGCATGACTATAGATTAAAACTATGACCTATTATTTAAAAATGGGTTACAGGATGTTTTGAAAATGGCACAAAATATGAAAGAATACCAAAAATCAGAATTTGAAACACTTGAGAAAATGTTAGAGATAAAGGGAAAAAATCATTTAGAAATGAAGACTAAACTAGGATAAACACAAAACAGATAATGCCTAAAGAGAGAGAGAATGTGAAAAAGAAGAATGGCTTTAGGAATCAGAAAAAAAAAGGGATTATTGGGAAAATTGACAAATTTTAGAGACAAAATAAAAATATACAGAGCAAAATTATGTGAAGAATGTTTTGCAAAAAAAATATATTTGGATCTACATATTGAAAGAACTCCCTGCCTACTGAGAATATTATTCCAGATAAAAACTTTGAGTTTGGCTATCCAGACAAAAACAGCAAGTGACTTAAAATATAAGAGCAAGACTTAAATAGCAGCACTATGCCAGGAGAAAGTAACACATGCAAGATATTTGTGGGGAAGAAATGTGAGCAGATTTTATATCAGGGCCGGCCTGGTAGCGTAATGGTTTGCATGCTCCACTTCAGCGGCCCGGGGTTCGTGGGTTCGGATCCTGGGCGCGGACCTAGCCCTGCTGGTGGAACCACACTGTAGTGGCATCCCATATAGAGGAAGATTGGCACATGTGTTAGCTCAGCAACCATCTTCCTCACACACAGAAAACCCCAAAATATTTTATATCAGAACTGAATTTTTAGTAAATCACTGTTGAGACGTTATCAACATGCAAGAATTCAGGAAACAATGTTTCCGTTGAGTACTTCCTAGAGAGTCGACTAGAGAATGCCCTCAGGCAAGTTAAATAACTAGAAAGATGTTGATATAAAGTCTGTGGTAAGCATTAAATTTGACATCACATCACTAGACCAGAGTGCTGACCAGGTTTATTGCTTGAAGCTCAGCCCATTGGGTGGATTTTCCCTCATTACTGTCTTTCAAGTCCACTCTGGATCTAATATGGCAATAGTCAAGTTTTGGCTTACAGCAGTATACCAAGCTGACGCATCTGTGAACCAAACCTGGATTTTTCTCTCCAATGCCAGCTGATGGTAGTGAACTTCATTGAAGTCATAGGTTGTGAATTGAGGGAGAGATGTTAGTGTCTTGGAGGTAAGTGGTGTCGGGTTCTGGGCCACATTTTCATGAAACTTGGAGCCTTTCATCATGCCTGAGCCACATTCTGAATGTACAGTGGGTTACTTCTGTGCTGGTCCAGGCTTATCGCTTGATGGATCTGACAAGACTGAGCTTATGATGAGCAGCTTTGTCACATAGTTGATATGCTATGATGTAGTTGATGGTTAGGTGCTAAGTCACTTGTTCTATGCCGTCTCTCACTCTGGACCCCACTAAAATCTTCCAAGTCACCTGAGAAGTGGATCAAAGCATTTTTCCCATCTATATTTTGTGTTGTCTCCAACATCCAGAAGCCTACCAAGTACTGTCTCTCTTCTTCAGTGATGGGAGGAGCAAGATGCAATAATTTATCCTGTATGAAGGGATGTCTCATCATGCTCCAGACCGCTGGACCACTTACAACTTCACCAATGTGGTGAACCTGAGTTTGTGGCTTATCTTTCACCTTTTGGCGTACATGTGCCTTACCAGGATGCCCAGAGTATTTGCCACTTATTGCTTGCAGGTTCAGTGAACGTGATGCTATCAATGTAGTGGACCAGCACAATGTCCAAATGATCAAGAGTTCTCTTACTATACTGTGACTTGCCTGCTGCGAGACAATCATGGACCAAGGTTTCATTTATCTCTTGGCTTCCTTATGGCCCCACCCTAACAGGAACCATGAGAATATTTTGGTTGATCAGTGTCGACTAAGACCCTGTATCTAACAGCCCTTGAAATATGTGGGTATTCCTCTTCTTCAGTGTACAGCTACTCCAAGAAATGAGGAAGTCCTGGGAGAATTGCTACTGTAGAAACTTGACTGTGGCATTGAAAATTCCTTCTTGATTGGAACTGCCCTCTCATTTACCCTGGGTCTAAGAATTATGTCTGCTTTGTGGCAGCTGACATCATTCTGCGTATCTGCTCTTAATCTTTTGAAGTTGTATGTAAAGCAATACTTTTGTTAGCCTCCTTCCCCTTCCTCCTTTATAAAAAGCATTTTAGTTACCAAATAAAATATAAATACAACTTAATAAATTGTAAGGTGAATTATCTTGTAACTATCACTCAGTCAAGAAAGAGAATTTTACCAGCTGTCTTCATATGCCCCATTCCAATCTTTATTCTCTCCTTCCCCACAAAATTAATATAACTTTTACAATTACTTTATTGGTAATAGTTTTATTATTCAAATGTACATTCCTAGATACTATAGCTTGCCCTTTAAAAAGAATTGATGTCTTTTAATCTTTTTTAATCTACAGAGTCTTCCTGCATCCTTTTCTTTGCTTACAATTTATTGTCGAAGAATCAGTGTCATTTGATGTATAGAGTTGACCACATTCAAGATTTGCTGGTTGTATCCTCTTGAGTGGTTCTGCATGTTCTTCTGTCATCTGTATTTTGCAAATTGACACATGGATCCAGAGACTTGATCTATTCAGGTTTGATCTCTTGGCAAGACTACAGCTAATGTGTTCTTTTATCAACGTTCCATTAATTCACTGGGGGTTAAAAAGGGTGATGTTCTAATTTTATTATTATATTTAATAGCGTTTTTATAAAAAGACACTTTCCCTTCACGTGCATTTTGTTACCAAATGGTATGGTTATACAAAAAGCAGAATGTGTATGTATCAGTTTTGAAGTTACTGAATTAGTTCCCTATCATTCTCTGGAGGTGACCAATAAATTAATTTTATTTCATTACAAACTCTTGAAATTAAGTATGTTTGATGGTTTCAGTCCATTATAACAAACACATTGAAGCTCAAATCATCCCATCTTTGGGAGCTTCTTTGTTGGCTCAAGTTGGCTCCTGAGTCCTTTTATCTTAACCCTTGTACTCTGATAGTTTCTTCATTATCTGCTGTGAAAAGATGTTCTGTGGTCATTTTGTTACATTTTACTGCCTCATTTCTCCAATAAACCCCAACTCCTTTTAGGGAAAATTACTTTTTGATCAGACCGTAATCTGAGTACTTGGAATTGCTTGTTTCTACTAAGTTGGTTATTATATTTAATAAAGTACTTCATGAGCTCATACTGATAGAATTTAAACTCAGGACTACAGTTTTGTTTGTTTGATAAACTTAATATCTTCTGTATTACACTCATATCTCATAGAATTCTGGCTTTTAAAGACATAGGTAATGTAGGGAGCTGAGAACACAATGGAGAAAGGATAGTCTTTCCAATAAATGGTTTTGGGAAAACTGGATATTTACATGTAGAAGAACGAGAATGAACCCTCACACTATGTATAAAAATTAACCCAAAATGGATTAACTACTTAATTGTAAGACCTGAAACTATAAAACTTGTAGAAGAAAAACATGGGGAAAAAGCTTCTTGACATTGGTTTTGGCAACAGCTTACTAGTCATGACACCAAAAACACAGACTACAAAAGCAAAAATAGACAAGTGGGATTGCATCAAACTAAAAAGCTTCTGCACACCAAAGGAAACATCAACAAAATGAAAAGACAGCCTACAAAATGGGAGAAAATATTTGCAAATCATATATCTGACAAGTGTTACTATCCAAAGTATATAAGGAACTCATACAACTCAATAGCAAAAAATCTCCCTGATTTAAAAAATGGGCAAAGGACCTGAATAGATGTTTCTCAAAAGAAGACACACAAATGGTCAAAAGGGACATGAGAAGGTGCTTAATCATCATCACTAATCAGGGAAATGCAAATCAAAACCACAATGAGGTATCACCTCATGCTTGCTAGAAAGGCTATTATAAAAAGACAAAGGGATGACAAATGCTGACAAGGATACGGAGGAAAGGGAACCCTTGTACACTGTTGGTGGGAAAGTAAGCTGATATAGCCACTATGGAGAACAGTATAGAGGTTCCTCAAAATTAAAAATAGAACTACCATATAATCCAGCAATTCCAACTTTGGATTTCTACACAAAGGAAATGAAAACAGGATATTGAAGTGATGTCTGCACTCCCATGTTCATTGCACAATTATTCACAGTAGCTAAGATATAGAAACAACCTAAATGTCTGTTGACAGATGAATGAGTAAAGATTACGTGGTTAAATGTTCTTCAGCCATGAGAAAGAAGGAAATCCTGCCATTTGCAATAACATGGATGAACCTACAGGACATTATACTAAGTGAAATAAGCCTGACACAGCAAGATAAATACTGCATGATCTCACTTATATCTGGAATCTAAAATAGTCAAATTCATAGAAGCAGAGAGTAGAATGGTGGTTACCAGGGGCAGGGGAGAGGGGAAAATGAAGAGATATTGGTTAAAGGGTACAAAGTTTCAGTTATGCAAGAGAAATCAGTTCTGAAGATCTAATGTACAGCATGGTGACTGCAATTAACAGTACTGTATTGTATACTTGAGATTTGGTGAGAGGATAAGATCTTAAATGTTCTCACCACACACAGGGAAAAGAAGGAAGGAGGAGAGAGAGGGAGGGAGGAAGGAAGGAAGAAAGATGGTAACTTGGTGCTGAATATGTTAAGTAGCTTGCTTGTGATCATTTCACAATGTATACATATATCAAAACATCAAACTGTACACCTTAAATATATACAATTTCTATGCGTCAGTAAAGCTGAAAAGAAAAAGACATATGTAATGATAGAATTAGAATGAATTATTAATCATTCACTTTATCCTGCATTATATACACATCAGAATAATGATGCTAATACTCCTTCCATCTACATAATCGTTGAAAACCATTTTTTTAATCTACCTTCCCCTGCCCCACCCATTTTTAGTTGTTTTACTATATCTACACTTTCTGAGCATTTGGCCTTTACAATACAATACTCTCTCCCTTCTAACTTTATCTTAGTTGTACAAGTAACTATTTAATGCTCATGCTTATGTAGATATCTTTTTATTCATTTTCGTTGTTGAAACTAGTACATTGCTAAGGAAGTGTTCATGGAAGCTTGAACACTGAATTATTACATGTAGATAAGTTTTTACCCTTTATACTTGAAAATCAGTGTTGCTAGGTATAAAACCTTTGGCTTGTATTTTCTTCCCTTGAGTATCCTAAATATATAACTCCATTTTCTTCTGGCATATAGTGTTGCTGTCAAAGTATCTGATGATATTCTAATTTTCCTTATAAGTCACATGCTTTTTTTGCCTACGTGAATGAAATATATATATATTTCATAATATAAATAAAAAATATATATAATAATAAACAATATATATATATAAAATATATTTTTTTTGAGGAAGGCTAGCCCTGAACTAACATCTGTGCCCATCTTCCTCTACTTTATATGTGGGACGCTTGCCACAGCATGGCTTGACAAGTGGTGTGTAGGTCCGCACCCAGGATCTAAACTGGTGAACCCTAGGCTGTTAAAGCAGAATGTGTGAACTTAACTGCTGCGCCACTAGGCCAGCCCCTAAAATATTTTTTTAAATTTAAAATTTAGTAATTTTACTAGAATATGTTTTGGTATTGGTCATTCTGGGTCAATATTCTCAGATATATAATGCAGTACCTGTGAATTCTGATCCAGAAACTTCAATATTGTATGTAAATATACTGATCCATAAGATTTTCATATTTATTTTCAGATCTTTTTTTTTAAATTTTAGGAAAATTTTCTTGAGTTACTGCTTTTATTGTTTATCCTGTTCCATAGGTTTGATTTTCCTTTGCAGAAACCCCTATTTTTGGTATGTTGGATCTTCTTTGCCTACCTTCAGTATTCGTTGCTTTCTCTTAAATGCATTAAAAAATATATGAACAATATGTATATTTTAATATATTTCTTATATGCTGTTTATACATATGCTCATCTTCAAATTATTTTTGTAATTATAGTGTTCTTTAATATTTATATACATAATAGAAGCTACTTAATTTTCTACTTAACTCCAATAATTAGAGTAGAAGGAGTGACTAGGGAAATTTGTTTTTCTCCTACACAGTTGTTCTTTTTTAAAAGCATAGGAATAAATGGGAGAATCTAGACAAATGCTTTATTCCCAACGTGACATTTTTTTCAGAGCAAGTTTTATAAAGAAGTTAATAATCTATTTCGATTTAATTATTTGGTTGTCAGTGTTTGGACAGCACAGGAGTGCTAGGAAACACAGAAAGAAGGTAGTAGTAGAAATGCATTTTATCATTTATAAATTAAAAACCAGTAAAAGCACCATCCTAGATATTTTTAGAATATGTAATCTTGTCCATTTGAGTAGGAGAGGAAAAATTAGTAAAAACAGAGAAGGTGGGAAAAGCTAAATTAAATACTTTCTGTATCTTTTTGAGTTTTTCAATATTCCTTCTTTTCGCTCTCTGTTTTTATGGCTTTATTTCTTGTATTTTTTCAGTCTTGTGTTCCTTCTTGTTTAGTCCTCATTTTGAAATGATTTTTTTCTTTAATTTCTGTTTCTTTTCTTAATTTTGTACCTCATTTCTTAGTTTTTCTAATTCTGATTCATGTTGTTCTTTCGTGCTTGTATCATTTTCTTGATGTCTTTTAGCTCAGTGTGAAATAGAAGGTCACAGTTTTGATCTTTTCAGGGTCGTGTCTTTCTGGCATGCTTTCATTGTCTATGTCATTCTTCTCTTTTTTCCCATAATAACTTTGTATGGGATTTGACCTCAGTACTTTGCTCTCGCTTGTTTTTATATGAAATTAGTTTTCCTGAACTTTTCACAAAAGGTGAGTTTCAGGGAACCCTTCCTAACTTCACAGTGATTCCTTTTGTTTTCTTATAGCGTTCAAAAGTACGGCACTTGCCTTTTGCTATTTTCTGATTCTGTTTTACTCCCCCACTTTTAAAAGGATTTCTCTTCCTTTTGTCTCCATTGTCATTATCCTGCTCAATTTTGATTTCACCTTTCTTCCTCTTCCAGCTTTGCAGTGTTCCTTCTGCACTGTCTATTGGCAGAGTCCAATATCAAATTTGCTGAAAATTTCAGTAAACATTCTGCAGTAAACTTATGCAGTTCAGATTACTGTCGTACTAACTGGTTAATTAAAAAGTAGTGGTTAAAGTTACTGGAATCTTAGAATTTGCTTTTTATAATGATTGAGAGCATGGATTTTAGAGTGAGGCTGGTTCTAAATCCTGTCTCTGTCTACTAGCTCTGTAACCTTGGACAAGTTCCTTAAGCATTTTTGTGCCTCAGCTTCATCATCTATCAAATGGTAATAATGATAGTATCTTCTTCAAAGAAGATAAATGAATAGATAAATAGACAAATAAAAAGATGAATGAATGAATACATGTAAATCATTTAGAATAGTGACTGGCATGTACTAAGCACCCATTAAACATTAACCATCATTATTAAGTAGTTAGCAAGTTTAGTTAGTATGCTTGCTAATTAGCCTCATTTTAAAAAAATGAGTGTGTGATGGATTAAAGATGGCTGCAAATTTTTAACATTCCTCTTCATTGAGAGACAGGATCTATTTCTCCTCCCTGTGGGTTGTTTTTTTTTTTTTCTTTTTTTTTTTGCCAATATGGTACAGGGGAAGTGATGGTGTGTCAGCTCCAGAACTAGCCTATAAGAGGACCAGCAACTTCCACCTTGGTCTCTTGAACTCCTGATCTTATATGTAAGAAGACCTGTTACCCTGTGGGAGAGATATGGAAAGAGCCTGAGACTACATGGAGTGGGAAAGGGACTCGGCTAAACCCAGCCTTCCAGTTGACCAAGGACCAAGCATGTGAGTGAGACTGTCACAGACCTTTCTGCACAGCCTGACTGCCAGCTCAACATCACCAAGAGCCCATTCACATTACATGGAGCAGGGGAATTACCCAGGCTTGCTTGAATTCCTGATTTACAAGATTGTAAGATATAGTAAAATGGTGGTTGTTTGAAGCTAAGTTTTAGGGAGTAGGCTACATAGCAACTGGAACAGAAGGTAAGAACACAAAACACATAAACGTCTCATCTAAGATCACATAGATATATACTGATAGCAGTAGGACAGAAATTCAGATCCTTTACTCTAGAATGTAGCATTGTGAAATCATATTGTGTTTTCTTTAATACTTAGGTTACTTGATTTTTAAATCATTTCAATTCAAGATACACTAGAGTTTAGGAGTGTTTTAATTGAATCTCCTGGGTTCCAATTGCAGGTCTAGATTTAACTACTATGTGAAAGAATGTTTGAAAACAAAGTATTAAAAACAACATAAAGCCAAATAAGTGAATTATTTTTGGCCATATAAAGTTTACTTAAAAATTTACAATATACAAAGGATCATCTCAACATAAATCACTGTACACATTTGTTAATTACGAATATTTAATTATTATTAAAGTTTGCTGAATTCTTCGTGTATTTGTTTGTCCTAGCACTTATTATCTAGGCTTGATCATGGGGAACTTCTTGGGACAAAAAGGCATCTCTGGCCCGGAGGACACATATGTGTCCTTTAGCTCCAAGTTTCTGCAAACAGGGAGAAACCTCAGGGCAGTGTGTGCTGGAGTAGGGACATTGGCACTGGGAAGGTGACTCAGAGCTTTTTTCTAAGAGGTGAGTCAGTGAAACAGGGTTCTTTGGAGCCTTTGGGTAACATTTTAAATGATCAGGTTATTTCTTGGTTAATCAATGGAAGATATTTTATAAATTTTAACCATTTCTCTCTTCCTGATTATTTATAAGTAGCTGTTAAGTCTTGCAGGGGCGGTTTTTGAAGCGTAATTTCAAGTGTAATTTAAATAGCTGGATTTTCTATTGTTAAAATAACGTTCATGTTCATAATACTTCAGAAGCATATTTAACTCAAACTACAGATGTACCTCCATCTTGTGGTGGCTGTCAGAAGTGTCCAAAATGAAAAGATTTTACAGTAAACTTTAAAAACAGAAGCTGGAAAATCTGAGATAAAAAGCAATTGCTGTATTTAAACTTTTGGAAATAATGACAACTTCCTTTGTGCATCTTTGTTTCTTTCTGCCTTTTTTTGAGGCTTGATGTTCATCTTATCATACATATTTACTTTTATCATAAAAGATCAAAAATATTTTTTGGAGAGAATAGACATGTATAAGTCAGTCATTTTTCTTTTTCAAAGTTTTCTTTTGAGCCAGAATAAAAGGAATGTTGATCTTGATGAGTTGAAATATGCAAACATTGAGGTATGTCCTTGGTTTAAAAAGGAGAAATTAGTAAGGATCAAGGAGATATAATTCAGTATTTCAAGCAGCTCTCTGCAGTTTTTATGACCTACAAAAAGAACATAGAACATAGACCTGTAATTCCATCAATCAGTTAATATTTGGAAAACTTTGTTCAACAGCCAATTCAAGTATTATTGAGCTCCTAATATGTGCTAGAACCTTGGGATACATCAGAGGAATAAAGACAGGTTCCCACTTGTGTGGAGCTAACATTCCAGCAGAAAGAGACAGCAGAAAATAATCGTAGTAAATAAGTTATGGAGTAATGAAAGGGCATGTAGGTACAAGGGGGAAAAATGATCAGAAATGCTGGAGTTTTAAGCAGGGCACTCAGGGTAGGCCTCATTGAGAAGGTGAGATTTGAGCAAAGACTTGAAGGGGATGAGGTTGTCAGAGTGGAATCTGAGGAAGAACATTCCAGGTAGAGGGAACAGCAAGGACAAGGCAGGAGTTTGCCTGGTGTGTTCAAGGAACAGCATTGAGGAGGCTAGAGGTGAGTGAGCAAGGGGAAGAGTAGTAGGAAAAGAGATCAGAGGTAGTGGGGCTCAGATCACATGGGCTCTTCTAGATCTTTAGAAGGATTTTGGCTTTTACTCTTTGTGGTAGGCAGAATAATGTCCCCCAAAGATGTTGGTGTCCTAATCCCCAGAACCTGTGAATATGTTACATTATATGGCAAAGGGGACTTTGCAGATGTGATTAAAAGTATAGACCTTGACAACAGGCTTAGGAAAAGATGCTCAACATCACTAATCATCAGGGAAATGCAAATCAGAACTATAATGAGATGTCACCTCACACCTATTAGAATGGCTGTTATCGGAAAGACAAGAAATAATAAGTGTTGGCGAGGATGTGGAGAATAGGGAACCCTTGTGCACTACTAGTGGGAATGTAACTTGGTACAGCTACTATAGAAAACAATATAGAGGTTCCTCAAAACATTAAAAATAGAACTATCGTATGATCCAGCAATCCACTTCTGGGTATTTATCCAAAGAAAACAAAAGTATTAATTCAAAAAGATAAATGCACTCCCATGTTCATTGCAGCATTATTTACAATAGCCAAGATATGGAAAAGATATAAGTTTCCATTGATGGATGAATGGATAAAGAAGATGTGTGTGTATATATATAAATACACGTATACATATAATGGAATATTGTTCAGCCATAAAAAAGAAAGAAATCTTGCCATTTGCAACAACGTGAGTGGACCCTGAGGGCATTATACAAAGTGAAATAAGTTAGATAGAGAAAGACAAATACCATGTCTCTCACTTATACATAGAATCTAAAAAAACCCTGCAGAAACCCAAAACCAGGTCATGGATACAGAAAACAGGTTGGTGGTTGCAGAGGTGGGGGTGGGCAAAATGGGTGAATGTAGTCAAAAGGTATAAACTTCCAGTTATAAAATAAGTCATGGGGATGTAAGGTATACCATGGCGACTATAGTTAAGAATACTGTACTGCATGTTTGAAAGTTGCTAAGAGTGTAGATCTTAAAAGTTCTCATCACAAGAAAAAAATTCTATAACTGTGTGGTGACAGATATTAACTAGATTTATTGTGGTGGTCATTTGGCAATACGTAAACATACCAAATCATTATGTTGTATACTAATGTAATGAAACTGATGTAATGTTATATGTCAATGATACCTCAAGCAAACAAACAAAAGAATATGGCCCTTGAGATAGGGAGATTATCAATGAATATTCATTCAGGTGGGCCCAATCTAATCACATTAACCCTTAAATTCAGAGGGCCTCCTCCTTCCCCGAAATCAGAGATAGAGACTCTGGAATCTGGGAAGAGCCCTCAGCCGACAGCCAGCAAGGAAGTGGAGACATCAGTCCTTCAGCTGCGAGAAACAGAATTCGGGCAACAACCTGAAGGAGCAGGGAAACAGAATCTCCAGTAGAGACTCCCTAAGGGAACACATCCTGCTGGCTTCCAGATTTTGGCCTGGTGAGAATCTAGGCAGAGACTCATCTGAGCTCACCGGACTTTTGACCTATGGGAACTGTAAGATAATAAATTTGCCTTGTTTTAAGCCACTAAGTTTGCGATAATTTGATTTGGCAGTAAGAGAAAACTAATGCACTCTGAGTGAGACAGGGAGTGGTTGGATACTTTTTAGTAGAGGACTATCATGATATGACTTGTGTCTTTTTTAGTAATTATGTAAATTTCTGTGATCTCTTGAGAACACAAGTGGTTTTTATAATTAATCTCTCACTAGGGGGTAATCACCTTTTGACTTTGGTAGTTGAAAGCCAAGTAATTTATATCCTTGATATCAGACGCTATTTTGACAATTTGAAGACTCTTTTTCACTTTCCGAATTTCACCATTAATATGTATTTCTTTTCTGGGAACTCCAGAGTAGTTTGATCCGGAATGACAAATAAAAATGGCAAGTAATAGGATATATTGGAGTATATGAGGAAGCCATTTTGTGTAAACCTAATTCGGCCTGACCTTGTCTTTCCAAAAGGGCCTGACCGAGGCCGTTGAGCATGCATTGTATATCTGCTTTAGAGATTCCCTATGGCAAGAGCAAAAGGCCCTTGAGATAAAGGTGCAACTTCTCTCCCCCTCCCAACGTTGGCATCTCCTTAAAGATTAAGCATCTTTCTTTAGGCTGGGAACCAATTGCAGCGCTCATCTGTGACCCCCCAGCCGGAGGCAACACACCTGCCACCCCACGGCGTTCACTGAGACAGCAGACCTATCTGCCGTTTCCATCAATCGCTGTGCTGACAGAGCAGCCTCGTGACTATTGTCAAAGGAACATTTCAATCATATGTGAAACATACTCTTTGAGGGTATATAACCACCCTGTATACCCCCACTTGTTTGGAGTGCTCTGTTCCTTTGTGGAAAGACTCTCCTGGGTTATAATCCTAAGATTTAAGCTCAGAATAAACTCACCCAAATTTTCATTTATAGATTGCTTATGGATTATTTTCGTCGACGGGAACAATTAAATGAATGTAAAATTATTTCATTCATTTAGAGAAAAATGATACCTAATAGCAAAGCCAAACCTGAATTATCTTCAAAGCCAATCCTAATCCTTTTCCATTTCTTTTCTTATTTTGCCTTTTTCTTTCCGCAAACTAAGTCCTTGTTAAAACCAAAGTTACTAAAGATTAAGTCAGGAAAAAAAAAAGATATTAAGTTTGTCTTTAAGCTCCTGTCTGAATGTTTCTTAAAATTTTGGTATATTTTCCACAGCATTCCAAGCAGAAGCAGCACATGAGTTTTGTGAGACACCCTTCAGTAAATAACTGTTTGTCTTCTAAATTTGTATGGAATGTAGCTCAATAAAGCCCAGCTCCATCTGAGGCCACACATTTTAGCTGGAGCCCACAGAGCCCCTCCAATCAGCTATTGATAAGAAGTTGCAGCTGTGGGAGAATATGACAAAGGGAAACCTCTGGGCCAGCGTGCAGAAGGGCCAAAAATGAGACTTAGCAGTTACAAATAGAATATTCTTAAAAAGAGATTTCCTCAAAATCATCCGTGTTCAGTATTGTATACACATTGATGGAAGCCAATCCTCTATTGTGCTTTTGTGTTTCAAAATAAACTGGCCAACTCTGTACTAGAAGGCCACTAGCTTTAAACAATCACTTTTAAGTGATAGAACTGTAATATGTAAGTATTCTTAGGGAGAAACTCTCATTCCTCTGAAGAGGAAAGAATTTAATCTTCTTTCCTTGTGGTAAAATACTGGGCACAATGGATCTGCTGCTTCCACAATTCTTTCTAAGCTAAAAAAGATGAAGTTACTTTACCTAAGATTAAATTCACTTATTCATTGTAAATTGCACCAAACATTAAGGCAATTGGTTCTCAAAGGGTCAATAAAGCCTGTTCACATGGACTCTATAGCATAATGCAATTTCTCAGGGCAGCATGTTCCTATTCCCACTAAAACCCAACCCCAAAGTAACATTGTCAGATTTAAGTAAAAACTTATGAAATATTCATGCTTAATATTATGATTAATTTAAGAAAGAAAATTTAGTACTATAACTTTTAAAATATTAATGATTAACATTGTGATTAATTTAGGAAAGAAAAGTTAGTACTATGCAGCACTGAAAACCAAGGAGACTGAGGGCTGGTGAAATTTAATATAAACTTATGCATAATAAGTTAAGAGGCTTCACTCTGGGAATTTGGTGGGGGACCCAGACTCTTTATTGTGGTGATTCAAGTCAGACCTAGAACATTCCACTTCTACAAATTAAGACTTTAGCAGGCTGCCCATCTAATTCAGTTCTAGGGACACCAGGATCAATTACTTACGCCAAAGATACCTATTTACGTCAAACTATTCTGATTAATGCTTTGGCTCTCTTACCCATTTGGAATGGGCAACCACATCAACCTTGTCTTTGGCAATTTAGTGTTGCAACCTGGACTCCATCACTCTGCCACTATCCCTGTTGAATTCAAGGAGCCTAGTTCAATAGCAGGAGTTTCCTCTATCTTTCCTGGCCTGCAGAGAACAGGCACGTTGGGGCTAAAGGATGCTGGGACTCTCCTCATGAATGATGTTCCCAGCCTTGGTGAAAGGAGTGTCTTCTGGACCCTGGCAGGAGATATAGTTAGGGGGTAGATGAGCAAGTCTTACATGATCAGTTCCTCTAGCATTCCAGTCTACCTAATCCTTTGGATATCTTCCTGTTGAGATTCTCAAAAGTATTGTCTGGGGACACCCGGGGGTTTCTGAGAGCTTTTCTGGGTGACCATGAGCTCAAAGCTTTTTTTCATAATAATAAGACATTATTTGCCTGTTCTGTTGTTCTTACATGAGTGCACAGTGGAATTTTTCAGAAGCTACATGACATGTGATGGTAATATCTCTGTGATGGCTAATGAAACATGTGATTGTGTATTCTTGTGTTTTAAATTCTGGGGGGGGGGGTTCTCAATAATTTCTAAGAGTGTAAAGGGGTCCTGAGACCAAGAAGTGTGAGAACCAATACCCTATAATATCTCAAGGACGTTCTCATTTCAGTTTCATTTAGTGAGAGCTACTTTGATTTCATAGGTTTTTCTCAATTGTTTTTATATTTTTAATTTCACTGATTTCTGCTCTAATATTATTTCATTCCTTCTGTTCGCTTTAATTTGTTCTTTTTCTGGTTTCTTAAGGTAGAGCTTAAATTATTGATTTTGGATCTTTCTTCTTTTCTCATATAGACACTTAATGCTATAAATTTTTCCTTAAGCACTGCTTTAATTGTATTCTACAAATTTCGAAATGTATTTTAATTTTCATTTAGTTCAAAATACTTTAAAATTTCCTTGCAACTTCCTCTTTGACCTATGGGTTGGTTAGAAATGTGTTGTCTACATTCCATGTATTTGAGGATTTTCTAGACACCTTTCTAGTATTGATTTCTAGTTAGTTCTGTTATGGTCTGAGAATGTACTTTTATGATTTCTGCTGTTTTAAATTTGATAAGGTTTATTTTATGGCCTTGAATATAATCTATCTTGTTGCGTATTCTCTATACCCTTGGAAATAATTGGGAATTGACAATATATTAGAATGTTTCAGAATACTGCAAAAGAAATGGCATGTGAAATGGCAGCTAGACCACAAAAAAGCCCAATTATTCACCTTATGTCTATACCCTTTGCAATGTGACTTGGCAGTTCCTTGCTTCACAAAGTGCAATCCATTTTCCCACCCCTTGAATCTGAGATGGCCTAGTGAGTTGCTTTGGCCAATGGAATCAATGGAAATGATCCTGTGAAAGTCCCAAATCTAGGCCTCAAGAACCTTGCACTCGTCTTTTCTTTCTTGCAACCCTGCCGTAATCATAAGAGCAAGCTTGGGTTAGCCTGATGAAGGATGAGAGAGTAAGTAGAACAAAGCCAAGACACCCCAGGTAATTGAATGGACCCTGCCTGGTGCAGATCAGAAGAGCTGCCTGCCTGCCCCACAGCTGACTGCAGAGGTATGAGTGAGGCCAGCTGGGACCGGAAGAACTGCCCAGCTGACTGATAGACTTATGAGAAACAATAAATGCTTGTTATTTTAAGATTCTAAGTTTTGGGATAGTTTATTAAGCAGCATTGTTGTTGATAATTACTATGTGGCCCAAGCCTAAATTTAGTTACCTGAAGTATATTTACATGGAAACATATATAGACACTAAAAAAAGAGTTATAAAGATTTTCAGTCAATTAAATTCAAAGTATTACAGATTTTGTGGTGACAAAGGGTCATGTTTCCCCCCAAAAGCACATCTCTCCCTCATCCCACTTTTGATCACCTACATCCGTAAAAAAAGACATCCTATTCAGTAATGCTCCTAAAAATAATGTGTTTCCACAACAGAGACAAATGGAAGGCAGTTTAGTGTAATGATGAAGAGTGTGGCCTCTGGGGCAGGTTCTTCCACCTGCTAGCTGGGTGATCTTGGGAGATGCTATTACTGTCTATCACATGGGACTGATGAAAGAACTGCATGAGTTAATGTATATAAAGTGCTTGGAATAATGCCCGACAAGTAGCAAATATTATATACGTAAATGTTAAGCAAGTTATTTTTAGTATTATTAAGCTTAGATTTCCTACTAGCAGGAAATTGTAAAGCTAATGTACTTTAAAAAAATTACTTCATAAAGAGAGCAGTCTTCAAGAAATCATTTTATTAGTGAGGTGGATAAATCTTAATGTTCTTGAAATATTTTATTCCATTTCCAATCCCTTCTCTCCAAATGTACTTAGACTTCCTTGCTGGAAAAGAGCGTCAGGCAAGCAGGCAGGAGAAAAGTGACAGCACTTATGGATCAGCTCAAGGAGCAAATGTCCAGTCTGTTAGATGTGCTAAAGCGAGCTTCCCTGAGTGGTTTTAGAGCTATAGAAGTTTGAGGTTAGCCATACTGTGACTGTACAAAAAAAAGGGACCCTTACAGCTTTAAAAACATCCTTGAAAGTTATAGCTTTGGTTCTTTGCTGGGCATGAAGCTAGTAATATTACCATGCAGCTATAAGGCCCTTTGCACCCTGCTAAAGATGGTGATATTTGAGGCTCTTAAAAAGTTATTTATATTTATATTAAGCTTGATAGATGTTGCTTTAATTTTTTTTTTTTTTTAAACCACAGTCTGTTTAAGAGGTTTTTCCAGAGTGGGAAAAAATGGGCTTTTTTTGGAAGATTATCCCTGAGCGAACTACTGCCAATCCTCCTCTTTTTGCTGAGGAGGACTGGCCCTGAGCTAACATCCATGCCCATCTTCCTCTACTTCATATGTGGGACGTCTACCACAACATGTCTTGACAAGCGGTGCCATGTCTGCACCCAGAATCCGAACCAGCGAACCCCAGGCCGCCAAAGTGGAACATGTGAACTTAACTGCTGGGCTACCGGGCCGGTCCTGGGAAAAATACTTTTACAAGAATTAGAATGTGAAGGGTCAGAAGAAAATATAACTGTGTTATGTAAGTATGTATGTCTATGTTTGTACTCTGGTTCTTTCCAGAAAACATTGGAAGTAGCTTCTAAAAATATACACAATATAACAGGCTGAAAATTATTTAAAAGGAACATCAGTTGAAGAACATAAATAGGAAATTGTTTCTTCATTTTGTCTATCCTCCTTTTTTTGTTTTTCTGTTTGAGAATTTTTGCATAGAATAGAAAGTCAGGTGTTATGGGAAAGCTGATATCACCAAATTAGTAATAAGGAGACTATATACTAGTTCTAGTAAATGGCTGACCTATTTGCAGGTTGAACTACCTAAGCAAAGCACAATTTTCAGGAGTAAAAAGTCCTCAATAGGTTATCTATCGTCCGTTTATCTCATATCTATCCAGTTAACTCCAATGCACTGATTACTGTTGGGTATCAAAGTAAATCAGAGCAAAGGGTGGGGAATTCTGCGGTCTCTTTAATGCAGACTGTGTGGAACTCTCCTCTATAGGATGCGTATTTCTAGTTACAAGGCTCAGTCAGGTCTTCCAAATACGCAGTCTCCTTTGGGCAACGCTGGACGAAAACTGTACTTAATCCCGCATTGCTGAGTAACAGAGGCAATGAAAAGGATTTATTGGAGTTGAGTCACACAACATTTTAATGTTTTTCTGTCAATAAAGACTGTACAAATGGTTTCTCAGTAAATAATATTTTAGAAAATTTAAAATGAATATTTAAATGGTCTCACCATTAAGAAATCCAAAACAAATGACAAATCTTAAGAAAGGAAAATGGTTGAAATGCTTGCTTCCTAATCCGTTTAATGTGGCTAGTTCCTGAAGACGCAAAACTCCATCTTGGATGGATTTTGGAGATGGTGGAATTGGGTCTAGGGTTCATAGAAAGAAAGCACTTGAAGATAAAGAAAAGCACAGAAAAACATATGCAAGTAGACTCTAGTGATAACTATAATGGCTCAGATACCATAGAGTTATCTCAGATTTAGAAACTTCTGGTCTGGCTCCTGATTTGGGAGGATGCAAGTGGTATTGTAGACTGGTGAGATGCAGAAGTGCCCAGAGCACCTGAGGAAGATGATCCCTAAGACAGAGCCAAAGAGGGGGTGCAGAAGCCTTGCAAACCACTTGGGATATGTGATTAATAAACCTTAATCTGGAAATTTGAGGAGAATTTTCGTTGGCAGAGTTCTTGGTGGACTGGTCTCTTAAGAAAAGCAGTCGTCCTGGGGTACAAAATCCTTATCCTAAAAGGCTGCTAAGAAGGGTCATAATTTGGAAATATACGGGGACTGTGAAGAAAGTTGAATAATGGCCACGTATGTGACACTTTGAGAGGAGGGAAAAATGTCAAGAGGAAGTTTAGGCAGCTTTCTGTGTTATGTGCTATGTAAAACTTACCTTGTACTGCCTTTTTTAGGAAAACTGTGGTAAATAAATAATTTTTCAAGTCTTCTGCAATGCTTTTTTGTTTTTTAGTTCTTTTTGGTTGATAAGCAGAAATAGGCTTCATGGAAGCCCAGCTAGGAGGAGGTCTTTAGGTTACATCTGTATCTCCTCTTACCTAGGGTTCTCCAGTGTATCTCCCCTTAAAAGAGTGAGCCTCCCCTCTAAGAACTTGACATATACATCAAAAATTCTCTAGGAGATGGAAAATTATTTCCCCAAGTTTGAAGATAGGAATAGAAAATATTAATTCATTTTTTAAAAAGGAGAATAAATCATTATCTCTTCTACAGACACCTGCTACCTAACACTCTACATCTAATTCCTTTTTATGGGCATACTGTTTATCTTATTGACATAAAATGCACTTTTTACACAAGCCAAATTCTTCTTGTAGTTTTCTGAACAGCTGATATCATAAGACTTCTTCATTTTTTAAAATTGGGATCTATTTTATTACCCTGTATTACTAGTGTAAAAAAATACTTTATTTAATGTTCTTATATTCTCCACAGTCCACAACTGTAGACTGAGTAGTGTTGGGGAACAAGTCCCTGGGGTCTAGTGGAGGGACACAGTAGACAGTTAGGCATGGTACATAACACAGCTCTAAGCAGCCGACTAAATTGTTTGAAGTTTAAAAGTGGCCAGCAAAATCTTCAGAGTCATTTGGTGATTGTAGTAAAAAGCATCTGTAATTTTCAAAGGCTACGTAAAATCGATGCCAAAGTGAAGATCGATGCTAGTGATAGGCCTGAAAATCTAGCACAGTCCTAAGGCTCCCTTTTTATAACAAATGTTTCATTATGCTTGCTTTACTGTCTTAACATGGAATTCACAGATCATTTAACCTACTTAGACTCACAAATTTAGGAAAATAAATATAATGCTGTAATTGTAATATAAAAAAGGGACAAAAGTAAAATGACATAAGCATGTATTTCAGTATGTAAATCCACGAGCACAGTTACCCTGGAAGACATGAGGGTTTTGTGAGGGGCTTGCACGTGTACGTAGAAGCGCACTGAACACGATAGCTCCTAATGAAGACTATCTAGTACTGATACGTTGAGAAAGCCTGATTGATGATAATATGATTTTCCAAAATGATGAGCAACTCTTGGTTAACTTCTGAATTTAAGAAATGCGTTTTTTCCTTGATTATATGATATCACATATATGACCATTGCATAAAAGAATGCAAAAAATACTTTGTATTTACATGGAAAATGGAATTAGGTTCTAAGCTCAAGTAATTACAGGTTTTCACCTATACAAATCATGGGGGTTGCCATTTCATACTTAATTTGTGTAGTCCTAGTCCTCACGTTGCAGTGTATCTGAGACGTCTGACCCCCACCCATTACATGCTGCTAGTGACCCTACCAATTATTTTGACAACCAAAAACATCCCCTCTAACTGCGCACTAACCAAGAGAACTAACTAACTGACATATCCACTAGCTACCGAAGAATCAGTTCCGCCTCTGTGGAAGAACATTGCTGTAGCACTTTTTCAAATACATTGATTACTTGCATGTATGAAGCCCACAAACAATAGGCCCCTCTTGACTGTTGTAACAGGGCTAATTTTCTCATTTTGACTTTCTCATATACCAGGAACTGCCTATCTTTAGGTCTCTATATACTGCACCCTCCCTATGCAGCCTATTTCTGAAAACTTCTAATAAAAATGGCAACTCCTGGAAGTGTTTGTGAAAAGGGTTTATAGGTAACTAATTGTAAAATAAAACCTCAGTGTGGTAGGCAGAATAATGGCCCCCCAAAATGTCCATGTCCTAATCCCCAGAACCTATGAATATGTTACCTTACGTGACAAAGGGTACTTTGCAGATGTGATCAAATTAGGGCTCTTGGTTATTCTGGATTATCTGGTTGGACCCAACGTGATCACGAGGGTACTAATAAATGAAAGAGGGAGGCAGAAATGGTGATTTTCAAGTTGGCTCTGCAGAACCTTCTGATGCAGCTGCTTAACCAGAGCACATCTGTTTCTCTGTGTTATGTTTAGGACTTTCACACAAGGTGACTTCTGAATACAGCTTAGACGTTTTTGAAACTCATTGTATGATTACATAGGACAGTTAGTGCACTCACGTGGAAATACATTAGATTATTATTTAACTGTTAGACGTGTCAGCTTCTTCAAAGCTTGGTGATAAGCTCCTTGAGAACTGAAAGCAAGTTTTTAAAAGAACCTATCCCTCTCATTTACCTAGTGTAGTAGTACACGCATTTAGTAGGTGTTCACTAAATATCTGCTCACATTAAATAGACTCCAGGACAGTGAAAGATGTGCTTTCATTAAGTAGGAACCACTGGTCCTAGAAAACTGGAAACTGGGAGTATCTGAGGACGAGGACCATCAATTATTTTTAATGTTCCTTAGGGCATTTATAAGAAGATGAAAATTTAATAAATACAAATAGTTTTAATTGTCATTGTATGTTTTTCCTCAATTGGCTAGATTGGAAAATATTTTCCGGACTCTTTCTGTGTTCAATGTGAAATAAAATAAAGCACAAAATATTAATAGAAAAATTCCACTAACAAGATATAACATAAACACTACAATGAAATATAAAATTTTGGGATGTTATAGACCCAATATCATTAAGTTCCTCCTGCTATATAATTTAAAACTTATTTTTCCATTATAAAACATTCATATTACTACTTTACCATTCTACCTAACCTCCAATACATGGGTAGTTTAGCCCCCAAAAATCCGTGTTCTCACATCACAAAAACACATTTAACGCAAATGAATCGACTCCCTCCTTCATAAAACAGCTCTATATGATTAATGAAGTAGTCTGTTAATCCTTGAATTGAAGAGGAACAATCAATGGAGTAATATTTTTGATCCATTATGTACAATGTTAATTCACAAGCAAACCTCTTTGGGGAAGCTATATTTTTGTATAATGTTTTCGGTGCGTTATTTGACAAGAAGCAAAGTTCTCAGTAAGGTTGTGGTACACAAGTATTAATAAGCATTGAAGTCCTAAAAGCAGTGGCTGTCAAATTTGTGTGTATTAATGTGAATTAACGAGCTTTTCTCCTCCCAAGAGGAAAACAGGTTTGTTAGAGGTTAGATAATGATGAACAAAACACAGGCAATGTCAGTTTGATAGAAAGCCTTCAATTTAGGGGAGTGACCTTTAAAAGGGAGTGCTTAAATAATCTCGACATAATCACTTGGTGTAATATTTGGGTTTACAGTTTAGATAGCAGTAAAGCATATTTATTGATTGATTTGATTTTTACAAATTGTGCCCTTTGGGAAATCACTTCAGTGCAGAATTAAAGCAAAAAGATGGTGATGACAACAAAACATGAACGACTAAAACATAGAATGAAAAAGTCACTCTTTTAATGACATAATATTGTGGATGGTCAGGTATTTTTAACTCAACTCCAAATTACACAGAGCAAGGAGAAAGTAGTTGTTGGTATAAAAGGGATGTTAAACCAATACATTTAATCTTTAGTAGTAATCCCAAGTTCCAAGTTGATCCAAGGCTTCCATTATTTTGAGTCATGTCAAGAGGACTCAGATCACATCTTTTCTTCCATTACATAGTAAAGATAACCCTTCTACCATTCAGACTGAGGAGTTAGGTTTAGTACCCAAAAGAAAAGAAGGAGGGTGTTATGCTCTGGAAGACTCTGCCAAAAGGAAAGCGGCAAGTTTGTTTCTTCTGATCCCAGAATTTGTGGGAAAGAGGTAGGCAGACATAGGTGTCTGAATTTCCTTCTTCAGCTGATAAATTTGCAAGAAAGCCAAAAATAGAGTAGCTTTTGTTTCATGCTCCTTTTGGAATGTTGGTATCAGGCTGCCATTTAGGGTGGCTCCTGTGCCAACATGGCAGGCAATAATGTGGGAGTGGGTGAGGAAGGTGGCTAGAAGGGTGAGTCTGAGGCAGCATTCCTGGCTCCACAGTCCAGGCCTGTCTGCAAGGGATCTTGCTGCGATCTTGCTGCGATCTTGCCCAAAGTGGTTTGCTGTAGTGGTGGGCAAGGCCAGACACTCAGTGGGAGTTACCACCAGACTCCATGAGGACATCTGTTCAGCAAGCAGGGTGTGACTGGGTGTTGTCACTGAAGGTTGGGTGGGTAGAGGATGGAGTCTCACCAGGCCATGACTGAGCAAAGAAAACAGATCTCGTACTCCTCAGTCACACAGTTTGGCACACCCAAGCATCATACCGGCTCTCCCACAGCGGAGACCAGGACGAGGGTGGTAGGCTACGTGGAAGGGACAATTCCTTGAATTCTGTAAGCTTTCCCATATACCCAGATGCCAGCTAGGGAAGAGGAGGGTGAGTAGAATGGCTGTGATAGGAGCTGAACGTTGAGTTGATTGAATAGTTTACGTTATAGACTGTTAGACTGAAACTGTTAATTGGCAGTTTTCAGATATAAGTCTCTGTGTTCTGACTTCCCTCCAAATGGGATGGAGTATTGAGAAGACTATTAAACGAGTTATAGAAAATACAGAAGTTAGACTTTTCTTTGCTCGTCTTAGGAGTAGTGTAAATTTGAGACTTTGCTAATGAGTCTGCTGTATTGCCCCCTCCCCCTCTAGTCCTCACCTTCAGCTGATAGCCTGGCTTCCTTTCTCACTAAGAAAGTGAAAGTAATCTGAAGAGAACTTCCACAGATTTCCATCACTGCACTCCCTCACCTCCAAACTTCTGTGACCATATACTCTATTTTCACTTTTATAACTATAGAGGAATTGTCTCGTCTTCCATCTAAGGCCAAACACTTCTACTAGGGCGCTGGATCCTGTCCCTTCTTGCCTACTACAACACTTCTCCCTTCTCTTTTGAGTCATCAGTTCTTTGCTTGCTGTGAATCATTTCATCATAAAACAAACGTAGTACTCTTTCTGTTCTGTATTAGTCAGTTTCTACTGCTATCACAAATTATCATAGACTGGGTGGCTTATAAAACAAGGCTTTATTTCTCATAGTTCTGAAGGTTGGCAAGTCCAAGATTAAGGTGCTGGCCGATCTGGTGTCTGGCGAGAGGCTGCTTCCCGGCTTGTAGAAGGCCATCTTCTTGCTATGTCATCACGTGGCGAAGAGCAGAGGGAGGGAGAGCAAGCTCTCAGTGTCTCTTCTTATAAGGGCACAAATCCTGTCATGAGGGCTCTGCCCACCTGACCTAGTTACCTTCTGAAGGCCCCACCTCCTAATACCATTACATTGGGAGTTAGGATTGTAGCATATGCATTTGGGAGGAAGATGCAAACATTTAGTCCTTAACATGCCCATTGAAAACAACAACAACAACACTACCACATCCTCCCAATGCAATTTTACCCTCCTTTAGTCGCACGACTCTAATTTTTTTTATAGCAAAACTCAAATGCTTCCAGTCTCTCTCTTTCAGTTTGTCTTAAACCCGCTACAATGTGTTTTTACCCCAAACATTCCAATGAAACTGCTTTTATGCAGGTAACCAATGAGTTTCATGTTGCTAAATACAATGGCTAATTCTCCATTTTCATCTGATTTGACCCCTCCACAACGTTTGGCACAGTGGATCACTCTCTTTTCCTCTTTTCTTACCTCAGTGGCTGCCCCTTCGCAGTCTCTTTTGTTGGCACCTCTTCCTCTTTCCAACTTCTCAGTGTTGGAGGTCCTAAGGATTTAGCTCTTGAATGTCTTCTCTTTTCTACCTACACATTCCCCTTGTGATCACATCCAGGAGTCTCCTGATTTTTAATATCATTCCAATGCTGACATCTGCCCAATTTTTTATCCAGCATGAAACTGTCTTCTGAACTCCTACCCTCTACAGTCAATTGCCTATTCAACAACTCCATTTGGATATCTAATACACATCTCAAACTTAACATGTCCAAATGAAACCTTCTCCTTCCCAGTTAAAGGTAACTCTGTCCTGTGGTCACTCAGGCTGAAGAACCTTGGAGTCATCCTTAATTCCTTTTCCCTCTCTGTATCAAACCCACCAGCAAATCCTAGAATCCAGCTCCTTCTCACTACCTCCAGCATCACCACCACCACCACCAGCATTTTTCACTATTCTATTCCCACCTTACTCCCTAGAGTCTGTGTTTTTTTTTTTCAGATTGGCACCTGAGTTAACATCTGTTGCCAATCTTTTTTTTTTTCTTATTCTTCTCCCCAAAGCCCCCCAGTACATAGTTGTATATTCTAGTTGTAAGTCCTTCTAGTTCTGCTATGTGGGATGCCGCCTCAGCATGACCTGATGAGCGGTGCTAGGTCTGCACCCAGGATCCGAACCGAGGAAACCCTGGGCCGCCGAAGTGGAGCGTGTGAACCTACATCCTTGGCCATGGTGCTGGCCCCAGAGTCTGTTCTTAACATAACCAGAGTGATGCTTTGGAGTGTGAGGTCATGTGACTTCTTTGCTCAAAACCCTCCAATGGCCCCTGTGTCCCTCAGAGTAGAAGCTAAAATTCTTTACCCAGTCCATAAGCTCCTGCATAGTCTTCCTGCCCCCTCACTCCCACCTCTTTACCTCATCTTCTACTACTTTCCCCCTTGCTTACTCTGCTCAACCACACTGGTCTTCCGTTCTTCAAACACAGTAGGTACATTTTGATCTCTGAACTTTTGAATGTACTGGACGTTCTGTTTGGAAAGCTCTAATCTTAATATCTACATAACTCAAACTCTCACCCTATTTGTTTTTATTTTTCAAATGTCACATTCGCAATGGAGTCTTCCCTGAGGACCCTATTTAAAATTTCAATCTCTGCCCCCTAATCTGGCATTCCCTATCCTTTTTCTGACTTTGTTTTTCTCTATAGCTTTTATGGTTTTCTAACATCTTATGCAACTTAGTTATATTATTATTATTATTATTATTATTGCTGAGGAAGATTTGCCCTGAGCTAACATCTGTGCCAATCTTCCTCTATTTTGTATGTAGGTGGCTGCCAAAGCACGGCCATGAGTGGTGTAGGTCCACGCCCAGGAACCAAAACCAGGCCACTGAAGCAGAGCATGCCAAACTTTAATGACTAGGCTACAGGGGTTGGCACCTTAGTTATTTTACTTTTAATAGGTGTCTACTTTAATGTTGCACGAATATGGTAAAGAGGTAGAGGTTAACCGTTTTTAATTTGCTAAAGAGACAGCATTCAGTTCACTGGTAGTCAAGGGCAAGGCTGAGTACATTTAAAAGGAACTCTGTTATCTGGGAAAGTGTGAAGGAACATAGAAGTTGTTTCTGGGGAAGTTTATTGAGGAATATTTCCAGGGGCTCTAAGGAATGCTGTTGGTTTATAAAGATATAAAGCAAAAAATGAGAGACCTCATGCAGAAACCTGTGCTGTCTTCATTCCCTCTAGGTTAATTGAGTTTATATGTACAGCAAGTTTAAGTTTATTGTACTGTTCTAGGAGTGAGAGGAGAGTCCTGAAGATGCTTCCATTTTGGGAGTGGTACCCAATTCTACACCAGAGCATAGGAGACGGTGAGGACCACACTTAAGAGTTACCAAACCACAGTGGTTCATGGGAATTAGCATGGGTAAGAATCACCTGGAGCAGGCTGGGTGGTGGAGAAGCTTGTTAAAAATGCACATTTCCAGGCTCTACCGGAAGGCACTCTGAACCGGGAGGTGTGGGGGTGGGGTTGGTAATCTGTACATTTAACACGTTGCTAAAGTGATTCTGTTGCAGCTGGTCCATCTACCTTCCCCTGTGAAACACTCTCCCATTGATTATTATGGCAGAATTGAATTATATAGTTAGAAGAATTCTGAAAGGAATTTCTGGAGAATTTTATATTTTGGTAGAACATTGAAGAATTTAGGGATCCAGATGGCATCCTTATTTCATCTTTCTGTTGATGATTGTTTTTTTGTAAGAGGAGATGAGGAAATCGAACAGCTGGAGAGATTGGTGATATCAGAAATCTGGATTTCACTTCCTGTATCACTGTTTATAAAGTCGGAATGATGGAATCCTAGCAAGGGACCCAATTTATTTTATAAACACCAAAAGAATGTGTTTGAAAACCAACACCTGATCAAAGTCGATATTAGAGATGCAGAGAGAAATTCCTGAGAAGGCTGTAAAATGAGACATTGTGTAGTTTAAGAGAAAATGAAGCTGGCTGCACAATGGAGAATATTTGTAAAATAACAAAACACGAGGTCTTTCTTTTGTTTGAATTATTTACACGAAGCGTGCAATACTTTTGTGAGTAAAATAGTTAAACAAATACATAGATAACTAAGAGAATGGCCACAGGGTACACTTCTGGTCAAGCGAATCATTTACACGGACATGAACGTTTCTAAGATTGGGTTTGCTGTTGTGGCACCTCCAGCCGGAGCGGCTCCGTGTTGGGCCTAGAAATTTATTTCTGGATGCCATCTCCCAAATTCTTCAGCTTAACATATTCAGTATGCCAAGGTACCATATTTTGGGGTAGCATGTCCTGAGCCCGTCAGAGACATTTCAAATCTGGAGACTTCCTATCTCATCTGACCAGGTAGGAGAGCACAATTCTTATCCCAACTAACTAGCTGATTGACCTCAACAAGTCGCTCAATCTCTCCAGACCTCTGTCTGGTCATCTATGAAATCACAGGAGTGGATTACATAATCTATACAAGCTCCTACCTTAAAAACAAAGCTGTGAAATTGAAATTTGCATCTTTAAAATTAATTTCCAGCTCAGAGACAGAGTACATTTCTGTTTCCTTTGCCAATCAACTTTTTAAAAGTATAGTGTTCGTTAAAATGAGACTATTGGATATTAAAATTCCAGTTATATTTTTAAGGAGAGTCTATATATCTTACTGAGATAATCTTTTTTGGTGTGTGTGTGTGTCAGGTCGTTAGCTTAATTTTGAGTTTTCTATTGCACTTTTGAACACTACTCAATTCTACACCTACCCTTTGTATTCCAATAAAATTAAACTAAATGTATGTCACTTCTCATGTAGGAATGCACAAGCAAATAAACAGTATATAGCCACATATTTCAGTAGATTAAACTGAGCTGAAATTATCCCTCATGCTGGCACTGTAATAGGCTATTGATCTCAGATTGCATTTTTCTGTTTCTTTATAATTGAATTTTGCTCCCAAATGAAAGAGCATGTTCATTTTCAGTTGCGTTTAGTGAAATAAAAACTGCAACTGGGATCAGTTTTATCATGTGCTCAATGGAGGACTAAGCCTTTCATAGAATTAAGTATGAAACACTGTGAGTATTAAAAAAAGAGTGCACCACCTTCTTGGAAGAAACTTTTTTCCAAAAAAGCTAAATTTTAGACCCTAACTGTTTTAAAAATTCTGCGTGATTATATCCACAAATCAGAATATACATAAAACTACAGAATTTTCTCCTGTGGATTAAAACTAATGGAAGATATGCTACAATTACATAAATTAACCCATCTATAGGAACTAAAAGAAATGAAGACTAAAGGAAATAGGACAGAGGGTTTAAAAAGAAAATAAAAAGATCTTTAAGAAGAAAATTGTTGTCTGCCAAAACTGGAAGTAATTTTCCATCTTAGGGTACACTTTCCTCTGAGTTTTTTTAATAGCAATGAGATGGAAATTTTAGGAACTCAAGAGAGACAGATCCTTCAAAGACTTTTGCGGGCCTTTATTCTCTATCAAATGCAATGCTCCCAATAATAGTCAGATATTAATCCCACTGCTTTCAGCTCTCTGCCAAAGGTGAGAGTCTTCAACTGTCCACAAAGTCCTGGGTCTTAATTTACTCATTGGTGATTGTGTGCAGATAACAGAGGGTCTGACTTTCATCCAACAGCCTATCGGAGGCATGGGGTTACTATTGAAACGAAGTGGGGCATTTTCTGACTCCTTTTGTTACTTTCCCTTGTTGGGGGAGGGAAGAGATAAAGTGCTTATGGTGAAATCCAATTACAAAACATTCACTCTCAGGGAAAAGTTCTCTACTTCTCTTGCCCCAAATCCTTGAAACAAAATGATGTAACGGCTGTGTGCTGTGTTGTTGTTCACCTTGGAAAGGACACAGCTTGAAGGCATGGGGAGAATGTGAGCAGAGGAAACAATTAAGTAAGAAGGAAGACAAATGAACTTATCAAATCCTCCCTATCAGATATCGTGACGGCACCCACAGTGCCTACTGCCATTTTCTTGTTTTCCTTTGTGTTCCAATGTGTGGTTTTGGAGGTACTCATGAGTGAGTGAAGCATTCTCTGTGGTTGCATATGGTTGCTGAGGAATATTTTGCAATGATAAGCCATTCGTTTTATTCTTACATTTGTATGTATTTATGTGTAGATACAGTATGCATTAAGGATGATACCACACTGGCAACTCGATGGCTATTGAAGTTGGAATTGGGAATGTTTTTGTTTTCTAAAGGCTTTAATAATAATTAAATTGTCAAAATATTAATACTTTATTAATTAAATATTAATTAAATAATAATAATTAATTGTAAAAAAACCAAAACTATTGGCTATCAATAATTTTAATTTAAAAATTGATTTAATTAATAATGTGCCTTTTAATTTTAAGAAATAGTTTTGAATATTTTAAGAGAAAAATAAACTATTTGAAAACATATGAGGAATAATTTTTCAATTTTTAAACACTTTAACTTGTATTTTTTTTTTTAAAGATTGACACCTGAGCTAACAACTGTTGCCAATCTTCTTTTTTTTTTTTTCTGCTTTTTCTCCCCAAATCCCCCCAGTACCTAGTTGTATATTCTAGTTGTGGATCCTTCTAGATGTGGCATGTGGGACACCACCTCAGTGTGGCCTGACGAGTGGTGCCATGTCCACGCCCAGGATCCAAACCAGTGAAACCCCGGGCCACCGAAGCTGAGCACGAGAACCCAACCACTCCACCATGGGGCTGGCCCCTAACTCGTATTTTTGATACAAATATATCCACATTTGAACACTTTGAAAACAATTAGATTTACTTTTTAATTCTTTAAGTCATTGGAGATGAATATGTCAAGATTGTGATAAAAATAAAATAAAACAGAGCCCGCCTAGTTAGTAAAGTTCAGTGCTCACTGCTTCTGCTGCCCGGCTTTGCTTCCCTGTGGTGGAACCACACCATCCATCTGTCAGTTGCTGTGCTGTGGTGGCAGCTCACATAGAAGAACCAGAAAGACTTACAACTTGGATATATAACCATGTACTGGGGCTTTAAGGAGAAAATAATAGAATAAAACCAGAAGAAAATAGAGTCTTACTTTTTAAGCATTTCCCTCAAAAGTGAAGCTCAGAAAAGAAGACAATTGGGGGAAAAATAGAAAATTTACAAAGAAGCAGTCTGCTTACATTTTTAAAAGCTAGAAACAAAGCAAAAAGTTTCTCTTGAGTATGACCCACATAAAATCATGAATATGACATTATAAATTTTTTTAAATGATGATTTAATTATTGATCAAAACAAGGAAAATGAGCAAGAAAATTATTGTCATCAAACCCACAACTTGAATAGGTCATGTGAAATCCCTGAAAGTTCATATTCTTTACCAAATAAAGATTTAATTACGGGCTAAAATGATGAGAATGTATGTTAGCCTCCATTTGTACTTGGGCCCTGGTTCCTCAAATGTAAAGGATAGATCTTTCTTCTTCTTCCATTCTCTCTAAGCTCACTCCTTTTAGGTTTTTGTCCCCACAACCCCACTGAAACTACAGGGATGAGGTTACTAGTGTTCTGCTCCTGCCTATTTCCACGGTCAATTCTTAGTCCTCATCTTACTTGACTTTGTGGCAACCTACGATACAGTCGATCAGTCCCTTCTCCTTGACACACATTTTTGCTTTCTCCTAGGACACCATACTTCCTTGTTTTCATCCTATCTTATTGGATACTCCTCTTTTGCAGGTTCCTTTCTTCTCTCTGTCTTTTCAATGTGGGAGCACCCTAGGGCTCAGTCCTAGGCTGTCTCCTCTGTATCGGCACTCCTTCCTTAGATGATTTCACCTATTCTCATGCTTTTAAATACCATTTATGCTGACAACTTCCAAATTTATGTCTCCTCCCCAGGTTTTCTCCTGAACTTCATATTCAAATGTTCAACTGCTTAATTGCCATCTCTCCTAGGGTGTCTAATATGTATGTTATACTTAAGATGTCCAAAACTGAACTGCTGACTCTAACCCCCACAGTTGCTACCTCTGCAGTTCTATCTCAGTTAATGATAAACCCATCCTTCTGGTTGCTCAGGCCAAGCAACTTGCAGTCAGTTCTTGACTTTTCTTATTCTTTTATAGCTCATTGTGTTCATCCCCCAGTAAATCCTGCTGACTCTATTTTTAAAATATATCAAGAATCCAACCAGTTCTTAATGTCTCCATTGCTACCATCTTGTTCCACCCTATTATTATCTTTCACTGCACTAGCCTCCTAACTAGTCTCCTGTTTGTACCTTTGCCCTCTGTGGTGGTTTAAAATATATTCACAAACTCTGACTCTTCAAAAGATAGAACCTAATTCCCTTCTCCTTGAATGTGCGCTGAACTTGGAGACTTGCTTCAAATGAATAGAATAAAGCAACAGTGACAGTGTGCATCTTCTGAGGACTGGGTCATAGGAGCATTGTAGCTTTAGCCTCTTTCTCTTGGATTACTTGTACTGGGGAAACCAGCTGCCATGCTGTGAGGATACTCAAGCAACCCTGTGGAGAGAACCCATGGCAAGGAACAGAAGTTTTTTGCCAACAGCCAACAGGGAACTGAGACTTCTTGCCAGGGTCAGCCATCTTGGAAATGAATCCTCAGCCCCAGTCGAGTCTTGTGATGACTATAGCCACAGATGACATCTGACTGTAACTTCATGAGACACCCTGAGCCAGAATGACCCAGCTTAGCTGCTTCCAAATTCCTGACCCACGGAAACTGAGAAATGAGAGATGCTTATTGTTTTAAGCTGCTGTGTCTTTTGGAAATTTATGTAGAAATAGATAACTAATACACTCTCCTTTAATCTCTTCTCAAAACAGCAACCACATGGATGCTTTAACAATATGTCAGATCATGTCACTCCACTTCTTACAGTGGTCCCATGGTTCTCCATTTCCCTTACAGTAAAATCAAAAGTCTTTAATGACTGCTATGGACTGAGTGTTGGTGTCCCCCTACATTCATGTGTTGAAACCCTACTCCCTAATGTGATGGTATTAGGAGATGGAGTCTTTGGATTAGATATGCTTACAAGAATGGGATTAGTGCTCTTATAAGAGTACTAAGAGAGCTTCTTCTCTCTGCTTTCTGCCATGTGAGGATATAAGGAGAAACACCCTATCTCTGAAACAGGAAGTGGATCCTCACCAGACAACAAATCTGCTGGCACCTTGATCTTGGACTTCTCAGCTTCCAGAACTGTGAGAAATAAATGTTTGGTGTTTAAGGCATCCAGTCCGTGGTGTTTTTGTTATAGCAGCCCAAACAGACTCAGACAATGGCCTACAAGTTCCTGCAGGACATGGCCCCCTCTACTACTGTTTCCTCACTGACCTCATCTCCTCCTTCCCCTCCTCGCTTACTCAGCTCCAGCCACCCTGTTCTCTTTGATGCTCTTCAGACATCCTAGGAATACTCTCACCTTAGAGTCTTTAGTGGTTTCTCCAGCACAGCTAACTCTTTCATTTCCTTTGCATCTGCTCGAATGTTACTGTTCCAATGAAGTATGCTCTGTATATATTTAACACTGCACCCCTATCCCTAGCTCTGGGACTCCCCATGTCATTGGTCCTGCCTTAACTCACAGTAACATATGATCTAATTTATTTTTTTATGTTTGTATTATGTAGTGCTTATTGTTTTACCGTCTCCCTCTTCCGAAGAGCAGATATCTTTGCAAATTTTGGTTATTGATCTATCCCAAGTACCTAAAATAGTCCCTGGCAGATAGTAGGAGCTCAGTATATATTTGTTGACTGATTTGTTTTTTCTTAGAGTCTCACTTTTTAAGTACTTCGCTCAATAGCAGGCACCCACTCAATTTAAAGCACTGAATCCTGAAGTTTGCATGACCAATTTTAGGCTTTTAAAGGATATATGCAAACTCCATGAACATGGCCTTCATCATTCATTCATTCAACAAATATTTTTCCTTGAGTGTTTGTTAGATGACAGGCATTTTGCTTGGTCCTGGGACTACAATCATAAGTAAAACATAGCTGTAGTCTAAAGAGATTTATAGTTTAATAGGAGGAAAAAGACAGCAAACAGGAGATGGGGTATGATGGGAGCCGTGATTAGTTTAGATTCAGACATGTTAAATTAAGGATGCTTTGGAGGTATCCATGTAGAGATCAGTGGATCTGGAGTTTATGAGAGAGGTTTGGCAAAGACATGTAGATTTGGTGTCATTGTCAAATAGAAAGTGAATGAGCTCACTCAGGAAGAACGTACACAGTGGAAAAAAGGAGGTTAAGAATCTAACCTCCTCTAACGTTTACAATGGGAGGGAGAGGATATAGTAATAGGGGCTGTTCACAAATGTTCCTGTTCTTTTCCGTCTGGGTGTAGGGTACTATTGCATTTCTCTGAACTCTGCGAAGTTATGGTGTGCAACTTGCCTTGGTTGATGGAATGTGAGCAGAAGTGATGGTGTCTCTTCTCAGCAGGAGCTTTAAGGGGCAATACATGAGCCAGCTGGTTCCCTTCTCCTTGCCTTGACGGTTATGGAATGTGTTGAGATGGAGCCTCTGTCATCCTGTTTCCTTAGTGATTATCAATATTGAAGCCCCTCAAGACCTGTCCTGGACTTGCAGTGTGAGTGAGTAATAGACTTTTGCTGGGCAATGCCGCTGAGTTGTTTGTTCCCATACTATAACCTAGCCTGTCCTGTCATTCCAGGAGGGCTTCGAGCAAAGGAGACTTTCAGGGAGATTAAAAAAGAAAGGTGAGAGAAGGTTTCAAGAAAATGAAGATGTCAACTGCTTCACTGCAAGATATAGATTGAAAAGTGTTCATGATGTGGCTGGCATTTAGGAGGTCGTTTGTAATTTTAGGAAGTTAGGCAATGTGAAAAAAACACAGTCCCTTTCAAATGGTTAACAATCGAAGAAAAAAAATACAGGTCTGGGTTGTAGCTAAAGTGAGGCTCTCGCTGTTGCCATTTCTTTGCCTCTCATTCACCTCGCAAATGTCAGCAAGTGGCTTCTGACCTCACCACCTTCTTCCTTCTCTTCTCCCTGCTCACTTGGAACCTCCCTTCCTCTGTCCTCCTTCCCTCGCTTCCCTCCGTCCTGTCGCTTTAGAGTCCTGTCTCGCCTTTAGAGTCCATCACAGTTTCCTCCTCTTGGTGAAGCTTCTTAAAAGAGAAGCGCGTCATTTCAATTCACCCTTGACTCCTTCAGCCTACTGCAAATTGACTTTGGACCTCATTCATCTACAGAAATGACTCATGCCAAGGAGATTTTTTCATAAAAACCACACATAACTTTTTTTTTACTTTCTGCATAAATCTCTTTAATTTTATATTATGACACAGTACATGATGACTTGCTGAGTAGTTCATTTTGTATAGCCAAAGAGAAAATTGAACCTGTCAGTCAAACTGCATGGAATAAGAAATAATGTACTTTTATTAGCAGTAAGCAGAAACTTGTACAATAAAAATATTTTTGTATCACTTGAAATATTAGCATTGGTTGAAGGTTTTGAAGGTGTGCAAGGCAGCTTACTTTTTATTTTTTTCCCTTTTGGCTTGCAGTCACAATACTTGAGCACAAATGTAATGAAGCCTTGTTCAATTTGAGACTTTCCTATAGTAACACAATAGTATTACAAAGATTTTTCAAAGACATTTCCTCATTTATGTTTGAAACAACTCTTTGAAGGGTATTTAATTTCTCCCTGTTTACAGATGCAGAAACTGAAACTCAAAGAGGAAGATGAATTGCCACATTCACATTGCCACAGGTTGTGAGTATGTGTTTTCTGATTCCAAATTTAGGGCTGTTTCTATGCCCAGCTACTTGGATGCAGGGCATGTGCACAAGTAACAACAAAGATATAGTGGCTCTTCAAATTCATCTTAGTTTTTAAATTGACATTTTTCTTCAAACGTTATAAGACTATACATTTCCCATAATTTTGTTTTGGTTTTTTCTTTTTGGTGAGGGAGACTAGACATGAACTAACATCTGCCACCAATCTTCCTCTTTTTGGTGAGGAATCTTGGCCCTGAGCTAACGTCTGTGCCCATCTTCCTCTATTTTGGTATGTGGGTCACCACCACAGCATGGCTGATGAGTGGTGTGGGTCTGTACCTGGGATCCAAACCTGGGAACCCTGGGCCACCAAAACAGAATCTGCAAACTTAACCACTATGCCACTGGGCCAACCCTCATTTCCCACAATTTTAAGCTATTTTGATGCCTATCAAAATGTTATATATTGAATGAGTTTAGATATTAAATGAGTTTAGGTTGTCAATAAAGAGCCACCATATACGTTAACAGATATTCTTTCATGTCACTTTGCTTTGAACAGAGACAGTTACATTGCCTTTAACGTAGAGATGGGTGTTTAATATTCTTTGGCAATAAGAAGAGGTAAAAAAACTGTGGGTAGAAATGGTGGGAAAAATAACTGGATATGATTGTTATCTTAAATATAGCCACTAGGCTGTTAAGTTTCAGTCTGTCCTAAAATATTCATAACAAAATTTCATGGGCATCTCTGGCCGTTTATCAGCATCTATGAACCAACAAAACACTATCTGTAAGGCTGATATATATATATGATAAACTAAAATCTAGGCTCTCTAGATACCTTTTAAAGTTAAAGTAATAGATAAGTGAACACTCAGGTTAAAAAAATCTGGCTTTGCTTTTCCCAGTTCAAATTTATATTAATAACATTCTTCTCAAAGGCAGCCTCCTTGAGGATACGCATAGACTACTGGAAACAGTCAAGACAATAAGATTAAGAAGATTAATTTGCTGACTCAGCAAGAGAAGGAATTCAGGGAATTTGTTTCCAGAAGGGAACTAGAACAAGCAAACAGGATGAGCAGCCACTTATTGGAATAAATAGAATTTTTTAGTTTCATGCATATTTTAATTTGGGAAAAAGTGAGTTTTTTTCAGGAGTTAAGAGCATGATAAAAAGCCTGGAGTGGAAAGGACAGTGCTTGTGGGAGAGAATGAGGCCACCTGCCCCACTAGAGGAGGCGGACAGAGACAGTAAGGCCACTTACTGTACAGTAGAGCTGCTCCAGGTGTTGGAATGCATGTTGAATGCAGCAAAGAGCTGTACAAGTTTCTTTTCCCCCCAGTTTTATTTAGATATAATTGACATACAACATTGTACAAATTTAAGATGTACATCATCATGATATTATGATATCATTGATATATTGATATGTGATATATGTATTGATACATGGATATATGTATATATTATGAAATGATCACCACATTAAGCTTAGTTAGCATCCATCACCTCACATAATTACAAATTTTTTTCTTGTGATGAGAACCTTTAAGATCTACTTTCTTAACAACTTTCAAATGAACAATATATTATTGTTAATTAGTCATCATGCTGTATACTACGTCTGCTTGGCCTGATCCTGGGTTTACTGGAATTTGGAAGGAAGTAACCGGACTCTGGTAGATCAGCTATTACTGTTTTATAGAACTTTCATAGATTTCATAGACCAGTAGAGTTCTTAAAAGAATTCTTGAGAACTAACATATAGTTGTCACATATTTATTTTGCTAAAGAAAGAGGTTAAGAAAACAACAACAAAGAAGTAAATTACCACATATTATCTCCACTATTTCATAAAGGAATCAAACTTTAACATCAAATTAGTGGGAAGGACATACTCCCAGAGTAAAGAACTTTAAAATGAATAATCTTGGTGTTATTAAAGACTAACTGCATTGTCCTTATTTTTTCATTTCTCTCTCGTACCGGTAAAACTTGGTCACATACCTGCATGCCTACTCAGATTGATGTCTGAGATCTGAGCTAAGAGAACAGCATAATTATTCACGCCTAAGATGATGAGAACTTGGGAAAGGAGAAGAAAGAACAAGTGAAGGAAGGAAGATGATGATGGAAGAATGACAGCAGTTGGTGACAGACTAAATATAGAAGATAAAGGAAGAGAATGAAAGACACCTACGAAAATTACATTGTGACCTGATACAGTTTTTCATCGTTGCTATTGCACATAACATTGCCCTAATTCATCTCATAACAGATCCTTTGGGATGTCATATCAACTGATTGATGTCTTGCTATCTTCCTTCTCAGGATCAGAAAACAGAAATGCAATTTGCCAAACGTATGAGGATGGTGTTTTCATTAGTGATTGATGAGTTAAAATATATCTCCATCTAAAGCCAAACTGATCTTGAGTAAGATTTTAAAGGAGGCAAGAAAGTTGATTTTAAAGGTGGTTAGAAAGTTCACTTTAATGAATCATCATCGTATAGTCATATAAAGCTTTCACAGATTTTTTTAAAACAATTACCAAGATTTTAGAGTTTATTATTGATGTCTTGTTCTTGACTCTCGAGAATTGCCATTTAGCAATTGCCAGGTTTTACTGTTGTAGAGTTTCTGATTCCTTTTCTTCTTCAATGGAATGATGTTATGATATAAGTAGACATAAAACAGTTGTTATATTTGAGAAAAAAGAGCAAAGATGCTTTGTGACTTTGGAAATCATATTACAAGGTTACTTGCAAGAGGATATTTTGTTTAGGAAAGAAAATGCATTCTTTTTTTTTCAAGCAGGAGATTTATTCAAAAATAGTTAATGGCAAACGTGTTCTTTGCTGAATGTTAATCTACAGCATTAATTTAAGATGTTCTTAATCTGTGTTTCTGGACTTATTTTAAATGTCAAACTCTAGAAAGGCCAAACTGGCTCACTCCACTGCTACATAGCAGCTAGTATTGTCTTTGCTGCAGGGCATTTAAAATGAAATTTTGAGGTATATTGAAAAAAGTTACCAGTTCACTTACTATACAATGGCTTGGAATGTGAATACCTGAAAGGAGAAAAATTCAATAAATGGCCATGGAGTTATTTTCTGGAATTCACAACATAATAACAAGAAAAGGTTTGAGGCTTTGATCATAAAGAAAATAAGTCGTTTAATTTTACCCTTAGTACTGGTACACAGTTTCAGCATTCAGTGAGAAGTCTGCATCCATTTAAATAATTTAAACAGTTATTAAAAGAAAGTTGCAAGAAATAAATAGCATTTATATAAAAAGAAGACTGGGTTCAAGCTTTGAAATTTCCCTAAGAACAAATTTAAGCTCAGAACAGGATTTAGAATTTAGTAACAATTAAAGCAATTTCAATCCCTTAATCCTTTTGTGATAACTATATTCGTCATTTAACCATTTTACAAGGAAAGGAATAAAAATGTTAATGTTGAGTGGGGAGAGGTCAAAAAGGGGTAAAGAAGAACATACGTATGATGACGGATGGCAACCAGACTTTTGGTGGTGAATACAATGTACTCTACACAGAAGTCAAAATACAATGATATACACCTGAAATTCAATAAACCAATGTTACCTCCATTTAAAAAGACAGAAGTGTAATAAAATAAAAATAATAAAAATTTTAAAACGTGTCAATGTCGATTCCTATTAGCACTTGCGACTGAAAAATTTATTATATATTGTAAATATTTATCACCCCAAATAGCTATTTGGTTCACAATTTAGGTACTGAAAAGTAATGAAATACTTTTTTTATATTTCTAATCACTGGAAGAGCAGCATGAATCATTCTTCAAATATGAATACTTCCTTTTTTGACCTTTCTCAAAGATGTTTCAAAGTACAAGAATGCATTTTCCTTTTTTGTCTGATGTCTCCAGCACTTTACTCATCATCTCAAAAGTGATCGTTTTCTAAGTTGATCCTAGCCTTGCAAAGGGAACTCTATCTAGAGGTTTAAATACGTTATTAACTTAGGAAGTAAATTTACAACTATTCATACTGTTTTACCTAGTTATTACATTATTAAGAGTAAATGTCTTATTAAACTCAATAGGGAGCCACAAAATGAATAAACAAGATTCCTAAAGGAAGTACCTGAGTGCATATAAAATAATAAAAAATAAAAGTTAATGGCACTGGGAAGCTAAATCATATAAGTCAACCAAATTTATATTGAAAAGATGTTGTAAATATTAACTTCAATTTTCCCAGATTGCCATACGGAATTGCTAGTATTTGAAGTCAAAACAAAACATAGGGGATATCTGACATTTTGCTTAAATTTATTTGAACAAAGTTTGCATGTGTCCTGAACCAGCTACAATTTTTTTTTTAAGATTTTTTTATTTTTTTCCTTTTTCTCCCCAAAGCCCCCCGGTACATAGTTGTGTATTCTTCGTTGTGGGTTCTTCTAGTTGTGGCATGTGGGACGCTGCCTCAGCGTGGTCTGATGAGCAGTGCCATGTCCGCGCCCAGGATTCGAACTAACGAAACACTGGGCCGCCTGCAGCGAAGCGCACGAACTTAACCACTGGGCCACGGGGCCAGCCCCCCAGCTACAATTTTTGAGGCACTATTCCAAGCGCTTATGTTCATTAGCCATTTAAATCTCACACCACCACCTTGATCTGGAATCTTTGATTTACGCCCATTTTATAGAGGAGGAAAGTACAAAGTAGAGCTCCAAATGGACAGATAGTGCTTAGCAGCTGTGTGGTCTTGGGCCTGAGTCATGTCATCTTTGGAGAGTTATTTGATTCCTTCTCATCTCCTGAGGTCCTTCTGTCACCAAGGGCTATAATTTCATCATTTCTTTGGATTGTTCTTCCTTCTCCTTTTCTGGGTTCTCACCACTTATGCCTAAATGACCACGAGGCAATGACCTTTAGTTTAGTGAATCTTAGGCAGACAAGCTAATTTGTGATGAAATTTCAGCACCCACCCTCTTAACCTATTGATAGAGCTCTGGGTTTCAAAAAATGGTTCATATGCAACATCTATTATTCATTTACTGCAGCAGGAACCACTATTTGCAGTCATTTAGTAGCATTACAAGGGCACTTCATAATCTCCCAAACGGTCTCCCTGCAGCCACTCTAGTTCCCTCTATTTCGTTCTTTATTATACAGCAGCCAGAAGTACTGTTACAGAATGTAAATTGGATCATGTCACTTCCTTTCCAAAATCCTTCCAAATATTTCCACTACACTTAGAATAAAATCCCAGCTCCACTCAAGACTACAGGACCCTGAATAAACTCATTCCCGCCTACTTCTTTGGTCTCCTTTTGTGCACTGTTGCCCTCTTGTTCCCTCAAATGTGCCTTTGCAGAGTCATTTCTCTTTAATGTTTAATTCCTTGGGTCCCTTGCATACTTCAAGTCTCACCTCTGCAGAGAGGCCTTCCTTGACTCCCCTGGCTAAAATACGTCCCCCGGCTACTCTCTCTTGTGGCACTCAGTTCTTTTCCTTCAGAGTTCTCACTCCAGTTCATGATTCTAAATTTATTCACTGTTTACTTTCTTAATGTCTTTCTTATGCTCCAAATTGTAAGCTCCCTGAGGGCAAGGGCTCTGTCTGCTTTGTTCACCAATGTATTTTCAGCATTCAGCACAGTATCACGTGTGTGGTGAGTTCTGAATACATATTTGTGGAATATGATTGCAATCTTTTGTATTACAATGTGTTTCAATGATGGCAGCAGAAACATGAGCCTTTTGCCTGACAGCGATGACTCTGAGGTGTCCATTTGCATGGTATTTCACTTCTTTGCTATGGTACATGTAGCTATTTAAATTCATAGAATTTGTCTAGTGGCTACTCTATTGGACAGTGCAGATATTGAACACATCCTTCATTGCAGAAAGTTCTCTTGGATAGCACTGCCTTAGATTATTCCTAAAAGTCTTGAATTGTAGGTAGACATAGCACAGCTTCTCAGCATTGAGTTCAGGTGGCTGTATTGCTTTGTTCACATCTAAATGAAACTTACAATCACAAAGGCTCAGCTAATGGACCAATAATCCATATTTAATTGTCATATACTTTTGAAAGGTAATGAAACTGGTAAAATATTAACTATCTGTATAAAACACTAAGGAGCAGAGATTGTTTGTCCTAGATGAAAAGAGGGAGGAGATGTTATTAATGTAGTGTTCAGAGGAAAGGGAAATCAACTGTAGATCTGTTACGCCAGAGTTGAGTTGGCTGATGTTGGTTGGCCAGGCAGGTGTCCTTTTCCTCCCGTGCCGTTCCTGACCTCCCCAGTGAAAGAGGTCTCCTAGATGAAACAAGACAATGGTTTTGACAAAGATCTAAAAGTAATAGTTTTTCGGTACATGAGATTGATCTAGGAATTGTGTGGTTGATAGTACTAGTTGCAATTACTCTGTTCTAAGAAATGAGGTTAAATGGTAGCAAAATGATGACCTTTGTTTTGCAGAACTTTCCTAAAGGAAAGCCAGAGTTGAACTTAAAGAAGTTAAGCCTGTGGCATTTCCTTCAGCAAAGTCTCAAGAAAAGGTAAACTAGGTAGTTAAAAAATCCTAAGGGTTAGATTACATGAGCAATCTAACTTGCTTTAAGTAAGCATTTAAAAAATTCTTGTCGAATGAATAATCTTTTTCCCATTTGTAACTCTATTCAGATTTACCCCCATAATGAATGTTCCATAAACAACTTTTCACTATGATGACTCTTGAAAAGTGATACCATTTTGGACAACAATTCTTCTTCTTTTTTTTTTTTTCCTAAAACAACTTACACACCAAAAGATGCACTAAATAAATACACTATAAAAAGTGAGATTTCAATATTATGGTTCAGGCAAAGACACACTCAACAATTTACTTCACGTAACAATTTCTAGTCAGAGGTTATCATATGGAACACATCTCAATTGCCTGCCATGTATGGGTGAATCCAAAACATTTTGCTCTGTGTGCTTAGGGGAGGAAAATATATCTTTTCCCTCTACCCTCGTGGTTCTCTGGATGGGATCCTATAAATTAGATTGACAAAAGACAGATTAACAAGAGAAAAGCTTACAAGTTTATTTAATATGAGTTTTATGTGACATGGGAACTTTTCTAATGAAATGAAGACCCAAAGAAATGGTTACATCTGAGTGTTTTTATACTAGATTTGATGAAGAGTGGAAAGTTGTGGAAAAATGTGATAAGACAAAAGGTATGAGCTAAGACTAGTAAACTGGGGGAAACTTAGCAAGGCCTGTTTGGATTCCTCTCCATGTCCTTCCGTCTTTGCAGATAAGAATGATCCTTTCCTCTGGGTACAGGGAGGGGACCTCTCAATGAGGGTTACATGACCTGCTTCAGAGGAGAGAGGAAGGTCAGGGAGTCCTTCCTGCACCTGCTATTTCTCAAATTCCTTCAGTTTAAAATATTCAACATGCTAAGTCACCATATGTTAGGGAAGCGTGTTCTGAACTCCATCATGTTCATACTGTAAGGAGAGGGATGAAGATTTATGGATTTATCTTCTATGAATCCTTAGTCTCTTATCCCCTCCCATACTTAGCCTATATTTTGCCCCAAAGATGTTTTTCTGGTATATGATTTTATTTTTAAGTGAAATTTAAGCACAAAATGATCATATTTCCCCAAATCCGAAAGATTGGAGAAGAAAATATTTCAGAAATAAGAAAAAAGGACAAGTGCAATAACATTGCATTTTTTGTGCAAGCTGTATTTGTTTACTTTCAAATTGCTGTTATTACTAATATAAACACGTTTTCATTCAACTGATACATTTTTCTAGCTGTGAAAATTGTTCAAGTATCTTGTGTTGAGATCAAACACATCACAATTTTCCCATTAAATTTAATGGAAATATTTTTTTTTTCACTTAAAAGCTCTTTGCTTAACAACACGGTTTTCAAGTACTAATGAAAATCATTAAGCAAGGGTTAGGTGTACTTGAAAAACAACACTTTGATTGGGACACATAATGACTACTAAGCCCTGTAGAAGATCCTGCAGTTTGAGAAGCCATCATTGTAAGTGAGAAGTTTTGACAATTTTGTTATTGCTTCTGCCTAATGTTTATCTAGGTTGAATTCTTTTGGCGTAAAGCTGTCAAATTTTCCATTCTGCTTTTCTGTCTGCCACTTCTCATGGCCTCCAACAAGAGGAACAAGTTAGCAACATCATCCACCTTTGCTAACTTAACATTATTCTCACTCCAGATTCACTAACATTTATGAAATAATTCAAATGGTTGAGATTCCTCTATTATTTCTCCCATTTTAAATTATTCACCACAAATCCGTCTTTTCTATGTATGTAATCAGTAACAAGTTTTGCCTTGAAGCTGTTTTCTTTCTCAAGAAACCTTTGATAAAAGACCAAAATATTTTTGAAAAATCCCTTGCTATTTCTCCACTCACTTGTTTCTTAACATCAGGGGCAGTTTAGAAAGTATAAAACTATATAACTAAATGTGTAGATATAACTATATATAAATGTAGCTATAAGTGTATATGTACATACATAAATATTTTTCCTTTCTAAAATTTTTTTAAGTCCTTTTATTGGGGTTATAATGATTTGTAACTGTGTAATTTCGAGTGTGCATTATTGTTTATCAGTTCCTGAATACACTTCATCGTGCTCACCCCTAGTAGTCTAAAAAATATGGAATGCTTCACGAATTTGTGTGTCATCCCTGTGCAGGGGCCATGCTAATCTTCTCTGTTTAGTTCCAATTTTAGTATATGTGCTGCCAAAATGAGCACTCCTTTCTAAAATTTTTGGGCTGTATTTTCAATACAGCATTAAAAAAAATCCTGTTTAGTGCTTCTGGTTGTGCAAACCTGTCTTTGTAAATCTGAGCTAGATTTTGGGGGCTAAATGACTCGAATGAGGTTTTATTGTGGGTGATTATGAAATATACATGGCTTCTCTGTTTGTAACCCTCTTGTATGCAAAGGAAGAACATTTTATTAGCCAGGACTAGGGGTCATTTTATTGTGGTCATTTATTTGCCCTTCCAGCACAACATTCAAGGAGAGGAAGACAAAAAGAAAATCAAATTATCTCACTCAGTTATTTAGCAGAAGAGAGAAGTTAAAATTAGTGACTAATAACATATACTATGGCTTTCTGGTCATAGACTGTTGAATAACAATTTTTAGGTCTAAAATGTGAGGCATCATTAATGTCATCAAAAATGATTTTAATCATTGATTGTGTCACATTGCCTTGTATAAAATAAGCCTTTAATAAATACTGATTTATTGATGTATACAAACTTGTATATTTATTTTAATAGGCATTTTATTTATTGAATTTATTTATATAATAATGTGAGGGACATTAGTGAGTATTAAAATTAAATTATGAACACCCTATATCATATTACCATAAATACATGTTTAGGCAACAAAAATATATCTTCAAATAATTTCATCTGATTTACTTCTGATATTAATTTTTATCTGGGGGCATTTTAAAATGTAAGATCTTGGATTATAAGTAGTGAGGCTGTGCCGACATGAGCTAGCTAACTAAAGCAAGGGTGTAAAATACTTTGGCTTTTATCTGGGTAACTTTAGACCAAAACACATCCATTGTTAGGGAAAAGTTTTTTCAACTGAAGAGGGAAAATTTGCCTCTACACGTCTATGTTCTTTTGGCTGGTCTATTAAGTAAATTGATATAAGACAGACTAACAAGAGAAAATCAAATTTAATTTTGTTTGTACAGAAGCCTCACATGGATGTTAGAGGTTCAAAGACAGTCAGGCAGTTGAGGCTTATATGTCGTCCCGAGCTAAAGAGAAGGGGCTGGGATTTGGGGCTTCAGAGGCGGGGAAGAATTCACAGGCAGACGGGAAAAGCAAATGTTTGGTAAACAAATGTTTGTCATGCCACTCAGGGACAATGGTCATAGAGAGGACTTTGGACAAACAGGCCCTGCTGAGCTCTCCCCAGCTTACCACACCTAGCCCCTACTATTTGTAGTTGTCTCTGGTGACAGTTCTTTTCCTGGAGGAGGCCCTCTGTTGAATTTCTCTTTGGCAGTTAAGGGGGAATAAAAAGCTCTTTCTGAGCCTTGATTGACTTCAGCTCAACGTAATCCACAGGCTAAAGCGGCACATTTTAGGGAGGCTTGTTCTGAACCGCTTCAGAACACAAGCTTTTAGGGTTTCTGCTGACTGAATTACCTGTCTACTTTCTACATTCATTCATTCATTGTCATTATATGATATGCTTAGAGAACAATATTAACTGGCTGATTAGTCCTATGTAAAGTGTCTAATATTTCTTAACTTCGTGGGTAGGATCTTTTTGAATTAGTTCTTTTAAAAATTCAACCTCACTCAATAACTCTTAAAAAATCATTATTATATAATGAACTCTTGTGCAATTTTATACTAAGGAAAATACTTTATTTGGATAAAATATTTACTCAAACACATTATAAATTAAGCATTTATAATAAAATATAAAATTGATTGTCATCCAAACAAATGACAAATTCACAGTTTATTGAACACTTGACATGGTATGGGCTGACATTTTAAAAATATAATTATTTCATTTTCATTGCTGTTTCCTTAAAGGCACTAGAACAGCCATCATGTATAATTAAGAGTTTTATAGAATATGAATATCTTCTTGAAGGGCTTTTTTTAAGAAATGGGGAGTCCATTGGCTGTCGTCTATAGGACAAGGTGAAAGTGGGAGAAGGGACTTGACTTTGAGTTAAGACAGATTATGTGTTAGTCACTGTGCTTTAGAGAGTAAATCTGTTTTAATCTTTTCAACAGCACTTTGAGGTATTATTATCTTTGAGGTATTATTATTATTTACACAGGAGAAAACTGAAGCTGAGTGTGGTTAATTAATTTGCTCAAGGTCACACAGTTAGTAAACGGTGGAACCAGCATTTGAACGGTTATGTCTGATATGATATTTTTATACCATAACATGTTACTTTCATTCCCTACTTATTGAAAAGGGATTTTTAAATTAGCTTTTGACAAAACCCAATGTCATTTCAGTTTCACAGGATAGAGAATTGACTTTTTAAGTGCTGATCTGAAACTGTAGCCTGGAGAGACTTGCCGAGTCGAGTCTCCGTGGCTGCTTGTTTGATGCACCCTATTTCGCCTCTACATCTCAGTTAGTCTTCAGCACAGCCCTGTGAATTAGGCATTATTTCCCTTTTAGTAACTGGGAAACAGGAGGAGAGAGATAAAGTGGCTTGCTAAGGTAGTGTTCAGACCAAAGGTAGATAACTAGGGCTCTGATTGAGGTCTCCTGTCCTTTCCTCCAAAGGATTTTTTCACCACACTACAGTGAAGACACTTGGGAGAACGAAACAGATCCTAAGAAACGCAAAAACCGAAACAAATTCTAGACAATTAAGTGGAACCTATCTTGTTTATCTGTTGAATAATGATAATAGAATTTGCATTTACTGAGCTCATCACTCTACGAAATATCTTCTGTTATTATCTCTCATTTAATATTTACAACAAATCTATGAATTTCCTTCTTTTGGAAATGAAGAAATTTAGAGATTAAATAATTTGCCCAAGTTCACACAACTGAAAGAACTAAGTTTTAAATCAAAAACAATGCATCTCTGAAGTTCTTATAAGTAACCACAAGATATTCTATCTTTAACCTCTTGTATTCATCCTTCTCAATTATTCCCTCTATCAAACCATTCCTACTGGTGCCAGCTGGATGAGGCCTCTTTAAATCTATGTATTGTCACATTTGTATCTTTGTTTTGAAGGCATCTTCTTGTTTGTCTGGCTTTTTTGGAAGTTATTTGCATATTTAGTCTATCTCTGGTATTAGACCTTAAGTTTCCCGAGAGCTTGTCAGGGATCTGGGTCAGCCGAGAGCCCTTACATGCTCCCACCTCAGCTTGACAGGAGGCCCACTTCTTATGTACTGTTTTGGGTTCCACGGACTTCGGCCATGAAGACCCGTTACCTTCTTTGGGCTAGTGAGGATTTTAATAGAGTGTGATTGGATTGAAGAGGTACAAAAGGCTTTGGAGTTTGAGGAGATTATTTTTAAATACTGTTGCATTTGCTCTGCGAGTCTAGTTAATCAAAAAATCTAAAATAATTATAAGGCAACTAACCCTCAACTCCTTCATTCAGGCAAAGTCAGTGAGGAAACCTTTATAAAAAGCAACTGAGAAAGTTGAAAGGCGATGAAAGTCTAACAAAGGACAATCTGAAACTAAATTCCACTTTGATGATGTTAGAGTAACGTTTAATGAATTTCTATTGTTCAGGATTGTGATCACTCCTTTTGCATTCTTTTCTCTCTGTCTGACTGCAACATGATTTTCTCAGCTTTATTATAAATGAAAAACTCACATTTCGATCAGTTTAAATGTTTTTTAAGTGTCTTCTCTATGCAAGGCAGTGAGAGAGATTTGGGGCACAACAACACAGTCTTTGTCGCAGGTTAATTAAAATATCATTGTAGAAAAAAATGCATAAGCATCTTAAAAACTAATTAAAGAGACAAAATAATAATTCAGGGAAATAATAGAAGAAATGTCACAAGGCACTTTGTGATTAGATGTCCAATGAATAGTACTATTAGGCATGTCATTTAACCTGGTAGTCTCAAGTTTCTTGAACTCTCTCGATAAAGTAAAAGGTCACAATAACCTGCCCACAGTAACGTGTGGATACAACGCAAGTGGTGACTGGCCCTCTTTCTTCACATCTACTGTAGGTGGGAAGAGTGTGAGGCAAGGTGGGAAATGTGACTGGGAAATTGGAAGGCTGTCTCTGAGTCCTCAGTTTTCTCCCCAGATTGGGCTGATGGAATGAACATGAACTAACTAGAAGCTTCCTGGAATCCCTGGAAGTCCCAGACACCAGAATTATCCCTATTAATATTTAAGCTTGAGTTTACAACTGCCTACCAGATGGTGCCAAAGCGTACTGAGATCAGAAGATTTTAACTCGCATAATTAGACTAATAGAACTCTTCGATGGCTGGCTCTACAGGCTTACACATTTCATTAACCTCACTGTAATGTGACCTATATTTTATGTGATTGATTTTTTTTGATGCCAGTTTTTGCATTATGGCAGGATTTTACAGTGTAAGCTTCTTCATTTTTAGTTAAATGTAGTATTAAACTCATGTACTTGTTGCAAAGATCAAATGAGATAATTAGCGTAAAGCACTCCAATACATCCTGACACGTAGAAAAAACTCACTAATTGTTAGGTATTACTATTATTAGTAGGTTTGGATAGCCGGCTCAAAATACAAGTACATTTATTAGTGATGCTGGTCAAAATATTTAACAACTGCAATGGCATGGACACTGACCAGTCAGAACTAACATGGCCCAAAGCATTAACCCATTGGTCTCTGATCATGGGGAGGTCCATGGGGCCCCATGGGAGGGCGGGGTGGTTGGAGAAGTTAAGGGGGTCACCTGAAGGTTCAAGCCAATGATTCAACTGGTATAGAAGGATTTCAGTATTTTAATAATTGCTGCATTTTACATTTTGATACATATTGCAAGGAGTATGAAATGATTTTTTCTTTCTCACCTCAGTTTTGGTGTTGCACATTTTTATTTCTACCTTGGCCAATTTTACCTGATTGGTCATTTTTCTCAAGCTTGAAGAATGTCCACGTTCTTTTTTAAATAACAACTTCAGTTTGAAATAATTTCATGCTTAAAAAAAGTTGCAAAAATAGCATGCAGAATTCCCATATCTTTTCAGAGTCTCCAAATGGTAGCATTTTATATGGTACTTCGATGCAATTATAAAAATCAGGAAATTAACATTGATATCATACTAATATCTAAGCTAAGAATTTATTAAAATTTCATCATAAGATAATAGTATTGCCTGTCGTGATCTTGACACTTTCGAAGTACTGGCCAGTTATTTTATAGATTGTCACGCAATTTGGATTGTCCTGATGCTTCCTTGTGATTAAATTCAGTGATGCATTTTTGGCAAAAGTACTACAGAAATGTTTTTGTGTCCTCCTTACATTGCATCAGGAAGCTTGATGACGAGTTGTCCCATTATGCCTGAACTCAACTTTTGTCACCTAATTAAGGTGGTGTCTGCCAGGTTTCTCCACCATACAGTTGCTATTTTCTTTCCATTTTTGAGGGATATTTTGGGACTATGTAAAGATCCTCTTTCTCACCACAATTTTGCCCACAAATTTTAGTATCAGTTGATGATTCCTCACTGAAAAAATTTTACTGTGGTATTTTGCAAATGGCGATTTTCCATTTCCATCTTCTTTGTACCAGTATTAACTGGAATTCTACTTCAAAGAAGAGCTTTCTCTTGTACTCTACTTATTTATTCACTCAGTTTATTTATGTCAGTCCACACTTTGGATTCATATTTTATCCTATAGATTATAATCCATTACTGTCATTATTTATGTTGTTCAAATTTGCCCATTGCCCATTGGGAGTTGGTTTCTATGTCTTGACATGTTCTTATCCTTTGTGTATGTGTGTGCGTATTGTTCTTTACTTTCTGGAACCCCAAAGATATTCCAGGCCAATCTTGTGCTTTCACTAACCCAGGCCTGAAATCAGCCACTTCTCAAAGGAGCCCAGGTTCTTTTTGCTTAGGAATAGTATTTCAAAACCAAGATCTGGGCACTAGATGTGTGTATTGGCACTGGGGTATCATTGCTTCTAGACCCTGTAAGTGGACAGACTTATGAAATATATGAATGCATACCTACGCATATAAATTTATCTAACTATCTATCTTAAAAACCATGAATTTATGTTGATAGCTTCAACTCCAATCTAACCCCATTTGCTTCATTCTAGTTTTCCCTCTTTCCTTATTTGTAGCTCTATGTTCTGACAGTAAAGAGCATGGCCTTTATTATTCATAATATATTTATGTATTTATTTCATCCTGGAATACTTAAATGTGGTTTCTGAATTGCTAACCCATACCCCTGTGTAAACAAACCTATAATTAGAGAAGGATATCTGTATATTGTTTTTAGAGTATATAGCCAATATGCTGTTTTCCAAAGTTACTTGTTAGTTTTTTTCTGTCCCTCTGCTTCTATGTGGTTGTATTATTCATTTATAACACAGTTAAGTTCATTTGTTTTTGTCTGTATTCAATTTTGGGTTCCCCACATACTAGTTGATTCTAATTATTTATTAATTGAGATATGTAAAACATTTAAAATGACTCTAGAAGTCAAACCATAAAAATGATAAACTCCGAGAAGTGTCATTCTCCCCATACTTTCTACTCTATTTCCATTTTCATCCATTTCACCCCATTTCCATTTACTCCTTGTTGATAAGCAATCTCATTAGATCCTGTTTTATCTTTCCTGTGTGTTATTTTGCACAGATGAGTAGATGCACATATATGTTCTTATTTCCTCTTCTTTCTTACAAGACAGTAGCGTACTATAAGTCTTGTACTTTGCCATTTTCCACTTAACGACATATCCTGGAAATCATCTTTATCAGCATATAGAGATCTTTCCCCATTTTTTAATAGCTGCATAATACTCCATTGCATGAATGTTCCATAGTTTATTATATTACTCTCCTTTGTATGGGCATAGATTCTTTCCAATATTTTGTAACTGCAAACAAAGCTGGAAAGAATACTTTCTTGTATTTGCATTTCTGTTTCTCAATCTTGTTTTTGTTCTGTGAGGAAGATTGGCCCTGAGCTAACATCTATTGACAATCTTCCCCTTTTTGCTTGAGGAAGATTGTCATTGAGCTAAGATCTGAGCCAGTCTTCCTCTATTTTATGTGGGATGCTGCCACAGTGTGGCCTGATGAGTGGCGCTAGGTCTGTGCCTGGGATCCAAAACTGTGAACCCTGGGCTGCTGAAGTGGAGCATTGCAACTTAACCACTATGCCTCCAGGCCAGACCCTGTTTCTCAACCTTTTTAAATAAAAAATATATCCAGTCTCTAGTATTTACTTACATTTTTATAATGTTACATAAATATATATAAACATAATATTAGATAGACTCTTTTCATTCTTGTAGCTCTAACACAACCATAAAATCGTAACAAATTTATACATTAAATATCAATCAAACCACAAAAGCAAATAAAATTCAAATTAGCAATATTAGTTTAGCATAACAAAGGGTAATGTTTACCTGAAATTAAATCATATTTTATAATGAGAATTTTGGTAATGATGGCTTATGAAGACATAAAAAACCTAAACATATCTATACCCTACATACAAAGAAATTGAATCAGTAGTTAAAAATCTATATAACACAAACATCACAATGTACACATACACGTACACACACTCCTCCAGGCCCGGATGGTCTTACAGGTGAGTTTTAACGATCCTTTGCAGAGCAAATAATCCCTAAAGTATAGAAACTTTTCCAAATTTAAAGCTCTTTAAGTCACTTTATGATGGTAATTCACCTTGATTGAAAACACTGAAAAGAAACATATGAGAAAGAAATATTATAGGATAATTTCATTTATGAACATGAAACCAGCTTTCTAAATGCAATTTAGAAAAAATAAATTTAACAATGTATAGACAAACCATAAACAAATATTTCCCTCAGAAACTTAAGAATGGGTTAACAGAAAATTTTTAATTATAATTTATCATGTTAACTGTATTCTTAAGTTCAATGACCAGGTTTTGATTGAATGAAATCTCAAACGCAGACACTGCCTGGTAAATCCAATATGACTTAGTTACCTATAAATAGAGAAAGAAGTCATCCTAAATTTGAGAAGTGTATAATTCAGTTTTAACTTTTAAGTTTGAATTTTAAACAATATAAGATTTGGAAAGTAAATTTACAAAAATGATAACTATTATTCCTTTGCCTCAAGCATACAATTTTTTGTATTTTTTTGACCTTTTATAGTACTATAAAAATCATAATAATCATAATAATAGCTAATATTTATTGAGTACTTTTTTCTTTGGTCAGGAAGATTGACCCCTGAGCTAACATCTATTGCCAAACTTCCTCTTGTGCTTGAGGAATATTGGCCCTGAGCTAGCATCTGTGCCAATCTTCCTCTGTTTTGTATGTGGGACACTGCCACAGCATGGCTTGATGAGCGGTGTATAGGTCTGCTCCTGGGATCCAAACCTGTGAACCCCAGCCTGCCCAAGTGGAATGCATGGACCCAACTATTATGCCACTGGGCTGGCCCCTATTGAGTACTTTCAATGGATCTTTATTACAACTCTCTGAAGGAAACTAAGCTCCAGAAGTGTTGCATAATGTGTTCAAAGTTATAGCTAGTAAGTGTTAGAGCACCATCACTGTAAACTCAGTGAATCTATGGTTACACCTTCTATTCATTTCACATTGTGTGTATATACTATTCTACACATCTATATAGTTTCCATAGTATTTACCATAGTAGTTCACTGAGTTGGCTCACTTAAGTATTTCTATTGGTTGGACATTATGTTGTTTCCAGGTTTTGCTCTTGTAAGTACTTGGCCGTGACACACCTATTTAAAAATGTTTTGGAATGATTTCTTGTTCTTGGGATCTAATTTCAGGCGTGGGATTACTAATCTTAATATGTTACCATTGTTATGGACTGCATGTTTATGTCCCCGCCGCCCACCCCCCCCCCCCCCCCCCCCCCCCCCCGCCCCGCCAATTCATATGTTGAAACCCTAAACCACAACGGGGTAATATTAGTAGATGGGGCCTTCAGGAAGTAATTGGGTCAGGAAGGTGGAGCCCTCATGATGGGATTAGTGTCCTTGTAAGAAGAGACACTGAGAGCCTTCTTCCTCTCTCTTTCTGCTCTCTCCACCAGGTGAGGAGCCCTATGAAAAGATCATCCTCTGCAAACCAGGAAGAGTTCCCTCCAGGACACCAGCTCTGCTTGTGCCTCGATCTTGGACTTCACAGCCTCCAGAACTGTGAGAAATAAAAGTTTGTTTAAACCTCCAAATTTATGGTAGTCTGTTATAGCGGCCTGAACTAAGACAACCATATACTGCTGCATTACTTTGAAAAAAGACCCCAGTGATTTACAGTGATCCTTCCCCCCACCCCCACAGAAGATTGGCCCCAAGGCAACATCTGTTGCCAATCTTCCTCTTTTTGCTTGAGGAAGATTGCCACTGAGCTAACAGCTGTGCCAATCTTTCTCTACTTTATGTGGGATGCTGTCACAGCATGGCCTGATGAGCAGTGCTAGGTCTGCACCCGGAATCTGGGCCTGTGAACCCCGGGCCACTGAAACGGAGCAGACAAACTTAACCACTATGCCACTGGGCTGGCCCCAACAGTGATCCCTTTTAAATAAGCAAATTTTCAGAGCTGTACAAAAATGTACAGATATTGAAATTTACAGAAGTCCCTATGTTGTTGCCTACATGACCATGAGAAATCCTAAACTGGTAAACTTAATCATGTATAGGCTCTGACTTGACTTTTTTCTTAAAAAGTGATATAAATTGAGGATCAGTTTTGAGCTCTTCTTTAATTTTTTTATGTTTTATTTCTCCTATTGAGCAGAGATTGATAAAACATACATATCATAAGTAATTAATTAAAATATGCCATTATAAATGCAAATTGTTTTACCCATGGTGCACCATGGATATAGGACAGCTTCTATCTATTACTGCATTTTCATTAGCCACGTATTTTCTTTTTAATTACCTTTGCTAATATTATTTGTCCTAGAAAAGACATTTTCAAACAAATTACTTAATAAAGCTCTGATTAACAAATATTAAAATTATGAGGAAAACTTTCAAATATGGAAAAATAGTTCAATAAACTCCCTATACCTATCGCTCAGATTATCATGATTTTACCATATTTACTTCATATATCCTCTCTCCCCACTTTGTTTCTTTGCTGATTTAGTTTAAGGCAAATTCCTAACATCAATTCACCCCTGTAAACTTCAGTAGTCATTTCTAAAAGAAAAGAAGCTATTTTCTCACAGTGTCATTATCACAACGAATATTAAAAATAATTCTTTGGTATCACCTAATACACAGGTCATAATTACATTTCTCCAACTTTTAAGTCTCTTTATACATGGTTTTTTAAGAATAAGAATTCAAACAAGTCTACACATTTGGTTGTTGTTTCCCTTAAGCCCCTTTTCACCTGAAGCAATCCCCTCATTAGCTTTTCCCCCAATGCCATTGGCTTGTTTAAGTGCCCTGTAGATTGCCCATATTCTGGATTTGTCTCTTTCCTTTCTTTTAATGTTACAGTTGTTCCTCCTTTCCACATATTTGCTGTTAATGAAAGTTTGTTCTAGGGGTTTGATTAGATTCACAGTCAACTTTTTTTGGCCGCACTGTTTCTTTGGTGGTCCCACACGCTTTCTTTTGCATCACATTTGGAGGCACGATGTCAGGTTGCCCCACTCATTCTAAGACTGAGATTGATCAGCTTTTTCTGGTGAGGACAGACTGATGCTTCCCATTGAAAAGTTCACCATCAACCTGTTACCTAACGATTTCGTTCACTGATGAATAATACTTGAATCAATGATTTTATTTGGATTGCAAAATGGCGATATGCTACTGTTACCATTCATTTGAAATTTGTTAGCTGGAATTCTTCTATAAAGAAAAACTTTCTCTTATGACTGAATAGAACTTTCATAAATATTTCGATGCAGTGTAGAAGAAAACATAATCTGATATTTTTTGTTTCTATGGATGTGTTTATGTTTATCTTCTGATTCAAGATTTAGACTCATGATGGAATCTTGGAGACTCACTTTATCATGAATTCAATTACACATTAATATTAGAATTTCAAATATGCATTAAAAGAGAATCCAGTCTTGCCACTTGGTGTAGTGTTTTCCTCTGATTCTATTTTTAGAACTGTTCTAACTTTTTGTAGATCCGTCACTTTTCCCCTCTACGATGCAAGGTGAAAAGCAATCATCCTTAGCTTATTGCCATAATGCTTATACAAAGGGATATGGAAAATAGATTAATTGGTTAGATTAGCATCTATCATTTTTCTGTTTTGCCTACCAGCTGTCTTCTCATGGAGGGAAATAACCAGCATCTTTGCACCACTGCTCCTAAAGCAACTCTGCTAACAGATGGTGACTTGAAGGAATCCCATAGTTCATCGTTAAATGTGGATGCCAAAATTTGTGAACATGTTGTGAGGAAATTGTTTAATTTTTTCCATTCTTAGGTACTAACTCAGTTAAAAAAAGAAGTGCTGTAGGTTAGTGTTGAGAGCATCTTAGGGAAAGAAGTGTGAAAAATATGCCAGACGCTGTTCAGAGACCTGGTTTTATGGTCCCAGCAAGTACTGTTATTCATCCCTTGCATGTCTAAAGCGAAACTTTGAAGAAACTCCATTATTTCTCGGTATCACCAGTGTCCTCAAAAACAGATGAATGTGTGTGTGTGTTTGAAATCTTTCCAAGGTTGTCATGGGTAAATGATATTTGAGATAGGATAATGTTCTACAAAAAATTTTTAGTGCAGCAAATTGCCAAAAGTCAGATGGATGGCTTTTTAAGAAGTGAAATGTTTCCAGATAAATAAAAGGCTTTAAAATGAAAGTTCATGGATATTAACTGAATTGCTTATTTTTGTGGCAATGTTCTGCTCCTCCTAATTCACTGGGCTTCAGCCATAGCAGCCATTTGTGGACCTTTGAATATATCAGGTATTGTCTTGTCTCATGGCCTTTGTACATACTATTTCCTCAGCATGCTATGATTTTTCTCCAAAGATGGTTTTGCCCCACATTTTATTTATGTCAAATGTCACCTCCTTAGAGAAATTTTCCCTGGGCATGTCTTGTCACACTCTATCCCTTACCGTGCTTTATTGTTCTTCATAGCACTTAAAATTCTTTACTTGTTTATTGTTGAATGTCTTTTTCAGGAGAATGAGAGATCCATGAGGAGGTTTTGTCACATTTGCAGGACCTAGGAAAGTGCCTGGAACCCAGCCAGCACACACATGAGTTAGAATTGTGTTTCGGTTCTCAGTTACAGAAAATGCAGCCAAGAAAGCCTTTAACTATAAGAACATTTACTGATACTTTACAAGAAGCCTAGGCGTCAACTGTCACAGGCTTGGAGTGAGGTCTCAAGATTTTTCCTATCTGCACTGCCATCTTTAGTGTGTTGTTCTTTTGTCCTTATGTTTTGTGACTCTCCGACATAAGATGGCTGCTTCAGTTCCAGGCATTATGTTTATCATCTAGGCAGAAAGAGGAGGAAAAGGATGGTACTAGTAGCATTTGTCTCTTTTATCAGGCAGCAGAGCTGTTTCCACAAACTCCACATGTGACTTTTGCTTACATCTCAATGACTAGAACTGTGTCATATAGCCAATCCTAGCTGCAAGGGAGTCTAGAAGGTGATTATTCAAAATATCTGAACACTATAGCAGAGGTAAGCAAAGCAGAAAATCTTGGGAGTGGCCATTGGGATAGCTAGCTAATAGTACCTACCACAGTAGTCAACAAAATTCATTGAGTGAATGAATGTTAATCAAAACAGAGTTGCTTTAGCTCAGGAGTGCTAGAAATGGTTCAAATTCCTGTTTATCAATGTTAACTTCTATAAGGAACTTGGATCTTTGGACAGTTAACTAACCCTAAGGAGACTGTAAGTACCCAGAACCAAATCAGTGAAAAATGATAACAAATGAAATAAATGATACAAATGAGAAAAAGCATGTAGTCATTGTTTATGAGGGACAAAGCTTCCTGGGGAGGTCATACAGTCTAGTGATTAAATGAATCAGCACACCTAAGTTTGGATTTTAGCTCATCTGAGTAAGTTACTTAATTTCTCTAAGCCTAAATTTTTTCATCTTTGAAATGAGGATAATGGAGTATCTATTTCATTCTTGACTATAAGGCTTCAATCAGAAAATACATGTAAAATAATAGTCTAGCACTTAGCACTTCATTGGAAAAAAAAGTCCAAAACTTGTATATAAAACTAACCAAAAAAAATAAAATACAACTATTCAGATTTACTTTTCATGATCCTAACTATTCTTTAGAAAATAATATTCTGTTTGGTGTGGTACCTTAGCCTTTCTAACCATTCAACTAAAATCTGATCATATTTCCATGTTCCTTATATCCTTATTTTCAAAATTGCAGAAAATACTTGAATAGGTTATCAGGCAGTCTTAAGATAATTCTGCTTAGAAGAACAAATGGGTTGAGTAGTTTAAATTATAAAATTTTATGAGACTAATATAAAACTGTAGTCTGTCATGAGTTTTTTGTGGTTCATTAGTGCCAGGGCTGAGAAGTTGAATGCCACCTGGGTAAGGACACATTAGATTATTTTCTGCAGGCATGTCTAGCTTGATATAGTGCTGACTCTGTTATTCTCGCATCTAATGTATTCAAGTTGGCGTAGAAGTGAAAGACATAATTCTCATTACATGTGCCAAGCCAGGCAGCAAGGGAAACAAGCCTGACTAAATGCTTGGATTTCACCCAATGGTGCAGCAAACTAATGTTGTTTCTGAAAATGAAAACTGTGTCTGTATTTGTCAGCTGGAAATGTCCAGGGCTTTGGAAAAAGTATGCAATAAATGGAGGATGTTGTTCACCAAGTTAACCCCCTTTAATTCAAAGGCACTGAGATGAAGTTCTCCATGAATAATCAAGGTGCTTGTTGTTAATAACATAGAACACTTTGGTGATTTTATGCTGAAGGACACATCCTATGGCATTTTTATTCTAAGTTGATGCATTCCTTGGCAGCTACGGCTAATAAAATTGGAGAGTTTTTTTTAAGTTTCAGAAACTGTTCAAATAGCTCTTGTAGGTCAATTGTATTGTCAATAGTTCAAAAATGGGCATCTTCAAGAGTTTTAGCCACTTTTTCTTATTTATTATTAACTTTGAACTTGATTTATTTTTCTATGATTAAAAAAATTATCCCACTGTATTTGTGGTTAGAATTACCCTCATTTTAAGGATTGACCTGATTTTGAAATAATCACTTCACTATTACCCATTTCTATTTCCTTCTCTACTTAAAAGCTTTCCTGTCTTGTTTCTCACTATCCTGCCCTCTATTCACTAAGCTTGTAAAGTACATGATTATTTATCAGAATATATGATGGTTCAAATGGCTCTTATTAACAATTACCTATTAGAAAAGTAGTAGAATTTATTTATGATCTCACAATGAAAACTGATTACCATAAAAATTCTTTATATTTCTTGAAATATGGAACAATGTCACAAATGAATATTGTGTGAGAATAATTAATTGTGCATAAGCAGTCAACGCTGTCAATAGGATTAAGACTTTACCTATTTCTTCAGGCAATTTTCATCTCATCTTAATTTAATAAGTTTTTTCTTTGAATGTACCTGAAACTCTTTTCTAAATAAATTATTCTGGGATTTCATGCATAATTACTGACATAATGAACATTTCTATCTAGAAAATGTGAAAGACACAAATGTTCTTTGACATCTTACAAAGAGTCCCCAATTTTTTCTTTTGTGGAATATCATGAAGTGTTCATGGAATTATCATGACTCATTGCCCATTCATTTTGGAAGCATCAGAGTAACTGTATGGAGTAAATGGTTGAAGTGGCCCATTACAGTGCTTTGGAGGTTGTTGAAAACCAGGATCAACATAATTACAGTGTGTCTGACTTTCAATTGGGGCCTTTGTTCTGAAGTTCTGTAGAGATTAATCTGACTGGTTTTGTAGCAGTGTTTCTGCCACACTTAATATTCAGGAGTCTTTTGCCACTGCTTCTAAACTTTGTGTTTTATGGTGAGTTTGGGAGTGGTTGTAAGGACTCAGTTTGGGCACATATTTAGTCATCTTTATTCAGTCAACAAACACCTACTGAGCACCTACACTCATGTATGCACTCTGCTGAACCTGGCACTCCCCTATTATATCTCCCGTGTATACTTTCTCAAAATGAATTCGTGAAATGTTTATCTGCGGACTTGTGGTAAATTGTGCCTGAGTCCACTGAAATTGGACATGTTAGTCTCCTCTTGCCCTAACTCCAGCCGATGTGAAGGTCACAGGCAGCAATAGATATAAGATGTTGTATGTAGCATGAATACGAGTTTTGAGATAAAATACTTTTGCAGGTTTGAAGGTTTTGGAGTTGCATTTTCAATTTTCATTTAATTTCTGAGAAATATGCATGGACTTAGAATCTATTGCATTTTAAGTACTCAAGAAAAAATAAAGCTTAAAAAAAATCAGAATGCCAGTATGCTTCACAACACTTCTTGTTCACAGGCTGGTTGCGGCAGCTACTATAATGCTCCGTGCCACCACTTCTCACCTCCTGTGTCTCATCGCCTTAGGGCTCTCTCTCGGCTCTGCCTCAGGGACCCAATCATCCGCTTCGCTTGTCCTTGGCAGACACTTTGCCTCAGATGCAGTTCTTTCCCATTCTGCAAGCTAGCATTGTCCTTTATTCCCTGAGCTCACCTTCATGTGGTCTCAGATTTCTATTTCTTTGGCAGCCCTGGTCTGGGACAAAGACCTGGGCCCCCTTCTTGTCCTTGGGGGCCCATATTAGCTCAAAACTAAGCGTACACTGAAACATAAATTTGAAAATGTATTGATTTAATACTTGTCATGACTAAGAAAAAATTGGTTAGTTCAAGTGTTACTTCCATGATTCACATTAATGCTCTGGCGAGGTATTTTGGCTCTACCAGCTTTGATTTTACTGGGTATTTGTACTCACTATCTTACAGTTTTGAAGAGCTTAAAGAGAACATTTAATCTTAACAAATATCTCTTATCTGAGATTTTAATATCTCTACATCAATTTTGAAAAAAAGAATCTTTTAGCAAATGGCCTACCTGTAGTTTGCCTGTGTGTGCCAAAGTGCATTAAAATGATATCAGGAATATATCAGGAAGAGCCAAGTTTCCAAGGGCTTGCTGTTGTGCATTATGAGCCAAAACACAGCCTCTTAAAATGAAACAGACTTATTTAATAATAGGATGAACAGAACAATCGGAGCCACAGCAAGAGACGAGTGGAGAACAGGTGGCATTGAAGGGTCTAATCAGTACACCAAATGAAAGTTGATGATACTGCCAGATCACAAATATCAATCAGTGTGGGAGCCATGATAACATATCACACTCCTGCAGAGGAAAGAACTCGGTTAAGACACCCTTCTGTAGGGGGTATTGCTTACGTGCTGTACACCCTCTGGCCACAAAATATTGACTGCATTTGTCAGTAGGGAATGCTGGGTACAAGTACCTTTTGTTTATTTATTTTATTACAGCTTTGTTCAAATTTAATTTACACACCATAAATTTTACCCATTCAAAGTGTACAATTCAATGGTTTTTAGCATTTTTACAGAGTTGTGCACGATTTTAGAACTTTTGCATTACCCCATAACTGAAACTCTGTACCCATTTAGTAGTCACTCCCCATTTCCCCCTAATCCTCCAGCCTAGACAAGCACTAGCTCCTTCTTGTCTCTAAAGAGTTGCCTGTTCTGGAAGTTCCATACAGTAGAATCAGATGATATGGATCTTCTGGGACTGGCTCAGGCAAGTTGTAGCATGAATTAGTAGTTCACTCCTTTTTATTGCCAAGTAATATTCCATTGTATGGCTGTATCACATATTATTTATCTATTCATCTGTTGGCGAATTTGGACCTAGGTGCTGGAGAGAGCTGCATTCTTTCTGGAATAAAGTGGGAGCACGTTTTTCCAGTTGTTGTGCTGTAGTGCTCCTGCTGATATAGAAGGAGAAATGGTGGAGCAAAAGAGTGGAAAATTGGAATCTGAGTTGTGAAAAGTTGATGGTTTTTCTTTTTGGAAAACAAATGTCTAATACTTAATTTTAAACATTTTTAATGTTACATTTGATTTGATCTGTTGCTATGCCCTCCCCGTCACCATTACCTCTAAATGTCTATTTTACGCCAATCACTGCCAGCTGACTCATATGAGTTGGATTGAGAGAAGGTGGAGGAAATCAAAGAGATAGGTGATGTCCCTTGCTTGTGTCGATATTGGTGAACAGACTTACAGGAATTACAGAAAGCAGAGAAGAGAACAAAAATTCAGAAGCAGGAAATGATTCAGAAGCACCTCCAAGAAAATTAAGCCCCTGAGACTTTGTAGAACTCTTGTGGAGGGCATTGGAAATCCCATAGGCCATAAACAAGAGTTCCAGTGGTATTTGTCTACATCTGTGGGTGCAAGGAAACTCTAGTTGGCGTGCAAGGACCACAATGAATGAATCTCTGGTATGAAATATGACTAATGGTTTTAAAAAGATTTATAAATAAATGGGGTCATTTAAAAAAATCTTTTTTTTTTTTGGCTGAGGAAGATTGGCCCTGAGCTAATATCCATTGCCAATCCTCCTCTTTTTTTTCGCTTTAGGAAGATCAGCCGTGAGCTAACGTCTATGCCAATCTTCCTCTATTTTTTTATATGTGGGACACTGCCACAGCTTGGTTGGTGAGTGGGGTAGGTCTCTGCCCAGGACCTGAACCAGTGAACCTGGGCTGCTGAAGTGGAGAGTGCAGAACTTTAAGCGCTCAGCCATGGGGCGGGGACCTTTCCTTTCTTTTTTCAGTATGTGGCCTTGTTTGGCCTTGAGCATCCATAGATTTGGTCTGGGAAAAACTGGAATAAATACAAGGAGAATAAAGTTAATATTTAACTGTTCATGTTCAAAAATAAGAATTTGCAGTATTTAAAACTTGGCTGTTGTCTTCAGAAAGGATTCTCTAAATTCCTTTATTTTTCCTTTTAGCTTATAAAGGTCTAGGCCTGGTGGTTGCTCTAGATGGTGTTATCCACAAGAAGTCTAAGTAGGAAGAGGAAATAGAGAGAGCCTGCCCTTTCAGGGAAGAAAGCAGGGAAGAGGATGCTGATGGCCAGACATGGATGCCCTAGAGGGAGAGGGACTTTAGCTCTGTGGGGTAGCATCAAGGGCAGAGGGGGCTCTTAGAACTGGACCCCTTCCCCTCTCTTTGCTAGGGCTCTATAAAAAGACTGTCTCTTGGGTTCCCTCCACGTAAAACTCGGGGCACAGCCATGTGAAAGTAAACTTGATAACACAATTAGATAAAATAGAGTGGGGATTTGAAGTTTAGATTTCTCATGGGGTGTGGACTCTGGAATTCTAGCCAGGCTGTCAAAAGACCCTCCCTGGTGGGGTGAGCCTATGGGCTGGGAGCCAGATGGAAGGTGAGGCAGAAGATCTGGGGCCTGTAGCCAGCCAGAAATGAAGGGATGTAAAGCCAGTAAAGGGGATCTGGACCTGAGATGGCCAGGCACATACTGCTGTGTCAGAGCAGTTTCATGCACCCACATGAATTAGCTGTCAAGAATTGTTTTAATGTACTGAATGAGACTAAGCTTTACACAAGATTGAATATTTAGCAAATATATTTTAGATACATTTAGATTATCATACCTATCTATCTATTATCTATGTATCATCTATCTATTATCATCTGTGTACATATTTTTTGCTTACTAACAGGTAGAAACTTAGCCAGATCACTATAGAGGAAATAAAGAAATTGCATTTTCGTGACTCATCTACATATATTCAACTATTATGTTATTGGAGTATACTATAGTCCTAGGACTAACCAAATCCTCCTCACTGTGTATTGTGAAACATTGTGGGGATGCAGCTGAGGAAAACCTGCTCTTTTTGTCTTCTCATTTTCCTCTTTCCTTTACTGATTGTTGTCCCTAGCTGTCCAGAGCCTAAAGAAACAGGTGGCTGGCAGTGCTGGTGTGCCGGGTCTGAGAAGGCAATCCCAAATGAGATAGCACTCCATTCTGAGACCGGCTCCTCATTTCCATAATAGCTTGAAACCCTCTGAAGATACTGATTAAAGTTTTCTTTTTTAAGATTGCATCTCTGCCATGTATTATTTTTAATCCATGCCGGGTAAGTTTCTCTATCTCAGTCTGTTAGTTTTCATTAGAGATCCGTTGAGTTTTGATTGAGCAACATGTTTTTGAAATGAGGAGTATATCAATTCATGTAAATACCTGGCACGGAATCTCTTTGCAAAAGGTCTGTCTCAAATGGGATGCCTGACTCCAGATGTTTAAGCTCCACTGGTGGGGATTGGTAGGCTGGCTTGGAACCCTCACAATTTTCGAAGTCAGGGAGATTTTCCTGGGGTGATATGGTAGTGACTGTGTTAGTTTGCTGTGGCCACCATGACAAAGTACCACACACTTGGTAACGTAAACAAGAGAAATCTATTTTCTCCCAGTTCTGGGGGCTGGAAGTCTGAGATTAGTTGGCAAAGTTGATTTCTTCTGAGGCCTCTGTCCTTGGCCTGTAGATGGCATTCTTTTCTCTTTGTCCTCGTATAGTTTCCTGCTCTGCGTCTATGTTCCAATCTCCTCTTCTCAGAAGGACATCAGTCATGTTAGATTAAGGCCCACCCTAGAGACTTCATTTCCACTTAAATCACATCTTTAAAGACCCTGTCTCCAAATACAGTCACATTCTGAGGTACTAGGGTTAGGATTTCAACCTCTGAATTTGGGGTGGACACAATTAGCTCGTAACAGCGATCTTTGGTGAGTTTCACTCCGTGGAGAAGTCATCCTTCCTTTACCCTTCAGGTCCCTCGAGGTATTTTGGAGTTCTTGTGGGCTTATGTCTCTAGTCTAAACACTCACGCTAATAGTCCTCCAAGCCAATCTTACATTGTTTGTAGTGGACAGTTCTTGGGGCTCCAGCTGCAAATGAACGATACAGGCCTCCTGAATGTGCGTCTGTTCCAACAGAAAGACAACATCCTTTATTACAGCCTTCTCCTGTGTGTAAGCCGAACTGTTTTGGTTTTGTAGGACTGGGTTTATAAATATAATCCCTTTCTCTTTCCGTCTTCCAGAAATTTGTGAAAATATCAAAATATCATATCTATAGAAAGCATCCTTTCTTGACTCCACAGTACCATGGATTTCTTCTTCTTCTTCTTCTTTTTTTTTTTTTAAATCTAACTTTACTGTTATTTCAAAGGGAATTTGGGAGGGAAAAATGTGTGCTTCCTTGGATGGCATGTTGAGCCAGAAATTAACTACAAAATTTGAAACTATCGTGTTTGTGTTTCTATTCATGGCTTACACAGAAACTTTGTGTATGTTGTTTTTTCTTTTTCTTTTTAAAATTTTTTTTGAGGAAGATTAGCCCTGAGCTAACTGCTGCCAGTCCTCCTCTTTTTTGCTGAGGAAGCCTAGCCCTGAACTAACATCTGTGCCCATCTTCCTCTACTTTATACGTGGGACGCCTACCACAGCATGGTGTGCCAAGCGGTGCCGTATCCACACCCGGATTCGAACCGGCAAACCCGGGGCCGCCGAGAAGCAGAACATGCAAACTTAACCCTGAGCCACTGGGCTGACCCCTGTATGGTGTTTTTTAATCCTCAAGACAGTTGTGAGAGTTAGCTATGACCTGGCCTGACCTCCCTGAGTCCTGAGCCCTTCACTGATACATTAAAGATGGTGATGATGATACTCACATTACAGAGCTTTCAGGATACAAAGAAATCACATATATAGTATAGATACATTGCCTGGCACACAATAGACTCTCTGAAAACATTAGTTTGTTTTTCTGGTACTAAGTCCTACAGCATTTTTAGGCCCCTGGCCACTATGCCCACAGCATAGTTATGCCATTACAGCAGACTGCAATGCCCATTCATCCTCCTTCCTGAAGTGAGTTTGTGTATAGCTCGACATGATACTGGCTTATTTTCAGCTTACTAGTTTGTAAAATTCCTCTCCTAAGGATTAACTTATATTAAAAAATTAATAAGAGTTCTGAGATGGGTTCCTGCAAAATACTGTTAAATAGAATATGTTCAAAAGATTTCCCTAGTACAGATATAACCCCTTCATTTGATTAAGTGAATTGCTTGTGGCCATTGAACATAAGGAAAAAGCATTCTATTTTAATACTGTTTTTTAGGCTGATCAGATTTGATTCATATTGTTTTAATGTGCAGTGATTTTGCAAGATTGAGAATTGTCGATTCACAGTGCAATGAAATCCTGACAATGCTCTCGTGCCATTTTTGCTCCATTTGCCTCTTTTGCTACCTTCTCTAATCCCCTTTACTTTCTGACATGTCTCTTGGGCTTGGGTTACGAATCTGGATATACAGTGTGGATTTGGTGCAGCAGATCTTTTTATGTGCCCAAGTCACTGATCTGTTGGGATATGTGACTACTGCTTGCAGACCTATTCATAATCCTAGGTGAGGGAGAAATCTTCTGTGTTCAGGGTCATTGAATTTCACAAGAATGGAGAATTATATCAAAACTCAAAGCACATTATCTGTTAGATTTTAAAACCCTGAGACTCTCAAGGGAAACATAATCCATATGTATCTCATCTGTTCACAACTTTCCGTATCAAAATGTTATGCTGTTAAGCTCAGAGGTGCCCAGGATGTCAGCTAAGCCTTTTACAGGCTCCTTATTTGATTTTGTAACAGGAAATCATGTTTTGGCAAGTAAAAGAGGCTCTGTCGCTCTTCGAAGTCCTCCATTCCTCAATATTTAGTTGTTTTTATCATCCCCAAATCAAGAAATTTAAGACAGATTCACTTCCATATTATTATCAAAAATGGTCTAATGCTGTCATAGGCACATAAACAAGAAGAGAGAGAGAGAGTAGTATCATCACTGTTTTGACTTGGAAATTTTAAGGGGAAAGGAGAAGACTGTAGAAAAGTAATTTTCTTGTGTTTCTAAAATGAAGATCTTAATTCTTCAATTTGGGGGGATGCAGCTCTTTCTGAAGTGGGAGGATCTTACTTAATAAGTGGAAACAGCGTTAGAAGGAACTTAAAACGTTCTTGGTAAAATCAACAAGAATTTGCGTATTTTATAATTCACAACTGATTTGTAATAATTTGAATGCCCACCCCCTCTTTGTGTTCTCTGATGTTAAATAAGAGATGAATTATAGGGGAAAGATATCCTGTAGTCATCGAGATTGCTGCCAAAAGAATTCTCTCATATCTATTGCATCTTACTGCCAGTATAAGTAAAGAAAGTCAGAATTCGAATTCTAAGAAACTAGTGGTCAACTTTAAAATTTCTACTGTAAGTTTAGTCCACGTCTGATACTTTTCTTACACAAAAGTAATTTTAAAAATCTTTCAAATGGGATGATAATATATATGAATGAATTAAATAGAGCAAAAATTGTTTTATATAGGCTGAATTATGGTAAAAAAGATATATGCCAACATTTTCAAATATGAAGATAAAATTCTTAACAGTGTTGTTAACTTTATCCAATGATTCTTCTAAAACCTTTGATTTTGTTGTTTTATCCTCTGGAATGGTTCCTGTATATGACTGTATTCATAATTCACAAAAATGGGTGTTATGGGTACATATTTTCACTTACTGTATTGTCCTACAAATTATGTGCTCAAAACTGCACTAGAAAAGATGCTGTGATTTCAATAAAGTGAGATTTTTTTTTTTAGTCTTTTGTTTTTGGTAAAATCTTTAAGATTTCAAATGACACAGAGTCCAATACAGAATTCATTTGTCTGACTTTCTTTTTGCATCCAGGCCTTCCAGTTATACACCTTTTATTTTGGCTCTGCTGTGTGACACTGGGCATTAAGTAACCTAGCTGAGCCTGTTTCCTCATGTATGAAAAAGGAGGACAAGAACTGTGTGCATCACAGAATGCTGTGCATATTAAATATAATCTCTACTGTATACTGTCTGGATCATGGAAAGGTCTCAACACATGGCAGCTATTGTTATTTTCATTGTTGCTACTATGAATAATGATAACAACAAATCATCCCATTTGAAATGATTTCAAAGGCTATGTTTGTTCTATCAGTGAACGCACATTGTTACCTGAAATTCACACCATTTCTGTGAGATCAAAGTGTCATTTGTACCTTCCTTTCCAGAGATTTTTTTTTAGTAATTGTTGATTGTTCTTAGGTTGTAGGTGACTTAAAAAATAGCTTCTATGATAGAATCAAACTGAAGTTTGTCATTATGATGAATAGATTCAAATATAGATCGAAAGACATTGCCATTTTTAAAAGCATCATTTCCACATCGCTGGGTTGTAACAAAAAGAAATGAGCACCAGTGTTCCCTGTCAACGTTGCATGAGTTCCAAGAAGTTAAGGCCCTTTCCTCCTCTGGTAACCAAAGGACAATTTAAAAGGAAGTGTTAAAGTGAGAATTTTTCTTTTTATAAAAGTAAAGGAAAAGAAAAATCAAATAAAAAATTGGTGCCAAGGGAGAAAGAGAATTGGAGAACTGTGACAAATCCCTCTGGGGTCCAGATTTTTGGCGCAATGACGGGAGGTTAAAGCGAAGGGAACAATGGGAAATCAGTCATGAGCCTGAAGCTAATCATTCGGCTTCTGAACAAAAGTGGGGAAGAACCAATATTTTAGAAAGGAAAGAAAGCCTAGGGAGCTGATGCAGAAGTAAGTTCCTTTATCCAAGAACAAAAAGTCAAAGAGAATTAATAAATGATTTACTGGAACCTGGGTGGCATCTGAGAAAGACTTACATTTCCCAGATACATGAAACAATGTTATAAACTATTGCCTTTTAGAAAATATTTGATAATATATTTTCAGCCTTTTGAACATATTCTTTAATTTCCTTCACAATTATATACTCAGGGGTCTCTCTAAGTCCAATGAGTATGTGTCTGAAGCTAAAGATGTGTTGTTTTCAGTATGCCTAAAGATTGCCATTTATTCCCTCAGTTGCATTAATTATACTAGAGCTGCGTGTATTTTTATTTTTCCATTTCCTATACTGTGTGAGAGGAAATGTAATAAAATCTTTCAACGATTGCACAATTGTAAAGAAACAGAACTCTTGTTTGAAAAGCCACACTCGCATTAGCTAACTTGAAATTTTTATTTGAATATTTGTTAAAAGTATGGCTTCTACACGTAGAAGGTGTTTCAGAGGGCTCGGAGGATAATGTGGGGAAGTGTATGTCTCACAAGATAATTGAGTGAACTACGCTAGATGTGGAAATCAGCATTGTTCAGCTCCCAATAAAGTGAGCTATTTCCATTATACAACCATTTAAATGAAATAACTGGGAAAGGGTATGTAGAGATGAGATTTAAGTATTTTGCTCAGAAGCTTTAGGAAAAGTCAATGCTGAAAATATCAGATTTGATAAGTGTCTTTCTTGTTGCTCAAGAAGGGGTGCTCATCTGTTTGGTACCCAGATTTATGTCGCTGGCTTTATGGACTATTTTTCTTCTCTTTATGGGCCAGAATAAAGGGCATGCCTGAGGGAGAAGAAAGAAAGAGAAATCTGCTTAATTCATGGCTACCTCATGCTTTGCCAGACATAATCACCACACGTTTCATTAACTCACCGGGAAAAGTAACTTGAGATTCTTAGTGGGCAAAGTGTGCCATTCAACTTAGCAAAAATATTGAACTATTAATTCCAAATAGGCCCAACTCAGTGTAAATAGAAAGAACAGAGACCTAGGACCCCTGGATGGAGTCTGGGGTCAGGTCTTGATGCGCCATCTAACTGACTGTGCAAACTGGAGTATGTCACATAATTTCATGGAGCCTCAATTTCCCCATTTGCAAAATAGGTTGAATGCAGTGTTCTTTATGATCTCTTTGAGTTCTAAAAGTCTGTGATTCTGCTTTTTGTGTTCAAAATGCTAGAAAGTGATTGTTATAAGTTACAGATGAGGTGTTAGAAAGTTTCAGAAGAGGAAGAAATTGCTTCTAACTTTGAGCTGCATGGAAAACCTCATAGAAATTAATCAGATGAGGAGATGAGGGAAAAGGCCTCAGGTCAGAGCGAACTGCAAAGACTTGAATCAGAAAACGGGGCGGCTGCTACAGAGAACAACAAGCTCTTAAACGTTTTGAAAACCTTGTCTTTTTTTCTTTTCAAGGGAGGCAGACTTTATTAAAAAAAAAAGGCAACAAACCTCTCTAATCAAGTCTTAAGTAAATGGGAATCAAAATTAAAAAATAAAAAGAGATATTATTTGTGATGTCTAAAAAAATATAAACTCATTGAAGAAATTTTGAACAGTACAAAAATTACAGGAAAATAAACTTCGTGTCTAATTCTAGCATGCAGAGATAATTACCGTTAATATTTTGATATTTTGGTGTACTTTCTTCTAACTTTTATTTTATGCGTAAATATACGTATATTTGTATAATTATGCTACACATTATTTCACATTATTTCATCACCTGTTTGTACACATTATTTCATTACCTGTTTGAGAACTTCATGTATCATACAGGGTTGCTCCTGCCTGGCTCCTTTTTGGGAAAATTTAGTTCTATGTTCCTCAGTAGGCTTTGTCAGGGATCAGCTTTGTCCTTAATGGTACCCTAATGGGTCTCAGGAGGAAGTAGACGCTAAGGTTTGGTCATACTGGGAATGTTCGTTAAGACACGATGGGTATTTTTTCCCCCAGAGAATTTGTTCATTTGGCATTCCATTTTAAGCTTCCTGGAGGGCAAGGATGAGTCTTTGGCACCACCAGGGCACAGTATTGGACTCCACACTTAGCATAATGGTTTTAGCATAAATGGTTCTTTCAGAGGAGGGCCAAATGCAGAAAATCTTTCCTGCTAGGGCCTAGAGAAAACTTTTGTGCATTTGGCAATTCTTGATCAAAGGCAACATTTCCCCGCTTGCTAGTGTTTCCCCACGCATAGTAGGTATAAATGCATCACTAGAGACATATGTGGTGATTTAAACTGAGGCATGGACAAAATAAGATAAATTAGTAGAAATGTATTTATTTTATTGTGTCTTAGTAAAAATATAACTAACACATCAAACTTGTGATTCCAAGTATATTACTGCATAGGAGAAAAGCTAAACTCAAAGAAAAATATTAGGTAGATAATAGGACACAAGTGTCATGAGGATATGGCGAAAATTGTGAACGTTGAACCTGAACTACAAATGTTTGGAAACACAACTCTGCCGGATTTCCTGGAACCCAGCAAGCGGTGTGAGCACTTTTCCTCTTTTCTTTCTCACTTCCTTTTGTGTAGGAGGAGATGCTTAGTATCTGAATGTAGATTATTCCAGATTGAAAGTATTCTTTGCAGTCTAGGTTACTCTCTTATTATTGTTCAGCAGATCTGAGGGATCTTTTCCGATCTCCTCTGAGGACTGAACTAGTTATCGTCAACATCTTTTCAAGCACCATTTGCTGTTCCCTTGTTTTTTTATTTGTTAATTATGATACTGTAATTGCATTTGCCTATCCATCAAGACTTGCAAGTGTTCTATGGGAAAGCTGTGCTGTTCTAGCAGTTTAAAATATTTAGCAACATATTACAGAGGCATAGGTTCTAATCTGGGCTCTGCATTTAACTAGCTATTAGCCTGGAGATAGGTAGTTCTGCTACTGATAAAACGAAATATGTAATCTCTCCAGGGTTGCTTGTAGCTCTGAAAGAAATCCTGTGTTCCTGGATTTCCCATCTCTGTGTTTAAATATACTATGAGGTTAAAGTTGTCTAGCTGATGAGGTACTTAGAGTTCTCAGAAGTCACTACGACCTGTGTGCTTTCACTTTGCTCCATTTCTCCTGATTTGTGAATATTAGACTGAAACCCCATGAAGACGGAGCATGGATTTCATGTGAGACACTAAACGAGTGTGCGTGATTGCTCTGCCCATTTTGTGCTACGGAAAGTTCAGTCTTAAACTCTGATACAAACAGCAATCAGGGTCATAATGAACTCTAAAGGTTATAACTCCTTAAGGAGAATCTCTCAGTCTCCACACTTTAGAGCTCCCAAATCCAAAATACTGATGTGAAACTTTTGGTATTATTCCGTGTGATTTTTGTGTGCAGAGAAGATTATTCAGAAGTTTACTTTTGGCTTAAAAAATTCATAACACCTAGTTCTTTGTTAGGCTTTTAAATTTAGCTTACTTATCCTATTATTTGCCTTATAAGTTTAGAAAGCGTTCATCACATTTAAAGAATCTTTGATTAATATTTGGTCTAATTTAGTCAAACATTCAAATATTATAAAGTACCTTTATATGTTTAATATCCTTTATTTTCTATATACGTGTTGCTTTGACCTAATAAATCTCCCCAAACACTATTTTTTTAACTCTAATAAATTAAACTTAGAAATACTATGAACCTAGATGCTCAGTGCTTTGTATAAACCTAGCAATCTATCAACTTAAAATCATTAGTCTAAACCAATCATTCAATTATACTTTTTAAATTGAAATTGCAAAGCTGTCACCCATATAGGCCTAATTTATTTTTTTTATTTTTATTTTTATTTTTTAAAGATTTTATTTTTTTTCCTTTTTCTCCCCAAAGCCCCCCAGTACATAGTTGTATATTCTTCCTTGTGGGTCCTTCTAGTTGTGGCATGTGGGACGCTGCCTCAGCGTGGTTTGATGAGCAGTGCCATGTCCGCGCCCAGGATTCGAACCAACGAAACACTGGGCCGCCTGCAGCGGAGCGCGCGAACTTAACCACTCGGCCACGGGGCCAGCCCCTAGGCCTAATTTATTTTAACATTACAAGTATGGAAAATACCAAACATAGACAGACTCCTAACACAAAATATTAATATTATGGTTTTGATTTTCTTAAACATTTCCATAATTAATTTTAAACCTTCTTCGAGTTGAGAAATGTGAACTCCCTAAGTCAGATGGTTACTATCCCAGTTAATTGAGGTTACCTGTGACAAGACATTTGTGTTGGCTCCCTGTTAAGATTCCTGATGGAGACCTTGATGGGACACACCGAGCCACATTTGTAGTTGCTACATCAATGACTCAGTGACTCAAGCAGGATGATCATATAGCCCGTCACCCTGGATTCGAGTTTTACAGATTGCTCAATTCTTTGGTGTGTTCAGAGAAGTCTACAAGCTCTAATCAGGATAATAGCTTGATTGATTTTACATTTCTTTGTCTTTTAAGATATGTACGTATCTTTCCCTTCAAACTCACTTTTTAATGTAATAAGATTCCAAGATATAAATTCTCTTTTCCAAATAAATTTAAAGATATTTAAATCTGATAAAAGCTTAGAATCTTCCTTTTTCCTATTTTTAGCTCCTCACAAATATTAAAATGATACCTGGTTGATGTTGGATATTTCTCATGCATTTGTGTGACGTGCAGTCCCAAATTAAGAGAGCTACAGCTGGAAGGAAAGCCCTGGCCTGAGTTTTGTGGACCCTCCTGACTTAGTTAAATGGCCATTAGTATGCTCCTATTCAGGGTCAGACATGATTATCCTGGGTACTGAGTTCATTCTAACCCCCTAGGAATCCAGAGACCTTTAATTCTTCTCTGGGTGTAGCATGGAATTCATTCAGACCAGGCCTAGAAGGAATCCTGGGAGTAAGAGAAACGTGATTGCTTGGCAGAGACTCCAAGCTATTAACACCTCTCCTCCCACTTTGAACTGAACTCTGTAGAACCACATTGTCCAGCTGAGTTATTGGTCCTGCACAGGGCAGCGCTCGCTTTCCCTATTGTTTCTTTAGAATTAGAAAAAAAATAAGGATGTCACAATAATAGACAGTTTTATATATTTCCCAGGCTCTTCCCAGTACTTAGTAAATGCTGAATAAGATTGTAAAGCTTTCTTTCACTCTAACAATAATTAGCTGTTATTTACACACTAAGACGTTGCTGTCAGGAGTTGATGAGGGCTAGGTTTCATTGTGTTTTCGAAGACAGTGTTGGGTTTTACTCTCTTTTAGCATCCTACATGTGTTTGGAAGATGGTTGGTATGGGTTGGGATTTAGTATGAGGATGTGGAGGGAACTGACTGACCTGAGAGAGAGACATCCAGCCTTGGTCACCTTAACATCAAGGTCTACCCAGTCAGACTCTGTAAGGCAGTTGTCCAGTCCATCAGAACACAACTCTTTGTCTAGATTGATTTTTCATTTTTCTTACAGTTTTCTATTCCTTATTTTATGCCCTTACATTCCTTAATTTCTTTCAGGCAAAAAGCTATTTTTTGAAGCCAACTTGAAAAATTTGTCTTTTCTAATTTGGGATGAATTCACACCCCACTCCATCCCATCCCCTACCCTTAAGAGAAAACATTTTCTGTGTTTTACTCAACAGTTTTGATGTCTTTTAATTTACATTTCATATGCACAGGAAAAATAGGATAAATCTAAGGAAAGCCTCAACAGCAGCGTACAAATTTACAACTTTCCTCTTAATGTGGATAACGTTTTGTTCTAATAAAAGGTAAGGCTTCATTTCAAGGGCACTCTCTGGGTGATGGAGATTCTTGGATTCCTCTGTGTTTTGTTGAAACTCATTACGTGCCTGAATCACTAAAAGGAGACTGGATGTTTTTGTATTCCTCAATGGATGTCAGTTGTAATCAAGTTCAAGTGGCAAACAAAGCTCGAAGAGAATGAACACAAGGGTGTCGTTTCTCAGTGGCATCTTCATTTTTGAGCTATTGTGCCATTCACAATAAGGGCAACAGACAGACTCTGTTGCAAGCGAACACTGAATATCTCAGTTTGGTTCATTCAGATTAATGTGAATGTGTCATTAACATAGGAGTGACCTGGAAAGGAGCCAGTTTTTCTGTTCTGTATTTAAAAATGGATCACTGTAGTGCTGAGAATACTAAGAAACCAGTGTAGAAAGCCATTTATTATGGAAGGATACAGTCTAAAAGGCTGAGAATTCTCAGCCTAGATATTGGACAGAAAATGGTTGAAGACTTGTTTGCAAAGCCTCTTTAACTAAAGGACTAGTTTTCTTTCCCTGGTCTCTTTAAACAAATGATATTCTGCTTGGTTTTTGGTGGACACATTATTGTTACTGACATTAACAAAAATCAAAAGTTAATATAAACCTTATACCAATTTTTTCTAGGGGAGACTCTTAGTTTAAGGCCTGTTCAAATAGCTCAAGTGAAGAGGAAGATGGCGTTCACTGAAAATCCTAAGATCTTATGGAATCTGAGAAGAGTAAATACGTGGAGTTGAGCTTCTAAACCTGAGGGCAAGGACTGAGCTTCCTTGCTCTCTCTTTCTTTCACTGTTGGTGTTTTCTCCATTATTCTGTCTCTGAGTCAGCTTCCTGAGCTTATTCATCTTGCACAGGAACCTGTATGGCCATCTCAATATCGACTTTACATGATTTTTTAGCTTGAATGACTACCTCTGAGGGGCTCAGACTTCCAGTGCCTCAATTCCGAAATCCTTATAGATAAATCAGATTGATTATTAGTAATATACTGGCTGGACTTACCTCAGGGTCCCGTTCCTGACTGATCAGACATGTTCAAGAATTGTGGAGTAAGGTCTTGTAGACTTGGGTGTGGTAGGCTCTATCGAGGTAACTGGCTGGAGCAGGCAGAGATAAGCATGTCTATTACAGTATCTATGACGTGTCTAAATCAATGGCCTTAAAACTTTTCCAGCATGACCCACAGGAAGAAATAGATTTTCTTTCATTTCATCCCAGCAGTCATCTATGTGTTACTTCATGAAGCAATACTTCCTCTTATTACATGTGATAAACTCTACTATTTCCTTTCTATTTCTTTCTAACTCAGTTCCTTCCATTAAATAAAAGCATGCTGATCTTGTCTCACTAAATTGATTTCATGCTCCACTAATGACTTACAACTTTAGTTTCAAAAACACTGGTCTATACTTTTCTTTATATTGTTTTCCTTTGTAGCCCTTATTATAATTATAATTGTCTCTCCTGTTACATTTTGTAGTTTCCTTTGTAGAAACGATCACACCTAAATTGCTTCCCTTGTTAAACTGTAATCCGCATTAATGCAGAGACTGTGTCTGTCTTGTTTACTACTGCAGTCCCAGAGCCTAACGGAGTTCCTGGCACATAGTAGATGCTCAACTGAGTAAATATTGATGAATGAGTAAATGAAGATCCAAACAGATGGCACCCTTAATGGGCTCACCTGGTTCTTTGCAGGGAGGAGATTCAGAAACATATAAAACTGGCTAATCTGGTATTGCCCTGCTGATAGAAAAAGCAGATGGAAAGGCCCAGCAGGAGATTCAGCGGAACACGGAGGGCAGGCCAAAGCGCAAGGTTTCCATCTAGTCACCGACAGCTGCCTGAAATTCTTCCACAGGGAAACCTTACTGTGATAGGGGAGGAATCCGAGTCAGGTCGGAGCTCAGATGTCTTGGTTCTTCATCTAATACTTTTCCACCAAACTACAAGGCATTTTTGGTTGACTTTTCAAAATTTTGCTTTTGGCATTTTCATTTTTATCTTTATATTCATGAAGATAAAGTTCACAATAAGATTCATAATAGAGAAAAATAGAGAAAGAGCCACACAATATGTTGTTATATACACCATCGTATCTGCTCTCCAATGAGACAAAGACATCTGCTTGGGAGATTAATAGCACACAGAGCTCTATTCCCTCTCTCCTTGCTAGCCTCCTCCTGGCAAATCACTGACTCCCATCACATCAAGATTCGTTTAACTCACTTCTGCAATTTACGGCTCCTGCTTGTCTCTAGCAATTGTTTCAGAGACTACTTCTTATAAAAGGCTATTTTTAATAGTGTCACATACTTTCTTTTCACATTTGCCAAGATTTTGGATCTATAGGACAATTTAGCAAACAATTACAGTGGTTTCATTGTAGACCTACTGAATGATCTGGAGGTACAAAGCTATATTTATATAAAAAGCAATTCATAGATTGGTAAGCTTTCTATCACAGCTCCCCGGCATCCACAAAGCAGGGTTGAGAGGACTATTTTAACACTCCACCAGTTCCATATGCTCCAAAATATTAATTTATAAGGTGAGAATACTGCCCTTTTCAGAATAGTCAACTTAATATTAAGTTAAAGTTGTCAAAGTACAATTTAATTCATTGCGCATTTCTGATGTATAAGTTTGTCATTCATACACATTTAGAACTTTTTTGGATGGGAGAATTTATATCTTAGGCCTATTGTTGCATGAACTCGCAGGGCACAGTAGAGGGAGGAGGAAGTTTCCTTCTGCCATATACAGCCATTCCAGCATTAATCCAATGAATATGTAAACACATGTAGTAGGCATGAACTTTGTCCACCGTACTTGAATGAATGCAGTTGTTGGAGAGGAAGAAATTTCCCCTCCTCATTTTCTAAGTTCTTCTGGCTGATCTAAGAGTTAAATTGACATGAGACAGATTAAAGGAGAAAGTCAAATTTAATTCTATTTGTACAGGAACCCCAAAGATAGGAGGTTCCTGAAAATCAGGCAATTGAAGTTTACATGCTATCCTGAACTAAGGAGAAGGGAGTAGGGTTCTGGGACTTCAAAAGGAGGAAGACAACTCACAGGAAGATGGGAAAAGCAAGTGTTTGGTAAACAGACATGTGCATGCATGCAGAGACAATGGGACATGGAGAGGGCTCCGATCTCCGCGCCCCGCCCCGCTGAGCTCTCCCCACCACACTTAGCCGGTATTCTTTGTAGCTATCTTTGGTGAGAGCACAGGTGGACCAAGCCTTCTATCTAAATTCTTTTAGGGAGTTAAGGAGAAAGTAAAAAGCAGTTTCTTGAGTCTTTCTCCTTAATCTTAAAATTGATCAGCCTAAAATAACCCTCATGCCAAAGAGACACATTTTGCTGTGGCAAATTTTGTTCCCCTACACAGTTCAAGGCTTTTGGGGAACAATCCTTTGCTCTGCAAGTCAATCTGGTTTGGTTCCTTAAAGAGAGTGGCTCTACAGATTTTGTGCCAAGCTGAGAGGGGGAGTTTTTGCTGGGGTTGGGATTCCTGGCTGCTAGTGTCCAGTCTCCTCAGAGGCAGCATGGAGCAGCTTTCATCTGAGGTCCTACCAATTCTCCTGGCGCTCTGTGGGAAGGGCGTTCTGATTTCTGCCCTGTGATTAATCCACAGAACTCTGCCAAGCTATCCTAAGGCCATTGGAAAAATTAAAAAAAATACATGTAATCCATGTTACTATTTGTCATTCAGGGTATATTATAAGTAAAGAGGTAATGAGTATATATATACACGTGCATACATATACACACACATATTTTATTATACTTTATTCTTTCTCTCCCTATATATATATATATATATATATATATATACACTCTCTCTATGTATGCTCTGCAAATACTTTGTCATGGAAGGTCTGTTTAGCCAATGAGTTTCTTTTAATTCATGAAAAACATAAAAGATGTATGTTCTGGGATTATTTATTGATTATATAAAACTTAGCTCTAAAAGGTAATCTCTAATATCTTAAAATTATCTTTTGGTAATATGGTGGTGTTATTTTATAAATAGCTATATTTTAGAGATGTATACTAAAATGTTTATAAAGAAAATGATCTAATGTATGGGATTTGCTTCAAAAATGATCTTGTAAGGGTGGTAATGAGTGGAGTTATAGATGGAACAAACTTGGCCATGTTGCTCATAATCTCTATTCTTCCACATGTTGGAAATTTTCCTAATAAAAAGTAAAATACATATATATTTGAAATATATACACTTCTGCCCTCCACCCCACACTCATAGGGAAAATTGCTGGAAATGAGATTCAGATTTCACGATTATGGAGTGCTGCCAATCTGTCACACAGTGTAAACGTGGGGGCTCTCATGCCCTAAGTTGTTAAACTTCCCAATCACTCAGTGGCACTAAAGAGCGCGCATTTATTTCCAGGAGCATTTAACCCATGTTTCTATTCATTTCTTCATCATTAAATCTCAACTGCAATAGCATAAGGTGCCACAGCTTAGAATTAGGTAAAACTTCCCATGACAATAAATGCAGAAATTCCCAATCGTGTCTATCCTGATAAAAGTAAAAGGAACATCTAATTACCTATTGTCTTGTAGGTAATAAAGTCATTGACAAGGTTATAGCTCTGCTGTCTGACCTGCCTACAGATTACTTTGGGTATAAAGCAAAGCTAGTATTTTTTTTGGTGAGGGAGATTGGCCCTGTGCTAACATCTGTACCAATCTTTCTCTATTTTGTATGTGGGTCACTTCCACAGCATGGCTTGATGAGTGGTGTGTAGGTCCTCATTCCTCCTTTGCCAGGGGTTGAATTCCTGTCTAGTCTTTAAGTGCCAGCTCAGCTCAGGTCACCTGCTTTCTGACGTCTTTCCTAGATGCTAAAGGCTGCAACAACAGCCTTGCCCTCAGGATGCCTCCACTATTGTTCTTACCTCATTGTTTTGCAGCGGCTGTTTTTGCATTTTTCTTGTCTATTGGATGATAAGCTCCTGGAAGGCAGATATCTACTAATATTTATTGAACTGTTGGGTTGAATTGTGTGTTCAAACAGCTGTTGAAATAATGGGGCGATTTCAAATAATAAACACAAAAAAGTAAGAAAATGTCAGCATTGAGGGAAATAAGCGAGAAAATGACCTTTCCCCCAACGTAATCACTAAACATAGCTTGCTTTTGGGGAAAGATTAAATCACCTTGAAAAGAATCATTGACAAGAACATTTGTCCTCCATTGTCACATCCAGTTGGAAAACTGCAAAGAATAGTTTATATTCAATACAAAACCTGAACTCCTTCAAAAGATAAGTTGATTTTCTTCTTTGCAACAAGCTAGAAGTTATTTTAGTACTTCATAACAGAATAGAAAAATGATTCAGGTTCACAACCTGAAAAATATACTAGGAAAGAAAAAGATTTTACAGATAAACCACAATCCTCCACTAGGGCAGATGCTGTTCCTGTGTGAAGAGTAATGTGCTTCCCACACTGAAGGCAGTATGGTTGAGGAGTTCCGGTGGCATCGTAAACAACGAAACTCAAGTTCAAATCATTCACGTGAACTTGTAATTGAATTTTTCAGGATGTGATTTAATGTAGGAAAGGGAACAAGGAGAAAATGTTTCAAATATAACAGCTATTGAACAAGTTAGAAAAATTAGTACACAGTGAATATTAATACTGGGCTGTTTTCAAGCATCTTCAGATAGCAAAACTCCTCACTTGCCCAATTTAATAGTGAAAGAGAAAAGTATAATACCAGCCTCAGAAAGAGGACTAGTCAGCAAGGACGATATGGGACATTTTCACATTTTGAATGATAAAATGGGTGATATTGCTGAAAGCTGTAAGTATGGATCTATTTTTTTTTTTTTCTTAAAGAATGCTAGATTAAAGCTTTGGGAAAAGTACCTATGAAGCCCAGCTCATAGGTAGAGAACTAAACAGCCCTCCACTTCCAAATCTGAGACTCTTCTCTGATTAAAGTGTTAAAATATAGTCAGTTTTGTTACATGCTATTCAGCATCAGACTGCTGAAAGGATTTAGAAATTTGCTGATTTGGGAACTTGTTTTACCAAAGTACGAGCCGAGAATGCTGTGAGCCCGGCAAGTGTGTTTGTGTGAATGACTTTTGGGTTTTCAGGTGTCAAAGTTCAGTATTTGCTCTGGGGTCTGGATGAGACACTGATAGGAGCTTTGCTGTTTTCTCTCAATATGCCAGTAGCAGGGCAGAGAAGTACTTGGTAAGACAAGATGCAGTTGAACACCATCAGTTCCACACTATCAAGCGATTTTAGTGGCCCCTCAAGGCTTTGAACGGGGGAGCACTGATGTTTTTCACTGTGTGCTGGATGTAGCTTTTTTCTGACATTTGGAGGTAGCTCTCAATTCTTACCTACTTTCCTTGGAACTTCGAATTAGAGTCTGTTTCCAAATACAGCCAGCAGATGGAGCAATTTACTTTATTTATACTCCAGCTCGTGCAAAAAGGCATTGAAGACTGTTTATCTATATCCATCTATCTATGCGAATTTAACTATATGTTTCAAAACTTTTCACATATTTGGAAACAATATATTAAACATTATTTCATTTTAGAAAAGCAACGTTCATTTGTTAGGGTTTTAATCCAGACTTGCATTTTATCAGTTTAAAGACATTTCTAAAGGGAAGACGTGAGAGGGGAGCGTTAGTTGCAGCAGGAGGTACACCACTTCTTTTTCAACAGTTTCCTCTATGATCCATAATCATGTGTCCTGCAAGAGGAGAGTGAAGCGGTTTCGACACGTCCATGGAATTCTGTAATAATTAGCCATGATTTTCACCATTCTGTAATAACGAACTTTAAAATTCTGATTTGGATAATGGACTCCAACAGAGCTTTCTAGTTGAAATTTCTGGAATCATTTCAGCTATTAGATTATCCATCCTATCTCTTGTCAATAGAGGATGGTTTCCTGTAGGAGATAACTAATGACTTTATAGAATTTTGGGATGTAATAGAATGATATTGTTCCCTGGAGGTCACACTTACCAACCAAAGGGTAATAACTTTTATTACAAGCCCGAAATAGTCTATAAATGTTTCATTAAATCCTTAAAAATGTGCAGTTATTAATTCTCCACCCCATTTTGGATTTCTGGCTAGCACACTGAGATGGATGAAGCATTCCTGGGAACCTGAGGAAAATGCAATTGTGCTCACTTATCGCCCGCAATATTTCCTACTGGGATTATCTGAACACATGTGGATTTTAGTGATATTCTTCTGAGAAAATTTCATTATTATTTTAAATGCTAGGTCTGCCTCTAAGTTCTGCCTTAATCTTTCCCTCTCTCCACACCTTCCTACTGGTTCACCCTGCTTCAAGCAGCAAGTGGGGCAGGGAGGGAAGACATCGCATTTCCTGGCTAGCTCAGTCGATTCAAAAGCATTTATGAAGCATCTGTCTGTGCAGGGCACTGGCGTGGTGCTGAGCTGATTGAGTTAAAAAAGACATAGACAGTGTCCTTGAGGCAGAGAACCTGCCGATGGCTGACTCCAGAGAGAAGTATTTTTCTTTCTTTAGTGTGGGCAAAGTTGCTGTGGAGCAGGTTACGTGTGTGTCTGAACAGGTAGGGGATGCCCAAATCATTCGTACCATCGCAGGAAAACAGGCAAAAACTTCACTTTATCAGACTGCAAAGAAACACAGTTTAAATTGCTGAGAAATTAGAATTATAGAATAGTTAAAAACGAAATATAGTTTTGACTTTCAGGTTCACATTGTAACTAATAAAATATTGCAAAATCGGAGTCCCTTCGGGGCTCAATTTAATAGATAGAGAATAGAATTTGAAAAGGTAATAAAACAGATTCTCCCACAAAAGGTGCTTGGATTTTGCATCTGAATAACACTCTGCTGCTATCACCAAGAGCATCCTTTTTCTTCGAACGGGAAAAAGGATGTTGGCCTCTTGCTCTTTAGCATAATGATTATGTATAACTTGTCATCCGTACAGCACTCGTGCATAGGCAGTGAGCATGAGGGTGTTGGGGTGTGACCCATTTACTTGAAGGAACTGTTCTGTTCTAGGTTCTTTGGTTGCAAGGGACAGAAACCCACTCAAATGATTCAAGGAGAAAGGGGTTATTTAAAAACAGAGGAAACTCATGGATATAAGATACAGGAACAATAGCTAGGTCTTACAACAAGTGTCAGAGTGCTATTTTCTTTTTCTTATATAAATTATTTTTAATAAGCAGTCCAAGGTGAACCTGAAGAGGTTGGTTGAGGTTAGGTGAGGTTCACTGAAGCAACCTCATGTAAGGTCTTGAGGACATTGTAAGGGATAATCCTGTGGCCATAAGTGACAAAGAGAAATAAAGCCCACAATTGAAATGAGCTGATTGGATTCTGTCTCAAAAATTTGACCTGAGACACCAATTAGTTTGTGACTGGCTCTTGAAACACTGAGAATAACATCTAATGCTTGTCAGGAGCTTAGTATCAGCCATTGTCCCAAGCTTTTTTCATGTTCTAACTCATTAGAGTTAGAACATCCTCACGACTATATGATAGGAGTCATTGGCATCCCCATTTTACAGATGAAGAAACAAGGTACTGAAAAGTAAAATCACTTGCACAAGTGCTCACAGATGTAGTGGAGCTGGGACGTGAACCCAGGTGGTCTGACTCTAGAGCCTATATTCCTAGCCACACCCTGATGCTGCCTTCTAAGGCATTGGTGCTGGAGTTGGTTCTGTTGCAAGCCAAAACGATACGTAAGTCAAAGCTATAGAGGCAAGGGAGTGCGGGATCAATGGGGGAGCAGAAAGAGCAAGTCTGCGGAGAAGAGCGTGGAGCGGCTGCGCATGATAGTACCCTCACTGCCTACGTTGAACGAGGCTTAGTATATAGCAGGTGCTCACTAAATATGTGCTGAATAGTGAATAAATGTTTTCAGCAAGAGCTGTGGGTATGACATATCCCCTGAGAAGTTTGTGTGTGCAGGGCAAGAATCTCCAAATAATTTATTTTAATCTGTTTCTTTTTAAAATTAGTTAAATTACACATAAACTACATGAGTATATTGTCCTTTTTAAAAAGACTAAAGCTCTGTGGGAAAGGGTAAAGTTCTTTCGGATCATCTCCCCATCCTCGTGTCCTCGCCGCTCCGCAGAGATCATCCTGAATTTATTGATATATTGAAATATTGGAAGCATAAAGTATTTTGTGGCTTAAAAAATATTTACTTAATAAGTATCACAGCGTTTAATATTTCCTTTCCTCACTTAATAGTGCATCTTAAAGATCCAGCCATATTCTTATGATGGACATTCAGATGGTTTCTAAACTACTCACCATTATAAGGTATGTTGCAATAGAAATCTGTGTGTGTGTCGTTTTACACACACACTTCTGCTGTGTACTGAGAAGTAGAAATGGCTGAGTCATTGGCTACACATATTTAATAGTTTAATAGATGCTGCTGCATTGCTTTCCACATCCTTGACATTATTTATTAGCAAGCTTCTTAATTGTGGTGTGATACATAAATAGTTGAATCTCAACATTGTTTTAATTTTTATTTACATGTGAGGTTCATCATCTTCTCATGTATTTATTGGTTATTGATATTTGCTCTGGTCCTATGCTTTGCCCACTTTGGTTAGTTTCTCTTTTTTTTTGATTTATAGAAATTGTTTATAAAGTTTCACAATGATCTTCCCCAAATTTTTAATATATTCACAATCTTATTACTTCCCAAGTTCTAGAAGTGGTATCTGAGATATTCCCTCTTCCAATGACTCTAAACTAGGATGGGCGTGGTGGAGTGCTTGTGGGTTGATCTAAATCATTCTTGAAGCTCTTTGCAATTACACCCTCCTTGTCTTCCGTAAGAATTCTAGTATGGCAGCCATGTTATAGTAGTGATGGCAGCTGGGAGATGGGGCGAGTGAACACCTGGGTGGTTTGATAAACTACTTTCCCAGATGATTCTGATAGGTAATTCCCTCTCACTCCCCAAAACATGTAACTAGTTGAAGACAAAACCAGCATTCAATGCAAAAGCTCCTACCAGTTTTAGTCCAGTCTTTTCCTAATTACATCAAGCTATTTTGCTTTGCCCTGACAATTCATTTTAATGGAGTCTCCATAAGACTTATTTGTGCCAGATAGAAACTATCTTCTTCAATTTACTTAAACTCTGCTTTCTTCTTCTTCGCTTAAAAACAGATAAACAGGGGATGGCCCAGTGGCCGAGTGGTTGGGTTCGCGCGCTCCGCTGCAGGCGGCCCGGTGTTTCGTCAGTTCGGGTCCTGGGCGCGGATGTGGCACTGCTCGTCGGGCCGTGCTGAGGCGGCGTCCCGCGTGCCACAGCTGGAGGGACCCACAGCGAAGAACGTACAACTATGTGCTGGGGGCTTTTGGGGAGAAAACGGAAAAAAATAAAATCTTTAAAAAAAAAACACAGAAATTAATAAAAAAAATATAAATAAACTAAAGAAAACTAGGCAGAGATGACTAATTATTTGCTAAAAATTCATTTTCCTCTTTCATGGCATGGGTTTATGCTGGTTGTCAGCTTTCCAGTCAAGAGTTTTATTTCTTGGATGCTCTTGCATTCAGATGTGGTCATGTAACTAGTTCTAACCAGTGTGAGCAGAAATGATGTGTATCGTTTTTGGGTTGGAGTGGAGGCTCTTCACGCTCATTCACCTTCTCCAGCTATATTCAGAGAATCTTTAAGGTCTTATGCTTAAATGATGGTAGAACCCCGAGACAAAGATACTGCATCCTTGCATGCCCTCATGGAGGAAAGTTGGCTGACCAAAAAAACTTGGCTGTTATTTAAGGTGAAGCTGTGTATTATTGTGTTTATCCACTAAAATTTTGGGGATATTTGTTATAGTGGCTGGGATTAATCTAGCAACACATTCATCAATGGACTAATTAGTCATCAACCACCCATCAAGCAACTATCCTCTTCTCCATGGCTAATCAGACAGGAGATAGTCATCTGTCACAAGAACTAGCCAATCATTGGTAAGGTGCCTAGTACAAAAAACTCTGTTCAAATAGAGATAATGCTCACCAATGAGATTCTCCCTTACTGAGTGTTTGAATGTGAGATGTATATGGAGAGTTGACGTTTGGCTGTGGAGACAGAAGCAAAAAGATACACTGAGAGAGAGACCCGAGGTAGGAGACAAAGTTATGAATAAGCAGATACTAAAAACGTAGAGGAAGTTGGCCAGTAGTGGGAGCAGCAGAAGCAGGCCAAAGAGGACTGAGTCAATAGCACATGTTCTATCACTTCTCGCTGCTGAAGAGGCAGTGGGATAACTGAGGCCTGGCAATGAGTTGGCGTATGTCAGTGTATGAGCTGCATTCCATCCTCTGTGAGGCTGAGTTCAATGCTATGCAGGGTTGCTGTGTGATTCCTATTTCCTCTGCTTCCGTGTGTTTCCTTACAACAAATCCACTTTCCTTGAGGTAGTCTGAGTGAGTTACTGCCAACCAAGCTTGCAGTCAGAAAAGCCTGAGGTATTGTCCCCTTAAGTTTTCATTAATTAGTATGTATTAGATTTGTAATATAATTAAGCATAAAAATATTAATTTAACAGATAGATATTGCCATTATGATAGATTTTGGAGATATTTTATGATTATAAAATTATGTACAGTTTATTATTTTTTGGTCTTTAACTCTTTCAACAAACACATATTAAGTATTTACTGTTTGCCAGATTGTTTTTGTTAACAGAACAGAGAAGAGTGGGAATCAAGATTAGATTTGAGCATTCATTTTTAAGTTCATGTATTCTCCCAGTATACTCCTTATTCATTATGCCCACACCTGCTGTAGGGTCATCCACATGTATGTCTGTATTTGTCTTAGGTTGGGTTCTCACTCCCAGGATGCTTTCCTGGATTCTCCTGGTGCAGAATAGCCATGCCCCCCAGCTCTTTCGGTGAATAACCCCTTTCTTCCTTTGGCAGGGCCATGCTGAGCTTTGATTCTGCTGTTGGTCTTGACTAGAAAAGAGGAACAGGCCAAGTCTTGAGGAGGGCATGTCTGGTCTTGTGAAACATCTGCCTCAGTTGAAGCCTCTGCATGGTCTTCAGGCAGTGGAGTGGGGTCCCCCATCCTCTAATAAGAGGGAGTGGGCTTCTTCTGCAGGCCAGAGGGTACTGAGGAGTCTGAGAGTTCAATGTTTTGAGTCTACTCACCTAGATATCCCTATCCCCAGACCCCTTGGAAGGGTCTCACTCCCTCCCTGACCGTGTAGAAGACTTGCTGGGGCTGGAACTTCAGCCTTATCTGAAGTTGTCTGCTCTTACAATTAGGTTCCAGGCCTGGTCTTTGGCATGGTCGGTCCTGTGACTGTAGAAGAGGAGGATCGTCATAAACACTGCCCTAGGAGACTTCTGACTCTCACATTTTGCCTTAAGTGGCTAATTGGCTGAATTGAGCCTGTCATTTTCTCTCTTCAGTGCATCAATACCACTCAACAACAACCAAATAAATCCCCTAGTCCTCATAATTACTATTTCCTCCATATCTCACAAATGCCAATGATATCACAGAGGCCATCACTTCCTTTCCACACGTAATCCATTCCAAGTCACCACAGGTGAAATCCTTGGTAATTGCTATGCTGCAGCATGCCAGGAACCTTCAGTACTCACTTAACCCAGAGATGGGGTCCTTGTTGCCATCTGGCGGGGGAGCGATCCAACTTCAGAATCACAGCCCAGCACTGCTGGCTCCTCTTTCTCTGCTCAACCGTTAATTCTGATGAGCTGTGCAGTGAGTTGGTGGTGAGAAATTAGAGCCAGCTTGGCCTTGAAAGGAAGATAAAAAAGTAGGGTGGTAGATAGGAGAGAAATAAGGAGCCAGGCCTAGGAGAGAACTAATTAGGTTGATAGCAGAGAGGAAACAGCCAGTAGAGAAAAGAGGGCAAAGACACAAGAGCCTGAGTTGGTGAGAGTAGGTGGAATGCAAAATGGATTGGGATGCCTCTTCTCTTGAGCTGGGAAGGAAGAAAAAAAGAGAAATACATACAGATAAGTTTATTGGTGGTAGTAATATCTAGACTCGAGCCCTTACTATGTGCTTAGCACAGTTCTCAATGCAAGGGCAGAAATTAATTTTCATTTAATAATACCAGAAGACTATTTTTAAAAGGTTTCTATCGGTGTTTGATGTCATTCAGAACAGTAAAGTGGTAGAAAATAACTCAAGTGTTAAAAAAAATCATTTTCTTGCTATTAAGCCCCATTTCCTTCTGTACTTTCCTTAAAAGAGGATTTCTTTAATAACTAAATATTAGAAAAAGCCACTCATTTTATGAAGTCTTACTGTTTCAATCCTTTCTCTCCATCATTATCCCTTTACTTTTAATTTAATGGGCAGATCTAAAAATAAAAGTTGTCTAGTATATGGCACATCGAATATGGAAGGTGAATGAAGAGCTGTGAACATTTCTTTTTTACAAGACATCTTGATTCGATGGCCCAGTAGGCAGCGATTTATTGCAGTAGTTTCAGCAGAGATCTTAAAAAGGTGAGGCTTTGCCCTGAGTGAAAAGGGCAAAGTTAACAAGAAGGTATATAGTGTCTCAACACTGCGGATAAAGCTGGGAGGGTGCACGAGGTATGTAATGGGACACATGCCTTGTGAGAGGCCTGTGGAGTATGCCGTCGTGATGAAGACTGAGCAGTATCTTGTCATTCCTTATATCCCCGTGCAACTCCTTTTAATTAAAGCCTATGAGAAGCTCTGTATTATATAATCCGTCCCTTAATTTGGTGAAAGAATAATCTCACGATCATTGCAATTGAATTACTGCAAGTATGAAACTTTTTCACTAATAAAAGCAAAACTTTTGAGTCAACTGCAAGGGCTTTGCTCTCACTCTTACCCAGCAAGATTATTCAGATGGTCCTGAATATAAGATGATGGAGGCTTATATACTTTCACTGTACAAGGTGTTTTTCTTTATGAATAGCAATGGTAGCCATTTTGGGTCCATTGAGAAGAGATAGGCTAGGCAGTACCACTTGGCCTTAGGGTAATTGAGTTTTTTATTTCAAGTAACTTTGATAATTTAATAAAATAGAACCAATGGGATATATAATAAAATAGAACCAGTGGGATAGTTTTCAAAATCAGTCCATACTTTGTACTAAAAACTTATCATGTACTGTAGCTTAATATAAAGCCGGTCAATTTTGAACCCCCTGAGGAGGTTCAGTTACTGAATGCTTTCTTAAAAAGTTATACTTTCTTATAAAACTACCCTGAACCTTTCACCTTTCTAAAGGTTCACGTAAAATGAGTGACCAAAAAGTATCAAGGTCAAATTTCATACAAAGTTTCTAGAAGAAAAAAGAATAAGGGGCAGAACAACATTTCCATAAAAATAAAAGCATATCAGAATGATACACCCATGGAACAGAGTAAATCAGTAACCATCTATTTCAAAACATGACATTAAGGAAAAGAAATAAGACAGGAAAGAATAGAAGAATTAGAATTTGAAAAACTCAGAAATGAGGTGATGTGGTGACAGAACTTGGTAAGAATTAGAAATGGAACATTTTTCATTTTCAGAAATGAAGATTAAACTATAAGGAACACAAGAGCAACTAAATACAACAGATAGTGGCTTAAGGGGATATAAAGGAGGAAAATTTTAAAAATCTAAAAGAAATAAAGAAAGAGACAAAGTGACAGATATTGAAAATGGAGAAAGATGATCTGACATACGGATAAAAGGAGTCCTCGAAAAAGAAAACCAAGTAAGGGAACAAAATGATTACTAAGAACTATAATTCTAGAAAACTCTCTGGAAATTAAAACAAAAAGCAAAAAAAGATTTGAGTATTCATATTGAGAGAGTGGCCCGGATATCTGAGAATATTGAGCCCTAGTGATCAAAACCAAAATATATTCTAGTAAAATTACTGGACCTTAAATCAAAAGACAAAACAAAACAAAATCTTTGTCCTTTTAGGCAAAAACATTAATTGGCTAATAAAGGAAACAATTAGATTATCATCATATTTTCAACAGTAATACTTAATGCCAGAGAAAGTGGAGTAACATATTTAAGATGACAAGAACAAAAAGTGAGCTAAGGATTTCATATCTTGGGAAACTGGCTTTTAAGTATAAAAGACATAAACTATTATTAACACACAAGAACTCTGAGTCTTTTCGTTTTCATAGCTCTTCTTGAGGAATCTACTGGAGATTTTTACTTCAGAAACCAAAAGGAACAGAGAGACACTGACATAAGGATTGGTGGTGAAGATTAAACATGTGGTTTATGTGTAGAACTAACACTAAATGAGAGTTAAATGGAGAGAGTATAGTATGTCCTGGGTGCAGGTTCTCACAACGTAGAGATAACACACCTGTAAAGATGAATGAAGAGTGGGGAGAGCATACACAAAAAATTTCTTAACAGTCTTCACAATTATTGGTGGTTTTGGTATTTCAAAACTGTTGTGTGTTCAATTTGGGATAAGGTAAATGACTAATTGTGGGATATTCTAATTCTATTATGTCCAATGTCCTTGAAAACCAGGATACTGTGTGTGGAGGAGAGGGCATACGGATGGAATATAGAAAAGATTAAGTAAAAAACAAAATAAAGCAAAACTCTGTAATCATGGATTTGAATCGAAACTGTCAGCATGAACTCATGAATATGGAGAGAGCAAGACTGAGAACTGATGAGGTCTAGAGACAATGACCAGCTCAGTAGTAATGCATACTCCTAATGCTGAAGATGTGGTTTTGAGACAGCATCTCCCAAAGAAACCAGGGAGAAATGGCTTTGGAGAAATGATTGCTTCCGAGATGAGATGTGAGCCTCAATAGCTGTTTATGGCATGTCTCCAGACATTATGTTTCAAGTCCAGAATGACAAAGTCATTCAACTCGATTCTGATCAAGCCTCTGGATTCAGTTGCCAATTTCTGGAAATTAGGGAACAGAGGAATCTGGTGAAGTGCAACCATGAACGTGCAATCAGCAAACTGCAGATTGGCAAACTAGACAGGCCGAGTACCCCACGTTCTTCACAGCTCAATTGTGAAGGGAAAAAAGGGGGTGGGAGAACATGTAGATTAAAGAGGCTGAGGACAATAAATTTTAATGAACAAGAATGAACTATAGTGGCCTGGGATGCATATCGGGGTGGCAAAACTATAAAGGATCATGAGGAAGTGATTGCTGTAAAAGTCAGGATAAGGGTTACTTTTTCGGGTGGGATGAAGAAGGGTTTGAGATAGGGACAGGGCGCATGGAGGAGCTTCTGAGATAGAATGCTGGTGGTTTGATTTCTTGACTGGGATGGTGATTTCATGAGTGGTGTTTTATCTGGTTCTCTGTTTCCACATTTTGTTTTATAATAAAAAGGATAAAATAAAAATAAAGTAAGATTTTTTTTTTTTTTTTTTACCTCACATAACTAAAAGTTCCAAGGGTAGACCTCAGGTACGGCTGTATCCAAGAGCTCACATGATGACTCCAGTCTCTCTTGTCATTGCTGTACCACTCTCCCTCCCCAATTTATCTTCACTGTTAGTCAGTCTCTTTCTATGTGGTGGCAAAGGTGGGCCCTCACAGCTCCAAGCTTATGTGATCTTTAAAACTGGTGGCTCCAAAGAAACCATGACTGGGATCAGCCTCTTTTAAACTCCTGGATAAAAATGGAAGAGTGAGGGAGCGAAACAAAAAAAATTAAAGGTACTGATAGATATAGTTGAAGACTCAGGTATTATAAACATAAACAATTGAGTCTAACGTGGAAAGCATTAGGAGTAAAGAGTAGAAACTAACAACTTGGTGCCCACTGGACTTAACCAGTTGGTTATATGTTCAACTATAAAGAGAACAACAAAATTCACAAATAGATTATATGTAACATGAGATATAATTACGTACTTATTAGCTCTTTGGGAGCACAACCCCTTGAAATACGGAAATCTATTTTTTGACTTTTATGCATGTTTTCAGGAATTATGTATTATGCATAAAAGTAAGGGAATATTTGTTAATAAATAAAAAATTGTTTAGGAGAATTTGTGAGTGATAGGTGCATAAATGGTTCCAAAATGGCGTATTCTTACTCTTTACATCTGCTATTAGCTGGCTTCTCTTAACCCTTGGGGCTTCAATTTGCAGCAAAATGCTAGGTTTGATAAATTCAGCATATTCTGTGAACTATATAATGAAAATGTTTGTTCCTGATAGTACATACTTAGCAAATAGGATTCCCATCTATTTAGATGTTCAAAAAACTTCTGATCTATTAGAAAACATTCAAATTTTCCCCAAGAAGTAAGTGAGTTCAAACAAACATACACACAAACATTTTAATTGAAGGAATTTTTCAGAGTATAGTAATAAATGAGTTGAGTATCCAGTTATATAGGGTTATTTTACATATTATGTAAGAATATATGAAAATAATAACAATAAGTAACAGCTTATTTTTATACGTGACCTGTGGCGTGCCAGGTACTAGTCTAAATGTTCTGCTAGGTACTATTAATATCCCACCTTATAGACGGAAATCTGAGGTGCAAAGAGGTTATGAAATTGCTCAGACACATAATTAAGAAGTGGGAGAACCAGGTGTCGCACGTAGGCAGCCTAACTCCAGGATCATTTTGTTTTTAAAGAAAGTAAATATTTCAATATTTGTTAGAGATGTTGCGGTGATAATAGACAGTAAATGAAGACCTGCATCTATACATTTTTTCAATCCTGAACTTTTGCTTCTCAAAATTCTCTTTGTCTTGATTCCTGACAGGAAAGTGCATTTTGATTTTGATTTTTTAAACTCCTGGATAAAATTTTGGTTTTGATTTGGATATTGAGGTAAAGCCATGAGCAGAAGAGAAGCAGGAGCAGAAATTCCAACTTATAAAGATATTTCAAGAAATAATTTCACGAATCCTATTCTGTCCATATCAACTGTCATACATTCCAAAGGTTAGTTGGTAACATGTAAATGTCAGCTTGATAGACTATATATATATATGTATTTGGCAGGGATCAGCATTTAAAATCCACTTCTCTCTATCCACCTGTATTCAAATGCATGTGGAATACCCAATGAATTAAAATCTGCATTGGCAGTTAATTAATTTTGTCCACTGTGTGCATGACATTTAAGTAAATCTTGGGGAAAGAGCCCCAGCAGGATCACAGTGGGATCTCAATATTGAACACACTAATTTGGGTGGTGTGTAAGGTAGAAGTCTCTTCGTTCCATCTGACAGGCATCTAATTCAGTGTAAAATAAAAGTTCTTTTTGGGGAAAGATTCTGAGTTACAGTCAAAAAGGAATGAATGATCAAAGAAGAACTGGGGTTCAACAACTCCTTAGGAAAAACATGACTTAAAACGTTGGAACTTTTCATCTCCCAGCTGTACCTCTCAGTTTATCTGTATTTTTCTTTCAGCAAACCGGATTCCTTTCATCATTCTGGCTTATACGGCTACTGACAGCTTCCAAAATTAGTATATGAAAGCTTTAGGCACTGCAAAGAGGTGAGCTGGATCTCTTGGAAAGAGCCACATTGACCCAGCTCGGGTCAGCTGCGCACTCCTGGGCCGATGAACAGTCAGGGCAGCTCCTGTAGAAACTACATGGATGATGTGAGTCTATGTGTTGGGGGAAGGGGCAGTTCCTAGAAGAAGGTATTTGGAATGGTATTCTCAGAAGAATAGGATGGTGCCGAAAATAAAAAAAACCGTTGTCCACTATAGAAATGGAAAATAAACATAGACGTTTAAATGTCAACATTGACAAAAATAACACTGTACCTCTAAACATGATTTTTATCTGCTTTATTAAGATATAATTTGCATAAGGTAAAATTCAACACTTTTTTTTTTTAAAGATTGGCACCTGAGCTAACATCTGTTGCCAATCTTCTTCTTCTTCTTCTTTTTTTTTTGAGGAAGATTAGCTCTGAGTAATTGCTGTCATTCCTCCTCTTTTTTCGGAGGAAGATTGGCCCTGAGCTAACATCTGTGCCCATCTTCCTCTACTTCATATGTGGGACCCCTACCACAGCATGGCTTGCCAAGCGGTGCCATGTCCGCACCCGGGATCCGAACTTACGAAAGTGCGCACTTAACCGCTGCACCACCGGGCGGCCCCCAAATTCCACATTTTAAGTGTACAGTTTGGTGAATTTTAACAAATGTATATACTTGTGTAACAGCCACCACAATAATGATGTAGAATATTTCTAGCATCCCAAAAAGTTCCCTATGCCCCTTTGCAGTCAATCTCTTCCTCTAAGTTGTTGAATGCATTGGCCTCTGTTGTTTTTAATATTACTTTATTATTCTTTTAATGTCTCAAATATCTCTAGAGATACTCCTCTTTTCAGTCTTGATATTGGAAATTTGTGTCTTTTATTCTTGATCAATCTGACTAGAGATTTGTCAATTTTGATATTTTCAAAGAATCGGCTTCAAATTATAACTTTAAAAATTAATTAAAAACTTTTAAAAACAAAAATTTTTTTAAAGTTTAAAAATTTAAAAAATTAAAATTAAAATTTAAGATTTTGAAATTAAAATTATAATAGAAATATAGAAATTTCTGGATTAAAACATTCATAGCATGATGACTCTGAAAAGATAGTACAATAAATTTATAATTTATTTTTTCTCCTTCATAGCTCTATAAATCAAACACAACCCTGTCGTCTTCAAAGTTATCTTTCTACTTGTTCAATATACCACTTGTCAATATATTTATAAAACACAAAAAACACAGTTCCACAGCCTCATCCTATGTATCTGTCAATGTTAACTTTTTGAAATGTTCACACTTCTGCTGCTGGAATCATCCATATAAATGAAAACATTTCCTCTTCTTGTCCAAATGTTGCATCTCTGCCTCTTTAAATTTCAAGTCAAGCTTGATTGACTCTCTTGGAAAAATCTATGCCACAAATAATTCAACTTTCTCTTCAAACCTCCAACAAAATCTTTGACTCACTTCATTTCTTTGGAAATTCTGCTCACAATGGTGTGTGACTGTGTGTGTGCGGGTGCGTGTGTGTGGATGTGCATACATATGTGTATATGGATATGTATAAATCTGAAGAAACAAGATTTTTCCCTACCAGATAGCCCCAGATATACCACCCTGGAGAATATAAAGGATTTTTAGAAAAGCTCTTACAAGTGATAATATCCAGGTATTAGTTATGCCTTTTGGATTAGAGAAGACACATATTTAGAGACTGTCACTTTTAGTAATGAGGCCCTTGGCAGGCCAACAGGACGCATTTTAAAGGAGAGTAGAGAGAAGTGAAAGGAATGAATATGATTCTGTACAATAATATAAATCAGTAACTCTATTGGGGGAGGCACTTTTAAATGAAGAAAACTCATTTTCCTCCTCCTTATAGGATTAGAGTGCTCTGTCTTTAAAAATTAATGTTTTCCTTCGAAAGATGTGTTTATATGTGTTGTGTGTGTATCTATCCAGGTGTAACTTGCATTGGGAGGGACCTGCCTAGAAAACCATACCTGGAGAGCCCATACTGATCCTGGACTGTTCTGGGGGACTTCGGGCTGCCAAAGACCACCTCCCTCCTTCTCCCTTATTCTCTCTTTCTCTTCTTTCTAACTTTTCTACTTAGAAGAGTTTTGTGTTGATTTAGGTCATGTTTTATAGAATTAGTTTTGTATTTCTTTTTTGAAATACAAAGCATTTTAAAAGTCTTTATCCAGAGATTGCAATTATGTTATTTTTGAGTTCATCCTTTGATTCGAGTAAGTAGAATTGCCTTTAAATATGCTTTTATTTGATATCTGCCATCATTGAAGGGTCTTAAAATTATGGCTCAGTGAACTCTCTTTCCTGATATTCCACCAGTGTTAATCCACAGAAAGTCAGAGTGTTTATTTGTAAATTTGATTTTAAATGAAGTTTTATTGAACCCATCCCACTCAAAATATCTTGGCTTGAGAAACACCGTGTGAATCTGTCTCCCTTGGAAAAAAAATAAAAATACTGCTCCGAACTGAAAGAAATACATCCTATTGTTCAGAATTTTATTTGAGCCCTGTGTATCACGAACCACAGCATTCCTTACTTATATGGTTTAATACTTTTGTGAAGTAGAAACTCTTCAAGTTAAAATTTACAAATATTTAAAATTTTCAATATAATAATACCTTAATCAACACTTTCCTTTATAAAAATGTATTTATATGGTTGGCATGGGCACAAAGAAGGTGGGGAAAATTCTCATCTCAGTGCCGGGTCAGTGACAGTGGTGGGTAAGAGAACACAATGGCACGATATCAAGTTCAGGGCTCTGCAACATACTTGAAATATTGACTCCTGTTAAAGGGAATTTCAGTCCTGGGGGTTATTGCCCAGCATCTGCAGGTTGGGGAGCTACTGACTGGGTCATGGCTGTGTGTGTATGGTTTCAATATGAGGGTAGAGAAAAAGCTTGGTGGGAATGACCCCTATGTTGGCTGCTTGCAACGAGGAGTCCAGTTACCTCACTTGGAGAAGAATGAGAGAGGGGATTCACTGGAAAGGGAATTCCTAGCTTGGAATATGTGTCTCACTCTGATAATAAAGTCTTTGAAAAAAGTCCACTATTGGAATACTCATCCATCATGCATGCATGCATTCATCCATATCATCCATTCATTTATCCATTTTCTTATTCATTCACTCATCCAAATGCTGGCAAATTGTATGCAGCTTTTACTGTTAATCCCCAGAATGAGCTATCATCTACGATTGGTTGTGTTCTGCTTTTCCCTTCTTGGAGCTCTCAGGGACTTGATTTCCTTCATCTTAACATTTAAAAATATGTATCTTTAAAATTATGAAAGAAATACATGTTTAATATCAAAGAAATGTAGAATAATTTGAAGAATAGCAAGAAGAAACTAAGGAAACAAATTTACCACAGCTCCACTACACAAACAAAAAAACTACTAACATTTCTTATAGTCTCTCTTTTTTAATCTGAAAAGCTGCGGTCATATTAATTTTATAAGGGCACAGTAATAAATTAGTAGTACATCAGCTTTTGCCTTAGGCTGTGTATTCTTGGGATCCCGTGTAAGGACGCATAGCTAATTTAAGCAGAAAAATAGTTTATTGAAGATATTAGTTGACTCACAGAATATCTTGGAGAGACAGAGAATCAGACTTGGATACTACGTGGTAGGAACAACGACGGTATCACACCACAGAGCTGCTTTCTTAGAGACCCCATGGCTGCCACCAGGCGCAGATACCACAAAGTCTATCGCTGAAGCTGTGTCGGTGCTACTTCTGATGGCTGGATGTGGCCACTCTCACCTTACTGGAACAGATCCTATGAGATGCCTGTCTCTTCACATTGCCTTTGAATTGAAGATTTGCAATAGTGATTTTGAGTGTCAGAGCCAAATTCTACGCCTGTGCCTTGACTGTAGGGGAAACTGGGAAAATGAATTCCTGGCACGGACTCAGAATATGGCAAGTTCTCTAAACATGAGAAGAGCTTTGAAAAGTACTAGTGACCCCAAAGTATGAAAAATGTCCACTAAAGTTTCCCCCTGGCTGTGCAGCATCAATATACCCTCTTTTCTCTTCTTTAAACTTCCAAACAAGGTCAACAATAGCAACAACCAAATGCTCCAATCTAACCTAATGCAACAAACTCTTGAACTAGTAAAACCTGATGTACCCTCTCTCCAAGAGCGAGACGACACACATTCTCTTTGGTCTTTGCATCCGGTTCCAGTCCAGTATCTTCAGCTTACAGCGTTTCTCCTCTAGTTTCATCCTGATTCTGTCTTCATATTCTATACCATGTGGACTAAATTATGATGTAAAACCCAACAATATGGCTTACAGAAAAGAGTAAGAAAAGAGAAGAAAATGAGAAAATTAAAACTATAAATATCACAAAGAATAGGAAGAAATTTTGGGTGTAAACTATAGTTTTCATTTCTGCAAAAGACTATGAGGCACTGGTTAGTATTTTTATATCCCTCTTCCACACATATTTGATTTTTTAAATCAACCACCAATAGTAACAATACCTATTTCATTTTTTCAATATTACCATTAAAGTGCGAGACTAAGCTTTTTTCATATTCAGAATCGAAAGATTGTTCTGAATCAGTTTTGGCATTTTGTATCCTGATGATGCCTTTGAATGTTCTATGATGTATTCCAGAAGAGTTAGAAATGTGTACTCCCTTTAACCCAAGTCCTGGTGTGTGACTGTCTTCTACATTGAACAAAACCTTTTATTTTACTGTGTAATTCTTTGAAGGCAGTGTAGCAACAATTAGGGATCCAAATATAAGCTAAAATTAAAGTTGTTGTGCTGTTAGTAATACAAAAAAACCTCAATTGAGGGTGATAATAAGAAAACACATATGTTTCATGTACTGGGAATACTTTAACTTATTCCTCAGTGATTTTAGGCAAATTTCCTTTGAAAAGATAAGATCCATGCCAATTTTACATAGCTTAAAATGTGGAAAGCATGCATTTTATTCTAACACAAACCAGTTAACTAAGGAATCATAGCTCTGAAATTAATGAATATGTGTATGTCTCACCCAGCCTTTCCTCTTCCAAAACTTTCTTTTAGAAGAAAACCACCCAAAGCCCACATGAAAAATTTTAAAATAATGGCTTTCTTCCTCCCCTGAAAATAGACTATTATGGCCTATAAGAAAGATTAAAAGCCAAGAGTCTGTGACATATAGACCTCTTCCACTCCATGCTTATGAAGGCATCTGTATCAGTTGAACTAAATAAAGTTAATGGAGTAGTAGCTTGAAGCTGGGGAAAGGGTGAGAGCTCCAGAGTGAGAGAGACCTGCACCTCCATCTCGGACCCACTGCTTAAGAGCTGCACGACTCTGGGCAAGGTATTTGACTCTCTATGCCCCAGTTTCCTTATTTATAAGACGGTGTCATCATCCCGTGTTTGTTGGTGGGTTGCAAACATTATACGAGGTAATCACGTACGTACAGTGCCAAGAAGAGTGCCAGGCCCTGTGAATCGTTGGACAAAATAGCTGTTGAACGACTTGACCTTTTGGTTCCTTATCGGTGGGTCTTAAAATCTTTATCTTCCAAGGCTGTTGTGAGGACAAGACAGAAATTCTACAGGGTGTGTAAGTAGTATTTTGGCCTTTGGGAAATAGTTATTTAGTGTTGTTGTATTCCATATAGCCTCTGGATGAGGGAAAAAATGCTACTTCTTTTTTTGGCTGAACGTGAAGGGTTAGTCATTTATTGTATATCAAAGCTGCCAAATTGACATCATCAAAGTTAGCTGGAAAATAACATAGTAACCTGAGAGGAACAGGGCAAAAGAGAGGTGCTGACAGGTACAGAGAGTTGATATATTAACTCTGGGGAAAGAATGGTAGAATGTGAAGAAGAGCCAGGGTAGAGAGAGTGAGGGAGGAATCACACTGTGGAGGCCGCCTGGGCAATACCGTGTGTTGAAGAAAGCAGAATAGAACCCAGATCTCGCTAAAGTAGGCCCTGATGATGAGACGAGTATCTTAGTTTGGGAGAATGACCAATAAGGCCTAAGATGGATCACTGGGCCAATTTAGTCTACAGAGATTCTGGCCTGCCCCTGTGGGTTCTTCTATTTCCCAGGAAGGTGAGAAAGGCTGCAGGATAACTTTTTCATCTGACTCAGATGTCTCGTTTGTTAGATGCTGACATTTCTGATGAAATTATTCATGTGCTTTTTGGGGGGCAGGGTGTATATTGACAATTTCTGGCTTCCACTGGGGCATTTATTATCAAAAAGAGAACATATTCCAATCAAGCAACAACAGGGATCTTTCCAAACACAATCTCCTCCCTCACTACACCCCTTCTCCCAGCCTGAACACCTGTCCTTGGGGAGACACAGGTGATCCATCTTCTCAGTAGGTGGGATCACTCATTTTATAAGTTAGGGCTCTTTTGAGCACAGCTGATAGAAACCCAATTTGAATTAACTGGGCCAAGGGGTGAATTTATTGGTTCATAAAATTGGAAGAGCAGGAGTTTAACTGAAGATGATTGGAACCAGAAGCTAACTTTCTCTCAACTTTTGTTTTCGTTTCTTTATAGTTGTTTATTTTATTCTCTTCCACTGGAAAGAGGTGGAAGCCAGAAAAAGCTCCTCCCTTCATTTCCAGTTTGAAAAGTCCTTGGGATGGACTCCGATTTGTGTCATAGACACCCTTCAACCACGTACTGTGTGTCCACAGAGATGAGGTTAGTTCCCAATCAGGTTGCATAATTCAGGGTGGGAAGATGGTGTTGCCCCGAAGAAGGAAACAGGCGACCGGTAGTCATTCTCCAGAAATGGCCCCTGGAGGGTTACTGTGAGCTGGGTAATCTGCTTCCACAGCCTATAGTTAGTTACCATCTTGTACTAATACTTTTTTCTAACTTCTTCACTGTACCTTCTGCTAGAGATGAGCCTTACTTAGAAGATGCCCTTTGTGTACTTGTTGGAGCGAGTATTTGTTAAGTACTCACTGTGTGCCTGGCTTTGGGAGGGATTTGGGGATACAAATATTGGTTCAACATGGTCTCTATCCTCAAGGGACACATGCACGTGCACTTATAACTAAGTGCAGGCATAATACAATCATTACTGCAAGGCTCTGATTAATATTTTCAAACTTAACCATGTAATTAAACTATGTAATCTTAGTTTTAATGTATTAGAATTTTCCTTTCAGTGTTTCTCTATCTGGGGCTCTATAGATCAAATTAGACTCAACTGAGCTTGGAGCTGCGGCAACTGAGGGGTTGAATTCCTTATTTCCCCAAAGCCTCAAGAAGCTATACGTACATGTAACAATCTGTGGGCTAGTTGCCCTGGTAACATGTGTGTGCTTTGCCAGAGCCTTAGAAAGATGTGACCTCTAATTAACCTTCAAATTAACAGGCTAACGGCAAAGATTTCATAACAACTCTGAAGGAGAGGCAGAAAATATTCTGGAAAATGTAAATCTGAGGTGACACTCGTAAACTTGCTGAGATAGTAAAATATTATGGGATTTCAAAAGGCTGAGAGACTGCAAAGCATCAACATCAGAACAGTAATTGAGTGTACTTTTTCTTCACTTCCCTCCTCCCATCTAAATGCTTTGAAGGAAATTTAAAGAAATGGCTTAAAAATGTGTTTAGACTGACATCTTTCAGAGATGTTAGGTATCACATTAAGAATGGAATCTACTCTTAAAGAATTATTGACTGCATATTTTGACCTGTCTCCTTTTCCTGTTTTGGGAGTTCATTTGATTAGGTTTCTCAAAACTACTTTATTATTTAAAGCCAAAACGCATACTTTTTCACACGAGTGGTTGTTTTGAGTTGTAAAATTGGGTGGAAGAAACATATTCTTTCCCCCCAGCCTTATTGGGATATAAATGACATATAACATTGTATAATTTTAGGGTGTATGAAGTAATGATTTGATATATGTATATAGTGCAAAATGATTACCACAATAAGGTTAGTTAACACATCCCTCACCTTATATAGTTACAGTTTTGCTTTTGTGGTGAGAACTATTAAAGCCTACTCTCCTAGCAACTGTCAAATATATAACACAGTACTGTTAACTGTAGTCACTGTGCTGTACATTACATCCCCAGACTTTAATTGTCTTCTAACTGGGAGTTTACACCCTTTGCTCACCTTCACCTATTTCCTCTATGCCCCACCCCCACCTCCATCCCCACCCTTGGCAACCACCAATGTGTTCTCTGTTTCTATGAGATCTATTTTTTAATTTAGATTCCACATATAAATGAGATCATATGATATTTGTCTTTCTCTGTCTGACTTATTTCACTTAGCATAATGCCCTTAAGTTCTGTCCATGGTACTGCAAATGGCAAGATTTCCTTCCTTTTAATGGCTGAATAATATTCCATTGTGTACATATACCATATTTTTAGGTGGTGATCCCTGACCTGATGGCGCTGCTGGCTGGATTCTGTGTTCAGGTGGGGCTGAAGGCCGGCCGTCCAGGTTGGACAAGGCCTCAGGCTTTGCTCTGAGATTGGGCAAGGATGCAGAGTGTGCCCTGAAGCTGGGCAGGGTTGCAGGCTGGGCTTCAGCATCACTTAGACTGCTGACTGTGCTCCATTGTTGGGCAAGGTCACTGGCCAGGCTTTCTGGTTGGGTGGGGTCTCCAGCTGTATCCAGCAGTTGGGTGGGGCTAGAGACTATACTCCCCGATCGCTCACGTCTGTAGTGGCTCCCTCATCAAGTGGGGCTGCAGGCTAAGCTCCACAATTAGACAGGGTCACTGGCTGAGCTTCCTGTCTGGGGGAGGCTGTAGGCTGTGTTCGGCAATTGGGCAAGGCCTAGGCGGGGCTCAGCTGGGTGGTACCATAGGCTGGTTCCAAGGCTGCCCGGGGCCCTTGGTGCCCTGTCCAACAGGGTTGTCCATGGGCTCTGTAGCTGCCCAGATTCTCTGGTCAGTCTTCCTAGCCTGGTGGGACTGGATGCTCTACTCAGCAGGTAGGTGGGGCTGTGTATTTTGTTCCCCACTTGGGCTGGGTCATAAAGTGGCTCTCCGTCCAGTACGGCTTGCTGCCTGGTGTCCAGAGCCAGGCAGAACTGCCCACCAATCTCCCTGACTGCCAGCTGGGCTCTGCAGATGGGCTGAACCACTGGCTGGGGTCCCCCTTGGTGGCAAATGTCTTTAAGGAGGAAAGGGGTCTGCCATAGTCTGAGCATTGGTTGAAGGAAGTCCTGTCCCTTGCCTGCATTTCTGTCTGATCCTCAGAGGTCAAACCCGCAGATTTCCCCAGCGATCCCTGTGAGGGGAGACTCGACTGCGTCTCCTGGGAATCATCCCACGGTGCTGGGGGAGTGGGTTGCCCACCTTGAGCTCTCTCTTTCCCACTGAAGAAACTGTCTGCTTGGAGGCCCCTCTTGGCCTGGCGCTGGGCCAACCAGGGGGAGGGCGACGGGGTCACAGGGCAGCCATGCCTCTTGCCCTTCCAGTGCGTCCTGCTGGGTCACCGTGGTCCAGGGGGGTGCTTCAGCCTCACCCCGGGTTCTAGGATTTTCATCACGGAGTCTTATCTATGGAGAGTTGCTAGTTGGTTTTCTTGTGAGGGGAACTAGAACGACCTATGTCGCCACCTTGTTGATGTCACCCTCTGGACGCAGCATCTTGATACTCCGGTTTGTATTGGGCATGTTTTATGCAGAAACAGGGCAATAATTTACAATGAAAGGAGTCATTGGTTCCAATACATAGAATTGTTGTAAACAGATTTAACTACTGTATACTTTTGTGACCAAATGTTAGAACGACAGTCAGGCATTGAAATCCTCCAGAAAAGAAGGGAGGAAAGCTCTCCTGAGGAGCAGACTCAGGGAGAAGTTATGGAATTGACTAGGGAACAGATGCCGTGAAGAAATGGATTAGTAGACATAAATATTTACGAGGAAGACAAAACATCTTCAGACACATTCTCGTTGCCAATCAAACGTTTGAGGCTGAAATTCACTGGCCCGACATCCCCTTGACTTTCCTCCTGTCTTTTATGTAGCGTTCTCCTTCCTTGGTTGTTTCTCGGTGGCTCAGCATAAACACTCAGGAAGTAAAATCTCTGAAGGGCTTATTCCTATGAAAAGACAAGATTAAAGTAGATTCTTTATGCTCGCAAATCAGTTGGCCTGTTTAATATATTGCTAGTACAAAAAATTTATTCAGCCTTCAACAAATTTTTCACGGCTTCCTCATTTCCCCTTCTTCCAACATCACTTCTGTTTCATGGTGAATGAAGTTTTGCTTTCAGCAATTTCAAAGGAACTTCACCTTATCCACATGATTTTAGGGATCAGAGAAGAGGCCAGATTAAATATTAACCTTCCACTGTGTTGTTCATGCTGACACTCAGGCAAATCTGACTTTTCTGGGCTGATGTTTGGTAGGGGGCCCTATTTCTTCCAGCTGTAGGCTAGAAATTATAGAATTTATGCAAAGTGAAAGTCTGCTTTGTGTGAAATTAAATGATAAAACGAACACTGGAAACTTGGCAAGGTATGTTTTTTTATTAACCAAGTGAAGAAAATCCCCTCTACTATAGCTCGGAAGGTTTTTGCTGTTCTTTTTTTCTTCTTTGAGCTTTCTGTCACTCTGTCTTTTATTTGCTTTTTCCTTTAGTAGTGGGAGGCAGAGGAGAGCAGGTGTTCCTAACCATAAATCCTGCATCTCTGATGGGGTGGTTAGGTTCTCTAAGATTTTCTGGCATCTTTCTGCAGTGTCTCATAGCTATAGGACATTTTTTCCCCTCTGTGATATATGGGTTGTGAAGTCACTGTGTCGACTATATTCAATACCTGGAGGTTATCGCGGGTTGTAGAAGAGCGTGTCTCGACCACTGGCTACAATATAGCAGCACTGACTCCGATTCCACAGATGTGTAGAATTGCATATTATGTTTGACCAATGTAAGTAGAGTTATGATCATGGTAGGAGGTTAAATTATTTTTTAATTCTTTCACTGTAATTCACACATACTTCCCTTTTAAAAAATAATATTTTATTCTTCCTAGCTGGATCTGAACTTGCTTTCTTCCACAGAGCTCAAAGTTCACCCCATATTATTGTTGTTTATCCTGAGCTGGTAGCAGTGTTATCTTTAATCACGGGCAGATCTGGAGAGCAGATCTTTGGCACAATTTCTTGTTTCAACATATCACTTGGCCTTCTAGATAGGTTTTTATCTAACTTATCTTCTTCCTTTTTAAGTAATATATTTTTTTAATCAAAAAGATCTACTCACCTTTTTCATAGGAGAAGAATGAGATGATAAAAACATTAAGTTGAATAGATTGGTGGACTGACAATTCTGAACCTCTATTAAGACCATCTAATCCTTTTTGCTGGCGTTTTGTTTTTACTTTGAAAGACAGGCATTATTATGCTTCTGCTTTCCTAGGGTTTGGCCACTGTCACAATATTCTCCAGGCTTTCAAAAGTTTGCTAATGACTTAATCCAATTGTTTAATTACCCTAAAATTTAAGTCAGAATTGAACAAAAGCAATTCGATGATCTTTAGCTAGATCGATTCCAATTTTATAAAAACAGACTCTTGGTTCCAGTTTTGGCTGCTTTTATGTTCGGAGAAATCAACGACCTCTTGGTGAAAATCAAAGTTAATAAAATGTTTGGCATTTAAAAAATTTTTATACTACCTCCTATTTAAAGCTTCTTTTTCTATAAGGGACAATATTTTTCTGAAGCGTTTTTTATGCCTAATGTTCAAAGATTCTCCAGTCCCCATGGAAGCTGCCTGTGATGTGCTGCACAGGGGTCCATGATAAACACGGTCTCTAATTCCTTATTTGTACTCCGTCTCTTCTCTTGGCTTTCCTTTTCACTTTTTCCTTTTCTCCTTGACCCTGAATTCTTTTCTTATCTGGCGGAAACGCTAGAATCCCTGCTGATAAGTCTCAGCTAGAGACTCTGATTCCTGCGGAGGACAGGACATGTTGAGCTCCTCCTTGATTGATAAGAGGCGCGGAGCCCTGCTGAGCAGCTGCAGGAAGCAAATCCCTGCTGCAGTAGAGGTGGCGTTTTCAGGCGGCGATCTCCACCTGAGAGTTTGCCTTACTTGCGAGGTGTCAGGAAGGATGACTTGGTGTGCGACATGGTCACTTGTCAAGCTGTGGTCATAGCCACTGTGGAGCGATCATCCCAAGTTGGAAGGAGACCACTTAATGCTGAGATTATGGAACTCACCATGATTCATGTTGATAAGAAGTACAGCTGCATTGCCACAGTGGCCTTTATATTGAGTTGTTTTTGTTATGCCTATTATTGTTCAAGAATTGCATTTTCCAATTAATGGAAGTACTTTAGGTACATTATCTATAATAATCATTTTTAATGATAACAGCGAAGATGGAAATTAGGCTAGAGCATAAAATTAAGGATATTTGAATAATTATAGTGCAATCAAGTCAAAATTACTGATGTCTTTATTTGATGCTGGATTATGTGGAAAACAGCACAAGAACATACGTGCTTTGGAAGTTGAAAATACATCAGATTTTGACAGCACCACTGCATAAATTACCAAGTAGTTTGGGTGATTTTTTTTCTCCATAAATCTTCAAGTAAAACTACTAGTTGCAAGGATGAGCTTTGAACTAAATTGGAGTGGGTAAACTAATATTGCAAGTAACTTCTTAAACATGTTTGCTCTTTGAAAGCAAAGTTGTTATAATCCCTGTTTGACATAGTCCCGATGTAACAGTGAACTACTGTTCTTAATATTTAAGGAAGGTGTGCAGTCTGACCAATAAACCTGACTAGAGGGAAGAGTAATGAATTAAGTCGAGAACTAAGTATATAAAATTTATTTGGTTGAAGGAGTTGATAGATATAAAAATGTAGTTTTACATATCAGATTTTTTTTTAATGCTATGTTAGTGTCGGAATGTAATAACTCAGTGGATTTAGATGCACATGTAATAAATGTGATGATACACGTGAAATAAGCAGGAGGCTACGAATATTCTATTTTCTTGACACCAGAAACATGAAGTGAGTCAAGGACATAACTGAATAAGACCAAATGGAACAGAAGTCTAGGCTCAAGACAAGCTGCCCACGCCTCCTCCTAGTTTCTTCAGTAAAGCGACCTGTCTTTCCATGCTACTATATTAAAAAATTATTGGGCATAACTGCGGGTGTTCAAATAATGCCCTCCTCCCAAAGACGACTGCATTTTAATCCCCAGATCCTGTTTAATATGTTATATGGCATGTCATAAAGGACTTTGCAGATGTGCTTAAGGTTATGGACCTTAAAATAAGATTATGCTGGATTATCCCGGTAAACCCAATGTAATCACATGAACCCTTTAAAGCGAAAGAGGAGGCAGGAGAGTCAGTCAGAGAAATGTGGCAGAAGAGGAAAACAGAGGAGACACTGCAGAAGGTGAAGTCAGAGAGATTCCAAGCATGAAAACGATTGGACACACTGTTCCTGGCTCTGAGTTGCAGGGGCCCCCATGCAAAGACTGGAAAGAGGCCTCAAAAGCTAAGGGCAGCCCCCAGCCGATAGCCAGCAAGGAAATGGGGACATCAGTTCTGTGCTGGCAAGGAACTGGATTCTGCCAAGTTCTGAATGCGTTTGGAAGAGGATTCTTCCCATAGCTTTTATTAGGAGCTTAGCTGCCAACATTTTGATTTTGGCCCTGTGAAACCTAGAAAAGAGAAAGCAGCCAAGCCAACCTGGAGTTCTTACCTATAGAACTGTGAGGTAATAAATGTGTGTGGTTTTGAGTGGCTGAATTTGTGTGTGTTTGTCAGGGCAGTGATGGAAACTAATAAAGTAGCATAACAGTAAAATACAGAAATTTTAAATGTGGATTTGGATGAATTTTCTCCTTCTGTAGTCCCATGTAGCCGTCACATCAAGATATAGACTATTTCCAGATCCTCAGAAAGCTCCCTCGTGCTCCTCCCCTGTCAGTACTCTCTTGCCTGCCCTAGAGGCTGTGGGGACCTGGAATTGGCCATCCCAAGATATGTCTCTTTGGCATCAGGATTATTTGAGGCTGATTGCTTTTGATAAACTGGGACAGGGAAGGAGGAATGGAACTTGCCCTTTGTTAGAACACATTTGCGTTTGTAGGGTAAATCTCTATCTGTAAATGGTGCCTCTCCCTCTGTACCAGGAAGAAGAAAGGCGATGACCTTCTCTCTAAAAACTCTTAATCAATGCCAAAGGCAAGGACTTAAATCTGCATTTTATTGTGCTAGTCTGGTAACCTCCTGTAACTGACTTCCCTCCCCCTCCCAACTTTGGCCTTTCTTTAAGGATTAAGCATCTTTCTTTAGGCTAGGAACTGATTGCTGCTGCGCTCACCTGTGACCGCCCAGCTCCAGACAATCGACTTGCCTCCGGCTACGCCCTCTGAGACAGCAGACCACTGCCTGCTGTGTCTAGCAAGTGCTGTGCTGACAGGGCAATCTTGTGACTATTGTGGGAGGGACATTTCAATCACATGTGAAACACCCCGTTTGGGGGTATATAACCACTATGTGCACCCCACTTCTTCGGTGCCCTTTCTTCCTTCGGGAAGAAAGGCCCCTGGCCATGGTTCCTCATAAAGCTTTGTTTAATTTTCTCTTGCTATTCTGTCTCATGTGAATTTAATTCATTCTCCAGCCAGACGAACCCCCATTTGCGGGGAGGAAATGTCCTCCTCCCCTACAAGGCGATAGCTGTTCTGACTTTATTACCATGGATTAGTTTGGCCTGTTTCTAAACTTCATCTAAAGGAATCATGTATATACTCTTGGCCTGTTTTGTTCATCATATATCTGTAAGGTTTTCCAGGTTGTTGCACATAGTGATAGTTTGTTGTTTTTTATTGCTACACTGTATTATGCATCTACTATGCAGCTTTTTAATATTGTTACAATATAGCACAATTTAACTATCCATTTTACTATTAATGGATATTTGGATTTTTTCTGTTTTTTGACCACTATGAATAAAGCTGTGATGAACATTTTTGTGCATCTCTTTTTGATAGACGCATGTACTCATTTCTCTTGGGTATATAGTAAGAAGGGAGTGGAATTGCTGGGTTATATGAAAGATTTACCCATAGTAGATATTGTCAAACAGAATCTGTTCTTATTCGGTACCAATTTTGGACTCTCTCTTTGTACTAATGGAATAAAAAGAGAGTCCAAGAAACAGATATACATACACATGATTACCTAATTTATGATGAAAAAAATCACTGAAATTCAGTGGGAAAAAGGTCTTTTCAGTAAATGATGCTGAATCAATCGGAAATCTATATGGGATAAAAAAGAATCTTGTTCCTTAGCTCACATTGTATACAAATTATGGCTGAAATTGGTGATAAAACTAAATGTAAAAGGAGAAAAAATAAAGCTTCTAGAAGAAAATATAGAGGAGTCTATTCATGACCTAGAGGTAAGCAAACATTTCCTAAACAGGATTTAAAAAGCATAATTCATAAAAGAAATAGTTGATAAATCTGACTTTGTCAATATCAAGAACTTGTGTTTATTGAAGTAGTGAAAAGGCAAATCTTAGGCTGAGAGAAGATATTTGTAATGCATCTATTCAACATGAGACTTGTATCTAGAATATGGAAATGACTCCTAGAAATCTATAGGTAAGTGATAAGCAGTTCAATAAAAAGTGGGCGAAAGGCATGAATGGGCATTTCGCAAAAATGGATATAGAAAAGGCCAGTAAACATATAGAAAGGTGCTCAATATCGCCAGTCACTAGCGAGATGAGGTATCACAATAAGATGCCACCACACAGACATCAAAATGGCTAAAATTATAAAGACTGACAGTACTGTTAACAAGGATGTGGAGCAACTGCAACTCTCATACATTGTTGGTGGGGGTTAAATTGGTACAACCAGTTTGGAAAACTCTCCGACAGTATCTACAAAATTTAATCACATCAACATTTTAGTAAGTAAAATCTCACCAGAGGAATAAAAGTAACCAGGAATGGGGCTACATGAGATTTTGTGAACTCTCTCTCCTAGGGAAAGGACTAGAGTGGAATTGGGAGGTGTGTAAAAAGGCACTGTAGAGGTAAATAAAGGGATATGTTAAATTTGTATGTTTGAGAGAAACTTGCACACTATACGGGGTTTGTTTCTCCTACCAGCAGGGCTATTAGGAATAAATCAAATGTTGTGAAGCTTTGTGGCCTCACCTGCCTGACTTTTCTCCTTTGCTAATAGTGGGATCTAGAATTGGGAGGTGGTCAGTGAGGGCTTCTGTGAGTCGGCTTGGACCACTGGCCATTGTGGCAGCCCCTGCTTCATCTGCTGCTGCTGCTGAAGACCCGGAAGTGGGAGGCGTCTGCATCATCATCAAGGTTGCCAATAAATGATGCTTTTAAATAAAAATATGTAACAGTTTTACCAGAGCAGTTTCACATTCCTCTTAAATACTCTCTAAAATTATCAGTGTATTTTAAATTACTACACAGTAAAAATGTTACTGTTTCCAGCGTTAACATTGTCCTCTCAGAACCAAGCTGTAGGTGTTTTAATTTTTAACAAGACATTTCCAAAGCTAGGGTTACTTGCATAACAAGATTTCTCTCCTTTTTTGTGCCCTCTGTTAAGAGGCAATTCTTTTCTTTTTTAGGACTGTTCTCCATTCTATGTTCACAGAAAAGATCCACTTTGATGTCCAAGAGGATGCCAGAGACATGAGGCAGCGTCTTCAGCTTCTACTGGCACATGTTCTGCTCTTCGTCTTGATGGTGTTGATGCATAGCACCATTGCCCTAATTCCTTCTTGTTCATCATCACTTCCTTTTATCTTGTTATAGAAAGCACTTTCAGGCATTTTCATATTGAAGATATTTTCATTTGCCTCACGTCCATTTCTTCTATGACATAGATGAATATTGACTCTAATACTTTTCTGTTGTTTTTTATTGGACAGAGGAAAGTAAACACCTTGATTGTGCTCAGAGCCTGTCTCACGCCTCATTACGTACCGGGGGTAAGCAGACGGCAGCAGCCCTACACAGCTCTGCAGAAACATCTGATTTATTTTTATGAGCAAGTTATAGTCTTTAAGACATGAGTACGAAAGTCACGAGTGGTGCCATATACATCATAAAAATGAAAGATGTTTTCTTATATGTCATGAAATAACCCATGCATGTAATTCCTTTGAGGGGAAAAAATAAATAGTCGCTTAGAACAAATTGATTTTTTTAAACCATGTTATATAGTTGTCTTTCCAAAATCAATGATTTGGTTGCCTTGGCAAAATTAAACAGCACAAAAACGTCAGCATCTATATCTCAGAAGAGTGCGAAAGTTCAAATTTTCCTGGCTTAAAGTATGATTTTTTAATTCTATTTTTATGAAAAGCTTCTCCATTCAGAAGCCTGTACCTGTTTCCCTCTGCTTAGAGCAAAGTTCTTATGTTTAGATACGTGTGTCTTAAAATGATTTCACCGAAGATGAATGAGCAACATCAAGCATCCTCTGATAGCAGAAGGGCCGAGGGGATGAAGTTAGCCTTTGTGGACCTCAGCTTAAGTACAGGAAGCCATTTGGATTTATTAGACAGTAATAATAACCTAGCATTTTACAATATTTTATCATTTACAGATTGCTTTTTTAAAATGAGCATGGCAAGTAGTTTTTAGCCCCTATTTTTCAGACAAGAAGACCAGACGACCACATCAGAAGTTAATTTATATGGCTATTAAGTGGCAGAAAATCAAGTTAAAATTCTATCTTCCTACGCTAGGGTCCCAGAGTCTAGGTCTTAATTCTAATCTCGATTTTAGTGATTTATAATTGCTTTTCCAAAAGGCCGTGAAGAGAATTGTTCCTTGATGTCTCAGCATGCTCAGAGCATCAGGCCTAGAGCTGGGCATCAAAGGCCCTGAGTTCTAATGCGGACTCTTTTAGTTCAGGAAGCGTGCTACCTTCAACTGGGTTTTTTCCTGTTGAATGCAAAGTATGATATTTGGCCCCATGGCACCAACAAATAGGAAACGCTGTTTCTCTCTAAGGAATTTACAGTCCTTCTGAAGACAAGGTTGATTGTAAAGGTTCAGTTCACCTGGCATGAGGGTATCATAGGGCAGTTGGGTCATTGCGTCTCTAAAACTAAGCTCTATTTTAGTCCTTCCCTCTTTCTTTTCTTTCAAGTGAGAACCCAAAGTTTGGAGAAGTAAAGTGACTTGTAATGGGGGTCCTAAGGTAGATTAACAGCAGAGTTGTGCTTAGACAGGGGTCCTCTGGTGCCTTGTTAAGTGTTTGTCTGTTCTACCATCCGAGCTACTCCAGGAGTTGGGCAGACTTAATGCAACATGTCCCAAGAAGGAAAAGTCACTGCATTCTGAGAAAAGGCTGTGGAGGACGACACACCTGAGCTGGCCCTTGAAGGATGTGCAGGATTTAGGTAAGGGTGAGGGAAGGGCTTTCCAAGGGGACCAAATGAGACAGATTAGCAGATCAGGGTTAGACAATATGCATGAGATAGGTCCTTTCTCTTGTTGGAAAGTGAAAGCTTGGAAATCTAACTGAAAAGTTAAGTCATGATGACATTTTAGGGAGATTTGTAGTGGAGAGCAGGTTTGATGGTAGTGTGTGAGAAACTAAAATAAGAGAGGTCAAGTTGGAGGTTATTGCAGCAGTTCAGATATTAATGGTGAGAGCCCAGTGGACACGGGGGCTGTAGAAATGAAAAGAAAGGTATAGATGTGAGCACTCTTGAAGGAAGAACTCAAAGGAATTAATGATAGTTGGGATTGAGGAGGTGACAGAGAAGATTCAGGCAAAGGAGATGAGGTTTGAGGCTTGATAGGGAAAACACATGAGAAATGATCTACTATGAGCAGAAAAAGAGAAGTTAGAACGAGAAGCCCGTTTGAGGGGAAGGTGATAATTTTGTTGGGCTTCTGGTGACATCTAAGTAGAAAACTTGAGAAGGTCGATAGAAAGACACCTTCTGTTCAGTAAAGAGATCACAAGCTAAAGATGTGGATTTGGAACTTCTCTGCATAAAAAAGTGGTAGTTGAGGATGGCAGTGAAGTTAAACTCTGAGAACTGAAGTGCAGTGGGAGGGCTTGGGGTCACACCTCCCTCCACGGGAAAGAGTCAGTACAGGTAATGTGGGCTCCAAGGATCTGGGTGGGCTTGGAAGCAGGGAAATCAGAAAGTGTGAGCAGAAAATTCAGTTTCAAAAGGAAGGAGGTGGCTAATTTTAACAAAAGGGTAAAATGTTGTGTTTTTAAAGTTTTCTGTTGAAAGAGTATTAGGGACAAATGTAATAATCCTTGTAGAAAGGGCCAAGGATGTCTATTAAAGCTGGTTTCCCGGCCTGGCCCTGTGGCTGAGTGGTTACTATGCCTTGGTGGCTGGGGTTCATGGGTTCACATGCTGGTATGGACCTACTCCAGTCACTAGCCATGCTGTGGTGGTGTCTCACATACAAAATAGAGGAAGATTGTCACAGATGTTAGCTCAGGGCTAATCTTCCTCAAACAAAAAAAGAGGAGGATTGGCAACAGATGTTAGCTCAGGGTGAATCTTCCTTAGCAAAAATAAAAAAAGGTGGTTTCCCAATCTTGCAGGAATGTGTGGGTAGGAGACATTTCTAGTACTTGGTCAGGTGGTTTTCTATATTTTCTGAAAAATAAAGAAACAAACCCAAGAAGATGAACAAAACTCAGGCACTCAAACAGCCTTAAATAGATGTATAAAAAAATCACTTTTTATTGGTGAAACTGTCAACTTCTCTTTGATTTGTTTCGTCTTTGTTTTTTTGTGGTGTTAAACTTTCACTGTTATTTTTTAAAGCAGAATTCCTAATAAGAGTGTAAAGGAGTTGGACGAATGTTCTTTAATTTCTCTGGGAAGTATCACCCCAAAGAAAAATCAGATTTTGACACGTAGACAAAAGAGATTTATTTTCAGAAAAGACTGACTTAAAATATTAGAATATTTGAAGCACAGTGTCTTCAGTTCCTAAACCAGTTTGGAAAAAAGAGTCTTTGAAACAAGCACAGCAATTTTTTTTTCTAATTGATGAGAGTAGAGAGAAGTGTGAATTACATTACAGCTTCAGACGTGTGGAGAATTTAATAAGAAGTTTAGTAGGTTTACTGCGAACTCTTGACACTCCAAGTTAACACAATTTTCATTTTCTTTTTTTATATCTGTTATTAGAATATACTTGGAATTAATTTCTAAAATTTTTCTTACCTTTGAGCTTCCTACTGCTTTTTACATGTATTAATATCTACCGTCAAATGATAGAAAAATATTTTACACATGACTTATCTTAGACATCATAATATAAGTCAACAGAAATGAAGTTTGTTTTCTACATTTGTAAATAACTTCTTAAATTTGTTGGAATGCTTGTCAAGACTGAAAAAATAAACCTGTCAAGATTTTTAAAGATAACATCTAAAAAGTTCTTTAAGTTCAGACACATTTATCAAATATTTTGTTCCATTTTTTTCTGATTTATATTAGAATTTTTTTTACTGTGTTAATTCTTATTTTGGATGATGAAGCTGAATGAATGTTATTAAGTACTTGAATTTTTTTGGAATAGTCTGTATGGTAGATAAACAGATCTACTACAGATTTGAAATCTGGACCCCTACATCTAATGGGAACTTTTTACTTTTATGCTAACACATTTTTTTCTCCTAGAATTTCTTAATTTTCCATCACAGAGCCTGCTGCATCTATATCTTTTTCTAAATGAAAATGGAAAAAGTCTAAAGTAGGAATGTTTAGAAAGATTTTGGACAGGAATGTTTAATTTGACATATATTTAATGCCTGCACAGCAAGCATATAGCAAGACTGAAATACAATAATATCATCCCAAACACGAGATCCCAAGATGAAAATCTGAGATCAGATGAAGTTACTTTGTAGCTCCTTTTTGCAACTAAAAGATTTTGGATTTTATTGTATGTGAATTGTAATTCTAGGGATAATTAGAAAGCAGGCAACTGGGAGTTGGGATATTAAAAAGAGAAGTAAAGCTAATGGCAGAAAAAGAATGGAAATTTTTATAACAACTGAGAACAATGCTGAACGATGAGTGGGAGAAATGCTGGGCCTTGGAGAGTTCCCCAGTAGCCTCAGGGAGAAAAGGCCCTGGGGCCTGGGAACCTGGGGGGTACCAGGAGGCTGTGGTGGGGATAAGAGAGTCACTTCTGAGTCATACAATGGAAAAGACGGTGGTCGTTTAGATGTACTCACAAAGGAAAAAGATGCTTCGAAGCATTTATGTTATCTGCAACAAAGCTGAATTAATTTATAAGCATGTCATCAATACTGGAGCAAAGAGGTGGGGAGAGAGGGAGATTCTAAAAATTTACAGTGTGCAAGGGTACCATATCTGCTGTTGCTAATTTAGATGTGCAAAATGCATGGCTAAGTCTTTGTCTAGGATGCTGCTTTTGTAATTTTGTTTTACAAATGAGAAAGTATTTTTTAGTCTTCTCAGAGATTTGACTCTGACATGGTTTCCCCAACCCCGTTCTTCCCCTATGGCTTTAGTTTGTTGACTGTAAATTACGCTACAGGGATTTTTCTGGACCCGAACCTCCGTAGTTTGGAGGAGACTATTCTATGTTTCAAGGAAAATAGTAGAAGTTTGTATAAAAGGATTTCAAAGAGTAAAGCTGGACATACCTAAAGCAATTTTGGCTGATTCCTGGTAGCCATAAAATTAATGCAATTTAAAATGGACATGTCTGACCTACTAATGAACTCTAAAAATTAAAATTTCTACCTACTAGACATTGAGACTATCTGTCCCCTCTCAAGATCCTGGCCTCATCATCTTAAAAACTGAGATGCTCTGCTAAGAGCCTGGAGAGATGTCCTCTAAGTCCTGGAATATAATGGTAAGAGTGGCTATACCTTTATATGACCCTGAGTCTCAGGATTCACCAGCCCTTGACTATAACCGATCTCATGTTAATAGCCAAGTTAATAACCACAATTCCACAGCTCTGAGTCACACCTCCAGACCTCCTCAAACAGCACTGCCGGATCCTTCGGGGCATGGTTACTCAGATACAAGTATGCTGCATTTTTCTGCTTTGGTCTCCTCAGCCAGAAGCTCGGGCATAGCTGCTGCTGCTAATGCCCTTTGTGGATAGTCCTGGACTCTGCCAAGGACTCATGTTTCCATGTGGCCAAGACCACCAATACTCTCTTCCCTCACAGCTGCTCAGGTTTCACTTAAATGTCACCTTCACAGGGAAGCCTCTGCTCTTTCCTGTGACTGGGTGAGGGTCCTCTATTCCACACCCCATAGCTCTCTGTACATCTTGCTTGCAGACTTGCACACATGTAATTATTTAGGTGATTTCTGTATTTCCTCAATTTTAAGACATGCCCACTCTGACATTTTTAACATTTAAAATTTGTGATGTGTCTTCTAATTGAAAAAAAGTATTTTATGTGGTAATTTTCTTTTTTATCATGGAAAAGTTATTGAAACAATGCTGTTGCTTACGGTTGAGGGCGTCTTACAATTTCCTTGGAATCCTTCTAGGAATGTGATTGGACACGAATTTATTAATTACTGATTCTTTTTGATCTAGCCATATTTGGCATTAAGAATCCAGAAATTTCTCCATTAAATTATGGATGATTTTGTTTATTAAAAGTACTATACAAATTGTTAAAGTACAAACTTTGGAGTTAGACCTGACTCTTGTCCTAGTCTTGCCAAGTGAAGTAACATGATGTTTAAATATATACACCATATATGTATATAATTGATATATGGTATATATAATTTTATATATATAATTGATTTTTTCAATTATAAGACATCACAAATTTAAAAATGTTACAAAGCTTGGGGCAGGGCATGTCTTAAAATTGAAGAAATACTAAGGGCTGTCCCCACGGCCAAGTGGTTAAATTCTCGTGCTCCACTTCAGCAGGCTGGGGTTTGCTGGTTCAGATACTGGGCATGGAACTACACACTTCTCATCAGGCCATGCTGTGGTGGTGTCCCACTTGGACAAACTAGAATGACCTACAACTAGGATATACAACTATGTTCTGGGGGTTTGGGAAGAAAAGAAAGAGCAAGATTGGCAAGAGATATTTGCTCAGAGCCAATCTTCCTCACCAAAAAAAAAAAAAAAAAAAAAGAAGAAGAAGAAGAAGAAATACAGAAATCACTTAAATAATTACAGTATTTGTATATGTGATAAATATATCATATATTTTCCTCTCTTCCCTTCTGGGCTCTAAACTCCAAGAAGGCTGGAGAAGACTGTTATTCATCCTTCTCCGGCGACCAGCACAGCACCCTGCATGTTGTAGGGCCTCGATAAATCTTGGACTGATGGGACCTTTGTCTTGCTCACTCTTCTTTTGATCCTAATGACACTCAGGTAGACAATTAGTTACCTAAGGACAAGGACTAGTCACTCATTCAACAAATATTCATTGTGTGCCCACTAATCACTGTGTGAGATGTTGGAGTTACAATAGCGATGGCAGGAGCTCTGGTGACTTTATGGGGCAAGTGCTTGACTAGAGGCAAGTATGAAATGCTCCAGTAGCACAAAGGGTTGTGACTGATTCCCTGGAGGAGAATGGAAAGCTTCATGGAGTGGGTAGCTTGGAGCTGGACCTCAATGAATGAGTATTTAATAAATTCACACCCAATCACGTGCTAAAAAGGATTCAAAGCAAATTGCAAAATGCATACAATGCAACAAAGTAAGCAATAAAAAGATAAATCAGAATGACTGGAAAATAAAGTTTGAATAATAAAATGGAGCCAGAGGGAGACTCTGATGCAAAACTAGATGCCATAAGGTCCTGCCCAGTTGCCCATTCTATTTGATATGTGTTAACAGGGAGTCAGGGGATGGTAAGACAACCTGTTTTCAATAACGAGTCCAGCGGTTGTACACAGAATGGATTGAGAGTCAGGGGAGGGAGCCAGACTGGGTGAATGGAAACCAAGAAAACCAATTAAGGAAGCAGTTGGCATAGGTCAGTTATGGGTGCTGAGGACTGACCTAGGGCAGTGGCAGTGATGGTACACTGAGGGAGCAGATGCTGATTCCAGGAAATCAGGACTGCTTTTACTTCCTTTTTTTTTTTCTCCCAATGGCAATACTTTTGTTGTTGTTGTTCAATAGCTATTGCTATGGGGAGCACAGATCTGATATTCTGCTGTAGCCTAATGAGAGCTACCACACATCAGTCAAAATTGAGTATAGTATGCTGTGTTCAGCTGGTGGCACTGCTTTTAGGAGATGTGAAATTTCTCAACGTAATGTCAACTTGGATTTCTTCCCAAAGATCATGGATCTGTTTTTGATCCCCTTAAAAGAGATGAATAGTTTTGCTTAATCTCTGAAATTATGACAGGTGTGTACCCCTCCAGTCTGTAATGGCCGAGAAACTATGGCTTGGTGGTATTGAAATTTACAATTATAATTTCACTTTTAATAAGTTGTTCAGACCTAGGCTGACATCTCTCAAGAGAAAGGAAAATGTGGACACTGACAGTCACGAGCACATGACAAACAATGTAAAGTGACTTCAGATCAGGAGATTTGCCACAAAAGTTGGTTAATGCATCTCAAGGCTGGACAGGCCTGGAAGGAGTGGGGTTAGGAGTCCAGCCTAGCTCCTTTGGAGGGTGATTTTTCTAATCATCCTGCCCTTTTCCTCAGCCTTCTGTCTTTGTTCAACCTTGCTTTTTAAATGTGAGTGTGCCTGTACTTCATTTAAATTGTGAAAAAGTTATGTGAGGTTTAAAGTGTTAATGACTAGTTAAGCCATTATTTTGAAATAGCAAAAAAAAAAAAAAAAATTATGAAAGAAAAATAGGATCACACAGTAATTTCATGAGAAAAGTGCCTCCTGTTTAATGATTTGTAAAAGAAGTAGGAAGCACTGTCAGTGAAAACTGCTAATTATTTTGGTTTTCCATAATGAAAACCTGTGATGTTGTTTAAATGTCTCTGTTCGTTAGTTTACTCTGTGAGACCGGCACATTTGTATGCTTTATGTATTTTCTTGCTTCTCTGTATCAAAATAAGGCTGATATCATGATCTATGAGTTTAAAGTTTGTAAATTATGGCAATAATCTCTTGACCATGAGAATCAATGACTTTTAAGTTGTGCTACTTGAGGATGAGAAGGAATATTCCAGTCATCCTTTTGGTCTGCTGTTTGATTTATCATCATGCATCTTGGAAGATGGTTCTTTATTCTGCTTTGTCAGAAACATCCACAAATCAAATAATTATTGATATACACTTGGTGACTTATGTCTAGGAATAAATTTAAAGGTTACTAAAGAAATTAACCTTGGTAACAATTGTTTTTGCCATGCTAATGGCTCTTAAGGAATGATTTAATTGTGCATGGCTCTGGCAGGCTGCTCAATGACACTGCTGTTCAGACCAGAAAAGGGACAAGGTTCTAAGGTCAAACACCAAAAATAGCATGTCCTGTCACACTCAAACAAGAAAAGTTCAAGAATCTTTGGAGTCCAGGTTTTTCTTAACTTTGATCAGAATAGAGATGGTGAATTTATGGGCACTCCTTTTTCTCTGCCTGCTGTCTGCGTTGCCTTTGCTTGCTGCTGGCTTATTGCTTCTTCTTTTCTCCTCTCAAGCCCTTTATTAAGTGGTCGAGGTATGCAGAACGTTTGCATAAACACTTCCTACCTGAGTTCCTGCTGCGGATTTAGGTGTGTCGATCGATCTCCTGTCTAGAGTCCTGGGCCTCTGTGCCTGTCCAACAAGTTCTGTCCTCCCTCATTGGTCATCTTCTCGCCCCTCGCCTGAGTGACAGTCAGATGTGATTCAGCAGACAGTGTACAGGGTCACAGATGGCAGAGCCAAGTCTGCCTAGGAAGATGGACGAGCCAGGGAATCCTGCGATTCCAGGTGTCCGACCTTGTTTCTTAGCTCGCTAAGCCGCACTGACTCTTTAGCGTTTACTCTAGGATTTATGGACAAAGAACAGATCTCCTGCTCGTCAGCTCCTTTCAGAAATAGCAATAAAACGTTAGCAGTCAGGGAGGAATAGATTTCGATAGTAAATGAGTGATTCCTCTGAAACTGACTGAGTGAAATAGAGATGGAACAGTGAGAACCTACTTGGTGCTGTGCTCTCTGCTTTTTCATAAGTGTTGTTCAAGAAATCCCTTTCCTTCTGTTTTTGCACTTTGCCGTGCTCTCTGCTAGGCTGTTCATCTCTCGTATTTGCCAGGCTGCTTGCTGTTTTATACATTTTGGAATCATCCGGGTTCAAACTGTCTCCAGGAAAGCCTAAGATGTTTCTTTGTACAAAGGCAATGAAACTGATAGGGAAAGAAAGTGAAAGGCTGCAAGTTGTGCTTTAGCTAATACACAGAAAAACACTTTAAGTAGGAATTGTATTTCTTGGATGAGGCCATTTCTCTCCCTGCCTAGGAAGGCACTTATTTTTCCTCTTCTTATACATATTTACATAGTCACTACGGATGGCTAATGTGATATCTTCCAATTATGAAACGCATAAAAATTGCACTCTAACAAGAGAAGAAAACTTCCTGTTACAGATTTCAAAACACCGTGGTGGCACTTCCAAGATATTTTATAAAAAGCATCTCTCTCTAGTTGACACTAGTTCTCCTGATTTACTATTGAGCGCAGTCTGCACCACCTCTCAGATCTGCATTTCCCTGTGTTGGCCTCCTTCTCGGGCATGCACCCTCCATATGCGGGCAACAGTCCTTGAAGCTCTGGTTCCATGGTCCTCAGGTTAATGATCTTAGAGGAAGCTAGAGTGGCTCTATAGGAAGCTTAGCAGATGTCCCAGGGCATTTTGGATTGTCCTGGCTTGGGGCAGGTGCTCCTTTCTGGGGCTGGGTCGGCCTCACCTGAATCATATGAACCAAAGACGATTACCATGGAGAAAGTGATTCCCAAAGGAAAAGCATACCGGGTAAAGATTGACTTTAATAAATATGACAAAAATTCAGATAACTGGATGAGGTTATTCAGAAATAAATGAAGTGAGAAAAACATAAACCTGACTAGCAGCTGATATGAGGGGGGTCTTGCCCTAGGTTGTTTTCTGTCCCACTGCAATAAAAAGCCTCCTGGGGCCTCACAGTTTTATAGGACCCTAATGGGAACAGTTCTTTCATGTGATATGGAACATAAAAATAGCATTTCCACTTCTATTTGCTGAGTAGTTTTTTTCCTCTAAGGCAGTGATCTTCAGCATGAAAAAGTAATAGATTAATGCTTTCCAATTTAGATAACACAGAATTATTAATTTTGTTTCATCCCTGTAGGCTAGAAAAGCAGATTGATACAAAATGAGAAAATAGATCTTCACAATTTCCAATAGTGAATGAGTATAGCTAGCCTTTATCAGCACTACAAAAGGCAGCTAATTAACAGCTGGTTAATAGTTATTTGAATTTATAAATGTTTAAATGAGTACTTTAAAAAGTTCTACTGGATTGTAACCATCCTTGTGGAGTCAAGCAACTCTTCTTTTACACGTACATGTGCATGCACACACACACTCATACACCTCAGAGTGACCGCTTCCTAATCTAATAAGCAAAGGAATAGAAAGGAGATAACTTTGTTATTCATTCCTCTGGGAAAGAGATGACTGGGACAGGAGGATGAGGTCTGATAGCAATGGAGCTCCTTTGGGAGAGGGTTGGAGGCGAGAGAAAGGCAGCTGAACTTTTCCGCCCCTCCACAACGTCTCCATAACTCGCAGGAATCACAAGCGTACAGTTTGAAAAGCACTGAAATAAAAATCAAGGATGGGATTCAAATCACTTTGTAGCATTACTCATAGCTAATTCTGTGCAATGGATATTCATCTGAGTTTATCATTTATATGTATATAGGGGTGATACTAAAAATATTTGACAACTGATATGATATAGGCGCCCAACCAGCACTGACCATTCAGAGCACCCTCCAGCTGTAAACGTCTGGAACACCTTACTGGTATGTTTCAGCCAGACAGCAACCCTCTATAACTATATGCAAAGCTGTGAAGAATTACTATTAATAAATATTTTTATCCATCAAAATACATACTCTAGCTCTATTTCAGTCTATTTCATTTGTATCAAAATGATCTCTGGCGAAAATTTTTATTGGGAACTTTATAGTTTCCTACCTACTGAAAACATGCATGTGTAATTTGTCATTATTCTACCTAAATACTGTCTTGGAACACTAATTATCTAACTAACTAACTAATTGATTAGCATTAAGTTCACAAATATTTCTGGGTTCCTACTGCGAGCCAAGAGATACATTGGTCTCTGGGTACACAAGAAGGATAAGTCACTGCCCCCATGGACCTTATAGCTTCGTTGGGGAGATGGATAACAGACCATCGCAAAGCAGAGTAGTACATTTTGGCTTGAGGAAGTTCAGGGGGCTGTGACAGCAGTGGGGAGCAGCATATAATACACACCGGGATCAAAGAAGACTTCATCGGGGAGGGGTAACTCACCTGTGGCTGAAGGATGTATCAGGAAGTGGGAACCATGGAAAAAGGCAAGGAGAAGAGAATGTTTCAAGCATGTGTAAAGTTGTAGAAATAGAGAGATCATAAGACCTTCAGTAACTTGAAAATGGTTTAATGTCTTGGGAGCGCTATCTAGTGACTTGATATGAAAAATGGGAGGATTATCATACTTAAACTTCCTCCCACTTACTACCCCCACCTCCTAATATTTGTTGGCTGTTTTTTCCACTCTCAAGGTGCATAACTTTATAGTCTGTTCTGTAGACAGAATTCCAAGAGTTTGTATAAGGTTCTTATATAGCATGTAGTGTGCGGTAGCAGATAAAGGCAAAACAAACGTTTTAACTCCTCTGCTGCTTTGTGCCTCTCTGCCTTTGTCACGCTGTCTCTTTGACCTGGATTGCCCTTTCTCTTCCCATTCACCTGAAATATCTACGTGTCTTTCAGGATTTAGATCAAATGTCTATCTCTTATCAGAATTTCACGGCTCCTCCAGGAAGAGCTGACTACTCGATCCAGTTTACAGTTTTCTCTTATCAGCTGTAACTCTTTATGCCTCATTTAGCCTGTACATTATCTGAGGGTAGGGGCATTATCATTCCATTTTTGGCACCTAGAATAATATCTATCACAGCATGGATGTTAGGGGTTGATGGTACTTCACACCTTCCCTTTTTTTTGAATTTTTGTGTGTACACATAAGGCGCACTACACAAATGTGAACAGTATTGCTTTTATTACTCTCTTCTAATACCTCAAACAATCTGGGTTGGGGAACAAGGCTCGGATCAGGAAGTTTATGAGGGACTTCCTACTTCCTCCCCGCTGAATTGAAAGTAAGTTTTATATTATGAGCCTGACCTCACTTTATTGCTTAGTCACAGGAAAATAGGCCATAACCCCCATGCTTGGACACAAGTAGTGGAGGAAAGCCCATAACACATGATAGGAACTGAGGGGCCAACTTCCTGTCTTTAGGCATAGTAGCCTGCCCACCAGTAAGGCATGAAGGTCAGGAATGTCCATCAATGTTAATGAATGACAGACTCGGATCAGTCTGATTAGACATCCCTCCTTCACATGCTAAAATGACCATTTGCAAACAAATTTTCTCAGCATATGTAACTCAATACTGTAAACAGAATGATATCATATATATAGGCAATAACTCTGAAAATCTGCAAGTTCCATTCAAGCAAAGGCTGGATGACTGTCTGACTGAAATATTACACACTGTTGGATGGATGATTGGACTGGATGATTTAAAAGTGCCTTTCAACCCTGAGAATCTTTGTTTCTTTTATGTTTGACAGTCATTTCACCTGCAGTTATTCAACGTCCTTGACATTTGATGGGTCTGGACCAGGGAATATCCTAGTTCATGGAAAGGGATTGGACCTGTGGGGAGATGCTGTTGCTCCTAAGTTTGTTTTCTTTCACTCAATACTTGGCCTTGCTGCAGGATGGGGTAGATTGGTGCAAATTGTAATGAACACTATAGGCACCAATGTATATGCATGAACACCGAAGAAGCTTTTGCTTAATGAGGAGCTGTGAGCCCATTGGTACATTGGCTGTGATCTGGTGACTAGCAAGCTATAGGACTGAAGCATTCGTTGATTTCTTTATCAGGTATGATCTCTATAAACTATAACTATCAGATAATGTCTATCATGATTTTGGAGAGTAATCTAAAATAGATAAAACTTGATCTTTTGCCTGAAAAATACAGCGAAGTATATTAATTCTTAAAATATATCATGCTTGATAAAGATTGGGGATAAATGATCTCATTGATTAGTGTGTACTTAGCAAATAATTTCAGCTGTAGTAGGATGTGAATACTGTAGGAAAGAGTGCTGAGTCTTTTGCCTTGAAGCTGTATAGCAAGCACACATTTCTTCTTTCTTTCTTTCTTTCTAACTTTTCTATTTAGCATAGATTGATGGGTACTGAGGGAAGTTAGAGGGAGGGTTGAGGAAATTATAGGAGGCTGTGTATGGGTTAGTGTCTGATCCAAACTTTGGTGTTTGCCTTTGCTTTTTACTGAAAAATATTTTCAGTCTTTATGTTTCAAAGTTCATTTTAATTTTATTTATTACAGCAAGCGTTGACATTTTTCTCTCACCATTAATTCGGTTTTTCATGGGAGTAATTCTAGATTTGTTGGTCCTATTACTATAGATAGAATGATATAGAGCATGGTGAAAATGCTCGACATAACATACACTGTGCTTAGCTGTAACAACAGTATTTTATAGGAAATATGTAAAATGTTACATATCTTTTAACATTAAGTTGACAAACAAATATTTTGTTTCACAGGAGTTTCTGTTCAGGAAATTGAAATTTAGCAATTTTGAGGCAATAAAATTAAACAGAGATTAACACATTCTCTGTTGGAGAATTATATAACCTTGTGCAGTTACAGGCTCTGGCTTTCTATTTTTTGAAAATGCTCATGTAAGAAACATTTTTCAGAAAAATGGAAAACTCTTTGGCTCATTATCTTTTGTTCTATATCGTCCCCCATGGCCTTATATAACTTTTTTCCTGAATGACTTCACTGAAATTGCTTCAGCAAATTTGCCAGGTAAGAGCTTTTCACAGATTGATGATAATCTACAAAGAAAAGCTCTTTAGTGCACTTACCTGTGTTCTGTTCTTTTATTTGTTTAATTAAGAAAATATCTTTCCATTATGAAGTATGGCACTCACATGGACAAGTGGGAAAAACATCAAAGTATAGTATAATGAATTGTTACCAAGCAAATATCTCTGTAACACGTCCCAGGTCAAAACTTAGAGCATCAACAACTTTCAAGAAGCTGCTCCTCTCAGACACTCCCTCTGTCTTAGCTAGAAGATTCACTGTATTATTGACTTTCATGCTCAAAATGCCCTTGCTTTTCTTTATTGTTGAACCACCTATGTATGCATTCCTCGACAATGCAGTTTTTGAAATTTATGTAAATGGAACAACACTTCATGTACTATTTGTTGCCTTGTTCTTTGGTTCAATATCATGTTTAAGATTCGTTGATCTTTTCCTTCATTTTGAGAAGTTTTAATGATCTTCCATGTGAAATAATTGTCAGGATTGATTGGGATTTGCTCTTACGCATCATTAGCAGGTATTTCTCTCACCTCTTCTCTGGTCTTCACAAGTTTTGTCCCTCTATTTGGCTGTTTTAATGCACAATTACAGACAGACTCTCATTACTTGCCATGATCCTGTTTCATTGGTAGAGGACTTTTGATTGCTATTTTTTCAAGCTCTTGAATTATCATATAAGTTTACAGAGTGCAAAGATTTTGAGCAGAAGGGAAAGGAATAGATGTTGCCCTTTAGCATGATTGAATAAACTTACCAGGGAAGCATATGGTAGGAAGTATGGCATGAAAGGAGCTGACTGATAACAAGATTGCAGGGAATAGGGTGTCTGTTTACAGTTTCAAGAGGAGAACCAAGGAAGGAAGAAAAACAGTTGGCATTTTCATGTTTAGTAACCTTTTGGCTTTGTTGCTTGGAAAAGTCAAAGTTCTGACAAAGCAGTTGCAAACTTATGACAGTGCTAGAGAAATAAGTAATTGTGATTAAAGGACTTTCTACCTAGAATCCTTTCAGATAAGGAATGTGATTATATTTGGAGTCTAAATGTGTATGTTATAGAAAAAAGAGAAAAGTAAAAGCAGGTTTTTCTTTTTAACTAGAACAGTCCTACTCTTGACAGCACCTTGATTCCACACATGCACAAATATCTCAGCCTATGTGTTTTGAGATGCTTCTTGTGGAATCTCAGCATGAAGATTTGGCCCATACCTTGTTCAATGAAGTCAGAGATAAAAGTGATGTTGGAAGTTCAGTGGGAAAATTAAAGGGAAAATGAAACATGAGATTCCATTAAAATAAAGTTATTCTTAATTAAATTCCAACTTCCTCTCTTTATTAACTATTTTTATAAGTGGAACTACCACCCAGTTAGTCCCTCAAGTCGAAAATACAGAGTCATCCTAGACTCATCGTCTTTAGCTTACATGCTACCCATTGCTTCTTTCTCTTAAACATTTCTTCATTAGCATACCTCCTCTTCTTTTTTCCACTACCTCAGTTTAGGACAGCATTTCTCATCTAGTTGATTGGAATATTTTTTTTTTTTTGCCTCCTTTTAAAACATCCTTTATCCTAGACATTTCCAGAGGGAAAATTCTGAAACTAATCTTAGCTTGTCAGTTCTTTGTTTAAAATCAATGTCTCCTGTTTAAATTCCTTCTTCTCCTTTGGGACAAAGTCCAGTTTCAATCTCCTCAGCTGTATAAATGAGACTCATCCTTTGTCACTTCCCCACATACACCTAAGTGTCAGCCAAATCAAAGCACATACTCTGTGGTCTTTCTTGCCTTAGTGTTATTATACGTCCCCTTTAATTTGAACATCCTTATCCTTCTCTTTCCTGGCTAACTCACTTATTTTTTAAGATCAAAATCAAGTGACTTCGGGTAACCTTCTGTTAACCACTCAGATTGTCTTAGGAGAGCTGCCTTTGCTTTCCACATTTCTTATACTTACGTCCATTATATGCCTTTCTATAACATCATTGTGATTGTGTGTTCCTCATGTCTGCCTCTGCCACTTGTCTGTGAGCTTCTTGAGGTCAGCCTGTGTGGCCAGTGTTAGGATTCTATACAGGGTGTATCAGGTGCTCACTATATGCATGCAGGAGTCTGGTGAAGGCCTGAAAGCAGAAACATCCCCAAGCATGAGGAACAGACTTTCCGAACCAGAGGGCTATGTGGTCTTGAGCCCCTTCGGAGATTGGCCTTACTTCTTATCCCAATTCACAGACACTTTACGAATTGTTTTATTTTTTTCTTTCTCTAATCATAGGTTCTCCCTTTCTGGTTCTACTAAATTTACCTAAGTGGATCCCCTGCTCAGGCAGTTGTAATTGAAATTGTTGAAATTCTTAAAGCATTTAGAAATGAACCGTGTTTTGTACATAACATGCTCAAGCATTGTAATGGGTTTACATATGATAAGTTAACTTTATTGCAGAAAATGTTTAACATTATCATATAAATCACTATCACTTATATTGCGATTTCATCATCTCTTAATCAGTATCTAGAGCCAGAAAACATTTTAAGATCTTCTTCTTATATTTTTCTATGTTGGAATATTATAGACAATGAAGCTTGTGCTTTGATTAATAAGGACCAGAAAACAGTCTAGAAATTGGTACCAGGATTTTTCACATAGAGATCTTTCTTTTCCTAGTCATACAAATATTTCCCTTCTACTTTCTTTATAGTTTACTAGAATGTCATTTTTATTGCATACTCACAAGTTTGATTTAGAAAAAAAATATTTTCTCTAAAAACTAAAGACATTTTTAAATCCTATTATAAGCCAAATTTAGATTTGTTTGTTTTTTCTAATCAACTTTTTCTAAAATTATGATTAGTAAGTGAAAATTCGTAGAAAATACTGTGGGGAGCTCAAATTAAAATTATATTTGTATTCTATTAAAAACCATGATCTGTTCTTTGAGAATCTTCTGTTGTTTTGCTTAACTCTTCTAGTACATTTTGTATCTTGCCTAAAATAAATTGTTTTAACAACATTAGATGGCACTGCCATCAGACTGGTTGTGAGGTTAAATTTGCACGTGTTTCTACAAGATGTTTCCTCTTTGGTCATATCAAGAAGATAGCTCTATAATCTCTGAAATACTTGCAAGGGCATTATCGCTACAAGGACACTTGTGGCCATGTCTTCTTGGAACAAATATAAATTATGTACTTACATGTCCAATACAATGCTCCTGGATTTGTGGCCCAAATTCTGGCTTGACAAGTAAAAATGGCAAACAATAGGATATGTTGGAGTATATGAGGAAGCCATTTGGTATAAACCTAATTCGGCCTGACTTTGTTTTTTCCAAAAGGGCCTGACTGTGGCTATTGAGCACGCATTGCATATCTGCCTAGACATTTCCCATGGTCAGAACAAAGGCCCTTGAGATAAAGGTGCAACTTCCCCCCACATTGGCATTTCCTTAGGGATAAGCATCTTTCCTTAGGCTAGGAACTGATTGCTGCACTCACCTTTGACCACCCAGCTCACCTGTGACCACTCAGCTGGAGACAGAAGACTGCCACCCTGCTGTGTTCACTGAGACAGAAGACCTACCTGCTGTTTCCATCAATCGCTGTGCCTACAGATCAGTCTTGCGACTATTGTAAAAGGGACATTTCAATCCTATGTGAAACATCCTCTCTGGGGGTATATAACCACTCTGTGCACCCCACTTCTTCCGTGCCCTTTCTTCCTTCGGGAAGAAAGGCCCCGGGTTATAATCCTCAGATTTAAGCTCAGAATAAACTCACCCAAATTTTCATTTATAGATTGGTTATGGATTATTTTCGTTGACAGGCTTATATGCCATTTTCTTTATCAACCATGTTAGCACAGCTATCCTAGGCTTGCCCTGGACAATATTTTGAACCAATGACTAAAATGAAAGGCCATTTATTTTCTTTACCTAAGTCGCAATTTGCACTTTCCACAACAGATCTAAAACAAATGAAAAACTTAGAAATGTCAACTTCAAGGATAGGGCTGTGGGAGTTGACCACCCTGGATGTAGGCTATAAAGGGATTGTCTCTAGAGAATTCAAAAATAACAAAACTGGCTAAAAGTTGCTGTGTTTTAATGGTCACCATGCACCGACAATTCTAATGCCATTGATAAAATCCTTCTTTTTGAAAAAAATGTCTTTTGTTATCTCAGTCCTAAACACTTGCTGCAATTATGATTGAGATTTAATAATATATGTTCAAAGTAGCATGTTTTATTACTTATCCTTTAGTAAACATTGTATTCTACGTGGAAATTAATTTGCAGAACCATCAGTTACACTGTTGGTCCCAGACACACACGTGGACTCAGCTGTGTGCTTTGAGGGGAAATTGTTAATGGTTTGGCATTGTTCAAGCTGCTTCAGACTCAATCTTTTTTTAACCCATCTCACTTTCTTTTTCTTCTTACTTTCTTATTAAAATTTACTCAGAAATAATTCTGAAACTCATTCAAATTAAAGCTAAAGTGATTGATAAAATTTTGCAGTATGCTCAGGGGTATTGATATTTTATTAAATTACACCAAAGGAATAATGAACATGCTTTTCAGAGTTTCAGAAGTCATTTAGTTGGGTGAATAGGGTGGATATTCATAGGAAGGAGCAGGGCCCTTCTTGAAGTAACTTTGAACTATAATGTATTTCATTGCTACCATCTCTCTACTTACTTTTAAGGATTTTTATGATTATATCTTTTTCTCTAGCCTTTGTATGTACTCCATAGACATCAGGTGAAATGATGTCTTTTTCTTTTAAAGGCCATTCTGGTTGGAGCTTTAGTGCTACTGGCGTAAGCACAATCCAGGGAACTCTTGGGGACCCAAAGCCTGAGATAGTAAGTGTCTACTCTGGGATTCCCAGTAAAAGTGCCCTAATGACTAAAGGTATTTTTTTCTTTAATTAAAAAGGAGGCATTTATAGGATGTTATCAGAGACATCTAAAGCTCCATAAAGAATGACATTTATGTACAATATTTCAGAGAAAAATCACCCACTTTCTGTAGATGATCTTTTCGAATTGTAGAAGTTCCATTAAACCCAAAGGTATGGTTCAAGTGGACAAAGTGCAACAGGCAGTAGAAGGCCATCCCTGTTAGATTCCTCCTCTTCGTCTCTCATAGATCTCGGTATTAACGTGAGTCCTTGAAATGGAATTGGGCATCCGTTTATTTCACAATTCACAAAGAAAGAAATGGAAAACTTGAAGAGTTTTTTTGCTTAGGGTTGACAAATTATTGTATTAAATCACTTTTGATTATTTTTGATAACCTGCTAGATGGCTCTGTCATTCCTGGAATTATGTAAAATGAACAGTCAACAGGAGGATCCTTGAGTTGTTAGATTTAAAATGGAGAAACTGTATGTATTTCTAAACTAGGAATATTGTTTCCTCTTTCTGATTTCAGAGTGTAGTCACAAAAGCTCATTCTTTTCATTTTGAATAATTGGCCAATAATGAGAGAAATCAGTCAGAAACTGGAAACCAAATGACGAAGGGAGATCAAGAGCAAATCTTCAGAATAATGACATCTTTGATAAGTCTATTACATTGCTACCTTTAAACCATGGGAAATCTCCATGGGGAATTAATGAATGATGGGTAATCAGAATTTAAACAAAGAGCCTTTAAGAGAGAATCTTTCACGGTAGTTGGAAACAGAATAAAAGAGACCAAAGGCTGGTCTCTGTGCCAGGACAAAATAATAAAGGTCAAAAATAGGATCAAAAGGACAAGCTACGCAGGTCTCTCTAAGAAACTAGGGGACAGAGAGAAATTCAACAGGGAAGCTATTTGCAATGTAAACTACAGAAATATTGAAAAGTTAGGTGTGAGATGCATAGTGAACATACATATCTGGGGCTTCTTAAATATAAGTAGAGAAGTAACTATAAACAGTAAATATCCTCCCTAATTTTAAATTTAAAGAACAAATTTCTTTTACAGTGTTTATCACAGATCTGCGGTATTTTCCCATGTCAGATGTTATAAAAAATTTATACTGAAAACATATTCTAAAATATTATTTACATATTCTAAAATATTAAGAGCTTAAAGTATAAACTTCTAAGATTGTGATGATGTCTTTAAAAAAGTGTTCTGAAACTTTTAAAGTATTAGCAGAGAAAAATTTGTATTATAGGACTATACTGTTTTAGCTTTTAAATGAATACTACAATAGTAAAGTGCGTGAACCTAAAAAAGCAATCAATTTTTATTGATTGGTAAGAATATTTTATAAATTAAGGACACTAATCTTTTGGGTATTATGCATATTACAATATTTTTCCATTAAAATTTTTGTAACCACGAGGACTTATGGGTTGAGTACTTTTCTAAGTGCCAGGGATTCTGCTCAATAATGGAACTACAATAATGAACAAGGAACCCAGCTGTTAATCTCATAGATTCCTTCACCAGCTTCTTTCTTACGAACCATGCTTAGAAAGTCCTTCCCCATCCCAAGATTTAATAAATACTTATCTATTTTTTCTTCTGGTACTTGTATGTTTTCAATTTTTACATTTAAAGCTTTGACATATTGAGAATTTGTTTTGGTATATGGACCATTGAACTTTTAAAGAATTTTAATAGCCTAGCTCCAAATAAAATGTTATATATTTGTAAGCAAAATATTTAGAACATTTAGAATGTTTTGTTTGGGTTATTTCTGAAGAGTATATAGTAGCATTTTTCCTCCTCAATGCTCTTCTTCCTTTCCTGATAATAAATTGGTGTGGGGTGGTTGGGAGAGCGAGTCAGTACGAATTTGGAAAGCGTGACTCTGAGCTTAAGTGAACCACAGCTGAAAAAGCCCTGCTGGCAAATGTAATGCTCAGTACAGAGCTAGAGCACCTTTAAAATGCAGACACTCCTGAAAAGTTTAGCTAATGTAAATGGTTTTATTAGACATGACACATGAAGACTAAATTGGATTTCATTCCTCATCTTGATGTAGTAATCTCATGTGCGAGTTTATGATGCCCTTTAGTGTGATTAAAGATCTAAATTAAACTTAAGTGTTTATTATTTAATGAGACCATTTAACAGCTAATGTGGAGCTCTTTGCTGATCTCAGGGTCATACAATTCAATTGTTGCCTTCCTAAGTGAATTTTTTCTTTTAAAAATGAGAAGCGATTGGGCTCTGCAGGGTATGCAAGCAAATGTACTTCTCTGCATATTGTGTAACATCTCACTGATCTGGCTTAATGGTGAAGAGGGAAGGAAGAAAGCACCAAGTTGGAATTAATTAAAAATCTGAGTTTAATTAATAGAAAGAGGCAGCATAAGACTTAAGAAAGACCCTCGACCTTGAACAGGACACTTAACTTCTGACTCTCAGTTTCTACATGTGTAGAAGGGTGATCATACCAGCTTCCTGGGCTGCCAGTCCTTTAAGAAATAAGTAAGATAATGCATATGATAGTCTTTGTAAACTATAAGATACTGTATGCACATTATCTATTGTTATTAATTTAAATATGGATAATAACCAAAATGAACAGTATGCTTGCTCTGGGTCTACTTTAAAGAATAGATGCCTCACTTATAACGACTAAATGCATTTGAATCCGGTGAGTTAAGCGTTTACAAAGTCCAGCTTTCCAAACAGGCTAAAAATTTCTTTTTTAATTCTAATTATTCTAATATATCTTTGAAGTAAGTCACTAACTTTATGAGCAGTTTTATATGTGACAGTTTTACATGAGACATCAAGATATATTGGCACATGATATTCCAGTCACCATATACACAGCAATTAACATAAAAACTCATTCCTCTCATTTATGTGTCTGATTTTATTCGGTATCTTTGTTTCCATTCATTTTGTTATTGCTGACTTGTTTGAGTGGGATAACGAGCAATCTCTAATTTTTCCAGAGAATCACTTTCCTATGAAATCTTGCTTCTACACATGTTCTATTCACTAAAATCAGAAAAAAAACATGCAACTCTCAAGTTTGAGTACTGATGTATCCTTTGTAACTGGTTTTGTTACATAGTACTTCTGTAATCTTAAGCAAAATAGTTAACTGCTTTGTGCCTTAGGTTTTTCATCTTAAAAAATGAGTATAGTAATAAGACCTATTACATTGGATTGCTGGAAGGACTAAATAATACATTTAGAATACAAACTGGGAAAGAATAAGCATTCAGTAATTTTATTCTTTATTGTTTTATTTTGATTTCTAAAACTATGTTAGAAGTTTAAGGGCAGGCCATGTGGCCCAGTGGTTAAGTTTGTGCACTCCGCTTCGGCGGCCTGGGGTTTGCCAGTAGGGATCCTGGGCACAGACCTGCACACCACACTCAAGCCTTGCTGAGGCAGCATCCCACATGGAGGAACTAGAATGACTTTCAACAAGGATATACAACTATGTACTTGGGGCTTTGGAGAGAGAAAAAAAAAGAGGAAGATTGGCAATAGATGTTAACTCAAGGCCAATCTCCTCAACAAAAAAAGCATAAGAAAAAAAGTATGGGGGCCAGCCCTGTGGCTGAGTGGTTAAGTTTGCGCACTCTGCTTCGGCGGCCCAGGGTTTTGCTGGTTCCGGTCCTGGACACAGACATGGGCACTGCTCATTGGGCCATGCTGAGGTGGCATCCCACATAGCACAACCAGAAGGACCTACAACTAGAATATACAACTATATGGGGCTTTCGGGAGAAGAAGAAGAAGAAGAAGAAAAAGATTGGCAATAGATGTTAGCTCAGGTGCCAAGCTTGAAAAAAAAGTATGTTCTAAAAAAAAAAAGAAGTTTAAGAACTTTGTAAGTTGCATTGTCTGTGGTCTGTGTAATTATGGATGCATAAAAATAATTTGTTAATCTTTAGATGAAGCTGATACAAAATTTCAACTTTAGTGTGTACTTACATAGGGTAAAGTGGTCTTTAATGAATTACGGGTTATTGTTAGTCAAGGAGGTAAATATCTCTAATTTCTGCTTCTTTATTCATTTGGGGAAAAGCAGATTTATTTTACTAGTTTATTCTTATTTATCCCAACCACCTCTCCACTGGTACACATCTCAGTCAGTTACCAAGAACAGTATTTGCTAATTCATATCGTGTTTGCCGTCCACTTCTAGGTGTTTGGATGAGGCAAGGATGAGGCTGTTCAGAAGGGTATGTGTGTGATTCAAAAGAAGAAAACACCATCCCTGAGCTACAAGAGGTATACAACTTATCTGGAAAGACTTTATTCCTAAATTGTATCCTGTAATGCCTTGGTAATTCAGAGAAGGGAAAGATGGGTGAGGACGGGACTAGTCAGAACTGTGCCTTGGCATTTGAACTGTCTTCAGTCAACTACACACATATGGTGCTCTAGTCTCCTAGGGCTCTGGTATCGAAGTACCACAAATTATGTGGGTTAAAACAACAGAAATTTATTCTCTTATAGTTTGGGAGGCCAGAAGTCCTTAGTCATGATGTCAGCAGGGTCGGTTCTTTCACAGGGATTCTGGAGGAGAATCTGTTCCATGCCTCTCTCCTGGCTTCTAGTGGTTCCCAGCAGTCCTGGCTTGTAGCTGCATAGCTTTAATCTCTGCCTTCTTCTTCACATGGCCTTTTCCCCTGTGTGTGTGTGTGTGTGTCATCTTCTCTTCCTACAAGTACACCAGTCACACTGGATAGGGTGCACCCTGATTCAGTATGACCTCATCTTAACTTGAGCACATCTACAGACAACTTATTTCCAAATAAGGTCACATTCACAAGTACTGGGGGGTAAAAACTTGAATATATCTTTTTTGGAAGGGCACAATTCAACCCACAACATGCAGAGAGAAGAGGGGAGAAGATCCTCGGCAAGAAAGATGGTGTGAGTATAAGCAACACCTTTTTGAACTTTCCCTGGTTGTGTCTATTGTTTACTTGAATTTCATCCCTTTTTATGGTATCCTGGACATTAGCAAATTGAGCGCTTCCTTTTAAAGAAAAATACCGAAATTTCATTTTATATTTAATTTCACAATAGTTGTTTTTGTTCGTTTGTTTGTTTTTGTCTATCACCAGGATGTGATTTTGATGAGATTTTACTATTTTTGATTACTGTAAAATTGTTATGTAATTCTTATGTAACAAGAATAATACTAACAACAAAATCAAAACAGCCCCGTTATTTAGCATGGTGATTCTAGGACTAGCATTTCTTCATACTTTGGGACAAAAATGTTTCGTTGAATTTTCTGATCAGTTCTTCGCATTTTTCTATTAGCAGAGGTTTCTTGATGAAACAAAGCAAATTACCTCCTAAACATTCAAGGAAAAAAAATCTAGTCTGAAGAATTAGGTTGACAAAATAGCAAACATTATAAAAACTGCATTGAAACAATAACTAGCGTTTAGTCAAAATGACAGTAAGAACATAGGGACTCCTTACACCTAGAATTGGAAAAGTCGTGACGAAATGGCTTTATTTGACTGGATGTGTCAGTTATCCTAGTTACTTCTCCTTATTTCCAATAAAAAAATGATAATGCAGATCTGGAGATCGAGTCTCTTTCTATCTGGATTAGAATTGCAGGATAATTTGTCCACATCCCTTTAGAACATAGTGTGAACAATTGGAAACACTGAACAGGGAAGGAAACAATAGTTGAATCAATATATTACTTTGTTTAGCTTTTTGTGTATAACAATTGTTTACCTCAGATAATCATATATTCTGTCAGCTTCTGAAATTCATCTTTATTTTCTTTGAGCAGTTTAGACCATTGAAAATCTTCAATCAATGCATTTAAGGCCATCTATGAATAATAATCTAATTAAGGAGGGAAATGAGCAGTTAATAAAGGTCAATGAAATAATTGACTATTCAATTTTGCTACTGAAGAGAAAATGCAATTCTTCTTATAGAATATGTAGCAAATCATAATAAAAATATTAATTATCATGAAACAGCCAAAGGAAAAATACACTTGGTCTCTGATATATCAAGATAGCAAGAGTACATCAGTGTGCTAATCAGAATATTTCAACCGAAATGAAATGTTAAGTTTAGAGGAAAAAAAATTCAAAGATAGACGTTATAAAATGATTTGTTGGGAAAGAAAGGATTTAAAAGTGAAATCCGCTTTATCTATGGAGTGAAAAGATATTGTAACTTTCTGTTCCAAGCAACAAACTAAATTAATGGAAAACATTTGCACCCCATGCTAAGTCTAGACATTTTACTAGGTGCAATGGCTTCTCCAGCTTCACTTTATCTTACTCCCGTATATCCATAATTTACTTGGAAAGCACTTTGAAAAACAATCTGCAAAGAATGAGCTGCTCAGATGACTGTCTTGTCTCCTTGTGAAAAATGTAATCATCCATGGCAGAACCACTTCTGTCCACAGATCAGTGATTAGAACTGGGAGGTCTTAAGCCAAGGGCAAGCAGTTTTTCTTTTTTTAATATCAACCTTCTAAGTTATCATCACTTTTGATTAATATGATATGTGCACGTGGGAAAAAAATCTGTGGGTATGTTTAGATAGACAGTGACTTAAACCGTATTATGGTTTGTCTTTACTACATAAAACAAAGGATTGAGTGAGAGGCATGCTTTTGATGCATTTGCAAGCCTGGATTATACCAGAAGATCTCCAGTAATGAGACACTCTTCCGCACAGTCGCCATCCTTCACAGTCTTTTAAACACGGGCACAAGTTTCCTAAATGTTTATGCTGCTGTTGAATGTTTCAGGTTTCAGACAACACAAAGGAACTTGAAATGAAGCCTGCTTCCAGGACCTCCCTCCATCCCGCTCCGCCTCCAAAAGCTTGACTACTGTGAGAAAGTGCTAAAAACAAACAGCAGCTAATAATTTAAATCTTAGAATTTAGCTGGCAATATTAATTTTAAAAAATATAGAGATGATATTAGGGGTGTGTGTATGTGAGAGAGAGAGGACGAAGGAGGTAGGGGGAGGGAGAGTTATGATAATGTTGGGATATTGCATAAAATCTTGACAAATGCATCAGTGGTCCACCCCCCCACCCCCTCCTCCTCCTGCCCAGGTGCACTGTAGTACACAGTATCTTGAGTGGCCTTTTACCTTATGCCTGGGGTCTGATTGTGCTATTATTTATTCTTTCTACCTTTGTTTGTTCCCTAAGTCACTCTTCTGTTTTCTCATTTTCAAGTTGTCATTTACTAGTTGTCCCCATGTTTAACATGGACTCTATAGCCTCTTGAACATGTCAGAGTTAAGCACTAAATAAATCTGGCAAACAGCCCTTTGGTACATGCAAAAAAGTAATAATGAAAGATTCTGGATTATAATTTCCTCTCTAAAGCTGAAATTTCTCAATTCGGGGCATATAAAATATTACACAAACATGTAATTGTTACTCATGTACTTTGTACTTTACAAAGGAATTATTGCCAGTGATGTCATTTGTTATAGACAAAGTTCTCTGCTCACTGACTTTATAAAACAAGACCGGAGTGCTCTTATTATTTGCTAGAATTATTGTTATTATTTTTTCAGAAAAACTCAAATCATGACATCACTCTTTATACTGGCCTCTTGGACAATAAATCAAAAAATCTGATCGCAAACAAATGTCGGAGCACTAATTCAAAGGAAGATCTTTGGTTTTTACCATAGAACCCCTGACATCTCTGTTTCTTTGCTATCTCATATCTATACTACAAATGATATCTGACCAATTTGGAAGCCTAGTGATTACCAAGACTAGATTTTGAATGCTTACCTTTCTCTGGATCCTTAGATCCATATATTCAACTCATAAATTCAGTTGCCTGCTTGACAGCTCTGCCTGGTTATTTAGGAAGATAGCAAACTGAGCAGGACAAAACCAAACCCTCTTGATCCCCCTGCCCCCAATCCATCCACCGATCCTGCCCTTCTCCCAGGCTTCCCTATGTCAGTAAATGGCACCAGCAACCACGTGCTTGCTTAAGCCAAAAATATAGGAGCTATCTTAGATTTTTGTGACCCAGTCCCTCATATCCACTCTTCAACAAGACTTCCTATTTTACCTCCAGAGTAGATCCTGAATCAATTTCATTTTTCCACCTGTGCTACTACCCACCCTAATCCAAACTACCACCATCTCCTGCCTAGACTATCAAGGTGCCTTCTAACTGGTCTCCCTTCTCCCACCTGGATCCCTCACTATCCATCCTCACAACAGCCAGAGTGATATTTCTTACAAACATCAATCCCACCACATCCCTTCTCTGTTTGAAATAGTCCAGTAGCTTCTCATTGTGACTAGAATAAAATCCTAACTCCTTACCCTGGCTGACATAGTCTGGAAACTGCCTACCTCACCAACTACAACTCAAACCATTTACCCCCATTTACTACTTTTTAATTAAGTAGAATTTTCTGTTTCTTTCTTACATGGTAATCCTTGTCCTTCCTCAGGTCCTTTGCACTAGCTAAACAGTGCTGTACCTGCAGCGGCCATCTCCTTGATTTTTACATATCACTGGCCCCGTCCTATCATTCAGAATTTAGCTTATATTTCACCTTCTCCAAAAAGCTCTCCCTGAACTGTTTGAAATAGCCACCTAGTCATTAACTGTATTAGTCAGCCATTGCCACAACAGTGCTGTGTAGCAAACTACCCCCATTTCAACAACTTATGACAACAACCATTTATTTTCCTTGTTCTCAGGTCAGTGGGTTAGCTGGGACAGCTCTACTTCAGACTAAAGTTTGCTTGGGCTGGGCTGCAGGCTTCTGGGCAGATTCAAGGGTGCTTCACATGTCATGTTCCACTGCCCAATGGTCATTTGGGGTGTGCTCGTCTCATGGTGATCACAGAAGTTCAAGAGGCCAAACCAAACTGTAAAATCACATTTAAGGTTTCTTCTCCTGCCACACTTGCTAGCATTCCAGTGGCCAAAACAAGTCATATGACAAAGCACAGCATCAATGGGGCAAAAAGATATATTTTACGCAGATTCATATAATTGGTAAGAATCACAAAAAATATTCTCAGAAGACTTTGCCTCATGTTTCATTGGCTCAGATGGTGTCATATACTCATACCTAAGCCAATCCCTGGCAAAGGCAATGGAGTTACAATTAGACCAATCAACTCTCATATAGGAGGTGGTGGAGCTTTTCCTGCAGCATGTGATCATTTGGAGAATGACCAAAAAAAGAAAAAATCAGGATTCTGTTAGAAAGGAGGAAGGGGATAAAAGGCTGTTGGTAAATCAATTGTAAATTAACATCAGCAAGTGCTACTTAACACTACAACCTTAATGAACAGTAGCTGTAGTGGGTAGAATATAACTATGCTTATGCTGATGGAATTTATATATATACACACAAATATGTAATATTTAATATATTTAAATATTATATATTGTATATTTAGATAAATATATAATATATAAATGTATATATATTTTTTCCAGGTTTCAATCTGGAGTGAGGGTTTTAGTCACTCTTGTCCAATTCTATTATGATGTTCCTAATGTTCTGAGTTACTAGCTAGAAAGCTGGACTGTGTCATCCTGTATGACTATTACAGTCCAAATTCTGGTTGGCAGAACAGGTAAACAAAGTAAGCAACCTCTACTCGGAAAGAATTTTTAACAAGGGTTAATTCTGTCTGGATATGACCACTTTATATTTTGCTAAAGAATGATGGTCTCCAAGTTTGTCGATCTCTTTTAGCACTAAAGCCTTCTTTGGAGAAAATCTGTATAGTAGACCTCTTAGTTTCTAATTCTGCTCTCCTGCTAACAACTAGAGTGGAGCAGATTCCTTTCTCCAAATTCAACATGCTGGTAGAGTTGATTCTCAAGTAGAGCTCATAACCTCACCCATTTCACAGATCATCAGCCAAGTTTATACCTTTTTGACCTGTATTCCTATTTCCCCAGGTGAAACTTCTATTTCATGCTTCAGAGAGAAACTAGTGCATAGTGGTTCCTGCCTTCTGTGAGCTGCCTGATAAGATCTGACCTTATTTCAGCTGTCCATGGTCATAATGACTTCATGACAAATATATTTGATTGATCTGTGATTATCAATCTTCCCAGATTAACAAATGATTACAGAGCTCTTCACATAATAAAAGAGAAGTCTCATAATACTCATTCATTCATTCATTTTTTTCCCCAAGAATTAATGAGCTCTTGGAATGATTTGCTTTTCGTTGATTCATCTATTGGACATAACTAATAAGTTAAGTCAGGTCAGACTGAGACAATCTTTGAAAATGTGAGGTTAGAGTACTAGTTAGTGGAATGAGTATTTAGCAGTGACCTTGAAGGAGGAAATTTATTTGCTAAGCTTCAGGGTTCCTGAAGGACATTCTTAGAATTGGTTTCAACCACTTCTCTTCTCAAAGGAAATAAATTCAAACTTGAGAAATTATCATAATTTCTTTGGTTAGTGTCTGAAATTTTAAAATCATGCTATTTGCAGAGATGCTGTAGATTTAATGATCTCTTTTCGAGAGAAAATTTGCCTCTGGTCAGTTTCTGTCATAGTTAATCAGCATGTTTTGTGCCATTTTCTGCTTTGTAAACACGGTTTCCCACTAGGGTACAGGGCATAAAACATTGTCAGTAAGCATATAGGCACCAGTGGATGGCAGCCCTTCCAAGTAGAGTGCCATTACTTAAAGACAAGGGTGTAAGCTTTACAAATGCTACTCCTGGCATCAATTTTTAAAAAATTCCGGGCCAGGTGATCAGCAGTACTCATTTAAAGCTAGTTTACCCATCTAAAACTTTACCCATTTAAGGTGAAACTGGGTTCTGGTTTCCCTCTGCAATATATTGTCTGTGTGACATTGGTGAACTTCAGTCTTCACATTAGTCAAATAGGGATCAGTTCAATTGCTTTTCCGACACAATAGATTTGTTAAGATGGTAAAATGAAATAGAAATGTGTTAAATTTCCTTGAAAACTCAAATGTGATATACAAATTTAACTTTTTGAATATTGTGATTACTACAGTAGCTATGATCTAAGAGTTTCAGTAGTGATGTTCAAACGTGAATATTTTTCCCGTTTGTTTTTGTATCTCAGAACCTCCTCTCGTGCCCCTTTTCAGTCATTTCCAGTATAAAGCACTTTCATTTCAGTCAGCTTGAGATACTGTGTATGAGCGTCCATTTCAAAGCCCCTTTCCCAGGATTCGGGCAGAGCTCCCACACAGCTGCAGAGGCCCACTGACCAAAGAAAGATCGGTGTCTGAACTGGTTCCTCTCTCCTCTCCCAGCTCACTTATGTCCACACAGCTGCAGAAGCTGCAGGTGTGTGTGGGTGTGTTTGTGGTAATGTCTGCTCCCATGAATGATCATGATTTGGCGGTGGCCATTGTGATCCCCTCATCTGTTGGTCGTTATTGTTTCTCCACCTAACACCAGCTGTCCACTGGCTCCCTCTGTGCCCCTGGCATGTAAATGCTGGCTCTCTCGTCATCGTATTTGTTAGTTCTTCTGGGGAATCTGCATTGGCTTCCTCTTAGCTAGTTCTCCAGTCTGGATGATTCTTTCCAGCTGGAGCCACTTTTTATCCTCCTGGTGGGAAGTCTTGTAGATGGAGTCTTCCTTCTTCTGTGGCCACCCCTCATGGGATACTGCCAGATGGTGAAGCCCCACTTGCTTTCAGGGGTGTCTTTAAACTCAGAGAGTACTGAGGCATCTGCATGGGCTAAGCAGTGGGATTGCAAACTACCTTTGCAGACTACCTGGGCATTTGGTTCTCAGGTTCACATCTAGACTTTTGCTCATTTTCTGACAGAATGAAGTCCATCTTCAGGCATGAGGCTCTGTAACTTGGGAATGGGGGACAGGAAAAACCCGTCCCCAAGGGAAGGGCTGGAGGTGGGCAAGTGATCATCAATAACTCACAACTCTCTATACAGATGGCAGAGTTGGCAGAAGGGGCACTGTTTTGCCATAACGTTCCTTTAGAATGTTGCAACTTTGAAAACTTTATGGTGGAGGTACTTATGCTGCTTTTCTTTGAATTTAGAAGGTGAATCATACCCTTTTTTGTTCTCAGCTCTGAACTATTTCCAGTGGAGTCTCTATCCCAGTTGGAAGCCTTGGGGGAGCAGTAATGTTCTTTACATGGAATGACGTTACACTTTTATGAATACTTAATTGTTCCATGCCCCGTAAAATTTGGTCCATGCCTCATGTAGAGGTCTGGTCACATTGGACTGCCAGTCAGCTGTTTACTTACCTGTATCACCCACCTGGTTGGAGCTTCTTGAGTGCAGTGGCTGCTCAGAGGCTGGCACATAGTGGTTACACAGTAATGTTTGTTGCATGAGTGAGTGCAGTAGATGAATGAGTGATTGAAGTAAACTCTGGGAATGCAAGGGTAGCACCTTCAGTTTAATTACTAAGTGCCCATGAACAACTTTCTAGATAGCAAATACTATATTATCCCTGGTAGATGTTTGCTATTCTTTTTCATCGAAGATGGTTTTATAAGTTCACATCAATGTACATCCAATTGTCATATACTGAGTACAAGGCAACTGAGTATCCAGAAAATAGTTTTCTTTTACATATAGAACATGTTTTACCTCATTTCTCCCCAGAAGCCAACAGTAGGATGAATGCAGCATAAAAAACGTAATGAATTTTAGCTTCTCTCCTGCCAACCTAGTTCCATGCCTGAATTATTTTTTTTAAACAATAAATCTAGAGATGGTTTCCAGGTGCCAAGATCCTTTCATATTTGAAGGGAGAACATCTAGAAATCCCCTCTCCTGAGGCTGTGGCTGAGCTGTGTCCTACTAACTAATCTCAGCTGTGACCTTTTAGTAAGTCTCATTTTTATAATTTCATCCTTTGAAGGAATAATTTATTTTGCCCATCTTCTTCTTAATTTTATGTATATTTATCTTTTCTTTTAGGATTTTAGAACCAATACTTACTTTTTTATTTTTAATTTGAGCTGAAGAGAAACCACAGTAAGTTGTTCAATTATCCTTGACATTTCAATAGCAATGAAGTGTAAACTTTTTCACAGAATCCACAGTGTGTCCTCACCTTACTGCCTTAACTGTTCAGTTCATGTCAATAAATTCGTCGGCTCTGTGTGCTCCTCAGCAGATGCAAATGTTCAGTTATTTTCATGGTTCACAATGAAGTCTGATTTGAGAAATCCCTGAATTCATATCATGTTCTCTGTTATGTAAAGTTTTCCGTACTATTTCCCTTATTCTGGAAAGTTTTCATCCGCTTTGCTCTTGGGGTATCATGACACACTAGTTGTCTCAAACCATTGCTTTCAAATCTAGATTTTTTTTTTTACTCAACACACAACTCATGTGGGTAGGTAGAAAACAGAGTATCTGCCTCAAGGGTCTTACAACTGAGAAAGTCAGCCTCTGACTAATGGCCCTCATTCATTCTGAGCAGCACAGTGACAGAGGAGCGGAGCAGGTACAGGCTGGATGGATCTGTGGTTGGGTGTTTGCAGGCAATATGGGGCTGGAGAGGCACAGAGGGGCAGGGCAGAGCTGGGAATTCGCAAGAGAGCAGTTAGTTGGGCCTATGTTGAACACGGGTCTAGGCCAAATGGAGACATGAAAGCAGAACAGGGCAGACCAGGATAAAAATCATCCATATAATGGAGTAGAGAGTTGATATGGATAATTCAAAGTAATATTTATTTAACTTAGTGGACTATGTTTTAGGGCTACCATACCAAAATCCCACAGACTGGGTCTTATCCTCTCCCCATGAGTTTCTGATTCAGTAGGTCTGGGGAGGAGGCCGAGAATTTGCATTTCTAGCAATTTCCCAGATGATGCTGATGTTGGTCCTGTGACCACACACTAGTGGGCAATTAGGGACGTACGTCAGTAACAAGGAACGGGCAGAGGGAAATAATATTGCACCTTAAGAATATGTTGTAGGGTGTCCCCGGCCAACAGACAGAAAGAAGAAAATGAGGATCCCCTGAAACTGAATTCTGTGAAAGACCTGAATGAGCTTGTAAATGGATTCATGCCCAGAGACTCTAGAAAGGATCGAAGGCCTTGACTTTGGCCCTGTGACATTCTAAGCAGAAAAGCAGTTAAGCCACACTGTACCCTGACTTCTAACCCAAGAAGCTGTGAGATAATAAGTGGGTGTTGTTTTAAGACACTAAGTTTGTGGTAATTTGTTTCGGCAGCAATAGATAACCAATATAGAAAAGATCATAGTTACTCTGTAAAAACCATGTGGACAGATCACTCTCCCAAAACATGTGGTTCTTTTACATACATAGGTTGGCTTATACTTTATCAAGTCTTAAAAGGCAAAAGAAAGGTCTAGTAAACTTTTTTCCAGAGTGTCTTTCAGGAGAAAAGATGTGTAGCATCTCTCTCTTGAGGAGTCACAGTGCACATTTTTATATAAAAGCTCTGTTAAGTCCTGTATGATAAAAAAAATTGTTTGCTTCGTCTAACTCAATAGTTTAAAAAAAATTTGTTTGACTGCTGAATCCTTTAAAAGTAAAATGATTATGACCCTACCACTTAAATCTCAGTAAAAGTACATAGAACTGGTGGTCCAGGGACCATTGGTATTGAGACTCTTTCATGCTAGACATGCAGGAAATAATTTCTGGTCCCATTTCGCTGGACTCAAGTCTTGGAACGTCTATTTTAAGAAAGAACATTTTTCTATTGAATTTAGTAATAAGTAAATTCCCTCCTCCCATCATCTATACCTAGATGTTGTAAATACCTACAGGCCGGGCAGAGAATATAACGAGTGAAGTGGGCTGATTTTAGGGGAATAGCAAGTCATGTGTCTCATGCATATGTATGAGAGTTTTTCTAGAGTAGATATCTCTAGATGTGGCTGTGTCTGAAGATCTTGAACTTTATTAGATATGGCCAAATTTCTCTTCAAAGTACTTGTAGCAGTTTTTACTCCCACTAGTAATATTTAAACATTTCATAGCATTTTACTTCTTTAAATTAGAAAAAATCGGTATCAAGCATGACAAAATACTTGTTAAATCGAGTGGTGGGATGGGCAGATATGTGTCTATTTTCTTATTTTATGTGATTTTTTGTATGTTTGAAATAGTTTATAATTAATCATAAAAAGTTAAAAAAGATAAAAGAAGGGATAAATAAAAACACAGAGAGAGTTTTAGGGACTGTGCCAAGTTGGAGAGCATGACCCGTCCAAAGCAGGCAAGCTCTGCTCAGTTCCTGCTAAACATTGCCATGTAATGTGGCATTCATTATGAGAGCTGCTGAATTTTTTATTTTATTGATGTCATATTGGCTTATAACATTGTGTAAATTTCAGATGTACATCATTATATTTCAGTTTCTCTATAAATTGCATGTGTTCACCACCAATAGTCTAGTTTTTATCTGTCACCATACATATGTGCTCCTTTATCTGCCCACTCCCTTCTCCTCTGGTAACTACTAATCTGTTCTCCTTATCTATGTGTTTATCTTCTATGCGTTCACTGCACATATGAGTAAAATCATTTGGTATTTGTCTTTCTTTGTCTGACTTATTTTGCTTAGCATAATACCCTCACGGAACATCCATGCTGTTGCAAATGGCACGATTTTTCTTTTTTTAGGGCTGATTGGAATTCTATTGTGTATATATATCTTCTTTATCCAGTCATCCGTTGATGGGCACTTGGATTAATTCCATGTCTTGGCTATTGTGAATAATGCTGCGATGAACACAGGGATGCATAAATCTTTTTGAATTGTCGATTTCGTGTTCTTTGGACAAGTATCCAGTAGTGGGATAGCTGGATCATATGGTATTTCTACTTTTAGTCTTTTGAGAAATCTCCATACTATTTTCCGTAGTGGTTGCACCAGTTTGCACTCCCACTGACAGTGTATGAGCGTTCCTTTTTTTCCACATCCTTTCCAGCACTTGTTATTTCTTGTCTTGTTAATTATAGCCGTTCTGACGGATGTGAGGTGATATCTCACTGTAGTTTTGATTTGCATTTCCCTGATGATTAGTGATGTTGAACATCTTTTCATGTGCCTATTGGCCATCTGTATATCTTCTTTGGAAAAATGTCTGTTCGTATCCTCTGCCTATTTTTTGATGGGGTTGTTCATTTTTTTGTTGAGATGTATGAGTTCTTTATATATTCTGGAAATTAACCCCTTGTCAGATATGTGATTTGCAAATATTTTCTCACAGTTGGAAGGTTGTCAAAGAATGTACTGCCTATATTTTCTTCTAAGAGTTTTATTGTTTCAGGTCTTATATTCAAGTCTTTACTCCATTTTGAGTTAATTTTTGGATATGGTGTAAGATAATGGTTTACTTTCATTCTTTTGCATGTAACTGTCCAGTTTTCCCAACACCATTTACTGAAGAGACTTCCCTTTCTCCATTGTATGTTCTTGGCTCCTTTGTTGAAGATTAGCTGTCCATATGTGGTTTTCTTTCTGGACTTTCAGTTAGATTCCATTCATCATGTATCTGTTTTTGTACCAGTACTACACTGTTTTGATTATTATAGCTTTGTAGTGTATTTTGAATTCAAGAAGTGTGATACCTCCAACTATGTTCTTTTTCTTAGGATTATTTTGGCTATTCCAGGTCTTTTGTTGTTCCATATGAATTTTAGGGTTCTTTGTTCTCTTTCCATGAAAAATGTCATTGAGATTCTGATTGGGATTGCAGTGAATCTGTAGATTGCATTAGGTAATATGGACATTTTAACTATATTCGTTCTTCCAATCCACGAGAATGGAATATCTTTCCGTTTCTCTATGTATTCTTTAATTTCTTTCAATAACGTCTTATAGTTTTCAGTGTATAGGTCTTTTACTTCCTTGGTTAAATTTATTCCTAGGCATTTTATTCTTTTTGTTGCGATTGTAAATGGGATTATATTCTTGACTACTCTTTCTGCTATTTAGTTATTAGTTAGTTTAGTTTAGTTATTAGTGTATAGAAATGCAACTAATTTTTGTATGTTGATTTGTACCCTGCAACTTTACTGTATTTGTTGACTATTTCTAATTTTTTGTGGTGGATCCTTTAGAGTTTTCTCTACATAAAAACATGTCATCTGCAAATAGTGAGAGTTTTACTTCTTCCTTTCTAATTTCAATGGATCTCTTTTATTTTTTTCTGTCCTAATTGCTCTGGCTAAAACTTCCCATACTGTGTTGAATAAGAGTGGTGAAAGCGGGTGTTCTTGTCTTGTTCCTGTTCTCAGAGGAATAGCTTTCAGTTTTTTACCATTGAGTATAATGTTGGCTGTGAGTTTGTCATTTATGGCCTTTATTATGTTGACATACTTTCTTTACATACCAGGTTTATTGAGAGTTTTTGTCATAAGTGGATTTTGGATCTTGTCACATGCTTTCTCTGCAACTATTGAGATGATCATGTGATTTTTATTCTCCATTTCATTAATGTGGTGTATCACATTGATTGACTTGCTAATGTTGAACCATCCTTGGTGTATGATCCTTTTAATGTATTGTTGTATTTGATTTGCTAATATTTTATTGTGGACTTTTGCATCCATGTTCATCAGTGATATTGGCCTATAATTTTCCTTTTTTGTGTTGTTCTTGTCTGGTGTTGGTATCAGGGTAATGTTGGCCTCATAAAATGAGTTAGGGAGTGTCCCATCCTTTTCAATTTTTTGGAAGAGTGTGAGAAGGATAGGAATTAGATCTTCCTTGAATGTTTGGTAGAATCCACCAGGGAAGCCATATGGTCTAGGACTTTTGTTTCTTTTGGAGGTTTTTGATTACTGTTTCAATCTCTTTGCTTGTGTTTGGTCTATTCAGATTCTCTATTTCTTCTTGATTCAGTTTTGGGAGGTTGTATGATTCTAAGAATTTATCCATTTCTTCTAGGTTATCCAGTTTGTTGGTGTATAGCTTTTCATAGTTTTCTCTTACAAGCCTTTGTATTTCTTGGTATCTGTTGTAATTTCTCCTCTTTCATTTCTGATTTTATTTATTTTTTCTTAGTGTGTCTAAGGGGTTGTCAATTTTGTTTATCTTCTCCAAGAACCAGCTCTTATTTTCATTCATCCATTCTCTTGTTTTTTCAGTCTCTATTTTGTTTATTTCTGCTCTGATTTTTATTATTTCTTTCCTTCTACCGGCTTTGGGCTTTGTTTGTTCTTTTTCTAGTTCTTTTAGGTAGGGTAAACTTGTTAATTTGAGAGTTTTCTTGCTTCTTAAGGTAGGCCTGTATTGCTACAAATTTCCCTCTTAGTACCACTTTTGCTGCACCCCATAAGTTTTAGTATGTTGTCTGTTCATTTTCATTTGTCTCTAGGTATTTTGGATTTCTCCTTGGTTTCTTCATTGATCCAATAGCTGTTCAGTAGCATGTTGTTTGGTCTCCACATATTTGTGACTTTCCCAGCTTTTTTCTTGTAGTTGATTTCTAGTTTTGTAGCATTATGGTAGGTAAAGATCCTTGATATTATTTCACTCTTCTTAAATGTATTGAGGCTTGCCTTGTTTCACAACATGTGGCCTATCTTTGAGAATGTTCCATGTACACTTCAGAAGAATGTGTATTCTGCTGTTTTTGGATGGAGTGTTCTATATATCTATAAAGTCCATCCTGTCTAGTTTTTTGTTTAATTCTACTATTTCCTTGTTTATTTTCTGTCTGGATGATCTATCCATTGATGTAAGTGGGATATTGAGGTCTCCTACTGTTATTGTGTTGTTAACATCTCCTTTAGATTTGTTAATAGTTGGTTTATATACTTTGGTGCTCCTGTGTTGGGTGCATAAATATTTATGTGTTATGTCTTCTTGGTGGAGTGTCCCTTTTATCATTATATATTGCCTCTCTTTGTCTCTCTTTATCTTTTTTCCTTGAAGTCTACTTTATCTGATATAAATATGACAACACCTGCTTTCTTTTGTTTGCCATTAGCTTGGAGTATCATCTTCTATCCCTTCATTCTGAGCTTATGTTTGCCTTTGGAGCTGAGATAGGTTTCCTGGAGGCAGCATATTGTTGGGTCTTGTTTTTTAATCCATCCCGCCACTCTGTGTCTTTTGATTGGAGAATTCAATCTATTTATATTTAGAGTGATTGTTAATATATGAGGGCTTAATGCTGCCTTTTTATTGCTTGTTTTCCAGTTCTCCTGCATTTCCTTTGTTTCTTGTCCCTTGTATTTCAGACTACCAATTCGATTAGGTAGTTTTCTATGTTTGTTTTCTTAATTTTATTCTTATTTATCATTTGTGTTTCTGTTCTAATTGTTTATTGCTTACCATGAGGTTTGTATGGAAAATTTCATAGATGAGACAGTCCATTTTCTGATAGCCTCTTATTTTCTTAGACTAAGCTGATTCCATCCCTCTCCACTTCCCCTTTTAGGTTATTATTGTCACATCTTATTCAATCTTGTGTTGTGATTTTATGGTTACAATGATGAGATTATATTTATTTTTGGTGTTTTACTTCCGTTTGTCTTTAATGTTTTAATTAAGCATTTGCTAACCTGTTCTGATAGAAAGCTGCAATTTTCTAATTTTGCCTACCTATTTATCTCCTTGTTCAGGCTCTTTTTTCTTTTTGAGAAAGATTAGTCCTGAGCTAACATCCGCTGCCAATCCTCCCCTTTTTGCTCAGGAAGATTAGCCCTGAGCTAAGATCTCTGCCCATCTTCCTCTATTTTTTATGTGGGACACCTGCCAGAGCATGGCTTGATAAGTGGTGTGTAGGTCTATGCCCAGGATCTGAACCAGTGAGCCCCAGGCTGCTGAAGCAGAGTGCATGAACTTAACCACTGTGCTACGGGGCCAGCCCTTTGCTCAGGGCTTTTTAACTCCTTTCTTTTTTTTTCCGGTATGAGAACTTCTTGAGGGTTTCTTGTGGGGGTAGGGTCTTGTGGTGATGAACTCCCCTAGCTTTTATTTATCTGGAAAGTTTTTATTTCTCCATCATATCTGAAGGATATTTTTGCTAGATAGTATATTCTTGGCTGAAAGTTTTTGTCTCACAGAATTTTGAATGTATCATTCCACTCTCTCCTAACCTGTAAGGTTTCTGCTGAGAAATCTGCTGAAAGCCTCAAAGGAGTTCCTTTGTACGTTATTTTCTTCTGCCTTGCTGCCCTTAATATTTTTTATTTTTCATTTACTTTTGCCAGCTTTACTACTATATGCCTTGGAGAAGGTCTTTTTACATTGATATAGTTGGGAGATCTCTTGGCTTCTTTCACCTGTATTTCCAGCTCCCTCCCCACGTTTGGAAAGTTCTCAGCTATTATTTCTTTGAACAAGCTTTCTGCTCCATTCTCCTCTTCTCCCTCTGGAATGCCTATAATCCTTATGCTGCATTTCTTAATTGAATCAGATATTTCTCAGAGAATTTCTTCATTTCTTTTTAGTCTTAGATCTCTCTCCTCCTCCATCTGAAGCATTTCTGTTTTTGTCCTCAAGACTGCTGATTCCTTCCTCTAGAATATCAGCTCTATTGTTTAGGGCCTCCAGATTTTTCTTTATTTCATCCATTGTGTTTTTCATCTCCAACATTTCCGATTGGTTCTTCTTTATAATTTTAATCTCTTTTGTGAAGAAGGTCTTGATTTCATTGAACAGTCTATCTGTATTTCCTTGTGTCTCGCTGAGTTTTTTTTATGATAACTATTTTGAATTCTCTGTTATTTTGATTATAAATTTCTGCACCTTCAGGATTGATTTCTGGGTGCTTGCCATTTTCCTTCTGGTCTGGAGATTTAATATATTTTTTCATACTGTGTGATGTTGAGGATTTGTGCCTCTGCATAGTAATAGTATCTGGTCGCAGCTTCCATCTGCTGCCACTGGGTGAAGGTCAGGAGTTGTGTATTCTGAGCCTGCTGCTATCCACAGATTGCTTGCTCCAGCCGCTGGCTGCTTTTCTGTCTGTGTGGCACACTGGTTGACTGGCTGAACTAGAGTGATGTGTCGAGGGAGGGTTTCTTTCATTTGCCTGCATGATCCCAAAGCATTCTCGCTCGGCCCTCACCATCTGCTCTCCTGGGGTGCTAGCTTGTTGAAGCGACTCCCACAATGTTTAGTTACCTCTTTGTGGTGCTTTCCCATGGGCTGTGAGGGAACTCAGAGAGCAACGGTGTTCTCATGGAGGGTCACCGTCCCCCCTTTACTCTCAGAGCCATGTGCAGTCCCAAGATCACTGCCATTTAGGAGGGAAAGAAGATTCCTCTCACCTCCTTCTACTTCCTCTGGGGGGTCCAGCCTCTCCACCTTCAGATGTATGGCTGTGTGGGTCTCTCAGACATCTTTTATGTTGTGTGAATGTCCACTGTTGGTATATGAATATCCTTTTCATTGTATCTTAGAGGGGAGAGTCTAAGGGGAGAACTCACTCTGCCATGATGCTGATGTCACTCCTGTCTTTTGGTATTTTGAATATATCATTCCATTCTCTCCTTGCCTGTAGGGTTCTGCTGAAAAATCCACTGATTAACTGATGTGGGTTCCTTTGTAAGTTATTTTCTTCTCTCTTGCTGCCCTTCATATTTTTTCTCTGTCATTGACTTTTGACAGTTTTAATATATGCCTTGGAGAATGTCTTTTTGTATTGAGGTTATTAGGAGTTCTATTAGCTTCATATGCTTGTATTTCCAGCTCCTTCCCCAGGTTTGGGAAGTTCTCAGCTATTATTTCCTTGAATAAGCTCTTGGCTCCTTTCTTCTTCTCTTTGCCTCCTGGGATACCTTTAATCCTTATATTACTTCTCCAAATTGAGTCAGATATTTCTCGAAGAATTTCTTGATTTTTTAAAAAGTCTTAGTTCTCCCTCCTCCTCCACCTGAATCATTTCTAGGTTTCTATCTTCAAGTCACTGATTTTCTCCTCTATAAGATCTGCTCTATTTTTAATACTTTCTACATTATTTTTTATCCTATTAATTGTGTTCTTCATCTCCAGAATCTATTTTTTTTTTTTTTAGAGTATCAGTCTCTTTGGTGAAGTACTCCTTCTGTTCATTAATTTTATTCTTGAGTTCATTGAACTGTTTTTTGAGTTTTCTTATAACTCATTGAGTTTCTTTATGATAGCTATTTGGAATCCTCTGTCAGATAGTTTGTAATCTTCTGTGAGTTCAGGTTTGTTGTCTGGAGAGTTGTCATTTTCTTTCTGTGCTACTGTGTTACTGTCATTCTTCCTGGCGTTTGATGAATTGATCCTCTGTTGGTGCATTTGTGGTAGTAACCACCTTTTCTTATTTGGGTACAGCTTTGGTTAACTGATTATGAGCTACTTCTGGTTGTATCTGAGAGTCTACACTTTCCACCCTCCACTGCCTCTGCCCACAGCATCATCAGTGTCCTCCTTGTGCCTCTGGGTTTGCTGGTGCCTTGCTGGTTGTGATGTTGCTGCAGTCTCAGGTGATGCCACCAGGGTCATGAGGCTGTGAGCATGTCTGCTGCTTTTGGGGTTGCCTGGGTCTTGTGTTTCTCCACTGGTTCTCCAGAGGCTCAAATGTTGCTGCCCCATGCACCAGCTGCACTGCTGCTCCCAGGCTGTCTGGGGGTACTTGTTGTACTGCTGCCATGTGTGCTGGGTTCACAGTTGTTGCTGTTGCTTCTGGTGCCCAGGGACTTGGGGACTTGCAGGCAGCCCCCTTTTTGCGGACCTGGTGTTTGGGGTGCTGCCACTGGGGGTGGGTCACAGGTTCTGATGTAGTTCCTGATGCCTCTGGTCACAGGTTCTACCTGCCACTGCCAGGCAGTCAGGCAGAGGTTGTTTTATCTGCTTTTGCCCCTTCCACTCACAGTTGTGCAGGCAGGGCCACCACTGCCACCAAGAGCTGCTGAATTTTTAAGAAGAGGCTGAAAATTTTCAACATTTAAAATAATGTGTGGACTAAATGGAACACATTTGTGTTTGAGATTTGGCTAGTAGGCCACTGGTTTTGATCTATTCTCCCACCTTTTTGGAGGAACTCACTGGTCAGATTCCCTTCCCCCCCCCACCATGTGGAGTTTGTGGGAGTTTATTTATCACAGAATCTGCCTTTCCTGCATCTGGCAAAAGCAAGTATGAAGAAGGATATTTCTGAGCTCCTTAACATCTAGAATAAAAGGCAACAAACATTCTTGGCAGGAATGGTGTTTTGAAGCCCAGAACCTCCAGAGAGACTTCAATAACTTCCCATTGTCAGAAGATAAAACTCAAACATACCCAAACACTTAAACCTTGTTTCACTTTTCTTACTTTATTTCCAACCATTCTTTTTATTATACTCTTTGTTCAGACCAAACTGAACTTGCTAGTTCCTAGAGAAGGAATACAACAGAAATTTAGAGCAAAGGCTCTGGGATTGAACTGACCTGGGGTTGAAACCAGGCCTCCTCTTTGCTTGCCACATGACCTTGGGCAAGATATTTCATCTCTCTGATCCTTATTTTCTTTAGTGGAAAATGGGTGCAATCATATTATTCACATCATAGGTTTGTTAGGAAGCTTAAATGGGACTACATATACACACAAGTCTTAAGGACAACGCCTGGCACACATTAAGCATTTGATAAAAGTTAGCTCTTATTATAACCTGTAAAATTAGGATAATAATATCACTGCCTTGAAGGTGGAATTAGTAATATTTATAAAGTGCTAAATGAAGTGCCAGGCACAAATTGTAGCTGTAATTCTTATTCTCTGTGCTTTCCCACCTACCTGGACTTATGCTAGTCTCTCTGATTTAAGGTCACTTTCCAGTCTCTGCATGTTCACATTCTGCTCATTTTCAGATGTCATTTCAAATGCCACCTCCTCCAGGGAGTGGTCATCCACTCACTCACAAAATATTTATTGAGAATCCTTTTCTGAACCAATGTCATTTTATCTTGGCACTTTCACTTTTATACTTGTAATATATTGATTTTTTAAAAATAAAAATGTCAGTTTTTGGAAGGCAGGATATATTTTTTATTCATCTTTATATCTCCCACCCTATCTAACACTGGGCTGGAAACATAGTAGGCAGTAATTTCTTTTTTCCAAATGGAAATGAGCCTTTATAGAAATTCTCCTCCTCTGACGAGGAGGTCTAATTACAGTGGCAGATGTGTTTCCAGCAAAAGACACAGGAAATCAAAGTCTTAAGAAGTATTATGCTCACTGTGAAATGGTACCGCTGAATTTTTTTTTTGCCATCTGTCCACAGAGGTGATTGATATGTCCAAGGAACCTGGATGATTTGGGGACTGGGAATTTTTCTCATCAGAATTGATACAATAACTCACTGTAAACATCTTACTCATTCAAGAAATCACAGAGTTGCCATTTTCAAAATTGGCTCCCAAACCAGCAATTGATTAATGTGCTTAAAACTTCCCAAATTATTTAAATAGTTTGCTAAATACTGTACAAGGTGTAACACAATTTATCCTATTGATTATAAAGTTTCTTGGTCCCAGGAAGGTTACACAGACACCACTGCCCCTAATTAGTTTTGTGAACTTGAACGAGTCATTTTACCTCTCTAGAAATTATTCCTCATTTGTGTAAAGAGACAATTCATTAACTTGAGACTGTTTACCAATGTCCTCATACTGTCCTAGCCTGTGAAGAGTGAATCCTATAATTGGCAACTCTTTTTATCTCTTCTACTCCTTCTAAAAAGGATTTTTTTTAACCATTTGGGAAAAGGCTGAGGGAAAGTCAGGACTCTATCTGGTGAGTAAAGAACTATTTTTTGGGTATTTTGGAGGAGAGATGGTACTAGAGCAGCTGTGGAGTCTCAGAAAGTGGATATGAGAACAGGAATTTCAAAAAATGTGGTTGTGTATTTTGTGCTCACGGTGGAGCAAGATGTCAATGCCACATCTTCCTCTTGCTTTGGAGTTTCAGGAGAAGTCAAAAGGCTGAGAGTATTCTTGGGAACTCTCACATTTTAAAGCAAGGTACTTGGCAACCTAGGTGGCTCTTGCAAAGAAGGTGGCCCAAAATAAATTTTCTTAGCAATAATCCATCACACATCCATATATCGCATTACATCCATATGAGAGGGAAAAGCTGTAGAGGCTGAGAGAGAAGATTTGTTGGAGAAAGTTGTCAGCGTGTTGAATTATTCTCCTTCTCCAATCATGCCCCATTGAAGGTCATGGGTAGGAGGATGCTTCTCTTTTGCTTTAAACCCAGTGGAAACTTTGTGTCCTTTAGGATGTGAGGGACTCCATGGTTGATATTTGACTCACGCCTGAAGGGTCCAAAGGTGAGAGGCTGGAGCTGGCCCTGCCTCTTTTTGATCATTGAGGAATGAGGGATGTAATAGGAGCAAGCTGCACTTCCACCAATGGTGGGGCAAAAGCAAGATTTCTTGGGGACAAATGTGGAGGCTGTAGATGGTGATAGCGGGAGCTTAAAAACTATCCTACCCAAGCCGATCATTGGACAATGTGACCGAAGAAGACAAGGCAAACCCTGAGAATGGAATGGATAGCTGTAGGCAGCTAGCTGTAGGAGAGGCACTGCATGTGCCACTGGGAGTGTAGAGTTGCTCTCTGAGGTCCCTAGTGGGGGGTGTTTCTGAGATGCCTGCAAAAGTCTCCATTTTCCTCCATGAGAAAAAGGATTAGCTATGGATATCTCCCACCTACCTAGGGCAGCATTCCCAGAGCCTGATGTCTCACGTAAGACATCTTCTGCCCTCTTACTGCTTCTTCCTGTCTATCCTCTGACCCTGGAGGGAGCGGCATATGGGAGAGGAGGCAGGGCAGGCTTACCACATCCCTTCCTTCCTCACTTGGGCTTCCAAACGGGAGTCAGATGTGATTTGTGGGAGAGGAGAAGTTCTAAATTTATTTTTGATTTTACACTGGTCTGCATAGACTGACTTAATTTTTATTCCAGGCCACATTTTTTAAAATGCCAAAACAAAGCTTCCACTTATTTAATTTGTAACAGCGACTGGAAAAACTGTGGGACCTATCTGGGATTCCATCCAGAAAGGGGCAAGAACGAGTCCATAAAGCCAGTTTAATGGGGAGCAGTAAGAAGAATATAGTTGCAGGAGTCCAGCTAACTTAATGAATCAGTTACAGCGGTTTATGAGAAAAGTAAGTTAAAATGGAATTTAAGAGAAATTTACTTGTGATTGTTAACTGAGATTTTAAAATATGCCACTGTTTGAGACTGATTCACATGGGACTCTGGATTATTAGAATTATATATATAAGATAAGGGAAATGGAGTAGATGATCTTTCGTGTCTCTTCCAAAACTGTATTTTCATGATTTTAAAACTAATATGGTGCTTTGAAGTGAACTTAGAAAAGAAATTGCTAAAAGCTAAATGTCTAGCTTGGAATTCAAATATCTCCAGAGCAGTGTTTCCATATATTTGAGGATTGAATTTAATGCGGGAATTAGATTCCAATATTACCATGTAGGGGAAAAATCTGGCACACTAGGAATTCCCCTGAAACTTTCCTAGGCTGTTTATAAAGGATACCTGGTAGGTTTTTGGGAATGAATGACTGCATTTTCCTGGATAGTGCACCACCCTTTTATCCACTTGACAACTCCTGTATGTCCTTCGAGCTTCCAGTCAGATGCCGTCTTCTCTCTGAGCCACTTCCCTCTGTATTTGTGCCATAGCTGTAAGCTCCCAACACCCTCTGACTTCCCTATCACAGCGGTTAGCACACTCCATTGTAACCATCTGTTTTTGCTATAGGATGTTTAAGAACAGAAGAAGAATATTCTGGAGCACTGCAAAGAGTCATATAAATATTTTCAGTGACTCAAGGGATGATTTTTATGATACCTGACACTCCTGGAAACAGAGGACAGCCTGGCTTTGGTAGTCTAGTGGTCTGGATATGGACTACAGCTACTTAAGAAAATTGGATTGAGATGGTAAAAAGGAGACCAATGTGCTTTAAAAAACTGAATGCTGCCAGGTCTACACCACTAAATGGCTTAGGGTCTGATTTCTTTTTCTCTCTTCTTTTTGTTCCTGATAACTTTCCTTTGCTTTTGGTGTCTTACTCTCAACTTGAGATCTGCAATGAGAAATCAGCTAAGTACAGTCATCCAGCTAAAATCGAATGCTCTAATTATTTTTTCTTTCTTTCTTGTTTTTCTTTGGTGAGGAGGATTGGCTCTGAGCTAAAATTTGTTACCAATCTTTCTCTTTTTGTTTGAGGAAGATTGTTGCTGATCTAACATCTGTGGTAATCTTCCTCTATTTTGTATGTGGGATGAAGCCACAGCAAGGCTTGATGAGTAGTGTGTATGTAGGTCCATGCCCAGAATCTGAACTGGCAAACTCTGGGCTGCCAAAGCAGAGTGCATGAACTTAACCAATATGCTACTGGACCAGCTCCTCTAATTCTTTAATAAACATTTGTATGTATATTTGTCTAATACAAAAGAATATATACTTACGTTTAAGTCATAGAACATAATAATTCAAGAAACCCTTATGAACCCACCTCCCCACTAATAACCAGCAAATTACCAATACCACTGATGCTACCTGTGTTCCTCACTCTCCTATTTCTCTGTTGTCTTTGGCAGCAATAATATTCAGCATTATATTACTTTTTAAAAAATATTACCATATATGAATGTAAATAATGAATTTTTTAAAAGATTTTATTTTTACTTTTTCTCCCAAAGCCCCCTGGTACATAGTTGTGTATTCTTAGTTGTGGGTCCTTCTCGTTGTGGCATGTGGGATGCTGCCTCAGCATGGCTTGATGAGCGGTGCCATGTTGGCACCCAGGATTCGAACCGGTGAAACCCTGGGCCGCTGAAGCAGAGCTCGCAAACTCACCCACTCGGCCATGGGGCCAGCCCCGAAATAATGAATTTTTAGTTTTGCTTATTTTTAGCTGTCTTCAGTGACATCATACTATATGTAGCATTTTGTGGCTTTTTTGTGTGTGTCTGTGTGTGAGGAAGATTGGCCCTGAGCTAGCATCTGTTGCCAATCTTCCTCTATTTTATGCGGGATGCTGCCACAGCATGTCTTGATGAGCAGTGCTAGGTCTGCGCCTGGGATCCAAACCTGTGAACCCTGGGCTGTTGAAGCAGAGAGCACAAACTTACCCACTATGCCACCAGGCTAGCCCCTGTGACTTGTTTTTTAAAAAATTAATATGTATATGAAATTTATGCAGTATTGTGTATAGTGTATATTGCTATATAGTTAAGTGTATTGTAGGTATTGGTTCATTTATTTTCACTGCTAAATAATATTCCATTGCGTGAATATTCTCCAATTTGTCTGTTCTCCTTTAGATGAACACTTGGGTTGTTATTAGTTTCTTTGCTACATAAATACTGCTGTTATTAACATTTTGAAACATGTCTCCTGCTGTGCACATGCAAGAGCTTCTATAGAGTGTGTGTATGGTTATGTTGATGGGGTTTAGGATGTGCTTCCTCAGAATATGGCACCTTGGCATATTGACTATTTTAAGCTGAAGGAATTTGAGAAATGGCCTGTGCAGGAAGGACTTTCTGATCTGTCCCTGAAGAAGGTCATGAAACTCTCATGCGAGAGGAGCCCTCCCTATACCCGGAGGAAAGGGGCCTCCTTATCTCCACAATGCCAAGAGGAAGCTGCATGAGCAGGCCTTGCTGTGTCGCCTGTTTACTACACTTAGCTCATACTCTTTTTGTTTGTCCTATCACATTTTCCCATGACTCTCCACTCTTCATCAAATCTAGCATAAAAACACTCAGGTTTAACTGCTTCTTTAGGTCTTTGTTTCTTTATGAAGGCTTCTGTGTCACAAGAAACTTGGATTAAATAAATTTATATGCTTTTTTTCTTGTTAAGCTGTCTTTTGTTACAGGGGTCGTGGATGAGAACTTTGAAGGGTAGAGAAGAAAACACATTTTTTCTCCTCTATAGTGTATATCTGTATCTACACATACATAAATACATATATACATACATACATATAGGAGTGGAATGATTGAGCTGTGGTAAATTCATGTGTTCAGATTTGTAAGAAAATTCTAAAATGTTTTCCTAACTGATTGCAGAAATTTATATTTCTACTCCCTATTTGTGAGTTCTAGCTCCACATGCCTTTCAACACTCGATATTATCAGATTTTTTATTTTTTGCCAATTTAGTGAATATAATATTAATTTTGACATAGAAAAATTTCATTACTATTTTAATTTGCATTTTGATGATTACTAATGAGGTTGAGAATCTTTTTTTTTTTTTTTGCTGGGGAAGATTCTCCCTGAGCTAACATCTATCTGTGGCCAATCTTTGTCTTTTTGTTGATGAAGATTTGCCTTGGGTTAACATCCGTTGTGAATCTTCCTCTTTTTGTATGCAAGCTGCTGCCACAGAATGGCCACTGACAAGTGGTTTAGGTCCGTGCCTGGGAACCGAACCTGGGCCGCTGAAGTGGAGAGTGCCGAACTTAACCACTAGGCCACCTGGACTGGACTTCTTTTCATATTTTGATTGGCTGAGTTTGTTTCCTCTTCTGTGAGATGGCTGTTCATATCCTTTTCTTGTTGATTGTGGAAATCCTTTATATAGTCTGTAAATTAATCTTTTGTCATTATATGTGTTGTAAACATCTCCTAGTTTGTGGCTTGTCTCTTTTTTTTTTTTTAATTCTGTTTTCAATAATTGTATTTCTTCCTTTTCCTTCCCCATCCTTGTCCCTTTTCTATGGACATGTTTACTGACAGCAGCAAAGACTGCTAGTTATCTCCTCAATGTCAGTTCTCCCTTTCTTCTATAGTAGTAGGAGTTTCAGCTAGGGACATAGTCACATAACTGAAGACTACATTTCCCAGCCTTCCTCACTATCAGATGTGGCCATGTGACTAGGTTCTGGCAATAAAATGCAAGTTGAAATGGCTTTGTAATTTCTGGGTTCCATCTTTCAAAAAAATAGAGTGTGCTCTTCTCTTCTCCTTTACTTTGAAATTTCAGTGTTTTCAAACTTATTTTTTAAAAAAGTGATGGACACTTTTACTGTTTTGTTTATATAACTTTCCCCTATCCTGAAGGCATGGAGATAATTCTACTAGACTTTCTTCTAAAAACCTGAAAATTCTGCCTTTTTATATTAAAATCTTTATTCCATCTATGATAGACTTTTGCTTTTGGTGTGAGGTAAGGATTCAATATTTTTCCCCAAAGGATAATTAATTTTCCCAGTTCCATTTATTGACTGGCTTCTAATTGATCTGCAATGTCATCTATCTCCTGTAATGTTTCCTTGTTTGTATAAAAGTGAAAGTAATCTAATATCATATATTAACATTCCCTTGACTTTGAGCTCCTGGAAGGCAGGGCAGTGTCTCTGGAAAAGTGTCTCAGGTGAGATAAAAGAAGAAAAAAATCAAATCGATCTTTATTAAGATCATTAAATGATGAATGACAACATAGTATTTTTGCCAAAAAGGTTTTTTGTAACTTGTTTACCAAACTTTGTAAATGTTCCCTTAGAGGAAATTATAAAAAATGATCAGAATATCATAATATCATTTGCCTGAACATATAGACTTTTAAGTTCTGAATCTTGGAAGAATTTAACTCATTGCCTGAGCACAAATCATTGAAACAAACTAAAAGGCTTGATATTTCTAGATGAAGGATAATTTGAATAAAGTTCAAATGGATCTCATAACTTCAAATAAACATTTATGGTTTAAAAAAATAAAAAGTAAAAGAGTACATATCTACACAGCAGATTTTTCCTGGTGCCTGAAAGAAAGAACTGGGGGAAAAGAAAGCAGCTACTTAAGATAAAAAGCTCGCGTGAAGCTTGTTCATGAGAAATATCTCACCTAGCTACTCAGCCAGAGCGTTTGGCAAGCTTCAGAGAAGCAGTCAAACTTAATTCCTTCTCTTAGAATGGATTTATTATTATAAAGTATGTTCCAAATTGATAGTATTTAGAGAAATTGCAAATTCTGGGGCAACGCTGCCCTCTGTAGTGAGAAGATTAAGACTGGGCTTTTTAATTTCTAAAGTACTTCAACTTCTCTGGATCAATCATTTTTCCCCCAAACCAACTGAATCTCCTTGCCGAGTGATCGGATGGCAGGTTTCATCCCCTTCCTGTGTTGATGAGCTGGGATAGACTTCCTGGGAGGCATACCGACCCTTTGTTCTCTCCTTTGGACCTAGAGCCAGCGAGTCTTCCACTGCCTCTTTCCCGGGCCCTTCCCTGTCCTCTTTCACTCCAAGGTTCTCGAAGGCTGCGTTCTTTTCTGTCTGCCCTCCCAGAGGCCAACGGGTGGCTTAAGATCTCCTAAACCCCCAGGGACTCTTCCTATAGAAATAATACAGGATGCCCAGTTAAATCTGAACTTTGGACAAACAGTGAATACTATTTTAGAATGAGTATGCCCCAAATATTGCATGGAACATACTAAAAAAGTTTTCATATTTTAAATCTGAAATTAAAATCTAACTGGATGTTCGGTATTTTTATTTGCTAGATCTGCCAACTCTCCACTTCCTTCCAACCAAAATACCCCCAAATCACCCACTCAAATCCCCTGAATTAAAAGGTGTGGGATGGCGTATGCTGCTTTCAACTTTTCCAGTTTTAGAGTCCCTGCGCAAGTCTTACAAAAGTAGCCTGTTGATATCTGTCCATAAATGCGGAAATAGGAGCGAGGGACTACTTCCTTTCCATCTTCTCCTGGTGAAACCGATTGAATCCTAGGGAAGTTTAGTTCCTTTACCACTCCTTTGCCTGTTTCAGATTTCTCTCATAGCCATTTGATCCTTTCCTGTCCTCCATGTGTGTCCTAGGCACTCCTGGCCTATCAGGAGCCCTCTTCGGGAAGAAGGCTTAGAGGAAAGCATGGAGTAGCGTGCTGGGCCTGTAGAGGGACCGTGTATAAACTCTTGAGTATGCAAGTTGTGCAGCCAGTACCACTAGTTCTTCCTAAAACTCTGGCTGCTGATATCATTCCGGAGATAGCTCAAAATGCTGTGAACTTTAGACTTAGAAAAGCCATCCTGCAAATCGCTGCGAGTCTTGACCACTCCTTACCAAGTTATATTAGAATCAATAAAGTAAATGTAAATGACTTTACTTGGGAGGTAGGCTGGGTTTATATGTCATTTGCAATATCAAGAAGTGATAAAATGAAGTAGCATGTAAAGCAGATCAATCTGTGTCTAACGGTAAAAACAAAAAACTGATATTTGGGTATGTTCAGTGGCTGTGAGTGGTGGTTTCTTTCTCAGAGTAAGGGAAATAAATTTGAAGAGTTTGAAAATACCAAGCTGTAAATAAATAACCATAATAAAGACTCATCGCAACACAAAATCTTTTTAAAAAAATATTTAAAGGACAGGAAGAACTTGGTCTTAATGGAGTCTTATGAGAATTCTATTTCAATTCACAGAAGCACGCTTCCTTTTTATTTTCGATACGCTCAAATGAAGGATTTCAATAAAAACCCAGTGGGACTACATGCTAGGGCCATTTTGATGTCATTATGTTCCCATGTTATCTGGGGAAGTAATTTAAAGCATTTCATTAGATAAAGTCCTTGATGAGATAACAAATATTTTGAAAAGGGTGATACATTATGCTAAAAAAATCAGTGCAAGGAAATTGAGGTAGAATTATCATGATAATGCAAGTTACCTTCACTTGGACAAACAAGTGCTCCTGTCAATAAAATATACTTCTGATTTCACAGTTTGCAGTAATTGGAATTATATTATTAAAAATGATAGCAATATATTTAGTCGGCATCAATCAGACAAATCTTCAGCATTAAAGTCAATCAGAATATGAGAATGTCAAGAGATGTTTAGACCTAAAAGCTGCCTTTATTTGAGTTAATTATTCAGATAAAATAAAAGAACCAAAGTCAGTCATCGCTAGATAGTTTTGGAGAAATGCCGTTTGCCCTTTGCAGGACTTTTGCAAAAGTGAAAGGCTCAATTAGATGCTTGATAAGCTCCAGATACGCATCTCAACTTCCAGGCCTTATCTAAGTGGCTGCAGTTTTTTTTTTTGGTCATTTGTCTATCAAGTACAGCAATTGAATTTGAGTTAACTGAAGAGATACAAAAATAAATCACATGTAAGTGGTTTAGCACTCTCAGAACAAGTGGGGTCCATTGTGCTATTGTGTCTGTCTCTAATTTGAGGCTCAAGGCAGTGGTTTTCAAACCTGAATGTGCCTAAGAATCTCTGGGATGCCTGCAGACTTCCCTGGGAGATTTCAACTTAGTAGATCTGGGTTGGGGTTTTAGAATTTTAGCTTTTAACAGATATCTTAGAGGATTCTGATGCTTATGGTCCAAAGACCATTCTCTGAGAAACACTGACTTATGCTTTGAGTTGTTTGCTGCACTCGCCATTCTTTCACAATTCCACTTAAGTCCTAACTGCCGAAGAAAGACATGACCTGGGTGCAGGGTGTGGGATCAAAATGCATCGTATTCCCTTCTGGTCTGTCCCATTCCACGCAATTCTGTTAACTTTAACAAATATTCACTTGGCAATAGAGTGAGGATAGGAGATATCCAAGGGGAGAGGCTACTAACCTGAATTTAAAAAAATACATTTTGCCATTAAGGAACTTGCAAACCTTGCAATATCTGTATAATAAAGTAAAATAAAGAAAGAGAATTCATTTTGTTCTCGACTGTGTCCTAGGTGCTTAGAGCAATGCCTGTTACTTACGTGTGCTTAATAAATATTCATTGAGTGTTTAATGAATGAATTACAAAGCAAAGTGAAATTAAGTGCTATAAATCTGTAAGCAGCATTCTGGAGGTGGAGAGAGCAGGGTAGGAGGCTAGTTGTTGGGTTATGATGTTTCTAAAATAGTTTCATCCCTTTGATTTGCTTCCCTTCAAACACCATCCCTCATGCATCTCACGTTACTCGTGGAATAAGATAATCTTACCAGCTCATAGAATTTTTGGTGAGAATTTTCTGATCTAGATGTCTAAAATGGGCGCTGTAGAAGAATGGGCTGGCAATTAGAAGAACCATGGCCTAATCTTAGGTCCGCCAGCCACTAACCATGTGGCAAAGTGTCCTAATTTCTCTATTTTGGTGGATTGGAAGGGACAGGACACCCTGCCTGATTCACAGGGATGGTAGATGGTTATTGAGAACACAACTAGGGAAGTCCTTTAACACCTGAGAGAGAAGGTGAGATATAAAATTATGAGTTCCTGGGTTACCTTCATTACTCAGTACACACACTTTTCTGATAGCAGAACTTACACAAAACTGTTGCTCAGGTGGCACCTTCACTCATCTGCCTCCATGATGTCCCCTAGCTCCCCAAGGCCTTCCCATTATGTTCCTTTCTCTTTTTGGGGACTAACTTCCAAATTCCTCAACTCCTTTTTTTATCCCTCAAGAGAAACCTATTCTGTTGAAGCAATGTTTTTACCTAGGGTTAATAAACAAACTGATTATATTAAGGTTTTAATGAGTAATTATCCTTTAGTAGGTTATTTTATTTACATGTTTACATTTTAGTAGAATTCTATTCTCAGAAATGATGCTAATTGTGGAAATTTCCTGTACTATGGCAGATGAAAGGAATACATTTTGAAAGGTAGATCTCTTTAGTGGTCCGGACTTAGAGAATTTATTTATTCATTCATTCATTTAAAAATATATTCAAGTAACTCGATGCCAGGTTCTATTTTAGGAGTTGGAGATGCAGCTGGACAAACGAGTTTGGGCTCTCATGGAGCTTACATTCAATAAAGAAGGAAGCAAGACAAATGTCAGCCAGCAACAAACAGGCTGCAGAACCAAAGCAGAGTTGTGTGATAGAGAATGACGGGGTGTTTATTTTAGGCTGCCTGGTCAGGAAAACCTCTCTGAAAAGCTGACATTTGAACTGAGATCTAAATGACAGGGAGAAGCCAGCCAGGTGAAGATCAAGGTGAAGAGGATGTCAGGAAGAGAGCGGTAGCACCATAGGACTAAGGCAGGAATGCGTCTGACGGGCAAATTGGGGAAACGGAAGTTGAAGGGGCGAGTGATGTGAGGCCAGATTGGAGAGTACTCAGGGCCCAAGTTGCAGAGGGTTTTGTCAACTGAGTGAGAAGTTTGGATTTTTTTAAAGTGTGGTGAAAAGCCGTTGGAGATTTTTAAGCAGGAGATTATGCTATGTTTTTAAAAAATTGCTCTGGCTGCTGTTGGGAGAATGGCTTGTGGGAGGCCAAGAGCTGAACCCTGGAGATGTGTTTGGGAGGCTGCTCCACCATCCGAGTGAAGGATGATGGTGACTTTGGTGGGATGGAGAGACGTGGTTGGATTTACTATAGGATTATTTGATGATAGAATTAATGCAACTCGTTTATGGATTAAATGTGAGAGTTGAGGAAAAGAGAGAACATATACTGTGCCTTCACACGATTTTGTTTCCATCGAGGCACAGTTGAGATAACTTTGGGAGATAGTTTTAATTATCTTTGATGATTTTGGTTATTCTTTTGGTAAGCAACTTGTTTTTCCACCTGGGTACTTTATTAGTCTGCTCAGGCTGCTATCACAAAATACCACACACTGGATGGCTTAAACAGGCATTTATTTTTCACAGTTCCAGAGGCTGGGAAGTCCAAGATCAAGGTGCCCGCTGATTCTGTTCTTGCTGAAGCCCCTCTCCCAGCCTTGCTGATGGCCACCTTCTCTCTCTTCTTCTTCTTATAAAGCTACTAATCCCATCATGAGGGCCCCACCCTCATGACCTCATTTAACACTGATTACCTCCCAAAGGCCCCATCTCCGAATACTGTCTCACTGGGGGTAAGGTCCTCAACATATGAAATCTGGAAGGGTGCAATTCAGCCCATAGCAGGTACCATAATGATAATCAGAACTGAGTGTGTTCTAGTCAAATGAGACTCTTTGGTCAATTATTCTTGGTAAATTACCAGCAAAGATCATATTAGAGTAAAGGCACAAACTTGTTGTGTCTGTTGTTTTATGTTGTATGACTTCTTATCCAATATTATTTAAATCAGATAGATTACCTCTGAGAACTCTCTGATCTGAGATTCATGATTTCATGAAATTTCTGTCATCTCTAGAAATATGTTATTTTTATAGATTATTAACATTCAGATTTAACACTGTGAACATTTTGAACAATTAGGGAAAGAGGAGAGAATGGTCACAGGATACTATATGAATCCCACTGTTTCTGAAGTCTGCCTGTGTGGTTTTGCATAACTCTCCCAGAACTGATGACATGCTGCATGAAACAGCCCTAACTTCTAAAACCTTTTCTAACCTAAAAGAGATAGAAACAATGAAGGTCAGATAAGGACCCTGCAGCCTGATTTCCCACTTCTGTATCTGCTAAATCTTCAGCTGATAATAGATGACCCTGCAGAGGCGCAGGCTTCTAATGCTTTCCTCTCCTCTGCCATCAGGAAAAAAGATCAGCTGAGATCAGTTAACCAGAGCTGAAAGTCAGAGCAGGGTGATGAAAAAGATGGTCAAAATGAAGGAACCAAATTTCAGTTAGATACATTCAAAATAGCAGTCAGCTGACAAGCACCCTTTTATATTTAAGGAGCTTTGTAGAAACTGGTAATGATGCCATTAGTAATTTTTAGATTAAAAATCTTAACTTCAACATGCAGTACTTGTTTATTGGTTTAGATGACGGAGACTAATGTGCTTACAAAGTGGTGAAAAATTCTCACGTTAGTCACGAGTTGTCAGTTTCCCACTTCTCTGCTTCTTCAATACTCAGCTGTTTTCCAGACATCTCTCCTTTGCCTGCTCTAGGCTTGGCATCCTGCCTCCCAGCCCTGCACCAGCCCTGTCTGCAGTGGCAGGAAATGGTGCAGAGCAACGCAGAGATGCTTTTTGGCAATGGTCCAACTTTATCTTTGAGCTTAAATTGAAGGAGAAAATGGAAGTTTCTTGTCCCAGCATCTGGAATTACAGTGTAGAAATATTTCATAGAACAGGAAGTGACTGGAAGACTGACGGGGAGGAAACTGTTCAGAGAGCTGGTTGGAAAGCTGGGAGAAAGAAAATAGGCAAAAGAAACTGGAAATGATTCTCTGGCTTGAAAAACAAAAGGAGAGGGGAATGAAGATAGAACTCAGAAAAGGGAGAAATTAAGATTCTCTCATTCTTCTTTCACTCTCCCAACTAGAGGGGGCTCTGTGTGATCCCCTGAAAGAGCAGAGCAGCTGAAATACAGCTGATAGAAGTGCAAAACCTGTGAGGCAGCAGTAGGGTAAAAAAATAACATGTAAAAGAACCACCCCCCCTTGTCTTCAGACATCTACATATTTAACTTTGTGTGTGTGAGAGAACATTTAAGTTCTACTCTCTTTGCAAATTTCAATCATACAATAGTGTTATCAACTGTAGTCTCCATGTCACACATTAGATACTCAGACCTTATTCATCTTATGACTGAAAGTTTGTACCCTTTCACCAACCTTTCCTTTCTTCCTTCACCCCGCAGTCCCTGGCAACCACCGTTCTACTCTCTGTTTCTGAGTTTGACTTTTTTTAGATTCCACATATAAGTGATACCACGCAGTATTTTATTTAACATAATGCCCTCCACTTTCATCCGTGTGATTGCAAACGACAAAATTTCCTTCATTTCCACCGAATAGTATTCCATTGTGTTTATATATCCCATTTTCTTGACTCCTTCATCCATTGACAGACGCTTACGTTGTTCCATTCCTTGTATGTTGTTAAAATGCTGCAGTGAACAGAAGGAAGCAGACACCTCTTTGAGATTCTGATTTTATTTCATTTGGATATATACCCAGACGTGGGATTGCTGGATCATATGGTAGCTCTATTTTTAATTTCTTGAGGAACCTGCATACTGTTTTCAATGTTGGCTATACCAGTTTACACTGCCACTGACAGTATACAAATCTTCCCTTTTCTCCACATCCTTGCCAGCATATCTCTTGTCTTTTTGATAACAGACATTCTAACAGGTATGAGATGACATCTCATTGTGGTTTTGATTTGCATTTATCTGATAATTAATGATATCAAGCACCTTTTCATGTACCTGTTGACCATCTGTACATCTTCTTTGGAGAATATCTATCAGGTCCATTGTCCATTTTTTAATTGTTTTTATTTTGTTGCTATTGAGTGGTATGGGTTCCTTGCATATTTTGGATGTTAATACCTTATCAGATGTCTGGTTTGCAATTATTTTCTCCTATTCCATAGGTCCTTATCATTTGGTTGACGACTTCCTTTGCTGTGCAGAAGCTTTTTAGTTTGATGTGGTCCCACCTGTCTATTTTTGCATTTGTTGCCTTTGCTCTTGGTGTCAAATCCAAAAAATCATTGCCAAGGTTGATATCAAAGAGTTTATCCCCTATGTTTTCTTGTGGAAGTTTTATTGTTTCAGGTCTGACGTTCAAGGCTTTATGCCATTTTGAGTTGATTTTTGTGTATGATGTAAGATAGTGGTCCAATTTCATTCTTTTGCATGTGGCTGTTCGGTTTTCCCAGCACCATTTGTTGAAGAGACTATTCTTTTCTTTTGTATATGCTTGGCTCTATTGTTGAAAATTGATTGACCATATATACATGGGATTATTTCTGGGCTCTTTATGAGCTTTCATTGATATGTGTCTGTTTTTATTCCAGTACAATGCTGTTTTGATTACTATAGCTTTGTAATATTATTCAAAATCAGTAAGTGTGATATCTCTAGCTTTGTTCTTTCTAAGATTGCTTTGGCTATTTGGGGTCTTTTGTGGTTCCACAAAAATTTTAGGATTTTTTTCTATTTATGTGAAAAGTACCATTGGAATTTTGATCAGGATTGCATTGAATATGTATATTATTTTGGGTAGTGTGGGCATTTTAATAATATTCATTCTTCTGATCCATGAACACAGAATGTCTTTCTGTTTATTTGTGTTTTCTTCAATTTCTTTCATTAATGTCTTATGGTTTTCAGAGTACAGATCTTTCACTTCCTTGGTTAAATTTATTCCTAAACATTTTATTCTTTTTGATGCTATTGTAAATGGGATTGTTTTCTTAATTTCTGTTTCCAATAGTTCATTGTTAGTGTATGGAAATACAACTGATTTTTTATATTGATTTTGTATCCTGCAACTTTACTGAATTTGTTTATTAGTTCTAACAGTTTTTTTGTGGGGTCTTTAGGATTTTCTACATATAATATCATGTCATCTGCAAATAGAGACAGTTTTACTTCTTCCTTTCCAATTTGGATGCCTTTAATTTTTTTTTTTCTTGTCTAATTGTTCTAGCTAGGACTTCTAGTACTATGTTGAACAAAAGTGGTGAGAGTGGGCATCCACATCTTGTTCCTAATCTTAAGGAAAAGCTCTTAGCTTTTCACCATTGAGTATGTTAGATGTGGGCTTGCCATATGTGGCCTTTATTATGTTGAGTTATGTTCCTTCTATACCCAGTTTGTTGAGAGTTTCTTTTTTTTAATCATGAAAGGATGTTTAATTTTGTCAATGCTTTTTCTACATCTAGTGACATCATCCTATGATTTTGATCTTTCATTTTGTTAATATGGTATATCAGAGTGATTGATTTGTGGATATTGAGCCATTCTTGCATTCCCAGAACATCATGGTGTATTGTCCTTTTAATGTATTGTTGAATTTGGTTTGCTAATATTTTGTTGAGGATTTTTGCATCTATGTTTATCAGAGATTCTTGCCTGTAATTATCTTTTCTTGTCCTTGTCTGGCTTTGGTATGAGGGTAATGCTGGCCTTATAAAATGAGTTTGGAAGTATTTTCTCCTCTTCTGTTTTTTGGAAGAGCTTGAGAAGGAGAGGTATTAATTCTTCTTTAAATATTTGGTAGAATTTACCAGTGAAGCCCTCTGATTCTGGACTTTTGTTTGTTGGGAGGTTTTTGATTACTGATTCAATCTTCTTACGAGTAATTGGTCTGTTTAGATTTTCCATTTCTTTGGGATTTAGTCTTGGTAGGTTGTATGTTTCTAGGAATTTATTAATTTCTTCTAGGTTATCTAATTTGTTGGCAGATAATTATTTATGGTAATTTCTTATAATCTTTACTAATTTTGAGTTATCTGTTGTAATATCTCCTCTTTCTTTTACTATTTTATTTATTTGAGTCTTCTCTCTTTTTTTCCTTAATGTGACTACAAGTTTGCTAATTTTGTTTACATTTTCAAAAAACCAGCTTAGTTTCATTGATCTTTTTAATTGTCTTCCTAGTCTCTATTTCATTTATTTCTCTTGTGATCTTTGTTATTTCCTTTCTTCTGCTAACTTTGGGCTTAGTTTGTCCTTTTTTCCTAGTTCCTTGAGGTGCAAAGTTAGGTTGTTTATTTGAGATTTTTCTTTTTCTTTTTTTTAATGTAGGCATTTATCACTTCAAATTTCCCTCTTAGAACTGCTTTTGCAGCATCACATGGGTTTTGGTATGCTCTTTCCATTTTCATTTGTCTCGAGATATAATTTAATTTACCTTTTGGTTTTTTCTTTGACCCACTAGTTGTTCAGAAACATGTTTAATCTCTACATACTTGTGAATTTTTCAGTTTTCTTCTTGTAATTGATTTCTAGCTTCATACCATTGTGGTCAGAAAAGATGCTTCATAAGATTTCAATGTTCTTAAATTTTTTTAAGACTTGTTTTGTGTCCTAACATATGTTAGGAGAATGTTCCACATGCTCTTGGGGAGAGTGTGTACTCTACTGCTGTTGTATGGAACGTTCTATATGTGTCTGTTAGGTTCCTCTGATCAGATCTATTATCCCCCAAAGCATCTGTTAGTGATAACCTTAACTTCTGGCAATCAGGGCCGGTTTGGACATGCTTTATGGAACAATGGCTCCCACTCATTTCATTTCTCTCTGCTGCCTGAAGTCTGGCCCAGCTCACTTCACCACTCTCTTCTTGGTTGTTAGCAATTCAGAGAGTGATGGCATTACCTGCTTGGACTGAATAAATGGCCAGGAGTATTTTGGTGACAGCCTTTCAATTCTGCAGACCTGTGATGTTGACTCAAACCAAGAAACTGTGGGAGACATGGAGGTCAAAGTCTATAGACTGTAAATCCACCTAGTCTCTGAGCATCAGCATCTAAATGCTCTCTCTTCTTTGAACCTGGTTTGAAGCAGCAGCGAAAGGCAATAAAAGATGAATAATGTCTGAATCTACCATATGCTGAAACCCATTTCTGTCAATACATATAGTGCTTATGCTGTAATAAGTATCCTTTTGTATAATAGCAATAAGTATCTTACTTAAACTATTTAACGTTAAGAAATCCATCAGAGTGGTCTGAATGGATAAGGAGTTGGTCACATATAATATTTGAACCTAATATTTTAGCTACCTGACTGTGCACTAAAACATTTCCTCTTTGGCGTTTCCACTTGGCTGCTCCACCAGGTTATTTCACAATCACAATATGTGAAAATGACTTGATCACTGAGTAATGCAGCATTGTGTACCATCTTCCATTTCCATCTCTTACATATCCCTCAATATCCGATACCATATCCAATAAATCACTGACTTTAAATGATTTTTTTTCTCAATATTTTTTGAATGTCCCCTTACCATTTGCCACCTCAGGCTCTCCAATATCCATTTTCAATGGCTTAGTTCAGTTCTTACTTGTATTACTTCAGTAAGCTTCTATTTGGCATCCTTGTCTCCAGTAGGATGTTTGTTCCAATGAGATTTGTATGATAGTTGACTATGATATACTGGGGAACACTGGAATGTTCAGATACATTTTATTCATTTTACTTATAGCTATCATTGCTTAAAGGCAAATATTTTGTCAATAATTCTAATCATAAATGTATATGTTTACACACACAAGGGATATATGAAATATTTGGTATATTTGTTAACGTATTAAATTTGACATATTTGATATTAAGTTAAATAATTTTATTTTAGATCCTGAACAAATATATAAGTGGTTGAAAGCATAATTTTAAGGTGAAAGAAAAATATGATTACAGATGAATTCTACATGGTACTTGGATATACTTCTGTAATTTTAGCTTCAGTGTCCATCATTATTTAAAATAGTAGACAAGTAATCTCTCATACTCATGCCACTAGTTTACAATATAGGAAGGATAGGATTTAGAAATTAAAATGTTATTGGTATTAGTAACATCTATTCCTCAAAAAATTTTAATCTAATGGAACTTTTAAATCTTAAAAATTTCTTTGAATTGAAGACTGCCTTTTAAAATATTTTTTGATGGAATACATAACCTTTAGGCAATTTTTTAGTAAATACAGAATTCACATGCAGGATTCTAAGTAGAATGACCTTTCTACTCTATGTATTGCCTCTCAGATAAAAAAATCAGGGAGTGATTTCTCTGTGTCAGGTATCTTCTATGTACCCCTCCAATAGTTCTGTTCTCCACCCATCTCCATCCTGTTTTTTTTGCCTGGAGGTGATGTGTATTGAGTGTGGGCTCTCTTGTCTTCTGGCTTCCAATTGGATTTGGCTACTGGAAGCCCCATTAGAAGATGGGAACCAGTGAGAGTGAGGTCAGGGTATTTATTCAACTAGTTCTCTCTGTGAGGTTTGCTTTGATCGAAGATTGCTGCTCCTCTTAAGGCTGCCTCCTCTAAGCACTCTCTCCTTCTGGGTTCTGATAAATGCTCCTTCCTCTTATCTCTTTGGGCCTCAGAGCTGCAAAAACCCTGTGTGACTAACCCAGGTTCCTCTGCTGTATCCCTTGTGTTTTCCCTACACTCATCTATATCTTCGTTAAAAAAAAAAAGGCCCTTTGCAAATCATCCTTGAATTATCCTAAATTGAGTGTACTATCTCTTTTTTGTTCAGACCTTGATGGATAAAGTTATCTGCTATTCTGGAAACTTCATTTCTGAAGAAATATATTAGTCAACGCATGATTGTTTTAGCTCTTAGTGATTGGCTGGATAAGAAATCACTTTTGATGATTGACTAAAATCTCAATAACTTAGATGGTGTCAAAAGGAAAACAATAAACAAGAATGACTAATAGGCATTTCAGAAACCACAGGTCTATAGCAGAGACAGACATCTCAGCAAAAATTCAATTTGTGCTTCTACGTTTCCCAGACCTCTTGAAGTTAGGTGGGGCCATGCAACTAGTTCTGGCCAATGAAATGCGAACCCAAGTGTTTTGCAGTGAAAAATCCATGCACGATTCTCCAGTCTCTGTCTCTTCCTATGTCAACCAAATGAGCTTTGGCCTTCAATTGACTCACCTAGAACACAGTGGAACCTCTATCATCCTGGGTCTCTGAGGGACTATGTGGAACACAGCCCTTGCTCACCTGTGCTGAACATGGAGGTTGAGTGGGAAATAAATCCTTGTGAAGTCACTGAGATTCTGTGGATTATTACCATAGCATAATGTAGCCTAGACTAATACAAGGACCATAAGAGAACCATTAAGAACCCTTTCTCCCAATCCCACTTCTCTCCAGGCTTTTCTAGGTCAGTAAGCAGCATCATAGCATGTTAGTAAATTAAGAAGTTTTATCGATTCCTCTCTTTACCTCATCTCCAGACACACAATCCACTGGCAAGTCCTGTATTGTTTCCCACCAAAATATATCCCCAGTCTATTTCTGATGATCTTCTTTCCAATCCTACGCTAGACCAGGATGCCGTCATTTCTCTCCTGGGACCCTACAGTAATTTTGTAGCTGGTTGCTCTGTTTCTACTTTTGCACCATAATGATCTAATATCCACATGGCAGCCTAAAATATGTTTTAAAAATATAAATCGTATGTTTCTTTCCTGCTTAAAACCATCTAGTAGCTTCCCATTGTGCTTAGAAGTAACTGCCTGCTTTAAAGCAGCACCCCCACTCACAACAGTCACACTATCACTACACCCTCTTTAGTTTGCTCATAGCACAAAGCACTAACTGAAATTGTTTCTAATGTATTTGCTTAGTAGTTTATCTTTTGTCTTCCAGTATAATGTAAGTTTCATTAGAGCAGATAGTTTTTCTGTTTGGTTCATTTCTATATTCCTAGTAACTAAAACAGTACTTTGCACAAAGTTGGGACTCAATAAATATTTGTAGAAAGAGTGATAAATTTTAAGGGAAAATGGTCTAGGGCATGTTTATGAACCTTAATACTCTATTTGTGCATTTCTTTTATTTTCTGTTTCCACTTTTCCTGTCAAATTTACAACTATAAAATTAAAGCCTACCACAGTCAGACTCCATGCCCTAGGAAAGATTTAATGCAACATCGCATTAGCCAGAAAGAGAATAAATGAGATAAAAACATTTTGTTGTATCATTTTTCCAAGAAAGCTTGTAAGAATGCAGAGCTACCACGTGAAGCTATTCTTGTGTCAATGATTGGTGCAAAAATGAAAAGTTGTATTGTAGACTGTGAATATCCTTAAAATGGCCATCTCCAAATTTTTTAAGGATTTTGTTCTACACAGTCAGCTTAAATACCCACACTTTCTTTGAAAATCTTTCTGTGGTGCAGAGACAGTTTTATAGGGTTGTTTGTTATCACCATGACAGAGCTGAAAGTTAGAGCATGGAAGCCTCGCGTTAGTGCTGGGGTGTAATGGACGTCCCCTAGACATTGTATTTTAGATCTTTCAAGCATAGTGGTTCACTTTTATCCAAGGCATGACTCAAATACTTTCCCAGAATGCCACGCATTTGCTAGAGAACTACTTCATTTCTTTACTTAGTTAAGAATTTTTCAAGTACCTAACGGGATAGCCTGCTAAACTATTTACACAATTGTGGCCAATTTATGTAACATTTTCTTTTTATTCCTTTTCATGGTTGGTCTCTCAAAATATATTCTTCCTTTGTCATCCATACTAGATATAATTAAGGAATTATTCTTATCTTAATTTGTATATATTAAACTTTTACATATGTTTAAACCATCTGAGACTAAAATGTTTTCTCTCAAAGTTCTCCACTGAAATGTGAAAAATAATTATTTTACTTTCCTATGCCTTAATACACACCACTCTTCTGGCTTTCCTTGTTAAACTCTGCACATACCATATAGATTAGGTACATTGTAAGGATAGATGTTGCTCATTGGGTCCAATTATGCGTGTTCTATTTCCAATAAAGTGTGGAAACAGACATTTATCTTGAAGAATGAACCAGTAAGGAAACAAATGCCTTAGAAGGCGAAAATGCTTGTTATTACCCGAAGAACACACATTTAGAGGCTCTTTAGGTTAAATAGCCTGTTTTATGTTATGGATTAAAACTGAGGAGTGTTCTTCCTATACCCCTGATCAAAAAGATAAACAGAATCATTAGAATTCAGTCACTCACAATAATTAATTTAGTAACCATTAGGTATAGTATCTATTACTGTGCTTGGAATTAGAATGAATACAAAGGATGTAGTCTTTGCTATAAGATGCTAACAGTTTAGAAAGAAAGCAGACAAATTACACACATATGCACCCTGTACTGTACTTGAATGTATACAAGTGCTAAGGAGACGGCTTAAAGAGATGAGAGCCACCGAAATTTATGTGCCATTTGTAGATTGCATGTTCTTAAGTCTATTTGTTTGTCCCTTAAACTTTGCCCTACGTTCCAAATACGAAGGGAATCTTACCTAACGTTGGGTGTGAGTTTACTTTACAAATGGAGCTTTCAGAAAAATTACTCTGAATATTTTCTAGTGCTTGTTTTGGTGGGTAACTGTATACCAATCATTTGAACCCTCTTTTCCTAGAAAGAAATTAATGGTAAATATTTTATAAGAAAAATAGTATAAATGGAAACATTTTCATAAACCTTTCATTTTTTGAAAAGACATATCTCAAACTAGTAGAATACTAAAATCTCATTTGCTTAGAAGTTAAAATTTTTGAAAATTGTGATATCTTTTATTTCCTTCAACCTCCATCATCAAGATTGGTTATAGTTACTTAGCAAGAAGTCAATTTTGGTGATATTTAGAATGTGGATATTAAGATAGGATTATCATATTTGATTAAACCATTAAGTTCTGAGTTTCTTATAAGCAATATCTATTCTTTATAGGACTTATTGCATCATAATTTTCACCTTGGAACAAGAAGGAAAGACAAAATATGTTTCTCAAACATTTCTCTTTAAAATGGAAGCCATAAATTATTCTACAAAAGTAGATGTTGCAACTTGGAGGCTAAAAAGAATTTTTGATGTGAGATATGAGTAGATCCAGCCACATGAAGTTGTGGGTAATTGAGAGGTCGTTATATGCTTTCTCAACTGAAATTACTCTACTGCACGTAGAAGCATATTTTAAACAGCCTACTGGTCATCTCCATTTGAACATCGGTCTTAGCACCTCAGACTCAGTGTCTTCAAAATGCTGTGCGAACCTGCACATAGTAGGTCCTCAAAAATATTTACTGAATGAATGGAAGCATGCATCATGCCCAAACCTTCTTCTGAACTTCTTATGAAATTGCTCACAAAGTCTCAAAATCTTAATCACCTCCGCTCTCTCCTTCCATTATGAATCCATTTTATCGGTCTGCCAGCATTACTTCTGCCAGCAGTATCTCTTAACTCCACTTCAGTCACTCAACAAATACTTATTGACTGTGTACTGTTTGCTGCAAACAAGAGCAATATGGTTCCTGCCACCATGGAGCTTGGCTTTTGTGGGGGAAATCTGCAGTCTCATATCAATTCTTTTGGCACCAACTTAGACCTGCATTTCCTCTCTTCTGGACCGTTGTAACGGTCTTCTCGTTTGTATCTTGGCATCCAGTGTCTCTCTACTCCATCTTACTCTACTAATCTTAAAAACACAATGCTTATTTCCTTTTTGTGCAATACCTTAAACAACTCTCATTGTTACCAACTTATTTGGAAATCCTTTAGTTTGCTGTCCCATAGCCTGGCCCAACCAGCTGTGTCCATTGACTTTCCTCTTGCACTATGTTTTGCAGACACACTAGGCTTCTTGCCAGTCCTCTAACATTTAACCACTTCTGTACCACTTAGTCTCTTCTCTCCCTGGAATGATCTTCTCTCCTATGCCTGCTTGTTAAATCCTACCCATTTTTCAAGGCCAATTCTGCTCCTCTTTCCTGGTTCCTTCAAATAGAACTATTCTTCTCTCATTTAAATTCCCAGGGAAATTTCTTTGTGCCTGTCTTGTTGCACTTATCAGTTTTGACGCAAGGTTGTAGTTTTGGTGTTTGTGTCTTCACTGCTTGAGGACATCCTGAACGTTGCTCCATTCTTCACAACAGCTAACATATCTTGCAGACAGCAAGCTAAATAATAAAGGACTGACCTGGCTAATTAATTGGGAATGTGGCATATATTGTATAGGGGGACTTATGATCTAATCTAAAGTAATCTAATCATATCATAACTATGAATTTGATTGAGTTATTTGAATTTGCATAAATGACATCAAATTTATTTCATAAAAATTATATTAAACAAGGCAGAGATTCTTAGCAAGTGATTAAATTGTAGGCAAGTCACTTAGTTTCTTTGTGCACTAAGGCAATGTATTAATACTTTTTCAGGCATACTAAAAATCAACTAAGCTAAAATAAACGTTGTAATTTAATGTCAAATTAGAGGATCAAGTTGAAATATTTTCTTCTGATAGAGAACTTCCTAGATGACATATAGTTATTTATAAACATGACTTCAAAATTAAGGAACTGATGATTTTTCGGGCTGAAATTACCTGCTGGTAGGTTGGTAATTCATACACTTCTCTCAAGTCTGCTCTTTCCACTTTTCCAGTTTCATTTAATTTGACAACTTCAAGCTATTAGACTATAAATGCTTTGACAAAAGCATCTAAGGGGATCATTCTGAGGGATGTTGAGTCAGATAATTTCCAGGCTTGTCCAGAATTCATATGATTTTGAGGGGATGGGGATAGTATTATGTCTGGTTGTGGAAAGAAGATCTGGAACAAGAAAAGTGCTGCAGGAGAAAACCTGCTCGGCACGTCTACTGCTGGGAGCAGGCACAGTGCATGCCCTGGGACAGATCTATAATCTAACTGCTTTTCCATAAAGCTTGATCACTTCCTTCATTTGGTTCCATCATCCCCATGGTAACACACGTATGGTTTTTGTCTGTTTAAATGTAAACAGACGTTTACAACATATGATTCACCTTGCCTTTATAAACTCTTTGGCCTGACACAGCTATTCCATAAAGTGATTGATACCACATTGCTTGATGAGATATATTTCTTATTACAGTTTGTAAGTTTAATAACAATTCATTCCATAGAATGATCCTTCGGTTCTCTTAGAAACAATGCGGAAACTAATGCTTCTGTCATTGCCAGAATGCTTTCCTGCCTCCTGAGGCCTAATAATTCGTTTCTGTGAATTTGCTTCTGCAGACTGAGGGAGCGTGGGATTCAAGCTAACTCCCCAAGCAGACTCTTGCCCAGATGCACAGTACTTGATGCCAAAGCCACATGGTCATCCCACGGGTAAGCACGTTTGTATCCAATCACATTGCTCTAATTCTTTATTAATTTATTCATTGCCATGTTCCCTTCTCAAGGCCACCAAAGTGAGCAACAAAAAAAAGAAGCAAATGGATTGAAATCTCAAAGAAGCAGGTCTTTGTACTTATTTAAAAAACATTAAACTCAATTGGTTAAATGAACTGTTGTTTGAAGACAGACTTTTTATCTGGGGAAACGACTAGAAGAAGGCTTCTGCACTGCGGGAATCTCGGAGAACATGAAAATCTTTGGAGCCAATGTCTGGGCTTCTGCAAGGCAAGGGACTATCCCTGAGCTCTCTGGGTTCCTTAGATACTCCCAGGAACCCACTCTGATAGGGACGCTGCAGGTACTCTAATGGCCGGGTGGTGAGAGCCCATAACACTGAGTGCTGTTCCTGGTTGTTTAAATTGCTGTCTGAATGGGATTAGGCAGGGATTCCAGGAATATTCCAATAACTGCAGTCTTCGATGCTATTAACATTGCTTATGCCTAGAGACATAATAGATATAATTCCCAGGAAATTTAGCTCAAAAGATCTAATATTAGCAGAAAAATCCATATAGGGTCATTGAGGAAAGATAAGATAATTTTTCAATTTTTGTTGGTTAGCTAAGTAAACATTTTTAAGGACAAAATTGGTAAATAATTTTGTTTCCAGTGCTTCCTTTGTTTGTGGTGGCCGCATGGAGTGCTGTTTTGAGAAAGGTGTGAGGAGTGCATTGATCAAGTAGTGATGTCTGTCACAGGCAAGGGAGAGAGGAAGAGAATGTTTGACATCTAAGGACTCAGTGTGGGTTTTTTAGGTGTTTTATTATTCTTTACAATGAACGCAGAAATATGAAATATGATTCACAATGGCTTTGTTCTTCAATTTCATGCAATACCCAAAGTGAAGCTCTGAAAACCCACCCAAAATCTTTGTTTAGCCCAGTGAAAATCTTTGTTCAGTCCACAGCAAATCAGTAAATTAACAACTGGGATGAAGTAATGGAAGTCCTACCTTCTTTATCATTTATACAGCCAAATTGGGAGACCTATGAAGAGTTTAGGTGCATATTTTTCAAAGTAATTATCTATTCCAAGGCAGCTTTTAAAAATCTCTCTACAACATAGAAAGTAGTAATGCATTAGGTAATTTCTAATTTTAAACTCTTAACATCTATAATCATGAATAAATTATATAGAACATGCGGAATATATTTCTCCCTTCGTACCTGTCTCAAACTTGAATTTATGATAAATACACGTCTCCATCAAGTTGGAGCCATCAAAAGAGACAGTTTAAACGGTGGTGAGAAGTTGAAGAGGAGGGAAGAGAATCACTGCATGGATGAGCACACTAGCTTATATGATAATTACGCTCTCAGTAATTTCAAATGTTGTCAAATTGGATTCCTATTTTCAGAGAAAAATGTTGAAATAAGAATATGCAAGTGTTTCATTATCAGGTCCAGAGATTTTATTAAGCAAAATTTCTCCATTATATAGAAATTTTCGGAGAAAAGTATAATAGATGTTTGTTTATTTTCATCTTACTCAACCTTATTCCCTTTCCTGTTAACTGCACCCTGACTTTTCAAAGGAGGACCACTCTACTCATACCCTCAGTCCGTGTGGTCCAGGGCTGGGTACAAGAGCAACGTCCAAATAATCAGAGCCACAGTAATTGTTTCCAAGAAAGGCATATGACTTACTCTGGGGCCTAAGAAGAGCAGCCGTGGGGCTTCTGCCGTAACTATGGGGAAAGGGACCATCTCCTTATGTTGTGCTTTCTGAGTCTAATTTGCTTGTGGCTGTCTTATGGGGAGAGGAGGGAACCCAGAAAAATGAGGAATCGAGATACGGAGAGAGATCCTAATGACATTCTTTGAGTAACTGGCTTGCCAAGTCCTTGAGTCTGTTCTAGCTTTGTACTTTTTATCTCTTTGTCAATTCTTTTTTAACTTAAGTGAGCTTGAGTTAGCTTTCTGTCACTTACAACCAAAAGACACCTGATTAATACATGCCCACAGCTCTTTAATTTTATAAAAGATTCTTATGGAACTCACTTTAAATTCTTATTAATAATGCAAACTCATAGAGATCCTAGACTTCCAGGTATTCTTAGTATCATAATCATATATTTGGAGGATATATGATATTTCTCCACACACATGACATATTTGTACATTTAAAATTAGAACTACCACTTAATATATCTAGATTGAGTTTACATATTAAAAGATTATGATATTTATAATGATTTTTTGTTATGGCTAGAATGATCACATGACTGTAGCTGAAGAGACAATTGTGATAGAGGTTGGATTGGCACTATTATGATGGTGTGTGGCTAGAGATTCTGTAGGGTCCAAAATCCACCCTTCTGATTGTCTATCCTCTCCTCAAGTTTTTAAAAAGTGGGAACTATGCATACAAAACAACAAAACTGGAAATCAGAATGCCAGTTTACCATTATCTATATCAAGAACTTCCAATAATCTGCAGTTGCAGCGCACTCTGGTACCCTAAACTGGAGCACATGGCTAGAGGCACTTTCTCCGTAAGCCTGACTTGGTACACTAAGGCATGTTTGTGAGGGAAAGGAAAACAAATGTCTAGATATTCAGAGATGGCCCTTACCTAACTGGTGACAGAGTTGGAGATGTGGAGGAGGAGAAAGAAAAAGGTGAAGTTTGGCACAGAAAATAGAAGCGAGTGCCACACTCCAGAGTGCTGATTGGAAGGTGCGGTTACCTCAACTACTAGCAAACCATGGCCTGGTGACTGCCCTGGGCTCTGACCCAGCAGTTTATGACTCCACTGTCCTGGGGAGGGGCTGTAATTAGCAGGAAAATGGGCAGAAGTGGGTCTGGTATAAGAACAGGGAAGGGGACATCTGCCTTTCCAATTCAATGTAGAGCCAAAAATACTTTGTACACTATATGTGGTGTTTATGGATCAGTTGTTTATGCATCTTGACTAGAGTTTGGCTTCTGGCTTTACTCCAAGAGTAATCCTTTCCTGATAGCCATTAACTCTGCTCGACTCCCTCTTGCTACTATTTTCCAAGGAGGTCTCCCTGTCACTCTTAAACATTAATTACTCTCTATGCTTGTCACTATACCACATTGTTTCATCATTCAGCAGCTACTTGAAGGTCATTTCACGATTTAGTTTTCAAATGCTGCCAATACAACAGAGTCGTAGCCAACTCAACAGAGTTGTATCACAAGGAGGTTCTGGGCCACCACCTATGTCTCATGGTGGTTTGTGATTTCAGTCTTTCAATTAACCATCAGTAGGGTTTGTGATTGAGGGTGATAATGCAGTGATATAAGAAATAGATGATTCCAGTAGCTATGGACTCACATTTATTTGATAATTCTTATATGTCTTCATTCTCCTTACCCGTAAACCATATCCCACATTCTCCTGGGAGAAATGAGCATTTTGACAAACACAGTGAAGCTTCTTAAGAGTTTTCATCTTAGCCCAACTGGACTGGAAAGCTCATAAGAAAAAAAAAATCTGGTGTACTGTGAGATTTATAAATAGCATTTTGTGATATGGCTAGTCACCCCTCTGAGAACAGGAGTGAATTTCCCGAGGCTTGTAATTATACTTCAAGGTAATTTTGTTGCTATAACTATTGCCTTCTTAGGTGGCATGGACTGTGGTTAAAAATGTTATTGATTTTAATAATAACAAAGACCAGTAATTGAATATTTATTATTTATAGGACTTGTATGTATAATATTTCTTTAAATTTTTTCCCTTGATAACTGGTTAGTTTTACATTCTTTCACTATCATTTTAGTGATCCTTACATGAGAGATTATAACATTCATCCATGATTTATTATGGCCTAAGACATTAAAGATATTAATTTTACGACTTTCCTGATAATACTGGCATCTTACGATGCTACATTTACCCACCCCCTCCTTTTCTGTTATTGTTGCTATGCTGTGTATTTTAATTATACATGCACTTTCAATCCAAGAAGACATCACTATTATTGTCAAATTAACATTTATTTGTATTTACACAAATGTTTATCCATTCATTTACATTTCGCTCTTCATTTCTTCCAGCATTTTGGTGATAATTTTCCTTCTTCCTGAAGATATACCTTCATAATTTCTTTTAGTGAATGTCTGATGGGTACAAATTCTCTCAGTTTTTGTTTATCTCAATAATGCCTTTATTTCATCTTTATTCCTGGGGAAGATTTTCACATAGAATTAGAGATTGGCAGTTATTTTCTTTTAGGATTTTAAAGAAATCTTTTCATTGTCTTTGGCTTCTATCATTTCTGTTGAGAAGTTTTTTAATTGTTGCTCCTTTGAATTTATGCTCATCACCTGTTTAATGATTTTAATTCTTCTTGGAAATCCTGACATTAGGTGAAGATCTATTAATTTAAAAAAATTGTATTAATTTTAATGAGATGTTCTAATGAAGTCCATCTCAACCTAAGATATCCAAATAATTTGAGTTGAAGAAAGTAAACAGATTTATAAAGTAATAAAACCATAAATTGAAAGTAAATAAATGCAGTAAGTGAAGGTTTGTTGTACTCACTACAAGAGGAAGAGAAGACGATAGGCGGTGGTGGTGGGTGAACCACGGGTGCACAGAGTCATTCTCTGGAAGGTACATTCTTTCTGCACCATTTTTCATCGCCAGTTTTTCCGTTTTTCTGAGACTCTTGCTTAGCTAACATTCAAACTGCACTTAATCAGAAATTTATAACCTCAAGGATACCTTTAGGGGAAAATAAGGGCCAAACATGAGAGAGATTTAAAACACATAAACATAGCACATACATGCAACATATTGAAGAAGGTAGAAGATACTGCTTCTGAAGAATTGTCAAAAATCCTACTTTTACAACCTTCTCCCTTGATGTACATTTCTAAAAAAATGTATTTTGGGATCATCCAAACAAGATGTACAATTCATATTTGTTCCATATGATATTCTCTGACTAGAAACTGTTGTGTTGGGTAAGTTGCTAAGTGTGTTTTGCATGAAATCATATTGAAATATCACGTACCATAACATAATTATTTAGTATGAATTATTTCCTCCAAAAAGATACAATGAAGTCCTAACTCTGGAACCTCAGGATATGACCTTATTTGGAAATAGGGTAATGGCAGACGTAATCAGTTAAGATGAGGTTGTAATAGAGTAGAGTGGGCCCCTGATCCAATATGAATGGTATCCTCATAAGAAGAGGGGACAGAAACACAGAGAGAAGGCAGCCGTATGATGACAGTGGCCGAGATTGGAGTGATGTGTCTACAAGCCAGGGTATGTCAAGGATTGCAGACAAACACCAGAAGCTAGAAGAAGCAAGGAGAGATTCTCCCCTGCAGGTTTCAGAGGGGGCATGGCTCTGCTATATCTTGATTTCAGACTTCTAACCTCCACTCTTTTAAGCCACCTGGTTTTTAAGGCTGTAGTCTTTTATTTGCTCTTGTTCCTAGGGTGTATTTCTACAAGTCTTTGAACTAAGAGCCTGGTGTATTCACTGGGAACTCTTCCTTTGGTGGGTCCTTAACTCTAGTCTGTGGCATTCAAAGCTTTGAAGGACTCTGAAAAACCTCTTCTTTTCAGAGGTTTCTACCTCCAGCCCTATGTGCCTTCAAAATTTGGCAAATTTCTTGAGAAGATATTGCCATTTTGAGACCTCTTCAGTCTCCAGTTTTGTCACCCTAACTCCATGGCACACTGTCTGAGCAAAGCCAGATTCTCAGTCTTGCCTGAGCTGAGAGTCAGCAAATACTCCCAGGAAAAAGATCAGCTTCAGATCATTAGCTCACTGTTCTGAGGTTCTCCCTTCTTTAGAATTTTAACTTCCGTAGTACAAATTGCTTCCTCAGATCTCTGATGATTATAAGTATTGTTTTATCTGGCTCTTCTAGCTGTTTTCTGTGGTTGCTTTAGTTTGCCTACCCAAATTGGATATCTTCTTAAGTTTTTTTTTTTAACAATCTTTCAAAGCAGCATTATTTTTTGATTTAAGTGAAATATATCACATACAAACCAGTTTTGCTCTTTACAAGCAAAGTAGATTGTTTAAAACAATTAAAACATTGTTTATAATTATGTTCTGGCTGTGGTGGCCAGACTAGAAAAGACTGGAATCTAGAAACCAGATGAAGCCACGGGTGGGAAAAGTCCTTGCAGAAGTCACAAAAAAAGTCCAAATGAAGGAAGCCCAGATAGAAGAACGTCTCAGCATTTTGGTGGGGAGAAGAATTCAGGGTCAGCCAAAGACATTTGGTGGAAAGCTAGGCAGGCTGACTTGGCTATAGATGGGGAAGGGAGGACCCAGTTATAAGGCTCAGATCTGGAAACAGGATTTTATCTTCTAGGATGCTTGAAAGGGAAAGCAGGAAGAAGCCTCGGGGAATAGAAGTACTAGAAAGTAAGGTAGGGATGTACATCCTTTGAAAAAAGGCAATGGGTTGGCCAGGGAAGAAAGGCAAACTCCTATGGTTGATTCAGCCATAGAAAGGCAGTGATTTCCTGACGCTCAGGCTCCTTATATTTCTGCTGACTCAGTATCTGATTGACTTCATTCTGAGGTAGGTCTGAAATTCTCTGTTTAGAAGTTCCTTCTCTTTTTCATCCCTGGCCAACTAACGAAGTTATATTTCAAATTTTTCCTTGTCTTTGAAGCTTTCATTAACCTACTTCTCATCAAATTTCCCTGATTGAATTGACTCTTCCTCCTTTTTTTCTCCACTGAACATACTTGTGTATAGATTCTTTCACACTTCCCCCCCGCCCCATACGGCTCCTGGTGATTTATTAATACACAAAGAGTAATTAAAAGCAGAGAGTTAGTTGGATCATTTTAATGCCCAGAGACATAAAGCTATGACAGCCTGATGGATTAATCTCTGTATCTGAGCTAGACTTGCCAATGAGAGTTTTACCAGCCAGTGAGAAAAAGAGAGAGAGAAAAGGATGTCAAGAAGCAGATAAGTTTTGGTTTAATGCTGGTTGAAACTAAAATCAGCCATCCCTGGGTTTGAGCTCTGAGATGCAAAATCTAGTACTTTAAAAATCAGCCACTATTCTGGTATATCATTCTTCTACTTCTTTTCCGTAATATTTATTAGCCACATTCAAGATTTTCAGTGTTAAACATGATAAAGTGCTCCTGGAAGCTGTTGAAGGTATTTAGACTGGAGAAGACTTCAGAAGACCTGAGAGCTATTTAAAATATCATGGTCTCTCTCCTTTGACAGTAGACTTGACAAGTGACATGATTAGGTCTGTTTGGAAGAATTCACAGAATGAGAGGTTTCATCTTATGACAAATGCAGCAGATGAGTTATTAAAAATTTAATTATGTGGAACCACCTATGGAGATATTAACCGTGCCTTGTTCATGCTTAAACAAATGAAAAGTATTTTTCCCTTCCTTCTCCCAAAGAAGTAGCCAGAACTTTTTTTGAAATCCAGGTTTTTCTTACCCTCAAGGAAAAAATCACAAGTCAAGGCTCTGGGAAGCAAATAGAGTCAAATGTGCAAGAGGGGAAGGAATATAGGCTGTGTGCTTAGACTTACAGGGTTGACCTAGAGACATCATTGGATCCTGGACCACTGGAAAAAGAGAGGGAGGTATATTTTCTGGTGAACTTGGTTTCCAGAGCCTCCATGAATGCGTCAGCTCTGAGTTGGCAGGACCTCAGAGGTTGTGGTTGGTGAAAGCAGGGAAGGACTTGTGCTAAGCGTCTGAGTCTTAGGGAGAATCTGCCAGGGCCAGTTGAATTGTCAACTCACAATGAATCATAAGTACCTGGATCCACTTCACATAGAGTCATTGCTCCGGGCAGAGGATGAAGGAGGAATGGCAGTGTGATTGAGAGATTGTATGCTTTTCACTTCAGAATAAATGATGTATGTGTGTATTATTTATCAATCTACAAGTGTCTGGGCAAGGGTGTGTGCATTTTCCCATGAAGTGACTGATACTGACTTTCCTGGAAATCTTGGTGAATTTATTTTAATTTGGTTTTTCTGATTTCAGATATATGACAGTATTTATACTCTCAGTATTTTAAAACATTTCATACCTATTTCAAATGGAATTTTTAAACAATTTTATCAGTCCAAAAATGGAGTTGGATGTCTGGGAAATTACTGTTTCCTGTCACTGAATCTAATCAAACAAGGACTAGCTCTCAGGGACACTCTAGGAAAGAATTCTCCATTGGCTGGGAGGTTAAAACATTTTCCTATTAATATTTGTATCTCTGCTATCTAGGGAACAAGCATGGTGTAAATATATGTTGAGTAAATGGATGAATGGAGAGATGCATTAAAGTGACCCCCACTGTGGATATTAGATGGATAGATGGATGAACTAAGCAGTTAGTAGAGTATAATTTATATGGCCGCCGTATCGAGCAAGTTATATATTCCTAGGGAGGATTTAAAGAAATCAATGCTCAAACCTATTCATTTTACTTGCAGTAACATTTCTTGTTGATGCTACAGTCATCTAATCGCTAGTGCGGCCTCAGATGGGAACCTGCTCACTCAAACTCTTTCGGAACTTGCTGCTCCTCTAATTTTGCCCCTCATCTCAGCACTGAGTTGCTGACCGCTTGCCTTTTTTGTTCATTCCCCACCATACCCTTGTACTCTAAATTGAACGGTTCTTTTTATCCCTTAAATAGTTATACGTGGACTTTTCATCTCCAAGGGTGACCCTCCTCCCAGAGCATAAGGTGGAAGCATTTCCATGTCTTTTTCTTTGTGGGCCCTTTAAAAACTAAACCAAAAACTCAAGTGTACTAAAAAGATGAACATTTTTCAATCCTCGTTCCTTCAGAGACAATATTCAGAGCTGGCTGATCATGCCATTAGTGTATGTCCTTGTCTGACTTCACATTTCTAGCTGTTCTTTACTGGCAGAAGTGTGGTTCATTTTTCGCTATGCTCTTTGCAGCGACTGCTTTAAGGGGTATTCAATTGAGACTGAGAAAGGTATAGCAGAAAAAACACTGGCTTGGAAATTCTGGCTGGAGTTCGGTGACTTGTCCTTCAGTGTAAGCAGGTGGACCCAAAGGTCCATTCTATCTTAAACATTCTATGCTTCCCCCATACATTTGCCATGTTGTATATTCAATTTTAGACAATTTTAAAACAAACTTGCGCATAATACATTTTGAACTAGAAAAGTTTTCCAAACCTAGGGGAGTTTTTTTTTTACCATACATATTTAGATTTTGAAAATCTAGTTCAAATTTGTACACGTTAGGAGTTGTACATTACAGCATTACAACATTGTTTTTTTTCTAAATTTCATCGTGTTTCCTGTTTTGAGTGAACAGCTCTATTTTAGAAAATATTTTGCTAAATATTCCCCATTTGTTTTAACATAAATGTGTCACTCTTTCAATTTCTCTGGATAATGTGGGAAAATGACGTTTGCTCTATTACAGTTACTACTTTGTTTTTTTTGGAACTGGAATCTAGGCTGGCAAGTATAAGGTGGGTAGAGTCTGGATATACTAATGCTTACACCCAGAGAAGAAGATAGCTGTGGGGATATCTTTTGGAAAAACATGTTGGAAAAATCCATCTTCATACCCTATTCTGAAATTACTCCAGCAATGTTCTTGAAAATTAGTCATCCAAGTTTGATTGAACATAATTAGTGAAAGAAAGTTTACTGTCTTTTGAGGCTCCATTTTCATTTTAGAAAGCTCTGTTAGAAAACCTTCCCTTCCCTTCCACTGAGGTGAAATCTACCTCTCTTGAACTTCTCTACTTTGGTTTTAGTTCTAAAATTTCGAACTTTCCTGGATAAATTTAATCTCACTTCTGTATGACAGTCCTTCGACAATGGTAAGGCCGTTAGTGCTTTCTCTTCCTACTTTCTTTTTCAATACTAAATATTGCCAGTTCCTTACCATTTTGGTCACCCTCTGGAGGCACTTCAGTTTGTCGATATATTTTCTCTTAACTTTTTATTGTGAAATAATGATAGATTTACAGGAAGTTGCAAAGAAATATATTAGGGAGGTCATGGGTACCCTTCACCCATCTTCCCTCGATATTAACATCTTGCAAAACTATAGCACAATAGCAAACCCAGGAAATTGACATTGGTACAAACCATAAAGGTTATTCAGATTTCACCTGTTATATATAAGTATGTGTGTGTGTGTGTGTGTGGGTAGGTGTATATCTGTATAGCTCTATGCAATTTTATCACATGTAGCTTTATGTAACCACCACCACAATTAAGATACTTAATCTTAAACTTGTGGCATCATCACCATGTGACTGCTTTGTGCTATCCCTTTATAGCCACACCTGCCCCTGTACCTCATCACTAACCCCTGGGAGCCACTAATCTATTCTCCATCTCTATAATTTTGTTATTTCACAAATGTTATGCAAATGACCATAACTGACAAAGAATTCAATTGTCTTTTATTCTTGATACTCTGTAGGCAGTTCCCGACTTTTAAATGTTTGATTTACATGACAGCAGCCTTGTCTGAATAGTGGGGAAGCCTGAATTGAGAACCTCTATATTCTCAAGAGGCAATGTTGTTCTCAGGTTCAAAGTTCTAGGAAATGACTCTGTCAGGCCCTTGCCAAAATCAGGGCTGATTCTTTTTTCTAGACAAAACCTTTGGTTTTCAATACTTAAAAAGCAAATCAAAGAATACAAACCAAAAATAAGGCAGGAATTTCAGGATCCCAAAGATAAAGAGGTTTGTCAATCTCTACTTGTAAAATCTTTTAAAATTTCCTATGTCCGAGTTGCTCTGGACCTCCTAGACTTTTAGGAGGTGGACAGAGCTCTATTTCCCCACAGCTGAGTGCTGTCTGCTCCAATAGTGTTCTTGGCCTTTGATAACCTTTTTGGGGACAGCTAGCATTCATGCACTGACACAAAATTAGCAGTCTGTCACTTCATTTAAGGAAGATTAGCAGCAATGAATAGAAAATTGGGAAAATTTTGGACAAAGATTTCTCTCACAAACTTTGCAATATTGAATACTGGTGTTTTTGCTGACCAAGACAGCCTTATCATTGCCCTCAGCTTGACTAAACTTTAGACAGGTTTGTTTCTGACTATAGCCACTGATCGCCCTTTCTTAGAGCATTTGCTTTAGAAAACTGACCATTGTAAATTCTTTCTCTGCCCCTTGGAGGTGTAAAACTTCTATAGCTTAGGAATGTCTTTCCCAAGCACCTGGGAGCCATCCCTTTCAAACGGAATCGTCAAGAAAGATAATGCCCTAATCTCCCAGTCTCTGTGGAAGGATAGGAGCCTAACTTTGCTAAGAACCAGTTAGCAAACACAGATGGCATCATCAGATTGACCCATCTCCTCCCTAGCTTCCTCCAAGACTTTCCCACTTGCTCACTACAGTGCAAAAAACTCTCCCACCTCTAGTCTCAGCAGAGTTGAGGTCAGTCTCTCTCCTCTGTTGCAGTAGTCTTGAATGAAGTCTTCCTTGCCTGTTTAAGTCCATCTGGTGCAATTTTTCTTTGACATTGCAATAAAATAAATATTTATTTCTGAGGACATTGTACATACCATTTGGCAAGACAAACTTGAGTATCATAGTTAATAGCCATAATCTGTTATTTTTATCTTTTCTCTGTCAAAAGAGAAAATTACTAAACGTATGGTGATATCAGAGATAGTTAGGCCCCGTAAAGGGGGATTTGACCAGGGGACTCCCAGAACACAAATCCAGGGAGAAGAGATGTATACAGCTGCTTTGTCATATGCAGATCAAGTTAATAATACATTCACTGGTAGCAGGAACTCTGGGTACTTTTAGCATCCAAGTGGCTGATGTGTGCTCCTGGCATGCTGTGTTGGAATCAGGCTTGATTTTTCCATTGAAATGCTTTCTAATTTTTGCTGTTCTTGGTTTCAGATGAAATCAAATGGGATTAAGACATGCTCAGGCATGTCTAGCACACATGGTGATCAGACTCTTAGAGGCTACTTTGAGGACTGAGAGTGGCTGTGGGGGAATTCATGTTGAGGGAGGGAACAGCCTGATTTGATGAATTTGCCTTATTCTTTTTGATGCAGCCTCCTTCATTCATCTGATCACTTCTCATCAAGTTGTCCACTCCCACACCAGTCCATGCTTCCATCATCTCTATGTGAACTAACTGAGCTCCCTGCTTCCTCCCTGGTGTCCTTGAAGTTTACTTTCCACCTGGCATCCACAGTGATCTTTTAGAAATGTCCTTTAAAAATGTCACTCTTCTATGCTTAACTCTCCAATAACTTTTCAACATGCTCCAAATAAAATCCAGAGCTTGCAAGGCCTTAGTGACCAGGCCCTTCTTGGACCTCATTTCCTACACTTGGCTTCTTCCTTACGGTTCTGTAGCTGCCAGACCCTCTTGCATTTCCTTGAGACTACCAAGCCCAGTCTAGTTAAGGGCCTTTGCACTGCTATTCCCTTTGATTGGAATGCTTCTCCCCAGGTATTCACCTTGCTTGCATTCCCATTTTATTTAAGTCTCTGCTCAAATGTCACCTCCTCAGAAAGACTGTCTCTAAAAGTGCACACAATTATTCTTCTCCCGTTTTCCTGCTTTTTACCTTTCATAGCGCTTCTCTATACTTGAAGTTATAAAGTGTTTATCTGTTTATTGTCTCTTCCCTCACTAGTCTACAAACATGCTGAGGCCAAGAACTTTGTCATGTCACTGCATCTGAAGTACCTAGAATGGTGCCTGGCATTTAACAGCAGGCCATGCATATCACATTCATGCAGTGAACAAATCAATGGAGTGAGACTTGCAGGCTGGTGAGATCTGTGAAAACCTGAGTTGCACAAATAGAGACTAATTGTGCACATCAGTATGTCTGGTACTCTACCTCAGGTAGCTTACGTCATGGATTATAGTGGTTTATGTGTGACAGACAGAAGCACTAAATTCAATGTATGACATTTTATGGAAAAATGCATTTTGAGCTCCAAATAACCAGCTTACACATGGGTTTTTGGAACATGATGCACTTAAGTTGGGCATAATTTGGCCTTCCATAATGGTAGCCCAAGATTTCAATAGTATATTTTGCTAAACATTGTTACTAAGATTATGCTGTTTCTGGAGAAATATTGTCTTCCCTGGTACCCATGGAATCCATTCGGTGAGCGAGATAGGAGGTTCTTGAGAGCAACATTACTCAAAGTTTTCAGGTAATGTGTTCATTTGAAGTAGGACCCTAGCCATCCTTTAAGGATGTGAGTGGGAAGGCTGAATTTCTCTGCCATCTTGGAGAATTAACTGGCAAGAGGTAGGATTAGTGTCAGTCCTAGGAAATAAACAATGCTACATTTTTATCTGAGAAACTATGTTCAGTCAGAACAGAGCAGAAAGTTCAATGGTGACAATAGGAATTCGGTGAAAGCTACAACATGGTGGGCATGCAGGGGCCCAGCATTTACCTAAGCATGTTTGATACTAAAACTAGGGCAATCATAATTACAAACCACATCTACATGAAAAGTTCTGTCTTGTAATAAGTAGTCTTGCCCTGGTCAGCAGTAGTTTAGGCATTGCGGAAGGGGTATGGAGGAAGGAAGTAACATTTACTGAGCACTCACTGTGTCAGACATTGCTGCCGTACATTCACTGTCCCATGAAAGCTTCCAGCAACCCGACGAAGTGGTGCTTGTATTATCTCCATTTCATAGATGAGGTCGCTGAGGCTGAGTGAATACGCAGCATGGTAGGAATACTGTGCTAGAATACTAATCCAGGGCTGTCTGACTCAGAAGTCAGTCCTGTCTTCTGAGGCATTCTGTGATTAGAGCTGCATAGGACCAGGGAATAAACAATCGATGGCACGGACTCTGAGGGCAACATTTCAGAATGTTGTCAATGTTCTTGTATTTTTCTTGAAAGTTTTTAAATGCATTGTTAGGGATTTAGAGCCAGATTGGAAGGAATTGCAAGACAAGAACAAGGTGCACATTAACTCTTAGGTCTAACAGTTCCTACATCATCTTTTTGTCAGCATTTATCCTTCCACAAGAGCGTGCACACTAACGAGAACAAGTGAACTGACTAGTTCTTATGAATATCTATGTGCCTGAATTCACAGCCAGTCTCTAAAGCATAATCCTGCCGTGCTGGAGTGTGAAAGTTCTTACTTTGAGCTCTTCTTATTTGTTTTATTAAACAATGGATAGCTGCTGCAATGAATCCAAGTCAGAAAAATAGGAGCAAGAAAATGGGTGAACGAGTGATACATGTAAATACTATACTAATTAAAATGTTATCTGTAATCCTCAAACCACGAACTAATTCAGAAGAACTATTTCTGAGGCCAGAGAGGTCCCTGAGTCCTTCAGGAGATGGGAGTGAGGAAATTCTGCTTTGGGGCATATGGGCATACGGGGTATAGCTTCTCCTGCTGTGATATTGTGATTTATAATAAGAAATATGTATTTGGTCTTCATCCCTGATTCTGGCACAGAGCTTGTAAAACCCTTGGAATTTCCTAAGTAATGACAGCTGCAAAGTGTCTTTTGTTGTGTTAGTGAGATGACTTTTGGGAATCGCCTAAGGATGGGGACTGGTTGGGAGGGGGGCCAATGGTGTGATTAGAGGGTTGGAACTTTTAGTCCCATTCCTGACCTTCTGGGAGAGGAAAGGGGTTAGAGATTGAGTTCAGTCACCAATGGTCAATGATTTAATCAATCATGCTTATGTAATGAAACCCCCAAAGGACGAGGTTCAGAGAGCTTCCAGTGGGCATGAAAGCTCTGCACTACTTCCCCATGACTTGGCCTGTACATCTCTTTCATCTGGCTGTTCCTGAGTTATATCCTTTTATGATAAGCCAGTGATCTAGTAAGTAAAATATGTCTCTGAGTTCTGTGAGCCTCTCTAACAAATTAATCGAACCCAAGGAGGGGGGCGTTGGAACCTCCAGTCTGTAGCTAGTTGGTCAGAAGCACAGGTGACAACCTGGACTTGGGGATTGGCATCTGAAGCAGAGCACAGTCTTGTGGGATTGAGCCCTTGATCTGTAGAATCTAACGCTATCTCTGGTAGATAGTGACAGATTTGAGTTGAGCTGTAGGACATCAGCTGGTGTTGAAGAATTTCTTTGTGGTGTGGGGAACCACCCACAAGTTGGAATTGATACTAAAATCTTTACCTGCATTCTCGTTATTTCTATAAGAAATATGACGTGAGGTTTTGGTCTAAGGTATAGAGGCCTCAGACTCTGAGCTTTGATCTGCTCCTCGGGTCTTGCATTATTTGCTTTGTTCAAATCATTTAAGTTTTAAAATAATCTGTTTAAGGAGAGATTTGCCTTTCTGCTTGCACGGAAGACTTTACTTGGATGGATATTGTGATTTGCTCACATCCAGATTTCCAGTCCCTTGCAGCAATAGACTTACTCATGATCTCCCACATAAACCTTCCACGAAGCTATCCAGGAGAATCCTAGTCATGGAAAATGGGGTGGGAATGTCTGTTGTGGTCAGAAGTGCCCAGAACAGCACAGGCGCTTAAATAAGTGATTGACTGATAAGCAGCAACAAATCTCTGGGCTCCTTTTGTATTTCTACCCAGTTTATGCCAATTTGTTAAAGAAAGCTGCCATCCAAGGAAGGCACACATGCAAATATATGGTTATCATTAAATTAAAATCATTTCTAGATACATTTTGATAGGGATTGCAGATTTTAAAAGTGTTTATATTCAATTTTGTATTTATTAGTGGCATGTATTTTCAGATAAATATAAGAGGAAATTTTCATGAATTCTGATTTGTAAATGATTTTATACAATCGCATAACAGATATATCATTTACAATGAGTGCTATAATAGAGCAGTGACAGGTCAGTCAGTTTGCCCAGAAGCTCTGTAGTCGGCCTGGTGTTAACTCTTCAGCACACGTGGATAGACTGCCTGAAATAGCCAGCACTGGCCCAGGTTTGCACACCTCTCAGCTGGCCTGGGCTAAATGAGGAAATAGGCAAAGTTTATGATGTCCAATCCCTCAGTAGTGCTTTCTTCCCTTATCAAATCTTGCTTTCTTCATGCTAAGAGAGCTGAAAATTTAAGTGGTCTTACTGGTGAAAGTCGTATGCAGTGAAGGAGGAGTTCTAATGGTGAGAGTTTATACTCTCTGGGGGCGTGGAGGTCTTCTTTTTTCCTTTTTCAATGTGCTGTCTGATATTCCTAAAATCAACTCAATTATTCTGTGATTTGTAAGCCATTAATGTGCCAAAGAAGCCTCAAAGTATTTTCTCCATTAATTTTTTTTAAAGAAACCATAATTGCTAGCCCTTCCATAGATTAATAAGCCCTTTCTTCCTGTCTGGTTGACAGGCTGTCTTGCTTTTTAAGGGTTGGGTCCCATAGAAATACAATCCGGGTTTATAATTACAAAGAAGGAGAGGTGAAAACAAGCAGAGTTGATTGCTTTTCCATCAGGCTTACCTTAAATTCATGTGTGTATATATATATATATATATTTATTTTTTAAATTCATATATATATATTTAAATTATGTTTCTAATGCTTTCATCAAATATTTAAGATATGTTTTCAGGTGTGAAATGCAATATTGCTATGCTATGGATACTTCTGTTTTCATTTTCTTTTGAAAGCAAATGCCTATCAAAATGGTGAAAAATGTGTAATAGGCAATATGCATTTATTCCATAAACCCAATTCTAGAGAGAAATATTCTTTGGCACGCAAACAATTCTAATGTAAAATTTAATGCAACAGGGGTGACATATTTTAGTACAAATTAATTAGATTAGTGAAGTGAAATGGTCTGCATCAGAAAAAATAAAATGAGCTGCATAACATGAGGCACTTTACAGTAATTCTTAGGCTATCAGTTATGTTACTTTGCAATTTGAATTCTATTTAGATCATCAAAAATCATATAAAACCAATTCCTGTTTCTTTTGGTTGATTACATAAAAAATAACAATGAGTTCTATGTACCTGAAAAATTAATAGAACATCACTTTCTTCAGTAAAAATTTTCTGATTTGTAAAATACCTTTAATCATTTATTTAACTTTTCTTGCTTATGTTTATACTGTGGGCCTTCTGAGAGGGCTCCACTATTTGTGTTAATTCACTTTTATTTTACTTTATTAATGTATTTATACCTCAATGTAGTCTGCAAATAATATGTGGTTGTTTATAATAAAAATTAAAAATTAAAAGGAAAAACTTGGTGACTTGAATATAATAACCATGACAAGAAAAAAATAGAAAAAAAGAGTGGAAAACTAGACCTTGTTAAAATGAGACTGAAAGTGTGGGCCACAAGACTGATGTAATTTTTATGGCTGAATTTCAAATTTGACTCTAAATTCCTAGCAACAAAATGTGAAACATGGTTAATTATACAATTGTCTTAATTATGAAAGAGAACCCTGTTGATTGTATGTGTAAGAATATTTTAAGTCATAAGTAAGAGAAAACCCAACTTAAACTGGCCCTTAAAAAACTGAAAATATCCATAGAAAGGGTAGTAACCAGGCCTGGTTTAACCAGAACTTGGTCTCATTGCCTGAGATCTTCTGGGCATTTTTGTCCTTTTTGTGTTGATTTCATCACAGTCTTGTTACATGATGGCTGCAGCATCAGTAGGCGCTCATCTGTTTACAACTACATATATAGGCTGTCTTTTCTGCCTTTTCTTAAGACAGAGGAACTTTCCATTTTGTCCAATAAACTTCCCCTGGTATCTCACTAGCTTAATCACTTAATCAATAACCCGCAACCAAAGGAATGCTGTGGACTATTAGCTTAGGCCTACTTTTCCCCAACAAGGAAACTAGATTATGTTAGACCACTCAGGGCCATCCCTGAAACTGAATGTGATCAATTTCAAGTTCATGAACTACATGGTCTAGAGGTAGATACTTGATCAGATATTAGAAATTAGGAAAGGGAAAAGGTTGTAACCAACAACGCCCTCTATATGTTACCCAAGGGAAATTAACTCTTTTTGTTATTTAGAAATTTAACATTCTGGATTCATTTGTTGGTTACAAAAGACTATTTTGGGTTTACGTTCAGAGACAATTATATTTGGCAGATCTTAATGTTCAGTAAAAATAAATCATAAAATGATCCCATAATAACGCTATCTCCTTTGTAGAGTCTTCTGAAGACAGCTGACTTCATAAAAATTTTACGTGATGGATAGGCTGATGGGGCTGAATATTTCCAATTTCAGCTGTGCAGTTTTGCCCAGGTCTTTTCCTCCTTGCCACTAAATTCTCCTAAACAGAGGTAAAAATCATTGACTGTCACTCAAAGTAAGTTGATTTGGAAAACTTTTCTCAGTGTAGAAGAAACCATTTTTTGGGTGGGGAGGAAACAAATTTGAACAAGAGAGGTAATTACTGTAGTGCTAGAGCTAAAAGTTTTGGACTTAAAGATATGTCCCAAGGTCAAAGTGCTATTATTTTGGTGGTTAAGATCCTAGATAATGATGTGCCCGACACTTGCGCTCTGATACACACACACACACACTCTTCCCAATAATATGAACCATGATCTCGAGGAGACTTATTTTTAAATGTTATTTTTCTCTCCAGGGAATCTATGGGATTTTAAATACTGTGAATGCTTTAGAAATGGAGGACAAAATCAACACCGAAAAACATACTCTAAAATAAAAATGAATTTTAAGGATGAATTGATGATGATAACTATTCATACTTGCTTCTCTGAATTTAACAATGTTACCTCGTCCTCCCTCCTAGTCTTTGTGAACAGTGTCTACATTTAGACAATGGCTCCTAATTTTCTGGCTCTGCTTTGCTTCAAGATGACTCTTTTCTTTATGGACAGTGGTCTTGGCAGGTAAATCAATTCTCGTAAGTACAGTTTCCTGAAATGAAGGCAGGTTCAGTGTCCTCTCTGGGGGCAGCACCAGCCAGTATTTTATTATCTCTTCCAAATCATGACAGTCAATGAAGTGTGGAACTGATAAAAGATGAATTTACTTTAAGGTCCAAGAGAGAAGACATAACAGAAAATGAGAAGTTTCATCATAAATGCCTCAATGAAGTTGCCCAGGGAGACTTGGTGATGGTGAAACTATCTCACAGCCACAAAAACTGCATCTCACCTTATTCATGACGGACACTCTAATGGAGTCTCAGACTGTCTCAGCATACTGTCTGTACCAGCTTCATTTTCTCTTTCAGGTGCAAAGTGGTGTTTCTGGTTTGACCCATTGTCCTAAGCTAGGCAGAGAGTTTCTTTGGCATGGGCCCAAAGGGCAATAGGGAAGCGATCTAGCTAAAATTACATATTGATCTCCCCTTCAACTGGCATCCTTTCCAGTTAAATTACCCTGCTTCTTCCTGAAGGGATGACTATGAGTTTTCAAAACGCACTCACCCAGATTCTTAGGTGATATTTTCTCCTCTTACACTCTCCTGACTCAGATTGTGTTATATTTAAATAACTGCTATTTTCACAAAAATAATACCAGTTTTAGAGTGTTGTAAGCACAGACATTCGGTAAAAAACAATTCAGAAGTAGGACAAATTAAATATTTGCTGATATAAACATTTAGGAAAAAAACTCACTGCTATGGGAGACTTGAATATTCTTCCTTCTCATTTTTCTTGCTTAGCATTGTTTCCCTACAATCAATTTCCATAATGCTGAAAAATTCTTCTTCTTTACTAATTTTTAAACCTCTTGAGGTAGGAAGCAATATTTATGTTTATTTTCTTCTTTTTTTTTAACTTCAGATGCACAGATTTGAATTAACCATACTCCTTGGTTGATGGCACACTTTCATTAGTCCATGAAAAGTCCTTCCCTGATTGATACAGCAGGTGTTCAATGAATAGTGTTGATCAGTTGATTAAAGTCTTACCACTTCAGAAACTTCTCTAAGAGGATTGAAAATTGATCAGAACTATTTCCTTTACCACACACATTAGAGGTTATTGAGAGTTTCTTAGTGAATCAAAACTGGAGTCAGACATGAGCATTATTGTCTATTCTTTATATCTTATTGTATATGAATATGAATTTTAAATGGCATATCATTGAAATGGTGTGCTTGATGTTTCACCGTTCACTGGGTGGCCAGGCTGTGCATTAAAGGGCAGTTAAGTGCCACCCAGGCAAGAAACCAGAGCATGATTTGAGGTTGCTGAGAATAGACAACATGCATACCAGGATCAAGTGATACAGTGTTTACTTAGAGCAAGAGAGAGAAAGAGTATACAAGATCCAGCCCTTGCAATGTGCAGGTCTCCCACGGCCAGCGGATTCATGCTGCGGTCAGCCAGTGCAGGCATTGTAGCTGCACACTCCCTGCTGCCTGCTGCAGTAGAAGGACTCTGACCCTTCCCCTGTGGGGTCTGAAATAGAGAAAACAGAAGACAAGCCTGAGGGCCATCGATGCATGAGTTTAGGCAGAACAAGGGACTACACCTCAAGTCTGAAAGGGAAAGATAATCCCACAGGAGGCGATAAACCCAGCACAGGGTCTATCTCTTAGTAACGAAATGTTTCAGGCCCAAGGCCCATTTTTATGTGGCCAAGTGGGGGTTGAAAGACTGCACTTACGACTGCCTTTCCCAACCCTTGATGATGATGATGAAAATGTTTTTATTGTGAACAGATCTGGTCGTACATACTTTGGAAAAAATGCTCCCTTGGCAGTGTTATTGACTTTTCTAGCATACAAGTTTCTGGAAAAGTGTATCCCCTATGGTTTTTTTTTGACTTTGACAATAAGTAAGAAATGCATTTCCCATATTGACTCTTGATGTGTATGTGTATAACTAAAACAAAAGCTTCAGAAACAACGCTTTCCACTATTATATATAATGCACTCTAACATTTTTTGGTTTGACTCTATTCTATTCTTTTAAAAAAATCAACCTACATAATTGATTTTATTAATGAGTCCAAACTACCATTGAAAAAATACCTGTTCTAGGAAATGGGCCATACAGAAACAATGAAGTTTATAAGATCATTCAGTGTTTTGCAAAACAAAGGGGAGGGGTGAAAAAGAGCAGCAAGAACCGAAAAGCAGAGGGTAATTTCACTAGGGTGGGTGTTACATAAGTCACATCTGTCTTCCCAGCTGTAACCACCTTGGAGCTGAAACCCGTTGGAAGGAGCAACTTAAATCTTATGCACAAAGGGCTACATAGGTTCTCATAGTTTGCTTATATTATTATTCTAGTAGAGAAAGGACTTCTTATTTTTGCAATCCATAGAGGAAGTGGTAAAATTAACTTAAAATTGTATTATTACATGTATAATATATATAGCAATATATAATTGTATTATTATAGGGACGACACATATAGAAATTAATATAAAGTGACTTTTTACGATAATATGATAAAGTTATTTACACATATGTGAAGTTATGTATATATACACACACACATATAAAGTTACATACATGATACATATTTTAGTCACACACACGCATATATAATCCATCTACCAGGCATTAAACAATTTGCATTTTCCCTTGTGTTGTGAGTTCCCGCTGGTTTTCTTTCTATTTGTCTAAAGGGCAAAACCAAGTTGTTTGCTCTGCTCAGGATGTTATTTTCCATGCCATTCTCCTGCTTCTCTCTGCACATCATGTAATTTTCATTTCCTTTAAATCTCATGACAATTGTCATGTTCCCAAGTTTGTCTCCACTCTCCTAAGACTAAATCATGTCCACTTCTACTATGTTCTTATCACATAACCTTTTCTTATAGTCTTCATAGTGCCATGCTCGTTTCAGCTCACCAGTTTTTCTCCGGTGCCCTACTCAGTGCCTGATACACAGTAGGCACTTGCATATTTGTGATATGACTAAAGGCTTTCTAATAACTAAAATGCCAATTTCTTTAAAAAAAAGGATATGAGTCAGCATTCACAACATACTGTATACTTTCCAGATCTCATAACTTTTTGCCTGGATCATAGTTGTTTTTGCACAGGAACACATTCCTCTTTCATATTTTTATCCATCATATTTGGTACCAACTGATGTGTGGTAAGTGCTAAATAAATGTTGAATTGATTCTTTTAGGCAAAACATATACATATGTTATTCATGTTATTCATGTAATGGGACCTGTGGAGAGGAGAATATATTTCTAGCATAACATTAGAGCAAATTTACATAGTCATTATGGTTGTGTTTATTGATTTCCATCTTTTCGAATCAATCTAATCAGAAGCAAAAAAAATATGTTTTGGCATTAACGTGCTTATGTTACAAAGTGTGTTCAAGAACTCTTGTGAAAAGTCAATATAGTGAGAAGTATGTGTTTAGTATGTTATTTATAGTTAGTGGTTAACCAATACAAAAGCTAAAAATAACAATATAAATGTCCAACCCTGGGAGGAGGAGAAGAGGTGGGGGGAGCAAGGTGAATGAACTAGTTCTCATGTTTCATGATAATGACAGTCAATAGATATTATCTAAAATTAATAAATCAGTATAATAAAAAGAAATGAACTTCTTACTTAGACGTATAGCGATAACCCCCAAAATCCCTAGAAACAGAAAAAGTTAAGAGATAATATCCTTGGAGAGTTATCTGCAGGAGGGGAGGAATTGGATGAGAGATTGCTGCTTTTCATCGTAAATCTTTGGTATTAACAAGGCAAAAATCTAGGAGAAAGAGTTATACAGAATTCTACTTGATGATTCAACTACCTTAAAGCTATTTTTGAGGCCTATGCATTTTCCTTGCCTCTGGCTGTTCCTCAGTATCTTATTATGAACTGATTATAATGACTTTTTTTTAAAGCGAATGTTGAATTGTCATGATGGAAAGTATTCAAGACTTCACACTAGAATGCTGTTATGGGTGGAAATCTGGATCCCTATAAAATTGGCATCTACATACTATACTAGAGTTTAAAATTTCTATACAAACAGGAAAACCTTAATACTTCTCAAACTTTCTTATAAACAGCAGCGTTATTAAACCTATTTAGTAGTTTATTATAGTTCCTTCCAAGGAAATAGCTTATATTCTTCATTGTTGCTGCTCTGTTTAGACATAAAAACATAGATGGGACACTTTAAAGTGGTTACATTTGTGAATAGATATTTATAAGAATGCTGATTATTTATTGAAATTAGGAGTTCTAGAGGCTGACGAGTCTGGGTTAAGTGGAGCACAGTATATGCTATCAATTCCTAGAAGCTTCAGAGAAGCTAGTGGCCTCTAAAAAATTTAATTTTTAGACTTTATTTTTTAGAACAGTTTGAGGCTCACAGCAAAATTGAGCAGAAGTGACTTTGGGTTTCCGGTTCTGTGTATGAGGAGCTTGGAATTCACCACTCTGTCTTAACAACAAGTAAAAATCTGAAGAGATTGAAAATCAACAACTCTCCCAGCTAGGATACAAAAGAGAGGCGAGGACACAGGGCAAACCACTACCCCAAGATTGGAGAGACAGGCAGGAAAATATAGAGAGTCACGGCTGACCAGAGCAGAGATTCACAAGGGGAAACTGCCATGGGAACCAGTGTTGGGGAGGAAAATCTGAACTGTAATTGATGACTTGCTGGAAGCTCAGTGTGGACAACTCTGAGAGCTAAAAACTCCAGGGGACTCACTCCTAGGGGGTCCCTGCATTTTTCTGAGTTTTACCTCAAGGAGTTTAATCAAGTTCTTACAGCTAATATTGGAGAAAAGTCTTCTCATGCTTCTGGCAAGGGTAGGGGAAAGGGAACCATTTTGAAATACACCAGCACACTCTGTTCTTCTTAACCAGGCCTGCCCTGAGGGGAAACTAGTTAATAGAGCCTAACTTGCTGGGATATTACCAAAGCCTAACTCAACTGGGGGGAGGGAAATACCCACTTCAGTCAGCTCTAGCCTTCCACGTGGGAAAAGGGAAATACCCCATCCAGCCCATGTTAGCCATCCTCTCCTGTCTAAGGGGGGAGAAAAAAACTGAGAAACACTTTGAAATTCATACATCAGAGGCATAAACTCTACTAAAATACTTAGAACTAATCACAGGACCATAGAATGCCCCCCCCCCCCGCCACCACATTACTATGGGCCTATTTATAGCAGTTTCCTTTTACTCAGTATATTATATCCAGTTATCACAAAAAAATTACAAGGAATACCAAAAGGCAAGAAACACAATTTGAAGAGACCAAGCGAGCATCAGAACCAGACATGGCAGGGATGTTGGAATTATCAGACTGGAGACTTAAAACAACTATGAATAATATGCTAAGGGCTCTACTGGCTAAAGTAGACAGCATGCAAGAACAGTGGGGCAACGTAGGCAGAACAATGGAAATCTTAAGGAACAAAAAGAAAAAAACCACAGCAGAAATAAAGAATGCCTTTGATGGGCTTCTTGGTAGACTGGACATGCCTGAGGAAAGAGTCTCTGAGCTTGAGGATTTCTTAATTAGAACCTCCAAAGCTAAAAGGCAAAGAGAACATAGACTGAAAAAAGCAGAAAAGAATATCCAAGACTATGAGACAATTACAAAAGGTGTAACATATGTATAATGGGAATACCAGTGGAGAAGAAAGAGAGAAAGGAACATAAAAAATGTTTGAAACAATAAATGACTGAAACTTTCCCGAAATTAGCGTCAGACACCAAATGACAGAACCAGGAAGCTCAGAGAACACCAAGCAGGATAAAGGCGAAACAACAACCACCACCACTCAAAAAACTACCCCTAAGCATATCACTTTTAACCTACAGAAAATCAAAGATAAAGAAAAGTCAGAGGAAAAACCACCTTAGCCAAAGAGGAGCAAAGATAAGAATTACATCCAACTTCCCCTCAGAAACCACACAAGCAAGAAGAGAGTAGAGTGAAATGTTTAAAGTGTTGAGAGGAAAAACCCACCAACCTAGTGTTCTGTACCTTTTGAAATTATCCTTCAAAAGTGAAGGCAAAATAAAGATTTTTCTCAGATGACAAAAATTGGGAGGATTTGTTGTCAGTAGACTTGCCTTGCAAGAAATGTCGAGATAATATAGGTCAGAAACTCAGATATACATAAGGAATAGAAGAGCACTGAAGAAAGAATAAGTAAAGGTAAAATAAAAATTTTTCTTTCTTTATTCTTGATCTAATGGGAATTTATTCAAAATAATAATAGCAACAATGTATTTGCTTAGGTATTTGCTTATGTATATAACAAATATTTGTGTATATATGCTTATATATAAGTGAAATGAATAACAGCAATGACACAAGGTACAGGAGGGAAGAACTAGGATCATTTTGCTGTGATAAGGTTCTCACACTACCTATGAAGTGGTATAGTGTTACTCGAAAGTGGTCTTAGATTAGTTGTAAATGCGTATCGCAAACTCTAGAGCAACCACTTAAAAAATTAGAAAGGAAATATAACTGATTTACTAAGACAGAAGAGAATATGGAGTCATGTAATGTTCAATTAAAACCACAACAGGCTGAAAAAGTGGAAGACAAAAATAGGAACAAAGAACAAGCGCAAAACAGAAAACAATAACAAATGTGGTATATGTTAATCCAAATATATTAATAATTACTTTAAAGGTCAATGGTCTAAATGTATCAACTAAAAGACAGTAGTTGTCAAAGAGGATCAAAAATAATATCCAGCTATATGTTGTCTACAAGAAATTCACTTTAAATATAAAAACACATAGACATTAAAAGTAAATGGGTGGAAAGGAATACGCATGGTAACACTAACCAAAAGAAAGCAGGAGTAGTTATATTTACTTTAGACAGAGCAGACTTCAAAGCAAGGAAAATTATCAGGTATAAAAAAGATATCACATAATGATAAAGGAATCAATCCTTCAAGAAGACATAACAATATTTAATGAGCATGTGCCTGACAGCTGAGCATCAAACTATGGGAGGCAAAAACTGATAGAACTGCAAAGAGAAACAAATGAGTCTACTATCATAATTGGAGACTTCAACACCCCTCTGTGAGAAATGGACAGATATAGCAGGCAGAAAATCAGTATGTACATGGTTGAATTCAGTAACAACATCCATCAACTGCATATGATTGACATCTATACAATCCAATAAGAGCAGAATACACATTCTTCTTAAGCTCACACGGAAATTCACCAAAATACAGTCTGGGCAATAAAACACATCTTAACACATTTAAAAGAATAGAAATCATACAATGATTATTCTCAAACCACAATGGAATCAAACTAGAAATGAAAAACAGAAAGATAACTGACAAATCTCAAAATATCTGAAAATTATATAATACTTTTTTAAATAACACACTGGTCAAAGACGAAATCTCAAGAGAAATTAAAAAATATTTTGAACTGAATGAAAGCACAACTTATTGAAATTTGTGAAATGCAATGAAAGCAGTGCTTAGAAGAAACTTTATGCACTGAATGCATATATTATAAAAGAAGAAAGATCTAAAATCAACAATCTAACTTTCTACCTTAGGAAACTAGAGAAAGAAGAGCAAATTAAATTCAAAGTAAGCAGAAGAAAAGAAATAATAAGAGTCCTAGCAGAAATCAATGAAATTGAAAACAGGAAATCAGTAAAGTCAATAAAACTAAAAACTGGTTCTTTAGAAAGATCAATAAAATCTGTAACCCTCAGCCAGGCTAACTGAAAAAAAAGGGAGGACACAAATTACTAATATCAGAGATGAAACAGAAGATGTTACTACAGATCCCATGGAAATTAAAAGGATAATAAAGGAATATTATGAATAACTGTGTGTCCACAAATTTGATAACCTAGATTAAATGAACCAATTTCTTGAAATATATAAGCTGTCAAAATTCACACAAAAAGAAACAATCTGGATAGGTGTATATCTATTAAAGAATTGAATCATTAATTAATTACCTTCCAGAACAGAAAGCATCAGGCCCAGATAGGTTCACTGGTGAACTCTACCAAACACTCAAGGAAGAAATTATACCAATTCTCTATCGCAGAGGATAGAAGCAGAGGGAATATTTCCTAATTTATTCTACGAGGCCAGCATTACCTTGATACTGAACCAGACAAAGACATTACAGGAAAAGAAAACTACAGACCACTATCTTTCATGAACATAGATGCAAAAATCTTCAACAAAATATTAGCAAATCAAATCCAACAATGATAAAAAGAATTATACACCTCAACCAAGAGAACTTTATCCCAGGTATGCAAGATTGGTTCAATATTTAAAAATCAATTAATGTAATCCATCACATCAACATACTAAGAGAGAAAAATCACATGATCATATGAATAGATGCAGAAAAAGCATTTGACAAAATCCAATATCCATTAATGATAAAAACTCCCACTAAACTAGGAAATGAGGGGAGCTTACTCAACTTGATAAAGACTATCTACAAAAAACCTACAGCTAACATCAAACTTAATGGTGAGAAGCTTGAAGCTTTCTCACTAAGATTAGGAATAAGGCAGGTATGTCACCTCTCATCATTTGTTTTCAACATCATATTGTCAGTTTTCGCTAATGCAGTTAGACAAGTAAAGGAAAGAAATGGTTTACAGATTGGTAAGGAGGAAATGAAACTCATTCATTTGCAGATGACATGATTGTATATGTAGAAAGTCCGCAAACATGGACCAAAAAATCTCTGGAAACTAATAAGTGATTATAGCAAGTTTGCAGGCTGTAAGCTTAGTATACAAGTCAGTCACTTTCCTATATACCAGGAATGAATAAGTAGAATTTGAAATTAAAAAACACAGTAACATTTACATTAACACCCCTCAAAAATGAAATATTTACGTATAAATCTAACAAAATATGTACAAGATCTGCATAAGGAAAAAACTACAAAAATCTGATGAATGAAATCACTGAAGAACTAACTAAATGGAAAGATATTCCACATTTATGAGTAGGAAGACTCAACATTGTCAAGATGTCAGTCTTTCACAATTTGATCTCTAGACTCCATGCAATCCCCATCAAAATCCCAGCGAATTATTTTGTGGATATTAACAAACTGATTCTAAAGTGTATATAGAGAAGCAAAAGGCACAGAATAGCCACCATAATATTGAAGAAGACAATTGGAGGACTGACGCTACTCGACTTCAAGACTTACTATAAAGCTATAGTAATGAAGACAGTGCAGTATTGGTGAAGGAACAGACAAATAGATCAACTGAACAGGACAGAGAGCTCACAAATAGACCCACATCAATATGGTCAACTGATCTTTGACAAAGGAGCAAAGACAATGCAATGGTAGCAAATGGTAGCACCATTGTCAACAAATGGTGCTAAAACAACTAGACATCCACATGCAAAAAAGTGAATCTGGACATAGACCTTATACCATTCACAAAAATTAACTCAAAATGGATCATAGACCTAAATGTAAAATGCAAAAATATAAAACTCCTAGAAGATAACATAGGAGAAAACCTAGATGACCTTAGGTATGGCAATGACTGTTTAGATATAACACCAAAGGCAGGATCCATGAAAGAAATAGTGGATTTCAGTTTTGCTGTAAACCTAAAACTGCTCAAAAAAGTAAAATGTTTATATATATATATACATTTATATATATCTATATATAAATAAATATAAATATCTATATATAAATCTTTATAAAGATTTATATATATTTATAAATGTTATATATAATATATATAATATATATAATGACATAAATGAACTGAGAAAAAATAAGGCAAAAAAAAATTTCAGCATAGTATATAGAGATTTCCCATTTACCCTCTTCCCCACAACATATGTATAGTCTCCCCTAATATCAACATCCCTCACCAGAGAGGTATATTTGTTGCAAATGATGACTCTACACTGACACATCATTGTCACCCAAAGTCCGTAGTTTACGTTAGGGTTCACTCTTGATGTTGTATATTCTATGAGTTTGGACAAATTTATAACGACAGGTATCCACTATTATAGTTTCATACAGAGTGGTTACACTGCTCTAAAACCTCTGTGCTCAACTTTTTCATCCTTCCCTCCCTCCTAACCCCTGGAAATCACTGACATTTTACTGTCTCCATAGTTTGCCTTTTCCATAATGTCTTATAGTGGGAATCATACAGTATGTAGGCTTTTCATAATGGCTTCTTTCACTTAGTTACATGTATCTAAGTTTCCTCCATGTCTTTTCACGGCTTTAAAGCTCATTTATTTTTTCCACTGAACAATATTCCATCGTCTGGATGTACCACAGTTTATTGATCCATTCACCTTCTGAAGGACGTCTTGCTTGCTTCCAAGTTTTGGCGATTGTGAATAAAGCTGCTATGAACATTCATGTGCAGTTTTTGGATGGACATAAGTTTTCAACTCCTTTGGGTAAATACCAAGGAGCATGATTCCTGAGTGTTATGGTAAGAGTATGCTTAGTTTTGTAAGAAACCTCCAACCTGTCTTCCAAAGTGGCTGTACCATTTTCCATTCCCACCAGCAATGAATGAGAGCTCCTACTGCTCCACATCCTTGCCAGCAGTTGATATTGTCAGTGTTCTGGGTTTTGGTCGTTTTAATAGATGTGTAGTGGTATCTCATTGCTGTTTTAATTTGTATTCCCCTGGTGACATATGCTGTGGAACATCTTTTCATATGCTTATTTGACATCTGTATATCTTCTTTGGTGAGGTGTCTGTTAAGGTCTTTGATCCATTTTTTAATCAGGTTGCTTGTTTTCTTCTTGTTGAGTTTTAAGAGCTCTTTGTGTATTTTGGATGGATAACAGTCCTTTATCAGATGTGCCTTTTGCAAATATTTACTCTCAGTCTGTAGCTTGTCTTTTCATCCCCTTGACAGTGTCTTTGACAGAGCAGAAGTTTTTAATTTTAATGAAGTCCAGGTTATCAATTATTTCTTTCATGGATTATGTCTTTGGTGTTGTATTGAAAAAGGTATCACCATACCCAAGGTCAGCTAGGTTTTTTCCTATGTTATCTTCCAGGAGTTTTATAGCTTTGCATTTTACTTTTAGATCTGTGACCCATTTTGAGTTAATTTTTGTGAAGCTTGTAAGGTCTATGCGTAGATTCATTTTTCGGGGTATGAATCTCCAGTTGTTCCAATACCACTTGTAATAAATTCTGACTGATTTTAAGGAAACTTCACTTAGAAAATTAGAGAAAGGAACATTAGGTCAGGTACAAGGAATTGCTTTTGGCTTGGTTAAAAAGTTAAGACTTTATTTTTCCTCCTGTAAAAGAATTCCAGAGATGCGCAGTCCAGAGTCCATACAACACCCTGCTCTCCCAGGCTCCTTCCATCTTTCTGCTCCCCCTTCTTTAATGCATGGTTTCTATCCTTGGGTTCTCTCTTGTTTTCAATCCATGGTTTCTATCTTCACTGGTTTCTCTTCTTATGGTCATAAAATTGCTACTTCATTCCAGGCAGGAAGAGGAGAAAAGGAATAAGGGCATCTGCAAGATAAGCAATCCCCTTAAGAGATCTTTCCCAGTAGCTCCAACTTAAGACTTCAGCTTACATCTCATTTGGCAACTCTGTCTGCAAGGCAAGCTTGGAAATTTAGGTTTTTTAACTGGAAACATTGCTACCCCAATCATATAGGAGTAAAGAAGAAGGGGAGACATAATTTTGGCAGGTAACTTGCCATCATCTCTGCCAAAAGCTTCATTTATGCCTAAGTTTCTGCTTTAAGCTATCTACCGTGTATAGAAGGGGAGCAAGATAAGGATCTGTAAAATGCCATAGATTTGTTTTAGTAAATTATCTTGGTTGACCAGACTATGAGTATAGAACTGTTCTAAGAAATACCCCTGATATTATATACTATAATAAGTTATTCCAGGCTCCTAAAGTTGGACTTGTGGAGAGGGAAATGTATCCCCGGAGTGCCATACTCATCTCATTATCTCTAGCACCCAGCAGGGCTCTTGCAATATAAGTAATAGTATTAGTTTTCTATTGCTGCTGTAACAAATTACAACAAATTTAGTGGCTGAAAAGAATGCAAATTTGCTGTCTTGTAGTTCTGTACATTAGAAGTCTGGCAGTTGTCTCACCGAGCTAAAGGCAAGGTGTCAGCAGGGCTGCATTCCTTTCTGGATGCTCTAGGGGAGCATCCTTGCCCTTGCCTTTTCCACCTTCGAGATACTGCCCACATCTCTTGACTCATGGCCCCCTCCTTCATTTTCAAAGCCAGCAACATAGAATTTCTATGGCTTTTCTTCTGTAGTCCCATCTCCCTCTGACTCCAACTCTCTGGCCTCCCTCCTTCACTTTTAAGGACACTTGCAATTACCTTGAGCCCACCCACAAAATCCAGGGTAACCTTCATATTTTAAAGTCAGCTGATTGTCCACCCTACTTCCATCTGCAACCTTAATTAATTACTGGCATTTTCGTCTGTGCTTAGTCACACTCTACAGACTTGGTAGTTATATGTTAACGTTTTTTCCCTTGCTTTTTCTTTTTAAAGCATTGTTATTCCTACGAACTAGAGGAAGCTCAGATATTTTCAGCATTGGACTATATCTGAGTGCCTTTTGTACCCTAAAGAAACCAACCATACTAACCAGAAATGGTATGAGGGTTTCTGAATACATTTTCACTCACCTCATCCTCATTTAATTTAGCATTCACGTAATAAACCATTATGCTCAGTGTAGGTTGAAAATAGTTAAGGCTGTGAAAACCTGTGCCAGTTTATTATTGTAATTGAACTCTATAGTACCATATTGGAGAAGTTCGTATTATTTTTTATCTCTTTCACAATACATTATATTTTGAGCTGCTAACATGTACGTAAAAAAAGCATTTATTTTTATGATTATTCAAGGAGAAATCATATTATATTTGAATATGGAGCTCTAGTTAAAGTGTTGATTAAAATTTTAATTTAGCAATATTGAGAAATGAAGTTAGAAAAACAAAGGAAATTTTGTCATTCTACGGACATGGTCTTTAGCAACAAAACTTTTCATGGTGTTGGATCTGATGCTTTATTGATATGGTAAATCATTTTATTCAGTAATTGAAATGATCTTCTATGAAAGAGTGTAACTAGTATTTGTGGATTTGAGTAATGTTTTGTTTAGGTTCTGTTGAAATCTTTCTTCTAGATACTGCTTTCATTTAAGCCTCAACTCCTCATTTCTTACGAAACGTTTAGAACGTTCCATGTTTGTTATGACAAATTCTATAAAGAATGAACGAATTAGGAAGATCTAATCAAACTAATTTCACGTAATGATCATCTTCCTACATGATGACATTCTACGAGTAAATGGTAAAGATTCATTAGTGTAGTTTTGGAGGCTTATTTGTTTTACAGATAGAAGAGAAAGACCTGAGTTTAATTAAGTTAAATTTGTTTTCTTCAAGATTCTAGGATATCTGGAAATGTCTACTTTGAACTTCAATATTTAAAGTATATAAACACAAGAAAATGGTAGGTTTCAGTTTGATTCTCATTGCTTTGCACATGTTGACGCATAAATGTTGGGTAAGAAAGAACAGAAAAAGAAGACAAATGGAAGAGAGTTTATTATTAAACATTTTTTCACCAAAAGAATTCTCGGCAAAGTTACCATATAGTGGCAGTGTTTACCAATGTTCTCCCTATTTACAATTCTTTTATTTTTGCCATTTGGCTGGAATTCTCAAGTGGCATTAATGCAATAGTCTCATGATATATTCAACAATCAGTTTTTGAAAAATTATTAGTACATTTAAACTATATACAGATCCTCATGGGCAAGATGATGACTTATTTATCTTTTCTACCCCTGTGCTCATCTTAGTGCCTGACATGTTGGGAGTACTCAGTACATGTTTGTTGAATGAAAGAATGAGTGAAGTAAATAATAAATTTTTCTCGTCTAGTTACATGAGATGTTTTATTTATTCTTGCTGAAATATGTTACCTCATTTACGAATTGAGAACATGGATTAGATTGACTCTAAGGCCTCTTCTAGTGTCCACATTTTGTATCTCTATGATTCTTTCTTTCATTTGGTTGTGAAAGATTATGGGGTCTTTCTTCTTTCTCCCTCAGTCATTACCTCTATCTCAATGGCAGAGAAGATAGAGACTTCTCGGTGATAAGGTCTCTTCAGCCTGGCAGGTTACTTGCTGATCCTAATGGTTGACGACAGGAGTGGGAGGTGGATTTTGATGCATGGCAAAGGCTTCTAGCAGCTTCTATTCTCCTAATTCCATGGCGATTGGGTTGTTCAACATAACATTCACAGCACTTTCTCTTTTCCTGCTGAGTTTTCTAGAAGTGGTAGAATGTCGAATGGCTCTTTCAATAGGCAGCTTTGTCAGGGGATTTATTCTAAGCTACCTAGAGCTGCTTTAGAACTACAATGGTCTCTTTCCTGCTGTGCCCTGAGGCTTCAGGTTCACTTTTTTGTAGGGTGTCATAGATTCTGGTTTGCCTGGGACAGTTCCCGTTAATACCTGCTACCTGGTGTGATGGTTAATGGTGCCTCTTTCACTCTCAAAAGTGACCTGGTTTGGACAATAAATTATAGGGTTGCCTAGTAACTTGGCTCTTTTACTCCTGAAGGGTTTCCTCTCCTTGTGTCAAGGTGTGCTCGTTCCCGGCAGTGCCGAGTCTTAGGTATTAGCAACATTCCCACATTCCTCCTCCTACACCTCTGTGAGACCTCCGGCATACAGGCAAACAGAGTTTACTCACTTTTCCAAGTTTCTTGCAAAAAAAAAAAAAATCAATTGAATTCTTCTGGGTTAAAACACACTTCTTTTTCCTCCAAGAGCTACTAAGATAGAGCTAAATAATAATAATAATGACAATCATGTAGATACATTTTTTTAATTTTTGAAAAATATGCTAGGTTCTAAACATGAAAAAGTGTCAATGCGATATAAGTGAAGGCATTATAAAATACTTCAGGTCCTTTTTATCTTTTCGTACTGTCTTTTTCACATATTAAAATGTGCTTCCTTCGTGGTGTGGCCTCTACACCCCTCCAGTTCAGGGCTATTATGCTCAGTGAGCTTCAGGGATGTGGAGATATGGGAGAAACTCAAGTCTGTTATGGAAAATTGTATCAAGTGCACATATGATGCATTTGAGAAAGAAAGGGGACAAGAAGGATCATGTCAGAAGAAGGGAATAAGTCAAGTGTGCTGTCTTGCCAAGGGATATGGCGTTGGAGCCAGGCAATGAAGGGTGGCTGGGATTGCTGCAGAGAGAGACGGAGGCAAAATGTCAGGAGGAAGTGTGCTGTCTTATAGTGGGCCTGCCTAATTTAAGTGAGAAAAGAGAAAAGTGAGAGATAGATGCCTGGATCAGAAAGAGAATGGGAGATTCCAGAGGTGAAGTAGTTTGAACCTTCAGGTATTCAGCTTTCTATTACATGCACTTTTATGAGATTTTGAATATGATTTCAAAACCTTTATTTCTGTAGAGGAGTTTTATCCTAAAGACAGGTATGGATAGAAATGAAAGCAAAAAGCAGCTTAATGGTTCTCCTTTTCCCCCTTTGGCGTGTAGAACATAAGGGCGTAAGGAGGGAGAGAAAGCAGAGAGTGTGGTTTGATTGCTGCTGGCTTGCTTGTGCTGGCTGTGTATCCACAAGCAAACTGTAGGCTTCATTTTGACAGGAGTGAGAGATGTCGGCTTTGGGGACACAGCTCTGGATTCTATTTAGGAAGATGAACATTCTGCTGGGGTATTCCTATAGCCCATGGTGGAGGTTAGGAGTGGTGAGTGGGGAGATGGAAGATGTCCCTGAGTTTGCTCATTTTTAGAGGAGCTTGCCTGAAGCTTTTATCCATTCAGTTGGATGTAGTCTGGAGGCATTAATGCCAGAAGCTTGGGCCATCAATCCTGGCAGACCTGCCCCTCACCCAAAGTAGAGATCTTGTTGTCTGTTTTCCCTGTCTCCCCTCCCAGCTGCCTTTTCTGGACTCTTAGTACTATAGGTTCTATAGATAATTTTCCTCTGGGCACCTTCTCAGGACGTAAGGTACTTTTTGACTTCAGAGGATTTTTAGCTATGCCTTCTCTGCCCTTCCTAAGTGGTTTTACAGACATGAATTTATGTTCATATACCTATTTGGACTAGTAAAAATCACCCATTTTTTCGTTCAGCAAATGTTTATGGAGTTTTTACTTATTTGCCTATCACTGTTCTAAGAGCTAGAACACAGCAGTGACCAAAACAGAGGGCCCTCATGGAGCTTAGATTCATGGGAGGGAAGGGGGGGTGAGGCAATAAGCACTAAACGTAACAAATAAGCACATTATATAGTGTATTAGCAGCAGGTAAAGGCTATGGTAGACAGAGAAATTAGATCAGAGTTAGGGGACTGAGAGAGCAGAGGAAAGGGACAGGGGCAGTGGTCAACAGAGTGATCAGAGAGGCTCATTGACAAGATGAGTTTTGAGCAAAGACTGGGAGGAGGTGAGAGAATTGCCCAAGCAGTTTCCTCACAGAATGTTCAGCAGAGGGAAGGGCAGGAGCAAGGGCTGGAACAGGAGCCTGCCTGGTGTGTTCAAAGAGCAGCAAGGAGGCCAGGCAGCTGGAGTGAAGTAACCGAAAGGGAGAACAACAGCAGAGATCAGAGAGGTAACACGGGGCCAGTCATGCAGGGTCTTGTTGGCCGTTCCAGGGACGTCGGCCATTATTCTGAGTGAAATGGTAGGCCATTTCAGGATTTGTGGAGCAAGAGCGTCATAACCTGCATTATTCTTAAAAGGATCACTTTGGCTTTGAGGACAGACCATGGGTGAGAGGTGCTTGAGTAAGGACAGAAGCAGGAGGACCCGTAAGGAGGCTCCTGCAGGACTCCAGGAAGCGATGATGGTGGGCCGGGTTAGAGTGGCAGCAGAGTAGTCAGATTCTTTGGATATACTTTGAAGCTGAAGCTTTTCTGATGGATTGGATGTGAGGTGTGAGAGGCAGAGAGGAGTCAGGGATGACTCTAAGGTTTTTGGCTTAATTATTTGCAGTTTCCAAAGCAGTTAAATACTTTATAATCAATAAATATATGAATTTATAATCTGCAAACATTCCTATAAATGTTTTTCCTATAGTTCTTCTGAAATGGAGATTGGGTCAGAAAACAAACGGTGTGCAATGGGTGAGGTCAAGTTTCTGGCTTAGTGAAGGTTGTTTTGAGAACCCCTTCGTACCACATCCCACTAAAGATGCACATCTGAGATATGGGGATCATGAATTATTTCTCTTGCATTGTTGGTAACTACCACAGTGCCAGTTATATATTATTTCATCAAATCTATTGTTATTGATTTTAAGATGTAACGTTATTTTATGTACTACCAACAAATACTACCACTTATTTGTGACTTTTATTATTACTGTAATTGGAATTATAATTCAATGTAACTGACGTGATGTTTATTGAAAGAGTTATTTTGGACTATTTAGACATGCATGTCTATCAGTCAGTGCTACTGTCTTTAGAGGCATTTCTTGGCATGTGAAAGGCAATGCTTTTCATTTATATCAGTAAAAAAATGTAACACAGCTTCATCTACTTGTGGGTGTCATCCTTTCTTAGGTGTCAAAAAGCACTTGGTGTTCCTTTGCAAGAATATATGGAATTGCAATCATTCTCTCAACCATGAATGTGTGCTTCATTAATATTAAATGTATGCCCTGTCGCACAGATTCCTTTTCTGCATATATAATGACATTTCATTTCCATGGTGGATCATAGTTTAATCTTTTTGAAGATTTTTAAACAACAATCAAACTCTACAAATATAGTATTACCAAGGTGCACATAACTCAATGGAAGAGATGAAAATATGAAGAATTATGACTGAGGTCTGTGCAGACTTTGAAAACTATTATCACAGCTGCCCCCCGGCCAACGGTGATTATAGGATGCCATTCACTGTAAGAAACATTCTGATAGCTGAGTTGTTAAAATGTGAAAAATGTGCATCTTAGAATCAATGAAATATGGTAGTAAATATTCAACAAATGTTTAACTGCTTGAAGTGTGACTCCCCACCCCGACACCCCTCGTGTGTGCCTCTGGCTCCAGGCTGCACTGTGTTTTAACCTGTACATGCCCTACAAGTCCTGTTGAAGTCTTTGATGTATTATTTATACTTTCGTTTTTTTTTTCTGCCCAGCATCCGTTTCGATAGGGGAGTATCCTTCCTCCTATGCTCTGTCCTTGTGGTTGGGTGAGCCTGATTTTAAACCCCTCTCCCCAAAACAGGGCCAGAGCAGGACATGCAGTTACTCCATCAGGACCTACCCCATCAGGCAACCTGATGGCTCAGGGATGGTCACGTGAATCAAGCCAGGCCAGACTCTGACCTTTGTCAGAGCTATCAGGGAACAGCTTTCTTTTTCTTTGAGATTATGATCTTTCAGGACCTTGCAAGCTGGCAGCTTCTGGTAGCCACCTTGTTGTTACAGATTGTGTATCTGAGGGTGAAGCCTACACAGAGGAAAGCAGAACTGAGATGCAGAGAAAGTTCTCTGGCAACCTCTGATCATCTCAATCCAGCCATATTTGAAGCTAGTTTATTCCTGGAATTTTCAGTTACGTGGTCAATATATTTTTTTCCTAAGTTAGGCTGTGTTCAATTTCTTCAGCTTGATGCTGAAAATTGGGGCTGGCCTGGTGGCATAGTGGTTAAATTTGTGTGCTCTTCAGTGGCCTGGGGTTCCTAGGTTTGGATCCTTGGTGTGGACCTACACATCACTCATCAAGCCATGCTGTGGTGGCATCCCACATGAAGAACTACAAGGACTTACAACTAGGATATACAGCTATGTACCGGGGCTTTGGGGAGAAAAAAAAAAGGACGAAGATTGGCAACAGAGGTTAGCCCAGGGCCAATCTTCTTCACCAAAAAAAAAAAAAAAAGGTAGACCTTTAAAAAAAAAAGCCCAAAAAACTGAAAATGTCCTTACTAATGCAAAAGCATTTTCCTATCTGCTGTTCCCCACCCTCTTTGCAGTCAATGTCCCCTGTAGAGCCTGGGCTGACATTCAGTTACCATCTTCACTTGTGTGGCTCCAAGACTTGGAAGTCCTACTCTTACCCTTGACCCACTTCTCTGAATTGTTCTGTTAATCCAAATTGATTTTATATCTAATTGTCAAAGCAATGTGTAACTTAGGTTCTGCAGTTCTTTGAGGCCAGGTTTTCAGCTCAGTCTTGCTAGTCAGTGAGTGGTACACAGTAGCTCCTTGCTCTCAGATGCTTTTGACAGCCTCAGACTCCTCCTTTTGACAGAAGCCGACTCCTACTTTCTCTGTCAAAGCCTAAATGTGTCTTTGTGTCTCCCACAAAGCGCTGGCCTCTCTTGGTGATAAATACCTCAAATTCCCAGCTCACCTGGAAAGCATAGAGGCCTGCGATACCCCTAAACTTGTTCGAAGATTAAAACTTTTCTGGGTCAGATTATCAACTCCAGCTACTTTCCAAAACTCTCTTTGGTGACACAGATATTCCCCCATGCAGAGATTTAAATCTTCCCAACATTTCCTAATGAGACTGTTATACCGCGTAAGATGGTGTTGTATTGTGGGAATAAGGATAAATTTTGGAGCTAGAGATAGCTGGGTTCAAATCCTTGCTCTGGCATTATTGTTCTATGGCCCTGGGCAAGTTATTTTAACTCTCCAAGCTTTAATTTGTAAAATGGGGATGGAAATATTGTTTCTAGTTCAAATAATTGTTGTGAAGTTTAAATGTATCTATATGTTGATCTCTTTCTCTCTCCCCATCTGAATCTATCATACCTGGCACATAGCAACTTCTCAGAAATGGTAGCTATCATTAGAAAATTGTGTGTCATAATATTTCCGAGTATTTTAATGTCTGACTGGTGTTTTCTATTGAATTTTATATCAGACATGCTTAGTTGTTCTTTTTCTTTTTCTCATTCTTTCACATATGCACATTGCCAGAACAGTCATACTTAATCTAAGGCAGCAAACTTTGGATCCTTATAACACAAAAATCCTTTTAATATTGCAGACAAATCCACATATCTTGCCCTAAAATAAAAATAGAGAAAACTCTGAAAGCAGAGTCAGAATGGTAGTGGGATTTATTACCTAAAAGACAGAACTTGGCCAGGTTCTGCCATCTCTTATAGGTTCAATATGTCTCTACAGAATTCTTAGCTGCAGATAAAGTAATCCTGTTTGATTTATATGGCCCCAGCTTAAGAAATCTACAGAAGGGAAGGTCTATGCCAATTCTTTATCTTAGGCACTTTGTTGGCAGTGGCTTTGTGTCCAAAAAGATATAGGATGAGAGGATATAAAGGACGGTTGTGTCTCTGCAATATCCATTTGCTTAGCTGTTTCCTCAATATGTAGTGACATTTGCTGACCTATGTTAATTAAGGATTTAAAAAAATAGTTTTCTTAGTACTTGAGAAAAATGGCAGATTGATTGCCAGGGAGTTTGAGTCCTCTTAATGTAACGTAATTAACTAAATTCAGTCTCTTCCTTGCCTACTTCTTATACCTATCAGAATTACACAGCCTCAAGAATAACTACTGTCAAATGTGAAAAGTCAATCCTTACATTTCTTAATACTACGGAGGGAAAAAACAGGTGGTTAAAGATTTAGACTATGGTAAAATTATTAAGAATTATTTATTACAGAGCTTGGTTCTTAAACTTTATGAATCACAGACCCTTTAGGGAAAACTGTGAAAGCTGTGGACATTCTCTCAAAAATGTTAAAGCAGACATAGGCAAAATATTCTGCATCTAATTTCCAAGATATTATGAATCCTTTGAAACTCATCCAGGTTGAGAATCTTAATGTGTTTTCTTAAAATCACAGAATCTTAGAATAGCACAGGACATTCAAGTATTTAGATCAATCTCCAGTTTAACTTGGGTTTTTAAAACTCAGCACTCTGAACATTTGGATGGGATAATTCTTTGTCACGTGGAACTGTTCTATGTATTGTGGCATGTTTAGCAGCATCACTTTACTCCCTAGATGTCAGAGTAGCAGTGGGGACAGACATATAATCAAAAATGTCCCTTAGGGGACAAAATCAGCTGAGAATCACTAGTCTAACTTAAAAATCCCTTCCATTTTGATGGCAAGCGATCATCTGGGCCTTAAGGGCATGCTCATTAACTCCAAGCTGACACATCTGTTTTAATTTGAGTCTGCAGAAAGTAGAACCTAAGATAAGTCCTTGAGGGCAGGTAGTTTATTTTAGAGGTGATCCTTGGAAGTGCAAGTAAGAGTGGAAAAAAAGGAGATGTGGACAAGGGAAAGTCAAATAGTTTGCATTTATGAGGCAACTTGGGATCAGTTACAAGGGCGATTCTCTGACGGGCAGTATAGAACCTACCTTAGAATTGTCCCGCCAAGAGGAGGATGCTGGAGTATTTATTCCCTGTCTCTTAGCCCATTGGTTGAGATTGCTGTATGCAGAACTTAATCCCCAGCACTCCCTGCAAGTGGTCTGTGCCATCTCCTCTGATGCTGGAGAAAGCCCTCAGGCAGAGTGGCAGAGTAGGGGCTATTTAAAATGGATTGCTATCAGTTTGCAGAGGAACTGTCTATGGAACTCAGAGGTGGGCCAAGGAGATATGGGACCGTTATTAATAATAGCACCTGCATGGCATTCTATTTTATGTTTCAATTTTAAAACAATGTTTTTTGAACTGATACTGTCATCTATAGCAGAAGTTGGCATTCTTGGCATGTGGGTGAGTTCAGTCTGCCGCCTATTTTTGTATGGCTAATGTATATTTTTTACAATTTTAAATTGTTGAAAAAATAGAAAGAGAAATAATATTTATGATATGTGGAAATTATATGAAACTCAAATGTGAGGGTCCATAAGTAAGGTTAAGAACCCATCCACACACATTAGATTATGTATTGTTTATGACCGCTTTCTAGTTATAAAAAGTAGTAAAGTCGAGTGGTTGCAACAGACCGCAAGGCCTAAAATATTTACTTTCTAGTTGGCGTATTACAGAAGAAGTTGACCCACCCTCGGCCCTCCATTGGGCCAACCCATGATCTACAGCAACAATGAATAAATCTATTTCCTCTTCCAAATGACAGCCTGAAAACATTTCAGCTCATTTCTCATGTTTCCCTCCCTTTCTTGCCTTTTTCTTTTCTGAGATAAACTTTTCCAAATTCCTTTATGTGTTTATTATACAGCATTATTCAAAGACCCTTCATTCTCTTGGTCCCTTTCCATTTTATCTATACTTCTCTTAAAATGTGGCTCTTGGGACCAGCCCGGTAGTGTAGTGGTCAAGTTCGCGTGCTCTGCTTCGGGGGCCTGGGGTTTAGGGACTCAGATCCTGGGTGCGAAGCTACATAGCACTCATCAAGCCATACTGTAGTGGCATCCCACGTACAAAATAGAGGAAGACTGGCACCGGTGTTACCTCAGCGACAATCTTCCTCAAGCAAAAAGAGGAAGATTGGCAACAGATGTTAGCTCAGGGCCAATCTTCCTCACCAAAAAATTTTAAAAATAAAATGTGGCTCTTAAAATGGAACTTATTTTATAATCTATGGTTTGAAAAGTCGAAAGAATAGTGGCAGTATCCCCCGTATCGAGTATTCTACTTTCTAAATGCAACCCGACTCCATTAGGTTTTTGGAAGGCTCATTACAATGTCAGCTCATAATGAGCATTGAATCAACTAAAATCCATTTTCACATGAATTGGTGCTCAGTACAGGTGCATTATTTCTTGACGTTAAGCGCTCCTCCTTTGAACTATTAAATTTATTTTCTTTGAATAAAGTTTAACTATTAGCAATCATTTTCAGGATCTTATTTATTGACTTTAAATATTTGTTAAAATTTAATATTAGACAATTGACTCTAACACTTCACTCTTTTGTAGTAGTATTATGTAACCACATTTGTGTCTTGGCTTCATGGTGGGTGTACAGTAATGTACTTCTCTGCCTTTTGACTTTGATCTTGGCCATGTGACTTGCTTTGACACATGGAATAGTAGCAGAAGCAGACAAGAAGTGGGCTTGCATGGCTGAGCTTGCCCTCTGGGACATTCTGATAACCACCATAAAAAACCCCTCTGCTCCAGGAAAGTACTGACCTACTTCCAGACCCAGAGTCAAATCAAGGAAAATTCCTTGAACTTATGGAAGAGAGCAACATTTGCCCAGTACAATTTCAAAATGTCCAGGGACCAGTGATTCCTGTGTGCCTACCATTCTTCCCTTTTTTGAAGGGACATGTTTAATTGGAGTTATCCTGTCATCCTTCGACCATCGTGGAACTTGTCTTTTTACTTTCTAGATCTCCAGATCAAGAGCGGCCACATTTGAACCTGATATAGATCAGGACTTTAGCTCGATGATTTGTTTGGGTGGAGTTTTGGTGTCTTGGGATAGGGATGAATATAGTTTACTCATAATAGGGCTATGAATAGTTATAACCAAGAAGGTGAATTAGGGCAGATTAAATGATTTGTCCCTCTTTTTTTTACTTCCCTATAGTAGTGTTATCATGGCCTAATGCGGTGGTGGGCAAACTGTGGCCTGTGGGCCAACCCCAGCTGCAGCTGGCTTTTGTGAGGTCCTCAGCTAATAATGGATTTTATATTCTTAAATAGTTTAAAAAGAAGAAGAAGAATTTGCAAAAGAGATGTATGTGGCCTGCAAAACCTGAAATATTTCAGTCTAGACCCTTACAGAAAATGTTTGCCAGTCCCTGGCCTAATGGAAGGTGAGGTGCGCCTCTGCACCCCGACTTGGGGCTCTGGCATGGGACTTGTTTTCGCCAATGGGATGTTAGCAGACGTGACGTGAGCAAAGGCTTGAAACCTGTTTAGGAGTTTGGGCTTGACCCTTGGGAGTCCCCCACTCAGATTTTTAAAACTTTTAAGTGTGAAATATAACACATATGAAGAAAAATGTGCAAAACAAAGATGTATAGATCAATGATTCATTACAAAGCAGACAGCTATAAAACTCTCATCCAGGTCAAGAAACGAATATTGCGACCACTTTAGAAGTCTACTGTGCTTCCTCTCTACCCCAAAAGTAGCCCCTATTCAGTATGTAGCCCTGACTTTCAAAGTCAAATAGTAGTGAGTATTTTTCCCTTCTTCCTGGACAGCGCAAGGACTTTAGAACTCCTCTATTCAATTTAGTGCCTCCAGACTCATGTGTCATTTTTGTCTTTGTTCTATATGTATTTTAACATGAGACATTATTATTCTGTTTTACATTTAACATTCATTTGAATTTACCTATATATTTAGGATTTTTAAAAAGTTGTCACTTCTTTTCACGTCTCTGAGCTTCTTTCTAAGTTCATTTTCCTTTTGATATTGAGTACCTACTAGTGTGAGTTTGCTGCTGATGAGTGAGTTCTTAGCTTTTGTCTGAAAATATTTTTATTTCTCCAAAATTTCTGATGAACATTTTTCCCTGAAAACAGTCCTCGGTTAGCAGTAATTTATTCATCATCTTTTGACTTGCTTTGTTTCAATCGAGAGGTCGGCAGTGGGTCTTTTTTTTTTTTTTTAACAAAATAGCTCTATTAAGATAAAATTGACAATAAATAAAATGTAAATGTTTAAAATGTCCAGTTTGGTAAGTTTTGACATACTTACACTCCTGTGAAATCATGATCACAGTCAAGATAATGAACATAGCCATCGGCCCCCAGTTTCCTACTATCTCCTTGTTCTCTCTTTCCTCCTGTGAACCCGCGAACCCTGGGCCACTGAAGTGAAGCATGTGAACTTAACCAATACACCACTGGGCCAACCGGCTTGCTTTCTTATAGATTGATTAGTTTACAATAAAAAAAGTTTATATAAATGCAATTATACAGTATGTACTTTATTTTGTCTGGTTTCTTTTTCTTGGCATGATTGTTTTGGAGTTCATCTATATTTTAGTGTTATCAGAAGTCTATTCCTTTGTATTCCATTGTGTATGGATATAGCACAGTGTGTTTATCCATTCACCCATTGATGACATTTAGGTTGTTCCCAGTTTTTCATTCTTACAAATAAAGCTGCTATGAACTTGTATGTACAAGTCTTTGTGTGAACATATGTTTTCTTTTCTCCTGAGTAAATTCCTAGGAGTGGAATGACTAGATCTTATGATAGGTATATATTTAACTTTTTAAGAAACTGCCAAACTGTTTTCCAAAGTAGTTGTAACATTATACATTTTCACTATCAGTGTATGAGAGTTTCATTTCCCCCATATCCTTCCCAACACTTGGTACTGTCAATCCTTAACTTTAACCATTCTGATAGGATTTAGTGGTATCTCAACAAATTTTAATTTTCATCTCCCTAATGACAAGTGATGTTGAACATCTTTTCATGGGTTTATTTGCCATGTGTATATTTCCTTTAGTGAAATGTCTACTCAAATCTTTTGCCTATTTTTAACTGTTTTTTTTGTTTTCTTATTATTGAGCTTTGAGAGTTCTTTATACTATCTGGATTCAAGTGCTTTACAGATGTGTGATTTGAAATTACTTTCTTCCAGTCTGTAGCTTGCCTTTTAATTTTTTCCAGTGTCTTTCAAATAGCAGAAAATATTAATTTTCATGAAGTACAATTTTCCAATTTATTCTTTTATGAATTGTGCTTTTCTTGTTATCATTAAGACACCTTTGCTAAGCCCAGGGTTAAAAATGCTTTCTCCTGTCTTTCTTTCTATATGTTTTATTGATTTTGGTTTTACATTTAGGTCTATGATGAATTTGAGCTAATTTCTGTACATAGTGCAAGATATGAATCAAAGTTCATTTTTTTATATGGATATCCGATATCTCCAGCATTATTTGTTGAAAATATTATCCTTTTCCCACTGAATTGCTTTGTACATGTTGAAAATCAGTACAGTTGCTTGTGTACATGAGGCTCTATTTCTGGACTGTTCCACTGATCTTTTTGTTTGTATTTGTGCCCAAACCACACTGTCATGATTACTGTACAAGTCTTGACATTAGGTGGTATAAATTCTCCAAATTTATTGTTTGTTTTGCTGAGTAGTTTTGACTATTCTTTTTGTTTTTCCATGTGAACTTTAGAATCAATTTGAAAATTGTACAAAAAAAGTCTGCTGTGATTTCATTTGAAAATACATTGAATCCATAGATTAATGTGTGGAGAAGTGACATCTAAAACATGTTGGGTCTTCTGCTATTCATATATTGGCATATTTATCTATTTATTTTGGTCATCTTTAATTTCTTTTAGCAATTTTTTTTCAGTATACTGGTCTTGCACATTTTTGTTAGATTTATTTATCCCTAAGTATTTCCTATTTTTTATGTGATTATAATTGGGATTGTCTTTTATATGCATTTTTGGTTGTTTAGTTGTAGGATATAGACACACAATTGATCTGGACATATTGATATTATGTCTTGTAACTTTGTTAAACTCACTTATTTATTCTATTGTTGTAGATGGTGCTTCCTTTCCTTAAGTTAGGGAGTCTGACGGGCCCTGCCTGGGTTTCTCATCCTGGCACTGCAACCTGAGAATATGCTCAAGGCAATTGTAGGGCTCCGCTGGCTTGTTTGTGCTCTATCTAATGGGGATCATTGTCTTTCATTTACTGATGCCAAGTGTCTTGAAAACCATTGTTTCAAACATTTTGTCCATTTTTTGGGTTGTATCCAGTCCCTGTTATTCCATCTTTTCTGAAGAGGAAAGTTCTGGAAGTTATTCACCTCTGTCCTGAGATGCTCTAGATAGCCACAGCTCTTCCAGCCTGGGCCTCAAGAGGAGATACATGGAGCAGGACCAGCTCAGACAATCTGCTGATCTGAGTCCTGAAGTGGAGCCACCTCCACTGACCTGCAGTCCTGTGAATGTGTGAAATAGAATGGGCTAATAAAAATTGTTTTCCAAGTTCATCCACAGAGATTCAGATTCAGTTGGTTGGACTGTGTTTGTTCATGGGTATAAAAAAACAAATAAATGAAAGAACAAAAATTTCCCAGGCGATTCTAATGTGTTCTAGGCTCTATGATGGAACACTATTCATAGAGAGCAAAGCACATGTGGTTCTTATGAAGTTATAGGCAGGATACAAGCAATCAGCAGATATGCCAGCATTTCTTTGGGAAAGGTGCTATGAAGAAGGTATGCTGTGGGAGCACAGGATATACAGGATATCCTGCACAGGGAATACAGGATGCTGTGGGAGCACCTAGGAGAGGCTGCTTACCCAGACCCAGCAGTCTGGTATGATGTGGTGTGCTAGATGAGACTGGCTCTCCATCTATCTGAAAACTGATTGGTGAAAATTATGGCAGAACTTTTATTTGTAAAGGTAGAATTCCACACTTGGAAATAGATTGCTCCAGGGTTGCTTTTTTTTTTTTTTTTTTTTTTTTTAAAAAGCACTTTAGGGGGACTTTTGGTTATGCAAAGGTAAAGCCAACATTCTGTTCTGGAATGGAAATGTTTAAGACAATAAAGAGGCAAACTACTTTCTATGTGAGTATGTGAAAGCTTTTCTTTTTTGAAAAAGTGAGTTTACCCTCATCAGATTATTCTAATCACTGGGGTTTAGGCAAGACACTGGAGATAAGTAGAAAACTTATTTTTCTCCCCACTCCTGGTCCCAGTTTACCCAAGGGAAGGGGTACTGGGTTCTGGATGGGGAGAGATGCTCAAAGATCCTTCTCGGTGGATGAGTAGGCTGGTCTTGCTGCAAGGTGGTCTATTGTAGAAGGCCAAGCCTTTGAACTCTAGGAGCACTGATAGTCAAATTCAGTTTCAAGATTTTTTTTTTTTCTAAGTTGCTATTCCTTTGGCTATGCTCAATAATTTGTTAATGTTTTCTTTTAAACACCACAGTCAATTCATGTCTGTACTTTGTTGAACTGAGAGTTTCCTCTTTCTAGGTGTGGTTGGAAGAATTCTAAGATGTCTCCCAAGATTCCTGTTCCCTGGTGTTCATGCCTTCTCTAATGCCTTCCTCTTGAGTGTGGGTGGAACCTGTGGATAGCATGGACTATCACTCTGTGATTATATCATTTCATAAGGCAAAGGGATTTTGCAGCTGTAATGAAGGTTCCTAATCAGTTGACTTTGAGCTGATCAAAAGGGAGGTCCATGGGCAGTCCTGACCTATTCAGGTGAGCAATAAGCAGCAACAGACTGATGGCCTTAATGAAATAAGCTGCCATGTTGTGAGAGCAGGGGGTCATGTGTCAAGGACCTGAGGGTGGCCTCTAGGAGCTGAGAGCAGTCTCTGGTCAACAGCTAGCAAGAAAACAGGTGTCCCAGACATATGGCAAAGAACCAGTCACCTCAAGTGAGATGGCAGCCCCAGCTGACACCTTAATCACAGCCTAGAGTGACCCTGAGCAGAGGAACCAGTTGATCTGTACCTGGAATCCTAACCCACAGAAACAGTGAAATAATAAATGATGTCGTTTTAAGCCATCACGTTTGCTAAGCAGCAAGAGAAAAATAATACACCAATAGAGAGCCAAATGACAGGGGAGAACAGCAGCCTCCAGGAGCACATACGAAGCAACAAAGGATGAGGAGTGATGATCTGGGGGAGGAAGACAGACTGACGGGAGCAGCAGCAACTGGAACAGGTTTATGGGATGTTTTCTTGGCGACTCATACAAATACTTAGACAGAAAACCCAACTAGATTTTGTACTTCCTGCAATTATATGAGGTAAAGCTTCAGACTAATTTTTTCACTGAAGAAAAATTTGGTATCTGAACTTTGTAGAACTTGGAGATTTTCATGTCAAATTTTAGGTACCTGGCAGTATGCTAAGAGCTGGATATTCATCGGTAAGCAAGATGGACAATTTCTCTGCCCTCATGGACTTACAATGTAGGGGAGAGCACAGTCTATCAGCTAAGCACTTACAGTAGACCATAAGAGGTATGATGGAGAAAGGGCAGGGTGCTATAGAAGCAATTAGCAATGGCACAGAATCTGCATTTAGGGATCCAAGAACCCTTCCTAGAAGAGGTATTACGTTGCCTGATCCTTACAGAGGAGCTGAGATGGCCAGATGAACTGGGGATGGTGGCCGTCTCCTTGACAGAACAAAGAGCATGGCCAAAGGCTGAGAAGCAACAGATAGTATTGCTTTTGAGGAACTGAAAGTGGTTCAGTAGGGTGGGAGCAGAGAGCAAGGAAAGGATGCAGTGGCCAGAGGCTGGTGAGATAAGCTGAGCTCAGATCATGGATAGTGTGATAAACCTTATCAAACAGTTTAACTTTCTACTACAGCAAGTGGACCCCTAGAGAATTTTAAATGGAGATGGGCGTAAGACATTTTGTGATTTAAAAAAGTCATTTTGATTGTAGTGCAGAGAATGATTTGGAGTAGGACATGGCTAGAAGTAGGAAGACTAAAAATACTGAGTTTCTAAAGTCCTTTCAAGGTAAAGCTAAGACATAACAAAATAGAGCATATTGTCATGCCAGTGACTCAGTACCGATTTTTATTTTAAGGTAAGTTTCAGAGTGGACAACTCTTTGTCTGAGCTAGTTCAAGCATTTTGGTACTGTGCCCCCAACCCCTGATCAAGTTATGGCTAAAGCTCTCCCCAATAGCTTTTAAGTACATGTTCTCTTCCTAGTATAATTAAACAGGTCTTTCTCTGTATGCCAATAGGTTGTGTATGACTTCTTCAGGAGTCTGGTCCTGACTTGTCTTGTCTTGACATGGAGCCAGAAATCCAGTTGCAGTATATTCTGAAAGGGACTGCTTTTATTTAGGGCTAGCTCATTAGAAGAAGAGATAAGAGGGGCAAAGGGTCACCCTGCTGTTACTTGGTGAGTAAAGAGCAGCATCCATCCTTCTTCTCACCAGTAGACAGACACTGTGTAGATTAATGCTTACTCTCAAACCCCTGGAACTCTTGAATCATTTTTATTCTTCAAAGTGATCCAAATCAAAAATAGATACTGTCCACTTCCAGTCAATTGTAATATGGATGTAGAATCAGAGATTGTTAGGGAAAACACAAATATAATTTTTTTTTAAGAAAGATTAGCCCTGAGCTAACATCTGCCACCAATCCTCCTCTTTTTGCTGAGGAAGACTGGCCCTGGGCTAAAATCTGTGCCCATCTTCCTCTACTTTATATGTGGGATGACTACCATAGCACGGCTTGCCAAGCAGTGCGTAGGTCTCCACCTGGGATCCAAACTGCCAAACCCAGGGCTGCTGAAGTGGAACATGCGAACTTAACCACTGCACCACTGGGCCAGTCCAACACAAATATAATTTTATAAATAAAAAAAGTTACTATAATAAAAATTACATTAATAGATACATAGTTCAGCTTCAAGGCAGAGGGTTAGATTAGAATAAGAATGCCAAGATAGATCTGAATTGAAAAAAGCTTTTGTTTATTAAGAGTAATTGATTGGAGTGATCCAGGAGAAAGATTCTGAAGCTGAGGTGATGCTCTTCAGGAAAGACGGTTGTGATCAATTAACGATGTCTGCCTGGGCTAGATTCTTCCTTAAGCAGCCTTCTAGATCTGAATTCTATGCTATAGATCTGGATAAGAACAGACCTATGCAACTGAGACAAAGTTGAGGGTTGGAGCATTTGTATTATTCAAGACAAAACTTCCATGTTTCTTCAAATTCATAGGTTTTACGTATATGCAATTGGAAAATAATTTCTTATTGGAGCAGGAAGGTCCTAGTCAAGAGAAATTTGCTGATGTCACTTACATCAAGATGTTGATGAATCATAAAAGTTCAGCGTTAAGTAGATAGGGCTTGCCTTACACATGTACTGATTATGTCATGGTGAGTCTCTAATACTTATTTGACTTACTTAACATTATTCTGGGAACTCCATATTAAGGCAGAATACATACATTTTCAGTTTACTAGAGAGCCTTAAATGGGGAAAGATAGCAAAGAACCATTTTGTAACAAAGACACATTCTACATACCAACATGTAGGCTAGGACTGATTCATACTCCATACTTCATATTCATACTTGCTCAGGTTCTCACAGTTCTATTTACTATTCTTTCATAACAACTGCAGTTAGTAATAAGATACTTTTTTGAGTATTTGGCTAAAGTCCGTCTCCCCTACTAAACTGTAAACTCCATGAGACTGAGTGTATGTTTGTTTTTCTTATACTCCATGCTCAGAGCTCAGGTGCATCCATGTGGCTGGAACAGAGAAGGAACTCAATAAGTATGTGTTGAATGAACAAAATTTATAAATAATCTTAATATAGTGGGATAAGGGCAAATAGAGATTGTACCAATGATAGAGAAGTCTTCACCAGAGATTTAAAATTGAGGGATGAGTGTGAGCTCACTGTGGGAGAGAATGGAGGGGCATTCTGGAAAGCAAGAGCTGCCTGTTGGCAGAGACATGACGTGTGACAGAGAAGAGGGGAAGTAATTGTGTGGTTGATGCATTGGGGGTGTGGAGGCACGAGGCTGGAGCGGCCCGCAGGTCAGGTAATGAAGGCCTTGTGATTCCATTGTAAGAAGTTTTGGCATTATCTTCCACAAGGTTATGGGGGATGATTGAAGGATTTTAAGCAGAGCCAATATGATCATATTTTTACTTTAGAACATGAATTTGAAGGAATGAGATGGGAGCCTGGGACTGCATTTAGAAAAATATTGCAGTCTTCCAGACCAGAGATGAGAAGAGCATTAACTAAAGACATGAGGTGGAACTGGAGAAAAGGAGATGAAATTGAGAAATATTTCACAAGGCACAGTCTGCAGGATGTGGTGGCTGATGGGAGGAAATGGGGAGGTGTGTGCAGACAGATATGTACTCTTGCTGGGGCAGCCTGGCCGGGTTCAGCTCCCGGGAGGGTGGTGGGTAGGTGTTGGGAAAAGCTGGGCAGGGGAGGGAGAGGACGCTGCATTGGGATCCTTTCTATAAATACTCACTGTCTCTTTTTCTTTATTTTCATGTGGCTTTGAGGCATATAAGAAAAGTCACAAAATTTAGGCAAGGAGGCTTTTTAATTGGGAAGGGAGCAATAAAAATAAATTTTACTTAGGCCTTTTAATTTCTACCAGGGCTTTTCCTTTGTCAAGGAAGAATATTTAATCAGAGAGATAGCCAGTGTCCCTGGCTCTGGTTTTCTCTGACTATAAATTCTCTAAGGAGAATGAATAAATTATGGGAAATTGAGATGTGACATTATAGGCTAAGTTGTATAAGAGGCTGAGGGGCCGGGGAAGGATGGATGGGAATGAAATGTTTTTGACTTTGGCACACGTATCTGTATTAGAACATCATATTGTTCTAAGTATTGAAAATTTGGTGGATGATTTATTGTATTTTGAATATCATACGAGACGTAAAATAGTGCTAAGAGACTCTGCAAGATTGACTATCGTAGCCCTGCCCACGGAAAACTTAAACCTCATGCTCCAATTTGAAATGACAAGTACAACAAATTGACTCCCTTTGTTGATTCCAAAGTCTGCAAAGAGCCCTAGTCCCAGAGAAAATAAAAGTTAAGCAAATTTTAGATCTGACAGGGTAACTGCAATTTCCTGCCTTGTGCTACAGGCACAGCATGTACCTTCTAACAGCCTGCCTTCGTTTCTGATTCAAATCCTTCAAATTGATATAAAAGCATTTAATGGGCTTTTAAAGGAATATCCCCGTTAAAACAAGCTCTCTGATGAGTAACAAAGCTAGCTTCCCATCTACCAGAAAGTAGATTTTCCTGAGACTCCAAAGACCTGACTTCTTTCTCCAGCTCTCCAGGGACAAGGAATACGAAACCTTGCTCTCCCTCTGGGTTTTGTTTGCCATGACTGGGGTACAAAATCTGGATGGTCGTCCTCCCACTGGCATCTCTCACGAGAAGGTTGTGCAGACAGATGTTATCATTCTGAAAAAGGCTGTAAAAGAAAATCTCTCCATGAATATAAAGGAATAATGCTGCTGCCTTGGCCCTAAATGCAGTAATTTCATATTTGATGCAATATGACTTCAGTACATTCTTACCCCAATGCTTAAAAACATCTAGCTGAAGATCTCAACCAAGGGAGACTTGTTCCTCGGATGGCTTTATGAGTATAGGCATCATGGCAGCCTCTGAGAGAGGTGATGGCATGCTGATGTTAGAAGCAGTCGTGGAGGTTTATAGAGAGAAGGCTGTGCTGGTGCCTGCCCAGGGATCTGGCACAGGGAAGCAAGACTTTACCTGTCTACTACCAGAGCAGATTCTGAGTGACTGGCCATAATGACACATCCATAGCCCAGCTGTGCCCAACTTTGAGCTAAGCCATCAGACTGTCTTAAGCATTCCCGTCTTGAATTTATATCTAAGGAACGTCAAACCTTTAGCACAATGACAAATTGAAGTGAACCTTTTTAGGATTAACTGATACTGGCCTGTCAGGTGGCTATAAGCACTGTTACAAAGGCTGGCAATAATCAGTTCTTCTAATGGTAAGTGAAAGCATTTAATCGGATACTGAGATGTGATTGGGATGAAATGTCAAGGGGAAAGTGAGAAATTCAAGGTTGTTTGTCTGCCCAGTCTTATTTTAAAAGAGACATATGCTGGCAAGATTTGTGGTTTAGCATTCTGGATTTGGCATTAAAAAGGAGTTTCAGGGCTTAATAGTTTTAGCCATGGTCCCCAAACTATATCAAATTTAATTACTTCCTTTTCTTGGCTGGACTAAGAGAAAAACTTTAACAAATAAAAACTTGCTCTGGGGAACATTAAAGTTATAGTTATCTAAGTGTACTGGAATATGAATCATCCAATAAAACTGAGAAAGAAAAATTTTAGCCTGGTATACATTACATTAAAAAACAAATATAAGATATTATTATTATTTGCATATTTAGCCAAATGTATGAGAAATTTAAAATGTCACTTTTGTCTTTAAAATGAGTGGACAAAGTGCTCTAGCATTTTGGATAGGCTGTTTATTGAATTGACATTTCTAGTCTCATAACACTTCAAGTATCCTATATGTCCATTAAGGCCATCTTCAAACTACTGTGCTTGTTTCCAACCAATGGCACATTCACAGACCTTTCATTATCAGGAAGTTGCTGCAATATGAAAACAGAAGGTCTTTTTCACTTTAGTAGCAAACACTGAGATGTTCCATTTTTATGCCTATACTACTGCTTAACTTGGTTGTTGTAAGAGAGAAAGCCTTTCCATCCGCACTTGATTTTTGGCACTATTAGTATTATGTGACATTTAGGTGTGCAGCAGTGATTCTTGGGTGCTTCAGGGAAAAACAAGTCTCTAATAAAGTATTCAACAATGGTGTCAGAGATTATTAAGTAACCCAAAGGAAAATTATTAATTTCTCTTCCTAGAAATTCAAGGCTCAGGGGGACCACCAAATAGGTAAGGAGCTGATGGCAACCTTTGAGTGGGCATTGGAGGTGCAGACTGATGGCACTAAATCATCCTCTCTCCCTGTACAGGGAAAACTCCCCTAGCACAGACTGGTGAAAAGATGGAGGGCTTGGGCATGAAGAGAGCTGGATTGCCGCTTCAGCTTTGTCTTTCATAGCTGCTCCCCTGGGTAAGTGATTTTGTTTTCTCATCTGTACAATAAGGCTAGTCTTACCTTTCTCACAAGGTCATCGTAAACATTGATTAAGGCAGCTTCTTATGGCTTAAGACAGTCTTAGTATAGACCTGCCATATAGTATTTGCTAAGTAAATGAGACTTCCTTTCTCCTTCATTTCCCCTTCCAGCTTTAGTGCGTGAAGGCTTCCTCAGTCCAACTCCCTCCTCCCATCTCCAGGTGTGGCTGTCAGTTGCCTGGTCTTGAGCTCTATCACAGTTATTTTTGAGCCCAAGCTTAGTGACATTGACCATTTTTTTCAGTTTTTCTGTAACTTGTTCTATTACAGACCCCAAATGTACTATTTATATGATTAATTATTACAGTGATTATAATAGTTGGCTTCCCCCCCCCCCCCCCCCCCCCGCCAAATACCAGACACAAATTTCCAGAGGACTTTGTTTTAGGTTTGACAGACCTCCTTTAACCAATAGCCAATTAAATGGCAGAGGAACAGCGTGGAACATGATGACATAGATCTTTCTCTAAACTAGCTTCTTGGGATGATACTCAGAATGGTTCATGCACACTAATAGATTGTGTTCATTGGTCTACAAAGAGGCAAGATTAGAATGATGTCCTCCTGTGAGTTCTGATGGTTACACTGTAGAATAAGCTGGTCTCAGCTGTTTGGTTGATTAAAATATAGCAAAATCACTTCAGAATTGTTTTTTCTGTGAATAAATTTAAATGTGAGGTAGCCTATAGTGTTATTTTAATGTAGTACATACCCAAGTGGTTATAGATCAAAGCTAGTCTAAGTAGTATTAGAAGATTTTTATAAGGAAACCTGAATGCTGAATTCTGATATTTCTAATTGGATACTTACTGTTGCTACGCACGAGTTTGGGAAAGTTTCTGGAGAGTTGAAGTTACTTGCTAAATTAATTTTCAGAGGTCAAGATATGAGATCAGTATTCTTCAAGTTCCATAAATAGAACTTTATACCAATAAACAATGTTTCACTCTTTTTCCTTCAATGTTAGCTACCCTTATGCTTGCTAGAAGCTAGCAATTCTAAAATAGCACATTTTAGCATATACTAGCAATTATTATCTTTGCTTTGGCAATAAATACCTTCCTAAATGTCTGTATCTATTTATTGAAAACTCAACAAATTATATTCTAGAAGGGAGAATTTTCAGAATGCTATTGTGGGTCACAGTGTGAGATTTTTATATTATCACACAGGACCACATAAAGACTTTCTCCTGCAAAGAAAGAAGCAATAATTACTTCATTAATTACATAAGAGAGTCATAGGTCTTAAGCATAAAATTGATTCTGGTTCATCAAGGATATTATTAAGCTGTCAAAATCTGTCAATATGGAGTGTGACAACATGTAAAATTCCATTAAAGGGTCATTAACAAGGTCTTCAACTTCATGCTTAACATTTTCTCTGAGTTCCTAATGGAACTTTTTTCAAGGCAGGATTTAAGTCTGATGTCTCATAAACTTTAATGCTGTTACAAGTTTGCTATTGGAAGAAAGTGTTAGTCTTTTCTGAGTTTTTTAGTTCCTATGGCAGCCAAAATGAAACAGCAGTTAAGTACAACTGTAGTAATTTTCAAATCTTGACGTCTACACCCATTAGTTTTTAAATCTGGTAAGCTCTGAAGATGGGCTGCAGTTGACGACACATTAGTTTGTATTTAGAGACTTTAACACTCCTCTGCCATCAACACAGTCATTATTGAATTTTTGCCATTACTTTGATAGATTTTTTTTTCTGTGGAAGAAAAGGAAGTACAATTTGTGATGAAAACTTATTTTTTCTTTCATTACATTGTCAATTGCTAAGATTGGTGGTATCTGCAAATGGCAGTGTCCACAAGAAAGTTAGTGCAATATTTTTTCTTTCTATAGAAATATCTGACAACCACAGAAAAAGGACGTGAGTCATTACCATTTTTCTTACTGCCATAAATATAACTCAAAATGCCAAATTGCTCGAGTCTCAGCATTGTGGGTGATGGCAGCTATGATCCAAATAACTTAGTTCTTCATTTAAATGGCAGACAGGCAGAGATTAGAGCCATTCTATCATTTTAATGAACACTAAGAAAGAGTTATCTATGATGTGTAGAATAACAAGTTGCATTCTTTGAAAACAATAATAAAAGTTGGAGCTGTCAGAAAAATTTATGAAACTTTGAATAACTAAACAAAATTTCTTATACTTTTTCCTAGCATTTTAAAAAAGATAATTAAGATACAGATTGGAAAAAAGATAAACACCTGATGAGAATACATTCTGGACATTTGACATGGGACGATCCAAATGGAATAGGCCTCGATATAATTTATTTGATAAGATCCTGGGAGTTGAGACCATATTCATCTGATATAAGGAGAAACTGAGAAGATACATACATAGAATTGCCAAGTAAGGATTAATTATAAGTGTGAATGCTGAGCCAAATAAAAGAGTGGAAGTTGTATGATAACCTTGCAAATCAGAGTAAGTAGAGCTGGGAAGGTAAGAGAACAGTATACAGGAATATTAATAGAAGGAGATTTAAAGCAATTAAGATATTATAGAGTTGTATACAAAATGTAGGTGTTATTTAATTTTCAATTCAAAGGTTTGTTTTGGACATAAAAACAGAGCATGATTCTTATCTTGAATAGTATCTAATAAGAAATTAATTAATTAATTAAACAAGATTGTAGTGGTGCCATGACCACTGATATTTAGTTAGAAGCTAATTACTGATTATGCCTATTTCATACCTTGGAAGTTTCCAAGGGAGTGCTCATACTTTTTGAAACTCATTTTCACTTTGAGAGAGACAATAATTATTTACTGGCAGACCGAAAAAAAACTAGAGTAATAAAATACTTCTCTGCTCTCAGAAGAAATGAGAGATCTTTGGCACGGAATGTTCATCACTAGGGGCAAAGATACTCCGTGTAAAATTTGAAAAGAAGAGTTATCAAAACTTTCTCGTATGATGTTCATTGTTAAGAGAAGGACTTGCCTTGGCTGATCACATGGCTGCAGGGATGATACGAAAAATATTGAACAACTGGTGCAATATGCTTTCCAACCAATCAGAGTAATGCCCACTGTAGACAACCACTATGGTCCCACTGATGCTTCCAGGCTGAAAACCAGCTCCTCACGGCTGGCCCAGTATGTTAGGGTGTGGTCTGGACCAAACAGGCTCCATTCTCGGCAAGTGCGTTTACATTAAATGTTGGTTTCCCATCACTAAAAAGATGAACATCACTAAACATCATACCTATATTGAGACAACATTATGTTGATTTGTTTGGTAACTGAAAACTGCTTGAATATGTGATGATTTCTGAGATGATTCTTATGAGGTAACATATAAAACAGTGGCTAGCACAGAGCCTTCTTAATATCATTACTGATCTTCACACAATAAACAGGAGTGTAGACAAAATGACTACTCCATTATGTCAACTGAATTATTTTTGCCAAAATTTTAAACATTTAATAAGTCAAATCAAGTAAAACTGAAAATGTACTATAAAGTTGTACCTTCCTGCTCTTAAACTAGTAACCTTGAAAGAATGTCACTCATTTTTTATCAGTAAAAGGAGGGATATTTATAAATACAGTTGATTTGGATTAATAATATTTCAAAACTAAAAAGTTTTTATTATTTGAAATAATATTTTGAGGATTGAGAATGGGAAGTAGTTTCTCATGGAAAGAAGAAGTGAAAGATGAAAAAACAATAGACAGTATCCATGAAACTAACGGACTTGAAAGATCATTATTACAGAGAAAGTTTGAGTTCTCAAAAGTCAGAGTTTTAGGAAAATGATTTCTGCAAAGCTTCTCGGATCTATTCCTTTGAACCAATGATTCATTTGTCAAGTCTTCTGTTTTGAAGACCATTAAAGTCTCTCAGGAATTTTCTTACAGGTTATTACAATGACTGCTTTGGTGAGCGTGAGAGCTTATCTCATTTAAATTTCTTTTACTTGACTTGCAAAATATTTGGCACTTTTTAAACCCATTACTCACTTACGTTCATGACCTATCGCCCAGGAGCGGCTGCCCTTGCGCTGCCTCCGATCCTGTTCACTCCTGGGACCCTGAGGGATCACGAAGGCTGACAAAGGCAGCTTCCCACAGGGACCATGGTAGGGGCAGCTCACGGAGCATGCGCGGCTTGCCTCATCTGGCTAAGAATAAGTTTCTTATTATAAATAAAGGGATGAGACATTTCATTTGTGTAGCAGATCACTCTTTCAGATGAGCTGGTTCAAATGTCACCTTCATAAAGTCTTTGTTTTTTTTCTTTCTCTAGGTTACTCCGATAGTTTGTATGTACGGTTTCTATGGTATTTTTTCCATTTTTCTGTATTCATAAGTATCTTCTCCACTGGACTCTAATAAAAGGGCACAGGACATCTTTATTCATTTTTGTATCTCCATATCTAGTTTGGTGCTTGGTACAGTGGTACCTTGTAACTTTGTTTTTGTTTTTAAAATAATGAATATAAGCTTTCAATAGATAGGGCTGTTTTCATAGGCCCACTTGCCTACTTAAACGTTAATGGAACGTCACATTTCTGAGTTTTATTGTATGGCATGATTATTAATTAGGTAATCAAAATATAACCGTGTCATGTTCTAAGGACAGTTCTTTCATATTTTTAATTATATGGTTTCCTTAATTTGTGCTCATTTCTAAATTTTTGAACTGTGTTTTTCTTTCAGTTTATTCTTTTAAATTTTTCATTGTTTTTCTTTTTATTAAGAACATAACCCAATTAACTCTGGTTTATTCCCAAATATACAGAAATACATGATGGTTATGTTCTAGGTTTGCTGGAAATTTATTAGTTAAAATTAGATTTATAAGTAAAAGACATAAACATGAAAAGAAATACTGCAAGTGATAGGAAAAGAGCATCACACTGCGTTATTGAGAAAGATGAGATATTTTTATATTTTAAGATTCTCATTGTGTTTGTCAGCTGTATTTAGCAAGGTCAGTAAGGGAACTGACAATTGGCAAAAGGTCAGAGGAAAGATTTTGACGTTGTGTTTAAGTTCAAAGTGTTGTCAAGAAGTTGAATAAATTTATGATAACACTAAGAACTGCCATTGGGCATCCAGTCAAATGCACACTGAAAGATCAGTTTAGGGAGAAATCAGATCTATGCCTTGCACAGAACAGGGCAGCGGACTGGGGAAACGACTACTGACAGTTGGGTAGAACTGACACGTTGGAGGCTGGAGGTCATGTTGGAGACTGGGGGGGGGGGGGATGTCTAATGCCTGAGTTGAGTACAAACCTTGATTTAAAAAAAATTTTTTTTATTGAGTTCATAATAGTTTACATCAATGTGAGAGTTCAGTTGTATATTCTTTTTCTTTGCTTTTTCTCCCCAAATCCCCTCAGTAAATAGTTGTATATTTTAGTTGTGGGTCTTTCTAGTTGTGGCATATGGGATGCCACCTCAACATGGCCTGACCAGCGGTGCCATGTCTGTGCCCAGGATCTGAACCGGCGAAACCCTGGGCCACTGAAGTGGAGTGTGTGAACTTAACCACTGGGCCACGGGGCCGGTCCCCTGTATATTATTTCTTGACTGTCACCACATAAGTGCTCCCCTTCACCCCCAGTGCCCCCCCAGCCCCCTTCCCCTGGTAACCACTGAACTGTTTTCTTTGTCCCAGTACTTGTTTATATTCCACATATGAGTGAGATCCTATGGTGTTTGTCTTTCTCAGTTTGGCTTATTTTGCTTAGCATAATTCCCTCTAGGTCCTTCCATGTTATTGCAAATGGGGTGAATTTGTCTTTTTTTCTGTCTGAGTAGTATTCCATGGTATATATATGCCACATCTTCTTTATCCAATCATTGGTTGATGGGCACTTGGGTGGCTTCCATGTCTTGGCTATTGTGAATAGTGCTGCAATGAACATAGGGGTGCATATGTTACTTTGGATTGTTGATTTCAAATTGTTTGGGTACATACCCAGTAGTAGGATAGCTGGGTCATATGGTAGGCCTATTTTTAGTTTTTTGAGGAATCTCCTTACTGTTTTCCATAGTGGTTGCACAGTTTGCATTCCCGCCAGCAATGTGTGAGAGTTCCCTTCTCTCCACACCCTCTCCAACAATTGTTATTTTTAGTCTTAGTGATTATAGCCATTTTAACAGGCGTAAGGGGGTATCTTAGTATAGTTTTGATTTGCATTTCCCTAATGATTAGTGATGTTGAACATCTTTTCATGCGTTTATTGGCCATCTGTATAGCTTCTTTGGAAAAATGTCTGTTCGTCTCCTCTGCCCACTTTTTGATCGGGTTGTTTGCTTTTTAATTGTTCATTTGTGTGAGTTCCTTATATATTATGGAGATTAACCCCTTGTCAGATATATGATTTGCAAATATTTTCTCCCAGTTGGTGGGTTGTCTCTTTGTTTTGATCCTAGTTTCTTTTACATTGCAGAAGCTCTTTAGTCTGATGAATTCCCACTTGGTTATTTTTTCTTTTGTTCCCCTTGTCTGAGAGGACATGGTATTTGAAAAGATCCTTTTCAGTTCAATGTCAAAGAGTGTACTGCCATTGTTATCTTCCAGGAGTTTTATAGTTTCAGGTAGTATCTTCAAGTCTTTGATCCATTTTGAGCTTATTTTTGTATATGGCATGAGATAGTGGTCTACCTTTATTCTTTTGCATGTGGCTGTCCAGTATTCCCAACACCTTGTATTGAAGAGACTATCTTTTCTCCATTGTATGTCCTTGGCAACTTTGTCAAAGATTAGCTGACTGTAGATGTGCAATTTTATCTCTGGGCTCTCAGTTCTGTTCCACTGATCTATGTGCCTGTTTTTGTACCAGTACCATGCTGTTTTGATCACTATGGCTTTGTAGTACATTTTGAAGTCAGAAATTGTGATACCTCCAGCTTTGTTCTTTTTTCTCAGGATTGCCTTAGCAATTCGAGGTCTTTGTTTGTCCCATATGAATTTTAGTATTCTTTGCTCTATTTCCATGGAGAATGTCATTGGAATTCTAATAGGGATTGTATTGAATCTGTAGATTGCTTTGGATAGTATGGACATTTTAACTATGTTTATTCTTCCAATCCATGAGCATGGAATCTCTTTCCATCTCTTTAAGTCATTAGCAATTTCTCTCAGTAAAGTCTTATAGTTTTCTTTGTATAAGTCCTTTAGATCCTTGGTTAAATTTATTTCTAGGTACTTTATTTTTTCAGTTGTGATTGCAAATGGATACAAACCTTTATTTTTAAGCCGAAGGTAGTAAAGGGCTGTGACTCAGACCCAGGGAAACTTTGGGCTTTGTCACCTACTGGACTCACAATAGGGAGGGTGTTGGTGCCACATTTGAGTGCTGAGTCAGTCTAATGGACACATCTCTGGCTACTGATATATAGATAGCAAAGGACAAAAACTGTGAGCTGTAAGTGCAATGTGCCCTCTTTCCCCCATCTTCTATGGAGAATCTTCCAGAAGGTGTGGTACTTGCTCTTTACAGGGAGAAATGCCCCCAGTGGTTGTTGGAATGAGTTGTGAGCTAATCTAGGTTCATTGAACATACTTGGAAATCTCAATAGCTAAGCCCCTCATTACTGTGTCTGAGACTTTTTATTATGCGAGACGGATACAATAAGCAGGAAGAATAAAACATTGCTCAGGTGAGATTTCTACTCAAAGGAGGTTGTGAATTATCAGCTGAAAGAACGTTACACTCGCTGCATGGTGATCTGGTTCTGAAACAAAGCCTTTCTTTGGTAGCTAGTGAACAACTAATCTAAAGATCAAAATAATTGTTACCATAATAAGAAACCCAAATCTATGCCTGTGTATGTATTATTTTCCGAAATGTTCAATTATGTATTATCCTCTGTCACTTCAGTGTTCAAGAATTAAAATGATCCATAGGATCAGGGGATACTGATACTGTTATGGCCCATCCTAGGCCACTGGGTGGATTGTTATTAGGGCCCCCAAACTTTTCCTTCATTGCCTTACTGTCTCCTTTGAGGTAACTCTTCAGATTTCTCTTTCTCTAGTGCCAGGCTTTTCTGGCAATATGACAAGATAAACAACTGACTACAGCAGGGGTTGGCAAACTCAGGCCAGCATGCCCAATCTACCCCCTGGCCTGTTTTTATACTGCCTGCAAGCTAAGAATGGTTTCCTTAGGGAAAACCTTTGAAAGGGATTGTAGAAAAATAAAAAATGAAGAACAATATGTGACAAGACCATAGGTGGCCTGAACCTGCGTGCCTATAACACACACTGTCTGGCCTTTGACAGGAAAGTTTGCCAGCCCCTCCGTGACAGAAGAAAATTCAAACAATCAGCTCACCATCTCTGCCTTCTTTCACAGCCTCCTCCGACCTCCTGTTACCTCTCCCCACGCACACTGGGACCTCTAGAGCTGCATCAGCCATCTTTCAGTTCCTGCAAGGCTGCATCCTACCTCTCCCCTGTGTCTCTGTGTTTTTGCACATCCTCTTTCCTCTTTCTGGAATATTCTCCACTCTACCTTGCATTGTCTGTGATCTGTACCTGTTGTGCAATTTATCTACTTTAGCTTCACTTTTCTGAAAATGGCAATGTCACAATGCAAATATCTAATGAATATTATCTAATAATGAAATAAACCTTATCAAATATGTAATATCTAGCCAGAGAAAATTATAGATACTAGATGGGAAGCCAGTGGTTCCTGTTGTTATTGGTCATGCTGCTGTTCTGGACAACTCTCTTCTCACCCTGTTTTGGTTATTTACTATCAGCATAAATAATGCAGTGTTTATATTTTGATCTTTCTTTTCTCATTTGTATTTTATTGATATATTTTTTTCAAGGCATAGGAAAAAATAAAGACCAGGATCTTGAAGATTAGTGGCCCAGTGCTCTAAGCAGGGGTGGGGGATGAAGATAACATTTCAGGAGAGAAAAAGCAGCTTGTATCAGCAAGTGATTTCGCAAGGAGATTTATGTATCAGATAGTGTTTGTTATGGAAAAGAATTAAGGTCAATCACAAGCCCTGAGTGCTACTAGGTCTCTTTGAGGAATCTGCCATGGTCATCCTTGTAGATACACAATGACGAAGGGAATTTAGCGCATTTGGATACAAATATGAATAATAAAAAGTTTGTTTTCAAATCAAAAGGAAGAAAGTGAAGATGGATTTGCTTGATGGCCTACTAGCTATGGAAATTAGAGGTTGGAATGAAACTAAGATAATTGGCATATTTGTTAGGTTACAATAAAAATGTGGTAATTTAACACTAATCCTGAAAAAGCGATACAATGTTGCGAAATCTTGATAAGAGGGGCAATAGGGAGTATGGAATGAAGTAAACCTAGTGCCATAGGGTAAACCACATTCTTCAATGATGAGTTAGAAATCATCAAAATACAAAAGCAATTAACCTATTCTTTTCTATCCTTAAACCTTATGTTTGAAACATTCTTGTAATTTTAAGCTGTTCAAAAGCAGTTCTTGTTTGTTGCCTGCTTCCTCCTGACCTTTAAGGAATCTGTGATTAAAGCTGCACCTCCATATTTTCCCATTTTAGAGCTATCCAGCAGAGCTGTTCTTTAGTCAGTATAATGCCTTCACCTCTTATTCTGACTTGACCTGAATTTCTTTTGTGATCTTTCTCTCCCAGAAAAACCTATTTCAACCTTTGGCATCAAACTCACTCCTTCTGTGGGCAAGTAAAATAGTAGCAAAGTATCAGATTCCATTCACCTTAATCTCCTTGAAAATCCAGCTCCCTCATTTATCCATTTATCATCCTCGAAGTGGAAAGTAATCAGTATTGTCATTTTTATTAAGATTCACTTTTCATTACCATTTAAAGAACATCAAAATGAATGTATCACTGTCCTTTTGAGATGTGAAGTCACCAAGTTATTATGTGGCTGGCTGTAAGCTAACGCTGTATATTTTATTTTATTTACCTGACTTGGGTAACTTCTGGTCTCATTTAGACAATGTAAAAGCTCATTTTACTCAATATTTTGGTTCCTATATTTGCCAAAATGATGTTATCTAATTCAAAAGGAAAACGTCCAATTTTTCATCTTAAGTCCACTGGACCTTTATTGGGTATTAATCTTATGCATTTTTGCTCTAAGTAATTTTATGCCGTCTAAAACTTTGGGGACTTTGCATTTAAATGTGATTCTAAAGTTCCTAGTGGAACTTAGGGAAAAAAGTCCCAAACATTATCAATCAAATCTGTCTCTACCTTTTGACAACTGCTGCTGTTCGCAATATCAATTACACTTAGTGAGCCAGGAGATGCTGCTCTTTCCTTTACACTTCACCTTTCAGGGTGTATAGATAAAGCAGTCAGGGAGCTTGCCAGCACACCGGCCCATGGCCATGGGGCAGACCACTGATCATTCCCTTTCTAGTTATTCTCTTTCAGCCAACTGACCTAGGGTAATCACCTTGACCCAAGGTCAGCCAGTCTGGGTGATAACCTTTGCCCGACACTGACAGGAAGAGATGTGTTTGGAATATCAGATTCTCCCCTAGAACTTTTCATTAGAAAACATAGGCGATCCTTGCAATTAAAAATGGAGGATGAAATGAAAAAGATGCAAAGAGGGGCACTACATGGTAGGGTTGGGGCCATGAGGATTTACGAAAAACCGAAATTATAATCTAGCACGTTTTCCCAGAGATGGAATGAGAGACCACGTGACCTCTAGACGTGACTAAAGGTCAGTTCCTTGAGCTGCCTGCGTGTTTGACTACAGTCCAATTCTGATTTCAGTTTACGCAGCTTTACAACCTTCTCTCCCCACCCATTATTCCCCCTGAGGTAACTTGAGTTCCTCACAGTGGAAAGAATTGGCCAGAAATAAATGTAATTCTTGTTACTTAGACCTTCCTACTTGAGTAGGCTATCACTGCGCTCCATCTTACGCTACTGCTCTGTGCGTGCAGTCGGTGCACGCTGTGAACAGGGATCTGACAGGTGGCCGTTATCTGTTCAGGGACTGTCATGCTCTTGCTGCTTCCCTTTGGACAGCTGGTCCCCAGAGAATTGTAGCACTGTCAAAATCTAAACGTGGCTCAGCTTTCCTTAACTGTGCTTATGTGAGAAACATATGGTCTCTTTGCTCTTAATAGGTGATCTAACTTTTTCTACAGTTGAACTGCATGTGTATTTCATGCTTAGTTTCCCCTCAGTGAGGAAAACACCACCAGCTGAGTTTGCTTTTGGGGTAGTTGAGGGCCAAAGGCCCTACTCCGTCCCCATCATGACCTCTAGCCTCCAGGCTTGTCCCTTGCTTGCTTGAAAGGTATAAGTCCTATAACTCAAGACACTTGGCATTGTTTAGGGGAAAGTGTAGTCCTCTGCTAAGCTGCCCTCCAGGACATGGGCGTGCTGGCTCTCCTTCCCATCTCCTGACATTCCTGTGCCTTTCCTCAGGGCTGGTGCTGTGATATTGTGATGTAATAAAAAATATACATTTGGTCTTTGTCTCTGGTTCTGGCACAGAGCTCCTAAAACTCTTGTAATTTCCTAAGTGATATGAGTGTCATTTTGTATGCTAATGAGATGACTGGTAAGCCCTAGATAGCTTCAGGATGGGGGCTGTTTACCAAAACGACCAAGGCAGTTTAGACAGTAGCAACTTTCAGCGCCACCCCCTGACCTCTGGGGAGGGGAGTGGGGCTGGAGATTGAGTTGATCACCAGTGGCCAATGACTTAATCAGTCATACCTACGTAATGGAACCTCCGTAAAATCCCTAAACTAGGGTTTGGAGAGCTTCTGAGTTGGTGAACACATCCACATGCTGGGAGAGTTGTGCACCCTAACTCCATGGGGACAGAAATTCTTGTGCTGTGGACCTTTCTGGACCTCACCCTGTCTACATCATCTGGTTGTTCATTTGCATCTTTTATCATATCCTTTATAATAAACCAGTAAATATAAGTAAATGTTTCCCTGAGTTTTGTGAGCCATTATAGTCAATTATTGAAACCAGCGGGGAAGTTTGTGGGAACTCCTGAGTTGGACAGAAGTGTGGGTACCCTGGGGACCCATTACTTGTGATTGGCGTCTGAAGTGAGGGCAGGCTTTTAGACTGAGTCCTTAAACCTGTAGAGTAGGACACTAACTCCAGATATTGAATTAAATTGTGGGACACCTAGCTGGTGTCCAGAGAGTTGGAAGAATTGGTTGATGTGGGGCAAAACCCCCTCCACACACATTTGACATCAGAAGTGTTGTGAGTAAAGTAACTGTTTTCCTTTAACAGTGAACATTTATGACATACCAAGGATTCTGGGCATGTGGCAGACAGTACTAAACTTGAAGGTAAATCAGGCAATTATATAAGGTAAAAAGGCAATTATATAATGAGCTTTTTATTAGTTAGGGGCTTCATTCTACCTGTGAGCTTCATTTTTCTTACTTAGGAGAATTGCATTTCATGGAGAGAGGCATCTGGTAAATATGTATAGTGATATAAATGATTCCCTTAAGTAGACATTGTACTTTATCTCATTTAATTCTTATAAGAATTCTACTGGTAGGGATTCTTACCTGTATTTTATGATGAAGAAATCGAGGCTTAGACTCATTAGTGGACATTATCCAAGGGCTGTTAAGAGGCCAGTTTGAACCCACATCTGATTTGTTCCAAAGTCTGTAATCTTTCCAACTTGCCATAGAGATATTGGAATACAAATGAATTATCCTAGCGTTAGTTTGAAGTGCCTTTAAAATTTCCATTTAGTTTCTTTCTCTTTTTTTGTAAAATTGATAAAAAACTTAAAAACTCATCTTCACCAGCAAAACTCTTTAAAAAAATTTAAAAAAGCCATCTGCACTTGGAAGCATTGGCCATGGGTAACAGTGGGCTTCTGAGGGCATAGCTCATTGCTCCTAATCAGGTGACAGAAAGGATTTTTTTCTATTGCTTTGGCTCTAAGTAATTGCATAGTTGTCTATTTATCTGAGCAATTAATCGGAGACCCAAGCAGTCAAAGCAGCAGCCGGAATTCCTATGTTGGATTTCCATGTTACATTCACCAATTCTCCGCACTTTAAATGATTTCTTACCCAAGCGGTGTAAAACCACATGAATCATATGACGAGTACTAGCTATTCTAGGGACCGTTTACCAAGCCTGGAGAATGCATTTCAGATGACTTAGCAGGAAATATATAAAAAAAGGATTACAGTAAAGATATTTTTAAACTGAAAAGCATTCAATAGTTTCTATCTCTGGAATGCCACTACTAGGCCTTACGTTTATAGTCCAAAAATTCTGTTTTACAGGAGCAATGGGTGTAATATTCTATTAATTTAATAAGAAAGAAAGCTTATGTGAAAACATCTTTGTTTAAAAATGTGCGTTTTTACAGGACCCAGAATTAGCACAATGGACCTTTTCCTTAGTTGTCTGTGGACTGGTAGGAAGCAATGACAGACTCATGGCATCTATTAGCCAAGATTCAAAAGATAGAACTACCTTTGACCGAAATGTTGAATGGCAGGTTTATTTTGAATGGGAAACTATTTTTGAACATTCGAAATAAATTACACCATCAACCAGTAATTAAAAATTCAATTATAATTGAGTTGCCTAGAGCATCCATCAGGACCAAATTGACTGATTTCAAGGAACTTGAATTTTGGAAGCTGAATGACTCTAGCTACCTCAGAGTCTACTTTTATTGAAGCTGACTTATTTCTTAAAGTTGGTATAATTTCTGAGTTTTTTAGAATTTCTTTATTATCCTATGTTTTTTCATCTCAAAAAGCAGGCTTTTGTTATTTTGGTTTACCATTATGCTTTAGGATCTCCTAAAAATTATGGGTGATTCCATTCTCTGAACCAGACTTGGATTCTTTTAATTGCAAAGAGAAGTAAATATCAGGACAGCAACAGACAAACACTGGTCAAAAGGTTTCATGTGACCTTTTATTCCCTTTTTTTAATGCAGTACTCAAAGCTTACTTTCAGCTCTCTGCTGGAAAGTGGAAGATTTCAAATGTCTGAGGGTCCTGTGTCAAGCCTGTGTTAAAAGCTAATGTTTGCAGTGGAAAATCAGAGGGCAATACAAAAATTTACTGCTCGATGATTGTGGAGAATTTCTGGAACATCCTTTTCCAGCAACTTATTTTAACCTTATCAAGGTCCAGAGATGGCAGAAGGTGTGACTGGTGAAGAAATTCTACTGAGATTCTCTAGGTCTTAATCCTATTGACTCTTTGAGCATCTCAAACAAAGCAAAGTGCAATGCCTTTAAAAAAAGGACAAGCATTTGCTTAACTAGATCGAGGCAACTAATATCTTATAGAGTGGAGTATGCCTAAACCAGGGTGTGGGATTTCTGTATGTCTCTCTTTCTCTCTGAGGGAAACATATAAGAATCTTACAGGAAAGAATGCAGTGGTCATAGGTAATCCATACTGGAGTTAGTAATCATGAGTTTACTAATATTTTCTTTACCCTTAACCAGGAAAGAAAAATGATATGGCATGGCCATAGAAAGTTCACCTCCACAGGGGTACATCTTCTCTCCCAGACAAACTCTCTATTATACTTTATTATTCCTATTTTACTGTTGAGAAAACAGGCCTTCTTCTCTGTTTTCTTTTTACTTATGAGGACATTGAGACTTAGAGAGGTCAAGTGAAGCTGCCTAGGATCGTATACCTGGTTAATGGCGGGACTCCTCAGATTTGTCTAACTCCAACGCCATGTGCTTTTCTTATACATCATCTCCCGGGACAAATTGCTCAACCCTCTCAGCCTCAGTCTCTTCACCAGTAAAACAGCAATGCTCTTACCTGCCTTGATGAGCTGTGGTGAGGATTAGAAATAACTGATATAAAGTTTCCAGTGCAGTGACTGGCCCACAGTTGTGCTCAATAAGTGAGAGCTTTTACTATCAGTAAGCAGGTAACAGGTTAAGTGTCCCAAGGGGTAGGTGGGCACAACACAGTGTCAAGATAGTCTAGTAGGAGGCACTAAATAGAGGTCTAGGAAGTCTGAAGACTGTAGTAGGAGCATTTAGCTCATGGTACAGCTGGACTGAGAACAAGCAAGAGAATGGCCTAGTTTTACAGAAAATGAAAACAGGAGTGTAGACGGTAGATGACTAAACTCACTCAACAAGAATGAATTCGACTTTGAATGAATTTTCTTTGAAACAATGGAACACATTCCTGTAAATCTGTTGGCATTGTTCAAATGTTTGATTGCTAAATAATTGAAATGATTAAATTTAAAAGAATATATTTGCTAATAAAGAATCCAGTCATTTTTTAAACCATAAGCATGAGAACAACAGAGGTCACTTTTTTTTTTATCATGGTTTGGATTTGGGATTAAAATAATTTTTAATTTGTTATTTCACATGCAATCAGGACTAGAATTTTCTTTAGTTTTTTAGTGCAGTGTAACACAAGTTTGACATTCAAAAAATATGATGATGTGTGACAGCAGCAAGAGTACTTTTGTATGTGACTATATAACCTGTCAAGGAATTTGCATCAGGCCTTTCTGAAGTGCTGTCATTCTCATTCACAACAAAGGCCCTTAAGCCCCTCAGTGTCCCGCAATAAAGGCTGTCACCAAGTCAGCACCAATTTTGTCTGTGTATGAGTGGGCTGTGATACTGCTGATGCATGTCAAGCTCTTGTTAAATTCCCTGTGGGTCAACTACCTAATGTTTCTTCTCAATGATTCAATCATAAAGCACAGGCCCTGAAATACCTAGAGAGTGTGGCAACTGGCATCTGTGTGATAGATGTGTTAGAAGCCTGATAAATGGGAATAGGAGCCAAATTTAATCCGAGTACTAATGAAAATGAATTAGTGAAAATTTCTATAAATTTATTTTGTATATTTGTGCAATTATACCAAAGACATTTGGTTTGATTAGTTACTGGCCCTCTTCTGGATACAATGGGATGGTTTCAGAGTCTCATTGAACAGATTCCAATTGTTATTCATTGATTATTTCATTCATCCATCAAACTTTCCTTGAGCCAGCTGCTGCACTAGCACTGAAGGTACATAAACAACTGAGATGTGGCCTCTATACTCTTGGGTCTCACAGACTATTAGGAAAAGAAATTTCATTGGATTAACAAAAAACAGCATTATTCTGTTTTTGAAATTCCCCCTTTTCTTGATCCTTTAAAACAACTGTCCTGGCCTTGCTCAAAAGGTGTCATGGATTAAATATGCAGTGTTTGGAAGCTGTGGAAGAGGAGGAAAGCCAGGACAATGTTTACTTTCTTCTGTTCTATTCCCAATCTGTATCATGCTGTTCCCTTTCACTCTGAGTTCCGCTATATTTCTTACTACAAGTCAAAGACTGGAGGCTCTCTTTGTGCTAAGATAAATTTCTTGGCTTTAGGATTCTTCTTTTCTCAGTAGAAATTGCTGCTCCTCAGTCTCTACTTTCACCACTTTGATGAGGAATTCCCTTCATCACTTCCTAACTGTAGGGTCTGAAGCAATGCCTCTAAAATGAACTCTTGCCTCCCCAGAACCATAGAATAATTTAGGAAAGACATAAAGCTGTGATCAAATCTTCCTGTGTATGTATTGTGTATATTTTCACTCTATTGTTATACTCTATTGCCCTTTCAATTGTTATATAAGTATATTTTATTTTATGTATTATAGAACTAGTATCTGTTTATTAGAGAAGATTTCGAAGAAAATAGAGAAGAGAAAATAGAAAATAAAAATGTACCTGTCACCTCAATACCCAGACAAAATCACTGCTGATATTTTATAGACTGTTATTCTAGACATCCTTAAGGCTCTTATACACACCCGTTCTTTTCCTTGAAACAAAATTGGGATTTTTGATACAAAAAAATATTCTAGAAGTAGAAATGCATGGTCAAAAAAAACTTGAACACTTTTAGACTTTTAAAACATGTCACCAAATTGCTCTCCTGAATCAGTGTAGCAATTTGTACTCTGATCAGCACTGTGCATAGTGGTTGTATTTCTGAATTTTCCAAAATGAGATTTCATTTTTTTTTTTTAAATGTCAATTTGATAGATGAGCTCTTTCAATTTTTACAGGCTCTTGGTATATCCTTGGGCTTCTGATTGCCCATTGGCTCTCTGTTAGCTCAAGACACTCTTTACGATGCTTATCTTCCTGCCTGAAACCCCTTTCCTTATTTAAACTTACTCTGGCTTCTGGAGATCTAGTTGCTGTTGCTGTTGGTAGTTGTTTGTCTCTTGGTTTTGTCTTACGCCTGCAGTAGATTTCTCCGTCACTTTCTCCTTTTTCTGCTGAGAAAGAGACCTGCTCACAGGAAGGCCACCATAGCTAGCACGGACTTCTAGTCTCTCTTTGCATTAATCTATAAAAAAAGCCAATATTCAGTGCTCACTAAATTGTGCACAACTTTCTAGGAAAGTAAAATCCTGTCCTTACAGTCATTCAGTTGATTGTCCTTGGCCTTCCGAACAGGACAAACGTGATACAATGATTTTCATCAGGAAAACAGAAACTCTTCTGAGTATTTCAGGGAGGATGGGATTTAGTTCAGAGATTTATGAGCTTGCATGACTGTCAGAAAGATTAGAGAAGCAAAGGTCAACAGCCATATAGAATATATAGGAACCTCTGTGTAGAGTTATCTGTATTTGATGACACACTTGGTTAGACTAAGTTCATTTCCATAGTGAGTTTTCATCGATTTGTTTGTATCTTAGTGTTTGGTTCTTTTTGTGAATCACCATTTTCTCTTAGAGGCTAAGCATTTTTGTTTTAAAAAAATAGCCACTTCACCTCTCGTGGCACATTAAGGTTGGCCTACCTGCTGCTTTTGCTATTCTCTGACAGGCAACAGCAATATTATGTTTCTTGGCGTTGTCTTCGTGTGCCTTTATGCTGCTCCTCCAGGCCTCCTTGTTTGCTGTCACCCTGATTCGAGCTGCTGAGCCATAGCTTCTTGATATTTGGCTTGAGTCCATCCTTCTCTAATATACGCCCTCGGATGGTGAGTTGCAGTGAGCAAAGCTTCAGTTGCCGTGAACTGGCTGTGCTCCAGGCCGCAGCTGCTGATAAATCTGCCTTGGCATTTGATGTTAAGTATAGCTCTCAGATGATGACTGCGGTTTTTGAAGCTGCATGCAACATTTTGATAGGCTGTTATTATAAACCAGCACCTAAGACTAGAAACAGGAATAGGAAGGAATTTTCCATGCATAGAAGCCTGTTAGCAGTGGTTGTCCTTTTCCGCCCTCATTAATGTAGAATCTAAAGATTTTTTTTAACAGAATGTGATCCCCAAATCGAAAAAGACAGGCTAGGGCATAGTCACCCTCAGGGTGACTTAAATTTAAGGGCCTTTGCAAGCGGCATTACCAGAAAACTCAGACAGCCTTTGACCTAGGATGTCCTTGAAAATGTGGATAGTTGCCTATTATGCATGCCCTCAAGAGAAAGTACTGCCTGATGTAGACATATGGGAAACAAAAGTGCCAATTGACTCCAGCAGTTATCAATACCCCTCACTTTTATGAACTTTAGCTCAGTGTTTCCCAAAGTGCTCTACAAACCTTGAGCCTTGAGAGGTACTCCAAAAAAGCTTTTCATGGTCAATATAATTTGGGAAATGATGTGATCTTTGCCTATATTTGAGAGTCACAATTGACATTTTAAAACTTATGCCAAGTCCTGTAATAAAGTCTACTTAATTTTGTTTAACCCAGCATCTCCCCACCCCACTTTTGTTTCGATTACAGACAATTTTTCTTCTACATCATTTTGAAAAAAGCATGTTGAAAGCTGGGATTTTTTTTTCCTTCCATTGTCTCCTGTGGCCAGTTATTTTATCCTAGATGCCTATGCCTGAGCTGCTTCTACTTGTTCTGAGTCATTGGCCACTGTGGCAGTCTAGTGCCTGAACTCCTTCTCAAAGAAATTTTTCTCTTGCTGATTTCAAGATTTTTCTTCTTGTTTTTGACTTTCAGCATTTTTACTGTAACATATTCATTTGTGGATCTCTTTTTGTTTTCTTGCTTAGAGTTCATTGAGCTTCCTGGATGTGTAGGTTATAATTTTTTAATAAATTTGGGAAGCATTCAGCCATTATTTCTTTGAGTATTTTTTCTTCTCCTCTCTCTCTGTCTCTCCTTTTGCTACTTCCATCTATGAGTATGTTGGCATGCTTACAAGTGTCCATATTTCTTTGAGGCTCTGTTCATTTTCCTTCATTCTTTTTTCTCTGTTCTTCGTCTTGCATAATCTCTACCAAGCTATCTTCAAGTTCACTAATTCTTTCCTCTGCCAGTTCAAATCTCCTATTGAGCCCCTGACGTGAATTTTATTTCAGTTATTATAGTTTTCTGTTCCAGAATTTCCATTTTGTTCTTTTTTCTGATTTCTATTTTTTTAATTGACATTCTCTGTTTAATGCAACATTGCCATCATACCGTCCTTTACCTCTTTAGTCATTCTTACCTTTAGTTCTGTGGACATATTGATAATGACTACTTTGAAATCTTTTTTCTTTTAAATCTGACATCTGGTCACTCACAGGCAGCTTCTGTTGCCTGCTTTTTTTCTGGTGTAATGCTTTCCATCACTCATAATTTTTTTTGTCGGAACCTAGATATTTTTGGTATATTGTAGCAGATCTGAATACTGCCCTCCGCTCTTCTTCTTGTTTATTTGTTTAGTGACAACCTGGATTATTTTAATGAAGTCTATATGAAGTCTATTCCCCCTCCAGCCCACTGTTAAGTCTGATATTGTATCTCAGGGAGGGGCAGCTTTGGGGTGACTCACTCTGGGGTGACTGTGGTCTCGGTAGGGCTCTTGTTCCCTCTTTTGCTAACCACATCCAGCTGTTCAATTCACCAACTGACTGAAGTTAGTGACTGATTGCTCTATTGTTTTCAGCAATGCCCTGGGGCATAAATTCCTACATAAACCGATCCAGTTGACTGTGGCTCCTTCATAGTTCCTGAAGTCAGTGTTTGATATTTTCTGACCTAGGTTTTCTACTGCAAATTAGCCAGTTTACAATCTAGGTTGTATCTTTGTTAGATCCATACATCTTCTCCCACCTGCCTTTCATCGTAACCTCCACTATTCTTGAGTCCTCTTAGGCTTAAACTTCTTCATATTCTGTCTCAAATGAAGTTTGTTCCTTTGGGAGGGATTAAGAGCTGATTTTTACAGCCTGCTTCTCCCTACAGACAAAAGCTCTGAGCTAGGGCTCAGGGACTTGGCTTGGGGCAATGGCAAGCTTCTCTCAGAGTGACATCCCTGCTCTAGGGGATGAGTCTTCAGTGGAGGGGGATCAGCATCCTCAGGTCCTCTTGGTTTGCTTTCTTGGTTTGGAACCATCATCTCATGAGTTGGGGAAAGAGCTGTTGGGGTCCCAGGATTTTCACCACACCATGCTCAAGGCAGAGCCTCCATTCCATGAGTAGGGTTTAGACAGAAAAACTAAGCCCTCACCTCGGGCTGAACCTCAGCAATAGGCAGCTGGGGGTAGGAAGAAAAATACTGATGTCCTGCTCCTTCTAAGGGAAGAAAGCCCTCTAACTGGGAGCTGGGGGAGAGGGAGCACTGAGTTCTTGACCGCAGTTGTTGGAGTGGAGCCTCCACCTTGCTGAGGTGGGAGAAGGGAGGGAAGGAGCAGTCTCGGTTCAAATATGACAGACTCTTTGCCTTTCTTACCAAATTTTCATAGAAATTATTTTATTAAATTGATATTTCTTTATTTTCTGTTTGCACTTAGGATGATTTCCAGAGTCTTTGAATGATTGTTTTTTAAAAATAATTTTCACCAGTTTCATTGGGGAGCAGATCAACAAAGCTCCTCCTGTTGTCATGAAGTCAATTTCTGAAGAATAAATTTTAAATGCATAAAGTAAAACACATAGGATTAAAAAGAAATCAATTATATTGAAACATAGTCTTCAAAACATTTAAAAATTGTGAGTCTATTAATAATAACTACCATACTTTAAGGTAGAGATGAACATAAGTGAAGCATGTTTTGGAATATTTGCAACAACTATAGTATGATGTGGAAATAACCATGATTGCTGCTGGTGACAAAGTCATAAGGACTTTAATACCGCTGTGGTTTGTTCTCTACACTCATAATTTCAGGAAGTGCTAAATTTCAGTTAGAGCTCAGTGAAAATAAAAATGTTACTTTTTCTGATCTGCATTCCCTAATCCTCTGAATTTTGTCCACAGTCCCCTTGGGGGGTCCATGCACCAAAGTGAAGATTGCACATAAGATTCTAGACCGTAACAGAATCTAGAGAAGGCCCTTGAACAACTCACGTGTATGATGACCTAGCAATTGCTCTGATTCTTCTTTTTGATGGCAAATGAAATGACCCACAGGAATTTTGAAATCCTCTGAAGTCTTGCGTGAACTTTTCCTGGAAAGACATGACCTCTATCTCTCACTAGCCTTGTCATTTCTCTGCATCTTCTGACTGGAGTAACCTTGGAAATGATGGCATAAGCATGGGCAGGGAATTTTAATGAAAGGAACATCATTTCTATTGTTGTAACAAGAAAACTATTGATGGTTTTAGAAAAATAGTACTGACTCTGGAATGTGCAAATCTGGGAGCTTTAAACTGTAAATATCAGGCAATACAAACTCAAAGAGATTTAAAGTTAACGAAAAGTATTTAAATAATTGCCTACTAAAATTTGAGTCTCTGTAGAAAACATCTTTGTGAAAACACAATGGTCCTTTTAGAGACCATAATTCACTTACATAATCCCTTTAAAAGGGAAAATTGTCCAAGTCTTACATGATGGAGAGAAAATTATTCTTTAGTCATTGCTCAGTTCAATCTTTTATTTAAATTAATTCATATTTCACTTCTACCACTAAATAAAAGTATTTCTAAGATGCAAAGTTGCCTTTAGATTTGCTTCCTCCAGGTTTTATGTAACAGCATCTTGTGTGGGAAGCTTAGTTCTTACTGTTTGTACATATCTCCTTAACCAATGGTCTGCTATTTTTAAGAGGCCATATTAAATATTTGGAAATATAAAGCTATATAAATTGTGAATTGCATAAACTATACATATGTAGTTTTACTTCTTCCACCGTGGTCATCAAATATGTCCTTAAAAAATTAGTGATACATTATGAAATAAAACTTGTATGCTATTGTACCATTGCACCTTAAGACATTTAGGTAGATAGAAAGGAAGTTTTGTTTTTTTTTAAATCTCAGCATGGCTAGGTATCAGAAGGAAGATGTCTCTTTCTTTAAAGGGCATTAGAAAACTTCTATCTGAGGTGGTTTGAGAGTCCTCCTATTGCCTGAAAATAGTGGGTTGGACTAGATCGCTTCTCAGGACCTTGCCTGCCATTTGACGTATGATTCAGTGTTCTGGTGTGCAATAGCAGTGTGGTATGCTTATGTACAAATGATCTGGCTTGCATAAAGCACAGCAAAGCATTCTCCCTGTTTCAGTACTTTTCTCTCTTATAAAAGAGGATTCTATTTTCAGAGAGAGAATGAGGGACAATTATTAGTGTTTGCAGAATATTTCACAAAATGAAATAAGAAAAGCAAATTTCATACTTACTGTTGAAACTTTCTGTGATTGTATTGGCATGTTATTTTGTCTTTCCCTCTGTTGTGGAACTTCATTTCCTCAATAGCATTAAAGGTTACCAAAAGAGTAATTTTGATGCTAGGACTGGAGAAACACATCTGTTCTTCTGGGACCAGAACTCCAAAGTGATTAGAGCTCCAGGGATGTATGAAACCAATGTAATGGTTTGCCTTTGCATGAGAAATCACCTCCTTCTTCAAAACACGAAAATCCCTACAGGGTTATGACTAACCTAGCCCATTGGGAGGGCTGTGGAGAGGATGGCATCACCCTGAGAAGGGGGATAATTGTGAGGGCCAGCGAGGCTTTAGAAGACAGACTGCTTGGGAGGAAAGAGAAGCATTAAAAAGAAATAAAATATGAGTACAATCAAAATATCTGTAGATAAATTGGAGAGTAAAATAATAATGGTTTAATGGCTCAAGGCTCAGAAGCAGACTGAAAATTCAGGGATAATACATTCTGATCCTGGCACCATGATTAGCTCGCTGTGTGTGGCTACACAGGCAAATCACTTCCCATCTGAGGTTCAGTCACTGCAGCTGAATAAGTTCAGAAGGTGACAGCATACCTAATGGGCATCGGCAGATTTTGCTTTCCTCTCATGGAGTTTCTCTCCTAATTGTGAAATCAAGAGAAACACTGTTACTTCCCTCTAGCTTTTTTTTGTTGATTGCTACCATCTCCCCCAAACCCATTCACATTTGAACTTACAGGAACTGAAACTAGAATCATCTTATATAACAATTATTTTGCTGAAGTCCATTCACCTGGATAAGCTGGAATAGAAAACATTGCCACTTTCAATCATTTTGACCTTACACAAAACTGCTAGACATCAAGATGGACTCTATCTCCAGACTTTCCAAGAGACATGTTCTCACCATGTGGCTACTTTGGGGACCAAGTTGACTCCTAATAGGCACAGTGATGTCTTTGTTCTTCTTTTTCTCAAATTCTAAAAATGTACCTTCCTACTGATACCATAGAACAACCTGGAAACTCATTTGGAGTTGAAATATGGATACCTATGTTCTGGCTTCTTTATTCTCCCATGGCCAGAAATACTTGGCAGAAAAAGAGCAAAGGGGTCAGTGCAGATGGTATAGAGATAGGCATATTCACTGGAGTTATAGCTACGACATTTGTGCCACTTGGCTTTCCTTTCTCTTCCTGCTCCTCAAAGATGTCTCAGATTTCCCAGCTTTTCCTCCTTAAGCACAGATTGATTTTTCTCGCTTTAACTTTCAAGCTTGTTTATTTATAATTAAAAATATCATTTAAGATCACACAAACTTTCTTGAATGGGTGCTTCAAAGCTGAAGAGAGAACACTAGGTGTTTCTGGTACAATGACATAACTCTTAGAGCACCTGGGTTCTACTTTGGAAGGAAGATATTCCGCCTACATAGGTTTAGCATTTATTTTCTATATCAACAATCTATAATGTGACTCTTAGTTTTTCAAATAAGCCACTGGGGATAATTAGATAATAAACCACTATTATCACCCAAGGTTAATACTTCATCCTGTTCCTGATCCTAATTCTTTACCCATCCTCCAAGACCTTGTTATATCAATTTCATTTTCCCTCCATCTTTAAATCTTTACTTGAATCTTAAAATATTTGTTTGAGTGTCCTGTGTGTTAGGCAATGGGTTAGTTGCTGGGAAAACAATGGTGAACAAGACCTGACATCTACCTTTGATGAACCTAGAGTCTAGTAGGGAGGAATGAGAAGCAAATAGGCATCACAAGACAGAGGAATGAGTACTTTGAGAGTTTGCGACACTAGCACAAAGAGAAGAGCTCTAATTCTTCCTGCTATGTCAAAAGAAGGCACAGGATTCCCCTCTCCTAAGTAACTCCCACTCCACTATAGTGTTGTTCAGCTTTTACTACCAGAATTTTCCATAGGACATTGGCTTTTCCTCCTATTTTACAGTTTAATTTATCTCTGCCATTCAGGCTTCTGCCCTCACCATCCTGCTGCTACTGATATTTATCCTTGAAGAACATCTTCTAAAGGCCAAATCCAGGGTCTTCTTTTTAACCTTATTTCTTCTTGACTTAATGAAGCACTCATCACTGCTGGCCTCTCCAAGCTCGTTGACTGGATCCTTGGACAGCTGCCTAATGTGTTTTACATTTGTCTTTGTCCCTATTCACTCCCAAGGTGTTAATCATCATCTCCAGCTCCAACTCCTCTCCTGAGTGCTGTCTTTCAACTGTGAATTTCCCCCTAGATATTCTGCCAAACCTTAAATTCATGGCTATAAATACCAGCTCATCATGTTCAAACTTCAAAAAAGCATATCTTTGACATAATACAGTTTCTCTTTTTAAAAAATCTTTAATGGCTCCTTGTTGCCTACTAAATTATATGCAAGATCTCCAGTATGACATTCAAGGCCCACATGATATATCCTCAAGCCATATTTCCAGCCTTTTCTTTTTCATTACTTTTCAACATACACTTTATCCTGAAGATCAAGTTAATAAATTGCTGCATTTTAAATATTCCCATGTTTTTCTGCTTTCATTTGTTTGCTCATTCTTGTTTCTTGGACTGCAATTCTATCTACTCCCATATCCTTCTGTCAAAATGCAACTACTCTAAAATGCAACTTCTCTTTTAAGGCCCTCACAATAATTACCTGCTCTGTGAAGTTTCCTTATGCCCCCCAAAGAGATATCAGCTTTCCTTTTCAGAATGCTTTAACATGTTATTTTCCCCCATCATTATCCTCCATCCTTTTTATATATGCGTAATGTGATTTTCTGATATATTACATAATATCTTTGAGGGTTGCACCTAGCATATTGCTTTGTGCATATACCTTAAAAAATTGTTGAGTTGCACCTACCTCCTTAAATCATTATCTTTTCTTGACATGACTCTTTCTTATGCTGTTCCTCCATTACTCAGAAATATATTCATCCTAGTAATGTATAGATATAAAAATATGTGCAATAAACTTGAGGATTATGTAAATTTGCAATTGATAACAACATAAGGAGCAACAGCAAGATAAGGAGCCAAAAAAGCAGACTGGGTTATAAAAGGGCAAGATTAACTATAACATTGATGTGGAAGAAACCATTGGCCAAGAAATGGATGAAGGGAAAATGAATGGGCAGTAGCCTGTGTAAAAAGAGTACTAAGGAGTTGACTCTGGTGAAAGCTAGATGAGTCAACAGTCAACAACAAGTTGTTCAGCTCTACCATTTATTAGCAGTCAAACGTGGGGAAGTCACTTAACTTTTCAGAGTGTTTATTCTTTCATCTATTAAACATTATTGAGCACTCCAACTATACACCAGACATTTCTAGGTGTGGAGTTACCACTGTGAAAGACTACCTGATCTCTTTCCTTATGGGCTAACATATGAATGAAATAATAATACTTATTCCACATTATTGTAAAATAATAATATTCATCTTAATAGGTTACAGTGCAGAAGATTAAAGCAGAGAAGGACACAAGAATAAAGAGGAGAGAAATAGACAAATATTATGTGAGAGATTTAAAAATGTAAATAATAATACAGGTGAAAATGTCTGATGTGTTACCTGGATAAGTTTTTGATGTGTTTTCACTCTTGATGTTATTTCAGTGTCACTGTGATGCAGCAGGGTGTGAATTCACCTATTATGCTCACACTAGGAGGACAGTTTTGTCTAAGGATACATGTCCTTCTTCACATTTGAAAATTTCTTAGCTATTGCTTCCTCAAAAATTTCTGATCCTATGGCCTATTCTCTTTTCTTCTGGAACTCCTCTTGTATGTTTGTTGGAGATTCTTGATCTTTCTTCCATATTTCTTGACTGTTCTTTTAAAAAAATGCCTTTGTCCTTTTATGTAGCATTCTGGGCAATTTCCTCAATATTGGCTTCTAAAACATAAAGTCTCTTTTAAATGGTGTCCAGTCAGGGTTATATAACCTATTGAATTAAAAAAAAATTTGACAATTCCATTTTTTATTTATACAGTTTCTAATTTATATTTTTATATATCTGGCCACCGTAGTTCCTTTTGCTTTTTTTCATAAGTTTTTCATTTTTCATGCAAAGTTTTTCTTTAATACATCTCTTTGGATAACCTAAACATACTTATTTGAAAATCTTTGCTACAGTACACATTAAATATATGCAATTTATAAAAAAGAAAGTTTTTGGTATACTATCTCATAAAATTAATTTTATTTGAGTGAATTTATCACCTGACTTTTGGATATTTTTGGTGTTAAATATCTTCATGGGATTCTGGAATTTTGTTTGGTAAGATCTATTTTTGTGGGAGATTTGCCATTTATTTTTTCCTGTCCCTCTCCTTCTGGATCATCTCTCACAGTCTATTATTTTTGTTTTTTTAAAGATTTTATTTTTTTTCCTTTTTCTCCCCAAAGCCCCCCAGTACATAGTTATATATTCTTCATTGTGGGTCCTTCTAGTTGTGGCATGTGGGATGCTGCCTCAGCGTGGTTTGATGAGCAGTGCCATGTCCGTACCCAGGATTCGAACCAACGAAACACTGGGCTGCCTACAGCGGAGCGCGCGAACTTAAACACTGGGCCATGGGGCCAGCCCCACAGTGTCTTATTTTTGCAGTTGTTTCCTACCAGCTCTCTGGTGTCTCAGCCCAGAACCAAGTCTCATAATAATACTGAAGGTCACTGCCTAGAAAAAATAGTGCAGATCCAACTTCTGATCCTACAGAGACTTGGCTTGACTTTGATGAGGCTGTGCTGTTCTCCTCCTGCCCCCTTAGGTCTAGAGCTTTTTATAGAGCTAGACCAGCAGCAAAAACAAGCAGTGGGAGTTACAACACTCCAGCCCCTGACTTTGTTGACTGACTTTGTTGCATTGTCTCACGAGGGGAACATTTAGTCCCTGTTATCCTGCAGGAGCAACACTCTGAGCCACTAATGCCTGCTTCTGGGTCAAGACTTGAGCAGGCCTGTGACTGTACCTACACACATTGTCTTCAGTTTTCATTCATTCTTAGTGAACGGTGATTTTAAATATTTTTGTAAACTTTCCTCTCTCGAGTTTGAATAATTTCTTTCATATGCATTCGACATGCATGATCACTTTCAGAATGCTTAAATTAGTTAATTTAAAACCAGAACTACACCAAGGTAACGGATGTCCAGTTGTATTGACAATCACCTAGGGAGAAAACAATGAAAAATATCCATTAGCAGAAACTCTAGAGCTTGAACTTCTTATCTACCTATCACTGTCAACCTCTAACCAGCAACAAAGTCTATTGGCCCTTATTTTTTCCAAACGTCTTCCTCTGGCTTCCTCTTTGGAGACCTCTCTTTGGGTTTTCATTGAATATTCTTTAAAGCAATATAACTCATGTAAAAATACTGGGAGGGAGGAGGGAAATACAAGCAAGAGCATAGGATGATTTATCCTAACCTCACAGTGCCAGAGGCAAATCTACACCCTCAGTCTTACCAGAGAGGCCGCCGTATATAGTTCAGTCCACATCATATTAGTGATTCGTTAAGTATCCTTTAAAAGTCTCTGGCTTTCTTCTTCTCATTAAAGTAAGATTTCTCCAGCTTTCCAGCAAAAAGGGAGAAAATCTCCACTCCTTATCTCTGTGTCTCTAGTTTCTAGTTCTTCAAATAAATCAGAATCCAATAAACATTTGTTGAATATAACTTGCAAAAAGATTGTCTTTTCATTGTAGGATTGTAAGAATGCAATACATGCATTTTTAATTTCTAAGCCTTTATTAAACGTTTCATGAAAGAAGTCGGGTAGTTGGAAAAGTTACATCTCTTCCATATCTCACTGGAACTAACCATAGACAATAACCCTACACAGTATTGTATATTCAGTATAATGCGATACCTAATGACTACTGGTTTTTGGTGTCAAATTCTGTGGACTTATTTATGGAATGTCATGTATTATATTATTTTTTCTGTATTTATTGCCATAGCACTACTTTAGTCCTTTATAGCTTTTTTTTTTTTTCCCAGTACAAATTCAATTACTTTTAGCTGGCCTCCCTACCTTGAGTCTAATGGCACTTAATGTTTATGAGGTCCCAGAACTTTCTGAGAATCTGATGAGAATTATGGAACTTCCTTCTTGAAAATGCACTTAAGTACATACAGTTTACATTTCATATAAACTTCAGTGGGGTTCATAAGTCCCTGAAGCTGCCATGTGGACTCCTAAAAGTGCTTCCATTTGAATTTACCACATCTACATCATTTATCCATTCATTTATCTATTAAGTACTTTTGCATCTGCACTAAGTTTGGTACACTTGTGCTAAGCTCTGGAAATACAAAGATAAATAGGAAATGAGCTTTCCTTTTAAGGAACTCCTAGTCCAAACTTGAGGGAAGAAATATGTCCAACATATGCAGTAAAGTGTTACAGGCATTTGTGGGCTGTAGAGGAGGTCTAACAACAGAAAATTCTGATTCTAATCGGGGAATATTAAGGAAAACCTTCAAGAAACAGAGACTAACTCTCCTAAAGGAATGCCTTTATTATTCCACTTCTACATTGAAAAAACTGCAATGGTGCTCCATTAATGTAGGAAAATGAACGAACCTCTCAACTCAAAATTTAAGAACCTTGTTAACCAGACTCCAGTCTAGCTCTGTTCTTTCAGTTATCAGCAAAGTTCCATAAGGTGAGGCAAATAAAATTTCTGGATTTCAGCTGTCTCATCTATGATAATAATAAAAATAACATGAACGACAAGAGTAATAAACAAGAACCATCTTATGGAATTTTGGAGAGTGATGATAATACCAATAGCAAGTACGTCTGCAGGCATTTCCTAGAGTTTTACATTTATTATCTCTAATGTATCAGGATGACTAAGGACGAGGACTTTGGGGTCAGCAACATCCCTGATCCATCCTGGCTGTGCCAATTTTTGTCTGTATGATTTGGAGCAAATAATTTGACATGCTTATCAATTTTCTCATTGGCACAAAGGGAATAATATGCATTCTGAGGGTAGCTGTAAGGATTAAATGAGACAATGCAAATAATCTGAGCATGGTGCCTAGCCCAATACTAGATATGATTATTATTGAAAAATATGACTTTTTTAGTAGATATAATTATCATTATTTACATGAAAAGAAACTAAGGCCCAGACAGCTAAATGACTTTCTCAGGTTATATAGGCATTACGAAGTATAGTTGGGATTCACATCTCTCTGATTCCAAAGGCCATGGTTAATTTAAAGCTGGGAAGAGGGTGGTGGAGGGGCGAGGGGAGAGGGAAAATGAGAGGGAGAGAATAGCATTGGTCCAGTCCTTAGCACATAGCCACAGGTTCCTTCTCTTTTCAGTCATTATCTTCCAGCTTGAATTTTCCACTTTGGCTGGTCTTATCTAGTCATTGACCCAGAACATCCTCACCTCTGTGCCTTTGTCTATGCCGTGTCCTGTTCTCCCTGTAGGTTCAACTTATACTTCTTCTGAAAGGCCCTCCGGAAGACCCACTGCTTTTTGGAGGTGTCTAGACCATATCTCTTGGCAGTCATCTTTTGTAGCCTTGACGTTCTATAAATTTATTTTCTGTATCATTTACTTGGTGGTAGTATCACGCAGCTCTTTTTTGTTACCTTTTGGGCCGATGTATTTTTATCACTGCGCAGAGGTCATATCTCCTTGTAAGCAGGAGCCATGGTTTGAACTCACAGTGCCTGCAGTTTTGTCTGACATGTACTAGCATTCAATGCATATCTCATTATTGATTGAATGTGTTTCATTTTGACAGATAATTTTAAAAGATGTCTTCCTTCGGTGTGAACAGAACTCTGAAATCATAATCTCAATCATAAGGAAAATACAGTTCTGTTTGTACACTGCTTCTTTAGAAATATAGCTAATGCATAGAGTAATGAACACTTTTATTCTTGTAGCTGGAAGATGGATGACAAGATAATAGTGTCAAGGGTTTGTAGAAAATCATGACATCAAGGGAAATGTGATAAAATGCTAGAGAGTTTATCATTTTCATCTCTTCCTTTTTTTTCTTTTTTCCTATCCTGGGAAAAATAAGATATTACAGCGTTTTAAAGAGGCCATCCTTACAGACCTGTTAATCTAACAGTAGCATTCTAATGGTGTGCTATTTACTTTCCATATGTAACACATAGGTGTCAGACAGTGGGCAAAATTCTTTTTTGAGAGCGTGTTCTTCCTTATGCCAGTTCTTCTTATTGACTTGTAATGTGTTATATGACTTGGGGAGAAAAGATACTTAGAGATAAGAAATCAAGACTGTATTTAAGCTTTTTTCTCAGTGGAACTTTCTTTTATCTTCAGGATGTTGCAGTGTTGCTCATACAGTTTATGGTTAGCTCTTGACTTTGTATTATTGCTGTTTCTTTAAAGTTTTCTTTTCTCTCAGATCATTTTCTCTAGATAAGGAAGACTAGGAGAAAGGAGACATCAAACAGATGGGCACCGGCGCCTCGGGTCTGATCTGAACAATCAGGCTGCGTCCTGCGCAGCCGTGGGAAATGCTGTTATTGAGGTAACTAAGCATAAGGCATATGGTCATGCCATGTTGATTTTGGGAATCAAAAAATAACATTTTCACTCATGTCTGACAGAAAACCAGTTTACTTAATAGTTTTTCTGTTAACCTTAAGTAGAAGAATATGGGACTAGAAAATTTAAATTTATATGGTTATTAGGGCATGATTAGACGCTGTCTCACAGGGCCGTTTGGCATTGAGCTTGTGAAATAATGCATTCTTTGCTTTGTTTTGTTTTTCAATGGCCAGTTCTCAGTCTTCATCTTACTTGACCTCTCAGAGCATAGGATGTGGTTGCTCATACTCTCTTCCTTGATATCCTTTCTTCACATGGTTTCTAGGACTTCACAGTTTTGAGGTTTCATCCTACTGTGCTGAATAGTTCTTCTCAGTCTTGTTAATTGATACTCCCTTTTCTCCTTGTCCTTTGATTGTTGGAGTATCCCAGCGTAGTCACTCCCTTGGTGATCTCATCCAGTCTCACAGCCTGTATGCTAAGTATGTGCCACCAAATCCCAAATTTATCTCCATCCCAGAGCTTTAACCTGAGCTTCAGATCAGTATTTAACAGCTGACTTGACTTCTCCGCTTGGATGCCTAACAGACATCTCGAACTGGACCTGTCCAAAACTCATCCCTTCCAAACCTGCCCAGCCAGTCTTCCTTATCTCATTTGATGGCACTTCCATCAGAAGTGGTAAATGAAAAGTGGTGGATTCATCCTTTGCTTCTCCACTTCACTCAAACCCAAATCTAATCCATTAGGAAATCCCGTTAACTATCGTTTCAAAATATATCCAATTTCAATCACTTTTTACCACCACTATTCTACAAGTCTGATTCTAATCATTATCAACTCTTGTCTTGATAACTTTAATAGCATCCTAACTTACCTTGTCTCCCTCTTCCTACCATTGTCCCCCACATCCTGCCCTCTTCAAATATCTTGTCCAAACACAGCAGCCAGAATGACCTTTTTAAAAAGTATGTCAGATCGTGTGCTTCTTGCCCAAAACCCTGCAATAGTTTCCCTTTCTCCTCAAAGAAAGTTGAAGTAATACAGTGGCTTTAAGGCCCTACATGATCTCACCCTCGGTTACTTCTCTGTTACATCTAGCTACTCTTCTTGCTTTAATTATTCTACTTTTGCTGGTCTCTGATTTTGCCCTCACACAGGAATGTTCTGGCTCTTTCCTCTGTCTACAGCACTCTCCTTCTAGGTATCCTCTTTGCTAACTTCCTCCACTCCTTCGAGTCTTTTCTCAAATCACACACTCCCAATGAAACCTTCGTTTCTTGACCACCCTGTTTAAAATTGTGACCCCCCACCCAGCCACCCAACTCCCCAGATTCTCCTTATCTTGCTCTATTTGTGTTTCAAAGTAGCACTTACCACTTTCTAATACACAACGTAATTTACTTATCAAGTTTATTATTTATTATTGTGTCTATCTCTTTTGGATTATAAACCTCATGTGTATGGGAACTTTGTCCATTTTTCTCATTGGCGTATCCCAAGAAGTTAGAACTTTCTGGCGTGTGGTAAGCACTAATAAATATGTGGGTAGGGAATGAACAGGTGGATGACTAGTGGAGAAACAGTGACCCGACAGCTTCTCCATTGCTTGGTGTTGTGGGCTTGTTCAGTATTGGGGAGATCACCCACCATAGTCCCATCACTGCTCATTCTCTTAAGGAGAAAGGCTATTGGGGCTAGTCAGGATTTCAGCATATAGAAAGGGTACTTCGGCACGTGACTCTTCTTATTCTTCTCCCTCTGGGGGGGCCTCCATTTTTATTTCAATCTTCTTTTCCTTCTATCTCCTGGCCATAAGAAAGGAGGTTATCGGGGAAACAATAACTTCATATTTGCTTGTGAATTTGAAGTGGTGCTCAAAACTAGGAATTGATATCATAGCATCGTTTTCATTCCAAGCATGCCCACACCCTGACAAGACTTAAATAATTTCTAGGGGATGAAAACAGTGTAAGTATTAACTAAATATTAACACAGCTACTAATGTAGTATAGACCACTCTTCTCTGACTTGTGGATTTGGGGAAGGTGCCCTGACTCTTTTACCTAGCACCTGTTCTAATTTCTGGACCTCTGGGTTTACTGCAATAGCATGTGGCTGATTGCCATCGAAAGCAAGCTAAGCTGGGAAAGGTCTGGTGTAGCAGTGTCACTCTCATTAGTTATTGCAGTGGTGTTTTTAGTAATCATCGGACTAAGTAATATTAAGAATAAAGGAAACATGTCACGCTGTTCTGATTTCTAAGTATCATAGCATTAAATAAAAGTAGACTTTTCTTGCCATTTTTCCTTGTTTCATTTAATGTCTGTTTCGTATGCTAGCAAAGAGTTAACAGGTGAACATTTGTTACCTTATTATTTAAGAAAACCTTTTCTCTTACGTTAGAGGAAGTTTCATTTACATTGTACTTACGATGTGGTAGTTTCCCAAGATAGCTGCCTGCCAATTCCTGCATTTCCCGTATATGCGTTCTGTTCCTCCCATTGAGAGGTAGAATCAACTCCTGCACTCCCCTCTGCCTCTGATCTGAGCTGGCCTGTGACTTGCTTTGACCCATGGAGTACTGTAGACAAACCAATGATGCTGAGCCATTTCTGGGACTCCTTTTAAGGGGAGGGGCAACTTTTGCTTTTGCTCTCTTGGAACCCAGCTGCCAGGATGTAGGGAAATCCAGGCCATCTTCTTGGTGAGAAGAACCTGTGGAGAGGCCTTAGAAGATGAGTCACCATATGGAGACAGAGGCTGCATGGAGAAAAACCGAGTTACCCAGCCGATAATCAGTGCCAAGGCCCAACCATATGAGTGAGGTCTTTTTGTTTCTTCCAGCCCAGCTCAGTTACCAAATAAATGCAGCTTCGTGAATGATCCCAGCCAGCGCCACACGGAACAGAAGAACCCCTATTCTACCTTCAGAATTGTGAGGACTAATAAATTGCTCTTCTTTTGAGTTCCTAAGTTTTGGAGTGGTTTGCTATATTGCAATAGATAACTAATATAATGCCTTATTGGAGACCAGAGGATTGTGTTCTAACTTTAATTTTGGACTTTACTTGAAGTTATTTGGTGGGTTTGCATAAGGTTAAAAAAAAAAAGTTTATTTCACTTGGTAAATATTCATACAGAGATCCTAGAAGAGTAGCAAGTGATTGCAGATAAGTCCAAAAATGGTACTACATCTCAGGGGTGTCATAGAGGTGAGGCCACAGGTCCCTACCTTTTCTGTCACAGCCCTGCATGGCCCTGTGCCCTCAAGACGGCCTAGAGCATGAGATGCCCATCATGGAGGGAGGAAGAGAGACCAGGAATGTAACTGTTTTCTTAGGGTAAGTATAGGTCTGACTGACTCCTGTACCAAGAGTTAAAAGGACAACGACTCTTGGTAGATTGAAATCTAGAGATGGCAACACCTTATTCACTGTGTGTCAATGGTAGATGTGTAGAGGGCAGGTGTTCATTTGACAGGTTTGCATATAAATTATGAAGTTGGTATTTTTTGAAAAAAGGAATAGTGATATATTTGAAATTGCTGGGTGAGTATTTCTGAGCTATCTGTTTTCAAGAATTCTTACCTTTTTATAGACTCGTTTTCAACTCTGCATTTGAAACCAGATGGTTTATTCTTGAACTGCAAGACTGAATATATTAACCTTTAATGTAAATGCACTTACTCATTGAGTAGTTGGCTACTCCTCCTTTTTCTGCATGACCTTGGTGATTAAAAAAACCCCACTTTTTGATTTTTATTTTTTTAATGCTTACTAGGAATTTTTATTTGAGAGTTACCAAACTATCTGATTTGGATGATTCAAAATGTAAAAATCGGAAATAAATTGCCATTTCTACACTACTCTGGATGAAAGGATTGCCACCACTCTATAATCTTGAGTTGTAAAGAAGCAGTTTGAGTGATTTTCTATGTGAGTTGACAAGTGAGCTTTTTTTGTGGGCCAGAGTTGGTAAAACAAAGACTATTCAAGCTGTGAAATGCACTTAAGAGTAAACAGCAATAAATGACAAGAGGCCTGTTTTGTCAGATATGTTTTTGACTGTTTTACAGGCTTCTGATTGTGGGGAAAAAAAGGCCTCTTTGAAATTTTGGAATGATGGATCTTCCGTAATGGGGATGGGTTGGTTTGGCTGCAGAAGAGAACAGATGGAAAGTTTTATCTTGAACTAAAATGCGATCAATCAGTTTCTCCTTATCTTTTAAATATCATATGTTCTTAATAGTTTTTAAAGTTCAATTTTTTTCTGGTCTTACAGAATCTTTTAAAATTTCTACATAACTACTATTTTCTGGTTCTGGCCTGTTGTAAAAACTACACTTGAACCCACCTAGACCCGTACAACATCAGAAGCTGTATGAATCGGTTTTTGAGCTGTGTTAAGATATCCAGCCCTATATAAAAATGAACTTGATGGAATTCAGTGAAGTTTAATAAAGCGGTGGCCAAATTGTACTAAATGTGGAAAGCTTCATTCATTTTGTTCCCTAAATACTCTCAAAAAAAGTGAGGCAAAAATATATATTCCTATTAGGTTATTATTATAGAGGAAAATAAATATCTTGGGATTAAAGTATTTTACAGGAAAGTGGGATAAGAGGCTATTGAGGTTGACTGTTAAATACAAAAGTGGAAGGTGAATGTGTAATTAGGTGAAAAAGGCATCTTTACAATTTGATTTTTTTTATGTTAAAATGAGCTATAATTCTAGCCATATAAACCCAGTAGGTTCTCTCTTCTCTTTTCTACATTCAAAACCTGTTTACATAAAGAATTCAAGGACATTTACTTTAACTGAAACTTTTCCTTTTAATGTGCATTTAAAAAATTACATTCTTTCTAAAATGGTGTTGCAATTTTAACCTCAGCGATTTTGCATAGCGTAGCTTTCACATTATAGGGCCAGAGTTGAAGAGATTTTCTGACAACTTAATTGATTTGTATTTAGTGTACTTTGGCTTATGTGTTTGGGCCAAAAATAGCTGTTTGAGGTGATCTCATTTTAACTATTTGAGGTTTCGAGTACGTTGCGTATGTGGGTCTTCATCCTCATTTAGTTTTAGAGAGCTCCTGTTGGTGATTAAAGAATTTGATTCTGATATTATGTGTTATTATTTCATTGCCTGTCAGCAAGCAGATTTAGTAGTTTAAGGGAAAACTATCAATAAAAATTGCTTGCTTTCGTGATTTGATTTCATCTATCATCAAGAAATATTGATGTTTGTGGACAGAAACTGCTTAGATTTTTCTTCCTGACCAAACGAATACAAGGTGGCATTCATTACTCTAATGGATAAATGGCTTAGTGCCTATTAGCATTCATCTGTTTGTTCACTCACTATGTGGGAACTTTATTTCTTTTAATATGATATCTGAGATAGTAAATTTGGCATTGCGCTATCTGAGGCATGTAAAATTTATTCAGTCATTTTCTTTTCAAAATAGTGTTGGTTATTTAAAAAATTAGGTCAGTTTTAGTAAAAACTGATTTAAGCTGTATAATAAAACCATTATTTTTTCTCCCTGTTTATGACTTAATTGGAACGTTTCAAAGTGCACTCTAATCATTAAGCTTTCTTCACCATTAATGCTAGCAGCATTAAATTCTTTTAACCAAGATTTTAAAAACTGTTAGAATTTCAACATTTTAAGTTAGGTATAAATTTTGAGTGACCTTGAAATCTTTCAAATTCCCATCTACTTGGATTATGAATGGGCGTAATATGCCAATGTGGTTTGGCATATATGGATGCATTGTAATAAGATGTAAAATTAAGGTACAAAAATCAATGGTTTATATAGTTTGGTTAGAAGATTTGAGAAAGAGAAAACCCTATGTACAATGGCAGCATAAAAGATAAAATAGGAATAACCTTAAGAAATGTGAATAACTGTATGAGAAAAACTTTGAACACTTGAGCAAGTGAAATGACATTGTTCATTCTTGGATAGGACAACTCTGCATCATACAGGTGTCAATTCTCTTGCTAGAAATTCAACATGATCCCAGTAATGAGGACATCAAGACGTTTTTTGTTTTTTGAAGTTAGACAAGTTGGTAATAAAGTTGATGTGGAAAATATCATGAAGATGGAACCTAGGAAAGCCCTAAAAAAGAACAGTAATGAGGGAGATATTAAGATATACCAGACAGCCTCTATAACTGGACCAGTGCAGTACTAGTGCTTGATTAGATAGTCTAATGGAAAGAATGGAGATTCCAGGAATAGACCGAAGTGCATGTTGAAATTTAGTATATAATAAAGATGATATCTAAACTCTCTGTGGAAAAGATGGACTTTTAAAATAAACGGTGCTTAGAAAACTGACTGGCCATTTCAAAAATGATAAAATCATGGGGCTGGACCAGTGGTGTAGTGGTTGTGTTTGCGTGCTCTGCTTTGGCAGGCCAGGGTTCATGGGTTTGGATCCCAGGTGCGGATCTGCATGCTGCTCATCAAGCTATGCTGTGGTGGCATCCTGCATACAAAATAGGGGAGGATTGGCATGGATGTTAGCTCAGGGACAGTCTTCATCAAGCGAAAAGAGGAAGGTTGTCAACAGAGGTTAGCTCAGGGCCAATCTTCCTCACCAGAAAAAAAAAATGATAAAATTGTGTCTATGCTTTACATACAACACTAGAATACACTACAAATGCATCTGAGATTTCAATGTAAAAAAATGAAACTTTTACAGTACCAGAAGATAACATTAGTAAAATCCTTTGTAACTTTGGTATGGGAAAGGCTTTCTATTTATTACTTAAAATTCAGAAGTAATAAAACAAAAGATTGATAAATTTGACCATATAAAACTTTTGCATGGGAGAAAAAATCCTCAGCAAAGTCAAAATACAAATGACCAATTGGGAGCAAATATTTGCAACTTATATAATAGACAAAGGGCCAAGCTTCTTAACATATGAAGGGAGATCATAAAAAGTGAGGGGAAAAATGGCTAAAACCTGACAGAAAAAAATGAGCAAAAGACATAAATAGTTCATAGGAAAACATTTCAAATGGCTCAAATATATGAAAAGATTGAGAGACCGGCAAAAATGTAAAAGCTTGATGATATACTTCATTGGTGAAGCTGTGGGGAAACAGATATTGTCATATATTTTTGGTGTGCTGGCAAAATGTTACAACCTGTGAAGGGAAATTTTGTAATGATGTGGGCTTCGTGAGTTGAGGAGTTCAAAGAAAGATTTCTTGGACTCTCAAGGTCTGGCAGTAGTGCTCCTTTATTCAGAGAATAGTATGGAATAGCGTGGGGACAGGACCCATGGGCAGTGAAGAGTTGCTGGCATGGGGACAGGACCCATGGGCAGTAAGAGCTGCAAACATGGGTTGAGGGTTAAATTTAAGGCATAGGTATGTGAGTTATCTCCTTACAAGACAAAGGAAAGATTATGTAAAAAAAAAAAATCATTAAAATGGTATCAGTGCAGGTGGGGTCTGGTTATTGGGTGGTCCTATAACTTTTAGATAAGAATCAGATTGGATTAAGTAAATGGCTGAAGCCACCACCTTAAATATTATCTTCAGCTAAAGACAAAGGAGGATGTTGGTGGTGGGGGAGTCAGTTACATGAGGTTACCAGACAAGCACAGTAAATAAGAGTAAGATCACTATGCAGACTTGAGTCCTTGCCTTCCCCATTGAGAGTTTCCAGAGATAAGGTCATCATCCCCCCTTCCTCCCAGTGCAGAGACAAGACACCCCTATAGATGGAGACTTCCTTCACAAATGCAAATGTGTCTCAACAAAGGGCAAACAAATTCCACTACTCAGAGCCTCCTTCCCGTTTGCAGTTTTTAAAAGTAACCAGCCCAAAATAATCCTCATCAGTAAGACCTAATAAAATTAAATATGCATTTACTTAGGACCAGTTTTAGAGGTTACTTTGGAGCTACATCACCACAAATATAAAATAACATATGTGGAGGGTTGTTGATTATGTCACTCTTTGTGAAAGTAAAATATGGGAAATAACCTAAATGCCCAACTATAAAAAATTGGTTGACTATGGCACAATACCCAAGGAAGTACCAATGTGATCATGAAAAAGTCTCTGGAAACCGAGAGCAGGTATTATCTGCAATTTATTCTTATGTGAAAATAACAGGTGCAAAAGAGTATATATAGTTGGGGAGGCAGCTTCTGACATGGTTTCAATTGATCCCCACTTCCTGGTATTCACACCCTCCACTGAGCGTAGCTGGATGTAGAGACTTGCTTCTTATGGATAGATTACAGCAAAAGTGATGGGATGTCATTTCTGTGACTGGTTACAAAAGACTGGGACTTCTGTCTTGCTGGTGTCCTCTCTCCCTGGATCTTCCATGTGCTTGCTCTGATGGAGAGGGCTCCCTGAGAAGCCTTCTGAGAGCAGCTTGCGAGGACATGAGGCCCTCATTCCAGCAGCTTGTGAGAAACCGAATCGGGCCAGCAACTACTGAGTGAGCTTGCAAGGGGATCTTGCTTCAGTTGAGTGTTGAGATGGCTGCGGCCTAGGCTGCTGCCTCGATTGCAGCCCCGTGAGGGACCCTGGGTTGACACTGTGATTGGGGTCTCATGAGAGACCCTGAAGCAGAGGACCCACCTGGCTAAACTGTCTGAATTCCTGACTCTCAGAAGCTGTGAGACATAAAATGTGTATTGTTCTCACCAGCTACGTTTTTCGGTAACAGGTTATATAGCACTAGATAGCTAATACAGTAGTACATATCTTTTGTATAGTAAAGAAGATAAAGTAAAAATTCACATTTATTTTTACAAAAAAGACACACGAGAAAGATAAATTAGCAGCAAAAAGTCAAGGTCTGAGTATTTGAAAAATTATTGTGAAGCGAATTCATACTGCGTGACCTGAGTGTCCCTGAGAAACTTTGGTGTTCAAGCATACAAATGCATTTTTTAGCATCGTCAGAGCCTCAGCATAATGAGTTTGCATATAGATTTACTGGAAATTATCAATTCTAATTTATGATAAAATCTGAAATATATAGATATGTTTCTGGTGCGATTTTGGCCCTCAGCTTTGTGAAGAATTTGTTTCTGGAGAAACTCTCGACCGGAAGGCTGATTTGTTTTGCCTTATTAATGACTTGACTTTGGTCATTGAAAAATGCTTGAGTTGAAGTCCCTATTTATACTCAGCTTTTGCTAAAACATATCTACTGCAGAAATTTAACAAGTCTTTGAGATAATTTGGGTGTTTTTAAAGAACTGTGAAATTACCTCACAAAGAAAGTGACTCTTTTCTTTTACTGAAGCTCCCAATGAATAACATACATAATTTACAAATTCTAAGCAGGTTGTAAGTCTCAACATTCCTTTCCCAAGCTCTAACAACTTGCTGTATCCTTCCAGTTGTTTGGGAAAGAGTTGGCTAGACACGTAGACTGGAAGATAACGGGTCAATGAGGCTATTCTGGAGGAGCCGGAAGAGCCCCCTTCCCGCTTCTAACCTCTGAGGGAATGTATAGTATCTCACATGAAGGAGAATAACTTTAGTATAAAATAATGATCTTTGAAAATTCTTAACGTACTTCAAAATATCACTGGCTCCATTTTTCTATTTTTGAAGCAGAGCCATTGCAAGACCAGGTGAGTTAATTACTGTGTGGGGAAAAATAATTTTCTCTAGTTTTATCCTTATGTTATCAAGTCATACCACTCTTTCTGTGCACTTGGGGACATCTATTGCAACTACCTTGAAGTTTAAGCTCCTATTAAACATAAGCTAACATATTCAAGGTCTCAGCCAACCATGAGAGCATGGATACACGTATCCATGTATTTTTAGCTATTTTTTTTAAAGTGATAAAATGATACCTCTGAGGAAAAGGAGGGATGGTGTCGTTGTCACTGCTTGGTAAAGGTACCAGTTTTCATGGCTCATCCAGCTCTCTTATCCATGGACACTTGTTAAAGGCAGTATACGGGCAGGTGCAGGATGACGTTAAACAGTAACCACAGCTTCCTCCAGTGCCTGAGGGAAATGCACTGTAGAGGTGAGCCAAGGCTCAGTTCACTTCAGCCCAGGTTATAAGGAAAGGACATGCCAGGGTACAATGAATTGCAGGTATGAAACATTGGATAAAATAGCCTATCCGTTTCTGTTCTGGCAAGTTGGAAATTTTGCCTCACTTATCCGTTTTCCTACTGGTTAGAGAAAAAGTTCCTATGATGGAATTTTCCTAGGGAGAATATGATGAGGAAAAAAAAAGGAATATGCCTCGGAAAACCCCTGACCTGACTCCCTTAGCGTGAACCTGAGCATGTGCTAAGCCTGGCTGAGTGCTCCTCCCTTTGCACCCAACTGAAACACAACCCTCTCTCGTAGGTAAGAGACTCATCCTTGGAAATCTGACATGAATTAAAGTTAGATGTGGGACAGACTACTGGACTATTGGCCAGTTTTCACTAATGCAGGTTGTTGACTTTGTGACCTTTTTTTTTTGGAATTTCCATTAATAACTCAAACTATAAATGTATTGGGGTAAAACAACTGGAAATATGTAGAGAAACGAAATTCTCCAAACAAGAAGAAACGAAGAGAAACTGCGCAGGATAAAATGGACAGTGCCTGCACTGTGGCTGGAGGCACAGGCCCATGGTAAGCTTTGGTTGCTTGGAAGGAGAGAAGGAAGTGAGAAGATCATAGAGAAAGAAGGTATGAAATATGTCTGAAATTCTGATGAGTTAGACAAGAAAATTAAATCTGTGGCGGTGTGGGCAGGCAGCACAGTTGGAAAATTGTAGCCCTTGAAAAAGTGGAAATAGAACATAAGGCTTTTGCTACGTGTGATTAAATCTCATGCGTCTGTGGAGAGGAAAATTGAGACGCCGGAGAAACAAATGATGCTGTAAAAACTGAAGTGCACTGCCTGAGGCGGAGGGTGAAGATCCCTGAGGGGGAGAAGGTTATTTTAGTGATTTCTACTTGGAGCTGACTATGAAGATAAGCTGGAACTTCCTACCATTGAAGAATGTCACTATCAGCCTGTTCTTATAACCACATGTAGCCAATATTCTAGTCAATACTAGCTGCTGATTTCTGACTGAAAACAAATATCAAGTAATTCAGCAAATTCTTACCTTTAAATACTTCTCTATTTGGGTACTTGTTAGACACAATTATAAGATTTTTTTTTATGAAGAAGATTGTCCCTGAGCTAACATCTGTTGCCAATCTTCCTCTTTTTGCTTGAGAAAGATTGTCCCTGAGCTAACATCTGTGCCAGTCTTCCTCTATTTTGTATATGGGATGCCACCACAGTATGGCTTAATGAATGGTGTTTAGGTCCATGCCTGGGATCTGAACTCATTAATCCTGGGCCGCCAAAGCAGAGTGCACGAGATTAACCGCTATACCACCAATCTGGCCCCACAATTATAAGATTTTTGCTTTTACTTATTGATACTCTTCTATTCTTTCTGTTCCTGGATTTCAACCTTCTTTTCTTCTGTCACAAAGCCCAGTTACATGAAAATTTTGCCTGGAATGTTATTTTAAAAGAATTTCTGGTAATTAAATAGTGTGCATATGTGTATTTGTATGTATATGCCTGTTTATATATATATTACAAATAACTAATAGCCAAATCATATTCGGTGCTGAGAAGTCAGAATTACAACACATAATGGAATCAGATACAAAAGTTAATTATCTTATAATCTTTCAAAGGTTGAGAAAATGTTTAGTTCTTCCTATATATATTTTACCTATATTTACTAATATTTAAATAGCAAATGCGGTGAGAAGGTTAGTATCATTTTTTGTGTTTCCCAAACACATTATCATTCTTTTTTTGTGTGTGTGCAGGAAATCACACAGAACAAATTGGTTCAAAGACTCTTTTCTTTTTTTAAATTTCAGCTTTACTGAAGTATAATTGACATATAAATTTGTAAGTTATTTAAAGTGTACATCATGGTAATTTGATAAACATAAATATTGTAAAAGGCTTCACCCCATCTAGTTAATTAATACATCCATCAGCTCACATAATTTACATTTTTTTGTTAGAACATTTAAGTTCTACCCTCTTAGCAAATTTCAATTATCACCTATAGTCACCATGTTATACGTTAGATCCTCAGACTTTATTCATTTTATAGTCAAGTTTGTACCCTTTTACCAATCTATCCTTATTTCCCAGTCCCTGGCAACCACTTTTCTACTCTCTGTTTCTATGAGTTTGACATTTTTTTTAGATTGCAAGTATTAGTGATACCATGCAGTGTTTGTCTTTCTCAGTCTGGCTTATTTCACTTAGCATAATGCCTTTAAGGTCTTTCCATGTTGTTGCAAATGGCAGGATTTCCTTCTTTTTCATGGCTAAATAATATTGTATTGAATCTATCTATCTATCTATCGAATTGGGAAGTGGGAATTTAGATGGGGTATTGGGTCTTCAAGGCTGTGAATCATCCAATTAGTGGTGATTTTGTCTAGTTTTAAGTAGAGTGGTGAGGCCACAAACAAATAGAAATGATGACCATTCATTTGGTTGTTAATTAATTAGACCAATGTTTATTGAATATCTACTATGTCCTAAGTACTGTGCTAAGCACTTAAATTAGCAACTCAAGTACATGTGGTCCCTGCTCATGTGGAGTTCTAGAACAGTGTTGTCCAAAAGAACTTTTGTGATGATGGGGAATTTTTCTGTGCTGTTCAGCACTATAGCCATGAACTGCCAACCATGTGGCTTCTGAGCATTTGAAACATGACTAGTGTGACTGAGGAACTGTATTTTAAAATTTCTTTAATTTTAGTTAATTAGAAATGTAAATTTAAAGAGTCAGATGACTACCTATTTGGCTAGTGTAGCTCTACAACGTGAGGCAGTTTGATGGCCCAGGTATCTTATTTATTCCTATTCTTAGATTAACATTGATAGAAAGGGGTCCATTTCCAGTGGAACTGTCCTCATTCGGAGATCCTTGTGTTGCTAGAGATCCTCGCATGGACTCTAACTCCGCCTCTACTGGAGCTCTTTCTTTTGCATTCTGTCTCTGAATTCAGTCTTGTGGAGGAAGTATCGCATTAAAAAAGTTCAAAAGTCACTATCAACACAGCATATGGTGTTTATTTTTTGCTAAAATACACAAGTGAACTGATTCTTTTCGATAGGTTACTATTTTTGATTTAGCACAGAGACTGTCAGTTTTCAAAAATGGCTTTGAGAGTCACTGTTTTCTTTGTGCTGTTTTTAAGAAAATAAAATATTCACTAATGGGCAATCTTAAAATGTGAGAACATTCTTTTTTTGGGCTATTAAGCATATGGAGTGTTTGTATTTTCAGAAAAGAATGAATTAATGGAAAGTAAGATTCTGTTATGCACCGGTGCTGCAGCTTTGCAACATAATGTATCATCGGCCGATTACAATTCAGTCTTTCAGCGGGATTATACATGATCAAAGCTTTTGGTTTGAGAATTATTTGGCTTAAATGATTTGAAAATAATGTCACTGTTTAAGTTATTCTATCTTCTCTCTGTTCAGATAATGATGCTAATGGTGTGCTTAAGTAGGGCTGTCCATCTCTGATTACATCACATTAATTATGCATATATTCATTCAATACATAAAAATCTCAGAAGTTTACCATAGGTTTAAGATATTAGCAGGATTAGTCATTTTACTTTGCAAATATTAATATTTAAAGATCCGCTTTTTTCTCTCTTCTTGGAATTCTTTTGCAGTGGACTGAGCAAAAGAGAGATGACATAGAATACCTCTCTACTTAATTTTTCTCAAATGAAATATGGTCTTGCCAGACTTCTTGTGAACTCTTTTTCAAATCTTAAAGAATAGAGATGTATTTTTCTTTCAACATAGTGGTCTTTAGCTGTGACACTGATCTTAAATATGGTCAATAAATATTTATTAATTAAAATGTTAAGAGTACTCATAAGGGCTGGTCATCGGAGAAGACAGAGAATGTTATACATGTGTGTGTATGTCTATCTAAAACCCTTCCCACTGTCCCCCTTTGATACCCATAGGCCATCCGGGGACATTCAGAGAGCTAGACTTTTGATCTTCAGTCGGACCTCAACACCTTGGCAGGAATTTATATCTGATCCTTTTCTGAATGTTTCAGTCAAGCAGCACTCTTTTGGAACAGAAAAGGCTGGACATCCCAAGGAAAAATAAAATAGGATGAAATGAGAAAGGAGAAAAGCTCTGAAAGAGAGTGAAAGCAATCAGAAAAAAACCTCCTAGCTCAAATTTTGCCCGCCTAGTCTTAATGACAAAAAAGAGTAGCATATGAATAAGTCACTGTCAACTGAATTCAACATTATTTTCCTCCAAAATTAGTTACTTGAATGATTCACTGTTTAACTGGAATTTTGACTGCACAAATTTTTTTTATAATTCCTAAGTATATATTAAAAATCTATGACACAACTTAAAGAATTAAAAGATACTTTTCCTCAGTAGGCATACACATACACATAAGCATGTAAATGTGTAATATATATATATCTAAATAGAATGTGCTTCAATGTATAATTATATATTTATTCATAAATGCGATCATGAAATTTAATTATTGAGATTAAAAAGCAACTTGCTAGTTTCTCCCATAATGTAAAACCCCCTTTGAGGACTCAGGTACTTAGAGAAAAAAAACATTAGCTTTTCCAAGTCCACTGACTTACTACCTAGTGGGATTCTGAGATTTAAATTAATTTTAATTTTTCCTTGTTTAAATATTTTTATTTATCTTAAATCTCCTTGTACTTATTTGATTTATGAATATATAATAGTATGACAATTGCTTAGTTTCTATCTAGCCTTTATTCATTTTTGTTTTCTTTGTTTAGAAGTTTTGTTGAAGCAAAGGATGTTATGCAAACTCCTGGCAAAACCAATCCTTCCAGTGACTCCCCTCACAGAGCATAGTTACAAGAACTCATTTAGACATGTATCAAGTCATCTCGTTGCACACTTTAAATATCTTACAATTTTGTCAATTATACCTCAATAAAATTGAACAAAAAATAAAGTAGATGGTACTATTCCAATGTGAGACAAAATTTTTAATTATTGTTACCCAATTTGTTCAAATGTATTTTAAAAAGATTGTTTATTAAAAATGTTATTTTGTGCCTTTGGGAAAAAAGATCCAAAGCTCCTTTAGGATAACTGCAGTGGAGGCCCGCAGACACCTGGGAATAGGAAGACTCGGCTTCACGTCCTGGCCCCTTCCTAATACCTCTGTGAGTTGAGGCACTCACTTAAAAATCCCCAAGATTTGGTTCCATCATGTAAATGGGAGATAAAATGCCTCTCATTTCTTCTGGGTTGACAAAGATTTTATATATACATATGCATCGAAACTAGAAATGTCGATTGTCAAGCAGCACTATAATTCAAGGAGTTAAATAATCTTTTGAAACAGCTATTTTAAGGCCAAATGTTTTGTGCACAGTAAGAAAAGATATGGATTTCTCAACTTAAGTATCAGACTGGTCTTTTGTGAACTGCCATGGGCTTAGGATGACCTCAGGTGGAAGGATAGAGAAGTCCTTTTTATGGTTATATACTCTCATGACCCTAACCTTCCTCTGGTTTAATAATAACAGCAACAATAATAAGTGGAATCATAGCATGAGATGTATGTGTGTTAGCTCATTAAGTGGAAGCTGAATTATTAGCTCAGTAAGTGGAGTGCTGCATCACCTAGGAGTAAAATTAAGAGCGAGTTTACACCACAATGTGTCAAAGCACTTCCATCAACCTAAAACGTTCTCTCCTGCCAGTTTGTAGTCAATCCCTGTTCCCATCCACAGCCCTGGGCATCCACTAATCTGCCTTCTGTGTCTACAGGTTTGCCTTGTATGGAAGTTTCATATAAATGGATTCATACAATTTGTAGGCTTTTTTTGCGTCTGGCTTCTTTCACTCAGTGTAGTGTTTTTGAGGTTTATCTGTGTTGTAGCATGCATCAAGAGATTGTTCCTTTATACTGCTAATAGTCAGTTGCATGGTTACACCATTTTGTTTATCCATTCACCACTTAATCTGTATTTGGATTGTTTCCAGTTTGGGACTCCTATGAATAATGCTGCTATGAACATTTGTGTACAATTTTTTTTGTAGACCTACGTTTTTATTTTTCTTGGGTAGATAGCTGGGAGTAGAATTGCTGAATTCCATGGTTGGTATCTGTTCAAGTTTTTTTTTACAGGGAAAGATTCGCCCTGGCTAACATCTGTTGCCAATCTTCCTCTTTTTTTTTCTCCCCAAAGCCTCAGTACATGGTTGTATAACCTAATTGTAAGTCCTTCCAGTTCTTCTATGTGAGCCGCTGCCACAGCATGGCAACTGACAGATGGGTGGTGTGGTTCCACAACCAGGAAACGAATCCAGGGCACCATAATGGTGAGAGTGCTGAACTTTAACCACTAGACCATTAGGGCTGGCTCTATTTAACTTTTTAAGAAAGTGCCAATTTGGTCTTCAAAGTTGCTGTATCATTTCAAATGTATGAAGGCTCAGTATTTTTATATCCTTATCTATACTTAGTATCAACAATCTTTGGAATCTTAGCCACTCTAGTGAGAGTGTAGTGGTATCTTATTATGGTTTTAATTTGCATTTCCCTGATGACTAATGATGTTGAACATCTTTTTATGACCTTATTAGATGTTTGCATATCTTTCTTGGTGAAATGTTTACCCAGATCTTTTGCCCATTTTTAAACTGGGTGTTATTATCGACTTGTAAGAAGTCTTTATATATTCTGGATACAAGTCCTGTATCATATATGATGATACATGATGATGCATGATTTGCAAATAATTTCTCCTAGATTGTGGCTTGTCTTTTCATTTTCGTTTTCTTCTTTCCTCTTGTTTTGAGAAGCAAAATTTTGATAAAGTCTAATTTATCAGTTTTTTCACGGCTCCTGTTTTTGATGTCATATATAAGAAATCCTTGCCTAAGCCAACAACACAAAGATTTTCTCTTATGCTTTCTTCTAGAAGTATTATGGACTTCACATTTAAGCTATAGTCTATTTTCAGTTAACTTTTTGTGTATGCTATGAGGTTGAGGTAAGCTTCTGATATCAATTTTTGGCATTTAGATAGGCATTGTCCATCACTGTTGAAAAGACTATCCTTTCCCCATTAAATTGCTTGGCACCTTTGCCAAAAATCAATTAACTATACATTTAAGGGTTTACCTCTGTTGCTTTGATTTTTGTGCTTACCCTTATGCCAATACCACGCTGTTTCGATTACTGTAACTTCGTAGTCAGTGTTGAAGTCAGGTAATGTGGGCCTTATTCATTTCTTCTTTTTCAAAATTGTTTCGGCTATTTTAGATCCTTTACATTTTTATATCAGTTTTAGGTTTATATTGTCAAGTTCTACAAAAATGGCTACTGAGATTTTGATAGGGATTGTGTTGAATCTGTAGATTACTCTGGGGCAAACTGCCTTGTTACTAATCCGTGAACATGATATATCTCTCCATTTATTTTGATTTTCTTTAATTCTCTCTGCAATGTTTTCTAGTTTTCTGTGTACAGATTTTGTATTTCTTTTGTTAAATTTATTTCTAAGTTTTTTAATCTTTTGATAGTATTGTGAATGGAATCGTCTCAATTTTACTTTTATATTATTTGTTTGTTTCTAGTATATAGAATTAAAGTTAACACTTTAATCTTGTATTTTAACATTTAATCATTTATTATTTCTAGTAGTTTTATTTTTCTTCTGTAAATTCCTTAGGATAGTCTACATGGACAATCAGACCATTTGTGAGTAAACCCAATTTTACTTCTTCCCTTGCAATCTGATGCTTTTTATTTCATTTTTTTTTTTTTGTCCTACTGCCCTGACTAGAACCTCCATTACAATACTGAATAGAAGCAGTGAAAGTCGACATCCTTGTCTTGGCCCTGATTTTAGGAAAGAAAACATTTAGTCTTTCACCATTAAGTGTGATGTTAGCTGTAAGTTTTTTGGAGATGCCTGTATGAGGTTTAGGAAGTTTCCTTCTAATCTTTGTTGGTTGAGAAATTTTTTCTTTAGCACAGATTGTGATTTTTGTCCTTTATTCCACTGATATGGCATATTATATTAGTTGATTTTTGGGTATTAAATCAATCTTGCATTCTTAGGATAAATCTTACTTGGTCAAGGTGTATAATCATTTTTATATGTTATTGGAGTCAGTTGACTGATATTTGATTAATGACTTTTAAATCCACATCCAATGTATGAAAGATATCAGTTTGTAGTTTTCTTTTTTACCTTTTCAGAAATTAATGATACCACACGGTGGCAATATTATTTATTTGTTTCCTTATTGGCCTTATAATAAATCATGGTCCTGCCTTACACTGTCCTTTGCACCATCACAAAGGACACATTTGTCCCTCAGACTCAAAGAAACAAAAGTCTTGTCGGGCACAAAGCTGCTCCAAGGCTGGTGCAAAGGATTCAAGGGCCACACCCAACCTCCAACTGCTCCCTGGGAGTGCCTGGTTTGTCGGCTGCTCCTTGCTAGATGAAGATCTGGGATTGTTCTGGGGTTGGAGAGCAAAGGCTGATCTATGCCAGATGAGTTAGCACAGAGAAGCTGCTTAGTGTGGAGATCTCCTAGTCAGCCATGTGGAGTTTGGGGTCATCAATCTAAAATTCAAGTTTATTCATTGAAAAAAATAATCCAGTCAGATCAGGTATATCCTGCCAGAAGGATTCTTTAAATAAGGAATAGGTACATAGAAACCATAGGAAGAGCCTCAATTTTTCTGTCTGGTGAATTCTATCAGTATGATAAGGAGTTCTAATTAAAGTCAAACCCCCTCAGGTGTCCCTCAGGGAAGAGGGGCTGAGTTACAGATCTGTTAACCCTTTCCTTCCCACTCTCTTTCTGTGTTCTTTCGTTTCAGCTGTGTGTGTTATAAGTTACATAGTGGGCCTTTGTTTTTTGAAAACTAATCTGAGAACTATCTTTTTTAAATATATAGAGGAGTTTAAGCCACTTATATTTCTGTTATTAACAGGTATGCTTAGCTTTATTTCTATGAGTTTGCTGCACACTTTCTTTGATGTACTCTGGCAATTTCTTTTTCTTTTTTTTTAATTGACCAGTTGTACTATTATACTTTGATTTTATTTTTAATTTTTCCAGAGATTATCATTGAGGTCTATAGTATATATTTTAACTTTAAACATAAATTAAGAACTTTAGGAATGAAACTATATCTTCTCACTCACATTTTATAAAAAGGAAGCTTTTAACCCATCGTTCCTCAGGATGAGGAATATTGAAAAAACATGAACTTAATTTAGCTGAAGGGAACAAGTAAATCTTTGTGGAAGAAGTGGCGTGTCAGTTGGGCCTTGAACAATTGCTAGAATACAAATAAGTGGAGCTAAAGAGAAATAGGTAACTATTTGGTAATTTTGATCAACTGCATAAAATTACTCATTTCCGCTCTTTTATGAGAATGGTTACCATTGACTATTTTACTACATAACCTTTGATTTGGAACCTGAATTTAATACTCAGAACAAAAATCTTTCCAGCAGCAGCTGGAAATGTAAGTTTTTGTTAAGAGGTGAGGCCGTCTCCTTCTGGAGCGGAGATGTCCGTGTAACTCCAGTGGACCTCTGGGGAGGGGCGCTCCCAACCCGGGCTCTGCAGTACAGATACTGAAGAGCTGCAGCATCTAGGAAGAGTGTAAAACACAGGACACATACCAGTTTTGAACAGAGAACGTTTTGCCTTAGCCAAAGATATGAGCGCTATTATATATCTTCTTTGTAATCTACATTTTTATGATTCAATAAAAGATATGAATCTGCTTCTGAAAGTATTGACTTTTTCTAGGCCACCCAAAGTGAAGCTGCCTTTATATAGCAAGCCTTAATAAATGACTGTTGAATTGAGTGAATGCATGGATAAACACAGTTGTCAGATATGGCCCTGAAGAGGTGAAATGTTTAATTTAGGATGTATATTCACTTTCCATTTTGTTAATAAGAAACTACAGACTGGAGCTGCAAGATAACCTTTGCTGATGAGAGTGACATCGCATACACAAACAACTGAGACCTCTTTACCAGGCTTGTAAAGTGTTTTCATTTTACAACCAATTTGATTTGTCCTGCCAAATTTGCATCGCTCTGCTCATTATTATCAATAGCAGGCTCTTTCTTTTTAACTCATTTCCATTTAGATCTTGGACTAAATTGTAACTTCTTCAGCCAAAGATGTTTTACTTGTAATTTTGATGGTAGTGATAACTGCTGTCAGTAAATGAGAGTTTTGAAGCCTGGGGGCCAGACCCTGGGTGGTGGTAATTTTAGTAAGGCCATGACAGGCTGCTTGAGAAATATCTTGTTAGCCTTCTTTGGAGACATCTTTTAAAATGATTGCATTTGCTATGAGCCTCTTGCCTTTCACATTTATTCTCTACTTTCCCACAGGTTCACAGTGAGTATTATTTTAGACAATGTATATAGAATATATCATATAAGTGCTTTTTTTTATTATCATAGCATCATGGCCAGAGGAAGTCTTTTTTTTTTTTTAGAGTAAATGCCATTTCACAGATGAGGACCAGATCAGAGAAGATGTTTCACAAACTTGCAGGCTAAACTAGGACAAAGCCTAATTCTGCTGGCTCTCAGGCCTAACCGTCTCTAAACTCAAGAGAATACAACCAACTCTTTGCTATAAACACTGTGTTCAACTTTCAGCCTCTGGGCTCATAATCCGTGAACTGTCATTAGCACAGTTCCACCAATGGTCGGAACAGGATGATGGAGGTCAGCGTGTTGTGTCATAAAGAGGCCTGGAGCTCTGCCCTGCTGATTCCAAAGGCATAGTCACCTTCCATGATCGAGTCTGGACTTTAACTTGAACCCAGCTTTCAGGCCAAAGCCAATTTATTCGGAACAAGAGATATGGAGATTCTCTCTATAAAGAGATTTCTTTCCTATAGCCAATCTTTCAAATGCACCAAATGACTTATTTAAGAAAAACCTGTGTGTGTGTGTGTGTGTGTGTATATATATATATATATATATATATATATATATATATCATGTATCATGTGACAGATTCTTAAGCATAGTGTTTGCTTGAGAGAGATTTTAATAAGCAAAAGCACATATAATGTATGTCCTCTGTTTTCCTAAATGACAGAGATTAGCATTTTTCTGGATACAGCTTCTCACCTGGAAAATGACTCTCTCAAGAACTGGCATCAAGTAGGAGATACACATTAGAAAAAAGGAAAATGAGGTCTCAAAATTCATTTTTCACACAATTTCAATGGTAATTAAAAAACCTTCATCCAAATCCTGGAGAACTAGGGGTCCCCCAAAGCAAACCAAGTACGAGAAATTGAATTAACTTCGGTGAGTGTCAAATTTTATTATTCAGGCAGTGAAAATATATGGTTAATGGACTTGAGTAGAAAACTTGAATTTTGGACATAACATTCAACAACTTTAAAATGCTTATAATTTTTTGCATTGTTTCATTTTTCTTTCAAAATAAAATATGAGAAATGCAATTAATATGGTTTAACTCTGTAGGATAAATATTACTATTTAATGATGTATAAAACAACTCTATTCTAACAGTTTCATGCTGGGCACAGAAATGAAAAAAATCCCAAATTTATGTTTATGTAAGTATGCATTTAGGACATCCAGTTCTTTATTTTGGGCACAAGGACTCATTTAACTTTGTTACCTTTCAAGTGAATATTTTGGGAGCCGTTATGCATGTCACGTATTTCTCAAAACTCTAAATGCCATGCAAAATAAATGTAAGACATAAGGACTGAAATCTAAATGTATCCATTTACTGATGGACCATTTCCTTTGCCCACCTCACTAATTCTACTAATGTAAAGCATGTGTCATAATAAATAATGATGCAGTTGGCATTGCTGATCGAGCACCTGCTATGGCCAAAACACAGCCAGAACTCAGTGTATCTGCACTTAGCCTAGATGATCACGGCCTCCAGAATTAAATCCTGACTTCTGAGCCAGGCATTGAAAGTTTTCACAAGTCAAACTATTTCTGGTCTCATCCCCCACTCTTCCCTTCCTAATGCTACCAGACAGCTCAACCATACTTTTGTGCATTGTGTGCAGGCACAAAGGCTTTCATTCCTTTGGGCTTTTTCTTGTGTGGTCTCTTCCACCTCATTTCTCACATCTGATTTGTACTTCTCTGGAAATTTTCTCTGCTTCCCTCTCCTAGATTATCAAACATAATCTCTCTATTTGTATCTTCCTCATGGCTTTATTTTCCACTTGAATTATAGTTATTTTTTATCATACTCTGTCTTTTCTATGAGACTGCAAGTTTTGTGAAGACACAGACCGTGTAGTAATTATTCTTATGTGTACTGCATATCACCTTGGAAAGTACTTCTTCTAGGCTCTCAGTAAATGTCTGTTCAAGAACACATAGCACTCCATTGGCAAACATGTGAGAGTGACGAGCAAACTCTTGATGGATTCCTTCCTCTTTGGTTACTCTTTGGCCTTGAATGCATCCTTAACTGGAGTTCTTCCATATCTTGAAAGCTTCTTTAAAAAAATTCTTAAAACGTCTTAAAAATAATAAAAGGATTTATAAGTGAGAAAAAGCAGCACTGTTCAAACAGGCAAAAAGAGACATCTTGAGACAATGGATTAAAAGGTGGAGAATAAATTCCTTGCAGGGAATATGAAGCACTTTCTATACACATTGGTAAAGTAAGGGTAATATTAACTTGCCTCTTGGAACATTTTGGGTATGTTGTAAGGCTAATAATGATGGTATTAAGAACCTTAAGATACATTCAAGCCATTTGTTTTGTATTTCTTAGCAGCTCTGTATATCATTGTTTTTACCTAGACTATCCTTTAGGTTAGAAACAATACAATTTTCATTCATGAACAAAGTTATCACCAGTAGACAAGCAAAGTTAAATAATTCACTCTGTGATTTAGGGTTTATTTTTAAAGTTAGAGAGGCAGTGCAATGTGGTTAAGAAGATGACTAGATTATGAGGTTCAAAGCTGGGTAATTAACCTCTCTGTTGTTTCGTCATATGTAAAATGAGCCCCTCCCCTGGGAAGTTGTATAGTTTAAATAAGATGGTGTATGTAAAGCAGATAGTGTTTATTACTACTATATTTCTATCCTTCTTTTCTCAATTCAGTGCAAAGGTACAGCTATAATCATTTCTTGTGACAAGTCTGTTTACAGTGACAAGTCTCCTTTCCACTCCTGTCCACCAGCAACTGAATATCATTCCTGCAGGCAGCACATGCCGTTAGTTTCTTGCGAATCCTTCCAGAGAACTTGTGTATACTGTTGTGTCTACACAGTAGCATCCTATCCATGTTGTTCCGTGCTCTTGCTTTTTTCACATACCAACACATCCTATATGTGATTCTGTGTCAGCAGAAAAATACAGTCCTCATTCTCTCCTGGCTGCACAGTATTCCACTCTGTGGAGGCATAACTTTTTAAAGCAATTTCCTAATGCTGGACATTTAGGTATTTCCAATCTACTGTTATTAAAAGCAACGCTGTAATGAAATTCCACATGCATAGGTCTTTGGCACATGTCTGAGTTACCTATAGGATAGATTCTCGGAGGCTAAATTGCCAAGTCAAAATGTGTTTGATTTGATAACTCTTGCTAAATTGCCCTTCAGAGAGGTTATACCAATTTGCGCTTTCACCAGCAGTGTATGAGGGTATCTTTTTATGCATATCTTTCCCAGCACAGAATGTTTTCAAACTTTCTGAGCTTTGCCAGCCAAAAAGGCAAAAAAAAAAAATATATATATATATAATATTTTGATGAATTTTATTTTGCTTTTATCAATAATGAGTGAGATTGAGCAAGTTTTTATGTGTTTAAAAATTTGTATGTTTTCTTTTAACTTTCTGTTCATGTAGTTTGTCTATTTTTCTTCTTGAGTTGGCCCTTTTTTTTGGTTTATGAGGGCTGTTGATAGTGTAGGGAAATTAACCTGTATCTGACAGATAAGTTGCAAATATCTTTTCAGTTTGGCCAAGGCCCTCTGATTTTGCTTTTTATCGTATTTGGCAATTGTCTTTGGACTTTACTTTTGGTAAAGTCAGCAAAGTGATATTTGCCAAGAAGAATTGTTTTTTGGGGAGGGGTAGCCAAATTTGTCAATCAGACAAATTATGTCTTCTGACTTTTATGAATTGTATTAGTTAGGTTTATTTATTTATTTTTCTGAGGAAATATATAGAAACTCAAGAGCTACTAGATAAGGCAGGTATGGTGTGTGTGTGAGAAGATATCTTGCCAATGCCTCTTCCATCTTCTCTCTAAAACTCTTCAATAGCTCTCAATAGTTTCTTAGGATGTAAGTTCAGATTTATTCCATGGGCCACGTGGTTATTCATGATAATTTCCTTATCTAACACGTTCCACACATGCCCCACTTATCATCCAATCCTTTTACTGGGTCAAAAAATTTATTTTAGTCCCTCAGATGTCCACATTCTTTCTTGCTCTAGCCCTTCACAATGTAAATTCCCTCATTGGAAATATTCTCCTTGCTTTAGTTGTTCTCAGAATTCGCCATGCCTATTTAGTTTGCCAATCTTAGCTGACTTGTCATTCTCTCTGGGAAGTTCCAGTGGAAAATCCCACCCCCAAGTCAAGGTTAAGTACCTTTCCCATGTCTTCCCATGGCATACTATTCCAACCCGGGAGAAGTTATGAAGGTAGAATAGTCCCTGGGAGCAGGGATTATTTGTAATCTTATTCATTATTTTTTGGTAACAATTTTATCGAGATATAATTTGCATACCACAACATTCACCCACTTAAAGTGTACAATTCAATAGATTTAGTGCATGCACAGGGTGATGCAACCATTGTCACAATCAATTTTACAACATTTTCATCACCCAAAAAAGAAATCCCATGCCCTTAGCATTCCCCCACCTATTTTTCCCCACTCTCTCATCCCTGGGCAACCACTAATCTACTTTCTATCTCTATAGAATGGCCTATTCTGGACTTTTCATGTAAACTGAATTATATAATCTGTGGACTTTTGAGCATGGCTTGTTTCGCTTAATAATTTCGCATAATATTTTTAAGGTTTGTCCATGTTGTGGCATGTATTAGAACTGCATTCTTTTTTTATGGCTAAATAGGATTCCCCCGTATGGATATACCACATTTTGTTTACACATTCACCAGCTATGAACCTTTGAGTTGTTTTCCCTCTTTGGCTATAATGAATAATGCTGCTATGAACATCGTGTACTGGTTTTTGTGGTGTGGACATGTTTTCAGTATTCATGGGTATTTCCTATAAGTAGAATTCAGGGTCATATGGTAACTCTGTTTAATCTTTTGAAGAACTGCCAGACCATTTTGCAAAGTGACTGCACCATTTTACATTCCCAGCAGCAGTGTATGAGCGTTCTGATTTCTCATATCTTAACCAACACTTATTATCTGTCTTTTTTATTATAGGCATCCTAGTGGGAATAAAGTAGTATCTATTTTTGATTTTTATTTCATTTTCCTGGTGGCTTATGATGTTGAGAATTTGCTTGTGTTTATAAGCCATTTGTACATCTTCTTTGGAGAAATGTTTTTGTTCATTTTTTGATTGGGTTATTTATCTTTTATTATTGAGTTGTAAGAGTTCTTTATATATTCTAGATGTAAATCCCTTCTTGATATATGGTTTGCAAGTATTTTCTCCAATTCTGTGGGTTGTCTTTTCACTTTTTTGATAATGTCCTTCAAGGCACAAATGTTTTTAATTTTAATAAGTCCAATTTATATATTTTTTCTTTTGTTGCTTGTAGTTTAGGTGTCATATCTAAAAATCCGTTGCCTACTCCAAGGTCATGAAGATTTACAGCTTATATTTTCTTCTAAGAGTTCTATAGCTTTAATTTTTGTAATCAGGTTTTTGATTCTTCTAAAGTTGTGAAGCAAGGGTCAAAATTCATTCTTTAGTATGTGGCTATCGAGTTGTCCCAGAAGCATTTGTTGAAAAACTATTCTTTCCCCATTGAATCTTCTTGGCACCCATGTGGAAAATCAACTGGCTATAAATGTGAGGGTTTATTTCTGGACTCTCAGTTCTGTTCTGTTGATCTATATGATTTTACACCAGTCCCACACCGACTTGATTACTGTAGCTTTGCAGTAAGTTTTGAAATCAGAAGTTTGTGCCCTCCAATTTTATTCTTTTTCAAGATTGTTTTGGTTCTTCTGGGTCTCTTATATTTGTATATGAATTTTAGGATCAGCTTGCTAGTTTCTGTAAAAAAAACCATTTGTGATTTTTGACAGGGATTGCATAGAATAGATACCCTTTATCAAGTTGAGGAAGTTCCCTCTTATGTCATTCTGTTCAAAGTTTTTGTCATGAAGCAATGTTGGATTTTGTCAAGTGCTTTTTCTGGGTCTCTTGAAGTGATCATGTGGACTTTGTTCTTTGTTCTATTGAAACGGTGTATTATATTAATTGATTTTTGAATAGTAAGCCTACCTTGACTTCCTGGGATGTCTCATTTAGTCATGGTGTAGAATCTTCTTTATATGTTGCTGAATTTGGTTTGCTAGTATTATGCTGAGGATTTTTGCATCTATACTCATAGGAGATATTGCTCTGTAGTTTTCTTTACTTGTGATGTCTTTGTCTGGATTCAGTATTGGGGTAATACTGGCCTCATGGAATAAGATGGGAAGTGTTTCCTCCTCTTCAATGTTTTAGAAAAGTTTGTGAATAACTGGTATTAATGTCTCTTTAAATGTCTGGTAGAATTTACCAATGAAGCCATGTGGGAGTGGACTTTGTGGGTAGTTTTTTGATTTCCAATTCAATCTCTTGTTATTAGTACAGTCAGATTTTCTATTTCCTCTTGAGTCAGCGTTGGTAGTTTGCGTCTTTCTAGGAATTTTTCCGTTAAATATAAGTGATCTAGTTTATTGGCATACATTTGTTCATAGGGAGGGGGTTAAAATGTCATAGGTTCCTACTGTTCTTACTGAATTTTAGCAGATTTTCTTGAATACACATTTCTTTATTTCTCTTTACCCTTAGGAAGATTTGTAGAGACTTAAAAAAAATTAATTATCATGAGTTATTCTGTTTTTGCTAGGGAACAGGTCTGCAGGTGTCCTTAGGCCACTATTCTGGAAGTGGAATTCCCGTTGTTCATTATTTTATCCCCAGTGCCTGCCACTGAGATTGGTGAAAAGTAGGCATCTGACAAGTATTTCTTGAATGGATTCTCAGTAGATGTTAATTCTAAGGCATGTTTTCAAAAAAAAGACAACAAAGATCCCAACTCTGCGATCACCTTGCTGTTTTCTCCTTCTTGTGAGGTAGTCAGGGGTAACTGTCACAGAGGAAACTCAACTAATCTATACTATATTGCCCATTAGAGTTGGCCCAATTCCCTTATCTAGTCTTTTACTATGATGAACCTGATCAAAAATATGAGTGCTGTGACCCCTTCTGTTAAAAAGCAGCCTGAGAAATCTCTTTGCTCCCTATTTCCTAAGCTCATATGCTAATCTTGGCCTTTCAAGTCTTAGGTCTTAACGCTCTTGTGGGAAAAACAGCAGTGGTCAAATGAATTTGAAGAAACAGCATTTCTCCCCATGGACTACAATAGATTGAGGTTATGATACTGACTTCTTCCCAATGAACTTCCCAATTGGGATTTGAAGTCCTAATCACATTCTTCTCTTTAGGGTCTTGGAACTCGTGAAAAATAGACATAGAGACTAAAATATTGACTGGATCATTTCTACAGTTGGCCCAGATGTCCAGGCTGCCCACTAGACCAATTAAATTAGAATTGCTGGGGGGTGAGGCTCAACCATTCGTGGTGTTTAAGCTCTCCAGCTGATTCCAATATTCAGCCAAAGCTGAACATGTGGGTGGCCCAAGGACCAACAGCATCAGTATCACCTGAGACTTGCTAGATATGCAGAATCTTGAGTTCTATCTTAGAATCACAGTGTGCAATTTAACAAGATTCCCAGGTTATTCAATTGCATGTTAAAATGTTAGAAGCACTCTAGAAAAGTTCTTCTCAAACTTTAGCTGTGCATGGGGTCCCCTGGAGGGCTTATGAAAACACAGATTCCTGGGCCCTAACTCCAGGGTTTCAGATTCAGGAGGCCTGCAATGAAGCTGGACGATGTGCATTTCTGTTCACAGGTGCTGCCACTGCTGCAGGAACATGGACCCCACTTTGTAAAGTGGCATTGTAGGTTCAGGTGTACTTACTAATGAAGAACAGGAGGGGGAGGAGCGCTCACACCTTGTACAGCTCAAAAGGTGAGAAGGGAGCCTGGCCTGTGTATGGGTGGTGACTCTTTTCCTTGTGCGATTTGCTAAGACATCCTCTTTTGAGGGGAAGAGTGAGTGCAGTGGGAAGAAGGTTTGAGTCTTTCTCCTGGATACTTCTGAAACAGAAGAAGCATCTCTTCATGTGACAAGGTGGGAACCCCAAAACGGGACAAAATGGTCCTGTTCTACTCACCCTGGTCTTCCAAGGATGAGATCTCTCCAAAGAGAGAGGAGTCTCAGGCCTACCTTACTCTGCCACACATAGGGGATAGAATTTACGGTAGAGAAGAAGACTCAAAAGTGCCCAGAGAGAAACAATTCAGAAGAAATGGATTCCAGAGTGACTCTCAGTTGTTTCTCAAGTGCCTATGCTTTCTCTTGCCTCAGGTTTTCACCTCTGTTGAAAACTATAGTCATGGCAGTATAACCATTTGTGTCCTGAGAACTTCCTGATAACAGAACTCCATCTCCTCAGACGTGGTATGAAGTGCATATGCATGTTTTGTGTGAGAAAAAACTACTAGGAGAAGCTTTGGCTCCACGTAAGTGGTAGAGTGTATAGTCAGCATTGATTAATGGTGACTAACAGGAGAACTGTTACTGGTGATGTTGAATAGAACGTAGAGGAACTTTGGTGTAGCCATCTAGGAGATTTTGCTGGTTTGAAGGTAGCAAAACAGTTAAGGCGTCTTGTCTCAGTTTGAGAGTCTCCCACACCCTCCACGCGTATCACAAGGCTCATTACGTTTTGCCATTAACATTAATGGGGTTTAATCTACAGTGGGATGGAATAAGTCCCTGACTTTGCAAGCTGAAAGTGGTTATGAAATCAGTGTCTAGAAATCATAAAACACTTACTTGTTGTAGAGGCATGTGACAAATTTTCTTAAATTCCCTAAAGATACTCACTGTGTACTTTACTATTTCAAAACAATAATCCTTAGCTCTCATAGGCAAAGTAAATGTACGTGTTTTTTTTTAAAAAAAAGTAAAAAGTGGTCTGTTTTTCCACTGGAGTCCCAAGTCTTAATACAGGTATTTGCTCTAGTACAAACTCAGCTGTTTTCCATCAAGCTTTTACTTGCAGGTTTTAATTAGAAATATGGCTAAAACCTGACTGAAATAAATATATTAGCTGTGGCACAGAAAATCCTTAGACATTTAATCCAAGAAATGGGAAGAACCTTAAGGCAGCTAATGAATATGAGAAACAGCAAATGGAGACGCTTGGTGAGCCAAATGAGAATTAAAAATCTGTCAGGTAATAGAGATGAACGATTGAGGCAAAGGGCTAAAAGGACGAGGCAGAGGGAGGTTGTGACAAACACTTATTGATAACTGTCCATGTGCATCGGGACTGTGAAAAATAACAAAGGGAGCAAAAGATGCAGAAGTGTAGGTTGAAGGGGATCAAAAGGGGGATGTGGAGTGTACAAGGGGATGGGACGGCGCGCTGAGATGTGTATATGAGGTTTACAGCAGAAATTGGGCCGTGTCTCAATCTAATGTGTTACTGCTTTGTCAATAAGAATAAACAAGCCACAAGGTGGTGTGTAAGGTAATAGTTCTCGTGATTAGAATATGCAAACATATACATCCTTACAACGTGGTGAAAACTGAACGCTGGGTGAGGGAGCATAATTGCGTTTTTAAATATTTTATAGAGCTGTCAAAAGGAAGAAGAATTGGGTTTATTCAGAGTAGAGCTAGTGGCAAAGGGAGGGAGTGTAGAGGTATATTCCTTCAGAATGAAAAAGAAACTCCTATCCTGATGTACTAAAGCGGGTCTTTCTGGCAGGGCGACGGGTAGAATCCAACTTTGGTTCTTACTTGCCTGTCATCATGGTCAGTTCAATGTGTTTGATTTGAAGATTTTGAATTTAGGAATGGAATAATAATTACCTTATAGGGCTGTTGTGTGATTTGAATGAAATAGCCTGTGTAAAGTGTCAGGCACAGAGTTGCTTGAAAATAAATACCTTGAGTGATGTACTCTGAAAATAATCTCATTTGAATGTATTCCTCTTCCCAATGCTGCTTCTCATATTTACCCTTCAGGTTTCCCTTTGATATCAGACTGGATTGAGTCTCCTGTCCCAGAAGGGCTTGAACTTCCCTAAGGCAGCACTTGAAACAAAAATTGCTTACTTACAACCATGTTGATAGTTTATAAGCTCCACGAGGGGACAAGTTTTGTCATAGCAACCGTGACGTCCCCAGGATCTGGCACAGTACCTGGCTCTTAGTGAGTTCTCAATACATTTTAGGAAGTATGGATGAATGTTGGATTCCTGTCCATCCCAGTCCAGCTTCTCTAACCATTTCGCTTCGCCTTACATGCCTTGACCGTTCTTAGTCTTCTGGTGTTGTAACTCTTCATGAGTCTTTTGTACTCCTACCTTCAATTCAGTGCATTATTTTAAGTGCTTTTAACAGTTATTTTTGTACATATTTTGGATTTGTGCTGTCCTATTATTTCCATGCCATCATTCTAGCCTAAGTAGATTTTTCCTATTTTATATGTAGAAGACTGAAATGTCCACCTGGCTTCTCACTTGCCTCCAGCATCAGTTCGTTTATCAACACCTATGTATTATGTCACAGGTGCTAATAAGTTTCCTCAAAAGCAGACTTTCCACGGATTTGTCATATATTTTGTAATGATATAGTAAAAGTTTCTACTGATTTTCTATGGTCTTCTATGATGAACCCATCTCCTCACTGGATAGTACTATCAAAAGAGTAGCATATTTTATTTGAAGAGGAAAATGTTTTAGTTATGATGAGTAGGAATAGAATGGGTTGACTCAATGAACCCAATGAAAACATTTGAAAAGACAGGAAAAAAACTCTCTTAAAAACTTTAGAGGGGGACTGGCCCTGGGGCCGAGTGCTTAAAATTCCTCGCACTCCGCTTCTGTGGCCCAGGGTTCATGGGTTTGGATTCTGGGTGTGGACTTACTCCACTCATCAGGACTTTAGAGGGTTTATATTCTTGCTGCCACAAGAGTGAGGTGTGAGGCAAGCAAGAACAGTGGGAGGAATTCCACTAAATGGAGAGGATTCAGCTGAGAGTGCCTTGTTGATGCCATTCCCAGGTGTTTGGGTAAGGGTCTCCTCTTGATGGAAATGCTATTATGAGAAAAAAGTTACACGTAAAGTAAGTTAGTAATTGGGGGAAGAGCAACATGTGGTCTAATACTAGTAAGTTCCAGGAGTGTTTGGGAGAAACTGCATTACGAGGTCTAATGTCATGAAGGCAAAAACCTGTGACCGTAGTGAGCCTGTGACTCAGGGCTGCAGGGGCACTGGAGATAGCTGGCCTCTCCTGGTGATGTGGTCTTAGCATAAATGAACTGGATGAGCATACATTCATGTTACCTCACACGTGCTAAAGTGTGTATTTCTGTAGGGGAGGAAACCCTTGTGTATAATTATGTGACTCCACTGTTGCCCCTGAAATATTTGCTTCTGCCCCCGTACCTTTACACATTCCTCCTCAGCCCCAAACACTTGTCCTCTCCTTTCCTACTACGTAAACCTTTCTTCTGATGGCTCACTCAGAACACAGATACCGCCAGGAAATCCTTCCTGATTAGCTCCTCCTGACATTTTGCTTTTCCTGGGCATCATTTCATGCCATTTTGCCTCTTATGATCTGTGCTTGCTAATCTGTCTTCTGGATTCTTGCTTTACGCACTTAATGCCTTGTAATTTTAATTTGATGTACCCTCCTCTAGGGTGGGGACTTTTTTTTTTTTTTTTAGGATACAAAGTCTTTATTTAGGGAGGGTGAAAATGTTTTTCTTGCTAAATTCTACAGTTTACATTCCCATCATACCTTCTGAAGTTTTATTTATTTTTTTAATTTTTATTTATTTTTTATTAATGTTATGATAGATTACAACCTTCTGAGATTTCAGTTGTACATTTTTGTTAGTCATGTTGTGGGTACACCACTTCCCCCTTTGTGCCCTCCCCCCACCCCCCCTTTTCCCTGGTAACCTAGGGTGGGGACTTTTCTTTTGATTATCTTTCGTGGCATCAAACAGAGTGGTCAGATCACATTTGTTTCTTCCATAAATGTTGACTCATTTGGGTTATACTTGTACTTGTTACAAAAGCCACTTTTGCCTTTACGGAGTGTGCAACTTCAGTTAGTAGATTATATCTGACATTTGGAAAATAAGTCCTGGAAGAATAGACTGTTTTGCTGGAAGGACTCCTATATACTTCAAGCCAAGGTCCTTGTTTTCCAGGTGAGGAAAGTCAGAACCAGAGACTTGACGTGATTGCTCAAGGTCATTCGGAATAGAACCTTGACCAGGGTATCCAGACACCCAGTCAGGGCCCTTTTTGCTGCAGAGTGCTCCTTCACTGATAAGGTTCAGGGGCAGCCACACTGGCTGGCAATTAACTTTGCTGGGTCGGATCTGAGCATGTTCCCTAGCGAGTGCTGCGAGATAAAAGAGGAGACAGAATTCGACCATTGTAGGCCAAAATTAAACTGAAAGGAATATGACACGGCTGTTTAAGAATGTTTAATTTCATAAGGCTCAGTAGATCAAAGTAATTATAGAGCAATAAAAGGTGAGCTGAAGCCTCAGATGGACCTGAGAAAGAGATAAGGCGAGACTTTGTAGACCCGCCACTGTTCTTCCTACAAAACCTTTTCTGGCTTTGTTTCTATTGTCTAGTCTTTATTAAACTGGCTGGCTTGCAAACAAAGCCATGTTACTATAATGTGGACATGGTATACTCGTGAGTACATCTTATCTTCCATGGGAAAACAGCCATTTAAATAACACCACACGTTTGCCCCACACATTTAAGATTTTATACTTATTATATAAGTGTGTCGATTATTCTTATAGTATATTGAAAAAGTGGAGTTTTATTCAATTGAAGTTTATAAATTTCTACTTTAAAAGCTTAGATTTTTCTTCCTTTATAATTCACACTGCAAAAATAGGAAGAAAAAAATCGATTGTTAACTGTGCTGCCAACAGTAAATATAATTTTCATATTCTAAATGTAAGAATTACCTTTTTTTTTTTTTTTTGAGTCCTTCAAAGTTAGGAGTGATTCCAAATGGAAGTAAGGTCACAATATGAGTATCACATTTCATTTACAGGCAGCGGGTTTAAGAAATGGTGGGAAGATTTTTCTTTATCAAGAGTTACTAACCTACAGAAAAAAATCAATGTTTTTAGAGAAAATCATAAAACTTTTCAATCTTCTACTTTTAGAGACTAAAACTATTCCATAAATACAACAAGAAATAGCAATGTCGATTTTACACAATGGCTATTTAATGAGGAATAATGAAGTGAGAGGGAGAAGGGAAAAAATGTATTCGGAGTGGAAAGAAGAGCTGAAGAGCAATAGAAGGAGAGAGATCCCAAGGACAGACCAACGGGAATGAAGAAACAGGCAGAAACTCAGATACACGGAAGTTGAGCTGGATCGTCAGGGAATAAATACAATCCAGCCTACAAAGTTTTAATTCTCTTTTTTAAAACCATTCTAGAATCAGTTTTATGGAGAATAGATTTAGATTTCCAGTTAATGATGAAAAAGTGTACTTCAGCTTTCATTTTTCCTGGGGTTGCTAGTAGTATTCCCTTTGGGGAGTGGATTCTTATAGTGAAGAAAAATCAGAATATTGCTTATTTCTAATTTTCTGGATCATCCACTTTCCTAGGAATTCTTAAAATAACCTTAAATATGTAGTTTTTGGTAGTGGGAGTGTGTGGAAAACATGGACGTTGATGTTGATGTGATCATTAGACACGTGCTGCAGGAGCCGATGACACGAAGGCAGGGGTCAGGGCTGGTCTGTGGACCGAGGTCTGCCTGCCCTGGTTTGATGCTGAGCTCTGGGCTGAGAACAGAGGGTGGATTCTGTTTGACTTTGTGCCTGTAGGTAGGTCCCTTGCCTCAGTTTTGGAGAATGTGAGTCTTTCACCTTCGCTTTTAATGAAACTGTGGAAATGAAAGTGTATTAACATAGGTGTAAATATTTGTAACTCTTAGGAAGAAAGACAAGCTAAAACAGGCTATAAATAGTCATATAGTAATACTTTAGGACTCTTTAATTAAATACTCATCATCGCTCCCTTTTTACTGTGTAAATTCGTGCCTATTTCTATTCTTCCTTCTTGAAAGATCCAGAAAAAAGCTTACCCTGCATAATTAGCCTTTCCACTCTCTCTATATATAATGTATATATTTAAAAATGTGTATATTTATATATAAATGTATTATAAATACATAGTATATAAGTAATTATGTGATATATATATGTCATAGTTTTTTTTTTTTCTGAAAGAGCAAACTTGCTGCCAGCTGTGTCCTCTCTGAGATCTTGCTCTTTCCTTGAAAGAACAGGCAGTGCATCAATGAAGGATCAGTGAAGAAATGATCTTCTGTTTTAAGCAGGAAGGAATTTAATACAGAGGATTAGATGTTAACAAAAAGTGAACACTAGGTTCGGGAATGCCTCCCACCAGGAATGAAACAGGACTGAGTCCCTAGGAGACCTACCTTCAAGGCCTTCACTGGCATTGTGATTTCAAGATGTCCCCTGCAGCACGATCCGGGGATAGGGAGCCAGTGCTGCAGCTGCTGCAGTAGCCTCTAATCTCCTGGGATGGAGGATACTGGAGAAGTGGATAGGAAAAGCTAACATCTCCAAGACTTGGCTTTCCAATAGGAAGAGCTGAAGAGGAAGGCAGAGGACTCTCATCTCACTTCCTCCTTCCAAATCTCATCCATCCTAGTTTACACTGAGAATGTAGTTTCCAGAGCATGTGGGAAGTGTAGTTTCGACATCTCCGGCCAGGAGGAGAATGGAGTGGAAATGGGGAATGCTAATTCACATCATCCATCACACAGAGATGCCATTAAATGGCCTGATGAAGGAAGGCTGGTCAGACTCGTTTTCATCCTCCATGCTCCCCAGTGATAATCTGATTTGCGTGCAGAAGGTAAGCTGGAGTTGGCGTGCTTCATCTTAGATTCCTTGAAATAAAGGGGCATACTTTGATTTTAAGGGAATGAAATAAGTTATTTCATATAAACTGTGATTTTAAGCACTTTTGTATCTGTCCCCAAACAATACTGGCTTCCTACTCCATACTGATAAAGGAGGAAAAAATGATTAGAGACTTAGATGTAAATTACGTTTATTTATTAAGAGTCATTATTCCTTAGTGGATGAAGTTGTGAATTTTAGGGTTAGATAAGTTTTCTGACGGTGAAAGTCAAATAGAACTCACATGCTAACAGAACTTCTCTCCTTTCACTGACATTCTAGAGTAAAAGTATTATTTGGAAAGACCATGTGGCTACTTTTCAAACTATTTAATGCAGACAAAATGTAGTTTTTCATCTCTCTAGCAAAACGACTTCATTGTGTATCTGAAAATGACTTCTTTGATTGACAAGTGAAATTTCTTAATTATCCTAGCTATAGGAAATCCTGCCTAGAAGAATTGGTATTAACTCTGGAACAAGGGAGCTCTAACGTGCTCATGACAAAGAACAAAAATGTTGAGGGAAGACAACATTGTGGGTGATATGGACTAAAAACAGCTTTGTTCTTCAGTTGCAGGAGGGTGGCTAATTAGAGCCACTTGTAAAAACTATTTTACTTATTTTCAATGAGTGATACTGTGCTTCTGGTGACACTTTCAAAATGTTTTTTCTTAAGGCGTAAAAGGTTACAAGTTAGGTTATATTAAAATGATAGTTTTTTTAAAGCATTTTTGAGTATGTTAGTCTCCATTCTCTTTTTTTTCTTTGCTTCCCTGATAGGAATCTTTGAAAATTAATGATTGATTACTTAGTCAGTAGACTACTTTATGAACTAGAGCATTAAAAGAAGAAAATCCTGATATAAGTGTGAATCTTTAAGACTTACTTCCAACCTTCTACCAAATGCATTCTTTAGTTAATACTGAAACAGTTCATTCTATGGCAACCTTTCCAATTATATTCTCCTCAATAATATATCTTAGCCACTGCTTGACCATCTCTCTGCATCCATCTACTGTAATGGAGATAAATGGACAGTCACTCTTAAACTGTCAATGATGCTTTTATTGAAGTACTTGCCCTGTTAGTGTAGCTCCAATGTCCTATTATTGGGTAGAATAAATGTTCTCGCATCACAGTTATCCAAGTTATGATTTTGTTTCCTTATAATCATTTGCAATTGTGTTTGAAATAAGCCATAATGCGATTTTCTCAATTTAATATGAGCTATTTTTAGCAGTGCAAAAGCTCTGATTGCATTTTTTTCGTTTTATCCCTTAGTATAAGATGGGCATCCATGTTTAATCATATCCACAGATTACCTCAATGAATACAAATGTGTTACATTATCTTTAAATAAATGAATGTCAATATGTTCCAAGGTAACAGAAGTAATTGCATATTGATAACAGTCATTATGGTAAGTCATGGTCTCTAGGAGAAAATGCACTTGTATTTTTTAATAAGGTGCAATTTTATAGTCTATTTTAAGATGATAGTTTTCTGTTTCATATACAGACTATAATATCACTCTAATATAGCTGCCAGACTCTACAAATAGATAAAATGCAAAATATAAACCTGAAAGTAACAAGATTTTGTAGTCTTTTGGAACTGGGATGGATGTTATGAGTACCTTGGCAGAGCTAATATGAAGTTGCCATTATCTGTGACAGACTCTTAGAACTTGCATCCACTCTCCAGCTAAAGCAGGTAACAGGAGCTAAGCCATTATCCTGCCTTTTTGTAGCAAGATATTTTCAGATTTTATATCAAGGCTTATTGTAGTGAGCAAATCAATCTGGAAAATGCTCCAAGAAAAAACACTGTCCCTTTCTCAAATAGAATAAAAACATGGAATAGATGGGGGGAATATCAGAACACTTGTTTTCTGTGATGTGAGCTTTTGTCAGATGGGCAGTTGTCATTTGGACCACCATGTCACACAACTCCAGGGGGTGCCAGTCAGACTATAGCCCGTATGATTAATGCTCCATCTACTTGTGCACACAAGTGTGTGGCCATCTGTGGTAGCCTTGGATGTCATAATATTATCTCAGCAACACTTTCAAGGATGAGCAAGGGCCAGGAAGACACACTTAGCTGAGATGATTTAGAAAGTGTCCCAGCATTCACTGTTAAGTGAATGTTAGTACCATTTTTTCTTTGCCATAATCTTTTCAAACTCAATCATCTTATTATAACTGAGAGTACTATATGAGATCTGATTTTAACCTCAGGTTTACTACTAGCTGTTGATACTAGACAGGTCATTACATTTCTGGGTCTTAGTTGTCTCTGTAAAATGTGGGATTTGGACTACATTAGTGGTTTGCAAACCTTTTATTCTCACCAGTGGAACACCTAAGGCTCAGCAGGATAGGACGAGGAAATAGATTGCCTGATTCAGTCTCCTTTGGGTAAGTTCTAATACCCGGAAGGGGACTTCAAACTTGGTTCTTCTTGGTAAGTATGGAAAAGACTCAATTATCGTACTGCCAAAGTGGTTCTTTTCTTCTTCATTCACAGATTATATCTGAAGTACTATCTTATACCTATTTTGTGCTTATTTTCAGAATATATTTAGACGCTGTACTCTAAGAATTTTGAAGAACTCCTAAAGTTACTGCTTCAAAGAGGCTCTGGAATCAGACCACTTAAGTTTTGGCCACTTGCCAGCTGTGAATCCTTGGGCAAGTTAATCAACTCTCAATTTTCTTTATTTGTAAATAGCGATGACATTATCCATCTCCTAGCATATTTGGAAGGATTAAATAAGATAATACATGCAAACTGCTCAGCAGAATTCTTGACCCAAAGTAAGTGCTCAAATTATGGCTGTCATTCTATGTAGAAGTTATTTAGAGACTATTTTCCTACTTAGAAAAAGGATCAGGAAAGAAAGAAACTCCTTTTGTATTTTTAGGACAAAAGCCACAGCTACTTAAGAAGCCTTCATGAACTTCCAGAATTCCCCAGGTGGAGCTTTCCAGGAATGGAGCTTCTTCCTTGGACCAGCATGGGGTCAGTCTTGCCAGAGTAGCCATATAGGAAGAACCATGCTCCAAGGGAAAAAGTGAAGGAGGAGGAAAACATTTAAACTTGATCCAAATCTATTTATAATTCTTTTCTCCTTCCGTTAAGTAGCTAAATTTTATTGAGTGTTTGCTATTTGCTAGTAGTTTTCTAAGTGCTTTACATGGATTATTTCATGTAAGTAATTCTCTAATTCTCACAACAACTCAAGGAGGTAGGAAGTATTATTATCTCTCTTTTATAGACAAGGGAACCAATACACAGTAAGATTAAGTTGCCCAAGATTATACATCTAAGAGATAGCTGAGGAAGGATTGAAACTTGGAGTCTGAATCCAGAGCCCAAACTATTTAATACTCTACTGCCTCTGGTATTTGAGATTTTTTTTCTACCTTAGGGGAAGACTAAGAGGTGAGGTAGAGAGAAGAGAAGGACTTGAAGTTCCCATTGAGCTTTGATATATGGGCACAAATACTAACGTATCACCTATGATACAGAAGTGAACATATCTGAGATAGTGTGGTAAATTTGAATTATTATCTTCAATAGTGTTTTAAATATCTATTATAACCTTATGATGGGCAGTGTATACTTCTGTTTCTTGACTTTGGACTTGACCATGCGACATGCTTTGGTTAACGGAATGTTAGTGGACATAATATGAGCAAAGCCTGGAATTTGCAGTTGCATTTCCTCTCTTGCACTTCTGTGTTTCATCATGAGATGAACTTACCTTGGGTAGTTATTGGTGGAGCACATCTGGACACACCTTGCAACTTGCCCAATCCCAGCCTATGTAAGCCAAACCCCAGCTGATGCATATTTATGAAGTTAAACCAAACCTCAGTGGCATACAAGGTTTGTTAGGCAGTATTACTGAGTACAGTCATGTACTGCACAACGATGTTTCTGTCGGTGATGGACAGCATATGTGATGCTGGTCCTTTAAGATTAGTGCTATATAGCCTATATGTGTAGTAGGCTATATCATCTAGGGTTCTGTAAGTACACTCTACGATGTTTGCACAATGACAAAATCACTTAGTGATGCATTTCTCAGAATGTATCCCTGTCGTTAAGCAATGCATGACTGTAACTGAGTATAATTTATAGCTATTACTATGATATCATTAAACAACAGTATTCCTCCTCAAAATTTGCATGAAAACTCAACTTTATTGGCCCAAAGTTGCACCAATAAAGCATTCATTAAGTTTAAAAACTGTGTCTGTTTACAAGTGAATAATTGGGAGGTAATTTGAGAATGGGAAATAGGAATGATAAAGAAATGGGCAATCTGTGAGGCTAGAGAAGGCATAAAAAGTGTATAAACAATATTAAGACCACAAATGATAATTAAGAACAAGCAATACTGAAAAGATAATCAAGAGACTCAAATTGAATGGTCTAAAAGTAAGTTGGGAAGAGTTGAAAAGAGTGTTTATTTTTAATTGCTATTTATTTCCTTTATTGACAATTTTTCTAGCTTTGGCTTTACAGAAGTCCTAGGGAATCTGAGTTTGTACGTCCTTTGACTTTTTATAACCAAGTGTTTGTAAAACTTCAAGATTTGTCTTGAAATTTGTTTAGAGAATTCAGTGGAGGTTTGTCTCATTACCACATTCTATAATTACATTTATTCCCACAATAGTTATTTATTTACCTGTTTGAAAAAAATGTCACTTAAAGTTCAAGTTGATTTTAACATCTCTGGCCTTCTTAGGGCTAGGTGTGTGTATAGTGCTGGTGATGGGGTGTTGATGGCATCCTTTATGATTTTCTTTTGTGTGTGTATGTGATGTTCTTTTACACTTAGAGACTGATGGGAAGAGAGAAAGGAAAAAATAAAACTTCAAAGATTCTTTGGTATGTAAAGTTTGACAATGTGGAGGAGGGCTAAATTGCCCTATATAAAAATGTGAGTGGATTTGATAGGTCAAGATATCTTGAGTAAGAGAGCAAATTAAATAAGACAGATGTCAGGGTAGCCAAAAACTTTGAAGCTCAAGCATGTGTAATATTCCACTTAAGTTTTCTCAAATGTAAGACTCCTTTGCCCCAAACCTTCAGTAAAGTTTGCAACTCAAGGAAATGCCACTTTGAGTGACTTTTTGTTAGTAGTGGGGGGAGTGGGAATAAGGAAAATAAACTAAGATGTTTATTTGGGTCAGTGATGAGTAGAACGAAGAGCATATCTGTGGGTGGTGGTATGAGAGAGAGATTGAAAGTCCATTGGGACCCCTGCCTGCCTGTGGGGGGCAGTGGTTCTCAGCTGTGACTGGACTCACCTGGGGAGCTTTTAAAATAAATACTAATACCTTCGTCCCACTCCCAGATATCCTGATGTAGTCAGTCTTGGCTGTGGGAATGGTTAAAAAGCTCACCAGGTGATTCTAATTTGCAACTAAATTTGAGCATGGCTGCCTCATCTCCAGCAAAGTTCTCCATCCTGGCTGCACTTTAGGACCACCTGGGTAGTAAGAATTGCCAATGACCTTATCCTAACCCCAGAGATACTGGTTAATTACTCTGGGATGGAGGTAATGTATCACATAGTCAAAGTTTTCCAGGTGATTCTCGTGTACAACCGGAGTCAGATTGGGTCCCCAGAACATTGGAATGGCTCTGTCTGCTAATACCTGGAAAGGGTACCCCAATGAGTATAGGGTGTTGGGGATGGTAGGAGGGACATAAGACATGAGGCCCTTTCTGGAAAGATAGAACCTTTACTCCACTCTGGTTAGAGGGTTAGGACTGAAACATTCACAAACTTATGGATGCTTACAAAGCAACAAGGAAGCAGACTCACAATATTGGTGACTCATCTGGATTCATGGGTGCTATGAGCCCAGGATCGCATTCAGAGTTACAACTGATTGTGTGAAAATGAGCCTTTGGAAATAATTCCCATAATTCAGGGATATTGGGTTGCCAGATTTGGCAAATAAAAATACAAGATACTCTCAGTTAAACTAGAATTTCAGAACAACAGCCAAAACTTTTAGTATGAGTTTGTTCTAAGTGATCGGGACATACTTCTATTAAATAATTATTTGTTTATCTGAAATTCAAATTTCACCCTGTGCCCTGTATTTTGTCGGGAAACCCTTGGGATAGAGAGCCTGAGTTTGTTATTTAAACTATGAGGGGAAAATGGGATCTTGTGCTGACTCAGAATAGGTTTAGAAATCACTACTATCTGCAGGAGAATGTGGTAAGTCCTGTGGAAGAGCTTGATTTCCTAAGATTTGTTTCCCTTGGCTTTTAGGAGCTTAGAATATACTAATTCAATAATAAGCAAGAGAGCACTTGTGCATAAGCAGTAAACTTCCCAAGTGCTCTATTTAACTCAAAATCCCATTTGTAAGTTGCATGGTTCCATGTCACAGTGACAACACAAGAGAGCACCAAAAATACAAAAACATGTTGTTGAAAATAATTTGGGGGTAATTTTTAATTTCATTTTTCAAATCCATAATTGCTTCTTCCCCTGAATACATATATCTTAAAGTTGTAGAAAAAGTCTTAGGTAGTCTTTAAAAGGTAAAACAGAATCCTTACTCACTTTAATTAAATAACTGTTGAATTAAACTTATTGCTTTTTATTTCTTTCATAGAACCTTTCGTCTCAACGATATAGCGATTTATAGCTTGGATAAAGGCATATAATTAGTGACCATAACAGATCCTCTTTGAATAGAGGATATTAATATGTTAAAGATTTAGTCCTGGATAGAAAAAACAAAAGCACAAAAACCTCTGAAACACTGCAAAATTAGTTCTGAAGTCTTAACAGGAATATAATTGTAAAATAAATTTAGGGATTTTTTGATTCAAATGTTATACCCCATGTATTTCTTATGATATGGAAATAATTCTCTTTAGAAAGTAAAATAAATATAGATAAAAAATAAAGATTAATAGATGTGAATATTCATTAATGATTCTGAGGACTAATGACAATAAGAGAATATATTTGATTAATCCATAGGAAGTCACATAATATTTCTGATATTTACACATGGGTACAATTTTTATTTAGGACTGTTGAAAATATGAAAGAAAAGGAAAAACCAAACACCCCCTGGAATATATGTATAGAGTATTTAGGAACCTGAGTAGGAAATTGAAGGTCTTAGGGACACAGGTGGTGGTTTAATTTCGTCTAATTGAAGGTCATGACTTTGGAAGATGAAGGAGCTGAGAAGTGAACAGCTGGCTCTGTAGATGGTGTTAAAGAACAGAATTTAGTTTTCTGGATCATGATGCATGATACTAAACTAATGCTCCTGGCAAAAGAAAGAGTACATCTAATGAAGAGTGGGAAGAACATGCTTGGCAGAAGATCTGCTGACCGGAACGAGAAGGCATTGATATATGAGGAGGGTAGAGAAAAAGGACCAAACAAGCTGTTAAATTATACCCAATGGAGGAAAACAAGCTGACTTAGGAAGAGTGAAAATAGTGGAGAGATGATTAGTAAATCAAGAAAGGAAACGGGAAAGAAGACAAAGGAGAAATATTTGTGGCTTTATATATTTACATCCATAGTCACAAAGTACTATAGATAATGATAACATTTTCAACAAAAAGGTAAATAATCTTGAAACGTTTCCATCATGACTTGATGGGGATGAGAAGCCTGGCTGGGAAGACCCTGAAATCCCAGTTGTTACTGCTTCTAGCTAAGGTTCTGTACAACGTAGATGATCACCAGGTAGGGCCAAAAGTCTTGGCCGGTGAATTACCTGGTAAGAGATTCTGGAAGCGACTAGAAGTCATTCTCTATCAAACAATTAAAAGTTCTGTTGAAAGAGAAAATTGGCATTTTTCAAAGGAAATATACTTTTGTTTCCCCCTTTTCCTTTCTACCTAGGCTGTGATATGTGAACAAATTTCAAAAAACCCAAGGAATGCAGAACACAGTCCAAATCCTGGGGGGAGGAAGAAGTCCAGATCCCTGTGATGAAGAGTATGTAACAGAGAAAGGGATGATGATGACGGAGCCAAGATAGTGGCCACTGGGAATGTGGTGGAAGTGGACAGATTTGGAATCAGACAGTATCTGGTGTTTCAGCTTCCACATGTCTCTTAAAGTCTGCTGTGGGCTTGACAGATGTCAAAATCTAGCATGGAAAATTTATAACTTTATTTTCCCATAGCAGAGCTTAATTTCTATTCTGAATTCTCATTTTTTTGCCTTCTCAATAGCAGAAAAATTAGTCTGCACTTACCCAGATAGATACAGTCACATCACATTAATGAATTCTCAGTCTTTTGGGGTGTAAACTATGTCAAAGTCTGATTGCTCAGTCATGTCAGATTTAAAACTCAATCACATTCAGGGTTTTTGAAACCCTATTCACCTACCTCCCTGGCTTTGGAGTCAATTTGGAGGGTTTGGGAATTCTATTGCTGCAATGTCAGTGGGAGGACACAGTATCCATTTCTCTCCTTTCCTTCCTCTCTGACTGCACAATCGACCAGTCATGACCTTCACTTATTGGTATCTATCTCTGCATTTGTTCATATGTTCGAGGCCTTATTAAGGTCTTGGCTTGGATGGCCAATACCACGTTAGTCACAATCTAGAATGCTCCTCATGCCTGCCAGCTTTCTCTCTTAATGTTCTCACCTGTTCAAAGGCATGGATCAAGTTAAGCCGATCCCCGATGCTTCTCTTGGGGATATAGGCACATGATCATCAGGACTTGTCTAATTCTGATGTCAATTTCCTTTGTCTCTATTCTTCTTTATCCACGCCATTGTGGGGTAGGGAACATGGATGGGTTTTCTCTTGTGGAGCTTCTGACACACAGCCTTCTACTCTTGGATCTTCAAACGTAAGCGTCTCCATCTCCATCACACCCTATCCCACTCACAATCCAGGTCTAAATAAGGGAGCATTGTATACTACTCTGTAAGCCAACATCTACTCTCAATTTCCAAATTTCTCCCTTTGCCCTTTTTCAGTGGCTTTCACCCATTTTTCTTGGGGGGCAGGGGGTAAAATACTTAGCAATTTTTTCCTCCCAAATCTTTGTCTTAAAATTAGACTCCTCCTTTAATACTTTAAAACCAAGAGAGTGATTATTTTTTTCTCCTTTTGCCTTGATAACCCTACTTCCTTGAGGCAATACTAAATGGGGATCATCTTTCAAGTATTTGAGATATATACATTGAAGAAATAAAGAGGTAATGTTTCATATATCATTCTACAACAGGTATGTTGTAATCCCAGCAGATTTATGTTCTAAAATTTGTATTAAAGTCACGGACAAAAGTCTCCATAAGCATACCTGCCTATAAGTTATATTTCCAGAAGGACATTTGTTGGAAAAACCAACCTATTAAACTCCCTAGAAGTGTCTTCTACCAACAGTGGAGTTACCTTGAGAAAATTACCTAATATTCTGAATGCTAATCTGTAAAACAGGAATAGTAAATTGTACCTATTTATTTTATAAAGTTTTCCCAATGATTAGGTGTTTATAAAATACTTGTTAGTGTTACCAGAGGGGAAGGGGAGGTAGGGGTAAGGTGAAAGGGGTAAAGGGGCGCATATGTATGGTGACAGATAAAAAACTAGACTATTGGTGGTGAATAAAATGCAGTCTATATGGAAACTGATATATAATAATGCATACCTGAAATTTACACAATGTTATCAGCCAATATGACCTCAATGTAATAATTTAAAAAATACATAGTACCTGAAAAATGCTAAGTCCTCAATGTTTGTCAGTAGCTATTTTTATACTATGATTGAAATCTTGATCTTGGATAGAAGCATATTCTAGAGTGAAGGTAAGAGAAACAAATCAGTATTTTAGGGAGCATTTCTAGACCTCTGGGATGAACAGCTTTCCCCCATATCCAGTAACCATTGAGAGAGTGTTTGACACACAGTGGACGTTCAAGTGAATACAAAAATATTCCTTTATCAGTTTTATATTTCTTTACCTGTTGCATTTCCTTCCATGTCTAACAAAAATAGCTGAACCTGAAAGAAGTCATGGAGGAAGAATATTTTTAGGGAAGAAGTGGAACGAAAATGTTTTCTTGAAAGGTTGTTGGCATTTGGGGTTTTTATTGTGAAACAATGATCTGTGATATACTAAAGAATAGTGACAGGTTATAGAAGGACAAATTAAAGAAGCTTTTTTAATGTGGATGTGGAGTAGTTTTTTGCTTACTTGCAAAATGAGACATCGAGATAATCTCTGAGCACTGACACTCTCATCCTAATTTGTGACTTCCCTGGATCTCAATGACCTAAGGCGTTGCTGAAGTGATGGAGTTTCTGTGTGGAGGTGGAGGTGGGTACTGGCACCAAAATCCTTTAGAAGAGGAGGCTACCACAGCTAATTGCTTAATTTTCTACTCTGGTAATCCTAACCATTTTGAGATGGGTGGGGGAAACAGTGATAGTGCTAAAATCTCCTGGGAATAACTTTAAATACAACCATAAATAACATTTTTTGTTGATCAGGAGCCTCTCTTTTCAGTCTAAGGAGGAATAGGAGGAATTACGGAATTCTTTTTGAACCATCACGGAGTTTCTGAAGGCAAAGTGTAGCAGTTATGGTTCTAGATGCAAGCAACAGGAACTGGCCATGCCTGAAAAATGAATTGGTAAAAGGATGTTGGGGAGCTTAAGTGAAACTGGGGAGGCGGGAGAAGGTTTGAAATAGGAAAAAATAATAGGGCTACAGTCAGGACGATAATCCAGACACTGTCATAGGGACTGTCCAGCACCCAGAGAGTAGCTGCTGTGTCCGGCAGAAGGATTGCATATCATACACTTGGTGAATTGAGACACAAAATGAAATCATAAGACAATTTGAGATTTTTCTTCTTGAAAGTATTTGAGAGACATAATAACACCACTAGATAATATAAAATTGCCTCATGTAAAAGTAGTTGAATTAAATGGTGGTGATTTTTAAAAATTAAAGCAATATATACTGTTATAAATAGTACAATGAAAAAGTATATACTAAAAAAAAGAATTATTTCCCACCTGTAATTTCACTGTGCAGAGATATCTTCTACTGAAAAGTTGAACTGTATCTTCCAATCCATATAAGGTAACCTAGCATATGTAGGACTGGAATATGCGTGCTGCTCCGTAACCTGATTCTTCACTCAATGGATTATATGCTTTAGTTGATGTCAGCACATATAGTTCTATCTATTCATTTTAGAGGCTTCACATCATTTAATTGTTTAAAAACCACAATTATTTGACCAATCTACAATTGATGTTCAGTTAGGTTCTTTCTAATCACAATTTTGTGCCATGTTTCAGTGAACATTTTCTTTCACGTATATTTTGGGTCCTTGTATGAGTTTCTGTAAGCTAAATTCCTGGGAGTAGAACTATTGGGCCAAAGTGGGAGGCATATTTAAAAACTTAAGAGCTATTACCAATTGGCTTCATAGATTGGTCCACTTTGCAATTACAGCAACAGAGTATGAGAGGGCCAAATTCCCTATAATTTGGATCTATTTGCTCTTGTGTAGAGACCATATTCAGGGGAATTTTACTTTACAGAGATGGCTAACTAGATGTATCCAGGTGTTCTGAGTTTTTTCCCCCTCAAAATATCTGAAAGCAGAAGAACAAGATCTAATAACATTTTCTATAATTTAGGTATTTTTCTAAGGCTTTTGTTAATGTAATTTATTAAAAGAATTAAAGTATGGCACTAAAATGTAGGTGGAAAAAAGGCCAACTTTTCAAAAATACTGGAGACAATAATTTGATAATCATTGTTATTAAATCAGATAAGTATTTTTCTCAAGAGTGACTTAGTGCTTGATTTCAGGATAGGTTTTCTTTTTTAGTGAATTTGAAAGAACATTAAAACAAAATGTTATTTTCTTCTCTGAAGGAACAAAAAAGTCTTAAGAAATTTAAGTGTTCTATACAAGTCTAATTATTTTCCTTTGACAATAACATGTTGGGTTGAAGCTTTCCTGTCTGATGACAAAGTAAAATGTAAAGCAAATGACATAAATAGTCTTATAAGAATTTTACGGATTGTGAAAGAGTAGTTTTATATAAATGGTTCCTCCATTTCTCTACATTAAACATTTTTAATACCGCTGGGTAAACTGGCTGCTCATGTTGGTATTTTTTTGTATAAACGCAACAATTCTGCAAAAACTTTCTTGACATTGTGCTACTGAGATATAATTTTCATTGATGTACTCAATTATACATCCCACACAGGGATAAGCATGGGTGTTAATTGCATCTGGTGTTTCATTTGCCTTTATATTTTAGCAACAAAAATAAGAATTTGATAAAGAGAAAACCAACCCACTCCAGTGGTTACCTCCCTATTTTGAGTTTCATTTTCCTTTTTATCTTAAACACTATAAAGGTGACGGGTCATTGGGATAAACATCTCAGGAAACTTGTTTGTTATTGCACAGTTTGACACGTCTTTTGGGTGCAGTTACTAAAAGGATAAAAATGACAGATTAAAAAGAGAAGAGGCTGTTTTCAGGGTTACACTCTATCTGTTAAAACTCTGTTGTAAACAGGAAAGGAAAGCATATTCAGGATTTGTTTTCAAAATAGGATTGAGTTGAAAAGGACAATGATCATATTGATTTCTGCTTGATGCGAGTTTTCATAAGGCCATACTCCCATTTGATTGACTGTCATCGTGTAGTAGAAAGAACATGAACTTGGGCTCCATAGGCACCTGGATTGTAATTTTGGTTCTTTTGCCACCTACCAGCTGAGTGATTTTGGCCATTTTATTTACCTCACTGAGCTTTAGTTTCCTCATTTCTAAAACGGAGTTAATTATATCTACTGCAAAGGGTTGGTGTATGTGTGAGGAGAATGTATGTAAAGCACTTCAAATAGTACCAGGAGGGTACTCAACAAATGGTAGTCTCCCCTTTTCCTTCCAATATCCACTCTAAGCCTTACCTTACAAGCCAGTGAATCATAAAATTTTCTTGAGCCAGCTGGTATTTTACCATTTCTATGTTGAATCAGAGACCCTTACAGAAGAATTACTATATTCTCTGTAAGCCTCAGGAGAAAAATTCAATGAAGCCTTGGGAATTCTTGGGTTACTATTTTTTCTCCACTAGTCATGTTTTATCTAAGTAATCTTAATGTTCTTAGTATAAATGTCATGCTTTAATAATGCTACCTAAAGGGCCTCTTCACTTAAAACCACATGGCATTTTTATGTTCTTACTATACCAAAGTGTTATTTTGAGGAGAAAGATAATCAATTTTCTCTCTTACTCATGAACACTAATAATTATAGTATGGCATTAAGGTAGTTTCAACAATTTCCTTAAATTACACAGACTCTTCATAGTCTTTCCCGTCATTTCTATTGTGAATATTCAACTCTTGGTAAGCATCATTGCCCCATTTATCTGCTGTGCATCGGTCTAGTGTTGCTTGGAGAAGTCGTAACTGTGCAGAGTAGGTGCCCTACGAACAAACTGGTTCTTCAGCACAAACCATCATTCCTTTATTGCTCTCTTGTTGGAGCTTTATAGCACCAGTCCTAGAGGCTGTTAAAAATATTCTTTATTGTCCTCAAGAACTTAGCCCCACCTTTGCCCTCCTTGCTCTCAAAAGGTCATCTTGATGCTATGAGGACTTTTAAACTGCCTCCGTGCTTTGAACCCATCCTATGCCCTACTTCATACATCCTGCGCCTGGTGGGGTGCTCAATGAATGTTTACCATTGTTGATTGGAGAAAATTTTACCCAAGTGTACCTTCAATTATGTCACAATTTGATCAGAAATCTTTGCTGGCTTCCTTTTTTCCTGCTAAATTATGTCAAAGCTCTTCAGCCTTGCATTTAAAAGCCTCGTCCAAATGCCTTTTCTCACTTATTTAGTGAAATGTAAAGCAGAACCTGCTGCAGAAAGATTCTGAGATAGCTTCTATATTTTCAAAGTTGTAAAATCATATTTTGTGTCGTCCAAAAAACTATAATACTGTTTCCATTCACTCCTACCCAACTCAAGCTTTAATGACAGATACAGAAGAAATAATTACCAACAGTATGCCTGAGACTTCGTGTCCACAGCATTCCATGTTAGATTTCAGGTTTTTCCCTCTTAGGTACCTTAATAGTCTTGTCTTCATCACATTAACTTTATTGTCCTTATTCTAATGTTTAGGCCAAAGCTCACTTTCTAAGACAGAAAAGGGACTAAGGGATTTTTCTATCAGGAAAAAATTTAACGTTATAGAAGGCAGGGCACATGTCATGAGCACTTATCTTGTGCCAGATGTTACTCCTTTTCACAAGAACTATTTCATTTTCCCAGCAATGTGATGATGATTATCTCTCTTTCCTAGAATAGGTCATGGTTCCTTTAGTGCCTTAAGTCACTTACTGATGGCCACACAGCCAATAAGTGACAGAAGCATGATTTGCACTCAGATCCTCTTACCACCAAGTACAAATTTCCTCTTCTACTTATCCTGCAAAATAAAAAAATTCTTAAAATATTGACCTTTATAAATACTGTAATAGATCACCCACCTAGGAATATAATGAGTGGGAAATGTTAGCATTGTAGGTCATATGCCCTTCTGATTTTTCCCCTATAATTTGAAGGCTGGCGAGTGGCTCTTGAGGAATGTGGCATAGCTGTTCTCTTTCTGAGACTTTTGACTAGGTGGGTGACCATTCCCAGCTATCAGTCTCAGTACCATCCTGAAGAACTATACATACACCATTCAGTGAGCGCACCTGGGTCACTGCTGCCGTCACTCCCACTGCACCTGCATTTGGGGGCGTGATTTCTAAGTTACAAGCTTGAAAAGCAGGTCTGAGTAGGTGACTTATATAATACCTGTGCTGTAATCCAGCTTTCAGTTTTCTACACAATGTTGATGCTGTGCTGGAACTATTGTTTCTGGGACAAGCTACTTTTGAATGCAATCATAGACTCAGAAAATGGGCTGGCTCAAACCTGCTCTTGTATGTCTTTATAACAACTTTTCCTTCCCCTTCATCTTGCAGTAGGGATGCCTCCCAGGGGATTATTATTCTTGAACTGGATCCCAATTCTTTCTAGAAATTGTTTCACTTCCTATTTCCTTTTAATTCCTTCTCCATACCTCTGCCTCTCTCTGCATTCCTGACCACTGAAACCCAAGTTCACCTTGGGCATTTGACTTCTTTAATGGGTTGACCTTCAAGGTTTTCAAAACCTTAATAATATATTACATATAAATATAACTTAGTGTTCATGTGTTCCTCTTATCTTGCAGTGACCCTTTTCTTAGGCCTTCTGTCCTGACTTTCCAGTTCTTTCATGCTGTGCCCCAAATCTACAATTATCCTGAGGGGAACAAAGTGACTGCAGAAGGCCGATTTACTTGTTCAACGTTCCTTGGGTTACTTTAAAAGTGCAGTTTAACTTGCGGCTATGATTGATAAATTTGTGAATGGTATTATAGGCTAAAAGGTTAAAGTTTAAGACAATAGCATTTCCCATTTGTGCACAATGTTGTGTTTTATTTCAGCTTCTCAAATGATAACTTTGCTCCTGTTGAAATACCACCTGCTTTGGTCTCTTTACTTGTGCAAGTCAATGAGTGGAGGAGAGGTGTCTGGAGTAGTCCATTCTTGGTCTTCTGGGGAAGCTGCAGAGAGAAACTGCTGAATAAAAATGAAAATAGGCCACATTAGAGCTGAGAACACTTTTTGAGAGGCTATCAAGATACCAGCCAAGTAAAACATGGTTTATCATTTCTGGGAGCCAGACACCTGTGAGACAATAAAGCTCCAATTGGGAAAAGCTTCAAATTGGAGCGCCAAAAGTCATCATGCATCTACAATGCGTGAGATTGGGTCATTCATGCACTCGGGCATTCCATAAATGTTTACTGAACTCTAACATGTCAGATATTTTACTTTGCCCTGAGAATACAAAAAGGTCAACAAAAGATTATTTTTTTCATAGGGAAAAGAGAATTAACATTTTCTGGGAACCAACACTATAGTCAGAACGTGATTTCATTTGTTTATGCATATTTAATTCTCAATAACTCTAAGTGGGTATTAGCTTGGCTCAGTAGATTAAAAAATTAAGATTCAAGAAAGTAGTGGGTTTGGGTTTCTAACCAAGATCTCCAATTCTGAAACTGGATTTCTCTCAGAGGGGTATGTTTAAAGACACATTTGAAAATTACACGACGAATAGTCAAAGTTATAAACAAAGTGTAGTGGGAGCTAATAGGAGGAGATGATTTCACGGAATTCATGGTATTTTAGCTGGATTTCAAAGGCTGAGAAGGAGCTGCTTAGGTAAAGAAGAACATTCAAGGAAAAGGATGTGCCCTGAAAAAGCAGGGCTTGGTCTATGTATCTTTTTGACAGTGTCTTAGTAGGTGGGCAACATTACGGTGGTATCCATGAGTGGCCTTGTCTTGGCTGCTGCTTGTTGAAATTGACCTTACATACAGAAACTTTATTCAGTCTCTGTGTTTATACGTCAAATACATATGACTGGCTACATGATTTTGGGGGAACCTCATTCAGAGATTAAGAATTTTAAGAAGACAACAGCAGAACATAAAACCAAGCATACTGCCGTTATGGATGCCATGAAGTGGCCCTGCTGGTGGGACAAGCAGCTATATCAGAGCTATGCGGAAACGTTCTATTTGCTTTTATTGCTATAAAAATCACTTTTATAGCAACTCTAAGTTAGCTAATATTTATGAAAACGGCAAAATTTATCCACACAAGAGTTCATTTCAAATACACATGTTCAGTGCTAAGTATGTGTTTATTCTTATATATCTTAGGAAAAACTTTATGGGGAAGATAGGGCTTTAATTTTTTACCTTTAATTTTCTCTATTACAGTGAAGTGTTTTATCCATGTAAATGCATAAAGGTAACACTAATGAATACACAAGCTAGCTTAAGAAATACGTTTTTAAATATAGTTCAAACTCCCTTTGGAATCTTCTCTGCCCGTATTTCCTACTCCAATCCAATCATAGGGTACCACTATTATGAATTTTATATTTTAGTATTTCTTGATATTTTTACTACGCTTGTATGTGTCCCTAAAAATACAGTACATATCTTTTATATTCATTCTTTCAACCAATATGTATTGAACACCTACTACGTGTATGGTGTTCTATGCTCTGGAGAATATGGCAGTGAGTGAAACATACACAAATGGAGAAGAACCCTTTATATATAAAGGAGAATAAAACTTGCTGATAATAGCAGCAGAAATAATACAACACTTAAGCATGTATAAAATATATATGTGGGGCACAAAAATAGACTTCATAAAGTAGAGAGACACGATATGTGTTTGGTTATGACCAGTTGTCATCAACAACACGTCAATTCTCCCTAAGTTTATTTATAAATTTAATTAGATTCCAGAGAAAACTGCCAACTCTTTTCCCCCGGAACTAGATAAGATGATTTTAAATGCATCTAAACTGGGAAGAATAGCCATGAAAACACTGGAATAAAAAAGAGCAATGTGTATAGTTAAGCAGTGGTGGATATTAAAACATACCATGAAACCTCAATAATTAAAGTAAGATTAAATTACTGAATGAATAAACAGATCAATGGGAAAGATGCACGTGGAAATTTAATATATGATAATGGTGGTATCTTAAATCCAAGAAGTAAGCATGGAACTTTTGTTAAATGATTCTGAGATACGTGGATAACCACTTGGAAAAGGATGAGATTGGACTCATACCTAACTCCATACATCTAGGTCAGTTGAAAATTGATCAAAAATCTGAATTTAAACAATGAAATCAAACCTTGCAATGAAAAGCTTTCTAACTCTGTCTAAAATCCAGAATCCTTAAAACATTGATGAATTTGACTGTATAAAACATCTACATGGCAAAAATCATAATAAACAAAGACAAAATCAAATGATAGACTGACAATCTTTTTCCAAGTCATGTTACAAAGGGCTAACCTTCTATATACATAAAGAACTCCTAGAAATTGAGAAGGAAAAGAACAACCCAATAAAAAATTGGGCAAAGGACAGGAAAAGACAAATCACAGAAATAAAAGTACAAATAGCACTTAAGCATTTGAAAAGATGTTCAACCTCACTCATAATAAAGTGAATAAAAATGAACAACTATAGTAATGAACTATGTCTTAATTGTCAAGTTGGGAAAAATGCAGAAGTTTGAAAATAAATTTATTGGACATGTACTTGCAGTTTCTGGAAGGAGGAAAATGGTACACTATTTCTGGAAGGAGGAGAATTTGGTGGTACTAACAATGTTACAAGTATTTTAATCCTTAAATCTGATGATCTTCTAGAAATGTATACTACAGGTATAGGTGAATAAGTATGAAATTTCATATGTGACAGGTTATTCTTTGTGCTACTAATTGATACCTGAGTTGTTCAGCAAAAGAGAACTGGTTGCGTAGAGAATGATACATCCATACAGTGGAATACAATACAGTTTTTAAAAAGAATGAGGAAGTTCCCTGTCTATTACTGATAAGGAGAGGATGTGTCGTTATTACAAAATATATTGGGAAGAAACAACACGCAGAATAGCATAGATTGTATGTTAATCGAGTAAAATAAGGGACAGCAAATTATTCATAAAAGGGTAAGACGCTTATGAAAACAGTTACTTAGGAGAGGTGAGAAGGAGGCGCCAGTAAGGAAAGCAAGACTTCTATGTATTTTTCCCCATAGTGGTAACTTGAATCATGTAATGCATTATCCGTTAAAAACACAGCTCATTTTAACAAAATCCCTGATGTTGAAAACAAATAAATATAACTGGATATTGAACGGATAATGTAACCACATGGAGAGAGGATTTATTTCAAGTGACTTTATATGTCACTTGAATATATGTTTTTTGAATATATGTTTTTTGACTGTACATGCTTAGTGGGGGGTGGATTCTAAGGATAAAAAGAACTACAGATATAGGGGCCAGCCAGGTGGCGCAGCGGTTAAGTGCACATGTTCCACTTCAGCTGTCTGGGGTTGTCCAGCCCCAATCCTGGGTGCGGACATGGCACCACTTATCAAGCCATGCTGTGGTAGGCGTCCCACATATAAAGTAGAGGACGATGGGTACAAATGTTAGCTCAGGGCTAGTCTTCCTCAGCAAAAAGAAGAGGACTGGTGGTAGATGTTAGCTCAGGGCTAATCTTCCTCAAAAAAAAAAAAAAAAAAAGAACTACAGATGTACTTTAAGCTTTATTCAGTAGTTTAATCTTTTTAAACTTTTTATTTTGAGATCATTGTAGATCACATACAGTCGTAGGAAATAATACAGAAAGATTCCTCCTTCATCCAGTTTCCTCTAATGGTAATATTTTTCACAACTATGGTCTAACATCAGAACCAGAAAATTGGTACAATCTACCAGCTTTGTTCAGATTTCACCAGTTTTACATGCGTTCATGTGTGTGTGTGTTCTCTGTGATTTTATCACACATGTAGGTTCATGTGATCACCACCACAGTCAAGATACAGAACAGCTCCATCGCAAGGATCAGTATACAACTCCACTAGAGTCACAGCTGCCTTCCTCCCTGACCTGGTAACCACTAATCCCGTCTCCATCTCTGATTTTTTCCTTTCAAGAATGTTATATAAATGGAATTGTACTGTGTATTTTTTGAGATTGGCCTTTTTTTTTTTTTTTTAACTCAGCATAATTCTCTTGAGACTGATCCAAGTTGTTGCATGGATCAATAATTCATTCCTTTTTATTACTGAGTAGCATTCCAAAGTATGGATGTTTTAACTATTCATCTGTTGAGGGACATCTGAATTGTCTCCATTTTTGGCTATCACAAATAAAACTGATATGAGCATTCATGAACAGATTTTTATGTGAATGTAATTTTTATTTCCCAGGGATCAATGTCAGGAGAATAGCTCCTGGGTTATACGCTAAATATATGTTTAGTTTTGTAAGAAATTGCCATACTCCTTCCTAGGGTGGCTTTACCATTTTGCATTCCCAGTAACAATGTGTGAGTGATCCAGTTTCCCTACGTCCTTTCCAGCATTGGTGTTAATCACTAATTTATTATTTTATTTTAGTCATTCTGATAAGTGTGAGGTGCTATCTCATTGTGGTTTTAATTTGCATTTCCCTAATCACTAACAATGCTCATCGTTTCATGTACTTATTTGCCATCTGCATTTCCTCTTCAGTAAAATGTCTCTTGATGTCTTCTGCCCATTTTCTAATTGGGTATTTTTCCTGTTGAGTTTTGGGAGTTCTTTATGTATTCTATGTACAAGTCCTTTGTGAGATACGTTGTTTACAAATATTTCCTCTCAGTCTGTAGCTTATCTTTTCAAACTCTTTACAAGAACTTTTGGAATGCAAAAGTCTTAAATTTTGATATGATCCAATTTATCAATTTTTTCTATGGATCATACTTTTGGTGTTATGTCTAAGAATTCTTCACCTAGCCCTGGGACTGAAGATTTTCTCCTAAAAGTTGTATAGTTTTACATTTTACATCTAAATCTGTGATCCATTTTGAGTTAACTTTTGTATAAGGTGTGAGGTTTAGGTCAAGTTTCTTTCTTTTGTTTTTTTAACCTATGGATGTCCAGTGGCTCCTTCACCATTATTGAAAAGGCTGTCCTTGCTCCACTGAATGGCTTTTGTATCTTTGTCAAAAATCATTTGGGTATATTTATGTGGGTCTATTTCTGGGATCTCTGGTTCATCTATCTATGTATCCATTTCTCTGCTAATAACACTCTGTCTTGATTACTGCAGCCATTTAGTGATCCTTAACTGTGGCTAGATGATTCTTCTTATTTTATTCTTTTTCAAAATTCTTTTTTTGAGGAAGATTGGTCCTGAGCTAACTACTTCCAATCCTCCTCTTTTTGCTGAGGAAGACTGTCCCAACTTCCTCTACTTTATACATGGGATGCCTGACACAGCGTGGCTTGATAAACGGTGCCATGTCCACACTCGGGATCTGAACTGGTGAACCCCAGATGGCTGAGAGGGGAACGTGCAAACTTAACTGCTGCGCCACCAGGCTGGCCCTCAAAAGTCTTTTAGCTAGTCTAGGTTCCGTGCATTTGTATATAAGTTTTAAAATAGATTTGTCCATGTATACAAAAACCATGCTGGCAACTAATTTAACTTTTAAAAAGTAATTTGCTGGGGCGGGCCCCGTGGCCGAGTGGTTAAGTTCGCGCGCTCCGCTGCAGGCAGCCCAGTGTTTTGATGGTTCGGGTTCTGGGTGCGGACAAGGCGCTGCTCATCAAACCACGCTGAGGCGGCGTCGCGTGTGCCACAACTAGAGGGACCCACAACTAAAATATATACAACTGTGTACCGGGGGGCTTTGGGGAGAAAAAGGAAAAAATTAAAAAAAATCTTTAAAAAGTAATTTGCTATTGTCGTTTTGATACTCTTTTCTTTATACTATGGGGTAAAGCAATAAATACTGTATTAACATAACAAAGCAATATTTTAGTGTAAATTAGAATATACACAGAAAATAAAAGGAGCACAACATTGTAATATTGAGATTGTGTTGCAAATATCAAGACAAACTCATGAATTTTAAATATATAGCTTTGTTCACTGAAATTGCTTAGAAGCAGTTTCACCCTAGTAACAATAATCATCCATGGAACCAAGGTTGTGTGCTCTAATAGTATTTCCCTCTTTAGGGAAATGGTGGATTTGAGATGTGGGTCAAGGAAATACAAGGTGATGTTGGGATATCTCATTATGTCAGAAATCAAGGCGGCTTTAAAGATTAATGGAGTCATGTCAAAGAACACAGGAACTAGCTCAAAGGAGTTCTCAGTGACCAAAATTGTGACAATATACATAAGAGAGAATAATTATTATAATTGTTGGAATTACACTGGTTCTGCAAAAATCATTGAGAGTGAATGACGAAAAGGAAAGGAGGAAGGAAGATGGGGAGGAGAGAGAGAACACCATAGAAATTCATTTGCCACTATTTGAAGCTCTTATTAAACCAACTTTTTACTTTGGAAAATGGAAATAAAAAGGGAAGATCCAAGCATATTTTTCCTGCCTTTGTTGTGTACCTGAATTTCAGGTTTAACAAATAGCCTCACACTATTTTAGAAAGTGATTATTTTGCAATCTTTATTAGAGTCATTGATTTAGGCAAGGATTAGCAATGGTATTAAAAGTATTGGTTGAATGGTTGATGGGGAAGTGAAAATTTGTATAGTGTCCATGGCTGGCAGCATGGTACCTCTCTCACCCCTCAAGATGTTCCCACCATAATCCCTGAAATCTGTGAATATGTAACCTTACATAGTAAAAGGGACTTTGTAGATTTGATTAAGAAATTTCTAAGAAGGGAGGTGGATCAGTGTAAGAGATGTGACAACAGAAGCAGAAGTCAGAGTGATGCAGGTTCACAAGCCAAGGAAGGCAGATAGACCTCAGAAGCTGGAACAGGCATGGAATGGATTGTCTCCTTGGATTCATTATACATGAATGTATAATTCAGAGTAGAGGCCCAGGATGCAGATATATATCTAGGAGTCATCAGCGTATAGATAATACTTAAAGCTGTGAAAAGAGATGAGATCAAGAAGAGAGAGAGTGGAAATTGACAATAGAAAATGTCTAGGGACAGATTACTGTGACATTCCAAAGGAAACAGAAAAGGGCCTGAGAATTTGCCAGTAATGTGAGAGGACACCTAGGAGATTGTGGTGTTCAGAAAACTAAATGTAGTAAGAGTTGACTAGGAAGGAAGTGATCAACTCTGTCAAATTCTTACCCAAAATGCTATATGGTACTTGCACATTTGCAACAAGCTTTTTCACTCAACTTTGTGAGATTCATCAAAGATGATATGTTAACTATAGTTCATGTTCAGTGCTTTAAAATCCATCATGTATCCCTCAACATCTCCATTTTTTTTCTGTCAATGACTATTTACTATTTAAAAAATGCTTTATGAACATTCTTGTAACATGTCTCATTTTGTGCATATGTGAAAGTTTCTTTACAGAGCATGCCTAGGAGTGGAATTGTGGGTTTATATGTTATGCATGTTTCAACCTAACTATATATTGCTAATTACTTTTCAAAGTGGTAATATGAATTTACATTCCCACAAGCAGTCTATGAGAGTTTCTATCCTTCGTTGAGTATTATCAGACTTTAAACATTTTGCCAAATTAGTAGGTGTGTAATGGAATCTCTGGTTTTTAATTTGAATTTTCCTTGTTACTAGGGAGGTTGACTATTACTTTGATACTTTGGTTTCCTCTATGCTATATTCTAACTACTAATACGTTTTGCTCACATTTTTATCTGGCTGAGTGTCTCTTAAAATTGATTTGTAGGAGGTATTTATGTACTCTGGATATTAATGATATTAACTGTTTGTTGAATATATGCATTGAAAATATCTCCTTAGAATCATATCATGCATAGAAATTTTAAGTTTTTATCTAGTTGAAATATTCAATATTCTATGATTGTTTCTGCATTTATAAAATATAATTAATAGTGTCCACCTCACATTGTTGTGATATTTTAATGAAATAATGCATGCAAAGCACTTAGCACATAATTGCTAAGTGTTTGACTCATGATATGAGCTCAGTAACTATTTGCTGTTATTATTGTATCCTTTATTATGCAAAGAGCTATGGATGAAAAAATAATTTTATGTCTGGGACAGGATAATGAAATGACTGTACTGATTTACAATTCTAACTCTGTCATATATCAATCTCTACGTATCTGTGAGGCAATTTCTGGGCTCTCTATTCTGCTCCAATACTACCCTTGTTTAATTAGTAACTTAATATAGTGTAATGAGAAGTCTTGATATTTGGTAGTAGAAATCCTCTCATCTTGATCAACTTTTTCCCCTCAAAAATTGTCTTGGTGATTTGTGCCCTTTTGCTTCTTGACATAAATTTTTAAATAAAATTGCTCACTTCCATGGGGAAAAACACAACCTGGAAACAAAATGGTTTATCTACCAAAGATGGAAATTCATTTAGTTTGATGTGCAAATAAATCAGTGCCCAATACTGCAAATTTGGGTATGGATTAGGCAGAAATAATGGGCATTGACAATAAAGTTGGAGGAAAGACTTTTAAACTTCTCTGAAATGATTTTAGGTTGCCACCATGCAATCAAGTTTTTTTTCTCATTAGTGGTCCAGGTATAAACAGATAAACATTGAAAGATCAAGGAATATAATGGTCACACTATTCAAAAGATCTTGCAAGACTAATATGTATGACTATTATGTCAGGCAAGTGGGTTACAAATTCAGGCAAACTGACTTTTAGCTTATTTCCATAATTTCTAAACTATTGAAATTATAGAAAGTTATTTTAATGCAATATAATCAATTTAAGTTTATGTATAGGCAATACTTCTTGTGTGAGCCCAACATTTACAACACAAAATGAAGGCTCAATACTACGTTTTGATAACTCCTTCAGATTTTGAGGAAATTATGATTCATTCCCTTGAGGCTTATCATTTAGGGGATTAGAGCATCACATAGAACTTAAAGATACAATTAAATTGAAACATTACAACCTGTCAGCTAAGGTTGATCATTTTTACTTTATTTGTTTTTGTGACACTTTACAAAGAATATTAAATACATAAAAAAACTTTCTGAAATTTCTCTATTATAGAAGACAAGCTGATCTTTAAATGGAAACCAACTCGTAATTTCTTGTTCAGCTTTTATATTTCCATATTAATCTTTATTTTAAATGTAAACTCACCATTAAGCTTTGTTTTTTAATAACTTGATTGAAGTATAACTTGCATGCAATGAAGCACACATATTTAAAGTGTATAATTCAATGAATTTTGACACATGTATACACCTGTGTCACCACCACCACAACCAAGACAATGTACATTTCCATGATCCCTAAAAGGTTTTGTGCTCTTTTGCAATCCCTTGTTCCCTCTATCCCTGTACACAGGCAACCACTGACGTGAGATGGACACAAGCATCATTGAGAAGCTCAGTGGTGACTATGATAGGAAATGCTATTATAGAACTGGGCTCCCTGATGATGATAGGGGTGATAAGATCCCGAAATAATAGAGGCATGATGGCAGCACTTAGCCATCTAAAGCATGATGGGGCAATTATCGTAATGAGTAGCAAAAGTTAAATTGCAGGTGTCCCTAGGAGAGAGAGGGATGTACACTACAGCCTATAAGGTAGAATCTATTGCAGTAGAGATGGCCAAGTAGAAGCCTCCAAAACTGCCGCACCCAGCCAATGTAGTAAATAAGAAACAACATCTCATTCTAGGAGGAAGGTGAGGGGAAATGGTAGAGATTAGTGCCACCACATTAAAGAATGCAGGGATACCATGGCGGGTTGGTTTCCTGTCAGGGAACCACATCACTCCTCTGTCAATTGTCATACTGTGGTGGTTGTGTGTTGCTGTGATGCTGAAAGCTATATCACTGGTATTTCAAATACCAGCAGGGTCACCCATGGTAGACAGGTTTCAGTGGAGCTTCCAGACTAGACAGACTGGGAAGAAAGACCTGGCATCTTTCACTTTTCATTTGTAAGAAGCAAACACAATGCCTGATGTCTATTTGCATTCTGAATACAAACTGTTCCATGCTTGGCAATACTTCATTGATTCATTTATCATGTGACATTGAGGGCTATCTACTTTGAGTTGGGCCTTGAGCAGGAAAAGTCTCTTATCAGATTTGTTCTGTGATACAAAGAGCCCTGCCACTTGGCTGCACAACCCAGTGGACTCTACAGTATAATAGTTTTCTGTGGTGTGAAAGGGCACCGTGTGCACTTTATGTCAAGCTTAAATAGGAAAACCAAATGTATACCCATAATGTTTTGAAGAAGGCCATATCATTTACAGCAGAGAATCACACAGCTGACCATAAGGACTCTCGTCCACCTCCATGTTGATGTATATGTGAGATGAGTGATAGATGCTAATGAAAACTCAATATCCATATCTTTTCTGAAATCTATTCAGTGAAGTCACATTGGTAGCTTGAAATCAGCCATGGGAGGCATATTTACACTAGGGAGACTGGAAAATACTATAAGTCAGGGCTGGCTCTTATCTGGAGAGCCAGTTTTAAACATTTACCCACACATCACTAGACATGGAGGTCTGAGCCATTTGCTTTTGCAACTTACTTGTTCCTTCTGCCCCTGTCCATGCCTGGTCCTCTATGTATCACTTCCATTTTATGATGGATTACCACTGGGCCTGGCTGACCCTGTGACTTGGTGGGTCTGATAGAACCAAGGTCATGGTAGGCAGCCTGGTTGCATTGTCATTTGATGTCCTGTGATCAGGTATCAAGTATCTACCAGTCCCACTACTAGTGGCTGTGGTACATAGAGGATTGGTCATAAATAGAGCCAGAAGGAACTTTACAGAAAAAGAGATACAACAGTGGGAATGCAATTATGGATCCATTAGTTCTATCATATATCATACCATCCAGAGGTTGCTACCCTGATACAACGACGAAACGTCTGTTTGAAGGTGCAGTTGAGATGCCAACTTGAGATGAAACCTCCAGGAATGGGTGCCATACTCTACTAGAATGCTACTCCAGGATACCATATACTCCCCTTTTTAGGACCATTTTTAGGGCAGTTATGATACACGGGTTCTGAAGGGGTAGAAGTAGGCGTGGCTCTACATTCTATCATCACCTGTGAAGAACTCAAGGAGTTTGTGCCTCCCATCCCTTTGGCTCCAGCCCCAGGGATTTGTGTGCAGCCCTACTGTCTTCTCATGAGAACTTCTCCTGGGTGATCTTATTGCCGCCGTCGTCTGAACCACTATTTGAGCTTTGTACACTTCCGACAATTCTATCTTCTCTTCTGGTCTACAGGACCACTGTGCCTTCGTGTGTGCGGAGAAGATTATAAAACTTTACAGGCATCTTGAGTCCAGCATGTCCTTAGCTGACCTTATAATCTTTTCTCCTAAAGGTGCTCCTTCAATGTTTCCCTACCCAGGTCAATGGCACCACTCTCTACCCATCCTGGAGTACCCTGTGGATCTACAGGTCCTGCTTCTCAGAGAGGGGATGCTTCTACCAGAGGACATACAGTAAAAGCATATTAACTTTCATGCTATAGCTGTACTATGGCAAATTTGGGCTCCTTGGGCCAAGGGAATAGGAACAAAGAAAAGGGTTACCATGTTGGTAGGAGTAATGGACCCTGATAAATACGAGGATATAGGGCTGCTTATATGGGGCAGGTTAGCGTATGTGAAGAAAACATGTCATCTCCTAGGGTATCACTCCATGATTTTAGGCTCAATTTTGATAAACTGGTAAGTGTAGCAGCTATGGTCTGAGAAAGGCATGATGACCCAGGGGCTCATACTTCTTAGGGTTGAGAGTCTGGGTCACCCCACCCAATAAGCCTCGTAGACCAGTGGAGGACCAGCTGAGGATGAGGGAAATCTAGAAAGTGTGACTGGGAGAGATGAGTACCAGTTAGAGACCTGAGACCAGCTGCAGGGGCAGGGACTGCATAGTTTATTTAGCTAAGCTTCTTAGATCAACCAGAAATAAGAAAGACTGACCAGAATACTGGAGGAGCTGTTCCTGGATGGGACGCAGTTATTATACACAATAAATGTTTGCGAGTGCCCTGAGAGTTGGACTGTGGTGGATATTATGGTATGCCTCTGAGATCCTTCTTCAAGAATGAGACACATTTCCTAACTTCTTGCAGAGGCCTCAGTTGAGACCGTCTGCAGTAATTGCCCTTGGCCTAAGAGAGCTGCCTCACTTAAGGTTATGTCCTGTCTGTGGAGACAGCCAACACACAGTAACAGGTTAATGAGACAAAGGTCCAGCCCTCTTAGCTCAGTTTTGGAAAACTAGAGGCCCCGTGGGGTGAGCTGAGGCCTTTGTTGCAACTGCACTGCAGTCAACTTCTGCCTCTGCCTATTTCTGTTTCCCTCATTTCATCTGCTGGGATGATTTCTAGAACATTAGTGTTCTAGAAAATTAGATTGCACGTTAATGTCAAATTCTAGATTTTTTAAATCAGATGACAGTATAGCTGAATGAGTGCTATGTGACCATACATGAGTTACATCAACGTTTTTAAAAAATGGGTTTATTGAGGTGTAGGTTACCCAAAGTAAAGTGCTGTTGATGAGTTTTAACATATGCCCACACCCATGTAAGTCTGGCTCAGTCTAAGCTATACAGCACTTCCGGTGTCCAGGAAAATTGCCTCTTGCCTCCTGTTAATACATCCCTAAAGGTAACTACTTTTCTGACCTTGATCTCAGTTGGCTTGTTTGTTTTTGAGAGATTTTGTGTTAGGCTTCTTTGGCTAAACACTTCTGTTAAATTAATTCATCTTGTTGAAGGGAGCAGTAGTTCATTATTTCTGTGCAGTATGACATTGGGCAAAAATACTGCAATTTATTCATCCATTCCTCTATTGATGAACATGTGGATCATTTCTAACTTTTGGCCATTGTGAATAAAGCTGCTATGAATATTCTTGAATGTGTCTTTAGGTATACACAAGTACTTACTCCTGTTGGAGGTCCAGGAGTGGAAATGCTATGTAGCTTTAGTAGATACTGGCAAATCGTTTTTCAAAGTAATTTACACCTCGAGCAACGTCTAAGAGTTCCTTGCTCTCCATGTTTACCCACAGGGGCTATTGTCACTCTTTATATTAATACCTACCACACCTAAAAGAATGCAAGAACTTTACAATGGTTTAAATCCATTCCCCTTCTGGAATTTTTCCTAAAATTTTCACATAACTAACTAGTACATATGATATAAACCCTAAGAGGCATTATCATTTGTTTTTTAAACAATGAATATTCATTTGCAGTTTACTCACAGAATGTTCCTTTGCAGTGTGCTACATTCTTTCCAGCAGTTAGTTGCATGCTTCTCCCTATGGTCGTTTTCCTTCATTCTGAACTCCAGTTTTTCTTTCAGAACATGTCTGCTCGTGACGAATTCTGACCTAGTTTCTCTAAAATCACCCATATTTTACCTTCATTTTAGAAATATTTTTTTTTTATGGATAGTATTTTGAGATATAATTCACATACTATAAAATTCACTCTTTTGAAGTCCACAAGTGAGTGGGTTTTAGTATATTCACAAGATTGTGCAACCATCACCACTATCTAATTCCAGAGCATTTTCTTCAACTCAGAGGAAACTCCATATCCACTGCTAGTCACAATCCATTCCGCCACTCCATCCTCTGACAACTGCCAATCTGCTTTCTGTCTCTTGGATTTACCTATTTTAGATATTTTATATAAATTGAATCATATAATGTGTGGCCTCTTGTGTCTGACTTCTTGCACTTAGCATAGTGTTTTCATAATAAAGTCTGTACTGTTTGTATTGTGTGGCCATTGAAGTCTCTGCTTGGTTAGCTTGGTGGTCAGCTAATGATTGGACTGAGATTTCCTTAAATGCATAACTCCAATAAGCCTGAATCTTTGCTGAGGGGCTCTGTGTGTGTTGGGCACACCTTGGCCTCAGCCAGGCATGGGGTAACTGCCTTAGCCTTCACTTTGTGCTTCTGCAGAGTCCCCTGATCAGCCATAGGTGAGAGCCTAGAGCCTTCTCAGATCTCTCCTGAGCATGCACACGGCCCTGGTCATTGCATAGCCCTATGTGTGTGTGGGCTTCCAGATTCTCAGGAATATGTCTGAGCTTCTTAAACCTCCTTATGCACATTTTATTCCTCAGCTTTTCCTTTTAAGCTTTTTGGTTAGCCTGTAATTTGCCCTGACTATTATCCTTCACCTGAGGAAACCACTGGGCAGATCAAATAAAACAGTATGTCTTTTAAAGCAAAGATGTTTTGAGTTTTGATGAAGTACTATTACTTTTTTTCTTTTATGAGTCCAAGATATCTTTGACAATTCCAAATTGGGAAGACACTCTGCTATGATTTTTTCCATATGATGAACAGTTTTAGCTTTTGTATTTAGTTTTATGATCCATTTTGAATGTCTTTATTTTCTCCATATTTATGAGAATATGTTAATTAGATATAGAATTTTGGGTTGATAATTTTTTCTTCCAAGACTTGAAAGATGTTGTTTTATAGGCTTTGGCCTCCTGTGTTTCTAATGAGAAATGTTGTCATCATTTGTATGTTGTTCCCCTGTATGTGAAGTGTCATTTTTATCTGGTTCTACTTATCTGTGTGAAGACTGCTTAGGTTTCAGTTTGCTCTTTGCCCTGGGGTGAAGTCCTTTGAGTTCCAACTCAATACTCAGAGTAGCATGCCCAAGTCCCTACCCTTGGTGGAACTGAACACCTTTTGTCTCTCTGGGCCATCAAAGTTCTCAGCAATACTGCTCTGACTTGTAGTCACTGTGTCTGGATAGAAGTACCCTAAGAAAATGTAAACTGAAAATTCAGGCTCACTTCCTTGCATTCTTTCCTGTCTTTTCCTGATCTTGACCCAGTAGTTCCTCACTTTGATGCTTTAGCTCTTTGATACCTCGAGAATATATATTTTTAAGCTTATTGTACTTGTGTAATTGACTTCAATGGGAGGGTTGGTCCAATGACATAGTCTCCCAATACTAAAAGTGGAAATGTAACTTGTACTTTGTCATTATATTAGTGCATCTATGTAATATTGGTTTTTATATTCTCCATTTGAAGATTTAGAAAAGATATATGCTCTTTATATAACACTTTTTCTAGCCTTATGATAAAAGACATATATGCATACATATAGATAGATGCCCACATCCGTATATCCACATATATATGCATATGTTTTATAATATTAAACTCTTTTATATTGAAGTATTGAAGGTTTTGTAAGACAGAACAAACACACATACTGGAAAGCTGTAAAATATTTTTTCTTGATTTTAAAAGTAATTCACACCTATACAAATTTCAAAGGATACGGAAAAGAAGTCAAAAGTGAAAATTCCCCACAGTTTGTGTGTGCTTAGTTATGGAGTGGTTGTGTGAGTTCTCTGCGAGCACTATAATACTTTTTCACTTTGACAGTGTCATTCAGCATAGCTTAAAAATGATTGCATCAAAACAACAATGTCAGTGTAGCTGCATAAGAATGTCCTCTTCTCCTTTTGAGGTGCCCCTTTCTGGTTGATTCACTGTACATTTTAACACGTGAAGGGCTCGGAAATCCTCTAACAGAGAAATCTAGTTTTATGTCAGTGCTTCCCCAAATGATTTGCTGCCCAAAGCTTTTTATCATCTAATACCTGTAAGATCCCATGGAATTAGCATTCTGTGGAATAGTCTGTGTTAAATGCTGATTTTTACTTTTGATTTTCATATGGATCCTGTTAACATTACTATTAAATGAAATAGTTAAATTAATTTGAGATTTACTGTCTAGGAGAGTCAGCAAGTAAGATGAATTACAAGCAGATGGCTGATGCTGTATTTACAACTCATTCCTGTATTAGTTTGCTAGGGCTGCCATAACAAAGTACTATAAACTCAGTACCTTAAACAACAAAAATTTGTTTTTTCCAGAGGCTAGAAGTCAAGATCCAGGTGTCAGAAGGGCTGGTTTCTTCTGAGGGCTAATCTGTTCCATACTTCTGCCCTAGCTTCTGGTAGTTTGCTGACAAGCTTTGGCATTCCTTGGCTTGCAGAAGAATCACCCAGATCTCTGCCTTCATCTTCACGTGGCATTCTCCCTGTGTGCATATGCTAATTTCCCCTTTTTATAAGGGTACTTAATGGCCTCATCTTAGCTAATTACGTCTGCTATAGCCCTACTTCCCATTAAGCTACTTTCTGAAATACTGGAGGTAAGAACTTCAATATGTGAATTTTGTGGGGACACAGTTCAATCCATAATAATTGTTTTTCTGGGAGAAGAAATGCCTATTATGTAAATTCCTTTAAATCAGTCTGCTACATGTAGGCTCACATTCAGGAAAATGGGAAATAGAAAGTCAAATAGAAGAAGATTGGGTGCTACTGAAAGTAGAGACTCTGCTTACTCAAAGATGGAAGGGGATGCTGCGTACTGGGAATAAGATCGTGGGGAAATTATAAAAATGGTGAGGAAGAAATATGTTTTTCCAGAAAAGAATTAACACATTGAAAACTTGAGGCAGTTACTTGATCTTTAACGACAATGTAGTTATGTATCAATAAAGGATTTATCAACTTTATGCCATGATAGACTATATTATGGGCTATCTCTCTACTTCAAAATCCAACTCCTTTAAATTTTATTTTCAAAGTCAATAGCCATTCTACCTATAAATTATTTAACTGTAGCATTTTAGGACTTGTTCAGTCTGGAATAACCTCAGAGAGCATATGGAGAGTGTCTGTTTAGTAACGTAGAGCACCTGGCACAAAATATGTGTAGAATGCTGCTTTAACAAATATACTATGCAGAGCTTCTAAGTAAAACTTTTGTTACCTGGTAAACGGGAAGCATCTGTTAACTTACGAAAGTAATTCACAGCTAGAAGTCCTATGGCAAAAAGACTAGAATGACTTAATGAGCACTTGAGAGCAAGGCTCTCGTTCATTTTTGTTTCCCTAAATTCTTGGCATGGAGAACCGTGAATGGCGAATGTTCAATATAGGTTTGTGAAATATCTTGATTGAGTGAACAAGAATGAATGAATTATTGTTAAAAGTACTCATTTCTATCCACTTTTATTAATGCTCATGTATACCAAAGTTTAGGCTTTGATATCAAATAATTCTGGAATCAAATTGCAATGCTGGTGCTTATTAGCTGTGATATTTGTAAGTTACTAAAATATCTTGAGTCTCAGTTTCCTTATCTGTCAAAGGGGGACAGTAATGCCTATGTCAAAAAGTAAGAGTAAATAAAACTGTTGCAGCTTTAATATTGGCCATTACTATTATCATATTTCACCTAGATGAAGACCACCACTTCAGAATGGGTCTGCTTAAACGGGTCGTGCCCCCTCCCTTCTATACGCAGGAGCCAGTACAGTCTCCCTAAAATGAAAATCCAGTCATGTACCTCTGCTCCTTGGAGTCCTCCAGCGTTCCCCTACTGCACTCAGAATAAAGCCCAGATTTCTTGGAGCCGATTAAGATGCCTCACAATCTGACTGTCTTTCTCCTCATTAATGTGACAGTTAATTTAATGTGGCAACTTGACTGGGACATGGGATGCCCAGATGAAATTTGGGTGTGTCTGTGAAGGTGTCTCAGGATGAGTTCGCATTTAATTGGTGGGCTGAGGAAAGCAGATTGCCCTCCCCGATGTGTGTGGGCCTTATCCCCTCCATATATGTGGAGCGAGGGGAGAGAGAGGTCTTCTATTGGTTCTGTTTCTCTAGAGAACTCTGACTAATACAACTAACAATCCATACTTCACTCTTACTGAACAGTTTACTTTTCCGTGGAAGCTCCACGCTCTCTCTTTTCTAATAGTCCCACTTCCAGACCTCCTCTTCCCTATTCCCTCCCCCTACTTTTTTCCTTTTCTTCCTGACTCTCTTGATTAAATTTTAGTTTTTCTCAAGTTGGATTTTCTCCTTGAATATGCCACTGGGAAACCTCAGGAGCCCCTCGTGACTGGCCCTGGGTTTCTCCTATAGGCCCTCGGGTATTCTAGGCTTCATCTGATTCTGCCATTGACGATAGGGCATTCGCGTCTCCCATTTGATTTTGCACTTACCTCCCAAACTTTAATGTATGCTTCTATGCCTAGCGTAGTCTCTGACACCTCGTATGTGATGAATAATTGTTTTATTGAATAAATAAATCAGTGAAAAAAGATAGTATTTGTAAAAATCAGGGTACTGTTATTGGCATATAATAGATGTCACAGATAAATGTCCATTAGAATTTTAGATTTATAAACTATTAGAAGCACTTTTGTAATAATCACTGCAGAACAGAGATAATAGAGACGTTGCTTTTTCAAATACTAAACATTAACCTGAGGTTTTTATAGCATATGAGTTATTGAAATCTAGTTAAAGTCACAAAAAGAATTTTAAAAAGTGAGCACATTTTAACTTCAATGATATCTAACATAAGTAACTATAAGTTAACTTTATAAACCAATTTTCTACACTAATGAAATTTTATGATTGTTTCAATTATGTGAAACGTATTTCACAAAATTTGATGTCTGTACCAATGTTAAAATTTAATTTCAGATGGGTAAAGACAGGGTCAGGAAGTAAAACCGTCTGAGAGGAGCACCACAGAGCTCTGCCTTGAAGGGCAGCGAGCCACAAGAGGGAGACTGCTCACTCCTAAGACAGGCATGCAGACGAGTCCAATTTAATCTTATATGAAATGTTTCCCTTCGTTGATTAGGTGGTAAAATTCTTTTTGTTTTTAAATTTTTTTAAGCTTGTGGTATGTTTAGTTTCGCTAACTAGCATAGAGAAGGAAATTATAATCCAGTGCCTTAATAAATGATGCTCCTTTAGACCCTGGTGATGTGCATTGTGCCTATTCCTTTAGATAGAGACGATTCCTTTCCCATAGGGAGACTCATATTTCTGATATCGCACTTTCCTTTCTCAAAGATGGGACTTCTGGTATTCAATTTCCCAGCATGTAATAAAAGTTAGTTTCCTTTAAAAATTTTTTTGATCTGTGGAGATTGGATAATCCTGAGATGCTAAATTTTCTAAAATGTTATTTAATCATTCTAGCTTTTTTGTCCAAAGGTGTCATATCTCAGACAATACTAATTCTTCTTTTTCGGAGAAGTACTTTTAATCTTGACTACACATAAGAATCACTTGGAGAACTTTTTTTTAAAAAAGACAAAAGTTTGGGCCATATATTAGACCAACTAAATTGCATCCCACGAGGTGGGACCAAGGCATGGATATTTCTTACAAGCTCCATCAAGTGATTATAAAGTGAAGCCAAGAATGAGTCCAGTGCCTTAAGGTTTATATTTTGTTAAAAATCAGAATCACTCGTCCAAGTTTTAATTCCAAATCTAACGCCCCAGAGGGTTCTGATACTACTGAGTTTTCTGTTTTTTCCCCGTTTTAAACTAATTGCTGTTCTTTTTATTTTCTGATTTCAAAAAAGAGACAGCAATGCAGAAAAGCACAAAGAAGAAAATCAAAGGCACCTATGATCCCATTGCTTACAGACAAGGGATTGGGAGACCACTGTTAAAATTTTATACTTTAAAAATTTTAAATTTAAAATTTTTCAAGTGAGCATAATTACCATACCCTGTTGTGTGAGTGCAGATTCTGTTCATTGCTGTTTTAGGATTAAATTGAGCTGGAAGGAGATATCAAGAGATTACTTGGTTTAAACTTCTGCCTTATTAAAGCAAGGTATTTTGTTTTAATCCAGAATGTGTGGTTGAGGCAAAAGGCAGTTAAAATTACTTTTTCAAAGACACACAGGTAGTGAAGTACGTTGAACCAGATTCCCCATCTCTGCCTTTCTGCAGTTTGTATCCCAGTGCCTTGTGTTCTGAATTACTATAGACTTTTTCATCCTCAAGCAATTACCTTGGATTCATGCTACCTTCTTCCTGGATACTAATAATATTATTTTAAAATGTGTATAAACCTCCGTCTGTCTGTCTACCTTTCGTTACTCATGTTTGCCCGGCTCTGCTGAGCATTCCTGTTGAGACTAGCCTCCTGACAGCCTTGTGAATTACATCCTTCGTCCTTCAGTCCAGTTCCCAGGCTTCCCACGTCCACTGACCCTGAGTACTAGTACAGTCACCTACATCCTGTAAACCGGGGAAACCACTGATTTTCTTAATCCTGGGCCATAAATCTGACTAGTGACTGCTTGTCATCCATCCTAGGAATATCATAGGCAAAACTGCCTCCCATTCTATTAGCAAACACGTTGTCTAATTAGTGAAAAATTGGGCCATTGTGTCAAGGAAGTGATGGCTTGCAATAAATGCCATTAAAGAATTTCAGGAGTTCATTCATATCCATCTTAATTATAACTGAGTAATAGGGTCAGGTTCTTTCCTTACAAAGTAAATGATTCCTTACGTATAATGGTAGAGTTCTAAAAGTTGAAATTTAAATAAGACTGGCTCCCAGTGTTAGTGACCCTAAATAATGTTTAATTAAGCCTGAATTTTGAGTAAATTATTTCCAAACTGATTTAAAAGCTAATGAGATAATAATCGCCCGGGAGAGAGCAGCATGGCAGCAATAGTATGAAACAGCAGCTGCCTGGCTAGTTTGTATGTTTTCTCTTTTCTGGATCTCAGGCATGCTTAATTGACTTAAAACATTATGGTTCAAATGGACTTAAGGTCACTAAATAGGCCTAAAATGTGGATAGAATTAAATTATATCTGAAGTGTTTAAGGCCCAAATATATGAACATAGTTGAAGTAATGTGAGAAAAAAAATGCCAATTTCTCATGTAACACAATTGAAAATGAATATTGGTTCAGTTACCCTAATAGAATGTGAGGAAACTTGGAGAGTTTATTCAGCCAAGTTAATAGCATAATTATTGAAAAGCCATAGTGTTGATAGAACCTGTGTTAACACATATAGGATATACATATATAACATATGTGATCACCTCAGAAAAATTCTAGGGAAGATTGTCCTGCCTTTTTAATAATCATTTTCTGAAAATAAAGTCCTAAAAAGTCTTAATGGAAAATGTGGGACACATACAAGTGAAAAGACAGAGTCAATTGTGATACCACCATAACAAAGCAATGATCATGAACACTTTAGATTTTTAGTCTTTTTTCCCTAATGTCCTTAAAATAAAACTATTTTCATATCGGATGCTCTTTTTGTAATCTTCTTTTCTGACTTACTGTGTTAGGAAGAGCGCTCCATGTCATTATTTTTTAACTGATCTCATGGTGCTTTAACTGGTCTCAAAGCTTTTATTCTGCATACAAAAGCACAAAGAAAGAAGAGCGAAAGCTCTGAGTGTCTAATATTAAGGATTCTGTATAATACCTTCCATCATATGAAAGACAAATTGTGGGGGAAAAAAGGATTTGCAGCATACATAGCAAGCATAGGGGAGTATATGAAAGGCTTTCTTAGCAGTGGAAAAATTGTGAGACTTCTAAGAAAATAATTCACGAAAGGAAAAATACAAATGTAGTTATATATGAAAAAATGTTTGATCAGATTGGTAATTTAACGTCCTGAGTAGACAACAATGAATAAAATGCTCAGTAAACTATACAGCTGTTAAATGTTATATCACTAGAAGAAAATCTGAGAATTTCAAAATGCTTTCATGCTGAATACCTGCCATTTTTTTAGTACGTGCTTCTATCCTGATCTAAATCGCAACAAATGGAGCTGGTATAGTTGATGGCCATATGTAAAGAGTGAACCTCAATCTTACTTAATTTTTGTTAATATACAAAATAACTCAAAATAGACCCAAATTTAAGAGAGAAAACTATAAAACTTCTAGAAGAAAACGCAAAATCTTGGGTTTAGTAAAGATTTCTTAAAAATGAAGCACAAACTATGAAAGAAAAAAAACCAATAAATGCACTTCAAAAACACTTTTGCAATTTGAAACAACTTATTATGAAAATGTAAGCCACAGATTGGGAGAAATTATTTGCAAAATATACGTCAAGCAAAGGACTTGTGTCTAGAATATATAAAGAACTCCTACAACTTAATAAGAGGAAAATCACTTAAAAAATGGATAAAAGATCTGAGCAGACATTTCACCAAAGAAGATGTACAGATGGCACATAGCACATGCAAAGATGCTCAACATACACTGCAGATACCAGTATATACCACTACAGATACCAGTATATACTACTAGAAGAGTTAGAATTAGAAAGACTGATTATACCACTGACTACAAGAATGTAAAATGGTACAAACACTTCAGAAATCAGATTGGCAGTTTCTTTTCTTAAAAAGGTACACAACATAATTTTTGTGGTAATATTGCCAAACATGTATAACCTATTCCAATCATGAGAAAACTTTGGAGAAATCCAAATTGAGGGACATTCTGCAAAGTAACTGTCAGTACTCTGCAAAACTGTCAAGGTCATGAAAGGAAGGCACGACTAAGGACCTATTTCAGACTGGAGGAAGGCGGAGAAATGACAACTGAATGTAATATGGGATTTTAGATAAACTTCTAGAACAGGAAAGGTTATCAGTGAAAAAATTGGTGAAATTCACATGAAATCTTATTTTACTTGCTATATTGTACCAATGTTAATTTCTTGTTCATGATAATCGCACTAAGGTTATGTAAGATGTTACCTTTAGGACAATTGAGTGAGAGATAAGAGGAAGCTTTTTGTACTCTTTTTGCAAATTTTCTATAAATCTAAATTCAAAATAAGTTTTTTTAAAAGCTTCAGTTTTACTTGGTTAGAATATTCATATTCAGAATATCAAAATAATTTGAACAGACTTTCAAAGACCTAGTATCACCCAATAATACTAAACAAATATTAGTTATTCATAAATTTATTTAGTGTCCTTGTAGTTAGATTCATACCATAGACTAAAAAAAGTTACAGTAGAAAAGTTAAATATACACCTACCAAATGACCTAACCATTCCGTTCCTAGGTATTTTTGTAGGAGAAATGAATGCATATGTCCATACAAAGACTTGTACGCTAATGTTTATAGCAACTTATTTGTAGTAACCAAAAACTGGAAACATGTACAAAAGCAAAAAACTGAAAATATATATAATTTAAACTATGTCAGTTATAGCTCAACAACACTGTTAAAAAACAGCAGTGGTATTTTATTAAACCTCTTAAACTGAAAAATCCTGGGGTAAGTAGATAAACTGGATTCCCAGATTAGAATTTGTTTGTGGTTCATGTCTGAGATCCCCAATGTCAAGTTCTAGTTTTTAAAATATACTTATGTGCTATATACCGTGAAAACCGATGTTGAGTATTTACTTCTTAATTATATTTTTTCATACAGAGATTTATAGTGTTTAATCAATTTGAAGGATGTAGCATTTGTATTTTTGGAAACTATGTTCGAATCAGCTTTTAGTGCAATGCATTTTTATATTTTCATGGCTTAGTTCTTTCTTTTTATTGAGGTCATGATAGTTTATAACATTGTGACATTTCAGTTGTACATTGTATTTGTCAGTCACCACATAAATGTGCCCCTTTACCTCTTGTGCCCACACCCCAACCCCCTTCCCCCTGGTAACCACTAATCTGTTCTCTTTGTCCCTGTGTTTATTTATCTTCCACATATGAGTGAAATCATATGGTGTTTGTCTTTCTCTATCTTGCTTATTTCTCTTAACATAATACCCTCAAGGTCCATCCATGTTGTTGTGAATGGGACAATTTTGTGTTTTCTTATGGTTGAGTAGTATTTCATTGTATATATGTACCATATCTTCTTTATCCAATCATCAGTTGACGGGCACTTGTGTTGCTTCCACATCTTGGCTGTTGTGAATAATGTTGCAGCGAATATAGGGGTGCATATGTGTCTTTGAATTTTTGATTTCAAGTTCTTTGGATAAATACCCAATAGTGTGGTAGCTGGGTCATAAGGTATTTCTATTTTTAATTTTTTGAGGAATCTCTATAGTGTTTTCCATAGTGGCTGTACCAGTTTGCATTCCCAACAGCAGTGTATGAGGGTTCCCTTTTCTCCACAATCTCTCCAACATTTATTTTTTGTCTTGGTGATTATAGCCATTCTAATGAGTGTAAAGTGATATCAGTGTAGTTTTGATTTGCATTTCCCTGATAATTAGTGATGTTGAACATCTTTTTATGTGCATGTTGGTCATCTGTATATCTTCTTTGGAAAAATGTCTGTTCATATCTTCTGCCCACTTTTTGATTGGGTTGTTTGTTTCTTTTTGTTGTTCAATTGTGTGAATTCTTTATATATTATGGAGATTAACCTCTTGTTGGACATATGATTTTCAAATATTTTCTCCAAGTTGGTGGGTTGTCTTTTGTTTTAATCCTGGTTTCCTTTGCCTTGCAGAAGCTCTTTAGTCTAATGAAGTCCCACTTGTTCAGTTTTTCTTTTGTTTCCCTTGCCTGAGTAGACATGGTATTCAAAAAGATACTTCTAAGATTTATGTCAAAGAGTGTACGGCCTCTATTTTCTTCTAGGAATTTTATGGTTTCAGGCCTCACCTGCAAGTCTTTGATCCATTTTGAGTTAATTTTTGTGTATGGTGAAAGATAATGGTCTACTTTCATTCTTTTGCGTGTGGCTCTCCAGTTTTCCCAGCACAATTTATTGAAGAGACTTTTCTTTCTCCACTGTATGTTCTTAGCTCCTTTGTCACAGATTAGATGTGTGGTTTTATTTCTGGGCTTTCAGTTCTGTTCCATTGATCTGTGTGCCTGTTTTTGTAGCAGTACCATGCTGTTTTGTTTACTATGGCTTTGCAGTATATTTTGAAGTCAGGGATTGTGAGGTCTCCAGCTTTGTTCTTTTTTTCTCAGGATTGCTTTAGGTATTTGGGGTCTTTTGGTGCCCCATATGAATTTTAGGATTCTTTGTTCTGTTTCTGTAAAGAATGTCATTGGGATTCTTATTGGGATTGCACTGAATCTGTAGATTGCTTTCGATAGTAAGAACATTTTAGTTATGTTTATTCTTACAGTCTATGTGCATAGAATATCTTTCCATTTCTTTATGTCATCATCGATTTCTGTCAGTAATGTCTTAAAGTTTTCCATGTATAGGTCTTTCACATCTTTGGTTAAATTACGACTTAGTTCTTTATAAGATTTAAGAATTCAGTTCTTTGTGAGAATTAGTTCTTTATAAGAACTAATTGAATAGAAAAGAAGAAAATGAATCACAAATTTGGAGATTTTACGCTGACATTTACTTATTTTTATCCCAAATTGTCTTATTCTTACATTTATTGTACTTTTGTTTTTCTCTAATGATTTAATCTCAATGAACGCCAAACAACTTACCAACACATGTGATTGAGGTATTCATATCCCATTTACAGCTTCCAAGTTTAGTAGATTCTAGTCTATAAGATAATATTTAAAGTTCATGAAAAATATGGGAATATACTCAGATTCTAAAATCAGATCTAATCATCTCGATACTGATGATTAGATTTAAACAAATCATTACACTGTAGCATTGTGTGATCCCTACATTTCCCTCAGTCCTCAGATGACATTTTTGAATTTCAATTTCAAATCTAGTTTTCATTCCAAATTTTAGCTAAGATTGGGCTATACCATTTTAATGTCTAAAATTCCCCTCAAATGTATTCTATTCTCCCATCCATATGTGATCTTCACAGCTTGAACTTCAATAATTCGTCATGGTCTTCACTTAGGGACAATGTCTTTCTCTTGAGGTTACTCATATACTCATTTGGCATTCTCTTTATGAATAAATTTGTTTATTTACCTCATTTTAACTTATCTTTCCACGTCAGTGAATATTTTGTGATTATCCTATGAGGTTTGCCTAAAACAATATTTGGTTTTTTAAAACTACAGTAAAATACTTATTTAAATGAACATTGTCTTTTGAAAGTTTTGTACTTATTCCAATGTTGTTGCTGCTATTGTAAGTATTTTCAAACTCCTGTTTTAAAATTATCTGCAAAAACAATGGTTCATTAAAAACAATAACTTCTCATTAATAATCTTGATCCTCTGTTTTAAATTATTGGAATGTAATAAAACAGTTGGGGAGGAATCTAATCTAGTAATTCTGATAAAATATTTAATTTTATACAAGTTATTACAAGACTGCATTTTATTATTTTAAAGAGTTTAAAAAATATTTTAAACAGTATTGTAAAATACAAAAGTATTGTAAAAGAAATAAATTACTTTCTGAGATGAGTTTTTTGGAGAGAATACTTTTTTAGAATAAGATCTGGAATACTTAATTTAAAAAGTCTCATTATATAACAATCAGTTCAGATGAAAAGATGCATGGTGCCACAAGGAATCTAAAAAGGTCATGCATTTGTCCAAACTTGGCTGCAGAATTTGGAGTATTTAAACATTCCCTAACAAATGACTGTAACATTTAAATCTATCTATAAATCTATCTAAATAAATTATAAAATGCATAATATAAGGTCCATATATGTATGTGCATACGTGTATATATATCAAATAGAACTGTGCTGGACAAATATAAAACATGTTTCTTTCCCTACAGGTATTTTTTTCCCTTCAATCTTTTGTCTGAATCATCTTTTATACAAATCTCATTAGGATTAGAGAAATTTGGATTTGAAAACCTGGTTTTATGATCTATTAACTATGTGATCTTGACCACATTATCTAAACTCTGAGTCTTAGATCTGTGTTTGTATATTGGAAATAGCACTTACTTTGTTTGAGGGTTGGATAAGAGATTGGGAATAGACTGCCTAACAGCGCTGGTTATATAGCAGACATTCAAACACTTCTGCTCTCTGTGCCCCTATTGCATCTTTCACCTGTGTCTGAGATGGCCAATATTTGTATCTGCATATTGGAACTCCACAAATCTTGCCTTTTAGTAAAATTGACTTTGTTTTCCAGAACATTCCTTTGCTTCTTTTGGATAGTGGGATTATTTTTGTTGTTTAACTCCTTTCTGCTGAAAATTTTACTAGGCCTATATCTGTCTTTTATTATACAAAGGTGTACAAAGAGAAAATTCAGTCCATGTGGTTTTATCTTGTGAAAAGATTTATGAAAACTTTTGGGAAAAGAGTGTAAATTAGTAATAGAAAAATTTTCTGAAAGAAGTCATCTGAAGATGAATGGAGTTTATTAGAAGATCTACAAAGTAGTAACACTTTTTCATACCAATGTGACTTTTAAAAACTATAGTCTGAGTATATAATTTCTACTACATAATGCAGTGGTTCAATTGATCCCTTCAGATTTTTTATGAATCTACAAATATAGGGCAAATGTGTTTTAGGTAGGTATTAAAATTAATTCTAATACCAAAAATAAACTCTGCCTTATTAGTGTAGTAACATCTACTGTGAACTGCCCCAGGCCTGTAAAACCAAAGCTATGGTAATTGGTAATGACCGATAATGATGCTGAAGTACAGATCGCGTGCTGTATGTTAATGAACGTCTTCTCCCTGTTGTCTGCTTGTCCCAGCCTCCCATCCACTTTGAGTCGTCCTAGCTCAGAATTATGCTCTTTCATATCTGATTGTCAGCTAAAGTCAAGTCCCTGTTAATGTACATAATAGAAATAGAAATGTTTGGGGCTGGCCTGCTAGTGTACCAGTTGAGTTCACATGCTGTGCTTTGGCAGCCTGGGGTTCACAGGTTTGGATCCCAGGCGCTGACCTACGCACCCCTCATCAAGCCATGGTGTGCTGGCATCCCACATACAATATAGAGGCATGGATGTTAGCTCAGTGACAACCTTCCTCAAGCAAAAAGAGGAAGATTGGCAGCAGATGTTAGCTCAGGGCCAATTTTCCTCACCAAAAAAAAAAAAAATATAAATAAATAAAAAGAGAGCGAGAAAGGAAATGTTTCATAAAGCTCTTAACCCTTATTTGCATTGGTGCCTTCACTCTGTAGGTTGTTGTTTTTCTCTTGAATCACATGTTTTAATTAAGTTGCATATTTTCTAGATATATCATCACATCACAAATTAATAGCCTTTTGAATTTTCACTAATATTTTATCTCCAACCTATTAAATGTTTTACAACACTACCTGGGGCCTTAAGTGAATCACTTTTAGAAATCTCTTTTTCTTGTGTATGTAAAGAATCAGAATCATTCAGGTAGTAGAGTCATGCTGGTAATAGAGCTGAACTTCTGCTGAATTAGACAGTTCCCTTCTTAACTTGTGCACAAAGTTTACTTTAAGAGTAAAGTTGATCTCTTTAGCTCTTCAGTTTAATCACTGATACTAATAGGTAAATTCCTCTTGAAGACTAACGAAAGATTTTCCTAAGTTGACAAGAAGTGCTACATGAATAACTTGAAATGCAGAACAGAAAAGGTTGTGTTGTCATTTGTATGCTGGGCAGGTGGCTATGACGGCCACTATATTATTCCCTCCTGTATAATAACTCTAAGGCATGAGTTGGATTAGGCTGGAAAACAAACAAAATTTATTATTTGGCCTAAATAGATGAAACTGAATTCTAGAATCATCTATATTTCATCTGTTTGTTTTCACATAACCATATTTACGTGCATTGTACAAAAGTGAGATAATAAATTTTACATCTTGGACTTTTCATTTTCTATTACGCTACGAGCCTGTTCTCCGTTAAGTACTTTTTGAGAAAATTTTTGAGGGATTATATCTTGCTCTACCATGCAGTCTGCGATTGTTGAGTATTTAGGTTTGGAATTTCTATTCTTATTTCTTATAATGGTTATTTTTTTCTTAGTATATACTAGACTATATTTTTTCTTAGCATATACTAGAATATATGCTAAGAAAATGATCAATATATGAATACTTTTAGGGCTGTTTATACATAGACTGCTTTCCAGAAAGTTTTATCTGATTTGCATTTTTCTGGTGCATATTAGTTTATCATTAAATATTTTCCTACACTGACTATTACCTTTTAAACATTATGTGCAAATTTCTTAAGTAAAAAGTCATATCTTGTTATTTTAACTTGAAATTTTTTATCTGTATCTATATATGAAATGCTTTGTTTATAACTCATCTAAAGTTCTTTGAGAATATACTCTCTGTTCATTTTATATCAGAGTTAAAGTATTTTTAACTTATTTTTGATATTTACTCCTTGTTTTTTGTTAAGATGCAAATTTTACATATTACCTTCCAATTTTGTTATGTTCGCATGGGTGGAATTTCTTTTTTATGACATAATTATATGTGATTACATAGAATTGTAACTATTATAAAATATAATATTTTAATTTTATAGACTATATTTCTAAAAAAAACCCTATATAAACTGTAGCATTAAACTCTTGAAAAAGTTTAAAAGAATAAACATACTGTTTTGAAAGGATGAATAGATTTATTATTTTGATTTCTGTTTATCCATATTTCAAAATGAGTCTGAAGAATCTCTGCTCAGAGATTTCTTGCTGACTTCACAGTGAGGTCTACTCCAACCCATTATTGAACATTATAATCTGCCAACCTCGCCCTCACTTTGCCTTATTCTGCTCTACTATTTCTTTTTACCCTGTTCTATTTTTGCCTTATTCTGTTCTATTATTTCTTTTTATTTTTCCCTTTTCTCATGACTATTATCACCTTCTAACATACAACATAATTTAAGTTTTACATTTATTATTTGTTATTCATACCCTCTCACCCCCATTCCTGACTAGAATGAAAGTTCAGGACAGGTATTTTTGTTTTGTTCTCTGTATTCCTAAAGTGGAATTCGTAGAAACAGAGAGTAGAATGGTGGTTACTACAGTCTTGGGGATGAGGGAACTGGGGAGATGTTGTTAAGGGTACAAACTTGGAACTAGAAGACAAATAAGTTCTGGAGGTCTAATGCACAGAATGGTGATTGTAGTCAACAATACTGTGCCGTATCCTTCAAAATTTCGAAGGGACTAGATCTTAAATGTTCTCACCACAAAAGAGAAATGATAATTATGTAACTTGGTAGAGACGCTAGCTAAAGCTATAGTGGTAATCATATGACTTATATATTGACTGGACCTGCAAAATTCCTTCAAGGCTTAAGTAAGAAATCCCCGAATAGAATCTATTATACTTTATAGCAGCAGTGAAAGATTGACCAGCCTGGAACTTCTATTGGATCAGATGCTGATGGAGACAAGGCTTTCTGCAAGAGAAGGAATGAGGGCCTTATGGGCCAATTAATGGGACTAAAGAGAAATCCATAGATATTGATAGTGAACATGTTGGCCAACTTATCAAGTAAACAATAAATGACCATCTTGTTTATTGCCTGACAATAAGGAAGAATTGAGGATGTAGTTATAGGCCAAATATCAGGAAGTAGTTTTAAAGACCGCTGCACAATGGTGGTGATGTTATATCATCAATATAATGTATTATTAAATTTGAGACCTGTGTTGAAACCAAGTCTTTTCTAACCAAATTAGGATAGTTAGCTGGTGAGTTCAAATAGCCCTGTGCACACCAGTAAATGTAAATTGGGACCTGGGCATATTGCAGTTGACTCTTTTTTTTTAAACTGGGATTGAAAGAAGGTGTTGGCAACATCAACCACTGAAAACCACTCCCCTTTGACTTGTCACACTGTTTGTATTTCTAACATCATGTCCAGAGCTACTGAGGCTATCGATGGGACTACTTTATTCAAACTGTGATAATCTATAATAAATATCCGTAAGCCCTCTGCCTTTTTCACAGAATACCTGTGGTTGTAATACAGAGAATTAGCTTATATCAATACTTCTGTTTTTAACATGTCACTAAATAAAGCTGTAATCTTTTTTTCTCACCAGGTATTCCATACTGTTTCAAATTAAGAAAATGTGTAGGCTCTGGCAATTCCAAAGGCTCCCATTTAGCAGGGCCAATTAATATGGCTTAAGGGCAATTTTATGTGTTTTCCATTTAAAATATCAGGTAGACGAAGTGTCTCCCAATCAGACATAATATCCATTTTAAGAATACATTCAGGTAATGGAGATGCAATTACCACCTATGGCATTTGTTCAAACAGTCCAATCGCATACAGATCTTTAACTCCATTCACAGAAACATCCTCGTATGCTCTTAATCCACGTGTTGCTCCTTTTAGAGGTGTCTTAATTGTTGCTAATTCTCCTCCTGGTTGGTAGGACTTCATTGCCAATATAGAAGTCACTTTTGGTCTGCTGCATGGTAACAAATAGTGCTAAGATTTGTCCTCAGTGGGCAGATTCCCACCCCCTTTCAGGCAACAGTTACAGAAATGGGCATCTACACAATGAATGTGAAAAGAGGGAAATCTGTGAATACTACGGGTAGAAACCAGGCAAATGGTTAGAAATTCAGCTCAGTCTAAAGCTAGGGTGTGGCATGCAATACTTGCTAAGGAATAAAGGCAACATCCGGCTGTCTTATGGTTCACCTCCTCCTGTTGTGTAATAAGCCAATCTGAGATCCATTCAGAGAGAGCAGCAAGAGCTCTTAGTTTTTTTTCCTGCAGTGGGTACTAGCAGCTATAAGGACATTCTGGTACTCTTGGAGAGATTTCCCTGAGAGAGAGAAACTCCAATGGGAAACAATAGATGAGTAGTTGGCTAGTACTTGGGCTCTAACCGTCGTGGGCTAGCTTTACTATGCCGATGAAGGAGAATAACCGGAAAATGTGAACTCGCCTGAAGAATTACAGGAACATTTTTGAAGTTAACCCCACCAAGCTAGAAAACTTCCCTAGCCTTTTTGTTAAAATCAGGCAAAAACTAAGATGTTGTCATGACAACTGGGCAGCAGATACCCAGGATTAAGATGGACTCCTTTAAAAAATTTGTCACTATGTGAATCAAACCCAAGTTAACCTAAGGGCACAAACTTGTGGTCCTAGTTAGAAAGCAATGTGTCTCTGGCTGTTTCATCAGGGAGTATACACAACTAAAATAAATAGTGCCAGGATCTTGCTGTCTCATGCAGAGCATCCAGTGGGTCAAGAACATGGAAGGTCATTTAGCTGAGCTGTGATTGAGCAGCTTCTCAAAGCTGCAAGTGAGTGCAAAGCATTGGCACAGAGTTGTGTCTTCCTTTGTGTACCACGTTTCTGAGTTTCCCCTCTATTCCAACCTCAGTTGCTTTAAGAATAAAGTTTATCAAGTGTGAGGCCAAAGTCTTAGTGTCTCAAGGGGGAATGAAGGCCACATGCCACTTCCAGGGATGCTGGGGAACTTTGGGCATGGGAGGGACTTGCATGTTTATGACTCTGTTAAATACAGACACCCAAGTCAGCATCCTACCATTAGGGGAGGGGGACTCCTGAATTCAAACAATGTTGGGGTTAGTGTTCAGTCAGGAAGGGAGGCTAACATTACCTGGTTGGACCTTTGGTATAATTCAATGTTCTGTTGTCATGGCTTCTACGTCTGAATGAATAGTAGGAATTGATGTTTTATACTTGCTTTTCTCTATGCCATCTGAGCCAGACGGGATTCTCCCAATATGGGAGAGCCCCATTCAGAGAGGCATTACTATCTTTGGCGTCCCACAATCCTAATGACTCCTTTGAGGTACAAGTTGTGACTGATTTTGCCTTGTGGAACCTCTGGCAAAAGGAGGCAGCTTTTACCAGTGGTACCCATTAGGTTTTTGGGCTCCTGTCTCTCTGGCAGGGCTACCAGGTAAACCTCCTTTGAAAAGCAGCTATTAGCTTTTCACCAGGCTTTTGCTGAAACTTAACACCAGCCCCAAGATACTTTCTGATTCTCTAAAATGGTATTTCCTTTTGTGGTGGGTCAACTTGGACTCAGTGACTAATGGGGGTGGGAGTGGGAGGGTCCAATGAAGCCTGTCAAATGGAAATAGTGTATTCAAGGACACTGCAGTCCTTGCTGTCTGGTCTGCTGTTTGGAAAAATGCAGACTGACAGATTAAAGACACTCCTTTTTGGGGCCACAAACTGTAGAAACAAATAGCAACTGCTGATCTTCTTGGCTGACAAACTCGTATACATATCCATTGTAAGAAACCGTTATTTGATGAGACTGACTAGAATCAAGCTGCTGGTTAAGCCTAGACCATCCAGATTTCCACTGTTGCTATCTAGATCCATCATCATACTGGACAGGACAACACGTCTATCATCATAGACTGGGCTCAAACAAAGGCATCTACGTTTCTGATACCACTGTAGTCAGATTTGTGACTCCTGGCAGACGTTGACCCATTTGTCTCACAGTGAGGGGGCCCTCATTGCATAGGGCAAGGCTCCTGCTGCTTTGGCAAATTGACTACATCAGATCTTTGACCTCTCTTTAGGCTTTCACTGAGGGCTCACTGCTGTTAAAACTGTTTCAGGTTATGATGTAGCTGTTCAGTCTTGCCAGCTGACTATGACCACCCTGTTGTGGAACTTGAAAATTATCCATGTCATAGTTTCAGCTTTCCAGACCATTTGCAGAGAGCGATACTCCTTTTATTGCAACAGCCACTCACCATTGGGTTGATAGTCAAGATATTAGATAGACCTTCCATACTCCCTGCCATCTACAAGCGTCTGATATTAAGTGTTGAATGGCATCCTCAAAATTAAACTCAAAATGTTTTCTCACTTTGTCTTTCTCACCTCTTCCTAGTCCACACATCTTAGTAAGAAACTTTGGTATTAAATGTGACTGTCCCCCCAAAAAGTTATCTTCTCTTCACTGCTTCCTGGGTTATGATTAGAACAAAAATGGTGGCAATTTAAGTAGACTTTTTTGAAAATTTAGAAATTTACTCAATTTCTGTGTAAGATGAGTTGTTCTTTTCTATTACTGCAACGCTGGTTGGTACACACCCTGAATGGTACCAAAAGGGAGACCTAAAGAATTCAAACTTAATTCTGGTTCAATCCTAGATTTTCTTAGTACATTGACATGGTCCTAGATGTTAAGAATGGATACCACTTGGTAAAATAGTAGCTCACTAAGTCCTTCCACAGTAGCCCATCCAGGCCAAAATGGGTCTCTGCAAGTTTGATAAAAATGTCCTTGCTCCTTTTGGACTGATCCTTCTGGATGAATGTGCTGGGTACATGTAGGAGAGAGATTATAGGAAGAAAGGTAAAATTGCAGCTATTGGTATGGGACACACTGATATTGTGGAGCTATAAGGAGCTTCCTGGAGGAATAACTGACTCTATTTATGAGCATCTTACAGTGATCTTCCTACAATTGGAGTAATTCAATTGGGGTGGTAGAAAATTTATCCCTGACTTTAGCTAAGTAATTGATGACACCGCATTGACCCTTTCAAGTAGAAAGGTCAATATAGAAACTTAAGGAGAAAGCCACCAGCTTTTCTATGGGATCACTTGAGGGTTCAGGGAGTTAGTTCTGCTGGAATACTACAGGCCTCACCCTGTTTCTCGGGTCCTATTGCGAGTCTTAATTAAATGCTGAATGAAACAAACGTAATGAATTTGGTCCCAGCATCTGTCAATCAGATTAATCAGAGTAGCCAATGGAGTAGTGTATTTATTTGAAAATTCACCAGAAGTGAAGACATGGAGAAACTTGGGTGGATATTTTTGGAGACAGCTCTCTATGGATTTCTCATGTTGCTACATATATTTTTTCAAGGATGGTTGTATTGTGATAGCCTTGTAAAATAGGACATAGTATCCTCTGGAGCAGAGGGCATGGTTAGTACAATCCTCCTGAACCTGTCCAATATAATAAAGACAATGTTACCTTCCAGAGCAAAAGGAAGACATTCTTATTGTTCATTATAAAAGATTCTGATTTGTTAAAGTCAGCGTTGCTTCTCAACAGTGCAATACATTTAGCTCTTTTGCATTGCGTTGTGGAAATTGGAGCTTGCAGAATTGAAACTCTGCAACTGCTATTGTTGTGTCTCTGACCAAGGAGGTGTGTCTTCTACCCGAATCTATGAAACTATGGCAGGCTAACTTGCTAGCTTGCAAGAAGGTTAAACCTCAGATACTTTGCAGTTCTTGCTAGTGATAAGGCAGCATATTGACCCTCTTGACTCCCCCAATTAATGCTTTTTACCATTTCTTATTCTGGCTACACATTAGAATCATGTGGGCAGCTTTTAAAAAATACTTATGCCTTTGATCCATCCAAGACAATTGAAAATGAGTTTCCCTAAGGGTAGGGCCTGAGCACTGGTAATTTTTAAAGGCTCCTTAAGTAATGATAATGTGTAATCAGGACAATATCCTTAGAGCTGAATACGTAAAAATGTTTGCTATGAGCATCATTCTACACTCCATCATCCATTCTGTCTCAGGCAAAGAATCTATAAATAAATAGTTAAATAATTGTGCATTAAATCAGTTTCGTGACTATTTGTGCTTCAACGATGCCTCTTCGTCTTCTACAGACTTAGTTCCCTGATGTTATCAGTTTTTGCCCATCCATTTGAGATTAGACATCTCCTGATGATGTTAGTATAGACTGTTGTCTCCTAGATTTTTACAGGATGGCCATCTTTAACTTGATTTGTACCTCTTTTTAATGATATTACATCCATTGCAGGCTGATCTACTGCATCTCAATGTATCATCAGACCCCTAAAGCTTAGTAGCAAACCCAGCCACGGCTGCTAATGCTTGTCTTCTGTTGTCTTACATGGACATTTACCCTGCAACACACGTTCCAAATGACTAGCACTCAGGTATAAAGGGGCTTTGTTAAACCACTGAGGAATTTAGGTGCTGATTAGCCAGTTAGAATTGTTGAACAAAAGCAAACGTAACATGTATATTTGTTCCACAATATTTGAAGTGCAAGGAAGTTATATTTCTTTAATTTTGAAAATCATAGCAGATGTAGCTTTGGGCTTCTATGAACCAAGGTCAAATCAAGTTTTTGGATCAATGATCTTCCTTTTTTAGATCACACCAGGAATTCAGGAATTATAATTCAGAAAAGTTAGGGAGAGGCATGCAGCCATTGGTCCTTTGGGGAGGCTGCAAAGGCGCTTCTGCTTCCTGCCCAGCTGCTTGGCTGGTAGATGGGCTTCCTCTATGTCCACTTGGCCTCTGTATAGGGCCCGCACTGCCTCTCCTATGTCATGCCCGGTATCCAGACTCCAGAGGATTCCATATAGCCTTCCCACTTGAGGTCTTGTCTCCTCAGGACATTGCATAGGAGGAGTACAAGCTGCCTAATTCTATCTCCAACCTAAGTTTTCATAATCAATGGCTAATTCACTCAACTTTTTAAATGATCACTTAGGTGTCCTGACCCAAAACTCTTTTATTTCTTAGATGGGAGATGGGCAATATTCTTAACTGTTGATAATGAACTTATTACCAAGAAAATAAGATACAGTTAATTTCTTAATGAGATCATTGTGCCACACACAGTTTTCAGTAAACCACTCTGCTTCTGAATATGAATCTATAGAACTTTGTTTAGTTGAGTATTAAATATACAGTACTGTGTTAGACATGGTGGGGAATGCGGAAATGAATAATACATGAATGTTGCAGCCAGGGACTCATATTCTAATGATAAAACCCTATTTCTAAATAAGTAATGTGAGAAAGATTAAGTAATATAATAGAAATCCTATAATCAATGTAAAAATCAGACTTTGGTAAAGTTTAAAGAAAGAGGTGTGATTTGAATAAGGACTTAAAATACACATACAATTTGTAAGTAGTGTGGTGTGGTTCAAGCATGGGGGAAGGCGGCATTGTGAGAGGAGGAGTGCATTGATGCATGCTTGAGCAATTAATAGAGCTACACCTCACTGTTTGAGCTGGGATTAAGCAGTGGCAGAGGTCCCAGTTGAGTTGTAACTGACATTCAGACATATTTAGCATGTCTAATAAGATGCTAGTCCAGTGGATCCTAGATGTCTTTTGGTAGGGGGAGATTGCCTTTGCAGGGATGACTTTTCTTGGAAGATGTTCGTACCCAAGTGCCCTGGGAAAAGGCAAGAGAGGGATGGTGAAGAACAATGGGGAGGTATAACATGGTGCCCATTTCCTTAGCTTTGATTTCTGAACCCTTACTTTCTGGCACAAGCTGACAAAACAGATTTCATGAGGGAATTTAGCATAATTAGAGAGGTGTAAATAGTGTAGATACTGGGATGGCAAACTGTTACAGAGAGGTAGGGATGGGGAATCTGTTTTCTGATTCATGGAAATTGTAATCATTTGAGAGTGTGAGGGCGCAAGACCTTCGAAAGTGGTACATAGAGGAGGAGTGGTTCTAGCGAAAACAGTGATGGGCAATGGAAAAGGCAGAAGCCCGGAGGACTTAGCACTCAGGATTTCCTGGCAAGTTTGGAATTGGACGGATGGTGTACATCTGTGAAACGCCCTCTGGATGCCCTCAGACTGTTAGAGGAGCTCCTTGGTGGTTGTCTGGATGCCTAGGTCAGGTACAGTCAACGAGTCAGGGAATTTGGTCTCATTAATATACAAAGACTCAAAGAGGCTTGGGAAAATTTAGTGTTGCTGTAGTATTTATAGGAGAACAACAGTGCTTATATTATGTTTACTAAAAATCTACTCATCCAATTTATACCAGTCACGAACATGTAAATTCCAGGTCCTCTTTTCCTGTTGATTTCAAGATACATATCCAGCAGAGAGGAGGTTTCCTCTTCTGTCCTTGATGCCTCTAGCGCCAAAGGGGTTTCCTGAGCAATGTTGGCATCTCTCAGGTGCACGTAATGTGCAGGAAAGACACAGAAGTAATACAAGAGTTACAGAAATCTGGCTTCTTGAGCTTATTTCTGCAAACTAGATTTAGGGCAGGTATTCCAGCTGATGAGCTGTTAATAAAACATTTGTGCTTTTACTGCTTTCTTTAGTTATAACCAAGCTAGAAATATCACAACCAATCACTCAGATCTTATTTAAATGGCCATAAAGAGGTGAAGGAATGAAGAAAGTGGCCCACAAAATCTGGAAAGGTCAGAGGTCAAGTGTAACAATAGGCATGCCAGATTTTATTTTCAGCCTGCATTGACATAGCGGATTTCTTTGAGTAGAACTGTGGGATATAACTTCTTTCCTGCCATCAGCAAATATTTCTGGGTCTAGAGATCAGACAAAGGAAATGATATTAAATTCCCTCTTTTTATTTTGATAGGGCACAACAGCGTATCACTGTGTATCCTGTCCTTATGTTTTACTTTTTCTACTGCCTTAGGTCTATATGAATAATAGAATATTTTTTTTATCTCAAAGATGAGGGATTTTTTTAGACAGCCAAGAATCCCCAACTGTGTAGGAACAAAAATGTGCACAGAGAAAATATACTCAGTAAATTAAGCAATTGGGCTCTTCTATTTAGCATTTCTAAAATGTCTTTCCTTCATTAGAAAAAGACTGACAGGTCGTTAATCTCTCACTTGTGGGCCCCAAAAGAGACCTCTCCTTGTAGGAACAAAATCTTAATGATCCATTGGAGGTTCAATATTTAATTAGGAAGTTTTCAGCTGAAGGCCATTTGGCATCTTCTGCCATGAAAGTTGGGAGTAGGGAGTTGAAAATAAAGGGGAATGTATTTGTAAAGCATGTATTCATGGGTAGGGTTGCTGCGTCTTAACTAGAGTTCTTCCATGTACTTTCTTTTGCAAATTTTTCCTTCCCTGCTCATTCTCAACTTGGAACTGAAATGCCAAGGTAATGATATGTAAATGAGGAAAGGGCTAACTTAAATTTAGGAGTCAATATGCGGAGCTCTGTGGTGTACCTTAGGGTGAGAACCACTGAGTTACAGTTATAAACACCAGAAGCAAAGAGGGAGTATGCATCTTATAGGTAAAATGTCTTGGGTTAAGATCATTGACTTGAAGTCAGACTTGTGTTAGAAAAACAGCTCCAACACTTACTAGTTGTGTGATCTTGAGGAAGATACTTAAACTCTCTAAGGTGTTCAGTTTCTTTACCTCTAAAATGGAGATCGTAACAGAATGTACATTTTAAGGGTGCACTGTGATAATGCATATAACATACTTAGCACATTGCCTAGAACAAAGTAAGTGCCCAAATTTTGGTAGTTTCTATTATTAATATTACTGTTAGTATTGTTAACATCAATATCATCATTACTATAACAATGCTCATTATTGAGTAGCAGTAGCAGTAATAGGAATAATAATAGTAGCTTAGCTTAGTTAAAAGGAAAGGGTCAAGGGCACAAATTAATTTTTGCTGTTTACATTTTACCTTGACCATGAAATATATTTACCTCTTTCTTGTACTCAGTGCTTTCTCATTTTGATTGTACTGAAATAGAAAAGTAAAAGATATCATTGCTCATTATGCTTTGAATAACACTTATTCAAGGCACGGCATTCTTTTTTCCAGTCCTGGCAATTAAAAACGTCTATCTGTAATTATCAGATGAAAGCCTGTCTCCTGTGCCAGGAATTTTTGGCAACGTGAAACGAGCTGAAAAATAAATATTTCCTTATAGTTGAAGTCATCCTATTTATAGGATTATTCCTGAAGGAGCTGCAGCAGCGGCTGTTGTACAGTAAACACATATTTGTGTAAATCTGCTCCAGTTCTTTCAGGTTGATAGCAAGTAGGAAACTGGGGGTGAGGGAGGGTGGTGTCTGAGCAGGCAGTTGGCTTCGTTTTCTTTGCTGTTTCCGTTCTAGCTTTGCAGTCTCAGATCCTCTCGCTCTTAGCTCTTCAGCACACCCAGGAGCGGGGCTGCAGAGAGGAGGTGGTGCGAGCGTGTGGGAGACAAGGTCTGTGGGAGTTAATGGGTGCAGAAGAAACCGCAGCCTTGGGTTCTAGGCCAGAGGTAACAAACTCAAACTCCTACTGAAGCCGGGCAGATCCCTTAGATGAGGACCACGTGTAAGACACCGGGGGATGCTGGGGACACGAACAACTGGAGTTCCCATAGAAAGGGGCCTCGTAGGAATGCAGTTCGTTCCTACAAGTCTTACTTTTTTTTTCCCCAAGAAAAGTAAAAATCTAGATTTGATGTTAAAGAAGAACTTTGCTGGTTTTAAAATGTAGGCAATGCATTTGACTTTTTAAAAAATCACAAAACTTGTTGAGCATTGGGTCTTTAGGCCTCTGCTTTGTGACTTCTAGATTCTAAATTGTAGAGCAGCAGTCGCCAAAATATTTTGTAATGTTTTAAATTCTCCTGTTCTCATATGATGAAATTGATAAAACAGTACATGCTCTGAAGGAAAACTGCACACTTGATGTTAATTATAGATGTGAAGACACAGTTAATTAGAGATCAAATGTGTCTTTGTCTGTATGAAACTGACACTATTTCCCAGGGCTATTTTATTGTAAAGAAATGGCCCAGCGTGCTGTTTTAGAATCCTTCTTGGTTTGATGCAATGTGAAACAACCATTTTCACAGTGTCTGTCACCAACATAATAAAATATAGTTTGTATATTGATATAGCTTAATGTTAAAACAAAATAATAAAGTATTTAAAAAATTTTAATCTCTCTCCATATAATAAAAATTTTGCTAGGTATATTTCTTAAGCCAGTGCTCAATACTCTCTGTTTCTGGATCTGATACTCGTTTTTATAATTCAAGTGACTTATAAAATTTATTGGAATTACAGATTATTAAAGATATTTTTGTTGTTTATCATACATACTAGTCATCATTTAAAACTTCAAAAAAATAAGTCTTCAGATTTCATTTGGATAATACTGATAATTTGTTTAATCATATTTATATTTTGTTAAAAGAATGAAATATTCAAAATGGATATTATCTATGGGGTTTGTAATGTTCAAAGCACTGAATAATAATCTCTAAATTATCTGAATGGATGTTTTTTATGAAGAAAGCCCTACCCCTGAAGTTTTAGAAAAGAGGAACAATGTGAGGTCATGTGGTGAGCAATTTGCTTAAGATTTTCAAGAGAGCCATAGTTTGAGCCCAGAAATAAGCTCTGACTGCAGCTTTTATAATATGACAACTTAGCAACCTCTTTTCTATGGTTCCAAACAAAATACTCGTTTTTTTTTAAAGTCTACATAATCAGGCTTACTATTAAACAATAAACTATCATTCAATTTAGCAACTACTGTGGCACGTGGATGTTAGGATGAAATCATTTTTGTGTAATTAAAATCATTGCCTGTGGAGTGAGAAAAATCCAACCTCTTTCCTTACTTGTATAAATTTTAGCATTTCCCTCATCAAAATATGTATTTTTAGGGGACTATATTAGGTCTTCTGTTCCTATAACTTTGTGCAAATCCTAGTACCTGGGCTCCACAGTGTTTGTTGAAGGACTAAAATGAAATTTTAAAATTTCGTTTGGAAGTGGCAGGGCATAGGGCAATGGATGGAGTCTTATTTTTGCTGCCAGACTGATCTTTACACAAAGAGAATATGAGAAATATTGCTTTGAACTAATAGAAAAATGGAAATATTTTGGAGTGCATTTTTTTCCATTGGCTGCTTTGAGTTGAAATTATAGATATTTGTAAAAATAAGTTGCAATATACATTTCATTAACTTGTCTGATGAGAGCTGTATTAACTCTGACAATCTGTGGTAAAACTTTAATGTAATAAAGATTTTTGTTATATATATATTACTATATCCAAAAATGTGACACTTGTACTCCCACAATAAGTCAGATGAGAAATCTTATGAAATCATTTTAGACAGAAACATCTTGAATAAGGATAATTTTCAGTGGATCTTGCAATAAATTAACTTCTTTTGAGTGAAATGTTCTGCTGTTGCTGTGAAAAATTACCACAGACTTAGTGACTTAAAATGACATATTTATTATCTTACAGCTCTGGAGGCCAAAAGCTGACCCAGATCTCAATGAACTAAAATTCGGGTGTGGGCAGAGCTGCGTTCCTTTCCAGAGGCTCCAGGGGAGAATCTGTTTTCTTGCCTTCTCTAGCTTGTAAAGACAGCCTACATTCCTTGGCTCATGGCCCCCTTCCATCTTCAATGCCTGCAATGACTGGTGGAGTCTTTCTCACATCGCATCACACATTGACTTTTCTAACTTGACATTTCCCATTTATTTAGTCACCCTTGTGATGATGGTAGGCCCACTTGGATAATCCAGGATAATCTCTTTATTTTAAGGTCAGTTGATTCCCTTTGCCATGTAACATAACTTTCAAAGATTCTAGGGATTGAGATGTGGAAATCTTTGTGGGGCTTGGGTGGGCAATATTTTGCTTACCATAGTAGGTTTTAAGTATTCTTCAATAAATATTAAATCAGGATTTGTAAACTTATGGCTCATGGGTGAGATATGACTCAGAGATATGTGATTTTTTTGCTTTGCTGTGTTTTTTATGGTGTTAGATTATAAAGTATTTTCCATTTAAATTGATTGCCAACATTAAAAATAGTGTTGGTAATTGGGGCTGGCCCGGTGGCTTAGGGGTTGAGTTCAGCACACTCGGCTTCAGCGGCCTGGGTTTGCAGATTCAGATCCCAGGTGCAGACCTACACCGTTTGTCATCCATGCTGTGGCAGTGACCCACATACAAAATAGAGGACTAGCACAGATGTTAGCTCAGGGCTAATCTCCCTCAAGCAGAAAAAAAAAAGGAGATTGGCAACAGGTGTTAGCTCAGGGAGACTCTTCCTCAACAACAGCAACAATAACAATAACAACAGCAACAAAATAGTGTTGGTAAAACCTGTGTTTCTGGATTCTCCAGAAAAAAACTAAGAAAACTGGATATTCACGGTTTGGCAACAACTGGCTGAACTGTGTTAGTAGTGGCTCAGTTTAAATGGATTTTGTGCTCTTCATTTTACTAGTGTCTTCATCACAAGCAATTGCATCCCTAAGTCTGAGGCTGGATCTCAGTAGCCATTTGCTCTCTTTTATCAGTCTATTGCTTTTATTTATATTACTTGCCTGGTCCTTGTTAGCATTTGACGTCCTGTGTTGAATGAATGAATGAGTAAATATGTACTATGTCCATTTGTAGTAAGTATACATTTTACTTTATCACAACAATAGAATGAATGAAGCACTACAATATTTTTCCAAATTTCTGTATTTCTCTAATTCAGACCCCAAGGCTCCATTTATCCTAGTGGCAGGATATTTAGTCTCATTTGTTATGGGGCCGAAACTCCTAGAGGAGTGCCTTTTGGCAAGCTGTAGCCTGGGTGAAAATATGTATAATACGTACATTCCATAAAGGATTCCTATGCAGATTATATAAATAATTCCTACAACTCAATAAAAGGAAGAGAAACATCCTAGCTAAAAATCTTGAAGAGACTCTTCTAAAGAACCTATTCAAATGCACAATAAACATAAGATCCTCAGCATCATTATTCAAGAAGAAACCACAATTGAAACCATAACGAAATACCACTATACACATGCCACAGTACATAAGATTAAAAAGACTGACAGTATCATGTTTCAGTGAAGATGTGGAACAACCAGAACTGTATTGCTGGCAGTAGAATAAGTTGATACAACCACTTTGGAGAACTCTTCAGTTATATTTACTAAAGCTGTGTTTACATCTGCTTATGATACAACAATTGTACTCTTTTGTATACGTCACAGAAATGAGGGCATATGTTCATCAAAAGACAAAAATGTTTATAATAGTTTAATTTATAACAGCCCCCAATTGGAAACAACCATATGTTCATCAACAGGAAGATGAATAAATACATTGTAGAATATTATGTGGTGGAATATGTCCTATTATTATAAAAGAATGAACTACTGTTGCAAACAACATGGATGAATATCACAGGCATAATTATGAGAAAAATAAGCCAGATGGAAAAGAGTACACACTGTTTGATTTCATTCATATGAAGCTCCAGAACAGGTTCCAGAGCTAATCTATTATGACAGAAGTCTGCGTAGTGGGAGAGGCATGAGGGAACATTATGTCATGCTGGAAATTTCTATATTTTAAATGGGGTGATGATTGCATGAGTGCATACATATATAAGTATTTACCGGACTTTATACTTAAGGTCTGTGGATGTGTAAATGTTGATTTGAAAAATTTAAAGAAAAGACAACTTTGTCTTCAGTTACTGACTTCCAAACTTTTGTATTATTGTCTTGTCATGTGTTTTAATTTTACATATATTTTAAACTATATATGCCATTATTATTTCGTGCACACAATATCCATGTAGATTTACCCTCATACTTATCTTTTCAGGTATATATCAATTTCCAAATTTCCATGTTTTCCTGTGGGCTTATTTTCCTTCTACCTAAAGAAATCCCGTTAGTATATTTTCAGTGTGAGTTTTGTAGGAATGAACGTATTCAGTCTTTGTTTGCTAAACATGATTTCTTTTTGTTTTTGAAGAATATTTTCTCTGGATATAGAAGTCTTTGTTGGCATCTGGTTTCTTTCAGTGCTTTAAAGATGTTGTTTCATTGTCTTCTGGCTTCCATACTCTTTCATAAGAAGTTAGATATCACTTTTATTATTGCTGTTTTGCATGTCTGATTTCTTGATGGTTTCTAACCCTTTTACTTTGTATTTGATTTTCAAAAGCTTTGTGATAATTTTCTTAAGTGTGATTTTCTTTGTACGTATCCAGCTGTGGATTGTAGAACTTCTTGAATTTGTGCATTGACAGCTTCCATCAGTTTTGGAACATTTCCAGCTGTTATTTAAATATTGCTTCTGCCCCATTCTTTCTCTTGTCAACATTTGGCATCCCAAACCACATGCTACCCACTTAAGCATTTTGATAGTGTCCACGAGTGTATCTTACCACCTTCTTTCCTTGTCTTTTCTTTTGCTATATGCAATCTTCTCTATATAACTATCCATTAAGTTTTTAGTTTTAGATGTATTTTTTTAGTACTACACTATCTACTTGGGTCTTTTTTAAAGATTCAAATTTACTAGTAAAATTCTCCATCTTTTCATGTATTTTCTCCACAATTTCTTTAATTTTCTTTAACAAACCAGAGTCATTTTAAAATTGTCGATAGCTGAATTATAAGTATCTCCTTTGGATTCTTTTCTTGTCTGATTTTTTTTCTCTTGGTTATTCATCGTATGGTTTTCTGTCTTGGCATGGATAATACTTTTTGATTGAATGTTGGACATTCCAAACAATGATCTGTATAGGATGTGGGGGATTTTTTCTGTCACAAAGAGTACTTTTCCCTGCAATAATGATAGAATGGGGGCTGATCTGAGCTGATTTGAGGCTGGCTTGCAGTGTTCTTGTTTTGTTTGGTTCTTTGTTTCTTTAGGAAGACTCAGCCTACTTCTAGTGTTTTACCCATTCCTAGGGTAAGACCTTCTAGGGCTTTCATTCAGGAGCCTTACAAGACAGTGTATCCTCAGTACCAAGAAACTGTGAGAAATTTTGCTCTGCTCTTCAGAGTCTTTCACCTCAGGTCCTTCATGTCTGCAAATTGTGGCAGTTTACCCCATTTTCTAGAGCCTTGAACTGCAGCCTTGTGGTTACAGGGACCCCTCCCATTTATGAGTCTTTGTCTCTACAGCATTGCTAGATGATGGGAAATTTGGTCTGCTTTTTAAGAGTTTTTGGCTTAGTTTTTGAGCTTTCTGCATTGTACAGTCTCAGGATTTGGAAAACAAGTATTTTGAGAGAAACCAGCCATATGTTTGTGGCCTTCCAGTCTTGAATTTTGTCACTTCCCTGCATAACTGTCAAAAGCTTTCCTGGTATCTCTGTCCTCTGGCAGTAGCCCTCTGCGTGTGCCAAGTCCAGATTTTCAGCCTCCAGCCCTCACCCAGCATTGGCAGGGATCTCACAGTGAAAGTGGGTGCAGATTCTAAGTTCATCTCTGACGGTGTCTCCTTATTCCAGAATTTAATACCTTTAGTTTTTCTTGCTTGTGCAGCTCTATGACGCCTTTAAGAATATAACCTTTGTATTTAATCTTGGTTTTTCACTTGTTCTTGGTGAGATCTTTGGCTGCTACAAATGATTCCTCCCTACTTTAGTACCACCAATTTTTTTTTTTTTTTTTAGGAAGATTAGCCCTGAGCTAACATCTGCAGCCAATCCTCCTCTTTTTGCTGAGGAAGACTGGCCCTGAGCTAACATCTGTGCCCATATTCCTCTGCTTTATATGTGGGACACCTATCACAGCATGGCTTGATAAGCACTGCGTAGGTCTGTGCCCGGGATCCGAAGCAGCGCATACAAACTTAACTGCTGTGCCACGGGGCAGGCCCCATAACACCACCAATTTTTGAACGAACAGATTTCTGCATGGCTCTATGCTAATTGCTGTGGTTGAAGAGGAATAGAACTTGAGCTTTTCCTCAGGATGTTTAAATGTTTGTAATTACAGGGCATATACTGCAAAAGATTAATAAAAGAGAACGTGCCTGATAAATTGTATGAATAGTATAGTTAGGAGGTCAAGAGAGACCTCCCTGAGTTCTAGGATAGTCAGGAAAGGCAAACTTTTAAAGTTAACTTTAAAGAAAGGGTATGGTGAAACTTTTAAAAAAACATTTTATTTTGGGAATAATATGGGTCAAAAATGTGGATGAAACGAACATATTCATAGTAGTTTTATTCAAAAAGCCCTAAGCTGGAAACAGCCCAAATGTCCATCAAATACAAGAACAGATAAACTAATTGTTGTAAATTTATACAATAAAATTTAATAATTTAAAAGATTGAACAGGTAATCATGAAATAACATAGATATATCTCAAAAATATTGTTAAGCAGAAGTATGATTCCATTTATAAGAAGTTAAAGCATAAGCAATACTAATACATATATAGTGATATATATGTAAATCAGAACAATAGTTGCCTCTGAAGGTGGGGATTGACTGGATGGGAAATGAGAGAAATTTTCGGAGTGATGGGGGATGTTCCATATCTTGATTGATATGGTGGTTTCTTGGGGGGGTGTATATATATATCTCAAAATTTGTCAAATTTTATGTGTAATATCTGTGCATTTCACTGTGTTACTATTCAAAAACACAATTGAATATAGAAAACGTAAGTAATCAGTATGGTTTCTTATAGATAATCTGTTGATTTATTTGTGAGAAACAGCAGAAAATATGTTTGGATAAATATGTTGAGGCTAAGACGCAGAGATTCTTCAATGTTGGGGAAAAGGAAACCACTAGAAGAGTCTGCAAAGGTGAGAAAATCAGAATAATGCTTTGGGAATTTTAATCTCTGGAACCTAGAGAAACCATTCAAAACAAAGTTGTATAGCCAATAACCAGTAGCTGAGATATCTTTTAATGCTATGTTTTCTAGACAGAGTATGTCATCATACTTTGGTAAAATTGTAAAAAGTAATATTTTAGCTCTTCCTTTAGTATATATTTTCCTAACAATAGCATGTTAAAATTTTAATAATGTGGCCTTTACTAATAGGAATTAATCCTAGTGCTTTTCTTAGGAATGAAAATTACAGAACTTGTGATAAAACTGCGTTAGAAGTCTACCAAAGCTCTAGGTGAGAGGGGAAACTGGACTTCCGGTTTCCCAAATTAAGGCTTAATTTATGCAAAGAAATTTTAAAAAATGCAACAGACGTTGTTAATGACATAAATAATGACATGAGGCAAAATATAAAAAATTGGTGGGGGTGAGCTCATCTTTCTTTGTCTCCGAACATTCTATGGTTCAATTCTGATTGGCTATTGAGCAAGTTTTATTCACGTCTATGAAAAATATTAGAAAATATAGTAACATAATCTAAGATACTTGCAAAATACATAAGGCTATAAGGAAATGAGAAGAAAATGGTAATGAGCCACAACAGATGTTTCTTTCTTGGAAGAGTAATTAGAGATAGAAATAGCATCTTACAGAAAGCAAAAGGGTTTTATCACCAACTCTTCAGGAATCAACAAGATATTTCACAAATATGCATAACTTTTAAAACATAAAAAAAATGAGGAAGAAATGCAAATCTATAAGTTTTAGGAGACTATGTGTTGGTCCCAATCCTATGCACTGATGGACTAGGTAAAAGGCACAAAAGACCCTACTTAAGAAAGTGTTTCTGTACGTATCTGAAATTATATCATAATAGATTCATTCTTTTTGGATTGAAGTATGAATATCTATATTTCACTGCATAAGTGTACATTTCTCTGGCAGTGGCAACATATGTCCTTTTTAAAACTAGCTCTTTCACACTGATGACTTAGTAGGAAAATGCAAAAGAACCATTGGTTGAAAAGGAATGGCATGTTACATAGGATATTTTATAGTAAAGAAGTACAGTGTGGGTTTGCATCAACCAGGAAAATTATATCTCCTCTTCATATACCATCGAAATTTCTTATTGAATCTTTTCATCAGGGACCTTGGATACCTCAAAAATGGTGCTACAAGACAAGATAGTCTAGGAAAGGTGAGTAGCAAGGTAGAAAAAACAAACATCTCTGGCTATTTATTTTGGTCTACTCATCCTTAGTATGCGGACAAAAATCGTTGGTGCAGAATACTTATCTTCTTCTGCATAATCTATTCGCTCTTAACGGTACTGTTTGGAAGTCTGACCGGCTGTCTGATTCTTTTGTCACACTTGCTGTCTCTGCCTTATTCTGAATTCCTTTTGTGGCAAACCACCCCTTCCACCCCCCTCCATGGCAGAGAAAGACAGCCAACAGTGTTATATGAATGTGGCATGTTTAACACTCTCTAGCTTTCAATTTCAAGATTGCATTATATGGGTCAATTTTATTAAGCAAGCTACATTCTTGGAGCTTGTAATCATGGATTCTGTCACTTCATGCCCATGTTGTTGGAAAAAATTGTATTTATAATATTCTCCATTTTTATTCATCAAGAACAATCTTACTACTCAACCAATTTTTGGATCCCCGACATTAGAAGCTATGGTCTTAATGTTGTTTTTCCTGTGTGTATCTGTGTTTGAATTACAAGGCTTCACTGTTCCCATCTGTGGTTTTACCAAAGGTCTGGATATGTAGGTCTTTGCCTGTTGCTAGTAGTCTTGACAGAACACACACAATTGCCGGGATCAGTGTGATATTAGAAACAGTGATCCCTTTGGTGTTTTTTCTAGTTTATTATCATAGTTGAGGTTAACTCATACTTCTGTGTTATACTTTACATATTTCTCAATTTTTATTTTTTAACTAAGTTATTTTTTTCTTTTATCATGGGGAAATGTAAGTATAGAGAAGTACTCATAAAGTTTTATTTTTTTAATCTTATTTTAAAATTTTTTACTGGGGTAGCATTGGTTGATGACATTATACAAGTTTCAGGTGTACATCACTATATTTCAGCTTTTGTATAGATTACATCGGGTTCACCACCAAAAGTCTGGTTGCCATGTCATCATACACATGTGCCCTTTTACCCCTTTTGTCCTCCTCCCACCCCCTTTCCCTCTGGTAACTACCAATTTGTTCTGTATATGTTTGTTTCTCTTCCACATTTGAGTGAAACCATATGATATTTGTCTTTCTCCATTTGACTTATTTCACTTAACATAACACTCTCAAGGTCCATATGATCCAGCTATTCTAATTCTAGGTATTTATCCCAAGAACACGAAAACGCTAATTGTAAAAGATATATGCATCCCTATGTTTATTGCGGCATTATTCACAATAGCTAAGACTTGAAAACAACCTAAGTTCCCCTCAACAGATGAATGGATAAAGAAGATGTGATATATATTTATACAGTGGAATATTACTTAGCCATAAAAAGAGGGAATCTTGCCATTTGCCACAACACAAATTTTTCTTGATGACAGAACTAAGGGAAGAAAATGGTTGTGTTTTATTAGGCTATATATTGGTTTTATTAGTTGATTTTTTTTACCCTCTCACCTCTGTGACACTGTGTGCTTGCAAAGGCATAATCATTAATGTGTGCACCTTTCTTAGCTCATGCTATTTTTTTATATTTTAAGCTCTATTACTGCCTGATATTTTTAACATGTTAAAAACAAAAGAACAAACTTTTGTATTCTATAATGAAACTTCCAAATTAATTTCTTCACGCTGATAACTGGGTAATCTATTTGTAACCTAAGGCGTTTCGATTGTAATGGAAGGCCCACCATTGTAGTGATCTCCTGGGTGAAGGGAAGTACCTGTGCCAGATGCTCTCTTCTGTTGCCAGACTGTGGTCATGAAAAACGAGGAGGCATTTGAACACATCGTTTCGCATAGCCCCACTGTTGAGCACAGGTGCTTCTCTAATTGTGATCTATTGAGAAGGTATACAGTTTAATGGCCCAGAAACTTACATTTTACCTCTGACCTTGCGCATTCATGTAATTTGTAGGAACATAGGCTAACTCCTGGAATTGCCGAGAACTGTTTTCTCAAGTGTAAATGGCAATCTGTTTATTTTCTCCTCAATATTTAATACATATCTTATGGGAAATTATGTTTGTTTTCTCAGGTATCTGAGAAAACAAATATCTTACAAATTTTTAGTGAGGTGATAATGTTCGTTTGAGAAATGATTCACTCTCTCTTTCTCTGAGACAGTGTAATGAATCAGAAAACTTGATTAGGAAGTTCTAACCTTTTATACTGGTTCTCTAGGGCTCATTTTCTCTTTTAGAGGAATAGAAAATTTAAAATATACGACAGAACCGAAATTTAAGAAAGTGATATCTTGGATAGTTTTAAAGTATTTTCGGTCATGTAATACTCAAATATGAAATTTTAAGAAAATCATTGATTATGGTCCTTAAATTTTTTACTATATTTTGGAATCCTTACTTTGTTTGCCTTATAGCTCTAAAAAGTCTAAAAGCCATATTCAATTGATGTTTTGTTTTCCTTCCCCTCCAAGCATTGGAGTTGAATGATTTTTAAAGTTAGTCTGCTCTAACTTCTGGTAGAATGAGGAATGGGTACACTTAACAGGTTCCATTTCTAGAAAGAGTGGACTGAATTGTCTTAAACCAAAGCTCCTGCTGAGAACAAGTAGAAAAACGGGATGAAACATTTTTAAAAAATTTAAAATTTCTTGAAGACATCAAGAGCTACCATAGCAGCAAGGATTTGCAGGGCTGAAATCAGGAGAGAAGAAGGGAAAGACAGCCCAGCCAGGTGAGGTCAGCAGTGGGCTGCTTTCAGGCAGGAAGCAGGACTATAGAGTTAGGGGGGATGTTTTATAAGGAGAAAAGACTCAATTTCCAGGAATATTTAATGATTCTTAACTTGTATGCACCTAGTAATAGATTTCAGATGCCGTAAAGGCAAAATTGACAGAACTAATAGGGGAAGTGCACAACACGTAATTACCACGGGAGATTTTAACACATCTTCCCTTGTAACTGGTAGAACAAACAGATACAAATGAGTAAGTATATGGACATGACAAACAGAGTTAAGCCCGCAGTGCCTCACAGGAGGCTTCCTAGGAGACAAACAGCTCACTGTGGTTTCTTGGGACACTGTTGCCAACTTGAGAGGGAACCACCTTCCATGCGCTTCTCCCTCCTTTCTTGTCTCACTTCTCTTTTTCACTTAGCTTTGCTCTCATGGGTTTGCACCACACAGGATTGGTACATATTAGCTCTGTTTCAAAGGGGGCTTGGATTAAGAAAGTATGTTATCCATCCTGGAATAACAATGTATGTCTGAAAAATACAGGGTGGCTTCAGCACCTTCTTACCAAGCAATGATACCCCAGGTGCTTAAGCTCTCTCTATAGGTGAAATGGACAATAGAATATTAATAACAACAAAGATAAGTGCTGATCAGTAGTTCACCTATGGCGAGAGCATGAGCTTCTGCCAATATTGTGAAAAGAACAGCATGAAAGCAAATCAGTGTTCCTAACGTCACAGCCACACTAAAAGGCAAGAGTAACATTCTTACCCCATAGAATGAGCACAAAATAGAAGACATATGTGAAGAGTAATCTGTGGAGTCAAGAGTAATTGAGCGATAAGGAGTATTTAGCAAATACTACTTTGGGAAAAATTTAGTAAATCTCCAAAGACATAAAATATCTGTTAATTTCAGGGTAGATTACCTTATAATGTATTATAATTAAGGGAATTTCTGAAAATTTAAGCCAGATGTTTGATATAAATCGTCAAATACACTTTTCTTCCCCAAACTAAATTCAATAAAGCATTTTCATGCAAATTAATTTAGGAGAGTAGATTTTATAGCAGACAAGTGCCTGAAGAGTTAGCATATGGTCCAAAATGTAGCTCTGGGAAAACACTAAATTCTAATCTGCTCTCTTCCTTAGTTGAATAAGTGTCTTCTCTCAACAATTTGATCTCTTAATTTCTGAATTTATGTATACTCTTATCTTTAATGTGTAGGTATATTTCTGAAGTTCTTTGAAAATATAAATCTATAATAATAATGCATATGGTACTTGTATAGGTGATTCACATACACATATCTTTACACTCAACTCAGTCTATTCGTTGTTTCAGGGTGGCTTTTCCTAGCATCATAGAGCGAGCATATCTCTCTGGAAAGCCCACTGTCACCTCAAACTCCGTATATTCCAAAATATACAAATCATGTCCACTCCTAATGAATCCCCGTTACCTACAATGTGGTGTCCAAATCCTTCTGGAAAACGAGGGTTATCTTTCCAGATTCATCACTTAGTGACCCCTTCCATTCACCTGCACTCAAGTCCCAACAGCGTTGCTAAATATCCCCTAAAGATGATCTGTGTCTTCTCCCTTCTTTGTCTCTTCTCTTACTGTTCCCTTTGCTTAATGAGGTGGCTACCTTGTGACACCTTTGGTATGTATGTTTTTTTTTTTTTTCACAGAGGAAGATTCACCCTGAGCCAACATCTGTTGCTAATCTTCCTTTCTCTCTCTCCTTTTTTTTGTTTTTGCTGAGGGAGATTTGCCCTGAGCTAACATCTGTGCTAGTCTTCCTCTATTTTTGATGTGGGTTGCCACCACAGCATGGCTGATGAGTGGTGTAGGTCCACACCCGAGATCTGAACCTGTGAACCCAGGCTTCTGAAGTGGAGCATACTAAACTTAACCACCAACCCATGGTGCCAGCCCCACCTTTGGTATATTTTGAAGTTCTGTTTTATCACTTCTTCCTAATTCTTTTGCTGAACGCTTTAAGCAAAAATCCCTTTTCTATGTTCCCATTTTACATTGTGTTCTTATTATTGGTGAATCATTTTTATTCCTCCTCTGCTAGACTAAAAGTTCCTTTAAGTCATTTAGAATATTTTATTTATCTTAATCTCTTTTATAGCACATAGCACAATACTTATTAATAAATTCATGGAAATGTTTCCTTATGAACTACCAAGTAATATAGTAAATTACATATTTTTATATGTACATATATTTAAAGCTATTTTGGGAAATATTTGTATAAGTTAACCACTTCAGTTGAAGTTCTCAAAATAAGCAAGAACCCTAAAAAGTAAAATGTCATAACGAACCCGTTTATTTTATGGCAGATCTCTGAGAGCTAGATAGCTATAATTTATTCATTAATGAACTTATAACTTGCATTGCTTCAAAAGCTCTTTGGCACAAAACCACTGTGTACATCAGGTAATCCCTGGGTAGGGTGAAGATGAGTAGTGGCCTCATCTTCAGCCACATTATTTTAATTTGTTTCCTTTTTTACCACATTATATCAGTTACTACATAGATAAGCATATAAGATTGGCAACCAAATAAATAATAGTGATGATGATAAACCTTGCATCTGTGAAATTTATTTTTACATTACAGTCTATTGTTATCTAGACCATTTTATTATCACAATATTGGCGTGCGAGTAGAGTTTGGTCAAGCTCCATAGAATATAGTATTATCCTATCAGTAAAGTTGTGTCAGTATGAGTCATCTGAGCTGCTTTTAAGACTCTACTAAGAAAAGCATTATCCCATTTTGTCACACCTATAAGAACTTACGTTCATGGGTTTGTATGCCAAATTGTATTTGTTGAGTCTGGGTCTGTCTATATTACATTGAGTGGTAACTGAAGAATTGTTTCTTTCTTCTAAAGATGATGATTGAAACTAGAAATCCATTATGATTACAGAGGCATAACAGAAAAAAAGCTGTAATATTGAAACTGTTACCATGAATTCATTCTGGTTCTGAGAAGAATGTAGACCTGCCGTTCAATCATAATTATCACCTCAAGTTTAGATAAGTTGTCAGTCTTGTAAAAGAAAAGAACTTTTGTGTCTTATTGGCTATAATATTTACTGTTCAGTATTAAGTGTTCAAGAGTAGTTTCTGAAGAAGCAAATATCAATTCACAGATAGAAGCGTCTGAGAGGTAATCATCGCTTAATGTGTTGAAGACTGTGCCACCATGCTCAAGTGGGCTTGTATTATGTCAGCTTGCAGAGCCAATACTGCAACGAATTTGCAAAGACTTGCAGCCACTCTCTCTCTGACCACCAGAGTGGAAAGTGCTGCTTTTCAAATCATTACAGCATAAAGTATGGTTATATTTTGCTGAAAACTTACATTCATCAAGATCCACTCCATGGTATGATGCCTCTGCTCAGGGAGACAATCACAAAACTAGTTATGCTGTTTTCTCGCATATCGAGCATTTTGGTGGAAGATATGAGCGCAGCAGAACTCCTCCTTTCTGTTTGGGACTTACATACAGCTAAAATGTAGCTGCATATGCATTCCTCATTACCATGAAACAATGTGCAACATCCAAATGTATTTCCAAACAAATCGTTGTCAGTTGTTTTGGTTATCTTATAATTACTGCTGTCTTCAAAAGAGGTTTTAAAATGTGTAATTCAAATAAAGTCCTTTTGTAAAACTTCAAACAAGGACAAAGCATTTAACAATGTTCAGAGGATGTTGGTTAAAGATGAAAATGAGCTGAATTATTAGCAGTAAGCCAAAAAACTCAAGAAGGTTTTGTATTCAGTATAGAAATGTGGTTTCTGAGCAGCGTTTTGGAAGTGTATGTATGTCACCTTTTCATTCTACCCCAAGTCTATTAGACTTCTTATGTTATTTCTCAAATGATATGACTCATTCTTTAAAATACTGTCTTCTTTTCCCTATCCATTCTCTATGACTCTTTCTGAATTAAAAAAAAATATTTTTCCAAGCCCACACTACCTGGAAGAGATAAAAGGCTATTTTAGTCAGTATTTTCTTTGAAATATATTTTTCTTACATCTCATGACACATTTCAATTTCTCACTCAACTTTATTTTTTTTCTTTGCTTCCAAAAATTGACAAAAGTTACAGATTATTGTTCAACATGTTCTGCCATATCTACTTATAGGAAAGAATTCACTTCACTGTCTTTTTCGTGTTTGAATATTGGCACAAATAACTCCACAATAGTCATTATCATTGATTTCTCATCTTTAAATGAAACAAACACATGGAAGATTTGGGCTTAACAATAACTCCCTTTATAACTCTTCAGAATGCCTGTGATTTTCTGTTTTATCGGTAGACTTAAAGTTGCATTACTATTTATGAGAATCGACTGTTGGGATTGTTTATCACGGTAGCCTTTCTTTCGAGATTACCATATCCAAATTGTCTCTCGGGTCTTAAAACCCACTCCCATATTTGTTGATTCTCTAGAAGGACTAACAGGTCTCAGCATGTAATTTTACTCGTGGCTGTGTTTTGTCACCATGATACAATAAAAATATATAACTGGATCAATAAGAGTAAAAGACAGAATAAAGAATCTGGATGAATCTGTGTACTGACAACCTATGCCCTCTCTCTCCTATCAGGAGTCACACACAACACACCTACTCTCTAGCGACAAAAACAGTTGCCATTTGTGTTAAACACTCCTTCCCAAGGAAGCCCATTGGAGACTTAGTGCCCAGGTTTTCGTTGGGGATCGGTCAAGTCCTAGCGTGTAGCAAAACTCTAGAATCCCAGAAGGAAGGCAGCTGTTCACCATCAATCACAGTGTGTACTAACAGTGTAGGCACAGAAAACCAGTTTTATCACTTAGGGAATGTTAGACAAGACAAGTTTCCAGATCCCAGGCAAGAGCCAACCTTGTAAGCAGGCCTTTCTAAAGAGGCGGCCTCAAGCCTGCTGTGTCAACTCTTTCCGGCACACAGGTGTGTGATGCACACTTTGGTCCACAATTTTTCACGATAAAAAAGATATTCCTTTATTCTGCCCTGCCTGCTGGCTTTCTCCTTGTCTTTCTCTGTCTCAATCTCATTCTCTTTCTGTGTGCACTTGCTGCCAGATTGTTTGCTCCAGGAAAGAAAAAGACATTTATCTCCTACAAAGTTAGGTTTGTTAACTATTGAAGCAAGGGAAACCACACACCACGGTAAGAATTACATGGTGATTTGGGGGTAAAGTTCAAGGAAATTGTAAGTCTTTTGGATTAGATATTGTCAGGAAGAAGCGGCAATGCAATGACTGATTTTTTTATGCTTTATGATTTTTATATTGATTATATTTTACATAAAAATATATTTTTATGTGGGAGGATAGAAGAAAGAGGCAGCGTTACAATTAGCACTGGGAAAAAGTAGTCACTCTTAAGTGAGGATAGGAGCACCCTTGGTGTTTTCTGTGGTTGCACACAGTGTCTTTGTTTATATCTCTTCAGTCATGATGTTGGAATGTTTGGGTTTTTGTCTTGTCCCATTATGATCAAGGAGAACCTTCATCAGATGTTATTTTGTGAAATTGATTATTGGCAGAAAACCTTTTAAAATTTATTTATTTTTGTAGTCCTATAATGTCTACCAGAGCCTTGTGTCCAATTGGTATTTAATAATAGTTGATTCACCATTTGCCTGGTCTCTACTGTCAACTACAAGGACAGACACCATGTCAACCACTTTGTCTAGCCATAACCATTCTGGTAAAGTACCACCTTTTCTGAGGTCAAATATAAGGGATATCTGAAGTACAGCCATATATTTTCCCAAAAGGAATGATAAGCAGATGTTACCACTACAGAGTTTAAGGAATGTGGGTACCCATAGTCCTGTGTCCATCAACAAGAACAATGGAATAATATAGTCTACAACAAAGGAAGCTTAATGTTGGCTTAGTCAAGTATACAAAATGAGTATGAATCAGAATTCATCATTACTTTATGAGTTCAATGGTTATATTCCCAGCTATTTAGTCTTCATGGGATTGAGGGAGAAACAAGAGCCTTTATTTTGTTGTGGTTAATTGAACCTGTTAAACTTGATCCTATATTCAGTCTACACAGGCTTAGAGTCTTAGTACATTCTACACAGCCAATCCCTATTCTGACTCTCAGAACCCAATCTCCCTGAATTTCTCTCACTTTCTCCCTTCCTCCCTCTTTATCTCTTCCTTCCTCTCCCTTCAATTGTTGTTAGCGCCCTCAGTCGATTCTGACTCCCTTCATAGCACAGTGAAAATTTTAATTAACATTTTGCCTTCCCTGGCCCCACCAAGTAAACTTTTTCTGGGAGTTCCGGATCATTCTCAGTTTCAGCTGAGTATTTGCACTTTTGCTATATATAATGAATCCATAAAAGTATACTGTGTTGCTCTGTGTATCTTTAAACATTTATGTAAATGTAATCATGCTTTTACATATCGGTGTTTATCTTGATTTTTTCACTAAACATCATGCTTTTGACATTTATCTAGGTTGACACATTTAGATTTAATTATTTTAACTCCCGTGCCATAATAAAGGGGATGTTAACCTCTGGATCTGTATTCTCAATGTCTTTAATCCTCACTCTAGACTGACTGTTCTATTTAATACTAAAATCCCAGCCTTCTTCCTCAGTCACTGCATGTAATGCAGCCTTCTCCCAGAGTTCAGCTGAGGATTCCCAATAATGCTTCCCCCAACCAGTTGTCACTTATTGCAAGAACTCATGACTTGTGTAAAAGATGTTTGTTGATGGACTCCAAGAAAAGAAAAAGTATGCTTGAATGAACCAGATTAGCCCCAATCTTTCTTTTTTGAATTTTATTTGACAGACTTTCACAAAACTGTTCACATTTTTTTTTTCTGAGTTCAGCTGGGAGGAGGAGTCTGTCACTAGAATTAAAAATAACTCTGTCCCCAGAATTCCATAGCAGTTAAGGTTCAAAAGAAGAAAAATGTTTAAAGATAATATTGCTGCTGCTGCAAAAAGGCTTTAGCTAGATAGGGGTAAAATATTTTGAAGATGAGTTCTATGTTACCTACTTCTGTTGTGTCCAGTAACCATATACAGCAAGACTTTGGAGATTAATAATGAAGGTATAAATGTTAAGGTGAAATTGTAGGTCTGAAAATGTATTCTAAAATTTGAAACTGCTAGAAAATACGCTTTTTCAGTTTGTGCTATATTAGATGACCTCTTTTTACTTGTCTTTCACCATCATCCAGACAAGCTGAATGACATGCTTTAATTTCTTTGTCCTTTTTGTCATCTATTCTTGCAGGTATTGTGGCATATTCTGTTGGCAAAGGATGTCGTAACTTTTGCTCTCTCTAAAGGAACTAGCTTTCCTTTTGTCACGGGGCTGAGGAAACTTTTACTTTATTTTTTTAAATGAATCTGGTTTGTGGACACGTGGTATGCTGAGCTTTAAACAGCTTGATGAATGATTTGGCTCTGCATAGCTGTGTCAAATAATGTATCTCAGCTTGCAGTCTCAATGAAACAGAATACGGCAGTCTTTTCTGTTATATATTAGAGCCCTTGTGCCTACTCAACTTCCAGCTGTGCATGCTAGGCATAAATCCTGCCCTTCCTCCCCGTGTGCCAGTAATTCACCCAGAGCTGCCCATTCAAGTCTGTTTACCTAACGATCGCATGCACCATCAGGAGCCACTCCTGTCGCTGGGGCAGATGTATGTTCTTTATTTGCTGATATACTAAGTCATAAGATTAGACTCAACCAATTTTCTGGGAATAATAATGGAGGAGAGTGGGAGTTATTGCTTTAAACCCTCTCTTATGAGGGGAGTAGATGGTTTAATTTTTACGGAGCTGGTGAATTTACACTTATATTTCAGCTTTTGTTAACAATTGTTGTTGTTAGGTCCATCGAGTAGATTCTGACTCCTAGCAGCCCTGTGTACAGCAGAGCAGAACTCTGCTCAGTCTTTTTGCGCCATCCTCTCACCTGCACTATATTGTCTGCACTATATCAGACAATGCTCTGCTGCTACTCATAGAGTTTTCATGGCCAATTCTTTTGGAAGTGGGTGGCTGGGTCCTTCCTAGTCCGTCTTAGTCTGGAAGCTCCACTGAAACCTGGCCACTGTGGGTGACCCTGCTGGTATTTGAAATACCAGTGGCATAGCTTTCAGCATCATAGCAACATGCAGTTGCCACAGTATGACAACTGACTGACAGGTGGTTTGGTTCCCTGACCAGGAAACGAACCTGGGCCATGGCAGTGAGAGCAATGAATCTTAACCACTCGATCGTTAGGGATGACTTTGTTAACAATACTGCAACTTTTTCACCACATTTTTTCTAGTGCAACTATGTTCTAGTTAGTATGGTAGATAAAAATTATTCTCTTTCTTCCTTCTTAATAAATAGGGCAAAATCCACTTATTAAAGGAGCAATTATGTCATTTGAGGGTGTTGATAACTTCTTCATGAAACAATATTTGTCTTTCATTTTTACCCTGTAGACCACAGGGAGAATGTTTAAGGAGAAAAGTTTCATTTTTATTATTAGTTTTTGGTTTTTTTTTAATTCATGAAGACATTCTTCTGAGATAATGGAGGATGTTTTGAAATGCAGACCAAATGATAGCAGGGAGGAAAAATGAAGAATCATATGGGTGGTGTCAATCATTTAGGTACAGTTGGATTGCAGGAGTTATAGACTATTTGAGAGGTTTTAAAGTAGAATTATTAGAATCTTTTAGCCAATTAAGTGAGGAAGAGGGACTGAACAGAGGGAGAGGAAGCAAGATAACAATAACGATACTGAGATGTAGAAGCGAAGGAGGCAGATAATGAACTTAGTTTGGGACATAGTTTTGAGGTAAATATTAGATATCAAGGCACAGTAGACAGCTGGATGTATAGTCTTGTAGTTCAGGAGATCGAATAGGGCTAGATATTGGGATTGGGAGTCATGATAGTTAAAGTCATCGGGAGTAGATCTGGTGGCTGAGAGAATGGAGAGCAGAAGAATTCTGAAATTTTAATATCATAAGGATCACAGCTACACTGTTCAATATGATCGTCACAAACCCCATGTGGCTACAGAGCATTTGAAATAGTATGAACTGAGATGTGCTGTAAGTATGAAATACCCATTGGATTGTGAAAATTTAGTACAGCAAAATAGCACAATATCTCAATTTTTATGTTGATTACATATTTGGTAATATTTTAGACTTATGTGTTTAACAAAATGTATTAAAATTAATTTTACAAATTATTTAATACAGCTACTATAAAACTTTAAATTATACAAGTGGCTTGTATTTTATTTCTGTTGGATAGTACGCAGCTACAGCTACAGAATAAAATCCTAATGCATTCACACAATGACTCATCATGATGATGTATACCGCCTGTTATCTTACCAAACTTTTCTTCTGTTCTTCTCCTGTCTTCTCCATCCAGCCAGATGTGAGCTGCTCTCCTTCCACCTCATCCTGTTGCAGATCTGTAGCCTTTCACACATGTTGTGTTCAGTTTTGGGAATGCCCAACTCTTCCTTGCAAATTCCTGTTTTTTTAAGTTGGCTTTTCAAAGAGAAGAAACAGATTTAATGAGTAAAAAATATTAGAGATTCTCAAACTCTGTTTTTTAAGGAATAAAGAGGAGAGAATAGCAAAATGAGTCCTTGTGTACTCATCACTCATTTCACAAATTGCCAGCTCATGTGCAATCTTGTTTTCTCTATATTCACAATGTCCTGCTCAGATCATTTTGAAGAAAATCCCAGCCATCACTTAAGTTCATCTATAAACATTTTAGTGTATATTTCTAAAACAATGAGGCCTATTTTTAATATAGCTCCAATACCTTAAATTTTTAGTATCATCAAATGTAAATGATGAAGTTTTTCTCATTTTTCTCATCATTTTTCTCCAAATTGATTGTTCAAATCAGGATCCAAATGAGGTCTATATATTGCCATTGGTTGATTTGATTCTTAGTTTTATAAATTCTCTCTCCATTTCTTTTTTCTTAATATAATTTATTTGTGGAAGAAACTGGGTCATTTGACTTGTAGAGTCTGTATTTAAATTTTTATACCCTCATTATTGTTCAGTATGTTCCTCTGTTCCCACTAATGCCTATTGTTAGTGCTAGGTGCATGATCAGATTTAGATTCTCTCTTTTTTTAAAGAATACCTCACTGGTGATGTTGTGTGTTTTCATTAGGTATGTAATATCTGGTGACTTTTTTTCAGTGATGTTATCAGCCACTGATGATCTTTGCCCACATTCATTAGTTACTTAGGAATAGCAAAATGGTAATTTTAAAATTCTATTATTCATTCTTCAATTTTTAACTAGATGCTTCCATAAAAAGAAGTGTTTCCTCACTAACTAGTTGATAAACTTTAGGATCAATTTGTGCCGGAGAGGAAGGGTAAATGTGGTCCCCCCGCCACCTTTATATTCCATTTTTCAAAATAATGCTTTACTAGCATTATCTTCTAAGTAATTTTCTAAGATCACTAGCATTCTCCAGGAGTGCCTAAGGAAGAATAATAATTATTATAATAATAAACTTATGGATAACAACATATAATTGTCCCTTCTTGGTCAGTGATAGTCTTTTTAAGTTGACCAAGTCCTTTTTCCTCATGTTTTGTTATAACAATATGTTCCAGGATCGTCTTGTGTATTTCATGCTCCAGATCTGGAATCAGTCATTTTCCCAAGGAGCAATGGCTCTTTTGTGGTACATATTATTTAGAAACTGCAATATTATTGCCAGAGATCTTCATTGATAGTGGGTTGATCATTGCTCCTAGGTCTTACTGGTAGACAAAATTTGGAAATACCAATTCTGTTTTTATGAGGTAATTTATTATGAGTTCTTACTGATACTTTCAATTTGAATGCGGTATAACAGGGTTTCAACTTAAACTCATCAATCTTATCATCTGTATCTCTCTTCTTCCATGCTAAAAATTGCCAGTTCTCAATAATATCAGCATAATTACTCATTTACTTTATTCTGAATACCGTAACAACTGCTTCATGATAACAATACTAATACCATCATCAATAATATGATTTCTTAGGAGCCATTTATGTATTTTTGCAATTTGTTTTTGTCCTAAGGCTACATCTCACTAGGGATGTTTAGTCAACCTGTTGTGTTTTAATGTCACTTGATATTTTCTCTATGTGGTTATCCCACCAACTGGTTAGAGTTAGACTCATTTGTTTTATTTTACTATTGCTCTTTAGGAATTTTTTAAAAAACAGATTTTGTTTAATTTTCTTTCATGATTGCATGCATTCTTTATAGTGTTCCAAAATAAAATTCTATAGACGAAGATGCATTCAGGGAAATCCTACTCTATGCCCACCTTTTCTACTCTGTTCCTTTATAGGTAATCACTTAAAAAAAATACGTCCTATCTTTCCATTGCTCTTTTATGTAAACTACCTGTTCCTTCTGTATATTGCCCAAGTGACTGATCTGCCTATCCATCCATAATCATTTCCTCTTCGTAGATAAATGTTAGCATTCCGTATGTACTTTTTTCCAACTTGCTTTTTTACACTTAAAAATTATATCCCCATAACAGTGTGTAAAGATATCTGTGTTCATTTTTTACAGCTGCAGAAAGCTCCACTGCTTGGTTGCAGCCTGATTTATTAAACTAGTTCCCTGTTGATGAATATTTTAGCACTTTTATTCTTCTGCTATTACAAACAATGCTGCAATAAGTAGAGTTGAATATAAATATTTTCATATCTTTGTTTGTGAATCTTTGTTATAAATCCCAGGAGAGAAATTGCTGGCTCAAAGAGCACATACATCCTACTTTGACCAGGTAACGTCACATTTGCTGCATCTGCCAGGAGTTGTATCATTTTGCAGTCTCATCAAAATGTGTGAGTGTGCCTATTTCTCCACAGCTATATCAGCAGACTGTGTTGTCAAAATGTAGATTTTTGAAAAACTGACAGGTGAAAAGTTGTATCTCAATGTAGTTTAAATAAATTGAGGCATAGGTGCATTTGGTAAAATGTACAGATTTTCAGTGTACCCTTCCATGAGTTTTGGCAAATATATTTAGGTGTGCAAGCCACACTCCTATCAGTACATAGAACGTTGTCCTCGCCCTACGAAGGTCTTCTGTGTCCTTTTCCAGTCAATGCCTGGCTCCCCAGAGATAATCAATAGTCTGATTTCTCTCTACATATATTAGTTTTGCAAATTTGTAAAGGTCATATAAATGGCATCATACAATATGTGCTCTTTTGTATGAGGCTTCTTTGGCTCAAAACAGTATTTTTGAGATCATGCATTTGTTGCGTGTGTGTGTCAGTTTTTTATTGCAGAGTAATATTACATTGTATAAATATATCCCAGTTGATTATTATCCTGTTGATAGATATTTGAGTTGTTTCAAAAATTTTGCTATTATTGAGAAAGTAGCTATAAACATATTTGACAAGTCTTCTTGTAGATATATTTCTTCTGGGTAAATATCCAGGACTTAAATTGTTGGTGAGGAAGATTGGCCCTGAGCTAACATCTGTGCCAATCGTCTTCGATTTTTTGTATGCGGGATGCTGCCACAGCATGGGTCAATGAGCAGTGTATAGGTCTGCACCCTGGATCTGAACCCACAAACCCTGGGCTGCTGAAGCGGAGTGCACAAAGTTAATCACTCCGGCACTGGCTGGCCCTAAATTTTTTTTTAATGGTTAGTGATTTTTCCTTCTAAGTGAGCTGTCCCCTAATCACAAGTTGCTAAGTATTTTTGTCTACATTCTCCCATGTTTTCTTTTAGAATCTTTCTAGTTATAGCTTTTAAGTTTAGCTGAAATCATCTTGACAATTTTTGTATATGGTTTGAGGTATTGGTCAAATTTCATTTTTTTCCCCACATGAATATTCGGTTAATACTGAACCATTTGATGAAAATATTCTCCAATACCCACTGAATTTTGCTGTGAATTTGTGAAAAACAGTGTGGATTTATTTCTAGACTACTCTGTTTAACTGATTCATTTGTTTGGCTTTCTGCTAATAGCACACTATCTTTCTTACTATGGTTTTGTAATTAGTTTTCCGGTCAGGTAGTGTAAGTCATCCAATTTTGTTGTTTTTAAGCAGATTTGTTTTGGCTGTTTTAGTTCTTTTACATTTCCATGTATATTTTAGCATTGGCTTTCAATTCCTGCCAGAAAGATTTCTGGGATCTTGATTGGTAGAGCATTGAATCTGTAGATCAAATTAATTTATTTACAATATTGTCGTCTTATCCATTAGCATGGTAAATTTCTTCATCTTTTGGATCTTGTTCAGTTCTTCTCAGTAATATTTTGCAGTGTTCACTGTGGAAGTCTTGCATGTTTTTCATTAAGTTTATTTCTTGATATATTATGCTATTAAAATGTATCATTATAAAAATTTTATTTTCTAGTTATTTATTGCTCATATAGAGAAAAACAGTTGATTTTTTATTGATCTTGTGTTCTGAATGCCTGATGTGTTCATTTATTAGATTTAGTAGCTTTCTTTGGTAGATTCATTAGGGTTTTGTAGAAGAACAATGATAATGTGTGTAAATAAATATAGTTTTATTTATTCCTTTCAAATATGTATACTTGCTATTTATTTTCCATATCTTATTGCATTGGTTAAGACCTCTATTAAAATGTTGAATGGAAGTGGCGATGTCTTTGGACATCTTTGTCTTATTCTTGTTTTTAGGAGAAAGGTCTTATGCTCAATATGTCACTATTAAGTATAATGTCAACAGGAGGATTTTACGTAGATGCCCTTTATCAAATAGAGGCAGTTCTCTTCTATCTGTAGTTTGCCATGTTGTTTTTTTAATCACAAAAGGGTAGGTATTGAATTTTGTTAAATGCTTTTTCTGCATTTATTGAAAAGATAATGTGATTTTGTTGTTGTTAGTATGGTGAATTACATTGCTTAATTTTCAAGTATTAGCTGAACATGTATTCCTAGGATAAATCCCACATGGTCATGATGTATTGTCCTTTTTATTCATTGATAGATTCTTTTGCTAATATTTTCTTATAAGATTATCTTTTCTTATAATATCAGGTTTGGGTAATAGGGTTCTTACGAGCTTATTTATGGAGTAGGGAATGGTTTCCCAGGGTGCATTCATTTTTAGTAATAAGGTTGAAAATATTTTAAATATTTATTGGCATATGTATTTTTCTAAGGTGAATTTCTTTGCGTGTCCTTAGCAAGTAATTTTCTGAATAAAATTTTGATCTTTTACGTATTACATGGGTAAAATGAGTTAACTGACAGTATTTCTAGGCACCTTGAGAATCTGAATTCCTCTTATAAGAAACTGGCATACAGGTTTATGAGTTTTGTCTCCATGAGCTGATTATGAGTTTATTCATAAGAGATAGATCTTCTTTCAGATGGCAAATAAGTTGAGTTTTGGAGATGCAAGGCTGCAATGTGATTCCCCAATAGTCCCTACTGGAGATCAACTCTAGATAACAGACCATTGATTTCTAGGTGTGGAAACTTTAATTTCATTTCTTTAAATCCTTTATAGCATCTTTTAAATGCACAAATAAATTAAAAATGTACTAAAATTAAGTTCATGGTCACTATTGTATAGGAATTTTTAAAAAGTCCATCAGAGACACAGAAGCTATTGATTGAAAGTTTTGCGTTGAAAGTTGGCCAGTGGCAGAAGGATGTGGCATGGGGAGATGAATCAGTTTCATTCCAAGTGGTCAAATGTGCATTTTAGAAAGATCTCATTGGCAAAATGTGGAGGAAGGATTGCAGCAGGATGAGACTGGAGGCAGTTAAGAGGTCATACAAATTGTTCAGGTGAGAGATGATGAGAAAGGGAATTCTTTTATTGGCAACGAGAATGGAGAGAAATCATGTTGGACATATGTGGGACATATGTAGTAAACTGATTTTAGGATGGATGGCAGTAGGCTGTGAAACAGAAGTCACTTGACATGTTTTCAAATTATTGACATTCACTGTCTCCCAGACTCTTGTCTGAGCAACGGTGGTCTCACAAAGTGATCCATGAAAATGGAATTTTCTGAAGAAAACAAATTATGAAAAAGCTGCATATTTATACACTTTTTGGAGATTACAATAATCCTGTGGGTCCAGTGCCTCTGTCTGCTTCTAGTTTTACGTCCCTTCCATCAGATAAAAAGAAGGATTTGAGCGTTTAGATTCTCTTCAAGGGAAAGTTTTCATGCATTGTATATTAGGGGTGAGTACTTGAGTCCTCCTAAATGATTTCAGTATTGCCTAAACTTTCTTTAAAGATAATAGTTGTCAAAATGACTTTTGTAGAGTGGAGTTTAAGATTTTTCTTTTAAACCTTAGTTTAAGTGAAAACAGGTTTTGCTGGATACTGAAATGTATTGGCATGAGCTTATTTCCTGGCCATATGGATTATAAAATAAGCTGGGGTGTGGAGAATTAAATAAGATAATTTATGCAAAGTCCCTAGCATAATGGGCACATAGTAGGCATTCCGTAAATAGTAGCTATAGGACATAGACTCAGAAATCCTTAACTTCAAAGGCTATAGTTACAAACATGAATATGGATAAAATTGCTCAGGAAGAGTTTATGGGGGGAAAAAAGAGAAAGACAAGGATTTAAATCTGGGAAAATCTGGCATGTTAGAACAGGAAGTGAAAATCTGGTGAAAGAGGGGAAAGCAATGATCAGAGAGTTAGAAGGAGAATGAGAATAAGGCTATAATCCTGGAAGCCAACCTTTAAGGAGGGATGGAGTGGTCAGGCAGGGAAATGCTTTGGAGCTGTCCAAAAGTGTAAAGACTGACAAATTAGTCAGCCAGAAGGTCATTGGTGGCTTTAGCAACCCTGGATCCAACTTGGATTAGTGGAAAAAAGGGGAAGAAAAATTAGAAAATTCAAGTTGAGTTTTCCTGGAGTTTCTGTTTTAGAGAAATCATACGGAGGGACTGTAAGTAGAAGAGACAAAAAATTGTTTTGAAGGGCTATGTGATATTTTGAGAGAAAGAATACTTGTGCACCCCTTAAAACTGCGTGGTAATAGATAATTGGCGACAGGAACTTGGCAGCTCAGTTGCCACAATCAGGCTTTAGGAGACATAAAGCTTCCTAATGAAAGGATCTCCTTGGATAAATCATCAGAAGCCAAGACAAAATCATAAACCTGCTGACTTGGAGCTGCTCAAGGGCGGAAGCATGATCTTATTCATCTGCGTATCCAGAGACTATCACAAGACCTGTCATTTAGTTGATGTCCCCCCCCCCCCGCCCCATAAAAAGGCTTTTAAAATTTAAAGTGATTTCTTTTGGTTTGCAACTAGAATCAGAATTATAATTTTAAGGCTTATTCACAATAGAATTTGTGTCAGATTTAGGGATAGGAAAACAGACAGTGTTGAGTTCCTCATTTTGGGGAGGAGGCAGTAGATGGAAGGTCTTTCCTGATCAAGGTCATTGGCTGCGTTTAGATTTTTGCTTTGTGTTTTTAGATTTCTTCACTTCTTTATAACGAACTTTGCATTTTACTAAGTTTTATGAGTAGAGACAAAGAAGTAGCCATGTGAGCTAAGAAGTGCCTGACAGGGATAGGAATTGAAGTAAAAATAAAAAATCTATGTCTGGTCTAAGTCTAAAAGTGAGAGACAAGAGACAGGTCAGACTTTTAGGATGAATTTACCTAATAACATTATGATTTTGTTTAAAATTTTTGTTTCTAGAAATGCAGATACCTTCTTCAAAACAAGTTTTAATATTTGATTAATTCAAGTGTATTTTGAAATTACAAAGATTGACGAATTTATATTTCCACCTGCAGTGTGAGAATTACAGTTGCTACACATCCTCACCAACACTTGGTATTGTCAGCTTGTTTTCTTAAATTTTAATTATCCTAATAGGGTGCAGTGGTATCAAACTGGTGTTTTAGGTGACAGTTCCCTCATGACCAATGACGTTAAGTGTCTGTTCGTGTGCTTATTTGCCACCTGTATCTATTCTTTGAAGTATATGTTCAAAACTTTTGTACATTTTTTCAAAATTGGCAGTTTTTTAAAATTTGATTTTAAGAGTTCTTCATATATTTGATACGTCTTTCATCAGCTAGATGATTTGAAAATATTTTCTCCCAGTCTGTGGCTTTTCTTTTCACTCTCTTAACTAGCTCTTTTGAAGAACAGATATTTTTTTTGAAAAGGAGAAATTTTACATTTTGTTGAAGTTGATTTAATCATTTTGTCATTTTATGCATCATGCTTTTAGAGTTATATCGAGGTTAAGTGTACACTACCATATGATCCAGCCATTCAGTCCTAGGTATTTATCCAAGAGAAATGAAAGTATATGTCCATTTAAAGACTTATACATGGATCTAGTGCAACTATATTTGTAATAACACAAAACTGTAAATAACCTATGTCCACCAACCAGTGAATGCATAAACAAATTATACTATATCCACATAATTGAACACTACTCATCAATAACAAGGAAATTACTATTGATAGATGCTAGAATATGTATGGATCTAAAAATAATAATACCTAGTGAAAGAAGCTAGATAAAAAGAGTACATGCTATATGTTTCCATTTATGTAAAATTCCAGAAAACACATGTTAATCTATAATGGAAAAAGGAGATTGGTGGCTGCCTGGGGACAAAGGGGTGAGTGGGAAGAGGCATGAAGGATTTTTGAGGGTGATGGATATACTCACTATTTTGACTGGGTAATAGCTTCATACGTATGTTTTCATGTGAAAACTTACCAAATTGTACACTTTAAATATGTACATTTTGTTTAGTTCAATATCTACCTTACTAGAACCGTAAGTAAAATAATTCACCAAAAAATTGTTAATCATCCCTTAGAATCATCTAGGAAAATGCGACACTTTAAAAAAGTAATGTATATTTTCTGGTCATCCACTGAAGCTCTCCATATTCATCAGAGTGTATAGAACTCATCATGGATGATAAAGAGAAACAGACTAACCAATAGTGGGAAAATAATGTCTGTGTTCCTAGTAACAGAGAGAAAGCAAACAAGCAAACGCAAGAGGGTGAAGAAATGTGAATTGTAACTTCTTAAAAAAAGAAAAAGACAATTAATCAAAGAGACAGTAAATACGAATGCTTCATAACTAATTTCTTGTTGAATAGAAATTAGAATCATAGGTACAGAAGATTAAGAAAATACAGGAGAAAATAGATATTTATGATGAGGAATTAAGTTTCATGAAGAGTTCACTTAGTACTAGCTTAATAAAGGAAGACATAGAGGCAGAGTAGAGTTGAATGAGACATGGATCATTAACTATAATGAAGTGCTTGTAATGAACAGAGACAGATTAATGATGACAATGACAATGTCACTGGTGATAAATGCAAAATGCAATTGCACTTTTTATATATTCATTTTTTTCAAGTTCTTCCTAATTGCCCTTCTCCAGGCTGAATTTGTGGGGTTTTCTATTTTTTAAAAAATTTTCTGATGTATGTTAGGGACCTCACTACAATGATGATAACTGTAATTATCAAATAATCATTAAAAACCAGAAAGGATATAGAAAAGACACTATAAATGCAATGATTTTTTCAGTAAATTCTTTTTGAAAAATTTTCAAAGATCTATTAATTATTTAGTACACTTCTGGTTAATAAATTATACTCATGGAACAGTTCACTTTCAGATATTGATTTGAGACCTCAATGATGTAGAAATATTATGAATTATCAAGAGGTTTTCTAAATTCTGTATTAAGTTTATATAAATGAGAGCATTATTATTAACTAAACATAAATTGAAAAATGTAATAGAAGTTACCAAAAATGAAATATTGTATGTATTGTTAAATTACAGTGGGTTTTTAAGCAAACATTTTTCTTTTCATCAGAGTAATATATGATCAATTTAGAGAATTTGAAAAAATACAAAAATACAGACATAAAAAATCTTACCTACAATCCCTCCATTTAAAGATAACCACCGTTGACATTTTCATATATTTCCTTCTAGTCTTTTTCTTTACTCATGATGTATAGGAATACTAAAATATAAATTATAAGCATGTGTTTAGTTTCATTCTCTATATATACTTTTGTGCACCATCCTCTTCATGTAGTATTTCAGGTAACAACCCACTTCTTTTGGAAATATACATTGGTGTACTTTCCTTGGACAGCAATTTTGTATATATATGTCAAGAGGCTCAATATGTTCACATTTGTCCATTTATGGGAATTTATTCTAAAATAACTACTTCTCACAAGTATTTATGTGCGAGTTATACATCACAGCATTATATAAAAACAAATTAATGAAAAACAAAATTAAGGTAACCCTAGTAAGGCATTAGTTAATCAATTGTTTTATTTATCTAAGAGACTACCATGTAGTTGTGGAAACCTATTTTTAAACAATAGTTAAAGCTCTGAGGAAATATTAATATAAATAGATTAATATAATTTAATATATTAATTTATTAATATAAATACAAATCTTACGTATTAATGAAACAAGATATAAGTTAAGTATGCACAATACGATCTGTGTGTGCATGTATGTGTATCTGCATACTCTTGGTCTGGCTTTCAGAAGCACAGTTGCACACAATGGAGCAACGTAAAAAGAGCCCGGTTTCCTCAAAGCATGTGACTACGGTGCAGAATCTCTGCTACCTTCAGAACTCTCAGGTGAGAGACATGGAGTTCTAGCTGGCTATCTTCTCTCTCTCTCTCATGCTGATTTCTAAGTAGAGGAATTGCAGGTGATACTTATTTTCTCTCTTTTTTCGTATCTTCCAAATGCTTTATATATAACTTTTTCCAGAAGCAGAAAAATAATAAAGATTATAAAACCTTACATAGTAAGAATGTCCTGCTGTCATTAAAATCCTTGAAAACATGATTGTTATGGTTGTATTACATCCCATTATACTGCTGTATTGTTTATTTTATAAATTTTCCAGTAGTCTCATTGGAAGGTTTTTGATTTTGTTATTGTTGCTGTATTTTAAATGGTGCTATCAGGATCATGAATGTGGGTGAAACATTATCTTGGATTATGTCATTACTCCTAAAATTTTTTAAGAAGGACCTCTGACTCCTAACCCTCAGCTGGGAAATACTTGTTGTTAGAGCATAATTTTAATGAAGAAAAAGTCATAAAAAATATTTAGCTATATTTAAGCCCTTGACTATAAGTCTAGTTAGCTATACTAAGAATGTGCATTATTGGTCATTTGGATGAGAGGTGGTTGAAGAAAATGCAAATTTGCGTGCCCCGCTGTGGGAGGGTCAGCTCTGTCATATCTATAATGATACCATTCTTCACTGGCTTAGAAACTCTAGTTAAGTCTTTGGGGGAAAAAACAATTCTAGTACAGTCTTTTGTTTTTTGGAAGCCTACAGCTAACAGAATTGCTAGCAAAGAAATTTACACTTAGAAAGGTCACATAAATGAACAAAGCTTACAGTTATTTCAAATAGTTGAATTAAATGATTTTCTTCTTGTAGATTTGAAGAACTTAGTGCCACTTTATTGTGGTGCTTTCAAGTGTTTCACAATTATATGGTGAAGTTATGTCAGAAAAATCTACCACTAGATGACATTTGTCAAAATAAAGAGCAAACTGCCCTTGAAAAAGTAACTTTAATTTTTTTGTAGGATATTTTGGTATTTATATAATAATTTCTAATGAGTTCATTGACTTCAATGTCAGTATTTGGAATATAATGGAAAAATGTAAATTAACAAGTTTCAATTATAGAAAAAATAGGCGATAATTTCTTCTTTTATGGGTTCTTCTCAGTCTCATAATTGTAGCAGACATATTTAGAAATATGCCTAATGCTTAATTCCTATGTCCCTGGAAAAAATGGTAAGTAGATTATGGCAGGGATTATAGTTGCTTTTCAGTATCCAATATCCATTACTCAAGAGCTCAGATTTCACTGGTCACCTTGCCACCTATCTAAAAGATAGTATTTACCCTTTTCCTTTGTAATTAAGTATGGCTGTGGAGCTTAGAGTTGGCAAACGAGACGTAAGCAGAACTGTGTGTGTGTTCTAAGAAGTCCCTTTAAAAGGCAGAGGACTACCTGTCTGTATTTTTTTCCTCCATCCACCTGGTTAGGATGAATGTGATGGCTACAGCTCTAGCCATCTTGGTTCTGAACTTGAGAGTGGAACCACTGGCGAGAAGCTTAGATCCACGCTACTAGGTCACCTCCACATAAATCTTGCTCTGTCTACCTTCAGGATTATTACTAGACATAAAAATAAACTTTTTTTATGTGAAGTACTAATATTTCAAGTCTTTGTCAGCAGACCTAAAATCAATCCTCATTTTGCATAGGTCTAGGGTAAGCCTTCCTCTTTGTATATTATGAATATGTTTTTAGACATGTTTATATACTAGATGTCTATAAAATATCTTTATATAACCATAAAATACTTTATTCCATTAAATAGTTATTATAGGTAGAAGTGTAAAGATATTATCCAACATAAGCCAGAGATCTTGAAACACTAAAAATATTGCTTTGTGTTGATGATATACTCTTAGAGGATATGCACTGGGAGAAGTACTGAGTCCATACCCTCATCAACACGAAAATTAAGCAGCAATTATCAAACAGTCCCTCAGATACAGTGCCATGGTAAACATATTTGATTTTGTCCAAAAGCCATTAGGTTGTCCCTGCTTGCTGAAGATTTGAGTTCTCTTCTGGTCCTTGCTATCCAGATAGATGCTAGAAAGCAACATGTGGAGCAGACGTCATAAAGGAATGTCACAGCTCTAGAATTTAAACTTGATATTATGTCATGTTTGCATGTTGCTCTTACGATCCATCCATTGATATAGCAGAGACATCTGAACATGGCCTAAAATTGACAATTTTAGTTTTTAAATTGTTACCAAATTGTATATGAAACAGAATGCCTCCTTTATTCTGAGGTTCACTCATTCCAAAATGGAACCTTTGTCAGAATAACTATGTCAAAATATCTAGTTCAAATTCGTCCTGAGAAAGTATATTTCTTTCGAACCATGGAGTAATGTGCCTAAACACTGGGTTACAAAACTCAGTGCAAATTGCCTTTCCTTAGCACTGAATTGTGGTAGCCCATCACATCCTTTCTTTCCACTAACAGAACCCCTTTTTCCTGTGAGGAACCTGTTCTATGTGGACTCCAGTGGGCCCAGGTTGAAAATGTCCAAATTTGTGCTTGGTCTGTATGATTGGTTTAAGATAGAACATGTCACTCAATCTTTGGTGATTGGGAAAATTAGAATTCTTGTCAGGACTTTTCTGCTCTTGAGAAATATGCTCCCTTTTCCTTAAGGATTGCAAGCTCTAAGGCCATGTAAACCTTGAGCATCCTGTGCCAATTTTGCCAACTGTGAGGTAAGAGCTGGCCTGAATGTGAAGCCAATGCAGAGGAAAGCAGAGCCAAGATTTGAAGAGACGGGACAAAGAGTTACAATGTCATTTAAGCACCTGGATCAATATATGTATCTGAACTTTTAGGTACATGGAAAAAGATGTTTCTTTTTTGCTTAGGTTGATTTGACTTGACTTTCTATCACTTGCAAGTCTCAGAGTCCTGACTCATAAAGCTTCTTTCTTATCATAGAGAAATTATTAGTCAAGGGATATAGTAAATGAAGTGGAAGGTAGGTGCACTTTGCTTAGCTAATAGATCTCTTAGACATTTTATAGTTGAATCTTCTGAGACCCCGGTATCTTTGTCTCTTGGGTTCCAGTCATCCTTCCACTTAGTTGCTCTTTGTTAGACACTGTACAAACGAGCAGATGCACCAGGATGCTGTGGGACCAATCTTTTAGTTTCATGAAATGCTATGATTCTCTCCAACAAACAGTTTTAAGAAGGCTATTCCATGATAGCTGACTGGATTAGTTGGTTTCATACTTCCAGGTAGTGGTGAGGGCACCCACAGTGAACATTGGTTATTCCATTGGACTGGAATCCCCTCACCTCTTTTTCTGGTAAAATGTCTCATTTCTTCTTCCATCCACCAGTTCCCAGGTGGAGGCCAATTCAGTACTCCATTGCCCTGGTCAGGGAAGGGAATATACTTGAGACTTGGCCCATCATAGTATCTCTTTGCCCTGGACACAGCAATTTGCTCGAGGCTGGCCATATTTAATCTTAACTGGGCCAATCAGAGTCAGACCTTGATGTTTTCTATATAGATGCAGGATGAGAGATTCTCTTTACCTTGGAGTTACTGAGACCAGTATAATTTTGAAGATCTTTGTAGCCACGCCTCCACATCTCACATTTCTTGCCCTCCCCATTAACTTACTACGACCAAATGGAGAAAGCTTGTCTTCAAGAGAATGAAACCAACATACACAAAATGGTAGAGCTGAGAGATGAAAAAAATGCTGGCTGCATCATCTGAGTCCATAGGATTAGCATACATGTGTGTGCTTCATAATTGTGGTGCTAATACATGCAATTTTTTTTAAGTTGCTGTGGCTTGGGTTTCTGTCTTCTCTAATAAGATACATTGTGAGTTCAGTACTTGAATAATTAAGCATTTGATAACAAACATATGAGCATCAGCATGGGAGTGATAGTGGGTATATACATGTGTGAACACATTTTTACATGTGTAAATCTAATAAAAGCAGGATATCTTTGACAGGTACATTAGGTAGAAAGGGAAGACTAATCTTTCTAAACTCTATATTCTAAACTGAGTTATGGATGCTCTTTCACCTTATTGTAATTGCTTAAAATTATTACAGTCTCTGTAAGTAGTTACTGACTTGAACCCCAGGGGGAAAAAAGCTTGAAAATGCTATAGGCTTCTTGACATGATAATATGAGCTAAACAAGCCAGAACATTTGCAAAGTGCCATGAATTTGCCAGTGTTTCTTTTGCTGGTTAATTTTAAGGTCAAAGGCTTGGTTATATTTTCATAAGTAGTTGAAATGATGTTGGAATAGCAATGAAAATGGTACGTGAGGGAAATAAAATGCCAATGATGCCAATGCCATTTTTTAAACTTGCTTATAATGGAATTTGCACGTTGAGAAAATCTGCGTGCTGTTAAAAAAAAAAAAGTTCTGTGATGAACGAAATCATAGGATAGAGGAAACTAATAACACGCTGTCATAGGACGCTGCTCATGTTTACAGGCCCCCTGGGCATCACGTGCTTATCCTGCAACTTTGAAATGCTGAATCCTCAAGAGCAGTATGTGAGTCCAGAGCAGGAAGGGGCCAGAGCCCTATATGTCCTGCTTTGCTGCCTCTTCAGTCACATGTTAGGGAATGAGGAGAGTTCTTGTCTTCATTCACTGGCCTTCAACTGTGACCTAAATATTGCAAAATTTCCCCCTTTCCCTCTTCACTGTGGCTGCTTTCTCTACCAGGACAAATGAGCTTCATTGAAGATGATCTTAGGAGTCGTAGCTCTAGACACTGTGCCACTTACTAGTTTATTGCCTCTCAGCTGAAAGCCCATGCCCCTTTTCCTATTTTGTGACACTGCAATTGGACCCTCAGACTTTATTTCTTCTTGTTCAGCTGGCTTAAGTTAGGCTCTGCTAACAAGGGACCCTGGAGGGACATGGCAAGCCTGAGGGAGGGTGAACAGAGTTTTCTAGTGACAAATAAATATGGCAAGTAATAGGATATATTGAAGTATATGAGGAAGCCATTTGGTGTAAACCTAATTCGGCCTGACCTTTTCTTTCCAAAAGGGCCTGACCGAGGCCGTTGAGCATGCATTGTATATCTGCTTTAGAGATTCCCTATGGCAAGAGCAAAGGCTCTTGAGATACAGGTGCAACTTCTCTCCCCCTCCCAAAGTTGGCATCTCCTTAAAGATTAAGCATCTTTCTTTAGGCTGGGAACTGATTGCAGTGCTCATCTGTGACCCCCCAGCCGGAGGCAACACACCTGCCACCCCACGGCGTTCACTGAGACAGCAGACCTATCTGGCGTTTCCATCAATCACTGTGCTAACAGAGCAGCCTCGTGACTATTGTAAAAGGGACATTTCAATCATATGTGAAACATACTCTTTGAGGGTATATAACCATCCTGTATACCCGCACTTCTTTGGAGTGCTCTGTTCCTTTGTGGAAAGACTCTCCTGGGTTATAATCCTAAGGTTTAAGCTCAGAATAAACTCACCCAAATTTTCATTTATAGATTGGTTATGGATTATTTTCATTGACACTAGTTTTTGTTTTTTTCTGTGTGGTGGCAAGTCTATTGGCACATAATGGGTCCTGAAGTGTCAGTGGCTTGCATGATTCTATAGTGGTGAGTGTGTCGCTGACTAGTTACCCCAAGGAACTCAAGGGTGGGTTTGGATATTTTCATGGTTTTTCTAAATTGTTCTTTTTCCTTGTCTTATGTTAAGGAGATGCAATCACCAACCACCCTGAACCAGACCAAGCCTCACCACAAGAGCTATGCCTATGACCTTTGCCTTATTTTTAGCACTGAGATCTCTCCACGAGGAGCTTAGGCCTCATTACTGTAACCTGCAGTGTATGTGGAAGTATGTTTTCCATCCGAGCCTGTGCAAGCCAATACCCACTTCACCTGTTTGAATATTCATTTCCAATACAAAATAAATGCCCCTGCTTCCCTTTGTTTGGGGACACCATGACTTTGGAAGCGATTCCTCATGGTCTCCTATTTGCCGAAAGTATACTTTACCTTGTGAGACAACTCCTTCTGGTGGACAGTCTGATTTAACTTGCCAGGAGGGAACTTCTGTTTCAGTACCAAGTAATCTCTAGGAAGTTTCTTTTTGATCCTATCAGCGGACGGAGTATTTCTTCAGTAGTTCATCATCTCCACAGAAATCTAAGTCTTAACCTTAATGGGGACTTCATTTTCTAATTTTTTAAGTTCCTTCTTTGTGGACAATTTCCTTAGGTCTAGGGATGTACATTAATTTTCTGTGGCTGTATAACAAATTACCACTAATCTAGCAACTTAACATGCATTTATTATCTCACAATTTCCGCGGGCTAGGAGTCTAGCCACAATTTAGTTGGATCTTCTGCTCTGCATATGGCAGCCTGCAATCAAGGTGTCAGCCGGGCTGAGTGCTTATCTGGAGACTCAATTAGGGAAGAATCATCTCTCAAACTCATTCAGGTTTTTGGAAGAATTCATTTCCTTGTGGCTTGTTGATTCAGGGCCCCAGTATCTTACTGACTGCTGGCTGGAGGCCACTCTTGGGCCCTAGAGAAGAACACTTTTCTGCCCTGTGGCCCTTCTATAAGCAATTCACACACAGCTGTTTGCTTGTTCAAGGCCAGCAGGAGACACTCTCCCTGCAGTCTGCTAAGATGAAATCCTGTGCCTCATAACCCAATCAAGAGAGTAATATCCCATCATATTTTCCATATAATGTTGGTTAGAAGTCAGTCACAGGTTTCACTTAAGCTCCAACTTAACCAACCAACTTAACTTAATAGATCTTTATATTAAGTTTTACTTGTTGAAATTACTGGTGTGTTTTCTGCCTCATGATGAGAACATGAAAGATACAGGCTCTATCCTCGGTATGTCCCCAGTGTTACCTACTAATTTAGTAGGCTCACTCATAAAGCTAAATTATTTCTACCACTGAGGACCCAAAACCATGGGCCTTGCCCTCAGGGGAAGAGCTGAATACTTTCCTGAGAGAGAATTGTAGGAAGAGTTAGGATAAAAACCACTCTGTTCTTGAGGTTCACCTGGTGTGGAATAATGTTGAGCTAGTTTCTGATAACGGGGCTACCTTTGTGCAGCCCTCCATAGTAGACTTTTGCCTAAAGAGCAAGCAGGAGCAAGTTAGTGGGGGTTCTGGAGGGCATATGCCCTTTCAGTGTGATAAATTAGTTAGCTATTAAACTAAATGTTTCTTGACTTTCAAAATGAGAACATTCGGATGGTCCTTTAACATATTTATTTGCCTTGCTGTGAAGGTAGTCAGGGTCTGCTGGATTTGTGATGTGCTAAATGAGTGTTTAGCTGAGGTGCTCAGGTGGTTTTATTGGGAAGGTTAGCTACAAAAATGAAGGCGTGAGGTTATTGGAGGACAACGTGACATCCATTAAGTTAAATACCTATTAAATTTTCTGAATGGTGGAGAGGATTTCTTAAAAGCAAAGAAGGAATAAAGCCCTCCAAAAAGTGAAACAACCTGACACTTAGTTTAAGTGTTTTCTTCCTATTGAAGATTTCTTTTGACACTATTTCTAGATGTGTTTTGCAGCAATTGCAAACAGCTTGTAGACGCTGATGAAAATAAAACAAAGATAAGGAAAAGAGAAATAACTAGGCTATTTCAAATACTAGGAGCTGATATCATTATTTTTTTTCTTACTTTTTCTACTTTGGCTTTGCTAAAGTGATATACATCAATTCTGCTTTGCATTTCTCCTTTATTCCTACCATACAGACTTTCAAAAGTGAAGTCTTATGAGGTTAATTAAAGAATAAATCAGTCAAAATGCATCAAAAGAGGCCTAAAACACTATTCAGATGTACTTTGTTTTTGCAGAAAGTGTATGTTTTAAGATGGTAAAATGATTATAAGCCATATTCAACAACAGAGCTATATTAACTGTTTAGAAAACGTGGTCAAATTCTAGTTTTCTTGCACTATAGGCAAAGCAATGAAGTGGTAGTCTAAGTATGGACCTCATCTTGATTTATGAATTTTAAATCATTGAGAAGTAACTCACTTTTAGCCTTGGAATATTAGATTTTCTTCTATTTTGAAAATATTCCAAACCACTAGTGAATTTCAAGGGAGTATCCTATATCGATATAACTTATATATGTTCCTCTGACTTGCTTTACACTAATAAGATTATTTCTGAATTGCAAAGAAATGATGAATCAATTATCTAAATACTTTTATGTAAAGGGAGTATGGCTCAGAAAGCAGAATTCACATGGCATTATTTGACTCAATTAAGAAAGATATATAGAACTTCTTCAGAATAGGTAGACCTCTACCATAGTCTGGACTTAACTACCTAAAGAGGAAATTTGAAGTCTTTTTATTAGCCTTTTGTCCAGGACCATATGGGAGAGCATATTACAGATGACCCTGTGCTCATAATTTAAACAAGAATTTCTAGTGCTGGTGAATCAGTTCAAGGTGAACATTTACACCTAGGACTCTTGAAACAAGTGTTGTATGGGGTGCCAGCTAAGGCACAATGAAGATCCATTCCTTTGGCAGGGCTTGTCTATCTCTCATGCACCTCTTGTCCATCTTTTGTTTTAAATCTGCACAATAGGACCATTAAGAAGAAGAAAAGTACTATTTTAACATTTGGAATTCAGACATATATAGATATACCTGATGGATATGTGGGGTTTGTCATAGAGTTGACAGAAACTAGATTACTAAGAGACTAGTGAGAGAAGTTTACCATAGAACAAGAAGGAATTTGGCCTGGGGTGCTGGACTCAACTGCGGGGCTTGAGTTCATAGTTATTTGTCATATAACATGGCAGCTAATATTGAAACCTATACTTACCTAGACATCTTGCTGGCTAGTATGTTCTCTTGGAAAGAAAATAATGGAATGTATGAATTTAAAGAACTGTCTCTATAAATTCTGTATCACTTTAGGGCCCAAGTTACCATTTGGGTTATCTCATTCTCCTCCCCTCCCCTTCAGTTTTGCATAAACAGGTAGAGTCTCCTTAAACTTTATGGTCTGCAGGCATAAGGAAGGATCAGCAGTTTTCTAGTCTGGTTTTAAGGTAGTCTTGGCAGCTTGACAGAACTGGAAGCAGAGTTCTGGCTTAAGGAGCACTAAAGCGGCGTGAAACTGTAGGCTTGGAAGCCAAATTAACAATCAATAAGAAGTACTCATCATAGACACTTCTGTGGCATTACTCTTGGTGATTTCTACAAATACTTGGAAGGGGGGCACTCCACAAAGAATTGGGTTTTCTTGAGTTGAGTATGGGGGCTCAGAGCATTATATTTTAGGTCTCTGATAACTAAGTTTTTAGTAAGAAAAATAAGTTTTCTACTAGAAAGATTACTTTTTTCTTAATTGCAAAGATTCAGGCACAACTGTTAGTGTGACATAATTTATGTCTAAAGCTTCTTGAAATCTGGAGAGTCTTGGTTAAAATGCACAGTAACAAATCAATGTAAAAGTCAAAGACCTAGCAAAATATTGGGAATGTCTTAATTTCTCAATCACATAGGATCATCTGATATGGAAAATGTAATATAAAAATGAAAGTAAATGTTCTGGTTAAAAAAAATCTTCAATCCAGTGAGAAAGGTACAGGCTATTTAATCAATAATGTAGGATAACAAGACACCAACCGGAAGAAAATTAAAATGGACTTCATTTCACAGTATATACAAAAATAAATTCCAGGTGTAATAAAGATGGAAATGTAAGAAAAAAAATCTTGCAAAATAAAATTAAAGAGGTAAGGGAAAACTTCTGAACCAACATTAAAAATTCAGATGCAGTAACAGTAAAGACAGACAAGTAAAACTATGATTATATAAAAATGAAAAAAATTTGACAAATTATACTCTAAAGAAAGTTAAGAAATCAGAGATCTAGGAAAGAGTTGTTTACAATCTTGATGACAGATGAAGGGTTATTATTTAATATACAGAAAGTTCTTATAAAGTGACAGGAGAATGACAACCCATAGAAGAAGTGACAAAGAATATGAATAAAAAATGCAAAGAAGAGCAAATCCAAATGGCCAATAAAAGTATGAAGAATCTCAAATTCTCTAACAGTAAAATACAAGGTAAAGTCACAGTGAACTGTCATTTATATTCACCAAACTGACCAAAATTTCAAATATAACTATTATAGAGGAGATGTGGGAAAAAGGTGTCCTCTTATATTGCTGATGGAAATATGAAGTGTTTCCACATTTTTGGCAGACAGTTTGGCAACCTAAATTAAAATTTAAAAATGCACATGTCTTCAAATCAGCAATTCCACAGCTGGAAATCTAGCATATAGAAATAAATATACGCACAACTAGAAGGACCTGCAACTAAGATATACAACTATGTACTGGGGAGGGGGGAGAGGTTTGGGAATTAAAGCAGAAAAAAAAAAAAAAAAGATTGGCAACAGTTGTTAGCCTGGTGCCAATCCTTAAAATAAAAGAAATATACCAAATTTTGAGGACATATGCAAAAGGATGTTATGCCAGCCTTGAACTGGAAACAAAGCGAGTGCCATCAGAGGGAAAAGGCTGAACGTATGTTAAATACCCATACAAGAAAATATTACAAAGAACTAAAAAGAATACATTTGAATTGTACCAGTCATTCTGTGATTTGTAGTCTATATAGGATTATAAGAGTGTGGAGAAAAATATGGAAGAAATAGATTTTTAACATGACTCCCTTTGGAGTGAACAAGCATGTGAGGTGGGATGCTATTGTAGGGGTAAGGGAGGTAGCTGTGATAAAAATTAAACATATGAGGTAATTGCTTTTATATAAAATAATGGATATTACTATTCATGTACATGCATGTATCTCCCCATGTTTATATGTGTATTCATACAAACATGTATGACAGAATGATCACCAGCTTGCTCAGGTTGGTGGGAGATCAAATGACTTTTGATTTCTTTATATTTGTCTGTGCTCCTTGAATTATTTACAATAAACATGTATCTTTTTGTATAAATAACCTTATTTTTCACTGTGTGAAAAAAGGAAAGAATCTGTCTGATTTTATGAGCAATGTTTATCATACTTTAAATGGGTCATAGAATGGGTCATAGAAAGTCAACATATAATACTCATATCAGAAGTGGCTTTTTACTTTCACTACTTATACTGCGTTATTCAATGACGGTGATTTGATCTGTATACTACAGGGGTCCTCTGGAATGCTCACAGGAGAAATAAAATGATAGTTTCAAGTGGAACTGTGAGAAAAGTGATTATTTTAAGTAGGTGTTGTATTTATTCTTTCTGAAAATAATTCAAACTTTAGCTTTGTCTACACGATACTGTGGAAATCAGAAATTACGGGCTTTGAGTTCTTTCCCTGACATTAGTCATAGAAATATAGATTACATGTTTATTTAATAGAAAGCCTTGTAAAATCCGAAACACTGCAGTGGCCACCACCTTTGTTGGTAAAAATAAAAAGATACAGAAGGAAAGATTTGAAGATATTTTACATTCTGGTGACCACAGAAATATGATGTTCAAAGAGCTGGTGTCACAAGGGTTTTTAAGACTAAACCAGATGTATTAGACTGAGTTCTTCAGAGAAACACAATCAATAGGCAATTACATGTATTTGTATGGATTCATTAGAAGGAATTGACTCACGCACTTAGGGAGGCTGGGTCCCAAGATCTGCAGTCAGCAAGCTGGAGACCCAGCAGTGCTGATGGTATAAGTTCCAGTCTGAGTCCAAAGGCAGGAGAAGACTGATGTCCCAGCTCCAAGACAGGCAGAACAAGCAAATTCTCCCTTACTCAGGCTTTTTTCTATTTAGGTCTCCAACAGACTGGATGAGGCCCGTCCACATTGGGGAGGGCAGTCTGCTTTACTCACTCTACTGGTCCAAATGTCCATTCCATCCAGAAACACCCTCACAGGCACATCTAGAATAAGTTTTAACCAACTATCTGGGCACCCCATGGCCCAGTTGAGTTGATACCTAAAATTAACCATCACACCAGGCTTACTCTGTCTCTGGCTTTAGACCGTTTCGTTCGAATCTTAATCCCACAAGTTTACTCTGTGATCTTGCACAAATTACTTTATCTTTTTATTTCCTGGTTTCCTCATCTGTAAAACGTGAGGACTGAATGGGGTAGTTCATGTAGTCCTCAGAACATTGCTTGGCTTTTTCTAGGCACATAACGTATGCTAGCTGTTATTGTTATTATTACCATTATTATTTTTACTATGATTGTTATCATTGTCATTTACAAGATCCTTATCCAGTGTTTAGATGGTTATGCAGAAGAAGAAAGGCTTGGAAATGTAGTTTAGTCACTACACTTATAAACGGAGTTTCTTATAAGAAACTGTTTCTGTACCTAAGCTATGAAATGCATTTTATTAAATTGAATTTGCTTCCTTATATTGTAAAAATGAGCTTATCAATTTTGTTTTGATTTATCCCATTACCGTATATAGTATAGAAAATTTTCCTGGTTAGAAAAACTCAGATCCACTGGGTTTAGCTTTCTTCTTGCAGAATGACAAAGTGCAATTAAATAAACATACTTCCAAATAAGTCAATTCCTAATATGATAGGAAGCCTGATTTTCCCACAATACTACATCATAGGGGATTACAAAATAGTGGATGGAGTCAGAGGAAATTCAAGTTTTTGGCTGAGTTATTGTAACTATAATAAAATATTAAAATACTGTTGATTTAATATCATAATGTTCAGTGTTGAGATTAGAAACGTAACTGTGATTTCAACTGCAACTTTAAGGCTGGCATCAATAATAACGAGAGATTCTGGAATCAGACCGTGTGGGTTCAAATCTTGGTTTCTTTCAACTTCTAGCTAGTGACAATTGGGCAAATTATTAATTTCTCTAGTCATTCCTTTTCTTATCTGTAAAATTAGAACAATACCTTCATCACTTGTAAGGTTTAAACAAAATAATCCATGCACGTACTTTGAATAGTGGCTGTAACATGGTAAAACACTCAAATGTCTTCTCTTATCTCTGTTAGTAATATTGATGTTATTATTGTTAGTATTCCTCTAGTCCCATGTTCTTTCAGATTAGTGTATCTAATTGCCTCATAAATGTATCTACTTTCATGCCCTATAGGCACTTCAAATTTAATGTCTAAAAGTAAATATATTCCCTCCTCTCCTAATCTTTTTCTTAATTTTTTCCCCTTATCTCAAAAAATGACCTACTCCTACTTGTTGACAAACCAGAAACCCAGACATCACCCTATATTCTCTTTTACATTCACCAGCTAGTTGCCAAACAAGAAGACTCTTATGGCCTTACAGCCTTCTTAAATCTTTTGCCAGTTCTTTTCCAAAGGCCTTGCCTTGATCCCACCTGAAGGTCTAATGTTCAGGCCTGACTCTAGTCTGAACCTCTCCGAATCCTTCACCGTATCTCTAAGGTATTATCACACTAAATCTCAAACGGCTGGATACACAGAGTTCAGGATTAGATTCAAACTCTGAATTGACACCTAGTCTTTTATATTGCGTCTCTTCTCCTGCCACTGCCTGGAGTGCAGCCATAGGGAGGCCTGGAAGATGTTTGAACACGCGGTGTTATTCCTCGCTCCTCCCTGCCTAACTACTGTCTACTTTCCTTTAAAGCTCCTTTCAAGCATTGATCCCTCTGGGAAGCCTTTTTAAATCTTCTGTACGATTTTCAGTTTCTCTGTGTGTCCGTGGTGTCTTGTGAAAACTTTTATCAGGGAACTTTGGTGCACATAGTAATAGCAAGTTTGAGGACAGAAACTGTGACTTTTATGATCTTGCGTCTGAAACATGGTTAAGTGCTAAAAAATCTTGCCTCGTATGAAAAGAAATCAAAACAACTGTGACCTTGGGGTTTTTCTCTGGAAGGGGTAGAGAATCAATATCCTCTATCTCATTCCTCACTTCCTACCTTATACAGGCTGGCCATGTACTATTTATAGGAACAGAAAGAATAGACACTTGACCTTAATTCGACCTTGAACACTACCCAGGAATTTGAGAACTCATGAAGCTTAAAGAGAAATCATAATTTCAAAGTATTTTTGTGTCTCTAAAGGTTTCTAAAGTGTATGCGTACATTTTTGTGTTTATAAAGCATATAATTTATGCTGGGTAGATGGCTCTTTTGTACATAAGATCCATTTATACCTTTTTGTTTATGAGTTGCAACCTCTTTAAAGGGACATAGATTGCTCTATTAACACAGATTCGAAATAATATTTACAGTTTTTCCATAAAATGACCTCTTTAGACTAGATTTCAGGAATGTGCACATTATGAGAGAGGAGGAGATGACGTCTCTTCTGGAAATTTCTCTCCACTTAAGATGTTATAATTTATATAAAGGATAAACTAAACATGGATTGGTATTCAAGTTTACTGTCCTCATTATTAATTGATTTGGGAATGTATATAATCAGACTTAATATCCACAGTTAACTTGTAGACTCTTACATCTTTTTTTTATATTACTTACGTTTATAATATAGTTTACCTGCTAAAGGATTGGTTTTTTGGCTTGGAAAATAAAGAGTAACCACAATATCTTCTTAATCCAAATAATTAGGGGTCTTTTCGCCAAATGATACTGTCTTTTGCACAGGAATCCTAGGATAGGATCCTGTAGGAACACTTTCTTCCACAGGCAAGGGGAGGCATGATGATTAAGGCATAGAACAGCCAAGTGCTGTTTTCTCAGTTCTTCCTTGGGTTAGATGTCTCTCTTGTCTATTTATCAGGGTCTTTTGGAAGTTAATAGTCTCTTTCTCTGAAGGTGATTTTCCCCTACCCGCTTCTCATGCCACTAAATTTGAAATCTGCCCTGGGCTTAGTTTAAAACTAGATTTCCCTCATGCATGGAGAACAAAATGTGTTGGTAAATTCTATCTTCCATTATTCCACAAAAGCAGAATGATGTTCACGTCATTTGTTGAGTTTCCTGTAAATTTAGGTCTTATTTGTTAGGTACAGAATATATCCATGCTAGTCTTTATCTTTATGGCAATGTTATCGGAAGATGCTTTTTATCACTTCAGTGTCTAGTCAGAGTCTGACAATAAAACTGCATTCAGGATTTAAAGAATGCTTTAAGTAGAGAGTACGAGAGTATGGAGTTATTTGGCAGGGAAACCAAAAGAAAACTAAAGAAAGCTAAAAATAAAGTTGGAGCTTGAAAACTGAATGACAATTTATAGGTAAAATTCTGCAGTAAAAGAGAATGTGGGGGAAAAAAGCCAAATACCTGCAAAGTGATTCTTAAAAGAAGTGGCTCAGAAGGATGAAGCTCAAGGGCATCGAACACTGTGAGCTCATATTCACGAAGAGGGAGCAAAGGAATTGCTTTGCCACAGCAACTATTTGGCTCAAATATTTTATGGAGATTATCAGTTATGAAAATACGATACTTTGCTTCATTGTTCAGTTCTTCCTCTTGAACAAACATTACTTTTGAAATAAATGCATTTTCATTTATTTTTATAGATTTTGACTTTTTTACACAAACTCAGTCAACAATTCAGCAACCTAATAGTAAGTTTTCTTCATCTTTTCCAAAGCAGATACTCTTTATGTGTTCCTACTTAAGGTTTTATGTGTTAGAGAATGATGCTTATGTTCACATTTGATATCTCCTTCCAGATGGAGGTCGCTCTATTGATGTAACATTCTTGGCCTCTCCACACTCCCTCTCCCTGTATCTATCGGACTGGTAAACTCAGGGAGAATAAACTGGGCACGCATAGCCCAGCTCTCCTCTTCTTTGTTTTAGGAGCAAAGTACCTACAGGAAGCAAATTTTCTTCTCTTCCAGGGATGAGTACCGCAGGCATGACTGATGACCAGCACACCGGTGATGGATGGGGGACAATGTGTAAATCTTCCCACATCTGGGGCTAACAGATTTAAAGTCATGTCCTCTGTCAGTAGTAAAAAAGATAACTTGGCCTCAATCTGCATTCCATTTTTTTCCTCCCCAATTTGCTCAGAACATGAGGGGCGATAAGGGTGCTCTTTATTGGATCTTTTAATGGATGCTAACATTTGATGCTTGGACTAGGAGTATGGAGAAATAAAAGAATGGAATTTCTTGACCAAAATATACCTAAGGAGGCTCTTGGCTGGAGGTTTGAGGCCTTCGGCTTCGGTGTGGGGACAGGGCATTTTGACATTGGTGGTTTGTAGAAGCTTCTATTAGGTCCTTGGAGAGAAACTGTCTGTTGACTTTCATCTGCTGGGACCTGGACAAAAGGTTTAAGCCAGCTGCAATGACAGCTTGTCCTGTGTTGGTAACTGCAGCTTCCAGTAGCTTGGTCTGTGGCTGAGGGGCTGTTTTTGTATTGTTAGGCAGGATACCATGTAGGCAATGAAGGAGCTGACTGAACGGCTCATCAGAGCAAAATGGGAGGCTGTGACAGTAAGCCAGGGGGAGGCACAGAGGGCTTTGTAAGAAGATAGCTGCAGACAGCCTCAGGGAGAGCCCTGCTAAGACTTACTACACTGCTGCGGCTTTTCCAGGGCAGAGAAGTGATTTTTATATTCCTTTAAGGCATTGGTGAACTGAAAAACATTTTCTCTGTTTAAACAGCAAAAAAACTGAGTTGGAAGTCTGGTACAAGGTACGGGAAAGATTATCAGTTAAAATAGTTTACTGTCAGGCCTAGTGGCAGCGCTTGCTTCACAGTCCTACTTTCCATTCTGCATTCAGAGCCAGGGAGGTGTCTGTATGGCAGCTGAATTGAGGCTAAACATGGATTCATGTGGTTTGTACATAAGTGTTTTTTTCCCCCACCATGTGATCTCAAGTTGGCATTAGATTAATTAATTATGTATGTGGGGAAAATTTTCCCTAAGAGGCCAAATTCTTACACCTAAGCCATTGCCTAGCAGGAATTGGTGGCAACAGCCACTGTGGTTTGGGACTGAAGGTCAGCTCACGAGAGAGTGAGTCACTGTGTAGATCTTACTTTCATGTCAGTATTCAAAGGTAGGAAAAATAGGGCTCAAAGGAGAAGGGGACACAAAGAGTTCAGGCGGAAATTGTAAATGCATGGTGCCAAAATCAAGTTCTTGCTGGAAAACTTAACCCAATTGAATTTAAAAATCTTAAATTATGGAATTTAAAACAAAGACAATTTTCCCTTTCTCACAGACAATGCTGTTTCTATCATGGTTCTTGGCAACATTGGAAACTGAATTTTGCCTTCTCTGTTTCTGATCTTTGGGGGAATGCAAATGGTCTTTTACCATAAGAATGATATTATCTATAGGTTTTGAAGATGTCCTTTATGAGGTTGAGGAAATTCCTTCTTTCCAAGTTTCTTTTTTATGTTGAATTTTGCCAAAGACTTTTTCCACTCTGTTCGTGTGGTTTTTCTTCTTTAGTCTGTTGATGCGGTGAATTCCTTTGATTGTTGTTTGAGTGTTAAACCAGCCTTGCATTCCTAGCATAAACTGTACTTGGTTTTATGTATTATTCTTTTCATATATTGATGATTTTGATTTGCTGTTGTTTTGATGAGGATTTTTTTTGTTTCTGTTCATGAGGAATATTGGTCTATAATTTTCTTTCTTTTTAAATAATGTCTATCTGCTTTTGCTATTAGAATAGAAGGAGTTGGGAAGTAGTAACTCTTCTTCCATTTCCTGGGAGAAATTTTGTAGAATTAGAGTTTTTCCTACCTTAAATGTTTGATAGACTTTATATGTTAAGGCATCTTGCCCAGGAGTATTCTTTGTAGGAAGGTTTTTTACTGTAAATCCCATGTATTTAATAAATATGGGGCTGGCTATTTAGATTATCTATTCAAATGAGCTTTGGTAGTTTTTGTCTTTCACAGAATCTGTCATTTCCTCAAATTTATCAAATTTATTGGAAAAGTTTTCAAAATATTCTCTTACTATTCTTCTAATAGTTGCAGAGCCCCTACTGATGACATGTCTTTCTAATTTGTAATATCGGCAATGTGTGATTTTTTTTGTCCTTATCAGTATGGTGAGGTTTATCAATTATATTAATCTTATGAAATAATTTGCTTTTGGTTTCATTGGTTTTCTCTGTTCTTAATTCAGTTTATTTCTGTTCTTTATTATTCCCTTCTTTCTGCATATGTTTGACTCAATTTTCTCTCTATTTTCTCATTTATTAAGATGAAAAACAGTTTATTGATTTGGAACTTTTCTGTCTTTCCAACATCATAATTCAATGCTATAAATTTTTTACTAAGCATTTTTTTAACTGCATCCTGCAAATATTGATATAGTGTTTCATTTTAATTCAGATCAAAACTTTCTAATTTCCCTTGTGGTTTCCTATTTGATCATGTGTTATTTCAAATTCAATTGTTGAATTTCCAAATATTTGCACATTTTCCAGGCATCTTTCCATTATGACTTCTAGTGTAATTCCATTATTTTCAGAAAACATATTTTGTATAATTTAAATTCTTTTAAATTTTCCAAAAACTTTATGACACAGAGTAGTCCATCATCATGCAAATACACTTTAAAAATGTGCATTTTGTTGTTAGATTGAGAACTCTATAAATCTCAATTAGGTCAAGTTGGTTGATTGTGTTGCTCAACTCTTACTGATTTTTTTCTGCTTGTTCTATCAATTGCCAGGAGAGAAGTGTTGAAATGTCCAAATATAACTATTAATTTGCCCATTTTTCCTTTCAGTTCTATCCATTTTTGCTGAACATATTTTGAAGCTCTGTTGTTAGATGCATACACTTTTAGGATGGTTATATCTCTTGGATAATTGGTCCTTTTATTGTTACATAATATTCTTTATCTTTCATAATTTTATTGTTACATAATATTCTTCTTTATCTTTCATAATTTCAGAAGTCTACTTTTTCTGGTATTAGTAAAGCCATTCCAGCTTTCTTGTGGTTTGTGTTTCAATGTTTTCCATATTTTTCTTTTTACTTATTCTGTGTGTTCTTTTACTTTTAATCTATTTATAAGTCTGTGTTTAAAGTGGGTTTCTTTTGATTTTCAGCAGTCTGAAGATGATATATCTAGGTGTGTTCTTTTTTATGTCTATCTTGCTCTTTGTTTTCTGAGCTTCTTGGATTTGTGGTTTGGTGGCTGTCTTTAATTTTGGAAAACTCTTGACCATCATTTATTCAAATATTTCCTTTTTCCTTTTTTCTCCTTCTGGGATTTCTGTTACACATATGTTGTGCATTTTATTTTATCCCACAGCTTTTGGATGCTTGTTTTTTTTGTCTTTCTCTCTTTCCCTCTCTCTCTCGTGCACCCTTCTTTTTGTATTGGGTAATTTCATTTGATATAGCTTAAAGTTCACTAATTCTTGTCTGCACTGAGTCTACTGATGAGCTCATCAAAAGCCTTCTTTGTTTTTGTGACCATGTTTTTCATTTCTAGCATTTCTATTTATTTCTTTCTTAGAGTTTCCATCTTTCTGATCTTACATGTTTTTCACCCCTTCCATAAAAGCTTTTAATCTAAAAATAATGCTTTAAAATTTCGTTTCTGATAGCTCCTAGATCTACATTGTATATAAGCCTGGTTCTATCGATTGCTTTGCCAGTTCAGTGTGTTGATTTTTCTTTTATTTCTTTATTTTTTTGCATGCCTTTTATTTTTGCTTTGTAGAAAATTAGACACTTTGTATAGAACTCAAATAGAGTGTGAGGTAAATGCTTTTTATTTCTGGAAATTGGCACAGCTTTCTTTCTGCTTGCATTACCATGGGGGTTGAGTCAATCCATTCAGAAATTGAACTATGTTTGGCTTTAATTGCTGCTGTGAATATCCTTGGATCACCACACCATCAGATTCTCCTGGGGTCCGTTTCTTTAAGATGGAGCTATTTGCCTGTAGGTTTTTCTGTGTGTCAGCTCTGTACTTGGTTTCAGGTTGTCCATTTGTTCTGTGCTTCATAGAAGTTCTCCCTCTAAGTTTAATAGAGGCAGTAGCCTTCTATTGACTTTTGTTAGTATAGTGATGGGGACAGGATAAGTTTTCCATTGTTTTGCTTAAGCTTCAATCTTAAGTAAGCAATAGTTCCCTGGATCTTGAAGGGAGGATCTGTCTAGTGGTCCTGCCCCTTGCCTGGGGCAGTCTATTTCTTTTTTAATGTTTAAAAAATTTTCTTTCTGTTCACATTTCCCAACTGTAATTAGTCTTTACTAAGGTTCTTTCTTCTCCTCCCCCCAAGTTGTTTAAGACATTTGATCCATAGGGGAGGATAGTGGAATGATCTAAGTGGAGTTTTGTGTCTCTCCCACAGTGGTTGCTGTTCATTTCCCCCAGCTTTCTATACCACATGCATAGGCACTCTGAGGACTCTCATCAGTCTTTTTTGTGAGGACTGATAGGGTCCAGGAAAAAGATCCTGCAAGTAGGTGTGTATTCTCCTGGTGCCTGTGACCCTCAGGGGTTCTATATACTCTTACTACCTCACACTCAGCTTTTAGCAATTCATTAAAACTTTAGTTGAATTCTTCTTACTGGTCTGGTGGCATCTGCTCAAGTGTTACTCCCATCCCATTTCTCCATGGAGGCACCTGTCTTTCCGTAGATTTCTGGTTTGTTAGTTACCTAACCAAGAATTTTTTAGTTGTCAGCTCTCTGATGGGTTCAAGAAAATTGTGAATTTTCAGATTATGTGGCAGGGGTTTTTTCTGTTGTTATCCTTGTAAATGTGGGAACAATGCTCTTTCCAGCTTTGTCCACTTTGAGTAGAATCCAGAAGTTCTCTTTGTTTCTTCCTGTGAGTTCCTGAAATATATTACCAAAGGAGATTGTTTATTCATTAATTCATTCTCCATTTCATCCATCTACTCATGTATCTCTAGAGTGCTTTTTGTGTATAAGTCTGTGGAGGACACAAGTCTCAATAAAACAAATGGAATCTTCCTTCAAATTTTGAAACCACCTACTCATTATTCTAGAGTGACTTCAGGTTCTGACCAGAAAGGGCAATGATTTGTCTTAAGAAATTTGAATAATTGCTAGTCCTCTTTTAGAGAAAAGTAATTTTCATGTACCTGCAAGTATCATTGTTTAAGAAATACTTTAGAAACTGTTCTGTAAAAAAAAAAAATGCCTTTTAGTTGCACAGCACAACTGTAGGTGTAGCGGTTAGCCTTTATAACTCATAAAATAATTTTAAAAGATTATCATCATATGGAAAACACAAAGTTGTCATAGACCTCACTGACCTTTAGTAATATGCCTGCATCACTAGTTTGAGAAACAGTAGACTAGGTTAATTACAAGAAGTTCTCTCTCGCTTTGTAATTATCTGACTATATGGTGAAAGAATGAATGAGGGGGTGAAGAATGAGTATAATGTTTGAACATCAAAGCTCTTCAAACATTATCAAAGTAGTTCATCAAAAGAACTACTTTTCTTCCTTTATTTAAGAAGTAGCACTTTTAGTCTGACTAGGTAAATGATGTTTAAATGAGAATTTATTAAGAATCTGTAGTGCCTATCAAACTTTGGCAACAGGTCTGGAAACAAGAGCTAATAAGTAAAAACAAACAGTACTACCAAGGTTTTATTAACTCTGTTAGCCACTTAGCAGTGTCATCAATGGTACAGGGAGAATTGGAGGTCAAGTGAATAGTATCAATTGCTCTGTAAAAGCACAGTCACACAGTAGTGATCTCAGAAGCATTGTAAATAGTGTACTTGAATGACAGTATTATCTGGGAATATTGTTAATCGTGCTTTTGAACACAGTAGTCTCTATGGTATTATAAATGGTAGAGTTGAATGACAGGGCCTTAAAGCATGAAACACTTTAGAATTCAGGTTCAATTTGGTGATTCAAGTTTGTTTACGCAAATTCTTGAGTAGAAGTCTTTAGAGAGTTCGTTCAAGCCTTTTTAAATTCACCTAAAAAATACAATTGGCATTTTAACCGCTGTGAAAGATCACATAACTGATAGTCATTTGTCCTTATCACATGAGGTTCTCTGAGATACTTAAGCATGTTGTAACAACATTGTACAAAATCTACATTCTTTGCAAGCAGGCAGTCAAGATTATTCTCTTACTAGCACTGTTCATATGTTATTGTTGGACTAGATAGAGAAGATATGAATGTCTTTAGGGAATATTATGAGGCAATATTAAATTTGTTGAAAAGTTTTGTCCAAATAGAAAAGAAATGTTCTAGTAAGAAGGGAAGCTCTTTTTATTGATCCCTTTAAAGGACCCATTGTTAAGAAATTCAACTTTCTGTTGATAAAGCTTTCAAGTAATGAAGAGGACAAATGAAGGGTTAGGGCAGGACTAAAGGACCCCTCAGAGACAGAAACACTTAAGAAAAAGGCAAAGTGAGGGTGGAGAATAGAACACCTAAAAACATGTTCGGGAAAACTAGACTTTAGAAGTGAGATGGAACATTAGTCACGAGTAAAAGAACGTTAGCTATGGTAGAATAATACACGGAATCTGTCATCGAGTATATACGTATATGTGTGAGATGATTAAAAGTTGCATTGATTGAGGAAAAGTACTCAGTGATATAGATAATAAGTACTACCAAACAATACAACTAGATTGTTTCATTGTCCAAATGTAATAATACTTAAATTCACTTATGTGATTTATTTAAGTGCTCAATTACAATATTTAGAATGAAGGAGGCCTTTAGAGCAAAGAGAAGGAAGGGGGACAATGCTTTTTTCTTGTTAGAATGACTGAGGAGGGGATGGTGCTACTTGTATAAATTGCTTTGTGGACCAAGGATGATAAAGGTCTTGCCATGTACAGGGCAGTGCATATAACAAAGAACTGTCTTCAAATGGGAAATACTGGGACCAGAATAACTAGTATACCCATTTAAAATAAAGATAAACTCTAAGTTATGTTCAACAGTAAGCACATGATTTTGCTCAGTTCTTATAGTTTGTTCCTCAGCACATGGCCATCTACAGAGAAGGATACCAATCTCTTTGCAGTTTCACAAAATTGGAAGGAAAACAGATTTTCTGTTTATTGTAAGTTTGAAGCTAAGGATAGTGTGATCCATCATGCTCTAAAACACTTCCCATTGTACTATTGGATAAGTACACAACTTTGAATTCTTCTTGGAAATAACATAAGCAGACTAAATTTCAAGTATAAAGACTTAAAAGTATAAACTTTTTAGCAACCACAAGAATTTGGTCCCAATATATATGTGTTGAATTGAACAAAGTTTAAGTCAGTCCTGTTGGAAATAAGAGAAAGAATTAACTGGAAATTAGTGATTAAAACTGGCACTGAACAGATATGAGAGACATAGAAGATTTGTCATAAGGCCTTGAGAAAGCAAAGAAGAATATGAAGGAAATTAAGCTGTTGTCTTAGAACTACACTCATACGGATCCGAAAGCAGGGATGGACCTGGATACATGTTATATTGGTGAAAAAAGAGCCTGCAGAGGGTAGAATTATCACCTCTTTTATAAAACCAGGAAGGCTTGAGCATTTAGGCAATTAATTATATCTGTTACTTATAGTAAAGTGATACAACTGCATAAGCTGATGGGTTCCTGATTTTTGGGGCAAAGGGAGATATTAACTCTGATAAGTTTCCAGTAAGAAATTATGCTAAAAAAGAAATTAAGTGTACATTCCACCTTATTGTTCATTTAAAACGCTGAACAAGACCCTTACGTGGTCAGTAGTGAGTTTCTCCCTTCAGTTTGTTTCCCTTAACATAGAAATACTTATGAGAGTCTGTAGGATTGTTCCAGTCCTTACTGTCCTTAACCAGTCTTCTCCTTAAGAGCTTATGTTTGTTAACTCAATTTTTCTGCTATAGAGTTTTACTAGAGCCTAAATTGAATATTTTAAAAATATTTCACTTGTCACTAATTAATCATATACAGGATACATATTTTAATAAACATGTTAACATTTCACTAATTATTCATCTGTGTAGTATACGTCACGTTCCATTTCTTATGACATGCTATTTTAGGTGCTGACTTAAAAATTGTATAAAGTATTTACACTAGTAGAAATAACTATCATTTATTTGAGACTTACTATGTGCAGGCACTTTACAGACCTTATTTCTAATTCTCATAATATTGCAAGATAGTGTTACTCCTACTTTAGAGGCAATTCCTACTTTGTAAGGGAAATGTATGGAAGATCTGGGCCTCAAAGGCCCAAAGCTTTGTTGTACTATACTCTTTGCACTCTACTATTAGGCATGAAACAGAAAGTGTTGGGTTTGAACACAGATGCAGAGCTATTATGAATGACACAGAATAAGAGATTTATTGTAGGAGTTTGACCCTATCCAACAGGTTGGAGGTGCATAAATACTCCATGTAATGTTTCTGTTTCTGGTGTTGGCTCTAAAGTCAGCAGTCAGGTAGTTGGGAACAGAAGATAGATGTGAAGTGGGATTGAGTGAGAATTAACTGGAATTCATGAGGATGAGCTGGATTGTGTTATGATAACCTGGAACCTGCATCTATCTCTTACCACCTCAAAGCTTCTAATTTCAATGATGCCAGCAATCTGTAGAAGTTGCATGTGTATGCAGTCCAGGATTAGGAGAAGTTGAAAGAGAGATCTAAAGGGAGCTGGAGGAGCTGCCGGCCCAGCTGCAACTCCAAGTCAAAAAAGCAAGCGAGTAGGTCAGTGATGATTTGTGTGAGCTGCAAGAAAGCAAGACCTTGCGCTGGACCTCTGAGCGAAAACATGGCTGCCGTACTTCAATTCTGCCTTCCAAGCCTCCTGCAGGCTTCTCTTGGGTCCAGTCCCGACCCAGAGCCACACAGGATTGGAAAATCTGAGGAAAAAAAATTCCAGCTTAGCTGAGTTGACACAGTACAAAGCTACCACATTTAGTTGTAGACGTGGCTGATTTTCTAGCAAGAAAATTATGTGGAAATATGGAAAAGAAATGATACCTTGGATTTTCACACATTTATTTTTCTCTACTTACCAAATATACTCATAGTTGTTGTATCTCAATCTACAAGGCCAACAGGTGTATACAGTAATGTTTGTCAGGAGAGGAAGAGAATGATGCAAATGTATTTCCTATTTATAATATTGTTTGTTTATTTTACATAAAGGAAGCCAAAAGATGAAACTGATTGACTCAGGTTATAGCATTGAAAATTCTATCTGAAACATTTGTACCTCAAAGTAGAGGTATCTATAATTCTAATGAGTTCTGCACGAATGGAGAAAATGATAATGAATATCATTAGAGAAGCGAAATCCAGCAGTTGTTTTTGTTCTACTCTGTGGTTGCAGTCTCCAAATATAATCAGGAAGTTTCTGTCAGAGTCAAAGTTTCCTAATAAAAACATTTGGAAATGACAGGTTAGTACAAAGAAATGAATCTAATCAGTTTGAAAGAAAGGGATCTAATTTGTAAACAAGCACATTACTCTGGTGTAGATCAGGTAGTTAAGACTAAGAGTATAACTACAAAACTTCCATCTGCCAAATGTTCATATGGAAATGGAAAAAGTTACCTAAAAGTGTACATAGCATTTATGTGGATTACAATCCAGAGGGAATGATGAGTCGTTGTGCATCTTGCATGTTCATGGCAGTACCATATTACAAAGACACCGTATTGAAAGGATGACCTGAAGAATCTTGGGTCATCATAGCTATTCTAAAATAACTGATTTTTTTTAAGAAAAATTGTTATAGAAGTCATACATTTTGAGGAAACTTTAGAAAACATTGATAAGTGAAAAAAAAATATAATTCCAGTGGTATTAGTCAAACATCATTAGTTAACTACTTTGGGTAAAAAATTACCCTAAATCCTGTGGGTTAGGAGTTTGGGCACGACTTAGCTGAGTTCTCTGTTTGCTTGTTTCTCAGAAGGCTGCAATCAAGGTGGCAGTCCAGGTCTGTGTTCTCATCTGAAGGCTCTCCTGGGGAAGGATCTGTTTCCACACTCACTCAGTGGCTGTTGGCAACATTTGGTTCCTAAAAGGCTATTGGCTGGAGGCCACCCACATTTACCTTGCCACATGGTCCTCTCCCACATAGCAGCGTGCTTCATCAAAGTGTGCAAACTAAGACAGCAATGGAGTCTTCCAAAAAGATGGAAGTCACAAACTTTTGTAACCTAATCACAGAAGTTAATTTCCCTCTACAATGCTGTATTCCAGTTACTCAAAAGAAGTGATTACATAATGCATTTAATATAAGGGAGAGATCAGTGGACCATATAGAATGCCCTCTACCATTGCCATTTCTGTATCAGTTAGCATTAAGCTGGAGACAGAACCACTGGAAAATGTAGCTTAGGCTAGACTAGTCAACACATTAGAAAACCATACAGGCTCAATGTTGTTACATAAACCTCCAACCTCTGTGGCTTAACACAGTATAAGTTTATTTTTTGCCCTCTTGTCAGGATAATGTGATTATTGGAGCAGGGAGCTCTGATCCCAGGATCCTCCCTTCCAATGGCTACACCAACAGACATTCACAACTACCCAAAGATAACTTTTGTCTTCTGGAAGAGAGATTTTCTGCTCTATTCTCATTATCATTCTCTCTCTCTCCTCCCTCTCATTCCTCCCTCCTTCTTAACATGCACGAACACATACACATATACAAATAGGTATATTTATATGTGGTATTCTATGATTTTTTTAAACCAGCTTTATTAACAGCATCACTAAGATATCACTGAAATCTTTCTGTGGCCATACACACACACACACATCTACATCTGTGAAATGTTTAATGTTTAAATATTTAATCCTACGTGTATCAAGTTTCCAATCATACTTCTATCACTGCACATTTAGGCTGCTTCCATTTTGTAAATACTCTAAGAGCTTATTCCTTTAGTTTAATTGCTAGAAGTGAAAATTACTGAGTCAAAGGTTTGAATGTTTTTAAACTTTCAGCAAGAATTGGCAAAAAAAAATTGTATCAACTTACATTCCTATCAGTAATACATGAATGTATCTGTTTATCTTTGCCAATGCTGGGAATTAATTTATTACAAATACTTGCTGTGTTAATTTTCTTTTCTTTTGTTTTTACTTAGTGGTGAATTTTTTTGAGTAGAGGAAGCTAGTTGTATTTCTTCTTTTTTACTTGGCACTTCATGTCCTTTACCACATATCTATTGGAAAAGATCAAGTTTTCTGATTTCTGAGAGTGCTCCCTATATTAACAATAATACTTTTTGTGTATATATTTTAAAAGTAGTTCATAATCTCTTGATTATAAGAACCTCTAGTTGGTATCTATAAAGATGCTGGTAAGAATATTACTTGTTTTGAAACTTGTGGGTCCTCCTGGAGTAACATCAATTTTTGTGTCATGTGGTAATGATTCAAATGAAGTCCAGTAGTTACACCCATCACATCTTTATATGGGTTGTAGTGACCTTATGTCCACAGTTTGGACGGTTAACTATTTGAAACTACTATGTAGTAGCAATTACTTCCCACCCCAGTCTAAACTGATGCACAGCCATTTCAGCAAAGGACTCTCTACCACCCCAAGTTTGTAGCTCCCTTATTTTTTCAAACTTTTTATTTTGAAAAAAATTTGCTTTACAGAAGAGTTGCAAAGACTGCATAGAGATTGCTTATATACCCATCACCCAACTTCCTCTAATTTTAACATCTTGCACAACCATGGTTTGGTTATTAAAATTAAGATATTAACGTTGGCACAATGCTAGTAACTAAATTAGACTTTATTCAGTTTACCCAGTTTTTCCATTAATGTCCCTTTTCTGTTCCAGGATCCACATCAGGATACCCACATTGCATTTAGTTATAATATTTCTTTTGTGTCCTACAATCTGTGACAATTCCTTAGTATTTCCTTGTCTTTCAGTATCTTGACACTATTTAAAAGTACAGGTCAGGTATTTTGTAGAATGTTCCTCAATTTGGATTTGAGAAATATTTTCTCATGGTTTATCTTAGGTTATGGATTTTGGGGAAGAATACTCAAGGTGCTGTGCCCTTCTCATTACATAACATTGAGGTACATAATATAAATGTGACTTATCATTGGTGATGTTAACCTTGATCACTTAGTGCTGTGGGTTGAACCGTGTCCCCCCAAATTTACGTGTTGAGGTCCTAACACCTGGTGCCTCAAAATGCGATCTTAGTTGTTACAGCTGTAATCAGTTAAGATGAGGCTTTACTGCTCTTGGTAGATCTTCAATCCAATATGACTGGTGTCCTTATACAACGGGGAAATTTGGACACAGGCGTGCACACCGGGAGAATGTCACGTGAAGATGTAGGCAGAGATCAGGCTGATGCTTCTGCAAGCCAAGGTATGCCAAAGATTGCCAACAAACCCCCAGAAGCTTGAGGAGAGTCATGAACAAAGTCTTCATCACAGCCCTCAGAAGAACCAAGTCTGCTGACCCCTTGATTTTGGACTTCTAGCCTCCAGAACTACGAGGCAATAAATTTCTGTTCAGTCGACTCAGTTTTTGGAACTTTGGTTCAGCAGCCGCAGCAAACTAATACACTTAGTTAAGCTTTCTTTTCTCTCTTTGCATATTCTCCTACGTGAAACACTAACTTGAGCTCGTTCTCCGGGTGAGAGGAACTAATATCCACCTGCTGGAGGGAGGAGTGTCAAAGTATTTGTGGACATATGTTCAAACTATCACAGTCATGAATACATTTTTTCACTAGATACTTTGCAGCTATGCAAATATTCTGTTTCCCTTTAAGCTTTAATTCAGCACTTATGGCATGCCTTGGTATATCATGACTACAGTAATTATTATTGTGATATCAAGTGGTGATTTTCTATTTTCCTCACTCATTCTGTGTTTGTTAATTACTAGTCTTCTTTAAGAAAGAGTTGTCCCTTCTTCCTTATTTATTCATTTATTACTCAGTCATTTGTCTATATCAGTATGGAATTACAGATTTTTTTTTCTTTGGATTATAATCCAATACTGCCATTATTTTGTTGCTCAAATTTTTCCGGTTTTGGCCATTGGGAGTTCTTTCAGGTTGGCTCCTCTGTCCTTTTGATATACTTTTGTTCTTTAAAATTTTTTCCGCAAAATTTATTTTCAGGCACCACAGAATGCTCCAGATTCATGTTTTCTCTGTCCCAGACCTAGAATCAGCTATTTCTGCAGATAACATTTTCATTGGAAAAAGATAGTTAGTGATCATAGTCTGGGTGCTAGTTGTGCTTATTGGTAGTAGTGTTTCACTTCTTCTAGACGCCCTCAGCATACAGAGGTGTAGGATACACATGTATGTATGTTAACCAACATATACACACATGTCGTTTAGACATAGTTCTTTATCCATCTGTTTGTATATATATTACAATAAACATGAGTTAATACTGATACCTCTGACAACAGTTCAGGACCACGGGTTCACACTGAGTTCTCCTTTTGCTTATTTCTAACTTCTTCCTGGGACAGTGAGAAACCTGGCTACGGTTGCCTTTTCAACCCTAGTACACAAATCGAGTGGTTTCAGAATCGCTTGTACCCCTGCTTGTTAGTTTCCTAGGGCTTCTGTATCAAAGTGCCATAAACTAGGTGGCTTAAGATGGCAGCAATGTATTCGCTCAGTTTGGGAGGCTGCAAGTTCAAAACAAGGCTGGTTTTTTCTGGAAGCTCTAAGGGGGAATCTGCTCTACGCTTTAGGTAGTTGCCGACAATCCTTGGCGCCCCTGGACTTGTTGATGCACCTCTCCAATCTCTGCCTTTCCACCTCCTGTGGTATTCTCTCTGTATGCTTCTGTCCCAATGCCCCTTTTCTTTCTTTGTTTCGTTTTCAAGATTTTATTTTTCCTTTTTCTCCCCAAAGCCCCAGGGTTGTGTATTTTTAGTTGTGGGTCCTTCTAGTTGTGGCATGTGGGATGCCGCCTCAGCATGGCCTGATGAACGGTGCCATGTCTGCGCCCAGGATTTGAACTGGCAAAACCCTGGGCTGCCAAAGCGGAGTGCGTGAACTTAACCACTCGGCCATGGGTCGGGACCCCCAGTGCCCCTTTTCTTATAAGGACATCAGTCGTTGGATATAGGGCCCACTCTAATCCAGTACTAGTACATCTTTACTCAGTTACCTCTGTAAAGACCATATTTCCAAACAAGATGACATTTACAGGTTCCAAATAGACATGACTTTTGAGGGGCAACTATTCAACCCAATGACAAACAAATTAACTTACTAGTGTATAGTGTTTTGTGTACTGTTTTCTTTTTTTTGTCAATAACCTTAGGAAACTTCTCAAAACATTCACGAATCTACTCATATCAATTCCTTCTCTATCTCCTTTAGCGTGATTATGTCTCCCATTTATCATAAAGTTAAATTCATTTGTCACAGTTTGCATTGCATCTAGGGTTCCCCAGACACCTTGTTTGACTTTTTTTTGGTCGTAGTAAAAGTCACTCTTTGTGGTGTATAGTTCTGTGGGCAAATACGTAGTCATATATCCTCCACCAAAGAATGATTTAGAGCAATTCCACAGTCCCCAAATTTCCTTTGCTTGCTACTTTATGCTCAATGTCTTTCCCTAGCTTTCTGATAACCACTGACCTATTTTCTCTCTGTATAATTTGGTCTTTTCCAGAATGTTATATATGTGGAATCATACCATATGCACTTTTTGGATATGACTTCTTTTAATGAAAATTTAAGATTTATCCGTCTAATTCTATGAATCATATAGTTTGTTCATTTTTATTGCTGAGCAATATGTATATGGACGTACTAGTTTATCTATTTTCCCGTTCAAGGACATCTGAGTTATTTCAAGTTTTTGGCAATTTTGAGCAGAAGTGCTATCAGCCTTCATGTAATTTTTATATAAATATGTTTACAGTTCATTTTGGTACAAACCTAGGAGCAGGATTGCTGGTCTTATCCTTGTTTATAAAATTTCTACCTACTTATCCTGCGTTCCTGGGAATGAAGGCATACGTAGCACTAATCAAAACCACTACTTTTGTGTAGCAATAGCCAGAAATCTGGTCTGGAATCTCTTTTTCAGAATGATAAGTTAGAATAATTTTTCCATCCAAAATCTATCTTTAATCACAGCTACTACAAAACTGTTACTCTGCCATTGACCCTAACAGTAAAGAGCGAGTTTGAGATGTGCATATAAAAAGCAGAAGCATGTGAGAATTTCTTACAAGTAACATTTTGATTTCTGTTTTATTTTATTACAAAAATGCATGTGCATATTGTGTTCACTTACGTAGTTCAAAATTAAAAACTTACAGAGAATCAATATTAATAATAATCCATTTGGTTAAAAACAAATATTGAACCTCAGTATAATTGAGTAATTTATTTTGAGAATTTATTAGAAGACTACATTCTATAATTTATTAACTTATTTATTATTAATATAATTTTTACATAGAGTACTGCCGTGGAAAGTCTTAAATCATGTTGATCTGGTTAACTTCAAATGTGCACTTAGCGTGAGAAACCAGGATTTGTTGCCAGAACTCCCAAGTCTCTTTCTCTTTCTCTTTCTGTCTCCCCCACCCCTTCCCTTTTTCGCTGCTTTCGCTGACGCTCTCTTTCTTGCTCTTGCAAGCTTTCTGTCTCTCTTTCACTCTCTCCTATTTTCCTTCCCCTGTCTCTCTTTCCCCTTTCTGCCTTCTCTCTTGGCCCCACCCCAATATAGCATTTGCTACGTTCCAGGAACTGTTCTAAGCTTTTAATAATCTTAACTCATTTAATCCATGTTATGACCTTATTGGGTAGGTATTATTATTAGTTTTATCTTATTGATAAGGAATCTGACCCAGGGGATGGTTAGGTAAATTCTCCAAGGTTGTGAATTTACCTCATTTACTCATCTTAGTTCATTTTTTTTAGTTGAAATATAACTGACAGATTCTATTAGTTTCAGGTATATAACGTAATGATTTGATATCTGTGTACATTATTGAAATGATCACCACAATAGGTCTGGTTAACATTCATCACCATACATAGTCAAAAAAAATTTTTTTCTTGTGATGAGGACCTTTAAGATTTGTTCTCTTAGCAACTTTCAAATATGCAATACCATATTATTAACTATAGTTGCCTTGCTGTACATTATGTCCTCGTGACTTAATATTTTATAGCTGGAAGTTTCTGCCCCCTTCATTCATTTTGTCCCCAAGCCCCTGCAACCACCAAACCACCAATCTGTGTTCTATTTCTATGAGCTTAGGTTTTTCTGTTTGTTTTTGTTGTTTAGATTCCATACATAAACAAGATCATACGGTATTTGCTTTTTCTGTCTGAATTACTTCACTTAGCTTAAGGCTCTTAAGGTCTATCTGTGTGTTGTGAAGGGAAAAATTTAATTCTTTTTTATGACTGAATAATATTCCATTATCAATTCGTCTCTTTTATCCATTCATCCATTGATGGACACATAGCTTACTTCCCTGTCTTGGCTATTGTGAATAGTGCTGCAATGAACATGGGTATGCAGATGTCTTTTTGAATTAGTCTTTTTGTTTCCTTGGATAAATACCCAGAAGCTGGATCACATGCTATTTCAATTTCTAATTTTTTGAGTAACCTCCATACTGTTTTCCATACTGGCTGCACTAATTTACATTCCTAACAGTGTGCAAGGGTTCCTTTTTCTCCACATTTTCACCAACACTGATTTCCTGTCATTTTGATAACATTCTAACAGGTGTCAGGTGATATCTCACTGTGGTTTTGATTTGCGTCTGCCTGATGATTAGTGATGTTGAGCATCTTTTCATGTGCCTGTTGGCCATCTGTATGTCTTCCTTGGAAAAAACGTCTATTCAGGTGATCTCCCCATCTTTTAATCAGATTGTTTACTCATCTTAGTTCATTTTAAGTGTATGTATTCTTGCTCCTTGTCTTAAGTTTCGTGAGGGCAGAAATTATATTTTGTTCATCACTGTAATCCTGATAGTTGTAGCATGCTACCTTATGAAAGACAGAGCTCAATAAATACCTGGTAGTTTGAAGAACTAGAGAAGTAGATTAGTAGGTGGGGATAACTTTTCTCTCTTGAGGCAACAATGCTTTACTGCTTCAGCAAACTTCACCTTCTAAGTAAGATAAACTATTGTCAATATGAATTAATAACATATGATACAAAAGGTTAGGATGAAAGATGTGGCGATTAAAAAAAACCTATGGAATCAGTGAATTTTAGAATTATAAGAAACTTTGGGAATAGCGTCCAATTCTCATTCCATAGATGAAGGATCAAGCTTCAGAGATGCTGAATGACATATCCAGAGTCACTCCTGAGTTCCAAGGCAATGGACTTTTGGTGACCATCCTGCCTCTCTCCGAGCATCTGTTGGAACCTCTGACTGTGGCCACTACTCTTCATTGTCTGCTCCTCGATTAAAGGCTAGAGATTTGCGTGTGACAGGACCAAATGGAACGCCCCAAGCATTGCCGATTTTCTCACTTTGAGCTGTTTTTAGGCCCATGCCATGCTAGTGTAATTGTTCTGAACACAGCTAGGAGCTTTTCTTTGTAGATCATAATCCTTTCCAAGTAAACTGAATTTATGGGCAAGACGATGTCAGATATTCATCCATGACAGTATTTTATCCATCCCAGGACAAGACGATATGTTTAATGTATAATCTCACTCACTGTGGGCCCCCTTCCTACAGCCAAGTCTTTTGGTGCTCTGTTTTCTTTTCTGATTCTTCTAACTCCCCCCTCTTACCTTTAAACTTCTACTTATGGAATAGCTACTTCTCCTTACCTCTAATCGTATTCCCTGAATGACAGTCCATCTTTTAAAGGCTCTAGCCTTATTTCAACAAATAAACATTAATAAGGAGATACTACAGTACTGTTCTCTTTTAATATATAAGTGCTCATCAGAAACACTCTTCCTTCTTCCCCTCAAATATAAGCTGATCACTGTCCAAAAAGTCAGCCCCTACAATTGTGGCTATACCAGAAAAGTTGTATTTCTCACTCATCATGCAACTTCGTTCAATGACTTTTGCACTATACATTTGCAGGTCAGAATTTACAGGGAGGTCTGCACCCTTCAGGAAAGGGTTTTTCTGCTGGGGACATCCCATTAGCTCATGGTTATATCATATAATCCTATTGAGGCTAGTTTGTTTGTTCGTTTGTTTCTTTGTCAAGGAAGATTTGACCTGAGGTGACATCTGTTGCCAATCTGCCTCTATTTTTATGTGGGTTGCTGCCAGACCGTGCGCACTGACGCATGAGTGGTGTAGGTCCGTGCCCAGGAACTGAACACAGGCTGCCAAAGTAGAGCACGTGGAACTTAACCACTAGGCCAGTGGGGCTGACCCGAGGCTAGTTTTTATAGTATCCCAGATGTAAATATTAATCAAGATCTTTCTATTAAATAAGTTCCATTAAAAAGTTGTGACTTAACTAGACTGGTTTCATCCTAATGAATTGTGCTTTAGCATCCCCTTGTTCCTAATTGTATATTCTTTATCTAGGATTACGAAAGAATCTAGCTGAAAAATTTGTGAGATTAGTTACCCTGCCCATCAATTCATTTTATTCTGAAACCTACTGGCATGATCTTTTATTGAACCTACTAGAAACTCTCAAATATTCGAAGAGCATATGAAAATATGATGTTTAAATATTGAAAAGTAAAAAAAAACTCACTCGAAAGAAATACTGTATGAGTAATTGAAATAAACTCAGGATCTGACCATAACATTGCAAATTATTGTCTAAAAGTCTCTATAGATGGATAATTATTTAAAAATAGAAAGCTGTTTTGATCAAATTCAGATGTTTCTATTTTTAAAGTCTTGGCACACTTCTTAAGTAGAAGATTTTATCATCAAAAGAAAAAGGCGGACATTGCCTTCAGCCTACAGTGTTTGAGCCCCAGGAAAGTACCACTGGTGTAATACAGGCAAGCATGCTAATTGCTTCTGTTTCACTTTGGACAATTGGTCTGAAAGAACCAGAGTGTGGAGAAAGCTTGGCCTTTGGATTGTTAGTTGTTTTGAGCTGTGGATATGTAGTTGGTGTTATGTAGCGTGAAGTAAAGATGAATTGTCCAGGCATTTGTGGATATTACAAATAACATGATTCAGTACCTCAGAGAACTCATAGCGATTCACTTCTAAGCCTTGGAAGGGCTGATAAAAACAGAATGGGAAATAAAGCCTACCAGCTTTAGAAGGATGATGTTGATTAGTGTACGGTAGTATTTTAAGAATTGTTGAGGAATTCTTGGTAAATCTGTACTTAGAAATGTTAAAGATTACAGTAAACCAATTTAATTTCCTGTTGCTCAGATTTCTGGTGAGGAAATTTAATGATGTGGACAGATTTCTGACTGAGCTAATGCTATCGCTTACAATAATTCCCTTGACAAGTAATATTTTTAAGCACCTTATAAAGAGAAAATAGTAGATTTTCTCTTGGATTTTCTATTATAAAAAGCTATTTTCAAGTATTTAAGATTGAAAACTTTATAAGATAATGCAAATAATACTTGTAATCTCTGAAGAATTAGCACACAAGGATTCTCTTTATTAACTGTTAGGCATCAAGTAGTTTTTTACAGTAAACCCAACATAGAATCTTTTTCAGCTGGTTAATGAAAGTGCAACTTGACTAATTAATTCAACTTAAAATGATTTCATTGTTAGTTATTATATTTTATACTTTAAAGCTTATTTATGATTTTTGCTTCTTGGATTCAGAATTCACCAAAGTGAAAGCAGGTCAGCCAGCTTCCAGTGCGGAATACAGAAACTGCTCCTGTTGCTTTAAGCAAAGGGTACTTAATACAAGCAATCAGGTGCTTCCACAATCATTGAAAGGGCCAGAGAGCAAGCTTTAGGTGGACCTTCAGGAAGAATTCTAATATCAATAACCCAGAACTACCCCTCCAAGTATACCTCAGTTTCTCAACTAGGAAGCTCCTAGCTAACTGCTGAATCCAGGATCTCAGCGCCCTCGCTGCAATCTGGGAATCAGAAAGCCACTGCCAGAGTGGATGTTGAGAAAATCAGTCTCTTGAATCTGACAGAAGATATAATCTAAATGTTTAGATATAATCTAAATGCTTCAGCTTGTGAATATATTTTATATTACATTGAAATCAAGAAGCCAAATATTCCTGCTTCACCTCTACTTACAGGATCCCTAGATCTCTTCGATTCTCCCTGACTCTATGTTCCTGATAATCTCCGCTGTGGAAGGGAGTGACTCCCCTTCCGTAGCATCTAGGCTTTTGTGCCTGTTCCCACTGCCCCCAGCCCCCACTGCTCAGAGACAGCTAGCATCTAGGCTTTTGTGCCCCTTCCCACTGCCTCCAGCCCCCACTGCTCAGAGAGAGCTAGCATCTAGGCTTTTGTGCCCGTTCCCACTGCCCCCAGCCCCCACTGCTCAGAGACAGCTAGCATCTAGGCTTTTGTGCCCCTTCCCACTGCCCCCAGCCCCGACTGCTCAGAGAGCAAGCTAGCCCTGTTCTTTTGCTGAATCGCAGTCCCTGATCTGCATACCATTCTGATGGTGGATGCCACTGCTCTACCAAGCCCAGCAGTACAGCTGCCACCTTCTCCTGCTGCAGCCTGAACTTTAGTCTCTTCCTTAGCCTTATCGGGCATAGCAGCAATTTGCTAGTGCCGACTTTGAGTCATAAGTGTGCAGCTAAATCAGCATATCCACCGATATGCTGGACCAGGCTAGTACTTGCTCACAAGAGCTGAGTATTAAATTTTATTGAACTCTGTTAGCCACTTGCTAAACACAGACATTATTAAAAATTAAGTTATAAACCTATAATTAAATAAACTCAGTTTTCACTGAGTAGAGCTGGGAAGGCATGCACAGAAGCATCTTATTATATAGTATATCTGCATACAGATGCAGTAGTCATAAATAGGCTCAAAAGCAGAGATAATAGCAAAGGCAAAAAGCATTGATGAGTTTTGAGTTCTTATTTCCTATGTATCTGTGATCCCAATAAGCTGACAAGAATCTGGTGATGTTGTGTGTTTCTATGCCCTCGCTAGCAACCTTGTCCTTCTCTTCAAACTCCAGCATTGCTCCAGGCTACCAAATAGACAGGCTTTTCTCACCATCTTACCAAAGCTATATCCACCTGTCTGTCTCCTTGCTTATTTATTTATTTATTTGAGGAAAATTAGCCCTGAGCTAACATCTGCTGCCAATCCTCCTCTTTTTGCTGAGGAAGACTGGCCCTGAGCTAACATCCATGGCCGTCTTCCTCCACTTTATATGTGGGACGCCTACCACAGCATGGCTTGCCAAGCAGTGCCATGTCCACACCCAGGATCTGAACCTGCGAACCCCAGGTCACCGAAGTAGAACGTGTGAACTTAACCGCTGCGCCACCAGGCCAGGCCCAAACTCCTTGCTTTTTAAGCAGAGTGTTTCGGCAAAGTAATTTTGAAATAGGTATTTTCTAAAGAGTACGTAAGTTTGACCTTCTCTAAAGGACTTTGTATGTAACAGTTTTATGCACGTATGTGATTTGGGGGTTTGTACTTTGATTACTGTAACTACACTAATGGTGCCCAGGTGAGGCCATTTGCTCTTTTCTCCTCGGAGAGGAATGGAAATTCTGTTTCAAGGCCACCATTATTCCCTAACTGCCCTTTCTCATGCTCTCATGACCTCATGGAAATATCCCAGGACATGTGATTCCTCCCTTTCTTTAGAGCACTCTCTTCCCTGGCTGATGGCCACCTCCTTTCATTCCTGGGCACCAAAGTCTCTGAGTTATGCACATGGTAGTAAGTGAGCCCATTAGTATAAGATTTATTTAATACTGATGGCACAAGATGATGCACGAGTAATAATAGGGTCCCCACGTTCTCAAGCCTTTTCAGGGCAGCCTACTTTTAATATTCAAATAAAGTGACTAGAAGCTCTGTTCTCTGTGGACTGAAAAGTCCAGGGCTGTTCCCAACATTTCTGAAGTTTCTCCAGGGCGTGCCTATATGTTTTCAGGGGAAACATTTTATATCTTGCTCTGAATTGCTGCTCCGGGCTTCAGCTCGTTAAGCATCACCCTGCTGTCCCTTCTCTGAAGGCGGAAATTGTCTTCCTATCCACTTCTAGTCAAAGGGTGGACAAAGACTCCTTCTCTGTCCTTCCCTAAGGCACCAACAAGGTGGTTGTATATAATAGACTTGCTGTAGTCTGGGGATAATGGAGAGTCATCACAGCTCAGAAAAAGACAATTTAGCCCCAGGTTTCAGATATCCCTAAAGCCAGTCATTGGCATTCCAAAGAGCCTCTCTCCTTTGGCTTCTGTCTGCTCTCTTATTTCATTTCCTCTTTCTCCCCAGACCCAGGACCCCAATTTCTTCTCTCTTTTGCAAGCCTTGCCTTGTTGAGCAAACACCTGGAAAGCCAAACAAATCATCAAAGCCTTCACTAAAGACACTTTTGTTTTTATTCAGAGTAATTTGGCACTGCTTTGGTTTAACCTCTCTTTAAAAGTCAGCATATGTACGTGTGTGTTTGTGTATGAACTGGTGTGCTTATTATCATCCTTGTATTACCAGAGAGACTTTTGAACATATTTTCCTACATGAAATGGTGATCTTCTTCTTGCCACACCCAAACCCAAATATGTCAATGAGTGCAGTTTTTAAAAACACTTTTTTCTTTGTCATCAGTTGAATCCAAACCTGGTTCTGATTCATTTTATAACCATCCAGAAACTTCTGCCTGGAAATGAGAGAGATTTTAAGCATTAAGACATAACCTTGCTTCTTTTGTGGTTCATTCCGCACTTGTTAAGAATCAGAATGTGTCTTTGTTAGCGGAGGCTTGTGTAATCTTAGTGAATAATACCACACGGGAGTGAACACTGGGAAAGGCTAAAATATGCCTGGCTTGGTAACTGCCAAACTACTTAAAACACTCAGACAGTTTAACAGTAAATTTTTTCCGTCGCTAATTACCTCTGTGCTTTGGAGAGGGTCATGAGACACTTTGGATGTCAAATGTGTTTGTTTCTTCCTCGGATTTCTTTGAGGGGCAGAAGCATCTCAAGCATGGCTAGAAAAACAATACCAGGAAATATAATTCTAACAAGTCAGGTGTGGCTAAGGGTCACCTTTAGAGAAGAGCTATTTAATTATATTACACTAAGCCTCCAGGAAATACAATCTATTCTTAATTCTCTTTCATACCCCTATAAGTTTCTTTCAGAGTGATTACTGTTTCAGGAATCTCCTTTATGCAGGAGCAAAAAGAAAAAGAATAAGCTTCATTTCAGTACATTCTTCACGTCCTTTACCTCACTTACATTTATTTTTATGAAATCATGTTCTTTCTAACTTCCCAACCGGTATCTGGGAATATTAAATAACCCTCATTTGAGGTTAATGAATTTATTTTATGAGATCGTTTTCCTTTTTTAGCGAACATTTATTCAGTGATTTCTTAACTTTTACATGTTGTAGTCTAAAGGTTAACTTACAATAATTTAAAAATCATAGTACATTTTTCACATGAAAACGATGTAATGGAAATCTGTCCACAAAAGACAGTTTATTGATATAGCTGATGTCCTGTGATACATGTATAGATAATGCTGATCTGGTACTTACAACTGAATAATTACAAAGATAATAAAACTGAATCAGATAGCGATATATTGGTCTTGAATACTGGTAAATGAAGTTCCCTTAAGGGAAAATAGTATGTTTCTTAGACACTGAAGGGATTTGAGTATTTTTAAGCACACGAGTGGCTGATGAAATAGATGACTACTTTTGACAAATGCATCTTCGTCTTGGTAGAGGTGTGTATACTGAGCACTACTCTTAGTTGTCTTGGCTGCTATTGTTTTCCTTTACAGGGTGGTGTCGACGAAAATAATCCATAACCAATCTATAAATGAAAATTTGGGTGAGTTTATTCTGAGCTGAAATCTGAGGACCATGGCCTGGGGCCTTTCTTCTGGAAGGAAGAAAGGGCACCAAAGAAGTGGGGTGCACAGAGTGGTTATATACCCCCAGAGAAGATGTTTCACATAGGATTGAAATGTCCCTTTTACAATAGTCGGGAGACTGCTCTGTAGGCACAGCGATTGATGGAAACAGCAGGTAGGTCTTCTGTCTCAGTGAACACAGCAGGGTGGCAGTCTTCTGTCTCCAGGTGAGTGGTCGCAGGTGAGCTGGGTGGTCAAAGGTGAGTGCAGCAATCAGTTCCTAGCCTAACAAAAGATGCTTATCGCTAAGGAAATGCCAATGTGGGGGGAAGTTGCACCTTTATCTCAAGGGCCTTTGTTCTTGCCATAGGAAATGTATATACAATGCGTGCTCAATGGCCACAGTCAGGCCCTTTTGAAAAAAACAAAGTCAGGCCGAATTAGGTTTATACCAAATGGCTTCCTCGTATACTCCAATATATCCTATTGCTTGCCATTTTTATTTGTCAGTGGGATTTTCCCCATGGTAATATTAGATGAATGTTCCTAAGGTAAATAGGAAAGAACTGGGATAAATAGACAAACAAGGAAAATGCATTATGCATATAGTGCATATAAATGAGAAAGTTAGTACTTATGACTGAATTAATTCAATTTTGACAAACAGGAGACTAAAACATCCTGTGTGTTGATTTCTTTGAAAACTAAGGGAGGAGGTAATTGTGTCCTAGAGGTTCAGATGTTGGTCAGTAAGTGACTCTTTCAATCCAGGGCCATTTGGCACCTGCCTGCCAGGGGAAGGAATGAGTCAGACAGATGCCTGAGCTGATAACTGGCTGGGTAACTTTGACTCCTCCGTCTCCTTAATTTCCAAGTAGACTTAGAAAATGCTATCAGTTTTGCCTCTAGAGCAGTTTGAAAATCGGTTTCTTCCTTTCACCACTCTTCCTATCACTACTACCCTACTTTGGATATCTGTCAAACTCTGATATTTTAATGGTTTCCGATTAGTTGTCAGGACCCCACCTTCTTCCTGCTCTAATACATTCTGTAGATTACTGGATTGACAGAGTTCTCCTTCTAAAATAGGTGTCAGTTTTCTGACCAGCATACTCCACCCTTTAGATTCAGTCAATTCCACGTACGGTCCCCACGCCAAATAAGGCCTGATTGTGGGCTGAGGTCTGTTTAAGATGTTTAGAAAATAGAGTCATTTATTCACTTAACCCATGAATTGACAGGATCATAGATTGTTTTCACCTGTTTACCTCTACCTGCATAAAATTGATTTCAGGTAGCCATCATTCTAATGAATTTGGATTTATTAGTAATTGTAATTGAAGCTAAATGCAATTTTAATCTATCAAGCTTTAAGAATCATTGAAAATCCTATCTTGAAACTTGGGTGTTATGTCTTATTCTCTAAAGAAAAATTATATGAGAATATAATATTCTTTATATATTTAGAGAGTCACTAATTTAGTGTTCCTTACCACAATGGATTGTCTTGACAAACTATTAATAAAAATATAAAGGGGCCATACTCAGAGATTTCTATCATATGAATCAAAACTAGAAAATAACGACAGCAAGATGGGGTGCTTCCTCTTTAAATTATTTCCTATTATTCAGAGGAAAATAGTGACATCCTTAGCATGGTATTTGAAGTCCTTCATAGTCTGATCTCGAGTGACATTTCCATCCTTACATTCGGCTACTTCCTCCATAGACTATGCTGGAGTCCTCTCTGTACGTAGCCACAGCCACGGCTACAATAGCCCAATTATTTAGCAGACAAAATCCAACTCTCCTTCAAGGGCCACCTCAACTTCCTCCACAGTCCATCTGGTAACCATTCACACTCTCTGTGCCCCCAGTGCGCTGCACTCATACCTCTTTGATAGCACTCCTCACATGTGAGGGAGTACCTCTCCAGCTACACTCTGTGCTACATGGGAGTAAGGTTAGTGCATCCCAAAGGCCCCAAGCAGAGCACTTGGCCCACAAGAAGCATTGAACACATTTAATTGTTTGGTACAGGAGGCACATTATATGTCAGATATTTTTCACTCATGTCTGTGTGTCAGAATCATTAGCAGAATATTCAGGTACCTGGGCTCCGTACCAGACCTACTAAATCAGGATCTCGCAGGGGTGAGTCCAGATTTGTGCATTTGAGCAGAAGCTCCACTGTTGATTCTAATGTTGGAAGAACTGAGTTTGTAAAAGGTGAGGTCAGTACAGACAAGAACTATGAGGGAAAGTTTGTGGAGGAGGGGCTGGGCACCACACTTTGACGTGCTGGGGTGAGATAGATCAGATCAAGCAAAAAAAATAAATAGGAAGATATGGAAGTAAAGGGGACAGTAAGGAGACTAGTTTTTTAAATAGAAGGTTTATGTGAGAGGCACGCTTGATAACTGTGGGGAAACATTGTAGTGATAAAATCTGTGTTATGTGTGAGTTTGATGTAAAGGTCTCTGTCCGTTTAGACAGCTCAACCAGACCTTGCATGAAAGGGTTAGTTCAAAACTGATGTGACAGTCTTCTGGGCAGGCAGGATTCAGCTCAACTGCTAGTCAGAATCGGGCAGCAGAATCCTGTCTTAATGGGTGAACATAAGATCCAATTGTGTCCGTAAACCCAGAGCTCTCACGTGTGAACCAGGCGCTGAGATAGCGTTAGGAGTGCAAAAGCTTTATCCGGGTGTAACACACTTGAAAGAAGGAGAAGCAGGATTGGGCAGTTGGGGGGCAGACCTGACACAGCTGATGCTGTCCGTCAGCCACACTCCTTAGGCTGTTTAGGGAGTTCTCAACTCTGAGTCGGCCGCAGTTCCGCTCTTAAGTGCACAGTCTGCTGATACTATAGATTCAGGAGTCTGCCTCATACAAAGGCACATGTCCCTAGAAATATTTCTAACCAGTTCACATATCTGTTTTAACATTTATTTTACCAAGGAAAATCTCCTTTATCATCACTTATGCTAATTTGCAGAATCTCTAGTGCTGGTCAGAGATGACAGTAGTCTAAGCTGTAGAAATAGGCTGTGAGTATGGAATCCTGATGAGAGTCCTTCAGATGCCATGTAGCGACCTATGAGTATGCATTCTTAATGAAGGCACTTCAAATATTAACAAACTACTACTAAGGTGTAGATTAAAAGCTAGCATACACAATGCTGTCTATGCCAAAATGTTTTTAAAGTAAATCAGAGATAATGTAACATTTCCTTGCTTATTAGCTGTGTGTACTTGGGCAACATACTCAACCTGGTCAAGCATCAGCTTCCTCCTTTGAAAAATAAGGGTAATGATAGTTTTTATTCCAACAGATTGTGGGGTGAATGCTTAACGAAGGGCATGACAGATAATGACCCTTGCTAAAAATCGCTTGTTATTTTATTTATGCAGGTGAGGAACATGTAATTTGGGGGTAAAATAAGCTATTAAAGTTATCTGGCTTGTTGGTGAAAGAGCAAGAAGGAATCCAAGTATGAAATTTTAGTTTAGGAGTCCTGCCAGTGCATTGTTACCATGTTTATCCAGTAAGATACTTTATTTTTAATCAGTTATATGAAACAATACATCGATGGTCTAAACAAAGTTTATTTGAAATGCATGTCTTACTAGGAGGATTAGGTTTCTTAATCATGCTTACTGTAACATCAGTTAATCAATTGATTTCCAACTGAATAATATCTGTATCATTGTAAGACTGGAAATTTTGAATGGGGAATAGAAAGGGAAAAGACGTTTTTAGACTGTTAGATTCTAACACAAAGATTTTGAATGTCCAGGTGACAACAAATGCATGGAGGATGAGAGAAAGAGAGAGAGATATGGAGGTGGGAAAGGAGTTAGAAAAGGATGTAGGAAGATAGCAGAGAAAATGTGGCTTACAGGTTTAGCTCAGAACTTTCACGGTGCACTGTGTACTATCGATAATCATCCTTCACCTAACTTTTGCAATATTATACTTTTTGTAATTTCTCTGAAATATATATCATTGCAAGAAAGTCCATTTAGCCTGGCCTTTTTGAGAATGAATTACTCTTTTGAATCTCTTTTAAAACATTTTTCAAACTTCTAAACTCAGTGATTCTCTTATTAATAATTATTAGAATGCATTGAATTACTGTACTGTTTTAAGATGGCGATGGGTTATTGATTTTTGCAAATACTATGTGTATTATCTTATTTAGGATCGATATATTTCATTACCGTACTGGTATATCTTCTGTCTGGAATCGTGCTTTGAAAATGATTTTATTCTAGAATTGATAGTGTCTATCAATGGCTGTCTAATGATAGGAAAACCTTACCTGCATTTATACAATACTTTCATACTTAGTCAAAGCCACGCTGATGATGTGACGTATGTTTTCATGGACTTACTTGCTCCCTACATTCACAACCCACTCTCTGTATGCCATATTGTTTGGGGATAACATCTCAATTGCAGTGAACTCAGTGTTCCCTACTGTGGCTCTACGTGGAGTATTATCCTCATCATTATTTGGTTACTTGTTCTATGCCTTCTTTAAATAGTTTCTGTTTGTGTCATAATATCTCTTTGATTTTAGCTTCCCATTACTATAATTACATTATGACAACTTGTGCTGTATCCATTATAAAACATTTCATTTGACTGATGGTATAAGTTTTATTTAGATTATACCAATTGATTTCTAATCATAAGAATAATAGTTAATGTCAGTAATACTTTGTTTCCAGTAGAGAATTATTATTTTGATATTTTATAGTTTGAGTGAAAATTTTTCTGTTGGCAAACATTGCTTCCTTGCTTAATTGTATGAAAAATAAGATGACAAATGGTATGGAGCTGCTATGTATTCACATATTATATAGAGAATGTATACCTATAGGTATATGCACACAGTACAAATGTATGGCACATATATATTTATTTACCTATCTCACATAAAAACTTTTAATTTATTCCTGAATTATTCTGCTACTAAAGTGAAAAGCCATTAAACGAACAAAAATATTTCCATTAATTTTAATGGAAAAAGTTATGCATTCTATTCCAACCCAAGATATAAATAAAATTTTCACAAATAGAAAAATGTATCCACTGAAAAATACAAGTTTACATAAGAAAAATAAGAATGTGGAAGTAAACAGTCCACTCAGAAAATTTAATGTAATGAAAGTTTACAGTATCCATTTTTTCCTTTATTTTTATAATAGTTTCTATAGCAAATTTTGGGCTATTTTTTGGTCATGGTCATTTTGCACTTAAGCACTTACCTATAAAGATAGAGCATGGGAAAGCATTTGCAGAGCAAAAAATACGTACAAATAGGAGACTACTTTGAAATACATGGAAATAACACATAAGGCATGCATAATACAGATGGGAAAGGCATCGAAGATGACTTGGCAAGCACTTACGAAACAGTTGTTTTCATCCAAACATGAGGCAAAGCGCAAAAATATTTCATTCTATATTCTCTGACCAAACACTTGTGGTAGGCAAATTGGTATTTATCTTTGCCTGCAGCTACAATTTAATATTACTTCTTATAGTGTATTTATTTAGTGTGTTTTTTAGTAAAAATATATACTCAAGCCAGAGAAATTGTCATGGAAAACATCTGTAGACGTGAAGTAATTTAGTTATTTTTATACTCCAACACGAAACATTTTTATCTATTTAAAACACATTTCATTCATTTAAAACAAATGCTATTCATGGGCTTGAAGGAACTTAGATATGTGCAGAGGGTAATTTGTCTGAGTTGATGAAAATGAAAGTCATACAAATTTAACAAAAATTCAGGGCCAGACCCGTGTGAAAGCATACTCAGCTGGGTAAAACCACTTCAGTCTCCACTCTGGGGATGATTGTTGACTCTGTGGGCTCTTCCCTAGTTTAGGATAATTGCTCTCATTCACAGGGTTAGGAGTAAATTCCTATCTGTAATACCTCAGTGCCCATTAAATACCTATTCAAGGGAATAAACCAGAAAAGAGGACTTCATGAGTTTCTGGCCATCACAATTTCAGCTCCAAAGTAACAAAAGAATTCAACAAATTTTATCTATTATGTAAAATTCTTATCCAATATTACAATTGAAAACTTGTGATCTACCAAGATCTCTGCTTTGTTGTTGTTGAAAGTACCTGGCACTTTCCATACTTTCTTTTTTCTCCATTAAGACATATTTGGGATTTTCCCAGGGGAAACGGTAGGGTTGAAGGACTTTCTAAAAATTAATTTATTTGTGTTTATACTGGAGCTATTAGTTTATGTTGGTGAGCATGCAATTGTCCTAGCTATTCCAAATGTGGTCCGAGTACCAGCAGCATCACTGTCACCTGGGAGCTTCTTAGAAATGCAGAATCTTAGGCTTCACTCCAGACCTACTGAAACAGAATTGGCATTTTAGCAATACCTCCAGATTGAGAAACACTGTCTAGGATACACACCAAGTTTGTTGAGACAGGAAATATGTGTTTGGAATGAGTCAATTAGAAAGGGTAGCTGGGATACAAAAAAAAAAAAAAAAAAGGTGGAGAATGTTAGTGTGACCAAGCTGGGTTAACCTGATGTCCAGTTATTAATTAGTGTGGTCAAAAACAAAGCAAAGCAGTATAAAACAAACAGAAACATAAAAACAGATAAAGCGTTCCTCTGTGCCATATCATACCCTAATCATAAGTATGAAGGGAAGGGAAAAAGGAGTCAAGGAATATGCTAAAGAAATAACACAGTTTTTTCTTTTTTGGGGGGGATGTACATTAGCCAAAATGAGATGCAGGTCCTATATATCCTTCTTACTCCTGTGGCATTTATTTTAGGGATCTACACAAAGAGCCTAACACATGAATCAAATCTAATGAATTTCTAATATATTACTGAATAAGTAAAATGGGTTGTCCCTTTCTCAATTCTTTTATCTTTAAACCACTTTTGATTACCTGAAGAGCAAGGTATTGATTAAGTGCCAATGGGTAAATACCTGATTTTGCAGATTTTTGCTTCCGATAATTTACGAATAAAATTTATTACACTCCTCTAACTGGAGGATTATAACTCCTAGTACAGTAGCTTCCAGTAAGTCTGAAAGAGAAGGGAGGAGCAAGATACCATCCCTGATGAGTTAGCAGAACAGACAACCAATATTCAAAATCCACAGAATCTACACATTGAAGGTCTTTCTATAATTGATATCTGTCCAATATATGCACTTCATTTTTACTTTTAGAAGTTTCAGATATTGGCATAGCTGTATTATATGGTCTGATTACTCACCAGTTTGTAATTGCATAATGATGCTATGCATGTAAACCTTTACTGTAATAGTTATTTTATAGTCAAATTGCAATTATAAAATATTTGACTTATCTTAGTGATAATATGATTTCACAATTAAATTAGTTGCAATTGAGTTTGCTTACATCTAGAATCAGTTTTAATGCCAGGAATTTGTTCTTTTGGCAATATTAAAAAGTCAAAATTGATTTTTTTATACATTTGCTTTGGAAGATTTATTGTGATTTCTCACCCTCTTTTTCAGCAATAACTCTTGAAGTTTATTATTTTTCTACTCATGTTAGGTCTATGAGTCTATATTACAGTCTGTAAGTCTATTGACTTATTGATTATATCTCTCTTCCAACTGTTCAAATCAGTACGGTGAATACTGAAGCAAGTGCTTACGAAAGTGAATATTTCTTTGCAATGCTAGAGACAAGGTGTCACATACATGGTCTATGACTCTTGACCTTGTGTTTTATGATGATTATTTGATCTGAATTTTGATCAGTCATCCACATTACTAAACAAAAATCTCTTATACAATGGCACCACTAATTAATATTAAATCCAAGTTTTATAGTCACCTTGTTACAATGTGGTGGGGGGAGGCCAAAGAGAAAATCTGAGAGTGAGTGGTTAGCCCACAGTGGCAAGATCTACTAGTTAAATCCAAAATCCTTTATCCTTTTTTGCTGATGTGGTCCTATGACTAAATTCTCACCTATGGCATGTGAGTGAAATGAAGTGTCCAACTTCTAGTTAAACTAATTAGGGTGCCTACTCTGGACCTGCTCTCCCTTTACTATCTTGATGATTGAAAATGACAACAACTAGAGAAATCCTACAAGTGGAATATCAAGAATGGAAAAACTGTCCTGCTAGTTTGGGCCCTGGGGTGACTTTGCGAAAGCGAGCCTATCTATCTGCCCTGGACTTCTGGGTGAGGGAGGAGAATGCATTTCTAGGTTCTTCATCCAGTGTATTTTTCAGTCTCTTGGTTATAGTAGCTTAGTCTTCAGTCTAACTAATGAAGCTACACAGTTTTTCTGGTGGTAATAGGTAGGATGGGCATACAATTGTCCAAACTTGGAACTTTTGAGGATATAAGGGGTCTCAATTAACAATGAGTGTAGGAGAACAGGTGCAAATTGGGAGTATTAGAATGAAGGGGAGGATGCATTGGTCCCGAGCTGCTTGTGTTGTGAAGCGTTTTTTCTTTCCCTATTATGGGAATCTTATCATGTCATTCATCCAAGCATGTTATAAGGCTCCCTCAAAGATTATGACCTTTCTCCATCTGATTTATAATAGGTACTATTATTTTATGAGTCCAACATTTCAGATAATGGAGTTGTTTTTCCTCCTTAAAATCTTTAAAGAGTAAAATAAATGGCTGAGAAATATTGAGTCACCCCAGGGTCTTTGCCTCACAGAAGACCCATATTACATTGACGCTGCTACCAGCGATCATGGGGTTTCCATACGGTCTAAGCACAGAATTAGTCTACATCTCTGTTCCCGGGAGTCTTGTGGTCTCTAATTAGTCTCTCCGAGTTTGGAATATTCATTTATAAAATGAGACTAAGACTACTTAATTCCCATTGCAGTTGTGAAGATTAAAAGAAAGAAAGCACACGAGGCGTTTCTGATAGTGCCTGGCCAATGAAAACCAGTCAACTTGATGCAGTGGTGATAAACCAAAAAAATTTAGTCCTAAAGTACCTAACATTAGACACATCCAAAGCAGAATTCATAGTCACTTTAAAACTTATATATCTTTCTGTGGCATCTTTCTGGGTTAATAATATCACTAGGCATTCTGAAGCTCACACTTGAATATCTCCAGCTTCTCTTTCATCTCTTAATTCCAGAGTTGGTCACCAGATGCTGCGATTTCTCTCTTGGATCCTGTCCTTCTCTCCCTTTCCATTGCTGCTATAGTTTAGCTCCAGGTCTTCTCAAGGATTGATTAATTGCAGCAGACCTTTAACCATTTCTTTGCTTCCTACATCTTTCTTTCTGCAGTCAATCCTCCACATAGCTACAATAATTTTTTCAAGGAAAATAACATTTATTACTTTTTTTGATTAAACAAATCTATGTTTAAGGTAGAAAATTTGTAGGAGAAAAGTAGAGTACAAAGTAAAAATTAAAATGTCCTGTTATCTCATTATATAGAGATACTATTATCTTCTATGCATGTATGTAGTCATATGGGAGTATTTTTCATTGCAAATGGCATCATATATATTGTCAAAATTAGACTCAAGTCCTGGATAAAAATGATTATAGATTTCAGTAATTGTTAGAATTTCTAAGTTTATTTCTAATATGTTTGATAAAATAAAGAACTCTTGACTTTATGTCTCTTAAAGCAGGGACCCATTTTGGTATCATACCTGTCAAAATAAGAAATACTTTGGACTCCAACTAGCCAAAGCAATCTTGAGAGAGAGAAACTGAAGGCATCACCCTTCCTAATTTCAAATCATATTACAAAGCTATAATATTACAAAGCAAGACACTGCAGTATTGGGATCAAAACAGACACATAGACCAAAGGAAAAGAATTGAGAGCTCTGAAATAAATCCACTCATGTCTAATAATTGAGTCAAGAACACTCCTTGGGGAAAGGATAGTCTCGTCAATAAATGGTATTGGGGAACCTGGATATCCATGTGCAAAAGAATGACATTGAGCTCTATTTTACATCATTCACAAAAATTAACTCAAAATGGATTAAAGACATAAAGATGAGACCAGAAACTGTGAAACTCCTAGAAGAAAACATAGGGACAAACTCCTTGATGTTAGTCTTGGCAATGATTTTTGGATATGGTGCCAAAAGTACAATCAACAAAACCACAAATCAACAAGTGGGACTACATCAGACTCAAATGTGTTCCCTTCATGTCTTCAGCTGAGCATTGATCAGCATATGCAAGTATGAAACTTAGCCATAGTTTAAGAAAAACCACTCCAAAGGATTGGTTGGATTGAAAGAATAACTTGCAGGATTTACACCAGGCTGGAAATAGTTCCTGTTCCTGCCACATACAGTGGGAAATGTCATGCTTCCTGGGCTATTGGGTAGAGTACTCGGCAGTGTGCTGCCTCATTAGTGGGTTAATATTAGCCCTAGACTAATTCTGTTCTGGTCCTTATGTAATAAAGCTTAAAAGTGTGAAAGGATCAAACTGTTCCAAGCAAAAACTGCAGCCTAGTAAAAACTCCAGAATATCTGAGTATAAAACGATCCAGCTCTCAACAAGGTAAAAATTTAGAGTATCTGATATCCAATAAAAATGTGCAGGCATTGAAGCGATCAGGAAAATATGACCCATAATGAAGAGAAAAATCAATCAATAGAAACATGACCTTGAAATGGCACATGTGATAGAATTAATAGACAAAGACATGAAAACAATTATTGTAGCTATATTCCATATGTTCATGAATGTAGAGAAAAGGTTAAGGAGAGACATGGAAGATACAAAACAGAACACTAAAATTGAATTTCTGGAGATAAAAATGACAATGTCTAAGATGAAACATACATTGAATGAGATTAATAATAGATTACATTAGTGAACTTGTAGACATAGCAATAGAAACTCTCCAAAGACAAAAAACAGAAAAAAGACTGAAAAAAAATGAACAACACATCAACGATCATGGGACGAAATTTCATTTCATTTCCGTATATTATCAACAAACAAGCTGAAACCGAAATTTCAAAAAACGCCATTTTACAATAGCATAAAAAACACAAAATGCTTAAGGATAAATCTCTCAAAAGATGCATAAAACCTGTATACTAAAAAGTTTAAAATGTAGCTGGGAAAAATTAAGATCCAAATAACAGAAATCTGAATTCAAACACCCAATGTTGTTAAGATGTCGATTCTTCCCGTAAGTTGGTGTGTATATAGTTAATGTAATCTCAATTAAAATCATATCAAAGCTTTTCTAAGAAATTGGACAAAACTGACTGATTCTGAAATTCACATGGAAATTCAAAGTGTCGAGGGTACCCAAACTTTGACAAAGTAAAAGAAATTTGAAGGTATACACTAGCTGATTTCAAGGCTTATTTAAAGCTACAGTATTTAAGACAGTGTGGTATTTGCTGAAGAATAGGCAAATAGATCAGTTGGACAGATGGAGAGCACAGAATTAGAACCATACATTGAATTTTGACAAAGAAGCAAAGGCAATTTCCTGGATAAAGGATAGCCCTTTCAATAACTTGTGTCAAAACAATTGGACATCTATATGCAGAAATGTGAACTTCAATCCATCTCTCTCACCATATACAAAAGTTAACTCAAATGATTTATGGAACTAATTGAAAATCCTAAAACTGCAGATCTTTTAGAAGAAAACCTAAGAGAAAATCTTTATAGTCTTGAGTCGGGAAAATATTTCTTAAATGTAACACCAAAAGTTATTATCCATTAAAGAACAAATTAATAAATTAAGCTCCATCAAAATTTAATACTTCTGCTCTTTGAAGGACATTTGTAAAAGAGTGAAAAGAAAAGCCACAAACTGCTCATCGCATTTTCAATAGACGACTTGTATTCAAATATGCAAAAAACTCAAAGGTCAATAATAAAACAAATAATTCAATAAAAAATGGGCAAAATATTTGAACTAACTTTATCAAAGATACATAAGAATAATGGCCTCTCAAAGATGTGTATGTTCTAATCGCCAGAACCTATGAATGTTACCTTATAGGGCAAAGAGGAATTAAGATAGCCGATGTAAATAAGGTTGCTAGTCACCTGAGGTTAAAATAGGAAGATGAACCTGAATTATCCAGGTGGGCCCAATATAATCACAGGGCCTTTAAATGTGTAAGAGAGGAAGAAGAGTCATTGTCAGAGAGATACAATGTAAGAAACTCTTCTGGCCATCACTGGCTTTGAAGATGGAGAAACGGGGCATAAGTCAAGAAATGTGGGCAGTCTCTAAAGGTTGGAAAAGAAAACAGATTCACTTCACAGAGCCTCCAGAAAGGAATGCAGCCCTGCCACTGCCTTGATTTTTAGCCTAATCAGATTCATTTCAGGTTTCAGACTTCTCGAACTATAATAAATTTGTTTTAAGCCACTAATTTGTGATAATTTGTTACAGAAGTAACAGGAAACTAATACAGGGAGAAAGGAAGTGAATAGATAGGTGCTGAACATCATTAGTCATTAGGCAAATGCAAACTAAAACCGCAATGAGATACCATTACACTAAATTTTAGAATGGCTAAAATTAAAAATACTGATCATACTAATTTTCCACGAGGATGTGGAGGAACTGAAACTCTCAGATACTGCTCATGGAAGTGCGCAATTGTACAAGCACTTGGATAAAACACTATGGCAATTTCTTAACAACTTAATGATATATCTACCATATGACCTATCTGTTCAACTCCCAGGTATTTACCTAAGTGAAATGACAGCACATCCATGTGAAGACTTGTAAACAAATGTTCATACTAACTTTCTTCATGTTAGTTCAGAACTGCAAACATTCCGATTGTCCATCCACTGGCGAATGTTCAAACAAAACATAGTATAATTATATAATAAACTTATTCAACAATAAAAAGAAAGAAACTACTAATACATGGTACACATGGATGAACCACAAAAACATCATGGTCAATGAGAGAAGCCAGACTAAAATTAGTAGGTGGTGTATGATTCCATTTATATTAAATTCTGGGTGAATGACTATAGAGTGACAAAATAGATCAGTAGTTGCCAAGGGTTCACAACACAAGGGAAGGAGGATTACAAAGGAGCCCAGGGACCTTTGGAGGTGTTATGCATGTTTGTGAACTTGATTCTGGTGATAGCTCCATGGTGTACACATATGTCAACAAAGTCGTATACTTTCATTTTGTGCAGTTTGTTATATCTCAAAAAAACCCCTAAAATTATAAACTGAGGCTCTAAGGATTAAAACTCAAGAAGCTAACTTACTCCATACTTCAAAGATAGGTATCAGACCATTTATACCAAATTGCTTTAGCAGTGACCCAAACCTGACCGGTCACTTCCAGTTGGCCTATTTTGAGAGGGGAGGCTCTATATGAAGGAAGGCTTCTGAAGACTGATCAGGAGAGGTTGATGAGTGATGGATTTCTTTAGAGAGAGCTGTTAGAGAGCTCTGCTATTTTTCCCCCATCCCATCTGGTAGGGGAATACTTCAAGGTCACCTTAAATGAGGGAACAAGTAAGGGACCTTTAGATAAAAAAAGCCCCCTGAAGACCTAGCCCGTGAGCTCTGGAAGCTGGGGCAGGCAGAAACTGGTATCTGATTCATGTATTAAAAAAGCTGGAGCTGAGAGGGTAGCCAGTTGCCTGACAGCAGAGCAGGGCAAGAAGGCCTTAGGGTGCATGAGCTGCGTACCAGAAATGCTGGGGAATGTGTTCGTTTTTGTTGCCCAGATGTGGACCACACAGAAAGGAGCTGGCAGTGACCTGTGCTGAAAGGAATTCTGACTACACAGATCAGCTGCAGGATGATGTGATCCTAATAGACATAGTCTGCTGTGGAGTGGATTGCTGCAAGGTCAGAAATGAAGCGAGATTGTTCACAGCCAGCTGGAGGAGGCAAAACCCATTCTAGCAAACTGAAATCAGAGGATCTTGTCGTGGGGATCACTGTGGAACCCACAAAAGCATCCTGAAGAGGAAAAGTCAACAGTAGGCATTGGCCTCATCAGGGCGCCAACATCAGATTACAGTAATAACAGTTGACCATGCCTTCTATGCCTCTTGCTTTGTTTCTTTACCCACCATAACCTAGAAGAAACAGTGGCAGCATGGTGGGTGAGGCAGGGGAAGGAGAAGTAGAAGAGTGTGGTGGAAACTGATGATGAAGCCGACTTTGCTCCCTGTGTCCAGTGATGCTAGCTGTTCTCCAAAATCTGTTCTCTCCTTTCTTAGCAATAAATCAATTTTCAACTAGGCACATAGCTTCCACCCCATATTTCTCAGTCTCCCTGCAACTAAGAGAGGCCATGTGATCAAATTTTGGCCAATAAAATGTAAGCAGAAAAGTTGTCTGTGACTTCTGAGCAGTGTACGTAAACAGAAGGGGCCAACCTTTCTCTAGCTCCTTCCTCCCGCTAGGAAGAACGTGGATTTGATGATCTGAGTTCTTTCAGGCAGCCTGAAGTTGAGGTGGAAGTCACATGCTAAGAATGACAGACAAACTAGGAGAAGAAGCCTTGAATCCCTGTTGAGTATGTGGTACCACCCTCCAGACATGCACAGCCTACCCCTGGACTTCTTTACATGGAAAAGAAAGAAACTTCTGTCTCTTTTAAGGCCCTGGGGATTTGCTCAAGCAAAATTTGAAGCTAATAATATTTGATACTCTTGCCTTTCCCCATGCAGGTTTCCCAACTTGGGGCAGAATTGAGCTGGAGAAGGAGAGAAGCTCTGAATTGTATCATATCGAAGATTTATATTAGGCTTGAATATATTTGTTGGTACCTAAAACAAGATTGATTGCTAATACTGGACGGTGATGATATTGCCCTGTCATCTTTCTGTCAGAGGTGCAGATGAGGGTCTCATTGGAGCACAAGGAAAACAGAAAAGTGAAAGAATAAAGCTACTTTTACTTGTTCCCTATCGACTAGAGCTAACTCATTCAATGAATTGGTTATGTATTTGTTCTAATTGACTAAGCAATATTTAATTAATACTTTATTATATTTATTATTGATAAGTTCAATTTAATATATTAATGAGACATACTACCTTCAATTGCTCAGAGGACTCTTTAAGAGTTGTTAAATGTTGTTTGATGGATGTAGTAAAGACATTAATGTTAGAGCTTTAGTAATTCAATATAATTTGATAACTAATACAAAACTTTAATTATTTTCAATTTTGTCACAAAGAATCTTTATATCATATTTGTTCTTCACTATCTAGGGTGTTACATAGTAATTGGTTTTAATACGATCTTACGTTGTACTGAATAGACTTATTCACCTTTCCGTTGAACCTATGTTTGATTTTTTTTAGCATAACCTTACTTGAACACAGAATGAAGGGCACTGTCCTCTCCCCACACAAAATATCTCATTCTATATTTGGCATTTTGCACAATTATAAGACAGATATCCCTTGAGGGACACTAGGGTTTTCAATGGCCCATGCAACAACACTTCTCTCCCCCTAAACAGTTGTCAGGGTCTCTCATTACACCTCAGTTCAGCCGTTCTGAAGGACAGATGCGTCTCTCTCATATTCAGATGCTCACCTTGGTTGCCCTTGAGAGAGCATGCTCCTTTCTGTCAGCAGTTATACCATCCTGTCTCACCTCTCAAAGGGAACTATATGTAGCCTGTACCCAGCCCTGGTGGTCTAGTGGTTAAGATTTGGAGGTCTCACCGCTGAGGCCCGGGAACCACACCACCCTTCTGTCAGTTATCACACTGTGGTGGCTGCGTGTTGCTCTCATGCTGAAAGCTCTGCCACTGGTATTTCAAATACCAGAAAGGTCACCCATGGTGGACAGGTTTCAGTGGAACTTCCAGACTAAGACAGACTAGGAAGAAGGACCTGGCCACCTACTTTTGAAAAAATTGGTCATGAAAACCCTATGAATAGCAGTGGAGCATTGTCCGATACAGCACCGGAAGGTAAATGGCCCAAAAGGACCAGGCAGGGTTCTGCTCTGCTGTACACAGGGTCACTAGGAGTCAGAATTGATTTGATGGTCCTCACAACCAAAATATAGACTGTACATTCTCAGACCATTCTAAATATACTTTCCAAAATTGGCAGCCTCTTTGTGTGTTTTGATAACAAATGGACCAAAACATGCATTTTTAAAAAATTATTTTCTCTATTGTTTCCCTCCCATCTTCTTACAATAAGTGGTGCTGCCACAAGCTTTCTTCACACACAAGGGATTATACGTAATTCTTTTTCCATAATGTTTACTTGGAATGAATATTGAGTATAACAGCTAACATTTATTGATTCTTACTACATACAAAGCTGTATGCCAAGTGCTTGAAACACATTATCTGTTTTATTCTTCATAATTGAGTTAAGTGCCATTAATGCTTCTATTAAGAATTTAAGAGAACTGAGGCACGGAGATATTAAACAAATTATCCATGGTCACGCAGAGAGTGTAGCATAGCCGGAATTTGTACCTAGACTATCTTATTTCAATGTCCTTGAGACAGTCCCATGAGGAGTTATTCTAAAATGCAAATCTAACCATGTTATATACCACTGATGTTTTATTGGTCGGTGATGCCAGTCTAAATCGGACTTAAAAAGTTGTTTGCAACTTGGCCATAACATATATTTCCAACCTTTCATCAACTTGCTTCTGATACAAACACACACCTTTGTCTGGTACCTGGGAGCTGTGGATCCACTTTCCCGGACAGGCTAGGCTGTTATGCCTCTGTACTTTGGCATGTGGGGTTCTACCCATGTTCAATTCCCTTCCTCATCTTGGCTCCCTGGAACCTTTTTACGCTTTCTTCAAGATCTTATCCTTGAAGACTTTTCCAGCCTGCATTGCCAGACAGAATTAATTATAGTCTCTGGAGTGAACTAAGACTGCTACTATCGAACAACCCTCTGAAAAAAATTGTCATGAAGGGAAAAAGAGTGTTAGGGTGGTAATAAATAAATGAAAAGGAATAGGATATATTGGAGTGTATGAGGAAGCCATTTGATTTAAAACTAATTTGGCCAGAGCTTGTTTTTCCAAAAGGGCCTAACGTGGCCTGTTGCGCATGCATTGTACATCTGCTTTAAACATTTACAATGTCCCAAAGGCAAGAGTGATGCCCCTAAAGATAGGGATGTAGCTTCACCCCATTTCCGTATTTCTTTAAGGATAAGCGTCTCTTTCCTGGAAAGTAAGGATTAATTACTGACCTGCTGTGCTCACCTTGTGACCACTGACCTGCTGACCACCAACCTGCTGTGCCAGCTAATCATCTCGTGACAGCTGTAAAAGAACCTATCATGTGTGATGTATGCTTTTTGTTCCAAGATGGTATATAACCACTCTGTACACCCTACTTCTTTGGTGCCCTTCCTTCGTTGGGGAAGGGAGGCCTCAGGCTAGTCCTCAGATCTGGCTCATAATAAACTTGCACCAATTTTGATTTATAGATTGCTTATGGATTATTTGTGTCAACAATGATATCTGGAATAAAAAGTGGAGATAAGGAAAATAATTTTCTTTAAAGATGGGGATATTTTAACGTATTTAAATGCTTATGGGAAGATTCTAGTAAAGAAGGAGACACTAAACTATCAATTCTTAGTGAGTAGTACTTAAGAAGATATGAGGAGATGGGATCCAGAGTAGTGAGAAGAATTTGCCATACAAAGGAATCCTGGGAGGAAGGACACTATTTTTAACATCAGGAGAGGAAGAAAGTCCGAGTGAACATGCAGGTTGGTGCGTCTCTTTGGGGCCTGGGAGTTGAAAGAGTTCTTAATGTTCTATGAAGAATTTAGGCCACTGAGAGTCAGGGAGGTCTTGTGTCAGCGAAAGGGAGAGAGAATAGAGTTGAAGTCTCAATTCATATTTTGCATTTAAAACATCTTTGTTTGCAAAGGAGTGCGTCACATGTGAAATATAGAGAAATGGAAACAAAGCTAAAATGTTTCAGGGGCTGCAGAGATGTTTCTGCATCACTTAAATACATCTCCAAAACACAATCTAGTGAATCTAACATGTGGTGCAAAGAGAGACAAGGATTTAAGTCAGTGGTCCTCTCTGGAGTTATGAATAGATGTTGTTTGCTTCATAGAATCTGCTTTTCCTTCCCTTAAATGTGCAGATCTTAATCAGATCAGCTATATTTTTTCACATCTGTAGCTTCCACACAATAGAAAGTCCGAGATATTTACAATTTTTACTTTATCAAATGTGTGATCAGATTTCCTCTGAAAATAAATTCTGACAAGGATCATAAAACGACAGGGACTGTTTCTTACTTCTCTTTATTCCTTATAACTCCTAGTTAAGTTCTCTGCATATGTTCAATAAATTCTGGTTGAAATGTTCTTTGTGAAAACAGCAGTTCTTACTATTTTCTAACAATTCCTCTTCTTTCTGTAGTAGATTGATTAACACTGAAATTTCAGTGACTCTTAGGAGCAATTCTTTGATTTTCATTTTGTGCTGTCAGGGCCACTAGGATGCCTGTTCAGAGCACTGTTTCTCCAGTTCTAGAGGTCTGGTCTCATAGTTTGGTAATTTAGGGAATGGCTTAGTTATTCAAATTCATTCAAACAATGGCCAGTTCTAATACAAAGCATTTCTTTTTGTTATTCTTTGCTTGAAATAGGAAATTCAAAGCTCTAAAAATATTACCCACGGAGCAACACTTTCCCATGGAGAGGTTAACCTATCAATAGTTTCCTTAGAACTGCAATCTACTACCTTTCAAATGAATGTCCAGAAATGTGGCCAATGCATTCAGATGCCCTAATCACCTCATCTGTTCTGTTCCCTGCTTTCAGAAACTAAGGTACGATTCTTAATGTTTATTTCATTGTCACACTGTCACCAAGGACACCGATACAAAGATTCTCAGCACTGTGGGATTACAGCAAAAGGTTATAGATCTTCATTACTGACTGCAGTACAGACAATCATTACGGAATCTACATCACTGAATGTTTTGGTGCATGAGATCTTTTGAGGTGATTATCTTAGATGATGTTTACCTTAAGTGTACAGTACATATGATAAACTGTGAAGACTGCCACAGATGACTCAATCAATTCTTAAGTTGTCAGGTTCCATGCTGCATCTGGCAAGTAGATTTTGTTGGTTCATACTCAACATCTGGAACTTATAGATGTTTTTAAAATACAATGTTTCTATTTATATTTAAGCTTCTCAATTTTTTCCCTACTTTGATTTTCTAGCTATAGTTGGATTCAGGGAATTCAAATTTCCATCGTCTATTCACATACTATACATTAGTTTGTCTGATACGAGGACAGATCACAGGCCTAATTTAAGAAATGGATGGATTATTGACTAACCTGACCAGTAGATTGACACTATTTATTCTTTGGCATGTGACAGATTATGGCATGAAGGGATGACCAGGGTAATCAAACTCAACAGTTAAAAAGCTTATTGAAACTGAGTGGCAGAAGTTTAGAAAGGCCAGAAAATGAAAATATAGTTTTAAATTAAAGTCAGTTTGATATTACTTACTGTTCTTTTTTATATTTTACTGATTTCTCCATTGTATCATTGTTACAATCTTCTGTTGTTATTTTGTGTCATTTCTGATGTTTCTATTCATGCCTAATAATTAGTGGTGTAATATTAACTAATTATCATTTATAGAATTCCTTCTAGGGCATCTTAAACATCTTGAAGAGAAAAAGCTCTACTAATACGCTCTGAGACTAAAAATTTTATGAAATTTAATCCTATAACTAATAGGTTAAAGTTAAGGACTTTTTTTCAGATTAATTCTCTGTGACTTATATACATTTCTTTATTCTTTATATGGTCTGCTAATGTTCATATTCTTTTTAATACTTCACATTTTTAAAACATACTTGCAAAGGATAACTCATGTATTCATGTAACTGATATAAATTGATACATGTTATATAACAATACTGTGTGAGAAGCTAGGGAAACACATGAAGAAGGCACAATAATTCCAAGAAGCTCACAGTCCAGCAGGGGAAACAGACATGAAATCAGATAAGTTACAAAACACAAAGGTGGGTAACAGTATTGCTGGAGCATCGGGTTCCTGTTGTCCCCGAGGATAGACATCAAGAGAGGCAACAAACGGGATTAGACAAATAACAATTTTATTAGCTTGTGCACAGGAGAGGCACAAAGGAGCTGGTGCGGAAAGGAAAGTGTAGGTGACCGGTTAGTTAGGGAGCAGGATTATGGAGCTTTTGTTAGGCAAAGGCTGGGGAGGAGTGCCTTGTCCTGGCATGTTGAGGTGGGGCTGTGCTTTCGCCTGCGCTATCACGTAGCATGCTACTACATGTGACCCGTGTATCATTAGCATGCTAGCTCTCCACCCCTGGGTGTGATTTTTACCACGGTAATGGGGCTAGGGTCACCTTCAGACAACTCCTGGGTGCTAGGGCACATATGTAAGCCCAGAAAAGTCCCCAACCTGGGGAATGTGGATCTTGGTGGTCTCTGTCTGATTCTCTTGCTTACCAGTTGATTAGGGGCCTTATCTTGTTAGGCCAGGGCCTTGTAGATGGCTCTGTCTTACTGGTTGGTTCCTGCCTCAATAGGTCAAAAATATGATGAAAATACTGCAGAAACACAGAATAAAGCAATGAACTCTACCTTGGAAGACTGTGAAGATGGTAACAGAGGGGTGATTGTTGAAATGAAAAGCTTCCAAGTAAAAAAAAAAAAAAAGGCAGCACAAAAACTAAGATAATTCCAGAAAGAGAATAATATGTTCGAAAATAAAGACGGATGAAAATCTCTGGTCAGGAGAGAGTAATTCGCCCTGATGTCAGGAGATGGTAACAGCTCTGTGGCAACGGCAGAGACTGAGAGTTGATCGCATTCCGGGAAGGCTGCAAAAACACCTACAAAAACTACAAGCACTAGTCTTACTACCAACAGTGTTTTTAATCGGAATTCCTTTTCCTTTAGAAACAAATTTTCCTTTCTCTGCCTGTATAGGGCGGTGTTTGAGGCTTGACAAAGATAAGCACTCTATACACAAATCTTAGAGAAGTTACATTTTACCGTGATAGATTCAAAGGATACTTTTATCAAAAATCCTCTGAGGACACATTTGGTTGGGTATGGTGAGTGAGAGTAGCTTCCTGAGTCTGTTTTGTTCACAGGAGATATGCTCAGGGTGATTGCAATGGTATTCTGCCTCGGCAGGCTGAGGTCTTGCAAGGTTGTAAGAAGCCCCAAGTGGTAGCTTGATAAACCTCTTGTCCCTGTAAGAACACTATCCTAGAATTCCAGAATAGGTATCCTATATATTGGCGAAACTGACTTTCATAAGCCGTGCCAACTATATCTAAGAACTATGCTCAGTATAATTTCTTAGTCTGTCAACCAGAAAATCAAACATGTTCTTTTTACTCGGTGATAGATGACCATCAACAGTGTGTATGCACATGCTACCAGCCTAGAAATTCCCATAGAAGGAATACACCTTTCTACATAGTTCTGGCAGAAGAGTCCTGGAGAAGTCTCTGAATGGTTGACTAGGGTCAATGTAATTAACTGGTCTTGCTCCTTCCCACTCCTGTAGTCTGTGTGGGAAGAGCAAGCTCGGCGCATGTGAATCTCATCGCAGGGCATGGATTCTCTGGAGGAAGAGGAATCTGAATAATAAGGGGCGTGGGTGTTTGAGATGGTGGTGAGCTGGAGGGGTACGGTTTGTGACCATAAAAAGACAGATGCTGACGGTATTGGTCAATGCTGTTTGCTTTTGCTAATGCTATTTTACTGCTTCATTGTTGAAGATTTTGTTTATAACCCTTGTAAATTCATTTAAGTTGGCTCTAACAGCAAAAGCTATGTAATGCAACAGATAAAGATATTTCTATCTTTTCATTATGTATTTTTCCCATTAGAGAAATGGAATAATACCTGCCTGCTCTACAAAGAAAAGTTGGGGTTTTTTTTTAAAGTTTTTCTTTTTTTATATACAGCACTAATTCCGCGAAGCCAAATAAATATGTTTCCTTAATCTGGTAGGCATTAGGCCACTTTCACAATTCTATTAGTGTTTAACTAATTACCTAGTGCTTTTAAAACTGTCTGAATTGTAGAGACCTTTGTTCCTTTCCCTGTCCGCTGCTGTCTGCTAATGTTAATTTGATTGTAACCACTAAATTAATATACAGTAAAGGAAAATAAACCACACAAATAAGAGGTAGAAATGACATCACCTTTCTGCAGATTTTATGGTTTTTTTATTTCAGGCAGTGACCTAAAATATTATTCTCAGAAAAGTGGCTGGACAGTGGGGGAGGCTTCTACTCAAAAATTTTAAAAATTTAATGATTTCAGTAAATCATCATTAATCTTACTAATGAAATTTCTGCACTTGAAATGGTAATCGACAATTTTTTTAGCTCTTTAGTATTTTCATAACTTACTTGTTTTTAACCTTCCCTTCATTTTTTATGCTACAAACTAGAATGTACTATTTATACAAATTACTTTCTAAGTTTAGAGTATTAAGGTCACCTGTACTTTCTCAGTGGAATACATAAGCTGTATGCAGTTTGAGTATTTTACATTTTAATAATGCTAGATTTTACAACTTTTCCATAACTCATAAATCCGAATAAGGAAACATTTGTCAAGGGGAAATTGAAATCTGATTTCTACATGTGAGTTGCCAGTCAATGACTGATTGATTAATTACATTGTTATTTTTGTTTGCTTACTTAGTTTTTTTTCTTTTAGTCTATGGTGTTCCTTGTTAAGATATTCCATTTAAAGTGGGAAAAATTATGTCAATGAATTTAATGCAAATAAAAGCAATCAAACTAATCTTATTCCTTCCTATATATATATATATATATATATATATATATATATATATGAAATTCTTTTAGGGATGGTTATCTATTTTCTTCCTTTCTTTTAATTAATGCAGTTAGTGTGTACTATAAATGTTGGCCTGGTTATTACCAGGGTTGTGCATTTTTTTCATACGTCTATATGGGCTATTTTTGCTTTTTCTTCTTTGAGATGCTTGTTAAATCCAATAAAGACTTCTTTATATATTTTGGATACTATGGTTTTATAGGTACGTGTATCACAATATGTTCCCCAAGTTTGTGACTTGTCTGTGGATGAACAGACATCTCTAATTTTATTGTGGAAAGCTACTAATAATTTCTTTTATGGTTTGTACCTTTTCTTGCTTGAGAATGCCTTCTCTACCCCCAAATCTGAAAGATATTCTCCAAATTTTTTTCCTAAAGATTTTTGGTTTAGTCTTTCATATTTGAGTTTTCAGTATACCTGGAATTGATCTGGATGCATGATAGGAGGAAGGGGTCTAATTTTGGTAATCCATCTTGCCCCATCTTGTATCATGTTTTTATATGTCTGAATTTGTTTCCGAGCTCACCATTTTCTTCCATCACTCAATTCTGCAGTAGTGCCAATATTATACTATTTTAAATTAATTTAAGGTCATAACAAATCTCAATATCTAATTCTAAATAGAATTTTCATCATAAAAGGTGGTCTGTTTTCTATCAATTTTTTTAAGTTCTTAGGGCTTCTGTTATGGTCTAGCATATACGGTGGATTTTTAAAAAGTATTTGGTGATAAAATAATGTATATTCTCCAATTTTGAGTATAATATTCTTTGTCTGTTGGATCAAACTTTGTGTTTCATGCTATTCAAATTCCTTTATTTTTCACATGTGTGTCAACTTGGTCTATCAATTATTGAGGGAGATTTGCTAGACTTTCCCACTATAATGGTGAATTTGTTAGTTTCTTTTTTTGTCACTTTTTGCTTTATATACTTTGTGTGCTGTTATTAAGAGCTTACATGTTTTGAATTATAAAAATAGTAACAACTTACTGGTGGCCTTTGGTCCTGTCTTTTTTGTCAAATATTAATATGGCTACTCTAGTTCACTTTAGTGAGAATTTTTCTCATATATTTTTTCTTCCAGTGACTTTAACTCTCTCAATGTCCTTCTGTTTTAGGTGTTTCCCTTATAAGTTTTTTACAAGAGTCTTTTAGCCATTTGCATTTGTAGGGGAGGAAGACATTTCCTCTTCCCAAATGTGGGGTTCGTCTGGCCTGAGAACGAATTAAATTCACATGAGACAGAATTTCAAAAGAAAATTAAACAAAGCTTTATGAGGAACCATGGCCTGGGGTCTTTCTTCCCAAAGGAAGAAAGGGCACCAAAGAAGTGGGGTGCACAGAGTGGCTATATACCCCCAAACAGGGTGTTTCACATGTGATTGAAATGTCCCTCCCACAATACTCACAAGATTGCCCTGTGGGCACAGTGCTTGATGGACACAGCAGGTAATGGTCTGCTATCTCGATGGTGGGCGTAGCAGGAGGCAAGTCGATTGTCTGGAGCTGGGCGGTCACAGGTGAGCGCGGCATGTGAGCACAGCAATCAGTTCCTAGCCTAAGGAAAGATGCTTAATCCTTAAAGAAATGCCAAAGTTGGGAGGGGGAGGGAAGTCAGTTACAGGAGGTTACCAGACAAGCACAATAAAATGCAGATTTAAGTTCTTGCCTTTGGTATTGATTAAGAGTTTCTAGAAAGAAGGTCATCTCCTTTCTTCTTCCTGGTACAGAGAGGGAGGCACCTTTTACAGACAGAGATTTACCTTACAAATGTAAATGTGTCCTAAGGAAGGGCAAGTTCCATTCCTCAGAGCCTCCTTCCCTGTCCCAGTTTATCAAAAGCAATCAGCCTCAAATAATCCTGATGCCAAAGAGACATATCTTGAGGTGGCCAATTTCAGGTCCCTACACATTCATTTGGGTTACTGATAGATTTGAGTTTATATCGACTTTCTATTTGTCCTTTTTTCCCTTTCCTTTCCTTTTTTTTCCCCCCAGTTTTGGCAACATGACTGCCACTAATAGATTTACTAAAAAACTATGTGGAGTGGTGAGGGCAGAAGCCAAACTGAAATGAGTTGGGTAGCGATAGGTGAGAAAATGGAGACAATGAGTATAGAAAGTGTTTCCTGAATAGTTATGTAGAGAAGATACAAATAACCGGAGAAAGGTGGTGGGAATCAAGGGAATGCTTTTAAATTTTAAGATGTGAAACTTAAGCTGGTATTATAAATATCATTAGGAGTAATAGAAATGAGAGACAGGAGTTGAATATACATAGGAAGAGAGGTTAGTTGATAGTGCAAAGCTCCTGATTTGGCAGGATGCTGTAGGATTCTGAGCAAGAATGGAGTAAGTGCCCTTTACAGGGTTCTCTACAAAGAGAGGAGAGAAGCCAGAGAGGATGTGTGCAGATGTAAGAAGGGCTGTAGATTTGGAGTAGGCTGTTAAGGGAGATCTCCCCTCATGGCTTCTACTTCATTCTGTAATAGACCAGTTTGTCTGCTGAGAATGTCTTGGTAATACGGTGGGTTGGAGGTTTGAGGGCATTTGGCAGATAATATCACAATGTCATCAGCAAGGTTCAAGTTTCCAAGCCTGGATTTCCAATTTAATTTTCCAATTTTGTATGTGTTTATCAGCACATATTATGAGTCTCTCTATCTGAACTTATCTATTTTAAAGAAATATTTCAAATAATTGACTCTAATATTTTGGTCTTTTCTGGGTACTGGTTACATAACTTTGATCTTAGTCTCAAAGGGACTATGAGGTTCAAGTTTACAAAACTGTCACTAGGAAGTGATTGTATTTTCCTTTTCTCTAACATCTCCTCCTGGAGTTATTTTTTTCATGTTCAACATGACATAGAAATCAGAAATATTGAGTGACTGGGTCGTGATCGTTCAGTGTACACACAGTTTCCTTACTCTCTTTCTTTTATTTCCCTACTTAACTTTTGTAATCAAAATACATGCACTCAAAATTCACTTATTTAGTTCCAAGGACTGTGAACTGCTCTGAGGTTAAAATGATACATGATTGATTGCCTTTCATGGGAGCTAGTTACTGGAAGAGGGCGAGGGGGCAGGGACTTTTGGGTGGCCAGTAATATTCCTCTTCTTGACCTGAGTGCTAGTTACATGAGTGTGTTCACTTTGTGAAAATTCATTGAGCAGTAAGCCCATGTTTTGTGCACTTTTTTTTTTACCCTTATATACATAGAGAAATTACAGATATTTGCAAGCTAACAGTACATAGTATACACTCTATATGTGGGTATACAGGGGATGTAAAAAGAATATTTAGGTAAATATAATCAGTTACATTAGAGAGAGGTACAGGATGCCATCAGATTACTCTCTTGAAACTGCTATCTTAAATGTCTTCAACAATCTCCTAATCATCAAATGCAGTGCCTTATTTTGAGTAAATGTTGTATACGCTTTCCGACAGCTACTATCTTCAAATGCTGTGTTTCCTTGGATCCTGGACTTTATTCTTCCAGGTCTATATATAGCCCAGTGTATCTTCTCTTTTCACTTTCTATCTCAGGAAGAACTCATCCTTTCTGGAATTTTTAGCTGTCATTGCTGCCTGGTGACTCCTAGTATCATCTTTCTTGTCTTACTCTCTTTACCATGCCTCCGATCAAAATTCAAAGCTGCCTGTTGACTATGTCTATTTGTAATGAGAATACATCTTCTCTTGTTCTTTCTCCTTCTACCTTCGTGCAAAAACCCTATCAATCTCAGTTTCTGGTATTATGTGAGGCTTGTGCCTGTCTTTTGCACAAGGTGATATTTTTTAGTAAGCATTCAGAAAATGTTTTTCATGAAAGTTTTACCATCAGCAAACTCATTGCATTGTTTAGTAGCCAGTTTCAGGGGTCTGAATGTTAGTAAAGGTAAGTGACAATAAGTATATATCATTATCAAACTCTTACAGTTGAAGACAGCGAAAGGTTGAAATCTTTGGATTTTCTTTTGATTAAGGAATATTGTATTTGTTTCACATTCCGAGGTCTGTAGGTAGTTGAGTATAGTTTTCCTTTTTCTCTTTATAACTTTTAATAGATAGCATGCTGTTCACGGATTTTATATTTTTCGTTCTCTGAGTACTATCTTTTCAGAAAATCATAAGCTGATATATGGATATTACAATTGTCCCTCATATTCATCTTTACTTTCAAGGTGAGAAGTCATCTTTTGTTGAAAATGTGAGATGACTTTTGATGATTTTATGAAATATGTGAGTCTATGGCATTACCTGATACTTGCTTATTATGATTCTATATGCATTTGAAACAAAATGGGAAGACATTTCATGAAGGGAACACAAAGACAAGAGAATATCTTTATCCGTGTTTTAGAGGACATTACAGAGAACAATCTTCTTGGTGTTTTCAAGGTCTCTGTCATCACTTTACAAAATAATGTAAATCTTAAATACAGAAAACAATTTCTTGTTCAGAACACAGGGAAAACATTTTGTTAAAGTGTATTTTGTATTAGGTCATCACAATATGGTTATCATCATTATCTAGGCTTTTGTACAAAATACTACACAATTATGATGATAAAAATTTAAATATTTAGAGGACAGAAATATAAATTAAATTTTCTTCTGGAAAAAATATTTACACAAAATGATGGTAAATACTAGATCCAGGTTATGAAATATTATTGGTATTCACATGATATTTGAATAAGAGGTCTCACATTACACTTAAAATACCGTATTCTTATATGCCATAAATAGATCAAATATACCTCTGATCTTTGGAGAAGAAATAAAGCTTTAGAAAAAAGAAGAAAAGGATATCAATGAAGATAGTCTGCAGGAAATATGCATAGCATTTTACAGACAATAGTTCAGGATGAATCTGAAAGTAGTGAGACAAATCCTTGTTAGTGTGGGGCTGATACCCTGGAGTAGGAAGTGAGGGATAATGTCAGGTGTAGATATAGAAAAGAAGTCTGATATTCTGGCTGAAGAATGGTTCCTGGAGTGTGTGGTCCCAGTCCGGGTATTAGTTCAGTATCAGGGATGACAAAGAAATGCTAAGAGGGCTGGTCCAGTGGCATAGTGGTTAAGTTTGCATACTCTGCTTTGCTGGCCCGGGATTCACAAGTTTGGATCCTGGGCATGGACCGCTTGTCAAGCCATGCTGTGGCAGTGTCCCACATACAAAATAGAGGAAGATCGGCACAGATGTTAGCTCAGTAACAATCTTCCTCAAGCAAAAAGATGAAGATTGGCAATGGAGGTTAGCTCAGGGCCAGTCTTCTTCACCAAAAGAGAAGGAAGGGAGGGAGGGAGGGAGGGAGAGAGGCAGGAAGGAAGGAAAAGAAGGAAAGAAATGCTAAGAGATAGCTGGGCAGGTAGGCCAGTGAGGAAAGTCCATTGCAGGAGTATTCAGTATTAAGTGACATAGACAGATGTGTTGTTGCCAGATTATTCTTTCTGCTGCTGAACTTGAATTCAGGAGTTGTACTTAGTTTAAAAAGTTTTCAGAGTAGCAATGTAGAGTCCTGGTATGAGGGCCTCCTAGGCAATAAGATGAGAACTAAATTATTGGAGCTCCGGTGTATTCCTATAATGTGAGGTCAAAATAGAACCGGAAACATCAGTTGACTTAATCATGAATCATCTACTAAACTGAACTTTCCCTTTTAAAGGCATGCTATCTCTAAAGCCTGGAGCCTGGCTGAGTGGGAACAAGGGTCTCCAGCTGTGGGTAGAGGAAAGCTGTAGGGTCAGGAAACCTGGAAGTTTCTCAGACATCTTTTTTATACACCTTCTATGTTTAAACCTTACATGAAAACACTGAAAGAGAAAACCAAACCAAACCAACATAACAGAATAAATCTGACCTCACTGTCTGCTTACTTTGAAAGAGATCTGAGAGCACTAAAAATTTCCCTTTGCCCCTGATGAAGTTAAACCATTTGCTTAATAGGAACTATTCATTTCCTTTAAAAATGATCAGCTCTTTGCTAGGTAATTTTTGGTGTATTAGAATTCCTGTTTGCGGTGTAGTTGTGGAGACTAAAATGATGCAGGGAACAGTAATAGAATAAAAAGACATGATGTAGTAATTCTTATGTCATTATCTGTGTATAGGGCACTAGTTCCTGAATTGGTTTTGGTATTTGAATGATTGTATTTATCAGGTAGCGTGTATACACAGTCAGTTTTTTTCTTAAGAGTTTCTGCTCAATTTATTCTGCTTGGAGGAGAAATTAAGTGTTCTGAGAAATGAGTTCATTAGTTTAATGCTATTTAATTACTTTATTTTTTAATGAGAAATAAATGCTATAAAAAAAGTCTAGGTAACAAGCACAGAAAATTATATCAAATGTGAAAAAAGTAACAAACGAATTTTGAAGGTCAAAAGACTGAGTTTAATTTTCAAGAGAAAATGATAAAGACAAATGAATAATAAAGATCATATGGTCCCCCTTCCCATGTTCAGTAGCTTAAAATTACTGAGGAAGCCTCATTCTAAGGAGCCTAAAGACATGCAGTGTTTGGCAAGGAGAGAAAATGCCTCGTATTGGGAGCCTTTCCTTACTCTGTGATAAACTCCTTCTCCAACATTTTCCATCATACCATCTCCTGAGTCAGCCTCTACAGCACAAATGAAGAGAAGCAGCTGCATTAGTGCTGTCACCCCGAAAGGTGAATGGGCTGCCATTTTCAATATTGTTGCCACTAACTTATGTAGCTGAGTACCAAGATCCATGGGCATTGTCATTCAAGGATAGGATTATATACTGCTATAGAGAGACTCATAATGATGGCGCAGGGTAATCTCCTCAAGATTAGGTTTCTGTCAAGACCATAATTCTTATAAAATTGGCCTGAAGAATTACAGTCCACTAAGTTCCAGATAAAGTAATAATTAATTATAGTCAGTAGAGTATATAGAAAAGTGACAGCATTATTGCTGAATACACACAAAGAAGGAAACTTGTTTAATTAGATGACAATAGAAGAAATCATGTTTAGAATTTTAATGAGAAGCAAGATTGAAAACTTTTGGCCTTTTGCCAACCAGGTAAAAGCAAAACTTGCAGAGTGATTTTTAGGGATGAATGTGGAAGAATTTAGTAATGAGGTAGAAGAAATTGAAAGGTGAAAAAATAACTCATATTTCTAAATGAGATAGGCTGTATTCTTCCTTTTTTGTTTTTTCCTTCCTCCTTTATTCTGGATCAGTAACATCAAAGACACCTCTATGATGGCATTGACTCTGTTAAATGCAAAACAAGCTAAGAATTCTGCCTGGAGCTAGATTCCTTGATCATTTTACTAGGCAGCATAGAGGTATAAGTACCTTAGGTTATGCTAAGTAATAAGCAGTTACGCTCCTCCCATGTCAATGGCTTAATATAACTTTTTTTTCCTTTACTAGTGCAAGCCCACCATGGGTTTGGGTGATCCTCCAGGCAAGCTTTCCTCAATACTCAGTGGTTAAAACTATTTCACTTTTTTGGCTCCACCATCTCATACAAGGCCAAAAGGGTTCTTCCACTTGGAAATGACATGTGTCGCATATACTTATATTTCTTGATGAGTCACATGTCCACACGTAATATCTTGGAGGAGGGGAAGGACAAACCTTTCTGTTACCTGCAGGTGGAGATGAGAACTGGGTATAAGAAAACAGTTTTAATGCTCACAATAGGCATTTGTGGGATAGTGTTAGCAATCTTCTTATAAAGGAGATGACTGTTGCTCATACTGGGCATATAAATCATCTTCACTGAAAAGGAACACAATCTCAAGATTCTCTGTTGATTTCCTCAGATATCTATGTAGGATAGTTAAGAACTCTGACTTCCCACTGGGTATAATATAAACTACTTATTTTCAAAAGCCTGGAATCAGAGTTCAAAGTAAAACTATAGAAAGTCACCACGAAGATCCACTATCTTGGACATAGAAAAGTAAACAGAGGATTATTATAATTAAAAGATCTACTTAAAATTAATAAATCTACCATCCTTCTTTTAGATACTGTATCAATATTATAGATGAGGTAGTGCTAAAGTAACAACCTCAAAATTCTAAACAACTTAAGACAACAAAAGTTTATTTTCAAGATTTGTAACTGGGAAAAAACTAAAGATAGGTAGTTTGGGAGTGTGGGGACCTGGATTTGGCCACCGCAAGATATGTCTCTTTTGGCATGATGATTATTTGAGGCTGGTTACTTTGCAGACAGGAAAGCAACTGAAAAGTAGAATTTACTTACCCTTTGTAAGAGACGTTTACATTGTAAAGGATGTAAAGATATCTCCCTCTGTACCAGGAAGAAGGGGAGATGACCTTGTCTCTAGGAACTCTTAATCACTGGGGAAGGCAAGGACTTAAATCTGCATTTGTTTATTGTGCTAGTCTGGTAACCTCCTGTAACTGACTTCCCTCCCCCTCCCAACGTTGGCATTTCTTTAAGGATTAAGCATCTTTCTTTATGCTAGGAACTGATTGCTGCGCTCACCTGTGACCACCCAGCTCAAGACAATAGACTTGCCTCCTGCTACGCCCGCCAAGATAGCAGACCCACAACCTGCTGTGTCCATCAAGCGCTGTGCTGACAGGGCAATCTTGTGAGTATTGTGGGAGGGACATTTCAATCCTATGTGAAACACCCTGTTTGGGGGTATATAACCACTCTGTGCACCCCACTTCTTTGGTGCCCTTTCTTCCTTTGGGAAGAAGGGCCCCGGGCCATGGTCCTCATAAAGCTTTCTTTAATTTTCTCCTGCTATTCTGTCTCATGTGAATTTAATTAATTCTCCGGCCAGACAAACCCACATTGGATAGAAGAAAAGTCTTCCTCCCCTACAGGAGGAAGAAAACTAATGAAAGAAATTTGTAAAACATAAGGTTACATATTATTGTGACTTTATTAAATTAAAATTTGTTAGGTAGAGTTCTAAAGTATAAAATGGTTCAACAAAAGAGGGCAAGGGGACTGAAATAGGGAAGGTTATTACTCACAGGTCCTGGAGGGAGTACATTGCTGCCTTAAGGGGCCCCATGGAGAGGTCAAGTCAGGGCACAGGCAGGACCTGGGGCACATGCATTTGTTAGGGTCTGTGGGTGGAGTGTTTTAGGGTTACTGGTCTAAAACCAGGTTGGTCATGTCAAACCCAAAAGAGTAGGTTTCTGGTAAGCTCCAGGGGATCTTATCTAAAGAAGCATAACAAGAAGGCCCTGGGAGGCGGGGAGACTGTAACAAGGGCTGTTAGGGATGTTGTATGGTGGGGGGTGGGGGGGGGTGTAATATGCATTTACTTGTGACTCTGCAGGCTGTTATCCAGGGCATGTGCTTGCAGGAGGGGCTAATGTTAGCTTAAGGCCCCCTTGGGCTTCTTGGGCAAATAAAATGGATGCCGAGGCAACAAGACCATGGAGTAGTTTAGCTATATTCTCAACACAGGCTTAATTCCTCCCTTTCCTGTTCTATTTGCTGATCATAACAGTTTTTGTTTTTCTTGGCAAAAATAATTTGCAAATCCAAATTCTTGATATAAAAGCTTAGGCATCCTAGATTCATTTTAAGATTACTTATTTGTTCAGTCAACAAATTCTAAACCTTTATTTGCCAATTAACATTCTTTTATTTATGTGTTCTTTCCTTTTAATAAGTATTAGTTTTTAAACACTGGTCATTGCCAGCATGAATAGAAGTAGTTATTTTCTGAGAAAATGGATATGATGCAGATATTGACTTTTGTTGCCATGAACGTAGAGATTTATTGACCTGGAAGAAGGTCAATATTTGCCTTGAGGGACAATAAATCTAGATGTTCAACAAAATATAAAGTCGATATTTGTATTAATACATATGTTTTGAATACCTGTCCAAAATCTCTGGAAATTTCTCTATAGTTGAGTTTCTTGATCCTTGAAAAGTGTGTGATTCTAAGTAAACCTTGAAAAGCTATCACAAAGTTTAAAACTAAGACCAAAATAAATCAGTGAAGACCTCGAAGGTAGAATGCATGAATTCTTTTCTTTTGTGAAAAAGTGGCGTTTTCTTTGAAATGTGTAAGCTTTAAAAAAATATGTGATTCATTAAAGTGTGCAATTTATTTAGTTAACACCATTGCACTAAAATACATTTTAATAGCTAAAAGGCATATGTAAGAGACCTGGAACTCTGAAATGCATAAATAAACTGTTGCTTCTCCTAGATTCTGATTGCCGCGACTTTTGTCTCTTGAGACTTTGAGGGTATTTCTTTGCAAATGCATCACTGGCTTTTTAGGTACAGTGCTCATAATGTTATTACATTGTTTCTTCCCCTGGGGCACAGCCATTTTATTAGTACCGCTTCATGATTGATTAGAGTGTTTCCTCCATTAAGAGATACCTGTTATATAGAGACTGCATTGTATCGATTTCAGAGGCAAACTTTCTACAAAGGATTTGTAATCACTGAAACAAAACTGAGTATCTTCTGCCAGTATCCCTCCCTGTCAACTTTCTGGCAGTGGCTTGTCTACCTTCCAAATCACCTGGGCTAGTCATTGCAGAGTTCAATGACTCTTTTTCTGTGTTTAATCTTCTCCTTTTAATTCACAATGTATATCTGAGCTCACGCACTTAACTTTATCCTCTTCCTCTGTCATTGAAATAACCAACATTTATTTTAATAGAAAAACCAAAAAAAAAAAAGGTTCCAGAACTGGAAACTAGCGTTAGAAACTAGGCAAGGAAGCTCAAAATAACAGGGACCGAAGACAAAGACAGGCCACGGACAATTAATCTGAGCAAATGTTGATCTTGCAAATACTTTGGAAAAGTACGCTGCTGCCATAGTCCATAAAGAATGAGGTTTCTGGGAGATCAGCTCTCCTAGTTTACATTTGCTATGGAGGACGTGCTGAGTAAACTGAAGACACTGATCCAAAAGGCTTCTGAGGGACGTGGATGTGCTGGTTCAGAAAAGTCTGCCCCAGTTAGCTTTTGGAAAAATTATTTAGCATAGCTGCTAAGCTCTGATTCTTACTACTTGCCATGGAAACTGGACCTGTTATCTTGCAGATGAAGGTTCTAAAAAACAAACTTTTCTTCTTAAATCTGAGTCTGATTGAACATGAACATTATCTGAAAGAAAAATTTTGACGTCCCAAACTGGGCATACATTGATCACCCTCTATTTACACAAACTGAGAAAAATTTCCATACATGAGAGATTCAAAAGATGAAACCAAAGTTAGGGTTGTGCGTTATAACAACAAAACAGATAAATAATGAAGAGAACCTAAATCATCTCTAATTTATATTATAAATGCTATTTGGGAGGATATTTATTCCATCTATGAAGGGGAAACAGTCTGATATCAGAAAATATTGCTTTTGGATGAAGAAAAAGATTTCTGGATTTAAGACCACACCACTGTCACCACTGCTTTGAATTATAATTTGCATGTGAGAGACTCAATAAAACCAAGTAACTCAGAACTGATCAAGGTAAAAGGATGAGCAAAAATGCCAGGTTCATGCAATTAAAGGGAAATATCAGTGGCAATATGGTCTTCAGAGAAAGCAACATTCAAGGGCAAAAGTCTTAAATGATCAAAAATTACAGAGATAATCAGCCTAGATCCCATCCCTATAGCCACTCAATGGCTCAGACCCTCAATTCTTTTGTCCTTCTTTCCTTCCGTTTCTTGATGTAACTTCAACTCTAGTTAAATCCAAGCATTTGCCTATTCCAGGACTGAAAAGCTGCTGCTGAATATGGCTGGAGAAAACCTACATAATAATACTGTCTAATCTCATCTTAAATGAATGACCACAGACTTCAACGCAGCCCTTAGTGCTGCCAGGGAAAAACCTACTTTGCTCTAGTCTGCTCCCTGTCCTACTCTCCTAAAGGACAATTTCATACCTTTTCCTTGCTCCTTAAATCTCCAACATTTCCTCCTTTCTCCTCACTACTTGCTGATGATCTTGCTTCTTATTTTGCCATGAACAAAGAAGCAATTAGAAGAGGATTTCCACTTCATCAAGTATAGTGACTATTCTGATTCCATGTCCAAATACGTTGCCTTCCCTCCCTCTTTTGTGGATGTACTAACTATGATCCTATCTAAAGTAACCTCTCCAGTTAGGCTTATCTGTAAGTCTGGAATTTAAAGGAAAAAGACTAGTGGAAAAATAAAAATTTGGGAGTTGTCAACATATCTATGGTTTTTAATAATAATAATAATAATAATGATATAGTGGTAGTTAAAATATCAGGATTTTAATATGCCAAATACTATTCTAAGTAATTTATATATATAAACTTATTAATACTGACAACAACATTAGGTACTATTATTATTCTTATTTTGCAATGATGAGCCTAGACATGAACATCGAGGGAGGTAGTATAAATAAGATACCCAAGAATGAGATCTGGTACGCTCCAACATAGAGGTAGAGATGAAAAGGAACAAGCAAAAGAGACTGAGGTGGGTAAGCCAGTGAGCTAGGAAAAAAGCATAGAGTGTGTAGTCTGGAAGCCAACTGAAAAGGTGTTTCAATAATGAATATTCCGTGAATTACTAAGCACTGGAAATAGATCTTTGTAAATTGACGATTATTGGTGATATCAAAGAAAGCCATTTGGAGGAGTGATTAAGTTGAAAGACAGATTGTAATAGGTTCAAAAGAGAATGGAAGGTCATAAAGTGGAGACAATGAGTATTTTAGTCTGATTAGGCTGCCATAACAAAATACCAAAGATTGGGTGGCTTCAACAGAAATTTATTTTTCACAGTTTTGGAGGTTAGAAGTCCTAGATCAAAGATCCAGCCTATTTGGTTTCTGGTGAGAACTCTCTTCCTGGCTTGTGGATGGTCATTTTCTTGCTTGTCCTTACATGGCCTTTCCTTGGTGCATATGCACAGGAAGAGGGGTAAGAGAGAGGGAGAGAGCGAGCTCTCTTGTGTCTCTTCTTATAAGGACACCAACTACATTGAATTAGGACTCTGCTCTTAGAACCTCATTTAACCTTAATTGCCTCCTAAAGGCTCTATTTCCAAATGCAGTCACGTTGGGGTTTAGGGCTTTGACATATAAAGTTTGAGGGGACATGATGCAGTGCATAGCAATGAGTATAGACAACTTTGGATCATGTCAACGCTCTATTATGTAGAGAATAAACAATAGAGGACAAAAGTTAATGCAGGGATGAGGTTTTTACATTGAGTCTAATTGTGTTATAGTGGAATGGGGTTGGGTATTCGTACTGGAAATGGCCTCTGGATTGATTAAGGATATGTTTTAGAGAAATAGAAAAACACTTTTCTTAAGGTCTAAGTGTAGTGTGGGAGTGGCATGCTATACTTTTCAAAAATGGCCACTCCATTTCCCATTGCATATGCTCTTTTACAATGTGATCTTGCCACTCTCCCACCAAGAACTGGGGTCTATTTTCTATCCTTTTACGTCTGGGTTTTTTCTGTAACTACTTCTATATAGAGAAGATGGCAGAACTGATGCTGTGATAGTTCCAGGGATAGCCCTTAACTGGCCTGGCAATTTTGGCTTCCTGCTTCTTGGAAGCCGACCAGCATATAAGATCGCAATTCTGTGAGAAGACCAGGCTGCTGTATGAAGCAGCCCTGGAGGACGAAAAATCACAGGGTAAGGTGCACGTGTGTCAGGGGAGAGAAAATAACACTAAGGCGTTAGACACGTAAGTAAAGAAACCAGTTTGGACATTCAGTGCTGTCAAGTCTTCAGCTGACTCTACTCCAGCTGCTATCGGCTATAATCACATGAAAGAACTCAAGTACATTTTTCCTAGCTCAGCCTAGTCAACCTACAGAACAATGAGAAATAATCAATTGTTTCGGGGTGATTTGCCACATATTAATAGATAACCAAAATAGGGGTGGGTGTCAATAAAGGAAAGTAAAATCCAAGAAAGTATCTATTTTGGGGCTTGGGTAACTGAGTGAATAGTGCTTCTGGCAATTGAGAGGGGAAAATTGTAAGAACAGGTTTGAGGGTGAAAACCAAGAGTTATATTTTGACCACCTTAAGGCTGAAGTCACTGTTACATATCTCTGTGGAGATTTCAAATATGTGGATGAATATACAGTGAGTAGTCAGAGCTGAAGATATAACTCTGGGAGTTATTGACATATGGATGATATTTAAAACAATGCAGATATATGCCATCCTCAAGGGATAGTGTGTAGAGAGAATATAAAGTGGCTCAGGAAAGAGAACTGGACCAATGTTTAAAGGCAGAGGAATAGAAACCCTTAAGAAAAAAGACAGCCAGGAGAACTTACCATTCAAAAAAGCTAGAAGAAGAAAGTGTTTACGAAGGAAGGAGCAGTAAACTACATCAAAAGTTTCTGAAAGGTTCAACAAGAAAAAAACAGTGCTCATTGGATTGATCGACACAGACATAATCAATGACTTTGTCTAAGTTTCTTTCTCCCCATCCCTCAATCTATCTCATATCAAGAGCAGCTCTAAGCATCTTTCATTCTCCACTCACTGTCACTACTTCTAGGCTATATTTTTCTTCTAAACTCACTTTCATCATTTTACACTTGTGCTACTAAATCTCATTGTCACGCAAGATAAAGTTCTTCATCTTGATTAATAAGTAGCACCAAAATATGTTTGTTTCATGTACCTACTTTATCTACTATACTGAGGGGACACATCTCCAGTCATGGTAGTATTCTCCTTTTCCTCTCATCAATCCTGCCTCTTATGTCTCAGGTGCCCATCTCTTCTTTTCCCATATCCAAATTCTTCCATGTCTAGGCAAAGTCATTCTCTCATGGTGCTTTTTACATTTCTCTCAATAAGTGATTTTTAAACTATAGTTTGAGATCTACAAGCGGGCCATGAAAACAATTTAGTGTGTCCTGCTTTCAATTAAGAAATCAAATAGAACAGTAGACAAGATACGATAGGAGAGAAAATATCATTTAGTGAAGATTAGTATTCCTTCATGAAACTTTTGTTTCTGGTTGCATGTGTTTGTGTGCCTTTGTGTATGTAGGTGTGTGTGTCTTTGTGCATGAGTATGTGATCAGGGCATAAAATGTTTTCATTGTGGGTCACATTAAGAAATTCAAAAGCCACTTCTCTAGTGTATCTAACGCTCCTTACCTACTTTCCTATTTGCCTTTTTAAAATCTATTCATTTAAATAGTTTACAGTATGCTGAATATTGAATTTTTATTTAATTATTTTATGTGTGTATATTCCTAGAGAATATTCACTCGTCTGTCCATTTCCCACTGAAAAAATATGTATTTATTGTCATTTTTATGCTTTTCCCTGGGTTTATAATGTATAAGTTCGATAGACCCTTCCTCATGAAGCTTATATAGGGGAGAGACAATAATAAAGCCATCAGACAAAGAAATATTGACAAAACATCGTGAAATTAAATGAGGAAGACACATGGGGACTTTAGAGCATGTAACAGGAGGAAGTAACTTGGGCTTACCTGAAAAAGTGATATTGGAACTGACATCTGATAAATAATTACAGCTCAAGTAGGCAAAAGAAGTGAGCTGGGAAGGAGTATTCCAAGAAGAAGAAATAGATTATTTAAGACTGAGGTAGAGAGGAGCACAGCTAATTGGAGGAACTGTAAGAAGGGCCCTTTGACTGGAGCAAGGTGAGTGAAGAAAGAAAGACCGAAGATGAGGCTAAAGAAGCAGACAGGGAGAAAATCATTCATCCATAATGTCCTTGTAGGTCCCATAGTATTTTTTCCTTTACCCTAAAGGCAATGAGAATCTTCTAAAGCATTTTAATCTGGAGACTAACATGATTAATTTTGTGTTTTTGAAAAACTTACTCTGTGGAGAATGGATTAGAGGGTCATGGAGACCTAAGGCAGGAGGCTGATATCCTACTCCGCCCTGGAGATGATAATGAATTGGGTTAGGATGGTGATAGTGAAGATGGACAAAAGTTAATGAGTTTGAGGGATATTTAGGAAGTAAAATCGATATGATTTAGTGGTTTATTGGAATGGAAGGTGAATGAGAGGGATGTGTCAAAGATTGACTCCCTAGTTTTTGGCCTGAAGACGGTGGACTAATTTAGAAGAAAGGAACATGAGTACAATTTTGGATATGTGGAGTCTGAGATTGATGTGAGACATTCAAGTGCTGGTGGAAGTTTGATAGATGGGTTGGTACTCAGGGAGCTGTTCCAGGATGGGGATAAAAATGTGTGGATTAGAACAAACAAAAACAAAGAATAGAGTGGGAAGAGGAGACTAAGATCAAGCTTTGGAAATTGTAAACTTTTAAAGGCTGAATTTAAGAAGATGAGCTAGTAAAAGAAGTAGAAAAGAGTGAATCAAAAAAGAGGAGAAAATTTTTCCATTGAATTTAGCACTGATGGTCATTGGTGGACTTAGACTGATTCATTTTGATAACATAGCAGCAGGGGAAGCATTGAATGAGTTGGAAGATTTAATGGAATATGAGAAAGTAGAGACAGTAAATGTGAATAACTATTTGAGAAAGTCAAGGATGTTCCTGTTGGGGAGTAGGGAGCCTGTGCATATTGTAGATGCTAAATAAATGGTATGTTATTACATAATTTTCTTCAAATGATTAATATAATTTGGAAGAGGAAATTGACATTGAATCCTTGCAATTTGTTAGGTTTATAATCCTTTTTAATCCATCCTGTAGGGTGAGTGATAGTGTTTTAATTTTTCATATGAGAAGTCTGAGATTCGGAGAAGTTACACAAGTTGTTCAAGTTCATACAGCTAAGACATGGCAGAGCAGGAATATGAACAAAGTCTCTCTGTCTCAGAGCCTATTCTGTCTTAGAAAATGGCAACTTATTTGACCACGAAAGTCTATTTTGCCACAGCTAGAGGAAGTTCTAGGACTTCTTGGACCTGGCTTTCTCTGGCCCAACAACTATGTATGGAAGACAATTAGGTCAGGGCATCTCAACAATGGCTGAGCATCCGTTTGCCTGGAATGCTCTTCAAGGAGAAGGATGCCTGAGCCCCACCATGGGAATGTCTGAGAGCGGCACCAGGGAATCAATATTTTTAAAAAGTGTCCCAGGTTATTCTAATGTGCCATCAAAAATGCAAAAAATTTCTTTAGATTGTCACCAAATTCCTGATAAATAAAAATCCACAGGCTTAAATTATAAACCAGTTTATTCTGATTATGCCTTTCTAGTTTTGACTCTGAGTAAGTGTATTTCTTTGGGAAGTAGCGGAGCACACATCAGCTGGGCACAAACAGCTGGACATATCTGGCAGTGACTGCTGAGAATCAGAATGACACCAAAGGCCTCATAAATCTTGGTGCCTCCTCTATGTATCAGCTCGATGCAGTAGGAGCATGTCTTCTGGCCCTGTTGGGATGGTGTACATTCAAGACCTGCTGATAGAGATGCTTCTCACCTAAAGTGAAGAGGAAAGACCAAGTCCTAAAAGAAATGTAGCATGCTGAGTTAAGCACCTACTGCTCTCTTTTATTTCTATTAGTGTGTGTGAACACTTTGGGAGGCAAGATTGTGAGCATCCCTTCTGGGTAAAGATGTTCATTTCTTCTCCTGATTTTCTGAAGGATGATAGAAGTTAGCAGTAAAATACTCTTGTGGTAACTTGAATACTTATGTATTTGTATTTTCCTAATTGTTAGACAAAAGTAAAAGCAAACCAAAATAAACCCCAATCCCAAGTCAGAAAATATTTTCAATCTTAGTTCAGAATTCGTTTGCCATGAAGGGAAAATTCTCATGGAGATATGTAGGCGAGATTAAAGAGTTTTCAGTTTTAGTTGCCATTCTCTCTTACACTGCTGTGCACTGCAGTGGCTGCTTTGGGACTAGAAGCTACAGAGTTTTGCACTTTTCAAAAGATGAAATATATCTGACATCATAACATAGCAACCATTGTTAAAAATGGTAACTTAAATAAATTGTCATCATTCTTCCTTACAATTTCAGTAGATTTGGGTTGTAACCCATGGTGAGCTTGGTAAGAAGATGGTGCATACAGAACTTCCTTTTAATAGAAAAGATATCTTTGATTTCCTTCTTCCTTGTCATTAGGTTGTTAATACACTGTGCATGTACCTTTTGAAGTAGCTGCTACTCTGTTGTCAAAAGAATTCTTTCTATTCTCAGGGACCAACCAAAAATAGTGCTCATCTCTTTCTTTCTTTTTTTTTTTCATTAAATATAAGCTTCTACTTATTGTAAATAATAGGCTAATGAACCCTATACTTGGGCATGGGAAAGTTCAGAAAAGTCTCTCTTTATATGTTTATATTTAATTCTTCCCCATACAAACTTCAAATTTTTAGCCCTACCACTAAGCTTTACAAGGGTTTAATGCATACAAAAAAAACAGTAGCATTGTGCCTTAAAATTAATTACATTAGGTTGGTGAAACCATAGAAATAAAGAACAGTTGTAGAGTATTCATTTGTAATTATACCTTAAAAAGTGAAATCAAATTGAAGATTTTTTTCAGGGTGAGAATTGTCAATGGTAGGGTAAGCGAAGAATAAAACTTTAAAATTGTTTTGGTCTTTGTGAGTAGAAATATTTGGAACTAAAATAGAATATCTGAAATTCATAGTTTTTTCTCTCCCTCTGCTTTTTTCAGAGGATAATCAAGAATGCTTAAGAGTTTCCTCTTATTTATGACAATAAAGATTATGATGTGCCATATATTCTATATTATGTATTTTTGTTAAATAAGATAATATCTATCCTATTGAAATAGATTTTTTCCTCTAAACTTTTCATCTAATATATAAACTCACATATTGGCATTATAAAAATAATATGCCACCTTTCTTCTTAAAGCCACATTGTTTAAAGCCTCAGAAATTTGTCCAAGTAGGAAATTCCAGTCTCATTTCTAGTAGTTGTGGTTCTCAGAATCACTGCTATAGGAAAATATTTGATAAGAAAGGAAAGAATTGCACAAAAGTTTCTGACTAGTGATTCGATTTCCCTTGTGCTGCGCCACCTCTGCTACATTGCTCCTGTATTTTGAAGGTTGCCTTCCCTGGTGGCCTTGATTTCCTTGCCAGCAAACCAGTCCTCTGCTGTTACTGCTGTTCTCCTGGCCATAGCTACTGGTGCCACTATGGCTGCTCCATAGACCATCTTTCTTCTTGTGTTGTAAAAGAGTGCTTTCTTCCTGCTCAGCCAGCCTCAGAGTCGTGACATCTAAGTGATTAAAATTCTTTTGATTCTCAACTAGTAGACAGATTCTTTAATTTGAATCATTCATCAAGATTTTCTCATTTGATTTCTTTTACAAGTTTTATAGTTTTATACTTTACAATTATGTCTTTGTTCAAATTTTAGATAATTTTTATATAAGGTGGAAGTTTTAGATTGAGGTTCATTTTGTTGCCTTGTATCATATAGTTCCAACATCATGTGCTGAAAAATCTATACAATTGAATGCTTTTGCAGCTTTGTAAAAAAGTAATTAGCTATACTAATATGAATTTATTTCTAAACTCTCATCTATTGATCTGTGTGACTATCCTTTGCCAACACCACGCTGTCTTAAATCTTGCACTTGATTCTTCCAACTTTATTTTTCTTTTTCAAAATTGTTTTAGCTAGTCTACTTCCTTTCACTTTCCATGTAAATTTTAGAATCAGCTTGTACGTATTTATAAAAGCAAAAAAATCCCCCAGAAAACCCTTGCTGGTATTTTGATTAGACTTGCATTTATCGCTTAATTTTGGAAAAATTGACATCTTTACTATGTTGAGTCTTCCAATCCATAATTCATTTAAGTCTTTGATTAACATTTTATAGATCCTGTGCACATGTTTTGCTAGAATTCAACCTTAATTCATTTTTAGAACTATTGTAAATATAATATACATACATATATATAATATCTATACATGTATGTATACACACACACATATGTACTTGATTTTGTTGACCCTGTCACCTTGATAAAAGTCATTTGTTAGTTTCAGGGGCTTTTTTGTAGATTACTTGGGATTTCCCATTAGACAATAAGTTTTTTCTATGAATAGGGAGAGCTTTTATTTCTTCCTTTCCAATCTGTATGCTTTTTAATTCTTTTTCTTCCTTTAGTGCACGAAGACTTCTGTATGACACTAAATTTGCTAACATTCTGTTGAAGATTTTCATGTCTATGTTCATACAGGAAATTGATCTTTAATTTACCTTTCTTTTACTGTCTTTGTCTTGATTTGATATGAGAGTAATGCTGGTCTCATAAAAGAGAAAATGTCCCCTTCTCTATTTTCTTGAAGAACTTGTTTAGATTAGGTGTTATTTCTTCTTTAAATATCTGGTAGAATTTACCATTAAAGCAATATGAGCCTGGAGATTTTATTTATGGAAGGTTATCTTTTTTATTACAAATTTAATTAATATTTATATGACTATTCAGATTATCTATTTGACTGATATGTTTTGGTTTTTAAAGAATTGGTTCATTTAATCTAAAGTGTTGAATTTATATTTATGGTTATTTATATGATTGACTTGCTATCCTTTCATTATATACTGAGTACGCAGTGATAACTACTCTTTCATTTTGGATATTGGTAATTTGTATTATCTTTCTCTTTTTCTTCATCAGTCTTGTCAGAGGTAAGAAGGAATACCAAAAAAATATTTCATGAAATGAAAAGAGGTAAGAAACAGTGAAAACAGGATGAATGACCTGATGAGACAATAGAACATGCATAGAAAAAATGATAGATTTAGACACCATATTTTTATTACACTAATTATAAATGATCTAAACATTCCAAATAAAAGACAATGAGGCCAAACTATATAAAGAAATGAGTCCTAACTATGAGCTTATTAAAAATCACATCTTAAAGACATGTTAGTCAAAAGTAAAAGAGTAAAAGATTATATTCCATACAAACACTAAGCTTAAGAACACTTGAGTGGCTGTATCAACATCAGATTAAGTAGATTTTAGAACAAGCGATAAAGAGACATTTAATAATGATAATAGGACTAACTCAGTAGAAGACATAACAATCATACATATTTATACACCAAATAATAGAAGCAAAAACTGGCAGAACTGAAAAGAGAAACAGATGCATCCATGAATATTCCTATTTCGGTAACTGATAGAATAAATAGACAGAAAGTCAGGAAGTATACAGAAGACTTGAACAACACTATCAACCGACTGAACTTAATTGAAATTTATAGGACATTCCATTAAGCTGCTGCAGGATTCAGTTCTTACCTGTGCACATAAAACATTCAGTAAGATTGGTCATATGCTAATGAATAAAACAAGAAATTTCAAAATTACAATCAGAGTATATTCTTTGACTACAATACATTTAAATTAGAAATAAATACTAGAAATATATCTAAAAACTCACCAGTATTTTAAAATTAAATAAAACACTAATAAATAACCCACAGTGAAAAAGGTATCACAAGCAGAATGCAGAAAAAACTTTGAATTGAATGATTATATAACACAACACATAAAAATTTGTGATTCAGCTATAAAAGTACTTATAAGGAAATTTATAGTTTTAAATATTTATAGTAGTAAAGAAGAAACATTTAAAATCAATAACTAAACATCTATTTTATGAAGCTAGAATAAGAGCAAATTAAACCCAAAATATATAGAATGAAGGAATTAACAAATATAACAGCAGAAATTAATAATGTTAAAAGTAGTAAAACAGTAGATTCATTACAATTAAGTGTGATTCTTAAATAACCAGTAAGACTGATAAATCACTAGCCACACTGTTCAAAATAAAAAGAAAAAGAGACACATAATTACCATTAATAGAACATCACATTAAAGTGATAATAAGGGAAAGTTACCAACATAATATCAATACATTTGGAAACTTTGATGAAATGGAAAAATCCTACAAAAGACTCATTAAAATTGACTCAAGAAGAAACAGAAAATCTGAATAACTTACATATTGAGTAAGTTGAATTTGTAATTAAAAATACTTCCACAAAGAAAACTCCACAACAAAATAGCTTCACTGGAGAATTCTGTGAAACAGGAAAGAAAGAATATCCATCTTATGGAAATCTTTCTAGGTGTAGAGGAGGAGAGAACACCACATCCTAGCTTGGGAAGCTAACACACTTTATAATCTGATACCCAAATCAGATAAAAACACTAAAAAATAAAGAGGAAAAAATATGTATCAGTGTAGTTCATGAACAAATACAATAATTCTTATAAAATGTTAGCAAATCAAATTCAGCAATATGTAATAAATAGAAGTACTTATGATCTGGGGTTTGCATGAAGAATGCAAGGTTTTAATATTAAAATTTAGTCAGTTTTATTTATCATAATAACAGAACAAGAGGAAATTTTGTATGATCATATTAAATGCTGAAAATTTATTTCCCAATCAGATGTTCATTCATATTAAAAATCCTCAGCAAACCAGGAATAGAGGGAAACTTCCTTAACATGTTGAAAAGCTTCCATGCAAAACCTACAGTTAACATCATATTTAATGGTGAAAGGCTCGATTTTCTCCTCTAAGACAGTAAACATTCCAATGTCATCTGCTATCTCCACTTCTTTTGTGCATTGTATTGGAAGTTTTGGTCAGTGCAATGATATCAATAAATGAAATAACTGAATAAATAAATTATAAGACTACATAGAGCATCTAAGGAATCTACAATAAAGCTATTAGAATAAATCAATGAGATAGGAAGATTGGAGGATACCAGGTCAACATACAAAGTCAGTTGTAATTCTGTATATTAGCAATGAAAACTGGAAGCTGAACTAAATAATACTTTTAAAGTAGCATTCATATTTACAAAATAGTTGGGAATAATTTTAGTAATATATATGTCAGACCTTTATACTAAAAACTGCCGAACAATGTGGAAAAAAATTAAAGTGGACCTAAATAAATGGAGATATTAACCAGGTTCATTGATCAGAAAGCTCGATATTGTTAAATGACAATTCTCCACAGATTAGTCAACGTATTTACTATAATTCCAATAAAAATCTCATCAAACTTTGCTGTGTAAGTTGACAAGCTTACTCTACAATTTGTATGGAAATGCAAAGGACCTAGTATAGCCAAGACAGTTTTGGAAAGGAAGATGAAACTTGGAGGATTTCACACCTTATTAGAGACTACAATAATCAAGACAGTGTTGTGTTGGCATAAGGTTGATATGCAGCTCAATAGAAGCAGAGAGAAAGCCAAAACAAAGAAATCGATTATCAACAAATGTGCCAAGAAAGTTCTGTGAGGAAGGGATCTCTGAACCAAAAAAAAAAATCCATGGGGAAAAAAAAAAAAGAACCTTGCCTCCTACATCACACGGTATACACACATACAAAAAGAACTCAAAAGGGATCATAGGCCTAAATGTAAGAGCAAAACTGTAAATTGTGAAAGTATCTTTAAAAAAAAACTTTGTGACTTTAGGATAGGCAAAGATTTCTAAGATGTGACAAAAATTAGCAATCAAATTTAAAACTGATAAATTGAACCTCATAAAAGTTAGGAACTTCTGTTCTTCAAAAAACCCTATTAAGAAAGTGAAAATGAAAACCACAGACATGCAGTAAATTTTTGGAATACATATGTCTGGTACATAAAGAACTCTTACAACTCTAAAATGAGACAAAAAATCTGGTTAAAAAACTGGCAAAGGTTTTGAATGACACTTGGCAAAGTTGATGTGCGAATGACTAATTAGCACAAAATTAATCTATGTATATTATACTTCCAAATAGTTGACTTAAGGAGGTGATGTCTTAAATGTCAAATTAAACACTGCTGAACTAGCAGATGAGAATTTTTCTGAACTGGTGAAAGATAAGAATTCTTAGATTCGGGGGACACAGCAAGTTCTGAACAGAATAAATGAAATTCAAAACAATACCTACAGACAATTTTTAAGAGAGATCAGATAGGTATCTGCATGCTCACCATATAAATATTCAATAATAATTTTTTTCCAATAACCATAAAAATTAGAACACAAGTGTTAAACTATTGATAATATGTTATACATACGTCTGTATCACTCTACTTCTATCTAATCTATAATATGTAGGAATAAATCCAATGCCAAATTTATAAGATCTTTACGGAAAAATTACAGTTTGTGAGAGTCATAAATAAATAATGGAGAAAGAGGTAAACATGAGGAGATATTAATTTTACTAAAATTTATCTATTAAATCATTTCAATTTTAGTAAAGTTCTTTTATAAACTGATTTTGAAATTAGTATAAAACAGGAAAGTAAACAAGATAGCAATTGATTAGGGGCATTTGCCATGCTAGATATTAATACTTAGAAATTATAGTGAACTCATCAGTGTGGTATGGCACAAGTACAGACAATTGTACCAGTGGAACATAATGGTGAGTCCAGACTATATCATCACAGAAAGACAGTGAAAGAACTGACTACCCAATGAATTTTCTAGGACAATGTTTATACATTTGATAGAAGAAAATCAGATTCCTACCTCACAATATTTGTAAAAATACACTCCATTTATAAGGTTTACATATGAAAAGCAAACAAACTTTTATGGGAAAGCAATGGTTTAAATCTTAAACTCAAGCTACAAATTGGAAAAAAATTACAGTGCATATTTTAGTCATAAATAAATGGAAATTTGTTTTAATATCTGAAAATATAATGATCCCCAACAAATCCATAGCAAAAAGTAAAAAATTCTCTATAAAACAGAACAATGGATATAATCATAATTGTGACATTCACTAGTGTTAAAAGAATAGTATGGTAAAATTTAGATGTCATTTTATACCTACAAACTTGACAAAAATTTGAGATTGATTGTCAAGTAAGGATGTGGAAAAACGGAAATTCTCATCAGTACTGATAGTGTTGTAAATGTTACAGTCACTTTGGAGAGGAATTCAGCAATTTTTGATGAAGTTGAAGTATGACTACGAAGTCATAGTTTTTGACCCACTGATTTTATTCATGAGTAAATCTCCTTGAGAAACTCTGGCATATCACAGAAAAAGCCATCTGTCAGAAGACTCACTGTAGTCTTGCTTTTCATCATTTAAACTTGAGAACAACCTAAATGTCCATCAACAGAGAATGGGTAAATACATGATGGTGTATATTCAAGGAAATACTACAAGAGTTAAGAATATATGAATTATAGTTGCATATATTAATAAGGATAAATGTTTACATGTTTTAAATAAAATGCAAAGTGCAGAATATATGCATTATTATTTATATAAGCTTTAAAAACTGGAAAGCAAACCTGTTTATTGTTATGGGTACATATATATGTATAGAAAGATAAAATTAACATATCTGGGAAGGATATGTCCTGACTTTAGGAATAGTTATCTCTGAGGAACAAAAGTGAAGAAAAATATTTGAGAGGAAGTAGGAAGATAGGCTTCAATATTCTAGTGACTTTCTTTTTTACAAGAAATATTCTGGAAAAATGGGAGACGCTAAATATTTTAAATCTTGGTGGTGGGCACAAACGTGTTCATTATGTTATTCTAAGCAAGTTTCTACATCGCTAAAATATTTCATAGTAAGTTTCATAAAGAAAAAGTTAAATAGTACTATTAAAACCTGATATATTACTGCAAAGGGAAGTGATTTTGACTTAAGTCTGCAGAATTTTCAAGTAAATGTGAGATAATGCTGTATCTTTCATGCGTTTCAGTTATCAACAGAGAACACTAAGCTTGAAAGCAGTAAAATATCTACAAAGTAATTTTTAAAAATTCTACCTACAATAGTAGAAAGATAAGAAAAATCATCATAGATAGGGCTCTTAGCTTTTGGAAAAGTTTCATCTGTGATACCTGCTTCCTTTACTGAATCTTGCAAGGTAAGCAAGATAATAAAAATGAAACCCTCAGAGTTAAGTGTAAACAAAGAAGCATTCATTTCAATGGCTATGGTATATAATGTCACTGTTTTTATTATCTTTCTATTTGATTCTATTTTCTTTGTATTCTTTGAATAGTCTCTCTCCATGCTGCTAATATACTTTCTTTTCCCTTCATGGTTTCTTAGTCCGCTGTGATTTTTAAAATATGCAGCAACTAAACCTCTTCCACTTTTTTAACTTTTCACTTTTGTTGTTACAAGACAGTGACAGTGCAGTTTGACACTAAATCTGTGTCATACGTACGCAAACATTGTATATATTTTGGCATTATTTCATGTTGATTTTAGAATATATATGTTTTGTTTCCTTCAAAATGACATACAGGACTGCATTAATATGCCATAAAACAAGAAAATAATGCTGTGCTTATTTTAAGATGTTTGGAAACCAAATGGGAATGGGCGTGTTAAGAATGAAAAGCACAAGCCTTATAAAGGAGAAATTTGTAGAGAATATTAGCAAAACAGGCTAGAAGCTCAATTAATTATGAAACATTTTTCCATTAACACATTTTCAATTAATAGAAACAACACAGAGTGAAAAATGAATATTTCATGCGTAAACATTACTTTTATTTTTTAAGTATGGGAAAAAGAATAATAGCTGTATCAAGTGTTTACTCTATGCCAGACACTGTGCTTAACATGTACTAAATATTTGCTTACTTAATCCTCTCCAAAACTCTCTGAATAAGGTATTATCATTCTTCCCATTTTACAGATCAGGAAACAAGCAGCGTTAATCTGGTTAATTTTTCCAAGGTTGAAGAGCTAGAAAGTGTTAGAAACAGGACTTGGACTCGGCAGTTTGTTTTGGATCCACGTGTTTTATCACTGTATTAAGGAAAAGGGGGAAGCAGTTCCATCTTCCTGGCTGCAAGTTGGCTTATTGTCATTGAATTGTCTCTCGCACATGGCAAAATAGAAACATCCTGACTGATCAACATTTCCAGGTTGAGCCTTTCATCTTCTGGCTTCCAGAAGGATTGCTCTTGGATGTGCTCAATCAGGCTCTTATATTTTACATTACAACAAGAAGTATCTGATTTTCACAAGAGGTCCACAATAACCATTTAATCACTGGTAAATTGCAAACATGAAATACCAATTCTTGGTTCCAATATGTTGAAATATAAATATTCAGCTTGTTACTCTGTTACAGAGAGTTGAGAAATATTAATAAGCACTGTTTGCCAAAAATGGATACTACAGAGACCTGATAAAATCCTACAGAAGTTTAATAACTGTGATAGGCCTACTTCTGAATCCTCTCCCTTCCTCAATATTCTGCGAAGAGCTGACTTTTTCTTTTTAAGACTGAATGCCTGGCCATACATTTATGTGATGGATTTCCTACTTTTCCTTTATTTTTACTGTTTCTCTGATAATTGCATATAGGACTTCTATCAATTCATTTATTCAAACACTCAACAACTGTTTATCGAACCACCTACTTTGCACCAGTCACAATTGTAATAGCTGGTGAATATCAGCCGGGGGTATAGAAGTGACCAGGGGAGGTGTAGAAGAATGTCTTTTTTCCTACATCTCCTCCATTCCCACCCAATTATCCAGTGGAAACTAGCTCGAGTAAGGTTGGAATTTTAGGTAATTTTTTAAGTTCAACAGCAAATGTTGGACTTTTTCTTGGCTGTTGTAATTTTTGGAATGCCTGTGCAAGAGATCTCCTTGAAGCATACTATTAGAAACCTCCTGCTTGACCATTTTGACATGTAAATTGCCATGATGCTGAGAAAGTAATAAGAATTGGAGGGAAGAGTTTCTACTATTTGGCTTCTAAAAAAATTTTGAGGGGATCAGCCCCTCTGGCCTAGTAGTTCAGTGTGCTCCACTTCAGTGGCCCAGGTTTGGTTCCTGGGTGCAGACCTACACCACTCTGTTAGTGACCATCTGTGCTTGCAGCCCACATACTAAAAAATAGAGGAAGATCGGCATGGATGTTAGCTCAGGGTGAATCTTCCTCAGGAAAAAAAAAAAAATTGAGGACAAGGTGGCATAAATCCATTTTTCCCTGCTCCTCTCTACTAAGCACAACCGTAAACCCTGGCAATAGCAAGAGACAACCAAAGGGAGCTCTGGAGGGTGGTAGGAAGAGACGAACTGGTTTGGGACCCTCAGAACTGGGGGAACAGCATGGTGGTGGGGCACTAACATTATTACCCCTCCCACCAGAAATAGGCTGATCACACCTGGCATTTCTTGACCCCCAAACTCATAACAGAAGGTAGCCTAGGAATGTAAAAATAATGAAAATATGCCTAATAAAAGGTAAAGTTACATGTAGACTGAAAGCTGTATTTGCAGTTCTTTTATTTTATAAAATATTTTAAGATGTGCACATTGTATATTTTATGGCACAGAGTGAATTATATATACTTTGTTGAACAACTCTGTCTTCTCACTACATATCAAGGAGTAAACTGATAATATGGAGATTTACCAGTGACTCTGGTTGGTGGGAGAATCTACAGAATGAAAACAAAACCTACTTGGAATAGTGTCTTCAATTGGAGTATAGGCATGAGGAAAGCTACAATTTCTCTCACATGTAGATTTTCAGACTAATCAATTTTTGACACAATAAGATTTTTATACTTATTTTCAACAATATTCTTTTTTTTACTGGAAAAATCTTTTAAGTCTCTATGTGCTTGACTTTAAGTTAAAGTCTTAAAAATTTTCACTCATTTTACACTGTGCTCCTTACGCATATATTAAATTTACACTTTGTTGCATGTTTCTAATCTTACATGAGTTCTCATGAGACTTTTGAAGTTTCTTATGCCAAATTTGTCTCATGTTTAATTTTTATAAGAGATACAGGATGCTTTAAAGATTTGAAGGCATTTTTTTGAATTCTTAATTAACATTTTTGACATTGCCTGTCTTTCTCAATGTTTTGATGTATATTTTCCAGGCACAATTTGCTATTGAAATTTAACTTCATTATTTGATTAAAAAACCAGAGACGTGAATTGAAATTCAGTTAAAATTCTTAAAGATAACAGAGAAGTGTTTCTCAGAAGAAACCTTATGATCATGGGCTTTTCCTACAATTTTTGGTAATTCCTCTCAGTGTTTGCATTCCTTCCTCTGAAATTCATTTATAAAGGAGTCCAACTACTATAGAAAAACAGGAAATGCCAAGGAGACTTTATCGTGCATCATTACTGTTAAAATACAAGGAGAACGTGGACATTCATGTTGACTTTTAGGCATGTCATTTAATTTGATCCCTTGCTCTCTACTGGTCCACGCCCAGTTACTGAACACAGGGTGGGGCAGCGGGCAGAGAGCGTGGGCCTTTCTCATCCTTTTCCTTGGTATTCCAGTCTCTGCATTCCCTCCTTTAATTGGGTTAATGATAGATTAAAAGGAAAATTGTTCTCTGAGACAATATAAACTGCAACAACTGACTCAGGGAACTTTTTATAGTGAGAAAGCTGTTGGTTGTGTCCTGTCTTAGAAAATATTAACTTGCGTATATGGAAGACTCTCACAGTAACCTGGGGTGTGTCCCTAAATCAAATTCTATCCTAAAAGTACTTGAAAGGATTGCTGAGAGGAATGAACTAAGGCAAATGACTTTCTGCTTTACTATTCTCAGGGCTAGATTCTCTCTGCTTTAAGCAGGATTTTTCCATCTTCTTTTTAGAAGGGCATTTCTCAATAAACAGAGCATGCTGAGCACAATTTACCCTTTTCCTGATGACTCAGCCTCATCATAATGAATGTTAGTTAGTAGACTCAACTGTATTAGAAAGATGCCCCTAAGAGCTATTAAGATATGCAGTACCGTTTGTCCCGACTAACTAATTGCTCCCAGATGACCTAAATGTTCCAGACTGCAGTCGCTCCTCAGTACAATGTATGCTAAATAGAAAATATGTTTTTGTGGACTGTAAGGAGATATGAGCGCTAGGGGGCCAGACTTGAACATGGCACTGTTATCCCTGCCTCTGTTCTCTGAAGTAAAAACCCCTCTTCGAATTTTACCTGCTGCATGAAGCTCTGCTGCTGCCCTTCCAAATTGATTGGGAGAGGCAGAAATGACTTTTGCCATGAGTAATAAGATCATTGGGTTTGAATGCCAAATTTAACCATATATGCAGGGAGCAGGGTCACCAAGATGAAGGACTTAATGCTCACAGCTGAATAGCACTCTAATGTGAATCTCTCATTATTATTATTATTATTAATAATAATGTAAAACTGTAATCAAAGTTGGAAATTTAGTTCTTCAACGTGACATATTCTCTGAAAAAATATGTGTCAAAAATTCATCAGGATTTTTTTGGTTCCTATTTAAAAATGCAAACGTTATGGGAAGGATTAAAAGTCTGTCATTCATTATTAGTAAGTAGATCAATTGAATTATTTTTACCTCAATGCCTTCTTAACTCCACCTGTATAAAGGGCCTAGGATTGTTGATGGATGGCAAGGGTCAGGGAAGGGAGAGGTCATTCTGAAGGTTCAGATACTTGGGGGAGGGGTTAGTTTATGTAGAGGTGTCCAGTGGGAGACTCTGGGCTTTCGTAAGAAGGTACTGTGAAGACAATGGACAGTTAGAAAGCAAGAGGAGGAGAAACACAAGAAGGAGAGAGCAAGAAAAAACAACAAGCAAAATCTTAGCACTGTTGTTTTTCCAATTTACTTTTGGAAATAAAGACATAATAAGTGTATACAATTTTTTATATGAAATATATGCACATTGCAATTGAATAAAATAAACCATATTTGAATGCACTAAAATTTGTCTTTTAAAAGAACTCCACATGTAATTCTTTATAATTCAATAATAATTTAATTTTCTAATCAAAGATGTTTTCTTTGGAATATCAATATAGAATTGTTTTAAATGTATGGTATTTTATATAGTTATTTCATAAATATTATCTAGACGTTTTTTAAGCCAGTCAAGGTGGTCTAACTTTCAAATTGATTACTATCATAAGCTTTTCTGATTATTCTTTAATTTTTCTAATACATGTATGCCATTACTTAGAAATGGGTATCTTAGTATCATGTTGAACTTCAAAGATGTTAAGGGGAAAAACATAATTAAAACAATGGTTAACGTCTTGAAGAAGAATAACAGATTATTTAGGACACAGTTCCACAATATCTTGCATTTATGTAACAGTTTAGCCCCGAAAGTAAATTTGCAAAGTATGTCTTTTGATTTTCATAAAACTCCATAATGTGGGAAAGGAAAACTTATTTCTCCCATTTTATAGGATAAGGTAACTGAGACCCAGAAAGTTAAGTTTTCGTTAAAGGTGACACAATTGTGCATTGTAAATTTAGAACTATAATTTAATTCTCAGTTTTAGAAAACTAATCTTCTCACTGTGGATGAATCAAAAAACTTGGCCTCGGAGACAAATCTGTGTCCCAGAGCACACGGCCACCTGTAAAGCCAGTAACACTAGTACATTATTTGTAGAGCTTTAAACATGAAGAAAGTGATTTAAAAACAAAATATGAAACATAAGGAAAGATAGGAGGAATATTTTTCATCTGTTGTTAAAAATACAAACTGATTGTTCCTATTCTAAGTTTGCTAATTACTCTAAATATTTTAGGTAGCTTTACATTTGACAAATCTATTAACAGAAATAAAATAATTGCTTTTATTTTTCATTGAAAAAAGTAATTATTAGTCTGTGTTCATATGCTATTTATGTTGCTTCTTTTAAATCTATTTCTAGCTCAATGCTTAGAAACAATGGCAAGTAAATAGATTGGTCTATTGATATTCATTCCAGATGTTTACCCATTACTCATTCATATTCTAAAGAATTACATAATCAAACTTGCACTGCTTTTGGCATAAGTAAAAAACTCTCAAACTTGAAAATCAATTAAAAATTAAATCCAAATATATGATGACTACCAGAGACCACACTAAAAAACCAAAATAACTTAACAAGGTTAAAAGTAGTAAGATGAACAATGATCTGGCAAATAGACATCAATAGAAGCCAAAGAATGTAGACAGAAAATTCGGGCAAAAAATGTTAAAAAGGGGAAAGTTTGTCATTTTTGTACCAAGTGTTAATTAGGTTAGTCCTTTTACACTTTTGAGGAACAGATATTTTCATTCAGTATGTATAGGTTCTAGAATAGAAGTTGGCAAACTATGACCTGTGGGCTGCCTGCTTGTTTTGGGAAATAAAATTTTCTTGGAACATAGTCACACCTGTTCATTTATGTATGTATGTTGCTTTAGATCTCCAATGACAAAATTGAGTAGTGTGACAGAAAACATATGAGCTGTAATCCTAAAATATTTATCCTCTGGTCCTTTAAGGAAAAGAGCATAGAGTACTAAGGGAATTTTTGTATTAAGAAATTGTATCTCTGATAACAAAATCTGATAAAAGTAACATTAAAAAGGTATAGACCATAGTGAGTCTTTATCATTTATGGCTGGCCAACTTCTTTGCATATCATTTTTATTTTTCTGTTTGTTTTTCCTAAGGGTAGACTCTAAAGGCTTACTTTCAGCTACTCAGTCAGTTCCACCAATCCAGTTAGACCAGTGTGAGACCTGACTGTGGAGGAACTTTGTCGTTTTCAACTAAAGGCACTGATGGATAAATAAAGCAATCTTGCTTATGAATATAAAGGAAAAATTCTAAAACAGGATTCAGCATATTATTAATGAAAAATTACAGCTTGTCCAACTATTGCAGAAATCAAGTGTGGTAAAATATGATGTCTCCAAAAATCCAAAGATATTTTAATATTAGTACAAACTAGGAAGAGAAGGCTAGGACTTCAATATGATAAAGAATATACATCAAGGGGGAAAAAATATCTACTTTGTGGTGAAACACTAGAGCCAGCTCTACTCTAATCACTAAAGATGTAAGAATTCACGTGATTCTTATTCTTTCATTAAACTAGTATGAGAATAGAATAACAGGTACATACACTGGAAAGGAGGAACTGAAGTGTCAAAGCTGCTAGTGATATGTTTCCATAGAGAATCAACTGAGAAATCAGAACAGCAAAAGTGTTCAATAAAACAGGTCAAAAGCAATTTTTTTTAAGTTATATTTTCCACGTATCAGCACATCAGTGAGAATTCTGTTGGGAAAATAGAACCACTACAATTCTGGGACTACAGTATTTAATTTAGGAATTAGAGTTTACATAATCTGGGAGAAGCTGGAGAAGTTAAAGAAGAGGGCGAGTGTGTGTGAGAGATCAGAGGAGCAGCAACTAATCCCAACCACTTCAGCACTAGCACTGATGAATGAGCGAGAGCCTGGGGAAAGTCTGTAAAGTCGTGTGTGACTGGCCACCAAAGTGGGTCGGCCAAGGGGGAGTTTTGGAGAGTTCTGGAAGCAGCTGTCAGCATAGAAGCTGTTGCCTCTTTAAAAACATCTCTCTCTTGATGAACTACTGCTTCTCTGTGGGATCTGCCCTCTTTGTGGGCTTGTCTCTGGTGGTACACATGGGACAGTTGGGGTGGTTACCAGGCAGGCAGTTGGAAAGATGAGTGGGGAAGAGAGCAAAGACAAGCTATGCCTCTCAGGAGCGGTCATCGCTGGATCCATCAATCATAATCATGCGTGAATAATAGACAATACTTAACTTCCAAATCTCATGTGCAACCTTGTCTTTGGAAAGTTTTACTTAGAATAATAAAGGAAGAGTCTGGGGAGTGTTTCCCAGCCTTATTTTGAAGCGGTAGTGCCAAGTCAACAACACATAATCCAGAACCATCATCAATAACACAATGGAAAACATAATGAAACAATTTTTTCTTCTTACAAAGAAAACTGCTGGTCCAGATGCCTTTACTGGTGATTGATATCAAATATTTTAAAATGATATATGAACAATTTCAGAAAAACTCTTTTAGAAAATAGGGAAGGAATGGATACTTCCCAATTCATTTTGTGAGTCATTATCCTGATACCCAAACCAGACATAGACATTACAGGGGACAAAAAGGAAAAGCCCTACAATCCAATATCTATCATGAAGACAGGCACAAAAATCCTTAAAAACATATTAGCCAATTCAAGCCAGCACTATATAAAAAGGATTATACACCGTGTGCAAGTAAGGTTTTTTTCACGAGATCAAGACTGGTTTAGCATTCACAAATCAAGAAATGTAATTCACTATATTAATAAAGAAAAGGTAGAACATTTATATGATCATCTCAATAAACACAGGAAAATGTCAAATTTCAACACCCATTCATGTTAAAAAAAAAAAAACTTCTTCAAAATAAGAATAGAAACCTTTCTCAGTGTGATTAAGAATGTTTATTGAAAACTCTTTATTTACTTCATCCTGTATGAGAATAAATACCACATGCTTCACTGCTTTTATTCAGCATTGTACCAAAGTCCTAGTTAGTTAAAAAAGGCCAGCAATAAGAGGCATAAAAATTAGAAAGTAAGGGGGCGGGACCAAGATGGCAGAGTGCGTGGTCTTCTTCGTCTCTCCCCTGTTGGATCCACAACTAATTGGACATTCACTGATTAACAAAGGATATCCAGATACCATCTCAAGACGCCTAAGGGTCTCGTGCTACTACACATCGGAAGGCAGACGGACTTCCCCCAGGGAGGAGGTGGAAATAGGTGAAAACTCTCTGACCCCTGACCCCCGAACAGCCTAGTTCCTGCAGGAGGCTCTCTTCCAGCGGTCTCCCCCATAGCATCGCCACACACCAAGGGCGGGAGTGTGCACTCACCAGCGGAGCAACGGTGGAAACAGGTGACAACAGCTCTACCCAAGCCCCCCGCGATTACACCTAGACCCAGGGGGAATCCCCAGAGTCCTACACCCACTGGCAGGGAAGGCCTCTGCTTGCCATTAGTAGGGAGGCCCCGCCCAGAATCCAGAACAAAGAGAAGCTCCTGGCGGGCCCGGCACGGCACCAGACCACAAGCTGTGGCTGAGATCATGGTCTCCGGTGCATGGGTCAGAGCAGGGGGCGCCTGGACTTCCCGTAGACGTGCTTGGGGACATGGTTGGAGCTCCAGCGCCTGGCTCTGTGGAGCGGGGGAAGGCTCCGGGGTCCCGCACCTCCCCAGCAGGGAAAGCCTCTGCTCGCGATTAGCAGGGAGGCTACACACAGAATCCAAGATAAAGGAAAGCTCCTGGTGGGTGGATTCCCTGGCACTGCACAAGACTACCAGCTGCTGCTGGGCCCACGGTCTCTGGCGCAGGGGTTGGTGCAGGGGGTGCCCAGACTTCCCGTGGACGTGCTTGGGGACTGGGTGGAGCTCCAACACCCAGGTCTGTGGCCCGGGGGGATGCTCCAGGGTCCTGCACCCCCCCAGCATGGAGGGCCTCTGCTCACCATTGGCAGGGAGGCCCTGCCCAGCATTTGGAACACCAGGAAGCTCCCTAGAGCAGAATTCCCCACAAGGCAGCAGCTTACAAGCCACCACCAGGCCCACGGACTCTGGCCGTGTCCCAGACAAGGCAAAGAACTCCCAGAGATCCCGTGAGAGTGGAGTGGGGCAGAGTTGAGCTCCAGGGAAATGGCTACATAGCCCAGGGGGGAACTCCAGGTTCCTACAGCAGCCTCAGCAAAAGCCTCTGCACAGCACTAGTGGAGAGGCCCCAACTGGCAATCGCAAGGTGGGAAGACCCTGGGGCAAAAGTAGCACAGCTAGGTGAGCTAACGACAGACTGCAGAAGATACCTATAGCTCTGCTGGGACCTATAGTGAACAAGTGTGATCTTGTGGGCTCTGTTAGGGACAAAGCGGCGATTATAGGTGATCCTGCTCCTGGATGCTGGGAAAGCCCACAACACCGCTGCAGACCACAAGGAGGGAGCGCATCTAAGTGGGCTGCAACAGTAAACACCAGCAGCCTGAGGCCCCCTTGCAATTGCCCCCACAACCGACGAGGGACCCCACAGGACCACTGTGACTACGAGGAGGGGTCCAGATCCAGTCAGTAACAGCTGACAGGGCTCCTGGTTGGTGCAGTCTAAACAGCTGCCCCCCCCACACACCAATCGCAACAAGTGGAAGCAGCGACTAAACTCTATCTCTATGCGGAGGCACAAATCCATGCCATCAAGCAGTATGAAAAAATATATTAAATCTCCAGAACAGAAGGAAAATGATAAGCACCCAGAAAACGATCCCAAAGACAATGAAATTTATAACCTAAATGACGATGATTTCAAAACCGCCATTATTAAAAAACTCAACTAGTTAAAAGAGAATTCAGATAGACAACTCAATGAATTCAGGAGCTATGTCACAAAAGAGCTTGACACTATAAAGAAGAACCAATTAGAAATACTGGAGATGAAGACCACAATGGAGGAGATTAAGAAAAATCTGGACTCTCTGAACAGTAGGGTCAATAATATGGAGGACAGAATTATCAATTTGGAGCATAGGAATATAGGAATGCTGCAGACAGAGGAGGAGAGAGAACTAAGACTAAAAAGAAATGAAGAAACTCTCTGAGAATTATCCGACTCAATTAGGAGATGCAACATAAGGATTATAGGTATACCAGAGGGAGAAGAGAAGGAGAAGGGGGCAGAAGACCTGTTCAAAGAAATAATAGCTGAGAACTTTCCAAACTTGGGAAGAGAGATGGAACTTCATATGACAGAAGCCAATAGATCTCCAAACTTTATTAATGCAAGAAAACCTACCCCAAGGCATATAGTAGTGAAACTAGCAAAAGTCAATGACAAAGAGAAAATACTAAGGGCAGCCAGGCAGAAGAAAATAACTTACAAAGGAAACCCCATAAGGCTATCAGCAGATTTCTCAGGAGAGACCTTACAGGCTAGGAGAGATTGGAATGAAATATTCAAAACTCTGAAGGACAAAAACCTGCAGCCAAGAATACTCTACCTAGCGAAAATATCCTTCAAATATGATGGAGAAATAAAAACTTTCCCAGATAAACAAAAGTTAAGGGAGTTCATCACCACAAAACCTCCTCTTCAAGAAATGCTCAGGAAGAACCTCATTCCTGAAAAATCAAAAAAAGGAAAGGGGTTACAAAATCCAGAACAAAGGAGAAAAGCAGAAGGACAATAACACAAAGTAACAGCTCTCCATCAGGACAAAATACAAAAGAACCAGAAAACAAGTGATAAAATGGCAACAGTAGGCCCCCACGTTTCAATAATCACTCTAAACTTGAATGGATTGAACTCTCCAATCAAAAGGCACAGAGTGGTAGGATGGATCAAAGAACAAGATCCAACAATATGCTGCCTCCAGGAAACACACCTCAGCCCCAAAGACAAACACAGACTCAAAGTGAAGGGATGGAAGACAATACTACTCCAAGCTAATAATGAACACAAGAAAGCAGGTGTTGCCATACTTATATCAGACAAAGTAGACTTCAAAGCAAAACAGATAAAGAAAGACAAAGAGGGACAGTATATAATGATAAAAGGGACGCTCCACCAAGATGACATAACACTTATAAATATATATGCACCTAACACAGGAGCACCAAAATTCATAAACTATTAACAAAACTAAAAGGAGACATCAACAGCAATACAATAATAGTAGGGGACCTCAACACCCCATTAACAGCAATGGACAGATCATCCAGACAGAAAATCAACAAGGAAATTATAGAATTAAATGAAAAATTAGATCAGATGGACCTAATAGATATATATAGGACACTTCATCCAAAAACAGCAGGTTACACATTCTTCTCAAGCGCACATGGAACATTCTCAAGGATAGAACATATCTTGGGAAACAAAGCAAGCACTGATAAGTTCAAGAGGGTTGAAATAATATCAAACATCTTTTCTGATCATAATGCTATGAAACTAGAAATCAACTACAAGAATAAAGCTGGGAAAGGGCCAAAAATGTGGAGACTAAACTACTGAACAAACAATAGATTACTGAAGAAATTAAAGAAGAAATCAAACATTATCTGGAGACAAATGAAAATGAAAACACACCATACCAAATAATTTGGGATGCAGCAAAGGCAGTCCTAAGAGGGAAATTCATTGCAATACAGGCTCACCTCAATAAGCAAGAAAAATCTTACATAAACAACCTCAAACGACACCTAATGGAATTAGAAAAAGAAGAACAAACAAAGCCCAAAGTCAGTAGAAGGAGGGAAATAATAAAAATTAGAGCAGAAATAAATGATATTCAAACAAGAAAGACAGTAGAAAGGATCAATGAAACAAAGAGTGGGTTCTTCAAAAAAAATTAACAAAATTGACAAACCCTTAGCCAGACTCACTAAAAAAAAAAGAGAGAAGTCTCAAATAAATAAAATTAGAAACGAGAGAGGAGAAATCACAACAGATACCAAAGAAATACAAAGGATCATAGGAGAATACTATGAAAAACTCTATGCCAACAAATTGAACAATCTAGAAGAAATGGATAAATTCCTAGACTCACACAACCTATCCAAACTGAATCAGGAAGAAATAGAGAATCTGAATAGACCAATCACAAGTAAAGAAATAGAAACAGTAATCAAAAACCTCCCCAAAACTAAGAGTCCAGGAACAGACAGCTTCTCTGGAGAATTCTACCAAGCATTCAAAGAAGATTTAATACCTATCCTTCTCAAACTATTCCAGAAAATAGAGGAAGATGGAGCACTCCCTAATACATTCTATGAAGCCGACATCACCCTGATTCCCAAACCTGACAAGAACGACACAAAGAAGGAAAACTACAGGCCAATATCACTGATGAACATAGATGCAAAAATCCTCAACAAAATTTTGGCAAACCGAATACAGCAATACATCAAAAAGATTATACACTATGATCAAGTGGGATTTATACCAGGGACACAGGGATGGTTCAACATCCGTAAGTCAATCAACGTGATTCACTACATTAACAAAATGAGAAACAAAAACCACATGATCATCTCAATAGATGCAGAGAAAGCATTCGACAAGATCCAACATCCATTTATAATAAAAAACCCTCAATAAAATAGGTATAGAAGGAAAGTACCTCAACATAATAAAGGCCATATACGACAAACCCACAGCCAACATCATACTCAATGGACAAAATCTGAAACCCATCCCTCTCAGAACAGGAACAAGACAAGGGTGCCCACTTTCACCACTCTTACTCAACATAGTACTGGAGGTTTGGGCCAGAGCTATTCGGCAGGAAAGAGAAATAAAAGGAATCCAAATAGGCAACGAAGAAGTAAAATTCTCACTGTTTGCAGACGACATGATCTTATATATAGAAAACCACAAAGAATCCATAGAAAAACTATTAGAAACAATCAACAACTATAGCAAAGTTGCAGGGTATAAAATCAACATACATAAATCAGTAGCATTTCTATATGCTAACAATGAACTAACAGAAAAAGATCTCAAGAACTCAATCCCATTCATGATCGCAACAAAAAGAATAAAATACCTTGGGATAAATTTAACCAAGGAAATGAAAGATCTATACAACAAAAACTATAAGACCTTCTTGAAAGAAATCGACGATGACATAAAGAGATGGAAAGACATTCCATGCACATGGATTGGAAGAATAAACATAGTTAAAATGTCCATACTACCTAAAGCAATTTACAGATTCAACGCTATCCCAATCAGAATTCTAATGTCATTCTTTACAGAAATTGAACAAAGAATCCTAAAATTCATATGGGGCAACAAAAGACCGCGAATTGCTAAAACAATCCTGAGAAAGAAGAACAAAGCTGGAGGCATCACAATCCCCGACTTCAAAACATACTACAAAGCTACAGTGATCAAAACAGCATGGTACTGGTACAAAAACAGGTGCACAGATCAATGGAACAGAATTGAAAGCCCAGAAATAAAACCACACATCTATGGACAGCTAATCTTTGACAAAGGAGCTGAGGGCCTACAATGGAGGAAAGAAAGTCTCTTCAACAAATGATGCTGGGAAAACTGGACAGCCACATGTAAAAGAATGAAAATCAACCATTCTTTTTCATCATTTACTAAAATAAACTCAAAATGGATCAAAGACCTAAAGATTAGGCCTGAAATAATAAGTCCTCTAGAAGAGAATATCGGTAGTACACTCTTTGACATCAGCTTCAAAAGAATCTTTTCGGACACCATAACCCCACACATGAGGGAAACAATAGAAAGAATAAACAAATGGGACTTCATCAGACTAAAGAGCTTCTTCAAGGCAAGGGAAAACAGGATTGAAACAAAAAAACAGCCCACTAATTGGGAAAAGATATTCACAAGTTATTTATCTGACAAAGGGTTAATCTCCATAATATACAAAGAACTCACACAACTCAACAATAAAAAATCAACCCAATTACAAAATGGGCAGGGGACATGAACAAACATTTCTCCAAAGAAGATATACGGATGGCCAATAGACACATGAAAAGATGATCATCATCACTAATCATCAGGGAAATGTAAATCAAAACTACACTAAGATATCACCTTACACCTGTTAGAATGGCAAAAATATCCAAAACCAAGAGTGACAAATGTTGGAGAGGCTGTGGAGAAAAGGGAACCCTCATACACTGTTGGTGAGAATGCAAACTGGTGCAGCCACTATGGAAAACAGTATGGAGATTCCTCAAAAAGTTAAGAATAGAAATGCCTTATGACCCAGCCATCCCACTACTGGGTATCTATCCTAAGAACCTGAAATCAGCAATTCCAAAAGTTCCATGCACCCCTATGTTCATCACAGCATTATTCACAATAGCCAAGTCATGGAACCAACCTAAGTGCCCAGCAACTGATGATTAGATAAAGAAGATGTGGTATATATATATATATATATATATATACACACACACACACACACAATGGAATACTACTCAGCCATAAAAAAGGACAAAGTCGTCCCATTCACAACAACATGGATAGACCTTGAGAGTATTATGTTGAGTGAAATAAGCCAGACAGAGAAAGACGAACTCTGTATGACTCCACTCATAGGTGGTAGTTAACATATGAACAAAGAGAACTGACCAGTGGTTGCCAGGGGAAAGGGAGGTGGGGGGAGGGCACTAGGGGTGAAGTGGTGTACCTACGACATTAATAATGATGTACAGCTGTAATTTCACAAGGATGTTAACTTTCATAACCTTAATAAAAAGAAAAAGCACAATGTGGAAAGTTAAAAAAAAATTAGAAAGTAAAAAGAACTTTCTTTATCCATAGATGGCATAATAATATAGAGATAAAATTCTAAGGAGTCTATAAAAATTATTAGAACTAATAAATTTAACAACTTTTCAGCCAATGAGATCAGTATATAAAATAAAGTCAGTTCCTCTATACTTAGCAATAACAACTGAAAGTCAGGTTAAAAAATAACACTTACATAAGCATCAAAAATTAGAATTAAACTTCCTAAAATATTTGTATGACCTGTATGCTAACAATTAAAAAGCACTGATGAGAGAAATTTAAAAAGACCTACATAAATGGAGAGAGACATTGGATTGGATTAGAAGATTCAATATTATTCAGCTGTCGCAATCTCCAAATCGAGTAGAGACTTAATCCCATTCAAGATTTCAGCAAGTTTTTTGTAGACATTGCCAGGCTGGTGATAAAATATATGGTAATATAAAGGGCTTGAAGTAGCTAATAATTTTGGAAAAAAAAATCAGGTTGGAAGACTTACACTAACTGCTTGCAAATTTACTATAAAGCCACAATAATAAAAACTGTTATATTCTCATTGACAAATAGTTCAGGGAAACAGAAAAGAGAGTGAAAAAATAATACACATATTGTCAGTTGATTTTGATAAAGGCACTGAAGTAATTAAATGGAGGAAAGAAAAGTCTTTTCAAAATCAATCCTGGAAAAACTGATTATTCATATAAAAGAGAATAAAATAACTTGACCTCTATCTCAAGTCATAAACAATGTTTATTAATGATGGGTCATAGACCTACATATAAAAGCTAAAACTGTAAACTTTCTAGAAGAAAGCGTAGGATTATAACTCCAAAATCTCACTGTGGTCAAAGGTTTCTTGGGATACATATGCATACACAAAATATTAAACACAAAAGAAAAAATTGGTAAATTGAGGCCGGCCCTGTGGGCTAGTGGTTAGGTTCAGTGTGCTCCACTTTGGTGTCCCAGGTTTGGTTCCTGGGTAAGGACCTACACCACTTGTCAGCGGCCATGATGTGACGGCAAGCCACATACAAAATAGAGGAAGATTGGCACAGATGTTATCTCTGGGCGAATCTTCCTCAGCAAAAAAACCCCCAAAAAACTAAATTAAGTTTCATGAAGTTGAAACCTTCCCATCAAAAGACACACTTAAGAAAATAAATAAGCCCACCACAGAGTGGGAGAATTGAATAGGGCAGCCACAAACTTGTATCCAGAATGTTGAAAGATTCAATGATCAAAAGATAATTCAAATTAAAAACCTTTGAAATACTTTGCAAAGACAGTCAACTAAGCATATAAGTCATCAGAAAATGAAAATTAAAACTGGGTGAGATTCTAATACATAGCCAATGTTATGATTAAAATTCAAAACATGATAACTCCAAATATTGGTGTGAAGGTGTAGCAACCAGAGATCTCATACATTGCTAATGGAGATGTGCAATTGTACTTTTTTGGAAAACTATTTTACCTGTTGCTCTTAAAGTTAAATATGAATTTTCCCTATAATCCAGTTGTATTAGAGTCTAATCAGAAGACAGAAACTACACAGTAATTTGACGAGTGGAAACTTAATAGAAAGAATTAATGGGTTTGGAGTAATGGGATTTGCCTAGAGTGAGGTAAAGACAATTTTAAAGAATACGGAAATAGTAGACATGGGGAACAGCTATTACCCCTAAGGCTGAGAACCTTAGAACCTACCACCAAAGAACCCCTGGCCCCTCCCACCTCCTGGGCTGAGATTCCAACTTCACTGGAGAGCACGGCATGGCTCACAGGATGGTGGAGAAGTTTGCTGAGGTACCGTGCCAGGAGAACTCCCTGGGAATAAGCCCTTTTGGTTGATCTGGAGAAGCCTCCCAGAGAGGTTCTACGTTTTAGGTGTTTGCTGGAAAGCCTCCCAAGAGAGTGTTGGGGGAAGCTGCTCCCTGGAAGGTGCTGGTGCCATTGTCACTGAGCGCTGCAACAGCCATGTGCTCTGCAGGAGCGTGAGAACAGGGGGTCACTGGAACCAGAAGAAGAAACCTTTCCTTCTTCAGGATCCTCTACTGACAAGCTTAACTTGGTGCTAGCTGGCAAAGGACAGAGTATTTACAGGGTCCCACTACATCATTGCAGATCTGGAAATGAAGGACAGACTTGGAGCCTAGTGGCAATAAATTAATAACTGGCACACTAGCCATTTCATCCCTAGATACTTACCTAAGAGAAATAAAAAGATGGGTTTACAAAGATGACTTGTAAAAGAAGAATTTCTACCAACTTTATTCCAAATGCTTCCAAATTGGAAATACCGTATGGCAGGAAACTACTCACAAATAAAAGGAAACAAAATTCTGATACTTAACAACATGGATAAATCTTAAAAATATTACATTGAATGAAAGTGACCAGAAACAAAGTATACAGGTTATATGATAAAAATTTAAAGTGCCCCAGAGGCAAAACTCATCTATGGTGAGGAATTGGTAAAATGGATTTGTCATTTATTGAGATGGGAAGATGGAAGAACAGGGGTTGGGGACAAAATCAAGAAATGCAGGTAAAAATGGGACATCTGGGTAAGAAAGTATTTTCTAAGTAAGGCTATGGAGGAAATTATGAAGGAAGATATTGATTTTATTAAATTTCTGAATTATTTTAGGAAAACACATTTCTTTGAATGTTGTGGGATCAAAAATGGTAGGCATATATTTTGAGAACTCTTTTTCTTGCAATAGTCTTGTTTTAGGAATTGTGTGTGTGTGTGTGTGAGAGAGAGAGAGTACTCACATGTGTTTTTAATTACATCAAAAAGTAAGATACTATAGTAAAGAGCATGTTCCACCTGTAACATAGTGAATTTAACAAATGCTTTATTATTTAACAAAAGCATTCGGGTATTTTTCCAAGAGTACAATTCTGCTGCTTAGTATTGTGATATTTGAACAGCATAGATAATTGCTATCATAATGAGAGCTTTTCTTCAGCTTTCAATGAGGTCTTCTTATGAATTTATACATCTGATATATGCCTGTCCAGTCCAGAGCCTTAAACAGAGATCTTCTCTCTGAGCTGGTTTCTTGTTTAATGATCTGTAAATGAAACTGTTATTGCTTCTTTGCCTCTCATTTATGAGCACCATTATTTCTCACAGTGGGTTGTCTTTGTCAGACAATAAAGGTAGAAAAAGTTTTTAAGCTTGTCAGGGGCTTTATTGATATAAATGAGAGAGAGGTTGGGTCAAAATTAATGACGGTTGTTTTCCTTGTAGAATAAGGAGAACAAGTTTTTAAAATGACGGCTCATTTTAAGATATATGATTCTGCCTTGGAACAATATCTTCCTTCTATTACTGTACTCCGGATTTCAAGTTTACACACTCATTTACTACAGTTTTATGCTATGCATAAGACAAGTAATAAAAGTTTGGCTACATAAACAAGCAAAGGCCATCTATCTTGGAATTCAGGTTTTAAAGAGTTTTTTTGGTACTGTTCTATGATCATCAAAACACAGTATTTGGATTTAAAAAAATCTTTTCTTCATTATCAAAATGAACCATGATGGAAGGCACGGACATGATAAAATGAGTGATTATCAGAAACCAATCAGGTTTGTATTGTTCGTGGTAATTTTAGTAAATACACAACTTGAAGGCTTATTGCTCCCTTGTCGCTCATCAGCAGAGAAGAAGGAAATTGAATCTGCAGAAAACATAAGTTTATTTGATACCTCAAGTTTTAAAAAGCCTCTTTGGAATAATTTGGGTGATAATAACCAAGTTTCTCTAATTGGAGAAAAATCACCACTTACACAGCTAATTAGTCCTAGAAATATTGTTGTTGTTTGAGCTGAAGCAGCAAATATTGACTGGAAGAGCTATGTGTTTGCTATCACAGAAATACTATAATCCTTGGCATTTTATGAGTTTGTGACCTACATTCACATTTCTTTTCAGTGTCACTCATGTGATCAAATTCCATTATTTATTTTATCTATGTTCCTCATTTTTCTTGTGTATAGAAAAATTTTTGGCCCAGACTTTATAACTAATGGAATTATAGCTTCTAATGCTTTAATAGCTTTCAAAATAAGAAATAGAGGAATAAAAGTAGAGCCAAATGCATTGTTGGTTGAAATGCCACTTTAGAAAATGGAGTTTCATTTATTTCAAGGATAGATTTAGGGAGAGTAAGGGAAAGTAGGCTTAAGAGCTGAAACTATTTTAATGACTCTCTAGTAACTCCTGTTTCTTTTGGGTTTTCAGGAAATGATTGCATACTGAGAATTTTGATGGCTGATCTTGCCGTGGAGGACTTTGCAAATTTGGGGGCATAGAATTCAACTCTTTTCCTAGCTGTTAAAGTTACCGTCATCTTTTATTTACCATCCCCTCTGATGGTTCTTATCAGTATTGACAAACGTGCTTATGAGACAAACTGGGTGTTAAGAGTACGGCTTAGATGACTCACACAAAAAAACATGGGAGCTGTAAGATACCTTTACTTTTGTGCTGTGTGCTTGTTGATTTCAATTTCCAAGATAATTAACATCAGGTAGAGGTAGATACCAATGTACACTTCGTGTTGAATTTTTGTTCAACTAGTGTAATTAACCAGTGAGATTTTAAAAGTGTTGGAAGATAGATTTCTAAAACAGAAATTAAACTATTTTAGGAGCATATTTCACAACTTGTTAAAAAGAAACGCAAAACGTCCAAGTTTGTAGTGGAAGAAAGAATGAGATTCTTATTACGGAAAGTACAGAAACCAAAGAGCCAGTTTCCTACATTTCGTCCAGTGAACTGTGTACACGCAGTAGCCCTAAGCAATTGATCATACGTGGTTTATGTCACCCATAATGTTGGCAAATTGATTTTTATTAGCTGACCTCTAGACCTCTAACATAAATTTGATAACTTCACTTTACTGTTGGGAAAAGAATGGTGTGATTACTTATAAGGGTTAGAATTATAGCATATATGTTACTGCTAACATAGAACAGTGAAGAAATCAGTAGCAGCTTTTGAATTTTGGTGCTTTGTGGAAACACGGGTTCTGAGTTCTGTCCTTGAGTGGCCTTCACAGAGTGAAATTATATAGCGGATGCTTTGGTTTTCAGACTGGAGCGCTGTGCTGATTGATGAGCTGCTCCAAGTATTTGGAAGAAAATTGAATGTCCTGAGAGTTTTAATCTAAAATATCAGTTCAGAGTCTCTGCCTGCAACTCCAAATCTCTTCTCCTTCCCCTAAAGCCTACCCTTTACACTAAGAGCACCTCTGCTTGGAATTACTAGATTCTCATATGCTGGTGCAGACTGTGCGTGAGAATAAGTGAAGGAATCCTGTTATGTTTGAGATTTCAGCTGTTGAGTTTCCCGTGAAATTCTGTGCTGGGTGCTTCTGATTCCTTTCTTTTAGTTTTGATAATTGAATGTAGCTAGATCAATCCACTACAATAAAATATTGCTTAAAGTGTATGTTAATGTGTCCAACCTTGTGTTGTTATCAAATGGCTGTATGTTTCTATTTATCCCTTTTCTCTTCCTGGTTTTGCATTTCTTTCTTTCTTTCTTTCTTTTTTTGCTGAGGAAGATATGCCCTGAGCAAACATCTATGCCAGTCTTCTTCTATTTTGTAAGTGGGTTGCCACCACAGCATGGCTGCCAACGAGCAGTGTAGGTCTGCACCTGGGAACTGAACCCAGGCCACCAAAGCAAAACACATGGAACTTAACCACTAGGCCAGGGAGCCAGCCCTATGGTTTTGCATTTCTCATGTGACAGAAATGGCTCACTTCGCTGTAAAATTCTGTTTAACCAGAGAACATCATCATTAACTTTGAAAAAGATTTTCATAAGATCATGAACATTTTAAACTTTAGTGACAAGTACAGAAATGTGGAAGTAAGTTACATTTTGAAACAATAAATTCTTCTTTAAAAGATCCAATGGAAACAAGGCCTATGTGTATGATTTTCTCTTTTTTGCTATCCATCACATCCTAAAAAAAGGAAAGGTACTCCTCTCTTACTTTTTGAAAAATATCATTTTTCCTCAAATTTATAAAAGTTAATATGTGCATTATAGAGAAACTGAGACATATAAGAAGCAAAGAACATGAAATCATCCATAAATGTAAGGAGATTATATTTGTGCCTTTGTGAGTCCTTGTGTGTGTGTACACACAACTGAGCATACATTCTTATGTGGTTGAGATTGTATAGCGTGTATCATGCCTTTTCACATGTTATGAATATTTGCTGACTCAAAGTCCCAGGGCCATGAGCATTTTAATAAGCAAGAATACACTTCACTAACTCAATCAAAAAAAAAAATGTAATCCTGCCTTTTATGGGGACAAATGTTGCATAAAAGACAAAAACATCAATAGGCTTCTGGATTAAGTTGTTGGTAGAATTACATTAAAATGCTGGATCCTCTAATGCTCGATTTAAAATAAGACAAACAGCAATACAGTATAGTAGGTATAATCCTTCTGAAACAATTCATTATCGGATCTAGGTTATTAGAATATCAGTGAGAAAATGTTTCCATCAAATTATTTAAAAGTGTATGACAGCTACGAGAGGTACACTCATACCTTACTACACTCATAATCAAACTATAGTTACGAAGACAACGGCATAATCCCTTTCTTTGCACTTCCTTCAGACCCTCTGCTGCCAACCCAAAGGACAAGGCTGCAAGTATGTTCAGAGCTGTTTTAACAATTCCTTGTCCAGGATGCTTCTTTTCTCTTAATTATAACAGAAAGATACCTAGACGTTGGTTCACTCAGTAACTCTACTTTTCTTGTTTGTTGTTACCTTAAGATATCTAAAATCTTAGATGTTGTGAAATGAGGATTGCGCATTGTCCACAATAAACACAGCTGCTTTCACCAGATACCCATGTGTAGAACTGTGGCCTACGCTGCCTTGTAGATATGAACGTGCTCAGCAGAGAGCTGGTCCCTCACCTTTCTTTTTCTTCTTCCTTCACTACCCGAATGGCTAGGTACGGAAATGTGTCTGGCTCCAAGAGGTTGATTAACCAAGAGTGTTCCCAAAGGCAGGCAGTCCTTCCTATCAATGAGCGGAAGAATATTTTTATGGAGTTGTTTTAGTACCTATACTTTCGGGCACTTAGGACTTGTTTGTCTTACAAATACAAGCGATGCTAACTAGAATGCATATAAAGAACACCTGCTAGACAATCTGATCTTGTGGAACAAGCTTGAGCATAGAACCTTTCCCTCTGTGCGTCCTTCTCTTCCCTCGGCCCTGCCACCCAGTGAACAGTCAGTATTCTGCTCCAAGAGACCAAATTTAACAGTCCCATTCCCATTATCTATGTGAATCTCTAAGAAAAAAAAGTGTTATTTTACATCACCTATTTTTAGTGTCTGTTGTGTGTTTCTAAACATCTAGGAAGACTAAATATTTAAGTAGGACTTGTTTGTTCACTGCGTACAGTAGCATTGAATAAACTACACACATGGAACAAAGAGTGTAGTATAAAAGCATCTGGTAAATAGGAACATTCTGACCTAGATCCCTTCCTCTTAGCCCTGTCAACCCACCGCACAAGTGTACACATCTGTAATGCTTCAAGGTGATTTTAATCATTTCACTTTCACAGTTATTTTCAGAAGATGAATTTTAACACAAAATGTATTAATTTACTAACATTGTCATTCTCTGACAAACTCTTTACCATATAGAAAAACCAGAAGTTGTAAAATTAAGACTCATCTGTCCGCCACATACTCTATACGTACAGCGAACTAGAACAAAATGCGCAGACATAAGGGACAACATCTCACTTCACCCTGAAAACACAGGCACAGAGCACTTCATCGTCCACCCTCCTCCCTGGAAACCCGCGTACAAACACCATGTGTCCTGCTCTAAGGAGTGGTTTGGCCATTCGACTTAACAACAGTGACCACAGTATTTCAAAGAAGATTAATAAAAAGTATTTACAAAATGTGTTATTTTACTACATACTTTAATATAAAACACCTCAGAACATCTAGAAAAACTAGTTATTTCAAAAAAGTACTTAGCACTGTCAACCACGTATACAGTAGTGAGGAATAAAATAGACCACAGAAGGATGGTTTTAATATGAATATCACTTCCAAATATGAGCAGTCTGACGTAGTACCTGTTTTACTCTTCATAGCAGAATCTTTTCTGAAGATTTTCTTTTTTCATTTATGCTTTCGTGTAATACTGAGATATCTACTTTTCTTCTCTGCTGTTTATAATTAGATACATTTTTATGAACCCAGCTATTATATTAGCTTTTAGCTCCCTCGTATATGAATTGAGTATGTTAGGCATTCTTTCTCCTCAGTCAACACATATCAATTATAGACGAAAAATTCCTTCAGTTTTCTAATCAGCCTCTTCATGGCCTTCTGCTCCATCTCTTCTTGAACCCATTGATCAAATGTGGAAGGGTCACTTCTAGAGATGGTCAAAAATTCCATTTTCAAGTCATTCCCAGAAGGTATTTCTTTACTGTGATTAATTTTTTTGTTTTTGTTTTCATTTTTTGGTAAGGAGGTCTGCCTGAGCTGACATCTCTGCCGATCTTGCTCTATTTTGTACGTGGACGTCACCATAGCTTGGCTTGATGAGTGGTGTGTAGGTCTGTGCCCAGGATCAGAACCCGTGAACCTTAGGCTGCTGGAGTGGAGCATGGGAACTTAATCACTACACCACTAGGCTGGACCAGGCCCAGTGATTTTTAATTCTATTATATGTAGTTGACTTCTTTACATATATAAGACCTAGATTTAGAAAAGTAAGCTGAATTTTGAAAGGTTGGCAGATAAAGTTGGGAGCAATATGTTTCATATTATGTACACAAACCTTTTATAAAGAGCAGTAAATCTTCCCAAGGGGTAGTGTGTGCTTCCTGTTGGCCAGACGTGGCCCATTATTCCACACTGTCTCTCTTCTAATACCAAGGTCTAGTTTGGCCTCTCTCCAACTTCCAGTCATCTTTCAGGGCTCTGTGTACCTGCTGGGCTGCAAAGACTTCGCCCATCATTGTCAAGATGGGGTGGTGTCTCGTCCTGGTGGGATCCAGTGGTCACCCAGGTCCTCCGATCTCCAATGCTCCAGGCCTGAGGTAGCCAAGCTCTCATCCATCCCAACCTGCCTTCTCAACCCCAGATCCATCTGAACTTTCAGAGGCTGCTATTCTTCTTGCCCTGCCTGCTACTGCCGTCAGGTCCCAGAAAGGTTCACAATGGCCTCCTGGCCTGGGGAGGCTGGTGAAGGCTGTGGAGGCCTCAGGGGTGGCCTTGGAAAGCTCGAGTCCAGGCTCTGCTCACCCACTGGAGGGCAGGAGGTGCAGATTTGGGCTGCTTGCTGGACTCTCTGCCTGAACTCATCCAATTTATCTTCCTTTTGTTGTTGTTGAGTTTTCTTTCTTTTTACCCCCCCCCCTTTATTGAGGTATAGTTGACAAAAATTGTACATACATAAAAAGTGCAACGTGATTGTTTCATATGTGTATACCTGATGAAATGATTACCACAATCAAGTTAATTCACACATCCATCATCTTATATAGTTCCCTTTGGGGTGGGAGTGGTAAGAACACTTGAGATATATTCTCTTAACAAATTTCAAGTATACAATACAGTATTATTTTTATAATATTTTTAAAGCTTTATTGAAATATAATTAACAAATAAAATTGTAAAATAAAGTGTACATCATGATGAGTTGATACACCTATATATTATGAAAGGATTTCCTTCATTGAGTTAATTAACACATCCATCACATATTTGCCTTTTTTTTTTTGGTGAGAACATTTAAATTCTACTCTATTAGCAAACTTCATTTATACAATACAGTATTATCAACTATAGTCACTGTGTTATACATTAGATCCTCAGACCTTATTCATCTTAGAACTGAAATTTTGTATCCTTTTACCAACCTCTTTCTATTTCCCCACGCCCCAGGCCCTGGAAAACACTTTTCTACTGTTTCCATGAGTTTGACCTTTTTTTTTTTGTAGATTCCACATATAAGTACTACCCTGATGCAATGTTTGTCTTTCTCTGACTTATTTCACTTAGCATAATGCTCCCCAAGTTCATTCATGTTGTCACAAATGATAGGATTTCCTTCTTTTTTGTTATTGAATAATATTCCATCACACACACACACACACACACACACACACACACACACACACACCCCTATCTCACACTTTCTTGATTCATTCATCCATCGATGGACACAACCTATTTCCATACCTTGGTTGTTGTGAATAATGCTACAATAAACATGGACGTGGAGATATCTCTTCAAGCTACTGGTCTAATTTTCTTTGGATATATACTCAGAAGTGGGACTTCTGGATCATGTGGGCATTCTGTTTTTAATTTTTTGAGGAACCTCCAGAATATTTTTTGCAGTAGCTGTACTATTTACATTCCCAACAACGGTATACAAGGGTTCCATTTTCTCTGCATCCTTGCCAACATTTGTTAGCTCTTGTCTTTTTAATAAAAGCTATTCTAGTAGATGTGAGGTGATATCTCGTGATTTTGATTTACATTTTCCTGATGATTAGTGCAATTGAGCACCTTTTCATGTATGTGTTGGCCATTTGCATGTCTTCTTTGGAAAAATGTCTGTTTAGGTCTTTTGTCTATTTTTAATTGGGTTATTTGTTGTTTTTACTATTGAGTTGGATGAGTTCTTTATATATATATATATAGGATATTATCCTCTTATGGGATATATGGTTTGAAAATATTTTTTCCCATTCCCTAGTTTTCATTTGGTTGTTTTTGCCATGCTATTCCTTTGTTAATAAACAGGTTAAGCATGCAGGCATCCATTTAGTAGAGTTCTCCAAATAATAGACACAATAAAATTGAGATCAATTTAAAAAGCCTAAGCCCTTTTAGATTTTTCTACTTAGTCACAATCTCATATTAATATTATAAGGAACTTGTAGAATTTCATGAGAACTATTTATTTAAGAAAATTAATTGACAAAATATACATCAGAAAAGTATGATGAAATATTTTCAAGTTTGAACATAATAACGTTTTGATATTTTGTGAAATAAAACTTAATGTCCCTCAAAATGTGTGATCCAATATTACATCCAGATGAGTTGATTTCTTTTAAACTAAGTTTATATGATGCATCAATTAAGCTGTATGATTAATGTACCTGGGAGGCTAGACATTGGGGAGTCTACAGTACGATGTTTAAAGTTTCCTTATTAAGATTTTTGGAAATGAGCATATATTAGTGACATTTAAAGAATCTATAAATTTGTCTTCAACAATGGTACAACATCAATAATTCTGCCAGCCAGCTTTTTCAGTTATTTCAAAGAGCTAAATCAACAGAAAGTTCAAAGATTAGTCAATCCTTGAATAAACTCTAAGCCACTACCTTAATAGCAAAGTGTTATTTAATGGCAACTTAGAATATTTATTTCATTGCAGTGGAATACATTGAAGACAGGGGGAAATAGAGAAAATTAGTGATTCATTTTGTCCTAAGGCCAGTTTGGAAAGTGCTCTGATGGAGTAAGTTTGGGGTGCACGGAGGAGCGGCAGCTACATCTCATAGGGAACACAAGCACAGCTTTCCAGAATGGGTGGCTCCTGCCGTGGCAAGTAAGATAGGAGATGGTTAGACAAAAAAGGAGGTGAATAAATTCCTGGTAAAGAGGGTGGTTTGAGAAAGGGTGAAGTGTGGGAAACAATTCTAGCAACAGTAATGTGTCTTGAGAACCTGGAAAGAAGGATGCATATTGCGAGTTACTTAAAAAAAAAAAAGTGTGATTTTGGTGTTAACCAAGTATAAAATAAATTCATTTCAAAAAGACAGAGAAGCATACATTAAATGAGAATGTAAAAGTTTCATTTGTTAGCTGTGATCATAGCTATAAAGGAAGCATCCACATTTTGAGGAGCTACAAATTCTAAAGCAATTGCAATCACAAGCTCTCGATGTCAAAAACGTTAGGGCAGGAGATGGACATCAGGCCCATCCTGGAAGCTCCGCACTGCACAATTCAGCTTCTGCTTAAAATGGGGCTCCTCGTACTGCTCTGGAAATCCCAGGGCAACTGTTTTCATGCTGTGAAAATCTCATGGCCATCTTTAGCCTTTCTTGACACTCTCCCTATTGGGAGAAAGCACCAAAGAAATCAGTGACCTCATTGATTTTCTGCACATTACAAGGTAATGATCGACACTGTAGTTTGCTTTTATCCTTTCAAAACAGTAGGGGAAAGGACTGGAAGGGAAAGTTTTCTCACATGGTCTTAGAACAGAGACAGCTATGACATTATTTATGGTTCATGGCTTTTATATTGTCCTTATAAATTAAAAATACTTCCATGTAAATATTGTCATGTATGCGTGAGTATGTATGCAAAGTGGAGGTGGTGACTTAGCATTTGAAGTATCATAATTGGGAATTCACACTGTAGAATAACATATTATATAAACACTTCAAATATGTAACCAAAATCTATGCAATGAGGAAGTTAACATAATTTTTCATTGGTGAAATAAGCGGTGCTCAGGGTATGTGGTTGGCTATCACTCCTGCATAAATAAGATGTAAGTATCACACAAGCTCCATAGCTCATTGGGACCCATCTGCAAGTTCTAGAACTTCATTTGGTTCTGCTTTTTCATATTTCATGGAAAACTGTCGCCTCATCTGACTAGAGTGTTGGCTGGTCTTGACATCAAAATATCTTTGCTTCCTCCTGGAGGTGTTAGAGTCACAATATTATGTAATATACCTTTTTTTGTTGTTAATAAAAGTATCTTTGAAAGTCTTAATTTATAAAAAGAAGTCTGTGAAGAAATATGTGAAGATCTCAGAGTTGTTGCTATGTCCTATGAAATATAACCAACACCTTTAAAAAGTCTGATTGGTGATTTAATAAATTATTGCTCTCTTAAAAATGTTTAAACTGACATCTTTGTATTCTAAAAGGTATATATAATTTTGAGGTTCTCTTTTAAAGCCAAGAGAAATCCTTTGGAATTTTATTGATCTTCTGTTTAGGCAAAAATATATAATAAATTCCACTCTTGGATTCTTTATTCAAAGAGAGAGTTTCAGAATATTTTTCTCATTTAACTAACAAGAGCAAGCCTTCTAGGCAAAGACTTTGCTGCAGTATCAGAGGACAGAGAGCGAAGACTTCCGTATTCTCACAAAAATAAGTTGTATGACTGTATTTGGCAGAGGCTGTTCTGAGCGTTGTATTCATTGAAACATACTGCCTGGCAGGATGTGGGAGGGTCTTATGGCTCTAGGGTGGTCACATCTTTGGCTGGAACAATTCTGACTTAGATTTTTGTCTCAGCATGATTATTAAGATTGTTTTTTTCCTTTTTCTCCCCAAAGCCCCCCAGTACATAGTTGTATATTTTCAGTTGTGGGTCCTTCTAGTTGTGACATGTGGGATGCCGCATCAGCATGGCTTGATGAGCGGTGCCATGTCTGCGTCCAGGATCCGAACCAGTGGAAACTCTGGGCGACCGAAGCGGAACTCGAGAACTTAACCACTCGACCACGGGTCGGGCACCCTCAGCATGATTATTAATAGCACCCGCTTTCAGTGTCAGAAATGTCTCTCTCTTTGGTTGGTAAATTATATGGTGTATGCAGAGTCTCCCCCAGCTTCTACTCTTCTAATCTCCTGAGGTTTCCAGGGGTTTAAGAAAAGAACATGATTAGAGTTGAATAGCCAAATTGGTTGAGGTCTGTTGACAACAATGGTAGTCCAGACCTGTGAGAAATACAAGAACCAAAGAAGAAGATAGTCTTTCTTATATTTTGATACTGGTTCCAGTTTGTCTTGGCCATCCTTTGATCAGGGTGGGACCTCATGTATGAAAAGTTTTATCTTTGCTTGCATTTGGAAACAGTCTATTATTCTGTGAAGATTAAATTCTTTAAGCATGACCCAGTCTCAAAGTCTAGTCTCATACTCCACACTATACATAAGAATAAATTTTCTAAAAAGCAAATTCAACTATATCACCGTCTTGCTTAACAGTTTTTCAATATCTCACTATCACTTTTAGAATTAAGTCTAAGCTACTGAATATCATCACTGCAGCTATTTAAATCTCTAAGATCCTCCCTCCTTCATATTCACGTGTTGAAGTGTCTCTACAATATCCCATTTGGATTCATCCTACAGACACCTCAATTCAGAATGTGACAAACTGATCTGTCATCTTTCCCCATAAACTTGTTCTTCCATCTGTTGGTTTAGATGTTGACACCACTATTAGTTTATATTGAAATAACTGGTTATTCTCCTTTATTGTTGTTTCTAAGATAATTCTACCGTAACAACAAAGTCCAAAGTGTATAATCACTCGAACATGATATATGATCCCATTCAATATAATTATCATTATCTTCTATTAGCTGATATACTATAAGAAATATAAATAATGTATACATTTTATCACACAATATCATTATCTTCTATTCTCAGTGGGGAAAAAAAAGGGTGTGGAGGCTCAGACATGGTAGGAGTGGCTTGGAATAGGACGTGTCACCTCTGTTCATATTCCATTGACTAGACTTTAGTAACATGGTTACACCAAAGTTCTGTAGTCCAGCTGAGTGCCCAGGAAGAAGAGGAAACAGGTTTAGTGAAGAGCTGGCTAATAGTCTTTACCGTATTTCTCCATCATCACGCCCCTGCCCATTATAACCTTGCGCTCACACCAATTTTATTTCTTAAATATTTGTTAATTCTGTTTCTCTCTAATCTTACCATTACTGCCCATCATCGTCTTCCCCAAATACTGGAACAACAGTCTTATAAATCAAACCCTCCAAACTAAACATTCTAATTAGTATGGTCCAAAAAGCTTTCTCTGAACCCCCGGCTCGGCTTTCTGCCTCCAAAGCCCTCTATCCATGTTTTTATGATGTAATGTGCAGTATCATATTTAAAATATCTGTATGTCCATCCTTACTACACTGTGAAAGCTTCAAGGAGATGGACTCTTTAAAATGTCAGTGTCTTTAAAGTCTTGTGTAATTTTTGCATAGGTAATATATAGTGCTTATTTTAATGGAGAAGGAATGGGTTGCTCTGCTGACATTGCTACTCCTGAGAGGGGTGATAAAAGGAGTTCATTAAAAAGAGTTCGTGGTTTCTGGATGTTGACTCACATTACGAGTAGACACTTCACTTCTGTCTCTTGTTTCTGACATAACTGGTCTTATTCCTTTCCAAGCATTCTCTTACCTTTCCTCTTACTTACCAGCCCAAGGAATCTTTTCTAGTCTACTAGAAAGAAACTTTGTTCTCATTTATGATTTTTTTTTTCTCCATTGTCTTTGCTCAAGTTATTTCCAGGCCTTTAATCCTGAGTAATATTATGTCTTCAGTTTTCTTTAAAACATTTCAGCATGGATGTTCTGTTCTGAGGAATGTCTTAGCTGCTTGAAGTTGTCTCTAAGGGCGTTCAGTTAGACTTATCAGAATATACACTGTGTGAGTAATCCACTAATTTTTAATCAGACCCAGAGGCCATCCTACGAGTGCTTCCACTATCTTTACCTCCCCTCATCACCAGAGATGTGTTCATTTTTATAATGAATGTCAGAAGTAGGTTTTCATTGGTGAAAGAAGTGATTTGCTAATTAGCAGAATGGATATTAGAAATGAACTTTTATTGATGAAGTTAGTAGATTAGCTACAGTATTGTAGGGAGGGACTCTTCTTTTCTTGCATAAGAAAAGTATAAAACTGTCATCTCTTCTGAAGCCTGTATCTTTTAGAATGGATCTCTAGAGTTAATCCATAAATGGTCCTACAACCTTCTTCCAATGGGAAGATGTCTTGATTCCCTTGCTTACAGTTGACTGCATCTGATGCTAGAATATTGCCACATTTGCTCAGTCCAACCTTTCATGAAGAGTAGTCTTAGAGCACACAAAGGGATAGGAAGCTGAGACATCTTCAAGATGTCAGCATACGACTTTTTTGTGTGTGCCACGTTGCCCACAACTGGTGGTGTATGTGGCAAAATTTAGGCTGTGATTTGTTACTGCTGTGGGGGAGCAGCCAATTCTTAACTATCTCTATTGGAACTCCTGCAAATTTGAGTGTATATATCCAAGTTGAAGTAGACGAGTTCATTATACTAGGCACTTGAAATTCTAAACCCAAGAATTGACTCTTTCTTTGTTTTTGCTTTGTCAACCTTTACTTAAGGCGATTAATGAGAATCTCTAGCACTTTTAATGGGAAAAGCTAGAGAAAAATACCAAGAACACAAACTATTGCGTAATAATTTAAAACTATAACCCCAATACAAATGTTTATTGACTTAAACCTTACAAAGACAACCCTCTATATTATGTCAAATAAAAGTATTTTAAATATTTTTATAAGAATAAATTAAAAGGCATAATAACTTCTTATTCCAATTCTCAACCTCTCTCAATTCTTATTCTTAATACTTGGATGTCTAAATCTCTCTGATAGGCAGCTTTAAAATCAGGAACTATATTTCTGAGGGACTCGATAATTTATTTCTTCAGCATTCTAAGAAGTGTATAATATGTGACAGCTATCAGATCTGAGGCTCAGGTTATACAGAGTAAGCAACAGAACCTATTGCATTATACTTGGCCTCCTTCACATGTTCACATTGTCTGCTTGGTCCCTGTACACATATGAATTAGCAGGCTTGCTCCGGAAGGGTACCAGGCATTTCAAACATATTGCAATAATTTTAATTGTGAATTATTATTCATTTTTAGTTTAAAATAAATGTGCACTAAACAATGTAGGGCATGGATTGAGATATGGAAGTCACTGCCTTTAGATGCATATATATCTATTGCAGGAAATTCTCTTAAATACTCTTCTCAGAAATAAGGAGATTCTACCCATACATTCGCAGCTGGGAATCCCACACACCCTGCCTGCCAACACAATGTTTTGTCATCATCATGGTTTGAATCTTGTATGCAGTATCTTGGTATGTAGTATTAGCGATTCTTTCCTAATTTAGCAGAAGGTCATGGTTTTTGTTATTCCTTTAAAATTTAACATATAAACTGTGCAACCTCCTGCTGCTATTGGCATCAATTTAGATTTTTCATGGTTATTTCTGGTACACGTGCTGCTAATGTGCAAGGGATGAGAAAAGATTCAGTTTCGTCATCTGTAAAACCAGAGTGATGGGATTGGATGATCTCTAAGGTCCTTTCAAACTCTAAAGTTTTATGATTCTAATAATGTAAGTTTAAACCACATTAGTAAGAGTAATAGCTTCTCATAGCCTAGTCTGTGGCACGGTTTTCTTAAATGGCCTACTTTGCTTAGAAACAATCCACTAAGCTTTTTTCTTAGCTAAATTTACTAAAAGTTTGTGACTCTAACTCTCCAATCTTGAAATTCCGTAGCTTTGTAGGATATTGAAAATATTATATGTGTAGCTGAACTTCTCTCCTAGTAAGTGAGCCTTTGAAGTATGATTTCTGTCTAATTCCCCACTGGCTCTTATATTGTCTTGTCCCTAGTAGATGTTTAATAAAGCCTGTTAAATGAATGATCACGTAAATTTTGTATCTCACATTACAATGTACAAAGTGCTCTCATTGTCCATTATCGAACATCATAGAGGCACGAAATGTTAAAGTTGAAGGGATCACAGATAGAGCTGTAATTCATTGGTTCCCAACTGGGATGATTTTGGCCCCCCAGTGGACATTTGGCAAAATCTGGAGACATTTTTGGTTGTCATAACTGATGGGTGGGTGTCACTGGCATCTAATGTAGAGACTAAACATCTATACAATTCACAGCATAGGCCCCACAACAAAAAATTATCCTCCCCGTAAGTCAATCACGCTGAGATTGAGAAACTGCCCTCATTTTATAAATGAGATAACTGAAATCCTGAGAAGTTAAGCAAATTTGTCAAGGTAATTCTTCAACTCCTGTGCCTTTGCCAAATAAGTTGATTCTCAGTAAATCTTGCAAAGGAGATGGAGATATTTTTCCCATTTTATAAGTGAAAAAACCGGAAATTTGAAAATTGATAGGAAATGTCACAAAAGTATCACAATTGAGACATGGGACAACTGCATGACAGCTCTGTATTTAGGACTCTCATAGGTCCAAAGTGATTCATGACATGCAGAGGAAGAAATTTCACATTATCTTACTTTTTCTAAAGGTCGTGGTCATCATTTGCAAGCTCAGTGAAAGTTTAGTATCACTCATTATTGGCGATTTGTGATCATTAGACTATGGAAGAACTTCAAGATCTGTATAATCCTGGGAAAACTGGGTATGTTGACTTGCTTTTAGTACAAAGTGCCCAGCATGTAGAAAGTACACGTTAAAAAATTCAGCGAATGATGGTCACCTTCCATTGTTCTTCAGCTCCTAGCTACTGCTCTTGAGTGATCGTGCTGTACGACCTGCTAGGCCCTGATTCTCTGGGAAAGCTGTGATGCCATGTCTTCCCAGAGCTTCACCATTTAAGTAAGCACAAGATGGGTCACAGAAATCGTCACTAAATGCCCGTACATGACGTTTAGTGACTAGTTCTCTGTGTACCCATCTAGGCTTTTCCAGCAGAGGTCTTGCCTCTTCCACCAGCATGCGTCTCAGCAGGGACCCAGTAGGCCAGAACCCATAGCCCCTGTTCCACTCCCAGTCTCAGAGAGACATCTTATGTGGAGACATAACCCCTCAGTAACACATCTTTAATTCTCTCTCTATTTTAGCTATTTCGGCCTTCAACCTTTCGGAAAAATGCTTTTGAAAGCAAAAGGTCTATTACCTCTCTCATGGGGCAACGAGAACTCAGATCTCAAAGATATAGCCATGGATACCCCTTGGGATAGGCACTAGGGAAAGGAAATTTCCATGACTTTGTAATGAGCCCCTCGCCTGAAAAAACAGATGTGGCCATACCTTAGCCAGATTATTTTGTCACTTTCATCTTTTAATAAGTCATGGGAGAAATGAGTTTAAAGAAAAATCTTGTCCATTCAAGATCTTTTTTTCTCATACTACTTACATGGTCTACAAGATTAAAATTCCACACCTTTAAGTGTTTATAACCTGACTGCATTATACTTTCCTTCTATCAGAATAAAAATATATATATGTTATCCACATAGGTAGATAAGTACTCTCAGACTGCAAAAGAAAGCTATACTGGTTTTCAAACAGCCTTAGTGACAGGAGAGAAAATAGTACCTGAAGAGTGATAAAGTGTAAGAATAAATATAAAGGAAACTTTTGGAGTAGATAGTAAAGAAGAATAGGCTATTTCACAAATACTTAACTTTTCTATACAAGCTGATTTATTAAGAAACTCATTTTTATTAGATCTAAGGAAAACACCATTGCAAGCAACCTCCCTGAAAGTACATTTTCTTGAATTATAAAGGGTCCCCTGGAACAAATAAGTTATTTGTACATTTCCTTGAGGATAACCATACTTATCCTCAAATATTGAGAAAATGGCTTTCTTTGTGGCTAGGTGTTCTCTTGCGGCTCCATGGTATTGGTTTCAATCTATAATTTTCATACAAGGAACTATGTTAAGGGTCCAGAATACTTTAGATTATACTAATCAGTTTTGCAACCAGAAATTATTTATCCATTTATTCCTCATAAATTCATTTTAAAAAGTATAAATCTACCATTTCCCTAAATATTTTTTTAATTAATCTTTCTGAGTAAGGTATTTTTCCCATTTTTTCCCTGTCTGCTCTTATAAATCATGTGCTTTTTTTTTTCTTCTGGCATTTTATACAGAAAATCTTTTTAAAGTAGGCAATAAAAGAAAAAATAAGAAAACATAGAAAGCACATTATGAGTGAATAATGTTCCATTCTGTTAACAATTTCATCCTTCTAATGCTTTTCTAGGGCAGAACTGAAGTGTTTAATGGAGGCATAATTATATATTATTGCCAGTAGGGGCGAGCTGGCATTTGTCTCTTAAATTTTCATGACGATACAAGCGGAGGGGTAGTCAACAATAATATAATACATTTTATTTGTGCACATGTTTTGAGACATCTTAACTATGCTTTGCTTGATATATACTTAGCATCAAGTACAAGAAGGGCTTCAAGTAACTCTGGGTTAAATACAGACAGGTGAAATTTTTCCGTCTCTGGTTCTCCCAGGACGTTTCCTTGAAATATTGCTGAGTGCTTAGCAAGGTATCAGACATATTATCTCACAGGAAATATGTTAGACTACTTGCTTTCAAAAGCGGAGAAAAATGTCTTTCATAAATAATACTACTTTTAATAAGGTCTTTCTCCTTATATTCATATCATTTAAAAATTCAGTCTTTCACATAAGAATGAAGATTACTTAACAGTTGTATGTATATGCATTGTCTTTGAAAAAGCAAGAACAGTGGAGCTGTATTTCCAGTTTTCTTAGGTCCTATGCGTGATCCCACAAGTTGTTGTCCAGTTAGTTATATAGACACTTCAGCTTAATTATTTACAACTTATGCTTTGTAATACCCTTTTTGTAACAAATGTATGGCACTACTTTTCCTAATTAAAAATTTCAAGTTAATGTAACGTAGAGAATCATTTAAATTTGTGTTTCAAAATAGTATGATAAAGTCATTAAGATTTCTCTGCTTCTCAGCTATTCCAATTTTAACTAGCAGTTATCTCGGGTCAATGCTAAACAAAAACTCAGACATGCATACATTAGTGATTCAGAAAGGTTTTTAAATTATTATTATCATTTTTTTTTTTTTAGTAAGATTAGCCCTGAGCTAACGTCTGTTGCCAATCTTCCTCTTTTTGCTTGAGGAAGATTTACCCTGAGCTAACCTCTGTGCCAGTCTTCCTCTATTTTGTCTGTGGGTCACCTCCACAGCATGGCTGACAAGTGGTGTAGGTCCATGCCTGGGATCCGAACCTACAAACTGGGGCCACCTAAGCAGAGTGTGCCAGGCTTAACCACTACCCCAGGGGCTGGCCCCTCAGTAAGGTTTTTTAATAATTGTTAGTTTATGCCCACTTTTTATCTCCTTATTCACCCTCACTTTCCTACCTATATTTTATTTTTTTCAAGCAATCTCTCTTTATCAACCCAAGTCTCCACTATCTAAGGGAAACCCCATTTTCCTTGCTATGGTTCAGGAACCTGGGCCCACGCCTATCTGAATGAAGAATTTACCTGGCCTCAAGATGTTAGTTCAGGAATGGGCAGATGCCTCTACATGAGTCAGTGAGCTTCAAGGGAACATTTACTGGAGGCTTCTGCCATCGGCAGCCCTTCACTCTTAGGAGAGAATTATTAGAAAAGATGGTTTCTCATTGGTTAGTAAATGAATGTTTGAGGACATACAACAACGCTAATACATGAGGATAGCATTGCTGCCTATCAAATTGAGGAAGCTGGACTCAGGAACCCACACTGAGGGTGGATGCAATAGCCCTAAAGATGGAGGCAGGGCTGGCATCTTGGGCATGCACCTGTATAGTTGCACAGAGGTCCAAGCTTAAAATAACTTCATGCTTGGTTTAATGCTTTGCTCCTAGCATCATGAAATTCTTAATAATTTTGGAGCAAAGGGCCCCACATTTTCATTTTGTACTGAGTCCTTCAAATTGTGTAGCTGATCCTGCATGGGAAGCTGTCTAAGTTCTGTTATTCTAGGTGGAACACAGATATAAGTTTTGAAGATAGGTGAAAGAAGAAGATCTCTGTTTTTCAAAGATAGGATCAGTTGAAAAAGGGCAAGAAATGCATCCTTGGGATCATGGCTTGAGGACTGAAGCTTGACTGATTTAACTGCTGATTTCAGTGATATAGCTCTTCATGTTCTTACCCTTCAGAGGCTGTAATGAGCTCAGAGACTGAGATTGTCTAAGATTAAGATTTTTCTCTGAAAGTTAGAGGAACCCAAGAAGAGTCAATCAGGTAGGTCACTAAAGAATCATTTGGAACATGCGATTTTGCCGTTCAGGGCAATCTGTGCTGTAGCGTGGAAAGGGAACCTAAGCTAAATCTGTCTCTTAGCTAAATGTCATCTTGCCAAGATTTAGTTTTTCTAATTGAATGCCTATATATCTTTTTTCTTAGAAAATTTGTATGCCTAAAGTTTTAAATGGACATTGTTATTTTAAAAGCCTAAAATTGTACACCATAAAGATTTTTCTATCAAATTAAAGTGGTTTTTGATGGGTACGTGTAGTGGGCCAAATGGAGGCCCCAAAAATATGTTCATATCATAATCTAGAGAACCTGTGAATGTTGCTTTATATGGCAAAAGAGTGAATATTACCTTTCATGGCAAAAGGATCTTTAGAGGAGGTGCTTATTCTGGATTATCCAGGTGGGCCCTAAGTGCAGTCACATTCATCCTTGTAAGAGAGAAGCAGAGGGAGTTTTGACACAAACACACAGAAGAGAAGGCAGTATGAAGATAAAACAGAGAGAGATGTGGCCACAAGCCAAGGAATGACAACAGCCATGAGAAACCGGAAGAGGCCAGGGACAGATTGCCCCCTAAAGCCTCCAGAGCACAGTGCTGCGGACACCTTGAGCTCAACTCAGTGAAACGGATTCTAGAGTTCCGGACTTCTGGCCTCCAGAACTGCAAGAATAAATTTTTGTTGTTTTAAGCTGCTGGATTTGCGGTAATGTTTTATGGCAGCCACAGAAAACTAATGCAGTATGCTCTTACTGATGATACACTGATGAAATGTAATATTTTATCAAGAAAAAGATAAATTATTGATATGTAGGTATGGGATAGGCATGGCAGATGAATGAAAGGCACCATTAAAAGGTCAATACCTCACAGGAAACCTGGGCATTATTAAAAGCATCCAATGCAAAAGTCCAGGACTTCTTAGCTTTGCTAAGTGTGAAAAGCACCACATTCTTGGTTGAGGGATCCAGTCCAACACCAGAAGCTAAGCATGACTCATTGGCAATGGCTAAGAGCTTCTTAGATGCGGTAAATGTTTTCAGGATAGCTACCCAGGAAATTGATAGTTATTAATATTTAATGATTCATTTTCTGCTTGGCAGGCTACTTACTAGGTACAAGTTCACCCACGGAATAGTGTTTTTCTTCTTGGAAATATTTTTATTGTTGTTTATGTCAGTAATGGAATTATTTTTTACCAAAACATTTGAAATTGTGAGTTTGTATAGAAAAAGCTCATCTGAAATATTTATATCAGTATCCATTCTTATAACCTCAAGATAGACAGACATTTAATTAAATATTTGCATTTCAATTGATTACATCATCAATTTGAAATGATTAAGAGATATAATAAAATCCAATGGTTTTTTTTTTTTAAAAAAACTGGGCATAAAAAGAAGTAACTCATAATTGAGAAAATGCAGGATTTATTTTCAGCACTATGACAGTTTATAGAACACGAATGCCCTAGCCATTTAGGTGATTTTTCACACTTTCTTTTACACCTTATCAAATTGTTCAATTAGTCAGTCTATTTACTGTGAAACTAAACTTGTTTCTGTGTATATTGCTTCAGTTCTATCAGTCTTTCATTTTTTTAATTATAAAAATGAGAATTGGGGGCTAGCCTGGTGGTGTAGTGGTTAAGTTTGAGTGCTCCACTTCAGCAGCCCAGGGTTCACAGATTCAGATCCTGGGCACAGACCTATCACTGATTATCAAGCCATGCTGTGGCAGCATCCCACATATAAAATAGAGGAAGATGGGCACAGATGTTACCTCGGAGACCATCTTCCTCAAGCAAAAAGAGAGGATTGGCAACAGATGTTAGCTCAGGGCCAATCTTCCTCACAAGAAAAGGGGGGGGGGATTGAATATATTCCTCAGAATCAGGGGAAATAGTATTCAGGTAGCTGAATGGGAAATAAGACAATAGGTTCAGATAAATATCCACTTGGTAATCTTGTAAAAGAGAGCAATAGTAAATACATATTGAGCATCTAAAGAATGTAAGCACGAGAGGTAGAGGAATGGACAAGACACAACCACCGCCCCAAAGTTCACAGAGCAGCGGGTGGGTGTGGGAGCAGTGGAAGGAATCAACCAAACCAGTATAGATGCCAGGGTAACCTCTCTGATGTTTCTTACCACACTTCTCTCATGCTTCAGCCACACTGGCCTCCCTGCTTGTCCTCCAGCATGTCAGCTATACTCCTTTTTTTATCATTTTGGTGTTTGTCATTTCTTATGCCTGGAATGCACTTTTCCCATGTCTTACATCAGGTTCTTCCAGAAGTAAACCCAGAGCCAAGGGCTCAAGTGCAGGTAACGCCTTAGTGGGAAGGAAGGTGCTAGGGGAGTGCTCCTCTGCCCGGAACACGGATTGCATCTGAGCAAAGGAGCTGGACTTTTGTATCCTTACATCATTCAGTCATTGGCTTTGGATCCCTGAGGGAGAAGGGGTCGGGAAATATAATCTCCTAGGCACTTGACTCTACACCTGAGGGAAATCCCCTAAGAAGGTGTGATATTGTGATTTATAATGAGAAATATATATTTGATCTTTGTCCCCATTCCTGGCACAGAGCTCCTAAAGCCCTATGTAAATCACCAATGGCCAATGTTTCAATCAATTGTGCTTACGTAATAAAGCCTCCATCAAACCCCCAAAAGGATGGGGTTTGGAGTGGGTCCAGGCTGGTGAACATGTGGAGATTTGCTGTGTGTGGAGTGCCCAGAGAACATGGAAGATGAGTGCTCCTTCCTACCTGCCATGCCCTATGCATCTCTTCCATCTGGCTGTTTCTGAATTATATCCTTTTATAATAGACAGGTTATTTGGTAAGTGAAATATTTCTCTGAGTTCTGTGAGCCACTCTAGCAAGTTAATCGAACTCAGGGAGGGGGTTATTGAACCTCTAATCCATAATGGGTTTGTCAGAGCACAGGTGACAACCTGGACGTGCAGCTGGCATCTGAATTGGCAGTAGGGGTGGGATGAGGACCAGCCCTGTAGGACTGAGCCCTTAACCTGTGGGATCTGATGCTGTCTCCAGGTAGATGGTGTCAGAATTGAGTTAATTGCTTGGTGGTGTAGAGAAAAAAAATACACATTGGAATTAGTGTCAGAACTGGAGAAGTTCTCTGCTGTGAACCATATGTGATAAAATACTAAGAAGCTGGGATCTGGGCTCTGGTCCAGGACACCACACATGCCTGCAGGGCATATTTCTCACTCTCTCTGGTCCCTGCTCGACATCTCATAGAGGACTTCTTTACTCTCCTGCTGAAGGAACCCACTCCTGCCTTATATCCATTTACCTTGCTCTACATTTTAATCATATCACTCATTAATCTCAGGCATTATATTACAAATTTCTTTATATTCTGTGTCTCCCTCCTGCCCACACATACTGTAATGTAAGCTCCAAGAAGGTGAGGACTTTGTTTTGTTAACTGTTGTATATGCAGTGCCCAGATCAGTCTGGTTAAAAATTGTTCAGAAATAATTGTTGGATGAATGAGTAAATGGATTGTCGTGGCACAGAAAGTGGCCACATAAGAATTTTAAGGGTAGGTTCATTGGTGTTGAGAAGACTACTAAGTTTCTTCTGAGTTTAAGAAATTAGGTAGATATAGTAAGTAGCAGATTTAACTTTAGAGAGAAATAAGAGACCCCACAAAAGTATAAGTAGTCTGGCATGGGTGAAACGTAGGATTCATCAAATTGTTTTTTCAGGTAATCATCCATCTTATCAACTACTATGTATTACATATTTATTCTGTGCTAGGCACATTATTATGCTCCTGTATTGAAAGTCAGATGTGGCCAGTTCCTATTCTCTTGGAGCTTAACGTTTAGTGGAGCAGAGATTCTCCACTGATCGTTATGTTAATGCAATTTGCAGGGCAATGAGCACCACAAAGACAGGCCTTTTGACAAGCGTGTGTAACAGAACTAACCCAAGGCTGGGTATAGGGTGGTCAAGAAAGGCTTCCATGAAGAAATATCATTTAAAATAAGTAGTTTCACAAGTGCTAGGAATAAAGCAGTAAATTAAAGAGACAAAGGCCATCCCCTCCAAGAGCTTGCATTCTGGCTGGATGAAGGGCACATTGCATACATCAGCAAGTGTAACTATGTAGCATGTCACTTGGTCGTAATTACCATGAAGGTACACAAAGCAGAGAAAGTGAAATGGTAAGTCCCAGAGGATGGGCCTTGGCTTGCTTTATCACTTAGTCTGGTGAGAGAAGGCTCAATGATAAAGGGACATTTGAAGAGTAAAAGAAAGGAATAAAGAAATACTTCATGGTTGAGGGAATGCATGGTAAAAGACCCAGAGGCCAGGATATCTTCTTGTGTCTGACGAATCAGCAAGAAGGGTGTGGCTGAATTGAGGGAGAGGAGGAGAATGACAGGAGATTGAGTCAGAGAGAATGTTTACGTTTGTGAACCATTGCAAGGGCATTAGCTTGTAGTCTGAGTGAAATGGAGCATTTTGAATGGAGGAAAGAAATGGTCTGACTTAACATTTTCAAGCTGTTGGGTTGAGAATGTTGGGGGAAAGGTTTAGAAGGCTATTCTAACAGTTCAAGAAAGAACTGGGGCCTAGGGAGTGGCAGTGTAAGTGGTGAGTAAGGAAGAAATTCTAGAGCCAATAGCAGTTGCTTACTGATAGATGGTTGCAGAATATGAGAAAAAGAGGGGAGTCAAGGTTGTCTGCAAGTTTTTGGCCTGAGCAACCAGAAGGAAGAAGTGGCCATTGATTGAGATGGAGAAGATAAAGGTTTCTGGGTGGACATCAGGAGTTCACTGTTAGACATGATTTAAGTCCAAAAATTAAAAGACTAAAAGAATCAAGCCTGACCCTTAAATGAAGCTTTGGGAAGGAACCCCTACTGGGAACACAGTGTACCTCAAGGACCAATGGTAGAAGGGAATGGTCGGACGTACGTCATGTACTTAGCGCTTGGTCCTTGTGCCCCAGGAATTAAATGCCATGATGCAGCCCAGAGCTCCGGCAGGTTTCAGTTGACTGGCTGAAGAGGTGTGTGTTGGGGGCAGGGGACGGGTCAGGGTGGGAATTGGCCTTCCTCGTAGCTCTGAAACAGAACTGGTACTGAAATTGCACTGATATGCTTCGGTTTTCAGAAACTCTGAGGCAGAGCAAAAACAAGTTGATCCAGTTTTAGAATACAAATCAGAACTTTTGAAAGAAGTACAATGGGCAGGTTTGGTAAAGTGTGAGTGGCGAGCATAGAAAGGTTCATTATGTTATCCTACATACTCTTAAATTTTTTTGAAGTTTTTGTTTTTAAAAATCCTTTAACTTGAGATGTTTTCTGATACAAACACACACACACACACAGATATCATGTTTCATCCTTTGAAAAATAGAGATAAGCAAAAGTTGTATTAACTGCTTTCTCAAATCATATAATATCAATGAATTATTTTGTTATCAGTTCTCCACTTTTATTTTTTTCTTGTTTTAATATATCTTGGTAGGGTCAATAAAAAATTACCATATGTTTTCTTTTTCTAATCATATGAAAAACATCAAGTGTACATGTATAAGCAACAGTCTTTACCCAAGTCTTGCGTTCCAGCACCAACCATATCTAATTCTCTTAGCTGTTTTCATCTTACAGTTTCCAAACTCTCTACTTACTAGGATTGTGGTGCTTTTCTTAATTTATTGGGTCATTAGCTACATAGAATCACAATTTAGCTTATTTATATAATACTCCCTCTCATTTCCAAAATTATATATTGTCACTATTTCAGTTTCTCTATTTGTCTTTCTATCTTCAAAAAAATATCTGAGCACCTTTATTTTGTACTTCACTAACTCAAGACAGTGTCTCTTATAGCCCACTGTGCAGGAAGAGGCCATTAATACAGTTATCTTCTGTAGGGACAAATACGTATAGAATAAAAATAAGAGGCTTAATTCTCCCTGTTGAAAATAAGGAAAAAGATGTCCCTGTCCCTCCTTTTACTCAGATCATTTGTCTTAGAACACTGATAATTGTAAGTGCTTCTCTCTTTGAAATGTGTATAAACCCTGTTGAAGACTAGATAATCGCATTGTAAGCTTATGACCTAGGAATGTCTTTCTCAGGAAACAAGAAGTCACCCTTTTGAAATGTAATCATCAATATCTCTTAGTTTCTGTAGGAAGGTAGGAGCCTAACTTCAGTGGGCAACTTTCTCCAAATTGCAAAACTACCTTCTGCCATAAAGATGTGAGAAGTTTCGTTTTCCCCTAAATAAAGCTGTAGGGGAGTGCAATTTGCTACCACAAAATGTGTCTCTTTATTTTTTATATTTTTTGAGGAAGATTGGCCCTGAGCTAACGTCCGTGCCCATATTCCTTTATTTTATACGTGGGATGCCCATCAGAGCATGACTTAATAAGTGGGGTGTAGGTCTGCACCTGGGATCCGAACTGGCAAACCCCAGGCTGCTGAAGCAGAATGTGTGAACTTAACCCTTGCACCACCAGCCTGGCTCCTCAAAATGTGTCTGTTTGGCTGGGTTATTTTTAAGAACAAAAGACTGAGGAAGAAACTTTGACTTTCCCCCTAATTGCCTAAAAGAATTTAAGATAGAAGGCCTGTGCCAGGAATGAGCTATCACCGTAGAGAACTGTAGTATAATATGAACCAGGTGTGGTAGTCAGGGAGGAACCTACCAAAGCCCACTTGGTCAAAGTCCTCTTTGGGTCCCATTGTCTTTGTAAGGCTTGGCAAACATTTATTTACCAAACATTTGTTTTTCCGTCTCCAGGTGAATTGCCTTTTTCCCCTCCGAAGTCCCAAACCACTATTCCCATCAGCCTCTTTTGTCTCTAGCTGAAGGTGGTATTTAAGGTGGGGTCTTCACCCATTTTAGTGAGTTACTGAGTTTCCTGGGTTTCTCCCATGTATACATGTTATTGAACTATGTTTGCTTTTCTACTGTTGTTCTGTCTTACGCCAATTTAATTCTCAGCTCTATAAAAGGGTGAGATTTCTTTCTATCTTTGTGACTCTGCTAGTGGATTGCCGGCGGTGTGTATCACATTCTAGTTTAATACTCATTCAGTAACAAAAGTGGTTTCTTTTTCTACCACCTTTGTGGAGAGGTTTCTGGGTTGGGAGAAGATTTTGTTTTTAATTATATTTTCCAAAACTTCCTATTGAGGTTCCATTCCTCCTTCTACTTAATTTCTGTCATTTATGAGCTTACCTCTGTGTTGTGAGAATTGATAACATTTATCTTGATAACCATAATTAAGTCTTCTGTGCTTTTGTATATTGGTTGATTATTTCAGTCAAAGATCCATAAACAGTGCCTTCATTATAGTGATTGTGTAAATAATGTTCACAGCAAAGCACAGCTCCCTGATTATTCTTTGTGCTTAAAAATATTTATCTGGAATTTTGAATTGCCATTTTCCTCCTATTTACTTTATTCATAGCCTGTATTTTTCCAATTTGTAGGTGCAAATAATCCATAACCAGTCTATAAGTGAAAATTGGGGTGAGTTTATTCTGAGCCAAATGTGAGGACCATATAGCCTGGGGCCTCCCTTTCCCAAGGAAGGGAGGGCACCAAAGAAGTGGGGTGCATAGAGTGGTTATATACCCTCAAAGAGCATGTTTCATGTATGATTGAAATGTCCCTTTTACAACAGCCATGAGACTGTTCTGTCAGCACAGTGATTAATGGACACAGCAGGGTAGCAAGTCTGCTGTCTTGGTGGACACAGCAGGGTGGCAGGTCTGTTGTCTTGAGCTGGGTGGTCACAGGGGAGCACAGCAATCAGTTCCTAGGCTAGGGAGAAATGCTTATCCTTAAGGAAATGCCAATGTGGGGGAAGTTGCACCTTTATCTTAAGGCCATTTGTTCTTGTCTTTGGTACATAGCAAATGCTTAAAGCAGATATACAGTGCATGCCCAATGGCCATGTCAGGCCCTTTAGGAAAAGCAAAGGCTGAATTAGGTTTACACCAAATGGCTTCCTTATATACTCCAATATATTCAATTGCTTGCCATTTTCATTTGTCAAATTCTTTGTTCAGTCAGTCTTTCTTTCAGGTTTTTCCCTCTGTCCTCCCTTTCAGGACCTCACATTTTCCTGCTCCCATCTGACTGCCAGCTCCACAGACCTGCTACATGACCGTCAACCTGGCTCAAGTCTTTCCTGTTTCCATTTTCCTCTGGTTCCCATGTTTCCCTCTTTTTGGTTTTCTCCCTCATTTTTGCTGGATTTCACCCTTAAGCATGTTCTAAGGAAGTATGTCTAGAAGGCAAATGGCCTGAGTCCTTTCATGTTTGAAACTATCTTTATTCTAACTTAATATTTAATTTACATTTTGGTTGCAGGATTCTAGATTAAACATAATTTCCTCTTAGTTCTTTGGAAGCATTGACCCGTCTTCCTGTAGCATCCAGTATTTCTGCTGGGACAGCCATTGCCCTTTAAAAGTTATATTTTTTTATCCTTGGAAAGATTTTAGGATCTTTCAAAATTTCTTTAGGTTTTGAACTCTCCCTTTTTATTGATGAGGAATGGGTCCTGTTTTGCCCCCGTTATTTGCTAGTTTCTTTTGTTTTGGAGTCTTGTCTCTCACGCTTCTGCGTTGGAAAACTTTTGGGGGGCTGTGTGCGTATGTGTGTGTTTGACGGTTTCCTCCCTTTGATATACTCTTATTTCTTTTTAGAACTCATATTATGATGTTACTGGATTTCCTGGGTTGATATTTCATCTTCATTGTCCCTTATATTGTCCAACATTTTAATGTTTTTTGTGCTTTCTGGGAGGTTTTTTTTGACTACTTCTTCTAACCCTTGTGTAGAATTTTTAATTTTTGAAAATACTCTCTTTACTTTTAAGAGCTCAGTCTTAGTCACTGAGTTTCCTTTTTACAGCCACCTTTTCTTGTTTTGTGGATTTTCTTAATCATCTCTGAGGATACCAGTGTTTGTGAAGTTCTATCTTGTCTTTCTGCTATTCTCTTTTTTTTTCCCTCCTGCTTATCTTTTCTCTCCCATTTCAGAGAATTTCATGAAAGTCTGAGGGTTCTGATGCCCACTCACCATTAAGAGTAAGACATTAAAGTTGTTGAGGGGCTGGCCTGGTTGGTAATGGTTAAATTCGCACTCTCCAATTCAGTGGCCTGGGGTTCAGAAGTTCAGATCCTGGGTGCAAACCTACACACTGCTATCAAGCCATGCTGTGGAGGCATCCCACATGGAATAACTACAAAGACTTACAACTAGAATATACAACTATGTACTAGGGCTTTGAAGATGAAAAAAAAGAGGAAGATTGGCAGCAGATGTTAGCTCAGGGCCAATATTCCTCACCAAAAATAAAAAGAAAGAAAGAAAGAAATCTTCATCTAAAAAACATGTGTTCAGGATATCTGGGTTCAAAGGTGAGACTTGGCAAATGGCAGGTTGCACTTTATGCAGTAGAGTGAAAACCAGCTATTAACATTAGGTACAGCTAAATACTGGAGTAGAGGAGACTTTCCTCTGGAGTCTTTCAGTTCCCCTAGAGAAGAGCGAGTCTACCCTGGGGTTAGGGTCTTGTCTGCTTAGCATTATGCATGGAGCTGTGGTGGGGGAGTAATTTTTCCATATACAAACTTTTAATTAACGCCATTGTTTTTTCAGTTCTACATCTGTCTTCTGTTTGATGTGACATTTATAAAGTGCCAGCCTTTGAAGTCTTTTCCAGGACTGTCTCAATCTACAACTCAATTGTCCTCTGTCCTCTGCATCTACTGTAGTTTGGGGTGGTCTCTGTTCTACTCCCGCTATTACCTCTCTCCTTTCTGCTTTCTGTCTCCTAGATATATATGGATATACCTTATCAGACTAGGAGTAGCCAGTCACCAGTTTTTTGTTTTATTGTTCTGAGTTTATATCAGTTTTAATTCCTTTATTCTCCTTCTAATAGAGTTTTGGAAGAAAAGAATACAATGGATGTGGTCGGCGATGCATTTTAAATCTGAAGTCCTTCAAATTTCCTCTTTAAAGTTTTGACAAAAACAAAGCTAACAATTACAATCACCTGCTCCATCAACAAGACGATAGCTTATACTTTAAAAACAAATAGCAATAAAAAAACCACTTGCTACCAGAAGGCAATTGTATCTAACAAACAGAGCTAACATTCTGACTGATGACTAAATGGATTTTCAAGGACTTAACAAATAGACTCTCTCTGTACTCACTCACTACTGTAGGATAAATGCAGTTTCCTGCATTTCATTCGTAAAACTATTCCCTCCCTCCTAAAAATCAGTATTACCTTATTTCTTAGGCCACTCTATCCCTTGAGCTACTTGATGACTGGGGCCATCTCATTCTTTTTTGTATCATTGATATTTATCACAGCTTGTAGTTCATAGATACATTCAATAAAATCTTGTGTTTCAGGTGCCCCTGCTCACCTCTTGCTTAGTGGAATTAGATCATGAGGAAACGTCATCCTAATCTGCTTCGTCCTCATGGCACCTCTCCCCCATTATAAAGGCGTATTGACTTAGCAGATTTAATTGTAAATTCTTCTAAAGGATAATAATCCTATTTAATAAGTTTAGTACACAAAATATGGCAGCACCAAATGCCCCTCTCTTTCCCAGTCCCCCTCTGAATATCTATCACTAGATGAGATTCAACTCATTTTAGGTTGAGTAGATAGGATGTCTATAAAACATGGTGGTTCTGGGCAAAAAAATCCTGCTGGTTCTTGGTGTGTCATCAGAGCAAGCAGGCTATGCACCACATCAATCCCACCAGAAAAAGTTTTATTTTACTTCCAGAATTTAGGAAAAGAGAGGTTAAATCCACAGTATGGCACAGATGAAGATGGGCACTTTTAGAAAAAATAGAGACTGAGTTTGGAGCTATAGAAGAATTAGTGTGGTATAGCATTGACTTAGTTTGCCAGGGCTACTGTGAAAGTACCACAAACTAAGTGGCTTAAACAACAGAAATTTATTGTCTCACAGTTTTAGAGGCTAGAAGTCCATGGTCAAGGTGTTGGTGGGACCATGCTCCCTCTGCAGGCACTAGGAAAGGGAGGATGTGTTCCACGTCACTCTCCTAGCTTCTGGAGATTTGCTAATGATCTTTGGCTTTTTTATGCATTGTCTCAATCTCTGCCTTCATGTTCACGTCGTTCTCCCTGTGTATGTATCTGTCTATAAATTTCACCGTTTTGTAAAGACATCAGTCAGATTGGATTAGGGCCCTACCCTATTCTAGTATGATGTCATCTTAACTAACTACATACACAATGACCTATTTCCAAATACAGTCATATTCTCAGGTACTGGGGTTAGGACTTCAACATATGAATTTTGAGGGTTACAGTTCAACCCATAAGAAACATTCACTATGGAGAATAAGTTCCAGGAGGATACTGGGCAGATTACAATCTTAAGAACAGTTGAAGCTTGGGCCACAACAGGAAGAGGGACATGTGTTCTCAACCGTGAAGGGCCAGGAAGAAAAGAACATTGCAATGTAAAGAAGTTTTTTGGAGGAAATGAGAAATTGAGACTTCATGCTTGGAAGTCTATACTGTGGAGAGGGAATCCAGTAGGTAGAAGATTATGAGAATAATGGTTAGTTCAAAGCACAACGTTGGTGCTTTACTTACATTGAAGAGCTGGTAAAGAGAGCAGGTAAACAACAGCAAAGTAGAAGAAATAGCCAGGGAATGAGTTGTCTTCTGGTGCAACGTATGAGTTTGATTTCAGATTAGACACTGCACTCCCCATGGAGGACAACCTTGATGAGGCTATAATTTACCACTGGTTTATTTGAATAACCTGTCTGAAGTTTTGGTTTGATGATTGGCTGCATTTTGACAAAAGACTGGATAAATGACCAGTTAAATGTGGTTAAGTTGACATGCTTTCTGATTAGAACAAAATGCTCCTTCTCTGTGTGAATCTTTGGCATTATATAAATACACCATAAAAGTCAGTGACACCCAAGGCTGTGTTGTTCTTGTCTGCAGCTGCTACCAGAGGACACTCCTTATTTGTTTGATTTGCAGTAAATACTTACTCATTTTTTGACTGCAATTGTGTATCCATGTAACAACCAGTTTATATAATTTTATTTTTGATTCAAATTATTACTCTCTTTTCTGATTGTTAAGCAAAAATTCAGAAATGTCAAGTTTCTCCTATAGTAAACAGTAAAATCTCTGTTTAAATGGAGTTACACACTTCTATTTTTAGTGGAACTTGTATCTGTACTATTGGGCCGAATCCATTTACTAATTGAGGTAAAATATCCTAGTGACAACTGAATAGTGACTTGGAAGAGAACTTTTCACCTTTATTAAAGCCGAGCATGTTACCATTAGTCATCTTGTGTCACTCCTGCCAAAGGCTTCACTGTCTCAGAAGCCAGACTCCTCCTGATTTTGTTGACTCTCTCAGTTCTTTCCGTAACCACTATTCCCTTTGTTCAGTCCACCACTGTTTGGTCTTTTCTCTTTTTTGTCCTTATTACCAAGCGTGGTTCAAAAGCATGTCAATAAACATTGTTTATTCTAAACATTCATAACGTTGTTCTTTAAATTCTCTCCAGTGGATCCATCATTTGCATTGCCTTTAATCTGCTCCTTTGTTCTTTTCTCTGGTCTATTATATTTGATTTTTGGTCTGTAAGAAGTTGCTTATATTCAGGAATTATGGCTTTCAGAAATTAGAACCAAAACCTTCCTAGCAGAAGAGTCTGGCTATAAGAGGAATAGAGTCATATCTTTTTAAAATATTAAAATCTGGTTTGTTCTTTTTTATCACTTATTTTGAAGCAGTCTATAAATCTATTCTTAGAGTCAGAAGAAAAGAAAAAGCAGGAAAAGGAAAGAGAGAAATGCAAGGTTCCGGTGGCAGGCCATCAGAAAAAAAGACAAATAGCTTGGAGTTGATGTCGTGTGGCAGAAGAAGATTAGACACAAGAATGTGAAACATAGCCATGCAGCTGCTGACCACAATGACCTAAGCAGAAAACTCTGGAAAAATATTAAAAACAAACAAAATCAAAGTGTGTCTAGCCACTGGGGTCCATACCGGCCTCAAGGGTGTAAGAGCTACATGCTGAAGGGAGAGCCTTTTGGGAGTACATTTCCCCAAGGACCAAGGAACAGATAAAATTTGGTGACAAAAGATGAAAAAATAATAAACTCAAGTTGGAGCTGCTCAGTTCACTTGACACATAACCATTCTCCTACCTGTATTCAACTAAAAAACTCAAAAGCGATCACAAACCAACAATCCTTTCCTTCAACTCAAATTCCAAAGAGAGAGTTAAGACAGCGCCAGTCCTAAAGTCAAGGATATTCCAGCCTCACTTTTCATGGGAAAAATAGCCGTGCAAATATAAGTAGTAGAAAGTATCCAAATCAAATCTATCTACAGATAATTTTAAGAAAGTGAAGGAAATGAATTTAATAAGTGAAATTTAGATGTCAGAAACAGACATTTGGAAATATATTGCTCCAGAAAAGTCAAAGAATACTTTAAATAATATATTAAGAACAATCTTAAGGAAATTGAAAGGAATGTGAACCTTTAGATAGGAGATAGATGAAAAGGAAGAGAGAAGACAGAGGAGATGGAAAAACAGTTGGGCAGAAAAAAGGGAAAGAATTAGAAAAAAGGAAAAGTTTATAGGAATAAAATCTGTATAGAAACTATGAAAAGCAGGATTGTTAACAAGGACTATATTTGAAAAATAAAGAATTTCATGGAAGAAAAACAGATAAAAGTTACTCCAGAGAAGTTAATAGAAGTCAGAGCCAGAAAATGGCTAATTAGTGTACGCATACTTGGCATTTGTGAAGAAGAGTCTAGGACAAATGGAACAAAAAAAAATCTAATTTAGAAGACACCTTATACAAGGGAATTAAATCAGTACGTAGGGTTTACGTACCAATAAAATAATTAGAAAAATATTGAGATTATGATATATCCTGGAAAATGGACTAAACCTTAAGGATAAAGAATCTTAAAAGCATCCAGGAGGAATTGTTTTATCATCTAAAATGGAAGAGAAACATCATATTGGTCTATCAACATCATGTTGGTAGCTTAAAATATATGGAGAATTTAATAGATAAGAAATCACACTTCAAATTGTTAGGTAATTGGGTTATATAATAAATAATATTTTGCCAAAGGTTAAATACTTAAAGAAAAATGTTGAACTACTAATTTACTTCCCTTCAAAAAATGCGTTACAAATGAATGAAAATTACCTTAAGAAAATGAAATTATAAAAGACTTAGAATAAAAAAAGTTTAGTAATTTTGTAAAATTACTTTTAAAAATGAAATTATAAAAGACCTAGCATAAAAAAAGGTTAAGCAATTCTGTATGAGTATTTTGTGGCAGATTGTAGTGAAATTTTTTAAAATGTGCTGTAATAAGTAGAATTTAAACATGAAAAAATAGATTAATTTGATGACAGAATCTTTAAAACTATTCCAAATGATCAAAAGTTCTGTAAATGCCATGTGCCTTACATGTGACACAAGGGATTTTCACCAGTAGAGACAGAAATCTTAAAAATAAAAGTGAAAGAGATGACAAAAACAACAGAAAAGCAAGATGAACGAGCAAGTCATGGAAGAAGAAATACAAACGACTGGACAACATAAAATAATTTACCATCCTGCATATGGCCTGGAGACTAAAGAAGAGAAAACAAGTGGAGGCTCTCTTGGGAGACTTTGGGGCCAGACACGGATGAAACATATAGTATTTCTGCCAACATTTCCTTTTCCAGAATTGGTCACATGATCCCATCCAGATTCAATGGAGCTACAAAGTGTAGTCATTTTATATGCCCAGAACGAAACTACATGTTTTGCTGGTAATATAATTTTTTTACATGCCATTTCATTCTAGGGATTTATTCTTGGGAAATTCTCCACTTATGTCAATAAAGAGGTACAAAAACAATGCTAAATATAGAATTTTTACTATTTTACTAATTGGAGTAGTTTTTATTAATGATTGAACAATAAACCTTGATCTTTCTTAATCCTGAGACACTATACAGAAATTTAAAAGAAGGCAATAAATCTATATGCTCTGATATGGAATATAGCCAAGATATATTGTTGAGAAAAAATAATTGCAGAACAATGTATGCCACATGATCCCAATAAACCAGAATTGTATAGAGAGATAGATCACTTTCACAAATTTAGAAATTTATCTTCTTTTTTACCTTTGATAACATCTCTTCAGTGGAAGCCCTGTTGACTACTTATATCAAATATATATGAAAACAAGTCTAATTCATTCTCCTCATTGTTGTCATCATCGCCATCATGAGTATGATAATGATAATCTCTAACATACGTAGAGTTATGTTTTTGACGATGTAAAACACTGTTTTTAGTTTATTTGAAATTTGCTGAGAGGAAATGATGGAAAATATTTTTATAATATATGAAAGAGACATTTTTGAATTTGAGAGAAATAAAATGAACTTCCCAAAGTCACGTGGTTTCCAAGTGGTAATAATTACCTAGCTTTCTGAGCTGCTAATTTAGGGAGCTTTTGAAAAAAGGATAATTGTCTGTCATCTGTTAAGGAGAAGCTACAAATATCCATTGATTAAAATCTTCATGGGGTCGGCACCATGGCCGAGTGGTTAAGTTCACGTGCTCTGCTTTGTTGGCCCAGGGTTTCACCAGTTCAAATCCTGGGCACAGACATGGCACCGCTCATCAAGCCACGCTGAGGCAGCATCCCACATGCCACAACTGGAAGGACCCACAACTAAAAATACACAACTATGTACCGGGGGGCTTTGTGAGAAAAAGGAAAAATAAAAAAATCTTTAAAAAAATATTTTAAAATAAAATAAAATCTTCAACTTTTTAGACATTATCATAATCAGAAAGTGTATTTCTGAAAAAAAATTAAAACAAGGTGACAAGTAAATGTCAAAATTATATTCTGATAGCTGCCTTAATTGTATCTCCAACTCAACTCAACTTCTGGGAAATAGATACATGACCTCTTAATTTTTCCAAGGATTGAGTCCTGCTGGCCTTACTTTTTTATCTAAAGTTGTTAGTGTTAGGAGATACTATGCAAATTATTTTGATACATTTTCAACTCTACTAATTGCATTTCTTTTAGGCAAGTCAATCACTATTTAGAGATAAAAATTCAGTTTATACTAAGCTCATCCTTTCTGCCACTCTTTAACAATTTCAATTCTTTACTGAGACCATGTGTCAACATCATCATTCTATCACTCAGAGCCTTTTAAGCACCTCTTTGCAAATAGCATTATACTTGGTGCTATTCAGAGTAAGTTAAAACTTAATGGATCTTGCATTTGAGGAGTTTAAAACAAGATAGAACAATAACCTAGACAGAAAGTAGGAATTAGAATTTTAGGGGGGGGGTGATAAACTGTTCAGATCCCCCCCCAAAAAACCCCCCTTTTTTTTTTTAACAAAATATAGGTTTTCAGAACATTAGGCTACTGGTCTAATGCTTCAAAGTGGGGAGAAAAAAAGATTTTGAAAGCTTGTGTTCCTGAATGTGAGTCAAACTGAACTTGCATGGGATATTTTGTCCTTATGTAACCGTGAGCTGAACTATTTCAATCAGTGGCAGATCTAGACAAGTGTTCATTAGCTGTTCTAAAGATTAGAAAGATTTCTAGAGAAATGATTAGTAGGTAGACTGCGCCTATTATGGTCGCTGAGAGCGTGGATGTAACTCTGGGGAGCCTTCAGCTCCAGAGCTGTGTTTACTGCTTTCAGCCCTGCCAAATTCATCCCTCTCCATGTGATCAGCAAATTGCCACTTGTGCCTTGCTCTGTACTTTACTAAATTTGATAATAAGACTATTTCACTTCCAGCTGGGATTTTTGCCCGTTACTTAAAAATATTATTTCCTGAAAAAATCTTGCTATTTTTAGCCACACAACTTTTCATACTTGCATAATTAAGAAAATTTATTCAGAGACAATTCCCTTGTATTTTTGCTGCATTTAAAAGTGTATTTTGGGGAAAGGAATTTTCTCAAGATTGAGTAGAAAAGGCAGAGGTAGTGATTATTAACTACTTGCCTTTTTTTTTCTTTTTCCAAATTGTTCCAATGTTGTACATGGAAGATCTTTCTATAGTCAGTAATTTTATTAACCTGGTCATTGCCCAGCAAGATTTTTGGGTTATCTTGGACTGAGGCTAGTTTTGTAAAATGATTCACAGGCTTTCAGACAACTCTGGACCAGGTTATCCACGGATCAGCAGTTGCTGTATAGAAAATGCTGATACATTGAAGAATAAACTCAAGGCATCCTGAGAGAGCAACAAATACAAGCATACATTTTAAAACTGTGCCAGTCATTAAATATTTTTTCCAAATACCCATTTATGTTTTTGGAGCATCTTCCACTGATACCTCTGTTTATGTGAACGTTAATGTAGAATTAAAATGTTTTAGTGGTTTATTATTATGTTACTTTTTCTAATCATGTTTTTGGAATTAATTTTAAGTATGATTTAAATTTCTGATTCAATTATTCACTTTTACATTTATTCATTGTTTATGTTACTTGATAGTAAGGGGATGCTTAAGTCTTGAGAAGCCGGATGTATGGGATGTCATCTCCTGAAAATCCATCTATACAGGGGTTTGGTCTCCAGCAATAGAGCTCATAATGGGCCATCGTCACAGTTTCTTAGACCCGGGATAGTATAAGATAGAGCTTCTCAATGAAAACAATATCATCACCCCCAAAGGAATGAAAATTGGTTCTTGGTTGGGAAGAGGGGTAAAAAAATGTTTTTATTACAATGATATGTGGCCCTCCACAGCTCAACTAACCCTACAAAGTTTTATTTCTTAGTATTTAATTTCTCTCATGGGATTTTCCTGGGTATCCCATGAGCAGCTTTGACATTGAGTTCCTGGAAGATCACAAAATGTTTGCAAGGTCATTGCTACAAAGTTATAATGAATACGTGGCTGCAATTGGACGACTTTCTCCTAACAAGTCCTGTCAAGAGAGGGAGGCTACAGGGACCTACTGGCTGCCCTTGGCTGCCTTGTGGATCTAGTGGTTTGTGGTTGATCTTCAGTGCTTTGGTGTGTGGTTGGCTCTGGGAATTAAATAAAAATACTTTATATTTTATTATTTAATTCTACAACATTAGCCAATGCAGAATAAATTATGTAGACGCCTAAAAAAATAAAACCTCTATAATATCTGAATGACTGACTAGCAGCTAATTAAAAGTTATTTTCTCATATAAGGCAAAAGTTAAAAGTTAGGTTTGTTAAAAGTAAGTGTTAAGCAATTAATTTAGTTATTCTGTTTACTTTTGCTGGAAAAATGTTTTGCATTAGTTTAAAAAATTTCATTACATTGGTACTATGTATTTATGTACATTCCTAATTTGCACATGTAATTTGATACAATTTCTTTGAGTAAATGAATTACATTAGAAGTTACTCAGCAAAAACAATATTAAGTTATTAGGCTTTGTACTTTTAAGTTTTTATTTAAAAACTTTTAGTCATTCTTGACTCTACATTGAATAAAAAGAGTAAGCTTTGTGTTTATTCTTTTTATGTGTACAGCTCAGATAGACACACGTGACATCAATAGATACATAATCCATCTATGGTAGTAAAACATCAGGGGGGGAAATTAGGAAAAAATGTCCATAAAGGCTCCTAAGGAAGGCTGTAATGAAACAAAGGCTGGGAGACACAGATGTGGGAATACAGGTATTGGATTCCGGGCTCAGAGAAGGTCTTAGGTTACAGGTAGTGTGTTTGGTCAAAATAAACACTACCCAGTTCCATCCTGTGAAAGAGACAAGACAGGAATTAGGAGTGGGAAAAAAAGAAAAACCCACTGATTTCCAAGTAAAACAGAAAACAAGAGACTCAAGATAAACCCAGTAATGGTGAGTAAACATATAAAAGCAGACAGGGATTTTTGTGTCTGGTTTTAATTGCTTTATGTTGATAACTCCCAAAAATATACATCCCACATCTCTTTCCTGAGCTCCAGACTAATCTTAGAGACTTTGACACTTTACAGAACTTTTAGACTTTGGTACCTCAGAGACATTTCGGACTTTACGACTGAACTCTTATGATCCTTTCATCTAATGCCTTTCTCCCTTGTTCCTCCTCATCTCAGAATTTTGCGGTAATATTCAACCAGTCGCTTGAGCCAGAAGCTGGGTTGTCGAGTCATCTTTTGTTTCTGTTACTTCATTCCCATATCAAATTCAGTGGCAAGTGTTTTTGTTGTCAAAATACTTGTTTCAAACATCATCACCTCTTTCCCGGTTTCCTAAAAGAATCAATTTCCCTCCTTTCATATTCATCCCCTTGCAATCATTTCTCCATTAACCGTTAGAGTTACCTGAATACAATTTAATAAAGATTTATGGTTTAAAACTCTTCAATGGTTTCCTATTGCAATTAAAACAAATCCTAATTCCTTACCATGTGCTGTAAGTTCCTTCATGACTTGGTCCTTGATGATGTCTCCAAGCTCTAATGTTGCCACTTTTCCTTCTCACCACCAGTCTGCAGTCAAACTGTCATTCTTTCAGCTCATTGCACAAGCCCAGTTCTCTTTTGCTTTAGGGCTTTGGCTCAGGTTGTTCCCACTGCCTGGAATGTTCTTTCCTGTCACACTTTTTGTGGAAGTAGCTAGTTATGTCCTTGAGGCCTCAGCCAGAAAATCGCCTCTTGAATTATACCCTTGCAGACTATCCTATGGAGACAGGTTCCCACCTTCACCCTGCTTCCTTCTTATTTTCTCTAGATCAGCATCCACTTTATTCTTTATATCACTTACTACAATGTGTCATTTTTTACTTGTTTGTTTACTTGTTTTTAGTCTATCTCCTCCACTAAGCTGTGAGCTGCATGAGAGCAGGATTCTTTTTTGGGTTCACTTTGCATCACCAGAGCTTAGCTCCCAGTATGTTCTATGGCAGGAAACCAATAAACGTTTATCAAAAAAATGTCCTCTCCAGACCGGGACTGAAGGATTCATACAATCCTACCTCAGGAAATCTTATAGAAGAGCATTTGAAGATGTGAGACATCATTGATTTACCTAAGTTGCTAGAAATTGATATATTTAAATCAAGAGTTCTTGAAATTCTACTTAAAATTTATGAAGCTATCATGCATGATTGAGACAAAAAAGTGTAGAAAACTAGTTTTTTCTTTTCTGTGAAGTGCAACCATGTAACAGAGATTTCATTATACAAAATTTGGTAATGAATTGGTTTCATTACAAAAAGTTTTTAAAAAATTAATTTGCCTGTGATCAAGTTATGTGAATTATGGCTAAATAAATTTTTATAAAATTTCAAATTTCTAAAATTGGAGTGATCCAAATTAAGATATAGGATATATATCGTATATACTTAATTTATTGCCTTGGAGTAACTTAGTTATATGAATATTGTCCTTAGAACAGCTGAAACCAAGGTATGAAGAGAGGTCCACACAGCAGCTGGTAGGAGAGAGGCTGGATCAATAAACACAGTGGACAGAGGGGAAAGGCAGCTTCAGAGTGAGTGTACAGCGGGAATAACAAGGCAAGTGTTCCAAACAGCAGGTTTTGATTTGAAATTGAGCTGCTCCTCACCTGGACAGGGGTAGCACCACCAGCGTTGTTCATTTAATCATGATTCTGTAGAACAATGCCAGGAGGCCAATTTATTTATAATAAATACTGGAAAAATGTCCGAGTTGATTTGGTATCTGTGCTTTTATTGTTTTTGTTATTTTGCTTTTATGAGGGTTACCACTAAAAAGAAACATTGAGACAATTACATTTATTCCAAAGAAACAAATTTTGTGTAAACCGTGGAGAGAAAGTTTGACCATATTTAAAGAAAATAATGTAGCCATTTTTAGAATTTCCAAATTAAAAGAAATCTATACTAGGTATTTTCTTTAAGCTTGAATATTTATACACTAGTTGATTAAATATGTCAAAGTCTAAAGAAGTGAGCACTCTTTCTCATAAGTATTTTTTAAGAGAATCTATTGCCTATGTTTTACAATATATCCAACAATTTGTGATTTAAGCCATATCGATTTGACCTTTATTTTGTTTTAAAAATATATATGATATTATCTGTAAGTGACAGCAGAGGTCTGAGGATAAAATAAAACTGTTTGGTTGGACTAATGCTACTTAAAAAAATGAAAAATTATCTTGGAGATTTTTCATTAAAACTTATTTTTTAAAGGTTAGAATTTAAAGCTGGGTTTTAGTTGAAGATGTTTTCCCATAAAAAATTCTTAGGGTTTTAAATCTCTAAAAAAGAATCAATTTAATTCTATGATGAATTATTTTGTAGGTGATCACTATTTTACAAAGCAGCTGCATTTACCATTTCTAACATAGATAAGCATATGTGTAGATATGAGAATATAAAATTCCCCCAGGATAGAGTACACATAATTGAGCATTTCTTAAATCCCCTGGAAACTGAGGAGTCATCCAGTGAAACTGAGGAATTCTCTGGCATTAAGAAAAGCAAGCAGACAGCTAGTAATAAAATAAATTCACTTGTAGGCAGTGGAGTAATGTGGACACTACTTCAGCTGTTAAAATCCATTTTGCTTTTATTGATGACCTTCTCATTTATACTTGGCTGTAAGTTCATGCCTTTCAACTCATCTTTTCTAATTACTTCCTGTACCACTACCCTTTCTTAGTCTATTTTATCTTCTAAAAATAATATCTGGATTATTTTGCCTCTTGTCTATTTTTTTGGTAACTTCTCCCTAATTATTTCATGAATGTGTTATATCTGAATATTCCAAAAGGCTAAAGCTATTTTTTGGATTTTTGATCCTATAATTCTTTAACTTCTAATATAATGTTTTATGCAAAATTAAGATGACCTCAGGGCTGTAAATGACTATCTACCACCTTGCCATTATAGATATTCCCGCTTTTAAGGATGCATTCACTTGTTCATTTTGAACTACTTCAAATATTTTTGTTTTACATAAGCCCAAACCCAACAATCTTTTCCATAAAACTGGTTGTTGTAAGCATCAACTACAGACTCATCTCTTTTGCCATTAGAAGTGTTTTCTGTTCCTTTGGTAAGGTAAAAAAGATTTTACTCCTATCTTTACCTTTTCTTGCATCATCAGCAAAATCACCTCCAGAAAAGCATCTTGGGGGAAGGAGATAGGGCTGTTTCTCTGTGACGCATTCTTGTCCTGGCAAAGAAGGACACCAACCTGAGGAAAGAAAGAAGGCAGAAGACATGGTCTATGATAATTGAACCTCTGGGAAAATTTGGGCAAAATTTGTCTAGACATTTGCTAGAAGAGTCTCTCTGTCAAGGAATGGTCTTAGTCATGATGTCCTTGATTTAGGGTTGCTTATGGTAAACAAACCCATGGTTCATGGATATGTGAATAAGAAGTCCAAGGAGAATCTGACAACTCTGTAAGTAGCAAAATGGAGATGCTTCATTATCTGAACACTCACAACTCTGTATGTTAATGTGCCAACCTCATTAAAAATATAAACTATAATTCTGGGACCAAAATCTAGGGACTGTCACAGGAAGGAAGGACTTGGAGATACACATGGGATATAGTAGGCCTGTTTCTGCTTTGCCTGAACTTCTTAATTGCTTATATGCTTAAAATCCTTAGCAAAGCTTGATATTTTGTAAGATCTCTGTTTTGTATGAATCTGAACAATCAAATTTGCTCAGTTGGCATGATGAGCCAGATCATCTTTCAGAATCATGAAAAAGAATGGGTAAGGCAGTTTTTGGCAAGAAAAAGGGAGTGCTGAGAAAATATAGTGAAAATCTGATGCTTGGATAACTGCTACTCATTCTTACTATGGAGTGGAGGAAAAATTGAGGCAAAATACAAGGGAAAATCTCACCAATAAAATTAGAAGGAAATAGATTTAGAATTGGAGGCACTGGCTAGGTTGATTGACAGGGAGTGACATACGTTGGAAAAGATTGCAAAACTTCTCATTCTTGGCTCTTGCTGGTAGCACTGTTGAAAGTAAGAATCCTTCAATGCCCAGGAGATAATAATAGGAAAAAGCTTGAAGACTGTATTTTCTTGATACCGGAAGGTTCCTTTATGCCTCCATGGCTATGTGGTGAGATAACTTATTCACTTACATGATAACACAGTGAGGCCATTATTTAACCGTAAAACCATGCAGACAGCTGAAGGCTAAGGTCATGTGACTAAAAATACTAGAAATAATCTGTTAAAGAACTCAGACATTTTACAGAGAAATACTAGACAAGGTCTGGTGAATTATTATTGGTGTAGATTCTTACAGTTAACGATCAAGGAGTGTGCTGGGTTGGATACTGTCTCCCCAAATTCATGTCTACCCAGAACCTGTGAATGTGACTTTATTTGGAAATAGAGTCTTCAGATGTAGTGAAGTTGAGTTGAGGTCAAACTGGTTTAGGGTGGGCTCTGAATAATGCAGTGAATAATATCCCTCTAAGGAGAGGGAGATTTGGACATTGGCACACAGGAGGATAGGTCATGTGAAGAGGGAGACAGAGATTGGAATGGTGCATCAGTAAGCCAGCGAACGGCAAGGGCTGCTGAAGAACACTGGAAGCTACGAGGAGGCGTGGAAGGATCCTCCCCTGAAGCCTTCAGAGAGAACATGACGTTACCAACACCTTAATTTCAGACTTCGAGCATCTAGAACTGTGAGGGAATAAGTTGTTGTTTTAAGCCACATAGTTTGAGAAATTTGTTATGGCAGCCGCAGGAACCTCATATAGGGGCTATATTGCTAATTTTAGGTTCTGCCGAAAGGAAGGAAGTTTTCTTCTTGACAATTGATCCTCAAGTGGTTGTAAACTTCAGTAAGCAGATGTTTCTGGATGTTACAGGTAATTTGCTACAGTGGTTTATATCATAGGGGTGATACAACTACTCTGAGAGGAGTGTCTGACCCCCTCACTACCCCACCCATGAATGGAATAATCCTTCCAAAGAGATTGGAATACTACAAGTACATGTGAATTTAACTGGCTTAATCAGGACCAGAAGTGGCACCTAGTTAAATGCCACTGATGCAGCTGATGTTAGATGCATGGTCTGGAGTGCTTCCTAATCTTGGGAGCTTTATGTAATCTAGTTCTTAGGAAGTCAAGAGAACATTCAGGAAGAAGTATCTGACTATCAGGCTTTGTTACCAGGAGTATTATGCGTGAAAGATAAAAGACCCAGGCCACATAAAGAAAAGGGTCCAAAGAGGAGACAAGAAAATATGGAGAAGGAAATAACTGACTCAACTGAAGGAATCTGTTTAGATGACTTTTAAAAAACAGTGTACCCACTCTTATGACTTAAACACCACAGCAATTTCATTCTATTCTGATCTAGAGAAATTATAATTCAATGATGAGAATTGTGATTTAGAATGAAAAATACTTGGACAGGAGTCTGAATTTACCCTCAGATAAAGCCATAGACTCTGGAAAGTTTATCTAAAAGGCTGAGATCAGCTTGCACAACTCACAGTGAGAGATCCTGGGCCTTTTGCAACGGTTTGGGTGTAGTGGTCTGGGATTTGGTATATGAAGTTTCTTAGGATTGCTAGATAAGGGTGCTCAATAAATAGCAGTGTTCTTAACTGGGAGCAATTTCGCAGTTCAGAACCATTTGTTTGGCCTTGTCTGGAAACATGTCACAATAGGGTGGTTGCTACTGACACCTGTTGGTAGAGGCCAGGGATGCTGCTAAACATCCTATAATACACAGAGCAGCCCCCTACAACAAAGAATTATCCAACCCTAAATGATAATGGTGTTGAGATTGAGAAACTTTAATATTTTAGTATCGCTATGCATGATATGTATGGTGTTCTGAAAGACTTAACTGTGAAAGTGGGAGCGTAGGAAACACATGGTGGAGGCATTTAAGATAAAGGTGATGTTATGAATTGGAAAGTTTGACCAGACAGATCATCTGATAGTTATGTCACTTTTTCTAAGTGCATAATTTGGATGGTTATTACAAATGAAGACAGCATGTTGCCTTTTCCTTTTTCATGGGAGTTATTGATTAAATTCACCCTTCACCCAGTTTTACCTCAGCTTCGCCTATTAATCTGAACCAGAGAGCACGTGCCCCGTGTGGGAAGGAAAGACCTGAAAACCCCGTTATGTGTCCCAGTGTCTCCATGGATCGTCTGCCTCTTCCTTACTAGTATCTTTGAAATGACTAGTAAAGCTTGATACTGGGTAAGGGTTCTGATTTGTGTGAGTCTGATTCGATGATATGATCCTTTGTATTAGCTCAGCAACCACGATTGTTTATTCTGTAATGGTCCCAGCAATCATCAATATGAGGTTGGTTCTTCATCATCAACATATTAAGATGAAGATAAATTACCGGGAGACGTGGGGATGCGAATGGGTGCTTATCAGTCTGAGAGACATTGTGGATATTTAAAAGCAAATATTTCATTGTATGTTAATATACAGGAAGCAATGGGGGAAAAATACGTGCTTTTTAATACTTACAAAATGCCTTCATTATTTTGGATCCATGGATGACTTTATTTTTATTTTTATTTTTTTTAAAGCTTTTGTTTTTTTCCTTTTTCTCCCCAAAGCCCCCCAGTACATAGTTGTGTATTCTTTGTTGTGGGTCCTTCTGGTTGTGGCATGTGGGACACTGCTGCAGCGTGGTTTGATGAGCAGTGCCATGTCCGCACCCAGGATTCGAACCAACGAAACACTGGGCCGCCTGCAGCGGAGCGCGGGAACTTAACCACTCGGCCACGGGGCCAGCCCCTGGATGATTTATTTTTTAAACAAAAAAACCAGATCTGAAACTACTATTTTAAGATGGTAAATCTGCCCTGTAGTTTGTAGATGTTATTTTATGTGAGACTTTACTGTGAGACTTTGTGTTTCCATTCTTGTTACAGATTAAGGTGGGAATAGGCCTGTGGGGACATCATCATCATGACTGTCTTACTCGCCACACTTTCCTGTCTTTAAGGCTTTGTCTTCAACTCACCCTATGGGTGAATTAAACGGTATTTTTCATGAAATTTTTTTGTTACACTGAGAGAGAAGAAAATTCATTTTTTTAGATGGTAAATAATTCCCAAATTTATCCATTTCAAAAATAACTATGTAGGGGCTAGCCTGGTGACGCAGTAGTTAAGTTCCAATGTTCCACTTTGGAAGCCTAGGTTGGGATCCCTGGTGCGGACCTACGCATGGCTTGTCAAGCATGCTGTGGCAGGCGTCCCATATATAGAATAGAGAAAGATAGGTACAATGTTAGCTCAGGGCTAATCTTCCTCAAAAAAAACCCCACAAAAACATGTAAAGTAAAAAAGTACAGAGTCTAAATAAAAGTTATGTCTGCATGAGATTTTTGCAAGATTGTCAAAACTAGATTTTTTGTCAATAATTACTTCCACATATAATTTTAATGATATTTAAGATTTCTATTATACATAACTGAGGTTTAATTAAAGACAATCTAATTAGTATTATAAGCATAACTTTGATTTACACATTCGGAAGAGAGTTTTAATTTCAAGTATTGAATTCCCTTTACGGACATTTGATTAGAATTTAGATTAGGATGATCACATTTATATCTGTTCTTAATTTTGAAGTTTTTAAAAGCCATATTTAACTAACTAGTGCTAATCATTTAGATTTTCTAAAACTGATGGTTTGATAACTTCCTTTAGTGTTATATTTGTATTCTCTTTATTTTTGTGTGTATCTATTATAGGTTTTTGGTTTGTGGTTACCATGAGGTTCACATATAACAACCTATGTATATAGTAGTATATTTTAAGTGGATGTCTGCTTAAGGTCCAGCACATTCTAAAAGCCCTACATTTTACTGCCCTCCCACACAGTTTATGTTTTTGATGTCACATTTTACATCTTTTTATTTTGTTTCCTTCAACTAATTGTTGTAGATATAGATGATTTTACTACTTTTGTCTTTTAACCTTCAAACTAGCTACATAGATGGTTGAACCTCTACCTTCACTATATGTTTGCCATTACTAGTGAGATTTGTTTCTTTCACTGTGCCCTTTAAGAGCAGAGTCCCTGTTTCCCATAGCCCTCTGGCTTTCCCTGACGTAAGTCCTGCTAGTTTTTGGAAGCCAGACATATGGGAGCTCATCTTCCTGGGGCAAGTCCCCTGGGCTGGGGAGCTCGATGTGGAGCTCCAGCCCCTCGCTCATCTGGTGGGACCTCCGCAGTTGTGATATCTTGTCGGGCTTGGGGACTGCCGCACCAGGGATGTGAGATCCAACTAGATTGCGTCTCCACCCCTCCTACCCATGCTGACGTGGCTTTTTCTTTATGCCCTTAGTTGTGGAAAATCTCTTCTGCTAGTCTTCAGGTCATTCTCAGCAATAGTCGTTCTATATGTAATTGTACTTTTGATGTGTCCATGGGAGGAGGGGAGCTAAGGATCTTCCTACTCTGCCATCTTGATCTCCTTGATTTCCCTCTTGATCTTTTCAAGATTTGTTTTTGGTCTTTGAGAGAATGAGTCCATTTAAGTCTTTAATCTAGTGTTACTTTGGTCTCATTATAAAGGAAAAAACCCTTCTGGGGAGTTAACCAATGATGTGACGTCTCCTCTATTAGGCAGATGTTTTTACTCTAGCTGTGGGGAATCATGAACTCTTCTCAGACTTGTGTAGTTCCAGTATTTGTACTGCTGCCTTTTTAGCGTTGTTCTTTCTCTGGCTTTGGGTTAGTTTTTCACATGCGTGAACCAAATAGTACTCAGCCAAAGGCTTGAAGGGAAAGGGACCCTTTCACAGATCCTGGAGGGCTTTTTCTCTCTGAAGCTGCCTCCTCTTGGGTATTTTGTGTCTCAAATTCTACCCAATTTGTCCTCTCAGAATTCCAAACTTTGTGTTCATAATTTATGAAGTGTACTTCCTCCCGGCTGTGCTGCACCTCGAAATTCTCTTCAGGCAGTAAGTTGAGTTAATTGGAGATCTCCCCTGATCTCTTTCTCTTCTCTTAGGGATCACTTTGCTGCCAGTTGTCTGATGTCTTAAAACCATTGCTTCATATATTTCGTCTGATTTTCTAGTTGTTTAAGGAGGGAGCTGCTTACTCCATCATGGCCCAGAGTGGAAATTTTCTAATGGTGTAGGTTGATGAATATGAGTTTCTCATTTAAATAAGGTCCAGTTTATCCATTTTTTCTTTTACATTAATGTTTCTTTTAAACTTTGTCTCATTCAAGATCATAGAAATATACTCATTCATTTCTATAAACTATATTTTTTATATTTCGACTTAAGATCTATTTCAAATTAGTTTTTGTTTATATTACCTTCTATAGTGATTCCATCTTGGATAATTTTCTTTTAGCCTGAAAAGTTACCTTAAGTTTGTACTTTTACCACTTTATGAACAATGAAGGAACTTTATGACAAGTCTTTGCATTTATTCTTCCTTTCTGTCTATCAATAGATACCATTAGAAACTTCTACTCTTGGTTATGATGGAGTAAGAGAGACTGGATTTACCCTCCCATTTTAAACATCTAGAGAATAAGGCAAAATGTAAGTTGATCAGCTTATAAAAAAAAGATGGTTTTTCTCATCTTGATTCCATTTCTCTCAGACTCTGTGCGGGACTAACAGTTATCTAGATCTAAGTAACTTTCTTAGCCTTTCTTTTACTTTAAGGCAAGTAATTTTTTTAAAGATATTTAACCAGAATTTCATGGCAGTGTATTTTAGTGGACCACATGGATCTTCCTAAAGTATTAATTGTTCAAACAAATCCTATTTATTTTTCTATTTCTATTATTTTTTGGTATTTTACTTAGTGATTTTAGTAACTTTATATTTCAAAGAAAGTAGTCCCTTGACTCTGATATTAGTTGTATATATTTTTAAATTTATTTATATTTTGATTTAATTGTATCGCACATTACTGTAGGAGAAATTGGAAGTAAATAAAAAGATTTGGAGGTAAATATTAAAGGGACTGAGAAGTGAGCACTAGAGTATTAGAAAATGTTTTAAGATAAATTCAAGGGCTTTACAGTCAGACTTTTTAATCCGGACTCCACCTTTTATTACCTTTGTAGTTTTGGACAAGTTGCTAAACTTTTCTTGCTTCAGTTTCCTTATCTATGAAATGGGAAAATAATTACAAAAATCACATGAGCCACCACTTAAACTGTACCTGGCTCCCTGCATGTGCTGTCTTAGCTATTTGTGAATCCCAGGGCAAAAGCCTTCTTGGATACAAAAACTTCACATAGGAGAAAATGTCAGAGAAATAAATCCTCACGTTTTAAAATTCTTACAGCATCTTTCAGGAGATATTTTTCAGAAGCAGACTGTTGACTTCAAATTGAGTCAAAGCTGCAAAAATACTTATTACAAAGGGTATTTTAAAATCTTCCTCAACTGGATTATTGTATAATCTAATTTAAATGTCTGAGTCTTTCCTCAGGGTTTCATTAGCATAAAAGAGATCCTGATTATCATCACTATCATTATCATTGGCATTGGCCTTATCTGAATAGTCATTCTAGACTATTAGAAAAATAAAAAATACCACGGAGGACTTCATTCAAATTGTGGGCTATTCATAGCTTACTAAAAATGTTTTTCTTTGTCTTCATAATACTCTTTGATAATCAAAACTTTGGAAATTAATTTTTAACAACAATATGATATAAACATTAGCATATAATACCTTTTACTTTACTTTAGATAGTTTTTTGTTTGCAATTGTGGATTGTAAAGTATGCTATTTACCAAGCTAAATGTCATGAATAACAAAGACTGGCCTTAGCCACTGCTATTACTAATTCATACAACATTTAACTCTTTTTGTAGTGAATTACTTTACTTTTTACATGCAGCGTTAGAAGATGTATTAAAGCAGGAATAACTAAAGAACTGTTCTGAGTCACTTTTTCACTGTTAATTCACTTGTGAAATCTTATGAGACAGTCACCACTAATTCAACCATACAGTAACTCCTTTCTATTGTGAGAAATACTTGTAACTATATATTTGACAGCTTCTTATCATCTTCTTGTTGCCTGCATATTTTAGTTATTCATTTAAAATCATTTATTGTATGCATGCTATATATATTTATCATATATATGTATATGCTGTGTATATATACATATATGCATATGCGTGTAGCATGTACGTATATGTGTATATATATATATGTGTGTGTGTGTGTATACAGTGAGAGGTTAAAAGGCTCTAAGCTAAATAAAACTCGTCTCCCCTTTCCCCTTAGATATCATTTTCTCAAGAATACCTGTCTCTTCACTATCATCGCAGCTTGGACACCATAATCTGCACCCTCTTTGGTGTAGGCCCACAGGGAATGGCAACAAGGCACGTGGGGCAGGTGTGACTGTCTAATTTGGGGTAGAAATAACTTTCCTTTTGGTTGCAAGCATCACTTTATTCCACAAACCTCTGTGTAGTAAAGTGATTTTCTGTAGATTTGGGGAAAAAACTAAGTGGGATTATAACACATAAGTAAATTAATTTTAAATTACTGACAAAATATAACTGCTCTAAAAGTCAAAGGGAAAGAAATCGAAGAGTTCAGTACGTGATGGAATTGTCCCCTCAAAAGTGTATCCTATTCCTGCCCTTGCAGCCGTACTCTCCGGTCTAATTTCTCAATGGTTCTCTCTTCTAGTCTCAGCTGTGACAGTCTCCTTAGTCTACTTGCAACAAGAATATTGCCATTGGTAAAATAAAAAACGAGGTCCCAGGGGGTCGGCCCGGTGGTGCAGTGGTTAAGTTCACACATTCCACTTCTCTCTGGCCTGGGGTTTGCAGGTTTGGATCCCAGGTGTGGGCATGGCACCACTTGTCAAGCCATGCTGTGGCAGGCGTCCCACATATAAAGTAGAGGAAGATGGGCACGGATGTTATCTTAGGGCCAGTTTTCATCAGCAAAAAGAGGAGGATTGGCAGCAGATGTTAGCTCAGGGCTAATCTTCCTCAACCCCCCCCCCCCCCCCAAAAACAAGGTCCCAGATGTTACTACTAAACCTAGTACTGTGCTGAATCCACTCCAATGTTGGCAGACCTACAGTAGGGACTGAGAGCGCTCTGAATATGTGGCTGCCACTATTAGCAGGAAAGAAATGGTGCCTGGGATGAAGAGGGTCTTTTACTAATGAATAAAGTTGTAAATTCATCAAGAGGATTTAACAGGGGCTGGCCTGTGGCCAAGTGGTTAAGTTCGCGTGCTCTGCTTCTGCAACCCAGGGTTTCACTGGTTCTGATCGTGGGCACGGACATGGCACTGCTCATCAAACCATGCTGAGGTGGCATCCCATGTGCCACAACTAGAAGGACCCACAACTAAAAATACACAACTATATACCAGGGGGCTTTGGGGAGAAAAAGGAAAAATAAAATCTTTAAAAAAAAAAAAGAGGATTTAACAATCCTAAATGTTTACACATCTAATAACACAGATTCAAAATATATAAAGCAAAAACTGTTAGTTCAAGAAGAAATAGAGAAATCCATAATCAGAGTAAGACATTTCACTACCACTCTCTCAATAACTTAAATAACGTGTAAGTAGAAAATCAGTAGGGATAGACGAATCAACCAACTGGACCTAAATGACAACATTTATAGAACATTCCATCCAACAACAGAAAAACACAGATTATTTTCAAGAACAAAAGTAGTGTCTATCATGATAGACAATATTCTGGATCATAAGAAAGGCTTCAAAGTATTTTAGAGGGATTCAAATCATGCAAAGTATCAATGATGACCACAATGGAATTAAATTAGGAATCAATCAAAGCAAGATATCTGAAAATCTCCAGATATTTGCAAGCTAAAAAACAAAATGAAAGCACACATCTAAATAACCCATGGCTCAAAGAAGAAATCACAAAGAAAATATGAAAATATTTTCAGTAGGTAAAAGTTAAAAAGAGACATATTAAAATTTGTAGAGAGACAACTATAGCAGTGCTTAGACAGAAGGTTATGTCCTTAAACATGCATATTAAAAGAGTAGAAAACTCTAAAACCTAGACCATAATTTTCTGCCTTAGGAAACTAGAAAAACAATAGTGAGTTAAACATACATAAGCAGAAGAGAGCTAATAATAAGGATAAGAGCAGAATCAAAAAAAAAAAGAGCAAATCAGTGCAACCAAAAACTAGTTCTTTGAAGGTGCTGTAGACTAAATTTTTATGTCCCTCCAAAATTTATATGGTGAAACCTAATCCCCAATGTGATGGTGCTTGGAGGTGGGGCCATTCACGGGTGATTAGGAGCCTCATGAATGAGATTATTAAACAGACTGCAGAGAGCTCCCTAGTCCCTTCCAGCATGTGAGGACACTGTCTGTGAACCAGGAAACGGGCCCTTACTAAACATTGGATCTGTTGGTGCCTTGATCTTGGACTTCCTAGTCTCCAGAACTGTGAGAAACAAAAGTTTGTTATTTAAGCCACCCAGTCTATGAATTTTTCTTTTAATCAGCCGGAATGAACTAAGACAGAAAGGATTAGTAAAACTGATAAAATTATAGCCAAGATTGGGGAAAAAAGAGAAGACGCAAGTGGTCAACATGAGAGAGGGGACATCTTTATAGTTGTTACAAACACTAAAAAGATAATGAGGGAATATTATAAGCAACTTTGTACAAATAAATTCAGCAGCTTAGACAAAATTAATACATTCTTATGAAAGTTTACTCAAGAAAAAAATAGGTTACCTAATATCCTATATTAAGGAAATTGAATTTGTAGTTAAAACCTTCTTACAAAGAAATCTCCAGGCCCAAATTCCTGTGGTGTTGTCTGTACCAAATATTTAAGGAGGAAATAATAATGGTTCTATAAAACTTTTCCAGAAAATAGAAGAGAAAGGAATATTTTTTAACCATCTATGATGCCAGCATGTCACAAACATAGATTAAATTTTTAAACAAAAATTTTAACAATCCAACAATATATGAAAAAGAACATAAAATCCTGACAAATCTGGCTTATATCAGCAATGGAAGGTTATATTCAGTTATATAATTATTCATATTAACAGGCCAAAAAAGAAAACTCATAATCATCTCAGATTCAGAAAAACATTTGATATAATTCAACACGTATTCATGAGAAAAACTTTCAGCAAACTAAGAATAAATGGAAATCTCAGTCCAATAAAGAGTTTCCACATAAAAACTACAGCTGACATCATTCTTAATGGTGAAGGAGTGAATGCTTTCTCTCTAAGATCAGGAACAAGACAAAAATGTCTAATCACATCTTACTGGAGTTTTCTGCAATACTATCAAGAATAAAAATAAATTAGAAACATAAAGATGGGAAAGGAGTCTCTTTAGTCTCAGATAACATGGTCAACTATATAGAAAAGCTAAAGAAATTACAAAATCTAGAAGTAATTGTAAGTTTAGCAAGCTTGTAATATATAGAATCAATATTCAAAAATCAATTTTATTTCTATATATACACAGCAAGTAATTGGACATTGAAATTGAAAACAATACCACTTATACTAATGTAAAAAATTATGAAATATTTAAGGATACATCTAACAAGAAATGTTCAGGACCTATACACTGAATTCTACAATTGTTGAGAGAAATTAAATACTATCTAAGTAAATAGAAAGATATACCATGCTTAGAGATTGGGAGACACTATATTTTTAAGACATATTTCTCCCTAAATTGATATGAAGGGTCAACACAATCCCAATCAAAATCCCCAGCAGAATTTTTTTTGTAGAAATTGATAAGCTGATTCTAAAATTTACATGGAAAAGCAAAGCACCCAGAATAGCCAAAAAGTTTGAAATATAGTAACAAAATTTGGAATTTTACACTACCTGACTTCAAGACTTAGAATAAAGCTATAGTAATCGTCAGCATAATATTGACATAGACATACAATTAGATCAATGGAACAGAACAGAGGGTCCGCAAAGAAACCTATACATATATGACTAATTGATTTTTGATAAAGGTTTTGGGGCAATTCAGTGGGGAAAATTAAATCTCTCAACAGACGATGCTGGACAATTATAGCCATTAAAAACAAACAGACATACCTTTCTCTTGAAACCATATACAAAATTAACTTGACATAAGTGTAGATCTAAGTGAAACTTAAAACCATAAACTTCTGGGAGAAAACATAGGTGAAAATCTTAGTGACTTTTTTTTGACAAAGATTTATTTTATAAGAGAAAAACAGCGAAAAGTATAAAAGAAAAATCAGTAAATTAGATTTCATCAGAATTATATATTTTTGCTTTTCAAAAGATGCTAACAATATAAAAAGGCAAGACACGCATTGGGAGAAAATGTTTGCAAAACATGTATTTGACCAGTGATTTATGTTTAGAATATATAAAGTACTCTTACAATTTAACAATAAATACACAAATAACCTAATTAAAAAGAGGCAAGAGTCAAAGAGATACTTCACCAAAGAAGATATGTGGATGGCAAATAATCACATGAAAAGATACTCAACATCATTAATCTTTAGAAAAATGTACATTAAAACCATAATTCAGTATTACTACCTACCCATTGCATTGGCTAAATTCAAAAGGGCTAATCAAACCGTGTGGGTGAGAATGAGATGCCACTGGAGCTGTTTCGCAGTAATGGTGCAACTGTAATTTATACAATCATTTTGAAAAGATAGTTTCATTTTCTTAAAATGTTATACATATCCCTACCATATGACCCCGCAAACCCAACCCTAGACATTTACCTGAAAGAAAGCAAGCATGTGTCCGCACAGACTTGTACGCAAATGTCACAACAGCTTTATTTGTAATACCCCATACCTGGAATTAACCATAAGTGTCCATCAGTAGATGATGGATGAGCAATTTGTGAAGTGTCCATATGATGGAATGTTACTCAGTGATAAAAAGGAACAATCAATTAATAATGAAAAATATGGATGAATCTTAAAATAACAAGTGAAAGAAGCCAGAAAAAAGAGTTAATATAGTATGATTCTAATTATATAAAATTCTAAGAAGTACATACTAATTTATAGTGTCAAAAAGCAGACCAGTACTTTGCTTGGTGGGAGAAGGATTGAGAAGATGTGAATTACAAAGGGACGTGAGAAAACTTCTGAGTGTGATGGAAATATTTGTCATTATGATTGTGGTGGTCATTTCATGGATATGTATATTTGTCAAATATCAAACTGAATACTTTATGTGCAAGCTATTACACGTCAATTATATTTCACTAAAGCTGTTCAATTCGCGTTAGCAGTTGAGAGATAAAATGTATTTGTGGATCAATTTGAAGAAAATTGACATCATTACCATATTAATTTTTCTGCCCATAAACATGAGACATCTCTTGATTTGTTTCCTTAATATCGTCTAGTAAACTTTCTATTTTTTAATATAGAACATGAACATATTTTCATAGATTTATTTTTAGAATTCCATTATTTAGAATGAAAGTTAAGCTTCCACACTAACGAGACCAACATGACAATGACATAAAGTACAATTACACTTATTTTTCTTACACAGCCTCTGTGTGAGTCAGTCATCAGAAAAGGGTATTGGAAAGTAAACTAGGCCATTGGGGCTAGTTTCATGATCAGAAAATGATGTTTGTTTGCCAAACTGACTCCTTCCTTCCTTCTTTCATTTGTTTCTTTCTTTATCAAAGCAATTTGCTCAAATACCTAGTGGTTTTCTGGGTTATTGATCTTTAGTCAGTACCAATTTCTATACCCCTAGTTCTTTTCATGGATCTTTAGCCTGCTTTGTTTTTGACTCTTGTGCTTGACCCACCCCAGTTGGCCTTATTTTATTGGTGACTACTGTGCTGGAAAGGTTAACTCAGCAGATCTGGGCTGCTCAGACCCAGCGCATTCCCAAGAAAAGCTTATCATCAGCCCCTGGGAGATGAGCTCTGTGCCCTTGGCATATTCTGCCTGATAAGAGTGTTTTTGTATGCCTGAGATTTGAGGCCATGCACTTCCAGTTTTATGATAGTTTATGCTAACAGTGTTTAATGTACACCTGTTTTTGTATGCCTGAGGCCCTGGGCACTGCAGTGCCAGTTTGATCAGATACTTTATGCTAACAATGTGATTAATGGTAAACACCTGTTTTTGCTCTGGGGACTGAAGTCTGAGTAACCGAAGTCACTCGCATAGGTGCTATATGCCCACATGACTCACCCCCAGTAGAAACCCTAGACACCAAAGCTTGGGTGAGCTTTTCCAGCTGACAAGACTTTGACTGTGTTGTCATACATCATTACAGGGAAAATTAAGGGGTTAAGTGAATCCATGTGACTCCCGTGGGAGAGGACACCTGGAAGCTCATAGCTGGTTTCTCCTGGACGTGGCCCATGCACCTGTTCCCTTTGCTGATTTTTATCCTTTTGCTGTAGTATCAGTAACCATGAGTCTAACAGCCTGCCTGAGTCCTATGAGTCCTTCTAGCAAATCATTGAGGCTGAGAGTGGCCTTTGGGACCTGACAGCTAATTTGAGACAATTTCAAACAACAGGCACAATAGGAAGATAAGGTCCTTGCTACAAACCTTTGGTTATTGGCTCTAAAGGATTAATTGGCCTTTGAGAAAGTATCTGGGCAACAGTCATACCTACTGCTACTTGGTATTAACAACCCTCAAGGCCTTCTGATAGCTAGGTTTCATTAACAGCTTTAATCAGTGGCCTCCTGTATCCACCCTCTGCCTTTTTGCTTTTCAGTCTCCTCCCACTTTGACTACAGACTTGTTCACGTGTCTTGCTTTGGCCAATGAGAGGTTAGCAAACCTAGTATGAATAGAGACTGAAAAAGTCCTTGCATGTTTCTGCTTTCTCTCTTGGAACTCTGCCGGCGTCATGAGGTCAGACCTAGCATAGCCTGTGAGAGGATGAGAGACCATGTGGAGTTGAGCTGAGTTGCCCAGAGAGACCATGTTAGCCCAGGAAGCTCCCTGCTGACACACTAGCAACTGAGCTACAGATATTTGATTAATAAACGTATTATGTATCATTTAGGTTTTCTGAGAAATTGTTAGGCAGCAGCATTATTATGGCAATAGCTAACAATTATAGGCCATAAATATGTATTTTTACTATCTCCTTTCTTGAAAATTTGTCAACACATACTAACAATCCTACCTTTTCTGGCTGCTTTTCTCAGAACTACAGGCTGTCAAGGCACACGGTCTGCCTTCCAAGTTGTCAAAGGCTATGGTTTTATCAAATGTTTTCCCATGATATAGCTTGTCCTCAAAATGTCCCTCAGAGCTGCTGAGCCATCTCAGTAACTCCTCTCCCTACATCCTACTCTGCACTGCTGCCATGTCTCAACTCTGTGATTCATGATCACTTCCTAACTTGTGTCCTCGCTTTTTTTTTTTCCACACTACTCCAGAGTGATTCTTGAAAAAAGATGAATTATTTTCTCCCTTTGTTTACTCCATTTAGAAAAGAATCCAAATGTCTTGTATGCATGGCCTATCCATCCCACATGACCTGGTCCCCAGCTGTCTCTGACCTCTCTCAGTCAGGTTCTTGCTGGTCCTCACACTTGTCAAGCATTCAACAGCCTCAGGGTCTGTGCACTTGCTGTTCCCTATGCCTGTTTAACTCATGCCCCAGATATCCCCTGGGATCTCTCTCACGTTATTTAAGCTATTCTGATGCAGAGATGAGCTCCAGTGAGTTATTACCAGTGAAGCCTGCTGAGTATCATGCAGCAGTCTCATCTTCATGGTCAACCAGGCATCTGTCCCTATAGTAAATGATCGTGCCTTAGAGCCTCTTTAAATATTCGAAGATGGTTAGCGCTTCCTTGCCACCTTATCTGGGAGGTGATGGGGTTCATGATATGCTACCCCAAAATATGGCACCTTGGCATACTGAATAAGCTGAAGAGGTTTGAGAAAACAGCAGAAGCAGGAAGATCTGAACGTCTTCCTGCCTTCTCCTCTGAAACAAGTCATAAACCTCTCCTGTGAGAGCTCCCTTCCCACAGAGGTGCCTCACCTCTCTATACCAGGAGGAAGGCAGCATCTGTGGCTCCACAGATAAAGGGACACCAAGAAGAATCGGAACGCACAGGCCTTACTAAGTTCGCCCCAGTTTACTTCATTTACTTCATGCTCTAACTTATCACATTTCTCCATGACTGCTCCACAAACCTGCACATGCTCCAAAACCTAGCACAGAAATACTCATGCCTAACTATTTCTTCAGGTCTTCATTTCCTTGTGAAGTCTCCCGTGTCACGTAAAACTCATATTAAATAAATTTGTGTGCTTTTCTCCTGTTAATCTCCCTTTGTCAGTTTATTTTTCAGACCCAGCCAGGGACCCTAAGAGGATTAAGGAAACCTTTTCCTCCCATACAGAGGCCTTCCCTATTCATCCTTGAGAGTCTCATGTGAAATCGCATCTCCCTTCACTCTGAAAATAACCTTGTCTGTATCCTTTGTCTCTATCCTTTTTTCTTCCCAGCATAGCATTTGATATACCTCCCAGAGTAGAATGTAACCTTATGAGTGTAGTGAGCTCTATTTTAGTTTTGTTCTGAACATAACAGGTCCACAGTATATATTTGTTGATCAAATGAATGAACCTCTATCTACCCTATCTCAAAGCGAATTTCCTTCAAAATGAGTTAGTTACTTTAGAATAATAAATCCAGACAATAGATCTTTCTATGGTGTTTGATAGTCCAAGTCCTGTGGAACTATCCAGGAGTTGTCATGAGCTCTACTAGTCTCATTCATTCTTCAATATTTTCCCACCTATGTGAGTGACAGATATGCCTTTGTTTTACCCAGTATCCAGCACATCACTTATATCAAACACATGTGCACACACACGTATCACACAAACACGTACACACATGCTCACTCTCCAAAGCAATAATTTTCATCAATAGCACATTATAAACTGATAAGGAGGAAGAGAAATATAGTATTAACTGCCTCTAACGGTGAAGCACATTTCTACAGTGGGATTATAACTTTATTTACGTATGTGGATAAGTTTTAGTTCTCTTTTCTTTTCCCACTCTCAAATGATAATTGAAGAGACTTTCCTTGGTTCTTTTTTTAAAGATTGGCACCTGAGCTAACAACTGTTGCCAATCTGTTCTCTTTTTTTTTTTCTGTTCTCCCCGAGTCTCTCCAGTACATAGTTGTATATTTTAGTTGTGCGTCCTTCTAGTTGTGGCATGTGGGATATTGCCTCAGCGTGGCCTGAGGGGCGATGCCATGTCTACGCCCAGGATCCGAACCAGTGAAACCTTGGGCCACTGAAGTGGAGCACGCAACCTAACCACTCAGCCACGGGGCCGGCCCCACCTTGATTCTTATGATCTACCCCTTATACACTCTTGCTATTGGGTTCACTTTGCCTTCACACAAAGATCCCTTGGGCTCCATCTTTTAAAGATGTTTCAAACTCAGATAATTTCCTTAGTGCCACTGTACTCACAGAACTTGCTTCACTAAACCGTTGGAGTGAGGGCTGCTCCCAACTTAGGCATCTCTCTCATTCAATATTGTAGATTTGGTCAGCCTCGTAATTTTGCATATTTTTTAGGAAAGTGTTGAACATTAGACCCTGGGTCCTTCAAATCCAGGTGGCACAGATCAAGTGATTCTCTCCTCCTCTTGCTTCCTTTCTCTGAGAGTTGCAAATCTGGGGCCACCCACTCAGCAAGCTCTGCATAGAGTATCTAGTGTCTGATGTGGTGAAGAAAGTTAACTGTTGTTCTAAGTTCACTACTTGAGAGGACAGGAAACTTATAATTTTACATCTCATTAAGATGACAATAAAGAGTATTTTTAATTTGTAAACCCCTGAGTAATGGCTTAGAAACAAGTTATCATTTTATTATAGCATAAACCTTTAGAATTGATTACAACATGCTGGATCACAGTAATTGAGGGAGCACATGTTTGTGAAAGATTAATTTCTCTACATTACTCTTTTTAACACATTGTCAATGCTATTAGTTTTTCCTGTTTTAATTTCACCCTGCTTTTCACTAAAGACTGTTGTACCATGTTGATTAATATGATTGCAATATTTTGAAAAGATGGCATCTTCCATGTTTTCTGGGATAGTATGACTTACATGAATACCCCTTTGAGATATAGATTCTGTGTGGCAATTTATTACATTGACAAATATTAATAAAAAATCCATCTTCCAGGAGTCTGACTATTAATTATTATACACACTGTTGATGAAAAATATGTTATGAATGTTTGTTGCATGAAAGACACTGTATTAGATACTCAAAAGTAAGTAGTAGGAAATCAAAGATATGGTCCACATAAACCATACATGAAAGCATCTTATAGAGTACAAACGAGTGTAAGAGTATAATAAAAACAAAGTGCTTCAGTTTTGTGGGGAGAGTTGGAAGCATGTAATTTTACTCAGTGAAACATTTGTGCTACAGATATGGGCTTCTGCATGAGTCATATATAAGGAAAAGCAGAGAAGAGAAGCCAAAAATATTCTTTACAATTTACTTTGCAAGGAGTAGAAAATAACTTTGATTCTCTGATGTTGGAGAATGGTAAGTGATATGAATTTCTGAGTTGGCTTTAAAAAAGTCTGATTTTTACAAAAATTGTTCTGAATCAAATTTAAATTTTAACATTCTCTCCTCTGATTAGGAATTTAAAGATTAGATTTGTGATAAAAATATGCACAATGTATACCTGTCTGATTTCCTCAGTTGTAAAAATAGATCTTGTAACACCAACATTAATACTTATAACATAACATTTTATAACATAGCATTTTCTACTGCTTAGTTTATGATAGGAACATTTAAGGATAGTGTCCAAGAATAACGCATATTATTACTGTTTATTTTTTCTCAGATGTGTAGAAAATTTGCAGATAATTTTGTAGCTGATTTCCACTGACTAATTCCAGGTGAACTCCCATTACTTCTACTTAACTTGTGTACTTAATATACTGTTGGGGAGTATTTTCAAACACTATAAAGTTTAAATTTTTCTTAAATCCACAGCTCAGAGAAATTTTAGAATTTTTCTTGCTTTAATTTTTATGCTGATAAGTTCAATTGCATATCGTATTTGAACTATTTGGATGTTTTTCAGATGCTTTTCTGTAGTTGGGGCATTACCTTCTTATTCATATTAAAATGCTACTATTTGTTAATTATTCTTAACTAACACTTTTTAAAGGAAATATTTCACCTAAGTAAATATTCTAAAATATTTTTAAAGATGAGTTTATATTTTTAATTATCTTGAGAGTCTCTCTCCTTTGATTTTAGGACATTTATTTATAGTTGTGATATACAGTAGAACTTTGTTTTTTGAAATAATCAGATTTTAAATGTAATCTTCCTCTCTTTAGAAAGTAGTCATTTAGAGCAGAGCATAGTTTTATGAAAATCGATGGAATTTTTTGAAATATTTGTTGGTTTTTAACCTATAGTGCCATTAGAATCCAACCAGATGAATCCAACCAGATGAATGATTTAGTAGAAATTAATGACTAATTCTATATTGTCTAAAATAAAATTTCTCAAGATTGAAAATAGGGAACCAAATACAAATCTTATTTTTAGAGATTTATACTTACAGATAATAAATTTTTAACTTAATAATGACATATTTAAAAATCATTTAATGTGTGGTCTAAATGCCATCATTGTTATCACTGTAATGTCTTTGTTAGTTTGGGTGCTCTAAGCAGCAGACACCAAGACAGTGTAGGGGAGGAAAGACTTTGCCTCTACCCTCCTAGGTTCAATAGCTGGATCTGTGAAGTGAACTGACAACAGGAAGATTAACAGGGGAAAGGTATATAACTTTATTAATTTATTTCCTCCCCAAAGCCCCAGTACGTGGTTGTATACTCTAGTTCTAAGTTGTTCTAGTTCTTCTATGTGAGCCACTGCCACAGCATGGTAACTGACAGATAAGTGGTATGGTTCCACAACTGGGAAGCGAACCCAGGCCACCAAAGCAGAGTGCCCTGAACTTTAACCACTAGGCCATCAGGGCTGGCTCAAATTTATTTTTAATATTATGTCATGGGAGCTTCACAAGAAAAAAATAAACACTCAGAAAAGCAAGGAGATTTGAGAATTTATATATCCTCTGAATAGGGGAAGTGGACTTAAGGGAAAGTAAATGACTTTTAGGAAGGATGAATGGGCCCTTAGGAGAATAGATGGGAGATATGATAGTTTGTGACAAAGTTTGTCTGGGTGTGGTGTTGAATTCTAGTCTCCTCTCCTGTGATAAGATTCAATCTTCCCTTGTTGGTGAAAACTCCAGGGGAGAGGATATATGACAACTGAGTTCCTTTTGGAAGCTTAGGCAGATAAAAGGGGTTCAGAGAAAGCCTCTCCCTGCATTTACTGTTTTTTCAAGTGCCTTCAGCTCAAAGTAATCTTTATTCCAAAGAGACATATTTTAGGGTGGCATATTCTACCCCCCTTCAATAGGATTAAATGTACAAGAGATTTTTGGGGAAAATTTCTGGGAGGAAAAATGAGGAGAGTTAAAGGAAGGAAAACATGTCAGACTTCAATGTAGGGCCAACACCTGTAAAGGAGCTAGAGTAGGAAGCAGGGTTGGGAAGAAGGTCTTTGATTGTAGTGAAATTCTAATAGTTTTTGCCAGGCTAATGGAGAGTGCTCAAACCCAAAGTTACTCACAGGAATGGGTTTGCCTTAGTACCCCTGCTGCACTCAGTCACTGGCTGGGAGCATCCCATGGGAAACGTGGCTTTGGCACAGATGTCGGGTACATCTGTGTGTAGTAGTCAATCATGCTTCCTGAAATAAGATCTTTACAGCACATCTTCATGGCTCGTATATGTCATTTCGTTTGTTAGAGAGAATCTTTTAATCTGTTAGGACATCTCTAGAATTCCTCAAGCATCTGTTTTTCATTCCTATGGAATAGAATTCAAAACATGGCAACATATCTGAAACATACCTTGGAAGAGATAGTATGAAAACCTATCATCAAAGGTACATATTTACTGGTGAAAACATCCAACTTCATAGCAGATAATCCAGTTTGGCATGATATTCAAAGGGCATAGAGATACCTAAGGGGTAGTTATCTTCACAAACAGACCATTCCAGCAGCTGTAAGAGTCAGACCACAGAAGTGGGGAATCCAGGAGTAGGAAGTATGTAGGGGTTTAAGGAAAACATTAGGTAGCAGACTGGGCCAGGACTGCTGGACTAGGATTCAAGGACAGGGTCCAGTGTCTGGGAAGCTAACAGGTTGAGTAAGGGTAGGACAAGACCCCCATCCTACAGCTGGGAAATAAACCATTTTCAATGCAGAGATTCAGAGTTTCAGGCACAGGGAACAAAGTTAGAGTTCATTGATAAGAATTAGGATATGGGATAGGATAGACAAAATCTATAAAAAATTGGAAGCCTTATTATCGAAATAGTAAGAATAGTAGCAAGAGTGAGTTGATCATGTGTCCCATTGTGTTGGGCTAGAATTTCTTAAAGTCTGCCTGCTTTAAGTTATCAGCTGTCTTAGAGCCTGGGCCAGAGATGAACTATGTTGTATTTAAAGGTTTTCCAGTCACTATAAAGGCTGAAGCTTAGGAATGAGGCAGGACCAGATGCTCTTCTCGTCCTAGTTTAGGCTATCATAACCTTATCCTTGTTCTCCCTGCTTCCATCTTGGGATCTATCACATTGTTGCTTAAAAACTTTAGATGGACTTAAGATAAAGATACATGTGCTCCCAATGTGCGTCTGACCTCATTGAATTGTCTGGATCATTTCCAGTAATGTTAATGTTCTAGTATCATTGTTTTTTTATTCAGCACTATTATAATGATAACTAGTCTGTTCTGCTGAATGCTACGGAGAGCTATTTAGGTTTTCTATTTCAGCAGTATTTCACAGGAGCCTTGTCCGGGCCAATTTTGGAAATCTTCAATCAAGAAGTTCTCAGCTTTTCTTCATTAGTTATTTAATATTTAGAACTATGAAGTTTAGTGGCTATGTTATGAACATATAGAGCTTTCTAGAAATATTCAGTTTATGTAGCATAATTGGAAAATATTATTTTGTTAATCATTTTTGTTTGTGGGAGCTTGAATTAAGAAATACAGCAACAATAACACCAGGAATTTGTTAGTATAAGAACTTCTGGTTAGTGTATGTAATTTCTTATAATTCTCATCACTTCTATTATTCAAAAATGCCAATTTGTTATTATAATAATATGCATTCTAGGAATCATAAACTATTTTATTACTTGTAAATATAATTTAAAAAATTTCAGATGTCTATACCATGTTAATTATTCCTAACTGTGGCCCTGATTTAAATTATCCACAATAACTATGTTAATCCAGAAAGTCTCCTTTGATATATTTATTAGTTAATTTAAACATTTAAAAATTTTAACATCAAACACTTGTTTTGTAGTAACAATAATAAATATCTTTTAATTTTTGTATTTAAAATATGATTACTATAATTTCTGAATCAGCTAATAGCTACCTTTAGATTTTCAAAAGTAGTGTCTGCTCAAGTGAATAAAAACTGTTTTATTTTTCAGAATTCTCCTCATTCCATAGTTAGCATGAAGCATTTTCTTCTCTAGAGTAACTTTCTAAGTTTAATATGACTTCCATTCTTACAAGTAAGTAGAAAATGATTTATGTTTTTTCATTTCTAGCTTTACATAAAGCACAGAATTACTCACAATGAAAATGCATTGTTCTGGAAATCTCTCACTATTGGAAAATTTCCAGACCAATATCTCTCCAAAAGAGAAAAGGTTGTTTAATAATGGGCTCCAAGGCCATTATCATACAATCTCTGTAAGTGTTTGCTCTCTGAAGATCTGCCCATTGGGTGCAATTGATTTAGGAGAATGTACTTGGATTGATTTCTGGGCTCTCAATATAGAAGCCTCTTTTTAATGAATATGGTGGATGGACTAAGATGGAGCTGAAACACAATTTATTAAAGATGCTTACTAGAGTTTGAAACTTTTTGGAAAGTCCATTTATTATCTTTTGCTAAATCCCCAGGAAATAGGAAGTTCTGACAAGATCTTTTATTATAATGTGTAAAAACCTACTTAAGACTTGCAAGCAGAAAATGAGAAATTAAACAGCTTAGTTTTGAATTATTTTCTTTCATAGAGCATTAAACATTAATAGGATAAAATTTCTATTTAGAACCAAGAAACAGTATCTAATTAATAAACATATTTATTCATGTGATTCATATAAATGTATTAATAACATTTTTTTTTAATCTCTAAAGAAAAAGCTCTATTAGTCATTATTTTCTGCAAAGAAAGGAAGCATTTCAATTTGTGTAAACTTCTGGTATTTCCTTAGGAAATGTTTTATGAAACATTTTAGTATTGCCACCTTAAGGTCAAGATGTATATTCTGTTGAGCCCCTATTGCATCATCCCCTCATGGTGATGAAAGGGCAGGGAGAGTGACTTGCATGCAGCAGATGCTCAGATGGCTGGGAACCAGCCAGTCCTCAGGGCACCAGTCTAGGGAGCTTCTGTCTCATTCGGGTCTTGGTTGACTCACAGGCATCAATGGCAAGGAGGAGAACAGGTGAGACAACAGAGACAAGTAACTGCAGGATTTATCGCCCATGCTGAATTGACCAATGTCGTAGCAATGAGCAGTTTGCAGATGCTCTCTAGAGCAGTGCTTCTCAGACTTCAACATGCCTACAGATCCCCTTGAAGTCTTGTTAAATTGTAGATTCTGATTCAGTAAGTCAGAGGTGGGGGGGTGGGGCTGAAATTCGGCAGTTCTGACAATCTCCTGGGTGATGCTCATAATGTTGATATGCAGTCCACACTTGGTGTAGACTGGTCTGGAGTACTACAGGCTCAAACTTACCTTTACCTGAAGCACCGTCATTTCCTTTAACATCTCCCCCAATTTTTACAATATGGAGATAACCAAACCCATCTGAAGTATGTTTTCTCATTAACTCTTAATACTGTAGGTGGAGGTCTTTCACAAGGGCAAGACAGAGACATTTAACTCTATTTGCTCAGGGAACAGTTTTGTTTCTTGGTCAACCCCTACTATTCTACAGTTTGATATATTGGCTCTCTTTCCCTGTCTTTCTTTTCCTGTCCAAAGTTTGGCGAAACTGTTCAAACTCTGATGCTTTTTATTTTTGCCCAGCTAATTCTAATGACCTTCCCTAAAGCTAGTCATTAGATTCTCCTGATGATCAATTCTTTAAACTCAATCTATTAAGGATTTGGGAAAAGATTATGTTCACTTTTAATGTAAACCCTATACATTTATCTGGATAGAATTTTTTTTTAAAACATGATAGAAAGGAATAAAACTCTGCCAAATACTTCTCAGCTAATATAGAGACACAACATAAGCTTGGGGTTGCATATAAAAATAAGCCATTTTCTAACCCTCTGGATGCCTCCAAAGGGACTGCTGGTTTGTTTTGCTGTGTATACCTTTCTAAATGCAGAGATGACAACTTAATTTGTAGAATGATTTTCATGTCACAAAGAAGCTTCATGTGGATTATTTTTTTTACTTGAAGCAACTGATGAGGACAGTGGGATCTATCATTGCTCAGATTATATACTTTGAATGATGTTGAAAGTTACTCCTGCCTCTATATATTTGTCTTCTCTATTAGACTTGCAATAGTGCCTAAACGGCCAATATTAGGCTCTTTCCTCTGAAGAAGGCATATAAGTCTTGATAGTTATTATTTAAAGATAATTGCAAACTAAAAAGTACCTTGAGAATTTATAAAGTTCATTCTAGTTACATTCTCCAGCCAGTGTCTTCTGCATCCCTTCTTTCTTGTTTTATATATTCTGGCTCTAACATCCTCTTAATGCTGCATGTCTCCAGGATTCTTTTTTGGTTTTCTCTTTTTCTTTTATTATACTAGCTACTAGTAACACAGGCTTATTCTTTTGCTGGAAATTTTTTTCATTTATAAACAGTATATTTGAGACTCTGAATTCTTACTCAGTCTTAGATCGCTTTCTTGAACTCCAGAAATATGCTTCCACTACCTACTTGCATATATTTACAAAATATGTAAAAAGATAGATGAGAATTGGGGTTGGAGAGTAACCATCTTAAAGATTTTAATAATGTGTAGATATAACATGTTTAGGTTAATTTGCTTGTTATTTTATATTCTATATTAGTTTAAGTTAGTGACAAGAAACCCTCATTAAGAACAACCCCCCTTTCAAGTGCCCTGATAAACTTTTTATTATTAATTTCTTTAGAATCTTCTTCTCACTAAGAATGGAAAATATGACTATGAGGAGGTCATAAAGTATATATACTTTCAAAAGGATAAGTAATTCTTTTTTACATTTATAAGCCTGAGTGCCTGAATCCATACAATTTCTCATACATAAATTGAATTATCCTTTTAAAGCAATAATCTGCTGCATGATTTAAAAGCAACCAGTAAATTAAGTTAAATTTTGAAAGTGAATAAGTAAATATTCATTTAACCAATAAAACTCTTGCATATGTTGCGTTTTTGTGACCTAACCTATTCATAAATAGTAACGTCTGTTGAGAAACGTAAAACAATCTTCAAAAGTTTAGTGAAAATGTTTCTTTTTTATTTTTAGAAAAAATTGGTTTTATTTTGCACATTGTTAAATGATTACCTCAACTCCCTTGGCAACTTGTTTCATATAACATTACAAATACATTTTTCTGGCTTAGCATGATGTATATTTTTATTATCACTATTTAATTATTTACTTTTATTGCTATGTCTAAATTACAGAGCAGGGCTTCTAGTAGAGTTGAACTCTTCTGAACTACAACTTAAATTTGTAGAACCTTATCATAATTTTAAAAAATAAATTTAATTAAGTAGGGGCCGGTCTGGTGGTGCAGCGGTTAAGTATGCCCTGGGGTCGGCCAGTTCAGATCCCCTGTGCGGACATGGCACAACTTCGCAAATCATGCTGTGGTAGGTGTCCCACATGTAAAGTAGAGGAAGATGGACACAGATGTAGCTCAGGGCCAGTCTTCCTGAGCCAAGAGAGGAGGATTGGCAGCAGTTAGCTCAGGGCTAATCTTCCTCAAAAAAAAAAAAATTTTAATTAAGTAAATGATTAAATAAATGTCAAATTCCTCCATTGTTTTAACTACAGCAAAAGTTTGGAGTTATTTAAGATTTATGAAATTAAAAAATGTAATTATAGGATAATAATGAGTTAAAAATTTCTGAAATATATCCATATAGTATCAAGGTTAATGACCCAAGGAATCATGAAAAAATGAGGAAGAGTCGTTTCATTGACCACAAGGTTAAAATATATTTATAGAAATGAGAACAATTTAAGAAATGCATATTAATTAGAAATGATTTACTAGTAATAAAAAGGAAACTAAAGTTACTGAGATTCTAGAGGCTTTGTAGCTACATCAGATTGCCATTATATATTATGATAGGTGCTTTCAATCTGAAACTCAAGACATCCTCTTATTATTTAGTCCAGAAGTTAGAAGATAGTTAAATTTTGGAGGGCAGTTCTATCAGATATTGCAGCTAATATACATCATCATCTAATAGCTGTGAAGCTGTCTTGGTACCCTCCGTAAGCAGTAAGCTGACGTTCCTCAAGGGATCCTTTTCAAAGAGCAGCCATAATGTAGGTAATTCTTGCTAATTTAATGACCATCTCTAAGCTGTATATGAATATAATAATAAGGAAGTCTTGAAGATGTCATGGTCATAAAAATATAGATGTCTGGGCCTGAGACCTTTAATCAAATCTTTATTTTCTGGGAATGGCTTACCAGTTTTCAAACTAGGTATGTTAAAAAATAATAATAATAGATAATAGATTATTAAAAAATTATAAATTGCTAAAAATCAATGAAACTGTCTCTATATTAGAAGGCCTTTGTTGTGTGAAACATATAATAGTTAATATATGCCACTTCGTGTTTGCTGCACACCTTCCATCCTTACCCACACAAGTCTGTTGTGTTGTTGGTTCTTCCTTTATCGAGAGCCATCTCATGGCTAGCTGGACTATGAAAGCTAAGGTGAGCCTTGTACTACAGCTTTCAGTAATCGCAGTCAGGGCCCTAGACGTAGGGCAATTATGTGAAGAAAAAGGGGAAGAAGAGAGCTAATAATTTGGAATTTGCCCACTTATGTCCCAAACAAATGCTCAAAAAAAAAAAAAAATCCCTCAGTTCGGAAACAGAAAACAACAGGTGCTATTTTAACAGATACTAATCATTTGTCTATTTTTCATTGTGATTTTATGTGACGTTTAGTATTCTTTGTACGTTGGAAGATAGCAACTTAAACCCACCATCTTGTCTCTTTTCATTCTGGTTTTATCAAGTAATAATTTTCCAGAACTCTACATGATGCGTATAAACTCTGATCCTGGACCTGGCCAGCATCCCGACTGGGCTCATGCCTATACAATTTGCTTGGCCTTATATTCTAAATTTAGATTTGACTTGATCAAACATATATGCCTTCACTCAATATTCAATTGAGAAGAGATAAAAGGAAAAATAACATGCTAAGTAATTCTAATGTGGTTATAAGGGTATGTCAAAACTGTAAAGCTTCTGAGATTTTGCCCATACTTGCAAGCTAATGTGGTAGACTGCCACTGCATTTGGGGACGTTGGCAGGAAAGATGAGACTCCTGGGTCAGAGATGAAGGATTTTATTATTCGTGGCAAGCAGCATGAGCATCAGTATACTCGTGTCCATTCCTCTTGCACCCAATCCCGTGGAGGTCATGAAATGGACCCAGATGGATATCTACACATAACAGTGGGTTACATTGTAGAGAACCCTGAGCTTGGTAAACCAGATTTTTTACAATAGGCAGTGAACCTTCCTGTCATTTGCTCTGGAGTGAGACACTGATCTTGTCTTCCAATGCAGAAATTGCACAGAAAAAATGGGCAATTATTGCCTCATTTTCAAGACATGTACAAAGGCAAGAGACTTACGGGAAGCTGTCTCCCAACAGGACGAAGAATATGTCATCATTTGAAAGTTATTGAATCCTTGCCCCCATCTCATTTACATGACCTTCTCCACCTCTACCTTCCCAGGAACCTCAATTAATAGGTCAAGGGAAAATGCATTTTGCAATATGGATATTAAAAAGATATGTCTACAATTTGTAGGAATTTGGAAAAAATGTAATACATTTTATAAAGAGATACAAGGAAAATATGGCTATTAGAATGTGATGAAACCAAAATATTTTACCTGCCATTGTGATAAAAACTGCTGACCAGGTATTCCAGAAGATAAACAGTTTAAAAGATTTGAACACTTAAAATTGACTAATGCTCATTTTCTGAAATTTATTTTTCAAATTATACTTAAGATAATATCAATAGAACTAAATTTATACATTAATGTGTATTTACCAAATATCTTATAGTCTTTCATAATTGTTCTTATATGTTTGATGCCCTAAAAATTTAAGTAGTTATGTTGAAAGTAGAAGTAATACACTCAGTTTTTAAGAGTTTTCATTTGTTTTGTTGTGAAAATTAGAGAAAGTGACTTGATGAATTGTCTATACAATATAAATAAATGAAAAAGCCATTAAGAAAAAGTTAAAAAGTTAGATGGTTCAGAACTTATTAACCTAATAATTATAACAAGTTCTAATTCTGAATTTTTACAAGAAAAACAGACTTTTGAATAAGTTACATAGCTCTGTAATTTGACCATTATACTATCATTTTTCTTATTCAATTTTTTCTTTTTAGAGACTTGAAAGCAGTAGGATTAAAATGAAACAATCATGGATAATCCTGATGAAAATCACAGGAAAATATCGTACATAATAATGAATAAATGTTTTGGGTTTCTGCACTTTCTGAACCAATATCAATGAAAGTAATTAGAAATTAAAGGTATTATTTGAGGTTGTCAAATAAGTTGGCGGGAAGATGCAAGCTGTTAGGAACTGTAAATTTTGACAGAATGTTTTTATACCTTCAAAGGAAAGCAATTGATATGAAAGCAGGGGCCAAAGTGGAATCAAGCTTAATATTGGTGATATTAGGATGCCTCTAAAATATTCTTCATTAACGTAGGAAGAAATTACAAAATTTACTTTATGTCAACAAGTTCTGCTGTGAAATTAAAATGTTTTCATTATTTTGATGTCATTGTTCTCCTATCAGTTTGGATTGTTATGTGAGAAGTTTCTAGTACTGAGAAGGAATTGAAGAGGAGATGTTGAAAGTCATTTCTGCCATATTTTGGCTTTTGGATGACTCACTTGCTTATGTACACTCTTCATTCCATATCCTGGAGAAAGTAATCCCTTCCTTTAGGGGGAGAAAACCAAAGTTCCATGAGAGTACCAAAACTAACTAAAAGGCCAAGATTTCCGTGTCTATTCTCCCATCCTTTGGACATGGATTTGGCAATTTTCACTCTGACAAACTGTAAGCTCAAAGGCACATTTCTTCCCTGACACAGCCAGTGTGTGATGGTGAAATAATAATGGGTTCACCACCGTAAAAAGTCCCATTTGGAAAAGAACAGTGAGAAACACATGGATTTACTGGTGCATGGCAATTATCAAATCCCATTACCAGGAATAATAATGATCCTCTGCTCTGAGAGAGAAGTAGGTTTCTCCATTAGTCCACCTACCAAATCTTTATTTCGCTTTACCGTCGGAACCCCTTTCTCATTGCCCTTGCCATTCTTGGTTCTGAATTCTAGGAGATTCAATATTGTTTATTTTTTTTCCATGTCCAAACTGAGGTCACCCCCTATTCAAGATTGCCTCGTGATCCGAGGAAGCTACTGGACCTAGAGCTATTTACACATTTCAAATAGGAAGGTGGGAGGTTGGGAAAGGCAGCAGAAGGATTTACTTCCTAGTTGCATCAGTCCTGTTTAAGGAGCTCCATGAAGCTCAACAGAATGGCGTCCACTTACATCTCTTAGCCGTCCCTAGCTGCCAAGAAGGCTGGAAAATATAGTCCTTTAGACAAGCACATTGCTCATCTGCACAAAATTGCAGTGCTATAAGTAACAATGAAGGGAGACAAGAGTATTGGAAAGATAAGCAGTAATCTAGGCAACAAAGCATAAGACTAAATTCATCCTCTTTCTCTTTTCTTCCAGTGGTGTTCTCTTGCATGGTTTCCTGGTGAGTTGTCGGTAGCACCATCCACCAATGAATAACACAAATGTGACAGTCACTGTTGACACCTATTTTCTCTCTTTCCCCATGTCCAAATGTGCAAACGTTCTCAAGATTCTTAATTCTTTCAACCACAAGTCCTTTAACTGCTTGGCACTTTTGCTCCAGCTATGCTTTTCTTTTTCTTGCATTTTCAATCCAAAACATTAAAAATTTATTAAATGTATCCATGATCACTTTTTAAGTAGCTTCTCAATCCTCTGCAGTCTGTTTTGTACTGCCTTCCCCTCTACCCCAACACTTCATAAAAACTCCTCCTTAAAAAAATTCAAGGAAATCTACTTGATAAATCAATTAAAACTTTTCAGTTTCTCTTCTTAAATTCATTCTCATTGAAGCCTTAGGCTCTGACCCACCTCATTCATCCTGAACTTCTCTTATTCCTCAATTTCTTTGAGTCTACTTTTACCATCCACTCCTTCCCTCCTAAATTTTACAGAAATGACTGATTATCCTTTCTAATGGCAATTGGATCACCTGTATTTGGGATACTATAGATTCTTATTGTCTTAGAAACCATAAATAAGCATCTTTCTCCTTTATATTTAGGCACTCTATACAAAATGGGTTACTCCCAGCAATATTTAAATATGCTATGTTAGTCAGAATAGCCCTCCAAGATGTCCATCCCCTCATTCCTAGAATTTGTGAATTTGTTACATGGCGTCACGAATGAGTTTTCAGATGTAAGTAAGGCTATGGACCTTAAAATAGGGAGATTAGGATGTATTATCTGCTGGGTTCAATCTAATCACACGAATCCTGAAAAGCATAGAACTTTCAAAGAGGTATGACAGAAGAGAAAGATGAAGAGTTCAGAAGCGTGAGAGAGAATTGACCAGCCAGAGTTGGAGGGGCCAAATGGAAAGCCTGAGAAGGAATGTGGGCAGGCTCTAGGAGTGAAGACTGGCTCCCAGCTGATAGTCATAAGGGAACTACAACTGCAGGGAACAAAATTCAGCCAACACCCTAAATGTGCTAGGAGCAAATATTTCCCGAGAGCCTCCAGCAGGGAAATGCAGCCCTGCCAAACCTTGATGTCTGTCATTCAAACTTTTTCTTTTTTTTTGAGGAAGATTGCCCTAAACTAACATCTGCCACCAATCCTCCTCTTTTTGCTGAGGAAGATTGGCCCTGAGCTAACATCTGTGCTATTTTATATGTGGGGCGCCTGTCACAGCATGACCTGATAAGCGGTGCATAGGTCTGCACCCAGGATCTGAACCAGTGAACCCCAGGCCGCCGAAGTGGTGGGCACGAACATAACCACTACACCAGCAGGCCAGCCCCTGTCACTCAAACTTTTGACCTACGGACACTGTGAGAAAAAAACTTTATGTTGTTTTGAGCTGCCTGGTTTGTGGTAATTTATGGTGACAACAGAAAATTAATACACATGCAAAGTCTTTTCCCAACTTAGCACAAATGGAAGTCTGGGAATATGAAGCCTGAACATGGCTTGCCTCCCTGCCCAGCCAAATCTAGGTGATCTGCCTGTGCAGAACCGAGTGGCTGCCGACATTTGCAGGCTACTGGGAGAGACTGAGGCCTCAAGATTTAGGGGCAGCCTTTTAAAGTGTGATGTGGAAGACAGGCAATTGCCCAGAATTTGGACTAAAAGTCCAAAGTCCTTAGTGGAAAGAAGAGGAGGTTCCTGGAAGGAGCTGTTTGTGGGGGAGTTACTGAGACCTGCGAGGAATGCCGTGGCCTTCAGTGACAGTGTCAGAAAGCCAATGGGGAGCTAGAAGAGCAAGCTGGTTCTTCCCAAAATTCAGGGTAGGGGAGAAACAGGGAGAAGGGAAACAGATTGAGTCTTCCCTATTAGAAATTGGGAAAGAATGGAAAGACCAATAAGGGGAAAGATTTCCTGCAAAGGGTTCAAGCAGAGGCTCACATTTTGCTCTTAATCTACAGACTCATAGCTGTAGCTAATCCTTTTGCTGTTTACACCTTAACAATGTGCCACATTTCAACATGAGCCCCAGTAAGGCCAGTAAATAAATGCATAAATAAATAGCTGTTCTTCTCATAGGCTCCATACCCAGATAGAAAAGGATCAGGTTGAATAATCAAAACTTGTACCCAGTAATGCAGAATTACTGGGGGAAAATGATGAAACCTTGAATGGCAGAGAAAAAACAACATAGCACTTAAAAGTTCTAATGGAAACATTATAAAGTCCTCCTGAAGCATAAAAATAAACTAGTCAAATGCAGAAAATTCGGTTTATGAATTAAAGGAGAGCATGATCAGAATTGAGAGCTGAATTAACACCCTAGAAGATCAGATGCAAGAAATATCTCAGAGCACAGACGAGTAAAATAAATCCGAAAGACTTATCGAATAGATCTGAGAGCCTGAATGTGAAGAATATGTTCCCCTGGAGGAGAAAAAGGAGCAGGAGGGAGAGAGGAAGCAAACAACACAGAAAATTCCCTTTAGCTGGGGAAAGGCCTGAATTTGAGGACGTAAAGTTTCACCTAAGGTCTAGGCTCCATTGAAGAAAAAAGAAATAACACTCCAGGCGTATCCCGCTAAAAATCATAAACTCTAATCAACAAGAAAACAAACCTCCAGAAAATTGAAAAAAGGAAAAGGCTATCTATAAACAGGAAAAAGTCAGATACTTATTGAACTCCGCACCCACAATAGAAGGCAGAAGATATAGTGTTTATAAACTAGTGAAAGAAAATGACTGCAACTTGAGAATTACTTAACCAGGGGAGAATTCATCCACCAGTTAAAGGGAAGTAGAGCTATGCAAGAAATCAAAGAAGATACCACCCAAGTGCCTCTTGAAAGTCAAGGGGGAAAAAATACTTTCAGAGAATCTACACAGCAAAGAAGAAAATGAGAGTAGAGAATACAAATTCTCTAGAAAACACTGGAATGATATTAGTTTCTGCCAAAACATGTGGGACAAAAATTATTCTTAGAGGAAATTTTGCAGCTCTAGATTATCTATTGCTATACATAAAATTATCCCCAAACTTAGCTTTATAAAAAATTCTCTCTCGTAGTTTCTATGGGTAAGAAATTTGACAGTGGCTGGGGCATGATTTGGCTCAGTGTGTCTCATAAGGTTGTTGAGACGTGTCAGCTGGGGATGAGTCATCTGAAGGCTTGATTGGAGCTGGAGAACCCACTTGTAAGGTGACCCTCTCACCTGACTAGCAAGTTGTTGCTTGCTTTTGTCATGAGGCCTCAGCGTCTCTCCACTGGCACTTTTACAGTGGGCTGCTTGAGGCTTCATGTCAAAAAGACATCGAGGGGACTTAAATGCATGTTGCTAAGTGACAGAAGCCAATCTGAAAAGGCTACCCACTACTTGATTTCAACTATGTGACATTCTGGAGAAGGCACAACCATGGAGACAGTAAAAAGATCAGTGGTTGCCAGGGGTTAGGAGGAAGGAGGGAAGTATGAATAGGTGGAGCAGAGGAGAGTTTTAGGACAGTAAAATTACTTTGTATGATACTGTAATGGCGAATATGTGTGGTTATACATTTGTCAAAACCCATAGACTGTACAACACAAAGACCGAAACAATGTAAGCTATGGATTTTAGTTAATAACAGTGTATCAATATTGGCTCATCAATTACAATAAACGTACTACACTAATGCAAGATGTTAACAAGGAAACTCCGGGGGAGGGGAGGAACAGAGGGAATGGGAGAGAGGATAAACGGGAACTCTGTACCTTCCACTCAATTTCTCTGTAAACTTAAAACTCTTCTGAAAAATAGTCTACTAATTTAGAAAATTGCAAACCTAGAGAGAACAGGCAAATTTTATGGCCAAATAACCTGAGTTGACAATACAAATGCCCCAAATTGACAGTAGAATAAGTAGAACACTCAAATATACCAATTGCCATAGATAGCTTCATATATTAATTTTATATCATCTTTTGAATTGGCAATGTAAATGCTATTTAAAATATGTAAAATATGTAGAGGCTTAGAAAAATGTGGAAATTCCTCTATTTGGTAAAGAATTTATAGTTCTGTAAAAAACTTGAGAGTACAAAAAATAGAACGATAATTAATCTCACTTATGAATATAGATCAAGAATATCACATTAGGCATTAGGAAATAGAAGATAGCCGTTTAATCAAGGAATGATATACTATGACCAAGTAAGATTTATATCACGAATAAAAGAATGATTTAATATGAGAAATTCTGTCAGCATGTAACAAGGGGTTTTACTCCACAAGGGACAACACAAATATTTCCAAGAAATATTTGGCAAATATAATTAACGCTTTTGCAGAAGGAGGTAAATTTATGGTCCACCTTTTTATTCCCTGGAAATTTTTTTTTTTTTAATTTTTTTCCCCTTGCCCCTCCCTGTGGAAATTCTTGAATGTACACATTGAGGAGAAGTAAGCCTGTCATAATCAAGCTCATATCTTTTATCCAGTTAATTTCCCTATTTTGCCTGTCTTATCCTCCCCTCCCCACGTTCTATCTTCATTCTCTTCTTTCTCACCTCACTCCAAAGGAGTTATATGAAGGACTTTTAGATAACTTGTTATCTAAGTTAACTTGTTACAGTTAAGGTTACATTTGGCCGTAAGTATTAGAAACCTACCGTAGGGGATTAGAGAAGTAAAGTGTTTGTTTTTCTCACACGAGAAGTCTGGAGGTTTGTAATCCAGACCTGGAATGGTAAATAAGCAGGGCCATGAGTAATCCAGATTCCATCTTTTCACTCTATCCTTAATGTGTTGCTTTTGTCTTCACGCTCCCAAGCTGGCACTGCTAGGCATCAGAATTACTTACCAATAGTGAATAGTGAATGCAAAAAGCTTTCTCCACTTAAAGTTTTGTCTTTATAATGGAAAGCAGAATACTCTAATAGGCCATACTTATTTCATAAATATTGGAATGATAATAAATATTCTGTTCATCAATATTCACAGTACTTCTTGTACTCATCAGCTATTTGCAATAACATGTAACCCCTAATCTCATAGGTTTGCACCAACAAACATTTATTTCTCAGTGATATTGAATGTTAATGGCTGTTTATCTGCTGCATATATCTTTTCACTCTGGGAATCAGGTAAGAGGAGCAAACCATATCTGCCACATGCTGTTCTCAAGACAGAGGGAAAAGAGCAAGTGGTAGAAACTTTCAATGTCTCTTAAAGATTTTGCTCAGACATAATGTACATCAAACGTGTTCACAGTCCATGGATCAATGTGAGTCACATGGACAGGCATGACACTTAGGAGGGAAGTATGTTTTGTCTGCAGGGAGCTGCTGTAAGTCACATGGAAATGGATAGGGCTGTCTAATCCTCTCAGAATGAAAAAAATAGTTGGGGACAATAATGTTGCCCATTAGTTTAAGTCTATAATTACGAGACAATTTACTGCAGTAAATAATAGAATTGGCGCTGGAGCTGAACCTGAGTCAATTCTGGCTCTGTTGATTGCAGGTTGTTTCCAAGCCTTAGATTTCTTATTGATAAAATATGTTAATTTCTATGATAAATGCTCTATTATAAAGCATTGGTTTTAAATTGTCTTAAAAATGACAGGCACATAGTAACTGCCCAACAATTTGTTATCATTTCGTAGACCATATGAAAATAATTAATCTTATTTTTCAATGGGAATCTCAACCAACTTGCTAAGATTGTGATAAATATACCCGTAGACACGCTAAAAATTATCTGGATTTTCATTGTACACTTTGTTTAGACAGGGAAGTGTGAAACTTTGGCATCTCTATGTGAGATTGGAAGCTATATAAACTAAATAGCAGTATAAACAAGTTGTGTTAAATTTAAAAAGCTGAATATTTTATGCACTCATATTTGGCCTTACACAAGTGTATATAGCTTATGAATTTTCATGAAGTGACTTCATTTCAAGAATTTAAAGATCGATTGCTTTTTTAAAGATTCTGAATAATCAGTTAAATATGTTATCATATCCACTCATTCTATGATCTTGCAGAAGATATATAAAACATATTTATAAATGTAAAAAAAAGATGCTATTGATTTTTCAAGATGTTAGCCCATTTATTCACGTCTATGATAACAGTTCTCTACAGTTTTCTAAAGTGCTCTTGAACAGCTATTGACAAAAATGGGATGAGATTCAGTTTTGGGGCTTCCGGTTTTGGAAAGGAACCAGACTATTGATTTGTGTTCTTTTAAGTTTCTTTATTGATTCGTGCATTTTGCCTTGGCCTATTTTTTTTTTTTGACATGATTTCTTTAATTGACAGAGAAGTTAAGAAAATATAATGAGATTGAATTAAATCTTTGATCATAATTATTTTTATCATCTTTAATTTTCCATTCGCTGGTTCATAATTCTTTTATTCTCCTGTTTTTTCAATTCATTAGGCCCCCAAAATCTTGCCCTTGCCTTTATCAGCACAATGGTTTAAAATTCCAGATGTGTGCAGTCCCAATTATCTATCTAAACATATCTAGCTCATCATATTAGCATTGAAATAAAATGTAGAATTTTAAATGAAAGTGATTTTTTTCTAAGAATGCAAATTTCTGAACTATTTAGAGACTGACTTGTGGATGTGTTTACATTACACATTATAGACAGTTACAAAAACATTTGGTACAACAAAGCTGATTTCATATCCTAATGAATATCCCAAGGGCCACAAAGTAGCTGTTGTATTTAACATCAAGTATATTTTTTCCTTCATATTTTTTCTTCTGAGGAGAGATCCAGCCCTCTGACTATAGGTATGGATGACCTAGGTTTGGTCAATTGTCATAACTCATTTTGTAGGGAATAATAAATATTCTAGAGCTAAGCCTCAGACCCAAGCTTCTGGGATTGCTGTGCAGATATTGGAAAAGGAAGCTCTATGTGTCCCATGCTTGCCAGGCTGAGAGATGTGAGTCTGAAACTTCAGCAGCTGACTGGAGCCTGGCTCGTCTTTGAGGCCCTGGAACTTGCAGCAGCTCTTTAGATTTTTGTGTCTCCAGGAGATCCTTCCTGGTGAAGAGAACTAATTGATTTCTCTTGAGGGCTTAAACTGAGTAAGTCTCTGTCATTTGTAAGCAACATGTTAATTTCTCAGGTAAATAGTAGAAGTGCTTAGTTTGATAAATTAGAATTAAAAAAAAAATTCCAGAACATTAAGTGTTTCTTGCCATTGGTAAATTGAGAATGATTGTCTCATAGACCTGGTGGAGGCAAGCACTGATGAGTTGATGGTACGCGACCCTGTTGCATTTTGCACTGCAAGTGGAGAGGAGATGAGGATTCATGTGCACAGTCTTTGAACTTCTTTTAAGAGATTTTATCATTCAACTAGAAAGAATAAAAATAATACAGTAAAGCTGTGTCATAGGTTAACTTACACTTGTTCAAATATACCTGTCTCTCCACTTCTTTCCTTCCTCAGGCACACCAATAATTAAGGAAGGAAGGAAGAAGGATGGGAGGGAGGGTGAGAGAGACAGAGAAAGAGAAGAACTTTGTTACTTATGTGTGTGTGTGTGCGTGCGTGTGTGTGTGTGTGAAAAGAGTTAAACCCCGAGAGAAGCAAGGATATGATTAACCCAATTTTACAGATCCTGAGCATTTTGTCCTACCATTCTTCTATCGTTTTCACTCCCTCTCTTTCTATTTTATGTGATGAAATATATTTTAATGTTTGTTTTGTATATTTAAGACATTACTAACCAGGGTTGCATTCTCAGTTAAACTGAAAATGGAATGTTAAGAAATTATCAAGGGTAATTTTGATTCTACCTTGTGAATTCATTGCAGAACCTAAGTCCTATATGAAATAGGACTCCACTATTTCTAAAGTTACTTAAGTTTTCCCAGTGCATGTTAAAAGAAAGCATGGAGAAAGAAAGGAGTGGAAATAAAAGTATGGGAAAGAAACATAGGTTGTGCTTTACTGAATTTAGACACATTTTTGGAAAGCATTGTTAACTCTGCAGAGGCCTGGTGTGAGCTCTCTTTGATCACGTTCCAGAATGGTAGGGAGATGTCTAACAATGGATTCATTGAGGAATGCTTAAGTTATGACACTCCAATTTAAAAGTTCACTGTTGCTTAATAAGAGTCCACATGGAAGAAGAAATTGTGGCTTCTTGCCATATAATCCTTTCCATCTATATATTTGTTTACCAGCCAGGAGAGGAGAAGCGGGTAAATAAATAGATTAGTTATATGTCATATTGTTTAAAACTTCTTGGATCGATAAGTTGTCCAAAAGTCTTTAAACATTTTTTAGCAGAAACAGGTTCCAGTAAAGCTTCTGATAAAATATAGAGATGAATAATAATCTCTTTAGTATTTTTTAATGCATTATGGAGAATTTCAGATATTCACTAGAGAAGTAATAAAATAAACCTTCACGAAGACATGACCCACTTCAACAATCATAAGCATTGTGCCAGGAGGAGGAGGGAGCCAGAGAAGTGGGGCACCTGGCAGCTAACTGTCTTTAGTGGAAAGAGTGACATCAAGCCTTGACCTCATATGATCAGTTCTCAGAGGCCTAATGAGAGTCAGAGTCACTCAAGACAATTTAATCCAGGGGCTGGCTCCGTGGCCAAGTGGTTAGTTCGCCCGCTCCGCTGTGGCGGCCCAGGGTTTGGATCCTGGGCACGGACATGGCACCGCTTGTCAGGCCATGTTGAGGCAGCGTCCCACATCCCACAACTAGAAGGACCTGCAACTAAGATATACAACTATGTACAGGGGGTGTTTGGGGAGATAAAGCAGAAAAAAAAAAAAAGATTGGCAACAGTTGTTAGCCCAGGTGCCAATCTTTGAAAAAAAAAAAAAAAAAGACAATTTAATCCATATTCAGGACTGTTCTTGAGCACAGGTAGAAATGAAGATTAAGATAAGACTAGAGACTGATGAGGTTTTTAGGAGCTGTACTCTGTGTAGGAGAAGAAATCAATTAGTCATTTAGGACTAGGTGGCCAGATTCCTAGTAGAATTTTTTGCCTCTGACTTTAGACACAAATCATTGTGAAAGTTACCAGCAAAGAAGACAGTAAAGCAGAAATTTCAAAGGGGAACTCGGAGAACATCAGTCATTAATTACAGAATACCATGTGAAAAAGAGAAGAACAGTAAAAGTTAGAATGTCATTTCCATACTTTTTTTTCTTCTCTAGCTTATCCCAGAGGTGTTTTTTGTTTCAAGCTTGAATTGCAATTTCGAATTGTATTAGAGAATCTGGGTTATAAAAAGATTTTTGCTTAAGCTCATTAAACTGTAAAACTGCTCGTACGCTGATATCTTCTCCAATTTCCAATCTGAAAGTCTGGAAGGCAGGTCTTGCTTTAAGAAAAATGAGTAAGATTACTGGTTGGAATTTGGCTGCATGGTTCCTAGACATAGAAGGAGTCTATGTGGCATCAGAATGAACAGTACATGCTGTCCTGAGGCTTTGTGTCACCTGTACTTCTTGATCTATGCAGTTTACTTCTCTTCAGTGCTTCATGCACATGACAATGATATTCAAGTTATATAACCCTAGAGAATGTTCTGCTAAGAGACAGTCATGATTCTATAAATAGCTTCAGTTACGTTGGCATAAAGACACAACAAGGAATTATAATTTACTTAGGTCTCTTGATAGTCCTATGACAAATTTAGATTCTTTATGTCGTCTCTACATTTTATATTATGATTTTTGAAATAATAATATTTTACCATTTATTAAGGTCCTACATATATATGCTGGGTGCTATTCCAAGTGCTTTATATTCGACACTCTCATCAATCCTATAAGTACAGTGCTATTATTTTCCCTCTTTTACCAATAATGAAACATTTCTGAAGCACAGAAATGTTAAATAGTTTCCCAGGAGCACAGAATTAATAAGTGGCTGAGCAGAGATTCAGTTTCAGGAAGTCTGGCTGTAAGCCCTGTGCCTGTAGCCACTCACCTATATAAACAAACACCAAGATACAACCCACAAAGGGATAGACAATCAAAAGTGTAAGCATTTTCAATTGGCAGTTATTTATGAATATGACCATTGGCTTTTAACTGTCCCAACGTTCCAGGTAGTAAGACTGGGAACTAAAATTTGCAAATGCAAAAATTTACCGGTTTTATGTTTTGGTGAGGATAATAGTTATTCTAAGATTTATAAAAGCTGCTTTTTAAAAAACTGTAAGAACAATACTAGAAAGACAAAAGAAAAAGAAAGAATGGATTTAAATGAATAAAAATTCAGAGAGTTCTATTGAGTTCTTAAAAACGTATAAAAAGTGAATACCAAGAAAGATTTCATGGAGAAAATCACTTAGAAGGAGGATCAGGCAAAGCAGGATTTTGTTATTGGAGAGAAGGCAAAGGGAGACCTCCTGAAATGCTTTCCATCTGTAGAGGACAGTAGCAGATGCTCTAGGCTGTGCCTGTATCTCTTGGGAGTCAACACTTCAGTGTGTGCTACTGTAGATTTCACTGGCAGCCAGAGAATTGACACTCAGCCAATAGTGGATGTATAAATACTCCAGCTCTCTCATCCTTCAGGTGGAATAGCTCTAAAGTATGTTTGTTTGACATTGTCTCCTAGAATTTTCCATGGGATTAAGCTTCATTTACTCACAGTGATAGCAGGCTTGTTAGATGTGCTGTTTTGGGCTATTTTTTGGAGCCTACTACTCCAAATGTTAGTGTCTGAAATAAAAGCCATATTACTACATTCACAATTTTGCACATCCTGAATTTGAGCAAAGCCCAGCTATTCATTCCTTCTGATTTATATGTCATCAAGTGGAAACACCCAGTGGTATTCAGCTAGTGGCTATGCTGGTGTTGAGGACCCAAAATAATTTTGCTCACACGCCTAGTGCCTCAATAGGGACAGCTGGAAGTCGGGGCCAAGCTGGGTCTCTCTTCCTCTCCATGAATTATCAGCCTCTCCACCTGGTCTCTCTAGCAGGTAGTTGGACATCATACATGGCAACTTAGCACTCTAAGACCACGTATTTCAAGAGACAGAAAGTGGAGTCTGCCAGCTTCTTAAAACTTCAGTTTGGATATTGGCACAAGCAACCCTCTGCCATACTCAACTCGTCAAAGCAGTCAACACTTTCTCCTCCCACCAGACTGAAGGAGCAGGGAGACATGTCCCACCTTTCAACAGAAAGAGTGTAAAAATTTGTGGCTGTCTTGAATCTATCTTCTCCTTTTTCTCTCTCACTTCTTTCCCCTCCTAGGGTTTTTTGTTGCTGTGTTTTTTAATTTGTATCACCCAAAAATGACCCTCTTTAGAACCTTTATCTCAGCATTTTTTTCTGGGGAAACCCAAACTAAGAGAAGGAATTTTGCATTTGGCCAAAAGAAGGGTTTTTGTAGACAACAGTTCTTTGGATTCTTGAAATGCCGTGGCGAGGTAGCTCTCGTTATTCCCTCTTTCTCTACGAATGTTCATGGGTTTAGAGATGTTATCTGGTTTGTCTAACAAACAGTTGGGATTTGAATTCAAACTCTGCACTTAGAATTTGAAAATCTTGATTCAATGTTTTTGCCACTGTACCTAAGAATAAAATAAGGAGAATAAACTTGAAAGGAATCATTCAGGTAAAAGTAAGATTGAAATGTAAATTAGCAGCATTGGGGTTTTTTGTTTTTTTACTCAGTAGGCAAATTCAACTCAATTTAAGAAACTCTTTCTTTTCTGATATTTCACCAAATGATTCTGTCAATGACATGAGGCCAAAAGGTTTGCTGATTGGCTTACTCCACTACCTGACAATATGTACAACGCATCCTTGGTGCTTAATGTGATCTGCACAGGCCATAGGACAGGAGGGGAATTAAGTTTTGGTGCACACCTCCACTGTTCCAGGCAATGTGCCACTACTTGTCACTGCTCTTTTATTTAATCCCCACATTGCTCATCATATCTACATTTTGTAGGTGAAGAAACTAAGGCTTAGTATCAGGCACGGATTCTAATGCAGTCTGTCTGGCCACAGAGCCAGACACATTCAACTATACTTCACTTTTTCCAAGGAGAAGAAAATGTTTAGTGGCAATTTCCCTGTGGGGGAAGTGAATTGCAGGCCTGGGGAGGCAATGAGATTCTTTAGCCCTGCAACTAGTAGTTATGGCGCCCTGCTGGGGAAGTTGAAGCAATTTTCTTCAGCATGATAGGTCCCTACATTTTATTATTATTTTTAAATAGCTGCTATTGAGGTCAAGTTTGCCCTACTCCTGATATGATTGCTTCTCTGCTTCTCCATCTTTTCGGTGGCTGCCTCTCTTCTCGGCTGTCCCATCTTGTGAATCACTGGGTTTTGTTCTCTAAGTACTCACAATCTAGCTCTTCCTGCTCTTGCTCCCAAGTTTATTTTGCTTCAAATGCCGCTTTAGAAACTTAACATTCCAGATGAATATGGCTGATGAAAGAAAAAGTCTACAAAAAGAAGCGAAATCATACCCTTGCTAACATGATTTTATCAATTTTTAAAATTTGTTGCCAATATTGTAGATGAAAAAATGGTATATCACTGTTTTAAATGGCATTTCTTTGACTACTACTAAAACTAAACAAATTTCCCATTTATTTTCCAATATTACTTCTTTTTAGAATTGCATTATTTTATTAATATTCTAAAATTAATTTGTAAACTTTCTGTGTATATCAAAGACATCCATATTTTGTGTGTGATGTGTGGCAAATTTTTTCTCATAATGCATCATTTGTCTTTTTTTTTTTTTAAGATTGGCACCTGAGCTAGCATCTGTTGCCAATCTTCTATTGTTTTTTCCTTTTTTCTCCCCAAAGCCCCTCAGTATATAGTTGTATATTGTAGTTGTGAGTGCCTCTGGTTGTGTTATGTGGGATGCTGCCTGAGCATGGCCTGATGAGCAGTGCCATGTTCATGCCCAGGATCCGAACCAACAAAACCCTGGGCCGCTCAGGCAGAGTACATGAACCCAACCACTCTGCCATAGCGCCCGCCCTATCATTTGTCTTTTAACATTGCTTATGGTATATTTTGTTGTTGGGGTATTTTAAATTTGCATGGAGTCTAGTTTATCAATATTTTCTTTTATGGATTCTGGTTTTTCTATTTTGTTTAAGAATAAAGAACACAGTGGAATACAAATATTTTTTTAAATTTGTTATTAAATTTAAATATTTAGTCTTACAGTAATATAACATTTTTCCTAATATATAGCTAATTTTAGCTATATATATAAACTATCCTATCCCAATAAAATCAAACTTTATTTTAAAATCATATCCCTATAGCTGGGGATATTCCTGTATCCTTCATTCTATTTTTGGTTGCTGCTCTGTTCCAATTATTCGTCTATTCTTATGCTAATAACCTGTGTGTGTGTGTGTGCATGCGTGTGTGCGTGCACATGCACTTGCGTGTATGTGTAGTGAAGACAATGGTCTTATAATAACCTTCTTCCTTTTTAATAGGAAAATTTGCAGCTATAAACCTTTCAAAACACTGCTCTATCTTATCCTATAAATTTTGGTATTTTGTATTTTCATTATAAATTCGTTCTTAATGTTTAAAAATTTCCATTGTGGTTTTTAATTTGACCCAGGATTTATTTAGAAGTGTGTTTTAATTTCCGAATGTTAAATTCAGAAATTATTCTGTACAATTTTAAACTTTTTAAATATATTGAAGCTTGTTTTCTGGCTCAGTATATGGTCTATCTAGATAAATGTGTTATGTACACTTGCAAAACATCTGTGTTCTCCAGTGTTGTGTATAATATTCTGTAAATATCAATTAGTTCAAAGTGTTTGAAGTGTTGTTCATCTTATTTGTACTGATTTTACATATATGCATGTATTTTGTCTAGTAGTTCTATCAGTTGGTGAGAGAGGGATGTTAAAATCTATTTTATTTTAATTATCTATTTCTTTTGTTTAGTCCATCAACACTTGCTTTTGGAATTTTGAAATTTGCTATTAAGCACCTAGACATTTACGATTGTTATGTCTTCCTGATGAACTATACTTTTACCACAAAATGGCCCTTTTCATCTCTGGTTTATTCTTTATCTTAAAACCTATTTTATCTAATGTTACTATAACCACTACAGTGTTTTTATACATTCTATTTGCATGTATATTTATTCTATCCATTTACTTCCAATTCATTTGTGTCTTTATGTTTAAAGTTGGTCTCGTTGTAGACAACATAGAGTTGGATCCTGCTACTTTTTCATTCTCATGATCACTCCTGTCGGGTTGGAGTGATTAGACGATGTGAAATTTAATGTAACTCTTGTTATGCTCTGACTTCAGTCTGCAATTTACTCTTGGTTATCGTTCATCCCTCTGGTTTTTGTTCGTCCGTTCCTTCTTCCTTGACTTCTTTTGGGCTAATCAAATATTTTTAAGACTTTTCTTTTAATTAATCTGTTGGGTTTCTAGCTACATCTTTCTGATTTTCTTAGTGGTTGCTTTAGAGATTATAATATACATCTTTAATTTTTCCCAGTCCCACTTGGAGTTAATATTGTACTACTTTTCATAAAATATAACGAGTTTACAACCATACTTCTCCATCTCCATCTTTTTATATTGTTTTTGTCATGTGTATTGCATCTACAGATATTATAAACTCCACCATATGTGTTATAATTTTGGCTTTAAATAGTTTGTATGTATTTTAAAGATATTAAGACTAAAGATACTCCATTTGCCTTCAGACTTAGAATTTCTGGTTGTATTTCTTTCTTGCTTTCTCAAAATGAGTGTTCCCATCTGATATAATTTCACTTCACCCTGAAGAATTCATTTCGTGCCTCTCTGTTTTTGTTTTGTTTGTTTTTTGAGGAAGATTAGCCCTGAGCTAACATCTGCTGCCAATCCTCCTCTTTTTTTGCTGAGGAAGACTGGCCTTGGGCTAACCTCTGTGCCCATCTTCCTCTACTTTTTCTGTGGGACGCGTGCCACAGCATGGCTTGACAAGCGGTGCATAGGACTGCACCCGGGATGGGAACTGGCGAACCCTGGGCTGCGGAAGGGGAATGTGGGAACTTAACCACTGCACCCCTAGGCCAGCCCCTTATTTCGTGTTTCTTGTAGAGCATGTTTGCTGCTGACAAATCTCTTAATTTTCTGTTATTTTTATTTCACATTTTATTTTTATTTCACCATCATTCTTGAAGGTTATTTTCTTCCAACACTTTAAACATGTCATTCTATTGCTTGTAATGTTCCCCTGTGTTACTTTTCTCTAGCTGCTTTCAAGATTTTTCTCTTTATATTAGATTTCAGCAGTTTGACTATAATATGCCTAGATGTGGTTTTCTTTGTATTTGATTTTATCATAATTGGGGCTCATGAAAGTTCTTGAGTCTGTACATCTGTCTTTCACCAGAATTTGGGTTTTATCTGACATTATGTCTTCAAATATTCTTTTCTACTCCTTTCTCTCTTTTCTTTCTGGGACTCCAATTACATCTATGTTAGACTTGTTGATATAGTCCCACAGTCGTTGAATATCTTTTTATTTTAAAACAGTATATTTTCCCTATTACACAGTTTCTATTGATCTATGTGCAAGACTGCTTGTTTTTTTTCTTTAAATCTTCAATCTTGTATCATGATCATTCTATGATTTTAAAAATTCACTGTTGCATATTTGTTTTATGAATTCATTTGGTTCCATTTTATAGTTTCTATTTCTCAGCTGAGATTTTCTATTTTTTTATTATGAGCATGTATTGCTTTATGTCTTTGAACCTAGTTACAATGGCTGTTTTAAAATTCTTATGTACCAATTTCAGCATCTTATTCATCTCAGAGTCAGTCTTTATTGTACATTCTCCTCTTTCTTCCTAAGCCTAGGAATTTTACACTGTATCCTGGATATTATGATATATTATGGAGATTCAGGATTCCGTTCCAGAAGAGGACTGATACTTTGCTTTATCAAGCAATTAACATAGCTGACCCAGTGCCTGTCCTGGACTTGGCAGCTGAAGAAATCTCTGTTTAGTTCAATAACTTTAGCTGGGCTGCCTGGTTTCTCCCCCATACACATGACATCAGAGTTTAGTCTGAAATTTGGGTAAAGTTTATACCTAGAATTTTGGACTTTTCCACTTTGAAGCTACTTTCTGGGATTTCCTCTCTCATTTTCCCACTGCTGTAGTTGCTGAACTCTATCATCTGGTTCTAACTCACCTTGCTTGGCGTGGACGATGATCTAATTCTAGATGAAAAGCTCTAACAACTTCACTCCCCCAGTGCCTTATAATAACTTGTGATAGCTGGTGGGTGTAGTCGCTATCTCTTCTCATTTCTGAAAAATTTCACAATTTTCCATGTTTGTTATTTTACATAACATTTTCAATCATTTTGTTCAGTTAAACATATCGCATTAGATTTAGATAAAAGTTGCCTTAAATGAATATTACTTGAAGAAAGATTGCTGTATATATGTTGCATGTGAGAACATGGTATCTCCATTTACTTAGGTTTCATGTCTTCAGTATAATTATGTTAATTTCCTTTTCTTTTTTTCTTTGTGTAAGTCTTATATCTTAATTATTAAATTTATTCTGAGGTATTTTCATATTTTTGATTTTTATTGTGTTTGGGTTATTTATCCAATACCATTTTTAACTGGGTTTTGCTAGTATAATGAAAATCAGCTTATTCTTTGCATGTTCATTTTATATGCAGACACATTACCCCACTTCAATTATTAATTCTAATGTTTTTATAGAATCTTTTGGGGTTATTAGATGTACAAAATGGTACAATAATATCATTAAATATTGAACATTAAGTAGTTTTAAATAGTTTTACTCTTCTTTTTATAAATTTTATGTTTGTTTTGTTTCCCTATCCTATTATATTATCTAAAATCTACCTAATATATTGAATAATACTTGAATAATAATTAAAGACATGATATATATTATTGGCAAAAGTAAGAATTTTTACAAACTTTTGGAAAATATTTGACAGTATTTACCAATAATTTTTTAAAATATGCATATTCTTTGACCTAGTGATTTCGCCTTTGAAAAATCTTTCTTATAGATATAAGTGAGCACACTGGCACTGAGGGATATAAGTTCAGGTGTGTTTATTTCTGCGTTGTTTTTAATGCCAATAGGACCCACTGGAGAATAATCTGAATGTCCATAAGGAATAGTTGAATAAATTGCAGCATAGCCATAATATGAAATATTATGCAGTCATTGAAACTAATTAGACCTATGTTTATTCATTTGGAGTGATGTGCATTTTATATAATAAAGCAACAAGTGGTGGAGCTACATATATATTTACCAGTGTTTGTAGAAAAATACAAATATGTGTATATATTTTCAAATGTTTACATATACAGAAAGAAATATATACCAAATTGTCATGGTAGTTACATTTGAGAGGATGTGGAATTAAAGGAGAGGAAGGAAAAATTATTTAGTTTTTTTTTTTTATGCACCACTGTATTATTTGATCTAAATGCATTGTTTTGGTAGTTCAGATGTCAATAAAGTAAGTATAAACTTAAGAACCTGATTATAAACATAAAAATTCAATAAGTAAGGGCCTGCTCTGTGGCTGAGTGGTTAAGTTCACACGCTCCATTGCGGCGGCTGGGGTTCAGATCCTGGGAGCGACATGGCACCACTCGTCAGGCCATGTTGAGGCAGCGTCCCACATCCCACAACTAGAAGGATGTGCAACTAAGATATACAACTGTGTACAGGGGGGTTTGGGGAAATAAAGCAGGGAAAAAAAAAAGATTGGCAGCAATTGTTAGTCCAGGTGCCAATCTTTAAAAAAAAAAAAAATTCAATAAGTAAAAGCAATCTTATAATTAGATTACATTTCTTCTTTCATTTTCATGGTTTCCTTTCTTTGCTTTTATAAATATGTGTTTCTAGGCTAATCCCAGATAAACTCCAAATTAGTCAATTTATATAAAAGTTTATATAAATAAAGTTAATTAAGAATAACAGTGAATCTGCAGAAGGCCATATTACCTAACAATAGAGTACATTGGGAGATATTTAAAATTCACACATCCATACTTAAAGTAAACAGCATTATTTATTGAATTTTAAACTTTTGGATGATTAGCTGCTGGTAACTTCCCAGATATCATTTTAATATTTGTCCATAGTATTTGTGGAAAACATTTACAATAGCCTTCAATTCAATGCAAGATTGATTTTGAAACATTTCTTGCAGATGCACAAATGTTCATTACACTTGACTGTTAATTTTGAATATTACCCAGACAACGCCGGCCTTCCAGCTGCTTTTGCAATTAACCTCTAGCCTATTGACAGCAGTACTTTTAATTATGATGCTCCATGTTTATGAAATAGACTATGTCCTCTGAAATAATAGGCTATTGATTTGAATAGTCATTTTAAATGCAACTGAAAATTCAATCATTTTTCTTAAAGCTACTGAATATTCATTTACTATATTTTTGTGTTCCATCTATACAGACCCTGCTTCCTTTGAAAGGCTTTGACAATATTTTATTCACTATCCATTAGCCAACAAACATTTTGGCCTACTGTTTTGTTATTTCAACAAGAGTTGAAAGGGATTCCCTTTCTGAATTATCTTATGCATGTGGTTTATATGTCGTTGGTATTCATAAAATTACATTTGAAAGTGATGTTTAATGGCAGAATATATGTGCATTTAATAACTTAGATTCTCCATACTCAGTTTGATTCAGTGGATAGAGGAGTAGACCTTGAGTTATTATAATTATTTCATGTGCTATATTGAAGATACTTTATTTGGGTAATTTAGAGAGTGGCTACTTGAAGAAAAATGCTTTTTTTTATATCTTCTTTAAGTTTATTATAGGATTTTTAAAATAAGCCCTATGATCACATTTTACTTAAAAAGAAGTATGCCTGACAACTATAATACTTTAAGAAATTAAAATTTTCACTATATCTGTTTAGGTAATAGATATCCCTTGACTACATTTTTTGGGCTTACTCTGCGCTAGGATTTGTTTCAAGCGTTATGTGGATATTTAATTTAATCATAATTTAAATATGTTACTTATAGTAATTTAAATAGAAATACCCGGAGCTCTTTCACCTCAGTGAGTTTAAGGAATATACAGTAAAATTAGAATAAAACTCAATATTAAAGGCAAGTATTGTTATTTTACTTTAAACAGTAGGAAACAAAATACATTTATTGTTATTTATGACAGTGGAACTGACACAGATTCAGTTTCTTCCTGCCAGTACATTAAAGTCTGGAACATATGACACTCCTTATCCATCAAGTCATCCATTTCTTTATTTATTCAATAAATATTTATTGTGTGCCTATTTGTGACATTTGCAGGCACTGCTTAAATGAAAATGAATCTCAGTCCATGATCCTGAAAGAACTTTATATCCAGTAATGTAAACAAAAACATCATTACAATTCATTTTGAGAAATGATACAACAATAATACGTGTAATGGTCACCAGGAAAGAAATAACAATATAGAATGACCTTGGGGATTATGGCCACTTGTAATGAGTGAATTCCTAGGTAAAGGAAAGGAGAAAAAGGAATCTAGATATATGCAAGAGTGAGTGCAAGGACACTGAAATATGAGAAAGCATGGAGAACTTCAAGCAATCCAATGTGATTGAAGAAGCAGATTCAAGAGCAGGAGTAGCAGGTAAGGAATTATGCTAAATAAGCAAAAAAGGTGAGGTCTAGAAATGCTCTGTTTGCTAAACCTAGGAATTTAGATTTACCCTGTAGTTGTTAAGGAAACTGAGTGTTTTACAGTAGTTAAATGACTAAGATTTCAGTTTGAGATTACTCTGGAACCTTAATATGTCTGAGAGAGGACAGAGAATGGAAACAAGAGGAAAAAATAGGACAAAATTTTAGTCACTCAAGTGAGATATAATGAGTACTTCTACTGAAGCAATCTTAATTCACAGAAAGAGATGGGATAAAGAGATATTGGAAGGTAGTATGAAGACCGTTTTGTCATAAGTTGGATGGGAAAAATGGAGTACAAGTGTGTCAACTAGATGGCAAAGTCTAAGATGATTCCTAGGTTTCCAGACTTGGTGTAATTATGCCATACTAGAATGGCAGTTATCGGTATACCATAAATGATGTGGGATATCCAAGATACAGTTGGAATGGTGAAATGAGTTCAGAATTGGACGTGTTTAATTTGAGGGGTCTTTGTGAGATGGTTAAATAGATATTCATAAAGGAAGTCAGGAATTTAATCTTGGAACTGAGGATGGATGTGAGAGTGGGTATCTAGATTTGCAGATCATTGAAATATAGATGATTATTGATAGATGTACACGTGATCAACTAGTCAGGATATGTAGTAGAGCTGAGAAGTAATAAAAAAATGTAAGTGTAGCTTTTAATAGACAGGTACAGAAAGTAGAACCAGTGGTAAAGAGAGTGTTTCATAAGGGTATGATGAGAACCACGAGCAAGTCATGTCCTAGAAATCAGTGGAAGAGTTTCAAATGAGAGACAGAAGAGCAGGGTGGACGAGCACATGAACTCTAGTGACAAATGGCCTCGATTCAAGTCTTGGCCCCAATTATAATTCACCAACAATGTGAATTGTTAGGGTGAGAGATCATGGCAAGTGATTTTATTTCTCTGAGTCTCATTTCCCTCAGCTATAAAACTGGAATAATTATTGTTGGTACCTCTTGCAGTTGTTTAAGGATTAGAAAAATAAAGCACAATGCCTGATACATGATAAGCAGTCAACAAATATGTCTCAATATTTTTATTAGGGATAGCCAGTCAATCATCCCAATATTTGGAGCAGGCAAGTGAGAGAAGCCTTCATCTGATTTGGCATCCAAGTGGACATAGGTGGTTATTTTATTAGATTTTTTTTTACTGAAAAAACTCATTGTATAAACTGAAATTCAAAATATACAACTTAGAAATCCATTTTATTTTATTTTGGGAAGAGCAGAGGTTAATCCAGCTCACTCGTGCTAGTCAAAGAGATATAAAAATTCCCTTGCTTACATGAAGATGTAGACACTCAGCGAGAAAGCACTAGTGTCAGAACAGAGAAGATGGTCAAATTGAATAAATATCCCAAGCCATCTAAAGGCTGATATAAATATATTGATATGGCTTCACGTGATAATAATTGACAGTGCATGTCATGATGTTCTGAAGGGAATGTAAGGCAATGAAGAATGTTTCTCTGATAATTCTGCTGTGTTTCCCTATCACTTCTGTTGTCTCTTTCCTCCAGGATTTAAACTGTACAAGGCAAAATAAATAAATAAATAAACAAACTAGGCAAAGCTTGTTTTATTCCTTGACTGCCTTGTAAAGGTGACTGCTACTGTAAGCACTGTCCAGGGGTTATTTTCTTCTGTCAGGGTATAAAGGAAAAAGAGACGTAGAGCGGACAGTTGCGTTGCTAGCACATGCCAGATGGAAACTAGAGAAGTGAGCTTATTATCTAGATAGCACTTAATATCTTTGATGAAGATTGCCTTTGATGCACATAGATTACCCTCCAGGAGTTAAAGTTTAATAAAATTCAGAAAATATAAAATATATGTTCTGTAATGGGAATGAATTATAAGCGTCTTTTGGGAACCTGAAAAGACATTATTCTGAAACCAGTAGTACTTATCCTGTCCGCTCTGCATACATGAATTTTGAAGGCAAGAGTAAATTGGAGTTCTTCAGGTCCAGATGGCTGTATAAAATCATACCTTTAGTTCCAAACTTTTCAAATTAACAAAAGGATTAATGAAATGAATATATCAACTGTATGGAATGGGAATATTATGCTATTTATATAACATCACTATTTCACTTACAAATTGCAACCAGTATACATGACATTCTTACATTGATTTCCAATTTCTTCTTACTTTACACATGCTGAAATACCTATGTAGACAATATGGGTGAAAACGTGGTCTCTGTTCTCATCCTGTCAATCTCCGTTTCTCTCTTCCGTGTTTTGGTGATGCATTTTTTTTGTAGCCCACTGTGCCCTGCGGCAAAACTGTGCCTTTGTTGTTCAGTGATTTAGAGCATTGGCTTTGGTGTTAGACAGACATTTTCCTAGCATTGACTCTGCACTTACTGGTTTGGTGATCTTGGGCAAGTCACCCACCCATTGCAAGCCTTGGTTTCAGCAAAAGGGGATGAAAGAATGGGCTTAAGTGTTTGTTTGAGAACTGAATGAAATAATTCTGCAAATTGCATACAACGTCTGACATATTAAAAGTTTTATCATTGGTATTATCATCACCGTCTTGATCATTTCCCCAGTTATACAACATTCTTAATCTCTGCATCAGTACATACTCAAAGTTCAGATTTTTATATAAAAAAAGTCTTAATTCTATTAAGGATTAGGGTTACTTCCTCTAATAATGCTTTCTCAAAATGCTTAATTCCAATTACTTATTATTTGTCTATGAATTCTTTCCGTATGAAGACCCAACTCTTTAGCTCTTTGTCTCTTTCTTCTGATCATTCTTTGAATGTTTTCTCTTTGACAGTTTCCTCAGTGGGTGGTTCCCTCTGCAGTGGTTCCTTGTAGACTTCCCTTTTGGACAAAAAGGATAACTTTTAGCTTGTACCTCTCCTTAAAGTGAACTCTCACATGTTGGAGAACCATGGGTATTTTTATACCCCCTGTGTTTCACCAACAGAAAGTTTTACTGTTTAATCATTTCATATTTATAATAAAATAGTCTGCATATGAAGATCATGTAAAATTTATTTTTAACTATGTTTTTCTTCATTTTAAGATTTTAATACCTTTTATTTTTCAGGAAAAAAGTAGGAGAAAGAAGATGCAGAGACAAAGAGAGGAGCTCACAGTGAGTAGAAATCAGTATTTTCTCTCTTTGTCATCTGTAAGTGGCAATATTGCTTTCATGGGAAGGCAGACTTTTTATTTTGCTTCTGGATTTTTCTGGCAATGATACAGCTTTAGACTCCCTAGGGGAAGAGGGCTATTTTATAAGAAGGTGCTTCACTGTAGGAAAGGAATAACTAGAGCCTCGCTGTAGACATGATTGATGATGGTTTTTCAAAGAGGAACCCAAATTATGAGTGAGACAGACAAAAGGTGTGACTTTTCGCTAGCTGCTGTGGTTGGATCAGCAAATTACTTGACAGGGTGTGTCATTATAAATTGTTGATTCTCATGCAGAAAAAAAGGTTAAGAGTTTGACTGTTTCCACAAAAATTAACATGAAAATATTTAAATCTAAACAGGGTTTTTTAAAATTGGGAAAGGGATGTTAAATTGACAGTCAAAGGGTCAACTTGTTCAATATTAATCAACTGATTGCATTTCCTTGTGTGGACACAGGTTGGGTTTCACCTACCTCTAGTCTGTACTTATCCTACTTCTTTAAAAACATCATGACATTTCTTATATTTCCCATGGACAGTATTTAATATGGGCACTGAAAAGAAATTTTAGTCAAATATAACTTTTTATAGATGCTTCTTCTAAAAATATACTTTCCTCCATGAAAAATTTTCATTTTGTGGCTTTAAATTATCATAAAAATGGGTTATAGCAATCAGAAAGACTATATCTCAATAATTTATACAAACAATATACTTTGATTACTTATTTAATAAGAATTTGTCTATTGACGTTGTAGTACAATATACTAGCAATCTCAGACTTGCTAGTAATAAATTCGTTTTCGTGTATATGAAACAGTAGTAACTTGGACTTGTCTGCTATTAGTTGTTAATATAAGTACAGCTTCATTCTTTGCCCTTTTCATAGTCAGTGTGTAACATTTTGCAAAAGAGATAATGTCTTGAGCAAATTGCATTGTCTCAACAGAAGTTACCTGGGAAAAATTGTCATGAAGACTAATCAATAAAAGCAATGCTATATGTAAGATCTTTATATCTAACATGTCTTAATTTTATGTATAGTTTTATTTTTAACTATAAGGATATACTCACACACACATTACCTTGAAACTGTAATCAGAATATCAATAAGGTGTATATTTGTTAATAAACACTTCATAATTTCTACTATGTTCCAGATACTAGCCTTTACAAATCTTTAAAAATATTTGGTAAAATCAAATATTAACTCTTTTAATAAAAATAACAACCCTAAGAGGCAGTAAATCTTATTTTATACGTGGGAAACTAAGGCACACAGGTGAGATAATTGCCTAAATTTGTACATCTAGTACATAGTAGACCCAGGAATCAAATCCTGTTAATTTGGCTCCAGTCTTTGTTCTTAACCACAATGCTACATTGCTACGATGTCTTACTAGGCCGACACAAATTTTTGGAAAACAGACTTGAAAAATGGTGTATTGATCTTGCATTCAGTTGTTTCCTTATTGAGATACTTGTCAACTCTCTGAATTGATGAGAAAAAAGATTTAATTCTCTCAAAACTATTGTCAAACACTGGAGGTTTACGTTTTATAGAAAAAGAGAGACCGAACTTATGATTTCCGTATTCCTTAATTAACCAGCGGGATGCTCTCATCAGTTTCAGTAGTGCATAATTCTGACTCCCTGGAATGAGATGGTTGTTTCTCCTGTGTTCTGTTAGATCACTCTCAGTTCACATTAGGGTCTTGGATTATTACGAGAAAAACCCAAATCTGAAGCTGTGTCTCACACTGATTCACTGTGTGCTTGGTCTCCTGACTAATGACACATGTATGACTCTTTATTACTGGACTCAGTGGTAGTGACCGATGGTCCTCTTTGCTTCAGAAAGTGCACAGCGCCCCTCCAGACTCTCCAGTGGCTTCCATCTCGGGACTTCTTTTATGCAGACCAAATCTTTCCCTGACAATGACCTTGTGTCCAGACTTCTTTTGAGTGATTGAAAAATGCCTTTAAATATAGATCATTTATAGAGGGTTATGGCTCTTTTTTTTAACATCTATAATGTGATAATTCCCTAAACTAGAAGAGCAAGTGATGCATCAGGGTCAGGAAGGAAGATAATCTGCAAAAATGTAGAACAATGATTATCAAAATTTTTAGTGAATCAGAATCACTAGGAGAATTTGTTAAAATACAGATTGTTGGGTCCTTCAAGAGGATGAATAGTTGTATAGCGTCTCACTTCTGTATTGTGGTAGCAAAGGCAAAATTCAGACTTCTCTGAATGTGGGTTCCTTTCTGCTACTTATCTATCATTTTTAGGCACAGAGGTTTATTAAAAAGAAAAGAAAGTTAAGCTTTTGGGTGTGGGCAGAAGTGAGTCAGAGGTGAAATGGTGAATAATGATATGTCTTAGGGGTCTTCAGAAGTTCACTGAATGTAAAATGTATTCAATAAGTAGGAGGTTTGCAGGAAGTGGAAAAGATGACTTTTTAAGACTGTTTCAGTAATATAATTTTCTATAAGCAACAGCATAGTAAAAGTTAGGGAATACGTATATGGATTTCCAAAAAGAAATTTTGATAAAAATAAAATAGGGATGATGATACTATTTAGGTAAACGAAGTAAAATGCTTTTTCTGCTTATAAAAGGATTTTGCCATATTTTCTACATTGAACAATCACTCAGAGAGTAGAAGAATTAGTTTGCCCTTTATTGTTTTCAAGGGCCTATTGTTACCAAATTTTGTCAAATTTGAATCCATATTATTCATTCAATAGATAAATTTGAACATCCACTCTGTCAAGAACCACAGTAGATTCTGGCCAGTATGCTCCAATATCTAGAATCAAACTGTCACGTGTCAAGCACCTGGAACAGTGTCTGAACCATGAAAACTACTCAATTGATATTTTTGAATGAAGTAAAGAATAAATGAACGGAACCAATGATTTAAAGGAATACCTGGTCAATTTCTTAAAGGCAGCATATTAAAGAGAAGTGTTCCTAAAATAAATTATTTTTTTTCTTGGGTCCAAACATGCTGAGCAGCCTGCTGCTGTACTGCCTGGCCAGGTAAATAGCCCTCATCTCTTGCACATTTTGCAAAGTTAGGCCATTCCAAAGAGCTGTCACTCAGATACCTCACACCCTCTAGTTTCAGTGAATGTCTGTATGAATTCATATAGGTCTGATGCCAGATTTCCAAGCAGGAGCTATGTTCCTGCTTCTGTGTCAAGGCAGTTGCTTATGTACCATCTCAAATTGGAAGCTGACCTTTTCAAAATGTCAACACACTTACTTCACCATCTTTACAATCACCAGCAATTTACATTTATTCACTAGCTTCACAGCTTGAGTACAGTGTAAAATTCTTTTATTTTTTGAGAACCTAAGTTTCAAGGAAGCCCATCCTCCTCATATTTAAGGCAGTTACAGACAACTGGCAAATATATCTGGACAAACATTGCGTCTGTCTTTCAAAGTGCTTCTCATCTGGGGATAGAAGAATTCTGTCATTTTTGTTGATAAGTGGGTCTTTCAAAATGACTATCTACCCATAAATTAATTGCAAACATATGGAGAGTTGACATTGATTAACGGTGGTGTGTGTGTGTCTTCCTAAATCCATATTCTTAAAATGGAGAACCCCCTGCAAGATTATTAGAAAAAAGTTAGAGGATCTAGTTTCTAGAAAACTTTACAGAACATGGTCATGAAATTCAATTAATGTCTCCTGAATTATGCCGGCTTGGACATTTGACTTACAATTGTAAAAATATTGGGAAGCTAAATTGTGACAAGTTGCTCAGGCAGCAAGTCGTTACATAAGACATTAGCAGCTTAAAAATGAAAATCTGTCTCCCAAAGTGTTCAGTTTTGTAGAGGAAGCTAGGCACTGAAGGTCACGAAGAGCCACACGATATGAGGATCATCCTTAAAATATATCTCCAAAAATTTTAGCATATGTTTTAAGAATGCAATTTCAATTACATTCTTGTTTTTATGTCCACTGAAAGGAAACTTGAATTTTTTTATGACCTTGATTTGAGAGTAGAGTTCATTGGCCAGTATGGAAAGACCATGTGCTTCTGCCTCAACTCAAGATCCTATTTGATTAGATTCAGAATAGACAGACCTCATGGCCAAGTTGGTTTATTATAATACTCTGTATTTGCTCACACCCAAATAACCCTTCTTTAATCCTGAGGGAAGTGTAAATGGTAGACAAAAAGCAAAGCAATGTCTGCCAGTGTTGGGTATCCTCCTTTCCCTAAGGTCCGTGACAACACAGCCCTTGGCTTTATCAGATTGGTTACTCCAGCTCCAGCAGAAGAAAAATAACCACAGTACCAAAATAACTATGCCATGCAGGAGTCTTTTCTGTACCTTGCTGTACTGTCACATACACTTTAAGGACAACGGTGACATCAGTTTTACAAAACTGACAGAGTTATTTGGTAGCGATAGCTTATTATCTTCTTCTCCCTTGGATTTTAATATGCCAATTAGTTAAAAAAGTAAAAAGATAAGTACTTCGGTGATCATCCATTCTGCAGGCAGAATGTGTAGTCACTTTCAGTTTTCCAGAAAGGATAACATACAAAGATGTCCTTTAACCATTTTGCAAACTAATTAACAAACAAGGAGCAGTTTGGTTATTCGCATCTTTTGCACATACTGAAATAAGAGAATGAAAGTCATTACGTAATATCTAGCCTAGGAAATATCAGTCTGGTTCCTAAGAGCAGATATTGCTGTAGATATAAGCATATCATGTCTTTGCATTTCCAAGGGAGCTGCAATTAGCACTCTAAGATTTTATTACATTGATTGTTTTACAAATTTGTGTACAGTAAAATTTATTGTGAGTAGTTACTGGGTTTTAACTGGAAATGTTCTGTTCCCATTTCAAACTTAGCCCAACGGTTCACACAATTTTTTTAAGTCAATTTTCCTGATCTCACAGATCTTTTGCCTTTAGTTGATGTAATTATTTAAAGTTCCTTAGTGTCCCTGCCTACTAAGTGTTCTAAGTCAAATTCTTAATTGATTCTTACAGACTTATTGATGATTTTAATTGATGATTCTTATACAGACTTATTAACTCATTATTTTAATATTGTAAGAATATAAAATAACGGTTGGTCTTTCTATCTATCTGTATCTATCTCATCCATTTATCTACCGTATTTAATTAAATTACATGGAACTGGACTGTTAGACTGCATTAAAGTTAGCGTCTCCCTCATACTTACTGTGATCATTTCCTAAGACAGCTATTTGACTCCATAGAAAGTAATCAGTTTTCCTTTCGCCCAATACATGGCATAGATGTCATAGATGTTTCTAGAGCTGATCCGTACCCCATTGACCTTATAAGTTGAGATAGAAAGAGAAAGAGACTTTAAAAAATATATATATTTATTTTTACTCTCTGAGAAGCTGCAGTGAGGAAGGTTGACTGAGACAGAGATACACACAGAGGGAGAGAGAGAGAGAAAGGGAGGGAGACTGAGACTAGCAGTCCTTGGGCAACAGCAAGGACCACCTCCTCCCCATTTTACATAAAACTGTCCCTGAGCTATCTTTAAACCGTGATTGTCTCCTGTACTTTGAAACCTACACCAGATCAAAAACTGCTCTTAGTGTTAAATCCACTCACTTTATTTGATAAAGTAACATACAAGAAAAACTATTTCAAGCTCATGGAGGAAATTGCCACATATATCAATTTTTATCTGATTTTCAGGAAGTCCCTTCCTTCCCTCCCCCTGAGTTAAGCACAGAGGAATTCTGGAACATTGGGATGATGACTCTTTTCCAGTCACAACTCCTTAAAAAGATACAGAACAAGACTTTGATTTTACTCGATTTGCTTTCACTGTTTCAAAAGCGAATACACGAATAGTAATACTTCTCTGTAAAAGTAATATAAGCGTGCATAAAAGCCAGTGCATTTGAGCCAGAGAGCCCCATGGGTGATTTCTTGTAATATATAATCTGTGTATCTATCTGTGAAATACATGGCATTTCCTAGCAACTGCCAACTTCAGGACGATACTGCTCTTGTTTGGGCCTCTATGAAAATCTGAAACTTGAAGAAATATTCAAGGTTACATTTCAGTTGATCTTTACTTTACTAAAATATTTCCTTTCCTTTTTAACCTACATCAAGAGATATCATATGGGGGCCGGCCCTGTGGCTGAGCGGTTAAGTTCACATTTCCGTTTCGGTGGCCCGGGGTTTCACTGGTTTGGATCCTGGGCACGGACATGGCACCGCTGGTCAGGCCATGCTGAGGCGGTGTCCCACATGGCACAACTAGAAGGACCCACAACCGAAATATACAACTAAGTACTGAGGGGATTTGGGGAGAAAAAGCCAAAAAAAAAGATTGGCAACAGTTGTTAGCTGAGGTGTCGATCTTTAAAAAAAAAAAATGTCTCTCAGAATCAGCTAGATTGTTAAAAAAAAAAACAGAGAGATATCATATGGATGATTTTTCAGGATAAGAATTCCTTCCTCAGAAGACATATAAAGAAAAGAGTTGGAAAGTTACTGTTTTTGTAACCACCTGATCGCCAGAAGTCTTACTGAGCTGGTGCTTGAGGACGTGATATAATCCCCTTGTGTGCGCTAAAAGTGCCCTGGCAGCCTGGCTTTTACCTGAATGGGAAGTATTGGGGCCATACCCTTTAGCATTAATATCATTCTGCTCAGTGAGAACAGCATCCACTGTGCTGAAAAATAATTGGAAAAATGGAACTACCCAAAATTGTTTTTCCTGTGATTAAACAGGACTTTGTACCAAAAACAGAAAAAATCCATATGAGTAAAATTAGGTTCTCATTGGGTTTAAAGCCTGTGTTATGAGTAGATTCATTACTCAGTAAATGACATTATTGGCCAATAGTCAAATAAAATGCTTGAAAACTTTTAAGAAGATCAGAAAAATTCAGCAATTATGTCGTAACAGATCTGATATAAAAGAACAATGACAGTAAAAGAGCAAAGCCTATTTTTCAACTGGGATATTATTCTAATCTCCAGTTTGAACCTCAGGCCCCAATTTTAAAATGACTCTTCTTGGTATGTATGCGTCCCAAACATCCCCAGCTGAGTACTGAATGTAAAAACCCAAACAGAACACCCTGCTACGTGGAGAATCACTCACAGGCAAGGAATGAACGATTTCAGGTACATTGTGCCACAAAACTCTATCAACTGGATTTCCTCGTACAGGGAATTAAATTTGAAAGAGGTGAAGAATAATGGTGAAAGCTGGAGAAAGCTGTGAAAAATTGTTCTATGTTTTCAATTTCATCTCGTTCTCTGCTCTTGGACTTTAAAGTGATTTATCCATGTGCAAAAAAATAAAATCTGTGATTCACATTTACTGATGCTTAGTCGAATTTTAGGAGTTGCTTTTCCAAATTCCAACCACCAAAAGCAGATCAGAACATCAGACTTTACCAAAATCAAATAAATATTTCAGATTAAAAGTGATTTTAAATGTGAAATTACATTCTTTTATTAATCTTAGAATTTATAGATTATAAAAAATATAGTATTTTATTATTTTTAAAACAAAACTCCATATTATTTATACATGGGGACCCTTTTCTTAAGCAACTTTCAAATATGCAGTACGATGTTATTAACTATGGTCACCACATCAGGTAAATAGTTAAATACGGGGGACACTTTTGAAAGATGTTCTATGTTCTGTGATGTTGCGGTAAGGGCACATCATTTATACGCTCCTGATATGTTCCTCTTGCCTTGCTTCTGCTCTAGATAGGCAACAAGAAATCAGAGGGGAGGGTTCAGACTGCCATCACAATTTGCATTAATGAAACAGATGTGTCGGATGACATTGCTTGACATTGGTGTTTAAGTCATTGTTTATCAGTGAAGACACAAAGTATAGCCAGGTATGGTAAACATTGATTGCTCTCAGGAGAAAAAATAACTGTCAGTGAAGTTGAGAGGAACAGTGGGAACTCAGAAAGGACAAAGATTCTGCCACAATAATGCAGAATAAAATAGAGAATAACAAAATAAAAGCCAAAGTGAGCAGCTGTTATATATAGATGTGTGTGTATCCACAAACACTTATAATTTTATATAGTACTCAGGAGAATGGTTCCACTTACATCTATGAAATCTAGCTACAAAATGACTCTCTGATTAGAAAGCGTTTTATAAGAGAATGCAAAAGTCTTAAAATGATTCTTATCAGTTGCATTCTTTTTGAACAACATCCCAAATACCAAATACCGCTGTGAAGCTTCAGTGATGCTGTACAATTATATTTAAGCCTCAAGGTACAATGAAAGTGCTGAACGGTTTAATCAAGTAGACAGTATTAAAGCATATTTCTCAGCAATGTCTCCCTTTAAAATCTCTTATGCTTGCACAGATCCCCACTGTGGTGTTTATCTGACTCTTCTCCATCTCTGAAAAACCCAGTGATTTTCCCAGAATGATCTTACCTCCGTTGACACTCCTTGGAGGCTGGTTCTGCTCCCAGCAGGATGTCGGCAGGAGTGCCTACACGGGGAAGCCTATTGTGACCTTCTCTGGGAAGTTTATTTTACATTAACTTTACTTACTTGACTAAAATAAAAGAGAATTCATATTTTCACTTCCTCAGCCTCTGCTAATCAGCAGGCTGCCTAGCTCTAGAAGATGGTAGCGTTACTCTCTTCTCTCAAGGTCTCACATAAGCTTAGGGACTTCAAAAAAAAAAAATGAATACTATTTCACGATAATCATTATTATAGAAATGGTCTATTTGTAATACTCTTCTCACTAGTGGAGAATTGTTTTTGAAGGTTTAAACACTTTTAAAATCAATATAGTAATTCAGGATATTTTTGGTATACTTATAAAATGTTTACAAATTTTGCGAAAAACATGATTGGAGCTAAAACAGCTTGGATGGCCATATATTTGCAGAACAATAGTTCCAATTTGAGCGTTACTCAGCATTTGACTGAATCTATCTATGGACATTATATGATTAAAATACAGTACTTTCTATTTACTAAACTTTCTGGGATATTTACAAGTTTTTACAATGTATACATCATCATAATAAAATTAATAAAGAGGACAAAGACTAATAAAAGAATTTTTAAGAAGGGAAACATTTGAAATTACATGGTTGTTCTGACACTTTACCCCATGCAATTTTAGGGGAATCAGCATGCAGCTTGTAATTACGTATCCTTAGAATCAAGTATAACAAGAAGTAATTGCCACACAAGGTCATTTCTTGTCAAGAAGGAGGTTGAGCAAGAAATAAGACCATATTAACCCTGAAGTTTATAGGGAGTAGTCAAAGAACAGGATCCAAATATATAGAAAGAGCACGATAAATTCATTAACAGTTGCCAAAAAGTGCTATGAGTTTTATTCAAATTCATTTTCCTTTGTTTCATAATGAGGTATTAACAAGTAACTAATCAAGAATCAAACTGCTTCTAGTAATTGCCACCTTGATAATCTCTGTGTAATGCTGGCGGGTCAGCCAATTCTAGGTCATAGTAATCTTAGCAGTGGATAATGATACATTATTATTATTTCATTTACTCAAGGTTTTAAATGGTTGATTTAGTGTAATAAAAAGACTGTATGCACTGAAGGAGTGTCATGATAAAGGTACTGGGTCATGCTGTTGTTACCTGGAAGATTCCCTGATTCCTAGCATGGTAAAAATACCCATTCCTTCTTGATCTGCAAAATAAAATATGACGTTACAGAGAAGTGATTTTAAAAGACTGAGACAACCTTTAGAACTCAATTCCAAGCTCTGCTTTGACCAGAATTACATTTTGTTTTAAAAACAGGGAAAAAGAAGATATTACAGGAAAGCTTGAAAATGCAAGTGGATTAATGTGAGAATAGCTTTTCAAACCTCTGCTTCACTATGGCTAGGAGATCAGTGCTGTGCTGCCTTGATTATTGTTTCCAGTTTTCCCTCCTAAGCTGCACTTGTTGTATAAATAATATAAAAAATAAAGGATATTTTAAAAGTTGAATCCGTGATTAAAGCTTCCACTCCCCTAACATGTTAACTCTGAGCTAATTCCTCTGTGAACCTTCATATTTCCAAATGCCATATTATGATATCCTTTTCATTTTTGTTTTCAGACCTCACAGTCTAAAATGTAGGATTTTCTGACCTTTACAAATAACCGAATTGATGTAGCTATTGCCTTCACTATATCGCCTCGATCTAGCCATTTTCTCCTGTCTCTGCAGCCACGAGTTTTATCCCAGCCCTTGCAATCTGTTACCACAAATATACCGATGACATTACAGATCTTTGGTTTTGGTCATTCTATTATCTCTATTATATATTGTTGTTCCAGATTTCTATAATAACTTTCTCTGCAACTTTGTTCCCTCTCTTCAAAACTATGAGCTGATTCCTGAAATGGTTCTATCTAATGAAAACTTGATTCCTTTCAGGTTCACTTTTAACCTCAGGGCTTATATATATATATGTATTGTCCCTTGAAACAATGAATTGCATTAGAATCAGATTGCATATGAATACTTGGCTAGGCCTAAGTGATGTTTCAAGTTATTGGGAACAAAGCTATTTGCAAAATAGATCTTTTTCCTGATCAAAAGCATTATTTATCAGTTGGACCCATTTTACCACCTGTATGTCATTACTCAGTATCTTTCTAAATACGAAAGCATTGCAGTCTGCCCAACCTTAGTCTACAACCCTATCTTTTCTCTCATCTGAGCCTTTACTCATAATCCTTTGTTCTTTAAGTAGCATCCAAACCCTTTCCCCCTTTAAAGCATAATGAAATCGGGCATCCTCTCTAAATGATCTTGAATTCTCTTCCGATTGTAATTCTCCTAATACCACTTAAGTTATATTTCCTAGTATTCACTCATACACATCTGCATATTAATTGTATTTTATTTTAATGTCTCTAAAATCAGAAAGAGGAAGATGAGCCAATGAAAAGGAACGTACAGTTTTGTGATATTGTGATTTATAATAAGAAATATATATTTGGTCTTTGTCCCAGTTTCTGGCACAGAGCTCCTAAAACCATTGGAATTTCCAGTGATGAGAGTGATAAAGTATCTTTTGTTATGTTAATAAGGTGACTTTTGGAAAGCACCTAAGGGTGGAGGTTCGTTACCAGGGGAGCCAATAGTGTGATTAGAGGGTTAGAGCTTTCAGACCCACCCTAGACCTCCAGGGAGAGAGGAGGGGCTGGAGATTGAGTTTAATCACCAATGGCTAAGATCCTAGCCATCATGCTGATGTAATGAAGCCTTCCTAAAAATCTCAAAATGATGGGGTTTGGAGAGCTTCCAGATTGGTGAACATGTGATACGCCTGAAGAGTGTGGAAGCTCCATGCCCTTTCCCCATACTTTGCCCTATGCATCTCTTCCATCTGGCTGCTTCTGAGTTATATCCTTCTATAATAAACAGATAATCTAGTAAGTGAAATGTTTCTTTGAGCTGCTCTAGCAAATTAATCGAATCCAACCCAAAGAGAGGGTCTTTGGAACCTCCGATCTATAGGCGATTGGTCAGAAGCACAGGTGAGAACCTGGACTCGGCGTTGGCATCTGAACTGAGGGAGGGGGCCAAACCTGTGGGACTGACTGAGCCCTTAACTTGTGGCATCTGATGTTATCTCTAGGTATATCGTGTCAGAATTGAGTTGAATTGAGGGAGCTGAGCTGATGGAGAATTGCTTGGTGGTGTGGGGAAACTCTGCCCACACACATTGGAGTTGGTGATCTTTAGTTGATGATCAGAAGTGGGATCAGAGTCAACATCAGTAATACTTACGTCCTTACTACCTAGATCTTGAAGACAAGTATCTACTTTTATTCCTATTGTTTAACTGTGACCTGGTGGTTCTTAAACTTTTATTCTGTATAAAAACCCAGTCCACTAAATAATTAGGCCTTATTTAAAACATAGACTCTGTTCCATCTCTAGAGATTACTTTCTGGGACTTTGCATATTTAATGTCACTGAAAGTGCTATAGGTTGAGACCACTCAGAGACACACAATCAAGGACACTTGATATCTATTGGAGGAAATGAGACTCAAAAACAAAGGAAACAACTTCAAGCTGAATGTATATAAAATGTTCAAATAAACATGAACATATTATTTATTATGTATATCTATGTATATATACATTTTGACTGCTCCTTTTGGGAAATGCTGAGTCAGTTTGGCTGGCTTATTTCCCCTTTATATTTTTCTTAGAAATAGGGGATACTTTAAACTCTGAAAAGAAATTTCGTAACGTCCCAAAGTGTATTATGTACACAGTGGGCTTTTAATACACTTAACGAATATTTTTTCTAACTGACATAAGAACCTTGTAAGGTAAGCATAAATATTCCTTCATTTTATACATAAAGAAATTAAAGCTCCTAGAAGTTCATGAACATATCTTAAGTAAACGTATCTAGTAAGTGACTGAGCCAAAGTTCAAATTTGGCTCCTAATTTCATGCTTTTTCCATAATGTCGTGTAGTTAATAGTTAGTCATGCTATGTTACATAAATTATGAGTTTGCCTTAACACTTTCTCCGTCATAGAGTTAAGTATTTTAAAATCATTAAATCAATTTATTTTTGATTTTAGAAAAATATAAACTTTAAAAAAAATAAGCATTTCAAATCATACTCCAGAGAATTTCAAATACTATGAAATTTGTTTTGGTGGTGATCAGAATTTAAGACAGCCCCTGTAATCCCGGCCTCCTCATGCTTTTGTTCATCTCTTCCCCTTGGGTGTTACTGGAACCTGTGATTCTAACCAATAGCGTGCATTGATTATGTATAGATGATTACAGAAAGCTATGGTGCCTGCGTTGCTGGAGTTTCTCTCCAAAAGCAGTTTCTTATACAACTTCAAGGAAATGAATTGCCAATAATCTGAGGGGGTTTGGAAGCAGATTCCTCCACAGTCAAGCCTCTGATGAGAACCTAGCCCTGGAAAGTACCTTAACTGTAGCTTTGTAAACCTTAGGCAGAAGACTCATTTAAGTCATGTCTGGCCTCTTGACCCCAAGAAACTGTGACATAAGAAGCTGTAGGGGAGGAAGACATTTCCTCTACCTTCTCTGGGTTCGTCCGGCCGGAGAACGAATTAAACTCACATGAGACAGAATAACAGGAGAAAATTAAAGAAAGCTTTATGAGGACCATGGCCCGGGGCCTTTCTTCCCAAAGGAAGAAAGGGCACCGAAGAAGTGGGGTGCACAGAGTGGTTATATACCCCCAAACAGGGTGTTTCACATATGATTGAAATGTCCCTTTTACAATAGTCACGAGACTGCTCTGTTGGCACAGCAATTGATGGACAAAGCAGGTAGGTCTGCTGTCTTGGTGAACACAGTAGATCTGTTGTCTCAAGCTGGGTGGTCACAGGTGAGCTGGGTGGTCAAAGGTGAGTGCAGCAATCAGTTCCTAGCCTAAGGAAAGATGCTTATCCTTAAGGAAATGCCAATGGTGGGGGGAGTTGCACCTTTATCTTAAGGCCATTTGTTCTTGCCATAGTAAATGTCTAAAGCAAATATACAATGTGTGCTCAATGGCCAGTCAGACCCTTTTGGAAAAAAGCAAAGTCAGGCCGAATTAGGTTTACACCAAATGGCTTCCTCATGTGCTCCGATATATCCTATTGCTTGACATTTCCATTTGTCAATGTATACATGGGAGTTGCTCAGGCAAGCTGAGCAACTCGCCAAAGTGGCCAAAACCACCACCTAGATATCATATCCAGCTAAAGACAAAGGAGGATGTTGGGGGTGGGGGGAGTCAGTTACAGGAGGTTACCAGACAAGCACAATAAACAAATGCAGATTTAAGTCCTTGCCTTCCCCATTGATTAAGAGTTTCTAGAGATAAGGTCAAAGAGACATATCTTGGGGTGGCCAATTCCAGGCCCCCACAAAGTGCATATTGTTTTAATCTATTAAGTTTGTGGTAATTTGTTATGCAGCAATAGAAAGCTAATATAGTTTTGCTCTGTTTTTATTCTTTGAGTCTAAGGATTGAATAAGCAGATACTGAAGTTTTCTGTTGCAAGCATATATACTGAGAAAGAACATTTTTTCCCTAAGTCCTAAAACCATTATCTGAATGAATATTTTGATATTTTATTTGGCTACCACTGGGTATGGTGGACAATTAATTTTTCTATCCTTTTGCTCCTTTTAGCTCCTATAAATCTCTTGTTAATTGAACAGACTAAGCATAGCTGTGTGCCTATTTTACTTTAGCTTTTTCTTTATATTTTCCTGCAGTGATTTTTAAAATGTTTTTTCAGCATCTAGTAAAGGTGTTCATATTACATTTTTTTCCTGTTATTGAAGCTGACAAACATTTCCTTATATTCATTAAAATAGAGCTCAGGAGAGCTCTCTTTTTATGGCACTTAGTTTTATGATTATGGTTTTCAAATGACTGAGAGAGAAGAGGCTACCACCAATGCTGTTCCTGACCTCGGCAACCTTTTTCATGGGCTCAAACATTTCTCTCAAATCTTTCCAGTGGAATACAACATTTAATATCCAAATAAATTGTAGGTAGGACAAGAATGTATTTGCTATACATACACCCTACAAACTCTCGCATAGCCAATTTTCAGGTCCAGGAAAGACTGCTAACTAAATTTGAGAAAAAATTGAACTGCCAGCACAGTGAGATAAACACAATAATCCTTCAGTGTGGTTTTTTTTAACATGTCCTTTTTATAGAACCTCTAAGTCCTAGACTTCTCAATCGTAAAGGGACTACATCAACGTTCATCCCCTACCCACATCATGGGCAAAAATGGAACGCTGATATGTTAAGAATTTTAATGTAGGGACTCAAATATAGAGTAGTCAAAGAAAATTAAGGAGAGTATTTTGGCACTTTAGGAATGGCAAGATCTTCTTAAGAATGTCTGTACACTCAGAAGACCTCCAAGAGATGTACTTATTTGACCACTTATTAAATAAAAATAGTAAAGACTTGACAGAGTCAACAGACAAAAGAAAGCCACATGGCAAAAGGTTAATGTCTTTAATAAACAGAGAGGTTCTACACATTTATTGTTAAAGAGACATATATTTCAATATAAACCTAGGAAAGAGATGTCAATAGATAATTCACAGAGGAGGAAAAGCACGTGAGCAATAAATATATAAAAACATGATCAATGTCAGTAGTACTCAGGGAAATGCAAATTAAAACAAAAATGAGATATCATTACTTCATCTGTAAGATTGGAAAACTATTCAAATATTTGAAAACATCAATGCTGAGGGACATAAGAAAAAGTTGTCTCTGTTGCTAGTCAGAATAAATTGCTATAACGTTTTTGGAAGACAACCTCATGATATTTATTATAATTTAAATTTCATATTCTTTGATCCAAATTTGAGGAATTGCATCCACAGATTTATCAGTATATAAGAATGATTGTACATGGCTGTATTTGCCGTATTCTTGATTCCTGCTGATTCGTTCCAGCTAAAAATAGGTGTTGAGATGTTGGTAGTGATGATGTGTTGGTGATATGAGAAAAGTGTTGGGTCTAGGGATAGAGATGGACATCCCAGGCAGGGAATTATTCAACCCCAAAATGTTACAGTTTAGTCAGACATCTCTTTCAAGTCATACACATAGCTGCCTTGTTTGTTGGTGTGTTTTGTTTTCAAGGGATGGAGGTGTTTTCCAGTACGACCTTTCTGCTATCCTGAGATCAACCACAGCCGCTAGAGCCTTAAGACTTGTTGCCCAGCCTGGGTTACCAGTCCCAGTGACTCCCTTTGTAAATAGCAGGCTTCTTTTCAGATGACTTGTTCTTCATCTCTGTACTCTGTTGTCCATCATCTACTTTACATGTTCTGTCTTACAGAAGAGATCTTGTAGGCCATAATCTCTGATTATCATTCCAATAAAGTCAGAAATTAACATTAAAACTATGAATAAAAATGTATTTCTTTAAATTAAGAAAAATCATCTCGACACAGTGAGACCCATTATCATTTCTTCCAACCAAAATTGTCCTAGATTTCCCAGTCAGTAAAATGAGGCAAGACAAAGGAATAAAAAGGTTATAATTTGGAGAAAATGAAATAAAACTACATGTGATGTGGTTATATATGTAAATATTTCAAAAAACTCTACAGCGAAACTCTTGGAACTATTAAGTTAATGTATCAGGTTGCTGGACAGAAAGATATATAAAAAACATTTGTATTCTTTATAGAACCAACAAAGTATAGAAAGTGAGAAAATATCATTTGCCATAGCACTAAAACATATGAACTATGTAAGAATAAAGCTAATTAAACATCCTTAACACCTCTAAACTGAAAGGTACAAAAACATTTTTGAGGAGTAAACATAGGAAAGTATCTTCATGATTTTGGGATCAAAAGAAGTTTTCTTAAACGGACAAAAAATCAGTAACCATGGAGGCAAAAAATCGTAAATTAAACTATGTGAAAATTCAAAAGTTATGTTTATTGAAAGATAGCATTTAAAGAGTGGAAAGCCAAGCCAGAGAGTAAAAGAAGATATTTGCAATACATAGGTCCAGTGAAGAAAGTCTTGTATCCCATGAAGAAAGTATAAATTACTACTACAAATCATTAGAGAAAGACAGACAACCCAATAAAAGGTTTTACTAGTGTCTGAGCTGAAGTGGAAAGTACACGTGTAGCGCTTCTGCCGCCTCCTGGAGGCTGAGGGTGTCTCAGGAAGAGCCTGGTGTGATTGGGTTGTGAGCTGAACTAGCCGCTTTTTGTCATGAAGCACCATTTTCATTTGAAAAATGCCTGACAAACCATAGTTATTTCAATTTTGATATTTGGCATACATTTTCTTGAAACAAATGAAAGTATTTATCACCAATCATGAAATTGAAACTTTCAAAGAAAAATTAAAATTTTGGAAGATTTGCATCTGTAAGCTTGAAAACTTAAAATACTTAAGATATTTCTGATAAGATATTAACAAAGGTATGTTTTTTATATCATGTAATAAGTGTGCCAAAATTTGGAAGATCAGTGAAATAATACTTTACAAATGATCAACGCATGAGGTAACAAAATCTTGCAAAGGTAAAGCCATTAAAAGGAAAGATAAATCAAGAGATTTTAATGCAACAGAGTGCAAAAACTATCTTGATATGGTTTCAGATTCCACATTGCAATGAAGATTATGAAATTACCACTTACTGAATTTTGGGGTTTTATTATAAAAGAATATTCACAATTATCTGAAGAGGCTTTTCTATTTTCTAACTATATGTCTGCGTGAGGACAGGTTCTCTTCATATACTTCCACCAAAACAATATATTGCAGCTGACTGAATGCAAAAGCAGATATGAGAATCCATTCATTAAGCAAGACATTAAGGAAATTTGCAAAAATATAAAACTACCACTTCTAACCAGTTCCTTTAGTTTTAGAAGATATAATTTTTCTATAAAGATATGTTAATATGCAATGACATTAATATTTTAGATGGATTGATAAACAAACATTTAAAAATTTTCGGTTATAATTTCTAATACAGTCAATATCGATAGATAAACCCAGACAAACAAAAGCTCTTTGGAGTCCTCACTGACTTTTAAGATCATAAAAAGGATCCCGAGACCAAAAAGTCTGAGAAGCGTTGCTGCAGAGCTGTGAAACCGAGAGAGAGACTCTGAGAGGCATGCCGTGAAGTCTTGAGAGAGTAGAAGCCAACCGGGAAAAACCTTTCTCTGAGACTGGCAAAGCCACCAGGTGCTCACGGGCCTCTGGGTCTGGTTTGATATTTGAATGACATTGCGGATTTTTATGACTGACTATTCACTTCGGAGATGCTTTCCTGTGTTTCACAGACAGAGATATGTGAAAAAGTAGTAATCATTTGTTTAAAGCAACTGACAACTGCCAGAAACATGGAATCGTGTTCCTTTCCTGCTTGAATCTCTTCATGGCTCCCTGGTTGCTGTGTAGTGTTGGAACTTCTTAGCAAAGCACAAGGGCTTCTCTGTGATCTGGTCTCTTTTTATCTGTTCAGTCACATCTTCCACTGCCCCTCATTTATTATTTTTCATCCATTTTATTTCTGTTATTCGAATATTTTTCACTTTATCACATGTCTTTTTGTAGGCTTTTCCTTCTGCTTGGTGTTCGTTTCACGGTCATCTTTTTTTGGAGTGAAATGCCCCTATTCTTCAACCAGACTCATCTAAAGCGTCTCTTTAGGAAGCCTCTGGAATTTGACTCTCCTTCCTCTGTTGTCTTTGCACATCACATATTTCTCCAAAATAGCATTTACCACCATAAATCTCATTTATCCTTATCCCTAGAATATAAGAATCTCATGCACAGGGCTAGTTCTTTTTATGTTAGTATTTCTAGCATCTAGCATGTTTCCCAGAACATGTTAAGAATAAACATAAATGAATAAACCAATTGTGGTAGATAAAAGAAAGTACATCATTACACTAAGCTTTGGGATTCATTATTGTCCAGAAGAGTCTACAAAGGAAAGATGTAGGAGTAGAAATAGGAATTATAAATTGAATTTTATCACCTTTCCACATATACTCAACAACAACTAGTGGAATCAGGGATAAGGAAATACTTGATTTAACAGAGAGATCCAGCGGTCAAGTCAAGATAACGGAGCAAATTGAATAAAGCAGGCAAAATTGGCATGCTATTAACAAAACTGTTGCTTCTGAATTACAAGGTCAAGTAAATTTCCAAAAAGCGATACCTAGGTCATCAAAGTCTCTTCTCTAGGATTTAAGTTTATTTGGGATCTTTCCTTTTTTCTGGAGAATTTTAGCTATAAGCATTCATGAAACTATATTTTTAAAATGTATAGATGTAATAAATTAATATTTATAATATTTCTATGACGTTTTGTATTTTGTTTCTACTAGTTTTTCTTTCACTTGAGTTCCTTCCACCTCTTGTCTTTTTCCTATTATAGGTCTCTATGCCACTTTTCTTTTAATCTTGTATGAACCTCTGTTCTTTGTCACCTCCCCGGCGGCTCCTTTCTGTTTAATATCCTTGGAAATCTCAAGATTCTATTGCTTGAGATGTAATTGATACGGAAGGAGTGATTATCATCTCTCACCTAGAGCATTTTAAAACCTAAATCATCTCCCTCTTTTTCTCTCCTGTGTTTTGGAGAAGTGTACTATTATTCAAAATATTAGCATGCCTTTCTTGAGGTTTCGCCCCTCCCTGTGGGAGGATTATAGATCTCTGGTCTTCGATGTCAGACTTGCTTGGCCCCATGACTTGCTGTGGTCAGTGAGATGTGATTAGAAGTGACCCAGGGCACTTTTAAGCAGAAGCTTTAAGAGCCAGCTCCTGATCCCAGGACTCTCTTTTCCTTTGCCACAAGACTGGCGTTGTCCCAGATAGCAACTGTTCTGTCAGCCTGGGTCCCAGAGAAAAGGCAAAGTGGAGCAGAGCCACAGCTGACCCACAATGGCTGTGTAATGTGAGTGAGAAAAACAACTTCCTTTTTTTTGTTTTTTAAGTCTCTGGAAGTTTCGTGTTGCCTGCTACCACAGTATAATTTAGTCTATACTGATTCATGGTCTCTGCCTGCCCGCCCCTAGTCTTTTCTCAACGTAGTAGCCAGAGTGAGCTTTTTAAAACTGTAAATCAGACCATACAATTCATCTCATTCAAACTCTGAAATGCTCCCCCATTTTGCAGGAGTAAAAGACAAAGTCTTATAATGACTGAAGTGACCCTGTCTCATGTGTCACCTCACTCCCCCCTTAGCTTCATGAAGGAGCCTTTCCTACTCCCCTCTTAGTCGTGAGCAACAAGAACTCAGGCCTGCTTGCTCTTTCTCGAATAAGCTCCTACTTTAGGAATTTTGCATCGACTTTTCCCTTGTCCTTCTGGCTAACTCCCTCACCTGCTTCCAGTCTGTGCTCAGATACTCCTTTCTCAATGAGGCCTACCTTGAGCAACCTATTTAAAATTGCAGGCTGTTAACCAGCCCCTGCCCCCGCACCTGCACGTTCCATATCCACTTTGGCCTGATTTATGTTTTTTCCCTCTATTACATCTTACAACTTTGAACATACTTTGCAGTATGTAACTATTTATACTTAGTATCTATTGTCTCTTAACACTCAACAGAACATAAGCTCTGTGAAGTCAGCAATCTTGGTCTGTTTTGTTCACACAATAGTAAACTAGAATAGTGCCAGATACATAGGAGGCACAATTTGGTGATAAGAATTGGGCCAAAAGAATAGTTTTAGCTATTCATGACTTTCTTACATATATCTCAGCTGCTCTGTGAAGTTCTCATCTATGCATCTTTATTAAGATCAGTTTGCTGGACAGGAGATTGTCTGTAAGGCGAGAATGTATAGGATGCACGTGGTATTCAGGGGGCTAAAGACTGCTGCCATGACAAGCGCTCCAGAAAAAAATGCCAGAGAAGTGAAATTTGTATTTGGCTTTTCATTTCCTTTTCTGGACTCTTTTTATTTTTATTTGAACAAAAGAGGAAAATAGAATTATTTGAGTGACCAAATATAGGGAACTTATTTGATTTCTTTTACACATGACAAAATGAAAGACCCAGAAATAGTAAGTGACTTTCCTATTGCCCTTCTTTCCCTCTCTTCTCCCTAAAAGTCAGCAAAAAGAGTCAAGCAGAAGAACAAGGGTGGAAAAACAGTGAAAATCCAATCATGGCTCCTCCCAGACTGAAGATTTCCCAGCCCAACACAGGTCCAAGCAGAGAGAGCAAGGATGCTTGGAAGTAAATTAAAAACTAAAGCCTTGATATTAGATCAGACTGGATTTTCACTACCAGAAAAAATAATTTGGTGGAGCTAGTTTAAAGGGCGGTGACGAAAAAGATCAAGTTGTTATCCTGGAACACTATTGGTTTCAAGTCATCCAGTAACATAGGTACGTTATTGTTTTTAAAAATTATTTTAGAATCTGCCCTGTTCTATTTAATGATGACTTCCTAATGGTCTTCGCCAGTTAATCAATCCTTGAACCTTCCTTTTACGGGTCCCATTTTAATACCAAATATGCCCCACTTTAATAAATACCTTACATAATAATAGGGTTTTATTTTCTTCACTTTGCTTGATGTTTGATCATACTATGTGAAACATTAGCAGTTGTCTTTTTAATTTTCTTTTTTTAATCATGTTTTACTTTATTCATTTTGTTGTTACTTTTGGAGAGAAATCTCTCAATCAGGTTAATTAAAATCCTGGAGCATGTCAAATTGTAGGCTTTCCCTCAGACAGATGTGTTTCACAGCATCAGTTGCCACAGTAGGGCCCTTTGCTTTTAAGAGAACATTTTTTAAGATTGGGGAAATGTCTCTGAAAAAATAAGGTTCAATTCAGAAAACTAGTATTTAATTATAAAAGCAATTATAAAGGTTTCTGATGGATGTGGAAGGGAAGTGTTATTTAGCTAGTTCGGCTTAAGTCCTTCTGCAGTGGCACTTCTGGGCCCCAGGGAAACTGGTTGTAGAGGATAGAAGAATTCAGAAAGCTAATATTTTCATTTAAGAGGAGCTAAGGAGTTAGCTCTCCAAGCTATTCTTTTGTGTAGAATCAGGGACTCTTCACATTTAAACGCTTTTTATTTCATTAAAAAACTGAGAATTTTCTCAGTACGGTTAATGATAACCTCTTGTGTTTGTCAAGTACTTCATGATGCAAAGAACGATTTTACGTGCAGTACTGGGATTTGCATCAACCAGGTAGAGAAGGGTTGTTTTGAAATTTACCTAAGGTCTAACAGGAGCTCAGAGGTTCTGCTTTTTGCTACACTTCACTACTTTCTTACTATTGCAAAGCAAAGTGGTGATCCCCAGCGTCCTGCATCTGGGGAAAAAACACACAAAATTTGGCTCTGTCAGCCGCGAAATTTGAGTACGTCTTCAAGATTAAAGTATACTCTGTTGTGCTTTAGAAAGCCGGCCATCTAATATCATGCTGAAGGAGAAAACCTGATTTGAAATTTCAATCACCTTAGGCCCTTGACCAACGTAACATCTTGAAATGTATCTGATTTCCAAAATATCTTCAACACAAAGTCATTTGTTTAGGTCTTTCCTTCCATAGACTTATAATTTAGATGAAGTTTTCTTTAATTTACTCAATCTTCCTTTAATTTTTTTCTTCTAGCTAGTTTAAAACTTTTTTAAGATTGCTATTTAATTCATTTTCTTTTTCTACATAAAAACTTACTCTCCTGCAGGATTTGACAAAGTATAAAAATAATATGTAAAAGTCTAATGAGACTTAGTGTGTTAGCTCTCCCAGCAATATCTGCAATTATCTTAAGACAAAGAAATGTCAGGTATCAGCAAGCAATTTAAGAAGGATTTAAGGTGATTATTGAGTCTTTCTAAATTCCCTGAATTTACACCACAAAGGGGTTGCCTATTCTGCTCAATATTCCTGGCCTATGGACAACATGCATTCATTTTGTCCCAGGGTTTTTTTGGGTGAGTCAAGAAGTTCAAAAGCAATAAAGGAATAGATTCAAAAGACCAAAGACCAAAACAGAACACAAATACACACACACGCATATATACAATTTATAAAAAATCACGTATGGCAAATTATACAATTGACTAATAATATGTTCTCTATTCACTGTCAGATTACACATCCTCACTCACTGAATTTGCCATGTAATGGTAATATTAATAAACAAAAACCCAAAAAGCTAGAAATAATCTACATATTAATTAAGAAAGGTTGGTTGAACAATTTTTGATAAATATATAACGTGGAGTATTACACAACTATTTTTGGTTGAATATGAGTTAGATTTAAATGTGTATTTACCTGAAGAGATGTTGTGCATGTCTTATATGGGGAAAAGAAAGCACATCTTCCATGAAAGTGTATAATAGAGTTTATTTTATGGAATATCATGATATGTTTGTACAGATAAATATTTCAAAGAACGTACACAACATTGGATACTGATTACCTCGAGGATAGTGGGATTGGAGGAAGGAGGTTAAGAATATCAACATTTTCTTTTTACAACTTTGCATTGTTTAATTTCTTAAAATAAAACTACGTTTTTTATAATTAAAAATTCAATAAAATACAGGATCATATGAACAAATATATAACGACTTGAAATTTTTCTTGCCAAGGTGACATTTGGTAAATGACGTGAACAGGATAGGGGAGCAAATATGCTGAGCTGCTGGCTGTGACAATCACGCCCTCCCATGCAGCCCCAAGGAAAGCGCGTGAGCAAGTGGGCCGGTTTTCTCTCCTCACCCACAACAGAGAATTCTGGTTTGGCCTAATATCTCCCACCGAGTTCTCCAGGGAAATCCCTATTTGCCAGAATAGTTCTTTGCTGCTCTGTCAATGAAGTTAGGAAAGAAAGAGAGTGTAGGATGTGGATTAAAGGCATTGGATTAGGGTGAGGGGTATGGATTTGCACCGCAGGGAGGAATATTTGATGTGAGAAGTGTGGCCAGCTGTATGATGTGAGGAAGGAAGGCAGGCGTTATTAAAAGTCCTGCATTGATTAACATATCAATCTCAAACTGTTGGAGATAGGCAAATCAAGAACTTAATGTGATCCTACTTTGGCTTTCAGACTTAAATTTTTTTTCATTAATATCGTAACAATACTCTGAAAAGAGGCCATGTGAGTCATGGCTCTAATGTTATCTTAAAACATTTTTCTTAGATTTGTCTCTGGTCATAAATTTCAACGCAGATAATTTGTGTAACATGTTGTTTTAGTCAGTTTTGTGAGATCAATTTGCCTAACAAACCGCCCAGCAATGCCAGGGATGTCCAATGAGAGACATGGCCTGCATCACAGGTCTAGGAATTGGCTGGGGTGGCTGTTCTTCAGTCTGCAAGGCAGCTTCATATGTGCTGCACACATCTTTCACTCGGAGACCCAGGCAAGATCTGATGACAGATGGCAGAAGCACAAAAGGACAAGCCAAACCTTGCAGGCTAGTTTAAAGCCTCTGATTGGATGAGGCACATGTTATACTCACTTACACAGCACTGATCAAAGGAAGTCAGTTAGCTAAGCCCAAAGTTAGAGTGACAGGGGACTATACTCCATCCCAAGAGGGAGGCACTGCAAAGTCACATGGAAAAGGACATGAAGGCATAATTTTATTAAAGGGAGAGAGTGGAGAGATGATAGCAGTAATCCAAGATGGCATTGGATCATGTGGAACACTCTCTTTTCTTAAGCTAATTAGGCCTAAAATTTGTCAGTCCTAACTGTAATAAAGACAGCTCTCTCTTTTTTCCAAACTCCCCTCTACTACTTTTGCTTGGCTCTTACCACTGTGATTTAAGGTAGTGCAGGAGAAATGGAATAGAGAGACATTGAGAGAAAACCTGAGAAATCCAAGTCTTCCTCCACTTTGAAAGCAGATATGCCACTTACCATTTTTGTCCATGGACAGAGTGAATTAGGGAGTTAGAGAACCTTGTTCATGTGAAATCTAGTACCACATTGTGATTCTACCCACTATGTGAATGTGTTCCTGTCAGCGTACTAGAAAATAATTCATAACAACTACTTATGGGGTAATCAGGAAGATAAACAAGGAAAAGAGGCCCCAAACTTCTTTGCATAACAAGTGCACTGCAAAGGACATGCATCATTTTTGGCATGCCCAGCATTCATTTTAATGTCTTCTGGCAAAACCTTTCTTTTGCCATTCATATTCTATGTGATTGGAGTGAGGTTGATTCAAACTCTATGGCCGTGTGACCCAGTCTTGAGCAGTCAAAGCATCATAGCCCAATGATTAATTCAGAGGTGAGCAGGTGATCCAGTCAGAGCAGGACTTTTGTTGAAACTCTTGGGAAGAAAGTATCTCCCACCTGCCCCACTGGAGTTTCTGTTAGGATGACATATAGCCATCTTTTTACCATGTGGAGGGGAGTTGAGAATTTAACTAAAGCATAACAATACAAAGAATGTAATGACAAAAGCCAGAGAGTCCTTGTGACATTGTTTTATTTTCTCTACCCAGACATGCCTGACAATAGCCCTAGGCTTTCAGGTTACAGGAGTCAAGAAATTCATAGTTTTGGTCAATTAGTTTTGGTTGGTTTATCTGTCATTTGCTACCAAATAACTTCTGATTTATTAATGTTAATATCTACATTTTATGTGGTTCATATTAGTATCTAGAAAAACTTTGTGAAGCATTTGCCTAGGAAGGTGCACACAACTGGGAAGGAAAAGAATTCTCTACAAAGTTATTATTTCTTTGAGCAGTGGTTTTTGTAATTAATTCCCACCCTCCTCCTGCCCCCTAATGTAATTTAAGTTGTTGAAGTTTCTTATAAGAATCAAAAGTTCACGAGGGCCGCTAATTAGGTGTGAAAAATGATTCAAATACAAAGCACTGTCTCAAGAAGTTGTAAAATTATTTTCTTTGTGGCTTTGGGTACTGAGTATTTAGAATAATGAATAATTTTTTGAGAAGATGTATAAATGAGAGTATGTAACAAATATTTTCTGTGATTAAAAGTTATGACAGAGGGTGATAAAAGCATTTTTCTTAAAGAAGGATTGATAATTTACCTGCAAATTTGGGTCATCAGAAGGCCTGAATTCTAACAATTCTAATGCTTTTTGGCTTTAGGAAAAATTACTCAGCTTCCTGGCTAACAGCATCATCTACAAAACGAGAGGATCAAATTAAATCACCTCTAAAGATGCCTCTCTCTTTAAAATGCTCTAAGCTCTGCCATAGTGCTCATATTAGTTTCACTTTAAATATCATGTTCTTCTAAATAAATGGAATATTACCTTTATATTTTTATGAATGCTCATGGTATCCATAGAGCAAAATCTGTTCCTCATTTTACTTTTGCAGAGGTAACGACCTTCTTAAGCAAATCGAACCGATTTAGGGAATCAAAAAGTGACAAAGTGGTTTAGTTTATGTAATCTCAACTTTGTCTCCTAAGCAGAATAAAATAAAGATAATGCTGAGCAACCCACTATGCCGCTATGGGTAATGCGTTGTGTAACTACGGCTCATGCTGACACATCCATAATGTTTATCTGAGGGACAGAGGAAAAAAATTATTATACAACGTGTTGATGCCCTAATAAGTATATTTTCAAGCATTTCGAGTGCTTAATTGTAAGTTAAATGCTGAAACCATGGTGCAGAGAAGTGACTTAGCCGGGGACTAACACAAACTTGTATTGTTATTGAACAAACTGGAAAGGTTTGGAAGTGGATTGCCAAGAGATTTCCTAAGACCTAATTTTCTATACTGGATTAGTGAAGGTTATTAATTTGTATCCCCTTTAGAAATCTTTTTATTTATCTTATTTCTTATATGTGCTTGAGAAATCCTTATAAGTCTTTGAGCTAAAAGAAAAATAGAAGGATTTTAAGCATTTTTCGTGTTGCCTAATTCAATAGAAATTGCAGATAAGGAAAATGCTATTAAAACAGTTTTAAGTGTGTCTTTATTCCCATACAAACTCAATGAGTATTAAAATTCACACATGCACATACACAATATCATTAAAGATTTAGATAAAAATAGATAAAATAGAAACGGTTTCCTTTAAAACCATTAAGCCTGATAAAGTAAATATTATTAATTTATATTTGTTTCACAAAGGAGTTGAAGCTGCTTAAAATAATGGGTACGGTGAAAATGGTTAAAATAAACAGTTGAGAAATTAAGTAAAGGAAAATAAGAGTTAGAAGATAACAAAAGCAGAGATTCATAGAACATAGGCAGAAATGCGCACCATAGGTCCCACATAGTTATTAGAGAGGGGCTGCAGATTTAGCTCGAGTTTACTGAAAGCTAGATATAAGTGCAAATCATGATTGAGTAGAGGTTCATCATGTTAGCAAGATAAATTTAAACCTACCACCAACGAAAAGACAGGCATTTCTGGAACTGAGACTGGAAATCAGTTTCTTCTATGAAATTTTCTGGACAATGCATGATATAAAAAGGCACTCTGTGATGTAATAGGCAAGATACTCAACTGAAGCCTCATAATAAATATAATAATATATTTAGTATGACTTAAAGTAATGTTCCTTTGGATTGATGACAAGACACTGTGGTGGAATCCAGTAAGAGTGATTTTATGTGAAGCCAAAATAATGCAGCCTATTTGTTTTGACATACCATCAAGTTATTAAACTATTATGATGATATTTTGTGGAGAATGAACTATATTTTGTATTATAGACAATAAGCCAAACAACATTCTATTTTCTTAGCTATAGTGCATATAGTTCTATTTGTCCCACTAAATGAGCTGGATGCAATCTTGTATACAATTAACTACATGAAACACAAAACTTGCCAAACCTCTATTAGGGAGTTGGTTATAAAGATGGAAACTACTAGATACTTTCCTTGGGAGCTCGAGCTCTAGTATTGTGCAGAAAGCTCTCAGAAACAGAAGGACTTGATTGCTGATTTGAGCTGATAGGCTGTTTTGTGTCCTTTGTCCATCAGAAGCCCTCTTTTAGAAGGAGATGAATGAGGTGATGCATAAAACAATCCAGAGGAAAGTTCCCTCCTTAGATCTCTTTTCCTAAGAGCTGCATTAGAAGCTTTATTGACTATGAATTAAATTACGTACGTCCACACACACACACAATCTAATAATCATCAATCTCTTTGAAAGGTTTAGATAAAAATGGAGACATGAAGTTTCTCTGGGAAATGTAAGTCAATCCAAGTATACCATGAGAGAAATAGTGTTCCTTATAAACTTCACATACGTAAAAAATAGAAATGTCAGAAGTGATGAAATATGGTAGTCTATGAGTTCATCTCATGGTAAACGTATGCACTTAGAAGGAGTTAAAAAAGTGGACTGACAGTATTTGCAGTAGCTATCTTTCGCTAAGTTTTGGGGTTTAGAATAGTTTGTTGTTTATCTAGTTTTTTTTCTTCTATATGTTCTATACATTTTTTGAGTTTTCCATAATGAACATGTATTAATTCTACAATTAATAAAACTAATAATTTCTGTGACCTCAAATTGACTATCTTGAAAAACATTAATAACAATCCTATTTAGTGGGTTATGAATAAATTTATGGTTGTCTTTGTATCTCTTAGCTAGAGTGGTATAGGACTAGAATGCCTGTTTACCTCAGATCAGACCTCTCATTTTCTCAGTTGAAAGTAAGAAGTAAAAAAATTCCGTTTATCATTTAATAAGAGGTAAATACAGTACAAGTCTTAATGTTTGTTCATCTATTTCTGATTCTCTTACACTAAGTCAGGGAGGAAGAATCTATAATGTGGGTCAAGCGTGTTGAATTCATGAGAAGTAGAACTTTTACTAGGCCCAGGAGAATGGGTTAGAATCGAAACTCATTCCCAAGACCTGCCTTACCCTTGGGAGCAGAGGTCCATTTTGGCTGCAAGTGTCAAACCCCTATTTCTATTTTGGCACATTCCAGATTTCACTTGAAATAACCTAGTTAGGTAAAGAAAGTAGTATTGACCCCGTTAGTTCCGATGAAGCTGTTTCAAGATGGTGCCCAAACTATCTGTTTCTATTATGATATCACAGGAGAGATGAAACAAGTTAAATAAGTGTCATTAACCAGTGTTAAACAACAAAATTCACCTGAGTAAATTTGAAGATCTAATTGGCTTTATTACACAATTCGTGAAACCAGCAGTATCTCATCTGGCAAGCAAAGAGATACACAACGTAGAAGGCTTTTATAGTAAGGAGGACAGGACAAGGAAAGGAGTCATCAGCAAGGAAAAAAATGAAAGTTAATTGGAGGAAAGTAAAAGTTCAGTTCATGACTGCTTCTCGTTGGCTGAACTGTGGGATTTTCCATTGGTTGAGCTTGTTGCTGGGCAAGAAGGAAGTCTTCCGTCCTCCTGTTGGAGTAGTAAAGCAAAGGTGCTTCTCTTCCTTTTAGGGTCAATAACTGATGCTTCTTCCTACTGGAGTCAGTAACTGGCCTCGTCCTGTTGGAGTCTGTAATGGATGTCTTCCTGTTTGGGGTAATTGATGAGAAGTGGAGGGGCATGAGAGTTCCCTCTACAGGCCTTCCCAATTCCACTTTTAGCTGAGGTTTCCTTTATTAATTTTAACTCCAGATACGGTGTTTCCATATAATACTTTAATAAGATCACATTGACCATTAAATATGAGTTTTTATTTTAATTTTTTATTTTAAATATTTATTTTTCTCCTACCTAATATACTTAATCACCATCTTTGAAATCTTTTTAAAGCATGAAGTAACAGGTGTGTTTTCCTCAGAAAACTCATAGTGTAATTGGCCAATCTGTTTATTTATAATGGCTTGCTATTTTGTGGGGAGAGGTCTATATACAAAAAATAATATAAAACCCTTCACTGATTTTAGTTAGAAATTTGGGTTGTCTGGAAGTGATTAGGAGATCTCTGGGACTTCATTACTGATATTTACTCCAAATGCTGCACTTGAACATGTGGTTAGAATCAGTAGGCTTCTTACCATACTAGATTTTTCTTGGCCCCCAAGACTCTATTTAGTCATTTAACAACATTTGGTAGAACCCTAGTGTCTCTAACTTGCAAGGAATAGGTGAATGTTTTCTGCAAAATAAAGTGAATCAAAAGAAAAGGAAAAATCCAGAAATTCTACACTTTTGTAGTTAAAATTTTATGCTATAAATAAGGCATATTCCGCAAGTATATAGCTGCAGTTCACGATTTCCTGCTGGTCAAGGGGGATAGAGTCTGTTAATTCCCAGCTCTCAGATTTGATGCTTGAGACATAAAAAATGCTTTGGCAAATCTCTATTTATCCTATGTAGTGTGATAAATCTAAGGGAGAGATCTTCATACTGTCAGGGGTATTTTTCAAAGCCTTGCCTCAATATACATGCTACCTGATGGACCTTATTTCTGGCTGTGTTTAATTCACTGATAATATAAACTTGGGGAAATGTACATGTACCTTAGGCAAAGCATTAAATACAAACAGCTATGAGATGGGGATTCAAATGAATCCTATCTAGATCTTCTGGCACAAACTAACCTCTCTAGACATCTAGTTTACATAGGAACAATGGATTTGGAAAACAAGAAATCCCTAATGCCCATCAGGATTCACATTATGGACACCATTTTTTTTTTTTTTTTTATTAATGTTATGATAGATTACAACCTTGTGAGATTTCAGTTGTACATTTTTGTTAGTCATGTTGTGGGTACACCACTTCCCCCTCCGTACCCTCCCCCCACCCCCCCTTTTCCCTGGTAACCACCGATCAGATCTCCTTCTCAATATACTAATTTCCACCTATGAGTGGAGTCATATAGAGTTCGTCTTTCTCTGACTGACTTATTTCGCTTAACATAATGCCCTCGAGGTCCATCCATGTTGTTGTGAATGGGCCAATTTCGTCTTTTTTTATGGCTGAGTAGTATTCCATTGTGTATATATACCACATCTTCTTTATCCAATCATCAGTTTCTGGGCATGTAGGCTGGTTCCACGTCTTGGCTATCGTAAATAATGCTGCGATGAACATAGGGGTGCAACGGACTCTTGAGATATCTGATATCAGGTTCTTAGGATAGATACCCAGTAATGGGATGGCTGGGTCATAGGGTATTTCTATTTTTAACTTTTTGAGAAATCTCCATGCTGTTTTCCATAGTGGCTGTACCAGTTTGCATTCCCACCAACAGTGTATGAGGGTTCCTCTTTCTCCACAACCTCTCCAACATTTGTCGTTCTTGGTTTTGGATGTTTTTGCCAATCTAACGGGGGTAAGGTGATGTCTTAGTGTAGTTTTGATTTGCATTTCCCTGATGATTAGCGATGATGAACATCTTTTCATGTGTCTATTGGCCATATTCATATCTTCTTTTGAGAAATGTCTGTTCATGTCCTCTGCCCATTTTTTGATCGGGTTGTTTGTTTTTTTGTTGTTAAGCAGTGTGAGTTCTTTGTATATTATGGAGATTAACCCTTTGTCGGATAAGTGGCTTGTAAATATTTTTTCCCAATTAGTGAGCTGTTTTTTTGTTTCAATCCTGTTTTCCCTTGCCTTGAAGAAGCTCTTTAGTCTGATGAAGTCCCATTTGTTTATTCTTTCTATTGTTTCCCTCAACTGAGGAGTTACAGTGTCCGAAAAGATTCTTTTGAAACTGATGTCAAAGAGTGTACTGCCTATATTCTCTTCCAAAAGACTTATTGTCTCAGGCCTAATCTTTAGGTCTTTGATCCATTTTGAGTTTATTTTGGTGTGTGGTGAAAAAGAATGGTCAATTTTCAATCTTTTGCATGTGGCTGTCCAGTTTTCCCAGCACCATTTGTTGAAGAGACTTTCTTTTCTCCATTGTAGGCCCTCTGCTCCTTTGTCGAAGATTAGCTGTCCATAGATGTGTGGTTTTATCTCTGGGCTTTCAATTCTGTTCCATTGATCTGTGCACCTGTTTTTGTACCAGTACCATGCTGTTTTGATCACTGTAGCTTTGTAGTATGTTTTGAAATCGGGGATTGTGATTCTGCCGGCTTTGTTTTTCTTGCTCAGGATTGCTTTAGCAATTCGCGGTCTTTTGTTCCCCCATATGAATTTTAGGATTGTTTGTTCAATTTCTGTGAAGAATGTTCTTGGGATTCTGATTGGGATAGCATTGAATCTGTATATTGCTTTAGGTAGTATGGACATTTTAACTATGTTTATTCTTCCAATCCATGTGCAAGGAATGTTTTTCCATCTCTTTATGTCATCGCCTATTTCTTTCAAGAAAGTCTTGTAGTTTTCATTGTATAGATCCTTCACTTCCTTGGTTAAGTTTATCCCAAGGTATTTTATTCTTTTCGTTGCGATTGTGAATGGGATAGAGTTCTTGAGTTCTTTTTCTGTTAGTTTATTGTTAGTGTATAGAAATGCTACTGATTTATGCACGTTAATTTTATACCCTGCTACTTTGCTGTAGTTGTTGATTATTTTAATAGTTTTTCTGTGGATTCTTTGGGGTTTTCTATGTATAAGATCATGTCGTCTGCAAACAACGAGAGTTTTACTTCTTCGTTACCTATTTGGATTCCTTTTATTTCTTTTTCCTGCCGAATTGCTCTGGCCAGCACCTCCAGTACTATGTTGAATAGGAGTGGTGAAAGTGGGCACCCTTGTCTTGTTCCTGTCCTCAGAGGGATGGCTTTCAGCTTTTGTCCATTGAGTATGATGTTGGCTGTGGGTCTATCATATATGACCTTTATTATGTTGAGGTACTTTCCTTCTATACCCATTTTACTGAGGGTTTTTATCATAAATGGGTGTTGGATCTTGTCGAATGCTTTCTCTGCATCTATTGAGATGATCATGTGGTTTTTGTTTTTCATTTTGTTGATGTAGTGTATCACGTTGATTGACTTGTGGATGTTGAACCATCCCTGTGTCCCTGGTATAAATCCCACTTGATCATGGTGTATAATCTTTTTGATGTATTGCTGTAATCGGTTTGCCAAAATTTTCTTGAGGATTTTTGCATCTATGTTCATCAGTGATATCGGCCTGTAGTTCTCCTTCTTTGTGTTGTCCTTGTCAGGTTTGGGGATCAGAGTGATGTTGGCTTCATAGAATGTGTTAGGGAGTTCTCCATCTTTCTCAATTTTCTGGAACAGTTTGAGGAGAATAGGTATTAAGTCTTCTTTGAATGTTTGGTAGAATTCTCCAGAGAAGCCGTCTGGTCCTGGACTCTTGTTTTTGGGGAGGTTTTTGATTACCGTTTCTATTTCCTTACTTGTGATTGGTCTATTCAGATTCTCCATTTCTTCCTGAGTCAGTTTGGGGAGATTGTAGGAGTCTAGGAATTTGTCCATTTCTTCCAGTTTGTTCAATTTGTTGGCATATAGTTTTTCATAGTATTCTCTTATGATCTCTTGTATTTCATTGGTATCTGTTGTGATTTCTCCTCTGTCATTCCTGATTTTATTAATTTGCGATTTCTCTCTTCTTTTCTTGGTGAGTCTGGCTAGGGGTTTGTCAATTTTGTTAATTCTTTCGAAGAACCAACTCTTTGTTTCATTGATCCTTTCTATTGTCTTTTTTGTTTCAATATCGTTTATTTCTGCTCTTATTTTTATTATTTCCCTCCTTCTACTGACTCTGGGCTTTGTTTGTTCTTCTTTTTCTAGTTCTGTTAGGTGTCGTTTGAGGTTGCTTACGTGAGCTTTTTCTTGTTTAGTGAGGTGAGCCTGTATTGCGATGAATTTCCCTCTTAGGACTGCTTTTGCTGCATCCCAAATGATTTGGTATGTCGTGTTCTCATTTTCATTTGTCTCCAGATAATATTTGATTTCTTCTTTAATTTCTTCAATGATCCATTGTTTGTTGAGAAGCGTGTTGTTTAGTCTCCACATTTTTGCAACTTTCTCTGCTTTTTGCACCTTTCTCTGCTTTTTGCTTGTAGTTGATTTCTAGTTTAACAGCGTTATGATCAGAAAAGATGCTTGATATTATTTCAACTCTCTTGTATTTATTGATGTTTGCTTTGTTTCCCAAAATATGGTCAATCCTTGAGAATGTTCCATGTGCACTTGAGAAGAATGTGTAACCTGCTGTTTTTGGATGAAGTGTTCTATATATATCTATTAAGTCCATCTGGTCTAATTTTTCATTTAATTCTATTATTTCCTTGTTGATTTTCTGTCTGGATGTTCTGTCCATTGGTGTTAATGGTGTGTTGAGGTCCCCTACTATTATTGTATTGTTGTTGATGTTTTCTTTTAGTTCTATTAAGAGTTGCTTTACAAATTTTGGTGCTCCTGTGTTGGGTGCGTATATATTTATAAGTGTTATGTCTTCTTGGTGGAGAGTCCCTTTTATCATTATATACTGTCCCTCTTTATCTTTCTTTATCTGTTTTGCTTTGAAATCTACCTTGTCTGATATTAGTATAGCGACACCTGCTTTCTTTTGTTCATTATTAGCTTGGAGTATTGTTCTCCATCCCTTCACTCTGAGTCTGTGTTTGTCTTTGGGGCTGAGGTGTGTTTCCTGGAGGCAGCATATTGTTGGATCTTGTTCTTTGATCCATCCTGCCACTCTGTGTCTTTTGATTGGGGAGTTCAATCCATTTACATTTAGAGTGATTATTGAGACGTGGGGGCCTACCACTACCATTTTGTGTCTTGTTTTCCGGTTTTCTTCAGTTTCCTTTGTTTCTCGTCCCATGGTTTAATCTGTTCTGATGTAGAGCTGCTACTCTCTGTTGTTGTCCTTCTACTTATCTCCTCTGCTCTTGGTTTTGTAGCCCCTTTCCTTTTTTGGATTTTTCAGGAATGAGGGTTTTCCTGAGGATTTCCTGAAGAGGTGGTTTTGTGGCAATGAACACCCTTAATTTTTGTTTATCTGGGAAAGTTTTTATTTCTCCATCGTATTTGAAGGATATTTTCGCTGGGTAGAGAATTCTCGGCTGTAGATTTTTGTCCTTCAGATTTTTGAATATATCATTCCACTCTCTTCTAGCCTGTAAAGTTTCTGCTGAGAAATCTGCTGATAGCCTGATGGGGGTTCCTTTGTAGGTTAGTTTCTTTTGCCTGGCTGTCCTTAATATTTTCTCCTTGTCGTTGACTTTTGCTAGCTTCACTACTATATGCCGTGGAGTTGGTCTTCTTGCATTGATAAAGTTTGGAGATCTATTGGCTTCTGTCACCTGAAGATCCATCTCCCTCACCAGATTTGGGAAGTTCTCAGCCATTATTTCTTTGAATAGGTTTTCTGCCCCTTTCTCCTTCTCTTCTCCCTCTGGTATACCTATAATCCTTATGTTGCATCTCCTAATTGTGTCTGATAATTCTCGGAGAGTTTCTTCATTTCTTTTAAGTCTTGCTTCTCTCTCCTCCTCTGCCTGCAACAATTCTATATTGCCATCTTCCAAATTGCTAATTCTTTCCTCCATATTATCGGCCCTACTGTTCAGAGCATCTAGATTTTTCTTAATCTCCTCTATTGTGTTCTTCATTTCCAATATTTCTGTTTGGTTCTTCTTTATCGTATCAAACTCTTTTGTGACATAGCTCCTGAACTCGTTGAGTTGATGGTCAGAATTCTCTCTTAACTCATTGAGAATCTTAATGATGGCTGTTTTGAAGTCATCATCATTTAGGTTATATATCTCATTTTCTTTGGGATTGTTTTCTGTGTATTTGTTACTTTCTTTCTGTTCTGGAGATTTAATGTATTTTTTCATATTGCTTGATGTTGTTGATTTGTGCCTCCACATGGAGATAGAGTTTAGTTGCTCCTTTCACTTGTTTCAGCTGCTGCGGTGGGGGGAGCAGCTGTTTATACTTCACCAACCAGGAACCCTGTCCGTAGTTGCTAACTGGGCCTGGGCCCCTCTTCGTAGCCACAGTGGCCCTTTGGATTCCCTCCTCTGCCGTGGGGGCCGTCACAGGGGGGCTTCAGGCTGCAGGTGCCTACTGTTGCAGCCCACCTAGATGTGCTCTCTCCTTGGGGTCTGCAACGGTGTTATGGGCTTTTCCAGCGGCCAGGGGTGGGATCACTTATATTTGTCTCTCCGTTGCTGTCGGCACCCACCGAATCTCACTTGTCCTCTATGGGTCGCAGGAGAGCTATTGGCGTCTTCTACAGTCTGTGGTTAGTACACCTAGCTATGCTGCTTTTGCCCTGGGGTCTTCCAGCCTTGTGGCTGGCGGCTGGGTGCCTTCTACTGGTGCTGTGCAGAGGCTTTCCCCAAGGCTGCTGTGAGCCTGTAGGGTTTCCCCCTAGGCTACTAAGCTGGGTCTCTGGAACTCTCTCCAGCCCCAGTCCTCTCCGAGATCTCCGGCAATCCCTAGTCTCACGGGGCGGGCAACGGCAGCTGGGGGTCACCCCACCCTCTGGGATTCTCTCCGGGCCTCTCCCAGAGCCGTGAATGCTCGGTGTGGCCCCTCTGCTAACGGCACACAGAGAGTTTTGTCTGCTGCCCGGGCGGAGCTCTGGCGCTTCCCCTCCGGGTCGCAGAACCGGCCTTTGAAAGTTCCCCCCGCCCCGGTCCTCTCCGAGATCTCCGGCAATCCCTAGTCCCACGGGGCGGGCAACGGCAGCTGGGAGACCTCCGTACCCTCCGTGACTCTCTCTGGGACCCTCCGGGCACCCCGAGCACCAGGCTGGGTCTCCCCGCCAATGGCGGGGAGAGACTCTCCCCGCGGGTTCAGGTGTGCAACTCCAAAGTTTCCCTCTGCGTTTAGGAGTAATTGCGGGGGGTTGAGGTAGGGTTCTGGTCACCTGTTTCCACCGTCGCTCCTCTGTTGTGTTCTCGCTCCTGCCCTAGATGTGTGTGGATCCTCTGGGGGCATCCGTTGGAAGAAAGCCGCTTGCGGGTACTAGGCTGCCCGTCGGGGTCGGAGAGTTTTCACCTATTTCCACATCCTCCCGGAGGAAAGTCCATCCGCCTTCCGATGTATAGTCGCGTGGGTGTCTCAGACGTCCTGAGATGCTGTCTGGATATCCTTTGTCAAGCGATAAGTGTCCAAATAATTGTAGACTCGAAGGGCGAGAGACAAAGAGGACTACTCACGGCGCCATCTTGGATCTTCCTCTATGGACACCATTTTTGACTTGTGTTTAGTTACCTTAATTTTTTCTATCTCCATGCTTAATGATTTATGGAAAAGTTTTAATTAATTATTTTTAATACCTAAGAATTACTTCTGTGAAATTGTCTTATATTGTATTTCTTGCAGTCAACTCTGAACCATTATACAACACCCTTTCTTTATGCTGTTCTCCTCTTGCAAAAGCATTTTGTTTTCTGGAGTATCAAAGATATTTAGTAAGTTGACATGCATTGAATTTTATAGTGTTCCAGTTACTGCTGTATAGGGAATTGTCATAAAACTAGGAGGAGACTTGGTTCTCTCTTTAAAAACTCATTATCTAGTGGGATGATGGAGCAAAAAGAAGTAGGAAGCATGAACTGTCCATGAGCAGAATGGACAGAACCTTATATGAGATTCAGGAGGCTAGATTCTCAAATGTCCCACTAGCTAGAGACAGAACATGAAACGAGTCAATAAACTTTCTGATTCTTGGTTTCCTCATCTGAAAGATAAAGGAATTTTTTCTTTTATTTATTTTCTTTAATTGTTTATTTTATTACCTCTGTGGTTCCTCTTGTCTCCACAAATTCTATGATTTTATTGTAATTATTATCTGTTCACGTTTTCTGACTTGAACCGTAACTGTGAAAACCTATGGTTCTTAGGTATAGAAAGAAGAAACAAGATTTCAAATTCTTTTCTAAATAATATTATTCTAAAAATATAAATAATACATGTTCATGTGGAAAACTTTGGCAGTATATTAATATATAAAGACAAAGTTTAGGTTCACCCCTAAGGTAGCCAAACCTAGAGAAGCATTGTTAAACTCTGGGTCTAACTATGTAATAAAATAGTGATTTTATACATCGGTGTTCTGCTTTTTATAGTTTATTTAAAATATTTTAGTCAAAGATTTGTCCTGATATTTGAATTGAGACCTTGAGAAAATTCTGTGAATTTTAAATTCTACGGCTACATTCTAGGAAGCAATACCAAAGATGTTGTAAAGATAAACCGCTGTACGCAGACATCTGAAATAGGCACAGTAATTACATCAGGGAAGAGCTGTGTAGTGTTATAACCATTTACATTCCCATATAAACAAAACAGAAAGAAAGTGATGGAGAGGAGAGGTAGGTAATATTCTTAGAATTAGCAACGATGTTCTTAGAATTAAGTGAACTTCTTGACCCTGGGCCAGGGCCTATTTTCCCACATACGTTTAAAGAAAGTATATAGTTATAACCTGGAATATGCTATACGTCAAAAGAAGTCCTTGAAAAAACTCAGATTGAAAGAATAGTAAACTCTAGGAGAATTTTAAGGTTGTTAATAAGCAAAGTTAGCAGAATTTCTTGATCAATTTCCAAATGTATTAGTTTCAGTCCACATTTACCAAAAACATTCATCTTGCTCAGACCAAAGAATACTTCTAAGTAGCTATTATTATTAATCATGAGCAAACACTGTGGAAATAAGAAAATGCGAGTGACAACATAACCTTTGCTCATAATGTTATGCATCCAAGCTCCTTGCCATTGGTTCCAGACTTAGTTGTCATGGGAACTATGTTAAGGGATAATGTTGATTTTGTTGTATTGTGGAGAAGATTTTCAAAGGAGACCATTCCTATGTAGGACAAGGACAAAGTTCCGTAGAGATGTTTGTCAGTAAATCTGTATGTTCTCAGATTGTATGTTACCCTCTGGATGTGGGAAGGGAATGAAAGGGTATTCATTTTCCTCTGCTTTACCCAATAGTCTTTAATATTTGAAAGAGTAAGGGAAATAATGGAGTAAGCGAACTAAATGCCCCTTGTCCCAAGTGAGTGAGGGAACCTATGCAAAGGAAGAGGGGGGTTGAAAGATCTCCAATGAGGAATTATATCAGAGATTTCTAGAGTTAAAAACAGTAGTCTGCGTGTCCCCATGTATTATTTTTAACCATATCTAATTTCACATGCCTTTACTAATATTTATAATTGTGCACTGTCTCATTTTTTTCTGCTTGATAGTACCTGCCAACGTTTTAGGTGCTATGTAGGTATTCCACACCCAAGATGACTTTGTTTATATTAACTTCTTTTTCCTCTTCTACTCCAGTGACTTACTGGTGTTTATCATTTTTTTCTACTTCCTTTGGGGTTGTTGTTTTTTCTAGGTTTTTTCTTTATTTTCTTTCTACTTATTTAAAAAACATAATTTCACTGATTTCTTCCTCCAAAAATATATTCAAGACTACAAGATTACATTCTGAATGTTTCAGATAGATTTTCATACATGCATTCAGTTCTACATTTTTTGTAACTCTATTTTTATGTCCTCATTATCACCAAAGTTATTTAGAAGTGTATAGTTGATTTTTAGATCCAAATTCTGCAATCAAGGGAGCTTTCTTTTGGTTTACGTCTTCTAATTTTATTGCATTGCAGTCATTGAATAGGCCAATATGTGATGAACTACTTAGAATTTGTTGAGATTTCTTCTGTAGTCTAGTACTTGGTCAATATTGTGAACATGCCATACATGTTATAAGAGAAAATGTTAGAAGGAAATAAGCATACAATTTCACATAATGAAGATCAAGTTCGTTAATTATGCTATTCAAGACATATTATTTTTTCAACTGACACGTTGGGTTTTAAGATATTCATTTAATCAGTTTGTCACCAAATTATCGATTGAGCGTGGTGGACTGTGTTCTGGGCACTGCTCTGCTTGGCTTTCCTCCTCCTTGTTCACTTGTTTGCTTTCTTGCCTTCTTGCTTCCTGCCTGCTTTCCTCACACTGGGTTCTCTAGTCTCACGTAGTAAATCCATTTCAACATGCCCACCTTCCTGGGCCTTCTGACTTCTTTAAAAAGCAGTTGGGGCATTGCCACTTAATCTGTTGAGGGAACTCTTTGTGTCTGAGCGTGAAAGAGCGAAGTTGAAAACATGCTAAGACTGGCTCCATGTGACCTTACCAGGGTGTTACATCCTGAGACATAGGGAAGAGTGCCCAGTCAACACACTCCTATTGAGTATTTATTCTTGTCCTCTGTTCTAACCTTCAAGATCACGCCCACGTGTTCCCTTAAACCTTGCTGAAGTATATTGGTCAGTTCCTATAATTCCTTTTTTAGAAATAACCTTTTTATTTTTAATATCAGGCTCCATGATGCTGAGATATATTAACTGACTGAATTATGCTGAGCCATGTCTAATTACTAATATAAACCAGGGAGTATATTAAGGAGAATGAGCATCATTTCATGAAGCGTTTGCCTGAGATGTGGCGTTTTGTGATCTCTTATTTAACTAAGCATTTTTCTTCTTATTTCCTGCATATTAATACATCTATTTAGCTTTACTGTTTTTCCTGTCATTTCTAGGCATTTGGAGTGTTTGTGGCGGGGGGGTATGTGTGTGTATCCTGCAATTACTCAAAATTTTTAAATTTTATATTTATTTTTAATAGTTATTTACATGAAATTCACTTGTGCATAATATGAGATATAGATTTACTTTAATATTGTTTCAGAAGGATAGCTAATTATTCCAATACAATTTGTTGAATAATCTGTCATGTCTTGTTGGATTTGCATCCATTCAGTTAAAAATGTTGACATTATCCTTGAGATTCCTCTTTCCTCACCTCCTCATCCAGTCAGTCACTAAGTCTTATGGAATTTAAACATTGCCTTGAAAAGGTATCGAAGATCTCCTTCTCTCCTTCCCATCTCCCCACACAGAGGTTTCCTACACTTCCATGAATGAGTTATGATCAAGGGCAAGGATAGACAGATTGAGCTCAACTGTTTTGAAAATGGAACTTTCAAAACAGATACAGTTTAATGTGCATTTGGGCATGGTCTTTCATCTCTGTCTTCCATCTAAGCTGCATCAGTGGTAAATTGATTCTGTGTGTTCTTTTCTGGGCCAAATTGAACTCTTACCCTCTCATGTGTTATGGAATGGACATTATGGAGAATGCACTGTCTCCTCATCATCCTGTCCTTTGGCACTCTGGATATGGTTTTCAAGTTGTACATTTGTATATCCTTACTTTGAGGGTTGAAATTAGTGTGCAGGAGGCCACTTAGGTAAGGGCAGTGCTCTGAGTGTTCTCTTGTGTGGACACTGCGATGTACTGCCCATAGCCTCCTTTAGGAATCAAGGGGTTATTACTCCATCTTCTGAGAGTGTTGCTGGCACTCTTCAGCCTTCAGCTATTAGCCCGGTGGGTAATTGCCTCGCTCAAGGCAGCATCTTGTTCAGTATCATGCCCATTTCCTGGGATGGCCCATACCCGGTGAATAATCAGTATAGGGTTATAACGACTCTACTGTCCTGACTCAACTCAGGACAGCTCTGAGAGGTCACTCTACCTTTAGAATTCTCCCTATGGTTGCTTGTTTTACCCTGAGAATGAATCACAGTCAATTGCTTCTTCTGCCCAATCCTGTATCTTTTCTTTTCTTCCCTTCCTTTTCAATCATTTCCCCTGGTTTTAATTCTGAGAGAATGTGTCCTAATAAATCTCTTGAACGTAATCTCTGCCTTAGAGTCAGCATCTTAGGGATCCCAACCTGCAACACTTCTAGAGTTCTGCTTTGGGGGCATTAAGCTAGAGGTACTGATCATAATAAAGTGATACATTGCTATAATAATTAGTTACCTGGGCGTATATCTTCCTTTCGTACCTCTATGAAGAGTTGATAGAGAGTAGAATTAGCATAATAATTAGCCTTGAGCCCACATGTAATCTTTTAAAATTATAGTTCTGCTTTCCATTATTTTAATTTATTTAAAAATGTTTAAGATTACAAAAGCAATTTTGGTATATTATGGAAACTTAGAAAATACAGGTAAAATAGTAAAATAGAAATACTTTGGCAGAACCCATAAATAACCACTGTGAACACCTGAAATTATATTCTTAGATCTTTATCTATGTATCTAAACAAATATGTATGTATTTTTAATGTAAACATCCCATTATATTTGCTCTTTTGTAACCTGTCCTTTTCAGACAATGATCCCCACTGTTAACATGGCAATAAGTTTTCTTAGAATATCCAGTCTCTGTTCACATTTACCCCCTTACCAAAATGCCCTTTAGTGTCGGTTTGATTAAATCAAGGACCGTACCTTATATCTGGCTGTTTTATCTCTAAATGTTTTCACATCAAATTTAATGTCTCCCCACAATCCCATTAAAGTACTAATTTAACCATCTTAATCATGTGGTTCAAGTAGGAGTATTAGCCCTAAATTTAAACTACCTGATGTCTAATTCTGGTCCGTTTACTTGCTAGATGTATGCCTTCCATAATCGTTTTACTATTCAGTTTCCCTATCCGCAAAATAGGAAAAGTAATATTACCTCTTTCATTGGGTTATTAAAAACATTGCATGAAATAGTATAGGTAAAAATGCCTAGAATAGCGTGTAACACATTATAATAGTTCTACTTTTACTATAATTATGCTATTAACTCCATCAACCCTCAGTACTACCTCCTAAATAGCTCTATAATTCATCCATTGTCTGTTCTCACTGTCAATGCTTGCCTCTCTAATGGATTCCTGCAGTAGCTTCAAAAGTGGGATCCCTATATCCAATATTTTCCCTCTTCAAATAATTCACCACTTTGCAACCAGGATGATTTCATTAGCACAGTTCTGAGGATGACATTTTCCTACCTTGAATCTCTTCAATGGATTATGCTGTAATCTTTGCTGTTGAGTCCAAATTTGGCACCATATTTTATAGGACCCCTTCTGATTTAATCTTTCCTCTTGCCTCTCAAAACTTTTCAAGTTCCTTAGGTATTTCTATACTCTCTCTTGCCTTTGGAACTTTATGGATGCTCCCTTTCTTTCTTGCTAGTCCTTGACCAGTTAAAATCCCGGTCTCAGCTAGCATATTATTTCCACTGTAAACCTTGTCTTACTCCTTAGACTCATTTGGGTGTGACTATTGCGCTCTGCATAGAGTTTTCTTCTTTTTTATGTCACAATTGATTATAATTGCTTATTAATATCTTGTTTCTACTTTTCTAGGAGTAGAGGAAATATGTCTATTTTATTCCCATCATTCTTTCCCCAGTGCCTATAATAGTGCCAAGATATTCTATGCTACTAAACACTTGCTATATAAGAGTGAATGAATAAATGAACAGAGGAGAAGATGGGAGCTGTTTGAGGAGATAAAGATTGTTTTGACTTTAGTAATTTGAATTTGTGACTAAGAGGATAACTTCAAAATTATTTTTGTTATGGATGCTATGGATTAAATGAATGTGGCGGTTTAATATTTTAGTGAGAAAGAGTTTCTGAGGCATAGTGTAACGAGCTAGAAAAGTAGAGGACAAATGACTGAACTTGTGGAAATGGTTATCTCTAAGGCTAGGAAAAGGAAATAAAAGTAAATGAGTGGGCTTTACTTTCTTTGACGGTTTTTCCGCTTAATAACAAAAATAAAAATTGGGTTCTGTTCAGATGACTCATTTTTATTAGGAATGGGATGACTAGACAAGAGAAAAAACAAGATGTTTGAGACAAAATCAGCCGCCTTTTTGTTCATCGTAGGGCAATGTTAAATGGAATTTCAGCCATCCAATGGTTCTGAACAAGCGCATGATTTCAGAGCTTTGACAAGTAATAGAGATGGCAGGGGGAAGAGGAATGGGGCCTGCAGATTTATCTTCCTTATCGGGTTAAGTGACAGCAATTTAGTGGGCTCTTCCAATTCCTTATTGCATGGTAGTGCACTCTTGTTTGTGGCCTCCAGGTTTTCTTTACTTTTATTGAAAATAAAAACAAGTTTCTTTTTTTTCTTAAAAAATGCTCATAGTAGAAAAAGATTCAGTGCAGATAAACTACAAGAAAAAATATTTTTAACATCCATAATGATGATATTTATGTATACTGATGTGGCACATTAGAGATGGCTATAAATTCTTTGGCATTCTCCACACGAGAGAGGGTCCTATCTCCCCTCTCCTTGCTACTAGGCAGGCTCATGAGTCTTTTGGCCAGAAGAATACAGTAGACATGGTGGGATGCAGTTTCTGGCCCCAAACCTTACTAGATGGCACCTGACATGTTCAAACTGTGCTACCATGAAGAAAACCTGAGTACTCTGAGACGACATGCAGGGAAGGCCACATGAAGCCACTCTGGTTGGCAGTCCCAAGAGAGCTCAGCTTTCCAGCCACTCTTGGCAAAGTGCTAGATATGTAAGGGGGGCCCTTCTTGGAGTCTCCAGATTGGCCCATCTGTAGTTGAATTCTGCTGAGGGACCCCATTCAATACAAAGAGTAAAGTAATCCCTCTGTTCAAATTCCTGAACCACAGAATCCTAAGATATGATGAAATAGTTGTTTTAATCCATTAAATATTTGGGTGCTCTGTATGCAATAATAGGAAGCAAGAATGAAATTTAGTATCTAGAGGTGGAGTGCTGCCTAAAACTTGCGGCTTTGTCTTTCGGACTGAGTGATGGACAGAAGCTGGAAAGGCCTCGAGGAAACTGTTAGTAAGAGCATAGAAAAGAGTGAGGAAATACTGTTAGAGGCTGGAGGAAGGGTTCCTGATTTATGTACTGGCAGAAGATTCAGTGAATCTGTCTTTAGCAGGGAAATGGGACATAAAGAAGTCACTTAATGATTTGGCTAAGGCAGGAGTCTGACTTCTTGTTGCCTATGATAAAATACAAGAAGAATGGAATAAACTACAGAAGGAACTGTTCAGTTTTCAAGCAGAATTTAGAGAGTATATATAACAGGTCTTACATCAAACTAAAAAGCTGGTCTGAAAACAATACTGTTTCTCATCCTCAGTCTCTCCCAGCAAAAGACTCTCCTTATAGATGGCCTCAGGGCAAAGAGGACTGTGGAGCAGTTGCCAGTAAACGTGAGCTAAGGTCACAGATCACAAGGCTGTGACTGTGGGAATGTTTGTTGAGACTTCAGAAGAGTTGTAGGGCCTGCTTGATGGGGCTTCTGAAAATCTTAGAGCTTTCCTCTTAGGCACTATCTGCTAGATGAGAGGGCCCCTAAAAATCTTAGGGTATGGCTCCTAGAACGCTTCAACCAGCCAATGACTTCAAGAACCTTAAAGGCATTTTCCCGTCGTGCTCTGAGCGACTGTTAGCTCAAGGTAGAGAAGGGCCTGTCTCAGAAAAAAGTAGGTGCTGCTTTTGTTTAAGAAATTGTAACTTAATACATAAGGAATCCTCACAGTTTAAAGGTATTTTATCAGCTTAGACTGAAAGGAACAGAGACAGTACAAATAAAAAGTGGCCTTTGGATTCTCAAATTTTTACAATGAGAAAACAGTCTGAGAAGCCTCCACAGTTGCAAATGTAGCATTTGTAATGGGAAAGACAGATGAATTGGAGGGCAGAACCAAGAGTCAGAGGTGTTGCCAAGGATCATTCCAGAGGTTACTACTGGGCTTTAATCAAGGAACAGGAAGCATGTGCCTGACTAGATTTTGGAAATGGCATGGACTAGTGACTGCTATATGCCTCCCATTTCCAAGTTCTTTGATTGGGCTTTCTACATTGGTTGTCCTGTCTGTGTCTCACTATTGTATGCTACGTGTGTGGAGGACAGATCATCTGCCTCTTGAGTTTACACATCTTCAGAATGACAGATACTTTTATCTGAGGAACCAAACCCGAGGAGGCTCAGCCCCACCTGGGCGTGATTTAGGTGGCAAGATCTAGGAGTTTTAATATATGCTGTAAAGGGAGGAGATCTTTGGCATCATGGGAGGGGATGAACGTGTTTGACAAGGGAAAAAAATGTCAATAATTTGTGACTAAAAGGTAGACTGTGGCTGATTAGAGATGGTGGCAATGTTTTTTAATATTCCTTCCATCACATGATGGAGCCTACATTTCCTCTCCTTCAGTCTGGGCAGGCTTGGTGACCGCTTCGACCAAGAGCACATCCAGTAGAGATGATGATACTGTGCCTTACGGGAGTGGCAGTTTCCACTTCGTGTCTTCTAAGGCATATCCCTTTGCTGGGATCTCCAAGCTGCCATGTGAGAAGTCCCACTGCTTGGGAGGCCTTTTCTAGTTGCTCAGGTCAACAGTCACAGCTGACCCCAACCTTCCTGCCATCTCTGTCAAGGTGCAAACTTTTGAGTGAAGCCATTGTAGATAGTCCAGACCAGCCCATCTACCAGCTAAATACCTAAATCAATGCTACATGGAGCAAAAATTGCCCACCTTAGCACTGCCTGATTTCTTGACTCAATATTATGAAATATAATACAATAGAGATTGTTTTGAGCAACAAAGTTTTGGGAATAATTTGTTACATAAGAGATAATTAAAATATTTTTAAAAATATGAGAACTTAAAATACATATTATTTGTAACTGCTTTTTGCATTTATTGTATATTACAAACATCTTTCCATGTAAAAGCATATTCATCTAAAATATAACATGATAGCTGAATAAATATGATGAGATCATATTTATTTTAGATATAATCTCATCATATTTATTCTATCATACTTCATCAAATATGATCCAATCTCTTCATTGAAGATTTAAGTGTTTTTAATTATTTTACTGCCAATATTCTGGATCAAGCAACCAGCATCCCTCAGATGGGTATCGCAAAGGTGCTTAAGATATCTCTCTACATTAGTTCTCACCTTTACTCAGTCTGTTCTCTATTCTGAAAGCAGAATGTTTTTTTCCGAAATAATCATTTTTCCACTAGACTGTAAATTTCTTAAGGGCAGAGACTATAAGTCTTTATAGTGCCCGACATAAAGTAGATGCCCAATAAAACATTTGCTGCAAGAATAAATTAGTCTGCCATGTTTCTACTCAAAGAACTTCTAACTTGAATTTAGATTAAAGTACAAACTACTTAATTTATTTTACCCAATCCTGTATTATTTGTCTCAGCTTATAAGCACATTGTACTTCTTTCAATTAATTGTGAGGTGTTTTTGTTTTTATTTATTTGTGTGTGGTTTTTTTCTGTAAGACCCTCATAGATTCAGTTTTTCACGATTGGCTTACTCTTTGTCCACTCCATCCTTCCTCCACTTACCAGGTTAACTCCCGCTCATCTATGGGGACTCAGCTTCTATACCACCCTCTCAGGGAATCTCCTGTTCACTTTATTTGGTCAGATATCTGGCTTCTAAGGTCTCATTGTATGTGTACAAACTCTATAATAATGATTTTTACTCCCAGAAAAACTGTAAGATCTATGATGGTACATAGTCTCAGAGTAATAAAGTCCTCTCACAGTGCTGGATCTTATTTCTTATACAGCCAATTGCTCAATTATTTATATGTTTTCCTAGTAATGCAATTATAGAATAAAAGGGCAAATGTAATCATTATTATCTGAAGTATATTCACAAGTTTTCTTTTAGTACTGAAGGAATATTCTGGTGTCTTCTATTACTTTTTCTAAAACCTATCTTTTGTAATTTCATTAAAAACAATTGTTACAATGTGAATGTTTTAATTTCTATTTCTTTGATTACTAGTGATGCTAAATATTTAAGTAAATATTATCTATATCTATATTTCCTTTGCCATTTTGTCTTTGTTATTGATTTATCAAACTCTTTATATATGGATACGATCACATTTCTTTAACATTGTATTCTTATTTTTCTTTTTTTGTTTTGGTGAGGAAGATTGGTCCTGAGCTAACATCTCTTGCCCATCTTCCTCTTTTTGCTTGAGGAAGATTGTCCCTGAGCTAATATCTGTGCTAATCTTCCTCTATTTTATATGTGGGACACTGCCACAGCATGGCTTGATGAGTGGTATGTAGGTCCATGCCTGGGATCTGAATCCACTAACCCCAGGCTACTGAAGCAGAGTGTGGGGACTTAACCACTACGCCATCAGGCTGGCCCCTCATATTAATTTTTGATGTATAAAAATTTTAACGTTTTTGGGGGGATTTTTGACAAACAAATCCTTATTTAAATTATGCATTTCTTTTGCACTTTTGCAAGTGGTTTTTAAAAACGTTTTTCACAGTTTCAAAACACATTATTAAAATCCAGGCATCAAAGGAAATACTTAGGTCTAGGTATGCACAGGTGCACGCACACACTCTCTCCGCAGAGTCTGTCTCTGGAGACAAATGAGAACCAGGGCCAGCAGTGCCTCTGAGACAGGAGACGGGAGGCTTAGTTTTCGTAACACACTTTGTACCGAGTACATATGTTCTGCATTCAAAAAAGTAAATAGCTTTGTTTAGAAGAACTTAACTTAGTAAATAACAGTAAGATAAAGCACAATTTAAGAAACTTTTCCCCTTTAATTCTGAAAGGAACCTTTTTGTCTAATTGCTTCCTCCCCCTGTGAAAAGCCTTAGTTTTCACAACAGTGGCTGTGAGAAGGTGCTCTAAATATGGAACATCCTGCTTTCTTTTAAACGCACTGTAAAACACTCCTCTCTGCCGCCTCTGTAAACAGCTCCAGGCTCGCCAGTTCACATCAAATCTCTGCCTCTTGGGAACCTCTCTGGACCTCTCGGGGCACCCGGCCTAGAGCTTGCTCCTCTCTGAGGCCCTGGTGGGTTTTCTTTTTCTGCTCCACGTGACTGGGGACAGCCTCTGAGGAGGCTTCTTACGGGGCACCATGCGACTGGAACCCTTGGGCAGGCTGTTCCCTCCTTGGGCAGACTGTTCCCTCCTTGGGCAGACTGTTCCCTCCTTGGGCAGGCTGTTCCCCCCTTGGGCCGGCTATTCCTTCCTTGGAAGGCTATTCCCTCCTTGGAAGACTGCTCAGTCAACAGGCCCAGGAAGGAGCTCAGGGCAGTGAGTCCCAGCCTGAGCCGCTGGTGCTGGGCGCTGGGTCTGTCTGCTCACCACTGTGCGGCCTGTCCTCATGCCCTGGCAGAGAGCGGGCAGTGCCAGGAGGAGGGCAGCCCAGACCCGGGGCGGGGAGCAGTGCCCGGGGGGCCTGGTCCCGCCCCAGCTGCACACGGGCGCTACGGCCCCATCGGCTGAGTCTGCCCTGTGGACATGCCCCACGCCTGCCAGTCCAGCCTTCCCCTCCGTGGGAAATGCTGCTCTTGCAGGGGACTGAGTCCCAGGCACCCTCGGACGTTCCTGCCTCGCACAAACAGCTCTCCTTTGTCTGGGCCACCTGCCCGTCGAAGGCCTGGCTTCTGTGCACTTTGTGGCTCTCACCCCATAGCCGTCTGTCAGGAGCAGAGTGGGCTCTGCCGCAGGATTCCTGTCCCGCTCGTGTCTCCTGCGCTCTGTGCAGAGGCAGTGGGACGGCGAGGGCTCCAAAACGAATCCCCTCGTTTTCTCTTTCTGGCTCCTGTGAAATCCGAGCTGAGAATTTGTTGCATCCCATTCCGCGGACTTTCGTCACGTCCTTGGTTTTAGAGGACAGAGGTGTGAATCCATAGGCACAGGGAGCAGATAAAATCCGACCACGGTGGGGCCGCCCGGCCTCTGCTGCCAGCGCTGTTCTCGGCTTCCCGTCTGAGCTGCTCCTGGGCACCACCACCTTGGGTTTAAAAATTTTAACTGTTTATCCCTGAGTATTTTGTTATTTTTGATGCTGTTATAAATAAGACTGCTTTCTTAATTTTTCTTTCAGGCAGTTCATTGTTAGTGTATGGAAGCAGCTGATTTTTGTGTGTTGATTTTGCGTTCTGGAACTTTACTGAATTTATTTATTAGCTCTAACAGTTTTTTGGTGGAGTCTTTACAATTTTTTTGTATGTAAGATCACATCATCTGCAAATAGTTTTACTTCCTTTCCAATTTGGATGCCTTTTCTTTCTTTTTCTTGCTTAATTGCTCTAGCGAGGGCTTCAGTACCACGCTGAGTAGGAGTGGTGAGAGTGGGCATCCCAGTCTTGTTTCTGATCTTGGAGGAAAGGCTTTTAGCTTTTCACTATGACTATGATGTTAGCTATGGGTTAGCTATGGCCTTTATTATGTTGAGGTACATTCCTTCTCTTCCTAATTTAAGAGTCTTTATCATGAAAGAATGCTGAATTTTGTCAAATACTTTTTCTGCGTCTATTGAGATGATCGTATGTTTTTATTCTTCATTCTGTTAATGTGGTGTTTCACATTTATGGATTGGTGTATGTTGAAACTTTCTTACATCCCAGGGATAAATCACAGTTGACCATGAAGTATGACTCTTTTAATATGCTCTTGGATTTCATTTGCTAGTGTTTTGTTGAGGATTTTTGCATCTGTATTCATCAAAGATAATGTCCTTTTAATTTTCTTGTCTTGTAGTGTCCTTGTCTGGCTTTAGTATCAGGGTAATGCTGGCCTTGTGAAATGAGTTTGGAAGTGTTCCCTCCTCTTCTGTTTTTTGGAAGAATTTGAGAGGAATTGGTATTAATTCTTCTTCAAATGATTGGTAAAATTCACTTGTCAAGCCATCTTGTCCTGGGCTTTGATTTGTTGGGATATTTTTGATGACTGATTTAATCTCCTTCCTCATTATTGTTCAGGTTTTCTATTTATTTATGATTCATTCTAGGTAGGTTATCCATTTCTTGGAATTTATCCATTTCTTCTAGGTTGTCCAATTTGTTGGCACATAATTGTTCATACTAGTCTCTGAATATCCTTTATATATCTGTGATATCAGTTGTATTGTCTACTCTTTAGTTTATAATTTTATTTATTTGAGTCATCTTTCTTTTTCCTTAGTCTAGCTAAAATTTCATTTTATCTTCAGAAGATGAGCTCTTAGTTTTGTAGAGCTTTTTTATTGTCGTTTTAGTTTCTATTTCAATTATTTCTATTCTAATGTTTATTATTTCCTTCCCTTTGCTAACTTTAGCCTTCGTTTCTCTTCTTTTTCCAGTTACTTGAGGTATAAGGTAAGATTGTTTATTTGACATCTTTGTTTTTTCTTAATGTAGGCATTTATCACTGTTAACTTCAATGGGAGAAAATATTTGCAAATCTTATATCTGATGAGGTTTTAATATCTAAAATATATAAGGAACTCATACAACTCAATAGCAATAAATAAATGAAATAAATAATAATAATCTGATTACAAAATGGGCAAAAGCCCTGAATAGACATTTTTCCAAAGACGTACACATGGTCAATAAGTACATGAAAAGGTAATCAACATCAGTAATCATCAGGGAGATGCAAATCAAAACCACAATGAGATATCTCCTCACACCCATTAGGACGTCTATTATCAAGAAAATAAGAGATGACAAATGTTGGTGAGAATGTGGAGAAAAGGAAACCCTTTTGTACTGTTGGAGGGAATGTAAATTGGTATAGCCATTATGGAAAACAGTATGAAAGTTCCTCAAAAATTAAAAATAGACCTACTCTAGGATCCAGCAATCCCACTACTGGGTATATATCCAAAGGAAACAAAACCATTGTCTCAAAGACGTATCTCCTCTCCCAAGTTCATTACAGCATTGCTTACAATAACCAAGATATGGAAACAACTTAAATGTCTGTCAATGGATGAATGGATAAGAAAACATGGTGTGTGTAGACAATGGAATGTTATTCATCTATAAAAAGGAAGGGAATCCTGCCATTTGCCACATGGACGTAATTGGGGGGCATTATGCTAAGTAAGCCAGAAAAGATGTATACTATGGTATCTCTTTTTTGTGGAATATTAAAAATAATAGTATTAAAATAAAAACCGGTCTTGTGGAAACAGAATAGAATGGTGGTTGCCAAAAGCTGAGGAGTCCGGGAATGAGGAGACGTAAGTCAAAGGGCACAAACTTTCAGTTATAAGTAAATAAATTCTGAGAATCTAATGTACAGCATGGGGACTCTAGTTACTAATATGATATTGTGTACTTAAAATTTGCTGAGACTAGAGTTTAAGCATTCTCACTCCCCCTCATGAAAAAAGTTAATGATGGGAGGTGATGGATGTGTTAATTAACTTGATCTTGTTAATCATTTCGCAATGTATGTGTATATTAAGTCATCGTGTTGTACATTTTAAATATATATAATTTTGTCAATTATTCCTCAATAAAGCTGGAAAAAAATAAAACACAATTTTCTAGGACCCCCCAATTTAACTTCTGAATTAATTAGTTTTCATATTTGTGATTGTTTTAAAAATAACATCTTTAATACTTCTAGCACATATTTAGGTATATTTTGAGAACAGTCTAATTTTTCTCTCCACTATTTAGCCATCTGACTCAAAGTCACTTGTTCATTTTCCACTTTTTCAGTAATTATGAACATAATAATAATACTTTAAAAAATTTTCTAAGACTTTAGGTCTTTTAATCAATTTTAGTACCATAGATTGTGCCCAATCAGGCCATAACAATGAGTTTTAATACTCATGGTAATCAACATGCCACATTCAAACAACAAGAAAAATGTTAGCTATTTTAACTCTCTTAAGCTCATTTAATATAAAATGTAATAAAAGTTCTTTGACACAATCACAGAGTAGAATTTTCAGTTTTTTGTGTGAACACCTTTGTATTTTATTGAGGAAAATCAGAAAAGTCTCCTTCAGAGAGACAGAAAGGGAGAGAGAAAGCAGAAAGTATATGCAGCTGTAAATCTAAATTTGAATGCTGAGAAATGGGGCTACACTCCTTGTTGACTTTGAGTCAAATACCTGGAAAGATTCTGATAAGTTACCAGCCATGTGCAATAACGATTTTACTCAGTAAATTTTTTTTTTTTTTAAGATTGACACCTGAGCTAATAACTTTGCCAATATTTTTTTTTTTCTGCTTTTTTCCCCAAATCCCCCCAGTACATAGTTGTGTATTTTAGTTGTGGGTCCTTCTAGTTGTGCCATGTTGAACGACGCCTCAAAGTGGCCTGAAAAGCGGTGCCATGTCCACGCCCAGGATCCGAACCAGCGAAACCCTGGGCTGCTAAAGCAGAGCACGTGAACTTAACCACTTGGCCACGGGGCTGGCCCCTCAGTGAATTTTAAAGAGGCTACATACAATATATATGGTGGTCTAGAGGCAGTATACTAGTATCTCCATCCTTCTGTAGAGTCATTACCAACTGTCAGATGAATTGATCACATTTCTTCCAATTTTAAATGGTTCCCTTCAGGGAGGCAGGAATCTGCAGATATGTGCATTTGTGCCTTCACTTTGGAATGTATATATTAATGGAAAAAAACATTTAACCAATTATTTTGAGTGCTGCTCCAAAAAGCCTTGTCACTCTGAAGACGTCTGGTTTTCATTTTTCTCTGTAAAATCATAATGCAGTTGGTATTATCATTCTCATCCTCAGCTTTCTTAAGGAAATTCAATTCTGCTTTGTACACTGTACTTGCTGGCACTTGAGTTTTACATCAGAATTAACAAGCAAATCTCTACCTTTCCTGAAACATTAGAATCGAATGACTAAATTAATTTAAATAGAAATGAAGTTAAGATATGCTAGTCATTACTCTAGAAAGAAGAAGTGATCATTAAAAAATTGTGATGATAAGTTATCATTGTTCAAAGGAAACTTAAAAGCCAACCACCCATGTGGTGCTTGACTCCTTTATCTCATTCCTGTGAAACGCTTGCTCAGTCTCTGCTCTTCCATGACAGGGAACTCTCCATGCATTGTGTAATAATTTATCAGTTTTTTTAGCTCTGAGTCTTATAAGCTTTTCCATCTTAAGCTAAAACCCTTCTGTATGTGGCTTTTGTACACTTGCCAAAATTCTGACCCAAGGACTACGCTGATCCTCTGCTCTGGCCTTCTAAGCTATTGTGGCAAAATGGAAAAGGTAGATGAATGTATACAATAATTTTCATCTTATGTAAGAAGGGAGAGACATGCAGAGAGCTATGTAGGATTTCTCTTCACTGGAGACTCCTTCCTCATGCCTTTTCACACCCTGCTGGATGGCATCATTCATCTGCCTACGTGTTGGACAAATATTTTTCAGTAGGCTCATGGCTGCTCGTAGCTGGAGATTTACTCTTCATCACTGAGCTTTTAGGGAATCAATAAATAGCATCCATCTTCTTACTGAATTCGGAACCAGAGGAGAGTCAGCTGGATGGTCATCAATACGTCAGCTTCGTTGCTGATAAAGTTTAGTTCCAGTGTTGGGGGAGTACATGGTTTTAAGTACGTAGGTAACACAGTCTCCTTGTCAGTTTAAGTCTTACTACAGGCTGCCTAAAGTGAGAGTTTGGCTCCAGGATTACTGCCTCACATTAATACAGCAGACAGAAAGGGAAGCAAAGACAGCAAATCTTTAAATGTTTAAAGACTGAGAAATGTGACTAGTCCACAAGTGAGAAATGTAGACCCCGACTAGAAGATTGAGAAAACGGGTGGGCAAGAATCTGGATGTGTTACTCTGTGGAAATATAAATAGTGAGATTCTGGCTGTCCCCCAATGTCCAAGGGGTACAGAATTAGACATCTTATTTTAATATGAATTTCATTATTCTTGTGGATCTGTGTTAAGAGTTCTTTTATGTAAAACTTTGAAAGTTAGTTATGATCACTAGTAAAAAGGAAACTTCCTCTCCACTAATGCTGTAATAAGAACGTGTGACGAGTACAAGGTAAATGTGTCAAGGTTCAGGATTTAGCCACTCTCTGTTGATTGTCTGGGTCCAGACACCTTGCATACTGCTTTCACATTTAGTGTAAATATCATAGTTTGGAGACGTAGGTCTGATTTAACAATTATTCGGATAAGAGCTAACTATTTTTTCTAAGGTCACACAAATATTAAAACCAGGATTTGAACAGATGATGTTGGGTATGTTTTCTCATATGCACTCTTCTCTTTTCCCTTCCTATTTATAAAAGATCTAACAGCTAATATCCTGCTGTCTCTAGGAACTGAAATAATTGTTCCTGTTTGTATTTTTGTGCAGATTTTAACTACTGATGAGCCAAAAAGCCAAGTTTAACTGAGTATCCAAATCCACTCCTAAAATTATTTCTGAAATACTGCCAAGCCAACTTTTTGTCCTTCAACTACTGTAATGTAATGCTTTAAAATGTGTAAAACAAGGTCACCCAGCACCTTGATTTAGGGGTCACTTGCAGGATAAATAGTGATTCTGTATTTTTAAATGGTGGATGTAGATTCACAGTCTTCCAAAAATTCCTTGCAGCAATGTGTTAGACTGAATCCTGAAGGGTTTATACATTTATATTCGATCCTCTTCTGGAAAGTACTTAAAATGAAGTTCTCATATAAATCTTTATTATTCAAATGAAAAGATGCTGTAGATACTTTATGAATTCAATCCAGTCCAATCCACTAAGCCACTGAACTGCCTTTAAAGGAAATCAGTCTTTCCGTCAGGCCTTGGCAGTGAAGCTGGCGTCTGCTGAGATGGCAGGATGCAACGTCTCTGCCGCAGACATTAGGGTTTAGCTGTGACCAAGCAATCCCGTTTTAAACTCTTGTCTCTATACGTGTCAGTTATGACTTGGCAGCTGGCTGGAACAAACATTTAAATCTTGAGATGTGGGGATTTAACTAAAGTACTCCATCATGAGACGAAACCCTGAATTCCGTGGTTCGTGCATATACATTAAAGATAAATAATCGCAAACATCTAAAATGTTGGTAAGTTTCCTTTGCTGTTCTAAATTTAAAATTAGAATGTCTTTTTATAGTGTGAAAACTCGGTAGAAGCTTATATGAGATTTAATATGCTACGTCTGGGCCCTAAAGTGGCTGTTAGCTTTCTTTAGTAAGGTCATATGGCAGAATACAAAACACAGAGCTCAGGAGAGCTAATTCACAGCTTTCTCTCCCACCTGGACGTGCAGGTCCATCTCAGTCCTTTGTTACTGGCTGGCTCAGCTTTGACCTTTCCCACTGTTCCAGTCTCTTAGAAATCACTCTCGTGAGAATGGAGGAAAAATTCCCAGGTTAGCAGTTTGAGGAACCAGGTGCTCTGTGACCTCATGTCTTCAGGAGCTTGCTTTTTTAAAGGGGCTACAGGCCTAGCAGGAGTTCACAAAAGACCCTTTTGGGGATATTCTAGAAAAATGTGTTGGAAAAGGTTCTTCTGTGGTATCAGCTTTTGGGGAAAGTGGCTACTCTTGCAGAATTTTGGAACTGTAAAGTCAAATAGGGACAGGCCCAGGAGCTCATCTACATTGGAGGAAGCAAGAAAAAGAAGGGAAGCAGCCTGCCACATAGTGACAGATGGCTTTAAGAACCCTGACTTTCTAATCCCTAGTCCAGTTCCTCACCAACTCATAGCGTTCAAAAAGAACCAGTGTTCTTTTAAAAACAACACTGTTTTAGCTGATTGGGGACAGCAATATTTCTGTATCCATGCGACTCATCATGATATCAGTGTTCTTTTACAAAATTTATTGGATACCACAAAGGTAACTTTTCAATAATCACATTTCAGCATAGAAGTAAAGCATGCTGCAGAGGAAAAGACTGAGCTTTCGTGGTAGAAGTATCTAGATAACAGGAAAGTGGTTAAGAATATGGACTGTAGAGCCAGAATCAAGATTTGAACCCTTGCTTTGCCACTGTTGTGCTTTGGGACCTGGGGAGCATCACTGAACTTTGTTGTGTGCTTTTTCTTCCACGTGAAGTAGGAAAAGTATTAATATCTGCCTCCCAGGGTTGTTTGAGGCTTAAATTAATATATGTTAGGTGCTTAGACATAAACATGGTATGTTCATGTATGGGTTAGCTATCACTGTTAACTGGACAAACCTAGATATGTTACTTAATATTTCTGAGACTCAAGTATTTGACCTGTAAACCATGTGTTATCTTTTAAGGTTTTTATTGTCTTTTAAATTACATGTAGCATAAATTATATAAAACATATATAATTATATATAATACACACACATACACACAAAGACAGCCTAGCACAGTGGTTAACAAAAACAAGGTAAACAGATAATCAATAAATGTTAGTTCATTCTCACTAAAGGGATTAAACTGATGTTTCCTTTAAATATATTTATAATTAATTAGTTTTTATTTTTAAATAGACAGTGAATTTGCAATGAGTTAAAGATGAGAAAATTTCAAAACTATAAAGCAAGAAGTCTAGTATCTAATCTCTTCCTCATATGTTTAGTTTCCATCACCCACTACTATGAGTAATTATTTTTACTGGTTGTAGATACGTCCTTCTAAAGTTGTTTTTTGCAAATATGAATAGATAGTGTTAGTTTTTCCCTTTTCTACACAAATATAGCATATTACATGAACTATTATGCACCATTCCTTTTTGACTTAATGTATCTTGGAGAGTTTAACATTTCTGTGATATATAAAGCCTTTTTCTTTTATAAATTTACAGCTGCGTAGTAGCCCGTTGCAGGGCTGTGCTATTATTTTTTGGCCAGCGCCCTGTTGATGATCTTTTGAGTTGTTTCCCATCTTTTGATTTTAGAGTCAATGCCACAATGAGCGACTTTGAATATAGGTCGCTTTGCACTCATGAAAGACCACCTGTGCGATAAATTCCCACAAGTGAAATAGCTGGACAAAAGGTACATACATCTATTTATATTGTCAACTCACCCTCCAGGAGACTCGTACAAATTTACACTAAATATCAAGTATTATACAGCTTTTGAATTTTTCCAGAATAAATATGTGAAAAATGCTACTTCAGTGAATTTTATTTGCATTTGTCTTAATGTAGTGAATAAGCATTTTGCCATCGTCTAAGGGTGATATATATGTTCTTATCTGTGAACTTTCTTTACATTAGGATGTTTGTCTTGATTTCTAGGAACTATAAAAATTTAGAAACATGAACTCTTTATGTGTAATATGATTGGAAACAATTTTTCCTAACTCAATATTTCTTTTATGATTCTAATTTTTTCCCAGTGCAGACATTTTAAAATATTTTCACGTAGTTGGATTTATTAATTTTCTATCTGGATTTTGAATCATTTTTAGAAATTAACCCTATTCCAAGGTTATGCAGGAATTCTCCCATTTTTTCTTTAAATACTTTTATGATTTCCTTTTTGTTTTTGATAAAAAAAATTCCTATTTTTTTATATAATTCTTTGCTCCAACATATTGAAATTCACATCACCTCAAAGTTTCTCAAATGGTAATAATAGCTCTCATTAGACTACTGGCTGATAGAAGATATTAAACGCATATTTGTTGAATTGAATTATATAAATTATTTCCCTGTACAAACTATTCTTCATTCTTCAACCCTGGGGTCAATTAGGAGCCCCTTATTGAAGACCATGCTTGTGTCCTGCATGTTGGACTCTGCACAATTCAGGGTGCCACTGTCGTTGTGAATGGTGTAGAACATAATCCGCATGACCAGGAGTGGCAACTTGCCCTCAGTGGTGCAGCCTCCCTTAGAGTACGCATTGCTATCCACTCGCCTTATCACGATGTCATGATCTCCTTGAATCTTCTTTGACAGTCTCTTGAAGACTCCTTTGACAGTCTCACCTTTGATACCTAGAATATAACAGTATGCTTACATGTCTTATATATATTATAAACCACTGTAGAATAAATCATTGCATTTTTAATATCTATTTTACTTTTAAAGACTTTATTTTTTTAGAGCAGTTTTAAGTTTACAACAAAATTGAAAGGAAGGTACATATACCTCCTGCCCCCACACATTCATAGCCTCCCCCATTATCAACATCACTCACCAGAATAGTATTTTCTTTTTTTTTTTTTTTTACCGAGAATGAATCTACAGTGACACATCATAATCACCCAAAGTCCATAGTTTACCTTAGGGTTCACTTTTGGTGTTGTACATTCTATGTGTTTGGACAAATTATAATGACGTATATCCATCATTATAATATCATACAGAGTATTTTCACCAGGCTGAAAATACTCAGTGGTCTGCCTATCCATCTTTCACCCCCTTTACTCCTGGAAACTACTGATCTTTTTATTGTCTCCATAGTTTTGTCTTTTCTAGAATGTCATATTGTTGGAATCATGTAGTATGTAGCCTTTTCAGATTGACTCCTTTCACTCAGTAGTATGCATTTAGGCTTCCTCTACGTCTTTTATGGATTGATAGCTCATTTCATTTTAGTGCTGAAGAAGATTCCATTGTCTGGATGTACCATAGTTTGTTTATCCTTTCACTTTCACTTACTGAAGGATGTCATGATTGCTTCCAAGTTTTTGGCAATTATGAATAAAGTTGCTATAAACATCTGTGCTCACATTTTTGTGTGGACATGTTTTCAACTCCTTAGGGTAAGGAGTTTGATCACTGGGTCATATGGTAAGAGTGCATTTAGTTTTGTAAGGAACTCCAACGCATTTTTGAAAGTGAAGACAAACTATATTTGGTTCAACTACAGTATCATTTTTTATTTAAATAAGCTATCACATATATATTTTATCATTTAAATTAAATATTTAATGCCTCTTTGCAAGAAAAAAGGTATTTTACTCATACATTACTCCTACAGGCAAGGATTTTTCAGGAAATTACAAAATTTTTCATATCTTCAAAATGACTGTTGTATTCAGAAAAGCATTCCATGGTTTCTGGAGGGAAACTTCTATTCATATTTGTTTTCAAAATAAAACACACTCAGATAGCATTATTGAGTGCATACTTTGCTATAGGCACTGTATAAAATTTTGGCACACGCACTTTTATTTAGTTCCTTAGAACAACACTATTATCACCCCTGTTTCATAAATAGGGGAATTGCGGTGGTTAGTATTTTAAATTAGAAATATGAAGACTCTTTCCCAAAGCCACAGATGTGGTCTTAATGGAGCCAGACTTTGAAAACAAGTGGTCCAAATCCAGGTGCGAGGGTGACAGCTATGTTATATTGCCTCTCTCCAGACTTTGTTGCGAGTTCATAATTCTAAGGCTGCTACTGGCCAGGAACGTGCAGAGCTCAAGAGGAAAGAAAAAGAGAGAGAGGTCGCTGGCCTTGCTTCATTCCTTAAACAGTGGCATTTGAGGGGAAGCTAATGTTTTTCACCAATTTCATGCTAAATTCCCTCAGAAGACAGTGGAGCTCTTAATACCTTTCATTACCTGAAAACCACTAAAGAATCACCTGGTGGTGTGTTGATAACCAATAGTCAGTATACAACCAAATGCATTTCTAGATTTTAGGGCTCCTCATAGTGCTCAGGGATACATTATGTTGTTTTTATTATAGAGCTGCAAGGATCCAGGAACATACACTCTATTACTGAGACTGCCTGTAGGTAATAAAGACAGATTTTAATTACATTCCCTCTAACTAAATACAGCCCACCTTCTCTCTCCTGCCATGACAGGTAAATGTGTGTGTGTGTGCGTGTGTGTGTGATCATCTGGTTGAAGTTCCTCCAGTCATTGTAAGAACATTTTTTTAACAGTATCTCTAAATGTCCTTATTTTTTAGTGTGTGTGGACATAATATTCTGAACTGTATGGTGAATAAACACTAGGCTGAAAATTAGGAAGCTGGAGTTTTCAGGATTGGCCTAACTCCAATGAGCTGACACTCATTTTCCTTGCCCATAAAAATGAATGCCACAGATGGTAAAAGCCCCAAATTCTGTCATGTCAAATCAGTGATGCATGATATAGTACAAGAAGGAGAGACATCAAAAACATAACATTAGTAAGGGTTAAGTTAATTAAAACTTGGTTGGAAAAATAACCATTATTTTTTTTAACACCTGTGGTGTAATTGCTAAAACCCAAACCAGATAATTCTGTTCTGAAATTTTAACTGTTTTAGCTTCATGTTTTCACTTTTCATGAAATTCAGCAGTTTATTAATTATCTATTCTTAATTTACATAGTGTTACACTTAAACATGAGAAAGTAAAATTTAACTTGGACTAGGAAAGTAAAAGTCTACCCAGCTATTCGTCAGACTGGAATGACAGACAGAGATTAAGTTAACAGCAGATTGAATAGGAAACATTATTTCTCCCAATGACACACTACAAGGGAAAGCATCAAAATGACCCCCTTATTTGATGTTTCACTGTTTTTTTATTCATTGAGAAATTTTGTTCTCTAAAATCACAGATGATCAGAAAGTTTTTCTGTTTGAAATCACAAGAATTAAATACACCATTCTTGCCTAGATTCCCCATCACTCTGACGGAGAGAAGGAAGTTCAATATCCAGCCCAGTCATAGAGGCTCAGATATAAGGGGTTTCTGGACACAACAATCTACATTTGTCTTGGCTTTGTGGTTTCCAAGAAAATAGGATTTGGAATCCACTTTGCAGGCCACACACCTTTACACACACCCTTGCTTTATGCCTATGAAAATTTTGCTTCATTTAAATTTTCTGAAACTCCACCTTTCCCTTTAATCGTATAAAACTCTCTTTCCTTTGTTTGATGAGATGCCCGCATTTCTGTTGGTCTGTGGTCTCCCTCATTGCAATGGGTCAATAAACCAAGTTTGTCCCTGGTGGTTGTAGACCGATTGGGCTGGGACAAGTGTTTAAAGATATCTGAAAAAGACCCATGTAATACGTCAAGGAAAGAAATGATACAACTGGTAGGGAAGAGGGTTCAAGTTGGGTGAAAAATATATATGGGATAATTCACAAAATATGTGGCATATTACCTTTTCCTTTTCTAGGAGTGGGCAGCAAACTTGGCTCTAAGCATGTGAGCAATAAAGAGAAAAACCTCATTTTCAAAGCTGTAGTTACAGTGGTTAAGTCAAAAACAAGTCAGTTGCCTAGGAAAAGTCAAATTCTTCCTGCCACTGGGGTTTGCAAGAATCGTGTCTTCATAAAGAAACCCTGTGATGAAGCAAACCCCATTCCCAACTGTATCTCTAAATTGAATAGAGACTAGTAACATGTTCCACAAGGCAACTCATGTTGTTGAAATTCCTCAGGACTACAGAGCCATTCCTGTCTATGCCTGCATCGATCACATCATTCCTCCTGCCCTGTCTGAATTGTGTGAGTCTCTCTGGTCGGTATCTTTCCCTCTGGGGAGTGAGAAAGGGCCTTGGTCAAAGTGTGTGCCCCTCTCTTATACCCGCTGGGCTGTTAGCAACGTGGAAATTAAGGGAAACTTCAGAGGCAGCTGCAATCTGCCCCTTTCTTCCTTTTCCCATGATTCCTCCTGGAGTCCTGGCAATGTTGGAGGAATAAAAATATGACTTCAACCAGCCTGTGCAAACATTCCCCATGATATTCATAAAATCATTCTTACAATCATAAGGTACCAATTTATTTCCTATTAAGGATGTGGAGAAATAAAAAGGAGCAAACCGTATGCTAAAGAATATGTTGGCTTTCCAATACCTTTAAAAGAGGCATGTGAGGCTAAATAAAGGTTATAAACTGTCAAAAGAGAATGTGCTCAGAGTTTATTTAGGTACATGCTTGAGGCTCCTAAGAGATTATTTCTATTTAAATCACAGTTTTTGTGAAGGAGCAAAAGAAAATCATATAATTTAATGGATAAAACACAAAAAAATGGGCAGTGTAACTTCAGAAACTTGTTTATTGCAGGGGCTTAGAAAATTTTTTAGAAAACTAAGATCAATATAAGTAATTTAAATTCTTTAACAAAATTTCTCATTATTTTTATCCAGTTGGAAGGAAAAAAACCTGTCACACCTATTAAAAATATTTGACTTTTTAATCTCGATTGAGTCCCAACTATTCTTCAGAAATTGAAAAATATTGAGTTGTATTAGAGAATTTATCTTGCAACATTTTAAAAACATTTGAAAGTTCAGAGAAATTTTTCATACACAATTATTTTCATTCTGCTAATGTTATTTTTCTCTGAAACTATTTGAAAACATTATGACTCAGTCAAACTACTATGTTTTAGTGTCAGGTACTGTGAGAGATTTAAAAAAAGGAAAAAGACATATAAGCTGCAAGCCATGAGTCCTGGTCACAGAGGAGCTTGAAACTTATTTGGGGAGATATTTATTTATTACTTTTTTGTTAAATGTAAGCACACATGCGTTTAATGAGTGCTTACTCTAGGCAAGAAATCTCCTAGTGGTTTAGTGACTCACTGGTGATTGTTTCAGTTAGGATTCTGGCAAGAATCAGATGGAACCCTCAAATTAAGTAATTTAACAAGCTATTTACAAAACTAGGGGTAAATTTTAGCAAAGTCATCAAGGCCGTACGGTACAAGGGCCGTCATCAAAGGGGAGTTATTTCCACGCCTCGCAAGGGCTCTGAATTAGAGATTTGTGATGCTCTTCACTGGAATAAGTCATAGTGGAAGTGTGCTTGGTTATGTAGGGTAGATTGGTATCTCACTCCTTTAGGTACTTTTCCTCATTCCCAGCCCAAAATTCGTTCATTGCATTCTCTCATCCAACATCATTATTTGGGGGCCGGCCCTTTGGCGCAGCGGTTAAGTGTGCACGTTTTGCTTCAGCGGCCTGGCTTAGCGGTTCAGATCCCGGCTGCCCGGTGTTAGCTCAGGGCCAGTCTTCCTTAGCAAAAAGAGGAGGTTTGGCCGCAGATGTTGGCTCAGGACTAATCTTCCTCAAAACAAAAACACAAAACAAAATCGTTGATTGGTTCTCTATTAGAACTTGAAATTTTGTACATCTGCCGCTAAAAAATAATATAATCCCTAATCTTTGGGGAGCTTGCAATTTAGTACTCATGAGGATGATATAAACAAATGCTTGTGTTGCCTATGTAATCATAATAACTTCAAAGAGTAAATCATGGAGGCAAATATTTATTTTGGGCCCTATAGTCACAACCTTAAAGATAAATGAAAACTCAATTTTATAAATTATTTCAAATATGTAGATTCAATTTAAGGTTCTCTATTTAGTTAGATATACTTTTTTTTTCAAATGAAAAGTCATCTGTTAGACCTCACAAAGGATGATTTAAGGGGCCTGAATCAATAATTTAAAGATTTGGTTCCCATTCATAGCTTGTCTTTATTAGGGCCCGGACTTCATACCACTTTAATAGAATTAGTTTCTCTGTGTTACATTACATTTTTATGGTTTGTGTAATTCTAACTGAAAAATTACTTAGTTGCAGTTGTGAAGTACATCTAAATTAATTTAGGGTTATAATATGCACCGTGTTCCTGTACCGTTAGTTCATTTGGGACTAAGGGATGTTGTGAAGTACTAATGCTCTCCTAACAGATAGGCATTATTCCCCAGACACTTGAAATACCAGCTCCCCCAGAATCCTTCTTTGCACCTGGACTGTAGATAGAGTTTATGATTTGGATACAGAAGCTGTGACTTGAAAAAGCAGAAAGCCCTATTTTTAGGGCTGCTAAATTTCAAAGCATCCTCAGCCTCAGCTGCTAAAGATCTTCTGCCTGAATCTCAGAGGGAAGAGTTTATCTGGCTTCTACTTTTCCCCCACAGATTAAAAATGTTTAGGAGCTCTAGGAAAAGGTCCTTCCTAAATAGCCTTTACCTCACGGAGTGATAAGTGCTTATATTACTTGGTATTGATTAAATGTTTGTTTAAATAGCTGAGGAGAAAAAGGGAGAAAGATTGATTTTGTGTGGTGGTGTTAAAGCCTCTAAGTTATTTACCATGAGAAAAAAACCAATAATTTTTAGGAAAACTGTCACTGGAGTTTAATCTGTGGGAAGCGCACACACATACACACACAGCCAGGGATGTTTATTCACCTCTTACTTACTTAAGCTCTGAGAAATCTGTGGAGACTCTTTACATTATAAAGATGTAAAAGTACTCTTTCCTAACTTGTTTGCACTCTTGTTAAAAATGACCATGATAGTAAATAGTGTATGAATATTCCACTCACATTTTAAAGAGGGTGAAATTTGGCATAGAGTGATTTATTGAATACTTTTTTACATAGAGTTTTCTATTTTTCTCATAGTATCTTTTCATTTTATTGTAAACAACAGTTTTCAAGGAAATGTTCAGGGCATCTTGGACACATTGATATTCAGAACATAAATTTAAATAATTACACTTAAAACACTCAAATTTAAAATTCATAATAATTAAAAATCTTTAAACTGGCAGTTTTATGATTAATATATGCATGTCTCTGTACTAAATATGCTTTCTTCAAATTTAAAGAAATAAGACTTTGATCTCAGCCCATGGAAAAAAATGAGGAGCAAATTAAAGATTTGGGTTATATTTAAGTGACAGAACTGTGCTGCAGTGAAATACAGCGCTCTTTGAAAAAAGTCAATAGATTTTCACAATTTAGGAAAGCAAATCTTCTTGTAAGTAGCTATTTCCTATAAATGGCTCTTTCAATTCATTTTAAATGCCAAAATATACTATGATTGGCTTTATCTTTAAATTTTATTTAATTTTTCATTATAATCACAGTAAAATAGCTTTTATCCAACTCAACCTAGTGGACCTCCTGGATTATGTGTGTTTCTTTAATTTCTTTGTGTATATGGGAAATTAACCATGACATTTAGTTAACAGATTAACTATTGGCCACCCTTATTGTATGGACACTGTGCTGTGCCACCCAGGTCCCCTCTCCGGTAATGAATGACTCATCTCCCAACTGCTGAGTGTGCTGCCAGCACACAACCCTCTACAGGCAGTGCCTTGACTGAAGAAAGCCACCTTTCTAGCTCAATTTGCATCCAATGACAGATTGATGTCGGGTATAAAGGATAAGTCCTCTTCCCCAAGCTAAGGGCAATTTTGAAGGGTCATCCCTCTCCAGAGCTCCTTGAGGGGTTGGTTGAGGCTTTTCTTGAGACTCTATCACAGCCCAGACTCTCCATCCATCCAATCCTGCTTCCTTCCTTTTCTTTTCCTTCCATAGGTATTAATCCCAGAACAGTCCTTCATAACTTGTCTTTTTTCTTCCTGCTAACCTTCGTCTCAGAGTTTGTTTCCCAGGGAATACAGCCTGCAGCACACACTGAAATCGCATGGCTACCAGGCTGCTACGTTTCATGAGTACCAGTCAACCGTGTTTTACTACCACGTGTCAGGTGTGTTTTCCCTAACCTATTTACTGTAATTATTTTTGTATTTACATAATTTGATTGCATAATATATAAACAAATGAAATATGAATGATCTTTTCTGAATATTGTTTTCCATCGAAAAAGTTTGCAGTGGTATTAGGTGTGGGTGAAATTACTGTAAAAATTCCAAAAAAAAGCTATAAAACTTTTACTAACCTGATTGATTCGTTTAAATAAACTCTAATTTCTCTCTCCACTTAGAAGAAAACAAAACTAAAATTTACAGCAGATGCAGTCTGGGTATATTTTCAGAGAAATGTTGAAAAACTTGTCAACAGATCCATACTCAAAGAAAAGATCTTGACTGTCTATGTCAAAAGATTATTAAAATGCATATACTTTTATAATTTCATATTTCTTTACAGTAAAATATTTCTTATTCATATGGATTAATTTTACATTTGTTTTTTCACTTAGCCAATAAACTATTAGTCTCAAATATATCGGATAACAAAATGTAACTGTATTATATAATAAAAACAAGTGAAATGTTATGCTGCCATGGGTTTTAATCCATTTTTAAAAATAAAGTTGACCATACGAGTAGAGTCTATTTTAAGGGGTTTTAAAGCTATTCAATTAGATGACCCTAAAAAAGAAGAGCATATAGAAACTTCTGGTTTAGCTCAGTACCTCTCACGATGTATTGTGCATACAAAGAAGCTGCGGAATCTGGTAAAATGCAGTTTGGATTCAATATGTCTGTGGAGGCGCTGGAAGTTCTGCATCTCTAACAAGTTTCCAGGAAATGTGGATGCTGCTGCTCCTAGAACCAGCAAGATCTAGACAACCAGCTCAGTCACCTCAGTATAGTTAATTTTTTTCTTGGTTCTGCTCTGAATTTTTACCTCGCTTTTAATGATGGGGGTCCTATTTGTTCCCTGTTTGTTATGCATGATTCTTTTATTTTATTTCTCTCTAATTTTTCTGCCCTGTTTCTCCATGTAAAAATCTACTAATGAGTTTATGGTATTTGTGTTAGGTTTATGATTAAGTCTACACATGGTGTGGTTAGAGTATAATTCTGAAGTGATTTTTGATAACATCTGATGAGATAAAGTTTCTTCCATTTCTACGGTTTGAGTTACTGGCAATAAGCCCTTTACAGAAATGAATAGCTAATAGCACTGAGAAGTGGATAGAGGTATTTGATGGAATTGAATGAGTAGAAGTGTTGAACAGCAAGATCTGGCTGCAGCGGGAAAACATATGTTTCAGCCTAGTGCAGATAATCACAGATAAAGTGGTCTTTTTCAGACAAGATAGGATTGGATGCATGTGTCTGACTGAGAATGATTATAGAGGTAATATTGCATCCCGGTTGAAAAGGAGTGTAGTCTTGTTTGTGACATTTTTTCACATGTTAAGAAGCTGGTAATACAGGTATGATGGAAAAGCTGTCCTACTTTGGGGACATTTAACATTTTTCTATTTCTGGACGTATATATTGGTTTATAGCATAGTATGTTATGAAAAGTTTGCACATGCTCAGTCAACAAACTTTTTCTTGTAGCCAAAAGAGTGGTTTTGGGATTTCTTTCAAAAATTAGTTTTTTTTTAAGGTTGGCCAAAACAGTTTAAATAAAACACTTCCTCTATTAGTAGCATTTAATAACAATAGGGGTTTATTTTGTTTTTGTTTTTGTTTCGGCTTATGAAGAACAAAGTCCAACTGCTTTCTTATTTTTCGTAAACATGTACTACATTTTTAACTTTTTTAAAAACCCAAGAAAAATTACATCTCTAATTAAACAGCATTATAAAAGAATCAGGGAAAAATAATTGGAAAGTATTTAAAAATATGTTTTGAAATAAAAAATAAGCAAAATAGAATTTTTGTAAAATAAACCACAGAAAGCACATATGACTATTATTATTATCAAAAAGACTTATTGGGTTCAATATTTTAGAAACAGTTTTTATAATAGATGAGACACAAAAGGTACCAGATTAATTAGTGGTTGTCTGAGACAAAAAACTACTCATTGGTCTTCTGTTTGCCATACACTACTAATACTTCCCGGAAAGGACTCAGCAAATTCTGATTGACTACATTATATAAAAGTAATCTAGAACGCTAAAAGGGCATCTTGTCTTCATATAAGATATGATTTCACAGATGCTTTTGACTTAAATAACATGCTAAAGGTGGTAATATTAAACAGTAATTTTTCAGGCTAAAAAATAATTTATAATAAAAATAAAGCAACTTTCATCACGTTTGATGTTGTATAGTTTCATTATAATGTTGATTCAGAAAATAGTTTTGAGAATTTAATGTTGCCTAAACGACAAAAAGTGAAAATCTAATAAGAATGACTGCATAGACATTAAATATGTCTTCATGGAAAAGAATTCTCAAAGTCAAAAAATAAAAACTGATACTTTTTGAGCTAGAATTCCTACTCTTACTCTGCAAGATATATCTATTTTACAAAACTCAAATACTTACTCATCCTTTACCATAAGCTCTAATACTCCTTCTCATTTTTTTTTTCCATAGAAAAAAGAAAGTGTGAATGTGATGCCACGGTTTATCAGAGCATTTGCTGCCCAATACTGTCTTCACCCTGATGACTAAGTTTGGTTGAGAAAACAGGAGAGGTAGCCTGCATGGGTAGGTTGGACTTATGGCTTTTAACGTCAATATCCTGTACTTGGGTCAAAATATAATGGATTAGAAGGACTAACTTGTAACATGTTGTACTCATGTAGCTAGTACGGCTTATTACTAAATGTGCACATTTGATTCAAGAGAGTAAACTAAACCTTGCCTTGACACCATTATAACTAGCACATCATGTTCAATAGTAAGAAAAAAAATTCGCATCCTGAGATGAACTAAAAATATGTAACATCCTGTCTAACACTAGCCTCCAAATAAATGCAGACTTAAGCCTTTTTCTGTAAGTTGCTAACTTCGTAAGATAACTTTATCTCTGACTTTTGCAACACTGACATCTACAGATATGTGGCTATCCTTACAGATAAGGGACAGATAGGAAAATGTTGTGAAGAAACCTTTGCTCTCCACCACTGTGAGCTGCATGACGATAAGCATGGTTTTATTTTTTAAATACCTGTTGTACTCTTTCATCAAGGAGTTAGTTCTTCTAAAGTCTAGACTCTCTTTAAACCATTTGCAGGTAAAAATATGATTTTTATTTCCTTCATGGTTTTACCTATGGATTTTCCTTCCAAACATGCCCAGATTGATTTAACCACTGGTGCAGAGCAGACAGATATTGTCCGAGAGGTGTAGCTCATGGGCCCCTTACGCCTGGGTCAGCCTTTCCAGCTCCAGGGGTAAATCTTGCCATTCAGAGACAGAAGTTTTTCTCTTGATGACTCTGCTGCTGTTTCAGATTCTGTTTCTGGAGTATGTCTGGAGTAAGTGAGACTTGGTTGTCTTCTGTACTTAAAGTTGCCGATTTATGACTTCTGTCAGTGGCAAAACGTCGGGAGCCTAGTTTTGATTAGAGGATCTGGTTAACTAGTCTTTGTTAGGTAATATATGACAGAAAGGGTGGGTAGATCTTTATATTGTCATTTATATTAATTTCTTATCTTGCTGATTCTATCTTCTCTCTTTTGGAATACCATATCTTTGCGACCAGGTTGCACGTCGTCACAGGACATAGAGTTAGTAGGACCATTGGCCTGTTTCAGTCGTGAGGTTGAAAAGTTGCATGTGCCACTTTTTGTCTTTTATATAGAGATGTCTTTATATGTCTATATGTCTATATACCTATATAGAGGTATTTGTCTTCTGACTTTTTATAGCATGCTCTTTGGTTTGACATGTTTGTGTGTGCCATTAAGAGTTTAAATCATTTAAAGAAAACAAAAACCAAACAAACACAAAAACAAAGCTTTGTGCCCGCTGGAGTGGAAAGCAGCCATTGGGTCCAAGACGTCATAACAAATGTGTTTTAAATACCCTTTGTGCTTCCCTGACCTCCTATCACACAGCTGAAGTGGTCAACAGGTGAGTTTTTCTTGAAAAAGTTAACTGTGTGCTGTGCTTACCCATGGCTAAATTTGTAAAATGAAATCTGACAGTTTTCTATATGTCTATATATATGTGGATATTAAAGAAAAAACAGACTTTCCTCTTCTCACAGAGTGAGAATTATCCTTTCTCACAAAGTGAGAATTTTCTATCGTCTTTGCACACCATAGTCATGTGCCTGGTTTAGAGATCAGAGCTGATTTCTGAGATAACTTTAGTTAGTTTTAATAACTATTGTATGAACGTAGCTGACTGTGTCTTATAATTGAAATGTAGATAAAATGTGAAAGATCATTGCTGGCTCATCCAGAGATTTTAGCCTAAGTGTAAGATATTGTTTCTCTCCTTTCTGTTGAAAGAACTAAAGAAGTCTATAGAAATACACAAATGAGAGAAATGAAGATGTGAATAAAATATTTGCTGACAACATCAAGATGTGTTAATAATAAATGTCTAATGTCTAATAGACATTTATTACTTAACATTAATTAATTTATTAATTAACATGAATTATAAATAAACAGGTGTTTACTAAACTTTAAACAATAAAGTTAAGCCCATATCTTAATCCACAGCCTATTTGGGCAAGAACTAGAGAAAACAACAGAGCAACATCCACTGCATCTAAAATCTTTAGCTGGGTCTCTGGTGTACAGTTTCTATACCAGTACTCTGCCTACCTAGGGCTCCACCCGATAGTAAATGACTTAGACCCTGCAGAAAGCAGCCGTCCCCAAGTTCCCCTAATTCTCTGAGAGTTTGATAAGAGATTTCTATTGTGTGTATGAAATGTTTTATGAACATATAGATTGATATCCCTTTGCTTAACTCTGGGGAAATTAATAAATTAGATTATAAAGCCTCTTGAAGCTCCTCTTCTGATTGACTTATAGAGATAATAAGCCCTCTCAGCAATCAAATTTAATAAAACGCAAACAAAAAAACTCAATAATCCCAGAAATAGTGTGAAAAATGTCCAAATGATTTAAAAGTGCTGACTCTTTAAATTAAAAAAAAAAAATTAGCTCAGAGAAATGATCAAGTTGCAGATAAGGACTGGTTGCCAGGGTACACATATAAGAAGCAAAGAAATTAAAATTGAGGGGACCGGCCCTGTGGCACAGCAGTTAAGTGTGCATGTTCCACTTTGGCGGCCCCTGGTTCACTGGTTGGGGATCCTGGGTGGGGACATGATCCCACTTGGCAAAAGCCATGCTGTGGTAGGCAGCCCACATATAAAGTAGAGGAAGAAGGGCACGGACGTTAGCTCAGGGCCAGTCTCCCTTGGCAAAAAGAGGAGGATTGACAGCAGTTAGCTCAGGGCTAATCTTCCTCAAAAAAAATAAAAAACATATGTTCAACTAAATTTATACTATCTTAGAATTAAAAAATTCTGTAAAAACATTTATTCCACTTACAATATATGGGTAAAATACAAACCATCACCTCACAAACGAAATCATGTCAATAATAGGTGCTTCTCTATAAAAATCAGTTTAAATACAATTTCCAAGATCCTTAACTGATAGAAAATTGTAGAACAATGCTTAATGCAGTTTATCAGTATATAAAGTTTGTCTGCCTGCCCAATTTCCAAATAGATTTCAGTTCAGAATTATAGAGAATACAAAAACACTGGGTTGTCCAGCTACAGATATCCTTCTTATTTTTTCTTATTTTTTATACACTATTAAATGGCCATGACCGACTAACTTGTAAAGGAAACATAGGTCATTGTGGCATTTTAAAAAATATGTACACATTGTGTGTGTGTGTGTGTGTGTGTATCACAATTTTGAAATGTTCTCTCCATACAAACAGGCACAAAAAACCTATTTGAGATGATGGATGTCTTAGTTAACTTGATTGGGGTAATCCCTTCACAATATATATGTATATCAAATCATCACCTGTACACTTTAAATATATGCAACTTTATTTGTCAGTTATATCTCAGTAAGGCTGGGCAAGAATATGTGCTGTGATACTCTTCTCTTCAAGAAATAGATCTTTGCTCTCTTTTCCTTGGGTATAAGCTGGACTTAGTGACTCACTTCTAAAGAACAGAATATGACAAAAATGATTGGATGTCACTTCTGAGATTAGGATATGCAAAAGCTGTGGCTTTGCCTTGAATGTGCTCACCTTTTTACTCTGGGAAGCCAACTGATGTGTTATGCGAGCAGCCCTACAGAGGGACCCACATGGTGACAACTTGAGTGTATTTTCTTTAGATACCCTGAGCCAGCTAAGCCTTTTGCATATTTCTGATCTTTAGAAATTATGTGGGATAATAAATATCTTTTGTTTTAAGCTGCTAAGTTTTGGGATAATTTGCTACACAGCAATAGGTAACTAATACAGTAATGTTCATACACAAATTTATTTTTTTCACTTGATGAAACATGAAAGTGATGTGTAAAGTTTGCTCATGTGACAAAGTCACCTCTAGGGTGTGTGGACCCTGGGCATATGTGTTTTTGTGAGGCTTCTAACTATACAAACAATTTAATTAAAAATGAATTACAAAATTCATGGGCCCCTGCAAGGTATAGTATATGGTAATTTATCACCAAAGACTTAGAGTAATGGTTAGAGAAAATCCACTTAAATATTTGCTGACTGTCAGATCAGTGGATATTAAGATTCTTCGTATTGTTCAGGTACCCTCTCTTCCTCTTCAGGTCCAGGAATCATTTCTTCGTGTTCTTTATTATCGCTTGTGCATTCCTAGCCAATTTCCTATCTCCCACCACATGAAAAAGGTCGCAGTGTTGTTATTACTTACAAGGTAACGGCTTTTGGGCCACTGTTTGTATTGCAATAACATAGATCTTGCCTCTGCAGTTCTCCAATACCATTTACTTAAACCCAGTTCCATCATTACTCATGATGCTGCACCATCCATCATCCATTGTGCCTCCCGTGAATACTGGCTTCCAATAACTCTTTCTATGATTGTCATTGTGCTTCATTAATAATGATCACAAATGCAACACTTGCCCAGCATATACAGTAAAATGTGAATATATTTTGTTTTCTGGTCATGTTAAATTTATCACTTAGAATTTTATAGTATATATGTAGAATAGCACATCGTCCAATCATGACTTGCCTGAAGTCTTTAGGCTATAATCACGGCATTGCCAGCATGTGGTCTTTTTCACTGTTGCCTGCACCCCCCTACACACATCTTGTATGCACACTACCACCATAAGAGAGTTAGGCAAGGAGCCACAAGTGGAGCAAGAAGAGTGGTACCATCCTCAGGGTTGGCTTAAGACCAACCTTGGAAAGCACAGCATTACCATTTGAATAAAGGGAAGTGTGGACATCAATTGGAAGAGCCCATGGCATTATAGAACAACAATCTCAAAAATCCTTAAGTCCTTGCAGGAAATGGGCGCAGCAACCCTTGAACGTGGTGAGGAGCCTTTGGAGAGGATGGAATGACCAATCTGAGTGCCAGTGAAATGGAGGCAGGAGTGGACAGCTAGGGTAAAGACACTTACTGTCATCCCTGCTGCTCTCAGGTGCTATAGACAAGAGATAGTAACACAGTGTGAACACTGACAAGTTAACCCATGCAGGTGGCTTGAACCCAAGATTTGACAGTAGAATGTTTCTCTCTCAGACTGCTTAACTTGTTCCGTGGCTCATACAAGGGAGAAGCATCCCAAACACCATTATCATCAATGTCAGCACTGTTCTGGTGGCCCAGTTTTGCTTACTTTTGTGGAAGAAATGCTGCACTGGCCTGCAGCAGGGAATCTACTGCCAGGGCTCAGGGATAACCCCATAAAATCTTGTTCCAGGGATCTGGAATCCATGCATGGAATAGAGGGTCAGGGAGTGTTCTGGAGGGCAAAGCTGAGACTAGATCCCATGTAGGATCTGGAGCTATTGCAGGAGCAGATCTGACTTTGGGTTGTCTTGCCTGAGCAGCACTGCTGACCTCTGCTGGCCCGAGGCAGAGGGAGGCAGGCACTTCAAAATGAGGGGAGGGGGTGTCCTGAGCATGGGGCCCAGGGCAGTGGTCTGACTGTAATAACACATTAGGGCTAAAAGTGTTTTAGGTTCAGTAGTAGCAAAAATAGTGGATATGTTTTTGTCTGTTTATTAAGCAATATTGGAAATTTAATATGATGAATTCCCTATAGTATGGGCATTGTCTTATATACTAGGGTTAATATATTTTAAACACTATGTTATTCATTTAATTATTTTTTAAAAAACAATTACACAAGCTCTCCCAGGAAAATGGCCTCATACCTGTTCTGTGGATCATGAAATCCAAGCCTCATAGAGGGCTTGAATTACCCTCATAGAGTGTAGCCTCTTGGAGGACAACTTCAAATTATGAAAAAAAAGTAGAAAATGCATGCCATTAGTAATTTATATTGGATTGTACCCAGGAATTTTCTAGTGTAGTATTTTAGATATTTTTATAAGTACAAAACAGTTATTTACAAAAAGATTTTCTATAAGGATATTCATTTCAGTATTGTTTATTATAGCAATAATCTAGATACAACCTAAATACTCACCATTTTAAAAACTGGAAATATACATATATTTATTTCATATACATTTGATATATGTCTATGAATTTATGTGTAATAAATGTATATGATTCATTTCATACACATATATGTACATACATTTCATATGTGTATATGCATATATGAAATGTGTATGAAATAAAGATATGCATACATGTATTATTCACAACTTACATAATTATCAGTGTTATTAAGTGTAATCTACTCAAAACTACATGAGAATATGAAGATACTGTTGTTATTACCCGTAAGAAGTAAAAATTGATCAAGATGAGATATGTGTGTGCATATATGCATAGCTTATATTAAAAATAACTGTGAAATTATGTAAATGTATAACAAGGTCTTGAAGAAAACAGACAACGGCGTTACATGCATTAGGTACATTTTTACTTTGTCCTTTCTTTATATTGTTTGAATTTCTTGCAGCAACCATGTTTGAATGCCTTATCCTTATAAAAACCTGATAAAAGTAAGTTCAATAAAAATGAATACCAAAAATAGCATTTTGGAGGTGTGTTTACAGCAGGACAATCCCTGGTCTCATTATCATGTGAATATAGAATGTTGTCCATCCCAAGCACATATATGATTTAGAAAAAAATAAAGACACAAAGAGTCCATTTCTGAGTGAAATCATCCTGCTGACCCACTAGCAATACTGAGTTCTTTACTTGTTTTCCAGTAGCGATGATGAGCTATACTAATAATCATACTGTGCTTTCTATCTCTTTTATAGATATTTGTAGCCATTCTTTGTATGATATCAAGAGCTATTTAACAAAATAACAAAAATCTTTGATCTTGCAATTTTGAGTCTGCAATCTCACTATATGTTTTCCCTTATTATATAGATAAATTGAAAATTATGATGGGCATGCGTTTTATATTTGTGAGCATCACAGAGCTGGGTCATGTATATTTGAGAGTACACATACGCTTATCTGTGTACACATAAACACACGCACACACACAAACGTGGCTTTAGATGCCTTAAAGGTGATATAAAGTGAAATAAAGATTTGCAGCAGAGAAGAATCATGTTCTTTACCTTCCAAAGGATCTGTTTTTATTTTCTCATATTATATGTGATAATTCATATTCTTGTTACTACATGCATTGTGTATAGCACATCTTGTTCATGCTCGTCCATGTGAACCTTTTAAATTGTTTCCCTTTATGAAAGTCTACTCAGTTCATGCATGTTTTGCTCCGTGGCTTAAAACAAAGTAGCTGAGATAGCAGAAGTAAGACCATAAGGTTAATGAGGATATAGTTTGTTGCATGGCCACCGAAAATGTCCCTAACAGCAGTCAGTGAAAACACGGTGAATATGAAGTACTTGCAGTCAGACTGAACATTGAGAACAAATGCGTATAGCACAGTAATGGCCCCATTTACTCCGTTTGTGAGCAGTGGCCAAAGATTGGCCTGAGATTTATGAAGGAATCTACATTTATGCTTTGGATATTATCTACAAATATGGCTCTTCATTTGTTTAACGTCACAGAAGCTTAAAAATTGCAAGTGCTCTGGGCCTTCCTTAACTTCTGAAAGATTCTTTTACCATTTTTCACTGCTATTATAAGCAATCAAAATACAATATAAACCAAAGTTGAACTCACTGATCTTAAGTACCTTAAATTTGAAAGAGTTATAAAAATTGGTCATATTAAAGGAACTTTTACTAATTAAATATGAGGCAATAACAGGACATTGCTTTAAAATATGGCTACGGTCATGAAAACTAGTATTTTCAGTATGAGTTGGAAATTAATAAGAATTACTATCTCTAGGCAGATGAGATTTGGTGTAACTTTTTCTCTTTATTTTCCTTTTTTTTCTGAAAAACGTGTATATTATCTTTAGAAGAAGCTACAATATACTAAAAATATTTTTAAATCGCAAACCAAAAATAAGTGTCTTATTTTAACCAGTAAATATGACTTTGAAATATTACAGTTAAATGACTTTGAAAAATATCAAGTTGTATTTAAATGTCAGTGGAGACCTGGTGTAAAATGGGACCCAACTGTAAAACTTTATGCAAAGCAAATGATTTTGTAAAATAGTCATTTTACAATTAATGTACAGGTTTTCATCCATTACAGATAAAGAGGAGGACTGTATGTAATGGTCTATAATAAATATTGGTTCTGGTAAAGACATGAATGTTCTACCAACAAAATGTATTCCCAAATTAATATCAACGTCCTAAGAAAGATAAGTTAATGACAGTGGGTACAGAGAGATTGTGAATTCTGTTAGATCTATTTTATGTTTATAGTAAAATGTATTTCTCTATGAAGCAGAATAAAACCACTTATCAAAATTTAAGCTCATACTTTTGTTTGAAGTAACCTGTGGATTCTTACCTGTAATATAATGGTACTTCATACATGTTTCAGAAAGAAAACTGCTGGGCGTAGAAGTATGACTCAGAACACCTAAACAAATTAAAAACTAGTAAACAAACCAAAAAAGGGAATTGAAACCAGTCATGGACCATTCAGAACTAGATTGTGCAAATGTATGTTTGAAGGTTTAAATGTTACGGTAATCAAAAAATGCAAATGAAGAAGTAGGGGTCTATTTTTACTGCACCATCTGGTGGAATTTTTATGTAATTGTAATAGGAGGAATACGGTAGAGGCAAACTAAATCAAGTGGCTTTTTTATTTCTCTTTCTGGGCTATGCTTTGTATATAACATTTATTTTCCTGCATGGTTATTTCCTCCTCTTCCCCCCACGTTTTTTACAATTGTTTCGTTACTGGCATTTTTGTAGAGGATGAACACCTCTTAATTTTTTTAATTGTATCTATTCTTAAAGAAACACTACTCAGAGATGGATGAGAATGAATTCCCATCTCCCAGGATCAGGCCCCGACTGTGTCTAAGAACCAGAGATAGAACGTTAATGTTGATTCATGTTATCAAACCAAAGTTGACATTTTCATTCCAATGAAAATTTGCAACAAAAATGTTAGTTTGCCAGACATTGCCATTTATATGTTCTGGCTTTGTTATTTATGACTGGGCTTATTTTATTGTTTTTTCCAGGCGATCATTTTGTTCTTTTCCAAATTCAGAATGTTAGATCTCAGGAGAATTTTAAAAAGTGTCGTTATTGTAGTATGTTGAAATTTCAGTTGTTATCAATACACATTATTTTACTCTTTACTAATTGTTTAAAAGGGAAGAAAAAGACAATATTTAAGAAGGGAAAAACATATCCTTACAAAAGGGTAGCCCACATTTTTTTTTATAACTAGAACAGAGAGTTGGTTTAAATCAATATTGCTTAGTGGTTAAAATCATGCATTCCCGAATCTCCATGTTGATTCCAACCCTGGCTCTGCCACTTTCTGTTTGGTGTTGGACAAGTTTCGTATGGACTCTGCACCTTAGTTTTCTCATCTGTAATTTGTGTATAATAATGATGCCTATTTCACGGGATTAATATGAGAATTAAATGTTATATGTGAACACTTAGAAAAATATAGCATGTAACTGATGCTTGTTACACACTGTAAAGCCGTTAGCTTTATTATCATCATCACAATCATTACTATTATTACTATCTAGTTCAACCAAGTTATTTTACAAATGAGCCAAATGTGACTTGCCAAAGGTCAAAATAGGAGGAGAAGAAACTGGCCTCCTTAGGGCTTAGATTCAAACTTTTTCTTTTTTTTTGATGCCAAACACCAAAAGTGTGCTTCATTTTCTCTGTTGGTTCTTGTCCCACTTTTTGCCTTTAAAAGGGCAAAACATACACACATGCTCACCTAGAGTTCTGAACAAACCTTGATCTTTAGATTTTCCATAAAAATCTGAATCACTTGGAAAAAGTAATATATCACAATCTGAAAATAAAAAGTCAGAAATTAGTTCCCACCAAGAAAGAATAACTGCGAGCAGGGAGTATATGAACAACACAGGCCCAAACAGGATCCAAACAGGAGCCACTTAGGGGACCTTGATCTCGTCAAATCATAGCTATTTCTTCTGCTTCAGTGTCATCAAATAAGTAAAGCATTGTAGTTAAAAACATAAACTTTTGTGGGTTCAAATCTTAGCCTTATCATTTATTACCTTAGGGATACTAGGCAAGTTACCTAACTTTTCGGAGCTTCTTATTTTTGAAGCTCAGGTTGGTTTCTTTATTGAATAAACCAATCCACGTAAAGCGTATAGCACAATGTCTAGCATATGATAATTTCTCTGTATTTAATGTTATGACCACACACTAATATAAAATTATTATATACTTTAGATATTATTACTTATAGAAAAACAGCTTTTTTTAAAAAGTAATCTTTCTTGGGGCGGGCCCCGTGGCCGAGTGGTTAAGTTCACGCGCTCCGCTGCAGGCGGCCCAGTGTTTCGTTGGTTTGAATCCTGGGTGCCGACATGGCACTGCTCATCAAACCACGCTGAGGCAACGTCCCACATGCCACAACTAGAAGGACCCACAACGAAGAGTATACAACTATGTACTGGGGGGCTTTGGGGAGAAAAAGGAAAAAATAAAATCTTAAAAGAAAAAAGTAATCTTTCTTTCATTTGAATAGTTCAACTTTAAAAATTTAAAGGAAATTTTGGCAAATGCAACTCTAAAATATCTATTTGTGTCACTATATTCTTAGAAAAATTTCCCTGGGTAATTAGTTTCAAGGAATATTGCTGAGTTTGCATATCACTATCCTTTATAGCACTTTTGAGAATAATTAAATACAGCTCAGAGACAGGTTCTCTTACTGCAGATTTATATTAATACATTAATTAACATAAAGTTCAGAGACAGGTTCTCTTACTGCAGATTTATATTAATACATTAATTAACATAAAGTATCATTAATTTAGTGCTTGCCAAGTGACACTGAGAACCCTCAGTTTTACATACTGCCAAGTTTCTCATCTCTTGCGCATCTCTCTACTCTTTATCAACGAGTGACTATAGTCCAAGCCTTTTCTGCTCTTCTGGAATCAATCTTCTACTTAAAAATAGCCTCACCTGGCCACTTGGAAATCCAAAATTTAGATGGATAAAATTTTTTCAATTTCCCCCAGAAAAGGAATGGTTGTTTTTTTCCTCATAGATTGGTCATGTTTTCCTGTTATTTCTTGGTGTCTTGGGCTGTATCCCTTTCCTATCATAACGTCACCTGAAGAACTTTTTACCAATCAGGTGTCAGACTGCTTTTCTTGTGGCCCCTACAACAAAACTTGTTTGTCAGTTTTCAATTTTCTTCAACATATGCAATTGATGGTACCAAAGTGATTTCTAGAGCTGTTTGAGACTTAACCATTGAAATTCTACTCTTCTGGTAAATGGATACTCTATCAGAAATAGAAATGAAAGTTCTGGTTAAAAGTATTGGGAGCCATGGGGCTGGCCCCGTGGCCGAGTGGTTAAGTTCGCGTGCTCCACTGCAGGCGGCCCAGTGTTTCGTTGGTTCGAATCCTGGGCGTGGACATGGCACTGCTCATCCGACCACACTGAGGCAGCGTCCTACATGCCACAACTAGAAGGACCCACAAAGAAGAATATACAACTATGTACCGGGGGGCTTTGGGGAGAAAAAGGAAAAAAATAAAATCTTTAAAAAAAAAAAGTATTGGGGGGCCAGCCTGGTGGCACAGTGGTTAAGTTTGCATGTACCACTTCGGTGGCCTGGGGTTCACTGGTTCGGATCCCAGGTACAGACCTATGCACCACTTGTCAAGCTATGGTGCAGCAGGTATCCCACATATAAAGTAGGGAGAGATGAGCATGGATGTTAGCTCAGGGCCAGTCTTCCTCAGCAAAAAAGAGGAGGACTGGCAGCAGATGTTAGCTCAGGGCTAATCTTCCTTAAAAAAAAAAATATTAGGAGGCTATGTGTGGTAACTGGGATTACTTCTAGCCCTGGATCAAGAGATTGAAGTGTAATCTGAATTGAAGTGTACGTGAGAATGAAGTGTGATTGAAGTTTAATTATGCAACCATCATTTACTTCCTTTGTCATCTTTGGCAAATCATTTAATCTCACTGAGGTTCAATGTCCTCACAGGTAAAATGAGACAGTATTTACTCACAAGGTTATTCTAGGGCAAGGATTCTCAAAGAGTGCTTTCGGGACCTTGGCAGATCTCAGAGACACTTTCACAGGGTCTGTGAGGTGAAAATTATTTTCACAATAACACCAAGACATTATTTGCCCCTTTCACTCCCATTCTCTCACATATGTACACTGGAATTCTCCAGTGGCTCTGTGACATGGGATATCGTGACAGACTGAATGTAGAAGCAGATATGAAGACCATCTGTCTTCTATTTAGCCAGAAATTAAAGACGTTTGTAGACATGCAAATCAATGTCATTACTATTATTTTTTAAGAAACAGTCGTTTTCATTAAATTATATGATGTTAACCTATGTCAACTAAAATAAAGAGTCTAGGTCAAGGTTAATGAAAGGAGTTTATTTGACAAGATGAGGAGCTCGAGTCCTGGGAAACAGTCCAACAGAGCGTTCTGGAGAACTGCTCCGAGGTCTACAGATTGGAGTGTAGTTTACATACTTTTTAACAAAGCAGTGTCAGTGCAGGAAGGGGCTTACACGTCTAATAGTCATCTACTTCAAGGAGAACGAGAACTTTTTGGTTATATGTCAAACAAGGGTGTTATCTGTGTGTGGAGGGAGGCAAGGGCCAGGGTCAACACTTTTTCCCTCAGTCTCTAAGAAATGCAGCTGGGAGATGTGGGAGCGATATACCCTTTACCTCTTCCTGTTGCTAATTCATGCTGCTGGCATCTTCAGTCATGAGATGAGAGCTTGCAAGGTCATTTGGACACAGGCTTATGAGGCCTGCATGGCTGCCGCACAGCGCAGCGGGGGCGTTTGTACTGACTTTAAGCCCGAGCAGCTTGCTTGTTAGATTCACCTGTTAGACTGGGGGTTTGGGGGGTGGGGGCAGTTTCATTCATGCCTGTAATGAGTTTGTGATTGTTATTTTAAATGAATGGAAATATATTTTAAGCGTTTACGAGTTTTAATTTCTAATATGGCAAATATTGATAGATATAATCCCCATAAACAAAAATTCTTTAAGATTCTCAACAATTATTGAGTATAAAGGGGTCCTTAGAACTTGTTCTAGGGACTAAATGAGATATTATCTCCTAGAATAACGCCTACACAAATAGGCATTCAATAGATGTCTTAAAAAATGATGTTGGCTGTGATGTGGCAAGATTTATATTTTACTATGCTATATTTTCTGCCCTTATAAAGTATTAAATGATACAATGTAAACAGACAAAAAAGGAGGAACTATAGTATAATTTCTGGGTTGTGTAGAGATTGGCCTGTATAAATATTGTGATGATATTTTGTTCAAATAGAAAGCAGAAAGTTCAGACACTGCAGGTTTTGTTATTTCTTAGGAATTCTAAGGCATCACATCCTGGAAATTCCCTTTGGGATTGAGTCACAGTTTTATTCAGAAACAAACGGGGGTACTCAGATGGTTTAACAAATGAGAATTGTTAAAAAGTAGTATAGATTTTCCACTTCCATTATTTGTATTTTATATGACTATTTAGCATTTAATTCATTCAGTTGGCCATTCATTTATTTGTCATTTCAGTCAATATATATGCATTGATTACCTACTGTATGCAAGGTAGTGTGATACTTTCTGTCATGCAGTGATGTATAAGACCAAATTCCCGCTCACATCAACATGCCAGTTAAGCTAAAAATAACCACAACCAGAGAAAATGAGTATAGCCAATGCTAAGCTATAGATTCTCTAGCAGCTGGACTTCGGAATAGGAGACATAGCTTTTTACCCAATCACACCTTTAGAAACCATGGATGTCATGAGGAGACTATTATGGAGTAGGGAGAATGGGATTCAGTGAGGAAGAGCAGGATGATGGCAGGCCAGCAAATGATGTCCTTTTGAAAAGCGTGAACACGTGATATGAAATTATGACTGCAAAGATCCTGTATGTTTGCAATAATTAGCCAGGTGTGGCCCTGCTGATAGTTCTTGGCAGAATTATCTGCAGAACAGAAATGGAAAGTTTGCAGAGGGTTCTGATTTAAATAGAACAGCTACTCTGTGTAGGGAAAAGAGTAAATAAGGAAAAGTGTAAATAACAGCTGGCAGCAGTTATGCATCTCAAAAATCCAAATAGTTTTCTGCTTTTGAATATAGGTTAAAGTAGATCTGATATGCCAGTGATTTTTTTAGGGTCTGGAGTCCTAGAATTCTGTAGAAACAGACTGGCGTGATTTTGTGCTCTGCAGAATGTAGGCGCTCTTGGTTTATTGATTTGATAAAATTACCACAAACTACTGGGAAAATGTCATTATTTCAGAAGCATTTTATAGATTCAGACTATTCCTATTCCTGTATCATCTTTTAGAAGTCTATCCCTATTCCTGTTATAAGAAAAGTCTCTCACCATGTCTCCACCTTAATGATATTATCACACCTAGTCTTTCAATACAGAATGATAGCGCCACCTGAAAAGCACTTGAAAATTTCATGAATATTTTCCGTCCACTTACAATGCACAGTATTCCTGGCATATCAGGTTCCAATCTAGAAAAGAATGTGAATCAACATATAGATCACTTATTATTCAGAAGGAATTTGCAACTTCACTTTCTCTGTCTCATAGTTTTCAAGTATATTTTTTGTAGTTTCTGTTATTCCTGTAAAATATGTGATTCTTAGTAATTGATGTTTTACTTGCTAGTGTTTAGTAAACAGGCTTTAAGGATCTCAAATTACTTTAGGAGGCATCTTTAATTTTGATAATTTGCTAGTTTAAGGAAGAACGACTAGCACGAGGTGTGCTTATCTGTGGAGTTTGGAAACTGCTCTTTTTTGCAGATTACAACACTGTTTCAGAAAACCAAGTCCACAATCACGCCAGAGTCAAAGAAGCTCGGCATTGAAAGGAAATTCAAAATCCCTGTAGCTTAACAATTCTCAGTTTGCTTGATACCATCTATTATTGAACACTTCTGGTGACAGCAGATTCACTAATCTCTGACCCCCAATTGCATCCTGAGATGCGTCTGGTTGTCATGACTTACAAACTCAGCTGTTGGCATTTTCTCTACCGTGCTGGGGAGCTGTGCCTTTTCTGTGCCTTCTTATAGTGCTGTTTCATCACTTAGTGATATTTCTTCAGTTGCCAAAAAGTGGTCCAGAACATTCTCGTTCTTTTTGGATATTCACATAATGAAGAAAAATAAATTTTTCTCTCTTCAACATTTTTTGTTTTTGTTTGTTGGCAAATAAAACTTTAGTGTTTAGCTTTCTTGATACTTGCCATTTTTATAAATGCACGCCAGTCCTTCATAGTAATCCTTGATCCCATGCATGTATTTTCAGAATTTGTCATTTTTTAAAAATTCAACATCCCCTGGAAATCTCTGAGTAGCCCTACTACATATTTTTTAAAGCTCCTCTTTCTCTTCCTTGGGATAAAGAGAGATTTTGCATTTAGAATTGTAGTTTTTTTTTCCTTCCAGTATCATGTAATCACAGCAGATGTAAGGACTCTTTAAAGGAATGTGTCCCCTATCAGTTGAAGTGCATCACGTCATCCCTTTATCTGTTTACACGCCTGCTCCTACTATCTTCTTTTATAAAGGAGTTTGCTTCTCTATTCTAGCAGAATTTATTAGCTTAATAATTTCCGATGAAAACATTTTTCCCACTTGTAGACAAATAAAAATATTGTAAGATGTATTTCATAATTATGGCCCAATTTAGCTGCGATTCTCCAGCACACTAACTTAGCTTATTTTTCTGCTGTGTAAGAGCCCCTGGAATTCTATCTCCCACCTGGTTCCGCAGGAATGCTGCGTTGGAGGATGCCGCTAACCTTTGTTAACCGGCTTTAAATGCAATTAGATTCTACCTGGAAGTCATGGTAAAAATATCAAATAAGCAAGGGAATTTTTTTAAGTTAAATATAAGATATGTTATTCCCATGGTGCAGCTGAGTTTTCTGTGTTTTTAAAATCATAGGTTTTCAAGTGACAAAAACTGCCAATAGAGGGATAACTGACCATTTTCTTGGATAAGTCAGTTCCCATTTTTATCCCACCTCTTTCTCCTAACATGTGATATAACAAATCAAAAGCTTAGAGATCTCATTTTAGAATGTGGTCACTTCTAAGATAATATTCAACGTATCAATTATGTATTAACTATCTTCTGATCTGTAAGTGTTATTTCTAAATAATTTTTTTTTTTTTTGAGGAAGACTGGCCCTGAGTTAACATCCGTGCCCATCTTCCTCTACTTTATACATGAAACGCCTGCCACAGCATGGCTTGACAGGTGGTGCCATGTCTGTACTCAGGATCCAAAGTTGTGAACCCCCAGCCGCCGAAGCGGAACGTGCGAACTTAACCGCTGCACCACCAGGCCGGCCCTAAATAATTTTATTTGATATACAAAGTAATTTCTTTGCTTTAAACTAAGAAAATTAATGCAAAATTATAGTCCCTTTTCCTAATGAAATATAGCCATGTTAAAATATTAGCAAGTTCATGAGTCTTTTAGTGAGCTTTTGTTTTGGTTATTTTTTAGTGAGTGAGTTATAATCATTCAGTTTAAAAAAATATGTTAAGCTTACAGCAATGTGTTAACAGCTATCTGTTCTTCGTTTACGTGATTGCTGATAGTCAACTTTATGTTGTAACTCCGATTTTGTTAGATTGTTAGCAGAGCAGCAGTTGAAAGTGATTGTGTGCTCCATTTTCCTATAGCCATCTGAAGTAATTGCTTTTGCTGTACTTTCCAAAGAGAATGTAATGTGCTTTTTGGTGTCACCTGGCAATCCAAGCCTAGAACTACTATTTCTCCTTGAACCTTTACACAATTTCCAGTTCCACCCCCAAAAATCCTTAAATACAGAACAGACGTTAGCTGCATTTGTGTGTACAGCAAACACACTCGCTTTTAGTCCTCTCAAGTTGAAAGAAAGGAACGTAGTTACCTATCAGCCAACCCATGTCCACCCGTATGCCTCCTCATCCCCAACAATTTTCAGCCAAGAGTAGGAGTTCAATTCCCTTTCTCTCCTTTTGTGGTTTAGGCAGAAGTATGTAATATAATTTACTGAAAGGCTCTGGGCAAGGATTCCATTGCAGAGAGAAAGGAGAGGGACAGGAGAGAGAAGGGAGAGAGACAGGAGAGAGAAGGAAGAGAGAGAGAGAAGAGAAAGAGAGAAGAGGCCAACGAGGAGGAAATTAGGAGGAAATGCTTCTTTTTTTTCATAGGATGTGGTCATTTTTGTAGATAATGCTCTGGGCTGCAGTGGCTGTCATCCAATTCTGAGACAACTAAGCCAAAATGCTACAGGTGACAGGGAGAAAGAAATAACCTGCATCCTTGATGACATCATTGTCACAGTACCCATCCCCAGAGCTGCTCTACCTTACTAACTATTGTTTTGTGAAATAATAAATCACCTTATTGTTCTAAGATATTTTGCTTCAGGTCCTCTGATACAGTGTGACATCTAACTCTTTTCATCTTATGGATAAAGCTCTTAATTTCTCTAACCCTATTCATTCACCAATAATCAGAGCTTCCATTTCATTTAAATTTCTTTCCGTTAAACTTCTTCCTTTTAAACTTTAATAATTTCATTTTTATTTCTTTCTCTTCCTACTGTAAGTGGAGAAGATGAGAGGCACTAAAAAGTAAAAGGATGATAAATTGAAAGGAGGGATTTGGGGATATTGTAGCACTCTACTTCAATTATATTTAATAGTGTTGACTCTGTGAAGAACATTACGGAGATTGAGAAATAGAAAGCAATGAATTTTTATCATTTTTCATATCATTGGCCAATATGCTAAGTGCATGTCATACTAAATATACATTATCTTCTGGGAATGGGTATATAACTTCCCAGAACTTTGTTAAATTAAAAATACAACATTAAAAAAAGTATTTGAACATTTTTACAGCCCACAAACTCAGTAATGCAAAAAATATTGCTCTTTACATTTTTCTGAAAACCAAGCTTAATCTGTATCTCAAGCCACATTCCGAAGCTTGATGGCATAAAACTGCCTAATCTCTTCTCAGAAAATTCACTTCCAAGGAAATTCATTGAGAACACAGTGTATTTTACAGGTAGGCTTAGTCAGATTCAGGCTTTTTCCTCTTCACCTTTTTTTCTGTTACGGAGGCTGTGTTCCTGTGGCTTTCACGGCATTGTGATAGTTCGTGAAGGAATGTACCCACACTCATTCTGTGGTGGAATCTCATAAGAAATAAAATTACCCCCCATGGACTTTAGTCATCTGTACGTCTTCACACTGGCTCTTGTCAATATATCTATCATCCTCTTGTACTCTTGGTAATGCTCAGCTGCATTTCCTTAATCTGATTTTGGGACAGATAGGTGAGGCTGCCTCCTGGCCTTTTTGAGATCCAGAGTGATGTTTTAGGAAAGAGATATTTAGCATGCTACTAAATATTTAGAAAATATGAAAGCAAAGTAAGTATGGCTCGGGAGGTAAGTTGAATATCCTTGTTTGTCATGGAGATGTTAAAATACAGCTAAGAGGAAAGTTTTAACACATTAACTTTGCCACTACTGGAAGTGCTCACTTGAAATGCATGTTTCGTAAGAATTAGAACAGCCAACAATAGACAAAGCAGTGATTTATTCTCCCTCTCTCCCTACCACCGCATGCTAATCTTCATCGTCTCCTTTTCCAATCACCCACACAAATGCATCCTTAAGACGGCTTTCATTACAAGTAGATCTCCACGACTAAGTCTTGCTTAGAAAGAAAGCAGAACGTGACTCTATCATGATCATTCTCACTGGGACAGCTAGGAGAGATTCAAATTTGCAGTTTTTTCATGATAAACAGATCAAATAAGTACATAGTTCTGTACTTAGTATTCCTTAGTAAGTAAAATATGATGCTTATGAATTTGATTTGAACTTATTTTGAAAGTAAAAAATTTAGAATCTTAGGAATGGTCAACGTCCAACCTCTTACCTGAAAGTGTAATCATTTTCCTAATATTCCTAACAGTCGTAGTTCGAGGGTAACTCTGGTCAAGTTTCTCTTTACAGTCTTGTAGTTTCTTAAAACTCAAAATAATTTTTTTAATCTCAGGGAAACATATAAAGGAAAATATGACTGTTAACTCCAGGTATTCAATAAATATCATCATCTGTGTATACTTTTCTCAGAAAGATATAATTCCTATTATTACAACGAATGGAACTTTCAAATATCATACGTTCCTGGAAAAAAATATTTCTTCAAAAATTGTACTGGCTAAATCTTTATTGTTACTATTAATTAGTTTTGAAGCCATCTTGAATGGGACAATGGAGCTGGCACTGGACATCAATCAGTGCCAATCATTTCTGCCCAAGGGGAGAAAATTTTAAAGAACAAAACAACTCTCCTCTGTGAAACAGATGTTTGATTTGAGGCAAAGTCTGAATCTAAATTGTCATCAGTAGCTGATACTAAAGCGATAATATTTAAACTTTGCATAATAGTATGTTGAGTATAGCAGCCAATTTCCCTCTTAGCCTCTCTGTGTCTTGAGATTTCTACCTCATTTCTTATCATAAAAAAACAAAATCAGGCCTAGGTTACTGAAGCTATTCCTGATTTTGGCAAGAACCTAGTACACTGAATTTCTGAGTACATTTTGCTGTTAGAGCTCAAAATATTGAGTACTTGTATCATCTGATGTCTCTCTCCCTGTGATGCGCACCTGTATAAGTGTGCCCATATTCCGCTCTCTGGAGCAACAGAGGAAACACACACACACATTTTCTTCTACAAAAGGCTATTTCTGGAAAACTACATATCTCCTGGCTACCCTTCAAGTTTTTACTTTGCTAGATTGTCATTCCTTTGTTCTTTAATCAGTCTTCATCAGAACTATTTGCAGGTTCCTTACTATTTTCAGTAGTCGCTATTGTGAATATTGTTATTGATGCTCTAGGAAATATATATCTAAATATAGATTAATATATAGACATCAAGTTAGACCTATCTTTTAAATGCAAATAAATTTTTTTTGGTGAGGAAGATTGGCCCAGAGCTAACATCTGTTGCCAATCTTCCTCTTTTTGCTTGAAGAAGATTGTTGCTGAGCTAACATCTGTGCCAGTCTTGCTCTATTTTGTATGTGGGATGCTGCCACAGCATGGCTTGATGAGTATGTGTAGGTCCATGCCTGGGATCCAAACCCACAAACCCTGGGCTGCTGAAGTGGAGCACATGAACTTAACAACTATGCCACTGGGCTGATACCCAAATAAATGTTTTTTAAAGAATTCTTTTATTGAGGTCACATTGGCTATGTAAATTTCAGATGTACATCACTATATCTCAGTTTCTGTATAGATTGTGTGTTCACCACCAACAGTCTAGTTTTTATCGGTCACGATACATATGTGCCCCTTTAACCTTTTCACCTTCCTCCCACCCCCTCTCCCTCTGGTAACCACTGATCTGTTCTCCTTATCTATATGTTTGTTTGTTTTCTACATTTGAGTGAAATCTTTCTCTAACTTATTTTGCTCAGTATAATGCCCTCAAACTCTGTCCATGTTGTCACAAATGGTAAATTTTTGTCTTTTTTATGGGGTTGAGTAGTTTTGCATTGTAGATACATACCACATCTTTATCCATTGATGGGCATTTGGGTTGTTTCCATGTCTTAGCTATTGTGAATAATGCTGTGATGAACATAGGTGTGCATATATCTTTTTGAATTACTGATTTCGTATTCTTTGGATAAATACCCAACAATGGAAAAGCTGGATCATATGGTATTTCTATTTTTATTTTTTGAGAAATCTCCCTACTGTTTTCCATAGCAGCTGTACCAGTTTGCACTCCCACCAGCAGTGCATTAGGGTTCACTTTTCTTCATATCCTCTCCAACACTTGTTATTCTTGTCTTGTCAATTATAACAATTCTGATGGATGCGAGGTGATATCTCATTGTAGTTTTGACTTGCATTTCCTTAATAATTAGTGATGTTGAACATCTTTTCATGTGCCTGTAGGCCATCTGTATATCTGCTTTGGCGAAATGTCTGTTCACATCCTCTGCCCATTTTTTGATCAGGTGGTTCATTTTTGTTGTTGCTGAGTTGTATGAGATCTTTATATAACTTGGTAATTAACCCCTTGTCAGATCTATGATTGGCAAATATTGTCTCCCAGTTTGTGTGTTGTCTTTTCATTTTGTTGATGGTTTCCTTTGCCATGCTTTAAAAATGTGGAAAGGTTTTTACCTTTTCTATCAGAAGGGCTCTCACTTTTTTTCTGTCTATATCAGAAGAAAAATATGCCTGAATGTCTTTGCACCTGTATGAATAATTGATTGCCACAATAATGCTGAGTAATAGCCACTACAAAGCCTCATCAGCGTAGAACAATAAGCAATGATTGCTTGCACATTTGCAGTCAGCTGAAAATTAGTAAGATGCTTCTGCTGATCAAGGCTGGGCTTGAACAAATTTCTAGATGTTGGCTGGCTAGCGTGGTCTAGATTGATGTAGGTTGGCTTTGGCTGGGGTGACTAGAATGGTCAGCTTTACTCCCTAATGTATTTTCTTTTGAGATAAGCCAGGGCTAACTTTGGCTATTCCTGGCATATTCACAAAAGTGTGGCAAACACACAAGAGCATAAGAAGGTGAGTTCAAATGTGTAAACATTTCTCAAGCCTCTGCATGCACATTTGCTATCATCCCATTGTCTAAAGCTGTTCACAGCGCTAGGCCTAGAATCAGAATGACAGGGAAGTATAGTTACATAGCAAAGGGGGAGGATGCAGGGAGAGGTGAAAATTTGGGACCAGTTTTGCAATCTGTACATAAATGCTTAAGTCAGAAAGCGTTAAAAGAGAGTCTGTGAATTCAACTCTATACCAGAAGCTCTGGAGAGTTTAAAAGATGAATAAAATAGTTTCTACAACACAGGAGTTCATATTTATTGTTTATAGTGATGATAAAATTCAAAACCTGATTATTGTCTATTTGCATAAGCCACTGACCTTTTACATGCCTATGAACGTCGACCTAAATTTCAGCTCGGTTGCCATTTTGCAATAAGACGTTATGAAGAAAAAAAGGAGAATTCAAAACTAGCAGATGATCACTTAAACCCAGAGATGAAAAAACCCGAAATAGGCCTAAAAAAGTTTACTGTAAGAGTGAATGAAACGGAAATTATCTTAAACAACATTAGAGTGATTCTGAATCTATTCCTGGTTTTTTAGCTTTTTAGGCTTGTGGTATAATAATCATTCGGAGATAAATTTGGAAGCATGACATCTCTTTGTCTCTCTCTTTCACTCTCTTCTTCTCTACTTGTGGGTCAGGGATGAAGAGTCGGTCACCATTCTGCAAAGGCAATGGGCAAGCTGGCTTCTAAGCCAAAAGACAGGTTATACCCCAGGGTTCTGGGAATCTCAGTGACAGTTGTTATCAGTCGAGTCTCCAAAAAATTGAGGTAGGCATCTAGGTGTCATTGCCAGTGTCAAATTAAAAGTAAATAATATTTCATGTTTTGTTCTCACGTTAAGAGTAAACAATGCATAATACACCAAATGCTTAATCTCAGAAGAAAACATATTTGTGTAAAACTTGCACCAATTTTAGTTGTCTCCAGAAGATTGCATTTTCCCCAAAGACTGTGAGAGAAAACATATCCTGGGTGCATTAAGAACAACATCAAAAGGGGTGATTACGCTCACATGTGAGGGAATGGACTATAGTTAGTTTTTGGGTGGTAAACATGATGTAATCTATACAGAATTTGAAATATATTATGATGTACATCCGAAAGCTATATAATGTTGTAATCCAATGTTACTGCAATTAAAATAAATAAATAAATAGAACAACTTCAAAATATGGGAAATATAAAAATCTGCTCTGAACACAGTATTTGAAAGAATGTGGATCTAAGTAAAATGACAATAGATTTCAAGCAGTCTAATTTGGATTATAAATAGATGTCCTTGGAAATAATATCTTTGAATGGTGATTTTCTTTTTTTGGGGAAGATTGGCCCTGAGCTAACATCCATGGTCATCTTCCTCTACTTTATATGTGGGACACCTGGCACAGTATGGCCTGACAAGCGGTGAATAGGTCCATGCCCAGGATCTGAACCAGTGAACCACAGGCCACTGAAATGGAACATAAGAACTTAAACTGCTATGCCACTGGGCCAGCCCCTGAATGGTGATTTTTTGATATGTCATTTTTATTTGGTTCGAACTTTAACTTTGTTTTATCTCACAGATGATTTGGAAATGCCCTGCTATTGGTATTTACCTATAATACACAGCAAATGAGTTGTAAATATATCATTTCCAGCCTTGTAAAATACTATATTAGTTGATTAAGATGTTTTAATAAATATCAACAACAATAGTGGCCACTAAAATAACTCCAACTTTACACTGAAAACTTGACAGCTAAATATTTTTAATCAACTCTATTGAGGTATAATTTAAATAAAATGATGTGTTCAAATTTTAAGTATGTAAGTTGAGAAATTTTGACAAATATGGACTGTCATGTAACTATCACCTGAATTAGTATATGTTGACATTGTCCCAAAAAGTTCCTTCACGCGTACTTACAGTTAATTCTCTACCCCAAGAAACACACTGATTTTGTGTTCTGTTTCTTTCAATCATATATTATTTTTGAGGTTAATCTAGCTTTATTCTTATACTAATAGTTTATTGTGAGGTGATATTCCCTTATATAAATATATCCCTATTTGTTACCATTCATGTGCTGATGAGTATATGGATTGTTTCCAATTTTTTCTATTATGAATAAAGCTGCTATTAACATTCTTGTGCAAGTCTGTGGTCATACATTTTCACTTCTCTTTGCTAAATAAGTAACAATGAATTATAACTCAGACCTGAGTTCTAAGAAACTGCCAAATAATTTTCCACATTGGTTGTGCCATTTTACTTCTCTAGCAGGAAAATGTGTGTGTTCCAGTTACTCCACATCCTCGTCAAACTTTGGCGTTATCCGTTGAAAAAATTACTGGGTATGAAGTGGTATTTTGTGATTTTTATTTGATTTTCTCTGATGACTAATACAGGAGATATTTATCTATTCTTGGTGCAACTACTTTGCCAAATATATGCATTGTGAATATTTTCCACCAGGCTGCTGTTGCCTTTTCATTTTGTTAATGGTGTCTTTTGAAAAATAGATATTTTTAATTTTTAAAAAGTTCAATTTTTCAATTTACCAATGTCATTCTTTTTAAGTACTATGTTATCTTTGTTTACTTGAAGGTTGCAAATTTTACTTCTATGTGGGTTTTTTTTCCTGTAAATTTTATTGTTTTTGTCTTTTATGTTTTGATCTATCATCTCTTCTGAGATAAGTTTTGTGTTTTTGTGTTTGTTGTGAAGTAATGCTTGAAGTTCAATTTTTTCTTTTGCATATCAATATCTAGTTATTCTGGCATCATTTTTTGGAAACCCAGACTTTCCTGGCTAAATTGCCTTGGCATCTTTGTCAAAAATCAGTTGACCGTGTGTGTAGGTCTGTGTCTGAATAATCTATTCTGTTCCACTATTTATTCATCTTTCCTTCTACAAATAATAAATAGTCTTTACTAATGTAACTTTGAAGAAAAACTTGAAAAAAGGTAGTATAAACCCTTTAGCATGTTTTTATTCCCTGAAAGTTTTGGCTGTTTTAGCCCCTTTGAATTCCTATATAAATTCTAAAATCAGTGTATCAATATCTGCATAATGGGCCTGGCCCAATGGCATAGTGTTTAAATTTGCATGTTCTGCTTTGGTGGCCCAGGGCTCATGGGTTTGGATTTTGGGTGTGGACCTACACAGGCCATGCTTTGGCAGTGTCCCACATTCAAAATAGAGGAAGGTTGGCACCACAGATGTTAGCTCAGTGATAATCATCCTCAAGCAAAAAAAAAAAAAAAAAAAATAGGAAGATTGGCAACAGAAGTTAGCTCAGGGCCAGTCTTCCTCAACAACAACAACAACAACAAAAAAGATTGCTAGGATTTCCATTTCTAGGTAAGTATAGGGAGTAACAGAAGAGTTTTATTCTTCCATATTTGGCTGTTATGAAACAACCAAAAAACAAACAAAATACATGAAACAACAGTTTGAAAGATACTGGCTGTCAGACAGTGAAGAATAGTGATCCCGAAGAGATTGGAAACAAATGAGGGGAACCCCAAGATTGCCCCAGGTTATAGCCTTGAAAGGTTTTTCAAGCAATGACATAGGGAGAGGAACACAGGTGGGAACAAGTGGACTCCTTGAGTTGAGGATATGGAGCTGAGAGGTTGGGAAGAATAACGTGACTAGAGTTCACAGGACAGAATATCAGAGTAGAGAGAGCTACACTGAGAGAGAATTCTAGAAATCTGCAGATGGTCCCCCTTCAGTACTCAGCTCAGGGCTTATTAGTGCATTTGTGTGGGAAAACTTCCTAACTTTGGGGAAAGGATTAGAGGTAACAGTGCTCAGCACTCTCACAGGACTGAGAATGGTGCTTCTTCCCACTTGCCAGACTAAAAATTTCAAGTTTCGTGAGGATTTGTGTAGAGTATACAAAAGTATATTGCCTCAGAAGTGGGGACTAATTGCCTCTAGATTAAACATTGCCTCACTCCCACTTAACCAAGCTAAAAGAAAGACACGAGTGAACACTTGTTTACAGAAATGCTGTTTCTATGTAACTTAACTGTGTTCCAGAAAAGACTCAAGAATATTTTTTGGTAAACAAAACTATCCAGTTCCCAATAAGGTAAAGTTCACAATGTCTAACATCTGATCAAAACTAATAAGGCACATAAAGAAGCAGCAAAAAATGTGCTCCATAATGGAGAGAAAAGACAATCAATCAAAACATTCCCAGAACTGATACCTACTTTAGAATTAGCAGGCAAGGACATTGAAACTGTTACTTTGACTGCATTCCAAGTGTTCAAAAAGATATGTTGAGATAAATAAGATGTAAATAAAGATAAAATAAAACTTTTAGAGACAGAGTCTTCATGTGTCTGATGAAAAATACACTGGATGGGATTAAAGTCCGATTAGACATTGAAGAAGTAAATATTATTGAACTTGAAATCATAGCAATAGAAATTATCTACAGTGAAATACGGGGGAAAAAATAACACAGGATGATGAAGCATCAGTGAACAGTGGATGAACCTCAAGCAGCTTAATATTTGTTTGAAGGGAGTAACTGAAAGCAAGGAAAGAGAGGGATGGACAGAAAAAAATATATGAAGAAACAATGGCTGAAAATTTCCAAATTTGATGAAACATGAAAAAAATTATGCCAGGGGATATCTTGATTAAATTGTTTAACACAGTGATAAAAAGGGAGGCTTAAAAGCAGCCATAAAAAGAGATCTATTATGAATTAAGGAAGAAGGACAAAAATGACAACTATTTTCAGACATAAAATGTAAGTGGAAAAACTAAGGATCAGTGTGTTTAAAGTACTAAGACATATGGTCTATATGGAATTTTATACCAAGCACAAGTGTCTTTTATAAAAGAAGATGAAATACTCTTTCAGACATATAAATGCTGAAAGAATTTATTACTAGCATACCAATATTAAAATAAATATATAGTGAAGTTCTTCAGGAAGAAGGAAAATGCTGCCTCACAGAAGTGTGGATCTATACAAAGACTGAGGATCTCCAGATATGATAATTATATGGATGGATATATACTTTTTTCTTTTCATTTGGATCTCATTAAAAGATAATTAAAAGATAATTAAAAGATAAAATCATAATGGATTTTGGGTTTGTAACACATGTAAAAATAAAATGTATGACAATAATAGGACATAAAGTACAAGTGGAGAAATTATGTAATAGAGAAATAAAGTATACTATTTTAATGTTCTTAAACATGTAGTGGTGTAATATCACTTGAAGGCAGATTGTGATACATTAAAGATGTATGATATTGACTCTAAAGCAACCAGTAAAATAACACACATACATACATATCCACACACAGAATTTTAGTTAGCAAGCCAACAATGGAGATAAATAAAAACAACAAAAAAGACAATTAATTCAAGGCAAACCAGAAAAAAAAAGGAAAAATGGATGGAACAAAAAATCAAATGGGACAAATAGAAAACATATAGCAAGACAGATATAAACCCAGCCACGTCAATGATCAAGCTAAATGTAAATGGCCTAAATATAAAAATCAAAGGGCAGAGCTGGTGAGATTGGCTAAACAAGTACTGTACAATTATATGCCTCCAAAAAATGAACTTCAAATATAAATATGCATATAGGTTAATAATAAAAGGATAGGACATAGTGTAGCTTGCTAAAACAAAACATAGTTTTGGTGGCTATATTAGTTTATGTTCACATACCTCTAATGATATAAAGTCTTTGAAGAGTAACAGGTTTGAAGAAGTTGATAGGGTGAAGAGTGTATTGAATGTGAAAAAATAGTACATTAAGGGTTAGAGGGAGCTGAGATAAGTAGATTACAGAAGGATTATTTTTTACTTTTAAGGACATTAATACATGCCTACATGATACTTAATTTTATTGACAATTTAGCAATGTAAAACAATACATTTGAAATTTAAATAACTGCCTTTGAAGAAAGCTGAGTTTTCATATCTGTTCTCTTTAGATCCTTCAAAGAAAAGAAAGGTTGAAAGTATACATGTTTTACTCCCTTTGCTCATTAATTTTTGAAGTCCTGTCTTTGAAACACCTGTCTTACAGTGATGTTTCACCTGAATGGTTATGGCAGACACATTACTGTCATGTCACTAAACCTGATGCTTCAGAGAGTTGGTTAATTTTGAATACTTGGTTAGAGATGAGAAAACATTGGTAGGTTGATTTTAGAATGAAGAATCTATGTGGAATTAATAATGTAATCTACAAGTTCAGGCAAAAATTGCCTATGTGCAGCATTTCTGTTCATCACAGAATCACTGGGGTGATTTGCCCAAAAGGCATATTGATAAAGTAACTAAATTGTTTCAGGCATCAGGGATGTAATAATTAATGTTTCATTTATTTTTACCAAGCTGAAAAACATTTACTTGTAAGCCAATATTTGGACAATATGAGAAACATTACATATAAGTAAAAGATATTTCATAATTTTAGTTCTAATAATAATTTTTCCTTTTTTTAACAATAAAACACAAAAAACTGCCATTACATTTTATTGCTCTTAATATTCTTTCCAAGTATAGAGTTTGCCTATATGATCATCAGTATCATCTCATAATCTTTATTTCATTTGTTTTAAAATAGAGAGCTTTCCTTTGGATGCCTGTTAAGTATATGTCATGATAGAAGACCAAATTTATTAGCAGGAACTGGGAAGTTGCTTTGGATCACAATATCTAAAGCACTATATTGTTTGGAAAAGAAATGGGTTAAATAGGGAATGGAGGTAAGAAAAGCATTAAATTTAAATGAACAGCAGATGCAGGAAGAAAGTGTGATTTGGTGTGTTCGTTCCTTTCCTACTCCAGGGTCACCTTTCCTTTTTTCTTCACACCTGTCCTTTGCTTTGGGTTTCATTCTTTAGAATTCATAGACTAGGATTTGAAGCTGGGTATCCTTAATCAGAATACCAGACTCAGAGAGCTTGTGGCTAGAACTCTAAGGTTTAAAGCCACTCCTATTGAGACAACTTCCCCTAAACTTCAGACTCAAAGATTTAGCTCCATTCACTGGGTCATTTGTCTTGGTTGACAATATATAGAAAATTTCTTTCTGTTGCATTTCAACAAAACGGTATTAGGTATTTATTGAAAATAAAATACTAATGTTGTCTATAAAATCTTAAACCAGTAAGGTATAGTGTCAAACATCAACAAGATGGACTTCACGCAATAGTGTAGACATACCCTAAAATCTATGTCACATGTTCTTGAAAATAATGATCAAATATAAGATAGCTGGCCTGGACAGCACATTTGATCCAGAAGCTTTACTAAGCTGAAGCATGTTTACTGTATGCTCACAATATCATTTTCTATTTATTGTCAATGCTCTCTAGCCAAAGACTACCAGGAACACACCTATAGTTAAGCAACTTGGGTTTATTACTTAGTTCAGTGAGTGAGCATGCACTCCAAGGGCAACTATGGGGCGTCTTAGTAAAAAGATGTTAGAAAGGACTTCTTGTAAGATTTAGACCTTGGTAGCATGATTCCTGGGACAGTCCAATGAGGCAGGGGCTCACTTTGAATTGGGAGCTTGCAGCAAGCAGAGAAAATTTTATGATGGTGTATCTCAATAAATCTTATCCATAGGTTGGGCAGATTAGAGCAAAGCTAAAGCTGTAATTGATAAAATAGGCAGCATTCACTCATAAAAGCCTAGAGTAGGGATGTTTAGAATTTTGTGACTTGGACAATGTTCATCTTTTGTCTGTGTTCAGGCATGATCATGAAGTGGTCTTGTTTTTGTCTTGATCCATTATGGTCACAGAGTGACCTCGTCTGATGTTGATGTTCTGTGAAAGTTTTTATGTTCCAGAGGGGAACACTGAGACCTAGCTGTGATGCTAGGTCAGAGCCTGAATGTCAGGGGCTGTTTTTCTTTCTCATTGTAAATGCAAAGTCTGTTTCTTAGTGGTCTAGGACTTAGTGTCCAATTATTTTTTGTTTGTAACAATGGCAAGGACATATTTTATATCTTATCTCTTCTATATCATACCATAAAGTTCAGCTTCATGGTAGACAATCTATAAATAATAGGTGAATAAAAACATGATTAAATAAAAGTATTGAAACAGACACATAAAGCAGAGGTCAGACTAAATATGAGTTGAGAAGAGAAAGGATCAAGCACTCAGCCACATACTTTGGTCCTAATACAGCACTGACTTGGGAAAATTTTTTTGAAAATAAAATAATAATAACTAATCAATATTTAACACTTATTAAGCGTCTATTCTAGGCACTCTGCTGCATGATCTATATAATAACTCTTTAAATAATTCTTTTAACCCTAAAACTGAGATGTAAAGAGGTTCAGCCAATATCTCAAGGTCATACAGACGGTAAGGAGTAGACTCAGGATTCTAGCCTGGGAAGTTCCTCTCTCAAATTCCTATTTCTTCTTCATCCTCGAACTGTTACATTTATCTTCTGTTCCCTGCCACCAAAGCTAAAGATACTGCTAATAGCCACCCAGTTGCCATACTCAGTAACTTCTTTTCAAATCTAATGTTACTTCACTGTTCTACAGGTTTCCAACAGTGCTGGATTCTCAAATGCCTCCTCTCTCTGGCTTCCGTGGCATCCAAGTTGCTCTCCTGGCTCTCTTCCTGCCTCTTTATTTCTTTCTTGACTTATTTTCTTAATCTTGCAATTTTCTCAATTTCTACCCTCCATCCTAAAGATTCTTCTTTTTATCCTCTCTCTCTGTGTAATTTCACTCCCACAATTTCAATTACTACCTATCTTCTCAATTCTGCATTATCAGATCTGACGTTTCATCTGAGTTCCAGTTCTGCATTTCAGGAGCCTCTTGCACATTTCCACATGCATCTAATACAAGATTGTCACTCAGGCTCCCTGCCCTCCACCACCAAATTTCTTTTATTTTCTATCTCCCTATTTCACTTAAATGAGTCTATAAGTGGCCTAAACACACACTTAGAGGCAAGAGCTGTCCCAATTCTATCTTATTCCTCATATTCAATTGGTCATCAGAATGCATCATTTTTACCTTTATGTACCTCCATTATTGGACACTACAAGAGCCTCCTTACAGATCTTCATCTCTTCAGTACATTTAACCCTCACCACTATATTTAAAGCATAGATATGATAATTCTGGTTTGTTTCCACTGAAGTCTAACCCTTGGCCAGCTTTATAAAGTTCTTAACCATCCGATCCTAACCTGACATTCCAAACTCGTTTTCACCACTTTTCCCTCAAATTACACTGTGTACCACACTTTATAATTGAATGAACCAAGCCCTTTCATTTTCCCCTTACTATTTCCACCATGTAGATTCTTGTGTCTCGGCCTTTTGGAAAATTCCTACTCATGTTAAAAACCAAGATTTGTTGAATGCTTCCAATTTCCTTTTGTTGTACTAAACCTTTTACATGGATTTTCTCATTTAATCTTCAAGACAGCCCTGTAAGGAAAGCACTTTTGTATTCCCATTTTGCAGAGGAAGAAATTAAGGTGTAGTGTTGATAAACATCTTGCCCATGGATGAACCACAGTCAAGTAGTGAAGCTAATATTTGAACCCACGAATTTTACTATGATCTGTACTATTCATGTCAGGTGTCAGCTCATATAGCTTCTCCTCTGTGAATGTTTTCATGTTCCCCATCTCCCTTATAGTAATAAATATTGCCTTCCTTGATCACAGGACATACTTATAGGCTTCTACTATAGAACTGAATACTTGGATTGTAGTCAAAACTTACATATAACTGCTATGTTGCGAAATTAAATTTGATCCCCTTGATGGCAGCCATTGTGTCTTATTGATATACAGATCCAATATTAGCCCGTGGTAGATAGTAAGTCTTGTTGAATGAATGAAAAATAAAGAGATGACCTATAATAAAAGAAAATATAATACATTGGTTACTAACATATGGCAGTTATCATGTATTTATTTTCTAGTTTGAAAAAAAATGGTGAAATACTAGAGAAAAAATATTATTTTTTTCCTATAAAGATTCTTGTATAAATTATATGAGTCCTCTTATTCCTTTTCTCCAACATTCCATCCTTCCCACCAGATCGTCTAAAACCAAAATTCATGTAAAAGGAAGAAGAGGAAATCGCAGTGCCTTAAGAATTTCTAGAATACATTAACATTACTCTTTTTCATTAGTTTTAAAATGTTCAGTTATCCCACTGTCTTGGAATTTTCTTAGTACATGAATTTTCTTGACAAATAATGTTGTGAAATTATGAAAAAAAATTGTACAAGAAATCCAGAGTTACAGTGTCAAAAGTTGCTTTAAAACATCCATGAGTAGATAAACAACCAATTACATTCTTGTAGGTTTCATCTACTGACCAGTGTACATTATTATGTGGGGAAAGGATTATCTATGACATAGAAATATCACTCTTTTCAGTAACTCTTCTTAAAGGCTTAGACATTTTTAGACCCTAATCACCCGGAAAGTGGCAAACCAATTTTTCTCTAAGTTGACAGGAAAGTAACTTCTATAACAGGTTCAGGAATCGATACAGAAGTTATCATACAGTATCCAAAGTTTGTCTCTCTTTACTCACCTCAAAAACTTCATCTTTGCTTGTACGGTATTGGGTAGTAAAAAGAAAACCCCAAAAGTCGAGGGATCAGGAATTCCACAAAACAGTTTTATATGATGGGAAAGATTCTAAAATAGAGATTCTAAAATCTGGCTTCCACCAAATCATCTAGGAAGATTTAAAAATACATATTCTGGGTCTTCTTCCTGTACCTAATGAAACGTAGTCATCAACTAGAGCATCCAGGAATTGTATATAATTTTCTCCACCTCAGTATTTCAAGCTCTTATTGCATAAATGTCCTTTCAGTACCATTGCCCTACTGGAACTCATTTAGCACAGAAAACAAATGAGAAATCAAAAGAACCATTACACAAATATTCAACTACACTGCACTTCCTAGTTTGGAGAACATTTTGATAAATTGAAAGAAATAAGTATTAAACCTACTTAATGCTTTTAAAGTCTTAGCCATAAAGAAGACATATATCCTTATTTTCTAACTATGCCTGATACTGTCAGAATTTGTGCTAAACCTGTTTCATCACCTCCCACTTCAGCTGGTTTAAGAAGCAGGCTAAGTGGGTATTTGTCTGGGTAGTCTACCTTCACTCAATTATAAAAATATGGAGAAAATTGATCAGATTTCTTCTTAGAACAGTTCTGGATGTGTTTGGAAGTGATGTTTTGATAAACTTCTTGCTGCTTTTGTAGATGGTGAGGAGGAGTGTACTGATGGCACATTACACCTAGAAGACAAGGACAGCTTTTCTTACACTTGCTTTATAACCATCCCACTGACAAATTCCAAAACAGGCATCATCCATTATTGCTTCTGACTAATAGTTTGATGTGCAAAGATCTCATTAATCAGAACTCTCTAAATTGGAATACAGGATAATTAACATATGGAAAATTACTTTGCGCTCTCCAGAGTATAAATGTTTCAAATATCTATTTTTTTTTTACCAGTAGTCATTTTTGAATCCTGTGTGTTCATTTTCTTTAATCAGATTTATAGGGTGTCTATAAAATAATGTGTGATTTTGTTGGAGGAGATGAAATTGTTCAAGAACACATATTTTCCAAGAATTTATAAGCACAACTAATTGTTAAAATTAGTAGAATAACCTATTTGCAAATAATCCCTATCCATTCATTAGAGCATGCCCTTTAAGAACGTATTCTGGGCAGCATTTCTGCAGTCAGTATTTTCGCTAATCTTCATATTGAGAAGTTAAAAATCTTAAATAAAATTTAAGGAATAACCCAAATTATTCTTTGATCAATTTGCTTTTTTTTCATTTCCAAATATCAATTTTTTAAGATTCATATTTCCCAATAGCAAAAAGTATTTATTTTCACTTTAATATTAGTATCCCTTAGGTATATTATATTCTGAGATTTAATATTTTTTAAAATCTTTACTAGTTTGTTGGAGTTGAGCAGACTTATGGTACCAAGACGAGAAATATGCCCAGCTCTATCTGGGTATTATTCCAGAAGGTAATGTGAGGGTTTGTGAATCTTTACTCCTATGATTAAGGCTTGAGATATTTCATTGTCCTTTCCTGTAATGTGGAGGACATCATCTTGATGTCAGTAAACTTTCCTATGATTCTCCAAACCAGACTAGTTCTCTGTTACCCTAGGATCCCAAGTAGACATCCCTAATAAGTAGACATCTTTCCATTATCTGTATTAAGGTTGAATTGTTCAAAATTTTATTGTTGATTATTCTCCCTCTTTGTGATGCTTGGGTAAAATTATATCCAAAGTTAACTGAGAGAAATATTGAACATAATAACATTCTTGCCAAGGATTTTTTTAAAATTATTACATTAATATCTAAATTTTCTCTGTTAGGGAGGTAGAAAGTTGGTTAATATTCTTTCTTCTTAAATAGTCTTTTTCTGTGTGTAATGGGTGAATCACTGCCTCATGAACACAGCCCTCGACTGTGTAGTTGTCAGGATATTGAACACAATGATACTTTGACCCTATGCTCATTTAAAGTACTGACTGTCTTACAAGACAAAGCAAATGACACATTTCTTTACAGACACTTATTTTTTTGTTTGCTTGTTTCACTCTCAACCTTTTTGATCAGAGAATCAAATTTGTGATCTTTCCTGACATGGCATTTTACATTCATAGAGAATTCTTTCTTCCAGCATCATCATGGAATCTTTAAATGGGATTTAGAGTTAGTTCTATGTTTTAGAAGATGAAAATATGGTATAGTTCTCTGTGGTCACTGAGGATATTTTACTTCATTATTTAACTGCATCCACTTTCAAATGAGATTTTATCTACCTTCTCTTGAATTTGGATTGCATCACTTTTACGTTTCAGATATTAGCAAGAATATGAGTTATTTTATGTAACGTGGGAACAAAACTACGCTAAAACAAGGCTGTGGTCCAGAACAGATTTCTATTAAGCGTTTGGAAATCACAGTAATTGAAGAAAAGAAAAAGAAACAATTCTCATTTAAATGTCAGAAAAGAAAATTGGTCTTTTCTCTCTGTAGGGAATCTTGTACAAGATATGAACCTCTAAAAGCCCATGACTATGATACTATTTCTTAGCCCTGTTTTCTCCTTCAAGATTTTGTCTCATTTCTTCCTTTATTTAAGCTATGAGTTCTCCTCTTGGCTCCACCATTAGTAGAAGAAAAATGGAAACTACTATCTTCTTATCATTGATAGAATGGTAGGTATTTTACCCCCAATATAAACCTTCTACTTCCATACTATGTCAAGCAGACCATTTGTTTCATCACCCAAAACATATATTTTCATGTCTTGCAAACTAAGGAGACATCTACCATGTGGGTATCAATATATTTAGAAGTCAAAAGACTTTCTAATTGATTGGACTTGAATCAGAGAGAGGGAGAGTCAAGAATGATGCTTATGTTTCTGAAATTGGGCACTTGATGCTCTTTCCTGAGGTAGATAGTACAGCCAAAAGCATGTCAATTTTTTTAATATATCAATTGAACATATCAATTTTCAAAGTACTTCAAAATTTTTAAATTCTTCAATTTCTAAAGTGCGTCACATCAATTTTGAAACACCTCAAAATTGCACATACCAATTTTTGAAGTGCTGAATGGATTACCTTAGGGCAGGGATTTTACACAGTTGGGCTACAGATGAGAATGGGGCAAAGATCTGAGAATATTGGTAAAAGAATGCTTCGAAACAATGGGCAACAAAGTCTGAGCTGTTTTGGGGAGGAGGTGAAAACTAGATGGAATTAAAGGGGAAAATGTAAAAAGGTAGAGGGACCAAAGATTTTGGTAGGATTAAACAACAGATAAATAATGTGAGAGTTGGAAGAATAGATGTTAGTATCAAAATTTTGTAAGTACTTCTGAGATGACTGGATGGGAATGGATAGATGGCTGAGGCTATTGGTGTTACAAAGGTGAAGAGGATAAGTAGTTGGTAATTTGGGTATGTATTCTGCATTATCAAAGATCACTATAATGATGGCAAGATTTGTTAGAAAAGAAGTATTTCAGGAATGTGGAATCGGGAAATTGACAGATGCAAATGATAACAAGGGAAAGAGTCTCATTTATTAGACTGACCTGAGCTTCAAAGGAGGATATTCTATCCAATGTTGGAGGGGCATTAATGTTCTGGAAGTGGTACTGAGGAGTGGTACTCAGGAGTCAGGCACACTACGCCTACCTTAAGTGGAAAGTGCATGGATATAGGAGAATGAACTGGAGTCCTGTTGAGAAGGTGAATAAGAAAGAAATGCATCAGAAAAAAGCCAGGATTCACTTATGGGAAAAGGTAGGAGAAATGGTACCTGAGTAGATTAGTAGTTTACAAATGTGTTTTCCAAGAGAGTGGTTTCAGAGGGCACAGATGAAAGATTGGAAAGGTGTCAGGCCATGGGAGGTTGGGTTAGAGACAAGGAATCACAGGCACTATAAGGATGAATGCATGAGGAGATGGACTTGTCAGGGATGGGGGGAGCTTACTTTTGGGCAATGAATGCCCAAGAATGGTGGTGATTTAAGGTTTGCTGCAGAGATCTGACCTTATAGATCAGCACTCCTTTATCACTACTCTATTATCGTTATCCTTACTCCTTTAGCATTCTTCAAAAGGATGGGAAATACTCAGCCATTGTTGAAAAAATGAACTTCACCCTGGTACAGGCAGATAATGAGGCTAATTGCTTTATAAGACCCTCAGCATATTTTGGAAATGCCTGCTGGACCTAGGCTATCTAGATTAAATTCATTTACTCATTCATGAATACTAAGAACTTCCTCTGCACCAGACACTATTCTAGAGAGCAGGATTACAAGAGTGAAGCAGGCAAACACGGTCTTTGCTCTCATGGAGCTAATCCTATCCTGTGAGCTCATACTGATGTGAAAATGGGCCCTCTGTCTGGCAGGGAGTTGGCAATGAACCATTGGCAAAAATCCTTGAGTAGTGAGAGACTGATTTTTTTGGAAAAACTTCCTATGCCTACTAAGGAATAATTAGCTAAACACATTCTCGTGTTAAAAAAAAATGAGCCAGTTTCAGGAAATGGAAAACTTTGTATTTACTATGTATCCTTTTCCTAGAAAAGTGTTTACAATACAATTATCCCCTATATATAGGGCTAATTATTTATAGTTTTCTGTAGCTGTCTGAGTTTTATTAAAGGGTAGGAAAAGAATTTCTTTCTTTATCTTATTTTGGAAGGTACCAGAATTTGACTCTAGATTTTGGAGACATTGATAGGAGTAGATGGTGGGAAAATGAAAGGTCTACATTTCTCCATACTGTTACTTGCCAAGTAACACATGTGCTAGATACCTCCAGTGGGTCTTAAATATGAAATAGAATATATGTTAATTCCTTATTATGTAGCTATTCAGGTATTTGCTTGACTTAGTAAAACTTTTTTATGGCGTGTTTGTTTTCTTACATGAATCCTCACAAAATTTTTGAATAGAAAAATAAGAAACACTTTTTTCTTCATGTCATTTCTATACAATTTCTTTTTTCTCATGTGAAATAGCTGATTTATTGCTATCAGAAACTTTGAGTGAAAATAGTTGATTCATTTAATGGAGAGCAAAAGACTGTATGAAATGGAATACTGGTTATTTACTACGTGGTTTTGAAGATAACCAAATTGGCTTCATCCTTCCATTCCAGCCTCACTGTCTCTCACTCTCTTCTCATTTTTCTTTTTTAAGTCTATAACCATATAAATGAAAAGTAAGCAGAGAACAGACAGAAAATATACTCCCCCTGCCCATCTTATAGTGGATTGTCAGACCTTTTGTGAAATTGCTCCAGCATTGAGCAGCATTAGATCTCCTCTTGAAAATCAAGGTGCAACTTTAAACAGTCATAATGTGAATATCAACCTTGATTAATTCATAGATTTTTCTCTTTCTAAAGTCGGAAGTATAATCCTGGTGTCTTTTGCACTTTTCAAGGATTTACAGAATTTAAGAGAAGAAAATATTTGCATCTAACAGACCCAGAGCCAAGTTAATTTAGCCACGTATTACATTTTTGCATAATTTCTTACTAATTGAAGAATGAAATTCTCAAATATCAGTGTAGATTGATATATATATGTATATAAAAAAATTGGGGAAATTATGTGAATAATCCTAAATTATGTAATATTTGTAACTAATATTATTTATATCTAATTTTGCTGCTGATTTATTACTCAAATCCAACTTTATAAAGTAGTCATTTATTTTTCCCCTTGTACTACTCATATTTACAGAAACAGTTCTTAAAAATGCTCTTAAAAATGCTATGTGCTTATCAGCAACATGACAGCATTGGCTTTTACCATCTAAATTAATTTCTAAATTTTATGTTTTTAATTCTGATTAGACAAAAATTTCAGAAACTTTAGAAACCACTTAGGTAAGCCACAAGGATAGCTTTCAACACTATAATTATAGACTTTGTTACTTAGGGGATTTAGGTACAAGTATTTACTCTAACTTTAAAAAGGCTAAATTCTCTTCATTCCCAATCTGATCATGAATGTGAACTACTACTATGCTTATGTCTTTTATCTATGTTACTAGGAATCTGTAGACTGAATGCTTCTTGAAAAAACAAATCTGTGTTTTAATTTAACTCTCTCTCAAGTAGAAGGTTGATGGTAACTGAACTGCACAACTATGCTATAACAGATGTAATGAACTATATCGATGATGTGTTACAAATTTCAAATAATTACTTAACATTATTTTCAGGTTCATACACTCCTTCATGGGCAAGAAATATCACATGAATGTATAAAAATGGTAGTCGGGCAAAAATAATAGGGAGTGATGGTTATTACGCCAAAGAGGAGAACACGTCCCTCCTCCTAAATGTGTTGGAATTAAAATTTTAAAGAAAGAAGCATCCTGCTAGTCATTTATAACTCTTGATCTATCACTTCACTAGTTCTGTGTCAGCCTTTACTACTATTTTGAAATGATTTTTTTATGAAGTGATACTAATTTTAGAATTAAACAAACATTCCTATTTGAAAAAAATTCTTATTTTTCTGACCCAAAATACAAAGGAAGATGCTTGTGTATGATTCTTGTGAAATACAGTCTTTCTCAACTTTATGTGATTTTTCTAACAGAAGGTCTTTGAATCATGAATATGAATCAGACCGTCTTTGCTCCCTGGTGTCCTTTCTTCCACCTTGATCGGAATACATCAATATCACCATGTTCAAGCCTACTTCCCAAATGGAAGATATTGTTATAGCTAATATCCATAATACAAATGTGAAAAAAATCATAATCTCCAAAGTCTAGCCTGTTATATTTGAGCTGTTCTCCTGTGTAGGAATTTGGTTCATAATAGATTGTATGAGTCTTTGCATTTTAATGTCCTTCTTTATAACTTGACCTTGAAGCATTCATTGCAATGTTCATGATGTTGAATAATTCATCTTTGTCTTCTAGCATTTACTACAATTCCAGCCACATAGTAATTCTACCTACATTTTATTGAGTACCTTCTCTAGGTTAGGTATATTGGTAGTCATTGTGTAAACTTAACTAATGAATTAACTAATTAATGCAAGTTGAGTCAAGGTTTAATATTTGATGACAAGAAGAAAAAGGAAAAAGTGGATTGTTTCCACCTGAGGGGCAAAGTTTGGTACGATTGGAAATGGGTGCAGATATTACCAGACTCATAGTGACTGGCGTGACACAGTGTTTCTACTAGTCTGCTGCAGAGAGAGGAGAAAAGAAGTGGCAGGAGAGGAAACTATTGTAAAAAATAAATACAACTTGTAAGGAAATACATGACTACAGTTTTGAGAGAAATTCAATGGAATTAAAAATATAAATATTACTATATTGCAGCATATTTTAAAAATTGAAAAAATATAATAACTTTAGACTATTGGGAGACAATCTTTCATGGAGAACTCTTATTTCTGCATGTTTGACCAGGGAGGCACTGATTACCCTTTGTTTTGGACTGTACAAATATCCTTGTACCAAAAGTATATTTGTAGAGTGCATGGCCTTGGGAGGTAGAGATACCGTCTTCTTCTGGAGCAAAGTGCAGCTTTGTTTACACCCTTGAAAGATAGAGACAGTATCTACTTCCAGAAAAAAGAGCAAACATGCTTAGAGTTCAGTGTAATACTGTCTCATTGCAGAGAAAAGTGCAAGCATTATAAAAATGTGTTTTACACAAAACACGTGTTTTATATAAAACTGCCATTCTAGGAAGTTCTCCTGTAATCGACCCGCTGTGTATGTCATTTGGTCTTCTTTGTGTTACCCAGTTTGAATTGGGAAAAAGGAGACCAGTGCAAGAAAATAATGATATGCTGGCTAGTGCTATTGCTCTGAGTCACAAACTGTAGTTTGTTTCTGACCCTGGAGTCTTGTGTCCCTACAGCCTCCATGAAACTGTGACAGGCTAACATCATAACTTGCAGGTAGAGTAAAATCTCAGTCCCTTCAGAGTTCTTGACACAGACTTATCTGGAGTTGGGTGTTTATTAGCATTAGCCGTGTTTGATAATACGTAACCATTTTCCAGTTTGGGGAATTTTCAGAGGCAGGTAAATGTAGCAATTACTAAGTTACATCTCTTAACGAAGGCACAATTGCCAGTAGAATTACTCACTTTGGTATCCGTATATGATTTTTATAAAGAAAAATAAGGCTTTGAAAATAGATAGGTGTAGAAAAGTACCATGGATTTAGATATTGAGCCAGATTTACATTTTCACCGACATTAGAAGGCAGGTAGTAACTACAATGACCTATTTTAAGTAGGTAATTGAAACGCTGTTTTGATACTTAATTGCATGAACTATTTCTAATATATTTGTTAAAATAAAAAAATTTTAAAATAATATGTACGTCTGGTGGTTTAAAGAAATCTGCGTATGGGTGGTAGGCTTAATGATGATTTTATTTAACTTTCCTTACTGAATTAAAAAATTTTTAAGAATGTGTATTCCTCTGTAATGAGAAAAAAGTTGTTTTCAAAGAGTGTCTATGCTGAGCATGTTAAATCTCCACACATTTTCTGCTGTGGTTTGCAGACCACAGATCCTGGCAGATTCTCACACTAGAACTGTGAAGCTAAACATTGTTGTGAATTACTGCAACCTAGCATATTTTTGTGACCTAGTCTCTCACCTCTAATAATAATCTTGTTATAATTGCACCAGAAAGGTGTTAGTTTTAAGACATAAGATTATTAAGAAAAAAATTGCAATTTGATGTTCTAAAGTGTTTTTAGTACTTACAAACATTTAAAAGCTATAAAGTAGGGTTTAAGACAATTTAACTTTCTTTTACTTTTATTCAAAATCTTCCTTTCACTGCTATCTCAATGAATACTTAATGTATTGAAGTAGCATCTTTAAGGAAGTTCTTTTCAGGTCACTCTGTTTAAAAGGTCAATAATAATCTATATTATGCATACTCTTTTTCAAAGAGCTCAGTGTATATAATTTATATGTAATTAACACATAACCTGTGTGAGGTCAATCACGTGATGATGAATAAGACCAGTCTTGGGCTCCCTCCCTTGCATTCAATCGTCTTGTTCCATTAGAATATAAAATCATAGGGACAGAGTCTAATGTGATGGAATGCTGTATTCCAAATACTGTATAATCATTTTCCATATATTACCTTATAGTATAGTGTGGTGGGGGTACCCAAGACCACACTCAGGCTTGATGATTTACTAGCAGGCCACACAGGACTCAGAAGCTTCTATACTCATGGTTGTGGTTTATCACAATAAAAGAATACATAGCGAAACAGCAAAGGGAAAATGTTCATTATGCAAAATACAGGAAAAATCAGGAGCAAGCTTCTAGGTAGCCCCTCCCAATGGAGTCATACATGGATGTACTTAATTCTCCCAGCAATAATATATGAAAACCTGCATGAGGTGTTGCCAACCTAGGAAGCTCACACAAGCCTTGGTGTTCAGAGTTTTTATTGGGGGCTCAGTCACATAGACATGTAGTGCCTGCATGAATCACTCAGCTCCTCAGACTCTAGCACCTTCACCTTCTGCCCATCCCCCCACTGTGACGCCCTGAGCAAAAACAGGTCTTCACTATAGATCATGTTTTAGGATAAACACTGCCATTGAGAGAGTCTAGATATGCTGCCAAAGGTACTTAGTGAGGATGAACTTATTTATATAAATGACACAAACTTATTGACATAAATTGTTATGACCAAAATGACAAAAATATCCCAGAGAAAGTGATGCTAGTAAAAAAAATCTTTACATTAGAGGAACTGTTAGATATTTCCTGACATTGAAAGTGTAAAGGATAAAATGTAAGGTGATCCAGACTTAGAAAGGACTACGACAATTTGCCATGGCATAGAAAAGATTCTCGTTCTGTATTGTAAGTTATGTGATGAATAGGAGGTAAGCACTATTCAAGCTCCTCTTGATAGGTTTTTCTTTTTTTACAAAGAAATGAACAGTTTACTTCTTAAAGTACCTAATGTTTTAAACTCCAGTGTACTAAATAAACATTAGTTTTATTAGCATTTTCATTTTCCTATGCATTTATAACTGAAAAAAGGGAGTTTTTAATTTCTTGACCAAAATTTTTTAAAGATCGTATAACAATTCCAAATTTTCATGTTAATTAATTTTTTAATTTTCATAAAAACACGTAACATAAAATTTACCTTCTCAACCATTTTTAAGTGAATGACTCAGTAGTGTTAATTATATTCACATTGTTGTGTAACAGATCTCAAGAACTTTTTCATTTTGCAAAACTGAAATTCTATGCTTAGTAAACAACTTCCAATTTTCCTCTCCCCTTAGACCCTGTTAACCACAATTCTGCTTTTTGTTTCTGTGAATTTGACTACTTTAGATATCTCATATACATGGAATCATATAGTATTTGCTTTTTGTGACTGACTTATTTCACTTAGCATAAGGTCATGAAGTTTCATCTGTGTTGTAACATGTGACAGGATTTCCTTCCTTGTTAAGGCTGAATTACATTACATTGTACACAAATACCATATTTTGTTTATCCATTCATCAGTTCATGGACATTTGGGTTGCTTCTACATTTTGGCTGTTGTGAATCATGTTGCAATGAACGCTGGAGTGCTAATATCTCTTCAAGACCCTGATTTCAATTCTTTTGGATAAACATTCAGAAGTGGGATTGCTGGATCATATGGTGGCTCAATTTTCAATCTTTTGAGGAATTTCCATACTGTTCTCCATAGCAGTTGAACCATTGTTCATTAATTATTAAGATTGCTTACATGGTTTCAAATTGCATGGTAATTTTTATTAGTGGTGCCACAGTGCTATGCAAAGTGAGAACTGTTTGCAAAGAGAGAACATATATGTAAACACACACACACACATTCATCCAGTGTTGTGCTGAAGCCAACCCTCATTGATTGCAAGAGTTGATTATGTGAATCTCTTCCCAACTCTAAGTACGGTGACACCATGTTGGTAGATTCAAACTGACCAAGGTGAAAGTATTTACATCATGAAAATCAGCAAATGCTTGCTACAAATAAATATTTTTTTAAATTGTTCGTTTACCAGCATACCACATGTACTCGGAAAATAAGTTCAGTTGAATGTTCATGTGGGCCTATGGGAAATTTTTCACACTCAGACATGTGCATATATATACCAAGATGATCACATACTCATATATGTCTTATAGAGGTTCTCTTTGCTGATTTATTAATACTTAATGTTTAATGTTAATTTCAAACTTAGTCTTACAATCATCACAAAATGGATTTATTTACAGCCCTTCATGTTTTTAGGGTTAATGTTTTAATCTGCTATTTTGAATATTCATTCAACCCACAAATGTTTGCTTGACTTCCACTATGTGCCAGGCACTCTTCTGGGTGATTGGAATACCTTGGCAGACAAAAGAGATGATGGTCTCTGTCCTCTTAGAAATTATATTCTAACATGGGGAGATAATAAACAAGTAAGTATAATAAACAGGCAAACTAGATAGTATGGTAGCTGATAGACACCATGGAAAAAAATGAAAGTACCAAGCAACATAAAGCAGATCAGATATACAGAAGAGAGTGGCAAGTTGCAGTGCACAATAGGATGGTCAGGGGAGCCTTTTTTGAGCAGAACTGAAGGTGCTGAAGTCTCTGTCCTTGCGAATATGGGGTAAAGACGATCCAAGTGAAAGGAATGGCCAGTGCAATGTCCCTATGGCAGGAACCAACTTTGTATGTTCAAAGAAACCAAAAAACCCAGGGAGGCCAGAGAGGAGGCAACAAAGGTATGAACTGTAGTAGATGAGGTTAGAGAGTGGGGCTAGATCATTGAGAGGACTTTTACTCTAAGAAAAATGGGAAGAAAGACATAGCAGGGTTTTGTGTAGAAGACTGACATGAACAGACTCCTTTCATTTAGTGGTTCACTTCAGCTACTTGGTTCAGAAATGACTATGAGGGTAATGGACAAAAATGTGAAGAGACCAAACTAAAACTATTGTGGCTATGCAGACAAAAGATTAAGTTTGTTGCAATTGCAATGGTGTGGATTTACCAGACTGTGGATATATTTGGAAAGTAGAGAACATTGGATTTCCTGAAGGAATGGATTTGGCTCATGAGAGAGTTAAAGGAGGTAAGTTTTGGCCCAATTATTTGAATATGTGAAATTGCCATCACTTGAGATGGAGGAACAAGTCTCCAGGAAAAGATCAATTAGGTTGTGACAATTTGATTTTGAGAATTTTGTATTATGCAACCAATTGAAGATGCTGAAAAGTCAGTTGGTTAAAGAAGTCTTGAGTTTGGGAAATAGATCTGAGTGATAGCTCAATATTCGGGAGTTGGAGGAATGTAGACATTTTTGAAGGCAGGGTTTGCTAGGTAATTTGTGTGGACCAGAGCAAGAAAATGTAGGTTACCTTCTTCAAAAAGCAGGAAAAAACTTTCTTGCTTTCGTCTGCAGTCTCTCTCTCAACCCACCATGGTGCTTGTTATGTGCTATTTAATGTTGCATTTCCTCTGCTGTGGGAAACTCATGGATTGAGTACAGATCTTCACAGATGACTGAAACCACACCTCACAGCTTGACACACAGGCACAGGCACCCCACCTCAACCCTCCTTGTACCTGCATCCAGGACCCTCACAGGGTGCAGAAGGTGCAGTTGTTGCTGGCTGGGGCCAGTAGAGCAGAAGGCAAGGAACCCATCCTGGGGAGCTGGGAGGGATGGTGGGAGGATGGAACGCACATAAGCTGTGACTTCAAGTGCTTGGCACATGCTGCATTTTTTCACGAGACTTCACTTATAAAACACAAACTCAAAGATAAAATTATTAAAAATTTCAATATAGACACTTCACAGCATTAAACTCCAAGCAGGGACCTGTGCATCTGCAGTGGTCGCACAGTTAAGAGCCAACCAACTCACTAGAGGATGTTAGTGTAGGGAAACAAGTGAAGAAGTAGGTTGGAGCACCTGAGCATAGGGAGGTAGAAAACAGAAGGAACCAGCAGAGGAGACTGAAAGGGGGAGATGTCAGGGAGATACAGGGCAAACTAGAAAGTATGTCATCTTGGAAGCCAAGACGAGAAAGCTATTGGTGATGAGGAGTGTGAATTGTAAAAAATGCTGCTGTGAGGCTGAGTAAAATGAAAATGGGCCTTGGGATTTTGTACCCAGATGCCATTGATGCCCTTGACAAGAGTAGTTTTAGAGGGGCAGTGATGGGTGAAAGCCTAAATGGCAAAGATTTGAGAGCGAATGAGAAGAAACGCATTGGAAACTAAGCATGGGCTACTGTTTCAAGAGGTTTTTCTGGAGAAAATAAAGAACAAAGGGATGGGCTATCGGGTCAAGATACTTTTTTTTTAAGGATGTGAGAAATATCAATAAATTACTATTTATTATAATCATCATGAATATTGCCAAGCTTGTAGTAACCCACACACCTGGAGGTGGAAAGTGAGGCACTGAATGATTTATGAGTTGTAGGTAATTGAGTCTCTCTTTGCTTGGTTTAGAATGTGGTGGCGAACTCAAGGCAGCCACCTTGAACATTCAGATTTAAACTCTTAGCACTTACCTGGAAATGTATGCACAATGCTTTAAATGACCGTGAACTCCTTTGTGGAATTTTATATAACAGATTATCATTTTACTCAACAATGTGAGCACATGAATGTTTTTTCTTAACATTCGGGCAGCCTCTGTTTTTAATGAAATCCTTTGGGTATAATAAAATTGGCCAAATCATTAATCTACTAATTTTTCTTTTCCAAATACTCTTTCTCCATCATTAAATACAGTCTTCATATCCTTATGATGAATTTTAATAGACGGTACAGTAAAATTATGTGGTTGATATCTATATAAAAATTGTTTCTTCTTTTAATACAGTAACATTTATGTAAATATTAACCCTTTTGATAAATAAATTAAATCCACATTATAAAGCCTCAGAATACTGTTTCAAAGTAAATCTCTTAATTCCTTGGTGTTTCCTTTAAAATCTTCTTATCACAATAATAGCAACCTGTCTAATTTTGTTTACCGCCTACTTGACAGTTTATTAAAGTGTAAAGCCTAGATTAAAATAAACCTAACACATAGCACATTTATGCAATGATAATTAAACTAAGAATGTACTAAAAGGTCTCATTTCTAACCTTGCTTGATCACTATTGACTTCAAAATGAAGGTATACCTTTTTCTAAAAACCATGCAAGGAGATGCAAGGTTAAAATCACAAAGTAGCAAAAGCTACATGTTAGACAAAATAAGTACAAATAAGGAGAAGTGGTGGTGGTGTAGAAAGAAGCACAGTTATAAGGATAAACACTTTTTCCAGAAGTAGATCAATTACCAAATCAATTCTAAAATTAGGTGTAATTATTTTCCACTATGTTATAGTTAATTTTTAGACATAAAAATAGTTCTATATTTTAAATATTTGCCGTGGTCTTTTAATATGGAAGTGATGTGAAATGGACATGAAATTTATGCAAAGTCAATTGCACTCTACGTTTATTAGGTTTTATGTAATTAATGATTCACATTTTAAATATAAGATTGTTCATCTGCCAAGTAATGCTTTGAGAAAAATAGTGATATGATAGTCCATAGTTAAAATAAGGTATCAGCAAAATTCTTGCACTATTTTTCTAGTGTCAATTAATATATGGTGGAATCTAGTTCTGATTTAAAGAAGCTAACTTATTAAACTTACTTCAACCATTTTAAAGTTTGATTATATTTTTGAGCTTGATTTAAAATAGCCATTTTAATTAAAAACGAGAAAATAACCAAAACTATTTGCCATTTCCTTTCCTCCTTCTTCCTTCCTTTCCTCCCTCCTTTTTTCCCTCCCTCCCTTCTTTCCTTCCATTTTTCCCTCTCTCCTTCCCTCCTTTGTTCCCATTTTCCTTTCTCTGCATTATGTTTTGGGGATATCAAATTCATCTGGGAGATCTGTTCTCTGAATGATCTTTTTATGTATTTTTGTTTCTTTTGCTGGCATATACAATATAGCATTACGTGTTCATTTTTTGTATTTTTTCAAATTGAAGTTTTATTTTTTTCAATTATAATTTAAAATAGTCTGCAAGAGACAAAAATTTGTTATTGCCATTTTGTCTTAACCTCCAAAAATTATTGAATATAAAATCTGAATGGTTATCGTGGATTATTTTTATGCAATGAAGAGAAGATAACTATTAGAAAGGTTATGATTAAATTATACTCATTCTTACTAAATACTCCTCACTTTTAGAGAGATGATAAATATTCTGTATATAGAAATAATTAATAATAGAATCAAATTGTTCATTTCAAAAATGTAACTGAAATTTATGAGAGAATTTATTTACTTGGAAATTGTTCAGTGAGTCCATACAGAGCCATAAGTGCATTGTGTGCACCAGTTTCATCAGCACTCATAGGAATGTCCACGTGTTCTGCTTGTTCCCTTGAAGAGAGGTGCTCGAGAATTGTATTTTGAATGAAAATTCACATTTATACACATGGAACTATTAAGGCCTATGTCCTCATAAATATTTTACTTATTTCCAACTTTAGGAAAAATATGTCTAATCAATTGATGAATATGTTTTAATTCTCTTTAACATCTCCATGTTAAGTTAGAACTTAAGATTCCTCTAACATAGCAAGTTTGACACTTCTATATGTAACTAAAATATCCCCCATTCCTAAGACTTATAATTTAGGCTCATTTCCTCCATTTTCTTTTAAATTGAAAGCACTCAACCCTGTGTATAAAAAACTCTCTTCCTTCCTAAGAAAGAAAATCAAAATCATGCCTGTCTAAAAGCAGAAAATTTAGTTATATTGTGAGTGTGACCCATTTAAAGCAGCTCTATTTTATGCCTTGCAGTTTTAAATGGACCAACTTATTTAAGTAACTGAACATAGAGAGCCTTAGAAGGACAAGCTAACAACTGGAACAGCGTGATGATGATATCTTGTAAATTTCCTTCGTCTGTGATCTATTGGCTTGTCTGAAATTTATTTTTATTTTTATTTTTTTCCTCCTTTGTGGAGGTTATTTCCTGTAGAGACAGTAGGAAAACAACGAAGGTTGTTTTTATATTCTTGCCATTGGAAAAAATTTTCTGTTCACTTTCAATGTTTATTGTGTTCCAAGTTTCTTCAGTAAAATATATATCTACTTTACAAATATTGCCTAATACAAAAAATAATAGAAAACAAAATTCATGAAATGGGTTTAAAATAACTTTATCTTATTTTTTTTGAAGAAAGTGTCAGTGTTTATGAAAATAACAATTGACTGCCATAGCTAGACCAGTTCAAGTTATTTTTTCTAACAAAATTGCTGCTGGACTACAATTCTGATCAGAAACATTGTCACTGGAGGTCTTTCTAAGGATAGCCTGCAAGTGATGCCAAATTAAGAAGTGCAGGCTAATGTTCTGGGACCTTCTGTATACCATAGCCAGAACAACAGGCCTCAGCAAAATGCCTGGTTCTTGTCAGTGTTAGATGGGCTATATAAGCTTTGTCTGGCCAGCTTGTGATACTGTCTTTCCAAAAGAGACAAGAAGGGTGGAGATGTCATTTAAATAAGCATCAAAAGTACACTCTGCTTAGTTACTCAGAGCCAAAATAACACAAAAATCCTAATGCTGCAAAAAAAAAAAAAAATGTACATTTCCTCAAAGAGCATTAGGCGACCCAAAAGCATTAGACAGACAACTGGCACATTTATTCTGACATGAAAAATGAACCTCAACCAGAATAATGGAAAGCACATATCAGCTATAATACTTGTCTTCTCATCATGGATCATAGCCTTGGCTGGAGTCTTCCATTCCTCTTTGCTGAAGTACCAGCAATGAGAGAAGCCAAAATCTTGGGGCTTTCAGTTGTGTTCAAGTCTTAGTCATGGCTCTGTGTAGGCAAAAATGTGTCAAAGTAGTTGGCAATCTAATGACCCAGAACTGTTATGCCTGTTGGCAAAACGCAGGCTGGCATAAGGTTGCTCCATGTGTGCTTCCAAGGAAACGATGATTTGCCAGATCTGTCAGGCAGCCGCACACAGATTTGAGGGCCCATGAGCCTCGCTGGCACTGGAAATGTATAATGATGGTAAATGAAACAGTGAAATAACTGTTTTCCCACCACATTTGAACTTAGGACAAAATTCTAGGTCGTTCAAATGTCTTATTTTGAAATGCAGTCAAAATCACTTATGATTTATAATGATTGAGTTTTAGGTCAGGAGGAAGCATTTGGTAAATTCATTTTAAACTTCTAATTTTGGGCTGAGGAAACTTAAATCCAGAGAAATAAAATATAATGTCCATAAAACAAAGAACTTGAAATATAATCCAGGTTTCCAAAATTCTAGATTATGATATCTTCTGATTGCACAAATGACACTTTTAGACTGCTGGGAGTTGAACTAGTAGTTCATTCATTTGTTCAACAAATATTTGTTGTCACTAACCATATATCAGGTACTGAACTAGGAACTGATGATACGAAGGTAAATAGGACAGGAGGTTTCCTGGAGCATACATTCTAGAGCGGGAAGACAGATGATAAGTAAGTAAATAAAATAATTTCAGATATTGATAAATATTCCTAAATTGATCAAACCACCAATCAATCAAACAGCTAGTGTAAAGAGAGAAAAGGGAAGAATAATTTTGATTTCATGGTCAAAGGAGGCATTTCTGAGAAGATGATATTTGAGTTGATATCTGAAAAATAAAAATAAGTCTATTAGACAATCTTGGCGAGAGCATTCCAGACAGAAGGCACATAAAGTGTTAAGGCTCTAAAATGAAAGTAATTCTCACGTGTAAAGGGACAGAAAGAAAACAAGTGTGACAAGAATAGAGTTGGACTCTTACTTCAACTAGAATTTTAATACTGGAAATAGGAAAAAATATGGATGGAGGTTAGATTTATTATGGAAACGGAGTTGAAGAATGTGTTGATGGATGAAATTTAAGGGATAAGGGAAAGGTATCAAAATAACTTCTGGGATTATTTGGCTTGAGTAACTTGGTAGATAGAAATGGCGTTTATTGAGATAGGACAGAGGAGAAGCAGGAATTTTTGTGGGAGAGGGAGAAGGGAAATTGGTCATACAAATGATTGAGATAGCCATTCAAAACCCATGGAAAAACGTCAAAGAAGCAGTTGTGTATAATCCCATGCAGGTCAGAGCAGCAGTCGGTGCTATACATGCAACTTGGTGAGTTATCGGCATCTGATAGTCATAAGTCTTGAACAGTATCTCCAGGTATATAGGACATCTAGGTGGGGGAGCTGTCCTCTTTCATTGCTGTTTCCGGAGTTCTCTCTCTCTGTAAGATCCCTAACTTTGAGCACAAACTATTAGACCATATCCCTGCTACTGCTCCTCATTGTAGCCTTCTACGGATTATCAGTTTACGTTTCTTCATTTCCTGAAGATTTTAGGACACAATTTACTTTCTCTCTCTCCAATACTACTCTGTCATAGTTATTGTAATCTTGAATATCTTCTTGGACAATCCATCCCATACCCTAGCTACAGAGATTCTTGGCCTGTAGTGATCTTCAACTCCAACATGCCTGCTTGCTTAGTCACCACCTAGATCTTAGAACTCTCTCCTTAGACTCAACTTCAAGCATCCTATTTCTCAACTACCATCTTCTCTTTGTAGAGATCCCTCTTATACTTGAATTCCAACAGCTCTTTCATTAATATTTGATTGATTTTTTCCTCCTTGTCCCTCCAAACTTCTCATAATGATCCATCATTATGATCATTTTCTTCCATATACACATTACTCATTTGTCCATTTCACCCTCCATTTTCCTTGCTTGACGAACTCTAAACACAAGTTAGATCCAACCCTTTTCTTACTCTATACTTGCCTCTGGGCAGATGAGTATGGCTGGAAATAAACAACCAGGTTTACACGTCTCAATTTAAATTCCAAGTCATTAAATTCAGATGACCCTTAGGTAGCCTGCTGAATTTCCATTGCCAATTCGCTCTTTCAAAGTCCAGACAATTTTTAGCATTGTTTATGTCTTCTAACTTTCAACACCTCTATCTTTCCTTCATTCTTATCTGATGACCTCGATTTCTATTTGATTGGGGAAAAAAAAAATGGCAGCAGAAAAGAATTTGGACCTCACTGGAGAAAAATAAAATGCAGACAGAAAAGTATTTGGACCTCTCCAGCAGCAAATCTACCAACCTCCTAAATCTGTCATCCATATACTCTTCCATCTCTTCCATTATTATGGAAAATTCTACAAGCTCACGGGAAAGGCTAGTCCATCCATTTGTGCACTGACTCCCATCCCCTGTAGCCTGTTCAAATACATTGCCCCAGGAATTGTCCTCTCTTCTGCATTAATTTTTCCCTCATACAAAGTAATCCTCATTAGCATATTAACTTGCTATTACATCTGCTTTCTTAAAAAAATTCTTCTTGTTTGAGCCTACAATCCCCTTCAGGTATCACCCCATATTTCTGGTGACCTATTCTACAAAATTCCTTAAAAACAGCTCTCTGTACTTCCTGTCTTCACTTCCATTCTTCCATTCTCTCTCTTTTTGTTTTCTTCCAGCTTTATTGAAATACAATTGACATATAATATTGCGTAAATTTAAGGTATATCATGTGGTGATTTGATACATGTATATATTTCCAAATGATTACCACAGTAAGGTATACAATATAGTATTGTTAACTATCGTTAATATTGTGTATATTAGATTCCCAGAACTTATTCATCTTATAACTGGAAGTTTGTACCTTTTGACCCATATCTCCTCACTTCCCACACCCCCAGCCCTGGCAACCACCATTCTATTCTGTTTTTGTAAAGTTGACTTTTTAAAAGAATTCCACATATAATGAGATCATACAGTATTTGTCTTTCTCTATCTGACTTATTCTACTTAGCATAATGCTCTTGAGATCCATTCATATTGTTGCAAATGGCAAGATTTCCATCTTTTTTATGGCTGAATAGTATTCATGGAATATCTATATGGATTGGTATTCCATTGTGGTATATATATATATATATATACACCACATTTTCTTTATCCATTTATCCTTTGATGGATATTAAGGTTGTTTCCACATCTTGATTATTGTAAACAATGCTGCAATGAACATGGGGGTTCAGATAACTTTTTGAGATCCTGTTTTCATTTCCTCTGGATATATATCCAGAAGTGGGAATCGTAGTTCTATTTTTCAATTTTTTGAGGAAACTTCCTACTGTTTTCCATAGTGGCTGTACAAATTTATGTTCCCACCAACAGTGCACAAAGGTTTCCATTTCTCCAAATCCTTGCCAACACGTTATCTCTTGTCTTTTTGGTAATAGCCATTCTAATAAGTATGAGGTGATATTGCATTGTGGTTTTGATTTGCATTTCCCTGATGATTAGTGATATTGAGCATCTTCTCATGAACCTGTTGGCCATTTGTATGGGTTTTTTTTTGGAGAAAGGTCTATTCACGTCCTCTGTCCATTTTTTAATTGGATTATTTGGTTCTTTTGTTATTGAATTGTACGAGTTTCTTATCTATTTTGGATGTTAACCGTTTATCTGATATGTGGTTTGCGAACAACTTCTCCCATTCCATATGCTGCCTTTTCATTTTGCCGAATGTTTCTTGTGATGTGTAGAAGCTTCTTAGTTTGATGTGATCCTACTTGCTTATTTTCGCTTTTATTGTTTCTACTTTTGGCGTCATATCTAAAAAATCATTCCTAAGACCAATGTTAAGGAGGTTTTTCTTTATGTTCTCTTCTAGGAGTTTTATGGTTTTAGATCTTACATTTAAGTCTTTAATACATTTTGAGTTACTTTTTTGTGAGTAGTGTAAAATAGGGGTTCTATTTCATTCTTTTGCTTGCGAATATCGAGTTTTCCCAGCACCACTGATTGAAAAGACTATCCTTTCCCGATTGAGTATTCTTAGCTCCCTTTTCAAATATTAGTTGACTGTATATGAATGTATGATTTCTGGACTCTTGATTCTATTCTGTTGGTCTGTTTTTGAGCCCGTATCAATCTATTTTGAGTATTATAGCTTTGTAATATAATTTGAAATCAGAAAGTATGATGTCTCCAGTTTTATTCTTCTTCTTCAGACTGCTTTGGCTATTTGGGGTCTTTTGTGGTTCTATATAAATTTTAGGATTGTTTCTTCTATTTCTGTGAAAAATGCCTTTGGAATTTTGATAAAGGTTGTATTGAATCTATAAATGACTTTGGGTAGTATGGACATTTTAACAATATTAATTCTTTGAATCTATGAACATAGGATATCTTTCCATTTATTTCAATTGTGTGTTCAATTTTTTTCATCAATGTCCTATAGTTTTAAATGTAAGATTTTTCACCTTCTTAGTTAAATTTATTTCTAAGTATTTTTTTATTTTTGATGCTATTGCAAATGAGGATTTTTTTCTTCATTTCTCTTTCAGCTATTTCATTGTAGGGTATGGAAGCACAATTGATTTTTACATATTGATTTTGTATCCTGTTAGTTCTGACAGGTTTTCAGTGGAGTCATCAGGGTTTTCTGTATATAAGATTATGTCATCTGCAAACAGAGACGGTTATACTTTTTCCTTTCCAATTTGGATTCCTTTTATTTCTTTTTCTTGCCTAATTACTCTGGCTGAGACTTCTAGAACCATGTTGAATAGAAGAGTAGGCACCTTTGTGTTATTTCTAATTTTAATGGAAAAGCTTTGACCTTTTCACCATTTATTATGATATTAGCTATGGGTTTGTCATATATGGCCTTTATTATGTTGAGGTCTATTCCTTCCATACTCCATTTGTTGAGAGGTTTTATCATGAAAGGGTATTGATTTTGTCATATAATTTTTCTGTATATATTGAGATAATTATATGATTTTTAACTTGCATTCAATTAATGTGGTGTATCATGTTTATTGATTTGTGTATGTTGTAACATCCTAGCATCTCAGAGATAAATTCCACGTGAACATGGTGTATGATACTTTTAATATGTTATTTAATTCAGTTTGCTAAAATTTTGTTGGGAATTTATGCATCTATATTCATTAGGGATATTGTCCTGCAGTTTTTATCGTACTGTTCTTATCTGGCTTTGATATCAGGGTAATGCTGGCCTCATAAAATGAGGTTGGAAGTGTTCCCTCTGTTATTTTTTGGAAGATTTTGAGAAGAATTGGTATTAATTCTTCTTTAAATGTTTGGTAGAATGCATCAGTCAAGCCATCTGGTCCTGGAGATTGTTTATTATTTGAGGTATAATTGGCATATATTAGTTTTAGGCGTACAAAATAATGATTTGATATTTGTATATATTGTAAAATGATGATCACAATAAGTCTAGTTAATATCTGTCACCATATATAGTTATAAATTTTTTTTCCTCTGATGAAAACTTTTAAGATTTACTCTCTTAGTATATTTCAAATATACAATACAGTATTATTAACTACAGTCACCATGTTGTACATTAAATCCCCATGGCTTATTTATTTTATAACTGGAAATTTGTACCTTTTGACCCCTTTCACCCATACCCCACCCCTGCCTCTGGCAACCACTAATCTGTTCTCTGTTTATATGAGGTATTTTTTTTTTTAACTCTGTTTATGAGAGAGATTTTTTAATATTTGCTTTTCTCTGTCTGACTAATTTTGCTTAACAAAATGTCCACAAGATCCATCCATATTGTCACAAATGGCAAGATTTTATTCTTTTTTTATGGCTGAATAATATTTCATTCCATATACATATATTTGGATAAATACCCATGAGTGGAATTGCAGGATCATATGGTAGTACTATTTGTATTTTTTTTGAGTGAACTTTCATACTGGTTTTTCATAGTGGTTGCATTAATTTGCACCATTCCCACCAACAGTGTACAAGGATACCCTTTTCTCCTCATCTTTGCCAACACTTGTTATTTCTTGTCATTTTGATAATAGCCATTTTGGAAGGTGTACAATGATCTCTCATTGTGGTTTTGATTTTCTTTTCCCTGATGATTAGCAATGTTGAGCACCTTTTCATGTACCTGTTGGCCATCTCTATGCCTTCTTTAGAAAAATGTCTATTCAGATCCTCTCTCCATTTTTTAATTGGATTGTGGGGTTTTTCTTGCTATTGAATTATATAAACTCTTTATATATTTAGGATACTGGCCCCTTTTCAGATATATGATTTGAAAATATTTTTTCCCACTCAGTAGGTTGCCTTTTCACTTTGTTAATGGTTTCCTTTTCTGCACAGAAGCTTTTTATTTTGATGTAGTCCCACTTGTTTATTTTTATTTTTGTTGCCTTTGCTTTTGGTGTTCATTGTCATTGCCAAGACCATTGTCAAGGAGCTTATTGCCTATGTTTTCTTATAGAAGTTTTACAGTTTCAGATCTTACATTCAAGTGGTTAATCTACTTTGAGTTAACTTTTATGTATAGTGTAAGATAATGGTCCTTTTGTGGCTGTCCAGTTGTCCCAACACCATTTATTGAAGAGACTATCCCTTCCTCATTGTATATTCTTATCCTGGGTTTTTATTTGTTGAGATACTTTTGATTGCTGATTCAATCTCTTTACTCGCTATTGGTCCATTCAGATTTTCTATTTCTTCATGATTCTGTCTTGATAGGTTGTATGTTTCTAGGAATTTATCCATTTCTTCTAGGTTATCCCATTTTCTCGCATGTAATTGTTCATCATAATCTCTTATGATCCTTTGTATTTCTGTGGTATCATTTGTAATATTTCATCTTTCATTTATACTTTGGTGATTTGGTTCCTTTCTTTTTTTTCTTCGGTAGTCTAGCTAAAGCTTTCTCAATTTTATTTAGCTTTAAAAAAAAACCCAGCTCTTAAGTTTCATTTATTTTTTTGCCTATTGTCTTTCTAGTCTTTCTTCATTTATTTCTTCCCAAATCTTTATTATTTCTTTCCTTTTACTAACTTTGGGTTTATTTTGTTCTTTTTTTCTAATTCCTTGAGGTGTAACATTAGATTGTTTATTTGCAATCTTTCTTTTTTCTTAATGTAGACATTTATTACCATAAACTTCCCTCTTAGAGCTGCTTGCTGCCTACCATATGGTATACTGTGTTTTTGTTTTCATTTGTCTCAAGATACTCTTCTAATTTTGCTTTTGATTCCTTTTTGATCCATTGTTTGTTCAGGAGTGTGTTGTTTAATTCCACACATTTGTGAATTTTTCAGTTTTCCTCCTGTTATTTATTTCTAATTTCATGCCATTGTGGTTTGAAAAAGTACTGTATACAATTAAAATCTTCTTAAATTTGTTAAGACTTGCTTATGTCGTTGGTAGTGTCATATTTGCCTGATTTTGTGTGATCTGTGTAGTCTTGCAATTTTTTCTGTGTATTGGAAGAAAGAAACACCTTTTTCAGTCTTTACAGACTGTTCTGAGCAATAAGACCTTCTCTTGATTTCCTGAGGCTGATGGGGTTCCCTCCAGAATCGAAGTTGTGCTGAGTTAGAGCTGGTTACCAGACTGTTGCTGGGTCTGCAGTGGGGTCCGTGGTTGGCAGGCTTGTTACTAGGAACTCAGGCAGGCATGGATTCTATATGGTCCCTGCATGGATATAACTGCCTCTAGTACCTTTTTAAGTAGGGTCACACTGGAACAAAGGTCCACTTCAGGGTCACAGTTGGGTCCTCAGACAGCATTCCTATTACTAGGTTCACAGATGAGTGTGGCTTCCACCAGGTCCCTGGGAGTCCTCCTGCCTGGTCACTACGTGGGTCCCTGGGTATCAGAACTGGCCCTTGACTATGGCTGTAAGGGGCTGGAACCAAGGCCCAGGGCTGTTTCAGATTTCACAGCTAAAACTGTAGACCTGGCTCTGGAAGCACAAATGGCTTGTCTTCTTTCTCCTGCCAGGTCACCAGGTGGGCTGCGCTGTTCCTTGACTATGGCTGGAGGGGTGGAGCCAAGTATAGGGCCCTTTCAGGGTCTCTGGAAGCACAGACAGAAGTGTCTCCTGCTGGATCTCTGTGCCAGCAGGTCTGCTCGTGCACTGGGAAAGGGCTGGAGCTGAGTAGAGGGCCTTTTCAGGATCTTCTGGGGCACAGATGAGAGTGCCTCCTGACTGATCCCTGTTCCAGCAACACTGTCTGTGGACAGCAGCTGGGACAGGCTGGAGCCCCGTTATAGGGCTCTTTCAGAAGCTACAATCTGATGAAGTTTGGCAGGCTTCCCTGCAGGGGCTCAAGAACCATGGCTAAGAGGGGCCGGAGGTGGTTCACAGGGTACTTTAGGATCCATAGCTGGGACCAGGGTCCGTATACCAATTACTTGACACACGGGCAGGCATGACTCCTTTTGGGTCCCTTGGTGTATGGTGCTGGTGACAGAACCAAATCATCTGTAAATCCTATCTTCGCTTCAGATTACAGTCATGTACCACATAATGACATTTTGGTCAACAACAGCCCCTATATATGATAGTGGTTCCATAAGATTATAATGGAGCTGAAAAATTCATATCACCTGGTGACATGGTAGCTGTTGTAACGTGGGTCAGAGTGCAACCCCTTACTCATGTGTTCGTGGTGATGCTGGTGTAAACCACTCTTTTATGCTAACAGTCATATAAAAGTATAGCACATACAATTATGTAAAGTACACAATACTTAATATTGATAATAAACAACTATGTTATCAGTTTATGTATTTACTATACTATACTTTTTATTATTATTTTATTTTTTTTATTATTTGAGGAAGATTAGCCCTGAGCTAACATCTGCTGCCAATCCTCCTCTTTTTGCTGAGAAAGACTGGCCCTGAGCTAACACCCATGCCCATCTTCCTCTACTTTATATGTGGGACGCCTACCACAGCATGGCTTGCCAAACAGTGCCATGTCCGCACCCGGGATCCGAACCGACGAATCCCAGGCAGCCGAAGCGGAATGTGCAAACTTAACTGCTGCGCCACCAGGCCAGGCCCTTATCATTATTTTAGAGTGTATTCTTTCTAAATATAAAAAAAAAAGTTTACTATAAAACAGTATTTCATGTTATGCTGGCAGCAGTCTCATACATCTTGTGTTTACCATGTCTTTTGATTGCATCATTTTCTCTGGTGCTTGATTTAATCTCATGTTGTTTTGTTCATCATGGTCCCTAAGCATACGAATTTCACTGCTAATGTTGCCAATAAGAGGTCACATTGAGTGACTGACCTGGAAATGAAGGTAAAAGTAATTCAGGACTACAAAGCTGCAAAATCAGTGATGGTTATTGCTCACCAGTCAGGCATGTCCCATCCACCACAGCTACAATCTTGAAGAACAAGAACAAAGTGATGGAAGCTGTTAAAGTATCTGCTTCATTAAAAGCAATGAACCTACAAAATTTGAGACGGGCCTGTATGAGACATGGGGAAACTTCTAATGACCTGGATTGAAGCCCAGACACAGAAGCATATCTCTCTCGGCACCATGACAGTCATAGCCAGAGCAAAACATTTGTTTACAATGTTGAAAGAAAAGGCTACACCTGTCTATGATGTTGAATTTACTGTTAGCTCTGGGTGGTTTAAATGATTCAAGAATCATTAGCCCTTAGACAATATGAAAATGAGTGGTGAGTCTGTGAGTGCTGATGTGAAGGCAGCTGAAGAATCTTTAGGAAACTCTAGGTAAATTGATGGTAGAGAAAAATTACTTGCCAGAGTAAATATTTGTTATGGCTAAAACCTCCCTATCCTGGAAATGGATGCCTGAAAGGAGTTTTATCCATAAGGAGGCCAAGTCAAAGCCAGATTTCAAGACTATTAAGGACAGAATAACAGCCTTGCTTGGGGGCATTGTTGTAGGTTGCAAGTTGAAGCTCTTTGTGATTTGGCACAGTGAGAACCCCAGGGCCTTCAAGCACATCCATAAGCACACGCTGCCAGTGTATTACAGGAGCAATAGGAAATCACGGATGACCAACTTCTCTTCTAAGATGCCCTGCAAAATAGAGAAGTACTGTTTGGAGAACATCATGCCTTTCAAGATTTTGCTTATCGTTGATAATGCTCCTGGACATTCTCCTTTTATTGGTGATCTTTGTCCCCATATCAGAGTGGTGTCTCTTCCTCCATATACCACCTCTTTGATCCAACTAACGGATCAAGGAGGTAAAGCAGCTTTTAAGTTCTAGTACCTGAGGGGATCTTTTCCCAGCCTATTGCTTTAACTGAGAAGACACGATGCAATTCTGGAAGGATTATAACATCTGTGACTGCCTTGAGGACCTTGCTTGGGTTCAGGGTAATGTCACCAAAGGGTATATGAATGGCATCTGGAAGAAGACATTCAAGAGGTCCATCCATGAATTCAAAGGATTTGCCAAGGATAAGGAGGTTGCAAAAATCAACAACATTGTGCTTGAGATGGCAAACAACTTTAACCTGGGTGTGGATGAGGATGACATTGAGGAGCTTCAACTGACTAAGGAGGAGCTGTTGGAACTGGAACAGGAACGCTGTGCTGAAGAAGAAGCAAGAGAAAAGGCAACTACAGGAGAATAAAAAGAACCGCCAAGAAAATTCACAATGAAGGGTTTAGCAGTAGCTTTTGCAGATATCAATAGGTGCTTTGAAAAGTTTGAAGACATGGACCCCAACATTGAAAAGTTTTCTTTAATAGAGAGGAATGCTTATGGTGTATTATCTGCTTACAAGCAAATCTATGATGAAAAGAAGAAACACCAAGCAAACCACTGTGGACATACTTCTTAAAAGAGTGAGACCTCCTCAAGAAGAATGTTAGGCAGGTCCTTCAGGAGACGTTTCAGAAGAAGGCAATGTTATCATAGGAGATGATAGCTCCGTGCACGTTACTGCTTGCACACCTTCCAGTGGGACCAGATGTGGAGGTGGAGGACGTTGATACTGGTGATCCTGATCCTATGTAGGCCTAGGTTAATGCATGTGTCTAGTTTTTAATGAAAACCTTAAAAAGTAAAAACAGAATTTAAATAGAAAAAAGCTTATGGAATAAGGCTATAAAGAAAGAAAATATTTTTTACAGCTGTGAAATGTGTTTGTGTTTTAAGCTGTGTTATTACAAAGGAGTCAAAAAGTTAAAAAAATTAAAAAGCCTATAAAAATAAAAATTCACAGTAAGCTAGGATTAACTTCTTATTGAAGTAAGAAAAATATTTTTTAATAAATTTAGTGTAGCTTAAGCGTGCAGTGTTTGTGAAGTCTACAGTAATGTCCCAGGCCTTTACATTCACTCACCACTCACTCACTGACTCCCCCAGAGCCACTTCCAGTCCTGCCGGCTCCATTCATGGTAAGTGCCCTATGCAGGTGTACCATTTTTTATCTTTTATACCATATTTTTTACTATACTTTTTTTCTATGTTTAGATACACAAATACTTACCATTGTGTTACAATTGCCTACAGTATTCAGCACAGTAACGTGCTGCACAGGTTTGTAACCTGAAAGCAATAGGCTATACCATAGAGCCTAGATGTGCAGTAGACTATACCATCTAGGTTTGTTGTTCGCATGACAAAATCGCCTAAGGATGCTTTTCTCAGAATGCATCCCAGTTGTTAAGCTATGGATGACTATACTGCAAAAATCTTACCAATTCTCACTTCACTACTATCTTTGTCCAAATTGTTATGCTTTGGCCTGTAGAATTTTTTAAGTCTCCTAAATGGTCTGCCTCACTTCGACCCTTACCCTTGTATTGTCTGTTCTCAAAGTCGTAACCAGGTTATCGCTCTTTTGAAACTTAACTTGTGTCACTTCTCGTCACATAACCCCACAGTAAAACCAAAGTCCTTAGCACGGCTCCCCAATCCCCTATAATTTCTGTGCTCTCTCTCTGGGGTGATTGTCCACCATGATGCCTCTTGCTCACTCTGTTCCCAACATCTGGATTTCCTTGCTGTGCCTTGAACAGGCAGAGCATGCTCCTGTCACATGGCTTTCCAGTCTCTCTAGTCCCTCTTCAAATTCCTGCGTGATTCACTCTTTCACTTCCTTATTGTTTTCTTGTCAGAACGTTCCTCCCTGAGCACCTTGTATAGAATGACCAATCCCACTCAACCCTCATCCCAGAATTACCTATTGTCCTTAATACATTTTATCAGTATGTATAGCTCTTATTATATGAAATTATTTTTTTTAATTTTTTTACTTCTTTACCTCCAAACTAGAATATTAATTTCATGAGGGAAGGAATTTTGTCGGTTTTGTTCACTGTTATATTCTTAGTGCCTAGAAAAGTGCCTGGCACTCAGTAGGTGTTCCATAAATCTCTGATGAAAGAATGAATATACGTGGATTTTAAATCCTTAAGATTGTTAAGGCAGTGTTTCTAAACCTTGCTGTGTTTTAAAAATTAAATGGGGCTATTTCTTAGAAATTCTAATTAAGTAATTCTTTAATGCAGCCAGAAATCTATTTATGATTGGAGGGTGATTCTAGGGTGTCTTCCACATGAATAATTGAACAGAGAAGGGAGATCTCCACATGGAAAGTGTGATTGATTCCATTTTATGACATCATTCAATAACTAATATCATATTTTATATTCCTTGTCACTTTGAAAATTTGTACAGCTTGGTAACAAACTGGGTTCCCAAACTTGAAGCTTGGTTTCCCATATAATGGATATAACATTTGTTTTTCTTATTTAAGATAATTGTGATTTTACTTTCGTCACTGAACTAATTAAGCAATTAAAACAGGCATATAATATGTAAACATTTATGCAAATTAATATCTAATAATGTCCTTAGTACCTTGCAGTTTTACTTTTAATTAATAACGGAATTCAAATACAGCATTAGAAATTTTATATCTTATCAGATTCTAAATTCAAACATTTTGGAGGTATTTACCTTTCACGTTTTTTCAATGTCTTTATTATTATGTTTTGGGTAGTTGGTTTTATTTAGAGAGCATAATCTAGACATTCAAAATAACATCCAGCATAACAAATAGTTCTTCAGTTTAATGAGATTTCTACCATACCTAATAGAAAATGAGAAGCCATGCTTAAAGAAAGGAAGAAGAGTAACTTACCTAATGTCAGAAAGCAGCATTATAGGTAGGAATAGAATAATTATTCCTCTGAATTATTCTTCCATTTGTCACCCATTTGAGATTCACTGTTGGGATTTCTTGACTACGAGATCGATCGAGAGAGAGATAGAGAAATACATGTAGATCTATCTAACTATCTATGCATATTTATACACATATATACCTCTATCTCTCTAATTGTTTTTCTTGTTGCCAATTGTTCAGTTTATAGATTATGAGATTATGGTTGTAGTTACCTTACCACTGAATCATCATGGCACTATGGTAGGGCAAAGGAGTGATGGCAGCAAGGACAACATTGTAATTCCATATATTCTATAATGTTTCCCCTTTCCTATAAATTACAACTTAAGCAGTTCTGTCTTTGTTACCACAGGCCAACTGCTGATTACCTGTCAACTCTGAAAATATATTCCAGGCAACTTGAAAGTAGTTCATTCACCTGCTAATCTTTTGTGATGTGCAGGTGATTCAAAAATCTAGAGTTTGCAAAAGACATGCAAATATCTTCCAAAGGAATAATGATGCATTAATTTTTATCAGGCTTTCTTGCTTTTACTATTTTTTTAAAAAAATTAATGGTCTTATCAGCTTCTTTTATTTAAATTTGTAATTCTTTAAATTTATTTTAAAATACTAAACTCTCATTCCTGGATTTCTTCAAAATAATTTGTAGCAGCTTTATCTGGTTAAACGTTCCTTGTATAGAATGTGATTATATTATTCATTTGGCTTAATTTTTATTAAGATTTCATAAATAATACCTAGCTAGTTGGATTTCACTAATGATAATTGATTTGGGGGGATCTTTACACATTAAATTTAATTTTAAAAGCGTTTGTTGAATTTTTATTTTAATTTACTCTTTATGAATCATAAGCTTCATATGAGTTCATATAATGCAGCAATATTAGTTAAGATGTTGAATGGGATTGTGGAAAGTGAACTTGCATTTTCCCGTATTCATTATATAATATTATTTTTCCATTTATATAATGTATTGATACTGGTTACTCCAGAGTATAAAGTGCATTTTTTATTTAATTTATGCTTATGCAGTATTTTTTTCTTATTCTTCTCATTTTTTTCATTATAAACTACATACTTTTAAAAACTTTATACTTCAGATATTCATATATTATAAAAGTACCCATAATTATGGACAGAATGACCCATATTTGAAGCATATAACCCCATATATAATTTAGAGCCTTAGCAGATAGTCTAAATGAATGAAATATTTCCAACTCATGGAGTAGTTCTGTACAAAAAAATTCTTATTTATCCCTGATAATATTTTTGCTAAACATATGAGTGCAAGCACCTCAAAATCAGTTGGCCTAAATATTTGAGTCAGTGGTCTCACAAAGCCCCTAGATATTTACGGAGACTGATACTGCCTTTTTTCTGCTGTTTGTGAGATTTGATGATACAGACCATCTTCTTTTACATGTATGCTTATTACAAAGAAGGAAAAAAGTTTGCTTTGGTTCCCTCCTCTAGATATGAACTTACTTGAAAGTTGAAGGTATTGAAAATGATAATATTGGATTATAACCAATTTATATAAACAAACAAAATAGAATTTTGAAACTCTATGCAAGAAAAAATATGCCATATATAAGGATGTATATATGTTGAAAAGGCAGCTGAAAAAAAATGTATATAAACTATGGTGTAGCAGACACTATTACAGGTCCACCCATATCCCTTCAGAACGATTTACTATTTTCACGTGCCTGTTGTGATGTATTTGCTCTCCCAGCAACCAGCACCTGCATCTGTTTGTCAGAAGACTGCCTCTAGGCTGCCAAAACCTGCTTTGCCTACATGGACAGAAAGCTGTCCACTGACAGTTGGAACTCCATCGGCTGTTAACCAATGACTGACCAGTGCAGGGGTATAAATGCTAGTGCTCCTTATCTCCTATGTTGTGCCCCACATTTTCTTGAGGATCGCCATGCAAGACTGAGGCAAAGTTAGCTACTTTTCAAAGGGTTTAACTTGATATTGCACCTAGTCCTAATATGCTGCTAGGTTGGCTTTGGGAATCCTGGAAGAGAAAGAGGCTCAGTTTTAAATGGTGTACATATTCCAGAATAGCCTTGAAAGAAGGTTGAGGAAGGAAATCAACATGCTAAGAGAAGTGAACGTGAGAAAAAACCTATTATATATCAGCTATGAAGCTCTTGCTGGCCAACTAGTAGGAGTGTAAGAAGCATCCTGCTGGCCCTGTTCTGCCACAAGTCCTATTGCCCTCTACACATGCTGGCCATCAACTCTGCCTTGTCCCTGGAACAGCCCAAAGGCACCCAGGACCTGATGCTGATCCATGCCCACCTCTAGGGGTTTATCCAGGACATGGGCCACATGTTCATGAAGGTCAACAACTGACTGAAGATGAGAAAGATACGCAGTCCATCATTGGTCTGCACCATTTCTTTGAGACATGCACGAACTAAAGAGGTCTCCTGCAACATTAAGTTCTCAGTGGCTGTGCTGATAGAAACCCAGCCACTGAGCCTGCCCAGCACTGTTAGGGGCACCCTAGGACTGCCTGGAGTTCTTTGAGGCTGGGGCCCCCTGCAAGCCTGACCTGGCTCTGTTCTCTGTTCTGTCCACATCCTACCTCCTGATGGCATGGCTCCCATTCCTTGGTGGCCCCAGCTCCCAATCCCACATGGTATTATTTTTTTTCACTTCTGTAGATTTAATAAAAATTTCACAAGTTCAACAAACAAACAAAAAGCAGAGATGGACCCGGAGATATCCTTCACTAAGGAGAAAAGGAATGTACCTATACAGGTCGTACCATCACGGCTAAGTTGCTCAGTAGTTGCTGTCTTTTTAGGCCCTGATTGACAGTAGGAAAGGTTTTATGGAATTGGGCTTCCTAGTCTCAACAAGGATAACAGCATTCCAGAATATCTTTGTTTTACATTCATTTTAAAAGTATACTTTCCTGATTAAAAAAAATTATACTTTGGCAATTGTTTCTTAGCTATTTCAAGTTGTCATTCTCTGTGTTCTAGTTTCTTTGCTTACTGTTTATTGGTCCCTCATTGCATATATTGGGAATTTTTATGGTGCCACATATAGTCTTACATTATTTTTTCTATTTTCCATCCCTTTTTGTTCTCCTTGCTTCATTTGGATACTTTTTACTGTTGGTCTATCAGCAAGTTTATAAAATCTGTCTTTTTGTACATAATTTGCTGTTAAGCCTATTAAGGAGTTACATTTGATTTTTTAGGTCTAAATGTAAATTGAATTCTTCTCTTGATTCCTGTTCTCTGATAAACTCTAATCTGTTCTTCTGTTGGTGATTTCTAGTTTCATTTCATTGTGGTTGGAAAAGATACTTTATATGATTTCAATCTTTTAAAATTGATTATAATTCATTTTGTGGCATAACCGATGCCCTCTTCTAGAGATTGTTCCATGTGAACTTGGAACAGAGCGTGTGTTCTCCTGTTTTGGGTGGAGCGTTCTGTGTATGTGTTTGAGGTCTGATTGGTTTACAGTCTTCAAGTCCTCCAGTTCCTTCTGGCTCATTGTTCTATCCATTATTGAGCGTGGTTAGTTTAAGTCTTCAACTGTGATTGTAGAACTACTTCTCCCTTAAATTCTGTCAATTTTTGCTTCATATATTTTGGGACTCTGTTATAAGGTGCATATATGGTTATAATTGTTATAGCTTTTGTTGGATTGAAACTTGTGTCAGTATATAATGTCCTTCTCTGTCTCCTTTAAAAGTTTTTGACTTAAAATCTGTTTTGTTGATAATAATAAAGCCACTCAGGTGTCTTTTGGTTACTGTGTTTAAGGAATATCTTTTTCTCTCCTTTTAACCTCTCACATCTTTATATCTTAGGTGATCTTTGTAGCTGAGGTCTTGTAAGACTCAATGATCATGTTTTTTATCCACTCTACCAATCTCTGCCTGTTAATTGGAGAGTTCAATCCATTTACTTTTTAAATAATTATTCGTAATGTAGGACTTACTACTGTCATTTTGCTATTTGTTTTCTCAATTTCTCCATTATGCCTTTTTGTTATTGTTGTTAACTAGTTATTTTTTTGTAAGTGTACCAGTTGATTTCCTCCCCCTTCCTTTTCTGTATATTTTTTAGTTGATTTCTTAGTGAATTCCTTGGGGATTACAATTAATACCTTGTTTTAAAAACATATCTTAAACAGTAACAACTTAATTTAAATAGTATATAAACACTTTGCTGCTATACATCTCTAAGCTTTCCTTTACATTGTTATTGTCACACATTGCATTTTTATACGTAAGGTGTCCATCAACATAGATTTACAATTATTCCTTTATGCTTTTGGCTTATAAATCACATAAGAAAATAGGAGTTAACAGAAGAGGAGTTACAAACAAAAGTACAGTAACACTGGCTTATTACAGTTATCATATGACCCAGAAATTTCAAATTCCATATCTACCTATCTATCCTAAACAATTGAAAACAGAAATTAAACAGATCCTTGAGGTAAATGGTAACAGCACAATTGTCCATCAACAGATGAATGGATAAACATAGTGTAGCATATCCATATGATGGAACATTATTTAGCCATAACAATGAATGAAATTCTGATACATTCTACAACATGGATTAACCCTGAAAACATTACAAGTGAAATAAGCCAGACACAAAAGGACAAGTATTGTATAATTCCATTTATATGAAATATCTAGAATAGTTGAATTCATAGAGACAGAAAGTACATTGGAAATTACTATGGCATGATGGGAGGTAGATGCTGGGAGTAAAAAAGAAAAACTAATTTTTAATTTTGCTTTTGCTTTTGGCTGAGGACGATTAGCCCTGAGCTAACATCTGTGCCAGTCTTCCTTCACTTTATATGTGGGTCACTGCCACTGCATGGCTGACAAGTGGTATATGTCTGTGCCCAGGATCCGAACCCGCGAACCTCGACTACTGAAGTGGAGTGCACCAAACTTAACCACTACACCATGGGGCCAGCCCCTAATTTCATTTTTTTTTTTGATAGTAATAATATATGGGTCATTTTATTTTCTTTTTTATATTTTACTTTCTAAATTTACAACAATAAATACCATTTTCATAATCAAGTAAAGAAAGCCTATACATTAACATTTTTCTTTCTCCTCCTCTGCCACACCCAAAAAAAGTAACTAACTCTACAAAGTAATATACAAAAAGAGGGTATAGGATCTTAAAATTAGCAATCCCTGGCCTGGTAGCTTACTTGGAAATTTCACATAAGATTCCAGATATAAATAGAATGCACAACTGAGACTACTTTATAAGTTTTATCTTTTACATGAGATAATGAGTAACACAAAATAGGCAGCCCCCTGTATACAAAAAACTTAAATGTACGTGTGACTTTTAACCTAATTTCATTTTTAAAGTTGTTTATTGCGGGAGGATTGTGCTGATGCAAGCTAGTATCTTCTAGCCAGAAAAGGAAAAGGAGGTTAATGAGGATTTAGAAATTTAGGAGCGATTATCTCGCTTAGTCTTTTGGGGTTTTTTTTCTTTTAAATTAAAAGTAGTCTTAGGGAAAAAAATTCCGTTAAGCTTTTGAACTTAAGACTAATATAAATATGAAGTAGAATGACTTGGAGTAAGATGACTCGTCCTTTCAGATGCAGGCTTCTGGAAGACAGAGAGCTTATTTATTCACCATTATAGCTCCTGAGGCTTGTAGTGTCTTAGAACTTTCACTGAACCTTTAAAAAGGTTAGTTAGATGGGTAGATGGGTGAATGTTATTCATGAATGTTCATAATCTGGTTTCTACTTGTTTATTTTGTTTAATAATGTGTTACTGAAACACAACCGGGCTTATGCCTCTACATATCCTCTAAGCCTGCTCTCATTCTCCAGTGGCAGAGCTGACGAGCTGCAGCAGAAACCGTGTAGCCTGCAAAGCTGAAAATAGTTACTCTCTTTTCTTTACAGGAAAAGTTTGCTGACTCCTGAATCCTGTCCTACTCTATGTGTTTCATAACGTTTCTCCTCAATATGCTCACCCTCCATGATTTTGTCACAGATTCATTTCTATCTTTCGAAAGTCTATCCATATTCCTCAAATCTTATCTGAACTAGTTCCATTTTTTTTTTATTGTAACTAACATTTTCCTTCTTTAATTTTGCTTCTTATCACACCCTGGCTTTTTATTTTACTTTTATTCCAGTCTCTTACTAGTCATCTTTTCCTTCCCCACTGCAAATTACTTAAGATCAGCAGCAAGTTATATTTGCCTAGGAGAGCCCATAGCACTTAGTTGAGTAATTTGCCTAGAGGAGACACTCAATTCTGATACATAGATAAATGAGTATGGTATGTCAAAAATAATTTGAGATTTTGTCTGGGATTTGGTAAGTCTTTGGTAATAAATGGATTTTTCTAAAATAATACTTAAAGAACATTTTATATATAATATTTACTTGTAAGAAAAATTTTTGTATTAAAGAAGCCAAGTATTTACTAAAGTTTTTTTTGAGAAAGAAGATATACATCTTTGTATCTTCATATAATGTCTAATATCTTTTATTTGCCTTTTTATGGGTAAAAACTACATCTTTCAAAACCTATTTCTCTGTAGAAGTTTTACTTTTCCCCTCACATAGAATGAGTGTTTTGAAAGACATCTAAATTTGTGCACCACCAACTACATTTGATTATTTTTAGGTTGTGATTTTGAGGACTACTTCCTTTTTAGGGGTGTTCCATTAAATACTAACACTAATTTTTTATCACTAAAATGTGGATACTCACAGGGATTTCAGGATTGCACTTTTCTTTCAGCCAGATGCTCATTCTAAAATCATCTCCTAATGCTGAATAAACTTATTGCTTTTTCCTTTCTTGTGTATACATATTAATGAAGTGGAGGCTTTGAATTGGATATCCAAGCCATTAAATGAAACTATGTGTACAGAACTGAAATAATGAAGTTTGGAATTAAAATTATCTAGGTTACTATAAAGCATTTATTTTACTTTCATGTGAAAGGGAAAATCTTTTGAAAATCTCAAAGTATGAAATTTGATATCACACAAGTGAACAGGAATTATTTCTCCAAATTTGCACTCCCTGTATGGATTTTTCCTGTTTTCCTCTGAATTTATTTGATCTCATTACATTCCTTACTATGATTATTAAGAGAGAGTAACACTTTCTGCATTGACAGAAAATGTTATTTATTCTTTCCACTTACAGATTTTTCTTTCACTCAAAAATTTTTAGATTGCCTAAAAATACAATCCATATGCTCTTTCAGCTTAGTAGCATTAGAAAACGATGTATTTCAAGTGGCTGCAAGTATGTAACTAAAATTAGTTTCAGATATTCACTCTATCTTTGGTAAGACATTTATAAGTGAGTAGTTCTTTTGAATTCTATGTAAAAATTCCAAATATATTTTTATGGTATATATTACTTTGGGGCTGATGGAATATTCCTTTAGAACTGATGTCTATTGTTGAGATTAATAAAGTTCTCTGTGCTTTTAGTGTCAAAATCGCAGATCTTAAAAGTTGAACCAAAATGGCATATCTTTCAAAGACTGTGAAAAATAGAATCCCTTAAAATTATGTGTCTTTAAAGATCCATAAATCATTCTTTTTAAATAAATAATTCAGTTCTAACTTTATTCACTTACAAAAGAGAATAACCCCAAACCATTAATAGGGTAATTACTTTTTTTAATGAACTGAGTCTAAAATGTCTATAAAGCAATCCTTTTTCTAGTAAAATTTCAAGGTATGCGTAATTAATATTAACTGAACAGATCCTTTAGATATCATGCGCTGCTTCAGTAGTGGGATTGTACTCTTGAAAAGGCAAATTTATGCAGCCACAGCAGCAGGTAGCAGAGATAGCTACTGTCAAGCTCTAAATTAGTGATTTCTTGATAAAAGAACAAATAAAAGACAGCAAATATTCAAACCTGACATGACAACATTGAGGAGCAATTATAAGTGAAAAAAATGTTTCTTTTTCCTAGTTTGATGTTGACATCTGAGTAATCTCTTCCTCTTCCTACTAAGGGTAACCAGTTCATTCATCAACATTCTTTAGTACTTGATTGTTTACATTGTTTACCTGATCCTTTGTTCTCTCTGATTTCACATCTATCAACCAATCAAAACTACTGCATTGAATCCTAGCCAAGTGCCTAGTCTCATTACTTAAGAGGAAGTCTCAGTGAATTGTAATGAGACTTGACTTTAATGGGGATAGCTGTAATGAGAAAAATAATAATAGGATTGCATAGGAATAGTAAGTGATGGCTAACAAGGTCAGTTTATAACCCATGCACTCAGTTTTAAGGAGTATGGCAAACAAATCCACATTTAAGGAGTTCCTTTGGGTGGGAGGGATCAGGCTTTGGGGAAAAGGTTAAGCGTAACGCCATTGCTCTGGGTCAGGAAGTGAATTCACAGTCGTACTTCAGCAAGAGGCTGGAGGGTCTATATAGCAGAAACTGGCATCTAGTGAAATGAGATAAAAGGAGCAAATCAGAGTGGAATGGTTCCAGGTCACTGGATTGGTGTTCAATATAGTGATCAAGCTCCAGCAGAATTAACATGCTAGAAATGGGAAAATTAGGCCAATTGACAGTTAAATAGGCAAACTCAACATGTGAAATATGCACAGGCTTGGTTAGAACATGGGTGGCAAGTACTTGCCTCTGGCAAACAACATGGTAGATTTGTAAATCAGTACAAAGACAAATCCTAATATACTCTCTGGAAGGGACTGAGTGCTGGGTCTGTGCTGTCCAATATGGTAGCCACTGGTCACGTGTAGCTGTTTATATTAAGTTAATTAAATTAAAATCCAGTTCCTCAGCTGTACTCAAGTTCTCAGCCTCTTATGGCTTTGGCTACGATAATTTTCAGTGTGAATATAGACAATTTCATCACTTAAAGAAGTTTATTGGTATTGTTTTAGGTGAAACATGTTAGTGACTCATTTTTAGTCTGGGGCAATTTTCATGATTGAAAAATAACTCATACTAATAGAGATTGTAACATATTAAGTGCCAAAAAACAAATACAAATGAAGCAATGAAAAAGTTACAAAAAACTACAAATATGGTTGCCCATATTTCCAGGAAAAGCTGTTAAGTGTATAAGCAATATTTTTCTCCAAACTTACTTTAGCAGAACGAAACATAAAAAACAAGAAACTTCTATCCATGTTGAAACCATACATTTTAAAAATATCTTGAAATTGGAACCAAACAAGACAGAATGCTGAGAGTTGATATATCCAAACCAGAAATAAACTGCAATGCTGTTTAGAACTTCATAACTTGAAGTTTCACCTTTTTTTAAATTTTTTTTTAGAATAAAGAGACTTACAGCAGACCACTGCTCCTTTGGTAACAACTGGAAAATAACTGACAAGTAAAACATGACATATATATTTTAAACACAAAGTCTGTGTATAAAAAGATATGCGTAGGAAATCAATTGCAGTTCAGAAGGAGCCCTCCCTATGTGAGTACTGATTGATGACCCCGGCTGCATTGGCTGGGTCCTGGGGTAGGAAACTAGTGGACTGGATCTGCCATAAATAGGGGACTCTCCTGCGATAAAGAGAAAACAGCAGAGATCTTAAAACCGTTTTGGCTGGCATGATGGATTGGAGTTTTGTAAGTCCAAAAGAGAGCTATTTTATCTTTCTGCCAAGACTTCCTCTCTGACGTTTGCTGAACATGGTGGTAGTAGCGTGGGAGACTAGGGGTTACTTTTTCCATGTAAGGTAACATATTAACAGGTTCCAGAGATCAGGGTATGGACCTCTTTGGGGGCGTTTATTCTTCATACCACAGTATTGTGTATTTCACAACATATATTATAAGTAAGATTTGTTTGGAGTAAGCGTTATTTCTTTGTTTTGCTAGGTTTTAGTATCAGCATCACAAGTGCTTTTAAATATGATTTGGAGATAGTCTTTTCCCTTTACTCCAGAAGAGTTTGAATACTTGAAAGAACATATGGCTTATCCCTTCTTTGAATGTTGGGAATATATTTGTTATGAAACCGTATGTGTGTATCTTTTTGATAAGGTCTGGTTCATAAAATCTATAGTCATTTTTTTTCTGAGTATTAGATAGTGTGTGTTTTTACCTTATCTTGAGAAGGTGTTGCTTTTAATGTAAGGGGATCTGTCTCAGAGCCCAGATGGGACAGGAAGGAGCAGAGGAGATGAATTGATTAGGAAATCACTCCCAAGGAGCAGAACCAGACTCTTATCAGGGAACATTCCTTGCCGCAAAAGTAGGGAAACTGAGGAGAAGTGCTTGCTCAAATGTCGGAATAATTATATACCTGTCACTGCAATGTAGTTCCAGTTTTGCACTTTCTGAATAGGAATGTTTGTTGTAGTCATCCTGCCCCTATATAAACATGGTATGTTGGGTGTGTGTGGGGGGTGCCAGTGGGACAGATGACTTGCCTTTTGAGCTTACAGGCTCTGCTTGATTAATTTCACCCAAGGAGCCACACCGAGAGGCGCCATCTATACCTATTTATAGTTTAGGCAAGAGATCCTGAACTTCAAAACTAAGCCTGGTATTTTAATGGGATGAGAGTTTTGATAGTTTTGGGAAGGGATGAGTGTGTTTTACAGGTAGGAGGAGTGTAAATAGTGGTGGCCAGAGGGAGGGCTGTCAGTAGATTAAAAATGGCTGGGGGTTCTGTGCCATTCTTCTCTTTTAGAGGTGGAATCAAGATCCACTCCCACATTGACACTGGGCTTGCCGTATGACTTGCTTTGCTCAAAGAGATGCCAGAAAATGTAATACAGGAGATGCTTGACAAACACTTGCGTGTAGGGCTAGGCCATGTAAAAAAGCTTGATTTGGCACATTGAATGCTAAGCAGCCACAAAGTAGTGTGGGATCCAGACTTACAGTCACCCCTGCCGAGGCCCCAGAAATAAGAGTGAGGTTAAATTATACTTTTCAATCCCATTCAAGCTTCCAAATGACTAAAGCTGCATTAGTGTGTCCAGGTGACACCTTAAGATTAACAGCCCAGCTCTCCAGCCCCAAATTACCGAGTCAACAATTCTGAGAAATAACATACAGTTGCTTTAACCCATTAAGTTTTGGGATGAGTTGCTATGTAGCCAAAGATAACAGAGAGTTGGCCATTCAAACAAATCATCCTTTTAGAACTGATTTTCAAATTTGGTAGTATGGAATTACAAATAGTAATTATTCCTAATTTTTAGGTCTTATGGTTGTGATTATAGTCCCTTCCAACTTCCTAAAATTCTGAACTTGTATTTTATGATTTAAGAAATTGTTATATTATTGATTTATCTCACTTACTATTGTGTCATAATTTCTGTTCTTATTCTATTTTATAATACATTATCATTTCATTTTTATTTAATATTTTAGTTATTCTTCCTGAGTTTGATATTCTTTTCTTCAACTGAATGCTTTTTAAAATTTTAATTCTTCACTTTATTATAATAAAAGTTTTAACATCCATACTTACTTCTCTGTACAGTGTTTCAGCCACCTATAATAGGCTATTTTTCCTCTTAGTAACATAATTATTATTAGAGTTTCTTTGATCCTATAATTACTTAGTAAAATGTTTTTTAAAATGGTAAGCATTTGAGTATCTTTTGCCACCATCTTTATTAGAATTCTGTGCTTACAATAGCTTCACCCATCTGAAAGTGAGCATGGAATTAAAACTCTCAAAAGACAGTTTGATGTTCTCCAGTCATGAAATAAAATGAAAACCATGGTGTAACTATATTAAAGTATACATTTAAACAGAAGTAGAAAATCTACTGATTTATTCCACAAATATTTATAATCTCTGTATTCTGCACCAGGCATGATGCTAGTTATAAAGAAATGCCAAAATTTGGTTCCAGTCTCCTGCCATCCGAGGGATCACTGTCTAGCGAGGAAGACACATACCAAGACTGATGGTGATACTGTGTAGCAAAGTAATGAGTGACTTGTAAAGAACGCTTTTGAGGCAAAAAGCAGGGTGTGAGATAGCAATATTAGGAAACGCAAATCTTATTTTGACTTAAATACAGTCTTCTCTTCTTTAGGCATAAACTAAATTATTTAATGCACAATTTTTATTTAATGATAAACCATAGCTTAGTGGTTAAAAACACAGCTATAAAGGCTAACTGCTTTGGTTTACATCTCAACTTGACCAATTAACTAGCTTTGTAAGCATGGACAGGTTCATTAACTTCTTTATACTTCAGCTTCTATATCAGTAAAACGGTGATAATAATAGAACCTTATAAGGTTGTTAGGACAGTACCTGGAAAATAGTAAGTCCTATTTAAGAGATCACTGTTGTTCTTAAATAAGGAACAAATATTTGGATCAAGGAAAAGAATAAAAATTGGAAGGAGTAAAGCTTGAATCTAAAATTATATTAATGAATTCAGAATTCCTCTAAGTGGTCTTCTGTTATGAAAGTATGCTTCTAATCTCCTCATAACTAGCCTTTTATGTTTGGCTTGGTCTCTAGATAGATGTATATAAGTGCATTCATGCAAAAAGAGACAAGGAAGGACACGGCATCATTATATCACTTTCTTAAAGTTCTAGGAAAATTCTATTAGTTAACCATAAATTGTTTTCTTTTAGTTAATTGGTGTTATTTAAGGATTTCTCTGTATTTCCCAGCAGTCAATACCATAGTCAAGTTTAGTTACTCATACAGGATGAGTTATAATATACTGATGTCCATATGGCTCACTTCAAATTTCAATAGTGATTTCATTTTAAGTTTTGTATTTTCCAACAATCTAGGCCAACAGATTACCACTTCTCTGACATAAATTTTCTGAAATTCTTCTGAGCTGACATGCCCCCTTTTGTCCAGTTGTCTGGTTAGGTAGCATATGACTCTGTAGCTGGTGAGCTCGGCTAATTAGCACATTGTACTGAGTCAAAGCTGACTGCCCGCGTGAGGGCTCTTGGCTCTGCTCTGATTCACATCCGCAGGCTGCAGTCTGCCTCGCTAGGAGGCTGACAAATGGTATATTACCGGTCAAAAGAGGGCCCTGGCAAGGTAGTATGAGTGCATTAGTACAAATCTGTCACCATCATTCAGCAGGAAAAAATCCCCACCCATGACTGCTGCTGGTGTACGAGTGTTATCATCTTTACTTACGAGAGGCAGTGCATTTGAGCCCGCGTTCAACGATTCACGTTTCCGTCCTCTAGTTCTTGCTCTGGTGTCAGAAATGTCTGGTTTCATTTGAAGTCACTGACTCAAGTGCATAATAAACTTTATGTCCTCACTTTTCTGAAAAAAGGAGTGAGAATATTAGACTGAACAGTTCTCTAGTCAATTCTCAGCCTGAAAGGAGCGGCAGATATTGGATCTACGATGGAGAAAGGCACTTCCCTTTGTACTTTGATCTTTTAGTGAATATGAGATTTTGTGAAGGCTGTTAAACCAATATAGACCAACTTCCGACCGCCTCAGGCCTCTGAAATATTCCTACTGAGGAAGAGATGTGCAAAATTCTTTATACTGCATTGGGATATTTGGAAATCTCCGCATTCTTCTCAGATTATTTTTTCACACGTGCACACACTGTAGAATAAGTGTAATTGTTATGGGAAATAGATATGATAGAAACTGTCTTCATTCAGCTCTATGGGGACTATGGAGACTGACAAAACCTCTTCATATTTGTAAATTTTTTTTTAATCTGAAAATTAGAGTCTTATATTAAGCAAACAATTTACAGACATAATCTATAGCAGCTTAAGTTTCACTAATACAACTGTTTAGAAAAGAAAGTTGTGTTATAAAATCTTATTAAAATTTATTTTGTTCTCAGTTAGCAGTGGCATGTTTTAATATCATGGCTCTCAATATTAACATCCCACCTGAGGGAGAGTACCTTCACTGAAAATTCACTAAGCAGACAGAGGCCTGTGACGGTGTCTCTAACATGCGAGTTGAAGGGTGGTAATTGCATCGTTATTTAGAACTGCCGTCATATGTCAGCATTCTTTAGAAATGGATACTGCTCTTGCTGTAAGATAATTTCTTCAGGGACCCTATTAGAAATATTTTCAGTGCACAAACAAAATAAGCAAAGCAGCTTTCTTTTTTGGTGCTGTCGACAAGTGGATTGTCTGGTATCTTGATCCTCCAGCATTAACTATGATGCAGAATGTTCACCTAAAGGAAGTGCCTGCCTCACTCTGTGGCCAGGGCAAAGAATAGTGTCAAGCTAAAATAAACCATCACTGAGAACACAGTGGATCTGGTATTGAGTCATTGGCTTCCACAGTCATAACCAGTGAATTGCCAAACGTTATCCAGCCAGTTAAAAAGTCGTGCTGCTTTTTAAATAGCTGAGTTACTTTTGGCGATTCATTTAACTCTTTGAGACTTCGTTTCTGCATCTGTTAAAAGTGTTTTGTGTGTATGTGTGTATTCTGTTTTGAGAAGGCTGTATAAAATAGTGAAGAGTATGAACTGTGGAGTCAGATGTCCAAGTTCAAAACCCAGATTTGCTGTCATTTACCTGGGGACCTTGGGTAAGTGGTCATCTTTCTGTGCCTCAGTTTGTTCACTTGTAAAGTGAAAGTAATAGTAGTACTTATTATTATTTAAGATTGTTATATACACATACATATGTGTGTGTATGTTTCTATATATATATATGTCAACACACATAGTGATTAGAACTATATCAGCTACATAATAAACTCCATAGAAGTATTAACTATTATTATTCTGTAAGTAATAATTTGAATACTTCTAGATTAGAAATCGATATGTTTCAACATAAAGATCAAAGTCTTGAGAAAAAATCCTCTGTTGTTTACGTTTGTTTTCACTGAATATGACAATGCTTGGCACATAGTCATTACTCAATAACACTTGTGAATCAATTAATTATCTTATACTCTTACTTTCACTATGGATATGAATATATAGAATTGGAAATCTCTCGTTTTGTTATGGTGTATGCTAATATCTATACTGGTAAATAGTGGTCAATATTTATTGACAGCCAAGTCTGAGCCAGGTACTACTTTATATTTATCATCTTCTTGCTAGTTTTTTTTTTTTTTTTTTTTTTTTGGTGAGGAAGATTGGCCCTGAGCTAACATCTGTTGCCAATCTTCTTTTTTTTTGGTAAGGAAGATTGTCCCTGAGCTAAAATCTGTGCCCATCCTTCTCTATTTTATATGTGGGACACCACCACAGCATGGCTTGATGAGTGGTGTGTATGTTCATGTCTGGGATCTGAACCTGCAAACCCTGGGCTGCCAAAGCAGAATGCACAAACCTAACCACTATGCCACCAGGCTGGCTCCCTCGTCTTCCTGCTTTATATTTGTCATCTCCAACATACTCCATAACTCTATAGGATGGGCAATATTAACCCTGTTTTATAGATAAAGAAACTGAGATTTAACTATTAGAACTAATATTCTCTCTTTCCTTTTTAGAATAGGACATAAACGTTATATAACATGTGCTCATATCATTATTCTTTATCAGTCCTTAGACATAGGCATGAAAGAAAATAGTACAATATTTTACTTATGAATAATTATCCTTAAGAAATTAAATATATCCTGGGAGATAGCTAACAGATTGACAAATAATCAGATATTCTCTTAGTTGATAAGATAAATAATCAAGATAAGTAAACAAGGATCCACAGTCATCTGAACATGGCTCCCTTTTCTTCTACCACCAATTAGAAACCAGAGCCTCTTCAGAGCAAAACAGCTGCTGAGACTTTCTTACAACTGGGGCCTGGTGAGAATTGGGATTCTCTTCTATAGGTTATGTTGTTTTCTCATAGCTAGTGTCAGAAGCCCAAGTGAAAGGAACAGATCTCTGCAGGTGTCTATGGAAACTAAGAGAGAAAGTTGACATCAACATTACATGCCTGGTCTTTCTGGCTACTCTCCTCCCAAGAAGAGGCTCAGGTAGCTGAAAGGGAGATGAATGGGGAGGCTGGTTTATCTCTTCCCCTGAACTTGAGAGAAAATGATGGGAAGGTACAAGTCATGGAGGCTTCAGTCCTGTGCTTTGGCAGAACCAGTGACCTGCCTCCTGACCTATGACAGTAGGGCCAGCTCCATCATCTATTCTCAGTGGGACTGCAAGGTAATACAGAGACCCATTAAGACAACACTGTTCTAATACGGAATTTCTCCTGACGCTGCAGGCCGAGGGACTTTACAACTGTACAACTAGACCTTTCAAAAATCGTAGAGACTTTCCATCAGGTGAGACCTACCACGTGGCATGAAAGGACCTTGATATTATAACTGTTCCTGCCTGCTATTCTGACCTCTCACACTGCAACACAAGTCCTTTTATTCCAGCCATACCAAACTACTTGTGTTTGCCCAAATGCCGTATGCTGACCTGCATCTATGACTGCACGAGAGATTCGTCTACATGGTGTACCGTTCCAACTTCACTCTTCACTTCCTATCTTCTTCTAATATTAAGATCAAAACTCATCTTCTCCTGGCTTTCCCAACCCCAAAGATGTCTCAGTATTTGATGTATGTCAGCAGCATGAACTATCTAATTGCTGATATATTTGGCTCTTGGCCTAGAATATTTTCAGCCCCTAAGTTTTCTATCTTTTATATCTATCACTTTAGGTTTATTTTAATATACAGCCCAGAATTTGTACTCAATCAAAAAAGTCTGAAGCCAGAATGTATATTATAAAATTCTAGCTCTGACAGTTACTAGCTGTGTAACTTTAGCAAATCCCTTTATATACTCTCAGCCTCAGTTTCCATGTATGTAAAGTTAGGGTTACATAATGATAATGATAACGATGGTATGAGTTCAAATATGTAAAGGATTTAGAATAGTGTCTGCTGCATTGTACACACTATATAAAAGTTCACTATTATTATTACTATTACAAAACAGCTATTTCCGTTAGGATGAAGACCAAGTATATATGCAGAAATGTGGAGCCATTGCAATTGGAAGGAAGACCCTAGGGCTGGGTAAAATGAAGTATTTCCCTATTAGAAGTGTAGTCAGCATATGGTGCTCTATGACTGTAAACTGCAAATATATATCAAGTAAAAACATTTTAGGTTGATTTATGACAAGCAGCTTCATAGTGAACTATTAAATGTAATTTTCAAATATCAAAAAATTACGTCCATCTTCACTACCGCTGAACGAAAAAATACATAGTGTATTAGGCTGAATTGTCCACTAGTATGACTGAGCATAACATTTCTTCTGTATTGTGTCATGGGTCTGGTGTAGCTGCTATGACACTTTGGGTTTAGATCATTTCAAGAACATCTAGAGGGTGGAATGTCACCTAATGAATCATTAATACTGCTGTAGCAGCATGATTTTCCATTATACTTTCTTCCTGAATGGTAACCTGACTTGACCTTAATGAATTCTGGGAACTAATAGAATCATATCTCATCTGGCTGTACATATGATAATAGGGATGGATGTACATAGACCATTCCTTCCATTTCATCAGCAATGGAATGGATCCATTTGGTGATAGCCATTAAGATGAGTAGATATGTGCTATATCCAATCACTCATGGGTCTGTACTCAACTTCCTTCCTCAATTATCTCTGTGTGAAATAGGTAGATCCTTCATAGCAGAAAACTCAAGGTAGTTTTTGATATTACCCCATATAAAGAAACTGAAAAATATGCTATGAGGAGGCAAATATAAGCACTTTTTAAGAAATATTTTAAAAAATCTCAGACTATTCTAGGTGGAGTTTCCCAGGCAACAGACCCTAAGATGTGCTTGTAGGAAGTTTATTGGGGTGTGTTATCTGCAACAAAATCTGTAAGGGAACAGAGGCAGCAGAATGCATAGACGAAGAAGCCAACGGTAATGCAGTTGCACAAGGGCATTAGCTCATCTAAGGATGTTATAATCATCCTGGGTGTTCTTAAGCTGGCATGGCTTTTCAAAGTTACCCCAGATTAAAGGAAAGAAAGCAGGATTCATACCCTTGTATCAACCAGTCACTGAGGTTCCCTCCATGACAAGGTGCCCATGGAGGGAACATAAAATTTAATGAGGTCACTGGGAATCAGATTTGAGCCATCAGCAGCCACCATTTCTGGCATCTAAAGAAATAAGAGATATGAATGGTATACTGCAATATCTATACATACAAAAATCTTCAAAGATCAGCCATAAAATGAATGATACACTAAATCTCCTGAGTTCAATTGTGATGTCTTCCTTGGTGTTCTGAATAATACCAAAAGAAGTGTGTTTATGTGTGTATGTGGGAGGTAGAGGGTGTTCTTCTGTTTTAGGCTGAAATAGACTGATTCTCTTCATCCCATATTCTTATTAAAGTGTTTCTGGGTTTTTTTTTTTTTTTTTATTCCATCAGGTGAAAGTTCCTCTCTCTGGCCCGTCTCAACCAGCCCTAGAAATACAGCAGTGACTTTGAATTATAATAAAATTACTGGATTTCCTAGTAGTTTTTCCTAGGGAGCGAGGGAGAGCACCAAAGCATGGACATTTGGAATGCAAAGTTCTTACTTAATTATAGAGAGAATTGAAAGAATAAGAAAAGAAATATCAAGGCTTTATTTAAATAATCAATTGAATATTTGCTTTAGCTTTGCGTAGCAGGACTCTCTAAAAACAATATTCTATTCTCAAAAGTAGTAAAAATTATGAGTGGTTGCAAATTAATTATAGCTTTGTGAAGAATGTTAAAATACTCTTAAATAGAAAAAAGTCCTTCACACACAGAAAGTACCATAGCAATTCATTCAGCTAAAAGTGAAGTATGAAAGTGATTGTAATAATTTGCTAATGTAACTTTTACAAAAGCATCAATATTATTACTATAATTCATTTTCTTAATTGGTTAGAAGACCCCATTTCGTTTGTTTTCTGGTATTAAAAGGTATTAGCAAAGCTAAAATTGCTATTTTGTCAGTTCTGTTTTTGAATTAGTGAAGAATCTGGCCCCTTGAAGGCAATTTTGATAGGATCCACCACTATGAAAAGGTTCACAAGGCTAATTGAGCACATCAAATAAAGTCTACCAAATAAGGAAAAATAATAAAATAAAATTTGCCTATTGATTATAGCAGCCAAGCTTTCCAAAACTCAGTTTTATATCATGCTGCACAAATTGTATTTGACTATTCACTTGGGCTGAAAAATGTGAAGGAAATGTAGTAGTTTTATTATAATTCAAAATCACTTCTCTGCTTCTAGGGCTGGTTGAGAGGGGCCAGAGAGAGGAACTTTTACCTAATGGAATAAAAAACCACCCAGAAACACTTTAATAAGAATATAGCATGAAGAAAATCAGTCTATTCCAACCTAAAACAGAACAGCTTTCAAAACTGTGTCCTTCATACATGCTCTTAGTTATCTTTCTAATGGAAATAATTTTCTTTATAGCTGAAATGACTTTTCTACTTCCCCATTTTCCATAATAAGACTAGTTATTCAGTTGTAGAATTATAAAATTAATATATCTGGTTCTTGCAAAAAAAGCCAAAAGTGATGTGAAATATAAAAACAACATAATATGATATATAATCTGATTCCAAGAGGTAACCATTATTAACGTTTTTATTTATAAGCATCCACATCATTTTTCTATGTGCATGTACAAACATATTATACACATCCACGTATATATGTGTATGCATATATATATATATGTATGTATATGATTTGCACATCAAGATAATCATATTAACAGTACTATTCTTTTCTTGGGGAGTGGGGAAGATTAGCCCTGAGCTAACTACTGCCAATCTTCCTCTTTTTTCGAGGAAGACTGGCCCTGAGCTAACATCCATGCCCATCTTCCTCTACTTTATATGTGGGACGCCTACCACAGCATAGCTTTTTGCCAAGCAGTGCCATGTCCATACCCAGGATCTGAACTGGTGAACCCCAGGCTGCTGAGAAGTGGAACATGCAAACTTAACCGCTGCACCACTGGGCTGGCCCCTAACGGTACTATTCTTAACACACTTTTCAACTTAATACATTAGACAGTTTCCCAATATATATGAGGGCAAGGATCTTTTCATTTAGTCCTAAGTATGTGTCCTAATATATATATCCATTCTCAGTTGTTAGTAATCTTTTATTTATTCATAATCTTTTTCCATATTTGCTATTAATGTTATTATCAATGCTACAATAAATATCCTAGTATTTATATGTTACTTCATTGCATATATTTTTCCTCAGAATGGATTTCTAAAAGTGGCCATATTTTTTCATTGTTATTGACAATTGTTTTGACATACATTTTAAACTGACCTTAAGAAGCTCCCCACCATTTTCACCTTCACTACTAGTGTAGGAGAATGTCAATTTCCCCCTATCTTTTTTGTTTCAGAGTATTCGTATTTCTTTTTTATCTTCTTTCCCACACCTCTATCAAAAAATAAATAAATAGAAGAGGGGGGACAGAGACCCCCCCAATACCTTAATTTGCATTGCTTCAATTAATACTTATGCTGTACATCTTTCATATGTTTTTGAGTCACTACATTTCATCATAATAAATATACTTTGCCTGCTTTTCAATTGCAATTTTTTCTTTCTCTTATTTTGAATTTCATTTATATATTAAGGGGATTAAATCTTTGCTCTGTTTCTCCCCTATAATTTTCACTTTCTAGTCATTTGTGTTAATTTTGTTTAAGTCATTCGTAATACTTTTATCATTTATTTTTGTTATAAGTAAATTTATAATTTTTTATGTGGTCAAGAGCCAATATGTTTTTAAAATAATTTCTGGCTTTGCTGTTTCGTTTAGAAAGATCTCTGTTTCTGGGTTTTCTGTTCAAGATTGATTGATGTTGGAAGATGTATGTGTTATCTAATCTTTCCTTAAAAATTTATTTGAAGTGCCAGAAGAATATAAAAATACGAACAAACATATTGCAATGATTCTAACATCAAGAAAAGCATCAATTATCTATAAGAATTTCTTGAAAATATCAATCTAATGAGATCAGATTAATATGAAATTAAACAGACACGAAGAACCCCCAACAAAATAAAAGCTGAAGAAAGATCTTCCACCTCCGATGAAAGAGTCTTCCAGTAAAAGCCTTGGGAAGATGCTGAGATTGGAGAGAGTATAATAGAAGCAAGTATGGGTTTGGGAAGTGAATGGAAGAATTCTTCAAAGCTTCACAGAACAGTTGCCCCTGTGCTTAAGTGTAAATTTTCGTATCTGAAGTAGAGCTGTCTTAATAAATTTGAGCATCTTCAATGAGAGCACTGAGTGAGCCCTGGGGCCACAGAGACAAAAGATTGATCTCTAAGTAATTTCCACCATTCCAGATAAACAAAGGTGGCCCTGAATTCAGAATACAAATTCCTTTCCAATAGGAAAGAATTGGCAAGGAAATCCAGCTGGAATTTACAACTGGCATGATCCTTATAATCAGTGTTTGCATTTAAGGCTGCCACACGGTAAATTTCACGTGTCGAGGAAGCTTATCCCAGTTATCAATGCTGCTGATCTATGCCCGCATAGGAATCAGCGAAAATCACCGGATTTTCAGAAAACAACACTGTGATATAACAAAACTAGGCTGCGGAAATAGTGGAACCAGAATACAACACACTTTTGAAATGTTTATTATTTGACATTGGAGGGATATTAAAGGATATCAAATCCAAAAATAGGCAATATAGAAGGAATCGAGGACTGTAAGAATTAGGAAGACATCTCTACTCCAAGATTAGTATTCTTTAAAAATCTATATTTTCATTTTTATTTTTTAACATGTCAATCTTGAATAACTCTGACATTTGAGTTTAAGATATGAGAAAGACATCTAATTGTATTTTATTTTAACTCATTAACTAGTTTGTATAATGGTATCTACATCTGTATTCTGCTCCATTCATTGCCTATTTTTTTACGTTAGTACAACAATGTTTTCATTATTGTAGCTTATAATATGTTTTACTACCTACTACAAGAAATCCTTTATAATTGCTCTGATTTATTTAAATATATCATCTCCTGATTGTATTATATCTACTATGGTTAGATCATTTGTTGGATTTCCAGCAACGAAAAAAGAAAATCCACTCTCTAGAGGTTTTATATGACTGTACTAAATTTTTTGATAAGTATCAGTTGAATAAACATTTTAATATCTGATATTCTAAATCAGTAATATGACTTCTCTCTACTTATTCAAACGTTCATGTATGTCCCTCAGTGAAATGCCTTATTTTTTTTAGGTATGTAATAATTATATTTTTAAAGTTACTGCTATTAATCGAATGTTTGTTTTTGCTATATGAACTGCATATTTCTTAAGTATACCCAAATGCTGGTACATAAAGACACACACATCTTAGAAACAATGACAGAATTTAATAAAATAGTACATTAAAGGAGTTCTTTATATTCTTTTTGGGTTTTTTTAGATTTAATTCTATATGTAAATGTATACAATTATTTTTCTTCTTTTCCAATATGTATCTCTCTCTCTTTTGATCTTATTAAAATTTGTGGTTGACATCATTGCCCAGCATCATGACGAGAGTACAGTGGTTTTCAGATTTTCTTTGGTTCAATGAACAAAATCTAATAACTATGGACTTTCTCCCAACAAAATGATATAAATATCGGAGCTCATATTCTCCATTTAACCAACATTAAGAAGCCTACTTAATGTTTCATTGTTAAAGATAGTATTTGCTGTTAAGTTCAGAAAGGTCCCTCTTGTAACATTAAACGTCTTTGTAATCTTTGTTTGCCAAAGAAGCAAATTTTAGAAGAATATATACATTTGTAAAATGGCTTTGTTTGGTAAATATTAAGATTATGATTGTTTCCTTTAACCTGTAACTGAATTAACATGATGAATTGCATTAGTGGCCAATCCAGTATTGATTTCCTGTTCCATTCCCAAAATAAAGTCTACATAATCATGACACACTGGCTTTTACTACACTACTGAATCCAAAATGCTTCCATATTTTTTTGGATTTGTCAGGTTTGGATATCAGGTTTACTATAGATCAGTAAAATGTTTAGCGTGATTCTATTTTCTTTTTCTTATGTACTGCATATTACATGGGCCTCATTTTTTGTTTTGTTTTTTAAATTTTCCGCTAAATTACCTGTGTCCAACCTATTTTGGTGAGAAGGACGAGGTAGTTCTTTAAAATTGTCATAATTTCTCACATGGTTAAGAATAATTTCAGTTGTCTGCCTCTTCTTGAGTCAATATTCTTAATGTCTACTTACCAAGTAATCATCTCAAGCATAGTCCTAAGCCTGGGGGTTGTGATCAGCACTATCCGATCCTTCTTTCCTTGCTCAGTAGTCCACATCTGCAGTCCTTGCACAATCAAGGAGATGTTAGTGACAGTGTAGGAAAGAAACTCTCTACCATTCGTCTAATTTCCTCTTATTCCTCACTTCACTTTTGTTTAGCAATTCCTCAGGAAATGACTGGATGATCTATTTTCAGCAGGAATGTGACCCTTATCCAGTTTTCAGTGAGAAAGAGAATTTTTACTATTATACTGATTGGTTTCTTTTAGGGCGGTGAGGAGAGAGGGCTGATGGAAATCAAACTTTGAGAACCATCTTGATTCTTTTGTAGTCCTTAAATAGGTTGTTTTCAAATAAAAAGCAATGAGATTCCAGCTGTATATGGTTCTTCCTAATTTTACGATGGAAAGTCTCTTATTTCTTGGAGGAAAAAGAATTAACTGATTACTTTCAAAAATAAAAATCACAAAACACTGGAACTTGCTTATAAGTTAAAATATTATAAGGGATAAAACTGTGCTAAGGCTATCAAAGATAGAAGGCAGAAACTGTAAGTCAACAGATAGCTCTGAAATTTATCTAAGGAATTGTTCCCTCTGACGAGGAGGCCCATATGAGGGAGATGGTCTATTCTAGCTCTGGCGTTGGAAGCTTCTAGGAACTCTCTCCATTCTCAGTAACTTCGCACAAAACTTTAATCTTTTTTGACGTTAAATCATTAATTATAAAATAAATAGTATCTTTATGGTCAGATAGTCCAATTTTTTTGAGGTGCTCAATTTTCGTTTTGCAGCTTCAACTTATCTTTCTGAAATAATTAAATTGGCATTAGCTGTAAAAATTACACTTAGAAAAATCACCAAATCCATTTAGTATTGCATAGTTATCTCCAGATATGTCTTCTTCTTGAATAAAAGATCATTCTCCACTATTTTTCAATTTGCCTCTATGTCCATTTGGCATCCTTTCTCATTTCTTATTCATTTTTGATCATTGACTGATATGACCTTGCTATGTTCATAATGAGCTGTTCTTTTAATCATTTTTATTATTATGTGAGTGTGTGTTTGAGAGAGAAAAGTCTGGGGACTTTTTTCTTTCTTTTCATTTTCTAAGGAATGTGAACATCAATGGAGATGGCAGTTTATACTCTACCCCTTCAACTTATCAGCAGTATGTCATATGCATCCCTTTAGATGAAATTTTAATGTTTAAGTGGGTTTTTATGAGGACGAGGTCTCAGAGTTTCTAATTCAGATGTCAGAGGTTGGCAGCAATATCAATAAGAAGCCATCAGCATGGCCCTTATTCCTAATTCTCATCCTGACATGTTACAAAAATAAGCATGATAATTTTATGGCTTCTTTTTCTGCCTAAAATGTAACTACATTAATCTGAAAGACAGCTGATTTTTCAAGGTCAAAAGTGCTTAGTTACAAATTGATGAGCTATTATGCGTGTCTGTGGTTTTCTTGATGGCACTATATTAATAATACGCGTGCAGAACAGGCCATAAAAATTCCATTTAAAAGTATTAAGGCATACTGGGACATTTAATCAGGTTAAAATTCCTGTCAGTGGGCTCCGGGCACGATGTTGTTCAGTCAATGATTAACAAAGTGTTTGGAATATAAAGATGCATGTCTATTACAGGAGTTCAGATTTCACTGAAATGACCTTTTTTGTTTTCTACATCTAGCAAATGATTCAACTAAAATGCATTACAGTGATATTCATTGTTTTAAGTGGCTCCTGCCGTCTCCCAGCCTGGATTGTTTTGATTCGAAAATCGGGAGATAATATACTTGTAAAGGTGCTGACATTCTTTCCAGGTAGGAAAAAAAGCACTCAGTGAGGAAATGTTTTTAAAATATGAATTACATTATAAGCTTCCTTTTGTGATTTATAAGAGCTCTCACCAGGTGTGCACTATGTTCTTATAAAACCAAGAAAGATTAAATGAGGGAAAGCTATGGAAAGGACTCTTCTGATAGCCTCTTACAGTATACCTTACAAGCTCAAGGGCAATGTTATTTAAGATACAGAATATAATGTAATAGAAATGATAATTAGTCTGCATGAGTATGTACATGTTATAAAACAGTCACATGTTTCAGATTATGAAAGAATGAATATTCCTAGCCTATGAAAATCTTCTTTCTCTCTTTCTTCCAGTAGTGAATAAAGAGGAAAATTAAAGAAGTACAAGTTTCTAAGAGCATCTTTACATAGCAAACAAATGGCTGACCAGTCAAGTAGCAATTATGAAGTTGTATAAAAATTATTCTTCTGTTTTTTAATTGTGTAAAGTTAGCTAACCTAACATTCATACTCATCTTTCATGCATTTGTTTATGTATCTATTTTCATGAATATGAAAATTTTTTAGTGAGTCTAAATTAAACTGATTCTTTTAAAAAACAACTTGGCTCAATAATCTGAATTACCTTGTCTTGCGTTTTGTTTGGGTTTTATTTTAGATTCTACATGTAAGAGAGATCATACAGTATTTGTTTTTCTCCGATTTATTTCACTGAGTATAACGCCCTCGAGGTCCACCTAAGTTTCCACAAGTGGCAAGATTTCATTCTCTTTTATGGCTGAATAATATTCCATTGTATATACATGTACACCGTCTTTATGCATTCATCTATCCATGGAAACTTAGATTGTTCCATATCTTGGCTGTTGTAAATAGTGCTGCAATGAACATGGGGATGCAGATGTCTTTTCAGGTTAGTTTTTCACTGTCTTCAGATAAATACCCAGAAGTGGAAGTGCTGCATCATATGGTAGTAGTATTTTTAAATTTTTGAGGAATCTCCTTACTATTTTCCATAGTGGCTGCACAAATTTACATTCCCACCAACAGTGCACAAGAGCTCCCTTTTCTCCACATCCTTGCCATTACTTATTATTTCTTGTCATTTTGATAATTTCCATTCTAACAGGCATGAGGTGATATCCAATTGTGGTTTTGATTTGCATTTCCCTGATGATTAATGATGTTGAACACCTTTTCATATACCTGTTGACCATTTGTATGTTTTCTTTGGAAAAATGTACATTCAGATCTTCTGCCCATTTTTTATTCAGATTTTTTTTTGCTGTTGTTCTTTATGTATTTTGGATATTAGCCCCTTATCAGATATATGATTTGCAAATATTTTCTCCCATTCAGTACGTTGCCTTTTCATTCTATTGATGGTTTCCTTTGCTGTGCAGAAGCTTTTCTAGTTTGATGTAGTCCCACTTGTTTATTTTTGTTTTTATTGCTTTTGCTTTTGGTGTCACATTCAAAAAATCAGTGCCAAGATCTATGTCAAGGGGCTTACCACTTATGTTTTCTTCTGGGAATTTTATGGTTTCGGGTCCTATGTTCAAATCTTCAATCAATTTTGAGTTAATTTTTGCGTATAGTAGAAGATCGTGGTCCAGTTTCATTCTTTGGCATGTGGCTGTCCAGTTTTCCAAACACCATTTATTGAAGAGATTATCCTTTCCCCACTGTAGTTTCTTGGCTCCTTTGTCATAAATTACTTGACCATATATGCATGGATTTCTTTCTGGGCTCTCTGTTCTGTTCCATTGATCTATGTGTCTGTTTTTATGCCAGTACCATCCTGTTTCAATTACTGTAAGCATGTAATATAGATTGAAATCAGGAAGATTTTGTGTTATACAAGTCTATGGGCTTTACCAAATGCATAATATCATGTATCCACCATGAAAGTATCATACAAAATAGTTTAGTTTCACTGCCCTAAAAATAGCCTATGTTCCAGCTGTTAATATATTCCCCTTCCACTCCGCATCTCCTGGCAACCACTGTTCTTTGTATTCTCTCTATAGTTTCTGCTTTTCTGGAATGTCATATAATTGTAATCATACAGTATATAGCCCTTTCAGATTGGCTTCTTGCACTTTAGCAACATGCATTTAAGTTTCCTCCACATATTGTCATTTCATTTATGGCTAAATACCATTCTCTTGTATGGATATCTACCACAGTTTAGCCATTGATCTATTGAAAGACATTTTGGATGATTCCAAGTTTTGGCAATTGTGAATAAAGCTGCTATAAACATGTGTGTGCAGGTTTTCGCGTGGATATAAGTTGTCAACTCATTTGAGTAAATACCTCCAGTGTGACTGCTGCATCATCATTGAAATGTTTAGATCCTAGAGTAACAACACATTTTCATTTGAGGAGTTTTCATTGCTAAGTAGAATTATAGTGTAAAGAAAACAGTTTTCAAATTAAATGATTTTTGTCTTATTAAATGATTTCCAAATATCAGAAGCAATTTAACTTTTCCAAATAAATATATTTCTATTAAAAAGTCTACTTTTTCAATAACAACTAAAGGATATGATCTAGTCTGAGATAATTTCTTCCTGTAAAAGTCCACGCTTTGTTATTATATTATCCAAAACAATGCGAAATATTTAGAGCCTCTTAAAGTGTTTTAAAAGCAGTCATTAAATTATCGGATTTTTATCTGGATATGATGCTATTGTATACAACTAGTTTGTGTCTGAATATTAAAGCCCCCATTGGATACTTTTGCATTATTTAATTCCATAAAAAATTTAAAGTCCACTTATACTCTTTCTTCTTTTTCCTTGTTGTATTTAATATAGTACCAGCTTTCAGAATCGCAAAGTGTGAGGGTGAGCAGAAAGTAGTTATGTTGCAAGTGGTAATTTCACTTGGCTTCCTTGAAACTGTAACCTCAGAGGGTTTCTCTGAGTCCGTCTCACCTGTGTGCTGCCTCACAACTGCAGGGGGTAGTGAATGTGTCCCGTGAAAAGCAGATAAAGGCAACTATAGAGCTTCGGAACTTTTTAGCGTGAAGTAGGTTTATGGTAGAAGAGTTAGTAATGTTTACTTAAAAATTTTAGAATTTACAGGAAACTTTAGAGCATAAACTATTTAACTGCTCTATGAGAGCAGAAATTCTCTCCAGGATCTCTCTCAGAAGTTTGAAGTGCTAGAATCTTCTCTGATAATTTTATGGTATAATCCAAATTCCAATAAAATTATTTTCTTTCTCAATATTTCATCACCATTACTTAATAGCATATTTCTAAATGTTTTCATTATAGTCAATAACATTTTATAAGGTTGATAGTTTTATTTGTAAATATTAAGAAATATATTAATAGTTAAAGTATTAGACTAACCCTTTTAGTCTGATATATTAACCTATCTAAATTCTAAAGGACAACTGTTGTTACCTGATTATAAAATTTCAGTAGCACATTTATGTTGAGCTCAGAGTTGACCACAAGGTTATGAAGATTTCAGTACCTCATGAGAAAAAAATAATTGTATAAGTTTATAGACATTTTTCAAAGAAATACAATTGTAATGGTTTTTTCCCAGAAACTTTAAATATATTCAAAGTAGTTATAAAAATCATACATACACCTATAAGTGCCATGGAAAGTGTTTCAACCATCTTATTTATCTAATTGGCCTAGCATTCCTCATGTATTAAACATTATAAATATTTCAGAGTACTTATAAATGATAAACTCAATGAGGAAAAATCATTTTTAGGTAACTGAGTTAAATTTGCAATGAATATAAGGTAAAAAGTATTCATGAAAAATATTAGATTCAGATTTTCAGAGTAGAAAAATTGAAAAGATAATTATGGAATTTAGAGGATCTTTACATTCTTGTATTCCAAATACCCATGGTAGATCTCTTCCTAAAAATCTCTGCCAATTGATGTAAGTATATAAGTACAAATTCATATCCCCTGTATGTCTGTTTGGTCATTGTTTGAATTATAAGAGCTGCCTAATGTTAGCACTTAACTTTGACCAATTTAACAGGCATAGTATTTATAAGATACCAAAAAATCTGATGAAAGAGTGAAAATATCTATTAATCATATGGGTGCTTGATGATACTGTGCTGTTCAGTCTGCTCTAAATATCTAAGAACAAGGACATATTGGATGATGAAGTGAAGGATGGCACACTGAAAAATGGCAAAACACAGCATGAGAATATATAGCAAGACTACCAATGCCAAAATTAAGATATTCTCCACCTAATAAAAATAGCAGCTAATATTTGATCAAAACTTACTATGTGCCACACATTGTTCTAAGTGCTTTACACGAGTTCTTTTTTTTAATCATCACAGAAATCCCATGTGGTAGTTAATGCTATTATCACCATTTGTAAAGGAAATTGAGAATGAGAGATTAAATATCTTGCCCAAGGCCACTAACCTAGTAAATGGTGAAGCCATAATGTAACCCCAGAAGGCCAATTCCAAGAGCTTTCAACAACTCTATAACACCTTATGCTCTGTACTCTACACATCTTATTCTCCATAGTCTATGCATTTTATATTGTAGATCATCTTACATTCTGATCTCTATGTCTTATACTGTGTAACATCAGAAAGTCAGATGCAAGAGGAAGATGGGAGAAATAGGAGAGTAGATTATAATTAGTGCAATTCTTACCAGTCTCTTGTCTCTATGTTCATAACTTATACCAACGAGTCCAAAATATCAATTTGATGATAACATATCTAGCTAGCAAGCATGTATGATTTGGGGATAAATGCAATTTTGCCAGAATTACAAAGGCCTGATATTAGATTATAACAATGAGAATGCAGAAGTGGAGAGAGTAAAGAGCTTTTTAAATACAGAGTGGGCAAAATGGATCAATATATGTCTCTCTCTCTCACTCTTTTTTCTCCTTCTCTCTCTTCCTCTCTCCATCCCTTTCTTCCTTCCTTCCATAAGCATTTATTGAATGTCTCTATTAGGTACTAGACACTACAGTATATAACAGTACAAAGTGAATAGGACACAGCTCCTACTCTTCAAGATCATCTAGTACAACAGGGAAAAAAATTTTAAATTTCTTAAATTTAAAATTTATTAAAACACATTTGGTAATCAAAATTAATTATGATAAAAACAATAAGGAGATTAAAACAAAAACATTTATTTGTGATTTCTTGTCTTTGTCTTTATCTATCTTGTGCACAGGACTTACCAATAAAGAAAGCCATTACCAGACAGCAGACAATACAGTTGGAAGTGTAATGTTAACTCATGTTTATAGCATTGCATGGAGATTTTAAAAATTAGAGAAAATGTGTTGTACTGCATTAACAGTTACAACACATTTTTTCAATTGTCTTATAATTTAGAGAAAAATTGGGAATGCTCTAACAATTAGGAAAAAAGTCAGTAAAAGGAGATCTTTAAGGAAGAGAACCATGGACAAATAAGTCTGTTTTGTGCATTAAGAAATATAGTGGCATTTTGAACAGTACTGTGGTACAGAGCAGTAAGGAGCAAGGGTATGTGCTCTCCTGTGGCGACACAGGAGAAGACTTGAGAAAAGGTAAATTTTGAACTGAGTCTTTAAAAGGAGATAAAGTAGGCGGGTGGGAGAATGCTCTCCAAACAGAGGATAAAGACATGCAAAGCACCTTCACGGTTGTGGCCCATAAGGAAATGGTGGGTATTTATTGGTGGCTGGGATGAGAGATTCTGGGATAGAGTGCGGGAAATGTTTACATTGAGACTAGATTGTGAGGAACTCGTAGTTCAATTTATAACTAGAATTACAAGAAGATATAAGGATGCTGCAAAATAGTGGACTGAGATAGATGATAACTGTTTTAGCAGTACAATTCTATTAGCTATTTGGAAGATGGCCTGTAGTGGAGGGGAGCTGGCCATAGGGAGGAAAATTAGGAGATACTTGTGGGGATCCAGGAAAGAAACAATGAAGCCTCAGATTAAATCAGTGGATGTGCAGGACATAGAAGAGGCTGGATTTTGCAGCAAAATGCATAAGAATTTGTAAAGTGATTGGATAGGTTGAATTTCAGTTTTATTCTGTTTAAACTATTTAACCTAGAATTACAAAAAATTAATTATGCAAGGGTGTTAATATTCTCTATTAGACTGAAATTAAAGTTTTTATTACCTTTACAAATCTCAAATGGTAAAGTCAAAAATTCAGTATAATATTCAGATATAATTCTATTTTATATAATTTATTTATGATTGCCCATATTAAATATTAAAATTTATCCAAACATAGGAGAATAAGATCATACTTTACTTCCTTAATAATGAAGATCATAATATTATCCACCATTTACTTATGTCTTCTTAAATATGAAAAACTATTCTAAGCTCTTTCCCATAATTATTATACCTCTTAAAAGTAAAGAAAGTAAGACTCAGAGAAGTTATTTAAATTCATTACGGTAACCTGTGAATTATCCTTCAGAAGTAGGATGCAAATGCAGTTCTCTCTTCTCCGAAATACAGGCTCTTTAGAACTAAATGATATGGTTTCCATTGAATGTTCTTTTGGATTAAAAAATGCTTTTTAGGGGCTGGCCTAGTGGCACAGCGGTTAAGTTTGCACGTTCTGCTTTGGTGGCCTGGGGTTTACCTGCTCAGATCCTGGGTGTGGACCTACACACGACTTACCAGACCATGTTGTGGCAGGCGTCCCACATATAAAGTAGAAGAAGATGGGCACGGATGTTAGCTCAGGGCCAGCCTTCCTCAGCAAAAAGAGGAGGATTGGTGGCAGATGTTAGCTCAGGGCTAATCTTCCTCAAAAAAAAAAAAATGCTTTTTATAATAATACCTTGGTTTTAAAAAATAGATTTATGCATTTAGTTGATTTTATATTTTTTGTCAACCAGCCATGCCTTGTCTTCATGGACCTAAAATATAATCTCCTCAAAAATATATTTATATCTCATTAGTCATGACTGAATTGTCTATGTGCATGAACATTGGAATTCATTTGCTATTCTGCAAAGGTGAAATTCATCTTTTGCCCAGCTTCAGCCAGAGCTGTTAAACAGGACCCTCTCTCATGTCCAAAAGCTGCCTCCAGGCTTGTCTAGTTTGACTGATTTCAGAAAATGTTACTCCTATTAATTATTTTCTCTGGCTATGGGAGGAAATGGTAAACCATACAACGGCATGTTTTAAATATTAATACTAGATTTCAAAAAGAAACAATCTCCATTATATATTCTTTTTGACAATTTTTGGACAGTCAGTAAAATGACTTTGTGTTTTCATTTAGTGGTGTGATTTCACTCAATGCATTTTCTTTCCCAAACTATTTCACACGCTTTTGTTCCGTTGACAAATATTGCATGTGTTGTCAAAGTGCAACCACTTATTTGGTGACATTTTCGCTTTAAACTATCCCTATTTTCAGTATCTCAGAGAGAATTTTAAGAAATATTTTTTTGAGTGTAATAGGTCAACAGCTTATGAAAAGAACAAAAAAAAGTACTTTGTATAATTTATTTGAAAGCTGTGCAGGAAATGTCATGGTAAAGTTTAGACAATTGTTTTGTTCAACAAAATGCAAGTTTTACCTACAGTATAAGGCTGCTTCAGCAACTAACATTCATGGTAAATGTCATTAATTCTTCTTAAATAATTTAAAGATAGCTTGATGTCTTTTATTGATAGGGTCAGTTGGGATAAATAATTTCAACATTTGTTTATGATAAGTGCATTAATTTAAAAACTTGGAGCAGCACAGTGATGGGGAGCAATGTAACTGATAGAATATCCGTTGTATTAATAAATGTTTCAAGCAGTTTTAGTGAGAAATTATGGACTTCTGACTGCGTTCTTTTACCATTCTTCCCGAACCAGTATTTAACATTTGTGTCATTACACCATCACTTAGGGTAACATTTCTAACACAAAGCCTCCTTGATACATCTGAGTGGGTAATGGCGCTCAAAGTCTTATAATTTCAAGCAGGTATTTTCAGAAAGCAGCAGCAACATGCAGGAAGAATAGATTAACTGACTTCATAGAACACTCTTCTTTTCTCCTTTTTAACCAACATGTAAAAGTATATTCAAAAGATCAGGCATGTGTGTAGAAGATAGCGGGAAGAAAACATTCTATTTCCATTCTGGCTATCCCATAGGCTAAAATAATTTTTTTCTTCATTACACATCTTACAATTTATTTTATAATTTATCAAACATTGATTATCAGCCGATGTTAATAATTTTGATCACTCAATAAATTATTACACGTAACCTTCTTGTAAGAAGTTTCTTAAATTATCCTGGGACCTTACTAAAATCTATTCTCTTTGCTTCTATGGCATATGGTTACCTAAGATTCCTTTAAAATAAGGTTTACCTTTTAGCACCATTGAAGTCACTATTGCACAGCAGTACCATATGAGAACTGACCACATGTCAGGGTCAAGAGAGGATGGAGTGGGAGGCAGATAGAGCATCAGTGATCCACCAAAACTAATGAACAAAGACTGAGAGACCTTGTTTTTAAAAGACCAAATAGCTGGCAAAGAGCTCCAGAGCACACTCCAGAGTGAGAAGACTCCATAGCATTTTGCAAGGCTGCAGCATTCACCCTCTCGAATGGAGCCGCTGTGAGTGGATTCAGCTGGACTCTTAGCAAGGCAATCTTGCTGCTAAGGACGTTTCACTGTCTGATCCTCCAAAGAGCATGACTTTCCAACAACATTAAAGATTGAAATGCATCGTGACTTTCCATCATGGTAGGTTGCTTAAGATCTTTTCGCCTGTTAGTCGCCAGATCTTAATGGCACTTTTCATGTTACATTTTGGAAATTCTCTTTGTGTTTTCAGTTCCCTGAAAAGCCCAAGTGTTTAAAAGATTTTTGAAAACTCTCTGCTTCCTAGAGCATCCTTAGGTTAAGGTGAACGACAGTTGATAATATATATTCCAACTAATAGATGGCCAAGAATAGAATAAATGCTATCCAACAAACCTGCTGACGTCTAAGAACATAAACACTTTGAACAAACCTCGAAGAATTTAGACAGCAGACATGCAGACGCTGGCTAGGTTCTACCCTGTGCCTTTGTCTCCACTTGGTCTCCCGTATGATGGGGCAGCGAATACTTAGGGGAATAGGGATCAATAAGCAAATGAGAGTAGAACTGTTAAGATGGATTTTACTATAAGCCTTGAAGCCGCATAGACGTTTTTATGGTTCAGATTGATCTCTGGGCCAAAGAGAGGGGTTTAGACAGAGGTGAATCAGTGTGTCAGCAGAGCTGAAGAAGATATCTTGCTAAACTGAAGCAGCACCTAGAAATTTACACTCACTTGGAGAACATTTTCTCTGTGAAATTCATATGTTCACCAAATTTAGGGTAAACTTAAATTGTTACCAGTGATGATAATTTGAATAAATAAAATTTCAGTTACTATATCCTTTACTATCAGAGCTTTATCTTTCTTCCTTGGTTTATTTTCCATGATTCCCTACCATGTTTATACTTCTTGAATTAAGATACCTGGCTTTTTGCCCACCTCTAGATATTCTCCTACTCCAAAATTATGCATGGTAGCAAGATTTATTCCTTTTGTATTTATTAAGCCAGGGAACTTTAAACACATCAGAAAGTCATGCATCTTACCTATCTTTCTCAACGTAACATATGCATTTCTTCATTGTATTTTCTTTCATACAGAAAGAGAGAGTCTCAAGGTTTGAAAAGAAATAACACGTTGTTTTGAATGAACATGGAGCTCCCTCATGGAATATCAGTCTTTCTGTTTCCTCATGAGAATATAGAAGGCATTTATTAACAATTTTTTTAAGTACTTTACATAAGTAGACATTCAAGCAATCACAAAAAGATAGTAGACTTTCTCATTATAGTTTTTGTTATAATGGCTCTTTTATTATAGTTTGGGAGATATATATGCATACACATGAAAGTTATGTATATGTACATATACATACACACACATATATGGTAGATATTCTATTATTCAGAATAGTGAATGGTTAGAACAGAACAATAGGTTCTATAAAATGATATGCTTTGTGATGGGATGTGAGCATGAAGGTGAAAGGAAGAAAATTTTGGAAATAATTATTAAGAAATGTCTGAACTTTTTGAATTCCAAATTCATATTCTTTCATAAATTTTAAACTTTGGTTAATTTTTTGTTTGTGATCAATTTTGTGCATGTTTAGAGAAGGATTATTACTTTCAATTATGATTTTTCAGAAAATGCTTTTCAAATCTTATACTGACCTTTAAACTATAAATTACTGTTTCAGCAATGTATTTTCATTGAAGTATTGGTTAATTAAATGTACCTAAATAGTTTTTGTCGGTATACTCATATCTATACTAAAAGAGGGTAATAATAAACTATATTTTAATTATTGCCATTTAGTTGGAAAATATCCATTACTTTATAATATTAATTAAAAAGAGCCATTCTCAAAGTTACAGAAAATCAAAAAAGAGAAATTTATGATATAAATGGCAATATTAAAGATTGACAAAAGTTAATAAATAAGAAATTTGATGTTATTCAATCAAAGTCATATAGACTGCTTAAAACATAATCTTTTTTCCTGAAAGAGTATATCCTGCTTCAAAATTAAAGGTCAAACTTGTACCAATATACTATAGATTTCCAGGACACATAGCTACATATCTAATTCATATAATCCAAATCATATGCTGCACAGATTTAAACATTGCATTATCAAAGTTGACACAAGGTAGACATATAAAAGTGAATATCTCTCTCAGAGGGAAGATAATTTAAAATTATGTCCCTCTATTGATCTTCTTAAACACACATTTAATTCTAATTTTTCTTGTTCCTATCTTAAAGGTTTAAGAACTCATTTTTGAAGAAAAATATACTAAGGATGTGATAGTCTTCAATGATTGCTAAAACTGCAGCAAGTAGACAAAGATAGAATCCCACACTTGATGTTTTACATGTGATCGAGCTTCCTGAAACTCATAATGAATTTTACTTTAAGGTGTCTGACTTTGAAGATTATTTTCCTGAAAATATCACTTGATTGTAGTGCTGTCGTTCAGAATCACCCACTGAATTCTTCCTTCTTTATTTTGTCTTAATCCTTCTACATGTAAGTAAAAGCTTTTTTATTTATACAATAAAATATTTGTGCAAATACTTAAGAAAACTGGTTCTAAAATTCTCTGGTGATTTTGGTAATGCAGAGAAATACTGGGAAACACATTTGGCAATCAAAATTAGTTATTATAAAAAACTAGAAGGGGATTAAAACAAAGACATTTATTTGTGATTTCAGGCTTTGTCTTTATCTATCACGTATACAGGATTTACCAATAAGGAAAGCTGTTACCAGTCAGCAGACAATAGAGCTGGGATTGTAAAATTAACTAATGTTTATAGCATTGCATGATTTTTTAAAAAAATTAGAGTGAATGTGGTGCACTGCATCAACAGTTATAGCACTATATCTTTTCAGTTGTCTTATAATTTAGAGGAAGTTTGGGACTTCTATAACAGGAGAAAAGTGAATAAATGGACATCTAGTTAAAGAAATCATGGTTAATTTGAGAGCTAGCTCTTACAGGGTATAAGGCTCCAGATAAGTGAACTTTCTTAAAGAGTTTAAAAGAACATATATTTTTAAAAAGTCAAAAGGATAAAATATTATATGATTACACTGGTTGTATTGGTGATATGATTTTAATATAACATATTTAATGCCTTATAATCCATCTTTGCTTTTTGTGGGTAATTTTTAAAAAGTCACTTGAGTCATTCAATGTGATATATACTTAACGGAGAATGAATGAAAGATTGAGAGAGAAAAATGGAGAGAAATAATACACAAAAAAGAAATTGTGCAATACATATTATTCATAAAAATGAATATCAAATTTCATACTTTCATTAGGAAAAAACTGAATTGAAATTAAAGAAATTGTTGAAGTTAAAATTATATTCCTTCACAAGAGATATTATATTCTAACAGAATTTTTCTGAACTTAAAAAAATATGAAAAAATTATTAGTTTCAGAGTTACATTTTTTAACTAAATCTTTTCCAGTTTTATAATACCTGCTGTTTTTCTGCTATAAACTTGAGCAAATTAACAACACACGTTTGCTTTATTTCCATCTCCCTGTTGTTCTGCCAAATTTTGTCATTCATATTTTTAATTTTACATTTTAAATATTTATTATTGTGGTATACATTAGTGCTGTTCATAAATATTTCTGGCTCTCTGCTTTCCAACATATGGTGGAATTGTACTTTGCATCCCTGTCTTAGTCTGCTCAGGCTCCCATATCACAGACTGGTGGCCTGAACAACAGAAATTGATTTTCTCACAGTTCTGGAGGCTGCAAGTCTGAGATCAGGGTGCCAATATGGTCGGGTTCTGGTGAGAGCTCTTTTCCTGGCTTGCATTCAGCTGCCTTCTCGCTACGTGCTCACATGGTCTTTCCTCGGTGTGTGCATTTGGAGAGAGACATAGAGATCTCTCTTTCTTTTTGTCTTCTGATAAGGCTATCCATCCTCACCATTATGACCTCATTTAATCTTAATTACCTCCTAAAAGCCCTATCCCCAAATATGCCACATTGGAGCTTAGGGCTTCGACATATGAATTTGGGGGAAGATACAATTCAGACCATAGAAATCCCTGTTCAGAATTAGCGTAGCCTTATGACTTCTCTGGCCAAAAGTCTGAGTGGAAATTTTTAAAAACCTTGTATTTGCCAGGTTCCCTTTCCACTGCTACAGGGAGAAATGAAGCCCTTCCTCAGTCTGGCTCTCCGAGGGAATACCATCGGCAGAGCCCACTTCTCACCTGTATCTCTATGTAGCATAGGGTAGAATGAAACGATACTTGTGCTAAGCCACTGAGACATTGCGGTGCGCGTTACGACAGTATTACTTAGCTTGTCTGGATGCAAATAATGAAGCGTACAATTTGATCTGTATCAGTCATTACCTCAAGTTTTAGTTTTACAGTTGCATTTATTCAATTTTCATCACCACTCTTTTTCAGTCATTTCGATCGTATTTAATTTTTGATCAAATCATATTCTTTTAAAAATGGAGTATTCAACATTGTGTTATTTCTTTCTTAGGCATATACATTTTCTTTATAAATGTAGGAGTATAATATTATGTTCATTTCATTTTTCTGAGCTCTGAGAGTATCTCCACTCTTTTTTGCATTGAGCTCTGCTTTAGAGAAGTCTGAGAACAGGATGACATTTTGACTGAAATTTGATGTTCTTTTCTTCTGGAAAGAACATGAATGTTTAAATTATTTTATTGGCAAATCTTACACACCGATAGAAAAGTGCACAAAAATAAATGATGGCTTCATGAATAACTTCGAAGGTCAAAAAATAGAACATTACCAGGATCATAGCCTACCAAGTGGCCTAAGTTTTATGATTATAACTTTCTTTTCTTCATATTTTACCTCCTGTCTCTGTATACATGAAATATAAATTTATTTTCTTAATTTTCCAAAATGGAGCCATATAGAGATCTTTCTCTCTCCACGTGCACACACTGAGGAAATGCCGTATGAGGACACAGTGAGAAGGCGGCCATCTGCATTTTCAAAAACTGAAACATCCTTCCTTTCTTCCTTCCTTCCTTCCTTCCTTCCCTCCCTGCTCCCTCCCTGCCTCCCAGCCTCCCTCCCTCTTTTTCTTTCATTCTTCCGTTAAACATTACATTTTGAGGTTGACCCATTTGTTGCTTATTGCTATATTTCAACCATTGTCGTTGTTGTATAGTATTTCATTGGGTTGACACAGCATAATTTATTTGTGTAACTTACTGCAGATATACATTTCAGTTGCTCTCAGTTTGAGCTATTTTCCATAATAATGCTATTAGCATTCCTGTACATGCATTTTGATGTAGAAATGCACACATTTCTTTGAGTATTAGGCTTGGGAGTGGAATTGTTGAGTTATTGGCTATGTATACAGCTAACATTACTGGATAATGATAAATTCCTTGCTAAAATATACTAACTTAAATCCTCACCAGTGTGGCATAAGAGTCCTCATTACTCTATATCCCCAGCAGCATTTGTTGCTTTCAGACTCTTAAAATTTAGATAATGTGTTAAGTGTGTATCTGGTACCTCATTATGGTTTCACTGGAATTTTTCTAACGACTACTGATACTGAGCACCATTTAGTAGTTTGTCAGTTAAATGTATTACAAATACATTTTATGATACAGTGCATATTTTATGATAGAATACTTTTCATATTCTGCAGAATTAGTGATCAGCGGATTACTATGTATAGCACTGTATAAAGGCGTGTATTGGATTTAGTATTGAGTTCATCTCCAAAACCTGTGATATCATCATATGAAAGGTGAACAAGAACTTACAGGTGAATTGCTGAGTTTTCATTGATTTGGGGAGGGAATGAAATCTACCGGCATATGGCTATTATTAATAGTCTTTCTAGGTAGAACTAGGGAGATTGTTAGTAGCCAGAAAGCCGAAAATTTTTTTAACCTCAACTGTAAATGGTTTTGAAATTACATCTTGTCAGCAATATCAAGATAATAGCATTCATTTATTAAGTGCTACCTGACTCGTAGTGTATGCGAAGTCTTACGCTAGAATCCTAAGGCTTGAGAGGCGAGTAGGAGATGTTCCCTGTCCTTAAGGAGCTTACGATCTGTGTAGAAATATAAGGCTGTACATTTGAAAAATGTGAAAAAGCTCAGCATATAAACTGTTTAAAAAAGGGATACTGTCATATACTACATGTAGGGAGTTGAACAGGACTGTGCCTTGAAGGGAAGTGTGGAACTAGGTATCTGGAAATGAGTAGAAGAAAATTCTTCGCAGAAGGAGTAAGAGGAGGAAAGTTGCAGACGTGGAGATGCCTGAGAGGTTTCTGGGAAAACAAAGTGACTAAATAGACTAGATGATAGACAAATGGAGGGAGTAGTACAAGCCAAAGTGTAGAGAGTAGTTGATGATCAGAGTGTCAAGGATCTTTAATGTCAGTGTAAAGAGCTCTTATCATTTTCTTTGGCCACTGGGATGCCATTAAAGAGTTTGATAATTGTAAGGGGTGGGGTGGGGAGAGATAATAAGAAAAGTCATATTTTAGTAAGTTTAACTTGGCAATTATGTACTGGGGAAACTACTGGAGTAGATAGAGGGAAGAAAATAAAATGGGGTGGTGAGTTTATCAACTATCTATCAATGGACAAAGAGAAAAAACCAATGGCTAGAAACTTCATGTTGGAAAAATCAATTACTCTTCATGAAAATCTGGATAAGTGCTAAGTTTTAGAGGAAACACTTAAAAATCATTTCAAAGTTTGTTGTCAATGATATTGGGAGAGTAATGGTACCACCCAAATCTACTTTTGTTTTGAAAGGATTTTACTCTAGATTTATTGTAAATTATGTTTGTGTATGCACTTGGAGACCAGGGGATAGAAAGAAAGAGATTAGTCTTAAAACACAAGAGCTACATTCTTTCATGGGAAAATATAAAGGCTCTCAATGTATATATATATTTTCTGGAAAAACTCTTTTGTGACAATCTGAATTGTCCAGGCAAACATCACTACTAAAAATAAAAATTTGTATGGTTTTGGGGCTGGCCCCATGGTCGAGTGGTTAAGTTCGCACAGTACATTTTGGTGGCCCAGGGTTCACAGGTTTGGATCCTGGGCACAGACCTATGCACTCCTCATCAGGCCATGCTGTGGTGGCATCCCACGTAGAAGAACCAGAATGACCTACAACTAGGATGTACAACTAAGCACTGGGGTTTTGGGGAGGAAAAAAAGGAAAAGAAAGAGGAAGATTGGCAACAGATGTTAGCTCAGGGCCAATTTTCCTCACAAAAGAAAAAAACAAAAGAAAAAGTTGTATGGTTTTTATTTCTTATTAGAAGTATAATCTCATACCTTTCCTTATTATAAGGATAAGGGATATTTTGTTATATAGTTCATATAATAACATGCTTTGAAAAAAACCCTGCAATTATTTAATAGAATTTTTCCCTGAAGGACAAGCACCATGTGTTCATAAACAATTAATTTGAAAATGCTTTTCTATTTTTTTTCTCAGTGGTTTATTTGTAGACTTTTTTGGAAGCCTAAAATTGATTGTAGTTACTAGAGAAAGTGGTTTCGGAAAATACTGGTAGACATTGTCTGGCATACTGGCTTTTTCTTCAGTGTGAGCAAGTGCTAGATTAATAGTGGAAAATACAGTAAATCCTTTAGATGTTATTTGGGAATTGACATTGTGATCCCAGAGATGCTGGTACAGGCTTTTAAGAGATACTTAATGTTTTCTCTGTAATTAAAATTTTGATTGTAGGTTCATATGTCACCTAGATTCCTTATGGATCAACTCTTTTTGAAAGACCTTTTTATTAGGATGTTAATAAATCAGGTACATTGTTAATGGTTCAACTCTTCTAGAAAATGTTAGATTCTTTTGAAAGAGCCATTCAACAAATCACAAAGTTTTTTCCCACATTAACTATACTTAGTGCCTTGAAAATTTTCTTTTCACTCTGACCTTTACAAGAGCACAAATTTAACACATTATGTAGTGAATGTCAGAGTGCTTTTCTGGAGGCATAAAGAGCTCACTCATTGTGTAGTTATTACACAACTCACATACCTTTATATAGTTTTTGCTCTAGGAACTAAAAGGTTAAACATGCTTTTCATAATGCAAAAGCCAAACAGTGACACATGGAAGGACATGTTTTTTAACCTCTCTTAAACATCTGTAATGTTTAAGAAAGGCCACAGTGAATAAAACATTTTAAATAGCAAATTATATTGAAAGGATTGTGACAGACTGTCATGACATCTTAAGTCCCAGTAGCACAGAAACAAATTTGGAAGTCAGTCTAACAGTTAAGACCAGCTCAATGGAATTTTAACCATAGGACAATGTTTTGATGTGAAGGATAAATGGGAAGTTTCAGCCAGTCAAATTCAGAATTGGCCAATGGAATCCCTATTGCTAGACATACGTAATATATACCTATTGTATATATTATATGCATTTCAATATTCAGATTCTGTCTTACATTTATGGTCCATGGTAGCTGAATTCCTTCTTCAAAATTGACATCTTTCAGTTCTAAATAATTATTTTCAGAGTAAAATACTCTGAATTTTCCTACTCAAATACAGTAGTATTGTAGCAGCCTTTTTTTGTTTTTTGGTGTTTTTTTTCTTTCATCTCTAGGGAACAACTTCCTTTGGAAGTGGCACTTTCTAAAGACAGAAAAGTGTCACTTGGGACTCAATATTTCTGATGTTTGGCGAGTTTAGCAATGGTTCTTAGGCTTTGGGAAATCAGCTTGGAAAACAATTTCTAGACTACTTGTGAAGAGTATGAGGAATCGAGTGCAGATCAAAAAGAAAGTTAAACTAGATGTGAGTTATTGCTGGTTCTTCTGGGCTCTCTGAGGCTGGGAAGGAGAAAAATTGGCTAGTTCTTTGGGAACAGGGTCATTCCAATGGAGGCCATGATCCAAAAGTGTTGAAACAAACAAACAAAAACTAGGAGGTCAGTCAAGTGGCAGAGGCCTCCATTCTCCCAGATCAGAGAATTTCGGATACGTACGTTGTTTAACTTCCTGGTACTGAAGTTGCTGTGACATCTCATAGTGCTACACTGTCCGACACAAATTCAGATGTGTACACATGTAAAATACACACCAGGTTTCAAAACTTGGTACGAATGAAAAAAATGTGAAATATCAATAATTTTTAAGTTGATTATACATTAACATGATATTTTGAATGTTAAAATTAATTTCATCTGTTTATTTTTGCTTTTATAAATATGCCACTAGAAAATTTAAAATTCCTTATGTAGCTCACATTATTGTTAGTCAAATGTGACCCTCTGGGCTTGAAGAATTATTTTTATTTTCCATAAAAATTTGTTATCCCTAAGTTGATCAAGAAGCTTAATCGGTTCTCTCCAGCCGTGACCATAGGGCCAAGGGCTCAGAAGGCTGATTTATAGAGAAGATCACATTCTCCTTCTGTGAATAATTCATCCCTATCTTTCCTTTGGGAGGGGTTGCTTAACTTCTTTTAAGGATCTTCATGTCAATATTTTAACATTTGATGGAATCATTTGTTGTATTTGAGGTTTTTGGAGTATCGATTTATTTTAGGAACTAAGTTCATTTGTAAAGAATCTTGACTATCGGCTAGTTTTAAACATTTAAAACTTCAATGTAGTTGTAGCCTTCTCTTTAAATAAATAATTATTTCCATGTAAAATAAAATATATTGAAACTCTCAAGCATCCCCTTGGCAAGTTTGTGAATGAGATTTTATAAACCCATTTGGTTACTGTTCTAGGTTTTCTGAAAATGGGCTATAATCACAATTTGCTTTTTATCTGAAAATTCTGTAAATACTATTGCATAATATTAAATATATTTCATGTGTTATACTTTTAGAATGGATGAATACTTGTTTTAAAATCTTCTAAAAGCTTCTTGGTGTTGGTGATCTGTAGTATCAATGAGAGTAGGAAGGTACAAGAAAACATGAACAGAATTCAAACAACTTCAGTAAAACAATCCTCTGTTCAGCACTGTGAGTCTTTGGTCTTACATTAGATTTATGAAAATTAAATGTGATTTTATAAAAACACTAGTATGTTTTCATATTTTGTTTTTGTGCCTACAAATTATTTTGAAATGCAGGACAATATCCAGCCATCCACGTGTTTTCCTTGATTTGACTTCTCCCTACAGGGGCACTTGCAGGCTTTTCAGTAGCACAGCTTTATACATTTTCTTCTTATGCTTTATTATTAGTTGTTAAATGCACGTCTTGAGTGTGTAATGTTCTTCATAAATTAATTTTATTAATTTTGGCGCACTATACATGAATACTTAATCCATAAAATACTAAATACAAATATATTTAATATCTCACATCTATTTCTTTGTTTGTTTTTTTTTTTTTAAAGATTGGCATCTGGGCTAACAACTGTTTCCAAACTTCCCTTTTTTTTTCCTTTTTCTTTTCTTTTTTTTTTTTTTTAAGGATTGGCACCTGGGCTAACAACTGTTGCCAATCTTTTTGTTGTTGTTTGTTTGTTTGTTTTCTTTTCTGCTTTATCTCCCCAAACTCCCCTGTACACAGTTGTATATCTTAGTTGCAGGTCCTGCTAGTTGTGGGATATGGGACGCCGCCTCACCGTGGCCTGATGAGCGGTGCCATGTCCGCACCCAGGATCCGAACCCCGGGCCGCCGCAGCGGAGCGCGCGAACTTAACCACTCGGCCACAGAGCCGGCCCCTCCCATTTATTTCTTATAATTGCCATATGATTTGAGAATTATATAACACGATTTCTATATTATTGAAAGAGATCAAAGTCATTGAAGTATGCATGTATCATTTACATGAATTTTAAGTCATTTGACCTCAAAATTTCTTTACTTTTGGATACAATGACCAAATTAAATGACAGTAATGAGTATTTGAACATTATAGACTATGAGTTATTACATGAATATATAATAAATTACTCAATTTAAAGATTAAAATCTCTGCCCCTCATTATCCACACAAAATATTAGAGTTTATGTCCAGATAAATTTTTTGTAAGAAAGAAAATTCCAGGGAACCTGCTGGTTTTTTATCACTATTTTAATTTTTCTTTTTTAAGTAAAGAAATAAGACTAGGTGCTTGCAGAAATATAGAATATGAGTACTCCTTTTGGTAATCCAATAGCTAACTCAAAGTATTAGATATTTTTATTATACTGTTTTTGTCAGGATACTATATGTCCTCACTCCTTTTCTCATCCTCAGCTTCTCAATAAAATGTATGTGTTATGTGGATGTAAAATTAATACACTTTATGTTTCTATAGCAACTGCTTTAAATTAAAAATTTCAAAATTTATAATTTATTAACATTTTCAAATAAAAATAAAGCCATATGTAGAATAAATATGGGAAACATATAGTTTACTGTTCCTTTATATTTTGGAACAGTTTTGGTTAATAAAAAATAGAGTTTGTGCATAATATAATGAAAACAAAATTGATCATCAAGTGAAATTTGTGCATGTATGCTTTACTTCATAATCTTTCATATGAGTACAAACATAGTATATAAATGCACACACATTTAGAGATATTTGTGTAAACATGCGTGTGCGTATTTATATATTTGTCATTTACTAAAGGAAGGCACACAATGAATTAAATTGCTATTTAAATGAGAGTAATATAAATTAGATATTGAAATATTTTAAACATTTTAGTTAAGAAATTACGTACCCTTAGCCCTAACTATCTGAAAATGAGTGTATCCTTAAAAATGAAGATCAAATGATTTTTATTGTCCATTGTAATAGTATTTGGCAAAACCACAGAGGCTGGTTCAACAAACATGATGCCCTTTTTCCAAAACAAATTTTCTCTCTAGGAAAAACCTAAACATACATGTTGTTTGCATTGGCACCCTGGAAGGATATGTAGCATTAGTGAAATTCAGACATGATTATGAATTGTAAGCATGCTTTATTTACTAGTAGGCAGTACGAACTAGAATCCAGTTGGATCAGAGTTGCTAAGGGAAAAGTTTTTGTTTTAATGTCTTTCCTTTTGTTGTTGGACATGGCATTTACTTATATAGGTTATGTACAGATATGGATGTACACTATTTAAGCAACATTATATACGAAGACGGAGCCCACATAGACACACACACATACGAGATAAAAACCTGTTAGTCTACAATTGACTGCAAGCCCCGAATCTAGGTTTATCATATACAGAATTTTGTTTGTAAATATCGAAAATTGACAAAATTTAACAAAAATATTCAGATGTTTCTATTTGCTTCTTTTTGAGATTAAGTATTTTTCTTTCTGGAGCATCAGGAGCAAGTTAGAACAGAAGTTGCACCTGTTGCATCTGTACATTGGCTTTTGCTGTAAATGGACCAGATTTGAATAGAGCGAGGTGACGGCGGTGATGGGACTTCCTGACCACAGACAGAGCCTGTGGAATTGTAGATGGGAAGGAAAAGGAGGCCTAGAAGTTATCGAAATATCAGCCTGAAACTGAAGAGAGTTAAAAATGTTCTGTTTTTGTTTTGAAAGAGAATTCTTCTACATGTGTAATTATACGGATCTAGAATAGTTTTATTCATTCTTGTGTTCACAAACACCCCAAAAAATAAGATTGTAGAAAACAGAAAATATTTCTTATTACAAAACAGTTGGCAAACGTTTATAAAATTTAAATATATAATATAAATTACCAAAATAATGCAGAATATTTTAGAAATAAAGATGTGCAGAAGCAAACTAACTATAAAAGAAAAACAAAAAATGAACTTTCAGTTGAGATATAGTCTTATATTTTAATTATCCCCTTGTGTATTATACTAATTTGCTTTTAGAATACTGTACTTAAAACCACCACACACAAAGAGAGTGAGATATGTATACACATACATACATATATAAATGGCAATAATGGTTCCTTTCAAAGTAGTTTGTTTTTTAGATAGAACAGTTTTAGATTTACAGAAAAATTACAAAAATAGTACATTAGTCTGTTAATGTGTTAACACTGATGCATATTAAAAACTAAAGACAGGGGGCTGGCCAAGAGGTGCAGTAGTTAACTTCATGCACTCCACTCAGCGGCCTGGCATTCCCAGGTTCAGATCCTGGGCACAGACCTAGCACCGCTCGCTCATCAAGCCATGATGTGGTGGCATCACATACAGAAAAATAATAGAGGAAGATTGGCACAGATGTTAGCTCACCAACAATCATCCTCAAGCAAAAAGAGGAAGATTGACAACAGATGTTGGTTCAGGGCCAATCTTCCTCATGAAAAAAAACCCCAAAAGCCCCCTGAAGTCCATTCTTTATTCAGATTCCCTTAGTTTTTATCTTATGACCCTTTTCTCTTCTAAGATCCCATCTAAGGGACCCCATTATATTTAGTTGTCATGTCTCCTTAGGTTCCTCTTGGTTTTGAGAGTTTCTCAGACTTTCCTTGTTTTTGATGACCTTGACAGTGCTGAGGACTGTTGATCAGGTATTTTGTGTAATGAAACTCCACTTGACCCAGGATTTTAGCCTCCATCTGTCCAACTTAACAAGGCCTTAGGGCCCATGAATCTCAGAGATAATTTGATAAAGCACTTTTAAACATGACTTTATTAAAATATAAAGAGTATTTTTTTTTAAGAGTATAACAAAGCCATTGCCATAATTAAGATAAAGAATTGCTTTTAGTTGCCTCAAATATCTGCATTTTTTTCTACTTAGTTTTAGGTGATTCTTTTGGTATTAGCAATGAACATTACTTTATTTTCCTAAATAAAAGTCACTCCAGCTTCTTTACCTATTACACCCAGTATTGACAATATTTAGAATTTTTTTTTACCATTTTAGAGTTTGTTGCATTAGTCTTCTGTCTATCCCTATATGCTCAGAACAATGTGAAACATTATCATGTGTTGTTAAGATGCGTTCTGAGTTAATGTCAAATAACAAGACTACAAAGAGCGTAAAAATTTGAACTCATTCACTGATTATACATGATCTCTCTTAACTTCCTAAGACTTTAAAAGAAAACGTAAAAAAAAAAATGAGAAGTTTTCTTAAAGAAGTCACAAAAAACACTCGGTGTGAAAGACAGCATTAACATTCTCAAGTATTCATGCGTCCTGCTATCCAAGCCCCTTGCAGTTCCTTCCAATAAAGGGGTGTATCTTTCCCCGAGCTGTTGAGGTTGGCCCACGTGACTTGCTCTGGCCAACGGAATGCAGACGGGCAGGAAGTGAGCATGGTGTCGATAAGTGTTCATGATGGTGGGCTTGCCCTCTGGCATTTCTGTCATCATCATGAGAACTATCAAGTTTCCAAAAAAACATCACATAGTTAAGATATCTTTTGTAAATTTCAAGATCAGATAAAACTAAATCAACTATATACTGCTCACAAATAAAAACGTACATAATAAAACAATGAAAAATAAAATACAGAAGTTCTTTTAGTATTCGGGAGGAGAAAAAGCAATGTTTGGGGAGAAGATGGCAAGAAGACCGAAAATTCTATTCTAAAAAGAAATATTCTATTTCTTAATCTTGAATTTTGCACATGGGTATTTGTTTTGTTCTTTATAAATAAAATTATAAATATAATTATGGATGTAATTTTTTTTATGTAGGAATGTCTTCATAAAGTACCAAACATACTACTTTTTTCTTTTTAATGATAAAGCTGCCAGCGTTCTCACAGTGAGGCATTGGCAAAACCAGGAGGCAAACTTCCATTGTTCTGCACATCAGAATTTCTTGTAATTGTTTTTATTCTTGACATTTGGAGTATAAATACTTTAAAGGGAATTCGACCCTCTTATTCAACTTTTAGTCCCCGTGCTCTGAATACAATGACTGGAAGTTAGTAGATGCTCAATAAATGCATATTGCACTGAATTATAAAGGACAGCAGCTTGGACACATAATGTGGGGGTGGCTACCTTTGCCTACACTGCCAAACATGGCATCATGAAAAGTGAGAGCACACAGAATAGTTTTGTTGGTTTACTTCTGCAACAGAAATTCGAAATCTACTAGGAAGCAACTTGATAGCATGTCTCTCTATAACAGGTGACAAGAAACTATTTGCAGAAAGGCAAGATTTAGAGCCTAGTAAAAGGCAGGATAGAGGCTGCATGCCCTGTGGGTGCTCATTAAAACTTAGCGCTTGCTTGATTGACCTGAAAAATATCTCAGAGAATCATGATCAAAGTACTGAGTTTCCAGTAGGAGTTGCTGATACTTGACTTAGCCAGTTCCTATGTTAGTGGAGAAAAGGAATCCTGTTGTTAATCTTATTCAGTAAATTTTGTTTTGTGTGGGGTAAACACCTTTGAAATGGTCCTACTTTCTGAGATGAACACTTTGAAAAAGCAATGTCAGGTCAGTGACAATAAGAATGGCAGCCTTTGTAACACCATAACAACCATGCCTATGCAGTTCTTGGTCCCCTAAAGTGAGAAGTGGTGTTTAAGACCACTGTTCCATTCAAAATCATAGATGGTTCTCTGGTGTTCACCAGTGAGTATTGACTAAATTCTATAATTTATCATACTACCTCTTCTTTTGTCAATTTTGGCAATTTGTATTCTGCTAGAAAATATTTATTTCCTTTAGATTTTGAAATTGTCTGTGTGACACTTTTGATATCTTCTAAGGCAGTGGTTATATTTAATTTCTTATTCTCAATGGTCTGTTTTTAAATTTACTTTTTCCCTACCTGTGTTAGGATTGCCAAGGGTTTATGCGTGCTATTCATTTCTTTTTTTTCCAAAGATTGGCACCTGGGCTAACAACTGTTGCCAATCTTTTTTTTTTTTTTTTCTGCTTTATCTCCCCAAAGCCCCCATGTACACAGTTGTATATCTTAGTTGCACATCATTCTAGTTGTGGGATGTGGGACGCCGCCTCAACATGGCCTGACGAGCAGTGCCATGTCCACGCCCAGGATCCAAACCCTGGGCTGCTGCAGTGGAGCACACGAGCTTACTACTCGGCCACGGAGCCGGCCCCGCTCTTCGTTTCTTATAAGGTCAAATTTCACATTTTCAGTCCTCTACTGTTTTTCTTGTATTTCATTAATTTCAACTTTAGTAATTCTATCTTCCCGTTTTCTTTTGACTTATTTTATACGTTCAGTTTAATCCTTACGTCCATCATTTTCACTCTTTCTGTTGTAGATATTCAAAGCAACTCTGTAAAATGTTATCCAGATACAGTATTATTATTATAGCATTTAGGCTTTGACATTGAATAGTCTCTTTTTTGTGTGTTCATTCCTTAATGCTTTGAAATTTCAGAGTTCTTGTCCTGCTTTAACAGAGTTCATTTTTAAATTTTCTCTTAATTTTCAGGTTGTATTTATTTTTATCATTTTTCTCTTGCTTATTTTTAGTTGTGTTGGAAAACTATAGCTTAGTTATGAATAAAGTAATTATTGTAAAATATATCAGTAAAATATTAACTGATATATACGTATGTATTTATCTATCTATCTATATAAAATGTTAATCCTTACTTTAGGTAAAACCTATAAGGGAAATTTTTTTGTGTTTGAGGAAGATTGGCCCTGAGCTAACCTCTATTGCCAATCTTCCTCTTTGAGCATGAGGAAGATTGTCGCTGAGCTAACATCTGTGCCAATCTCCCTCTATTTTGTATGTGGGACCCCGCCACAGCTTGCCTTGATGAGCCGTGTATAGCAAACCCTGGGGTCTCTGAAGTGGAGCGAGCATGAACTTAACAAATACACCACTAGCCGGCCCCTAAGGGAAATTTTTTAAGATACATTTTCATTAGAAATAAAGCAATGCTTATCAGCAACACTTTCTCATAGCTGATCCAGAATACATTTTGACTAAGAATATTAAAGGGAATGACTGGTTTGGATACAGCGTCATGCAGTAAAACAAATAAAAAATTGCCACTTTTTTTCTTGTAACCACAGTTTTCCTTGCTTACTGCTTATGCCCAACTATAGAAACTAATTTCTTTTCAGACGTGATATAACAAGGAAGGAAAGGGACAAAACGGAACAATAGAGGCTTGGATAGTAATTGTTCCTAAAAACAGCCAAATAGAAAAAAACAGAAAAATAAATAAAAATCCTACAAAACAACAAATCTGAGGCAGACATGGGAGGAGACAAGAAAGGGGGTTGGAATATTGCCTGCGGGAGAACCTTCTCAATGAGTTTTATGTCTCTAGTTGCCAAGGTTAAGTGGACTTTGGCCTCTCCCTTAGCCTTCCACCTCCCGCTTCTGTTCTATTCGGGTCATTTATTTTCAGAACCACATGCCATGATTATTACCTTCTCACTTTTCATTATCACAACCAGTTAAAATATCTATATCTCTTTACCAGGGTTTTGAATTCTCTGACCTAACTCTCATTAGTGGGCTATTTTTGCTACTAGCTTAAATGAAGGCAGCGTTGACAATTATCACAATTAACACTCTCTGCATCAGTATTTAAAAATTGTCTTCATATATATGACAGTTTATCATGTGAAATATGTTAATGGATATTTTATAATTTCTATGAAAGTTAGAAAAGCTATAGTTTTAGAATAGAGTGAAAAAGGATCAAGTCTAGATAGAAAAATAATTTGCTGATTGTACAACTTGCTTACTCTCCAAGGGAGGAAAGTTAATTGCTCTCCCTGAAGCTTTTAAAAAAAAAACACAATTTAATTTTTCTGGGATGTTTTATGTAGAATCAGTCAAGAAGTAGAAGAGTGGATAGAGAATTTCTAGATAAACAACTTTATGAGACTAAAACAAGTTTTTTTTTGTACTAGAAGCATCACTTTGCAGAAAGTCTATTCCCAGGTTAATATAATCAACTTTGTAGGATTGTTCTGAGGATTAAATGAAACTGACCTTGTTATGTTCCTAGCACAGTAACTATCACGTAATACACACTCAGTAAGTTTCATGTATCATTACTGCTGCTTTTTAAAAAATATACTTAAATACAACTTAGAATTTAAATTTAATTTACATTTAAACAATGACAGGCATTGCAATTTTTTTTAATGCTTGTCTTTCCTCTGACATATGGAGGTACCATAAAATTAGAAATATTTGGGGAAATTTTGGGTCAATCAAGGAGATAAAGCTGGTAGCTGAACTCTGTTTTTTTTGGGGGGGATGTTCATTCTTCTCTATGTTCCATCATGGAAATTTCTAATTGTAATTTCTATGCTTATGACCACAGAAGATCATTTTTTAATCCAACTCTGGAAGAAATTCAATTACAGTGGAGAAGTTGAAGAGGAATTTCTTTTTGCTGTAGAATATCATAAAAATTCAAACCTGGGGAAATCATCTTTCTATACACTTACTATAAACTTATTTTATGATATGTAAAGCAAGGCAAAGAGTACTTAATGACTCATCAGAGGTCATGTAGTAAATTCTGAAAACTCTGAATAAAGAGTTCATATCTCTGCTTCCCAATCTCAAATTATATCCAGTATAACACACTGAACACAGAAGAGTATCATTAAACAGACGACTAAGAGGTTCAGAGATGAATCCTTCTCTCTCGTAGTGTGCTCTGTACCAGAATGATAAAATTCGACTTTAGCAAATCCATGCATATTCACACACCCACAGTCTTTACACATACACAAAAACACATGTTGCATACATGTCTGAGTATTTGCATGGTTACAGTCACATTAAATATGCAACACCCACTTAGGCATTTGGACTAAATGTTTAGGACTGTTAAGATAATATGGAACAATCTGTGATATTATTCAGTGGCAAACATTTGTTTACAATGTCCCCAAATGTAGTTTTACTAAAAGGCTGATAGGCTCTTGATGGCATAAAAGCTTGTTTCGCTTCCATTTAAATATATAAAATATCCAATCTCCCGGATTTCCATACTGTAAGTTTGCTAGAACTCATATCCAGCATTCTTTCAATTTTATTGTAGTAATCCATCACTTCCTGTTGGATGGTAAGCCATAACACCAATTAATAGCAGGTTTTCCAACTTCAAAATAAGCACGTATCATCGTTTAACTTTGAGTTTTACTACTACCCGCTGCGTTCATCAAGATAGGAAGTAGTAACTCAGGGAAGAAGCAAACAAAACATAAAAAATTTACTGGCATAACATAAATTCTCTTTAATTAGATGAGATGAGAATATATGTTTATGCATGTATTGGTTTGTTAATTAAATTCTGTCTTAATACAGCAGGATTTTCCCATATACATCAATTTTGCACTGAAAGCTTTTCCTTTTGAATGTATTATTTAATGGAAAATAATCCCTATGTGGTAAATGGACTGTCTAGTTGTTACTGTCAGATCTTATTTAGCTAATGAGTTGTCTCCAACAACAGGATTTTAGCCATTTTGCTGATTGAAGTGCTGTAAATGATGTAAGTAATCATTTTAATAAACATATTCTTTTCTATACGATGAAAGTTGTGTAAAAAGAGAGTGCTTGTAAACTGCTCTCTCATAGAATCATCTGGCTATCAATTTAAATTGTTCTTGTCAAAATAATGAAAGAAGAAATGATATAAAGTGATATTTCTCAAATGACATAAATTGTCTGGGTTGTGCAGGATGGTAGACACTTGATAGATTGAAGAAGCAAGGTACAGAAACTTGAAAAAAGATAGATGTTCACTAAAGGAAACAAGACACACTCAGTAAGGTGGAAGACAGGTGAGCCCCACGAAATAGTGATACAAAGAGAGATTCACTTCAAAGAGTATCTCAAATAATCTGCCATATTCTATTGAAATTCTTTTACTTTTGAAAAAAAGAAAGCTTCTGAATTTTCAGTAAACAGAAAATGAAGTACAGATTTTCTAACCCTGTTACTTTGAAAGACACTGACTGTCACAAGACGGCCCTGGCATTGGCACTTGGCCTGTCATTAAGCAGCACTTACTGAATAGCCGGGGTGGCTCCGATTCATGTTGAGCTATTTAAAGAGCAAAATAGGAATGAAAAATAAGTGACTTTTATGTTTAAAAGTCTTGCACAGAAGGTATAAATATGTAATACATACCCACCTCAAAGTGACTATGCAGTATACATGTTTTGAAAAGCGTTTAAGTGCTATTCTCTGTACTTAAAAAAGACAGTAGTTTGTATGTTAAATGAGAAATTGTATTATAGTATAGTCCTTAAAAATAATCTGTTCTTCTATTCATCCTCACATCCTCTCCATTTAGTTCTATACCAAAAAACTTTAGATTATCCCCTAAAATATTATCGTTTCTTTGACTATATTTTACTCAGTGCTATAATTAAGTAATAATATAATCCAGCCAGTCAGGAATATTTGTCTAAATCTCTCCTCTTCTTTGATTATAAAGCCTTAACTATTTGTATTCTCTTTCATAAAATATGAGATTCAAAATTATTTACTTTTATGACTTTAATTTCAAAATTTATTGCCTTGAAATATTGCTGCTATTAGCACAACAGTAGGAATCCTTTCTAAATGCTTATCTACTCTTGCCAAGAATTGCACTCAAGGAGGTTGTCCATTCAGGAATCTAATCAATTCTGTGTTGGTTTGTTTATGATTTGATTATATTTTACTTAAAAACTTAAAAAATCTAAATCCCATGATACTCATGCAAAATAAGAATTTCTTTATTAACGAGACCCTCTTTCATATATAAATATTTCTTGTAAGGTAAACTTATAAAAATTTGGTTGGGGAAAAAACCTTTCCTTCTTTTCCACTACACATTAAAAATCTCTTTATTAAAGTATAACATGCATAGGGATTTATGTACTGTTTGCTCAAAACTTCTAGAGGTGAAGAGATACGTTCTAGAGTTGTGAACATAGCTGAGAGCTTGCAGAAGAGTCTAGATCAGCAGAAGACATAACCTAGTAGAGGAGAAATTGACCTGAAGAGCTCATAAGGCAGAGGAGAAAAGTGGTAGATAAGTGATAATTTGAGAAACACCACATCCATCTCTCCTGATGGGGCACATAAAATTAAAGGTGGGTTATTCAATGGATCCTAGGGTCAAGCGAGAAGTACTGGGGTTCAGATGGCATCTTTGTACAGGGATGAAGGACAGATACCGGAAATCTTGTCCTGATGGGATCACAGCTTAAATTGACCACTCATCTAACTTTTCCCTGGACAGTCCTGATTAATGCTTCTTTTTTAAGTTTATTTAACACTAGTGCTCTGTTTCACTCTTTAAAATGTCCTTGTTTGGGTAATAAGTTACATGGGCGCTCTGTCAAACCAAATATAATAGTCAAACTGAGCCATCAGACAAGTGGGTTAGGGGAGAAAGTAGAAACCATAGTCAGAGCAACATGGTGTGAGAAACTAGGAAACCTCAGACAGAAGCATCGCCTCAGAGCAGATGGTTCCAAATCTTTCCATTACTAGAGAGCAGATATTTCCAACAATGTTTTGTGAAATTGCATCTCAGGTTATTTCAATTTTGACTAAAATATCTGTGTGTGAATTAATAGGCAAATCCAAAGGAAAAGATCTAGAGAACATGATATACTTATCCTTGTCAAAGACAAGGAAAAGAAGGCAGTCATCACTGTAAAAAAATAATTCTGCCTCAAGGACAAAAAAGCATAAATTGCTGTCAAATACTATATTGGGTATAAAACAGAAGTTACTATCCTACTCATACACTGAGTGGTGTTATATCACAAAATGGAATACTTTAAGTAATTGTTGTGGTCTCAAGAGTTCAATAAAAGCTGTCAGAACTGCTTATGATAAATAGGTGAAAGAATTGTGTCTACGTTTAAATTTGTCTCTTGATCATGGAGTAATAAAATATCCACAGCAAATATTAAATGTTAATTTTTAAATGCTTTTAACGAAAGTGCATTGTTGAACATCAAACAACACAATGGATTTGCCAGAACATTTTTCCTGTTTCTCATCAGGCTTGTGTACTCAGTAAAGCCCAACAAGAACATTTACGGCATAGAAAATATTAGGGAACAGTTTTGATGCACAAGGGGGTATGAAGACCGATTGTAAAAGTAAAATAAATGAAGCAAGAGGGTTTCCTTTACTTAGCCGGGTAGCATAATAATTCATAAGCAAAGATATGTATTTTCCAATTGATAAATTATTCTATATGTGAAAAATATATGGGTATATACTTCCTTTAAAATGTATTATGTTCTTCAAGCACCTGGCAGAAATGATCGAAATTTCATCGTCTAGATTCTTAAGTATTTTATTTTTCTTGGACCTAAAACAGTCCCTGGATTGTTTACTTTTATTGATGTTTGGCTTATCTTGACAAATTCACAAATTTGTTGCATTCCAGGGAATCATCCATGAATTGTTCCCTCCTAGCCTGCTTTGACTGTTAGAGAGAGATAAAAATAAGCACATTTTTATTTATGTTTCATTAAGTTATGTTGTACTCAATATGCGGGGTAGTGATGCAGTGTCGTTTGAAAGGTGAACAGATGGAATTTTATTTTTGGCTCACATTAGCGCACCCCATCAAACACTCATTTGCCTGATATACCAGCATAATATAGCTTACAACTTTAAAATATAGCTTTGCCAGTCATGTAAAATTCAAATAATAAAAGACAAATATGGAATAAATATTCAGTTATAACTCTGATGACCACTGCGTTGCTAAAGCTATTTATTTTAAACAATTGGTGAAAGGAAAACTCCATTTATATAACTGGAATATATCCAGCTTTCAGCAATGGAAAAGTGCCAGTAGCAAGAGCTTTTTCACTTAGAATTTTTTTCAAGCAAGATTCACAATAAAGAAAGGGGAAAAAATTAAGGGTACATAAACACCTGTTGAAGTAAAGTAATGAAACAATATCTTGTGTTTCAAGATTTCAAAATTCTCTTCCCACTTTGCTTGAGGTATCATTTCTGATGCAATAAACTATCAGTTTAAAAGTGTTAAAAATGTTAAATACAAATGACTATTAATGAATAAAATCAATTATCTTGTTTACAAAAATTTTATGCATTATTTTATGTTTAATATTTGTCCTAAAATTTTAAGTAATCCTTTAATAATCTTTTAAATAGTACTTTAAATGTATAGTCAGTTTCCTTACTTCAACTTTTCAAGGAAATTAATTTTATTCTTCACTAAGTAATTGGGCCAATTTTTCATTTGGGTACGTTGAGTAGAGGAGTTATGATTAATTTTGAAATGTCACTTTGATGGTTCTGACTACCTACTGTGTAACCCACTTTACTCTAGTCCCTGCATTGTCACTGGCAGTAACATTGCCCCCATCAATGAAAACGAATTATTGGAGAGGGAGTAAAAACAATCTTATGATGTTATGTATAAAGCACAGATAAATGGAAACCATATAAATAGATATATGTATGGTATTAAAATTTCATGGGGTAGTTAGAAAAAAAATGTCCAGAAAGGCCACTTCTGGAGGTGACAATGAAAAGAAGGTTGGGAAATGCTGCTCTGGTCATCCTTCATGTTTTTTCTCCTTTCTTTTGAAATGAAGGTACATTTTACAGGTAATACGATGTATTGATCTTAATTTTGGAGTTAAATGGGTTTGGCAAAGGCACACACTCAAAGCAATAATAAGTGGTTTTTTTTCCTTTATGCCTAACGATTTCAGTCAGTCCCTTTCCAGGCAATACCCCCACAGAAGCATATGTTTATTTGTATTTATGTGTTTATTTCTTTAATTTCTATCACAATAGGTTAGTTTTGACTGTTCTTGAGCTTTATAGAAATGGAATCATACAATATCGAGCCTTTTTTTAATTAATTTTTTTGCTCCACATAGTTTCTGTGAAAAGCACATGTTATGAATATGACCTGATTTGGTTATCCTTTCTTCTACTGGTGAACATTCAAGTTGTTCCAGCTTTGGCTTATTAATAAGCTCTGAGCATCTCAGAAAATTGTATAGTCTTTTTGTAAAAATATGTTTTCTGAGATTTCTGGGTCCTAGGGTAAGTGTATGTTTAACTTCATTAGAAACCATTAAAAAGTTTTCCAAAATGGCTGTAAATTTTAACATTCCCACCAGCAGCTTAGGAAAGTTCTAGTTGATTCAGGTCTTTGACAACACTTGGCATTGCTAGTCTTTTTAAATTTTATGTGTTCTGGTGGGTATCTCATTGTGGCCCAGCCAACAGATCCTATCTTTATTTAAACTTTTGATACAAATTTTTCATCATGGAGTTTTTGCATTGATTTTGATTTTTTCAGATGTTGCATTATGATATCATTTATCTTGATCACTGTGTTTTTTGTTGCTCCCTTAAATTTTGTTCTTGAGGAGTGCTTCACCTCATCCAGGCCCTGGCTCATTAATTTTTGCTTTCTTGATGACTAATAAAAACCTCTATATGTGCTTACGTCTTATCCTTGAAACATTTATCTGGATGGCAGGAGTCCTATTATTAACACCCACTTATTAACTGTGGCTATGCAATCTTCTGACTAACACCCTAATGTCAACTATTTTCTGCTTGTTTGTAGTTCCCATTGTTTAGGTGGGAAATCTAAGACGCTTTTCTCCCACATCTGAGTTTCCTTCAAAGTGAAGTTAGTCTATTCGTACATCAATTCTGGCATCTCTCTTTTCCCTCCTTCAGTCCTCCTGGGTAAGGAGGAGACACTTCTAATGGTGAGTTCAGAACTAAAAACAAAACAGAACACCTGTCCATGTTGATCCTAGCCCCTTTCTTCTGGGAGAAAGCCAACCTCGCCAGAAGTTTTAAAGCAATCTCTCCTGGTGGGAGAAGCAAGGTAGTGTTGTCAGTGACTGTGTGCGTTAATGTGTCCCTAAATCACAGACTTAGTATAAGGAAGCTCAAATATCTACATACATAAGTAGAACTGCCAACCTAGAGGAGGGGGGAGGTTTTGGATTTCATATGCTGACTCAGTTGTTGTGTGACATTTGGTTGTGAAGCCAAGTGAAGAAGAAGAGGGGTGTGTGTGTGTGTGTGTGTGTGTACTACATTATAGTAGAAAAATAAAAAATCAGAAAGGAGAGAAATGAGAGGGTGAAATGTTTAATTTCATAGGGAAAAGAAAAAATAATGTAAAAAATTAAGACAATAAGTCATAAACCTTTTCCAAGTTATCTAATGGTTCTTATTTATGTAAACAATTAGTTTTGAATCAGGGAGTTTTAAAGAGAAACATATCAACATATAGAAATTTGGAAAAAAGTGATTTCAGAGGGGAAAAAAACTCACCAAAAGAATCAGACAAATGCAACATATTATATTCTTTATCTTCTCCCTTTAGGCATATGCTTCCAATATTAAAAAATGTCTAGACTTATAACAGTCAGCAAATGGTACACAATTGTTTTTTCTCCCTTGTTGCACATGGTTGATTAGGAAATAAATCACATAAGTTAGAAAGAATCAAGAAAGTTTTATTCAGATATTTCATCTCTGACTTCTGCTTGCACATCCGAGGAATAAAGCATCCATTTAAACATTTTTTCCTCACTAGTTTTCAGTTATTGCATGATTAAGTGTTGATACAAAAGCAATAATTAGGGATATTCTATCATAACACAAAGATGTTGATTACATTTGTAATTTAAGTTAATTTAGCAAAGTTAAATTTAAACAAAGATTTGTTCATTGTATAAAACAATAAGCTAATCCAACTGACAAAACAAATTGCAGAGGTAGTAGTATCGTTTCCTGAGGATTGTCTCTACTCTTCCCAGCAAATTATCTTCAAATTACTACTGTTAAATCTATCTGCAAATGTGTCACAGTTGGGGATATAGAAAAAAGATCTTTAAATGCCACAGTTATTGCTATGATTCTATACTTACTTCTCAGAATCATCAATCTGAATTTTTTTCTAATTCTTACTTGCAGCTTTACGTTCAATACTTATGTTTTACACTAAAATGATAGTTGTTAAGGGATTGACCATTCCTTCAGTGATAGACAGCTCTTTAAAATAAAAATAAGGTAGTCGTCTGTGCACTGACTACTTGTCTCTAAAGGACACTTTACCACACACCAGTGCGAATTGTCAGGTGTGCCTCGACTCCCTTTCTCTGTGCAGTCATCAATCACTTGATCGACTCCTACAGCTGACGGCCACAGACAGCTGAAATTACGCAATTGGTAATATATGCGATAATGTTATGTATTGGGAAAAGTGTAAATTTTTATCGAAACATTAATGTTTTACATTGCATCACATGCAAACTTTAAACAATGGGTCATACGACAAAATCTAATATCTAAAACCTTAAAACTTCTAGAAAAAAACACAGGAGAAAAATCTTTGTGATCTTGGTTAGGCAAGGATTTCTTAGATACAGTACCAAAAATATGATCTATTAAAAGTTATAATTGTACTTCATCAAAATTAAGAACATACATCTTTCAAAAAAGAATACTGTTAAGAGAATCAAAACGAAAGCCACAGGTTTGGAGAAATGTTTTAAAATCACATTTCTGATAAAGGGTTTGTATCCAGAATGCCTAAATAACTTTCAAAACTCAGGAAGTAGCAAACAAACTAATTAAAAACAGGCCAAGTTTGACACAGAGAAGTGGCCAAATTATATGTACAGATGGCATGTAAGGGTATGAAAAGATGTGCAACATCATTACTCCTTTGGCATATTGAAGTTAATATTGTAATAAGATATGACGACAAACCTACTCAAATGGCTAAAACTAAAAGAAAACAAATATAAAATTTAAAAAGCGGGTTATACAAAGTTTTGATGAGGATGTGAACCAATTGGAAGTCTCATATATTTTGGTGAGAATGAAAAATGACAGTCATCTTAATTAAGGAATAAAAGAGATAAGGTTCTAATTACTTCCTAAGAAATTATATAGTTCATAAAACTTCAGATGGCAAATGCATGCTAAATATCCAGTATTTCGAACAGAAAAATTATATTTCTATTTTATCATTAAAAAATGAGTTTTTCCTCAACTACTCTCAATGAGCACTGAGCCAACTTAAAAGAGGCACTTAATTATTAGCATAGGTTAGCCACCCACCCTGGCAACTATCTAGATTTAGATATCCTGATGTTTCAAGCTCCCAAACACCCATGGCATCTGCTGAGGTAGCAGAAGTTGGGGAGCAACTCTTTAGGGAGTAGAAAATGAAGATTCTACATTAGGACACAGAGAGCCTCAGCCACAGACCAGAAAAAATTTTGAGAATTCTGACATATGAAAGCATGTTTGTGTGTGTCTGTGAACATCACAGACTTTGACTGTGGTTCAGATACTTACTGCCTTCCACGTTGGACAAACTGTCTTCTTTGATTTGGAGTAATTATCATCTATCACTTATTTTCCTGCTTCCCTCTCTACTCTAGAATTGCTCCTACATTGTAGAGCTCATAAATCTAGCCTTCAAGTTTCTTAAAAGTTCTTAAGGATTCCCATGTCCTTGTTCATATGCACTGATTTCTGGGAGAATTTCTCAGCTAGAGCTTGTACTCACTAATTTAATCTTAGAGGCATGTTTTCCATTATTATTTGGCCATCTTTTATTTTATTTTTCTAAATTTTGGCTATTGTATCTTTAATTTCCAGCATCACTGATTATTTCCTTTTTGTAACAGCATTTTGGCGGCAGCGCAATCTCTGTAGATATGGCTTTAAATGTTCTTTAAATGGTCTTCAATGTCTTCTCTTAGTTCTTTACTATTTGATTGTCTTCAGATGGGTTTGGTGCCCCTCTTCAGCTGTTGAATTCTCTTAAATACTGTCGATTTTTTATTTTTTCTTAGCATTTCTTTTTGAAAATCCAAAATGAAGATTATCTGTAACCCTAGTGTATTTTCTTAGCCAAGAGAAGTATCTCTTGTCTCTTGCAGTGAATGCCAGTTTTTATTTAGAGGATCTCTGCCCCTGAAAATTGCTTATGGGGGTGTGGGTGAAGTGTGGGAGTGTGGAGAATGACAGTGATGATTCTTGGCAGGGGCTAATACTGGGTGAGCTACATGCTGTCAGGATGTACAGTGTCCTAACCAGCCTGTTTGTTTTCTGGTTATGGTGACAAGGTCCACATCCTTCATGTGAGCTGTAGGTTGGCAGGGCCACTGCTGTTTACTTTGATCCAATGCACATCGGAGAGTTTGTTGTTGTACTCCTGCCATACACGTACATAAATTTGATGCTTGATTTGGGGTGAAAATATCAGAATCATTTGCTGTGAATGTGGAGAAATAATCCAACTGATTTACTTTTCTATTATCATTTGCCAAGAGAAAATCATCTTCATTTATCTTCCACTACCTCCTATCTTGAGATGATTCCTTGACTTTATAGGAAAACTCACTGTGGAGTTCCTACTACCCAAATCAAAGAGCTGATGTGACAATTAAATGTAGCAATGTATATAGGACTTAGCCCATAAATACTGAATAAATATTTTTATTATTGTAGTTGTAGTTTTGTAGTTATGTTATTTGCTAAATATGGGCACCAGAAGAATACTGATTTCATATATTAAGGTGAATCATTCTTCCTTTTAGTAAACTGGAGAACAAGGACTTATAACATACCTGCAAACAGCACCACAGTATTGAGATGGTGAAATATAAATGATCCAACTTTGGCAAACAAGATTATATTAAGCTAGGTTTAAACACATGCATTTTTTTTCCTAAAGAAAACTGACCAGGAAGTTATATACTCATATTGCATGGCTATACCCCTTAAATTTGTTTTTTGGTCATGAGTGTAAGAAACAATCTTTGATAATAAGAGCTTTTATTTAGTAGTCATTCTTTTTCTTATTAAAAATAACTTCCATTTTGGGAGGTTCAGCTTTTGGGTTAATTCTGTTCCCATAAACAATGTTTTAAGTCTTCATTTTTTACAAAGGTATAGATTCTAGGAAAATGTCTTTATTTTCTTTCACGCACTCCAAAATGTTTGTTCCTGGTGTATGATTCATATTAATTTCTCCTGGAGGCAGATGCAATAACCGAAGAAGGTGTTAGAGAGGAGAATTCAGCTCAATCTCTATTTTTAGTTTGAACTGCAGCTGTAATGGAAAAAAAGAAATAGAAAGAAACGCAACTTGGAAACATTAATGACTAAGCTTCTGAATCTATTTTGTATGTGAAGTGCTTTTAGTTAATTGAGCCGATCTTTTCTGTCAACATAAGTGTGCATATGAGGTTAGAGAGAATCTAAATTAACTCATCCAAATATTATCACTTTCACTAGTTTTATTTCTTCCTGTGTGAAATATTGGTAAAATCAAATGATTATTCCAGAATGTACACATAAAAAGCCTAACAATAACTGTCCTGTATCCCTTTAGCTTTTTTTTAAGGGTCATTGAAGTATAACTTATATTTAACTGAAAAATCACCAAGTTTAAGTTTACAATCCAGTGAGTTTCAGTAAACTCATAATGCTGTGCAACTATAATCATAACCCAGTTTTAGAATGATTAAATCACCTTCAAAAAGTGCCCTCTCAATACTTTCCCGTCAATTTCCCTCTCCTCCCACCACCAGCTCCAGATAAACCCTGATCTGTGCTGCCACAGTGTTGCTTTTACTGGAAATTTCGTACACATTGGGGCTATTATGGCTACTGCTTCTATGAACATTTTGTACAAGCTTTTTGTGGATATATAAATTCATTTCCACTGGGTAAATATCTAGCGTGAAATTTTTGGTGTGTGTGGTAAGCGTGTGTTGAACACATTAAAATGATCTAAAGTGCTTTACCAAATAGCTGCACTGTTTTAAATTCCCACCAGATATGTAAGAAGATTCCACTTGTTCCAGATCCTCGCCAATACTCCGTATTGTCAGGCTGCTTTATATTATCTATACTAGGTGATGTGTAGTGTTGTCTCATTGTGGTTCTAATTTTGCATTTCCTTAATGATTGGTGATGTTAAGTATCTTTTTATGTGCTTATTTGTCATCTATGTGTCTTCTTTCTTGAAGTACCAACTCATTTACTGGGCAAGCTCCACTTAATTTGTTGTTTGTCATTTTTTTTAATTGTCAGATTTTTTATGTATTCTGGATAAAAGTCTATATATCTATACCTATACATGTGGATTTCTATGTCTTTCTGTTTTTTCTCTTCCATCCTTCTTTTCTTCCATCCATCCTTCCTTCCTTTCCTTCTTTCTTTTCCTTCTCTCTCTCTCCCTCCCTTCCTCCTTTTCTCCCTCCCTCTTTGCCCTTTCTCTCGCTCTCTCTTACTTTCTTTCTTTCACAATGTCTTTGAAGAGTAGATGTGTTTAATCTAGATGAAGTTTGATTTTTCAAATATTTCTTTTGTTATTCATGTTTTTTGTGTCATGTGAAGAAATCTCTATATGATCTCACAAAGATTTTCTTCTATATTTTTTTCTACAAGTTTTAAAATTTTAGCAACTACATTTAGATTTGTTCTATTTTTTTATTAATTGTTGTTTATAGTGGAGGGAAGGCTGAATGTTTTTGCCTATAGTTATCCAATTATTTTTATTCATTTGTGGAAAAACTATCCTTTCCCCACTGAATTATCATTATTTCTTTGTTAAAAATCAACTGACCATGTATATGAGTCATATTATTATATCATCAATATTCGTGAAATATTCATTCTGCTCTATTGATCTATATGGCTATACTTACAATGATACTATCCTGTTCTGATTTCTGTAGATTTATAATGTTGGAAATCAACTAATGTAAGTCCTCCAGCTTTGTTCTTTTCTATATTTGTTTGTTTGTTTGTTTAATATAGATCCTTTGCATTTCCATATAAATCTTAGAGAAACCAGAAAGCTGCTAGGATTCTGATAGAAATTGCCTTGAATCTATAGATCAATTTAGGGAACATTGCCATTTTGGCAATGTTTAGTCTTCTAATTCATGAACATAGCATACCTCTCTATTTATTTTCTCTGACAATATTTTGTTGTTCTAAGTATTTAGGTCTTATATATATTTTGTGAAATATATTCCTAAGTATTTCTTTCTTTTTTGTATTACTGTGAATGAAAGGTTTCTGTTTTTTTTAAATTTTATTTTATTGCAGTAACATTGGATTATAACATTGTATAGCTTTTAGATGTACATCATAATATATTTCGAATTCTGTGTAGATTACATCATGTTCACCACGCAAGAACTAATTATAGTCTATCTCCTCACATGTGAGCCTAATCACCCCTTTTGCCCTCCCCCCTTCCCCCATGGTAACCACCAGTACAATCTCCATTGCTATGTGTTTGTTTGTGGTTGTTTTATCTTCTACTTATGAGCGAGATCATACGGTATTTGACTTTCTCCCTCTGACTTATTTCTCTCAGCATAATACCCTCAAGGTCCATCCATGTTGTCACAAATGGGCAGATTTAATCATTTTTTATGGCTGAGTAGTATTCCATTGTGCATAGGTACCAGATGTTCTTTATCCATTTGTCCCTTGATGGGCACCTCAGTTGCTTCCAGCTCTTGGCTATTTTGAATAATGCTGCGATGAACACAGGGGTGCACGTATCTCTACACATTCGTGTTTTCATGTTCTTTGGATAAATGCCCAGCAGTGGAATAGCTAGGTCATATGGTAATTCTAAATATTTTGAAGAATCTCCTTATTGTTTTCCATAGTGACTGCACCAGTTTGCACTCCCACCAGCAGTGTATGAGAGTTCCCTTTTCTCCACATCTTCTCCAACACTTGTTATTTCCTGTCTTGTTAATTATAGCCATTTTGAGGGGTATGAGGTGATATCTCATTGTGGTTTTGATTTGCATTTCCGTGATAGTTAGTGATGTTGAACATCTTTTCATGTGCCCGTTAGTCATCTGTATATCTTCTTTGGAGAAATGTCTGTTCAGATCTTTTGCCCATTTTTCAATTGGGTTGTTAGTTTTTTGTTGTTGAGATATTTGAGTTCTGTATATATTTTTGATATTAACATCCTGTCAGATATACAGTCTGCAAATATCTTCTCCCAATTGTTAGGTTGTCTTTTCGTTTTGTTGATGGTTTCCTTTGCTGTGCAGGAGTTTTTAGTTTGATGCAGTCCCATGTGTTTATTTTTTCTACTGTTTGCCTTGCCCAGTCAGACATAGCACTTGAAAATATGCTGCTAAGACCTATGTCGAAGAGTGTACTGTCTATCCAAATTTCATTCCTGGGTTAAATCTCATTTAGTTGTGATTTGTAATCCCTTTCATGTATGGTTGGATTTTGTTGTCTAGCATTTTGTTTAGAGTTTTTGCGTCCATATTTATGGCGACATTTTTTCATCAGTTTTCTTTTCCTGTCATATTTTATCAGGCTTCGATATCTGGGTGATACTGCCACAATAGAAAGAATTGGGAAGTTTTCTCCACTTCTCTATTTTCTGAAAAAATTAGTATGAATATGTATGAATGGTATTATTTCTTCCTTAAGTGTTTGATAGATTTCACCAGTGAAGTCTTATGTGCCAGGATTTGACTTTGTAGTAAGATTTTGAACTATTCACTTAATTCTGCTAGATGATAGATGTCTATTTACATTTTGCTGTTTATCTTGAGTCAGTTTTGAGGTTTTTATGTATTTTTCTAACAGTTCATCCATCTCATGTAAGTTATTATATTTTTTGGCTTAAAGGTGTTCATAATTTTCCTTTATGGTTCTTTTCATTCCTGTACAATTGATAGTGACATCTTCTCTTAGGTTTCTGATTTTAACAGTTTGCTTTTTCAATCTTCTTTCTTCTTTGACTAAATGCTTATCAATTAGTAGAAATAACAACTTTTGTGATTTCTTGTTTTCTTTCATTTATTTTCTAACTGATCTATGTTATTGCCCACTTTCTACATTTTTATGTTTGATTTACTGTTCTTTTTATAACTTCTTAAGTTTAGCATAAATGCTAATTTTAGTCTTTTCTTTCTTTCTTAGTATAGACATTATAAGTTTCACTGTAAACATTGCTTTAGCTATACCCCATGAGTTTAGAATTGCATTTTAATTTTTTCCAAGCTTTCTTTAAAATTCCCTTTATGATTGCCTTTTTGATTCACGGATAGTTAGAAGTATGCTGCTTAATTTTCAAATGTTTGCTTTTCATATTTCTTTGTTATTGATTTCTAACTTAATTCCATTGTGCTCAGAGAACATACTTTAATTTTAACTTTTTAAAAATTTATTGAAAGTTTTTGTTAAGGCTTATCATATGGTTTATCCTGGAAAATGTTCTAGGTGCACTTGAAAAGAATGTGTATTCTACTGTTGTTATTTGAATTTTATGATATAGATCAATTCAGTCAACTTAGTTACTAATGTTGTTTGTTTCCCATCTTCTTACTGTTTTTCTGTCTTAAAATTCTACCACGTTCACTGTATTATTTTGGGGCTCTGTTGTCTTATTGTCATGAAATATCTCTGTTTGTATGTAAAAATATTCCTTGTCTTAAAGTCTATATTGTCTGAAATTAATACATCCACTCCAGTTTTTGTGGCTACTGATTGATTGCATCGTATATCTTTTTCTTTGCCTCTACTTTCAACCTATTTGTGACTCTGAAATTAAATTGTTTCTCTGTTAGGTAGCCTACAGTTGTATCTGGACCTTTTCTTTTTAGTCTGACAACCTCCATCCTTTATTTGGAGTATTTAGTACATTTATATTTAAGAAAATTATGATAATTTTTGCTGTAAGATTTGAAATTTATTGTTTGTTTTCTATATGTCTTATATCCTTTTTATTCCTATTTATTTTACTCCTTTTACTACTTTCTTTTGTGTTAAATATTTTTAGTATACCATTTTATTTCCTCTGTTGAATTTTTAGCTATATCTTTGAATAATTTTTAGTAGTTGATCCAAGGATTGCAATATGAACCTTTGATTTAATTATAGTTTTTTTAAGGTTAATGCTCTCGTAGTTCTGGTAAATTATAGCAACTATGTACAGCTTTACCTCATTTTGTCCTTATTTCTTTGTGCTATTGCTGTCATATATATTTCATTTAAATCTGTTAAAAACCCAATAGTCTTGTCCTATAATTTTTGCTTTAAACAGTCATGTGTTCTTTAAACAAACTAAGAAATGAGAAAAGTGTGCATATACTTTTGATTTTTTGTATGTTTAATAATTTTTGGTTGACAGTTAGTCATTTTAGATAATATATTGTATCAGCTTTGGATTCTGTTCTATATTTCTGAAGGTAGTTGTTTCCTTGCCTTGACTGAAACTTTAAAATCTATCACCCTCAAAATATGCTGTCACTGATATCTCTGCTCAGTTTTTTTAGGGTTTTTATTTTTATTTTAGATCCTGGTTCCCAAAGGATGACACTTGTGTCTTTGTGTTTACTGGTGAACCAATGGTTTGGGAAGATTTTGATAAGACATCTCATGTGTCTTAGTCAGCTTGAGCTACTATAACAAATACCACAGACTAGGTGGCTTGAACAACAAAAATTTATTTCTCACAGTTTTGGAGGCTGGAAACCTTCTTGTTGTATCTTCACATAGTAGAGAGAGAGCACTCTGGTCTCCTCTTATAATATCACTAATCTCATTATGGGGGCTCTACACTTATGACCTCATCTAAACCTAATTACCTCCCAAAGGCCCCACTTCCACATACCATCACACTGAGGATTAGGGCGTCAATATATGAATTTGGGAGAGACACAGTCTATAGTATTATGCCTCTAAAACTTTCATTGTCCGTCAACTCAACTGTATGTACATGGAAGAATTTATTCAAAGTTGCAGATGGTTCTCAGTCTCCGTTGGCCCTCATTTTTACCAGAACATTTCAGTTCTCCCTCGTGGATGTATACTTTAAAGTCAGCTGGGGATATATGGAGAGTTCATTTCAGAAATTCTATGGCGCTCTCACTTCCAGGATCTCTAAATTGATTCTAATTGTTTTGCTCTTGCCTTGACCTGGGACACAAAGCTTTGGATTCTGAGCTTATTCTTCTCTACTGAGGCACCAAAGCCATGGTTTACCCTACCTCTTCTCAAATCAATTCCTCCATCTCTAGTGAAAGAGCTTCTGGGTTTTGTGACCAGCCATAAACTGGTAAAGCTATGGTATTCACAGAGAGAGCTGGGATTGGGAAAGATGGGAGCAATCCTAAGCAAGAAGTACATGTAATTCATTCTTTCACATTGCTGTAGTAGTATTTCAAGAGCGAATTCTCTATTTTTTTGCAAATCTTTGTTTAATTTCCATAGAAATGTTGCTTGTTTTGTTTTATTTTTGTGAGGAAGATTCACCCAGACCTAACATCCATTGCCAACCCTCCTCTTTGTTTTGCTTGAGGAGGATTAGCCCTGAGCTAACATCCCTGCCAATCTTTCTCCACTTTGTATATGGGATGCCTCCACAGCATGGCTGGTGAGTGGAGCAGGTCTGCACCCAGGATCCAAATCCACAAACCTGGGACACCAAAGTGGAGTGTGTGGAACTTTAACTACTCGGCCACAGGGCCAGTGCCAGAAAAGATTGCTTGTGACAGCAGCTGAAGTTCATGTCCTCATAAGTTGTCCAATAGTATCCACATACCATTGTCAAGTTAGCAATGAACCAATGAGTTACTTATAAGAGAAGTGACACTTGGCAAAATTAGAGGTACCTTGAAGGCAATTTTAGCCTTTGGATTTTACAGACGCTTCCTAAGAGCTGTGGGTCTTTTGAGTAACCATGGCAAAAGACAATTTTGTGGATGGGTTCAAAGAGTTAGTTATTTGAATTGACATCAAAAATCATCACTGGGTGAGCCAGCCCTGTGGTATAGTGGTTAAGTTTGGCCCGCTCCACTTTGGCAGCCTGGGTTTGCAGGTTCACATCCCAGGTGTGGACCTAACATCACTCATCAACCATGCTATGGCAACAACCCACATATAGAGTGGAGGAAGATTGGCAGAGATGTTAGCTCAGGGCTACTCTTCCTCAAGCAAGAGAAAGGGGACGATTGGCAAAAGATGTAAGCTCAGAGCTAATCTTCCTCAGCAAACAAACAAACAAACAAACAAAATTACCAATGGGTTCAATCAATGAGACAACTGCAGTACTGAACGTAGAAGAGCTTAGTATTCAAAAGTGCTGACCTCTGTGTCATCCCATCTTAAAGAGAGATCATTGAGGGTTTTCATTATCTAATTAATATAGAAATGAATGCAAGTTCTCAACCTTTATGCTGCCATTTATAAGTTAAAGGAATCTTCTTAAGATGAAATATGAAAACTGTTTTGTGAGTTTCAAGTAAAAATACGAAGAGTTTAAAAAGCAAGAAATTCTAGAGGAGGTGTGGCCCAGGGATGTGGATTATGAAATGATTTTGAAACAAAAAAGAAAATTAAGGCATTTTGGTGTTGGCCTCAGTTTTGCTTTAGTACAAGGGTGGGGAAAAGAGATCGAAAGGGACTGTGTCTGATGATTGAAGGAAAAGTGGAAGTAGATCAGAGGAATGTCGGTTCTTAGATAAATAATGTAAAAGTGAGCTAACTAAAAATATTCAATTTGTTCGATGATCAAAACTTGTCTAGAATGAGGAGGCTAAGTCAGCTGTTTTTGAATTCTATTGAGAGTGGGCTCCCTGGAGTGGTTTGTCTGATTCTTTAAAGGACCATACCACACTTTATGAAACTGTGAGGGAATTCTGTAGCTAATGTTTTTACAGCTAAGATTGGTGTAAAATTATTTTGTTGTTAATCACAATTTTAAGTTAAATCAGACTAATCTAGATTTTTGTGACAGAATATAAAAATAAACTTCTCAAAGGAAAAGTCATGTTTCATCAGAAGCTGGTTTGGGCTAAGCATGCAAACATTAAAATGAACATAAATACCTGGATCTCAGTTGCTCAGTTAAATGGGGTCCATTTTTGCAGCGCAAGTAAAATAAAAATTAATGCAATTACTCCAAAGTATTTTCAAATGGTGTAGTATGAGCCATATTGGAACGAGACAGACCTGGAAATGAGCCACAGCTCTGATACTTAATAGCTATATTTTTGGGGCAATTTTTTAAACCTCTTTACATCTTAGTTCCCTAATCTATAGAATGTGAATAGTAGTACTTACCTCATGGAATTATTATAGCAATTACTAAGAGAATTTATTTGATTCACTAATTATGTATTAAGGGTTCAGTAAGTTCATTTCTCCTTCTTTCTTTATCGCTAAGAATCCAGAACTATGAAAAGCCTAGTCAGATATTTAATGAGATGACTGATTTTCAGCAATTAGAAATCCTCAAAAGACAAAACTAAAGTGACTGACAGAGTCTGCAAAAAGTAACTGGAATTATTGAACATCTACTTGTACAAAACTGCTTAGACCTGGAATGGAGTTAAGGTGATTGAAGTTGTATGAGTAGCTGTGTGATCTTTATGCAGGCAGCGACATATCAATCATGCTGCTGGCTGTATCAGCGGGGACTAGTACATGAAGCTTTTAATTTAAGATTTATTTTACTTATTGATTGAATGGTGTCGTCCTTCCTTTACTCTTGAATAATTTAGGATAACATCAAAAAATACATTAGATTTTTTTAACATTAAATCGTGTGAGGTGATTGAAATAGACAGAAAATGATGTAAAGATATTGGTATTCATACCTAAGGCTTGCTAAAAATGGATCTATTTGCAGCATATAAAGAAGGTGTGTAGCACAAAAGAAATTTAAATTCACTGCATTTTAGTTCTTTCAGACTCCTTAGGGAACTTTAAAAGATTGTATCACCATTTCTCTCTCACGAAAATGTGAAGTGTGATAGAAAACAGCTCAGTGTCTCAGAGGTAACAGACAATTCCACTTACCAATTCACTGTGACATAATCTCTTGCCTTCTAAAGTTTCAGTCTAAAATAAACTTAGTGCCCCACACTAAGCTTCAAAAATTATATATATACACATTAACACACATGTACACACACACACGTGCACACACATACACTCATATGTATAAAATGCTATTTTTCGTCTTGTTTTCCAGTGGAAAATGTTTGGACATCTGTAGACAACATTAAGTTGGTCTATAAAATGAAGTAGAGAGCTGTTATTATACTGTTAAGCCAACAAATACAGAAAACCAAAGCCAATAACCTAATGATTTAGGAAAATAAAATGTCTGAGACAGATGAAGTTGAAATATCTATTTTTCCATATGGCAGTATGAAATAGTGCCACACATTTATCTAACCAGAGTGAGAAATAGTCACTGAATGTAATTTTCTCCTAACCATGTTTGATTATTCATCAGTAAAGATGAGTATGCAAAGGTGTTTGTAATGAGCCTCCGATGTAATTTTCAAACTTGAACATTTTTTCTACAATCACAAATTTTATGGCCGTAAGGATTTTTAAATATAATAACAAGTAAGCAGACATACTTATGTTTTAGAACTGATAGATAAAACATTATTCTGCAGCCACTTCAGGCACTATCTATCAAACTGGCAAAATGTATTTGAGAGGAGACTGTATCATGTAAAATATGAAAACAGTGGGTAGCCACGTATTTTTTGAGATAAAATCATCTCTTTACCTCTTATTCATCCATACATCTTAGCTATTACACTACAAAAGATACTGATCTAAAATATAATAAGTTTTAATTAATGCATGTTCTTGGCTTCTTGTAAAGAAAATTATTTTTAATAAAAAAGATGAAGGGATAAACATCAATATTTCATTCAATATCTTGGTGTAATGGGGTTTATTTTTTATTAATTGCTATTCACTTGGCCTTTAAGTAATCTTTCTTCATTATGAGTTCTTCTGTTTATTATTATCTTATTTCTCAACCAATTATATCACCTACATAATACCCTTTCCCCAAACCAAGTCTTGTAAGCAATTCAGTCGGCTGAAGAAAAATTGTAATCTAGAAATGCTCTGATGTTGGAATAAGAAACGATCAGGTCTGATTTCTGCCTTAGTCAATTACTATCTACATACTGGCAAAATTACTAAACTTTTTAAGCTACAGTTTCCTCATCTTGAAAATGAAGATAATAACGTTGCCTACCTCATGGGTTGCTGTAAGCATTAAAAGCAGATTGTCTGGAAAGAAGCTCTTACTATGTTTGTAAATAGTAAGCATTAGATAAATGATTGCTGTTGTGATTACTATAATATTTGTATCATTATCGTATTTGAATACATGACACTTCAAAAATCATTTTTTACCAATTAAGACTCTAAGATTAGACAGACTACAGCCTTTATTCCTGGTGCTCATTTGCAAATAGGGCATATTGTTTTCTTTCACAACATACAAACAACTGACATTAGTAGCTCCAGAAATAATGTTGGCTACCGATAAAGGATGGCTATGCCACGTATGAAATATAATTTATAGATTTGCCTGTTCAGATTTTTGTAGCATTTATTTCTGATTGTCTCCCAACAAGTTGTGTCCAGAACATTTTTATAAAGATTTATAAACCTTTTGGAAAATTGAATACCTTTTCTAAATAAAGCCATAATGAATTATATAAGAATGAGTGATAAGCATAAGGACTGAGCTGTCTTGTGAAATGAAAGGGTTTAACATTATTAGAAAAGTTATGTGGTACTAAAAAAACACCTGAAAAATAGTTTGTGACATTTTGTCACATTTAAGCTGTTGGCCTTCTCCATTCCTGTGGAGAATTGTCATTAAGGACTTAGTAGTCTCTATTATTAGTGGAAGATTGATTGGCTGTGTGTGGCAGAAATGTTCATAAGTTATGCATTTGAATATACAGAAATGCATTTTTAACAAAGATACACACATATATTCATACATACATATGTGTATGTGACTGTATGTAGATTAGCAGAAACCATATAAAGCCAATGAAAACCAATTGCAATCTACTTATTTTTCACAATAATTATTGAATTGCAAATATTTGCTATCCTATAATTTAGACTAAGCAAAAATCAAGGAACCAACACATTTCTATTGTACTTTGAAACAGCTCAGGATCTGAGAATTTTAGAGAGGTAGAGACTTTTTCAATTTTGCTTTTCTCTTGTAAAACTTATTAAACAGTCATACGATTTTCAGTTAAAAACAGAAAGGATTTTAGAGGCCCTCTGATAGGTTCCCCCTAACAAAAGTGTGCTTTTTTGCTATCTCACAAGGTGATTTATTTCGTTTTGTGAAAATGTTATTTACTTGACTTACAGTAAGCAAAATGTATATTCACTCTAATTGTAATCCGAAATATTTGATATTAATGTTTCAAATTGTGCAAGACCAATTGAGAAATTTGCAGGTTGACATATTTTTAATTGTATATAATATATTATATGCATATTATATATAATATGTTTCTAGATATAACATTATATATTATAGGTCATGCAACATATTATATATATTTATATATCAAAAACAAAATGGAATTTCACTTATGTGTTCTGCTTTGAAATCAGGACTTTCAAGTATCACTTCATTTATTCCCTAAAATAAAAACGTTTATTCCTTATTTTAAAGATTCTTTCTGATATAAATCCCATGACATTTTTTCCACAACTAGAGGCCAATTGAAATAATCTCAAAATCTAATTTTTGTTGACCATTTTTAAGTTGTGTTGATAAATAATTTACACCTTGCATGAAAAGGTTGGTCAACACTGGACATGCTGTATTGAGAAGGAGGCTGAAGTAGCATCCGTGATTATTGGGATTATAAGGGATGCTGGGTTTCATTAATGATGTGTGTTTTGAGTTCAGAACAAATAGTGGTAGAGTATGTTCTGTGTATTCAACACTCCTGTTTTATGACTTAAAAATATTTTAATTTATGGTAGCTTACAAAATTCTCAGTGTTTAGATCTGCCCAATTGTATATGAATTTAATGCTGCTAGACAATAAGCTCCATAAGGGTAGGCATCTTTGTCTATTTTGTTTACTATATAGCCCAGCACCTGAACAGTGCCTGGCATATTTTAAGCACTTATTAACTATTGAATAAACTAATGCTCAAATGGACGCTAACTGGTGAAGCTGGAAACTAAATACTATTATTCTGATTTGTAATTAGGATAGTTTTAAAGGAAAAGGTTGTGAGTATGACAGGCTATATTTTTCAAGTGAGCCAAAACAATGACTCCCATACCACCAGCTCTTCTTTAAATGTAATCTTGACACTTCTCCCATCAGGAAGTAGATTCTGGGTTCCCTTTGATTAGGTCTGGATAGGCTTGTGACTACAGTAGTAAAAAATGTGATTCATGGGATGAGGTGGTAGAAACCTATATAGTTTTCACCTGATTCTATTATTATATTGTTTTTGGATCCCTGAGCCATCATACTATGAGGAAGCCCAGTCCACATTTAGACACTATGTGTAGCCATTCCAGCCAAGATCCCCAGTTGAATTCCCTACTAGCAGCCAGGATGAATCTCCGGATAAATAATAGACCTTGAGCCAGATTGCAGACATACATTACCAATATCAAATATGAGAGACTGGATTACTGCAGAGAATACAGACATTAAAAAGTTAATTTGAAAATTTAGATGAAATGGATAAATTCTTTTGAATCACATAAGATGCCAAATGTGACTCAAGAAGAAATAGCTATAACTTGATAAAAAAAATGTAGTTAAAAACTTACTCATAGAGAAAAATCCAGGTTCAGATGACTTCACTAGGCCTATTGGTGGCTTAATGCTCATTTGTTATCTCCCATAGGCCAGAAGTTCAATGGGTTTGGCTGGATACTTTGCTTAAGGTCTCAATAGGCCAAAATTGAGGTGTTGGCCAGCTTGGGTTTTTATCTGGAAGCTCAGTGGTGAGGGGTGATCTACTTTAAGGCTCATTCATGTTGTTGATAGAATTCAATTCTGTGAGGTTGTAGGACAGAGGTCCCCATTTATTTGCTCTTTGTCAGCCAGAGGTCATTCTCAACCAAAGAAGACTGCTCACATTCCTTGGCTCTTGGCCCCATCAATCTTCAAATTTAACAACAGATTATTGATATACACAAGAACTTGGATATATCTCTAAGGTATTATGCTGAGTGAAAAAGCCAATTTCAAAAGATCACATTATGTATGATTCCACTTATATAACTTTCACAAAATAACAAAATAGTTTAGAGAAGGAAAACTGATTAGTGGTTGCCAGGGGTTAGTGATGGGGAGGTCTGACTATAAAAGTACAGTATTAGGGAGATCTTTGAGGTGATGGAATCTACGTCTTGAATGCAATGTTGGTAGTGATGGTTACTCACATCTAGGAGGTGTGTCAAAATTTAGACACGTACTCACGCCAATATCTCGGTTTTGATATGGTTCTCAAAAATGTATAAATTCTCTGAGCAATGTTTGGGCCTTGTGCCTATTTTGTCAAATTTATCTCTAAATGTTCGATATATTTTGATGTGTTGTAAATGATGTTTTTCAAAGTTTATGTTTCAATTGTTTTATGTTAGTATATAGAAATATAATTGATATTTGTATACTGACCTAACTAATTAACCTGCGAAGCTCACCTATTAATTCTAGTAGTTTTTTGTAGATTCCTTAAGATTACGTATAAACAATCATGTTTGTATTAGTTTTTCTATTGCTACTCTAGCAAGTTGCCACAAATTTAGTGGCCTAAAAGAACACAAATGTATTATCTAGAGGTCAAAAGTGGAAACGAGTATTGCTGGACTAAAATCAAATTGTCATCAGAGTTGTGTTACTTTCTGGATGCTCTATAGGAGAACCTGTTTTTTTGTTTGTTTGTTTGTTTGCCTTTGTCCACTTCTGGAGGCTGCTCGCATTCCTTGGCTCATGGCTTTCTTCCATGAAAGACAGCAATGGCCGGTTGAGTCTCTCACATCATATCACCCTGACATGGACTCTTCTGACTCCCTCTTTCACCTTTTGAGGACCTTTGGGATTTACATTGAACTCAGATAATGAAGGATAGTCACCTATCTCAAGATTCTTAACTTAATTGTATATGCAAATTCCCTTTTGCCAAAAATGATAACATGTTCACATCTTCTGAGGATAAGGACATCAACATCTTTGGGGGGGTCATTATTCTAATTACACAATGTTGTATATAAATAAAGACAGTTTTTCTTTTTTCTTGATAAACTATCTTTTCTTTCATAGCCTTATTGAAGAATAATTGATGTATAAAGAAATACACGTCTAAAATACATAATTTGATGAGGTTTGACATATTAGCATTTCTTTAATGGCTAATATACCTAATGATAGTAAACTGTTTTTATGTGTTAATCTGCCATTCATTTGTCTTCTTTGGAGAAGTGACCATTCAAATATTTTTCGCTTTTTAAAATTCAATTGTTTCTCTTATGGTGTTTAATTTTTATCAGCTTTATTGAGACATAATTCACATACTATAAAATTCATTCATTTATAGAATAGAAAAGGTATTTATTTTCCCCAAAATTCTTCGAATTGATCTACAGAGTCAATGAAGTTCCAATCAATATCCAAGTAGATATTTTTGTAGATAATAACAAGCTGATACAAAATTTAAATGTATATGTAAACTATTAAAATTACACAATTTTTAAAAAGAACAACAAAGCTGTGTAATTCTACTTGATTTTCAGACTTAATATAAAGATTCTTTTTAATCACAACAGTAGTATGATATTGGCATATGCATGTTCATATATGTCAATGGAACATTCATATATATGACTCTGATTTTTGATAAAGCCACAAAAATAATTAAGTTGGGGAAAGTATAGTCTTCCCAAAAATTGTTCTGGAACATATGGATATCCATGTTAATAAAAATTAACTCCATCCTTATATCACATCATATGAAAATAACAGAAAATGAATCTTAAGCCTAAATCTATGAGCTAAATCAATAAAACTGGTTTTTAAAAAGCACTGTAGAAATTTTTGATTCCTTGGATTAGCCGAAGATTTATTAGATGGAACACAAAAACTAAGAACTATAAAATAAAAGAATGATTAATTTAACTTCATAAAAATGCTGAACATATATTCCCTTCAGTCGGACCTGCTAAGCTGATAAAATTCAAGGCATAGATTGTGAGAAAATATTTACAAATAATATGTCTGAAAAACATACTGTGAGATTTTAAAATGCAGTAATGTGAAAGACAAGTAATCAAAATGCACAAAAGATGTGAACCAAATCACCAAAGAAGATATATAAATGGCAAATAAGTATACAAAAAATTCTCAATTTTGTCAGTTATTGGGGAAATTCAAATTAAAACCACAATGAGATATCACTAAATACCCAATAGTATGGCTAAAATGAAAACAATTGACAATATCAAATATTGGCAAGAAAATGGACCAATTGGAACTTTCGTACACCTCTATAAGAAATTCAAAATAGTAAAGTTGCTTTGAAAAACAATTTTTCAATTTATATTGTAGTTAAGTATACACATACTTTAGGACCCAGCACTTTTCACATCACCAGTTATTTACCCAAGAGAAATGAAAATATATTCAGTCAAATACTTGTACTTGAATGTAACAGCTTTATTGAAAATTACTGTAAACTGTTTACAACACAGATATTCATTAGCTGGTGAAAGAATGAGCGAATTGTAGCTTATCCATACAATGGTGTGCTATTCAGCAATGAAAAGGAACTAGCTAGTAATATTCACACAGACTTGGATGAATCTCAAAAGCATAATGCTAAAAAGCCAGCCACAAAAGACAGCATACTGCATGATTCCATTTATATGAAATTCTAGATAAGGCAAAATTATAATGACAGAAGTCAGGACGATAGTTGTCAGTGGTGATATTGAAGGTGTTAAGTGACCGCAAAGAGGCATTTGGAAACAATTCAGCTTGTTCCATATGTTCTAGATCTTGATTGTTGTGGTGGTTGCTCAAATATATATATATATATATATATAATGTATACAATTACATAATATGTATGTACATACAGTTACACATCGCTTAACGATGGAGATGCATTCTGAGAAATGCACTGTCAGGTGATTTCATCATTGTGCGAACATCATGGAGTGTATGTACTTAAACAAACCTAGATGGTATAGCCTACCACACAGCTAGGCTATATGGTACTAATCTTTTGGGACCACCGTCATATATGCAGTTGACCATGTTGTGATGCAGCGCATGACTTTTTATGTATATTTACATATACACAAACATGTATATGTATGTAAACATGGATATATGCATGTATAACATATGTATACATATATGTAATGTGTATAAAATACATGTTTAATGTATATTTATTTAATAAACATAATTAAGTGCATATTTATATATTTATATAACTGTGTGTGTCAATACTCATTGAAGTATACACTTAAAATTAGTGAGCTTTATTTTATTTAAATTATATGCCAAGAAAGCTAATAGGGGAAAAAGACTATATGGGTAACTATTTTGAAGCATAAAAACAGCAAAACCCTGTATCTCTGGGGGTTCAACTTTTTAGAATTTTCACAATACGATTTCTAATTTAACAATAATAATAGCTGGGTAAGCTATAATTCAGAATTATTTTGAACCCATTAGTGAGTTAAAGATTCCCTAGAAAACTAAATGAATTAATTCCATAAAGTGACTAGTATTTCTTAGGAAATGAAAGGCACATATCTCTTTCACACTCCGTGAAGCTATGGGAGAAGAAACAAATCCTCCCCATGGAGAGGCCATTTATATATTTCCTCAGGGTCAAAGCTTTATTACCAAATTCACTGTCCCTGATAATGTGACAAAGAACTTTCATTACTTAAACATGTTGGTTGGTAACCACCTCATCAATCTCACCAGATCTACCGTACATCCTTTGTGTTACCACAAAATGACTTTGCCACTCTAGGTCAAGGATCTGAAACCAATCCCATTTCTAATACCACTCAACGATATACACTATTCTCAACAAGCAGCAGTCATTTTGGGTTCAGTTTGAAAATCAACCTTAGTTGACAAATTAGGGTTCACCAGCACCAACTTAACTTGGTTTTAAGAAAATAATAGGTCAGGTAATAACACAGAATGACTATCAACACCATCGCAGCGGCATCGTAGTTCCTAGGTGCAGCATTGATGGTCTGCGCTCGAGGTGTGCGTGATCATACGTGAAGACACTGGGAAAGAGGAGACCATCTCACTTGACATAAACCCATCAGCTCCGCAGTCCTGTCTTTTACACATTGCTGGTAGTCTCTGGGCTAGTTCCTGCTCTCTAGTGCAGCTGTGTCTCAATAATCATAGTTACCTGTTACTCAGATAAACGATCTTGACAATGGAGTAGGGCTGCTAGGTCTGGCACATAGTAATTTAGGCAGGATTCTCACTTCTCTTGGATCTAATATAAGGATACTCTTATAAAGAAGTTTGTGACAATATTTCAGGAACACAAAGGTCAAATTTTTAGATATCCCTGGAGTTAGGGAAAAGACCCTAAAATATTTTGTTAACCCTTTCTTTTCAGGTAGCAACATTTTAAGTGATACACAGTTATACATTTGTCAAATAACCTTTCTGGAACCTTTTGAGACTCATCAATTGCTGTTTATTCTCTATCACTTTATGCATGTCATAGTGAACAATAGTATTAAAACTACTTTGCAGCAACTTCTATGCATAGCATAATTCAGGAAACGTTGTTCCAAATGTTTCTTTATTTGTATTTTATAAAAGAATGAAGACTTTCACATTTCTAATATAAATATTCTCTCTACTGACATATGCTTTATAATAATTTTAAATATAATTGACATCTCCTTTCACAAAAACCTTAAGAGAAAGAATGTTTACACTGCCATTAACTGGATTCTGATCATATTACATATTCCTAATAGAATCTTAAAATTTTTTCAGAATGAAGTCAACCCACTATGTTTTTATTAGAATCTGACAGTTTTCAATCTATTACTCCTTGGTAATAAATGTCAGAACAAAAATAAAAATATATGTATTTTGGGGCCAACCCAGTGGCGCAGTGGTTAAGTTCACACGTTCTGCTTCGGCGGCCCAGGGTTCGCTGGTTCAGATCTTGGGTGTGGACGTGGCACCGCTTGTCAAGCCATGCTATGGTAGGCGTCCCACATATAAAGTAGAGGAAGATGGGCATGGATGTTAGCTCAGGGCCAGTCTTCCTCAGCAAAAAGAGGAGGATTGGCAGCAGATGTTAGCTGAGGGCTAACCTTCCTCAAAAAAAATACATATTTCTACTCAAAGTATGGCTTTCTTAAATATTAAAATGCTTGAACATGGCTTAATATTTAAATTTAATATCTAATGTTTTAATTCTGACTTAGTAGTTTACTTCACTTAAAATAAAAATGGTATCAGGGTATAATAAATAGGTTCGTACACTATATCATCAATGAACTGTAAGTATTTTCCTCTTATACAGTGAATTGAGGACTCTGTTTTTGTTAGCTTGAGTATACATAAGGAAGATGAAACACAGAATTGAGAAACTGTTTGATGCTATTTGGAATAAGAGGAACAGAGATTAATGTTCTAAATAGTTCAAAAGTTAATATTTGGTTATTACTTGAAACAAAACTCATTGTATTCTAAATATAAACTTATCATCATTACCAAATACAACAGACTTCACGAAAATCTAATTTTATAATGTAAGGAAAATAAATATTAAATAAATTAATTGCTGATAGTTTTCTTTTCAGATTTATTTAGTTTTTCATTATCATGGATTGCCCACTAATACAGATACTTCAGGTGTATGCGTGTGAGTGTGTATGATGTTTAAAATAAAATCAACTATATGGCAGTGGGTTGACATTAGCAGAATTAAATTCAAGTTAATATCAATCAAAATTAAATGTGAGGCAGTGGCTAAAATGTAAATATCAAGACACTAGGAGAAGCAGGGCCAGCTACCCAAGTTTTAAACCTGATCCAAGTACTGAATGACTGTGTCATTTTGCCAAAGTACTGAGCCTCTTTGAATTTCCAGATCTGTCTTAACTGGGAGATAATGTTATTGAACTAGATCTCCATTGAGTTTCTGTTTAAGTCTAAGGTATTACAGTCTGTGCAGTTCCTTTTGTATTACCTAGACTGAAATCTTATAAATCTCAACATTCATTATTGGCTCGTATTACTCTTATGCATGTTCCAAGCACGTTAACTTAGAGTTATTTCAAAATTTTAGAATACGTCTGTTTAACAACCCATGATGGTTGTTTAATCTTTATTTCTCCCTCATTATTAACTCCATTGCAAGTGATATCATATTGCTAAATATTTACTTATCTTCGCTGAAACTACAACAATTTGCACAAATAACAAAGCATTTCCCAGATGGTATTACACATGGATGTCCAGATGAAGGGACTACAAGTTTTATATTCCAGGAATATAAGTGAGATCAAGTAACGCATATAAAGTTGTTGTTATTGGGGATTCTTTTGGTGTCATTAGTTAGGCCAATTTGTAGAAAATATATTTTTACTGTTTTTACACTAACCAAAACATTACACCTTTGTTATTCCATATTTAAGTATCTACCAATACTTTCGTAGATCTTAGTAGTCATGATTAAGGAAAATTAATAGTATTGTATTCTGCTTTCTGTTTTATCTTAAAACAATATAATTCTACAGACTTTGTTAGTAGACAAAATAGCAAACCATCTTTAAAACTCCCAAATAGGTCTAAAGCATTTGGGAAAACTACAAAATGATCTATCTCTTATTTTTTTTAAGATAGGAGATAAATGTAAATGATATATATTAAATATATAAACTTTATATTAAATATGTATATATAAATGTAAAATATACAAGAACTTCTGCCTATGCAGGAAATTTCCTTTGTGTAATGTAGAACTTTTAGTTATTCTGGGTTCATAATAATAAAGAGTTAATCAATATATTTTGCAAAAGCATGATAATCTTCCATGGAATTCAGAAGGAAAAAGTTTAATGAGAAATATAAGATTTACAAATTTTGAGCTAAGTAGAAATAGCTTTTCAAAAAGATTATTTAAAAAGTAGCCTTCTTTTCCTATATACTAAAACTAAACAAGTGAAATTTGAAATTAAAAACACAATGCCAAATTGTGTATGCCAAATACATTAGCATCCCCCCAAATCAAATACTTAAATGTAAATCTAACAAAATATGTATGAGATTTATATAAAAAATATAAAACTCTAATGAATGAAATTAAAGAACTAAACAAATGGAGAGATATTCCATCTTCATGCATAGGAAGACTCAATATCATCAAGATGCCAGTATTTCCTAACTTGATATATAGATTCAATGCAATCTCAATCAAAATCCCAGCAAGTTATTTTATGGATACTGACGAACTCATGCTAAAGTTTATGCGGAGGGCAAAAGACCCAAAATAGCCAACTGAGACTGAAGGAGAACTCTTGGAGTAGTGAACTTCCAGAACTACTGTAAAGCTACAGCAATCAAGACAGCGTTATAATGGTGAAAAAATAGACAAATAGATGAATGTGAGAAATAGGGTACTCAGATATATACCCTGAAATATAGTCAACTGATCTTTGACAAAGGAGCAAAGGCAATACAATGGAGCAAAGATAGTCTCTTCAACAAATAGTGCTGGAACAACTGGCCGTCCACAAGCAAAAAAAAGGAATCTAGACACAGAATTTACTCCTTTCACAAAAATTAACTCAAAATGGGTCGTAGACTTAAATGTAATACATAAAATTTTAAAACTTCTAGAAGATAACATAGGAGAAAACCTAGATGACTTTTAAGTTATTTTTTAATTTTTTTTTAATTGTCACCTGAGCTAACATCTGTTACCAATCTTTTCTTCTTCTTCTTTTTCTTCTTCTTCTTCTGCTTCTTCTTCTTCTTCTGCTTCTTCTTCTTCTTCTGCTTCTCCTCCTCCTCCTCCTCCTCCTTCTTCTCTCCAAAGTCCCCCAGTAAATTGTTGTATATTCTAGTTGTAGGTCCTTTTCCGAAACCCTGGGCCACCAAAGCAGAGCACACGAACTTAGCCACTCAGCCACAGGGCTGGCCCTATTTCTAAATTTTTGTGAGAAAGATTGGCCCTGAGCTAACATCTGTTACCAGTATTCCTCTACTTTGTATGTGGGGTGCCACCACAGCATGGCTTGATGAGTGGTGCATAGGTCTGCACTCGGGATCCAAACCCTCGAATCCTGGGCAGCTGAAGCAGAGCACACAAACTTAACCACTATGCCACCAGGCCAGCCCCTGTCTTTTTTATTAAATTAGACATTGCCTGAAGTTTAACCAAGCTTTCTACCCCAATGAGACATATATCACTATAGTTCTGTCATGCTTACACCTTGCTGTTCTAGATCTGTGACTATACCTGCCTCAAGAATTCCATTATACTATTTACTGGGATTCCCTACTTTTGCCTAATAAGAGAAGCTTTCTTACTAATTTTCTATGACATCATGATCTTTCCGTCTCTGGATCTTCCTTAATTTTCCTATTCCGTGACTGGCAAATTCCTGGTTCTATACCTGTTGAGGTGGAGAGAGGAAAGGAGAAGCTGTATCTACTTTCTCTATGCTAAGTTGTTTTTCCCACTTAGAAGACAAATTCTACAGCTATTGGTGAGTGAACACAAAAGCAATAGCAAGACTTAGTTCTGACCCTTTAATCTATAGTCTTCTGGATGTAATGTGCCCATGTATTCTCATTTACTTGGGACACACCTGGCTAACGCCAGCTATTCTTATGTAATTATTAATAGTACCTTCCTTCACAAAAGTATCTCAACTGGAGAGATAGTCACCTTAGGCAGAAGTGTAAGTAAAAAGAGAATATAATTGCTTATACCTTGACCAGAAGCAGAGCAGATTAAAGGTAAGCATCATATAAGAAATGTGATTAAAATGACTGATCACAGACAGAGAAAATGCCTAATATGTATTTATGATCTACTTACTTCCACTGAAGTGAAAAAAATGAAATGAAGTCAAAGAAATAAAGTTATCAAGGGTAGTAAAATTAAAGAGTATATCTATTAAAGGAAATATAGCTTGGGACAAGGAGGGTAAAAGAGGAATCTGATCCTCAATATTGAGAGAATAGGGGTACAACTAATGAGAAAAGTGAAGTAAAAATATAGAGGAGATTGCTCAGGGGAGAGAACGAAATGGCTTTTAGAAACTTGCGGAAATTATTCAAAATGCAATGAAAAAGGCAAAAGGTAAATACCAGAAAAGACATTGAAAAAGTTGGGAAAATTTTATTAGCAATTGAAATTTTAGTGGAAAGAAGAGTATATCTAAGATAAATATAGATCGATAAGATTATATTCAATCTCAAATTTTACTTTTTATATTAAGCTATAATGTCCATTTCAATTTAAATATTTCCCCAATACAAAGTATTTAGACTCTATCCTCAACAGTAATCTTCAGGTATAAACATTTTAGTTTTTCTATAATCTTAAAAAAGTATGACCAAAAGTAAGACACCTATAAGATGATATGTGATATTAGCTTAGTGGTCAGTTGCCCCAGAGGAGCAGCAACTCCTCTGCAAAACCTGATCTTTAATGATTAGATCAAGGACTTCCAGAAAAAACCTCATCTTATTCAGGACAAAAATGTAAGTGGTAGAGTAAGGTTAATTTAGAGGAAAAAAAGGAAAAAAAAATTAATATTTCTCAATGTTTTATAGAGAGAGGACAGGGCAGATGGGGAGAGACCTTCTGACCATATTGAAATTTCACTGTTGTAGCCTGAATAGAAAATGTAATTAGAAGGGAATAAAGTAATTGTGAAACAAAAAGTAAGAAACAGAAATAGTCTAACATAACTTTGTATATAGTTTGGTAGGAAATTTCTTTTAAAACTTTTATAATGAAAATACTGTATATATACACACACACACATATATGCAATAAGCTGAAATATGAAACCATTTATTCTGTGGAAATCACTGAAAATAATCTGGTGCCATTTGTTCAACAGTAGCAAATTTATCACTTCATCATCTAGAAGGATCTCTTCTAAGAAAGGGACTGTAGATTATGGTTTTATTGAACTGGGGTACAGAGATACTCCCATGGTGTTTTACAATAATTACTGAATCCATAAAGATACAGTATTTAGAGACTAACAGAGCTTGCGGTATTTATTTTCTGAGGAAACTTATGGAAAATCAGTGAGACTGATTAGTTTATAATGATGCAGAATGCTAATGCTAAATAGGTGCATGGAAAAGTTATTTAATAAAAAAGAATGAGACTACTGTGTATAATCCTAACGGCACATGGAACATTTATAATTAAAATGATTATAAAGAGTAGGCCAATGCTGAAGTCAACAAGAGTTGGTCTAAGGTAGAAATAACAGGAGAAATTCACTTTATAAAGGCAATGTTCTGTAATGGGTGCTGTTTACCTGGTATGCCAACACACCTTTGGAAAGCACTACCCACCAGTCCCTATGCTTGACGCCGAAGCATCATTCTTGTTACTAAAGTAACAATTCCCAAAGAAATTTATATAAGTGGCCATAGGAGTAGGAATGAAATCTGTTAAAAATAGACTAAAACTCAATCCATACTCCTACTGTTACTCCAAATAACAGCTGTATGCATGCATACAAATCCTCCAATGGCTGACTATCTCATTTAGAATATAAACCCCAGTGCTTAGCATCACCATCATGGTCTTATCTGTTCTAGTACCTTCTCCCTCTCTTGTCTTACCCCTTCCCACTCTCCACAAGCACACTGAGCTCAGCCACACCAGCCACATGCTTTCTCTACAAACACACCAAATAAAACAATTTCAAGTCCTTAGTGTTTCCATTCTGCCTGGGATACCGTGCCCTCAGACATCCCTACAACTCAAACTCTCGTTTGAGTCAGGCTCCCACATGAGTGCCACCTTATGAGAGAAGCCTTCCCAACTACCTCACCTAAAGGAACAACTCTCTCCTTGTTCATCCTGCTGTTTCCCACCCTGTTTTATTCTTCTTGACAGTTGTTGCCAACAGACATTTACTTATTTGATTATCCTATGATTTTTGATCCCCACCTCTTGCCTGAGATTTTATTCATTGCAAAATCTATAGATCATAGAACAGTACCTCTAACATAATAAGCATTCAAATAAATATTTGTTGAATGAAGAAATAGATGGCTGAATGAATTATCAGAAGAGCTTCTCAAAGAAACCACCTGGTATTTCTGAGAGTTCTCCAGGGGTTGTCTCAGGAAAGAATTCTGTATATTCTGCTTAGCTTGCTATTGCTTCTGATCATTAGATTGCTATTCTGTTGGACAGAATTTATTCTACCTCTGAATCCAGTTGGCTGCTAGCACCACACTAATATCAGAGAGGGGATGCCCCGTTGCTGCTTTGTCACTCCCTTCTCTTCTTTTAAGCCTGACAACAGAACAGAAACCAGACAATGACGTTCAACATTAGTTTACCAAATGTTGGATGGCAATCAATGAGACATCTGATACAGGGAATAAGACTAAATTAGACCATGCTCAGAGTGAGAATTAATAAAATATTGTTTTTATTGCCAGTTATACATTATTTTAATATTATTGCTGAGGTTATTTATAATATTTACTATTTATTAGAGTCTATAAATACTTTACCACTTCCTGATCAGTGCTAGGATCTTACAGTAGTTTAGATTCACTCACCACTCTATTGGCTTTTGTGCTACTTTGGTGAAGTATTTTAATTCTATATATTTGATAGCCCACAAGAAGTTATTATTAATGCTTTAAGCAGACATATTCATTTACATTTACCCTAATATTTACCCTTTCAGTTATTTTCTTGCAACTGGGATTTAATCTGATAAAATTCATTTAATATTGTTTTTATTATTGATTTATTGGCAATGTATTTTCTCTCCCTCTTGCTGAAAGCCTGTTTACTTTGCTTCTTTTTAGTAAAGAATATTTTCCCTGGGGCTAAGATTATGGGTGGGTCATTAATGTTCTTTTAGTAATTCAAGATAGTTTTTGGCTTCCAAAATTTTTATTAAAAAGTCAGCCTTTTCTGGCGCCAGCTCTGTGGCATAGTGGTCAAGTTTGCACACTCTACTTCAGTGGCCTGGGGTTCATAGGTACAGATCCTGGGCATGGGCCTAGCACGGCTCATCAAGCCATGTTGTGGAGGCACCCAACATAAAAAATAGAGGAAGATTGGCACAGATGTTACCTCAGTGCCAATCTTCCTCCCCAGAAAAATAAAAAATCAGTTTTTGTACTTTTTTTTTGCATTTTTTTATTTATTATCATTATTATTGTTATTATTATTTTGAGGAAGATTAGCCCTGAGCTAACTGCTTCCAATCCTCCTCTTTTCGTTGAGGAAGACTGGCCCTGACCTAACATCCATGCCCATCTTCCTCTACTTTATATGTGGGACGCCTACCACAGCATGGCATGCCAAACGGTGCCATGTCTGCACCCAGGATCCAGACCCTCAAACCCCGGGCCACTGAAGTGGAACGTGCGCACTTAACCGCTTCGCCACCAGGCCAGTCCCTCAGTTTTTGTTCTTACTTTTCCTCCTTTGAAAATAATTTGCCTCTTAACTCTGGCTATTTTTAACATTTTTTTGTCTTTGCTTTTAGTAGTTTTACTATGTGATGTTTTAAGTGCTTATTTCTTTGAATTTACACTACTTGAAATTTGTATTATCTCAACTATTTGACTTAAAGTCTTTTTTGAAAATCTAAGCTAATATTTTTACAAAATTTTCATCTTCCTTTCATTTTCATTCTGAAGTTCTAATTTACACATACGTTAGAGCATTTTACCTTATTTCATATGTCACTTGTGCCATTTTTATATTTTCCATCTTTTTATAATTTCTTTCTCTACTCTAATCTGGTTATTTTTTCTGACCTCTTCCCATTCCCCAGTTCTCTCATCTTCTATGTCTAATCTGTTATTTATATTGTATGTTATTGTTATTTGCATTATACTTTTCAGTTTAAGACTATTTGATTCACTTTTATAGATTCCAGTTATCTGGTTAAGTTTTGCATCTTTTCTGTTTTCTTGAACATATCAGTCATGTTCCTTTTAAGCCATTGGTGTCTGATAACTCCCATATCTGAATATCCTATGAATTTTTTTCTTTTTTATATTTGTTCATTGGATTTTGTTTATTTAATTTTGTGTTCCAAGTGTGGTGAATATTTTTTTGAATTTCAAACATTTTGTATGAGAAACCGTTAAATGATAGTATTTGTTTGTTGTTAAAGCCGTGAGTCGATTTCAACTCCTAGCGACCTTGTGTACAGTAGAGCTGAACCCCACCTGGTTTTTTTGCACCATCCTCTCACCTTCTGGGGCCATATCAGACAATGCTCTGTTGCTGCTCACAGTTTTCATGGCCAATTGTTTTTTCAGAAATGGATGGCCAGGTCCTTCTTCCTAGTCTGTCGAGTCTGGAAGCTCTGCTGAAACCTGTCCACTATGGGTGACCCTGCTGGTATCTGAAATACCAGTGGCATAGCTTTCAGCATCACAGCAACATACAGCCACCGCAGTATGACAACTGACAGAAGGGTGGTGTGGGTCCCGACCAGGGAACAAACTGGAGCCGCACAGGTGAGACAATCGAATCTTAACCACTAGACTACCAGGGCTTGCTGAATGATAGTATGTTCCTTCACAAAGAATTTAATTTTCTCATGAAGCTAGAATACTGGCAGGTCATTTTAATCTAAGCAAAGCCAGCTTTCAGACTTTGTGAGAGATGTTCTTTCTCTAGTTTGCACTTACTCCTATGGCATAGCCCTGAAGGGGTCTCAACTGAAAGACTGGGCTGCCCCCAGGACTCTGCTTTTTCAGGCTCTGAACTTCAGGCTCTAGCTCTTCAGCATCCATAGTTTGCAGGAATTTCTGCTCAGACCCTCAGCGCCTTCCCAACTCCTTTCTTATTTTTGTGTCAGGTCACAGAATGCTTCAGAGTCGGCAATCATCTTGACAAACAGTTGCAGGCAGAATCCTGGGTTGAGCGCCTGTGATTTCTTCCTTTAGAGCATGTTGGCTACTTAGAAGCAAACGTGTGCTTTTGCACACAAAATTCTAAGCCCTGTCTTTGCAGCCCAGCAAACCCTAAGCCATTCTTTTTGATAGTCCTCTATCCCCAGCACAGTGTATTGGAATATGCCCTGAGGGCACATTTCAGAGCTAACTGTTTACCTTAATGTGCTTCCCTTCCCTCCAGGATTTTAGCCTCTCTATTTCTGGCTGTATTGTTTCACCCTGACACTTTCAAACAGCTTTTTTTGTTTGTTTTGTTGGCTTTATATTTTATTGAGACTTTATTGTTGTTGTCTCCAGGAAGGATGGTCTGATACAATCTAGTCTTTTATTGCCAGGGACAATTTGGCTTTAAATAGCATTTTATATAGGTCATCAAGTCTCCAGACCACATTTTTCTAGAGAAATAACTAGTTGTGGTGTAATATAGCTCTTCTAAAACAGACTTCTTGGACATTTAGTCTACACATTTCCATTATTTTAAACTTTGCCTCATATGTTTTTCCAAAAAATACGTACTGATAAATTTTATATTTGTGTTGTCAAGTAATATAATATAGTGGATTTGCCAGCTAGATAAAGTAGATGAATTTTATAGAAAAAGAATACTACATACAATTTTAAATTAGTAGTTTTCTTATCTTATGTTTATCAATGCTTTAAAATTTTGAGGGCTTACTCTTATCTGAAGCACGCTGCTACCTATATATTTATTTGTCCATTTTTATAATCTATACATCCCTCCTCTTTTCGTTGATGCAGTTTCTTCAGAGAATTTAGTGGAGGAGCTCCCAGACTCGTAGAGTCACTTCCACTCTACAGTTTTCCTAACGTTGGCCATCTCTTCATTTGGGACTAAGGTCAGGCTTGGGAATGTAATACTAATCTTTAGTGTGACTTTCCGCATGGCTACCGACCGAGCTGCTAAGGAGCAAAAAAGCAAAGCAACAAAGCAGGTCAATGGCATTAGATATGAAAGGAAAATCCTCTTTGCAGACTCCCTAGAAAATCAGACACCATGTCAGGATTAACTTGATGCCTGATAAAGAAGAAAGTTATTGAAGTGAGCTTTCCATGTAACATGTTTTTCTCATCTTCTGATTTCACTTTTTCTCCCAAAATAAAAGAACAGAGTAGAATTTCAACTAAACAAGATTTCTTGACTAACTGAGAAGATATGAGTCAAAGTAAATAAATATTAGTTAAGAATGTTGGAGGAAGTATTGGTATAGTGATTAATGTCTTGGTTTAGAATCATATTGCTTAAATTAAATTCTCAATTTGCAGCCTATTAACTTTAGTGAATTTATTCAAACTTTCCTTCTAAACTTTAATACAATTCTCCCTGAAGCAGGCATAAAATAACATCCACACATAAGGTTTTATATTAGTTAAATAAGTGAAGTCCTGAACAAAATACCTGGCATATAACAAGCGCTTAATAAGTGTTAGATACCATTTTGATTATTTACTCAATGCTGAGTCCTAGGTACTATAAGGGATATAAGTGGTATAATATAAATTCCTATTTAAAAAAAATGAACGATGCTTTTTGTAGCTTCAAACTCTTTTTAAATTCTATTTCCCAACTGAGTGTTGTATTAGATTTAATTTACATCTTCCTTTAATCTATTTCTTTTAAATCAAGTCAGTAGAAGTAACATTTGATTTTGATTAAGGATGCAGTCTATTAAAACTTTGTTTTCTCTTTGCTGATGCATTGATGATAATTATCTTGTCAGATGTCAGTAAAGGCAGTGACAAGGTGGTAATAAGGCTTTGGAAGATTAAAATAAACTCAGGTTTTTATTACCAAGCCTGTGGATTCTCAAGCTTTTAGTCAAGTATGAAAAATACTTTAAAGAATAGTTGAAATAAATAAAATCTAGTGTTAAAAAATATGAAAATCAAAGCACCTTGCTTTCAAAGCCGTGATATTATTTGGGTAGATATTAACATGCCTTCCCACATCCAGTGCAAGGCACAGCTTCTGGTACTCACTCAATGCTTAACTGTAAAATCGAAATTAAACCACATTTTAGGCCTTTGAAGCTGGGATATGGGTGACAATGGAAGAGATATATATGAGAGTTTCCAGAATGATATATAAATTTAAATGGGTTGGCTTAGTTTAAACATAGGTGTCAGTTGCTGTGTGCTCAGTTAGAGTAAACAGGAGCAGGACAAACATGCGGCCATGCAGGTGAACAAATTCAGGAGGTACAAGAGCAGCTCTCATTTTAAAAATCAGATTATTTACTCTCTGCTCTGTGTTTTTTTAATATCACTGATGGGTATGGGAAGTCCTAGATCCAAAGTTATGGAATTTATGTGAGAAAATACATGTCTAAAGATGAATGCTGATCTTGATTGAGGCAAAAACAGAGAGGCTAATATTAACTCACATATTGAAGCTTGCCTTAGCTGGCAGGAAAAAGTCTATTGTGACTAGCAGGGAGAACTAACCACTCCTAGTTAAACATCTTAGAAAATCTCTTATTTCCTTTTCTTTTGACACATGACTTAATAATGCTTTCAGATATATGCAGGATTATTTTTTCTGATGATAAGAATAAGAATTATGGACCTAGGCTACAAGGAAGAGTTCAGTTAACTATGAGACAAAAACAATGTACAATATGTATATTTGAGAACTTTAAAATTATAATCAATAAGTGTATAGAGAGGAAATGGAATACTAAATGAGATCATCTCTTCTGGTTCCTTACAACTCATTAGTCAATAAAAAGAAAATTTAATAAAAATGTAAAAAATGTAATTTTATCCAGGAGATTAAAAACAAGTTGATACTAAATAAGCAGAATTAATTAAGCTTTTTAATATATTTATTATATTAGACATCCCTTTTCACTCTTAAAGGTATTTTAATCATGTTTACACAAGTAACTCTATTCTAATGATTAGAAAATTGAATAGAGGAGCAGCTGTATAATATAATAAAAGACCATTTTCCCTAAACTGTTAGAACTATAAAAAGCTTTAGTATAAAGCATGTTATTTGTTGCTTTATTTTTTATATGTTATAAATCCTGTGAAACAAAATTGTTATTTTAGTAAATGAAATAATGGTATCAAAGGATTCCAAACTCAAACTAAAATTTTAGAAAATGGCTTCTTACGTTTATATTGTCTCCTTTGAGCGAATTAAAGGACTTTGAAACCTCTAATTAATTTTTGAAATATTTATCCTTGTAACATTATCCTCAATTTATAGACAGTGATGGGGAGAGAAAGGAAGTCTTTAGAAGATTTGAATATCAAAAAAATCCATATTTTTAAGCCTGCTCTTGTGTCATTGAAACAGTCTATAGAATGGGAAAGACAAATGCAGCAACAATTTGAGCCAGTAACTTCCACAAGTAACAGGTGTGTTTTTAAATAATTCACATTTTAAAAATTACCCTATTAAGAGTGAAAAAGACACATGGACGAATGCTTCTTTAGTTAGACATATGGTGCAAACTTGATGAGGGAGAAGAAAATTCATTCGTTGTTCGCTTGTTAAATACATAGGGATTTCGAAAATGTCATCTTCAAAATCCTGCGATGTAATTTTTATTATCCTCATTTTAAACATAAGGAGAAGTTAAATAGTCTGCCCAAGTTTACATAGCTAATAAGTAGTGAAGCTGATGAATATAAATATGACTTTTTCTTTAAAGCATCTATTTATTTATAGTAGACTTTATCTTTTAGGGCAGTTTTATGTTCACAGCAAAACTGAGTGGAAAGAACAGAGTTCCCCTATTACCTCCTGCCCCGATACATGCATAGATTCCCCACTATCAATATTCCCCACTAGAGTGGTACCTTTGTTAAAAATTATGAACTTACATTAACATATCATCATCACCCGAAATCCATAGTTTACGTTAGGGTTCACTCTTGGTGTTGTACATTGTTTGGACAAATGTGTAATGACATGTATTCACCATTACAGTATCCTACAGAGTATTTTCACTGCCCTAAAAATCTTCTGTGCTCTGCCTAGTCATCCCTCTTTACCCCCTACCTCGTGGCAACCACTGATCTTTTTACTGTCTCCACAGTTTTGCTTTTTCTGGAATGTCACGTAGTTGGAATCATACAGTATGTAGCCTTTTCAGATTAGCTTTTTCACTTACTAATATGCATGGAAATTTCCTCCATGTCTTTTCATGGCTTGATAGCTCATTTCTTCTTAATGCTGAATAACATTACATTGTCTGGATGTAGCACAGTTTATTTATTCGTTCACCCGTTAAAGGACATCTTGATTGCTTCCAAGTTTTGGCAATTATGAACAAAGCTGCTATAAACATCTTTGTGCAGGTTTTTTTGTGGATATAAGTTTCCAGCTCCTTTAGGTAAATACGAAAGAGCACGATTGCTGCATGATGTGGTTCTTACATGTGGTACATTTAGTTTTATAAGAAACTGCCAAACTATCTTTTGAAGTGGTTATATCATTTTGCATTCCCAACAGCGATGAATGAGAGTTCCTGTTGCTCCATATCATCATTAGCATTTGGTGTTGTCAATGTTCTGAATTTTGACCATTCTAATAGATATGCAGTGATATTTCATTGTTGTTTTAATTTTCATTTCCCTGATGACTTATGATGTGGAGCATCTTTTCATGTGCTTATTTGCCATCTGTATGTCTTCTTTGGCGAGGTGCCTATTAAGGTCTCTGGCCCATTTTTTGTTTGCTTCGTTTTGTTTCCTTATTGTTGAGTTTTAAGTGTTTGTATATTTTGGATAACAGTCTCTTATCAGATATGTCTTTTGCAAATCTTTCCTCCTATGACTTCTTTATAAGTAACTGTAGAATGTATTTATTTTTTCCTTGCATCAAATGCTTGGGAAAAACAATCAAGCAAACAAACAACGACTTCGAAATAACAAAACATCACTTGGTGATTTTGATTACCTTGAAACTTCCACCTATTGGCTCTCTGTGTTAACCTCCTATTGCTGATATAACGAATTACCATAAATGTGATGATGTAAAACAACACAAATTTATTCTTTCACATTTCTGGAGGTTAGAAGTTGGAATGAGTTTTATAGGGCTTAAATCAAGGTGTCAGCAGGGCTGGTTTCTTCTGGATGCTCTAGAGAAGAATCCACTTACATAACTATTTTGCCTTCTAAACGCTGCCTGCATTTCTTAGCTCTTGGCTCCACACTACTTCAACTTCTTGCTTCTGTAATCGTATCTCTTACTACTCACTCTGATCTCCTGCCTCTTTCTTATAAGGAGCCTGTGATTACACTGGGTCTACCTGGATAATTCAGGATACTCTCCCCATCTCAAGATCTTTGGTTTAATTATATCCGCAAAATCCCTTTGCCATATGAAGTAACATTCACAGGATTAGGATGTGGGTATCTTCGGGCGAGTGGTGCATTTTACAGCCTACCGAAGTCTCTTTTGTGGTAACAGAGACGTACTGAGATTATCCCCCCAAATTGGAGAAAGTTTTAAAGATAGGTGTTAACTGATAAGACAGTAGATAGAAGAAAAGCAGGGCTCTCAGTAACACAGGAATCAAGGAACGTGGAACTAGACTATTGAAAAGTCAGGAATCATATAGTTTAGCTTCAAGGTAGTGGAAATGGACATTCTCTCAGAAGTGAAGGCTGCATTGAGGATCACAGTGTGTGAAGTTTGTGGGTCTCTACTTTCGACTGTGCATTAATGACACTTTCCATATTGCTTGTTTTTGTCTATATCCTTCCTCTTTGCCCACCAACCTCTTCTTTATACTAATCTTTTATCCATCTCACAGTTCCTGCTTATCCAAAACTTTAGGTTATTTACTATTTTAGCTGATGTTCCAGTAATGACTTCTTCTGCCCAGTGACTCTCACTTACTATTGACTCTTTTGCTCATGTTACCAGCTACGCAATTCACTCCAGGTTTCTTTGGAGCATCGTTTCCCAGAGTGCAATTCATGAAAACACTGTGTTAGAATTTCCAAGGATAACTATTAAAGATAGCTATTCTTGGATTTATCCACCTGAATCAGAGATGAGGGGGTGGGGACAAGATCTGAATTTGTAACAAGCTCCCCAAATAATTCTTATACCTGGAAAAAACTGAAAGAACTTATGGTTGGGAGAGAACTTGATTCACCCAGCTATTCCTTGTTTAAACAGAATTGGTTTTTGAATAACTGGCCAAAACTTGAGAGTCTGAATAACTTCTACATTTACTGTCCTTAAATCAGGGAGGGACTGGCTCAATATGCATAAGGATTTTAAAATGTTCCTTAGAAGCAAATTTATTAAAAACTTTATTCAATCATTTGGTCTATATCTATATCAATGTCTGTCTATCTAGCTAGCTACATATATGTTACTATATATAGCTATGTGTCAGGATCACTTTTTGATGTTTGGGAAACATCAGGGGACAACCCAATGTTGGGAGACCTTAACCAAGGTCCAACTGTAGGTCAGAGCTTTGTTATTTCTGAGGAAAATGACCATTGTAGTAGATAGATACTATACCAATGGGCTGGCCCTTTAACCAAGTAGAAAGGTTAATGGAAAGTAGCACTTACGCATCCACGTATTAGATTCCAGATCCTGTGCAACTCAAGTATCTTGAGATTAGTCCACAGGGCCATTACTGTATGATTAAATCCAGAGAACTGTAATATTGGGAAACTTGGACAATTTTGTCATGGGACGTGAATGTTGTATTAAAGGAGAGATCATTCTTCCTCAACCAAGCCACAATAACAGTGCTTGGAGCAGGAGTCAGTCTTAGCTGTATGGTGTCAGAGATGTCAGTCATAGAAGTGTGCCTGACACCAGTGGCAGAAGTGACAGAGGTCAACTTTAGGGATGTATGGGTCTCAGCTGTGACACCAGGCTGTGGCTGTTTAGCGTATTCTAAGCCCCCCTATAGTAATTGTGGAGCCTGTCGATGCAGTACGTTAGTATTCCAGCTAAGCAGGGGTGGGGGAAATGGGTTCATATTTTGAACATACATAAGCATGTTGTATATTTCTTGGATATACCAGAAGAGAGGCCTTGGGCATGTGTGCCTCTACTATCCACCCTTGTAACACTCTGCATTTTCCCATTATAGCGCTTATCACAGTATTTGTAATCAATTTATTTAAATCTCCCCCTTCTATCTTGAATCCTATGATGGAAGGAATCTAGCCTGTTTTGCACATAATTATCTCCTATGCCTTATCTATCTATCTACCTATCTATCTATCTATCTGTCTTCCTACCTACCTACCTATCTATCATCTATCTATCACCCCATTGTTGAAGAATAAATGAATGTAAAGGCATTCATTCAACCTAATATTATTTATTTTTTCCTAAACTTTAAAAAAATTTTCTGATTGGCTTTTTATACTCAGTTTTGTACATGGAACTTGATGCTATGTGTCCGTAGAATCAGAGCCTACCTGATATGTGATCATTATTTTTCACATTAAAGTTAAATTACACATTTAAAAATAATGTCTTTGAGCAAACCAACCCTATAACACAAACTTCACGGATTCAGACAATCCTCTGTGTTTCTAAAAGCGAATATATAAGGTAAATCCAAAACTTGTTTTACTTACTACATGCCTAGTATTTTAGTCACATATGAGAAACTGAATATCATTTTTACTGCTCATTACTTCATCAACTTATTGTAAGTGAACGAAGTAGCAAAGAAGCTGAGAATGCCAAAATAATGAAAAATTAAAATTTTTTCTTTAAAAATCGCTCTTTGTGGAATAGATTCTAACAAGTTCTGTTTCTCTATTCAAAAATTAAAATGATCCCCTTTAGTAGTAATGGATATGCTATTAAAATTTGATTGCTTTGCAGCTGTGTAGCTCAGTTTCATCTAAAGTACCGTCATCTCAGAGAACTGAAAAAATAGGTGGCAGATTTTGAGGTCTGGAAAGGGTGATTACATTTCCTGTCGTGGAAATACATTCAATAAATCTTTGGACAACCTCATAATTTCAAAGAGTAGATTCAAACTGAAATTAAAATTAAGTTATTGTATGTAAAATTACATGCTCACTTAAATTCAACAATATTTTATGGTCCCTTATTAACAAAAATAATTAAAATTAAAACAATTATTTTTTAATGACAAAAGTTCCATCTCTATCAGTTTAGGAGACTTTGTGTCCAATTTAATGTTAAAGACCCATACAAAATGTAAAATGTCAAAGTTGGTACTACATAAAATGTTTATTTTTGAGAAAAAATTCTGATTATTAGTATACATTCATGAACTGTTCATCGAGAACACCAAAAGAAAAAGAAATCAATACTCTAGTGCTCACATGCTTATAAATGGGAAGCATTGATCTATAAGGTCTAACTTTCCTCCATGAAACAAGCAAAATTACATACCTATCTGCAATTCTAAAATCCGAAAGCTCTAAAAACTGAAAGCTTTCTGTAAATATGTGAGAAACTCTTGGCATGGGAATCTTACTACACTGATGTGAAATATTTATAATCCTTATTGATATCATTTAGAGTAACTTTTCCTATGTTTTGCTATAGAAATATCAATGTGTTGATTACAGAATTCTAATTCAGGCCCTACTAAGGGTTTTATGTAATATCTGATGTATACCTACTATTATATTTCAAAAAATCTGAGCAATTCTGAATTATGAAACGCAACTGGCCCAAAGGGTTTTTGGACTGGTATTAAGCAATGAAACAGTCTGTAAAACTTAACCACAACTCTAATAATCAGTTAATTTCATAATTGATGACATTTTCAAATTCCCACTTAAAATAGTGAAAAAAATACTCCTAAAACAATTATAATTGGGTCCCAACAGTAAAAACATAACCCATGTAATTCAATAAAATGCTAAATTGATGGCCAAAGACTCCCAGTTCTAGGATAAAATTCAATGCGTATTTGTGTGTGTGTGTGTGTATCTGTATGTGTAAGTGTGGTTATGCACCTGGATTATAAGAATGGTGAGTCAGACGAAAATATACAGTGTTATGGATTTATTAATAAATTGGTAAAAGACAATTTGGAACAAGTACATAAAGACAAACAGAATAAAAGGACTTGCTAAAATATTCATATGATATTAGATAAAAAATTTGAGGGGCCGGCCCCGTGGCCGAGTGGTTAAGTTCACGTGCTCCGTTCCGGCAGCCCAGGGTTCGGATCCTGGGCTCGGACATGGCACCGCTCATCAGGCCATGTTGAGGCGGTGTCCCATGTGCCACAACTAGAAGGACCACAACTAAAAAAATATACAACTAAATACTGGGGGGATTTGGGGAGAAAAAGCAGGAAAAAAAATATTGGCAACAGTTGTTAGCTCAGGTGCCAATCTTTAAAAAAAAAAAAAATTTGAGACAGGGAAGAAGCACTGCAGAATGAAGGTGGATTTGGATATGGATGGGGAGGAAAAGACGAGATTTTTATATTAGAACCAACGCAATTTTATAAAGGGAAATTTAAAATAATAAAAATTTAACTGTGATAATCACTTACTTTTAATATACCAGAGTCTTATTGAGAGAATGAACTGTGGCTAGTATTTTTTTAATCCTTTAATAACAGATCTTTACATTCTATTTTAACATTTTGCTTCATTAGAATTTAATGTATTCTTACAAGTAGAGAATCACCAGGGCTTTTTTTTCTTTAAATTTTCTATGACCATTTAATTATAGGAAAATTAAGTGTTTTGAAGAAACAATCAACAAATTATAATTTTATTTACCTGTCATAAAGATTCGTTCCTTTCTTAGAAATTATTAACTACACTAACCGGACCTTCTGAGCACATTCTGTCAGCTGAATATAGATTTATTTTATTACAGCAGGAAACATTTACAGTTGTCATGGAACTTGTGAAAATTACTCACAACTTTGATGTTCTTTACGAAAAATGAATTGCTCTTGTCCATTCTGCCATTGCTTTTTTGAATTAACACAGGAGCTCATTATACAATCATTTTTCTAGTAATGTAATCCAAATCCTAACAGTATTTTTATTCCTTTAGCAACTTTTTAACTCTTACTTCCATCTAAATGAGACCACCATAAAAACACACCTTATTTAATCAATCTTTCACGTTGCCACTGCTTCTGATCAATAAGTCAGTCACCTTGGTTTCATCTTGTGGTTAAATGGCTTTATCACTCATATGTGTTTGTACATATTGATGAGAACATGTCCCCAGATAGCTAAGTAAAATATAAGAAACATATTAGACTTGGGATATAAGAAAAAAATTCATGTTTAAAGTACAGAGCTTTAGTGTTTTGGAAATAGCCAATGGGGTGCAAGTAAGCTCAATTTTCTGGAAAGTGTCCCTGGATATTAGTCAATGTCATTTCTTCTTTAAGTTTAGATGAAATCTCTTATAATCTTACTATGTATTTCATACTAGAGGGTATTTGACCTTTTATGCTATCTAAAAATATCTTTTAAATATCCACATTCCTAGCAAGTTGACTAAATCACTGAGCAAAACAAACTTGAAAAAAATAAGCCCTAGTTCAACTGCTATTACGGGGCATTCTGAGTACTCCAGTGAAGTCTTTGGATAAGGTTGGTCTGAGGTTCTTTAGATTGATGCTCTCCACCTGTTATGTGCATATGAGTCACCTGGGGACCATGTTAAAGAGCAGATTCTAATTGAGCAAGCCTGAAGTGGGGCCTTAGAGTCTGTATTTCTAACAAGTTCTCAGGTGATCCCTATGCTGCTGGCCACACTTGGGTCCCAAGGTTCTAGAGCATTGCATCTCAGACTCCAATGGGTTGGCTCATGGATGCCGACATTACACCTGTAAAAAAATTCTTCCGTAATTGGTCTGTGGCAAGCCCTGAGCCTTGACAATTTTCTAACTTCTTCAGGTTATCCAATGGGCAACCAACAGTTGAGGCACCCTGCTCAAGAGCAAAGCAATGATTAAGAATATTTTACAAAACTTCTGAGAAGTTCTAACAACTAAAATTGCAAAAGTTCATCTAGTTCAGGGTTCTGGAGGTCTGGAACTTATGTACGTTTAACGGTTGCCATGCAAACAAGAATACCTCTAAAGCCCAAGTACAGTCTTGAAATAAGATCACACTTTGGGCAAATGATACTTATAATTGAGACAAATTGACCCTCAGGGTCAAGTTATTGATGCTCGTTGTCCCTTCTCTATCATTAGCAGACAACAGTAGGTGGATCAGTACAAGAGTAGCAAATGGACACTCTGTGTGGTAATAACTGTACTAAATCTGAGTGTTTCTTGAAACCATTTGCACAACTTTAATGTACCTGTGATTTAGTCATCTCCTTGGAGTGCAATTTTAAACTGTTGCTCCCTTGGTTTAGAAACCTGTGTGTGGTTTATGACCCAGTTAGTTTAAATTGATTCTTTCCCTATGTGCCCAATTAGCAATTATGGTTCTCAGAGCCCAAAGAGAGAAGAGGTGTGTTGGTGGTAGAGAATCAAAGTCATTAAATACAAAAACACAAAGACAAACAAAAACCATATCAACTTATCATTAGCCATCTCAGAAAACCTACTGCAAACATGATTGGTTAAATTCTTCTAACTTTGCTTTGCTTTTATATAACGAGTCACCTATGTTTACGTCTATGCTGGACAATGTCAGTTTACAGTGAGACGCTTAATGCTGTCCTCAATACAACTGCCTTTCCACTTCCCTTCTCTTCGCTAAGTGATCCTTATACTTTCTACCTCCAGGAAAATGATATTTTATTACGCTTCTCATGCTCTAAGCCCTTTTTTCAGATTAATTATAAAATTGCTACAAAGTCTGCAATCTAGAGATTGTTATACCTTCTCATCTTATTAGAATCCAATACCTTTCAAACTTAAGCCCCAAAAATTAAATTCAATGAGTATAAAATGAGGCATCGTTAAGGGCCATAGAAACCATCTGGAATAGAGTGAACTTTCAGCATTATTGATCTCACGCTCAATCCATACACTTAGCTGGACCCCGCTGTGGTCCACATTTAACACTATGTTATTTGGGGGAAAACTTGCATGCTGCCATTCTGGCTGAACTCTTCATTTTTCAGTCCCAGGTTTTTTCCCTTTCTCCCAAGATAAAAATGTACAACTGGGTAGCCGCTGTCTCTGCATTGTAGCTGGAGAAGAGCCTAGAGAATGAGCACTGAGGGAAATGGGGAAACAAAGTGTATTGGTTCTGTAGGGCTGATGGGACCAAGTGCACACAGTGAGTGGCTTACACAACAGAAACGTCTTGTCTCCCAGGTCTGGAGGCTAGAAGTCGGAGACGAAGGTGTTGGCCGGGTTGGTTTCTTCTGGGCCTGGGAGGAAGTATCTGCTCCATGCCTCTTTCCTAGTTTCTGGTGGTTTGCCGGCAATCTTTGGTGTTCTTTAGTTTATAGATGCATCACCCAGATCTCTGCCATGATGTTCCCATGGAGTTCTCCCTATGTGTGTTCTCCCAAATTACTTCTTTCATAAGGAAACCAGTCATTTTGGATTAGGGCCCACCCAAATGACTTCACTTTAACTTGATTATCTCTGCAAAAACCGTGTTTCAAAATAAGGTTGCGTTCTAAGGTACTAGGGGTTAGGGCTTCAGGATATGAATTTTGGAGGGACATATTTCAACCCACAACACAAAGCAAACTATTTGGGGTCATCTCCTCCTAAAGATCAGCTGGGTGAAAATTCAGTTATGACAGCAAATGGAGACTGAGATACACTGATTTTATTAGAACTAAAGATACCTGACTTTCCTCTAGCACCTTGGCCAAAAAGATTTACTATTAACTAACGTTAACCAAAAACTACCATGTGGTGGGCATTCTTCTCAGTGTTCTACATCATCTATTCCACACAGCCGCACTAGGAGCTCATTGTAAAGAGGCGGAAACTAAGACACAGAGAAGTTAAGTAATTTGCCCAGGGTCACAGAGTAGGAGGCAGACCCAAAATTCAAATTGAGAGAATCTTATCCCAGAGGCTGGATTCTTAGCCACACTGGGGCACTGCAGGGAACTGATCCACCTCCCAGGGAGGAGACTCTGTGTAGAGCGTAGATTGAGCAATGAGCGGCCTCAAAGGCTTCCTGCTGGAGATCATGGTCCATTACTTTTGTGTGTTAAAAAGATCTTTTCTACTGTTTAACAGGGACTAAATATTGAACACTAATGAAATCCTCTTTTCAGTTAAATGTATGTGGTGTAGATTTTGTCTGATGTGTTTAGGACTCTTAAATGTATCAATTAATTAAAGAGAAGGCATAATGTGAAGAACATGAAGAACTCTACAGAAACCACTAAGTAAAATAAGTGCTTAAAAAGGGTCTTGTTGTCTTGTATTCAAAATTGCATTAGAGTTGAGGAGGAGAAAACAAAGCTATTTAGTCTTTCTAGCAAATACAGGTAGTTGTGAAGTTAGTTAAAGGGGAATTCAAACCATTTTCCTTTGCAAGGAGGGCAGCAGACTCAAGGCAAGAACATAATACTCCAAAGGATGTTTCTGGTTGGGAGGAGAATTATTCTCCTTGCTGCACAGACACTGTTTCTTCCCTAATGTCTGTGGTTCCTTAGGAATGAGTCCTGTAGACATCAGTTAAAGGGGCCGCTGGGCACAAGCTAAAGAGAGATTTGAAGACATTCCTTCAGAGGTGGGGAAGCTCAAGAAGGAATAACAGATGAGTTTCTAATGAAAGGGAGTTGGGAATTACCCAATTAGTGCCTCTCCAAAATGGCAAATGTGGCTCTGGAGCCCTTTGGGAGTCCAGGACTGCAAAGTGGGAGAACATGCAGCTTTGGGTAGCAAGCCTGATAAGAAACCTGAAAAAATAAAATAACACAAGTAGCAAAATAATATAGATAAATCCATATAGTAATAATAACTATTTCTGTATATTGTCCCAAGTGGTTCCTTCTTTTCTCCTCCTCTTAAACAATATTCACTACAAAAGTTTATCTAATTCCTATGTGGTGGTGGCGGTGCTCTCTTTCTCCCTTACTCAGGTCAAAGAACCTGCATTAGCATGCATACTGTCCACAAACATTGCTAGAAAGAGGTCAGAAGCCCAGTCTAGAAAATAAAAAATGTTGTAATGGATGAAGCATGTGGGTCAGGGGAGGAAGGAGGTCAGTCTTAGGTGAGCAAACTGGTAGCACACTGGACAGAGGAAGGTTCAGAGAAGCAGAAGCTCACAAATCATGCAAGAGCATAGAAGCAACGTTTTTGAAAACCCGGCAAGTAGATAAAACTGCTTTGTCAAGTATTCAGGAAAACAGAAACTTGAAGGTTTGTCAGCAATCCAGGAGCAAGGCAAAGCAGCAGGAGTAGACAAGGACTCACATTAACAGAGAAAGACCTTGAGAAGTGAGGCGGAGGGCTGCCTGAGCCCAGAACTTGGCACTGGAGTCCTGTGGATCAGGAGCTCGTCTACAAGAGTAGCTGGCCTCGGGCTGGTAGGAGGAGAGTGTTAAAAACATTACATTAGCAAAACACTTCAGAAGAAAATACCTGTTTGCAACCTTTTTTTTAACAATAAGTAGAACACATTCCTTCTTGTATATTAGGCTCTCTTAAGCTTTATCCAAAGATATGATCTGAGTAGGGGAAAAAAAGACTACATAATTTCAAAGGGCCATGTGTAATTTAGACATTTGTTTTATGGGAAATATATTTTCAACAACAAAAAAATGGCAATGTAAGGTAAGCAAGATTTCATCCTTTCCCTTTTGGCTGTGTCCCCTGGGGACCCCTGGAAGCAGTGTGCTGTGGTTGGGGGGGCTCTTCCCAGCCTAAACCATGTCGTGGGCCACATGTCAGGTTCCCTGGAACTCCATTTATTTAAGATTGGCACCTGAGCTAACATCTGTTGCCAATCTTCTTTTTTTGTTTTTTTTTTCTTTTTTTCTCCCCAAAGTCCCCCAGTACATAGTTGTATATTCTAGTTATAGGTCCTTCTAGCGTTGCTATGTGGGACATGGCCTCAGCATGGCTTGATGAGCAGTGCTAGGTCCGTACCCAGGATCCGAACCAGTGAAATCCTGGGCTGCCAAAGGGAGAGCACGAACTTAACCGCTTGGCCACGGGGCGGCCCCCCTATTCATTTTTGTATACGTTATCTTCACTTATCAAGATGTTGTCTCACTAAAGTGAGAAACTGATGCATCGTGATCTGCTAATATAAGGAGGGTAGAAACTTGATGGCAATTTCACAAAGGCAGAGCGCCTATGGATACTGATTCTAAATAACAGAAAAATGTAAGGCTCTTTAAGGTTGGGAGTCTGGAGTTGAGGTTTTTCACAATCTGGTATCCACATACCTCTCCAGTCTGATCATTGGTTATTCATTTTATTTGTTCAACAATAACCAGGGCTCTTACAGAAACATAACTGACATCTTGTCCTGTTGGCATTAAGAGTGAGCACACAAATCATACCCCACAGTGAGGAAAAAGTGGCACTTTGTGGTCTGAAATAAACAACTACAACAACAAAAATCAGAGAAACCCTCTTACTCTCATTCCAAAAGAAACAACACCTTGGCATTTCTCATGGGGGGTTGACTTCCTAACAAAAACACATTCATCCCTGACTTTTCAATTGTTAATATCTAAGGGGAGATAATGATCTGTGTGAATATAATAATCATCTGAGAAAATTCCTGTTTGTCCAACGTGAACTGACAAGCTATAGATTGCAATATTGATGATATTGTTTCTTGTCCTTTAAACAGGTAGTGTATTTTTAAAAATTATTTGGAAAGAATTTTTTATTGTAAATTTCTCTTATGATGCTTTGTTGTTTCTGATACTGAGACTTCCTGGAACATTTGTCTGTTTCTCCTGGATTCCCTGTCCACGATCCATACTTTCTTATCTCTGTGTTTGGTTTACACTGTTAACTCTTCCTTGATTTTTTTTCCTCTGCTTTTCCATCCAGCAACCTTCTATCCTTTCTTCACGGCCCAGAGTAAGTCTCGCCACTTCTATAAAAGTTTTAGATTTTGCCTCATGCTAATCCCTCCTTTGCTATGTTCCAATACTATTTTGTTAAACCTACAGTACCTTGTGACTACTCAGTTATTAATTTTAAATCTCTACTTCATGGGATTATTCCTGGAACTACTAAATTCCAGGAGATATTACTAAATGCTGATAAATGTTAATCAATGACCATATGAAAGAAACTTGGGGCACTCCATCAAATTTAACATTTTGGTCATGACCTATTCTGCTCATATATTAGTCTGGTCTTTCTCAAATCTATATAATTCACATAAGATTATCTTTAAAGTAAAATATATAGTTGTAAAATAAGTATTTTAATAATAATGCCCTTGCTTAGGGTAAAAAATACTAACTTTTGGGCCAGCCAGGTGGTGCAGCAGTTAAGTGCACACATTCCGCTTCGGTGGCCCGGGGTTTTCTGGTTCGGATCCCGGGTGCGGACATGACACCACTTGGCAAGCCATGCTGTGGTAGGGGTCCCACGTATAAAGTAGAGGAAGATGGGCACAGACATTAGCTCAGGGCCAGTCTTCCTCAGCAAAAAGAGGAGGATTGGCAGCAGATGTTAGCTTAGGGCTAATCTTCCTCAAAAAAAAAAAATCAACTTTTAAAAATACAATATCCTAAATATTTTACCATCTTTTACTCAATTAGAGAGATTCCTGGTATTGGCTATAAGCTTCAATAATAAGAATAGTACAATTAAATTGGGCCTAATAATTTTTTTGCTTCATGGTATTTGTGACTGTGGGAGAGACATGGACCAATTTACAGAACACTAAGGACCTGAGGGGAAAAAAAGTTATTTCTAATGAGACAAATCTGGAATGCATGCTTAACATTTATATAAAATATTAACATTCATTCATAGAAAACAAGCATTTGGCTAACACACATTCCATAATTTGCTTGGTGGTAAACACTGTGTTTCTATGTTTATAGATAGAGAAATAATACTATCCAGCTCAGAATCAGAATTCAGCATTTGGATAATACCTTACTTTGGCTCATGGAAGCGATGAGTGGTTAACCATATGAGTGCTAGTGTCAGATTACTTGTGTCCGAATACAAATTTCATTTCTTACAAATTATATGACTGAAGTTTATTGTGCTTTATTTCACCATATTATTTGGGGAAGAACTTAAAGAAGTCTCTGACACAAAGAAAGCCCTCAGTGTTAGCTTTTATTTCAATCAATAGTCACAGAATGTATACAATAGAAGTTTCATGAAGAAGTTCTCTGCTTTACTGATTATGGCATGTTTTCATACATTCTCTGCATTTGGAAACAAAAGCCAATTCAGGAATCTTCAGAACTGGTACAATTTGGGGCAGGATGCTCCTATTTCTGAGTATTTGATTTTACTGTAATAATTTCCCAAAGGTCCCTTTTAGCCACTGATTTTTGCAATACTCATGACTAGAATTGCAGTTTTGTTTCTTGTAGATACTTTTGTTATAATTTTAATTAAAATGTTCTGTAACATTAACAGGAAAGTGAATGAGTCACTGTCTGGATTTTATTGAGCAACTATTAAGTCCAGGCAACATTACTGATTGCATCTGTTATCCAGTGCAGGGAATTTTAGACTCAGTCTCCAGGTCAATTGATGACACATACTTAATTTTAGTCTTGCTTTAAAACACTCATTAATGTCAGTTCACAAGGAGCTAATAAGTATGCCCATTTAAATTATTAAATTTTTCATATAGAAAATAAAATATATTGACAACCCATTATCTTCATTTATATCTATCACACAATAGCACACACTCATCTAGAAAGCCATCAGTGTCAATGCTTCATGCTATCCAATTTATCTTAGTTATTGTTTTTTTGCTTTATAAGGAGTGGGAAAAAACAAATTTGAAAGAAGAGCACACACAAAAAATTAACACTAGCGAAACTGGTAGGAGTTTAGAACAGTAAAGTGCAAGGTCATTCATTATATGGAAAAAACAACCATGAAAACCAGCAATGGCTAGTTTGTGCTTCTGCTGAGTCTGTAACAATCTACCTAGAAACACAACTTTGGTCATATGGCTTACTGTTATAGTTGCGAATTGCCTGTGGCAGTTATTTGTGGCCATAGTGTGTCAACTACAAAACAAACACTTATGCACCCAAGCCTATACATGTACACACACACACACACACACACACACACACACAAACACACTCCATAGGCAATTTCCATGGCTTCAGTTATTCTTCATTACAAGATAATGGCCAAGTTGTTTAACTTTTTATTTCTGCTCATGGACTATGATGTCTGTTTACAAGGAAAGGCACCATTTAATCAGTTTAATGAAGTACTATTCACGTTAATGTTACTTGAGAATGGAAATGACAGTTTGGGATTCCAACCAATCTGACAAGTTCGATTTACTAAATTTAGCCTAAAGTCTTGGTTCATCCCAGTCATGCCCAAAAGGATTGCCTATAACAATCTTAATGTTGTTTTCAAATCTGGGGTTACTCTAAGTACCACTAAAAGCTATCAAGAATTTGTCTCTAAACTGGACCTGGAAAAACAAAAGGCCTTTTAAAAAGAGTTAGCAACTTGGCCAGAAATGCAAAGAATCAACGAATAATTAATTTTAAGAGAAAATGAGGTAGAGGGTATATCCAAATTAGTGCTTTGGCATATGGACTAGAATGGAACATTTATTGGAATATAATACGGTTTACACAGGCAGTGTATTCAATTCTGGGAAAATAATGGTGACTATAACTCATTTCCTCGAAGCAAAACTAGACTAGAAAAGTAGATTCCTTAATTCTAACTTGAATATAATCTAAGAAAAGTATTTATTCTGATGAGATAGGAGTGCATTTCAGAATTCACTGAATCCTGGCTTTTGATCTAAATTTTTTTCTGTGAATTTTTTTGTTTTATTCATCAAATGAGCCTGCCTTTGTAGTTATTTCTACGAGTAGTGCTGGCTTAATACAAAGCTAGTATGTAGTCTAAAACTTGTCTTGAAAAATGCCAACTATGTGTGCTTTAAGCCGAAGTATAGCCCCACCCCATCCCAGATTGCCAATCTAGTCAGGATTTTTCTAGAAAAAAAATAATTTGAAAAAAGTATTTCATATCATGATATTGGAGTTTTAATAGTTTATCTATTAAGATTGTAAAAATCTAGAATAGAAAATGTAGACAGAGCAAGGGAACATACAACATCAGTGTTATATTTGTAAGGAAGTTGTGTCCCCCAGATACAGCAAAGTATACCGCAGCATGATTGTTAGCAGCTGGTAGAATATTAAAAAGGAAAGTAATACAGGAATTAGGATATTAAAACCAAAGAGAAAGAAGCAGAAGTCTTCTTTTATAAAAATGGCATCTGGCATATGTTTTCTGTTTACGTTAAAATAAATGCCTGTTGTGAAATTCTTACAATATGGTAGTAAAGAAGAAAAAAACTTAAATCACCTAAAATTTTACATCTTGATAATCAACATTTTGTCATTTCATATATCTCACTATGTTTATATACCTGCAAACGTATACATGCGCGTGTACTCTCTCTGTCTCTCTCTCACACACACACACCCCCCATACCCACAAATGGAACCAGCAGCGCGTGTTGTTTCTCACTGTGGGCACCTTTCATCAATCTTCTCCAAGCCCCTCACTCTTTCCACTGTCACTCCTTCACCTCCAACTGGTAACCTATGTTGTGAATTTGTTGTGGATCCCTTTACTTTGTTTTCAATGATGATGCGATTGTATTTAAATTATACTTATACATGATTTTTATTATTTGTTTTATAAATATAGGGCCAGTATAATGTATAGTCTTCTCTGTTACTGTGCTTTATCATGCTATTTTGGTGGAAGAAGGCTTGAAAAAGAATTATAGAAATCGCTCCCTTTCCACTGGCATGAATCCTTTCTTTTTTGATTGCAAAGTATTCTGTGGTATAAATTCATTAATATCTCTATAGAAGAACATTCTGATTTTCTCTCTCCTTTCTTCATATCTGAATGCTTCTATAAAATATTTGCCCAATAGGAAGATTGTTCAATTTCATTGCAATTTTAATATCTATTGCTAGATTGACTTTCAAAAAAATTGTTAAAAAACACACTTTTATCAGCTATGTGATGAGAACATCTCTTTGCCTGAATATCACCCAACAGTAGCTGCTACCCCTTTTTTTTTGTAAGAAATGATGCTTCATTTTTACTTTAACTAGTGTGAAATTAAGCATCTTTCATTATGCTTTGGGCTGTTGGGTTTCTTTCTTTAAATTGTCAACTAATAAGCTTAATAAGTTCTTTGTCTTTTGATCTTTGAAGATCTTGAATATTATAGATACCATTTTGACCTGTTATTTGTGCTGAAAATACTTTTTCTCAACCTATCATTTCGGAGTTGTTTTGGCTTTTGCTTATTTGTTCAATTGTCAATTTTTTTTTAAAGATTTTATTTTTCCCTTTTTCTCCCCAAAGCCCCCCAGTACATAGCTGCATATTTTTAGTTGTGGGTCCCTCCAGCTGTGGCATGTGGCATGCCGCCCCAGCATGTCCTGATGAGCGGTGGTGCCATGTCCACACCCAGGATCCAAACCGGCTAAGCCCCGGGCTGCCAAAGCTGAGCGTGTGAACCCAACCACTCGGCCACGGGGCCGGCCCCTCAATTGTTAATTTTTTAAAACTCTATCTTTTTCTCTACAGTTTGGGTTTCCTGATTTGCTTTAAAACTCTCCCAATCCCTAAGATAAAGTCTTTTATTTTTCTTCTAGAATGTATTATTGGATACATTTTGTTGAATACATGTGTATGCATGTATACACATTGTTTTGTTTATATATTCTTCTAAAATAGATACTGTATAAATGTACTATTGTATTATTTTATTTAAATATACCTATAAGTTAGGGTTCAACTTTATAAGTTTAACAAAATATGATCATTGTTGTATATATTAACTCTTTGTAAGTATTGATACAATGCTAGATTCCATTTTAATATATATGTCTACTTGTCTATTCCTGAACCAGTATCATCTACAGTGTACACACATGCACACACACACACACACACACACACAAACACTCCTTCCTGATACAATATGATTAAAGAAGCTGGCACAGGGTTCAAATCCTGGCTGGATGCATTACCATATGTATGACATTCAATAAATCATGCAACCAATCTGTGCTTCAAATTCCTTATGAAGTATAACATTAACATATATATTAATATATAGCTTTAAATATACAATGGATTATGATAATATAAAAATACATAGGCCTGCATGGGGATCACACGAGCTAATTCACGTAGTTTGTACATTTGTATACTCTGTACACTTTATGCATTTTATACATTGCTGCAGTTTTTGTTCATCTGCATTTTTTCATGTTTCTCATTCACCTTTGCCGACCTCAGAGGCTTCTCTTCTGACTCCTTTTTTCCTCTAGGTAGTGTAGTAATGCTGTGCTGTTTCACCCAGAGGTCCCTGCTAGGTCAGAGGTGCTCATTTCTTCAGTGGCCGTGAGTGTTGGCAGTCAAGGTTTTTCAGCTAAGTCCCTCTCTGGGATCTGCCCTCAGCTGATGAGAGGTCAAGGCCATGCTCCCCCAAGGGGCAGCCTCCTTCCAATGGCTGCTGACAAGGGACTCTAAAAGCTAGGCTCCCTTGCTCAACTCAGAAAAAATATTAAGGGTCTTTTCAGCCCCACAGCTTCCTGTAGGATTGGCTGAGGGCTCTGTTAGAAAAGCACTAAGTTCAACTTCCTCCTTTGTCCAATCCTGCTTTCTTCACTTCTTACAGATGTTGGTCCTAAAAACATTTGCTAATATATTTTCTGCAGGTAAATCTCCATGTCAAAGTCTACTTCTCATGGATCCCATCGTGGGATAGGTAGTTTCTCCTTTGCTTTATTCAGATGGCTCGTGTTAATGACAAATGCCTGGAATCTTTCAGTTTCTCAAAACAGCTTTCCTTAGCCTTAACAGAAGAATGTTCTCTTTGCTGTAGATTATATTTTTAACTCATAATTGCTTTCCTTTTTGTATTTTGTAGATATCATTCCACTGCCTTCTAGCTTTTAAGGTAATTGATGAAAATTGTGATATGTTTGATTATATTTCTTCATTAATTAGTGTTTCATTCTTCTAGATATTTATTGTATCTTTTATAATCATCACTAGAATCAGGAGTGTGTAATAGGATAGGTCTAGGAGTGTGTGTGTTTGTGAAATCAATTTTGTAATAAATTTTTGAGTGTTTTTATTCTTTAGACTTCCATGTTTCCTCAAGTGGAGGAAATTTTCTAATATTAATTTCTTTTGTTATATCCTGTGCCTTATCTGTCCTTTTTTCTCCTTTGGAGGACCAACTATTTACATATTGATATCCTACATCTATTTGACAAATTTTAATGTTTTCGTTACCTTCCATTTGTGTTTGTGTTTTGAGATATTTTTTCCACTTAATTTCCAGGTTATCATTCTCTTTTCAGGTTCATATATTAAATCTTTAACTAAAAATCCATTTTTTTCAGAATATTTATCTTTAATTGAATCTCCTTTATATGCTGTGATTTTGTTTTGATTTATTGCCTTCTGTCCACCCCAGAAATTTTGATTCACTTAGAGCATCTATTTTACTGGATCCCCTTAGCTAAATTATTTTCTTCTTGTACTCCTGGCTCTGTTCACTCTGGCAGCCTGAATAGTACAAAACCAACACCTGAATGGTGGAAAACAGAGGAGTCCATTTTCCTAATGTCTAGTGATGTACTGAAAGTGACTTTTGAGATACCAGCAGCATCTTTACTGCTCCCAGGTCTTTTAGTTGTAGCCCTGGGGATAGGGATGAACATAGGAAACCTGTGCAGCTCCCGTGAACATTTTTTAACACCCAGTCACCTAATGTGACCTGCAAGGATCACACACATGGAAATGTGGTGGGACAATGAACGCTGAGCCAAATCTTGCCTGAGAAACATGAATCTCTCATCTTTACACAAGTAATCCCTGCAGTTTGTTCCTATTTCCATCAGGAAAAGAGCTTGCAGCATCTGCTTCTGGTGTCCCAGCAGAGCAGGTACATGCACTGTGTGCTCTTCCATTGTGCGTCAACATGATCATGGCGGGTTTTCTCAGGAGAGGTCTTTTCATCCGAGTTGGATTTGGATAGAATTTTAGAAGCACTCTCTCAGGCTGTTGTCTTGAGAATAGAAATAAACAGAAATAAATAGAAAAATCTTTATACGGTCATATTAATGTGAGTTCTGATATTTTATATCCAACACTTAGGTCCAGTATATAGACAATATCCTTAAGAATGACTAACGACTACAAAATTGTCTACTTTAACAGTGTAAAAGTAAAGATGTGACTTTCTTTTATAATGCAACATAAAGAGGAAGTATACAGGTATAGATCATTTGAGCACGTTAATTTTCTAATATTATAAAGCAGAGAGTTTACAGATGCAGGAATAGTAGTTGGAATATAAAATAGATATTTATGTACATTAATTCAAGTTTCAAAGATCATATATGGAGAAATTAACATAGGGCTGTTATCACCAAAAATTGGAAGATGAGGGGCCAGCCCCATGGCATAGTGGTTAAGCACTCTGCTTTGACAGCCCAGGTTCACGAGTTGGATCCTAGGTGCGGATCTATACCACTCATCAAGCCACGCTGTGGTGGTGACCCACATATAAAGTGGAGGAAGTTTGGCACAAATGTTAGCTCAGGGCTAATCTTCCTCAGGGGGGAAAAATTGGAAGTTGAGAAGAAGAACAATTGAACTATATTCTCATTTTTTTAGTAAGAATCCTAAGGAGAAAATAAAAAAATTTAAGTTATAAAAATATAATGATAAGATTATTATATTGCAGTAGAGAATCTCCATTAAAAAATTAAAATTGCAAATTTTTACAAAGTGGTGGCCTCTGTGCAGTGGTACTGGGGAATGGATTTGGGAATAGTTGCTTTTCTCTTTGAGCTTTTCAGTACTTATTCATGTGTTAATTTGATGAAAAGAAAAAAAGTGCCTTGTAAAGATTAATGACAATTTTTAAACCAAAGAAATAATTCTCTGTGGTGGAATTTCAGAAAATGTGGCATCTAGGTGGTGGTGATAGGCTTGTAGTAATAATTGGGTGCCTTATCTGAAATTTAATTTCATAGTAGAAAATTCATTTATATAAGCATAAAAGTGATCCCCTAATAGGTGAACATGATACTGAATCACTTAAATTGTACCGTGAACCATGAAAGCATCCTCATCTGATAGAGTTGGTTCCCCCAGAAATCAGACTCTGGTATGGTGAGTAACATGCAGAACATTAAGAAGACTGTGGAAGGAAGCAGGGTCATGCAGAGGAGGAATCTGATGTAATCTCAAAGAAGGCTCCAGTCTACCTAACAGCGGGCTCGGGAGCTTGGATATCCTTTTAGTGTTGTGCGAGGTTAGGGTAGGGAATCAGACCCTTATACTTATTTGTTGCTTATTCATTAGATACAGACTGCTCCTGAAAAGAACAGTGACATTAGGCAAGACAGATATCTTTAGCTAAGGCAATTCCTAAAGAGGGCTGTCAGCTGACAGCAGTGTTCTGGAAGCACTTCCAATACCTGAGGCAATGTCAACATTCCTGAAGGAGGATCTGAATGACACATCACCACAGTCCATGCCTGTGCGGGTTGAATCCATTCCTTCACATAGGTAATGCAAGCAGCAATTCAGGCTTCTAGTGAGTGTCATTTCCAGGGAGAAGTTTTAAAGAGGAAGATGAGTAGGTCCAAATACAGACCCTACCACTGAGGCTGGTCTCAGGGATGCGAATAAAACTCTGTTTCCCCTTCTACGCTTTCTAGGTTCCCCTCGCCCTCAGCTAGTACTCTGCTCACCTCGGTGTTACCTGGAGGCATAACCCAGATCCTCTTTCCTGAAATTCTGAGCCATTAACAGATCCTAATCAGGTCTGGGTTGCTGCCCTTGTCTATATACAGTAAAAATTGGGAAAAGGGGTGCCAGTGTGTTCTTACAGATTAACTGGGTGCTAAACATATTTCTCCCTACCCCCATAACGTCATAGAGTCTTGCCTCCTACAGGGGCAGTCACCCCTGCCAAGAGGGCTCTTTCCCTTCTTGCCTGCTGATCTCTTGGCATGAGGATTCTCAAGTACTCAGGTGGGTGTTGTAGCTTCCAGTTCAATAGGACTCTTGCTAGTTCTAGTGGAAGTGTTTCCAATGTAGGAGCCAGGATCTCTGAATCTGCAAAGCCCAGATTTGCAAGAACAGAAACATAAATTCTCCAAGTAGGTCACTGGTTGTGACAATAAGCAGAACTACTCTTGCTTCCACTGTTGGATTCATGTTTTCTAGCTGCTGGGGATACAGCTCTATATAAAATTCTTTAAAGTGCATAGCCTTCTGTCCTAGAGACTGGTGCTCCATCTTATTGACCCCCTTCAACAATCTGTTCCATAACTTTATCAGGCCACTCGTGGGTGGTGCTATATGCAATGTAAAGTGGATCTCATGTCTGACTCACTGTTATGTGGATCCCTGTGTTAAACATTTTATGAGCCCTCTGAGGTGGATGCTCTGTGGTGGGCATTAATGTGATTCAAAGATTTTTACCCTTTGTACCAGTTGCCCTATGTCCACCCACATATAATTACCACAAAATTCCTTACCTCTGATCTTACAATTTTTCTCCTTCTGGGTTCCTGACCAAGCCAATTGCCCCTGTCTGTAACTGTGTATGTATTCTAACTCCTTCTCTTTCTACTCAAGGTGGATCACCTAGTCAAATGCTTCAACTTCTGTTCAGTTGGAGAATTTTCCCTCACTATCCTCTTTCAAGGCCACCCCTAAGTAGGGATGTAGGACAGCTATCATCAGTTTTTGGCTTGTACCCACATACAGAGTCAACTTTTCTTTCTGTGAACTAGGCTGGGAGTTTTCCTCTTCTCTTACCTGGTCACATGTGATCTCCCACTTGTGGCCATAGCTGTGAGGTGAGAGAGAGGTTCTGGTGCAAGGGTGGGAGAGGACACAGGGTCTGGGTTACATGATGGCATTTGCTTGCTCTCTCCGATCCTCAATCTATACAAAGTGGAAAGGTCTGGTAAAGAAATGGTTATTATTCTTTCAGAATTGGAACGAATTGCCTGAAAAAGAGCTTCAGTCCCCAGGAGGAAGGACTTTGTATACCCACCTACATTGGCCCAGTAAAATTAGGTAGTGTTAAAAGTGTTCAAAAAGTAGAGCAAAGCAAAACCACAGCTGGTGTGGAATAGAAATGGAGAACAGAAATGGAATAGAAATGGGTCTCGAAACTGGAACTGAGAAGCATGTAGGAAGGAAGCAAATACTCAGATTGTTTCTCTCGGGGGCCTTGTGGTCACTTGTGCATCTCATTGTAAATCTTGTCTCCTCTCATGTCTTTCCTTTTCACTTAAATCAATTTTTTTCTTTTAAGCTTCCTGCTAACTAACCCTGCATGGTGTCTGAGAGCGGTAGATTTTTATTTATATTTTCAAAGAAAACCTAGGCCCTTTCAAGTAGTGGAACAAGCATGAACAAACCAGTTACATGACACTTTGCTCTTCTCAAACCGCTACAGACAGATAAACGGAAGAGCATACGTAGATGGTGTTATTGTTCTCATCTGAGAGAATCAGAAAAAGCAGAAGAGTGTTACTATGGAATATTCATCTCTGTTCTTTTAGAATTCCTTAGACACTAACTACAGCTTCTTCTTTTTTTTTCTTACTACAGAAAAGCAGTGGGATAGTGTAAATTACTTTCCAGATTCTAGAGATTGGTAAATTTTACAAGATTTTCTTTTTTATGAGAAATTATATGAATACTGCATTGAAATGGTAACAACTATGCTTTTATCCTTTTAGAGGTTCAGGACTGAGTGGGAAGTTGGGTGTGAGTGGAGGAGAAAAGTGTCACAACTAGATGAGAAAATTAATACAAATAATTCTCATGTCCCTAACTCAGGATGGGGCATATTATACTAAATGTGAAAAACAAAGGAAGGAAATTTGCACTGAGGATCTTTTCTTGTATTGAAAGAATCACTTAGAAAACATTTAACATTCATATTCATCAAGCTGTGTGCTATTGTTTGATCAATGCCGTTATTTCTAACAACATATTTTATAGATAGAAATATTTGCCTTTTTTAAATTAATTTCAAGGGGAGTGGGGCATTTTTGAATGTGTATCTACCACAGTTTATCTCGGAAGTGGTTAGTAGTTAGACAAAGTTACAATAATCCTTAGATGCGAGGCTATCAGAGAGCTTTGTACTCACCAAGAGACTTGCAAAATACTTTTAGAATTATCTGTGTCTTGCAGATGCTCTTAAGCCACAGAGAAAATTATTTAATGGGGAATTTATATCCCATAAAGGATTGTGCAGCTGAGAGACAAGATTGCATGACTGACCATTGATGGAGGTAAAAATCCAAGCAAAACCACATCCATGTGCCATCATCTGTCAGACCTTGGGGAACAAGTGCATTTCATTCGATTGGCTGGGGTGTTCCGTCTGATGGACACATGTAGGTCACCTGGGGCCTGATCCCAGGGGCCTGGCTGCAGGGAAAGATAAAGACAAAATGAATATTTAAGTTTGGGGAGCATTCTCAAATTGGATCTCTGGCATGTTGGATTAAATGGCTTAACTGTTGATAGAGCAAAGTATTCCTCAGAAAAGTAATCCTTATGCTTTTTTCAAAGATTGCTCAAGTTACAGAAAAGAAAACAATGGAAGTTCTCCTATCAGAGTACACAGAGAGAGATAGAAAAGATTCTCTGAATCTCTGCTGCATCAATGTTTTCCAACTGCAGCCTGTAGTTATAATTAGGGAATATAGAGTTTTTCCACATAATGAAAAAATGTTTTCATTAAAATAAGTACATATATATTTGAAGAATTAAAGACATAAAATAAACAACAAAACAAATCTTTGGTGTATTTAGGTTAAGATAGTCTTGAGAGCACTTTATTTGAAATATGTGAAATTCTAACAGTAGGAATTACACCAATTTGTTTTACGGTGTTTGGAGAACAGAAGCCACATAATGCGGAAGGGAAACAAATAAAACAATGCCAAGTGTGTTTACTGTAACATAATTTTTAAGTACTTGACAAGTTATGGTGTATGACCTATCACTTATTCATTAATTTTCACTATTGTCATTGTTTTATGATTTTATGTAATTATCTAAAATAATGTTTTACCAGTCTTAAAACTAACTCAAGCATAGATAAAAATAAGCTACCTGCACATTCAAAGTCTCTTATCTTTTAGTGTCAGAAACGTGTTGTGGGAGGAAGGGGGTAAGGAAGGTGAGGAATAGCAGCATATAGCAAATGTACAGTGCAAACTGGACCTTTAATCTTAGTCTAATAAATCAAATAAGGAAGGCAATTTATTAAAGAGGAAAGCTGGGTTTTTCGTAAAGGGTAAACATGCTTCTGATTTCATACTTTCCTTCTTAAGCAGGTTTTAAAACAGCACTATCTTATCTCAAACATAAATGTTTTTATTTCAGCTAATTTTATCATTTTATTTTCAGTTGACTAACTTATTTTCACTTATTATTAGTGTTACATATTTAGTAACATTTTGTCACCATTTCTGCTACTATTACATTCTTTATTGCCACATTATTACATGACACCTCTTCTTAGTCCTCTCAGGAATATTAATCCTTATTATCGGTCAAGGTCCCAACAGAAAACAGCACACTCAGAATAGAACTCCTAAACGAGAGTTTATGAACAAAGGATCATTTTCAAAGGGGTAGGAGCCCTGAAGGAGAGTCAGCTAACCCAAAGCTAGTAGCATCTGGTCTGTCACCACCCCTAGGCCTGATAGGAGAGGGAAGGAGAAGCTCCCAGAGACTAGAAAGACAAAGACTTGCGTAGAGAAGGCCCCTTTGGGTGAACCAGATCATTTTGCTGAGGACACACAGCCCACGGTGACACCACAGAAAAGGAACAAGATAAATACCCAACCTTCACTCTCTGTCTTTCTTCCATCTTCTTTCATTCTTTCAGTTTCCTTCCTGATCTTCCTTTTAACTTCTTAAGACAAATTATCCAAAACTTAGAAATAAAGCAAGAGGAAGACTGCAGGTCTTTTCAATCTCCTATTGGAGATATCAATATCCTATTTAACAAGCCCTCTCAAGAGTTATTTATTTCTCTAGGAGCATTGAGCAGCAGTTGACCTTGCTATTTATCATTAATTATAGGCTGAGACTATGTGAACTTGTGTGTTAAGTTACAGATGTTTGCCTGGTAGAGATCAAATTATTTCTGTCTAGTCAAAGAGATAACCTATATTATATCACCTTGCAGGATATTCTTATTGGTTTTCACTTTAATTAATGAGTTGGAAAATATCACTGACACCTTTTCATTCTATTTTGTGTAAGTCTCATTTTCAATTGAACTTTGTTAGAAACCGGAGGACACAGGACCCCTGTTAATGTAATCCATACAGATCAGCCTCGGGGTGGAAAGTAAAGTGGAGATGGATGGATCATAAATCTGAAGGAGCAAATGGAACATGTCCTACCCAGTTATAATCTTTGATCTAATATGATATATTATTTCTTTCCCATTATGACTAGTCAAATTATGAACACGTTTTAAGTTACCGTGAGTATATGTGCGATATTTTTTACCAATGGGGACACTTTTGTGCAAAGAAGTCATGGATACATACTACAGCCATGGAGGACAGATAAAAAATAGGAATTATTGAGGGAAAACTTTATAAATAGAGAGAGAGTAGAATTCTATTATAATATAATAGACATCATAATATATTACGTAATAGAGATAATAATAGGATATATATTATTAGAGATAAATAATGCAATCCCTTAAACTCCCATTATCTCCCTGCTCAGCCTGAAAATGGACAAATGCATGCAACGTGGGCAATATTTTAGGAAAACGGAACCCTCAACCCATTATGTTCTATACTTACAGGTTTAATGGAAGGAGTTGGGTAGGAAACCTTTGTGATCTATGCAACTATAGAAGTTCCCTGATTGGGAAAGTGACCTTCTCAGGAGTAGAAGCTTCCAGAGTCCAGTAACTGGTAGCAGCCTGTTCTGATAAACTAACTCTGACCTACCGAGCTATGTCCTTGTTTAGCTACTGAAAGGTGGGGTGGTGATGGTAGTGAAGGAACTTCCAGAGCCATCTACGTTTCTCTTTCATTGAATGTAAGTATCTCCATTATGTACGGTTGACTCCAGTCTGGAAATAGGGCATCAATAATATCCCACTCAACTGGGTCAGGTAGAGAGACACATGTCCAGTTGTGAGGAATTTGCATTATGAGTCCCTTCCCAGGACAGTTGTAAAAGTCTCCTTGAAGGCTCTCTGTCCATAACACAATACCCTTGACATTACCCACATTCTTGATTTGGACCTAGGATCCAAATGACTGCCTTATTGGATGTAAGTCAAGGTATCTGTCCTTTGTCTGGAGTGATGAGTTCCACAAGGATCCTAGGATCACCATTTTGTAATCATAAGCAACACTGATGGCAGAAGAGGGGGAACCTAGTGTCATCTGATGTAGTCAGTGTCTAAGTTAATGCCTCTCCATATGTCCCCTTTCTTTTTTTTTGTGAGGAAGATTGTCGCTAAGCTAACATCTGCACCAATCTTCCTCTATTTTATGTGGGATACTGCCACAGTGTGGCTTGATGAGCAGTGCTAGGTCCATGCCCAGGATCCAAACCATCAAACCCCTGGCCGCCAAAGCAGAACCCGTGAACTTCACCACTACACCACTGGGCTGGCCCCTCCATGTGTCCCCTTTCTAAATAATATGTTTATCCATCTGCTGAGGTCATATGAACCACCCATTAATAAACTGCAGGCAAAGAAGACATCATATGAACTATTTATTCATTGATGAGACCTAAGTAAGCAAGAAAAATAACAGATAAGTGTCTTGTTTCTTTTGGAAAAGAAAGGAGAAGGAAAAAGTTTTCTTCTTAAATTTTTCCAGCTCCATGACTCCTGGGCATCTAGCTCAACCAAGGCAGAGATTGGTATGGCTAGGTAATCTTATTTTTTTAAATTTATTTTATTTTATTGTTTTATGTTAATAGTGGCTTCTATGTTCTTCAAAAATAAGATTCTCATTGGGCAGCCCAATCCTTTATTATGACTCCATTACCATAGAGATATTGAACATGGACATAGTAGGCTATATTTGGGATGATATATGCATAGACTTGATTGGTTTCATTGTTCCAGATGTTTTCCTTTAGATGTGCTTGCTTCATATGGATATGTACATAAGCAACATGACATTTAAATTATTGAGCCAGTTCTGGAATATTTTCCATAGAGAGATGCCCCATATATTTATAATCCATTCATGGGCAGCCCAAAGGCCTACAGGTAGGGCGTACAGTTAGGACACAGTACTGATTCACGAGTGTATGTAAAGGTATATTTCAAATTGTTTCCATGCCTCAAAAAGCACCCTCATTGACTGTCCAAAGGCTGTGTCTTGTCAGTAATTTACTGGTAATGAATGATGATTTACATGTTGAATAGATGTAGAATTCCACTGGATTTGTCCAAGTTAAAGGCAAGCTGATGTATCAGTAAACCTTAGGTGCCAAGTTTCACGGATGAGGTTCCCTGTTGGGCCACTAGTTGGATAAAGAAGTAGATAAGACTATCTCTTTGTCTAATAGGTGAACATTTGAAAGTGGCTAAAGTGTTGTATCAGAGATCTGGGTTGAGATCTTAATTGGAGGTGCCAACTTTATTTTTCAGTGAGTTTATTGAGTTGTTCCATCTCATAAGATTTTTTTTTTTTAAATTGTGGTGCTATACACAGAAATAAAATTTACCATCTTGACCATTTTTAAGTGTACTGTTCAGTAGTATTAAATACGTTCATAATGTGCTACCATCACCGCCATTCATCTCCAGAAATCTTTTCCTCTTCCAAAACTGCAACTCTACACCAGTTAAACAATAACTCTCCATTTCCCCTTTCCCCTGACCCCTGGCAACCAACATTCTACTTTGTGTCATTATGATTTTGACTACTCTAACTACTTCACATAATTTGAATCATACAGTATTTGTTTTTTGTGACTGGTTTATTTCACTTAGCATAATGTCCTCCTGGTTCATCTATGTTGTAGCCTATGTCAGAATTTACTTTTAAAGGCTGAATACTATTTCTTTGTGTGCATATGCCACACTTTGCTTATTTCTTCATCCATTGATAGGTACTTTGGTTCCTTAGACATTTTAGCTATTTTGAATAATCCTGCTATGAACATGGGTGTATCAATATCTCTTCGAGAGTCTGCTTTCATTTTCTTGGGTACATCCCCAGAAGTAGAATTACTGGATCATATGGTAGTTCTATTTTTTAATGTTTTAGAGAACTACCCCACTGTTTTCCACAGCTGCTGTACCATTTTACATTACCCAAGGGTGCACAAGGGTTTCAATTTCTCCACATCCTCGCCAACGCAAGTTATTTTCCATTTTTTTAAAAGTAGCCATCCTAATGGGTGTGAGGTCATATCTCTTTGTAGTTTTGATTTGCATTTCTCTAATGATTAGTGACGTTGAGCATCTTTTCAGTGTTTATTGGCCATTTGTATATCATCTTTGGAGAAATGTCTGCTCAAGTCCTTCACCCATTTTTGAATACGTTGTTTGCAGTTTTGCTGTCGAATTTTAAGCGTTCTCTACCTATTCTGGAAATTAATCCCTTGTTAGATATATGATTTACAAATATTTTCTCTCATTCTGAGGGTTGTCTTATTACTCTGTTGATATCGTCTTTCGATGTACAAAATTTTTAAAATTTTCATGAAGTCAATTTTTCTTTTTCTTTTGTTGCGTATGCCTTTGGTGTCATATCCAAGAAATCATTGTTAAATCCTATGTTGTGAAGCTTTTGCCTTATGTTATCTTCTAAGAATTTTATAATTTTAGGTCTTACATTTAGGTCTTTGATCCACTTGCAGTTAATTTTTATATATGGTGTTAGGTAAGACTACAATTTAATTCTTTTGCATGTGGATATCCAGTGTTCCCAGCACCATTTGTTGAGACTATCCTTTCGCCTTTGAATGGTCTTGACACCTTTATTACAAATCATTTGACTGCATATGTGAAAGTTTATTCCTGAGCTCTCTATTCAGTTCCATTGGTCTATATATCTGTCTTTCTGCCAAAACCACACTGTTTTGATTGCTGTAGTTTTGTAGTAAGTGTTGAAATCGGGAAGTGTTAGTCCTCCAGCTGTGTTCTCTTCCAGATTATTTTGCCTTTTCGGGGTCCCTTGAGATTCCATGTGAATTTCAGGAAGGGGTTTTCTATTTCTTCAGATGAGTTGCTTCAAGTCCAAAAGTCCGGAGACCAATAAACTATGAAGTCTTTATCCAGTGTTCCTTATCAGCTGAGAGTCATGCCAGACATAGCTGCAATTTCTTGGGGCGTGACGGAGAAAGTGTACTGTAGTGCAGGGCTTGACTTACTATATCTGAACTACTTTGAACTCTTCTTGCTACAGGGGCTCTCATATCAACTTAGGCCATCGCCAAGGTCAGTTGATTAGAGTGGTTTTTGCAAAATTTTCCGTGGATGTTCTAAAATAACCAAAAGCCAATAAAATGTTAGACTCTTTTTGTGAGATTTTTGCCTCTAGGATTAGCAGTCTATTTCTGAAATCTCTTTGGCTTATAGCCTAATTTGCCAGAAAATTGTTACTCAAGTATCAGGAAATATGTTTTTGTTTCATTTTCTTTCATTCAATACTTATCTATTCTTAGTCGGGTGTGCATGGTGGCATGAGGTACCACATGAGGCATGGTCAAAAAGCCATCGTTGTAACAAAATGCCTACCTATCTACCACTCCTTCACTTTGTGGTGGTGTTGGTCCAACCAACTGACAGTATGTTGGTGGCATGACTTGCCAGGTAAAGGAAAGCCAATTTTGTGTTTCTTCTCAGAATTACTATAAATTCTAAAACATTAGTAATATCCAAGTCCATAAATGAAATGCAACTATGGACAGCATTTTTAGTCATTGTTACAAAATCATGTACTCAGGGAAATGGCAGTTACCACATTTTTACCTAAGCCTTTATTATTCACTATGTGGTTCCAAATAGCACTGCCTTCTGCTGGGTGAACAGGACTGTTAAAATTTGTCCTAATTCTTTTTTTTTTCTTTTATTATTTATTTTTATTGAGATCACATTGGTTTATAACATTACATAAATTTCAAGTGTACATCGTTATATTTTGACTTTTGCATAGACTACATCTAGTTCACCACCAAAAGTCTAGTTGCTGTCTGTCACCATACACACGTACCCCTTTACCCTTTTTGCCCTCCCCCGACCCCCTTCCCCTCCAGTAACCACCAATCTGTTCTCCATATCTCTATGTTTGTTTATCTTTCACATATGAGTGAAGTCATACAGTAATTGTTTTTCTCTGTCTGCCTTATTTCACTCAGCATAATACACTCAAGTTCCAACATTGGCATTGCAAATGGCAAGACTTGCTCTTTTTTATAGCTGAGTAGTATTCCATTGTATATATAATTACCACATCTTCTTTAGCCATTCATCCATTGATGGGCACTTAGGCTGCTTCCAAGTTTTGGCTGCTGTGAATAATGCTATAATGAATATAGGGGTGCATGTATCTTTTTGAATTAGTGTTTTCCTGTTCTTGGGGTAAATACTCAGAAGTGGAATAGCTGGATCATATGGTCTTTCTATTTTTAATTTTTTGAAGAATCTCTATACTGTTTTCCATAGTGGCTGCACCAATTTGCATTCCCACCAGGAGTGTATGAGTATTCCTTTTTCTCCACATCCTCTCCAAAACTTATTTCCTGTCTTTTTAATGGCCCTTCTGATGGGCATGAGGTAATGTCTCATTGTAGTTTTGATTTGCATTTCCCTAATAATTAGTGATGTTGAACATCTTTTCATATGCCTTTGACCATCTGTATCTCTTCTTTGGAAAAATATCTGTTCAGATACTCTGCCCATTTTTTAATTGGGTTGTTTATTTTGTTGTTGAGTTATATGAGTTCTTTATATATTTTGGATATTAACCCCTTGTCAGATATAGGGTTTGCAAATATCTTCTCCCAATTAGTAGGTTGTCTTTTCATTTTGTTGATGGTTTACTTTGCCTTGCAGAAGCTTTTTAGTTTGAGGTGGTCTCATTTATTTATTTTTTCTTTTGTTTCTCTTGTATGTGGAAACGTGATATTCAAAAAGATACTGCTAAGACCGATGTCAAAGAGCATACTGCCTATGCTTTCTTCTAGGAGTTTTATGGTTTAAGGTCTTACATTTAAGTCTTTAATCCAAAAAAATCCAAAAATTGAGTTAATTTTTGTGTAGGGTATAAGACAATAGTCTACGTTCATTATTTTGTATGTGGCTGTACAGTTTTCCCAGAACCATTTGTTGAAGAGAATTTCTTTTCTCCACTGTATGCTCTTAGCTCCTGACAAATAGAAATGGCAAACAATAGGATAATTGGAGTATATGAGGAAGCCATTTGGTGTAAACCTAATTCGGCCTGACTTTGTTTTTCCAAAAGGGGCTGATGTGGCCGTTGAGCATGCATTGTATATCTCCTTTAAACATTTACGATGGCAAGAACAAATGCCCTTAAGAAAAAGGTGCAACTTCCCCTGACATTGGCATTTCCTTAAGGATAAGCATCTTTCCTTAGGCTAGGAACTGATTGCTATGCTCACCTGTGACCACCCAGCTGGGGACAACAGACCTGCCACCCTGCTGTATCCACTGAGATAGCAGACCTACTACCTGCTGTGTCCATCAATCGCTGTGACGACAGAGCAGTCTCTCGACTATTGTAAAAGGGGCATTCCAATCATATGTGAAACATCCTCTTTGAGGGTATATAACCACTCTGTACACTCCACTTCTTCGGTGCCCTTTGTTCCTGAAGGAAGAAAGGCCCTGGGCCGTGGTCCTCATGTATTGGTTCAGAATAAGCTCACCCAAATTTTCATTTATTGATTGGTTATGGATTATTTTCATTGACACTCCTGTGTTAAAAATTAGCTGTCCATAGATGTGTGGGTTTATTTCTGGGCTTTCAATTCTGTTCCATTGATCTGTGTGTCTGTTTTTATGCCAGTAACATGCTATTTTGATTACTATAGCTTTGTAATATATTTTGAAGTCAGGGATTGTGATGCCTCCAACTTTGTTCCTTTTTCAGGATTGCTTCGGCTATTCCAGATCTTGTGTTGTTCCATATAGATTTTAGGATTCTTTGTTCCATTTCCATGAAAAATGTCATTGGGATTCTGATTGGGATTGCATTGCATCTGTAGATTGCTTTAAGTAATAAGGAGATTTTAACTAGGTTAATGCTTCCAATTCATGAGCACAGAATATCTTTTCATTTCTTTATGTCTTCTTCAATTTCTTTCAAGAATATTTTGTAGTTCTCAGTGTACAAGTCTTTCACCTCTGTGGTTAAATTTATTCCTAAGTATTTTATTCTTTTTGTTGCCATTGTAAATGGAATCGTATTTTGATTTCTCTTTCTGCTAGTTCATTATTAGCATATAGAAATACAACTGATTTTTTCATGTTGATTTTGTACCCTGCAACTTCATTGTCTTCATTAATTATTTCTAATAGTTTTTTGGTGGATTCTTTCAGGTTTTCTGTACCTAGAATTACGTCATCCACAAATCTGTTCTAAGTCTCATGTGAGAAAACTCAACAACACTTTTTATTTTCCTAGTTGGAAAATTGTGTCATTTACACAATTGTGATAAGCTTCATTTGTATGGAGTATAGATCTTTCCTGGTCATGCATTACGCTGATTTTTCTTAAACCACAGACAATGGACACAGTGATTGCATTCAAGAAAAATATCTTAGCTTTACTTCTTATCCCTGTTTATCCCATCCTCATGTTTTTCTGAAGTCCAGTCTGAGATTTTCATCAGCTTTTTTATCATCTTAGATACTATTTTGAGCAACTGTTACAGGCCACAAATTGGCCAACTCATTTTATCCATTAAATTTTATCGGTCCACCAATTTTGTGTATTATTTCTCCCTCCTACCCCTGAAGAGCATTGCTTCCTTTCTTTTGTTTATGAACTATCTCACCTCTCAGGATTCTTACATTTGTAGTTAATCTCCTCTTCCCTCTATCTGTTTGTTTTAGAAAATTGGAGCTGGCAGCTTTCCTGTTTTTAAATGACTTAATTATTTTGGGTTCTGATGGCTGATAGACTCCGATTCTGTCACCCTGCTTACTTTAGTGCTGGAAGAAAAATTTCTGAAGATTTGTTGGAATCTGTCCTTCTGGTGTCCATAGTTGCTCTTCACATGCATGAGCTTGGAAGTGATGCCTCAAGAATACCTCTGTGCGACCCTGAACTAGTAGATGCCGTAACTGCACTGCTACTTTTTCTGTTAATGGGCACTCAGTCCCTGCCTTACTAATCCCTTACTACTACCCTTAGGAATGAAATTTCTTACTCTCAGGGTAGACTTATTAAATGTTGTCACTGTAGTCAAAAACAAAAACAACATAGCATCTAGGTAAGTGTAGTAATTACCTCTATGGAAACTAATTGTCATATAATAGGTTAAGACAAACTAATAGTGCCATGTGGAAATGTAAATTAGGAATTATTAAGAAGAAAACCTATAAGCAAAAAAGTAGTAAAGCATACTTGACTCCTCGAAGTCGCATAAGCCCACAAGTTAGGCTGGGCATGAGTATGCATGGCCAATAGCCAACGTTCCAATAAACAGATGTCTCACCTGTGATCATCCAGATTGTTCTAACACTGGCCATATCTACCTTCTTTACTTGCTAAGATAAGACTTGCAGCCATGTTTCTGTTAAACCAAAGTTATTAAAGTCACCATTTGCACTGTAATTAGCTTTAAAAATGTAGCTGTGCTGCTGCTAACTTGTTTCAAATAATTAGCCAATATTAAGTCAAAATAGCATTGCTAATGTCTTTCAAGGATGCTTGTGTTACCATAGGTTATAAAAGAGAAACGTGAAATACCGTCATTACATTTTAAGATATTGGGAAGATTTGGAAGCAAAAAGGACAAAATGAGCTAAAATGCTAGAAAGGAAAGAGCACTTCAGATTCCAGAAGCTCAGCAAAATCCAAGCAAGGTAGATAAAATAAAAATCACAGCTAGTCAATGACAGTCAAATTACTGACAACCAAAGAAAAAGAGAAAAATCTTAAAGGCAGCTTCAAAAGGCTAAACACAGATGGATGGCTGGAATTTCTTTATCTGCGGTTTGCAGTTGTTTGACTTTCATATACCTTTGCACAATTTTCTTCATATTTATCCTGTTTGGGCTTCTAAGACCTTCTAGAATTTTTAATTTTATGTCTTTCACCTTATGTGAGAAATTATTTGCCATTATTTTTTCAATTATGTTTTTCTGCTTCATTCGCTCCTCTTTCCTTCTAGGACTTTAATTAAACATAAGTCAGGACTTTTGTTATTGGCCCATACATCACTGAGCCCTGTACAGATGTTTCTATCTCTTACTATCGTCTTCAAATTGATAGTACAAATCTATCTGCAAGTTGACTGACTCATTTTTCCTTCTTTTACAGTATTATATTAAACCTATCCAATAATTTGTTTTATTTTGGAAATTTCAGTTTTGACTTTCTATTTCTCTTCTAAATTTTCTTGAATTATACTTACTCATTATGAGAATTTCTTTATCTCCTTGTGAATAATTATAACAACAACTTAACATTCTTACCTGGTAATCAAACATTTAGCTCATCTTTATGTTGATCTCCGTCAATTGTCGTGATATTATTTCAATGTTGAGTTGTTTGAATGTCGGCTGCTCTGATTTTTGTAAATGTAATGTTGGGGAAGTGAAACTCTGGATTCTGTGATGTTTTGAATAATTTTTGTTGGCAGGTAATTAATTTTGTTTGAATCAAATTTTAAATTCTATTTTGTCTATAGTAGGTGGAAACTCAAATTCCATTTCAGTTATTTTAATGAAAACTTCAGGATTTTTGGGTCTGTCCCACATGTGCACGGTTGAGGAGTCAGTTAGAGACTTGGAAAGACTTCGTGCACAGAATTTGAGGCATGGTTTCTCTGGATTTTCTTTTTGGTATTTTCCTCTCTCTTTATCAGTGGCTATTGATGTCCAGGGCTCTGATTTTTCAGTCCAGAAAGACGGTTGAGTTTATATAAGAGTTTTAGCTGTTCCGGGATTGATCATGACTATGGCTTGCTTGCAGTTTAAATTCATGTCATATTCTTCTTCCCTTTTGAAGGTTATGCATTCTAAGTTTCGTTAACTGGGACTAACATCTAACTGATTTCTACCCATAATATATTTTACTTGTATTTAATTTCTTAAATCAATTTCTCCTTATTTAATAACATTTACATATATTCTGATTAAATAAAACATGCGTGTGACAAGAAAAGATCCAGCACTTCAGCACTATCTCATTCTCCTCATTTTCCCTTTGACACCTGTTCCCCAGGCCCCCAGCCATCACATCCTCCAACCCAACCCTCACCAAATACACCTCAGCCTTGTAATTGTGTAGATTTTTTTTTTTTTGGCTTGGAATGTGTCTCTTTTTCTTTCTTTTTTCCATGGGAAGAGTTGCTTTCTTTCAGACTACCATAAATTTTTATGTTATTAACATATACATACTCCTATGTGTCACTGGATTCTTCTGAGTTTTTTCCTTCTTTTGTAAGAATATTTTCTGCAGAACTATTATTCAGAGAAGGTCTGTGTTTGGTAGATTTTGGGTTCATGTAGTCTTGGAGTCAATTTATTACAAATTCTTATTTATGTGATAATTTAGGTGAATGTGAAATTTTAGTCCAAAGCTGTTTTATTTCAGAATCTTGTCGTATTCTTTCTTTCTTTCTTTATTCCATTGTCTCTGTTGTGAAGTCTAATGTCAACCAGGTTCTTGTTTTTTTGGAGATAACATGCACTCTCTCTCTCAAAGATTTTTTAAAAATTTTCCTCTTGCCTTTTATCTTTTATATTAACACATACAATAAACTCTATAGCCCTAAAGTTTTATTTTGCCACTCAGTTTGTAATTCTCTTACACTTTTAATCTGAAGTCAGTCATGATTCTATTAAATATTTCTTCCTATCACTTATCCTTTTGGTTTCTTTTATTATTTAGTTATAATTTGTTATTTTTACTTCTATTCTTTGTATTTGTTAATTTTTCTCCTGTATTTTCTATCGCCTTATTAATTTGCGGTGGTTTACGTCTTTTAGGTGAGGGAGCTGGGGTAAGCAGTCTTGGGTGGTCCTATCTTCTGACCCTCCTCTCTGTCACAGATTAGAAATGACTATTCCCAGTGTATATGCCCATTCCACACCATTCTGGCCAAACTCATGATACCTTATTATGTTAATTATGAATAAGTTCTACTGCGACTCCTTTCTCTAAGATCCAAGTGAATGCTATTTTTCTTCTGAAGCATCACTAAAGTGGATTAAAGCTCTAGCTTACAATTATTCAATAGTTCTTTCAAGTCATTTTGTATGGCCATTGATATTATAAATGTAATTCCTTGTTATAAGTCATTAGTTATTTATAATAATTGCAAAATGTTCTCTACAGCATTTATAGCTTGGAAGTAGATGGCCTCTGGGTTGTTCATAGAGACTAGGAGACCTACTCAGTAACGTCATGGAGGGCGGACTCCCATTTTCTATATATTGTGGATTTTTTCCTCATAAGAAATTTGGGAAAGGCACAAATCCATTTGGGTTTGTATTCCACACAACTGCCTTTTTGTAAAGTTTCTTTTTAATTCCACTTTCAGAGTTTACACTCCTGGGTGATGTTGGCAATATGGGGAATCTGTTGTGCTTCCAGCCTTGTGGCATAATTCAGCGAGTCAAATGAACGTGCCCTTTACTCTTGATGGCCACAAGTGTCTCAAACCTCAGAATAGCATTCATCATAAAATTTTGTTATAACCTTTGTGCAGGGAGAGGCATTTACCCATCCTAAACAAATGATTAAATGTAATAATATGATAATATATTTGAATAAAACTAAACTGATAGTTCTTTGTAATTATTTAAAATAATTGTGGATTCTATTTTTGCTCTTTTTTTCAGAACAAACTAGTTTTATTCAAAAACACTTCAAAATTTTTCAGCAATCTTTATTTTGTTACAGTAAGATATGAATTGTCATTGACCTAGACATGAAATCGACCATTGTCTGTGGTGCCCTTGTTCCTTTTTTAATCAAGGACAGTTAGAGACTAACATGTGAGCTTTAGGCGTACATAGCAGAAGACACTATTAATCTTTTCCAAGGTGTGTGCTCTGGAATCCAGTAGATCTTTTAATGCAATTTACTTTTAACTTTCTTTGTGCATTTGTCTAAAGTGCTATGCGCAAATTATATTGTATAATCAATATCATGGGGATAGTAATGAAAAATAAAAGAGGCTGAAACTCTAATATATTTCACATGTAAGTACCTCTTTCTGTGATGTTATGTGGACTATTAAATAATGGAGAATAAGTATAAATGGAGAATAGATATAATGCTCATCTACATTTTGCACAGTAATATTTCTCTTCACTGCAAACTTTTCATAACATTCTAAGAGTAGTTACATTTTGCAATTTATCTTATATCCAAAAATCAATCCCCTGCGTGTACCTGAGTTTACAAAATCCACTTGTCTTCACGTACTCACACTTCCTTACCCAGATTTTATGATACATGAATTTTAGGTTATCAAAGAACCTGTCACAAGATTTTGGCAAACAGGTAGTATTGTGGGCCCATGAATGTCTACATATTTGGAAATTGGGAATTAGAGCAAAACCAATAAGTGGTCACAGCCTTGAGTTATTAGGGTTTTTAAATGGTTAACAATGGCGCACATTATTGACAGATATTGTCGATAAGTTTCATAGGTGACATATACTGAGAAGAATATTTCTTATATTTAGTACTGAATACTGACACAGGAGTAACCTATACGAGAAACTCCATCAAATAATGCCAGAAAGAGAACAATTAAAATGTTAGGCAAAGGGTATAAACATGTAGTTTATAGAGGAAGGAATACAAAACAGAAGAAAATGAATTAATATTATTTTATATTAACTTTATATTAAATATTATTTTATATTAATAAATAGATTAATATATCATAATAATACTTAGTTATCAAAGAAATGCTAAGTAAAACATCAATATCACTTTATTAGTATTAAATTGAAAACTAGACTATGACTAATCTCAAGTCCTGGCAGAGATGAGGAAAGATCTTAAAACTTCATATTGTTCTTGTGCCATTGTGTGTGCGTTCGGTCTTGAACCTCTTAGGAAAATTAAGGACACGCTATCCTATGTTACAGTAATGTCATGCCTAGGTAGAGATAGTAAGAAAAATGTTATTTAGATCTTGAAAGGTACATATACAAGAATGTTTATTGGAGTACTATTAAAGGTGGCTTGGTTTTGAAGACAACTTTACCAAACTGGGATAATGGATAGGAAAACTACAATGGATATACACATGAAATATTATTTTGCTGTACTTAGAAGTAACAGAATGGAGTTACATATAGTAATATGGGTGAATATTTAAGCATTATGATGTTTTATGATTGCATTACAATGCATGAAAGCCTGGGAATCTAATAATATATATATAAGAGCTTTACACAGAAATAAACAAAAATCATTGAGGAGAATTAAATATTGAGATGAACTAAATAGATTCAGATATGTATCATATCTACAGGTTGGAAACAGTAATAAAAATATCAATTAATCCATAGATTAAATACTATCTCATTCAAAGTCCAAAAGTTTTAATTTATTGTTCTTTATTGTGAAAATTTATAAGCTGATTCCAAAGAATTATATGTAAATAAAAAGAGACAACAATAGGTAAGATAATGTGTAATTATAAGCATTATTTTGAAGACATACTCTATTAGATGGGAAGATTTAATAAAAAGTTACAATAATTGAAATAGTGTGGGATTATTGCAAGGATTGATACATAGACTAGCAGAAAAAAATAGGCCAGAAATGGACTTCCACATATGTTGTCTTTATGTATGACAAAGTTGGCACTGCAATGCTGTGAAGAAAGAAAGATTTTTTTCAGTACACTTTGCTATATCAGTTGAATATCCATAAGGAGATACATGAATTTAACCTCCTAACTCATAACTTCATACCTTGTACAAATAATAATTTCTAAGTGTGAATAATTTCTAAATGTTCACACACATACACACACATTTTTTTTCCTAGAAGAAAAGGTAGGAAATACCATTTGAACTTTGGTAAGAAAAAACTTCTTAAATAGGACAGAAAATTCAATAACCATAAAGAAGAAAATTTACATACCACACTACACTAATATTAAGAAGACCTGTTTCTCAAAAGACACAGTTAAGAGTGGGAAAATTCAAGTCATAAAAGTTGGAGAAGACATTTGCTATATACATATCTGACAAAAGATTCAGATCCAGAAAAAAATATTTCCTTGGAAAAAGGCAGACACACTTATTAATGAGCAAGAGACTTGAATATGCATTCAAAAAAGAGACCATTAACTGATGTTAGCTAATAAATATATTAAAAGATACTGTACTTCATTTGTTATCTGGGAAATATTAGTTATAAGCAAACAATTACAAAGACGATACCAAATGTTATTGACATTTAGATCAACTGAGACACTCATACTGTCTATTAAGAATAAAATCAGGGGGCTGGCCCAGTGGCGTGCTGGTTAAGTTCAGCACGCTCCACTTCAGTGGCCTGGGTTCATGGGTTCAAATAGCTAGCGTGGACCTACACCACTCGTTAAGCCATGCTGTGGCAGCATCCCACATACAAAAGAAAACAAAAAAATGAATCAAATTGGCACAACTCTTTTGGAAAACTCTTTCAAAGTATCTGTAAACTCAACATTTCCCTAGCCTATGAATGAGCAATTCTACTTCTATATATATAAGAAACAGAAATTCATATATATACACACATGCACACATATATATACATCAAAGGAGGAATGTTCTTAACTGCCACAAAGTAGAAATAACCTAAATGTCTGTAAATAGTAGAATGGGTAGACATATTTTGACATATTCGTAAAATTTTGTATATATATTATATATGTATAATTTTGTACAATATTTTGTATGTATGCATGTATAACAATGAAAATGAACGAGCTGTTACTATATTCAACAAAATAAATGAATACCACAAACAAAATTTTTAGCAAAAGAGGTCAGACACAAATGAGTATATACTGTAAAAATCCCTAAAACAAGAATAAATAAGATATGCAGTTAGTTGTTATGATAATGGTTACCTTTGGGAGGGGCCCATAACCAGAAGGAAATATCAATTGGGCTTCTGGAGAATTTCAATATCTTCTTTCTTCATCTGTATGCTCGTTACAGCAGTATGTTCATTTTGAGTAAATTCATCAAGTTGTCCATTTACGTTACGTGTACTTATATCAAGGAATACTGCACTTCAATTTTAAAAAATGTTTATTTAAAAGGAGGGCTTAGGAAATTGGAACCCTTGTGCAATGTTGATGTGAATGTGAAATGATGCAACTGCTGTGAAAAAATTTGTGGTGATTCTTCAAAAAATTACACATAGAATTACTGTATGATCCAGAAATTCCACTTCTGAGTGTATACCCAAGAGAAGTGGAAGCAGGGATACAAACAGATATTTGTACACCCATATTCATAGCAGCCTTGTTATTAAAAATAGGCAAAAGGTGGAAGCAAATCAGATGTCTATCAATAGAAGAATGGATACACAAAATATGTTATATATACACAATGGTATAATATTCAGCCTTAAAAAGGAAGGACATTTTGACACACACTACCAGATGGACAAACTTTGAAGACGTTATGGTAAATGAAATAAGCCAGTCACAAAAAGACAGATATTGTCTGATTCATTTATCTAAATTACTAGAATAGTCAAATTCATAAAGACAGAAAGTAGAATGGTAGTTGCCAGGGGTTTAGGGGAGGAAATGTGGAGTTAGTGTTTAATGGAGACAGAGTTTTAGGGAATATGAAAAAATTCTGGGGATGCATGATGGTGACGGCTGCACAACAATGTGCATATACTTCTAACGCTAGAGAACTGTACACTTAAAAATGGTTAAAGTGGTGGGGCTGGCCCCGTGGCCGAGTGGTTAAGTTCGCGCGCTCCGCTGCAGGCGGCCCAGTGTTTCGTTGGTTCGAATCCTGGGCGCGGACATGGCACTGCTCATCAGACCACGCTGAGGCAGCGTCCCACATGCCACAACTAGAAGAACCCACAATGAAGAATACACAACTATGTACCGGGGGGCTTTGGGGAGAAAAAGGAAAAAATTAAAAAAAATGGTTAAAGTGGTAAATTTTATGTTACGTATGTTTACCACAATAAAAACAAAAAATTAGGGAGGCCAGCGTGGTGGCATAGTGGTTAGGTTTGGTGTACTCCACTTTGGCAGCCTGGGTTCGTGGGTTTGTATCCCAATGTAGACCTATGCCACTAATCAGCCATGCTGTGGCAGGAACCCACATATAAAGTAGAGGAAGATTGGCATGGATGTTAGCTGAGGGCTAATCTTCCTGAGAAAAATAAATTTAAAAAATAAAAATTTAAATTTAAAAAAATTAAAAATTAAAAAATATGTTAGGAAGCTTCAACGAATAAGAAAAAAAAGACCAAAGCAATGATTAGAGATAAAAGAAACATGATGTATGAAGTACAGTGTAATTTTTAAATTATATGCATGAAAACATAGCTCCAAATTTGAAGAACACATACAAAATGATATATAATACTCAATCAGAATAACTGTCTATGAAAAGATTAAAAGAGAAATGGGACTGGGTGTGGGTTAAAGAGAAAGTTATAATAACTGTAATTCAAACAAGAGAGAGACCTTTTGTGGACGATAATAATGGGCCATGAATTGAAGAGGTTGTTTATCTAAACCTACACCTGAAGACAAAGGAGGAAAGGGTAGTGTTACTAACATTCCTTTCAAGTTTAAAGGAAGCTTGGAATAAAAAATATACTAAATTATACAAATATAAACCATTATAATCTTCATTGACAAGCTCTTTTTACATGGTAAAGATAACAGTTACAGAGACATTAAATTGTCCCTACCTTAGAAATCCTCTGACACATTTACGCCAAAGTAAATGGAACAGAGAATAGTTGAGTTTTATTTTTAATATGTTGATTTAAAATAGTTGAGTAATTTAATGATTTACTCTTAAAGATGTAAGTCTCTCTGTTTCAGCACTGATGAATTTGGTTTGGATACTTACAGAGTAATACTTATAGAAAAGCCTAATTTGAATCAAGAATAAACTAATAAACATCAAAATAAAATTCCCAGAGCTCTATTAATTTGTTTATTTAGTCAGTTTTTCAGCTAACATTTATTGAACTTTGACTGTAAAAACTGGGTTATGTCTCATTTTCCTTTTTTTTCTTTTTACTTGAGGAAGATTAGCCTTAAGCTAACATCTGTACCCATCTTCCTCCACTTTATATGTGGGTTGCCACCACAGCATGGCTGACAAGCAGTGTAGGTCCGTGCCTGGGATCCAAACCTGCAAACCTGGGCCACTGAAGTAGAGCACACCAAACTTAACCGCTATGCCATGGGGCTGGCCCCAAGCCTCTTTTTTCAACATTATAAATTTTCAAATTTAAATCAAATTAAATCTCAAAATATAGATTTAGCATATTCTATGTAATCAGAAGTTTGGTTTGCATGCTGAATTATAAAAAGTATCAAAAGACAGTCTTTATAGTGAAGGAGTTTATATTTTTGAGAAGATACAGGTTAGTGAAAAAATTAGAGAGTGTATGGGAAAGATTTGACAAATATAAATTTCTCTTTATTTGTTAGTTTATTGAATGCCTCTCTTCTTTTTTTTGAATGAGGACAGACATAATGATATAAAAATGAATTTGATGATGTCACTCTTCATTTTTATATGGGGAAAGTTCATGACGTGACATTTCTTTCTCCTATGGTTCTTTTGCATACGTTCAGAATTTTGCCTTTAATAAACATTAAAAAAATTATGTTGAGAGAGTGCATTGTATAGATCCCTGGCATATTGTGAAGTGAACAATTGGCACTTAACTGACTCCTGCATGTTGGACAGTTGCTTGTCAGAACAATTTAAGTTTGAAGGGAGAAAAGAGCACAAAGCATAGGAAAGAAAAGAAGTACCAAATGTGTTTACTTAAGAGTTATACGGTTTGTGGAGGGGGTGGGTTGAACTTCAACGCTGTGTTATTTCAAAAATAAAATTTCAGTGATCTCCTTTCTTTTATTCATATTGAAGTAAGTAGACATTCGTGACTGACTATAACTGTGTTTTATTGGAAAAGATTATAATTAAATATACATATGTTTTACATATATATATACTTGAGTATTAAATGATTGGTAAAATGAAAAAAAAAAGTTGTTGGATTCTGTCCCTTTAAATGGTGGTACAAGCTCAAATATGCTCCTACCTAATCAAGAGTAAAATTAATTTCCACCCAGAAGGTATTAAGCAAAGATGCAGCAAGCTGTTTGCCTGAGATTAAAACTCTGGTGAGCCAAATCCAGTCAATGTGCGTGTAAAGAACACAGTCTTCCTTGCTGGTCTTTAAAACTCCATCTGGTTGTTTACCACGGCTTTAAGGAGACTTGCTCAGTTGCTTATCATCTACGTATTCCCACTAATGGCGCTTCCACATTGTGTTTTTTCTTTGATTCTTTGCTTAATTGTTGTTGGGTGTGGGGTTTATAAAGTGGACACCATACACTGTAATTCAGAATTAGACTCAATAATTACCCTTCACCCTTTAAGAAACAGTTTCGAACAAATACCAAATCCTCATTCACTGTCGATAGTGTCAATTGGTCTCTACTAATTTAAGTGACTAGGGGGCGGAAGTGGGCATAACTTGGGTTACGATTTTCTTTTTCACTTGCTAAGGGTACAGATGTTGGAGGGTTGACTGGAACGTCTGCTTCGGGGCTTGCCAATTGTTTACAATCAATAAGCAGTCTACTGTCTCCTTCTCTCCTTCAAGCCCTCTTAGGATAAAAGATCACACGGCAAGTAGTAGTTACTTTTAAAATTACTTTCAAGCATAATGTGAAGGAAGTATATTACATTAAGGTTGATGGCCTTCCTTTGTAAAATTCTTATTAAAGGGGCCGGCCAAGTGGCCTAGTGGTTAAGTTAGCGTACTTGGCTTCAGCAGTTGGGTTCCACTGGTTCGGATCCGGCCTGGGCTTATGCGCGGCTTATCAAGCCATGCTGTGGCAGGTGTCCCACGTGTAAAGTAATGTTAGCTCAGGGCCAATCTTCCTCAAAAAATTAATTAATTAATTAAAAAATAAAATAAAATTCTTGGAGCTGGCCCCGTGGCATAGTGGTTAAGTTTGAGTGCTCTGCTTCAGCTGCCCAGGGTTCACAGATTTGGATCCCAGGAGCAGAACTAGCACTGCTCACCAAGCCATGCTGTGGTGGCATCCCACATAAAATAGAGGAAGATGGGCACAGATGTCAGCTCAATGACAATCTTCCTCAAGCAAAAACAGGAATGTTGGCAACAGATGTTAGCTCAGGGCCCAATCTTCCTTATAAATAAATAAATAAAAATAAAATTCTTATTTAATCTTTTTTTTTTTTTTTACAAATTCTAGTTTTCCTATAGTGTTTCTGACCATTCTTTCCCTTTGTCTTTTTCTGTTACTGTTTCTCAAGATTTTACTCTTAGTAAATTTTTGCTTTATACTCAATCCTAGGAAACGTTCAATTACTCTCCCAATGGTGCTGACGTGCCCTAAACTTACACCTCCCGCTTTTCTATGGTACTTCTTTATTGTTTCTTTCAATGGCCTAGAGGACATTTCTACTTGCATGTCTTTCTCTCAGCTCACGATGATCATATTCCAAAATGAAATTAATGTATTTCCTGTCCAAATTGGTTTTATTCTTCAGTTTTCCTCACTTAATTCATTGGTGCACATTTCTTCATTATTAAAAATTAGAGATCTTGGCATCATTTATTCCTTTCTCCTTTCATCCTCTTCACACAATCTTTTGGGGAAAAGAGAAACAAAATTTTTGCTTTCCACATCTCTTGGGATTATACCTTACTGTCTATTCTCTCTCTTCACCATCCTAAATCTCGTTTTCATAACTCCATCCCATGGTTATGTTGCAAGCTCTCTGATCAAATTTTCTTACGTGAATTTATCTGAAACCACTAGAAAAATATTTTTTTCTAAACACGCCTTACCCTCTCACTTCCTTTCTGAAGATGTATGAACCTTATAGTCAAGGACTCTCCATGAATTATTCCTTGGTATTTATTCACCTTTATTCTATACTATGTTGGAGTTGCTTTATTTGGAAGGATTGTTAGCAACACATCTCTTTTTTCTCAGTATATACATTCTCCCCATTCACAGGCTATTTGCATTTTTTAATTTTTAAAACTTTAGATGTTTTCATTTTTTTTTTAAAGATTGGCGCCTGATCTAACAACTGTTGCCAATCTTTTTTTTTTTTTTTTTTTTTCCTGCTTTATCTCCCAAAATCCCCCCTGGTACATAGTTGTATATCTTAGTTGCAGGTCCTTCTAGTTGTGGCATGTGGTACGCGGCCTCAACGTGGCCTGATGAGCGGTGCCATGTCCGTGACCAGGATCCTAACCAGAGAAACCCCCGGCTGCTGCAGCGGAGCACGTGAACTTAACCACTCAGCCACGGGGCCGGCCCCTAGATGTTTTCTTACTTTGATTGAAACATTGTTCATTCTCCAAGGCCCGGATTAATCTCTAACTTCTTCATGTAATACTTCTTGCACTCAGTGTTCTATTACCTTTTTGCAACCCTCATTATACTTAAAATCAGTACCAAAATTGTATTACTTCATTGTTCCCCATTTCACAATATTTCATCACATTGATGGCTATATCAAAATCAAAATAGAGATTACATAATTTCCTCTTTTGGTTCCCCAAAACCAAGTATCATGTATCATGTGCTGCATGTAGAGACTCTTGAAAACTTTTTATCAGATTAATAATTTGATTATTTATTTAGAATCCAGTTATATACACCAGCAATCTACCACCTATAATGGCATCTTGGAAATTTCGGTCCAGAAGGCAGTCAGCGGATATGGCAGAGAGAAGGGGTATCTTTGGTAGATTACAAGTGATTCTTGTTTATATAGTACACTCCCAAGGAAATAGGTCCTTACAAGAGGAAAAATTCTGGTGACTATGGGAGATCAAAATGACAGTCAATGTTCATATTTCTCTCCACCTTCCTTTCAACATCATACATCTTTAAATTGTGTAGCATTTTTGGTAAGATAAGGGTCTTCAACAAGCATCTGAGTATGTCTAATAGTAGACATCTAGTGGCTGTTGGATTCCAGAAGGTCAGGGATAGTGTGTTTATCAGTAGTTTTCAGAGAATATGAAGAATAATAACGAATTATTACTGCAGAAGTGATAAATTTTCCCAAATCTTTAGCTAGTGAAAGTGGAAGCTGGCCAGGTAATGGCACATAGAAGGAAAGGGAGATTTCCACCTTACCTTTTCAGGCACAAACATAATTTTAGACTTAAAAATAGTCATGCTTCTCAATACCACTCTTTCTTCAGATAATTCCCATAAATTCGTGCCTGGGTACAAGCAAAGCTTTGATCACTGTGGTTGATATTCCCAGGTTAGTAGACATATTGGGCAAAGCTGGACATGAATAAAATTCTCAGTTTCGCTTATTGGTGCCTGCTAGAATTGATACAGTTTTTACAACCCCATTAGAATTTATGACCAATTGTGGTAAGTTATTCTCAAATCCTCCTAAGTGCTTATTGATAAATCTGTCATTTCATAGACACTACAAGTAGATATTTTGAGAAAGGAATTATTGTCTGTCACATTTATCTTATAGGGACTGGGATAGAGAATGTTTTTATATAAATTCTAAGGAATGCTGCATATTGTAAAGAAAAATTGAAGTTTTAACAACTCAAGCAAAATTATCCAAGAGGTATTTCCAAAAGAGTGATCCAAGAATATCGTTGCCATCCTCCCTGGGCACTCGGGTCTTCTCACAATGCCCTGCATGTTGTTGGGCTTATGTGAGCAGTAGCTCAGTCTGTGTCCTGTGGACAGAGTCAGCAAAAGCTCTCAAGATGAAACCACATGGTTTTCCTCACCCACATTGCTTCAATGTTATGCATCTGGCACATAAGTATGGATAAATAGAGCTATTGAATAATAAAAATATATACATATTTGTCCTGATTTTTTATTTGCAAAACATTTGGAACAGGAATACATGTAGACAGCTGGAAAAATGATTAAATACCATACTTATGAACCTGATAATTGGGTATTCTGTTACTAGAAAGAGAATCGGCACTATTATATTTTCTGGAAAGGAATCTTTCCATCACCAGAAATCCACATTCTGCTTATACAGCAGCATACACAAGCAGAGCCACCTATGTTTGGAAGTATTCTCAGATATAAAGTGAAAACTTCAGTGACCATGTCAGACACCACTTGTGTCCTGACTCGCATCCTCTCAGCTCACCTGTCTACTCTAGGAATAACTATGGAAACCGGCTGTATGAAAATATAACCTAATAGTGGCTTGCTTAGCTGGATCGTGTATCACTAGCTTTCTGCTCTGGAATTTTTGTCCACTTCCATATGGAATGCCCATAGGAACCTGAAAGCAATTCTGATATTTGTGCAAACCTAGAATGGTGGAAGTGTTAATACCATGGTGAAACCCTTGACTACTAGGCATTGGGATCTGAAGGATGCTACTTTTGCCCTTGGAGAGACAATTCTGAGATTACTTGTATAAAGATCCTCAGTGTTTTCCCTGGTGGGGATGAGACCAGTTTTCCTACAATGGTTGTCACCTTGGAAATTTACCCTTTGGTAAGCCTTTTCTCCTTTCCTCTTTCAATCTCCCCAGCCACTCACTACTGTTGCTCAAGATCACTCCCCAAAGTAGCATAGTTGTAGCCAGCCCTTGCTCAGGCTCAGTTTTTAGAGGGAAGTGAGGTGATATCTTACTAATAAAGTGGCCCCACTGAGATGATACAAAAATTTAAGATTTTATTTTAGAGAAGTAAGAAAAATCTTAGGACACTTCCTGGGTGTTACTCTGTATGATGGATTATAGGAAACACTTTTTAAAAAATGATCAAAACTAACCTCCTAAGTAGCTATCACTGGAGAAGGAATAAACATATAGAATAAATTATTGATATTAAAAATTATGTTGACCATTTCAAAATAAGAAACCCTAATGGCATTCTTACCACACTGTAGTGAGGTATTTTAATGATAGAAATAATGACTGAGCTATCATTCGTATTCCAAGTTTGACAGCTCATTCAGGACATAAGATGGATGTTACTAAATTTGATCTCCTGGGCTCCAGCTCAGATAACAGCATATAGCAAACACCTGTTGAATCAATTACTACAAATAAACTCCAGATCATAAATCAATTCTAGTTAGGTTAGCCGTAACAACAGCAGCAGTGCCAACTCCTTTGATCTTGTATCTGCTGAGTCTGGTGCTTGGGTATTCACAAGGAACACACTGGCACTGCCATTTTTCTAAGAAGGAAATTTGCCATTCACTTAACAAGAGTTCCCAAGGGTCTTGGTCGGAACTCCACGAATTCAATTACCCTTTTAACGATATAAATTGGTATTTGGGCTTTCAACTGCCAACTTTAAAAGACTCAAGTTTAAACTCAGTAGGAACACGATAATTTATTATTTCCAGAATGCGAAAGAAACTGAAAGAGTGCCATTTCACTCATCTAAGCAGCATAAGTGTGGCTAGAGAAGTTACTTTTGGAATTAATTCTGCCATTCTTTAAGAACTTACATCGCAAGTCACGAACAATTGTGACAGAGATACACTCACATGTTTTCAAAAGTAATATCTTCCCTCATTTATTCAACAATATTTATTTAATGTCTAATTGTATAATGTTACTGTAAAAGATGCTTGTGACATAGAAATAAACAAAATATAGTACTTTCCCTCCAGACAGGGATACTGTAAGCATAATTACAGTAAAAACGATGAGTGTTTCTTTTTTTAAAAAAAAAAAGATTGGCACCTGAGATAACAACTGTTGCCAATCTTCTTTTTTTTTTCTCCCCAAATCCCCCCAGTACATAGTTGTATATTTTAGTTGTGGGTCCTTCTAGCTGTGGCATGTGGGACGCCGCCTCAACATGGCCTAATGAGCAGTACCATGTCCGCGCCCAGGATCCGAACCCTGGGCCGCCGTAAGCAGAACGCGGGAACTTAACCACTTGGCCACGGGGCCGGCCCTGATGAGTGTTTCAATAGTTGTATGAAGTGTGCTGTGAGACCCCAGAAGAGGAAGTGACATCTTGCAAATAATTCTTTTTGGCTATTTTCTTCATTAACTTTTATTTTATGTGTAATTGAAATTTATTTTGCTTTAACTCTTTGGAATGGACCTAGAACATATCCTGTGAAGCATCAAATACCAAAGCAAAACCAAGATATGTCATAGTTCTGCAGCTCACCTTCACATCACAATCTCTCTGGGTCTAAATTTCCTCCCCTTAATGAAAAAAAAAAGATTATATGTCAATGGGTTTGTTAAATTGCAGTGGTTACAGAGAATTTTGACAGAGCTTTAGGCACAATTTTGGCCAATTTTACTACAATGATGATAGAAATATAAAGACCTTTTTGTGCTTTATGAAAACATTCCTCTGAGTCTAAGAATAGCTTATGAGCTAGACATTTTTGATCTAGAGCATGATAGAGCCTTTAAACACTCATTGGTTCAGTTAGAATTCTAATTCAAGCTTTAAATAGCTTCTATTTTCACCTTTAATTTTCTTTCTGATTCTATTATTGATCTTATTTTCCTTTTGCCTTTTTCTTTGAGAATCTAAATATCTACATAGCATATGTGGATAAGTAATAAGCTATGATATCCTTTTCAACTAAAATGTTTAAATAATTTTATTTAATAAAATTACATAATATCCTTGAAATAAGAATAAAAAGAGCAGGAAAAGTATTAATTGGTTATGCTTCAGTTCTGTCCAGAATATTAACCAGAATGATTCTTCTTTTCTTTTTCTTTTGTACACTTCACAGGTAATGTAAAGTAAGAATAAAATTTTGTCCTGAGAATTTTAATGACTGCCTTCAAGATTAATAAAAATTTTTATCAATTTTCACAAGAACAATTTACTTTAATAAATATTATACAATATTATATCCTTTCAGGTATGCAGTAAAGAAAGCTAACAAATTTAGCCTTAATTTGATTTCAGACATCTCCAGACAGGTTTGACAAATATGTCCTTTAAAATGAATATATATGTTATATAGGCCTATTTAGCACACAAAAGGCCATTTAGTTAAAAATATACCTTGTACATCTACAGTTATTTGTAATAGTAGTATATATTTGGAACCAGTTCTTATCACATTTTCTTGAGGGAAACATAATTTATAAGCTGGTTATCATTATTTAAACACTTTGAGGATATAAATTTGTTTAATCAAATATAAAATTTAGACAAAACACTAAATTTAGAGAACAGGGAAAATAACCAATAAGTGAAAAAAGATAACTATATAAATGACAATATATTTAATGGAGTTTGCATAACATTTGTTTATCTATGATACATATACACAGGTAAGTAGAGAAATGATGTTTACATTTAGGAAAGTAAGATAATACCATACTCTGAGGTTAGGGCAAGCAGAATAAACTGGAAAATAGTGGAAGAATAAAGCATGTGCCTGTCCTGCATGTCTTATAAATACAAAGTGTTTTTCCATTTCATTCACGAATGAATCCCAAGTGCCTGGAACAGAGTCTGGCACAAGTTAGAGGAAGAGTAAATATTTGTTTGAGGAATGAACGAAGGAAGGCAGGGTGTTAGAGGGCTGTTGAGTGGATTCAGGTTGATTTCAGATAGGTTTAATTGACTCCTTTGACAAAGGCATTTGTGTTGATACCCAATTGACATCCATAACCCAGCCCTGTAGCTGAATGATGACAGAGTTCATAAAGTACTGTCAGCATCATTTTCAGATGGGCTTGAACAAAGGCTTGGCATGTTATCCTTTGATATGCTTCCCGAAGTAAGCTCACGTAAGCCAGTGCTCACCTTGCCTTCGCAGGTACATCTGGGGCTCACACTTTCTCTGACCACATTAGTGAGATCTAACGTGTGTGAGGGATTGGTTTTGAATGAAGATATCACCTTTACACAATCAGACTCTGACGCCTAGACTTGGGAGAAGTATTAGACATCTGGATTGTGGCTTACCATCAAGCCCCTCTAGTACTAAATCTGCTGTTTCATCTTTCCAAATCTGGCATCTGTCTTTGGCTGGTTCCAGACTCAAAGGTTTGGATAATTATTACCATCTAAAGACAAGCAGAATGTCAAATAACTCAATGAAATGAAAACAGAAGACAGGTTTTCAATTAAAGAATCAGTGCTGATTATGTAACCTAATAGTTGTACTTTATATACTATGTCAGCTCACAAAGTATATTCTCATGCATCTTATTTGAATCTTAGCAAAAAGTAATCCTGTGTGCTAGATCTGAATACATTTGTTACTTTATATAGACAGGAATCCCTATAAGATAAAACAAGAAAATGAATTTATGAATAAATCGTTTCCAGAGGAAAAGGTGCAATGTACTTTTAGCAATGAATGAAGATATCCACTCACCGACGGGAAAGGCTGTAAAATTTAAAATGTTGGAATTCCATTAGCAAATAGTTTAGAGGGAATTCTGGAATGTTTAATTCACTGATGTGAGTATAGCCAGTCCTGTTGTGTTTCAGCATGAGGAACTCTTATGCAAATGGGTAGGAACCATCTATTTCCCCAGCCAGTGGAATCACTTCTCTGCTGACTTCTTTTCTAAGAGCTGTTGATGGTTACTTTTCATTCCCACACCTACCAAACCTTTGATTTTTGAGCTGCAGTTAGTTTCCTTTAGAAACGTGAAGCTAATCTTAAAACATTCCAACCTTTCTAAACATATAAAATCCTTTTCAAAATTAAAAGTAAAATGTGGTTTAAATAAAAAATTAAATAGAAATCAATAATGCCTACCTCATAGGATTTTGCTTACTATTAAATGGTGTAAGATAGGAGATGTGAAAAGTGCATAGCAGGGTCAGCCCGGTGGTGCAGTGGTTAAGTGTGCACGTTCCGCTTCTCAGTGGCCCAGAGTTCACTGGTTCAGATCTCTGGTACGGACATGGCACTGCTTGGCAAAAACCCATGCTGTAGTAGGCATCCCACGTATAAAGTAGAGGAAGATGGGCATGGATGTTAGCTCAGAGTCAGTCTTCCTCAGCAAAAAGAGGAGGATTGGCAGTAGTTAGCTCAGGGCTTATCTTTCTCAAAAAAGAAAAAAAGTGCATAGTATATAGTAAACATTCCACAAGTAATAACTAAAGCAATACCAAAGTAATTTAAACTGCTAGTGATCTTGGATTAAACCGGGGAAAAAACTCCTCTAAGGCATCACAAGATTTGTATATGAATTATTTACTGTATATATGGGTATTCTTTTCTTTTTCATCAAAATGCTATCACACTAAAAAAATGTAGGAAATCTAATTTACATATTCTTCACACCTTAATTACCTAAATATTTTATCCATCATTACACCGAGAGCAATGCTTAATGCAGGCTAACACTGTCTGATCCCTTCTTGTGCATAAACTTGCTTTTTGCTAATCCTTTGAGATATATAACTGCATTCTAAGGTCCCTTTTGTACTAATCTTCTTAAAACAAGAATCTAACAAAGGGATCAAAAGTTTTGTTTATTTGTGTAATTCTTCATTTTCAAGTCTCTGTATACTTTAGGGAGAGAATAACATTTTGAATATAAAAAGTAGCTTCCATAATTTTAATTATTCAAAATGTATTTAATTTTTGAGATCGTGTTTGGCAAGCTCAGAAAGACAATATCCTTGATGCTAAGTTAATGAATGTGAGCAGCTCTCAGAACCCAAAAATGGATGTTTATGGCTTTCTTGGTATAGCGTCATCTTTATGGAATAGAATTTTTACTTCCTTTTCATAGCAGTAATATAAACTCGGCTCAGCCAGTCTTTTATAAAAAAACTAAAGATAATACATGAAATTACTTTAACTGATAATTTTATGTTCATTCCAGTATACAAATGACTTAATGTGACATCAACTCTTTGACACTCTTTTATGAGAACAAATATTTCACAGCTGAAACAAAAAATGACTACTTAAAAATGACTTTTACTCCTCTATATTTATATTTCTCAGCCCAAAGAATTATAGATAAAAATACGATCAAATTTTGGGGCTGGCCCCGTGGCCTATTGGTTAAGTTTGGCGCACTCCACTTCAGCAGCCGGGATTTGTGGGTTCAGATCCCAGGCACAGACCTGCACTACTCATCAGCCATACTGTGGCAGCAACCCACATATAAAATAGAGGAAGATTGGCACAGACATTCACTCAGGGCTAATCTTCCTCAAGCAAGAGAAAGAAAAGGATTGGCAACGGATGTTAGCTCAGGGCTGATTTCCCTCAGCAAAACAAAACAAGACAAAAAACAATAGAATTTTAATGTAAAATTATAGTATTACATGGAAGTTAGGAGCGCAGTCCGACAGTCCTGGAATAGATTCCTCTACATGCCGTCTATTAGCTCTTTGACGTTATGGGATGTTTTATATCCTTCTAATGATCAGTTTCCTCTGCTTTAAAATGGAAGTGATAATGATATTTACACAAAAATTTGTAAGTATTAGAAGAAAGAATGCACATAGCATTCTGTACACAATTATTTACTTAAAATAAGCACACATTAATTATATTCATAAATAATATCTAATGACATTCTTAGAACTCAAAACCCAGAGTTTAATTTTGGAGTGCTGTAATTATTAGAAATGTCCAATCTAAGACATCTTGTGACCTGGCCTCCAGGGAGGAGGTGTAAAAGCGAATCTCCAACATATTACACTTTTGTGTGAATAAAGTTTGACATTTTGCCATACATTCTGACCAGTTCCGCATGATTCCTTTGATCTATCCAGCACACTCCTACACCATGTAGCTGGCAAATCTAAAAATGGACCTTTAACATTTTTCTTGTGCTTACTCATGAAACCACTTGCCGGAACCTCTTTTATACTGTTCATCCTGATTTGTTCCCCACATTCTGAGCTTTTGTCTTCTTGATTTATTTTTTAATGTCAGTTTTGCCAACCTCACAGTCCTGACATTTTTAAGTTCATTTTACAACATATGACCTACTTTCCTCATGGTCGGCAATTTAAGCATTTTCTTTCAGTTCCCCTGACTTTAACCACCCTGGGGATAATTTCTCCAGTCCTTAGGATGATATACTGCATTTTACCCCATAATAGGACATACTTCTGCTGAGCTCCCCTTAGATTTATGAACAGAAGTTAGATATATTCCAATACTTATATTTTATCAAAATGGCATTCAACAACCTAAAAATTAGTTTGGTTTCTAAGCAGAAATTATTAAACTACTCTGGACAACCACTACATTAGCAAATAATTCAACTTTCAGTCTGCCCTACTCTACCTGGTAGGCATGTCCATTTGCTCATAATTATGTTCCCACCCATATTCTAACTATGGCTCTGGAATCCTTGAAGAGAATATATAATGGTCTCTTTCTTCAAGAGATGCTGACTCAGTTTCAAACATCATTCATGCTATTGCTTCTCGTGCCTTATATCTGGATCTGTGGGATGAGTTTCTCATTACCAAGCTCCTCCTCTTTTCTTTATTTCTTAATTCACATTGCTCATTCTCTCTGTGCTTCTTTAAAGAGGGGGATCTATGTATGTATTGTATTTCTATATAATCCTGGCATAAAAGGAAGAATGCTGAATTCCCATCCTTTGTAGTCAGATTTCTGTGTTCCAGGGTACTTGGTTCTCTCTGTTACTAGATACAAGCTATAAACTGTATTTTATTTTATTTTCTTTTGGTGAGGAAGCTTGTCCCTGAGCTAACATTTCTGCCAATCTTCCTCTATTCTGTATGTGGGATGCCTCCACAGCGTGGCTTTTTGAGCAGTGTATAGGTCTGTAGCTGGGATCTGAACCTGCAAACCCTGGGCCAGTGAAGTGGAGCACAAGAACTTAACCACTACACCACCGTGCCGGCCCCTGTAAACTGTAACTTTGACTGTCGTCTCTTCACCCTTGATCTTCTGCACTTCCACCTAGTATGCTTACATGGAAAGCCACTATCTGCCTACCCTTTCAAGCTTATTCTGCTGTCCTAGATACCGACTCGACCTGAGTACTTAGAAAGGGTCTGTTTGGGTGACTCTGTCTAGCTCTACTCTCTCATTGACTTCGGACACAGTCCTTCCCTTTGGGTTTGTGTCATTCCAGCACATTTCTCATCTGATAAGGTGCGACACGCTGTCTGTGTCATCAATAATCTATAGGTCCGCTTGCTTCCTCAGATTCCTGGGCTTCCTTCTTCTCATATTGCCTGATCCTGTAAACATTCATTACCCATACTACATGATTCATGATTGCAAATAGTAATTTGCAATATATAAAACTGGGTTGAAATATTTACCACTACAGTGTTCTGTTTTTCCTCTTGACTAAAAAGAGTGTATTTCTATATAGGAACAGATTTAAATGTTAAGAAAATCCTGTTTAAAAATCTACTTATTCAGTTAGTTACGTTGATAGATAATTTTGAATTTCATGATTAATTTCGTTCCCATTTTTTGGCACTGGGCCCAAGAAGAATTTTATTTCTTGCCAGGTAATTATTATGCAATAAGGTTTAGACCTGGGATGGTAGACTTGGTATTGTTTTACCAAGTGGGAAAATTATTGAAGGCCTTTTTATTGCCCTTTTTTCTCCTTGATCAAAAAATAATGTCATCATTATTATTAAGTACACATTTAAATTGAGGATCAACAAATTTTAATTTTATCTAAATTATTGGAACGTCTCCTTAAAGTCTTCTTAACTGAAACATAGCAGATATATTCCTGTTAGAATTTATTGAATAACTTTCAAATTGTATTTGCACATTTTTCTGTATTACTCAAAGCCGTTTTCTGCTGCATCCTATAATCCAGGCTTAGCATACTTAGAAAGAGAGCTATAACCACATTATTTCTCTCAAAGCAAGCCTGATTATTGTAAAGAAAAACATGGCTTGCAAAATTTACATGGAGAGACTTCGCATTTGATTGCACATTGGTAAAATAATGAAATCATCCTCCTACAACCACTAACTTCAAAAAAAACATCAATTGCCAGGTAGATTGTAAACCAAATAACAATTTTGGGAAAATAAAGATTTTGTAATTTAAAATATATAATATTAAATCATATAGTTAGTCATCATTGGTTGTTAACAGCTTTTTCTTATTACCAACGATAAAATGAAGAAAAGCCAGAATCCTATAGATATATTTTCTTTGATTTTTGAGATGATTGTCTCACATTTGAACAATGTGAAATAAAGTAGACTCTTAGGCAATGGACAAAGAATTTTTTCTGGAAATAGTTTATTCAATCATTTTTAAACTTCCTAAATTGTATAACATTAGTTTAATGGAAAGAAAAACAAATTTCTCAGTATATTCATTTATTTTACATAAGATGCCAAATAATCATTTGACAAAATTGCTTCGTTGAGATTGTTTTAGTAATCCATCGTCTCTTTCACGTTGTTTAGGTTGTACCTAATATCTACAACAATGTCGAATTGCATATAACACACTGGGAATAATTTAGGGAAATTTAATTCAGTTTGGTGATATTTCAAGCAATTAAAGATATGGATGTTAACCATTTCAGTGAAATAGATAGAGAAAATCTGAAAAATTAAAAGAAAAAAAGTAATAGTTTTGAAGCTTAGTAGAAGTGTAGATATCTGAAAGTAACCATTAAATACTATTAATCCCAAATTCCCCCCTCAAACACACACACATGCACACACACACACAGTATAATAACTGATGAATCGAACAGAATCAAGTTTATTACCTCCTGCATGAAGGAAGAGCACCAACTTGACAAAGTCTTAGTATTATCTCGACAGGAGAAGGTTAAGGTGACAAATTTATGGAAATTTGGGATCTAGGCTTGAGTGGCTATGAAGATTTCTCAAAATAATGTTTCAAGTGGTGAGTTTGTAACAAATCACAATAACTCAGGAGTCTAGTCCAACACTAACAGTTGTGGAGGCTCAAAAGTCCTTGTCAAATGGTTAATCCTAAATTATATGAAACTATTATTTTCTTTCTTGGTCATAGCTCATATCCTGTAGAGTAGATAAAACGTTTACCATATATGCGTTTCAGGAATGTTTTCAGCTGAATATGCTACTAATAGTAATGCATTTTCAGATGGTAAGAAGTGTAAAGTGGTCAATTTCATACACTTAGACTTGCATTCAGTTTGAAATTACAGGTTACACTTTGTGAATTTTAAACTAAGATCAAAATAATGATTCAAACAAGATAGGATTAATGTCATTTCTGTATACCCTCCAGCATTTCTTTATTACGGTGCCTGTGTTTCTCTTCACTAGCAAAACTTCCAATTTCTTTTAAATATTTCCTCTGAAATTGCTGCTTCTGAGCTTAACAGCTTAACTTTCTACTGACAACTGATCTAATCATGGAAAGACATGTAATCACTTACTTCAGGAAGAAATGTTCTTCTATTGGCTCCTAGTATAGACAACAGAAAGCACAGCAAAATTTAGTTTTCTAACAATTCTGGTAACCTAGGAGATAAATTTATAACTTGGCAGGAAGCTCAAAATTGGCAATATACCTTTTGTTCCTATGAGATCCCTAACTGTATTGCCAAGTTTTGAGTCAGATGGCTATTTTTTTTATGCTTTACATAGCACCGTATGCACTTTCTATAGATCTCTTCCTTTTGCTTCATGTTCTGCAAGAATTGATACTGCTTCTGGCTCTGAGGACTTAACTTCTTTTTCACACTCCAGCTATAAAATGTTTAATAATAGGTAGGAAGTATTTTGTTTCTCATATAAAAGAGGGAAGTGTGTGCTAACCTTCATTTGTTCTGTGCCAAACTATTTGTGCACTCAGCTGCAGATCAGCAGCGTGGTGCAGGAGAGCTCACCCAACACACTCCTTCAGATTGCCGAGTAGACATATATTACTTCTTGGCTATACGCCTACATCACTGGTTATTTACTCTCCCTATGCTTTTTTGAATCTGACACTTTGTCTGCAGTTTCTTTAGTGTATATCAATGTTACAAACAAAGTTATCAGTACTGTTTTTGAATACACTCCACTTTTTAATATTTTACTGTTTTGTTTTTTTGTTTCAGTAGTATAACTTCTGATTTCTTGTAAATCGTTTAAGGAATTCACTTGGCAGCATCTCAGTACTGAGTTGCTCTGCACTTTTTCGTAAGAAGAGTGATAGCCATAAATAATTTTATGTTAAGACGTTCCAATATATTTTTATTTTCATGACTCTTTTATAAAGTATTTTTGGTGATTAATTTAATTGATTTAATTATTTTTTTTTTGCATTTGAAATTAACAATTAGTTCTATCTATCCCTAGGTCCCTAAATGAATTTTCTTATTCACTTACTTTTTCATTCCTTTTTCTAATAGTCATTTAATTTTTATTATTTTATCAATTTATACTTGTGTCATTCAATGATAATAGAAATTAGCAAAATTAGTAGATAAGGAAGGAAACTAAGAATATATCAAACATACCAAGAGTGGAAAGAAAAACTGTGATAAAATGAATTTCTGGTTTTAAATTAGTTTAGTTTTATTCTTATGATGAAAATCAGAGATGAAAACGAAAATTATGGGATATATCTGAATTTCAGAGAATTGGAAGGGTCTAAAAAAGAAGGTAGATATAGAGGCAGTGGCCCACGTTCCTAAGTGCAGCATGCCAATGCCAGGGTGGGCAATAAGGACCTGGTCCTTCAAAAATTGAGTAGTATGTCTTGCTCCGATTGGTAGTTCACAGAGAGATCAGCACAGAGCCTGGCTACTGTTTCAATCTCAACAGGTTGAAACAGCTTCCAGGGAAGATCCTACTGAAAGAATTTCGAGACAAAATACTTTTTTTTCTTTTCTTTTCTTATTAGATCCAGGTGCTCAAAAAACTCTGTCAGATCACTGACTGAATGCAGGCATAATGGAGCATACGGCAAGGAATACAGTCCTTGCACCACAGTTTGAAGATAGTTTGACTGCAGCTCTCAGCAAGCAGTTACAGCATTCTCGGGGAGGAGGGAGAATCTTATTTCCAGAATTACCATATTACAATATCAAAAATGTGAAGTTCTCAACAAAATTACAAAGCATACAGAGAAACAGGAAAGTATGGCCTATTCATAAGAAAAATATTTTTAAAAAGCATTCCTGAAGAAGCACAGAAATTGGACTTACTAGACAAAGACTTTACCTTAAATATGCTCAAAACACTGGAAGACAAAGAAGTAAAGACAACCAGGACAGGTGTTGAACACATAGGGAATATCAATATAGAGATAAAAAATTATAAAATTTTGTTGAAAGGGAGATATTCCGTGTGAGATACAAACTACCACAGCTATCTTAAAAAATAAATACATCACCTAAATAGCCCTATATTTATTAAGGAAAATGTATATGTATTAAAATTTTTCCCGTAAAAAAATACTCTAGGCAAAGATATTTTTCCTAATGAATTCTACCAAATGTGTAAGAAGTAAATAATAGGAATTACACAATACTTTTCCAAAAATTGAGGGTGGGAGAATATCTCACAAGTGGTTTTATGAGACCAGTGTTATCAAAACCAAAAACATTATAAAAAGATAAAAGTAGAGAGTAATACAATCATGACATAAAGTCAAAATTTTTTAGCACAACGTCAGAAAAATTCTAGTAATAGATATAATACATAATACATCGTGACTAAGTGGTTTTATCCAGTGAATGAAAGGTTGGTAAATATTTGGAGATTAATCTTTGTAAAGCCCCATGTTTCTATTTTAAAATAATAACATAATTATCTCAATAGATACAGATAAGATATTTCACAAATCTCAACAGCCATTTGTGATAAAAATACTCAGTACTCTAAGAATGGTAAAGAATTTTCTTGATCTGATTAAAGACCTTCACAAAATCCCTATAGTTAAATTTTATTTAGATAGTGAAATACTGAATTATTTCCAACTAAAATTGCAAAAAAGGCAAGGATGTTCACTCTTCTAACTCCTACTCAACAGACCAATTCAGTGATTGGGTATCATAGTATTCATTTTATTTAGAAGTTTGGCACATGAAAACAGGTTCTATATGACATTGATAGAGGTTTTTACTCACGTTTTCATGAGCTGAGGAGTTTAAATAATTTTGCACTTGTCAAGCGTCTTGATTTTATTGTGTTGAGCCATAATAATAGAGTAGCCTTGTCTAATTATTGTCATTATCCTATGGAAGTTATTTACATTTATTTGGGAACTTCATAGCCTAGCTTTCAGCTGCCAACTGCCAAGGCATTCTTCACTTTCCCTTTGGACAATAAGAATATGTAAATATCCTCATCCTGTTCTTTTTCATGGACACAATGAATGTGTACGTATTGTTCAAATTAAATTACTAATTTTACAGGAAACTGTCGGTTTTTATTTATAATATTTAGAATACATAATATTGTTTGCTAGTAATTCCCTAAAACCTGACCACATAAGACCACAGCTTTATGAGCATCTTTCTGACCAATCTCTTGTGTAAAATAATGAAGATTTAACTTAAAACATTTAGGAAGCATATGTGGCCAGCACACCTGATGTGCAGCATTTAGTGTGTCCTCCTTAGGTCCCTGCCACAATAGACATAAATGGCATTTTCCTATGTATCAGATGACATATTCTGAAATCATTGTTTCTTCACAAATGGTCAACAATGATCATACCATAATGGAACATGAGTCTGTATTTGCTTTAAAATTCATAAAATTAATGATCTTTCCATTAAGTTTGAGTTACTCCTTTTTAATAAGATGCAAATTTGGGAACACTAATTCTTTTCAAGGATGTAATGAAGCATGAAGTCCATTTTCCTTATAATCAAAAATTATTTCATGCATAGAAAGAGATGGAACTCAGGAGAATACAATTGTTAATTTTTAAAAATTAGTGTCAAAATTTGAATTCCATATACTGTATTCTGTTCTTTAACAGAAACTTAGACAGTCAGGAGACAGTAAAATATTTTAAGCAAGGAGTGATTTGGTTAGATTTGTAATCTGAAATATAATAATAATTGTAATAGTAATAACAATAATAAAAATAACCAAATTTTGACAGAAGTGGATGATGGATAAGGCATGGCCAGGATCTTTTGGGAAGATTATCAGGAGGCTATTTCACTAAATCAAGAAAAAAGACACAGAGAATTTAACCAAAGCATAAGTTGAGGGAATGAAGAAGAAGAAAGGAATTTGAGAAGTATGTAGGCAATAGAACGCCAAAGAAAGGAATAGATTGAATTTTGAGGATATTATGCTAAGTGAAGTAATTCAGTCACCAAAAAGCAAATACTGTGTGATTCCTCTTATATTAGGTTCCTAAAGTAGTCAGATTCATAGAGACAGAAAGCAGAATGATGGGGAAGGGAAGGGGGAATGTGGTGTGTGTGTTTAAGGATATAGTGTCAGTTTGTAATCTGAGAAGATACGGAGTGCTCAACAATATGAGTGTACTTAATATCAATGAACTGTACATTTAAAGATGGTTAAGACAGAAAATTTGGTTAGCGTATTTTACCACAGTAAAAAAAGTTTTATTAAAAAAGATAGATGAATAGAATAGAAATACTTTATATGAGATAGGATGTTTAAAAAAATCAGAGAAATCCATTTGTCCAATCAACAAACACTTATTGAATACTAAGTAGTTTAGTTTCAGAGGACAGAAGTACGTTTTCCCTTGAGGCTTACATAAGAATGGGAAGGTAGGTAAAAATATGAGGAGATGGAGATAGAAAAGGTACCTCATGTGGATGGATTGACCTCTTTGGAGTACAAGGTGAAATTATTTCCTGCATTTAGGACAGTAGAGAGGTAGATTTCACAATAGGCAATAATTATGTACAACCATGAATAAAGGAACTTAAGTATAGAAATGTCTATAAATTAAATGTGACCACTTATTATAGTAAGTAATAGTACGTTTTATAAATAAAATAATGGAATAACCAGACTAAAACGTTAAGGTCATCAATAAGCAAATTGCATTACATCTCTTTTTAGGGGGAAAAACACTTTTAAAATGGGAGATTCTGGGGCTCTACCTAGAAGAGTCTTACTAGAAAACGTAGATAAAAAAGTTTCATGATCCTTCCCATTCGTGAGAACCAGAAAGAAAGTAAAGAACAATAGTTACAGAAAAAGACAGTAAGTAAGAGATAAACAGATTCCTAAAACGTTCGTGGAACGCAGGATGAGTTATGTGACCCTACAGCTATCTCAGAGTCAATAACTGGAGAAGACTATAAACCAGGGAAGGAGCAGCCATTCCTCTCCTCCAGTGTCACTTGCTGATGGCAGCATAATAAGGAAACCCATATCAGCTGTGCAGAGCTGTTTGACACAGAGTTTAACGAGCTCTGCCAAGATATTTGTGATGTCTGCCACTCAAGTATCAGGAAAGAGAAGGGAGATTAAGCTTGAAGACTGTATTTTAAAAGGGGTAAAATTTAGCAAAGCAAATCAGAAGATAGATGTTTTGGGGACTACGATAGTTGATTTTATGTGTCAACTTGGCTGGGCCAAGGCACATAGTTTCTGGTACAACAGCAGTGTAGGTGTTCCTCCATATATATATTTTTTAGATGTGATTAACATTTTAATCAGTTGTCTCTAAATATAGCAGATTACCTTCCATAAAGTGGGTGGGCTTTATCCAATCAGATGAAGGCCTTAACCTCCAGACAGCCTTTGGACCAGAGGCTGCAATGTTCACTCTTCCCTGGGTCTCTAGCCTGCTGGCCAGCCCAGCAACTTTTGAACTAGGCAGCCCTCACAATCTTGTGAGCCAATTCCTTAAAATAAAACTCTCTCTCTCTGTATACGTGTGTGTGTGTGTACACACACCTTATTAGTTCTGTTTCTCTGGAGAACCCTAATACAAGGACCCAGAGTAATAACACAAATAATGATGTGAAATTCTAATATAAAATGAAGAGATTAAATATTATCTGAATCATTGAAAAGGATAAACACTGGTCCTAACAATAAGATGTCATTAATTAACTTAAATTACTTAGGGTAATATTTGCCAATAGTATTCCCATATTTCTCAAGCATATAAACAAGGCAAAAAGCAAAAGCATTAGGGTCCCGTAAATTGGAAAATGTTGCATCTGAAGTGAATAACCTTCACTTCAGATTCATAATTCATATTAGAATATTATAGGTCTGGGAAATCTTGCAGTAAAGACGATTGTTTGACCCTATTTAACCTGGGGTTTCACAAACTCATTTGACTTTCAAATCTTTTGTGGGGTCTGTGTGTGTGTGTGTGTTTATGTGTGTTCATGCACAAGCATGAATGTATGTGTGTTTGGCAAGTCTGGTTGAAGCCTTCAAGAGGACTAAGAAGAAAATAAGAACGTATTAGTCATCCAGAGCTGCTGTAATGAAATACCACAGACTGGGTCGCTTAAACAATAGTAATTTATCTTCTCAAAGTTCTACAGGCTGGAAGCGCAAGATCAAGGTGCCAACAATATTGGTTTCTCCTGAGGCCTCTTTCCTTGGCTTGTAGATGGCCACCTTCTCTGGGTCCCTTCACGACCTTTGTCTGTGTGTGTGTGTGTGCTTGCTCCTGGGGTCTCATCGTGTTTTTTGTAAGGAAACCAGTCTGAGTGGATTAAAACTCCACCCTTATGTCCTCATTTAACTTTAATTACCTCCTTAAGGGCCTTATCTCCAATTATAGTCACATTAGGGATTAGAGTTTCAAACAATAAATTTTGAGGGGACGCAATTCAGTCCATAACAAAGAATAATTTTTCCCTGGTCTAATTTGGTTATTTATGTTTACTAGACTAGTGAATTTTAGCTGCCCATATTGTAAGCATGAGATGTCTTTTTTCATGTAATTAAATTGACATGGTGAAACATTATACCAATTTTTGAAAAATGTGAATGCCAATCTAACTGCCAATAAATCCAATATGGCTCAAGGAAATTAAACGCTTGATTAGGTATCACAGTGTGATCTTTTAATCAGCTCAGCACCTAAGGTACGCAGGTGGGCAGTCTTCTGAAATCTATCACTTTTCCTAGTGCCTGTTTGTCGTTTCCTGTACTTACGGAGAATGGATTTTTCTGCCTTTTCTTCACTTTATGAAGGAACGTGACATTTTGTTTGAACGCATTTATTTTTTCTTTTCTCTCAATCCTTGGAAGACTGTACTCACTCCTGAACCACCCAAGAGTTCCCCCGATTCACCAGGGAACATTTTTGGCTCAAAGCCCATTCTAGAGATGGCTTGCATTTGTATGAGAAATTTCTTTGAGGTATCCCTAAACCGGATTAATTTTAAACCTAAAGCAAGCATGGCAAACTGCGAGTTCATGAGTCCACCCTACCTTCAGACTGTTTAGCATTGCCAGGAACTGAATTTAAAGAACTTAGACAAATGATGACCTCTCCACTAAACTATAATCTCCAGCAGGCTGATCTGTGTTATACAACAGATTAAAAGATTTAAACAATTAAATTCACTCTCTCATTCTGCAATCGTTAGAGTGATGGTTTTCCAAAGTGATTCCAGGACCAGCATTATCAGCATCACCTGGGAACTTGTTCAAGCTGTAAATTCTTTTTCTTTTTTTTTGTTTCATTTTAATTCACCTTATAGCTGAAAGTTTGCACCTTTTTACCAACCTCTCGTTATTTCCCCCACCTTCCAGCCTCTGGCAATCACTTCCCTACTCTCTGTTGCTATGAGTTTGACTTTATGTGTATATATATTCCACATGGTAAATGATACCGTGCAGTATTTGTCTTTCTCCGTCTGGCTCATTTCTCTTAGAGATGCAAATTCTTGTGCCACCCCACCAGTCTTCCTGAATTAGGAACTCCGTGAGTGGGGCCCAGTAATCTGTGCCTTAACAAGCTGTCCAGGAGATTCTAATGCACATTCAAGTGTTCCCTAAAATGATTATGACTCATTTCTTCCTCCTATCCAAGTTTCAGCTGAAATTATTTCATCTAGTGAAAGTTGAAGGGCTTTATGAAATGAATCCTTTTCTTTCTTTTCTTTTTTTTTAATGGCGTATTTCTTGAAATGAAATCCAGAGGACAGTCAGAGCAGCCAGTTATGTGAATGCAATTAAGAAATATGCATAAATGCTCTGAGACGTTGTTAAAGAAACTTAAGTTTGCCTAACCCAGTATGTCTTAAACATATTTGACCATAGAGCTATTTTTCCCTTACAAGTAATATCTACTAATTTTCCGAGGGTCAGTATTTCCTTCGGGGAGCTATCTCTATGTCTTTGTATGCAATGCTCTTGAGTATTCAGTCAAGAGTGAGCCATGAGACAACCCAAACCTATCAGACTATCTCCTTGGCAGTTTGCATCTTGAGCAGACAAGAGGGTAAATTAGTTACAGCTGATTCATTCTTGTTCTCATTTTGTGTTTCAAGAGGACCGCAATATATTACGTTAAAAAGAAAAATTTTTTATCATTTTCAATTTTTCAAATAATAAAGTACTCTATTGAGTAAACTCTAAGCTATAAGAGTATTTTGAAAGATAATACAGATACTCAGAAATTGTTCATCTTCTCTTCTTCCTGGGGCCCGGTTGTTAAGCTTCTCTTTTGATTTGTGAACATCACTATATTCTTTCAAGTGATTCCTTTAAAAAGCCTTTGTTAACTAGAGTATACTTTGGTTTCTTGGACTTATGGAATCTTAATGGATACAAGAGTACAGCATAATGAGTTTAGGCCACAGGCCCTCATGAAACTATATAACTCTCAGTGGGTTATGTAGAATTGTTCAATGTCCTAAGATGGAGCCAAAGTTAAGGTACCCTTTTCTTTTTCTGTGACGAAACATTATCAGCATATGGTATATAGAAACAAACTGGCTAATAAAGTTTTTGCCTACAGTTACCTGAAACTATATGACATTGATAGTGGAGCTCTGGATGGTAGTGTGGCTCCTGACCGAAAAGAATTAAATTCAGTGTTTACTTCTGAAGGGGAAAAAATGAAAAGGTAAATTCAAAAAATTTTGTCTGATGTCACAAACTGAATCTAAAGGTTTTTTTTAACCATGCTTTAAAAATCTCTTGTTATTTGCAAACCATATATCTGATAAGGGGCTGGTGTCCAAAATACATAAGGAACTCCTACAACTCAATAGCAAAAAAACAAATAACCCAATTAAAAAATGGCAAAGGATTTAAATAGACATTTCTCCAAAGAAGACATACAAATGGCAACAGGTGTATGAAAAGGTGTTCAAAATCACTAATCATCAGAGAAATACAAATCAAAACCCCAGTGAGGCTTCACTCCAAATCTGTTAGGGCGGCGTTATCAAAAAACCCAGACAATAACAAGTGTCTAAGAGGATGTGGAAAAATTGGAACCTTCGTACACTGCTGGTGGGAATGCAAAATGGAAAACAGTATGGAGATTCCTCAAAAATTAAAAATAGAATTACCATATGATCCAGAAATCCCACTTTTGGGTATATTTCCAAAGAATTGAAATCAGGATATCAAACAGATGTCCGCACTGCCACGTTCAGTGCAGCATCATTTACAATAGCCAAGAGATGGCAACAATCTAAATGTCCCTTAGGAGCTGAGTGGATAAAGAAAATGTGGCTTGTAAGTACATAGAGTAAAATATTATTCAGCCATAAAAAAGAAGGAAAACCTGTTATATGCTACAACAGGGATGAACCTTGAGGACATAAACCTGTCACGGAAGGTAAATACTGCATGATTCCACTTACATGATTTACCTAAAATAATCAAACTCATGGAAACAGAGCGGATTAGTGGTTGCCAAGGGCTGGGCGAGGGGGAAATCTGAAGTTGCTCTTCAATGGGTGTAGAGTTTGTCAGAAAAGATGGAAAAGTTCTAGAGATTTGCTGTATGACACTGTGTTTAGTTAACAGTGTATGCATTCTTACTGCCTGTGGGGAAAATAATGATCACTTATAGATTTATTATTGTTATTTTTAATTAATTTTACTCTTTCCGTTGAAAGAATTTATTGTGAGCAAACCTGCGCTATAAGAAATCTTGAATGGTGTTCTTCAGTCAGAAGGGAAATGACAACATACGGAAAATTGTAACTACCCCCAAAAATAAAGATGTCAGAAAGGGTAAATATGTGGGTAAATCTAAAAGATACTTTTTTAAAATTTCTTAAAGATAATTTAAAGTAAACATAGTGTCCATATATTGGAATGTTCATAACATTTGTACAAGTAAACTGTATTACGACATTGCACGTTGGACAGGTATCCCAATTAGATCTGCACACATTGGGTTGAAATATTTCTGCAGGTGCCTCTGTTAGTTCACTCCAGTAAAGAGTGAACTATTGAGGGAAAGGAGTATGTTTTTATTCATGTAATTCCAGCACCCAACAGTGGGTATTTTTTCATATATCTGAAATATTCATTGAGTGAAGGATTAAAATTAGAAGGCAGAATGAAATATAACTTAACTTTTTTTCGTCAAAACATCTTCATTTTCACATTATCAAAACCAGTGCTCTGTACTCAAATATTGGAGAATTGAAATGTGAATTTGTTAAAGGCCATAAAGTAGGCAAGAAAAAAATGATTTTATTTAAGAAATAAAATGTCTGTAAAGCTTAAATTCCTCCTTAGCAATTGTCTTCTTTAGTTTTCATTAAATTGATTCACGCTCTAAATATTTTCAACGAATGTATCTTTACATGTACTGTACAAAAATTCAAAAATTTGTTGAACATGAGTTTCTTCCATATTTGTAAGTTGTCTTTTGGTTTTATATTTTTCTATTTCTTACAACAAACAATGTTTAACACTGCAAAATGATTTTTGATATCAAAAAATATGTGTACTTGAAAGACATAATAAAGCATGTATGAAGTATATTTTTCTAAAAGTATTAGACTCCAAGGTGTAGCAGTAACTTGAAACTGAGAAAGTAATTCCATCTTAAATCATTATTTCAAAAAATAAAAGTATTGCCCTATTTCTGATATTGGTCATTTGTTTATAATTGGTGTTTCAAGTGAAACTACCTACAAAATATCAAGTAAACTTAACAATGTTAGCTATATAAATCCATCCTTACAAATATTTCCAAGAAGATGGGGATTGATTCAATACATTGAAATCAGGTGTTAAAATGTCTATATTCACAAATAAATTGAAATCATGATACTAGAATTTAACTTCCTTTGTGCGTCTTCTTTGTTGGTAAAATACATATGAAGTTTGTAGGTGGTTGGGAGTTATCCTGGGGAAGTGGTGTTGCAATTAAATTTATGCTGGATTGCTGTGCAAATACCTCTAGGAATTTGTAATTTCTAATTAGAGATTTGCTTAACTACTGGGAGTTTTGGAATAGCCACCCACCCGCCAGGCTTACCAACTGATGAACACCATGGCCACTTAAGTAATTTGTAGTTCTCTTTACTGAAAAATGACTCTCTGCATAGTAATTAAGATGATTATGGCATCTTCAGCAGCAAAACTAGAGCATGCTATCGTCAGTTATATTTTTAATCACTTTTTTGTTCTTATTAGTACTAGCTTTCACAATAAATTTGTGTAAAAATTGGGCCCAAAGTGTGTATACATTAAAGAGTCAATCCACTTCCTTGTAGCACAAGATTAGCATTTTAAAATTGTAGGTTCAGTAAATTACTGTTTGAACAAGATATGATTATCGTAGGCATGTTTGGCAAATTTGATTATCCCAGTAGGCGTCCATTCAATGTACATTACTCAAAAAGATACTTTTCCTTCAAAGAGTTTGCAGTCAGTCTAGTAGGTAATATATGTGTTTTTACAGTAACTAGAATGCACTGTAGTAAGGGTTTGAAACAGCCTATACAGGGAGCTCTGGGAACACAAGCAAAACTTACACCTGGGGGCACCAGGGAAGGTTTCCAAGACAATAGTAATTAAGCTGCATCTTGAAGATTGTGTAGCTATTAACTGGGTAAAGAATTGGGGGAAAAAGTAGCAAGAGGGATATTTCTGGTAATAGAGTAATTCCATGTCTTGATTATAGTGGTGGTTACACGAATATATGGATGTGGTAAATTGCATAGAATATACTAATAACCACACAGACGCACAAATGGGTACATGTAAAAAGCTGAAAAAGATCTGTGAATTACACTAATTTTAATTTCCTGGTTTGATATCGTACTATAGTTATGTATGATGTTATCATTGAGGGAAACTGGGTGACAGATAATGGGGCTTCTCTACTTTTTTTGCAATTTCCTGTGAATCTATTATTATTTCAAAATAAAAATATTTTTAGGCATCAAAAGCAAGAAAGTAGCAAAGTGCTTTAGCATTATCGCAGAGACAGTGTATGTGAGTCTGAGGAAGCAAGGTTTAGATTGATTCGAAGTCAATAAATACTTACTTAGCACTTGTTGTCTGCCAGACTCTGCAATGCCTTTCACATATATTATTTCTTTTAATTTCCACAGCAAACATATCACTTAACATATATTGAAATTACAGAGAGTTACTGTTAAAAGAGGATTGATTGAATCCTACAGACAAACAGGTAGACTTTAGAATTCTCTACTTTCCAGCCACTTCATGTCCTCCCCTCCAAGACAGGCACACACACATCTGCCACTCAGATTTTGACAGTTATGCTAAAAGAATGTTTTGAGTGTTTGGACACTTACTGTTATAGGCTGAGTTGTGTCCTTCCCAAATTCATGTATGGAAGTCCTAAATTCCAGTAACTCAGAATGGGACCATATTTAGAGAGAGGGTCTTTCAAGTGGTAGTTAAGTTAAAACGAGGCCGTTAGGGTGGACCCTAGTCCAATCTGACTGGTGCCCTTATAAGAAGAGGACATTTGGACCCACGAAGAGACATCAGGAATGCACGCACAGAGGAAAGACCACATGGGACAGAGGCAGAGAGAAGTCATCTGCAAGCCATGGAGCGAGGCCCAAGAAGAAACCAAACCTGCCGACACCTTGACCTTGAACTGCTAGTCTCCAGAACTGTGAAAAAATAAATTTCTGTCATTTAAGCAACCCACTCTGTGTATTCCATCATGGCAGCTCTAGTAAACCAATACACTTGCGTATTGATCTCCTTTGGTTAGTTCTTAACTTTGCTTGTTGGTCCTCAAATCTAAATGTGCATAAGAATTACTTTGTAAGGCTTTATACTTAAGACTATGAATATTTTACTTTATATTTAGTAAAAATTAATTTGAATATATAAAATGCTTGCTCTACAGTCTGCCTTCACCCAATAACCTTGCATTAAATGAATTGCACTATACCTCATGGTATATAATTGTCTTATGATGTAAGGAATAACGACTAATGAGACATTGTCCTATTTTTCAAAATGTGTTATTCATTTTTACAGTGAATAACATATGTGGAAAGTATATATTTAAGGTTCACTGAAATAAAACAGTTAACCTTGTCCCTAGAAGTTTGCTGGCTTACATATTTCCTTAATCTAAAGTAAGAATTGTAACTATTTTGTTTTAATATTTAATAAATATTTAATATTTAATATTAAGTAACTATTTTGATTTAAATGATATTTTATGGACAGGTGACAAAGCTATTCTTTGTCACCAAAGACCTATCTAAGCGTACCACTCTCATGTGTGAACAAAAAAGACAGGGTTGCAGATCATAAAATATGGCTGAGCACCATTTAACGAAAATGACTGTGTTTCAGTTATGATCTGACGGTGTCTTGCCACTTGTTTTCGTGTATGTTCTCTCAGTAGCCATATAAACTTCTGACAGAGTTTGGTGATATTAGATTGCTTGAAGATGAGTCCAGAAACAAGAACTTGACTTTCCAACACAAACAAAACAAAAATAATGATTTAGTGCTATATTTTTCATATCTCTGTCTCCTTCTTCACGTGCCTACAATTTAGTTGCTTTAGCATACTTGCTACTCTTAAAATTTAATGGAAACAAGGCTTGAAAATCCCCCAAGCAGACAAAACCATTTAAACCATGTAAACAAAACTAAATCTAGTTTATTTCATGAACCTAAGTGAAACTTGTTACTAATTGTAAATGCCTCTGATAATCATAAAAGAAACAAGTAAATTGGATTTAACCAACTCCCTGACATCTGGAAACCCCCATTGTAATAACTGATCACTTAGGTTAAACGACTTCGTTTTCGCCTTATAAGCCATCCTGTAATGTTCTGTAACGTTATGCCCCTGAGCTTCATATCAGTTTTGGATTTGAAAGCTCCCAGGTCACGAACTGTTCTTATGTGGACAAGAAACTTTTACTAACTACTATTTTATTGATCTGGTGGTTTTAATTTTGCTATTTGGCCTTAATGTAAATAATGATACAAAATGGAGTGCTTAGCATATAAAAAGATTCATCAACCATTTAATTGACAATTACAGAAACCAAATTACATTTGTGTTTTATCATAGTCTTATAAATTGAGATACAATTTAGAACTGAATGAAAAAATTTTCTACTTTTGAAAAAATATGGCTTTCAAAATATTTTCACTTCTATTTCACTTTTTTCTTTAATTTTGTTTTAGTTTCCTTGTCTCACAATTCATTCTGCTGTGGTTCTATTTCTATTACCATTTTGGGGAATGTGTCACGACTGAGAGGAAAATGTAGAAGACCCAAAATCAGGCATCTTGGATTTTAAACCCAGTATACCAATGACTGCTCAACACGTGACCTTAGATAAGTCACGCATCCTCTCTGAGCCTCAGTTATTTTGTCCGTGTAGTGGCTCAGTCTAGGTGATCCTTGTTATGGATTGAATTGTGTACCCGAAAAATTTATAGATTGAAGCCCCAACCTCCAGTGTGACTATATTTAGCCTTTTAAGGAGGTTTAGGTCAAATGAGGACATAAGAGTGGGGTTCTAATCCCATAGGATCAGTGTCCTTGAAAGAAGAGGAAGAGACACCAGCAGCTTGTGTGCATAGAGAAAAGCCCATCTTCAAGCCAAGGAGCGAGGCCTCAGGAGAAACCAACCCTGCTGGCACCTTGATCTTGAACTTCTATCCTCTAGAACTAGGAGAAAATAAATTTCTGTTCTTCAAGCCTCTCAGGGTATGGAATTTTTCTATGGCAGTCCTAGCAGACTAATAAAGATCCTTAAGGTGTCTCTACTTGTGAAAATATCTCTCTGTTATGGATAACTTAAATCTGAGACCATCTAGAGATAGAGACTAACACAGAAGCAGGTTAATACAAGCAGTAAGAGAGAGGAATACTTTAAAAAATACTATGGAACATCTACCATTCGCGTTAAAAGTGTTTTCATCAGAAGATTCACATGTAATTTCATTGTAGCTATTTTTTAATATTTCAAACTACACCTGTATTTTACATCAAAAATTTTTTTCCCAGACAATTGGAACTTTTTCATTGCATCTAGATGATTCATCAGATGGTGATAAAATCATAAACAGGCTTAGTGGAAATTCCGTGAGGAGCAAGATGGTTTCATATTAGTACAAAGCAAGATAATTATTGATTCTACCTTAAAAAGTATATGTAGCACATTAAATGCAGACAAGGAAGCAAGAATCAATACTGTCGACTCCACATAGAGCAAAATAATTAGAGACATGAACTTATTAAATGAATAAACACTATGGACACGATCATTTATCTGTGATTGGCGAGAAGATCTTGTGGGAACCTTATCAGCATTATCACTAGCTCCTTTTCCTAAGATTTTCATTTAGTGTAACAAAAACCTGCAGGGAGTCAAGTCTGAAAGAAGCTGCTGTTTCAGCTTCTCCGTGCTTAGGTAATGATGACCTAAGTAGAAAAACTAGAATGATTCAGGCCAGCAGCCGGTCACGTGTTCAGACTCCCACTTAGCCGAGATGCCTCTTGACTCCAAGGGAGCCACAAATTCAGTCGAGGCGGATTTTAAATGTTCTCAAGTGTTAGGAGAAGTTTGAATGAGTAGACTTTAAATTGGAAGTAACATAGAAAGATAAGTAAAACTGTATGGTTAGAATTTTAGCATGCTCATATTTTAAGCATATGAGATAAATAAAACCCAAGATATTTTTAATCATCTAGAAAGTAAAAGATACATGTTTTTTATTAATTGCCACAAGTATAAGTTAACAAATGTATGTATATGATTATAAAAGTAAAGTTATTCTAAACACTTTAACTCATGTGAGAGGAAATGTCTGTGTTTTCTATCCTGTTAAATAAAATCATTTGTAGAGTAGAGCTGAGATAATTATTAAAGCATCTGGGAAGTTTGCCTCCAATTCAGTCTCATACAAAGGGATGCTGACATCATATGTAAAATAGTGGAAGGTAAAATATTCTTGAAGAATCTTACTTTCTTATTTTAATTAAAATTAAATGTCAAGTTGGAAAAAAAAAATGTGTGTATTAAACACAGAGTCAGCACCTCTGCACCAGTCATGCTTAATGATAAATCCACTCACTTGATAGTCTTCCCACTGAGATAGTGAAGCCCAGAAGGAAAATGCTGATTACACACCTGCAAGGGCTTTTATTCAATGTATGGGTTCCTGCTAGAATGCTTCCTGATTGCGGTCACGTAAATCATTACCTCCTATGAGAGGGAGAGTAGAGCAGCTAATGTTGGTAACACACTAGTTACTTCATCCCCATCACCAGGAAGATCTTGTTTATAACATTCTCTTTGATTATGTGTGGCACAATTTACATTTTTATTAATGGCAGCAAGATCTAGATAGGTAAAGTTCTTTACAACGTGGCAGATATATAAAAGCAAAGGGAGGGCATCAAGATTGTTTCACATTTCTGTTAACCTTAAAACATCTCTTGAGGGATCGGCCCAGTGATGTAGTGATTAAGTTCAAGTGCCCTGCTTTGGAGGCCGGGGTTCAGATCCTGGGTGCAGACCTACACACGTCTCATCAAGCCATGCTGTGGTGGTGTCCCATATACAAAGTAGAGGAGGACTAGCACAGATGTTAGCTCAGGGACAATCTTTCTCACCAAAAAAAAAAATCTCAAAACTGATTGTATATTTGAACCTAGAATATATAGATTTCGATTATAAGACAACTCTATTAGGTACAGTACATGCTTTCTACTAAGGCCATATACTGACGTCCATTCTTACGAACAGAGGGGACTGTAGTGAGAGGGAGGGAGCTGGCTACAGGAAAATGAGGTAATGGAGGCCTGGCAAACAAAGCAAATAGCAAGAGTGAAAAGAAGTTGGAAGAGTAGGAGGATATACACAAAAAAGAAAAAAAAGTATTTACTGTTCACAAGAGAGAAACATCTCCTATACAATGCTTCTCATCTTTTATTGTTTTTTTTATCATGTTTTGAAGAATAATTGGGAAAATTAGACTCTTTTAAAAGAGTTTGGTAAATTAGCATCTGACATTTTTACAGGAGAGGTTCATATCTATGACATTTAGTAGTTAGCATATATTAGGTGATGGCAATATGCCATGTAGTGTTCCAAATCTGTTACATGTACCAGTTCATTTACTCATCTCATCAACCTTACAAAATAGGTAGGATTATTATCACTGCTCTTAGAGGAAGACCTCACTTCCGATTACACTGAAGTAATAAAAACGACAGTGGATATCAACCCACCCACCAGCTTTCATTTCTACATACTCATCTTTCCTACCTGTTTCCATAGAGTAGCTATCCATGCTCCCGTGAAAATCAAATCCTTCCACATGTGACTAGGACTTCATAACTGCAATCCTATCTTCTCTGTTCTGCAGCCTCAACTTCCCCTGCTCTGCTGGATCGTTTTCATCGGCTTACAACCATACTATTTGTTTTTCTTTCCCCCTTGTCTACCTGATTACTTGGCAAGCTACTGTCCCATTTATTTACTCCCCTTTGAAGCAAAACTCAATCAAATTCATGGTATCTAGTCCTTTATATCCATTCTCTCACAGTTACCACTTTGTGTGTGTGTGTGGCATGAGATTACTTCAGATCTACTCTCAGCACATTTCAAGTATGCAATGCAGTATTATTAACTACAGTCACCATGCAGATCCCCAGAACTATTCATCTTATAACTGAATGTTTGGACCTTTTGATGTTGGCTTATATGCTTTTGTAACAACAAAATTTCTTTTGTTGCTTTATTTTTCTTTCCTAAGCTTTACTTTTGTGTTTTTCTGTTTCTATAATGATCTTGACTTTTACTCATTCTCAATTATCAAAAAATTTGTAGTAACATAAAACTTAATAGCATTTAAAATGTGGAAACTGTGAGTATATTTTCATCAAAAAACAAGTTGAAGACAATGGAAAGCGTTAGAAAAATAAAATCATTTTAATATATTTCAAAAATTATTTTTATTATATTCTAAAATACTCTTTACTTATTGATATTGCATACTAAAATTAAAAAGCAAAACAAAAATTTAAAGCAATAAATGTTAAAAGCTAAATCATACATTTAAATAAAGCTGGAACTTTTAATTTGGGGGAGAAAGTAAATGCTAGTAAATGTATAAAAATATTTCCAGTACCCAATATTGTCCATTGACTTGTCAATATAGAAAACTATTATTACTCTTCACAAATATTATAGCTAGACCTCCATTTATATAAATATGAGTGATTCAAATTGATTGATATTGCAGAAATCTTCCTCAGTCATCACGTGCAGCTCCTGCAAATGCCCTGCTAATTCGTGACTATATCCAGAACTACAGATTGAATCATGAACAGAAACAAACAAAAGATTATGTTTACTATTGAGAAATAATACCTTGTTATGTAAGAAACGATTGCATCCTTGATGAGAAGGATTTGAAAAGTCAATTAATTTGTCTTCTCATTTACTCAATTCCACTGCTCAGTTCTCTCTCCCTACAATCCTAAGTATTATTGGTTTCACCATCAGCAAAGACACAAGCCACAAACTGTCCCAGCAATTGAACCCAGTCATCCTATTTTCCAAGGACATAATATGGACAAAAGATATGAGAGGAGTATCCCAGACGCTGAAGGGTATTGGTTACAGAGATGTTTAGGATTACAGATAGTGTTGTGCCAGTTCTAAGTACCAGAGCAGAAGCAACAAAGGTTTCTGTATGTTCTTTAATGATTTACTTTTCATATGTTGTCAATATTCAAGGCCCTCTAAGGATGCCCTGGTAGGGGCCTTTTGTGTATGGATTTAAGGTAAAATTCTGTGAATTATTATTGGTTATTATTATGTCAACAATGCATCAAGCGTGACTGTGATATGCATCACTGATTTACCAACTATATGTTCTGAAGGCTTCTGCGGATGGCACTGTCAGACAGGAAAACTGAACAAATCAGGATGCGAACATCCACCCCCAATTAATACCACCACTCTGGTTTTATCTGATTTAGAAATGAACTTTTTACTCAGGTGTTTTTTTTTTTAATATTGCTGATCAAAAAACTTGAAAAAGACTTGGAATACATCATAGAATGCAACTTGAAATAAACTAAATTGAGATTTGCAGACTGAAATGCATCACAGAAAATGTCAACTATGTATTCATATTGTTCCTATTATGAGTTTGTTAAATATTGCATTTACTACTTTAAGTTTTTGATAATAGACAGTTTTTGATGTTGCAGGATTTGGACTTATAAATTTTAATCATAGTTTTAGTAGATAGCATAAGGAATCATTTAATTCCTTATCTCTCAAAGCAGCTGCATCTTTCTGAGCTCTTCGAATTGCATTGACATTTGAATCTGAATACAAACCTTTAATTTCTCAGCTACTTCTATTATTCTTTGCTTTGCTAGAAACCAAAGTTTAAAATGCAGGAAAAGGAACAAGGTATGAGTCAACTGAAATTTGCTTAAAGCAAGAAAGAATAAAACAGCATATTGCCTATTCATATGAAGATCTCAGAAACCAAAGGAAAGGCTCAGCTTTTATTGTTTAACTTTAAACTATAGATCCTCAAAAGACTTATTGAAATTTGCAGTAAACTTATTATATCTAAATAAATGCTTATAAAAGTTAAGGAAATATTGTGAATGACATACTGGGTACCATAGCAGCAGGATCTAATTAGAAAGAGTACAAGCACCTGACAGGACATTTAGCTAATGATAGTCTAGTTGATTTGGAAACATATAAGTCTATTGATTAATCAAGAAGTAAAATATTTCACATAAATTATTAGGGCAAACATTTTTTCTAGGATGAGACTAGAGAATCTGTTGAGAAAGATGAAAAGGAAATAAGAAGAGGTCTTCTCATGGAAAAGAATCATCATTAAAAATACAGCCAAATAACATATGTTGGCAATGATGTGGAGAAAAGGGAACCCTTGTGCACTGTTGGTGGGAATATAAATTGGTGCTGCCACTATGGAAAACATTATGGAGATTCCTCAAAAAATTAAAAATAGAACTACCATATGATCCAGCAATTTCACTTCTGGATATTTATTTGAAGAAATTGAAACACTAATTTGAAAAGATATCTGCACCCCCATGTTCATTGAAGCACTATTTACAATAGGCAGGACATGGAAACAACCTAAATGTTCATCAATGTATGTATGGATAAAGAAAACGTGGTATATGCACAAAATGGAATATTATTCAGCCGTAAAAAAGAAGGAAATCTTGCTATTTGTGAAAACATTGATGGACCTTGACGGTATTATGCTAAGTGAAATGGATCAGACAGAGAAATACAAATATCATAAGATCTCACTTATATATGGAATCTAAAAACAAAAACAAAAGCAAAAACCCAGCTCACAGATACAGAGAATAGATTGGTAGTTGCCAGAAGTGGGGTTGAGGGGGGTGAAATGAGTGAAGGGGGTCAAAAGGTACAAATTTCCAATTATAAAAGAAATAAGTCATAGAGATGTAGTGTACAGCATGGTGACTATAGTTAATAATACTGTATTATATATTTGCTAAGAGAGTAGATCTTAAAAGTTCTCATTATGAAAAAAAGAAAAACTTTGTAACTATGTATGGTGATGGCTGTTAACTAGACATATTGTGGAGATCGTATTGCAATATATTCAAATAATGAATCATTATGTTGTGCACCTGAAACTAATATAATGTTATGTGTCAATTACATCTCAATAATAAATAAAAGGAATACAACCAAGTTCTCTCCACATATTTGCCTTGATTTTCATGCAAAAATAATCAAGGTTGCTTTGGACTCTAGCCTTAAGGACACCTAGCTATGGATAAAAATTCTCATTAAAGATTTGAATATTTGATCATTTGTTGTTGTTGCTGTTGTAATTTTGTTTTTATGTATTTCTCTTTTCAGCTATGAGTTTACAAAACAGAGCAATCAGCAGTATTCTTTCCTTCCCTACTTTTCTCTTTCATCTTTACAAAAAAAGAGTATAAAGAAATAGGAATCTTAGAACAATAAGGTTGTGGAATGTGTAATTGGAATGGACTTGAGACATAATTTTGTCTAACATCCTCATTTTGTGTGTGAGAAGATTAAAATCTATAAGGAACAAGTGATTTGCATATACCTTTAGCAATTCTTTCAGAATTATTTCAGCAGCTCCAAAGAGGGCATTGGAGATTGGGGTTTAATTATGTGTCAAATGACAGTGACCAAGAAGGCCTTCATGTTTTCCTCAGTTTGACCAAACTTTGGAAACACTTCTTTCTGTCTCTAGGCTCCAGATCTCCCTTTTCTTAGAACACTTACTTTAGCAACCTTGTGATTATAAATTCTTTCTTTGCCCCTCTGAGATGTAAATCTTTTAAAAAACTTCTTGCGAGTTTTACCACCCGGGAAGTCTTTCTCAAAGACCTGGAAGCCATCCCTTTGAAATGCAATCATTAAGGAAGATATTGCTCCTATTTCCTAGTCTTTTGTGGAGGGTGGGAGCCTAACTCTTGCTGGAGTCTTGCTCCAAACTGTAAAACTACCTTCTATTATAAAAAGAAAATCTGCTTTTCCTTTGGATAATGATAGTTAGCAAAAACAGATGGGCTGTGATCCTCCCAGCTCAATTCTTAAAAACTTTCCAGCTCTTTGTCTAAACAGAGTTGAGTTCAGACTGAATTCTGGCCTCTCTCCTCTATTGCGATAATCTTAAATAAAGTCATCTTGCTTATTTAACTTTGTCCTATGCAGTTTTTGCTTTGACAACAGCTAAGTGCATTTGGCCAAATAACCACTTTAGAGCATAGCATACCTAGGTAAAAGAAATAATTTAACTGTTGAAATATTAATGTAAATGTGTAGTTTTGGGGGTTGGTGTGAAAGCAACTACTTGACTCAATGGAACGTGAAAAAGCATTAAGAATGGATCTCAGCCCTTCTCATGGAAATGGATTATCATTAAGAAATAAAACTAAAGTCCCTGGACACGTTTGTCTTGATTTTTGCACAATAATAGTCAAGGTTACTTTGGACTCTAGGATTATGGACATCTAGCTTGCCCTCTTGAAAAATGATAATGAATAATTTTCTTGATATATCTACCATTGTGATATGATATAATTCACACACCTAAAGTAAGAAGGTCTCATTGTGTATGACATCTACCACAATATTTGCCTTTTCCTGTTGCAAAGATTTCATGTTAGAGAAATGCATAGGTCCGTTTTTGAGTAAGCATTATCAATTGTGGCAAAAGATGAGTGGTTACAATATTAGTGATGGTAACCTAGTCATAAGGAATTCTCTGAACCAGGCACCGCCCTTCAATGGTACGAGTATAAATTTCAGACACAGATTTCTCAAAAACAAGTAATTTAACTGAAACATAGTTGTATTACACATGCATGAATACACAGACATATTTACTCATTGGGACTCATTTAGAACAAATTTAAAGATATAAAGATGATAAAGGTAGAAGATGTGGTAAATTAAGTCAGGACTCTGCCATTTTGTGTAGTGATGATGGGAAAACAATAATAAAGTGAAATAAAACACAGAAGCAAAAACTGTTGCCTGAGGTTAAAACCACATTTCATTTCAGTTTCTTTGCAATGTAGGCTTATCCTAATTACAAATCACTAGTCCCCCCCTCCTTGACACCAAAAAGTGTGGATAAATCTCATATAAATTACAACAAAATAATACACTTGACTTTCATTGTATTTGCCTTATTCCCACAACCCTGTCCTAAAACCCTCTCCTTAACCCATGGGAAGATACAGAGAAATACACAGTAGTTACACACTTTAAAAATTACTTATCTAGGGGCCAGCCACATGGCCTAGTGGTTAAGTTCAGCCCACTCTACTTCAGCGACCTGGGTTGGGCTCCTGGTTGGGTGCAGACCTACACCACTCAGTGGCAGCCATGCTGTGGTGGCCACCTGCATACAAAATAGAGGAAGATGATTGGCATAGATCTTAGTTCAGGGTGAATCTTCCTCAGCAAAAAAACTCCAAAAGACAAGAAACAAACTTTACTCATTTAAACTCAGTAAACTCAGTTACTTACTTTGGGAAATTTGCTTCATGAGATATTTGGCTGATTCAGATGCTATTTTCTTTACTTGAAGATGTCAGTTTTTACAAATGCAAATAGACGTATTTTGTGTTTTGAAAGCCTAACTTTTTGCAAGTACTGTTGTAATTGTGAATTGTGCTATAAAATTAGTAATAATTCAGTGTGATTAAAATGAAAATGTTGCAAATCTAGCTAGCTTTAACCAAAGGAGTATTCAGGCTACCGCAACCTACACAAACGGCACATCTGTCTGCCTTACTTAAATTCTCTCACATCCAAAAATTGAGTGGGTGCTCAAGGATTCGCTGATAACCATGCACTAGTCCCTGTTTCTAATCGACATAGTATTACTATTAGATACAAAGGACTTGATTAAAAAATTATTAATATAGGTTTATTTCTGTTATATGTCAACTAACAATGTCCAGCTCATTTTTAGCAAAGCCATATATAAATGGTAATAAAGTGATCACGCTTTTATTTTGAGAAGGACAATAGAAATTCTCAAACATATTTGTGAAAATCAGTCTAGATTTATTTACAGATTCTTTTGCCTCATTTCATATTGGAAAAAAATTGGTAGGAAGAAAGTTTGTGGATAAAAAGCTTGAGGTTCAGAGATGGGCAGTAAAATATAGACGGATACTACATTTTATTCACATGATTTTCTGATTTTTTTTATGAGTAATTAAAGATAAATTAGTATTAACTGAGTGCCTTGATTTCCAGCCATGTTCTTCTGGGAAGAACTCAGTTTAAAGCATAACGAAAAGAAAATAACTTTAGTTGTGTTTCAAGTAAGGCTGTGATACCACCATTTTTATATCATTAGTTAGAATACAATCTTGCAGAATATTCACTTAGTTGTGTTAAAATTTAGAAATACGCTTTTATTGTAGTTATAAAACTTAGTATTATACTATCGCTATTATACTGTTACTCTTTTTTAAAAAACCTCATTTTAAAGTAAGAAAGATAAAATTCTAAAGGAATACAACTTTTACCAATACTTCAGTTTTATAAAACTTTAATAATTTGATCAATTTTCTAGGAATTAATATCTTCAAATGAATTATTTCATAAGAAAATTATGAACTTTTATTCTCTGATCAGTTGAAATTGTCTTTTAAAATTTAGTATTAGCAAGTTTTGAGCTCAAAATAGAACAAGATATGCTTTCATAATAAGGTCCTGAGAACAATTAGCATGCTAAGAAATATTAATATGTCATACTAGCTGTGTATTGCTTTTTGAAAATCTACCTGAATTGGCCATGTAATTTGTGGAGCATACATTTACTGGGAAATATATAAAAAATTATATCTGCCTTTTCCTACACGTTAAAATGTTTCTAATTGAGATAGATATCATACAAATAAAGGTATTTTATGCTAAACATGAAATAGCTTTGTCAAAATAGTATTCTAATCATTGTGTTGGGTCTTGTGCATTTACTGCCTCAGCTTACTCATCCCTCTATTCTGTATGGAGAAATGAGCTGGAATTTAAATCTTTTTAAAGGGCACTGGCTTTAGCATTAGACAATTCATTAGTACATTGGGTTTGTGCTTTGTTTTGTAGCTCTTGGGGTGGTGATTGTATTGCTCTCCCGGCCATATGTAAACAGTGGATAGGCTGGGGTGCTGAGACATTCTCATGACTTGTTCCCTCACTTTGCTTGCACAAAGAACTCTGTGAGATAATCTTGCCAATGATTCCAACGTCTACACACGAGATAGTAGGAAGAGACCTAATTGTACTGTCTTAGCCCATTCAGGCTGCTGTAACAAAATATGCTAGACTAGGTGTCTTATAAATAACCAACATTTATTTCTCACAGTTTGGGAGGGTGGAAAGTCCAAGATCAAGGCTCCAGCAGATTTGGTGTCTGGTGAGAACCTGCTCACTAGACAGCTGTATTTTCACTATAACGACACATGGTGGAAGGGACAAGGTAGCTCACTGGGGTCTCTTTTATATTGGCTCTGGTTTCAATCATGCTGGTTCCCCCAATGACCTAATCATCTCCCAAAGACCTCCCCTCCCAAGACCATCACACTTAGAGTTAGGATTTTCACATATGAATTTGGAGGGGTTACAAACATTGAATTTATAGCATGCAAGTTAAAGTGTGGTATGTGAGCACTGTTAGTTGCTTGTAACGTTAAAGCTTCTCTGGGGAGTTTATAAGTAGAGCTATGGAGCCCTCAAACAGGAAGTAATGTGATGGCCCAAGTATTCTGTGTTCTGTAAGACCAGAGACCAGAGCTCAGGCTGGCACACCAAACTGGAGAACCAACAGTCCTGGGTGCACAAGACCTGAGCATGGAGGGAAACTCCACGCTCATAGATTCTGTACTCCCTGCCCACCCCCTTTCTAACTCTGGCAAGTGAAATTTCCCATTTTTCTCTCTGTATATACTTGGTTCTCTCCCATAGGAAACTCTCATATGGGTGGGAAATCTTAGAGAGGAAGTGTGAGAGTATAGTAAATTTGAGTATGTTGAAGTATTTGTCTTTACATTTGTATCAAGATTCACGAAAGGTGGTAAAGCTGACTGCTGACATTCTCTGTGCTTGCTTAAAGAGCCTTTAATGTGTCCTAGTCTCCGATTACACGTGCTCCATACAGAAGTTAATGCAAAGAGACTTAAATTTACCAAGGAGGAATGGAATAATCTGTTCTCTGTGATCTACCTGTGGATTTCTAGACTTCAGCCGTTATCCAGGCTTAAGATATCCTGGGATGCCAAGAGAATGGTGTCGAGCTTAGCTTCTCAAGGGTGTCCTCTCCAGCACATCTTATAACGTAAACCTTATGCCCCAATAATTAGGACTTCCTTCATGATCAGAGCCAGCTTTACATATCATAAAGCAAAAGTCACTCGTATTAAAGAAACAGAGCAATTTAAGAGAAAACTACAAAGCTTAATCAGTTAATATCTTTTGCGAGTAAATGTGCTGGGAGGTAGCATAATGTTTTCACTTGCTAATTTCATTTATGTAATTTTAAACAATACGAAAATTCCACATGACTTTCCTTCTACTCCTGTTAGACTCAGTCAATATATCAGTGTTTAATTCCCTTTCAAAAATGTGTAGCTTTATTTTGATTAATTAATTTTCCATACATATGGGAAACATTTAAGTTGCTTTTATTTAAAAGCTTACTGTTAAAAAGACCTTGAACTTATACAAAGTTTGCAAGAGTAGTTCATTGAACATCTGTATACTTTTCTATATATTTACCAATTTTCATCATTTTGCAACATTTATCATATCCTCTACCTTTCTTCTTTCTTCCATCTCTCTGATATTTTTCCCCTTTGACTGAACCATTTGATAGTAAGTTAGAGACATCATGAGTGTTTATCCATTAATAATTCAGCATCTATCTCCTAAGAACAGGGATATTTTATCGCATATCCACAGTACAATTGATATATTCAGGAAATTTAACATTGATATAATAATTATATCTAATACACTGTCCATACTCCAGTTTTGTCAATTGTCCCAATAATATCCTTTAAAGAACTTTTTCAATAAAGGATCTAGTTCAGGATAATGGATTTTATTTACTTGCATGTTTCTTTAGCCATTTTTACCTATGAACAATGCCTTAGCTTTTTTTTGTATCTCATGATGCTGACATTTTTAGAAGAGTATATGGATTTGTCTTATTGTTTCCTCATTTTTAGATTAGACTACACACTTTCAGCAAGAATTCCACGTAAGTAGTATTGTTTTCTTCCAAGTATAACACATCAAGGGGGCTATAATATCCATGAGTTCCATTCTTTGTGTGTTAATGTAAGATATTCAATTAAGGTGGTATCTCTCAGATCAATACATTAATAAACAGTGTGTTTGGAGATACTTTGAGACTATATGAGATATCCTGTTCCCCATAAAATTTTAATGAATGGTTTTAGCGCTCATGTACAATCCTTACCTGAATCAAGAATGAAAATGAATGCATGGAGGTTTTTAAAATCTATTATTCTCACACTTACTTTTATTTATTTATTAATTTACTCACTAGTAATCACTATGGACCCATATTCAGTGGATTAAAATTTATTGTATTTATAGTTTCATGATGAAATTGTCCCAAAATTAGCCAGTGGGAGCAACTTTAAACTGACTTATCCTTTTTTTTTTAGTATATTCTAGGCTTATTTTATTACCATCCCTGCCTGAGCCTTGGAATTAGCAATTTCTTCAAAATTCCTTCTTCCTTTAAGTGGGGAATGAATTTTGAAAGCAAAATATGATTGTCAGATGCCTTCATTCCTTTGGATTAGCATTGCACTTGCATTCTTTTAACAAAGAGAACTATAGGTAGGTAGGTTGGTAGGAAGGTAGGTAGATAGATAATTTTTTAATACAATCATAAGTTATACAAATATTCCATATTTGTATCACTCTTTTCCCATAACATGAACACTGGCTTCTCATAATGTCAATGGATTTACGTATTTGCTTAATTCTACAATATGCATAATCCTACTGCGAAGGAAAGAGTTAACATAACAGGCCGAAACTGCTATCCTTGAAAAGTCCTGCTTGCAAGGTTAGTCCTTGGCTGGCATCGGGGAACTTAGACTTCAGAGAAAGGGTTCCCACACCCGTGACTGGTAAGAGTTGCTCACCGTGCCTCCACTGTTTGTGCAAGCAATATGGTTTATACTGAACACCTGCTTTCCTTCTCAGGATCTGGAAGTTTCGAACTTTTGTGCATACCAGACAGACGCCGCCTGTGTACCAGGCGGAATAAAAACCTGGTGGATGATTCTGTATGAACTTCCCTGGTTGGCAACATTTCACGTGTGTTCTCCCAACTCCTTGCTGGGGGAAATAAGCATGCCCTGTGTGATTCCACTCAGAGAGGACCCTTGGAAGATTGCTGCTGCTTTCTCCAGACTTCACCCCATGTGACTTTTCTCTTTGTTGATTTTGCTCTGTGTCCTTTTGCTGTAATAAATCATAGTCATGAGTACAACTATATGCTGAATGCTGAGTACCCTTAGGGAATCATCGAACCCAGCAATAGTCTTGGGCACCTCTGACACACCCACACACAGAAAAGCTCTAAGTAGAGTTAAAAAAAAAAGATAATTCTTTTGGTCTTTAAACTGAGAGAACATATTCAGAAACAGAATTTTTTCTTTCTAGTTTCTATTTTAAAATTATTGTCGACTTACAGAAATTACAAAAAGAGTACAGAGACCTCCGTGTACCCCTTACCAAGTCTCCTCCAATGGTTATATTTTATGTAACTATAATATAATTTTAAAAAGGAAAATTGACATTGGGATAATATGTGTGTATAGTTCTGTGCCATTTCATCACGTGTAGATTCATGTAACCACTGGGACAGTGAAAATACGGAAGTACTTCATGAAAAAGATGCCCTTCAGGTTGCCCATTTGTAGTCACATCTGACCCCCTCCTTACCACCAGCCCCATCACTGGCAACAATGATCTATTTTCATCTCTATAATTTTGTCCTGAGACTGTCATATAAATGGAGTCAAATAGTATGTGACCTTTGAAATTTTCTTTTTTCACAAAGAGTAATTCTGATGAGATTAATCATATTACTGCCTATATCAATAACCCATTCCTTTTTTTTAATAACTTATAAAATTTATTTTTTAGAGCAGGTTTAGTTTTAGGGTTTAGTATTTAGATCCAAAGCAAAAATGAGCAAAAAGTACAGAGTTCTCATCTACCTCCTGTCCCCATATGTACACAACTTCCACCGCTATTGACATCCTGCACCAGAAGAGTTCATTTGTTATAAACGATGAACCTACATTTACACAGTGCATAGTTTACGTTAGGATTTATGCTTGGCGTCATACATTCTATGGGTTTTAACCACACTATGTTGTGTGAGTCCCATACAGTTTTGCGGTTTCCAGAATGTCATATAGTTGGAATCGTAGTGTGCGCCTTTTCAGACTGGCTTCTTTCACTTAGTAATACGCATTTAAGTTTCCTCCATGTCTTTTCAGGGCTCGATAGATCATTTCTTCTTAGCACTGAATAATAGTCCATTTTCTGGATGAACCAAAGTTTATTTATCCATTCATCTGCTCAAAGATAAGTTGATTGCTTCCAAGTTTTGGCAATTATGAATAAAGCTGCTATAAACATTCACGTGCAGGTTTCTGTGTGGACATAAGTTTTCAGTTCATTTGGGTAAATACCAACGAATGAGATTGCTGGATGATATGGTAAGAGTATGTTTAATTTTGTAAGAAACCATCAAATTATCTAACAAAGTGGCCACACCGTTCTGCATTCCCATCAGCAATGAATGAGAGTTCCTGATATTCCACATCCTCTCTAGCATTTTGTGTTAGATTTTGGCCATTCTAATAGGTGTGTGGTGGTACCTCGTTTTAGTTTGCAGTTCTCTAATAACATATGATGTTAAACATCTTTTTACATGCTTACTTGCCATCTGTACATCATCTCTGATGAGGTGTCTGTTCAGGTTGTTTGACCATTTTTAAAGTTATTTGTATATTTTGGATGACAGTCTTTTAGCAGATGCGTCTTTTAAAAATATTTTTTCCAATTTTGTGGCTTGTCTTCTCATTCTCTTGACACATCTTTTACAGAAGTTCTTAATTTTAATGAAGTCCATCTTATCAATTACTTTTTCATGGATTGTGCCTTTGGTGTTGTATCTAAAGTGTCGTCAACATACCCAAAGTTGTTTAGGTTTCTTTTATATTATTTTCTAGCAGTTTTATAGTTTTGGGTTTCACATTCAGGTCTATTAGCCATTTTGAATTATTTTCTGTGAAGAGTGTAAAATTTGGGTCTGGATTCATGTTTTTGCATGGATGTCCAGTTGTTCCAACATCATTTGTTGAAGAGAATATCTTTGCTCCATTTCATTGCCTTTGCTCCTCTGTCAAAGTTAAGTTGACTATATCTACATAGGATTATTTCTGGGCTCTCTATTTTGTTCTATTCATCTATCTGTCTAGTCTTTCACTAATACCACACTGTCTTGAAAACTGTTGCTTTATAGTAAGTCTTGGAGATGGGTAGTGTCAGTCTCCCAAGATTATTCTTCTCCTTCAATATTGTGTTGGCTATTCTGGATCTTTGGTCTCTTCATATAAACTTTAGACTTAATTGGTCTATATCCACAAAGTAAGTTGCTGGGTTTTTATTGAAATTGCATTGAATCTATATATCAAGTTGGGAAGAACTATTCTCTTCATAATATTGAGTCTTTCTATCCATGAACATGAAATATCTCTCCATTTATGCAGTTCTTTTTGATTTCATTCATCAGAGGTTTACAGTTGTCTCATATAGATCTTGTGCATATTTTTTTAGATTCATATTTAAGTATTTCATTTTTTTAGAGTGCTAATTAAATAGCAATGTGGTTTTTTTTAAAGTATGGGTTTTTTTAGTGAGGAAGATGGACTCTGAGCTTTCTCTTTTTTATTTTTCTCCCCAAAGCCCCAATACATAGCTGTATATCCTAGTTGTAAATCATTCTAGTTCTTCTATGTGGGATGCCACCACTGCATGGCTTGATGAGCAGTGTTTAGGTCCATGCGTAAGATCTGAACTGGCAAACCCCGGGCTGCCAAAGTGGAGCATGCAAACTTAACCACTTGGCAATGGGGCCAGCCCCAAATAGTAATGAGTTTTTGATCTTAAGTTCTCCCTTGTTCATTGCTGGTATAAAGGAAAGCAATTGGCATTTGTATCTTAACTTTTTATCCTGCGATCTTTCTGTTATTACCTGTTCCAGGAGTTTTTTGTTTGTGTTTTGTCAGTTCTTTAAGATTACTACTTAGATTTGTGTGTCATCTGCAAAAAAGACTTTTATTTCTTTCTTCCCAATCTATATACATTTTATTTACTTTTCTTGTATTATTGCATTAGCTAGAACTTTTAATATGATATTGAAACTAGTGGTGAGAAGGGGCATCCTTGCCTTATTCCTGATCTTAGCAGGAAAGCTTTGAGTTTCTTACCATTAAATATGATGTTAGCTGTAGAATTTTTGTAGATGTTGTTTGTCAAATTGAGGATGTACCCATCTATTCCTAGTTTGCTGAGAATTTTTTTATTGTGAATCGGTGTTGTACTTTGCCAAATACTTTTTCTGCATCTAGTGATATAATCATGCGATTTTTCTTCTTTAGCCTGTTGATGTAATGGATTACATTAATTGATTTTCAAATGTTGAACTAGACCTGCATGCCTGTCATAAATCCCACTGGATCTTGGTGTATAATTCTTTTTACACTTTTTTGGATTTGATCTGCTAATATTTTATTGAGGTTCTTTGCATCTATGTTCATGAGAGATATTAGTATGTATTTTTCTTTTCCTATAATGTCATCTGGTCTTGATATTAGAGTAATGCTGGCCTCATAGGATGAGTTAAGAAGTAGTCCCTATGCTTCTTCCTTCTGAAAAGATTGTAGAGAATTGGATTTCTTTCTTAAATATTTGGTAGAATTCACTAGTGAACCTATCTGGGCCTGGTGCTTCTCTTTTTAAAGGTTATTAATTATGGGTTCAATTTATTTAATAGATGTAGGCCTATTCAGATTATCTATCTCTTTTTGTGTGAGTTTCAGTAGATTACGTTTTTCAAGGAATTGGTCTGTTTTATGTAGGCTATCAAATTTGTGGCTATGTGGTTGTTCATAACATTTTTTTTATCCTTTTAATGTCCATGAGATCTGTAGTAATGTCTCCTTTTACATTTCTGATATTAGTAATTAGTATCTGCTTTTTTTCTTAGTTAGACTGACTAGAGGCTTATCTATTTTATTGATATTTTCAAAGAACCAGCTTTTGTTGCTATTCTCTACTCATTTTCTCTTTTCAATTTCAGTGATATTACCTATAATTGGCATTATTTATTTTCTTCTTACTTTGGATATATTGCTCTTCTTTTTCTAATTTAAGGTAGAAGTTTAGATTGTTGATTTTAGATCTTTCTTCTTTTCTAAAATACGCACTTAATGCTATAAGTTTTCCTCTAAGTACTGCTTTCTCTGCATCCTACAAATTTTAAGTGGTATTTCAATTTTAATTTAATTAAAAATATTAAAATCTTATTTTGAGGAGGTTTTATCCAATATTCATTGTGAAGATCTGGTAGAGCTCCTGGAGGTAAAATTTACAAAAGTATGTGGGTCCCTCCGTGGCTAGGTCCCCCTGAAGTTTTTAAATCAGACTTGTCCACACAGCCTCCATCAATTCACCAATTACAGGTTAGTTTTTCCTGCCCAGATGCTGGTTCCTGCAGAGGTTTCTGCTTGTGAATTTCTGCTAAAATAAGGCGTGATTCTCTGTATCTTCCTTTTTGTCTCTCCAATTTCTGGGGCAGCGGTTTGTCCTATGACCTCACTTCTAAGAATAGTGGTCAAGTTTTCAGTTTTTTCAGACTTTTACTTGTTGTTAGGATGGAGTACAGCATTTAAATTTCTTACATGCTGTACTGGAAACTGGAAGAATTTGCTTACTATTTGTAATTGCTGAATAAGTTTCTGTGGTAAGATATACCAGAGTTTGTTTAGTCATTTGCCTATTGAAGTAATTTGCCTATTGGGTTGTTTCCAGTTTGAGCTATTGCAAAAGCTGCTAAGAACATTCTTGTATAGGTTTTGTTTGGATTTAATATTTAGGATAAAAGCCCAAAAGTTTAATTGCTAGATCATATGGTAAATGTGTGTTTTTTCTTTCTTATTTTTTAAAAGAAAGTAGTCAAACAGTTTTCCAGAATGACTGTGCCATTTTACATTCCCACCGTCAGTGTACATGAGACCCAGTTTGTTGTCTTCAACACTATTTAGTATTGTTACATTTTTAAAAAATTATATTAGGTATTCTAATAGGTCTGTAGAGGCATCTCAATGTAATATAAATTTGTGTTTCCTTAATGACTATTGGCCTGAACATCTTTTCATGTGCTCATTTACCATCCATACATCATCTATGTAAAATACCTGTTTATGTCTTTTGGCTACTTGGTCATTGGATAGTGTGCTTTTTATTGTTGAGTTTTTAGAATTCATCATATGTTCTAGATACAAGTCTTTTATCGGAGATGGTTTGAAAATGTTTCCCCCAAGTCTGTAACTTGTCTTTTCACCACCTTAATATAGTCTTTCACTGAGCAAAAATTTTTAGTTTTCATGAAGTCCAATTTATCAAATTTTTTTATGAATGATGCTTTCAGTGTTACATCTAAGGACTCTTCACCAAGCTCTTGCCCAAAGATTTTCTCCTATTTTTTTTCCTAAAAGTTTTATATTTTTGGTTTACATTTAAATCTGCTATCTGTTTTGAGTTAATTTTTATATAAAGTATGAAGTTTAGGTTGAGGTTCATTTTATGCCCATGGATGTCTAACTGCTTCAGCACTATTTGTTGAAAGGGCTTCCCTTCTTTCATTGAATTATATTTGCACCTTTGTTAAAAATCATTTGGCTGTAGGTGTGGTTGTGTTGGTCTCCTTTTGGGCTTTCTATTCTGTTCCATTGATCTATATGTCTATCCTTTTGTCATTAACACATAGTATTGAATTCAATTGTTATAAGTAAGTCTTAAAATTGGGGGAGGTGAGTCCTTCCACTGTATTCTTTTCCAGATTACTTAAACTAATCTAGTCCCTTTGCTTTACATAGAAAATTTAGGGTAAGCTTGTCTACATGTAAAAAACTGCTGGGGCCAGCCCAGTATCTCAGCAATTAAGTGCACACGTTCTGCTTCAGCAGCCTAGGGTTCACGGGTTCGGATCCCAGGTGTGGACATAGTACCTCCTGGCAAGTCATGCTATGGTAGGCGTCCCACATAGAAAGTAGAGGAAGATGGGCACGGATGTTAGTTCAGGGCCAGTCTTCCTCAGCAAAAAGAGGAGGATTGGCAGCAGATATTAGCTCAGGGCTAATCGTCCTCAAAAAAAATCATAAATCAATAAATAAAAATTTAAAAATGCTGAGATTTTGATAGGAATTGCTATGAAACTATAGACCAGTTCTTACCATTTTCAAGAATGTATTTGATATTTTTCTTCTCACAAATATATTTATTCATTCATTTAAAATATTTATTCTACAACTTCTTTAGATAAAGTTCTTGGCTCAGGGAATACAGAATAAGATAGTCCCATGGCATACTGTTATTTACTAATTTTATATTTAATAAACTTCTGAAATCACTATTTAATCCAGATCTCAACGCATAAACTTAAATGGTTTTTAAAAATATTATTAACAATCTAATAAATACATTTTTGTTTGTACTGACAAATACATATAAGAAATTGAACCATTTCATATCTTTAATCAGCCTTCTACGTGGCAAATAGTTTTACACATTTCCTGAGTAGTATTCCAGAAAATCTCTCCCTTTCTAGATATAGATAGAAAGATAGATAGATAGAAACAAAAAAATATACAAGTGTACATGCTTTGGTAAGCAAGTACACTATTTCTATACTTTAAATTTTAACTTAGTAAATGGTGGAGATGCGTCAAGTTAAGACATAACGATATTCTCTTTCTGTTCCTCCTTTTATTCTCCTTCCCACTTCTTATCTTCAAACTCCCCTTTCTTCTTTTTCTTCGTTTCTTCCTACTCCTTCTAAAATCTAGCCCTTTACTGAGTGTGTGAGCTTTGATTTGTTTAACCAGTTTTTTTGTGTTGAAGATCATCAAATGTGACAACACAATAGAGCCAATTTCAGAACTTGAGAAAATTAACCACCAGGCCATCATCAGTTGGACAAGTCTGTTTTAGGACAAGTCTGTTTTAGGACCAGTCATTGTGGGCACTAGCACCAGGAGACACAATGACGGACAATTAGAATCAAGAATGTTAAGCCTTAAATACCACTTTAAGAGAATCATGCAAGAAGGGACTCATTTTCTCTTTCTTTCAAATTTCAAATGCATGACGCTTTCACATGACAAGTGCACCTGAGTCATGTGGAAGCAAAGTTGGAATCAAAATGAAGACCTACTTGACAGAGGGAGAAAATGTGTAGAGAGGAATTAAATGATGGCTTAATATTTTCCTGAAAATGCATATATTTTAATATGGGAGTAATTAGAATGCTAAGAATGCATTACAGTGATAGATAAATAAATGAATAATAAAACAGAATCAATGCCTATATTATGGAAGAAATTAACAGAGTGATGTGACAGTTAATAAGAGGCAGACAATAATATGTCAGATAGATGAACTGAGACTTCAAAGTTGAGAAAGACAAATCTAACACAGGACAGAACTTGTTGTCTGAGGGTTTAATAAATTCAGTGTGCCTAGAACACAATTTAAAGAGAGTTATACGATGTGAAATTTGGGAGATTAGAAAGAGCTAGATGAAATATTTAAATTAACAGTATATAATAGTAATGATAATGAACATTGTTTCTGTTTATTGAATATATTGGACATTATTCCATTGTGTCTTTAAAAATGATGATAGCTTTGGGTGTTAGGTTTTATTATAATATTAAAATTTTGTATCATTATATCTGTTATATAATCTATGTTATGTATTTATATAATTTATTATAATATTAATGAAATATTAGTGCTAATATTAGTGAAAGAAGTATCCTTTTCTATTTTATAACCACATCTCAGATGGATATTGAGTTTTTCTTAGCTATTCAGAATCTATGTTGGAGTTTTTACTTATTTCTCCTTTTGGTCTATCAATATATAAGCATATTTAATTGCAAATATGCATTTATATTTGTGTCAATGTACATGTATATTATAGATATAGATGAGCTACAGATAGATATAGATATTCTTACAGTTCACTGAAATTTAGCATTCCTGGGATATATTTCCTAAATGTGCTCTCCTGGATATCTGTTTTGACCTTTTTGTGGAGTGAAGTCTTTATCTCCTTCCTCTGCTATATTTATGCTTTTTAAATGTCACTATATCAATTGTTTTTAAGAGTTCACTCTCTCTTATTTCAATAATTCTTGATATTTCAAAGGCTTTCAATGTTATAAAAAAACTGAATGCACTTAAAAAATATCAATGTTGTGGAATATATTACTTTTTCTTAATGATTTTTGCCGGAAGCAATCTCCTTAGTTTAAGGCATTTCTTTGCTTTCCTTGGTGTCATACATGCTTATAGCACTATATAAACGATAAATAATAATTGTTCTCAATCCATGCTACTCAGCTTCCTTACTGACTGTTTGGATGTCCTTCAAGAAGATATATTATATCTTCCCTTGACAGTGGAATAAAACAACACAAAATTAACCCTAATGCTATTTTAAGATTTTGCTCATGAATATTTAGAGATAATGTATTTCTCCACTAAAAAAAGAATTTCTAAAAAATATGACTCAGGCTTTATTGGCAAGCATTTTACAAATATATTTTAATTATTGTATCTTGTATAATTACGGTTCTAAAATCAGGTAGAGCATGTCCTTTATAACTTCCTTTTCAAGGGAGAAGACTGATTTCAATAAGATGGGTGATGTCCTCATGTTTTTTTGCTGTCTTCTAAGTAACTTGAACCTTACTAGAGCTCTGAGAGACTACTACAGCCTAACAGATGGTATAAAGTATAAAGCTTAAGAAAGTAGAAGTTGTCACATGAAACTGGGATTAGAATCCCGATATCATTCCAGAAAAGAAAGTTTAAGCAAAGAGAACACAGGATCATGCTTACAAGTAATATGTAAAAATAGCCAGATATCTGTTTTCTTTTTTTAATGTAAGAAGCTTGTTTAATTCCCCATTTGTTCCAAGGAATCAGAGAGCAGTCTCCAGCAACGATTGTGATATCCCAAAGGCATAGAAATATGCACACAGTGTACCAAGGCGAATTTTCTGAGTTTTGTATTGTACCATATTTAAGATGCAACCAATGTGTGAAAGGTGGATGAAGGGTACACAATCCCTGTAAGCAACATTCCTGAAGTTTCCTGTGAATCTATAATTATCTTAAAATGAAAAGGTGAATAAAAGAAAAACATGATATTGCACTTGTTCACTAAGTATACTGAGATGACTCAACAACATGCATTCCTTATGTAGCTCTCTTTATGATCTCTGCTGTCTAAGCTGTCCATCAAACTACCTCAAGTTCTACTTTAAGATATTTTTAATTAAACCTTGTGAAACTTTGGAATATGTTATTTATTCTTATATATCAGATATATAGGTAATTATCTCTTTCTCAAAGAAAGAAAGAAAACAAAACCCTAATTGTCATAAAAGAATTGAAACGTCTCTCTCGAAACAATCTGAATGGGCCAATATGAAGTCCCGCCTGGATGCCATAGGCTAAAAAACTCGGAAGGTAATTCTACCATCCTTTTATTTCTTTGCTCATTATGATTCTTAAACAAAGACACTGTTAAACAAATTCCTTAGGCTCTAACATTTAGCTTCTTTATATTTGGCCTATATTAGTATCTCCAATATATAGCCATATTCCTCAGCTTGTTCCTCTAGTGAATTTAGACTAACTCAGAATGCAAGAGATCTGAAATTTAAGCCTGTGTACAACCACATTCCTCCATTTTAAATCCTGATTTCTAAAATCTGATCAGTGATGAAACATGAGTGATATCACATGAATATTTTTGAAGATAAGATGGGACTTTATAAATTCCAATCACGCTTTATTAGATAACGATTTTAAGTAAGGGGTAATAATTATAGCGAACATTCAATGACAAAAATACTTATCTTTTTTCCTCTAATAAGATGATCAGTTAGTACAATTTAAATTTTATTGTCTTGCTAAGTATGTCAAAAAGCTGTTATATTATTATTACGGAAAATACTCAATGAATATAGAATGAAAAATTTCTACGAATTTTATTTTGTTTGCTATATAGGTATAGTAATAAAAAAATTATAGCCAAGGGGGCTGGCCCCGAGGCCGAGTGGTTAAGTTCGCGCGCTCCGCTGCAGGCGGCCCAGTGTTTCGTTGGTTTGAATCCTGGGCGCGGACATGGCACTGCTCATCAAACCACGCTGAGGCAGCGTCCCACATACCACAACTAGAAGGACCCACAACGAAGAATATACAACTGTGTACTGGAGGGGCTTTGGGGAGAAAAAGGAAAAAATAAAATCTTTAAAAAAAAAAAATTATAGCCAAGACTTTTGGATATTTACTACATGTCAGGAACACTATTAAATGTTTAACCTGCGTGAACTCTTTTTATCTCACCATATTCCCCTAAAGTAGGTGTTATTATAGTCTTTTATCACAAATGGAGATAATCGCTGGCATGAAAGGGGAAATATTCTTATTTTTAATTTATGTTTAAGCTACAATAAGTAATTGTGATTAAACATGATGTTTTGATTCCCTGTGTGCTGATCTGTTACAAAATAAAATATTTTATACATGTAAAAAGTATTAAACTAGGGGCTGGCCTGGTGGCGCAGTGGTTAAGTTCCCACATTCCACTTCTCCGCGGCTCAGGGTTTGCCCGGTTTGGATCCCGGGTGCGGACATGGCACCACTTGGCAAGCCATGCTGTGGTAGGCGTCCCACATATAAAGTAGAGGACGGTGGGCATGGATCTTCGCTCAGGGCCAGTCTTCCCCAGCAAAAAGAAGAGGATTGGCAGTAGTTAGCTCAGGGCTAATCTTCCTCAAAAAAAAAAAAGTATCAAACCAAACACTAAGTACAAATTTCAAGTGCTAAAAATAAAACAAAATGCAATCTATCAGCTACATGCGTATGCAGAAAAACAATCTTACTTCACCTAGATGATGATAGGTGTTTTTAAGTAAATATGGTAATCCCGAATCGTTGTTTTTCAGCAAATTGCTATGCCACCTGTCTTCCCTCCTTCAAAATTACTCCATAACCAGACTTTTTTTTTAACGCATAGTCTCTTACTAAACAGGTAAATTGCTTAATTCAAACAAAGTTTCCTATTCAACAGTGTTAAATGTACACATTAGATGTGAATTTTAAATTTTACATAATAGAAAAATATCACCATTTTTATACCTAGGCCAGTCAAATGCATTAATTAAAATGGAAACATAATTTGTTAGATTATTTGGACTCTCACATTTTCAATTCTTCACTAGTGCCATTTACTTTTCTAGGTGCTTTTCAATATATCAGCAAACAAGTAAGATCAAAAGTCTCTGCTATCTTGTAGCCTTCATTCTTGTAGAGCAGGGCAGACAGAATAATAAAACTGAAAAGTACATTAGCAGGTATAATTTAGAGGGAGAAAAGTAAAAGTAGAGTAAGGTAAGAGGAATATGAATGCAGCCAGTTTGCAGTATTTCACAGTGTTGTCAAGATAGATCTCACTGAAAGGGCACATTTGAGGAAAGATAGAAGGAAGTGAAAGACAGCTGCAATGGACTGAGTGTTTGTGTCTCCCCTAAAATTCGTATGTGGAAATCCTAATCCCTATGTGTTGGTATTAGGAGATACGGCCTTTAGGAGGTAATTAGTCCTGAGCCCTCGTGAATGAGATTAGTCCCTGTATAAAAAGAGGCCAGAGAGCTAGCTAGCCCCTTTCTGCCATCTGAGCACACAGCAAGAAGATGACTGTCTATGAACCAGGAAGCATGTCTTCACCAGACACCAAATCTACTGGCACCTTGGTCTTGGACTTCCCAGTTTCCAGAATGGTGAGAAGTAAATTTCTATTGTTTATAAACCACCCAATCTGTTGTATTTTTGTTATAGCAGCCTGAACTGACTTAGACAATAGCCAAGCCATGTCTAAGGGAAGAGCACTCCTGGAAGAAGGAATAGATACAGCAAAAGTCTGAAAGTGGAAACGTACATATCTGGTTTATTTGAGATGCCATAAGGAGAATATAACACCTGGAACAGAGAGAACAGATTCTAATTTAGATGTAATAGAAAATTAAAGAGAAATGAGATTATGGAGGGTCTTATAGGGTGTTGTAAGAACATTTGCTTTTTACTATGATATAAATGGGGTGTCACTGCAGGGTTGTGAGCAGAGAGGTGGCAAGATCAACCTTGATTTAAAAAGATTACTCTGAATATTGAGACTAGACTACATGTGGAGTGGAGGAGAGAGGTAGGTAAAAAGTGGGCAAGAAAGACTTGTTTGAACATGCTTGAATTAATGCGGTGAGAAATGTTAGTCTGCAACCAATGGAGAGGATGAGATGTGGTCAGAAATTTGATATATTTTGAAGATGGGCCAACAGGATTTCTTGATAGGTTGGATGTGTGCAGTGAGAGAAGGAGATCAGTTGGTATGATTCTGAGGTTTTTAAGAGACAAGTGACAAAAGTATGTGAGGGAGCAGTAAATGAACTGTGTCAAACGCTGGAGGTTAAGATCGGAAAATAGGATGAGAACTGCTAACTCAATATAGTCATACGTTGCTTAATATTAATACTCATTCTTTTAAACTTTTCTATTTTGGAAAAAATCATATTTTAAGCTCATGTACTAATTTTAGAGAATATTCTATTTATGCCAAAAACATACTTGTAAGAGGAAACTATTTTTAACGATATATTTCTGCACAGTCAGAATATTGACTCCTAAAAAGGCATAATCCCTCCAAAATCCAAAACCTTTAATAAAGCTCATTTATTTTGGAATATGAATAATGGTATCTAGAATCAGCCATTTCCATGTGATGTAGAAAAAATAAAGTCATTGCTAACAAGACCACTGCTTGGATATGGTAACTTACAATATTTATTTTTATATTGAATAAGATATATGGTATATAATATTTTATTTTCACCATATATACGGAATTTTCAAATTAAATTTCATGTTAATAATACAATATCTCTATCCTCAGAATAATACATTAAAAAAATATTGCCGGGGCCAGCCCCATAGCCGAGTGTTTATGTTTGCACACTCCACTATAGTGGCCCAGGGTTTCACCAGTTCGGATCCTGGGCACAGACCTAGCACAGCTCATCAAGCCGTGCTGAGGCGGCGTCCCACATAGCACAACCAGAAGGACCTACAACTAGATTATACAGCTAGGTGCTGGGGGGCTTTGAGGCGAAGAAGAAGAAGAAGGGAAAAAAAGAAGATTGGCAACAGATGTTAGCTCAGGTGCCAATCTTTAAGAGAAAAAAAATATTGCCAGCAATAAAATGCAAAGTTAGAATCAACTTAAGTATGAGAAAAAAATCCTTTCTAGTAAAATATTCTTTTTATTAAACTACTAATAAAGGTCAACTAGAGAATGAGGCAAATATAATTAGAGTGGAGCCACTAAATCAATAATATTTCAATGCCAAAAGTAATAATTAGAGGAAATTTTAATGTATGACAGCAGAAAGACTTCTTATTTTGGAAACTGTAATACGTACGCTTAAAATAAGACTTAAAAACATCAAATGACTGATGGAGTAATTATGAAAAATGTAGTTATATTTGAATGCATACATTATACTGCAGGTGTGAAATTCAGACTACACTGGAATCATTAAACAACATTTCTTTTTTGCAGTTAATAAGAAAAGGCTGTTGAACTTGACAAAAATGTTTGTTAATACACAAAGAGTAGTATGAAGCTTTAAAGTGCAATTACATCCCCCTCTTTTCAAACAAATGTGGTTTCACTGTGTTCGGCATACTCAATAATAGTATTATATGTTCTTCTCATCCACAGTATAAATCACTCCAAGATTTACTTGAAACAAGACTCACATGTTAAGAGGGACCAGTTAATCCCCACGAAGTTATAGTAACCTCTCTCCCCTTAGCCATATGAAGCGTTGTGATTTTAGAAGAGAGAAGAAAAGCAGATGAGTATTTTAATCAACCAGTAGTGCATATTCTCCTTGTAGAGCAAGATATTTTCAATATAAAGTATCTTATATATTGTGTTTATTTTGGATTTTTGGAAAGAAGTACTTGTTTTAATGCTGTATCTAACAGACAACATTTCCTTGTTTTTTTTTCTGGTCAAAAATCTGTTATCTTTTTTAAGCAGTCTTATGCCTTCTATTAGTACACCACATTTTTCCCCCTGCAGTATTTAGATGGTACTATCTTAGAATAAGTTTACCTCATGGGTAAGTATAAAATATTTACAAACCGTTCATGTGCATTATATGTCATATGTATAAACATACTTTTTTTACATCTAAATTGGACTTAAAATTGAGGGGTTAAAAATTCACTTAAATTGAAGAGATGGATATTAGAAAATTCTTACTGTACCTTCCTATCTGCATTTACCAATAACAAAAGATATTAAAATCTTTAGTTTTCTCCCTGTAAATAACTTATAAATTGCCTGTGTAAAGTAATGGACAGAAACATACATAATGGAATCCACTATCTCGGGTCTCATCTGGGACTTTACATGATCACTCACCCCCTCTCTCTAACCTTCAGTCTCTTACTTTCACCCTTCTCTTTATCTGCCAATCTGAACTCCTCCTAACCCTCCTTTCTTTCAAAACATCACTGTTTCCTTCCATTCCTTTACCAATGAAGTTCATCAAATTAGTTTGCATTTTCTCAGTTTTCATTCCCTCCCTAATCTGTTTTTGACTCATCTGAAAAATGATTCTTACTAAATTACTAATACTCTGCTTTGATTTGTCTAAAGTGTTTTATTATTTGTTTTTGTGTTTTTGAGAAAGATTAGCCCTGAGCTAACTACTGCCAATCCTCCTCTTTTTGCTGAGGAAGACTGGCCCTGAGCTAACATCCATGTCCATCTTCCTCTACTTTCTATGTGGGACGCCTACCACAGCATGGCTTTTTCCAAGCAGTGCCATGTCCTCACCCGAGATCTGAACCGGCGAACCCAGGCCGCCAAAGCCGAAGGTGCACACTTTGCTGCACCGCTGGCCAGTCCCTAAAGTGTTTTAATTAAATTTAAATTCAGTATAAGTATAAATAGGGAACTAATGTGATCCACACTTTGACAGGATAATGGCTGCTCTGTGAAAGTGACCTATTGGGGTTGGGGGCAAGACTAGGAGCAAGACAACTAATGAGGAGACTATTGCGGCATTAAATGGCCAGGTGATAGTGGCTTGGCCTTGGATACAAGGGTATGACTGTTTTTAAAAATTAAATTTAGATTTTGGAGAAAGCATGGACATGATTTGCTAATAGACTGGATGACGAGTGTGAAACTAAAGAAAAAATAAAGGTTTATTATTTTTTTTCTGACACACATGGAAATGTCAAACAGCTTATTGGATATCAGGATAGAAGGCAGGAGCGAGGCAGTGCAGATGCAGATGTGGAGTCAGTAAGCAAAACTATGTCAAGAAATGAGACTGAATGAGCTCACCTAAGGAGCGATTGTAACATGTTTGACAGGATGTAAGTCATCACTATTCTTTTTCTTTCCAAGTATACAATACAGTATTATTAACTATAATCTCTATGCTGTACACTATGCTGTATAAAGGGTTCCTTTGTCTCCATTAGATCCCCAGGCCTGATTCATCTTAATTACTGGAAGTTTATCCTGGGAAGTATCTCCCCCTACCCCGGGCCCCTAGGCCCTGGCAACCACTGTTCTACTCTCTGCTCCATGAGTTTGACTTTTTTAGATTCCATGTATAAGTGAGAACATAAAGCATTTGTCTTTCTGTGTGTGGCTTATTTCACTTAGTATAGTGTCTTTCAGGTTCACCCATGTTGTCACAAATGGCAAGCTTTTCTTTTTTGTAGCTAATATTCCATTGTATGATTATTGTATAAATATATATAATAATGCATATATTATACATATTATAAATTAACATGCATAAATATAATTATGTATTTATTATATATTGTACATAATGCAATGGTGTAAAAATATATATAACATTCCATTATAATACATATATAAATATATATTTTCCTTGTCCATTTATTCATTGACACTTAGGTTGTTTCCATATCTTTGCTTTCTGCATAATGCTGCAATGAACATGGGAGTGTAGTTATCTCTTTGAGATATTGATTTCATTTCTCTTGGATATATACCCAGAAGTGGGATTGCTGGATCATATGATAATTCTATTTTTAATTTTGGGGGGAACCTCCATACTGTTTTCCATAGTGGCTATATCAGTTTGCATTCCCACCAACAGGGTACAAGGGTTCCTTTATCTCCACACCCTCACCAACACTTGTTATCTCTTGTCTTCTTGAGAAAAGTCGTAGTTCTAACTGGTGTGAGGTAATATCTCATTGTGGTTTTGATTTGCATTTTCCTAATGATTAGTGATGTTGAGTCATTTGTATGTCTTCTTTGGAAAAATGTCCATTTGGGTCCTTTGCTCAATTTTTAATTGGGTTACTTGTTTTTTTGGTATTGAGCTGTACGAATTCCTTATAAATTTTGGATATTAACTTATCAAGATATATGTTTTGCAAATATTTTCTCCCATTCTGTAGATTGCTTTTTCATTTTGTTGATTATTTCCTTTACTGAACAAAAGCTTCTTACTTTGATGTAATCTCACTTGTTTACTTTTGCTTTTGTTGCCTGTGCTTTTGGTGTCATCCAAAAAGCTATTTCCAAGACTGATGTCAAAGAGCTTTTATCCTGTGTTTTCTCCTAGGAGTTTTATGATTTCAGATATTACATTTGTCTTGAATCTATTTTCAGTTAATTATTGTGTATGGTGTAAGGCAAGGTTTCAGTTTCATTCTTTTGTATGTTGCTCTCCAGTTTTCCCAACACCATTAAATCATCACTATTCTTCATAAGGTCTGTTTTGGGAGGAGACTCAGGATGGAGACCAACTGAAGTCAGCTATGGAGGTAATAAAAAGAGAGAAGGTGGTGACAGCCAGATATAGAGATAGAGTTGTGTATATGATAGATAAAGTTCTTGTCCTAATGCAATTTTTATTCTATTGGAGAAAGAAAGGTCATAAACAAGTGAATAAACAAATGATTTTAAGTTGTGGTAAGTATTATTAAGGAACTAAAGCATACTGGTAAGTAACTGAGGAAAATTAGCATTTTGAGATGGAAGAAAGCATCAATGAAAATGTGACATTTGAGCTGACGACAGATTGGGCAAGAAGGAGCTGACCTGGACCATATGTTTCTTTGATTACTCTCCCTGTCATTTTCTGTATATTCCCTGCCCCTGGGAATAATTTAAAGCATGTCCAGAGGAATTGTAATTTGGAAGAGTCAACATACTTGCTTAAATTAGCCTTTCCTCAATTTAAGGAGGAAATCTTTAATTTTTTTCTCACATAACTACTAGTATCCTATGGAACTGATGACCCCAGAACACATGCTATTTCAAAATTCGTGTAATAGCATGTACAACATATTAGATATGCAGATATTATTTGGTATAGAATGTTTAATTTCATATTATGATTACGGTTTTTAACAGCAGGTTACATTTTACACACTGTTCTCATTCTGGCACTTGGGAAGGAATATTGATCAAGGGGCAACATAACTTAATTTTTCCTATGCCATAATATGTTTCCTACCAGGGAAGTGGGATAACTAACATCACCAGTGCTAAGATATTATGAATTTGTCAAATTAAGACTTGTTTAGTGGAGCACAGTCTGCCAGATGGTGAACTCTGGTTCAACAACAGACCACAAGAGAAACTGAAACAGGGGAGTTTATTATTCACAAGTCCTGGAGGAAGAAGCTGCGTGCCTCTAGGGGCTGTATGGGGAGGTCAAGGCAGAGTACAGACAGAGAGAGAGCAATAGGATGCAAGGCACATGACCTTATTAGGGTCCCTGTGTAGAGGGCTTTGGGGTTCCCAGGCTAAATCCAGATTGGTCATACAATCTAAAAGAGCAGGCTTTTGGTAAGTCCCACAGGGGTCTTATCTAAGGGATGCATAAGGGGAAGGTGTTGGCAGGTGTTGATCACAAGGCTGTTGGGGAAGTCATATCAGGAACTTACATTTGCTTGTGACTCTGTGGCTGCTGTCTAGGGCATGCATTTGCATGAGGGGCTAGTGTTACTTCAAGGTCATTGCAGTCCCCTTGGCCAAGCAAAACGGATGCTGAGGCAGCAATACCATGGAGTAGCTTAGCTAAACTCTCAACATATGGCCAACCTAAAAGTGTTCTACTTCAACTTTCCAAGAGATATCATAGAAGTTACCTTGTGAATTTACGTAAAGTTGTGACAAGTCCTTTCAGATGATACTATTTTAATTTAGCTATCTTATGACAATAATAATTTTGATGTCTCCTTTGACATAAGTGTTGTGATATGGGACATATAAAATCAACCATTAAAAAAAAGTCAAACCATTCATTTTACTTCTATTTATTTATTTTATACTACCAACTAGTGTGCAAAAGATATATCCAAAACTTATCTGTGAGCTACACCCAATCATTAATTCTTACCCTTGGGGTGAGGAATTGAAGCAGACTCAGAGCATATTAGAGTTATACTAGTTGCTATAGAGAACAAACCCAAACATATGAAATGGCTCAGACATGTTATAAGCTTATTTCTCATTCATGGAAATTCCAGATTGGCAATTGATCTCTTCCAAGGGATGATTTAGGAATTCAGTTTCATTATATATTGTGACCCCACCATATTTAGAGTGTCTTCTAATATCATAATGTTCATCTGCATCAAGATGGCAAGAAGGAAGAGAGAGTGGCAAAGCACATTTGCTTCTTAAGAACATCTGTCTAAATGTGTCACACATCACTTCTGCTCCTGTTCCAAGGCTGTCTCATTGGCTAACCCTGTGTTACATAAGAGACATCCTACTATACACAGAAAAATAATTCACGATAAGTCATAGACATAAATGTAAAGTAAAATGAGAAAACACTTAAAGGAAAATAGAGGAGACTATTTTTGTGACTTGGCATTTACAAAAAAATTTAAAATAGGTCAGAAAAATAAATAAGCATATGAAACTGATAAACTAGATGTCATTAAAAGTAATAACTCCTCATTAAGATACATCATAAAGAAATGAATATGTAGGGCACAGACTGGGAGAAAATATTTGCAAAATACATATCTGAGCAAGTTCTGATGTCCAGGACGTATAGAAAACCTCCATAATTTAATTTTTAACAAATTGGAAAAAAATAAGAAAATATATGAATAGACAATTCTGAAATGCATAATCAATAAGAATTTGAAAAAATCCTCTACATGAACCATCCTCAAGGAATTGTAATTTAAAATCACAATGACGTACAACTACATACCCCCCAAAATGAGTAAAATTTAAAAAGACTTACAATTCCTAGTATTACCCAGGATGTCGAGCAATCTGAACTCTCAGACACATTTTATGGGGGTGTAAAATGGTGCACACTTTTGTGGAAAAAAAATGTTGACAGTTTCTTATAAAACTAATCATGCATCAACACCATGACTCAGTGTGATATTCTTATTCTATTTATAAATATTTTTTATAATAAGAAATACATATTTTGTCTTTGTCCCAGCTCCTGGCACAGAACTCCTAAAACCCTGGGGATTTCCTAAAGGATAAAAGTGATACAAAAAAAAAAAGTGTCTTGATATTTATAATGAAATCCTGTTGACCACACCTGAGTTTGTGTTAATGAAGTGACCTGTGGAAAGCTCTTAAAGGTAAGGACTGGTTGCCAGGGGAACCAACCCTGTGTTTAGTGGAAGATTCCAGTTTGGTGAGGACATGGAGCTGCCCACAGAATGACATGACCAGACAGAGCATGGAAGCTTCTCAACCCTTCCCGCATAGTTTTCCCTATGCATCTCTTCCATCTAGTTGTTCCTGAGTTGTATCATTTTATGATCAAATAGTAATCTAGTAAGTAAACTGTTTTCCTGAGCTATATGAGCTGTTCTAGTAAATTATTGAACCTGAGGAGGGAGTCATGGGAACCTCCGATTTAGTGCCAGTCAGCTGCACAGGTGACAACCTGGACTTGTGATTAGCATCTGAAATTGGGGGGAGGGACAGTCTTGTGGGACTAAGCCCTTGACTCATGGGATCTGATGCAACCTCCAGGTAGACAGTGTGAGAACCAGACTGAATTGTAGAACACCCAGTTTGTATGCAGAGAGTTGGAAAAGTGCTTCATGTGAAGGAAAAACCGCATACATCTGGTGTTAGAAGTGTTCTTCTGAGTAGGAGTAGAAGAGAAGAAACAGAGCTTTCTCCTTCAGTTGGTTTAGAGAGGAAACACTTTTTTTCCTTTCACCCAGCAATTCCTCTTCTAGATATTTACCCTAGAGAAATGAAAAGATGTATGCAAAAAAAGCCTTATACGTGAATGTCCATTGCACTTTGCCTTATGATAGTCAAAAACTAGAGAGAGCCCTGGTGACCATCAATGGAGAAGCCGATGTGCAAATTGTTGCCCATTCATAAAGATGAATACTAATATGAAGGAGTGAATTAGTGCTGTGTACAAAACCATGGATTAATCTTTGAAATGTAATGCCAAATGAAAAAACCTTTATACAATAACTATGTACTATATAATGTAAAAAATATGACTTTCTAAAATCAACAAAACTTTCCAAAGGTGAAAAATATCAGAACACTTGCTTCTGGGGAATAGGAGAAGGCCTGACTAGGAAGGAGGACAAGGTGCTTTTCTCATTGATGGTAATATTTTATATCTTAATAGGGATTTGGGGTTACACTCGTGAATTTGTTTGCCAAAACTCAGTGAATTTGTGCATTTCATTGTATGTAAATTTTACATCAAAAGAAAAAATGCCCTAAACTTTCATGATTTTCAGTTAATGATATCCAGGCTGAAGTATTTAGGGGAGGCAGAGATAACTGATACCTTGATATACACAAATTAGAAGATAAATTTATGGATATATAGGGAGATTGATCAGTAAATAGTAAAACAAATATTAAGCAGAATAAAATATTAATGGTGATGAATATATACATAATTGACTCAAATTAAGCTGTATGTTTGAAAATTTTAATAATTAAATATTAAAAACAATTTGGATTTTTAGATTGACAAATAGCCACATACTTGCCAGGTAAGAAAATACTCTTAGTTGAAACCACAGGTTTGCACAAATTTGAAATATTGAATTTAATTACACCTTCAGACTCATTCTAATGAATTATTATAGTTAGAAGAATGATTTATAAAAAGTAAAGAATCTAGAGCCAACCTGGTGGTGTAGTGGTTAAGTTCACACTCTCTGCTTTGGTGGCCCCAGGTTTGCAGGTTCCAATCCCAGGCATGGACCTACACACCGCTCATCAAGCCATGCTGTGGTGGTGTCCCACACACACAATAGAGGAAGATTGGCAACAAACGTTAGCTCAGGGCCAATCTTCCTCACCAAAAATAAATAAATAAATATATAAAAATAAAGATTCTGATACATGTTTTATTAGTTAAAATATTTTTAAATAAACTATTTTTCTAATGCTGTCTCTTATTTTTTCAAAAAGAAAAATCTTTATTCTTATGTCATTTTCTACCTAGATCTCAAAGGTACTTAATACATATTTAATATCTTAGAATGTGAAGTCTTTAACTAGCCTCTCGGGCCAGCCCGGTGGCGCAGCAGTTAAGTTCCCACATTCCACTTCGGCGGTCCGGGGTTGGCTAGTTCGGATCCCAGATGCGAATATGGCACCTATTGGCAAACCATGCTGTGGTAGGCGTCCCACATATAAAGTAGAGGAATATGGGCACGGATGTTAGCTCAGGGCCAATCTTCCTCAGCAAAAAGAGGAGGACTGGCAGTATTAACTCAGGGCTAATCTTCCTAAAAAAAAAAAAATTAGCCTATGGTGATATATAATTATTTCAGAAATTTAGCTAATGCTGTTGCACATTTTCCAGCTATTCTATTAGAATCATATAGATTTGGACAATCGTTGTGATGAATTATTTTCCTCTTAAGTATCAAAACATTTGAAAGGAAAACAAGTTCATCACTTAATAGGACAGAAATTATTTCCATTTTATAGGAAGAAAGCTGAGATTCAAAGATATTGAAGAATTTCTCCAGTTCGGATGATAAAGAGGGTTTGATGGGTGCAATGGCAGCACTTAAAAAAAGGACAAAAAGGTCAAAAAATTTTGTATTTAAAAATCACATACAAAAAACAGATCGTCGTAATCAATGCTCTTTTCAGACATAATTTGACCCTCTTTCAGATGTACTGTTACTGTTAACATGGTTGGCAAATTTGGGGCTATTTTAACTGGGAAGAAGCAACATAAGTACAACGATGCCTCCAGACATTTGCAATTTTAAGGTACTCATTGATCCTTGACTAGAGAAATGCTAAAAATGAATTTCTATGCAGTTAGTATAATTACTGTAAATTTCAATAACCGGTGCTTGCTTGAATAAAACTATGTGTTCTATTAAATGAGTATCTATCTATCTATCTATCTATCCATCCATCCATCCATCCATCTATCCATCCATCCATCCATCCATGTAGTGAGAGAGATGGAACGATGGATCAAGTTTCAATGAGAAAGAATTTTGTAGTAAAGAGTGACCTCTTCAGGGAGGTCCCATTGTTTTGGTATTATCAAGAATGAGGTTTACAATAAGAGAAAATACCATAGCAATTAAGCCTGAAAAAGTGACCAAATAGATTGTGCAACTGAAAATAAAAATCCTGGGGTTTGTTATCTTACACAGAACTTGAGTTGTGTTCCAACCCTTGGCTGAAGGAGCGCGGTAGAGTCCATTGTTTTACCTGGAGTATGCACCGTGGGGGAGATATAATACCTTAGCAGGAAATGGTTATGTTGTTCAGAATTGGAGCCAGATCCTGGGCAACCAAATGAAAATAAAAATGTATGCATTTCATTTGGGAACTAAAATCATTCTACAACAGAACAAATTCTTAAAAGATGACTTACAGAGTCGTTAATATCTATGATTAGTTTAAACACTGAGAAGAGTCATATACTTATTTTTTTCTTTTTGGTTAAGGTCAAACAAGGTTAAATGAAATGTATTTGGAATACGCAGGAAGATGCAATTCTCGAGAATTAATAAACAAAATTGGTTATTGTGTGGAAGGATTGTGAATTGATTTCTCTGGTGGTAATTTAAGGTAGGCTAAATTCTCATCTGGCAAGAGTAGTTTTGTGTGGTGCAGAGAAATAGAATAAAGAATATCTTAAATATCTTGAAGTTCTACATTCAAAGATTCTCCCCCAAAAAATATATGATTTTTACAATACAAAAAAATCAATTCTAGGGCCAGCCCGGTAGCTCAGCTGTTAAGTTCACACGTTCTGCTTCAGGGGCCTGGGGTTCATCAGTTCGGATCCCGGGTGCAGACACGGCACTGCTCTGGCACGCCATGCTGTGGCAGGTGTCCCACATATAAAGTAGAAGAAGATGGGCACAGATGTTAGCTCAGGGCTAATCTTCCTCAAAAAAGAAAAAATTCTAAAATGATTCTTAGTGAAAGGATTTAATGCTTTATTTAAGCTCATTTGATATAAGCAAAGGTAAGAATCCTGCAGATTGTTATTTATAGTCCATGCCCTTAAAAATATTACTTTATGTTATGTGTTTTCTCTCTGGACCATAGGATTGAGATAAAGGTCATAACTGAAATTTCCATTACAAGCCTTGATTCAGAATTATATTATCACTTACATGTCAGTGTGGAGCAACACATACACACACATATATTTACTACTTAAAGCGTTGCTGGCCATTTGACCGTTTTTTATTTGGTTTTGTGAATATGAGACATTTGGGAAAATCTACATGTTAATCTCAGGACAATTTATTTTCAAAGACGCTTTGGCTTTTACTAATAATTTTTAAGGTCAAAAACTGATTATGGACATTTTATGAATAAGTAATATTAATAAACATGTTATAAAAATTAAAATATCAAACTGATTCATTTCCTGTGAATCAAAATTTGGAAAGTTTGTGGTGTGTATGAGGCTATTTATCAAACAGGGCTGGATTTTACATTGACAGCTATGGGTTTGGCAGAAGAGTATTAGGTTCACTGGTTTCTTGTCAGTCTCACCGAAAAGCAGACACTGGAGGTTTTTCCTTCTTTAACCCCTTCCTCCAGTGTTCTTACCCAATCTGCATATTAGAAATCTGCAGGGAGCATTTAAAACATACTGATGTCTTGTCCTCACCTCAGACCCGTCACAACGAAATCTCTTTGGTAAGACGATGTGGAGGGCTGGGTGATGGCGTTTTTAATTTGTTACCATGTGAGTCTCATAGACATTCAGTGTTGAGGTTTGTATGATCTTCCAACTCAAAGTATAGCCTTCAGACTGAGGCACTGCCGTTGCTTGGTGGCTTGTTAGAAAGACTAAACCTCAGACTGCTCTCTAGGCCTGCTGAATCAGAATCTACATTGTAACAAGATCCCCAGGTGTTGCATTTTCAGAGGAAATTTTGAGGAACACTCAGTGAGATGTGAGAGTTCTGGGCCATTGCAAAGGAGGGTCTGTCCATTTGGTGTAATTAGGTAGAAATGAGCAAAGTGCATCAATTCTTTAACTAAACCTGGAGGAAAGTGAGTTCTTGATTAAGGAGAAGCCTTCCACATATGATAATGAGAAGGAGCAATATTATATCTCTATCTCACAGGACATGTGGGCTGTGGACATTGGGAGCCTCTCAAGGAGTCTAATTGAGACATTAAATACTTGGAGCTTGCTTTGGCAGAGGCTGACCAAACCTGGATGCCAACTCTGCACGCCTTTATGCTGTGAGGTGAGCTCCACTCAGCCGTCCTGAGGGAAACCCTCTTCCTCACTGAGAACCCTAGCAAGCACACTAGAGACTGCTGGCTGGGATTATCTGGCTCTTCTTCTAGTATTTTTCCCATCTACTGTTTCTTGTATAAATTCTGTCTTGTTTTCTTCTAGACGTTAGCCTTTTTAATCTTATTTTCTCAAAATGCCCAACTCTTACAGTCAAAAGATTTGGCTTTCAACCCATTGTCTCTGTTATTAATTTGAAATATTACTTAGACTCTCAAAAGCAGAACATTTTAGCTTCTCTATATCTTTCTATAAGGTTTTGAATTATGGGAAACGGATGTCTCAAACTGAATATAGGACTGGAGATAATAAAGAAAACTTTTAGGAAAGTTTTGGTGGATCCATTTATTAGCAATGAATGATATGAATAGCTCTGGGTAGTTACACTTAGAATATTAGTTCTTAGATCTATTGTTTTTTTCACTTGGTGCTTTGATACAGTTAAAGAATCTTTATATTTCTTTTTAACTCTAAAGGACTACATTCTTAATATTTCTTGGTTTAGTAACTCCTATGAGAAAAAATAAAATACGGTTTAACTTGGATTAGATTGTTAGTAGTATCCACAAACATTACTTACAGGTCTTCAGGCACTCACCATGTAAAAACAAAACTTGTGTCCCTAGCATGATCTCCTTGGTCTCCAAGACGTACTTCGCAATAGGCTGATTTCATGATCAGAATTCATTACAATGCATCAGAATGATGTCTTTTCTCTCAGTAGGATGACAGCTAACTGATATAGGCATATACTTAATATGGTAAAAGATTGTCTAGTTGTATCATATCCTCTCAGGATACATATGACCAAAATCAAATGAGATATTGATCTTAGTCTAGTTCAGAGTAAACAGATATTCAGTGCCAGTATCACTCAATGATATTATTTGGAGAGAAAATTAATGTTAAGCTGTGTGTACATAAAGAACTATTATTAAAAATATGATGTTTTATGTCCAAACACAGGCATATGCTCATAATCAATTTTATTTGTATTAATAAATAAAACAGGATATGTCAAGGGTCGTTTACGGAACAACATGGTTGAGTATGTTAGTCAAGCACTAGGTGATGTGATAGAACCCCCACCCTTGGCCCCCAAATCTACTGGGTTGATTACGACTCTTTTACATCCAGACATGCAGGGATCCAAGTCTCCTTGCTCTTCAGACGCCACCACACCATCTCAATGCCTGACATCCAGGTTTGCCAAGGTAGGAGAATCCGTTCTATCAACCTTATAAAATTGAGAGAGAAATGAACGCTTATGTTGTTGTATGAAGGTAGTAAGCAGTATTCAGTGTTTCTATCAAAGACATCAGAGAATAAATCACATGATTATATGTATATATGCATTTATATATGCTTGAGATTATGTGTTTATATACACATACATGTATATATGATCACATATGGACTAAGTATATAAGTGGTGTTATATATAATATATACATTATTAGGAGTATGTGTACATTATATATGAGAGTATATGTGTTGATATGAGTATATATATATATGTATGTGTACATATATATATCTATATATATACTCACATACGCTGTACTTAGGTAATGCTTAGGTTCCATTTTTATAGCAACTAGTTACCTTCATTTCTTTAATTAACAGTATGCATTAGTATCTACTATGGGCTAAGACCTAGTTGTTAAATGCATATTTATTAAAAGGATGATTTGCTAATTGCTAGGTTATTTAACCAGTTCCTAGTGCAGCTGCAGATCTATAGTATTTAGATATGTTCCTATTTCCATTTGTGTTACAATAATTCATCTGTTGGAACATATTTTATGAGTAGACCACTAGATCCTTGCTTCTAACATTCTATTGCTTTTCTCCATAAATGTCTCAGAGAAAAATATTAGAAACATACACAAATAGACACTAAAGAATTACTGGAGTAATTCAACACACTTCTGCTTCAGCAACTTTCTTTGAATCTTTTTATATTTGTTGTTTACAACAACTCCGGATGAAATGTAAATTTCCCCACAGTTTCTTAAAATAGGTGTGCTTAACAAAATTCTCAGGAGGAACATACGAGTTAAATAACAAGAAGTTTTCCTTTTATAAAGTCTCTTCAGCATATTTTTTCTCGAGGCAATTCAGGCAGACTAAACAATTTTGACACAAATAAGAGCTGCTTAAATTGTAATTTTAAAAGAAATCTTGAAATAGGTATGTCTCCTCTTGAGAAGAATTGATGTGCATGTACTATGAAAACTCATTCCCAAAAGATAATTGGAACATTTTTCTTTTATGTTTGAGGTGATTCTTAATAATCAGAAAGTGTTCTAATTTTAAAGATGAGGGGAAATAAAGAGAAAAAAAATCCAAGTTAACTTAAAAAGTTAAGGCAGGATGAACTAACTGCAGATAGAACTCTCTCAAAAGTTTTGTTCTTTTAAAATGTATCTTACCGTGGCTTCTAAAATTAGTATTTTTTTCTCTAAAAATTATGAGGTAGTCTCTAAAAGGTATCATCAAGTTCTCAGATGTGTTATGAAACTTTAAACAATGCAACCTTCTTGGTTTAAGGATAAAGAGACTATAGACTATATATCTTTGCTCAGCTGCCATAACAAAATACCAGAGACTTAGTGGCTTAAAAATAGAAATTTATTTTCACACTGTTCTGGAGGCTAGATGTCCAAGAACAAGGTGCCAGTATGGTTGGCTTTTGGTGAGGACCCTCTCCCAGGCTTGGTGGTGGCCTTCTCCCTCTCGGAAAGAGAGAGAGGAAGCAAGCTCTCTCCTATCTCTTCTTATAAGGACACTAATCCCATCATGGGGGCTCCACCCTCATGAATTTATCCAATCCTAATTCTCTTCCAAAGCTCTCATTTCCAAATACCATCACATTGGGGATTAGGGCTACAACATGTGAATTTTGGGACAACACAATTGAGTCTACAGCACTATATTCATAAAAAGGAAAATAACATTTACAAAAATATTGTTGTCTATATAAAAGTGACTAAAGCTCATTGTGAAATTCTTGGAAAATAATAAAAACGTGAATATAAGCCATCCTTAATTTCATCACCCAAAGAGAACTACTGTTAATGTCAATATTTGTATAAAATATGCAATTCAAGAAAAAAATGAAAAAATACATCAAAATGCCAGTGGGAATTGCTTGGATAACTTTTGGGTGATGGGCCCCTGAGTTAGCTAGATAAGTGTGTATGTATGTGTGTTTGTGAGACTGTATGCATGTGTGTTGAGTGTGTGTGTGGCGGTGTGTGCGTGTGTACACACGATATTCCACTTCTTCCATCATTAATGAAGAATACCAATTCCTACATGTCTATTTCTCCCAAGATTACTTAACTGGAGATTTCAATAATTTTGTCATTTCAAGAATGTTATATAAATGGAACCACACAGCATATAACATTTAGGTATTAGCTCTTTTCACTGAGCATAATTCTCTGACAATTTATCCAGGTTATTGTGGGCATCAGTATTTCATGCATTTTTATTGCTAAGTAGTATTCCATGGTATGTATGTGCAAAAGTTTAACAACCCACCCACTGAAGGACAGTTGAATCATTTCTAACTTTAGTTTATTATAAATAAAGCTGCTATAAACATTCATGTGTAGGTATTTGTGTAAACAAATGTCTTTAGCTGTCTGTGATAAATATCCAGGAAGCAATTATGGGTCATATTGTAGTGGCTTGTTTAGTTACATAAAAAGCTAACTGCCCATCTGTTTTCCAGAGTGGTTGTACCATTTTACATTCCCATTAGCTATGTATGAATCATCTGCTTTCTCTGGATCCTCACAATTATTTGCTATTGTCAGTACTTTTTAAAATCTAATTTTAACCCTTCTTATATATATATTTAGTGATATCTCATCATAGTTTTAATTTGTGTTTCCCTGATGGCTAATGCTGTTGAATATCTTTTCATGTACTTATTTGTCATTGACATATCCTCTTCAGTGAAATTTCTAGTCATACTTTTTGCTAAAAGTGTTCTGATTACCCAGTTCCAATGTCCTGGGAGGGGTGTCCCCCACAGCTTCAAGAAATTCTCTGACAGCAGTGCAGTGTCCTACAATTCAACTTAATTCTGACACTATGTACCTGCCGTTAGTGTCAGATCCCACAGGTTAAGGGCTCAGTCCTACAAGACTGCCCCTCTCTTCCACTTCAGATGTCAATTGCAAGCCCATGTAGTCACCTATGCTTCCTGACCAACGAGCTATAGACTGGAGTTCCAAGGACCCCCTCCTTTGGTTTGATTAATTTGCTAGAGTGGTTCACAAAACTCAGAGAAACATTTTACTTACTAGATGACTGGTTTGTTATAAAAAGATATAACTCAGCAACAGCCAAACAGAAGAGATGCATAGAGCAAGGTATGGGGAAAGGATGCAGAGCTTCCATGCTCTGAGTGTGTCATCTCTCAGCACTTCCACATGTTCACCAACCTGGAAGCTCTCCTTTTGAGGAACCCTGTCCTTTTGAGTTTTAGGAAGGCTTCATTACATAGGCACAATTGATTAAATCATTGGCTGTTGGTGATTGATTCACTTCACAGCCCTTCTCCCCTTCTGGAACTCAGGGTGTGTGACTGAAAATCCCAACCCTCTATTCATTGTTGTTTCTCCTGGCAACCAGCCCCCATCTTTGGGTGCCTTCCAAAAGTCACCTCGTTAACATGAACCCACTTGTTGTGGAAAGGGTCTTGTTATAAATAACGAGACATCCATTTCACTTCTATGGCTTCGAATAGACTTCAGGAACTAGGACAAGAGACCAAATACGACAAAAGATGCTCCCCTTGTTTTTATGGCTCTGGAAATTCCAAGGGTCCTGGGAGCTGTAAGCCAGGAAACATGGACTAAGACCACATATATATGACAAATATATTTAAGTCATCTGAATGACCAAACATCTATTTCTTATAAATCACAATATCAAATGTGCCCATTTTCCAATTGGACTGTTTGATTTCGTACTGTTGAGTATGTGTTCTACATGCTAATCCTTTCTTGGATATATGATTTGCAAATATATTCTTCCAGTCTATAGCTTGTCTATTCATCCATTTAAGAGGGTCTTTCATACAGTCAATGTTTTTAATATTGATGAAGTCCAGTTTATCAATTATCCTTCTTATGGATCTTGTTTTTGGTATTAAGCCTAGCTGTAGATCCTGAAGATTACATTTCTTGTTGTCTCTACAAGTTTTGTAGTTTTATGATTTACATTTAAGTTTGTGATTGATTTGAGTTAATTTTTCTGTATGAGATTTAGATTGAGGTTCACTTTTTAGCCAACGAATGTTTAATTGCTCCAGCACTATTTGTTAAAAAGATTATTCTTCCTCCATTGAATTACTTTTGTATCTTTGTCAACAAGTAGTTGGAGAAATGCAATACCTAGGTATAAATTTACTGAAATATATATTAGATCTATATGTAAAAAACTGCAAAACCCTAATGAAAGATGTCATAGAAAAACAAAATAAAGATACTCTGTGTTATGAATTGGAAGATTCAATATTATTAAATTAGCAATTTTTCCCAACTTGCACAATAGATTCAACACAATCCCAATCAAAACCCCAACAAGCTATTTTGTAGATGCTGACAAACTGATTCTAAAATTTATATGAAAAAAAGAACTAGAATAGCAAACAGTACTGTGGAAGAACAAAGTTCAAGGACTCAAAGCACTGAATTTCATGACTTACTGTAAAGCTGCAGTAGTAAAGACAGTGCAATATTGGCAAAAGAATAAATACATAGATCCATGAAATAGAATAGAAAGCCTTGAAACAGACTCACATAAATATAGTCAAGCAATTTTTAACAAAGGCACTTCATCAGAGAAAGGATAATATTTTCAACAAATAGTGCTAAAGCAATTAGACTTGCATGTGCAAAACATGAACCTAGATTGACCTCTGGTGAATTACACAAAAGTTAACTCAAGGTGCCGGCCTGGCGGTGCAGAGGTTGAGTTTCCATGTTCTGCTTTGGTGGCCCAGGGTTCACAGGTTCGGATCCCAGGTGCAGACCTATGCACTGCTTGTCAAGCCTGGCAGTGGCAGGCATCCCGCATATAAAGTGAAGGAAGATGGGCATGGATGTTAGCTCAGGGCCAGTCTCCTCAGCAAAAAAAAAGAGGAAAGTTGGTGGCAGACGTTAGCTCAGGGTTAATATTCCTCAAACAAAAAAAAAGTTAACTCAAAATGGATCATAGGCTTGGTGTGTGTGTGTATTTAAATATATACAAAACAATCGAATTGCTAACAGAGGAGAGAAGATGCTTTTATCTAAAATTCTCCTTTAAAACCAGAGAAGGCAGAAAAGAAGTTGAAGACAAAAAAAGAAACAAATAACAAGGGCAATTAATAGAAAACAATTACAAATGTGGTAAATATTAATCAACCTATGCCAATGATCACTTTAAACATCATTGGTCTAAATACAACAATTAAAAGACATGGATTCTCAGAGTAGATTAAAAAACAAGACTCAATACTATACTGTCTACAAGAAACCCACTTTACGTATAAAGACACAGGTAGATTAAAAGTAAAAGGATGGCGAAAGATATACCATGCTAACTCTAATTAAAAAAGTAAGAATGGCTATATTAATTTCATACAAAACTGACTTTGTATGAACAAGAGAAATAATTAGGAATAATAAAGGACATTACATAATAAAAAGAAGTTGATTTTCCAAGACGCCTTGACAATTCTTATTTTGTCTGTGACTAACAATGATGTCAAAACACATGAAGAAAAAATCTGATAGAATTGCAAAGAAAAATAGACAAGTTCACTCTTATAGTTGGAATCTTCAACACCCCTCTATCAATATTCGACCTATCCAGTAATCGACAGATCAGTAAGGATGTAGTTAAGCTAAATACGCCATTAATCAACTGGATCTATTTATATTTATAGAACACTTCATACACATTCTTCTTAATGCTGCTTGGAATATTCAATAAGTACATTAGTTTGCTAGCGATGCTGTAAAAAAAGTACAACAAACTGGCTAACTTAAACAGCACAAATTTATTTTCTTAAATATCTAGAAGTTAGAAGTCCAAGATCAAGGTGTCAGCAGGGTTGCTTCCTTCTGATGGCTGTGAGGAAGAATCTATTCCATGCCATCTTCTTAGTTTCTGGTGGTGTGCTGCTAATCTTTGACATTTCTTGGTTTTGGAAGCATCAGACAAATTTTTGCATTTATCTTCATATAGCAATCTTCCTGTGTCCATGTCTGTCTCCAAATTTCCCCTCCTTATTTTTACATTAGTCACCTTGTATCAGGGCCCACCCAAATGATCTCATCTCAGCTTAATTAATTACATCTGCAACAACGCTATGTCCAAATAAGGTAACATTCTTAAGTACTGGGATTAGAACTTAAACATCTAATTTTAGGAGTACATAATTCAACCAATAGTGACAAGGTAGACCACATTCTGGGCTATAAAATGGACCTTAACATAAATCACATAATAGAAATCATACAAAGTATCCTCTCTGACCACAATAAAATTAAACTAACAGAAAGAGAGCTGGAATATCCCCAAATACTTTGAGATTAACCCCCCAGATAATACATAGATCAAAGAATAAGTCACGAGAATATTAAAAAAATATTGTGAACTAAATGAAAATATAACTAGTCAAAATGTATGGGATGCATCTAAAGCAAGTGCCTATAGGGAAATTCATAGCATTTATTGTATATGTTAGAAAAGAAAGATCTCTAATAATCTAGGCTTCTTTCTTAGAAAACTAGAGATTGAAGAGCAAATTGAATCCAAAGAAGGCAGAAGAAAAGATAATAAACATTAGAGCAGAAATCAATGAAATTTAAAACAGGAAATCCATAGAGAAAAATCAATGAAACTAAAGCTGGTTCTTTTAAAAGATCAGTAAAATTGATAAACCTCTAGCTAGGCTATCAAAGAAAAAAAGGGAGAAGGCAAAAATAGGTAATATCAGAAATGAAAAAGAGGCCATCACAACTGATCATGTACATATTAAAAGGGATATTATGATCAACTCTATGCCCATACATTTGATAACATAGATGAAATGGACCAATTCCTTGAAAGGACACAATCTACTAAATTCACCAAATCTCACAAAAGAAAAAATAGGCATTCTGAATGGGCCTATATCTATTAAAGAGATTGAATCAATGGTTAATAACCTTCTAAAACAGAAAGCTCCAGGCCCACTTGAGTTCACTGGTGAATTCTACAAAACATTTAAAAAGGAAATTATGCCATTTTTTTTTTACAGGTAACAGGAGCAGAAGGAACATTTCCTAACTCATTATATTAAGCCAGCATTATTCTAACACCAAAAGGATAGGAAAACATTACGTTACAGAAAGGAAAACTTCAGACCAATTTCCCCAATGACCATAAATGCAAAAATCCTCAACAAAATGTTACCAAGTCAAATCCAACAATGTATAAGGAGAATTACACACCATGACCTAGAGGGGCTGATTTCACAATATCACAATGTCTCTGAAGTGATTGGATTCAGTAGTGACCATGGAAATGTAAATTAAAATAACTAAATGGTATATTTTTCCTACTTTAATATTTTAATGATGATAATGTCCAATCTTCATGAAAAATTGTAAAGAAAAATCTACTCCCAGACACAGTAGGTGGGTATCTAAATTTTGCAACACTTTTAGTGAACAACTTGGTAGTAACCATCAAATTAAAAATGTGTTTACATGTAAACCAATGGTAGGTCTGTAAAAAAGAAAATCTGATACTCACAAAATATATTTGAAAGAAAATTCAAGTTTGATAACAAGATGAATGATCCCAGGGTGTAAGTATCTACCTATTTACGTGTATCTACATATAAACAATGGTCTGGGGGCCAGCCCAGTGGCACAGCAGTTAAGTTTGCATCTTCTGCTTCGGCAGTCTGGGGTTCACCAGTTCGGATCCCGGGTGCGGACATGGCACTGCTTGGCAAGCCATGCTGTGGTAGGCGTCCCATGTATAAAGTAGAGGAAGATGGGCATGGATGTTAGCTCGGGGCCAGTCTTCCTCAGCAAAAAGAGGAGGACTGGCAGTAGTTAGCTCAGGGCTAATCTTCCTCAAAAGAAACAAAAAAAGAAAAGGTTTTGGGGGCCAGCGCTGTGGCTGAGTGATTAGTGTTCTGCACGCTCTGCTTCAGCAGCCCAGGTTCACGGGTTCAGGTCCCAGGCCCAGACCTAGTCCACTCATCAGCCATGCTGTGGAGGCATCCCACATACAAAATAGAAGAAGACTGGCAATGGATGTTAGCTCAAGGCCAATCTTCCTCACACACACAAAAAAACCATTTAAGGATTGAATTATAAATTTGAATTATAGATGAGTAAAAATGTGTGAGAATTTTAATTGCATAACCTTGTTTGAGTAATTATGTAATGGATCAACATTCAGATAGTGAAATTTTAAAACTTAGATTTAGTGATATCTGAAGTATAGATTCAGAATAAAAATTTGATTTGATTGTTTTGAGTAAACATTAAGAACAATATAAATATATGTATATACACACACACATACAAACATGTAGCAAACATTTGAAATAAAAAAAGAAACATTACAATTGTTTCTCTATTTTATGTTTAATAAACATTTATTTATAGAATTTCCCATGAGGGAAATAACACATTTCCATTGTTATATTTTTAATGCTTTAAATATGTAAGCAGTTTGTCTTCTAAAAAGGTGGCCCCAATTAATTATTCACATTAGTGTATAAAAGAGAGTTGAGAAGATGGGTCTGTTATTTTTAAAATTATAATTTAAAATATAAAAAAATGGAGTAATATTTTCCTGTGAATCACATTTTCATAGAATAAAATAAATAAAAGGTCACACTAGTTATGTGCCCTTAACAATGCAGTAGTTGGGGAATATGTTCTTATCGTGCAATTCAAGTTATATAGCTAAATTAGGGAAATAATGCAGCTATTTTAAAAATTAATATGGAAACACAGATTATATAGCTTTAAGAAGTTGCCAAAATCACTATTTAAAGTTATTTGATCTAGGGGCTGGCCCTGTGGCCGAGTGATTAAGTTTGCACACTCTGCTGCAGGCGGCCCAGTGTTTCGTTGGTTTGAATCCTGGGCGCGGACATGGCACTGCTCATCAAACCACGCTGAGGCAGCGTCCCACATGCCACAACTAGAAGGACCCACAGCAAAGAATATACAACTATGTACTGGGGGGCTTTGGGGAAACAGGAAAAAAAATAAAATCTTTAAAAGAAGTAATAATAAAGTTATTTGATCTATTACCATTTCCAGCAGTGAACTTATCCAAATATATGTAGGAAAAGAATTAGAGTTGGTAGATGTTACATAAGTACTTGGAAATTATGCGCCCAACTTAGAAGTTAATTATTAAATTAAATATAAATATATAGAGAGAGAGGAAGAGAGAGCAAATGAATACACAATAGATAGTTTGAATAATTAGATAATAGGTGGAAAAGATTCCAAAAATAAAAAACAAATTTGGAAAAATATTATCTCCAATGACCTGTTTCACTGAATATCAGTCACTTATCAATGCACACTTGCAAAGAAAATCCTTACAGTAATGCTAATTTCTTCATATAGTCTGAAAAAGAAAAACTGTACTAGAGTGCAGTAAAAATAATGTGTAGTAGTAGGAATACTGTATTCAGTAAATAAGCAGTTTTCAAGGTGGATTTTTAGAGTACCACTGACTACTTTCTAAATTATAAATGTAGAAGATCTGAGTGATTCCTTCTAATAAATGATTAAATAAGGAATTTTTTTTTACAAATCTATCATTTGCCAATGAAAAAATTTAAAAATTGAAATCTAGAGAAGTTAGGGGACTTTCCAAAGACTTATGATTACCAAAGGAGACGTCAGCACAAGAACCTACCACTGTTGACTTTCAGCTCAACCCTCTTTGCTATACCGTGCGGGAACTCAAACCTGGAGTGCAATAAGAGAACAGCACGTGAAGAATAACGTAATCAATGGAAAACAGTGTTGCTGAATTTACAAAATTACGATTTAGAAATACCTTTTTAAGTACCATAAAATTATTTTGGCCTTTGTTTATTTAGTTGTATAGTGATGGCGCAATTAAATACTGGCTTTTAGAAATGGAGCACTGCTCCAAAATTGCCCTTTGGGGCACATTGTCAACAATATGGTGAAATTTATAGGTAGTTCTTAAATACTCTTATTTATCACTAAATGTCTTCAGCTGATTGATGACAAGAAGCATTCAGTTCTGAACAAATGCATATGAAGAATGTCGGGACTTTAAACACAAACCAAATGCCCAAAGTTTATTATTTTTCTGCTTTTATTTCTTTATTGCTTCAAAGATTAAGATAAGATGAAATGCCTCTTGAAATTCTAAAATAGAATAGCAATGGAAGATCATCACCTGAATGTTGCTCATGCTCTAAGGCAGTGATGCTATACCTCATTCACTCTTGAAAGCAACATACTGATCCCTGATACATAGTAGACATCAAATAAATACTTCTTCAACACATCAAAGAATAAATATTGAATACAGAATATGTACAGGAAACCTAAAATTCTGACGTCTTTTCTGTTCTTACTACATTGAGATCATGTCCAATAGCAGACCAATATATCACATTATTCTTCATAATATATATTACTTTTCATAACATATCATATTCTTCGTTATATATCATTTATATCATACTAGTCCTTACTTTGTAATTCTCTACCTACTTCAGCAAAACGAAAAAAAATTATTTTTCAAAACTGCTCTATTTTAAAAGACACTTCTTGGATCTGATTTCAGTTATGGAATGTGATCGCTGGTTTTGTTCTCCGTCAATATTATCTTTTAGAATATTAAGACCCAAAAGTAGAAAGTCTATATGTAAGCAAACATAAATGTCCGTGGTGATACTCGTTTGGCACTATGTATATCAGTTTTCCATTGATGCAATAACAAATTACCGTAAACTCAGAAGTTTTAAATAACACGAATTCATTATCCTACAGTTGTGTAGGTCCTTAGGTCTCACACAGGTCTCAGCAGCCTAGATGCAAGGTGTCAGCAAGCTGTGCTATTTTCTTCCAGGCTCTAGAGGAGGATCTGTTTCCTTGTTCATTTGGGGTATTGGTGGATTTCAGTTCCTTGCACTTGTGGTTGTAAGAATGAAGGTCCCTGTTTTCTTGCTGGCTATCGGCTGAGGACCCTTCCCAGCTTCTAGGGGCTGCCACACTCCTTAAGTGACAGCCCCTTTTCTCCATCTTCAAAGCCAGCACCATGAGGTTGAGTCCTGGTCAGGTTGCGCATCTTTGACCCTTCCTCCTTCATCTGTCCTCGTAACTAGGACCACAATCAGGAACGATTCTCCACTTTCAAGGCCTCATGAGATCAGAATGGGACCACCTGCATAATCCAGGATAACCTCCCTATCTCCAGGTCATTACCTCTAACCATATCTGCAATGTATCTTTTACCATGTGTGGTAACATATTCACAAATTCCAGGAATTATGACGTGGACATCTTTGGGCCATTATTCTGCCTGCCATACATGGGATGATTTAAAACCCTGTGAAAGGGGCCAGCCTGGTGGTGCAGTGGTTAAGTTTGCATGCTCTGCTTGTCGATGGCCCTGGGTTCACCGGTTCGGATCCCACGTGTGGACATGGCACTGCTTGGCAAAAAGCCATGCTGTGGCAGGCGTCCCATGTATAAAATAGAGGAAGATGGCCATGGATATTCGCTCAGTGCCAGTCTTCCTCAGCAAAAAGAGGAGGATTGGCAGTAGTTAGCCTCAGGGCTAATCTTCCTCAAAAGGTGAAACTAAAAAAAAAATAAAAGTGTGAAGAAATTTCCTTAAAAGGCTAGAAAGTATATCTAATAGCTTAGAGGTAATTAAACAAAGTTAAATATTTATTTGATTGTTAAAATTATAAACATGAGACTCAGAATAAGGAACATAATCTCACTGTATTCTTTGTTATCAGAATATCTGCAATAGTAAGACATAAGGAAATCCTCCTGTTTGAAAAACAATAGGCATTTGTTTTGAATGGGTCTGAATGACGTGCAAAGTTTTCATTTTAAATAGGGCTTCCAACAAGTAACATGCTATAATGTAAGCTCCTTGATGGCAACAACTCTCAATTTCTTGTTTATTGAAATATCTCCATATGTAGAACAGTATCCACAAAATAGTAGGTGCTGAAAAATACATGCGGAATGAATGAAATAATGTATTAATGAGTGCAGTGTAATTAATAATAATTTAATAAGGAATACCCACATTTGATATCGAAAAAATTGAACTTAATGTTGCTAACATGACTGACAACTGCAAATAACTATTGTAATAAAAAAGGCTGGTACACAACATCACATAGTTCCAACTACATGTTTTCACACAGATGGACCAATATTTGACATAGATTTTGCTGTCACTGTATCTTCAACACCTTTTCTTGGTCCCATTTTTCAAGTCTTGCTAACTTTGCTCTTTACTTATAGACTATTGTTTAAGTACAGTGTAATTTTCATCCACTTAGTTTAGTTTAGGCTTTTTATATGTTGGTCTGCTGGTTTTGGTTACTTTATAGTATGTAGTAATAAATATTTGATCCATAATCTTTAGCTTGTGGTTTTCCATATCCTGGCCTTTAAGATAAGCATGCATTGCAATTCAAATACGAATCATTCATATCCCTATTTGTAAAGCTGTCATATGCATAATTTCCTAAATTTTGTTTGTACAATGTCCTGATTATCAAGGTGAATTTCATTTTCTAATGGGAAAATAGATTATGTAGGGAAGGAAAGTTTTTAGTCCTTCTTAATTGGGTTCTGGAAAGAAATTACCATACGACACTAGTTCTGTGTTCAGTATTAGCTTTCACATTTTGAGAAAAATACTAACACATTTTAAATAAGACCTTGGTTCAGTTTTGCAGAGGACAGCAATTTGGAGCAAATATCTGATAAAGATATTTTGTGAGAAACAATTAAACTAACAGAAAATATTCAATCTGGAAAAGAGATGCTTTTGAAAGAAGATGACACTTTTATTCAATTTGTTGAGAGACTTTGTGTGTTAGAAGAATCGGGCTGTTACTATTAGCTGCATAGGTACATTTGCATTAGAATCAATGGATAGACATTACCCAAAGATGTGTTTTGGACAAGGAAAGCATTACTTTCTAACAACTCACTAAATTCAGAAATTAAATAAAATGTGTAATGTAGTAAGTGCACTATTATCAGAAGAACTCAAGCAGAGCTACCCAGTAAGCCATAAGGGTTGACAAAAAGTGATGATTCTACAGAACAGAAAAGTATTTTGTTCCAATAGAGCTTGGAGGCAAAGCAAAGCAAAAAGTTCATCACCCATTGCTAGTAGGACGTGCTCATTTTAAAAGCTTGTTAAATAGTGAAAATGAAATCGTATATTGAATTGAATTATTTTCACCTGTAAAATATAAATTTATATGCAGCATGGAAGCATAATTTATTGATATGTTATTTTTGTTTTGTTTTATGCACTCTTTCCATTCTAAAACAATATCCATGAATTTGTGCTTCCTTGCCACAGTGGACGTGCAAGGCCAAAAGCAGTAATTAATTGAATATCATTTTTTATCTTTTAATGAGCATGAAAAGTCCATGTTGGTGGCCTCTTGTCAAATGTGCTTTTATTAGTCCGAAGGGTGTTGTATTTGGTTATTTTTATTTTAAAAGCATGAACACTCACGGGGCATGCCCTTTTGAATTCACCACAGCCTCCACTCCTGAAGGTCTTTTATTCTGCTGCCTCCCACATAAAGTTATCTGTTTCCCTCCTGAACATATTTGAGCTTTGGGCCTGTGAGGTTGAGGTAAGGATTGGAAATGAGAGAAAAGAGAGAGAGAGAGAGAGACAGGGCTCAAGAAAGTACGTAAGCCTTAAATGGGGCTGCTGATCTGCAGATTACACAAGTTGCTATCTGTGGTCTGTGCCATGTGCTGGCTTGCAACACTCCAGGGAAGTGATAGAAACTTTTGTGTAGTGGGATGGAGAAGGAGATGGAGGGGAGAAGAACGGAGTAGGGATGCTGCCTAGAAGACTGAACCTCGGGCACTAGAGCTCCCAGTCTAAGCAAAGGCTCCTATGGACCATTTAGCATCAAATCCTGAAAACACTGGACACTAAAGGATCATGCTGACTTGAGCAACCATAAGCATATCAAAGAGTGGCCATTTAGAATTTAAGATTAAAGGCTCTTTCCATTTTCTATATATCCTGTAAGCTTCCTGGAGTAGTGGAAAACAAAAGTAAGAAGAAATATTTCAAATAAGGATTGAGACGAGTTGTTCTACCAACCCAAGGAATCAGAAATATTTCGATGTAGAAAACTAAAAGAGAGTTTTTCATTTCTTATTTATCCAACTGTCACAGTAAGTTCATACATATATGGTATATGTAAGATTATATATTTACACACAAAAAGAGAGGTATACATAGAGAAAAGGGATTATAAATACATGCAGTTATTACATATACATGCATGTGTGTGAATAGAAATATTCTTTTCTTTCTTTCTCTGGAGACAATGTGATTCATATGTTTATATAATATACATATACAAACTTTGCAATGGCCACTCTCAGGAATGAAATTTTGTGGAGAAATTGAAGGGGAGGACTTTTAATTTCTACTATATTCTTCTGTATTGCTTTAAATTTTGCAATGAACATGTATCACTTTGTCATAAATATTAAATATTTTTTAATTTCGATAAATAAAATCATTATGACTGTGTCCACTCTCTCCTCCCTCCTGCCATGACTGCTCCATGAAAACAAGACTCTTCCTTGACGTATCTTCAGAGCCTGAAATAGTGCTTGTCATATGACAGGCACTGAATAAATATTGATTGCTTGAATTATTACTAGATAGATAGGATCATATTCTAAAGGGACAGAATTCTTTGAATCATGTTTAATGAACATATGGTAACATACTGTCCTTAAAAATGGTAAATAGTAATGCTTCATGTTTTTATTTTTGGTGTTTTATAATATTAAGTTAAATAGTCTTTTAAAAAGGAAAGAAATGTATAATATTCCTAAAATTTCTATTATAACGAGTAAAGTTAAAGAAAGTATCTGTGCTGTCATTTGCAGGGTACTCTCCATTATCTGGAAGTTATATGAAACAGAGCCTGCCTGCCATATGGAGGGCTTTGAGTCTTATTGTCAGGAAGAATCTAGCATTGAGACTTTTGATATTAATCTCCTACTAAAGTTATTCATAAAGTGAGTGTGTCTTTAACGTGTTAACGTACCAATTGGCTAACCGTAGTAATTAAAGTCTAACACAATTTTGGCAAACTTTCTTTGCCATTTCATTACTTATAATATATTGGCAATCTCAAAAATCCATGTCCTGGCCTCCTTCAACCTCAGAGAAACTCTGAGGGGAGACATCTGAAAATGCCAGATGCCCTGAGAATTTTTCTTTTTTTAAACCCTTGTTCTAAGAAATTATTTATAAATTGTGACAAAATGGGACACTCAGGATCTAAGTGTTAATGCCTGATGTGTATTATCATTTTCTCTATTTATCATATTTTATGTAGGGAGCATTATATTTAGCTTTTCAACTCTAAATTTAATTCTCTCTTTCTGTCTTTTCTTATTTTAGTGTTCACTGGCAATACTGACTAAGGAGAAAATACATGAGAAGTCAAATGAAATTTAACTGGTAAGTTCCCTGATTGAACCGGGAACTCTGCTAGGTGTGCTCACGTTTGTGATTCCATTAGGGTTTCACTAACTATTATACTATAAATGGAATGGACTTGAAAAACATTGGTTCAAAAGTGGAGGGAGGTTAGGAAAAAATGTTAAATATTTTGCTGATTTCCATATTTGTGTTTATGTTAGGTGCCAAATGTAAGGCTGCCACTCCTCCTTGGAGTAGATTATATTTTGATTCTTTATTTTCTTTTTTTAACCACAGGGAACAGAAACTTTGGCAAACAGATAGAGATAAATCAAATTATTTACTGTGACTTTATTTCTCTATTGAGGCAATGCTGAACCCTGTCCATGTATTACCAGCACTCTTTTCAACCTTGTATGGAAGTTGAGAAGTTGTACCCCTATGAACACTTTTGAACTCTAAATGCCCTGTTGCTGAAATCTATCTGTAACTATTTTTGCCTTATTAGAAACACAGAGGGGCACGTTCTTCCCTAGTCTATCTGGTAGTACAGGAATATCACGAGGTAGGTAAGATTTCTAATAAAGGGATGTAGGCTCGCGTTTTTCAGATGTTAATTATGTCGCTCCAGATAGATACTGTACAGCTTATCCTCATATGTTGGTGTTCCTTTCTTAAAAACAGTTCTCTTAATTTAACACTTCTATAAAATCCTTTGAAAAGGGAAAACTTATTATTTATGTTAGAGCACTTGGGCACATTTGAGAACAAGACCTCTGATAATAAAATAAATGAATAACTTTATTTGATTAAGAAATAGTAAAATTAATTTGTTCAATATGACTCTGACCATGATCTTCTTCATCAAAATCATTAGACTAGATCTGCTTATTTTATTAAAATTACCAAATTGGTTTAATCCATAGATTTTGTTCAAAAAATTTCTCCAAAGCATTAAAAAAAACTTTCACAGATTCTGTGATCCAAAATTCTTTGTCAAATAAAGATTGAAATAAAAAATGGTTGAATTTAATGTCATGTAGACATCATTTGGGTGTGGAATCACAGGCTTTGGGACACAAACAGAAGTTAGCAAAGGAAAGTAGTCTTTCATCTCTGTTGCTTCCTTAAATAGAAGTTATGTATTCAATCAAACAAATGATTTAATTTATTTTTAAAATTGAAATAAAATTTAGCTCACATAGACAATACACTAGTGTCTGCCATACCTGAGATGTCGCATTGGCCTGTTGGGCCTGCTAGTATTTACATTTGTTACTAGGCACCTTCTTTTATGGGTATCGATTGATAAAATTTTAAAATACTATTAGGCAAAAAGGAGAGATTGTGGTAAATTGAGTATATATTTAGTTTATACCTCTTTCAATGTGCTAGGAAAAGGGAAAATATTAGCATAAGCCCACTGAAAATACAAGAATAACAGTGAGATAGTTTCAAAGAGACAGGATGAGGGTTCTTCAAATTTCTGAATGAAGGGGATAAAACTGGCTAGAAGACTAAAAGTATGGCAGATTTACTTGGACACTCTCTTTCCCCATGAGATAAAATAGAATATAGTAATAAAATGCATAGGTGAGCTCAGAAAGAAGTTAAATGCCCACGTGGAGAAAGTGAAACTTTCAAAGTCAAGCCACGTAAAACCAAGACAAGTTAAAACCGTGTAAACGCCATGCGAGGTAGAAGGATCAGGCACATTGTGTGTGTGGACTGGGACTTAGAACTTAAATCCCTACATGGACGTGCTAAACGTGGTCTTTGGACTACATGAAATAGACAGCAGAAGCAGGCCTCTGTATAAAACCAGTTCCTTGGAATATTCTGGTTTTCCATTAAAAATAAAGAAACTTATCCACTGGCTCAGAGAAACATGCTGTTTTAGTAATTTTAAACTCAAATAGAATAGACTATTTAAAATAAAATACCTAGCTGATAGAAAAAGAACAAATCAAAACCAAAATTTTGTGAATTACCTAATTCATGAAGCAATAACGGTGTCTATGTACTAACATTTTCTGGATATAATATAAATTATAGAAAGAAAAACAAAGTGAAGATAATTTATATGTAAAATCCCTGTCAGTGTCTAAGGGAGCATGCATCAAGAAATAATGTCACACGGCTTACTGGTCCATGTGGTATCAGCCTCAATTTAGAGATTGAAATGATGTCATAAAATTGAAATGTGTCAAGTGATCATAAAATGAGAATATGAGAGGTAGAAATAAGCTTAAAAGTCACTTAATTATATTTTCCTTGGAAGAAGGGAATACATTCCATGATATCCATGACCAGTGTTCATCCAAGGTCAGCTAGCCGTCTTCCAGAGACAGAATCCCACCACTTTGAAAGACGGACCATTCCCTTGTTAGCGTTCTAATTGGTATTGAGACACACTACTTTGTCTTGAACTGAAATCTGCCTCTGAATAATTACCATCTGTGGAAATTTATTTCCTCATCTAAAGCAACACAATTGACTCTAGTTTCTATTTCCCATCACAGTACATCAAATATTTAAATGTACTTCTGTATTCTTTAAGTCTTGTCTTATGTGATTGAAAAATATCATCCTTTCTCAGTTTCCACATATCATACAGCTTCAAGGCCTTTCACTCTCAAGGCCAGTCTTGTTTTATAGACTATAGCTTGTAAGTATCATCCTTTAAAACAATAGCTAAGAACTATAAATGAGACGTTTCACATTTAACTGGGCCATGTTAGAGTACTGTGGAGGTAGTGACTATTTAGATGTGAACACTATTTTTCTGTTAATCCTGCTTTTTATTAAATTAGATTTGTTTTCTTACAAGCATATTGCATTTTCAAAATCATATAGAGCTTAATCGTCTGCTTCTTTTAGTTTTGTTTCCTATTAAAAATTGTTGTCTTCCACATCTTTTAACTTTGTAGCTGTTTCTTTGAGTATAAATGAAGAACTTCACATTTATCACTATTAATTCCAAATAGCAGATTTGCTACATAGATCTAGCTTAACAGTAGTATTAAGAGTGATTCATTCTTTAGAATCCTGATTTTGCTAACTCATACAACAGCTTTCCAGCTCTCTTACAATTGTATATGATTCATCATTTAAATAAGGATGCCTTCCAAAAAATATGTTTCTGAGCTCATATTTAGTTGGTAGGATCTAGCACAATCATCCTTGGTCTTTGAATCCCATCTGCTCTGACTGATCCGTGTTTGTGTCATGCTTATTATCAAATATTTTTTAGTGTCACTTTTGTTCCATCTAAGCAATTGATTCAAAATTTTAATTTAATTGGATGAGACTAAAGAAAGAGCTCAATAACACACTTCTAACAACAAACTATAGAAACAACTTTTTTTTGATAGACATGTTTTCCTTATGTCAGCATCCTTGTAAAGTTTCTCATGCATACCAGTCAATAATGAAATGTTCTCAAAGACGTTGGTTAAGAAAACAATACGCTAAAACCCATCCTTCAGAACTAAATTCATCTAAAATTGATATTTAATAAATTTTAACAGGACAGATATTCTTGGATAAGTTACACTTAATTCACTCAGGCAGATTCCATATAATCATATCATTCTTTCTTATGTTTCCAGAAACCATCTGTTAGATGTAATCTGAAATTTTCCCAAAATGTATACTTGCATATGTCAACATTTATATACACAGAAGATGAACTAACAAAAAATCACAAATAATAAATAGAAATTACTCAAATGTGGAGTTAGTATTAACAACCAATATTGCGTTACTAAGCTGTTGATGAAGTTCTACCCATAGGTAGCTTTGCTAGCTTATTTAACTCCATCCTTGCTCTCTTTGTGTATCTTGGTTGTAAGTCCTTAAACAATAAAGTACATTTCCAGTTTTGTTTCCTTAGCGTAGATAAAGTGTCATGCCACTTATCTCAAAGAAGTCACTCAAAGAACATTTTATGACAATTTAACACCCCTAGTGTTTACTTGCAAAGCAGTTATGCACAGCAAACACATTCTGTTAGACACATGCCTTACTAAACAGAAACAAAAGTAAGTTCCTTCTAGAACACAGCCTTACAGAAAAGCTTGTTGGCGTTAATTAACCCAGATATTTACCTGGATGCTTTAGGGTCTACAGAATGGGTTGAAACTAGGTTTGTACTGTAGTGTGATCTCCATGGGTGCCATATTCACAATTCAGTTCCTGGCCTATAGAATTTGTCAAATAATGGATCAATTTCATGACCTCCAGAGATTCCAAATTGCCCAAGAAAAGGTTCAGTTATGCCAGAGACGTAAAATGCTCTCTCTTCCATTCTAAAATGTGAAAAAACCCTCTCATTTTTGTCTGTATACATATGATATTATGATATTTTCACATTACTTTATGCATTTCTTTTATATAGAAGATTTTATTCTTTAAATAGTCATTAAACCATGAGGAGCACAAAGCAAGAAGCAAGGGGAGAGCATATTCAGTGGAGTATACTTTTTTCTTCAGTCTTAGATTTCCTTTACTATGTTTGATTATATATCATATAATACATGAAAATGAACTCAACATAGATTAGAGATCTGACTATAAGAACTAAAACTATAAAATTTTTATAAAAAACATGGGTGTAAATTTTCATGGCCGTGGGTTTGGCAATGACATCTTAGATATGACACCAAGAGTATAAGTGATGAAAGAAAAAAATAGGTAAGCTAGATTTCATAAAGATTAAAAAGTTTTGTGCTTCAAAAATGACTATCAGGCAAAGTAAACAGACAATCCACAAAAAGGGAGGAACTATACTTATATATCATGTATCTATTGAAGGACTTAGATTGAGAAAATATAAACAATAATAAAAAGACAAACCAATTAAAAATGGGCAAATGCTTTGAACAGACATTACTCCAAAGAAAATAAAGAAATGCTCAGTAAGCACAGGAAAGATGCTTGACATCATTAGTTATTAGGGAAATTCAAATTAAAGCCAGGAGATACTATTTCAGACCTACTAGCGTGTCTGTCATCAAAAAACCAGACAATAAAAAGGGTTATGCAGGGAAACTGGAACCTTCACCCACTGCTGGTGGGAATGTAAAATAATGCCACTACTCTAGATACAATTTGGTAACTTCTTAATAAGTTACACAAAAATTTACACTATGACCCAGCAATCCTAATTTTAGGTATCTACCCAAAAAAACTGTATGCATGTCTCCACACAAAGATTTGTACACAAATGGCTATAGCAGCATTTATTCAAAATAGCCTCAAAGTGCAAATAATCCAAATGTTCACCCACTTGCACATGAACATAATACAAAAGGACACATATTGTATGATTTCTTTTACAGATAAGGTCCAGAAAAGGCAAATATTTAATGACGGAGGATAGATTGACAATAGGGGTTGCCTAGGGCTGGAACTGTAAATGAGAATTGGGTGCACTGGGCATTTAGGGATCTTTTGAAATGGTGAAATGATCTAAAGCTAGACTGTGGTGATGGTTTCATAACTATGAATTTTCTAAAAATCTTGAATTATACACTTAAAACAGGGGACTTTTAGGGTATGTAAATTATACCTCAATAAAGTCGTTTAAAAAATTCACATCTTCAACATATTGAGAGCTTTCTGAATGTCCTAATGGAAAACGTGACAGTCAGATGGAAGAAATATATGGCCAATATGCATACGAAAACATATTCAATCTCAATTGTTAGGTAAATTAAAACAGACACAATTTATTCTGTTAAACTTCATATTTGCGGTTCTGTCAATACAGAATCAGATATTTATAAGACTGTGGGGGAAAGCTCTAGCACAGCAGTTGACAAACTTTTTCTGCAAAAGAAAATAGTAAATAATTTAGACTATCTTAAACATAGTACATACAAGATACAGTCTCTGTCACAACTACTGTGAAAGGAGCCAGAAACAATACGTGAACAAATGAGTGTTGCTGTGTTCCTAAAGAAATTTATTTCAGCAAAGGGTGACGGGCCAGATTTAGCCCAGGGACCAGAGTTGGCTGATGCTCACCCTTGTAAAAGAAGCTTATGTGGATTTAAATTGTTGTGTCCTTTCCAGAGACAAACTAGTCAAGTATTAAAAGTATTTTGCTTCTTTTTCGTACTTAAATTTCAGTTTCAGGTTTTTGTCCCAAGGGAAAAAACTGAGAGTAATCAAATATATATATATATAATTATATGTATTTAATTAATTTGTCTTGATTACATAAATACATACATACAATGAAACTCTATACAGCTAAATGTATATTTATGCAAATCAATATGTATTGACTTCGAAACATACTCAACATATATTAAAAGAATAAATACACTTGCATTCATTGGAATGATTCCATTTTGTGAAATTACATGTATACATACCCGTGCATGATTTATATACTTGTAATTTCATAAGGACACATCTAGAAATATTTGCTTCCAATTTTTAACAGTAGTCTTATTTGTTGGTATAATTTCTGATAATTAAATATTTTACAGATTTTATTTCCTGTATTACTTATTGTTCTACAGTAAATTCATAAAGAAATGCTTAAAATGAAATATTAAAATAAAAATCTGTATTGGCACATTTTCTTTAATAATTAGGAACATAAAAATCTGCTCTTAATATACTTATTTGAAGTTTCCAGTTAATTAAACTTTTACGAATACTCACTATATCTCTACAAGAAAGTACTTATCAACTACATAAAATAAAGTGCATAAAATGTTACTTAAAAATCAGTTAATTAAATATTCAAATCCATATCTGAAGTTGAAATATGACTGATTAGAAACAATCAATTTTTAAAGCCATTTGAAAAGCCCTACTGGTTGATTCTTTGTAAAAATTGACCTGGATCACTAAGTTATACACTTTTAATTACAGCAGCAAACATATTGCTGCTATATATTATTTTGTACAATCATTTATTAATTTCCCCCACTAGCTTTCAAATGTCATTTGAGCTGCTACATAAGCTGCAGAGGCTAAATCATTTTAATTGCTGAATTTCTTTCTAGGACTACTTAAAAATAAAAAGGCAATTTAGGCAATTAATCTGTCAGTGAGAAAACAACATGGATAAAAGCTTTGATTAGCTAGAAGCCAGTTTATCAGGCACTTCAGTTAACTGTAATTTTAGGAACACATCAATTTTGGAAAGAAAAAAAGGCAAATTTTAGATTTAGAAACAAAGTAAACAAACAAAATCCCCCCAAAGGAAGCTTTGGAAAACAATCTGCTTCTTTGCCCTTAAAAGCTGAGCTTATCATTTAAATCCTCTTTACTTCCTTTTCACAAGACTCTGAGGAAAACTCGACCTTAAACTGTCCTTCCACTGGTGCTATTCAAGGTTAATTCCTCCACTTCTTGGCTTCCATCTCTTTGTGATCCTTTGTCATCCCGTGTCCGAGCTTCCAGACTATGCCAGGTCCAGTACAGCATTGTTTCTTTCATCATTTTCTCCTTTTCACTTAAGCTAGCTAAAGAGCTATAGTCAGGCAAACTCAAATTACCAGGAATTGAGTTTATTCAAGAATAGCAAAGGAATTGCAATTCAGGAAACATGCTGTAGCAAACTACAGGAGAATCCAAGAGATGCGCTCATCTCTTTCATCTTAAAAAATGTTTACTTCAAAACCAAAAAGTTTTCATGTTATTCAATTACATGTGTCTTCCCCTCTATATTGCCGTGTATTATTACTATTCTTTTCCCTGAAGTCTGTCTTGTATCCAACCGTTATTGTAAAATCTTCCTTAGGTCCTAAATGACTTCTCAACAGCCACATTCAATGCAAAAATGTGGGTTCTTTAATTAGAAAAACCAGTTTCTCCAGTGATCTTTATAGAAGCTCCAGCAAGCCACTGACCCTCTCTCAATCTTAGTTTCATAGTCTTTAAAGTAAGAATTATTATAGCTCTCATAGTTTTTTTTGTAGACAAGTTTGAAATCTTAAGTGAAAAAAATGAATGTGAAGTAGCTACTCAACAATTCGACATTTTTAGATCAGGTATGGAATAAATAGTAAATGTTATTTTAAGTGTGTCAGACTTATTAACCTACTCCATTTTTTTGCTGATCCTTCTCACCTATATAGTTTATCATTAAATTATGCTGAACCAATTTTGCAAGTAATTATCAAATCCATTGGGCCCCACATCATTTTTTGAGGACTCCCCCTCAAAAAAAGCAAAATCACTACACAACCTTTCAAAAACTGCCTGTCAACTTTGACCCGCACTCCCAAATCTTTAGCACCACACACAGACATTTGTTATGTGTTTCCAGACTAATAATCCCACATCTTCACCTCAAAAACTGCTCCATGAAAAGGTGGCTATACTCACTTTCTTTATCATGGCACCTATTCTTTTCCCCTCTCTGTCCATGCTGCCTGGAATCTGTCCCCCCTACCCCCACCCCCACTGCTTTCCCACCTCCTTTGTGGATTAAATTTCCATGCCATCTCATCTTTAGAGGCTTCCATGAACCCTCAGGCAGAGTTACCCCCTTTATAGTAACCACTGTAACTTGAATATATCTGATTTTTTGTTGCAATATTGTATTATATTTAAAAGTTTACCTCTCCCTGAACTTTTCAGCTATAAATGCCCTCATATATTTTCACAGCTCATTCGTGGATGAGTCCAAATAGGAGTCATCCAACCAATGTTCTTTGAGAGAATTAATGACTCATTTGATATTTCAGCCATTTCTAATGTGCCATGTGAATTTATGTTCAGAAACTGTGATATTGAAGTAATACATTTCTAAAAAGTTTCTCTTTGTTGTTTATATGATAAGAGATGATCTTAACCCCAACTTTTTGTAGTAATCAGAAGACTGCACATTTTCAGACTTAGTGCAAAACTGCAAACAGGCATGCCTGGAACTGGAACAATCAGAATAATAAGGTGCTATGTAGAAGGTACTAGAAATGCATCACTTTCATCTTAGGTGCCTCAAGAAACAACTCAAAGTGATAATTTCTTAAGCTTTTAAAGTAGATTAAAATAAGTGGACAAAATTCCTCGGATCCTTTTTTTTCTATCTTTATCTGATTTCCTAAGTTTAAAAAAGCTTAACAAGCTGTTTAGTGACACTTAAAGTTTGTGTGATGAGTCTCTGTGCTTGAAGAGATTTAGGAATGAGAAAAACATCTCCCTCATGATTGACTTCTTGTTACTCTGAAACAATTCTGATGCTGTGTTCTTTCTGAAGATTAGTTTACATAAATTTCATTACCACCAGGAGAATTACAGAAAATGATTAACTTCTCTTGAGTGATCTTAGCCTATTGTTCTTGTGTAATCAACGTATCTTTATAAAATACAAAATAAATGAGAGAGTTGAAACACTTACGGGCCAGACGAGAAATACCATCACAATGTCTAGCACACCAAAATTAATATATTACCTGTCAGGAGACCAAGCTTGATTTTGTAAATAGAGAAATAGTATGATCAGATTCAGGAGATCATTCCAACTATATGACACAAAATTTTCTGGAAGAGAGAGAGGAGACTAACTGTAAAGTTACTGCTTTAAAGCGTTCGCTCTGGGATCTCTTCAAGCACTTTCTGTAACACCAATCTGCTCACCTCACTCACTTTGCTGAAAACTCTCAGGATCTCATCTTTGTTCTTAAGGTGAAGACAGATTTTAATATGACACACATGTCCTCTCTTTTTAATTTCCCCTCACTCATTCGAGCTACTCTGGCATTCTGTTTTTCTATCCATGATATTTCCATGTACAAAATCTTTCAGTCTCTTTTTCCATAGAATGTTCTTCTTTGACACCCCACTCTCCCCCGCAACACACACACACAGCCCTAATCCTTAGCCCAGTTAACTCCTCCTGTTCCTTCAGATGACATAAAAGGCCACCTTAACCTCCCTAATCTAGTCAAAACCCCTATCATGGAGTCTCACAGCATCATTATCTCTCTCCTTCATGGAACTTGCTATAGGAACAACTTACAGTTGTTTGTTTGGTTATTTTTATTTAAGCAATGTTTTTCTCTCCCAATCTCATTGCTACTTCCACTAAAACAGGGATTGTGTCTGTTTTCACTCTGTAGTTTTTCTCCCATGTCTAGAAATTAGGGTTCCCAGATTTAACAAATAAAATTACAGGATGCCTAGTTAAATTTGGATTTCAGATAAACAATAAATAATAGGGCCTTTTGCTTGTTAGTATAAGTATGTCCTCGGTGTTGCCTGGGGCATACTTAGACCAAAAGTGTTATTAAAATTGTTTATCTGAAATTAAATTTAACTGGGTGTCTTGCATTATATCTGGCAAATCTACTGGAAATGGAACAAAATATAGATCTCAATGAATATATTTTGAGTGTATGAATGTGTCGTGGATAAATTCATCAGACAGTAGACATGCCAGTGTTTGCCTGCTTGTAGTTTCTATTTTCCTCTTCACATGGTTTGTTATGTGTGGTCATCACTGAGAACCTAAGCTTCCTCACAGTACTTGGGTTTATACAAGGGTAATTTTAGAAGCTTGAGTCTAGTGAAATTTACTTGTTTTTCAGTGACTGTCCTCCTTGGAGAGGTCACATGCTCTCACATACTTTCCACCATTGTCAATTATCTTACACCTGGCTGCCTTCACCCATTTACAATATGTCCCTAGAAAGAGTTATCTTATGCAATAGACGCTTATGCACAAAACATATGGCCGAAACCCATTTCAAAGGACTAGTAAATGCTTATGACTTGAAAAAATATGAAAGTAAAGAGGAAATTTGTATAGTCAAAATTAAAAAATGTATAATTAAATGACTAAAAAACTAAGAATTGATAAGCATTGATAAGAATGTCGTTATATTTGAAAACAACATATGAAAGAGGGTTGCAGAGAAATCATAGTTTATCGTAAATTATAAAACACATGCAAAAAGTAAAAAGGTCATTTCAATGTTTTAAGTAAAATTTAAATTTATTGTGGGATACATACTTATTTGTTTTGTTTATGTTGTGGAATGCTGTCTTTAAAACACAGAGTGCTGATGAAGATCTTAAAAAAGATAGATTTGTGTCTACACATTTCAGACTTTTAGAAAATAAAGTTCAAAGAAAATATCTAAGAGTAAAGCTTATGAGCTCTGGCTACTACTGCAGCCTTTAATTGATGCCTTAAACAAACGGGACCTTTTCATCATTCCTGATATAAAATCTTCCGCTGAATTCTGTTTTCTCTAACTGGATCTCGATTGTCTCTTGCTCCTGACTGATTATCAATGGCCTGGCCTAATATTCTAGATTTATAAAACAGGTCATTAGTTAGTTTGTTTTTTGCTTATTTTTCCTTACTTGGGTCCAAGAGTATTGTTCCTGAAACCTTGCCCCATACCGAAAGATTTATATAATACTGAATATCTGCATTTGAATTCTGTGTTTTAAAAAACATGTTTTATTTATGGACACGTGGTAGACTCTCCGTAAGTATTTAGCCAATGAATAAAGAATATATTTTAACGTTAAATTCAGTCAACATTGATTTATATGATCTATTATTTTACATTGGTTCTTGGAAATCAACAACAGACTGTAACTACTAACCATCATCTATTGTGTACTCTCTGGATATTATGTTCTGCCTGCCGATGTAGATTTCCCCCAAGAAAACAGCTGTAGATGGGTCAGCCACCTTGCTGTTTCCTCCACACCACTAAGTAGATTATGTTCCAGATCCCTTCCATCTCTGCTGAAATGGGTCATGCCTAGCTGTGTCTCAAGATATGTCATATTCCATGGAACTACTCTCCTGAAGACATTTTAAAATTATCTTTTCAGAGTCAACATAAGATAGCAGATGGATAATCTGCTTGAAGGCAGCTGAGGTCATATATCATTAGGCTTCAGGGAAATTCTATATGTAACCAAACATCTGCATTAGCAAAGTAGTGCTGAAAGCTTTCCAAGAAAATTCTCAAAGCCTAATTTCTTGCCAATTTAACATCTGAAAAATGTAGAAAAGGTAATCATAAAAACAGAGTGGGTGAATTTTTGAGCTGAAAAGCTCCTTAGAGATCGGATTTTCCAACTCGATAATTTCACAGATGGAAAAATAGAGCCAAGAGAAGTTAAAAGTTTCACCTAAGTTCACATGACTAGTCACTGACAAAAGTGGGACTGAAATTCAAGTCTTTTGCCAGTGTTTGTTACCATGCTGCCACCCTCAGCCTGTTCAATTTATTAAATGCTGTGGACATTATATGTTGTGGACATTAAGGCTGCACCCCAAATATAATACCAAGGTTCCCGATCATTTTAAACAGTTTCTATAATCATATTGGAAAAGTGGCAGCCAAAATTATCTTTCATAGATGCCCAGAGAGTGCTTTCTCCTGAAGGAAATCATATCAAATTAGGATAACAAGATCTTTATGAAACGAATGTTTCCATTTGCAGAATTAAATATTTAGAGCTTCCCAGAAATGGGTTGGCGTGAGTTCACATTTGAATATTTTCTTTCCAGTTTAAAAGAAATTTCTTAAGAAATGAGGAAATGTGAAAAGGTGGTTTACCTGTATCGTCCCTGGAAACTAGGGGAGGTCATTTTCTAAATGTCAGAAACTATGAAGAATTTTTGAGAGATACAGGTTAGATGAGGTTCTAGAAAGATTGATTAATCATCTTCCTGTAACAGTATGGCTTAATGGGAAAGCAGTAAAGATGATGGACCACTGGGGATTAAGTAAAATGGGGCAAGGACTGACAAGTGGATTGTTAAATTTGATTATAGTTTGTTTGTCCCAGTGATTTTAACAAGAGTGTTACTGCGTGGGGGCAATATTGATGGAAAGGTCCAATTGCCAATTCGAGTTTATGCCAGAGATGCTAGAAATCTGGCAATGCTTAAAACAGTCCTGCATAACAAAGATCTGCCCCATATCCTGCATTCCTCACACTCTGAATGTTTCATTGATTATTCAGGTCGGTAAACTAGTTTATTAATAGCTGAGACTGGAACTTTAACTCCATTTTACACACAAAGTACTATTGAATAATTTTAATACTCAATGAATTTTCCAGTAATACCTTTACTGTATAGATCAAGAAAAGATCATACCTTTCAGGGAAGGGAATGAGTCATTCATCATTTTGGAAAGTTGTTTCTTGTGATATGTGAATGACCTATATTGTATAATTGTACACTTGCAGCCATCACATTCACTATGATTCTACATTTAGACACGAGCATCTGACTCCTTGAATATTTCTACTGGTACAGTCACCTCCAAGTTTTTGATGTATTAAAAATATATTATTATAAATTATCTATCTTTTATTTCACTTTCATATTACATTTGAGGCATAGTATTGTTTTTTCAAAATGTAAGTAGTCACAATTCTGAATTTAATTCAGGATAGTCAAGGGGAATCATAAAATATTGGCTTAAAAATGGAGCACTGTGTGGGATTGGGTGTGAGCCACTGCTTTGGTCACTGCTCTGCAGAACTTAAAGGCAGCCATGTTGGCAAAGCTCAGAAGCCCAGAAGAGGCTAAGGAACAAAATGTGTCCTCTGCAGTGCCCACAGCAACAGCAGGAGAAACTGTTCTAGATCAGAGGTCACTGGCTCAAATGCATACAGAGGCCAAGCAGGTAATAGGATGGTGTGCCTTGGGCAAGTTGAAGACATTGGGAATCCTGCCCTATAACAGGAAGGCAACCACTCATCTCTAGCTGATTGTTGCTCTGAAATGTAACAGTTCATTTTGATGAGCACACTGATGCACCACCAAAATACCACTTTGAGGATGGTCTTGGTGGCCAAGCTCTGCGGATAACCTTCAGCTGTCAGTCCCTTCAAGGATTGCCTCAGTTGCAGATAGCTGCCTCCCCACTGAGATTCCCATTTCAGGCAGTACATATCCATTGCCTCTTTGAAGCAGAGTAAACATATGAAAGTGCGTTGGGCCATTTGAGCTCTAGAGTGCCCCATGGGGTCAGCAGAGACTGTCATTGTGCTTGCCTATCTCTGACAAACTTGCCTAAGTTCCTTCCTTCTACAAGTGTTGATCCTAAGGGCATACCCTAATTAAGATTCCGCCCACTCAACTCAATCTCAAAACTGCTTCAAAGAGAACCAAACTTTCGACATTTAGTGTTAGTATCTCATGACAATCTTAAGAGAAACTGGCAATGTGAATTTTTATTGTGAACTCTCCTGATTTGAACTTTGCCAGTTGCCAGTTAATTTAAATACTGCTCATCAACACATATGAAGGCTACCTTTAGATCACAGTTGTGGAGACAATAATTCAGGATTTGCCCAAGACAGTTGTCCCAGAATAAGCATTAATAGAACCCCTTTCACTGTTGAAAGCGTCCCAGCTTGGACAACAAATGAATTTTATGATCACCCTTCTTTTAGACCATCCATTTGCCACTTCTGCTTAAGAGGGAAGTTTCCTGAGGCAATAAATTTCTGCCAGGCTCAATTAGGGAAAATTTGTTAAATCAAAGAATGGGCAACCGATTTGGAGAAGGCATCTAGAGGATATTTGTTCTTGCAGTGTGGTTGGCAGTCTGGTGAAGTTAGATGGAACAAAAGCCATTTTAGTGTCAGAAACGATGGCCAACCAAGCCAAGCCTGGCACAATATTTTGCCCAAACCACTTTCTCAGCAAGAGAATCTAATCTGATTCAAGCCTCCTGTTATATGGTCGAGCTCCCTCTGTCTTCTTCTTCTTCAAACTCCTCTCTTCTAGTTTATATATACCTAATCTCTAAATTCTTATTCTATTTTTCTTCAGAGAGTTTATTCTTTGATTTATTTGAGTGCTTCCTTAAGATCAATCTTTCCAATTAAAATGACTCACAAAGTGTTTTGTCAACCAAAGACATCCTTATTCCCAAGGGGAATTATGAGGCCACCTCTTAACTTTTTCTTCCCAGGGGATATACATTTACAGCAGCCTAATAAATAAATAGCTCTTTCTAACAATTACATTCTTATTTCATCACATTTATATTATGTGATCATTTCAAGTTCTCAGTACTATAGGTTTCAGATTTTCTGTTTATCTTTACTTCACTCAGGAAAAGGCCTGTTCCCACCAGACTTGTTACCATTGGCAAGTCATGATGTCTAATCACATGTCAGTTTGCCTATGTATTAAATGAGACAGTTGGACCATGGGTTTCCCAAAGATATTTTCAACTCAAATAACGGAGGCATGTTTTTACACATATCTAGTAAGCAAGGGAAAAAAATAATTTATCTAACTAGTACATTTATTTCATTTGCCAATAAAACTTTCTTTATGATTTGAAATATGAATTCCCAAGCCCATAAGAATGTGGTGCTAATTAAATTCTAAGAATTATCTATTTAGTTATTTCTTTCCTGGGTTTTAATAAAAACAAGCTTTTAATTTTCAGTAACAAATATATTTATACGATACTTTGATTTGTGGAAGTAACAGTACTTTGGAAATAATTACTTTCTTTGCACCAAGTGTTGTGAATATAAAGTCTGATCTACAGCTCTAGGTTGGGGTTCCTTTGGGGAGAGTTTGGGGAATGGTGTCATTTCTCTAAACTGTGTCTCAGAGAACTCAGAGAAGCGTTAGGGTCTTCGAACAAAACTAAACAGGAGAGTAAAGAGAAAGTAAAGATAATTACTTAATATTGTTAAAAGAAAGACTATCTATGGAGACTTTCATAGAATTGAATCAAGACTAAAAATCACAAACGGTAAGCTATACATTTCCAATATGTTGTTTTTGCTGAAGTATCAACATATGTCTAAAAGAAAAAGATTGAAAGGAAGATTAAGACAAACGAGCCAACATATTCAGAAAATTGCAGGGAAAAGTACAGATGAAGAAGAGAACAGGAAAAATAACAGAAAATCAAGAAAACATACTATTTTATCATATTTTCCCTGATATTTAACCTTCTCATATGTCTATTTAAGTACGGAAGTCTAAATTCCTCTTCCCCACAATATCACATTTTAGGTACCAAATTTGATTACACTCTATCTTTTTAAAACAGAATTTCAATTCTTCCAAAACTGTATTGCTTAAATAGGTTATACATTACACCTCAAATCTCTTAGAAACACAGTTTTCTTGCTATGACATATTCTCACCTTTTGTCTCTCTCGAAGGAAATTCTTCTCTAATACAATTTACTTCCACCTTTTCATAAAGATTCTGACTTTGTTTTTATGTTTGTCTGCTGACAGCTTTCAAGTCCCCACACTCCCCTTTCCTTTTCTGCCCTACATTCAGGCAAGCTGATAAGAAAGCCCAGGTGCTCCTTCCTCTGGGAGCCAGACATTCATACCAATCAAGCCCCAGCCCATGGGTGAGAAGCCTAATCCCAGTTTACCCCCTACTCACAAAAAAATCCAGCCAGTCAACTTTCTGTACTCTCTTAAGCCATTTTTTGGACCTTCTTGGGGCCTGCCCTGCTCTCCCAAGAAAGGCTTATTACATGAATGATAAAAGATTTCATTGTCTCTTGGTATGTGTGGGTGGTATTATCAGTCTTGATATGCAAACTAAATTTTGGGTGAGGGTTCCATCCTGTTCTGTATGGTAATCTCCATACACTGCCACTATTCAGATAAGACCTCATTCCTTCCATGGAGCAAAACAAGTAAAGGGGTTTCTTACCTAGTAATTTCCCCAGGTGTGTACCATACTGGAAGGGAGTCTTATTTTATCTTCAAGAACATAGGGAATAAGAGGGAATTGTTCATTCCATACAGTTGCCTCTATTTTGTTTTCTTAATCACTGAGCATAACAAAAAAATCAATGCCCCCCCCAACATGGTGGCTCTACTCATTAGGGAAGGTGACTATCAGTTTAGCATAGTAGTTTTACTGCCGTTTTCTGATTCAATGTGTGTCTTTCGAGGAAGAGTGTTTATTTGTTTAATTTTTGTCCCCAGGTACACTTGAAATGAGTTAAACAGGTATACTACTTACACAAATCCAAAGCCATATTCTTTGCTAGATCCAAATTGTCCTTTTGCCTGTTCTTGTCTTTATTTTTCCCAGGCGAAGGGTTAATTATGACTCACTGTGGATTGTATAATGATTCACATGACCTTACAAAATTAATCTTAATAATACAATGTCAAAAATCTTATGCCTCATCTTTAATCATTATGAAAGTTCTTCTAGTAAATCCCTGGAAAGAAATGAAAGTAAAAAATAAGTAAAACTTTCTTAGAAATTAAACACCAATGGAATCATTCTCATTTTATGTTAGAGACATCATCTTAACAAGATCACACTGCAGCTCAAAATAAAGCCATCTTTTCTTCTTATGTGCATTTCAGACCCCAAAACACAAGTACAAGCACAAGAAACAGTCAAGAGAAAACTAGAGGTTAAAAGTACGACAAGCCAATATGTGGATAAAGTAGTTCTACAAAATTAAGAACCCCATGCTGATCCTCTAAGGTAATATTATGTCAGCGTGTCATGCTGTTGCTCTGACAGGGTAACCCGAGGGAGGCTGAGCAATGTCTGTGTCTTAGGTAATGTCTTGGTTCAGAGAACTCGGAGGACCTATGCCCTATCAGGTTCATCTGAACACTAAATCTTTAGAATAAATAGATTTGCTTCCTTTATAAACCCAGTTCTTCCTAAAACATTGTTTACACTAAAATAAACCCAGTTCCCCAGATTTGCCTTTCATTGTGATCCCTGGAAATGCAAAATGTAGGAGGCACCTGACATCAAAGGCTCCCAAACTTCCTGTAAAAAGGGCCCCACCCAAGGTGCTTCCAGTTTTTCTAGGCTCATATTAATGCAGCTTTCCAGATCCTGGTGCCATTTTAACCCTGCTCAGGTAATGAGACAGAAGCACTAAGGCCTGCAAACAGTTAACACAGCTCCAGTCGGTTTAGTTGTTTGATACATTAGGAAATTCTCCAGGAAACTACTGTCTCCAAAATAAAGTTCTATGTTTTCCAATATGCAAGCAAATGGACAGTTTCGTCAACTTGAATTTCTTTTCAGTGTCCTTTCATAGCCTAACTCATATACTTTGCTCTTCCTGTATTTTCCAGAAGTCTGTCATCTACATAGAGTTAACATAATTTAATAGGCCATTTCAGTCATTCTCACTGCTTAGCTCTCCAATACTGCAAGTTTAAAGACGTAGGGTCTTCTTAGAATCTTCCTTTTCTGATTCCAATGCTTCTTTAGCCCCTTGGGTTTGCCCCCAAATCATAGTAGGCTTGAGTTACACAAATGCCAATTTTAACTTCGGCAATCTTTCTTAATAGCATCGTTATTTTATTTCTAGTCAGGATGTACATACTACAGTCCTTTTCTTTATTCTGTTTGCCTATCATGGAATGAGTCCGTACCTAGATGCCAGTGTTGCAGTGTTTCCAATGTGACTGAGTGACTCTCTTCCTCCATATTGAAGACAACTGCTGCCATGGATAGACTGGATGTACCTATAAGAACAGAATGTGAGGCTGCAAATCAGCATGCATTTTGTTGTGCAATTCTAACATAAAGGATCTATATTTTTGCTGAGAAAAATATTTTTTACTACTATCTTCAATAAAACAAATTTAGATAGTTTTTATATATGAAAATGTCAGTGATAAAGAGTGTCAGATAGTATTAAATTCTTCCTTCCATTTTGATAGTTAGAATTGATTTGATTGATTGATTTGACTAGTCAGGTTTATATCTTGTAACAAGCCTTTCAAAATTGGCTAGAGAAAAACTAATGTGGGAAAAAAAATAACTGTGCCTTTATCACTGGCCAGTTTGACTTGTTGGATGTTTATGACAGTCAGTTTTAAGATCTTGCCAAGATAAAGACCTTAGAAAAAACAAATGATTCCAAAAGTATTCTGCTCCCTCCAGGACTTTGGGACACCTCCGTGTTACTTATACTTCTTTCTAAGACTGGCTATGAAACCTCTTTAGAGGTAACATGGGACACTAATACCCAATTATAGGCAGTTTTCTTAGTTTCTCAGGCTTCTGGATTTTAGACATCTGCTCAAATTTCTTAAACCATTCAAAAATTCTACTTCTAATGGTTAGCATGTGCCATGTTTAGAAGTTAAGTATCAAAAACTCCAGTTCATTTGGGGGCCAGCCAATGCAGTAGTGGTTAAGTTTGCATGCTTGGTTTCAGCAGCCTGGGGTTCACAGGCTCTGATCCCAGGCATGGACCCAGACACTACTCACCAAGCCATGCTGTGGCAGCATCCCACATACAAAATAGAGAAGTTTGGCACAGATGTTAGCTCAGGGATAATCTTCCTCACCACCAACAGCAAAAAAAGTAAGAAAATCCAGTTCATTTAAAAATAATTTTTTATTTTAATAATTTAATTTATTTTAAATGATGCCCAAATGATTTAATGGTAAAATCAAGTAGAATCATTCTACCGGTACATTTTTAAGAAAATTGTTTTTCTAAATAATTATAGGTAAATGATTTGACAATACCATATTACTTAAAGAGTGCACTATAAACTTCACAGCTTATAATTTTAATGACCTATAGAACATTGATTCTTTCAGTCATCTCATGTTCTGTTCTCAGAATAATCCTAAATGTAAACATTGCTATTGCTTAGTTTTTGCAGCTTTAGCTAATTTATATTTTAATTAAAATATTCAACTTTTGGACAGTTTTTCCATGTTATGAGATTGCAGATTATGAGTCTTGTTTATTATTGCAAAAGTGAATCATTCAGTTTGAGGAGAAATACAAATCTGAAAAAAAATAAGAACGTCATCACAGAACATCAAATTTCTAAAGTATGTTACATTGTCACCACTCGCTAAAATGAGACAACCATAATTGGACCTATGTTACTTTTTCCAAGGGCAATCAGTTGTATGGTTGCCTTACCCAAGAGTGGTCCTAGAATCTCTAACCCTACCACACATCATATGGTACTCGAAATACTTCAGGAAGAATTCTAGAAGATCTGTCAACCCAATATAATGAGTCCTTAAACCACTCTAGAAGAAGCCAACACCTATTCCAGTATGAACATGGCCTAACTTTTCTAGAAATTAAATGATCTATCTATTGCTCCCATAGACTGTAGCAATCCTTAAGTGTTAATTAGGTTCTTCTTGTTCAGCAACAGCAGCAGCAACAGCAGCAGCACTATTTTCATCTTGACCTCTGTTGTGAAATAAAGGCTAGACATTGGACTGACTTCACTACTAAGATAGCTAGTATATATTATGTGATAATTTATGGAATACCTTTCTTGTTTAATCCATATGTCTCTGGGAGTTCTCTTTGCATGTAAGATAAAGGAGGATTATGTAGAAGCAGACATCTTTTGAATGGAAAATAAATCTTTATTTTATAATTTTATATGTGTATATATATATCACCCAATACATAAAATTCTGTTACATGAAACATTTGCTGTTTCTCAAATTTATTCATTATGACATGAATATTATTAAAAGCTAACAGTAAATTGTGAGGATTTTCCCTATGGAAAGTTTAAAAGAGGTTACAAAATACTTTTCGTTCAATAAAAAAAGAAAAAAGTCATATATATGAAAATAATTTAACACATCTCATTGAAAGTTTTCTTCTCTGTGAAATTTCACGTATGACCTTTAGCGAAAATAAGACTAAACCTTGTTTATACTTTGACTTTACTTCATAACTTTTTAAAATTTCTACAATATTAAAATTGTGTTAGATATACAGAATCCATATCTGTATCCTTATGTGTGGAGTAATACTGCATATCTTAAAATTTAGGCTTTTAAAAGTGACAGGCACAATATTTTCAAAGAATTAAAGAGGTCATGAACCATTTATTACGAATATAAAAATTAGTTGCGTGTAAGATCACTTTAGTTTTCAAATGTTCACTTATGCTTTTAAGTATTAGCATTTCCATGAAGCCCTTTGAATTTAAACCTTTTAATGAAACAATGTCAGACACAAGATCATGAAGTGCTGTTCTTCTTATTTTAGTTGAATCATTTGAAATAACCTATGACTTTATATCTCGTGTTGGTACAGAAAACATCACTATGATCTTGTTGATTGATTTTATAAATAAATACTATATAGGTCAAAATGATCATTCAAAATGAAGTCATGTGGCTTTGTAAAGTCCTATTAGTATCCATTGCAAAAAAGAAAAAAAATTAGAAGGTAGAACTGATTGTATATATGAAGTCACAGTATCATAACATTATGATTGTCTGTCCCATGAAATGTATACACAGTTATTTTTAATATAGATAATACACTTACTGATTAGTGCTGATTATTGTTTGTAATTTACCTTAGGATTTTGCTTTTCCCTTCATCTTGCCATCTGGTTATTCAAAACTCTCACAAATGAGAATATGCAGAGAGACACGGGATACAGACTAGTTGGGGATATAAAACTCAGTGGTATAGGATTTATTGGCACAGCTGTTTGATTTATTTTAATGGGTTTTTCCTGTTTTTTGGAAAGCTGGAGGCAGATATATTGTTCAGGAAACCTGATGTGATGGTTTTTAAAAATGGCATCAAAATCTTTGACACCCTTCCCATTGAGAAGTGAAGTCTATGTCCCCTTTTCTTAATTCTGGCAGGCAGGTGACTGTCTTGAGTAAGAAATGTTGAGAAAATAACACCAAATGACTTCTTAGGCTTGATCACAGTAGACCATGCAGCTTCCTCTTGGTTTTCTTGGAATGCCTGTTCACCAGCTCAGCTTGGGATGCTCAGTAGGTAGGCAGTTCAACTACCTTAAGCCTGCCATGCTGAAGGCATTCCAGTTGACAGCCTCAGCTGGCCTCCCAGCTGACAACCAGCATCAACTGACAACCATATGATTGAGTTTCTTGGATGGCATCAGTGGGAGAGACCCCAAGCAAGAACTGCCCCGCCAAGTTTTTCCCAAATTCTTTTCTCACAAAATTGTGAGCAAAATAAAATTGGTGTTTTAAGCCACAAAGCTTTGGGATTTTTTTGTTCCGTAGCAATAATAAAGCAGATCACCTGGGTACCAACTGGACTTCCTTTAGTCAAATGAGGATGTCCTTGTTTAAGATGAATTTTATTTAGGAACCAATGTAAACATTTTGGTAATAGAAATGTATACATTTTATATGTAAATTCTTCCTGAATTGAGAAAAATTCTAGATTACCAAAAAGACATATTACAACAAGAATTCAACTTTTCACGTCCTCTCTCACCTAGCCTACACCTATCATTTGAGAGGTCTTGTATGACCACCTGAAAGAGCCAAGAAAAGTCTGCATTTGGTTTACACACAGGTTCACTCAGTATGTGGGTGCAAGCTGGAAAGCAATAATGGCTGCATTACAGCCACATTTGTGGTGGCCTTAAAAAACAGTGAGTGCATAGTGCAGAGAGAAGATAAGTATCAGTTGCAGCCCTGAGAACAGCTGCAGCAAGGGAATTGCAATTCCCGCATGTGCTTCCTTCACTAGTCTAAGTTTCTCTTCTGGAAGAGGGCCTTATGGGAACTATAGAGGAGCTGCCTTTCAGACCTGCATGGAGAAGTAGATCTGTGTGCCTCAAGGGATGGACTTTGGTGGCCATGAGAATGTGCCTTTCAGATCCGTGACTGCAGGGAATGTAATTGATTAGGGCTCCCGCTGATGTGCTCTGAAATTTATTGCTTTACTTTCAATACTTCCTACAGGCTGCTCCCAGCCAGTGACTGAGTGTGACAGGGTACCAAGGCAGGCCCGTTCCTGGGAGATGAAGGACTCCTCTGGCAGGCATTTTGGATCAAGAACTCACTGACAGCCTTAGCAAACCTTCCTTAGACCTGCAGCGCAGTCTAGTACCCAGCAGATTACCCTGTGAGTCTCATAAAAACTTCGTGTAGGAGATTTTATTATCATTTACTTTTAAGGACAACAGGAACAACATTAGGATCGTTTTCTAAGGCCACATAGTTGGAAGTGTTATAGCTGGAATTTCCAACCAGGAAGTCTGATAATAGACTCTTTTTAATACAAATTAGCTAAAATAGCATTTGCCCAATATGATTTTATAAGATCATGTATCATTTTCTTGTTAAGTACCAAGAAAATTAGAGTCTGGGCTCTAGGTGGAAGTTCAACTATTTACGGCAGTGCTTAATGCAAACAGGATGCATATTAGAAGTAACTTACTTGTGCATTTTGTCAGTAACTCAATGGATGAATTCTGGTATATGCCATCATGAAAGGGACCACAGTCTCATGAAGCCAACAACAATAGATATCTTAGAAAGAAGATGTTTAACGTATTAAGCATTTTAATTTTTTAGATTGCATGTTTAAATTTGCCTAGGAAAGTTTGGCCTCAATTAATCAATAAATCAGTCAATTTTCAGTGATTCAACACTTACCAAGTTCAGAATACTGTCCTTGTTATGAAATCATGCTGGGATGGCTATGAGCAATTAATTAACCACAGGTAATGGACATTCTCAGTACATGACCACATTTATTTCTGTATGTACAGCTGTAATGCATATGAAGGTAACATTATATAGTGTTTTTCTGAAGCAATGTGTCTTAAATTTAGCATTGTTTATAATAAATAATACTTTTAAAAGATCATTTTTGAGAGGCTCTTGTGGATTTTAGTAAAATAATAAGTATTCTTTGTTTCTTTATGTATATAAATTTTATATAACTTTTCAAATTTCCAGACTCAGAGATTATACCATCAACATCTTTCTAGGGATATAGAAAATTTGTACTTTGGGAAGAAGAGAAAGATGTATTTATTCAGGTTTGGCATGTCAACCAGTAGCTAAGAGACTCCAGGCTTCAAGAGGAATTATTTAAAATTAAACTAATTGGAGGTTTTATTTTAATTAGTACTCTGAGTCAATTGTTGCAAGAAATTAAAATTAATTTCTTAAAAAATGAGAAATGGCTTAAGGCAAATAGTATTCATTTATTTATTTATTTTTTGTGAGAAAGATTTGCCCTGAGCTAACATCCGTTGCCAATCCTCCTCTTTTTTTGCTTGAGGAAGACTAGCCCTGAGCTAACATCTGTGCCAATCTTCCTCTACTTTGTATGTGACATACGCCACAGCGAGGCTGATCAGTGGAGTAGGTCTGCGCCTGAGATCCAAACCTGAGAACCCCAGGCCACAGAAGCAGAGCATGTGGAACTAACTACTCGACCACAGGGCTGGCCCCCAGATAGTTTTCATTTTTAACCGTTAAACTATTAGCAAATCGTGGGAAGTGGAATGATTTTTCTTCTATGACTGACCTACCACTAAATACAAGTTTCTTCAATATGATTTCAAAATTGATACTTTTTCCTCGTGCAATTATAGTTGTACTAATCTTTTTGAACTTTCTTCTTAAATACTTAACATATCAGCCAGTAATAGGTAGTCTAAGATCTATTTTTTTCTAAGCCTCAGCTCATTTTTTTAAAAGAATAGGAAACACTTCTTAGAAAAGCCAATAAAGTACACAGATACAGATGTACCATGGCAATTCTACAAAAACACTGAAGATATGTTTTTCCCACAAGAACTTAAAAAAAAACAGTCCAACAATAGTTCATCAAACAATAATTATGAATTGTGCTCTAAAATGAAAATAAAAGTATAATGAATCAAATGTTATTTGAAAGTCCTGAGATATCTTTAGTAATTTTAATATTTAAATATTAGAAATACTATTCTAATTTCAAACAGAATTCCATAATAATGCATTTTTAAATAATATGCATATAATTAGATCATTAAAAATATTAAACCTAAGTATATATGAATAGGATTATCATGATCCCCACATTTTGCTGTAAATTTGGCTCTGAGCTTCTTTCAGACAGATGGAATACAAAATAATAATCAGACATTTGATTCTTATTGCCTAATAAGAGGAAACATCAGACCAAGAAAGAACAGAGCCTTTATCTTAGTGTTTAAAAAAGCATTGTCAGGAACTTGATTCTGGGGTTTTGAAACATAGAAAAATGTCTTCAAGTATCTATTCAAGGCAGACTTTGGTAGCAATCCCTTATGTAAGAGTTGGGACACGACACTAAAATAAATTTCAATGTGTACAATTTTGTAAGAAAAGTCACGAATAAAATCTAGAATAGAACTGGATTGCATGTCCTTCAAACTGCCCTGCAAAAATATTTATCTTTTAACCAGAACTTAAATAAGAGAAGCTAAAAATTTTAAAGTTACGTTATAATTTAAAGGCCTATCTTTGTCATTAAAACTTATCTCTATACGTTATAGTATAAATATGCATATGAAATTTATTTGGAAACAAATTGAATTGTTTGGAAATTGAAACGTTTGAAGAGTCCCTCAAAAACAGTTATGCATAACTCTATAACCAAAAATCAAGTAAGTCCTGAGGCCAGCACAGTGGTGTAGTGGTTAAGTTTGTGTGCTCTGCTTTGGTGGCCAGCGGCCCAGGGTTTGCGAGTTTGGATCCCGTCCTCGGACCTACTCACCACTTATTAAGCAATGCTGTGGTAGGCACCCCACATATAAAATAGAGGAAGATGGGCACAGATGTTAGCTCAGGGCCAATCTTCCTCAAAAAAAAAAATTTATAAAAAAATAAAATAAATCCTAAAGAACTACAAACAGCATTTACTATTGGGCTTCTAAATATAGTAGTCCCTGCTCAGTTTCACCTTCCATGTTTTCAGTTACCCATAGTCAACTATGGTCCAAAAATATTAAATGGAAAATTACAGAAATAAACAATTCATAAGTTGTAAATGAGTAGTGTGATGAAGTCTCCTGCTGTCCTGCCCAGGATGTGAACGATCCCTTTGTCCAGCATATCCACACTGTATATGGAACCTGCATGCCCTATGCTGAAGTTGCTAAGATTTTATTACCAGTTATTGGTTTCCTTGTTGTCTTTCTTTTTTTTTTTTTTTGAGGAAGAGTAGCCCTGAGCTAACATCTGCCACCAATCCTCCTCTTCTTACTGAGGAAAACTGACCCTGAGCTAACATCTGTGCCCATCTTCCTCTACTTTATATGTAGGATGGCTGCCACAGCATGGCTCGATAAGTGGTGTGTAGGTCCGTGCCCGGTATCTGAACCAGCAAACCCTGGGCTACCGAAGTGGAGCATGCCAACGTACCTGCTATGCCACCAGGCCAGCCCTTATTATTTATTGTTGTTAGTCTCTTACTGTGCCTGATTTATGAATTAAACTTTATCATAGGTATGTTTGTATAGGAAAAATATAGTATGTAGGGGGTTCTATACTATCTGAGGTTTTAGGCATCCACTGGAGGTCTTGGAACCTATCCCTCACAGATAAGAGGGGACTTTTGTATCACAATTTGCCTTGATATTTTAGTCTTTGCAAAATTTAAAACTAATTTGTCACAGTGTTAGTTTGAAATGGATTTCTTAAGGAATAGACCAGATTAATCTTTTCTAAAGAGACTAGATCAACAATTTTGCAAACAACTATGATTCTAGCTCAATATGTAGGATTTGAAGATTTGATAGCACATAAAAGGAGATGCAAAGTCTGAATATACACACACACATACATGTATATAGGTACATGTATGTATATATACTTATATATGTGTGTGTGGATATATTTTTTCATTCATTTTGCTGCTTTCTGCCTTTATAGTCTTTTTTGGGACCCCAAGAATGTATTCCTTTTATATCACAAGAAATCTCACACACGTATTTCTCAACGTTATCTCTATTACCTAGCCTCTCCCTTACATACAATAAATGTTTGCAGAAAAAGTGACATTAACTTTTGAAGAAACCTTTTTTCTGTGAGGTCTGAGGCAGTATGTGTTAGTTCTCAGCATGCTATCTTATCCTAGACATTTGCAATTGGGGTTGTAAAAAGGTGTTTATATTCTATGTGGTTGAGGGAGAGAAATTGAATTAAAAAGGCATTTATTTTGACACATTTTACTTACATCTTATAATTATTTTGTAATTGGGCAATTTTATCTACATTAAAAATCAAAGGTTTGTATATAGCAAGGACACTATAAACTGAAAGACAAATGATAACCCAGGATGAAATATTTCTCATATAAATGGAAAATGTAAAAATCCCTTACATACAAAATCACAAAATATAATTTAAAAACACACACAAGTAATTCACAGAAGAAAAAATGCAAATGAGCATTCATTCGTTTTTTCAATTAACCTCAAGTGCTGACTCTGTAGCAGATACTATTCTAGGTGCTGGGAAAGCAGTGATTTTTTTAAAAAGGGAAGAAGGAGAGGTGAGAGAAAGCTCTTGGATTCATGTACTGCTTATAGTCTAGCAAGGAGGGGTTGGAGAACAGACAATGAATAAACAAACAACTGAATGTATAGTACAATAGATCTTGATAAGTGTCTTGAAGTAAAACTAAGTAGGGTGACAGGAACAGAGAGGGCAGAGGTGAGGACCGTTGCTATTTTATACAGAGTGAGCAGAGAGGCTCACTTTATAAGGTGATATTTATAAGATGATATTAATCAGGGAGCTGAAATAAGCGAGGGGTGAACCATGCGGATATCTGAAAGAAAGCAGAAGGAACAAGATGTGCAAAGGCCCCAAGATGTGACCAAGATTGTTTGTCCAATGTGGCAGGAGAATGAGCATATGGAGTAGAAATTTTAGATGATGTCAGAGAGGCAGCTGGGCCCAGATGCTGTAGTGTTCTGCACACCACTGTAAGGCTTGGCTCTTGACTGCCAGTGAGATGAAACGCCATTGGAAGATCTTGAGCAGGTGATATCATCATGCAGGTCATATTAAGATCCCTGTATAGGGGCTGGCCCCGTGGCCGAGTGGTTAAGTTCTCGTGCTCCACTGCAGGCGGCCCAGTGTTTCATTGGTTCTAATCCTGGGCGCAGACATGGCGCTGCTCATCAAACCACGTTGAGGCGGTGTCCCATATGCCACAACTAGAAGGACCCACAATGAAGAATATACAACTATGTACCAGGGGGCTTTGGGGAGAAAAAGGGAAAAAATAAAATCTTTAAAAAAATAAATAAATAAATAAATAAAATAAAATCCCTGTATGGAAGTATGAGTGTAGTAAAGAGGTCTGAGTTCAGGGACACGCCAACTTGTAGAAGTCAGTGAGGGAAGGTACCAGCAAAGGAGATTAAGAGGGCAGTAGTAGGAGTAATGAGGGAGGAACAGCAAAAGACACAGTCGTCCCAAAATGTCAAACAAGAAAAATGTTTCAGGGAGGAAATATTTCCAACTATTTTGATGGTTTAAGTAAGATGAAGTCTATGATTTGGCAAGTGGATGGTCTTGCCAAGAGATTTTTGAATGGATGTGAAAGTAAGAGCCCTTTAGGATCACGAGGGGTTAAAGAGCATATACAAAAGGGTCAGAGGAAAGGAACACAGACTACTCTTTCAGGGGGATTTGCTGTGGAGGGAAGCAGGGGGATGAGGAGATAGGAAAGGAGATATGGCATCAAGAGAAGGATTTCTTAAGAAAGGAGAGATTATTGCTGTTTATCCGCAGGTGTTCCCATAGCTCCTACAGATATCAAACACAAGGGCAAAATATGATGATTCAACAGATAAAGGAGACAATTGTTGGATCGATATTCTTAGGAAGGCAAGAAGGCATGGGAGTAATGCACAAGCAGAAGGTTGGCCTTATATAGGAGCAAAGGTAAGCTATCCATAGCACATGCTTCAGGGTCCCTACAGAAAAGAGATGACACACTCAAAATACAACAATTCAAGGAGAGCTTATTGATGTAAGTGTGAATATAGGGAAACAATAAAAAATAGCTAAGCTGTTACCAACCCTGAACTCAGTGACAAAATGGGGAAGGGAAAGAGAGAGAATGCTGCCAAGTCAGCTGCCTAATGGAGAGGTGATCTATTTGTTAATGGGTAAATCATAGTGGATACATATATGTGTGGCCTCTTTTACTGCTTTTAAAACTCATGCGTTTGCTTTATATGAAGTTTTCCCAAACTTGTCTACACATTGGAATCATCTGGAAAAAAACTTCAAAACATTGATGCCTTGGGTGCCAACACCAGAGATTCTGACTTAATTGATCTAGGTCTGGCTGGGATGTAAGAAGTTTTAAAAGTTCCCATGTGTTTTTAGCATTCAGCCGTTTGTGAACATCGGAAAAAGGTTTTGACCTAGAAGAACGTCTATAATATTTTAGTGAAAAAGCAAGATGCACATTAACTAATAAATATGGTTTAACTTAATATTTATAAATTATTAAAAAAATGCTATCTATATATCTATTTGTATCACTTTATATGTGATATGTAGGATTTTATGGGTGGAATGGTGATGAAATGATGAAAGTAGAAGAGTTTTGGATTTCGCTCTTTTTTGTCATTGAAATTAATATTTGTGTAGTTTGGAAGAAAATCTGTAATAATATATAAATAACTATATCAGATCAAATTAAAAAGGAAATAAAACAATTGACCCACAAAACCATTATCATCTGCTATCTTTTATTGGCTTTTCTTTTGAAAACATAAAATATTTTATACAATACCTATAGATCTGTTCAGAAGAATGACTGATCATTTTATAATCTTTGACTCTTCTTACTTCATCCTAAGTACAACTATCTTGGGTTTTTTCTTCCTATTTCTATTTATACTTTTAGAGGTATTCACTTTGCTTTTAATTATTTCAAAGAAAAATTGCTTTGGCTTAGCAGCCTGTATTCTATTCAGCTTCTCATTTTATTTCTACTTGGTATTTCAGTCTCATTTTTTATCTTTTTCACAGCGCATGCTTTCCAGTTTTACTGAATTTTAATAAAACAAAAAATAGATTTATTTCCTAATATCTTCTATTTTTAGTATTTCACATTTTCCTATGCATTGAGTATTATTTTCCCTGTTTTTTACATAGCAACTTTGTACAGATACATCTTGTGTGTATGGACGTACTTGTGCATGCATGTCTGTGCGTATGTTTGTTTACTCATATTTGATTGAATCCTAGCTAGTTGTTTTCTCAAAATTCTGTATATTCTCCTTGCTTAATCTCACTATCCAACTTCTTTTTATGTTTCTCTTCTGAGGACTTAAGCCAAAGCTCAGCTTGTTAAACATTTATACATCTAGCTCAGTAATTACTAACCTAAGAATTCTGTAACTATGGCGATCCCAGCATACAGACTTCATCCTGTGCCATTTCTTATTGATGACTGGTGTAGCCCCTCTGTCAAAGGCCAGCTTTCGGATATGACTTTCTATTTGGTCTGTCGTCTGTGCTAGTGTCACAGCAGGCACTGGTGTCTTTCTTGATGCCACTGATCTCCTTGATCTTTTCTTATTTTAGCCTTGTCTTGTATCCTGGGGTCTCATAGATGCTAATACATTCAAGTGCTTCTAACTAGCTGTGGTAAAATTGAGTTGAAAAGTGTGGGTTCAGGGTATCATCTAGTTTCTTGCCCATATTTTCTGTCATTTTTAAGGCTTTTCTCTATTTTGTTGCTGTAACCTTTATTAGGCTATTTGGGTCTTCCACTGATGTTGATTGTGATTGCCAGCATCTCAGATTTGTTCCTTTAAAAAGGTCAAGTTCAGCAGGAACTTTTACACTTACTTACTATCAAGGGCAAGCCCTTAACACCCAATGCTGTCTGCTTGTTTAGCTCCTGTGAAACCCCAGTCATATACAAAAGTGCACTGCTTTAAATTCTACTCATCAATGATGTCAAACAAATTCCAAGTGGCGCACTTAATGCTTCCTTCCGCCTCCAATCTCCACTCCTGAAATGTCATCTCTGCGAGTCCCTAAACATCTTTGCTAGTCACATAGATTTATAGAGGACTGGAAGTTACAAGCCCACCTTCATTATCTTGTTCAGTCTCGTTCAATAGCAACATATATCCCATAATTTCCTTAAGAGTTCTGTCATTCCTAGTACAATTCCCTATTTTCCAGTGCTTTTCTAGAATTCTCCCCTTCTATAGTCCCTTGGCTATTTCTATAAAATTCTGAAGGAAGGGACTGAGGTAAGCAGTATACATATTTTACCATATAACTTGGAAGTCTGGAATTATCTTCACAAATTAGGTTGTTATTTTAAAATTCTAAATATGACTTATATTTTGAGACATTACTGAATCTTAAATCCTTGCTATATTCTTAGTTGAACATCTGCATTAAATTGTTTATAACCCGCTTGCTCTTTTCATGATTTGATTGCATATGAATTAACAACTCTATTCGGGTCACAACCAGAAGTAAATAGTTTTATTTTGATTTAATCACTCTTCCTTAAACTGTGAAAGTGATTTAGACTTCCTTTTCACATTCAGTGAAAGTTCCTCCTGACGCTGACATCAGCCAAGAAATCTTGTCTGTTTTGATACAATACCATATATCTATGCATTGACTGACTGATTATATAGGTAGAGTAATGCTGCCACCACTGTTTCAGTGGCTTCATATAGTAGAAGCATTTTCCTTTTTGAGTAATGGACCAACATAGTTTTTATGTTTCGGGGTGGGGGGTGCCTTTTACTCATATGAAAGTCGCAAGGACAATGGCCCCTTCTAGCATGGTTTACCATCCCCTGGGTCCTCATTATCATCTCTTTCTGCAGAAGACTAAAGAGAATGTAGAGTGGACAGAAAGACTTCCTAAAAGGCTTGGCCTGCAAATCAAATATCACAACATTCCTACTCAGATTTTGCTGGTGAGAAAAAGTTCACAAGACTGAGATGTCTTCTCATTACAAACTAGTAGTATCTTCACTAAAGAGCAAATTGAAAATGAAAGCAAAATGATCATGCATCTGTATGTAAGTTATTAGATCACTGATAGCAATAATTGAGTGAATTGTTTCCTTCCAGGAGAATGAAATTTAACCACATTAAAGAAACCCACATACTATTTCTGGTACTCTTGGTAAAGACAAAACTGACCGCAAAAGAGAGTAGGAAGAGGTGTTCGGAGGGTCTTGATAGGACAATGTTTACCTCATCAGATCTTTTCATCCTGCGCTTCTTAGGTACTGACTATGATTCCCAAAGGGAGATCATCCATGTCAGTAAAGAAGTTTCCATAATGACAACATACATGTGCTTCAAAGGGCCACCTATGTTTATTAGAAAGAAAATAATTTGAGTCCATTTATTCCTCTCCTCTACTTCAAATCCTGAATGACTGAGAAATTTCCCCTCTTTTTCAATGTGACCCATTGGAAATAAGACCCAAATAAATAATAATTGAGTGAACTAACCTGGAAAAGTGCTGTTTGCACTTTAAATATTTCCTTGTTTCCAAAATGCCATTGTTTGTAGAATAAGTGAAATGTTTGCTGTATGTAACTTTTTAATTTTTTAAATTATTACTATATTTTTGGCATATATAAAAGAGTAAAAGGATTAACAAGAGCTATTAAGAAAAAGAAAATAAATTAAGCTTTCTAAGTTAGAAATTGTTGTGAAATACACTACATTTTAGTTAGATACAATAAATAATAATCCAAATTTTCACTTGCAACTATTTTCTAGATTGCCAGCAATTTAACAGTATTTTACTTCTCCCAGTATTCCTTAGGGAACCTATATTTAAGAATTCCAAGTTATAAAAGTTATTTTTAAGCTATTTCATTTAACTAAAGACAAACTGAAAATTGCAACTTCCTCCCACCAATTTTCCCTCACTACAGATAACTTCTCCATTATTCCAGAGATAATTTACACGTATATAAATGTGTATATTTTAAATGTGACTTTTAAAAGAACAGGCTCATTCTTTCAAATGGCTCCATAATATTTCACTCTTTGTAGATTCCATTAAGTACTGGATCAGGTGTCTACTGACATGGTTTTTTGTTGCTATTTTCAGACTTTGTGATTACAATGCAGATTAAATACTTCTTTTCAAAACTATCATTTTCCACATATGCATGCCCATCTTACAGATATCTTACAGATAAATTTGTTACAGTACAATTGCTGAGACTAAGGGTCTATGTATTTGGAAATTTTATAAATATTGTCATATTGTTTTCTATCAATGTTGTAAGTCTCACAAATATAATGATAAGTGAAATAAGCTAGACACAAAAGAATACGTATTATTCTATTTCATTTCTGTAATATTCAAAAGTAGGAAATCTTTGTACACTGTCAGAAGACAACATAATAATTACCTTTGGGAAGATTTGAAGGGGTTAGTTTGAGAGAGGGCTCAATGGGTAATGTTCTGTCTGTAGATTTGAGTGGTAGTGAAAAGGGACTCTTTCCTTGATAAGCCATCCAAGTTATACTTAAAATTCTTTTAATTTTCTTTGTGTGTGCTCTTCTTAAAATGTGTTTACTAACAAGAATCTAATATAATGAATTTCATTAATTTAATGAGACAAAATTGTTTTTCTACACTTCAGACTCATTTTGTTTGTTTGTTATTTTTATTGAGAACCATATGTCAATCTCCTTGGCTGATTTTTCTGTTATTTCTAACTTGTTGTCTGCTAGTTTATGGTATTTATATTTTTTAAGTTTATTGACACGTAATTTATATATGTAAATATATATAATGCTGTACATATTTAAAGTTTCTTTTTTTATCATGAATGAATGTTGAATTTTGTCAAAGGCTTTTTATGAATCTATTGAAATAATCATAGAGCTTTTCTTCTTCTCTCTGTTAATACAGAGAATTACATGGATTGATTTTTGAATGTTGAACAATCCTTTCATTCCTGAAATGAACCCCACTTGTCATGATGTGTTATGCTTTTTATATGTTTTGGATGTTATTTAATAATACTTTGCTAAATATTTTTGTATAGCATTTGGTAAAATTTTCCAGTGAAAACATATAGGCCTAGAAGATTCTTTCTTGGCAGGCTTTTGATTAGAAAATCAAAATTTTAATAGATATAAGACTAATCTGCTTATCTACTTCATGAATGAAATTTGATTGTATCTTTCAAAGAATTATTGGTTCACTTATTCTAAGTAAGTTACAGACTTTGTGGGTCTTTGGGAGAGACTTTGGGTGAGCATTCCTTGTCGTATTGCCTTATTGCTCTTTTAACATCTCTGAGATCAGTAGAGATATTTCATCTTTCATTCCTAGTATTGGTAAATTTGTCAACCTTTTTATATTTTTTTTAAAAATAAGCTTTTGGTTTGATTGGCTTTCTCTAATTTTTGTTTTTAAATTCATTGATTTCTGCTGTAATTATTATTTCTTTACTTCTGTGTGCTTTGTTTCTATGTTGCTCTTTTCTCAATTTTTTTTCTCTATACTAAAGAATCTTAGGTTATGATATTGAGACCTTTCTTATATTCTGATATGAAAATTTAATGCTAAGCATTTCCCTCTGAGCTGTGCTTTAGGTGTTCCCCATAAATTTTGCTAAATTTTAAATGTCATTAATTTTAAAGTACTGACTTTAATTTTTCTTAAAACTTCATCTTTGACCTATGGGTTATTTTGACATATGTTCTGTCATATCCAAATATTTGGGATTTTCCATAAGTCTTTAGTTATTGATTTCCAGCTTAATTATGTTGTGATCCAAGGACATACTTTGTACAGGTTCTTCCTTTTCAATTTCTTGCAGTTTGCTGTATGAACTGGATTATAGTCTATCTTCACATTAACTTGAAAGGAGTGTTTATTTTCTTATTCTTTTGTGGAGAGTTCTATAAATGTCAATTCAGTACATACTCCTTGATTCCATTTATATGTAGATCAGTTGAGACAAATCGAATAGGTTATAAAAGATATCAGTACAGGAATTACCTATGGAAGATGGAGATCTATCGGAAATTCTTATGAAGAAACCGAGGTGCTGAAGTGTTCTGGGCTATGAATTGAGCGTCGTGTACATGAGTTTATACACTTTCAAGATCATCAAATTTTATACTTAAAATCTGTGCATTTTACTGTTTTGTAAATTTTGCCTGAATTAAAAAAAAATTTAAGGAGGCAAGTAACTGAATTTTCTCAGACCTTCTACAGAGTATATATATAGTCTACATAATTTTAAAAGGAATGGTGAGAGTTTTTAACCTCTGGATACTTATTAAGAGTTTAAATTTGTAGTAGCATAAATCTGCTAATAATTAAAAATATCAAGGTCACACCTCTGAGTTTTTAAACCAAAGGTACAACTACTTTTCAGTTTCAGGTTGAAAATCCCCTTCTCTAAAAATTTGATGACATGATTCAAAGATAAAAAGTATTGTGGTATTGTCAAAACAGGATAGTGTTATCAGCATCCCATTGCCGCTCTCTGGTTAATGGAATGTAGTAACTTAACCATGTTAGATTAAAAGAAGAGTATGCTAATAATTATTTTTACTCAGAGAGTTATCTATTTGTTTTCTTTCTGACTTTCATTACCTTATAACTTCTTGTGGTAGGATGGTATGGCGAGACAAACACGATTTACAGGACACTATCTATGCACATCTCTATCTCTTAATCTATCATAAACTATCATCTAGTTTAGTCTTAATAATGTCCAACATTAAAAAATAAAATGCTATTTTAATGTTGTTAATCAGTTTAGGAACTGATATTTACTAAGTCTCTGTGATTTTGCTAACACTGTGGTAAACACTTTCTAATTTCGTCACACTGTATCCTTGCAATTTTATGAGAAGGTGCTATTATTCCATATTATAGATCAGAAAGTTGTGACTCAGAGAGATTTAACTTCTCCAGGCAATTAATTACACAGTTGGTAATTTGAAGAACTGATATTCAAAGCAAAGTAAGTAATACTATCTTGTCCATGTTTCCATTATACTAGAGTGCTGCAAAATATTCCCATTTACACCTTTTTACCAGTATACATTCATGGTATTTTTAATATCTATATTTACCTAATAAACAAAAATGGTTCCTTAATAACCACTAAAGCCTCTTTTCTCAGCAATTTTCTCCATTTTTACACATCCCTCAATACACATTTACATATATTTGGTTTTAAATAGTTCATTAGTACATAAAATACTCAGATGATTACTTGGCTAGATTTTATACTGCAGAAAGTCGTGGTTTTATTGTGTGCATAATGAATTTCAACTTATAACTAAGGAACATTATAGACTCAATGTTGCGTTTTGAAATTGCTTTCCTTCTGAGTAAATAGTCCCAGATCTTCAAATAATTCAATGTTGATGTTTTCAGAAGGGTACTTTTAAAAAGACTTCAAGTATCTTACAAATATTTCAAATACAAGTTTTATGAATTCACAAAATATATGATTATTCAAAGCTAAAAAGCACAACAATTTGATCCAGATGAAAACACACAACAAGTTCTGGGTAAATTCATCTGTTCTGTCTTCCTTCTTCTAAGTTAAATTAACTAATTTAATTCTAACTTATTTCCTGAGATGAGGTTTACTTTTTCAGCATATAGCCATCTAACACATTTTAATATGTAGGTAATGAAAGTCCTTATATCTACTAAGTAATTACTAGAAACACCAAACTTTTTTTCAATTTTTAGTTTGATTTTCTTGAAATAGGTGAATACGGATTTAGCAAGACATGATCTTTACTACAAACTAAATGAATTAATTATTCCAATATCTGACATTAAGTTTACTGTGTTATCATAAAGTTGTTTTCACCACTGTATTCCTTAAAATGACCTTAAATCATAGAAAATCATGAATTGTAAGAACAGTCGCTAGTCTTATTCTTTATTGTATCTACCGAGCCAAGCATGTAGTAGGTACTTGTCATTTCCTGAGTTTAAAAATTTTTTGTACTTGAAACATTGCTTTCAAAGATCTAAAGCCATGCTGATCTTTTCAGCAATCCCGTTATTTAGAGTATTATTCTATTTACAATTATTTTTAAAGTATTTAACACCAAAATGATATTTCATATTAAAAATTTTTTTTTTTGAGTTCACTATATTTACCTTTGCCAATGTTTCTCCAGTCTTCAGGCTTAAAATCCTTTACAACCTCAAGGTATTTACATTCATGGGGAGATGTGGGTGACAAAATATTTCTATAGCATTTTCAATGAGCTGGCTTTATTTCCAGGCATAATTTAAGTAGAAAGTATTGGTATATTTGATAGTATCATGGAAGATAATGACTTCTTATGGCTTTACATCTAAGACATGAAAGCACTCCACGTATAGATAAGACAACTGCCGAAGGATGGGTTAAGTAAATGCCTCAGTTGGAAGCAGAAAAGTTCATCGTTCTCTACACAGAGAATGTATGCTTTATTAGTCCAACAATGCGTAGTGGCTCAAGACTAATTCTTGTGTGACTCACTTTGTTTTTAAGTACTTGAAATATTAGGCAAAGATTATTACTTAATAAAAACCAAATTACTGAAAGTACAATAAGGAGAAATAAGATTTCACTGATATCTTTGTCTGCCTGGTTTCTATAGTAAAATAACCTCTAATACATTTTTTCACTCTTCAATTATGTAATTAAACATATTCATAGTAATTGAGAAATACATTCCATGTGTTCCTAACTAGCGATCACAAAATATCAGGTAAGTATAATTTTGGTAGCTATATCCTTAAAAAATGTAAACGTAAATCGTTTATGAAATGTGATCTTAAGTCTATGCTTTGATGTTTAATATAAGGTTACACTACTTGCAGGAAAGTACTTTTAAGCAGTAGTTTCTATTTTTATGTGTAATTTGTTAATCTTGATCTAATTTGAGTTTTTCAATCCGTAGTCTAAGATTGAAAGGTTTTTAATGCTTTACAGATACTATGTGAAGGAGCTGTAAGACTCATACTTGAGTAAAATAAATGCATAAAATTTTACAAATGTTCACTTAAATTACTTCTCTATGTCAGTAAATAGTAGCAATATACGGTAAGGAAATATGGTTAATATAGGTCAATTTACAACAAATAGCCTCTATAAATGGAAGAAGTATTGAGAAATCATACCTGTCTCTCAGAATACGTTAGCCTAGAATTGTGACATTAAATAAGACCTGGCAATTTTAAGAGAGAAGTTAAGGCCTAAAAGTGGTGGTTGTCGTGTGTGTGCTGGGTGTGTGTGGGGCAAATATGATGGGAGATGGGAATTACTGCCTTCATTGTACATAAGATATGGAATTAAGATAAAGTAATAGGTTTGCTGAGCTAGTTTTTCCTTTTATCCAATCCAATTTTTATTGCAAATTTCATTTTTATTTAATTGGAAAGTTTTCTTCCAACACAGCGTATAATTTCTTTTTCTACATTCCTGCACCCTTCCACACATCTTTAGGATACAGATTATACTTAGGCCATTTATAAATAGTTAGATTTAATCAACAAGGTAAACATGCATATAGCAATTATTGCAAATTAGCCACTTTGATGTTAATCATTTCTATTTGTGTTTTTCAGACTTCATTTCTTGCATCTTTAACAGAAGTAACTTTACTATCCTCACAACATGCCAAATTTTTGAGTCATGAATATCCGTTAAAAATAAAGGGGATCACCTTGAGCTCCAAAAATGCAAATCAACTGGAAAAACACCAGCTGGTCTGAATCTTTCAACATTGCAGTTGAGTCTGCCTCATGTCAGCAGGCTCGCAGGTATTCTTTTTATAGAAACAGAACTTAGCAAATCTAGCTGCTGTTTCTTTCTTGTCAAAAGTGAATTTCTCCCTTCCCCAGCTGTATCCAAACACACACACACACAGACATCAATTGCACACAAATATACATTTGGAGAACAGTAGCACGTTAGTGAAGTTACTCACTAGTATAGGGGCATTAAAGACCTACTATTCGGTTTTGCAGTAAAGTGGCTTAAAACTCAAATGTGTTTTGCTGTCTTTTCAATACATTATCAGTAGCAACAAAATAAAATATAAAAAGACAAAGAGAAATCACTGATCATATACTGTTTTGTTAAGAGAAATAATGCCTGTTAATGGTCATGAAAAACCTGAGGTTATGCTCCAGTTTCAAAATATTCAACTGAAATTCACTCTGGTAAAACCTCAGTATGTTCTGCTTGTCTCTGTATCCATTCTTTCGAGTCCTTATTTTTAAAGCATATAATAAGTCACTGTCTCCTTTTCTGTGTTACTGTGTCCCAAAAAAGATAAAGAGGTAATATATGCAACCCAAAATAACCATTTCTCATTGTAATAAGTAAAGGTTAAAACCATTTATACGGTGACTCATACAGATCTCAAGTGCTGCCAATATATCAGGCTTATGAAGGCATCTACATTCAGTCAATGAGGAAGACACGGAAGAAACATACCCGCACCTAAATTTGGGAAATAAACCCACTCTAATATTTTCCCATGGAATGGGACACCATCAGAAACTAACTAAACATTGCAGAAACGTGAACCATATCCTATCATCCCTGAGTAACTACTATTTAACATTTATCCAGTTATCTCTCTTTCCTTTGTTTATACCCTATATTAAATCACCACACGTCATAAACTGGATAATCAGATTGTGACACAGTTTCGTGCTCTCCACCACTATCTGCGGTTGCCCCTTTTTTCTCCGTAATAACTCCTGTGAAACATTTTGACTGCTGATCTCTGAAATTTTCTTTATAAAAGAAGAGTAATGGATGCTTTTTGGCAGTGAAGATCTCTAACTATATGATTTGTACCAGCTCTGAGATGACTTCAAAATTAATCTGTATATTTAAACTCCCATTGTATGCTAGACACTGCTCTAAGTACAGTGGAAGCTATGGGAATCCAGGTCAACTGGCATGCAGTTTATTAGTTCTGCAATACTAAGTCCAGTTAACATATGTACTCAATATAAAAGGGCAAAATGTGTTCACAATCCTTACATGCAAGACAAAGAACAACCTGTAATATCTGAGTCATTGTGTATATCCTAGATTTGTTAATATCTCTGGTATAGTTTTATATCAAAAAGAGGAAAAGAGGAAATAAAAGATACCCATAGTAAATTCATTTGATTGTAATACAACACATAGAAACAGACCACAGAGGAACATGCCAAAGTATGAAAACTAGATGCCACTACTTTTTAACTATATTTTAAAATATATACAATGTTGCTATATCGCTTTGGTTATAAAATTTAATTATGACATATACAAAGCAGGAAAATTATTTTTAAAAAAGAGATATCCAGAATGCCTCTATGATCAATGTAGATTAGTATTTTTCCATATATGTTTCAGATATCATTTTTATGAACTAAAACACACAGATGTAACTATAATTGATCCTTTCCCCAACATTTTTTTCCCAGAGTTTTGTTATCACTTAAAGTGTTGATTATTCATTAAATTTTTAAAATTTTGCTATATGCACATGTATTCACAGGTATATGTAAATATCATTGCATAATTTCTCTACTGCTTCATAAATAACACAATAATAAACATATCTTTTTTCAGCTCAATTTTCATCCAAATATTTTGATATTTATTTATATTGTCACATGTAGCTCTAACTCAATAATAAGTACTTTGTATTTATATCCCAATATTTGAAAAAAACCACAGTTTACTTATTCATTTTCTATTAACCAATAATTAATTTGTTTATCCTTTTTTCAGTTATAAACAATATTGCAAGGAATATTTGTATATGTCTTCTTGCCTACATCTACAAGAATTCTAGGAAGTGTGCTTGGTGGTGATCTCTGTGTCAGGCAGTATGAACATCTTCAAATTTACTAGCTATTGGCAAATTTTCTCTAAATATCTGTACCAAATTACATTCCCAATAGAAATGTATGAGTAAAATTTTCCCAAACACTCAATCTTTGATGTTATGCGATTCTATAAATGTTAATTTTGCTACTAATTGGTGAGAAGCTATGCCTCCTTTTACCTTAATTGCATTTCTCTGATTCCAAGTGATTTTGAGTGCCTTTTCATGTTTACTAGTCTTTCAAATACTTTCTTCCGTAAATTGTCTATTTATATCATTTGCCCAGTTTCCTATTGATTATTTTTTCCTTTTTGCCTCATAGAAGTTAATATTCAAAATACTTATATTTTGAAAGGTTGTGTCTAAATTGTCTCCTGTGGGTTTTCTTTATATTTTGTATATCTTTTGACATAAAGAAGCTTTTCTTTAAATTTTCATGTCCAGTCAATGTATCAATCTATCCCTTTATGATATGACATTTTGAGTAAGTTATCTTTCCTACTTTGATATCATAAATAAATTAACTATGTATTCTTTAAAAGTTTCTGTTCATCTTTTAGATCTTCAATCTATGTACCTTCTATTTATGTGCATGGCATGAAGTAAGGATCTAAATTTTGTCTATAAATAAGGATAGCAAATATCCTAATAGCCTATGTTGAATGGCCATTTTTCCCTACTAATTCACAATGCAATTGTATTAAATACCAAGTTTTCTATACATTGCCTCTCTTGGATTCTTGATTTTGTTCCATTAATGTATGTATATATGTTCTAGTACTCACTCTTTGAATAATTAGATATATTGCTACTCCTGGTGCTATATCCATCCTTATACATTCCAGGCTTTTCTTGCCACTTCATGGATCATATAAATTTTGATGAAATAATAAATTTGATATGAATTATAAATTTATACATAGAGTTTATGTATTTATTTAATATTTAGTGTGATTATTTTCCAAGTTGATGAATTTTATAAAAAATTTAGTTTTTTGTATACTATTCAATGGATATGCAAAGTTTAGTTATTTTTATTATTAGGAATATATGGCTTATTTCTGTCTTACATTATAAATAACTTTAGAATTTTTGTATATATGTCATTTTTGTCTAGATATACATATATATGTAATTTATACATAATATATAATTTTTGTATATATGTCACATATACAACAATCAAGAAAATCAATTATAATATAATTATGTATATATACATATAACTATATAAATATACAATTTTTTACCTGGCACAGAATCTCCAAGTAGGAATATTAAGGCAAATGCTATATATATTCTTATATATTCTGAAATTATTTCCTAAAGCTTCCTTGCATTTATAATGCTGCATGCATCGTATGTCAATTTTAGATAAAATGTATCTGCATTAATAATGAAGGTTAGCATATTAAAATGTTTCAAATTTGATGCATAGTAGGTGAGATATTGTGCATATGCCCACACCCCCTCCCCTCAAGAAGGATAATTAAAAGTCTCATCCACTGACTGTATCCTGCTCAAAACCAAGCTTGCCCGGGTAAGGTTGGATGTGGCATCTCAAGGTTGAGAGAACTAAAAAGAAGATACGTATTCTGCCCTCCTGCCTTCCCCTTGCTCCCTTGCTGACGCTCACACAAAACCAATAGAGATGGAAACACAGAGAATGCCCAGAATGCCCTTTCTGTCCAGAAATTTTATAAACATTCACTCTTTTGTTCTCCTATCTTTTCAGTAAGTATTTTTAAAAGAACAGCATTGAAAAGGAAGTCTTTTTTTATTTGTCAGATTAAATTAACAGATTTCATCTCACTAGGCTGCAGGGTCTTTTGAGGCTCTTGGCTGCTTTTTGAAGCTCTCTCATTTCTCAGCATTGAGCAAACCATTCCATCCTGATTCTCCTACTCTCCGAGAGCTTAGCTATCACGGCACATTCATCTTTCAATATCCGCCAATGAGTTTTCCAGGATTTTGTTCTCATTTGTCTTTTCTTCACATTCAAAGACTTTACTGGCTTAAACTACAATCTATATGCTAATGATTCTCAAATCTGTAGCTTTAGGTCCCCTACGTATTATTGGACAAAGCTACTTGAAAATAACAGTAGTGGCTCAAAATCTAACGTGATTAAAAATTAAAAACTGCATCAGTGTCTTTTATCCTTCTCCTTATCCTGTCATCCATTCCCTACCCCCGGCCTCACCCCTAGTCACCATCTGCTCTACTTGTTTATTTTTCTACATTCCAAGCTTCGTAAATGACTTAACAATTCACGTTGCCTCTCAAGTCACAAAGTTGGAAGTCAATCTCAACGATCATTTTCCTCTTTATAGTTATATCCAATTAGGTATATTTTCTGTCATTTCTATGTCTTAAATATCCCTTTCTGCTCTGATAAGCACCAGTAGCTAAAATTTAGGTCTTAATTTTTCTCTTACCTAATTGTCATAGTACCCTAAACTGTCTTTTTGTCTATATTTTTATGCTCTGCCTCATCCATCCTAATTCTGCATGGATGAGTCTCAGAAATTCCAACTTAACCATGCTAGATTTTCTCTGTCTGAAATGCTTTAATAAGTCCAAGCACAGGTCTTTTATTGTCTATTTCTCTCTGATCCTTTTATCCTTTTCTCTAAACACATCTTTATACCAGATACATCCTGCAAAATGTCGAACTCCTTGACCATTCAAAATCTTTTCTCTGGACTTTTGCCCATGATTTACTCTGTTTAAAATGTCCAGCTTGATCCCATCCATATCACTAATTCCTAGTCGTCAAGACACAGTTAAAGTTTCATTATTCCATAAACATTGCTCTGAAATCTGGACCCAGTTTGCTTCAGCTTCTGTATTAGGCGGGGTTCTCTAGACAAGCAGAACCAACAGGGCGTGTGTGTGTGTGTGACAAAGACAGAGATTGACTTTAAGGAATTGGCTCATGTGATTGTGAAGGTGCAAGTCCAAATTCGCAGGGTAGGGGATCTAGCCCAGTGGTGCAGTGGTTAAGTTCACATGTTCTGCTTCAGTGGCCCACGGTTCGCTGGTTTGGATCCTGGGTGCAGACCTACACACCACTTGGCAAGCCATGCTGTGGCAGGTGTGCCACATATAAAGTAGAGGAAAATGGGCACAGATGTTAGCCCAGGGCCAGGGTTCCTCACAAAAAAGAAAAGAAAATTTGCAGGGTAGGCCAGCAGGCTTGAGACCCAGGGAAGAGTTGCAGTCTGAGTGCAAAGCAGTTGGCTGGTAGACTTCCTTCTTGCTCAGGGGAGCTCAGTCTTGTCCTATTAAGGCCTTCAATTTATTGGATGAGTCCCATCCATATTATGGAGAGTAGTCTGCTTTACTCAAAGTCCATTGATTTAAATGTTAATCTCATCCAAAAAACACCTTCAAAGAAACATCCAAAATAATGTTGACCAACTATCGGGGCACCCTGGCCCCACCACGTTGATGCGTAAGATTAGCCATCACAAGTCCCCATTCCTGCATCTCTATTTTATAATCTGTAGCACACTGGCTACCTTTTTCTCTTTTTTTTTGGTCAGGAAGATTGTTGCTGAGCTAACATCTCTGCCAGTCTTCCTTTATTTTGTACGTGGGATGCTGCCACAGCATGACTTGATGAGTGGTGCGTAGGTCCGTGCCCGGAATCCAAACCCGCAAACCCCAGGTTGCTGAAGTGGCGTGTGTGAACTCAACCTCTAGGCCACCAGGCCGGCCCCCATGGCTACTTTTTTTAAAGGAAGATATTTTTACTTTTTAATGAAAGAAGTCCAAAAGCATAGTATAATAATCAAATCATAGAGAAAGGCTCAGAACGAAAAACAAGAGTCTTCTCATCTTGCCTTCCCTTCTTCCTTGTCTAATTTCCTAGAGAAAACCACATTTACTCTTTTCTGCTTGTAATACCTCTGATAGTTAATTGCATATTATAAACAATACTTTATATAGCTTTATCTTATTTTCTCAGCTTTAGATATGATCTCTTTGTTTTCACACTTAAACTCTTCCCAGTAAAAATTGGCTTGTCTCCAAAAATAATTTTAGATCCTCTTTATTTTACTTGCAACTAAAGCAATATGCTTAGACTTTTATGTGTTGGCTGTTGTGATTACTCACTTTAAGATGAGAATATTTGTACTTTTTTCGTTATCTGTACTTTTTCTCTTCTTTATTTCTCCTTACATCTGTCAAATGTAATATTATTGTTGCATTGTCAAATTTTTATAGTCTTCTTTATTTTCTTAAAACATAAAAAAAACTGTATTCACTTTCTGTATGAATATATCTCACACGCACATAGAGGGCCAGGCAGAAGTTACATTCTATTTGTGTCTTAGATTCAGAAGACACATAGCATTACTTCTCCACGTTCTATTCATAAATAGTGGGTCATTAAGCCTGACCTGCATTCAAAGAAAATGAAAGTACTCACTACCTTTTGAAGGGGATGTATCAAAGAATTACAGGCTTTGTAAGAATTTTTAAACCACTCACCTTCTTTACCACATTATAGGAGTTTTATTTTATTATAGTATTTTAATTTATATCATATTAATGAATCTTAATTTTTTTTCTACTTGCATTTCAGCACTTTCTTTATGGTAGGCTTAATAATATGAGGGAGAAAGACCCATCGCCATTGGCCATTCACATGCTCCTCTCCAAGACCTCCTTTCCTGCATCTTCCAAGCTCGGTCCTTCCAGTCTCCTGACCAACCAGCACAGCTTTTTGGCACTTCCTTTCATATATATCCTTACTTTAAGTCATTCTCTCTCCACGGAATGTGGATCACCAGGTGTACTGCCTGTAGCTGTAATCCTTGGTGGAATATTTCCTCTCACTGCTGTCTTTTAGGGTCACCTTTGAGTGTGTCTCTGAGGCAGGAGTAGTGTGTTTTCAGCTTGCACTTACAAACCAAGCTGACACATTCATAATATCTTTTATTCTCTATCAGCCAGTTATAGGAAACCGCCCACAAGGCCTTTTGTGTGACTTGATGTAAATACCTCAGAGTAACAGTGGTGGCAACGGGTGGTTTGTGTCAACAGTATAGTTTCCTTATGCTCTCTAGACATGCTAGGGCCCAATGCTGAAAGTGACACCTACATTTCAGGATGGATTGCTGTTGGGCCCACTTTAGCTTATGTTTTGATGAATCTGGCAGTACTCAGCTCATGATGCTCCTTGGTCAGAAGCTCAGTGTTTACCTGGACCCTTTATATGCTAAGAGCTGCTTCGTGAATGGTGTACAGTTCTTTGCAGCAAAGAGAATGGCTTTGCTACTGAACCTTAGGGGTCTGCACTTAAACTTTCCTGTTGGAGCTTGCCAGGGATTCACACAGTCACTTCTCTCCCACAAATACCTCTAGTAACTTTGCATCTGTTGAGTGAAATGCTACAAGCATCAGAGTTTCTTGTACCTTAACCTGGACATGCTGAAATATTCTTCCTTGAAGCTATCTGTCTCCAAATAAATGGACCACGGTGTAATACCCAAGAGCAGACTATGCAGCCATCAAACCCAAAAGATGCTATGCTTCTTTCTCTTTTTTGAGGATGTGAAAAATATAATAAATTGTCTCTTACTTTGTGGGGAGTTTTCTAGCATGTCCCAGACCACTAGAAACTAAAAACTTTGCCAATGAGGCAGTTTCTGAGTCTCTTTAGGGTTAATCTTTCACCAGCTGGAGCACATTTGTCTTACCAAGGCATCGAGAGTACTTGACATTTGTCACTCTGTGCTTATCAAGTCCTATGGACAAGTATCAATATAGTGGAACAGTATGACGGTCTGCATAATGTCCTCTGCTGTTCTGGGATTTGATCATCTGCACTGCTACTGGGAAGTTCAGTTCCATAACTGAAACTCCAACAGTCAAGCCTAGGCTATAAATGAAGCCATTACTGAGCTTCTCAATAATGACTGTGGACCACTCTCCTTCAGTCCCCTAACCCCACCAGACTATTCCTTATTACCTTGCTAAACAAAGTGTCCTCCAGGGCCCCTAAAAGAGGCCGTCACTGTGTTTCCTTACCTTGCGTAGTAAATCGATTTTATCGTGCTCCACTCTCGTAGCCTATTTAGCAGTTTTGTCTTCTCTACTTAATTTATTGTGGGCTATTGCTTTTCCAAGCTTCCTACCACCTTCCCAGAAGCTTGTCAGGACCGACTCAGGGCTCTTCCCTTGTGTCAAAGGAGAGTGCCCCCTCTCAACAAACTCTCCTGTATTCAGTTTGTGTGAGTTTAGGATGAATGCAGAAAATGTTGTGAGATAGAATACACATTTAGTAAATAATGGGTAAAACTCTGTAGGGTCTTGAATGTAAGAAAGTGGTGTTAGTACATATTATGGAAAGTAATAAAGTTGACGCTGGCTTGAAGAGACATTACCTAAAATTCAAAAACTATACATCATTTAATCCTCTTAGTGATATAAGTTTTTAGCTTATAACACATAGGCTATTTTAGTGTTTAGGCTGCTTTTTGTTATTTCTAGTATCAATTTAGTATTTATAATTAATAAAATTGATATTTTTATCTCTCGTCTCCCACTCAACTAAAAATTATTCTGCATTTATGAGAAAAAGAAAATCTGCTATCCATAAAAAAAGAAGAGTCTATTGAATTGGTCAGTATCACCTAATTGTAGAAATTCCATATATTCAGGATGCATCCTTTCCTGATCATGTAATTTAAGTTGTATATTCACAATAAAAGACTCCAAAGTATAGATTGTTTTTATTCGATTTGATAAAGGCCCTTAATGTTGAGTCTCTTGTTTAATTATCAAAGATGCATTCAGTAGCAATGCATGGCTGGGTAATGGCTCAGATAATAGAGTCTAGGATGTATGTGCAACCAAGAAGATTATGCTTGTCCTCCTGATGTGTAATTATGGCAGGATACCAATTTCTTTAATTATATTGTCTTACTAACAACTAAGTACTTAGGTAGCCATGTTTAACTATTTAATAGTTTACCACTGTTCTCATAGGAACTTAGAAAATTGAGTAAACAGTCGGTGGTTGGAGGCCAACTAAAGAAAAGGAAATAAATTAGAATGGGAGTGAAATTGCTAGAGTCAAGAATACGGATGTAAGTACTAAGTAATGGAGATTAATTACCCTAAATCTTAATATTCTTTTCTTTTTTTACCTTCATACAATATCTAAAAGCGCCATATAATTATATGCCTCAGATGCATTACATGCAAAATGTTTTGTTTTCCTAATAAACTCTATTCAATAATCTGTATGGAACTAATTTTCAATCTTCATTGAAAACATGTGATTTATATATACATATATTTGCAATTTCGGTTTTTCAATTTAACAGATTTTATTTTTAGAATACTTTTAGGTTCAAAGAAAAATTTAGCATATATGTATTTTCTCCCATGAGTAAAGAGCCCCTTACTTTATCAAACTATCAAAAGGGTCAAAGGCCTCCAAAAAGAGGTCCAAGCTTTCAGCTCTGAGATGTGAAGAGCTTGGAAGTCATTACTTCTATACTAACAACAGGAAGAAAACTATGAAAATCAATAACTTCTCTTGGACCTCTCAGAAAAATGAGGTTGTAGGGAAAATTGCCTACAACCTGAAATCCAGAGAGACCCAGAAAATCCAGAGTTACAGCTAAGGTCTATTTACTTACAGCAGAAGCTGCTGGGGCCATGAACTCACAGGAACACTTAAATGGTAAATTTTATTAATTGCTGGAGTCTGACCATGAACCAGTGTGTGAGAGAAAAACCCCCAGAGGCTGCAATCTTGGCAGGTGCCCCAACACTTTCATGGACTTTTCTCCCATCAACCCTACCAGGTTCTTGCAGTGAGGATCTGAGAAAAACTCCTTGTGGCTCTGGCATAGGGAGAGGCAGAGTAATTAGAGTGATAAATGCCAGAACCTCTCCATAAAAAAGTCCTGCATTTCAGGGAAAAGGACTTGTTCAAGACACAGACTGTCTCTAAGGGGGAGTCCATAGGGGAGCTAAGAGTGGAGGGAAAAGCAAGGACACTTAAGGAATTAGAAGCCTCTGGAAACTTTAGGTGCAGCAAACGTTACACACAGCCTGATTTCTAGCCAGATTATCAATCTTCACACTAAATCCTATTTAACTCAGTATCTATTACCCAACACATGTCTGGTTTTCAACAAAAAAATTACAAGCTATGTCAAAAGGGAAGAAAAGCACACACTGCAGAGACAAAGCAATCATTGGAATCAGAATTAGATATGACACAAACGCTAGAATTATCAGACAGGTCATTTAAAATAACTATGATTAATATGTTAAGGGCTCTAATGGAAAAAGTTGACTACACACAAAAACAGATGGGTAATGTAAGAGGTGAGATGGAAATTCTAAGAAAATATCAAAAGGGAAGGCTAGAAATGTAACATACAGTAACAGAAAGAAAGAAGGTCTCTGACAGGCTCATCAGAGGATTCCACACAGCCGAGGAACGAGCGGTGAGCTTGGAGATAGGTCAACGAGAGCTTCCCAAAATGAAATGCAAAGAGGAAAAAGAATGAAAAATAACAGAACAGAATATTTAAGAAATGTGGGACAATACAAAAGGTCTCATACATGTAATTGGAATATTAGCAGGAAGACTGAGTGGAGCAGAAGTAATTGAAGTAATAACGGCTGAGAACTTTCTAGAATTATGACAGATACTAAATCACAGATTTAGGAAACTCAGCGAACACCAAGAGGATTAAAGATTAAAACACACACACACACACACATATCCATAGGCATGTAATATATGAACTGCTGAAACCAGACAGAGAGAAAATCTTGAAAAGACAGCCACAGTCCTAAATTTAATATTGAGGAACACTTTTCACATTATCAAAATATACGTTTTGTTAACTGATATGTAAACGTCCTAGATATAGATATAGATATATTTTTGTGAACGTAAAAGGCAAATACACTTGGACACACATATCCATAGAGTTAAATCTAGAACAGGTACATTTTGAGATTATAGTTTATATTTATAGTGTACAGATTTTCCTGCAGAAGAAACAGTCCTGGCAAATAAGTGCTTGAGAGGTATGTGGATATGTGGGAATAATGAATATACTACTTGTGTTAATCAAATTCAGTTTTTATTTATGAACACTATATCATAATTATTTAAAAATTGTATATATACATATATATGAATATATATGTCAGTACAATTAGAATATGGATAGAAGAATCTAGTTTTAAAACTTAAAAGTCTATTCATGCTGTCAGCTCTTTATCATAAAGTAATTTGACTACTTAGAAATTGAAAAAATTGTATGATTATAAACATCTTCCCTCCTGAAGAGGTCATCTATTCTCATTAAGCAAATCAGTAATTCCTAATAATATATGCATTTCCAAATCTACAAATGCCTGATGACAGGGTACAAGAATATCAAATTCTGAGTTTATTATTAGGGACCCATATCATCCTTATTTTGTAATTTCCTAATTTGTGATAATTAAATTTCAGTACTACTATCCTCATTCTCCAAGATCTTCAATAATTTTATAAACTCTGAAACTCTGTCTCCAAAATGGCATTCAAAGTCAGACTTCTTTTCTTTTCTTCCTTTTCTTGGTTTATCAAGAAACTTTCTCCTTATGTAGATGACATTCTTGTTTCTGACCTTTCACCAAGAATTTAGTAACTGTACCTAATCTCATTAGCTCACATTTACAGAATCCATTAAGTTTTCACCTAATATATATGCTGATTGTGAGCCTCTAATACTTTTAGTTCTGGAAAATACTTTAAATTCCAGTATATTCTTAAAATGGTTAGACTAGTGTAAAGAAAATATAGTAATGCCTTTCTGTTTTTGTTTTCTTTTTTGTACTGTTATATTAAAAGATATTCTTTCTTTCTTGCATACACAGCAAAATAACATACTATTTAGACTCTTGAAATTTGGCAAATATCTTTCTCTAACAATCAATAAGGTCCTTCCAGCACCAACTGGAACATAATCAAACCTGTATACACCCACATATATATAGAAACCTAAATAATCCTCTTCCTTTTTTAGCGATGAAGGTTAAGCCAATACAATATGATTAGAAGAAATCAACTTATAGTATGCAAAATCTCTCATTAGATAATAAAACATATTAAAATATCAGTAAAACGTTAAATTTTTAATAATTAAAATGGTTCAGAAGTTCTGCCAGAATAGGCAAACAATTTAATGAATAAGAATATGTAGTTAAAATACAGGCCTAAATGTATGGAGCGTATTTATATTTTCATTTCCAGTCGTGATTGAGAATAATACTTCTTCAACAAATGGTATTAATTCAACTGACTAGATTTGTATTGTGTCGTTAAGTGTATCAGGAAACTTATCTTGTCCTTACCGAAAACAAAAATCCAAATATGTCAATGTGAATGATACAAATAAAGACAAGAAATATTATAAAATATGTTATATTTTTATAATTTGGAACTAATTATACATGTGTGTTGGTGTGTGTATATGAAAAGAAAATAATAGGAAAAAAACTGGTAAATGTTACCACACACAAGTTTAAAATATTTGTATGTTTTTTATCTCAACATTACAACAAAGAATTGTCTGGCCCAAAATGTCAATAGTGCCAAAAGTGAGAAACTCTAGTCTTAAGAATTAACTCTAATAAATGTCATTGAGGGTAGGGTGAAATGGGCAATTCGTGTGCCTTTTTCTGACAATTAAACTTGTAAAACTCTATTGTAAAATAGTTCAATGATATGCTATCAATATTTAATGGTATACATGCTTTGGTTTGCTAATTGTCCCTCTGGAAATTATTCTAAGTGTATAACGGAACAAGAACTGAAAAGTCGTGTGTACATTTGTTCATCACAGCGTTGCATACAATAGTGCTAAAAACTGCAAACTAATGATCTGAATATGAGAATACTTATTTAGATCATGATAAATACATACAATAAAGCATTGCACAGATGTTAGAAAATAATCTGCATCCCCTAATCATATAGAAAGAAAGCAATGGCATATAAATGGAATGAAAAAAATCTTTAAAACAACATGTCTATCAGGAGTTAATTTATCATAGAAACATAGTGTAAATATTGCAGTATGCATACAGGTTTTGCATATAGGAATGTACAAACGTGTTTGCCAAATTGAAAGTGATGTTTGACTCAGGGTTGTGAAATAGGGTATTTTTGAAACCCTTGTTTTAACACCTTATAATGGTTAATATTATATAAAAGTAGGTGTTACCTTTCTATTCACAAAATAAGTAACTTAGATGAACATGTATTATTTGCATAATAAAAATGATTAAAGTTGTTCTTTTTAATCAACTGCTTCTGCTCAAACTTTAGACTAATATTTTAAGCTAAATTATACTAAAATAGATTTAAAAAGAGGTCAAGTTTAAGTATTTATATTGCTAAGAAAATCTTTATAGGCTGTGATGGCCTTTTATTCAAATTTTCCAAGAATGCAATTTTGGCTACCTGAAAAGTGCACTTAATTAACTTCATTATGCACTTTTCCTGTCATTCATTCATTCATTCATTCACCCTGAGGAGTGGCAGATATGGTTTTCACTGACAATTCACATATTAAACAATTAAAACATATAATATTAGAACTATTCCTGAACTATACAACCAATAAAAATGACATATAAGTGATCAGCAATTAGCAAAAGTAAATAATTGTCATCAATTACCTTGAGATTTTTTCATAACCTCCAGTACAGCCATTCTTTACAAATTAGAAGAGTTTCTAGATACGCACATTAGAAAAGGGCTTATCTCCACTCTTCATATTTGTCTAAGAGTATGACATCAAAAAGAACCTATTGACTTCTTTGGTTATCTGAGGGGAAGAATGGAAAAGATGATAAGCCCATGAGAATTGATTTTACTAAGTATACCAAGTAATACATGGGCAAACCAGTCAAATACATTAATAAGCCATTGAAACTGTTTCAAAATTATTTCCCTGAAAATTTAGTTCAACAATTATATAGAATAATCTTCAGTTTAATACCTAGGACATCACTTAAAAGCATTTTCTGGTTTATCAAGAAATTGCCAGAATACTAATGATGAAACATCATGCAATCTAATTATGTTTAAAACATTCGATTTCAAATTAAAATGATTTATAAGACATTTTTCATCATAAAGACATGAAAATGTAAACAGACCTTTTAATTAATTTCAGGACATTAATATATTTTTATCTTTCTTTACATTTTCAAAATGTTAAATATTTTGAAATAATTTGCCTGCTATGAGACTCTGTAAGGACACTATACATATTTATCTCGATAGAGTGGATGAACCTCCATATTCTCTGATGTTTTTCCAAAATATCCTAAAATGAATGTTGGGAACTGGCAAGTCCTTCTGTACTCTAAGGAGCTACAAGAGGTCAATATTTTTGTGGTATCCACTCTGCCCATCACACTAGCAGAGTGCTTGCCTGCTAGTTTATACCCTTGACAGTCTTTGCCCGGTATTATCATTATTACTTTAACTTATTGACTCTTAGTCACAATCCTACTTTTCTATACCTGCTTAAAGTACTGAGTTTCACTGCAAAATCTTAAACTATAGCCTGCCTTGCCAGCTTGCTTTCAGATGTGTTCAGCCAATATAAGGTGCTGATCAGATACTGGAATTTGAAGAAGAGGAGAGTGGCACTGTTCCTATTTCTGATTCCTTTCCACATTAGCTGCAGACAGCTGAGGCTTCAGTGACATTTACTTCCCACGTCCTAGCTGTGAGAAAATCCCTACCCACCCATCCCAGCCATGGCAGCTCCATTTCCAAAGTCCGTCCTCTGAACTATCTCACTGTCTTTGGGTCTTTCAACCATCTATCACCAGTGAATAAATTCTATGTATTAAACCCTGTGCTTTGAAATAGCTAGCATGAGTTCTATTTTGCTTATTGGATCCTGATTGACACATAGGCTTTGAAGCATTTGTAGTGGAGAAGTTGGTCTTTCTCCAGAAGCATAGGTGGGGGATCACATCTCACCATCTGGAGCACTGTTGACCTACACAGGCAGAGATACTGTGTTTCCCAAACTGCTCAGATGTAAGGTGCTCTTACCAGCAAAATCTGATCCCCAGTGAGGAGGCATCAAGGAAAGTACAATTCATCCACAGGACTCGGTAGCCACAGAGAGAAAGATGAAGTGGATGGTTAATAAGAAAGCTGAAGAGATGGTTAATAAGAGATAAATGGCTAGATGAGACAATGATACCTTGATCAGATATAATATGAGAATTTAGGAGACTGCTGTAATGCATACACACAAAAAAAGTTTCTGGAACTAAAACTCATGATTTACGATGTATAAAAATTTAGTATTTAGCATTTTAGCTGAAGTGGAAGATGGTTATAGTTAACTTGAATTAGCAAACTTGAAGGCAAAGTAAAATTATCCAAAATACAGTGCAAAGGGAAACGTGTGCATTTAAAAACAGATCTAGGACAACTAATATTGAGATAATAGTTTCAAAAAAGAGGAAGTAGCAAGTTGAGTTAAGTAACACTAATTACGTTGCTAACAGAGAATAAACTATATTATTAAACATACTAGAAGAAATTCTATATATAGAAAACTCTAAAGAATCCACCACAAAACTATTAGAAATAATTAATGAATACAGTAAAGTTGCAGGGTACAAAATCAACATACAAAAATCAGTTTCATTTCTATACCCTAATAACAAGCTAGCAGAAAAAGGAATCAAAAATGCAATCGCATTTACAATCACAATAAGAAGAATGAAATATCTAGGAATAAATTTAACCAAGGAGATACACTGCAAACTAGAAGACGTTATTGAAAGAAATCAGACATGAAGATGGAAGGATAGTCTGTGCTCATTGATTGGAAGAATAAACATAGTTAAAATGTCTATATTACCTAAAGCAACATATAGATTCATTGCAATCCCAATCAGAATCCCAATGACATTCTTCATGGAAATATCATAAATAATCCTAAAATTTATATGGAAAAATAAAAGACCCTGAATAGCCAAAGCAATTCTGAGAAAAAAGAACAAAGCTGGAGGCAGCACAATCCCTGACTTCAAAATATAGTGCAAAACTATAATAATGAAAACAGCATGATACTGCTACAAAAACAGGCACACAGATCAATGGAACAGAATTGAGAGCCAATAAATAAAACTACACATATATGGACAGCTAATCTTTGACACAAGAGCCAAGAACATACAATGAAGAAAGGAAAATCTCTTCAATAAATTGTGTTGGGAAAATTGAACAGCCATGTGTACAGGAATGAAAGTATACCATTATCTTACACCGTACACAAAAACTAACTCAAAATAGATTAAAGATTTAAATGTAAGTCCTGAAACCATAAAACTCCTAGAAGAAAATATAGTTAGTATGCTCTTTGACATCAGTCTTAGCAGTATCTTTTTGAATACCATGTCTACTCAGGTAGGGAAACAAAAGAAAAAAATAAACAAATGGGACTACATCAGACTAAGTAGCTTCTGCACTGCAAAGGAAACCATGAACAAGTTGAAAAGACAACCCATTAACTGGCAGAAAATATTTGCAAATCACATATCCAACAAGTGGTTTATTTACAAAATATATCAAGAAGTCATACAGCTCAACAACAAAAACATGAACAACTCGATCAAAAAATGGGCAGGGGATACGAACAGACATCTTTCCAAAGAAGATATACAGATGACCAACATGAAAATTTGTTCAATATCACTAATTATTAGTGAAATACAAATCAAAACCACAATAAGATACCACATTACACCCATTAGAATGGCTATAATTAACAAGACAAGAAATAACAAATGTTGGAGAAGATGTGGAAAAAAGGGAAACATCAGACACTGTTGGTGAGAATGCAAACTTGTGCAGCCACTACAGAAAACATTATGGAGATTTCTCAAAAAATTAAAAATAGAAATACCATATGATCCAGCTATTCCACTAGTGTGTATTTAGCCAAACGACGTGAAGTCACTAACTCAAAAAGATTTACTCACCCATATGTTCATCGCAGCGTTATTCACAATAGCCAAGACATGGAAGCAATCCAAGTACTCATCAATGGATGGATGGAAAAGAAGATGTGGTGTATATATATATACAACAGAGTACTACTTGGCCGTAAAAAAAGACAAAATTGTGGCATTTGCAACAACGTGGATGGATCTTGAGGGTATTATGCTACGCGAAATAAGTCAGACAGAGAAAGACAAACACTGCATGATTTCACTCATATGTGGAAGATAAACAAACGAACACATAGCTAAGGAGAACAGATTGGTGGTTACCAGAGGAGGAGAGGGTGAAAGGGGTAAATGGGTACACATGTATGCTGACGGATAAGAACTAGACTCCTGGTGGTGAACATGATGCAGTCTAGACAGAAACTAAAATGTAATCACGTACACCTAAAATTTACACAATGTTATAAGCAAATCTGACCTGAGCAAAATAAGTTTTTAAAAAGATTTGAATCTACAGAAAGCAAACTTTCACCAACTTACAGCCAAGATATAAATGCTCATACCTGGATATAATATATGCATATATGTGTATAATTCATAAATTCCAAGAACAAAAAGACTGTGTTCTTTTTACAACCATTTAGGACTTATAAAATGTTACTTAGAATCAAATTGGCATTAGATGATTATTTCTAAATTTCTACATGATGATGGGAAAAAGTCTATAGATTAGAGAGAATAGCATACAAAGCAAGAATCTCATGCCCAGATAAGATATTATTCATCCATCGAGATGAAAAAAGTTCTTTGGGTAAATATTATGGTTCTAAAAATATATTTCTCTTCTATCCTTTCTAGGAAAGAGACTTGAGAAAAAAATTTGACTAAACTGATACAAACAAAAGGATGCAAAATTTATAACTATTTACACTTAACTTTAAATGGAGTATGCTAGCATGAAAGAGAATGTGTAATTGAAGAGATAAAAAAGACTCCTAGGGAAATGAAAATGTTTCATCTGGCATTTGTTAGTGTTTAGTGAGAACGGGGAAATAAAAATACTTAAAGGTTTTCATCTTTTAAGATGGTAGGAGTGGAGGAATGAAAAAATACAGTAAAACTTGCAAATTAAAAAAAAAAGAAAAGAAACCAAAAGGGGACAAATATAACAGTGACCAAATAGGCTAACAGAAGGAAAAGGAAAAATATATAAAACAAGTAAATATAAAAGAGGATAATATGAATAAAATCAAGCTTATTAATCGTTGCACCAAATATGGTGGTGAATGGGCTGAAATCTCCTATTAAAAAAAAAATAGAGATTATTGGAGAAGATAAAAAAATAAAACCCAGCTTTGAAGTCAAATCTCAGAAGTCACTGGTGCTTTTGATGAATCTAGGGGATTTTTCTGAGAGAATGACTGTGAATGAATACTGGTAATATTTTAAACCTTCTAAGCAGATGAAGCAGGATTTGGCAAAAATGACAAGAAGAGGGGGAAAACCACAGCCTAGTTAAAGTATGCTGAGATAATTTTTCCTCTTTTCCAGCAGAATATCTGGAATAAATTCATGTGGAAGGTGAATTTTAAAGTCCTTTTCTCTATGATTTTCAAAAGAACTAAATTTCAAAATGAACATTTCTTCCCCATTAGGAATTTTGAAAATTACATGTTCTCTTTTTGCCATGCTTCTATGAAAAATGAAAAATGTCATGATGAACTACACCCACTGGGAAATAATCTACAGATTGTAATCCTCAGGTTAGGGCACATTCAAGGAGTTGTGGAACTGGAGAGCAATGAGGAGGGACGTTCTTGCAGATCCGCGATAGCTTCACAGGCATCCATTTCTTCTCAGGCCTACTGCAAACACAGGATTGAGTGTGATGGCTGATCACCAATGATCTAGTGATCTATGGTCTATTGGTCTACCATCTAACATAGGTACCATTTGTTCAGGGACAGTCATCTGAACCGTGAGGTGCACAGACTGTATATATAGCATTAAAACAATGAGGGAGTAATCAGACTATGGTTTCTACATAATTAACTACATCTAGCTGCTTTTAAACCAGATATCTTTTCCTTCTCAATTTATGAAAAGAAAATAAAAAACCAACTCATTTCAGGCTTAATTTGTCTTGGTGAAATTTCTGTCAGTACCAATAGCTGAGGGTCTGGGTAAGAGAGGGTCAGTGCTGCAAGAGATAGTCTCCAGAGAGTAGAAAGTAATCACCATCAATGAGTAAGACACAAGGGTCACAAATATTATTATGAATACCAGGCCAACTTTGTGTCTTATCTTTGATAAGAATATAAGAAGCCTGATACATTGCTTAAGATATTTTGTTGGTTAGCAGAAACTGGGAAACATGTAAATTTTCTTTGCAGGAATGCAAACTCGGAAGGAGTAATGTGACGTAATATTCTGAGATGTTATAAATGAATTTTATTCCTTATGTGTTCCTTTTCCCTTCTATGCTCTGCTCAAGCAGACAGTAAGCTTCTTCACCAGAAAATCCAGAGATTACCAGGATGAAGGGAGGGAGAAGTACAGCACATCTTTGGGTCCCGAAGCAGAAGAGACTGAGCCAAGAAATTCCCAGAGAAATGGCTATGCTAGAGCGTAGCCACCTTCACAATAGTCTCAGTTTCTCTGTTTGTCATCAAAAGGGGGAGCTCGGTCCTGAGATGGAAAGATAGATGTCTCCTTTGTTTACCTTAACAATCAATGAACAAAAGACCCTTGTCCCCACTCTGTACCAACAATAACTTGGGACCAGGTAAGTAACTAATATGTGGATGTGGAGGAGAAAAATACGAAAAAGAAGACTCACATTTCCTTCGGCCTGGCAGAACAGGAGCTTAAATCCAAAATCCAGTTGTCACAGTTAATAAATAAAGCAACATTTCTTTTCACACTTGACTTTTATAACCTGAAATTCATATCTACTAACATAAGTATTTTAAATTGTGTTTCCAATGAACAACATTGGAGACAATATTATCTCCAAAAGTGCATGGGTTGTTCAATAAATTGCCTGTGTAATATACCATAACAACATACTTTTTTAAAAGCAAGAATCATTGTATCCATATTATCTGCCAACAGTACAATAAAATACAAATTACAAACTAAAATTTTTAACCATCCTACTTCCATATAATAAATATTAATTTAGAAATTGTAATTCATATGTTTAAATAATTATTTTATTATAAAGGAAATAACAAATGAAACATTAAATTATGTGGAAAAGACAAAAACTAAGAGTAGCACATATCCAAATATTTGGAAGGCAGCCCAAAACAGTACACAGAGACAAAAATAGAGCCTTCAATTAATTTATTAAAGATAACCTGTGAACTTGGTATCCTAGCATCTCTGGGTGGGTATGGTCCTGTCTCAGACAACCTAACAAATCATCAGTTTTCACTGTATACTGAATCTGGTGCATTTTCACACAAGAGTAGTTAAAATAACATTGTAAATCATGATGGTTAATTTTATGTGTCAACTTGACTGACCAAAGGGATGCCCAGATAGCTGATAAACTGTTCTTTTGGGCTGAGTCTGTGAGGGTGTTTACAGAAGAGATTAGTGTTTGAATCTGTAGACTGAGTAAAGAAGATCACCCTCACCAATGTGAGTGGGCATCATCAAATCCTTTAAGGGCTTAAATGCAATAAAAAGACAGAGGAAGAACAAATTTGCTTTCTTCCTTTGCCCTTGGACATCGGCAGTCGTGGTTCTTGGGCCTTTCTACTCGAACCAGGACTTACACCATCACCCCCCTGCCCCATTCTCGGGCCTTTGGACTCAGACTGAATTGCACCACCAGTTTTCCTGTTCTCCAGCTTGATCGTGGGTCTGCATAATCACAGGAGCCAATTCCTATAATAAATCTCCATATAAACAAACTATTGATTCTGTTATTCTGGAGAACCCTGCCTAACGCATTGGTGACTCTATCCAGATACTCTAAACACAGGGGCGTTTATCAGTATATGTACAATATCATATGATGATTCTTTTCTCTCACTGTTTTTCACTTCTTAACCTTTGACAGACCCTAGCATATTGTTGAGTTAGAAAGACAGCAATTGAAGCTGGAGCAAGATGTTCATCAAAAAAAGGAATCTTTTCCTTTTCCTATCTCAAACACATCCTCCTTGTGCTAGCATTGTTCTCTATCTGTGGTAGTTTAAGAAAGGATGTATATTCTGCTCCTCATCTTTACTGATGCTTATATCTTGTACATAAATCAGCCTTCCTATACCCTACTTTCCAAAAACTCATATCTTTATCCCCTTACAGATTTTCTGAAAGTGCTATAATATTTAATATTCCATTAAAAGACCAAAGTCCATTTTATTGTGTCAAAATTTAAATGACTTTCCTATTCTTGCCATATTTTGTAATTAGTATTGATAAAAACTTAAGAAGATTTTATCCTAAATTTGGTTTATCAATAAGCAATATTTACTCTCAATAATCTAGCAAAGTTTGCATGCATTTCAACTATATTTTGCTATAATCCATTTTAATTTCACATTTTCAGAATCACTATTAATTTTATACAGTTCTTATAGCCACTATGCAGGAAAGTTGCTCAGTGATTTTGACTACTCCTGTCTTTTTCCCTCATCATTCAATGCTGGCTAAAATTCAATTAGTCCCATTGTCTTTAGTGAGGAATAGTATCAGAATCTTAAATCCGACACTAGGTGTACATATTAGATTGTTTAATGAGATGATTAGATGTTGCCTTATTGATACCAATGGCGTCTTAGTTAGGTTTTTTTTAGTGTAAGTTAATATTCACAGTGACTCTACTCATAATAGCTGAAAACTAAAAACAATCAAATATTAATATTAGTTAACTTGTGAATGAATATTCATTAACATGTGGATAAAGCAACATGGGATACATGCATAAAACAGCATGGACTGCAATGGATTGCTACCCAGCAATAAAAGGAATGGACTACTACTGTATCCAAAATGTGAGCATCTCAAAAGGATTATGCTAATGAAAGAGCCAGCCATAGAGACCACACACTATATGATTCCATTTATATGGCACTCGAGAAATCCCCAAATTACGATGATAGTCAGTAGTTAGTGGTTGCAAATGGGAACATGAGAACTTTTGGGGTGATGGAACGTTCTGTATTTTGTTCATGGTCATTATTACATGACCATATACATTTGTAAAGACCTATTACATTCTACATTTATAATGCTTCAATTTTACTGTACCTATATTATTCCTCAATGAATACGATTAAAAAATAACATAATAAGGAGCACAGAGGCCCAGATACTAGACCTGACTCTATCACTTAGAAAAAAATCCACTTCCATTTTCTAAGCTACATTTTTTTTGGAAATATTTAGATACTTCCTCCCATGCTAACTTTATAGCTATTGGGGATCCAAATTATATAGAGAGATATATATTTAGGCACTGTGATGCAAATCCTAAAATATATAAATGCTATAGCCATTTTATTATAACCTAAAAAATAAAGTCTATTACTTTACTAGTGTCTAAGTCAGGGATGCTTTCAGCTTTGTAAAAAGAAACTGCAATGGTTAAATACATCAGGGTTTATTTTTCTCACATGAGCGGAAGTCTTGAGTTTGGTGTTGTAGGCCTGGTATCCGTGTTCAAAGATGTCATCATAAATGTAGACTCCGTCTCCTCCATCTTCCTTAGAGTTTGGCTTTTGTCTTCATGCTTGTCACCTCATGGTCACAAGATGGCTGCTGCAAGTCAGGATGTCATACCCATAGTCCAAGCAGGAAGACGGAGGAGGATGAAGGGGGAAAGTGGCTTTTTTATCATGAGGGGTTGCCTTTTTATTTGGGAATTAAAGCCCTTCTTAGTACTTTGTAGCAGATTTTCCCTCGCAGTTCCTTAGGCAGAACTGGATCACCTGCACATCACTGGGCTGTTGGTGGCCCAGGTGATGCAGATCCCATGACTCTTTAAGCACGTGCAAGACCTGCTGCTTCTGAGACCAAGAGAAGTCTGTGTGTACCTGGAAATATAGGGCCATTGTTAGCAGGGAAGCAAGGAGACGGCTTTGGATAGACGGTGAACAGGCTCTTCACCATGGGCATGGCTGTGTTCCCCAAGGAGATTATAATAAACATCTTAAGAGAAGACATATCATAATTTTCCATGGGTCAGATCTCTTAACGTAGTGTTATGCACGTATTAAGAATGTTTAACTTTGTTTGTAAAGTCCTTTCTCCCAGATTATCTCATTTGATCCTCACAGCAACCCTGTGAAGTAAGTATTGAAGATTTTAGCCTCATTTTCCATGTGAAGAAGTTGAAAAGGAAAGTTAAAGCATTTGCTAAGAAATGGGAGAATAGAAGCTTATCTGGCTTCAAAGCCAATGCTCACCCCACAGCATCAGCCTGCCTCCCATTGCAGGGGCTGAGGAAAGACATCGACCAAAGGCTCAAATGTTAAATTGGTGCCCCGAGACAAAGAGCAGCCATGAGCTGGAGAGTTATTTGATGAGCCAGTGGCAGTCACAGCAACTGGCAGTGCCACGCCACTGTGAGTTGGGCAAGAGGACAGTACAGGAGCTGAGTCATCCATATGGCAGTGGGGTCCCGTAGTCAGAACGTGGAGCTGCACTGTCAGGGCTAGAAACACAACTAGCACACAGCAGACTCAGGGAGAGTTCCAGTTGGTGCCTTGAGACTTGACAGAATATGAAGAAGGGGCAGAGAGCCAGAAAAGCAGTGTAGAGCTGTTTGGGGGTGGGCACTGGGGTAACCTGTTTTAGCTTATTTTTTATTCAAAACAGGAACCTTTGGGAGATCTAAAGTAATGTGATGTGACAACTTTTCAACTTCAATTCTAAGTTCTTAACTCAAATATATAGGAAAATAGCAACAAAATAAATTTAAGGAAATTTGAAGAAATTCATTGATTTTTAAAAAGCAAAGTATAATGTAATAGAAAAACCAATACATTGTGGTCATGAAAATGTGCCTTAGTGATTTCTGACTCTCTGCCAGGAGCATAATTGCCAATGGCCCAGGTGATGCTGTTTGAAATCCCTAACTGCGTTCCTGCTAAAGCCATGCTTCGCGGGGGCTGCCCCTAACCAATGGCTGAGTGTGACCAGGGATGCTAAGGCCATTCCTGAGAGAAGTGGCACTCCTCTGGGGGTGACTCTCTGAGCCTTGCTGTACCTTCCTTAGAATTGCATGGCAGTCTAAGGCACTTATACCCAACCTTCCTCCTTCCACTTTCTCCGTCCCTTGGGATTAAAACTGCATGGCGGTCTGATGACACTTCCAGACTCCCCACTTCCTCACATTTCTCCTCACAGGCTTTGTTTCTAATAAATCTCTTGTACCGCTAACTCGCTTTAGGCGTCTGCTTCTTTGAGGAACCCAACTAAGGCAAATATCAACAAGCTTCAGGTCATAGAAAGCAATACACAAAAACACAAACACTGTTTCAAAGGACCAATAAAATCAACACATATTCGGCAATTCTAGTCCAGGAAAAATAAAAATAGAAAATGGTAATCTTAAGCACAGGTTTGGCAGAAGTAAAGAAAATAGACAAAAATCCCTGGCCTGGTGGATTTTATATTCTAGTGGGAAAAACAGTTAATAAACCTGATTAATATATATAATATTTTGCATGGTAAATAGTGCAAAGGAGTAAAATAAACCAGAGAAGAGATTAGATGTGTTGGTGAGTGGGTAGGAGGCTCTTGACATTTCAGATAAAGTGGCCTGAAAGGACTCATTGAAAAGGTTATATTTAAGTACTGACCTCAAGCAAATGAGGGAATGGGCCCTGTAAATATACGAATTTATCATATCTTTAAGGCAGAGAGAACAGCAAAATGCCAAAAGCCTGGGGCAAAAGTGCGCCCAGTGTGCCTGAGAAACAGCAAGGAAGTAAGTGTTTCGGCTGGAAAGAACTAGGAAGAACCAGGGCTATGGGGTTTATGTTGGATGGTTAATCAATCGGATGTCAGATCATTTAGGGCTTGCCGATCCCAGGAAAATTTTGAAAAAACAGTGGCATGCAGTGATTTATACTTAAGAGGATCACTCTGGCTTCTGTGTTGAAACCAGACTGCATGGAATCAGAGGCCAAGCCAGGGAAGCCAGTCAGGAAGCTATTCCAAGATCCTAGAAGAGATTAGGGTGGACGGCAGCAAGTTGCTAGGAAAAGATTCTGATAAGTAGTCACATCCTTAATATATTTTGGGTTTAAACCTAGCAGAATCTTCCAACATCTTGGAAGTGAGATATCAGAAAAAGAGAAGAATCAAAATTAATTCCTTTTTTTCCCTGCATAGTAGGTGTCTACAATTCTTGTTTATTGATTTGAAGAGTGAGAGAGAGAGAAAGAAGATGGTTGTGGGGAGAGAGGAATCTTCAGGAGTTTAATTTTGGCTAGGTGCAGGTTGAAATTCCTTTTAGATATCCAAGTGAAGTTGTCCTTTAAGCATCTAAATAAATACCATGTCTGAAGTTTAGAGGAGAGGCCTGGCTGAGTATTTACGTTTGAGACTCATTTTCATTTTGATATCAGGATAAAAAAGGAATCGTTAAGAGAAGAGTGTGGGGGGCCAGTCCTGTGGCTGAGTGGTTGAGTTTGCACGCTCTCCTTCAGAGGCCCAGGGTTTTACCGGTTTGGATACTGGATCTGGACATGGCACCCCTCATCAGGCCACGCTGAGGCGGCATCCCACCTAGCACAACCAGAAGGACCTACAGCTAGAATATACAACTATGTACTGGGGGGCTTTGGAGAGAAAAAAAAGAGGGGAAGGTTATCAACAGATGTTAGCTCAGGCCCAATCTTCCTCACACACACAAACAAAGAGACTCTGATGTTCCCTTTAAAAAAAAAAGAAAGAAAGAAAAGGAGTGTGGATTAAAAAACAAAGACAGAGAGATGTCCTAAGACTGAGACCTTGCATGCAGAAAAGGTGGTCTGGAGGATTTGGAGGAAGAGGCAAAGAAAGCAAGAAGGAGTGGGCTGCAAAGAAGAGCCAGGCAAGTGTGGTGTCCAAAGAAACAAAGAAATTGTTTTATGAATAATAAAAATCATGTGTGTGAAATCCTGCTGATGAGTCAAGTACTGTGGGCACAGAGAACTGATATTGGAGGAAATCGATGATTTAGAGCATTCTCAGTGAAACAGTGGGAGCAAAAGCCTGGTCAGAAATTAGGAGGAAAGAAACTGAAGACAACAAATAATGCGAAATTGCTTCATGGAGTTTTCCTTAACAGGAAGGAGAGGAATGGGCCAGTAGCTGGAGGGGGATGTGAGGACAGGAAAAGAAATTGGGGGGAGAATTAATAGCTTATTTTAAGTTGTCTTTCTGGTAATCAATATGGGAAATGACTATTTTAAAGAAGTTATCTTAACAACGAGAGGTCACTAAATTTCTCTTTCATGGAAGTATAGAGCAGCTTCAGTGCTAAAAAGAAACCACATAGTTTAGAAAAGGTCACCAACACATGTGCTGTTAGTTTATGGCAATTATAGGATAACCCGAAATCCAAAAGTTTGGAAATTAGATTTCTTTTTTATTTTGTAGCTAAGAAACAAACACATAATACATCAGACTAAATTCACAGTCCTCAACCACGGATGTCTTTGCCCTCGCATGGGACAGTTACAACCAAGGAGGGAGTAGTAATGACATCCAGTAAGATAGAGTCCTGGGAGGCTGCTAAACATCTTACAATGCGCAGAGCAGACTTTCACAACAGAGAATTATCCAGCCCCAAATGGTAATAGTGCTGAGTTTGAAAAACCTTGGCACTTAACATATGGAAAGTCAATATAAGGAGTTAAAATAACTTCAACATTTCTAAGATTAGACTCTAACCATATTGAATGTCTATCCAAAGAGAGACTATGTCCCTCAGAAGGAGGGGTGGTGAGCCTCAGCCTCACAGAAACAAAAGACCTTCAAAACGCCAATGTTGGCAATGACTACCAACAAGGTCCAGAAGGGAGGAGACCTTCATCAATAGACTTCCCTCCTACTGGCAAGACCACCCTCTAGAGAGAGGGAATCAACTGACTGTTATCCTGAACATGTTTAGTTTAACTAAGAGACTCCCATTGTTCTGATTTCTTAGTCTTTATGTTTAGATCACAAATTGGCTTCCCATGGATGCTTGCTTACCATAGAAAGAAAATATATTCATCATATATACATAGTTATCCTGGTTCTGGTAACAGTTATATTTGTTAATTTAACCATATAAATTATTTGTATTATAATTTGTTATCCATACAATTTCGCTAAGTTAGGCCGAACGTATTTCGACCACGCTCTTACATATAGTACCATCCGTATGTTGTGTTATTTTTCAAATGTTCTAGTAATCCACATCAGTATCTTGCATTGGTTAAGTCAAGTCCATTTTTGAAAATTGCATCAACTCTCAAAGAGCTGAAACAAAGTTCTGAAATTTTAATGCTAACATCCAAACTCTGGATTACGCAAAATTCACCCAGGATATAGATATCATTATTTTGAGAGACTGTCAATTGTTCTTTGATTTTATTGTGTCTCAACTGATCATTTTCCTTAAATTTTCACAAATAGGTCTTTAAAAATCTATGTTTTATTCATGTTCCCTGTATATATGTATGTTCTATCATGTGTATTCTATCATGGCTCCAGGGAAAACATTAATATGTTAGTAATTTTAGAATGCAAAAATATTAATGTGCACAGATTTTCTTTTCTGGATTTTTTCTCTGCTTATAAAAGGCATATAAGATCCTTTGACATTAATTGAGTTGTTAAATTTCTCAGAGGCGTTTCTGTCAAAGCTGGTAATAATTTCACAGGTACATAATTATATTAAGCTCTCTCTCAATCTAGAGTCTACCAGGGACTAGTTCTTTTTGAGAAAATAAAATAAAAAGGTGATGATTCAAGTAAGTTTTATTTCTTGTTATTGAACAATTACTCCCTTAATCTTATCCTCAGTTAGTGGAAAAATCTATCTACTTAATTTTATTAGTAAATGATTTTGTGGTATCTGACCGCATCTAATAATAAGATAGCATATAAATTTCCAGGCAATTTCAAATGTGGATACCAAGTATGAATTCAACATAATGTGAGACGGAATTTATAATAATGCTCTGGTAGCAGCTGGATCAACAAGCACTGTTTTTACCTATCATGTCAGCACCATAAAAACCAACATTGTTAAATACACAGTAGTTAGGAGAAGTAATTTCCCTAGCATTCATTTCCAAAACAAAATTCCAAAGCTGTTAAAAGTCGAACCAACCATAAAACAGCAATAGTTCCCCTTATGGATTTAGATGAATGGTGGAAATACACATATAAAGATCATTTTAACTGTGTGAAGGCCAAGGCTTTCTCAATTTTTCTCAAAAGTTAAAATTGTGTGAGATCTCCACTGTATAAAATTATGCTTTTAAAGAGCATATTGTAATGTGGATTGCTCACGTTTGTTTTGTTTCCAATGTCAGCTAGACAGGCAAAGAAAAAAAGAAAAGCATCTGCACATAGCTACTTCTTGTGGATCAGATCCTGGAGATCCAAATAAAGGGAGCGAGCAGAGTGCAGCCCTGGGAATCCACTGTTGGCATGGAGCTAAATTACAGGCAGGCAGGTACATCACGGTAGGTGAATTTCAGCCCACTGGTAGACGTGGGTCAGAGCAAGGGAGGACGTGTGCAGCAAACCCAAGGCAGAAGCCCCTCTCCTCTTGGTCATACCATCTACAGAAGTTGCAGAGAGAACTCTCATCACTGAAATCCCACCTCATGCAGCCCAAGGGTAGAGATCCAGAAGTCAACATACTACCAAATGAAACACTCCAGACCATAGTTTTATGGCCCTGTTTTTCTAAAGAGTCTATAATAATTGATTCCATTGTTTCTCCCTGTTTATCTCAGTCACCATAAAAGTCATCATTTATCATTTTGCTCATTACATATTATCTGAACTTAAACCCCATAGTTTTCCATAAATCCGTTTGTGGTCTCTCCTTGTACTCCATCCCTTTCTCTCTCTCCAATACCTTTGCATTATGACCTCATCAACTTCCCCTCTCTTAGCACAGTCACTTTGTCCTCCACACTGTCACAGTGTATCCCTAGACAGGCTTGCCTTAACTTAATCTCATTATCCTCTGCAAAAACTCCTTCACTGGCCTTCTCCACACTGGTTTGTTTTTCTCCTCCCAAGTCGTACATATCGGGGGAGAAAAGACTCCCTCTTCACTTTCATTGCCACTTCCTGACAGGCATACTGTCTTTTTCCTACAAAATTTTGCTCCTAATGAAAATGCTAACTCCTGGTCTCACACTTCATTCACCTAAGGTGACAAACTGTTTCAGTTTGCCCAAGACTGTGGGGTTTCTGGTTACAGGATTTTTAGTTATAAAATCACAAGTTGGTCATTCCATTCCCTGACTCATAGTTATTGTTTCAGTGTTACTGTTCCTCTTAATACTCAGGAACATCATACTCCCATGCCCAATACAGCATCTTAAACTTGCTATTGATGGCTACCTCATTTCCCAGTAACTTGCTTTGCGCTCTCTCTTAGTTACCTTCTCCCATTGCCACACCCTGAATATTAGTGCTACTAGAACTTGCTGCACCACCTCTGAAATCCCAATTTTCCAAGCTCATTGTCCATTCTCTTTCCCTTTAGCTCGCTCTCTTTAATATCCGTATTTTAACAATATTTAGACCTTTTGGAAACAGCCAATATATTGATTTCACTGATTTATAAATTTTACTGTGCCCAATCTGATTTATAGTATATATTATATATTTCTTGTCCACCTTAAGTTCCGTGCTCCATTATATGCTGCTATTTACAGAGTAGCTCTGTCAGTAAGCTCCAACCTGCCCTGAACGGGAGCCAGTAGTGTGTTCTGAATCGTAAACCAGCATAGGCCTGATTGACACTACAAAACCGTTCCTATAGATTGACTGGATCACTCAATTCCCCAGCAACTAAAACCTGAAAAAAACCCCAATTGTGAAGATGCAGGGGAGATGAAATTATGTCAAAAACTGCGATGAAGGCAAAGAATACTGGGAAACACAGAGCATTTTCTCACTGGGGTGTACTATGAAACAGTTTGGCCCAACTTAGTCGAATCAGAAGAGAACTAAGGAATGTCTTGTGAAAAGCACCCCACAAAAATTTCATTCCCTGGAATTTTTGGGGCAGAATGCAAAATGCATAGAAACATACTGAGTTTGAACACTAAGTTCGATACAGATGTAGTGGGTTTTTAATTATACCAATAACTGACCTCTGTCTAAAAATTAAAACAAAACAAAACAAACAAAGTTAAACAAATGGAGTCAAGGTGCTGGAAAGTGGTCTCATTTTACATAAATCTCAGGAAAAATCATGCTGTTGTAATTTCAGAACAAAAACACACTTATTAGTTGTATTCTAAAGAGCTCAGGATTAGTTACTTAATGTTTAAATTTGTACAGGAGAAAAATAGACAACTGGTTAACAATAACCAGTCACAGTAAATAGAGAATATATTAATATTTATTGTACATATAGCCACCAGAGGAAATAAGCCTATTTTTGAGCCATTATAGGTAATTTTAGTAATGCATGTGTTATTATATAATTATTTCTGGTGCCATATTGGCTGATTTCTATCTTTTATTTATTTATTTATTTATTTATTTATTTTTGTGAGGAAGATTGGCCCTGAGCTAACATCTGTGCAATCCTTCGTCTATTTTATGTGGGATGCCACCATAGCACGGCTTGACCAATGGTGCTTGGTCCATGCCTGGATCCAAACCTGGGAGCCCTGCGCTGCCAAGAGAAGCATGCAAAATTAACCACTACACCACTGGGCCAGCCCCTGATTTCTCATGTTTTTAATTCCATAAGTTTGCTAAGGGTTTCTCACAAAAAAAAAACACATTCTCGTACATTTTGCTGTATCAAATGGTATGCGGAAAAATCCTCCAGTTGTATACCAAAGTAAAAAGTACTGGGATGTGTTGCCCACAATCTTTACTTCATGAGTGCTAACGCTTATAAAAATATTCAAAACGGTAAAGGAAAATAACATAAATGAGTTAGATATATTCCTTTACATGTTAAAAAATGTACCAAATCGTTTGCTAAATTTCAGCAAGTATTTTCTTGGCCAGTTTACTCTGGAGGGAATTATCAATGCCCATTAAGTTCCAACAAATATAGAGATAGAAGGTAATTTAAAAAAATACTCATACCCATTATTAGTGGAGAAAAAAAGCCTAATGAGAAATATGACCTGATTTAAGTTGATGTTAAGTTACTTTTCTAAAGCCTTGCAACCTTAGCCTGTGAATAATTGATAGCAAAAGTCCTTCTCAGCTCCCTCCTTCTGCTAGTGTCAGTAAGATTCAGGAATCAGTTAGTAGGCAGTGATTTCTTCTGTTTCCTTCATTTTTAAATTTGTCACCTTGTCCAATTATTTTGTTTTCCAAGTTCATAAAACTTCTCATTTTTTTAATCTCCCTGAAATTCCAATATTGCTCCAATTAAAACTGCATAAAATTTAAATAGGTTACAATGATCAATCGAATTATAAAAAATACTAAATCAATTAATGATTAGCTACCTTTGGGGATTGTTACTTATTTAAAGGAAAGAAAAAAACAACAAAGATCATTTCTAGGATGCCCGGCATGACAGTACATGTCACTCCAAGTAGCAATCACACTTTTTCAAAATATTGCCTTTAAATATTTTCTTTTATATTTTTTCTTTGATTATAGTAGTAGAATATCCCTTAGGTAGGGTTTACTTGATGCTTCCTTGTGATTAGATTATGCTTACATATTTTTTTTTAAAAGTACCACTTTCTGCTGCTGGATCCTTTTCTGTGCGTGATATGAAGAGGAACATGATTTTGACTTGTCTCTTACTGGTGACAGCTCAGCTTTGATCACTTGATTAAGATGGTTTCAGCTAGTTTTCTTCATTGTGAAATCACTATTTTTCCCATAGTAATTAAAAGGATCTTGTGGTAGGATGCTTGTGGGGGGAACTTCGAGAATACGTAAATATTTGGTTACTTTTCAAACTTTCACCAGTAGTTTTAGCGTCCATTAATGACTATTGCCTAAATCAGTTATTATGAGAACGAGGTGATTTTAGGCCGAGGGCTGGAAAAGTAAAAGATATGCCAGAAATATGTTTGTAATGACAGAAAGCAAGTTAGCGCTCAGAGATTAATAAGGACAGGCCAATGAACACAGCCATTTAAAGGGACTCCATTGCCAAATCTGGGACAATTTGACCATCAAAATAAATACTACTAGTTAAGAATTATGACTCTTTGACTAAAATAAGAATCAATGAGACCATTCTGAAACACATAAATTAATTAAGACAAAATTTTCTTACAGAAGATATTCAATCAATAAATATAGAAAAAATGATGGAATTCAAAAATCACCATACAAAAAGAGTTTTAATAAGAAACAGCATTAGTGCCAGGGCTTCAGAGAAAGGGAGAGAATACCATCGCAGAATCTCAAGTCTGCAGATCTTGGATTATAGGGTGACTGAAGAATTTTGTGCACTTCACCATTTTGTCTAAGATGAATGTTGTGCTAGGGCTAGATGTGAGTCAGAGTCTATTCCTGGCATAGTTTGAAGTTAAAGAAGGTGTAAACATCAAATCATACAGCGTCGTAGCAGGAAAGCAGAGAACAGACTGTAAAGGGAAGTCATCAAAGAGGATGCAGTTGGCTGTTTCCCAAATATCAAGATCTCACAAACCTGCTACAACTCTTAGAATCATTGTCATACTCTTCCAGCTGGTGAAGATAACACGCATGTACACAACTGTAGAACTATCCATCTCTCATTCCATCCCTATAAGAAGAAAGAGACCACTGCTTCCATGGATACCAGGGATCTACCGGCCTTCCCTGAGAACCAGCTGGTCTAACCAAAGTCACTAAAAATGGAAGGTGTACAACATAGGAGAGTTTCAGGAAGGTGTGTAGACTATGTCTATGTTAAATAAAAAAAAAGTATCCTCTTTGATCACCTGCTGCAGGTGTAAGCAAGGGTGTTGCATTCTTTTCTTGGAGAGAGAAGTTCGCCGTCTTTGCCATTTGCTCTTCGGAGAGACAGACAGATAAACTTACTGCATTTTAAGAAATAGTTTTGGGGCCAGCCCAGTGGCATAGTGGTTAAGTTCGTGTACTCAGCTTCAGCGGCCCGGGGTTCACAGGTTCGAATCCTGGGCACAGCCCTAGCACCGCTCGTCAAACCACACTGTGGCGGCATCCCACATAAAATAGAGGAAGATTGGCACAGACGCTAGCTCGGTGACAATCTTCCTCAAGAGAAAAGAGGAAGACTGGTAACAGATGTTAGCTCAGGCCAATCTTCCTTACCAAAGAAAAAAGAGAGAGAGAGAGTTTTGTCTAGCAAAAATGTACTCTTACTGGCATAATGGAAGGCTAAGGAAATGCTAAATGGAGTATGTGCAATGGCATGTGCTGGGGAAGAGGAGGGGAGAAGAGATTGCGAATAGGCCTTTGCTTCTCTTCTTGATCCAAACGTTATAGAAGGCACCCTTTCTGGAAAGCTTAATAGTGGCTGTAACTGAAGTATGGCACATATGGACCACCACTGAACCATGGTGCCCAAGAATTGAAGCCAAGCAATTGATGCAAAGAGAATGGCTGGCAGAAATTAGTGGCCTGGGAATTAGAGGTATTATCAAGGTGGAAAAGAGAAAAGATTGTAGTAGAATAAAGCTTTCTCCCTTTATAGCATTCTTCCCTTTGCTTGTCACACTCCTGCCTCAGTGATGTTCTTTCAGTTCAGCAAATGCAACACCGCTTTCCCTGGCTCTGGAAGCCCACACATGCTCTTCTTTCTGTTTGGAAGACTTTTCTCTTTACCATCCATTCTTCCCACCTGTGTAATTGCTATACATCATTTAAATCGCAGTTCTAATATTTTGTCCTCTGGAATCCTTCTCTAATCTTCCTAACCAACCAGGTCAGATTTCTTTAGAAATAAGACTTTATTTAATGGTTATAGCCACATACTGATTATAGTTCCTATCTAACATTTGTTTGTGTGATTCCTTAATTACTGGTTGTCTCCCTTACTGTTCTATAAGTCCTAGGAGGTCAGGCCTTATGTTTTGTTTTGTTTTGTTTTTTCTTCCACTTTCTCAGTATTCTCTGGTACCTAGGATATTTCCTGGCACGTGGTATATCCTAATTAATGATTAGTTGAACAAAACTTCAGGAAAGGATGCTGAATATAGATATATATTGGAAAATATAGAAATAAAAGCTGATGATGTATAGCCAGGAAAGCAGTCAAGAAAATAACTGCTAAAGCAATTCTATGTATTTTTCCAGATGATTCCTCTTATGTCCAGGACATCTTTTAAGGAGTCAAGTATGGCGTCACTGTTCTAAAAGTGTCAACCAGAAACACAAAAGTTTGAAAAATTCTTAATAACAAAACCATTTTTCATTACTAAAACACACTGTAAGTTATGTGTGTGTGTGTGTGTGTGTGTATTAACCTGTTTAAATATAACTCTTTAAGGTGTGTATTTTACCTCCCTTTTAGATGAGAAATTTCTGGTTGGAGACATCAAAGCTTTTACTCAAAATTACAATTAATATTGGTTCAACAGAAACTCAAGCCAAGGTCTTCTAAATATATGTATTATCAGGTGCTAGATAGATATCATAGTGCATCAACAATTTAGTTAATATAATTTGTTAATGGTACCTTGCTATATGGAATTTTTAATGATAATTAGATGCTTATATTGCACTTTATTTCACCTCCCTAACCCTGCCAAAGGTAAGCATAACTTATCTTTTTCACTTTGGTTGCAAAAGGGAAATGCAAAAATGCTAGAATAATTTTTAGATAACAAGTTGTACTTACTGTTGTCAGCTGGATGTCATGTTAAAAGGTGCTGCCATAACAAATTTGATTCACATATTACCAGTAAAACCAGATTATATTTTTTAATAACTGATTTTTGTTTTCTGACTTCAAACCAAAATAAAAGCATTTGTAAAATATCAGATTCTAGAGACTAAAGAGTAATAAATGTTTATGTAGAACGTAAAATGACTAAGTCTTAAAAATAAATATCTACAGAGGCTTGGTTGTTCCTTGGCAAGACTATTGTCTATTGAGGCAACTTGGTACTTTGAAGAACCCAAGTGACTTTTAACAAATGAGCCCACGGTTATGTAAGAGATCTGTGTTTCCCACTAGCTAATGAGTGCTGGATATTAGGAGAGGATTTTCCAGTTTTTGAAATAGTTTATATACCTAGAAATGCTTTTCTAATATTTATGCAAAGCAAGAATTTTACAAAATGACTTAGAAAACATTAATTATATCTCCAAATTTAATGCTTGAGAAAATTCTATTTTATCACCATATAGTTAAAATGCGTCCTTTCTTCCCTATCTTCATACATTCAATTCACATTTTTTTCTTAAGAAATCTGAAACACCAGGCCATTTCTTTGTTTGATATATTCATACTATATTAAATTTCCATCTTCATAATTTATTAATACTTTAGTTTTGTATAATTCTCTTCATTTGCCCAGTGACTTCACCATATTTCTCTCTTTTTATCACAATAATCCTATTGTAAGTAGGGCAGAAATCTATTCCTTTTTACCATTTAGGACATGAATACTTACAGAGATTAAAAGATTGTCCATGATCAGACAGGGAGTAATGTAGGAATTTTAAGCTTGAATCCAGTTCTTCTTCTTTTGAATCCAGGGATTTTTGTCTGTTATCAGAGGCTACGTTTTATTAAATTTTGTAAGGTCAACTCTGCCTCAAATCTTAAACTTGCAGAAATCCCCTTTATCTAAATAAGTACTTAATTTTAATTTTACGATTAATTTAGAATCTAGTAGAGGTTATTTTATTAGAAATTTAGGTCTTTATATAATTGATTAATTGTTCACGTTAATTCTAATGCCCATTAAGCGCTGGAAGGTATAAAGGGTAAACATACTTCATCCCTGTGTGCAATCATCGTACAAGCACAGAACATATTGCTGTATAGGAAGGGTATGCAAAGTGCATTACAAACATGCAAAGCACATAAGACTGTCGATGGGGTAGAGGGCATCTTCCCCAGAGGACTTTGATTGGATGGGGAGCTATTCAGCAGGTGGTAAGCCAGAGGATGAAGTCATCATAAACAGAATGAACCACCTCTGCAAAAGCATGGATGAGTGGAAGGCCAAGGACAAGAATTTAATTTAGTTTCACCATCATTTAAAGTGAGAAGTTGATATAGTTCATCACACTTATTTTATATCATGTATTTATATACATAGATGTTTACTTTTTTTTTTTTGAGGAAGATTAGCTTTGAGCTAACTACTGCCAATCCTCTTTTTTTCTGAGGAAGACTGGCCCTGAGCTCACATCCATGCCCATCTTCCTCTACTTTATATGTGGGACACCTACCATAGCATGACTTTTGCCGAGCGGTACCATGTCCGCACCTGGGATCCGAACCAGCGAACCCCAGGCGGCTGAGAAGCGGAACGTGTGAACTTGACCGCTGCGCCACTGGGCTGGCCCTGATATTCACATAGTTCAAATTTTTCTCTCTCTCTGATTAGAAAGCACATTAAGGCCAAGGGCTGTATATTATCAATTTTTGTAATTTTCGTGACATCGGACGCAATAAGTGCTTAATGAGTAAATGTTAAAGGAAACAGGTGTTTAGGTTCACATCAATAAGCCATGAGTTTCCATTTTCTGGACAGCTTTCCTCCAATTCTTCACTTATTTGATTTAACAAGTAAATTATTTTTATTTTTGTGTTTGCATTAGTGTCGTACTCAAGGTGAGGTGAATTTATGTAAAATATCCACACCATGGGTAAGTGTGCAGATGTGTCTGTTTTTTCAATTGAAAATAATCTAAGAAATCTTTACTGAGTAAATACCAGAAGGAAGTGAAAATGTTAGTTCCCAGAGGTATATGGAAATGAATAAATATATGATAGCACTCTATTTTCTTTTTTTTAGTGAGGAAGATTGGCTCTGAGCGAGCAGCTATTGCCATTCTTCCTCTTTTTGCTTGAGGAAGATTGTCCCTGAGCTAACATCTGTGCCAGTCTTCCTCTGTTTTGTATGTGGGATGCCATGACAGCATGGCTTGATGAGCAGTGTGTAGGTCCACACTGGGATCTGGGCCTACAAACCCCAGGCCACCAAAGCTGAGCACATGAACTTAACCACTATGCCACCAGGCTGGCCCTATATGATAGCATTCTTGAAGAACTATTCTGTGTAAAAACCCTCAAAGTTGTCCATTAATTTCAATTTAAACCTGTTTGGTAACTCAGTCAATACAAAGTTATACATGTAATTTATCAAAGTGATAATTTATTTTCATCAATGTCGTTAAGTTAGAAAATTGTAGTAGAGACTAGGACATCGCTGTATATTTAGGTATATTGTCATCGTGGAACAAAAGAGAAAAACATTTTATTGAGTCCCTGGGTTTTTAGCAGTAGCTATGTGTGACAGACATGTGGGCCCAGAGGAAATCTTGCTTATTAGAATTTTTATATGTATTTGTTGTTTCCGAGCGTTTTATATCCTCTGAGTCAGTACTAGAGTAAAATCGTACATTGAAAAATGACTGTGGGTGTAACCGGTTTTATAAACTAACTTACCTTCCATTTTAAATGCCTAACTGTCCATCCAAGACGACAATTAGCCACTTGTAAAAGAGAAGTTCTATTAGGAGAACCCCTTTGAAATGTCACTATAAGATCATGTTTTGCCAGATAATTGCTTACTTGAATTGCCAAAAGCAATGCATTTTTCTAAGGAAGTCTTACAAAACTCTCTATTTTTAACATGTTTATTTTCGTCATCGATGTTCAAAAGTTGTGACTATTCTCAAGTTTGGTGTTACTTCGTTCTTGTTAATGTTATTTTTAATCAATAACATTTCATTGGGCTTTCAGAATGGAACAATGACTGTCAGGATGGAGGCAGTGGTCTGGCTCTAGGAAAAAGTGGCACTGCCAGCATTCTACAAGAGCAAACTGTATTTTGCTACCATAATAAGAAGAGAAATCTGTATTGGAGAAACACAGTATCAAGGCTAGCAAGATCCCCAATAGGAAAGGATTCTAAGTCATAATGCTCTTCCCAGAGCCCATCCTGGAGACTTTACGTTAACTTTCTTGAGGACAGACTTTGAAATACATTCTTCCATCAACATTCTATCTGATCATTCACTCTTTTAATTGTTCAGCATTTGTTTATGCATTTATTAACTCTTCATAAAATATTTATTATGGAATAGATTGAATGTACAAAAAAAGCATATAAATAAATGTATGATTTAAAGAAGAATAAGAAAACTAACATATTTCTATTCAACATTCTACATGAGAAAGTGAATCTTATAAATATTACATATCAATTTACTGTATTTACCACGTGCCAATCTCCATTTTCACCCACTTCCTCCCTCTCAGGAAGTAACCAGTGTAAACTTTCTGTTTATTATTCTTTTCCTTTATTCAAAATTTTGTCACACTTTCACATATTCAGTATTTGCTTTTTAATTTTTAACATACATGTATGGCATAATTTGATATTCTTTCACAATTTGCTTTTAGATTAATAATTAAATTCCTTCTCCTCCAAGATGGTGCCTTTACCTCTCCTTTCAAGTATTTTCACTACTGCAGGACATTCTACAGTACTAGTAGGAAAAAGTCAGAGCATATTTAGCTATTCTCCTGCCAATGGGCATTTGGGCATTTGAGTGCTTAAGAGTTGTTGCTATTATGAACAACACAGGGTATGATCTTTATATGTCTAGTATTACACAAGTGTAAAGGTTCTCTAAACTAAATAGAATAGAGTTGCATGGTGTCACATAAATTCCACGATGTAGAAGTATATATCACAGGTAGCTTCATCTAGTGTGGAGGACTGGAGAAAACAAGGAATTAGGAAGTGGAAAACAGTGGAAATAGTATTCCAGAAAGTGGGAACTACATCGAGTGGGAATGAGTATAATGTAACTCAGGCAACCAGGGGAACCAAAGTCAAGGGACGTGAAAAGGGAGGAGTCCGCACCAGAGACTAAGTCCAGATGTCTCCAGGCATACTCTAGGTCCAGAGCATACCTACTACTGGCCCTGCTTCTGCTGTTCCTGCTCCTGACCTTGGGACTAGCCGCTGCTGGTCCAACACAGACTTCCCTGAAAGAGACTAAGAAACACATTCCTACAAGAATGACTCAGCTCAAAGCTACTACACAGAGTCTAAGTCCCTTCTCACATTTAAAAAATATCTGACAAAGTTTTTGAAATGAAGGAATTAAGAGAAACAAGTTGAATCACTTCACATGAGATTGAAATAAGAAATCTTAACCTCATTGACAAGTCAATCAATTTTCACTGGACATTGTGCAGAAACTTAGAACATGTGCTGTCTTTCCCAAAAGTTTAGTCTTTTTATTTTTCTTGTTTTTAATAATTTTATCAATTTTCAACTGAATAAATTTTTAACTGAGTCATCACAGAACTTTTTGATTTAGAGAACATGCTTTATGAATGATTGTACTATATTATGCTCTTTTGACTCTATTGCTTTCCTATAGTTGTTTGTTTCTTTGTTTATTTTAACATGCTCACTTCGTTGGAATGTTCTGTGAGATGATTTGTCCTACTTATCAGGGATAGTGATGAGAACAATTATGCCTATGTATATTTGTATGTTTTGTACATTCTATGATGGAAGCTTAAATTTCCTTGACAAGAGAGGCCACATCTATACATCTGTAAACCACTTTAGTTTTGTAAATATAAGGCTAGGATCTACTTATTAACCTTTAGCATCTTGAACCTGGGGAATAACTCAACTGTACATACTTAGACTTTTGTAATCTCAGATGTTAATTAATATGTTTAATCATGTAATAAGATCTCACCATTGAAGGCAGCATGAAAACCTATAAAGATTATTATATTGTGAAAATACATTTTTTTCACTGTTAGTGGAATAGAGACCATGAGTTGGGACTCTGAATTTGATTGAAGGGAGAGAGAAAAAGTAGACTTGAAACTATGGAGAAAAACAAGTTTTCCCAAACCACAGTGGAAGACTGATTTGTAAGCAGACATACAAACAGTCAGGATATTCCTGTGAAGGGTACTTGCGATGGTCATTGACATCCATAAAATCTCATAATTGTAAATTATATTAAACTTAAGAGGAAAGTTTTGGAGAAAAATTAAAAGTCAGTGCCCATACTCTGAGGAGCAAAGTAATCAATGGGGATAGATTCAGAGAAAATTTCTATTTGGATATTGGAAAAAGAAAAACAGTGACCAAAGAATTTGGAGATGCTCATTGAAAAATTGCACTATTTTATAATTTTGTGATCATTTTTCTCTCCTCTCCCTGCTCTAGCACTTATTTTTTACTTGAATTCATCCTCTATTATTGCACTTTTTCCTGTCCCTGCCTAGATCTATGAAAAAAAATGATAACTTTTGTGGAATTTCCTGTTTCATTAATATACAAATCCACTTTCTAATTAAAATGTGAAACCGACACCATAATTCTATAGGTATTTTTTCATAAAACCACAGCTCAATTTCAATTATATTTAATTATAAAATTTCAAGTGTTTCCTGACGGGGCCATGCTGCTTTTAATAAGCCGTAACTTGTGAAAGGTCATGTTTAATACTAATAAATCTTCCTACTCCCTTCGGCTCCTTGGGAGTAGACCAAATGCAACAGCACCGGCTCCACCTGAGTGTGGCGTTAATTCTATCTGCAGGAGTCTCTAGGGATAGATGCAAGTTTCTCAGGAACAAAAGTGTCTCCTATTTGGCTTCATATTTCTATACTGTCTTTTTGTTTCTTATTCTGTTAATGTGTTAAGAAGGAAGGAAATAAGAAAGGAAGGAGGATAGGGAGGAAGGGGGAAGGGAGGAGAAAATTCTCTTTGAGAGAAAATATCTTAACAAGATATATGACGTTCCATTGAGAAATGTATTTAAAAAGGTCTTTGAAAGTCAAGGCAAGAAGAAATAGCAGTATCATCCTTTACGCTTAACATCCCTTTGATACATTCCCTATGTTCTGCCGTCTAAAATGTTTCCTGTTTATGACTTTGCCAGCTAATTGAGTAGAAAAGGATATGAATTAAGCAGTCCAAAAGGTAGGTTGCATAACATTAATAATAATCGTATGTCATCCTAAAATTAAATCTATCTTTCTACCTATTGTTCAGATCTTAGAAATACATTATAAAATGCTAGGATTTTGTTTTACTTAATCTCCTGACTAGCCTTGGGTCAAGGACTTATTGTTAATAACAGCAGCTGTTATAAATCCAAACCTGATCAAGTCCTATAGTACTCTGACTTTTTAGGACTTATTGTGATACCTTCTTTCATGAGGGGGAGATTTTCTCCCTTTTTGTCCCTGCAGTACAAATTTAAAATCACTGGTGCTGAATTATTTCTGCTGCAGTTAGGTAGAAGAGAGAGAAATGAGCTTCACTAAGTAAACACCTGAAATGATGAAGCTCGTCTTCGCATGAAGTATGCCAAAGGAATAGAAATAATTAACTTAGGACAAACATATGTCCGAGAAAGTAATGAATTCTTCTGCAAAATAGCTATGGCAAAAATAACTGCTTTTCGCATTACATGGAAAGGGTAAAAAGTTAGCAGAGTCATTTTACAAATACTTTCACATAAGAAATATAAAGAATTAAATTAAATATATTATATTTAATATGCCAGAAGAAAAGATTTAAAATCTATATTTACACTGCTTATTTGGTGTAAATATAGAAAAATACCTGAAAGAAGGAAATGCCATCTTAGTGAGGTATAAAGAGTTGTACTCCAATTCAAGAAATCTGATTTTGATGCCTAATTTATCCACTAAAGAGTTATGTGCTCTTCTGCAAAGCACATTACCTCCTCCATGTTCATTTTATCATGTGTGGGGATGACAAATTTTGGACTAAATGATGCTTGAGGTCCTATTCAATGCTAACATTTTATAATTTGTGGAATCTTTTGTATGTTTTATATATTGATATGTATATAACGTTTTTTAATCTTTAATTGCAGTAAAAAGTACGTAACATAAAATTTACCATCTTAACCATTTTCAAGTGTGCAGTTCAGTAGGGTTAAGTATGTTCATACTGTTGTGTAACAAATCAGCAGAACTCTCATATCTTGAAAAACAAAAGCTCTGTACCCATTAAACAACAACTCCTCATTTCTTCCTTCTCTCAAGCCCCTGGCACTCACCATTCTACTTTCCGTTTCTATAAATTTGACTACTTTAGATACTTTATAAGTGGAATCATACAGTTTTGTCTTTTTGTGGTTGGTGTATTTAACTTAGCATAATTTCCTCAAGGCTCATCCATACTGTAACATGTGACAGGATTTCCTTCTATTTTAAGGCTGAATAATATTCAATTGTATATATTGATCGCATTTTGTTTATCCATTCATCTGATGATGGACATTTGGTGTGCTCCTGCCTCTCGGCTATCGTGAATAACACTACTATGAACGTAGTTTGCAAATATCTCTTCAAGAACCTGCATTCAATTTTTTTGGATATATACCCAGAAGTGGGATTGCTGGATCATATGGTAGTTCTATTTTTAACTTTTTGAGGAATTCCTATACTTTTTTCCATAGTGGTTGCAACATTATATATTTTAATGGTTGTGCATTATATGTTCTACATTTATATTCCATTTATTGTAGTCATCCATGTTGTGGCTTTATTTCTTAACCTTTGAAAAATTTAGGAGAAATTCCATAAGCATTCTTGGTGGTCATACCCAGAAATCACTAACATTCTTGTTAATACATCAAACCCTGTTATAAGGCATCTGTCCAGGAAAGTTAACTGGGAAAGTTAAGAGAATGAATAAAGTTGCTTATCTTAGTTTTGCAGCTACTGATATAACCAGTAGAAATTACCTACATCTTTCGTTCTTATATAATTTATTTATGTCTGGCTAAATAACTACGGATGTAACAAAGTACAGAGGATTTAGTATTCTTTATATGAATGAGGGAAGAGGGAAGCAGAGGGGTTTGAGTATGATCTTTTGCCTTTCAGACTATCTGCTTAGAATCCTGTGACTTGCGAGGATAAAGAGAGAGCTGTGCCTGTGCATCCGAGGCCGAACCATTCAGAGCTGGTCTGTTCCTTAACTGTTTGGAAGCTGTGCTATTGCAGATAAGAAGGTCTGAGGAAGGGCTTTTTCCTTATTCGAAGCTGCTATGGCAGTTCCAAAATTCTCTCCCGGGGCACAGTTGCATGACAGAGTACTTTGCGAGGCTTCCACTAAATTAATCCGCTGACTACAATCTGGACAAGAATGTGTGTCTTTAAAGTCCACGTGCCAGGAGGAAAATGGTTTAAAAGGAATGATGCTTTCCCCTGTTGTTTTTTTTTTTTTTTCTGTTGCAAAGATTAGGTAAAGAACAAGTAAGGTATGTATTCTAATTCAAAATTATATGGAGAGAGATAGGCTATGAAAAAAATAAGTACAATAGGAAGTGTATAAAGCGTGTGACTTTTTCAGTGTTCATTCAATTAATTTTATAATTTTATTCAAATAATGCATTGCCAGGTAGACAACAGTAAACATTCCTACAGGTTTTTATGTACCTATATATTCAATCTATTTTAAACCGTGCATTGTTATATATGCCAGGCACTGTTTTAAACCATGAGGAGACAGAGCTCAAAGACATCTACCTAAAGAAGACAGGAAAGACAAAAATGTACGACAATTAAGAGTGTGCAACAAGTGTTATGATAGAGAGAAATTCAGATTTCCGTGATTCCATGCAGCAAGACCAGATAATTAAGGACTTTTTGTGTTATGATAATTAGTTTGAAGTCTATGGTGAGCTATTGAAGAGTTTTAATTAAGGATACTATAGATCCATGTTTATTTTAGAAAGATAATTCTGGCAGTTCTTGGAGGTTTGATTCCAGTGCGGTAAAATTGAAGTAGAGGTATGGGTTTGGAGGTCACAGTAATAACACAGGTAAGAAGTGATGACAGATTCAGTACGGAAATGAGAACAAATGTCAAATATATTTGTGAGCAGAATAGGCATCAATGGTGATCATTATGGATGACGAGCATAATAGAAAGAACAAATCAAATACACATATAAATCTTTCTAAACAGTGAGAAATAGGTCTCCTGATTTTCTTTGTCCAAGGTTCCAGGGTTCCTTGTCTATAATGTTGAATTTTCTTATCACAAAAGTCATTTCTATTTGTAGATCCAACTTCCCAACAAGGATGAGTCTCTGAAGAGCAAGATGGCAGGATATGAAAACAACATCTAGCCTAAGTGTTGATGGACAATATTGTTCTCATTGCAAATGACAACCTCCTCTTAGATACCAAAGCAAAAAGGCCCTTTCACTTCTCCTTCTGTTAGACTTCTCTGTGGCATTTAACATTTCTGGTAATCCCCTCCTTGAATTTTCTCTTTCTTATCACAGTGTCTTGCACATAATAGTTATTCAAGTATGTTAATCTCTCCACGCTTGCTCTTCCTTTCTTTCCAAATACCAATCTTCCCTCCCTCCTTGATAGAACTCTCACAATTTCCCTCAGTCTCCAGGACCATATTTATTTCCTGTATCTTCTGTTTAAATTTGGTAGATTCCAAGTTTCTGTTCTTGATCCTCTTATTTTACTTTAGTCTTTTGTTTTCTCCCGTGCAATTTCATAGGACTACTCTCTTTATTTCACTTTCTACTCTTATGCACAGACCAATGGCTCTTGCCTTAGTAGTCTCATAACTTTTCAGATTAGTGTGTCTTTATAAATGAATTTAGGAAGTCAATATCCCAATCACTACTTATGTTCATTATATACGACTATCAGCAAATGGCTTTCTCTGCTGGGCCATGTGAGATGCAGCACAGGAATAGATTTTATTATTTCCTCAGATGAGATGATGTCTACCAACCAATTTGCCTCCTCAGTGCATATACTGAAATTGACTCATATACCTATCAAAAACTGTACCACTCAGTCTTATGCTTCACGATGTAGACAAAAACAACTATGCATTTCGGGAGAGATTTTAGTTTTGTTCCATGGCGTATTCAGGGCATAATTTATGCAAAAAGAAACTTGCTACAGAACATAAGAAACCAGGATCACAGCTTTGAACAAGTTGAATGTCCAGTCCAGTATGGGTAAAATCCTCAAGGATTTTCAATCAAGTCCATACTTCAGGTTTCGGAAAAGAATCCTGTTTATGCAGACACGGGATGGGGGAAGTGGTATGAGAAAGGCATTGTTGCCTCCATACAAATAATTTCTCTTAGGTACCAAACTCAAGCAAAGGGCTCCTCTACCCAGAACCTTTCAGGACGTACTGATGTGTCCCATACTTCAACCACAGAGAGTGCCCCAGAGACCATTATCTTGACCTCAGAAAGCCCCTTCTTCCCCCACTCATAATTCTTATGTCCTTTAGCTTGTATTGACTCCTGAGGTCTAGATCTATTCCTATTTCCACATAGAATTTCTTTCACAGATAGATAAAGAAGGTAAAGAGTGTCCATATAGTCTGGCTAATAGGTGACAGTATTTTATCATTTTATACATTCCATCTGTCCTTGATGGCCCTATGCAAATTTGTCGGACATTACAAATGCCCTGTATATTATTGTAGGAATATCTCAAGCAGCTTAATCTAATGTAGTAAAAGGAATACAATTCAGAAAATGAAATTATGGAATGATAATCTCAGGTATAGAAGATACCCTAAAAATCAATCACTTATCAAATAGTCTGTCTATTCCCTAAACATCTCTATTAAGTAGTTTTCTTGTTTGGTGATAAGGAAATAAACCACTTAAAAATTATATTAAATAAAAGAAGGCTTTCTATAATGTTTTCCTTTTGCATTAATTCTTCTTTCTTGAATTGCATAGAAACATTTAAATTTATTTCACCAAAACATCACTAAAATTTTAAAATCCAGCTAGTGTTCTACCTAATAGTGATCTAATACTTAGTTCTCCATTTCTTTTTTGTTTCAAAATGCCATAATGAGAAAATCCATCAAATGTTTGTTGAGCTGCAGGTATAATATATCTACAGCAACTCCTTGCCATGTTCTGTCAGTAGCAAAAGTTTATCAGCCTCATTGTTCTTAATATTGTTTATCTTTCTTTGCTTTTCTTCTTTGTTTTCAGCTGGATTTGCCAAATGTTTTTTGATCTTATCAAATTCCAGCATTTGGTTTTATTGATCTAGTCAACTCATTATGCATATTTTGGTTTCTTTCCCATTTAATTAACATCTATTTTTTCCTTTATTAGTCTGTCTTTGCTTATTTTTATTAATCGAACATATAGCATTACCTGGTCCTTGTATAGCATTGGCTCTATGAGCCAGTTAATGTTCTGAGTGCTTCAACGATATTAACACATTTAATCTTAATATTAGTTCTATGAATCAGGTATTGTTATTATTCCATTTAAAATATGGGGAAACTGAGGCAAAGTGAGTTGAGTGAGTTTCTAAAGGTCTTACAGCTGGTAGGTGGCAGAGCCTGAATTCAAGTCTAGGTAGCCTGACTCTAGAGTCCAATCTTAACCACTATGCCAGGCTGTCTCCTTTTTAAGTTTTGATTTCTACTATTATACCTAACTCTAATTTTTTTAATTAAATGCTTATTTCACTTAAAAATATAATTTCTTATTTTATAAAGAGTGCATTTGAGGCAATACATTTTCTTCTGAACATCTCTTTGGCTACATCCAACACGAATTGGCATAGTGCTCCCAGTGTCCTCGTGTATTACTTTTCTCTTTGACTCAAAAGCAATTTTGGAAGTTTTGTTTATAAGTTTGCAGTGTTTTTAATGTGATAGTTTTGCTTTTTGCTTTTTTATTTTGAAAAATACTTAATTTTGGGGGGGGCAGTTTTAGGTTCACAGCAAAATTGAAGGAAAGGTACAGAGATTTCCATATACCCCTGCCCTGAAACATGCATAGCCTCCCCCAATATCAATATTCTCCACCAGAGTGGTACATTGCTACAGTTGATGAACCTGTATTGACACGTTGTAATCACCTAAAATCCATTGTTTATCTTAGATGTTGTGCGTTTTATGGGCTTGGACAAAGTAGAGTTACATGTATTTGTCCTTATAAAATCGCAGAGTATTTTCACTGCCCTAAAAATCCTCTATGCTCAGCTTATTCATCCTCCTCCCCACCCCAACCCCTGGCAAACACTAATCTTTTTACTGTCTCCATAGTTTTGCCTTTTCCAGAATGTCATATAATAGAATCATATAGCATATAGACTTTTCAGATTGTCTTCTTTCACTTAGCAACACGTGTTTAAGTTTCCTCCATGTCTTTTCATGGCATGATAGCATGTTTTTTTTTTTAGCACTGCATAAATTTCTGTTGTCTGGATGTATCACAGTTTACTCCGCCATTCACCTACTGAAGGACTTCTCATTTGCTTCTGACTTTCAGCAACTATAAATAAAGCTGCTATAAACATGCCTGTTCAGCTTTTTGTGAGACATGTTTTAAATTTTTAATATAATTTTACTATGAAATATATCAAATACGAAGAACAGAGAATAATTTTAAACACCCACACAGTCACCACATATATTTAATGAATATTAATATTTGCTACATTTTTTTCAGAAAAAAATTTTTTTTTTTAAAGATTGGCCCCCCAGGCTAACAACTGTTACCAATCTTCCTTTTTTTTTTTTCAAGGACTGGCACCTGGGCTAACAACTATTGTCGATCTTTTTATTTTTTTTTCCCCAAACCCCCTTGATACATAGTTGTGTATCTTAGTTGCAGGTCCTTCTAGCTGTGGGATGTGGGACGCCGCCTCAACATGGCCTAACAAGCAGTGCCATGTCGGCACCCAGGATCCGAACCCTGGGCCGCCGCAGTGGAGCGCGAACTTAACCACTCGACCACGGAGCCGGCCCCTCAGAAAAAGTTTTTAAGGAAACAAAGGTCATAGCAATAGCTGTAAGCAGTCTTTTTATCCTTTCCTAATCCCATTGTCCTCCTTTTCCCAGAGATCGCCATCATTCCTACTCAAGAGTTTTGTACTTTTCCATGTAGTTATGCATTGATGATATTGTATATTTTTGCATGTTTTTGAAAGTTATTCTATAGAGCCAATTACAACTTGCCTTTTCCAACACATCACTATTTCCAGTATTTGTCTGTTGCTAGTTAATACGTGTAGTTAATAATTAAACATGGTTCTCAATAGTTTTGCTGTCAAATACAATGCTACAGAGGACATCCTGATGCTTGTATTCATGTTCATAGATATGAGTTTCTCTAGGGCACGCCCATGGCTGTGGAATTTCTGTACTGTACAGTCTGTACATCTGTTAGCCTACTAGGTGTTGCATAGCTTTCAAGAGTGATCACAATTTACTTTCTCACCATCTGAGTATGAAATTCCTCTTCCTCCAAATCCATTCCTATACTTAGAAGTGACAAACATTTAAATTTTCTTCAACTTACAAATGATAGATATGATACTTTTTTTTTTACTTTATATTTCTCTGATTACTAATAAGGTGACATAAATGTTTATGGTCATTCTGGCTTTCTCTTTTTTGAAACACTTTTCTCTAACTTTTGCCTATATCCATTACATCCTTCTTCCTTTCTTTCAGTTTTCCAAAAGATTTGTCAATGTTACTTAAATATTGCAGATGCTAAATCCTTGCATTGTTGGGTTGGCTGTTCAGAATTGTACTTTCTTGGCTTGTATTTGGAATGCAATTTATATTACAGCATGTGTCTCCAGAAATTGTGGGAGAGGAGCAGGATGTGTTGCCAGGCAGGTAGTCTCAGCAATTTGTCTCCTAAGATTCAGAGGAGGCAGGATTCTCTCTCTCCTGGTGTTCTCTAAGCCAGCCAGGATTTTGTATGATTGGCTGCTCAATACAGCAAAGGGAGATGACCTGTCCGTCTCCTGTTCATCATTACTTTAGGCTTTCAGCACTGCCATAATTGGCTCCCTACCCTCTAACTCAATGGAAATTCTCTCCTGGGCTATGTTTGGGCTCCTCTAACTCTCTGATTTAATCTTTTAAAAATTATTTCAGAAATTTCCTAAATATCTAGCCTTCTGATAACATCTGTTCTTGATTTCTAGTACTGTTATGGCTTTAACTTTTTATTCCATGTCTTTTCTGTTATTTTTAAAGGTTTAAGCAGGAAGAGAATCAAGGACATATATTAATCTGCCATTTTGATTAATTGTCCACACATTAAAAAAAAAATTTTTAGAGTGGTTTTAGGTTCACAGCAAAATTGAAGGGAAGGTACAGAGATTCCATATACCCCTGGCCCCACACCCATAGCCTCCCCTACTATCAACTGTCAACATTCCCCACCAAGGCAGTACATTTCTTATAATTAATGAACCTACATTGACGCATTATAATCACCTAAATGCATAGTTTACCTTCAGGTTCACTCGGTGTTGTACATTCTATAGGTTTACACAAATATGCAATGACACATATTCATCATTATAATGTCATAGAGAGTATTTTCACTGCTCTAAAAATCCTGTGTGCTCTGCTGTTCATCCCTCACCTCACGCCAAGCCCTGGTAACCACTGATGTTTTTACCGTGTCCACAGTTTTGCCTTGTCTACACACTTTTAAAACAGATTTTAGCATTATGAAGACATGCTTTTCCTTAAATCAGTCAATCTACACTGTGACTAGCTAGTGACTGTGGAATACTGTGTTGGCTGTTCCCCATTCTAAGCTTTTTCTCAGATTATTTTAAAAATAAATAAATAAAACAAAACAAATCAGATACCCTTAACTTCAATTACTGGAAATATAATTGGAATCCTGATATTAAAATTGAAACTTAAATGTTAGCTAGCAGGCAATGGCTCCATGTGGTCGCTGAGATCCAGATTCATTAAATTGTGTATGAAAGACCAAATTTCATAACAAAAGATGATTTATAATTCTCAATGTAGAATACAGGTTCTACAAAATAGTAGATAACTTTTGGTTATATAGAGCTGAATCTACACATTTTTCTCCTCTCCTTATAAAATCCTACATTAATTGTTGTTAAGGATCAAGAATGGTATCAATTTATCACAAACAAACAAAAGTAAGATGTTTATTGAAATTTTACAAGCTAGAAAGCACATAGACAAATAGTAAGTGATTTATGTGATCAGAGGAGAGGGAGCAAGAAAGAGTGAGCTGATTGGCTCAAGAATTATAAGCACGACGGACTCAGGAAGAGATGGAGACTCAAGCTGTCAACAAACAGGTTACTTGAAAGTATTTTAGGGAAGTTAGACAACCAGAAGTCCTTTCCTAGCCCATGTAGTCAGCCAAATACTCCTCCCCTCCCATCGGAAGATGAGATGTCTACACTTTGGAGAGATTAAAAGATAAACTGGCTTAGAAGGAACCAGGTCCTGCTGTGGGGAGAGATGAGTCAGTGTACTGAAAACTGGTAGGATTAAGTGAAAATCTTCATATTGAGGATGAAACCACATACAAACACACTTCTTTCCCTCCCTGGACTCCTAGAATACTAGTTTATATCTACTAAATAGGAAATTGGAGTATTTTTGAGGAACAGAGCAAGTTAAGAGAAAATGCGTATAAATCTCCACACTTTGGTACTCACCAATGAGATGGTCCATTCACACTACGTGAGGTGTAGCTGTCAATAAGCCTCTATAAGGAACATAGAGCTCCTAAGTGGTTCTTAAAGATCTTCCCCTTTTCAGACAGCCACAGCTCATTATACATTGAAGAAAGTTCTTGCCTGGACAGAAAAACAATGAATGGACAAAGAAACAAACCAAGGCACATTACTGTATTTTAGACTGACAAGGATGAGAAAAGATCCTAAAAACTTACAGAAAGGGAAAGGAGTGCATACAAAAGAATTAGAAGCTGAATCTGGAGCTGGCAAACAGTAGGGTAACGCCTTCATGTTTTGAGGGACTCAAGCTAACATGCACTGAAATGTGAGACCCTAATAAAAATGTTTTCAGGTATGAAAATCTCCCCAAATTAACTTGCAATGTATCCTTTCTCAGGATACTCCAGGAGAGGGATTGAGAGCTCTCGGTCAAAATGAGGGAGTAAAATAGAAAGAGAAAATATGGACTCCAGAAAAACAGGGTCTCTAATTCAAGAGAGAAGTGAAAGGAATTCTAAGGATGTAAGTGAGGGAAGTACAGAATGGCAGCTACATGAGACTAGAAAGCAAATAATCCACAGTAGAGTAGGGATATTAAGTTTCCCCTAGGCGATTTTTATAAGAAAACACATAATAAATTATCTGATGTGTTTGAAAACATGAAAATTTGAGAATGTTAATGAAAAAGTATCAAAAATTAAACACATATTAATCAAAACAATTTTATGTCCAAAGAAAACAAAAAAGAAAATATTTTTTAAAAGAAATGCACTATGATGAGATATCACTACACATCTGTCCGAATAGCTAAGATAGAAAATAGTGACATCGCACAATGGTGGTGAGGACGCAGAGAAACTGCGTCACTCTACACTGCTGATGGGAACGCAAATTGGTACAGCCATTGTATAAAACAGTTTGGCAGTTTCTTAAAAGACCAAATATGCTACTACTTTACAACCCAGCAGCTGTGTTCCTGGGTATTTATCCCAAATGAATGAAGACATATTCACACAAAAGCCTGTACATGAAGGTTCATAGAAGCTGTATTTGTAATAGCCAAGATGTGGAATCAGTCCTGGTGTCCTTCAAAAGGTGAATGGTTAAACAAGCTGTGGTACATACATATCATGAAATATCACTCAGCAATCAAAGAGGGCAAATTATTGATGTACACAACTTGGTGAATTTACAGGGAATTAAGCTGAGTGAAAAAAGCCAATCTAAAAATGAAGCATTGTGCATGATTCAACTTATATAATATTTTGAAATGATAAAAAAATATTAATGGGGGACAGATTAGTAGTTGCCAGAGGTTAGAACAGAGGGCAGTGAAGGTGGGGGTAAGAGGAGAGAAATGGGTATAGTTATAAAATGGCGACACAAGGGATTCTTATGGTATTGAAACTGTTAGTCATCTTAGTTATGGTAATGGGCTAGGAAGCTACATATGTGATAAAAATATATAGAAAATAGTATACACACAAACGAATACCAGTATAACTGCGGAACTCTGAATAAGATGGGTGGGTCATATCCAGGGCAAAATACTGTTTATAGTTTTATACTATGGTTTTGCAAAATGTTACCATTGGGGAAAAGTGAGCAAAGCGTACATGGGATCTCTCTGTATTATTTCTTACAGCTGCATGTGAGCTGCAATTTTCTCAATAAAAGTTTCAATATAAAAATTTTTAGAAAAATGAAAGCAGGGTACTGTCTGGCTCAGCTGCATAAAATATTCATATTGCCATAATTGTGAAGAGAGTAAAGGAATGTAAACTATGTGTGTGCGTGTGTGTGTGTATGTGTGACTGTATATGTTTGTGTGCATAGGGGAGATAAAAGAGTTATGTAGCTTTATGTACTGTATAGGAAACTGAATGATAATATATAAAACTGAAATATAATTAATGGATATATAATGACGTTACTCAGAAATATGAAAGAAAATGCTACCAGTAATAGTTGAAGGAGTTCAAAGTGATTGACTGGGAAGAGGAAATCTGAGAGAGTGTTAGGAGAGGCAGAAGATGGCTATGTTCAATTTTAAGCTTTGTTGTGTTGTTTTCATTTTAAAATTATATTTACAAACATCCTTGTTAACATTAAAAGTTAATAAATTAAGAAAAAAATCACCCAAACATTAAGTGAAAAAGCAGGCTGAAAAATTTAGTGTTTTAAAGTAAGCATCTGGTTAGTACATACATACAAATACGTAAAAATTGATACATTACAAATATTAATTACTCATCTCTGAACAAATGCATTATAAGTAATCAATAAGCAATCCACTTTACAGTAAAAAATTAATAATGATTAGAGTATTAAAAATCAGTTATTTATGTCTACTTTTTTTTAATTCCCAGGTATATGCTGGTTCCTAGACACTTAATTTTTAAAAATTCTTACGTAATTTTTTACTTTGTGTTTACAGAAACAATATGCCTGTACTAGAGATAAATGTAGACCCCCACAGTTGTAAATAATGTTTTCCTAACATGTCTAGAAATAAAATTACTTTAAAGACAAACAATAGATTTCAATATCATAGGTTTGGGCCTGTTAGTCACAGCCAGTGTCAAAATATTATTCCATTACTATGTCTGATTCCTGCATGTCACACGTTCCTCAGCTCCAGGAAACCTCTTGTAGGTAATGAGTCAGGGATTACGTCTGTTTTGCTTATCATTACATCCCCAGGAATTAGTGCCTGAAATATATTAGGTCCCTAGTAAATATTTATTGAAGACTTAATACATTTCTATAGTTATAAACACTGCTTCTACCTTTACTGCCATTTTAGAGAAACTTTCGCTATTCCAACTTTAGGAAATATTCATGTGTATTTTATTTTTCAATTAATATTATTTATTTATTTATTTTACATTATCATCTTAACAAATCTAGAATTTGATTCTCGTGTGGTTTTTGAGAAGTGGCCAAGTACTTTTTCTCCAAATACGTAACCAGTATTTCTAGCACTACTATCTGAATAACCACAATATCTCCACTGATTTCAAATGATACTCTCATGGTATTTCAAAATGGCACATTTCCTTATTTGCCATTTTGCAATTATTTGCTTGCCTTTTCTAGTACCAGTATCATACAGAATTCATCATTGTAGTTTTGTGAAATGTTTTAATATACAACAGTTTTTTCTTTTTTCTTTCATTTTAAATAACTCTATTTAAATATGAATAAACATTCAGTGTCACAAATTCAACTACACGGAAGCACATAGAATGAAAAATTAAAGACTGACGTATTTGAATTGTGCTTTTTATACCACATTTCCCCATGGAATGCTTTCTGATTTGTATTCTATTTTATCCAATGATCATATTGGTACACTAGTGTATATTATTTTTATTAACTTTTTCATGGTATATTTCTTGCCATCTTTTTTCTCCACTGTTTGCATTATTTTATTTCGAGTGGATCCCTTATAAGGAGTATGTAGTTACATTTATTTTCTTTTTAATGTGAAACTTTGTTTTTTAAAGAAACAGTTTTCTAAATGATAAAAAATCAAATTTAAATAATCAATGCTTTAGTATATTACCTTAGCCTACATCACATTCTATAATTTAGAAAAAGTCACCTTATCTCTGTTATGAAAGTTGTGACATCATTTCATCCTGTCTCCCAGCCCTTCTCTTTATCTTTTTAATATTTCCAAGAAAACTGACAGCTATTCAGAGATTTCATCTTCAATTTCTTTTTCAGCATTCTTGAATGGATGTCATCCAGGCCAAGAGATTTGCATTTTTATAGAGCAACTAAGTGCTCTCTAAAAATATCCTTTCTTAAAACATTCTCTCCTAGCTTAGAATTCATATCACTTTTATCAACGTTGAGTCTACCTTTTACTGTGTGGGTCGCCATCCACCTGGCCAGAAAAAGCTGAAAACTTGAGTAATCCTTTGCTCATATGTTAGCAATAAACCATTATCCTAAAGTAAACTGGGCTTTGTTTTCAGTATTTCTTGTTTTATATTAAATATAATTTAAAAGATCATTTTACGGTGATTTAATACTTTTTCACAAGAATCATTTCATATTACTTTTGCTTGAAAAATCTATTTTTACAAGTTCATGCCAATTTGTTATGATTACCTTTGATTATCATGCTCTTTATTCTTTTACCCTTTTTATTTCAATAACTAAACTCTTCAGATAACCTTACTATTTTCTTCTCTCTTAGGATCATTTGTGGCTGTATCTTCAGAAGTTTATTTCTGAAAGCAATCCATTATTATCATTATTTTTCCTGTTAATGAGTCCTATATTGCCCCATAAATGTTAAAACTTCAATAACTATTTGTGTTATCTATCTCTTATAATTAAAAAAAAAAACTTTCCTTTTGAAGCGTGTATATTTGACTAGACTCAAGTAACCAACCTTCACAATTATAAATTCTAGGAGTTCAAATTGAATCTCTTCCAGATTTTCTGTCATTTCAACTTCCCTGCCAGTCAGTTATTTCTTGTTGGTTGGAATTAAGTACAGAATAGCAATTCCTTTCATCATTCTCTCTAGCTTCTAAGAGATTAAATTCACGGTAAGGTCAGCCAAGTATTTACCAGCCCCAGCTTTTAACAGAATGAATTTTGTGGAAGGTCTGGAAGATTAAATCTTCCCTTTTTATAATATTGTCAGTTCCCTAAACTCTGTGAATTTCTGTTTCCTTATCTACAATATGAGAGAGTGATACCTTCTCTTGCTTGTCCATTTTACATTTTTTCAAGGACTGAATGAACCAAAGGACATTGAAATATTTTGAAAATCTTAAAAAATGCTCTACAAACATGCTATGGATTTTATTTTATGCATGCATTTCGAAAATGGTTTTATTTGGCCACAAATCCTACAAGATCAGAACTCTTAATTTCTTTCGCAATGTGGAACAAACCTAAATAGGTAGCTTATCAAACAAATAATTTGTTTTAGTATCTATATAACTAATCATACATAATTAAGTTAATAAACAATTAATCCATACACTAAATTAATGAGTGATTCATTCAGGGTTTAATAGTTACTCCATTTGGTAGGAACAGTAACCATCCCCAAAGATGTCTACCTCCTAATCCCCAGAACGTGTGAATGTGTTAGCTTAAGTGGCAAAAAGGAATTCAAGTTGCAGATGGAATTTGAGCTTGCTTATCTGCTCAGCTTAAAATAGAGACACCCTGAATTATCCAGGTGTACCCAATGTAATCACAGCATCCTTAAAAGTGGAAAAGACAGGTAGAGGGAGGAGTCAAATTGAAGTGATGTGATGTGATGTGATGTGATGTGAGAGCAACTTGATCCACTGTTCCTGGCTGAAGGAAGCTGATTGGATGGAGGAAAATGGCCATGAGCCAAGAATTGTAGTGAACTCTAGAAGCTTAAGGAGGTCAGGAATTAGAGTCTCTCTTAGTACCTCCAAAAGGAATGCAGCCCTGACACCAACTGGATGTTAGCCCAAGGAGACCCGTTTCAGATTTCTGACCTCTGAAACTGTAAGATAAATTTGTGTTGTTCTAAGCCAGCACATTTGAGGTATTTTGCTTCAGGAGTCATAGAAAACTGATATAATCTATATTAGTTTGTATTATTAACACGATTACAAAATAAACTTGTTTCTGAATAAAAGTACTTTTGACAATGTAGAGGAGGAAGACAATTCCTCTACCCTTTAGGTCCTTCTGGCTGGTCTAACAATTAAATTGACATGAGACAATCTAACAGGAGAAAGTCAAACAAAGTTTAAGATACCACACATACCTGGGAGAAACCCAGGAAAACTGAGTAACTTGCCAAAATGGCCAAAGCCCTCACCATAATACTATTCACAGCTAAAGACAGGAAGATGTTGGGGGTAGTGGTTTGGGACTTAACAGGGGAAGAAAGCAATTTACATGGAGATAGAAAAGCAAATATTTGATAAACAAATGTTTATTGGGTCATCTATAACCTATGTGATTTTGACAAAAATGGGCTTAGGAAGGATCTCCCCAGTCTATCATAGCCAGTTATCTATGTTGATGACCTGTCCTGGCGACAGTCCTTTTATCTGAATTCTTTTAAGGAAGGTCAAACTTTCTTTCAGAATCTTTTGTCCTGAAAACTAATCAAGCCAAAGAGACACATTTTGGAGTGGCCAATTCTGATCCCCCACAACAACTACATAAATTAAGCAATCCTGGTTGTAGGACTGTGGGAGCAGATGTCTTTCACTGTTGTATCCTAAGTGCTTCACTTTGGTAAAGAGACCAAATGGAAGAGAGACAAAACAACGCTTTCCGTCTTTTCCAAGACAGTTACTTAAGAAGATTTCCTCCTTGGCAATTCTCTTCTAACTGATGCGAAGCACTTTACTGCTTACGGAAATTGCTAACCATTCAAAAGTTGAACATTCAAAGTAAGAAAATTCAAGACTTCTTGTTTTTATTAGGTGAATCTCTAAACCATATTTTTTTATGAATATCACTACTAACAAACTGGAAACTATAAAAACAAGTTAGATGAAATCATAAAATTAAAATAATTAACCTAAAAATAAATATTACAATCACAAAATTGCATGCATACATACATGCACAAGCACACACATACACTTAAAGATAAGTTGAAGGGATTTCATGAAAAAAAAATTTGGCTGTATATTACACAGATAAAGAATCTCCAGGAAGTACGAGCGTAATAAAATCAGATAGGCTTTCTTGGAAGACTAGAAGATATATATTTTTATAAGAAATTTTTTCATCATAATCAATCTATGGTTTGTTGTTTCTCATATGTTCTTAAGAAATCTCTCCAGTAGTACTGATGTTTTTAAAAGTTATGAAATCTTTTCAGAGCACATGAGTTATTTGATGCATTTTTTTGTTAATTGATTAATATCTTTTTCCCTCAGTATATCATGAACTCAATTGGAGCAGGGTTCATATGTGTTTATCGTCATTATTTTATCTCTAGAGCCCAGGATTTTTGGTAGAATAAGCATCAATAAATATTTGTCTAATGAAAAGTTTTTGTTATAAAGTCCTAATATCATTGAGGTCCTTCATTTTCTGAATGTTCTGGATAAAAAAATTTCTATCTTACAAAAAACACTGAGCCAGGTTTGTTCTATGCCAAATGACAAAGAAGCTAAAGACTAATATTCTGTAGCTTCTCCTGGATGATGTCCAGGAAATACATGTCTATCATCAGGAGAAAAAAATCCATATTTAAGCTCCAAATTAGAGACTTCTAAATGAATCACTGGATGTCACAAGTGGTCATCTAAGGTACAGATATCTAAGACTCTTCTGGCATTATAAGCCAGTTCAGCTTGTGGTGTCTTCTGTTAAAAAAAGAATGAAATAGAAGGAAATAGTCATTTTAGATAACTAGAATTTGTACCTCTAGACTAAAATAATATTTCAAATTGATAAAAAATGTTTTGAGATGTTAGGTTTTTAATGTATTTTCAAACGTAGTATAAGTAAATTCAAAGTAGGAAATTACAAATCAATGTGATCAGATTTCCAACTGGATTTTTAAAGTATGCTTCTTTTTTTTTTTTACCTTAGAGACATTAAATAAATCCTTCAAAATGCCTACATTCAAATGAGGTTACTACATATATTTATGGGAAATGAAAATGGGAAAAGGCATGCCCAGGGTGATTATACTGTTAACAAAGGAGTTTTTTATTTTGAAGCATCATTACCAAAGCAAAGGCTTTTCAAAATTCAAAGCAATCTATTGGGAAGCAGAAGAAATCAGAGAAAATAAACTCAATATTTAAAAAGAAAGTATGAATACAAACTAAACTCTCCAAATATGTTCTCCTCTGTTACATGTTTAAATCCTTCACATCTTTCCAGGATCTAGGTAGTGTTTAATAATGTCAAGGCTGCCAGGGAGAAGAGATCAGGAGAAAGAAAAATCCTAATTCTGCTCAGTAAAACACCTGGCTTATTGCAGTTCACGGAACTCATCTTTTTGGCTAATGCCCTGTAAATAAATATGCAATTTCTCTTTACCGAATTTACACTCAACTATAATTGATAAATGCACATAAAAATGTATGGGTATATGTAGTAAAATAATGGAGAATACATCTGAAAATTAAAGGAGATACTGCATTTATTCTTGTGTTTGTCAGACCAAAATCAGAGGAAGGAAATTCAAAATAGAAAGAAGAAAAACCAAAGTGTGCATGAGATTAGGAGTAGTTTATGAAATATGTGTTTATTTTAAAACTAACTAAAAGAAGTTCTTTAATCTTCAAAAATTGTGGAATTTCTTACTGTATTGATCATGATGATAAATCTTCAACTGAAATGTGAGGTAATGTGATATGAATGTTTACTATCTTGTGATAATCACTCAGGATATGATATAATATATACTTAGGTAAAATCTCAGCTCTACTGCTAAATAGTTGTGCAGCCTGAGTATATTACCCCAGTGGCCTTATAATATTCTTACCCTAAACCTTTTTGGTGAAGCTTTGAAATATTTGTAAATTGCCTCAAATGGTATATGGTACATAGCAGAACCATAAGACATGTAATATAGAAAAACACATTATTCGTTAGATGTGACTGAGTGAAAATTGAAGAATATCAGTTCCATAACTAGTAAGGATTTTATAGTTAAATAACCATGAGATTTCTTTATTGAACAGAAAGGGTCTTAGACACATACACACTCTAAGCATGGTTTCATTTCAAGGGACATCAGGCTTAGCAGCACGAGAGTGAAGTTCATCCAGATAAAATTTACCCTTATATTCACTGGCCAAAAGACTATAAAGTTGTTTTTTTTTGGTGATCTACTGGTAAACATAAACTGGGCCATTGATTTTGTTGATTTTTTTAGAGAAAAATACAAATAACTAGGATTTTACAGCTCTAACAGCCATGGCAAATATTTCAATAGGAAACAGACTTTCTATAAAAGTGGACTAAAATAAGAATATTCTTTTTCTATCCCTAGAGTGATAAACTTTACTCATACGCCCTTGGCCTAAACTCATTCTGAGAATCACTTCAGTGTTCAAGAGCAATATTTTGCTTTTTAACTGTCGTGATTACTAAGGGTTTTATTATTCAAATGTGAAATACTTTTTTTTTAAACATAAGAGCTTTGGCAGTTGGTTCATAATTTCACGTTGTTTCACGCCAGCTCCATTTTATTATGTGAAAATTGTTACTCTTATCTGTAGGGCTCTTGGGATTTTAGTGTATCATTGCTATATCATATTGCAGTCCATTTTTAGAAAATATCCCTTTTAGTTTATGGTCCACTGCAGTACAGAAAGAAATAAAATAAAACTAGAGGTTACAAGCAACACAAAGCAAAAAGATTAACTTTTGCTTTTGTTTTCCTATATATCCTGTGTCATTCTCATAATGCATCAGATTCAAATAGCCAAAGTTCTTATTAAATACTAATGCTTAGGAATATTTTGAGAACAGTTTAATGAACATTCAAAGTATTTTGAATGTGTTATTTTCATTCATATTAAGTTTCTATGTGCAGTTTGTCTATAAATTCTAGAGAAATGTGACCATACCTAATACATATATATGTATATAATATATATACGTTCATATATGCATATAATATATATACACATATATATTTATTTAATAAAAATATTTTTTTATGGTGTCCATAACCTTATACATTAAGAATAATCTGATTTCTAAGGGAAGAAAGACATGTAATTTGTCAATAATGGTTATGTTAGTCTACTAGGGCTGCCATAACAAAATACCACAGACTTGGTGGCTTGAACAACAGACATTTATCTATTTTCTCACAGCTCTGGAGGCTAGTAGTCCAAAATCAAGGTGAGGGTTGGTTTCTGGTAAGGCCTCTCTTCCTGGCTTAGAGACTGTGTTGTAACATGGCCTCTTCTCTGTGAGTGCACAGAGAGAGAGAGCAAGCGCTCTTGTTGGATCTCAGCTGTATTGGATTAGGGCCCCACCTTTACGATCTAGCTTAACCTTAATTGACTACATACAAGTCCTATCTCCAAATCTAGTCACATACAGGTTAGGGCTTGCAAAATATGAATTTGAGGGGGGCACAGTTCACTTCATAACGACATATGTTTTCATTTGTAAATTTACTCAACGCATTTATTAAGGATCTACTATGAGCCAGGACTTCTGTCCTGTGCTAGAATACAATGTTAAATATCACTGAGATCTTTCCTCCCACGTGGAACTTAAAATATAGCCGGGAAGACTCATATTGGATGTGATGAGTGTTAAGAGGGAAATGGTCTAAAATGAAAATGTAAGTAGGGAGATCTAACTTAAAGTAAGTTAATGGTAGTACTAATCCCTACTTTCGTAAAACATCAACCTAGACGAGATAAAAATGTGGTATATTTCACAATTTTTAAATTTCCCTATTATATCTATGTATGTTTCTCTCTTTGGTTATAATGATCACAGTAATTGAATGTGAAACACGCAAATACGTGTCAGCTCTGTAGTCTGTATGAGAATTAACATGTGCTTAAATGTATAAAGCATGTTAAATCACATTGTACTATTGGATTTGCCCAGAATATTATGAGGTGGCTGATGTGGGTGATGTTCAAAAGAGGTAGGTTTTTTCACTTGAATAAAACTTTGGCTTAGGATAATTAAGTGACCTGCTGAAGACAAGTGGTAATATAATGATTTAAATCTTGATTGATTAGTTAAAAATTTAGTTATAGATTTATTACATCATGCTGATTCTCTTAGTCTAATTTCCAGTCCCTTTGCAGGGAACTGACAGAAAAATTTAACGTTAATTTTCATTTTATAAATATATTGTCTCATACTTCCTGTAAAATTTTTTCGCAATTTCTCATTTTGATTGACTTCCTTAGGGAAAACATATATGTAAATAAATAAATGTGTAAGTAAGTAAATCTGAACTTAACACTAACTTCTTAATAGGGAAATAATTTCGCCATGAACCCATTTGTTATTTGAAGGAGAATTGATCATCACATTCCATTCTCATTATATATCTAAAACATATTCAAAATGACAAAAGCACAGGAAATTACTGCTTTGTTTCAGAGGGAAACTTACCACTAGTGCAGAATTCAAACAATTAAACAAGATTTTTAGATAAATATGATAAATATTATGATAAACAAAGTATATGGGCCTAAGTTGATACATAACAGAATTATCTCATATGTTCTTTCAGTGGGCTTAGGGGTTTCATATCTTGGAATATTTACCAGGAAAGATTAAAATTTACTGAGGTAAAGAGGAAGTTAAAGATGGAACAATGTTTACAAAGACCCAAGGATAAGGGAAAACGTAAATCCTAAAGCAACTGCGGTAAGTGCTGTATGGTTTATGTATAAAAGGTAAGGTGAGAACCATCAGAGATGGCACGAGAGAGATGAGAATAGCTAACATTTCTTGAGCACTATGCGCCAGACCTTTCTTCTAAGTCTTTTATATGGATTATTTCAGGTATTCCTCAGAATAACCCTAGCAGTTTTTCAAGAAATGTAATACATTCAACAACATATTATAGTTGGTAAGACAATGGCACTGGAGCCTGATGGCCTTTAAACTAGTAGCTATGCAACTTTGGGGAAGTTAACCTCTCTCTGTCTTATTTTCCTCCTCTGTGAAATGGGGGTAATGATAACTGATCCACTTGGTAGTTAAATTGTGAGAATTACATGAACCAACAGATGGAAAGTACTTAGCTAGTACCTGGCACATAGTAAGCACGTATTTTAGTTATTAATGGTGTTATTTTCCACACTTTATATTTGCGGAAACTATCAGAGTGTTCCTTTTAAAATACAAATCAGAAGATATTAGTACTCTACTCAAAAGCCTGGATTGGGTTCCTAGCTCACACAGAACAAGAACCGAATTCTGAGCCCTCAAAACATCCTTTCACCACCCTCTTCCTCCCTTCATAAGAGCTTCCTTGGTCACCCAGCTGTTCATTAAACATTCTGCTTCAGAAAGCTTATCCGCATTAGTCCCTCTAACCAAAACACTCTTCCTACAGATATACTCATAACTTGAACCTTCATTTCTTTCAAGTTTCGTACTACAGAGATTTTTAAAGACCCCCTTATATAAAACAACGAGGCTTCTCCAAGTGGAGGGAATTCAACTAGACACACATACAGCTTTATGGCGTACACCAATGATTTTCAATACAAAGCCCTAGATCTCCAAGGGGCTTTGCCTTTCCAACCCAGGCAACTGGAAAACAGGACAATACATATGAAACAACTGTTTTCAGAAAATGGACAACAGACAGCACAGGACTGTGATTCCTAAAAGAAGGGAAATAAGTAAGATGAGGATAAAGATTACCATTGTTTTCTGCTCAGAAGCAATTTTCAAACTGAGGGGTCAGGGAGGGAGAATCCAATCAGAATTTAGCAGATTTTCTAAGTTGAGGAGATAGAGGTCAGAGTCTGGGGAGCCTGAGGCGGCTAGAAAATGAGAGCGAGAATAACAAAGAGGAGGGAGCTACACAGAGAAAGAAATCCCAGAGATTTCCAAAGGGGTCCCTTGAGTTTTTGTAGTACGTGCCTTGGGTGAAATGCCATTCATTTGGGCAAAAATAGACCAGAGAGCTGTAAGCTTAAAAATCCCCAGAATTCACACAGGGTAGGAGATGTCTGAGTTACAACCAGCCAGTGATCACAAGGGACAGTCAGTAGCACCCCAGAAGGAAAATGCCTTAGTAATGGGACTGAACTCTCCATAAAGTGTAGGGAGGATACTTTTGGTGACTGTAACAAAGTTTTAGCAGGACTATAAAAGATCAGACTAATCCACATGTAACTTAATGCCTATCATAACAGAAAACAGCACTCATCAAACAAGACAACAAGATCCAAACCACCAACTATATAACATCCCTAACATCTGCATTAGTTTCCTTGGGCTGCCATGACAAAATGTCACAGACTGAGTGGCTTAAATGACAGACATTTATTTTCTCACAGTTCTTGAGACTAGAAGTCCATGATCAAGTTGCCAGTTAATTTGGTTTCTGATGATAGCTTTCCTCCTGGCTTGTAGATGGCAGCTTTCTTGCTGTGTCTTCATAGGGCTTTTCCTCTGTGTGCATGCAAAGAGCAAGAGAATTCTTTTCTGTCTCTTCCTCTTCTTATGACATCAATCCTATTGGATTATGGCCCCACTCTTATGAACTCATTTAACCTTAATTCCTCCTTAAAGGCCTTATCTCCAAACACCATTACATTGGGGATTAGGATTTCAACATATGAATTTTGAGGCGACACAATTTGGTCATAACAATATCCAACACGTAATCAACTATGACAAGATACACCAAGATGGAGGGATATGTAATTACCAAGAGGCAAAGATCGGTAAATAGAACAAACCCAAAAATGACAGAGGTGATATAAATAACAGGCAAATGTTTAAAAGTCTCCTTATGTGTATTTAAAGGAAAATATAAACAAAATTAAGAGTTCAATAGAGGACAAAAAAGAATTAACAGAAACTCCTAGGAATAAATAATATTTCAAATAATCATTGTATTAGGTGAGATTAACAGATTACATGCTGCAGATGAAACTTGAAATATAGTCATGTGCTACATAACGTTTTGGTCAATGACAGACAGCATATACAATGGTGGTCCCACAATATTAGTACTATGTAGCGTAGGTATGTAGTAGGCTATACCATCTAGGTTTGTGTAAGTACATTCTATGATGTTTACACAATGATGAAATTGCCTAAGGACACGTTTCTTAGAATGTATCCCCATTATCAAACAACCCATGACTGTATAGCATAGGAATTATCCAAAAGGAAGCACAGAGGGAAAACAATTTAAAAAAAAAAGGAAAAACACACAGCACAGGGACAATAAAATATGATCTAACTTACGTGTAATTACATTTGCAGAAAGTGATAAAACAGATGGTGGGCAGAGAAAAATATTTCAGGAAAACAATGACTGAACATTTTCTACAATTGATCAAAAGTATAAACTAACACATCCAAGAAGTTAAACCATCCAAAAGCAGGAAAACAAACACACGAATAAAAACTAATCATATTTAAATAGCTAAAAATAATATTGATAAAGAAAAAATATAAAAAACAAGAAAAACAAAAAGACATTATATATAGTGAAACAAAGATAAACATTTCTACAGACTTTTCATCAGATGTTATACAACCAAGAACAGAGTGGAACAATATAAATATAGTATGAAAAAGAGAAAAAAAGTCAATCCAAAATTCCACATTCAATTAAAAAATATTCTGCAAAAATTAAGGCAAAATATAATTTTTTCAGGTAAAAGCTGATATTTGTCAATAACAGCACTGTACTACACAAATTGCTAAAGGAAGTACTTCAAGTAAATAGAAAATAACAGCACTTTACAGAAACTTATCTATGCAAAAAATTATGCAAAAATGATAATAATATGGATAAATTTGGTTTTTATATTTAAATTCATTAAATTTAATTATTTTTCCCCATAAGAGGTTATACAAACAAGAGCAAATAAAAAGCCAGAATAAGTACGAAAAGGGGGGGAAAACTCTAACGATAACAGTGGAAATCAATGAAAGGGAAAAATGTACAATCAATAGAAAAATTAATGAAATACTCATTTCCTGAAAAGTCAATAAAATGATAACCTTTTGCTGTACTGATCAAAACAAAATGAGAAGGATAAAAGAACCCACAGATAATCAATATCAGGATTGAAAAAAGGGGCATAACTACAAATCCTGTAATCATGAAAAATGGATAATAAGTAACTACTGTGAACAACTTTATGCCGATAAATTTGTCAACATAGATGAAACAGAGATAATTGCTGAAAGATACATTACCAAAATCAATTCTCGATAAAATAGCGAAACTGATTCACCCTCTGTTTTAAGGAAATTCAATTTTTAATTAAAAGTCTTCTCAAATAGAAAACTCAAGTGAATTCTGTCCAGCAATTAAAGAATAAATGGTATCAAAGCAACACAAACTATTTCACAAAATAAACGGTTGACCACACAACTTAATTTATCAAGCTGGTTTTACATTGAAACTCAGATTAAACGAAGACTTTACAGAAAACTGAAAATCAAAACTTCTAAGAAACACAAATTCAAAATTACTTATAAATATTAGTAAATGATATCCAGTAATACTTAAAGTGGATAATACAAACCATAAAGAAGCAGTCTTATCAGGAAGGCAAAGCTGTTTTTTAAAATTAGTTAAATATTTTAAAAATTGAAAAGTTCGATATTTATTCATAAAAAAATAAACTTTCAGCAAACTAAGAAAAGAATGTAACTTCCTCAGTCTAATAAAGAGCATCTCCAAACCTATAGCAAATATCGTACTTAATGGGGAAGTACTGAATGTTTTCTTTTGGGAAAAAAACAAGAATATCAGCTCTCATCACTTCTATTCAACACTGTACTGGAGATCCTAGTCAGATATAAAAGGCATATAGTTTGGAAATGAAGAATTAAAACTGCCTTATTCTCAGATTTTCCGATTACATACATAGAAAATCCTAAGAAATTTGCAAAGAAAACTCTAGAACTAACAAATGAGTTTTTCAAGGTCAAAGAAGACAAGTCAGTTCATATTTTTGTATATTAACAATGAGCGATTTTGCAATAAAAAAAGGATGCCACTTTCAATAGCACGAGGAAACATGAAATATTTGCAATAAACTTTAAAAACATACATGCAAGCTCTGACATTAAGAGCTATTAAGCATGACAAAGTAGAATTCTATACTAAGTTCATGGATTGGAAGACTTAGCGTTGTTAAGATGTCAATTCTCTACATATTGATTTATACATTCAACATTATCCCAATGAAATTTTCAGCATGTGTTTTTGTGAAAAATGACAAGCTAACTATAAATTTGTCGGGAGATAAAAAGGACAAAGAAATGCCCAAGAGAGATCATTACAGGACAACTTCTATTACACAACTGCAAAGTTTAATACAGTACCACAGTAATCCAGATATAATGGTATGGATATAAAAACAGATATGTAGGTCAGTGAAACAGAATAGAGAATTAGGTATTAGAAATATATTCATATATCTATATGTATAGTGTGTGGGTGTGTTCATCTTATTGTTAAAAAAGGTGCCAAGACAGCCTCTAGGATGGCCCACATGATCCCTGCTTCGGGATATTTACAGCCTTAGGTAATCCTCTGTGTTTGAGTAATTTGTTTCTAACCAAAAGAAAATGGCAATGTTGAGATGTCACAACTATGATTAGATTGCAAAAGATTATGACTTCCCTCTTGCTATTCACTCTCTCTCCTGCTGGCTTTGACTCAGCATGCCGCCACGTTGGAGAGACCCACACGACAAGAAACTGAGGTCAACCTCTGACCAATAGCAGGCCAGGAATTTAGGTTCTTAGTCCAAAAACTTGTGAGGAACTGAATCCTGCCAACAACCACATGTGTAGCTTAGAAGTAAATCTTTTCACAGTCAAGCCTTGAGGTGATAACACCATGGCTAACACCTTGATTTCTTCCTTGTGAAAGACATTGAAGCAGAAAATCAGATACCCGTGCCCAGTTCCTGACCTACAGAAACTGTAAGAAAATAAATGTGTTGCCTTAAGAAATTGCATTTTGGGAAATCATAAGAAAAAATTACAAGAAATTACAGGGGAAGTCCCCTTCTCTTGTGCTCCCTTTTGGTCATTCCCATCCAAGGGTAACTACTCTCATGATTTCTTACTGTACAAACAAATTTCACTTCTTTTTGTACATTTATATTTTATATAAATGGATTGTACAGCACATATATTTATTTTGTGTCCGGCTTATTACATTCAAAACTGTGATTAGAAAATGTCCTTAATGATTCATAATAGAGGTCATTCATTCTCATTGGTGTGTAATAATATACTGTGCGCATAGGACATAAATTGTGTATTGATTTTACTTTTAATGGCACTTTGAGTAGTTAGGTTTTTTTGGACCTTGCAAATGGTGCTGCTGTGAACATTCTGGCACATGTCATTTGATAAACAGGTATTATGGATATCTTATAGGTATATTCTTAAGACAGCAATTTCTGGGATGTGGAATAAGCATTTAACTTTAATAGATAGAACCAAAATGTTTTCCAAAGTTTACAGATAGATATAATAGCTTTTTTTTAGTCTAAAAAGCTAATTTTATAGAAGAAAACTGAGACCTTTGTGTACAAATATTCAAAATTTATTTAAGTATTTCAATGAATTGAATGCCTAGATTTTGTTTTGTTTCTTTTAAATATATAGGTGGTACCATACGACCCATCCATTACACTTTTGGGTATTTATCTCAGGAAAATGGCCACATAGGTTCACACAAAAACCTGTACATGAACGTTCATAGTAGTTTTGTTTGAAAGACTACAAACTGGATACACAGATATACTTCAAAGGGTGAATGGTTAAGCTATATGGGGAAATCTACACCATGGAATACTACTCAAAAGGAATAGACTATTGATACAATTTGGACAAATCTCAGAGAATCGTGCTAAGTGAAAGAAACACCAACCCATAAACTTACATACTTCAAGATTCCATTAATCAACATTCTAATTTTATTCTACTAGTTAAAAATGCAGTATTTTTACAACTGCATGTGAAACTACAATTATCTCAAAAGAAAAATTTAATTTAAAAAATACATACAGGTTCCAGTACCTGCTGACTAGCGGAGAGTAGGGTTCAAATTTGATAAATGAATGGGAGATCAGAACCATGTTGCAAAACACGTAACCGCAGTTGCCTGGAAAGAAAATTACATAGATAATTTCCTTTATTTGTAATTTGCTCTTGCAAAATTTTATATAAGGGAGGAGTCTGCAAAATAATTTTAGGTCTAAGGAAAGAACTGAAAAAACTTAGAGGCAAAGCTAGATTTTAAGCAACAGAGATTAGAAATCCTCCAAGAACAGGAAAATCATCTGTCTGGAAAAACACAATAAAATTTATTTCATTTCAGAAGTCACCCCTCCCAAAAGACTGACTTTCTCTAATTCCCACTCCATTCTCCCTCTTCACATTCCTCCCACCCCAACTGGGGAAAAGGAGCTAGGATCTCAGTGATAATGAAATAGCTAAAAATAAATTCTGGAAGCTTCAGTGTGCTTTGTATTTCAGACCATTTTAAATTTTGTTTAGTAGCTTTGAGAAATTTTACATTTGTTTGGGTATTTATTTTACATTTACTATTTATTATAATATCAGCAAATTTTTGTTTTATCACTTTGTCTTTTTTCTCAGGGGTTCTAAACCATTTTTGGGGAGGAGGATGGGGTGTCCTCTGACAGTCTTGCAAAGCACAGGCCCCTTTATTAGAATACTGTTTTTTAAGTGCGTGAAACAAAATTCATAAGACTACATGGGGAAATCTATTTTATTGGAATGCATTGAACATAATATTATAAAACCAAAATTATGATGTAGCAAATTGTGTGCTTCATTGTTAATGCATTAATTTATAAATCAAGTCCACAAACGACCATGATTTTATCAGTGATGAGAGTAAATGATATTTGTGATATCTGCAACAATTCTATGTTTTCTATTGGTAAACAAGCAATTCTAATACTAGTGTTGTGTGTAGTCTATATATATGATTTTTTTAAATGATCAATTTCAAATAGAGTTAGTGAACATGCAAATGTAGAGTTCTTTTATTTCAATCTAAGTTATTAAGAGAACATCTGAATGCTCTCCATGCATCCCACGGGACTCTCTGCGCCCCAGGGTAAAAACAGCCATCAGGTGTTTTGAGTTGTTCTTTACTTCAGTTCTTCCATTCTAATTCAGTTTGAATTGGGAAAAGAATTTATGTAAAGATTATAATTATTTTAGTATTTAATGTTTTAAAGATGTCTTGGATGACACTTTCAAGATTTTCTAAGATGCCAAAGAATCAGGTTGCTTACTCACAATATTGGTTTTAACATAATTTTCCCCCGGGATAAATCCTATCGTATATCACCTAATTCTGTGTTTCAAATATATTAAGCCTACCTTGATATTATATTTGACAGAGAAACTGTGGAAATTTAGGGAAAATAAAGAAAAAGGACTTATGGGAGTTAGTTTGGGGGAAAGAAAAGAAACTGTAAAATGTCAAGCGAGCGGCATCTGTTGCCTATTATCAGGAATAGAAGTCTGAAGACTTCTGCATGTTGGTGTCAGAGTCACCAAGGAAAACACAACACAGTCAGGCATGGATGGAACAAGGCTTTACTCACATAGAGAAGAGACAGCAAGATCAGCTTCAATAGTGGGCATCAGTCTCCCACAGCCAGTGGGTCCTTCCCTCTTGTGTGGCAGGATAAAAGGTCCTGGTCCCCTTCATTCAGGGGACAGACAGAGTAGTGGGGCTGCCAGGTGCCATATGACCCACACACCTAAGCAGAACAAAGGAACACACATTGATCTGGCACAGAGAAAGGATTCCCACACAAGAGGATCAGCCCAGCACAGGCTGTAAGGACTCTTCATGTCTTGGCAAAGAGATGTTCCAGGCCCAAGGCCCATTCCTATGTGGCCAAGTAGAGGTCAAGGGGTGGAGGGACAAGAGATGCCCATGAATCTTTGCGTTTGTGAAGACTCCTTGAATTCTTTTCCCAGTATTTGTAGTCTCTTAGTCTTCTATTTAGGAGGCTTGAGCTCTAAATCTGACTACAATTGACTTGGACATCACTTTATTTTAAAATTAATAAATAATGCTTTAAGTGCCCAATATTCAAACTTTGATGGAACCTTGCCAAGATAGCTGAAAGAGTCTTGTGGCATAGGAACAAAATAAAGGAATGGCATTTCCCTACCTTTCACTCTATCCTTACTCTTGGATCTCTGTTTTAATCTACTGTGTATGAGTCCTGGGTAACATGTTATTAGACAAAGGTGGGGGCGAGGCGGAAGGGGACTCTACTGCTTAAAATAATTAGAAAACATTGTGTTTATTTAACCAAAAGTAAGCGAACTTCAAGTCAAATTGACTTAGGAGAAACAAAAAATGCATTTGTCCTTCTAACTAAGAAGAACCAACGTGGAACGAATTGATCCAAATATTTAGATATTAGCACCAGGTTTATCTGTCTATCTATCTATCTATCATCTATCCATCTATCACTTGCTTTGTTTGTATGTTGGCCTTATTAGCTCAGACTGCAGATGGACTTTCTCTGTATTACAGGAAAAGGGAACCATGACTAAAACATTTCTAAGGTTTTATAATACCAGAAAGCTTTCATTAGCCTGTATATACCAAAGGACTTCTCTATTCTTGATTTTTTATACATGTGTATATATATGCATATCCCTTATTATATATATGAATATATGTATTCCAATATTATAAATGTATATATTATCGATTATATTCCATATAACATATATAATATATTATATGTCCATATAATATACGATATTATATGGAACATTGAAATATACATATTCCAACTGGTCAAGGGATAGGCACAATATGGTTACTCAGATATGATTTATGAGCTTTCCCCTGAAGAAGGGAAGGGCAAGGGGTGGCCATGTACTTTGATTGGCATCTCAGAAAAGGTAGGAATAATTTCATAACAGGATGGTGTAAGAGTAGATTGCTGTTAGTAGAGGGGAGAAGGGATACTGGATGACCAAAAGTGACATGTACACTACAACTCTACCAGATGATTTATAAGATCTATTTCAATTTTAAAATTATGAGCATAAAGTCCTGTATTCTTTCCTTTTTTTGGTGAGGAAGATTTGCCCTGAGCTAACACTTGTTGCCAATCTTCCTCTTTTTGAAGATTTGCCATAAGCTAACATCTGTACCAATCTTCCTCAATTTTTCGTTTTGTTTTGTTTTGTTTTGAGGAAGATTAGCCCTGAGCTAACATCTGCCTCCAATCCTCTTTTTGCTGAGGAAGATTAGCCCTGAGCTAACATCTGGGCCCATCTTCCTCTACTTTATATGTGGGACGCCTGCCACAGCATGGCTTGCCAAGAGGTGCCATGTCTGCACCTGGGATCTGAACTGGCAAACTCCGGGCCATTGAAGCGAACGTGTGAACTTAACCACTGCGCCACTGGGCCAACCCCTCTTCCTCTATTTTGTATGTGGGTCACCACCCCAGCATGGCTGATGAGTGTTGTAGGTCTGTGCCTGGCATCTGGGCCCACAAACCCAGGCCACCAAAGCAGAACACACCAACTTTAACCACTATGCCAAATTTAACCACTACGCCACAGGGCCGGACCCTAAAGTTCTGTATTCTTGAATGCTCCTATTGATTTAGTGGCAGCATGGAATCTACTTCAGTACATTTATGGAATATTTTACTAAATTCTATCTTGAGACGTTTTTCATCTCAAAATTCCTTGGAAATTTCCTCTTAACAGATGCAATGTGATATACTTTAGGTTCACAGTTCTTTGGTGAGAAAATCTGATATCAATCATTCCTATTGACATTGTTACCTTGATATGAAGAAATATAAATGCCTCAAATATTTTTGCCACTTTGGAGGAAAAATAAAACACTTTAATTCAACACTTAACAACTTGTAGTTTAGTTAAACCTTTACTTTGTTCTTAAACTAGAATGCTTAAGTTCTGTTCATTTCTTCTCTTTTTGAATGTGATATCTTTATGGAAGGTAGGAGAAGCTTACCCATGTAGTCTAATGTAGAGTAACTGACTATAGCAGAAGATACCACTGTGAGGAGCAAAAAGTGAATTCAGAGATTATTTCAGCAACTTATTTTTAACCATTAGCAAGTCCCTAAGCCTCAACTATATTTCTCCTATTCATGCTGATTTTGTCCTTTTAACTACTAAAATTGGTATCAAAGATGCACAGAACTGATCATTTTTAAATATCATTTATTCTAACACCAATTTGTTTTTTTTCAAACTTGAAAAATGAAATAAATGGAAATTTTAGCAAAAACTCTGGTAAATTTTCTTTAACACTTGCAAGATATCACATAAACAATAAAATTAAAATGTATTTAAAAGATTAAAAAATAAACAGATGACTAATTAATTAATCCTATTATATTTAACTTTCATTCAACTCCAAGCTCCTGATAGCTCCTGCAAAAAACAAAGTGATGTGATTTATTATAGAGTTTAATTAAGAAGAAAGGATAAAATTCACAAAGAAAAATTCTTGAAACTAAACTCGACAAATAATTAATGATTGGCCAATATATGCGGCATGTAAAAAAAAAAAAAAGGCAACCTTCAATTTATGTCTTATAGAAGATACTAATGTCCTCTTTATTTAATTTTCCTTCATTCCAAAAATAAATTAGATGTAATAGTATTGCTAAAATTCAGAAAAGTCGTTTCTTCAGGGGATTAGAAATGCAGGACTTTAATCTAAATTGATTCATTAATGAAATTTATATATTTCCAGTAAGATAGGTATTTAGCCTGTCTCTGGGAAAGTCTCCCACTACTGTGTGTTGTTTAAATAGGTCTGTGAAGGCAGTTATGCTGTAGCCATTGATTTGAGGCTTAGCTTCTAAAATATTAAAGTTTTTGGTATTTCTTGAAAAGAGGATCCCAGGCAATTATATTTTTGCATGTGGCTTTTATATTGACTAGAACCTGACCTGGAAAACAGTCCATGGTCAATAATATTTTTAATGAACAAATAATAAGAGGCTGTCACATTTGCAACAAGCTAGAAGGTAGACCCCCAAACTGTCAATTTCAGAACTTAAATTTATCTAAAGCATAATTCAAGAGCACATTTAATGCACAAACCAATATTTATATAACTTTTTCAAGGTCAAATATATAGAATACTTTTTAAAGCAAAGTACTTTTTAAAAATTTTTGAGAGGGTCAATTCAATTGGAAGCAGAGAGGAACAGAAATCTGGATAACACAGTCCATGAAGGGTCCACTCAACATTCATAGCAGGGTTGAGCACAGTGCAGATTGGATTGGAAAGGGCAGACAGGGAACATGATTTACCTGTACAATTAACTATGAGCTGAAATAAAGACCCATTATAGTACTGGAAGTCCTAGCCAGAGCTATTAGGCAAGAAAAAGAAATAAAAGGCATTCAAATCAGAAAGGACGAAGTAAAATTTTCTCTGTTTTCATATGACATCATCTCATACATAGCAAACTCTGAAGGTTCCACTAAAAAGCAGTTAAAACTAATTTAAAAAATCAGTAAAGTTGCCAGATACAAAATCAAAATCAGTTCCATTTCTACACACTGATAAGAAACTATCCAAAAAAGAAATACAGGAAGCAATCACACTTACAAGAGCATCAAAAAAAAAAAAAAAATACTTAGGAATAAATTTAACCAAGGAGGTGAAAGGTCTGCACACTGAAACCTATAAAACACTGATAAAAGAAATTGAATAAGACACAAATCAATGGAAAGATATTTTGTGTTCATAGATTGGAAGAGTTAATAATGTCAACATATCCATACTACCCAAAGAGATCTTAGATCATTGGAACTGCGTTAACAAAGACATCAAAGTTGGAGATAAGCATGTTTTCTTTCTAGAGCTTAGGGTGTATTTCTGGTGAGTCTAGATGAAATAGGTGAAATAAAGTCATTTAAAGGAAAATTAATATATTTTATATATATATATTAGATATATATATATAAACTATGTGTAAACCAAAAGATAAGTTTAAAGAATAAAGAAACATTTAGCCATAAAAAGTAATAAAGTACTGATACATGCTACAATGAGGACGAACCCAAAGCCTTTATGCTAAGTGAAAGAAGACACAAAAGGTCACATATTATATTATTCCATTCTTACGAAATATCCAGAACAGTTAAATCTATAGAAATAAAGCAGATTGGTGGTTGATCGGGGCAGGGAAGAGCCAGAAATGGGGAGTAACTGCTTAATAGGCATGGGGTTTTATTGTGGGGTGAGGAAAATGTTTTGGAACTAGATAGAGGCAGTCCATGCACACCGCTGTCTGAGTTGTTCATTTTAAAATAGTTAATTTTGTGTTATGTGAATTTCTCATAAATTAAAAAAAATTAAAAATGAAGAAACAATTTCCAGAGTGGGCTGGTGAGCACTGCCATAGCAGAGTATTTACAGGGATTAAATTCCTTTGAAATCCCCTTTCAAAAATGTTTGGGACATATTTTCATAAATTAATGTGTCACACTCAGTGAGTTCTAGCATTCCAATTGTACACATTAAGTACCTTTGCTTGTCATCCCACCATTGTTTTAATTTCAACATATCTTTAAAAAAACTGCATATTTACCCCCAAAGTACACATTCTCAGAAGTTTCTATTATTGTAATCATTCTCCTAGAAAACAGTACAATACATATATCCTCCTTTTGCCAAATTCAGTCAATCACAACCTATTATTGATCATTTATTCATGACAGCTTTCTTTTTTGTGAGGAAGATTTGCCTTGAGCTAACCTCTGTTGCCAATCTTTCTCTTTTTGCTTGAGGAAGATTGTCCCTGAGCTAACGTCTGTGCCAATCTTCCTCCATTTTGTATGTGGGACACTAACACAGCATGGCTTGATGAGTGGTATATAGGTCCACACCCAGGATCCGAACCTGAGAACCCTGGGCCGCAGAAGCAGAGTGCACAAACTTCACCACACCACTAGGCCAGCCCCCATGACAGCTTTTACAGTTAGCACAGCCTTCTTCACTCTCATCTAGAACATCATTATTTTACTAGTTGACAATTCAAATAATGCCTGATTAGTTACTCCTTCATTTTTCCCCTGTTACAGAATGTCAATGCATTGCAAATAGATTAATTTTACTGAGAGTGGTATAAATTTTTTCTTAGGTTAAAAAAAACTACAAAAGTAGACTGATTAGTGGACCCAGCTTCCTTGTATCTTTCTGATGCCTAATTCTAAGCCATGACTCCCATCCTTAAGGTCATTTCACAATCCAAGATATCTCAAAACATCATGTTCAAGATTTAACCAGCACTAAAGAAAAAGTGTGTGAAGTAAGATAGCAAAATAGGGACATATCCAGCTGAGTCAGCTCTTTTTAAGAAACTTTCCAAGAAATTTCAGCTAACACTTCCGTTTCTAGCTCAGTGGTCACAAATAACTGTGAAGGAGTCAAGGGAATAAAGTGTTATAATCAATCACTGCCCTGAATAAAATTGGAGTTTTTGTCATTAAATTGAATTACAAAATGTCTATCAAGTAGACAGTTAGCAATCTCTTCCTTTTGCATCTACGTACTAAATATTTAAATATATTACATTATGTCTTTTATGTTATATATTATGCATTATGTGTGTCTGTGAACTATAGTGGACATTATGTCAGAAAGTATAATTTTATTCATTAAACAAATATTTTGACTGCCTACTGTGTTTTTGGCACTAGATTACATAGTGAAGAGCAAAATCTGACTTGGTTCCTATTTTCTCAGGGAGCTTATAGTCTAATGAGGGAAACACTCTCTAAGGCAATAAATTGTACAAACAAATATTCAAATATAAATTAAAGGGCAACCTTCTATGAGAGCATATAACCAAGAAATCTGACTTACACTGGGGAGAGAATCACCTGAGAATTCACTGTGAAATTGGCGCTAAGCTGAGATCTGAAGGATAGATGTTAGATAAGTGGTGGGAGTGTTTCTAGACAGAGAGGAAAAGTGGACAAAAAACCAGTAAAGGGAGGGAGGAACTGAATATAACTGGAGAGACTGGAGTTAAAGGGCTAAGGGCAGCAAGATAAAAGAGTCTGGACAGTAGACCCTAAGAGACCATAAAAGGCCTTTTCAGCAATGTTAAGGGTTTCTATAATTACCCTATAGGCACTGAGCGCTACCGCTCTCTGCTTCATACTTTGTCATGATTCCAGAGGCACTTTTTATAATTCCACACATACGATGCTTTCCTTGCCTCTACATCTACTGCATTTCTTGTTTCCCCTTCCTAGCCTGTTCAGGTGCTGCCTACTCCCTCTCTGCAGACCTCACCTGTCTAAACCATGTACATCCTTTGATGCAGCACGGGGAGAACCTTCATGATGTCTTTCCTGACATCAACTACATTCCCTTTGTTATGGTTGCAAAAATACTTTATCATAAACTGTACATATTTCTGCTTTGATTCTTTCCTCATTGTTTTACATTTTCTGTTTTTATATCTGCCTTCTCTATTAGACTTCAAGCCTCTTGAAGCCAGCATATGACTTCTTCAAGTTTATTTCCCTAGCACCCACAAAAAGCTTGGCACAGATAATGAGTCAATAAATAATTTCTGAATGAAGAAATGAATGAATGTTGGTCATACTGATTTATTTTACTTTGTAAATCTAGTTCTAACACTTTACCTTATTGTGCCAATCTGTCAGGGACTTCAAAATATCTGAGGAAAATAGTATAAAATTGTACTTCTAAACTTTCAAATGTAATATTCTCACTTAGGAACACCATTGGGATAGTTTGATGAAACTGTTCTGACACTAATACTGAATCTCTTTAGCATGAATGAAAGTAAATTGTTTTTATCTTAGAAGCAAAAGTGTTAGAAATTTCTGCTGAAGATGCTTTCTATCACTTAAAAAACACTTTGTTTATTAATCCTATTATTTATTAAAAGCTATGTGTCCCTCAGACTATCTGAAGTGGAGGAATTTTTCTTATCTGCAGTCTGCGTCTGCTATGAAAAACATATTCATTGAGAATTGAGATGATGGCAAACAAAACCATTATTTTGGGTTATGGTCAATATGTTCACTTGGAAGGAATTCAAATATGTACATTTTGCTATAATTTCTATCTGCTTACAATAGTATTTAAGAGTTCTGGACCCAATTCCACTATGGGGGAGGGGTTCCCTCACACCACCAAGCCAATCTCAGTGACACCAGCTGGGTGTACTACAATTTAACTCAATTCCTACACTATCTACCCAGAGATAGTACCAGATTCCACAGCTTAAGGTTCAGTCCTATAAGACTGTTCCCCACCCACTTCAGATGGAGTGGCAAGTCCATATTGTTACCTGTGCTTCTGACCGACTGACTACAGGTTGGGGTTTTCATGACCCCCTCCTTGGACTTCAGATGCTGGTCACAAGTCCAGGTTGTCACCTGTACTTCTGACTGACTGGCTATGAATCAAAAGGTTCCCACTACGTCCCTCTTGGGTTCAATTAATTTGCTAGAGCGGCTCACAGAACTCAGGGAAACATTTTACTTACTGGATCGCCGTTCATATAAAAAGGATATAACTCAGGAACAGCCAGATGGAAGATTTACATAGGGCAAGGTGTAGGGAAAAGGTGCAGAGCTTCTGTGCCCTTTCCTGGCACATCTCTCTCCCCAAATCTCCCTGTGCTCACCAACCTGGAAGCTCTGTCCCTTTGTTTTCTTGTGGAGGCTCATTACACAGGCACAATTGATTAAATCATTGGCCCTTGGTGATTGAACTCAATCTCCAGCTCCTCTCAGCTCCCTGGGGTTCAGAGGGTGAGACTGAAAGTTCCAACCTTCTAATCACATGGGTGGCTCCAATAGCAACCAGCCCCCATCCCAAGGTGCTTTCCAAAAGTCCCCTCATGACTGTAACAGAAGACATCCTTATCATTCTCAACCCTTAGGATGTTCCATCAGTTCGGGGAGCTGTGAGTCAGAAACAATGGATGGAGACCAAATATGTCTGAGAAATAGATTTTGGTCGTCTGAATGACCAAATACATATATATCACATATTAAAGTCTCACCCTAAACGGACTTTTTACCATCATTGTGAGGGATGAGGTGTCTCTGAGTAGAGGGGCACTGGTATATATCTCTACTCCCTTCACTCCCCAAACCTGGAGGACTCTCCGTATTTTCCTTCTTTTCCTAGAGTACTCGAGCTATTTTTTCTCCCAATTTTTTCAGTTTTTCTCAAGTTCCTGGATTACTTTGCAAAATTGTGCTGCTGAGATACCTCCATCCTGTGATCCGCTCTGAAGACTGAAGTTGTTTCACAAGTTAAGCAGATAAATGTATATACCAATAAACTGATGAACAGGACAGTTAGTCTAGAGCAGAGAAGGGGAGCAGGAGGAGAAAGAACTATAACTTTTATCACATTGTCCTTCTTAATCCTGAAGAGACATTTTCACTTGCATTAACTATATTTATCTTCTCTGCAACCCTGAAGAATAAGAGAGGCAGGTGTTATCGCCTCAAGTTTACTCATCTGGAAAATGGGGGTTTATAACGCCAATCTCACATGATTGTTGTGCATTTAAATGACACAAACATGTAAATTGTTTAGAACATTTCTAAAAGATAGTAAGTGACTAATATATGTTAGCTATTATTATCATATTCCCGATTCCAAAGAAATAGCTTAAGGCTAAGAGATGTTTATTAATTTGTCCAAAGTAATAGAGGTCAAAGCTAGGATTCAAATTAATGGCTTCTGGGTCCAAATGTGGTGTTGCCTGCGTTGTGTTTCTCAAAAGAGATTGCCATCTTGAAAAGGCCTTTGGAGGCACCTGCCTTTAAAATCAAGTTCACTAATGGTTTTAGTGGGCAGAACTGCTCAGGAGTTGGGCAAGGTGGCTGGCCACACCTGTATCTGATCAGGGCAAGGCAGAGGAGACCGACTCTAAGAGGAACAGACTTCAGCAATCAAGGTTAATTGGAATGGAAATAATTTAGTTTGGACTGCACTTCAGTACTTAAATATCAAAATTTGACTTTAATTAAAGCATCAACTCAACTATAAACTGTGATACTATGTTTCCCCAAAAAGACATCTCTTTGACAAAATACAGATAGCGTGATTCATTAAACTCCAGTGATAAAGAGTTAGCATAAAATATAGTTATCTATGTCAGAGAGGCAGGAGCGAAGCCTGATGTGAAGAGGAGGTAATAAGGAGTAGATAAAGGCTTATAAAGCTCTGTCTGAATTAGAACTTATTTTAGCTCATCAACCATGACGGCATTGTTAGACGAAAAAAAATTGTGTGTTTATATTCTTCTTATTTTTTTTAAATGATCCCAATATACTAATACGTAGTAAAGTGCCTGATGGGAAAACACTCATTTAAAAGCAAATTGCTAATCCTATCATTTCTACAGCTAATATAAAAATGAGAGAGGAGTGAGTTTGGGCAACAGCTAAACAGGGAAACTGTTCAGTTAGCTCTTATTATCATGTCTTAAGCATTGAATATCAGTTCTTAGACAAGTGATGACAGAGTATGTGCCGGGACTAATGACTGGGTGCCTCCAATTCAGGTGAGGAATATATTAACCAGCATTACAACAGGGTGTGACAGTTCTCTCAGTGCAACATTTAAAAGTGGGCTTTAGATAAAAAATCACTATTATGATATTAGTAGTATAATAATCAATTGCTCAGCAAATTGGCTGCTAATAATATAAATATGGAGAGAATTTATAAAGAGATTTAAGAGAATGTTTTTGTTCTCTTTAATAAATAAATCTATAAGAAGTCATGCACTTGGAGAAAATCCCCTACATCTAATACATTCTAATTAAAATTTATTAAATATATATGTAGCAATATAATAAAATTGAAAAATTAACTTTTGACAAATATAAGCTTTGATTAAACATTTGGCTCATCTTAAGTACTTACAAAGTAATTGTAATTACAAAATAATCTGATTATTTTGAACAGGTTTATAAAGATTCTTAGATTTACAAAGCTATTTATTTCAATACCTTCCCCAGTTTGCTGCAATAAGACCAAGAAAAAGATACCCACCTCAGCGCAGCCAGCTTCATGGGACATGGATTAACAATCCATTGATTTTGGGTCAGGGTCTGGGATCTCGTTGCCTCTCTCAAGGGGATTAACAGTTTTTCAAAACGACGTTTGTAACTGCACTGAGACTTTGCTTAATTTTTTAAAGTTAGACTTGCTAAGTCAGAGAGACTTTCTTCATCATCCACGACTTTCACATAGGTTGTATCGTATGAAAACACTTTGTCTCCTCCTTAAATCATGCATTTTTTTAGATCAGATAGGTCAACGTTAGACAACCCACCGTGCTGTCATCTGATCCTTTCATTCTGTTTTGTCAGCGTTATTAAAAACTGTGTATGCCTAATTTGTATTTTATTATATTTTGAAGGTCCATACGGAGAATCATCTGCCAGATGATAAGGATTTTATTCCTTGCGGTCAGGTCTCCATTTTAGGGTATTTGGATAAAATATTGTTTAAAATGTCCCCATGAATGCTCCTTCTATCGGTGGTTTCACAAAAATGCTAATTAGCAGTTTGACTTCCTACCAGGTTATAAAGTGTGATGAGCGACAGCGATTGTTTTGTTTTCTATTCTTGGTAGTGATTTCTACTTTTTTTATTTATTTGTTTCTTGAGGCTATTTGGTTAACTCAATGTTCTGTATGTTTATTACTTTTCCTGCTTCAAAAAATGATTCATCTGAGTGAAGAGTAATGAACTTCAAAATACATGTATTACTGTGTTTAAGATTGATGATGGCCAAATATGCAACTGGGTTTCTAGGAAATAGACTCTGAGGCAGAGATGTGAGTTCAGGAATTCCCTGGGGAGTGATCTCAATATCGATACATGTGAGGAGGAGTTACAAACAGGATTGGGCAAAGAGAGAAGCCCAGGTGGCAAGTAGTCACAACAAAGTCCTCAGCCAATCCCATGGGGAGTATTGAAGCTTTGATGGTTCTGTACTGTTGTCCCAAACTGAGGCAGTGGGACCCCACATCTACCAGCTGTTGGAAGTAAACCACCTCTGGGAAGTGGACATGAGCATAGGCAAAGGTTGACCAAAAGAAAAGGACTTAGCTGAGAGGAGCAGGCAGCCAACACTCCCAGGGGATGGGGGAATGGATGCTTCAATCTTGAAAGCTTCTTTTATGATTAATAATGTAACATGAAGTACACTCATTAAGTAGTTGTGGAATTAAAGGATTTAATCTTTTGTCTTGTTTTGCACAGCAGCAATTTAAATTTAGTTTTATAATAAGAAAGATGATGGGTGTTTCAGTAAAGATGAGGACTTGAATACATGTTACTGAGACCTCTCAACTTTCAGCTGAGTCAATTTAGCCACTAGAGCAAAGATGGCTGCTCATCTTATAAAACACTGTGGAGATTAGAAATTTGGATAATACCTTCCTCCTTCTTGCAGATGCAGATACAAATATCAGTTTTTTGTGGAGAGAAGAAATAATAGAGACGTGAGAATTGAAAGAAGGAATCTCATGTCTCCAGTGGCACTTGGAGCTAGCATCTCTGGTGGCATTGCTGTCGGGAATCATCGTGAAATGGATATGTGGTGTGACTGAGCTAACCAGTAAGAGTTCTCCAGGCTCAGGGAAGTGGGCTGCTCTCTCCTGCTTTCTGTCTATGGCTGTAATAGACTGAGAAAAAGATTTTTAAAAAGCTGGATCATGTTGATAGACAAGGAGTTAAAATTAGTAATATAGCAAGAATCCAAAATGGTGACAAAGATAAAACAACTTAATGGAAAAATTACGTTACAGATATAAAAAGGATATTCATAGAAAGGAAAACACAAATAAGCTTTTGCAAATAAATCCCCAAATACTAGAAATTGAGGATGCCATTATCTTCACTAGAATTCAGGAAAAATAAAGCACTAATGATATGCTATATTTTCTCATATAAGATTAGGAAAAAAAATAAAAAACCTCTAACATGCAGGAACACAGTAAACATGTACCTACCGTTTCTGCCTAGGCCAACATAAAAATTCTTCCATAATACTGCTTAAAATGTTAGTTTGCAAACCCCACTATTTTATAAATTCACTATTAAAAAATTCATGTATATAGCCATGATAACCTGACAAAATATCTTACATTATATGAGGTGTATTATATCAGTTGCCTTATAATACTACTTATTGAGACTTAATGAATTTGTCCTACATTATGGTATATTAGGTTACTGATAAGCATATTCTGATGTCCTTGTTTGACAAAAGAGGCCATTTCCTATCATTTGAAATATCCAGTGATTGAATAGTATGGGTAAATTTTTATGTAAATTGTTATATTTATTCTGTTATTAAAATGTATATCATAAAAATATGTCATACAATCGACCTAAAAATACCCATATTAAAGTCAATGATTACATTTCATAGAATATTTTAAACAGTAAGTATCAGTAAATTATTTGATAAAAGTATGGATGATTTATCAATTTTTCCCATATTTATACATTGAACTATTTAACACAAGAGTTTTGTTCAGATATTTTGACAAAGTTCTATTTTTACTTTTTGTTAAGACTACTGATGTTGTCAAGGTTGTTCATTTTCCAAAAATGGGTAAATTTTAGCAGTTGGTAATATAAGTCAAGAACATTGAGGTTTTTTATCACATTCAGAATATTTAATTTCCCCTCCATCTGATAATAATTTTGCATGTAAAAAATAACACAAAACTATATCAATTCGAAATAACCACCCACACACCTTATGGAATTAAAATATTGTGTGGGATTGAAATCATGAGTATCTTCTGTAAGCATGATCTCCAAAAGCATATTTTTCTAAAAAAAATTATAATAATGACAGTTGTTTGAACCAAATGATTCGATATTTTAACATCAGGAACTTGCTCAATAGTCTCTGGATCTTAGTTTATAGTGTTAACTAGAGCATTTGGATTGTAAGGACATAAAGTCTCATGGTAGTAAAATATAGTAACAAGATTTTAGAATGAACAGGGAACAGAAAGTCCATTAAAAGCTATCATCTTTTTAGCATTGCATTGAGGGGTTTTTTTAGGTGCATATTTTTGTTGTAGATGAAAGGTTATGTTCTCTACCAAGTTAAACAGTCGGTACTTTACTAGCATATGGACACAGTCTAAGACATAGGGTAAACATTTGCAGAATGCCTCTGAGAACTAGCTTTACTATCAGAACAGACTTGGCGTGGTACAAATGGAATGTAAAGCATGCTTTACAATTTCCCATAACTGATTGATGCTTAAAACATGATAAAAATAAATTTGGGAATTTCCTTCCTACTTGCCATCCATTAAATGGGTAAAATTATTTACTGTATATACATGAGCCATTTGGAGCAATTTTCAGGATAATTTTTCTGTTCAAAAGCCCTTGAGTACTAATGATTCCTTTTATATCTAGTTTAATAGTAAAGGCAAGGGAGTAGTATTCTTTTAAACATGTCTCATATTTTTCTCGTTAGGATAATTTGCATACACAAAACAATATTTTAAGAAAATAAAAAAAGAACGGATTTCATTAACTGAAAATGAAACGTAAAACTAAAAACAAAATCTTACATAGTCATTTAAACATTCGTCAGCTCTGTTCTTCTAGTGTCTTTATTAAGTTTAATTCACCAACTTACACTCCAATAACTAAAGAGGATTTATAATTTTTAAAATATATTGATTACAATCTTCAGACGTTCTGGAAATTTGTGATTTAAATCATTGTTTTGGGGAAATTACCATCCCATTTTGTCTGACAAAAAAATTAAATGGATCAAAATAGGAATTTGGTTTTTATTTTAATATTCTTAAACTCCAAGTAGGAGTACCTTAGTTTACTCCTTAGTCAATGACTACTGTTTCATCTATTTAAAAATATTGAGCACTAAGGTGTCTTTTAAAGGCAATCACAGAATTACAGGACAAATTTTTAATTGGCATCTTCTAGGTCCCTAGTACTGGATATATTATGTGACACCACCTCCATTCAGATCCTCAGATACATCGTTGATGACGACATGGCTTATAGATGAGGAATGCTCAAATAATCAAGGGAAAGAAAACAATAAAAGATAATGTCCCAGTAATTAAGCTGAATGTTCAAAAGTAGTAAAAAAATAAAGATCTATGTTCTACTTATAGAGAGTTGGTTAAATTTAATAAAATGCCCACCATCTATGTTCATAGTTAGTAAGTCTTGAGAGGTCATGTTAGGGCCAATGCTATCAATTACCAGTAACTTTAAAAATGTATTTATGTTTTTTTATTTGTTTTATGAAGTTAGTGTATACTCTTGATCTATTTAAATGTCATTAAATTGACTTTCATTTCTTCATATTATCAAGGTTTAGTTCTTGAGTTGAAGGAAATTATTTAATTGTGCCATCTGTAAAATATTACCACCAAATCAGCCCATTAACATAGAAAAAAACATATCTGTATATTTATCCAATTGCTTGTTACTATTGTGGAATCATTTTGTCAGAGGAAACGTCGGAAGGAAACACAATAGCTGTTCCATGAGCGCTCTGCCTTGGGAGAAGAGCTATAGGCAGATTCAGAGGCTGGATTGTCTGCTGTTGAGCCACAAATTCAATTCAATTGAGCTGAAATTCGTTAAGCACTTATTATATATTATATAAGCACTTTACACACAGATTATATGAGAGATATGAGGAGGATGTGGATGCTCCTTTTGTATAGTTTGCAAACCTTGTAGGTGACACAGATATGTAAACAATTAATTAAAATACTTTGCTATAAGTGGAGTTTATGTGGGAGGCTCTACACGGGGTGCTTAAGAGCCCAGTATCCCAGAGCTCAAATCCAAGCTCTACCACTCACTGGCTGTGTGACATGAGAAAAGTCACCTACACTCTCGCAACCTCAGTCTTCTCCTGTGTAAAACAGGCATAATAAAAATTTCCTCATGGAGATGTTGTGAGAACTAAGTTAGACACCCACATGTAAAGTTGTAAGCTCAATGACTGGTATACTCTGGGATACTGGGCTGCTTAATTTCCGACCATTTGAGGATTATCTAATCATCTTTATGTTACTAATTTCTAGTTTTCTGTTATTATAATTTGCTTAAATCCATTGAGTGAATTATGTCTGGCATGCAAATTCTTTAAAAGGAAAACTACGTGTATTCCGTGATTATTTTCATAGCAGCTGTATACTCACACTTGCCCTCACAAAATACATGTACATATAATTAATTAACTCACGTTGCTTAACTGTGTTCTTCAAGTCTATATCCTTATTTATTTTCTGTTCTTTCAAACACTGAACAATTTGTATTAAAAACTTCAACTATGATTGTGTTTATTTCTCGTTTTAGTTCTGTCAATTTTTATTTTACTTTTTATATTTTGAAGCTGTGTTAGTAGGTACATCAGATTTTACTGGTATAGAGAGAAACGTTGTCCAGCTCAACAGCTACATACCAGGGGGCCAAGGATTGTATGGAATTAATCTAGCTAGAAGACTATATTGCATCATAATTTACATTAATCTACTTTGATATCCAAGATGCATTCACTTTTACCACTAACAAACAGGAGAATAAAAGAGAACTGTAACAGCTATTATCACTCTGTACCTTTCAAAATTTTAAATGTAGTGTTAGTCTCTGTCATTCCGTGAGGGATAGTGCACTGTTTATTGGTATATTATTTGGTAAAAGGGGGCAACAATTTTCTTCCACTTTGCTCTTCTTACCATAATAGCTTTTGCTCCATGTGTCAAAGAGTCAATGTAAAGATTCAGTTGCTTATGATAGCCATCCTAACTATACGTTCAGAAAGTGGGAAAACTTCTTGCTGCCATTGTCTTCCTAGGTCATGCTGAAACCCAGTCTTAGTTAAAGGCGAAAACAGTGAGGTGTAGGAATTTGGAATAATGTATAAAGAACAATTGCCTTTCTCTCTTAAGGTAACTATGTTAGGTGAGAGAAATGCACCATTAGCTTCTCGTTTAATAGAAGAGGAGCTTCTTTCACAGAAAGGAGGAAGGGCTTTCTGGCAAATATACATCCTCCAACACCTAAACTTTCCTAATAAATGCACTAAATTGTATATAAGGAACATAGACCTGTGAATTTAACTGATAAAGTGCTGAATATCTTTGAATGGAGAAAAATTAGAGAGATTCTCTGATTGGGATCCTTTGCTCTCACTCAAGTGTAAGGTTCTTCAAGCAGACATGATATCGTTCACTCTTTTATTCTCAGTGCTTGACACAGAATAGTAAACATTTATGAAAAGAATGAATGAATGTTTTAGTCAGACACCATTTTATTTTTTTTCATCAAATATTACATTGTTTCCAAGGAAAAATGAGTTTCAAGTTCTAAACATAAGATTTAAAAATGGACATTTAAACACAAGCAATGAAAAAGTTAGGAAGAAATTCATAATCAAGACCTTAAGGGTTTTAACTAAAAGGGAACTAAAAATTATTTGATAATCACTATAGATTTCCAGTCCAGAAAATGTACTTTAATTGTCTCTACATGTTTGAGTTATTTTTAAAATACAGGTTAAACATGCATTTTTAACTTACAGCAACTTTCCATTTCAAATTTATTATATCCAGAAATTACAATATTTATAATTAATTTTAAATTTTGCCAGAGCAATCTTTTAACAGAATTGAGATACACCGAGTAGAGTAAATCTATTAGGTGATTTGCATATACCTTCGTAGACACATTAGAATGTAAGCAGTGGCTGGGAATTTCTTTTGTTCCTTTCTAAAATCTTCCCCTTGAGGATTAGCTTGAAAAGAAATGTGTCTGAAGCTATTGGCAAACTATTTTTGTCAGCGAGATATCAGCAAAAAAAAAATTCTTCTAGCAGGGTGAAAATCACTAGACAAGAAATAATTGCTCCTAAAAAATGTTTTCTTTTCTTTGGCTCATACATAATTTGAAGGCCATACCAGAATTGTTTTGGATGGAATGCTTCCATACATCAGCTTAGGGCCAATAATTATTTGCCAATGTGATTCTCCAAACAGATAAAGTAGATATTATCTCTATTCCCTACAGCCAGAACCTCTGCACTTAATTTGTTTACTTCAAAATTTGATTCAGAGTACATTTTAAGGTTCTACTAATTTTTCCTTCCCTGGGAAGAAATTTTTAAAAGTCTAGAAAACCAATTATCCTTAAATAGTTGCATGCATGCATCTGTAGACCAAGTAATCAATGAGGCAGGACTTTAAAAGTTGAACTCACCTCAAAGATCTGTGACAATGTTACGGCATAAAACTGGGGTTCTCCCACCCAATGTGCACAAACAAGCCAATTAATTACATTATCAGCTTTTGGGGAAAGAATTCAGCTTTAATCTGCAAGATGGATCTCCATGGAGATAGGGGGCGTGTGCCCTCAGATCTGTCTCCCCTATTCAGGATTAGGGGCAAAATTTAAGAGGTTAGTGAGAACAGGATAGCACACAGAAATGCTGGCAGGACAGATTTTGATTGCTGGGCTTCAAGTATTTCTAGTAAGATTCTAAACATTTATGATGAGGTTCTGAGCATTTATGGTAAGGTGGGGAGGGCATTGTAATACGGGATCTCCCTCGCTTCAGATAAGAGTTCAACTTTCAAGTTCTGGTCATTTCCTGGTCCTTTGGTTCTGCCGTCATTTCAGGTCAAGATTTCTTCTTCTGAGCACGCTCTGGCTACGTAACTTTGCAAATTTTCTGAAAGACAATTTCTTAATTACTCTGTTGATAAGATGGGGTCAGTTGAACTGGTCCTGGAGGGCCTGAAGTTACAACACACTAAAACTTGATTTTCTAATGTTTCTAGAACTTTAGCAGCATACATTTTAGGTCCTATAAAATTTATACTACTTTTTCTTCTTCTTGACAAAAGTGTTTTGAATTCACATCCACGTAATTTATTACCTACTTAATAGATTTATAAAATATAAAAATTTAGTGCTATTAAAGGAACTGTGGAATTAATCTTACTCAATGTTCTCCTTTTACAGATGAGAAATTAGCATCCAATAAGTTTTCAGGACTTGACAAAATATGATCTGGCAGGGCCAAGGATTAAATTATGGTTTCTCGATTTGTAGGAATCATATCTGGATTCTTTAGGCACCAACTTAAAGGTCAGATAATTTAGGAACTATTCCCTAATTCCACAGACTACTTTAAGTGCTACAGCTGTGTGATCTTCATGTACCTATGCATCCATTACTCTCAAAGTCATTGTTTAATTATCCACCTTTATCACAAGTTTATGAACTTCCAGTCATAGCTGAAACTATGACTACCTTGTATATCTACTTATCCCCAGTGTATTTTTTGTCATGGTGATTACACTACTTTATTCATTTGCCAAAAGTTGTAGAACTTTACACACACACACACAAAAGTGAATTTACTCTATGAACATCATACCTCAGTGAAATAAATGTGGAACAAAGGAAACATATTTGTTGTTTTACAATATTTATCTTAAGTGTCATAGTAAAAAGACTGTTCCATAATTATATTGATAATTGACTACTAAATTTAAATTAAATTGATATTTACTATGTGTTTATAATTTACACTTTTTGTTTTGACAGTATATCATTCAGAGTTCAGCAAGAAAAAGAGAACCAGAAAGGGATACATATTAAGAGATTTATTGCATGTAATTAGCTTAAGAAATTGTCGGGGTGGCTATGCAAGTTCAAAATCCAGAGAGCAGGACATCAGGAAAAATAGGGTAGGACTCTCAGTCATGGGCTGAAGCTGCTGTCCACAGGCAGAATTTATTTTTCATCAGGGAAGCCTCAGTTCTGCTCTTAAGACTTTTCAACTGAAAGAATCAGGCCCACGGGATAACATAAAATAATCTCCCTTACTTAAAGTCAACTGATTATGGAGTGTAAGCACATTGATAAAATACCTTCATATCAACACCTAGATGAGTGTTTGAATAACTGAGAACTATAGACTAGCCAAGCTGGCACATCAAAAGACTATCACATCTTTAGAACTCCTTTGAAATCAACATAATGATTAAAATAACAATTTTGTCTCCAGGGAAAAAAAAATCTTCATTTCTTTTATGCAATTCTCTTCTGGTTTTAGAAAAGAGCTCCAGAATTGTATTTTTTCTAATCTATGGTAAGTTTAGATTCAGCTTATATTCAGCTGCACTTTCTCTATATGTTTTTGCTAGGTGTCTCCCAAAACCATTTAACCTCAAATAATGACTCTTTGTCTTAACTAATTTACTCTCCGCTAAACATTGGCCTCGTTTATTATAAGATTCTTTTAGCATTATGTCTATCATAGCCTTAGAGAAAGTCTCCAGTATCTATAAAAGGCAAAAGAAACAGAATTTAACAATTGTTTATTTGTGTCCTTGATATTCACATGTAAAATTCGATGGTTAAATTTTATTAGGAAACAAATACCAGTACTTATAACTTCTAAATAAATGCACAGAACTTCAATCTCTTTTTACCAAGGATTCATGCAAGAAACTTGCTTCTTCTAGAACTCCATTTCAGAGATACTTATCCAATCCTAGGGCTGTCAGGCCAAGTAATTTATTAAACACTACAACTTCTCCCAAATGTATCTAAAATAATAAAGAAAACCAGTCACTCTTCAAGAGGAATGCATCTTGTGTACAGTTATGTAAATTTTTAATATCATGCCTATAAGTATTCTAGAATGTTTAAAGAGACCATTCTTTAGAACTAAAAATGATTTTATTACACTTTTTAAAGGTTAACATAAAAGTTAAATGAAAAGGTAAAAAGAAAATTAAATGAACTATAAAACACATACAGATTTATAAAAGGCCAATATAATTTCTAATCTATTTGAAGGTTTGGATATAAGGATACTGATAGAGTGCTCCCTCTCTAGGTTCTGTCAATAATAAGGAACGAGAAATAACTAAAAGAAAAATGAATCACATTTCTCTTTTTATCAGATAGAAAAAGTTCAATAATTGAGTCTTTTGGAAAAGCACCAAAATACCAGGAATCTAGTGTCCTGTTCTTGTTCCTGTCATTAAACTCTTTGCTTTCATTCGTCAGTAGATAAAATTCAAGAAAGTTTTTACTACATTTTTGTAGAAAGCAAAAAGTTCAAGGACTCTACTAGTGATCTCAAACAGGGTGGGAATACGTTTCCAGAACAGGGCAAATGAGGAGCATCTCAGTGGGGATGTCCCTGGATATAGTATCTTATGCTTGTGTTGCATGGTATTAGGACAAAAAATTAAATTGAAAATTGAAAAGTAAAATAATATACACTATTTTACATGTTTAAGATTTTGTAATGAATTGTTAAACAAAATATTTGATGAAAAAACTTTCAAGAGGAATAACTGACAAGAAGCAAATGGTGATTTGGATGCATATTTTTGCTTTTTAAAATCATTATTCTAAAATAATTTTATAAATTCCACTCTCTTATAGAGTGAAAATGATAATGCAAGTTTTGGGAGAGAGAGGGAGAGGGCAACTGGGAACATTTAAAAAAACTTCATCTGAAAAAATAATCTCCTGTCAATAACTTTCCTTTCTTAATTTCATAGACTAATACTCCACAAAATTTCCATCAAAGTGCCCTTAATAAGAAAGGAGAGTAAAATGTTCATTAAGGATGTGGGAGTATATCTCAAAACAAAAATTTACCTAGGCTCATGTCTTTTTTTTTTTTTTTTTTTTTTGAGGAAGACTGGCCCTGAGCTAGCATCTGTGCTCATCTTCCTCTATTTTACGTGGGATGCTGCCACAGCATGGCTTGACAAGCAGTGCGTGGGTCCACACCCAGGATCTGAACCAGTCAACCCTGGGCCACCGAAGCGGAGTGTGAGAACTCAACTGCTGTGCCACCAGGCCGGCCCCCTCATGTCTTATTTTTAATGTTTACATTAATTTTTGCATTCCTTCAGTATGTAATATTCATCATGTTTTACTACAGAAATTTCACCAAAACTTCCAGCAAAACTGACATTCCAGGAATATGTGCCAACTTCATCCAGTGGCTCTTCACATCCTTGGAGGTATTCATGGCCTTATTAGAACAAAAAAACCCAAGAAGCTTTGTGAGTTTTTGTTTAATTTTTCATGTGTGATTTCTTTGCAGGTAAAACTTTTTATGTAAACTTGTATGTTCCATTACAGTATATGCTTTTGATGATTAGACTTTGGAAATCCTTATTGTTCCAGTATGGCTATTATCTAAAAATGGAGTCAAAATAAGTACTGTAACATCTGTTCCTGCTCCTCTAAACAGTGCCGTCACGCCCCAACTCATCCCCACCCACACAATACACATACCTTAGCTTCTCAGGTAAAACGGTACTAAATCTTAGAAAACATAACAGATTTCTTGCTTCAGTTCCAATGTGTAAAGAGTGTGGAAATTGACAAATCTATCATTATAACAAGGTTAAGCTAAGAACTCTAAAAAAGAAAAAAAATCTGACTTTTCTTGGACCCATCAGAGAAAGGAGGTTGCAGGGCAAATCATCATCCTGAAAATCGGAGAGGGAGATGCATTCAGAGTCACAGCTGAAATCGGCTTACCTGGAGAGAAAGCCACTCCAGCCATAAACTGGCAGAAGCACTTAAATGGTAATTGTTACAAACTGCTGGAGTGTGACAGATTGTACTAGCTTAAGAGTGAGAAACTCCTGGGGGCCTGCAGTCTTAGATGGGCCCTCATATTTTTGTGAGCCTTGTCTCCGGTAACCCCACCAGTTTCTCATGATGAGGACCTGACAAAGATTTCCGTGTGGAACTTACATGGGGAGAAAAAGAGTAACGATTGTGAAATACAGCCAGAGCCTGCTCTGTAACAGCAGCCCACTCACTAAGGGAAAATCATTTACTAGAGTCTATGCCAGCTGGAGAAGGGCATGTCTCCCACTCCAGCCCTCTCTACCCTTCTAATATCACCTAAGGGGGCAAGGAATAGTCAACAAGGGTTAGGGTTTCAAGAGAATAGATTGGGAACACTATAGCCTAGTACGAGAGTAGTGGGAAAGAGAAAATAAACCTAGGTCACTGGAGAAACACTTGTGGAGGTTGGATCCCTGAAACATAGGTCTGGCTAAAAGAGATCCAATTGAAAACTTACAGAAGTCTTTTCATCCTACATACTTTACCACCACACGAACAGTGAGTGCTCCAGCACAAGAACAAGAGATTTTAGCTGAAAGAGCTGCAAGACATGGACTCTCTGAGGAGTACTTAGAGAAGCCTAAAATGAGGAGGCGAGATAAAACGAAGGGCACTAGAGGAATAGTGTCCCCGCAGGCACCCATAGCTACAGCAAACATTGAACACGGCCCCTTCCTAGCCATATTAACCTATTTACCTCAATTACTATTACCTGACATTCCCTATCACTGGACATTACAACATGCCTGGATTTCAACAACAACAACAACAAAATCATAAGGCATGCCAAGAAGGTAAGAAAAACACATACTCTGAAGAAACAAAGTAATCATCAGAAACAGACTCAGATATGACAAAAATGTTGGAATTGTCAAGCAGGGAATTTAAAATAACTATGATATCACCACACCAAAGAATGGCAAATATGTGAGGTGATAGATGTGTTAATGAGCTTGATGGTGGTAATCAATGTATAGGTACATCAAATCATCACGTTGCACATACCGATTATATACAATTTCTATTTGTCAATTATGCTTCACTAAAGCTGGGAATAATGAAATAAAATAACTATGACAAATATGTTAAGGGCTCTAGTGGAAAAATAGACAACACCCAAGATGGAGGATGTAAGGAGAGAGATGGAAATGCTAGGAAAGAATCAAAAGGAAATGTGGGAAATGAAGAATACTGTAACAGAAATGAAGAATGCCATTGACAGACTCGTCAGTGGACTAAACACAGCTGACAAAATAATCAGTGAACTTGAAGACAAGTCAATAGAAATTTCCCAAACTAAAATACATATAGAAAAAAGAATGGAAAAATATATAGAACATCCAAGAACTGTAGGATACTTATATCAAAAGATATAACTTACACATAATTGGAACACCAGAAAGAAAGAAAAGAGATAACAGAGCATAAGAAATATGTGAAGTAATAATGACTAAGAACTTTCCAAAATAAATGACAGACACCAAACCAAATTCCAGGTGCATCAATCTCAGAGAAGATAACCAACTAAAATAAATACGAGCCAACAAACTTAGGCATATTATATGCAAACTCCAGTAAATCACTGACAAAAAAAATTTTTGAAAGCAGTGGGGGTGGGCTTACTTATAGAGGTATGAGGATAGGAATTATAGCGGAATTCTCATAAGAAATTAGGCAAGCAAGAAGAAAATGGAGTGAAAGGAGACCATTGATCTAGAATTCTATATACAGTAAAATTATCCTTTAAAGTGAAAGAGTAATGAAAACTTTCTGAGACACACAAAACCTAGGGGAATTCATTGCCAGCAGACCTTGCCTGCAAGAAACTGTAAAAGAAGTTTTCAGGCAGAAGGAAAATGGCATAGGTCAGAAATAAGGATCTATATAAAGAAAGGAAGAGTTTTACCACTGGATTTGTAATTACTGTAAGACATTTAGAAAGAAATATATTTGGTATAATGAGAGAAAATAAAGTGTACTCATATAAAATGCTAGTTAAAACCAGAGAAGTCAGAAAAAGAGGAAAAAATAAACAAGGAATAAATGTGACAGAGGGAAAATACTAATAAAAATGCTAGATATTAACCCAAGCATATGAAAAATAATTTTAAATACAAATGATTAAATACATCAATTAAAAAATAACGTCAGTCAGGGGGCTGGTCCCATGGCCGAGTGGTTGGTGTTCTACACGCTCTGCTTTGGAGGCCTGGGTTCAAGGGTTTGGATCCCAGGCATGGACCTACTCCATTTGTCAGCCACGCTGTGGAGGTATCCCACAAAGTGGAGGAAGATTGGTACTATATTAGCTCAGGGCTAATCTCCCTCAAGCAAAAAAAGAGGAAGATTGTCAATGGATATTAGCTGAGAGCAAATCTTCCTCACCAAAAAAGAAAAAAAAAAGTCAGTATATAAAAAAAAGAGAATATACTACATGTTGTTTAGAAGAAACCTACTTTAAGTATACAGTCTAATAGGTTGAAAGTAACAGGTTAGAGAATGATATAACATGATAACACAAATCACAAGAAAGCTGGTGTAGCTGTTTTAATTTCAGGCAAAGTGGACTTCAGAACAAGAAAAATTATCAGAGATAAAAAAAGAGCATTATAAAATGAAGAAGGAATGTATTATCCAAAAGACAAAACAATCCTAAACATATATGCAACTAACAACAGAGTGTCAAAATATGAGAGGCAAACTGATAGAACTGAAAGGAGAAATAATGAATCCACTCTCATAGTTGGAGACTTTGAAACCCTGCCTTAACTAATTGATAGATCAAGCAGACAGAAAATCAGTAAGTATATAGAAGACTGGGACAGCCCTATCTATCAACCTGAATTAATCGACATTTATAGAATAATCCTAGCTATTTCTTCAGTTGAGTTGAAAACATATGTCCACACAAAAACCTGCATAAGAATGTTTAAACAGGCTTAATCATAATTGCTCAAAACTGGAAACAATCAAGATGTCTTTCAGCAGATGTATGGATAAACAAACTATAATACATCTATACCATAGAATATTATTCACTGATAACAGAGAATGAACTATCAAGCCATGCAAAGGCATGCATAAATCTTAAAGGCATATTGCTAGGTGAAAGAAGATAGTCTGAAAAGGCTATGTACTCTATCATTCAGTTTATCTGACATTCTGAAAAGGGTTAAACTACAGAGACAATAAACAGATCAGTGGTTTCCAGGAGTTTGGGTGGGAGGAGAATTGAATAGGTGAAGCACAGGGGATTTTTTAAGATGGTGAACCATTCTGTAAGATGCTCCAGTACTGGACACACGACAGTATTTGTCTCATAGAACTTCACAGCACAAGGAGTGAACCTTAATGTATGAAATTTATAAATCATTTAGGAGGTTGGAGATCCCAGGATGGAATGCATAATGTGGCAAAGGAATTTATTTGTATTATAAACATATGAAAAATCGTCACTGAATCATGTGAGGAAATAGATGTTCACCTAAGTAATTTTGGAAATAAATTGATTTTCTAAGACTAAAAGCAAAATTAACTGTACATAAACACTGTATTCTAGTTGATAAAGTTGTTTCCCATTGGAGTAAGGGTTAACAACTCTGAAACAATTATATATGTATACTGAAATTGAAGAACTAAGTAAATGGATGGCAAATGGTGGGGATTGCTTTTCTTATTGTTGGAGTGGGAGGTTACAAATAAGCAAGGGGTTCCATGCAGCAATGGATTAGAACTGGAGACATCAGTATGAACTCTTGTTAGGTTTAATATAGATACTGATGATTACACATAAAATTATCAATAGATATTTGTATATACGTGGGTTAGTATACACACCTATATTTCCTTGCTCTCTCAGCTGAGAGATCCTAGAAACCATGTCACTCCAGTAGCAAAGAGCATACCTAGTGTCCAGATCTTGCTTTTTAATACCATTCCCCGGTAAAATGAACCAAGACTTTAGGTGTAATGTCTGATTTGGGGGTTGCACTGGCAAATATACAAGATCAGCTTGGAACATTTTGAAGTGACAGAAAGCAAGGAAGTACTCAAAAAAAAAGAAAAAACCCTGCAATGATGGGAGGACATAGGAGACAACTGAAAGTGCTCCCAAAGGACTTTGGGAGGCAATTTACTCAATAAAGTAGTATTGGATTATAACCAAAGTGTAAAATAAATATACATGAGTCCATAATAGAAATAAATGATTGAATAAATAAATAAATGAGAGAGAATGGATGTCCCGTGCCAAAGAATTCCAAATAATTTGTGTAGATACTCCCCACTCAAGGAGAGAGAAGACAAATCCCAGTCCTTAAGCGTAGCCTGCTCAAAGCGATTTCCTTCCAAAGAGCACAGTGTGGAAAGGGACAAGAAAAGAGTAACTTTACAGTGGAGAAACCTGAGAAACACTACCTCAACCACGTGATCAAGGTCAACACCAACAGTGATAATTCATGTTGACAGCATATACCCTTGATAAAATGGGAGGAGAATGGCAGTTTACCATTGTGGCCTTCCTCCCTCAAACCCACTATCCCAGTCTAATCATTAGAAACACATCAGATAAATTGCAACGGAAAACATTCCACCAAATAACTGACCAGAATGAGAAACCGACAGAGGCAACAGGAGGGTAAAAAGACATGATAACTAAATGTAACACGGGATCCTGGAGAGGATCCTGAACAGTAAAAGGACACAAGGTAAAAACTAAGGAAATCTGGATAAAATATGGATTTTATATAATAATAATGTTCCATATTTTTTCATTAATTGTGACACAAAGACCATATAAGGTAAGATATTAATAGTAGAAGAAACTGGATGTGTGGTGTATGGGAATCCTATAGTATCTTCACAATTTTTCTGTAAATTAAAATCTATTCTAAAATTAGAAAGTTTATTTAAAAATTCTAACAGTTTTCTGTTTGCCTGTGAAAGCCGTTAGCTTCTTTTCTCTTAAAATTAGAGCTCAGCCAGTTTGAAAAAAATAGAGGAAGCAACATAAACACGCCCATTTCGAATTGACAGTGCTCTCAAGCGAGCAACATAGGAGAAAGGATTCTCACGTCTAGCATCAAATATACATTTCTCATCCTTCCGCAAACTGTGCATATCTTACAGAGCAGCTCACATTTTGGTCTTGAACAAGCAGCCTCAAGTCGTCATTGTAACAGAGCATAGTAATTGATATTCATAATGACAACTCTAAATTTATTAACATACCAAATTTTATTAGAATACTCTGTTTACTAAGTCAGTGAAGTATGTAATGTATTTAAAATGAATGAGTTTTTAAAATTTTAAAGGTATTGAAAATTCACTTAACTAGAACACTTAAATCGCTAATGATGACAGTTAAATTATTTCTTAACTATATGGTAAATTATACGTCCTGAATTCCATAATAGCAATTAGATTATATATAAATGATGTTTCCATTAGCAAATCTCCTAGGGATGAAGTTGCATTATATGAAAAGTATATTCTCATTTGACCTTTTGATGCAATATATTGTTTGATTCCTGATGTTAAACTTTCTTGTATTTCTGGATTAATAAATGGACTGTTACACTCTTGCATTAGTTAAAATGGTTTTCTATCGCCATTTTGCAATGGTTTTCTTATCGCCGTTTTGCATAGATGATACTTTATCTTGATCTGGAAACACTATGTCAAAATGTTTTCTAAGAAAACAATAGCTTCTGAGGAGTTTATGTAGCATTGCAAAGGAAAACTTGAGGGAAAACTTTTCCCTCCTCTGTAGAGTGATAATTAGCTGGAAGATATTTGTAGATTATTTTCTCATCCCGGAACTTTCAAAATGTCACTCGCCATTATTTAATTGTAGGTTAATTTGTTAATTTCGCCTGTATCACAGGCAATCTCACTGTACATTTTTTAACCCAAATCAAGGGTGTACAGTGAGGGTAAATCAATACTCTTTCATACCCTCCTGGTCAGCTTTGCGATTGGTATTTGGTGCATTTGCGAGTTTGAATGAATTTGCTATTCATTGTTCTTATTTTGTATTTTAATGAGAAGTTGGAGGGGAATATTCAAGCACTACTACTATACTAATCAGTATTAATTTTGTAATGCCTTGAATATTCACATTCACCTACTGCTTTCTTTGTTCTTCTAGAACAGAATTTTGTAGAAACTGGCTGACTCTTCAAGGCCCTGTCTCTAGATCCTGCCTCCTCCATTATCAGCTCCTTTCAGGACCTAAAAGCCATCATACCCGGCATAGATCTTCAGGCTAATGCATGATTTTTCTCCACTCATTTTGTATCTATTACATTTGCATGGAAAATGCTAGTTGGATTTCAGCTACCTCTCCTGTCCTAGCTTGAACCTTCCTCTTGTCCTTTATTCTGCCCACTTCTGCTTTTTATTCTCTGTGTGTGTTTGTTATCTGACACAACATTATTTTAATTAGTTTTAATTTTTATTGAAATTAACTTAGTTAATATCCTTGGTATAATACTTCTATATGCTTCATTATCTTTTCAATAATTGGTATGACAACTCAAATATGTGCTATTCTAACATTCTTCCTCACTGATAACAGCACCTCTGCAGCGTATAATAGTATCGGTCTAAGCCACTGTCAAGAGTGTGGCATTACAGGTGATTTTTAAAAAATTATTTATGTTGAAGAATTGAATTTATTTTGATTAAAGTATCTTAATATTCAGTACTACCTCTCATCTTCCGGATCCTTTTCTCAATCCTTTAACAATATTTTTCTCATAACTTTGAAATTTTCAAAGGTTCAACAATTCTTTTTAAAAAACCTGGTTACCATTTCAGTGTATTACTGTCCCAGTTCAGGAAAAGTCTGGCTACCGATTTTAAAATAAAATAAAAACAAACAAAACAAGGTAATACAAACAAACAAAAATAACTAGGCGTTGCGAAAAACACTTTTTTGACGGGATGTTTTACTTTTAACTCATGGTGAATATCCAGACCTTTTAAGATATGCGATTGCATGAGACTTTTCAGTTCAGCAACAATTTCTTTACGATCTTTCTCTATTTCTTAGATCAGTGGACTTTAAAATGGGCTTCTTAGAATGCTGAGCCTTTTCTTCGAGAAGCTCTGTGTCCTAACTCCAAGCTTCAGCTGGATCAGCTTGTATAGTATAAGGCTTCATTTGAACAAAGTATTTTGCAGCTAAAAAGAATGCCTATCCTATTGTCCTCAAATTGGCAAACAGACAGTGTAAAGCAGCTACTTTAAAAATACCTCAAGTCTTTACTGGAAATATGACAGAATCAGTCATTTAACCTATCAATTGTAACAGAGTTTTCTTGTAAATAACATCTCTATGCTTCAATATAACACAATCACATGTGGGAAAATAAATAACACCCATCACACTCTACTACACATGTATTCCATTAGAGTGAACACACTAGTTATTTCTACACCAAATAAGGAAGTCTTATGTTGTGTGGTTCATCAAATTTTAGTTGAGAGCTTTGAAAATTTATACAAGCTCACAAGGATCTAGTACCTTTATCTACCCTTGGTTATAAACCTGTGAGGACTTTATTGTCTTTGCATTTTTAATAACACTGTTATAATTACCAGGAAAAAAATCTCAGGTTTACTCAACAGAGCCAAATTCATTTAGCATCCCTGATGTTCTGATATTGAGACCCTTTTCCTTTTCCTCCCCTCCCCTCTCCCTTCCTCATTATCATTCTGAATGTTTGTCTGCATTCAGTGGAATAACTGGATATTCCAGACCTATCTATTCTTCTATACTGATGGATTTCCAGTCCTCGGATTCAAACCCCAAACTACCATGCCTTCCTAATTTTATGGCTAATCAAATTTCCTGCACTTCCTGGATCTAGAACTTTGACTTCAAACCTGCTGACTGCTTAAGTTTGCCATACCCCATTGAATTCCTCTTGTCTAAATAGTCTCCCAGACTTTGTATCCTCTGATCTGCTTAATCCTATTATTACTTATGACTTGCTGTGCATGTGCAATTTTATTTTTGCACTCTGATAGCACAATTATGCGCCCTATTTCCAATAATACAATTACTAAGATGTTCATTAAGAGTAGCTGGATAGAATTGGAAACTTAAAAATTTGAAACTGAGGCAATGTAGTGAACTCGCTTTTTCATTTTTAGCCATGTAAAAATCTTAGCATACTGGAAATATCCAAGTTAATGCTTATAGTGTAAAGTATTTTGGCTTCGATTGAGTCAATTGATCTGTGTAGCCATTATGAGTTGCTTTTCTTTGTTTCATTCTGTATTTTAGTAGTATTTCAGCTTTTCAATGTATAAAATGCTGTCACAAGTCAATTTTTCCATAGGATGTAAAATAAGGACATTAAATTCATTTTACACTGACTATGATAGTTTTAGCTGATTAATACTTAGGTTGGCCTTTTCATTTTATTTTTTTTTTTATTTTTTATTTTTTTTTTTAAGATTTTATTTTTCCTTTTTCTCCCCAAAGCCCCCCGGTACATAGTTGTGTATTCTTCGTTGTGGGTTCTTCTAGTTGTGGCATGTGGGATGCTGCCTCAGCGTGGTCTGACGAGCAGTGCCATGTCCACACCCAGGATTCGAACCAACGAAACACTGGGCCACCTGCAGCGGAGCGCGCGAACTTAACCACTCGGCCACGGGGCCAGCCCCTGGCCTTTTCATTTTAAATCAATCGTGTACAATTTTTAACATAGAAATTGTCCACATTATTGTGAATTAATAGAGTAACTGCAAAACCATGTGCGTTTTCTCACTTTTCATATGATCAAAAAAAGCAACTATAAGAATCAATTGAAATGAACCAACATTTTGATTAAATATTAATCAAGTACTGTGCATATATGTAACTGTGCATAAATGCATAATATGTAACTTTTTCTTAAGTGTAATTTTATATTAATAGACTAAACTAGTCCAACTAATATATGTGCTAGTTTGTAATAACATCTGTGTGTGTGTGCTCTTCTGTTATGATAATTCATTACGGTCAAGTACAATTACATGTATTGGGAAAAGTACATTACTGACATAAAAAGTGATAAAAATTAATTAGTGGTCGCTAAACTAAAAATTATCAAGCACATTAACAATATTTTTTCATGTTGAACATCATTTCTGAGATATGATCATTGTACTTTAGAGTATGGACTCCAGGCTATCAATCTTAACTACACCAATTACTTGAATATCAGTTTTTCTACTATAAAATACAAATAATACTATTGTTTAATTCCTGGTGATATTGTAAAGATTAAAGGAGATAATGCATATACAGGTTTAGGCACAGTATACATTACATAGTAAACATTCAAATGTAACATAATTAGTATCATCATTTTCACTATTAATACTATCACCTTTTTCATAGCATTCCCAACAGGGCAGAGAATTCAGAATGACATATGCACCTCGGAGAGGGAAGGCATCAATCAAAATCTCTTTTCTCAGCTCTTGAAGAGAAGACTGTAGTTATCACTTCAATTACAGAGCTCTTAGACACTGTAGCTCTGTTCAGAGAAAGAATTCGCAGCAGTCAGAACACTGGCTGTGCAGATGTAAGATTCTCAAAACATGGTCCCCAGACTAGCGATCAGCAGTCTCAGTATCACCTGGGAACTTGCTAGAATGCAAATTACTGGGCCTTATCCATGACCTCTGGAAACAGAAACACTGGAGATAGGGTCCAAAAATCCGTGTTTTCACAAGTCCTGTTGTGAACCACTACTCTACAGCTTTGAGTACAGATTTTAGTCTCAACTATGAGGTTATCAGTCAAAGAGTAGAACAAATTAATGCAATGAATAGCAGCTAATGGCAGAGCACATTATTAAAAGTTTCGGGGCCAGCCCATGGCTGAGTGGTTAAGTTCGTGCGCTCCACTTTAGCGGCCCAGGATTTTGCCAGTTTGGATCCTGGGGATGGACATGGCACTGCTCATCAAGCCAGTTTTAGGCAGCGTCCCACATGGCACAACTAGAAGGACCTACAACTAGAATATACAACTGTGTACTGGGGGGCTTTGGGGAAAAGAAGAAGGGGGAAAAAAAAAAGAAGGTGGGCAACAGATGCTAGCTCAGGTGCCATTCTTTAAAAGAAAAAGAAAGACAAAAGTTCCATACAGCAGAGTATCCTTCAGATGTACATAACTTTTTTTTTAATGACTTCATTAAGATTGGCCTATAGTAATGAGAACTCTTCCCATTGGGCTTGAAATCAAAGATAGCTGGAGTTAATAAATCTCTGTCACAAAATAAGATCCTAGTTGGAATAGTACCCCTAAAAGTTAGTTTTCTAAAATCAAGTCAGTGATATTAGGGTATAAGTTTTTGAGGCTTAAGGTCATTTGCTAGATGACACTTATTCCTATGGAAGGAGGAAGATGAATGGGTAAATTATTTTCTATTAGTCAATCATTAAGCCCACACATTATCTTGAGTGGCCATGTTCATACTTTCTTTCCTTTTCTGAAGAAAGCAAAGAATCTTCCTTGAGAAAATGCTAATGAACGTACAGTAGTCAATATCACTTTCTTGAAATAAGTTAGCTCATTGGGAGAGGAATTAAGTTTCGTTCATGAAGCCAACATTTTAAACCCAGACAAGTAATACATTAAATGCAGACTAATGGCAGAAATGCTAAGTTTCTGTGGAATAGTTAAGTCACGAAGAAAAAATATAGTTGAATATCAATGTGAAATTGTTTATGTTGTGGTTTTCTAGCCTATTGCCCTGACATTCAACAACACTTGAAGGTTAACTGTTACAGATTTATAAGATTTATTAGAGCTGTATGTAAAGTAACAGCTCATATAAATGGAATGTATTTCCCCTTATCTCCAAATTCCCTCTAAATTTCTTTTTGTCAAATATTACATTCCAATGTCATTTTCTCTTGTCTAGGATATGTAACATAATTGAAGTGTTCTCAACTGCATGTATGATACTATTTTCACAGAAGAATGTTTTTTAGAAATCAGTTCCTCGCAGTCACATATTCCTAGATAAATTGCCCCATCAATTTAGAACTTAATGATCTGTGGCAATATCAATTCTCTTTTCTTTCTTTAATAATACAGCTCTTGAATTTCACTTAGATACATAGCCAAGCACTACATTCCCAAGCCTCCTGCGTCAACTTTGTGTGACTATGTGACAAAGTTTTAGCCAAGTGAATATGAGCAGAGAAGTGTTATATGCAACTTCAGAGCCATTCTCTTAAAGAGAAGGGCCATGCCCTCCATTTGCCATCCTCACTTTCGAATTTGCTCAAACATGTATGCAATGATGGAAGCAGGAGGAGTTAGATTACAAGATGGAAGCCACATGTTTAGCGTGGCAGAACACTAAGGTACAACCTCCTGGCTCACTGACACTCTGTCCTCCATTACATATCCATTTCCCATCATGGATGAGAGAAATAAACTGTTTTGCTTAAGTTTTCATTGTTTTGGGGTCATTTTAAAGAATTTGATGTTTATTCTCATTGATACACTGAGGAAACCTAATTTATACTTGTTTATAAATAGAAAGGCAACAAGTTTGTTGATATAAAATAAAAATGATGAGATGTATCACGGGGAAAAGCACTGTTATAATGCTTTTGCTTTTTGAAATACTTGTCCTAATTCCTTTGCCCCTGAAACTCAGTAAGTCAACAATAACTATCGAGCACATTCTAAGCTCCAAGGTACTTACCCCTCAAGGCCCCTGGGATGCAATGGTGAGCAAACTAGCCAAAATTGCTGCCCTAAACGTGCCTTAATAATGTTGAGGAACTGAAAAAGTAAGTAGATAAATAAATTCATTGTACGCATAATAATCAGGTTAATTTAAATAGGCGTAGATTTCTTAATTTCTTCTAAAATTCTAAGAAAAAAATCCTGAACAAGTATTATTACATCTCCACTTAAAATCACTAAAAAATATTATCATTTAAGAAATTAAGGCCCCCTTCACCCAATCTCCCTGACCCTTGCCCCTAAGCCATCCAACTTAATCTTGACTGTGTTCATCACTGTTAAGTGTCTGTTGTACATGTAGTCTTTCTGCCTTTCTCCTATGCTTACCAATATCCACCTGTTTATCTGTCTGTAGAAATACATATGCTAATCTATTTACCAAAATTAGACCATACTGTGATTATTGGGCTTGATGTTCTTAGATGAGAATCTTGCTTAAAAAAATAGAGACATACCTATTTATTAAGAATTGATCTCTAATATACCACTGCATGCATTTTTATTAATTTCTGTGAGTTATTCTCCTTTCATGGATATATTAGTTTTCAAATTTTAGGTATCATAAATATTCTGCAATGAGCACCCTTGTGCTTACATTTTTCTCTCTTCATGATATTATTTCTGTATAACAGTTTGCAAAAAGTAAGATGGCTGAGTCAAGGAATATGCACTTTTTAAAATTTTATAAACAAAGCCAATGTACCCTTCAAACAGTTGTATGAATTTACATTACCGCTAACTCTAAACAACCAGTACATGCTATAAATTTATTTTTATTTCAGATAATCTGATAGAAAAAATATAGTCAACAACGTTTCACTTTATTGGATATTGATATTTCTTTTGTGAATTGTTCTTTTATACATTTTGCTTATTTTCCTAAGACTTTTTGCTTTATGCATTTTGCTGTTACGTTGTTTGGTGAACAAATGTTTGTGAATGTTATATTTTCTGTATCAATTGTACTCTTTGGTATTTTTGGTTTTAAATTCTACTTTATAGGGTAGAAATTTGGATGCTATGATTTTCGTCTGTTTGCATTTAATTACTCTGTCTTTGCCCATCTCTTTACTTTCAACTTAACTATTGCTTTAGATTTAGGCACGTTGCCTGTTAGATTTTATAATCCGAAAAGCTTTCCCTTCTATGGGATCATTTAAATTATTCTCATTCATCGTCAAAACATATATGCTTGTCAGATGCCCATTATTTTCTTTTTTACTTTTGTTATATTTTTATAATTTCTCATTTTTTCTAGATCAAAACAATTATTTTCCTAAAATTTAATGATCAGCAAAAATGTCTTTTTCCTTCATATAGAGAAAAATGATCAATTAAAATATGAATATATAGAAAAAGTAATCAACCATAGTTTTACTATTAGGAGGTTATCTATTTACACTTTGTTGTAATATCATAAAGTCACATTTTTTTTGTATGTATTGTGAGTATGCATAGGGGTGTTCTTTTGTGTATATAGATGCAATTTTATACCTGCCATTTTTATAACATTATCTTCATGGGCTTTTTTTGTTGTTTTTTTTTTGAGGAAGATTAGCCCTGAGCTAACTACTGCCAATCCTCCTCTTTCTGCTGAGGAAGCCTGGCCCGGAGCTAACATCCAATGCCCATCTTCCTCTACTTTACATGTGGGACGCCTACCACAGCATGGCCTGCCAAGCGGTGCCATGTCCACACCTGGGATCCGAACCAGCGAACCCCAGGCGGCCAAGAAGTGCAATGTGGGAACTTAACCACTGCGCCACCAGGCCGGCCCCAATTCATGGGCATTTTTTTCACAACAATTAAAATATTATAATATTATTGGCAGTAATATATCTTTCAGATTACTTGTATTGTTCAACCATTTTTCCATTGTTTAAATTTTACATTGTTTATACCGTTTGGCTATCTTACATAATGGAAAAACAAATAACTGATTTCTTCCTTAAGATTCATAACTAGAATTCAGAATCCTTGTGAATGTGCTTAAAAGTTGAATGTTATACATTCAATCAGTTGTGAAAATCCAATTCATACTAACAACTTAAATGAGTAATTTTATCATAAAGATTCTGATAGCAAGTCGATCTTAAAAATATGTCTTTAGGAATCTTCTTCACTCTTCATCTTCGTAGGAGAAAAATACATGGTGGTAATAATATCCATCAATTCTTCCTGACCTTCTTAGAGTGCAGGCATGCAAAATATTATTGGCCCATCATGAAACTTAGCATGGGACTCTTGGACCTGCAAGGTTCAGGGGCCCACCATGGAACAATCCATTTCGGTTGTGACTTGGGTCATTTGACAGAAAAGCTCAAGCTTTGTGGCTGGTGAATGGGAGTGAGGTTTATGATATATATTTTCAAATTTATTTTCATAAATATTATACTACTCAATAGTCCCATCTATGGGGGATAGTATTGAGTCTTGATCTTCTATTCTTTTCTTAAATCTGTCACATCTGTTCTATATACAGCAATATATCCACAAAAGTTCTCTCATATGAATACCACACATGCCTGGTTTCTTAGCTCTGCTACAGGATTTAATTTTTGTAAATTCTACACAGTCTTTTTGGTATATTCCAGAGACTGCTTTGCAGGGATCACCAATGACCTTCAAGACTACCAACTTGAGATTACTTCTCTGATCACGTCTTATCTGAGCAATCATAGCATTCCTCACAGTTGATCAATCTCTCCTTAAATCTGGTCCTTTTTCTCTTAAGGGAAGAGTTTCCAAGGCATTGTATTCTCTTGGTTTTAAACACTCTTCGGCAGCTCATTTTCTGTCTCCTTTTTTAGTCGCTTTTCCTACAGTTAACCCTGATCTATCCTCCAGCCCTCTATCTATCTACAACACTCTCATGTGAGCTCATACAGTCCCATGCCTGTAAATGACACCAATATGCCCATGGATCCCAAATGGGTATCTGATCCTGACTCCAGACTGTATACCTTGCCATCTATACTCTCTCTATTTGTACTTCAAAGAGTCACCTCAAATTTATTAAAAATTAATCTAAATTTTAGCATTTTCCCCAATCTACTTCTCTCTAGACTTCCTCATCTCAATAAACTGCATCAGTAACCCCTCGTTTGCTAAGAGCAAATTCTCAGTTATTCTGTATTAGGCTTTTCATCACCTCACATCCCATCTATCACTAAACCTTGCCAATTCTAGTTCAAAAGCATTTCCCCAATTCATTTCTTCATCCCCATCTCTACTCACCATTGAGACAAACTGCTTACATTTTAGTATCTTATCAGTATTCTTCCTGCTTTGACCTCTTAGAACTCTTGACGTACTAACTGTGGTGATATTTGTACCTTCCTTACTTCCTTCCATTTCTGTTTTTGGTGTTTTTACCCAAATATGTTTATGGATATCAGTCTTATCTTTTTTCTTCCACTTCCTTAACATTTTCCTTCTCTTCTAGTTCTTTCTTCTTCCTCATACCTGACATGAACGTATGTTAACAAACTACATTTACCCTTATTCATGCCAGCGTCAGCTTATTTTTTTTACAAATATATACACGTTCTTGTTTTTTTAATACAAAACCAGATTTTATTTTATACTCTTCTTTCATTTGTATGTTACATTTCTTACACAATAAAACAACTAGGTAATCCTACCAAGTCAATGGGTATAGATACACTTTATTATTTTAATAGGCACAAGGTCTATGATATATACAATAATTCATGTGACTATTTCCTTATTGATGATAATTTTCTTTGTTTCCAGTTTTTTTATAACTATAAACAAACAAGGCTGAATTAAGTATTCTTGTGAATATCCTTTTATTCTATGTAGAGTCTCAAGAATGCAATGGCTAGGTCAAAAGTTATATGCAATTTTCATGTTAATAGAGGTTGCCAGATTGCTTTCCAAAAAGACGATAATACATAGGAATGTAATATTTGTTCATCTTGACTTACAATAATTTATCTTAACGTTGCTCCTTTTGCTAAGTTAGTTATATAGCATCCAATTACATTAATTTCTTTGGCAACATATTAGAAATGTAGCTTTGGCTCTTAAATTAGCATTGTTCTGGCATCAATCCCAATGCTACTTATTAGGATTGAAAAGTAAGGGGACAAAAAAGATAAAAACCCATTATCAGTATCAGATAAATAAATCACATTGTTCAGTTGGTGATCTACTGTTCTTTTAAGACGTGAAAGAACTGTATAATATAAATTGTCTAATTTACTTCTTAGGATTGAACCTAAGAAAAATTGTGAAATTTCTTTCTAATCCTTTTTACATTTGCTTTAGTTTCCACATTTCCACAATTTCTACATTTCTACCAGCTATTCAAGACACATATCCTCAAGCAGGAAATTAAATTGGTGCTCTGTGCTGCCAAGCCTGCCCAATATCAGCTCTAGGGAAGTTGCCAGAGAATCAGAGAAATTAAAGCTTGAAAACACATAAGATACTATCTCGCTCATTCCCTTTCGTTTAGAGGTGAAATCCCTGAGGCTAAGGAAGTTGAGTCACTATTCCTCCAATATCCATGGTCGCTTTAGTTGGACATATCTTAAAGTGGTTTCTAGTAAGCTATTACTTGTGATAGTGTCTACCCAAATTTAGGTTCCATATTTATTGATTCTAAGATGTCTTTTTGTTTTTTACATCTCTGTAATTCAGATGTGTCTTATAATCAGTGGCTTCTCACAGTTAATTGGCAGTATCTTTTCATTTATATTAGAGATAAAAAGGGTACTTCTTATATTTGATGGGGTACTCGATTTCTTAAAATACAGTGTTTGTTTTTAACAGGCCCCACATTTCAACCCAGAAGAACTGAATTACAAAAACAGGAATATGGGGGATAGACCTACTTTTAGGTAATAATTAATAATTACCTAAAAAAGTCACCATCTCCTTTCAAATCATACAATAACAGTATCAGCTACAGATAAGGTCAGTACTGGTTATTCAATACATATCCCATGGCTAGTTTATTTTTATTTATTTATATTTTTTTGCTGAGGAAGATTCGCCCTGAGCTAACATCTGTGCCAATCGTCCTCTATTTTGTATGTCGGTTGCTGCCACAGCATGGCCACTGACAAGTGGTGCAGTTCTGTGCCTGGGAATTGAACCTGGGCCCCCAAAGTGGAGCATGCCGAACTTAACTACTAGGCCATGGGGCTGGCCCCCCATGGCTAGTTTGTACCAGTGTTTCTCATACTTGAATAACATATAGATCCATTTTAAAGATTCCCTAGCATAGATTAAGTTCATCTGTGGCATGATTTTACTTAAATATGTTAACATCAAACCAATTATAAAACCCCATACGCTTATATCTCTTATGTAAATACAGAACAAAAAAATAGAAATAAAATAAAAATACAACAAAACACCCAAGTTTATAATCTTAATTTAATACAACAGATGATGTTGTTTTGCTGAAACCAAATCCTATCTCAAAACATGAATTTGTTTGTGAGTATTTGTGTGTCACTGCTGATCTAAGCATGTCTGACGATTATGGTGAATATGGATGCTCTATGGTGATGCATCTTAGAATAAACAAAACCTCTGTATTAAGTTCCTGGATTTTTCATTAGTCTGAAAGAATAAAAGCTGTAATACTTGATAACAATGTGATCACAAACATGAACGCAAACACAAGAGATATATAGTGTCAGAACGTAGTTGCAAATTACCATTATATTATACGGTTTTACAAATGATCAAGAATACTCTTATTATGTTAAGATTATGATAGTATTGAAAAGGAAAGTTTTAAATCCCAGTAATATATTCTGCAACTACTAAGAATATATCACAGACGCATTTGAAAAACATTGGGATGTGCTTTTTTTTTGTTTTCCCAGGATGACAGGAACAGGAACTTGGTTCACAGAAGCTCAGGTAAGGCTGAGTTGCTGGCACTCAGAAGTCCACCTAACTTGTGGGTCTTTCACTTTAGTGATGGGAAGTTATCCAGACAGACAGAGTAAAAGCATCCAGAGATTGTAATGACAGGAAGTAGGAAGTCCAGGCACGCGAAGATAGCATCAATGGTCTCAAATAGCAGTAGGCAAAGTCAGGGAATATTTACTCTCCTATAGAAGAACTGGACAGAGTGAATAAGGGCTGGGATTCACGATGTAGGTGTCCAGCTACTGGTCTGGGAAAGGAGACAGAACCTTGTTTTTCCATTCAATTGCAACAATGTTGTCCTGAAATCTTGTGTGAACCAGGAGCAGGTCAGGAACAACGCTCAGCTGCTGAGCAGAAACCGGGTGCCCAGATTTAAGTTAAGTAAAGCAAGATGACGAACAGGGAGTGCGGCAAATCAGTACAAGCACAGAAGACAGGGGATCTTGATTTGAGCCACAATTGTAGAGGGGGAAAGATTGAAGAGGAAATTGCAGCTGCAGAAAGGGCAAAATGGAAGTATAGTGGTGGCAAAAAATAAACTGCAACTTTTTTAGACTAATGTCACTCATTTAAAACTTTTATATTTAAATTATTAATTGTAATTTTTTTCAGCTGGAAAGTTGGCAATTAAACCCATATAATCTATAATTATCTCCTAAAATATTTTCTGATTAAGAAATATTGATTCTGCCTGTTTAGAATTGCAGTTAAATATTCAACCTAATATAAATTCGCAAAGGCATTGAGAGGAACATCTTCTATTTTTTAAAATTAGAGTGGCATTGTTCCATAGAAATAATCCATGTCAAAATGGTTACTGATAACAGAAATCCTAATTGTTTTGAATAATGGGAATAGACCATGGATTCAAAGAGATTGCAACACAGTACGAAATTTAAAGATGCTTACTTATGTACTTACTTTCTGATTTTAATTTATTGCCCCCAAAAGGTATGCTTCCTCTGAGAGGATGGAGAAGTGCTGATTTCTTACTCAACTTCTCTCTTCATTTTTAGCAAAATTCAAATGAAAAGATTCTTTCACATTTTAATATAAGAATTCCATTACGTCTAGTAGTAGTTGTAGTTAGAAATCAGATTGCCCATGGTGGTGGCTCATTATTCTCCTGAACATTAAGGTTGATGTGGGGAAGACTCAGCAGGCATCAGAGCTCATTGGTAATGGCCTAGTGAGGATCATGCAGTGTGATTAGTAGTTTTATTTGAATGACCATTACAGATGTGGCTACTCAACTGCGATAACGGTAAACAAAAGGAATCTGCACTCTCTTCTGAAATATGTCTGTGCAAGAGCAAGGTGTAGGTACAAAATCGTGTTGACCATACTCAGTGTTAGGTAATTTTGAGATCGATTATCTCATGTGGAGAGAAACAATAAAGATAAATTTTATGCAAAAACCTATGTTCTTTCTTAACTGTTAGCATCCTTCATGTACCAGCAGCAAATCTATGGTGTGTTTACTACTTTTTATATATACATTTAGATTTGGCAGTCAAATGCCACCCCACTGTATCATCAAGCATTTAAGTGGCAAAGGCAGACTATTCAGACAGTAAAGTGCCTCTTTTCAGAGAGTTTTAAGATATTTCATTTATTGAATAATACATATAATTATTTATTATTTCATAATCAACTTTATGTTTATTTTATGACATATGTATCATAAGATAGATATATGTACACACGTATGTATATCATGTATATGATAGATAAACTTTGCCACTGGAAATACAATATGACGTTCCATATAGATGATATTCTGTCTCATGGAACAATGCATGTAGTTGCAGTTCCTGTTTCCTGAACTAGAAATGGAGTTGCATGATGTAGATAAAGATATGAACATTTTGTCAGAAGTATTTTGAGAGAAAAATATTGTGAAAACCCTAGCTTAGATTATTATGACTTGTACACACAAGAAAACTACACTATCTGATTCTTTCATGTATGGGGCATCTTCCATTTCTTTAGGAGATGCCTTGGTTCGGTTGAGTAATAGTGAAAATTTTATCTCCTGTCTAATAACTGCAAGTTTCCAAAACTTCAAAAGACATAATGAAAATCATACAGGTCATTAGTGGTTCCCAAAGTGATGCGTCCAGAGAATGACTGCATCCTCAAAATATAAATAAAAAATAACTGTAATGATAGGAGCCAAAAATGGATTTAGTCTCCACACAATATTTAGTGGAGATCATCTAAATGTTTTTTTCTAATTGGATTGTGTTCATACTAAATTCTAACAAATTATTAGGTGATCTGTTCTATAGTGCATAGAAGTTTGGTGAATTCTTGCTCTCTCTTTCTCCCAAGACTTCCAGACTCCCCCAAGTGGATATCTGAGAAATTTAGCCAAGTATCTCCAAATAACTTGGACACTTCATAATGAGCTTTGATCAATCCACACCAACTTTTTTTCTTTGTTTGCATTGAAGCATGGCACATGGAGAATTTCCCTCAGATGAATCTAGCACTCCCCTTTTCTACCCCTGTAATTTAAGATTTACTCACATGATTACTGCTTCTCTTGTAAAAACTCTTTCTCTCTTCTTCTGTCAAAGAGTGAAATTAAACGGGCAGATTATTTAAGGACCATATTGCAGTTTGCAGAGTCACTGCTCTCTAAAATCCTTTATATAGGACACCCGGAATGTACTGTCTTGAAATCTTGACCTTCAAATAAAGAAGATAAACACAGTTTATATGAAAGCGCAGTTTGCTATGACATAGGAACATCACAATGTCTGGAATCTGCTTTAACCAATTGAGCCATTCAAGGCAAGAGGAAAATAAAGCCTTCAGCAAATCCATTGTCTCCCAGCCTCCCACTGCCTGTTATCGATCTTTTTAAGTGCGGACTAATGAGTCGTATATATACCTGACGAGACGCTCTCACCCTACCACCTCACAGGAGTTAAACTTACACAAAGAGAAAATCAGCCGGGCGAGAACGGGGGTGGGAGGTACAACCAGGCTGATGGCTGCCTTGGCCCCTTCAAAATCAGCGCGGTGGTCTGTCTTCAGGGAACGAAGCAGACCCCATTCCCTACTTTCCGTAACAAACCCATTAGCTCCTTTGCAGATTTTCCATTCAGATCGCTTCTGGGGCGAACGCTTTTGTTCGCTGCCACTCTCTGTAATGGGAAAAGAACTATAGAGAAATGCAAAGCAAGCTCGTGGCAGCAGCCTCTTTGCGGCAAAGCATCCCTATCTGTTCAGCTTTGACAATTTAGGAAGAACTGAGGTTCTCCGGGGAGGTGAGTGAAGGGAGCGCCAGATCCAGGAACACATAAAGAGGGAGTCCCGATTTTTACCTACTATCCACTTCCACTTGGATCGCCACAACTCTCTCTCCTCCCCCAAACTATCAAACAAACACTTAGGATCTCTACAAATGGGTGGTGGTGCTGCTGGGTGGGGGGACATTTTCTTTCTCTAAGGTTCGGAACAGGATCCAGCCTCCATACTAAAAATACATTAAAAACAAATAAAATCAAATAAGCCAAAAGCAACGGGTAGCAACTACCTCGAGAGAGAAGCAGCTGCTGGCACCTGCGCGGATACGCTGCAGTTGGAACCGGTTGGCTTTTGGTATTAAATTATTAATTTATTTATCCCCCATGCCCCTCCCCCATCCTCCACTGCCAGGCAAGAAATCTCCGTCTCTAAGACCGCCCCCACCTTAGAGGAGTCTCCCGCTTCTCGGTCGCGGGCCGCTGTGCCGCCCGCCCGCGGTGGCCGTCGTGTCCCCGGCCCTCTGCGGCCGCGGCGTTGAGCGGGGGGCGTCCCGCTCGCTGCGCGCTCCCCCTCGCGCCCCGACCGGCGCGGCCGTGGGTCCCGGCGGCGGCGGGGGAGGGCGGGGGAGGCAGCGGGTGACAGATGTACTCCTCTGACAGCTCTCAGTATCAGCCCAGTGGCTCCCTGCCATTGGCTCAGTGCAATGGACCGGCAACGCCGCTCACTATAATAACACTCATGCCTGCCAGCAGCAGCAACTCCGAGTGCGGGCGCCGAGCGCGGGGGATGCTGCTGCCGCCGCCGCCGCCGCCGCTGCCGCTCGGGCGGCTCCCGCTACCCGGCTCCACTCGGCCGCCGCGCCGGCACTGACGCCCGCTCGGCCCGGTCCTGCCCGGCCGGCCGGCCCCTCCCAGCCCGCTCCTCCCGCGGGGCGCAGCGCCCCAGGGCGAATTCGGAAAGAAACCCAGCCTGCCTGCGAGAGGGAGGGCGCCGCGAGCATGCGGAGGCGGAGGCGCCTGGGCGCGCGCGGCCGCGGGGCGCAGTGAGCCCGGCCCCGGAGGGCGTGCGAGGGCGGCGGCGGCTCTCCGGGGCGCCCGCGGGTCTCGAGCCCACCCTTCCCGGGCTCCGGCGCGCTGCGGCTGTGGGCGCGGGTGCAGGGAAGAGGCGGCTGCGCTGGAGGAGGCGGCGGCTGCCCCATGGAGTGTTACTACATTGTCATCAGCTCCACGCATCTCAGCAACGGACACTTTCGCAACATCAAGGGAGTTTTCCGGGGCCCTCTCAGCAAGAACGGGAACAAAACTCTGGTAATCGCCTCTGTTTCTCTCTCTCTCTTTCTCCATCTGTCTCTCTCTCTCCTTTCTAAGAGGGCATTTGGAGGATTAAGGTTACGATGAGATTTTGGAGGTGGCATGATTCGATTTGGTTTACAATATATTCGTTTATTTATGTCGTGGGCTTGCGGAGAAAATTAGGTGTAAAAAAGGGCAGGCATCTTAGGGAAGCTGTGATCCATCGCTTTGGTTGACTCTTCGACACCTCACCGGACTCTCTCCACCTCACTCCATAATGCTGAAGATGACCACAATTTCTCCTTATATGAAGCAAATTGTGTTAACAGGGCCTCTTTTTAAGAAAGAAAAGAACCCTAACCCAGAGTGACCCCCTAACATCTTTCGGCTGAGGAAGGTGAAGGTGAATGAGGATGTGGTTGTCTCTGATGGGGGCAGGGAGCCATGTGGCTGGTGGCGCGGAGCAAGTGGCGGGATTGAGTGATGGTCTCAGAAGGAGTTTGTATTCCGGCTGTCTCCTGAAGGACTGGCAGCAAACTTCTCTAGTGAGGACTTGTCAGTACTAAATGTAACGGAGTGACTCCAGAACCCCATGCCATCAATTTTAAGCAATTCACTCAAAAGAGGTTGGAGATAAGTATAAGGGGCGAGCATTATGTCACAATCAGAGCCATTAGGAAACATGCTAGGCAAACAGAACCCAGGCAATCGTTAGGAGGTCCTCGCTGGACCACAGAGCTTCAGCTTTCAGCATCCTAGTAGGAAGAGCACTCCTGATTGGTGGGAGAGAATGTGCTGAGCATTTGAGATAGTGCAGGGTGATAGCTCTTACTTTTTCTTCCAAATCCCCTCTTAGCTGCAAAATCTCCCTACAGAACTGACTCTCATGTATTGGTATCTCCTAAGTATACACTTCAATAAAGAACAAGGAAGTAGAGGGAAGGCTCATTAGGCTAAGTACCGCAAAGAGAGTCCAGCCAGAGCAAGATGGTGATATGCAAATATCTCACTGAAGTCTGGGGCCATTAGCAAGCAGCACCCCTCCCCCCTTTTTTACGAAGCGGTTACTTAGCCTGAATAGATTGAGTAGAAGTTTAAGGACAGACTCAATTAGTTTAAAAGTAAATACAGTATTCTTAATCTACTTTTCTTTATATATCTTAAAATATGATTCTACACAATTTTTTTTTAAAAGTGCTGTGATGTGTTTTTCAAGAATGAAAAGTTCTCATCTGAAGTTTTACGCGAATTCTAACATTATGTGATACATGTGATTTTTTTCGTTTTCCCTTGAATCTATTGGCCTTCTCTCAGTTCCTTTAAGACTCAAAGAAGCGGGGTTAGCCTGTTGTTTTTATTACTATTCTGGATAACTGTTTGTTGTTGTTGTTGTTGAACAAAGAAAGAAAATACTTTCTATGATCTTTCTTAGTGGAGTACTATACAGAGCAGTAGGCAAAGGCTTAAGGCAATTATTGACGTTGTTCTGGCTCAGCTTAGAGAACTCAGTTATATGGGAAAGTAAATATTTTTTGGGAAAATTACTTTCATTTTGAAGAAAGTATGCTCTAGTTTGTTTTTTTTAAATCTAGTTTCACCTATGAGAAAAGGCAAATTTATTGAACAAGGTCTCGTCTCCGTAGTTACAAACATGGTGTAGGAGTTAAAACCATACAATAGAGTTCATAGGAAAAAAAATACTTGTTTGCCAAACCTCAACTTGTTAAAATTCTGTTAATCTTGATTCTTAAGTCAACCTTGGATTTCTAACGATGGTTGAACTTGCTTATGCTGATTGGTTTGTTGTGGATTTGAAGTTATTAGTTCTTTATCACTCATATTGACAAAAGATAGATTAAAGTCTAGATCTGGGATAAAAATGGGTGTTAAAATGCAGCTACCTATATGAGAGGGATAAATCTAAATATAGGCAAATGTCAGAAGCAACAAACTGGGAAAAAAGGCTTCCAAATAGCTCCTATCGTATTTCTCCTGGTTACAGTAAAAGGACTTAATTGGGACGTCATAGCTAGTCTTTCTAGGTTGTTTATAAACTGCCAAGTTTGTATTTCCTGTGTAAGAGATTTACACTGATTGAAATGATGTGGGGTCTTGTATATGATTCAACTATATTTGAAACTATTACTTTATAAGTTAATAAAAGTCATATGTTTGTTTTCTATATGCCTTTTGATGATTTTGTTATTGAAGAGAATAAGATTTATGTCTGTCTTTAAGTGTAACAAGAGATTCTAAATATGTTCATAAATGAATGTTTTAAATTAAATAAAGAATGCTTATTCTTTATGAGCATTCTTTATTAACATTTATACTTACCTAAAAATGTATCCTTTTTGGCACATGGGGTGCTAAGGGGACTTACTAGAAGCTAGAACGCACTATAAGCTAAAAACAGAAAACTGAACCTGAAACTTCTCAGAATTAGCAACCTTAATAAGAAACATGCATATTATCTTAAGAATGTATATATGCTACATTTTGAACATTTTCAGATAAGAATTTATGGTTGTCATGTTTTTAATCTCAGTTTCATGGAGTAATAATTATGAGATCTTTTCTACTTTCTTGCTTGTTTGATTTTGACATATTTTGAATTTTGCTTTTAAAAACATCATCACATTTTGCATTTTGAAATGTGTGTTAAAAGGATTTTAGTAATATCTCAAGTGTTTTTTTTTCCTTCTCATTTCAGGAAAGCACAACTTAAAATCATAAAACCATTTAGGGAAAAGATAATTTGAGTTTTCCAAAGAAATTCCAATTATTTTCAATCACTGGATAACTAATGGATATTCTGAACATTTTTTAAATTCCAATTTTTAAAAATGATTTTATAATCTTCAGAAATCATTGAACTGATTTAGGATAACCTGTTACTATTACCCCAAGGATTTTTCATAAATTAGAAGTTACTTAGAGAATAAAGTTACTTAAAGAGTAAAACTCAAATTCCAGTGACATTGATTAATTGCTTTAGTTCTAAATCCAGAAGGTAATCCTGCCACTCATACTGAGGTGATTATCAGAATGTACAGTCTTTCCCATAGGTCGTATTATGCCACTCACACATAAAATTAAAAAAAAAATACTTTAAAGATTAAGCCTCTTGTTATCTTGACCCTATTCCTGAGCTTTTAAATATATTCTTGACGATTTTAACTGAAAGTATACAAATTTTCATTTTGCAGTGTCTTACAAGCAAAGAGAAAGGTCACTCTGCTTGTCATGATTTCTGTTATAAATAGCATCATATCTGTGATATAGCTTTAATTCCATGGAATAATAAGCTAATAGTTCATTAGTGCCCCAGACTGTGTTTAAATAAGTTATATGGGTTAGTGGCAATGAATTAAGTTTACTTTCCATGTATTCTCATTCTTTTTCCTTAGATTATCCCAACCACCATTGGGTATGCAATTGTTTATTGGATAAGGACATTTTGTTATACTTATGTTTTGCAATTGCTCCACAAAATTTCTTTAACCTAATTATATGTTTAAAAACTTTTAATACAAAATATTTAAATATATATTATAAATAGATACATATTTAATATAGAGTTTAAATATATATTTAATGACTTTTAATATGGAATTTGGGGTTTGCCTTTGGAACTTTGGAAATCATTACCAATTTGTTCATTACATTTTGTTGGTCAGCATCTTTAGATCTTGTAATAGTATTATATCTATTTTACTGACTATGGAATTCAAAAGAAATGAGTGGTGGTTTTGAGGTCATACAGTGAGTCAATGTTATAATGCAGGTTTCCAGACTCCAGATGTATTTCCTTTATAATTTATATACTAAAGTAGGGAATCCATACCAATTGATATGATAATATTCATACTGATAAAGAGATGGTAGAGATGTCAACTCTTGTTTAAAGACACTCTCCTTGTTCACTTGCCTCCAGATGTGGGGAAATAGTGCCAGATTCACAGAATAATTTGAATTAAAATTTATTTTATTTCTCATCCTCCAATAAGCAAATACCAATCATTTCTGTCTGGCCTCAGCCCTGTTTCTGTAGGTTGCCCTCCATTTCTAGTATCTTAAGTATCAGGTTGGCAAGAAAAGAAATATTAATTCATTAATCTGTCTTCAACATATTTGTTATTTAGTTCATTTGGATTTATTGAGATGCCTCAATTGTAAAGCATAGAATATTCTAGGCCCCACAGGCTCTGTGTTAAGTATGGTATACTAAATATTATTCATAAAGATGTACTTAGGGATACTTCAGTTCATTTTGAACGTGTTAAAAAATATTCACATATTTTGACACATTTGCAGGTTTCTTGTCACTCAGGACATTTTCATACGTGTTCATTTTGAAAAGTATGAAAAAATTCTGGGTTTTTCCCTTTGTGTATACAGGAACTCACTAAAATTAGGTAGGTCTTTGAAATATACTATATGGCCTTTTCTTCTAATTATCATTAGCTAGTATAACATTATTATTCATGTCATTCCCTCACATTCCCTTACACATTTCTATATTTCCTAGGGAATGTAATTTAAAGGTTTCTCCACTCATTGGAAACCATTTGTGTGGCACATTTGAGATTGTGCATAAGATTAAAGAGACTAGTTGTTCAATTAGTGCTGCTGAAAAATTATCACTGTTGGATTAATATCCTCAACAAAGGTCAGGGGTGAGGGTGGATTAGGGTGATATCTTAATATATCCTCAAACTTTCCCACTTTATAAACTTGTTCACATAAACTGTCAGTTATATAGTCTTCCAAGTTTCTTTCACACTATTATGCATTCAGTGTTAAAGACTGTCTTGCGGCTCACTTTCCTGAATTTAAGGTATCATATATTCTTTGCTATACTTGTTTTTTATTGTAGCAAAACTTTGCAACATGTGCATTTTCAGAACACATTATTCAAGTAAGGAAATTAATTTATAATTGAATTGTTGATAATATGACCAACCCAAAAATGTAAGCAGTATTTTAAGGCAGATGTAGTCAAGTAATACCCATGATTCCAACATACCTTGGTTAATTTCTTTCGCTTATCAAATATTGAGTTGTTTTTGATAGCTGAAATTCAAATAGTGACATAATGTCTTGTCTTCACTCATCAGTTCTACAGCAGCATTTTTTAGGTTATCGATGACTGCAATTATATTTTTACTGAAAATACAGATCAGCAGGAGCCTTGGGGACCACCTAGCCAAAGGTTTCATATGCTTGTATTCAGGGTCAAATTCAGGCGCAGAAGTAGTTTGTTTAGCATGCACCATGTTTTAAAATATTTGGGTTTAAATGTCATTCAAAGAAGAATGCGCTTGACAGTTTGCTACTGTCTACATTGCTCTTTATTGTTATATAGGTTTTTCACTTACTTACGTTACCTTCCTAACCAATAAGGGCACTTGAATTTTCCACCCTTTGTTTAGTCCGAGGACCAAATTTTACATGTGGGGAGATGGAAAGATTTTCATCAGTCTACATGTGCCCTTTGTTGTGCCAACTTTCAGATAGACAGTGGTTTTCAAAAGACTTTTCTGTGCTATCTGTTTACTGTACATTGGTTGAACTGCTTAATAGTATTCTTCACATCATATATAAAGAAATGGGTGTGGATTTGAGGGTGATGCATTTTTGCATTTTAAAATTGTAAATTTTTGCTCACACCACACACTTTTTTGGTAATTTCTTGTTTTTGGACTTTAAAAAAATTAATTTTGAATGTACTTTTATTCTTTAATTTATAATTTTAGTAAACATGTTTAGCTACAGTGACATATTTGGAAAGTAGTTTTCTGTAAGTATTATGCAGGGGGTAAATTAAATTTTTTAATAATTGCAATGATAATACAGTGTTGGAATAATTTCCTCCAATAATGCTATTTAACTGCTATGTTACTATTGAAGGCAATTGTTGTATATTAGGAGTTTGAGTAATCCTAGAATGAAAAAAAATAGCAGTTTTAATCTGTGATGGACTGCAGTCAAAATGCATGAAGAAATGATGTATATCTATCACTTTTTTATATCGCTAACTACAAAAAGTAAAAAATATAATTTTATTAATTTTCCTTTCTAAAAATTGTAGCCTGAAACCATTTGATCTGTTTTATCTCATTCTAAATTATCGTTTGATTCTGAGAAAATTCTTACCATATACACTATATTATGATGGTGTTTTCAGCTAGCAAGTTTTCATTAATTTTGTAAGTGTATTACCGTACACTTCCTAGCACGGTATAAGATAAAATGGGGTAATAAATAATTAAAACTCAATCCTCGTTGTCAGAGTAAACAATGTCCATTACCTTATGTAGTACTCTGGACTCTCATAATGGTTTGGCACCATTAGAAGAAAGTTATATACTTTTCTAAATGTAAGTACACTTAATGTAGTAAATGTTTATGATGACAATGCCATATTCAAATTACAAGAAAACTTTTTTTTTAAATAGCTTTAGAAAAATGAGCTATGCAGAGTGTGATGGCTACTTTTGTGTCAACCGAAATAGTAGCCAGTTATTTCCTCAAACACTAACCTAGTTGCTGTGAAGGTATTTTGTAGATGTGGTTAATGTCTACAATCTTTTCACTTTAAATAGAGGAGATTACCCTTGCTAATGTGAGTGGTCTCATGCCATCAGTTGAAAGGCTGTAAAGCAAAACGAGATTTCCTGGAGAAGAAATTCTGCCTCAAGACTACAGCATCAAATCCTGCCTTGAGCTTCCAGCCTACTGGCCTGCCCTACAGAAGCCCCACAAACCCACAATCACTGAGTCAATTCCCAATTTCTTCAAATAAATCTATCTTCTATCTTTCGTCTATCTATCTCTCTGTCTATCATCTATCTATCTCTCTGTCTATCTATCTATCTATCATCTATCTTTCCATCTCTCCTATTGGTTCCATTTATCTACAGAATGCTGATTGATAAACTGAGGATCAGTTTATGACGTCTCTTTTACAATAAGGCAACTCAATATTTGAAATAGAAATCATACTTGGATTTAATTGGAAATAGGTGAAAATGACATTGTTAGACTATTTAGGTTTAAAATTGATAGACCTTGTTTTGGAATGTTTCTGTTATTTTGTAAGGAAATTTATATAACTTTATTTAAAAATTTTCCCTGGATTACAATCTATTTCTCAATTAATTCCTCCCCAAAAACCTTTATAACGTGTAGAGTATAGTTACTCTTATGTATTCAGCTCCAATAGCTAATCATACATGTATTTATTATACTTGAAGATAATCAGGCTATCTTTAAATGAGAGAAAATATTTTTAAACGATATCAAAAGTATACAATTTGGTAGCCTAAATTTAAGAAAATAGGCTTTAAGGGGTGGCTGTGTAAAATTAAGTACTTGAATTTTACAAAGCAGAAATGTTTTCATGAAAAATCTACAGAATGATGTCAGTGCCCACCAGCTAAAAAACACCAGGAACACAACTGTAGTTGAACCAAGTTGGACATATTGGTACTTGTTGGAACAAGGTAAACTGCACACCTTAGAGGTCCTTGATGCATCTCATGAAGAGGGAATAAGGGATAGTTTTATAGGATTTGGGATTGTGTAAGTTGATTTTGTGGAGGGTTGATGAAAGCATTGTTTTTTTTCTGGATTGTACTGTGAGAAGGAAGTGCCAATTCTGTGGTTGGTTATCTTAGTACTTTTTATCTAGGAGGCAACAAGAACAGAGTGGGGGTAAAGCTGTCATTTGTAAAGAAGCAGCTTTTGCTCATGTTGGCTGGCAGATGGGGATGTTTAATAACAAAAACAGTGTGTTTGTTTTTGTCTGTGCTCAGACATAATTGTAGAGTGGTCTTGTTTTTTTCTAGTTCCATCATACTCATAGATGACCTTGTCTGACGTTAGTGGACTATGAAACTGGTCATGTTTGATAAGAGAACACCACGCCTTACTCTTAGATCCAGACAGGCTCCTAGCCCGCAGTCCCCAGGGACTGCTTTTTTCTTACTCAGATGTGACATGAGAGTGTGTGGTTGCAAACAAGAGGGAGGCAAGGCCATCAGAGAGGAGAATTCAAGGAAATTAGACCCAAAGCTGGGGATTTTTAGGGATGTGGGAGAGAAGGAGAATGGTCGAGAATTACCAGGGTAGAACAAGTAAGACATGTGCCCTGCGCTAGCATGTTAATATGAGGACATTGGGAGATAAAACATCCACCCATCTCTTGAGAGAGATACTAGGGGAACAATGTTTTCAACAGAGACAGACCTCAGCTGGAGCAAAAAGGTGAAGTGAAACTTCAGTGAAAAATCTAAAGCTGTAGAGATTTCATTAAAAATGGACACTTCTGAAATCAAGGAGATACAGTCCAAGTGTTTTAGAACATGTGAAAATATAGAGAATTGTGTCATAAAAGAGGATGTAACATAATAACATGGAGGTTGAAGTCCAGAGAATGAGAAAGAATTTGGGAATTCTGGGCAAGTAACATTGAAAATATAGGTAGGACAAAGTTCATTCTGATAATCCCAGTGCAAGTAGCAGTAGCAATGGAGTGGTGGAGGATGACAGAGAGGTAGGAGTCCTGTGGGGAGCACTCAGAGTTCTTGGGCTCACCTTTGACTCCACCTGTGAGACTTTGTTGTGGATGGTCCTACTCTGAGGCTCAGAACCTTCTCCTGCCCCCTGCTGAAGTGTTATGGCAGAGGGGCACGGTTAGTCCTAGGGTGCAGATTTCCTCCATATTCAGCCACTGGGGGTTCAAAGTATTAACAATGATTCAAAGTTAACCCATCCAAATTGCCTTGTTTGTGTCTTTCAGATAGGAAGCGCCTATAGAATCTGATGTGGAGCAAACAAATTTTGGTTGGAGTGACTTTAGAAAAGGTCTGGAACTCTGGGCATTTCCAAGCACCTTAGATGGATTATGAAAAGCAGGAGAGTTTTGGACAGTAAGATACTGGGAAGGAAGAAAGACCAGTTGCAGAAAATGATGGGGGTTCATGATGAGAGGTTTGTGCTGAAGGATTTTTCCTACAACTGATCAAGGATAGAAAGATGGGATAAAATATGCATTCTCTCTTTGTTTAATGAAAACGTCTCAAGTGACGTAGTTCAGTGGCCTCCAAGGAAGTATCAGCAGAAGATGGGTAACGTTACCTTTGTGGTATTTCCCTCAAAACCTGATTTTGGCAAATCACCTCTTCTTATTTAAATGAGACACAGTAGCTTCATGGTAGGAAAGAGAATGGCTGCTTTCTCTCCAGGATTGTGTTCTTGTGTCCACTTTAGCATGTCTTCATCAAAATACTTACTGTCATACTTTTGCTTAGTGGTTGAAAGCATAGACATTTTATAACCAGATGAATCTGAGCTCAAATCCTAGATATACCTCTGTATCGGTAAATAGTTAGTAAGAAAAAGAGATAATTGGTCAGATGAGACAAATCGACCACAGCTAGTCGCTAGCTTTATGACCTTGATCAAGTTCACTTCTCTCACTATCAGTTATATCATCTTTAAATGGAGATGATAATAATACCTAACTAGAAAACAGCTTTGCAGATCAAATGAGATGAAGCATATAAAGTAATTTGCGCAAGATTTGACACGTAGTAAATTCTTAATATGTGATGGTAGCTATTGACAATATTTCATCCTGGAACATTCACATCTATATTAGAATCTCATTCACTCAATTCAGTATGTATAAATTTACATTATTTGGATGCTTTTAGTATTGAACAATATCAATATTTCCTTTTTTTTCTCAGTTTACCCATGGCACCTCTTACATACTTATCCTTACCTGAACATTCACTAAATCTCCTCCACTAAATATGGATTGGACCCTGAATAGTCTAGGAGATAAAGAAATGAAAATTCTATGGAAACCTTCAGATAGCCATTTTTTTGACTCATAGATTTCATGGAACGATACTTTGTGCTCATAGGAAGCTGGCTCTTTGGGAAAACTTAGAATTTTTCTTAACTCTCTTCAGTAATGATTTCCATAGCTCTGATTCCCTTGCAAAGTCTTGGATCACTGCAGTTCTGGTGTTACAAAATTAATATTTACACTAGGGGGCAGCATAACATTTCCTCTTGCTCTCATATAGACAGGCACTATAGTAAATAATCATGGATTCATAAATTTGTCAAATATAGTTACCACAGTTTTAATAGCTAGAAGTCACTTTAAAATTTCACTCAGCAGGAAGTCAGTATGGATATATGACATGGGTGTGATGTATTTGCTATATACTTTATTTGTACACTTCACCAAGTAATTATTCTTGACCATTCTCTACCTCAGTCACATGTGATATACGTAGTAAGATGGAGCTGACATAGAGTTGATGTCCAACTATACCTTACTAGGCTATCATTTTGGCTGTACAACTGTCAGTTTTCACTATTGAAGTTGATGTTTCTGGGTTCATCTGAGTACTTCTAAACTACTAGTTTTATGATTCTTAATGCCCAATTTATTTTAATGTCATAGTTAATTTATAATTAAACTTGATTGATGTTTTTCATGGAATACATTATTAAGCAAAATAAAGGTTGACTGGGATGACCATTTCTTGTTGAAACAAGAATAGCTAAAACACGAAATACGAATACGTGACATTCTGAATCCAACTCTATTTTCGTGATTGCCACAAGCAATACTACAGAAAAATAGTTGAAAAATATCTGAGACTCAAATTTCCCAGTTTTATTAAAATTTAATAGAATTTCCTCCGTAGTAATTGAGATTACATTTCTTCGGGAAAACGTGCAGGTTGCATAAAATAGCACAAACTGTTCTATTTGTGCCACTAATCACTGTGAAATTGTTGATGCAACAGGAGAGATGCAATTTTTATGGATCAGGACTTAGAGGAGTTGGTATTATGATACATGCTGCTACCCAAAAACTCAGGAGGCTATTTTTCAGGTAGAATGATATTAGTAAAATTTCCGATGTAGCATATTACATATTGCTGTCCTGGAGAGCCACTTTTAAGACAATCTGTTAACATATTATTCCACAGTAAAGAGTTAGTGAAGTAAATAATGATAATGATAAATCAAAACAAATTGATCCACTTAGTACAGTGCCTAGTATAGCTGTAAGCATAATTTGATGATATAAGAAAAAATTAGAGACTGATGTTGTTTACTTATATGTTAAATTGCTTTAATTAAAATACTATATCAATAATTCAATTCACATACGCTACAGTCTGAATAATTATTTGCCTTCCAAGTACTAAACATGATAACCATTTTGCATTATTAATAAGGTGCCAATACAGTTCTATCAACTATAGAAACTATAGGTCATGTGAGAGATTATTCTCTGTTTTCACTAGTACTCTATGTAAAATAAGTATAATATGTATTCATGGGCGCAGGCAAAATTGACATGCTCACACACAGCAAAATCATTCTCTCTCTTTCTCTGCCTCTCTCCCTCCTTCTCTCCTTCTCTGTCTCTCTAACTCCCTTCTTGCTACACCCCCACTCTAGTCTAGAAAAGCAGAGAAGATATTGTTATTCCGATTTCAACCTGTCTGCCTATTTCTTTCTCAGGAAGTACACAGCATTGTACTAGCAGTTTGGGCCAGGTCCAGAGATTAAAAAAATTATTTATTTGAGAAGTAATTAAGAACTTCTCCCACCTCAGCCACCAGATATAGTATGAGAGGTCTGAAAATAGCACTGGTAAGATCTTTGGAAATGTGAAGCAATTCGATGGCCAAAGTTCCACTGGATGACCACAATCGTAGGAATTAAAAATAAATAAACAGAGAGAGAAGGAGAGAAAGGAAGGAAGGAGAAAGGAAGGAAGAAAGGAAAGAGAGAAGGAAGAAGGAAGAGAGAAAAAAAGAAAGAAAGAAGATCGTTAAATTTTCTTAGTTAAGAATGAAAACTAATATAAGAAGATCTATCACCTTGAATAATTGGATGAAGATACATCCAGGTTTGTCTGGGAAAATTCCAGTTTAGTCTGTTTTCCTGGAATGGTACTGCCTTTAACTCTCAGAATTATGCTGAATTTGGATGATAATCTATACACTCATCCTGCTAAATATAGAAACCGCCACAGTGACAGGAATCTGCCTGAAATGATTCTCCATTCTCTATCCTGGCTTAAATTCTGTGTTCTTTTAGGATTTGTAGATTCCTGTGAGAATGCTATTTACAGATGATGTCATTAATATGATACTTGACTATTTTTTCAACAACCCTAAGCCCTATAATAGGCAATGATAAAAGAAATGTAGTTACTCTTTCTCCCACCTTTTGGCAGTTTGAGTTTAGCCACGTGACGGAAGAAGGGATGTTCAGAAGCAGGATGGTGCAAAGGCACAGGGCCAGTTGGAAATGATTTGAGCAGCACAGTGGGATTAAGAGGAGAAAGGAATCACAGTGAGGGTCCAGTGGCCACAAACGAGTGAAGCCTTGCCAGTGAAAAGTTCCTGAGGCTGAAGAGCCAGCTGTGTTGTTCCAAGCTGACTGTTTTATTGGCAGAATTTTGCCCAAGCATTGCCAGTTTTGGTTCCTCAACAAGCCTCATTCAACAGGGTCACCTTTGAATCTGTCAGCTACCTAATACTTCAGTAAGGGTATTTTATGCTTCATTTAGTGTGTTAATTTTGGATGATTTTAGCTGAGAAACCTGAGTAGAATTAGGACAACTGTTGAATTGCACTTATTTTTTTCAAGAACTTGAATATTTTGCTGGGTTTTACATCTAGAGAGTTTTGACAGCGTCACTCCCTCCTTTGCTTCGGATCATTCCTCTTCCTGTTCTTCTACAGTGAAAGGTATCCAGCCTCTGGAACTAGAGACACTTAGATTTGAATTCTGGCTATGTAACCTGGGCCATTTACTTAACTTCTCTTAGTTTCCGTTTCTTTATCTATAAACAACAAAAATTGTAATTCACTTAGTCTCTTCTATATCCCAAATGTTATTTTAAACATACTATATAAAATATATGTAATTACTGCTGAACTAGTCTAAGATGGGTATATGTGAACAGGGTTATTGTCAGTGTTAAATAATATAAGGAATTTCTTTACGTCAGTGGCTGGCACATAATCAAAGCTATTATTTTTACCATTATTGATGTCTTGAAGATTTGTCCTTCCTCCTTTCCAAAGCTAATATATGGACTTGTGCTTTTCAGATAGAACATGAAAGATGCCAAAAGAGTAATACAGAACATAGGTGCTTTAGGGAATCCAATGAAAAATAGGCCAGGGAACTGATCATAAAATTTAACACCTATATACGTCCTATGAGTGGATTACCTAGTTTATTTTATGCAGAAAAACTAACGTCCTCAGGTGTACAGATTCCAAACTAGATGGTCATAATTATCACCTGAGGATTTAGAAAATACAACATCCTAGGGGCCGGCGCGGTGGTGCAGCAGTTAAGTGCGCACATTCTGCTGCGCAGGCCCAGGGTTCACTGGTTCAGATCCCGGGTGTGAACGTGGCACCACTTGACAGGCCATGCTGTGGTAGGCTTCCCACATATAAAATAGAGGAAGATGGGCACAGATGTTAGCTCAGGGCTAATCTTCCTCAAAAAAAAAAAAAAAAGGAAAGAAAGAAAAGAAAAGACAACATCCTAGATTTCACTTCTTAGCTACTAAATCTTAATATCTATGAGTAGGGTCCCGGAATCTAGCTTTCGTAAGAGTCCACAGATGCCTCTCACTATTCTAGCATAAAGTGCATCTGGCCTGGTTTCAGTGGATGTGTTCCAGAAGGATGTTTGGATGTCACACACTCATATTTAGTATGAGAGGTGAGACCCTGTTCTTGTCCTTTCTTAGGTTCTCTGCCCAACACTTTTCCTCATCCCACCCATGCCCCCAAATAGATCCTCTAAAAAGCTAGCGGAAATACATTTGTTTCATCGTAAAGAAAAATGAAATTAGAAAAAGTGCAGCTAGAACATAGTCTAAGTCCTAGCTTCAACCTCCTGAGGCAATGTAGTTAACTTGGGCAATATCCTTTTCAGCAGTATTATGAATATTTTATTAGGGGTAATAATGCATTTGATAGTATTCAATGATTTTCAGTGTATTTTGTTTTAAATCATTGTGTTGAACAACAAAGCAAAGGATTGAGCTAATAAAACAGATAAACATCAGGTAATTTACAAAATAAAAGACATAAAGTTGAATAGTTCTATGAAATCTAGAGTGGTACTAGGTACTTTTATGAAAAGTATATCAAAGATTTAACATTGGTAACCAGGATTTATAAATAAAATCATATGTACCAATTATATTCTTATTAAATCAGCTAATATATCTCAATTACCTTTTGGGATTCAATTTAATTATTTTGTTTTTAAATTTCATGTAATTATTCTTAAGGTATTGTTAGCTTATAGGGGATTATTTTTATCACTTTTTAGAATTTTTATTTGTAGTGTGATTATGATTCCATTAGAATCAATTCTGTAATAATTGTGTGGTTAAATCAGTTATTTAATATAGTTTGAAAAAGTATCTAAATGCTTTGATTAATCGATCTAAATAATATTTTCAAGTCCTAAGATTGAATCAACTCATTTAATTAAAGTTTTCAATTATTGAGCACTTATTCTGTCAGGTCCAGTGCTAAAACAATAAAATATTTCATTTAATCATTTCAGCAACTCTTTAATTTGGTATTGTTACCATTGCCATTATACAAATGAGAAAACTTAGTTTTTAGATTTTATTCAAGGTCATCTATGTTGTTTTTAATTCATAACTGTCTTGTGGATACTGTAGACAGTGGATGGGAATACTAAGACTCAGCATATGTATGTCCATGTCTATTCCATTTGTTTAGCTCAGCGCACAAATAATGAACATCATCCATACTCATATCCTAGAAAACATGGCTGTGCCCAGTTATAGAGATTTAAAATTAGGAAATCTATATATAAATCCTTAATATTTCTCCAAAATATCATGTTTTTATTCTCGAAAAGAATTTTTAATTTTATTTCTCTGATTGCTTTCCTATTTTTGGTACCAAATTCTGGATACTTAATTAAAATTTGCATTATTGCCCATTTGTTTGCTCATCAATAAAGTGTTCAATAAAGACATTTTCATGTTTCTTTTTCTTTTTTGTATAGGTAACTGAACAAAAGCTAGTTAATTAGATTAAATAAATTGTGTCAAATGGTATATTTTATTTACATTATATATTCCACCAAGGAAGAAAAAAAGATTATTTAATAAAAGATATGATTTCAGTAAAATTTAGGACTCAAGATATTTTTCTAGTCGTTTCAATTCACTGTGCAATTGATTTCCCTCAGCTTTTTTCATTCCTAGTGTTTGCGATCTTCTATTTACTAAGTGTTAAGAGTAAGACAAGTTCTCAAACTAAAGCAGATAGCGAATTATTTGCAAGTCATTTATAGCTGAAAGAGCAGCATCATTTTCTGGGCTGTATTATTGGGTTTTTCATTTGTAGGAATAAGATAAGAGAACCTGTCCATTTTCTAATCACAGAGCTCTGCAGCGCACGTTTGTAAAGGGTTGACTTTCAGCGTTAGACAGTTCGTAATGGGTAGGTTATCCTCCCATCTTTCTTAGAAGATTATTTTCAGGGAGAGTACAAGAAAATGAAAAAATCTGAAGCCTTTTAATATGTTTTTTGGTAAGATGCTGGTGCTTCTAAATTTTCTCCTAATTGCTGGCTGTGCTGCAGAGGAGAGGAGTTGGGTGGGGGATACGGGGGTGATGAGAAAAGCACCTTGTGATGTCTGAACGGAAAGGATCCTTTGAGCAGCCCTTTGGTATGATCTGTAAAGAGCTTTCTGCTTTATCCTCATCAGTTTGGTCCAAGACTAAACTGTGTGTGTGTGTATTTGTGTGTGTGTACACACATATATCTGATCAAGATAAAACCTCTAAATGTAGTTACAAGCTTCTGGGGTATCTTAGGGAATAGGAACATTTTTAAGGATTAAGGATGTCTTTATGCTGAGAACACATTATATATAGTAACTTTTTGAAGTAGAGAATAAAGGAAGTCAACATAATTCACTGCAAAACAGAAACTAGAAACAAAAACTGTACCGCTAAAAATAATACTGATAGTAAAAATCCTTAGAGTGGACACTCACAAGATAATCACATACCCCTACATCACACCCTTTGTCACATTTCTTCAAAGTTCATATTTTTATATAAATATGTATCCGTAGCACAAAAAGCATATGCTTTTTAACCATTCAGTTACCATTATTACCTCCATTTTACTCATGAAGAACTGAAGAGAATCTAAGGATCTTAACTGAGATTACAAAAGTTCACAAGTAGTTTAGCTTAATTCTGTCTTAGAGTGTGTTTTAATCACAGACACAAGAAGTGCTAGCTATTTATATTAACTTTTATAATAATAATTGCTATAAGCACTTCCATTTTACAAAGAAGAATAACTGTAACTGAGAGGTCAGTTAATTATGCAATGCAAATTTTATATATTACTTGCAAAATATTCTACATTCTACCCTTAAAACTGTTTACGATTAAATCTATACATAATAACAAAAGTATATCAAATTAGAAATCTCATACGTATTTCCCAAAATAAGTGTACAAGTATTCCCAGGAAAGTATGTATTCTAGCTTTTATAAGTTTTAATTTCATATCACATAATTCTATTGGTTTGTCAGAGAATCAATAGTAAATACTCCACTAAATTAAAAATGTGTGCTATTAAAGACAGTTTGTATGGAAACATTTAAAAGTAGAGAATAATCATATTTAATCATACCTTGTTGAGCTGTTGCCTGTAAATCCCTCAGATCTGTTTTGTGTGCTAAATATTGCACACCAAAAAATTATAACTCATTAACTTTCTTTAATACAAGTTAAAGGAATAAATAGTGTTACAGAGATTTGTACAAGTATAAAGTAAAATATATTGCTTTGTATTCTCCTAAAAAATTGCTAGCTTTGCAAATTGATTCTCAAAAGGGAGAAGGGGGCAAGCAATGATTTTCACCAGAAAGAAGGCTATGAGTGTGAAAATAGGGTTGCATTTTTGACAGTGGATAGGAAGCTAAGTGATTTGATTTTTATTTTAGCAATTATCTCTCATCAAAAATTGGCAAAATGGACTCAAGTATTTCTTCATCAAATGTGAATGAAGCAGGGTAGTAACACCAGCTGATGATTTTCCCTTTCTCCTCCAGTGGTTGCTTGGTCATCAGGGTGTGGAATCACACTTATTCTTCTTGCTCAAGCCTGTTGAAAGTAATCCTCAAGTCATGATTGGAGAAACACGAAAAGAAAAGTCAAATGGAAGGAAAGAATAGTAAATAAAATAAGAGATTTAATAGACATTCTACAGAGAAGAGTTACAATTATTGCTAGGGTAAAAAGTATCATAATTACTTGATCAATTTCATCAGCTATAAACACGAACATCCTACTGATAGTTTTATAATTTGAGAATCCAAGGAAAAGGGTAGACTGTTATCTTCAATTGTAGTAAATGTTTAGTAAGAAGATAGCTGTCATTTATTTCAAAATTGAGTATTTGGATTTTTCATGTATTTTACTTTTCTATATATTTCATATTTTGTACCAATAATAATTGATGATTGGTACATAAGTAAGTAGATAGATAGATAATGACATAAATGAAACAGACTATAGTCTATTACTAATTTCTGTCAATTTTGAAATTTCAGAAAGCTAGAAAGAAAATATCATACATACACATTTAAAATGCACTTGAAATTTTGTTATATTTCCACAAACATTTTTTCCATGTCTAATTTTTTGTATAGAATCCTTTAGAAAAGCTACTTTCCCGATAAAATATTTTTCTTTCTATTTTTAACAACACTGTCAGATAATTTTTTTTTAATATTTAGGTACTTAAGATCAAAGTTTGGAACTCTGACAATTTTCTGGCAAAATACCTCGTGAACTTGCATATTAATCCCAGTAACAAATTATTTCCTGTTATCAGCATTTGCATTCATGATTACATATGTACATATATTTGCATAAATTGTATATCTTTAGATGGACAAGTTGATATTAAGTGAAAGAGCATTGGATTTAGAATTTGAAGATTTAGTCCCTAATTATTCTGTCTAATTAACTATGACCTAGTTTCTGGATAGTTATGTATGATGCTTGAGAAACTATATATCTGCTCAGCGGCACATCTATTCATCTATTTCCATATTCCTGTAACACATATTTATAGATTACCTCTACATATAAGATTCTGTACTAGGCGCTGTTAATGCAATGGAAAGCTATAAAGACTTGGTTCTTTGCTTCCAGAGTGTATTGACTAATGCAGATGTCTCCAAAGTGGGATGCACCCTAGAAAGTGTACAGTATACTTTACAGAGAACAAGTAGAAATATTAAAAACAATCTTTATATTTGTGATTATCTAATTTCAAAATGTTTTTATAATATTTTATACTGGAGAAATGCATGTATGTATTGGTATGTATTAGCTTGAAAGTCTTTTGTTAATAGGGTTGTACTGTCAAAAAAATTCAGAGACTGGATTAGGATAAGGGAAAAGAGTTGAATGAAATATCTTGTATACCAAAGACAATATAATTTTTAAAGAAGAATTAAAAATTTTTTGGCTTGCATAGTTTGAAACATCGCCTATTCGATGTCCCCTGTTGTTAGGGAATTAAGCATTGATTTGTACATAGTGTGTTCTAGACATATTTCCAAGTATTTTGTTTGAATTAACAAGGTTTCATCATCACAACAACTCTATTTGGAAAGTACTCTGCTTATATCTAACTCACAAGTGTCATTCAAATTCAGGTAATCTATCTCCAGAGCCAGAGCTTGGATCCACTATGCTAGACTGTCTCTCATGTGTCAAGTTCATTGATAGAGTGCAAAGATAAAGCCGGATCTGGAAACAAGAGTAGTATCAATAGTTTTAATCTATTTTTTATTATTTACATCTTTACATCGTGTCATGAGATAGGCAGTCTTTCTGTTCTTGTGAAGTACCTCTTTCCCCATAGCATTAATTTATAGTTTTCTGATCATATTGTTTTTAAGTGCTGTTTGAATAGTCATCCAAGATTGAATCAAATTTGAGCCTTACACCGTGCCGAGCACTGCATCAGGACCCGGGAAAATGGAGCTTATTGAGATAAATCCTCTGCACCAGTAGGAACTTTCACTTTGCACTGAATATTAAAATAATATTTTATTATTTCTTTTTAAAGATTGGCACCTGAACTAACAACTGTTGCCAATCTTCTTTTTTTTATCTGCTTTTTTTCCCCAAATCCCCCCAGTACATAGTTGTATATTCTAGTTGTGGGTCCTTCTAGTTGTGGTGTGTGGGATGCAGCCTCAGCGTGGCCTGACAAGCAGTGCCATGTCGGTGCCCAGGATCCGAACCAGTGAAACCCTGGGCAGAGCGCGAGAACTTAAGCACTCAGCCACGGGGCCGGCCCCGTAAAATAATATTTTAAATTACATATAAAATGCTGAGTGAAAACCCTGCCTAACTCCTTCAGTAGAATTTCACTGTATTTATTGAAACTGATTCATAACATATATACTTTGGGGTATATCAAACTATTATTTTGTTTTTATGTCAATTTCAATTGTATATAAATATTAGTGTTGAAGTTGCTCTCAGATAACATTGGTAATTTTACTTATTTTATGTTAGAACTAAATATAAAAGTGTTTTGGGTGAGTTAGGTTGTATGGTATATTCGTTTATTGGGAAATATTTATTAAGCACGTCCTGAGTGTGCACCTGTGGCGGGTTAGGTGCTAGAAATGTCGTAGTGAGCAAAGGCTCACCAATTCCCTGCCCTCAAGAAGCTGATGGTCTGGCAGGGGAGGTAGGTGTTCATCACTAAGTGTGTGGTCTTAGGTTCCTAGGGCCGCTGTGACACAGATCCACAAACTGGGTAGCTTAAAACAACAGAAACTTATTCCCTCACAGTTGGAGTCTGGAAGTCAGAAATCAAGATATTGGCAGGGCCACCCTCCCTCTGAACCTCTAGGGCGGGACCCTCCCTTGCCACTTCTAGCTCCTTGGAGCTGAGGCATTCCTTGGCTTGTGGCGGCAGAACTTCAATCTCTGCCTTTATCGTCACATGATATCTTTGTTTCTGTGTTTCTGTGTCTCTGTATCTTTACATGACGTTGTCCCAGTTTGTCTCTATTTCTTTTCTTATGAAGACACTGTTCATTATCGGATTAAAGCTCAACCTATTCCTATTGATCTCGTCTTAACTAATTACATCCACAAAGACCCTATTTCCAAATAAGGTCATTCTGAGATGTTGAGAGTTAGGGCTTCAGCTTGTCTTTTTTGAGGACACAGTTCAACCCATAATAAGTATCATTGCAAACTATCTTAAGTGCCATGTGGGAAAGGTACAATGCAACTGGATCATTTATTCAGTACACTTTCATAAGAAAACCCAAATCTTGCATATTTTGGACCTACACACTGTTCTAGTCTCATCTCCACCAACTCCTTAGCAACTCTAAAATTTCTTGTCATATTGGCTTTCCTTCAGTTTCTTAAAGATGCTAAACTTCCTCTCTCCAAAAGGCACATGCCATTCTGTTTTCTCTGACTGAGTCCCACCTTCTGCCACCTCTACCTACTTAGATTTACCCAGCCTTCTTTACATTCCACACTAGACCATATTCAAGACTTCTCAAGTATTTTGTGCCATTCTACTAAGTGCATGTAAATTTTAAACAAGGACATGTCACATTTTTCATATTTGTTATATTAGTTGTTCCAGGAAACATTTGTTTTATTGATTTTTGTGTATTTCTTAGGATCAGAATAATGGTTATCAAAACCATGCCAAGTTTTCATAACTGATATCTGCTGAATATTATAATAATACACATTTTTTAAAGATGACATCCAAATCCAGCATTTAACACCAGTCCATTACATTTCAAAGCATGACTGTCATTATACTGTCTATGATCTTAAAAAAATAAATGCACACACACTCTCCATATGTAATATGTGGCAAATGTCAATACCAAGATAATGAATGATGTTGTCTGGTGGATACATTAAATGCAAAATATTACTCAAATTATGACTTTCTGCTAAGCCCCAAAATTTAAGTAAAGAATCTTATTTTAAGGAGAAACCATAATCAAGAGACACTTATAAAACAGTATCAAGAAATCAGTATGTTTATTTGGACAGTCAGTCAAATGGGCTGAGGATTCTTAGGTACGTCTGGTTGTTCCCAGAGTTCAAGCATGTCAGAATTCCTGATAATTGATTGACGAGAGTAGTTAAAATAAAGCTTGCCCATTGATCCATTTGTAATGATTAAAGCAGTTTCAACCCTGATTTTATTCAGCTATTCTTTCATGTGATGTTGATTAAAAATACGATATGAACGGTCGTGTAACAATGTTAATGCACTTAATGCCTATGAGTTGTACACCTCAGAATGATTAAATTGGTAAATTTTATACTATGTATATTTTGCCGCAATAAGAAACAGGCCTAAAAGTACTGTAAATCTATAGTCTAGCTGTAAATTCAATGCTTCTGGCTTTGTGTGAAAGTTTCTCATCTCACTTTGGTACAAATATAATCTTAACTATCTATATTCCAGTATTCCCAAGAAAATGTACATGCGTGTCTGCATGTCAGGGATGTAGTAAGTCTGTATCATATTTTCTCAGAGCACCAGCAATGAATATAAAAGACTGAGTTCATGTGCCAGCTTGGATTACTTACAATCTGGAGAAGACACACACGTTCATACATTTTGAATTATTCATAACATAGGTTCCAGGTTGTAACTGAAAAATGAGACTCCATCTGTACTGTTCTAACTTCTAGAATACTATAGTAAGGTTTTTTCCTTCTATGGGGAACCACTATATTTTTTCTTCCTCAACTTTTAAAACACCTATTTCCCATTTGTTTTAATTTATGCAACGTTCTTCATGAAAAGTTGGTTATCACTGGAATTGATTTCTGTACAGTATTGGCATTTATAACTAGGAAGCGTAACAGCTGATTTAATTAATGATAAGTAGTGCTGCATTATGCAGTTGGAAAAATCTACCACTTTGGTGAATGGGGGTGGATGAATGGCATGCAACTGCTTCTGCATATTGGGTTTCAGTAGTATTATATGACTTCTAGCACGAAGTGATTGTTCCATCTGTGTTGGGAATGTTCTCTTATTGCTTCTAATCGTTAAAAGAAGCAAGATACTTTGGTTATACCCAAGGACACTCGTGATATTATCAGAACTATTCAGTCTTTCAGATGTCTGCATTTTTAATTCAAGAGCACCCAAGTGAAAACGTTAAGTATCAAGCTGATAGGGGTGGGAGGACAGACATAATAATAAACGTGGTTTTTTCCTCTACTAAATATCAATTCCAGTAATACAATGTGAGGAATATAATTTTAAAGTTTACATTTTATAAAAATGTTGGTTACTAGATTATAAAAAATCATTAAGCACTTATTATTGCTTTCATATCTTTCTTTTTTCCATAAAAGAATCCTATGTGTTAAACTTCGTTGGAAAATTGTAGTCAACTTGAAACTTTAAAATCATTATATAATGTAATATTTTATCTTCAGATTGATAAAGAATAGATATCATCTAGATCTGTATTATCAAAATAATCTACAGAAAGGACTTGTTTATTTTTATTACATGAAGATAAATACAACATGAATAAGTTGTTATTTATAACGAAAAATAGAAGACCCGGGTGGAGAGGTAGGTAAATAGTTGGATAAAAAGGTACAATTTTAGTGTGAACAGATTTTCATAAATTTTATTTCAAGCTATTTTAACTTTTATAGTGTAGGTTGAGTGGAGTAAGTTAATTTACATTATATTATTTTGTTACCATTTTATCAATTAATAATATATTCTTTCATCAATTTATTTTGAGCATATTGTTAGAATTTACATTAATATTATTCCTGGAGATAAATTTAAATAAAAAATTTAAAGACAGTTTATTTTATTTGAATTTTCATACAGTTAAACATCAACAGACAGCCTAACAATGAGGATTTCTTGATATATAATATTCGGAGGGGAATTTTCCAATCCTTTTGCTTATGTCTCCTAGTCTCGGGTGTGGTGATTAAGTTGAATTTTGCAGTTCATGTTCAGTGGTGTACTTCCTGCATTGTGAATGGAGTAAAATGTTCATTTAATAAATTTCTAAATGCCGTTCTTCTGTTTTAAGCCCTATTAAAGACTGTAGAAAAACTACTGAGAGAATTTGAGCTTCTGGAATTTTTAAAGCTATTTTGGATAGTTACTACCTGATAGCAGTTAAAATCCATATTTTCATCCTAAACTTAATGAGCTTGGGAAATATTTTTTCCTTAACCATAAAAAGAGATATATGCATTTTACCGTAATTATTTCTGCTTCTGAATACATAGAAATACAATACCTCCAATGTTCAGAATATCTTCTCAACAGATAAGTGATTGTGTTTTTTTATGCTGTCTTCTTGACAGCTTTTTGTAATGGTTGCAAATCTAGAAAAGATGTCTTTATGACTGAAAATGAGAGCGTAGCCCCCAGCCTCTCTATCTAATTACCAAATGGTCATGTTTTACATAAATACACAATGTGGAGTTCAACTAGTGTACCTTAAAAATGTTTTGATAGAATGAAATTATAATACTAATAGGAGTTAGAAAAATTTCTTTCCTTCAAAATGCTCACTTATACAAATGAACTGTTTAATGTTATAAAAATTAAAATGAATATCAGCAGAAAAACAAGACATTCAAAGATATTCACGTAAAATCGGAAAAGGAGAACAAAAACTCATTAAGAATAAATGCATACTTCTTCATCAATAGATAAAATTCTAGTATCTCATGTGGGTCTGTGCATGAAATTTCTCCCAATGTCTAATTTAGCCCCAACTTCAGTGGATAAACATACAGTTAAAACACATGTTTAAGTTGGTGCTTGGTGCTGGCAATGTAGTCTGGTATGATGCCAATAGCAGAGAAAGCTAAATAGAAAATTCACTAATTATGCTCTGTTTACTATTTTATTGTCAACTCTGATCATAAAGACGATCTATCTTGACTACTCTCATTAGTACATGAAAGTGAATCATGATACAATTGGATTTAATCAGTATATCAAAATTTCATACTTATGCCTTTTCCAGAAAGAATAAATGTGTTGATTTATTGCTATCTAGAATGAAGATAAATTTATAGTTTATTTTAATTACATATCTCTCTAATTAATTTGCTTTTGAGAAGCTGTTTTATTATACAGAAACTTTTTGTTACTTAAACACTTTGCATTTTACTGAAAGCTTTCGCATCTGTGTTCCATTTTCCCCTAAACAAATTGTATTATTTTTTAGAGATCTTGCCTTGAAATGAATTACATCTACAACATGCCCACACTGAACCAGTCTAATACTTAGCCTGAGCTTGACATTTGTTGGAAATTATTGAATGTATAAACAAATACACCATATAAATCATGCACATATAAGGAAGGGGAGAATATGCTATTTAAATAATTTGTCTTAAGTATTGTAATTGCAAAATTTTCCCTGATTATTAAGCATCCTTTAAATTGTGTAGGTACCTAAGATTAGGAATGGGTTCGTTCTAGGAAGTTATTCAAGTTAATGTCTCAGCTAGGTCAAAAGCCCAAGTCTTGAGAAGTACCGGTTTCGGCATTCTTAAGTCACGAAGCCAATATGGTAGGGAACTGAGCTTCAACTTCCTAGGAGAGTCTAGAGAGAATTAAAAAAGAAAAAGGAGAATTGATTCATTCAATATTTATTCAACATGGAATTTCTCACATATCCCTGTCACAGGCTCGGGGAAAACAAATAGCCCCTCTTCCTATGTGGTGAAGCTTGGATCTGCTGAATTAGTCAGGCATTAATCCAAACGATTACAAAAGCAAATCTAGCATTGCTGTTGTTATAAGAGCTCCATAAAAGAAGAGCTTTGTGCCCTGCAAGGCTGTAATAGGGATTTGCTATAGCAAGGAGATCATAACATTCTGTTCAAGATACACTGTAGATAATAGCGAAGGATAAGTAGGAATTAATTTAAGGTGGATTGAAGGATTGGAGGCAAAGCGTCCCTTAATGTCCCATATCAGAAAGGAAGAATGGTTTATTTGAGAAACTTGAAAAACACATATGTGACTGAAGTAAATATGGACGAAGAAACTTGTTTAATATGAAATCCCCTCAAAATAGGTTAAGAACCAGATATGCCAAACTATTTACGTATGACTACACAGACTTTTACTTTTCCCTAAAAGCAATGTGTTCAATGAAGCCATTCCTGAATGGTTATGGGCACGTGTATGAAACCATTATATTTGTGTTTTTATAGCTCATTCTCACTATGAAATGAAGACTAGAAGGTATTCAAAGTGTATATGGGTTGGCTAAATATAAGGCTATTGCAGTAGTTCCGACCGGTAATAAAGACAGTTTGAACTTGAGTAGTGATGTTTGAGCTGGAGAGAAAGCTATGGCTCAAGATCTTGGATTTTGTAGAAACACTCAGCGAGAATGCTGGCATTGGTAGTTGCTTACTTCATAGACCTCTGGTTTCCAATTTTTTGAGATCTCCAATGTCTTTATGTTCATGGTAACTCATCAATGAACTTAAAATTGTTTTTATTTTTTAAAATTTTATCCAATGTTTTAATTACCTGAGTCAATAATTAACATTAATCTCTAAATCCATATTTTCTTATAAAATAAAGTACCACATAAACCTCATCATCTAAATTTTTTATACTAGAATTTTCCTGTTTCAATTGTATGCTTGCACTTATTGTATGTATCAAAACTACAAATCAACTTTTCTTATGTGATGTAGACATTTTTATTGAAAACAAAATTTCAAAATTTAATCTATTTTCTTCGTAAAATTGATTTTCTCTCTGAGAAATTATAGGATAATTTTTGAAGTTTTTTTCCCCCAGGTGCAGAGGAACATGTGAATTTGGAGAAGCTATTTAAGCATTGAATTTAAAAAATTTGGTCCTATATTTTATTTGTTTTACTGCAGTAAATCACATTTCGTGATCACTGTGGCAACGAGGTTCTTACAAAATTTAAAAGCATAAGTTTCTAAAGCCACCCACATCAGCTAGTATCAACAGAGTAACCATTAAAATTGTCTAAAGAAATACATTTCCAACTGTACTGTAAAGAATAAATAAATAGCAAAATCAAAACAATTAGTCACATGCTAAATTATATAATTTTCACTAAATATTTTTCTTATTGAACTGTATCTCTGATTTAGGGAAAAAGATAAAAGGGAATTATTTTTAAAGTCTTTGACTCCCAATGCGTATCAGTCCATTTACATTAACAGTTTTATAATTTGTTCACCTTAGGATCTCACGTGCAATAAATTTTCAGAAGTAAAGAATTAAAAATATTAAATTCTATACATAGACATAGGTGTAGCATTAACCATCTGGACATAGCTGAAAAAAGTCTATATGCTGGGGGTATTGTGAAGTGACTCAACACATAAAATTTAAAATGTTCACTTGGCCTTTAAAATCATAGTGTAAAGAAATGTAGTAACCTGCAAAATTATATAATATTACTAATATAATATTAAGGAGAGGAGAAAACATCTAAAATATAAAACATGCTTGCACATGGACTGATAAGAAAATTTAAAAAGTAAAAATATTTATGTTGGCATGGTGAGATGGTGTATGCTTTTAAAGCATGCTTCATGTATTATGATTCTGTTCTTACAATCAAGACAACCTTGATATGCCTAACTCAAGATAAACTTAATCAAGATTTACTATTTTATTAAAATATCCATTTGCCATCTAGAACTGTAAACATCTGTTCCAAATTGGTTAGCTTACAAATTTATATGATGATGTAGCATAATTTGACATGTGGACCAGTTATCATTTCTGGCATATGGTCTTCAGGCCAATTCATAAAATCAAATTTTAAAAATTAAAGGTCTAGGGAGATTTTCCAAAGCTATATGTGGAAACTTTATAGTAAACTAGATAGATATTTAAAAGGAATGAATTCGGGATAATGAGTGTTGTTTGATGAGCAAATAGAAAACAGTTGCATAAAAATATAAAATAAATACTTCAAAGTACAACTTCAATTTTATGTACCATCGAAATGGAAAATCTGTTGAAGTTGGTTAATCATAATTGCTACAAACTAATATAATATTAGCTGAAGCGTCAATGTTAAAAATAATAAATTCAGGGCATTAATTTCTAATCTGTTTTATTGATAACAACTGCATTGAATATTCTGAATTTTCTTGTTGTACTAAATAGCAAGTGCTTTTACTCAATATGCATGTTCTTTTGGGCATAGAAGGAAAGAAAATGAGAGGGTGTGTAATGTAATTATCTTTTCTGGTTTATGGAGCATTTATGATGTCTCTGGCATTATACTGGATGCTGTAGATATGAAGATGAATTATCTCTTAAGGGGCTTTAGAGTCACAAAATAGAAATAATATTTGACCTGAAATCAATATACTAAAAAATAAATTACAAGCAATCTCTGGCTAAAATAGTGACTGCAAAGCAGTGTTGATCTTGCAGGACCCCCATTTAGTCTTTTTTGTCACTTCAATCCTCCCTTATGGTCCTTTCACTTTCTCATTTTTAACTGTCAGGTCCTTTGCACTGCACTAGGCTCCAGTGAACTCAGCCTAAAATCTAAGTGATTGATAGAGACTGGTATGTTACATTCCTAAAGGATTCTTCTACTTCTGCTAGATTTATACCCTTTTATACCTAGGTAAGATCCTAGAGATAGTTTATTCAACCTCTATTCAGAAATTTGAACACTGAGGTCCAGAGACAGGCTGTGATGAGTCCAAGGTCATTAGCTATTAAGTCATAGAATGAGGACTCCTCCATTCTCTGTTTTAATATGGGTAAGAAATCTAAGCTAAACATCTCCCTGTTTATTTCCAAGAACCTCTTGATGCCAAACACTTTCCTCTAAACTCACTTCCTCAAACGAATATTGTGTAGAAATGTAGGAATGTATAATACGATGCTTTATGTGTTTTGTAGTTCCAGATTTTTAAAAAAAAGAGATCCCAAATTCTTTCATTTACAAAAGAATTGCTTTTGAATGCAATCCTACATGAAAGTAACATTACAGGAAAATTCTAAAGATATAAAACCCAAAGTTTAGTCTACTCATCTATCACTTATAATGGAAGCTATGCAACTAATGATCCATTCATCATTTTGCAAATCTACTTCCAATGTATTAGGCTGCTAAATGCCTGGAGATGCAGGGGACTGGAATGAGGCTATTGTATTAAAATAAGTACTTTAAAATTGGAAAGTGTGAAAAATAAACTCTTTAAAATTACCAAGAGCTATTGAAGAACTTGTAAATACATTTTTAAATATGTAACACACAAATGAAATAATCCGTTTAGAAGACAAATTTTGAAAATGTTTGATTGTTAAAATTCATTAAAACATGAAATGGCAGTATTTTATGGTTTTCTTTACAGATTCAATTTAAGAACTATGTTATACAATGTTAAAATATATTTTTAGTCTGTGAACACATTCTAATAACTATGTCACTGTTGAAGTAAAGCATATTGAAATTTGATATAACCTTAGATAATTTTTAAAAGTGCTGGATTATATGTTAACATATTGTTTATATATTTTATGAAATATTAGCAGCCATTCATGTATTCCAAACCAGCCTGTAAGCCTTGTACATTTCTGGGTCTCTTTGAACTTAGTGTGTCTCTAGGCAGTGAAAACAAATTTTAATGTTTCCCTAAGCAAAGCATGGATGGGAGTCTGTGCCTCCTTCCACTTGGCTATTCCCCAGTGAAAACAAAACAATATTGGAAAACAAATATCAAGAATATATTCCAAACTAAATATAGGGCATTGGAGTTACCCATTATTGCACTAGATTTCAATACTGTAAATATGTTCAAGTGCAAAATGCTATGCCTGCTTCATTAATAAGTTATTCTAGGTAATAATACTAAAAGCCAGTGGCATAACATCTTTAACTGTAATTGATTCTGCATTATTTAATGAGACATTTAATGCTAAATTTGGGAGCTTTTTCATCATATTGAACAATCGGGACATTACACGTTGATCAAATGAAATAGATACAGGCAGCACATAACCTACACTTGATACCTAGTTAATATCAGGGTTGAAGATATTTATCCACTTTTCCAAATAAAAGAAATGAAATGTATGAAACAGTAATCACATTGTTAAATTGATAAGTTGAATTTTAATCAACAGATTTCTTTGTCTCTTCCAAAAAAGATAATTTTGGTTTATGAAACAAAAAGCACCCCCTCCTCCGGTTTCTTGTATTGAAATAAAGGCAGATTATATATTAAACTAGCAAAAATTTAACTTTGTGAACCTCAGAGGCAGGACACTTGGATTTGGAGAATGTAAATATAGTTTTTTGGATCAAGCAAACAGATTCCCATGAAAAGGGGCAAAGTATATGAAGAACTAAGAGATAAAACATAACTAACATTTGGCATATAAAGTCAAATAAAATATAAAGATAGAAAAGTGCACTAATTGCTTCAGAAACATTATTAAATAATAATGGAATATCAGACTTGACAAAACATTTAATTTCACACTGGTGTCAGGAAGTGGGTATTTTTACAAGTGGTTAATAGGAATATATAATGATACAGGACTTTTGCAAGTAAATAAGGAAGTATCTACCAAAAATTTTAAATGTTTGTACACTTTACCTCAGTAATTCTATTTGTAACAAATTTTGAGTAGGCTTCTCCAGTGAGATATAAATATGACATAGTTTTATATTTTCAATCATTGAGTTCAACTATATTCTGCTCATCTATCCTTCATTCTCCTTTAATGACTACTTTGGCAGATTCTACTACATTTGGTAGCTTTTAGTTGTTGCATTAAATACCATTTATAGTTTTAATTGTCAATATCGTATTCAAATGAAATCTCCAAACTACCTTATGTCCTCTTTCTAAACCTCAGCGGACCCAATTTAATTGGGGTAGGAGAAGGGAAAGGGAAAGGAAACGAGGTAAGTATCCCTTTATTTCCTTGTCTGGCCAGACTTGTAGCCTTTTAGTCCTATACAGAATCTTTTCAATCTAACCATGACTACCTCGGCATGCCTTCCTGTAGCAGATATATTGAGTATTGGGAATGAGCTCTCAGAAAAGTTATGTTTGGCTGTTTTATTGCAGGATCCTCTGATGTGGGATAGCCAAATGGGGGTTAACCTTAAATACCTGACCTCAGCTTTGCTTACCAGGAGCTCTTCCCAAAATATCTTCCTTCTGGCAGGTCATTTCCCTATAGACAACCCTCTTGGATAGAGCTTTAGAAGGATGGCTCAAATCCTGTTTCCTTCCATGGTGTCTACTTGACCAACAGGAAACTTATCCTGCCTGCTGTTCCCAACAGTGAGCTTGTGAACTACATCAGTTCTGCCCCCTATCTATCCTGCTACCTCTCTTAATTTTACTTTCTGTAATCAGGGGTGGATAAATGGATCTACTGCTTAAGCAGAATTCTAACCTGGGATAAAATATCAGTTCTTCCATCTAGCCAATATCTCCCATGTCTATAAGTGAATCTTTTGGACCTTTTCCTCAAAATGAGTTGCTGCAGAGCTAGTTGGGGAACCCCTCATTAAGATTACTATGTTTCTCACCAGGCACAGGAAACCGCATACTTCCTCCCTTCCTCAGTTCTACACTTAGAAAAACTGGACAAAGGAAAGGGATAAAGGTGGATTTGAAGGATAAAATAAGTTAATTGAAGTAGTGGCCTTGAAGGAATGTAAATAACCCTAAATGTTGGTTATTCTTCAGATTATAAGGATCTTGGGTTTCTTGTTTTGAGGACTAAAAATCCCACTCAACATCCTGATACAGTTCTTGCAACCTAACCTAAGTATATAATCACAAACGCGCAAAAAGATATTTGTACAGGCCTCTACATTTTAACATTGTTTTTTGTAAAAACAAAATAAGTAAAATAAAATAAAATGAAGTTTAATAGGAGGGTTAAGAGTTGGAGTTAGCTTTACTCTAACGCTAAACCTTAGAATTGCTCCCCCAGTTTGAATGAATCCCATCCAAGCTCTAGCATGGACCCTAGAAATGTGTTTATATAGCCATATGTTTTTGTAAAATTTGCAAAAGTAAGATATTTTAACTGCAATTGGTTAAGACGTTTTCTTTTTCAATTTCTCCCAAATATATAGGTCGTATCGTAGTATATCTGACATTTCTTATGCTATAGGAAGTCTGATGGTTCCAGAAAAAACATGTACAATCACCACTGATAGTGACATGGACTGAGGAAAAAATATTGAAGTTATAAAACTGATATTCCCCAAATTTCCAATTCCGCACTGTCTGTTGATAGATAAAAGTAAATCGCTTACAGGATTATGTGGTTCAATACAATGTAGCAATAATTTACAAATTCACTTTAATTGCTCTTTTATATGCCTTAATTTCTGATAAATTTTGTATATTTTAAAGAATCATTGATCATATGCAAATTCTGTTACAATAGAAGAGCCTTAACCTGGTGGAAACAGACACTATCTGTATGGGGGACACAATAATAGCTCCCCACAGATGTCCACATATTAATCTTATATTAATCTCATATTAAGCTTCAGGCTTGTGGGTATATTACTTTGTATAAGAAAAGTGACTTTATGTGATTAAGTTAAGGATCTTCAGATAGGGAGGTTATCCTGGAATATCTGGATGAACTCAGTGTGATCAAAAGGATCCTTATAGGAAAAAGAGACAGGAGAATCAGGGGCAGAGAAGGAGATGTGCTGACAGAAGCAGATGTAAGAGGGAGGGCGAGAGAGAGAGAAAGGCATTGGAAGATGGATTCAAGGAATGGATAGCCTGTTTCCTACAGAAGCAGGAAAAGACAAGGAAATGAATTCCCCTTTGGAAGGAACACAGCCCTGCCAACACCTTGATATAAGCTAAATAATACCTATTTAATAATAATACCTATTTTGGACTTCTGACTTCCAGAATGAGGTAATAAATTTGTGTTGTTTTAAACAACTAAGTTTGAGGTAGTTTGTCAGAGTAGCAATAGGAAACTAATACAAACTGAAAGGAATTTTTTGCCGTGTTTGGCAGCACTAAATTTTCATTTATTCTTTATGTTCTTCATTGAAATTGAATATTTATTTTGTTTTGAAATTTTGTATTGCTGGTTTTGTTTTCTTTTTCTTAAAAAAAAGTTGTATAAACACGAGACTTACAGAGATTGGATCTTCCCTTGCATAGAAGAGTGATTAAATTTTACAGCCTATTTTTTCCTTTTTAAATAATCCAATATAGTGTTCTGGTTATCAAGTAGATATTATTCCTTTGCAAAGTGCTTTGGCAAAGACCTAGAGCTTTTGTAATTCATTTTCTTCTTTAATGGTCTGTACCTGTTGAGAAGATAACATATACGCATTCAACAAGAGAGTTTCTCCTCTTTGACAATGCACACGCTTTTTCATCTAAAACAACTACATATTGTCTGTCTAACACCGGAAAGGATTTCTTATGGAAGTTTAACAATTAAGTCAAGCCAGATGCTCCACTTCAAGAATAAGGAGTAGCTTGGCAGTAACATTATAAACCTGTCTACTTGTTTTTATTTAGAAGTCGTTAAGCACTACAGCAAAGTAACTAATTACCACTGTTCAAGGTACTGTAATCACCTTGCGTAGAGCGTCAAGTATGGGAGATACAATAATAATGAATCATATTTATATCTGAAAGTATTATTAAAGAGGCAAAAAAATTATGTTCTCCGCAGTCTTACCCCTTATAATTTAGTAAATCTGAATTAGTTAATAATAAGTTGAGCTCAATGGGTATTGATTAATTTAACATTTCAGTATCTCATTTTTAATTGCTGAAATATTCTAACTGAATTAAATTTTAAATTTTTTTTTGTAAATCTCGTTGTCTTTATCAGAATGCTTGGACTAAAAATGTGCAAGAGTTTTCTTATTGGGAATCATAATGCTACTTCATCCTTCTGGCATGAATAAGTGCTTTGTTTGTTTATTTGTCTGCTTGCATGCTAGGTTTTTAGTGCCCCACAATCTACAATGGGCTGTTTAAAGTCACAGACTTGGCATACACTTATTGAAGTAGTTGATAGATAATGATATGTTAAGGAAGGACTAAGAAATATTAGTAATTCTCAATTATTGTGCCTGATAAAAAAATGAAAGAAAAACTTTATTTCTGAAATTTCACTGTTTAAAAACATTAGAACTCTCATATTTGTATTTTGTTATTGTCTCTTCTTTGTCCAATTTTATAATTCTAACATGGATTATTAAATAATTCTTAAAGTAAGTGAAAATTATTTTTAATGTTTCCAAATAGCTCTTAATTTTTGTATATGCATGGACACATACATCCGCTATGTAAATTATACAGAAGGAAAACAACTTGCTTTGATGAACATTAGTCAGGACTGAAAAATCTAAATGTCTTTATTCAAATGTTCATTGACTCAGTGTCTAAAATGGAATTTTATTTATTTATTTATTATTTTTTTTTTTTTTAAAGATTTTATTTTTTCCTTTTTCTCCCCAAAGCCCCCCGGTACATAGTTGTATATTCTTCGTTGTGGGTCCTTCTAGTTGTGGCATGTGGGACGCTGCCGCAGCGTGGTTTGATGAGCAGTGCCATGTCCACACCCAGGATTCAAACCAACGAAACACTGGGCTGCCTGCAGCGGAGCGTGCCAACTTAACCACTCGGCCACGGGGCCAGCCCCAAAATGGAATTTTATTTTAATGATTCTTCCATTAAAACAAAATGAATACCATGCCAGTGAAATACTCATTAATTTAAACTTTCTTTTTTTCTTCTTCTGGTTAGGCATCTGGGTTGTTCAACATAATTTTTGACCCTGGTGCAATATAATTTAATACATACTTACTCTTCTATGTTAATAGATGATGTTTTCTCTCATTTTATTACTCTTTAATTATTCACTTTGAATTAACTGTACTTGATAGTGATCATTCTTTTTGTATTAAATCTACATGCACAGCTATTCTAGCATAAAAATTCAAAGTTATTTCTACTAAACTTAGAAATTTTCCTTAGAAATCCTGTAAATATTTTGCTGACAGTTTATGAAAAATATTATTGTGTATGACTATGTATTGGACATAGAATAGTCTTCTTTTAAGAATATCACACAAACATTCTATGTTAGTGTTTCTCATCTTTGTTGAATAGAGAGGCATGGGCACTACTAGAAAACAATACTTCTATATGGAAGAACCTATTCATGCTCTCTGAAATCATGAATTTGACAAATTAATTGTTATCTTTTCCCTATCTATACTGTTTCGGCATAAATCTGCCACTGATGTTGGCAACATCAAAACAGAACAGGGCATTTATATGAAATCATCTTTATTTTAAGGACAAAGAGTAAGAATTGAGAAAGATTTCCCTGGGGCCTAAGGTTGTCAGTCACAGAAGTGAATATTTAGGGTTATAGACTGCGCTGTGCCAGCTCTGAGCATTTGATCCCTAGTGAAGGAGTCTGGAAGCAAAGACACCCCAATACCAATGCACACACATACTGGCCAGATCTTGGCTTCTAATACCATTTCCCACTAAAAGGAGCCGGGACACCTAAGAGAAATGGCTGATTCCAGAGCTGGGTCAGAGAAAACACAAGATGAATCTGGAATATTTTATTATGAAAGAAAGTAGAAAAGTATTCAAAAAATGATGCCGGCATATGACAAGGACTCAGGGACCAGTTTGAAGGGACTTACACTAACTAAATCTGTGATGAATTGAACCTCAGAACAAACGACAATATGGACAATAATAAATTAAAAACCATGAAAAAAAAAAATCCCTGAGAATCCATGAGTTCAGTGGGTCCCAACATTCGCACATTGGAACCACCTGAGGATCTTTAAAAATAAGGGTGTCAGGCTCTCACCTCCAGACATTCTGTTTTTATTGGTATGAGGAGCAAAGAAGACATATGGGACATCAGATTCATTTGTTTTCTTTCTTAAAATTTACCATCGAATTATAGGTAATTGGACAAAGAATAATATTTTTCTAAAATATATGCTTTTTTTTTAATGTTGGTCCTCTAAGCAGAGGAAATTTAGTTTTTTTCTAGCTTTCTCAGTGATAAGATTAGGAAACTGATGTCCTCAACATGTGTATGATTTGAGTAAGGTCAAACAAACGTTTTGGGGCAAACTGGAAAATGTTCCTAATTCTGAAAATAACTTGTTCCAGTAAACCAGGCTTTCTACTTTGCCGTAGTATACCTTGTGTCAGATTATATGTTCAAAGGCTCCAGTGGATTGTAAGAAATTAAATGCATAGAATAATATGGCCCTAGGGGTTAAATAACTTACCTTTCCCTTTTCCATTATTTCTTTCCATTTGTTTGCCCTACTATTTCTAGCACACAAGAGCCTTGAACTTTTAATGTTCACGGTGGTTTTTTTATTTTTAATAATGCATTTCAATGGCACTAGTTTGGTTCTTAAAGGTCAATTTTATAAAAGAAGATTCAACTTAAGTTAATTCCATTTTTCTTTTATCTTCTCTGATTTATTTTTTAACCTCACTTGTTTTACTTTTTTTTACTAGAAATCATATCATGTTATTTCATATTTTAATTCTTAATTAAACACTGATTATCTTGTTTGTATGAAAGTATCAGAAAACCAGAGAGATCTTGAGATATGAATGTGATAAATATTTGAATTTTCTCTATCCCAACTAAGTGCTTGGGCTAAGCCAGAGCATGGGAGATGGGCACAAGGTCTGGGTGTGTGTGGTACGTGTGCAGTGTGTGTGGGGTGTGTGTGTGTGTGTATTTACCCAATTGTAAGGCAAACTCTTCCACAGCAACCTCTCCACGTCACCTATTCTTTTTTTCCTGTTATTTTCTCAGTATACTTTTCAGTGTTCAATTCATTTAATGCTTCTAATTATGAAGTCTTTTTAATTATCAGAGTCTATACTTTTCATGACTATCAGAATTAAGTTCTTAGGTACTTTGGGATATTAAGATGTAAGGAAACATCTTACATGAGAAAATGGGGTTCATTTTCTAGGGTATTACTTTTTAAAAGTTATGATACGTCAGATCATGCTCACTTTCTTCCTAATATATACTATTGCTATTTGAATTCAATGGCAATTTAAAATAGTGTGTAAAATGTTTTTACATTGCTTCATAATGTTGTAACCATGTAATTTCAATTGTTTCTGAAACAATATCAGTTTCTTAACCTTCGAGTTACTCAAGTATGTCTTATTTCATTTTTAATTGCAGTGGATGGAGCTTAAAATTAAAATCTACTTTTAGTACTAGGGGCATTTTTCACTTAAAAGACCAATTTTAATCTGATGTAGGTGGTTCTTTTAGAACTCACGGTAATTATCTAGTAAATGAGGAGAAGATAAGATGTGAATTACTTCATGAACTATTTTCCCCAGCCTTGGAAGATGTTTTGGGCCGAAGGAGACTGAGTGCTATGCTAAAACATGCATAATGTTTACAATGACTACCTGATATTCTCTGGGGAGAGAGATTTAGGAGAACATTCCCAATAAAGTCTGAGCGATTATATTTAAAACTTTTTCATATTTGCTGAAAACGATTTTCTGTTTAATAACTAGTTAACATTCTATTACTGTATTCTAAATATTCAGAAATGGAATAATATAGTATTATCATCTGAAATGAGTTATGGTCAGGTTTCTAATGTGCTAGTAATTCTGTTTAAAGCAGGAATGGGAATAGTGCAGTAACTTAAAATAGATTTATGTTGTGTGCATTTCTACCCAGAATTAATACATTATAAAATACTCTGCAGGCATAATACATTCTTCTCTGTATTTTTAGAAAATAAAATCTTTAGTGGATTTCAGAATTATAGTGTTTAACAATAATTAAGCTATCTATTTTGAACTAACCATTTTAATGTATCTTAAAAAAATTGTAACCAATGTCTTGCTGGGACACAGTAGCCTGAGGGTGTAACAAAATTGTAAAAGCAGGAATCAAACAAGTTTTCTAATCTAGTACTCACGGACAGAAAATTAGGAAATCCCCATTCCTCCATCCTACTCGATACCATTTCATTCTGGATCCCTGGGAAACTAGAGAATGGTGTCCTTCTTCTCTACCACTTCCAATGGTGGTCATGTGCATTCCTACCCAGTTAGGCTTGTGAATATTGGAAATTGCCTATTAAGGACTTTCCTTGTCTAGAATTGGCTGCATGGGTGTCCTGCATACTGCAGAACTTGCCATCGTTCCCTGTACTGTGTGCTAATTATCATCCCCTTGGCGGTCACATGGTTCTTTGATCCTTCCTGCCCCACAACGTAGAGTTTGCCCAGGTCTCGCAAGGATTTTACCAATACAACCCTTCCTTCTTACTTATTGTTTATTCCATACCCTCCACTCATGGCTGTGAATCCACTGAGGTATGATTAGGGACCAATCTGAATGACAGACTTCGAAAGTCACCTCTTTCTGATGACAAGCAGACTTTGTATGTGAGTCAAATTTGCATCAGGGTTCATTGGTCTACCTATGACCCAGTCTTATAAAAAATTTTTGAGGGCTTCAAAGTTGAGGATATTACTCTGGGCCTTCAATTCACAGAGACATCATAATGAGTGGTTTACAAAATATGTTAGATCTTTGGGTATATTTTTGGTCATTTTGTGGGTATTCTTTAAACTCAGTACAAACCTCAAAATTTGAATTTCAAGGGGCTGGCCCCGTGGCCAAGTGGTTAAAATTCCACGTGCTCTGCTTAGGTGACCTGGGTTTGCAGGTTCAGATCCTGGGTGCAGACCTACTCCACTCATCAGCCATGCTATGGAGGCATCCCACGTACAAAGTAGAGGAAGATTGGCACAGATGTTAGCTCAGGGCTTGTCTTCCTCAAGCAAAAAAAGAGGAGAATTGGCAACGGATATTAGCTTAGGACACATCTTCTTTATACACACAAAAAATAAAAAAATTAAAAAATTGAAGTTCAAAAAGCTTTCTATCAGATTTTAGTTACATTTACATGACTACTGAGTATATACATTTAGTTATAATATAGAGCTTTTTAGATTTGATATATATAACCTTAGGTGGCTTTTTTAATTGTATTATCACTGAATGTGGTTCATAAAAATCACCATTTCCAATGTTCGGCCTCCATTTTTTCTCATTATTTTGTGAGAATAAAGCAGAATGAATACTTCAAAGGCGTAAAAATGATGGACATTTCTATGTTTATCTCTTCATTGCGGCTTACCATCCACCATTCATAGTCCCAAAGGCTACATGCTCACGTTTTCCTTCCTTTACTTTTCTTCATGAATCCTTAATTCTAGCAAGATCGATTCAGAACAAGAAGATTTAATCATAGACTCTTAATTCCATGTTAAAGTTTGAATATGGGCCTTCTTAGAATAGGATTTTTAGTAGTTGCTTGAGTGATAATACTAGAGTCATTATTTAATTTTTGTGTTTCAAAATATGTCTCTCTCTAATAAATTCCATTTCTTCACAGAATATTTCTTCATTATAATCAAATGTTTAAATTTTACAAGTGCTGATGGACCAAAGGAAATCTTTTATGGTGCTGTTTGAAAATCTTATGTTATATAAAATGGACCTTAAGAAAAACTGGCGGATGATGAATAATAATGTCACCTGCATAGCTTAATTTGGAAGATTGTACTTTAAATGTGCACATTTTTGTGATTAAGGTCATTCGAAGTTGAAGTGCTTAAAGGGAAAAAAATTTCACATAATTGCAGCTCATCTTCTATGTTCTCTAAACAGTAAACCATGTGGATATGTCCGTAGTATTGAGGTGTATATGTGAAAGTTGTACTGCTTGTCATTTCCTACAGAGAAGATGGCCTAAAGAGCACACCTGCTTCTAGCCTTTCCCAGCTGAAAGAGTGTCCAACCTGAAATGCATATATGTCTTCCGTTTTTCACTATCACTCCGAGAACTAGGTCCAGGTTCTATAATGTGGCCTACAAGGTCTCTAATAATTTGGAAATTGCTTCTCTCGTTAGCCCCACTTCCTTCCTCCCTTAGCTTCATACTTCATTCATCTTTGCAGGGTTCTAATCCAAGCAAATTTATACAAGAAGTCCTTTGGTAACAGATACTTACTGCAGTGAGTGACTATCTGTGGGGCTTAAACCATGACAGAGCCCCAAGGAGCCCCCAAGGCTGAGGAGATTGAGTCATCTATTCTTGAAGTCTAACCTAACCCTAAAGTAGTATGATGCTTCTCTAGGGCAGAGCTTCTCTAACACTGTTGTGAAACACCTTTGGGAGGCTCTGAACGAAAAGTATATCAACACTCTTTATAGTTCTCTGTGTACTTCATGTCGTTCTTTGCCTTCATGTACTTATTTGTGCTGTTCTTTCTCATTGAAACACACTCTTACAAGGTTTATTTTTCTTTCTTTCGTTTTTTTTTGTTGTTGTTGTTGAGGAAGATTTGCCCAGAGCTAACATCTGTTGCCAATCTTCCTCTTTTTGCTGAGGAAGATTCTCCCTCAGCTAACATCTGTGCTAATCTTCCTCTATTTTGTGTGTGGATCACCACCTCAGCACGGCTGCCAACAGGTGGTGTAGGTCCATGCCCGGGAACCAAACCTGGGTTGCCAAAGCAGAGCTTGCTGAACTTAACCACTAGGCCACAGGCTGGCCTCTCACAAGCTTTGTTTCTACTTATTTGTTAACTATCTTTTTGGATTTAGCACAGGCATCACCTTCTCTAGGAAGTCTTTTTTAAACTTTGAAGATTCATGAGATGAACCTCCTCAGCAACACCAAACTATAGTTTGTAAAACTCGACCACTGTTCTTAATATAGAGTTTTATGATGCTTCAGTTGTCTTACACCATTGGATACTGATACTCTTGAATATTAAGTATTTATTGAATTTATTTTTGGATTTCTAGCAGCTGTTGCAGTTATCAATGAGTGACTTTTATGTGAATGGATGAAAAAGAACAACACAGGAGATATTTTACAAATAATGGAAAGTTGTCAGATTTGACACATTTTAAAATTCATCTGTATTTTAAGTATTAAAGTTGTTAGACATTTATTTTCAGGGAAGATAGATAAGTAGAGATCAAGGTAACTGAGGAGACATATGCATTTGGCCTTGGTAATGTCATAGATATAAACTCAGATATCTTTCAAAATGGAAATGAATGAACACAGTTCTAGGAAATGAACATCATTAACATTTCTTATGAAAAAGAGAGATGATGACCTTTATTTTATACGTCATTGTTAAAAACTTACATAAAATGCTTTGATTCAGGGTTTCCATTTTTTTTAAAGTAATTTGTCAGGTGGATTCATTGGTGAATTCTGCAATTTTTAAGACAGAAATAATACCAGCACCACACAATTTCTTTTATAAAATCAAGGAGGAAAAATGCTTCTCAACTTATTTTGGGTAGCCACTGTTTCCTTGGCACCAAAACTAGGCAAAAACAATACAAGAAAACTATGGACCAATATCTCTCATGAACACAGAGACCAACATCATTAACAAAATATTAGCAATTCAGTACATCAAGAAATAGAAAGAATAATATGCAATGACCAAGTGATGACTAAGTGAGGTTTATCCTAGGAATGCAAATTTGGTTTAACAAATAAAAATAATTTAATTTGTTTTATTAAACTAAGGGAGGAAAAAAAACACATAATCTTAAAGATGTAGAAAAACTTCAAGATTGATTCATAATAATGACTCTAAATAAACTAGAAGGGAAATTCCCACCCTAAAAAAAGGGCAGCTATAGACAATCCACAGTTGGCATCATATTTACAGATGAAAGACTGACTGATTTCCCCCCTAAATTTGGGAATAAGATGAGAATGTCCACTCTTACTACTTTTATTCAATATTGTACTACTTGATAATATAAAATATAAACAACAGTTACAGGAACAGCAGGCATAGATCTCAAAACATTGTGCTGACAAAAGCATTTAGATGCAGTAGTATAATCTATAGTGACAGAAAGCAGATCAGTTGTTGCCTGAGGCCAGGGACAGAATTGACTAGGAAGAGAAACAAAGGATCTCTTTAGAGCTATGGAAATGTTTTATATTTTTGAGTGTGGTCACCTCCTGTATACATTTGTCAAAACTCATAGACATACATGCTTAAAATGAGTACATTTTATCATATGCAAATTATACTTCAAAATGTTTATTTTAAAAAAGAAAGTACATTGTTTTATTATGGTATAGAAAATATATATACACACAGATATCACTGCATTTAATAACAAATGATTTCTGAAAGAGTATACCGAATTGTTTCTTAACTTTTAAGGATTTTTAATTCTGCCATGAAAACTTTTAGCCTGTGTCTTACCTTTATGGTGTTTTACGTTACATTTTCTGGTTTTTAATTGCAACATATGCAGAGAGAATGTTTTTCTTCTTCATAGAGATATGCTCTTTATGGTAGGTTTTCTGGCTTCATTGGTTACCTAGGATTAGAAATCAAGTATTCTATGTTAATGTATGTTATATCTTTTACCCCAACAGATTTGCCAGACCACTGACAGAATAAGTCAGAGTCACACTTCTCTGTGATTGATCTTATAATCTGAAATGTCATCTCCTTTAACTCTCAATGTCTGCCTGTCTTCTCAAGACATACACACACACACAAACACTGCACACACACACACACACACACACACACAAACACTACACACACACACACACACACACACACCACACAGACACACACACACACACTCTTGATATGCCTCCCGTTCACCTGGCTAGAAATTCTCTTCCAGGGCAGAAAATCCTCAAACAACCTACAAATTACAATGTTTGCAGGCACTGTTTTCTTTTTCTTGATGCTAAGTTTAATTATATAATTCCGTATTTGTGTTTTGTTTCTCTTACTGAGTTTTTATGGTATTAAATTGTTTTAATGGGTTCTCTAACTTCATTATTTACCAAGAGAAATAGTGTTTCCTTTTATTTGTTCTTCATCTGTCCTCAAGTGGCCGTCATTTAACATTCCTGCCATATACTCAACAGCCTCTGTCCTCCATTCCTTTGACTTTCCTTTCAATAGATAGTCTCTTCTTTATTAAATCTTAGACATATAGCAGAGGGTATATTACTATTCTCTATAACAAGGGATGATGCGTCATATTTGCTTTCAAATACTCTTCTAAATATTCAAAGTTTGCTTGTCTATTTAGGACAATGTCTTCTGAAAATAAACTATAATAGTTTTCAAAATACATCAGTTAGGATATAACAGGAAAAAGAACTGTAAAAGTCAGGAAATATATTTACTTCTTTCTTCTCTTTTCTGTTTTGTTTTTCTCTCTTTCTACATTATCTTGTGTAGGCATATGGCAACCACTTGCTCAGGAAGCCAAGTTTCATTAAAGGCTCTGGCAACATCCCCAACTCATTCTTCCTACCACTCCAGTCCTATACACACAATTTAGGCATAACAGTTATAGAATTTCTTGTGTGCCAAATATGGAAGAAGTCTAAGAGCTCATACCTGAGAGCACACTCTCAATTCTTGTTCCTGTATTCTTAAAAAGGTAGATTCTTTGCATGTTAAAATCAGGATCTTTTAGAATGATGGCCTTTGAATTTTCTTGATATGATCGTGCATGATAGTATGATATATTTAAGAGGATTTACATTATCTGACATTAAGTTAACATAAATATAAAAATTATTTTAGTTCTATTCTATTGATTTGCTACTTCTGTAATGAGAACCATATTTATCTAGAATGGTAAAACTAGATGAAAAATTATAGACACAGAACTTCACATTAGAAAAACACATCTACCCATTTTTTGACACAGCATAGAGGAGCATATCCTGGTAGAAAATATCACTTAAGGCCCTATTGTTTATTTTCCTTTAAACATTAAATACTACTTTTTTATTTATTTTCTTTCTGTGATAAACAGCAGCATGTTGATATGCAGAGAATAGTGCAGTGGAAAGAATGAAACCTAGATCTTAGTTCTGTTTTGTCATCTATTGTCGCATGATCTTGGTTAAGACATCTAAACATTTTGAACTTTGGATTTCTCTTTTATAAATGAGAATTAAAATACTTTCTAGCAGGCTTTTTCTCACAGTGAATTTATGAAGAACATAAAATATGCTCTTGATAAATTTGCTTTGAATAACTAAAAGGAGATATACACATTTGAGTCCTCTTGGTTTCCTGATTTTATCTTATTTTTACAAGATATTTGCAATAAATAACTCAGGTATAGTAGGCATATTTTACTAAAACTTCAAATAAAAGTGTATTTGTAAATTTTCTGGCTCTTCTCATAGTAAGGAACATAGAAGCTAGAAGAATCATTTTATTATTGATTCTTCTAACGTTAATATTACATATTGAGGAAGTTACTAATCTTATAGAAAGTAACTATATATATCTCTATATAGATATATATTTATGTATATATAATGTTGATATAAAAAATAATCCAAAGGAAAAAGCACTGGGAAGCTGAGCCCCACCCACTGACAGTGTGAGTTCCCTGGAGTCAAGAATAGCCCATGCGGGGCGGGCCCTATGGCCTAGTGGTTAAGTTCAAGCACTCTGCTTCAGTGGCCCTAGGTTTTGCTGGTTTGGATCCTGGGCGCGGACATGGCACCGCTCATCAGGCCATGCTGAGGCGGCGTCCCACATAGCACAACCAGAGGCACTCACAACTAGAATATACAACTATGTACTGGGGGGCTTTGGGGGGGAGAAGAAGAAGAAAAAAAAGAAGATTGGCAACAGTTGTTAGTTCAGGTGCCAATAAAAAGAAAGAAAAACAAAAAGAATAGCCCATGCAAAATAACTTCCATTACCAGCTTGATTCTAAAAGCATTTTACCATAAAATTCTTCAGAACACCTTAAAGTGCCTTTAGAGTGAATCATGTTAAATCAGTTGTTTGTTTTCAGTGGAGGGAGTAGAATATGGAGTTAGGAATCTCTTGTCCTACTTCCTAGAAAACAAATAGTAAAAGAAATATGCAGAAATTTAGCTGTCAGGGTTAGAGGCAGTATGATAATCATTGGCAGAAAAGCAAGAACCAATGAGAGATACGAAGAATGCAATATAGCTAAAAAGTTTGTGATCACTGCATTTTCAAAAGGAATAATTGAATAGATTATTTAAATATCATTTTTAATCTGTACTAATGCCAAAATAAAAATGCTCGTGTGTATATAATTTTACTTTCTCGTTATTTTGTGTTTTGGAAAGCATTTGTTAACCAGTCTTTATTTTTTAAGTGTAGATGCGCTAATTGTAAAGTAAAATATTAAAAGGCATAAAAATTCATCCTGATTTATAGAGTAATAAAATCTACAAGTGTATGTCTGGCACATAAGATCAGATTTTATCAGAAAAAAAATTCTGTAGGCATTAAATCCGATACTGATATTTAATATTTACGTCTGATGTGGGAAAGGTTTTTTGTTCCTTTTCAATCTGTTATATAAACAGAGAAAAGACCCTTTTGTATTATATGAAAGCATTTCAACCCTGTGAAAAGGTAAACAAGATGCTGCTTTCACAAAAAGCTGTAAAACTTAACTTCTCAGCTTGCTTTTCTCAAACTATTGAAAGGACCATGTCAGGGAAATGCGCTGGGCAGATACTTTGCTTCTACTGCTTAAGTCTCAGGTGTTTAATATTGCACCACACTGGGGCAGCAGTCAGCAAGCTCAGTTTTCTTAAATAAAAGTCTATCACAAGTACCTGGTGTTTGGCTTTTATTTAAAAGAGTAACAGGAAGTGTAGATTTCCTTTCTTCCTACATTTGACTTCAAAACTATTACCTGTTTGTAGTTTGTGAGAAACTAATACAGAGACGCTTCTGATTCATCAAAGAATTTTGGGGACCAGGTCAGCCACTAAAATCCTGTACATGGCATAACCACATTAGTGTAACCTACTTGAGGCATATTTATCTTAAAATTAATGACAAAAAGCATCCCAGCAGTTTCATTGGTTTCGTGTTTACTACTTTCTGCATGATTTCTGTATTTTCATCTCTGGTAAAATGGTTCATACCTTTTTTTGATATATTAGGTGTTCTTTTGCTTTTAAATAAAATGTGAATTCTGTTTTTTGTGTATGTACTTAAATAATTTGAAAGTTTAAAGAAACTCTAAGGCCACAATCATATTAATGTGATTGTATTAACCTGAGTCTTTTCTTTCTGTCTCCTCTATCAACATTTTATCCTTTTATGTATTAAAGCAATACTATCCATGTGGACTGTTTAGCTGCAAATGTAGTTTTCAACACCAACGACACTTATTGGCATAACATTTTACTTTACATTGAAAAGTTATATTGGCTCTGGTTTATTGCTAAGGGTATGATGACCAAACAAAGCCATTTTATTAGTAAGATAATTAAAGTGACTTTTTTCTTTTTCATAGAGGAAGACAATAATTCGTTTAAATATTCATTTCTTGGATACAGCTATTTACAATTTTTTAAAAATAAAGTTTTAGTGGGAAAATAGTTGAAGAAGAAAGCATTACACTGAATTCAAAAAGAAATGCTTACTATGTTAGAGGGTTGTAACAGCTAGGGAATGTTACAAACTGAGAGCAAGACACTAACAGCATTTAATGAAATATTTTAAACTTTTAAATTATTTCATTCATTGGAGTTTGAGAATGTGGGATTTTGATGAAATCTTTGATTGGTTAATTTCTAGGTGGTTGAAATAAATTATTTATGAAAGAGGGCCCTTTGAGTTCCTTTGTTAAATAGCACACTTCTCCAGTATCTTTCTAAGCACTTGTCCTGCCTTTGTTTAGTGTAGAGTTATCTTTTGATCTTTGTCTCTAACTCTTTCTTCTTTGTTCTTTCATGTTTCCTCATTATGGTGTGAATCAATGTGATAGCAATTGAAGTCATTTTGCTTGATTGCAGATTCAAACAACTGTTAGGTGTTCTCATTTAATGGTCTATAAAATAAAGTAAAAATTAAATATTTATGTATACAAATTTCCTGAACACTTAAGTGTCTACACTTACTCCCATAGTACACAGCCATTTTGGATATAAACAAGGACAACCCAAATAACAACAAATAAAGATATTTCCTTGGCTGTTACTGTAGCTATTAGTTCAGATACCAGTAAATTTTTTTGACAGAGACTGAAAGACAGACAAGGGAGTGGGAAAACTTTATAGTGTAAAAAGGGACTCAGCAAGAAGAAAACAAACAATTCAATTTAAAAATGGGCCAAAGACCTTAACAGACATTGTATGAAAGAAGATATACAGAGAACGAATAAGCATATGAAAAGATGCTCTACATCATGTGTCATCAGGGAAATGCAAATTAAAACAATGAGATACTGCTACACACCTGTTTAGTGGCCACAATCCAGAACAATACCAAATGTCGGTGACACCAAATCCTGACTAGGATGTGGAGCAACAGGAACTCTCACCCACTGCTAGCGAGAGTGCAAAATGGTACAGTTACTTTGAAAGACAGTTGGTGGTTTCTTACAAAACTAAGCATACTCTTACCTTGTGATCTGGCAATCTCTCTCCTTGGTATTTACACAAAAGAGTTGAAAACATATCCACATAAAAACTGGCACATGGACGTTTATAGCAACTTTGTTCATAATGGGCAAAACTTGGAATCAACCGAGATTTCCTTCAGTAGGTGAATACATAAATAAACAATGGTACATCCAGACAATGGAATATTACTCAGTGCTATTTTAAAGCCATAGAGTGGCAGGTATGGTGTCCGTCCAACTGACTTTTTGCAATTCAGCATCCAGCATTTGAGATTCCTAACTATGTGTACAATTTAATATAGGTCAGGTAATTGTGGGTTATAGGCACTAAAATGAATTATATATTGTTCTATTAATAGTGCTATTCTTGTCTGCATTTTGGGAAATTCTTAATTGTAGTTCTTAATCCACTTTGTGTCTGAAGTTTAAATTCTACAGTTACCTGCGTACCTTGCTCAGGGGAGGGATGGAACTTTAAAAGCAGCTGTATTCTTGGGGTCTTAAGAGAGTCATTGGGAAAATATAGGAGTGTAGACTAGGCACGAGGAGGGGGGAGGTGATGGAGCACTGCAGAGAGAGAGATGGGAAGAATAATGGGGTGTGGAGAGCAGTATATAGGGAAGCAATTGAAGGACAAAGAGAAGGAGAATTTAGTAGGGAAATTAGTTTGTTGTTGCTTAAGGTTGTCAAATTGCATTTTAGTGAAGGAAATTTGTTAATCAGAAACACTAAAAGGAAGTTGCTTATTAGACCTGAAAAACCATACTCTCTTTCCTTTCTAAGGTGTCTGTCAAATGAAGATCCTTGTTCAAGTCAAATATTTCCCAGAGTAGCCACTGAAAGCACTGTAGTATTTTGCAAAATGTCAAAAATCTGCAACAAATGCATTGTGTGATTTGGGGTTTTAAATTAGTCAGTCTACTGACTACAAATGTCAGTGTTTTCTCTTTGAAAAATAAATATAGTGCCCCTATTCCTTAAAATTTAGCAAAGTTGACAAAGGGTGGTTACACATGGGTACTTTGTTTTTCTCTCAGTTTGAAAGTGTTAGACTATGAAGTTTTGGTGTCTATGCTTTTCTGACTGTTACTTAAACATTTTCTGACCTAATGTGTGCATAAGGAAAGCTTATGCCCATTCTAATTAGCTTTTATTTCAAGGTTAATTTAAGTCATGGGAGAATAGTTCATTGTAATAATAGGAAATTGTATCATTTTCTTAGTATTTTTATATGCTTCTTTTTTAAACTTTCGTTTGCCATATAGTGTTTTTTTATTTGATTGTTTTAATTTATTCAGTGTTTTGAAAGTAACAATCCTTTAAGTATACCTAATAGTAATTGTCTTGGAATTTTACAAAAATTTTACAATTTTACAATCAAAAGATATGATTCAATCTATATTTCCCAGTTATCTAAGTCACAAAAGAGATATCTTCATTTGTCTCTTTGTGTGACGTGGCAAATTCATTGTGCTTTTATCCCATCCCCAAGATTTTCCCCTCTTCCACCTGAAGATCCATATAATCTGGGATGGGGGAATCAAATTAAATGTTTATAGATTACCTAATGTGTTTGGTGTCAGGATTATTTTTGACATTCTAAATTTGATATCAGATGTTTAGAATGTAATTTTTATACTTACCTTTATTTTTAAGTATTCAAATGCTTGCTGGAAGTTTTTAAATTATTTTGCTGGAAATGCATTATACCTTTCTCGTCTCCCATTTCCAGTCTTTTTTGATGAGAAAATTCTCTTCAATTATGATTTTGAACTTTATTTCTATTCCAGTTGGTGTGGTTTCTGTAATTTTCTCTCATTATTTTTAATTCTTCTATCTTTTTCTTCTACATTTGTATAGTTCTTGTTGCATCTAGGTCTATTTTAGTCCCAAATTATATTTTAAATATCATCTGAGTCCCTTTCTTTTGTCTTTTTTTCCTCTCATCTGAGCCTTGTGTCTTCTGTTTCAATGAAGCCATACATTTTTTCCTTTTTTCAAAAGATTCAAAAAGTTTTCTGAAATGATTCCTTCCTATACTGAACACTGTCTCAGGACATTTATTTTTTCTAAGCCAAACTTGCTTTCATCTTTTCATACACATATTTTTAGAGTCTCATATTTACCCATCCTTCCATGACAAAAGACAGGTGCTGTTTTTCATTAAAATAAGACTTAGATGTTATAACCACTTCTTTTTTAATTTATTCAAATTTTTATGCTTCATTTCATTTACTAATACATACAAATAATTGAAGAACACAGAGGAAAAAGCATATTAAATGATCAAGCATCACAGAAAGATCTTATTAACAATTTGTATTCTCAAATCCAGAAAAGGGAAGTTTGATGGAAAGGGTTTTTGTTTGTTTGTTTGTTTTTTTAAAGGAACATCAGGAATTTTAGGAGGTAATAAAACATTTCCTCTTTAGAACACTTAAAGACAAATGGAAGGGCCAGCCCAGTGCTGCAGTGGTTAAGTTCTCACATTGCACTTCGGCGGCCCGTGGCTAGCAGGTTTGGATCCCTGGTGCAGACCTACGCAACCCTTGTCAAGCCTTGCTGTGGTAGGTGTCCCACATATAAAGTAGAGGAAGATGAGCATGGATGTTAGCTCATGGCCAGTCTTCCTCAGCAAAAAGAGGAGGATTGGCAGCAGATGTTAGCTTAGGGGCTAATCTTTCTAAAAAAAAAGACAAGTGGAATGTGGAAAATGTTCAAATATCCGCTAATCAATCCTATCTTAAGTATCTTCCAGTATCAAAAATGGAGTACCAGCAAAAGTTATCTCAATATTTGTAAGCCAGGAGAACACGTTTTCTACATGTAGTACAAACTTAAACTTACGAAAAAGATGTTGTTTCTGGTGATGAAGCTCATTGCAGGTGATGATGCTAAAAGAAGCAACAGTCCTTTCCAAGATAAGATATGTCCACCCCAGTTAATAAAATACATTTCCAAACACTATTAGATTTCATAACTTAAAATTAAACTTATAAATGGATAATATTTTCTCATGAGAAAACTGATTTTTGGTGATGATGCTAAAAGAAGCAATACTTTCCAAGGTAAGATATTCTCACCCTAGTAATTAAAAATATGTAAAAATAAATATTAAATTTTACAACATTTAACTTTACAGCACATGAAATACAGTCATATTTACAGTATTACAAATGAAATAAACTCCTTAGTATGATGCCTTTATTTTAACATACACACAAAAACTTGGATATCTTGCTTCAAATAAAGCACAAGTCTTTTTTTATGTAGAATTGCTTACTTTACTGTTTGTACTGAATTGAAAACCAAATTAATCAGATGACATTGATTTTTTTAATTGTTTTTTCTGTTGGTTTAACATCTTGAGTGTGCAATTAAAGACAAAAGTATTGCTCTTTTCTGACTTTTATTTTTTTGAACTTAATATTCACCTCATTCATGATATGGGGATATATGTCCAAATTACTGTATCCTTACCTAAAGGAGAAGTTCGGAAGATTCCCCACAGTATTTCATGCCAGTAATAAATTGAAATTTCAACCATTCTCACTGTTGAATGTGAAATTTCCTTAAGCTTGCTGCTTGGCTTTGGTATTTTAATGTCGTTGTTAGATTTTTTTGAGTTGCCATTTGAATGTAGTTCAAATGGCATCTTCATGCAGTTTTTAACTAATGCTTTCTTCCAAGTTTATTTTCACACCCAAATCCACAACTGGTTAAACAAAACAAAAAAGAAACAAAATAAGGATTCCTATGAAAATTTCTTAGTATGGTTCTTATCGTATCAAGGGAAAGTACCTCATTATGATAAAAATGGAATTTTTCACATAATAGACATCTTTTTAGTCTTATAATCATAGTGAATCAAATCTAAAATAAGCTACACCTTAGATTATTAACATGTGTTGCAGCTCCCAATTGTTTTCATTTATTATACTTAAATATATTGTATTATACCTTTCTGTGTAGCCCTTTCTCAATTTTTTTTTTTTTTTCTGATTAGGACATAAAATTCCAGGAAATCTCTAGCAATCACGAACCAATATGTCATGGAAATAATATTCTTAATAATTTACTATCTGAACTTCCAACTCATTTGTCATTGCCCTTTCTCCAAACACCACCAGAAGACATCTGTGCCAGAACGAATACCCTTCATCGCTCCTTGCAGCTCACTGAAGCGCCACCACCGTAGGGGACTGTGGACATACTGGTATAAGAGTGTTAGAATAACATATTATGGGATTTGAGTTTGTGGTACCTGATTTGGGGGAGGGTGTAAGGAAGTAGTCTTTGTTCTGAATTAAGGAGCAGGGTGTTTTTATGACTGGCTATCTTAAATCTTATCAAGAAGGAGGAAAAACTGGGGCGAGGCTAAATCTATAATTAGTAAAGAAGTGTCAGTGATTCATATCAGCCTGATGGAGAATGCTGATCATTTCTGTGTTTTGGCCAGTGTGTTCAGATACGATTATAGAGTGCTCTTGTGTTTGCTTTGACCCAACATGGTGACAGAGTGGCCTTGTTTGATATTCATGATTTGTGAAATTATGTTCGACAGGAGAACACTAGGGCTCAGTGGTGAGGGCCATTAGTTCCTAGGTGTCAGGGGCTGCTTTTCTCTTTTTCAGCTCAAACTTGACAAGCCAGAAAACATATTGTTTGTGTGTCTGTGTATTTCCCCCAAATTAAATTTCTTCTTGCAAATTTAGGGTGAGAAATTTTAAGTCAGAAAAATTGTATTGAGACTTGAAGTTAAAAAGGCACAGAAAAATAAAATTAGTAAATGAACCCTGTTCACAGCCTAAACTCAAGGAAATATGGAAAGAAGAAGAAAGGAAATGAAAATCTAAATATTTATGTCAATATTTATATTTATACACGTTTATATATAAAGAGAACTGAATTCAGCAACTGAGAATTTGATATATAATTATTATTTAGTAATTTTATTTGCCTAATTAGATAAAACTATTGAAATAAAGCTAATCAATTCCATGTATTATTTATGTTATTTGAGAAATGCATCATCAACTGAATAGTATTGTTAAATATTTACATATATATGCATGAGAATTTATTACAATTAGGATATTAATAATGTTTCATTTACTATATTTTTAATTAAAGAAAATATTCATCAGAAGGTCGTATCATTAATATCTGTGTTAAGACGTATTTTGTCTTATTTGAAACTCATATCAGCAAAGTTTTAGTAGTTATTATGGGTAGAAATAATAAATGTGACTATGGAAAACCATTCTAAACTTGTATCACAATTCAGGATCACAACACACATCGCCTCAGGAAAAATTAAATAAGGGCTTTATGGCAGAAAGTGATCTTGAATATGTTATGCAATTTAACCATGGGATAACCCTTCATTTAATCCACCAAGTCTTTCTGAACAATGTATTACTTTTTCCTTTTAATTTATTTTTAACCTTATAATATTTGAAAAATTGACAAGTATTTAGAATGCTATTTGTAGGAAATCTATCTAATATACATTTTATTAGTTTTCCCAACTTTTTATTTTGAAAAAATTTGAACTATATGAGTAATACAATGAATACTCACATAATTTAGATTCTCCAGTCAGTAACATTTTACCATATTTTCTTTATTTCTCTTTATATTTGTGCGTATTTCTGGGTGTGTGTATAAGCAGAATCATTGAGAGATATTTGAGAAATTGTTACATTTCACCAGCAGCTATTTCAAAGACCAAAGACATTCACCTAGATAATCATAAATTAACACTCAAGGTATTTCTCATTATTAGAGTATTAGATATACACTCCATATTCATATTTTTCCAGTGGTCACAAGTTGTGTTTTAAATGAGCATTTTCTATTATTTTGTTGTGCTTTGTTTCACTTTGCTTTGATCCAGATTCCAATCACAGATCACACACGTAGCATATATATTTAAAGCATTTTTTAGATTCTTAATAGCATTGTATATATTTTTAGATTTAGTGTATTTCTTCCCTTCTTTTGATGCCAACGCTTGCTAATATGTATATCAGAAGAATCTCAAAACTAACCTGGAGGAGACTTCTTGTAAAATGATGATATGATACTGTAATAGATTAAAATACTAAAATACTTTATTAGATATGTGTTTATTAAACTAAACATTAATTCGAGTTGTTGCCAGACAGAATTACCTGAACACTGAGTCTTTAGGGAGAGATCCTGTCTTTGTAAGCTGTCTCTACTTAATGTCCACTCATTTCCCCATATTCACCTAGATTTTCCCCCCTTATCTCCATAGTATAACCTCCCAGCTATATTTTCATAAGAATCCTGAAATTCTCATCTCATTCTTAGCAGACTGCTTGCAACACCTTTTCAATTTGGTGTGAATTTGTCCTTGCTACACTTTAGTGATTGACTATATACTTTTGGGGTGTTATGGGAGGGGAAAAGGAATAGCTATCCAAAATCAATGTGCCTTGTGAGGCCACAGTCTAGTTGGGGAGCCAATAGAGGTCACTTCTAATATCGGGTAAAATCTGGGTTTGGTGTCTGCTCCTATATCCTGTTATCATAACTTCTGTCATGCGGTGGTTAGAAAATGCACAGTAACATCTATTCTTACTCATTTGGTATCGCAGTTAAACTAATGGAAAGCAAGTCACCAAAATAGTGTTTTTGAAAATAAATTATGAATGAAACTCAGAGTTACTAGATAAAGGAAAATTACTAATTATCTTCGTGCATGATTCTTTTTTTTAAAGAATTTCCAAAGCCCAAACTTTCCTATGAATCCTTTGTAAGTCTTGGTAGAAAAAAAGTGTCTGAATACACTTAACTTTAATACCACATATGCATTTGCCCATACAAAATTGTATTTAGAAACTGGTAAATATGGTAAATTTGAGTAAAGATGAATAGTTGGAGAATAACTCTAAGGGTAAGTTGATGTGCGTATGGCTTAGGACAGGGTTGGCAAATGCATATATGTTGCCACCCCCTCATTCTCTGCCCTAGGCAGACATCCCAAATAGATTATAGCAGTGAGATGAAAGAATGTTTTTTTCTGGGAATCTAGTACTAATCTCAGTATCCTTCAGAGCACACAGCTTAATTTAACAGTTTTCCAAAAGGCAGAGAGAATGATTATAGAATAAAAAGGAAGAGAAAGGAATCCTTGCAGAAGAATTAGAAGAACATGGAAGGCAATGGGAAATAGTTGAAGTCACAAAGTAGTAGTTTGACTGATGAATTTGGCATGAAGGTATATTTTGTCTTTTTTGCCTTGTGTTAAGAAATTATTTAAACATCTTTGTATAGAGCATATATTTCCCATATGTTTTGTTTCTGTTACCTGTCTAGTTTGTGAAGGCATTCATTTAGGTTTCAAAGAATGGTAGTGAAACACACCAGAACTAAATGACAGCATTTGTATCAATATCAGTATTTTATTTTTAGAAGTGTTCATATTTCATAAAGTTTAAATAAATCAGTGGAAATAAGTATGCAGCAGAACCAAACTATACGTTTCAAAGAAATTTCTATACAAATAGAAATCATTGAATTAGACAGTCATTCATTTTATATGCTTAATAGAATAAATTATGAATTATACATTAAAATAACAGCTTAAAAATCCACATACATAACATTAAAATTAAATTTTATTTATGTTTCTAGATATATTCTTTTTGTTTCTTAAAGCTTCAGTGCATGGTTTGGTTGTGTATCCTAGTTGTTAGTTTAATTCTCTGTGGGAGCTCCCACCACAGCATGACGACTGACAGAAGGGTGATGTGGTTCCACCACCAGGAAAGGGTTGTATTATGTAGAGAAGAATAACTTGATACAATCCACTGTATCAATTTCAATATATCATGTTTACATTCTTCTTGTTCAGAAAGTGTTTGAGCCAGAGGAAATATTGTTCCTGCTTTGGCCACTTTGCAATACAACAATATTGTCCTTACTGCAACTCTTGCAGCCGTGGTTTTTATATTTTATAGACTATAATTATGTGCCCTTTTATACTAATTAAATAATTGAATCATTGATGTAAATGATTCCAAATGTAAAGACTTTGAAACTTAAACTCAGCAGGGTATACCAGAATCTGGGATATCTCTAAAGCTTTATAATAATTATTATTATTATTTTGTGTGTGAGCAGGGAAAGATTCATCCTGAGCTAACATCTGTTGCCAATCTTCCTCTTTTGTTTTTTCTTTTCCTCCCCAAAGCCTCACTACATGATTGTATATCTTAGTTGTGGGTCATTCTCATTCTTCTGTGAGCCACCACCACAGCATGGCAACTGACAGACGAGTGGTGTGGCTCCCTGACCAGGAAGTGAACCTGGGCTGCTGAAGTGATGAGCACCAAACTTTATTCACTACACCATCAGGGTTGGCTCATAATAATAATTATTATTTTTTTAAATATAGCATAGTATTCAATTAGTTTAACTCTAAAATAACAGAGAATTTGAAGCTGTGTCACATATCTTTCAGAAAGCTACATGAATATTTACACACATACAAACTCCTGCTGCTGAAAAATGATTTAAAATACTAACGGCAAAACATTTTCAGAGTTCTTAAAGATAACAATTCAAACGTTTCAAAACGATAGTGAGTAATAGGTTTTAAGCAGTTACAGCGGTTATTGATGACAAGAACTAGCGTTCTGTTATGGAGACCTAGTTAAAACTAGTTAAAATTACTGCTTTTATGTGATGTTTTATGATCATGAAGCTGCCTGTGGGGATGCTAGAATGCACATGAAGCCTGCCTCTATGGAATATGCTATTTCTATGCCCCATCTCAAGGTTCTTTTGAGAACAATTCTACTCTCTTCACGTAAGCAGCTCACCAATAGAAAGCACTCATAAAGATGGGAATTTTAATTTGGAGCTACTGACTTGAGTTACTATATTAGTTTTCTCTTGCTGTGTAACAAATTGCTACACATTTAGCAGCTTAAAACAATGCCCATTTATTATCTCACAGCTCTGTAGGTCAGAAGTCTGGCGCAGCATGGCTAGATTCTCTGCTCAGTTCTCACAAAGTCAACGTCAAGATCTTAGAAGGCCTGGACTCTTATCTGGAAGATGTAGGGAATAACCCATTTTCAAGCTTGTTCAGGTTGTTGGCTAAATTCAATTCCTTGAGAGTGTAGAACTCAGATCTCTGTTTCCTTACTGACTGTCAGTCAGGAGCCGCTCTCTCCTGGAGGCTGCCTGCATTTTTTCTCATGTAGCCACTCTCCATCTTCTGTTCAGAAAAAGCACATCCTGAGTCCTCCTCATGCTTTGAATTTTAATGACTTCCCCTTCTGCCACATCTCTCTCTGGCTTTCTTTTCTACCTCCTTCTTCTGCCATTAAGGGCTCATGTAATTACCCACCAAGATAATCTAGGATAATCTCCCTATTTTAAGATCAATTGATTAGTATAGTTAGTTACATTTGCAAAGTCCCTCTTGTCCTGTAACATAAAATATAACCATTGGAGTAACACCAAGAAGTGGAGATAATGGAGGCCAGAATTCTGCCTACCACAGTTACTTTCCAAAGGAGATTGGCACATTTAATACAAGACACTCATTTATTTTCAAATATTTTCTTTAATCAATAATAAAAAATTAGAGCAATTTCAGTGTATAAGGAAATACGATCGAATGTGAATGTGAATTTTATTTATTGCAGTTTTTGATGTATATTCTAAGTTGATTTTTTCAAAATGGAGTCTTTTTAATTACAATGGCAATATATTCTTTCTTCAGAAGCTGGGAAAAGAGATTCATTCCAAAGCATGCACAGAAATACTAGGAAGTATCTTAATGTACAAGTACAATATTATAATCTATTACTCCAGATTCAAAATACTTGTACCCTGGGGCCGGCCCGGTGGCACAGCAGTTAAGTTCACATGTTCCACTTTGGCGGCCTGGGGTTCGCCAGTTCGAATCCAGGGTGTGGACATGGCACTGCTTGGCAAGCCACGCTGTGGCAGGCATCCCACATATAAAGTGGGGAAAGATGGTCATGGACGTTAGCTCAGGGCCAGTCTTCCTCAGCAAAAAGAGGAGGATTGACAGCAGATGTTAGCTCAGGCGTAATCTTCCTCAAAAAAAAAAAGAAATAAGTACCCTAAATTTTTAACTAATCAAATTCAATGGTAACAACATGTACAAATAGCAAAATAAACAATCAATATCTAAAATGAAAAATTATATCCATGTACTCCCAATTTTAATTATATGTTGTAATATAGTTAAACAGTGCAGTAAAATGATTTTGTGGTAATTTTGTATTGCAGTAGTTGTATGATTATATTTTCTCATGATCAGCAGAAATTCTAAATTTTCAAATTGCATGCTATCGTCTGAGGCAGATTAGCATAAAATTTAATTTGTGCTAATTAGCTAGAGGCAAGGGAGGAAAATTAACTTGACACATTATTTTGCATTTACAGTAGTCTTATAATGTGCATGGGAGAATTTATTAATTATTCTCTTTGCATCAATATCAGAATTTACTTCTTAGGATATCTTAACTGGAAGAAAATATTTGTTTACAAAATATATTGCAACGAAAATTGAATTGCAGAAACTGGCTATCTAGAAAGTAGTTCCACAAGAAACCTGCATGGAACATGGTTTTTGTTAACCACATGTAAATTTTGGTTTTGATTGAAATAAGGATACATTTAACTTTTGAATGTTTATAACATTGAGGGTCTAGGAAGACAAATAATCCTGAGTAGTGGATAATTTGAATTCTTTTGTGAAGTGTGCTTACCTTAAAATGCATGTTATGAGGTAGAAAATCTAAGAGTTTGACTGTAATTTGAATTTTAGTGCTGTATGCTATACTTTCAGTAAATATAGCCTTTTAAGAGTATCTTATTAATTTACTTTATATCATTCATTAATTAGTCAGCCCTGGTGGTCTAGTGGTTAAGATTTGACGTTCTCATCACCAGGGCCCTAGTTTGTTTCCCAGTTAGGGAACCACATCACCCAACTGTCAGTTGTCATACTGTCATAGCTGCGTGTTGCTGTGATGCTGAAAGCTCTGCCACCAGTATTTCAAATACCAGCAGGGTCACCCAGGGCGGACAGGTTTCAGTAGAGCTTCCAGACTAAGACAGACTAGGAAGAAGGAGCTGGCCACTGACTTCCGACATGACTGGCTATGAAAACCCTATGAATAGCAGCAGAGCATGTCTGATATAGCGCAGGAAGGTGAGAGGATGGTGCAAAATGACCAGGCAGGGTACCATTCTCCTGTACACAGGGTTGCTAAGAGTCAGAATCTGTTTGAAGCACTAACAACAAATTCTTTAATTAGTATCATCTTTAGTTGTTAAACAATAATTCTAATTGTTCTTGACATTTCAAGATTTAGATCTACAGTACTGACTTTCACTAACTTTCAGTAACATTATTTCTTTGATCTGTGGACATTCAGCAGTTGTGAAACACCAGTGACTAATTAATGATTTTTTTAGGTTTCTCTTCTTCCTTTGACCCAGTTAGCCAGAGTTAGATTTTATGTTAGGTAAAGCTTATCACACACATATTGACATATAATGATTTACGTCATCTGAACTTTTGGTTGCAGATCTGCTGTGTCCCAGACACTATCCTGGGAGTGATTATTGCTCGGGAATATTGCCCTCTGGGAGGATTACATAACGAAACGGGCCCTCAAACATTCATGTATATATTAGAAGAAGAGGAAAAGCCACTAAAGAGTTAAAATCAGCAATCTGTTTAAGTTATATTGCTTCTTTTTTTAGATTTTTAGAAGTAACATAATCCAGATAACAAATCTATATAAATCTCAGTGTTTTTATATGTAGTATGGAAATACATGTTAATTCACATATCAGAGAATTCTTGTTAGGATTAACATAAATCTCAGTGTTTTTATATGTAGTATGGAAATACATGTTAATTCACATATCAGAGAATTCTTGTTAGGATTAAATGAAATAATTTTCATGTGAAAACGCTTTAAAATTTCTAAAAAGCTGTTGTGTAATTTATCCAATTAAATTTAAAGTCACATATGTTTTTCAAGATATCTTCAAATTATTAAAAAACAATCTCTGAAAATGTCAAAATATCAAGCATTTTAAAATCAATACTCATTGTCTGAGGCAATGTGATTTCTTGGAATATGAATTAGTTTTTAGTGTTATCTAGTTCAAAAAGGATTTAGAAAAGGTAACAAAAAGTTAAAAAAAATAAACTCCAGTTATCTCAGATTTAAATTAAAAATATTAATTAGAACATTTATGAGATCCCTTAACAATTCAGAGATATTATTTTCTGTTTATAATAAATTATAATTAAAATACAATGACATTTATTTTTTTTGCAATTACATTTAAACAGAACATCAACCTTTAGTTGATTATATAATTGAAATAACATTATTACTTCCTCCACCTACCAATTTTCAAAAGGAATCCTATGGTTTTCTTTTTTTCCACAGTAAAAGCTTGGCAGGAAATTTAGTCGCTAGAAACAACAGGAGCCACTCAGAAGGTTTGAAGAATCATGAAATATACTATTTTGGGTCCTTGAAGAAGGGAAAATATTTGTTTCAAGAGCTATTTGGAAAGTTACACTACTTGAGTGCGATGATCAAGATTAGCTAAGCTCAAACCAAGGTCAAAAGACTTTCCTGATTGCAGTTGTCTATTATTTAAAACAGCTAGAAAGAAGAGTATATCTACAAACTCACAGAGGACATATTCCATAGATAGAAATAATAAATATAATTTTTGAGTTTAATTCATTAACATTGTAATTACTATTGCCTTAAAATTGAAGAGCCTAGGGTTTAGACGATGGAATTTGTCATTTAAGCTTCTTTCTTGGTCAGCAGAATGTCTGAGAGACACTATTCCCCATTCAGTAGCAGTTCACTGAGAGGTACTGACCTACACACCTGGTCTCCAGCTTGCACCGACTTTCCTGGCCTTGCAAGGGAGCTCTCCTGGTGGTTGCTGAAAACAAAAGTAACAACTATGCTCCCCCCACCCCTGCTCTTTCATTGTATGAAAATGAGATTATGAGACAAAAAAAGAAACTTTATAAAACAATTCATGTGGTGACAATCTTGGCAGAGTCTCCAAAGGATAAATACCCATTTCTGTATTTATGCTGATATAGTGGGTAAAGTTTTTTTCCTGGAAATGTAGTCACATGAGGTTTTGGGTCTTTATTGATTAGGTGAGATATAAATTACTTCCTACAAATGAGGTTCTCACACATTGTATAATTGTTTGTTGGTTATAGGTCTGTCTTTGCTTTCCTGATCGTGGGTTCTAAAAGAGGAGATAGAGTTTTAAATCACATTCTACCTCTTATTAGCTCTAGTTCCTTAGACAAATTATTGGATTTTTTTTCTGAGCTTCTGTTTTCTCTTCTATGGAATGGAATTAATAATACATATTGCTCACGTTAAAACATGTAGGGTACGACTGACAAAAAGAACTCTAGAGCGGGCCTGGTGGCATAGTGGTTAAGTTCTCACATTTCCCTTTGGCGGCCCAGGGTTCGCCTATTCAGATCCCTGGTGTGGACCCAAGCACCGCTTGTCCAGCCATGCTGTGGTAGGTGTCCCACATATAAAGTAGAAGAAGATGGGCATAGGTGTTAGCTCAGGGCCAGTCTTCCTTGGCAAAAAAGAGGAGGATGTGGCAGATGTTAGCTCAGGGCTGGTCTCCCTCAAAAAAAAAAGAAAGTCTACTCTAGAAAAAAGAGGAATTCTAATAATTATTAAATTCTTCCTTTACCACCATTTTTCTATGTGAATATCCACTATCAACACTGAAACATTGAAAGTGGCACATGAGTAGTCACAAAATAACTGAATAGATCAATTAACACATGAATAAGGGAATTCTTTTCAAACTCTTTTATAGTTAATTTTAAAATAATATTAACTGTCTTGAAGTCATGTGTCAGTGACCTTTTAGATGATTTAGTTACCAAATCTAGTTTTGTATATCAGGGAACTTGTGAATGAAATTGGACATGATTCTTAACAAGCAGAAAGCAAATATAATAATGTAAATTTAAGTGGGTAATGCCACCTCATGTTTCCAATAAAAATAGACTCTTCTTGAACAAGTAGAAGATATGGAATAATTCTAAAAGTTATTATCCAGTGCTTATTTGGTGTTAAGAACTGTTCTAAATACATAAATTGTCTCATTTAAAACTGAGAAAAATTTTGTGAAGAACACGCTATTGTTAATTGCCATCTACTAGTAAGTGACCGAGAAAGTACTCAACCTAGGCATGCACACATACGTGCGCGTGAACTCACACACACACACACACACATAGATAATCAGAATTTTTTAAGTTTTTCTCTAAATTAGTTTCAAATTTTTAAGAAAAAATTTGTTTTTTTACGTTTGAGTTCATTACATTTCTCTAACAAATATGAATAATTTCTAGATCCAAGAATTTTTTCTTGCCTTTCCTACCCTCTAAGTGGTATACTTTGTTAATTATTTCAGTGATGAGCTATGGCTTTTAAACTGTCCTACTGTTGGTTTATATGAAAATGTGTTTATTTTCCACTAATTCTTGAATAATAGTTCAGCAGGGTTAAAACTCTAGTTTAATATTTACTTTCGCACAGCATTGTGAAGATTTTACTGCATAATTTTCTGTCATCGTTTGTATCACATGAGAAGTCTATTGTCAGCCTATGTGCTGTTTCTTTTTATTTTATCTGATAGTTTTAATTCTTCTCTTTTTTCTGAATGTTATCTATTATCAGGCCAAGGCATTCAGCTGCTGATTTGTTTTAATTTACCTTTTCAGCACATAGTGTGTACCTTTAATCAGAGTACTCCTGTCATTATATTTCCAGAAAAATCTTAATTTTTCCTCCTAAAAAAGGGCTTCCTGATCACTTCCTTTATTTTCTGGAACTTCATTAAGACATATATTAGAGCCTGTCAACTTGACTCTCATGTCTTTGATGAGTCTTTCAAGGTTTTATTCTTTCTTTTTTTTAATATTGCATCCTGGGTGATATTCTCTATTTCAGTTCTCTAATTCCCTATTTGACTGTGACTGTCTTAGACATTATAGTGTGTATTAAGTTGTTTAAATATGTATATTTCTATTTACTACCATTTAATATTTCCACTAATAATCCATATCTGTTGAATATAATTCAATGTTTTCTTATTTCTATGGATGCTAGATTTTATCTCTTGGAGGACTCTAAATTTGCTTATTTATATTGCACTCGAATTTCTTCTAGCTAAGCACATCTATTGCTTATTTGCTGGTTGTCTTTCTTTAATTTTTGGATTTTAGAATGTTAGTTATAGATTCACTTTAAATGCTGCTGTGTGTTGTGTGTATGCGTGTGCACGTGTGTGCGCGCATGTGTGCATGCGTGCATTTTTCCCCTCTTCTTCTTTCCCAGCTCCCTTCTTCCTTGCCTGGTATATTTGCAGATGCCTTCTTCTGACTCCCAGTAGTTCTCATTCAAACCAGGTTTTACTGTTTACCTGGGAATCCTTTCCTGTGGTAATATTAGCTATATTATATATTTGATGTCTAATCAATAATTTTTTCAGGTCTTAATTACTCACCTGCCTCTCTAAAGTGCTCAGGTTTGTATAATAAGTCAGGGCCCCAGACAGTGATCAGTGCAGGCTTTTCAGCCATTTCCTTGGATGGGGGTGTGTCACCTCCGGTTTTGTTTTGAGTCAATAAGCCCAGACTTTTATTCCCCATCTATGTAGATATGATGTTGGCCCCTCTCTATCCACTATTGTGGTGTTCAGTCCGATCTTATTCAAGGAGACTAACCTGTATGGAGCCAGTCAATGGTCTTTCTTGTCCTCTGACTACTGACTGGGTTCAGCCATGGGAAGCCACAGTCAGAGATAAATGGGAAGACAGAGAGAGTGGCTGAGGTATTTATTACTTTGGATACTTCCCTGAGTTGTCAGAAGAGACTGGAGATGTTCTCAAGAGAGAATGGCTCTTTATCTCAACTAAACTGACCAACTTTACACTGTATGACCCTAACCTTTCATGTTCTGGTAACCACTGTTCCCCTTCATGACTTGGGATCTAGAGTGATAGCAGCCTTCCCCTGGGATACAGCAGTAGCCCTAGTGTTTTCACAATATTTTGACATTAGTCGGCATTCAGTCCCTTTCACAGACCTTCCTGAACTCATGTCAGTGTGCACCAGTTTCTGCAGACTGGTTAGTAAGCCGTCTCTCCACAGGCCTACTGTAGTGTCCCTTGCTCGATTCTGAAGCAATAGTCTCACTCATCTGCAGGTTCAGATCCACTTAGCTTTGTTTTTCTCTTCCATATCCGTCTGATGAAATATTTAATTCAGTTTATGAGATTTATCGTAGTGTGCCATTCTCCGTTTCCAAAATAATCCCTCTATCATTGCTGTGTGCTTTGAGCAGGCAGTAGAGTGAGTCACTTGTTCATAAAATGAAATTAAAATGCTATATTGCCCGATCTCTTGGCTTCCTCCACTTATGCAGTATTAAAGTTTCTGAGGCAGAGAAAACTTAAGATTTTACACCTGTGATAGGTGGGGGAAAATACCTTCAAATTACCCAGGAAGCTATTTATGGGAATGAAAGTCAAATGAGTGTCTTCAAAGGCTGACTCCTGAAGTGAAGTGGAAATAGTGGAGTTATAAAGATAAATATAGGCTACTTTTATAATATCCTTACTTGTTGCATGTATTTCATACCCTAGAGACCTAACAAATTCAGAAAAGAAAAGCAGATAAGAATATGAGGAACTGGAGATGAATTGGATCATGGATCCAGAATCAGGCAGAAAGAGACTAGAGAAGTCCTATGGAGAGATGACGCATCAGTCGGCAGCTCTTAGGCTGTTTCTATAATGCCCTTGCTTGTTGTGATTATTCCATGCCCTAAATTCCTAACAGTAGATCATTTAAATTTAGGATAATGTGTATAAGCCTGTACCCAGATACATATAAACCCTGAAAACATCAATAAAAATGTATTTAAATAATTTATTTTATGATAATTTCATAAAATGTATTATCATTCAAAAAAATCCTCTGGATTCTGTATGATGACTAGAAATTTAAGCATTAAAATTTATTAAATTCACTTCTTTAATTTCAGTTGCATGGTAGTTTTTGTAAGAATTAGGATGACTTTGTTTAATGATAAGAAAGCAAGTATGACAATTTGCCAGGTGGGCAAAGGGCAAACTTGGTTTCTACAAATGTTTTAAATCTCATCATAGGAAAAAGAAGAAAAACTTAGATGAAGAAGGAAAAAAGAAGGGAAGGAAGAAAGAAAGAGAGAGCAAGGAAGGAAGGTAGAAAGAAGGAAAGAAGGAAAGGAGAGAGGGATGAGGGAAAAGGAAAAGAATAAAAGTCAAAGCCAATTTATTTCTCATGTGTGTACATTCCTCCCAATTAAAAAGAAAGGCATTGCTTATGTTTGGTATTCAAAAGGCATTTCATAGCCCATTTTTATGCTTTGTAATTAACCTATATCTGCCCCTCCCCAGTGTTTACAATCTCCATAGCTCCATGTGGCTTTTGTCTTTACTTCAGGTACCTTTGTCATGAATAAGGGTACACATTTACCATATCCTGATTCCTCAATTGCCAGGAAAGCTTTGCTTGCTTAAATCGGATTCAGCTGTGGTGAAACTTATGCAGAATAAATATTGCTTGTGAGAGCAACTAGTTTTCTAAGGCCTATGAGATGTGACAGTATCCTGTTTACTGATAAATTGCAGTGTAGCAGAAACGATGCTACAATAAGTATTGATTTCTTTTGTGCATAGAACTCATTTTGCTACAGCTTGTGAATTGCCTTCATGTGCCGACAATCCATTAAGTATTACTTTGTGTGTCTCTTCCTTCATTATTGCTTTTTTTTTTTTTTTTTTTTACTGCTTTATGCTTTACTACCATTAAAATAGATTGACAAAGAAGAATGAATAAAAGGGAAACGTGGTAGCACCACAATTTGGAGGGAGATAGATGACTTATTAGGTAAAACTGAATTTCTGCTAGTACCCCCAAGGTTGAACTGTAAAGAAAATAACTTAAAAGTTTGCATTAAAACACCTTACAGAAGAATAGGTAATAGAATGACTTGAATTCTATTCTAAAATCAATAATTTTACTTTGATATTTTATATTTCTTGCAATCAACACAAAATATCTTACCTGCTTTAACATTATTGTAGTTTTATTCCTTTCTTCATGTCAGGTCTTTTATTTTATGTGTATACACAGAGAAAACACCTTAGAGTTTAACTCCCACCTTCCTAAACTGCCAACTCATATTTTTGTTATAAATTTGAAGGTTTAAAACATTTTATTATTACTGCTTTGTGTCTGTTCCCTTAATTTCTTTATATTGTTGCATCTCAGAACAGCAGTTTAAAGTTAAAAATGTGAAATATTGTATTGTCAAAATTTAAGATTTTTATGCCATTATTACTACTGACTTTTTTATACTGGCTGACTTCATCTTTGTCAGAGAGTGGTAGAAATACAGTAATCCTGAAGCATATGAGAAAAAGCATATCTTTCAAGATAGCTTACAACAACTAGAAGAAAATGCGTCACTATGTTATGTGAAGGCATGAAAATGAAGAACCAGCAAACCATAGTACGAATAAAAAGGAAATGCATTTTTATAAAGCAACATAACTATATAAAAGAAGCAAGAGACTAAATTTGAAAGAGAAAATTAAAACACTGGAAAACATAATGCATTGCATTGGAAAACATAATGAAAATTGAGATTGTGGGAAATTAATTTTAGGATGAGGAGGAGTAATGAGAGGATTTCAATATAGACACGTAAGGTGAAGACCATGGTGGGGAGAAAAAGGAGGAGGAGAAATTGAACTATGGGATGGAGATAACTAGAGAAAATATGATAAGTGTGGAGTAAAGAAAATGCTGATCAACCTAAAAATTATGTATTTTCCTGAGTTATAGACCAGAAGGACAGGAATACAAACATGAATTTAAAGAAAATTATAGAAAATATCCCAAATCTAAAAAAAAAATCCACAAACATCTAAGTAAGAAAATAAGGAGCCTACACTGTAAAAAAAAAAAAAAAAATCTCACATCCATAGCTGTTTATATTAAAGGATTAAAGAAAAAATATTATAAATTTTTATCTAGTATTTGTTGTCAATCATGAACAAAATAAAATTATATCAGTGGTCTGTACCTACTCACCCACCCACTTCATAGCTAAAGCCACACAGTATTCTGTTAAATCTTATATATACCTTAATCATATATGTGTGTATGTAGGTATATATGGGTATATGTACTTATATTTATTTAAGGATAGGTAGAGAGATAGATAAATAGATAGATTATAGATGATACATGATTGAAGATAGATACATGCATTTGGATGTGTGTGTGTGTATATATATATGTATGGAGAGAGACTATAGGCATATATTTATTTGCACATGTATATTATGCACATACATGTATATATTATGAAAAATAATACATTCATTAAAAAAATATATTGATAATTATATTATGATAAATAATCATTGTTATTTTAATTAAATTTAACAAACTATATGTTTAATTGCAATTCCAGAAATGTGATTACAGGGGCCAGCCTGGTGGCACAGTGGTTAAGTTCACACATTCAGCTTTGGCGGCCTGGGGTTTACTGGTTCAGATCCCGGGCACAAACCTATGCACCGCTTATCAAGCCGTGCTGTGGCAGGCATCCCACTTATAAAGTGAGGGAGATGGGCACAGATGTTAACTCAGGGCCAATCTTCCTCATCAAAAAGCGGAGGATTGGTGATGGATGTTAGCTCTTGGCTAATCTTCCTCAAAAAAAAAAAAAAGTTATTACATGTTTTTAGCTGCATGAGGAGTTGCAACTAAGTGTAATATGTTAATTTCTTGAGATGACATTAAATAGTGGTTTAGACTAGATAACTGACTCTGAAATCACAATACCTGAATTGAAATCTTGGCTACACCTCTTACTAGGTGTGTGACCTTGGCAAGTTATTCAGTTTTCATTGCTTCAATATCCTCGTCTCTAATTAAGAATAATAATCATACTCAATTCAAATAATTATTGTCAAAACTAAATATAATAAAATATGTAGGATATTTAGCATATAGAAAGCACTGAGTACCTGCCTGTTGATATCGTTGTCATTACTGATCCCCTTATCACTGTTACAGGTGCTACCCTTACTGCTATTACCTCTGTTGTCCTGTCTCCACCATCCAGCACTCTCCCTTGACAACATTTTTGTTGAAGGAATGAAAGTATGTCTGAGGCTGATAAACTTAAATCTTAAAAAAAGCCAACACACATACAAAATATTGTTTTACTCCAAACTAATGATGAGTCATTAGCAGGAAATCACTTAGGTAAAAACGTAGAAAAAGGACTTACAAATTACTGTTACAGAAGTATAAACATAAATTTTTCGAATACTGTGTTAATTTTAACCTTGCTTTGGCAATAAATCTGATTTATGTTCACACATACAAACACAAAAAACATACAGCTTTTTTAAGAAGAAATCACATGTATTAAAAAACCCAACATTATAAAATATTAGAATGATGCATTTCATTTTATCTTGTTACATATATATGAGGATTATTTTTTAAAAGGTGATACAATAAACCGCTGATTATAGAGCAAAAAATGTGATGCCAATGTTGTTTTTGATATTATTAATAAAATTTAAAAATTTTTGAACCTTACTATCTATCAGATATTATTGGAGTTATTTTTCACTATTAACTCACCTTAATCCTCGCAATTATCCTATTTGATGGTTACTATTTTTAATCTTCATTGTATAGAAGGAGAAAGTGAGCACAGAGAGATTTAATAATATTCTGATGGTTTTGTAGCTAATGAGTAAAAAATCCAGGACTACAATTCAACAGCCATATTCTGCCTGTATTTTTCCTATCATTTCTCTTGTCATTGGGTGAGATTTTTTTCCTCACTAAACAGTTAACAAAAAATAAAAAATATAATTTTTTAACTGGATAAGCAAATGTACATACATTTTAATATATATAGTATCACTAATTGTTCGTGCTTTTATGTTGTAGTCATCGAAACTTTAAGAACATTTATTACATAAAAACAATTATTCACTAACTCTTTCAATGACACAATACTGGAAAGAGTGACAATATGTATAGTAATGGCTTTTACGCTCACTACTTATGCATTACTTTTGTAATAACATGAAAAATAAAGTGAAAGTAACTGAATCCTGTTGACTATAGCTGCTATAAAGAGTCCTCATAAATAATTTAGTTTGTTAAGTTAAAGGTAATATGGTTCCATCCCATGAGAATGTTGAGAAGTTTAGTTTTAATGAAAATGTGCTTAGAAAAAATATCAAGTAGAGTTTATGTTGCATTGAATATTTTATCATGCCTGTTATATGGATTCTTTAGTAAGGAGAAATATATTTTGCTTCACTTTTTCCAAACAATAAAGATCAAACATTGGAAATATTTTTTAAAAGCACTTAAAAAAACATTAATGAGAAATACATATGTGTAACTAAATTTATTAACACATTATTTACTTAAACTTACTCAATTGGTTAGATGGTGTTATAAGGATGGGATAAATCTGTAATACTGGCTGTTAAAAATCAGTTAGTTTTGCGTAATTTAAATGAAACTTTGTATATTTACAGGTACTTTTACTTTATGCATGAAGTGATAAAAATGAATGACCTTTGGCTAAACATTGGTTCTATCACTGCAGTAAAACAGAAAAGAAAAAAATCTTTTTTTCTCTAATGTCACCAGATATATCTAAGCTGATGATTTGGGCTACAACCAGTAGAAATACGAAACCTGGCTGATTCAACGGATACATGATTTTATTATCTCACCTACAGGAATTTTAGAGCATAGAGGGATTCCAGGTATGGTTGATTAAGGAGATCTCAGCAGTAACATAATTTTCTTGTAGTTTTCTAGCCTGCCATTCTTGGTGCTGATTGTGGTAATTGCAAACACATCATTTAAATAATGATATCTAGAAGATGAAGAGGAACCATCTCTTCCGGTTAGCAGCAGACTCACCCTCTCACCCTCACATCTCATTGGCCTGAGTTGGGTCAAAGAAGCTATCTCTGGCAAGAGAAATGATATTATTGTGAGCAAAGTTGATGGTACCTGATCATCTACATGGCAAAGATGTTGGGAATTAACTACAATGCCAAAAACACTGAGCATACAAAACCAACCAACCAACAACAAACTTACATATAAGAGAAAAATTCAAAATGGTTTTATTGAGGGAATAAATCTCTAATGCATCTTGCAAAATTTACACGTTTTATTCACATTATTCTTTGTTTCACTTCATGATTACTCTTGAAAATAATTCAGTTGTCTGAGGGATGGTAAAAAATTGTTTTTTCGAGGTTTCAGTATGCTAGAGAAAACTAGTGTTGTCTTATGCAACTTTTAGTTAAAGTTACTAAGTGAAATTTCACATGTGGGTTTTCGGTACTCTTTTCCACCTATGCAGTGTATACTTGATGTTGGAGGTTGAATGATAAACACCCATAATAATAAACAGCAGGCATTTTGAACTTACTCCCACGGTAATCCCTTTTACAATTTATTGTCCTTATTTATTTCCCTGAATCACTGCCCCAAGGACTTTGATTTTTCAGAATATTGCACGGCATGATTTTTTTTTACCCTTCAGCTTCAAAGGCTAGAACAGTTCTTAAAGCAGAGTTGCTAAATGGAAAAATGTATACAAATAGAGGCAAGGTTGAGGTAAAAAAACAAAACAAAACATAAAATTGTAGAATGCTAGATTTAGGAGCATAGTATTATATCCGAGGATATGTGAATATAGGTAAAGATTTTAATAATTATATTGGAAAAAATATCCTATAATTTCTTTCCTTAATATTGCAAAGCCTTTAATTTATTACATTTGTAACATTATCAGTACTCTTATCATATGTGCCATTTAATGTCTTCAGTAATATCTAATTGGGGCCGCGTCATTGTCCTTTGCTCTAGATAACATCCTGTACTCATCAGTTTCTTTTGTGGCATGTGTGATTAGTTTTCCTCGGTAACCTTTAATTGACTGCCAGAAATGTTTATTAGCTTGATCTCCTCTTCCTTATTTAGTTAGCTATTCCTTTAAAGCATAAGTCTGGCCAGATGTAACGATAAAAGAGGCAGATGGCTCTAGAGTGATTCTTTTCTGATAAGGAAGTAGCTTCCTCTGAAGATGTGGCTCCACAACCATTCTGGCCCAAGGCATATTGAATGATTTGTGAGCTTGTACAGCAGGCCTTTTAGTCCCATGAAGATAGAAACATTGAACATAAACACATTTAAGAATAAGGAACCTGCATTTCTATGTGATTATTTCATTTCCTGGCAGCAGGGGTACACAAATGACATAAATGGGTAGAAAATTAAGTTTATGTGAAGGAATAGAATATCGTTGCTAATGACTACCCAATTAGTACAGTTATGAGAAAATTTATAATATAAAACTAAATCTATTTTGTTACAGGGTTGGTGAAACTCTGATTTTATTGGGCATCTTTACTCTTTGCATATAAACCCTACAGCCATTGCATGTATGAAATCTGTATTTTCCTTGTTTTGGAAATATTGTGTATTTACATGAAGAAAAATGGTAGTGCATGTATTGCTGGAAGTTGTCAAAGGTCAATACCTACTTATATTTGATTTATTCAGCATTTGTTATCATTTGAAAAGATTTATTGAGGGTCAAGTCTGGACAACAGGTAAGGCAATAGTGAATGCTGAAAGATGTCAATATGTTGAAATCTTTGAGGAAATGAAATATAAATTGTAATTCATACCTGTTTAAAGGATTTAACATAAGGACTAAAATCCGCTGCCTTGTTTTAAAAGTGAAATTATAAAATTCAGCATATTAGAGATTACCAGGGGCTGGGAAGAGTGGGAAATGGGGAGTTATTGCTTAATGGTTAAGAGTTTCTGCTTGGGCTGGCCCAGTGGCGCAGCGGTTAAGTTCACACATTCCATGCTGGCAGCCCAGGGTTCACTGGTTTGGATCCTAGGTGCGGACCTACGCACCACTTGTCAAGCCATGCTGTGGTAGGTGTCCCACATATAAAGTAGAGGAAGATGGGCACAGATGTTAGCTCAGGGCCAGTCTTCCTCAGCAGAAAAAAACAAGAGAGAGAGAGAGTTTCTGCCTGGGCTAATGAAAAAGTTTTGAAAATATATGCTAGTGATGATTATATAACATTGTGAATGTAACTAATGCCACTGAATTGTATACTTAAGGACAGTTAAAATGGTAAAAGTTTATGTTATGTATACTTAACACAATAACAATATTCAGACAAGCATACCAAATGTGAAGACAATTTTGTGAACATATATTCAATAAGCATTTCTAAGCCACAAGATAAATGCAATATAAAATAAATATTTTTTAATTTAATGGTGGGATGAATGATGTACCTTGTTTTCCCTATTCTCTGTTCAGGATGCCTGGCAGAGTTTGTAAGCAAAATTTATGTACTAATGGAGTAATCCTCTCTCTCTCTCTCTCTCTCTCTCTGTCTGTCTCTCTCTCCTATGCAAATTCAACAATATGTTTTAATATCTGGTATGCATAATTCATCACACTTTTAATAATATGCTCAAAAATTCTTAAAAAAATGATTTTCAAGTTACTAAATCTCTTTCTTTCCTTCTAACCTATCAGCAAAACTCAAGCTGAAGATCTGGATTGCTTTGTCATTCTTGCTTATTTCAGTATTTTAACTGTTTTTAATAATTTTATGTTTTAAATTTTCCTCAATACACAATGCTTTAAAGCTGTTTAGAATGTTTATGTGCCTGGGGGTATAAAATTATTTTTGTTCCCTGGAAAAGATCATTTTCATAGATAAAATATCATGAACAATTAAATGAAATAACGATGCATTTTCATGCTAAAAGGAACATTTTAGAAAGTTAGAAAGTAAAACACTCAATGATACTTTTAAATCTATTTTTAAAAGTCTCAGTTTGAAATATGCTACATATTGCCTATTCTAAGAAAACTCAAAAGAAGAGAAATGAATTATAGACTGCAGCATATATCTGATACCATTGAAAAACTTCTAATTTTTTATGGAGAGAAGCTCTAGATCTCTTGTTCCTAATAACCAACCAATTTGTTGACTCATACAGATATGGATATGAATCTATACTCTGTGTAATCAAAACAAAAATTACTAACCTTAAGTAAACACTTGTGTACACCGATTGATGTAAGAATATGGCATCCATCAGGTCGTGTGCCATCCTCACAAGCACTGAACTCACTGTTGCTTTATAATGTTAACTCTTCTGAAAGTCAAAGCATCTCTCAGTTGAAAATATTCACATATTGAACGATACTCCAAATATGAGATTTCTAGATGATTTATTTTCAAATAATGTTCACCTAAAATTTTTCTCAAAATAAAGTAAAAATAAGCTTGAAATTAGCAGGTAGTTTTTCAAGTTTAGTCTTACCCTTTCTCTTTATTAATTATGGGACCATTGGAAATACATTCAGTCTCTACAGTTACTTTATTAAATATACACTAATAACATAGCTAGAGTTACTGAAAGAATTTAAAACAAAATACATTTGGAAGCTATTGGTGAGCAATAATATATTTTAAGAAAATAGAGTAATTTGAAAAGCTTGATTATAACAGTAGGGCCATGGTTTAGGACAACATGAGAACACTTAGTTCTAGAGATAGGTGATTTAATCCTTACTACATTTGAATATGTAATTAGATCTATGTAATGAGATTTTTACAAACATAAAATCTTAAGCTCTTCTTACGTCTTATTTAGCCTTAAAGTCCTGCCCTTCCACATGACTTCCAAACAAAAACTGGATATATGCAAGTGGCTCCTTAGAATTTTTCTTCTCTCATATTCTGTGTAGCCTGGAATACACTCTTTGGTATAAAATCCATGGCTGTATGTAAAACAACATATAATGTAGAAACAAAAGAATTGGGCAGTTAGCCATTCGATGGAATGATTTTTCTTTTTCTTGGAAATATATATAGAAGTAGACTATCCCAGATTTTTACAGAACAATTTTGCTAAAAGAACTATTCATATCAGTAAATATGAATTCTAAGAAGCAGAACATTTCATAAGCTATAGTCTATAGGGAGACCTGGAATAGGAATTAGTTTGTCCAATCAATGATAATGTACCATTGGTTTAAGAGCGTCTCAGAAAAAATGTGGTGCAATATAAAAAATTAAACCTACCATGAGTTTGTAAAGGATGAATGGTGGCAAGACTATTGTGCATTTTGGGACCTAGAATTTGACTATCATAGCTCTGTGCATTTTGTAAAGACCTCAAGGAAAGCTTGATTATGTAATGTGATTGCTATTAGCTTTCTAGTCATCCATCAAATCCTCCATGCCTTGTATTTTATCATTCAGTTACAAGCCTTGTACAGTGATACATGAATAATTTGACAAACTGTTGTTTAATGAGTTTAAGTGAGTTGGCAATAACCTATTAAGAGATAAGACTTACGACTGCTTCTTTAGTAAAATATTTTAACTCAGAAGAGAAATTCTAACAATGGAAATTCCTTATGAAATGGCAGGCCACTCTGTGAAATATTACTCAAGTCATTCCAGAGAAACAGCTTTTAGCCCTCCTATAGTAAGCCATTTGTTAAATCAACAAATACTTACTGAGTATACTGAAGTAGTCTTCTCTTACTTAATCTTCAATTAAGATGCATTGATCACTAGTGTCATCACTGAAATTGGCCCTCTACTGAAAGCAAACATCTCTTTGGAGACATGTCCAGTTTTACTGTGGGTGGCTTAGAAAAATATCACTCCTGTATTTTCTTTTGTATTTGCTTCTGTAACCATACATGTTAAACTACATTGTGTAAGCAGGCATATAAAAACAGATTCCACCAAATCTTTGTTTGAAAATAATTCATAGAAAAATACAATACCTATTTTGGATACAGCCTCCTCCCCCCCCCCAAGTAATTTGTTAAAGTAAGATAGAGTTATTGAGTATAATCTTATAATTAAGATATATTTAGTGAGGCCCACTCCATCCGTATGGCACTTTGTGTATGCCACTTTTTTGTTGGCACTTTTGAAGAGATGGTCATTATTTTCCTTAGCATAATTTTGATAAGGTGTTATTTAGGGCCCATGTTAATATCTACAGTTCATGTCAAAGGACAAGAGAAGAGACATTCACTCTGGTCTTGCAACTTGCTCAGCACAAAATCCTTGAAAGCTTTTCTATCTTTTTTACCAGAAGTACCACTGTTTATAATAAACTAGGAAAAAAATACCAATAATAGAATAAGCTAATGCATTACAGGATTCATATTCTAAGCTAATTACTATGAGATATAAGGTCACCTACAAAAAAGAGGTGGTGAACACAACGTGGTCTGTAAAGAAGTCGCAATACAAGGATGTACACCTGAAATTTATATAATGTTATAAACCAATGTGACCTCAATTAAAAAAAGATATATTCTAAATGTTGATATTTAAGATACAGAGTTGGATTGTATTTGTTTCTATATGTTCATTTATGAAATGTCTCCTCTATTTAAACAAATTAATTTACAAACGTGAGTCTGCACATAAACACATACATAAATGCACAGAATCATGGACACACCTCTATGTGACATACCTAGTGTTTCTAAAAACAAATTTCAGTAATCTGATTTTGACATAGTATTGATATGAACTTTCACTTTTAATCTCATTATGCTATTGTGAAATAGCATTTATGCTTGTTTTTTACTATAGGTAAAGTGTAATTAAAGAACAGTCTGCATATTTCTGTTTTATTAGTTGTTTTATTTTGGGTTTATATTTATTTTTATTTTTTGGTACACATTTTTTTCTGTATATCGCTCCAAGGACCGCAAGTGAGAGGACAATACTCCTGTCCAGCTGGAGGAAATAGAACACAGAGAAATGATCCATACTTTCTGATGAGAGAAACAGTAAGAGATACTTTACAATTTCCTCATTAGATAACCTGCCGGTAAATTGCAGTGAAAGATGGTTTCTAAAGGTGTATATTAAATGTTATTTCCTCTAAAAAGGGAATTGAACTATATAACGTACTAAAAGCTTCATATTCACTTACGTATGTCTTTGTTTAGAAAACAAATTGGGCATAGAAATACATTTTAGGAGACAAAAGCAATAACAGTTCAACAGTGTGTCTTTATACATAGTAACTGGTGTGTGTGTATGTGTGTGTGTGTGTGTGTGTTTAAATCCAGTGCACAGCAGTTACTGGCAGCAACAGTTCACACACACTGATTCAGCACTTAATTTTTATTAGAAACCCCTAACCGTCTTCCCTCATGGTGTGAATGTGTCTGCCTCCAGGACTAGCACCATGTGTTGAATTCATTATAGTCTTTCATAGGATCCCAGGAGAGTTTATTCACAGATGTAGATTTACTGCCAACCACCTATAACTGTCTGTTTGGCCTTCATTGTGAGCACAAATTCAAGAAATTATCCAGTGGAAATAATTCATAGCAGTGTATTAAAAATAATAAGCACTACTCCTAGTCAGTGATGCTGGAGGTTTATAGTTTCTGACACTTGACTCTGGTTTTGTGGCAGCCCTCAGGATTTATGTGTAATATCATATGTCGCTTCAATGTCTCACAGTAGAGCCTGAGTTTTTACAGCTTCAAAGAAAGCTGAAGGATGCTGGCACCATAGATCTGTCTGTTTTATTGATTTTCCCATAAGTGTATTTAATTATTCAACGAAGGATCCATTTAACAATCCCATCTATTTTTAACCAATTAAATTCATATTAAAGATTTACCAATATCATTCTAATAATAGAATGTTTCATGGCATTTAGCCAGCAAGTACCCAGTACTAGGATTCTGTATTCATGGATATAAAGATCTAAAATAAGAATGCTTTAAGATAAATAAAAAAACATTCACAGCTATCCTTATAAAGAATGAATTGTTTAATTATTGAAGTATTATAAAGCTATATGCCTTTTTGACATCCATATAAATATTGACAAATGGAAATATTATTCTTATAGGAGTAGAAATCTTTACATGTGATATTACAAGTCTTAGAGAAAGTATGATCATGCAAGATTAAGGGAGGAAGTGCAATAATAATTTGCTGTGGAGTCAGAACGCATATCTTATTTCTGCTTATCTGCCAAACGTTTACTAAAATGTAGCGTTCTTATTTCTTTGTATTATTGTATTCCTTCTATTGCTGGAGGAAAATCTTAGATTAAGATAATTTATTAGATCAGGGCATTCTCAACTATCTTTTTAAAAGGGTCATACAATTTATGAGTTGGAGGGCCTTTAAAAACCGTATACTACATACACTTGGTTTTATAAATAATCGAATGCCCATAGAGGCTCATCCAAGGTAACCTAAATATGAGTGATATGATAGCTAGATCTCACACCTTCTTACCTCTGAGTCCAGGGTGATTTCTACTTATATTGTATTTTATAACCTCAACCTCATAATTTATCTGTTTGTTATTTTTCACTCACATGCTGTTTCCTCTGAAGCCCAATTTCTGGATAAATATTCATACATGCAGCGTTTGTTACAATTGGCTCCTGTTACTTGTCTATATTCCCAGGAGGAAATTCAACTTCAGTTGCCCAATGTTGACTTCTAGGGGGTTTAGGCCTTAGCTCTGACATATGTTTGATTTTAAATCCACTTCAAAAACAATAGTTCCCATCTATGCCTATGCATTGCATTTTCTTTATTTTTTCTTCTTGTATTTCTTTTTTAAACATGTATGTGGCTAGTGTTTCTCTATTGATAAATTATTTTCCTGTGCCTTTTTATCTTCCTGTACTCCTTTTCCCTTTTTTACATATGATGTCAGCTTGGAGTCAATGGATATCAACATAAAAAAATAGGAAACAAAATAAGATAAAGAAAATCTTGCTAATGGTCAGCTACTATGAGAACAAAATCAATGGTGCAACTAAGTTTACTTTTATTGTTATGTACTGGAATGACTAACGTAACATTCTGTTGTAGACTGACAATGATCTGAGAATTTCAGTGTAAAATGGAGACACCACAAACTTCTTTCACAACTGCTATTTTCTTGTCCATGGATTACTTCTTTCAGCAGCTTGGTGTTTACTTCTCCAGAACTAATTGTTTGTATAATGCATATATGCTCTATATTCATTACTATTGTTATATAACATACAGATATGTGTATATAACATACATTTACGTAAATTGATTAGCATGTATATGCATATAGAGTTATATAGTTTTGAAATATGTTTCATGACCTAACAGTATGTAACTGGCGCTGTCTAGATTGGCTTTCCTAGAAGCAGAGCCTGAGACAAGAACTCAAGTACATATAATTTATTGAAGAAATGCTCTCAGGAATAGGATTATGAGATTTAACCAATAAAATTTGCCTAGTGAAATTTGAATTTCAGATAAAAAGTGAATATTTATTTGAAATATTTGGGACATATTTATACTAAAATAATACTCATTCTTTTTCTGAAATTCAAATTTATCTCAGAGTCCTTTATTTTACCTGATGACCCTAGTCAAGAGAGAGGGAGTGAAGAAAGCTAAGGCAAGGGAAGGAGCTAAGGAAAGGTGTGGGGTCATTTGGCCAGGAGCTTCATCCTGATTCTGTGTGGAGCACTGATTCTATTGGAAGTAGGAACTACACTGGGAAGTTGATCCCACACTGGGGCTGACCTTTTGTACCAGCACCACTCACTCCTTGTCTACAGGCTGTGAGGGGTTGGGGTGGGATTAGGAGGGAAATAACCTCCTGAATGGGCAACTCCCATTCTAACAAGGGCAATTCTCTAGAGAAGGCGGTAGCTTTGAGTCGTTACTAGCCAGCAATCACTCTAAATACAGATGTGTTTATGTGTTCATGCCCACAAACCTATAAACGTACCTCATCTTCCCTGCAATGGAAATAGCCACGTGTATCCTATCAAATGGGATACAGATTATCAACAAAATACAAGGAATGCCTTCTTATAGCAGGCACTTAGGGCATCTCATAATCAAAAGGTAGATTTAGGTTTGTTCTTGTTTTTTGTAGTATTATCTCTTTGTCTTTTAGAATCACTTTTAGAATTTTTAATAGTTTTTACTAATAATTGAAACAATTACATCCTCTGATTATTATTATTTTTTTTCCTTTTTCTCCCCAAAGCCCCCCAGTACATAGTTGTGTATATTTAGCTGTGAGTCCTTCTAGTTGTGGCATGTGGGATGCTGCCTCAGCATGACAAGATGAGTGGTGCCATGTTGGTGCCCAGGACTGGAACCTGCGAAACCCTGGGCCTCCACAGCAGAGCGCGCGAACGTAGCCACTCGGCCACAGAGCCAGCCCCAGCCTTTTTTTTCCCTTTGGTTATTATTCTTACAAAACTTAGTTTGCGTGATTTGTTGAACAGAGTGAGATGACTGTTTTATTATCTGTTCCCAACATTTATATTCTCCATAAGGCAGTTCTAATTTACATAAACACTATATAAGTGTTCTACCTGGAGTAACCAATTATAATATTTATTGGGTTATATTACTACTGAGGGAGAAGTGTCATTTCTATACTTCTATAATAATGTTAATTTCAAAGATATTTTACCTTTTCCCAGAATATGATGCATATGTGTGTCCCCTGTGCCAAGTGACACCTGCCTGGCCAGAGGACAAAATAATTGATTTCTAAGGGGCTAAAAGTAGGTCAAATAATACTTTTTCAGCAAAGATAGGATTGGGTTAAGAATGCCAGAAGGTGAATACCAAATGAATTATGTGTTAGGAAAATAATTAATTTCAAATGATGGAAAAACCAAGTAACAGCATAGAGTTCAAACTAGAATTGAAGCCTTGTGTATAAAGCATCTAGTTTATAATCTAGTGGAGACAAGGCACGAAGATGAGGGCAGGTTGGAGAGAAATGATGGAAGTCAGGTGATTATTGGGAATTGTAGATGTGTCTGGGACTTGCCTGTGTTGGATTTCTGAGGTTTGCTCCAAAGGACCAGAGGTTCAGGAGATACCACCTCACCCACATATAGATTGTTATGAAATGCTTGTTAGTCCTGGAAATGCAATATCATTCAGCGTACTTCCCATTGAAATAATATTTTAAGTTATCCAAATAAATCAATTAACCAATCTTTTAAATAGGTTGACAGTATAGGTTTATTATAAAATTAACATATGTTTCTTCATGGGAATTTGAGATATGAAAATGTGCTATAAAAAATTCAGCCTTAGGTAATCACTCCAAGACAACAATTATTAACCTCTTTTTTTCTCTCTTCCTTTCTTTTTACTTTGCATATCATTTTTACTTAATTATGCTCAAATGCTGTATATAAAATTAAATATGCCAATTAAAATATCTGTTCATCCTGATTATAAATAAATATTTGCTTGTTGCAAGTAATTTAGAAAATGGAGAAACAATTACATTTGTTGAAGAAATATCACTCATAACCTAAAATAACAACTATTGCTATTTTAGTATTTCAGGATGTTTATTATTATTCACGATTTAAAAAATAGTCATTCCAGTAAGTCAATATGCACATCATTAATATAAAATATTGCTAATTTTTGCAATGAAAAAATTATATGATGATTTCTTCATGTGTGAAAGAGGGAATTGTATTTTAAATTCTATTAAAACAAGTCCCAATTTTAAAATTATAGCTATTATTATTATAAGATATAGAATTAAATAGCACATAATGTTGACTTAAGTCCTCAGATGGGCCAGCCCCAGTGGCCTTGTGGTTAAGTTTGACATGCTCCACTTTGATGGCTTGGGTTTGGTTCCTGGGCACAAACCTACACCACTCGTCTGTCAGTGGCCATGCTGTGGTGGCAGCTCACATACAGAAAGAGGAAGATTGGTAGTGGATGTTAGCTCAGAGTGAATCTTCCTCAGCAGAAAAAACAAATGTCATCAGAAAACCAAGAGAACCTATGTGATTTGTCAAGGGAATACTGAAGCTCAAGAAAGCCATTTTCTGTAGCATGAAGAGATGAGGAAGGAAAGAAGCAATTGAATCATCCACTGTATGTCCTACCTTTGTTTCTGGTCATGGAATCTGTATGAAATAATTGCAAAATCCAAATGAATTCCTGAATTTGGTGTCCCAGATGATTAGCAACCACTATTTATATTAAAAATGTTAGAAAATCAGAATATATTGCTAATTACATTATTGTATTTAATCTGCTAATGTATAAATCTAAGTACAGTGTTAGATCACAGAATAATATCATCCACAGGAGATGCTCTTATGGAAAACCCACTGATCACGGTACAGTAATTCAAAGAACTAATACTTATCAAAAAGGAATGTTTAGTAGTTCTTCTAAAATTAAATAATGTGAGAAGTTACCATAGGAAAAATCACTCAAACACACATAAAAAAATCATCAAGCATGGATTGCATTTTGTAATATTTTAATACTTAGTTTTTCCTTTGATTTGTAAAACTTTATAATTTAAGAGCTAGAAGAGGGCTTAGGAGATCCTCCATCTAGTTCAGCAGCGTTTAAACTGTCCTCAGTTGAGCATAAAGATTCCACAAAGGAGACGTCAGAATGTGATGTGGATATTCACTGAGTGGCTCTAGGTGTTCTGCTCTCAATTGTGCCAAACCATATCTACTTTATATCACATATTTATTGGACTTCTGCCTTTGGATTTTATTTGGAAAAAATGTTAACTTCATTAAAAATGAGGTGAAAAATTTGGATTTAATTTGGTCCTATTTTATGTCCTATGTGAGAAATTAATGACCATTCCAGTCAAGTTCATACACTGGTTAATTCAGAACCAACAATAAGGCTTCTACAAGTGCTAAACCCTTTCAACTGCACATCATCACTGTCTGTGTGCACCTGAAGACCTGTCTTCTAAGAGTGCTGGGATGGTCTTCTTCCCACTACACCATAATAATGAATACAAAATATACGGTCTAGTTTGGGGTACAGAGAACACGAACAGTTCAACCAGTATAAAAGGTTAATATTCTTAAAGTTATCAAGTTAAATTTTAATCCTCAAACTTCATTTCTGTAGATGTGGTAATTATACCTTTGATAATTTCTCCTTTAAACCTAAAAAAAAAGTTTCAATCATATTACTGAAAAGAAATGTATCCCCACTACCATTTAAACCATATAATCACTCAGCAGTATAAAACTAAAAGTTCTCGTTGACTGACTTAACCTACTCGGCGTGAATCTTTGTGCCTTCATCAGTTTCATGAAGGGAGGATTAAATGATATTAAATGACCCTTTCCGTCTTGTATCATTTAGGACGCTTTGAACTACAAATGGCGTGAAGTGCTCATTTAAACTGGCTTAATCAATGAGGAAATTTATTACCACACATAATAGAAATTGCAGAAATATGGTAGAATCTGAGGTTTGTTGACTCAGCAGCTCAAGTATGTCATGTGTGACCCACGATCTCTTCATCTCAGTCTGGTACTGTCTGAGTTTGCAACATTCTTGGCCAGTAATAAGATGCCTGAAGAAGTTCTAGGTAGCATATCCAGACCCAGTGAATGTCCCATAGGTAGAGGGAAAAATATATTTTCTCATGAATTTTTTATAGAAGATAATAATGTTTTTGTAGAAGCAATCCAGCTGACTTGCCATCATGTCTGACGGATTAGAAGTGATTCACATGAATATTCTTGTACCAGTCAATGGCGAGGAAGAGGAAGTGCACCATCCATGCCCACTTTTGGGACTGGATGTAGGTTCACTTTACCATGAAACACATAGTTATGTACATGGTGCGTGGAGGTGGACACCTGGATAACGTTGGGAATCTGTGACTGAAAAGAGAGCAGGAATGATGATGGTTAGACAAATATCCGTGTCCACTACACAATGCTCACAGCATATGGCTATATTTATAATCAGCAATTACAAATGGTAATGAAATCAGACCAAGTAAAACTAATCTGAATTTGAATAGAGTCCTCAAATATCTTTGTAGGCATTCCTACCCAAGCCTTCTCTACCATTTAAACCTTTGTTAGAATCAGCTTAAAACAAAAGAACAAATTTGCATTGGTGATACTAATCTGAGGGCTTTCAATGAATTAAATATTTGGGCATCACGATGCTTAATGATTCATTTATTAGAGAGAAAATTAAACAGTGAATCCAAGTAACCAAATGACGTTGGGAAATTGGCACAGAAAATGACCAAAGCTGATGCTGAACTGCAGACCTGCACCATCTCTGCTCTTGAAGCCGTCAGCTTTTTTTTTTTTTGAAAGTATTTTATTGAGGTCATATTGGCTTAGAGCATTGTATAAATTTCAGGTGTACATCACTATATTTTAGTTTCTGTCCAGATTGCGTCGTGTTCACCACCTACAGTCCAGTTTTTATCCATAACTATACATATGTGCCCCTTTACCCCTTTCTCCCTCCCCCCACTCCCTTCCCCTCTCGTAAGCACTAATCTGCTCTCCTTATCTATGTGTTTGTTTATCTTCCACATATAAGTGAAATTATGCGGTATTTGTGTTTCTCTGTCTGACTTATTTTGCATAGCGTAGTACCCTCAAGATCCATCCATGTTGTCGCAAATGGCAAAATTTTGTCTTTTTTATGGCTGAGTAGTATTCATATATATTCATATATATATAAATAAAAGTACATATATTCATATGTATATATATGTATATTTACATATATATATAAATAGAAAGAAAACGTCTTCTTTATCCATTCATCCAGTGATGGGCACTTGGGATGCTTCCACATCTTAGCTATTGTGAAAAATGCTGCGGTGACCTTGAGGGTGCATGTATGTTTTTATATTATTGATTTCATGTTGTTTGGATAAATACCCAGTAGTGAAATAGTTGGGTCATATGGTGTTTCTATTTTTAATGTTTTGGGACATCTCCATACTGTTTTCCATGGTGAGCCAGCTCTTACACTCCCACTACTTAACTGGTTTTAGCAGGGAGCCCTGTGTAACGCTGAGTGGCATATCAGGATAACCATAAATGTAGTCCTGAAAATCAAGCTCATGTTCCCATGATCATCACACAAAATAATTCCACTGAGCAAATTGAATGAGAGCAGCTAAGATGTAAAATAGACAATTATAAACATTGATAGACAACATTTATTGAATCCTTATTGTACGGTACCGGTTCTGTGACAAATGTAAAAGACAGGTGCTGTTATTATTGTTATCATCTTCATTTTATAGAAGAGAAAACAAGTCATAGAAAAGGTAGGAAAGCATGTGGTTAGTAAGTAGTAGAGCTGGTCGTCCTACCCAAGCAACATGGCATGAGAGCCTACATACTCTTCAATGCTGTACTATCCTGCCTCTAACAGAGACACATGGGAGAAGAAAGATGAAATTTTAATATGAAGAACTGGCTTCACTTCTGAGAGGAGAAGGAGTCTGTCAAAACTGAATTATTTTATTATTCTAGAAGATATAAAATGAATTTATATAAATTATTTTGTAATATTATTTAGATGGTGACTTTTTTCTGTTTGCAGTATAATATGTGCTTATTTGTATTACTAAGTGAAATCTTTTAAAGTCATGTTGCTTCAAATAGTTTCCAAACTACATAGTTCTTAGAGAATATGGAAGTATGCTTGGTGTAATTTCATAAGAATAACACCAGAATTCCAAAATCAAATTTATAAAATTATTTTAAGTCTGGGTCAATTTTTTCTCCTAAAAATAATGTCCGGTATTTTTATTAGATGCATAATTGGCCTAATGAATACAGAATTGTTCTCATTAAATGCATGAATGCCTAAGTGAATAAATAAATTTAACTTAACAGATAGATAGAACATCTGTCAGTCCTACAGTTTCCATTGTATCTACGGAAAAATATTTTCTGTATAAAAACTATTTCTCGGGATCCTTGGAGCTCATATAAGGTTGTAAGCCTTTCAAGGTTCTAGGCAGCCTATAATCAAAATCAAATACTAAAAATCCTATAAAGTCCATTTGAAAGTGATGAAAGTTAAAAATAAATGATTGACAGTGAAATAATAAGCAACGTATATTTAATATAGGCTTAAATCATGAAGAAAAGACTTAAGAAATGGCATCAGGGAAGCCACAAGTTTCACCCTAGAAGTCCATTCAAAGGCAGCCTTGAATGATATAAAAGCAACCTGAAGACAGCAATTTCTGGAAAACAAACTCAACAAAAAAGACTGAACTGTTAGAAACTGCCACTGGAAACATGTGTAAGAGGAGGGCACTTCTCACTTGACATGAGGCATTGTCTGAACCAAGTCGGAACTGCATCAGCAAAGAACCTGCGGAGATTCTAAACAGTAGGTGAATATGTGTATACAATGTGGAAAGGACCATTGGTCACTGTTAGCCTAAACTGGAGATAAAGAAGAGAATGTTTTTGCAGTGTGTGCCTTTTTATATTGGCATGGATATCAATGTAAGACAGTGATTAAACCCTCCTCAAATAAAGTTTTATAGTGAATAGAATACCAAGAGGCACAAAAATGATATTACAGAAAAATACAGCCAAAGACCTGCAGAGTGTCTATGGCAAAGTTTTAGGGATTAACTACAAAGATGCTTTATAAGACAATATAGGAAGGCAGTAGGGCCCTTTCCAGTCTACTGGAATAAATCTTCCGTTTCTCTCAAACTCAAAACTTCTCCAGAACAAGTTGAATGTGTGCCTTTTTTTCTTCCAATTATATTTTAGTCATTTTAGATTGCTGCCTATTTCATTGGTAAGAGGGCAAATTAGCATCGAGTTTGATTCAAAAGAGGTTAGCTGTTTGCCTGCCAGTCCTTTCAGTCATCTTATTATGCCTTGGAAACATTTTATCTAAAGGAAAAAAAGATTTAGTGCCACCGGATTTCTAAAATAATCGAGTGGACATTAACAGCTTGATTTTCTTAGAAGTCAGCTTCATTTTTTTTCTCCAACTTAATATCATAAATATCTGAAGGCAAATGAAATGTTACAAATTCATAGAACAGTCTCCCTGGGAATTGCTATTAGTGCAGAATTGCTAACCACTAACGAATTACTGCAATTAGGGGTACCTGAGTGGCATTGTAAGGCCACTTTACCTCTCTCAAGTTATATGATCCCAGAATTTGTGTTCCTTACGTTAATAGTAAGACTCTCTGAGTGAATAAATGGAGATATTTAATGATTATTCATTTGACAAGGTGATTTGGTGTCAAAAGGAGTTCTTTAGAGTTTAGACTCTTATAAATCTGAAGTAATTATAGGTCCTCTGGGAAATTCAACTACATTTCCAACTTGAAATAAGAGCTACAAGGAAAATTACTCTTTATAAGCTAGTTGTAGAATAAAAACTGTGCTTTTTTATAAAGAATCTTGAATTCTCCACTGCTGACATGTGTGCATAAATTCATATGTACCAGTGTACTTTAATTGTAATCAAGGACTGCATGGACCCTTCGTTTGTGATAATCTCCTTTAGTAGTCTTTGTCATGTTTTGATTTGATGAGATAATTGAAATGAAACTGTTTAAAAACTGTTGCATACCATAGAAATATGAATTTATAGGCAAGAAACTGAGTCAAGAATAAATCAGAAGTACTATAGAAGTAAAGATACTTCTAGGCTCCAATGAGGCTAATAGGAGAGTAAGAGTTCTCTAAAATTCATACAATGCCCTCTTTCTGTTTCTCTCTCTTTCTTTATTATCTATCTATCATCTAGTTATATCTATAGATAGATATAGAGGTTGATAGTATATAACTCATTTTAACTAAACCTTTAACAATGAAACTTTTACTGAACTCAATAATGAAGAATTACAAATATCTTAGAGAAAATGTTACAATTTTTTAAAATTTGGATTCTTTTAAAAATAACTTTTCTTTTCTTACAGTACTTGGTAGCTTCTCAAATCTGTGTCTTTGGAACTATCCTTTCGAATTTGAAATTCTTAATTAACAACTTGGATAAAGACTTTGAATCAATTTTCATCAAACTTTTCAGGAGGAATTATATGATAGATGACAGAATTAGAATGAAAGAGTATCTCTAAAGACAAAAAAAAATGTTCAAATAATATGATGAACTTTAACAAGAATAACTATAACATCCAGTACTTTGCATCAATAAATCAGTTTTGTGACTTTGGCTACCATAAATTCAATTTATTTTTTATTTTATTTTATTTTATTTTAAAGATTGGCACCCGAGCTGACAACTGTTGCCAATCTTTTTATTTTCTTTCTGGTTTTTCTCTCCAAATCCCACCAGTACATAGTTGTATATTCTAGTTGTGGGTCCTTCTAGTTGTGGCACGTGGGATGCCAACTCAACGTGGCCTGACGAGTGGTGCTATATTGGTGCCCAGGATCCGAACCAGTGAAACCTTGGGCCGCCAAAGCGGAGCATGCGAACTTAACCACTGGGCCATGGGGCGGCCCCAATAAATTCAATTTAAATAAAGAGCATAATGGATCTGATAAAAGTGGCTTTTTCCAATTAGGAATCATTACCAAAATTTCTAGAAGGCTAATCAAATAATTAATTCAGTTAAAAAATTTTGTAGCTGCTATATGTGAGACAGGTATATATATAAATATAGTATACCCCCTGCCCTATATTAGTTCGTAGTGTATTGGAGGATATAAAGAGATAATGATGATACAGTGTAGGATGGCCATGACTGTGATATGATGAGGGTTGTGAGAGAAGGCACACCTCTCCCTGATTGGCAGGAACAGGAAATGACTCCTGGTAATGATGACACCTAAACTGTGTTTTAATAGTGCTTCTTGGCTGCATTGTAAGATATAGGGAAGAGACAAATGGGAGTTAAAGTTGGGAAAGTAGAAGCGTTGTAGATCATCAGAGTCTTAGTATGGAATGCTAAAGATGTTGACTTTATCCTGTGAATGATGAAAAAGCCATTGTGATATTTAAGCTGTGGAATGACAAGTGTACGTTTTAGAAAGATCACTTTAGAAACAGGGTAGAGTATGAAACAGAGTGTGAAGAGACACTAGGGTTATTAAGGAGTCCTACATGAGAAGGGACTGCAAACAAGACTTACAAGGCTAATTTATTCAGGTATTTAATACTGTCATGTTTCTCTGTGTTGTAATATCACTTTTATTCATAGATGAAAATAGACGATGTCACTTTTGCTTTGAGGATCTAATCTGGACTGGTGCTTTTCAAACTGGCTTTGTGTGTGTGTGTGTATGTGTGGTCCCTTCTAAGTGCTGCAGAGCCGACTTCAAGAAACAATGGGGAGGCGGAGCTACCAGCTCTTTGGGGGTCTACAGGTTAAAAATTATTTGGAACTGGATTAGGTATATTAATGAGTCTATGTAGTCCCACACTGAAGAAAGAGTTTGAACGACACTGCACTATGCATACATACTTAAGAAACCCGTCTTAGTTCTAAAAGGTGCAGGCACTCATTCATGTGCAAATTTGCAATCTGATAGTAATTAGAAAATTCAGCAAAAAGTTTCTAATAGGTCCGTATTTGCCATCATAAGTATCACTGTGATATGTGTGTATGTGTATATATACATATACATATATATTATGCATATATCTACTGGTGTTTGTGTTTGTATATATTACATATATATAAAAATATAGCTACAGGTGTTCATGTTTGTATATATTATATATATACATGTATAAATATATAGTTGAATAGATGTTAAGGAAGTTTTCAGAGTTATTTTTTCTTTAATTCCAAGTGACATGCCAACAGTAGGATGTATTCGCTTTTCCGCTGCTCTCCTATTCTAACAAAATAGACACTGCCATGAAGAAACAAAAAAGTTCAGAAAGCTAGATTAGCTATACAATTGGCTTTTATTAGAAGTGCCTTTTATTGATAACGATTCTCAACTAGAGACTGCAGCATCCTTCAGATGGCATCTGGGTATGAGGATGTTTGAGGATTTCAGGGAGTGGGGGCTACTATAGACGTTTAATGGGAACGGCTGGGTACACTAAACACGCACGATGTTCACGACAGTCTCACTCAACCAAGAATTGATCCCCTTTAAGTGTCAATAACATTGAGAAACGCTGGTATTTAGGTTTAGGCTGAAGGAGATATAATGACAGTTGAAGCTAGTATTTTTAGTGGCAGTTAGGTGCATTTCATATTTTAGCTCTTTAAGCAGCCATCTCTTGACATGTGTTTTCTCCAACTTACCCTTCACGTTCCAATTTCGAAGTCTAATATCCCTTTACTTCCTCCATTTCCAGTAATTTAAGTCTCTCGATCTGGCTTCTCTATTCCCTCTATTCTCTATATTCTTGTATATATCTTTTACTTACCCTTCTTTGCTTCTGTGTTTATGAAATCCATCTGATGCAATGTACTCTGAACAAAACAATACTCATGTCCTTGAAACTTTGATTTCAGAATTGTTCTGGTTCATAATAAAGATATTATCCTGATTAGCAATAAATTTAACATTACTTTCCCTCACAGTCATGAGCACATGTAAAAAAAAACCCAGTGTGTATCTGGCTTTTTCTTTTCACAGTTGCTCCCATTTGATTATGAGCAATTAGACTACTACATAAACATTAGGACTTATCATGATAGCTTCTTTTTCTTGCATGTTCATGAGGAGTTCACCACATAAATGTTTTTTAATGGAAAAAATTCTACTATTTACTATTAAAATTCTGAGTGTCATATATGTTTTCTCAGAACAACAATTACCGTAGGTAAAAAGTAGTTTCCTGGGGCCGGCCTGGTGGTGCAGTCGTTAAGTGCACACATTCCGCTTTGGCAGCCCAGGGTTCACTGATTCGGATCCCGGGTGAGGACATGGCACCGCTTGGCACGCCATGCTGTGGTAGGCCTCCCACATATAAAGTAGAGGAAGATGGGCATGGATGTTAGCTCATGGCCAGTCTTCCTCAGCAAAAAGAGGAGGATTGGCAGCAGTTAGCTCAGGGCTGATCTTCCTCAAAAAAAAAAAAGTTGCTTCCTTATTGTCTTATTTACTGTGGAGAACCTATCTAATGTGAATGGATCTGTTATTGTCTCATTTAAAATAAACACAACCACAAACAATGTATTGCTAAATACTATTACATAAAATATTTGGAAAGTGAACATACTCACTGTAGCTATAGTTAAAAATCATAGGAATTAAAATCTCCTTGCATGAGGTATATTAGGGGATGAATTGCTTGCAAATAGGAGCTGTATATTTTGAATGAATGGTACAATGTAGAGAGATCAGGTGCGCATTTAGCTTTGAAAGGAAATGCCAAACAAAATTATGTTTACATAAAATATAGAATAATGCTTTTTGAAGACAAATCTGTTTTCTAAATAATCTAGATAATCATCATGATGAAACTCAGAAGCACATGCTTATATCAAAATCACAGAATTTTCAGTATAAACTACTTGTTTTATTTCAAAGATGGGAAGAGTATGAAGTATGATTCCTCACTTAAAGAGAGTTGTAGGGGTGACATCTCCACCAATTTTAATACATTCAAGATAAGACCATAGTTGATAAGGGAATTCACAATAATTATTGAGTTATAGAGAAGAGAGTTTCAGAAGATTAAGAAGATTGAGTTTCCGGAAGCCTTCATAAAAGAGGCAGAAATGCATCCTTAAAGGATAGGTAAGATTCCCAAAGGAGAAATAGAGAGGAAGGACATTGAAGGCTTAGATGATTATACAGTGTTTTGAAAAGATGCTTTAAATAACAGTTTAGGTTGAATTCATATGGAAAAGTAAATCAGAAAGCTAGAGAATCCTTAGTTTGTGAAATTCTTGGAATTAAGGAGTTATGGGGCCTGGACTTTTGTTAATAAAGTTTTTTGGAGAGAGAATGAGAAACTCAAATCAAATATTTCAGTCTGGGTTCCTAAGAAAGCAGAGCCTGAGGCATAAGCTGATATGCTATTACTTTCTTAGGGAGTGCATCTCAAGGAACAGCAGTGAGGGACAAGGGATTAGAGCTGGGGAGCACAAAGAGTGGAACTAGGCTATTCACTTTTAAGCTACTGATTGCTCCATTCTTGAGGATGTTCCCTGAGCCATATAAACTGTGTCAAGACTGTTCCTCAAGGAGAGAAAGGAGAAAGTAAGAATAATTTAACCGCGTCTTCTCAAATTACATCGGTTAAACGTTCGCTCATGAGTTGTTAATACTCCTCCTTTTCCGGATTGTAAACCGGACAAGAATTGAGGCAGTGTCAGATTGCGCCTGTTTGAAGTTGATCAGAGCCTAACAGAGCTGGAACTGCAAGCAAGTGAGGCATGAATGGTAGGAAATATATAGGAGATTTCTGATATAGTGATATTTTGGAAAAACTGACATGACAACATAATTGAGAAAAAGATAGTAAAGACAGGAAGCCCAATTAGAAATTTTTAAAAAATAGCCTAGGTGAACATATGAAGACCTTCCTTAGTATAGTAGTATTTGGAATGGGAAGAAAATAATGACTATAAGAAGTTGTAGAAAAAAAAATATATATATATATATATATATCAGGGCCTAGTAGGTGACGGGATACGGAATGGTAGACATGACATTACGTTTTTTCAACCTGGTTTGAATGGTGATACTGTTCCCACAGGAAATGATTTTTGTTGTTGTTGTCTTTTTTTTCCCAAGTAGATGTTCATGTTAAATGTTTTAGACATACAGAATTCAAAATGCACAGATCTCATTAAAGATTTTCTAACCATGTATATATACAAAGTGTAGCTAAACAGATAGTATAGAATATATTCTCATTTCCACAATTAGTAAATATATTTTCTGCTTCCTTTCTCGGAGTACAACTACAGTTACAATCTTACTCATTTGAGCAGTAACGCAAGGGGTCAGAGAATGACTTTTCTCTGAAAGAATAATGATGTCTATTATTTCTGTTTCCCAGAAGTGTAGGATTATGCTGCATGATCAAAAGTTAATTTCAGAGAGTTTCTATAGAATTTCTTACAGAAAAATAACTCCCCACCCCCCCACCCACACAATAACTATGAATTTTGGTACATGAATATTTCATGTGTTGAAGTGGGAGCAAATGTGGTTCAGGGCTTAAAAACATAAAAGAATAGCTATTATTGAATGAAAGTTAACTGAGCAACAAACTGATAACTGACATAACCTCCATCCCTGCCAACATGGTCACTTTGTTGATGAGCCCATTGGGTGAGGACAAGGATGACTGGGGAGAAGCAGCCCAGTATCCACAGAACGGGTCATCCTCTCCACTTGATGTTAACATCCTCCTCTGCTGAGGTGATCCTTTGGTGAGCATTCACATGGGACACAAATATTTTCACATTTTTCCTCATTCAAAGAGCTCTAACCACACACATCTTCCCCAGACTTCCTTGTCACCATTCTTCCAATCATGTTCCATCCAAGCCCCATCCAGCCAAATCATTGGCCACAATCCATGAATCAGTATGTAATCACATGTCTGGCCATTTCTCCATCCAAGCAAAATGAACAACCGGGTGCACTGCTTGAAGCTTTGTCTATTGGGAGGATTTCACTTCACCACTGTCCTTCAGGGATGCTCCAGAAAGGGGCTGTGGTTCTGCAGCTGTCCACCCCCAGGTGGTGCTTGCATATTGTGAAGAACCATCAGTAAAATAGGCCCAAGTCTTCTCTTCCTCTGTCAACTTGTTGAAGGGAACTTCCTGTGAGGTCACAGGTTCAGGATGGGAGAGAGGAGATAATGCAGTAGGAGTACAGACCACGGGCATTTGGGCCACTTCATGTAACTTGCTTGTGCCTTCAGGGCTTGCTTGGGCCTACTCTCATATATGCTATTTCATTTTGTGATGTAGTGCTGCTGTGCACGCCCAACTTTATGGCTTGGTGGGTCAGGTAACTGAGCATCTGGCTTTAATGACATGTGAGTGACCGAGAGTTGCCTGGGCTGACATATCAATGAGAGCCCAGGGAGGCTTCAGATAATTATCTCCTATCTTTTGTAATACCCAACCAGCAGGACTGCTATGTTTCAGGACTATGTATTGGGCCATGTATCCTCTCATGGAAATATGCTAACAGGATTTTATTTAGGCCCTATGTTCTAATATCTTTTGGATATCTAGTATTCACAATACTCAACTTTTTCTATGTCACTGAGTCACATGTTCAAACATTTGGAACTTTTGTAGAAAATGTGTCCCATTACTGCTTATAGATTTACTAATTTGCTTTACAAGATAGAACTAGAACTATGTCTATATCTTAGCAGCAAGCCAGGCATAGTTTATGTATATATTTCAATAGTTTAATAAGTAATCTCAGTCTACCAAAAATCATTGTATGGCACCTTTTATATTAAAATTCTTTACCCAAAGTGCCATGTTTAGTAACTTTATAGCAATAAACAGATTTAAGGTTAATTATTATCTACTGCTTTAAAACCCATGTTGGCTCGTTAGGACTAACCTTGAGAATCCAAATATAGTAATGCATCAAGTTGAAAATATTTAAATATTTTTTAGCATGGAGGCTTTCTTGCCTTAACCCAAAATTATCCATCTAGGTACTTTCAATATGTATGCGTAGGGAAATGTTTTATACAATATCATCTCAATAAGCATTTAGTATTATGATCTATGATAAGAAAATGTATACCTGTATAAATATGTAAACTATGTATAAATAACCTTCACTCATTTAATAAAAAGCCTCATGGGATTTTAACATGTGAACCACCTCATGTTTCCTTCCTGCCTAAAATATCTCAAGAATCTCCGGCTGCACCCAGAATGATATTCAAACTTATTATTTTAAGTCATTACATGACCTGCTTGCTACTACAATCCCATCTCCCACTTCACACTCTCTAAACTGCAGCCTTACGCCTGTGAGCCTTTGCATGGCTGGTCCCTTCTTGTCAATCAGCTTTCAGTTCAAGCATCGTTTCCCTAGACAGAACTTTACTGACCACCAAATCTAATCCTCTTGCACCTAGTTTCTATGACTTCACCGACTTTATTTTCTTAGGAAATATATCACCATGTGAAATTACCTTATTAGTGTCTTTGCTGTGATGTGGAAAGGTTTGAAAAGGCTTTGTGCTGCTCCTTGGGGTATAGCCCAATCTTCCACAAGGTGTGAAGTTTGATGTCAAAGTGTCAGTGTCTGTTTTCATTCTCTGAAACTAAGGAATTTTAATTCAAGAAGCAACTTCTCTTAGGATCTTCTTTTACTTTCACGAATAAGTCCAAGCAAAGTAGATATGAAATAGACATAAAGATATATTGGTGTGATGGCTAATTTTATATGTCACCTTGACTGGGTCATGAGATGCCCAGATATCTGGTTGAATATTACTTCTGGGTGTATCTGTGAGAGTGTTGTCAGAAGACATTACCATTTAAATTGGTCTACTGAGTAAAATAGATGGCCCTACCCAAAGTGGGTGGGCATCATCCCATCCATTGAGGGCCTGAAATAGACAAAAAAGCAGAGGAAGGTTGAATTCTCTCTGCCTGCCTGGATGAGCAGGACATTGATCTTCTGCCTTCAGCACTCCTTGTTCTCAGACCTTCAGAACCGAACTGGAATCTACACCATCAGCTATATGATGATCAGGCCTTCAAACTATAGGACTGACTTTCACGGGGCTCCAGCATGCAGATTATGGCATGTGGGAGATAGCCTCAATAATCATATCGAGCCAATGCCTTATAGTAAATCTCTCTATATAAATATATGTATATTTATATATATATATACTAATTTTCTCTCTATATAGATAAAGATTGATATAGATGTAAATATAGATATATAGTCAGCACCATTTAATGATGGGGATGTGTTACGAGAAATGTGTTGTTAGGTGATTGTGTCACTGTGTGAACATCATAGAGCATACTTACACAAACGTAGATGGAATAACCTACTACACACCTAGGCTATATGGTACTAATCTTATGGGACCACTGTTGTATATGCTGTTCATCATTGACCAAAACGCCGTCATGTGGTGCATGACTGTATCTAGATAGATACATAGATATATGCATTGTCTTGGTTCTCTTTTGCTGCAGAATCCTAACTAATACAATTGGAAAGTATTTAGACTTTATTAATCTATTTTATTCCTAGAGAAAATTAAGTTAATTAAAAACATATACATATATCTGTCCTCTCTGAATCTTTTTTCCTCTGTTTCCACTGTTATTCTGAGAGCAGTCCTGTAAATGAATGGGAATTTAAGAAGACTGACATTAGTTGAATTTAAGGAGTACTTTTGTATATTTGAAATAATTGAAAATTGTACAGGTTGCATATGAGTTTCAAGTTCCCTAACTAAAGAATTTTTAAAAAATAACTGATGGTCTTCTGTCAGAGACAAAAAGAATGGCTGGATTAAATTAAAAAGAATTATTTTAATAGATGAGAAGTTGTAAGATAATCCCTAAAGGTGGTTTCAAGATACGTAAAGTTTGTTTTTGAGGTGAATTTTTTTTTTCTCTGTTCTAAATATAAGGTTTATAGTGTATAGCTTTCCTTTCTATATTTTTTCTTTTTTCTTTTTTTTTGGTATTACATATTTTGGTGCCAGACAAATATATTTTCACCATAGGAGCCGACACAACAACAACAAAAACATGTAAGACCGTAAATTATGGAAATTGTTTTTATTTATTTTGTATCTATATATAACATTATTTTATATGAAGATATAATATTTATATTGCTTGTGGGCTTCACACTAGAAGTTCAACTAACATTTATTAGAGGGAGTTAGCTATCTGTGTCTAATTTATATTTGTCATGCCATCTTCTTTTTCTTAATACCGTGGAAGAATCTTCATGTTATTACCTTCAAAGTGGTATTTTTTGGCTCTGAGGTAGTGTGGATCTGTGCCAGCAGTTACGATGCTGTTTCTTGATTTCCCAGCATTTTGATTTTGACAAAGATTGCTATTTTCTTCACAAGTCAGCTGTACATGTTGCTCTGGGAGCCACTCTGGGCAAGCCTGTCTTCCACACTCTCCATTGACTTTATATGTGTCTAGCTCCCTCTATTAAAAGCTCTATTTGCTTACTATAACTGGATTGGATTTTGTTTTCTGCAATTTAAGCTTAACTGATAAAAGGATCCAACCCATCCTTCAAGTACCGCAAATTATGTAGAAATCTCCCTTGCTGAAACGTTTCATCTCAGTATTGAAAAAATACTGTCTCTCTTCTATGAATAATAGTAGGTTGTGTATGGCGCCCTAATGAAACTTATCTACATAGTCATACTTGTTTTTCCTTTTTTTCCCTCTATGTCATAAGCTCCTTAAAACAGTAACTGTGTGCCATATGCCATTGTATACCTTACAGTGTCTGCTTCTCATATTTGGATAATATTTTGAGAGGAAATAAAAGCATTAGTTAGATTACATTACAAGAGTATTACCAAAATCCTAGACAATAAAAATGTTAATGATGCATTCGTTTCTTAGATATTTCATTATAAAAGGTATTCTATCTAAAATCAACTATTAAAATACTGCCTTTTATATTGTTATTGTTCATTTTCCTTTTATATGAAATGCATATTTAGTACAAGGCAATGCAAAAATGTCCTTAATGCAAAAAAGGAAATGATGTGTCTTTTGAGATGGAAATTAAATTTTTATTTGGGTTATTGCATATTCAAGTTAATACACATGAGGAATTAACCAAGGTCATTCTGAGACATTTTAGTGATGTGCAGATGCTTACTAAAGAATAGGCTGAGCAATAAGATTTTGTTTAGAAAACTTTTGTGTAAAGATTTAATCGATTATATCATTAACAGTTGTAATAAATCATTCTACTGTATTGTAATTTTTAACTCTAAAGACCTTTGATTAACTAGAATTACGTGTAGACGATAGGGTTGTTTATTGTTAAATTGTGTTGGAAAATGGGTTATTTGTTCTGAATAGTTGCCTATCTAACTTAAAATATAAAAGCGATCCAGAAAGATTCAGATGTCTTCCTCCTGCATCACTTACTGTTCCTCTCACTCTCTCTGACAATCTCAAATCAGCAAAAACAAAATCAGGTGCACATGCATACGCTAGTCTTTTGCTGCCAGCATTTAAATTTGCCATTTTATTTTAATGATTGCAAATTGTTAAATATGCATTATTATTTATATATCCAGAAGCTACATTTCTAAGTTTTATAATTGCTACCATATTTTGTTTGATTTTGTATGTTAAAACACATTTAAATTTAATCAGAAAAAAAAAGCTAATCATTTAAAGATGACTTCTGTAACTTGTGAACTATTCCCAAACAGCTGAGAGGGCACATTCAGTAAGGAACTCCCTCAATATTGATAACAAAGTCATTTATAGAAAAGTGAATGTCTTCACAGGTCATCATGTCACATATTTAATCAAACACAAGCAGAATTTAAAAGTTCTGCCTGGTATCTATTAGAATCATCGGAGCAGGCCAGCATGGCCAGAAAACCTTGTTTTGTGAGGAGATTGAATGGTCCATAATCTGGCTTGTCTGAATTTGAATTTTTTTTTTTTAATATGGGTTTTTCCCTGGCTTCCTTGCAAAAGGACAGCTTACTCTGAAATACATGGATAAAGATGATACTCTTCTGTATAGTCTCAAAATTTTCATCCTTAAATAGATCTTAATGATCCTTGCCTTCAAAATTTTTATTTAATAGATGATGACACTGCAGCATAAAATATTAGTAACCCTGAAAAACAAAAAAAAAGAAAAGTGAGTGTTAAGACCGTATTCAGGGCTGTAGTGTTGAGGATGATCATTAAAATAAATAATAAGGCCCATTCAAGATTTATAATAAGAAAACCCAGGTAAATATTCCTTTATCAAGAGGATAAACTAAGGTTAGATACACTTGATAAAGAACAAAGATAAAGGAGATTTGATGTTACTTGCTTTTCTCCATGCCTTATTTATGCTAGAAAAGAAGGAAATATTAAAGGATGAATGTTGGAAGGCGTGAGAATTGCTAACTTTTTCTCTCTGGCTTTGGCATGCTTTCATATGACTGGTAGCCAGATTAAAAACCTATTAAATAACCATCACCCCAAGGGAGTGGGTATGGAAAACTTTGGATTCTTTTTTAGCAAAATTGCAAAATCTCCGGAGTAAAAGTTTTTCTAGTCCCCAAGGGTCAAAATAGTTTGAGGCCTCACATGTTATTGCTTCTACAAGAATGAATGTTCTGCACCATGAGGGGAACCTGGAGAACGTATTGTTCTTGGGTAATGAGGACTAGGTGGCACAGACACAAGTTGGTGAGTACCCAAGATGTTTAAAGTTTAGTTAAAGGACTCATTTCTAGGGAAATATACCTAATTTGGCCTGAGCTTTGTAGTTCTTCGTAGTCGCAATAAAGAAGACTAAATGACATAAGTGCAATGCTTCCTAAAACGTCATTGGGATGTTATTCCCTGAAGTATTTCTATAAGTTTATCAATATGTTACAGGTGTTTTGATAAATAATTTTATTTTAAAGAAAAATTGGGTGTAGATTGATTTGGACTGATAAACGATCAGGAGATTTTCACATTGATAGTTCTTCGCTGAATCTGCATCGCCTCACACAGATACTGGCTTATAATAGGCAATGAAAGAGAACATGTTTCAAGCATATGCTCAAGCATCGTTTTATGCCAACAAGACTAACACCAATGAGACTAACATTTTTGTGAACAAGTCCCTCAAAATTCCATGCTTCCTATCAGCTTTGTTACTTATAAGTAGTGAATCGTGTTTAATTTACATCACCTTACTTGGGCATAAATATCAGAAACTATTATTTAATTTTTAACCTTAAGAACAGTGATAGGCTTATTTAGAACACAAAAGAAATATTATGGCTCTGGAGTCACTAAACATTTCTCTGAGGAATACAACCATAATTTCATATGTTACCATTGTTCGTGATTATTAATATCTGGGATTACTTCCTTCATGCATTTTCCCCAGGCAGTACTTTACATTGTTGTGATGGTTTTGCAAATATTATTTTATATTCTGTTTTGCCCAACTAATTTTTTAATACACGCATGTCAATCATGTTACATTTTCTTTTGATTATGCGACAGTATCTAAATAATCAATGTAATAGTTGTATAATGTATAATAATTTGTGGACCGATAGAATCGTTAAAAATTACAATCAACAAAATAAAGGCTCATAATGTAGAAAGGCAGAATGACGTGAAGATCTCAGTTGTGAGGTAAAGATATCATTTGGTTTTAAAGCATATAACTTACTGGATACAAGGTGTGCAGGTTAGAGCCACTCACCTTCAATTATCTGTATTTTATTGCTAGACTTGATAAAAGCTCACCCAGGTAAAACTGGATTTAAGAAAAGTTGTGGTTGGGGTGTGGGTGTGTGTGTGTGATGTGTGCACATGCATGCAAAAATATAGAAAGGTGCAACTAGCATAAATGGAGAGAAGAGGATAAATGTTAAGTGATTTTAAAATGTCAGGTGAGGTCCTTTGTGTTTTATATGTGTTAATAAAATCTCCTCCCCTCCATGTCCTCTTCTGACGACAGTATGGAACACTCTGGAAGAGCTTATGTGCCAACCATATCATAATTCGTCTAAAATCATAACACCTAAACCCAAAACATTGCAGGCATCTTATCCTAGCAGGATGTCAGACATAAAGACAAACCAGTTAGACATCATGAAATAATTGGAATAACTGTTTGCTGTAATTTGTTGGGAAATGGCAAAACGGAGTCCTATTCATATAATAGTATAAATAATCTTCTTAAAATGAGTTTTTGTGTGGTATGTCTCTCAAGATTGCTCTTGTCTTTCAATTGCCCTAAAATCTCTTTATTTCCAAATTTCCAAGTTCCTTCCAATTATTATTTTTTCCTCCTGCTTTCTTTATTTTATTTTTTTGTCATCAGAACACTTAAGATATAACTTCTTCTCATCATAAGAAAAAAACATTTGCGACTGTGCAGCAATGGATGTTAACTAGACAGTGTGGTGATTTCTCAAGATATACAAATATCAAATCATTATGTTGTATACTTGCAGCTAATATAATATTAATTGTCAATCATATGTTAATTTAAAATAAAAATATCCTCTTAGCAGAGTTTTAAGTATACAATACAGTATTGTTAACGATAGGCACTATGGTATACAGTACATCTCTGTTTGAATGTTCTTACCTTTTTCCATCTCCCCTTCCTTGTAGATCTATTTGTTGTTGTTGTTGTTTATACAGTAACCCTGTCCTGTCTTTCCAAAACAAGTTAGTCAAGATTCTTTCATGGCATCTCAGTCTTTCACCTTGTCCACTTTTCACAGTCTTAACAATAAATGTCCAGCCCCAATCTGGCAAGCATAGAATTTTTCCTAGGCAATGATATGTGAGAGAAGAGAGGGGTTGTGAATTCACACAAACAAGATTCTCTTTTGTTGCCCTACATCCCTGGAACTGGTGAAAAGGAGTTATCACATTAAATAGAAGGTGTCAAAGAAACCCATGGTCCTTTTTCTTAGTGTACTCATAATTATATGTATTTGTTAGTAACTGGAGAAATCAGTGGGATATTGACAACAAAAGCAAAGATAATTTTTCCAGATAGTAAGAAGTGGCTGCTTTGGTCTGCAACACCTAACTTTATGTTTCTGAGAAAAGAGTTTATTGCTCAAAAATAAATTTGACATCAAAATGCTGTGTGAAAATAAATCCAGGCTCGCCTCTGCTGCCTCAGTTATCCTATGCTTAAGTAATCTATTTGTGTGTCTACTGCTGCAGCAAATAATTTAAACACTGCATTGTAATTAATACTGAGGACAATGTACATGAGCCATCACAGAAGTTTACGTTTTCTTCTGTATGTAAGCTTTGTCTAAAATGACTGGAAAATAAATAGTGCACAGAGAAATTTTCTATCTGAAAAGTTTGCTTTAAGAACTTTGAGTTAAAACTTAGTTAGTTAGAAACTGTGAATGTTTAGTAAAAGCTACTGTGAATGTTCCCAAGAACTGAAGTTTGATTCTGAACTTTCACATCTGTAACTAAGCACATTGTATTTAATTTACCAATTACATTTGTAATTATTTCAGAATTGCCCAGAATCACCTTCAGAGGACTTAGAGAGTGAAGATACTATGCTCAATATTGACACATGAAATTGCTAAATATATGTTCTGAAAGTCAAATAATGTCATTGAAATACTGCAACAATGGAAATTATCTCTTTTGGTTTATATATCTATAACTTCAGCGTCACAGATAGCTCTATACTGATAATTAAGGTGAAGTTCTGTTTTATCTTTCTGTAGAGGAGGAAGAACTATCCCTCTGCCCTCTAGGTCCTTCTGGCTGGTCTAAGAAATAAATTGACATGAGACAGAATAACAGAAGAGAATCAAACAAAGTTTAATAACACGTATACATGGGAGAAACCCAGGAAAACTGAGTAACTCCACAAAATGGCTGAAGCCACCACCTTAAATACCACCTTCAGCTAACGACAAAGGAGGATATTGGGGATAGTGGCTTGGGACTTCAAAGGAGAGGAAGGAAATTTACATGGAGATGGAAAATCAGATGTTTGGGCAACAAATGTTTTCTGGGCTCTCTATAGACAATGTGACCTGAGAGAGAACTTGAATAAAAATGGATCTTGCCAGGTTCCTCCCAGTCTACCACACCTAGAGTTATCTATGGTGATAGCTGCTTCCTCGGACAGGCCTTCTATCTTAAATTCTTTTAAAAAGATAGGAGGAAGGTCAAAATGTCTTTCTAAGTCTTCTGTTCTTCAAAATAATCATTCCAGAAAGAGACATTTTGGGGTGGCAAATTCTGATCTCCCACATTTTTTAGATGCCATCAATTTAACACTGAAATGATATTGTAATATAATAATAATATTATATAATATAGTAATAAATAGATAAAATAAATCCCAAAAAAGTTTCATCAGAGTGTAAAATTTGGGCATTGAGCAAGATCATAAAATAGTTCTAAAGCTGTTTCATGTTAGTAGTATTTGCCCTACAGGAAAATTTAAGCTTCATTTACAGTGTGCAGCCATTCAAAACAGCATAACTTTGCCTAGGCTATTAAAGTAATCATCCAATTTAAGAACATATTACTGTGAAGACACCATCTGGCATAATACAGAATCTAGAGGGCAGGATTGGTTTTACTATGGATTTTTAAAGAAAGTATAAAATAACATAGATAATCTGTTAAATAGCTCTGTACAATATTAAAAATTATCACAAGCCCAGGAGGTAAAGTAGGTATACAAGCACATTAAATAGTATATTTTCTTTCCTAATGGAAACTCATTCTAAAGCTATGTTTAAATAAATCATACATTTAAGTGGAAAAGGATCTACATGACAGGAATTTTAAAAAACTGCATTTTCTGACACATATCACATGCTTAGCAACATACCCACATATTTCACTGTTTGGCGTATGAGGATGTTCTCCAAATGGAAGTGAAGGGGAACAGAATATACCATCCCAAAATAAGCCTCTTTGGCACCAGGATTATCTTGAGCTGGTTATTTTTTAAGACATAGCATATACAAGAGAAGCTCTGAAAACCAAATAGAAGTTACCCTTTTTTAAGAGAAATTAACATTTATAAGGGAAATCTCCATTTGTAAGGATACCTCGCTCTCTGTACCAGGAAGAGGAGGATGCCTACATCTCTAGAAATTCTTATCAATGAAGAAGGCAGCAGGCTTAAATCTCTGTAGCAACCATATCCTCTTTGTTAACTGTGCTTTTCCTGATAGCCTCCCGTAACTGACTCCCTGCCCTCCCCAACATCATCTTCTGTCTTTAGCTGGAGACGGTATTTAAGGTGGTGGCTTGGGCCATTCTGAGGAGTTACTCAGTTTTCCTGGGTGTCTCGCATATATACAGGAGGTATACATGCTTTTAAACTTCTGTTTGTTTTTCTCCCTTTAGTCTGTCTTGTATTACAGGGAGGTCTCAGCCAAGAACCTGGAAAGGTAGAAGGAAAATTATTTTTTTACCCCTACAGAAGACATAGTCTTTTTATTGCTCAGTGTTAACATAAAAAGGCTCACCAAATGTTTAAATTAAAGATGATGAGTAAATGAAAAGCAATAGAATATATTGGAGTATACGAGGAAGCCATTTGGTTTAAAACTAATTCAGCCTGACCTTGTTTTTCCAGAAAGACCTGATGTGGCCTGTTGAGTATGCATTGTACATCTGCTTTAAACATTTGCAATATCCCAAAGCCAGGAATGATGTCCTTAAAGACAGAGATGTTGCCTCCCCCATATTAGCATTTCTTTAAGGATAAGTGTTTCTTTCCAGAAACTAAGGATTAATTGCTCACCTGCTTTAACTCGTCTTGTGACGAAGGATCTGCTGACCATCTACTAGCTGTTCTCACCTTGTGACCACTGACCTGCTGTGATAGGAAAGCATCTCGTGACAGTAGTAAAAGAGATCCTGCCATATGTGACGTATGCTCTTTGTTCCAAGATGGTATATAACTACTCTGTCTGTCCCACTTCTTCGGAGAGCTGCTTCCCTTGGTGAAAAAGTTCTCCCAGGCTATAGGCATTAAAGTGGTGCATAGTAAATGTACTCCAATTTTAACTTATGGATTTGTTATGGATTATTTATGTCAAAAAGGATAAAACCTATCTGTAGAGAAGAAATTAAAACAGGTATACGTGGATTAAAGGCTCATTTCATTTTACATAGATTCATAAAGGCTACTTTAGGAATAATATAATTACAAATATTGAGACTATCTTACATGGATATGAATCTCATTTTTAGAGATAGCAAACCTCTCAATATTATACTTTAGTATTTTGGTTTGAAATTGCAAAAATCCTGCTATATTTTAATAAGGATATTTCTTTAAGTAAGCTGTTTATTTCAAATACGTCTTGCTTATTGCTTTCAGTTCATGTATTAGTCTGTTAAATGCACATTTTAATCACTATGAAAACAACAACTGCTTTCCATACGGTTAAGCAACAATATTGTACAATGCATAACAAATTGCAATGATTAGCATTAATGTTTGCAATGTTTCCAAAGATATTTCGGTCACTAGGTTGGCTTATGATGGTCTAGAAATCTGAGTATTTCTATCTTGAAAATATTGTTTGTTTTCCTGTTGTTCAAATATTTGTAAATGACAGATTAGATGGATGGATAGGTAGATGGATTTTTAAAGTCCCTTTATTCTGCAAAATCTTTAATTGGCACACTGTCTTGAAATTGAACACATCACTGTGTAGTATTAGAAACTGACAAAATCCTTGTATAATGTTAAACTTGTGAGATTCAAGGTACTTTTGGAAGTTTTATATCCCTCATAAATTTTTGTTTATTCTTTTTGTTTCAGTTTTACTTCTACTCAAAATCTCTCAACATTTGTATATAAATTAATTTTTGCTAAGCTATGTACCAGGAAAAGGTCATTATGATCTTGCCTCAAGCAGCTTGCAGTAAAAGAAATACATTAATAGAGTCATGTGCATAAATCCTTAAAAGATGGACTAAGAAAGGACTTAAAATTACACTTATTACCTTATGTAAGTAAATGAAGTATATAGAATATATTCTTGGAATGCTCATGTGCATTTATTTGAGTTTTAAGTGGCAAGGAAATGACAGTGGCTTCAATTTAAAAGAAAACTTATGAATTTGAAATCATGGTGTTTCCCCTAGAAAGCAGAAGGAGGGCATCATGGATGTGATAGGGTTACATAACAATGGAAATCAGGTCAATAATCAGAGGATCTCCCAATACGGTACTACATAGAAGCAAGAGAAAACTTAGGTGGATGTACGTTAAGTAAAATTACCTGGTAAACAACTCAAGTCAAAAAAGATGCTAATATTGGAAAGTGTACCTAGTACGGGGATAGCACAGATAAAGAAAGAGTGGAAGGATGGGTAGAAGCTTGTCAGACAGACAGGAGAGTAATTTTACAAGGAAGAATAACAATATTTGGAAAAGTTTACTTCAAGAAATAAAATAGTGTTGTGGGTTTAGGGCACTAGGCTAAAGCCTTAATTATAAGATTAATGTGAAACAGTCACATTTCAGTTTTATGCAGAGAATTTTAAAAAATTTATTGAATACATGGAGTTATTCCTGGGGAAATTTAGAATTTTTTAAGAACTGAAGCTTTCATCACCAAACATAGATGGTTAGCTGCTAGGACTTTGGAATGAGACAATTTTGTGAAGAAGATATTGAACACATAATTCTCTGTCTGCAAGCATCATTATTATCTTCTCTATTATTTAATAAAACTTAAATATACTTTGCTTATCATCATATGTAATAGGATTTTTATTACATGGGGGAGTAAAATGAACATAAATCTGATATGACTCTGACATCAATTTGAGTAAACTTCTCCTACTTCCAATCATAATCTTCCACTGCCTAACATTTTTAATTAGAATTTTTGGAAATTGTTTTATTTTTAAATATTTATAGATTCACAGAAAGTTGCAAAAATAGTGCAGAGAGTTCCTTGTACCCTTCACCCGTTTTCTCTCATTGGTTGCATCTTCCATAACCATAGTACATACTAAAACCAGAATATGACAAAGATATAAAATATGGGTATAATTCTGTCATTTTACCACATGGGTAAATGTGTGTAACCACCACCGGAATCAATATGCGATATTATTCCATCACGAAAAGATCTCCCCCATGCTATTCCTTTCTAGTCACCCCAACCCTCTCCTTCATCCACCATCCCTAATCCATGGCAACCAATAATGGATTTTCCATCTGTATAATTCATTTCAAGAGTGTTATATAAATGAGAAAATATATTGTGTGACCTTTTGATACTGCTTTTTTCTTTCAGCATAATGTCTCTGAGATGTATTGAAGTTGTTGGTGTATGTCAGTAGTTGATAGCTTTCCTTGCTGAGCGATATTCCATGGTGTGGATGTACCACAGTTTGCTTAACCCTTCACTTATTGTAGGACATTTTGATTGTTTCCAGTTTGGGGGTTATCATAAATAAAATTGCTATGAACACTCATTTACATGTTTTTTGTGTAGCCAGAAGTTTTCATTTCTTTGGATAAATGCCCAGAAGTGCAATTGCTAAATTGTATGAAATGTCTATTTTTAGAGTTTTAAGAATTTACCAAATCATTTTCCAGAATGTTTGTACCATTTTACATTCCCACCAGCAGTATATGAGAGTTTTTCTGCATCCTCACCAACATTTGATATTGTCACTATTGTTTTATTTTAGCTGTTCTAATAGATGTTTACTGATACCTCATTGTGGTCTTAAGATATTTTATATCAAAATAAAATACTAATTTTCATAGAAACAGATCTCTAAATAGGTCAGAAACTCTTTGTCTTTTTAAAATAGAGCGTTGAATTGACATTTGTAGAAAAGAGATCATTTTGCTGTGAGTTATCAGGGAATTAAAGAAATATGAGGAAAAAAGATCTATTTCACGTCAGTTGAGACTGAAACCAGATTTTTGGACTAGAATTAAGAGACATTCCACATTCTCATGAGAAAATAAATAATTTTAGCAATGAGTTTCAAGAATGGCAATGACAAAATAAAAGAACTGATCTCACTTATATATGAATCTAAAATAATTGAATACATAGACGCAGAGAGTTGACCAGCGGTTACCAGGTGCAGGGAGGTGTGGGAAATGGAGAGGTGCTGGTCAAAGGGTCCAAAGATGTAGTTACATGGGATGAACAGTCTAGAGATCTAATGTGCAGCAGGATGGCTATAGTTAATAATACTGTAGTAGATACTGGAAATTTGCTAACACCACACACAAAAAATGGTAACTATGTGAAGAGTAGATATGTTAATTAACTTGACTATTGTAATTATCTTACTACGTATATGTGTACCAAATCATCACGTCGTACACCTCAAATAGACAATTTTTATTGTAAAATAATAATAATAAATCATGTCTATTATCTGTCTTCCTACTGCATCATCCCCAGAACTTACACTAATTACCTAAATATAGCCCTTAAAAGAATACTTTTGAAAACATACAGAGTTGTATCCCTTGGGTATGACTGTCTTAGATCATAGAAAAGTATATTCCTAGCAATAGTTGTGAATTCTAAGAATCCCAGCTCCATATCCTCTAATTTTTTTTTAAAAAGTCTATGTGTAAAACATATTAAAAGAACAATTGTTTTTAGTATGAAATGTGTTAATATAACATAATAACAGAAATAGATTAAAACTCAGGATTTATGTTTTCTAGCATTACTAACATTAAAGAATTAAATGGAACTGGAAAATAGTTTCCTTGGTAATTTCACCAGTGTAAATCTCATCTATAACTGAAATAGCACAAGAAACACATAACATTTCCTTTGCATTTTCTTAAAAGGAACGCTATAATTTTTTTGAGAACATATGTTAGCATTTCATTTAGGGTCTTATTAAAAATGCCCTGGCATTTCTGCTTGTCTGAATAGAATTTCACTGCCTCACACATCTTGTGCATTATAAAATACCACATTAACCTTTCTAACAGTGCTTGATATGACACAGAAGATATATTTTGCCAAGAGAATGTATTATTCATTAAGTAAATAGTAGAAGCAATATGAAAGAATTGTCTTAGTACTAAAATTTAATCAAAGCAATTAAAGTCAAAAGCATTAATATATTGCTAGACATATTAAAGTCATTAAATATTGTTGGATTTTTCCTTCAGGAATGAAGTAGACTCTTACAAGTACTCATTTGAACTTTTATTGTGTCTCATCATTTTTGTACTAACTCATGGTACTGAATTCATTTCAAGTACTTGTGCATAAGATACTGTGAATTTTATTCTTCTATTGTGTCTGTAGTTGATAAATCATTTCTAGCTCACTATTTATTTTAGTACCACTTTACAGATCTACTATAATAATATACCAGAGGAGACATTTTAAACATAAATAGAAATGATTTTATATACCATGACATTAATAATTTTAAGGAAAAAATTGCATGCAATGTTTTATGATTTTATAGTGGATACTTGAATGCCAAATGCTGTTTATGTAATTACACTAAATACTTTTACTTACAGTCAAATATGGTGACAGGAGTTATCAGTTTATGAGCATCTACAATGTGTCATATCTCATACTAGATATTTTATATTCAGAATCTCATTTGATATTATTATTATTGTCATCAGAGAATAACTTACCCAAGAACATAAAACTCGTAAATAGCAACTACAATCTGTGCATTGAGAATATATTCAAAACAACCTTGGGTGGTTATCAACTGTGAACAACAAATGCTATGATAGGAAAAACCCAATATACAGCAGTCAGAAGTCCCACACCTAAAAGTTTGCTGGTTGAGTAAAGCTTTTGAACAGAGTTTCAAACAATATATTTAGTAGTTTAAAAAAAAGAGATAAAATTAAGAAAGTATTTAAATATGTTATTCTTGTGGAAAGTAAACATGTGATATATGAAATCACAAGAAATATAAGTAACTAACCCAACAAACTTTTCCAAATACCTAATTTAAAAAGACAAGTATGATGCAAATATTAATAAAATGTTACGTGGGGATACCCCAAATTTAAAGCTGATTTCCCACTGTAAGCTATGCTATAGTTGGATCCTTTCAATTACAATGAATAGGAAAACTCAAATCACTCAATGACAGAGATCAGTCAATGTGTATTGTTGCTTCTATGACCCATCAAACTAGTTCCCAATAATAGGAAATATCCATTCTGCTTCCAGCTTTAACCTGGTGATTTCAGAATGGGAAATAAAGAACGTGCAAGGACTGCTGGTTTGCAGCCCAAGTGCAGCTGTAGGATGGGTTCCAAGGCTGCCTGGGGTTTTCTGGTTAGGGTTGAGATTTGGGTGGGACTGGATGCTATCAAATCATTGTTGTACACCTTAAACTTATACAGTGTTGTATGTCAATTATATCTCAATAAAACTGGGAGGAAAAAAAAGGTACGAAGGCTTTACACCAGAGATTCCCTCTGGTCTGACAAACTGTTTTCCACAGACCGGTGGTGTTCTTATCCCTCCGTGCAGAAGTCTGAGTCTTGTGGAAAATTGTCACAAATCTCTTATTTCATTAGTAACACTGAGTGAAAAGTTTCTTTCCATTTTGCAATAGAAACATGAAAAACAAATCACCATAGTTTCTGAAAAAAGATTCAAATAAGAAATGAGGTGGTTTATGCTTCCTTTGTACCTTGGAGTTCTGGAAAAGAGGCATGGAAATCTTGATTAGCTTGCTTAAAAAAAGACAAAATAATCACAATGTGTTCATCTCTTTTGTTTCCCTTTAGTAGAATCTCACTTTATGAAATTAGAAGACTTCAACCTAGAAGGACTACGTGATGATCTCCCAAAAAAGATACACGAGTATATGTCAACAATGAAGCTATCTTTAAAAATAGTCCATTTGAAATGGAATCCATGATTCCAAATGACTCAGTTGGTTCAGTTCATTACTCAGCTGCTTATTTTCGAAATTATCTTTAAAGTGTTTTAATTTCCTCAGTGTTATCCCTTGTAAGCCAATTTACAAACCCAAGTAATCTAAAAATCATGTTGCTGTGCAAATTATTGAATGCAAAACTGAAAAAAATAGATTTGTTCATCTGATGGAAATGAAATGCTTAATCGAATGTTGAATGTAGAATGTAGAAATCACTTTGTTGCTGACACATTTTTTTTCCTCAATTATATGTATTTATGTAGCACTTATTACTATAGTGTCTAGACATCTTGACAAATGTGTCATGCCAATATAAAACACTATATTCTCTGGCCAAGCCTATGGAAAACCATATGGCGTACTGAGTTATTCAAAAGCAAACACAAAAATAAATCACCCTGTGTGATCAGACATTGGGTATTATTATTAGATTACGGTGGTGTGACTTTCTCTTCACATGTTCAACTTAAATACTAATATAATTAAGATATGTCACGGAAATTACTAGCATTGACCCTGGCTCATAATAAAAGATTAATAAATAGTAACGAATACTATTAATATAGCTACTAATAGGGTTACCCTTACTTGGCCAAACTCCTGAAAAATCTTGATATTGAGATTCAGCTAAGCTTCAGGAATTATTTCCTCCCTCTTCAATTTCAAGAAGTTTGTAATCTCAGAAGCTTAAACTGTTTTCTAGGTAATTGACTAGAAAGACAAGATTCTTTGACTTGGTTACTTTTAAATGCATTTTCAAAAATCTTTCTTTTTCTTTCTCTCATAGATCCAAAGTCAGGCTATAAATACACTAAAGCCCAGGTCAACAAAAGGAATATTTATATTACCCACAAAAACAAGCTTTCTTACTTATACACACGTTATTAAATAAATTTTGTAGTCCTCAGAGTTGAAGAATATAAATCAAAATGAGGAACGTAATGGGACTATGCACACATTTTACCAGTGGCAGAACCTGGAATATGGAAGAATTTTGTGGGAAATGGTGACGCAAAAAGACACATATTTCTTTATATGCTTGTAGCTTCCACCACTGCCAGGCACAGAGACACAGAGTGGTATGGATAAACAGTCCTACTCTTTTCTATGTCATTGTAGTTTACTGCAATCTGAGATGAGATTTAAATAGCCTTAAGTAGGAGAACATACCAGATCCTGAGTGAAACTTTGGCTAACTGATTATGTAGGACTTTTCATGTCTTTCAGTTCTGATGTTCAGTCTCCCTTCAGATTGATTCCAACACATGCATATGCCCCTTGATGTCTAGGCTGTGCCTTCAGCTCTGTATTGATTGCTTACAGGATGAAAAACACAGCCTAGGGCAACAAAGATGATTAAGATGTAATCCTGACCTTATGAATTTCTCAGTATGGTGAGGGGGAGAAAATCTTGCCAACCTCTCTTTCTTGATAATATTTTTGTTGGATATTTTATACTTGCTGCTTTGGAACTCAAAATGACCATTCTTTTGTGAAAATATGAAAGTAATAGATTATAAGCATATAGATAATAGTATCTATTAATAGATAATAAGCATCTGTTACAGCCGCATTTTCATAAAAGAATACTTAATAGTCTAGTACTATAATATACTTAGTATTATACTTAGTATAAGTATATTGATACTATTATTACTTATAGTATAAGTAATAATGTTTAGTATTCTAGTATTTCTTTGTATTTTTTACTCAATATTGATTAATTCATTTTCTAATAAGATGCTTTTATCATTCATAAATCATGAGTTCTATCTCTTCCCTTCTAATATTTAGATTCCTTATTTCTTTCTGTTTTTCTACACATTGATGGCCAGCACCCTCAGTATTATGTTAGACGGTTGTGGTTAATGAACATCTTCGTCCTTTGCTCAATTTTAAAGAGAAGGTGTTAAACATTTGTTTATTAAGCCTAAGGTTTGCTATAGGTTTTGGTATTACTTACATCAAAATGGGAAAACTTCCATTTACCAATAGTTATCATTTTTTAAAAATCATGAAAGTATTGAAACTGTCATATGAATTTTCTGTAACAAATGATAAATTGGGTATGTTTTCTCCTTTACTTTATTAATGTAGTGAATTACAATGATAGCTATTTCTGATGTGACACCTTATGCTATAATTTTTAGCTACATTTTTATATAATCATCATTAGTGACTCTCTAAACTACAATATATACTTTGATTACCTGAGTGTAGACTTGATTTTAATTAAGTATGTCCATTATTCTTTATAATATTTATTTCGAATTTTATTGGTCCATACCATACATAAGAACTGAGGTATAGTAAATATTCACTCACAAAACTTGGGCTTTCGGAATGATAAAGTCCATTTGTCTAGCCTAGATGAATGAATGAACTTGAGATGAATAAGTATTAACTCGGTAAAGGACTAGAATTGTTTTTGAGAAGAGCAAATACATTTTCTCAAAGACAAAAAAGTTAGATCCAAATAGAAATGAAAGATAATGAAATGAAAGTTATAGTGGGAAAATAAGCAATAGAGATTAGCAGCAAGGAAAGTTGAAAGAAGAATTAAATAAGCTTTGAGTAATTGATGGATGAGCATTGCTCAGGACAAAAACTCTAACGGTATAAGCTTGGATTTATCTTCCTAGGGCACCCAGATTCAGGAGCGGTTGTAGAAGCTTTTAGGAATTTTGAAGAACTAAAAGTTCATGGACTATGTTGGCATCAAATTATCTCTGATGTCCTTTTAGATAAATTAGATTACCCAAGGATATTGAAATGGTTACTGTGCAAAGACATATGGCATTGTGATAAATCAGAACATACTTCATTTTGCACCCCTTGGCCAACTTAGCATTAATATATTCTTTTTAGTCTTTTTAATGCTCCATTTGCTGCATTCACTTTCCTCTGTGCATCTTAAGGACTGGTGATTCCATGGACCCTGCCTTTGGAAATTACCATAAACAATTATCAAATATACAAGTGGAGTTCCGGAAGAGATGCTATCTAAGACTCAAATGTAGCTGCAAAATGGGTTGTCCATGCAAAATTTGGCAAACACAATGTGTGGAACACTTGATCAAAAACAAAAAATTGAAGCAACACTCTTGGAAGCGCACAGTGGGTGAAAGAGGGAGCAACACTCTTGTAAACGCGCTTTCAGTGAAAGAGGGAGCTGAGCATGTTATATTTGTACGTATGTTTTGCAGATGTAAAGAGACTACTTTCTACAGAGAAAGAACAATGAAAATAATTCTTAATTAAAATTCAATTAACACTTTGTTATCAAAGTACACCATTTATTTATTATCTTACTTTGGAGGATCATTAATAAAAATTAGCAAATAAATATGCCTGAAATCTCACACTTGATTCTCCAATTTGATTATAGTATAAATAATAAGAATTTTGATCCAGTAAACTATTGTGCTGGCTAAACTCAAAGCTTGAGATCTTATTTTAGCTAAAATGATTAACATGAAAAACAGTGGTATGAACAGAAAATTAAAGTTTTATATTGATTTAATTAGGTTAATTCAGTCCTTAATTTTATATACTGCTTATATAATTACACACTCAGAAAAAAATAGCCATTTGTTCATTCACCAGAGTTACAGGTTACTCTGAACTGTAGTTATATGCTGATTTGAAAAGCTTAGAGACTAAGAATATTCACTATTAATTGCCTTGTGTTGTGTGATTACCAAATAAGACAGACTGTTCTATAACTATTCTTGGTACTAGTATTGCCAAATATGGTGATACAAGAGCCAATCCCCAGCACCCAACGTCCCAATACTTCGTCTTCCCTACTTTAAAAACTTTGTATGTTTTAGCCTTTTTGTCTCTTCCTGTATGCTTCAGTCCTTTCTGGGTCAAACATAATCAAATAATGGAAATCTGAGTATCATTAGAACCAGTGAAGGCATTCTCCAGCACCCACTGCCATATTCAAATAGAGTTTTTCTTTAGAAAATTAACTCAGTTGTTGAATTAGTTGAAACGGGGGATGACAGACAGTTCTTTTCATATCACTTGTTAGTTTTCTGTATTTTAGCCAACAATCTGTAACAATTGTGTTCATGTTTTGGGAAATGAATCCTGACACTCATTCAACACTTTTTTAATATCAATTTTTCAAGGGCCTCATGGACTCAGACTGTGCTACTTTAGTGCCAGGATTAGTAATCCTCAGTCAAATCATAAGTGAAATTTCACATGTGTTATATATTCTTAAGAATCCCCTGGTTACCTTCTTCCAGAGTAGGGCTCATGTACATTCCACTAGAGATATGGAATGTGATTAACACCAGGTGAATGTTTTCTGGAAATACCCAAATGATTCATGAGATTGCCATAAGCAAGGGAGATGAGGGAGTTGTTGTGAGGATGTTAAGAAGTACCAGCATCTGCATCTTGATGGTGCCCATATGTTTATTGAACACTATCCAAAGACCGCACGCTGTCTTTGTGATGACTCTGGAGAACAGGTCTCAATACACAGAATATTTCAGAACCAAATCTTTTGTTTCCCAAGCATAACGCCAAAGTGCTATTTTTTCCTTAAAATTCTATTTCTTTATAATTATGTAAAATACCAGGAAATTTACTATAAAGACTATATCTTTCAGAAACAGAATAGAGTCACAGGTTCACTTGTTGATTAGGGCAAGAGAGAGAAGTGTATTCAAATTTTTGTATTTTTTGTAAATTTAAAAATTCAATAATACTCTGTCTTATATTCTACTTGTTCCTAATTCAAGAATTTTTATTATGTGCAAGATTAAATAACATCATGAAGTTGGTATAAGGAATTTTCTCTTTTTTAAAATTGAGGTATAATTGACATATAACGTTATATTAGTTTCAGTTGTACAACATAATGATTCAATATGTGTATACATTGCAAAATGATCACCACAATAAATCTAGCTAACATCTGTCACCAGACATAGATACAAAAAGTTTTTTTCTGGTGATGAGAACTTTTATATTATTAAACATAGTTAACTATATATAGTAATAACTATAACTGTATCTACAGTTAATAATACTGTATTGCATATTTAAAAGTTGCTAAGAGAGCAGATCTTAAAAGTTCTCATCACAAGGTAAAGGGAACTTCAACTACAAAGAATGTAAATTACTCAAACTTTTCAGTTGCTTCATCTGTAAAATGAGTTTAATAATAATACTTAATATTTCAAAGATTAAATGTCCAATGGATATACTTAATAAATATTAGTCATAAGATTATGAATATGAGCATTAAAGTACTTTTAACGTCACAAAATTACAAAACAATTGACAATGCTACCCTCACTTCTCACACCAATTGTAAATTCAGGGTCCTCTAGATCACAACTTCCAACACAAATGCAACTTTAGGGGTTTCCCAAGACCACCCTCAATTTCCATAATTTGCCTGAAGGACTCACAGAACTCACTGAAAAATGTTATCCTCATAGTTACAGTTTACTTCAGTGAAAAGGTGCATATTGAAATCAGCCAAGAGAAGCAATGTATGAGGTAGAGTCCAGGAAAGTATCACGTGCGTGCCAAGCTTCCAGTTGTCCTCTCCCACTAGAGTTGCAGACATTGCTAACTTTCCCTGCAATGATGTTTGAAAACACAGAATATTGCCAACCAGGGTAACTCACTGGAACCTTGGTGATCTGACCTCGTATGGGGGCTCTGTCATGTAAATATGGTTGACTACCCATGTGATTAACTTTAGTCTTTAGCCTCTCTGAATGTAAACTAATTCTGAAAGACCCAAAGACTCTATCATAAATCCCATCAACAGATTATTTAGCATGGCCCCATGCCCCTAGCTGAACAAAGACACTTTTATCAAGCAAGACAATCCAAGGATGTAGAGATTACCTCCCAGGAGCTCAAGGCAAAGGCCAGATCTCTCTTTGGGCTAGGATAACTGTTTACTATACATTTGAAAGTGCTGGATGCTAATGTCAGTATTTTAAATGGAAATTAAAATGTATAGACAAACTAAATGTTAGTGATTGCAGCTCTGTAAAATAATTCTGTAAAATAATTAATAGTATATTGTTTATCCTAGGTTTTGCATTGAAGTAAACCAGTAATTTTTTTAGAAGCAAGATGTTAATTGTGCTTTAAAGTAGTTTCTGTTTTGTTGCACAACCAACTAGAATTTTATTTGCCCTCTGGATAGCAAGAGGCATTTTCAAATTATAGATAAGCAATATAGTTGCCATTTGGTGCTTGTTTATAATAAAGGCTTTAGCATTTTAATTTACATGTTGTCTAATCTTATTTTTTTTATTCGAAGTTGAGTTTTAGGTATTGATTTTTATCAATAAGATACAAAGTGTGCTTTTAAAAAAGTAGCACTGTTGGCGTAAATGCAAAGTACTAATTTACATATCATTTTGAAAGAGGTAACCTTTCTTTTTAATCGTTTAGTCTCAGATATGATGTGTAACTGTACAACAGGTATTTTTGTGCATTCATTTCAATCATTATGGTAATAAGCTTAAAGAGATAAAAGCTGTTCTATTTCTTATTTTGCATTGTTAAACCTGTGCAAGTGTTTCAATTACCATAATTCTGAAAAATTTTATGGCATAAAATTCTAAGGTAATATATTCCCTTTCTTGTATTCAATTTCATTTTTTGTATTCAGTCTAAAATACCTGACAGCTGCCTTTGAATATGTTTTGCAGGTATCAGAAAAGAGTAAAGTGTAGGGTAGAACTGAAAAAAGGCTAGAACAAAGTTGATTCTGACAACTGATCATGTGATAAGAAAAAGTAAGAAATTTTGGCTTATTACATGTTACTTTGATAAAAATAGCATGACTCTACAGTAAAACTACTTTCTCTCTTTTTTTTTTTTTTGGTGAGGAAATTGGCCCTGAGCTAACATCTATTGCCAGTCTACCTCTTTTTGCTTGAGGGAGATTGGCCCTGAGCTAACATCTGTGCTAACCTTCCTCTATTTTATGTGAGATGCCACCTCAGCATGCCTTGAGGAACCACTCTAGGTCCGTGCCCAGGATCCCAACCTGTGAACCCTGGGCTGCTGAAGAGAAGCACGTGAACTTAACCGCTACGCCACCAGGCCATCTCTTAAAACTGCTTTTTTGAAAGGTTTTTGTTTGTTTGTTTTTTAATGTCACATTGATTTGAACTGCCTCTGAACATGCTTGCTGGCTACTTGGTTAATAACCATTTATAAATGTTTATTGATCAAAATCTACTAGGTCCTGGGATTCTAGTGGTAAAGACTACAGATACAGTTTCCAACCACTAGAACACCAGAGTCTAGTAGAACACATCTCAAATAACCTGGTGAAAGTGAGCCACGTTGTATACAAATAAAAAATATTCTATAGCTCCCAATTTGAGATTCACAAAATGTTACCCTCTGCCAATCTGTCTAGTATTGAGTCTTTTTATGTTTGAAAGCTTTTCTCTTTTTAGGCCCTGACAATTTCTAGTAGACGTCTTTGCCAGCTAGTTTGGAACTGTGAGCTCTGGTCAGCAGATGTTTCTTGTTTCTTCATTAATAATCACCCAACGTTAACATGACCTAGTTGCAACTTTATATCTGCCTCTTTTCCTTCTCCAAATCACTAGATGTGCATGTTTTCCACTCTTCTCTGGCTCAGTAAGCTCCACCATTATCCACTCAATTGTTCCAGGCTAAAATCTCTCAATTATCCTTAATTCTTCTTTCCATCACTCAACATATTCAATGAATGAGCAAGTTTTCCTGAATGCCTCAATTTGCCTCTATAGGCGAGGAGGACATTTCCTCTCCCTAAATGGGGGTTCATCTGGCCAGAGAACGAATTAAATTCACATGAGACAGAATAGCAAGAGAAAATTAAACAAAGCTTTATGAGGAACCATGGCCCGGGGCCTTTTTCCTGAAGGAAGAAAGGGCACCGAAAAAGTGGGGTGCACATAGTGGTTATATACCCCCAAACAGGGTGTTTCACATGTGATTGAAATGTCCCTCTTACAACAGTCATGAGGCTGCTCTGTCAGCACAGCTCTTGATGGAAACGGCAGATAGGTCTGCTGTCTCAGTGAGCACCGCAGGTGGCAGGTGTGTTGCCTCGGGCTGGGGGGGGGCGGTCACAGATGAGCGCTGCAATGGTTCCCAGCCTAAAGAAAGATGCTTAATCTTTACAGAAATGCCAAAGTTGGGAGGGGGAGGGAAGTCAGTTACAGGAGGTTACCAGACAAGCACAATAAAATGCAGATTTAAGTCCTTGCCTTTGGTATTGATTAAGAGTTTTTAGAGAGAAGGTCATCTCCTTTCTTCTTCCTGGTACAGAGAGGGAGGCACCTTTTACAGATAGAGATTTACCTTACAAATGTAAACGTGTCCTAACAAAGGGCAAGTTCCATTCCTCAGAACCTCCTTCCCTGTTCCAGTTTATCAAAAGCAATCAGCCTCAAATAATCCTGATGCCAAAAAGACATATCTTGGGGTGGCCAGTTCTAGGTCCCCACACCTCTATTTGTCTCTAACAGAAATGGTATTCCTGACTCACTTCTCTATATATTGCATAGGCAACTTCTCATTAAACTATGGTTGCTTAGGCATTAATTTTGATCTCTGGAAATAATTACAACCTAGATTCTTTCGTGGGGCTTTCCAAGTGACAGGTCTAGCCAGGGATATCTACCATTATCCTAATTTTTTTCTTGAAGTGTAATAATATTTGAAATAGATTAAAGATGGAGAAAGTTAAAAGCTAGGAAACAAACTTTAAAATTCAAAATGAAATTGTATCACTGGATACAGTTATGATGCCATATGTCATAGGCTCAATAAATATCAAATTTTTAGAAAAGAATTTGTTTCACAATTTTGAATTTATGTAAATTATTAAATATTTATATATAAGTAAATACATATTTATATGTAATATAAATGTATATTACATGAAATATTAAAATCGGAGAAATAGGAGACTTTCAACCTATAAAATATCAATATTTAATGATGGCATATTATGTGTATATCTCTCCTTAGTTTATTCTTATTGAGATTTCTTCTATTTGTAACAGAAAAAATTGGAAATACTGGAAGTTAGATAAGAATGTTTTGAGGAACAATAGTAGTAACATTCAAAATAGGCATGAATTATAAAAGTCTAAGGTGAAGTGAATTTAGTAGCATAAGAAGTAATTAGCTGCCTGGGAATCCTATAAGTAATGTGTGGTCACCATTATATCAACGTTCTATATACTAGTCCTAGAATGTGCCAGAAACATAAATGCCCTGGTGAAATAATTCCTATGGAACTCAGCTGCCAATACTAGTGTCAAAATTATATAGTGATATATAATTGTAAATAAATATTATAGTGAATCCATTTAATGTTACTTGAAATATTCACCTGTTAACAGGCAAAAATAACAAGGAAGTGGACAGATTTTCTATTTAAGGGTTATCACCTCCTAGTCAGTTGAACCTAGATAAATGTCTTTTCCTCTCTGGTCTTCATTTCCTTTATCTACTAATTAGGGCTAGCCATACCTGCCCTTTGTAACTCACAGACTATTATAAGGATCAAAACCAACATGTTAAAATTACTCTTATTAAGTAGAGTGCAACTGCAAATTTAAAATATTATTATAGAATGTTTTCAAATAGAGTAATATGATTGACTCAGAAAAGTACTAACACCCCAAGAAAACATCGTTCACCAGTATGTATAAAATGGAATTAATTAACTGCAAATACAAACCTTACCTCCAACATTACTCATCTGCCAAACAAATATCCGTATAAATATGTAGTTATTTCTTAAATATCAGCTCCCAATTATTTTTATTTTTTCAGTAGATTTGCCCTATGTAGTGCTAAGCCCAAATAATCATGTGCAGGAAGAAAAATAAAATTGGTAATAGCTCAGTCAATACAATCAGAAAGCCCTGGATTATAATCTTGTTTCTGCTATTTAATAGCTTTTTGACTATAGGCAAGTTATTTGCAAATATATCCAATGGAGATGATAAATATCATTTTTTTTGTGTGTTGTTTTAAGGGTTAAGTGAATTTTTATATAGCATTTTATAATGCTTCTTTATTGTATCTACTACATGCTTACTATATTTCAGCTTTTTTTTATATCATGGTAGTACAAAATAGAGATAACACGTAAGATGCCCAGTATTTGCTCAGAAATAATAGCTATTGATATTATATTACTCTAGAATGTCACACTATTCAATCTGAGATTATGCTCTAGATTAAAAGTAACCTTGATCCAAATGATGAGACTGGGGCGATCGTATGGATGGATACTCCATAAATACGAGTTTTGCTGTACCATTTACCATGTTTACTAGCTAAAGTTTTCCGTATAAAGAGCAATTTGAAGATTCAATAATTTTTTTCAAAAACAGGTAGTTATATGTTTTAAATTCTTATTTAAGTCGATGTTCATGTTCTACAAACATGTTTTTTCAAGAATGTAATTATCACTATCCCTCAGGGATCATATTTAAACTAACTTATTTGTGTTGAGATATCAAGAACAAAAGCCCCAAGTCTTATTTATATGAAAATAAAGTCCTCCAACCAAATGTACAAACAGAGCATGAACTCATGCATATTTAATTTTTCTTCTCTCCTCTAGGATTAGCAAATATCCCATTCTTAGAATATTTCATTTTCTTAGCACAGATGTGGAGGCAATGTTAGAAATAAAAGTATTACTTGCATTATAACTTCTCCTGGGCAAGATCACGTTTAACCTGTTTTTCCCTTATCTCCTAGAATAGTTAGTGCCTGGGACAGAGGAGATAGTGGAATATGTTTATTGGATAAATAAATTATGGCAATAAATAAAATCAATTTTATCATATCAAATATCATATAGTGTATGAATTATTCAAAGTATATGTTAGTATTTTTTCTGTCACAAATATAAGAAACTCTAACATAATTAAATGAAAGTTTTGTCGTTCTTTTGTGAATCAAGTTTTTTAACAGTAAAGATCATAATCAAAAAGGGTATTTTTGATGAATCAACCTGAAAAGGTTTTCATTTCATTTCAGACAAGCCCACAAAGGATTACATGGTTACTGAAAACTTATCTGAATAAACCCAAATCCTTCTTCCAGAATCATACAGGAATCTGTTTTTTTATAGCCTTTAAGATATTTTCCCTACCTTTCCTTTGTTAGTTTATCGGGAGTTTTTTAAAGCTGGTTCAGCAATAACGGTAGTAAAATTTAATTACTTTCAAAGAGTGGAAAAGTTGCACAGTCCAACCTTTCCTGCTTGAGTCTTTGAAGAATCAAATACAAAGGAAACAAAATGGAAATCCATATATGAAATGTTTGAATAGAGAAACACCTTTTAAATGTGTAAATGTTTTCAAAATAGAATAGTTTTCTCTCACCTTTTGAAACATGTGTAAACAAGCACATTTATAATATGTTCTTACATGTTATATTTAGAATAACATTTTACATATGAAATAAGTTGATTGTACCCTTGCATATTTAATGAACAACTTAATGTTCCTTTACCTAAAATACATTGAAATAGAAAAGTGGAATTTACTTTTAAATAGGTTTAAATTTAATATAATAAATTCTAATTTATTTTAAGAACAAAATACTTCCATATCAGATATTTAAGAACTTATCTACAACTAGATTCTACTCTTGTTATTAACACCTACACTTAGAAATATGTCTCTCTCTTATATTTTAAAGGTTAATATATAAGACTAGCTCACAATTTTAATTATTTATTATTAACCTTTGGAATAGACTAGCCACATTTTAGAAGGAAAAATGATGAATTCTGTAACTCATGGATTTATGCATTTCTGCTATTTTGTTGGTCTCATACGTTCCACTGAAGTTAACTAACACAGTATTCAAATAAAACATTGCTTTTCCATGTATTTCGATTTCACATGAGATTCTTGCTCATTGATTAACTTAATACTAAGAAACTCTTGCAAAAGATTTAAGATTCCATAAATGTACAAAGAAGATGTTAATTCTCACAGTTGGCAAAAGAGTTTTATTTGGATTTGTATAAAGATAATGAATATTTATATGATTATTTAGTTCTAAAAGTATTTCTAATATATGATGGTCCTTTGGACAGTTCAAGATTGGGGATTACCAAACTTCAAGACTGTACAGAATGTGCTGTTTTTTTCCTTTTTATTAAATTTTTGTGTTCTGTACTTATTTTTATTGATTTTTTAAGTTTTGTATTTTGAGTTCCTAGATGGCTGATGACTTAGTTTTATTACATTCTTTAAATGATTCTGTTAACTAATGTGGGTATATGATAATCACAAAGAAAATAATCTTATTTACAGTTCAGTGTGGTGTAGTTGTGTGGCCAGACTCACCTTAGCTGTCATTGACTAAGCAATGGAAAATATTCAAGTCTCATAGTGAAAAAAGTATTTGTATGTCCAGTAATGTATCCTGTCCTGTGCCAATCACTATATTATGTCTCATTTTGAAAAATTAATTGGGTTTTATTTGTGATGAATCCCATTGAGGACATGGTCAGGAAAGTCAGTTCCCAGACACAGTAGTATAAGTAGTGGTATAAGGTGGTGATGCTAGGGTAATAAAGATGGAGGAAGAGGACCACAAAAGGAAGATTGCATGTCATGTTTGTTAGGTTGAAGTGATGGCTGCACGATTCTGAAATTAATTGATGATAACACAATGATTTGATTAGGGTTCTGATATTTGCCTTTATCGTTTCATACGTGTTTAATATCAGATTTTCTTATTTTAAGAAAAATATTGGAAATTTGATGCCAATTTTAAAATTGGAGAATCAAGCTGGTGAAGTTTGCTTCTGAAGTCAGTAGGCTGGAGGGTTCCCCCTTCCATGGCCTCCTAGGATGACAGTAGAATTTAAACATAGCCAAATGTATAATCTGGAAAACAATGCTGAATGGCATATCATGAGTACAATTCAACTCTCTTAGTTCTAGGCAATGCCAATCCTGTTATAAATTTACAAAAGATGCAGCTCTGTCCATCATTTAAAAAAAAAAAAAATGTGATGAAAGGAGCTAAATATTATGATCTAGGGCTAAGATTGCATTTCTTGGATGCCTTTATTGGCATGTGATCCTCTGCCACTGCCACTCTGTATTCTCTGGTTGAAATCTAATCTATGGCAGATAGGGGTCCTGACAGTCTAGTTTTACCTGTGGCAGTAAAAGCCGACTGTGGATTATTCAGGTGTTAATTCCCTCAATGTTAGCAACTTCTCTTTGAATGTTCTCCTAAATCTAATTTAGTAATTTCTAACATTATTTTGACAGAAATTCAAAACAGGAGAAGATGCTTAGGGGTGATGCTATACAAAGTTTCCCGAAGGAAGTAGGTCTTAAACTAACATATGGAGGAAGGACAAAAGTTTATTCTTCTTCCTTGAAGAATAGTCTGGGATGAGGGTTGCCAGATTACCAAATTAAAATACAATATACTCAGTTAAATCTGAATTGTAGATAAACACATTTTTTAGTTTAAGTAATGCCAAATGTTGCATAGGCCACACCACACACTACATCTATATCTATATAATCTGAAAATGAAATTTAATTTAATATCCTGTATTTTGTCCACGAAAGTAATCCATAACCAATCTATAAATGAAAATATGGCTGAGTTTATTCTAAGCTGAAATCTGAGGACCATGGCCCCGGGGCCTTTCTTCCCAAAGGAAGAAAGGGCACCAAAGAAGAGAGGTGTACAGAGTGGTTATACACCCCCAAGCAGGACGTTTCACATATGATTGAAATGTCCCTCCCACAATAGTCACAAGATTGCCCTGTCAGCACAGCGCTTGATGGACACAGCAGGTAGTGGGTCTGCTGTCTCAGAGGGCGTAGCAGGAGGCAAGTCTATTGCCTCGAGCTGGGGGGTCACAGGTGAGCTCAGCAATCAGTTTCTAGCCTAAGGAAAAATACTTAATCCTTAAGGAGATGCCAACGTTGGGAGGGGGAGGGAAGTTGCACCTTTATCTCGAGGGCCTTTGTTCTTGCCATAGGGAATATCTAAAGCAGATATACAATGCATGCTCAACAGCCATGGTCAGGCCCTTTTGGAAAGACAAGGTCAGGCCGAATTAGGTTTATACCAAATGGCTTCCTCATATTCTCCAAAATATCCTATTGCTTGCCATTTTTATTTGTCAATTTTATCTGGTAACCTTACTTGGGACATAAGTGTGGTTGGTTTAAGACTATCCTCTATCCTCTGTACTCCTTATCTCACGTCCTGTCCTCAGGATGTGGCCGTGGCTTATCTAAGCAAAGTTAGGTGCTCCTTCTCTGCTAAACATTGGACAAAACAGCTCTGATGGATATTGGACAGCTCAGTTGTAATGTTCCAACTTCGCATATTTATACTTGGCAATAAATTTTACTCACTTACAGGCTAATACTAATCTGTGAAAATGTGAGGTTAGAAAATACCAATCTGTAAAAAAGTTTATGATTGGAAAAATTTGTATTTGTATCTGAGCTCACTTATATAACCCTTTCATCACTATTTCTCCTACAACTGTCTAGTGTTCACACATATGTCATTCAAGGTCACTTACTCATACATCTTCAGGAAAGACAAATTTCAAGACATTCCCTATTTCTGCTACGCATTTGTCTTTTAAATCTTATTTTCCCTTAGGGTAATATCATAGAAATAAAGCCATATTTGTGGAAATGCCAATAGCAGCAATTAAGACCAGAATTATCTCAGTGTTAAAGAAGACCCTCAATTTACAGCAAGACAAATTTGAAAGATGAACCAAGCTTAGTCTTCAAAGTTGCCTTCCTTACACACAAAGTGGCCCTTCCTTCTCTGGGGAATATGAGCTGTGATCCATGATGTATGAGCATGTTCGGTGGAGGTCTAATACTGGAAAATACTGTTGACCTACTAGAAAATATCAAGGCTTCTCCTTAGGACTTAGAGCCAATTCTGGCCAACTTTCTATAAGGTGAATCTTTTCTATGAACTGAGGGCCTGTCTCTGTCTATTCACAGGAGCCTCAGCGAACTCCAACAATGCACCTAACTCTGCCCGTAACGCAGTTGTGTTCATATTTTTTAGTTTTCAGCACATTTGTTGTTTTTGTACTGTGTTCTCCACACATGTATGAGGCTGCGGGATGAAACGTTCTGCTTCCTATATCAGGTTTTATTTTCCCCTTGAATTTAAATGGTGGATTTTAGAAGGCAATAAAAAAGGGTTCATTACTCTTATAGTGTTCTTAAAGTTATACTGAGAGATATAGTGCTGTGATTTACAGATTTATTGATAGATAGCTACAGACTTGTGGATAAAGTGAACCTTAACACACCTGATTCTTAGCAATGAATATTTTAAAAGCACATATTAATGTAAAATAATCAATTCTTGGTGCATTTGAACAAGATTCGTGTACCGTCTCTGACTTTATTCTCTTCGAATGCATTCCTGATTAGTTGCTTTGTTCCAGAATGGCCAATAATGCTTTAACAACCAGAAATATTTTTGAATTCTACCTTTAGAAAAGGGGAAATTATATTTGGAACAGTTTTCATTTAAATCCTGTCATTATAAAGTATAGAAATATTTACATTCCCTTCATTGCATACAAATAATTTATTTCATGTTTAATAAAAGATTAGTTTGTTTTATTGTATTTAACCCTTAAAAAAAACAGTGCATTTTCACTATAGGCTCAGGGAAATATAGTTCTCAGTATTTATGAGTATTTATTTCTTACTCTTGCCTTCTAATTCAGTAGTTTTCATACTGTAATTTTTACTTCTTGGCTGAAGCTGCGTGTTCATTATATAATGAAATATTTTGGTAAATTTGCTTAAATTATATTTAGTAACTATGTTTCTGTGATTATAATATTTTGAGCCTTCGCATATCAAATTGCTATATTTGCAGAATACTTTAAGATATGCTCTTGTCCCTTCAGATTTTCTTTTTTTATTTTATATATAAATTTCCCAGATTTGCAGGAAAATGTTTTATTCGATTATTTTTGGAAAGATAATATGACTTTGCATATCTGATATCCATAAAAGAGTGCTTAAAGTGGAAAACAAGACTAAAATGTCTCTGGATTGTTTAATGTGTACATTTTTAAATAATACTCCAGAAAATGATTAAATGATTTTAATGTATGTGCATATATATACGTGTGTGTGTGTGTAAAATGTCTCTCTCTACATATTTCTAACTTGGTATTTTTGCTGAATACTATCCTTAATTTTTTTCTCTGCTTTTATAATTGGAATGTTGACCACACTAGAGAAAAGTAGGAAATTGAACAGTTTAATGCCATCAAATTTACGAATTTAAACCTCATTTCAGCCTTCAGTCTTTCTTAACACTCCTTTTATGTAGATTTGATCAACAACCTCTCCAGTTCCTTCAAAGTCTAGTCTAAACATTCAGCAACTCTCAAGGCCTCTCTAAATTCTTCCACCTTCTTCCTGAGACCACTTCTTGCTTCCTCTTTCATTATGAACCCTTTCAATTTCAAGAAGTATACAATCTCATCGTCTGAACACATGTCCACATCCTTAAATATTGTAAAACACAGCTTCCCATGCTCATCATTCAGTGAAGAATCAGGAAAGTGATCTTCAGAAGATCATCAAAATTTAGGTCAGTATCAACTCCATGTTTTGTTTCCTGGATCAAAGGTGAAACTGGATCTGAATCCTTGCTTACAGCCTTTATTTTTCCTTTTCCTACAGGCTACAAATTGTAGTCACCAGGTCATACCTCTTAAACACATCTAAATTTCTTCATCACCTTTGTCTGAATTATTGCAGCAACCTCCACATTGGTCTTTCTGGTTCCTTGAGAGATCCGTTTCTTGCAAGTCAATATTCTGTATTCCCAGTGATTCTTGATTGTGCCCTTTTCTTTAAAGACCAGATAATCTTTACATTTTAGGTTTATTATGTTTTTCTCTTTCTGTCTCTCTAAATGTCCTATGTATGTATGGAAAATGATGACATTATGCAATCAAATGATTTGGAAGTTGTTATCAAATAAGATGTTTGTCATAGTTTGAAGAGTGGGACATTAAACTTAAAAAAATTAGCCAGTTGCAAAATTATCTTGAATTTGTATAATAAAATGTTCTCCAGAGGATGTCCTACTTATTCTTTCATCCTTTCCAAGAGTTTCAAAGTGATTATTTGAAAAAGTGGTGGAAAAAAACACAAAAAACCTAATGCAAGCAGAACGAACTTGCTGATCTCTCTAGAGTATGAATAAACACACATGTAAGTCTCTTTCCATTTGGAGTTTCCACGATTTTCTTGAAGGGAATTATAGAAACTTAGCAACTTTTTGAAGAGTTTCCCTACTGTGTAACCTCCTTTTATTTTATTGATTAACTCTATTTCAAACATTTCAAAGCCTGAAGTGTATCGCTGATTAGCATTGTGCTGGAAAGGCTATTATAGTTTGAGAATTTTAAAAGAAGGCATTGTAATGAGTTTTTTGAAAACTACTATGGGGAAATTTGAAATCTATTTTTGTGTATTGCTGTGCATTTCTGGGGATTTTTGAAGAATCACATGAAGATGAATGTTAAGCCTCAGTTAATGTTGATTTCATTTGTTTTTAGTGTTGTGACATAAGGAATGAAAATATATCATTTGAGATAGCAAATAAGATAATGTGAAAGTGTTCTGGCGATGCAAAAGACTGATCACTAATAACATTTGTATGTAAAGTTGATATATAAAAATGGTAACTAATAGTACTTCTCATTTACAAGTCACTATTTTAAGTGTTTTATATAAGTTCACTACTTTAATCCTTCCAATAATCTTATAAAGTAGATACTATAATTAACTCAATTTTATAGGTAAGGAGACTAAGACTTAAAGAGATTAACTGATTTTCTCAAGGCTACTTGTAAATAATAATGCTGAGATTCCAAGCAGATTGTCTGCCTTTGTATTCAAGAACCTAACCACAAAATTACAAGTAATTATGTTTTTATCTAATCCAATATTTTAGGGAGAGTTTCTCCAAGCAACAGTCTCATTCACTTAAGCTGATTTTGAAAATTAAAAAATGGATTTATACTCATACACACGTCTCTATGTTATGACATAAACAATGATGTGACACACTACACTGTTAAAATAGAATAGCGTCTCTCCATTGTATTTTATGGACCACAAACTAAATAAGTATTTATATTTATAACTTAAGAAGTAGAATTTAGGTAAAAGAAATTGTGAATTTCACAAGGTTAAAAATTTATTTACTGTTCGACTTCTCAGCCTTTATATTTATACTTATTTATATTGTATCTCTGCGAGAAAGTACTAGACTATGCAATTTTTTCAAACTTATTTGGTGAGGGATACAAACTCAGAAACACACACATGCATTATTGTATATTTATATAAAATATATATGCACAATATTTTTTTTTTTAAAGATTTTATTTTTTCCTTTTTCTCCCCAAAGCCCCCCGGTACATAGTTGTGTATTCTTCGTTGTGGGTTCTTCTAGTTGTGGCATGTGGGACGCTGCCTCAGCGTGGCCTGATGAGCAGTGCCATGTCCGCGCCCAGGATTCGAACCAACGAAACACTGGGCCGCCTGCAGCGGAGCGCGCGAACTTAACCACTCGGCCACCGGGCCAGCCCCTATGCACAATATTTTATATAAGTATGGTAGTACTATAGTACTTAGAGCATGTAAGATATATATAATATGTAAGCTATATATTACATATAATATATAATACATAAGCTATATACATGTAACATGTAATATATAATATGTAATAATACTCATGGAGGTATTATTGTTCTCATAATAACCTTTGGGAACTAAATATTAAGAACAGTATTTGTTATTGAAAATAAAATTTGTGCAATTAACTCATGAAATATTGCATTATAAATTTATAAAGCAAATAAAATGCATAGCATGCTAAATGCAGTTTATCCTAGATTGAATCCTTATACAGAGAGAAGACATTAGTGGAAAAACTGATGAAATCCAGATAAAGTCTGTAGTTTAGTTAATAGTAATGTACTAACATTAATTTCTTAGTTTTCTCAAATGTACTGCAATTATGGGATTATTGCTGTTAAGGAAAACTTATGATGAGTACATGGGTACCCTGCATACTACCTTTGCCTCTTTTCTGTAAATATAAAATTATTCCAAAACACAAAAAAATCTTTAAAGGAAACATAACATGAATATTCAATAGTGAATCTCTCTATCGTTGGGGAAAATAAAAGATATAAATAACTTGATGTTATATGGATATTAAGCAATTTTTTATTTATTCTCTATGAATAATAGGATATATCATGTAAAACTGACATTAAAAAATCAATGTTATGACTTTACATACTATCAAAAATGAATCATATATATATATATGTCCAAAATTATATATATGTATGTATATATTTTTACTGAAAGACATAGAATTTTTTACTGAGATAACGTAGCTGAACTAAATGAAATCTGGGATAATTTCACTTTGAAAAAACATTTAACTTCTGTACTATTTCTACTCTATTGCAAAGAGTTTAGCAAGGCATAATGTCTGTTTATGGTAGAATGTAGGTGGGCCTAATGTGTGAATTTTAAGGCGCTATGTCTTATACTGGCCAAACCTTATAACATTTCTTTAATATTGGGTCATGTAAAGGTATCCCAAAGCCCCTGCCTCTGTCTCCTGCCTCAAGAAACAGAGGCACACTCTATCACAGGTTTCCTGCATTTGGCCGCATGTTTGGAAGAAAGATGACTGGGCAACCCAAATGCTATAGCAAGGCCCCTAGAAGGGTTTGTTTGTTGTTCAGGTTTTTTCAGTAGTTCTCCTGTTTTGTTTTTTATTCTTCCCCCGGTGTACCATATTGATTGCCCGACTTTCAACCCCAGGGTCTCATCAAATGTGTGAGACCTTTCCACTCTCCCAGCTTCAGTGTCAGCATCTGAAGAGGGTTTGACTCACTGCTTCACACAGGACATACGTGAAGTGTTAGCTATTATTGTAAAATTAACTTGCACTTAATTTACTTTTCTCTTTGTCATGTAACTAAAACCATGTGTTTTTTTGTGTTAGTATCAGAGCAGTTGGGAAGCGCTAGAGAGCCGAATAATGTTTTGCTTTCTGAGTTCTTACTGGAAATACTTTTCCCAGAAGTTAAATTAGGTTTACTACTTCAGCACATTTTACTCGAGGTCTGTTTGAAAGTCAAGAGATAAAGCTGGTTTGTGATTTCTATAGAAATTTTGCCAAACATAAAAGTGGCATAAAACCATTATGCATACAGGCAAGTACAGTTGGGATATTTTCAGTCTGTCAAGTTTGCATTTTAAAAAGTGTAGTAAGGCTTTATGAAAAAAAAATTGCTTTTCCCCAGTTTTGTTATCTCTTTCTTTGAATGTCAGGATACATTTGTAAATCAAATTGTGCGCAGCCAGATAATGCTCAAACCAAAAGCTTAAAGCTTTCAGGACGGTTTTTAGGTGCTTGCATAGGTTAGTTTGATTTACAGAAAGTGGTTAAAATAACATTGCGAGTTTTCAAGGCAATACTGGCAGTACAATTTACTACTAATAACAGCCTATTCAGGTACATATTTTTAAACATAATGGGAAAATCAATCCAGCAATTGTTTATTGAGTCCTTTCCGTGCTAGTCACTGTGCAAGAGGCTTAGAAGGCAAGTGGGAAATAAAAACATATAACTAAACAAAAAGAAAACGAGTTCTCGACTCTCCATATATCACCAGAGAAGTGCAAATAAATTTTGGGCAGTATTTCTAGACGCCACAGTGGAAGTGTGCTTATACGCAGAATGTATGCAATAGAAGCATCTGAGATTGTGCAAGGGTGTCGAGGTCAGGTCTGTTAGCCATAACATGAGATGGACTTTGGATATTTTGTATGAACCTGACAGTGGTCCTGGCTGCTAGTTATCTCAGGCCCCAGTGAGATTCTGAGATTGGAATTACAAGACTAAGCGTTTGACATAACTTTTCTCAGGAAGACTGTATCCTCAATCCTTGCAACCCAACGGAAGCGTATTTTGCAGCTATTACTTCCCCCAAACTGCTGATACACACCTTAGATGTTGAAAAGAGGATGGAGATATTTCTATTACATTCCATGATGTCTCTTTTCCTTTTTTCACGTGATCTCCATCTATCTTCTCCCTCTGTGTCTTCTTATTGTGCCCCACCCATAGCCCATCTTAGTGCTGATCTTTCGCCACCTTGCATAGCAATGTTTAATGCTGTCTTTGCCCGTGGTCTTCCTCCTTCATTCAGTAAATTTTTATTAAGCACTTACTATTTGCTGAGCATTGTTCTCAGTGATGAGAATATAGCAGTGTACAAAACACAAAAATCTTTACACTTCTGGGTCTTAATGAATACATCTTATAAGGTAATACATGTTAACAAAGAAAAAAAGTCAAGGAAAAGCATCTGATTTTTTTTTTCTAGCTGATATTCTATTTCACAGGGTACCATCAACTCCTATCAAATCTAAAGAGTCTTATTTCTAAGAGCAATTAATTTATTCAATCACTTATTTATTTCTCTGTTTATTCATTTTTGATTTAGACATGACCACTTAATGACATAAACATTTAAAGACAGGACTAGGCTTTTGTGTTGGATGCCACAGCTTCTTTTTATGAATTGGTTTATGAGGCTCATAGATACTGTCTAAAAGTTATTAATACTTCACATGGATGACAAGAGTCTAAGGAAAGAGCTATACCTTTAAAACTATAGGTATATTAGCCAAGACACAATTAATCCCCAGGAGAAATGACCTAACTAGATGGAGAAACACTTAGAAATAACTGGAAGAGAGGTCCCTCAGCTGAATGTCCCTGGGTGATCCCCAGCAAGTAAGGAATGCCAAAGATGTGTGCAGTTACATCAAAGACAAAGTGCCTAATTATGTGAAAGACCCAAATCATAGCTAAAAGGATGTTCATTTATTAGACTGATAAATTGCTTTGTAGCGTAGGATCTACAGTCAACTAAACCCCACTGTGAGTAAGAATTTTCAGACTACATCTGAAACATTGTGTTTATCTAAGGTATTTTGGAGATCCCTTCGTACAACCCCAGGTCTAGGTGACAGAGGAAAAGTGAGACACAATTCTTAGCAAATAATTTTGTCATCTACTGAGAGAGAAAAATTTGTGAAACAACTATTTATATACTATCACTAGATTAAATGTGAATTAAAGTGAGCATACATGCAAAGGAAGGAAATTTATTTTGATCTGAGGTGTTTAAAAGATAAAACCTTGGAAGAAATAAATTAATACTTAAATCTACACTTAAGGAATGAATCGGATTTCTATTGGCAGAAAAATGAAAATTTGAAACTTTCATAATATCACATTTTAACAATGCCACAAATCACTGAACTTTCAAATTGTGAGGAGATAATAAGAGGAATGATTGAGAGTGTCTGAGAATGTTCAACATTGTATCAAATATTTGAAAGCTTCCACTCAGGAGAAGAAAGAGTTTGATCTTTCAGAGACTAGGAATTGAATGGATATTTAAAGGAAATAGATTAAGGCAAAAATATTGAAATTATATCTGCACCTATCAGGGTTTTTATTCATAAGCAATAAAAACTGACTATACCAGAAGCAGGAAAAGGAAATTAATGGGAACATAGGAGGTAGCTAATAAAATTGGAGTGAAGAACAGGCTTAGAAAACTGGCAAGAATGAAGGAAGAATGAGCCACATAAAACAGGCTGTCAGATGCGCAAACATCTAGTTTAAGGCTTCACGTGGCCATGCTGCCAAGAAGACTTTGGACAGTACAGCTGCAGGGCACTTGACACTGCTGCTGCTGGGGCCCCTAAGCCACACCAACCTCCCCCTCTTTTTTTTTACTGAGGAAGATTTGTCCTAAGCTAACGTCCACTGCCAATCTTCTTTTTGTACGTGGGCTGCCACCACAGCATGGTCAGTGATGGATGAGTGATGTAGGATTATGCTCAGGAACCCAATCGGGGCCTCTGACGTGGAGCGTGCCAAACTTAAGCACTAGGCCACTGGGGCTGACCCCGCACTGCTGCTTTTGAGGAAAATTTCTGAAATGTTCCTACTTCTTTGAGGCCTCACTTAAGAAAGAATCAGTGACCTGTAGGTGGTAGTATTTAACTGCCCTAGTTCAGGTCAAATGTATACTTGTATTTAAAAAAGGAGAATCATATACTGTTTGAGTCTCTCAAAATTACCATCTAAGGGATTTTTCCATTAAAAAATTATTTTGCCTTTTTCAATTGTTTCTATCTCTTGCAACCAAAGTAGTTTCCATACATTGATGCAAGCCCGTGAACTCACACCTGTATTATATATATGACATTGATGAATAGTCTATAAGATTTCCATCCTAAATTTTATGTAAAATTTTGGAAATCTGTGTATGTGTTATACATTTTATCAAATGCCAAAGTGAAGCAAGGACCCATTAAGTATAACAGTTGTCTATTTTAATTTGTTATCATCAGTCATTATCTTTCAATTATGCCCAATTTCAAATTCCAGTTTTTTCTAACCAAGAAGGAAATAAAATTGCAAGTAAGTATTCACAACATAATAATTTAACAAATGATTCAAAAGCTTACAGTTGCAAGGGGACAAGTTCCAAGCATCTCTTCAATTGTTAAATTCCTATGCAAGGAGCCCAAGCATTTTTTGCATCTTTTAAATCAGAAATGTTATTTCTAACCATTTAATCGTTAGAGTATGTTAACTTTGTATGATATCATATAACTTTAAACAGTGTATTTTTTTCCATGTGTATGAAATCATGCCATCTACCTAAATGTTTCTCAAATCTTTCCATTTATCTCAATGCTTATGGCTGTCTCTAGATCTAAGTTGTTATGGGTTGAATTGCATCCTCTGAAAAAGGTATGTTGAAGTTCTAATACCCAGCACCTCAGATGTGACCTTATTTGGAAATAGGGTCTTTAGAGAGGTACTCAAGTTAAAATTAAGCCATTAGGGTGGGTCCTATTTCAATATGACTAGAGTCCTCATAAACAGTGGAGACAGACACACATAGCAGGATGATAATCTGAAGACCACATGAGATCACAGCGGCTGAGATTGACCCATGCAGCTACAAGCAAAAAAACATCAAGGATTGCTGCCCATCACCAGAAGCTGGGAAGAGGCAAGAAAAGTTTCTATATAGAATCTCAAAAGAAGCATCGCTCTGTGACATCTTGATTTCAGACTTCTAGACTCTAGAACTGTGAGACAAGGCTTTCTGAAGTTTTTAACAGGTTATCATACTTTGTTACAGCAGCCCTAGCAAACTAATAAATAAGCCATCAGGCCGTCACTGTTTCTAGCTTGGATTAATGCAGTACATGACTGCCAGGTACTACTGTAAAGGTAGTGCCGTGCATGACCCTAGGGGGAGCATTCACAGAGATTACTATAGTGAGGTTGCCTTATAGTGCTGTAATGTGCACAATCCACCTTGTATGCAAACTCCTTGCTCTCCTAGCCTGAATTAGGGAACTTTCTTCTGAATTCTGATAGGAATTTATGCTTCTTGCATTTATCAAATTTTATTGCAACATTTTATTTATCATTCTCCCTCATAGACTCTGAGTTAAACGAAGTCAGGGACATATTTGCCTTTTACAAGATATATATCCTGAGACTATCACAATTATCTATTCAGTAAACAATTGACAATCACATTATCATAAGTTTACTTCTTGTATTAGCCATGAATTCTAGATAAATAAGGTTTCTTTTATGAATATAAAATGCTGCATAATATTATGGATCATCATCATAATAATTCTCTTTAAATTCAATGACTTCCAGAAAGGAAATGCATTTTGAGAGTAAGGAATTCTCATATAATAAATGATAGTTTGGTATCTGGAGTAGCTGGATTCTTTTTGACTGCAAATATTCAAGTTGTAGGCATTTAAGAGATAATGTTGAGTTTAAAATATGGCAAACAAATAATTAAAAATAAGGCAATAATACTCAAGACTAAAATTTATTTTTTATATTTGAATAGTGCTTTCAGGTTTTCGGTTTGGGAAAATGTGATAACAATATAAAAGTTATTAAATGGTGCATATTACACATGAACTTTAATATCTTCTTAGGAAATAGTTCAGACAAGAATTATCAATAGCAAGGTTGAATTGGGTTTAGAAACAGAAACAAAAACTCCTATAAAATTTCTGAAATTCTAGAGTAATCAATAATATATATAGTTAAGATGAGAAGCAGGATATAGGATTGATCAAGAACTTCAGATATAGGGTCTCAATCCAGAGGAAAAAAGATTAAGGCTATGAAAACTTCTTGGTAATCAAAGTAAAATTGCTTGAGGATATACAGTTGACAAATTATTTCTCATAACTTACTATTATGAAGCAATAATGTAGTAAAATTAACACATCGTTTCAAAAGTGTGATAATAAAGTTTCTTTTTGGAGTTATGGTAATTGTTTCAAATATAAACTACAGTTGTACTGGTTAGCTATCTAAAAGTACTGTGATATTGAATAACAAACTGTAAACATAAGCATATTGTTTCTAACCAAAGTAGAAATTAATAATATATAGAATAGGTAAATTATAAAATTATATATAATTAAGTTACCAACTTTAAGTAGAGTGTAAAAAAAAGAAATGGCAACTTCTTGCTACATGCTTAAATTTGTACTTGCGTTCCTAGAGGTTATGGTTTATTTTAAATCCCCTGCATCCTTATCAATGCTATACTATTAATAAGGAAAAAAATGAAGAACACAAGACTTACCACCCTGATTCAATATAGCTCCTTAGTTATTGTTCTGTTTCTCTAAATATCACTCTTACGACTTTCTCCTCTCTCATTCTTGCCAACCCCTCTAAAATCAGGCTTTTCCCAGCCAAACCCATCACTTATCCAGATCATTAATTACCTTTCCTGAATATTTAATGTAACTGCCCCTCCACCACTCTCTGTCACTTTCCTTTTTTCTTCAAATAGCTTTCGTCTTTAATGGTGTATGTCTCTAACTCATATTCGTTCCTGCACATGAAAACTGGGACTGAGTCTTCACTGCTCTGAATCTCTAATCCCTGAAACACATAATCATTGCTCAATTATTTTGTAAATAGCTCAAGTCAATGAATCTGTGGTATAAAACCCAATTAAATACAGAAGACTTGTGAAAATCAAAACCACTTTTCAATAAATAAAAACATAATAGCCATGTAACTTTTTTTCATTTTTCTGGTCTACACGCTAAATGTGTCTTTACTAAAATAGTCATTAAACCATCTTTAGTTGGGCTTATGTGAGAAAATGTTTTGATTAGTTGCTCATTAATTATAGCGAAAAATTTGTGTGCATTGATGATTTGAATTAAGAGACTCATAGAACCAACCAAAGGAATTGCAGCATTTTGTATTTTGTTCCTTATTTTCCCATTATGAACATACTACATTTATTTTCTTGAGGCTTTAACCATCAAACACACTCCTAGGAGAAACTGTGACTTGACTTTTGGGTTCAAACTGGACATATGAAACCGGCCAGCAACTGAACTTTGCATCTTCCATGACATCTAGTGCGGGACTTCATGAACTTTTTGCTGTATAATCCACATGTGTGATTTCCTCACTTCGCTTTAGAAAGAGTCCACAACAGAAATTTATATAAGTATGTCTCCATTCCCAGACGGAAATGTAACATCTATAAATAGACTATTTACGATATAAAAGCATGACAATGAAACTGTTTTTATAGTACCAAATCATTCCCCTGACATTTGTCAGTTACAAAATGACAGTTGAAATTAAAATCAATGTAATAATTTCTGAAAAAAGTGTGTGTAATTTATGCTGTTTCAAATTTCTGAATTTTATAGTTCATATAATTTATGGTAGTCATTTTTTTAATATAACTCTTCCAAGGAAATGTTAAAGCTACTAGAGTATATTGGTAAAATTTTTATTTAATAAATACAAAGCTATCAAAAAATATTTTCTTTCCTTAAGAAAATGTCTATGAATTAAATTTGATGTTGAAAATTCATACAAGTAAGTGGTTTTGAACCAGGTTTAGAGTTGTCTTTGTTATCAACATATTTGTAACAATATAATTTTGTTGGTGTCATTGCTTTCTGAAAATTTTTGTAGAGAATCGTGAAATGATAGTGAATAAGCCAACTTGATCTCTTACTTCAGTAGCTGTGAATAGCTGACCTGGTTGATCAAGTACACAGGATTAAACTGGAACATGCTGCTGAACCACAGTTCTACGGTTAGAGACTAAAGCTGAAAGAAAAGTCAGTCCTTCCACTTCTATTACTTTTTATCCCATTGATGAGACTCTAAAATATTTCCCACAATAAACAGGACCGATAGGTCTTTGTGAATTTACCTATTTCAAGTAGAGTTATATAACCATTTTATTTTCTACTGAAAAATTACTTAGAAAAATCAACATAACACTTGCTTCTACATTATTTGTCTAGAGCAGCAAAGCAAAATTCTTTTTGTAGAAATGAAATACCAACATGCTTCTAATTTAAAGAAAAGTAGGCCATTTTTTTTCTCCACAAGTACAGTCATGCGTCACTTAACAACGGGGATACGTTTTGAGAAATCCGTCATTGGGCAATTTCATTATTTTGCAAACATCGTGGAATGTTCTTACACAAACCTAGAAGATATAGCCTACTACACACTTAGTCTATATAGTACTAATCTTATGGGACCACTGTCATATATGCAATTTGTCATTGACCCCAGTGTCATTATGTGGTGCCTGACTATATATCAATGTGTAATATATCACTTCAAAAGGATTTACATGTCTAAATTTGCTTATTAACTTATTAAGTTTGTTTTACTGGAATCCTTATGTTGGTAAACAAACCAAAATAATTCATTGGTAAATCATTATTTTTCTAGTTAAATAGCAGAGCATCTTTTGATGATAAGATGGCCATTCAGAGGTTTTGAATCTTAGTAATTCAATATAATGTATTTAACATCCTGAAGCCTTTATAGAGAATCACACATCACTTGAATGATAATTCCTAGATTCTGGGACTAAACACAGATAAACAACCATAAGGATACTCAAAAGATTTCTTAGATTATTTTCTATGGTACAGTATTTGATTAGGAAACATAAATATTGATAATTAGGCTAATAGAGCTTTCAAATTTAAAGTGAGTACTTAACCTTGTCTTTGAGTGCTTGGGAACTAATAAGTTTATCCAACTAAATCTGTCATATAGTGACTATAAAATACTTGAGCAACCTTGACTTAATTACTGTGAAATTAATTTTATTCAGTGAAAACATACTCTATCTTAAGTCCAGCCTTGCAGATGTTTCTGTGATTTACAGTTAGAGCATTTTTGAATAACTGATGAAAAAGAAAAAGAAAGAAGCTAATCAAAGACAAGCCATGACAGCTATTTGGAAATAAAAGAATTTATAAAGTGAAGCTAAGCCTCTAGAAGAATAGAACTTATGCTCAAGAGCATGTGTAATGAAATGTAATTAGGCACAGGACCCTAAACAAAGACTGAAAATGGGTTTTGACTATAACTGCTATACATATCCTATAATTATAAGCCTTACATTTTTTTCTAAAGTGAAATAATAGTCAATTGTATCTGTGTTCTCAGCCTTCACACCACACACACACAAACAATCAGAAGACACGTGATCAGGTATTATGGTAACTGAAAATGAGAAAAATATAAAATTCATCATTATTTGATGCTACCACTTCTTTCATTTCCTTTATAATATGAATTATCTTTATTGACTAAGTAAATAAAAAATAATTTTGTTTCTGATTTCTTCCTGTAGGTCAAATCACGATTTCTTTTCTCTAATGGATATTACTATAACTTCTTATCACTTTTGGGGGAAAGGTAATTCAAATATATATCATAAACTTTATAACATGCTTACTACATAGCGTAAAACAGTAATTAGATATACATATTTTCTTTATAGACATATGTATGTGTGTGTGTGTATATATATATATGTGCACTGGCCTGACAGCCCAGAGCATGTGGAGCTTAATAACAAGTAGCAGTAATGATAGTGGTAGTTGTTTTAGAAGGGCAGCTGTTACTCAAAACCCCTCACGTATTTCCAAAGGACATAACAGAAGGTCATTGGTGAGTTGCCGAGGCCCCGAGTGACTCTCTTCCTGTAGAACTCTGAGGTCTAGCTGGCCTGCTACAGCCCTGGGTCATGAGTAGGTGGATCCACACCACTGCCTTTCATGAGCAACCCCTCTCTCTCTTGACTGGTTTCTCTCTCCTTCTTTTGTCCTTCTCGTCTCTTTTTTCTCTCTTTTCTTCCCCAAAGGCCCCATCAGCCCTACTCATTCCTGACAGAACAACTTTAGGAAAGTGACCTCATGATGCTGAATTCCATCTACTTCTTCTTTTTAAAAATTTTTACTTATTTGATTGCAGTAGCATTGGTTTATAACATATAAATTTCAGGTCTACATCGTTATATATTTCAATGTCTGTGTAGATCACAATATGTTCACCACCAGAAGACAAATTACAATCCATCACCACATACATGTGCTGAAGCACCCCTTTCGCCCTCCTCCCTACCCCCTTCCCCTCTGGTAAGCACCAATCCAATCTCTGTCTCTGTGTGTTTGTTTGTCATTGTTTTTATCTTCTACTTATGAGTGAGATCATACGGTATTTGATTTTCTCCCTCTGACTTATTTCACTTAGCATAATGCCCTCAAGGTCCATCCATGTTGTCACAAAGACCAAATTTCATCATTTCTTATATCTGAGTAGTATTCCATTGTGTATTTATACCACATCTTCTTTATCCATTCATCCCTTGATGGGCACCTAGGTTGCTTCCAAGTCTTGGCTATTGTGAATAGTGCTGCAATGAACATAGGGGTACATGTATCTTTACACATTCGTGTTTTCATGTTCTTTGGGTAAATATTCAGCAGTGGAATAGCTGGATCATATGGTAGATCTATTTTTAATTTTTTAAGGAATCTCCATTCTGTTTTCCATAGTGGCTGCAACAGTTTACACTCCTACCAGCAGTGTGTGAGGGTTCCCTTCTCTCCCCATCCTCTCCAACACTTATTGTTTCCTGTCTTGTTAATTATAGCCATTCTGATGGGAGTGAGATGATATCTCATTGTAGGTTTGATTTACTTTTCCTTGATAGTTAATGATGTTGAACATCTTTTCATATGCCTGTCGGCCATCTGTATATCTTCTTTGGAGAAATGTCTGTTCAGATCTTTTGCCCATTTTTTAAATGGGTTGTTAATTTTTTTGTTGTTGAGATACATGAGTTCTTTATATATTTGGGGTATTACTCCCTTATCAGATACATAGTTTGCAAATATCTTCTCCCAGTTGTTAGGTTGTCTTACGTTTTGTGGATGGTTTCCTTTGCTGTGCAGAAGCTTTTTAGTTTGATGTAGTCCCATTTGTTTATATTTTGTATTGTTTCCTTGCCCAGTTTCATGGTTTCAGGTTTTACATTCAAGTCTTTAATCCATTTTGAGTTAATTTTTGTGTATGGTATAAGATAACGGTCTACTTTCATTCTTTTGCATGTGGCTTTCCAGTTTTCCCAACACCATTTATTGAAGAGACTCCTTTCTCCATTGTATGTTCTTGGCTCATTTGTCAACAATTATCTTGCCATAGATGTGTGGGTAGATGTACATATTTTCAATTGTATTGCAATTAAATTTTCTATGTAAACAATTCACTAAAGTATGATATTTTAATGCAGATTATAAAATAGTCTATAGACTTTTAATTACTAATTTATAAATTGATCTTTAATCATTAATTTAAAAGTATAGCCTTTCAGTGAGACATGGTCTGTTATGTTAACATACTCATTCTGCTTAATTGTAACTCAAAAGTCTAACATTCTATGGAAATCAATATCTTTTTAAGATGAGAAGCAGAATATAAGATTCCTTTTGAAGTAACTTAACAATTTTGCTTCCATCTCAATCCAGAGAAAAGTAGTCAAGGGGCTAGTAAAACTTCTTGGTAATCTAACTTAGCAAGATATTAACGGCATGCATTAAATGGAGGTTAGAAATTCTAGATATGTATTATGCTCACAGCAAAGTTTATATTGAATTCACCACTTGTACTGACTGATGGAATCAGTCCATAGTGAATTGCAAAAAATATTCAGTTTTAATTCAGAATGATCATCTTTGTGTACTTTAAACAGTGACATCAGTAATTCTTTTTCACTTAATGTTAAATAAAATATTTAAAAAAATACTTACTTCATTAAGGAAATCTAAATCAAAACCAAAATGAGATATCACCTCACACTTTTAGGATGGCTAAAGTCAAAAAAAAAAAAAAAAAAAAAACCCAAGCAACAAGTGTTGATGAGGATGTGGACTATTGGAACCCTTGTGCACTGTTGGTGGGAATGTAAAATAGTGAAGCCTGTATAGAAAATAGTATGGCAGTTCTTCCAAAAATTGAAAATAGAATTACTATATGACCCAGCAGTTTTACTTTTGTGTATATATTCAAAAGAATAGAAAATTAACTGAAAAAGAATTGAAAAGATATTCGCACATCTGTATTCATAGCAGTATTACTCACAATAATGAAAAGGTAGAGGCATCTGGTAACGGACCGGATTATGTTCCTTCAAAATTCATAGGCTGAAGCCCTAACCCCAAATGTGGCTGTATTTTGAGATGAGGCCTTTAAAGAGATAATTAAAGACATTATTCCAATAAGGCTTGTGTCCTTATAAAAAGAAGAAGGGACACTAAAGTGTGTGCATGCAGTGAAAAGCCCACAAGAGGACACAGCAAGAAGGTGGTAGTCTCATACCCAAGGAGCAAGGCCTTGGCACCACCTTGATCTTGAACTTACAGGCTTCAAAACTGTGAGAAATAAACATCTGTTCTTTAGGCAACCCAGTCTGTAGTATTTTATTATAGTAGCCTTAACTGACTAATACACAACTCGAATACCCATTGACAGGTTAATGGCTAAACAAAATGTGGTATAGTTGCACAATGGAATATTATTTAGCCTTAAAAAAGGAAGGAAATTCTCATGTGCTACAACATGGATGAAACTTGAGGACATTATGATAAGTGAAATAAGCCAGTCACAAAAAGACAAATACTGTGTGATTTTACTTATATGAAGTATTTAGAATAGTCAAATTCATAGAAACAGAAAATAGAATAGTATTTGCCAGGGGCTGTGGGAAAGGAAAATGAAGGCTGTTATTTAATGGGTATTGAGTTTCAGTTTGCAAAATAAAAAAGTGCTAGAGATTGGTTGCACAACAATGTGAATATACTTAACGCTACTGAATTGTAAAATGATTAAAATGGTAAATTTCATGCTATGAGTATTTGCCACAATTTAAAAAAAATCAGAGGAAAAACACTCATTTATAGCAATGATCATGGTATAAGATAAAGATAAGTCATTAAAACGGTTTTCACTTTTGCTTTTGAAATTTCAAAGTGAAATGATAATTTAAGTCTTAGGAGTCAAAAGTATCTTAAGTGAAATGTAAGAAACTATAAGGAGTCCATTCTGTCCAAAAGTTCAAGCCTTAAAGAAAATCAAAGGTGAAAAATGTGAATGGTAGCTGTGAGTAATCCAATTGTTGCGAATAAATAAGGCACTTGTCAGTGGTTTAAAATCTGTTCACCATTAAAGCCCCCTTTCAACTTCTTTTGTCATGCTTTATAGGCTGTTGTATATTAAACACAAAGATTTCAACAGCTTTTTTCTAGTAATCATAGCCATATAGACATTAAACCAAATATGAATATTAAACCAAACTGGCACAAAGTAATCAGTGATACTACACAGTACATTTTAATCACAGCCAATATACAACCAATGGATTCTATGACACGTTGAAAATACATCCTTTGAAGATCTATGGTTGAGAATTTGGGGCACATATAAAGGAAGGTGAAATTCAATTTCAAAGAGTAGTGGTTCTTAAACATTAGGATGCGTTGGAATCTTGAGAGCTTACTAAAGCAGAGATTACTGGGCCAACCCCCTTAATTTCTGTTTCAGTGGGTCAAGGGTGGAATCTGAAAAACTGTCTTTCTAAGAAGTTTCCAAGTGATGCTGCTGGTCTACGGACCACATTTTGAAAGCCACTATCATAGAAAATATGGAGGGATATTAAGGAGTAAGTTTTCAGTCATTGAAATTAGAACATATAGAATTAAAATACTATAATTTTTGGACTATTGTTATCTTGATATTTATATGAATTTAGTAATTATCGTGACATTTTATACAAATGATTCCCAAATGATAATAACAAAGTATCTACATGTAGATTTATTAACATTATCTAATAAATGTATCCTGTAACGTACATCATCTTAATTAATGGCCCTCTTTTAACTGCATACATATAATACAAGAATCAAATCATCCCCATGGTTTACAGAATGAGAAATATGCTGTATCTAGGTGTGATGTATCAGGTTTCAGCGATCATACTCTTGTTCTGATCATCCTTTTATGCAATTATTTATAGTACCTCCCTGTCTTGTGAAGAGGGTAGTGATATTGTCTCTATCACATTGCTTCTGCTTCACAGCCACTGAATGTTCTTGAGATTGGCAAGTGCCTACCGGAGAATGACCTGAACCATATGTACATGTTCTCTTTGCAAGGCTCTTGTCTTCTTTCTTTATGGAATGAACACACTGCCACCATCTACTTTAAGGATTATGTGTCTAATTTTATGGCTAAGAATTGTGTGACTCAAATGATTGAATATTAGGGAAACTACAATAACAAAGTATGTGGGAGTTTTTAAACTTCCCTTTCCTTTCATATTTAGAATGCGAATACTTCTCAAATACAAACTACTCAGAGTACTATAAAACACATATTCTACTATAATCTGATAAACCATTGCTCTAAATTTTAAATTTTATGAGAGAAAATGGGTTATAAGATTTCCACAAATTGGTCAGAAGCTTACTTGTAATAGCATTAGTAGCCATATACTGTTGTACATCTCTCTTTAGAAGTACTTTTAAAAAAAGTACATGGGGAGGGGAAATGACTAATTATTTGTGTGAGTGGTCTACTAATTTATGAAGCCATTGCATAAGATGCTGAGTCTATAAGTGTAAAAAAAGCAGACGGAGTTACTATTTCAAGAAACATATACAGTTTTTAGAAGAGAAAGATAAACAATGAACAAATAAGTTAACATGAAAAATGTCAGAGAATTAAAAAAGCATAATGTGTTAGCAAGTTATTTACTAGGAACTATAGATTACGATTGCCAAATGTCTAAAATTGAGACTATCTGAAAAAAGGAGATGAAGCAACTCAAATTTTTGCACCCTCCTGGTGAGAGTAAAATTACTATGTAAAACTGTTTGGCAAGGTCTAAAATCCTGAATATGTAAATGCGCTATGTTCTATCTATCACCCCAAAATCCCACCTGTAGGTATATCCAATTGTAGTATGTGTTTGTGTTTGTGTGTATTACACCAAAGACATGTACACGAATAAGAATGTTCAGAGTAGTATAACTCAAACCCTGGAAACAGCTCTCATTTAAATTTATATGCAATAAATAGATTATGATGTATTCACACAGTGGGACACTATACAGTAAGAAAGATGAACAAATTAATGCTACACACAGGAAAATGACTCTCATAACCATGATGGTGGGCACTGGAAACCAGGCTCAAAAGTATTTATGATTCCGATTATATAAAGTTAAAATAGGCAATACTATCCCAACATGTTAGAAACAAAGATATCTCTTACCTTTGGGAATGGGGCTGCAGTGCCTGGGAGGGGATAAAGGAATTTTCTCAGATAGTGGTTTTATTAATGACCTATTGCTATATAAAAAATCACTGTAAACTTAAAAAAAACATATGTGGCTTAAAACAACACGTTGAGTGTCTCAGTTTCTGTGAGTCAGGAGTTTGGACTAGGTTTAGTTGGGTTCTTTGCTTCAGAATGTTATCAGACAGCAGTCAAGGTGTCAGCTGGGCTGAGTTCTCATTTGTAGGATCAACTAGGAAAGAGTCACTGGCAACCTCACTCAAGTTGGTAGTATTCAGTACTTTACGGTTGTAGGATTGAGCTGCTCAGCTCCTATAAGCGACCTGCAGCTCCTTAGCATGTAGACCTCTTCATGGACAGTTCACAAGATGGCTGTTTGCTTCCTTGAGGCCAATAGAGAGTGAGAAAAACTCTAGCAAGATAGAGTCGTATATAACATAATATAATCATGGGAGTGATCTCATCACCTTAGCAGTATAACATAATCAAATTATGAGAGTCACATCCCATTGCCTTTGTCATAATCTGTTGGTTATAAGCAAGCCAAATGTCTCACTCACTCTCTGGAGGAGGACGTACTCCAAAGTGTGAACATAAGGAAACAAAGATCATTGGGAGACATCTTAGGGTCTGTCTACTTCAATGGAATGTTCTATTTCTTGTTAGTTTTTATTATTGTACATGAATGTAAGGTATTACAATTACTTCAAAATAGACAACAGTTTTTCTTTTTTGGTAACACCTTTACTGAGATGTAACTCACATAACAGTCACAGAATTGTGCGACCACAGCCACAATCAATTTTAGAACATTTTCATCACTCCTTCAAAAACAATTCCATACCCACTAGCAGTCACTCTCCTTCCTCTTCCACCCAGGCTCTAGGCTACCACGATCCTATTTCTGTCTCTATAGATTTGCCTGTTCTGGACTTTTCATATAAATGGAATTATACGATATGTTGCCTTGTGTGACTTGCTTCTTTCACTTAGCTCAATCTTTTCCAGGTTCGTCCATGCGGTAGTATATATCAACACTTTATTCCTTTTTTTATGGCCAAATAATATTGCATTAAATGGATATTTCACATTTGTTTACCCACTCATCATATGATGGACACTTGGCTTGTTTCCTCTTTTTCGCTTTTATGAATAATGCTACTATGACATTTATATATAAGTTTCTGTGTGGACATATGTTGTCATTTCTCTTGGGTGTATACCTAGAAGTGGAATTTCTGAGTCATATGGTAAATCTATGTTTAGGCTTCTGAGGAACAGTCAGACTGCTTCCGAAGGGGCCGTATCATTTTGGGTTCCTAGCAGCAATGTACAAGGGTTGCAATTTTTTCATATCTCTGACAACATTTGTTATTATCTTTCTTATTATAGCCATCCTAGTAGTTGTGAACTGGTATATCACTGTGGTTTTAATTTGCATTACCCTGATGGCTGATGATTTTTTTTTAATATGGATGTGTTTACTAGGAGAAAATTTATTGTTATACCCTGTGATTTAACTATTTTCTGTATGTTATAATTCGTTAGGTTATTTTAAAAACAGTGTTACTGGTGCTACCTATGATGTGCAGAGAAATAGAAAATCATAATTGCTCAGACCCAGTCCATATGGATGTAAAGCAGTTTTTTCGGTTTTTCTTGTTTGTGTCATCAATTCTCCTTCCAGTCACCAACAGCATTCTCCCACCTCTGCTGTGTGAATACACCAATAAGATGGAAGTCTTGGTGAATCATTGCCATTGGTCTCTATTCCAACTGATGCTCCACTAAATGGGAAAGAAAAAGAGAATATACTAGTACCTAATATTATATATCACCTAGTCATAATCAGGAAGAAAAACCAAGTAACTGATCAAGACTCATAGCTATAATGATGTAATGTGACATAGAAAGAGTAAGTAGAAAACTCCAATGAGACTGGAATTTGTTATTAAATGTTAACATAAAGTCAGGAGAAAAATGGTAGAATTTAGGGAAATATTGATCACTCTGTTCATTTGCACACATTGAATCTGGATAGAGAGATTTATCAATAAAAGTGAGGAAAATGCATAGTCTACTGTACTCCATAGATATTTATTCAAAGCTGTCTGTCATCAACTTCTCTGAAATTTTGTCTCTCTGAGGTAATTTGGGTTTTAGATAAATGTTAGGAAAGCAATTCTACATTTTTTTTCTAAAGTAAATGCCATGGAGAATACACAAAATTTAATTCTATCACTTTGTTGGTGATGGCTAAACTGTTTTTTGCTGGTGAATCTTAAACATAATAAAAATATACATAATTAACATCTATCATAAGGTAACTGGTAAATTATGTAATCCAGTGGCAACTGATATCAAGGTTGGCGAATGAAAATTATGTATACAGCATATGTCTTGCTCCTGTGGACATAAAGGAAGAACATATATTGTTACAATATACTTCTTCATTCCAGGAGTATAAAGGATTATGTTTTGAAAATATTATTTCTTTCTTTCTGGATGGGTCTCACGGGTAAGAGAAAAACAATCTTTCCAGGAAAGAACGTAGAACTTTTTAAATTTTTGGTGATTGGATTGGTTTAGTCAGAGATTGTGAAGGAAGAGTCTTCCCTCCTCACCATGTGCTTGAACTTTCGCACTTCTGTTCTTTTTCCTTCAACTTGGGGCAGAGCATATTTTCTTATATGAATACCTCCTTCAAGGTCCATTTCTGCAGTTCACCAAGGTAGTTTGCATGTGTAAGATGAAAAAACAGCACACTTAATCATTTATAAAGTTTTTTGGAAAAGGATAAGTTCTATTTTTTAATCCCTTTCTTTAAAATACTTGCTCTGTCTAAGGGCACCTGATCTCAGCAATACATTTTTTTTTCCTTTTGGTGAGGAAGATTCACCCTGAACTAACATCCATTGCATATCTTCCTCTTTTTTTGCTTGAGGAAGATTAGTCCTGAGCTAACGTCGTGCCAATCTCCCTCTGTTTTCTGTGTGTGGGATGCCTGTACAGCATGGCTGATGAGTGGAGTCGGTCTGCACCTGGGATCTGGACCCATGAACTTGGGCCACTGAAGTGGAGCCAGTGGAACTTTAATCACTCTGCCGCTGCGCCAGCCCCCCAGCAATACAATTTAGCCTTAAATGAAGTGATAGTAATGAAAGAGGAAAGGGTCAGTGAGTATACAGATGTGTGGAGAAAATCAGAGTGAGAGAGTTAAAGGATCGCAGCAGGTGTCTTCTGGATATTGATAATATTAGAGATCCTTAATGACGACCTAGAATCGAAAAGAGACTACACACCATGAGGGAAGAGATAATTACTCTCTCTTTCTTTTTCTTCTCAATGCCAGATTTTATTTTTTACATTCTACATGAAAATGAAATAAAAATTTTTAAAAAAACCTCTATATTTGTTTTCTAGCAGAATTGCCTTAGTACCAGTGAGAGAATGATTGTAAGATATTTTAATCTACATTTCCTAATATTCCCTTCTGATTTATTGTAAAATCTCATGTAAATATGTGACTGTGAGCATGTTTAATACGTATAATTTCTTCAACAGTCTCTAAAATCATTATTGAGCTCTTATGAACTTTAAATATGTATATTGGCAAAATTTCTAAAATGTCATTCAAATTTATAAACATCTCACTGAGAGCTCATAGGATCTTTTGAAATCAAGTTGTTTATGATTATCTTAAAAAATACAGGTTATTTACCCAGTTCAAAAAGCCGTGATGTGAAACCAAAATAACCATGAAGAAAGCAGAGACTCCTAATTTTCATTAAATAGGGCCAAGTGTGGTGATAGTCACTTTGAAGTAAAGTCATAGCTTAGTCAGTTAAGTACATGTGATTCTCTGTGTTAATCTTAGCTGCCTGCTAGGGCTGTAGAGTAAAGGCTGACATTTCCGGGTCCTAAACACCCTCTATAGAGAACACCATACTATCTTCTATGAATGTCACAGGATCCCAAACTCTGAGTTGATTTTGGTAAATGCTTGTAAAAGGAACATTTCTTTTTTGAGAGTTAGGAATATTGGTAAAAAAACAAGTTGTTCTTCTTTTCATACTCTGAGATAACTTCCCTCATGCGTCTCTCTATAATTTGTCCACAAAAGCTTGACTATGTGGTATCTATAATGACATGGTGAAGGATTTGTACTGCTAAAGCATTGCCTAGCCATGCAGCAGATAAAATTGCACTAAGTCTCATTACCAAAAATGAAGACGGGTAAATGGGGTGGAGCAATAGATGTTTGGATATAAGAGCAAATCTGCGCTCAGCTAGATATTAGTATTTCATGGATGACTCACCAAGTGCAAAAACTGTAAAACTCTAATGACCTTCCAGAAGAATTCTTCTTTGAAACATTATTATATCACAGTTATTGACGGTGTTTACAAAACTGATAGAACTAGGATCATACTTTGTGTGTGTGAGGAAAATTGGCCCTGAGCTAATGTCTGTTGCCAATCTTCCTCTTTTTGCCCGAGGAAGATTATCCCTGAGCTAACATCTGTGCCAACCTTCCTCTATTTTGTATGTGGAATGCCACCAAAGCATGGCTTGATGAGAGGTGCATAGGTCTGCTCCCAGGATCTGAACCCATGAACCCTGGGTCACCAGAGCGGAGAGTGCGAACTGAACCACTATGCAACTGGGCTAGCCCCAGGTCATTCACTTTTATACAAATATTTATTAAGCAGCTTCTCTGTGACAGGTACTATTTTAGACAACACTGAAAATACAGTGGAGAAATAAGAGAGAAAGTATTTATATTCCAAAGTGGTTTACTTTTTCTTGGGTTAGGAGGACATTTAAACAATAAGCAAATAAACAGTTGTACACACAAATGAGGAAATACACAGCAATATGTGCAATAAATAAAATGAAACAGTTTTGTGATAGAAAATGCCTTGTGGATACAAACGAGTTCAGAAAAGTTTTCTTTGAGAGAGAAATCAGAAATCAGGCATTGAAGAAATACAGGAATGAAAGGAAGAGTCAATATGGAATGACTTAGTAGTAGAAGGGTGCTGGTGCAGATGGAGAGGGTCTCAAAGTTTCTTCTGAATTTTCTTCTGTTAAGAAGTTCTTGTCATTCTGAGTGAATAGATGGCACTTTAGAGGCCCAGGTTTTCTTGGCTGATTTATATAGACCTCGTTATCTTTCTTGTAAACTTTTATGTAAAAGTTAATTCTTCAGAATGAGTAATTTTTCTGTTTGTCAGAAAAATTAGTCGTGCCTTTTGAAATAAGGCAAATTTGGGAGACACACCTTCCAGTGTCATAAAAGGAAAAAAGTCACCTGAGGATTAGCTAGGGAAATGTAATTAGTTCATTCATTATTGCTATTGATTAAAGTCCCAGACTTAATGAATTTGCATATTAATTTGTATATTGCTCCAAGTGGGACTAATAACCCCAGATATTAGAGTTCATGGTCCTATTGGACATTAATCAGTTATTCTAACATTGCCTAGCTTCGTAAATATTGTTTGGACTGGTTTTAACATCTGTTTCCTTCATTAATTAATGAGTAGAAAAATTCTTCAATGCATGTTTATTTTATATTGGATTTGGAGTCATGATTTTAACTTTTTGAAAATTATATTTTGATATGTGAGACACTTAGCTAAAGTTTGGTTGCTATGGTCAACAGTATCCTTGACTCTCTCTTTTCTTGCTTATCTAGATGTAGGAAAGAACAGAGAATTGCTCTCATCTCAGGGTTATTCCAGTATGTTTGTAGACAATGTTGATACATGGGTCTATTTTCATTTTCATTTCACTGATTTCATGGGACGTCCTTACTTCCCAAAAGACACCTCAGAGTTCTTTCACTTCCTAAACTATAACAATGTCTGCTTCTGCTTTCTTCAGTCACCCATTCACATAGTAACCAACTGGATCCATGATGTACCAACTCAGAAATCTTAAAGTCATTTATCCTAATTCCTGATAACAGTTCTTATCCTTTAGCGTCTCAGTTTTTAGTGCCACTATACTTGTTTCTGAACCTCAGAAAAACTCACAGGCCTTAATTTTTTCCTTTCAGATTATTGACTCTCTTTCACCCTTTCTGCTGTATTTCCTTATTCTACATGGCTTAAATGACATGATGAAGTTTCTGAGCTGCTTTCTCACAATCACCTTTCACGTTTATCCTTACTGCATACCCGCCAACAATACCTTAACCCTAAATACTTACTGGATTCACTTCCTCTGCTTCTATGTAAAGGAGGCTGAGCCCTATTTTAAAAACAAGACAAAAATAAAAAAAAGAACCAACTCTTTACAACCATTATTAATAACTTTGAGTAGATTCGAATCCAAATAAAAGCCATGCATTTGTTGATATGTGTTTTATCTTCTAATCTATAGTTTCACCCCCATCTTTCCCTTTTCATTAGCTTGTCAAATAATTTCATAAAGTGAATTTTGTATTTGAGTTATTTGTCCTGTAGAGTTTCCCATAGTCTTTTTTCTTTTCCTTGATGGATGCATTCTCAGATTTCTATGGTGTTGTTTAACATCATCCTCTGTCCACTGTTTTGAGAGTTTATTCTGAAGTCTTGTGATTCAAGGTGACTTCGTTGATGTGTCTTCCATCGGGAGGCCCCTGTGTGGAGGCCCTCTTTCTGCATTGTTTTAGCCATTCATGATGACTGCCTAAATGCATCAATTAATTAGAGGCTTCAAACTGATGATATTCTAGTTCTACCATTACTTCTTCATTAATTATTTGGAATACTTTTAAAAAGGAAACTTTTTGTATCAGCTGTTTTGTTACCGACAGGCGGTTCATTTAGGAAAGGTAGAATAAATACAACATTCTTCCTCTTTATTTACCAGTTTCCAAACTAAGGATTTGGTTCCCTTGCATCCCACAAAGGGGATGATGGGGCTGTGTGTGTATCATTATGAACTCATGAATTTGTACATTTGATGTGTTTAAATCTGTTGAAGTTTTTATGCTCATTTTTAAAATCTTTGGTCATTGGGAGCCTCTTTAAGATGGCTGCTGAGTCCTTTGATGTAACCCTGCTAGCATTTGATAGCTTTTATGCTTTCTATTCTTTCGATATACTACAGACTCATTTCTGGGTTGTTACACCACAATCTAGGACGACAGTGGTGCTGATCGCTGCTAGATCTTTAAAAAAATTGTTTCCTGGCCTTGTAAGGGGCAAAGTTAGCAAATATGTGTTATTTGGTTTATTTTTGAAATTAAATACAGTATAAATTCATGCTGATAGCTCTAATTCAACTTCAGAACTACAGAAATGTTTACCCTAACCTCAGAGAACTTGAATATTCAACACTAGCTGCAAAATTCTCTTAAAGCTTCACAAACTAAAACATGTAAACTTACAATTAAATTAGTTTTCTCTGATTTGGGAGAAGAAAGTGTCTAGTTCTAATACAAACTGATACTCGTTGCCTTTTAAAATTTCCCTTTAAAAACTATTTCCGAAAACCCGGTCAGTCATTTCCCTAAAAAATGATGTTGATGAGTTGATTAAAATATTAGCTAAATTCTTTGAGTATATCCAGTGAGTATTAAGATATAATAGACTGAACAGCATATTGTAGTTTATGTGATTAATAACTCATTTATGAAATTAGAATTGAAGTAGTGTTTTAAGGGATTATGTTAGCTTTTCTGGCATGACTTTTCCCCTGCGCTTTAGAGGAATCTACTTTGCTTCAGACTAATTCCAGAATTATGCTGCCAAGCAACTATGTTAAAGCTCCCGTGAGTCCTGAGTATTGTCTTGCTTTGCCTTCAGATAAAAAGCTTTTGACGTGCACAAATTGGTGGTGGCTTCGTTCTGTTATAATGATTTGTTACGTTCCCATTATATAATTTTCTCATTTGATAAATATTTTTGAGCCCATAACTTCCAGGTGGCACTTATTCTAGACACTAGGAAAATTGTAGCAGAGAAGCCTAATAATATCCCACTTCTGGTTGGGCTTACATTGTAGTGATGAGAGGAAGTGCGTAAACAAACACGTGTCAAGTGGTGATAAGATACAATAGAGCAGGATAAGAGAATGAGAGGGACAGGGGTGATGGGCGTTACTGTCGATGGGGCTGTCAGGGAACACCTGTTGTTTGTACTGCCTTCATAATTCTGACACCATTTAAAAAAATATCTCAAAATTGACAAGAGTCTATGCTAATAGCTAGGATTCCTGCTAATTAATGAGAAACACTATAGACAGCAATTATCTTTTAAGGTGTAACCTGTTTCCAAGGTCCCCCCAGGCTTTCTGTAATAATGTGCTTCTATCTATAGTCATTCCACAAACATTCCTTGAGTACCTGGAACATGCTGGACACTGCTCACAGATATTTAGATCTTGCCAATAGAAATATGCATTTTGTTTGTCCCAGAATTCTAAGATTTCGAGAATACAGAGACATCACTATAGGAAATGAACCCATACATAAAAAGAAATTTATTTTCTCATAGTTCTGGAGGCTTAAAGCCCAAAATCAAGGTGTCTGTAAGGTTGTTTTTTTCTGAGGCTTCTCTCTTGGGGTGTAGGCCTCTGTCTCTTGTATCTTCACGTTGGCTCCCTCTGTGCGGGCCTGTGTTCCAGGCTCCTCTTCTTACAAGGACATCTCTCATATTGGGTTAGGGCCCATCCCAATGAACTTATTTAACTTTAATGACCTCTATAAAGGCCCTGTCTCCAAATACAGTCACATTCTGAGGTACCAGCATTAGAACTTCAATATATCAATTTGGTGGGAGGGGCACAATGTAGCTCATAACAGAGTTCTAAAGTAAGCATTTGACATTTAGTTTTCCAATAAAGAGATTTTTTTCTTCCTGGCTTCTTCTCTTTCTCTTTGTTTTGGTTTCTGAAGTTTAGAATAAACAGAAAAAGTTTGACTTGCATTGATGATGATGTCAACAACCTAGCACGCTCCCTGCCTACCCTGCTCTATTTTTGTTCGTATTTGATTTTAGTAGTAATACTGTCCTTTTTCCCCCAGAGCATGATTTCAAATTTGTGGTCAAAATCTTTAAAAAATTTGCATATGTAGAAAATGTGACTTATTCCATGTTTTAAAAAATATGTTCTATAAGAAGAGTGAGTCTTCTTTTTTTTAGGTAATACATTTTTAAAGGCGGATAATCCTACACTTTAAGTAGATAGACTACCACAGGGTACTAGAGTATGGGGGTGGGGTACAAGATAGGGCAGAAAAATATGATAGCCCTAAAGTTCAAGAAATCCATATAAAAATAAGTGAGGTAAGTGATTACCACAATCTTCCAAGTTTGTAATATAAAATAGGCATCTCTTTATTCTATGTGTTAAATCTTAAGTATCATTTAAAATATAATGACCATGAAAATTAAAGATAATACATTTCTAGAGAATGTTTTTTGAAAAGCAATAGAACTCATGATACACTGAGTAATCGTTGTAAAGTAAACTGTAAGTGTTGTTACTTTTGTTCCCCTCCCTTTTAGACCAGAAGGTAAGTCTAGAGTCACAGGTTCCTGTTATGTAACAAATGCACTTGAGTTTGGTAACCAGTCTCTTTCCCCCTCCATCTCCTTTCTCTTTTCCATCTTCTGCTCTTTCTCCTCTATGATTTTCTGATATATCTCTGAATAGGAAACCTTCTCAAGAGTCAGCTTCTCTGGTTTCTCTTATAAGTTGATAAGATCCTGCCTTAAAATTTTAGCATCCCTACCTCTGGCAGAACCCCCTCTCCCGCAGTGTCCTCCCCAGAGCATGTCTCGCCTCTGGGAGCCATCGTGTCTCCTTTGTTTCTCCACATGGAAATCCTCAAGGGATGACATCACTATTGTCCTCCTCTATTTGGCCTGAAGCTGTCCCTGTTGGAATTAGAGAAAGTGGTTTGTTACTTTCTGCAATAGCAGATAAGGCAGTTGCCTCATTTAGATGAAATAAAGTATTAAATGTTTTTTCACAGTATTGCTAGAACTAGAGAATTATTTTTCTAGTTTTCTTTCAAAATAGTGTTTACTAGTGAAATTCTCATCGTGCAAACGTCCAGTTTGGTTATCAGAAAGTTACTATTACATAGATTCACAAAGAAACAGAGATGAAAAGTGGTCATTATAAATCACTAAGCTTCATGTTTTCCACGTGGCTCAATACCGTTTTGGTAGTGTGAGCTACATTGTCTTTTAAACGTTGAAGACTATGTTACCCTGAGTGCCCTAAGATGGCAGTTCCGGGAGAATATTGGGTTTCAAACTTCTTTTTAGTAGCAAAATATTTTTGCTACATAAAATCTTAGATAAATAGATATCAACATCTATCTATCTGTACATCCCACATTTGTATAAATATATATTTCATATTATATATTATTATATTTATAATATAAATATGAAGTATTCTCATTAAAGATCTGCTTGGCGTGCCCTTCATTCTCTTTTACTTCATTCTCCTTTGTAACCTCTGAAAAGTCTTTTTTTTATATCTAAGGCTGTGGGGAGTAGGTTTCTCTCTCAGCAGCTGAACCTGTGCTGAAATGGCTTGTAAGAGAATCCATGGTCCCAGTGTAGTACCATACAATGGGATTCTAAGTTTGGAAGTGGACAAAGCTGTAGAGTAAGAGAAATTTTCTCAGTACTCCAGTTTTCTCTTTTCTGTGAAACAGTTGCATTCGGCTCTAAATTTTGCCCTCCTGAGACATGTGTTGTCAGTCTTTTTTTCTCTGAAATGATTGAAATTTATTTTTAGTTTCTTAACTCACCACTTATAACAAATTTCTGCTTACACATGACCCATCCCAGGAATATTTGCATTTCGAAAGCAACAAAGCCATAGTTCTGAGAAAGTAGAATCCAAGACCTCCATCAAAGGTAAATAAACTTGGACTTGGGTGCTGGCTGGGAGCTTTCCCAGTGCCTCCAAAATCTAGTCACTGGAGATGTGGGCTTGACTACCCATTCATCCCCCTGGCCCTGCCCTTCTCCCTGCCTTTGCTACCTTTGTTATCCATATGCTACGTATATAAAAGTTTGTTTCCACGTGAAGATTTCTATAGCTCTTAGAAATTCCTGTATCATTGGCTGGTATCCCTATAAGGTTGCCTTCTTAGAGTTTCGGTCCTGGAAAACAAAACTCCCTGTCTTAGTCAGTTTAGGCTGCCATAACAAAACATCTTAGACTGTGTGGTTTAAACAATAGTAATTTATTTTTCACAGTTCTAGAAACTGGAAGTCCAAAATCAGGGTGCCAGCATGGTCAGGTTCTGGTGAGAAGCCTCTTCCTGGTTTGCAGACGGCCGCCGTCTCACTGTGTCCCTACAAGGTGGAGAGGAGAGAGAGATCTAGTGTCTCCTCCTCTTTTTATAAAGGCAACTAATCCCGTTATAAGGGCCCCACTTTCATGACCTAATCTAGTCATAATTACCTCCCAGGGGCCCTGCCTCCAAATACCATCACATCAGGGATTAGGGCTTCAGCATGTGAATTCTACGGGTGGACACAACCATTCAGTCCACAGCGCTCTCAAGTATCTACAAGTAACTCTCCAGCCTCCTTATCCCCTATTTACCCATCTACTTATCTAAGTTTATCAGGAGTATAATTCTTGGACCAGTAATATGCCCTAAAATGTTTAATACGTCAATCTGCATAAATTAATAGTAATTTACTTTAAAAATGAAAAGAGCTTTCCAAGTCTGAATACACTGTTATTATTTAAATGCTCTTAAGTGCAATTAATATAACTATTAATGAAATCCAACCACCACATTTTGATAGTGTAATGTGCCCCAAATAACTATCACTTTCCATCTGTTAAAACTGCATTTATTATTCACACCATTGGGTTTCGTGATATTACTGAGAAGAGCAAAAGTTATTAATATTTATTAAAATTTCAAATGAAGACAGTCTGCTCTTTTACTTTAAATTCTATATTAACTTGTAAATGATCAGGCTATGTAGAAAGCCATTCATCATAAATATGAAAATCTAATATAAGATTGGTTTAACTTGTTAAAAAAAGATTGTGAAAGACGTGTAAACATATAGATAGAGGTATAGATATAGGTCTGCATTTGTAAGTACACATATGTATGTGCACACGCACATCAATGTATGTATACATTCATATGTATCAAACATATATGCCATATATAAATTATATTAGATAGACTTTGGAAATAAAAGTCAACAAAAAGAGCTGAGGCAACTCGAGTTTTCTCCAGTTAAGATCGCTTAGTCATCTGCACGAGATAGGCTGCTTTATGTCAGCTGCAGCCGGCAGAATTTGGAGCACAAATGATCAATACTTGTAATATTCGTTAAATTATGATCTAACTGAGGTCGGAGGCAGAGTGTCTTAGATGATGCAAAACAAAAACGTGGGATTGTAAATTAAGAAAAGACATGAAAAAACGTCTTGTGATTCTAAAGAAAATCATAACTCTAAAGAAATTAAAAGAACTTAAGTTTACAGAAAGCAGTACCTTAGCTTTAAGTATTTTTTCCAGCCTTATTGAGGTATGACTAACAAAGAAATTGTGTATATTTAGGTTGTACAACATGATGTTTTTTGAAGTATACAGTATGATGATTTAATACATAAGTACATCATTAACTGATTACCACAATCAAGTTAGTTATCACCTCTGTCACCTCACAGTCACCTTTGTGTTTGTATGTGTGATATGAAAACTTGATATACTCTCTTACCAAATTTTAAGTATACAATACATTGTTTTTAATTATAGTCACCATGCTGTACATTAAACCCCCAGAACTTATTCATCTCATAACTGAAAGGTTGTACGCTTTGTCCAACGTCTCCCCATTTCCCCCACCACCCAGACCCTGGCAACCACCATTTTACTCTCTGATTCTACAAGTTCAACTTTTTTAGCTTCCACGTATGAGTGAGATAAGCAGTATTTGTCTTTCTGTATGTGGTTTATTTTGCTTAACGTAATGTCCTCCAGGTTCATTCATGTTGTCACAAATGGCAGGATTTCCTTCTGTTTTATGGCTGAATAATATTCCTTTGTATATAATATTTTCTTTATTCATTATCCATCGATGGACACTTAGGTTGTTTCCACATCTTGGTCATTGTGAATAATATAAATGAATATGGGAGTGCAGGTATCTCTTCCAGATAGTGATTTTATTACCTTTGGATGTATACCCAGAAGTATACATACATATACGTGTATATTAGATGGATTTTGCTCAACCATATGGTAGCTCTATTTTTAAGTTTTGGAGGAACCTCCATACTGTTTTCCAATTTACATTCCCATCAACAGTATACAAGAGTCCCCTTTTCTCCACACTCTCTCCAATGTTTGTTATCTACTGTCCTTTTGATAATAGCCTCTCTAACACATTTGAGGTGGTATTTCATTGGGTTCTGATTTTCATTTCCCTGATGATTAGTGGTGTTAATCACCTTTTCATTTACCTGTTGGCCATTTGTGTCTTCTTTAGAAAAATGTCTATTCAAGTCGTTTTCCCACTTTTTAATTGAGTTATTTGTTTTTGTCCTATTGAGTTGTATGAGTTGCTTATGTTTTTTGATATTATCCCCTTATCAGATATATGTTTACAATATTTTCTCTGATTTCATAGGTTGCCTTTCCATTTTGTTGATTGTTTTCTTTGCTGGGCAGGAGCTCCTTAGTTTGATGTAGCCCCATTTATTTAATTTTCCTTTTATTATCTGTGCTTTTGATGTCATATCCAAAAAAGCATTGCTACAACCAATGTCAAAGAGCTTTTTCCCCTTTCTTCCAGGAATTTTACAGTTTCAAATCTTTCATTTAAGTCTTTATTCCTCTTTGAGTTAGTTTTTTGTATGGTGTAAGACAGGGTCCAGTTTCATTCTTTTGCATGTGGATATCCAGTTTTCCCAACACTATTATTGAAGAGATTGTGTTTTCCCCATTATGCATTCTTGGTGTCCTTAGAAAAAGGTTAGTTGATCATATATGTGTAGGTTTATTTATGGGCTCTCTACTCTGCTCCGTTGGCCTATTGTCTGTTTTTATGCCAGGCCACACAATTTTGATTACTAAAGCTTTGTAATATAGTTTGAAATCAGGGAGCTTGATGTCTCTAGCTTTGTTCTTCCTTCACAAGAATGCTTTGGCTATTTGGGGTGTTTGTCATTCCATATAAGTTTTAGTATTATTTTTTTCTGTTTCTGGGAAAAATGCCATTGGAATTTTTTTTTGCTTTTGGTGAGGAAAATTCACTCTGAACTAACATCTGTTGCCAATCTTCCTCTCTTTTTGCTTGAGAAAGATTAGCCTTGTGCTAACATGTGTGCCAGTCTTCTGCAGTTTTGTATGTGGGTTGCTGCCACAGCATGGCTTGATGAATGGCATAGGTCCATGCCCAGGATCTGAACCCACAAACCCAGGCTGCCAAAGAGGAGCACAGTGGACTTAACCACTAAGCCATGGGGCTGGCTCCACCATTGGAATTTTGATAGGGATTACATTGAATCTGTATATTCATAACTTTGGATAATATAGACATTTTAACAATAGTAATTCTTCCAGTCTACGTACATAGAATATCTTTCCATTTATTTGTGTCTTCTTAAAGTTCTTTCATCAATGTCTTAGAGTTTCCAGTGTACTGATCTTTAACCTCTTTGGTTTAATTTATTCTTAAATATTTAACTCTTTTTGATGCTGTTGAATATTTGATTGTTTTCATAATTTCTTTTTCAGATAGTTTGTTGTTAGTGTATAGAAACACAACTGATTTTTGTGTGTTGATTTTGTATCTTGCAACTTTACTGAATTCATTTATTAGTTCTAACAATGTTTTGGTGGAGTCTTTAGGGTTTTCTATATATAAGGTCGTGCCTATGGCAAACAGAGACAATTTTACATCTTCCTTTCTAATTAGGGTGACATTTATTTCTTTTTCTTGCCTAATTGCTCTGACTAGGACTTGTAGTACTACATTGAATAGAAGTGTTGAGAGTGGGCACGCTTGTCTTCTTCCTGATCTTAGAAGAAAAACTTTCAACTTTTCACAGTTGAGTATGATGTTAGCTGTGGGATTTTCATATATAACCTTTATTATGTTGTGGTACATTCCTTCTATACTCAATTAGTTGAGAGTTTATCATGAAATAAGGTTGAATTTTGTCAAGTGCTTTTTATGCATCTACTGAGATGATCATATGATTTTTTTTATCCTTTATTTTGTTGATGTGATGAAGTACATTTATTGATTTGTGTATCCTGGACTACCTTTGCATCCAAGATACTTACAGATCTGGTCATGTTTTTAATGTGTTTATTTTAATCAACTATTTTTTAGAATATTTTTAGATTTACAAAAAATTTTAGCAATAGTATAGAGAGTTCTTACATACTCCAAAACCAGTTTCAGCTATTATCTAGCATTAATATGGTCCATTTGAGAACAAGTAATGAACCAATATTGATACATGATTACTAACTAAAGTGCACACTTTATTCAAATTTCCTTAGGCTATATTTAATTTGCTTTTTTGTTTTTTGGGGAAGATTAGCCCTGAGCTAACATCTGCTGCCAATCCTCCTCTTTTTGCTGAGGAAGACTGGCCCTGAACTAACATTCATGTCCATCTTCCTCTACTTTCTATGTGGGATGCCTACCACAGCATGGCTTGGCAAGCAGTGCCATGTCCACACCCGGGATCCAAACCAGTGAACCTTGGGCTACTGAAGTGGAACATGAAAACTTAACTGCTGCGCCAGTGGGCCAGCCCCCTAATTTGCTTCCTTTATTCCAAGATCTCATTCAGAATAATGCATTACATTTATCCACCCTGTCTCCCTAGGCTCCTCTTGGCTATGGCCATTTCTCAGAATTTTATGATTTTCTATTACCTTGATATATTTGAGGTATACTGGTAAAGCATTTTGTAGAATGCCCCTCAATTGGGATTGGTTTGATGTTTTCATCATGATTAAACTGGGGTTTTGGGCTTTGGGGAGGAATGCCACCCAGGTAAAGTGCCATTTTCATCACATCAACACAAGGCTACGTGTTGTTATCATGACTTATTTCTGTTGATTTTATTTTTGGTCAACTGGCCCAGATAATGATTGTTAGGCTCTTTCTGTACAGTTCCTCACCTCCTGCCATTCAAAATTGTCCTCTTTGGAAAAGAAGTTACTGTACACACTACTTATGCATATACTTAAAGAGTGGGGACTTATGCTCTACCCCTTGGAGGGTATAGTGTTTACATAAAACATTTGGAATTTTTCTGTACATGAGATTTGTCTCTCTTCCCAATTTATTTATTTAATTATTTTTTTATGTCAGCATAGGCTCATTAATACTGATTTTATACTTTGGGTTATAATTAACACTTCTTTATGTATTTTGGTGCTCAAATTATTTCACCTTTACCTTTGAGAACTCCGTCAATTGGCTCCTGAATGTCTCTGCTTTACCTCCATCATCGTGCATTTTCTTTTGTTGGTTTTTGAGCGCTTCCTTGCTTTCTGTCACTATAGTGTGCTCCAAGCTTATTTTATATATTTCCTTTACCATCCTAGAATCATTCACTTTTTAAAGGAGCTCTGATTCCTTTTATGGGAGAATGGCATTAGAAACTAAGATCTGGACTCTAGGTGTATGTGTTGCTATTGGGTTGTCATTGCTTCTTGGTCTTCTTAGCTGATAGAGCAAGGAAATATATGTGTGTATACTAAGTTGTATATATAACATATCTATAAATATTTCTGTAAGTTTCAGAATAAGAATTGTTAACCCATACTCCAGTAGGAAGCCATTTTATTAAGTAGAATACAGTGCATATGTACAATTTTTTTGCTTTCAGTCTTAAGACTGAACTTAATTAAAAAGTTACGTGGCACCCTTTCCTCTACTCCTTTCAGTGATGTTGTGTCATACACTCATATTATAGTTAGATTGTTTTTTCACATTTGACATTCCACACTGAGATTCTCTCAACCTCCCAATTAAAATTTTTAATTGCACGTATTAGAATTTACTCTTCGTGCTGTAAAGTTATATAGGTTTAGACAAATGCATATTACTATATATCCGCAATTACACTATCATGCAGAATAATGTTACTGCTCTAAAATCCCACTATGTTTCATCTAGTCAAACTTTACCCCTTTCCCTGAACCTCTGGAAATCCCTGATCTTTCTGTTGCCCCTATAGTCTTACCATTTCCAGAATGTCATATAATTGAAATCAAATGGTAAAAGCTTTTTAAGACTCGTTTTTTTTTCACTTAGCAATGTGTCCTTAAAGTTCCTCCATGACTTTTTGTGGCTTGATAGCTCATTTACTTTTATTGCTGAATACTGTTGCATTCTGTGGATGCACCACAATTTGTTTATCCATTCACCTATTGAAGGTTGTCTTGAAAGCTATACATAATGTTAGGGGTGCTAGACACTGAGGGTAATAGGCCTTCAGTTGAGGTTTTATATTAATCTGGCTAGGAGTTAGGCTGTGTTTAATGTTGCTATAGCTATAAGTACCAGAGGCTTCAAATTCCTCATGTTCTTTTATTATCTTTATTATTTTTGTCTCCACTGTTGTCTTTGAGATTCTTTAAGAACTAATCCTAAGGTGGAGTCTGAGTCTTGCAACTCTTTCTTCTGTGTTCCACTGTTACTTTTCTGATCTGTTGTCAGGGTGATAAGCTATAGGAGACAGGACACCTTCCATAATCTTATAATTAAACCTTATTGACTCTTGTCCCTATGCTATGACTTTCACAAATGTCTTTTTTCCCTTCCTCCTCTCCTAGGAAAGTTAGAAGGGGCTGGAGTTGGGGAAATGCCCTTTACCCAAGTGGGATTAGACTCTGCCTATGTCTTTCTCCTTGGAAAGTAAAACTTCATTATATAAAATGCCCTAAATTACTAAAAAACTCTTAAGGATCTTTCTTGGCCCTTCACAGTGAGAATCTGGTGAGTTCCTTAAGGTAAAACCCACAGGAATGTGAGGACTCAAACTGTGGCCTCCAAGAGCTTCTCTTTCTCTTGTTGTCCACATGCAGCCTCTAGCAACTCATCACCATCACTGTTTAAGTGTTCGTAACAGTCATGGCTCCAGCGACAGGTGCTCCAGGTAAGCACATCTCGGCTGTGGTTCTCTGAATTCACCTCTCCAGATTTGAGGGTGGTGGTTTGCCTCGCAACTGCAGTTCTCTGGGTCCAAGGAAAGTATGTGATTTTGTTCTGTTCAGCTTTTTTTTCGTCTTGGAGCTTCAAAATGTTATCTTCTAAGTTCTTTATATGTCAGAGCTAGAATAAAAATTTCCCTGGCCATACAATTGTAATTGATTATTCCTAAATATTTGCTATTCATCTTCCAGATATTAAGTTTCTTAACTTCTCCCAATTAGGAGTCATTAGTGTATCCTGTTAAGAGGATGGACTCTGTAGTCAGACTTTAGATTTAAATCGTGACTTCCGCATCTACTAGATATAGCCATGGGAAAGTGATTTTACCTCTAAAGGTTTAACCTTCATCTAAAAAGTGAGTACAAATCTCTGACTCGTAGGGTTATGGAAGGGTTTCATAAAATAATCCATGTGAATTATCTGGCACATAGTAAACTAATTCCTAAATAAATGTTAGCTATTAATATGTACTATTATCTTTACTTTCATTATTACTCTCAGTCTGTTACAACCACATTGGCTCCTTATTATTTCTTGAGCATATCAGGTATTTCGCTTGATCTTTGCCCTGTCTGTTCACTCTGAAGAACTCTTCACACAGATAACTGCAGAAATAACTTCCTCATCTCCTTCATGTCATATTCTAGTCTTCTTCAAATATCATATTCTGATGGAAGCATATCCTGGCCATCATATTTAAAATTGCAACCAACATCCACCACCCTCTATTACACTCTTGATACCCTCTTACCATGCTCTACTTTCCCATAACATTTATTTTCTCCTAAAATTCTATATTATTTATTTTTAATATTTTTTCTATCTCTTCCATCTTTATTTAAACTCCATGAGTATAGAGTTCTCTGTATTGTCTACAATTCTCTCAATATTATCTAGAATAATATCTTATATATAATCTGCGCTCAATAACTTCTTACTTAAAGTTTGAATACCGCTATCTAATAATTACATAAGAAAGAAGCATTCCATTACAGAATGTGGGCATGTGACAGTGTATTAGTTTCTTAGGGCTACCATAACAAATTGCTGTGAACTTAGTGGCTTAAAACAACAGCAATTTATTCTCTCAAAGTTATGGAGGCCAGAAATACAAAATCAAGGAGTCAGAAGGACCATGCTTCTCCAAAGACTCTAAGGAAAATCATTCCTTGCCACTTCCAGCTTCCAGTGGCTTCAGGAATTCCTTAGTTTGGGACTGTGTATTCCAAACTCTGCCTGTCTTCATGTGGCTTTCTCCTTTGTGTCTGTCTTCTCTTCTCTCTTCTAAGGACATTTGTCACTGGGTTTAGTGCCCACCTGTGTAATCACAGATGATCTCAACTTGTGATCTTTAACTTAATTACATCCTTAAAGCCGTTTTTCCAAATAAGGTCACCTCCACAAGTTGCTGGTGAACATGTCTTTTGGGGGAACCACCATTCAATCCACTACAGATGGAATCATTTGGTGTCATTGCTTAAACACTTTCTTAATTGTGTCTAGATGTATAGGAAATACTTTGTTACTCAAAGTCTGGTCTCTATATCAGCAACATGAGCAACATCCAGAAACATTTTAGAAATGGGGAATCTCAGATCCCCTAATCTTGTAATTAAGTCAAACCTGCATGTTAATAAGATCTTTACCTGTTTCATATGCACATTAAATTTTGAGAAGTCATGACGTAGAAAAGAGTGGAACAGAACCTAGGTAAAAACACGTAGAAATTAGGGAGCTAGTTAAATTTGAAACAAAAAGAAGAGAAATGTTACAAGTTTTATGAAAGTAGCTGACAGGCAAATTACATACATTGAACAGCAAAGGAAGGTGAGTAGTTTAATGAATTCAGAGAGCAGAATTCAGGCAATCTATAGAGAAAGGAAAGTTTGATCAGATGAGTTACATAGCAACAGGAACAAACAAACCACCCTATAGATAAAGCAGTACACTTTGCTGAGATTAGCTGTATCTATCTTCTTTAACCCCATTCAGATCAGGAGTGCATCAAAATCACCTGATCGGGGTAAAACACATATTTTGATGTGTACCCTCAGAGTTTCTGATTTAGTGGGTGTGGAGCAGACCCCAGTGGTTTCAGTTCTAACATGTTCCCAGGTGAAGTTGATGCTACTGGTCCATGAGCCACAATGCTTTCTGTCGTTCCATTAAAAAATTGTCATAGGGGCTGGCCCCGTGGCCGAGTGGTTAAGTTCGCTTGCTCTGCTGCAGGTGGCCCAGTGTTTCGTTGGTTCGAATCCTGGGCGCGGACATGGCACTGCTCATCAAGCCACGCTGAGGCAGCGTCCCACATGCCACAACTGGAAGGACCCACAATGAAGAATATACAACTATGTACCAGGGGGCTTTGGGGGAGAAAAAGGAAAAAATAAAATCTTTAAAAAAAAAAAAGAATGTCACCAATGGAAAGTTGAAGAGAGCTCAGGGGGAAAATGTAGGCACTTCATCATTGTAGTCAAAACGCTTAAATTGTTTTGAAATCAATGAGACATTCTGTTTTTCAAAAGGTTTTAGCCTTGATTTCGGTAAAGAGAGTTCAAGCATAAAAATAAGAAGCCATCAGCTACCGAACTAAAGAGAGGTATGCAAACATTTAATGAGTTTGAAATTTTGCCCTTTATCACGTTTGGGGCAAGGATTAAAAAATAAACTCAGTCAGTGAATTTTCAGGCCAAGGAATTTGTTCTTTCTGAAACATCTAGGAAGTAAATTAGTCTCTTATAAGAAATTATGTTTCTGACCAATATGTAGAAATGTGTTATATCACTAATTAGGATTTTTAGTATTTGCAACTATCATCTACTATTCCATAGAGAATCAAGAAGCTGAACTAAGACTTTGAAAATGTTTAATTAACTCTGAACCAAACAAACAGAGAAGATAAATTCATATCAAAGGGAATGAGAAAATGTTCACTGTGGTTCCCTGGGATATTTATAATAAGACTAGTAATTATTTTGTGTATCCATTACTACCGACTTTAGAAGGCACTTAATAAATGGCATTGAATAAGTGGGCAATTCCTGAGAAACTCAGAATAGAACAACAATGAGCTTCCAACACAATATGGGAGAGGAAACATTTCGAAGGCTACAGCTGCTAGCAGAGTAGTTCCACTCTTATCCTTTCATAAGCCCTTTTTTCATGAGTTCATTTCTTTTTAATGGGGGATTATTAATAGAAATATTGAAAGTTAATATTGCTATCCTTTAGAATTCACACAATTTTAGTGACATAAATAAACGTGTGTGTATATTTAATATATATGAAAACATTTCATCAAACTTTTTCAAAGGAACAGATTTTTTTTTTTTTTAATTTATTAAAGTTTTTTTTCTCCCCAAAGTCCCGCGGTACATAGTGGTATGTTCTTCGTTGTGGGTCCTTCTAGTTGTGGCATGTGGGACGCTGCCTCAGCGTGGTTTGATGAGCAGTGCCCTGTCCGCGCCCAGGATTTGAACCAACGAAACACTGGGCGGCCTGCAGCTGAGTGCGCGAACTTAACCACTCAGCCATGGGGCCGGCCCCTTAAAGGAACAGATTTTTAAAAAATTGTCTTCCTCTTAGGAATACTTTTAGTGATGATTTGATAAGTGTTCCTAGTTGATCATCACCATCAGGATGATGAATAGGAATTTTTTCAAGTAAGATAAAATAATAGGACAAATTGCCATGTCAGCTATATAATAATGGATATATTCTTTAATATATATTAATATTTAATATATACCATCTTTATTGTTTATATACATTTATTGTTTCAATAGTATTAAAAAAATGAATTTATAGCACTGACCCTGAGTTCTAAGATGGTTAAAGATAATATTTTTCTCAACGAAAAATTAAATTTGCCCATAAGATTATCAATGACTAAAAAGGAAAGTAAAAGTCAATTATATGAAAGCCTTTATTTAAATAGAACAGAAATTGCATTGTTATGTTTGAATTAAATTCTAATGAATTATCAAAAGTCATGAAAGAAATCATGTGTTTATATTTTGCTTTCAATGATGAGGAAACAGTGGTGTGAGTAGTCTTATAGCTAAATATTACCTGTGTTTTTTCCAGATAGTCCCTATCCTATTTAATACATGCTTTTGTAAAAATTTAGGTATAAGTGACATATAACATTATATTAATTTGAGGTGCATAATATAATGGTTCGATGTCTCTACATATTGTAAAATGGTCACCACAATAAGTCTAGTTAACATTCATCACCATACATAGTTACAGAATTTTTTTCTTGTGATAAGAACTCTTCAAGTTTATTCTGTTAGCATCTTTCAAATAAGCAATACAGTGTTAACTATAGTAGCCATGCTGTACATTACATACTCACGATTTACTTATTTTATAACTCGAAGTTTGTACCTTTTGACCCCCCTCACCCATTTTGCCCACCGCCCCCCATCACCACCTCTGGCAACCACCCATCTGATCTCTGTATCTATGGACTTGTGTTTTTGTTTTTGTTTTGTTTTTCACATTCCACATATAAGTGAAACCCTACAGTATTTGTCTTTCTCTGCCTGACTTATTTCACTTAGCATAATACCCCCCAGGTTCATCCACGTTGTCTCAAACGGCAAGATTTTAATACATCCTTTGCCTTGACTATCTTGAAAAAAATGTACGCTACATATGTATATCAGATCTAAATCAGAGGCGAAGAAAACATTGTAACATTCATTCTAACCATATTACTATTCCTGTAGTGTAACAATAGAATTCTAGAAAATAAAATTGCAGGACGCAAAACTCAGGTGTCAACTTGTCACCATGTTACACTTAAAGTAGTTATTAAAATCATTATGCTATCAACTCCTGAAGTTTGGATGCACCAAATATAGCAACCTGGTTTAATAGCTCACCATTTTATTTTGAGTGAAAGAAAGAAAAGGAGGGGGCGAAAGGGTGGAGAAAGCTGCATGAAAGATACTTGTAAAGGTGTCTTTCTATCAAAATGCAATGAAAAAATAATTCTCAGCCTGAATATTGGATAATTGAAAACTTGTTTGTTGAACTTAGAATTTTTATTGTCTACACAATCAGGAAAAAAGTTACCTGCATAGCTTAAAGAAAATCTCAGAAAATGCTAAATAGGAAGTACAAGACAGCCAACTTGATATGGTATCATATTTGTGCTTTTAAAAATTAAGCAGAAACAAATGCCACAGTTTTTTTTTTTTTTTAGAGGAAGATTAGCCCTGAGCTAACTACTGCCAATCCTCATCTTTTCACTGAGGAAGACTGGCCCTGAGCTAACATCCATGCCCATCTTCCTCTACTTTGCGTGTGGGACGCCTACCACAGCATGGTGTGCCAAGTAGTGCCATGTCCGCACCGGGGATCTGAACTGATGAACCCTGGGCCACCAAAGCGGAACGTGTGAACTTAACCGCTGCGCCACCGGGCCAGCCCCAGCCACGGATTTTTTTTTTCAATCTTGTTCGGTGATTGACTGATGATGAGTAGAATTGTCTCTGTAGAGTGTAACTTGTGTTGTTTATAATTAGTGTCCAATATAGCAGTGTAGCCTAGGAAAAACACTTCCTAAATCATTCACTTTTCCAGCTGTTCCTTTTAGCCGTGCATATTTGTGAAGATTAATGTTTCTTAATGAGAAAGAGCAAGAAATTGACTTGAATTCAATATTAGGCTTAGAATGCAAGCATGAATTTGGAAGTATTAGTATTTTGTTTTTATCACTTTTTCATTTTATTTTTTCATTTAAAATGGAAAATTTATATTTTATAATGATATGTATATTTGTATGTGAAAAATGCATTTCCTTTAAATTGAAGAATTACCAATTAAAAGGTAACATACCTTAACTTTATGGGAAGAGTGTAGATCAATATTAAAGTTTACAGGTAATATGAGGCTATCAGGTAGCTCACTATAGACTTCTTTAGCTTTAATTGTTTTAAATATTATAGGATTGTGAATGAACATATATATTATAAGCATATATTATATAATCTCATATTTCTTATCATATTTTATTTTATGATAATAATAAATTATATTTATTATTTTATAGTATGCTTTAGAATTGTTTAGATACATACTTTTTCTCTGCTCATTGAGAACTAAAACTATTATTTTAAAAAAAATACATTTTAGAGCTGGCCTGCTGGCATAGTGGTTAAGTTCATGTGCTCCACGTCACGAGCCCCGGGGTCAGAGGTTCAGATCCTGGGCACAGACCTAGCACTGCTCCTCAGCCATGCTGTGGTGGCGTTCCGTATAAAATAGAGGAAGATTGGCACAGATGTTAGCTCAGCGACAATCTTCCTCACACACACACATAATACATTTTATTTTTATTTTTTGTTTAATTTTTATTGGTTGGAAGATTAAATTGATTTGTGCATAAAATCACATATTTTGGCAGAAGTGATACTAAACAAAATTTGAAGAGAGAAATTATTTTCAGAAAGAAATATGAAGCATGTTTAAAGCAAGACATAAACTTGAATTCAGTATTCAGGTTTAAAATAATGCAGATATGAAAGTGGATTATATTTTAGTGCTAAAGCATGTATTGTTTCTCAAATTATTTGTATTGTATAATATTCTTAAAATATTTAATTTGTGCATTAATACACTTTTATGGCTGAAAAGGCATGAAATACTTAACAGTTGAAGAGTTAAGTAATAGTCAAATAGAAATGTCAAGCCCACATATTTAGTAAAAACTTATGTTAGAATCCAGAAATAAATATTAAAGTTTAATAAAATGCTTTACAAAATACAATGACGTTTAATGTTTGAAACATTATCTATTTATAATAGTTAGTTTTTATTTTCCACCTCTGGCATATATGTTCATAAGTGTATTTCTTAACACAGTCCATTCTAGACATGTTTCTTTCTCTGGACAACAAAATAATACTCTGAGTTCCTGAAGTTTGACTTTTTAGGGGATTAAAATATATTGCCTTAGTTACTTTATATGAAACCATTTTCAATGCAATCAGAGCTTTAATTTAACAATATTTTGTATACCCAAATCAAGGATTGAAAGAGTTCATTATTGAAAGAGCATCTTTTTGATAATATTTGGGTAAACCAGTTGGAGAAGGCATATGCCATGCTGTGTATGGTATAATGGATATAATTTTATTAAGATAAAAAATATAGGGCATTAATTTTGTTATAAAATATTTTAACAGGGGGCCAGCCTGGTGATGTAGAGGTTAGGTTTGTGTGCTCTGCTTCCACAGCCCGGGGTTCACAGGTTTGGACCCTGGACGTGGACCTACACACCACTCATCAAGCCATGCTGGTGGCAGCGTCCCACATATGAAAAATAGAAGAGGATTGGCACAGGTGTTAGCTAAGTGACAGTCTTCCTCAAGCAAAAAGAGGAAGATTGGCAACAGATGTTAGCTCAGGGCCAATCTTCCTCCCCCATCACCTCTCCACCCCCTAAAATTAAAAAGATTGCTATAGCAAAAAAACTTGCTCCCAAATAGTTAAATAAATTTTAAAAAGATTTTTTCTTTTACAATTTACTTGTAAGATTCCATGTCCTTAAATGAAACATTTATAGAATTTACAGCTAAGTTAAAAAGACCCAACCAAAGGAAGAGGGAGTAGAAGAAAAGTGATGCAGGAAGGAAAACGTATACCTAATATTGTTGCTGATATGAATCAATATTAAATAATATAGGCTAAAAAATAAAGTATTCTGAACTTCCTAGGAAGTACAAAGGCTAAAAGTATGAAAAACATAATTGGCATATTTGTTTAGAAGATTCACTTATCCTGGTTGTGTTCATTTATTAACTTAAAAGACACATTTAAAGTGTTCTACAAACCGTCAAAAGGTAGCCATTTAGTTCTCTGACATGTCAATATTTTACTTTTAAATATTATGCTAGGGCTTTTAAAAAATATATATGTATTTGAGACTTATATTATATATATATATATTAGTAGTAATATAATCAGTATGAGTGTTTAGTTTTAAGGTGGGGATTAAAAGTGCTCTAATAAAATTATCCCTGTGTGTGTATATATGTGTATATGAATATGTATTTATATGTGTATATTTAATTATATAAACAATGTATACTATTCAAGTGACCTCAATACCTTGACTCTTCAGATACTCTTTCATATCTTTGATTTATAAGTGGCAAGTGTACTATATAAATCTTTGAAATTCCAAATATCTTTGCAAAATATAAATATAAACATTTTTATTTTTGGTGACTCTCCCATAAAACTCCCCAGTGAATTAAATTAGTAAAATGGATTAAGGCAATCTATTCTCACAAATGGTCAACTTGAGTCATTTGTTAAGTAGGACACATATTAGTTTTTGTCCATAGATGGAGAATGGGCAAACTGTGGCTCATGAACCAAGTCCAACCTGCCAACTGTTTTGGTAAATAAAGTCTTATTATAGCCCAGTCATATCCACTTGTCTCGTTATTGCCTATGACTGCTTTTCCCCCAACAATAACAGGGTTGAGGAATTGCAACAAATACCATATGGCTCGTAAAGTCTAAATGCTTGCTATTTTTACAGTGTGTGCCAGCCTCTGCTATTGATGATTATCAAACCCGGTTGTAAGGTTCATCTGGATTACGTTATTAACACATCAGTTATATATGTTCACAGCTGTTTCTTGCAGTCAACACACACATTCACATGTGTAGTCACACAGTTACATCAACACAAATGAGCACACATACTCCTTGTATATATATTTTTTTAATTTAACACTCAATCTGGGCAGTTTTATAACTATTTCATTATGATAATAGTCATTATCACCATTTCTCCCTAAAATTGGAAACATTTTTATTCCCGTAAGATCAAGTATACTGAAAACCATTTTACTATGTGAATTTATACCAGAATAAGAAATGTAGAAATAGTGATTATGTGCAAAGAATGTCTGAAAATGCGTCTTCATATGTAAAAGAAACTTTCATTGTCAAATGTCACTAGTGCTTTCTTTACAATGTAATTATTTCCTCACACAATGTTTTTTTCCAGACTCTTTCAAATTAGAGAAGAATAATAAGATACTGAATCTGCAGGTGAATTTCTCAATGATAGGCACTGAGTTGTCACAAATTTTCAGTAAAAAATCTGCTTGCACATTTGTCAGATGTTCCACTTTGGGGATGGCACACTATGAAGGTGGCAAATTATGTTTACAATTAAATGCCAGGATTCAGCCAAGCCCATCAGGTATATAACATCAAAATTGTTGACGAGGAAATGACACATTAGCACCAGCTGTACTGCTTAGCAGTGGCATGCTCTGCATTCCTTTATTGTGTCAGCAGCCTCTCATAGTACTTCACTTTCTAAGTTTTTCACAATTCAGCTATTTAATTCAATTTATTGGTAAATCGAATCAAGAACAAATGATAACCACCCCTTTTCAGTTTTATGCTAAACTGGTCAAATATATATATTACTGGGTATATGAGTGTCATCATTTTCTAGATACCTAAACTACAACCAATTACTTTCCTTTGTCTTTTATTTTACTACAATTTATAGAGCATAATAATAAATGTATTGTAGCACCATGATTATATTAGAAATTAAATATCCAAATTTAGTATAACTGAATCTATATAGAATTTCAGCCTCTACTTTAATTAATATTGTAATAATAAAAAATTTGCAACATGGCAGTCAAAAAAATCATTTTAGGTATTTGCTTCCTAGCTATGCAGATCAATTCAAAAGAGAGTTACAAAAAGCATTACAAATAAGTTGTTGTTCTTTTAGAACAGATCAGAACACTATTGCCTATTACAGGGGAATCACTCAAACTTGGGCCAAGTATTAATTATTTTATGTAATTTGAGTCATCTGTAGCTTATAGCGATATCTACATAAAATGCAAATCAAGACCCCTGAATTCTAACAGTGCTAGTGGCAAACTATAAAGATATTCAGTTTCTTCAAGTGTATGTTTAGGAAGCCTGTTCTATATTCACCTTCATGCAAATTTGATTATCAGCTACCTGGCCCCATAAGCTGCATAATATCCTGAGAGTGACTAATATCCAAACAGAAGGGAAAATGGCACTGTGAGTGAACCATCACAATATTCTAGCTCTGCTGACTCTAGTAGAGGGGCACACTGGCAGAGTTGAGAGTTTCTGTGAAATCTCATTAGTCAGAGAGAGGAGAAAGTAGAGGGGACCTCTGCGTGTGAGGCAGAAATCAGCAAAGCAGAAAACAATTCTTTGCATTTTTTGTCCCTTCCCTCATGATAGTTCCAGCTAAGATGAAGATAAAAAACACCGTGGAATGAAGATTTTTTGAAAATTATTGTCCTCCTCTTTTCTGACAACTCTCGGTGTCAGATTTGACTTGGGAGGATCACTGAGTTGAGTGTGGAGGAACGATGCCCTTCAGGAAAGTTTACAGGCCGTGGTCAGCAAAGCCTTCAATCACAAGGAACCATGGGAATACAATTCCTAGCCATATCATCCAAAATACAGGCTGCCAGGGGCTCTACCTGCTGGAGGTCTGTCATTCTAAGGTATTTTTCTGTCTAGCAAAAAAACCTAAAATACAATTAATTAAAACCAAGGAGATTATTGTTGATTATGCAGCTGTTGCCCCGACTGCATTTGGGGCTACTTTGTTGATGCAGGACAGTTTCTCCCATTCACCAGAAAATCTAAGCAGTATTGCTTTATTATGTTTGCTATCATTGGTGGGATAATAAATAAATAGAGGTAAATAAATAACAAAAATATTAACGGGTAAAATGGAAGAACTAGTATTTACATCACGCAACTCCATCTTGCCAATGATGTGTAAGTGAGCCAAAGTACAAGTAATCAATCATATAAACGGCATGTTCGTGTTATTGTGAGGTGAATAATATCAGAGAAACTGGATGAAAGACCCAGAACTCTAGAGTCAACTGCCAGGAAAGAATGTCAGACATTACATTATTGCTGGATTTTACTAGATTTCCATGTTCATTTTACCCAGGAACTTATTCCTAGAGGATAGTTATTTTTTTTGTTTGTTTTACAGTTTATAGGGCACTCTGGTAGTCTATATGAGAATTAAAAAAAAATACGTGTGTAAGATTAGCCTCTAACCTCCAGGTGCTAATAATCTATTTGAGGAAATAATATGCATTATTCATGTAAAGATAATGAATGTGAGAAAACCTGTAACAAAACTGTCCAATGCTCATTTCTGAATCAGCTGATCAGGAATTTTGGGAGAAGTAGGATTTGAATTGGATGTTGAAAATTTGGCAGAATTTAAATTAATAGAAAACAGGGCATTTCTGAAAGGAGAAACATGACAAATTTGCTTGGAGAATCTGGCCACCTTGTAGAAGATTTTACCTAAATTGAGAGTTTTTTATTAATGTAGGAAGAAGTACTGGGTGCAGAATTAAAGGACTGATGAAAGATCTTTTTTATTCTGATTGAAATATGAGTTTATGAAGGGAATAAAAAGGTATAGTTTTACTTTGTCATTTATTCACCATTTTATTTAGCCGTCTGTGAGGATTTTTTTACAAGATTGAAAGTTATGTGACACCTGCCTGACTCTACAGGTCTCTCTCCCAGAGTGCTCTGCTTGCCCCTGTGCTAACCACCCAGAACATATTACAGGTCACAAAACATACTTTGATCTTCTTCCTGATTGTGCCATTGTGTAGGTTATTTTCTCTTTTAGCCTCTCCTATTGGTCCCAACAAGATTCAACCTCATCTCTTTTACCTTTCTCAGATGCTTTCAGTACACGCATTAGATTCTTTACCTCTACAGGCTTGAAACACTTAATGGACACTTTAAATATGGTGTGTTTTATGTCTGTGTAGTTATTGGTTATGCTCAATGAGAAAGGTAGACTTTTTTGTCTTGTCCACTGCTCTATGCCCAGTACCTAAAATAGTAGCTGACTCACAAAAATTTCTCAAAAATCTATGCGTTGGGGCTGGCCCAATGCCCTAGTGGTTAAGTTCGCGTGCTTCTCTTAGGCAGCCTGGGGTTCAGTGGTTGGGGTCCTGTGCACGGACCTACACACCACTCATAAGCCATGATGAGGCCGCATCCCACATAGAGGAGCTAGAATGACCTACAACTAGGATAAACAGCTATATACTGGGGCTTTGGGGGGAATAAGAGAGAGAGAGAGGAAGATTGGCAACAGTTGTTAGTTCAGGGCCAGTTTCCAAAAAAAGAATACTGTTAAAAAAAAAAAAAGTCTATGTATTGACTGAAGACTATGACCTCCTTGAGGGTAGGAAGTGTGTTTTACAAATCTCTTGAAAGGTAGAAACTACCATGCAGTACCACAAATTTCTTTATTTGGAGTTTGTCTTACATATATCAATTAATTGTTGTTAAGTGAATGAATGGTTGGAAAGACAAATGGCTAACTTGAATCATTTAAAAGTTCAAAACTACCATTTTAAAAGAAAGATCACCAGCCTGAGAATTTAATTGTGAGTTCCAGTGCTGTTCTGATTTAAAATTGCTTTGTTACACTCATCCAGTCAGTGAAGTTATTTGGACATCAGTTTTCTCATTTGTTAAATCACGGAGCTGGACATTGTACAACTATTCTACTTGTTAGGAGCTATTTTTACACGTTTACCCAATACATTCTTCAGCAAAACCTCTGCTTCAAAGGTTGCTTCTTTGCTCCACAAACACGTAATTTAACACCTAATTGTCTCCACATTATAGGAAATGAGAAAGTTGTCATGAAAAGGTCATTGAGGAGAATTTATTCAGCACAGCATGGCAGTTTCTGGCTTTCAAGCGCTGCCTGGGATGTAATCACTTGTCTAGTAGCTGAGAGGCCCTTCTAAACTTGAGTGGATTTTTCTGACCTATTTAAAACCCACTTAAATTTCTGGCATCTTTTTTTGCAACATGGGGACTTAATTTGACGTATGTAAATGAGATCCCCTTCAGCTGAGTAGCTGCTCTTGCATATATGTTGACTTCATAGGGATGGCTTTAAGCATTTCCTTTGTTTAGGTAGAATTTTGAGGATAAGGGATAATCTTGTCTATCAAGGACGTGACATTTTTAAAGTCCTGTAGCTCCTATCAACACCATATCATTATTCAGACATTTATTAGTCTCAACTCTGAGCTCTACTTTGGGATAGATAGGAACTAATTTTTAGAAAATTAAAATTACACTTGAGGGAGAAATTTCCCAATGCAAACAAGGTAAAGTTTTTTTAAGTATTTTGGCACAAATGTTAGTGTTCTGATGAATGGTTACCAATTTATAGAACTTGAAAGTCAGAAACAATGCAGTTACTGTAAGGATTTCAGAAATCCATATTATCCACTGACTAAATAATTATCTATATTCATCTTTTGTGGATGTGTATCTATGCTGTTGAAAAAAATAGCAAATTAACTTATAATTATTAAATGCGCAAGATTTTGTCATCTAATATTTTCTCAAATAATACATGCTAAATATAATACCATCATATAGTGTACACAAAATATTTGATATTCCTGAAATTAAAACATTAAATAAATATCAAAATTAAAATATTGAGTTCATGATAAAAATAAATAAATTATGAGCATGTCTTGCTGTATTCATAATTGTATACATTTTCTTATCTGTTAAAGTAAAGCATAATTATAGATTATTATAAAGTGACAGTAACATGTTATCAAAATAACTATATAGTACATTGCTACTTGAGTTTATTTTTGTAATTCGTATTTTCAAAAATATTTCTAAAATAAAGATAGGTTGCAAAATCAGAATGTATAGTAGTTTATTATTTAATATCTAATTTAAAAGTAATTATAATTTACTGATATGTTTTAAAAAAGTTTTTAATTTACTCATATATTTTACATTTGCTGTGTCCATAATCTCAGGATACAGTGATTTTTTTCATGGACAGAAACCATAACAGGGTCTGTAATATAAAATTAATGTACTAATATTTAAAATAATCATGCCACATAAGATAGATAGCCAACACCTTACAAAGAATGAAGTGCTGTCACATTGAGTTTACTGAGATGAGAAAGTGAGATCTGGGTGCCTGTAAAAGAAAGCCCAAGACTTGTTTTGATTTTCGTTCTTGTGGTATAACTATAGCATGTTAGTTTATGGCTCCTTGTCAATTTTTCTTGCTTTGATACATATAAACACCAAGTGCCTTAAATCTCTGAAATGTCATTTTAAAATATACAAGTACAGTACATAGGCTGTCATTTGACAAATGCGTGTGAACACAGAGTCAGGAACATAACATCTTTCACCATCCCATTTTCCTCACTGCTGATTCTAGGTCCCCTCAGGCAATAAAAGACTCTAGAGATTCCTTAATGGAATACAACTTACGGCCACAACTTTATTAGCTTAAACGAAGAACATGGCAATTGTTCCCAGATGGATTCAGCAAGTCACTAGGCAGCAAGATACCTAATTCCCTCAAATGACTGTTTGAGATCTCTTTTAACACCAAATTGCCTTGTGCAAAGGGAATTGGGCTATCAGTCCTGCCTTATACTTATATTTGGAATATAGTTCTACCCTTGGAGCGGCAGCAACTATCATTTGGCACTTTCTCCATCAGAGAATTTCAAGACTTAAGAGAAGTGGGCTCCATTTCTTTCTAAAATACTTGTAAGATTGTGAAAGCATAATAATATAATGTTCCATCTCTTAAAAGCAGTTCAGAAATTTCTCCTTTCCTGGCTATTTATTTTCCAATTATTCATTTTCTAATGCACCAGTCACTTAACACAGTTGCATATTGGCAAATATGTTCCTTTTTGTGTTCTTCATGACTACTTCAGAATTTGATGTTCATTAATTTATGCCACATTTAAATGTGCTCAAATCTGTCATTTGTCAATCAAGCTTTCCTTAGCTTCCTAGTGTTACCCTTTACCATTCTTTATGACTCAGCTCTTGAAAAAGTTGTCTCCCCATGGTGTGTTCTGTTTTTGTGTTTGTTCATTTGTTTTGTTTTGTTTTGTTTTGTTTTAAAATCTCTCCCTCAGTCTTCTACTCAGATAAGGGACAGCATGGATGCTTGGATCAACTTGAGTAGCTACAAGTACTTTCTTCTCACTGGATCATAAGTTGTTAGAGTTTAGAGGGGAGGTTGAGACCAGGAAGGGTGAAATTATAAGTGATCATTATGATAAACTAATGACCTTGAAATTTATCTTAAATAGATTGGATAATTAAAACACTATAGCAGAGCAGTGAATAATTAAGATTGGCCCTTAAAAAGGGCACTGTCAACACTGTGGACGTTGTATTTGTAAGGAAAAAGGAAATTAGAAGACTAATTAATCCAGGAGAGAAGTGGAGAAGTAGCCATGATAGTAGGGAGGGAGAGTAGGAAGTTGAATGGAGAGATACTAAGTAGGTCGAACACATGAAATTAGATTTAAGAGATGAGTGAAAGAGTAGTGGCTAAGATTACCTCTTGATTCCTGCATAAACTCTTGGGCAGATTTTGTGGATTTTCATTTCAAAACCTATTTTAGAAGATAGGGTAGGTCTTTGGGTGAAGAAAAGTGATAAATTCTAGTTAGTAGAATTAATATTTAATAACCGTGTGGAACATGCAAGTTTAAATATTTAGCAAGCAACTAGATATATTTGTGCATTTAATGATAAATAAATTTGTTGCTGCTCCAGTCAACTATTGTATTTCAGCTTATCCAAAAGCCAAAGTAATAGCTCTATTCATAAAGATTCTTTGAGATAATTCCACTTGACCCAAAGAAAGAGTATTATGTGTGTGTCTGTGAGTGTGTCTGTTATGTAGTACGTAGCAGAAGAGTACCTGTATTTTAGAAGAGTGAAATAATAGAAACAATCATAGAAGTCCTCTAATCAGAGAGCCATGATTCTCAAAATTTAAAAGTTTCTGGCAGCATGATACTGATGCCGGTGGTCCTAGGACCTCACCCAGAACCACTGATATATCCCAGAACCATTGACCTGTAGGATAAATTCAAAGAGATAACATTAGTCTCTAACACGTGATTTATTACTGATGTTTATTAAATCCTTTTGTCAAAATATGTATATCACACATTAACGGGATATTTGTTATAGACAACGTATTTTTGTTCTTTTGTTATTGGATAAATAGCCTTAGAATGGGAGAGAAGAAAGAAACATGCTCTGTTTTCCCTCTTGTGCTTTATTTTCTTAGTCTTATGAATGTATTGATTTCTGCATTCACCATTGGTGGCATACTTGAAGGAAAGAGGTCCCTTTTTGTAAGCTGCTTCTTATAAAACAAAATGTGTTTAAAGTAGACTTGAATGCATTTCTTATGGATTCTTGTTATTTTTATTAATTTCTAATATTTATAATTAAAACATTAGGCAGATGTTAAAAACTGGGTTATTAACATGTACATAACTTGAAACATGTAAACCATAAATCAACACTAAAATTCTTGATATTAAAATCATGCTAAAGAATATGGCATTAACAAATAAGCATTTGTTTTCCAGTTAAGTAATTAAGTATGTGCTTATTAAAGCATACCAAAACATATTTATTTGCTGTCTCTTTGTTTTAATGCAGATTTCTACTCTCATCAAATCCTATACAATGAGCCTAACCCAATGGAGAAGATATATACATAAATCTATTCATTATACCATTAATTTAAAAAATGGCAAAATCTAAATGTTATCATAAAGAAATGGAGAGATTAATTATGACCTATCCACTAGAACAGTATATGCTGCATAAATGTATTTGTGATATTCTTATAATTAATGGTCAGTAACAATTGCTTATGTAATATAATTTCCTTATATTTTTAAAATCATTCTCCACAACAAAAAAAAAGAAATTAAGAAAAATACAAGAGTATATTAGGTAGCAGATTACATTTCTGAAAATTATGGTCTTCACTGAATCCAGCTGGTATGAAAAATTTATATAAATTGTCTTTCAAATAGTATATTAAAATAACAAAGAGCAAAATACATTCTATCCCTTTACAGATATATTTTGCAAGTAAAATATAAGATAGCTTTAATGTAAATGTGAAAAGTTTCTTTTTTTTTTTTCTCATTTTGAGATTTCATTTTTGATGAACTCTTTTTTAGAAAGATTGACAGACATGTCTGGAATGTTCTCCCAGTGTGAAAACAGGATGTCTCCCCTCTGGTTGGCAGTCTTGTTTCCAAACGTGTAGCAGCTTACTTCTCAAAAATACAGGGAGAGATGAGACACATCTGGTTATATTCAGTGAATTGTAAATAAAAATCTCATTAAATGAGGACGAATTTATGTTATGTTTGCATTTTGAATGCATCAGTGACAGTACATAATGCAGATATCATTTCTGTTACAACTTTGACTCTTTAAACATTAAAGGGGCTTTTCTGTGGACGGTCACTAAAATGTGAAGTGAGGTAGTCAAGCTGAATTTAAAAGTATACCTTGACAAAGTTTATTAAATCTTTATATGTGAGGAAAACATGGTGATATATGAATATTCTTGGCAAAAATACCAGAATAGGCAGTTTGATGTGCTTTTACGGCAGTAGAGAGCAGTTTATAGATCAGAATGTGACTGATTGTTCCCATTCTGTTCTTGCTAAGCACAGGGGATCCATTGGTGAACGATAACAACAAAAATGTCACACTTTCTGCTTTCTTGTACCTTGTAGTCCACTGAAGGAGACAGACTTACTCAAATACAAAAATTAATGCATTTATCCAACAGGTTTGATATCAGGGCTCTAAGAGAAAGAAACACCAGATTGTCATACCTCAAAATGGTCAAGGGGTCATGAAAAGTCTTGTTTGAGCAAGGGACGCTTGAGCAGCTAAGTCAGGCGAAGAGGCGTTTCAGTGGCATTTCAGGCCCCAGGGACTGTTATACATATTCAAAGGCCGTGGTACAGGTAGGAGAGTAACAGGTTAGGACTGAGAGTTGACACAGTGGGATTTGTATTTTCCAAATAAATTAATGGATAAGATGCATATTACATATATGCACATGTATGGTATGTATATGTGCATATGTTTGTCTGTATCCTTTCCTTATATGTTTCTTTAATAACTGAGTGCTGCCAATTTAATACATTTCAAAACTGTACACTTATTTGAACATATTTAACAGTTCCCACTTTGAAAACTTGTATAATTTGTGAAGATATTTGACAGTTTCCTCTTAGAAAACTTGTGTAATTTAAGAGAGACATAGTTAGGCACTATAGAATTAAATGGGCATATTTAACGCGTCCTGTTGTGTTATGAGAAACGGATTTTCTAAAGTTAGACTTTAAGATATTCCTACTATTCTGATTTTTGAACATAAAGTTTCTTTCCTTACAGGGAAATGCATTTTCTCCTTAAATTGTATGGAAATTAGTGAACCAAAATATTACTTTCCTTAAATTTGTGGAATGCTTAAAAATTATCAAAATTGTTGCATTTCCATTGTTTCCTTCCCATCTGCTTCTTAAAACCACAAACAAACAAAAAGAGATAATTGCAACATTGCTTTTCATTAATTGACTTCATCCAAGGCAGAAGTTTTTATTTTTAATAGGTCCTTGAAACTTTATTAATAGGCACTTGGAACCCCAGTTGATTATTTATTTGAAGCTTATACTATGACCTGAAGAATTTAGAAAAGCCTGTAAAAAGCATTATTTTATCAAAGCCTGCTGTGATTGTTTATTCTTGTATTCTTTCACAGCAAACCCATGTTTCTACTTGGCAACAGTATTAAAGTGAATCTGTTGAAAAATGATACATGGCACCACCAGGAAACAATTAACTGTTTGCCATCAACCCTTCGGGAGGCTATTTTAACTTTATATACTTTTTACTTAATCTGAACAAGGATACATGAAATTTTGTCCATCACATATTTTTGTCCTACTGACAAGGATTCAATTAATTCACCTAAGAAAATATGCTAGTCAAGATCTCTAAATATCTTTAATCTGTTAAAAGTGATTTCTACAGGAAAGGTCCTAATGAAGTATTCAACCTGAAAATGGTCAACATGTTTGGCTGAGTGAAAAACTAGTTTTATTAAAATATAGAAAGTTAAATGATGTAGCTTATTTTAAATGAAATGTATGACTATAATATGCCTTTTCATTGGAGAATAGGTAATACTATATAATGTTAAATGTGAAAAGTCTAGTTACATTTTTCTAGCACTCTCCCACACACATCTCTAATATTCCCTTTTTAAATCAACATGTAGGTGCACTTTATGTACAGAAACACTCACACATTTTATTTGTTCATGACAAATACATACATCTGTGTAAATGTCACTCCAATTTTAATATAGCATATTAACCTCTCTCCAGGAAGTTTACTCAGAGTCTGTTGCAGTCAATTGTCTCACTGACCCCAAACCATCCACTCCAGGCAACCAATAACTGGATTAGTGCTCTAGATGTTATATGCTTGAATCAGATAATAATTACTAATCTGTGCCCACTGTCTTTTGCTCAGTACAATATATGGGAGATCCATTCAGATTGCTGAGTGAATCAGTAGTAGTTTGTTCCTTTATATAGTGTTAGTCCCCTCTATGAAAATGCCACAATAAATGTTTCCATTCACCTGGTAATGGATATATGATAATATGTATGTGTGTGTGTGTACATGTTGCACACACATTTTGTGCAAAATCATCTGACATATATGTCAATATACAAATATTCTAATTTCTCATTGTTTTTCAGTTGGTGACACACCATGTGGAAATTCCAGTTCCCAAAAGAAAGTGAAATTCATAATAATACTGATGAACAAATATATCTATGACAATGATTGACTTTATGTAGTCCATTAAGATGTTCCAATTTTTTTCTGTTATACTTTGATTAACTGGAATTCTAGTGTATCTAAATTTACATCTGCCTGTTACTCCCAATATCTTATACTATTTTTGTTTTTCCTTCAGATGCATAATTACAATAAAATAATTTGGTGGTCAGATAATCCACCATGATCACCATATCATCCTACCATCTATTCCATTTAGTAGTTTACCAAGAATAATATAAAAGTTACATAAAGGATGATTAATGATGAGATTAGGATTTATCAAACATAATCATGATGACAAAATAATACTAGATAAATTTATGGACAGTACAGTGCACAAAACATAAGTTCCTATGCAATATTTTATTTAATCCTCCCAATAAAAAACAAGATAAGTTGTTCTCTGTTCCCATTTTAAAGCAGAGGAAACTGAAACTTATAGAGGCTGCAGAATGAGCCCACAATCACATGGTTAATAAATAACTAAAAGGTTTTCCATCCAAAACACTCAGAGTCCACATACATTTTTATTTTGCTAGTATAATTTCAACATGGTAACAAAACAAAAAAATTTAAAAGTTGGGTAACAGGAACTGATGATATTAAATAAAAACAGTCCTTCTTTTCTCGTCTCCATCCTCTTTCCGCAAAGAATAAGGCCCTACCCTTTCGACTGTCTGTTATTCAGTGATCACAATTCTAAATAATACCTTATACAGGTAGGTCTTGATTTGTCAATTCTATCTAAACTTTTGTTTATTGAAAAATAAGGAATTATGTAACTTCCTCTCCAATTTTCCACTCTTCATTTTAGTATTTATGCTTTATCTGTTGATTACTTTTGTACCTTTAAATACTATACTTAAATGTTTATTTTCTAGTACATCAATTTTTACAGTTCCTCTTGACTTCATGCTGTGTAAAATGAGAAAATTAAGTCCATTTCACTTCTGTGCCTCTCTATTTTTCAGCTTCTGTCGGCTCTACTTTACTTAGAGTTTAGTAGATTTGAGTTCTGTTCTGGAACTACAGTAACATCTTGCTCTCATTACTTACAATTTGAGTCTAAATGTTGACTATCAATAAATGATATTTATTATTATTATTTTGGGATATTTATTATTGAACCAAGTAGTGGACCTGTAAAGAAGTAAATGCAACCTTAAGTCATTAAAATTGTGTTTCTTAAAGGAGAATCATGCAATTATTAAACTCAAATGACTTGCCTTTTCATAAATTTTATGAGTTGTACATCCTATGCACTTAGCCATCACAATATACATTACATATTGCCTGTAAAACAAAATTTATTGGTAGTAATTTTTTCATGAAGAAATGCTTGAACTCAAGTATAATGGGGAGAATGAAACTTGAACTCATTAATTCTAAATACATTATATGTAAAGTTATATATATAATGTATATACTATATTTCTCTATATAATATGTATAGAATCTATATAAATTCTCTCTTATATATAACATAATATTTCATTTAGCTTTAGATTATATGTGTGCATCCACGACTTGTAATTAAGTAGCTACCACAAAATTAAAATCTTTTTTATAATATTTTAGTAATGTGAAAAATATTTTAAAGAATAAACTTAAGTATTTAGGATCATTAAAATCTCATATTAATAGACATAGAGACATTAAATCATCTTATGAATTTCCTACTGATCTGGTCACTGTCATCTTAAAGATAAAAGAATAAGAACTGTCATACTGGAATCTTTAAGGAACATATTCTGTTTATCAGAAGGCATTTCATGAGACAATTGTAACAGTGTCTTACAAAATGTATGCTCTCCCTTCAAAGATAATAATTATTTTTGGTTTGCTTCCAAAAGAATTTCAGTTAGCTGCCATTCATCTTGCAAGTAGAAGAAAATCTAGACTCATAATATCTGATATAGACAAATAAACAAGTAGTAGGGGACATAAATTGTTTTTACTGAAATTGTTAGTTTTATTAGGCAATTTAGAGATTGTCTTTTAATCTGGAGAGCCAATTGATTAGATTTTTCTCATTTTTAAACTTAGAAAATAAGAAAAGAAACTTCTTTTTAAGTCCACTTGACAAAAATGTTATACTTTGTAAATACTAATGTAAAGTGTAATTATAAGTAGTATGGAACAAATATACATATTTTCAGATTTCACCATCTGATAAAACGTGACAGTGAATGATTTTGTGTCTATTTAATAGGTAAATTTTGAAATCTACCTGATTTGTTTATTGTGAGAAGTCTATCTTGAAATAAGTTTTAAAATATTATAAACCAATTCTTTGCCTGGAGAAATATGTGATCTGTTTGCTTAACTCACAAGTCCCAGGTTTAATAACATATTTTTTTCAGGGGTGAAGTCTGAGGATTTTTTTGACATAGTGTTGCTTTCAAGTTTTAGTTGTTAAACTATGATTAAAGATAGAAGTAATTGCCTTGATGTTTACCTGAATTTTTTTCCATTTGAGACAGATCCTTTTTCTTACGAAGTGATTAAAATAAGGAATTTGAGTGCCGCAATGGTGTTGCGGAATGCTAAAATAATGACATGTTTTAGTGAGTAGTCAAATAACTAATCCATCTAGCAGTTCATAGATGATGAACTGGGTTTAAAAGGAAAACTTGGTACACAATTAGGAGTACCTGGCATTATGTAGTCACCAAAACTTTAATATAAATACTTCATGGTGAGCCACCTTCCATCCTCTACTAAAGAACTAAATTCGGTTCTCTGAAGCACTGAAAAGATTCCTGTCAGAACACAGCATCTTACTAGATGGTGGAATCCAACTTGAGTGGACAAGTGGCTGTAATATTTACCAGATACTCCTGAAAAACTTGCATGACACAATAAGATACAAATTCTCTTTAACTGTAGCCTCAATTTGTGGAAGTAGGTTAGGGGATAAAGAAATAAAAATATACTTATTCTGTTAGAATAAAGCTTCACAACAAAGTATGTTTTGTAATCTCCAGGATATACTGACAGAAAAAAACTGGTATATTTCATACATCTTGGAAAACTACTTTTAGAGTGAAAAAGAACTGCAGAGAATATTTGATTTTAATAGTTGAAAGGAGAAAAGCCAGATTTTCCTTTAAAAGTACAGTACTAGCTGTTTATTTACCTGCCTGTTTGTGTATGTATATTATTGACAAGTAAACTTGTATTCAACTTAATGGTTAGTGTTAGTGCTAATAACTCCTCTTTTATGGATTTTGAGAATTAATATTAGAGGATTTTTTCTTTTTTCTTTTTTACTATGCTATACTTTTTAAATTTTAGAGTAAATGTCAACTGATTATTTGATTTAATTGCTCTTTCTCTGAATGGAGCTGATTATTGATTATGCTATCAGAGGTTTCAACCAAAGAGGAAACTGACATTTTTATATGATTTTCAAGCCCTTTTGAAAAAAATAAAAATATTTGAAACATTTGATGTTAGAGTAATTTAAATTTTCCACTCAAGTTGCATTTTCGTAGAATTAATGTTGCTTAAGAACTTAGAAATTCAGAATCTCTGCCCCAACCCAGACCTACTCAGAATCTGCACTTTGACAGTTGATTCGAATGCACATTCAAATTTGAAACACACTGATTTAAAATAGTCTCCAGTTGGTCTAATAGCTTTCGTGTCTGAGGAAAAGGAACATCCTCATATGTGAAGCTGGCTTCACTAAACACAAAACAGAGCAATCACTACAACAGCAAAAAGATACTGAAGGGAATGGAAAGAGTACAATTTTGGCAATAGTTTTCCTTTCCGCTGAAAACACTCCATCAGTTTCAGATTCATGGATGATGCCATGAACATAAGTGAAGCCCTGGATTTCTTGTTGTAGAAGTCAAGGATTCTTTCTAAACTTTTAACACTGACAGCTACGCTTGATTGGAGAGTTTTTCAGTCTGACCACATGTAGAAAAATAAGCAGTTTCAAGGATACAGTCAATCAAGGATCCATTATACTCTGTAGGGTTTTTATGCAGCCTCTCTTATTTTAATGACCTATAAATTCATCAAAGTATACTGGGCTTTGCCATTTAATTATGCAATTTATCCTTCTCTGTCATCTACATCATAATCATGCATCCATTCCTCCCAATCCAAGAAATCACTGAGAGGCTATAACAACTTAGTCCTTTGGTCAGTGGGTGGTCCTGGATATCTAAAGATATCCTGTTTGGGCAATTATTGACACAGCAGGACTTGGCTGTGTGCTTAAAAAAGGCAGACTTATAAGGTTCCTTTAGGATTCAACCCTATTTTAAGTCCATACAGTATAAAAGATCAGTAGGAAAAGTATAATTAGAACTTAGTTTAAAGAAATGTCAAGTTCTTTCCAGAAGTTATTATACCATGTTGCTTAAATGCTTATTTTTAATGCATATTTCTGTCAGTAAAACAAATATTTTTGTTTGTTTTTAATGTGATCACAAATTACAATAAAATCAGGTAATGCAGGGAAAAATGTATGTTGTTTAGTCTTTAAAACTACTCTGGCCTAAATTTTGGATACAGTTATTTTCCCCTTTTATATTGAGACTCAATAGATGAGTTGATCACATTCTCAGGTCACAGCACGTCATTATCATTCATTTATAGAAGGCCTCACTCCTGTTTTGTTCTTTTTTTATCCTTGATTCTCACCCCAAAAAGACATCTATTCTAACTAATTTAATAGGTGTTCTTATATATTCATGAGTATTGTACAATATGTAGTTTTGATACGTCTTTGATGTTTTAAGTGTATATAAATATTATTGTTCCAAATTTTCATTGTTTTGTATTTTTTCCACGTTTCTCTCTATGCCTAGCTGATGTTTCTTCCTGTTGTACATTATCAGTAAAATTCATTCATAGTTTACTTATCCATTTCCCCAGGAATCCAGACATTTAGATTGCCTTCTAATTCATGCTACCACAAACAACTCAAAAATTTTATTGAAAGTTGCATTGGACTTTTGCAAGAATTTATCTGAAATATTATCCCAGCAGTGGAATTCCTGAGTTGCAAGCATATGCATTCATAATTTCACTAAATACTCTTGGAAAATTTCTTTCTAGTGTAACTGGCCCAATTTATAATCACGTCAGCAATGCCCAAGAGTTTTGTCCTCCCACGTTTTCCCCAGCACAGGCATAAACTATTTTTTTTTAAAAAATCGCATTCTAGTTTGTGTTATTCTTGTCTTACTTTGCGCTTATCGGATTCCATGTTAGTCATTGAAGTATCCCTTTTTTGTGGATTATATGTCTTATCCGTTGAATTTTTTTCTATTAGGTTCCATAATGTTTTCTTGTTGTTGGAGTTTTTTGTGTTGTCTAGAACTGTAAACCAATTTCCATCCAGCAGAAATTTTTGCAATGCTGAAAATATTCTATATCTGCCCTATCTAATATTGTCACTGCTAGCCACATGTGGCTGTTGAATACTTGAAATGTGGCCAGTGTGACTTCAGAACTGAATATTTACCTCAATATATTTCAATTAATTTAGATTAAAATTTATATAGCCGCCCGCATATGACTACTGGCTACTGTATTTAACATGCAGCTCTTGATATTGATGCCTTGGTGTTAGATAATATGTTTTCTAGTTTATCATCTGTTAATTTCAAATCATTTTCTTTTAAGCAAAAATTGTTTATTTTGATAATTCCTGAATCTTTCACAAGAATTCATGGAAGTGGTGGAATGTCCTTGATGCATCATTTCAGGAGGCACATAATGCCAGTTAGTACCATCACTGCTTATGTTAGCTTCGATCACATAGTAAAAGTGATGTCTGCCAGGATTCTATACTGTATACTGGGCATGGTTCCCTTTATAAATAATAAGTATTTTCTGGGGAAATATTTTGAGACAACGTAAAACCCTGATTTTCCTTAGACTTTAACTCACTTGTTTTAGTATCTATTAATGATTTTTGCCTGAATCAACTATTACTGTGATGTTTGTGAAGTGATCATTTTCCTGAATCCAAAATCATTTCCTCATTTAGTGGTTTGCGTCGTACTATAAAAAAGGTTTTTTTCTTCTCTACCATTTATTTACTCATTTACATTAATATATGTTCATGGATTCCTATTTGATCCAATACTTTATTAATTAATAAAATATCATTAATTAAATATCATAGTTTATTTGATGCTAAATGTGTCCAGTATTTGGCCAGTGGGAGACTTTTGAAGCTGGCTTCTCTTTATTTCTGACATGTCCATAATTCTTCAGATGTGTCCTTACTTGCTGTCACAGCATAATATTCGAGACTCTTCTTTCCTTTTCCGCCATTGATATAGAAACAAGTAGTCCTAGAATGAGCCATTTATCCAAGATGCCCTGGTGCTTGGTATAGGAACAAATATCTGGGAGCTAGGTATGTTGTTTTCTACTGGAAGCTAGATTGTGCTCTCTCTCTCCTATCCCTGCCTCTATCTCTATCCCTATCTCTATCTCTATCTCTTGAGTTCAATTTTTGTCCAATATCCAACAAAGAAAGGGTTCAGTCTAACTTCCCCATTTTCTTCTTCTTCTTCTTCTATGAGCTGCTTCATTTTGTTTGAAAATAATCTGTAGAATTTATTTGAGGCTTGAGGTGAAGGTAGCTCTCTTCAAAGAAGATGTGTGTTTGCTTTTGTGGGAGCCTAGAGTACTGCTGCTCTAGGATCTCTGAAGGCAGGGTTGTCAATAAAGTTTCCAAGGAGATTTCTCATCCTTGGTTCTGCTCTGTGGTAAGGAAAATTTCCTTGTATAACCTGTGAGTTGGTGGCAAGGCCGAGTTTACCTCCCATTTACTCTGACCCTGGTGCTGAAGCTTTTCTCAATCCGATCTTTGTGAATGGAGGGTATCCTGTGAGATTTTCAGTTGAGATTTCCACCTACACTCCTTGCTAAGGGGTCAGTAACTCAGTCCAAGTTCCTGAGATAGTGAAAATGCACTCAGGACAAAAGTCGCTTTTGAGCGTTTATTTCCTCTCTGGGTTCTACTTCACTTATTGTTCTGGAGATTTCTTACCCTCTTATCACTTCTGCAATGATTGGAGAGGAAGTTTTTGTATTTTACCCAGCTTTTTTATTCTTTTTCAGTGGGGGCATTGGCCCCAATAATTTGATAATCTTATTCACACAAATGGAGGTTTTAATCTTAATTCTCCTATACATTTTTTTTTCTTGTAAGAAGTTCTCTTCTATTTATGCAAGCTTATAAACCACCTTTGAATGAAACTAGATTCATGCACAGTCCAAGACAATATTTCTTCCTCTATAGATTTGCCTATTCTGGACTTTTCATATAAACGGAATTGTACAATATGTTGTTTTTAGTTGCTGGCTTATTTCACAAAGCATAATGTCTTCAAGGTGTACTCATGTTATACTATGTTTCAGTACTTCACCCATTTTTATTGCTGAATAATATTCCACTGTTTGGATATACCACATTTTATTTCTCCATTCATCACTTATGGATATTTGAGTTGTTTCCACTTCTGGCTATTATGACTTATGCTGCTGTGAACATCTTTGTATTTGTGTGGATATGTGTTTTCATTTCTCTTGAGTGAAACTGCTGGGTCATGTGATGACTCTATGTTTAATAATTTAAGGAACAGCCAAATTGTTTTCCAAAGTTGTTGCACCATTTCACATTCACATCAGCAATACACAGTCTCCAATTTCTCCACTTTCTTTCCAACGAGTGTTATCTATTTCTTTGTTTGTTTTGTTGGTTGGTTTTTAAAAATTATAGCCATCAGATGGCTGTAAAATGGTATCTCATTTTGGTTTTGATTTGCATTATCTAAATGATGATATGGGGTATTTTTCATGTGCTTATTGGTCACCTGTACTATATCGTCTTTGGAGAAATGTCTATTTAGATCTTTTGCTCATTTTTAATTGGATTATTTATCTTTTTAGTATTGAGTTATAAGAGTTCTTCATATATTCTGGATAAAAGTCTCTCATCAGATATACGATTGCAAATATTTTCTCCCATTCTGTGGATTCTCTTCTCACGTTTATTTGTGGTATCATTTGTGTAATAAAAGTGATTTTTTTAAATTCTGATGATGTCCAGCTTATCTATTTTTTGTTGTTGTTGTTTGTGGTTTTGGTGTTCTATCTAAGAAGGTTTTGTCTAATCAAGGTCACAGAGATTTATTCCTATGTTTTCTTCTAAGACCTTTATAGTTTTAGCTCTTACATTATGGTCTATGATCCATTTTGAGTTAATTATTGTGTACAGTGTAAAAAAGGAGTCCTACTTCATTCATTTGCATGTGAATATCTTAGTTCCATTTCTTGAAAAAGATCATTTATTCTCCACTGAATTGTCTTTGTACCCTTGTAGAAAATCAATCATAAATGTAAGAGTTTTCTTTTGAACTCTCATTTCTATTGCATGAATGTGTATGTCTATTCTTATGATAGTACCACAATGTTTTAATTACTGTAGCTTTGTAAGTAGTTTTCAAATGGGGACATGTGATTCCTCCAATTTTACTCTTCTTTTTCAAGATTGTTTTGATCCTTTACTGTCACTTCCCTTTCCATATGAATTTTAGGATTAGCTCATCATTTCTGCAAAATAGATAGGTGAGTTTATGAGAAGGATTGTACTGAATCTGTAGATCCATTTTGGAATTATTCCCATTTTAACAAGATTAAGTATTCCAATATGTAAATATGTGATGTATTTCCATTTATTTAAATGTTCTTTAATTTATCTTAATAATTTTTGTAATTATCCATTTAAGAGTTTTCCACTTCTTTTGTTAAATTTATTCCTAAGTATTCAACTCTTTTTTCCTTCTTTCCTTTTTTTTTTTCCTTTTTTGCCGAAGAAAGTTTGACTTGAGCTAACATCTGTGCCAATCTTCCTCTATTTTTTAGTATGTGGGCCACCAGTGCAGCATGGCCACTAACAGAATGGTGTAGGTCCACACCTGGGCTGCCAAAGCAGAGCACACTGAACTTAACCACTAGGCCACTGGGGCTAGCCCAGTATTGTGTTCTTTGTAATGCTATTGTAGATGGAATTTTCTTATTTTTATTTTTGGAATGTTTCTAGGTAGTGTTTAGAACTACAACTGATTTTTATACTTTGATCTTATATTCTGCAAACTTGCTGACTTGTATATTAGTTCTAATAGTTGTTGTGGTTTTAGTGGATTTCTTAGGATTTTCTATGCATCCAAGATCATGCTATCTGAAAATAGAGATGGTTTTACTTCTTCCTTTATAATCTGCATGCATTTCATTTCTTGTTGTTGTCTAATTGCCTTGGCTAGAACTTTCAGTGCAATGTTGAACGGAAGAAGCAAGATCAGCTATCCTCATTTGTTCATTTTCTTGTGGGGAAGCAGCTTCAGGCATTTCACCAGTCAGTCAGCTGCTGTCTGTGGGATTTGTGTAGATGTCGTTTGTCAAGTTGAGGAAGGCGCCTTCTGTTCTTAGTTTGTGGAGTGTACTTATGATGAAAAACGATTGAATTTTGTCAAGTGCTTGTTCTGCATTTATTGAAATGATCATGTATTTTTTATCATCTATTCTATTAATATGGTGTATTACATTGTTTGGTTTGAGAATGTTAAACCAAACTCACATTCTTGAGATATATCCCAAATGCTCATGGTGTCTAATACATGTCATCTGTTACTCGATTCTGTATGCTTATAGTTTGTTAGGAAATTTTGTGTCTATATTCCTAAGTAATATTAGTCTATACTTTTCTTTGAAATCTTTATCTGGTTTGGGATCAGAGTAATACTAGCCTCATGGAGTGATTTGGGAAGTTTCTACTTCTATTTTCTTTTCTTTTTTTCTTTTTTTTAAAGATTGGCACCTGGGCTAACAACTGTTGCCAATCTTTTTTTTTTTTTTTTTCCTGCTTTATCTCCCCAAATCCCTCCGTACACAGTTGTATATCCTAGTTGCAGATCCTTCTAATTATGGGATGTGGGACGCTGCCTCAACGTGGCCTGAGGAGCAGTGCCATGTCCTCGCCCAAGATCCGAACCCTGGGCTGCCGCAGCAGAGCACACGAACTTAACCACTCGGCCACGGAGCCGGCCCCTCTCTTCTATTTTCTGCAAGAGTTTGAGAAGAAGTGGCATTAATTCTTTCAGCCCTTGGTAGAAGTCACCAGTAGAACCATCTGAGTCTGAGCTTTTCTTTGTTGGGAGTTTTTAAACTACTCACTGATCTCTTTATGTGTTTTACGTATACCAAACATTTCTATTTCTTTTTACGTGAATTACAGCAGTTGGTGTCTTTATAGGATTTGTCTATTTCAGCTAAGGTATCTAATATGTTGGCATCTTGGTGTTTCTAGTATTATTTTGCAAACCTTACTGTTTCTATAAATAAGTAGTGATGGCTTCTCTTTCATTCCAGATTTTAGTAATTTGATTCTTCTTTCCATTTTCTTGGTAAGTCTAACTAAAAGTTTTCCAATTTTGTTGATTTTCTTTGAAGAAACAGCATTTTTGTTTTGCTTTTGTCTATTGTTTATCTGTTTTCTATTCATTATCTTCTGCTCTAATCTTTTCTATTTCCTCTCGTCTTTTTGGTTTATCATTTCTCTCCCTTGCAGCGTCTTTTTTTCTTCAGAAAACTTGATTTGTAATTATTTTTATGTCTTTGTAATTATGTACTAATTTTCTTCTTTATTGTTCATCCAACCCCACTAAAATATAAACTCCATGAAGACAGAGACCATGTATAACTTTTCCTCCATTGTTCACCTTTTCCAGTGAGAGGGAAGTTCAAAATACTAAGGAACAGACTGGACAAAAGGATTTCATTGCTCTTTTCTTCACCACAAATGTAATACTAAGCAATATTTGTTAATACCTGCACTGCTTCCAGCCCTCTAATGGTTTGGGACCTCAAGCCCTCATTGCTGTTGGTAAGCAAGAGCTGGCAAAGAGAACAGATTACCTATGCCTTCCAGTTGAGTCCCTGAAGTCCGTCAAAATGGGAAAAGTTCTGACCCTTTCATTACACAGGTCAGATATTGTGAGTCTTTGGTAACACAATCATAGCTCTATTAACTCACTTGGGACATTCTGGGGCAAGTGTCTTATTTTTCTAAAATGGAAACCCAGAAAATAAGCTAGCAGAATTTCTAAACAAAAGGGAAACTTTATTAGGAACTTTTCAGACATTTCATATCTTTGTTCTTCTTTACAACTATTTTTTGCTATATAATTTCTTTATATCTATTATGTTACATGGTCTATCACTTCGAAAAAAGCATAGTGTTCTTGTTTACATTTCTTGCAATAGTTGACAAGAGGCAAAGTTTATTGGTTCTTTCTGCCTCACATTAAAAGGAAAAATTATTATGTGTGATTGTTGGACAATATTCAGAAATGCTGTTGAGAAGCAGAACACCTGATAATGTAAGCATTTACTAAATATTTAGTAAATATTTGTTTAGTGAATGAATATTTGAGAACTCTTTGTGGCTGTGTAACTACCAAGACATATGACCTTGTAAGAATCTTTTTAAACTTCTAGATTTAAAGTCTTCCTCTTTAAAATAAAGAGATTGGGTCAGAAAATAGGAACATCACTTATTCAGTTGTTCATCAAAAGTTGCTTTTAGTGATTTTTCCTTCTAATTTAAAAACATAAAATTGTAAAATCATGCTCTATTTGGGAAGACACATGATGCAATCATTTATAAAAGATGCATTGATATAAAAGGGAAATAAAACTTAAACATATGCACTATCCATTCATTCTGCTTGCAACAAAGTCGGACATACCGAAGATGAAGCAGTTAGCACCTCTCTGTTACTCTCCCTCCCTCTGAACCACAATTATCATGACTCGTTTTCTGTCCATTGACAATAGAAATGAATTAAATCTGAAACCGCTTTCATAAATGGTTTTCATATATATTGAATAACCTAAGGATCCATTTTCATTTCCAAAATTGGCTTGAAGAAAGAAGTGTTGAGGGAGTTGTAATACTTGCCCAGATAAGTCTAATCAATTTCTTTTTCCAGTTCAAAACTTCTGATGGCTCTCCATTGTCTATAAAACAAAGATCTCATATATTATCATGACATACAAGCCTTCCCTGCCTCAGGGCAGGGTCTCTTCACAATTTTATTTTTTGAGTACATCTTCACAAACTCTCTGGCAACACCAAACATCTTGTTGTTCCCAGAACTCTCCATGAACTTTCAACTTCTGTCTTCATTGCTGGTCTTTCTTCCAACAAATGTTCTCCAGCTGGGTTGGAGTCTATCAGTCTTTAAAGTTCCACCTAATACCATCTTCTTTTCACCTTTCCCTGATTTTCTTTGCCTCCTTGAGTTAAATGAGTTATTTGTTTCTCATTTGTTTTCTGATAGTACTTATGGCATGGCATGATAGCCATCTCCCCAGGTCTTCTCCTACACTGTTTGTTGAGGAAGGAACAATTTGGTTTTCATGTTTGCATTCTCAGTATCTAGTTCTGTGCCTGACACATAGCAGGTACTTAATTTTTTTTTTTTTTTTAGTGTTCAGTTGAATTGCGTAACTTCAAGATATAAGTTAATGGTTAGGGCTTTGAAGCTGAGGCAAATAGAAGTGGATTTAAATCCTAACTGCCGCCCAATACCTCTGAAATTTGGAAGAGCTGCTTGATGTCCCTGGACTTCCTTTCCTTAATCTATAAATTGGGATTAATCATATCTATCTTGGAGGATTATTGTAAGAATTACATCTTTAAAATTTAATTGTTTAGTAACAGTGAAATGTGTCCTGAGGAAAGAGACCAAGGATGGACAATGAGTGACAGTGCAGCAGAGTCTGTTCTTCACAGGGTACCTGTTACTGAAAACAAGGAGCTTCCTAAGCTGGACAGAAACCCAGGCCTGAAATCTCTCCATATCCACAAACCTGAGGGAGTTGTTTGTGCACACATCCTGTTATAGACACTGGGACTAACTCATGAAGCCAGGACTTAGAAACAGTGCCTTAGAGAAAAAAGTAGTAAGCATAGTTGGATTATGGGGGGCTATTATGATTAAAATCGGTGAGGGGCCAGCCCTGTGGCATAGTGGTTAAGTTCAATGCTCTGTGCTTTGGCAGCCCAGGTTCGTGGGTTCAGGTCCTGGGTGCAGATTTACACCACTCATCAGCCATGCTGTGGTAGTGACCCACGTATAAAGTGGAGGAAGATTGACAACAGATGTTCGCTCAGGGATAAGAATCCTCAACAACAACAACAAAAATCAGTGATTTTAGACATTAATTCTATGAAACTTTTAGAACAGAGTCCTCAAAGTAAGATTTGATAAGCTCACTCGTTATAAATTACTTAAAGATAAATATATCATAGAATTGTGTTATTAAAATCAATGTGACTTTTGATCTTAGAATTGAACAAATATTTTTTACCTATAGGTTTGTGATACAGACTCTCAGCATCTTTTGGTTGAGCAATTTGAAGTGTTTTAACAAGCCTCCGTATTCAAAATCTCTCTTCTTAATTATAAATGATAAGCTAAACAACAGCAAATTCCTTAGTGTACCATATACTTCATGATCGTGAGTTTACCTCTCTCCCCATCCGTCTTTCTTATAGACTCTGTGCAGTGCTTTAAACCCTAATAATATCAAACTGCTTTTGCTCCCTGACCTCATCAAGTTTTCCGTATTCAAAATCTCTCTTCTTAATTATAAATGATAAGCTAAACAACAGCAAATTCCTTAGTGTACCATATACTTCATGATCGTGAGTTTACCTCTCTCCCCATCCGTCTTTCTTATAGACTCTGTGCAGTGCTTTAAACCCTAATAATATCAAACTGCTTTTGCTCCCTGACCTCATCAAGTTTTTCAAGCCTCTGCAACTATGTACATGATGTCTCTTCTTGCTGGGAAACTGTTCAGACATTTCTTTTCTTGGATAATCACTACTGATTCTTTACAGCTCATTTCAGTTGTCACCTTCTCCAGAAACCTCCCTCAACCCCTAAGTGCTCCAAAGAATCTTGTGAAATCATTTCCATAGTATTTATGCTACTAGGTTGACAACATCTGTTTATGTGAGCATCTATCTCACTAGTTCTCATATTCTTCTATTCCAGGAACCCTGCTTATCCTTTGTTGTAAACCTAGAATCTAGCCTCATGCTTGGTAAACAGTAGATCAAGCACAGAACTGGGTGGTCACCTTTGTGTCCTGAATAACGTAGCTTTGAGGTTAAACATTACCCAATTTAGTCCCCAAATTACAGCATGTTCTGTAGCCTCAGTTTGACTTATTTTTTAATGTTTGCTACGGTTACATCAGATATTATAGCTAATTTTCTCTTATAAATAGCATTCATTTTGTATTGAATATAATTCTCATGTATGACTTATTTTTTAATGTTTGCTACGGTTACATCAGATATTATAGCTAATTTTCTCTTATAAATAGCATTCATTTTGTATTGAATATAATTCTCATGTATATTTTTTCAGGCTTTTCTGATTTTTCAGTCTCTGTCTGGATATTTAAAAAGAAGAGTTAAAATGATAGTGGCACATACTGATGCAATAAAAGATATAATTCTAGTAGTGATTGCTTCCTAAAGATACAGAGAGAGAGAGAATTCTATGAGAGTTTCTATGGAAAGATTTAAGGTTCTAAAATGCTATAAATTAAAAAGAGAAAAATGGTCTGAAGAAAAAGATTATGTTCTCTACTTTCTATTTAGTATTTATTTTGTAAATTCTTAATTTTGAGTGTTACCTTTTCATTTTAAAAAAGGCTGCATATGAAAGCTCACTGAGAGTATTTTACCAGATGTAAAAGCATTTCTACATTTATGGGGCGCCTGGCCCGTCTGACTTCGCTCTCATCCACAGCAGCAGAGGCCTCCGCAGTGGCTCCGGTCATGACAGGAGTTATTAGTCGTAGTATGATCACCAGGGCCCTTGGGAGCCTGGCCTGGGAGGAACAGCAGGAACAAGCTGGTCTCACGGCTCAGTGGGCAGAGGAGCCCTGGCAGCAGACATTTCTGGAGGCAGAACCTGGTAGCCCAGAAAAAGAACATGCTTGAGCACGTAAGATTCTTCATGAGAGGTCTTTGCAGGGAGTCAGGGCTAGTAAGTATCAGGTAGGAGTTTAAGACAGAAAAATACCTTTTTATTACTGTATTTATGATCCCATTTTTAAATCTAGAGTATGATAGTTTGACAATCATAAATCGTGTTGAGTTTTGCTATTATAACTCATTGTCATCGGCTTCCATCATTATAGCACAGCGTTGGAGCCAGGCTGCTTATGTTCAAATCCAGATTCAAATCCACCAACTAATTTATGACCCTGGGCACACTGAAATTCTGTGTGTCGCAGTGCCCTCATGTGTAAATTGGCCATAGTAATAGGACCAACCTCATAGAACTGTTGTGAGACTTGCGTGATGTGATACGTGTGGAGTGCTCTGAAGTGAGCCTGGCACGCAGTAAGTGTCACAGAAATAGTCATTCTTAGTAGTATTGTTATCGTTTATTCTACAGATAGCTCCAGAAAGTTTCTCTATTTTGCTAGTTGATTTTTTTCTTCCAGAAGTCATAACAAGGGATAGAATAGCCCAGAATATGTAAGTTCATATTCTCATTAAACATAATTTATAATATTTAGATATTCTTTCTGTGTATGCCTTATTTAAATCTTTTCTCATAGCATGAATATGAACCTTATAGACACCTTTATCAAAGTACAGCCAAAAACAGTAGCAGCCTGGGATTTTTTAAAATGAAAAACAGGGATATTTTCTCTATTGTAGAAAAAGTTTAATATTGCCTAGGCAATTCACTATTTGTTCTTAAATGCATGCATGTTATATTTCCCAGAAATTGAATATACAGAAAACATTGTTTTCATAGTTTTTTTTCCCCCTATATTATAAAACTACAGTATAAAACTTTATTCAGCGCCATGATGAATCCACCTAGGCTAAAGGTCATGTGTGGGTTACATGGTCATTTCCTTTCCCAGTCCAAATAATGTTCAGAGCATCGATCATTGAAGTATCATATCATTCTCATTTTGTTATCCAAACTAGTGTTCTCATATTTTTAAGTATAGATGCTTACTGAATAATTTAGGTAGTATTTTAGAAAACAACAAAAAATGTAAACCTAACCTAAACTGCCACAACACTAAAGCACAAATATAGCACTATAAATAAATAGCTAGGGACTTCTATGCATATATAAATGTAATTTCAATAAATGAAGTCATGCTATATCAGCACATGCCAATAAATAAATTTACATCATCATTTCAATAGCTGCATAGTAACTTATTACATGGGAGTATAATATCATCACTTTAAAATGAGTTTTCAGTGACTCATATACAATTTAAAAGCTGGACCCTGTGCTAAGTTAGATATTTTCAGATTTTTAAATATTATGAATTTAAAATGTATTTTCTGAAGTAAAATATTAATCCAGATCTGAAAATATTACATTGCTTTATCAGTAGGATACTCATAACAGATTTATCACTGTTTCACAGAATAGAGAAGCTAGAAATAGGTTGACTTATCTTTCAAACGTGACTATATCATGGAATAACTTTGATAGTACCAAAGGAAAAAGCATAGTGTCTAGAATTAAATATACATTTTAAGAAGTTCAGTAGCCTCTAATGCACTGGATAATGAATCTATGATATCATGGGGTGATACATATTCTAACCTAGGATGTTCAATACGCATAAATAATTCTATAGCAGAAAATATAAAAATTTTTGTTTTTTAAAAAACAAACAATTTATATTTTTATATTTAAAAAATATACAAAAAACTTGACTATGAAAGTTGAAGAATTTTGCGATTTTCCAATCTTGGAATAATTATCCTTCATCAGTTCTCAATAAAACCCATTTTTTGAAAAATTGCCTGACCTGAGTTATTTGTTAAAAAAAAAATTACAGTGGGTAACCCTAACCAACTGAGATTGATGAGTCCCACAAACTCAGATGTAGGTCTGCCTACACAGTTGCTAATGCAACCTAATAAGAATCTTCATAGTATTAGGATGGACTCTCTGGATAAACCGATTTAAACCTATTTGTCTAATCTATGAATGAAGCTAGGTTATACAAAATTGACAAGAGTAAATGAGACTCCACTTTCAACTCTTTCCTGTTATTCTCTGCGTAAATTAGTTTAAAATCAAACTTTGTTTCCAATTTTCAGCAAATACATATTTAACACTGAATTGAAATTGAGGTTCTAAATTAGCAGCATCATTTGTAATTCAGGTATCCAATTCTGTGTGTCTTCTAAGTTCTCCAATGTCACAGAATAATTCTTTGTTTTAGTAAAAATCAAAACAAAATTCTTTACTGACCCCTTTAGGTGGCAGGAAACCCAGCAATCAATGCTTCCCTCAGAACACACACACCACCTCACAAACCATTGTCTTTTAAAGGAATTAAATTCTTCCAGTTGTGTCTTATTCTGTTTCCTTTCTTCTGTATTAGCATTCTTAACTTTTTGCCTAACATCTAAGGGCTCTCCCCTTCTCTAACATTCTGTCTATTCGAACATAGACCATAGTTATCAACTAATTTGCTTTTACCCCTGAAATACCACCATCTCTTGGCGGTGTCTCTTGGTGAATTTTATTAAAGACCGGGGGAAATAGAGAAGAGTTTCACCATAATGTTGCAAGTGAACAATTTGAAAATGCAATATGGGTTTTTCCCTTTCACAAAGACTTTTCTCTTATCTTGGCCTCAGTGATTTTCTCTCTGCACACATTGTCCCTGTGAAACCTGTCATCTAATCATCTGGCTGGAATTCCTGCCCTATCTTTCATGTTTGTTTTTTTTCCCATTTGTCCTTGTATGTTTCTTTCCAAGAGCCATAGAAATGCGGAATCTCTCAACTTCTTCAGGTAAAGCAATTCATTCCTGACTTTTCCTCACAGGTAAAACAATTCATTCCTGACTTTTCCTTGCCCAGTCCATTCTAGGAATGTAAAGGCAGGAGGCAGCGATAAAAGATACTTCTGCTTTCATCACAGAGAATCCATCAGAGTATCTTTTAAATAAATACTGTTCTTTTACTAAACAGAATTCCAATTCCATTTTTTAAAATGATATTTTCTCACTACACTTTGATTCATGTTTAATTACAGCTACATTTTATGTTTCTAAATCATCATACTGTTTCCATTATCTAATTAATGCTGCAACAATTTATGATACATTATATTCATGAATTAATTTTAACAACTTATAGTGTCTAAGGAAAACTACATCACTGATCTACTCCTTAAGATTAGTGTAGTTTTATTGTAGCATTTGTATAGCTTTATATAAACGTTATTATTAAAAATGACGTTTTCCTGTAATAAACTGGTGAAGCGGCAATCATACCTTTAAATTCAAAGACAGGATTAAGTGTTTTGCATTATCATATGTTTAAATTTTAATTAAGTTTATATTTTAAAAAAGATAATTTATCCTTAAACTTTTAGTTTCTTTTAAAATCTATATTCCACATATATCTTTTTGCTCCAGAATTTTGTTAATTCTTTTAGGCCACTGTTGATTCCTCCTGATAGAAAGCAATGTCAGGCATAGAAAGAGGGTTAGTGGTAGCTCCAGAAGAACCAACTGAAAGCCCTACTCACCATTCCACAGTATAAGATCTTGGGCCAATTATCCTCACCCTTCTAGTCTTGTATTCCTCGTACGTAAAATGGAGCCAGTAATCTTCACCTGAGGATTAATATTGTCAGCGCAGAGATAACTTGAGTGTAGTGCTCATTTGTGGCAATCGGTTAATGTTAACGCCCTTCCCTTCTTCATTGTGTCTTCTCCACCCAAGATTTAGTTCTAAATTTTTCAAGTTAAAATGCTGCTCTTTGCAAAATATCCGTTTTCTTTTGGGTACCTGAAATATGTGATTATTTCTAAATGGGTTTTTCCTGCTGTGCTAACAACGTATCAAGTGCACAGACTATCACTCCCATTCGGAGTTCAAGACAAAGCAGAATTAACCACAGGGGCAGAGCCTGCTGGCACTAATGGGAGGGACAGCAGGTCTCCATATATTGTTCCTCTTATTATGGAAGTGGCAGTTGCATTATGATCTTTGCAAGGCGTCTGGGAACTCCTGCGATGTGACACCTACAGGGGCGTGCTTGCTTTTTGAGAAGATATTTTCTAAAAATGCATAAAGCTAAAAGTTTTGAGGACTATTATTTTACCTTATTTTGTTCTCAGCAAGACAGTTTCATTTTGTAGCCAGGAAATGAAAAGAAAGAAAGAAAGAAAGAAATGTATGTGTTTAGGAAGTAGTTGAACTAGTCTTAAATATTTAGGAGTCCAACTTTTCCTTTTTTTGAAATCCGCATTTTATATCTATATGAAGAGCCCTTTTAGGTGCTCTTCTTATCTGTCCTTTTCCATGTGACCGTCTTTTTGAGTAATATATATTTTAACAAATATGCAAATCTTTTTAGATCTTCCCTTCCCCAAATGCAGTATTAGAAAATATACGAATTTCTTATCTAATCCAAAAGAATCCACAATACCATCTTGACCTTCAAGGAGCCCTTGTTGAATTTAGTCATGGGCCATTCCAGTCCAAGTTGCTAGAGGGAGACTGACTATCTTTATTGAATGAATATAACAAACTTCAAGGTGCTTTGATTTTTAAAATGTTTATTATATCCTTTCAATTTTATTATTATATAATGGTAGTTCTGAACGTCTTAATTTATTGTATTATACTATGTTTATAATATCTAACAAGGAAAACAAAGAATGAACTGACATATAGGGAAACATTATAATTGAATGAAATCAAACCTGAGTAACAGAAAATATTAAATATCTCATATCCAAGCTCTAGGAAATTTAAGTCTTGTTAAAAAGTTCGAGAACAATTCCACAGGCTCAACAGAGTAGTCATCCCAGGAATGAGTAGCTAGTGTCTTTCCCTTTTAAAGGAAGATGGAATCTACACTTTCTTACCTCCCTGTCACTCATCTTTGTGGAAGACCTTGACCTCTGTCTCCGTCATTCAACTGGAACAGTTCTCGTCTGTATCCTTCATTTCATCAGTCACAATCTCCTGTGTTGCTCTGTCTCAGATTTTCCTCTGCATTCCCATCTATGCTCCAATTGCCACACTTTTTATTAAGGATTTTACTTTTTTTCACCTCTTTGCTTCCAGTCTTTACTCTCTCCCAATTTCATTCTCTATCCTGTAGTCATATCCATTTCCTAGATGCAAATCTGATCAGCTCCCTTCCTTGCTTAAAAATCTTTACTGACTTCCCCATCAGCTTTTATAAACATTCAGACTTCTTAGCATACGTAGAGACGTCTTCATCACCTGACCTTTGCTTTATCTTTCTATTGTTGCCACCAATAACAGTCCCTCGCTCTACTCTGCAACATGCACCAAATTCTCCGACCACACCAAATGCTTTCAATTTGTCAAAAGTATATTTCATATTTTTTACTTTTCCTGGCATATAAAATACACTGCACCCTTCTTTCACCTACTGAAACCAATTCAGTTTTCAATGAATTAAGCATTATTTTGAAAGACTGTATTGATTCCCTCAACGAGAAGAATTTGCCTATCACTGTGCTCCCACCGTAGCCTTCTTTGGAAATCTGAATCATTATAACTTATATGCAGTAATGTATGCATAATGAAGTTTTTGTTGATGAAAGACTGCATATATGATGGTGGTCCCATAAGATTAGTACCATTTAGCCTAGCTGTGTAGTAGGCGATACCATCTAGGTTTGTGTAACCACACTCTGATGTTCACACAACAAAACTGCTTAATGATGCATTCTCAAAATGTATCCTCCTCATTAACCAATGAATGACGGTATGCCATAATCAACACAAGTTGTCTTTGTTTTTCATCTCCAACATAATGGTGTTAATACAAAACAGAGATTAGGTTATATATATTTGTGTCTCTAGGATGTACATAATACCTATAGGCACTCCATAAATGATTATTGAATGAATGGACTTAATATCCACTATCTGAAATATATATATTATACATATATATATAAATGTATATAAATAATATCCATTATCAGAAACTTGTTTCCGCTGATCATGAAGGGCAGATATTTGTACCTCTGAGTGCATCATTTCTTCTCTCCACGGCAAAATAAACCAATCAGTGAGTCATAACTTCATGTAGAGTTGACAGTGTTGATTTATATTACAATATTACAAATCATTCTTTGGAAAATTATTGTGTAAAATGGATTAAATTCTGCACAGATGTTTAGATAGCCAGGATTATAAGTGGTAAGCCTCTAAATCTCAGTAGAAAAAATGTGTGCATTTTGGGTATTTCAAACATATTTTTCCACGCAATCAAATAGTGCAGACCACCAAAAGCATGATTCAAGACTATAAACAATAAATGACCTGTACAACCTCCAAAATTATAGTTACAGTTCATTCATTTATTGAACGAATATTTTTTAAAGACTTGTTTATTCTAGGCATTCTTTTAGGCATTGGGGATATGGCAATGAACAAAGCAGGTAAAGATCCTGCTTTCATAGTGGTGAGAGATTACAATAGATATGTAATGTAACATCATGTACTGCATAACAATGTTTCGGCCAACAATGGACTGCGTATATACAACAGTGGTCCCATAAGATTGTAATGGTGCTGAAAAATTCCTGTTGCCTAGTGACAGTTGTAGCTGTAGTAACATGATAGCCTTACACATTACTCATCTGTTTGTGGTGATGATGGTGTAAACAAATCTTCGGTTCCTTCAGGAAATATTCCAGAAGAAGGCATTGTTATTATAGGAGATGACAGGTCCATACATGTTATTGCCCCTGAAGACCTTCCAGTGGGACAAGATGTGGAGGTGGAAGACAGCAATATCAATGATCCTGACCCTGTAGGCCTGGGCTAATGTGTGTGCTTGTGTCTTAGTTTTTAACAAAAAAGTTTAAAAAGGAAAAAAAATCTTAAACATTTAAAAACAGAAGAAAGCTTATAGAACAAGGATATAAAGAAAGAAAATATTTTATACTGCTGTACAATGTGTTTATATTTTAAGCTTTAAGTTTGTGTAGGTGCACTCTATCACGTTCACATAGCAACAGGATCACCTAAGGATGTGTTTCTCAGAACATAGCCCAATCATTAAGGAATGCATGACTGTGCTATTACTTTACTTTTAAAGTGGGTTTCTTGTAGACCACATATAGTCTATTTTTTCTTCCCCTGACTATCTTTGTCTCTTCGTTGGTGTAATTAGACCATTCATATTTAAAGGGATTATTGGTGTAGTTGGTGTAATAGCTACCATGTTTGTAGTTGTTTTCTATTTGTTGAGTTTGTTCTTTATTTCTCTCTCTACATATCTTTTTCTGCCTACTCAGTTTTTAACTGAACAATTTATTTGATTTGATTTCATCTCCTCCCTTAGTATATCAATTATACTGCTTTTTAATACTTTTTAGTGATTGATCTAGAGTTTACAACATACATATTTATTAATCTAATTCCATCTTCACATAACACTACGCCATTTCATGTGTAGTTCATGTAGCTTATAAGAGAGTATTCCTAATTTTTCTACCAGTCCTTTCTGACATTACTGTGATTCATTTTACTTATCTATATGCTACAATCACCCAATTCACATTTAGTATTATTGCTTTAAATGAAGTTAACTTTTGAATCAATTAAGAACATATATGTAATCACTTTACCTGAATTTATTCCTTCTCCAATAGTTTTTCTATGTCATGTTCTTCATGAAGAACTTTTAACATTTCTTGCTGAGCAGATTTGCTGCCAATGAATTTACTCAGTTTTTGTTTATCTGAAAAAATCTATTTCTACTTCACTTTTGAGGGATAACATTTGGCTGGATATAGAATTCTAGGTTGGTGGTGTGTTTTTTGTTTATTTGTTTTTGCCTTTCAACATTCTAAATATTTAAATCCAGCATTTCACTATCTTCTGATTCGCATGGTTTTTGATGAAAAGTATGTTATAATTTTTATCCTTGTTTCTCCAGGCTTTTTTCCACATTTTGAAATCTAAATTCAAGATTTTCTCTGTCTTAATTTTCTGCTGTATAAATATGATATGTGTGGGTGTTTGTTGTTGTATTGTTATTGATAACTTTTTGTGTTGTCTGAACTTCCTAGATCTTTAGTTTAGCGTATGTTGTTAATTTGGGAAATTTTTCAGCCATTATTACTTCAAATATTTCTTCCACTTCATTCTTTCTCTCTTCTCCTTCTGATATTCCAAATACACATTGTACCATTTGATACTGTCCGATAGCTCTCAGACGTTCTTCTGTCCTGTTTTCTTCCTTCCTTCCTCCCTTCCTTCCTCTTTGCCTTTCAATGTAGTAAGGTTATATTGAAACATCTTCAGGTTCACTGATTCCTTCCTCAGCTGTACCACGTCTACAGATGAGTCCCTTGAAGGAATTCTTCATTTCAGTTAAAGTGTTTTTGATTTCTAGCATTTTCTTTTGATTATTCTTTATAATTTCCATCTCTCTGTTTGCATTAACCATCTATTCTTTCATGTTGTCTACATTGTCCATTAGAGATCTTAACACATTAATCATAGTTATCTTGGATTCCCTCTCTGGTAATTCCAATATCTATGTAAGTTCTGAGATCCAAGCCTTGTTTTAGTGCTTGTCTTTTTCTCTTCAGACTGTTTTTTTCTTACCTTTTAGAATGCTGTGTAATTTTTTGTTGAAAGCTGGACATGTGTAAGGTAATAGGAGCTGAGGTGAAAAGACCTTTAGAGTAAGTTTTCTGCTAATCTGTCTAGGTGTTGGGCTGTGTCTAATGTTTTCTGTAGCTATAAGTACAAGAGGCTTAAAATTCCTCTAGTGTCCTTGATTGTGTGTGTCCATTTAACTTTGTGCTGCCCTATAGACACTTCCTCGGAGAGAGTGTGTATCATTCAACCCTTTCATCTCTAACCCGCTTTTATACTGGAGCCCTGTAGTTGTGTTGGTAAAGTGTGGGCGAAAGGAAGCATTCTATAACCGTTGATTAGATATTAATCCTTTAACATGTTTGTATCTCAGGGCTATGACTGTCCTGTGTTTTTCCTGTTTATAGCTTCTTTTTTTCTCTCTAGCCCAGGGCTCTACTCCATTTTTTGGCTATGAAATTCCCAACCTATTTTCTTGAAGCTATGACCGTTGTTGACAATGTTGCCCCCACAATTTGTGTGAAACAGGAAGACTGTAGGGAGAGTAAATTCTTCTCTCTGGAATAAGGTTTTTGAATTAAGAGAAGGTCTTAGTTACAGAGGAGGTTCTTGGCTTATTTCACAATGGTTATTCTTCCCATCCACCCTCCAGGACACAAGAGGTTCTGTCTCAGATTATCATCATGAGAACCTGGTGGGATTTATGAAAGGAAAGCCTGCAAAAGTGTTTTTGAGTTATTCTAAGATTGTACCCACCAAGAGTTTCTGGCTAACACACTAGACCTTACTCAGCCTGTAGCAATACATCAAAGTTGATACTTGAGTTCCTACCAGTTAATGGCTCCAGCAGTTTCTGATCCAAGTAAGCAGACATTAGTTTCTATATTTCTGAATGTGCTTCTCTCTCCAGATTTTGAAGTGCTCTTTCACCCTGTGACCTCTGTTCTGTCCAAGAAAAAGAATTATGTTCATTTTCCATAGGTTATTCTTGTTGTAAGCACAGGAGTGATGACTTTCAAGCTCTGTACCTGTCAGAGTTGAAACCAGAAATCTTTATCAGCGTCCTCCTCTCTCTCACTTTACCACTTTTCTACCAGTGTTTCCTGAGATCTCAGATAAACCGCTTAAACTCAGCTACTTTTCTCAGTGTCTATTTCTGGGAGAATTCAAGCTAAGATAACCAGCGAGAGAATTTACTACAAAAACTGCTCTCTGTTACCCTAGATTACTGTTGTAACCGAGACAGTAACAAGTATGCATCAGATCATTGCAATGCTTTTCTTCTACTTTTCAGAGAAAATGGGTGCTGCCTGTAAATTTAAGATATTTCTAAGGAGAAACAAATAGCCTACATTACTACCACTCATATTCTACTCTGAGACTCTTTGCAAAATCGATTTATATAGAATTCCGTTTATATATTTGAATGAGATTTTATATATATGAACTGGAATCCTATACACTTCAGCTAGCATTCAGCCTCAGAAAACCTGACATACTTTTTCTGGTTGGCCTTGAAAACAAGATCCTCCACAGCCTTGCTTTACGCACAAGGAGACTGCAGAGTGATGTTAAATTTCAGCCAGCTATTAAAACATACTTTCCTCAGATTTTTCCAAACGTAAAGGAAAAAGTCTAACTCAGTCTTCTGGTACCTTCTCAAGTTGTAGTAAATTCTGGCTTAAATTAGCAAGCGGGTCTAATAAGTACTAGTCACAGGATAGGGCTTCCTGTAGGCGTGGATGAAAAAAGAAACACATGCCTCCAAAGAGGCATCGTCTTGATGATGAGTGTAGCCAAGTGAGGTGGACAAGACTGTACTCTGACAGCTGAGGTTTGGGAATCCATCCTTATTTGATGTGAACAGCTTCTAAGCTTAGAAACCATGCTATCTATCTGATGCTTGTTATCAGCTAAATAATCACAGAATAGTAGTAGATAAAACCTTATGAGTGAACTCTCTTGCCTTGAAGCTAGTTCTGAAACAAGTTATCAGTGTTGTGAAAGTTTATTTGCTCCAATTCTTGTCAACATGGATATTGAGGTATACTTCGTCTTACTCTTGGCTTGTACTTGGTTTAGCTCACCAGAGTTGGCCATTGAGATATGATATCCAATACACAGCCTTTTCGGTATTCAGTCTCTGCCTTCACCTTTGGTGGTCATGTAGATAAGTTTGCATTTCGATGGAATCCTTTAAAAAACCCTCACATTTAAATGCTCACTTTTATTATAATTCTGTTCAATGTATCTGTGACTTTTGATGAAATTGTGACTTTCTGACTCAACCTGTATTTGTCCCTTCTATATTCCTCAAAATCATGTTGTTATCCATCCTTTAGCCTTTGAGATAATAGAACCTAGCCTTTCAGAACAAAATGAAATATATTTTGAGACAATAGCACTGCCTTTTACCACTCAGAAATGGTTGCCCTCTTGCCTAGTAGGAAAAGGATTTAAACCAGATAAAGACTAATGTCAGTTTTTGCACATGACTACTTTTTTTTTTTTTTAAGATCATTAGCCGTGAGCTAACATCTGTTGCTAATCTTCCTCTTTTTTTTCCTCCCCAAAGCCTCAGTACATAGTTGTATATCCTGGTTGTAAGTCATTCCAGTTTCTGTATGTCAGATGCCACCTCAGCATGGCTTGGTGAATGGTCTGTATGTCCCCAGCCAGGATCTGAACCAGTGAACCTCAGGCGGCCAAAGTGGAACATGCAAACTTAACCATTCAGCCACAGGCTGGCCTCCTCCAAGCGACTTCTTTTGTACTCCATCTCTCCCTTATTGTTAATATAGCTTTCAGACTCCAGTGCCCAAAGCATTCAAAGGTATTTTCTTCCTGAATAAACTTTCTCTCTTTTACATTAACAGGAAAGATAAAAGAGGGAAAGGCGAGAATAAAAAGTGTCTCTCTTCTAGAAAAATGACAAAGGAAGTCATCTTTGAGGAAATAGCATTTTAGCGGAGATGTGCAAGTGAACGAGTGTTTGATACAAACATCTGGTCTAAGAACATTTTAGGGAGAATAAGAAACAAGTCCAAGTGTCAAGTGCATCGATAGTTAAGAAAATTTCAGGAATATTAAGGAAATAAAGGTGGCTAAAGCAAAGTGAGATGGAGAGAATGCTAGAAGATGATGACAGAGATGTAGCCAGGATCCAGGTAGGGTAGGACTTGTAGGTCATAACAAGGATATTTATTCTAATAATGGGTGGGGACCATTGGAATATTTTGAACTGAAAAATGATATCATCTTAAATTATTCTAGAAACTGTAGCTTTTTGGGAAGACATTCATAGAAAACACCAAAAACCTTACAATCTTATCCCAGTTTTTCCTGAAAGTCAAGCCCAGGAGAGAGGCTTCTGTGCAGGTAGTTAATTTGGAAAGTGATCCCAGGAAGCAGAAATGAAGTTCCAGAAAAGTAGAAGAAGAAAGAAGGAAAAGTAACATGCGGATAGACTGTTTGCCACTATTACAGGTAACTGGTGCTCCATCTCTCTGGGACCCTCTGTGGAATCTTGAAAGTGTGCTCAGAGATGTATGTCTGATAGATAAAAGAGGAAATAATTTATCCTTGAGTTCTTACCTTCCATAGTAATCAAGGGTGGACGTATCTGGTATTACCTCCTCAGCATTCCTGGGTTGTGCCTTTTTTTAGTGCTAAGGAAATCCCGCAAGCTCCCATATCATGAGTTAGAGAAAACCTTGGACTTAGCCAGAAAGGAACAATGTCTTGACACAAACTGGGGCAAAAGGCAGTCAAGTGGTACTACGTGCAGCTGCTGGAGACCGTCTCAGAACTAATCACTTAAGTAATGACTGGAACAAGAGATATGGCCCAGAAGATGGGTACTATTTTATAGGAAGTAAAACTATGGATTTCTAAATGAAATGTCTTCTGTCTGGATATTCTTCTAGAAGATGGAACAGTTGTGCCATCTCTTCTTTGATTAATATTTCCATTATAATCAAAATTTCACAAAGGCTTTCTTTTTTCTTCTTTTCTTTAAAGAATCTATAATAAAATTTAGTCTGAATATAAATCATGAGGATGTTTTTGTTCCTTTTTTTTGCTTGAGGAAGATGGTCCCCAAGCTAACATCTGTGCCAATCTTCCTCTTTTTTCTTGAGAAAGATTGTCCCCAAGCTAACATCCATGCAGCTCTTCCTCTACTTTGTATGTGGGATGCCGCCACAGCATCGCCAGAGGATTGGTGTGCAGGTCCAGCCCCAGGATCCGAACCTAAAACCCACAGGCAGCCAAAGCAGAGTGCAGAAACTCAACCACTGCGCCACGGGGCTGGCCCCAAAGGATGTTTTCATTCTTTATGGAGTAGAGAGGGAGAGCGAGAGAAAGAGAGATTTTCCAAACTATTTTAAGTGTTAATTACATATAAATGTTCCTTTATGGCACTGAAAATAATCATATATTAACAGAGCCCAATCTGTTTATATCTTTGCAATTTTAACTACTCTAAATAGACTATTTTTAGCAGAAATATCAAGATGTAATATATGATTACAACTACTATTTAGCAACGATAATTTGTATATGACGTAACTTGGTGTTAGTGCTACAAGTGTTCCCCCAATGATGGGGTACCACAATCCCAAGCATGAGCACAACTATTTTCATAATACTATATACCTAGTGCTGCTAGTTTCTTTTCTGTTTGCTTTGTATATACACACAAAACAAAAAGGGCAGTGCTACTATATTCTTTAATATTATTTGTTGAGTGTCTGCCAATGCTGGTCTCTGTTAAAAGCTCTAGAGATACAGCTGTAAACAGAACAGGTACAAATCCCCGCCCTCATGGAGCTCACATTCCTCAGGGAAGGTTACTCCAGTGCACCCAGTTATCGATGATGCCTTTCAAGAGAGGTTGAATATCATTTGATATATGTTATGCTGAAGCCACCATGAGATGCGTCATTTTGGAAAAAAAAAATTTTCTCCCTTACAAGCCCTACTTTGGTACAATTCACTTTTTAATAAATAGTTATATATGTTGGATGTATATATAATGGATGGAATGGCCCTGGAACTGTGGATAAACCATTGACTTCTCTGTTTCAGGTTGCTATCTGCAAATGTATTGTGCTGCACAGTTGCTAATGTATATTAAAAAATTCCTGACTTTATAACTTAGGAATTATATACTGCTTTCCTTAAAGTAAAGTTTCAACCTTCACCGCTTTTAGTTATATGTGAAACGCGGTGGGTTTGGACGACCTGACTAATTACAAGCAGCCTGTCCCTTTCCTCTTCCCTTTCTGCCATCTCACTCACTGGCACGTTACAGAAGTTCTGTGCATAGTTGAACGGAATGGCTTTGCCAGATAGAGGGGGAAAGTTTGGGATTGAGAATATATGAGCAGCTGTGCTCCTCTTTCATCCTATTCAAATGTATTTCTTACCTTCTGCAGTGGGTTGGCTGTATTGAATATGTGTTATTGTGCTTTATAATGTCAGTCAATGCCTCTTTCAGTACCACCCACCATGGAGGAAGGAGAGGGACGATGGGCATGTTGCCTAACGAGGCATGTCGCCTAACAAGGGCTGATTTTTGTGTTCATACATTTTAAAAAATGTATTATCAGTGGCAATAGATATGACTCCTTTCCCTTATGACACACGTACAATAACCAGCCCTTCTATTCTAACATTTTCTAGAATACAGCACTGACTCTCTACTACAGTTCATATCAACTTGAAAGTTCTAGCCCAGAATGTTCCTTACTGTGTAATCTATTGCACCCTTAGCTGTAGCTATACTGTATTTTTTTTAATATCTTAGAAGAAGAGAGAGATAGAACAGGAGAACAATTGTGTGTCAAAATATTAGCAATGATTTTATTTACATGAAGTTCTTATGAAGATTTGCTGTCATATTCTTGTAATGTTTCTATAGTTCTGAGCAGTTTTTTCAAAATGTGCAGTATAATTTAAATATTTCTCTGAAAAATAAGTTTCAATGAGGAATAAAACAAAGAAAGGGAAGACCTATAGAATAAAAGAGACTGAGCAACATCAGATGATGGTAAGATACGGTCCTTAGTGAAACCCTATTGTGAACAAACTAATTGAAAATATTAGACACTTGTAGTTATTTGAACACATTGGCTGGATTTTTGGTGATAAGAAATGATTGATGTTTCTTTATTGTTTTGTTTGTTTGGGTCTGATATTGGTTTATTGGTTTTGTGATTATGTTTTTAAAAAGTCCTGTTTTAGAGATACATACTGAAAGATTTGCAGATACCGTTAGATGAACTTGGGAATTTCCTTAAAACCTATGTAGGGCAGAGGAAAGGATGTGAGATAGGATAGGATAAGATGAAACCAAGTTAGCCTGGAGTTGATCATTGTTGAAGCTGAGTGATGGGTATGTGGGGGTTATTACACTGCTCTCTCTACTTTTTTATGTGCTTAAGTGTTTAAACGTAATGAAATGCTATGGACAGGATTATTTGGGTTCAAATATGGGCTGCACATTCCTTACCTGTAAAATGAGGAAAAGTCCAGAATATACATCTCTATAATTTTCATGAGGATTAAATGAGTTAATACATCTAAATTCTTAATCAGTGACTGACCCTAAACAAGCCCTGAATAAATCTTACCTATTATTTTTAGATTTGTTTTTCTCTTCAAACCTGGGTGAAGGCTAATATTTTTGGAGAATGCAATTTACGTAAGAATCTCAGTTGGCTTTACTCAAAAATTCCCTATGTTTGTGGAAAGAATAAGTGGGAAACAATTATTGCTTCTCTGGAGGAATATCAGTCTTAGGAAGAAAAAATGCAGCATAATAAGAAATAACCAAATATTTAGAGAGATGAAGTAGCTTAACTGTAATTATAATTAATGGAGAGAATCAACTAGTTTGCAAAGAAATTGCTGTTCAAGAGTATTATTTTGAGAACTAATTCAGCTTTGAACCAAAAATTATTGCCATTATAATATAACTCATATTGATTGGAATTTTATCTCTGCTTCACACACTTTAGCCATGAAATCATAGTACTTAATTTTTGTTTCATTTAAATTGGCTAATCCACAAAGTATTATTTTGAAGGTTTTGTAAAATTCAGAAAGTAGTTTAGGTCTATATGACTTGTTTTCAAATTAACTTTTTTAAAACCTATTGGAAGTCATCAAGAAAATAAGAGAATATTTCACAAATCTGCTGAGAAATGGTAAATCAATTATTGAAGTTGATGGAATCATGTATGAACAATTTGATTTTGTAATTTATCTCTTCTTGCACTGTAGTTGATAAAACTAATAAAACATAACAATAGATGACCACCTTTAAAGTGAGAAAGTGGAGAATATATTTATGGATTATGGCAAATGTACTTATTGATTACTACAGAGTATACACAAACAACGGTGAACATTATGATATGTGATGTGTGCACAAATATGTAGTACAATAATACAATAATATAAGGAAAGTATTAGTCATTCATTAAATTACAATTAACAAACCTCTTTTAAATTTTGTAGAAGTAATTTAAACATTCAAACTATGAGCCCTCTCCAGCCTCTATATTTAGTGAAAGGACAGTTGTCATTGCCATAGAAAAGACTGTGTCACTTCATCTCCACATCCCAGCGCTTGAGTGAATGAGTGTGTTACACTAGCACATAAGAGGCCTGAAAATATGTAGTTATTTTGAATTTTAAAGGAGTTGAGTATGAGAGAATCTGTAAATTAGTAACATAATATATTCTATGGTAGAGATTGAAATTTAGGTTTTCTTCATATCAGCACTTCAGTGAAAAAGACTTGGACTGTGTCTCAACAAGTAAAATTTATTCATGTCTAGCGATGTTAACATTTAAGGAGGTATGAAATAGCAAGTAAATTTAGATTTAAGAAAACCTAAAAGTTACAGCCAAACATTTTGCTATTTTATGCCTTGTAAATGAAAGCTAATGATAACTGACTGCATTTTTCATTTTTTCCGGGGTTTGATTGTATAACCATCTTTATTTACTGTTAGCGTGATGAAAGCAATCTGCTTACACAGTTTAATCCTTTTCAGTTTAGGTAAATAACTTGCAGAAAAGAATCTCATTTTCTAAAGACGAGAGACTACTTTAAAGTTCAACCTAAATTGATATGAGTCAAGATGAAAACATTAGTGGGATGAAATCTAGTTGGGATGAATAAGTTACTCTATAGATATTTAAGGAAACAAACAAGCAAACAAAAATACTGAGCTTGAATACTGTACATCAGTATGGACCCCTTCAAACGGGGCACATTTTAGATGTTGTTTAGAATTTACAAGTTTTATGTTAACTAAGCCTTTGCCCAAAATCAACAGTGGAATCAACATAGCTATAAAATTTTCATTTCTTTTCCTATGCTAACACAGCTTGGAACTTGTTCAAGCAAAAGCTTCTGTTTCTTTCTATGGTTTGCTTTCCTTCTCTCTGTTTGTGCTATCCTTTTCCACCATTTTTATTTTGGCTTCTTCTGTTAATCTTTTATTTTATTTTAACTCGTAATTTCTTCTAACTTGGTTTGCTGGTGTTTGCTTTATTTTTCTCTTTGTCTCTTATAGTCTATTTCTAACTCTAGTTATTATACTAAAGTTGACAACTGTCAGAACAAAGTCAACTCAGGGGAGAGCTAATTGCTTCCTTCCTTTAAATTGTATTTTTCAGGACTACGCTGAGAAGGAGAACACCATAGCGAAAGCCCTGGAAGATCTGAAGGCCAATTTTTACTGTGAACTCTGTGACAAGCAGTACTATAAGCACCAGGAGTTTGACAATCACATTAATTCATATGACCATGCTCACAAGCAGGTAAGAAAGAGATGTCAAAAAAATCTAATATTTCTGAACTTTTGTAGTAATTTTAATTGTGTAGATTGTATGAATATGATATTTTTATTAATTTTTCTTTGTTATACAGTTTTTAAAGATGTCATTCTGGGATGATGATTTGATGACTTGTAGGAAAAGATACTGTTTTTTTTAAAGCAACAAAAGCAAAGTCTGAAATAAACGACCAACACAAAGAAATACCATTCAGTTGCCTTTCAGTGACTGATAGTATTTTAAAAATTATATTCTATAGGTGGTGATCCTCTATCTATATTCAAATTCATTAATTTTTAAATATTTAATCAACTAATGCATCAAATATAAATGCATTTATTCACAGTTCTTTATAAAAAGCATTTTCCATTTAAACTACCATAAAACATGAAAAAAACTTTGGTATGGTAAAACTAATGCAAGATTATTGGTTAAATCTTAATATGTATAATATGTGTAAGTACTTAATATGTATAAGAGTTTGTTTATTTTAATATTATTTTCATTTCCCTATCTGTTGTAAATCCAAGATTGATTTTTTTGAGCATTCTATGTAAAGATGAGTTTCAAACAATGATGTCAGAAATGAAGTTAATAATACAGGTTCCATTTTCTCATATGCCTTACATTTATCAATGCAACTTCATATGTTGTTTAGCTAACTTGCTATGATACAGAAGTTTTAGTTATCATCAATTTATAAGTGTTTTCCTTTCTGGTCATCACTGGCAAATATCATCCCCATATCGCTTTGGTATTAATAAAAGACACATTTTTACTCCATGAATTTGCACTAAATTTCCATTGTCATTAGTTATTTAACATAAGCAATAAAGAGTAGGGGGAAATGATCACTTTAAATGCTTCTGAACCAATTGTATATATTTTCTTTTGCCATCAATCCTTCCATTCGCTCAAACCGACAAAACTGTGCTTGGGGAGGCTGTTGTAGGAGAAAGTTAGCTTTCATTTACATGCATCATTAATTAATGCACACTAAACTTAATGATCTGCCCTTGCCTTTTTTTCCCTGGTAGTAGATCCACTGGCACACCAGTTAAGGGAAAAGTTTTGATAGAAATATCATTCCTTTTCTTACGTAAAAATGCATACATATAAATATATCGTTGCTTGATCTGAACATTAAAATTCATCAGGAAATAGTAATCATTTCACTCTACAGTTACTGCCATTTGTTTTATGAAAAGATTCTAGAGTGCTGTTCTTGATGTGGTAAATCTGAGAAAGTTGTTGCTCTGATTTTTCCTAAGTATCTAAAAGCACAAGATGTGTTATTACACGTTTGCTTCATTGTGTAAACTAGGTATTTGGAAATCTGTGTGTGTATGCATGTGTGTATGTGTGGGTTTTTTTTTTTTTTTTTTGAGGAAGATTGGCCCTGAGTTAACATCTGTTGCCAGCTATCCTCTTTTTGCCTGAGGAAGATTGTCCCTGAGCTAACATCTATTCCAATCTTCCTCTATTTTGTATGTGGCAAGCCGCCACAGCATGGCTTGATGAGCGGTGTGTAGGTCTATGCAAGGGGTTCAAACCTGCAAACACCAGGTCGCCGAAGCAGAGTGCACAAGGTTGACAACTACGCCAATGGGCTGACCCATGTTTATGTGTGTTTTAAGTACATCTTACCAACAATTAGTATCCTTTGTAGAAGAATGCTGCATTTGGCCATAGGTTGCCTGGAAGATCAAACTCAGGTTATCATGAGGACCTTTCCAGTTCCATATTCTTAGTGAAGTTAAGATACTATGTACTGTACACAGATAAGCCAAGGGAATTCAAGCTGCATCTGGGTTGTTATTTTGAAGGTTCAGAGGGTCACTTTTGATAATGCTTAGGAGCATCAGGCCCTAGAAACCGATATACTGTCTAAATGGCCATGAACTCTGGCAGAAGGCAGTCTTAATTGGTTAATTTAACACGAAACAATGTGATAGTAGCTGAAAATATCTAATATCTACATGATCATTACATCCCCCACATAGGATAGTGGCACATCTTTGAGAGTGTCTTCCTAGAGAATACTGTCCCTTTTCTGGGCAAAGAGCTAGCCCCTATGACAGCTATCTATGTTTCTACCACATGATTCCAACACCTTGGCCACTTTGAATGAAGTAGAAGAGGACAAAATTTGGAGATAGCCAATTCAGATTTTTTTCTCCTGAGAGCTTGAAGTTGAAATACAAATAAAAAACAAATCTGTTTACTGTCTGACTATAGCTGTACCTAACGCTTGAAAATGTAATTCTGTGGCATGGCTAAGTGCTTTGAAAAGTTGAGAAAGTCGGTTTGTATAAAGACAGAACAAAACAAAGGTACAGAGAAAGAGGTGGAAGTAACCATGTGACAATTCAAAGAAAGTGAGTATGGAAGTAGCAATTTTGATTCTCAGTGGCTTTTGGATAAAAACAGTTTTACAATAATTTATCCATAGATCCTATCCTTGGATTCTGAGAGATGTTTCAGCTTGCTGCTAATAAGTGAACTTATAGGGGGAAAAATGAAACTTCAGCTTAATACTTATTGTTCTTGCAATCAAAAAAAGAAAACTATAAAATATTCACCTGTCTGATGAGTAAAACAATCTTTTTGGTTTCCAATAGGAAACACTTCCACACAAATCAGGTATACCCAAAGTCCACATTACCAGCATTTAGAATTCAAGTAAGGAAACCTATATGTGGTTAGGACAATTCTTGAATGGAATTAGAAAAGGACAAATTGGCCACACATCTGATAAATCCCCTCCCGACAGAGATATGATTCCAAGGGCCACCAGATACCGGGAGAAAGAGAGAAGTTATTAGTGGAATAAGTCCCAGCCCTGCCAGTTACCCGCCATGAGTAAATAAGCAAAAGTTCTGTGAACTCAAGTATTCGTTCGTAGGAAGAATAAATGAGAGAGGCACATGAGTACATTTTGCAGTGTACTTGCAAAATAGTAAAAGCTCAATATTTAATTAGTTTTGATAATTACTACTTACTAAAATTTCTTTTCTCCTAGTATGTCTAGGACACTGACAGTTTGCCTTTGAGACTGCCTTTGTTTAGGTTTCCCAATAATGATCTATTTTTGCTTCAAAAATGCTAATAGAGTCTAAAACACATCCAGGTAATCTTGGCCTAAGAGCTGTTTTACCTGCCTCATATATCCTTGCAAATCTATGTTATGACAGAATATGTGTTGCATTTGAACTCTAAGCTTCAAAGAAAATCTTTTTCTCTCATCCACGTATCTTTGGTTGACTTCAAAATGTCTCTCCAGCTCTTATCACTAAGACTTGCTAACAGAGTTTAAAAAAGGAAGAGGCACAAGTGTACGGAGGTGATCACAATATTTCACAATTTAGGGTTCATTTTTGGAATATTTTCTTTTTAACTTTTAAACTCGAAAGCCATTGGATTGTAACCCTTTAAGAGCAAGGATTATTTCCTTTATGTCTTTATCTGTCACAGCTTTTAGTGTAGCATCTAGCACAGTTTAGACCCCAATCAGTGCTTCCTGTATATAGGAAGAGTCATATTCATTTTGAGATTTTGTAATAGGTCGCAGTTTCGAGGTAGGTAAGAGATTCAAAAGAATAAAATGATCTATTTATAGATTTATACTTATGTGAAACTGTTTGCAAGGAAAATATTATTTTTGAGCATGGAGTGACTGTTACGAGATGGATGAGTTATTTGAACTCTTCACATTCAGGAGTATTTTTCCTTCATAACAGTGATGTTATAATACAGCGGTACTTTAATATCATATATTATGTGCATTCTTCCAAGGGCTTCCTATAGATAAAACTAATCTCCATGTATTTTGGATTTATATTGTGAGTGGTTTTTTTTTTAACCTGAGAAAATTATTAAGAGCAAATAATTATTAAGAGCAAAACTTTTGGAAATACTTAGAGGTGTCACTTTCAGTAGGGTAGCACACAAGATCCTCCAAAGGACCCTTGCACTACAAAACAAATAGCTCTTGCACAATACAAATTTTGTATTGAATTGCTGAGTTTCTAGAAAGGATGATATCTCCAAAGAGCCATTCCACCGCCACGGGGTGGGTAGGGTGCTGAGGAATGGGAAGCTACTGGATAAAGCTGGGTTATGTAGTAAGAATAGCCTACAGCATGTGAAACTGAGTCAAGAGTAAATGCCACTATGTGAGCTTCATAGTCTGGAAATGTACTGTGGAGACAGCAGTTGGTAAACTCTGACTAAGGCCTCTGGATTAAAATGAATACTGCCCCGAGTTCCTGACTGAAACACACCCAAACTACTCTGGGAAAAAAGCAACCTCAATTTAGATTTTCCACTGAATGTGATTAACAAAATAGAAGATAACAATCAAATATTAAAACACACACAAACACACACAAAGAGGATAATGACTGAGAGTCAACAGCACAATAATTACTTGGATATTGGAATACTTAAATATAAATACACATATAAATCTATATACTCACATATATATATATATATATATATATTTTTTTTTTTCTGCTTTATCTCCCCAAACCCCCCTGTACACAGTTGTATATCTTAGTTGCAGGGCCTTCTAGTTGTGGGATGTGGGACGCCGCCTCAACATGGCCTGACGAGTGGTGCCATGTCCGCGTCCAGGATCTGAACCCTGGGCCACCGCAGCAGAACACGCGAACTTAACCACTTGGCCACTGAGCTGACCCCTCACATATATATTCGTTTCATAAAATTCAGTAACTATTCAAGAAAAAATTCTTTTTTTTAAATTATTTTCGGATGTACATCATACTTCTAATTCTGTGTACATTACATCATGTTCACCACCCGAAAGCTAATTATAGTGCATCCCCTCACATGTGACCCTAATCACCCCTTTTGCCCTCCCCCCTCCCCCCTTCCCCTATGGTAACCACCAGTCCAATCTCCAATGCTATGTGCTTTTTTTTTTTTTGTCGTTTTTATCTTCTACTTATGATTGAGATCATATGGTATCTGACATTCTCCCTCTGATTTATTTCACTCAGCATAAGACCCTCAAGGTCCATCCATGTTGTCACAAATGGCCGGATTTCATCATTTCTTATGGCTGAGTAGTAGTCCATCGTGTATAAATACCACATCTTCTTTATCCATTCATCCCTTGATGGGCACCTAGGTTGCATCCATGTTTTGGCTATTGTGTATAATGCTGCAATGAACATAGGGGTGCATGTATCTTTATGCTTTTGCATTGTCAAGTTCTTGGATGAAAATCTCTTATTAATAGTAATATATATGAATGACAAAATTTGTAAATAACTTGTGATATATTTACAAAATGCAAAATTATTTTGGAGTGCAAATAAACTAACTATAGGTAAACATAACATGAAAGAATCTTAGAAATATAGGATTGAGACAACAAAAAGTTGCAAAAGACTAGACACTTTTTATATTGTTCAAAATAAAGCAATAATTAATACTATTGTTTTTAAGGCTATAAGCATGTGATTGATCTCTCTTTGGAAAATGGAAAGTGCTGAATACAAAACTCAGGATAGTGGTTACTTCGAGGGGCGAAGTAGAGTAATGTGATACCAAAGGAGCATATGAGTATGTGAAATATGTTCTAATTCCTAAACTGGGTGGTGGAATCAGGATTATTCAACTTAGTACAATGCTTCGTATAATTGTACTCATCAAATACTACAAAGAAAATTTTTAAACGAGCAAATATCATGGTCAAACAAATATGTTCTCAAAGTCTCTGAAACTGTTCTATCATAGTTATAGAAGCTGTCTTAATTGCAGTGAAGTAGTAATTGAATAGTAAATAGAGAATTATAGTTAGGGTTATTATTAACTCTTCCATGTGCCATTCAAAACTTTCACCATTTTTTTTCAAGTAAACAAATCTCTCTCCTGTTTAATAATTACTAGGATCAACGTGTTTGAAATTTGATTTTATTAAAGTTCAACCAATATCAATAAAGTTTTCTAGGAAAAAATTTAAAATGTAGAGGTACATTTCCATTGCTCTTTCTCTCTTATTGTCTTCTGACGAGGCTAGCCTATTACTGTGAAAAGTGCACAAATTTTCCATCATACTTATGTTTTTACAATACACTTTATTCAACAGCCCAGAGAAGTACAGAATTTTGTTTACACACATAAAATATAATTTTAGACATGTAAATGACAGTTTAAATGAAAATTATTATTTTAAGCTGCATACACATACAATAATAATTAATTTATTATTTAAACATAGGAAATAGTTTTCCATAATAGGAAATACAGTATTTTAAGGATAAATATGCATCCCAATATCCTAGGGCAGTTTCACTTTATACCCATCATCCTGGTTTAATTATTAATTGTATCTTTATTTAAGATAATAAATAATATGATTGCAATAGATATGTTTATGGAAAGCAGCAACATTTTTGGATACTTTTCAAAAGATGGGAGTTTAAAGGCAATGGTCTAGTAAATCTGACTCTTCATTTTAGTTATATATTTACTCACACTCTGGAATGTCTAAAGGGAATTTTTTTTAAAGTCTAAAATGTCGTTTACTTAGCATATACAATTTTGTTTTGGGGAAACTATGTAAATATACATTTGTTTGCGTAGCAAATGCATTTGAACAGTCAAGAGACCTGAGCACCTCTGACAGGCTCCCTCACGAAGTTCTGTTATTGGGTAAAGCTTTTTCTTCGCTTTCCCAGGGCTCCGCATCTGCATCTATTTACAGAGAGTTCGAACTTGATGACTTTCACTGCCTTTTCTGGATCTAAAATTTGAGAATTCTATGTCATCCAATATAATCCATAGATAAGGCCTATGGGTTCATCATAAATAATCAATATGTATTTAATTCTCAGTTCCACATTTTCCAAGTGATTCTTTCATATGAAAAGATGATTAAAATAGTTCCCAGTGAAGTTATGTCATTCTGAATACTAGTCATTGAGATTTAAAAAAACAAGTGGGAAACTCAGCATCAGGTAAAAAGAAAAGATTTTCCTTTAAACCCTTCCCCCTGTTCATCTGCCCTTAAACTAAAGCCACACTGTGTCTGTCTTCTCACCTGGTAGCCTATGGGCCATTCAGAGTTATTTTCACTGTGAGAGATTTGTCACACTGATGCTATGAAGAGATAGCAAAGGGAATGATTGCCTTACTGCTGCTGCCCCTCAAACATTTTGATTTTTGCTTTAGCAGCTTCAGCGTGTCTGAAATATCTCCCAAAAGGCACTCAAGTGACCTTTACGCAGCGAGTCAAGATCAGTGCTTTGGAGCGTGCTGTTTTGTTCTGCTCCAGGGGAGGTCCTGCTCAGGCTGGGTTGTCGGAATTTGCCTTTCCTGCGGGCACTCGTATTGCTATAGAAATGGAGCCACTTTATTCTCATATGTGAACGTTTCCTAATAATTTAAACTTCTGTTCAGTGATCTGACAGTTGAGAAAGAAATCACTTCTTGATAATACTTGATTATAAATTTGCATCTGCAAAATAATATTTAAAGGTTAAAAAGAAAATATGAAATATAGGTAAAGCAATGCATAATTCAATCCATTTCAAACATCTTCCCTGGGATTTTTCTTGTGGTATATACTCCAAACTAATTGTACTCTTATTTTTTTTAACCATTTTGAGGATGAGAACAAGGAGAGAACATACAATTCCTCCTACAGAGCCTCTCCACCGGCCCAAAATGACTGCCCCCAAGAGAAGCACACATTTGTCTAGCTCATCATGGAACTGTGCTGTTTTGACATTTGAAATTCAAAGCCATGATTTGAATAGAATTAAACTGAAGGTTTTATCTGTTCTTGAGTCTGAGCCAGACTCTGGATAAAATAGTCATCTCTAGTATCTGACCTGATGCCATTTTCATAAACCATCCCCCATGAAGTTCAAGACTCCCTTCTTTCCATCTGCCACCATCTCTTAGGTTGATGGCTGTCTATTGAGTCAATCAATGACGAGGATAGCTAAAAAATACTACAACCTTTAAATGAAGCTTTCTACCCTGTTACCTAAATATTCTTCTCCCAAAAAGAGTAAAAAAGAAATAGACTACAGTAGAGAAATGCACCTAGTTTTAGGGATTTCATTTTATAAATGTCAATTATGCATTGTAAGCCAATAAAAAAATGTTTTTCTACCCCTTTGTGTTTGTTACTACTAAAATTTTTATTTTTCTAAAACAACAACTATAAGGAAACTATTTTAAGCCAAACTGGTGTATCTTTATTTTTATTGTAATGATTATTTACTACCTCTTGGAAGAATATGCTTATTGTAGGTTACATAATGACTTGGTTGGTGGTGTCAATAAAATTGTATACCTCTATTTTACTATTTTATTTTTATTGTGCTGTGTTAATGATGATTTAAGAAACATGTTTTTTGAGAATATATCTATTTTGGGAAATAGTTTATTTGTAGATTTTTATACATATTCTATTATATGGATTGATTTATAGTTTATTTTTTAAGAAAAAAAGAATTTTGAGACAGAGTCTGAGAATTATTCATGACAAAATCAAATTTTTAAGAAGAAAATTGATCCAGAAAAAGTTTAAAATCTAAGATTAACATAATGTGAGAATTTGGGAGCAGTAGTTAGCTTCGACCTTCCTGAGAATCAAATTTTTATCGCCATCTAATCAGATCAAGAACCAAACCTTAAATTATCTGCTCAGAGGATTGTCTCATAATACATTTCAAGAGTCTGCTGGATTCTAAAGAAACTAAAATATCAGGAGTTTTGCTCTTTGTTGTAGGAATTGGAGATGGTATGGAGCAAAGAAAGTTTAATTCCAGCTAAATTGAAGTTTGTGATTAGAATCACCAAGAAAGCTTGAAAAAACACTAACTCAGAGTCTGCTAGAGGACCATAGTATATGTCTTATGTCTGAAGCTTTCCAGGTGAATATGATATGAGGCCAGGGTTGAAGAGGAGAGTGGAGACAGCAAGGATCATGAGGTTACTCTGTAAATTGCCATCTGATGACGTGTTGCATGCTTCTGTGATGTGGAGGGATAGCAAAAGTACATTTCTTCTTGTTCCAAAACAATTTTTTGAAAAATAATAGAAAGAAGATGCAGAAAGAAGCAAAGAGAATGGAGAGAGAAGCAGTTAGACATACGTTTTCTGATTTCTTCTCTCTAGGCAATGACCCAGAAAGGGGGAGATTCTTACAAAGATCTGAAGAAAGTAGGACTCTGGAAAGAGAATGCCTTTTGGGCTGCCTGCTCCATACCAGTATGAAACTCAGCCAATATCAAAATAAACCGGACAGCAGAATGTGTTTAAGCAACAAGCTTTGCTGTTTGGTCTCCCTTGGATGATCTATATAAATATACAATGGATAGGGCCCAGATTTTCCCCTTGCCCTTTTGGGGGAACCCAGAAGGCAACTGATTTGAGAGCTGGTGATCTTGCCATGGAGAGGAAAGAGACGTAGGTAGATTACCTAAGTCAATGAGCAGGATGGAGAGTATGACTAAATTCGCAGATGTTTATCTTGCCAGTGAGAATGAACATGGAGTTGAATTTAATTCACCTGAAGAGGGCTACTGAGTCCTCATGCAAGTGAGAAAAAACAGACAGTGGGATACACCAGGTATTGACTTCAGAAACGAAGGCAGCAACACACCCTGTGGTTAGAGAAATCAGGTACTACATATGGAGAGTGTATGATATTGGCTGCCAAAATCTCATGTAAATTCTCTCCTGTCCCTCCACACTCCAGGGAACTAAGAATACTTGGATGGAATAAGTAGAACAAATAGGAAATTAAAGATACTTAGCAGTTATACCAAAAAACTTGTCATCAGTAAATTATCCATTTAAATATGTGTTGGAATACCATTTACTTTCTACTACCTAGTGGGGGATGGCTAAGGTGGTGGGGAAGGTAATTTATTTAGAAAATAAAGAAGTAAACATGTCTTTTCACATCTGTGACATAATGTACAGAATTTTTTCACCCAGCTAAACATTTTACCAATGAGCATTTTATTGTTAATTCTACAAATATACGTGTAGAATTAACAATAAAATGACCAAGCCCAACCAAATTGCCAGGATATTCTAAATTATATCAAATTTGATCACGAATAAATGAAAAATAAATAGTCTATGGATGGTTCACTTAGTATGTTTGCTTGACTACTTTAGTGTTTGCCTATGTTTAAGCATAACATGAACTATTACATTTAGAAGTCTCACCAGCTAGCATCTTATACATAACTAAATTTCAGTAATCTGGATAATTTGTATAAGAACAAATTATATCGATATTTGTACAAACAATAACACCTCATGGAGTACTAGAAATAGAGAAAAAGAAGATGAAGGCAAAAAAAATGTGTATATACATATATATTTGTATATATATGGTTTTTTTATATATTGCAATTCACCTGCGTTCTTCCTTTATCCAAGAATACAAATATTTGCAGTCTTGGTCATTTTGAGGTTGGTGACGTTAGAAGTATTTCATCTCTCTCTGAGCAGCTTTGATGGAGGAGAATTCTGGCAATCACTGCATTTATGTAAGATTGATTTCTTTATTGTGATCACATCCTCTGCAACTCTATCTCAAAGAAACATTTCCTTTTTTGGAATAAATGTTTTGTTTTTTTACTGCATGTTTGGATCATCGATGCTTTTTCAAGTTGTCAGAATTTTGACACTTTTAAAAAAATCTAGACTTTGGAAAAGACATAAAATTGGCAAACACAAGTTATCGTGTAACCTGGTATCATCAGTTCTTCATATGTTGAGATTCTCTTATCACCGTAAAGCATCCTATGGACAGACAACTTCTGAGATGCCATGGATGAGTATCATAATATTTTTATCTAGAAGTCAAGATGACTCTAATAGAAATGTTTATTCTAAGAAAGGCAAGAAATAGGCTTAAAATAATATGGATTATTCATTTTTGAATCACATAATCCTAGCAACTTTCAAATCACCATGGCTTAGAAATAGAATCACTCTTTTCATATTGCATTAGGTAAGGTTCTGGTTACTTTCTCACCATTTTATCCTAAGCACTTAATACAATATCTTTTCCTTCTAAGAACACACATAGCTAATCATTGAGTATTTAAACACTTTCTATTTTCCAATCTTCCTTCTTTTAATTTCACTATTATCTAATCTACTTGAAAATATCACTTTTCCCTACCGATGACATTCTGTTCTCTGCTGTGTGTGTCACCCTGGCTTTGCCTTGTATTTTCTGGGTGTAATCAGTAGTATTCAAAATCTTTTTCTTAGTGTGTAAAAAATTACCTAAGGACAATTTGAAAATAGTTGATGCTACGGAAAGATAATTCTGCATAGAATTTATCTTGGAATATGTTCAAATATCATTATTTAACATTAAATTATGATAATTAGTACACCAAAGTAATGATGAAATTTGCCCTGAGAAGTAAAGCGGAATTTCAAGCAAAACTATCCATGAATTTTCCCAACCTCCACTCTGTATCTTACCTCTCATCTCCATCTTCTGCCCAGTTGTTGAAAATCAAACACATAAGAAATATAGCATATATGTGTCCATTGGAGAGCATATGCAGAACCCGTTTTCAGGATATGGCCTGCTGTGCCCCCCATCTCACCAAAGCAACCTGCTCTTTCAAATCCTTTGCTCAGCCTCATTCTCTGGTATCTCTATTTGTTAGTGGGTTTTCTGAGCAGAAGCACCTAATTTCAAAAGAGAGGTATGTATGTGAACTTTCAAGAATTTAACCTGAACCTGTACTGCGTTAAGTTTGAACAGCACTGTGTCAGAATCACGGCATCCAGAGCTTCTTGCAAATGCTAATAGCTGCCTACCAATGTTTCAGGCACTGGGAACTCAGGGATATTTTGTTGTTGTTTTGTTTGTTTGTTTGTTTTTGTTAGAGGACTATGAAAAGAAGGAAAAATGGCAGAAAAGGTAGAATATGAGGAGAAAAGAGAGTATCTAGCCTCAGTTCCTCCTGGTAAATCGAATTGTTTCCATACGGTTCTTTTTGTTCAAAGACAAAATGTTAAAGCTACTTATATTTGCATAACTTGCTGTTTATTTTCACTTTTTATTTCATTTAAATACATATATTGCTATATATATATCTAACCATTTTGAGACCTGAAAAAAAAATTCTCACATTTGTTTACCCCAGTAACAAACTAATTTTCTCCTTTCTTCATATTGTGTGCATATTTTCAGATACATACAATTTTGTACACATCATTCATTTTAATATTTTAAATAGAATTTTTACACTTTTTACATAATTTTCATAATAATTGTTTTAATGGATTCCTAATATCCCATCAAGTATTTTTTTTTTTTTTTACCTAAGCATTCCTTATTGTTGGATTTGATTCTTTCAATTTTTTTAAGATTCTCATGATCATATTACTCTCCTACTTGCCTCAGATTGTCAATTTTCAAACCTGTAAGATCCCGGAATATGAAATATAGAAGTGATGTTAACATTTCTTGGTTTCATAAAATACCTAGCAATCTAGTGGAGACCTGAAAATAATTTTATAGAAATAATTTTCAAAATGGTCACACATCTCAAAATTTCCTTAAATAACAGTTTTATTTTTGTCATAGTCTAAAGAAATCATTCCCTTTTTTTGATATGGGAGGACTCATTTGATATGAAATTAACTATTAGAAGAAATAAAATAAATTTGATATAAATTTGAATTTATAGTTTTGTAATACAGGTACTGTGTATGTTAGCATGTATGTATATGTTTATATTTATGTATAGATATAAATATATATTAACATATACTAAAGGTAAACACACACAAATACATATGTCTGTGTGTATGTTTTGGTGAGAAAACTGTTGTCACTGTTATTTTAATGTTGCCTCTTACTCAATTGCATGCCTAACTAAATATGTTGTCCCCAGTAAGTACTCTTTACTCTTTAGCAAACTTTGATATGATATGGTGCAATACTCTCTCATGATTTTACTCCTATTCAAATGCTACCTCCATGTATTGATAGCAGTTTGGAAAATGCTGCCTATGTTTCAGTCGGGGACAGCTGCTTCTATTTATAGGATAAACAGTGGTATCAATGGGAAAATGGATGATACCTCTTTATTGATGTTTCCCAAGGCACCCAAAGGTAAAGTTCAAATCATCAGCATGATGTCTTCCAACCAGGATGTTTTCCAAATATGATTCATGTCACAAAATCTGCTAACAAAATCCTCTATCAATATTAAATATTGCTGTTCTCAGCAGTTCAGTGTATTTTTTTAATATAAAAATATGTCACTGTGTTGTCTTATGTCTACAAAGATGTGTGCTAATAGGTTAAGTGACATGTCTGATAAAAAGAAGATGTACTAGGGGCTGGCCTGGTTGTGTAGTGGTTAAGTTTGTGCACTCCACTTTGGCAGCCTGGGGTTGGCAGGTTTGGATCCTGGGTACAGACCTATGCACCACTTACCAAGCTATGCTGGGGCAGGTGTCCCACATATAAAATAGAGGAAGATAGGCATTGATGTTGTCTCAGGGCCAATCTTCCTCAAAAAACAACAAAAAAGAGGATATGCTAGGTGTTAACCACAACTTTATTTTCACCTCAAACATTTCTGTGGGCTACGGAAACTCTTTTGCCCTTGAGTCCGTAAGAAATCTTATCATCAATGTTGCAACCCAAATGTGATTCACATAAGGGGAAAGTTAAAGAAAAAATATGGCATTCTGTCAAAAAGGGTCAAGACAGAACGTTTCAAAGAAAAGATCACACAGTTTTTATTTAGCTCATCTTTGGCCACTATGTTTTTATAGAGTAAAACAAAGAAATATAGTAAAGCAATTTACAAAAATTCTATTTTGGAAGCATTACAATTAACAATTGCACATATACAATTAAGAAATGCACAAATATATGTATATACATATGGGTATATGTTACCTTTTTTCCCTCAAAAGGTAAAATCATGACCGTCATAAAATATAAAACGACGTGTTCAAACATTTTATTCAGCTCATTAATTACGAAAGCAGAAAGAAACTAAGACTGGTTCAAAGGACCATTTAAAGAACAGCTATATAGTTTTTCTATGTAGTTGAATTCTAAATGGTCAATCAGGAATGCTGACATAAATATTTTAACGCATCAAAACTTTAATTTCCTATAGGACAATAAAATATAATATTTTGGATCTTTTCTAAAGGACAAAAATCAATTGTGTCTTTTGGGTAAAGTATATTTGCATTGCAGTGGGCAATAATCATTTGTGTTACTCTCCACAGCTTAATTTACTGACTTCTAAAGTAGCCTTCTCAATGGAAACAAAAACAAAGATGACCACCCTTGTGGAATCAGATTATCCCTGGAGGGTTCCCTAGACAACGCCACCAGCGCTTCACTGAAAAAATATTCTTTTGATTATTTTCGAGTCTTGGAAATTTCTTATTACAACTTTGAGTTCAAGAGTGACATTAACACCCACGTTATAGGCTTTCAAGCAGTTGAAGGAAGAATTCACTGAGTTCACACAGTGCTCCTGCCTCGTGGTGTGTGCGCTGTCTGTCGGATCAGAGCATGCTGTATCACGAATCCCCAGTGTAGTGAAAACTGTGCTATAATTCAGGAAACTTCATTTTAAAACTGAGCTTTTATAATTTTGTACCATGACAAATGTGGAGAGACTTGTCTTTTGTTTTTTCCACGTAATAACAATAATATTAAGACTGCCATTGAGGGGCAAGAGACAGGGAAAGATAATTTATATAGGATTTGATTTTATTTTATTGCTGTAAATACAATGCATGTATCTAATAAATTTATTATAATTATATACATTATATGTGTTTCCTGAAATGATAAAGGGAACTGACAGAAAAAAAAGGAACTATGCAATGGTTTAATCAGACCTGGTCAGATTGTAAATGTACATACACATGAGGAACTAATCGATGTCAAAAACAATAGCTAAAAATAGAAAAATTTTCCTTTCCTAGAACTTCATTTTGGTGAGTTGAGAAGCACACCAACAACTCAATAGTTAAGTTTAGCTATTTACAAATTGGATGAAAAATAAGCAGATAGAGGCAAATGACAGGTACCTGTTATTTTAGGTAAGGAAATAAGTAAAGACCTTGCTGATGAGGTGGCAGTTAAGCAGAAATTTAAAGTGCATGAATAAGTAATAGAGATAGCTGCTGGAATACTTCCCAGAATACACTGGGACATACTTGTGCTTGTATTCTTTCAAGAACAAAAGGAGGCCTAAGTGATTGTCAAAAAGTGTAAGCTAAGGAAATCTATAGAAGATGAATTTGGAAAAGAAGCTTGGGGCCAGATTAGGTAAACTTTTGTAGGCCATAGTAAAGATTACGGGATTTATTCTAAATACAGTAGAATGATGAAAAATTTTCCAACTGGAAGGGAAGATCATGGGATTTGCTATTTTGAAAAAAATGACTCATTCCTTTTTTTTTTTCATTGAGTTGATGATAGGTTACAATCTTGTGAAATTTCGGTTGTACATTAATGTTTGTCAGTCGTATTGTAGGTGCACCACTTCACCCTTTGTGCCCACCCCACCTTTCCCCTGGTATCCCCTAAACTGTTCTTCGTCCATAATTTTAAATTCCTCATATGAGTGGAGTCATACACAGATTATCCTTCTCTAGCTGGCTTATTTCACTTAACATAATTCCTTCAAGGTCCATCCATGTTATTGCAAATGGAATGATTTTGTTCTGTTTTACAGCTGAGTAGTATTCCATTGTATATATGTACCACATCTTCTTTATCCATTCGTCTGTTGATGGGCACTTAGGTTGCTTCCATGTCTTGGCTATTGTAAATAATGCTGCAATGAACATTGGGGTGCATAGGACTTTTGGGATTGCTGACTTCAAGCTCTTTGGATAAATACCCAGTAGTGGGATGGCTGCATCATATGGTAGTTCTATTTTTAGTTTTTTGAGGAATCTCCATACTGTTTTCCATAGTGGCTGCACCAGTTTGCATTCCCACCAGCAGTGTATGAGGGTTCCTTTTTCTCCACAAACTCTCCAACATTTGTTACTATTAATTTTAGATATTTTTGTCATTCTAATGGGTGTAAGGTGATATCTTAGTGTAGTTTTGATTTGCATTTCCCTGATGATCAGCGATGATGAGCATCTTTTCATGTGCCTATTGGCCATCCGTATATCTTCTTTGGAGAAATGTCTGTTCATGTCTCCAGCCCATTTTTTGATTGGGTTGTTTGATGTTTTGTGGTTGAGTTGCGAGAGTTCTTTACATATTATGGATATTAAGCCTTTGTCAGATATATGACTTGCAAATATATTTTCCCAGTTAGTGGGTTGTTTTTTTGTTTCAATCCTGTTTTCATTTGCCTTGAAGAAGCTCTTTAGTCTGATGAAGTCCCATTTGTTTATTCTTTCTATTGTTTCCCTTCTTTGAGAAGGCATGATGTCCAAAAAGATCCTTTTAATACTGATGTCAAAGAGTGTACTGCCTACGTTTTCTTCCAGAATCCTTATGGTTTCAGGTCTCACCTTTAGGTCTTTGATCCATTTTGAGTTTATTTTGGTGAATAGTGACAAAGAATGGCCAATTTTCATTCTTTTACATGTGGCTTTCCAGTTTTCCCAGCACCATTTGTTGAAAAGACTTTCTTTTCTCCATTGTATGCCCTCAGCTCCTTTGTCAAAGATAAGCTGTCCATAGATGTGTGGTTTTATTTCTGGGCTTTCAATTCTGTTCCATTGATCTGTGCACCTGTTTTTGTACCAGTACCATGCTGTTTTGATTACTGTAGCTTTGTAGTATGCTTTGAAGTCAGGGATTGGGATGCCTGCAGCTTTGTTCTGTTTTCTCAGGATTGCTTTAGCAATTCGGGGTCTTTTGTTGCCCCATATGAATTTTAGGACTCTTTGTTCTAATTCTGTAAAGACTGTCATTGGGATTCTGATTGGGATGGCGTTGAATCTGTAGATTGCTTTAGGTAGGACGGACATTTTAACTATGTTTATTCTTACAATCCATGTACATGGAATGTCTTTCCATCTCCTTATGTCATCATCCACTTCTCTCAGAAAGGCCTTGTAATTTTCATTATATAGGTCCTTCACTTCCTTAGTTAAATTTACCCCAAGGTATTTTATTCTTTTTGTTGTGATTGTGAATGGTATTGTGTTCTTGAGTTCTTTTTCTGTTAGTTCATTATTGGAGTATAGAAATGCTACTGATTTATGCAAATTGATTTTATACCCTGCAACTTTGCTGTAGTTGTTGATTACTTCTAAGAGTTTTCCAATGGATTCTTTGGGGTTTTCTATATATAAGATCATGTTGTCTGCAAACAGCGAGCGTTTCACTTCTTCCCTCCCTATTTGGATTCCTTTTATTCCTTTTTCTTGCCTGATTGCTCTGGCCAGGACCTCCAGTACTATGTTAATTAAGAGTGGTGATAGAGGGCATCCTTGTCTCGTTCCTGTTTTCAGGGGGATGGCATTCAGCTTTTGCCCATTGAATATGATGTTGGCTATGGGTTTGTCATATATGGCCTTTATTATGTTGAGGTAGTTTCCTTCTATGCCCATTTTGTTCAGAGTTTTTATCATAAATTGCTGTTGGATCTTGTCAAATGCCTTCTCTTCATCTATTGAGATGATCATGTGGTTTTTATTCCTCAGTTTGTTGATGTGGTGTATCACGTTGATTGATTTGCGGATGTTGAACCATTTCTGTGTCCCTGGTATGAATCCCACCTGATCATGATGTATGATTCTTTTGATGAATTGCTGAATTCTGGTTGCCAAAATTTTGTTTAGAATTTTTGCATCTATGTTCATCAGTGATATTGGCCTGTAGTTCTCTTTTTTCGTGGTGTCCTTGTCAGGTTTTGGTATCAGTGTGATGTTGGCCTCATAGAATGTGTTAGGAAGTGTTCCATTTTCCCTAATTTTTTGGAATAGCTTGAAAAGGATAGGTATTAAATCCTCTCGGAAAGTTTGGTAGAATTCCCCAGGAAAGCCATCTGGTCCTGGGGTTTTATTCTTTGGGATGTTTTTGATTGCTGTTTCAATCTCTTTCCTTGTGATCGGTCTGTTCAAATTGTCTGCCTCTTCTTGAGTGAGCTTTGGGAGATTGTAGGAGTCCAAGAATTTATCCATTTCCTCTAGGTTATCCATTCTGTTGACATATAGTTTTTTGTAGTATTCTCTTATAATCTGTTGTATTTCTGCAGAGTCTGTTGTTATTTCCCCTCGCTCATTTCTGATTTTGTTTATTTGAGCTTTCTCCCTTTTTTTCTTTGTAAGTCTGGCTAGAGGTTTGTCAATTTTATTTATCTTCTCAAAAACTCAGCTCTTTGTTTCATTGATCCTTTCTACTGTCTTTTTCGTTTCAATAGAATGTATTTCTGCTCTGATTTTTATTATTTCTCTCCTTCTGCTGACTTTGGGCTTTATTTGTTCTTTTTTCTCTAGTTCAGTTAGGTGTACTTTAAGGTTGCTTATTTGGGATTTTTCTTGTTTGTTAAGATGTGCCTGTATTGTGATGAATTTTCCTCTTAATACAGCTTTTGCTGTATCCCATATGAGTTGGTATGGCATGCTATCATTTTCATTTGTTTCCAAGTATTTTTTGATTTCTTCTTTAATTTCTTCAATGATCCATTGCATTGTTGTTTAGTCTCCACATCTTTGTGCCTTTCTCAGCTTTTTTCTTGTAATTAATTTCTAGCCTTATAGCACTATGATCAGAGAAGATGCTTGTTATTATTTCAATTTTTTAAAATTTGTAGAGGCTTGCCTTGTTTCCCAACATATGGTCTATCCTTGAGAATGTTCCATGTGCACTTGAGAAGAATGTGTATTCAGCTCTTTTAGGGTGAAGTGATCTATATATGTCTATTAAGTCCAAATGTTTTAGTTTTTCATTCAGCTCCACTATTTCCTTGTTGATTTTCTGTCTGGATGATCTGTCCATTGATGTGAGTGGGGTGTTGAGGTCCCCTACTATTATTGTGTTGTTTTTAACATCTTCCTTTAGGTCTGTTAATAGTTGCTTTATGAATCTTTGTGCTCCTGTGTTGGGTGCATAAATATTTATAAGTGTTATTTCTTCCTGATGAAGTGTCCCTTTGATCATTATATATTGTCCCTCTGTGTCTCTCTTTACCTGTCTTATTTTGAAATCCACTTGGTCTCATATAAGAATTGCAACACCTGCCTTTTTTTCCTTGCTATTAGCTTGAAGTATTGTCCTCCACCCCTTCACCCTGAGTCTGTGTTTGTCCTTGGGGCTGAGGTGTGTTTCCTGGAGGCAACAAATTGTTGGATCTTTTCTTTAATCCATTTTGCCACTCTGTGTCTTTTTATTGGAGAGTTCAATCCGTTTACATTGAGAGTGATTATTGATGCATGTGGACTTCATGCTGTCAATCTGTCGCTCATTATCTTGTTTTCCTGTGTTTCTTTTCCTGTGTGCTTTAGACTACCCATTTAATACTGCAATTTCTTATGCTGGGTTTCTTAGATTTTTCCTTATTTATGATTTGTGACTCTGTTCTGTACTTTATTTTAGTGTCTACCTTGAAGTTTGTATTTAGACTCTCGTGTATAATATAGTCTATTCTCTGGTGGTCTCTTACTTACTTGACCAATACTGATTTAGACCCTTTGTTCTTCCCCTCCCAAATAATTATTTTCATTTCTTATTCCAACTCATGTTATGAATTTGTAGTTAGAGTGATAAGATCGTCCTTGCTTTGGTAGTTTCCTTACCTTTACCCTAATGCTATAGCTGAATATTTGCTATCCTGTTCTGGTTCTATCCATCGGTCTCCCTAGTCTGTGGATTGTGACCCCTCTCTCCCTTTTTTCTTTCTTCAGGTATGAGAGCCTTCTTGAGGATTTCTTGTAGTGGAGGGCTTTTAGTTACAAATTCCCTTACTTTTGTTTGTCTGGAAAAGATTTAATTTCTCCCTCATATCTGAAGGAAATTGTTGCTGGATAGAGTATTCTTGGCTGAAGAGTTTTATCTTTTAAAGCTTTGAATATGTCACTCCATTCTCTCCTAGCTTGTAAGGTTTCTGTAGAGAAATCCGCTGACAGTCTGATAGGGGCTCCTTTATAGGCTATTCTCTTCTTTTTTCTTACTTCCCTGAGTATTCTTTCCTTATCTTTCCTTTTTGCCAATTTTACTACTATGTGCCTTGGAGTAGGTCTTTTTACATTGACAAATCTAGGAGATCTGAAAACTTCCTCTACACACATTTCTCCATCAATCCCTATATTTGTGAAGTTCTCTTCAATAATTTCATTAAGCACACTTTCTGCTCCATTTTCCTTTTCCACATTCTTGGGAATTCCTATGATCCTTATGTTCTTACTCCTCATTGAATCCACTATCTCTTGGAGATTTTCCTCATTTTTTTAAATTCTTAGTTCTCTTTCTTCCTCTGTCTGGAGCCATTCAGCCTGTCTATCTTCAATTATGTTAATTTGCTCTTCTATGGTGTCTACATGGGCATTCAGGGAATCCGTATTCTGTTTTATCTGGTCCATTGTGTTTTTCATCTCTAGTAATTCTGTTTGATTCTTCTTTATGATTTCAATCTTTTGTGAAATAACTACAGAACTCGGCTTGTTTCTCTATCTTTCTCTCTACCTCATTGAGTTTCTTGATTATAGCTGCTCTGAACTCATTATCACTTAGTTTACCTAATTCGAAGTCCTCGGGACTTAATTCTATGTTTTTACTGTTTTCCTTCTGGTCTGGGGCTTTTACAAATTGCTGGATGGCAGAGGAGCGGTTTTTTCACATGGTGGTAGAATTCGGTTGCAGTTACAGCCTGTCGCCACTAGATGGGGTCGAGAGCCGCGTGTTATGAGCTCTCCGCCTTCAGGCAAGCTGGCTGCGCCCACTGGCTTTGCCGGGAGGGAGGAGCGCTATTCTCGCATGCAGGTCTGGATTCAGATCAGTTCTGTTCTCTGGTCTCCCGAGGCCCTGGGTTTATGGGGTCCCTGCGGACGGAAGCTTACCCCCCCATCAGCAGGTTTCCACTGAACCAGTGGCAGGAGTCCTGGATGATCCCCGGTCGTGCGGCCCCTCCCCCGCTCCTTCCTGACCCACGCAGCAGCAATCACAGACTCTAGGGGAGGGAACCATGTTCTCTCCTACTGTTCCAGCACCTCCGAGGCCGTAAGTAGGGTTTATGATCTCCGCCTTCTTGGTATTGTAGGTCTCTAACGTGTTGGCATTAGATTTAGTCTCTGAAATTCAGTTTTTCCAATCCTTTGTTGTATTTTGGAGGGGAGAGAATCCCGGGTCAGCTCACCCCGCCATTTTGCTCTGCCCCTCTTCAAATGACTCTTATTCTTATGTGGAGAATAGATTGGGAGGAAGGAAGTAAAAATGGCAGAAAGAAGACCAGTGGGAGGCTAATGCTACAATTCAGGTCACAGAAGATAGCTGCATGAGTTAGGGAATAATGGTACCCATGGTGAGAAGTGATCAGAATCTAAGTTTTTGAATGGTATGAAGTGCTAACAGATATGTTGATGGGTTAGATTTTAGGTGTAAAAGAAAGGAAGAATGTTGAGGTCAGAGCCTGTAAGTTAATCGTGCTGAAAGAAAGTGACAAAAATAAATGTCTGTGGGGTTACAGTCAGGCATTTGGTTGTGGACATGTCAGGTCTGATATGTTCACTAAGCATCTAAATGGAGATGATGATTATGACAAAATTGATGGTCTTCTAGGGAGTAATCAGTGATAGAGAAGAGATGTAGTCAGAGGAACGAACCCTTAGTATAGATTTAGAAGTTGGGAAAATGAAAAGGACCTAGCTATGGGGCTTGAACAAGTTTGGCAATGAAGCCAAAGGAGATCAAGACAGGCAAGGAGTAGGGGTGAACAATTGAGTTAAAGAGAGATGATTACTTGATGTTGGATCTGGAAATGTGGAAAACTTGACAAGAAAGCTTTACTGAAATGGTTGGAGACAAATGCTTGACTCTCTTAGATTTAAGTAGGAATGTAGAAGAGAAAGTGTGTTCAGTTTCTGCTCCTTAGAAGCAAATGCTTTTTAGAAGTGAATGGCACTGGAGACTATATTAACAATGAAGAGAGAGAATGAAAGCATAGAGGCGGTCAAAGTTTTAGTGCAGTTTTAGACTTCACTAGCCTTGCAAGTGATAGAATGCAAGAAGCCATTTTTGTTCAATTGTAAGTATTCTAAATATTTATCTTCTAATTTATATTTTCAATTGTAACTATCAAAGATACTTCACTTTGGCTTAAAGCCCAATATAAGTACCTTCACTTTTTTCTTCTAAGGTTATCTCAAGGAAAAGCTATTTCAAAACCATGTCTGGTTAATTTATGAACTGAAACAAAAATTAGTGAAGACATCCAGAAAGTTGACTGAGTTCTCATATGCCTATTTGACATATTATTCTTTTTTATTTTTATTTTTTGATGAGGAAGATTGTCCTGAGCTAACATCTGTGCCAGTCTTCCCCTATTTTGTATGTGGGACACCACCACAGCATGGCTTGATGAGTGGTCTGTAGGTCTGTGCCCAGGATGTGAACCCGAGAACCCTGGCCTGCCAAAGTTGAGCACGCGAACTTAACTGCTATGCCACCAGGCTGGCACCTGACATGTTATTCTTGATGTCTAAATGTCATTCTCCTCTGTAGGGAACCTCCAATTATTATTCTTGTTTCTTGGACTTGACTCTATCTTCAAGAAAAAGGTCCATTTTCTTTCTCTAATTTCAAAGCATTTTCCCATGTTCTTTGCACCCAGAATCTAGGGTACTGAAGCTAAGTGGATGGAAAAGTGTTTTTCTTATTTATTAGTTCTGTCCTGATTCTAAGAATCCGGACCTGAGAATCTTCAAAGATGTAACTCTATCCAGGATTAACAATATACATTCTTATGTAAAGTTATGTCCTTGTTCATTATCTACGATCTCATTAATTCAAAATTATAAGTTAATATGACTTTGACAAAACCTCAGTCACATTGTGGTATTTTTCCTAAAACAAAAAGCGACTTGAAATCAACACCTCTAGGAAAATCCAAACTGCTAACAGATGAAAATTTTTCTCAAATTATGGAAATAACAGAAAGAAATTACAGTGAGAAAAAAAACTAATTGACAGATTACTACTGAACTCTCTGTTGGTCATTCTCCTCTGCAGGAACTTCCTTACTTCTATTCATCAAAGTTTATTTCATAATCATCAGTTTTGGAAATTAAAGCAAGATTTTTACACAAATTTTGTTTTTTTAATTATATTCTATTGCAAAGAATATTTATATTTGATGTGCATGGGCATTTTCTCTCAATTTCCTGTCACATTGTAATTATTTAAGGGGAAAGATGTTCCTAAAGTGAAAATCTTTGTTCAGTAATCTTAGTGGAGCCAAGCCACATGGTGCACCAGTAGTCAGAGTCAGAGAAAGAAAAGGTCAATGTGCAGTTCTTTCTTGATTGACAGGCTGTATAGACTGACGGAGAAAGGATGAGAAATGTTGGAAGAGGAAAGATGCCCTAAAACTTTTTCTCTCCACCTTTTCTTCCTCATATTGTTGTATTTCTCTGAAAACAAACAAACATATCTGAAATTCTTGTCTCATTTATCTACTTGCAATCATAAGGAGACTTTAATTCCATCTGGCTAGATCTCTAATTATATTTAGTTGACTATTGCTTGCATTATAATCAATATTGTTGGTTTCATTGTTTCTTTATAAAGTAAAATGATCAACAGGAAGGCTAGAGACAAACTATTGAGTTACAAAAGTAGCATTTTTTTTCATTTTGACTGAATAAATATAATTTTTTAACACTTTTTTTAGAGTAGTTTTAGGTTTACAACAAAATCGAGAGTAAGATATAGACATTCATTGTTATACTCCTGCTCCCACTCGTGTAACTTTCCTTGTTACCAATGTCGCTCATCAAAATGGTACATTTTTTATCAAAGATGAACCTGCACTGATACATCATAAATTGATAATTTATGTTAGGATTTACTCTTAGTGTTGTACATTCTATGGGTTTGGAAAAGAGTATAATGACATATGTCCATCATTATAATATCATAGAGAGTATTTTCACTGCCCAAAATATCTTCTGTGTTCTGCCTATTCATCTCTCCCCCACCCCATTCCTAGCAACTACTGATCTTTTTACTGTCTTCATAGTTTTACTTTTTCCAGAATGTCACATAGTTGGAAGCATACATTATGTAGCTTTCTCAGATTGACTTCTTTCACTTAGTAATATGTGTTTAAATTTCCTCCATGTCTTTTCATGGCTTGATAGCTTATATCCTTTTAGTGCTGAATAATATTCTATTGTCTGATGTACCACAAGTTATTTATCCATTCATTCACTGAAAGACATCTTGTTTACTTCCAAGTTTTGGCAATTATGATAAAGTGGCTATAAACATCTATACATACGTTTTTGTGTGGATATAAGTTTTCACCTCCTTTGAGTAAATACCAAGGAATGTGATTGCTGGATCACATGGCAAGAGTATGTCTACTTTTGTAAGAAATCCCCAAGCCATCCTCCAAAGTGGCTGTTCCATTTTGCTTTCCCACCACAGTGTATGACAGTTCCTGTTTCTCCACATCCTCACCAACATTTGGCGGTGTAGGTGTTCTGGGTTTTGGCCATTCTATAGGTGTGTAGTGGGATCTCGTTGTTTTACTTTGCATTTCACTGATAAGATATGATGTGGAGCATTTTTAAAATTTATTTATTTGCCTTCTGTGTATCTTCTTTGATGAGGCTTGTGTTAAGGTCTTTGGCCCATTTTTTAATTGGTTATTTGTTTTCTTATTATTGACTTTTAATAATTCTTTGTATATTTTGAATAACAGTCCTTTATTACACGTGTCTTTTGCAAGTATGTTCTCCAAGTCTGTGGCTTGTTTTATAATTTTCCTGACATTTTTTTGTAGAGAAAAAGCTTTTGATTTTAATGAAGTCCAGCTCATCAATTATTTCTTTCATGGATTGTGTCTTTAGTGTTGTATCTGAAAAGGCATCACCATACCGGAAGTCATCTAGGTTTTCTCTTATGTTGTCTTCTAGGAGTTTTATATTTTGTGTTTTACATTTAGATCTATGATTTATTTTGAGTTAATTTTTGTAAAATGTGTAAGGTCTGTGTCTAGATTCATTTTTTTGCATGTGGATGTCCAGTTGTTCCAGCACCGTTTGTTGAAGAGACTGTCTTCGCTGTCTTGTATGGTTTTTGCTCCTTTGTCAAAGACCAGTTGACTATGTTTGTGGCAGGTCTATTTCTGGGCTCTTTATTATGCTCCACTGATCTATTTGTCTATTCCTTCACCAATACCACACTGTCTTGATAACTGTAGTTTTATTAAATATCATTTTTCATACCTACTTTAAAGTTCAGAACTATTCTTTAAAAAGTGCCCCAATAATCAGTTGAAGATACATTTTCGTTTTTTTGTTTATTTTCAATTTAGTGTGTGAAGTACACTATCAGCAATTTTATCTTAAAATAATTTACTGTAGTACCACATATTCTGAAAACTTAAGAACATAGTATTAAGTAAAAAATGAACATATCTGTCTGATGATAATGTGTTTCTTGCGGAATATATTAAAAATCTGATAATAGTGTAGCATGTTTTAACATTGGAAATAATATACTCAAGGTTACTCGCTACTTGTTTACATACTTTTATTACTGTTTGAATGTTTAGATCATTTGAAAGAATTTCTTAATTTACATCCTAAGTTTTCAAGCACTCAGTTTATATGCTTATAAGTTTCCTGTCTTTTGGTATAGAAGTATATCATACAATTATTTTTATTTTCTGTAAATTGCTGAGATAATTTAAATATTAGAAATCTTCCAACAACAAAACGTGTCAGATGCACATTAATTATTTATAAAGTCATGCTTTTCCAAAACTTTGCCCAAGATGGCCTATAATATCCCCGAGGGAACAGTGTTACCAATGAAAGACACAAAATTAAGATATTCTTGAATACTTAATAATTTCATGCATTTTTATTTTAAAACAACTAAATAATAACAGATAAAATGTTTTAAGATTCCTTTTGAATTTCAAACCATTAGAAAAAGTATTGAATTATTGATGGTATATTGTATGGGACTTTATAAACATCATGAAGGTCCTATTTTAAAATATCATTTAATAAGAATGCACCAATTATTCAATATATTATGATTTTTTTTGTCATTCATAAGATATCTTTAGTGTAGTTTATTTTACTTCCTGGAGTATGTCTAACTGATGATAACTTATTCTATAACACTTCGTATTTCCAAGAGATTGGATAACCTTTGAATATAAAACAGCAATAGTTTCAAAGTGTTTAACTACAGTCCATAATACTTTGTTCATAGAATGCTTCCATTAGAAAACAAGTCTATCCTTAAAACCTTCCTTCTTTCCTTTCTCGTCCTCTTTTCCTCCCCGCTCCTTTTTCTTGCCCTCTTCTTCTTTCCTTTATTTAGTAGAAATCTTAATATTCAAAAGGTGCTCTTTGTAGAAGTTTCCTGAAACCAATATAAATATTTCAAAGCTTAAAGTTTGGACAGATTGTTTTTATACACATCGATTCATAGTTGGGATCACAGAAAAACCCCTGATTATAGGACATAGTAATTTTATAGCCCTCTATTTAAAATGAGGCCGTTTCATCACAGGATAATACGAGTAGCAAAAAAAAAAAAAAGTTTAATTATGTATCATTTACTGTAAGTACTATGACCTGGGATGTAATTTTTCTCTCATTTTATCCATCACTTTGAGCATGAATAAATGAGATGAAGGTTTTACACGAGCAAGAACTCTATATTGTTTGAAATACATTTCAAGAAAATTATGAATTATATAAATGTTAAGCAAATTATACATAAAATTAGAAGTGTAATAAATATGAGAATTCATATTTCCTTGTGTATTTGCTTTAACTACACAATCATTAGTCTTTGAGCAGGTAATCCAGAGATTCTATGAAAGACATGGTTCATTCTCTCACTTTCATAACTTGCTTGAGATGAACCCAAAACTATATGAGAGGTTGAAAAAAGATTTTATTTGCCCTATTCATGTTGCTTATTATGATTAGTAATCCTGTTTAGAAAAATTATTTTTAAAAAATCATCCTTTATAAAGAAACAGGAATATATTCAAATGTTTGACATAGAAGGAAATACCTTGTTTTTCTATTTATGGTTTCATTCATGCAATCATTCATTTATTCAACCACTTTAATTGTCTGTGAAGGAAATAATAAAGACCTCTGCCTTCTAGAGTCTTAAGATTTGATAGGAAGTATATATTAAAATGAAAAATAACATTCTAAGGCTTCTAAAGACAAACTTTAACGTTATCAATACTACCATGCACCTTAGAAGGAGAGAAATAAATTATTGAGAAATAGAAAGATTAAACAAGTTCTTCTGGAAATGGTATCATACGTCCTGGACTCAGAATTTTGGGTAAGGTTTGATTGAGTGTAGAGAAGAGGAGAAGTTTGGATTACTCTAGAGTATATGTTTATGGGAGGTTTTCTAGGAGGTTAGATGCAGAAATAATTTTAAAAACATGTGCACCCCTCAATGAGGGAAAAAACATCCTTTGATAAAGGTCTTGGCATAAGGACTGAGTACAAAGCAAATACCAGAAGATTTTGGAGGGAAACTTGAAAAGAATTGGTGATAGGCTGGATAAATTTGAAAAGAATTGGTGATAGGCTGGATAAAGGAAACTAGGTAGAAGTATTTTAAAAAATGTGGAAAGTGTATGACTGAATATAGGAATTTGGAAGGAGTTCTGATTTGGAGGTAAAATTGGATACAAAATATTAGGTATAATTTGGTAATCTACTTAGAAGGATTGAACTCAGTGAAGAAGACATGCAATATTTTTCTCTTTTTAATGTATATACGTTTAAAATGTCCAATGATTACTGGTTAATTACTTTAGGGTTGGACCACCTATTGAAAATTAAAAATTTGAGAATAAAACACAATGAAATAGCAAGCATCTAACAGCAACTTGCAATTTTGAAAAATATACGACTGTTATGTCTTACAATGCTTTCAAAGTCTATTGGTTCAAAATCACAAGGCGGTAAATATGTTAAGATTAATTTGATATCATTTTTATTTATCTTTATTAATAGAATTTTCCAATACTAAATAGATGCCTAATTTACCAATTATTATACTGCATCCCTCTGTCCACAACTTTTTTTTTCAAGGGTGAAAAAAGTTTTCAAAGGTTTGCTTCAAGGGTGGAGCCGTGATTTGCCTGCAAATGAAATAAGACAAGGAGATAGTGGAAGAGACAGGTTTCCAAGAGAATGTGTGTCCTTGAAGGCTTTGGGTGCGAGCTGATACAGTATCTTATGTTGCTGGAATAAGCTTGAGTCTAGTTTCTATCGTGGCACTGAGAAGCCTCACTCGTCAACTAACCTGGAAGAGAAACTTACATTTAATACACGACAGCTGATTCAGTTATATGTATTAAATTACCATTTTCTAGAGTACTCTATTGTTTTTCTTTAACCTATGGATTGGTCAAAATGTTTCTGCAAAGCTCTGCAATCAACTCTTTCAAATTATTTTCTCAATTTTTTAAAATATAGATTTTAATTACCTCTTAGTTTTCATTAATTCACTTGACCATTAAATCTCTCAAAAGTTTCTTCCAAGCGTAAAATAAGTCAGTCTTGGGGATGTGATGTACAGCATCATGACTATAGTAAAAAAAAAAAAAGTTTCTTCCAACCTTAATAATCTAGCCTTAAGAATTCAGATCATTTTTTCCTTGTCTCTCTTATCAGAGTACCTGTTACCTGACTTTTCAAATAAAAGGGTGTCGTATAAATATATATTGTATTTAGCTGATTTCCTATTCATATAGAGTCTCTTTCACCCTGGAAATGATTCCTCCATTTCCTTTTGTAGATTCTTAATGTGAATAAAATATTATTCCTTTTGAATTTTAAAAATAACGTCAAACCAAACAGAGAAATGATTAAAATTGGAGTTAAGCAATCTTTCCAGATGCTCTGTTTGACATGTGGCAATAATGATGAGCTGAAAGTGCTATTAAATCATTAGCAGGGATCTGTGAAGTTAGAACATCCCAATGAGACATTCATACTAAACTGAATCATTAACAAAAGCAGAAAGATTACCAAAAAAAAAGTCATGCAGCTAGGTGCTTGTTAAAACAGAAACAGAAATAAACAACAAGATATATTCATTCAAAGGGAATTGTGCTGTTTTCTTGCCCAATACTAGTCTAAAAGCACACTTTTAATCCTGTGCCTAATCTTTCCCAGAGGCTCTCAGGTCATTTAATTAAAAAGATTCTGAACTAAGAGAAGGAAATGTGCTTGAAGTTCTCAACTCCAGCAAAGAAACACCATGGGGCTTAACTCACACCTTCCTTCTCTTCTGTGTCCAATTTTAAAGTGTTCAGTAATTTCATTAAGAAAACGCAAGTAAAACTAAAACACTGTCTTCAGTTCAACTCCTTAATAAACATTCTTTTCACAAAATGTACTTGTTTTTGCTCTGCGATTCGGTCTACATGGACATTAAGTCCTGCCTCCTTTTTTGAATCTGTAACTTGCTATTCTTTAGCAATGTAATAGAGGTAGATTAGAATATGCATTGTGTAACACAAAAATGCATTGAACTATTACTGCTGTGGACACGTGATTGAAATACTGAAAAACTACAGTTTATTAAAAATATAAGGACCCTGCTCAATGCTTTCTGCAATCTCTCTTTAATTTCCATAATTTTTCTGCAAGTTTTTGAGTGCTTGAGATAATAAAAATGACTAGATGGTCAAATCAGACTCACACAAAACAGAAGTCTTACCTAGGCTGCATCACTGTTGATAATTTCAAGAATACAAGGACTCATGGGAAATGGGTGAAGCAGGAAGAGGCCTGGGGCCTCAAACATAGCTCTCAAGGTCCTCTATTTCCATATCAGGTTATATCCATGTCCCAAATTTATGTATGAAGTCTAGGAACTATGTGTGAGTCATATCACTTACACATAAAGGGCCATTCTGGTCATGAAACATCTTCATGTTATACTCGGATGGTGATGGACCTTCCCTGACATTTTCCAGAGAGTCAGCTCTTTGGATCAATAGTTTTGTGCTTTGTTTGCCATAACCAATACTAGGTAATCAGGTGTACCCTGCTGAAAGCATCTGTAAATAAGGACTTGACCACTCTAATGAATGCTATGAACTTCTTTGCCGGGAGCCTGTCATCAGCCTGTTTGTAAGGAGATTTGCCTAGGTCACTTGTGTTCTTCTATTTTGAAAACCTGCCACTTAGCCAGTTGTTTTTTTTTTTGAGGAAGATTAGCCCTGAGCTAACATCTGCTGCCAATCTTCTTCTTTTTGCTGTGGATGACTGGCCCTGAGCTAACATCTGTGCCCACCTTCTGTATTTTATATGTGGGACGCCTGCCACAGCATGGCTTGATGAGTGGTACCTAGGTTGGCGCCTTGGATCTGAACCAGTGAACACAGGGCCACCAAAGCAGAGTGTGTGAACTTAACCACTACGCCACCAGTCAGCCCCCAAACTTAGCCAGTTTCTACCACATAGACAAAACATCATCTGTCATGACAATTTTAAGTTTTTCTTTACAAAAAATGTATTTTTGATTTTTTGCTTTCTAGACTAGCTAGTCAATACAGTACAAAGTGTAATAAAAGTAATCCTTACTCGTAAAATACAGGAGAAAAATCCAAATGCAACATTGCCACTGGTATTTGCTATGAGTTTGCATTAGATACCTTTTATCAGACTAAGAAAAAGTTTTCTTTGCTTCCTTTATTGCTAAGAGTTTTATTAGGAATGGTTGGTAAATTTTATTTAAACTTCATGTTTGCTAAGGTTATTATTATTTATCTTAATTTCCAAATGTGTTGAGTATTAGTAATTGATTTCTAAATGTTAATTCTCACTTGAATTCCTAGAATAACTAAAATTGGTCATATCGTGTTATTTTTTAAAATATGCTAGTAAACATTTTTCAAATATTTGTTGCTATGTTTATGCATATGATTAGCCTACAATCTTCGGTAAACTGATCTAGACAGATTTTAGGATGGGGTTGGGGAATGTTCCCTCTTTTTCCATTCTCTAGAATAGTTGTGTAAGATTGGAATTATGTGTTCCTTTGATATTTGAACTTTAAATGTACTGTTTGTTTGTTAACTCCTTTGCTTTATTTGTTGGTGGCTTTTCATTTTTGTGAATGACAGGGAGGGAATTTTAATTACCTACTCAATGTGTTTAATAGTTCTACATTTATTCAAGTATTTGCCGCTGAGTAAGTTTTAGTAAGTAGCAGTTCCTGATGTCCATTTTGTATAAATTTCACATTTTTTGGCATAAACCTCTTCAAAAAATTTTTCTTTTGGATTATCATTCTCAATGTCTTTGACAAGTTTGTCATGTTTTCCAGTTTTTAAGTCTTTTCAAAGTACGACTTTTTGGCTTCATTGACAAAGCCCCCCACCTCTTGTATGATTGTTTTCTGTATCTTTAATTTCTTCTTACATACTTCCTATTTTCTTTCTTCCATTTTGTTGAATTTACTTTCTTATCTTTTATCAACTTCTTACCAATACCAAGTTTTAGCCTTTCTCAGTTTCTAATGTAGACGTGTAAGTCAACAATTATCTTCCAATTTGTGCTTTATACTGTAGGTTTTGCTACTTGCTATATAGCATTTTCATTTCATTTCTAAATATTTTCTAATAAAAGTATTTTTTAATCCACAAGTCATTTATAAGTTTAGTAATTTTTAAACACGAGATATTTTCTTCTGGTTATTGTTTCCCTCATCTGTTATTATTTTTAATATATTTTATTTATAGCACAGTTTTAGATTTACAAAAACCCTTGAACCGATAGGACAGAGTGCTCTCATATACATGCACTCCTCTCACAATTTTCCCTATTAATGTCTTGTATTGGTATGGTATTTTTGCTACAATTGATGAACCAATGCTGATATATTATCATTAACTAAAAATCTGGGCACTTGATGTGCTAGTTTATTTGCTTAGTTTTCACCTAATGTTATTTTTCTCTTCCAGCATCCCATTCAAGATGCCACATTACATGTAGTTGTTAGGTCTCGTTGGGCATCTCTTGGCTGTAAAGCTTTCTTAGATTTTCCTTCTTTTTGATGCCCTTTACAGTTTTGAAGAGTACTGATCAGGTATTTTGTACAATACCCCTCAACTGGGATTTGCGTTATTTTTCGCCCCATGATTAGATTGGGTTATGTTTTTGGTGGGAGGAATATAACAGAGGAAAAGTATCATTTTTGTCACATCATTTGAAGGGTACATACTATCATCATGAATTATCATGAATATTGACTTGATCACCTGGGTAAGGTGGTATTTGTCAGGTTTCTCCAATGTAAATTTACTCTTCTTTTTCCCCTTTCCATGCCATAATTTGTTGGGTGGAATCACTCTGTGCAGCCTACACTTAATGAATGAAGTGTTATGATCCACCTCCTTGAGAGAAAATGTCTGTATAAATCGCTTTGGAATTTTTCTGCATGGGACACTTGACCCTTCTTCCACATTTACTTATTTAGTCAGTCATTTATTTGTATTAGTATGGATATTTATTTTATACTTTGTGTTGTAATCTAATACTACCTGAGGTTCTTGCTCACATTATTCCAGCTTTGGCCTTTAGGATCACTTTCAATTGACTATGTCCCTTTGACATACCCCTATACTGCCATTGTTTTTCTTTCTTTTTAGCACTTCCTTACCTTCTGATGATCCATGCTCTTCTTTTGTATTTCCTACCCCAGTTCTAAAATCAGCTGTTGTTCCAAGGGGCCCTGATTACTTTTATTGGAGAATGATATTAGAAACCAACATCTGGGCTTAGTTCTGCTCCTTGCCACTTAGGTGCTGATTTTCCTAGCCTTTTCAGCTGCCAGAGCAAGGAGATAGGTGTGTATATTGTAACCCATGTTTACTCACGTAATTGCAAATTTCTATACCTTCCTATGCTCTATTTCTTTATATAATCATCTGTATCTATATTGAGCTGCATATATATTTATACTGGTGTCTCCAATTACAATCCATTAAGATATGGATCATTTTAAGCTATTCTCCTTGTTTATCAGTATTTTCTCATCCCATCAATGAGAAACTTGGCTCTCATCATCTGTGATCTATTTACTTAATAGTTCAATTCTAGCATACAAGTATGGCAATATCAGAATTTTTAACTCATACTCCATGGGGAATTCTATTAACTAGAATACAGTACTTATGCGGTTCCTTTTACCTATAGGCTTATAGACCAGTAATTTCCAAAGTTACTTAGGTCAGCACCTTTTCCACATCCCTTCAGTGAGATTGTTTCATACATTTATAATAGTTAGATTTTCTGCGTTCCTTTCTAAGATCACTATCTTCCTAAGTGATTTTTTAAGTTTGCATATGTTAAGGTTTACTCTTTGTGTTGTAAAGTTCTATGAATTCTGGAAAATACATATTGTCATGTATCCACCATTACGGTATCACACAAAATCGTTTCACTGCACTAAAAATCCACTATTCTCCAACTATTCATCTCTATTCTCCTCCCCTTGAATGCCTGGTGACTACTGATCTTTTTACTGCCTCTATACTTTTTTCCTTTACATGTCTTATAATTGGAATCATACATTATGTAGCCAGCCCTTTCAGACTGGCTTCTTTCATTTACTAATATACATTTAATATTTCTCCATCTCTCTTAGTGATTTGATGGCTCATTTCTCATCTTGAAGTAATATTCTATTGTGTGGATGTAACAGTTTTTAATCCATTTAGCTAAAGAAGGACATTTTGATTGCTTCTAGTTTTTGGCAATGGGAAATAAAGCCCTTTATAATATCAGTGTGCAGATTTTTTATTGGGTGTATATTTCAACTGAATTTGATAAAGACCTGGGAGTGTGATTGCTGTATTGTAGGGTAAGGTGTGTTTAACTCTCTAAGAAACTGCAAACTGTATTCGGAAGTGGCTGCACCGTTTTGCACTCCCATCAGCAATGAATGAGAGTTCCAGCTCCTTTAGGTCAATACCAAGGATCACAATTGGTGGATCATATAGGAAGCATATGTTTACTTTTATAAGAAACCACTAAACTGTCTTCCAAAGTGGCTGCACCATTTTACATTCTGACAAGCCATGGAGAGAGGTCGTGTTGTTTCACACCCTCATCAATATTTGGTGTTATCAGTTTGCAGTGTTTTAGCTATTCTAAATGGTGTTTAGTGGTATCTCACTGTTGTTTTTACTTCGCAATTCCCTAATGATAAATGACGTTGAGCATATTTTCATATGCTTATTTGCCATCTGTATTATCTTTTCTGGTGAGATGTGTTTTCAGACCTTTCACCTGTTTTTTTGTTTTTTAATTCTCTTGTTTGTTTTCTTAATGTAGAAGTTTAAGAATTCATTGTATGTTTTGGATACAAATCATAACCATTTAAATGTTTTTGTTTCTTTAATTTAATATAAAAAAGATCTATGTTTCTACTTGAAGATACTTGCCTCCGTATTAAGCTGTGGTTAGAGAGCGTTACTAACATATAGACAGTACAGAAGGTAGAGCATAAGGAAGTCATATAACTTTGCTTTGGGCATGCTTTTGCAAAGATATTTGAATACAGGTTATTTATATTCTCACACTTTGCATAATCTGAAAAAAAGAATAGGAAGCCACACTAATAGTGGGTAAAGTAGTGAGGAATATTGAAGAACTTTGCTGTTTTCACCCTTTTCCAGTTCAATAGGTCTTTAGTTTGAAGTCTGTGTTGAAAACTTGCTCCACCACCTCCTCACGGAATATAGAATACCAGCTCCAAAATGACATTTTTCTTATCTAAACTCACTATCTTTCCAGTTCATACCTAAACTGGGCCTGGGGAGAAGATAAAGGATTCATATTCAATAGCAAATTTCTCACGTAGTGCAAGAAATCTTTATACATAGTAAAAGCATAAAAGGGACTGAAGAAGCATTTGAAAAAATTGTTCAATTTGTTTTTATTTCACTTTTTCAGGATTGAATTTAAGTGGCTTGTAAAGAGAGATTCGAAAATAATTGATAGTTTTCTTTTATATAGGATATAAACTTCTAAAGTATAGTATTTAATTTTTATTATTTTCTTATAACCTAACTCTTCTTTTTTCTCCCAAAGGAAGAAATACTTACAGAAAATACTCTAATGTTAAGTCATTCCAATTTTATAAGTGTAAAGTTTCTGTTGCCTCCATTATACATTTTTTACATATATAAAAGATGGTAAAGTTCTGATCACAGACCTATTTTACAATAATCTCTATGATTAGTAGTATTTACAATGTAATTAATTGGCTTTGTGTTTATAAATGTAGTTAAACATTACACTTTTTTGAACTAAATATTAGTAGGTGTTTAATTTTATATTTTTAAAAAATAATCATTTATTATGATTGTGAAAGTAAGATTATTCAATATTTTAATATTATATATTATATTATATTTTATATTATGTATTATATTTTATATTAAATCATCAAAGGATTGTTCTTAATATTGTTGATTTTTATAATTTTAAATGGAGTTCCATTTTGTATTCTAATTAATCTACCTCCAATTTTAACTTCTTAACAATCTGTTTATACACAATTAAATACAAAATATGTGTGTTTACGTGACTATTGGTAGGAATCAAATGTTGGCTTCTCAATTGACACAATATGTGGAGATCACTCACTGAGGTCAGTATGAGTCCCACAGGTTTATAAAGGCATGTCAGTGTATCTATTATTTTTAAAATTTCTTTTTTATAGGGTAGACAAAAATAAAAGTCAAATTCCTATTTGTGTTTCTTGCTAAATCCAAGCAAGAAGTTTGTGAGTGGATTAGTCCCACTGATTTTAAAAAATCATGCTGCTTTTCCTAGGTGTCCTAATGCAAATGGACAGGTTCTGCAGGACTGAAAAAAAAGGGGTATTTTTTTTGGAATTAGGAATTATTTGTTGGAACACTTTAGATGAAACCATGTTCTACAATTAAATAGTAGAAAGAAAAAATATATTTCCCTATTGAATCCTCTTATACCTCAGTCTAGTTCATTCTAAATTACATTGAGAAAAATAATAACTTCAAAGGTGAATAGTATTTAAAACATAAATATTCTCTGATACTTATTACTTTTCTTTCAAAATGTCAATATTAGTTTTTCCTTTTAAAATGAATACAAAAAAGTTAGATAGTACATTCTTGATGAGAATCACAGGCAAATATTGCCTCATGATGTTACAAATGAATATACCTATATATTGAGATTATGATATTTTTACAATATGGTTATTTTTTTAAAGAAAAGAAACATAGATACATTTTTATAAGATAAGTAGAACTGTTTTTATTTATATTTGCCATTTGAACCTGTGTCTTAAATAAAAACAGCAAATACGAAAACGTGGTTGGCTCATTTAGGACACATGGGAAGAACTGAGAGAAAACTATACTTAAAAGAGTTTAAAAATAGAATGTAAGGGGGGTCGGCCTGGTGTCACAGTGGTTAAGTTCACACATTCCGCTTTGGTGGCCTGGGGTTCTCCAGTTTGGATCCCAGGTGTGGACATGCCACTGCTTGGCAAGCCATGCTGTGGTAGCCGTCCCACATAAAATAGAGGAAGATGGGCACAGATGTTAGCTCAGGGCCAGTCTTCCTCAGCAAAAAGAGGAGGAATGGTGGCAGATGTTAGCTCAGGGCTAATCTTCCTCAAAAAAGAAATAAAAATAGAATGTGAGAAGAAATTTTTATGTGGGAGAAGATGTCACATGGGGGAGGTGAACTTCAGGTGCACTTTGATCAGGACACCAGCTCTGGCACTTTGTGAATCTCTCAGTCTTTTCATTGCTGCTAGTCTGTCTTGCTAGCTTTCCCCATAGTGGAAGGTTGTTTTCTTATTTGTATCTGGTAGAAAATATTATTTCCCTCCTCTTTGGAAAAAAATCATGTTTCATATTACTGGATATATTTAGGTCCAGTGCCCACCTTGAGCATTATATTGTAGGCATGCTATAAATCAATGGCTTATTTTAATCCCTGAATTAAAAATTACCTGAAGAGGGGTGAGGAGGCTAATTGGCTTAAGCCATTCAGAGCATACTTCAGGTGTAGGGGCTGGGTAAATCCTATCAAAACCTCACATCTGTCATACAGTTTGGTAGGAAAAAGTAGATACTAGACAGGTATTCAGAAATGTTCACCCCTTATGTCAAATACTATTTTTCCTCCTTTTTAAATAGTTCAAATGATTACTTGCTATTTTCTCAAATCATGGGTGTGTTAATTTGGGTCCTCACAAACCAGAGGCTAAAAGAAAATAAATGTATAAGATGGAGGAATAAATAAATGTTTGCCAGGAGAAATGCCATAAAGGATAAAGTGTTTGGAGCCAGAGGAGGCTGGGAAAGCCTTTCAGGCTGTGATACAGGTCTGGCACCTGCGAAAGAGATGGTAACAAAAGGAGAAAGGATTGGGTTAGAATTATCCATCAGATTTTCTGTCCGCTGTTCAGCTCTGTCAGTTCTTCCACTGCAGGAGATGAACGCCTCTTTGTGTATCACCAGAGAGGCCCTCTGGCTCTTTGCCTTTAACTATTTGGTAATGGCCCTCAGTTTTTCTTTATCCTTCTGAGGAACTTCAATATAAGTTGGTTGTAACCAGCCAATGATGCTGTCCTTATAGGGATTATTCACTCCACATCTTCAAATGCTTGAACCATTGTAGTGGCATTCCATTTAACCAGAAGGAAACTTTTAGGAAGTAAGCTCTCATTTTGTGCCAGGAGGTATCCATACCTCCCACACTAAGTAGGATGACGTCTTTACCCATCATGCATTGATCAAGCCAGTTACAAAACTTCATCTTACCACCCGTTTTCTCACACTACTTCTGGCATAACTTATAGTTGTTTAGATTTTCCGTGAAGCTCAGTGTAAGACTGGATTAGACCTTCAGGATATTTATCGGAGCAAATGACTATAAATGATGAAGAAGAGGGAACCAGAGAAGTTAAGAGGAACCTTCAGACCACAATGAAAGTCTGAAACATTTTAAGGATGGGGGAAAGGAAGGAGAATTAAGTAGATAGATTCTGACTGAAGTAGAACATAAAGAGAGTTTTGCCAGGCTTCTGTGGGACCTTTAAGTCAAATTCAGTCATTACAAAAGTCCCAGTTTTTGCAAAAATGGGCCTGCAGTAGTACTGATGATGACACCAGTACTGGTGTGATGCATAACGAGAACGTGGTGATCATTCTTCAAGGCAAGCAGCTGGCGCCATAGGTCAATTATGCTCTCCTCAGAGGGAGAACTGAAGGGTGAATATTCATGGTTGTCACTCTGGGGACTAATTCCTAGGGGCATCAGTAGGTTGTTATGGTATGGAAGGCTTTTGTGATTTATTAAACGATCAATGAATATTTTTGCTGTAAACATTATCATAAACCTAGAAAACTGTTCATACCCATGAAAAATCAAGGAGATACCAGGTTTTCTTCCTTTTTTCTTTTCTTTTTTATATTTTGTTTACTCTAAACCTTTGTCTTGGAACTTTTATGTAATAATAGCATAATTTCAAATAGAAGTGAGATTTGAGGTAATGTATCTGTGTGTGTGCACAATATTGTATGATACCTTTTTTTATTTTCCATTCATATGGGTACATTGGCTTTTAAAGAATCTCCAAATTCTATGCACATTTGGCTACCTTTTCCTCCCAGATGTACTTAAGGACAACACCAAAGTGTAACTCATACATATTTGGTTACCTAATGTCTGAAAGTATATTATTTCATTTTGTTGTCATTCTTGTACCTAAGAAGTAGCCGATTGTTTTACTTAGGTTCCTTTTCATGATTTTAAGATGTACAACATGATGATTTAATACATGTATACATTGTGAATGATTACCGTAATCAAGTTAATTAACACATCCATCATCTCACAGTTACCTTTTGTTTTGTTGTGAGAACATTTAAGATCTCTTCTCTTAGCAAACTTCACATACACAATACTGTAGTACAGTGTTGTTAGCTTTAGTCACTGCACTGTCCGTTAGATCTCCAGAATTCATTCATCCTGCATAACTGAATATTTATACCCTTTGACCAACATCTCCCCATTCCCCCCACCTCCCAGCCCCTGGAAACGACCATTCTACTTTCTCTTTTTATGAGACCAACTTTTTAAGATTCCACATCTAAGTGAGATCATACACTATTTGTCTTTCTATGTATGACATTTCACGTAGCATAATATCCTCCAGATTCATCCTATTCATCCATGCTCTTGCAAATGACACTATCAGAAGGGAAACGCAAATCAAAACCACAATGAGATATCACCTCACACCTCTTATGATGGCTATTATCAAAAAGACAAGAGATGACATGTTGGTGAGGGTGTGGAATGAAGGGAACCCTTGTACACTATTGGTGAGAATGTAAATTGGTATAGCCATTATGGAAAACAGTATGGAGGTCCTTCAAATAATTAAAAATAGAACTATCATATGATCTAGCAATCCTATTTCTGGGTATATATCCAAAGGAAATGAAGTCAATATCTCAAAGAAATATCTGCACTCCCACATTCATTGCAGCATTATTCACAATAGCCAAGATATGGAAACAACCTAAGCAGCCATTGATGGACAATGGATAAAGAAAACATAATATACATGTATACAATAGAATATTATTCAGCCATAACAAAGAAGGATTCCTACCAATAGGAACTACTTTCTTAAGAGAGTTGTGGATTGTCATCAGCGTCTTGGTCAAGTGTCAATAATATAGTAGGTCAATTTCCCTGCTATACAGATCCGTACTCCTCTGGTTTTATCAGCCCCTTTTATTTCCCTTATTTTCTATTACCTCCCCCCCCCCAGCAATTCAAATATCTGATTTAATGCTTATCAAATACAAATCACTAAAACCCAATTACAGCATAAAAGTCACTTCAAATGTAGTATAAAAGTTTGGAACATTTCAACACTCTTCCTCTAAGGCAGAAATTGTGCTATAAGTTTGAGTGCTTTAGTTTAATTTTAACCCAAACTGTATCAAGTAGATATATTTATAATCTCCATCTTACAAATGATGAAACTGTTTAAAAAGTGGTAGAATGGGGAGTTTGAACAAAGGTTTGTTAGAATCCAGTCCCATATTGTCAACCTTTGTCCAATTACATAATTTAGAGGTATAGATGCTAGCTAACCAGTTGATTAAATTTTTTGACCATGGCTTGGCACTTGAAAGTAAATATGTATTGAGGGTCACAATCATGGTTACAGCATTAATTTTTCCAAGGATATAAAATCTACTCCTTTGAGTCAATGAGGAAAAGCTTTATTAGCTTAAAAGAAGTTCAAATCTTTTGTGTAACTGTCTCTAAAAAGGCTGACAAAGTTAATTTCTAGGTTTCTTACTAATCTATCATTAATAAGTTTAATTGAGTCATGACTTAGTCTCGGCACCATTTCTAAGCAAGGACTGATGGAGAATTCTTTGTAGTATTAGTTCATTAGTATTCTTTGAAGCTTAGACATGGATCTCCTTCTGTCTTTACCAGGTTTTAAAATAGAGCCATTTTACATTTAAAGGTAACAAAGACAGTTAGCATTACATAGAGATAATTAAATTCTGTCCATAGAACATCTTCCAGTTTATTTTTATTGCATTTTAAATGTTTGCTCCCAACCACTTAAATTTGTGAGGTTTTTTTTTGATGTAAAACACGTTTGAACGTTGTGAATAGAATGTGCCAAATACTTTTATTATAATGTATGTAATGGTCCAGAATTATATAGAAAAATCCTGTCCTTATCTCTCCATCTCATTCTCAGATGCAAGAGGTAATCAAATTTAACGATTTTTAAAAGTTCTCCTTATTAAAATTATATATTTAAATATTATATATACTTAATTGATGTATTAATTTTAGACTGGTCTCTGTCTCATTATGAAAAATGAATAAGTTAGTATTTTTATCTCCCACTTTCTTTCCCCTATCCACTTATGATTTTTATTAAGTATACTATAATCCATATGGTACCAAGAAGTTTCCTTTGTAACTTTAAAGAATGTTTTCTTCTTTCTTTCTTGATTCATCAACATTAGACATTATATGTTGACCAACTGATATAAAAGATAAAGAATTTAGTATGCCTGCATTTTAACTTTTCTCTTAGTTCATGGCTTTTTTTTAAGTAGACAACTTGAAAGCGTTAAAAGAATACCATTAAATTTATTCTGTTCTACAACTGCGATTGTCTTTAATGCACAGTTTATATATTGAATCATTTTATGCCCAACACCAATATACATGTTATTATGATTGAGTCAGTGTTTTTTACAGAACCAAATTGGTAACTGAACACATAAAGAAAGGAATGTAATCCTTTGTTACTAAATCCTACTGCTTGAAAGAGACTGTCTCTGCCTTCAAGATTCAAAGGACTTCCTTTTAACTTCTTGTAAGCTTTCTTTGATTCTTTTTGATAATACTCAACTGCCACTGATTCTTCTATTTCATGTTGTTCTTTCTTATGTATTCCTTTTTCTTTTACTGTGGTTTATCCTGACAAAAGATCAGATTTATGAGAATCAAATAACAATATGTTTTCCTCTGGCATGTTTAAAATATTTTCTTTCTTTTCAACCAGTGCCTGAGTATAGAATTCTGGCTTCAAATAATTTCTTCAGAAATTTAAATCTGCAACATTTTGTTGTTGTTGTTCTTTTCTGTCATTCAGTGTTACTGATTATCTTGTTTCATTGTCACTTCTTTATAGGTGATGTGTTTTTTGCTTTTTGGTGAGGAAGGTTGGCCCTGAGCTAACATCTGTTCCCAATCTTCCTTTGTTTCCTGGAGGAAGATTGTTGCTGAGTTAACATCTGTGCCAATCTTCCTCTATTTTTTGTAGTTTTTGTATGTGGGACACCACCACAGTATGGCTTGCCAAGCAGTGTGTAGATCCGCGCCTGGGATCCAAACCCACGAACCCTGGGCCATGGAAGAGGAGCAGGCAAACTTAACCACTATGCCTCTGAGCTGGCCCCTGGTGATGTGTTATCTTTTTCTCTGGAAGGGCTAGAATGATGAGTACAGAGAGCCAAAATGAATAAATTTGTTTCCAGTGCGTCTCTCCCTTGAACTGGAGTGCAGACTCTGGGCTTTGTGTTTATTGATACAATGTCTTTATAGGCATATTTCCATCTGGGGTGATTGTATGGTGACTACCTAGCTGGAAGAGATGGGCCCCTTCCATTGCTAAAGTGGGAAGTCTTTATTTTGCTGGAAGGGATCCATTGGTCTACCTGTTAGAGTCCAGTTTTGAAATTAGGCAGATAATCACCTCACGACCCACTCATCATTTTTATATTTGTCAATCAAGCTTGCAAATTCTCTGCCTTTCCCGTTGGAATCACCACATTTACCTCAGTGTTCTGGACTGCCATGTTCCTTATCTGTATTTCCTGTCACTCCAGTCTCAGATTTCCATAAATCTGGATTTCTTCACACATTTAGGTCCACTTTTGTCTCATTTTCTTGGTTTGAAGAAGAGTTATTTTTCTTTTTCTTAATTATATTTGTCATCTTATTTGATCACTGAAAAGAAAGAGAAGGAAAATATTTTCTGTATCATTCTTCAATTCACTTGAAATTGCTAGTTTTCTACTAAAAGCTTCCTAAAACAATATATAAGAGGATCATTGCCCCAATTCTGTGTAATTATAGAACAGAATCCAGGCATTTTAACACAATATTTAAGCCTGTCTATCCTTGAGAGTAATGCATTTTCCTTTCAATATCGTGTTGCTTTATTCCTGTGGTAGGTGGGATTCTACCAGGGCTCTCAAGACTCCTGGCCCCTTATGTGCACACAGCTTCTCCCAGTTATTCAATTATGTATTAATCTATGTTCTACCGTGAAATGATTCTGCAGATGTGATTAAGATCCGAAGTTAGTTTATTTAAGATTATCCAGTTGTGTGACCTAATCCCATAAGCCCTTTAAAAACAGTTTTCTCTGACTTGTCTAAGAAGTCAGAAATCTGAAAAATGAGGGGCATTTGTCACATGAGGAATTCTCAGTTGCTGGCTTTGAAAGTGGCAGGAGCTAGATGACAAGGAAGGCAGCAGCCTGTCGTGGTTAAGCGGGGTCTCTGGCTGACAGCCAACAAGGAAACAGGTATTTCAGTCCTACACCCACAAAAAACCGAATCCTGCTGATTATAAGGACTAACTTGAAAGCAGATTTTTTCCGCCAAGCCTCCAGATGAAAACTCAGTCTGACTGACCCCTTGATTTCGGCTTTGTCCACCTGAGCAGAGGACACAGCCACTGTGTGCCTAACTTTTGACCTAAGGACATGTGACTAGTAAATGTTTGTCATTTTAAGCCATTTGGTTTGTGATGATTTTTTAGACAGAAATAAAAAAAACTAACCTTCTCTCACCGTTGTACATTAGTTCTGTTAAACTCCAAACATTCCTTCCACATCCTCATGTTATTGTTTCTGACTTGAAAACTACCTGTGATGTCCTTTATTCTGCCTCTTAAAGGGTTTTTTTTTTTTATTGTTGTTTTGTTTTTAATGATTACTCAAAGCTTATTTACAATTCTTCATAAATCCCTTTGGGAAAATATGATACCTCCCACTTCTGAAAAATATTACTTTGTATCCCATATATGAGATATTTTATTCTGCCAATTTTATGTTGCTGAGTTTAGCAGGCATTCCTTTATACATCTCTTTGCCTCCATAGCACTTTCAATAGTGTCTTCTATCTAGGAAATAAACCATATCGTTGAATTAAATTGTGATACCACAGGGACAAACACTTTAACAAGTTAAACATACTCCTTAAAAGGGAGGAAAGATTTTAACAGAAAATGTCACATTGTTGACTCTAAAATACAAGAATCCCATTAGAGGTGTAGGCTTGCAGATTCAAATTATCAAAGGTTTCATTGCCTTAACAATAAAAATAGCAATAGTTATGCCATATAATTACACAACATTTTGTAGTTTGAGAAGCATTATCATATATGTTGTTTTATTTTGATTTTCAAAAAGATTCCCAAAGGTTGGAAGTTCACATTTAATGAAGACACAAACTTCTCTATAATATGACTTATAAAGTCATATAGGTAACTGTTAATTAATCCTAGAGTCCTGATCAATCTTTTGACTTAAACTTCATCTTTTCCTGAAACACCTCGTATTCTCCTATTATGGCAAGTTTCTACTAGAAAATGATTGTCTTTGGTACGGTATTAGTTTCCTACCTGCTGCTGTAACAAATTACTACAAGGTTACTGGCTTAAAACAACACAAATGTATCTTACAGTTCTGGATGTCAGATGTTCTAAAAGCAGAGTGTCAGCAGAGCTATGTTCTTCCAGAGCTGGAGGCTCTGGAGGAGAAGCCATTGCCCTGCTTTTTCCAGCTTTGAGAGGCCACCTTAATTCCTTGGGTCTCAACCCCTTCCTCCATCTTCAAAGCCGACAGCAGCAGGGTAGCCTTTTCAAATCTCTCTCTCCCTCTCTTTTTCCACCTCTCTTCTCTCATTCTCTGACTCTGACTTTCCTGCTTCCTCTTTCATTTATAAGGACATTTATGATTACATCTAATCCACCTGGATAAGGAAAATATCCCCATTTCAAGGTCCTTAAATTAATGACATTTGCAAAGTCCATTTGTCATACAAAATAACATCTTTGCAGGTTTGGAGATTAGGATACAGACATCTTAGGAGGATTGCTATTCTGTCCACCACAGGGACCCATCGTTAGAACTAGGATAGAACAATAGGTTTTATCATGTATTAAGATTAGCAGACTTTAAAAAGACAACTCTTCATTAAAACCACTACAATTAAACAGTTCCACATGTTATGTCTAAAGAGAAAACAATATAGAAAATTTTCTTTACTAAATGTACTTCATTTACTTAGTAAAATATATATTTCTAATAGACAGACAACTCTTTATACTGTTTCGTTGATGGCACAAAATTAGGTTATGCACAGAATGCAAGTTGCCGTTCTGTTGTTTTAGTTTAATGTGAATTATTTTTAAATAGATATCCCGTAAAAGGTCAGATCAGTAGTGGAGTCATAAAAATAAAGATAACAAACATCACTTGCCTTTGTTCTGTGACTTTGAACAAGTTGACAGCTAACATCAGCTTTTGGAGGTGAAATGTCACCACCATTCTTTTTTTCATATTTATAACTCCATAATTTGCAATTTTTAAACAAAAGTTCCTTTGGAAGCTACCCAAACTCTTAAACTTATTAATTTATAAACTGATTTTTGGGTTTTTTTGCAAGGAAGATTGGCCCTCAGCTAACATCTGTTGGCAGTCTTCCTCTTTTTGCTTGAGGAAGATTGTTGCTGAGCTAACATCTGTGCCAGCCTTCTTCTATTTTGTACGTGGGATGCTGCCATGCATGGCTTTATGAGTAGTGTGTAGGTCTTCCCCCAGGATCCCAACTTGTGAACCCTGGACCGCTGAAGCAGAGCATGTGAACTTAACCACTAAGCCACCAGTTTGGCCCCGTATAAACTGCTTTTTTTATTAGAAAAAAACTAATAAAAAAATTTAGAACTCATCTGTGTACGATTGTACTGCTTTATCAGGGACAAGTCTGTTTTCAACAGAAAACAACAATAAAGTAATACTGGCTCAATCTCAGCTGGTTTCATTAAGAAAATTTAGCAGAACTACCAGATAAATTAAGAAGACAAATTAATTTCTTTATAATTAGCTATTGAGAGCACTTATTTTTAATGATTTATATAAAAATAAGCAAAAGAAAATATTTGCTACATACGTGTTTTTATAAATTTATTTTTAATTTCTTAAAACATACATATATAGACCATTACTGCAAAATAAATACATGATCAAACTGACAAGTTAACATAAATGAAATATGATGACCTTCTAAAATATAAGATGTAAAGTACATTTGAAAATATCTTCTACTTTCAGAAATGCACTTGGTATCTGTGTGTTCCACAAATGAAATATCATGTCTATTAATAAAAGCATACCTTTTAATATTTACACATTAAACTGGTTTAACTCAAGATATTTCTGATATTTACTTCTATAAATAATTATGCCACTTGATTAATTACTAGTTTTGAAAAAGAATTTTTGTCCAGGTTTACAAGATAAAGTAGCCTTTGTCCTCGTGAACCCAATCTCAAGTGAAATATGTACACAATACCTAGAATTCTACCTTTTCATGTTACGGTTAGAATAAGGAGGAGAAGAAGCTGATATTTATTGAGTGGTAGGAAGTATATGTGCTTTTACAGAGGTATTTTCTTCTCCATTTTATAAATGGAGAAAGGATCACTAAAGGTCACACAGGCAGTAAATGGTGGGGTCAAATTCCATCCTTTGAAATATTCCCAAACTCATAATTTTTCCATTATAAATATGGTCTTCATATGGACTTGGTACTAGAGACATAAATTTACAGGGAAACTAAAGTTAACAACATGTTACCACAGAAATAGTGTGTAGAATTTGGGCAATTTTCTGGATATATCTCCAATTCTAATTGTATTTTGGATAGTAATGTACTCAACTAAATACAGAAAATCCAGCCTCCTGGATATACCTTACATTTTCTTGAGGACAAAGTGGCCATAAGTAACGTCCCTTAAATATGCCTGTAGTTCTCAGGAGTCTTCTGAAAACCTCTAAGAAATCTCTATAGTTATTAGGTCAGATATTATTTTAACCCCAGGCACTGTAAATTACACTGGCCGTGGGCTTGTCCCTCTCACAGGGACCAGAGAGCTATGCATTTTAGCCTGAACTTGTTTCTAGATTAGATTATGCCAAGAGTTTAGGTGGTGCCTGCAATGTTCAAGTGAAAAGCAATTCTGGAATGTGCAATGCTTATTTATTAAAAAAAGAAAACAATATAGTAGATTTTATGCCAATGATTTTAAATAGACCAGATTCAACTAGATTAAAAATCTCTTCTTAAAGTAAAACATGGAAGTAAGAAAAAAAAGGAAAATACCAGAAAATAAAATTTTATAAAATAAACAATAAAAGGAAAATAAAATAAAAGGACAATTCTTCTGATTTTACCTTACAAAAAGAAATATCATTAACATTTTGTGTATCTTCTGGCATTTTTACTCTGTTTCTATTTTTTAAAAGAGCATTATAATATAACAGTATTCCTAATATTTTGCACTTCTCAGCAATGTTGGAGTAGCTGCATAGTATTTGCTTATAAAATTGAACCATACTTCTTAACTATTCTTCAATTTCTGGCCACTCAAATTGTTTGTGTGTTTTTTAAAACAAACGTGTCAATATTTCTTATACTTGAGTTTTCATTGCTTTTCCTGTACTACCAAAAATCTTATTGAGATTTTTGTTAGCAAATTTTCAAAGCCTCGTATTGTATGAGGAAGTTAATCACCGCCATTCTGTGCCAATTCAATTTGACAAGCATTCATGAGCACTTACAATGCATGAGACACTTCTGATCCAGCACTTAAGAAAATGAACTGAATGGTGGGAAAATCAGTTTTAGACATAACACATACAGATTGCAAAGACTTTTATATTAGAACTAGAATGAGTTTTTGTCCACAAAGAGAAACTTGAGTTAATGGAATCTAAAGAATGAGAGGCCTTGGGGAAAGATATTGTTCCGATCTGATATGCCGTTAAGAGATTAGATACTTTTAAAGCTGCCATGAGAAATGTCCAAATGATACATATTCGTGATAGTAATAGGAAAAGAAATTTTAAAAAGACTCTTCCACAGCTTCACTCAGCGTAATGCCATTGATTAAATAATGGCTAGGAGGAAATTACACCTTGAAGTGTGATACCATTCACTTGAATATCTTAGCCTTCTCTGAAGAAACATATTTGCTAACATTCCTAAAGAACCCGCTGCATAGTATCTTCTAAGAGAGATAAATTGATTCAGGAAATAAAGACGGAGATTGACTTGTAATTCTTTGAGGGTACTACTTCTATATAAGATGGAAAGCATACTTAGATTTTTCCAAAAACCTTTGAAAATAGTTCTTGATAGAAACAACTCTTGGGAATTCAAAGGAAATTTTGAGCCTCTGGAAACAGTAAAAATGGGTAATTTATTAACTTACTAAGAAATATGAAACCGGGAACAGAAGTATTGGAACAATTCAAAGGAGCAAGGCATTTACTTATAATAGGGAAAACACTTAACAAGGTAGGTCTTATAATTGTTCTAAATATCCAATTTATGGGGCTGGCCCCGTGGCCGAGCGGTTAAGTTCGCGCTCTCCGCTGCAGGCGGCCCAGTGTTTCGTTGGTTCGAATCCTAGGCGCGGACATGACACTGCTCATCAAACCACGCTGAGGCAGCGTCCCACATGCCACAACTAGAAGGACCCACAACAAAGAATATACAACTATGTACCGGGGGGCTTTGGGGAGAAAAAGGAAAAAATAAAATCTTTAAATATCCATTTTATTTAATACCAACTGAACTCATCTTAAAAGATGGTATTGAAAACACAGATCTGAGAATGTCAAAACTGGAAGGAATTTTAGATATCATCAGCATCTTCATCTGGGGAGACAGAAGTCAAAGAATATAAAGTGAATTATCCAGTCACACATCTAGTAAATGGGTATGTAAATTAAGATTACATTCAGCTGCAAATAAGGGAAAACACAAATAGAGTTGGCTTTTACTTTATGTTTTTCCCAAACTACATAAGTAATCAGTCCTCAGATGATGCAGTAATTCAGTGATGCTAGTAGAGAACAGGAATCTTTTCTATTTTTGTCTCTGCTATCTTTAGCATCTGGGCCTTCTCTGCCAAACTGATAGCCTTACAATTGAGATAGCTGCTGCCCATCTAAAATTCACAATTTTAAATTTTAAAAACGGGTAGGAAGCTAATATCATGGCGAAAACAACAGAAAGGGAATTTTTCTTCTAACGAGACTTCACTTTTTTTTTTAGGGATATCCTCCTCAGAGACATCTGCTTACAATGAAATTAGTGAGGACAGTATCACAGAGTCACTCTTATTCACAAAGGAGGCTGGCATTTTTATTACTGTACTTGAGTATCTTTCTGTTCCCCACAAATTGGAATTCCATTAATAAAGTAAAAAGACGTAATTGAGAAAGTGAACACAATTTGCTGTGTTCATCACAGATTCACTACTAGACTACCCATCCTCTGGCGAAAACCTGTATTAGTCAGGGTTCTCCAGAGAAACAGAACAAATAGGAGGCATGGATGTGTGTGTGTGTGTGTACATATATATATATATATATATATATGGGGTGTATGTGTACATTGTTTGACTTTAAGACTTACTATAAAGCTACAGTAATCAAGATAGTGAGGTGCTGATGAAAGAATAGACAAATAGATCAATAGGACAGAATAGAGAGCCCAGAAATAGACCCACACAAATATGATCACCTGATCATCGACAAAAGAGAAAAGACAATTCAAAGGAGGAGGAGAGAGAGAGACAGGAAGAGAGAGAGAGCAGGAGAGAGAGAGAGATTTATTTTAAGGAATTGGCTCACGCAATTGGCCGACAAGTCCAAAATCTGCAGGGCAGGCCGCCAGGCTAGAAAACCAGGAAAGAGTTGATGTTGCTGGCTCAAGTGGGAAGGCTGAAGGAGGTATAATTCTTCCAGAGGGACTTCAGTCTTATCTCTTAAGGCCTTCAACTGAATGAGATCTCCCCGTATTATAGAAGATAATCCGCTTTACAAGGATTTAGTGAGTAAATCTGATTACTCATCTGATATGAATGTTAATCTCATCTAAAAAGTTTCTTCACAGTGACATCTAGACTTGTGTTTGATCAAATATCTGGCTACTGTGGTTTAGCCAGGTTGACATATACAGTTGACCATCAGAAGTCTACCCCTTGTCAAGTTGCTGCCCATAGACATCTCCTTTAACCATGCTTAATCTCCAAATAAAAACAGGAACAGGTCGTATTCTTCCTAACGTGATACAACTATCCTATATACAACCAGAAACTCACTAACTCATTCCCCAGAAGAGGATACAAGGTCTTTGGGTGATGTTTACTCTTCTACTTCATATCCTACAACTTAAATACTATGATGCAAAGTCAATACATCTTATGTTGTATGATAAAAGGATAAAGGAGGAAAGAAAATAAGGGTATATATTATACTATTATATGAATAAAATTATATTCATTCATCATAAAATTTGGAAGAAATACTCATGACAAGTACAGTTTTCATGTCTTAACTAGTCATGTGGTCAAAGTTGGTATTTATAACTGTCTTCTACTACCCATTCCCTTTGCCCTCAGCAAGCACCTTCATTCTCGAAGGGTCTGGGCCATTAGTAATACTGCCTGAATTTGATTGCTGTAATTTTCCATTGACTTTAATCACACAGTATGGAAATTCTAAGAGACATCAAAAGGGATCTCCTGTATTTCAGATTTCTTCCTTACCTCCATTGTGGAGTAGCAGTCCCTTTTCCCCTTGGTAATCAAGATCAATCTCTCAGTCAGCACTGTAACTCCCTTCTTTGCCTGTTAATTCAGTGGCATGAGGAGCCCAAAGTGGCAAGGTAGCAGATTTAACTTCCAGTTCAATGGAATCATTGTTGTGTCTCATGGTGGAATTATTCCCCCATTTCAAACTAAGACCTCTAGCTCAACAGAGCATAAGTTGTGAGTATGGAAAGCAAGAATTTTGTTAGTGAATCACTAGAAGTAATAGTGAGTGGTGCCACCTCCATTTCCACCCCTTGATTTTTGGACCCTTCAATCCTGGCTATGAGAGAACTGGCGCCATATACTGGACTCTCATTCAGAGCAAATACGGTCTCCTAGAAAACCTTGCTCCAGTCCTGCAAGGTATTGCCACCTAGCCAAAGGTATAACTGAGTCTTCAAAAGGCCATTCCACTGTTCTATCAAACCAGCTGCTTCAGTTTGGTAAGGAACATGGTAAGAGCAGTGAATTCCATGAGCATAGGCCTATTGCCACACTTTTTTTGCTATCAGGTGAGTTCCTTGATCAGGAGCAATTCTGTGTGGAATACTATGAGGGTGTATAAACCATTCTGTAAGTCCACTGATCATAGTTTTGGCAGGAGAATTGCATGGAGGGAAGGCAAGTCCGTATCCAAAGTGAGGGTCTATTCTAGAAAGAACAAAGCACCACCCTCTTTACGAAGGAAGCTGCCCAATGTAATCAACCTACCATCAAGTAACTGGCTAATCACCCCCGAGAATGGTGCCATAATGGGGGCTCACTGTTGGTTTCTATTGCTGGCAGATTGGGCACTCAGCAGTAGCCATAGCCAGGTGGCCCTTGATGAATAGAAGTTCATGTTGCTGAACCCATGTATAACCTCCATTCCTGCCACCATGGCCACTTTGTTCATGAGTTCACTGGGCAATGACAAGAGTGGCTGGGGAAAGAGGCTGTCTGGTATCCACAGAACAGGTCATCCTATGCACTTGTTTATAAAAATCCTCCTCTACTGAGGTGATCCTTTGGTGAGTATTCACATGGACACGAATATCTTCAAGTTTTTAGCCCACTAAAAAGGATCTAGCAACATACCTCTTCCCTAGACCTCCCTGTCACTAATTTTCAATCATGTTCCTCCAAGTCCCTAACCATCCAACCAACCCATTGGCCACAGCCCATCAATTGGTATATAATCTCACTTCTGGCCATTTCTCTTTCCAAGAAAAATGAACAACCAGGTTCATTGCTCAAAATTCTGTCCACTGGGAGGATTCCCCTTCATCTCTGTCCTCCAGGGCTTTTCCAGAAAAGGCCTATAGCACTGTAGCTGTCTGCTTTCGGGTGGTGCCTGCATATTGTACAGAACCACCTGCAAGCAAGGCCCAAGTTTTCTCTTCTTCTATCTGCTGTCACTTGCCCAGTGTTGTGGTTCAGATAATTCTTCTTTTCCCCACCCTTTATAAACTTGCAGCTAAGGAGCATCAGTGCTAACTTGTGATAAAGAGCAATGATCAAAACAAAAATGACCTGCAATCCACTATTACTTTTATTCTGGTTGTTCTTTCTGCCTGGAGATTTTTTTCCTGACATATCTTTTTGGCTTGTTCCTCACCTCTTACAAGCCTTTGTTCAAATGACACCTTCTCAATGAGGCTTTCTATGGAGGACACACCCTAAGGTGATCCCCAATGAGTCCTGCCTTTATATAATCCCCTTCCCTTGAGTGTGGATGGAATCTGTGACTTGTTTGTAACTGATAAAATATGAAAAAAAGTGATGAGGTGTCACTCTGTTGATTTGGTTGTTTTACATAGATTTTATGTTATATAAGACTAAGTCTTAGCACAACGGAGAGAGAGACTTCCTTTCTGATGTTGAAGAAGCTGTCATGTTGTAAGAGGGCTTGTGAGTGGACCCTGGGGCAAGAAACTGCTGGCAGCCTCTAGCTGTTGAGTGGCCTTGACTGACAGTCAGTGGGAAGCCGGGGCTATCAATCCTACAACCACAAGGAAAGGAATTCTACCAACATCTTTAGGGAGTTTGGGAGATGATTTTTTCCAAGACAGTTCTCCAGATGAGAATACAGCTTGGCTAACACCTTGACTGAGCAAAGGACAGACATACTGACCTATGGAAACCATGAGATAATCAATGTGTGCTGTTCTAAGGTGTTAAGTGGTGGCAATTTGTTAAACAGAAATAGAAAATTAACTTAATATAAAACCTTCCCTAATCACTCTCTTTGAAATTGCTATCCTTCCCCTCACCACATACCCTCTCTGGTTAGTTTTGTTTCAGCCACAGTGCTTTTCATTATCTGCTATGCTATACCACTAACTTATATGTTTTAATGTCTGTCTCTCTCAGCTATGATGAAAATTTCATGAAACAAGCAAAGCTTTGTCACATATATATCAACTGTGCCTAGAATAGCTGCTGGCACATAAGGAGCACTCAATGAATACGGGCTGAAAGATAAGTGAATATAAGTATCATAGTCAGATCAGCTTGACCTAAAGAGTTAGACAGCTTGAATAGCATAGCGCACAGTCAATATGGGAGATAGATCACAGGAAATGTCCCAGGAAATTCTGATTCCTGTCCCATTTCTACCACTTGCATGTGATTCTGGACAAGTCCCCAAAATTTGCTTAGCTTCAGTTTTGTCTACTTTAACTACAGATAATAATGCAAACCTTGTTTGCGCGTATGTTTATTTTCAGACTCAAAGTAGTGTATAAAATACTGCTTAATACATTTTAAGGAATGATGTTCATTCTAAATGAAGAAATACAGATGGCTAATGTATGTAAAAATATTCCAGTTTTCCTAGTAATCAAATGAATTATAGGCCAAACATTAATGATATATCACCTATGGACTATCAATTAAAAAGTTGAGTGATGCTATGCAACATTGGATATGTATACAATCTCAAATACTGTTGGAAGGTGAACAAAAATGGTGATAGGTTTAGAACCTCAAAAAGAGAGCAAGTATACCTTTCATTCCAGCAGTTCTGCTTTTAGAAACCTATTTTTTAATGTAATTAGACAGGTGTACAAAATATAGATTTGAGAACATTCATGAAAGTTTGGTTTCAATTGTAAAACAATGTAATTTACCCAAATATTTAAGCACAAACTACTGAGTTATCTAAACGGTAATCTCTCCCCTGTCCGTCTCGTATTGATTAACCAACTTTGCCAGTCTCTAAATACCATCCTCTAACCTGAGGCCAAGATCATCATAACTTCCCTAACCATCCAACTCCGTAGGTTTCCTGAGACCACATCAGGATCAATGACCTATGTTGCCCTATGACATTTTGGCTGTCTATAAACTAATAAAAGTAAATCAGTGGGAAAGTAAAGTAGGCCTTCTAAGATAGTGGTATAACCAAAGAATATTGATTCTTTATGTTTTTCCGTTCTCTACTTGCATAATTCCAAAGCACGTATTGAATTGTACGTCAATGTGCATTATAATTTTTGTAATACAGCAGCTAGACCACATCTTTCCACAAATTCCTTTGAACATTCTTCTGATTTTCTAATTCTTGCTGACTGCCATTCCTGTCTTGACATTTATCACTAGATTTCTTTTGAGTGATTCTCAATAAATTGTTTAGGAAGCTTTTGAAATAGCATTGATATTTCCCTAAGCCTCACAGGTCTTATCTTGTATATTTATTTGTGTGGAACTTAAGTTTTTTTTCCATTTGGCATTGTCGAAAAAAAGTTGATTTGGTTTATATTATTTATCTTTCAAAATTATTCTACTAGAAATAAAATATGAAAAGGGCTTTATTTTTGCTGCATAAAAATACAAGAAACGATATTAAGACACATGAATTCTAGCCACAAACTAACCAAAGTATTTGGCCATGCCTATAAGCTCAACAGCTGAATAGTCCCTAAGTATTATCATTTACCTTGATATCAGGAAGTCTGTCACTGAGATAAGAGAATTAGTTGCACATAGAGTGAGATTGAGATCCGTAGGAACAATTGATTGTAGCTTGGTACTTCTTGACAACCTCTAGAAGACTAAAACAATATTTACATTCTAAATATACACAGTTCTCTAAATCAGCATTTAGGGCTGATTTCAGTAGTGTCTATCTTTCAGTTACATCACAGACAACACACAGCAGTACTGGCATTTGATAATTGACAGACTCCTTGATATTTAACTACTATGTCAATGGAAACGGATTAATTCAAATCATAATGGTTAATTTGAAACAGTAAATAGTGAAAGTTTTGGCATTTCATATAATTGAAATTGTTTTGTAATATGATAGACAGGATCTCCCATGATTTGATTGGACCCTATAATTCATCAATTTTCCTCATTTCTGCATATACACTCTGCTGTAGCCATTACATGCATTTTTTTTGTTTTTTTTTATAATGTACACTCTTCTATTTCCGTGTTTATACAAAGCTATTTATTTTCCCTGAAATATCCTCCCACCCTCAACATCCAACCCTTCTTCTTCAGGCTAATTCTTCTTGTATCCTTCAGGACCCAGACCAGATACCACTTTCCCAGGTGGCCTTCCTTGTGAATTTTTAGGCACCCCTCTTTGGTCCTAATATGGCACAATAAGAGTACCTCAACCAATGATTGCCATTATCGATTTCAGTGTGTGTTCTCTCCCTATTGCTGCGAAATGCATGTAAACACACAGTCACACACACTTGCCTACACATACAGTCACAGATACACAGATACACACCAGACAAAAATAAAAACATTCTCTTTAATCTTTTAAAAAAACTCAGCCATTTAACAGCATGCCTGTTGCTAATGCTCAATAATTGTCTGTTGAATGAGTCTTGATATTGCTTCAAGATTTTAAGAAATAGAGATGACCAAAATAATAGATATCTAACATTTTAGAAGTAAAACTTTATTTACCTATTATATTCTAATCCTAGATATACTTTTACAAATAAATAAATTATTTAATGCATATTATAAAATTGTAACCACTTTTAATAGTCATATCAGAGTAATGATATTAAAATTTTACTTTCTATGAAATATTTGTACAGTTTAGATATTTATGATATGGTCTACTTTTTATCTAAATTTAATTCTTTAATAAACTCCTTTTTCACAAATCTGCCAGGGCAAATGAGCACTCTCAAAATATCTTTGTATTATTTTAAAATAATTATTCTAGAATAATCTCATGTATATATTACACACACATACACCCACACATCTTATATAAATCCCATCAATTAAAATATTAGGAATTATTTGAAGCTTAAGCTGTGGTACTATGTAGGTGAAATTAAGCAGATACAATCCAGGATCACCACGTGTCTAATATTATTTCATCAGACTTTTTGCAAGATAGAAGGAACATTTCTAAATCACAATGCATAAGTGATTTATGCATAAATCAATAGATATTGGCTAAGCAGACGTTTTACATACTGGGTGTTGTTCTGAGCCCTTGGCATACGTCAGTGTATATTTGTAAGATACTCATTACGACTCCGCTCAATCACTTCATAAAAATGTGATTAGTATATGTTTTATTCTCATAGAGTGCTACACTAAGACTCTGACATATCACAACTGCATAACAACATGGGCTTTCATGAGAATAAAATGAAGTTTTAATCATTTTTAATAACTGTGGCTCTGTGAAAGTCTATAGCGAAAATATTTGGGGCATGAGACCACTTCGGTTTCTCTTAAATCATGTCACATTCATAGCTATTTATCAATTCCATCCAAGTTGGCGTGTTCTGTTTCTGGCCTTCAAGCCAGAAAAGGAGCTTTTTCAGTACAGGTGAAAAATATGCGCCATGTAAAAAGAATTTTCAGAAAAACACTATTAATTTTCTTCCCAGATACTGAATTATTTGGGAAACACACCTGATATTTGAGGGGAGGGATTTTTTTAAATCATGTAAGTTGGAAATCATTTGCTTTATGGATTAACATAAGACGTTTATTCATCTTCGAAAATATGAGAAGGACCAGATACCTTTCTAATATAGACATATAAAATATGATGGAATTTATTATGTATAACTGAAACACAAAAGCTAATTGCATTTGTTTGAAAATTAGGGGTTTATAAGACTCCAATGCTTCACCTGAATTAGGCAGAGAACCTTTGCAGGAAACAATCATTAAACAGAAATGAAAGTTTTCAATTCCAATTCACCTAAGGCAGAGGTATATCTTTTCATATAATGTAATAATATGCTTTGGCATTTTCATAAGCCAAAAGTGCAAGAAAATGCTTTTGTCAGAAGTGGATTATCACAAATGTTGTATTTTCCTTAGATGAGGTTGAAGAGGATGTATTCTGAAATTCCAACAATATCAACAATAGTAACTTTCAAATTGCCATACAGTCAAATACTATTAATCATTTCCATATTTTTTAATAGAGGCTCAAAGAACTGAAACAAAGGGAATTTGCTCGAAATGTAGCATCTAAATCCAGGAAAGATGAAAGAAAACAGGAAAAGGCTCTCCAACGCCTGCACAAGCTGGCCGAGCTAAGAAAGGAAACTGTATGGTGAGTGGCCAATGAAATGTTAAGTTTTCTTAAAATATAATGACCCTAAAACAAAAAGGGATGTAGAAATCAAGGGTACAGATTTATTTATTTCTGTACCCAGAATAAGACACTCACATTGTCATGGCTTTCTGTGGGTTGTAAACAGTGATTTGAATTTGAATTTTATGCAAACACCTGTTTAATGCACATTTCAATAAAAAGCCAAAATTACTATAATTTTAGTTTGTAAAGAAGTAAATTTCATATTATTCTACTGTTTATGCTATCTTAGTGGAAAATTATTCTATTTCTTGGTGGAAATTCAAAATATTTGATTGAAGAAGAGACCAAAGCACTATCTTATGACCTTTGATATGAAGGAGTTTTAAGAGGAACTTATTTTTTTAATTGAAAATTTAGAAACTTTTGTTTAAAATTTTCTTTGCAATTATAAAAATAATAAAGGTCAAGAAGAACTTGTGCATTTCAGAGGCAGGTCAAAGTTAATTTTGCTGTAAATAACAAAAACTGGACTGCTAGAAGTTCACAGCTCTTATACTTTGTCCTGCTTCTAACAGAGCAGCTATAGTGTTACAATTCAGAACTTACAATTTAGGCCAGGGCTACATTATGAAAAGAAGACTGCTTTTTAGAGTGTCCTTCCTCATGCACTCCGATTAAATAGGATTCTCTTATTATTGTCTAAAACAAAGCTATGTTATACCAAATCTATTTGGTACCAATACTGTTAGGGAATATTGATATATCAAAAGATTGTTTGGGATATCAAATTTAGAAAAAATCAAAATCAATTTAAATGTAGCTGGAATCCTATAGGATTAAAATCAAACATAACTGCTGTTCAATTACACCAACCAGAAGTTTTTACTCTGTTTGATAATAAATGATAAATTATACAAGCGTAAGTTTATGTTATGGAGAATCATAGGACCTATGTAATTGAATATGCTATAAGTGGCATTTGCAAATTAAATTCTAATATATTAAAAGAACTAGAGTTAATAATAAGTTATGTACAAAAAAAAAGCAACACTTCTTATCTAAATCATTTTCCTAAGTATACAGTATATATTTCACATTATACATGCACACACACGCACATACACAATTTTCCCATTAAGTGGGTGCCTCTAAAGATATGCAGACTAGGAGTGTTGTTTCTTACTATCAAACAAGGCAATGAAACAGTCCATCGTATTAGAGATTAAAGGAAATATTCAATTTAAAAAATTGGGGGCCATTTATGACTTCTAAGCAACTAACATTTGAGAGTAGCATGGGAAATTTTGCACAGCTTGATTCTGTTAGGGTAAAGACGATGTTTAGGTAGCTCCTTGTTTATGTGCTGAACAGTTTAGTTCTTGTAGTCAGAACTCACTATATACGATATACTGTAATGCCAAATAAATAGAAATTACATCTTAAGTCAACAGTCTTCTATCTTGCATCTACTGTATATTATTATATAATTGATAACTTCAGGGTAATTTTTAAATATTAAGAATAGCAATTCCAAAAGACTCAAAGCTCTCATTGAGCTATTATTGTCTTTTAGTCATTTTTGCATTACGCCATACCACCTGGCCTGTGGTAAACTCTCAGTGGAGGTTGGTTGAAGTGAATTGTTGAACTGAATCCCTAGCCCTTCTAAAGTCATGAGTGAGGGGTTTTTCTTAATTTCCTTCATATTCTCCACACAGTATCAATTATGATAAGTATTGGTGAATTAAAAGTAATTTCATTTTAGAGAATTCTACAACACTCCAAAATGTCACTGAAGAGGCCATAAGGGTAAAAAATCTTGGTCAGAATGCATTGGTTAGGAGCGTAGGAATGTCCTTGACATTGTTGTTGATAGCTATAAAAGTAACCTCAAGACAGCATCTCCAAGTTATCCCCCCAAATAACCAATAACTAAATGAAATTGTGGCACTATGGAAGGTAGTTGTACCAAATGAAAGTAATTCTCTTATAAAGATTTACAAATTTGAAAAAAAAATCTTATAATGACATTTCTAAGGTGTTAAGTGTTTGAATATTTTTCTCAAAATGCCCTATCTAATACACACTTTTGATTCTTTGTGTAGTGCTCCTGGAAGTGGCCCCATGTTCAAGTCAACAACTGTTACTGTGCGAGAAAATTGTAATGAAATTTCCCGAAGAGTTGTTGTGGATTCAGTTAATAACCAGGAAGATTTCAAATATACTCTGATTCACAGTGAAGAGAGTGCTAAAGATGTTACCACTGTTACTACAGACCCAGAAAGCGCAGGTAATTATACAGCAAAAAATAACCAACGTGGAGATCAAGCCCAGGGACTTCACAGACACAAAATTGGCTTTTCTTTTGCATTTCCAAAGAAAGCATCCGTGAAGCTGGAGTCCTCAGCTGCAGCCTTCTCTGAATACAATGATGATGCCTCTGTGGAAAAAGGATTTAGCAGAAAAAGTAGATTTGTCCCCGGTGCTTGTCATCTTCAACTATCTTCACCAACAGATGTGCTTTTGGGTTCTGAGGAGAAAGCTAACTCTTTTCATATACCAGAGGGAATGTGTACTGACAAAGAAACTGCTCAAACTCAAGAGATGAAAGAAGTTTCTAGTGAACAAGATGCATTATTATTACCTTCATTTTACCAGTTTCAGCTTCCTTTATCTTCTGATGTAGACAGTTGCCAAAATTCAGTCCCATTGGCAGACCAAATATTACAGGAAGATGTTATTATTAATGAAGACATATCTATGAGTGATAATAGTTCTGAGTTGTTAGGAAATAAATCCACAGTTCTTGACATGGCTAATGATTGCATATCTTTGCAAGCTACAACTGAGGAAAATGTTAAGGACAATGATGTATCCGTAATTGAAGTTGAAAATAAAAATCATGGCCCTGAGATGTTGGCCCCTTCTAATTCTGAAGAAGATAACACAACCTTACATAAAAAAACAGATCCATATAAAAGACCAAGTGAGCCATTTGTACCAGTACTTAACAAAGACAGATCCACAGTTCTCCAGTGGCCGTCAGAAATGCTGACTTACACAACTACTCAACCATCAATCTCCTATAGCTGTAATCCTCTCTGTTTTGACTTCAAGTCCACTAAATTAAACAACAATCTAGATAAAAATAAACTGCCCTTAAATGATCTTTATTCCCAGCAGAATGGAGAAGACATTTGCAAGAGACCAGTCTTAGATTGCAAGGACACATCTACTGCAGGACTCACTGATTATGAAATTGGAGGTAGCAGAAATGAATACACCCAAGTCACTCCTCTTTTAGCTGATGATAATACTCTCTCCAATACTTGTGATTCTGGAAAAAATGAGAATACAGATCAGAGGTATAAAAATATTTCCTGTAGGATCAGAAAAACAAAAAAATATAATCTTACTAAAAATCAAATAAAACAGGATACTGTAGATGAGAAATACAACAAAATGAGGTTAAAAGATACTCATGAACACTGGTTCCATAAAAGTAGAAGAAAGAAAAAAAGAAGGAGGTTATGTCAACATCATGGTGGGGAGAAAACCAAAGAATCAGAAACTCACTTCAAAATGGAAATGGAAAATAGTTACACTGATACAACTAGGAAAAATCTACTGGAAACAATTACTGAAAAGGAGTATTTAGCTGCAGAGCAATTATTGGACTCATATCAACTCCCTGATAAAAGGGCCAAATCAGCATCTATAAACTTAAGTGCAAATGAAGAAATATGTAAAACCTGGAGCAGTGAATACAATAATGATGATGCTGTCAGTTCTAAAACCCACTGTAAAAAGAACTCAATTGTTTTAAATGGAAAATCCAATCCAACAATGATACATCCTGGGAAACACAATTTGACATATTCCAGAACTTACTGTAATTGGAAAGCCAAAATGTCCAGCTGTAGTCAGGATCACAGATGCCTGGTTCTCCCAAATGACATGAAATGCCTGAGTCAGAATCAGGCTGTTAAAAGAGGTTATAATTCTCTTATTAATGAATCAGAAAGATCCCATCGAAAACGTAGACAACATTCACATTCTTATTCTTCAGATGAAAGTTTAAATCGACAGAATTATTTACCAGAAGAATTTTTGAGGCCACCACGTGCTTCTGCTCCCTGTAAGCCTAAAAGGAAAAGGAGGAGAAAAAGAAGCAGATTCCACACCGGATTTGAAGCTTTGGAACTGAAAGAGAATACAGATTATCCCATGAAAGGCAATTCTTCCTTACATTACCAGGGTGAGTTAATAAGTGAAGATAAAAAAGAAGAAATTAAACCACAAGAAATTGCAAATGTCGAAAGAAACTTGGAACAAACAGACCAAGTAGAAAATAAACTGCACCCTAGCAGTCCCCTTCCTTCTGAAATCAGTGGAGAAACTGAGCCCTTAGTGATGGATACCACTCCTGGTGAATTGCCAGAGATTTCCAACGAGCCCACGACATCTGTCTATGTAGCCAGTGCCCCAACAAAAGAAGAAATTAATAATACCTTGCTTAAACACAAAGAAAGAAGTGAGAATAGAGATGTTAATGAAAAGCAAATTCCTTTCAAGGTGCCTAATATTGAAAGAAACTCTAGACAGTCCCGACCTAAATCATACCTTTGCCATTATGAACTGGCCGAAGTCCCTCCACAAGGAAAGATGAATGAGGCATCAACTGAGTGGCTGCGTTTTAATTCAGGAATCCTTAACGCACAACCACCACTACCATTCAAAGAAGCACATGTCAGTGGTCAGACCTTTGTAACAACAGAGCAAATCCTGGCTCCATTAGCTTTACCAGAACAAGCATTATTGATCCCGATAGAAAACCATGACAAATTCAAAAATCTACCATGTGAGGTCTACCAGCACATCATCCCCGCGAACATGCTGGCCAACAAGGTCAAATTTACTTTTCCTCCAGCTGCCCTCCCGCCCCCTAGCACACCTCTGCAGCCTCTGCCTTTGCAGCAGCCCTTATGTTCTACCTCTGTAACCACTATCCACCACACTGTTTTGCAGCAGCATGCGGCAGCTGCTGCAGCCGCAGCGGCAGCGGCAGCCGCAGGAACGTTTAAAGTGCTTCAACCACACCAACAGTTTCTTTCCCAAGTCCCAGCTCTCACCAGAACATCGTTACCTCAGATCTCAGTAGGACCAGTGGGACCAAGGCTTTGTCCTGGGAACCAGCCAACTTTTGTTGCTCCTCCTCAGATGCCAGTCATCCCAGCTTCAGTCCTTCATCCTGGCCATCTGGCTTTCCCGCCTCTCCCCCATGCACTTTTCCCTTCTCTGCTTTCCCCACACCCTACTGTCATCCCACTGCAGCCCCTCTTCTGACCATCACCTTCAAAAGGAAAGAAAACATTCATCTGAAAACTATTGCTATATGCATATATGCTCATCTAAGTGGATAATTGCCTATTTAAATGATGGAAATAAACTAGCCAAAATAGGGCCTCACTGGTATGAAATCATTTACTGTAAGTGTAATGATGCAAATAAATTCTTAAGTTTCTGATATATAATATTATTAAGGCACTGAATAGTTTGAAAATCAATACAATATATGCTGTATATTAAACTGATGTCTTAAGAGTATGTATAATGTACATAAAATATATTTATAGTATTATAATTTCTGTTGTAAAGTATGCTTTGGTTTTTTTAATCTTTGTGTATTTGCACCTATTTAATGTTTAGACAAAGCTGATGGCACTATGTTTTGTACCATGTTCCTTGAAACTGTAAATTCAGTGAAAAATATCTCTTGCAATAAATTTTTGTTAAATATTTATGTAAATCAAACTTTTGTTTTTAGTTGGTTTTCACTGTTTTAGGAATGTATAGTAACAATAAGATTTGGATTTGCGGCATATTTTTTCTTCTATCCATTGGCATCTCTGAACCTCAGAGGCCCAGCGAAATATCTTTGGAGCTCTATCAATACTTAAATTATGGTATCTTCTTTCAGAATAAGTATAGCAGGTCCATTTGTTTTTCTGTTCGTTTTAATGTTGTTTGTATTCAGAGTTTACTATTTTTCCTGAACAATTGGTTCTCTAGACAATAAACAATGGAAATTCATGTTAAAGTAATGGTAGTATTTGGTGGGGAAATAACTCAAAAATATGCAAAGTACATAGTATTCTTCCAGGAACTGTAAAACAGTACTAGTAGACAAGAAATAGCAAATAACCAATATAAGTTCTTATGACATTTTTGTGTGTTAAAATTCTCAAATTTATGATGTTTGTTTTCAATTTCTGAAGGAAATACACATATATATGAATGTTGGCATGGATTAAAGAATAGGTTTAATTAATAAAATCCATCATATTACATCTTGGGAAAAATGACATAAACATAATCTGTATCTGGATATGCTCTTAATTGAGAATCTGGAAGTGGGAAGGAGAATAAATAAATAGCTCTTCCTTCTGCAAATCTTTCTAATAGTCATGTTTGTATCATATTTCTAAATCACCCAGGTACAGTTAGAAAGTCTTCATCACCCTTCCAGATTCTGCTGTATTTTTAATGACCTCTACAATATTTTCACTCAAGTGCTTCTGCGTGTACTGAAGAATATAGCTATGCAGTAGAAAGCTAGGGAGCATCACACTTTTCCAATGAGAGTTTTCCAATATGTGCCTGCCCCAGTCCATGCCAGTTGGTAAGAGAAAGTCTACATGTCTGATAATAGAAGTTTCACCTCCCCAAGTGTGAATGATAAAGGATTATGGCAGCCTGGCACTAATCCTGGCATCGAGGAGCCAGCCAAGTTCTTCTAAAGGGAGAACAGCATTTAGGTGATGCTGTACTAAGGAAATGCTATTTCATATATCCACCCATAGGAACTGAGTTACCCTAAATAATACTGAGCATAAACATATGTTTCCATATCAAAATAATCTATATTGAATTCTATTTTAATTAGATTATGATTAATTAGATTTATGATTGATGATAAGAAGATAAAAAATATAAAAGAAGCAATTTCATTTCAAATTCTCTAAGATAACATGTTTTCCAAAAATGGGTACTAAAATTGGAACACATGATTTTTCCTCAAGCAAAATACTTGAAACTATCTTTGAAGACACATAGATGGATATATCTACTGGGGAATGCTGACCCAGTTTGTGTTTAATCTGTCAGAGCAGGATTATTGCTTCTGCTGTTTAAAATCAAACCAAATGTTTGACTTTAAAATATCCAGATTTTCCTTCTTCTTTGGTCATCTTCAGAGTATCATTCCTCTCGTTCACCTCTTACCTCTTGTTCTTATTCTTTCATTCCTTTGCCCCTGATATTTTCCTTCTTAATTTCATTGTAGACATCAATTGTGCGAAGTGCGTCTCCTCCTCTTCTTTCTCTATGTTATCATTTCTTTTCTTTTTTTCAATTCTATTGCTCTCTTACATTTATTTTTGTTGAATGATTTGGTTAGGCACACTTACCTTTTTAGTTGTAACAGAATACACCTGATTGCTAGATATATGCTAGAAGTTTCTGGAAAATTTGAGGGGGGAAATTCTCAATTAAGACTAATCGAAACTCAACTTTTAATTGATTTGTTTTGGTAGATACCAGTGGCTGGAAAAGAAATGAATGTTAGTTAAACACATCAAAGCCATTCTGATTATACAATTCATCTAGATATTTGATATCTTTGATAAGATATTGCCTACATAGTCTGGGTATCCATTATATGTTGGAGACATAAAATGAATGTGTGATGAGACATTTGTTCATCTGTTCTGATAGATGATAATACCGTGATAATACCAACCCAGAATCAAGGGAAAGAGGTTGATGGGCTAAAGATCAACAATGAGCAGAGCAATTAGACAGGTAAGTCAGGGTAGACCCATCAGGCAGTGGGGCTGTCAGAGGAACACCAATCAAGCTCATATTAATGGCAGCAAGAGTCAGACCAATGTAACAGTCATTCTCTGGAAGTATGTTTGGGCACTGGCTGATGGCTCATCCGTAAATCCTAGAGCTGAAATCCCAGTCCTATCCAGGTGTAAATTATTGTACATCCTATATAATTGGGAAATTTAAATGATCCTAACATTATCTCTTACCTATCATCCTTAGTCTGCTAGTTACAGGCATTTCTATAGCATTTGTTATTGTAAAGATGAATGAATTGGAATATAGAATAAAACCTGCACATGGAAAGTAACAAGTAACCGCAACCAAGCAACAAAAGGATTCACATTGGATGATAGGAAGGAAACTCATCCACAGCTTCAACTAGCATGCAACACCCCCTCCACCACCACCACCATATATACATATACGTATTTCCAAGTTCTTTTATGAGTTGAAGACCTATACCAAACCGTCCTCAGGGCATATCTGCCAAGTATTTTGAACTCAAAACTCAAACTCATGATCTTTCTTTATAGGTAACACTGAAATCTGTTCTTTGTCCTGTGTTTCTAAGCTCTGTGAATGTCATTATATATTAAAAAAAAATCCTATTATCCAAGTCAGAAGCCAGCATATTATTCCCACATCAAACCAATCAATGAATGATTTTGGCTCTATTTACTTAATTTTTCCTGCCTGTACATTCTATAAGGTTTTAGCCATAGTAGTCCATAAGCTGACTTGCTGACTTGCTATTATAAACTAATGTCTCTTTCCCTAATTTCCCATTTCTACAATTCATCCTCCCCGCTGCTGCCGCAGATACATTTTAAATGTAATTTTATTATGACACTCCTCTAGTTTAAAAGCTATTATGGATTCTCAATTATTCTCAAGATAGACATCAAAGTCCTCAGCATGTTAGGAAAATCTATGATGACTTAGGGCCAGCCTCCCTCCTCAGGACAATCCACTCCAGCAATCCCCTGGGTTAACCATTCTAATCTACTTAGTTATGATCACCTTTGAGTTTGTGTGATCATGTCTGTTGTCCTGTAATGCCTTCCTCCCTGTGTTTTTGTTGGCTTGGATAACTACTACTGAGTCACAATTCAAATTGAGTGTCAGTCTCTTTTAGTGATTTTTTTCAGAGGTTCCCTCTTTCCCCAGATAAGTTAGCTTGGTGTCCTCTATCCTTACATGGCATGCTGTGCACAGATTTTGTTACAAAGTATTCTCTGTGTTGAATATATTTTCTTGTTTGTCAAATCTGCTAAATTAAGAGTTCCTTGAGTCGATGTAGGATGTGACTCATAATAAACAGTAAGAGTTTGTTGAATGAGAGAATAAAATGAGCTGAAAAAATGTAATTAAAATCTATACAGATTGTATTACAGAGTTCCAGAACTGTTATCCGTTTTACTCCAAACTGGTCCTAAATCAGTCTAAATAAAGTATAATTTTCCCCTAAAATTAGGACTTCAAAACACCATTTAGCATGAATAATTTCTCTTTAATGGAATTATGAATCATTTAAAATAGAACTCCACAATCTATAGTTGAAGCACAACTTGAACCCTTTCCTTTGCCCAAGGAGGAAGGCACAAGCTTCATTATATCTCTACATATCCATCCATCTCTCTCTCTCTCTATCTGTTACCTATCATCTTTCATCTTGCTATTAGTAATTGTCACCAAATATTAATATACGATGTGTCAGACTCTAAACTAGCTCTTGAGGATAAAGAAGTGAATAGAACGCATCTACTACTCAGATATTCAAGTCTAGTATGGAGGGCAAACCTGCAAAATCTTATACTTAGCTATTCGAAGTTTGCTATTTCATTATTAGTTAATTAAAATGGATTGAGTTTATATTCATCAATGTTTTTTCCCCACTGTACTCTATTCTCCATTTCTCATTCTTGTTTCTACTTTTTTTCCTTTGCTTATTTGCCTAGCTAAGCCACTGTCCTTGGGAGTGAAAGTTGTCACCACAGATGTTTTCCAAATAACCTGTTTACTTTCTTTCACAAACAAAATTAGACAAAGGCTTAAGGCTTGCTAGATCATCAGCTGAGGCCAAAGGTCCTACTTTAGAGATGGTAGTAAAGAGCTGTGCGATTTGTTCTGAAGTGTTGACCGTGGCTGTTCTAGCCCAGCATCCGCCAGCCCTATGGATTGTGTCACCATCCCCCAACTGGGCATGGTCTGCATTGGTACAGAGGAACAGGCTCCTTTTTCTTCACACAAAGGGACCATTGCTCACAAAGCCAAAAACCCCAAACAAGATCCTTCTATTTTTTCACAGGGACATCTTCTAGACTAGCGCCCACCCTGAACTTTGAACCCTTGAGAACACGAGCTATGGGGTCTACTTGAGCCTGGAAGCTCCTGGTGGAAAACTGACAGTGTAACAAACTTTTCTTCTCCTTTAATCTCCTAAAATCTTAATGTTAAACCTAATTTTTTTTATTAATTGTATCTTTTTGTGGTAATATTTTGAATGTATTGTTTACACATTTTACTAACATTTTCCTTTTTTAGGATTTTGGTTTCAATGGCTGCATTTTAATTTTTTATAAATTACTTCCCAACTTTTCTTTATGGAGTATATTTTCTATATCTTTATTATCTTCACACTATCTGGAATATTATATTATATATCTTAGATTTAAAAAAATAGATTTCATTACATTTCAACTGAATTAATCATACTTGTTTAATATTGTTTCCATGTTTTGTTTATATTGATTACCTCTAAGACTATTTTAATTCCCTCGTTGAATATGAATTTCATTTCATTCTTCAATATGTTTACCGATAATATGGGTGGGAAGCATAGCTTCTTTGGGAAGTGCCCATATATTAAGGAGTTTTGATGACAGGACTTACATTAACCCTTCAGGCTTCTTCAGATAGGTTCTTTTATTCTCTTCAATATTTAATTCCCATAGTATACCCAGAACTGAATTTTCACCATACTCCACAAGAACTAGGATTCAGTGAACTAGAGGCGAGATTTTAACGTTCATGTATGAAACAATCCATTTCCACTTGCTTCACTGGTTTAGTTCAACAACTGGGCTTCTAACTGGAAAACTCTCTCAATGCATAAGCTCCTTGGTTACCCTACTTAGTTCTCAATCCCCTTTAAACAAGGCTACGTCTTTGGCTCCCTCCCAGCTCGCATCCTCACTGCCTTGTGTTCTGAAGAACTGACCTGCTGCCTGGTGTTTGCCCTTTTTGTGTTGTCCCAATTGATCTAACCTTTTTTTGTTGCCTAAACTTGCTACCTGGAAAGTATGTCTCGATTCTTGTGGTTGTACTTGTTGGAGCTAACCTTCGTACCTGGTTAATTATGTCAGGCTTGAATGCTTATTGACTTACATTGCACATTATCCCTTTTTAAACAAATTCTCATCATGTTTCTACTTTGAACCTGCCTAGGTGACATTTTAAACTCAGGGAGAGTGAGTTTTTAAAAATCCAACATTTTGGCTGCCTTAATTTTGTAGCCTATATTAAATTGACCACATGCTTTTGCAAACAATTAAGTTTCAAATTAATGCTTTGAGTTTCAACTAAACTGCTTACTTTTTTTGACTTATTTTTTAATCGAAATTATTTTAGAAGTGGCTGTTACTTTAACTTACATAAATTGGTAGGGCATTAATCTTCACATTAAAATGATAAGCCTAAAATTGATCATAGGTTTTATTAAATGGCTTCCATCTCTTCAACAGTTGTACTGAAACAAAAATGATAGAAATATTAATATGTTATACTGATAGGAAAAATCTATATTCTGTCTTGAAATGCAACTATCCTGACCATGACCTTTGCAAAGCCATACTATTTCTTAGGTAGTGTGAACATAATCTAAGATTTTAAGTACATTTTAGACATTGACAGTTTTAATTGTGTTTTCTATATCCAAGGATTGTAAATGTGCTTGCTTGCCTATATGCTTTGCTAATATATAACACGATCTTTTTCAATTGCTAAACAAAGACTTATTTGTCAAATTGAGAATCAGAATGCTTCTACAGTATTCATATTATAGAATATTATTCTCTCATACAGATAATCTTTGCCCAAACATGTCAACATGGGAAGGACTCTAGAGTAATACATTTGTATACCAATAAATGTAGCTACAGTTGGAGGTAGCTATTAAAGCTTATTATAGTTATCCTGTCAACTTGTTAGAGTCCTCATCTATGTTAAGAACTGGTTTATGCATTTTGACTGGAATGAGAATTTACTAATGGTAAAGATGTCTAAAAAACTGGCTATGAATACAGAGTTTTAGAAGGACTATCAAAATAAAACTCTCTCTACATGAAAAAATAATACATTATAGTATTTCTATACACAAATCTAAATTGAATCCACCTCTAAACTGTGAGCTCAGAGCTTAGAGAGGGCAGGTGGATTTTTACTCTCATAAATTGTTACTTGGAAGCTTAGAAACTGCTTTATAGTCCTAAATGCTTTCTCCCTTCCCTCCCAGGGACCAGTGCTCATTGTACTGCATGCTATGACTGCCTGGAACTCCTGGACATTGTCCCTTTGACAATGCTTCTCTCTCTCTTTACACTCATGCTCAAGAGGTTGCACGGAGCAGCCCACACTGCTTCTATGTCACACTGTCCCATAATACCTTCTGAGAAGAGCACATGGTAGCTTTCTCAGTTGAAGGTTTGAGACATTTTGAGGGAGTGGTGGGCTTACAAAGTCAGAGTGTCATTGTTAAAATCAGGCACTGATTTTGACTTCCCCTGGTAATGAACTCAGCCATTCACAAGGGGATGACCTTACTGGGCTCACTTGCCCTCGGGTGTGCTGCATCCCTCTCTGTACCTTCAAATCTTCATCCTATTTTGGGAGATTGTTACTGCCATTCCTGCCTCAGCAAATAATGCATTTTCTTAAGTCCAAATCATTCAGTTAGATTAGCACACAGGGAGGGCCCTGGCAGACTGTTCTCTGCTGGTCATCACTCCTAATTCCACAAGAGTCCAGAGCTGCAGGATGACTTTGGTCTCTTCAGATATAGTTTGTGGGACAGATACACACACACACACACACACACACACACACACACACACCTCCCAAGGACTTCCTGATGGTCACTGCCTGGAATTCCTCAGTGTTGTCCCCTTGACAGGGTGCTACTCTCTGTCTCTCCATGGTCACAGTCAAGAGGTGGAATGGAGTATATTCTCAGGTACATATAGTCTAAGACAGAAAAAATAATTCTTCACTGCTTAGAAAATTGTAAGATGCCTTCCATTTCCATGTCATCAATAAATCCCATGTTTCCTTAGGTCTTCCATGGAAAATGCCATGATAGCTATTCTAGTAAATTATTGAATAAATGCTTAACTGAGATTGCTTGTCCTCAGTTTGGATCAGTGACGAGGGGAAGGAATAAACTATTTGTGCCTAATAATATAATTTCAGGCTATGTCTACACTAGTCTCATCTTTGAGATACTCCTTCAATTTAGTACCTTGTCCAGACAAACTTGTCTCTTGTGATCATTTATATCTAACATATTCTAGGGCTCTACTAGGCTCTGGAGAGACACAGATAGAATTAAAACCTATCAATAATGAGTTTAGAGTAGAAAGGAGGAAATAAATAAATAGGCAATTTTAATAAGATAGGCTATGGAATACAATAAACGTGATAAATGATGTTATGGAAGAGGATATGACACATTAAAGAAACAAAAGAGTTAAAAGGGAAATTTTTGATAGATGTGTCTGAGAGATAAGTAAGGCAAGAGATTTAGGACTTTATGGTTAGAACGACAGTCATTAACAGTTTTTAAACCATGAGATGAATGGCCCTTATCAGAGAAGCAGATTAGAAATATCACTAGGATTACACAAGGGAGAATAAATTAGTGTGTGTGCATTTGTTAGGGAGTGTTGAGGATGCCAGCAGGAGGTTTCAAGCAAGCAAATAGACATAACGCTGGAGGGAAAATCTGGAAGATAGATAATCTACAGCTATTTAGGAGTTGACTTTACAGGGGAAATTTTGGAAGAGAGAGAGAATCTAAAAATGAAATTTAAGCATCAGGTCTGGGCAATTAGGTCAATGTGGTCATTCACAAGTGATGGAAAGGCAGAAAACAGGAGCAGAAGAAAGTTTCCAAGAGTTGGAGCACTTTTAGGAAAATGGAGGATAATATGTTCAGTTTTGGATACATTAAATTTGAGGCACCTAGGATATATTCAAGGAGAGCTGTCTTGAAATACTTCAATATGTTGTAGAAATTCTCTTATCTGAAGCCTTCAGAAATGTTTTTTGTCAGTTATTTGATAAAGAGAGGAAGCACACCTTCAGGCTTGTATGCACACTAGGACAGTCTAAGCATCATACATTAACTCACATTATCTTATTATATATTAAGCTCACAAACATTGTGCTATAGGCCTAAGGTCTTTTCTTGGAATATTTGTTTACCCATTGAAATTATTGGTCATCTTTTCTCATATAGTCTACACTCAGAATAAATCATCTATGACTTCCAGACATTAATTGAATGTGTGCTTCATAACAATTCAAAATATTTTTAAAATTATTTATTATCTCCAGTCTTACTCTGTTGCCATACCCGTGCCATAGCTGACATAATTGATTTAGCAATCCACTTTAATTTAGAAGTTTTAAAGCACTAAACTTCATTGTTGTGGGAATAAACTCTATCTCCTTGCACTCATATTTCACCGTTTAACACTGAATTAAATTATGTAATTATAGTAATAAATGCAACATGCACAAAGTGATTTGAGAACAAATATATCTTATTCTGGAAAGCAAATTATCAACAGCAGTGAAGGTAAGTATAATGGTGTCCTACAGAATAGTCTAATAGTTTCGCATTGTGCCTTGGGATTCAGTTTTATAAGAAATGAAAAATTTAATAACTCTGAGATTGAAACATAGGTCATTTGAAAAACAATCTACTGCATAGGTCTAAAGTTCAAAAAGATATATACTAGAGAAATGTCTTTTGAAATCGTCACCTGATCATTTTAATTAAAGTCTTGGAAGGTTTAAGGTTACCCAAATATATCAATAGATTAAAGAGAAATGTGGATCCTGGGAATAACAGCCAACATTTAAGCTTGAAAAGAGGAGAAAGCAACTATGGTGGACACAGAGAATTTTCCATAAAGCTAGAGTATAACCCAAAAGATTAGAGTACCAAGAGACAAGTTTTAAGTAAAAGAACGTGCTAAGAGTTGCCAATGGTTTTAAGTGGTTAAGTAAATAAGAACTATACATTTTTCATTTAATGACCTAAGTTATTGCTGGTGAGTTTTGATACAATAAAGTTAATAGAATGGTGGGCCTAGAAGCCACATTGCACTGAGTTTAAGAGAGAATTGTGGGCAAGAAAGTTTAAGCAAAGCTTTTTAAAATATCTATGAAGAGGAAAAAAGATATGGAACTCTGGTTGTAAAGACTATAAAAAATAGTTTTCAATTTGATAATGATGTCCAAGGTTACTACAATACATGAAAGTTTGACTAGGCATAAAACTAAGTATTAGTCAACGAATTACTGTGCAACTTATGTTCCTTATATACTAATTTAGAGATTTGAATGTATATTTGGAGCACACTCTGGGCTCAGATCGTACAAAGCAGTTTCATGTTAATTGATGTTATCCAGTTAAAGTGATTTGGCAGGAGGAATTTTCTAGCAAAACAGATATGACATTGTATCTTTTCTTTTAGAACCATCGTACATGACACAGTTGAATGTGAGAAATGTGAGGAAACATCATTATATAAGAAAACCTGGCTAAGGCTAACATACTATACCGTATAAAAAATGATTGTGGGTACTCATAAGTCTAAAAAGGTTTAGTTGAACAATACTAGAAATTACCACAAGCAAAGCTGGGCTTTTTTTAATGGTGTAATCTTTTAACTTTATATGGCATATCTGTTCTTTTACAATTCCTTGTGAATAGAAAGTCAATGCATTGAATATATTTTACTTGATATCATACTCTAAGAATCAAAATATTCCATATCCTTTATCATTTAACATGCTTCCACTGAGATAACATAGTCAAATAAAATCATTCACAATTTTATCAGTTTCATGAACTCAAAACCTTTTTTCATTTTCAACTTTAAATTATATAACCTACTACATTTAATAATTAAATTTAATTTTTTCCTTTACTATTTTATTGACCAATCAAAATAATAAGACCAATTTCTGTGGCAGGAATAATTGCATGTATTGTTTCTTAGAAAACAGAGAAACTGCCCGTGTTCCCCTGTGTCCTTGCTGCTGTTTTGCTTTTTGTTTTAAATTAGTGAACTATAACTTGAGATTTTTATAATTCATAAAGTGACTTATAATTGTTTTGTTTATTAAAAATATTAATTTTAAATAAATTGGGTTGGCTGTGGCATTCAACCCCACATTTTGAACTTTCTAACTCTCTGTGGATTGGTAGCGCGAGGACTGGCTGGAGGGATCTGTCCACACAGATGCTGAAATCAAATAAAAACAAGCTCATGTTCAGAGTAGGAGGGAAGGTAGAAGACATTCGTTCAGAATTAATCAAGTCATTTCAGTTGCTGATGATACAAAGATATTACATCAAGAAATCTGCTTTTGTGTCAATCAGCCCGGTGAGTTAGAATTTAGAAGAATATCCATCTAGATGCCTCTAGAAATATATGCTTTCCTTGCAAAGACCGTGTTCTTGGACACTTCAGAGTGGTTCATCTCAGTGTCCTCTACTTACTAGAGATACATTTATTGCAGCATAGGCAGAAAAGCTGGCAACCTCATTAGAGGTTTTCAAATATCATAGGTCAGGTAATCTAACATTTCCTTAGGATCAGCTCTTGTACCCCGACTGAAGTATATCTATATTGAAAATAAGGGAAAAGAAAAAAAAAGGTAATTAGAATATAGAACAAAAAAAGGAAAAGAATATTGGAATATTTAAAATGAATGTGTAAATATTTTCTAGTACTTGACTATGTTAGGATAAATTAACATCTCTCTTTTAAGTATACATTGATTTTCTTTTTTGCCTCTTTTGACTATCTTTAGTTCAATTCCATAATGCAATTGCAGATGGCTGAGCTGTCTTGCACACTGGTTAAATCAAAGTCTCTGGGGTTAAGACCAGCGAATTTGAATTTTGTACAAGCTTGACTCCATGATTCCAACCTCTGTGGACCAGGGAATTCTTTTATTTTTATTCATCCTAACATTTGAGGAAAACTGACTACAAAGTTACTTCTAGATGGAGTGTGTGGTTACAGAATAGAGGGGCATCAGTACCATTTGGGAAGCATTATTTGTGTATGTGTGGTCACTACTAAAATATCTCCGTGAATGGTTTTCTTCCATTGTGAACATTTTAACCAAAAGATTCATGAAAATATTCTTCAGAGTTTTCTTTTAGTTTATGAGTAAAGTGCAGAGACTAAAGTGGAACAAGATTTCCTAAACTCTGTAGGGGAAAAAAAGAGTGACAGAGAGATTCGTCTTCCTTACAACTTACAGGATAGTATTTAGAAGCACAGTCCTTGGATCCAGATGGCTCCAGAATCAAGCTCTGCTACTTACTGTGGATGAGACTCAGACAAGTTAGTGAACCTCTCTGAACCTCTCTTTCTTATAAGTAAAATGGAATGATAATGCCTACCTCACAGTGTTATTCTGAGGATGAAATAAAGTGCTTAAATAGTGCCAGCATATAGTAAGCACTCAATAGTGGCAGCAATAATTTTCTTTAATCTTTCCTGTTTTTGAGTGGTTAACCAGAAGCAGAATTTAAAACAAAAATTTTTGTGAAAATCATTTACTGAAAAAGTGCTGTCAGGAGAAACTAGGAAGGTAACAGAGAAAACAGAAAAGGAAATAGAAGCCAAGAAGTATGTTATTTCAAGACAGTTCCATGGAGGGTAAATATAGCCTGATCCCTCAGGAAAACTTGGAAGTGTAAGCTCCCCTTCAGTGTTTGTCTTGATTAGAAGCATAGTGAGCTTTCCCAAGGAAGTTGTCTAGGAGAATTGCTGGTGCAGACCCTTAAAACAGACTCACAGAAAAGCCAGGGGAGTGGCACACACAAAAAGTAAAAGATCCTAAATAAAATGTTTTCAAATAGATTCCAGAATTTTGTAAAGAATTATATACTACATTTAGAAGGGGTTATTTTAGGGACCCAGGGATGTTTTGGTAACAAGAAAAACATTACATCTGTAGTGCAAAAATGTGCATCTAAATATTTTGTAAAAAGATATTTGACTAAAATCAACATTTATTTCAGAATTTAAAATTTCTTAATAAAACAAATAGCACACTTTGTCATTCCAGGTTTTCTAGCTAAGGAATGTAAATATTTGAAAGAATAATTACAATGATTTCAAATATGTGACTTACATCTAAAAAAAAAAAAAAGAAGAAATTCCCGTGTCTGCTACACCGGCTTTATTTTCTATTTTTCTTTTATAGTTTACTTGATCAGAGTGATATAGCAAGTTTTGTTTGTTTGTTTTGCTGAGGAAGATTAGCCCTGAGCTGATATCTGTGCCAATCTTCCTCTATTTTATATGTGGGTTGCCACCACAGCGTGGCTAACAAGTGGTGTATGTCTGCAACTAAGATCTGAACCTGTGAACACTGGCCACCAAAACAGAATGCACTGAACTCAACCACTAGGCCACTTATAGAACACTTTTGTTTCTTCATCTACAAAAGTTTCCAAAATTAGTCTACCTTAGAAAGAGATCATAAGAAAACATTTTTTATAAGGTAGAAGGTGTTGACAGACAATTCTCCATGTGTCTCTCACATTTCTGCATGCTTTATAAGTGCTTTTCATTCTGAATTATTTTTCAACGATGTTTTAATAGTGAACAATCCTGAAGAAGAATGTTAGTTGCTCTCTCTGGAAGAAAGTGTAAGTATGCTTACTGTCCATTATTAAAAGAAAGTCAGGTTTGGGGCTGGCCCCATGGCTGAGTGGTTAAGTCTGCGCGCTCTGCTGCAGGCAGCCCAGTGTTTCGTTGGTTCGAATCCTGGGTGCGGACATGGCACTGCTCATCAAACCACGCTGAGGCGGCGTCCCACATGCCACAACTAGAAGGACCCACAACGAAGAATATACAACTACGTACCGGGGGGCTTTGGGGAGAAAAAGGAAAAAATAAAATCTTTAAAAAAAAAAAAAAAAAGAAAGGTTTTCTAAGCTCAGTATTCTTCAACACAAGCAACTTCGTGTAGATGTTGTCTGGTTCTTTTTCACATTAACCTGTCGGAATTAGGGCTCAGAGAACCTGAACAAAAATGCTCACACTCAGGCTACTGCTATTGCTGTGAATAAGAAGTTTTGTCCTTCATCTCTAACCTAAGAGTCTCATGTCTTCTTTCATTATCCATGAAACCGTGGCAGGCCAACTTGTTATCTTTCAAGTAGGTTAAATCTCAGACCCTTCATAGCTCTTGATTGAAAGGATTTTGTGTAAAATTGTTTATATAATTTATTTCAGTTTTACCTCATTCTTGTTTATTTTAGTCTTTTCTCTTTGCTCTCTTCTCCATAAATAAAGTAAAATTAAAATGAAGAAAATACTAAATATTTGAAGAAAAATTATTTCTGTGTCTGAGTACATAGTTTATTCACAAAAGAAAACAACTTAAAAAATAATTTTATCTATTGAATATACCTTTCTTCTTTAGTTGTATTTCTATTTTATAGATAACAGATAAAATTTCCAATGTGTCAAGAAATGTTGGGGCCACAGCAAAGGCATTGATCCACATAGATAAATAAGACCCTAGTGTCCACTACTATATCGAGGCTAGTAAGATGTGCCACATTAGGTTGTATACGGGTCCTTGTCTATAACCGTCACTTTGGAAACTTATTGGGGAGACCTCATTCTCAAAACTTCAACAAAAACAATTAAAACAGAGACAGACAGGCATAAGGAGGAAGGAGCGCATAAAAAATGGTGAAAGAAAGGGATAAATCTTTGTAAGTTAGAATTCTCCCAACCAATGAACGAAGACAGGTTACACGTTTGAAAAGCTCTTTTACAGGCCATGGACACACATCAACATGTTTTCTTCATTCATTTTGTAGTGTGGTAGACTACCACCTCATAGTGGGGAAAAACCTGATATGGGAGTGAGTCAGGGACATAATTTTTATTTTCTAGCTATTACGGTAACTAGGAACATTATCTTTAACAAGAAAATCTTCCTGAGACTTAAGGATTTCCCCCTTTATAATCACTAAGCTTAATTAAATGATCCTTAATTACATGAATGACCATATTTTGTAAGGAATTATGCTATTTGTTCTAAATTTTATCTCCATCCATCACTGGATGTCTTGATTCTGAAACACTTAGTAAGAAATTATGGTAATTCTCAGAATAGCACTCACTGGAAAATAATTGGTTCAAGTCTTTTAAAAGAGAATATATCATATATCTGGAATAGTAACTGGCATATAATGCATATGACTTTCTGGCACCCTCCGTATTCCAAAGATGGGTTATCGTTGATGCTTTATACACTGATTACTTGTACTTAGTAGATATTAACTTATTCTCTGTTTATGATTTTTATGACTTAGAAATTGTAAATATAGAATTTAATGGTGGCTCAGTTCATTGGAAATATAAATATGTTTTCCAAAATTCTAACATTAACTTTGACCTGGAGTAATTTTGTACTCTGACAGTTAGCCTGGGCATAAAGGCATATTGTGAAGGAATGGGAATAATAGCACTGGTCATAACCATTTAGAAAAAGAAATGTTTGTAAGAAAAGCAATATAGCCTTTGCTCTTTTTAGCTTCAGTTTCATGATGGTCTTAGAAAAATAGAATGGATTTAATAATAGTGTTCTGCCTCTGCTATAAATCTCTGGCACCCCCAACTGAGATACTGCAGAAATAATATGATTGAAAACCAAGTAAAACTGTGTGTCAACAAAAACACTCGTCTTTCTCTGGAGTCAGAAATAGATGAGGAGATTAAAATAAAGAGCATTATAGACATTGTGACTCTACACAGTTGTCAAGGAAGGGGCAGAAATATATTCATTATTGAGCCAGTTTTAAAACAAATTATAGCAATAAGACTATATTTCACATAATGTCAAAATGCTGGATAAAACAAAAATTATTATAGGACATTTCCTAGATGTCTACCCAATAGTCATTTTTTTTCTCAGGTGGCCACTCCTTATCCATGTAACCCCTGCTATAAGAGATAATAAATCTCCCTTATTGTTTGTATTTTATGAATTGAATTTCTATTGTTCGTATGCTTACATTGAAAGAAATCCTCTTGATACAGCTAAGTCTCTATATATAGGGAGATGGACATGTTGCAATGAATTAGGTAAAATTAACTGAGGCTCAATAAATTTATGATATTAATATATTTAGCATTCTTACAGTTTAAATTAATCCCCATAATAAATAGTATTAGATCTGTTTGAACATCCCATTTTATTAATGAATAAACCACAGTTAAGAGGTTAAGTAATTTGTCCAAAACTACACTCTAAATAAGTAATAAAGGGTATGGTGTGTGTGTGTACTTAGACTTTAATTTTATGACAGTCAAATATTTACAGAAAAATTGAGCAGGTTGTACAGGGAATTCTCATATACGCCCCTTCTCTATCACACAATTTTCTCTATTATGAACAATTTGCATTACTGCGGTATATTTGTTACAATTAATGAACCAATATTGATATGCTACCATTAACTGAAGTTCATAATTTACAATAAGGTTCATTCTTTGATCTGTACGATTCAATGGATTTCTGCAAATGCGTAATACCATGTATCCACCACTCCACTGTCTACAGAAGAGTTTCACTGCTTTAAAATTCCCATTTCTTTGGGCCAGCTCGGTGGCACAGCAGTTAAGTTCACGCACTCCGCTTTGACAGCCCAGGGTTTGCCAGTTTGGATCCCAGGTGCTGACTTACACACCACTTATCAAGCCATGCTGTGGCAGGCATCCCACATATGAAGTAGAGTAAGACGTGCCCGCATGTTAGCTCAGGGCCAATCTTCCTCAAAAAAAAAACAATCCCATTTTTCTTCTATTGATCTCTTCCTCCCTCCCCCCGAACTGCTGACGATCACTGCTCTTTTCACTTTCTCTAAAGTTTTGCTTTTTGCTTTTTCCAGAATGTCATATAATTGGAATCGTACATTATGTAGCTTTTTAATTCTGGTTTCTTTACAAAGTAATGTGCATTTAAGTTTCATTAGTGTATTTCTATGGCTTGATAGCTCATTCTTTTTACACTCAATTGCACACCATTATATGGATATACCACAATTTGTTTATATATTGAAGAGTATATTGGTTGCTTCTAGGTTTTGTTGATTATGAGTAAAGCTTCTATAAACATTCAGGTGTGGGTTTTTGTGTCAATATAGGTTTTCAACTCAATTGGGTAATAGGTATTTAGGAGTGTGATTTCTAGATTATATGGTTTGACTATGTTGAGCTTTGTAAAAATCTGCTAAACTTTCTACCAAACTAGCTGTCCTTTTTGTATTTCCACCAGCAGTAAATGAGAGTTTCTGTTTCTCTATATCCTCATCAGCATTTGGTATTATTGGTTTTTAATTTTAGCCATTTGAATAAGTATTTACTGATACCTCATTGTTGTTTTAATTTGCAATTCCTTATTGGCATATGATGTTGAGCATCTTTTCATATGCTCATTTGCCATCTGTACATCTTCTTTGTTAAGATGTCTGTTCAGAAGTCTGTAAGAGAGTGTTTTAATCTCAGTTCTATTTGATTGCGAATAATGAATCTATACCCAATAGTACATGAAGAAATTCCCTATAAAGAAGGAAAGTCTCTAAATAATTACAGTATGGAAGATTGTGAGGAAATCTTCAATACTATCTTTCTTTCTGTTTTATAAATTTGTTTTTGATTCTTTTTTGTTTTTTACCAATCAGGAATTTTTCAGGTACAAATGGCAAAAAGACAACTTAATTTAACTAGAGCCGAACAATGTTGCTGACATGACTTGGAAGTCCCAGGGCCAAGTTTACTTTGGACTTGACTAGGTAGACTCGGGGCCAAAAATCATAGTTAGGGGTTTTTCTGCTTTCCCAATGAGGTAGGAAGTGGAGCATGATGTTTGATATCCCAAAATTACCATGTATATGCCAACTATCAATTTATTATCTCTCAGCTCCAAATCCAGTCTTTTTTCCCCTGTTCTGCAATGATAAACCTGGACTTACTAAGCATTTCTCCTTTGCAGAGAGCAAGATATTAAGTTTTGTCAGTATAGGGTGATATAGGCACAGGACTGGAGAAAAGGGCATTTCTTCCTGTTTCCAGTGTACTTCCATTTTTATTTGTTCTGCTCCTCTCACTGCTGCCAGCGTTGTGTGTTAGGGAGACATCCAGTTGCATTCTGCCCAGCTTTAAGCGTAGAGAATGTATTACCTCAGTGAGCTTACAGCCCTGGCCTTGGCTCAGTGACAATCTCAATGAAGCTGTCCCACCATCCATACCATACATCCAAACTGTGTGCTACCCAGCCAGCACATGAGCTCTTGACACTTCTGTTTCTTCCTCGCACCTGCCCTCCAACCTTGGCCTACCTCAGCCTGGAGGAGTGTTTTCTGCTTGCCAGTCTCAGCCATAATAATGAACTATAAATATTACAAATATTATGTAACAATGGGTTACAAACAAACACTGCCTTGGTCCTTAAAAAAATCGAATGTAGGGCTGGCCCGGTGGTGCAGCAGTAAAGTTCGCACGTTCCGCTTCTGAGGCCGGGGGTTCGCCGGTTTGGATCCCGGGTGCAGACATGGCACTGCTTTGCAAGCCATGCTGTGACAGGCGTCCCACATATAAAGTGGAGGAAGATGGGCACGGATGTTAGCTCAGGGTCAACCTTCCTCAGCAAAAAAGAGGAGGATTGGCAGCATATGTTAGCTCAGGGCTAATCTTCCTCAAAAAAAAAAAATCTAATGTTGAAATTCTCTGCCTCAGCTGTCCAAAGAATGATTACTCTGTTTAACACAGGTGGTCTTTCTTCTCCATTTCAGTATTTTGTGGACTAATAGTTTCTGGGTTATTAGTCATATAGCCTTGAAATACTCAAGAATCCAAGATACTGTTCATAAAATATTAGTGTAGGATGTCCTGATATGTATGTCTCCATGGGTGTGGGAAAGAGAAAGTGATGCTTTTTGTCTCCAACCGATAGCCACTCTCCCACTCCTACAGAATGTCTGCTCCAAGATGTTTTCTTGCGGTAATCCAAATTCCAGTAATAATCTTGCCAGGTGGCACAGGGATAATGTAGAATTTCAGTGGCCATTCTGGGAAGTTTTTGGCTTCTGAACTATAATGCATCTAACAGAGGCCCTAGAAAAGAAGGGAGGGAAAGCATCAAACAAAAAATGATTGGTATTTTTTGATTATTATGCTGAGACTTAAAAATGAATTCTGAAAGTCTTCTCTCAAAGACTTTCTAATAAAGGCCAAAGGACAGAGACAACTTCCCTTTAAAATCTGAAACTTGTCCTTCTTGCGCTCCAAATTCCATACCCTACTTTAACTTCACCACCTATTTATACAGCTTACATCCCCTCTCCCGCTCTCCTAAATCTGTACAGGAACTACAGTTTCATTCCGGATTTTCTGCAGAATGCTACCATTTTAGTGATTGGCTAAATCACTTTCAAAAGACTTTCACGAAATATTTTGAAGTAGTCCTGAGAGCGTGTGTAAAAGAACCACTGTCCTCTGCTTTCTGGACTAAGCCCAGAAACGATGTATTTAATTAAAAAAAATAAGTTAGAATGAAATATCTTCAGAGGGCCTTGGAAAACTGAGAAACTATGAACCAAAACAAACTGATGGCTTTTCAGAAAAAAAAACCAGACTCGGAAATACAAACAATATGGAAGGATCATCTTTTAAGAATCAAGGGTCTTCTGGGAAGAGTACTTGCAAATATTGCAAGGAAAAGGGCCTTTGGAAGAGCCAATACCCCATATTAGGATAACAAAAAAACAAAGGTATGATGGCATAAAACCGGTTTTCCCGGAAAAACTCGCTGCTTCTCCTTTACTCGCTCATTACCCACAGAATACTTCTGCACCTTCAATACTACTTCACATCTGCACCAAATGTGTGGGTTTATTCCCACACTGACTGAGTCTCTGACACCAGCTCAGGGTCCTATAATTCAGTTCAGTTCTGACACTAACCAGAGTTAGCACAGACCCCACAGATTAAGGGCTCTATCTCATAAGACCCTCACCCCCACCACCACATCAGACACCAATTGCAAGTCCAGGTTATTACCTGTGCTTCTGAAAGATTGGTTATAAATCAGAGACTCCCACAACTCTCTCCTTGGGTTCAATTAATTTGCTGCAGCAGCTCATAGGAACTCAGGAAAGTAGGTTACTTACTAGATTACCAGTTTATTATAAAAGATATTTAAGGATATTAATGAACAGCCAGATGAAGAGACACATAGTGTGAGGTTCAGCACAGTCCTGATCACAAGGAGCTTCTGTCTCCGTGGAGATGGAGTGTACCATCCTTCCAGCATATGGATGTGTTCATCTGCCCAGAAGTTCTCTGAACCCCCAACTGTTGGGGGTTTTGCGGAGGCTTCATCCACCCATGATCAATCATTAAGTCAATCTCCAGCTCCTCTCCGCTTCAAGGAGGATGCGAAGGGCAGCTGAAAGTTTCAAACTTCTGATCATGGCTTGGTCTTTCTCATGACCAGTCCCCATCCTGAAGCTCTCCAGAACCTCACCAAGAGTCACTTCGTTAGAAAAAAGACAGAAGTACCACCTAGGAAACTCCAAGGAATTTAGGAGCTCTGTGTCAGAAACCAGGATCGAAGATCAAATATTAGAATAAAACATGCTCCCAATGCTCTTATCACTCAGGAGATGGCAAGAGTTTCAGGAGCTCTGTGCCAGGAACCAGGAGCAGAGACCAAAATATATTTTTGCCACTATTTCACACCTAGCCAACAATGCTGTTCTAATGGAGAATGTAATGTCCAAGCACTCTCTGTTTTTCTCTTGAATTCCCAAGGAGAACTAAATATAAATATATATGGACAGTGATTATGATTCCTCATAGAAACGATGTCACTATTTTTTCCACAAACGCGGTTACTACACAATAGCAGACTTCTCGGAACACTAAAGCTCCTTGGGTAGTGTGAATTTCTAATAGTCTCAAATCCTTCCACACTTTTCTACTTGTAACTATTACTCTGGGACCACTCTCAGCAGAACACTTCTTCCTTTGCTACGAAACTACTCCAGAAAATGTAATAGGCAGATGTTTTGCTTTGTAAATTTAACTGTCAATAAAACAATTTGCAGAAGAATTTATTCTTAGAAGTCTCACAAAATCTGGTTGTCCTTAACAAAATTGTTTAGATATTTGCATGCGTGTCATAAATATGATTTAAGAAGAAATTAAGAGTTTAGTACAGTTCCGAAATCTTTATGGACAAAAAATTCTACTAAAGTAGATAGAAGACCAGGACTTGAACTTATTTAAGTTCAGGTTGACCCTTGTAAACCATTTCCTAAGCTTCCTCAGTATTCTCTAAAGGCTGAAGCTGGAGAAGTTATCAGACCTCTGTGACTAACCCTGGTAGAGAAAGTACTAACTAGACCTTTCATTAGTTCTTGGAGTAGTCCTCTCTTGTCTGTAGAAAAAAATAATAACAAGGTTATAAGTCTGATCAACCTTTGAAAGATCTTAATACCTCACTTTATGGTAGTGTCCAGTCCAAACGGCATACTTGGTTCCACCTTTCCAGGGGCTTTCTTCTTTGTGATAGTATTGTGTTTAGCTTGTGTGTGTGTGTGTGTGTGTGAGTGAGTGTGTTCTAATTGGATAAAGAGAATATATATTTATTTGCCTTTACCCAGGAAAACCTATACTTAGACAGTAATGCCTCAGGCTTTACAGAGGCTCTATCTTATTTCTCTCCACTTCAATGATAAAAATTTTCCTTCTTGATCTTTGTTAATCCAATATGTAGATGGTTGATGCTTTTCTATGTTCTGTTGATTTGGATCTCTCTAAGTCAAACTATCTATCTACCTTTCTATCTACATGAAGAGAGAGAAGTGATTTATGTCAGTATATACATAGATAGATAGATAGATACATACATACATGCATACGGATAGATAAGATATAGTCTCTAGTTTTAGAAACTTTATGCTCCTCCCTAGCCAATTAGCTGTTCTGCATAGGTAGATAGGTGAATAAATATATATTCATATATTATATTATATTCATATATTATTTGCCTATACAGAGAAACTAATTGGCTAGGAAGGAACATAAACTTTCTGAAACTACAGTTTAGGACTACAGTTCATTACCTTGGTAATGATTCGTCAACTGAAGATGGCACATCAGCTAAGGAAAGATCATTGGCTATTCAAAATTGTCCAAAACCAATAACAAAAAGACAACTAAGGAAGTTTCTAAGATTCCTTGGATATTATAAATAATTTTTATTGTTTAAAATTATATCCAATTTTTCCGAAATAGTAAAATCCTTATATGATTTGACTAAATACTTTTTATATTTTCCCCACTTAATTCTAGTATGCAATGAAGACTGAGACCCTCTACCTTGGAATACAACCAGAAGAGGACGGAAAAATAGAATGGTGATGCTGGAGTTCCCAAAGACAGAATGTCCTACACTTTTTTTTTTTAATAAAAAGACAGTTACATCGAGGAGTTAATAGCTGAATGTTTTTCTTTTTCTCCCTGTATGACGTGAATCTTTATGTCCGGCTCTTGCCCTCAAATTCAGCAGGTGATTTTCTTGCATTTAAAAGAGTTTTGAATCGGAGTATTTTGTGGAACTAACTTTGATGCACTGCAGTTTTCTATAGCAAACATCATCCTCATATTAATCAGATCTATCATTGAGAAAAATCACAATTGATTTTTCAGGATTAGAGTTTCCTCTGGATATTTAAGAAATAGTAAGATGACTATAATTTTACTGCAAACTTTTTTTCCTAAATTATATTGTGTCACTGTAAAGATTTTCTAATTTTTAAAGGTTTTTGCTAGTGATTCTATGTGCAGTATACTAACTATATAATAATAATTAGAAGTAACATCTCCAAGAACATAAAGTGTAGCTGAGTAATTTAACTATAATTTTTCAGATTTATTTTTTGTTACCGTGGCTTTTTTAAGGATGAAAAATATAGAAAAGAAAAAAAATTAAAATTAAGATACATTTTCCACTTAAAATATGAAATAAAATGTTAAAGTCAGTTCTTTTCCCTATCGAAACTTACCACTTTGTCAGGAATTTAAGATTATCTTTGATTGTTTTTGCCTATGAAATAGCGCCTATATATCTATATCTGCCCACACAAACACACACATGTACACATATATACAATCTCCACACAAAATGTATTAGTTGATGAATAGTACATTGGACTATAAATGTCTATTCATCTTTAATTTTATAACAAATATATTTTCATACACTGTAGATCAACTATTTTTACAACATTTATATTTTGAAATTTATCAACAAAATTCGCTCATCTTATTCCTTCGTAAACCTTTTAAGTAATTTTATCCCATTCTCTATCCTTAGCTAATTTTTATTTCCTTCTTTCTCTCTCTCTTTTCTTTTATTGGTCATGCTTTCCAAAAAGTAATGTACTTTTCAGTGAACCCTCTGCATCTTTTTACAATCAGCCTTGAGGATCTCTAGCTCCGCCTGTTTTGTCGATTCTTCTATATAATGTAGTTTGTTAGTTTTCCTTATGTATTTATTAGTTTCTTAATATTTAATTTTTCTTGTTTCTTCCTTTTAAAATTTAATGAATTTGTTTAAATTATCTCATTTAGTAACAAAAACACAGCTTTCACATTATCCATAAATTTGAATTTAAGGCACTTTAATATCAAACTTTCATTTGTATTTTTAATTTTGATTTACTCATTCATCTAGTAATTATTTTAGAACAATAATGATCAATTTTTTCACGTATCTTTATCTTTTTATTGTGGTAACGTTGGTTTATAGCATTATATAAATTTCAAGTGTTCATCATTACATTTCGATTTCTGTATAGATAACATCATGTTCACCACCCAAAGGCTAATTACAATTCATCACCAGACACATGTGCCTAATCACCCCTTTTACACCCTTCCCTTCTGGTAAGCACCAATCCAATCTCTGTCTCTGTGTGTTTGTTTGTTGTTTTTATCTTCTACTTATGATTGAGATTATACAGTATTTGGCTTTCTCACTCTTACTTATTTCGCTTAGCATAATACCCTTAAGGTCCATCCATGTTGTCACAAATGGCCAGATTTCATCCTTTTTTATGGCTGAGTAGTATCCCATTGTGTATATATACCACATCTTCTTTATCCATTCATCCCTTGATGTTGAAAATCTTTTTATGTGCCTGTTTTCCATCTGTATATCTTCTTTGGAGAAATCTCTGTTCAGATCTTTTGCCTACTTTTTAATTGGGTTGTTAGGTTTTTTGTTGTTGAGATGTATGAGTTCTTTATATATTTTTGGATATCAATCCCTTATCAGATACATGGTTTGCAAATATCTTCTGTCAATTGTTAGGTTGTCTTTTCATTTTGGTGATGGTTTTCTTTTCTGTGCAGAAGATTTTAGTTTGAAGTAGTCCCATTTGTGTATTTTTTCTATTGTTTCTCTTGCCTAGTTAGACATGGTACTTGAAAATATGCTGCTAGAACCACTGTCAAAGAGCATACTTTCTTCTAGAAGTTTCATGGTTTCGGGTCTTACATTCAAGTCTTTAATCCATTTTGAGTAACTTTTTGTGTATGGTAAAAGATAATGGTCTACTTTCATTCTTTTGTGTGTGACTGTTCAGTTTCCCCAACATCATTTATTGAAGAGAATTTCCTTTCTCCATTGTATCCTTTTGGCTCCCTTGTTGAAAATTAGCTGTCCATAGATGTGTGGGATTATTGCTGGGCTCTCGATTCTGTGCCATTGATCTGTGTGTCTGTTTTTGTGCCAGTACTATGTTGTTTGGTTACTATAGCTTTGTAGTACATTTTGAAATCAGGGAGTCTGATACCTCCAGCTTTGTTCTTTTTACTCTGGGTTCTTTGGGCTATTTGGGGTCTTTTGCTGCTCCATATAAATTTTAGGATTCTTTGTTCTATTTAGGTGAAAAATGTTTTTGGAACTTTGATAGGGATTGCATTGAATCTGTAGATTGCTTTAGGAAGTATCAACATTTTAGCTATGTTAATTCTTCCAATCCAAGAGCATGGAATATGTTTCCGTTTCTTTGTGTCTTCTCTTTCCTTCAACAATGCTTTCTAGTTTTCAGTGTACAGGTCTTTCACCTCTTTGGTTAAGTTTATTCCTAAGTAACTTCTTCTTTTTATTGCAGTTGCAAATGGGATTGTATTCTTAATTTCTTTTTCTGCTACTTCATTGTCAGTGTATAGAAACAACTGATTTTTATATGTTGGTTTTTTATCCTACAAATTCACTATATTTGTTTATTATTTCTGAAAGTTTTTGCTGGATTCTTTAGGGTATTTTGTATATAAAATCATGTCATCTGCAAATAGTGACAGTTTCACTTCTTCCTTTCCAATTTGGATCTCTTTTATTTCTTTTTCTTGCCTGATTGCTCTGACTAGGACTTCTAATACTGTGTTAAATTAGAGTGGTGAAAGTGGGCACCTTGTCTGGTTCCTGTTCATAGAGGGATAGCTTTCAGCTTTTCCCTACTGAGAATGATATTAGCTGTGGCTTTCTTTTATGTGTGCTCTATCATGTTGAGTTAATTTCCTTCTTTACCCATTTTATTCAGGGTTTTTATCATAAATGGATGCTGTACTTTGCCAAATGCTTTCTCTGCATCTACTAAGAAGATCATGTGCTTTTTATTCTTCATTTCATTAATGTGGTATATCACATTGATTGATTTGTGGATGTTGAACCATCCCTGCATCCCAGGAATAAATCACAAGTGATCAAGATGTATGATCTTTTCAATGAATTGTTGTATTTGATTTGCAGGTGTTTTGTTGAGGATTTTTGCACCAATGTTCATCAGTGATATTGGCCTATAATTTTCTTTTTTTGTGTTGTCCTTGTCTGGTTTTGATATCAGGGTATTGTTGGCTTTGTAGAATGAGTTAGGAAGCTTCCACTCCTCTTCAATTTTTTTGAAAAGTTTGAGAAGGATAGGTATTAAGACTTCTTTAAACATTTGGTAGAATCCACCGGGAAGCTGTCTGGTCCAGGACTTTTACATTTTGGAAGGTTTTTGATTACTGTTTCAATCTCGTAACTGGTTGTTGGTCTATTCAAATTCTCTATTTCTTCTTGATTCAGTTATGGAAGGTTGTATAGTTGTAAGTATTTATTCATTTCTTCTAGACTATCCAATTTGTTGGGGCATAGCTTTTCACAGTATTCTCTTATAATCTTTTGTATTTCTGAAGCATCCATTGTAATTTCTCCTCTTTCATTTCTGATTTTATTTATTTGAGTCTTCTATCTTTTTTTCTTGGTGAGTCTAACTAAAGGCTTGTCAATTTTGTTTATATTTTCAAAGAACAAGCTCTTTATTTCATTGTGTTTTTTTCATTTTTTTTTTTAGTCTCTATTTCACTTATTTCTTCTCTGATTTTTATTATTTCCTTCCTTATACTGATTTTGGGCTTTGATGGTTCTTCTTTTTCTAGTTCCTTTAGTTGCACCATTAGATTGTTCATTTGGGATTTTGCTTGTGTGTTGAGGTAGGCCTGAATTTCTATAAACTTCCCTCTTAAAACTGCTTTTGTTGGATCTCATAAATTCTGTCATGTTCTATTTTCATTTTCATTTGTCTCCAGGTAATTTTTTATTTCTCCTTTGATTTCTTCATTGACCCAATCGTTGCTCAGCAGCATTTTGTTTAGTCTCCACACATTTGCAGCCTTTCTGATTTTCTTCCTGTATGTTGGTTTCTAGTTTCATACCTTTGTGGTTGGAAAGGATGCTTGATATTATTTCAATCTTCTTAAATTTATTGAGACTTGTTTTGTAGCCTAATATGTGATCTATCCTGGAGAATGTTCCATGTGCATCTGAAAAGAATGTGTGTTCTGTGATGTTTGGATGGAATGTTCTATATATATCTACTAAGTCCAACTGGTCTAATGTGTCATTTAAGGCCAATGTTTCCTTATTGATCTTCTGTTTGGATGATCTAGTCATTGGTGTAAGTGTAGTGTTACAGTCCTCTATATTATTGTGTTGCTGTCTATTTGTCTTTTCATTTTTGTTAATAATTACTTCATATATTTAGGTGCTCCTATGTTGGGTGCACAGATATTTACAAGTGTTACATCCTTTTGTTGGATTATTCTTTATCGAATATGGGCACTACACTATAATATGTAGTGCCTTTCTTTGTCTCTTGTTACAGTTTTTGTTATAAGTCTATTTTGTCTGATATAAGTATTGCTACCCCTGCTTTCTTTTCATTTCCATTTGCATGAAATATCTTTTTCCATCCCTTCACTTTCAGTTTGTAAGTGTCTTTAGGTCTGAAGTGTGTCCCTTGTATGCACCATATATATGGGTCTTGGTTTTTTATCCAATCAGCTTCCCTATGCCTTTTGATTGGAGCATTTAGTCCATTGACCTTTATAGCAATCTATATTAATCTATATTAAGTTAGTGGTCTCTTTAGTTTGACTTCTTGCTAAAAGCTCTACTCTTTTACTCCTCTCATCCACATTTTATGTTTTTGATACCATATCTAACCTCTTTTTTGTGCATGCGTATCTGTTACCCTCTTATCATGGGAATAGATAATTTTGGTACTTTTGTATTTTGACCTTCATATTAGCTTCATAGATGTTTGATCTGCTACCTTTATTGTATATTTACCTCTACCAGTGATTTTATTGCTTTTTCTTTTTGGTAATTTTCTTATTCCTATTTATGATCTTATCTTTTCCACTTAAATAGGTCCCCTTAGCATTTCTTGTAAAGCTGATTTCTTGGTGATAAACTCCTTTAGTTTTTGCTTGTCTGGGAAACTCTTCATCTCTCCTTCATTCTGACTGATAACCTTGCTGGGTAGAGTATTCTTTTCTTTAGGTTTTTTCCTTTCATCACTTTAAACATATGTTGCCACTCCCTTCTAGCTTGTAAGGTTTTTGCTGAGAAGTCAGCTGATTAGCTTCATAGGGTTTCATTTGTATGTAACTTGTTGCCTTTCTCTTACAGCTTTTAGGATTCTCTCTTTATCTTTTATTGTTGACATTTTTATTATAATCTATCTTGGTGTGGGCCTCTTTGGATTTATCTTGTTGGATGCTCTCTGTTTTTCCTATATCTGGATGTCTGTTTCCTTCCTTAGGTTAGGAAAGTTTTAAGCTATTATTTCTTCAAATAGATTCTCCGCCCCTTTGTCTCTCTCTTCTCCTTCTGGCACACCTGTAACACTGATGTTAGTGCACTGGATGTTGTCCCAGAGGACCCTTAGAATGTCTTTGTTCTTTTTAATTCTTTTTTCTTTTATCTGTTCAGCTTGGGTGATTTCCTCTAGACTTTTGTCCAGCTCTCTGATCCATTCTTCCGTATCATCTTCTCTGGTATTGAGTCCCTCTAGTGAGTTTTTCATTTCTAGTATTATATTCTCCACTTCTGATTGGTTCTTTTTTTTTCTCTTTGTGGAAGATTAGCCCTGAGCTAACTACAACCAATCCTCCTCTTTTTGATGAGGAAGACTGGCCCTGAGCTAACATCCATGCCCATCTTCCTCTACTCTTTACGTGGGACACCTACCACAGCATGGCATTTGCCAAGCAGTGCCATGTCCACACCTGGGATCCAAACCAGTGAACCCTGGGCCACAGAGAAGCGGAATGTGCAAACTTAACCACTGTGCCTCTGGGCTGGCCCCTGATTGGTTCTATTTTATATTTTCCAATTCTCTGTTGATGTTCTCGCTGAGTTCATCCTTTCTTCTCCCAAGATCAGTGAGCATCATTTTGATTCCTTGTTTGAACTCTGTCAGGTAGACAGTTTATTTCTTTTTCATTTAGTGGTTTTCTGGGGTTTTGTCCTGTTTTCTTACTTGAAACATATTCCTTTGTCTCCTCATTTTTCCTTTTTCTCTGTGCTTATATCTATGTATCAGGTAGGTCAGCTATGTCTCCCCATCTTTGAGAAGTGGCCTTAAGTAAGAGATGGCTTATGAGGCCCAGCAGTGTGCTTCTCTCTCATCACCAGTTCCAAATGTTCCAGGAGTGTCCCCTGTGTGGGTTATGTGTGTTCTTCTGTTATGGTAGGGTTGCTCTTACTGCAGGTGCCTGGGGAGACTAGGTGGTCCCCTGGCCAGCTGGTTGTCATGTTCAGTGGTGTGTGGCTTCTGTGGAGGCTTCAGTTGCTTTATTGGATGTGGATAGCCCCAGCACAGTTGGCTGCAATGTCTAACAGCACATTCCTATTGAAGTTTTTCTGTTAAGTGAGTAGACTTCCAGCATCACTGGCTGCTAGGCTCAGGGGCTTACAATTGCTGTAGGTCTCTGGACTGCAAGCCTGTTGTTAGCTCCCTGAGGATTGTAGCTGAGTGGGGCTGACCCCAGGCATGGGACCACTCAATTGTTTCAGGCTTTGGAAGGTGGGGCTGTTTGAGAAGCACAATCTGCTGCAGTTGACAGTTCCCACTGTCCACAGGGCCACACACCCTCTCAACACAGTCCTTCCCCATGCATGCAGCCTGACCCGTTGATGTAGATTCAGTCACCCCACTACAGAGGCCCCACACACTCCATCAATGCAGGCCCATCCTTTGTGTACACCCTGTCCCAAAGAAGTAGACTCCCTTTCTGGGTTGCAGAGGATCCAGGCACTCAGCCTATGCCAGCCTACATGTTGCCCAAGGGCTTGCTGTTGGGTAGGACAAATCCCTAGGGTGGGCTTCTTGCCTTGGCTGAGCTGGATTAAATCAATGCTCTAGTGAGTGGGGCAGACCCCTGAGCTAACAGGCAGGGAAGAACTCCAATGGCGTCTGCAGCATGTGTGTCAGCATGCCTGGACTAGATCAGAATACTGGCTGCTGCCAATGTCTCAGTCCCGGAGAGGTCTCACCTCTCACCCAGATGCATCCAGAGCCTATCAGGTGAGTCTATTTTCACCAAAGGACTGTGCACCTTTCTTTTTAGTGATTTTAGGTTGCTTTCCAAAAATGGGTGAATTTGTGCATGGGCCCTTGAAGAGCAGACCCCTTTAAGAGCCCTTGCTTTGTCCCTTATGTCTTATAGCTTTTCTGGGGGTATTCCTCATTGTAGTTAATAGCCAGCAAAGCCAGGTATTATGACAGTGATCTTGGTTGTGCTGAGTCCAAAAGCTGCTTATTGTTGTAGCACTCCCCTAATCAGATCCCCTATTCCTCCAGGGAAGGCTTCATACCTTAAATTTGTTCCTGGCCAATAGTGAAATTTTGTGGCTAGAAGGTGGCTTTTTTCTCTCCAGAAAGGAATTTCTGCCTCTTCCGCCTCAGTCAGTACTGTCCCTTTTTGTGGGGGTTCTTTTTATCTAGTTTTTATTTCTCTTTCAGGGGTAATTGTTCCAAGAGTAGTTGTAAATTGGTTGTGTCTGTGGGAAGAGATGAGTTCAGAGTCTGCCTACACCACCATCTTGACACCGTCTCCATATATCTTTAAATCAAACTTCACCTCCAGTTTTATTACATTTTGATCAGAATGTGCTCTGCAAGATGTCTATTTGGAACCTACTAAATGTGTCTTTGTTACAGTGTATTATCTTTAAACTATAGATCAAATATTGAATTCAAGACCCTATAAACAGCTAATCAATTCCTAAAGCTATGATGCACTCCCTCCCAGGCCAAGTCAGACAAAAAAAAAATGTTGCAAAGATGCAGTAAACAAAATGTGGAGCTCATCACTCACCTTTTACAGTTCTTTATGTTGGCCTACCAGAACTTTTCATGTAAATATTGTAAATGTCAGAGATAGGAGGTAATGTTTTATAAACATTTGATCATCTTTGTGGTTGAATATTTTCAGAAATCAGGTTGTACCTCTAAAGAAATAACTTATTTCTGATTATGGCTGAAATGTTAACATTTTCCCTCTTTGAAATAAACTTCATCAGAGAGGGACTTATCGCTAATACCAATATTATGTATTCTATTTGCTTTTTTTTCTTCATGGATAAAAGTAGTGATAATTAAGTTTAAGTTGTTCATCACATCCCTTTATGTGCATAGCTTCTCAAGCACCCCATTATTGGTTAACCGCTTAATGCTGGAGGATGGGAATTCCTGACACCAAGTTACATCTCATTAGCATGAACAGCTGTAGCCTGAAATAGAAGGCACCATAGGGACTAATTACCTGAAAAGATTTAAATAGCAAACACCTACCAGAATCTTTTTCACAGAAAGCAAAGCTCTGTTAACCCATGTATAAAGCCTCTGTATGCCTAAGACTAATATTTATTTGAAATTTAAATGTTTTAAAGTCTCTCCATTGTAATGCTGCTCTGTGACAAAATCTATCCAGGCCACTTGCCTCATTCTCTCTGTCTTATCCTGTGGTATTATGAGCTTAACTTGACTGGTGTATTTGATGTGGCAGATCTCAGGGATACGTGTCAGTGGAGACCTCAGAGAAGCATTTGCATTTTCTCATCACTGCTGTTGTGAGGCACAAAGAAACCATTTGAATGTATTTGAGTAGAAGATAATCAAACATTTGTCAGCTATGTTGAACAAGAGTTCTGATCCCAGGGTCCCTGGGCTCCAGAGCTCTGTGAATCCCCTGAACTTATAGGCAATATTTTGTGTGTATGTCCATTTGTGCCTTTATTTTTCAGAAGAGGTAGAGTCTCCTGAATTATACACATCCCAAAGTATTAAGAAGCTCCAAAGTAAGTATTACTGCCACATACCACCCTCCCCTCAAGTATTAAGGACCATTCACCTTGTTGTTTCTTAAACTTTCAAATTAGAAAAAAAAATTACCTGTATTTCCAAAAAAGAAACAAAACAGACATGGCATATATTTTCAAGAGGAAGAGAAGGGCTCATTAATGGAAAGGAGGAGAGATAGAACTTATTAGTCGCATGAGGCAGAATTCATGCATACTGGTCAATATGTCAGTGGGGGAAATTTTTAACTACCTGTGAATAAATGAGAAAATACACTGTTCTCAATTTTAAGGACTGTCCTTTTATCTGAGATCATATTTTGCTATATTTTAAAGTTAAATTTTGATATCTTTTATTGAATGATAGTGAGAATAGCATCATGAGTTTTTATTTGTGTTTTTTGTAATCTTACATATTAAAATTAAAAGAAAGGCCATGCCCAATCTTTTGCTTTTTCAAAAGCTATAAAACTTAAAGCTCGAGCCAGCCCCAGTGGCCTGGTGGTTAAATTCAATGTGCTCTGCTTCTGCAGCCCAGGTTTAGTTCCCGGGAGCAGACCTACACCACTTGTCTATCAGTGGCCATGCTGTGGTGGTGTCTCACATACAAAAAGAGGAAGATCGACAATAGATGTTAGCTCAGGGTGAATCTTCCTTAGCAAAAATCAAAAACAAAAATATTAAGGCTTAGGTACTACAAGTCTACATTCTTCCCACCCCATCAGTGCCCCCCATTTTAAGAATCACTGCCTTGATCAGTTGCTGGTTGAGGGTGACAAACCCTCTGATTTTCCCAGGACTGATTGGTTTCCTGGGACACAGAACTTACAGTGCTGACAGAAATAAGTTTGAAAAATACTCAAATCTACTGACATTCACAATAAAACTTGATGATTAAAAAGAAAATCACCTGGAAGTTTGGTATGTGTGGTAATGTTTAAGAAATATATGTTGAATCCACAGTATTATGTAATGATGTTTTGTGAGTTTCTTTGAAATTTCTAGTCATGGTTTTACCTGAGATAATTCCTGTCCTTTATCTTGATGATTGCTCAAATCACATTACACCTTGTACCTTCACCTAGGCTGGATCCTTGTGGCTATTGAAAAAATATAAAGTAGCAACAGTTTATAAAATGCTGTCACAATGTAGATTCTAATGGTATACATTTCCTAGGCTTTTACTGCAGAAGCTTTCAATAGTAGATGTTTGTGTTTGGGGCATTTTCATGAGAAGAGATAGAGAAGGCAGCAATGCAATTCACTACAATCTCTTACCTTACCCATTACCTGCACATCCAGTGTAGCCTGCAGTCTAACCCATATGAATAGTGTTTGCAAAACAACTTCATGCTCTCTGCAAAGCATGACTGTGAAAAAATGGCCTTTGTCATGTTAAGATAATAAAGATGAGCAAAGTGGTTATGTCTTATATTTCCTGCTGCTTGAACGAGTGTGTAGATTGATGTGATTGTAATATTTGTAATGTAATCTACACAGTTCATATTTAAAGTATAAAGGATTTCAGGAGAGTGTGAGTGTGACGGTTAATTTTATGTGTCAATTTAGGTGTGCCACATAGCCCAAATATTTAGTCAAACACTATTCTGGATGTTGTTATAAAGGTGTTTTTTGAATGAGATTACCATTTACATAGGTGGATTTTGAATAAAGTAGATTATCCTCCATAATGTGGGTAGACCTCATCCAATCAGCTGATGTCCTTATTAGAGCAAAGAGTGACCTCCCCCAAGCAAGAAGGAATTCTGCCAGCAGACTGCCTTTGGCCTCAGACTGCAACTCTTCCTTGGGTCTCAAGGCTGCCAGTGTACCCTGAAGATTTTGGACTTGCACCTCCACAGCTGAGTGACTCAATTCCTTAAAATAAATTTCTCTGAATATATATAAACACATCCTGTTGGTTCTCTTTCTCTGGAGAGCCCTGACTAACCCAGTGTGTCTTTAAGTCATTCTTGTTCAGGAACTATTTTTCTTACCAGCATTCATATTTTCCCAATTTATATCATATTGAAGGATGTGGAAATTTGTATCTTGTATCACAATGTATACAATTACAATAGAAAAAATTTAATTTGCTGTCCATTCGCCTAATTAATGTGATAGCTTGATTGTCTCCTATGAAGGGTGCCTGAATAGAATTCATTAAATTTAAGAAGATGATGATTAAAACTCAAATATAAAAATATGGGATTCTTAGGATAAACAAGCAGCTGTTTGTTGGCATGTTAATAGAAGACAGGATTTATGTTGCCTTAATAGAGGTGTGATTATTGAACTGCAGCAAAGATTAAAGTTGGTGCTAATCCATATGAGGCTGTAGTAAAATGAAAGAAGCTGAGAATAATCAAAAAAGATGTGAAAAAGGGAAAATATATGTGTTCTAGCAAAGTTTAAAAAACAATATATCCATTAATTATCAAAAAATGAAGAATGAGTATATTTTTAGGATACAAGTTAATGATTATTCTTGAGTCCAGAAACTAAAAACTAGTACAACATAGAAATTGATGCCCAAATATAATTTAAATTTAAGAAGTAGCAATAAAGAATTCAGATAATTTCAATAATTTTCTCATTTATGTTACTATGTTATAGAATAATGAGTATTATATTTCAAAAAATTTGAACCTCGTATCTTTCACTAACCTTCACCATAATTCTCATTCCCCCTTACCCTGTCTATCATTTGGAATGAGACATGGGGCTTAGTGCCACCAGAGAAAATGGATATAACCTTGTAGGATATCCAGCTAAATAGTAGTCAGAGTTAATCCAAATCGGAATGGAAAGAAATGAATCCTTTGGAGTGGAAGAGAGAAAAGAACTAAAAATTAATTTCCTCTTTTCTTTCACAGGCTTTTTATCCTGGCGTTGAATCTGGAGGATATGACGCTTGGGGAGAAAAAAAAAAGAGAGAGAAAAAGAAAAGCAAAACCAGGGAAGACTTTGTTCCAGTTTAATTTGAGGCACAGGGAATGGATGTGTGTTGTGTCTAGGCTTTAAAAAGACCCCGGGCCATCAAGAACTGCAGGAGAATCTGATCAGAAAGGCGAGAAGACCAATATCCCTGGAAGCATCACGGACAGAACATGCCTTGAGTTGGACCAGATACAAAAATAGGCAGTGTAGGTCGTTGAGGACCCAGGGAATTAAATCTATGTATACACAGATCTGAGGCATTTCACTTCCCTGTTTATCATGAAGACATTTAAGACTTCTGCTCTACACACACACTTGTAGGGTGGGGGCAGTAGGAAAGGAAAAAACAAGCACATCTGGAAAGCCATTCACATTTCATGAGATTGCTATAGATTGCTACTAAATTCAAAGTTCTTCCCAACCTACCCCTTCTCTCTTGCCCATCCTCTTCAGCCTCTAGGCTGTCAATGGGACTTCCAAAAAATGAGGAAATTTAGATCAATTACACATAACAAAAACAATGGTATACACTACTTGTACAATTTGATTTCTAGTATATGAAAGACATATTTAAGATCTTGGAAAACTTCACCTATGCCCTGAGGAACCCTACTCTTGCTTCTTAGTACCTTTCCTAGGAATAATATCTGTTATGTTTTAGATTTATGGAGATGAGAGAAGATGGATTCATTTAGGTGAATTTGACTAGTTACAGCTCAACAGTCAATGTAGCTCAAAGTCTTGGTAATTGGAAACTTATTGAAAAAACTCCAAACTATATTTTCAAGTTATATTTTTACTATCTGATAACCCAGAGAATATAAAATATTGTTGGTTAGAGAGAAGAGTGCTAGTTTAAATAGAGTAATTGGAGAAGACATCCTTTCATCAGAGCCCTGCTAAAAGAGGTAATGGAGGAAACCATATGATTATTGGGAGAAGAATGTTCCAAACCAGGTGCATAGTACAAAGGCCCTGAGACAAGAGCATGCCTTATATGTTTGAAGTGTAACAAGGAGGCTCATTTTTGGAACAGAGTGAAGAAGTGGGAGATGATGTCAGAGAGGATGGGAAGGGAACAGCTTATATAGGGCTTTGTGCAGATTTTTAAGGAGTTTTCTTGTTATTAAAAACAGGAATAATTGAGGATTTTGAGCAGAAATGATCTAACTTACTTTTTTCTTTTCATTCTGAACATTTTCAAATAAATATGACTAATGAATGCAGTATCAGTACTCTATTGTACCTATCACTTGACTTTTTAAAATTTTAATTTCCAATTGCTCACTTACTGTATATAGAAATATAATTAATTATTTTTATACTTACCTTATGTCCTATAAATATGCTAAACTCATTTTTCAGTTGTAGTAGATTTTCTGTAGATTCTGGGATTGTATAAATAGGAATCCATGTTGTCTGTTAGTAGAGACATTTTTATTCTTTCTGTTATAATCCGAATGCCCTTTATTTATTTCTTTTTCTTGCCTTCTTGTGTAGGTGAGGACCTCCAATACAATATTGTATAGTAGTAGTGAGATGGGACAAGGGAAATTGTTACTGATTTTGGGTGAAATACATACAGCCTTTTTTTTTTTATGTTTTTATTTAAGATTTTTTCTTCCTTTTTCTCCCCAAAGCCCCCCAGTACATAGTTGTATATTCTTAACTGTGGGTCCTTCTAGTTGTGGCATGTGGGATGCCGCCTCAGCGTGGCTGGATGAGTGGTGCCGTGTCCATACCCAGGATTCGAACGGATGAAACACTGGGCCACCTGCAGCGGAGCGCGTGAACTTAACCACTTGGCCATGGGGCCGGCCCCTGAAATACATAAAGTTTTTAACCATCAAATATTATATTAGGTTTAAGTTTTTTGTAGATGGAGTTTATCAGGTTAAGAAATTTCCCTCTAATTATCATTCTCTTAGAGTTTTAAATTAAAAATAGATATTCATTTTTCAAATGTTTTTTTCTGCATCTATTGAATATTAAAATAATCTTGGGATTTTTGTTTTTTGTCTGTTGATACAGTGAATAACATAATTTGATTTTTTAATGTTAAATTAACCTTGAATTCCTGGGACAAATCCATCTGTTCATAATGTATCATTCTTTTCTATATATTGCTGGATTTGATTACCTAATATTGAGGATTTTTGCAAGTATGTTTACAGGGGATATTTGTGTATAGCCTTCTTTCCTTGTAATGTCTTTGTCTTCTATTTGTATCAGGGTAATTCTGCCTTCATAAAATAGGTTAGGAAGAGTTTCTTCTTTTCTATTCTCGAGATGAGATTGTGTAGAATTGCCATCATTTCTTCTTTAAATGTCTGATAGAATTTACTAGTGAAACCTTCTGTACCAGGAGCTTTCTTGTAACGAGGATGTGGCTAGACTTCAATTTCTTGAATGAAATTCTTTTGGTCATATAAAGTGTTCCTGAGCAACATTTGATAGTCTGTGACTTTCAAAGAATTGTTCATTTCACATAAATTGTCAAATCTATTGAAATAAAGTTGTTTGTAATATTCCATTGTTATCCTTTTAATGTTAGTATATCAGTAGCGATATCTTTGTTTCATTGCTCATATTAGTATTTTTTGTTTTATATCTTTTGTTCTTGTCAGTCTGGCTAGAGATTTATTGAATATATTGATCTTTTCAAAGAACTAGTATTCAGTGCTATTGATTTTTTTTTCAGGATTTCATTTATCAATGCTCTTATTTTTATTATTTTCTTTCTTTAGATTATTTTGAGTTTCTCTCTTCTTTTTCTAGATTATTCTTTTGAGTCTTTCTTCATTTGTAATGTAAACATTTCACCTTATAAATTTCCTTCTAAGCACTGCTTTACTTACATCCCACAAATGTTGAAGGTATGTTTTTATTTTTATTAATTAGAATATTTTCTAACTTTTCTTATGACTCTCTATTTACCTGAGAGTTAATTAGTGGTATATTGTTTAGTTCTGGATATTCAGGGATTTTCCAGATATCTCTCTACTATTGATTTGCATTTTTACTTAATTGTGGTCAGCAAAAATACTTTGTATGATTTCAATTCTCTTAAACATCTTCAGGTTCATTTTAGCTTCCGGTGTAGGGTCCTTTTTGGTGAATGTTTCCCTTGTACTTTACTGTATTCTGCTGCTCTTGGCTAGTTTTTCATAATTGTCAGTTAGAACAAGTTCACTGATAGTGTCATTCAGGTCTTCAATATCCCTATTGATTTTCTGTTTCCTTCTCTCAATTCACGAGAGACAAGTGTTATAGTCTCTAACCATAGTGCATTTTTAAATGTAAGTTTTATTATTTTTCAGCTATGGTGAGGCCAATAGGTCAAGAGATGATTGACACTGAAAAGATAGTTTGCTTCTCATAGTTTCCAAGAGGAGGGGGCATGCCATGCCACACAGAGACACACAAGGAAGCAACAGGGTTGGTCAGGAGGCAGAGGGAGCAAGGGGAAAGTGTGGACAAGAACATTTATTATGGTTTCTGTGGCAGAGAACAGGTGATACAGGGTAAATAGGTTTAAGGCTTAGCTAGTTTGAATAATTTCAGTGGTCTCTGGTTGCTGGTACCTGGCCTGGATGGGTTATTAGTGGCCCTGAGTATAAGAGCCTGGTAAAGAATGCAGTGGGGGATATGAGCTCTGGATTGGTTAATTTGAATATGAAAACTGTTCTCAAAGACAGGTCATTTACTATCTCTACCAATTGACTAGCCCTGAAGGGCAGTCTCTAGAATTAGCAAGGCTCCAGATATCAAAGCAAGAGAACAACAAAAATAAAATTAAAAAGACACGATTAATATAAAGTGTGTATGTGTCTATTTCTCCTTTTACTCATTTTACTATGAACTTCATTGTGAAGTTCTGTTGCCAGGTGCTCACGTATTCAGGGTTGTTATATCTTCCTGGTGACTTGCCTTTTTATGTCTCTATCTCTAGCCATATTCCATGTACTGAAATCTACTTTCTCTGATATTAATATAGCTTTTCTAGATTCCCTTTGATTGATTTTGTATGGTTTTGGCATTTTACTTTTCATCTTGTAACTTAACTTATCTATGTCTTTATACGTAAAGTGGACTTCTTGTAGAGAGAATATAGTTGGGTCTTTTATAAATTCAATCTAACAATCATTACTTTTAATTGAGGTATTGAGACTTTTCACATTTAACGTAATCATTGCTCTGATTGACTTTATTTCCTGTCTTGTAGTTATTGTCTAGTTGTTTTAATCTGTTCTTTGTTCCTTATTACTTAACCTACTTTTGGATTGAGTATTTTTTATTACTTAATTGTATCTCCAGTATTGGCTTTATATCTATTTTTCTAATTTTTAAAAGTTTCTTTAAATTTAGCATGTATGTTAACTTATTACAGTCTTCTGTTAGATAATATATCACTTCACATGTAGTCCATGAATCTCACAACAGCATACTTCCAATTTCTCCTTCCCATCCTTTGTCCTATTGCAATCTCATATTTTACATACATTATGTACCCCCATATCTTGCTACTCTTTGTCTCTGACAATAAATTACCTCTTAGAGTTATTAAAAATAAGCAAAAATGACTTTTCTATTTGCCTTTATTTTTACCAATTCTAGAGCACTTCATTTGTTTTTGTAGATGTGAACATCTCTCTGGCATTGGTCTTTGTCCTTGAAAACTTCTTTTAGAGTTTTTTGAAGCATGTGTCTGCTAGAAATAAGTTCTTATAACTATTATTTATCTGGAAAAGATCTGTGTCACTTTCAGTTATAAATGTATTCTCACTGAGTGTAGATGACAGTTTTTTATTCTTCTGCTGCTTAGTTATTGCTGTCCCGTCTTTGAGCTTTCATTGTTTCTGACAAGAAGGCTTGTATATTTGTTTCTTTGTTCATCTATTAGTAATGTGTCTTTTTCTCTAGCTGCCTTCAAGATTTTATGTTTTTCCTTCAACAGTGATGTATCTACTTGTGTATGTATCATATTAACTGATATTAATAATGGTAGTAAAAGTATTTATCCTATATATCTGCACTACTCAGCTATGTGACTTTTTTCGCTGTTCTCTTAGTGTACTCGTTTGAGTGATTTCCATTGACCTGTATCAAGGTCGCTGGTCATTTACTCAACTGTGGCAATTTTACTGAGGGGTCCATCAAGGCAATTCTTCATCTTTGATACTATCATTTTCATTTCTAACAGTATATGTGACTCCCTCTTATAGTTTCACCTCTCTGCTGAGATTCTCCCATGTTCACACATGCCCATGTTTTCCACTAGATTCTAAACATATTATTCATAGTTACTTAAAAACTCACACTCTTAGTTCCAATATCTGGATCATCTCTGAGTATGAGTCTGTTAATTGCTTTATCTCTTAACAATGGGTTTTGTTTCATTTTCTCTTATTTTGTGTGTGTTTGAGTCTAATAAATTTTGGTTGAATACTAGAATCTTATGCAGAGCAGAAGAAACTGAGGTAAATAGTATTTATCTATGAAAATACATACTTCTCTTTTCATGCAGTAGCATGGGGGACCAAATCAATATTGTCAAGAGTTGAGTTGGGTTTATGATTTGTCTTGCTGTGTTTTCCTTCAGTGCAACAGAAACTTCAACTTGGTCTACTGATGCCTCGTACTTAGGTGGAGAGACGGCATTTAAACTGCATTTCTCAATGTTTGTGCTCCACCCTCAGATTTTAACTATTCATCTATGCTTGCACAACAGATGGGCTCTCTCTTAAAACAGGTAAAGGTTTCCCTGTGGTAGGTTTCTGATACTTGAAATTCTGTACTTGCTAGGGTTCTACTCGTGTCCAGGGTGGGGGACAATTTGCTTCACTGTTGACATATTCCAGCCTCAGTCTTGGGCTTCCACTGGGGGATTTTCTCAGCATTTCTGTCACTTTCCCCATGACAGACAGCAAAAAAAATCTGCTTTGTATTACTGCCAGTTCTTGCTGGGTAGACCCTTTTTGATGTTTTATCCCTAATTTAAGACATTTTGTCATCTTCTCCAGGGGTGGAGAACTTTTTCCCATCTCCTTCCCCTGTACTCTGAGGCTATGAGGATTTGCTAGCTGTCCCTTTGATGCTTAATGCTTTTAAGAGACAGTCCATTTCCTCTACAGGGGCTTGATGCTCTTCCCTATGCCTGCTCCACTGAGGGTAGCGCTCAATGGTTTCCAGCCCTGTCCTCAATTTTCTCATGAGCGTACAACGGAGTTCTGAGGAAAAGAGACTGTGCATGGGTGCAAATTCCCGTTGTATGTCATTCTCATGGGCCCTATACTGTCAAATTAGCTCCCACTGGGCCTTCAGATATTTATTAATATTTTAGTTCATTTTATCCTACTTGCTTATACATTGGCCCGTCTTTCTTTCTTGCTCTGCCACAGTTCAGATAGTGAACGTATGCAATTTCTTCTCGAGAGAAGGAGCTGCCCCTCCTTAGATTTCAAACTGCTTGGTTCCCTACAAACTCAGCTTTCTTATGGTTTCAAGAAAATTTATGATTTTTTTTGGCTTATTTCTCATTATTAGAGTAGGGATGCTGCTCTCTCCAGCTGGCTACAACCTAGGCGGAAGTGCAATCATCCTCTTACATTTCCTTCAAACACATTCACTCATTCATCAATTCATTCTGATGAATAAATGAAAAGCAATAGGATACATTGGAGTATATGAGGAAACCATTTGGTTTAAAACTGATTCAGCGTGACCTTGTTTTCCCAGAGAGGCCTGATGTGGCCTATTGAGCATGCATTATACACCTGCTTTTAAATATTTACAATGTCCCAAAGCCAAAAATGATGCTCTTAAAAATAGGGATCCCTATATCAGCATCTCTTCCCAGAAACTAAGGATTAATTACCATCCTGCTGTGTTCACTGTGACCACTGACCTACCGACAACCAACCTGCTCTGTTCACCTTATGACTACTGACCTGCTGTGCCAGCAAAGCAATCTCGTGATTATTGTAAAAGGGATATTCCTGTCGTATGTGATACATCACATGCTCTTTGTTCCAAGGTGTTATATAACCACTGTGTACACCCCACTTCTTTGGAGTGCTTCCTTCCTTCATGAAGGTACTCTCCCTGGTTATATGGTTCTTAGGTTTGACTCATAAAAAACTCACCCCAATTTTTATTTATAGATTGATTATGGATTATTTGCATCGACAGTTCAAATGTTCAATCAATACATTCCAACAAACCAAATTGTAGACTCAGAATTGACAGATTAACTACAAAATTGCCCTCAAGAGTAACACATTTAGAAAAGAAATTTTGAATCTGCCCTTCCTACAATTCATCTATATTCCATAGCCATCTTAAGAACCTTAAAACTGGATTTTTGTCATGTAATTAACTGGCTTAAAAAGTCACTATTAATTTCCTACCAACATCTAACCTACATTTACTTGCCTGATTCTCAACTGCCACCAAATTAGCTTGCATCTTCATGCTTCCATGATCAGAAGATTTTTCTTCATCTTTATGCCTTTCCAAAGACTTATGGCTTCCAATTTTCTTTTTATCAACTGCTCCAGTTCTCATCAGTATTGATATCTCTCAGCATTTTTAAAACACTAACATTCTGGACCATAAAACTTAGTGCATAATTATAGAAATATTTTTTCTGTTTTATTTTTCTCTAGGTTTTGTCTTCATGAGGGGAAAGGAGGCAGAAGTAATTCCTCATAGTACTGTAATGTCTCTCATGTGGCTTAGAAAGTTCTGGTATCCTTTATATTTTTATTACAAACTAGAATACTTAGTAAATAAATTTGTAATAAACTCATGTACTGGTCAAAATATTCTTAACTACTCTACTTGAATAAATATATGGAATGTACTTGAAATCCTGAAGGGAAAATATGTGTTTTCTGACAGCTGGGTATCAGATTAATATAGTGTACAAGTTTAAAGTTTCTAAAAATGACTTTATGCAAGATGAATACTTTTCCTTACGGCTACATTAATTACTTTGGGTCTTGCTAGAGTGATCATGGTCACAAATGTCATCATTTCAACATATACGTACAATATGCTCATTTTGACATTTTAAATAAAAGATCTATGCTTGTCTCTATCTTATTTAAATGTTTCAATAATCTAATTATTCTCATTTTAATTGTTAGTGTGAAAAGGGGAAAAATTGAGATTATTCTAATTTCTCTCTTTTCTGGGGTGATAACTCTCTCCAAAGAGAAGAATTGGAACATTTCTATGATGGTACTAGTTCTTTACAAGTCCAGCCAGGGACAGACTTTCTGGAGAAATGTATAAGCCATTCTTTTCTAAATTGGTGATATTCAGGAATAAATGGAAAGTTAAAAAACCCAGACTCCAGCAACTTTAAATCTGTATGTTAGGACAAATAGCAGATATATATTTATTTATTGGGTACGTCATTTGCTCATAGATCCACTACATCCTATTAACTAAGGTAGGCTTGATTTATTGATGCATTATGATAGGTTTCATCTGTTTTTCCCTTTTTAAAGCCATTTAAATATTTATCTTCTGAACAAGTTAAAGTTTTTCCTAAGGCCAAAGATGCATGCCCCTAAGTAAATTATTGTGTTAGTCCTAGAGAATTCATTCCTATTTTTCCTCAAACATATGTCTAAAACCTTAAATTTCAGAATCTAATTCTCTTACTTAGAGTTAAACTCTAATATTGGTTGTTTTTAGCAGATAGTCAGGGTAATATTTGACCTCATATACACATTACAATCTCTTTGATTCCCAGAATGAGAATGGATGGTTGGGAATCATAAGGATGGTGAGCAATGTGGGCATGAAGTTGTGTGGAAAAATTGATCTTGAAATGCTGTAGCACTAAGCAATTTTTCATTTATCAAAATAAACCACTTCATTTAATGCCTCAGATATGCACAAAGTCAGACATCTATAAATCTTTTAAAATACCCAAATATCACGTCACAAATATTAATAAATGCATTTTCTTCAGTTAAATATTTTATGTGTTAGTTTTTATTTTTATTTTATCTAAACTTATTCGTATTTTGTAACAGTTAGAAGTAATAGGCAGTGCTTGATAGTGACTCCTGGTGAACCAAAATTTTTGCAATAAGAATTTTGAGATGAATTCTCATTGATTAGCCCAATATTTCCTTTAATTTAAAAGATTCTACATTTCACTTTCTCTCTCTTTCTCTTCTTCAGCACTTCAGCATTCAAAAGATGACATACGCATCACTAAACAAATCAACGAGGAAAATCAATTTTTCAAGCTACTTCTCTTGTTTCTACATGGAAGAACATCTTTCATAATATCTGGGTCTTGTAATGTAGTGAGTACAGCATCTGTTGGACTCCCTTTACGATTTTCTAAATAACTTCCTAAAATTGCCAATTTCATGCTATCTTTTTTATTTTACTCTCATATACCATCAATTTAAGTTTTTGTTTCTATTAATTGTATCAACTATTCCTCTTAACATATTTGCTGTGAGGGGAAGCATATAACATACTAAATCCTAGAATAAAAAAATCCTAATTGAGGATAAACTCTGAGCCCAACCATGGAAGCCAAAACTTATTTGTATTACTAGATCAAATAATTTATCTTTCTTTGAAAATACAATTATAAATAAATATAGATGTTGACCAGAATAAGATTATGGTGTTTTGATTTATCTCTTGGAGTTTAAAAATAGTAATGCTCTACTTCCCTCCAATTTCCAAGATGAAATAATAATAATTATAATCTTTGAAAATATCCTGTTATAAGTAGGTTTATGGAGGGAAATATATAAGACAATCCTTCTTTAATATACTATGGAATATCCTATATTGATAATTATTAAAGTGCAGAGGAGGATTTTATGATAGTATTTCATTTGCCTTTGGAATGTGTTTAAAAATTCCTCTTAAAATAACTTAATTTTACTTTGGCTAAAGAAAATGGAATTGTTTTCTTATCTTTATTATTTGTCTTGAATATCTCAAATCTGATACAAAATAATCTAGCAAACCTGATACAAAAACTGCAAAAACTAAGATAGGAATGTAGGTGTCCGTTTGTTTGCTGCTGTCCAGAAGCCTGTCAGCCTTTGTGTTCAGATGGAGACTATTTTGGTTTTACATGAAACTGATGGTTACTTCTAGATTTCAAGTATAAATCCACCTTTAATAATTATGAATCTGCAATTTATTAATTGGAAATATGGTCCCAAATTCCATAGTTACACCCTTATGTCACTCAGTTGAAGGAAAATTGACAAGTAAATGATGTGATAAGGATGGTATGGGCTTGGGAAAGAGCGCATGTATGAACTGTTTCTGTAAGCTTAGCATCTCTTAAGATTTTAAGGAAAACAGAAACATACACCTACATGGTTAACATGTTGAAGCTATGTGTATAAACAGGAAGACTTTAGAATTCTTCTCCAACCTTGTTTAGCATCAGAGATTTGATAATCTACTTAAGGCATAATGGTGTGAATAAATAAACATCTGTGTACAGATATTCTTTTTATTTCATCATTAACGGCGTTAATTGTTTTCCATATATCCCTGTTTGTTCCAAATATCTTTCAGTATGATAGCCTTTACTGTTGTGATAGGAACCTAAATTTTCCTCTAAGGAAGTCAGTTTAATGAAACAATAGAAAACTGACTGAAGTCTTGTTTGCCCTCGATAAGATTAATATATGGAAATTAGAGACATCACAGCCCTCTCCTTAGTTTTGAACTGCAATTCACGGTGGGGTGCTATAGGCGGTTTATCCTAGCACATCTCTCCCCCTTAGGCAGTTTTGGTGGAGGTGGTGGTGGCAATTCTTAGCAGGCATCTTCCCCTGTGCACATTCCCAGATGCGGATTCAGTTGTACCCCTGTGAGCAGCTGGCAAGTTTTATGAGTGCTCCGGCTTGCTTCAAATGACAGCTTTCTACTGAATTCATGAACACGTCACATCTCCTGTAACTTTCCAGCAAGTTTGACAGCAAGCAACCTCCTGTCCCCACCGTTAGCTTCCAGTCAAATTTCCTTAGACACACTACAACCAGTTCTTTTCCCATCAGCATTGGCCTTCTGACAGTAGAGCACCTCTGGCCAGGGGCAGTCCAGTGAACTGCCCTGACATCCAGTGGGCTGAAACAGTATTCTCTCCAATGTGAATCCCAACCTTGGGAACAATTCTCCTCTTCCAAATTTCTCTTTACTTGGCTACTCTCTCTCATCACCCCTAAGATATTCTTTAGTTTATTTCTTCTTAGCCAATTCCTCATTACTCCAATCCCATATTAATAATAACTTTCACTAAAGTTTTCCTACTTAAACTACTGCATGTTTTCTGTCCTATGATTGGACCCAAGTAGCAGAAATAGGAATCAAAAAATTGTGCAAAGAAGATAGGTAAGTTTGCAGTTGGAATTGTATGATGCAATGATCAACAGTTGGGATTCACTAATCTGTACCAAACAGATGTGATGGTAAAAGGGATGAAACAGAAATCATAGCCTTCCTACCTTCCAGTGAGGAGAAATCCACCAGTGCATTCTTTATGAAGTGTGCTGTTGAAGTTCTGAACTTCCTCATCGTAGACATAGGGAGAGCGAGACCAAGAAAGCGTTAGTCTTTTCTTGGCTATCTTTCAGATAGCTCTATCCAGAGTCCCTTGGCTTAGTTTGATTAGTTGTTTTAAATTGTTCCTCTACTAGCTGGGGCTCAGAGACCACAGAGGCTCTCTGGACTCTGTCTCCCTGGCATGTGTGATTGTAAGCACTGTAAAGTATGCCTTAAAATAATTTTTAAAAATACAAGAGGTGGAGTCTTTTATTCCACTGTGGTGCTGAGAGAGAAAGAAAAGGATGAAAAGTTTTTGTTTCAAATTAAAAGTCCTAAGAAGTATTTCACCATGTTAAATATATTGCTGGTCTTATTTTAAGTAATATAATATTAAGAGCTATAATGAAACAATCTTATTTTTAAATTAAGAAGATTATGTATCAGTAAATGAAAAGACAGAACAATCATTTAAAATAATGCCTTGCTCAACAGAGACATTTATTGAAAAGTTCAGCTAAGATCTTAATGACTTCAGTATAAGAAATTCTATTTTCCCCTTATGCTAGTTCCTTGGGCCGTCTCACTGGTTCTTCTCCTTCAGTCTGTCTAGCCTGAGTTTCATTTCTCATGCTCCCTTCCTACCATCACTGGCAGTGTTACAGCTGAGCTCCTGTATTGCTCTCTCTTTTTTTTAGTTGAATCTTTCATTATCTTCCAAGCCTGGATAATGGTGGCGTTCTCAAGAATAGAGAGTTATTATAACTTTTTTATATGGAATACAAATATTCAAATAATCAGTTTATATAAAATAATCTGAATATTAAAATTATGTATAAGATGATATGATCTTTTTATGATTCAGATTATCCTTCCCAAGTTCTCAGTCTCGAGTCGTCACTGGGAACAAAAAGTATTGATAATATAGATATGTGCAAACATTTATCACACTCTGTGTTACTTATTTCTTATAATCTCACCTTCATAATTGTGATCAATAATAACAGTACTTGTCTTATGTAACTCATATCACTTGTGCTAGTATAATACCTGAAATGTAGTAAATGCTCAGTAAATGTCTGAAAGTCAATGCTAAGCTAAGGAGTAGCAAAATAATAATCCCACATACCTGTTTTATCAACTCGCTATATATATAACTTTTTCCTGTGAATATTATTTATGTTCTAGTAACTTGTTTATATGGTTATTCCCAAATATTTGCAAGAATTCAAGATTTGTCCCTAATATGACTTCATTCATTTACCTTTCCTTTTTGCAGTGTCCTCAAAGAAAATACAGATATAGGAGACAGTGTCAAAACAAGCCAAAGAACGCTTTGTTACTGGTTTGTTCTTGGCCTCACAATCCAATTCCAGAACTCTATAAACTTCTCTGGGCATTTGAAGGAAATTTTAGTTAAATTAGCTAACTGAATCAGTTTGAATGTCCTAAATACAAAAGTAGAACACATCCCTAACTTAGAGATTTTCCTAAGCCCAAATATGAGCCTTGAAACTTCTCATTCAATGAAATGAAAACACGTCTATTAGTAAAAAGGCAATGGAAGCAGAGAGAGCTAAAGGAAGAATGAGTGAGCAAGGCAGTTTTACTGCCTCCAAATGGATAATTTTGATGTCAACCCCAATCTTCAACAAAGTACAGGCAGCAGGCCTAGCATACTGCAGTAGCTACATGGATGACATAGAGCCCAAAGAGGGGAAGAGAGTCATCTGAGCCTGAGCCAAGGTCTTTTTACCCTGGATACACAGAAGGAAGAGAGCTAAGAAAAGACACCTTGTTAATATATGCTGACTTTGTAACAAATTCATGATTTCTACCTTTTTAAAAATGAGTTCAACCCAAACCCATTTGCTTGAGTCAAATTAATCAAGATTATGGCTTCTTCACTCTTCCTATTTTAAAATGGAGAGGGTTGGCCTTTGATCTTCCCTGGGGATGAATTAGAGTAGGGACAATTTATGAAGTGTGGAGCAAGATGAAAGAAGACGACTTGATGCCTCTTGAAAGTCCATCATGTATTTATTTGATCACATGTTGACTAGCTGTCATTAGACCTTGTTATTCGTACTTCAGAATTAACTAGATTTGGTTTAAAAAAATAGCCATTAGATTGCCAATGGAGACTAATTCTAAACTTTCATTATTACATTTTTTATCTTATGTGAAAATTTACCCAGTTTTCATAAATAATTATTATCATATTTAGATAGCTAATATTTTAGTAGTATGTATTTCTTCAAATGTGCTTTTTAAATTAGAGAAGAAAAGTATTTTTCTTTTTGAAATATAGCATTTTTGTTACAGATATTAAGGCAACTATTACTTTTGTGGGGAATCTCAATGTTAATTTATATTTGTTTCCAGATAGAATGAGTCACAACATTTCAGAATTCTTTCATGCTAACAGATAATTTAGCATATTGTGCAATTACAAAGGCAAGACAATTCCAGGTCTTGGTTCAATCACTTGAGTTTCACTTTTGCTTCAATTCACATTAGATTATTTTGCTTATTGCTAGCCGTGTTTCAGACATACCACTACAATCAGCTATGTAAGAACTCGGAGCTTATTATTCGGCTCTAAGTGTGTATTTAATATCAGTTCTACCAATTCCTTATTTTATAATAATCTAGTCTTTTTTCGAACACCTTCAATATTTTTTTCCAATAATGGTAGACTTTTAAAAAATCAGGCATTTATAAATAGTCAAAAAGTACTTTTATATTCAACATGGGATATAAAACTCATTTTTATATATGCCGTACTAATCAGTTTATTTAACAATATTTACTTTAAAATAATTAGAAATAGTAATGTTGTATTAGTTGTTAGTTGGGCACTAATTTTTAATACACAATTATTTATATTTGCTGTTTATACAGTTGTTTCTGAGTATTACTTCTTCAGAAGATTCAACTTTTTGACAATCATTTTCATCCAGCTATATTAAGTAATAGCATAGAATTGGATAATCTAAATCATTCTATTTCAAGAAACCCATCATTCACTAAGCATCTTAGTTATTTGATATCTTGAGAGGATTAAGAAGTGTGCTGGCTTATTCAAATTGTTTCGTGAATCAGCTCAAATAAAAGATGATTTTTGGAAAACTTTTAAAAAAATACCCCAAAAGCAACAACAAAAAAATCATTTCATAGAAATAAAATATTTGTTGAGTGCAGTTTAAAGAAATCATATCTAACTTATTAGTAAATTTCTAGGAACTAGATCTGTGGAAGATTTAGTATATATCTCTGTTTACCTATTTCTTGTTTTTATTTCCAGGGTTAGACCACCCCCTACTCTGAACCAGTTAGTCCACATAGGTTAAAATAAACTCCATCTGCCCCTTTGATCTTGTCTCTCTTTAATTTAAAAGGTCTTCAGGTACAGTTACAAATTTTTGAAAAATTACAGTAAAAGCAATCTTATGTAGCAGGTCAGAAATGGTCTATTGAGAGTCTTGTTTTAGTGGAGCTACTCCTAACATGAACTACTGATCAGTAATTTTCTAATAACTAGATTATAATAAAATACATTAAAACACAAATATTTCACATAATAGTATTTTTATATTACAGAATGCCTTATGCTGCTTCAAAATTATTGCTATGACACAAAGGATTGTTGGTATTCATACCATACACAAGAGTCATATATATTACATTAAAACGTATATACTTTTAATGTAATGACGGCACAATTAATTTGTATGGTGGATGTGTAGAATCTCATCTTTGGATATTAGAATGCCAGACACCCATCTATACAGACAGATATTATCACAAAGACTTTAGACTAGTACCTCTCACTGTATAGGATTTTTTATCTTTTGATTTTCAATCCACTGACTACATATAATGTGTTTCATATATTTAACCACCTGTTAGATTATTGGTACACCAAATAATTTCTCCAACTTAAAAAAAATGGAAATTGGGAAAACCCATCATTTAATTATAATTAGGTCTTGCATGTTAGAAATAGTATTTCTGAGGTTAGAAAACAAAGAATATAGTGCTAATCACAACTTTTAACTTTTTTTAAAAAAAGGTGCATATAATTTGATAGCATCATTTCGAGATGTAATATTCAACGTATAGAACAACTTGACCAAGAAAGCAATTATTCAAGGTAAATTTTTAGGCATACCTTTCCACTAAAGAAAAATAAGCAAATGGGCATTTCTATAAACAAGAGAGGTTAAATTTAAATTAACTTAAGTGGTGAGCCGATAATAGAAAAAAAAATGATTGCATTGTCTCAGTGAGGGGGATGGGAATTCATGTAGTCATATTGCAGTGGGAATCATTTAACCAAGTATTTGCTAGTGTATCTGTACTGGTTTCTGACAGTCAGCAGCCCTTCTAATTGTTTGGTGCCCATGTCACCATGAAAGCAGACATGATTAAATCTGCAGAATAAATTTCAAAATTAAAAACACCATGAACTGTATGCTATTACACGTGTTAGCTTATATAAAGTGTAAAATATTTTAGAAAATAAAAGAGAATTTAAACTTTTGTAGAATCACTAAAAAAATTAAATCAGCACAAATTTTGCCTCAAAGAAACCAACTATGAACTCAGAGCACAGTGTGACAATCATAAGGCAAAACCCTCATCTCCGGCAGCTGGAGGGATGACTGTGCAGAAAACTGGACTAAAGTCTGTTTGAGAATTTTTTGGTTTGCGAACTCAGGAGCTCCCTGAGTGAAATCTGAAACTGGTCCCTGTACACAGAGAACAAGGACAGACCAAAGAACGGTAGACCACTCCTGATTGGTAGGTGGCAGGTTTAATAAGCAAGAGAACTTACATATGAGACTTGTCTTGAGCGGCCACAAGATGAGTTGATCTCTGTGTGTGTGAATCTTAAAAGTTTACATCGATGACTTAACTGGCTTCAGTCACGTATTCAGTCCAGATGGAGTCAACAACACATTGCTCTCTCAAGGCTGCATCCTTGAAAACGGCTCCCATTGTGGGAATGGGGGGTAGAATGTGCATTCCAAGGACAAGGGAGCGGGTGAGGAGACGTTGAATGCCCTGGTTCAACTTGCAGGTCAACCAGCGGTCACGTCCTCTTGATGAACTCTTCCAACAGGATTAACAGAAAAGAAAACTGCATTTACAGGCCTGATATTCTTTCTGTGCAAAAGTAACAGCTGTGCTAGGGAAGGAGTGGTACCTGAAATAGGGACACCTCAGTGGATGCACTTGAGAATCTTGAAATCTCAGATTTGCATAAATCCTCTAGGCTGTCATACTTGGCTTTCTTTCTCTTGCTAGAGAATATCAAAGTACCTTTGATTGGAGACCATGAAAAAGTAACATCTGAGGCAGATGACTTGTCCTTCTCAATTTCTGACCTCAATGCCCACTGCTATTACGTCTAGAGCAATGATTAGGGCCAAGTCAACTATAGCATGACAAGGGTAGAGTAACAGGGCCTCAGACCGCTCTGGGATGAAGATCTGGGTTACTCTATGAGGCAAGTAACTGAAGTTGGCAACTAACTTCAAGAGGAGGAAACTCTAGAATAGATGGCAGAGAAGGGAGATGATAAATAGCAGTTGCATCCTCAGGACCAAAACAACAGCAGTTGCTATAGCTTATGGTACAAAACCTTCTAAAGTAAATCTGTGTTTTAGAAAATGTCACTAGCAATCACCTTGGAAAATTGATGATAAGATGGAATGAATTTAACATGGGCTGTGGATATATCTGGGCAGTCTGAGGATTCTGTCAGTGCCTTGCCTTTATCAACTCGACACATCATTTCTATGTACATCAGCCCAATTTTCAATTGCCAACAAGTGCATCTTTGCATCTCTGGCAGAGAGTGTATCAACCAGAGAAGCAGAAGCAGAATATACATATGTATATCACCAAGCATTGGCTTGGCTTACATAATTGTAGGAGTTAATGAAGCAAGTCTGAAATTCATAGGGCAGGCAGAGTCAGGAAGGGAAGAACGTGGTATGCTGGAACACATGAGCAAGGGTCAAAGCTCTTGCACACAGGCAGAATTTGTTCTCTTTCTCAGCAAAACCTCAGGCTTTCATGTAAAGCCTCTCAACAGATTCAGTCAGGACCAGCCAGATTATCCAGGATAATCTTTACTTAAAGTCAGCTGAGAGGCACTTTCATTACATCTGCAAAATTCCATGATAACAGTACCTAGATTAATATTTGACAGGGGACCGAGGGCTGTAGTCTAGTCAAGTTCACATATCACAAAAACCATCATAAGATTTTCTCTACTAAAAAGAGGGCACTCTGCCTACTTTTGGGCCAGGTTAGCAGAGTCAGGGGATTAGCTGGCCCCTTCTGAACAGCCATCAACCAATGATGAATGAGTATTCGTGGGAAGTACCACAGCTCTCTAGCCCCTTAGGGTAGACTAATTCTAAAGTCTGTATGCCACACTGGCTCTCAGAGTTCCTGAGTGGGATTAAGTTCCAGTTGCCACTGGGTATACTTGTTTGATAATCTATTCTTTACTGACGCTTTCCCCCTCGACTTCCTGCTCTTCTACTGGTTTCTCCTATGATCATCTTCTAAATAAACTACTTTCACCAGAAACCTTGCAGCTGAGTTTACTCTGAGGGAAGGCTAACAAAGACAAAGCTCTTTGCATTACTGTTTAAACACAGTCAAGAAAATATCGTGTTTATTTTAACTTTTCTTACATCATATTTAATTGTTGGTATCTTTCCTAAATGAAAATAAAAATAATTGATCAATATAGGATACCAAATAGAAATTTTTGAAAATATTTTAAGTCAGAATAATATGAATTCTAATACAAACATAATCATGCTTTATTCTTTGTCCTTCCACGATTAAATTAATTACATACGTGTACATGTGTTGAACACCGTTGATTTTCCGAGCTGTATGCTCTGAATATGTTCTGAGCCTGAAAAAAACATATTTATCAGGATAAGAGAGTGTTGAAGGCTAAGCAGGACTTTTTACTGTAAATTCCAGCATATTTACATATTTATACGGCCAATTCAATTTATAAAGTTCTGTCATATCTTTTCACATATTTTTACTATCTGAAATATTGAATTAAGGATGAGAGTAGAGTGAGGAGTGCAAAGGGATGGGTAATTTGATTTGGCTGGCTAGTAGAAATTGGTTAATTTTCTTTTAATAAGTAAGATGATTCTCTAAAAACTTGCAACTAATTGATATTATTCTTGATCTTTCAATATGTAATTTTAATCTGTAATGTGTATTTAATGTTAAGCGCACCTTTACTGAGAGTCTTTTTAAGTTGCTGAAGATTTCATTGCATTATAAAGACATTTTTGTTTTCTTCAACTTGGAATTCAGTATTTTTATATAAGCTATTGCTATGTGTTAACTGAGGATTATAGAGAAATTCAAGACATGTTCTTAATTCCACTCTCATTATTGTATCTGCAAAAGTAAAACTAAACCAGTATGACTATGGGTTAGGATATTAAAATAGTCCATGTTCAAGATTATTAAAGTATTGCCAGCAAAATGTAGCAATTTCCCTTCATTTACCTTAGTAAATTACGGGTTATTTAATGGATTGTTTCAGATCAGGAAATAAAACTTGTTTCTTGTTGCAATTTAATTTGTTCAATAGATTAATATTCTTCATGATGTTGTTTAGAAAAAAGGTATATATCAAAGTTAGAGGAAAGATACAAAAAAACAGTATTATAGATTTTTAAAAACTTTTTAAAAGCAAATATGCAACCTTTGGAAGCCTATGTAACTATTCATTTATCTATATATTTTTATTAGAAGAACATCTGCTTCATGAAATTAATCACCTATATTTGAAAATAATTCAATAGAACACTATGTCTGATATTCTTAAGGACAACTGTGAAATTGTTTTATCTTCATTTTCTGGAGCTCTTGAGAGCTGATAAAGACAGTACAGAGAGCATCTGCTGCAGGGGTAACTTCTGGGATACTTGTCAAATTGATTGTGTTCAGAAACAACTGAGACACAAAAGAAAGAGAGCTTCTGATCACATCACATTTAGAATGTTGTTCAAATTAGAAACTATGTAATTTAGAACTAAATAGCTTTGCTGGACATTTTAGAATTTTCAATTAACAGATTATTCTATTAGCTCATATATTTCTGTCTCAGTGACTGAGATGGATTTCCACTTGGGCTTTGTTTCCATATGTCAAGAAATTTTTTAATAAATAAGTAACACATTTGATGTATTAATTCTGGCTTCATAAGCAGACTGTCATACCAAGGGCAGGAAAGTACAAGCCAATCCACCTTATTACATTCTCCTTTTAAAAGTACATTGCTAGTGATTTTGTTTTGTTTGTATGATGGCAGTATTTTTCAGTGACTAAAAGTCATGGATACCTTATAAGGTAATTGATTTTTCAGAGAACAATGAGAATTATTTGGATGTTATAAAATTCTTTATAAATTCAAGCATATTTCATTTTTTCAAGTGTATGTATACTTTATCTGCTCATACTATGGTCATTACCTTCTTCCACTGATTGTTTGAACATAGAGGTTCATACACTATTAGAAGAAACCTAAAGAGTGCTAAATTGTAACAGATTCTTGTTTTTGTTATTATTTGATTTGTTGCTGACTAAATGCCTGGAAAGAAAAAGAAGTCATTGTAAAAAGCTTGTAATAAATTAAAGATGATTGATTAACAGGGATGATTAGAAATCCCCTGAGGAATACAGTAAATGTGAAGGCCAGGTGTCCCAGATAGATGACAGCAAGAAGTATGATTAGCACTTTTTTTCTCTCCTCCATTCTTTCTTCACCCAGTGCAACTTGGGACCGTTAATGAGAAGATAAAATGACGAAGGAATCCAGAATATGCAACTGTGGCATAAAAATTATTTTGACCTGAAGATGCTTGGGAATCAACAGATGCAGAAAGAAGCTTTGTCTGAACGCTAACCCCATTTCCTTATCTGTCTAAATGCAGAGTCTTCCAAAAAAAGAAAAAATTCAACTTCCATAAATCACCCTTCAGGGAAAATTGACTCCTCTCAGTAGAAAGAAGTCAGCATCTGGATGAGAAATCAAGTAAACAAAAATGGTCACGATACTATCATACCTCCCATAAAATCTTCTAAAGTTCCATTTGTCTTTCCTAAGTCATTTGTTTTTCTTTATGTGACCTTTCTCCCCCTGGCCTTCCCCTATTAAGATGGTATATAAACTCTAACTTCTAGTCATTTTTATGAGCCACTTTCTTTGTGAGCTTCTGTGAACCTATATGAATAAACTTTGTCCTTTCTTCTGTTAATTTGTCTTTTATCAATTTAATTTTCAGGCCTCAACCGCTAATGCTAAGGGGGTAGAGAAAGTTTTTCCTCCCTGATAAATGACAATGACAATGAAATAATTAATCCTATATAAAACTCCAGCTTCTAATAAAAATCACGTGATCATCTCAATAGATGCAGAGAAAGCATTTGACAAGATACAGCATCCATTTATGATAAATACTCTAAATAAAATGGGTATAGAAGGAAAATACCTCAACATAATAAAGGCCATATATGACAAACCCACAGTTAATATCATTCTCAATGGAGCAAAACTGAAAGCTATCCTTCTAAGAACAGGAACCAGGCAGGATGCCCACTTTCATGACTCTTATTTAACATAGAGTTGGAAGTCCTAGCCAGAGCAATCAGGCAAGAAAAAGAAATAAAAGGGATCCATATTGGAAAAGAAGAAGTGAAACTGTCACTCTTTGCAGACGACGTGGTTTTATATAGAGAAAACCCTAAAGAACCCACTAAAAAACTTTTAGAAATAATAAATGAGTACAGTCAAGTCACAGGATACAAAATCAACATACAAAAATTGGTCGCATTTCTATACACTAACAACGAAGTAGCAGAAAGAGAAATTAAGAACACAATCCCATTTACAATAGCAACAAAAAGAATAAAATATGTAGGAATAAACTTAACTAAAGAGGTGAAAGATCTGTACACCAAAAACTATAAAACGCTGTTGAAAGAAATTGAAGAAGACACAAGGAATGGAAAGATATTCCATGCTCTTGGATTGGAAGAATTAACATAGTTAAAATGTCCATACTTCCTAATGCAATCTATAGATTCAATGCAATCCCTATCAAAGTTCCAACAACATTTTTCACAGAACTAGAACAAAGAATCCTAAAATTTGTATGGAACAATGAAAGAGCCCGAATAGCCAAAAGAATCCTGAGAAAGAGCAAAGCTGGAGGTATCACACTCTCTGATTTCAAAATATACTACAAAGCCATAGTAACCAAAACAGCATGGTACTGGCACAAAAAAAGACACACAGATCAATGGAACAGAATGCAGAATCGAGAGCCCAGAAGTAAATCAACACATTTATGGATAGGTAATATTAGACAAGGGAGCCAGGAGCATACAATGGAGAAAGGAGAGTCTCTTCAATAAACGGTGTTGGGAAAACTGGACAGTCACATGCAAAAGAATGAAAGTAGACCATTCCCTTACACCATGCACAAAAATCAACTTGAAATGGATTAAAGACTTGAATGTAAGACCCATTGCCATGAAACTTCCAGAAGAAAACATAGGCAGTATGCTCTTTGACATTGGTCGTAGCAGCATATTTTCAAGTACCATGTCTGACCAGGCAAGGTAAACAAAAGAAAAATGAACAAATGGGACTACATCAAACTCAAAAGCTTCTGCGAAGCAAAGGAAACCATCAACAAAATGAAAAGACAACCTAACAATTGGGAGAAGATATTTGCAAACCACATATCAGATAAGGGGCTAATATCCAAAATATACAAAGAACTCATAAATCTCAACAAGAAAAAAACCAACAACTCCATTAAAAAAAAATGGGCAAAAGATCTGAACAGAGATTTCTCCAAAGAAGATATACGGGTGGCCAACAGGCATATGAAAAGATGCTCAATATCATTAGCTATCAGGGAAATGCAAATCAAAACTACACTGAGGTATCACCTCACTCCTGTCAGAATGGCTATAATTAACAGGACAGGAAACAACAAATGTTGGAGAGGATGTGGAGAGAATGGAACCCTCACACACTGCTGGTGGGAGTGCAAACTGGTGCAGCCACTATGGAAAGCAGTATGGAGTATCCTCAGAAAATTAAGAATAGATCTACCATATGATCCAGCTATTCCACTGCTGGGTATTTATCGAAAGAACTTGAAAACACAAATGCATAAAGATACTTGCACCCCTATGTTCATTGCAGCATTATTCACAATAGCCAAGACTTGGAAGCAACCTAGGTGCCCATTAAGGGATGAATGGATAAAGAAACTGTGGTATGTATACGCAATGGAATACTACTCAGCCACAAGAAATGATGAAATCCTGCCATTTGTAACAACATGGAAGAAGCTTGAGGGTATTATGCTAAGCGAAATAAGTCAGAGGGAGAAATTCAAATTGCATATGATCTCACTCATAAGTAGAAGATAAAAACAACGACAAACAAACACACACACAGCAATGGAGACTGGATCGGTGGTTACCATAGGGGAAGGGAGGAGGGGGGAGGGAAAAAGGGGTGATTGGGCTCACATGTGTGGTGAGGGACTATAATTAGTTTTTGGATGGTGAACATGATGTAATCTACACAGAATTCGAAATATATTACAATGTACATCTGAAAGCTATATATTGTTATAATCCAATGTTACTGGAATAAAAAAATAAATAAATATTAAAAAAAATAAATAAATAAAACCAAAAAGACAAAAAACAAAAAAAACCTCCATCATCTGTTTCTTTGTTTTTCTCTCCACTTCTTGATCTTAATATTCCCCAATTTAGCATGCTTAAAGATTGAGCATTTTTTAAAAATTTCTTTCTTAACACTTTGCTTCCTTCTTTGTCATTCTAAAAATCTATCATAGCAATAATGCCAAGTATTCTGAATTATGAATTTAAGTTCTCTTGTGATATCAGCTAAAAGTGTGCTTTCAATCACATAACCTGCAGTGAGTTGAAATACTTGGTAGAACTGTTTTCACGGATTTCTGAGGCAGCAGCATCCAGTGGCTGTGCACGCGAGTGCTGAGAATGGAAGTCAGGGCAATGCCATTCATGTGTGTTCTCCTCCAGGGCACATTGTGATCTTGACACAGATGTGAATGACTTACAAGTATTTTGTGGCCACTTTAGTTTGCATTCACATTTTGGGTGTATACACACAGGGTGATATATTCACTCTTGGGACAAGAGACGAAGCAAAGGATTTCTAAAACATTATTAGATATTCCTGAATAGACTCAATATTTAAAATAATATTTTCCATTACTTTAATAATAAGCATGTATTCTCCATTAATATACTTAAGCATTAAAACAGGTAACATAAGATGTAGACCTCCGTGTTTGGCTTAATCAATCTTTGATATTTATTTCCAAAATAATGTTTTCACCTATGGCTAGCTAATTTATATTTGCAATCCGTCTGCAGTGATCATTGCCACATCATTGGTGTTACAACCCAGGATATGGTAGCATATTATATAAATGACAATTAACTCAAATTTCCCTTGCAAGTTCATGCCTCATTTCTTCTGGCGAAGGAAAATGACGCAAATTGCCAGTATGGTTACAGGTGTTGTATTTATTGCTTAAAGAGATCTTCTCTATTAATTTTGCAGTTTCTGTGTGACCAGGTGTGAAATTAACTAGTTAGGATACTTTGGGGGAATTTGTTTTTTTCGCTTGATATAACATGAGTGGAGGGAAAGGAAGACGGAGCAATGATCTTGAGTGTTCCATTTACAGCATCTGTCTAAAAATATTTCTCAAATAAATCTGTTCAAACTCCTAATTAAAATTGTCCTATGCTGAGAGTTTTCAGAAATCACCTGAATGACCATGAATTGCCACGTTTCACTTTCTTAAGTGCTAGTATCCATGGTTATAATATTACCTAATAAGACATGTATTAGGAAACAACTCTGATTTGAAAGTAAACAGACACAATGTTCAAACTTTCATGCATATATCCTTGATTGTGTTAATAAATATAAAATAATAAAAAGTGATTCTCTTTCTATGAAAATGAGTAGAACAATTAAGATATTTGAATAGCATTTCCATTTCATAGATTAGAATATCAAAATCACTTGGGAGGTCCTCTTTTGAAAAGTTATGTCCGGGATTGGGAAATACTATAAAGCAGTGATTCTCAAAACTTAAACATACATAAGAAACATATACAGTGCTTATTAAAATATAGATTGCTGAATCCATTCCCAGACATTCTGATTCAGCAGGACTAGGGTGAAGGCCCAAGAATTTGCATTTCCAACCAGTTCCCAAGTGATGCTGAGGTTGCTGATCTGGAGACAACAATTTGAGAACTACTGCCACAAGGTGGAAAAAGTTTCGCAGATGATTCTGATTCTATCAACACTCCTACAGTTGAAGTTAACTTAGATTTATACAAAGCAATAAGGAATGAGACAAAGTTATATCTATGATTTTTCCATATCCAGTTTGAAATAATATATCCCAGACGCCTGTGGCCATTCTTAACACAGAGAGATAGAAGTATAATTAGCTTTTTGATGTAATTTCTCTCTCTCACACACACATATACTAAGGACTTCCTACTGGTTATAAAAGTGTTACTGAATGGCTTCATACTAGTTAGGCTGACATTGAAATTAAATCTATGAAATGATATATTTCAGGAGAGTCTAAAAATAAGGCCATTTGCAAAGGAAACCTGATGGTGTCTACTTGATTATGACTTTACTGTAGCAATGATTATACAGACATCTCTTTAATAAAGACAATTAGCCAGTTATATATTCCAAAATGGTTACTAGGGGGAAAACACATTAATATGTTTAATTAATATTGACTATATAAAACTAAAAGAATAACAACTTACAGCTGTTAAGGTTTTCCACATATTTGAATCACAAGGAGGATTGAATTTTCTACAACCTGATAGTAATTAGCTAACCACGTTCACTACGCCTTTACTTAGCTGAATATTTGTAAATAAAACCAGAAACTAATCAATAATAGATATCCTAAGCATATGGTAATAATATAAGCTGATTTTCACACTTTCTTATTAGAGTTCTGGAATCATTAAACGAGAATTATAACTAGTCACTAAATATGGCTAAAAAATGTTATAAACATGCTGATGAAATATGAGACAATTCTTTTTCCTAAAGCAATAGGACGTCATATTTTGAAAAATAACACTTCAGTGTAGCTTAATCTGGTCATGATTTACCCATGGATCACTAAACTAATCAGAAAAAAATAACCCTTAAATAGATAATCCAAGTGACAAAATGTTTCACCTTTTTCCCAGCTTTATTGAGGTAAAATTGCCAAATAAAACTGTAATATATTTAAAGTATACAATGTGGTGACTTGATATACATATACCTCGTGAAAGGGCTTCCACAATCAAGTTAATTAACACATCCATTACCTTCCATGGTTAATTTCTTTTCTTTCTTTTTTTTTTTTTTTGGTGAGAATGCTGAACGTCTACTCTCCTGACAAATTTGAATTATACCATAGAATATTATCAACTATAGTTACCATGCTATACTTTAGGAGATCTTCAGAATTTACTTATCTGACAACTGAAAGTTTGTATCTTTTTACCTACCCCTCATTTTCCCCACCTGGCTACCCCTAGCAACCACAATTATACTGTTTCTATGAGTGTGACTTTTAAAAAAAATTTTTATTGAGTTAATGATAGGCTACAATCTTGTGAAATTTCAGTTGTACGTTATTGTTTATCAGTCGTGTTGTAGGTGCACCCTTTCACCCTTTGTGCCCACCCCCGACCCCACCTTTCCCCTGGTATCCACTAACCTGTTCTCTTTGTCCACATTTTTAAATTCCTCATATGAGTGGAGTCATACAGAGATTGTCCTTCTCTATCTGGCTTATTTCACTTAACATAATTCCCTCAAGGTCCATCCATGTTGTTGCAAATAGGACGATTTTGTTCTTTTTATGGCTGAGTAGTATTCTATTGTATATGTATACCACATCTTCTTTATCCAATCATCTGTTGATGGGCATTCAGGTTGCTTCCACGTCTTGGGTATTGTAAATAATGCTGCAATGAACATTGGGGTGCATGGGACTTTTGGAATTGCTGACTTCAAGCTCTTTGGATAGATACCCAGTAGTGGGATAGCTGGGTTGTATAGTAGTTCTATTTTTAATTTTTTGAGGAATTTTCATACTGTTTTCCATAGTGGCTGCACCAGTTTGCATTCCCACCAGCAGTGTATGAGGGTTCCTTTTTCTCCACAACCTCTCCAACATTTGTTACTATCAGTTTTAGTTATTTTTGTCATTCTAATGGGTGTAAGGTGATATCTTATTGTAGTTTTGATTTGCATTTCCCTGACGATCAGCAATGATGAATATGAGTGTGACTTTTTAAAAATTTCACATATATATGATATCATGAAGTATTTGTCTTTCTCTGTTTAACCCTCCACATTCATCTATATTGTCATAAATGACAAAATTTCCTTCTTTTTTAAGGCTGAATATATATATGCATATATGCACATTTTATTCATCCACTATCTGATCTGTTGCTAGATACCCAGGTTGTTTCCATATCTTGTTATTATGAATAATGATGTAACGAACATGAGAGTACAGATGTCTCCTTGAGATAGTGATTTTGTTTCCCTTGGGTGTATACACAGAAGTAGGGTTGATGGATCAAATGGTAGTTCTACTTTTTAATCTGTTGAGTACCCTAAAGTTGTTTTCCCTACTGGCTGTACCCATTTCCTTTCCAACTAACTGTGTACATGTGTTCCTTTTCTCCACATTCTTGTCAACATTTATCTCTTGTCTTTTTGATAATATACATCTTAACAGATAAAGGTAATATCTCAGTGTAAATTTTGATAGAGATTGCACTGAATACGTAGATTGCTTTGAGTAGTATGGACATTTTAACAATATTAATTCTTCTAATCCATGGACATGAGATATCTTTCCATTTATTAGTGTCTTCAACTTCTTTTATCAGTGATTTATAGTTTTCAGTGTATAGATCTTTCATCTCCTTGGTTAAATTCATTCCTAATTTATTATTTTTGATGCTATTGTAAGTAGGATTGTTTTCTTAATTTCTCTTCCCAGAGGTTGTTATTACTGTATAAAAACACAACAGATTTTTGAATATTTTTTATCTTGCAGCTTTATTGAATTTATTAGTTCTAACAATAAAGCGAGTCACACAAATTTTTTGTTTCTCAGTACGTATAAAATTTATGTTTACACTATACTGTAGTCTATTAAGTGTGCTATAGCATTATTTCTAAAAAAGACAATGTATATACCTTAATTAAAAAATCTTTATGGCTGAAAAATGCTATCCATCATCTGAGCCTTCAGCAAGTCATAATCTTTTTGCTAGTGAAGGGTCTTGTAAAAAATGCAATACAGTCATGTGTTGCTTAACAATTGGAATATGTTCTAAGAAATGTGTCATTAGCAGATGTTGTTGTGCGAACATTATAGGGTGCACTTACACAAACCTAGATGGTATAGCCTAGGCTATATGGTACTAATCTCATGGACCACCATCATATATGTGGTCCGTCACTGACTGAAACATCATTATGCAGCACATGACTCTATCTGTGAAGTGCAATAAAAGGAAGTGCAATAAAATGAGCTATGCCTGTATATAAGATCTGGCCACTGGCAAACAGAGACAACATTCTTCTTTTCTGATTTCTATGCCTTTTCTTTTCTTGTCTAATTGCTCCAGCTAGGTCTTCTAGTACTATGTTGAATTGCAGTGGCAAGAATGGGCATCCTTATCTTGTTCCTGATCTTCCTGATCTTAGAAAGCTTTTCACTGTTGAGTATGATATTAGCTGTGGGCTTGTTGTTTGTGGCCTTTATTATGGTTGAGTTACATTCTACTTATTCTACATTTGTTAAGAGTTTTTATCATGAAAGAATGTTGAATTTTTTCAATGGTTTTCTGCATCTATTGAGATGATCATATGATTTTTATCCTTAATTCTCTTAATGTGCTGTATCGCATTTATTGATTTGTGTATGTTGAAGTATCCTTGCATCCCAGGATTAAATCCCACTTGATCATGATGTACAATCCTTTCCTTTTCATGTGCTGTTGATGTTTTTGTTGTTGTTAATATTTTATTGAGGACTTTTGCATCTATGTTTGTCAAGGATCTTGCCCTGTGATTTTCTTTTCTTGTCGTGTCCTTGTCTAGTTGTGATATCAGGGTAATGCTGGCCTTGAAAAATGAGTTTAGAAGTGGCCCCACCTCTTCAATTTTTTGGAAGAATTTGAGAAGGATTGGTATGAATTCCTTTTTAAAATGTTTGCTAGAATTTACCAATGCGCCCATCTGGACTTTTCTTTGTTGGGAGATTTTGGATTACTGCTTCAATCTCTTTATTCATTATTGGTCTGTTCAGATCTTCTGTTTCTTCATGACCCAGTCTATTTAGGTTGTATATTTGTTGGGATTTATCAACTTCTTCTATGTTAGCCATGTTTGTTGCCACATAATTGTTCATAGTAATTTCTTAGGATCTTTTGTGTTCTGTGGTATCAGTTGTAATGTCTTCTCATTCAATTCTGATCTTATTTATTTGGGTCTTCTCTCTTTTTTTCTTAGTTAGTCTAGCTAAAGTTTTGTCAATTTTGTATATCTTTTCAAAAAAACAGTTCTTAGTTTCATTGATATTTTCTATTGTCTTTCTTTATTTCATGCATTTCTACACTGATTTTATTTATTCCCTTCTACTAACTTTCCAGTTTAGTTTTCTGTTCATTTTCTAGTTCCTTGAGGTATAAAGTTAGGTTGTTTATTTCAGACCTTTCTTTTTTCTTAATGTAGATGTTTATTACTATAAACTTCCCTCTTAAAACTGCTTTTACTGCTTCTCATAAGTTTTGGTTGTGTGTTTCCATTTGTCTCAAGATATTTTTTATTTGCTTTTTGGTTTATTCTTTGACTCTTCGATTGTTCAGGAACATGTTAAATCTCCACCTATTTCTCAATTTTCTAATTTTCCTCTTATAATTGATTTCTAATTTCCTACCATGTGGTCTGAAGGATACTTGATATGACTTCAATATTCTTAAATTTTTTAAGACTTGTTTTGTCGCCTAAAATATGATCTATCCTGGAGAATGTTCCATGTGAGCTTGAGAAGAATATGTGTTCTGCTACTACTGAACAGAATGTTCTATATATGTGCGTTAATTCCCTCTGGTCTAACATGTAGTTTAAGTCAAGTATTTCCATATTTATTTTCTGTCTGGATTATCTATCAATTATTGAAAGTGGGGTAATGAAATCTCCTGCTATTGTATTGCTGTCTATCTCTCTCTTCACACCTGTTAATATTTACTTTATATATTTAGATACTCATGTTGGGGGCATAAATATTTACAACTGTTATATTTTCTTGATGAATTGACCCCTTTGTCATTATATAATGACTTTCTTTGCCTTTTGTGACCTTTTTTGGCTTAAGGTCTCTTTGACTGATATAAGTATAGCTCCCCATGCTTTCTTTTGGTTTATATTTGCTTGTAATATCTTTTATGTCCTTCTACTTTCAGGCTATATTTGTTCCTTAAGCTGAGATGAGTCAGCCTTTTTTACCTGTTTTGTTGTGAGTATTTTCTCAGTTGCTCAATGTGAAAGCGTAACTCAACTAGTTAGAGTCTGGTTTACTCTCAGAGGGAAATGATTCATGTGTAGCTGTGTATGCAGTATATCTGTGGGAGAAGGGAAACTCAGGGCCCTCCTTTCCTGCCATCTTGGTAATGTATCCCAAAACGACAATATTTTTATAATGCTAAAATAGCTCTACTTCAAAATATCTGGAGCTAGTTAAAAGATTTCATTATTTTTACTTCATTTTATCTTGCATTTGAATTTATTTTGTTTTTATTATTTAGTTTGAAGTCACAAATTTAGGGAATCACCCAGGTTCCACTTTTAAAAATTTAATTTATCATGCTGTTGTCATTTGACATCTTCTGCAACTTTAATAATTTTATGCATATTCATAACCTATTTCTGCCAACCAATCATCTTCCTTTTGCCCCAACTGTAAGGCATTATTTTCTTCAGAGTCTGCAGATGTCTTCAAATTAAAAAAATATGGCTTCAGTATCATAGAACACTTAAAGCCTCTTTCAAAATGTTACTCCTGGTGCTGTGTAAATTGCCAGAATAGAAGTTTATTTTGTTTAATATGTTATCAACTTAACAGATGGTATTGATGTGTGGGCATCCAAGAGACCATCGATGAGCATCAGGAATGTATTCTGAGAGAAGAACTTCAGGCCAAGAATGCTGAGGTTGTTATCTTTCTTGCATATCTGCACCTCAGTGTCAACGAAATTGTCAAATCTGGAGCAGTAAAAAGGTGAACTTCATAATAAGCAGCAGAATATGGAAAATCTGCAGCTGATCTCACATTCTTCACCTACATACTTTTTTTTTTTAAAAAAAAAAACAGCTTTTCTTTAACATCTTGGTGTAAAACCCTCCTTATAAATGAATTTGCTCAAATAAGACAAATGATTGCGTTGAAAAAGAAAGTGAATGACATTTCATATGTCATATAAAAGTTGCAAGACAATTTTCAAAATAATATAATAGTGTTGATTTTTGTTTCCCATATATTTCTGAATTATTTTTTTTATAAAATATAGCAGAAGATGTATATATTGAGTATATATTTTTATGAAAATACATTTGAATTTATTACACATTTTCAAGCTAGCTTGAAAGTTGAACTTTTCAACTTCTGCTTACAAAAGAGGAAAGCTGGGACCCACAAATGCTAAGAAAATTTCTCAAGGCCTTCTGTGAATTAGAGCAATACTGAAGCTAACACCTGGTTTAGGACTCCCAATGTAATATTTTTCCCTTTGTTATTTGAATGACTAAAAAGTACTTTGTGAACCTTTACTTTTGAGGTTTCTGCAGACAGCAGCTGGAGACAATACATTTCAATATAGAGGATTAAATTCAAGGTACAGGTCAAGAGTCACAATTTCTCAACAGATTAAGAGTGTTAAGAGTGATGGACATGGATCCAAAATGACTTGGGTTGTACTGCATCTTTGCCATATTGTAGCTTTGTAATGTTCCACAATTCATTTTGTTTTTATGTACTTTCACCTCCTTATCTGTTTAGTGGGGACTTTAGAAGCAATTGCTTTATCAAGTTATGAGAGCATGAAGCAAATACATGCAGTAGAAGCATGTACTGCAGTGCCTGGAATAAATGAACATTCACTACATGTTGGCCATCACTATTATTTACCAATGGGTTAAACTTGAAACCGTCATCACCATTTCATAGATGAAGAAACTAAAGGTTTGTGGTTAAATGATTTGCTCAAAGTCACACAACTCATAATTGCTGGGGCCATGATTTGAACAATGAAATAGCTGAATTCAAAGATTATGCTATACCATCTGGTCCATCAGCTACAAGATCTTTCTTTCCTCCAATTCACTTCAAGCTATTTGTATTGATCCAGGGAACCTATTAGGCTCTAGCCGATGAGCTATTCTAAGTGGATATGCCTGGTTCATGTTCTAGATTGTGCCAGAGGCAGAGGTTCAAGGCCAAAAGCCACACAAAAATGGGGATGAATATTTCTCAAATCATGCTGCTTTTGTCCCTGGATACATTAAATCCATTCAGTTTTCTGTTCAAGGCCTAGATTAACATGTAGTATAAAATGAAGACGATAATCTAATATACATAAACTGTAGAAGAAGACTCCATGCAGAGGCATGTGAGAATTAACCACAGAACCAGGAGAATTAGGGTTATTAAAGGCTCCTCTTTCCTAAATAAAAATTTCCATAATTATTTACGATATTCCAGAAAAGTGTTAAATTACGGCCATTTCTGTTCAGGTAGATATATAACCATATCTTTATGATGCACATGACTTAGCTCATGTTAAAAACTACATGAAATATTTTGTAAGGAGATTTGTACAGAGGGAAATTAATTGATTAATGTAATTGTATAATCTACAAAATTTTTATTGCAGCCTTATCTGTGTTGGCAATCATTTGGAAACATTTGTCCCCCAATAAGAGAATGGATAAAGAAATCTATTTATTATAATTACCTGTAATAGTGAAGACAAATGAACTATACAAAATGTATCAATATTCATAAATCATATAAACAAAATATTAAAAAAGAAAGCTAGTAACTTTGATATCACTCAGTTTTAAAATGCCAAAGATACAATGTATTTTTATAAATATATAAATATTTAATAGCAGATATAATAATATTCTTAAGAATAATATATAACAAACTTTAGAATACTTTGTTTTTGTCACTCTGGGGGAAGGAAATGAAGTGGGACGATGACAGAACACCTTGGGAAGTAAACTGTACTTGTAATATAGTTTTCTTTGAAATACAATATGACAATATGAAGCAAATATGACAAAATGTTAATGTTAATTACATCTAGCTATTTCATACTTGTACTTTATTGTCTTATTTTCTGGTTTTATGTACTTTTTCTATAAGTTTGTGATACTTCAAGTAAAATATTAAAAATATTACTTACAACCCAGGTAATAAATATCTACACTCAAGTTTTTCAATAAATATTTTAGATGTTATTTTATTTCAGTGATTTTTTTAAAAATGGGCCTGATAAACCTTCTTTATAAACTTTCCCTGATTTTCTGTCTCTGAAAAAGGTAAGAGGAATTTTGTATGAATCCCCTGAAGAAATCCTACATTCTGTTCAGTAGCCAACATTCCTTTTAGTTTGAAATCCCCAGATAATTCCCCAGCACTTTGTTTTGTGTTTCCTGTATACTAGCCATTTTGAGAGCAGCAGTATTCATTACGTTGATTCCTGACCATGCTACAGCAGTTTTTTCTAGCAGTTTGTGTTGGCATGCAGGCAAACAACAGAAAGGCATTCCCTCGGGCTCTTCTCTCTACTCCCTTACAGCACAAGAAAAAAAAAATTCCCACTTTTTAATAAATACTTTTATTAGAATCATGTGGAAGAGGGATTAGATTTTTTTTTAACTATAAAGGGCAGAATTAGGGCCAATAGTTATGTTTTACAGAAACATTTTTTTGTTAGTTATAAGAAAGAACATTTTGCAATTTTATGACTGAGATTGTAATTGGTTTTCATTTGAAGCAGTCAAGTTTCTGTTATAAAGAAAGAGATGGAATGACAGGTCCTTACCCACAGCCCTCACTTCCCCACCCACTCACAAAGACACACTTCAGAGATGTTGTATGAGTCATTCCTGTATTGTGTCAGAGACTGGACACATTATTTCTAAGGTACTTCTAAATATACAATGTATTTCACAAATGTATACTTTAGGTACCAATGCAATAGTTCATTTCCAGAAATGTAAGAAAAAATACTAGTTAATAGGGACTTTTCTTGTATGCTATTTTTAGTAAATTATAGAAAAACGCATCACCATTTTATGTTTCTGGAGACTACTTATTTCTCAATTTTTTAACTCTAAAAGACAATATATATCATTAGCACCTCTCTTTTAAAACAGTCTTGATTATCTCTTTTAAGTAATTGACAACATATTATTTAAATTAATTAATATTATGAATGTTAAACTCCATTAACCAATTCTAAATCAGTCTGTTTGTAAAAACATAAAGGAGAGAATGCCATGAGTTTTCTTTTTCATTCGTTTTTTGTCTCCCCGCATTATGTGACAGTCCACATTTATCCTCAATGAGCCTTAATGATTCTCTTAGGCTGTGTTTATTTCTACCGCACTTTTGTGTCTTTTTTTTTTTTTTTTTTTTCTCCTTTTTCTCCCCAAAGCCCCCCCGGCACATAGTTGCGTATTCTTCGTTGTGGGTCCTTCTAGTTGCGGCATGTGGGACGCTGCCTCAGCGTGGTCCGATGAGCAGTGCCTTGTCCGCGCCCAGGATTCGAACCAACGAAACACTGGGCCGCCTGCAGCAGAGCGCGCGAACTTAACCACTTGGCCACGGGGCCAGCCCCACACTTTTGTGTCTTTAATGCCTTGTGTGGTATTTTGATTTGTCAGGCTTTCAGATGACTTCATAGGCGAGTGAATGAATTAATGAATGGGCAATATCCTGAATGTTAAGAGCATATAGGCACAAGGATGACTTTGAATCCCAGATCTACTATTAGCTAGCTGGAACATGGGCAACTTACTTAAATTCTCTAATCCTCAGTGTCTTTAACTGGACAGAACTAGTTCTTGTGCCTACCTTATAGAACTGTTGAGCTGATTAAATATGATTACTGCATGGATGGCCACTGAGTAGGCTAGCTATAAAGTTTGGGGAACAAAGTTATCTCACTCTGTCTTGGCCATCCATATGGGCTCATCAAATAAAATACATTGAAGATGTAGGCTCTTAAAGCAGAGTTTAATGTATTGAGAGTGCATAGCATAAAGAAAAAAGTAAAGTAACCAGTCACTCCACCTAACCTACATCCCATAATCCTAACCTAAAATTTCCTTCTGTCTGGGCATTCTGTCTCTAGGAGGCTATGGATAGTGATGTATACACTACAGTGTGCTTCTCCATGAATGTGCCATATAGAAGAACCATAGAGTGGAGTTAGGACTGAAAGCACCATCTGAACAAGCAGGATGGGCACCAGATCATGCAACCATGGTCAGCCTGTATGTAAAGTCTGCTCTCCCTGGTATCACCAGACATCAAGACCTGTTCCACATAGCTTATTCATTCCTTCCTAATTGTTTTACTTATCTTCAGGATTGCTCATTAGAAACAGGAGAATGAATAAGAGGAGTGTTTTTGTTCATTTATTTCTACGGGTTTTTTCTTGCATAAAACACGATTTATTTAAATTAAAAATGAAAATTGCTCCCTTTCATATACAAACTTTGTACAACTTTGTTCTTTGAAAACACTGCATTCCAGATTCCTAAACATTTTCAAAATCCTCATGACTTATTCTCTTTCCATTAAATATTAGATACTAATATTCTCCATATAAAGATCTAACACATAAACAGTTAAAAAGAGTAGGCTAGTATTATAACCAAAACAAAAATACCCCCTATAGAAATTATTATACCATATATTAAATTTATGAATTTTACTATATATGTCAATACTAAGATTTACCTTTGAGCTTGATCCATGGTGACCCAAAGTCCACGTACAATAAGATCCCATAGCAAATCTTTTAGTCAGACGCAAAATATGACATCGCCCCTTTCTAATGCCCTTGGAATTAACCAAGACATTCTATCCTATCCTGTCCACATGCTGTCACCTTCTCCAGCTTATCCAAGTCTTGTCTATATGTTCCTTATTTAATGCGGAGTTTAACAATGGCCCTATAGGTCACTGATTCTTGGTCATTCAGTATCTTTTAGATTCAAAAGTTGCTATTATTACAATTATCAAATACTGTTGCTGGGCTGCCTTTTTTAAAACAAACTTACCTACCTAAGAACTTTTACTAATATATCTCTCCCCAAGTCTTCCAAGAGCCTCTATGTCTTTAATGGCTACAAATTCTCATATAGCTCAACATCTTGCTTCCCTGGCTAAAACTTGATGCCTTAGATCCTATTTTTTGCTGTATCCTGTAGAGTTTTCATGATATTAAGTCCAAGTTCAAACTCACTGATGTTTAAGCCTCCAGTCTCGCGAGCACAGGTCTTCAACTAACACCCTATTGGTCTCTGAATTTCTCTCTTTCCTCTTACCCTCAGGTTCCCTGTCCTTCCATGACTTTGCCACGTATTCTCAGCTTCACCTCATACAGTGTGAAATGAATTCCTGTGTCATGAAATAACTATGTAGAGAGTCATGGTATAACAATATCAATTCTTACTTGTTCAATATTTTTTTGCTTGGATGCTTACTAAGACACCATATAGTTCAATTAATGCATGCTTTCAGTTAAAGTAATTTCCTAATATAGTTTATTGATATGTGAATGCATATTATACGCAAACTCTGTCACTTGTTAATTTACTGCCTACTTGTTGAAAGATGGTAAAAGTCTTACTGTTTATTTTGTAAGACTTTTCACTCCTTCAGGCCACTAGGAAAAATTTCCTAGTTAAATCACTCTTGTAATAATGCTCTAAAAATGAAAATAGTGATTTTGTAATATGCCTCCCCAAAAGTTCACTAACAGTAAATTATTTTCTAATGCTTGTGCTTTGCCAATAATTGCATAAATATGTCCATTGAATATATAGACATTGAATTTCAGCTAGAAGGTTTCTGCCTTCTGAATTGTCAATATCCAAGTAAATTTATATAAAACCTGCTCTTTGAAATATTTCAGTACCATATTTTATCTCTGTTATATATAAATGCAAAAATACAAGAAAATAATTAAAAAATGCTGAGGTCTTCAATATTTATATTAATTAAAAAATAAAGAAAGAAAATCTAACTCTTTTTGATTATTGGGACAGGTTTTAAAATAGCATCTTTTGTAATGTATTAGCTGGTTACCATGTCGATTGATCAGTTCACTAACATTATGTTGATACATGTGCTATATATGTACTATTTTGGGAAAAAGTGGTTCCATTTTATTAACTGTCTTGATTTTAGAAAATAGAATATGAATGTTTATGATGACGGTCATAATTTGAGATGGTAATTTGAGGAATAATAACTAAGATCATGAATGGTTTCCCTCAGACATTGAAGTATTCATGTTTCATTTCACAGCCATGAAAATTATAGTGATATACAGAGTGAAAAAAATCTATGAAACCTTAAATTAAATATTCTAACCCATATGAATTGTGAAAGACTGATTAGAACATTCAATGGACCTTGATTTCAAAAACAGCTTAACGGAAATTTTATTTACCATTCATTTAAAAAATTTCAACTTGTTTTATCTTTAGAAATAATATATAGTTATTATACCTTCTGCTTATTCTACCAATTATTATACCAATCATTTGTTTTATGACTTATGTCCAATAAGATGAAACACATCTACCTCAGGAGCTCTAGATTATTATTATAGAAACATGATTTTGGAAAGCAGAATGATAAATATATGGCTTAAATCAATTGTAATGCAATTTGTCTGATTCACACTAATTCAATTTTTAGTCACTCTGTTTTCCTAATTTCAATATAACAACAAAAAAACAAGTTTAATACTAAACAAACTAGTGGAATAGAAAAGCATAAAAGACAAAAAAACTTCTATTCAGTGGTAAGTACTTTTAAATGTCTTTCTGCTTTTTCGTTTTTGACCACTGACATTTTTTTGAATTTTTTCTTTTGGCGAGGAAGATTGGACCTGGGCTAACATCTCTTGCCAATCTTCATCTTTTTGCATAAGGAGGACTGTTACTGAGCTAACATCTATGCCACTCTTCCTCTATTTCGTATGTGGGACATTGACCATCTCAGCATGGCCTGACGAGTGTTGGGGAGGTCCAGCCCCAGGATCCAAACTCACAAACCCTGGTGGCTGAAGTGGAGCCTACGCACTTAACCACTATGCCACCAGGCCAGCCCCTTGACCACTCACACATTTTTAGGACAATTTATATGACATTAAACATATTGCTTTATAAGTGCTCTTTTAAAACATTAACAAAGTATAATGAACTTCATCACATATTTGATGATAACAGATGTATAGTATGTCTGTTTTTGGTGGTATTTCAATTGCTTCACATTTCTTTCTTGGTCTTTAGATTATTTCCCATTGATCTCTATTTTAAATAATGCCACCATAAAAATTGTTTACCTACACCTTTGTGTGCCTCTGTATTGGTGTTCTAAAGATAAATTCCTGGATTTGAAAATGCTGGATTGAATAGTTTGTACAGACTTCCCGATTCAGTCCTAACATGTAAAGAGCTTGGAAGTCATCACTTAGTCTTAGACAAGAGAAAAGCTGAGCAAACTGAAAATCAACAACTTTTCTTGGATACCTCAGAGAACTGAGGCTGCAGAGCAGAGCAGAGCAACACTCTGATATCAGGAGAGACAAATCTAGAGTCACGGCTGAGATATTCTTACCTGTAGCAAAAACTGCTAGAGCCATAAACTGGTAACAACATTACATGTTAGTCACGGCAAATTGCTGGAGGTTGAGTGTGGGCTGGCATGAGAGTGAGAAACTCCTGGGGTTGCAATCTTATAATGGAAGGTGTGAGTTAGATGATGTGGCACACTGTGATGGGTTTTATGTTCAGGAACCACACCAGGTTCTCATGGTGAAGAGCCAGAAAGAGCCCCTTGTGGCTGTAACAGCTAATGAGGAAATGTAACTGAAATAGACCCAGAATGTTCTCTATAAAAAAGGCTAACTCTCTAGGAAAAAAAAAGAAAGGAAGGAAAAAAAACTTTCCTAGGTTCTTATCTCGCTTGAAGGATGAGCGTTTTCTTGACTCCAGCCCCTCCAGCCTTGTTGTCTCATCTAAGAGGAGAAAAAAAGCTACGAAACCCTTGTAAGGGTCACTGCCCAGGGATACATTTTTAAAATATTATTTTAAAAATATTAAAATTTTAATTTTAAAAATATTCTTTAACAATAAGATTATAAAAGACTCTCCTCCCCACACTTTACCCCCAACAAAAACAGGATCCAATGAAAAAGTATATTCAAGCTGGAAGTGCTGTAAGACTCAAATTCTAGAGTTCTTCAAGAAGGCCAAAGACCATAGGAGAGAGAAAACTAAGGACAGGATGGAAATTTGACACCTCTGGCACCTAGAGCTATGAAAAACATTAAACAGCTAACTCCTAAGCATTTGAACATAAAAACCTACACTAAAGTTCCATTCCTCTTGGTTCCTATTACCTATTACATCATGCTTGCCTTTCAAAAAATGAAATGAAACAAAACATAGCAAGACAAAAGCATATTAAAAGGCAAAAAAAACATGGTCTGAAGAGACAAAGCATGTATCAGAACAAGACACAGATGGACACAAATTTTGGAGCTATCAGATAGGGAACTGAAAATAATTATGATTATACTAAGACTTTTAACTGAAAAAGTAGAAAACTGCAAGAACAGATGGGCAATGTGAGCAGAGAGATGGGAACTCTAAGAAATGATCAAAAAGAAATGCTAGAGATAAAAAATACTGAAACCAAAATGAAAAATGTCTTTAATGGTCTCATCAGTACACTGCACAGGACTGAGAAAAGAATCAGTGAACTTGAAAATACGTCAGTATAAACTTATGAAAACGAAATGCAACCCCCCCAAAAACAAAAACAAAACAAAACAACCAAGTACTATGGGATAATTTCAAAAGGTATAGTCTACATGTGTTTGGAATAGAAGGAGAAGAAAGAGAGAACAGAGCAGAAGAATCAGTTGAAATAATAAAGGCCAAGAATTTTCCAAAATTAATGACAGACACCAAACCACAGATGCAGGAAACTCAGTGAACAAGGAGCATAAATACCAAAAAACTACACTAGGCATATCATGTTCAAACTTCAGGATACCAAAGACAAAAAGAAAATCGGAGAAGAAAGAGGAAAAACAAAAACATTTACCTATGGAACAGCAAGGATAAGAATTACACTGGACTTCATTTAAGGATATTTTCTGAGAGAATCTTCAGTAGGTAAACATTTAAAATATTCATTTAGACTAGGTTTCTTTGATATTTTTGATAATGGTAACTTTTTTAGAGAGTACTTTTTTTTTAAGTTATCATTATAAGAGCCTAAAATATTGGAATCATTTTTGATTCCTCACTTTCTCTAACACATTACATTCAATCCATCAGCAACTCCTAATGATTCAAACTTCAGATGATTTCCAGAGTCTGGCTTATTTGGACTACCTCCAAAGGTAACATCCTGGTTCATGTTTTGGTCCCAAACTCACCACGGTTCTAAGAGTACTCTTCACCCTAGAGTCACATTCTGATGGTGCACAGAGTTCTGATACCAATAGTGGCTATCAAAATGAGAGATTATCATTTAGAATTTGTATATTTTATGATGAAATCCTGACACAATACTCAGTGTTTTCACCTAACGTTAATTTAATATATTCAAGTCCATCTTAAAACTGCATGATGAACACACACACATTGGTGAGAACACGCCATTGATAATGCCACAGTAGTGGGTTTAATTGGCCTTCTCTTTCAGTTTTCCATTATATGTCACTTTTGCCTTTTCTAGAATCTATCGCAAACTTATTCCAATAATTATAAGAAGAATGAATAAGTGAATGAACAGTGTGTTTTGGACAATCTCATTTCCTCCATTCAAAAAGTACTTATGGTCTCCAACAAGAATAGGCCAGTAGCATCATATTTAATAATGAACAAAAAACTGTCATATTAAAACTGTCTTTAGTAAGGCCCCTCTCCAACTTCCCACTCCTCCAGAGAGAATATTTTTGCTATAAATTTATTAAGTGAAGAAGACTACTAGAGGTTACCCTGTTCCTTATAAATTCTCAGCTTCATTTAGAGCTGCTCTTCCTAGTTGATCCCTCTGTTGTTTCCATGCACATATGTTTTTCTGATATTTCAGTTATTTTATGAGTGCAAATGTTCCAATGCCTGTCATTCTGATGTTAAAATTAGTGTAATCATCAACCTTTATAAAAAATTCCTCTTCCCTGGCATTCTACTCAATAATTTCCAATGACTAAAATGTTTGACTGACAGTAGCTGTGTAGAGCCATTTATTTATGAGTCATGAGAAACATAATGTTAGAAATTAGTAAAATTCTAATGGTAGCAAAGTTATCTTATAGGTGTATTTTTAAATACATTTTTAATATTTCATACCCAGAAAACTTATATGCAATTATTTTTCTATTACTTCATGTCATTTATTAAAATGCATACCAGTGAAGCTTAAATTTTCATGTTACCAAGTAGCAGCTTTAACTACACTCTAGCTGGTTGTTGATAAGCAAGAATATACATGCATGGCTACCTTCATGTGTGGCAAAGTGGGAAAGTAAAAAAATTGCAATGGAAGATTTTTCTAGGAATTTCTTAATTTGTATAATAACCTCTCATCCAAACTAGGAAAGTTTCAAGAAAGAGTTATGAAATATTAAGAGTCTTTCAAGACCTTGTAATTTATTCAGTTAAGGCTGCCACCTGGTGCAAAATTATCTTTTCCATATTCTTCACAGTCACTCACACATTTCCTCTTTAAACACCTTAATCAGTGACAAACTCACTCTTTCACAGGACCATCTAGTCAATGTATTGACACATTCTAATTTTAGGGAGATATTTCTTTCTATAAAGAGTTATCCATAGTTTCCTTCTCTTATTTTTCCTTTTCTTCCCCAGCACTAATATTTTCCTTTCCGTCCTTCCTTCCCTCATTCCCCCCTTCCCTCCTTTCTTCCTTAATTCTGTCTTCTTTTGTCTGTCTTTCACAAATATACACCAAAAACTTCCTAGGTACTAGACACCATGATAGATGCTACAGATATCATTATTAAAGTGGAACCTCTCTTTCAAGAACTTCAACACCGTTGAAGAGAGAGACAAGTGATGGGTAAAATGGAGTGCACTTTACAGATGCCATGTGAGCACACTGAAAGGCAGATAACTCAGTTACAGAAAAGGGAACAGGAGAAATAGAAGTTGTGTCTATGCTAAAGCTTGAGGCTTACTCTGAAAGTAGATAGTAAAAGGAGGAAAGCTATTCTAGGAACAGGGTGCATGATGTGCAGAGCCATTGAAGAAGGGCCAAATATAGTTCCCAGGTTTAATTTTAACAATTAATATTGCATATTTCAGTTTTCAATAGTCACGTATTGCTAATGGCTAATGTATTGGACAGCACAGATACGGAGTATTTCCATCATCATAGAAAGTTCTTTTTGAAGTTTTGCCTTAAAATTTACCATTGTAATCTCTCCATAACCTCAATTACCAATCACCTTTTTCAACGAGTTCTAGCCCTAATATCCAACAATATTTTCATTTCATTGGGACCTACAATACATTAATCTTCTTGCTTTTATGCAATTCCCAACTTCCTTCATACCATCTTTGTCTCTTTCCCTGTTTAATCATTATAGTCAATATACTCCCATATTGAGTATTGCCCTTAACTTCCTTGTGTCCATGTATTGCTTCTTTGCTTTCCATGTTTGCTTGACAAAACCACAATTGTAATTATCCAACTCTGCCTATCTCTACATTTAAACTATGTAGCTGACAAAGATGGAAAAAACCATACAACCATGCTAACTGTTCACACATTATCCTGTGATCACTAATTTCAAGTGGATCTTCATAATGACTCACAATCATACTCTATTATTCCATTCCACTCACTTTCCCACTCTCTTGGGTAACGATTATATATGTTCTCCAAATTTCCTCAAACTTCTGCTCACATCTTAATTTATTTCACTCTTAAAATAAAAGAAGTCAGGGAGCCAGCCTGGTGGCGAAGCAGTTAAGTTCGCGTGTTCCACTTCTCCTCCGCCAGGTGTTCACTGGCCCGGATCCCGGGTGCGGACGTGGCACGGCTTGACAAAAAGCCATGCTGTGGCAGGCGTCCCACGTATAAAGTAGAGGAAGATGGGCATGGATGTTAGCTCAGGGCCAGTCTTCCTCAGCAAAAAGAGGAAGATTGGCCGTAGTTAGCTCAGGGCTAATCTTACTCAAAAAAAAAAAATAATAAAATAAAATAAATAAATAAAAGCAGTCAGAGAAAAACTTTGAATAGCTTCCTCTACTGGGTCTACCAACCCACTTCTTCTAAGGTCTGCTTCCTCTTCTGTTACTGTGGATGAAATTTCTATGCTCAAAACAAATGCCAAACCTTTCACTTGGTTAATAGAGAGCATTCTTTATCATTTACTCAAGCATTTGAACAAAATTTTTATGACCTCTCTCTTTTGCATCGTCAACTTTTCTCTCTCCACCAGAGCTTTCATATAATCATACAATAAACTACCATACTTAAAATGAAAATCCACTTGACCCCACCAGCTTCTGTAACTACTACTCTATTTCTCAGTTCTATTTATGGAAAAACTCTTCAAAAGAATGTTCTATATTCACACTTTTCAATTCCTCTTCTATTTTCACTTGAAGCCACTCCAAACAACCATTCACACTCACGAAACTGCTGAAATTGTCCTTAAGGTCATAAGAAATCTCTATTTTGCTAAACCCAACAGTCAATTCTCAGAACTCTGGTTAGCAAACCTCGCAACAGTATTAAACACACTGGATCAATTTCTCTCTGTCTCTTTAAAACTTCTTTCTTTTATTTGCCTCCAGAACAAAGCAATTTTTAATTTTTCTTCTTCTTTAATTTTTCCTCAGTCTTCGTTGCTGGTTCTTCTTCATATTTCAGGACTTTAAGCTCTGCACTACCCTGAGAATAAGTCATCCATTCTCTTCTTCCCCACTGTATTCGTGATCTCATCCAATTTCTTGGCTCTGAGTGATGTCTATACACTGACAGCTTCCAAATTTACCTCTCTAGCCAAGAGCAATCCAATTGCTTGACTTCTTCACTTGGATGTCTAACAGGCATCTTGACCTTAATGTCAAAAGCCAGCGCCTGCTTTTCCTCTCTAAAATCTGCTCTATTCATTATATTTTGATCTCTTATCCTAAGACTCTTCTCCTCATTGTTTTTCTATCAGATTGGCCAACTTGCTATTTCGTAAACATACCCAGCACGGTCTTGCCTTCTGGCTGCAACACACGTTGTGTAGCTTTGCTGTTGCCTTGCTCTCTCACCTATTTCTAGGTCTCTTTTCAAATGCCAGCTTCTCAGTGAGACCCCCTTCCCTAACATTCCTATATTTTTCCTGATTTTTGTTTCTCTATAGCATTTATCAACATACCACATATTTTAAAGTGTTCACAGAGGAGAAAATATAAATATTATGAAGGATATATATATTTCTCTATTTTGTCATGTGTGTATGTGGAGAGGGTTGAGTATTGATATTCCTCACTGAAATGGGCTGACAGTGAGTGCTGCTGATTGGTCCATTAAAACAGTTTTGTTGTTGTTGTTCCTGTCCTCATGGTTGCTGAGTAGCTTACATTTTTTGCCTCCTCTACATCCATGTTTAACATTTTGTTCTCTGTATCCTAGTTTGGTAGCAATCCCGTTAACTACACTAATAGTAATGTCCTATGACCCTAGGTGGAGAAGTATTTAGATTGCAAAGAGAGGAGTAAACAGAAAATAGGAGGAAACTCAATGCATCAAGAATCTGAGGAAAATATTGCTTAAAAATGGAGGGGAAGTGACCAACTTCTTCAATAAATAAATTGCAAAGGAAATAAAAAAGAAAAGAAGAAACTATAGATTAATAAAGACTTAAGAGATGAATCAATAACTTACAAAGTTTGCCCCTTTTTTGGTTTCTGGTTCAAAGGGGATCTTAAAAATTTATGAGATAATCAGAGAATTTTGTAGTTATGTTTATAAAGGGAAGTTTTGTTTTAGAGTTACATGTAGCAAGATTTACTAAGGTGATATGATTCCTGCAATTTACTTTAAAATAAGACAGTGGAGGGAGATAGTGTGTAAGGATGTATATGAAACAAGATTGAGCAGGGTTGGTAATTGTGGAAGATAGGAAACAGAGGCATGAAGACTTATTATATTACTATATTTTCTGGATAAATTAGAAATTTTCCATAATAAAAGTTGAACAATGCAGACAAGGTGGTGGCAAAAATTCAACTGAAATATATTCAGGCACACTAACTGTGTGCACTGTGTTTCATATCGTTTTATTGCAGTTACATAATAGAGTAATGGCTGCATTAAAGTTAATAGTAAAGGAAAAAAACGGAAATAAGGAGTAGATAAATGAGGTGACGTGGCACTTCAGAAACGTACCTTAAATTGCTTTTGTTCCCACAACCAATATCCATGCAAACACAAGACGTATGTTTATCATGTGCATGAAGTGTGTAGAGTTGCCAAAAACCAGAAAACAAAGATGATAACATGGTAACTTTTGAGATTCAGAGTCAATTGTTACTGAATTAGATGATAGACAGGGAGACTGGATATCTTATATTAGCCAGAAGAATAAATTTTGTTTTCATCCTTATTCCCCACTTTCTGGCCTGGGAAGCAGAATACAATTTTTGAAAAGAGAAATAGAGGATCAATTTGATTTTTTTTACACATCTGCTTTCCAAAGTTTAGGATATCTGAAATAAAAGGAACACCCCCACCACCATTTTTCAGGCTACAGTTAGAAAATGGTAACTATTATATGCATGGCACATCCATGGATGTAGGAAAAACAGGAGAGTTGTTGGCATGGTGTACTTAGTCCTAAGAGAGCCCTGGTGCCAGGAAAGCAGTTGAGAAGGTCCTTCGAAAGGTCTTCATGGGCTCAAAAGGTCTTCTAAGTGAAAGGATCACGTAGCAGGGTTAACTGGCAAGAACAGGGAGTGGTATGAGTGTCTGTGAGATGACCTTGACCAGAAGACTGTGTGAGACTTTTATTTGATACTCTCAACTACCTCAAACCTTTTCTATGTTTGGAAAAGGATGACAGTCAATAGTAGATTATAGCATATAAAATGGGCCAAACACTTCTAGACACTGTGCTGCTGTCAGCAGTGGGTGCGTGACTTCCCTTCCCACCCACTTCCTTTACTCTTGCATATAAAACCTGGAACCTCAGGAAGAGATTAAAAATGGAAAATTTTAACTAGACTGTGACTAATTTATACATCTCAAATTGATTCATTAATCACTGGATTGGACTAAATTTAACTGAAAGCAGTTATCTGTCATTAGACAGACTGACGACTTAGAGTCAGAAATTAAAAGTCAGTTCTAAAAATAAAGAATAGCCCATTTTCTAAATCTGAATTAGTGGATCAGCAAGTTATACTTCTTTGGGACAACTATAGGGAAAGTTTTTGAACACAGAGCAAGAAATAAGGTGGTATCTGTAAGGTAGTGGTTGGATCAAGATAAATATTTTATTTAATTCAGGAGACAATTAATCATGTTTAAGAGCTAATGAGAAAGATCTTAAATATTCAAGAGGAATAAGGGGTATTTGTCCATTTAAGATTTCTGAGAACCCACGAAAAAAATTACAGGAAATATACATGAAGTTATTGACATTACAGTAGATACCAAGGTCAGTTTAAATATAAGCAAGTTTGTAAGGCTGGTAGCCAAATTTAAGAGAAATCATATCTAGAGAAAATACTTGATTTTGTGGTATCCAGAAAATACAAAAGTCATCCAAACCCATCTTAGGATACTTAGGCTATTTTACTAACACATACTGTGGAAAAATTTTCTGTTATTTCTCATTAGAATATCTTCCAATCAAAAAAAAAAGTTGAGGGAATGAATAAAAGAGATATATAATTCAGTGGGGATATATTTAGAGCACATTCATTTTTTATATTTTATTTTGCATCATACATATGCAATGTGTGCACAATACACGATTTTTGGAAAGCTCTGCAAATATAAAGAGATATTAATCCATTCTGTTTCTTGACTTGGGTGCTGATTACATAGATATATTCAGCCTGTGAATTTATTTAGCTGTGTACTTATGATAAGTGCACATTTTAAAATGTGCACTACACATCAATAAAATGTTTAAACAATCAATGATAACTTCACAGCCCAGAACAATCATAACTAATATTTGGCATTTTTTAAATGAATTTTTATAGTACAAATAATAATCTTTATCAGGGTTGGTAAACTATGGACTGAAGCCAAATCCAGTCACTAATATTTTTCTGTTAACAAAGTTGTATTGGAACACAGCCACACCATTTGTATATATACATTGCTTTTGGCTAATTTTGCCATACAACAGCAGAGTTGAGTAGTTACAAAAGATACTACACGGCCCAAAAAGCATAAAATATCTATCATCTGGCTCTTTACAGAAAAGGTTGCTAACTCCTTTTGTATATCCAATTCTTTTTTTTTTATTAGATGGAATTATGCCGTGAGTATGTTCATAAATATGCTTACTTTGACTGAATCATATTTTACCATATATAATTTATTTAGTTATTTCCCAAATTATGGAAGTTAAGTTGTTTTTAATTTTTATATAATACCTCTTTACTTATGAGGTTTGGTCTAAATTTCATAATATTTTCCTAGGAATAGATTCTGAGAAGGATAAGCATTAAAACAAAGGGCACAATCACATAAAATTTCTGGGTATATACTACTAAATTGGTTTCCATATATGTTGTATCCATGTATTTCCCATCAGCAATCGTATAAATATTCTGGAACCATCTACATTGTTTTCAGCAATGAGTGTTATAATAAAAACACTCATTAAACATAATACGGTTTGTTAGTTACTTTAGAAGTAATTTAAAGTAGAAAATCATAGAAGTACAACTTATGGAACTTGTTTTGTCTATTTTTCCAGATTTGGATAACCATGTATTATTCACCAATAGTTTAATTTTGGTTCAGACACTTACCCGGATAACAGCTTAGCTTTGTTTATCTGTCATAAAAATACTATAAATATATTATCTATAATTTCCAGTTATATTGTCTCCCCAGGGGAGTTAAAACTTGAATATACGTTTGAAGCAATCTTAGTTTTAGATTAATTCAAATTGTTACAATTTTATTTTAAAATTTTAAAATTTCCATGATTCTTTTGACCAAATCTTGTTTGACACGTTTAAAAAAATTAATCGGAAATTTTCATTGAGTCTTTCCAAAACGTCCAACTCGGTTTTCATAGAAACAAAGCTCTTTTATCTCAATCATAGCTCAAGGCTTATATAATAGTTAATCAACATAATTTGCATGTATATTTGAGATGAAATCTACTGGCTACTGAGAAGCACACCACTTAGTGGAACATTCTAGTGCTTAGCCTATTAACTATGATTGCTCTGTACTCAGTGGGCATCAATTACCATATTTTACGGTTGAAGTAGTGGGCTGTACATTGACTAATCTTTTATGTTGGTTAAGTCATTTTGCCTAGTTTTTAATAAGGAAACAAACCAAAAAATCTACCTATGCTAAGTTTCAATCTGTGTTGCTTTTATTACCAAAGATTATATACTTTTTTGGATATTTATTAGTTATTTGTATCTGCCTACTTATGCACTGTACCTATTTTTATTAGGGCTCTAAATTTTTATAATCAGTTTTCTAATTTCCTCTGTTTAAGCTCTTATATTTGCCAAAGTTTTATATCTATAGTTTGATCTTTGAAAGTTTTCTACCTTGAATTTTCCTCTATCTGGTGTTAAAATGACCACTATTCTGTCTGACATTAGAACTACCAGAATAAATAGAATTGAATAATACTTTATCTGATATTAAAGTGACTACAGTTAGATATTAAAATTAGAACTGATTTCTTTTCATTGAACTTTCTTGGTTATCTTATTGCATTACTCTTCTGTTCGTTTCAGAATTTCTCCTGAAAGTAGTATATTGATTTTGTTATTTTATATAAGCTGAAAGAGTCCATCTTTAAGAGACTAATTTAAGTCATCCACATTCACTGTGATTACTGACATATGCGAATTTAGTATTGTTCTCACTTTTATGTTTTTATTTTGCTAGGCTCCTTTTTTAAAATACCTTTTACTGGATTGATGTAGTTCTGTTTGTTGGATGTATTGTCATTTTCCTCAAGTGGTTAAAAGTAATACATATTATTTCTACTCTTTTGTTAGTTGTTTTTAACACTTTAAGACATAGATTTAAACTTTTGTTTCTTTAAAAATCTCTAGAATTTGTCAGGGTGTGTATATATGAATGCATGTGTGTGTGGGGGGCTTCCTTACTACATATAATGCTAGTCAAAAACATTAACAAACTTTTTAGAAATATATTTTCTCCTTGGTTCTACTCATTTTCATTTCAAGATCATCTGAGATTTTATTTCCAAATTATTACTTTTCAAAAAAATAATCAACGGTTAGTTTATTTTAAATAATATTTTAACATTATTTCTTGCATCTCAGGTTGTGTTTTAGATTTCCTCAAATGTAGCTTAATCATAATACATTATAGTGAAAAATATTATCAAACAATGTTGCTTTTAAAACATGAAGATGGATGAATGAGTTTTTGGTTCAACAAAACTAAGGATACATTGGAGTTAAGCATATGAGTACAATGGCCTGTGCATATATGTGTGTGTGCACACATTCAGCTGTGAGTATTTTAAAATAATTCATGTGCATAATGGCATATGCTTAAGGATAATAGTAAAATAACGTTAGCGCTCACAATATTTGTCAAATGTTACACTGAAGTCCTTGACTAAAATACCTACTGAAATGTAATTCATTTTGTTTCCCTTTGTGCAAACTCTCATCACTTCTCTAAGCAAATTTGAAGAGTTTTGCTTTCCCCTACTGAATTTGGGTATTATCATATATATTGTAGATTTATTAAAAAATCTGAGTTCCAGTTCAGTTCATAAAAGATTATATAACTTCTTGGGAATCCTGTAAACATAATCAGTATTGACTGGGAGTTAATCTGAATATATATCGGCATTTAGAATGATCTTTAACAGGAAGCCACATTAGGCAAACGTTGCACCATTGATGTCATTCGAGAAACATGATAAAATGCCTTCCCATGAAAAATATTTGAAATGTGTTCATTTCCGTTTTTCAGAGACAGTGTGAAACCACATTAAAAAGAAATTTAAATACAGTTGAATTTAAATTCTTGAGAGTTTTATTGAAAGTTAAGACATGAAAGTTTCAGACTCAAAGTCAAAAAGCCCTTTCTGTTTACATAATTTTAAAACTTAATTATTCAAACAAGATAGAATTTTTCCAAACATTTTCATCTTTGTGAGAAAGAAAAAGAGTAAGGAGATATCAATTATGAGAATGGCCTAAATAAAAGATAAGTGACATAGACAACAGAATCGCTATCCTGCTGTTTTGGCAGCAGCATACATGCATCATTTGAAATGACTTACCTTAGAATGTTAGAAATGTACTACATTCATAACGCGTTAGGACCAGGCGACATGTATGAGGTATGTGTGACTTTTTCTGAGAATGATTTAGGGTGAGAGAGAAATTTCAATCAGTATCCATTCTTCTGAAAATATGAGTGAGGTCATATCCACAAAAGCAGAGGAAATGAGCTTACAAGAAGCAGAAATTTATACAAACTTTAACCAAGGCATAATGTGGTATAAAAAACTAATTATTGAAAAGCCAAGAGTACATATAAATAGCCCAAGGATTCTTTTTACTGTTGCAGTCTGTGAATATACCTGTGCTCAGAATTACAGGAACTTTGTGTGATTGACCTCTTTACCATCCAGTGACACTACTGTTAGAGGAGATTTCAAAGTCATTAAGACTGTAATGCAAGCAGACTGCTTTACTTTTTATGATAGTGGCACTTTGCTGGTGTGCATATGATAAAAGGGATTATATAACACCATATTTAGAACCTAAATCACACATGCACGGGGCTTTTGACATTTCACAGCTATTGAGAGTTGAATTATCCAAACAATGTGGAATTGGTCTAGAAATTTCACATAAATTCTAAATCGTGTTCTCAGAATTCACATTCAAACAGGAAGACACTGATTATCCACTGATGGTAATCAATCTTTTTGTGTTTTTGACACAATTTTGAATACAAGAATTTGAGTGGCATAATTGAAGAAATTAAAAGATTCAAAAGGAACACAAAAGAAGTCAGCATTAATTACAGTAAAATTAAGCGCTAAAGTATAAAAATATCTTTCACTGTCTATCAACACATCTAAGTTAATGTACTATTATGTGCTTGGTTGTCCTTCAACATTTTGATGTCACTGTTTGAATTAAACTAGTAAATTGCCTAAGATCCTTAAGGCAAAACCGGACTTCACATTGAGAACATTTGCCTTTCCTGATTAGGTGGAATTTCTAAATGATTGTGAGCAAAGAGAAAAATAGCCGAAAGCTAGTTGCCATATTTTTTCCTCACATTGCTTGAGCATTCTTTGGGGAATTAACAGAAATGTCAGTGCAGGCAGCAATATCAGTATAAATAATTTGAAGGGAATTGACACATCGGCCCAGAAACTTGTCCCAACCCTATTTTTCCGAGTTTCATGGTTTTTTAATATTTTTGAATTGTGAGAAAACTGTTACAAATCAAATTTCAAGTGTTTAATAGACCAGAAAAAAAAAAAAAAAAAACCAAGAGAAAGAGAAAGGACTTGACGATTTTGATTGAAGTCAAGTTGAAAAACAGAAAATATCTCTTGCTTGAAACAATACAAGAAAGTATAGAGGACACATCATATGGGCATGGGGGAGTGAACAGGGTAACAACTCATACGTAGAGAGAGATTGCGCTCACTTCCCAGTTTAAGATTATGCATCATGAGAATATATACTATGTAAAAAGATAGACCCCTAGTCTAAGCCCTGGATTTCATGTTTGAGAGTCCTTTAAGACTTCAACTCTGACTAATCTTGACTTTATTTCTTTAAATGCAGCATACTAAAGTATTTCACATTATGAAAACACAGAACAACAACAAAAATCTCAAAACTAAAGATTCAAAGCCCCACCATCAAGAGATGATTGAGGCTAACATTTGAGCTTATTTTATTTTTAAAATATTTATTTGATTTTTGGCATAGTAATATATTTTTATAGTTTAAGATTATTGTGAAACCAGTCTGCAATGAAAAAATTCTCTCACTTCATCCTTGTCCATAACCGCCATTATTTTCTTCTGTCTTATTTGAAAGGGTTTAGCCATATGTATAATTTTTCATATTTGACACATGATTAGTGGTATGATATACACACTGTTCTTTAGTTCACTTTTATCAATTAAAATATAGCTTAGTCATATCTGTTTTTATAAGTACATGAGTTTTTTCTTTTAAAAAACACTTTATTGAGATATGATTAGCTTATCTCCCTCAACATGTCCTCCAGGTCTATCCATGTTGTTGTTAATGGCAGAATTTCTTTCTTTTTTAAGGCTGACTGGTATTCCATTATATGTAAATACCACATTTTCTTTATGTGCATGTCCAATCATAGACATTTAGGTTGCTTCCATGTCTTGCCTATTGTAAACAATGCTGCAATGAACATGGGACTGCAGATATCTCTTCGAGATACGGATTTCAATTCCTTTGGATATATACCCAGAAGTGGAATTGTTGGATCATATGGTAGTCCTATTTTCAGTTTTTTGAACAATCTCCATACTCTTTTTCAGAGCTGCTGCTCCATTTTACATTCTCGCTAACAGTGTACAAGAGTTCCTTTTTCTCCACATTCTTGCCAACACTTGTTACATTTTGGTTTTGGGTTTGGGTTTTTTTTTTTTTTTCAGAAAGAGATTTGCCCTGAGCTAACATGTGTTTCCAATCTTCCTCTCTGTTTTTCTCTCCCCAAAGCCCCACTGCATGGTTGTCTATTCTAGTTGTAGGTCCTTTGAGTTTTCTATGTGAGCCAGCACTACAGCACAGCAACTGACAGACAGATGGTGTGGTTCCTTGACCAAGAAACGAACCCGGGCCGCCGAGTCGGTGAGAGCGCCAGACTTTAACCACTAGACAACCAGGGCTGGCTCTGGGTTTTTTTTTTTTTTAAATAAGAGTATCCCTTTATTTTATTAAGATGTAATTAATATACAACACTGCGTAAATTTAAGGTTTACTATGCATTATTTGACACATTTATACATTGCAATATGATCACCTCTATAGCATTAGCTAACAACTCTATCATGTCACATAATTAACATTTCTTTTTGTGGTGGGAGCAATTAAGAGCTAGTCTTTTAGCGACTTTGACGTTTACAATACAGTATCCTTGACTATAATCTCTATGGTGAGCATTAGATCTCCAGGACTTATTTATCTACTAGTTACAAATGTGTACCCTCAAACAACCTCTCTCCAAAAGTCCTCCGCCTCCCAGCTCCTAGTAACCACCACTCAATTCTCCGTTTTCACAAATTTGGCTTTTTTACATTCCACATGTAAGTGATATTATTCAGTATTTGTCTTTCTCTGTCTGACTTATCTCACTAGCATAATGCCCTCAACGTCCATCATGTTGCTGTAAATGGTAAGATTTCCTTCTTTCTCAAGGCTGAGTAATATTCTATTGTATCTCTCTATATACACTATATCTTCTTTAACCGTTCATCCATTGACAGACACTAAGGTTGTGTCCATAGCCTAATAGTTGTGAAGGGATATCTCACTGTAGTTTTGATTTTCCCTGATGATTAGTGATCTTGAGCATCTTTTCATATACCTGTTGGCCATTTGTACGTCTTCTTTGGAGAAATGTCTATTCGAGTCCTTTGCCCATTTTTCAATTGGATTATTTGGTGGTTTTACTATTGAGTTGTAGGAGTTCCCTATATATTTTGGAAATCAACCCCTTGTCAAATAAATGGTTTGCAAACATTTTCCCTCATTCCCTATGTTGCCTTTTCATTCCATTGTTTGTTTCCTTTGCTGTGCAGAAGCTTTTTGGTTTGATGTAGTTCAACTAGTTTAATTTTGCTCTTCCTTGCCTTGCTTTTCATGTCATATCCAAGAAATCGTTGCTGAGATCAATGTAAAGGGATTTTCCCCTATGTTTTCTTCTAGGAGTTTTACAGTTTCTAGTTGGTTTTATGCATAGTATAAGCTGGAGTCCAATTTCACTTTTTTATATGCGGACATTCAGTTTTCCCAACACCAGTTCTGTTTAGGTTTTTTTTTTTTTTTTTTGAGAAGATTAGCCCTGAGGTAACATCTGCTACCAATCCTCCTCTTTTTGCTGAGAAAGACTGGCCCTGAGCTAACATCCGTGCCCATCTTCCTCTACTTCATATGTGGGATGCCTGCCACTGCATCACTTGACAAGTGGTGCCATGTCCACAACCAGGATCCAAACCAGCGAATACCAGGCCACTGAAGCTGAACGTGCAAACTTAACCGCTCCACCACTGGGCTGGCCCCCCAACACCGCTTCTTGAGGAGACTGTCCTTTCCCCACTGTGTATTCTTGGTGTCCTTATCAAAGATCAGTTGGTCGTATACATGTGGTTTTATTTCTGGACTCTCTCTTCTCTTTTTCTATGGACTCATCTATTCTCTGAGTTTTTATGTTTGTTTTGTGATCTTTTTATATATAAAATGACAATTTATCAAACATTTTCTATAAAATTTTGTTGAAGTATAACATACATTCTATACAGTGAACTAATCTGAATTTTATAGTTTGAGGAATGTTTAAAAGTTGTGTAAGAGAACACGTATGTTTTAGGTATATATTACCAGCAATTCTATGCCTGCGTTCCCTCATAAACCAAGTGTAACTGCTATTCTGACTTCAAAAGTCATACCTTAATTTTGCTAAATATTATATGATTTCTGTTTAGTAACGGGTTATATGATTATACTACATTTTATTTAGGCATTCTACCGTTGAAAATTATTTAGTTTCCATATTTTGGATATGACAAATAAAGCTGCTGTGAGTGTTTCTTGTGCACGTCTTTTGATGAATATACATCTTCTCATTTTAGCCATTGCGGCAGGTATATAGTCCTACTTCACTGCGGTCTAAATTTGTATTTTTGCTCTAATGATATTGAGCACCTGTTCATATGCATATTTAGATATTTTTTTCTGAGCAATTTTTTCGTGTTTTTGTTGATTTTCTTATTGTGCTATATTTTTCTTATTGACTTGAAGAATTCATTCATATATTCTGAGGCAATTTGCTCCTACTTGCAGATATTTCATGACAGATGTCACAGGCCCTCATGAGATATTAGAGGTAGAATAAGAGACTGGATAAGGCGTCAGTGATGGGAGAGATTTGGGAAAGTGTAGCAGCCTCCACTCGGGGAAAGTTATTAAGGCCTGCCTGGATCCCTCCTCCTCTTCTCCCACTCTCCCTGTGGAGGAAAGGCCATATTTACCCCTCACCTTTTGTGGAGTATTCTTACAAGAGTAAAGATAAATGTCAGTGGAGGGCCCAGTACCAATACAAACAGACTAACTGAAGTGATGAGAATTGAAGATTCCTGGAAAATAGAGCTGCCCATTCACATGTCCCAGTCTTGGTTTTCTGACAACCTCATTGCCTTTTAGTCTTTGGGTTAAGGCAGCAATGTGTGTTAAATGAGAACACGCAATTTAGAAAGTGAATTGTGAGAAAATTGTTGCAAAGTGAGTTTAAAATTAAAATAGAGCAAAAACCCGAGAAAAGAAGACAGGAATTGACGACTTTGATCAATGTGAGATTGAAAAAGTCAGCGAATAAGCAAGTAAACAAAAGTCTTAGCCTGAAATAACACAGGAATCATAGGGAACTTATGGGAGGGGAGAGTGGAGATGGTAGCGTTGCATACATAGTTACATTCAGTCCAATTTTTTTTCTCTATAGTCTAAGGAGACTGCCTTCAGCCATAATTTATTTTCTGTTAACCTCATAAATGAACATATTCTCTGGGGTGCAAGGGAGGAAGGCTGTGAAAAGATCCAGCACACTTCAATGTGATTCTCTTTTGGTAATTAATTTGGCTTCACAATTTCTGTCTTTCTTGGTTATTCTCTAGTACCTCTAAGTAGGTGGGGTTTTTGTTTCAAATTGTACTTGTTTTTGTTGTTATTTTATATGTTATTTGTTGTTATTGGTTTAGTAGTTTATCAATTTTTTTTATAGTTCTTTTTGCAGTAGAGTGTATCCGGCACCTGCCAACATATATAGAAACATAATTCCATCAATTATTTTGAATGCATGAGGAACATTTGATCATAATATTCATCTGTTAGATGGGTGTATTTTCTCTGGTACACGTTCTTCATCTATTAATAGTTTTGATACTTATTAGTTCATGTTTTTTTTATTATTGAATCTTTGCATGATGCTATACTAATTCGTTTTGTCATTATCTTTTATTGAATTTGTCGGAATTTTCTGAATCAGTTATTTGCTAGTTTGGGAGGAGGGTATCACAGGGCATCATCCTAAGATGATTGGTTTTTATAAAGCCAAGTGTCAATTACCTGGAGCCCCAGCTTTTGCTGCTTTCTTCAAGTTTGTCTATGTTCTTACATAACCTTGTTTCCTGTAACAATTTGAATTCTATCAAGTCTGTGGAGTACTGGCGCAGCCCTGTTCACCCTACTGGCAAAATCAACTGATGCAAAGCAGCTATGCATCTGTCCACCTTAGATAATGCACATTTTATTTAGTGAGTATATTTCTTGCTGGGTGCTAGTTTTCTGAGATACACCACTGCGTGGCATTTTCATCTAGAAAATTGCTCTCTGAGGCTACTTTTCCCCACTTCTTATTACATGGTTCCTTCTTGATCTTGCAGTTTTTCTAGTATTTGCATGCTCTTTGCAATCTTAGTTAATAACGTAAGTAATTATACTCTGCTGTATGATTGAAACATTTTACAATTTTTTTAAAAAAAGAATGGTAACATGATATTAATGAGGAATGAGGAGGAAATGCCCAAGATATTTTCAGAAATTTTTCTTTTGCAAATAAGAATTTTATCTGTCTCACATTAAATAACTGGAAACTACCAATTCTAAAAATTATCTTTTAATATCTTCTTTTCATCAGATATTTAAATTTCCTCTCATCTTATACCTGAGTGCTAATCGATCTATTATTTTGAAACGTACCTTATCAAAGTCTTCATATTATCTCTTTCACTTGTTTGATTCTATGAACAGTATTTTGATATGTGCTCTGTCTTACAGATTGTTTATTGAACTTCTAAAGAATAAGATCTGTGTTTGATTGTTTCTGTTTGCACAGGGTGCTGCACACAGTGATGATGTAGGAAGATCTGTAAATCACTAACCAACTAGCCATCTCTCTTTGTGTTGGCACGTCTTGCTAAAGAGGCCCAAGCTTGTTCATATTGGCAATTTGGCCTCTTGGAGTAGACTGCAAGCTGCGATTAGTTAAGTGAGGTCTCTGTTTATAACTGCTGACTGTTGGTATGATTGTTCTAAAGCTGCAAGCCTATAAATGCTGATAACCTTACCATGTGACTTCAAAATTTGCTAGTATTTAATCCTCATTATTTTATTTAGCTACTAGTGAAATTGCAACTAATTGTCTTAATGTACACACATTGAGTAAATTCTTTTTTCATTTAACCTCTCTGTTTTCAAGCAAGATTTTAAGAGTATCTTTTCTAGTCTGAAAAGGAGTGATTGCTTAAAAAGTCCCAAATGACTTTGCAAGTGAGTTTGGGATTTAGATGGAATAATATTTAGATGGAGTAACTCATTCTCCACATGCTGAAACAGCTACTTCCCCTAAATTCACTAGACTATCACATGATGAAAAGTTTTTTAAAGAAACCCTTTGTTGAAATAGTTTTCTGTACAATGCTATTATTCATGTCAAACATCACAACAGACATATTTTTAGCAAAATTGTCCCTTTTTATATCAAAACAACATGATAGATAAGGTCAGTGTCTACATGTACCAGTAACATATTCAGACATTTAAATCAATATGACATTATAAATATTGTTTAATAATAGTATCAGTGTGGAATAGATACTATTAGCTTCAAGTGAATATTGATGAGAAAATAAGCTTAGTAGTTCTGTTGATGTTTACTTTCTTTGGTTATGACAGCATTTGGTTCAAATAATTAAAGAAAAAAACATTTATTTCAGAGTATATTATAATTAGGATTTTTATATATCAAAATAATATTACTAAAAAGTAATCTAATTTAGTTTACTAAATTTTATATTTATGAAATATAGATAAAATCAGAAAAATAACTATTGAGGCTATGATTAAATTTTTATCTCTAAAACAATAAGCCTATTCATTTTAGTGGCATGGCCAGGTTTCACCCAGTAGTATATAAGTCACGGAATAGAATTATACTTTATGTTTGAATTTATTATCCTTTGAAGATAAAATGTTACCTTGCCATTTGGAACAGGCACTCCAACTCTGAATTTTCCATTAAAATATTTCTTTTTATAATCACTTCTTACGGGAATGAAAAAAATTGTATTAGAACATAATCCAATAAATAGTGGATTAGCGATGACGCATCTTAAGGAGAGACTGACAGATATTTGATTTTTTATGTCTGAAAATCCTGTCAACATCGGCATTTTTGGACTATACATGGTCTCTGGGCTGCCGTTAGAGCCATCTGTCTGAATGGCAAACTGCCTATTCATAAATTAGTTGGACCATTTCATCTGGGCAAAAGTGCCAAAGAATAATAACTACAAAAGAGCAGATTATATATTTCACCAACTGCTGCTGCTCTATGGGAAACTCACATTCATACTATATTGTTGTCATGGATAATGACGCCATCCAATCTACTTGAAGTGGGGCTCTAAAGAAAGGCATGATGGAGACATTTTAGATTATCTAGGATGTTGAAATCCTTTACACATCAATCTTGAACTGAAAGGAATAGACAAAGATGATTTGTGAATCATACATCCAGATGAAAAAGTCCAGGAGACGTTAAAAGTAAGTTTACACATATAAAACACCAAAGTAATGGTTGCAGTAGTTATACAATTGTGATACCTTTCTACACGGGACAACTCCAATAATTACAATAATACTTTAATAGTGAGAAAGGGAACAGGAATGCATGTATGTGTGTGTACGTGCATTTCTTCAGGAAAAAAAATAGTGTGTTTGGGTTTTCATATCAATAACTTATTGGAAGTAAATCACTCCATGTAACTTCAGTTAGATAAACAGTTATATAAATTAACATAATTTATGTATAATTTATTTTGTAATTCTTCTAATGACTGCCTTGATAAGTTCACTCAAAATTGTTGCTCCTTCATGTAACTTCATAGTAAATCGGAATTAGTTTATTTTTTGTCACAAATAGTATGTGTACTAACCTTCCACTCGAGTCATTCATTCTATTTCCCAAGAATACATTTACTTTGCACAAGAAATATACAGAAAAATGTCCCATAAATTAACTGACTACTTTAAACATTTTGGTTCTTATTTTATAATGATCTCATGTTTTGACTGTGAAAATATTATAAGCCTGGGACTTTCTCTGTCAATTTCCATAGTTAGAAAGTATATTTAGTATTTTCAAACCATAATAGCATCTCAAAGCATGCAGAATGTACCTAATATAACAATGCAGACTTGTAAAGTTGATTGTGAAAGTACAAGCAGCTTTTACATATTCCAAAAATTCCTTCACTGTCAATTAAAAATTTTCTCTATGATGAACAATGGAATAGCATATGGATGCTAATGCAAAGGAGCTAAGAAAATACACATAATTTCTAATATGTTATTTGGAATCCTGGCATTAGGCCATAATGAAAGTGCTCAACTGTTACCATAATGGGAGTGCCAGTGTCCCTTCAATATCAATTCAACAGCTTCACTATATCACTTTCCTTTTTCACCAAATAGAATGTACTATAAGGAAATAAAATATGCTAGTATTGCAGAGTCAGCAAAACTTTGTGAAGCTGTACCTTTAAAAAAAATTGATCCTTATCTTACCTTGAATGCCCCAGAAGTTTTAATTTAATTAAATAGCATGAAATGTGGAGTCAGTAATTTAGGAGAGAAGTCTATGAAACAATATTCAGACTCCTTTCCATCTAATACTTTTATTCTTATTACACATGAAAGCGTTCATTTTAGAATGATTAGTTTAAGCTATAAGCTGTTGACACTGAGTTCTGCATGCATCTCTCCAAATATGCATCACACATTGGGTTATATTAAAAGGTGGTTTTATTCTTTAGGTATTTACTGATAACTCATTGTGTTCTACCTACTCTGGGAATTTTAAGATTTGTAAGACAACATTGTAAACACTTAAAGTCCTAATTCCTCATAGGAGAGAGAAAATTTTTGCATATGTATCACAAAATAAAATGTGGAAATCACCAGTAACAGGAATAAATCAAGTTCTATGGGGTTCAGAAGAAAGAAAGTAGATATTCACCTGAAGGGGGTTAAAAAGAAGATCTCCATGGGGAGAATTTTGCACTTGCATTTGACTCGGGGTAATCATTTAGGTAGGGAAACAGAGCCTGCCTAAAATGAGGATGAAAAAGGACAACAGAAAATTCCAACTATGTCTCACCACCAAATTATCAAGAACAGAGTCACAAGCAATAGTACTCTACCCTGGAGGGAAGGTCACAAGCATAGACAGAGATCCACTCTGAGTCAAATGTGTAAATGGAAGACTGCACATTGAAGGTAAAACAGGATCATTAATTAAAAAAAAAAAAAAAAAAAAAACTCCTTTACTATCCCTGGCTGCACAATGGAGGTTTATCCCAGTGATGCAGTGAAAGTAACCATACTAGGAGAAGTAAAATGTAGAAGCAAAAAACAAAAAAATCCCAAAAACAAACCCACTTCAACTCTGGAATAGATTGACTAAACCCCCACAATATTCATCAAGCTAAAAAAAGTACGCCCTTTTCCAGGCACGAATGCTATTTACCTAAGTCTCTGCTTTTCCATGTCCAGAATTCATGTGCAGCACTTTAAATAAAATTAGAAAAAACACACACAAAAAGAAAAAAATGTCAACTCACTTTCAAGAGATAAAGCAAACAATAAAACCAGACTCAGAGATGGATCCAGTTGGTGGAACTACAATACAGAGAATTTTACGTAAGTATTGCATTGTATAATGGGTAACAAAATCTCTAGTGGGAAAGATAAAAAATATACATAACTTGATGGGGAATTTCAGAAAGTATTGCAAATAATAAAATTTAAATAGAAATACTAGAAATTGAAGCTATGGTAACAAAGATAAAGAAATATGTTGAAAGGCCCACAAAGGGACTCATCGTAGTTGAGGAAAGAATCTGGAAACTTGAAGATAGGTCATTAAAAATTATTCCAGTGAACTACACAGAGAAGAAGGATTCTAGGGAGAAAAAATAGAAGAGAGCATTCAAAAACTGTGGGATAGTTAAAAAGCACGTACATATGTGATTGGAATCCCAGAGGAGAAGAGAGAGAAAACAAGAAAGAAGAAATATTTAGAGATAATGGCTGAGAATCTTCCAAAAATCATGCAAAAGACATCAAACTTCAGATCCAAGAATCACAGTGAGCCCTAAACATGATGAACATCACAAACTCACACACACATATACACACATCACCTAGACATTTCATATTTAAACTGTTTACAATCAAAGTTATAAAGCATTGAAGGTACCCAGACAAAAAAGATGCATCACATACAGAGAAGCATAGATCAGCAACACAGCAGGCTTACATTTTGAAACTATGAAAACCAGAAGACTATAGAGTGATTTCTTCAAAATACTTAAAGAAAAAAATTCTCAACCCAGAATTCTGCACTGTGCAGCAATAACTTGAAAAATGAAGGAAGAAAAAATTTTCAGCCAAATGAAAACTGAGAGAATTTGCTGCCAGTAGATCTGTGCCATAAAGAAGATCAAAGGAAAAAATGTACTAGGTAGAAACTTAGATATGAAAGTCTCTAGACGTATTACAATATAGGAAACTTGCCAAACTGGCTGCTGATACATGCCTAATGAAAATAAACAGTATTTCAAAGGGAAGCACAGGCAAGAATGATGTGGCGCTGTTTCTACAGAAAAAGAAGTCTCTCGTGACATTTCAGCTGTCATTCATGGATAGACTTAGCATGTGTTTTAGAATGTGTGCTGGTTCAAAGGTGAATCTTCAAATTCCTAAGATTAAAAATGAACAAAAATAAACAGAAATCTATGAGGGAATAGGGCATGGGAGATAAAAAACATGTTACAAGGAAACAAAATGAACAAGGCATAAAGAAAAGAAAACAAAATAGAGAAAGAGAAAATAATTAGTAAAGTACTTTGTTTAGATTAAGTGACAATAAATAGAAAATATGAAGTAATAAAAACAGTTTTTAACCAGATCATGAAAAGTCTGAAAACCAGACGGACAGGTTTATACTGTATTCAGAAGGCACTTCACACTCAATGAGGCTTTTGAGTTTTGTGTTTATGGCTGCATGTATGCTCTATTTATTTTTAACTAAATGTACAGTATTTGATACTGAAGGTATCAAATGACTAAGATAATGCAAGCACCTTTAATATATACTATATACTAAAAATATATATTATTTTAGTGAATATTTAAGTAGCTCCTCTCATCATGTAAAAGAGGAGAAAAAGAGATAATGACAAAACAATGCGATAAAGATGTATTTGTGGTTAACATGCATTGAAGGAATACTTTTATTCCAGTGAGCAAGAGGGAGGCACCCAGGGCACTTGCCAGGGAATATAAATGGGGCAAAATGAATGTGATAATGAATTATTTGACTTTGAGTTGGAATGTGCAAAATGCAGTGCATGTGATTTTGATGCCAAAGGAAGCAATTTAGAGAGGGATTGTCAATTTTGGAGGGGTAGGCATTTAGAGGAACATAAAAAACCATGCCATCATTCAGAAACTGTCTGGAGATTGAGAAGGACACTGGAATTATAGTCTCGAAGTTGAGTCCAGATATGAGGAAATTGGATAGACATAATTAAAGTGGTTTATGTGAGCAGTAATGAAAATTTCTCTGGAAAGATGGCAATGGAATTGAAAAAGTAATAGATTAGAGAAATAGTTCAGTACTCAAATGTGCTAGACTTGATGATAAATCAATGCTTTTAAAATTTATAGAGTATATAAATTTTAACAAATTTATAATATAAATATGAATAATATATAAATATATATAAAACAAGTATAAATTTTAATAAATCTATCTATTCTATATATTATATATCTATATTTTATAGAGAGCTTTGTGGAGTTTTTTTTCTGATTGTATATTTGAATATTAAGTTAGTTAACCCAATAATAATATATATTAAATATTAATATACTTTTTAAAATAAACATATATTAAAATTTTAAATTTGTAATGATTGATTATATTGTAAAATTTTATGCTAAGTTTTCCCCACTCACTGTATTACACATTTATAGATCTTATAAAATAGATGGTTATAGCATCTGCTCTTATATTAACAGCAAATCAAAAACCTTTAAATAGATAAGCACTTTTCCGTTAAATAAATTTAAATAGTTCTTCTTAAACTCTAATGGGCATATGAATCACATAAAATCTTGTTAAAATACAGATTCTGACAGTATATCTGGGTAGAAGCTGAAATAATGCAATTCTAACTACACAGAGGCAGCATCCTCGCTATTGTCTACAAACCACAGTTTGAGTAGTAAAACAACATCAAAATAAATGATAAGCAAATTCAAAATTTTAAAGCAGTGTGATTGATGAGACATTACCAAATATGATGCAGGCAGAAGCTTGACAACTGCCTGTGCATTCGATTTTTGCTTTTCTTGCTGCTCTCAGAAACCAAAATCACCAGGTAAACACTCAGAGCTAGCTTAAGGGGTGAAGAAACATCAAATGAAAGAGAACTGAGGTGCCTCATAAAATAGTCATCCACCCAAACGATGAACATATGAGTGAAGGCATCTTAGGTCATACAGGTACCAGCCAACATACAAGCTGCTCAGAAAAATTAATGAAAGTGCCTAACAGAGGTTATTTAAATTGGCTGAGACAAAAAATTGCACAACCAATCCATGGAATTATCAGCTAAATAAATTGTGGTTTCAATGTGTGAGTATTTGTATGGTTTGTTACGCAGTAATAGCTAAATAGTAAACTTAAACACCAAATGTCTATAGGTGTTTCCAGAGTGTAAAAATGGTGTCACATTAATAGTATCCACGTAGATTTTTCTGCCTCTTGATTCATCAGTTTAGGTACGACTTTAGATGCTCTTAAAATCTCCCTTGCTATGTATTTTTGGGTTCACAGGAAGTATTCCTTTTTTCTTCTCCACTTCAATGATTCTCATGGCCTTAATCTCCTTTTTCCTGTTTGTTGCCTATGAGATCATTCCAGGTAGGGGCCTCAGTATTGTCAATACATGTGGTGCTCGCTGTGTCAATGTCAATATCTCCACTTATGTTATTTCCTCATTCCCCCAAGCAAGGCCCCTAACATGCCAAACTGGTGTTGCTTTCCCAGGAATCCTGTCAGAATTTCTCTCTAGTATTACACCATTGCTCTCTCCCTTTTTATTCTTTATCCTTTTGCTCTGTCATACAAGAATTTTTGAGGGGAATACAGTTCAGTCCATAAGAAGGAGTCTTTGTGTTTTTGAATAGAATTGAATTCTTGTGTGATGTCACTTGCTTTTAGCCTCAAGAGCATCCTTTGCTTCTTGTTGTAACTTGGTTCTGCTACAATGAATTCTTTTAGATTTCTTGATCTGAGAATGTGTTGATTTTATTTTATTTGCAAAAGATGATTTCGCATCTGGTTCACTTAACTATGTCAAACTTTTCTCAGAAGCTCTGTTATTTTTTCACTCTTTTTTTTCTCCTCTTCTTTTCATGTTAAATAATCACTATAGACCTATCTTTGCATTCATTGATTCTTTCTTCTGACAGCTCAAATCCACTGTTAAGCCCCTCTCATAAATTTTTATTTTGGTTGGTATACTCTTCAACTCTAGAATTTCAACTTGGTCATTTTTATAATTTCCATCTCTTTATTGATATTCCCTATTTGATGAGTCAGTGTCAACTTCCTTGAATTCTTTAAGCATGGTGTTTTGTTCTTTGAACATTTTTGCAACAACTACCGTAAATTCTTTGTCTACTGAGTCCAACATCTAGGTACCCATAAAGGTAGTTTCTATTGTGTGTCTTTTTCCTGAATGTGGGTCACACATCCCTGTTTCTTCTCATATCTCATAAATTTTGTTGATAACTGACATTTTAGATAATATGTTATAGCAACTGTGGATACTGATCCAATCTTCCTTTCTAGGGCTTGTTGTTGTTTGCTTATCTAATTAGTTGGTGACTTAGATGGACTATTTTTGTGGAATTTATTTCTCTTACCGTGTGCACTCTGTGATATTGCTCCTCAGTGAGTGCAGCCTTGGGCATGCACAGAGTCTCCCTGACCACCAGAGAAGACTGTGGTTTTAGTCTGGCTCTCTTTACTGTGTTTTTCCTGATCTCCCTAGTAAATTTCTTGCTGATCTGCCTTTATTGTATAACACTCAGCTGTTACTCTCTTCTAATAGACAGTTGATGCTTTATTCTTTTTGACAACATCGAGGAGCATAAATTGCTTCTTCACATTATGATGCAATAAGATTTAGGCCCCGTTGCAGGGGTAGGGTGTTGCTCCTATTTGAGGCTGATTCCAGAGGGTTCATTTTAGCTTCCTCTTTTCCTAGTTCTGTGTTAAACTTCCACCTGTTTTGTCATTTTCTTAGAATTTTTTATCATAGAATTACCAGCCCCTTCTTAGTTGCCTTTGGTCATGAACTTCCCCATTCTCTGTTCCAAATAAAGGCAATGTCCTTAGACAGCCTGGGCAGAACCTGTGTACCACTTCCCTGGAGCTCAGGTTGAAGACAGCAGTCTGTTTCTGCTGTCATCCTTGCTTTTTAAGCTGGGCACTGGCCAGGGATGGTAGAGACTGGTCTTCTTGGATTGTTCCTCCAGATATGGAAACTCCACCTCTTGAGAAACCTCTAGTAGGGCCAAAACAGGCCCAATACTCTGAGTCTGCTGTTTGGAATAGAGCTCCCGCTCTATGAGTAATTGAAGGTGTGTTAGGGGAAGCAGTCACCTTAGCCCCAGCTCCTTGGGATAGAATTTCTGCAACTCAGAGTTGGACATAAGAGATGTCAGCAACCTCGCCCTCCTGGTGTGAAACTGAAGCTCTAGACTGAAACTAGAGCCCTACACTAGGAGTTTGTGGAGAGAGGGGTTTGGTCTTTTGGTCACATCTGACCGGTGAAGAGCTGCTGTCACAATGAGCTGGCGGGGAAAAGGGAAGTAGGAAATTTAAGTGAGTTGTGGCTCAAAGGCCATAGACTCTCACTTATTTTACTGGGATTTAGTATATATTATTGAATAAGTATTCCTCCATTTACTGTTTTCCCTTAGGGGCAAATGTCTACATATGACATATTTGCTTTTATAATTTTTACCATTTCACAGACTGTTTCACCAAGGATAGTGTCCACCAAGCTCCTCTTACCACCTTTCTGGAAGTCTCCTCCACCAACCATTGAAGTTTCTAAAATCTGTTGACCATTCTCACGTACAGCATTGCTATATAAAAGAAAATGAATATGAAGACCTTTTTTTGGAGAAAAATTGCCATCAATTCTAACCTGAAATATGAATTGAGCATTTAAAGGATGATTGTATGTAAATAATATAAAAGGGGTAATAGTCATACATTGGCAATGTTGAGTTTCAAAGTTAGTTTTAAAGGAGATGCTTTATGTGTAATAGTGAAAAGTAAAGATAAAAAAATAAAATTGAGAAGAATATATCTATATCTGTAGCAATACTTATGCCTATAACCATATCAGAGTAGAAGCGGGACAAAATGATTGATAAGAGCAAAGTAATTAGCAGTGAAGTTGTACAGAGGGGTATGCAGAAATGACACGTGGGCGATGCAGAATGAATGTAATTTTGAATGCTAAATATAAAAATTAATAAAATATTAATTTTTCAATGATAACTTATCACAACGTTATACATATATTTACTAAATATATTTGTTTTGTTGGGGAAATTTATTCTAACGTATACGTACTGGTGTATCTATATAACTCTATCTAAAAGTTTGCATCTCTTGTGTATATGTATGAATATATCTACAGGATACATTTGTAGAAGTTGAATTACTCTGTCGAACACATGATCATTTAAATTTTGTGAGCTATTGACACATTTCTTTAAAAAGAAGTTTGCAGCTTATTCTTAGGAATGGGAAAAGGAAAAGATAATGTATGTTAGGAAATCAGTCATTTTGACCTGAGCACGTGCCTTAATGTGTACCTTTTTCATGATTGAGTGCTTGTGATGCACTCCTTCTGGCTATCTATTCTAAAAGCACAAAGACAGCTAGCATGTTTCGTCTCAATATAAATTTGAAAATAAACATAATATATTATTTTCTGAATATTAAATGTATATTACTAAACATTAAGGGTTTGTTTATTTCAAATGCACTAAATAAATGCATTGATTTATCCTGTTAAGTGTCCTGAGTAATGTTGTGGAAAGATAGAGTCATTCAGAGTGAGTCAATATCAAATGTAAAATAACTGTGAAAAATAAGCAAATTTATGAAGAATTAGATAAATTACCATCAAATGAACAGTATTATCTCTGCTATAGATTTCTGTGCAACATTTCAAAGTTCATAATTTGGGTAATAATCCCAATTTGTTGATTTAATTGAGTATCTTCAGCCACTGCTAAGAGAACAGATGAATCATTTCTGTGCCAGAATGAAATTCTTTAAATAAATTATAGATGAATATACAAAAAGTCATTGAGTGGGAGAAAACTGATATCTGTATCACTGTGTGATGTGTTTTGCTCTCCTACAAACTCACATAAAATGCTCAAAGTGAAACTTTGATTGGGGAATATTTACTTAGGAGTATTTTAATATGGTGAGAAATTTCATGGTTTTTACAGCATTTTTTAAGAATCCAAGGCCAAGAAGAGAAGTACAGAACTTACCTACATGGTAAGTCTTCTCTAAAAAATTTGGTAAAAATTATTGAAAACAATCATTTTGAAATAGCCAATTTGTGGGAGTATGTACGCAGATGGATAAAACATACCATTTAGAAGTTTTATAAAGAGGCTTAGTTCATGCTGTTCCATTCTCTGTTAGTAATTTTATTCTAGTAAGATAATTTGACTTAATAGTTTAAAAATGTTTAATTTCCTTGCAGTTCTGGCCTTATATGGAGGAAAATTATTTGGCTGTCTATATACACCATGGTTTGCATGATGGAAAATATGCCCCCTTCTGCCAACTCAATCCCCTCCTCACCATCTGCCAGAGAACTTTGATTAAAGCATAATGTTAGAAAAAACCATGAAAAGATTAATGGGAATTGTTGATAATGTCATAAATTACCAACACACACACACATATATGATTACATTGGATAACTTAGATAATATTATCTAAAACCATCTTACGTCATTTTTTTAAGTCTTTATGAGTGATTTTTCTTCCTCTTGATTTTTATTAAAATGTCTCCAAATTTCTTGAAATGCTTCTCTTATATTCATCTAATTTCCCTTTAGTCTACATAGCTTTCTTATGCAGCAGACTTCCACATCGTTTTATATCTCTAATCCAGTATACATTTCTGAAACTGGATTCTCTTTTCCAATACTCTACTTAATATTTCTTCTTAGATAGTTCATTGTCATAAACATTTCATATCTTAGCTTGTGATAGGGAGGTAGCTTCCTTAGGGAGAAAGGAGTACATTTTTTGCAGACTAGAACTAGTCAGGGGCAAGAGGGCACACAAGTGGTCTCATAACACTATGATCATCTCTCTTTTATAGCACTGAGCCAATTCTACTATTAAATTTATATATTTTTTGAAATATTTGCTTCCTTTTTCAGAATGTGCAACTGAGAAAATAAAGTTGTCCTCCACTGACGCTTTTTACTATATCTTGCACAAAATAAGGAGCCAATAAATTTAATGTTTACTCATTCTGCATTTATTCTGTTTCCACCCTGTAATGCTTTGTTTGCTAAGTTTTAGAAGAAATTTTTGGGTTTTATCTTCAATTAAATCACAGCATAATAAGGAAATAGATAAGTTTATTAATAAACACAACAGAAGGTAGTCCATGCTATGGTACCATGAACTCTTCACATTCTGTACTCTTGGAGAAACACTAGGCTTCTCCTCTCACTCCTCCCAGAATTAAAGCTCTTGTGTGGTTTAAGGATATGACAATTGCATTGTACCACCAAGCTGGAAGGCAGAACATTTAATGAGAGAAGTCTGTTTGGTTTTAATCGCTTTTTTGCTGGTTTTTGTCTTTGGATTCATTGTTACTCTTGTAACTTGTTCCACAGTTAGAGAAATTGGGATCTCCTTTCACTTGAGAAGAACGTCTTAGTCAGCTCAGGCTGCCATAACAAGACACCACAGAGGGGTGGCTTAAACAACAGACACTTATTTTCTTATCATTCTGGAGCCTGGAAGTCCAAGATCAAGGTATCACAGAGTTGGTTTTTGGTGAGGCCTCTTTTGCTGGCTTACAGATGGCTACCTTCTCACTGTGTCCTCACATGGAGTTTCCTCTGTGCTCACACACAGAGAGAATGATCTCTGGTGTGTCTTCTTCTTCTAAGGACGTCAGTCATATAGGATTAGGGCTCCACCCTTGTGACCTCATTTAACCTTAATTATCTCCCTAAAGGCTCTATGTCCAAATGTAGTCACATTTGGGGTTACAGCTTCAATATAAGAATTTTGGGAGACACAAATTGGTCTGTAACAAAGAATGTGTGTAAAAGTCCCAACAGCAGTGCATGAGTTGACACAGTTTCCTCTCATCATCACCAGCGTTTTGTGCCAGTGCTTTCGAAATTTTAGGCATTCTTATAGAAACAAGTCATAATATCCAGTTATGGTTTAATTTGCGTATCTTTAATGGCTAATGATGTTGAACACCTTTTCAGGTTCTTATTTGCTTTCTGTATATCCTCTTCAGTAAACTGTCTTTTCCTCACTTTCACCCATTTTCTAATTGGAATTTTTTTTTAATGCTGAGTTTTGGGAATTGTTTGCATATTTTGTATACATGTTCTTCATCCAATAAATGATTATCAAAGATTTTCTTTCCATCCTGTAGTTTGTTTTTTCATCCTCTTCTCAGGATCTTTCACAGAGCAGAAGTTTTTATTTGTAATGAGGTCCAGTTTATATATTTTTTCTTTTATTTGATCTTTCTTTTGGTGAAAATTTTTAGCTAGCCTAGGTTTCCAAAATTTTCTCCTATTTTTTTTTCCAAGAAGTTTTATATAAATACAGGTTTCTGGAAAATTGTTTGGTAATTCCTCTTTAAACCAAAAATTGACTTACCAAATGACCCAGTAGTTACACTCTTGGGTATATATCTTGGAGAAATGAAAATCTATTTTCACAAAAAAATTGTACATTAATGTTTATAGCAGCTTTATTTGTAATAACTAAAAACTGAAAACACCCCAGATATGCTTTAATGAGTAAATGGTTAAACAAACTGTGATGCATCCTTACCATGAAATGCCACTCAGCAATAAAAAGGAAAGAACTATTTATATACCTAACATCTTCAATGCATCTTAAGGAAACTTTACATAAAGCAGTTTTCAAAAGGATGTATATTGCATGATTCCACTTATCTAACATTACGAAATAACATATTTATAAAGATGGAGAATAAATTAATGATTAAGACATTTTAATACTAATTAATAACTAACTTTGGTCAGTACATCACATACACAATAAGTTTATGAAATCCCTCACTAGATTCAGAGGCAGAACATGTATCACACCTCTGTGGCTCTGACTTAGACTTAAATTGATGAGTAATTGAAGTCCAACTCAATAACCAGGGGAAGGAGCTCAATGCGATGGGGATATCCTAGAGAACACTCAGACAATCATAGAGCTCCAAGATCAATGTTAAGATTTGACGCTCTCACCACTAAGGCCTGAGTTTGTTTCTCGTTCAGGGAACCACACCACCTGTCTGTTGGTTGTCATACTGAGGCAGCTGCATGTTGCTGTGATGCTGAAAGCTATTCCACTGGTATTTCAAATACTGGCAGGGTCACCAATGCTAGACAGGTTTCAGTGGAGCTTCCAGACTAAGACAGACTAAGAATAAGGACCTGGCCACTCACTTCCAAAATGGCCATGAAAACCCTGCAAATAGCAGAGGAGTATTGTCTGATACAGGGTCAGAAGGTGAGAGGATGGCGCAAAAAGAGCAGGCAGGGTTCCTTCTGCTGTCCACAGTGTCACCAGGAGTTGGAATCGACTCAATGACAAGAAAAGTAACAAAGACACAAATATTTCTACTATAATTGCTACTACTACTGCTGGTGCTAATGACAGTATCAGAATGCTCTCTTCAAATTAAAACATGGAGGAAAAATCAATATATAAAACTGACTAAAATAGAACTATTCTGTTTAAATTGGGGGATTATAGCAATGCCTCCTCAGGCCCTACCCCTCACCACACCCCTGGAAAACCATTAGGCATAAATGGAGTACAATTTGGAACCTGTGTAGGATGACACTTTATGCCAAAAGTTGTGTTATAAAACAAAAATGAAATATTTTAAGAAATTAAAACTAACACTTGTGTTTGGCTATTTTTATCAGAGAGAAAATAATGCAAAAACAAAAAAAATCAGTTACCAGACCACTGAGATAAAGTAGCTATTGAATAAATGGACATAAAAAAAGAGAAATTAAGATGAGAAAAATATTGCTAAAAAAAAGAAAGAAAGAATGAGGCTTGGTAATTGACTAGATAGGACAAAGAAAAGTCGTCAGTCAAGAAAGGTGGTCTATATCTACATATGCTAATGTGATAGTAACACAAAGGGCCTTTGAGTGAGGTTGCATCTAGGTTGCATAGAGAAATATGTGGACCTTAGACTCCCAGCTCTGCGACTTATAAGCTATGTGATGGTGGCATGTTACTGAAGCTTGCTTAGCCTCAGATTCTGCATTTCTAACAATAACAATATCTTCCTCTTCCAATCATTAACTTGTTTACTCAACAAATGGTTATTGACCAAATGCATTGTGACAGGCATATTATTATGAATTTTCCCATAAAAAAGGCATATACATGTCAAGAGAGTATTTAATATGGAGCTTACAAATTAAGTGGAACAAATAGAAATTGAATATGTACTTTCAAGTATAGTGAATATGAGAAAACAGAAATAGAGTGTGCCATGGTAGCATACAATGGGATCATTGTGAGAATTAATATATGACATAACATAGGTAAAGATCACAATACAATTTCAAGCCCATTCAGAACTGTCAATGGTTATTGTTATTGTTTGTGCTTTGGAGATAAATAGGACAATGTTGAGTGTGAAAATGTTTGAGTGATGCCTGGCTGGATAGAACCAAGAATATCTGTCCAACTGATCAGCAAGGGGAAAGCTCTCAAAAAATAAAACAAATTCTGATTATTCATATTTGGTTTGAGAATATGCCTAAAAATCTTATTCTAAAAAAGGAGAAATATAAAACTACATAGAAAATTATTACTTTTCAAGAGAGATATAAATCACAGTCATTACGTATAGATGGTGGAAAAACAAAAAATATCAGTAAGAACAAAGGAGTATATAACAGGAAAAAAAGACGACCAGGATAGATACCAAGAAATTCTAGGTTTTATTGAAGTAGTTGAATATGTACTTTTAAGAATGCTGCTGTGTTTTTTGGTTACTGCTGCAAAGCAATGATTAAAAAGGAGGCAGAGATTTGATAAGGTTCATTTGGTTATATAATGAAGAGTGAAGTTACTCTCTAGAGTACACTTAAATTAGCAAAATAAGACATTTTTAACGGAAGTTTTGTCTAAATGCAAGAGATTGTCAGAATCTGAGAATTAGATAATCATTGTTAAGTGAATCTTTTAAATCAGTATTTCTTTTATTATATTTTCTATTCATAGTGTGAAGATGTGACAATCATTTTTTGCTGCATTGAATAATTTTGGCTGGTCATAAAATTATTCCAGTTATTTCTTGTCTTCTAAATTCATCTATTGAGGAAATAAAAAAATGTATGAGAATATAAGGTATTCAAATAACCTTTACCTCATCGTATATTTTTGGTTACATCTATCATTTGTTTGGCCTATGCGTAGTTTCATTTTTACCAAAGCATATTGAGAAAATAGAAACCATTTTAAGATACTTATAATTAGATAATAGAAAAAGCATAAGTTCTTTAACCCAATGTAGACATTATTTAAATTTGGATGCTAAAGGTAATAGAATTCTAAAAGCCATTACGTTCATGATTTTATTACTTCACACTTCCAGTTTGCCATACCACTATGGTACCGAGGACAGAAGATCAGGCACAAAATAAATGAATAAAAACTAAATATATTTCACCATAGAGAACAAATAAAATAGAAAGTTAGGGTGTCTTGTATTCTATAAAGCTAAAATGCCTATAAATCATTTAAACTAAATGTTCATTCCTTTATAAGTTCCTTTCAAATGTGGAAAATGACTTACACAGGATCTAGATTCCCTACCGGCAAAAAGGCACCATGGAGTGAAGAGTCAATACATAAAATGTCTCAGAATCCTTTGGCACTTCACTCAAGCCTTCCACATTTTGTCCTCATATAGTTTCTTTTTAAACATCTGATTTATTCCTTTTTGGAATAGGGGAATCTTCTGATTAATATGCACTGGGGCACCACATGGTTGCCCATCTGTGTGGGTCAGTTTTGAATCACTGATCAGGGCTCAAATTGAGTTGAAATTTAGCCAGATATCCAGCAACACTGACCTTCAATCCTGCCATGGCTGGCTGATGGGCAGCTCTGGGGAATTTAATTTGCTTTAGAGCTTATATCTCACATTCATGTCTGATTTTTAAAATGAATTTACTTCTCCTATTGATCTTTGCTTTTCTGATATGTAAGTTTGGAGAGTTTTCTTGTAGGTTTCTACTAGCAGACTCATCTAATAACTTTCTCTAAAAATAATAACTTGAGGAAATCAATAAATCAATACAATAACTTACATATTTATGTAATTTTGGTAAGAGAAATACTGTCTTATTTTTTTCTTCCTCAGATAAAGGAAATTCATCTATTGTCTCTTTTCCTTCAATAGCGGCTGACATACTCCAATTAATAGCTAAGTACTTTTTATTATCTAGAATAGACAAAAACAAATAAAGGTAGTTGATTTATTTAAGAACTAGGATGGATGACCTTTGAAAAATGATTTGAATTTAGCAAAATATGTACATTTTGAAAGTAATCTAGGAGCTAACATTTTCGCATCTTTTATTTGCTTTCTAATCCTCCATATTTGAGAAATAGATCTATGAAATTTCCTAAGGCATAGCAAAGCTAATTGTCTTTTCATGTTCGGTAAAGACCATTTTTATTTTTTATAAAATTGAGAGGAGCATTTCCATGTCCCTATATTTCTATGTATGCAGCCAGGACAAGTTTTATGTTGTCAAGTTAAGTATCAGATTATCTGCATTAGAGGGGAGATAACTCTAATGCTTTCTAGTATAGAAAACTTACCAGAGTCATCAATAATTTCTGCCTTCCTCATCTCACTTTCCTTATCTCAATTTAAGAAATCTAGAATATGCTGTTAACTTTTTACCAATAGGTTCAAAAACAATAGTAGTAGGCTCAATAAATTCTTTTCCTGGACAGGACTTTGCTTCAGATTGTGGGTGGTGCTATGAATAGACAAATACATGAATGGAACAGATTAGAAAGCTGAGAAATAGATCCTCATAGAAGCAATCAATTGATCTTTAACAAAGGAGCAAAGGTAATACAATGGAGCAAAGTTTTTTCAACAAAAGATGCTGAAACAATTGAACATCTATATGCAAAAACAAAATGAATCTAGACACAGAACCCACACTCTTCACAAAAATTAATTCAAAGCAGTCATAGACCTGTATGTAAAACACAAAACTATAAAACTTCCAGAAAATAGCACAGGAGAAAACCTATATGAACTTTGGTATGGAGATGACTTTTTAGATTCAACATCAAAGACATGACCTGTGAAAGAAATGATTGACAACCTGGATTTCATTAAAATTGAAAACTCCTGCTCTGCAAAAAAGATAATATCAAGAGAATGAGAAGATAAGCCATAGACAGGGAGAAAATATTTGTTAAAGACATATGATATAGGACTATTTTCCAACATATACAAAGCACTCTTCAAACTCAACAGTAGGAAAACAAACAATTCAACTAAAAATGGGCTGAAGACCTTAAGAGACACTTCACCAAAGAATGTATACAGAATAGGCATATGAAAAGATACTTCAGATCATATGCCTTCAGGAAAAGGCAAATTGAAACAACAATGAGACACCACTAGACACCTATTAGAATGGCCAAAATCCAGAAGACTAACAACACCCAATGCTGGCAAGGATATGGAACAATAGGAACTCTCACACATTGCTGGTGGGAATGCAAAATGGTACAGCCACATTGGAAGACAGTTTGGCACTTTCTTACAGTAATAAATGTGCTCTTACCGTACTATCCAATAATAGTGCTCCTCGGTTTTTACCCAAAGGAGTTGAAAACTTATGTCTACACATAAATCTGTACACATATGTTTATAGGAGCCTTACTCGTAATTGTCAAAACTTGGATGCAATCAAAATGTCCTTGAGTAGACTAATGAGTAGACAAACTGTGGTATTTATAGAGAATGGAATATTATTCTGGGCTAAGAAAAAATGAGCTATCAAGCGATCAAAAGGCATGGAGGAAATTTAAAAGCATATTACTAAGTGAAAGAAGCAATCTGAAAAGCCTATGTACTGAATGAATTCAACTGTATGACATTCCGGAAAAGGTAAAAATATAGAGACAGTAAAATAATCAGTGGTTGTCAGAGGCTGGGGGCAAGGACATGAATAGGTGGAATCCAGAGGATTTTTAGGGCTGAAAAAATACTCTATGATATCATAACAGTGGATACATGTCATGATACATTTGTTCAAAACAATAGAATGTACATCATCAACAGTGAACCCTAGGGTAATCTGTGACCTTTGGGTAATTATAATGTGTCAGTGTAGGTTCAAGAATTGTAACAAGTGTACAACTCCAGTAAGTGAGGTTAATAATGTAGGCTATGCATGTTTTGAGGCAGGGGGTATATGAAAAATCTCTTTATCTTGATCTCAGTTTTGCTGTGAACGTACAACTCCTCTAAAAATACAAAGTCTTAAAAAAAAAAAAGCTCAATATAAAATCCAAACAAAAACTCTTAAATTCTAAATATGAGTTGATGATTTGTTCTTCTCTCCAGAGGTGAAGTCTGTTAATAGTTTTGCCTGTCTACTTTTGGACCGTTATTTAAGAATTTACAACTCTACTCCTGTACATATACCACCACTTACATTTGATTTCTTTTCCCAAAGTATGATCACGCTAAATCCTGGTACAAGCCCTCATCTCTCTCCTAGAAGACTTCATGGCCTCCTAGCTTCTGGTTAGGCTCTCTACCTTCTGCTCTTGCGCCTCGTATCTATTCTCAATACGCTAGCCAAAACAGTCCTGTCAAAGTTTATTAGATCATGACATTCCTCTGATCAAAACTCTCCAAATATTCCTGCCTATTTACAGTTAATGTATTTACATTTTAGTATAATGTACATTTAATTTATGTGTTTTAAACATACAATTTATTCCTTTAAATTTATAATAAATCATTTTATATTCAAATTTGTCAACATATTAATAACTATTTCACACATTATCTAATTTTCATTATTTCAGAGTCACTTTTCACTTCACAAATATCCAGTTTCAGACAACAAATTATGCTGTCGTCCTACTCTTAACAACCCGTGAAGCTCTAGACAGTCTTACTCCCGTTTCCATTCTGACCTCCTCTCTTACTAAATGCCCTTTCTCCCACTCCCTCTGCTCTAGCACCCAGCGAGGCATATGCATGGTTTGGGGCTTCTTCACTGCCCGTCCCTTCCAGTAGCAGAAAGCTCTTTAATTAGATATCTATATGGTTCATTCCATTGTTCTTCAGGTATTTGCTCAAATGCCAAATTCTCAATGAAGTCTACTCTAGACACCCCGTTTAATTTACAACTACATGCCCCAGTACCTCACCCCAAACACTTCACAGGTTTAATTTATTTTTCCATAGCATTTATTACCTTCTTACATAGATTATTTATTTATTCATTTATTCTGCTCATTGTTTATTTTTCTCCCATTAAAATGTAACTTACACAAAGGCAAAGACTTGTTCATGATATTTGGCTCTTGGCACCCTGTAAGCACACAATAAATACTGGTTGAATGATTGAATTGTTGGTGGCTTGTTTTTGTTTTTAGCATAGCAAAAATGCATGGAGATATTCTATTGTCCATAAATAAAGAATTATAGACATTTATTTACATATTCACACAATAAACATTTACATTTACTTACATTTTTGTATGTGTACTATTGTACAAAATCAATTTACAATAATTGGTTATCTATTATTACATTGATGAAAACTTGCTTGTTTTTCTATTTTAATTTTAGAAACTGGGCTGCGACTAATATCTTTTTTCACGAATCTTTGTATATATCTGCATTTTTATAATAGATATCTAGAAATGGAATTGCTGAGTTAATATTTATATATGTTTTGTATTTTTAAAGACATCTGCCAAAAGTTCTATACTTTAATATTGCAAAAAGGGTGCTTATTTCTTTTTACTCATATACCAACTTTGAATATTTTAAATCATTTAAATATTCATTCTAATATGTATATATATAGTTTTTCCTCTTGCCTTACTTAGCATTTCTCTGATTACAAGTACACTGAAAACCTTTATAAATGTAGCTTGAACATTTTTGTATTTCTTCTGTTAATTGTCTATTTACATCCTCTGCTTTCAACAGGGCCACTATAAGCCACTGGGCACCTTTGTTGAAAATAGAGAAGAAAGTCTACCTCCAGGTGGACACAATGCTGTGCTGGTTTGGTTTGGTGACACTGTGTAGACTGGAATCCAGGCCCCTTTTGCCATTCAGTAATCACCCTTATATGAGGTACAACCTAAGCCAACGTATGTGATGGTTCTTACTCTCTTAACATTTCGTATACTTTCTTTATATATTAATTAATGAATATTAGTTCATGACATGATATATAATATATATGTATATAAATATATATGTATATTTATAGCAATTATTTTCCTAATATGTTGCTCTTCTTTTCGTGTTGTAATCTTATATATGAAAATTTAAAAATCCGAGGCAAAAATGTTTCAATATTTTCCTCTCTGATCTCTTCATTATATTTAAATACACATAGATAAACATATATACTTTTATAAATATTTATTCTTCATAGTACCATTAAAATATATCCTCTATCTACTGATTTAAAATAACTTCATCATATATTAAGTTACCATACGTATGAGTCTTTTTGGTGACACTATGTCATTATTCTTTCTACTTTATCATTAATATTATTCTGGTTACTTATTATACTTCCATTATCAAATATAGAAAGAACTGAAATATTTAAGATATTGAGTCTTTCCATTTGTTAACATGATATTTCTATGCATATTTTTAGAGCTTATTTTTATTCTTAAACAAACTCTCATCACTTTCTTCATAGAGATTTTGCACATATCTTGGTAACTTTATTCTTAAGTGTGGTATTGATTTTTTTTACTCTATGAACAAAGAATTTATCCGTGACACATTCTATCTGGTTATTTCTGATTCGTTGGAGAAATATTAATTTTGTAGATTGATGATATAGCATGCTACCTTGCTGGCCTCCCATATTAATTCCAATAGTGTTTTAGCTGATTTTCTTCACCTCTCACATGTTCTCTCAGTGTGAACACCCTACTTGTTAAGATGATGTGTTGTACCCTGACTCAACACTTTGGTTTCTCCCTTGAAGAAACAAATGAAAAGAGCTGCCAAGTAGCTCTCAGTTTGTGATCTAAGAGGAGTCACATATTACTAGCATCAGTAGGCACCTCCATCTTCATGTAGAACACCCAGACCAAGAGAATAACCTGCCCTGAGACAAAACATGGGAGTTTAGGGAAAATGGCAATTTGGTATTACTTCTCATGCCTTTGCCTACTGCAACAATGAAGCAAGCCTTGAAAAAAAGCAAGTGACTAGTATATTTTGAAATCAGGGAGTGTGACACCTCCAGGTTTGTTCCTTTCCCTCAGGATACGATCCAGCAATTCCACTGCTGGGCATTTATCCAAAGGACATGAAAACGTGAATGCATGAAGATATATGCACCCCTATGTTCGTCACAGCATTATTCACAATAGCCAAGACTTGGAAGCAACCTAGATGCCCATGAATAGATGAATGGATAAAGAAGATATGGTGTATATGAACAATGGAATACTACTCAAACATAAGAAGCAATGAAATCCAGACATTTGTGACAACATGGAGTGACCTTGATGATGTTATGCTAAGTGAAATAAGTCAGAGGGAGAAAGTCAAATCCCGTATGATCTCACTCATAAGTAGATGATAAAAAGAATGATAAACACACACATAGAAACAGAGATTGGATTGGTGGTTACCAGAGGGGAAGCAGGGAGGGAGGAGGGCGAAAGGGGTGATTAAGCAAATGTGTGTGAGGGATGATGGATTGTAATTAGTGTTTGGGTGATGAACATGATGTAATCTATGCAGAAATCGAAATATATAATGATGTACACCTGAAATCTATATATTATAGACCACTGTTACCACAATAAAAAAGAATAAAAAGTCAAAGAAAGAAAGAAAGAAAGAAATTCATTGACCAGTTATATGTCTTGAACCAAAAGAAAAAGTGTCTGGAATCTGGTGTTTAGAATGCTCCATTTGATCAGTTAATATAGGATCCATGAAAGAGGATTCTGAAAATCCTTTTTGTCTTACACTTGTTCGTTCTAACTTTACTGCCAGTTGGAATTCATGTACCTGGAAAATATCCACATCATTTCTTGCACTCTAATATAAAATACTATTAATCAATTTAATTGAACAAACATACTCTAAAACAAATATACGTCATTGAAAATGTATCAATTACAAATGAAATCTGAAAATAGCTAATATATCTCTAATTTTCCCATTCCTTTTTTTTTTATGAGGAAGATTAGCCCTGAGCTAACTACTGCCAATCCTCCTCTTTTTGCTGAGGAAGACTGGCTCCGAGCTAACATCCAGGCCCATCTTCCTATACTTTATATGTGGGACGCCTACCACAGCATGGCTTGCCAAGCAGTGCCATGTTGGCACCCGGAATCCAAACTGGCCCACCCTGGGCCTCCCAAGCGGAATGTGCGAACTTAATCACTGCACCACCGGGCCGGCCCCTAACTTTCCCATTCTTTTCATTTGTTCTTTTTACTCCTGTTTACTGACAATTCCATGTCAAAATTTTACTTTATTGTTCTAGGTATCCTAGCTTTCCACTGGGTAAGCTAGCTGCCTCTGAAATATATAAATGTAGTGTGTTATATTTCACATGCTTTTCTTGCTCACCTTCCCAGATCTGCCCTTTACCAAGGTAATGTTCAAAGTTACTGAAGCAAATAAGAAAAATTATCTTATATTCACCCAAGTGGAAACATCTCTTTTCGTTCAAGTTGCCTGCTCTTTTCCTTCATTCGTCATCTTCTCTATCCAACGCCACCATATGAGAAAAATCCTTTTTCTTTAGAGTTTCTGTTTATTTTCTTTGTTTCAGAAGTGTATCCTCATCTGGCATATCCACTGTAGGGTACGTGTGGTTCAAGTGTGAAAGCACGTATAATATGTTGTGCAAAAAAGGAAAACTATCATAGCAGACTGGCGAGATTACATGTTTAGCAAAATCATTGGGGCATTTAGAGTTTATTTTCAACAAAAGAGAAAAAGGAACTTAGTTATTCCAATAATTAATTATTCAAAAAATCAGTTAAATGTACTATCATGTACCCTGGAATAAACTGGGCATAATTTGATCAGGGAGTAAAAATAAATTTCATACCCATCTGAAAAATAAATGTTGAGATATTTGGGAACATAAAAATCACTCCTAGAGTTCTTTTTCTTTTCATGTTCATTTTTACTATGCTTGCATAGTTCTAAAACATGAAAGCGATGCTCAGAATTATTTTTGTCTTTTTTAGTCTTGACCAAGCACAAACAGTTTTCACATTTAAAGTAAATGAGTATGTCAAGCTCTTACACTCTTGCATAGACAAGAAAATTCTTCCCAACAGCAGTTGAAGTTCTAAAATCACCAGTTCTTCACATGGACAATTTTGTGAGCATCTCAAAAAGAAAAAAGAGAACGGTATAAGAAATATGCCCAACAATAATAAAATATCTCATGTCACTACAAACTTTCAGCTTTTCATTCCAATTCATATTCTTTGGAGTGTAATAAAATAGAGAAGACAATCAACAATATTAGAAAGCTGTTCAAGTATTGCATAGTCTCCGTGTGTGGGTAGGGTAGCAATAATCCGGGACTCTGCTCTAACAGATGGACATCAGGGGGAAAAGCATCACGAGATTGAAATCGAAAGACCCAGTGAAAAAGTAGCAGGGCTATTCTTCCTAGGAATGTAAACGTTTATAAGATTTTTTAAAAATGTTATTTAAAATCTAAGTGGGTTGGTGTAGCCAATAAGACTTGCAGGTATAAAAAATTATCATAATATAAAACAATCTAAGTCATCACGCTACAAGTTGAAAAACTATTTATAATAGATTGTCATCTTTCAAATGTACTTTGAAATACTCTAAGGATGAGAAAATGTTGATATCCTCTTTAAAAGTCTGCTTGTTTTTGACAGATATACTCCCTGAATTTTTTTAGAATAGATGACCAAACACACAATTATTATTTATACTCCTATTGCATAATGAAAGAATTGCTTTGTCCTGTTCAAAATGTCATTTCAAGTGTACACACATTTACTTTAGTGTTAGTATAGACAATAGTAGCTGTGAATACACACACACACACATATACACACACATCCTTTACCTTTCTGTACAAAATACTCCAAATATTTTTCATAAACATTATAGGTCTCCATCTAGACCCTTCATATTGCTAGTGGACGGCATGCTGTTACTTTGAATATGTGGAGCTAGTGTTAGGTCAAATTTGCTGAACTCCTTTATTAATTAGAAGTGTTTATTGATGGTTTGATGATTAGTTCTATTTGTTTTCTGTGTAAACAAACATACTATTTACAAATAATGAGTTCTGGCTCTTATTTTTGCCTGATATTTATACTTCATTTCTTTTCTTATCTCATTGCATTATCTAGAATATCCAATAAAATCTTGAATATATTCACTATTAGTGTGAATCCTTAATTTTGACTTTGATAGAGATGTTTATACATTGTTAATTTGGATTTCTTTTCCCCTTCTTAGAATACCAATTCATGAAGATTTTTTATTTTGAAAAATCAGTGTATTTCCAGTGCCTATATTAGTTCTTCCCATATTTTAAGTATTCAAAAATATATTGAATGATTAAATAAATTAAGAGAGGTCTGAGATAAATTTAAGAGGCATGTTCTCTGTGAAGTTCTCTGTGTAAGACTGGTTTATACAATTCCCAATCTTGGAGATTTTCATTAATTGAGAATTTTATCCATCCTGTCATGATTTATCCAGTTTCTTGACATCTTTGAGGAATCAGAAACATGGATACCAAATCTGATTGATATGGAGCTGACTTGAAATACATCTTGTAGTGGTACTACCTTTTCTTCTTTTATCATTAACAAAAGTGATTCAGAAACTAAAGTGTTGTATCACTATAATGTCACTAATAAAGTTGACATTGATTTCTCAAACCATTTTAGTTTTAATTTAATTGTTAGTATAATAAAACATAGAAAGATCATAAAATGAAGTACAATTTTCTGCATTCCAAATATCTCTCAAAACAGCAGCTCTGTCTTCATAAGAATGTCATCAATCCTCTTCCAAATGACCATAGCAATAATCCTTAAAAGGAACATAGGTCAGGCTGCTGTGTGTATAGTAGGCACCATCTGTGCATAGTCTTTGTGCCTCCAGGCAATGAATTTTGGGGGAAATTGTAAAAGCCAAGAGAAGCACAGGAGAACAGCGACATGGCAATACAATGACATAGTGCAGTTTTGATCGCACATATGAAGAAATTAGTAATTTTCTCTAACTCAGCGCAAATAACAGTGAGGCGTCCAATGCCCTTTTTTGACAGCTTGCTTTCCCCTCAGAGGCAAAAGATAATTGGGCTCATGGAGTTGTACATCTGTCCATCCTTGCCATTTTACAAAGAAGTTCATAGTCATTGGGATTATGTTCACAGAATCGATGTGAAAAAATTGGATTGATGTAAAGGAATATATGCAAATTTATATAGAGAAAGATAAACTATAATTTGCATTTCTGTCAGCCAGAATCAGTTGGAATTTGTTCAAAAATGTTTTTGAAACCCATTCTCTTTGTCAGGCACTATGCTAAGTACTGCAGATAAGAAAGAATATGTGCCTTTGAGAAGCAAACATATAAGTAGATGAGGAAGTCTCAGAAACAGATAATTTTAGCAGAGTGATTTAAAGACTATGATAAAATATCATGGGTATACACAAAGAGATACTAGAGAGGGTAAAGAGCTAACCAACTCAGCCTCAAGGGTGGGTGTTCTAAGGAAGTATACTTGTGTACTCTTGAAGGATAATTAACTGATAATTAGACAAATATTAGGGAAAGGTAATCCATCCATTGTAATTTAAACGTTCCAAGTTGCAGAGAGGTGAAACAGTATGATGTGTACTGAGGAACTACACACAGTTCCATGTTACTGAAAGATAAAGCACAAGCAGGAGGTAGTAAAGAGGAGGCAGAGAGGTAGGATGGGTTTAGATAAGGTAGAAGATTATACAGTCATGCGTCACTTAACAACAGGCAACATTCTGAGAAATACATCATTAGGCCATTTCATCATCATGTGAACATCATAATCTGTACTTACACAAACCTAGACGGTATTGTCTATTACACACCTGGGCTGTAGGATACTAATCTTATGGGACCACCATTGTAGATGCAGTCCATTATTGTCTGAAATGTTAATCAGTGCATTGTAATTTGATAGAAGTATTACAGTTCCTGTTAAATGTTTAAGCAAGTATGTGTGTGTCATGGTTAGATTTATATATCAGTCAGATTCTATGACGGCAGTGCAGTGGAATATTTATTTTAAGGTGGTCAAGTAAGGAAATCAGTTAGGAGAGATGATATTTTTCCTGAATTAAGGCAGTATGGAATGGAATGTCCTTATTCTGGGTTCTGCACCCAATTCTAATGTGGAGAGAGGGGTTTCACCCACACCACCACCAAATAAGCCATTCTCCAGACTCAGTTGGGTGTCCTACAATTCAACTCAATTCTGTTACTATGTACCTGGAGACAGCATCAGATTCCACAGGGTAAGGTTTCAGTCCCACATGACCGTCTTCCGTTGCAGACGCCAATCCCAAAGCCAGGTTGTTACATGTGCTTCTGACCTACTGGCTATAAATCAGAGGTTCCCAAGACCCAACCTCCTCCTTAGGCTCCATAAATTGGCTAGAGCAGTTCACAGAATTCAGGAAACCTCTTTACTCACTAGGTTATTAGTTTATTACAAAGGATATTGAAGGATACGAATCAACAGCCTGATGAAGAGATACATAGGGCAAGGTCCCTAACAAAGGAGCTTCTGTCCTTCTGGAGTTTGAGCCCAACACAGTAACATGTGGAAGAATTCTGGTTCCTCAGCTTGGAAGCTCCAAATCCTGTCCTTTTGGGTTTTTATGGAGGCTTCATTACCTAGACATGATTGATTAAATCACTTCTCATTGACAATTGATTCAACCTGCAGCCCCTCTCCCCTCCCCAGAGGTCAGGCTGTGGGACTGAAATTTCCAATCCTCCATTCTTGGTTGGTGCCCCTGGCAACCAGCCCCCAACCTTAGAGGGGGTCCAAAAGTCACCTCATTAACATAACAAAAGGCACCTTTGTAGTTCTCAGAACTTAGGAAATTCCAAGGGGTTTAGGAGCTCTGTGTCTGAAACTAGGAAGAAAACCAAATATAAATTTATTATAAATCACAATATCACCATCCTAATTAAAGAATGTTTAGCAATAAGATTGGTGACAATTTGTGACTGATTACGTATAAATGAGGTGAGAAAAGAAAAAAATAAGATATCCTTTATTTAAGCATTTCTAGGAATGGCTTTTCTAACCTTAGGGATAGGGATCATTTTATACATCTAGGGGCATTCTTCCTAAAAGTTTGGCCTCTGAACTTGGTGCCAATCTGAACAATGAGAACAGAGTTTTGGAAGGAAAGGAAAACATCAGCTTTTTAATCATTTTCTTTGCCAGGCAAAGGATGTACCAGCCGGCTAATGCCTTAGAAACTGCTGGCTCCCGGTTAAGAAGTGGGTAATGAGTTTTTAAAGGTTTGTGAGGAATGTGGCTGCTTGTAGGGACGGGGGAGCCTGTGACTTTGCTGGTCAGCACTTTCCCACTGCCTGTGTTTGGCCTTGTGAGGCTGTGGCCTGTGTTTGGCCTTGTGAGGCTGTTTTCAGGAAGGAGGGATGGTGAGATAAGGGATTCGCAGGTGGATGTCCTGGGTTGTCTGCCTCCATGGTGGATGGTGGATTTCAGTGCCAGGAAGCCAAGGAGTTGGGGTCTGGGAAGCTGTAGTTTCTTGATAGTCTCTGGACATCAGTTTCTCTGTAATAAACTTCAAGGACCAGTGATTAGCCAAAACTTTAGTGTGAGCCCAGCACGAAGCCATCTGGGCTTTAACAATTTGTAATTTCTATTTGGTTGTAATGCTCAGGGAGTCAAAGTTTAAAGAAACGAATATTTACATTTGAGTGTTACTACAAGAGCAGAGAAAGGGGATGAGTGCTTTTGGTTCTAACCCCATATATGCTGGGTTTAGTGTAGGGGAACTGATATCAGGGCCGGTATTAATCAAAAGCCTATATCACCATGAAAATTAGGGATAAAAAAGTGTAGAATGTGCAGGGAGTAGGATTTCCAGAATGGCTGACTGAGGAGTTTGGTTGATCTTAATCTTCTCCCTGCAAAACAGTGATAAAACTGAATAAAATTGTCAAAACAACCACTACAAGACTTAACAAATCAAGAGGTATTATTTATTCATAAAAACCTGCTAAGTCATGATAAGATTAGAAGTCCATGGCATTTCGCCCAAGGACTGCCTCCATCTCCCCAATGCGGAGGGCAGACTTAAAGCACCAGCAGCCCTGCTGCACTGCCAGATGGGCTAATTTTATTTGGAGTCGAGTGTGGAAAAATCCACGCCGAGGGCACTGTCAAAAACAATAGGGATCTCAGTGGCAAATAATATGGGCTAGCTTGAGGTGATAGTACTGGTTGGGGCAAGCAACACAAAGGCAAATCAGCCAGAAATTTAACAGGGAGATCCAGGATAAGAGATAGCCAGAGGCCTTGCTAAAATCCCACTTATCCTTGGTGGTCTGGAAGGTTGTGCACAGGCCTAAGGCTGAGCCTGCTCAGGAAAAATCAGACAGGTCCCCAGTGGATTATTCACACCTGGCTGAACATGCTTACTGAATATATAAAGTTAAAAAAAAGGGGGGCAGAATTGTAAATTCTCTGAACTTAAGTTCAGCAATCATTAAAAGCAATCATTGAAGAAATAGAGACCATTGACTAAGACAGCCTTAACTTTCTGTCCACTTGTCTAAATGTTAGTTAGATAGGTCTCCTGCTGCCCATTGGCCCTGACCTCCCTCTCACCCTGTCAGGAAGACTGGAGAAAGTCTACCTTTCTTTTGGATAAAGCCAATTAGCAAACACGATGGGCTACTATCCCACCCACTCCAGCTCTTAAAAAATATCTCCAGCCATTGTTTCAGTGGAGTTCATTTCTGGTTGCATTATGGTTTCTCTCACCTATTATGATTATCTTCCTTATCTGTTTAATTTTGTCTGGTGCAATTTTTACTTTGACTCCACCGTTTTCAGAAATATACATTCTTATCTAGAAATTCCTGGTGAAAAGGCAGGTAGCAAAATCTCCCCATTATTTTTAGAAATCTAATGTGATACTCTGCCAAATATCTTCTATTTGCTCATCTAGACCCCTCCTCTTTGCTTTAGTGGCTGATTGGTAGAGCTATATCATCTGGCTCCTCATCTTATGGTTTCTGGTTGATTTCAGTCAACATGTAGCCCCCGAATGCGATTGAAGGGAGGGATCAGAGTAAGGTCAGGATACTTAATACCCTGGATTCCTCCCTGCAAGTATCCTTGGTTGGCTATGCCATTTTCAAAGTGGTGATCTTCTTTGGTTTCTCATAACTCCTCTTTCCTCTAATATCTTCAGTTCTCAGTATGGTAGCAACTTATGGTTCTCATACACGCTCTCTGCACTTTTCTAAGTGGTTTCTTTATTAAAACTTCTTTGAATTATTCTAATTTGAGAGTGCCATCTGTTTCCTATAGAGATATTGACAGATAAAAGTACTGGGGGCAAACTCTGGAAAAAGAGCATCTGGAGCGAGGTGGGGAGTATAGAGCATGAGGTGGTAGGAAGAGGTAGAGATAGTTTTATCATAGAATTTGAAATTATTTAATATAATATAAGAATATTAAATCTAGAAATATTTTATTTTGATTATACCCCAAGATCATGAATGTAGTATTTTTCAGTTCTATAGGATAAACTCTGTTAATGTAATTTAATGTATTACAATGAATTTTTTTAAATGTGATAATTTAAATAAATATCAAAGATCATTTAATTAATTTAAGATCATTAAATAAAAGTCTTTTCAAAAGATAAGAATAGCAGTAGGAGGTACACTCAGTTTTATGATAGTAATAGGTTAAGCATTTTTTTTTTTTTTGATGAGAAAGATTGGCCATGAGCTAACATCTGTGCCAATTTTCCTCTACTTTGTATGTGGGATGCTGCCACAGCATGGCTTGATGAGTGATGTGTAAGTCAACACCCAGGATCTGAACTCGGAAACCTCAGGCTGCTGAAGCGGAGTATGTGAACTTAACCACTAGGCCACTGGGCTCACCCGCTTAAGCATCTTTTTAAATACTCAATTAAATGCGGCGGAATACTTTTTATACTTTTTATGTTTCTCAATATTTTTTCCAAGTTTAATATTATAAAATTTAAATATTGACTAAGAGTCAGAACTAAGTCAAAGTTACAATCATGGCATCTAAAAAATACATGCACACACACAAAGTTTTAGCTCTAGTTTACTCCAAAATAAAAGAGGAGTATACAACTCATATAAAATTCTACTTACTATCCAGTTTAAATCCCCAATTTAATACTTTCTTTGGAATCTGTTGTGTAACATCAAAAATTTAATCTTGGTATACATGTGGTAAATTCTTGTTTTGGGGCAAGAGTGTGGATATTTTCTGTATTTGGCTAATGTTTATGAATAAGAAAGCAATAAGAAAGTTTTTATATTATTGTTTACAAAATTGGTTTTGTGTTTAACTGATCATAAAGGTCTACACTTTTTAAAAAAAGATATAAAACTCAAATATAAATATATTCATTAAGTGTCATAATTGAACTATAAGCTTTTTGCTTCCAAAAGACACATCTCTTTCTGTAGACAGGGAGTGTGTATGTGTATACATATGTATATTCATATATATACATAAATATAGACGCACAGGCACAGATACAATATATAGTATAGACTATATGTTATTAACATGATTTACAATCTCTTAAACTGTAATCTAAATATGATTTGGTAAGTTCTTCCTATTTTTTCTCCTTGAAACTACAAATTTTTCAGAAAGGTTTAAAAAGCAATTTATTACTCAAAATAATTTATAATTATTATAAAAAACAATTTATCACTTGTTAGAAAGGCTATTGCCCAAAGGAAAAGTATATATCTATATCTGTATATAAATATATGCTGTTACAATAAAAATTCCTCTGGATTTTAAAGACAAAACTCCATTCACTAATATAATTTATTAAAATAGGATATATTTTGGCATATGCAAGCACTCTCATACAAGCTTAGTTTAATACTGAAAACAAATATTTTAAATAAATTATTTGTAGATATTTCAACTAGCTAATTCATATTTTAGAAAATAGAATGATAGATTCCTGAACTAAATAACTCATTTTTCTTTTGAACTTGGGAAAGATGAAGCAAGGAAAATTATGGACCTTCTCATATGAGTTTCCTTCTGTTTTTTCCTATGTCCTGAATTTCTTGTCGTAGTATCTATTCCTCCCTTTCTGTAGCCAGGATCAGCTAGCATCATGAGAAATGATCTCTGATAGGCTCCATACAGCAGTAGTGTGCCTTTTAGAGTGTCAGAACACAAAGTGAACTTACTGGAGAAAACTTGTGAAGATTACTAACCTTTTGAAGTATTTTTAAAGACCTAATTTCTCTAAAGAATCAGGCTTATTTATTTATAAAAGCCACAGTATTTTTTATCTTTGAAGAGAATGTCTGAGTTGACTTAGTCTTTCCTCACTTTATTTCCTAAATACATTTCTAACCTGTGAGATATTGGGATGTTATGCACATACATACACACACTAAGAGATGTAATTTGCTATGAAAAGCAGAAAGCGATACAGACGGGAAGAAAATCCACAACTTGGGATCCCGTTTAAAATGTTCATAATAAACTAAGATAATAAGTAGTAACACCTCTTCTATGAAAATAAGTGGTTGCATAAGATGTAAGACATACCAGCAAACACAATATCTCAAATAACAGAAACACAGAACATCAAAATCCCTAGGTTATTGTGAAGGAATGGCTTTTAGTTTTTTATTGAAAGTTATTAATCTATATCATTTAAAAAGTGTTTCTTAAATCAAAGAACATGATAAATGGATTGATTGGAAAGGAAATTGATGTTTCTAACAATTTGTAATTATTTACCACTATTTCCTAGATAGTTATTCCCAAAGAAAAAAATATATAGATAAGTTTTATAGTTCTCCATTTCTTGGTGTAAAACATTGGTAAGACCACAGCAAAATATTTGAGGAAGAAGAGTTATATTTTCTTGTGACAGATTCTGGGAAAGTTTATTTTGCATAGCTATATGATACGACTCTTTTACTTAAATTACCAAAAAATAAAAGTCAGCACTTTAATTTGCCTACATTGTTAAAATTAATAAATTATAGTTCCCACCCTCCATTAGCCCTCTACTCTTTCTAGGAGAAAGGAAATACTCATTGTCCTGCTGCCTTTTACTTAAATCCACTGGGATAAAAATCTTTTAATGAGGATTTGAGTTCAGAAAAGCCAGGCTAAGCTTGACTCATTTGTAAATCTCTCTAGCATATAATTTGTTTTACATGGCTTGATTAGTGTTTTTGCTAGTCATGATTAATTTGGTTATAATCAAGTAATGATATTGAAAAATTGCCTTATTATTTTTTTAGTTTGACTATTTAATGCTACTGTCTATGGTGTTCTGTAAACCACTCAGCTTAAAACCATAAGCAATCTTTGGCCGTCAGTGTCTTCTACTGAAAATACATAGATATTAATTACTTCCTTTATCCTTTTTTTAGGATACAAAGGATGAATGGATGTAAAGCCTTCTTTAATATGTGTCATGTACATATTTTTCATTAATATGTTCATGTGGAATGTCAAAACTTCATGTGCATTTACTATATTAAAGCATTTTAACTATTTCACAGTTAACTCTAGCAAATGATCTGACGCACTGGACCACATTTCCTCAGCCTACATGATTTAAGCACAGTTTTTGTGGTAGACAGACTTCTAAGAGGACCACAGTAACTCTGCCTTCTAATATTTACACTCTTGTGTAATTCATTCCATTTGAACGTGAGTGAGACCTAGTGATCTTCTATTTTTATTTCTAAAAAATAGAAAGCAAGAAGAGCAAATTCACTCCTGTGATTAGGTTACAGAAGATATTGACTTCCTTCTTGCTTGTAGACTCTTTCTGTTGCCTTCTTGGCTTGGATGCTTTGATGAGGCAGACTGCCATATGGGAGAGGCTTTCATGGCAAGAAATTGGGAAGTCTGTAGCCATCAGTCAGACAGGAAATTAAGCCTTTAGTTCAAAAGCTCATAAAGAATTGAATTCTGCTAACAACCACATGCGTCAGCTAGGAAGCGACTTCATCTCTGTTCAAGTTCTAAGATGACTGAGGCTTTGGCTGACATTTTGATCACAGCCTTTTGAGAGACCCATGAAGCAGAGGACCCAGGTAAGCCATGTCCGAATTCCTAACCCATGGAAGCTGATATAATAAATATGTGTGGTTTTTTTTAAGTCACTAAGTTTTGGAATAATTTGTTATATAGCAATTGATAACTCTTACAGTATGATTGACAGGTCCATGCACTTTTGACTTATTCAAGCCATAGAGAATCTCTGAACAGCATACAAGTATATCCCAGAAGTAATTCCCTCAACCAAATGCAGATAAGTGTCAATGGATAAATGTCTTAGTCTTCTCATCCTCCAGGGGGACAATCTTGAAGCCTGTTCTTTGTGGCTTATCGGAGAGTCTACAATGTGTTTGAGTGCTCTTCTCTCACTACCTGACAGATAAATAAAACAACACATTCCCTAGGAAATACAGGGTATGGGCATATGTTGCATGGGGTAAACATAGCAGCAAACAGCAAAGTATAATTAATATTCTTGGATGGGAACTTAGCACTCTGTGGTATCCTACTGCAAAACAAAACAAAAAACCATCTGTGGGCATTTGAATCTAAGGGTTTACTGAGGGTCATGCTCTGCTTAGCTAGGTAAAGTTTGCTACTGAATATGATTGGGGATTTAGGGAGGTTGTGAAGACAGTGATTATAAAGCAAGAGAATAATAAGCTTAAATTTCCATATTGTTAATTTAAGAGATTGAATGTAACCCCAAACTTGCTAAAATAATCTCTTGTCTTAAGCACATAGTATCAAAATTCTTGAAAAACAAATTTAAGGTTTGATTCTGAGGGTCACTACATTGCAATGCCAGTAAAATTCATAACTTCCTAGGTGTGATATATGAAACTGAGGATGTTGATAAGGAAATGTTTAATAATGGCCTCCGTGAAAAAATTCCCTAATAATTTTTTTCAGACTCCATTTCCTGTATCTCTAAGCCTAGGTATGGAACCATATGTCAATAAGTCAAGCAAGCAATTTGGTAGTTAGTAGGAGTCCGGGTTTGCTTTTATCAGATATTTCACTTTTGCTGGTACTGCCATTCATGTATTTATTAACTGTCTCATATTTCTTTAAAATATTGTACCCAACAAAACATTGGAACATGAACCTCATTCATAGTGAAGAATGTAAGCCAATAGATTAATACCTTTGGGATTTAATGGTCCTATCATGTCTCTCATCACCCAGAAGCAGACGGCTTTCCAAAACACTGGATGATCCAGTGTCCTAGTAACTGTGTTGGATGGAAGACAATTCTTGGTAAGTTTCAAATGCTGTCCTGAGGAATGATACTATAAACCACCGAATAATATAGAGGGCAGGGTCTCCCGGATATTTCAAATACACTTGCATTTCTTTTTTGCTTACTATCTAGTCACGCCGGCTCAATTATAGAATTTAAGGCTTGTAGATGAAACATTTCTACCAGAGAAACCATTTGTGATATGTTCCATTGGATTAGATAACAAGGCTATCACTAAGCTATTTGGAATCTTTGTGCTACAAGAAAATTAGGCAAAAAAATAGTGGGTTGTGAGCTCGGACCCATGGCCTGGTGGTTAAAGTTCCACGTGCTCCACTTCAGTGGCCCAGGTTCACGGGTTTGGATCCCGAGCATGGACCTACTCCACTCACCAGCCACGCTGTGGCAGTGTCCCACATACAAAAAAATAGAGGAAGATTGGCACAGGTGTTAACTCAGGGCTAATCTTCCTTAAGCAGAAAAAGAGGAAAATCGGCAATGGATGTCAGCTCAGGGTGAATATTCCTCTGAAAAAAAATTTTTAAAAATGTGAGTTATGCTTTGTTATTAAAGTGATTGACTCTGTCAGAATTATGCATATGGAGTTGGAGTAGAAAGGACATGGATGAAAAATGGAGCATCCTCTGGGTTTCACCTTATACTAACACACTCTGAAAACAGTCATCAGAGGCTTCTTCAAACCTACTCAGGTAGTACAAACTTGGGCTCAGATTCACTAAGAATGAATGTTTGGGTCATCCTATTAAATAAAAATGCTTCAGTCTTCTGAAGTTGTGCACAAAGAGATTATGAGGAGTGGATGAAGGATGTGGCAAATATCTGCCACATCTAGATGGTCAGTTGCAGACAAGAGAACTAAGTCTCAAGTTATGTTTACTATCTTGCTGTGTCATTTATTTAACCATGAAGTTTAATTAACTTATTTTCTCTTTCTCCTGGGCCCCTCCACACCTTCCATTGTGCATGTATGCTGTATTGCAGTAGTTACATTTACGTTATATTTTCCCTGCCAATTACTAGTTATGTGACTTTGGATGATTCACTTTGAGCAGAAATATTGTGTCTCAGAGTCTATAGCTATAAAATGGAATTCAGGATTATTATAAGAAAAAAAACAAGTGCTATGACAATTGTCTGGTAAATTTTTAGTATTCAACAAATAACGGTTATTACACATACTATTATAATTAGATGAGAGGACCTCCAGGAGGATCCAGCATTACCCTGTAAGATCACAATCCTGGAACTAGGATCTAAAAATTATGTCACTTTTGGCTTTTCTTCTTTTGTGGAAGGGACATGTTTTTGTTTTCTATGGTATAATTGCCTTGTATCATGTGGGGATATCGTGGAAGCGTATGTACAGGAAAAGATGGTTAATTTATGTTCAGCATCCTAAAGATGGACTATAGTAGAATCTTGAGTTTTGTTTATTTGCTTGTTGTTTTTTCTCCCCTGAAGTCATTCCTCCTCCTTAAAACCACCCTAATTTCTTCTTGAGACTTAACCCTTTTAGCACTGGATACTACCTGGTGAGACCAAGTTTAGCTACATTTCTTCCTCTTAGGTGGGTAGTATATTTGCAAATACCCTCCACCTCCACCCCACATTCATATTGGCAACCCAAGTAGAGAGACAAAAAGACTGATAAACATTGGACTTCCTCAATCTCTCCAAGGATTCTGTGCTATGAGAACACCTGCTATGAGATTTCTCTGATGGCTCTTTTCACTTACACTTCTGTGGCCACCTTGGTCCTTGCCTATATCCAAATCTGGTTCTCCAAATAGCTCTTGATTTTGTGTGCTGATCCCTATATTCCTCTCACAACTCCCTTTAACACAAGCTATCTAGCAGCAGTTTCTATTTCTTGCAGAATGCTATCTGATTCAGTTATGGTGTGGCACCCTGAATTGACTTTTACATCAAAATAAATGCAAGATGTTTGTAAGAATAAGTAGTTTTATCAATTTTTAAAGATCAAACATAAAATTTTCAATAATTTTTTTAGTGGGCCACATCAAGCTAAATGACCTCAGATGTACCAAGAGTCATTTTGTTTTTATTAAACTCTATAATTAATATTACTTTGAAGGAGGTATATTAGAGCCTCTGCTGGAGAGAGAAAAATTGTCATATTATAACACCTAGGTTATAATGTACAGGAAGCAAATTGACTAAGAAAAAAGTCACAGAGAAAGGAACAACAAGTAGAACCTTGAAATTCTATTCTATATGTCAATGGTTGTCAAAGTGTGGTCCTCTAACCAGAGGCATCACCATTACATGAGAAATTGTGAAAGTAGAAAGTATATCTAAGAGTTAACAAGTTTCAAAAAGTCTATTGCAAAGAATATTGATAATGACAGTGATCACAACCTTTGTCAACTAAGGTACTGAAAAAAATAAAAGATGTATGACTATTTGTCCAGGGAAGCAAAATAATTTAAGTTCCATAAAGAGGCCAGAATCTTGATCTAGGGGAGAAAATATTGAAATACTTTTCTTAGCTAAGATTTTTAACCATTAGAATACGTAATATGAACTTGTGTTGTTAATGGAAAAGGCTAACATTTTCACCAATCTCCAAGAAATAATTAATCAACTCCAAATGGTTTTCTAAGAATTGTTTATAAGTAGTTTTAATTTGCATTTGTATTATCATTTATGATTTTTAAGATGCTCATAGGGCCCGCCTGTGGTTGACTGGTGAGTGGTTGTTTGTGCACTCCTATTCAGCGGCCCAGGGTTTCACAGGTTTGGATCCTGGGCACGGACATGGCACTGCTCATCGGGCCGTGTTGAGGCAGCAGCCCACATGCCACAACTAGAAGGACTCACAACTAAAATATACAACTACATACCAGGGGAATATGGGGAGAAAAAGGAGGAAAAAAAAAAAAAAAGAAGAAGATTGGCAACAATTGTTAGCTCACGTGCCAATCTTTTAAAAAAAAAAAAGATGCTCATAAAATCATCTTTGTAAAGAAGAAACTATAAAGACAGATTCAAAATAAACAAGTTTCAGCATGTGCAGAGACAGCCAATTGTCCACTCAATATCTGTATTCCTTACCTTTCCCCGAGTTTTGCCTGGGAAGATGACAGCCCACCTAGAAATAGCATGCCTCAGCATTGCTTGTAGCTAGCTTTGGCCGTGTGATCAAGTTCTGACCACAGGCTGTGACCAGAAATTATGCCAAGTCTCTTCACAATCTCTAAAAGAAAACCAGTAGATACATTTTTCTTTCTTCATTCTTACATACTATGAAGTATCCTAGAGCTTATGCTTAGGACACAGAGATGAGTACTATATGCTGAAGATGGTGTGGTCAACTCTTAATTTCTCTCCTCTGGATTATTAAGCAAGAGAAAAATGAATCTCTATTTTATTTAAGTCCTATTCGAGATCTCTTTCTTACAATGGCACTGCCTTCATGTAACAAGAAATCTAGTATTAGAGGTACTGAGGTACTGCTGTAGACAAATCCTAAAATTTGTGTCTTACAAATTGGACTCCTTGCACTATGAAATAGATATTGAAACTGGAAATCAAATGGCCTTTGTTATGCTATGGCAAAACATGTGATAAATTTCTTATCTTTCACAGCTTGGAAGGCATATCATATGCTTAAAAAACCTGAAGATCTAGCAAAAGAGATTAGGAAAAGTCAGACACATGTTTGTTTGTTTATCACAAAAGAGAGAGAGAAGAAAGAAAAACCTCGGGAAGAAATCAATCACTTTGAGACTGGAGATAAAATGGAGTACAGCTGTGCTAACAGAGGCATTCTCTGCCGATAGCCCGCAATCAAAATTGAGTAGGAGTCTAGTAATTGGGAGATTTGCAGGGTTAGAAAAGCCAACTATTTTCAAACTCCAAACATCAAAAATATGAGTGTCACCCCAAAACTTTTTCATGATCTTCACATTAAATATATTTTATCTGGGAATCTTCGGTCTATGTTGAAGTGTTTAATTTGTGATCCAATAACTTCCTTGACGATAGGAGGAGGCAAATGTTGATGCATAAAACAGAATCAGTAACTACATGACTCCCATTTTCCCAACCTAATTTCTAGAAAAGAGAAAGGAATCTAATTGATAGAAAACAAGATATCAGCTTTATTACTTATAAAAAGTAACTTTTAGCAGAAAAGCTTATTTAATTGGATACATTTGTTTAATAATATTCCCACCTGAATCAGATAGACTTGAGCTCCAGTTGTAGGAAAATTGAGAAATTGAAAACCCTCCACTCCTCTTCTGCAGCTCCCTTGGGGACTGCTGATGGCAATATAAATTTTACTTTCAAATGATTTTACCACCAATCAGTAAAGAACATTAATAAATTAGCTCCAAAGTTATTCTGTACTCGAGTCTATTCCATTTCTCATCCCAAGTTTGGTTCAAGCATATATGTAGAATATAGTTCTTCATAGGGATGGTTTTGAGATTAAATGACGTTAGGATACATCAACTTTTAACATTACTGTCTCCCATAATGAAGTTCCTAGGAATATGATAAAGATGAAAGAGAAATTTCTTAGAAAGTTCAATTCCAAAGTAAAGACCAAGGGAATTGCTCTCAAAATTATCTTGTGTGTTACTTGTCCATAGTTCCAAATTCCTTCTCCCAAACTTCTTGTTCTGCTTAGCCTCAGCAGAGGGAAGTTACGCTAATGGAGATAGGGGTGAGTTTCCTGAAGTAGGTGCATGGGTGTAGTTTCCTTGGTTGTGGTTCCTTCAGAATCTAAAAATTTAAGTTAGTTTCTCATCTATGATGTGGCTAAAGGAACTATGCAAATTAGATTAATACAACACTGACTGCTTACACTGTAAGTTTGGAAAATAAATAATTCTCAGACTCCATTCTGCACACTTGAATAAGAAATATAGTAAAACAGAAAATCTTTGTTATTGATGTTTATCTGTTATCTGCCTGCACTGAAAATGGAAAACTAATTTTTCCTAAGAAGCCAATTCTTGTCACATCCGTGTGTGCTTAGATAAGAACTATATATGATTTAGTATCAACTGCAGCATCCAACACACTAACAACCCACCAAAATAGTCGCTCAACTTTGTATAAACCTTCTGTAATTTACAGTGACCTGAAAAATATGGTATTTTCCATGTATGAATTTTTCCAAAATTTTTATGGAATTCTTACACAATTCTCTGTAGCATTCTTGCTAAACTTGCTAAACTTGAGTCTAAATTCATCCTTCATGTGTTATTTTTATAATTTTATTTGCTATTTTTCAATATTCATGGCGAATACATCAGATGCTGTGATTGTATAAGACTAATAAATAATAATCCCTTTTTCCTCCCTGAACCCAGACAGTGGGGTCAAAATATTGGCTCTATTACTAACAAAGATTGACTGGAGAATGTGGCTTTTATACGTAGGCGTATGAGTTTGTGAATATTTTATCCCTAATATAGGAAGGCTTATGTACTTGTCAACAACAGCTCTCTCCAAAGCGGTCAGTCCCTAACTTTCAGATACCAGTGAGCTGAGAATATGTGTTCTCCGACAGCAGGAGAAGTGCAAAAGTAGAAAAGAGAAGGAACTGAGAAATGCATATTAAGTTCTTCCTCCAAAACTCGTCAAACACGTAAATCATTCTCTTCCCTTGGGGAGTAGTGTAAGGTCATGCACGGTTCTCTTAAAGGATGGTCTTTCATTTAGAACTTAAATCAAGGGACAAGGAACCCCCATTCCAATCTCACCCCAATATTTGCCATATGCCAAGTGTTAAATTGGACTGCATCTATAAGATTATAGTACTGGCCTCAGGACATGTATAATATAGAATGAAATACAGGCATATGTAAATAATTAGAACATGGTGAGTTGAATGCTATAATAGAGATGTCTAAAAGCCTGTGCTAATGAAATTGAGGCATGGAAAATTCATTCTTTTTCAGTGGGGAAGGGAGAGGACAACAGGGTAAAATTCACAGTATATTGGTATTAAACGCACAAAGACTATAAAGTGCCAGAAAGGAATATGTAATTTTATAAATTAAACAAAAAACCTGTCAAAGGTATTTTGCATTCTTCCTCTGAGCCTACACAAGCTGCTCAAGTTCTAAAATGTTCACTATCTTCAATGATAGATGTGAAGTTTGGTCTGGGGCAAAAGACTCTTATTTCCCAGGATCTTTTAAAATCTATGAGAACGTAAACATTGCCTTCTCTGTGAAATCGTTGGGTTGCATAATGAAAAAGGATATTGACAACCATGACCTACCAGACATTAATTAGTATCGTGCCTGACGCTGAAACCCTCTAAGTCTCAGTATAATTATCTGTAAGATAAAGTTAATACCTCCTATAACTCAGTGTTCTCGTTCAAATTAAATGAGAGGAGATAAAATGCCTGCAACACTCTATAACACAATTTGATAAATACTAGGGTTTCAATAAATGCTAGCTGTGCTTATATTTTTTTCTCATTATTATCAAACACACCAAAGAATTATCCATTTCCATTTGTTAATTTTTGAGTAGATTCTATGAAGAAGTTAATATCCCAGTTTTTGTGAGGGAAACTCATAAGAATATGCGTTAATCTCAGACCTCGAGTCGCTTCAAGTTCACACGAGCATGATACAGCTAGTATTTGTTACTGTGGAGCTTTTCAACAAATTTTCAGGAAAACTTTCCTACCTTACAAAGAAATGTTCTGCCAAGACCTGAAAACATTAACATATAGTCCTAATTCCATGCATTAGTTGGGAAATTTTGATTTCTTGTGAATTATCAGACTGATTGGATCATTTGTCTCTGTAAGATGGGAGTTATGAAACATTGTCCTTCTAGGCAAGTGGAAATAACAGTAAACAATTGAGACTTCTTTATTTCCATCCCTAATATGCAAGATTTCTGGAACTTAAAGGAGGATACACCACAATTCACTCAAAATAGTAATAAATTAAAAACCAGGAAACAATTTCGAATTTTTATGATAACATGAGAATCTGAAACAGACCAGTATATAAAGTGAAGTTTTGCTCATAAACTACTTACTTTTAATAATGTATACTGTTACCAAAATGCATTCTTCTCATGATTCAATTCAAGGAAAAACACATTTACGTTGGGCAGAAGGCAATATTGTGAAGGATTCAAAGATACCTACATCAAGTCTGGGACTCACGAGCTCACAGCTTGTTGCGTGATAAATAAATATCTACAATAAAAGGCAGATTTTGAAAAGGCTAAGGCTAAGAATAAGGAGGAGAAAAAAGGAAGGGAACATTCATCCAGGAGAGAAGGAAATATTTGTTTTACATATGCAATAGGATAGTGTGCAGCTTGCAGAAAAACGTAAATGATAAAACAAGTCTATGATATATAAAATGAATATTATAATGGGTATGTACATAATAACATCCATACATTTTATATATATATATATATATAAATTACATACCCTCATTTTCATATTGCCTTCTCACTCAGAGTTTGTATGCCACAACAATTCTTCAAAATCCCTATATTGTCTTTCTTCTCTAGTCCTTAATACAAGATACCACTTCTTGAATTATTCTCCCTTGAGTCATTCTTGAAGCTTAGCTGTCACTTTGTCTGGAATTCCTTCAAGGCAAAACTACCTGTTGGTTAACATTATGTCTATGTTAATTCATGCCTCACTATATTACCACATCAAAGCATTTATAACACTAAATTATAAATGTCTTTTTACTAGCCTATCTTCCACTCTAGAGGCTTGTTCAGAATAGTGAATCCATCCATACTGCCTAAATTCTTTTCCTAGCTGGGTGATCTTGGCCTGTTACCAAAAACCTCTGTACCACTACAGCCTTTGTTTATAATTTGCAGGTAATGACATAAGAACATAGCTTTGGAAGTTAGAGTAAGCAATAAATGAATCAGTACATGTAAAGCATTATAAACAGTATCCAGAAGATAATATGTAAGCAATTTTATTATTCAATATTACATCACCAACATCCACTAGTTGGCATTCAATACATTTCACATGTTTTTGTGTAATAAGTTAACATATCATTATGCCTAGACAAAGAGTTTGGAAAAATGCATGTCAAATACTAAAAATTATTATGTTCCTATGGTAGGAATTCAAGCAATATTATTTTATTTTATATTTAGTTTAGTTGAGTGTTTCATTATCGAAGTTTGATTCTACATGTATTATTTCACAAGGAAAATTATACCCATTTAAAACAAATTTATTCATTTAAAATAAACGAGATATCATTGTGAATTCTGTAGTATTTCTTTGATGTTCCAACGTTGAAAAATTTTATCTTATCAATCACTCATTATTTTGAATAAGTTCTTCTTGTTGGAAGATCTTATGCCTTTTGAAGAGTTTTCAAATATTAAAATATATTTTCCAATTTTTATGGTTTCATTTTTCTTTTACCGTCAAATACTTAATCATGGATGTTTAAGTTGTCTGTTTACTTTAAAAAATGTATAGTCAGTGTTTGCAACTTTATTTTTTATTGGGGTGACTACCACACAGGTGCCAAACACTTTTTACCTACTTATTTTTTATGCCATTTTTAAAAATATGCACCTGGACTCCATATCCTGATCCATTCATCTCTTAAATAATTTGGTGCCTATAGCAATTTATGTAAATTTTTGTAGATAGGCAATGCAGAGTGTTATCAGCAATGGTAAATTCTTCATCAACCTTCTCTCTCTCTTTCTCTCTTTTTTCTGTTTTTTCTCTTCTTGTCTTTACTTTCATTTCACAAGGATGATATAAAAGTTCAGGGTTTTTTTTTGCCTAATATCGAAGTTCAGTTGACTAAACTACCAGAACAAATACAATCTTGATAGCAGATTGTGATATCTCTGTGTCTCTAAGTCAAAATGTGGTTGTCAACAAATTTCAAAGATTTGATGTTATATATTAGTTCTGTGACTGCTTTGTGTTTACTGTAAAAAGTCTAGTTAAAAGACAACTGGAAAAGATCATATGTTTGAAAATTAAGCCATATACCTCGAAGAAAAATGAGAGTAAAAGAGGATAACAAAAAATTTAAAAATATTCTAATTAATAGAGGTATTAGCTAATGCTATTGTGGTAATCATCTTGCAATATATAAGTGTATTGAATCAACACGTACACCTTAAACTTGTACAACGTTATATGCCTATTATATCTTAATGAAGGTGGAAAAAATTATTTTTTTAAATTAAAAGAGATAATGAAAATATAACAGCAAAACCTACTGGTTGTATCTAAATCAGTACTTTAAGGGAATTTTAAAGTTACACATTTGTATACTAGAAGAGAAAAAAATCTGAAAATCAGTGATCTGTGCAAATATCTTAAACATGTAAAGGCAAAACAGGAAATTTGATCTAAAGAAACTGGAAGGAAAAAATTACAAATTTGAGTCAAATTTTTAAAAATATTTGAAATCTTTCGATGATGCAAAATTTTTACATTAGATTATTTAAAAGATCAATGAATTGATATACCTCTGGATAAGATGATCAAAAAAATAAAAGGAGAAGGCAAAAATAACCACTATCAGGAATTTAAAATAATTACCATTATAAACCCCACAAACATTATAAAGATCATAAAATTATATCAATGTAAAAATTGGGGTTATCAAACAACATGAAAAGAAAAAGCATCCTGCACACAAAAAAGTCATTTGATCCTTAAGAGGGTTCAATATCTTAAAGAAAAATGTGAGTAAATAAACACAAAGAGCTTATAAACTGTCAGCTTTACAAGTAACTAAGAAACGCAAAAGTTAATTATTGAATATTATATTCTATTTAAATAAAAATGCTAAACAATATAAATCAATTTTCAAGGGAAGTAAAGTAATAGCTTGAGATAATCATTTTCTGTAATTTAGCAACAGTATTAAATTAACCATTCCTTTGACCCCAAACCTCTATTTCTGGGAATTTTTCCTAGGAAAACAATGCAAAATGCTGCCTGCAATGTACAATCAAAGATAGTCAACCTTTTCTTATAATTGCTCAAACCAGCAATAATCTAAAAGTACAGGAAAAGAAAATGACCAAATAAATTAGGTAAATGCATACACTGGAATAACACACAGCCATTGTGAATGTGAGAAATCTAATGGCAGGATGATTCTTACATGTAGAGAGAAGACAGCAACATGTAAATTATTTATACAGTGTTGCCTTATGTGTATAAATATATGTTTTTCCATTTCTCTGTTCCTCTATTAATTTATATGTTAAATTTCATGCATTAAGAGCTGTAAAGGAAAACATAAAAACATATATCTCAGCAGTCTCAGCGTGATGAGACTATAAGTGGTTGTGATTTTATGTTTTCCTCCTTGTATTTTTTTCTGCTTAACACATTTGTCTTTTTGTGTGTGAGGAAGATTCACCCTGAGCTAATATTCATTGCCAATCTTCTTCTATTTTGCTTGAGGAAGATTAGCCCTGAGCTAATGTCTGTGCCAATCTTCCTCTGTTTTCTATGTAGGATGCCTCCACAGCATGGCTTGATGAGTGGAGTAGGTCCGCACCTGGGATCCAAACCTACGAGCCTGGGCCGCCAAAGCAGAGAGGGCAGAACTTTAACCACCTGGCCACAGGGCTGGCCCCCTCTGGTTTTCTTTTAAATCAGCAATTGATAGATAAACATTAATGACCATATGTAGCAAATCTAGGAATATAGACTTCATTAAGTAAACTGTTTTGACAAAACTTTCAGTTTGAGTTTGCTAAACATCATACACTGTAGATTTCATTTACCGTTTGAAGCTTTAGTAAAAAAATAATATTTTGTTATACACAAAGAAAGCTTTCAAAAGCATGCAGAAATTAACACATACAAGTAATGAACTCTGGTGATTAGAGTTGTGGATGGTCGTGAATGCTCAGAAAAGGCAGCATGATCCTTTTATGTGGGGATTAGCAACTCCCACATAGCGTGAAGTTTCACTGGTCAATGGAAAAATTACCTCAATTAGCCTGTCACCTTAAGTACACATCACAAAGTGTTTAAAACCAGTGGGTTTTGCTCTGCAGTCATTATTCAGCACAGCATCATTGACTGTAATAGTTATTACGTAAAAAGTAGAAATGAGGCAGCATAGAAATTTCCAACAGATCCAGATTGTCTTAAAAGTTATACCTTTTCCCAAAGACCAACTGTCTCCGTTAGCTCCAGAAACCCAACATTAAATCAGTTTCTTCTGACTTTGGTCAAATTGTTGCTCAAGCACAAGACTGAGCACATCAGGGAGAAGATGTAAGGATAATAACATCTTGGAAAATAAAATATTAGAATACTTTTAATCTAAGATCTCCATGCTTTTCTTCTTTTATAAACTGAGGTGAAGTCTTATTTTATTATCGCCGTAAGTTTTGGATAAAGTCAAGTCATCTGGCAAGGTAGATTTCATTACTTAAATGCCAAAATAATTGAAATTAACAGATTTAAAAAATAATTATATCAGATGATCAATAAAGACAGATTTTATGAAGCCATCTTAATCATTTAATATGGCATGTTTAACACATACATATTGTTTATAAACACCTACCATTTTGAAGAGTTTTGTTTTATCATAATGAAGTAGTAGGAGAAAATTTTAATGAAAACTACATTAAGTGGCATTTTTCAGCTTCAGGATGTTTTAACTTACTCTATCCCAATCTCCTTCATCCCAGCTCCAAATATTCATTGAACAAGCAGCTTCACAACCACGGCAACTGCGGAAAATGGTGGCCTAGCAGAAACTGAAGGAGGTGGATGGAGTTTGGAGTTCCACAAAAGCCCTGTCCCGGGAGAATTAGAAGTTGCATACTGTGAACAACTACAGGCCAATCAATCAGAGAACTTAGATGAAAAGGACACATTCCTAGAAAGACACAAACTACTGAAACGGACTCAAGAAGAAACAGAATATGGGAATAGATCTGTGACAGGTAAAGAAATCAAATTAGTAAATTTAAAACTTCTCACAAAGAAAAGCCCAGGCTCAGATGGCCACGCTGGTGAATTCTGCCAAACACTAAAGAAAAATTAATCCAATTCTTCAGAAACTATTCCAAAGAATAGAAGAGAAAATACCTCGTAACTCATTCTGAGAGGCTAGTGTGCCCTGATGACAAAACCAAAGACATCTCTCTCTCTCTCTTTTTTTTTTTTTTTTTTTTTGGTGAGGGAGATTGGCCCTAAGCTAATGTCTATGCCAGTCTTCCTCTATTTTGTTTATGGGCTGCTGCCACAACATGGCTTGATGAGTGGTCTATAGGTCTGCACCTGGGATCCAAACCCACAAACTCTGGGCTGCCAAAGTGGAGCACGCAAACTTAACCACTACACCACAGGGCCTGTCCCCAAAGACATCTTAATTAGATAATATCATAGATTAATTTCCTGATGAATGTAGACATAAAAATCTTTATAAAAATAATAGCAAATTTAATCCAGTACATAAAAATACTATGCACAGTGATCAATTGGCTTTTATTGCAGGTATGTAAGGTTTATTTGATAGCTAAAAATCATTCAGAATTTAAGCCAAGATATTAATAAAGGAACAAAGAATATGGTTATTTCAACAGATGCAGAAAGAGCAATACCCATTCATGATAAGAGCAGTCAATATACTAGAAATAGAAGGGAACTTCAACTTGATAAAGGGCATCTAGAAAACTGATGAATGGATGAACAAAGTATGGTATGTCTGTACATGGAGTAGTATTTGGCAATAAAGAAGAATGGAGTACTAATACATACTGCAATGTGAGTGAACCTTCAAAACATTATGCTAGGCAAAATTTCAGTCTCAAATTAGCACATATTGTATGATTTCATTATACAAAATTTCCAGAGTAGGCAAATTATAGAGACAGAAAGTAGATTAATGGCTGCCAGGGACTGAGGGAAAGGGAGTAATGCTTATGGGGTTTCTTTGGGGAATGAACAAAGTATTCTAAAATTAGACAGTGGTAAGAGTTACACAACTAGGTGAAATCTAAATGTGACTAATTGTATGTTTCAAAAGGGTGAATTGTATGGTATGCAAATTAGAACTCAATAAAGCTGTTTTGTGTCTGTTTTTGATGAGGAAGATTCTCCCTGAGCTAACATCTGCGCTGATCTTCCTTTACCCTGTATGTGGGTCACCGCCACGGCATGGCTGCGGACGAGTGGTTTAGGTCCACACTCAGGAATCAAACCCTGGCCACAGAAGAAGAGTGCACTGAACTTAACCACTATGCCACAGAGTCAGCCCTCTGGGGTTTTTTTAAGAAGAAAAAAGAGCAATTAGTACTTACACGTTGAAAAGTAATTGCAAAAATTGGGATTCTAGATTGGAATATTTGGGGATGCAAATAGAGGGAATGTATAATATGTCAAGAAATTTTATATGATGATACTTTAAATGTATCACAATGAAAAATTTTATATATAAGTAATCAAACATTAATTTTACTTGTAATTAATAGAAATTGTATTATCTGTAGGAATCCCTCAATTAACTCAGCAGAGAATGACAAACAGAATGAGCTGACAGTTTCCAAAATTTGCCACTGTCTACTTACAAGTGCTAATTAAGGCAATCTGCTGGTGAAGCTTAGAACTTTAGCATATTGTATGCTCAACATGGATTATATTTGATTTACTCAAATCTGTGTTTTCAAAACTGTTATAAATTTCTTGAAAATTAATGTGCCTTTACTTTAACATACAACCTATCTTTCATGCTTTTTCCAGATAAATTTAGATTACAAAATTAATCAAAATAATGTGTATAAAGTATCTAATTAAAAACAATTCCAAGACAGTGAGGAGTATCTATAGAATGAAGTTAGTGGTAGGTAGCGGCAAATATTGCTGCTGTTGACTAGTATAATGGCAGGAGTGACAGTTGGGGGTGTCAGGCCCCAGGGAGATCCGAGCTCAAGTTCTAACTTTGCGATTAATTTGCTCTCGTGATCTGGTCAGCATAAGGTACTTTCACTGACCTCCAACCTCTCAGGCTGTAAAATGAGGAGGGTGGGCTGCACGATTACTAAGGCTGCTTCCAGCTCTTAATTCCTAATTTTCACATTTCTAGTTTGGGATTTTTAACAGGTATTGTGTCAATACAACTGAACAGAACATGGAGCACATCCATTAAAAAAAATATGACATATATAAAGCCTCTCAGATCACCCTTGAATAAGGAATATGATTTCTTTTGAAATTAAATTAAAAAATATTACTTCACTATATCCATTTAACAAAGGAAGCTAAATATTTATAACCAGGCTAATTTGAGATTCAGGAAGAGGAAGTATATTAATGCATAGATTTAGTAAACACATTCTAATATTCCTACTTTAAGCATTTTTATGTGCTGCTTTAATATCTTCAAAGACAATTTAAATGGTCTCTGTCTAATATGCATATATTCTATTTCTTATTTAGATTTTAGTGCAATTTCTTCATTTTAGCTTTCTTCTATGCCAAATGACTTGAGAATATTTTGGTATATTTTTTATGCTGATTACACAAATTTATAAACCATTGCAACATAGCCAGAGCTAACGTTAGGAGAATATAATCTAAATGGTAAATAAAATGACTGCTTAAATAAAAGACTTCATGCATGTGGATATATTTAATAAAAATTTTCAAGAAGTTGTATTAAATGTAAATCTAAATTGTTTCAATATAACTGTGAACAGAAGAAGAATGAGTCAGTTAACTCCTGCCATATCAGATGCATAACAAATTTTTAAATTGAAAAAAAAAAAACAGCTTTGGAAGAAAGGGAAGAGTATAAAATGTCCTTGATACTAAATATGGATCATGCAAAACATGAAAAATCTCCAGTGTAAACAAGATAATTAGAACAGTAAGTTTTAATTCTGTATGCCAGTTATTTAGCTGAAGAGATACAATTCCCTGATTTGCGCTTTGCGTTTCTATGTCTTTGATATTCTCCTTGTTGTCTCCCCTAGACAATGTTGCTGTGTCTGGGAAGAGTGTCTCCATTCTTTACTTTGTTGCACTATTGGTGAAGAAAAATCACACGTGTCAAACTTTTGTTAAAATAACTTGTAACCCATTTTTGACAATGCAAGCAAGCTCAAGGTAACCATAAAAATAGCTTTTGGAAAAATATCCAGCAGCAATGTAACCCTTGGGATAGCCCTGTTATAACACAATACAAGTTAGATAATGGTGTTTCAGAATTTAATTAAGTCTGAAGGATTAAGTAATGTAAAAAAATTGATTTAAAGCTGTTTTTATGGTAAGAAGAAAATGATTAGAAGAAGACATTAGTTAGCAACTGATTTCCAATGAACCATAATTAAGAGAGATTTAAAGTAATAATGATGTTAGGGCTAAAATTTGATAATGGTTAATAAAAACTCTGTAGCTAAAGTTAGATTGGTGATCTTAATAGGGACTTCAGTTTTTCTGTTTTCTGAAAACCCTTTAGTTTTTCCTAAAGTTGTGTTTATATAGCACTGTTCAAAATTATACTGGGTGTTAAAATTCAATCTAGACGTTATTCTACATATAAATCAACATATCAACATTTTTTTAGTAGCTAATAAAGGCATGAACCATAACTTTCAGCATTCAAATTGCAAGACAGTTGTTAACATGGAGTACTACTGAAATGCAAAGAATAAATTCAGCTAAGAAGGAAAATTTGAAATTTATATACCTTAATCAGGGTTTGATTTCCATTGAGGCTAATTCTTTTTTGCCTATTTAATCAAATAATACATGACATTTTTCATTTTTGCATTTGTTTTTCTTTGTTTTTTAATTAATTTAAAAGTATACACTAAATAATTCCGCATTGTTTGAATATAGCTTTTATATTAAATTCACTGTGTACTAGAATCTAAATAAACAAATTTTCTACCATGAGTATTAATATTTATTAATTTAGAGATATATCTGATAAAAAGAGAATGAGACACAAGTAATATAGAGTATTTTATTTTCCAGTATGACACAAGATATATCAGAAAATTATTAATGTGTTATGATTTTTTAATCATTATATTTGTAATGATAGCTTTGCTTTAAACTGGCAGTTAAAGCAGTTATTATGACATTATGGGTAGGGAAAGTTTTCTTCAAGGTGATTTATTAAGATCATTAGAAGAATTAGGAGCACATTAATTAAATATATATTTCATCTTTTTTTCTTTAAATATATCAGTTCCTTGACAATTTTGGCAAATTGAACAGATCTTTTACCTTCTCAAATGACAAAAAAGAACATTGATTGTACAGGGAACCATACCACTCATCAGTCCATCAGTTGTCATACTGTCGTGGCTGCGTGTTGCTGGAATGCTGAAAGCTCTGCCACCAGGATTTCAAACACCAGCAGGGTCACCCATGGTGGACAGGTTTCAGCAGAGCTTCCAGACTAAGGCAGACTAGGAAGAAGGACCTGGCCACCCACTTCTGAAAAAATTGGCCATGAAAATCCTGTGAATAGCAGCAGAGCATTGTCTGACATAGCGCCAGAAGGGGGTAAGACGGTGCAAAAAAGACTGGGCAGGGTTCTGCTCTGCTGTACAAGGCGTCACTAGGAGTTGGAATCAACTTGGCCCTACTAACTGGTGGGAAGGTAAAATGGTAAAGACAGATTGGAAGACAGTTTGGCAGTTTATTACAAAATTAAACATAGTTTTATCATATAATCCAGCAATTGCACATGCTTGATACTTACCCAATTCACTTGAAAATTTATGCCCACACAAAAACCTGTACATGAATGGATACAGAAGCTTTATTCATAATCACCAAAAAATGGAAGAATTTACATCTTTTAATAGGTTAATGGATAAAAAAATTGGTACATTCATTAATGGAATATTATTCAGCAATAAAAAGAAACAAAGTTTCATGCCACGAAAAGACATGGTGGAAACTTAAATTCATATTGCGAGTGAAAGAAACCAGTCTGAAAAAGCTACATAGTTTATCATTTCAATGATATGACATTCTGAAAAAGGCAAAAGTATAAAGGCAGTAAACAGATCAGTGGTCACCAAGGACTTAGAGGTCGAGGAGAGGGCTGAATAGCTAAAGAACGAGATTTTTTAAGGTGGCAAAACTATTCTGTGTGATATTGTGATCATGGATATATAACACTATGTATTTATCAACACCTGTCGAAATTTGCAGTACAAACAGTAAACCTTAATCTATGTAAATTAAAAAAAATTATTTTAGGAGGTCAGAGTATCCCAGGATGGAATGTAAGGTGTGGCAAAACGATTGAAATGTATTGTAAATATATGAAACAATCTAACTGAAGATGATGAGGGAATAAGGTAGTGACCCAAGCAACTTTGGAAATAAGTGGCAATGAAGGCAAAAGTAACTGTACATAAACACTGCACTCTAATGGATAATGATTTCCTCCACCCCCACCCCCCAACAAGGGTGCATAGGATAACAGTTGTGAAAGTTGCATAGGATAGCAACTGTGAAATCACCATACTTGTATAACAGCATTGAACTGATAACTAAATGTGGAGCTAGCAGTAGTACACAAATTTCCACTGTTGGAATGGTAGCTTACAGACAAGCAAGTGGAAGAACCTAAAATGATTCATGTGGCAACAGATTAGATTTGGAGTCATCAGTATGAACTCATTTTTAGTTTAATAAAGACATATTTGATTAAATATAGAAGTATTTATAGACATGTATATATAATAAGGCAAATTTACAATCATATATCTCCTTGGAAAAAATGTCTATTTCTAGAACTAGAGCAAGAAACGTACAAGATGAGACAGCGCAATCTTGTGGTGCCAGAAAATAAGACAGAGTTCATAAAATAAATAAATAAAATAATGATGGGAGTATGATGTCAAAGGAACACAGGAGCCCTGAAAGTCTCTCCAATGACCAAATAGGGAACAGTTTGAATATCAAAATTAATAAGTAGTATTGGATTATACTCCAATATACAAAATAAATGTCCATGAGTCTGTCCTGATATAAATCAATGATAGAGTAATAAACAAATGAAGGAGAATAAATAAATCTCCTGTGCAGAAATCCAAATAATCTTTTTGATACTCTGCCTTAAGGAATTAGACTACAACTCCCTACTTCTTAAGGATGGACTACATTTAGTGACTTTCTTCCCAAAAGTACACTATTGGAAGAAGAAATAATAAGAGTAACTTTCCAGTGGAGAAACCTGACAAAGACTACCTCAAGCCATGATTTAGATTAACATCACAGGGATAAGTCATACTGATAAAACATACACTTAAGATGTGATGAAAATCCCAATGGAGAGACATTCTATAAAACATCTAGCTAGGAATATTCAAAACTGTCGGTCATCAAAAACAAGGAGAGTCTGAAAAACTCTCACAATCTAAAGGAGCCTAAGGAGACAGGACTTCTGAATGTAATGTGATGATCTGAATTGGATCCTAGAAGGAAAAAATAAGTCAGGAAAGAACTGAGGAAATTAGTTAATAATAATGACTCATTAACTGTGACAAACGTACCATACTCAGGTAAGATAGTAACAATAGGGAAACTGAATGTGGACCATAGAGCAAATGTTTGTACTATCTTCACAATAATTCTATAAATCTAAAACTACTCTAGTATTAAAAGTTTATTTTGAAAAAAGTTTGTTTCCATATTATAATTGCTGTCAAACCCTCTTGTGTGGCTAATTGTTTAGTTTATTATGGTGGATTCTTTTTAATGTTATTTGCCTCAAATGTCTGATAATCATTGTTGGTATGACATTATGTGTGGATAATAAATAAAGTTATACAATCCGGAGATGGGAGAAAGAGTTTCTCGACAATTGAGATAGGTATTCTGATTAATACTCTTTTATTTAGGGAGCACCTGCAGAGAACAGGAAAATGAGTGCCCCCCAAGACTTTCATCCATAAGGAGACAGCCTTTGCGATTTTACTTATGTGCAGAATGCATTTTCTTTTGTATTCCACATCAATTTTGAAAATAAGAATTTACCTCAGGCCGGGTTACAATTCTTTCTGACAGCCTATGTAATTTCCTCTGCTTCTCATCAAACCTCCCTTTTTCTCCTGTATTTTGTTTGCTCTAATTGGAGATCTGCATTTGAAGGGTAGGCCAATTTAGGCCCACCCTGTTCTTCAGACGCGTGTTCATCCACTCTCTCCTGATGACAGCCTTAAGGCGACTGTTCCCTAGATTCTTAACAGTGAGCTGCTTCGGGGCCCACCTGGAAAGAAACATTCTCTCCTAGGTCTTGGCCGATTTTGATTATAGTTTCCTTTGTCTTTTTTTTATTTTTATTTTTTTTTCCATCTGTTTGCTATCTTCCTGAAGTTTCTTAAATATTTTCATCTACCAGTGACATACATACCTATTTTATTCTTTGGTGATATCATGTGATTAATTTTTTCTTATTTTCTTTCCCCTTTCAAATAAGAATCTTGGAAGGAGGTCTGGTACATATGATGGTTCTGGTCAAGTTTTAAATAAGAAATCTCTAAGAGAATAACTTGTGAGATTGCTTGAAATATCGTTTCCTTCTGTCTATCATAATATGATCTCTTATATAAAGTTTCAATATGTTTGATTTAGAATAAGTTCTACTAGTCCAATATATAATGCTGAGGAACAGAATCTGTTTCTAGAACAAATTGGAAGAGCTGGGAACAAAGCAGGACAAAAAAATAACAAATATTTTTATCTCAACATGAGCATTATAGTCTGAAATTATGTGACTAGGAGAATAATGCCATCAACAAATGTATATCAATGAAATGGAAATACGAAAGTCCTGGTGCTGTTTTTGCATTGAGATAGTTCACTTACTTTTCTCTGCTTACACGTTCTCTACCAAAGTTCAAACACGCATAGAACCTTTTCATGAAGGTGAGAAGTTTTGGTTGGACAATGTGGGAATGGCCATTAATAACTGATTTCAACCTATATATTTATGATTACTAAGGATAAGAACCAGATAAAAAACATTTTCCCTCCTATCATTTGTTATCCTATTTTATTTGTTTTTACCATAAAATGCTCGTTGGAAAGGTCAAGCCTATGGGTCATTGACTAAGCTTTTCCATGCTGACACTGAAGCAAGCTGCCTTCACTGACTAATGTGTGAAATATTCTTTAAAAGGAAAAGTATTTTATTACTCATCCAGTATTGCTTTAAATTATTTTCATTATAATATTTCTTAATTATGTAGAAATATAAAATTATGATTAATTTACTTGGTATTAACACATGAAATGATAAACCTAAAAGTCAAAGTAACATCAATTTAATATGACTGAAGGTGTTTTTCTGCTGTCATTACATTTCTTTGTACAGATTATACGACACTGATATACACAATGCAGTTTCTTTTGAATTTTATATATCTATTTTACTTGATACTGTGTGATAATTTAATTTTCCCACTACTTTTCTCTATTCAAAGTATTGCACAACTAAAATGCTTGTTTAGCAAAGCATGGCTTTTTTTGGCCTTACTTATTTAGAATATGTTATTTACATTAAAAGTCACCTCTGTCCTTTTTCCATTTATAATACGAGATATATTTTACTATGTACACTAAGGTGGTCCTAATAAGACCAATATAACTGTAAATGGAAAAATGATACAGCAAAACAGAAATTGTTTGCAGCACTTGATTTAAATTGCTTATACAAATGATTCAGAAAATGTTCATATGACGTTTTTGTATCATTATCTAAAATAAAACTGTAAATTGTACACATATATATACATACATTAAGTGTGTATATATATATATATTTGAAACATAACCTGAGAAAGTTGGGAAGCCTTCCTCCACTCTTCTCTAAGTCATTGGAGGATTGTAGAATGGGTAATAACGAGCACCTTTCCATCATCCTACTGTATGTTACTGGCAAAGGATAACATTTTCTAAACAAGTTTTGCTAAAAAGGAAGAATCCTTATTAGCAGTTGAATCCATGGACATTTAGCAAAAAGAATAATGAAATAACAATCTGCAAATTATACTTTACCAAGGATGTAGCAGTCAGTTTCTTGTCAGAGCTGTAGAGTCAATTCTGACTCACAGTGACCCTGTGCACAGAAGAACGGTACCCTGCCTGGTCTTTTTGCACCATCCTCTCACCTTCCAACACTGTATCAGACAATGCTCTGCTGCTGTTCACAGGGTTTTCATGGCTACTATGCATAGTTACATATGTTGGTAATATTGAAATATAGTTCATATTAAAAAGAACCATCAGAGTTACTTCTTTTACTTGAAGGATGTCAAGGTACTCCATTAAAATTGTCAAAGATCATTTATCCTATCTTTAGCTGAATATTGTCAACTAAATGTGCCTCACCAGCAAAAGAGCTTGATCGGTCTGCGTTTCAGACGTGTACTGGGACAGCATTAATTTTATGTCATCCAGAGCTATCTATAGTGATAGAATTAGGGGCAATTTCACTTTCTTAATGAGATTCCTCCTAAGAGAGTTGGATAGAATGAGAGACAAGCTAGGAGATTCAGCATGGATACATTTTTTTAAACAATACCTGTGGGGAAAATGTCATTCCTTCAGAAGTGCAAAATTAAAAATAAACAACAACAACATTTAGCCTAGGAAGTATCGTTTCTCTGAAACTGATGCTGAATTATTGAAGGCTGGCACTGCAATATATGCTATAAGGATTATTTTGAGCTAAGGGCACTTGAAAAACAGTAGGTGCGAGAGGGCACACTGAGCTTCCCTTTTCTTCCTGAAAGCAGAAGATAAAACTCCCACGTGAAAGATGCTTTCCCTGCTCCAGGAGGAAAGAAACATTCATATCACCAGCGACGGGGAGCAGAGGCCAGGAGAAATCCGTACACGCAGTTGTTAAAATAACTCTTACCCTTTACTCTCCTTATATGTTTTAGTTACTTTTCCACAACTGTATTTCTTTGTTCAACCTCATATAAAAATACTTAGGCAGAGCCACCTCTTTGGGTCTTCATTTTTTCAAGGGGGTTCCAATGTACATGTGAATTCTATTTTTCCTTTTAATCTGGTTTATGTCAATTTACTTCTCAGGCCCACTCAGAGACTATAAGACAGTAGAGGTAAAATTTTGTCTGCCTTACGATATTAAGGCAATTTTAATTTAATAGATCAACAAAAATGATGGGGCTGGTTTTCCTTTTATTAATTGGGCATTGCACATGCATTGAGATGACAGTTGTACATTTTTATTTCACATTAACCAAAATAGTGATTGTTTTAAAACTATTCCTATGTGTCAGTATATTGTACATATTGCTTAAATCCATATTATTTGTCTATATTTTATTCTTATTAGTCCGGCTTTGATCTCTCAGCACATTTGAAAATTGTTCTAAAATGCAGTGATAGCAACAAATCACAGAATACTTGAAAAGATAACTGAAATATTAGGCCTAAGCTATCAAAACACTTCTTATATATTTGTGATCAAATGGACTGATGGAATTTTTAATCTTGTTTTAAAAATAATTTAGTACATTAAATTTAAATATATACAATTTACGTTAGAAATGGAACAATGATAGGGAGATGATAGGTAGACAAAGAATAAAACCACAAGTAGTCATATGACTTTGTGTGTATATATATATATATAGAAACAAAGATAGATGTTAAGAGTAACAGCAGAATATAAGCAGCAATTGGTATTTGTAGCTATGACAGAGAAAGAAAACAATTTCCCAAAAGAATCTGAGCTCAAGTAAATGCAAAATCATCTGAGAATTCTTGGCAATTGGCAGATCAGAATTGCTCTACAAGCCAACGTGGAATCTTCAGTCCTTTGCAGTCTGTCTTCCTACTCATCTCCCTTCCTTTGAAATGTTTAACAAGACTATCAAAAGCCTCCTTACTGCAAAACCCAAAAACACTCTAGTTTCCTCGCAGCAGCATTTGAAGTATTACACATTCTCCTCTTGAAATAAGTCATGCTGGAGTCTCAAGCCAAATGGAATGATTTTTTTTCTAATTCCCTTGAATCTTTTCACGATTTCTTTGCAGTATCATTTTCCTCTTTTCAGCAGTTGTAGAATTGTTCTTAACTCTCTTCTTGTAAACTGTTTTTCCATATGCTCTAGCTCACCTACTCTTCGTAGATTGTATCTTCCATTCCCATGGTTTGCATTATGTCCTCACCAGATTTTCTCTTCTGAACTTTAGTTCTAACTATCTTCAGTCAATTCCACTGGAGTATTTTGCAGGAACCTCAAATTTAGACAGAAAACAACTGAGGCTTTTCAATTTTCTTCTAAACTTGATCATTCTCCTAATGTGTAATCTCAATGAGATAATCTAGCGCTCAAGCCAGAAACCTGGGTGCTATGGAGGTAATTCTTCTCCCTCACAGGACTGCCCGCAAATCTAATTAATCACCAAGCCCCATAGTTTTTTCCTTTTAAGGTGCTTTTAAATTCATCTGCCTCCCATTGATGGTGCTACCATTAAGACACTCAGGAAGAGTTTACATTGTTGCAGCTTCTAGTTAGTTTCTCAGCTTCTATTCTTACTTCTCCGGAGTCAACTTTTCTTATTGTGAGTAGAGAAGACATTTTGCAAAAATCTGACCTTGTCAGAAGTTTAAAATCCTTCAGTGACATTTACTTATACTCAGATTAGTATCCAAACTTTAGAAATCAGCTTGGAAGTCTCTTTTCTTGCTTCCTCTTCTATCGATTACTTTTCACTCCTCTGAACTTTACACTACAGCCACGTGACAGGCTTTCATTCTCTCTTATCCCAAGCCTTCCTCCATCTATTTCCTATTCCCTGGAAGATGCCTCTCCTTTCCCTACTCCAATTTCATCTGGCCGACTTCTGCTCACTCTTCTGCCCTAAACTAGCATCGCTCTATCCAGGAGGATGAGTCTAGGATGAAGTCTAGGTTAGTGAAGCCTTGAAGCCTCACCACACTATGCTGTGCCAACAATAATCTCACTTCAGAAGTGACAAAAGTGCCTCAGAGCAGATTAATAACATGCTCAAGCAACAACATCAGACAGGTTTAAAGCCCAGAATATTAATCTAAAGCTTCCTTCTTACTTTAAACATGCTAACTAACACAGGTATATACAAAATAGGATCCCTCTAGAGGGCTAAATTATAACTTGTATTTAATGTAGCTTTTCAAAACTATCAAGATTAGAAATTCATTGGGATAGTTAAGAAAACATAGATCATAGCCATACAGGATTGATTAAGCGTTTCCAAGAACAACAAAAAATTTAAATTGACGTGTTAAAATTTATTCCATTCGCAAATATATTTAATCTTATCCTTGGCTATCTATCTACATGTCTGCCTATCTGTCTACCTATCTGCGTATCAACTATCCCAGTTCCTGTCCTGCCAAATGATGGCAAAATTCAAATGTCTATCTCAAGTTCTCAGAAAGTTCTAGATTTAGTTATCTCTACTGTGGTAACACTTAATAACATTAAAACATCACCAACATATATTGACAAACGTCACATATCAACTAAAGGTCACCCTGCATCAGCTGTGGGTCTTCTTCATGTGTCTTTATATAATCTAGAAGGTCCCACTTTCCTCGTTATATTTTCATTTCTGAAGAAAAAGAGCAACAGAACTCGTGGAAACATGCAATGACTCTTAAATCATCTGTTCAGATGTGGTGTGCATTATATTTGCTCTCAGTCTTGGCTAAATCCCATGTCATTACGGATGACATTTCTTCTAATAAGCCTTTGTCTAATCACACCTATCTTTGCACTGATAATCGTGTGAGTAGCGAAAATATTGATGATGTTATAGAATATGCAGCAGCTAGCTACGTGTTGTACTGAACTCCATTACAAGATGAGACTTCAAAGATTATTCAGTAAAGGAATTTTGTTTCATTTTCCATATTCTTATATTAATGTTATTTGTTAAATTTTCATTTTTGCCAGTTTGTCAGTGAGAATTATTTTTTCAGCCAAGTTTCCTTCCATCATTTCGTCCTGGATTCCTTGATGATTTATCATCTGCAGATTCCTCAGAGGGTCCTCCCCACTTGATATTTTTTCCCATATCCAAGCAAAAGAACTGAAACTTTCATATATCCCCCCTAACTTTATTCCCCCTTTAACAAGGAAAATCTCTTTTTCTTCGTAGAGGACCCATTACTTCTGATTGGATTTTAATTCATCCCTAATCATTTTTGTCTCAAGGATGGGATGTACTGATGGAATAAGTCAACTGAGTCTACTCCAAGAGTCATCTCTGCTCAAAAGTACACAGAGTGAGTGTGCATGGGGATGGTAGTTCTCCAGAGGAAACAGAACTTTTTTCTAAAGAAAGGGGAACAAATAAAATCTGAGCATTACAGTCCATCGTAAATCACTAGTTTTCTACCTTTGGCAATATCATTTGTGTTAATAATAACATTACATTACATAAAATACCGGGTGTGAGAATGAGAAACTAGATAGATAGACAGATAGAGGATAGATACTTAAATACACAGAAATACAGAGATATGCTTACTTATCACAGAAATTTATATAAACAAAGTTAGTAATTTAATTGGTGTTTCTTTGTATGCGTAAGAAATTAAAGTGAAGAGAATAAGATGGAAAAAAATCTAAATTTAACTTTTAATCTTAAAATGTTAGTTATGTTCAGTTAGAATATGTTTTCAGAGAATCATATATTGGCTTATATATGGAATTTCTATTAGAAATCCAAATTGCATATCACAAATGTAAATTTACTACACATTTTTATATTATCTTTAAGAACAATCAGCACTAGAAACACCTACCTACAAGTTGTAGATGTAAGCTTAACATTATTCATTGTTTGTCCATCATTGTGGTTATGATGAATAACTCATAAAATCTTCTTGGAGGGCTCGAAGCATATGTCCAATATGTAAATAGCTTATGCTTCAGTCTTTTAATTATTTTCTTCAAGCACTTAATAAGCTTTACTGATCTTGTTTGATTTTTTATTCTTTTTTATACATTCTTTTATGCAATTTCCCATCTTAGTTAAAATACTCTTTTCAAAAAGTAATATTACAAACACGTGTATTATATACCTTCTAACTGCACATGACTAATGTGATAATACCTCACTCTAAAGACATTAATGCATTGTTAAAAGATGAATAATTCTTTTCCCACATTAGCAAAAATGAAGCTATTTTTGCATGTAATCTTCCAATTACTGTACTATGCATATTCATCCATTTGCCCAATAAAATATTATTTAGTACCTACCATACACCAAGCTCCATTGTACCAATGGAGATAAAGTACTGTAGAAAGCAGATAATGTTTTTGCCATTTTAGACTTAATATTTTAGTGGGAGGACACAACAAAATATGTAAACAAAACCAAATACACCAGCACACTAATTCAGAGAGTAAATAAGTGCCATGAAGGAACTTAATGATGTTACAGAGTGACTTGATGGGTGGAAACTATACAATGGATGGCCAGAAAAGGCCTCTCTGAACATATTCTATATGAGCCAAAGAATACGAGGTCATGTGAAGTTTAAACTTACTCGATGTCTAAAAAATTGGAATCATGTAACTCATAAAAATTATTTGTAGTTTTCTCTAAATTAACTGAGTTCTTATCAGAGAAGTAACAAAATACTTTCTTAAATGGTCATTCTTAAAACCACGTGAAGAAACAACTGAAAGTACAAGTACAGAAGGGACAGCAGAGAATCCAGTTAGGTTACTAATGCAGTCACTGTGTGATTTAGACCAAGAAGGCAGCAGTAAAGACAGAAGGAAGATGAGTTTGAGTTTTATTTCAATAGAATGGAGAGGACTTGTAGTTGCAATGGACATGACTGTTTAGTGAAAAAGGAGAATCAAGACCTCAGGAGTTTTTGCTTCAGCATCTATGTTAACAGAGGAGCCATTTATTAATATACGAAGAGTGTGGGGAGAAGCATGTCTGAGAGAAGGGCTATCGAGTGTAAGGTGTGATGCATGCTCATACTGAAAAACAGTTGGAGATATTAAGGAAGCAGCTAGAAAAAATATTTTGAAACACATAGTAGAAGCCCTCCTGAGATACATATTTTGAAGACACATGTAAATAGACTACTCTAAAACCTTACAGGGAGATGGGCTCAGAAATATGTTCTGGGACATCCCAAAATTTAGATATCATTAGGAGATAGAGGATCCAGAGAAGAGGAGTAAGAAGTGGTCAGTGAGTAAAAAACAAACAGACAAACAAAAAGTAAGAGAAAATAGTCACATCAACATAGCATATCAAAAAACAAATGTGTTTTAAGAGAGAGAAAATTCTAAATGAGACAAAATGATGTTAATTAAGGAATATGCCAAAAGAAAAATACTCAAAAGATTTTACATTATGGAAATCATTGAATCTGATAAGATTAGTTTCATTGGAGTGGTTGACTGGGAAAGGAATTGAGGCTAGATTAATACCAAAAGAGAGCTGAGGAAATGGCTACAGAGTTTCATCAGTCCTTGAAAATATGTAATTTGAGGGAAATTATCTTTATAAGTGAAAATGTGAAGGTTGAAATTGAAGAATAAGGAAATTATCAAGTACTCAGTCATAAAAATAAAATTTCTTCAGGAGCAAACTTCTTGAGAAAGTAAGGACAGATTTGTTCCAAAACATGAGCATGGAGTTGGACTCATAAGCGTGGTATGTTTGACCTATTATAGAAGCAGAAGAAGTTTATTCACTGTACCATTAAAGAAAGAAGATTACGTAAGCAAGAAGAGACAAGTTTTGTAGCTTTGGCATTATGTAAGAGAGGGAGTTTCTGCCTGATTGCTTCCATTTCATTAAAAGACTTAATATATGTAAAGCTCTTAGAACAGCGCCTGGCCCCAAGAAAACACAACTTAACTGTTAGCTATTAATATTTCTCAATGAAGTATGAAAGAAATCCATCAGATGAGCATAAAGGAGAGGGCCGAAAAGGGTAAGAAGAAAAAAATGTGAAATAATAGCTGTTAGGAAGCAACACTTCTTTAATCTTGGAGTCTTTTTTTCTCCCTGATGTGTAAAGGACATTATTTGTGTGGCTCTGTTGCCTTTCTTTGATCCTTTACTCACTATGCCGCTAAAGAGGTTGAAAACCATACCTTCTTGGCAAACTTTGAAATAATACATTGGGAATGTATAGTTTGGTTACACCTAAGTTTCCTCTTGGCACTAATCTCTTGGAATGAGTAAGCTATCTCCCTCCCTCCTCCATGACATGACATTAATGTAACTGGGTTAAAGCTCCTTCGGTGTTAAGATCTTTCCTGGTCCATCACTGTCCCACACTGGAGTTTAGGATGAGTTAATCTGCTTGCCTGTAAATATAAACCTTGTCTTTCAACTTAGACTTTAAGTACAGTGAACAAAATTGATGATGTAGCTTCTGTCTACCATCACTTGGTCTTAGCGGTCACTTGGTCTAGGAAAAAAGCAAGAAACAAAGGAGATATTTAATTGGTCTCCTTAGAGATTACCATTATCTTCCTAAAGATTACTAGTTGTGTAGTTTTGGGCAAATTAATTAATATATCTTAAAATAAATTTCCATATCAATTAAATATGGATAATAAAACAACTAGTCTCATGGAGTAGTTTTGAACACTTATAATGATGATTAAAACTATCCTTTCAAGTTAGTAAATGCTTTACAAAATAAGCTCTTTTTTATTTAGTGTGAATCCATAATAAAAATAAGAGTTAACTGAGTGAAACCAAGGACCAAGGGCAGAGAAATAATTGTGCAGAAAATGGTTGGAGAAAGGGGAAGAGAGTGTATTATACATATTTAGAAAATCTCAGTCCATCGACATTTTTAGACTCAATGGGAGATAATTCTTCAAATGGCACATCAAATATCAAAAGCTATTCTCCATTTCACATCCCAAGCTGTTTATAAGGGAGGTGACAAGTTAAATGTGGGAGGACTATAAATAGCTCTCAATCTAAGTTGGCAACATAACACCACGAAACTGACAAGATTGTCTGCTAGAGTCCAGATTGGATTCTATTGTGCTGTTTGTTAAGCTTAGTGCTAAATATTCATTGATGTAAACATTCATTCAACAGTATTATTGATAGAGGTCATTGGCTTGCTTGCTAAGGGAGAAAGATTTAATTGTAGCAAGGCCTAGCCCAATGTTTGAGTAGTGAGCGGGTGATCACCAAAAGTTCGTGAAGTGAATTTGTTTTGGTTTTGAAGTTTGTTTTCTACCCTTGAAAAGAAACAGAAGGAGGTGACATGAGAGAGGATAGTATTTAGACAGAGAGGAGAATCATATGCAAAGGTATAGAGGTAAAAGAAGTGAGAAGTATTTAGGAAATAGAATCTAATATACGGGGCGGTGTCAACTGTAAGTAAGCTGGGGGTTTATTGTCCGAAAAGAAGCTTGAATTTTATTCTTAAGATGATGGAGACCCAGAGCAAGATGGTAAATGAGCCAGTGATGCGAGATATGAAAAGATTTGTGTTATAGAAAGCTATTTCTTTTTTTTTTTTTTCCTGTTCTTTTCTTTTTGACAGGAAAGAATGAAGGCCTGGAAAGAGCTTGTTACCATAAGTCAGATGAGGCTGGAATGGAGCCTGCTTGTGGCAGATTGCTTTATTCTGTATCCTAGAAAAATAGCCCATCCCTACTCCCCAAGTGACTTGCAGGGATTCCCTGTAAGCAAAGTATACTTCCCTGGCCCACTGACTGGCTCGGCCGTATGACTTGCTTGGACCCAAGTACAGTGAATGGAGCAACAGAGTGTCAGTTCTGTAGAAATGCTTTACGAGTCAGTGGGTATATCTTCCTTTCACTCACTCATTTCCCTCTGCAACAAAAACTGTGTCCTAAAGTGGGGCTGCTTCTTCAGCCTGGATATCAGAATGTGAAGACGTATGCAGCTGAAGATGTTCAGTCTACCAGCAACTGCTGACATAACATGAGAGGAAAAAAATGTTTATTGTTGGAGGCCACTGAGATTTTGGATTTCTTGTTATCTCTATAGTATGTTGACAAAACATACATAAAACTGCATTGTAAGAGTGAAAAAGAATGAATTGAAAGAGATATAAACAGTTTGATAAAAAGTAATAAATGACTAAGAAAAATAAAAGGTGATTTTTAGTCACCTGGGTGAATAACTAATCACTATTAAAGCGCAGGCACTGTACTCATTTTATCATCTAAACAATGCTGCAGTGTAAATGTATTTTTCCTTTTGCAGGTGATGTAGCTTACACTCAGAGAGTCTATCCTAGGCCAAACAAGTCATTAGTAGGAAAACAAGGATGGCAAAACCACACTCCGTTGTTAATGAAGGTAGAGGAACAGGTTCGTGGATAACAATGGGTAGCAAAGACAGGATTTTCTCAGTTGCAAGAGAGAGACCCTCATTTTAAGCATAATCAATTGATCCATGTCTCTGGTATGTTCAAACACTTAATCAAAACTACTGTCTATTAGAAACAATATTTTTAAGTTGCTGTTTCTCCTTCTACATATCTTGGATCTGATTTCATTTTCATGGATTAATTCTACTTTCCAGTAATGAGTGACAGCATGGCTGCCTGCAATTTAGAGATGATGGTCACAGAAGGAGATAGCCAAATTAAAAGGAACTTTTTGAACAGAATCTTACTTGGTCTATTTAGACCAGGTGTCTCTCTCCTGGACTAATTACTGTGGACTGAGGAAGGACTGACTAGGTCTGCAGCTTGAGATGTGCAAAATAATGAGATGGACTGTCCCTTGAGAACTAGTTAAGTGGTTAAAGGTTATGCAAAGTAAGCAGGGGTAGATAAAATAAAGTATAAAAGATGTCACTACATACAGTAGTTTCTTACAAATTTATTTTGAGCTTTGTGTGGTATACCCAGTGACGGTTGGCAATATATTGCTGGGACTCAGAAGAAAGACCTGCAGGGAAGCTATAGATTTCTCAATTATTGGCAAATAGATGGCAATTAAAGACTTAAGTCTTTTTATACTATTTCTATGATTTTTTCAGTGAATTTATATTTATTTACTTTTCCAATTTAAGTATTCCTCATGATTTAAAAATTAGTTTCAATAGTCATTGATGAATACATTATAAATTCATATATATGTATATATATGTACACACACATCATGTTTGCCTTGATGGAAATATATTATTTAAATTATTCTCCTGTTTTAAAATTTTCATCACATTGTAGTTCTTAAAGTATCAAACCATATCTTCACAATGAAACAGCAGGATCAGCATCATCATGTACAACCAAAGAGGGGAAGAAAGAATAAAATAATTTCCAGCAAGCATGTTTAAATTGGACATATATGGATCTTTGCTCAAATGCTCTTTTAAGCTACTGTGAAGGGAAAAATCAAGAACAACCACCCACCTGTTATGGAAGTGAGAGATTTAGTATATGTTATTTTGAAAAAAGACTTAAAAACCTGATGCTTTTCACCCAAACAACTTGACAAACGTTCTTACTGTAAGGTCTGGTAAGATAAACGTTTTCTTCCTTTGAACCTAAAAGGCAAGGAGTGCCTTGTTATAATAAACATATGCTGTTTTAAAAGAAAGCGATATAGTCTTCAAACATTCAACACAATAAGAATTAGCACAAATTAAGTTTGTTATACCAGGTTCGCAAATGGCAAAAAGAAAAACCAGAATACTGTCAATGTACTAAACAAAGAAGTGTTCTAGGAAAGGCACATTTTAAAAGACAAAACATAGTATCTATCAAGGCAGCAATTATTCTAAACAGTCTGGATTAATGTTAATGAAAAATTCATTTGCCAAGTACCCTGTGAAAAAGAAGAATTAATATAAACATTAATTCAAAGTTGATACAAGAATTTGTTCCCAAAGCCCTTTCAACACGAAATTTCCTGTGCGGTTTAGCAGAGCGTCTATATGCAATGTTCCCGCTTCCCTGCTGACGATAAATGTTGCCTTTGTTCCCACCGTCTCATTAATGCACTTACATCCCTAGGCTTCTTTCTTTACAGCCATATTTTTATTTCAGTTCACAGTTGTTTTAGTTGTTGTCCTTAACCATTCCGCATAAGAACATCATTTTAAAACAACTGAAAAGAGATAAATGGTAAAAACATCAACACAAAACCATATTCTCACATTAATTAAAGTACATGACCATTAGGTTACTCTGAGGTAACAAGTACCATAAACATTTCTAAAACCAATTATTTTCATGGAGTAGAATTTTTATTAATATTTTCCCTCAGAGTTTGTGTGAAATATACTGTTCTAATTGGTTTTGTTGTTGAATTTTCCTTTGTTGTTTCTGTTGCTATTAAAGATTCAAGGGGAGACTGATGAAAACATTTGAGATGGCTACAGTATTCACTAACAAAAACCTTCAGTAGTAAACTTATAAAACTCAGTAGCAGGCTGTTCAGTTAAAGAAATAAAAGACTTCGTGATATGATATCCTATTGTGGGAGAAAAATAGGCAGCTTGGAATGACTTCTTTCCATACTGAGCTATAAGCAGGCTAATATATGTTGAATATATAATATAAATATTGAGACGTCATTGTTACAAATGTTACTCATAAATACCAATCTCTATCAATTATAGCAATTTATATTTAAGGAACTTGAGAGGTTTTCTTTACCTTCTGAATCTTCTTTATAATTTTCTGGCGAATTATGTGCTATGGTTTTTCTATCAGAAGTCATACGACTGAGACACTAGTAAACTCTATTTTTCTGTGAGTAATAGTAATAGCAATATCACTAGCATTTCTTTTTAGTAGTTAAAATTCAGATTAAAATGATATCTTTACTGGGATGATAATGAAAATATTAAGATAAATTATATGTTGATTAATATTATAAACCAATGATGATCTATTATGCCCCAAGAAGTAGCTGCAGTAAATAACACAAGGATTTCAAACTGTTTAGGCAACAATAACTACCAGCTTGGTGCATTATAACCTAATGGACCTATGGAGAAATATGCTATGCATATGCTCTATTTGACATTGATATACTTTAATATGACTCCAATCAAAACTAATTTATGTAGGTAGAGAGTAAAGATTGAGTCAGTTATGTCTAACAGTAGGCTTCAGATATAACTGGGCTTGATTACTAAACTGGTAATTAGTCCAAGAAAGTTGATATGACTGCAAATGTGGTGTCTCCTAAGAGAGGACACACCCCAGGAAAAAGGACCTAGGCTCTATGAGTAAATCAATAATTCAGTACCAAGGATTCTGGGAAAAAGGGGTATGTAAATAAAACTTAAAAATATTTTTTAAAAAGCCCCAAAACTACAAGCCCTTAGCCACAAAAACATTATGTTGATACTGGCTAAGAAAAAGAAAAACAAAAAGTAAAGATGCACTCTCTTATTTCACTGAGAAATGTTATACAACCTGGACACCGTGATCCCACTGTTGTCAATGAACAGTGACATGACAGTAGGGACCAATGGGAGACATAATTGTCCATTAAGAGATAGCAGGGGAGTTTCTGTTCCTGATGGAAGAACGTAATGACAAGGAGGCAAGAGACAGAGGAAGGGGAGGATGAGAGGAGAGGGAGGGAGGGAAAAGGAGAGAAAGGTGAGGAAAAACGATCATCGTCTAGACAAGAACAGCAGTGATGTTTAAAAAGAGACTATTGCACGTGTCGAGAGAAACTTCACCAGTGGCAACAGCCATGTGCTCAATGTAAGACAGTAGAACAGAAGCCCTCAGTAGTCGATTGGAGTGATACAGGAGAGTAGCAGAAATGCTTAATAGAAAATACATTTTTTGGTGTGAGCCAATTTTCACCTGGGCATTCCTAGATTTTAGTGTATTCCTTAAGGTTGGGGTGGGTTGTGGTGGATGTTGTAGAGGCTATCTATTTTACATCAACATGTTTGGGCTAAAGACAGTGAACTCTGAGTTAACAGAATTACTAATACGCAAACTGTACACATAAGAAATAAAGTTCTGAGAAGAATGCATTTTATTTAATTCCTAAAGAAAAACAATGTTGATTCTTTATCATTGAATATAGAAGCCAGGCTCAGTAGGGTAGGATAATCCCTAAATAGTGGATTGCTCTAACCTAAGAATATTTACAAAAACTACAGAATGATTGCCTTAAAAAGCAATTATGACTGATGTTTCAGGCTAACTGATTGCACTAATAGTTTGCCTACAGGCAGCTGTCAGCAAAGGCCCCAAATAGCGTTTTTTTCTAATAGTGCACTGAAAAAAAGTACATTTATATAAATTACGGTCACAATAGTTTCTTGGACTATTATTTCTATATTAATATATATGACCCAGCAAGACTCATTTACAAAGATTTTTGTATTTTCAGCATAGAAAATATATATAAGACTTTCACAAGATTCTCTGAAATGTCTCCAAGTTGGCAAAAAAAGTATCCCAAATTATAAATTCTTCTCTTATCCATTTCAAGTTAAAATACATGTAAAAATAACATATGGTGAGTAAAATGACTTGCTTTCACAACTAAGCGAAACTGCTCTGCTTCATTCTAAATGCATCCATAAAATTCTAAGTGCAATAAGCGTGTCTTTTTTTCATCTTTGTGTTGCTCACAATGCCTAGCATGGTAACTGACATGAATTAGTGGCTCCCTAAATGTGAGCTGACTTTTTGCTGTTAGTGATTTTTATAGATATAGGTATAGATGTAGATGATATAGAGATAGATAAAAAGAGATATCTATATCTATCTTTTAAAAATGTTTGTACATTTCTTAAAACTATAACAGTTTCAGAAGTTTGAGCTTCACTAGGGAGTTTGGGCATAAATTTTAGTGTCTGAGTGTGTTGCAAAGCTTTCTGCAGGAAACATGTCTTAGTAAGAATGAGGAAACATTAAATATAGTTCAGGAATAATATTGAAAGAAGGAAAAGCAAAAACAGAAATAAGACAAGTTAGAAAGTTGTGGCTTATGAATTATGTATAACGAAGCGGAAATTTTTTTAAAAAGGCTGATTGAAAAAGAAAATTCTGAAATGCTAAAGACTTAGAGACTTGAACTACGAATGACTACAAAGCCACTGGTCTGTATTATCTGTTTTAATTTCTCTTCACAAACTGTTCAGCTATGATTTACTTGATAAAGCAAATGCTATACTGTTAGTGAAGGAAATGATAAAAGACTCTGATGGTGGCTTCTGTTCAAATCAATAATTCCCAAGGAGCTCTCCATTGAATACGGAAGAATCTAGATCTATTTTTGTACATAGGATAAAGAAATCACATAGGTATAAATGTAGAACCCAAGAGAATAGGGATCACTTATTCCACTGTCGTTATAAACCAGAGTATGTAGGGCAGGCCACTCTCCACAGAGTATATTTGAATTGGAATCTTGTTCAAAAGTGTGCTTTGGGGAGATCTAACGTCTTAAAGATATGCGGTCTTCTTATTGATCAATAAAAACGTGTCTAGTTTTAGTGATTACTTCTTATCCCAATTCAGAGGGTTTTATATATCTTTAATAAATATTTTTGGACTTGGTATATTTAATGTAATTTTATTTTATTTATGTGTTTTTGAAAATATTCTCTATTGTTTTTCCTTTCTTTGAAAGATTGGCACCTGAGCTAACATCGGTGGCCAATCTTCTTTTATCCTTCTTCTCTTCTTCTCCCCAAAGCCCCCCCAGTAGTTCTATCTTCTAGTTGTAGGTCCTTCTGCTTCTACTTTGTGGGACACCACCATGTGCCAAAGCAGAGCACGAGAACTTAACCACTCAGCCACGGGGCTGGCCCCTATTTAATGTAATTTTAAACGTGCAACGTGTTTTAGAAGCACACGTAGCAAATTTATACCTTTGTAGAATGATTTTTTTAGCACTTCCATGTAAGAGAAATAAGCAATAGATTTTAGTAATTTACTATGTTAAAGTAAGTTTTTCATATTTAAAGAAAGTATTTTCAAATAAGGATAGAATTTGGAATGGTAAATTTAGGGGCTGGCCTTGTGGTGCAGCGGTTAAGTGCGCACTTTCCTCTTCAGCGGCCCGGGGTTCACTGGTTGGGATCCCAGGTGCAGACATGGCACTGCTTGGCAAGCCATGCTGTGGTAGGTATTCCACATAGAAAGCAGAGGAAGATGGGCATGGATGTGAGCTCAGGGCCAGTCTTCCTCAGCCAAAAGAGGAGGATTGGCAGCAGTTAGCTCAGGGCTAATCTTCCTAAAAAAAAAAAAAAAAAAAAAGAATGGTAAATATATATTCTAGAAAAATTTCACAATAGAGAGAGGATAAAGCTGAGAGATCAATTAAGAATGCTGTTCCAAAATGTAGTAAAGGCACTGAATTTTTGAGTTGCCTATTTAATTGAAAATACATGGCTATTTTTGTGGGTATTTCTTGCCTTACATCTCTTTGTACAAATATAAATTAACTTTTTATGTAAATTTTCCTTTTATGTATGCAAGTCTTGTTTGGCATTAATAATCAATTTCACCACTCAGTTCCACCATCTAAGAACCATGGAGGTGATAATTATGTTGAGGAACTGAGGCTGTCATGGGTTTATTTACCTATGCAGGAAGGTTTGAATTGATAGTCTTACATCTTGAAACCAGAGAGTCTTTTCAAATCGACGAATTTTGAAAAGTCCTAGAAAGGAAATATAGAAAGGAAAGACATTTTGAAAGAATCTTAGAAAGGAAAGCCCAGACTTTGTGAAAAGGATATACATAGTCATAGGTTTCTCACTAGATGAGGTCATTGGTAAGTCCAGGGGAACAGAGTAGTGTGACTGTACCCCAACCAGACGAGGACACAAAATTAGAGTCATCTGAGAAGATGAGTAAAATGACAGGTATATGTTGAGAAGCCTATTTACAACTGAAAACATTAAGTCTCTGGAAAAAAGCAAAAGTCTGCAAATTCCCAAGTTACCGGCATTTATTTCAAAGAAATGCTTCTGGGAAAATCTGCAGTTGTGTCTTTAAAGGTCATCTTTCAAAATTCTTTGGTCATTTAAAAATATTTTTTTAAAGTCTTTACTTCTCAAAGAATGTATGCATATGCCTTGCCATGGTGGTGAAACCTAAGGAGAAAGACCATTCATTTTCCGGTAATGCCAATGCCAGTCAAAGATTACTATGTAAGCAGGACTTAAAACAATTAACAGGTAAATTATTTAAAATATCATGTTTGTAAACTTTTTGTTGCTATCTAATATAAACATAGAACAGTTGAAAAATCTTAAGTATAAATTTCATTTATTGCCACAAAGTAAACACACCACCAAGATTTATAAACAGAATAATATCAGAAAATCACTTCACTTCTCTAACTTCCTTTACTCCTCTAACTTTCTTTCCCTCTCTAACCCAATGGTAACTGATATTCCTACTTCTAAAAACATTGCTTAATTTTTCCTGTTTTAAATCCTTCTATAAATAGATTGAATTACTATGTATTATTTTGTGTCTATCATTTCACAATCAACATTTTTGGTTTTATCTATTAGGTAGCAGTAGTCTTTTATTTTCTTCTTGTGGTGTAAAATCCATTGTATGAATAATCCATGATTTATGTATTATTCTACTGTCAAAGGACATCCGGATTCCTTGAAATTTTTGGTTCCAAAAATATAATGCTACTTTGAAATTTTTTGAAATATGTCTTTTTTGTGTATATAAATATAAATAAGTATATATCCTCCTTTGTTTTAGGTGAAGATGGTATTTAAGGCTTAGGCCATTTTAGGGAGTCATTTGGTTTTCCTTGGTTGCTCCCATGTATACACGTTATTAAACTTGTTTGATTTTCACCTGTTATTTGGTCTCATGTCAATTTAATTCTTAGGCCAACCAAAAGAACCTAGAAGGGTAAAGGACTATTTTTCCTCCCCTACAGTACCAAGAATGCCAAATTCTGTGCCTTTTCCTCATATTTCTCTGTCCTTCTTTAAAACCAGAATTCCTTTCTTTTCAAGGGAATGTATGGGGTTGTATTTATGCCAAAATCAGAAAATTAAACATATTAAGAGTAGTATTAGACAGTATTGTTGGTGCTTGATTTCATGTTGATGTATTGGCTTCCTAGCTCTCTTCAAGATTTGAAACATGAGTTCTCTGGGTATCTATCTGCCAGGAGACGCATGTCACAGAAACACCAAGAATCTCTTGTAAATCATCGTTACCATTAAGCTTTATTGGTTTCCTTAGTAACATACCTATTGCTGACACTGACAACTTAGAGACAGGATGCTTCTGCTAAAAATGATGATATATTTCATTGCTTTCAAAACCTTTTTGGCTCCCTTGATGGCAAAACTTTCCATGACTTACTGGCTACTGGCAGTTCATACTATTGCATCTTTCTAAAATATACACTTTACCTTATCCATCTTTTCCCTCTAAGAGATCACTGTCTTTTTCTTTTTATAAATGAGTATATTTCCATATATTAAAATTGGAAGTTTCTTTTTACATGATTATTCTTTAAGCATTGTATTTATCTTTTCCAAAAACCTAATAATGGAGCATTTATTCCTTGTAGATTGATATGTTGTAATCATTGATGGTTTGGTATCTTTTTTAAATTAAAAACGAAGACATTTAAAACTTTGACCTTACAGGCTTCTTTTATTATATTTGCAGCTCTAACATTACCTCAGCATTTTTTCTCTTTATTTTAGTAAGCTATTGAATCTTTTAACCTTTATATAATTATTATTTTAACTATAAAGTTATTGGCAATATAAATAAAACATTTGTTATTATTACTTTTTATTCTGACCTTATTTAAATCTCACAGTTCAGAGTGTTTTAATATATATGAAGTCTCACAAGTCATATATAGTTCTGTAAAGCTATTTTAGGCATCTTGACTAAATTGAGAGCATTCCAAAGCCTTTGTTCTCATGATGTGTTTCAGAGGATGTTCTTTGATAAAAATATTCTTTGGGGAACGGGATGTTCTAAAGAAGTTGCCTGAGAGTATGATGATTGAAGGGTCAGAAAATCTGATGACATTTCATATCATATGCTCCTTGTATCTTGAAACGATTTGTAAATCTTCAGATTTGGATGAATACTGACTTATCTTCCAGCATTCTTTAGATATTCAAACCCACCTTATTCATGTGAAGATAATTTCCCTTACTGTCAGAGCACCTGACTGGATTCTTCCAAGGACTTTTAGCACTGACCTAAGGCAAAATAAGACAAAGGATGGCTAGAAATCAGAAAACAGTTTTGTATTGTGAATTACTTGGAGGGGATGTAGGTTTTCATCTGCGACAGTCACGGTCATCTGTAGTTATCCTGGTATGTGCCTTAGGCTAACTGCAAGGAAAGGAGACACGAACCTTGTCAAAAAACAACTTTTGGTGATACGACCTTCTTACCCATTTGGAGCATTATAATCTTTAATGTAACAGCTAGGCAGAGTCCAACTAGTCCAAATAGCTATTTGCAACAAGGCCAAGAATTTAAAGCCAAATTCAGCAAATCTCAAGAGATGTTTAATTACTCACAGGTGATGTTGCTAGGCAACCACTTCACCTTCCGATTCTGCTACTACATCTAAGTGTGGTACTCAGTTTGCTCTATTGTTACTGAATGTTAAAAGAGATGGAGAAGTGCAGTATAAAGAATTTATTTTAAACCGGGTGAAAATAGAGAGTTAGGGAAAGAGACTTTAAAATTCTGTTCTGAATTGGAAGGTGCGCAAGAACAGTTTTTAAACATTTTTTTTTCCGGGTTCAAGAGATTCTATTTAGCGCATAGAAAGTTAGGGTGGAATTTCAATAAGAATAGAAAGATTATTTGAAGAAAAAGTGTTATATTTGAAGTCATGAGTGGTTTAGAGCAGACGTGCTTGGTGGCGAGATCAATGAGCTGTGCCATTGGACAGACCAGGCAGTTCCCACAGTTGCAGGTCCCTGCTATTTCAATAGACTTGCCAAGGACAACAACTCCTAAGGATATTACTTCAAACTTTCTGAACCTGAATTACTGCTCCCACACTGTCTTTAATTTGCAATCATCAGTTCTTGACTTTAGATTTAGAATCTTGACGTTTTCCTGCTAAGAATTTCCCATTTCTTGCTTGAACTACGAATAATTTACCCATGACCATGGCCCTGATTTTGCTTTTATAGTATACATAAAATTTCAATACTCTCTAGGCTGTTTCAGCATGCCTTTTCACAAACCAGCTTTCCATTTTCCCACGTCTTCAAGGCAGTTACAGTTCACATCAATACTGTTGTTTGAAGTGATCTGGATGGAATGGGCTTCCCCAAATATTTGATACCAAGAGGAAGGTACATTCTCATGCTCCACTAGCTCATACCTGCACTTGAACGCCCCCCCCCCCATAAATTCCTTCCCTTAGGGTAGCTAGATCAATGAATATGAAGATAGGCATTGCATATGATGAGGATCTATCCTTTGTGCTAATAAATTTCTTAAATTATCAATATTAGTTCAAGTGACTCAACAAACATTAATTGTCTACTGAGTGCCAAACATCATCATCATCCCATGCAGACCTTAGTATCAGTTGAGTACTGGTCTGCCTTTTTGCATTATACCCTGGAAGGGAATGTGCCTACCTACCCATTTCTTGTTGATATTTAGATTTTTTATTTCTTCACCAAGACAGAATGTTATTTTTCTGTGCTAAGCAAAGCAAAATGGTGAACTAATGTGTAGGAGGCTCTCTAAACTGCTAATTAATGGACTTGTCAGATTATCCAGTCTCGTAAAATATTCTGTGTTATGTCCATTGCACACTAAAGGTTTATGGCTAGATGAACATCTACACACGTCTACACCTACCAGTTAAGATATACATTTACCAAAATCACAAGCTGTTTTTATTCACAACCTGTTTATACTTATTGCATTTGGTATTGAAATTATATAATAGGATAAAATGTACTTGAAAATAAGAATATAATGGCAAAAAATGGTTATCTTTTTCTGTGGAAAAACATTTATGATTTATGATGTCAAGAGTCAAGAAAAAGCCAAGAAATAATCATGCAACACCCGTAAAAGACAAACAAATCATAACAATCTAAAAAGACCCTTTACTAGGATTGTTTGTCAAATATCTCTGAATCCAAAATCTACATTAAATACATAGGAACTGCATAGCTAAGACAATGAGCTCTGTGTGATTTATGTTTTTGCTGAAATCTTACTTTACTGTACTGTGTGGTGTACTATTCATTTGTAAATTCGTATGTTAGAATTTGAAATTTATTATCAACGTAGAGCATTCATTTCTAAAGAATTTTCAAGTAACCTGGACCATAAAAATAATCATCCTGAAAGACAATTGGTGGAAAAGTATCTTTAAGACTTAATTTTAAGTAGGCTGCTTAATCCAGTTTAGAAAATAAAGAAATAGTGGTCAAATCAATTTGCGAACCCTACAAGGGGCATTCTTCTCTTAGCTATGCACCGTTCATATTAATTGTTATGAAGAGTTCTAAAATAAAGAAAACTCTTTAATTTTGTTTGCCACACAGCATTCTCTATCACCTTTGATCATGGTTCTTGGTTTTACATAGAAACTAATAGCATCCTAAGAGCTAGTGACTGTTCAACCTGGTTTTAGAAATGGTGATCTACAAAATGCCTTTTGTACACAACTGTGGATTTTAGTCTTCTACGTGAAATTCATCCACATCACCGTGGATTACATCCACCAGCTGCAAATGAAAATGAGTTACTGAAGCAATGATTTGAAAGTGGCCATTTACTATTAGGAACACTCTTTACAAAATGAAAATTTCAAAACATTGAAGATTTCTCTAAGTAAATTCTCACACTGTGCAGGTACAGCATGGAGGACATATTTTCTTAAAACCTGATTTAAAATATTTGGTCTTACTCTATTCCTCAGGATTTGATTTGAAAAATGTGGTAAAAATAGTAGTAAGAATACCAAAAATACATACACTTTTTATTGGTATTACAAGCTCTAAATCTGGGAAGATTTTATTGTAAAAAGATGTGAAAACAAATTTCTTTTCAATAAGTTAAAATGCTTTAGATAGGATTTAAGATGTTAGGAGTAAATGTAGATGAGGCTTTACCATATAAAACAATAAGAGAAGTGTGTGGAGTAGTTTTCAGATAGGGATCAACCATGTTCATCAATCTTTTCATCCTTCTCTGCATGCAAATGTAATTAATAAATGTACTGTGCACCAGAATAAAGGCATACCTTTCACACTATAAATATTACTTTATCAGTATTCAACAAAGAGAATATAAATATGCCGACTCTTATGTCAGGCAGATCCAGGTTGATGTAAAGTGCTTGCCAGAATATGCATCCACTTGAACATAACTACAGCTGCTGTCACATAACTCATATTCTTAATGCAGGACTTGGCACAGATAGGTTTTTCGCTGAAGGAAGGGAGGGGCCAGAGCTTACATTCTAGGCAATAGCTTTTTGATGAATAGTATAAAATGAGCTACCCTTTGCATGATGGTGCATCATTTAAAAGTCCAGGAACGGACAGTCACCATCATCAGCATATATCACATTGTAGATTTTTTTATTTATTTGGTACAAGCCCAAATAATATGATTAGTCATTTTAACATGGAGATTCCAGATAAAGCTAATTTTATGTACTCATATATGGGTTTACGTGTGTGTGCATGCGCATGCATACATGCATACACAGCACACATATTCACACAGCGGATACCTTTTGCCTCACATTTAAGATTATAGTTTGGGTAGAAATGTTACAAACACTATTGTTAGTGGCCTTACCATAAGCTCCTAGCACTTTTAAATTTAAAGTTAATGCTAGAAAAGTGATCTATATTGTAAAATCACCTATGTATAAGGAGCCAGGAAAGGTCGAAGAACTCCAGAGCTTCAGAAACAGAAGAGGTGACCTGAAAGTAAGGCATTTTAGAGGTCTCAGCAGAATGAACCCATGGATTTAAGCTTTAGTTTTTCATCACCGAAAAGAATGATTTACTCTATAGATGTCTGTGTCTTTTGATCTTCCTGGCAGGTGGTTTATTCTCTCATACTTATAGCTTTCATTCCTCATAGTACTGCTGATTTTACTCTTAGTTTCTGTTTTTTCATTACCTTAGCTCAAAATCACCACACCATGGTATCTTCTAGCTCATGGGTGTTTTCAGTTTCAACTCCTGCTAATTGGTTAACTTTGTATTTCTCAATTCATCTTCCTGAGAATAAAAAACTATGATATTCCAGCTGTGTTTTCACAGGATACAATATCACAATGATTAAACATCCTAATGCAGCTTGGGGCCCTGCCTTGCTGATGTCTGATCATTTTTATTCTGTGTTGGGGGTCCTGTGGCTTGTATGGATGGCCCTATATGAGCATCGGCACGTGGAGTGGGATTGCAGAGAACTCAAAATAATGTGTCAGGATCTATGATTAGCATGTGAACTATAAAGTCTAATTATGTTGTGCTATAATTATATCTTGAAGTTAATGCTTCAGTATGTCTGTATTTACTAACTAAAATGTGGTAACTTGCTATGCAAATATAAATTGGATGCTTCTTCTATGAAACATAGATGCACAAAAAAAGAATTATAAGTTCCTATATATATTTTATTATGAGATATTCCTTTGTTATTGGTGCTATAACATTTAAAATTCTTTATCTTAAACATTTACTAGATGCAATAGAATGTTTATGAAGTATGGATGTGTAGGTTAAAAGAAGTAGAAACAAGTAATACCTCTATGTCTTTGAGCTTATTTAAAAACAAAAGTATCCTAAATCTGGGGGGTTCTTGTGAACCCTTCCCTGATCTCATTCCCCCTCTCTAACCTAAGTGTGAGCACACCCTGAGTTCTTAATATTTAATACTTTCTTTTGCTTCTCTTCACAATTCTACCACACATTTCATATGTAGACGTAATATATTACCTTCTAGATTTTTTCTCTGTAAAATTTTTGGAACCATACTACATATATATGTTTATACCTTGCTTTTTGCACTTAATATTATGTGTCTGAGATATATTTATATTATGGCATATAGTTATAGTCTATACATTTCCACTGCTGGTATTCCATGGGATGAATAAACCAAGAACTTTATTCATCTATTTGGATATTGAGGGACGTTTCAGTAGGTTTCTGTATTTTGCCATCACAAAGAGTTCTGCTATGAACATTCTTGTATATATATTTTTTGGATATGTGCAAGTTTTTCTCCAGGGTACAAATCCAGGCGTGGCATTACTAGGTTTTAGTATGCACATTGCAAAACTTACTATAAAGTGAATTTCCCAAAATAGTTCTACTAATTTATACTCATGCTAGCAGTGTATAAGGGTTCCAGTTTTCTACATTATTGTCAACACTTGATCTTGTAAAATTTTTATTTTTTGTGTATGTGGTAACCATTTAATGGGTAAATAGTATCTCATTTATTTTGTTTCATTGTTATTTTTGCATTTATCTGATTACCAGTGTTGCCAATAACCTTTAGATTTTTATTTGCCAATAGAATGTTTCCCCATTTATTAGGTGCTTACTCAGGTCTTTTGCTTACTTTTTCCCCTGGATTTATTTGCCTTTGTTCATATTTGTTTTAAAAATTTGTATATATACCAATCCATTTTCAGTTATATATGTTGCCAATAACTCCTCCTCATCTGTGGTTTGTCTTTTCACTATTTTACACCAAACTTTGCTGAATAGAATTTCTTAATTTTATTGGATTAAATTTATCATTCTTTTCCTTTGTCATTTTTCTCTCTGTTTCTTGTTTAAGATATGCTTTTCCATCCCTAGCTTATATAAGTAGTCTCTTATATTGAATATTAAAGTATTTTACTTTTACCCATCAATGTTAGGTATTTACTCCACGTGGAATTAATTTTGTATATATTTTGACAGAAGAGTCTTATTCCATTTATTTTACATATTGATTACTGTAGTTTAAATTAACAAGTTTAATTCAAATTTTGTATGCCCTTAGTGAGTTTTTATTTTATCAATTATTGCATGTTAAAATCTCCCTCTATGTTGATGGATGTGTCTATTTTTCTTTCTACTGTTTCTTTTTACAAAAAAAGAAATTAATTAACTTAGTAACTGTGAAATCACAGGTATTCTTCCATCATCTCAATTTAGGAACTCGCTAGGCTCCATCTGAGCTACCCACTCTTACGCTTCCCTGGAAATGACTCAAAGCTAAACACTGAAGTACTTGTAGCACTCACGTGGCGTTTCTCGTTTGACTCTGGTCTCACAGGACTACTTTCATTAGTTGCCTGTTATGAGTTGAACTGTGTCCCCTCCAAAGATGTTGAAGTCCTAATCCCCAAAACATGTGAATGTGACCTTATTTGGGTCATTGCAAATGATCAAGTTAAGTTGAGGTCATTGGGATGGGCCCTCATCCAATATGACTGGTGTCCGTACAAAAAGGGGAATTTGGGCATGGACAGACGTGTACAAAGGGAAGACATGAAGACACAGGAAAAATGCCATCTATAACCAAGGAACATCTGAGGCTACAAGAAGCTAGGAGAGAGGAATAGAATAGATCTTTCCCTCACAGCCCTCTGAAGGAAATTACCCCATGACACCTTGATTTTGAACTTCTAGTCCCCAGAACTATGAGGCAATAAAATTCTGTTGTTTAAGCTGTCCTATTTGTCAGTTTTGTGTTACTTTGTTACAGCAGCCCCAGGAAACTAAGACATTGCCTTATGTGCAATGTCTTGGAAATCATTACACACACACACACACACATACCCTTTTAGGCTACTGTGTTTTATTTAGCATATATAGATTTTTAATAGCTATTTTAAAGTCAATCTCTGCTTATTCTCATATCTGTATCAATTCTCAATCAATTTCTATTGACTCAGTTTTCTCCTTATCATTAATCATTAAGCCCTGCTCCTTTACAAGTCTAATACATTTTTAAATCATAACTGTATATTATGAAAGCCACATTGTAGAGTCTGGCATATGTTTTCTCTCTTTAAAGAGGGTTGTTGAGTTTTCTTCTATAAGACCAATGATTTACTTGCCCCCAATCTTGACCTATTCTGTGCTTGGCCTTAGGCTTCTTTATTGTGGGTCTAGGGTAGCCTTTACTTTAGAGTCTATTTCTTATTTCTGAGGCACGGCATTTCTGGTGTCTCAGCTAAAGGCCTATGGTATTCAATGGCATCTTTCTACTCTGGTGACTTGTAACTCCAAATTCTCCTAGTCTTGTACAGCAAGCAGAATCTCTGGTTAACAACAAGCAGTTCTCTCTGCCTGGCCTTGCAGATTCTCCCCTCCACATGCACAGTTTAGTGTTTGGTCAAATGTCCTGCTTGACTTCTTGCACATTTCCAAGGTTTCTTCTCCACCTGGCAACTTGCTTTCTGTTGACCTGTCACACAACCTAAACTCATTTCAGCAGCTCTTACCTCCTTTCCCCTAACCAGCAAGACCACTTCTTTATGTTTGGGCTCAAATACTCTGTGCTGTAGTTTGGGAAATGCCTTTATAAAGAAAGTGTGGGTGAATATGGAACTTACTTCAGATGCTTCTCTTTCTTCAGGGATCATAACTCTACATTGCCAGTCATGTAATTTCAGAAAACTATTGCCTTATATATTTTGTCAAACTTTCAGTTGTTGGTAACAGAGGATAATTCTAATATCTAACACTTTGTCATGACCAGAAGGAGAAATAAAATTTATAAATATAAGATAAAATATTTCAGTATGCAATTGAGGAACTATAATTTTAAAATCACTCAAAGCTAAAGTAAAATTTCTCATTTCCAAGTTTTTTTTGGTAAATGCATCTATAACTATACATTTAGTATTGTAAAGTGGGTATATTTTTAGATCCTAAGCTTTTTAACTATAAAGAAGAAAAATTTATAATTATGAATTATGAAAAGTTTGATAGTTAAATCTCTCTCTAGCTTTACTATATCTTACATTTGATTAATTTACACATACATGAATCATTTCAATCATTGAATAAATATTTATTGGACTACCGTGTGCATAAATTGTTTAGTGTGCCGTGGGTTTCATAATAAACCAGATCAACACTTTTTTCCTTTTGTAGCTTATATTTGATCAAACAATACAAAAATTGAACAGATATTTATGATGAGAATTATGAAAGTACATGATATTAGTACTTATTACTATATAATTTTAAATGTCATTTTTAAATTAAAATATGGTCAATCCTTTATTTTCCCTCATGCCTAATGTACATAATAGAGTAGTATTTTTATATTTATTTGCCTAGACTAGATTGAATTCATGTCGGCACAATTGTTTTTTTGCAGTAAAGGGCTTGAGTACATTTATGGACACCTAACTTGAAAGCACATATGAGAATTTCAATTTCTTGAATGATTTGTTTTTAACTCATAATTGATTCACTTAACAATAAATATTAATAGTTGTTTTCACCTATAGCATCAGTAGAGATTTTTGTAAAAGCAGATGAAAACTTGAGGAAATATATTATACTATGCTTCAAAATTTTTTCATAACAATAATCATAGAAAAGAAGATAAGATGGAGTTCCATTGACCCTGCTAAACCTCTCCCTACCTTCCTTTTGCTACCCTGCTCTGTTTTGAGCTTAATCTTGTCCAATCTCATCTAATTTGATAGAAAGTAGGCTATGAATGATAGATAAATAGAATAAGAAATTAAGTGCTTCCACTAATCATCATCATCATTGGCTTTATCATCAGACTATGTCATCTAGTTTGCATTCAGACTTTACCCATTTTTCTTTTCCTCTGCAACTCCACCATGATGGGATAGTAAAGACCGTTAATTGTACAATATACATTAGCTTACATTTATAATGGATTATTGTATTCTAGGATAAATATTTTAAGAAGTTTCTTCATATGTATTCTATAATTTCATCTTCCAAGCATTCACATGTGTTTGCAGGAGCTGAGGTAAAAAGACGTTAAATAATCTGCCAAGGGCACAGAGGTAATGAAAGAGGAAAGCAGGATGTGAAACCAGGCAACACGATCCAGGAGACACTTTTATCCACTTTCCTTTATTGCATTGATTTTTGGACCCATGGACACTCTTGGACACACAAAAACGCTTTGATGTTGGTTTACTGTCGTCATGGCACATCACAGGCCTATTCTTGGGAAAGCAAGTAGTTAACTGTGGAATTATAATGGTGATACTGTGCTTAATATCAGATTATGGTTTATTTCTCATTTATGTAGAAGATGAAAAAAATGAATCTATAGAACACTTTTTTTTTAAATCATTGTATGCTTCATAAATGACTGTTGACTTTCCTTAAAAAGTAAAAGTTCAATACCAAAACATCTACTTAAGTTCTTGGATTTGTACCATTCCTTCAAATAAAGTAATTTGGTACCTCCCCCCCCCAAAAAGTAAAAGTTCGCTACATTTTCTAACCAGACGTCTGATTCTTTATTAGGAGAAAGGGATTCATAGAAGCAGAAATATAATGAAATCGCTGATATCTAGAAATAAAAGGCCTTTATGATGAAAATTCTTGCAAAACTAAAGCTGAATAAACAAGCACAACTGGGTATCTTTCTCTCCCACCCTCAATTTTATAAACATCAACAACCACAAAAATAAACTATTGGCGACTTTAATTGCTCATATATCAGTCACACCCTATTTCTGCTTTCCCTAAATATTTAAATTTTACATTGTAAAGCATAATTCCCTCTCCCTGTGCATTCTATACTATACTCTTTTTCAGTAGTAAACTGAAGTATTTTGTCTTTTCCAATAATCAGGTAAATGATCACTGTATTTATTTTCACTATTTTCCAAAATTTTTCTCAAATCATTGGATGGAACCTTCCTCACATTTTAAAAACCTTTACAAATAATTAGTTATATTGTATATGTTTTAATTTTGTGTTTATTTGCAAAAATGTATTGATAGAGTTTTCAAAATTCAATCCATGAAAAGGGCATGAATATGTAAGTTAAACATTTGATAGTAAAATAAATAAAGATATAGACCTTATTTACATTGTAACATTGGACCATTCCAGTGAAAGCTGATTGTCACGTGAACACTCTTCATTTTTCACTGTTACCTGGATTTCCCATCCCTACCAGCTAAAAAGTTGAAATCACACTTATCCTTTGAAGTTATAGGAATGATACAAAATTTAACAATCTCTTTTCAAAACTTTCAGTTAAAAGACACTTTTTTCTTCTGTGATGCCATGCCACTATTTAATGAAAACTGATTATATCCTTCTGTCTATTATGGTTATCTACGCACTTAGCCACCTCTCCTAAGTGGCTAAGACTAGAAACTGGTTGATATCATGAATGTATTTTGGGTACATTAGTATCTGAAACTAGGGCTCTTAGCAATTCTGAATGAAATGCACTGAATATCATTAAGCACCAGGGCAAATTATATACGACAGCTCTGCATTACATATAGACATATTTTCTTTGGAAACTAGGCCAGAAAGAGTTTAAGGAGCTTTTCCACAAAGCCGGTATTCAAAAGAAATCACTAACTACAAAGTAGATAAGTAAAAAACACAATTTTAATACACGAAAAGGTAAAGCAAGTAAGACTTTCAGGACATATATGTAATTCATGTTTTGGGAAAAAACGTGATAATAGAAATACTTTTTAAATTTTTTGTTTCTTATGTAATAGTGTGTTTTTTTTTTTCAGTCTTAGGTTTTCAATACTGAATAGAAAAGGTTAAAATGAACAACAGAAATAGACGTGCTGTTTTCCTTCACTCATTTTTGTTGGTGGTGATTTTTTGATTGGTTTTTAATAATGAAATGATACTGTTAAACATTTGTAACTTTAGCAAGATGACAACACACTCTATGTGCTTTTCTTTTTGAGGAAGATTAGTCCTGAGCTAACATCTGCTGCTAATCCTTCTCTTTTTTGCTGAGGAAGACTGGCACTGAGCTAACATCCGTGCCCATCTTCCTCTATTTTATGTGGGATGCCTCTCACAGCACGACTTGACAAGTGGTGCATAGGTCCACACTCGGGATCTGAACCAGTGAACCCCAGGTCGCCAAAGCAGAATGTGTGAACTTAACCACTGCACCACCAGGCCAGCCCCTCTATGCATTTTTGTACATGTAAATCAACATGAAATTCCTCCAAACGATTAATGGTAATATGCTGAGGAAAACATTTTATGTGTATATCTAACAAATTTGGCATTTTTGCTTATTTAATTTGCATTAATAAGAAAATGTTATAAACTTATGGAAAATAACTTTAAAAATAGTTGTAAAAATTGTACAAAATCTGAGAATATTCCCAATGAAATTTAACATCTATCTATCTTTTCTCCTACAGTACCAGAAAAAGAATCAGGAAGCTGGGTACAAATTATTATCTGTATTTCCTTGAAGGAGTGACATTTCCAGCCTGTCCCTCAGCTCTTAATCTATAAAATAGGAAGAATAAAAATATAAAAATTCCCTCATTTCTTCACTTCCTAATACAGATTTGAATGAAATAGTGTATCTGAAGGTGATGCTTAATCTGCAAACAAAATGCACACATAAATTTTAACTTTTAATTTTTACTTCATTAAATGATTATATATATATTTTTTCTAGTTGCCTCTGTTTTTTGTTCCAATTACTCTTCCATGTTTCTTCTGTCTTTTGTTTTATTAAGCATTTTATAGATGCTATTTTCCCTCCTTTCTTAGCTTATCAATTATACTTATTATTTTACTTTTTGTGTCCTTAAAGATTGGCACCTGAGTTAACGTTTGCTGCCAATCTTCTTTTTTCCTTCTTCTTCTCCTCCCCAAAGCCGCCCAGTAAATGGTTGTATATTCTAGTTGTAGGTCATTCTGCCTGTGCTATGTGGCACAGTGCCCCAGCATGGCTTGATGAGGTTCCACGTCTGCACCCAGGATTCCAAGTCTGGAAACCCTGGGCCACCGAAGTGGAGTATGCCAACTTACACTCGGCCACGGGGCCGACCCCTTATTTTTTTTACTTTTTTAGCGATGGCCTTAGAGTTTGTAATATACATTCACAACCAATCCAAGTCCACTTTCAAATAACACTGTACCACTTCATGAGTAGTGAAAGTACCATATGATGACAAAGTATTCCAAATTCTTTCCTCCCATCCCTTGGACCACTGCTATTATTCCTTTTACTTGTGTATCAGCATACATACATAAATTTGAATACACTGTTCTTATTATTATCTTAAACAAATTGTTATTAGTTAGATCATTTAAAACTAAGAAAAATAACTTTTCCTTTCAACTTAGTTTATTCCTTCCCCAGTGCTTTTTCTTTCTTTATGCAGATGCGAGTTTCTAAACTATGTCATTTGTTTTCTCTCTAAAGAATTTCTTTTAACGTTTTTTGCAAGGCAGATCTACTGGCAACGAATTCCTTCAATTTTTGTTTGCTCTGAGAAAGTCTTTATTTTTCCTTCATTTTTGAAGGATAAATTCACAGGGTACTGAATTCTAGCTTGGTGGGGTTGTTTTTCTCTCCATACTTTAAATACTGCACTCTCTTCTTGCTTGCATGGTTTCTAAGGAGAAGTCAGACATAATTCTCATTTTTGCTTGTTTATGGGTAAAGAGTTTTTTCCTCTGGCTTCTTTAAAGATTTTTTTCATCTTTAATTTTCTGAAGTTTGAATATATGTGTAGGTGTATTTTTTTTTTTGCATTTATCCAGCCTAGTGTTCTCTGAATTTCCTTCATCTATAGTTTGGTGTCTCACATTAATTTGGGGAAATTCTCCATCACCACCGCTTCAAATATGGCTTTTGTTCCTTGCTCTCTTTCTTCTCCTTCTGGTGTCCCCATTACACACATGTTGCACTTTTTATTGTTGTTCCACAATTCTTGGATATTCAGTTCTGTTCTTTTGTCTTTTTTCTTTTCAGCTTTGGAAGTTTCTATGCTCATATCCTCAAGCTCAGACATTCTTTCCTCAGCCAGGTCCAGTCTACTAATGAGCCCATCAAAAGCATTCTTCATTTCTGCTTTAGTGTTTTTTATCTCCAGTATTTCTTTTTAATCCTTCTTAGAATGTCTCTCTCTCTCTGCTTGTATTATCCATCTGTTCTTGCATGTTGTATACTTTTTTCCATTAAATCCATTAACGTATTATTCATAGCTTTTTTTTTTTACTTCTTGGCCTGATAATTCCAACATCCCTGCCATATCCAACTCTGGTTCTGATACTTGTTCCGTCTCTTCATACTATGTTTTTTGCTTTTCAGTAAGCCTTGTAATTTCTTGTTGAAAAGTGGACATGGTGTGCTGAGTAAGATGAACTGGGATAAACAGGCCTTTAGTGAAAGGTAGCGGTGATGTGTCAGGGGAAAATAAGAGGTTAGAAAAATATTACCATATTCCAAATCATTATAGGCATATCAATAAGCATCTTTTCCCAAATCTTCAAATGTAGATACTATATTAATCACATGTTGTGGATTAAACTATGTTTTTGGTGGTAGACTCATTAAGTCCTTTAATGTCTAATTCTACTCTGAAATTATAAATTCTACTCAGCCTCCTGCCACAGTTACAGGTGTCTTTGTCTGCTCAGGCTGCCATAACAAAATATCACAGATTGGCTGACTTAGACAACAGATGTTTATTTAATTGTGATCCTGGAGGCTAGAGGCCCATGTTCAACGTGCCAGCAGCTTGAGTTTCCCGTGAGGGTTCTCTTCCCGGCTTGTAGGTGGCCACCTTTATTCTGTACCCTCACATAGCCCTTGTGTGCTTGTGGAGGGAGAGCCCTCTGCTGTCTCTCTTTTTCTAAGGATACTAATCCTATTGGATGAGGGCCCCCCCCTCATTTAACCTTAATTACTTCTTTAGATGCTCCATCTCCAAATACAGCCACACTGGGGGTTAGGCCTTCAACTGTAAATTTTGGGGGGACATCAACATTCAGTCCATAACTCTAGATATCCAGGGAATCTAATGGGACACCCATAACACTGAAGACTTACAAGTGGAATGGCCTCTTCAGCTTCCAGACACTTTACTCTCTGTTCCTCTCGCAAATTACTAAACTATGTTCCCGTGATTCTACTTCCTGCCAAGGAAGAGTCAGCTAGCTTCTTAAAAAGACTTCTGGTCAAAATTAATGGCATATTTGTACCCCAACTTAAAGTCACTTAGATAAATCCCAGGAATTTCAGGAAAAATATTATTCTGAAGGAGAAATAACTTTTGGCAAGATTTGTCTTTAAACCATACCAGGCAAGGAGCAGCTTATTCCCCCTCTATGTGGAACTGGGCTAGAAAAAGATACGTACAATTTATTCAGGCTGTTATTTTGGCCCTGCCTTGGTTTTTATGTACACAGCAGCTAAGTCCTACAGAAAGATAGATAAAATTCTAACGTAATAATATTGCAATCACAAGAGAGAAAAAGTGAGTCAGAATCAAATTGAAAATACTGTAGCTCTAATGAAATTTGAAATATGTTCTTTGAGGTCAGTTTTATTTTGTTTTTTATTTGTATTTAGATTTTAAATGTGTAGAAATAGTTACACACATCAAATTTTATAGGTGTTGCTTTACATGATTTCACTATGGTGTAGTAAGGACTGTTAACTATAGAAGTGTAAGAAAGAGAAGGCGTTCACAAGGTAACAAATTACTTCCAGGACCGTGTAAATTAATCATGATTTTTCATGTGCCATCTAGTTTTCATTTTTTGTGCAAGGCTAATAAAATATTTTATATTTCTGTAAATAAATGTGTTCTTTCCCTCTAGGTTTCTGCTGATCCATGCCAGTGACAAATTATAAATGCTACCATGACCTAGTCAAATTTCATTGCATTTGCATTTTGATTTACATAGGCCCACGTAAGTCCCACTTTGAGTAGACAATTCAAAATTCCTTAAATATAACATTGCACAATATGTTTTTTACTACCTGAAATTGAAAAAAATGTTAAGGGCTGGCCCCATGGCTGAGTGATTAAGTTTGTGAGCTCTGCTTTGGCAGCCCAGGGTTTCACCAGTTCCGATCCTGGGCGCAGACGTGGCATCACTCATCAAGCCACAATGAGGCAGCATCCCACATGCCACAACTAGAAGGACCCACAACTAAAATACACAATTACATACTGAGGGGCTTTGGGAGAAAAAGGAAAAGTTTAAAAATCTTTAAAAAAGAAAAAAATAATTTTTTCTAGGCAAAGTGAGTAGTAATCTATTTAAAGCATATGACTCATGTCTGCTATATTCTCAGTCTGATTCTCAGATTGATCACACTTTAGTTATCCTTAACACCCAGCAGTTTCAGGTAATAACTGAAGAAGAAATTTTGTTTTTGCATCTCTATATTGAGTTGATGAGTCAAACAGACACAATTCCCTGGACCTCAAGTAGATTCAGCAAACTTATAACATTTGACTATTTTTCATTTAGCAAAGTCCCTATATGATTCCAATGCACCTAAGTGTTGCAATCATTGGCATTTGGGCTCAATTGTGGTTATCAAAGAATGTGAAGTGAATGAATTCTGCTAACTGATCATAATAAATTTAGCTTTTAAAAGATTAAAATTTACTGGTTAAAATCTTGATGTAGAAACTGTTTTCATGGTGGTTTTTCTTTTCTTTTATGTTTTTTAAAAATTTTATTTATACTAGAGCAAAACTAATACATTATTGTGAACCATATTATCAAAGAATAACTTGGCCATCTGGTTTTCTAGCAGGTGGCAAATATTTAATAAGCGAATGCCCCATACGGTCTCTAGTTATTAAATATAAGCCATTATATTTTTTCAGTATCCTCCCTGCTTATTCTCAGTGTTAGTGTCTAGGCAGTATTCTGTGATGCAGACGAAAACTTTTAATTCTGTTATTTGCATGTAAATATCAGAAAGATGTATTCCAGAGTAAGGTAATTTCATCAGCTAAACAAGATGTTAAATGCACAGTGACTTGACTTGGGAATTGGATTATTTTTCTTTGCATGTCAAAGACTTGTTCAAAAATGATCCATTAGTTGAAATGAACATGGCTAAATTCCAAACTATTTTTTTCTCTTCTGTCAGCTAATGTGGAACATGTTGATAATGGAGTGACCCATTCTAAGAATGCTCTATCCTTCTGAATAAGAAAAACTTAAATTATGGTACGATGTTCCTTAAGAAAAAAAGATGTATTTTAGCATTTAAATCTCCAGTGTAATTAAGACATCATGATTTATCTTTTAAATTCCATTCTAATAATGAAATGCTAAATGCTGATGAAACAAGACTTGACCACACTCCCAACTGTGCTGTATCACCAGAAGTAAGATCTTCCCAAGCATGAATGTTCATAGAGGAAGAAGTCTTTCGTTTCATCTCAAAAAAGATTTAGTATGTATGCAAATTGGATGTTTTTTATAATGTATTCAACATTATTAAAATATTCTTAACTACCAGGAACACTACAGGTGATAAACAATGGCTAATAAAAAAAGGGATAGGGTGACAAATTGGTTATCTCAGGCATACTGGGAAAGTATTAGAGAAAGCAGGTGGAGATCATTAGAACCAGGCCTTACCAAGACCAACCTTGGCTTCTTAGTGAGTGATTCATTGCATGTGAATGTTTCCGTAGGTCAAAAATGATGAAGACAAGTGACATTTTATGGTTTATTTCATTTATTCGACAGGTAGTTTTTATTTATTTATATTTTTATTGAAATATATTTGAAATATAACATGTAAATTTAAGGTGTAGAATATGTTGATTTGATACTGTAATATGATTGTCACTGTAGTGAGAGTAAGCACCCCTGTCATGTCACCTAGTTATCACTTCTTCGCTTAAGTATTTTTTAATTGGTTGTGTCTATCGGGAAGAACTTATGAGTTTCTAGCACATAATTTTCTGGGAAAATGCTATAAAATTTTTTCATCTTGGCCAAAAAATAAGGTATTATTTTGTTTGAGAAACAATAATACACCTTAGGCTAATGTATCTTATAATACTTTTTACCTCAGAAAAATGTGTATCTTTTACATTTTTTACAATGCTCGGAATCAGAGTTACATTCCATTGAAACTGTAGAGTTTTTCAGCACAACACCTGCAGATTCTAATTTTCTTGAATAGACTTGTGTCTATTCTCATCTCTCTGTGTCTCATCTTATCTGTGTCTCATCTCATCTTGTCCATTCTCATCGCATAACCTGGCACTTCTGGGAGTGTATGCACTATACTAATTTCACTCCTTAAGCTAATAAATAATGTTCAAGAAAACATACATCCAGAGAAAGTTTTTACTTTTCATATAATTATAGTGTATTCTAAGTAATTCTATTTAATAATATAAAAATAATGTTTTATGACTTTCGTTAGTATTTTAGAAGTTCCATTTCCGATGAATTAAACTTCCCTTTGAAAATAATGGCATATTCATTTAAACTCTTATAATGATGGATTGTTTGCATATAATAAACTGACCAATCAAACCAACTCTTTTAGGCTTTAGGAATTGACACGTACAATTTAGATTTATCATGTTTTCTTAAGTTTTATTTACACATTTATTTATCTGCTAATGAAATTTATGGTCAAACACTTTTGATGTGGTGGGAATTCTATAAGAATAACCCTTTAGAGAATATTCTTCTTCAAGATTTCTTTAATGAGTTTTGCATATCTCTCCATTAAAAAAAATCTCCAATATCTTAAGTTTTCCACAAACCATAACAGGTTAATTCATAATTCTTTTCTTTTACTTTTCCTTTTTTATGATATGTAAATGGTAATAGGCTGCCAAGTAATATGTGAATAATAAATATAATATAACCTGTAGGTAACAATTCAGCCAGTTTGTCATGAACTCTCAAATCCTAGTTCTTCATTACATCAACAAATTGAACTTTAAAACTTTCTCATTTTGCTGAATTTTATTAAAAAACAACAAATTGAATTGGTAGTTTCAATATTTACAATATAATGTGAAAGAGATATCTTGCAAAGAAAAGTCACATAAAGCTGGCCTAACAATTATGATATTATCCCTATGTCACTGGGATAGAATATGACCTGGCATTGGTTCTGGCAAAAGCAAAGAACATCTCTTCTTGCCTGATATTGGATTTTTTCCCCAGGATCATCCCTTTTTTGTAAAATAGAAACAAACAAAAAGCCCCAGTCTGTCACATGATTGGTTACTTAGGTATGTAGTGTCCACAGCTCTTTTTTCATATCCATTTTCATTATATTCTGAAGGAAAACTTCATCAATTTTAATGTTATTTGAGGGACCCTATGTTTGCATCTCTCTCTAACATTTATTTATTTAAATTATATAAGAACAATGTTTTGGCAATTTATTTAAAAATATTATCTTTCTCTAAATGAGTTGTAATAAGAAAAAAGTGTTTAAGTTTAAAACATGTCCAAATACCAAACATCTTGAATTTATGTCAAAATTGGTAACATTGACCTCAGAGACAGTTTATTTGGACCTAATAGATTTAACTTCTCCAAAAGGATAATCTAACAGGTTGGTACTTTATATGCTCAAAGTCAAGGCATAGTTGTTATTTTTCTAAGATCTGTAAATAAAGAACAAACAAGACATCTTGCCAGAATATCATGTAAAGTAGCAGTAAGTTTCAGCTTGTTGTAACTCTCTCTCTTGAGGTGGCAGTGGGCCTTATTGCAGTACATTCAAAGGTGAATGCAGGAAATGACAAATGAGCAGAAGTAGTATAGGAAATAAGCAGACTGTGGGGGAATTTATCATTTTTTTATCTTTTGAAACAATATAATCAGGTGATATTCACATATTCGTATATATTTTGTTGATTGTATTGAGATAAGAAAGAGGAATGAAAATATACTAACAAAAACAAACTGAAGTTGTGTCTTTTGATCTCTATTTGCTTTAAGATTGGGGTGTAAAAAAACAGGTTGTCACCTAAGTGAGTATCAGAAAAATGACAAATCAGCATATTTCTCACCAATATTTTGGAAGAAGACCAGAGAATTCATTCGTTTTCACATAATTTTAGTGTTAATCTAGATGTGTATTTCACTGTAGAGTGCATAAGGCATTATATAAAACAGCTGGGAGCTGTAAGTGACTACAGAGGAGCTGAGTGGAAGGCTATTAAAAGGGAATGTCTTGAATCATAAGTGAAGAGAAGAGAAGGGAGAAAATGAGAAATGGGAAAACTAAAAATAAACAGCCGTGAGAAAAAAATCCATTTTAAAAAATTTCACAAATTCAAAAGGGAAAGGATTGGAAATTTGATGAGGACTATAAAGAAGTTTTAGAGAGAAAAGAGCCCTTACAGAAGAATGCTGTTGAATGGTATGCTGGCAGAGTGGTGTGACGCAAAATTAATGGATCAGACCACTGATTTTAGTACAGACTTCATTAAATGTTTTGCATAGAATCGTTCTAGACAAGCTAGGAAATTAGTATTGGCATAAAAAGCTAATACCACAGACAAAAAGGAGGGAGGTAATCTTTTCATCTATGAACAAATAAAAAAAATAATGCCATAGAATGACGTATTTGTAATTTCCTTACAAATTATTTTAAAATAGATTATAATTTGTTAGAAAAAAAGTGCTTTTGAGTTTATCTCCTAAAAGGATCCCAACAAGATTGCGAAAGGTGACTCAACTACTTTAATATCAGAATCTGAAACACGATCACAGTGGCTGCAGACTGATTTTCAAAGTGGCTGTCCACTTTCTACTTCACAGGTGTATTGGGGCTTTCTTTAATCCACTCATCATGGCAGGTATATGGGAGCTTTTAAAAAACTGTCTTGGATCTGACCCGTGAGCAGATCATGAGCTTAATATGAAATAACTCGAGATTCTTGGTTTTCTCAAATCAGAAAATGTGCTCAAACAAGGAAGAATAATTCCTAAGCCAACTGATCAGAAAACCAGGAAGACAGGGCTGTCCATTAACTTCACATAAACTGGTTATTTGATGCCAGTTAGAAGGTTGGAAAGCATTCAATTATGACTCGAAATACATGGTTATATTGAAGTTGTTGAATAAATGAAGCAAGATTATATGCAAATAATGATAAGTATTTTCATAGATGGATGAAAAACAAATGCTTTTAAGATGGGAAAAATTAATATTTTTACTGTTCCTTATAGTCTAAGCATGAGGAAGATCCTTTGGCCCACGGCAATGATCAAATTCACTCACTGACTGGGAAATATCAAACAAACATACCAGGATAAATTATTATTTTTGACACATAAAATGGATTTCTTTAATTCCAAGCACAAGCATCATAGCCAATAACTATGTATAAATATATCAAGCTTAATAAACAGTCTGGCACAGTTTAATTCTGCAAGAGGCATCAAATTAAGAAGATTTCAATTACTGTACTTATCATTAAAAAAATTTATTTGCTGCTCTTTCAAGTGTGTTTTGTTTTCAAATCTGTTAGGTTACATTTTATTTTGTCAATACCTGAAAACATCTTAAAGTTGATCTTTTAAATTTTTTTAATAATTCCGATTGTTTTATCATCTATACCTAAAATAATTCCAAATCTGAAATCTTTGTGGATTTCTTTCTATTTTATTGTATTTATTTCTTATGGGCTTCTGCTTATTTTTATGTATACTCCACATTTTTTTTACACCTTGTATTTTTTTTACCCATTGTCCACTAAGGTGCTTGTCATCTACACACCACTCATTATGGTTGGAAATTCTTAGCCTAGGATGAAAGCTTTTGTTTTTTCTTTTTTTTCTTTCCCCATTACAAGATATTTCCTTTTGCCTTTACTACATGCCATTAAATCCACAGATTTAGGTTCTTGCAGCCCCAGCTGACCTGAGTCTCAGATATGCTTTAACCCTGCTCTTTTGCTCCGTGGTCTGCTCACTGTCAAGACAGTCTTCTTTAAAATCCCCCGGAAGATGTTCTTTCACAATAATACCAGGGCTGTGGCCTTTGGTGCCCCAGATCAAAGTAAGCGCATCTCCCCTTCCTTTCCCCACCTTATGCAAACCCTGCTGGCCCTTGATTTCTACCCCTGCACAGTGTAAATCCACCAAAGCCAAAATCAAATATATTTGGATCAGCAGACTTCTTCAGGACAAATGTGGCTTCCGTGGCCTAGTAGCCAGTGTAGCAATCAGAGTTCACTCTTTCTCTTAAAGTATCCTGTCAGCTTTATACTATAACGTCTGTTCTTGGATAATTTGAAGGAGAATCTGTAAAAAATATTTTGCCCAGTATTTTCGGTAATTTTTATCTATTGCTGAAAATGGAAGTACAATATATAGACCTGCTTCAATGTTGTTTATCTGATAAGCTATTTTTCCTTCTCAATGCAGAAACTATAAACATTTTTATATAGCATAATGAATAACTGAGTACTGATTTTTTTACTAAAAGCCTCAATTTAGAAAGTAACTGTCTGATTCTACTTTCCATGATTCTACTATCTAAACAGTATAGATATGCCTTATTAGATCCTACTTCTATGTATTTATGTCTTGATATTTCTCTCTCAAAATCTTCTATTGAAATATTCACCTATTGTTAGTGTCCAAATTAAATGTCACCTTCTACACGCAACTTTTGCTGACTGTTTCAGCTCTGAGTGATGTGACAGTCCTCTAAACTCATTCTTTTATTGAGATATTTTAATATTTAATATATTTTCTTCCAAGTATTCTTTTCTTTCTCAGTGTTGTGTAAGCTAACAAGCAAGGAACATTGTCTTATCGTTTTCCTCATAGTAGCTAAAACATTTTTTTTCACATATATTAGCATGTGCATGCAAACATACACACATATACATACAAATTGATTAGAATAGTGATTTTGTTTCAGACATGTTTATTTTATTTATTTATTTTTTTAAAGATTTTATTTTTTCCTTTTTCTCCCCAAAGCCCCCTGGTACATAGTTGTATGTTCTTAGTTGTGGGTCCTTCTAGTTGTGGCATGTGGGACGCCGCCTCAGCGTGGCTCGTCGCAGTGCCATGTCAGTGCCCAGGATTCGAACCAACGAAACACTGGGCCGCCTGCAGCGGAGAGGGCGAACTTAACCACTCGGCCACGGGGCTGGCCCCGGACATGTTTATTTTTTTTAATTACCAATATCCACTTCTTTTTTAAGAGTGACCAACCTTGTACTCTAGTATAATAACTCTGTTTGATACACATAGTACATGAGGGAGTGCCTCTGTGATCCCAAACAGACCAAACCAATGACATTATTCCATTTTTAAGATCGTAACAGACATATTCAATGCAATATATGTCCATCCAGTAATAAAGAATTCTAATGTAATTTCTAAGTATAGCTAATTTATGTGAAGATTAATTAATCACTAGTAAAAATATTTCCTAAATTATGCTCTAGGGATATTTTTAAATAATAATGTATTTTTGGTGAAGACAATAGTTAGAATATTTTGTGGAATTTCCTCTACTCTCAGGGACAGCTTGATCAAATTTTCCTTGAACATCAGTGTAGAATTTCTAGGAGTATATAGAATTAGACATAAATGAAAACCAGCTGAAGACAATGTACATACCAAGCACCTGTATATCATTGTTGAAATTGTTTATCAAGTTCTGACTAACTGGTAGTGATAAGATACAACTTGAGAAATGGAAACTAATTGCTTATCCTTGATCTGAAGTAACTACAGAGCTGACATCTTGCCTGAATTGAAGTTGTCTTCTCACACTCAACTTCTCTTCAACTTCATCTTCACGGTCTTTTGGGGTCATCACCTCCCAGGTGCAGAGTGACCTGAGGATATTTGGCTTCGGCCATATGCATTGTTTTTTTGCCCATCCTGTCCCCTTTGAAAGGCTAAATAAATCTAGTATTGAGGAAAGCCTGTCATGTCTCATGAACTTTGATTGGTCATCTGAACCCTAGCTCACTGTTAGAGCAGTGTAATCACGGTGTTTCATCAGATACATGTAAGAAATACTGGGTTAAAATATGTTAAAGACTTACTTACTGTAGACCTCAAAGCTTGAACGAAGCTGTCGAGAGGGAAAATATAGTATGCCGTATTACTCAATGTTACGTGACACAGAATGCATTTCATACAACACTTTGTAGGGATCGCACCTTCAGAAATCTTTCCCGAGGCTATATAAGACCTGGGTATTATCACTTTTGTTGTTAATTTAATTATTTGTAAGTTAATATTTGGCAGTTACCTAAATTATAGGAGAAAAAATGTAATCTGCTGATTTTCTAAAATAGTTTTCTAAAATAAATGGCTGTAAATTTAAAGAAATAAACAGAAGAAATGTCTAATATGTCATATTAATTAGAGAATTTTCTAAAGGAAAGGAGTGGTCTATTGATACTATGTTGTTTGATTATAAATAATCCAAAAGTTGGTTGAAATTAATTAACAATCAAATTATAACTAGTTAATGGAAGTTTCATTCTAATTAACCATCTGGACTGAATCTGAACAATTTCATTGTTAATTTGATTTGTTGCTGGAGAAATAGCTTAGGTGAGCCCATTAAGCTGGAACAATCAATCCTGTTTCCTTTCTTATTTAAGAATGTTATCACTGAAGCCACTCCTGCCTATCATATTTGCTTGTAAAGGTTAAGATTCAGTGTCTTCAGTAAGAGCTTTCAGATGACTCACATGCAGCTGTTGTTGGGTTGCGGCTAGAGTTCCTCTTTGTAAGGCCTGGTGTCTTTCTGTCTTGTCATTTCACCCTACAGTTTCTTTGACATATTGGTTTAAGAAGAGCCCTTTATTGTGGCTTCCTAGCTTGGCTCATCAGACTGGTCTGTTAAATGTTTTCCAAATCTATTGCATCTTTACGTTTCTTAAATTTGTGCTTCTTGTGTGTGTGTGTGTGTGTTTTATTTCCTTGTACTTAATGAACCAGGCCACTTCATGGACTCTTTCCTGAAAAAATTCAAAGCTGAAATTAATTAGTTCCATTTTTTTTTTCCGAAGCATGGAAAGGAATTCATAAACTGCCTTGAATTATTTTCATTTCTACTCATGTATGGATTCATTTATTCATATTATTACAATCTTTAAAACCCAATAGTCCACAAAATTGCAAAATGTGGTTATATAACTTTTTATACTATAGAACATTCTACTTAAGTAAAGATTTAGTAGAGCCCACTGTGCTCATGATATAGCAGATAAAACTTTAAAGAAAGAGGACTAAAATGTGGCATTTGTCATCAAAACTAAGCAGTGTAGTAGGAAAGAAAAGAAATGAATAAAACACAAAATATAACTTAAGGTGTGGTAAGAAATGTAATACTTGATGTAAGAACTAAATCTAATAGGAAGGCGCAATTCTAGTCACTCATTAAACCTTTATTATTGAGCACTCGTTAAGTGTGGAAGTCCTAACAAAGGATATGGTATTTGAGCTAGAAGTTGAAGATGATCAAAACTGTTTAGGTAAACCTGTAGATATGCAGCACCTGGTTAAACACCACAAGGCACAAAATTTTCTCCAAGTTTGAGAAGTTAGGTCACTGTGGCTGGAGCACAGGCGTGTAGCCATTTAGGAGATGGGAATGCAATTGTTTTTTAAATATCAATGAAGTACATTTGGTTATAGTGTTATTCGTAATATTATACTTCATGCATTTCTGTCTGGTCGTTTTATTACTTATTGTGAGATGAGTGTTAAAATATCAGAGTATGATTTGTCTATTTCTATCTTTAGGTCTTTCAGTTTTTGATTTATGTATTTTGAAGCTACATGGTTAATTGAATGCTCATATAGGATTCTCACATTTTTTTGGTGAATTGGTGCATTTACCATTACAAAATTTTCTTCCTTATCTCTCCTAATATTCTATGAATTTAAATTTATTATTTTTGATATTAAAAAGCCACATCAATTTACTTATAGTTAGTGTGTTTATGGTAAATATCTTCTACATTCGTTCTCTCAACTCATCTGTGTCTTTATTTAATTGTGTTTCTTAGAACATAATTGAGTGTTTTTATCCATTTAAGTCTGCCACCTTGTTTTGCTTTTCATTCATTCACTTGTTCTTTTTCTGCAAACTTTTAGTATTGCATTTTATCTTTTTTGTTGTCTTTTTAGATATATATCATGGTATATTTTTAGTATTTGTTTCTAGATTTTACAATGTGTATTCTTTAAATTATCAGAGACTGATCTTCTTAATATTGTACTCCTTTATGAATGGTGTAAGAACCATATAGCAGTTCCATTTACCCCACTCTCACAATTTGTGCTACGTTTTGTTTAGTTTAATTCTATAAATGTTGTAATTCTCAAAATGCTTTATTAACTTACTTTACTCTGTCAGTAGTCAATAATCTTTGAAATAAATAAATGTGCATTGTAAAATTGTCTTTTATATATGCTGATATTTGTAATCGTTTTTGGGGGCTCTCCAGCCCATTCTCTAGATCCAAGTTTCTTTGGTATTATTTATCTTCAGCATAAAGAACATCCTTAAATATTTCCTGTAGCGCAAGTATGCTGCCAACATATTCTGTCAGTTTTATTCTATCTGGAATATTCTTTATATTTTTTCCTTTTGAAGAATATACTTAATGGATATAGAATTCTAAGTTTGCAGTTTTTCTTTTCTTTAAACATTCTAAAGATTGTATTGCATTGTTGTCTGACATTTGTAATTTCTGCTAGGAAGCCATCTTTCTTTTGTATCATTGTTTTCTGTGTGTAATATTTCTATTTTTCCTCTAGTCACTTTTTACATCTACTATTAATGTTTATTTTTTCATTTTCACTGTGATATACCTGGGTTTGACATTTTTCCTTTGTGTATTTATCTTCCTTGGGGTTTGCAGACTTTGGATGTGGGTAGGTATTTTTGCCATTCAGGAGAGCTCTCAGCTCTAGGCTATTACCTTTTCAAATATTCTGCTCTATTCGCTCTCATTTCTCTGCCAGAGACTCCCATTGCACATATGTGAGGCGGTTTGATGCTATCCCACAAATTTCAGATGCTCTGTTCTTATTTTTTAAACTATTTTTTTCACTTTGACCATCAGTTTGGGAATTATTTTAAATTGTTTTGTCTCCAATGTCACTGATATCTTTTCCTTGCTGTTAAACCTGCGTATCAAATTATTTATTTCTGATATTATATTTTTCATTTCTAGTCTTTCCATTTTTCCCTCTTTTATAGTTTCCATATCCCTACTAAAATGTCTCATTTGCCAAAACGAGCTGCCCACCATTTGCACTAGGCATTTTATCACAGTTATGTTAAGATTCCTGTCTGATAAATCCAACATCTTCACCACTTCAGCACCTTCTTTTTCTTCTCTGGACTGCACTTCTCATTTTCTTGCTTTTTCGTGTGTCTTTTAATATATAATTCCATGCCAGATACTTTATATAAAGAACAATGAAAAATGAAGCAATACTCTTTTCCTACACATGAGGGGCACTTCCCTTTTGCTTGAGGCCATCAGAGTGGGAATGTGTCAGTCTGACCTTTGGTTGATCTGGGTCAGATCTTTGTTAAGACCTTCTTTGCTTCAGGTTACCACTGGCTGTAAATGTTTTCATGGCAAAATCGGGATTTTCCCATGGGCAGAACTTGGGTTCTAAGGACAGGAGAGGCTTGGTTCCCTGTATCATATCCCATCTGCTCTACTGATCGAATCTTTGGTGAGTTGTCTTTGTTTTTCGTTCCTACATTTGTTCTCTGTGCAGTAATATGCTCTGTGAATGCCCAGATTGTCTTGAAAGGATTTCTCTTAGCTTTCTTACCTTAAAGGCATTTTGTAAGTGAAACATCAAACTTCCTGCCTCAGACTTTACTAAGTGGAGTCCAGAGCATCTTTCATAGCTCTGCTCCTCCCTATACTTGAAGGGCTTTGTAATTGTGAGAGACACTGCCTCCTCCCTTCTCTCTCTTTCTCTTTCTAGAGTTAACTCATTTAAATAACTTTGTGTCCTAAATTTCTGTGATGAGTTTACAAAAATAGCTATGATTTGAAGTTTACATGGGCTTTGGAATTATTCTCTCCTTTACGTAATGTGTTTTTTATTCTCTGACAGCTTTAGCATTTACCATTTATTTTCCTTTTCAGTAATTTGACTATGTTATGTCTAAGACGTACTTTCTTTCTTTTGCCCATGCTCTGAGTTTAGTGAGTTTTCTGGATCCTTAGAAAAACTCTTGTATCTTGTCTTTCAAATATTTTTAGTGCTTCATTCTCTCTCTCTTTTTCTTCTCAGGATAAAATTATATCCATGCTAGAATATTTGATACTGTCTTTCAGTTCATAAGTGTTCTTGCAAGGATTTTTTTTCTTTGTGTTACAACTTAGTTTATTTATGTTGATAATTGTGTCTTCAAGTTCACTGTTTCGTTTTTAACTGTGTTTGATTTTCTGCTAATCCATAGATGAATTCATTTTGGCTGTTACATTTTTTCAGTTCTACTGTTCAAACTTAGTACTTTTTATACTTTCTATTTCTCTGCTGAAATTCCCTTATGTTCTTAAATTTTGTTCGTAATTTCCTCTAGAACTCTTAACATTTATCATAGCTATTTTAAAGAACTTGTATGTTATTTCCAAGCCTTCTGTAGGGCGGATCCCTCTGTTGATTTATTTCTGTTGACTGGCATATTCTCTTGATTCTGGGTTATTTGTGTTTTTGCTTTCTTATGTGCCTTCTAATTTTTTAAAAATTGTATTTCTAAAAGTGTGTGTTATGGGGGAACAGAAGGATAAAGATAGTAACATTTGCTGGCAGAGAAAGTTACATCCACCCCTTACATTATTTTTCTGGTTGTTGGAAAGAGTGCTGAGTTAGTCTCTTTGCAGTTGAGCTGGACGGAGGCTTGGTAGAAGTCGGGTATAGGAAGTTTCTTTACAGTTATTTCACTACTAGATCCAAATATGTTGAGGAGAATTAAGATTTTCTATTCAATTGACTAGACACTCAAAAACTTGCTATGCATTTATAGCCCATTTCTTAGGATTTTTAACCATTCTATACTTTAGAACTCAATGGTCAGGTTTTCAAGACACTTGGACGTTTTTTTGCTCTCCAGCCCACCATCACCACCAAGTTTTCCATGCCACACTGCTGACCTGACCCAGACTTTGGTTGGTCACTGCTTTGTATTCAGTAGAATATGGTAGTGGTATAAGGAGGTTAAATTTTAATTGTCACATGAGGAAATTAATAGATAACATCTAAAGTTGAGAAAATATTGTTTAGCAAAAAATCTTTAAATGGTGGAGGAACTCATTGCAGAAAGAACTTCAAAGGATATAAGTGGGGTTGCCTCATGTTAGGAGTATGGGACTGAAGATCAGGACTGGGGGCAAGTAGTAGTGAGTACTCTTGTTTTTCACTTATGTCATCAGTATTATTTACCTGTATGTATGTATTAATAGCACAAGAATATGCATATGTGTGTGTGTTTAAAAGAGATGTATTTATGGAGAATATTAAAGAAAGAAAATGAGCTACTGATTAATGAAGCAGGGCTGTTAGAGGAAAACTCATCCTTGAGAACAATTTTCTAAACTATGCTGACATAGATGAGTTTTACAGAGTACAACTCATGTTCCCAAGCTTTGTAATTGCAAAAAGTAGACTTTCTTTTTTTTTGTTTTGTGAGGAAGATTGGCCCTGAGCTAACATCTTTTGCCAGTCTTCCTCTTTTTGCTTGAGGAAGATTGTTGCTGAGACAACATCTGTGCCAATCTTCCTCTGTTTTATGTGAGATGCCACCACAGCATGGGTTGACGAGCAGTGCCAGGTCCACTCTCAGGATTTGAACCTGCAAACCCTGGGCTGCTGAAGCAGAGTGCGTGAATTTAACCACTATATCACTGGGCCAGCCCCAAAGTAGACTTGCTTATATACTCATATTTGATCTGACTGCAGAGAAATGTTTCTGGCTACTGAGTTCATAAAACACAGTATTATATAGAGCTGAATGTCACATTTTCTTATTGAAATGTTAAGAAGATAATCATTCACTGTATTGGCACAAGCAAAAACACATATCGACATTCAATACTTAGTTTTGAAATAATTTTATATACACAAAGTTAAAAAATGCAACCAACAGTCATATTTGAGGAAGACACCACAGGGAATACTCTGCAGAAATAAGAGACCTAAACATTCAATTCTCAATGTTAGTCAACCAAGAAAGAAAGAGATGAATATAACATTAGTAAATTGTTGCCTCATCTTCCATCAATCCCATAACACATGGATGAATCTTTTCTACTGTACTAAAATTCAGTTTGCTGATTGGTACTTTGTCATTTTTTCATCATCCTAAACAATGCCAATTTAAATTGTATGATAGTAGCAATGTAACTATCTCATGTGTCCAAATGATGAAACACCGATCCTTGACAAAAATGATAAAGCAGCACACGGTATCAGTTGTGAAAGCTACTGCAGTTCCTAGGTTACAAACAGTCTTTCCTTAGCTAAACAACAACGCCATTTGAGTACAAGATCATTTATAGGCTTAAAATCCCTTCATAATAATTGTAAAAATTATCTTGTACAGCCTGAAAATATAAACGGTGCAATTCTCATTATTGCCATTTAAAAATAGTAGTGTTTTTCTTTTATCTTAAGATTTTTTTTCTTGCATAATGTCATTCATCAATACTTGGAACCTCTAAAAGAGCTGACAATTGTACCATCTGCAAAAATACTACAATTTTTTTTCATGGAGAAACAAACAGGTGTTTTATCCCTGAATATTTGATAGATATCAAACCGCAAACCATCACCTGACAAAGCACGTATGTGTCAAGGTAGAGTACTTTGATTTAAGGCATAGCACTGATTGATGCTAGATTCATATGCTTTGTGACTACAATTAGCAGGCTTTGGTTTCAGCTGTTACACTTTAAAGTCATATTTTTAGGTTAGTTTCAATATTTCAAGCTAATATGGAATTATTAAATTTATTTTACTATGATATAAATATAAATTAATATATTGAAAAAGCAATAGGAGAAATGAATTACTATTTACCCCAAGTGCTATTGGGTAAATTAACATGCCCTGAAAATATAACAAAAATCCTATTTACGTAAATGTAGGTGGCTTTGTTCCTTTGGATATTTGTTATTTAGAGTAATCTCTAGTTTATATAAGCTATTTTCTATATGCATAAACCTTTAAAATCTTTATCTTAAAGACAAGAATAAAAGTATATCAGTATCTATTTATATTACACAAGTGCCAGTCTAAATATAATAAAAAATGTTTTAATGTAGATAGCATTAACATATGGGGAAAATTAATGCTGTATTTTCTGCCTAGATTTAATGTAAAAATCCAAAATCCTGTACGATTACTAAAATATGCCAATTTCACATATCTCTGAGCCTCCAACATTACTCTGTAGCGTGAGACTTATCTGGTTTTAAAAATGAAAGTTTTTTTGGGCCCATGTTTCCAGTTATAAAAATGATACATTTGTTATTTGAAAAGCAATATATGAAAAAATATATAACTGAGGAGTTTCCAGTTTTGAGTAAGATGAAGTAAGTGCACCCTTTTCTCTCCCACGGAACACAACTATAAAACCTTGACAGAATGCATGGCAGAGCTATTTGAAGAGGCTGAAATGTAAACAGCAACGGGCAGATTGAAATAGAACACCATAAATCAAAGTACCTCCAAACTGGTGGTGAGTTTATCATGTTTGTATCCTTTAGTATCTCCTGGCATGATCTTAACTCAGTTAGGAACGTCAGACTGGGCATTGTGGGGCAAAAATAACAACAACAATAACAAACAAAACAGCTTTAGGAAAAACTGTTCAGTTCTAGCTTGAGAAGTGGGAAAGATAATTATTAAAGTTCCCAGAGAGAGAGGAAATAACATTTTTTTTTTTCTCTATTCTCCATACCATAGACTCAAGGTAATCCCGTGGAGGTAGTGGTAGTGGTGGCAGCGGTGACAGCAACAACTGCAATGATGGCAGCCTGTAGGAGCCAACAGTGTAAGGGTTAGGAACTTTTCTCTCTATTCTCTGTGAAGCTACAGATTCAGAGGGTGGGGCCAAAGCCAGCTCTCTGCTCTCTCTTTCTGTATCCTCTTACCTCCTGGCCCCAGATATGGCTCAATAGCAGAAGTAGTGGCTTTCTGCCTTCAGGAAAAGGGGCCAAGGGGACAGAAAAGTGCTTGGGAGATTTTGGAGATGGCGCTTGGAAACTCAACCCCATAAAATAGTTTAGGATCTACTGAGTCCATCTGTGGCCTATGCAGGTAAGGATCTAATGCTAATCAGCATGTAAAAGGCTTTAAGAACTGGGATAACAGACCTCTGAGAAAGTCCTTCACTAAAGCCCGTGTGGTGTACAATGCACAGAATTGTACAGCACTGCAAAAAAAGGAACTGACATTAGAACCGCAGCCCAGAGAATGCAAGTTAGAAGCCTGCACATAATCAGTGAATTTAATACTAAAACATAAATTTTGACATTGTCTATAGGATTTAAAGAAGATCCAGTGTCTCAGTATGTAAACTTCAAAGTGTCCAAGATTATCCAAATTTACTCAAAATTATTCCAAAATTTCTCTGTAATAAAAATTACTGAAAATTAATCCAAAACTGCTCAGTGTACAATGAACCATGATAATATCAACTTTCCTGGAAAAAAAACTTCAAAAGATGACAGAGGTGTTGCAAGCAGCTGTTATAAAAATGTTCAAATACTTTTGAAACAAATGTTAAAATATAAAGTACCATATATACAATATAAAGAAGCAACAAATGGTAACTTTAGAATTGAAAAAACCACTGAACAAACTCAGTACCAGAATGGAGATGAAAGAGGAAAGAGTCACTGAACTTGAAGATAGATCAATAGCATTTATTCAATCTGGACACCTGAGAGAAAGAGGAAAAAAGAAAACATTGAAAGAACATAATGAATAGAGCTTCAGGGACCTGTGGGACAACAACACAAGGTCAAAACTTTGGAGTTCTATAAAGAAAAGAAAGATGGTGTGATTCTGAAAAAAACTTGCAGAGACAATACATTTAAAGTTTCACATTTCATGAAAGAAGTAAACCTACAGATTAGGGAACTGAATGAATCCCAAACAGAATAAACACAAAGAAATCTGTGAGCAGATATCTCATAATCAACACTGCTGAAAACTAAAAACAAATAAAACTCTTGAAAGCAGCCAGAGAAAAATGGTTCATTATCTAGAGGCGAACAATGGTTTGAATGACTGCAGATTTCTCACTGTAAACCATGGAGGCCAGAAGAAAGGGACATGGCATTTTTTAAGGGGAGAAAGGAAAGAGCCATCAAGCCAGAATGCTATATTGAATAAAAATATTCTTCAGAATGTTGATGAAATAAACATATTCTCAGATGAGGGAAAACTAAAATAATTCATAACTTGCAAAATGCTCTAAAATAATTATTAAAAGAAATTCTTCAAACAGAAGAGAAATGATACTGGATGGAAACATGGAAAACCAGGAATAAAGTAGGAGAATATAAATTGTAAACAAACAGTAAATATAATAGATGCTACTTCTCCTCTTAAGTCCTTTAAAACATTGTTAAAAGTTACAAACAAAATTAGCAGTGCCTCATGGGAGTTTCAATGTATATAGATGCAAAATATAAGACTACTATAGCTAAAGGGAGGATAGTAAAGGGAAGCATAGGGTGAGAAGATTTCTATGCTACAGTTGAAGTTATAATATATTGATTCTAAACAAACTGCAAAGTTATGGATGTATTTTGCAATCCCTAAAGCAAAAGATCCAGCTCCTCAGTAGGTGAATGGATAAACAAAATGGACTATATCCATATAGTAGAATACTGGTAGTCAATACATGCAACTACTTAGATATATGTTGATGCATGCAAAGACTTGAATGGATCTCAAAGGTATTCTGCTGAGTGAAAGAAACCATTCTCAGAAGGTTACTAATATATGATTCTATATCAATCACATTCTTGAAAAAAAGAAAAAACTATAATGAAGAGAACAGATTAGTGGTTGCAAAAGTCACAGGAGGATGGGACTCGAAAGAAATAGTGTGAGGAAGTTTTTTGAGATGATGAAAATGTTCTCTATCAGTATTATCTTGGCGATTATGTGAAATTATATACATGTTAAAACTCATAGAATTACACACCAAAAGAAAGCAGAAGTCCATTTTACTGTATCATAATTTTAAAAATTGACAAAAACAAAACTTTATTAAAAGTATATTTGCGATGTGGGTAATTCTTGATTTTTAAAGTTTGCTTTCTCTTTACTTATAGTTATCAAAAATGCATTAGTATTTTCAATCAACCATGTGTTATTGATGCATTTTCAACATAAAAAATCAGTCATGTAAAAGGTCCTATTTTTGTAAATATTTTTTCCTTTTCCTTTTAACTACTAAAATAATTAAATATATAATTTCAACTCTTTTCACTGTTGACCACATGCATTTTCCCCCTTCTCACATTATCCCAAGAATAACTAGAACTATAATTAAAATGAAAACGTCGTTCCTAATATCTCTAATTCTACACTAAAAATTCTATGCCCATTGACCAAATTTGCTTATTTGCATGTACAAAATATTGCAATTTGGTCCAGTTTGTCCCTAAACAAATGGATCACATTAATCTATAATCTGATGTTATTACAGGAAACTTGAATTTTAATGAACTCTATTTGATTTGAATGAGTCAAGACAGGCATAACACAATTGAGTCAATTAGCAAGAATTTTGCAATCAATGTTGATTAGGAAAATGGGATGATGGTATGTGCATAATTTGGAGGCATTCCCTGGCTTGAACACTAATATAATGAGATAAACATTGGCATTTTAAAGATAGCACATTTCTCTGAAATGAAAAGATACACATTTTTGATATATGTAAATGTTAAACTGTATATCTTTTGTTATATATGACTGGAAGTCCACTTGAAACAGACCTAAGAAAGAAAAACAAATTGTTCAGCTTTCGTCTTCTAGTTGAAAATAACCATTGGATCTGCTGTTGTTTAACATGTAAAGAAATAAATCCAGGATATGGTACATAATTACCGTGATTAGATATTTGTCCTATACATCACTGATGGGTACATATGCTTGCTTTGGAGAGTTTTTTTTTTCATGTAATTTGCACATTATATACGGGTGCTGTTCTATCACTGTTACAGACATATTTTTCTTGTGGAGAAACCAATGCACTTAACTGCTTTAGGTTTACACACAAAACATTGTACACATTTTCTATCTATTAATTCTTTATATCATCAACTGTTTTTCTCTTTGAATATATTTACATTTACTTTACAGTATATATTGTATTGGATACATTGTATATACTGGGGATAATTGTATTTTGCCTCCTCTTAATTTTCTTTTAAATTATAATTTAGTTAGCCTATTATCGTATGTCATTTAATATTCTTTTATAAATGACTTTGTGACATTATATGATTTCATATGGCATACAGTTGAACATTGTATGTGCATTTTCTCTGAGAATAAAGTCTTCAAATAAATAAAATCATTGTGTTTAAAATTAAAACTCACGCCAGACAAGAGAGCCATGATTTATATTAATTCATATAAAATGAAGATTTAATAAATTGGAATATGTCAAGATTATAATACTGAGAGAATGACTTAAAAATTAAATATGTAAAACAAAAAATAATTTAGAATACTAAAGTATTTTAAGGGGAGAATGAAATCCTATTACATAAATTTTGTATCTGCCAAACATCAAACCTGTTCTTGAGTAATTGTTCTTGATCTGATTCCATTTTTACATGTAATTTAGTGTTCATCAACCAAAGTAACTGAAAATCCATTAGCATATTCTTTTTACTTATTTTTTGAAATCATATTTGCTTTCCCAAATATTATAAAATATCATGAACACAATTTTGAATATCATTGTGTGCATTCTCCACATTCTCCAGTTTCAGAGATGTACCAGTATTGTCCTTGTCATATAAAACTGAAATGTTACTATATTTTCTCAGATGCTTTTTCATATAGTGATAATTTTCCTTTTCACATTTTCGTCCATTAGGTGAAGAATTGTAGCGCATCCTATGTTACATTTAAAGAATTATTTTTGCAAAATAGATTAATCAAGGGATCTAAGTGCATATTTAGTATGCCTTTTTTTTCTTTTTTCTGGGAGCTATTCTCAGAAAATTCTCCCTGTATTGTCAATTTTTTTGCAAGACTTTTCTATAAAACTAGGACTTGTTTAACAACACTGAGAGCTTATAATAGGGCATTTGCTCACCATTATGATAGGCACTGAGATGATTTTAGGGAAAAGGCAAACACTCTTTCTGATGTCAAGTAGAGCAGAGTCTTTAAGTAATTTGCAACATGCTGAGTACTACAAAAAGTGAAGCACAGTGCTATTATAGAAATTCACAAGGAAATTTGACATGAGGCTTCACTGAAAACTCTCCCTGAAGAATACCTGTCTTATAGATAGCTTATATACCTACGCGTTGTTTTCTTATCCTGACAATAAATCTGACAATCTCTAACTTTTAACTGATGTAGCATACTCATATTTAAGGTGATTACTGATATGCCTGGATTAAAATATGTCTTTATCTTATTGTTTTCAGTTTGTTTTATTTGTTCCTTCCTTCTTTTACCCTGTTTTTCTACCTTCCTTGTTTTAAGAGAGCATATTCCTCATTGGGTTTAACAAAGCATTTCATTTACACAATTATTCATATCTTTTTTTAAAAAAAAATATAGTGATTAGCCTAGTTTTATTATATATATGTTTAAATAATCTGAATTTGCCTTCAAATATTATTATACTTCATATATCATGTAAAGATCTTACAACAGTAATTTTCAATTCCTCCCTCCCATACCTTGTCATGTATCTCACTTTTACATATACTTTAAAGACACAATAATTATTACCATTTTTGCTTTAAACACTCAATTATCTTTTGGAGAAACTAAACACCATGAAAACCTTCATTTGTCCCATTTCAAATGCTCTTTAGCTCTTGGCTTTGATCCTTTTTTCTATGATCTGTATCATATTCCTTCTACCTGAAGAAGCTACTTTAACATTTCTAACAGAGTACGTCCACTGACAATTAATTCCTTTAGTTTTTATTCATTTGGGTAAGTTTTCATTTCAGTTGGATTTTTAAAGTATATTTTTATAGGATATTCTTTAAAACTGTGGTTGACTTTCTTCTTTTTCAACATTTTAACAATTTTACTCCATTGTCTTATTGCTTACTTGGTTTTTAAAGAGAAGTCTGCTAAATTCTCATCCTTGATCTTTTGTATATAAAGAGTGTTTTTCTCTGGTTACTCTGAAGATTTTCTCTGTATCTCTGGTTTTCAGCAATTTGAATGCGATAGACACGTTTTTCTGTATAGTATTTATCCTGCTTTTTATTCTCCAGACTTTTCAGATATACAGTTTGATATCTGTCATTAATTTTGTAATTATTATGTAGGATTGTCTCCTTTCTAATCTACATATACATCTATTCAACCCAATTTCCAATTTGTTGTCCTCAATAGGTATTGTGCACAAGTTGCAGTTCTCCATTTATCAGAAAAAAATAATATGCATTAGTAATTATAATGAATAAGGTAACATTTCAGCTACCTGCATTTACTCTTGTTTCATGTATTCTGTCTTAGAAAAATGTATTGCGTATAGGGAAATTATAGCTACTGTAAATTAAATTATATTGATGTATCTTGAAACCCTTTAATCAATGTACATTTCATTTTGAAAAAGTCAACAAATTAACCATAATCTACTGCTCAATTGTTTTTACTAAAATCTGTGTAATTTATTATTGTAGCAAAGATCAGACTGACATTTTTAGAAGTATAATGGAGAGATAGCAAATTACTTAAAACTCTCATTAGATTGAGTGTGTTACCTTACAAGAATACGTTATAAACTAAGGTTATTTATTTTTAATTATATTTAATGTTTCTAAATTTAAAATAAATTGCTAGGATTTAAAACTCCATTTCAAAATTTTAAGTATTCCTAAAGAATTAAATATACCCCTAAAATCATAGGAGAGGTTTGTTTTATACTGAGATATTTATTTATAATTGTTGTATTTAATGCTGAGATGAAAAGGAATTTAGTATCAATGCAGCTATGAGAAACGTATTTAATTAAATGTTTAATAATTATTACTAGTGAAACTAGTCGTCATCTTGCTAGTGTCCCTTCCTTGGAAAAGTAGCCTTAAAAGTAAAGACTTGAGGGAATAACATAACGGTTAATTGTGCAGATTCTAAAGCCTTAAGTAGATGAGTTCAAATATTCTATTTAACATTCTATAGCTGCCCGAACTTGGGCAAGTTTCTTAAATAACCTGCATCTCAGTTTGTTTATCTGTCAAATGAGGATAGTGATAGTATTTATTTCATAGGTTTGTGAGAAGGATTAAATCATTTAATTCATATCAAGGACTTACAAGAGTCTTCATTAGACAACTATTGCGTTGTTGTATTAGTCACACTTTCTCAATTCCTTAGTATATTTGATGCTTTATGTGAAATTGGTCAGCATCAAGAACGAAGACTAGGGACCAGCCCAGTGGCACAACAGTTAAGTTCACATGTTCCGCTTTGGTGGCCCGGGGTTAGTTGGTTTGGATCCCGGGTGCGGACCCATGCACCACTTATCAAGCCCTGCTGTGGCAAGCGTCCCACATATAAAGCAGAGGGAGATGGATACAGATGTTAGCTCAGGACAAAGAAGAGGATTGGCAACAAATGTTAACTCAAGGCTAATCTTCCTCAAAAGCAAAGAAAAATGATCAAAGACTAGAAAATACTGTGTTCAGAACTGAGGTCAGAATTTAGTGATAGTGATTGGATTCAAACCCAGGTTCTTAGGAATCCAAAGACAGTCTTTCAACATACGAGCTGGCCATGGGTGAAAGGATTGGTGCTGAACATCACTTTCTTTTATCCTTTGCTTTCCTAAGTCACTGCCGCTGGGATTCTATCAGTCTGGATGTCCTACTGCAGGGTTTTGACTATTCTGTATGGCTTTTTTGCTTTCCAAGATTCAATGACTATGATCTTCCTCTTATCTCTCCTACAAGACAAATTAAGTAGGAAGTTTTGAGTGAATGACAAAATGGCTTCTTTGCAGTATGAATTCTTTCTTTAGGAATTACCTAAGTATGCATCCTCAGGAAATATGCAAGTAATTATTTTGGCCCTGACACTTTGCTTATATAGCATCAGATCACTCCTCTAAGCAGTCATTTAAGGCATATTTGTTCATTTATCAAAAATTTATTGAGCAATTGCAATGTGTCAAGAACTATGGTACACATTATTGATTATGGAAGAAACAGATGAAAGAGAAAAGAAATGGTGCATGAAGATATGAATTTTAATTCTGAAGCGTTGAATAAGAGGAGACTTTTCTTTATTTTAAAATAGAGAAAAGTACACAGAAAATAGTCAACCTCACACACAAAAATACATAATGGTAAATATTCCATCCTATTTTCAGTTCCAATATTTTTAAATATAACAAATTAATTACCAACATATTTGAAGATTCCTAGACACAAGAAATAGTTATACTTTTCTATATTGTTTTCAACCTTAAATTTTTTATATATAACAAATTATATACAACTAAAGCTTGTTTTACCTTTATGTTTTCGAGACCATTCTTGATTGATAAACTGCTTTTGTTGATCTGTGGGCTTTGATATCTAAACCAATTTTTAAAGCGTCTATCCTGGCTCCTTGAGATCTTTACCCAGCGTCCACCATCTCTCCTTTCCCCAACTTAGGCTCAATCTGTGTAGTATAGATTATACTTATTTATTTGTTTTTTGTTTGTTTGTTTATTCAGTCATCTTAGCTATGGGTTTTAAACTTAAACATAGAGTATTTATTAGTTCCATATATTTGAATTGATTTGAATGTAGGATGAGAGATTCTACCTGTAATCATTCCACCTTACCGCTTGGAAATGGGCATCATTTCAAAATATTTATTGTGGCACTATCAGGGATATTGAATACAAAATACATGGTTTCTTTAACACAGATGTGAAAATGGTATATTTGAAAATATTATTGTCTACATATATTTTCTTTTCCAAAGAAATTAATTTCATATGTCTGAAAAAACAATGTTGTATTACAAGGAAAATTTCTATGAGGGAAATTAGAGGTGTTCTTAGGAGAAAGTGTTAACTCAAACTCTGGAAATGAAAGTAAAATGGTTTCCTTATATGTCTACATATTATAGATCAAAACAGAACTTCACCTTACTGTGTAATTTACACATAGTAGAAAATATTGACCACTCAATATGGCATATTCGTAAATAAAAAGCATGTGGGCTTCAACTAATAAGCTTAACATTAGATTTAATGATAAAAGTTTTAGCTTTTTGTCGAAATATATTAAAAACAAATTCAAAAACATTGAGACAGTGATATTCACATCTTAGAAATTATTGACTGTATATGATAAAACAATGCTAACTTTGTAATTTCGGAAATATTCTCCGCATTATGTGATTTATTCATAATGTAGAAAGGCGACAGCTTCTATTTTACACTGGAAATGAGAAAAGTTGATATCTGGGCTTCCATATTTTTAAGTTGGGCAATATGTAAACGTATTAAGTTGTTATACATGCATAATTTAGTTATAAAATTAACGTATGCATTAACCTGAAATATCTGTTAATAATTATAAGAAGGGGAAAGTGTCCTATCTATTGTTCTTGGCATTGAGTAATATTTTATCTTCATAATATTAAGACATTTTTATTTGTAATACATGAAAATATTTTTATGGTAACCTAGCTGTGGAATAAATTGTATAGCTATAAAATTTAAATATCAGTCAAGGGTACTAAATAAACATCAAATTCTCATATTTTCAAACAGCTCTCATATGTATCAAGCAGGAATTTATTTTAGTAGATATTAACCACAAATCCTACCCTCTATCATTGGGAAGATATCAAAATATTGTGCAATTTGTACAAATATAAATATATATACAATTGAAATAAAAGCTAATTTTATAGCTAGTTACTTTTTCTTTATTGTAGCTTTTAATTTTTATTTCTATGTGGTTATATCACTAGTGTGTTCCTTATCTATTTTAAAGTAAAAATTATACATATTTAAGGTGTACAACATGATGAGTTGATATACATGTACATAGTGAAATGATATCTACAGTCAAGGTAATTGACATATTCACGTAAGTACCATTTTTTGTGTGTGTGATGAGTGCACCTAAAATGAAATCTACTCTCTTAACACATTTCTAGTGTTCAATACAGTATTGTTATCATTAGTTTGCTCTATAGTCTCTTATTATCAATCATGTTTTAAAATAATAACCAGACAACTCTAATTTTGATAATGAGAAAGGCAAAAATAAAACAAAAATGTGTACCAGTACAAACTGTGTTATTTGCCATTCTGTAAACTTTCTGGCAATCTGTTTTCTAAGAATTGCTACTAGGTGTTTACTAATTATTAGCATAAAAAATGGCTATAATTTTTCAAATTGTAATTAGTTATGGTGACTGATTCAGATCAAGCACTGGGCCGTCAGCTGTCTTAGATTATGAATGCAAGACATTACTTGCTCTCTTCCAGTCAAGACAATTCATTAGTTATGCCGTTTGAGAGCAGCTGTACCCTTTGAGATGTGATTTATTCAGATTCCCTCAATATTACTGCAGAAGCATGGGGAGATAAGTGATTTGATGAGGCTCTGTATTTACTGTCAAATGCCATTATGTTTTGAATGTGCAGTTGCAGTGATAGGAAGTTTGTGTTTTAAAGGCAAAGGATTAAGTCAAATGAAGAAAAGCACATAAAATCTGAATGTAGAAAATCATACCTCCTATAGTTAGGCATGCATTTTTTGAAGGATGTTATAGAAATCATTGAATTTTCACTTTGCCGTTTCTGTTTATTTATTAACTTTGAAGAGTAGATACACTATTTAAAATATAAGCATAGGAAACACAGTTGTTACAAATATGAATCATCAAAACTTTATCAGTCAAAAATCATTTTAACTGTCCTGTTTTCGTTGCCATGATTTAACTTATGCATACACATTTCTCAAAAATAATACACAAAAGAGGACTCTGACTTGAAGTGAGCTATATATACAGACAATTTGATTTTAAAATACTTTTCTGAAGTTGTGCGATAAAGGATAAATAAATCAAATGTTTACTTACAGTGTTTCCCTAATATCCATCTATAAGGTCATTAAAGAAAAATACTACCTGAAAATTTATACATATTCTAAGTATTTCAGTGATTTCAAAATGTTTCATCATTGCAAACTTTTTATATCAATCTAGATTTTTAATTATATATATGTATATGTATTTATAAATATATGTATATTTATATAAATATATATACAAGTGGATACAAGGAGAAGTTATCTAGTTTAAAAGAGCTTCTGATGTCCCCTTCTGCTTTCCTTCATTCAGGCTCTCCCACTTATGAGGCCTGCTGAATCTATTGCTTAAGTCTCTATTGACCATGCATTTTAAACTATTAATCTAGCCCAGTCTATATATGACAGAAGTGGGAAGCTAGCTGCAGAGATTGCAAAGTCGCATGGCACACAAAGCAGCCAGGGCTTGAACCCAAGTCTTCTGACTCTGTGCCCAGTGCAAATGGCATTCTACCAGGCTCCTTCATAGAGAAAAAAATGTTTCAATGATCATATTTCCCAAATCTCTTAATGCATGAAATCTAAGGATTCAGCCATCTCTGTAATTATACAATAGAGCAGATCTATATAGAATATTTACAAAATCATATTTTCCCTATAGTTATTACATTTATGCACAAATGGTTTCCTCAGCACAGTTTAGATTTTTTTTTCTTTTACCAAGAAAATAGCCATCTGTCAATTTCAGATGATCTGGAGAAATAAGCAAATGATAGTGATTGAAGGGCAGAGGAAGCAGGAAGGGAGAGAGATAAAAAGAAAGGCTTAGGCTAGGATTTGGAATTTGGTAAACCAACAATAACTACCACAAAGCTGAAATCTAAAGCAAATTCCTACAAACATTAACTATAGATTCTTCTAAGTTCAAAGTCCTGAGCCAACAAATCCAAGGGCAGCATATCCTCATTGTATAGTATCTGGAGGAGGAAACTTACACAAATATTTACAATACAGTAAGTTAAGAAGATGTAAGTTGATAAGAGATACAGAAAATGATAATTAAATTTAGTCTAAGGTTAGAAAGTAGGGGTATTTGAACTAGGCCTTGAAGAAGGATTATACATTCAACAAAGAGAAGTAGGGATGAGTGGGCAGTGAAATAGTTCAAGTACAAGGACATGTTTTTTGCCTTTAAAAATCTATCATTTTAGGGTCTGGCCCATTGGCTCAGTGGTTAAGTGCACATGTTCTGCTTCTGTGGCCCCGGGGTTCACCAGTTCAGATTCTGGGTGCGGACATGACACAGCTTGGCAGCCCATGCTGTGGTAGGCATCCCACATATAAAGTAGAGGAAGATGGGCACAGATGTCAGCTCAGGGCCAGTTTTCCTCAGCAAAAAAAGGAGGATTGGTAGCAGATGTTAGCTCAGGGCTAAGCTTCCTCAAAAAAAAAATTAAAAATCTATCTTTTTAGAAGTAATATTCATCTTAGCTAACATTTGAACCATTGCTCTGTACCAGGCACATATGTAACTTACATTTATAATCATTTTTGAAAGACTGTTAAAATATTATGTATTGACTAATTCATACAAATTTTATTAACTCATTTAACCTCTCAACAACCTATGAGCTTGTTGTGATTATTACACCATGTTATAGGTGAGGAAACTGATCCAAAGGGTAGTTAAGTGATTTTCCCAGGATCCACTCAGTTAAGCAAATAGTAAAGCCTGTTCTCACATCTTGTCAGTCTTACTTCAGAGCTAACATTTCTGCTTTTTTTGGTTTTTTTGTTTGCTGAGGAAAATTCACCCTCAGGAATGTCTGTACCCATCTTCCTCTATTTTGTATGTGGGTGACTGCCACATCACAGCTGCCAAGTGGTGTAGGCCCATGCCCAAGAACTGAACCCAGGCCACTGAAGCAGAGTGCACTGAACTTAACCACTAGGCCACAGGTCCAGACCCCAAGGCTAACCTTTTGTGAGTGTGGTGAGGAAGATTGCCCCTGAGCTAATATCTGTTGCCAATCTTTCTCTTTTTGCTTGAGGAAGATTGTGGCTGAGCTAACATTTATGCCAGTCTTCCTCTATTTTGTCTGTGGGATGCCACCATAGCATGGCTTTGATGAGTGGTGTGTAGGTCTGTGCCTGGGATCCAAACCAGCAAACCCTGGGCCACCAAAGCAAAGCATGTGGATTTAATCACTAACATCACCCGGCTGGCCTCCAGAGCTAACATTTTAAGAGCATAGTACTCTGCTTCCTCTAGAGGAATATGTAAAATCGTGACTGTTATTGAATACCTATCATCTATGCTTCTCATCATTAAACAGAGAAAAATTTAAAACACAGGATGAGGGTTCTTAAGTCATAATCAACATGCAGCAATTTACAATTAGAAGGTTAAGAATTTCAAATAAATCTTATGAAAAGAATGGAGTAAAATATATTATAATTAAATTTTACTCAGTTGTTACCAGTTTAACATAGACTGCCATAAATATAAGATGTATTATAAAAGCCTCATGGTAATCACAACACAAAAACCTATAATAGATGCAAAAATCATAAAAAGAAAAGAATCAAAGCATACCAGTATGAAAAATCATCAATTCTCAAAAGAAAACAGCAAGGGAAAAACAAAGGAACTACAAAACAACCAGGAAGCAATCAATAAGATGGCTTTAGTAAGCCCCACATATCAATAATTACCTTAAAAGGAAATGATTTAAATTCTCCCATTAGAAAACTTAGAGTAGCTGAATGCACAAAAATAAATAAATAAAAAACAAGACCCAACTATATACTGCTTATAAGAGGTTCACTTATGCTTTAATGACATTCATAGGCTGAAAGTGAAGGAATGGAAAGAGATATTCCAAGCAAATAGAAACCAAAAGAGAGCAGGGGTGGCTATACTTACATCAGACAAAATAGACCTTAAATCAAAAGCTATAACAAGGGATGAAGAAAGTCATTGTATAATGATAAAGGGGTCAACCCCTCAAGAAGATATAACAGTTGTGCATTTAAATGCACCCATTGTTGGAGGATCTAAATATGTTAAACAATTATTAACAGACCTGGAGCCAGAAATAGATAGAAATTCAATAATAGTAGGAGACTTCTTCAATATCCTACTTTCAACAATGAATAGATCATCTAGACAGAAAATCAATAAGGTAATAATGGGCTTGAATTACACTTTAAATCAAATGGACCTAACAGACGTATAGAGAACATTCTGCCCAACAGCAGCAGAACACATTCCTCTCAAGCACATGAGGAATACTCTCCAGTGTAGATCATATGTTAAATCACGAAACGAATCTTAAAAGATTTAAAAAAATTGAAATCATATCAAGTATTTCATCCAACCATTATTGTCTGAAAGTAGAAACCAAAAGAGAAGTACAATGGGAAAATACACAACTATATGAAAATCAAATACACTCCTGAATAACCAATGGGTCAAAGAAGATATCAAAAGGGAAATCAAAAACTATCTTGAAACAGATGAAAATAGAAATACAACACACCAAAACATATAGGATGCAGCAAAAGCAGTTCTAAGAAGGACATTTATAGTGACAAATGCTTACATTATGCAAAAATGAAGATCTCAAAGAAAACAACCTAACCTTACATCTCAAGGAACTATAAAAAAACAAAGTACAAAGTTAGCAGGAGGGAGGAAGTAATAAAGATTGGAGCAAAAATAAATGAAATAGAGACTAGAAAAACAATAGAAAAGTCAACAAAAATAAGACAGTTTTTTGAAAAGATAATAAATAAAATTATAAATGAAAAAGAAGACATTACAACTGATGCCACAGAAATACAAAGGATCATAAGAGATTACTATAAAGAATTATATGCTAATACATTCGATAACTTAGAAGAAATGGATAAATTCCAAGAAACATACAATTTACCAAGACTGAATCATGAAGGAATGGAAAATCTGAACAGACCAATAATGAACAAGGAGTCAGTAATCATAAATCTCCCAACAAAGAAAAGCTGAGGACCAGATGACTTTACTGATTAATTCTACAAAATATTTAAAGAATACCAATCCTTCTCAAACTCTTTCAAAGAATTGAAGAGGAGGGGACACTCTCAAACTCATTTTGCAAGGGTAGCATTATCCTGATACCAAAGCTAGTCAAGCATGCTACAAGAACAGAAAATTACAAGCCAACATTTGTGATGAACAGAGATATAAAAATCCTCAACAAAATATTAGCAAACCAAATTCAACAACATTAAAGGGTTCATAAAAAACAATTAAGTGGGATTAATCTCTAGAATGCAAAGATAGTTCAACATATGTAAATCAATAAATGTGATACACCACATTAACAGAATGAAAGGTAAAAATCATATGATCATTTTAATAAATGTAGAAAAAGCACTTGACAAAATGCAACAATCTTTCATGATAAAACCTCTCAACAAATTGGATATAGAAGAAACATACTTCAACATAATAAAAGCCCGTAGCTTTTGTATGATACGTCTATGTGGACTTAACGTATGATAAGCCCACAGCTAACACCATACTTTAATTGTGAAAATTGAAAACTTTTCCTCTGAGATCAGGAACAAGACAAGGATCTCAAAGAGATATCTGCATGCATGTTCATTGCAGCATTATTCACAATAACCTTCAAAAGAGAAGGAGAAGATTAAAATGTGAACCCCTGAGAGCTTAGGAGTGGATAACAACAAGTAGAAAACTTAAAATGGTTATTTATTACTGGGATCTTGAAAGGATTTGTGGTTTGTAAAGTTCTTGCTCTCCCAAGCCTCACTGACTGCCACTAAAAATATCCTTGTGGTACAGCTTTATGGAAACAACCTAAATATCCTTCGAGGGAGGAAAGGATAAAGAAAATGTGATGTATATATATATATATATATATATATATATATATATATATATATATGCAATGGAATGTTATTCAGCCATAAAAAGAAAGAAATCCTGTCTTTTGTGACAATATGGATGAAACCGGAGGGCATTATGCTAAGTGAAATAAGTCAGACAGAAAAAAGACAAAACTGCGTGGTATCACTTATAAGTTGAATCTAAAAAAAACCAAGGACCAATTTCACAGAAGCAGAGTTAATAGAATGTAAGTCAAAGATAAAAGTTTCAAGTTATAAGATGAGTAAGTTCTGAAGATCTAATACACAGCATAATGATATAGTTAGTAACAAAGTAGTATATACTTGAAAGTTGCTGAGAGTGTATCTTAAGCATTCTCACACAAAAAATATGTATTCATAAAAAAGAGTTAACTGTGTGAGGTGATAGGTGTGTTAGTTATCTTGATCTGGGTAATCACTTCACAATGTATATGTGTATCAAATCATCATATGATATACTTTAAATTTATACAATTATATTTGTCAATTAGTCCTCATAAAAGTTGATGTGAAAAATAAATTACCCTCACATCCAAAACACAGGGGTTTGCAATTCTCTTCATGCAAAAGTAGAGGGTCTTTAGTAGTTACTAAGATAAAATTAATACATTTTTTCGAAGTTTTCAAGGAAACTAGTAGAAAATGCAACCTTGTTATGTTACACAATTTTCTTTGAGCATATAGCTTAGGGAAAAGCTTCCTTTTTATTGAGAGATCTTACAAATATACACAAATAAACTAAACTTGAAAATTAGTAGTAACAATTCATGAAAAATAACTCAGTGTCTTTTGTGACAAGTGATCAAATTTCTGCCATCCATAGACTGGATATTAACACTATGCAAGAATATTGATTATATTCTATTCAAATTTAGAATGCTGGTAGATGATTGCTTACATTGGCGATTCTAATTCTTTCATGACATATCTAAATTCTAGAAGAGAAAAAGAGCATAAAACAACATGCGAGGAAAGTTTTTTCTCACAATACGTCCACTTAACTATTGGAAGAACATAGGGACAATTCTTGTATTAGTACAAAAGTCATAAAAGAGTCTTTCTTGGGTAAATACATAGAAGATATTTTTTCCCAAACTGTACTCAGCATGCTTTTCCCTTTCATGGCATGTTTTAACAAGCAAGTTCTTAATTTCAGTTAAATTTAGGTTTATTATATTTTTCTCTTTGACTTGTCCTCTTTGTGTCCTACTTCAAAATCTTTGCATATTAAGATCACGAGGGAATTTTCCTAGACTATATTCTAGGCGCTATATGATTTTATATTGATATTTAGATTTATGACCTATTTGGAATAAATTTTTGTACAGAGAGTGAGTTAAAGGGGAGAATGCTTGTACTTTTTCCAAAAGAGATATCCAACCTCTGCAGTATGTTATTTAAAAAAGAAATTGTTTTTCTCATAGTAATTGCAGTAGGATCTTTGTGACAAATCAAGTGACTGAATATGTGTGATCTGTTATGGACAATCTGTTTTGTTCCTTATATCTATTTTTCTCTTCTTGTGATAATATCACTCTTTTAAAATTTCTGTAAATTTAAAACAAATTTTGGTTGCTCCTAATATTCTCTTCTCCAAAGTTTGTAATTTTCTGTGTTGAGATTGCATAACTTTTGTAAATTTATTTCTAAGTATTAGGATTTTATGTTATTGTAAATGAAGTAAAAATGTACTACATTTATTGCTATTATATATAAGTACAATTGAATTCATTTAATAATGATACTGGATCCAACAAATATGCTGAATTAACTTGCTGATTCTAATCGTTTATATTAGGCTTTTGTTACGTATATAATTTTGTCATCTGCAAACAATGACAATTTTATTTCTTGCTTTGCGTTGATTTTTTTGCCTGTCTTATTGTACTGAAGAGGGCTTATGGAAAACTGTTTAAAGTATTTGGTGATAATGGAAATCCTTGTCTTGCTCCAGAACTCAGGGGATGATTTTTCATTATTTCACAAATGATTGTGATGTTTTCATATTTTTTAAACATATTCTGCATCTATGTGCTTGTTTGTTGTTGTTGTTGTTTTTGTCTTCTACTTATAAGTGAAATCATATGGGATTTGACTTTCTCCATCTGACTTATGTCACTTAACATAATACCGTCAAGGTCCATCCACATTGTAGCAAACGGTAAGATTTCATCTTTTGTTATATAGCTGAGTAGTATTCCATTGTGTATGTATGCCACATTTTCTTTATCCATTCACTCATTGATGAGTACTTAGGTTGCTTCCAAGTCTGGGCTATCATGAATAATGCTGCAACGAACATAGAGGTGCATATATTTTTATGCATTCATGTTTTTGTGTTGTTTGCATAAACACCCAGAAGTGAAATAGCTGGATCATGTGATATTTCCATTCTTAATTTTTTTGAGGAATTTTCATGCTGTTTTCCATAGGGGCTGTACCAGTTTACATTCCTACCAGCAGTGTATGAGAGTTCCCTTTTCTCCACACCCTCTCCAACACTTATTTCTTCTTTTGTTAATTGTTGCCATTCTAACGAATATCTCATTGTAGTTTTAATTTGCATCTACCTAGTAATTAGTGATGTTGAACATCTTTTCAAGTGCATGATGGCCAACTGTATATCTACTTTGGAAAAATGTCTGTTCAGATCTTTTGCCCATTTTTTAATTGGGTTGTTTGTTTCTTTGTTGTTTTTTATATATTTTGGGTATTAGCTTCTTATCAGATATATCATTTGCAAATATCTTCTCGCACTTGTTAGATTGTCTTTTCATTTTGTTGATAGTGCCCTTTGCTGTGCAGAAGCTTTTTAGTTAGACTAAGAAATCTTAGTCCTTCTATTCCTAGATTGCTCAGAATGTTATTTTGTTTCATTTTATCATATGTGTTTATTACACCAAATATATTTATGCATTAATTGCAATGATCATGTATGTTTTTTAAAAAGAAATGTTTACTGTGTAGAATTAGATTGGTTTTTGCATTGCTAAACAAATTTGTGCTATTGGAATAAAGCTCACTTGGTAAATATGTATGATACTTTTAATATATTGCTCTATTAATTTTTCTTGTGTTTTATTTGGGATATCTTTTTGTCTATTTGTTAGAGAAATTGGCCTGGAATGTTCCTTTCTCATAATGTCCTTTTCAGGTTTGCTATCAAGTTTATTCTAGTGATATACGATAAATTTAAAAGAGTTTTCCTTATTTTCTATTTTCTGCTAACTTCTGTAAGAATTGTAATTGATATGCAGAAAAACCAATCACTGAAGACTTCTGGGTCCAGAGTTTACGCTATGGATAGGTTTTAAACACAGATTCCATTTTTAAATAGGTACAGCATTACTTATTACTAGTACTTTCACTGTGTCTCATACTGTCTTTGCTGTATTTCCCTTTTTCTTTCTCTCTTTATTTCTGTCTGGGTGTTTTATACCAACTGGGTGTTTTATACCAACTTATATTCCAGTTCAGTAAGAACTATTCAGCAAGTAGATTTTATAGTTCCAGAGTTTCTAGTTGATTCTTCTGCATACTTTCTAGTTCTCTTGTGAAATTCTCTTTCATGTTTTTCTCCTGAATATATTTATTTCAGTCACTTTAAAGACTTTATAAGTCACTTCCAGCAATTGGAGCATTGCTGACTTGTTCCCATTTTCCCTTCGTTTTAGGTCATGTGTTATCATTGATTGGTGGACATTGTGGGAAAGTATGGAGGCTCTGAACGAGGTTGTAATCCTCCTAAAGGATTTAATTTCTTTATGCCTAGCAGTTAAAAAGCAGGGATGACTCCCTTGCTCTAATCAGAGATTGAGATTGATCAATTCCAGGGTTTTTCCAGGTCTCGTGAAATCCAGTCTATATCTGACTGGCAATGTTTCTGGACCGCTGGGCACATCTTAGGAAGCAGCTGATTACCAGAGTAGAAAAAGCAACTGGGAAAGTCCAGTGCACCTCACTTTGGTCCCCTACTCTGTGATCTTGGATTCATAGGGTTGGGCTGCCTTTTTCACTCCCTGATGGCTTTAAACAGCCTGTTTGTTTGGTTTTTAACCCAACTTTTATAGACTTTCCTGGTGAAACTTGGCTTTATTAGTGACAGGTGGTACATTTTTTTCTCTATGAACTCCAAATATTTAAAACAAACGTTTATGAAAAATTTTCATATATCTCTCAAACAGAAAGTTCATATTTCACTTGGGAAATATGATAAAAATAGGAAACATATTTAAAAGTTAAAAACAGAAATCTTAACCTTTGAAACAGTAGCACTTAGGGTTAAAAGCACACCACTGGAGTCAGAGGATGGAGAAGACCAGTGGCTCTAACTTTTATGTTACCAAAGCACCATAATCCTTAATGTTTTCATTTATAAGACAGGAACAAAAGTGGTAGCCACTTTGGGTAATTAAACATCATACGTTTTATGTCACTTCACATAAATTGTTTAGCATAGTTTTTGGCAGCTATTAATCATTGGATAAAACATAACTATTATTAAAATAAACATATAATGAATAAAAAAGTTTCAAAGCAAAATCAACTAAGAAAGGACCATCTTATTATTTAAAATATATTTATGGTTCAATTTAATTAAACACATAAAAATATATAAGTGGATCTTTTTGTTAATTAATTTTTTTTGGCTTTTTCTCCCCAAATACCCCCAGTACATAGCTTTCTATTCTAGTTGTGGGTCCTTCTAGCTGTGGCATGTGGGACACCACTGCAGTGTGGCCTGATAAGCGGTGCCATGTCTGCGCCCAGGATCTGAACCAGTGAAACTCTGGGCCGCTGAAGCAGAGCGCGAGAACCCAACCACTTGGCCACGGGGCTGGCCCCTAAGTGGATCTTTTAATACAAGAAAATATGAATAATTTTTTAAAGAAATTACGCCTCTATGTTATATCCCATTTAAATCAAAATTTTCAGCTTGTCTCTGTCAGGTCTAAAAGATAAAAATTGCATGCATTTTCTACCATATGTAGATTAGACTAGTTCTCCAAAAGTTATACATAAATCTAATTTTTTTCTATCCAGCCCATTGATACTATTCATTTTCATGTTATTTATATATGTTTGTGAATGTATTTTCAGTAATGAGATTAAATTTTATCTTTAAGTAATTTTATTTTAAATGTTCAACATACCAAATAAATTTTAAGCCATTCACATAAAACTGTAAAACTGTGAGCTCATTTGTCAGTATTTCTGTCAGAAAGCCTTTAGAAATCAATTATGTAAAGCAAAGAGTTTAGATGTAAAACCATCTGAAATATTTTATGCTAAAAGGATTGTCTACACATACAAAGTCTCAAAGTAGAGGGCATAGTGTAAATTCGTTACAATGAGTAATGTATAGAATTACTGCTGTGTGCCGCTTCTGCATTACTGGAATAAGGCCATTATAAGGTAATCATATTACTTTTCAAAAACATATATTCTTTCCTTCCTAATTAAAGTTGAGAGACAGCGTGAAGATATTCAGGGGCACTAAGACAAAGTCCTCTTGATCCTCGATAATTGATAGCATTTTCTGAGAGTTTTCTATGTTCTAGGTATTGTTTCTAGAGCTTATGTGGATTTATTCATTTATCCTTACAACAAATCTATGGGTTAGGTGATACAATTATTACATCGATTTTCCAGGTAGTGTAATATAGATACACAGAGCTTAAACAGCCTAGCTGAGACCCATGAGTAGTAAGCTAAAAAGCCAGAATTTTAACCCTGACTCTGCCATGAAACAGTCACTTAACCATCCTTTAATATCGCCTTTATCAAGGAGATAAAAGAGACATGTGAGAGTGGAATAAGGAGTCATTAGGTAGATATCAGCAGTGACTAAGGAAGAAAGAAGGAGAGAATCACCAAGCTAAAGTCATAAATTAAGTCACAAATTGTGTCTAAGAACCAACAGGAAACTCCAGAGTGAGAGTAGTTAATGAATGTGAATGCTGTATCATTATGAGCAAATTTAACTTGTACTTGAATTACTTTATAACTTGCTTATGTTATATCTTGTTCTAGTTTGTATAATTAAGATGCTAATTATTTTACAGTTAGTTCAATATGAAGATAAAATGTATAAAATGCTATTATGAGTACCTGGTACATAGTAAGTGTTTAATGGATGTTAGCTAGAATGATTATTATAATTTCCTAAGTTATCTTAACAGTTTGCAACAAGGTAATAACAACAACGCTAGCAAAACTGCCTGTCTCTGGCATCCTATGACAGCGATGGGATTTGAGAAGCCTTTTTCCTCCCACATACCTTCTGGGCAGTTCCATATAGAGCTCAGCAATGGTCAGGGCTGAGCTTTTCCTTGCTATAGCCACATTCTCCATGGATCAAGGACCAGTGACTTTCATTTCCTGTCACCACCATTAGGGCTTACTTTCTCTCTATGAAGTTCTATTGTCCATTCCATCAAAGATGTTGTAGACACTGTACTGAATCCTTTTGTTCTGAGCTGTGAGCCTAACTGTCCCCATAGAGTCCTCCCTTCTAAATGTGGTCATCATTGTCACACTTGTCACCTGTAGATTAGTGGAGGCATTCATATAAACAACAAAGACTGTAGCTGGCTTACTTATTTAAAACATGGGAATAACAAAACTGAACTTATTACAAGTGTTTTGGAACTGTTACAGACTCCAAAGAAGACTGGAGAAGCAGCCTCTGTAACACAGGCAGCAGAAAATATAACCATCATGGAGCACAGGAATTGTCTGTGAGGATGGCCTGCTGCCGCTTCTGTGCACTCATTATATTGTTGCTAGTTGGTGAAGTTCACCCCTGCTCTGAGTTATAGCTGGCTGTCCTGGTTTCTTTTGGTCCATTGCTCTAAATTCAACGACCAAGTCTCAACCGGGCAAGACTATTAAAAACCTCCATGCCTCAACTTTTAGAAAGAAAAGACAAGGAATACTGTAGTACACTTCACTCCCAGAGTTGGAAAACGGGTCCTACCTTTCACAAAAACTTAATCAATGAGGGATGGGGGATTACCAAAATAACATATATGTGCTGTATGCCTTCTCAGTAAAAGCAGACACATACTGCATCTGAGGCCAGATTATGACAACTCCATGTCTTCTGATTGGACCATGCATTTTCTCTGTCAAAATTTTAGACAAATGTTGAAGCCTTAACAATTATATCAGTAGAAAGGCTGACTACCAGCTGTTATTACACGTCCCCTTCACATTGAAGAAGATATCAAAATACCAATTAAAAAAAGGCTTATCTAAAGGGCTAAACACGTCTTCAAGGGCTTAGTAAATGACAGCAAACATAATGCAGAAAATCATGGGTACTATCTCATATCTAACTGTATCTGCTCTAATATACACAAGATACTTATTCTAAAAAGCCTTTCTTTTTTAAAAAAATTAACTCCTTTCATTATGATTTTTCCAATAGAATCTTCAACTTAAAATGTTAGTGCTGGGATATTTATTGAATACTCAATATACGCTGGACTCTTCTAGATGCTTTACATATATTGTCTCAAAATATTTGATAGATTGCTATTATTATCTTTGTTTTACAAATTAGGAACTGAGTCATAGAGAACATCATTAATTTAGCCAAGACCGCGTAGTTGATAAGAGGTACAGCTAGATTTGATTCCGTAGACCCTGCTGTGAATCATTAATTACACACACAGATACGCGTGTAGATATATAGAGAGAGACAGAGAGACGAAGAAAAATTGAGAGACAGCAAAACACAACTACGTTCGTAATATAGTCAGGTTTAAAGTGTTTTTGAACTAAAATTACAGTTCAGTATGGTCAAAGTCAAATTTGCTTTACAAAATACCAAAACCAACTCCTTTAAGGAACCACCATGGAAACGTAGACTGGGATCACTGGATGGCCCAGCACCTCAGTGTTCAAGTGTCTCACCTGAAACATTCTTAATAAACAAAATAAAACCCAAAACTGACAGCTTGACGTCTTTTGAATTTTATAGCACTGAGGTACTTCTGCACAGAATGAATTAGGTTGGGGAAACTGTTGGTACAGGAAATCATCGATGAATGGATTTTATACTAAGATGATTGGTTTGTCTGGTTTTTCCCTTAAGGTGATTCACTGGTTGGCTGCTCACATCAGGTATCTCAGAGTGTTCCCTCATCAGAGAACATTCTTTATGTGAAAGCAGAAATGATGGACCCTTGGCAAACAGTTTAAATTTGCTTCTGTTCTTGCTGCTGAAATTGTCTTTGGTAGCAAGCTTTTAAAAAATGGATGCAGCTGTTCCATTAGGGTATTTGCCATTTCTTTGGACCACACACTTAATGTGTTGTGAGGTCTCTGAATAAAGTAACTGACTGATGTTCAGGTTACATGATGATAAGAATCTCATATCTAATTTGTGATGTCTGTCATTCGAACAACTATAAAAAACAAGTTTGCTTAAATCAGGTTGTCTTACTGTTTCAAAGAACAAGTAATCAACTTGCTAAATATTATTTTTAAGTATGAAAACCACGGGGGCAGCCTGGTGGCGCAGCAGTTAAGTGCGCAGCTTCCACATCGGTGGCCCGGGGCTCGCCAGTTAGGATCCTGGGTGTGGACATGGCACTGCATGGCAAGCCATGCTGTGGCAGGTGTCCCACATATAAAGTAGAGGAAGATGGGCACGGATGTTAGCTCAGGGCCAGTCTTCCTCAGCAAAAAGAGGAGGACTGCCAGCAGTTAGCTCAGGGCTAATCTTCCTCAAAAAAAAAAAAAAAATGAAAAACATACAGCCAAGTGGATAGATGATACGAATCTAAACTACTATGATGTATATTTTATAAAATACCATTTAGTAGAAATACATTAAACTATTGTATATTTTTAAATAAAAATAATTAATTATATCTAATTTTCACTAGAGATAATAAGGATTATTATAAATTTATGTAAAAGAGACCATAAATTTCTTCATTAAGAAAATCTTTGCAGGGGCTGGCCCTGTGGCCGAGTGGTTAAGTTCATGTGCTCTACTTCGGTGGCCCAGGGTTTCGCCAGTTTGGCTCCTGGGAGCGGAGATGGCACCACTCATCAGGCCAAGTTGAGGTGGCATCCCAGATGCCACAACTAGAAGGACCTGCAACTAACATATACAACTATGTACAGGGGGGGTTTGGGGAGATAAAGCAGAAAAAAAAAAAAGAAGAAGAAGATTGGCAACAGTTGTTAGTTCAGGTGCCAATCAAAAAAAAGAAAAAAGAAAATCTTTGTAAATTCCTATATGTTAATTGATTGATTAATTAATTAATCGATCTATTTAAAGATTTTATTATAAGCCAGCAGATGGTAATATTGTTATTACATAACTTGGAAGATACTACTACATGATGGTAACTTTGAATCTTATGAGCCGTCCACGCCAATTACGTGATTTTGCTTATATATTGAATCTAAACTCTAGCCTTTTTAAGACAAAATATTGCATAGCTAATGTTTAGACAAATAATTTATTTCATGCTAGATATTCAAAACTTTTTTGTAGATATTAGACAGATTCTAAATATATCATTGAGGCATTTGTTGTCATAAGAGGTTTGGTTATAGCAGTATTAAATATTATGTATGCTGAGAAGTTACATGTACTAACTCAATATTTTATGTCAGTCACTAATTGAATGGTGATGCTCATTACTGTATTAAAGCTTGTTTACTGCAGATATGAATAACAAATGAATGTCTATTATCCAGGTAACTATGCTTTATTCTTTCTCTAAAGGCTATCATACTTGAAATAGAAATGGAAATGCTTAAATAAAACTTTGCAATTATTTAACATTGTAATAGAAGGAATCAAATAAATGTATAAACAATTATCCTGAGTAGCTGATTTCTAGCTTTGAATCATGGCATACAATTTCCTTATTAATATTTTATAAATACAGTATCAAAAATATCTATTTATTGTCATAATCTTGAATATGTACAGAAACGTTCCAAAAACTATTAACAAATGGACTCCACTGGAACAAAAATAATAAGTAACGTTAAGTCTAGATATTCAAGTACTGAAAGTTGTTCAGTGGTAGAAAACTTATTAATATAATTTATCACAACTACGGTTTAAACAATACAAAAAAATACCACCTCAGAAGCAACGCAAAAAATCCATTCCACATCAATTCTTCATTAACTTTTTTTTCAGACACTTAAGTGTGTCAGTTAGGGCATAAAATCTATTTTAACAAATAGTCCCCAAATATTAGTTGCTTAAGAAAAACAGTATTATTCCTTTTTCAATGTGCTCAGTGAGATTAGGGTTGGAGGTCTGGTAGGACCAATCTGGGTCCAGCCTCAGCGCCACAAGATCATTTGAGGAATCATTGTTCTATTTAGCCTATATAAATCTTCTACTTAGTGGATTCTCTTCAGCCCTCAACTTGATCCTCTGCATCCAGATAACATTTGAAAGAAAGAGAAAATAGTGAAGACACATCTAGTTTTAATCACCTTAGCTCTAGGCCATGTATACAATTGCAGTTACGTGACAGGCACTTACGCAGCCCGATCTAATACAAAGGGCCTGGGACATGTAGTCCAGCAGGTCAGCAAGGTAAAAAGAATGTGGCTATTGGAAAACAGGTTAGCCAGTTTCTGCCACACAATGATAACAGGACTATTACTTTAATATAGTTAGAAGTATGCCTATCATTAGCATATATTTCATACTAGAGGCATTCCCAGTAAAGCAGGAAAAAAAATGTTTATCATCACGGTTGCTATGCAACTTTCTTCAAAATTTCTAAAAGTATTGTCAGCAATTAGAGGAAAATTAGAGCAATAAGTACATTTATAAATTATCGTCATTTATACATGATAAGATTATTCTGAAATCTCCAGAAAAACCCAAGAAACTGATCAATTAAAAATACACATTTAAACAGCAGTAGCTGTCTGATAAATTTGGTCCTTCAAAAATCCAACTCAAATGAGTTACAAATAGAACATTTACTCCTTAGATTTAATGAAATACATTAAATAAGTGGAAGAAAACGTTTGTTTCTAGATTGGAAATCTCTATAATGTGATAAATTCAACAATTTTCTGTAAACTTTATAAATACATAAAATACAACCCAAGAACAATAAAAACAAATTAGGTGGCATGGTGAGAATTAAACAGTATAAGGTCAAAAGTCATCTGGAAAAAACAATGTGAGATAGAATAGTCATGATGAAACATTTACCCTGCAAATATAAAACTAGTGGAAGAAAATATAATTATACCAAAATACATACGCCATCCTATAGAAAGAAGTTCTCAAAGTGTTAAAGGAAGTAGAAACTATAAAAAAAAAAAAGAAGGGATAGTTTTGACTATTTTTTGTTATTTTGCTATTATATATAATATATACACACATATAACGCTACATTTAAAAGAAACTAGAATAATAAAACATTCAAAATCTTATTGACAACATATTTGCATCTGTAAATATACATATCCATATTTGTTTTACAAATGAATAAAAAAATGAAGACAAAATTAGGTAGCAAATTATGTGTTTTTGCTCTTCATACATTTGTCACAGGAGAATAATTTTCATTTCTGAGGTAACAATTTTTCTATTGACCATTTAAGTTCTCATGTTGTCTCTATTCTTAGAGCAATGACAATTTCCACAGCTAAGAATGGCGTTTTTATAGAAGGCATCAGAACATATCGATCATGTCATGCTGTAATCCTAATTTGTAGTTTTAGTGATTCAGAACACAAGAATTTTTGCTGTTTAATATTTTTAAAAGTATTCAAAAGATACCCTTTATAGGTCAAGTAATTTTTCAAAACCTTTCATGTTGGCTACGGTTCCAGCAGGGTTATTTTGAGTTGCTTGCGCTCAGCATTTTCATATTCTCTGTCTCTCTTTTAGACAACACACATAATATGGGTTTTAAATACCGCAGGGAAAAAAATTATGAAAACTAGAACGAACTAATATATACAGAAATGCATTGTTAATTTTATCTGCAAACAGGCCACTCCATCTGTTCAAACATAATGCTCCAAACCAAGGAATATGTTCCAAACCAAAGAGCATGATATTTGACAGATGGAGAGGTCTGTGAGCTTGTCTGGAGCATGGAATACGATAGAGTTTGTAGCAGGGCCCAATTTTCCACACTAAATGAAATCTAATCGAAATTTCTCCCCGATAAACATCAAAATCAGCACCAATTTTACCAAGTGCTACGCACCATAGGTCAACTCATTTCATCTATTTTCTCTCTCATACACAAGAAACCCAGGTCTCCTTTCTGAGTGAATTTTCTATTTTTATCGGTGTTCTCCTACATAAAGAAGTACAAATGCCAAACATATTTCATATAAAATAAAAATCACTAATGAGTCAAACACAAGACACCTTACTCTGTAGCATAAAAATATCATGTGAATGCTATTTTTAGGAAAATTAATCATTTAAGGATTGTGTCAGAGTATATAAGATTTGGATAAAATCTATGATAGGATTTTGATGTCTCTTCAATTTATTTTTTTAAAAAGACAAAACAAGATGCACAGGATATTTAATTGTCTCCACTAAAAGCATGCAGCCAGGGAGAGACTGAATGAGATTTCTCTGCTCTTGTCCAGGGTTCCATTCTAAAATCCAGCACTCTAAGGTATACTGAAAAACATGAGAGATTTCTTCATCATTATTAGAATTTCAGTGCAATTAAACCAGACAAAAAATTTGCTGAAAATGTCAATTGATATATGGGTTGCTAGGAACTGAGAATACCATTCAACTTTTATAAATTAATCATAGGCTTATCAAATAGAGCATGAAGGCATCCAGTGAGAAATGTGTAATTAGAATATATTGATATATGTTGATAAGTGTCACATGGGATCTTAGTACTTGAAACCGGAACACAGTTCAATATCGAATTTCAACGTTTAAAATTCAGAGCCACTTATGACTTTGCATCTCAGGAAACTTGGCTTCCTTTAAACTCTGCTGCTAGCTCTGCTCAGTTCCAAACCTGGGTAGTTGTGACTATGTCCTATCACCTATGATGGTTCTTGGGGCAAGCAAGAACATTTTATAACAATCTCATAAGACATTCGGGTTTAGCAGGAATTTCTACTGGGAAACCCTAAAGGGAGCTAACTTTAATCTTCTTCAGAAGTACTATAATTACATAGGAACTGCTGCTCTGAGGATATTGCCTTTCACTCCATCACCGAGAAATTGAATATGCCAGTAACTTGACCATAAATTTCAAGCCTGAAGTACTTGGTCTTCATTTGTTGGGTATAAAGGCCTTCATAACATATGCAATATTTCATAGCCAGGTTTGAGCTAGCCTGGTCTACTGTTATTCTCCAGTCATGAAATAAATTATTCTAGATTTTTAAATCAGATATTCCACTCTCGAGTGGTTATACTATTATTTTGATAGTCATTTATTTGGCCATGTCATTTCCATATAAAATGCTCTGAGTACTCTCGTTCTCTCAAATTTACAGGATTTTATTAGACGTAATTTTCTGTTAACATGAACTGCCTAATGACATACCTCAAATTTTGATTCTGAGCTTAATTCCCAATTATATGAAGTTTTACTGGACCTGTACCTGTCTACACCAATAAAAATTAATTGAGAGGGTGTTTGCAGTGCCCAAGTAGCTCTTCAGTTACTTCTTTGGATATCGGTGTAAATTCAACTTGTCTTTTTAGCTCTTGTATGTTACTATGTCCCCATGTCCTTTATTCCCATACTGTTTTATTTTTCTTATGACTTCTAACCTGGCACATGTCTTGTAACACTAGTAACTGCTGTTGCCGGATTGTGTACGTGTGGGCTGAACTTCAACTTTACCCATGAGTTTGAGAAAATAAAGCAATTCAGAAAGAGAAGATAAACTTCCTTGACCAGGAAAAAAGTCTTATTTTCATCCACACCACCAGATTGCCCCATGTAGATCTCTCCTCAGAATTCCAGACTCATATATACAGGTTCCTACTTAATATATCCACTTACAAATCTACTAGACATTTCAATCTTAAGTTTCGGTATAGGTGGTGTAATATATAAGATGTTTGAGAAATATGAGAGAAATAATAACTTCAAGAACAATGAAATGGAGTGGCTATTACTAAGATCAACAGATGCTCTAATAAAAGATAAGGAAAAGCTGAGATCAATTAACAGGCAATTCAAAGTTAAGTGTGAAAGGCAGAGGTATCTGTAGTAGCAAAATAAGAGGCTCTCATCTCCTGATTTGTGAGGCATTGGGAAGACTAAATTGAGAAAACTCAGTGAAATAACATCAATTACAACCACCATGCCAGATGTTTTAGTCTTGCTACAATAAGTCCTTTCCACATAAAAGAGCTAGAAATAAATTTCTTATAAGAATAGGCATATATTGCAGGTATGGGCTTTATTTTCCTGTCTGCAAGGCAGCACTAGCACCACCACATGGCTTATGAAATCTCACAGGATCCAACATATTATGTGAGATCATGGGATCGCCTTTAGAAAAGAGGAAGTACTAGAGTGTGCTCGTGAATAATATATCCACTGACTATACTTATGATCACTCCCAATGACCTTCTTGGGGGAGTTGTGCTTTCCACCCCTACGAGTCTGGGTCCCATAGCCTTAGGAGCCTCAGTCACCAAAGGCAGAACACTTCTTTCAGGGGAACACAGTAAGAATCCTAATGAGCTCCAACCTATGTCTGTTGCTGGGGCACTTTGAGCTCCTTGTATCTGCGGACCACAAGATTTAAAAACAGAATAATCACTATCTTGGTAGGAGTAATTGAGCCCATCAGAAGGAGAAAGGGCTACTTTCACAAGGGAGGCAAAGAGCAATATGTTTTGAACCCAGATGACCTGCTTGCTTATCTCTTGGTACTTACTCCTTTGAGCAATTGTGACTATAAATGAACTGATATAGGACCCCTGGCCTGAGAAGGGTGAAGTGACCAAGACTCAGGTCACTCAGGGATGAGGTTCTAGATAAGGCCAGTAGAGGTAGTAGCAGAGGGTTAATGGAACCTAGAACAAATAGTAGAAGAGAAAGGTGGTGAGTATTTGTTATGTCCCCAAGACCAATGCAATGGTGGGAGCTATGGTTCTTTCCAATAATCTTCCTCTTCCAAGTACCCCCACAGAAAGAGAGGTCCACCAGAATTCCAGAAGAATGTCAAAAGAGCTTCTCTACAAATGTATATAAAGAAGTTGAATCCAAGAGGCACAAGGGATGGCAGTGATGAACACGGAGCTTTGACACTCAGATTATCCCTCTAGGAAGTAATTGTCTCTCCATCTGCTGGGCATAATGTTAGCAGAAAGACTTCAGCTCTCAGTCCCTGAGATTGCCTCAGCTTCAGAGACAGGCCTTGCCCAAGGACACACTTGTCCTAGGGTAGCTCAAATCCAATGGCCAAAGAAGGTAGGGATATAAAAGTCTGGCCATTTTAGCAACAGGAAAATTCTAGGCCATATTTAGCTCCAGACTTCTCTATCTGTTGAGCCAACTTTTCCTACTGCCTGCCCTTCCATACTTGTTGATCCCCAAAGAACTCTCCAATAAATATCCTGCACGCTAAATTCTGTCTCAGAATCTACTTCTAAGATAACCCAATTGGCACCTCCTGTATTATTCTTAGCGTTAACCTGGATTTGCTGTTGTCTATGTTCCAGAGGATCAATAATTATATTCTACTCTAGCAGAAATACAATGTTGTTTTCAGATTTCCTTGTTTCTTGATACACTGTTTTTGCATGCCTAACATCAGAATTGATTCATCACACTTGTGTGAGCTATGTCTGTTTTGAGGTCTTAACCTGCTCTGTTTTCAATATTTAACTTGGCTTGGAATTCTGACTGCTTAATTCAGCTCTTTCTAGCCTAATATAGTGCTTGTTTCTTTTTGTTGATACTAAGCCTAAGAGAGACAGATAGAAATAGGATAACATTGTCTACAGGGAATGCTCAACTCCAAGAACAGTTTGGGTACCTCTGTAATCTGATTGGGTGCTCCCAAAATAATTCTGACACTGATTCAAGTAAAGCCATTCTCCAGTAAGCACTGAATTTCTACTATAACTATTTTTATATATCTGAAAATAAGATGTGGATACTTCTTGGTGAGAAGGGAAATATAATAAGATATTTTTAATGTTGCAATTTCTAATTCAGTTGGGAATGGGTAAAAATCAGGCATCTGTGCATCCTCTGCTTGAAATTAAGACCTCTGTTTACATCTGCTGAAAACCTAGGAGTACAATTATTTTACTGGGAATTCTATTGCACGTATCCTGAATGTCCCGATATTGCTGTCTTTACTCTATATATTTTGGATTTTTGAACAGTATGTGCCTAGTTAGTAATCCAGTATCAGCCTATTTTACTGTGTTTTAACTATCTAATTTAGGATTTGCTTAACTGGATTATACTGCATAATGGAGTTCTTGATTCTCACCTGAAAGTTTTTACTTAAAAACTTTATATTTTATATTTATTTTAAATATATGCCTGAAATCTTTATCAATAATGCCTTCTATATCTATTTCAAAAGCTTGTAAATGTAAAACAAGAAGGAATAAAATATTTTTGAAAATGCTTTGAAAGTATCTGCTATTTTATACAGGGTGTTAATAATATTTGAATGTTACCAAATGATTATTAATTAGTCAATATTGAGAGCTTTATATTAAATAGTTTACTGGTTCTGTGCTCATTTATACTGGGATCTTTTGAAATAGATTTGATTTTGTGCAAACACAGATGTATTTATTAGTCAGGGTTCTCCAGAGAAACAGAGTCAATCGCATGTATATATTAATAAATAAAAATACACACACATCCTGTTGGTTCTGTGTGTCTATATTATATGATACAGATACACAGAATGTGTGTATATATATATATATATATATACACACACATAAGAGAGAGAGAGAGAGGTTTATTTTAAGGAATTGGCTCATGGGATTGTGGAGGCTGTGAGCCCAAAATCTGCAAAGTAGGCAGGCAAGCTGGAGACCCAGGAGAGAGTTTATATTGAAGCTTGAGTCCAAAGGCAATCTGCTGGTAGAATTTCCTCTTCCCCAGGGAAAGTCTGTCTGTTCCTTAAGACCTTCAACTGATTGGATGAGGCCCCCGTACATTACGGAGAGTAATAGCTTTGCTGAAAACTACTGATTTAAAGGCTAACCTTGTCTAAAAATACCTTCACAGCTACATCCAGACATGTTTGACCTAATATCTGGACAACGTGGCCTAGCTAAATGGTCACATAAAATTAACCATCATTACATACAGACACATACATGGTGTCAGAAAAAAAATGTGTCTAGGCTTCATTTTAAATCAGATAGGAAGCAACATTTCATTTCTAAAGTGTCAGTCTCAATAGCACTAGGCATATTACTCACGTTAACTTTAGGAATATGAAGGAAAACTGATCTAAAATGGATGTATTCATATATTATACATGTTTCAGCCTGGATGTACATGCATGTCTACTTGTAATCTGATCTGACATTTTTTGGTCTCAGTGATGCAATTAACCAGAACCAAAATAATTTGAATAGTAATCTAAATTCCAACCTTAGTACTATGCAATAACTGTTAGTATCAATTATGTTGTTTGGAACAAAACTGCTCACTTACAATATTACAAATAGAAATGAATATTAGAATTACTTACGGACGTGTAAACATATACTTTCCAGAGATCTTACTCATATATTCTGATTTTGTAGTTTTGGAGAAGAGTGCTGCATCTGCATGAATACGCAACTCAACAGATTATACTACTGTGCACTGGTGAATGAGCATCACGGACACAGAGCATGCTGTGGAAACAAAAAAAAACACAAGCAACTTGCTTTTAGAATTAATAATAATCTAGAAAATAAAAGCACTCAGGGCTCATTTGGCAGGCTGAAGAACCAGAATTTAAAAGGACACGCATCCTAGGTAGTACCACTAAAGTAAGGCTTTAAGGAATGAAAAGTTGTCCAGCCAGAAATAAAGAGCAAGATACCTAGAAAATATGATCAGCGAGGCACCAGGTTGGTGGATAAAACAGAAGAGCCATGTTCAACGAAATTAGCAATTGGTATTTATGAAAGTATCTGACAAGAATAAATTCTAGGCATACCTTAGTTATCAAGATGATTTCAAAAGAAAGAGCAAGGCCGGAGCAAAGGGCTTCTGAACTTGAGAGGTCAGGTAGAGACAGTGAAATTTGGGACAAATGTGGGGCAATAAGCAGTTTGCCTAGTTGAAGACTTATATGAAAGATGAGAAGGCTCAAATACTGAATTATTTTTCCTGATGTCCCATGCTCTATTTCTTTGTTGGCATTGTTATTTGAGTATTGGTTTCTTTAGGTATGATTAACATAAGGTAAAATTCACCTTTAGAGGAGTACTGTTTTATGAATTTTGACAAATTGAAAGGGTGGGTGTCACTATGACCAGGATTAATATATTGAATCTTTTCCTCACTCCCAAAAGTTCCCTCATAACTTTGTAGTCAATTCTCTTACACCATCCCCAGCTCTTGGCAATTGTTGATCTGATTTCTGTCCCTGCAATTTCTATCATTATAGTTTCAAAGTGTCAAGTAAATGGAATCCTTCAGTATATGGCCTTTCAAGACTGACTTGCTTCACTCAGCATAATGCTTCTGAGATTCATCCCTACCATTATACGCATTTGCAGATCACCTTTTCTCTTAGTTATATGCCATTATATGTATAAATGACAATTTTTTAAACCATTCACCAGTTGGTGAGCATTTGGGTTGTTTCTAGCTCTCAGTGATTATGAATAAATCTGCCATAAATATTCACATACAGGTGTTGTTTGGACATGTCTTCACAGCTCTTTGGTAAATATCTAAGAGGAGGAATGTTGGGCCGCATGGTAAGTCTGTCACCCTAATGTGAAATTGCCTTATTCTTTTCTAAAATGGATTTATCATTTTGCATCCACACCAGGAATATATGAAATTTTTAATTGTTCCACATTCCTGCTAACATTTAGTATTGTCAAGCCCTTTATTTGAAGCAATCCAATAGATAGATAGAAGTATGTTATTCTGGTTTTAATTTTCCAGTTTGTGGTATTTCTTTTCGTTTTCTTCACAGTAGGTTTAAAAGAGTAGAAAATTTTAATTTTAATTGAATGCAATTTATCAACATTTTACTTTTTGTTTTTATTTTTTGTGTCCTACATAATAAATCTCTGCCCAACCCAACGTCCCAAAGATGTATTTTCTTATGTTTTTTCTAGAAGTTTTATAATTTTATGTCTTTTTTGAGCTAATTTTTGTACGTGATGCAATTAAGGGTAGAGATGCACTTCTTTTGCATATGGAGCTTCTATTTTTCCAGCTTCATTTTCTGAAAAGACTACCTAGTCTTAATATCATTTCCATGATAACTGTGTCAAGCATCACATGGCCATATCTGCATTGGTCTATTTCTGCATTTTCTATTCTGTTCGATTGATCTATGGGTTTACGTTTTTGGCAATACTATGCTGTCTTGATTACTGTCGATTTACAGTCGTTTTTAGGGTCAGATAGTGTAAATTTGCTCTTCTTTGTCAAAATTACCTTTGCTACTCTAGATCCCTTATTTTCTACATAAATTTTAGAATAAGGTTTTTAATTTCCACAGAAAAATGTCTGCTGAAGTTTGACTGAGATTACCTTTCATCTGTAGATTTGGAGGAGAATTGATATTTTGGCAATTTTTTATTGTCCAACCCAGGAAAACACATATCTCTTGATCAATTTTGGTCTTATTTGATTTCTCTCACCCAAGTTCTATGGTTTTCCTTGTAAAAATCTTCCACATATTTTGGTGTAATAATCAATAAATATTTTAAATTTATTGGTATTAATGTGGGTAGTTCTACTTGAAATTCCAATTTCCAATTGTTGATTGCTGCTACATAGAAATACAATTGATTTTCGTATATTGATCTTGTGTCCTGTAACCTCACTAAACCTATTTACTCAATCTGGCTGATCATTTTAGTTTCTTTGAGATTTTCTACATAGACAATTAGGCCATCTGCAAATAAACATAGTTTACTTCTTCCTTTCAAAAAATGAATCCCTTTTATTTCATTTTCCTTCTTAATTTTACTGGCAAGAATGTCCAGTGCATCTTTGAAAAGGAGTGTTGAGAGCTGACATCCTTCCCTTGTTTCTCATCTTAGGGGAAATGCATTCAATCTTTAAGCATTTACTATGATGTTAGCTGTAGGTTTTTATGAAATATTTTTTATCAAATTGAGGAAGTTATCTTTTTATTAGTTTGTGCAGATATTTTTTTATAACATATGGATCCTGAACTTTCCAAATGCATGTATTCATTTCGTATAAATACTTTAAAGGAATATATCCATCTCATATAACAGATCGAGTTGATTGGCATAAAGTGGTTCATAATGGCCCCCTGTTATCCTGTTAATGTCAAATTGTGTCTTCTTTTTTTTCCTGATCCATCTTACTAGAAGTTTATACATTTTAATGCTTTTTCCAAGAACAAGCTTTTGATTTCTTAGGTTTTTCTCTGTTGTTTTTCTGTTTGCAATTTCATTTACTCCTGCTTGTAATTATTCCTGTCCATATCATTCTCTTTCATTTTCTTAAACTGAGTTTAATTTGCACTTATATTTCCAGTTTTTTAAAGTGTGATTTTCTAAATTTTTATTTTTTATTGTACTAAAATTGTATAATAACATTATATAGCTTTCAGATGTACATCATAATACATTTCGAATTCTGTGTAGATTACCTCATGTTCACCACTCAAAAATGATTTGTTTTTTAAATTTTAGAAATTAAGCAGAATTTCAGGTGGCAAAACTTGGATATAGGTTCTGATAAGAATATATGAATTCTCCTCATGCCAATTACATGGGCTAGTTTGATTGTTTTTCTCTAAATTTTCCCGGACCAATTACTCCGAACTCTACAGAAGGCGTGCCAGGGAAGACGAAATATCTTCATCTATACATAGAGGATGGAAAGCCAAACAATGTACTTTGTACAAATAAACAAACACATAGTTTATTGACAATGATTTCTCTCAAATAAAGTAACGAGTTTAAGAGTATTTTATGCTATCATACTGTGTTATCTTCTATATGTGAAACTAAAATATTTCCTTTCCGGAAGTAGAAGTAATCATTTCTTTCTCTAGGAAGAAAAAACAGTTAAGACTTAAAAAGAACCTTGGTCAATAAAAATTTTAATAGAATTAAATGGCCTGAGAACCCAAGCCTTCAGAAGCCCGGTGCTGCATCCTTCTTCATTCATAGGTGTGTGCCTTCACCGCGTGATGAATCACTGAGCTGATCTCAGTGAATAGATGGTACACTGTCAGGTACTCAGAGATAGTATTAGAGCCATGAACGTTGAACTTAATGGCATATGATTTTTTCAGTAAGTCAATAGAAATACAGTTTTATTTTGAGGCAAGAAATAGGTGTTTCTCTATGTGAAGTTAATTATCTCAAATGGGACAGAACTGATGATTTGGTATGATTTGTATTAAGGAAGCCAGGAACCAATCTGCCTGTATCATATTTCTAACAGCAAGTGAAAGGCAGAGTAAAAGATAGTGTCTTGCTTTGCAATTGCTGATTGAGAAGAACGTGGAAAAGAAGGCTTATAAATTTTTTCACTGGTTCGCGTCCTGGGCGCAGACATGGCACCCCTCATCAGGCCATGCTGAGGTGGCGTCCCACACGGCACAACCAGAGGCACTACAACTACAATACACAACTATGTAGTGGGGGACTTTGGGGAGAATAAAGAGGGGGGAAAAAGATGATTGGCAACAGTTGTTAGCTCAGGTGCTAATCTGGAAGAAATGATCGGGTTGGGGGGTTATAGATAAAGGATACAAATTTCTTTTTGGAGTGACGAATATGTTCTAAACTCTATCGTGGTGATGGTCACACAATTCTGTAAATGTGGTAATTGAATTGTATACTTTAATACATCATTGAATTGTACACTTTAAATGAGTGAATTGTATGGCATATAAATTAGATCTCAACAGAACTTGCAGAAAGGTTTTTTAAAGAATCTGGCACAATGCTTGGCACAGAGTAAGTACTAATTAAGAATTAGCTCTTGTTGATTGTTAATTTAACTATTCCTATTATTATCATTTTTAAGACTCTACCCTCTGAATTTAGACTCCATGAATTCACAGCCTGGCATTATCACTTATGCCAACTAAAATGCATAGCATGATGTTGGGAAAGTTATGTATTCTGTCTAATTTTTGACATTTGAATCTATAGGTAGAGAACAGTACTTCATAAAAAAACACTTTATTATTATCATTTCTCTGATTATAGTGTTTTGACCTTTTCTGAAGGAGTACACTTCTTTTTGCATGCCATCCCCTTAAATGCAGAGAACCATGTGCCTTTATAATTTGCCAGAATTTTCTGGTATTTTCGATCTCTAACTGACCTGGATTTATAAGGTTGGCAGAGAAGACAAATGGCGAGGGAATTCATCATGCTACTGTGGAACAAAGCAGCACGTGAGAGGTGTCGTGGGACAGTTGCTCAGTGTCTGTTTATGGCAAGTCCTGATCCGTTGAGTCAGATGGCATTCTAGAAAGGTGCAAAGAAATCAACTATCTTTTTTCAAGCTTTCTTTTTCATGATGTGAAACCACAATCTGTTAACTCTGGTTAAGCTTTTCTAAGTCCAGCTTCGATTGTTTTGAAATTACTGTCAATTCTGGCATAATGCTTCCTGTCAGTCTTGATTTTCAGTGTTGTGGTCTTTCGTTTGTGTTTCATTTTGTTTTCCTGTGTTTTCATTTAGGAAGAAGTTGGAAGAGCAAACATTAGGGATTGCCATCCAAACTCCATTTCAAAACAAACCACTTGAATGCTTTTTAAAGTCTTCATTAGGGAATGTAAAATAGACCAATATTAATGATTATTAAAATTTTACAACTCTACTTAAAGAAGACTTAGTTAACACATTTTGAATATATTTTAAATTTAGCTGGGTTTGTATTTCTATCATCAAATACATAGCCCAAAATGCCTTATGGAAAGATTTGTTTCAATGATAACATTTAAAGGAAAAATAATCATCAATGCTTACTGAAAATAATGACTGTAATGGTTATTTGGGAAAAATGTGGTTTTCATTCATATTAAATAAAAAGATTTTAAAAAATCACTATGGTACCTGGCCTAGGCTTATTTTTATTCACAGAAAATTCCACAAATGCCTAGTAATTTTGTTGTTGTAAGTATATATTAGATGAAGTGGGTCAAAGGTGCTAAGGAAGACTAAGTGAGCCTCGCAGGAAAAAACTATTATCTGATCTGTACACATGTCATATTCAGCAACATTCTGCACGGCTGCTGCTGAGCTCCCATCTGCCAGATCTCAACAGAAGGAACAAAGACTAGGGATTCTAGCAACTTAAGGAACATCTTTTTACTAGCTGGCAAGAGAAATAAAATTAGGAGGAGCCACTGTCTTCCCGTTATATGTTATTGATGCACGTTCTACTCGGCCATATCACATTTTATACAAAATTATTTCAACCACTTCACTGTTATTTCCTTAAATTATCTTATGTCTATAAACGTCTTCATAACAACTAGTATATATATTTCAAGTATATACTATGATCTGCAATTATTTGGCAATGTGCATTTTTCTGGCTTAACGTCTATGAGTCTTCAGTGAAATTGTATTCAGTCACTAGGGTAGAAGCATTATTTGGTAGAGATGTTGGGAGGTGCAGTATTGGTCTTCTGTAGAGCTTCAAGTAAAAGAAGAATAGGCTTTTCTTAGGTTATGAGTTAAATTTAACATTTGCATATCCATCACACACAAAAAAACCGAAACTTTTCATTCTGAAAATGCTATTAGAAAAAATTCAGCACAATAGATACCTGGAAAATTAAGCTGAAAGAGTTTTCTTCAATTCCAAGAAAATTAATGATAACATGCCACAGGTCTTAAAATTCTACATTTTATCTTCTCGTGTCACTTCATCTAACAGTAGGCCAATAAGTAATGTAGAAATCTTCTGTCTTTAATACATTGTTGTTTTTAGTGACAGCTAAAGTAACATTGATTTACTCCTGTATCTTAGGCGAACACTTGAAATGTTTATACAATGCATACTTTATTTTAAGATTGAATATAGAAGAGACGTTTTGACTTAAATGGAGCTAAAACCATAAAAAATTTTCACACAGAAAATTAATATACCTTTGAGTTATAGCCCATTGTGCTCTACAAAGTGACTTGCTCAGATTGAATTACTCCTCTACGTATGAGACACCAAGAAGTTAATGTTTTATTCAGTAAGTATGAACAATTTGCTATGTCAGACACCTAGCCATATACTAGGGCTGCAAAAAAATTAATGGATAAGATAGATACAGGCTTTTTTTCCTCAAGGAGCTCAAAGTTGAGTAGAAATAAAAGAAAAAAGCACAGATAAATTTACTATATTGGACATGTGCGGAAGAAACGTATTATATGACTGCAGTAATGGTATTGGAGGACAAAGTAAGTACCTTTCTGAGCTTGGGGGCATCCAGTTTGGCATCCTGGAAGAGGCAATTCTTTACCTGATCATGCACAGTGATTATTAATCAGGTAACAGTTGGGGATGAGTTTAGGACAACACAGAAGTATGTGTTTAATCTCTATAAGCAACTTGGTTGTGCTAAAATAAAATATGTAAGGTAGGGAGTGATAAGAATTGACTTGCTGCATCTTAGAGAAATTTGTAGAAGTCCTTGTATAGCCTAGCAAGAGGTTCAGAATTCATCTTATACGTAACAACAAGACACTAAAGAGTTTGAAATAGAAAGGTAATGTGGGTATTGCAGCAGACTCTGCCACAGCCTCATTCCCATGCTCTTAGCTCAAACTGAAGGTCACCTGTAGCTTCAGTTACAGTTCCTAAACACTAATGGTTTCCTCCCTCAAGAACCTGCCTCTCCCTGTTAGCTTTCCTTGGCTATAGGATTGCGTTCAGCCTTCACAATGGAGAGATGGAAGTGCCAGGAAGTTAACTCACCACAGGAGTAATCCTCAACCAGTGAGAAATGGGAATTGGTGAATGAACTTTCCAGTCTACTGATCTCTCAGTAGAGTAATGCTGAGATATGATATACACTTCTTTTAGAAGGTCCCCAACAAGCTTGAGCCCCAGTTTCCCAGGGTGATAACTTGCTTATTAGTACATCATTTAGGGACTTTCCGCCTTCTCCTATCTCACTTCACTTCATAATGGTGCTTCCTGAGATCATCTCCCATCTAAACTAAATGAATTCGAATCCTTGTCCCTGGTCTACATTTGGCGAAAGTCAAACAAAGACAGTTAGGTTTATGTTTTAGATAAATCTTTCAAGCAAAGACATAGAAAAAGCAGTTTAGCATGATGGAACTGGAAACTTAGAAAAGAGGTATTGAATATTGTAGTAATTTATGTAAAAACTGGTGAAGGCTTGAATGAAGATAGTTGCAGTAGAAATGGTAAGTTAGGATAGGCTTGAGAAATGCACAAGAGAGAAACCCAACAGGACTTGATGATTAATTGAATGTAGCTACAGAAACTGAGGGTGTGTAATGGAATTAGAAAGAGGAGTTAAGGATGACCTCTTGGTTACTAAGATAGATAATTAGATAGATTATAATTTCAGTTTTGCATAATTTTGTGTTAGTTATGAGCATAAAGTAGATGTGTACAAGAGGAAGTTGGATATGTGAACCTGAAACCTACAAGTCTGAAATACAGATATCAGTGGTGTTTAAGACCTTCAGAATAAACGCAATTCCCAGGAGAGAATTTGTAGTATCTCTTGGGCAGGGAAAGAGAAGGCATGAAAAATACACTGTCTAAATAGCTGGAGGAAAGTCAAAGAAAATGCAGTGCCATATTTGAAGAAGGAGTACCTATAACTGTGTACAGGTAGGTGTCTAGGAGGAGGTGCACAACTGTGAGAATGGTCAGGAGATATCCAGAAAGACAGTCACTGAAGTATATTCTTTGTTTGGCTAATAAGAAATCCATGGTAGCTTCAGGATCTGAAAAAGAAATAACTCAGACTACCACAGATTGAGGAGTGAAGTACCCCAAAGTGGATATAATGACTATCTAGGACTCTCCTTGACAAGTTTTAATACAAACATATATAGAAGTGTTAGACAGCCACTAGAATGCTTGCAGGGTCAAGGATTTTTTTCTTAATAAAAAGACATATTCATAAATTTAGGCTAAGAAAAAGGAAAAGAGAGGTAGAGACTGTATGACTAATGGGTAAAAATAGAGTCGATACATGTAAAGGGGTTAAGCCTGAGCTGGAGGAACACCTCACTATCTGAGACAAGAGGAAAGGTAGTGAGTAAAGTTATAGACAGAAATAATATTTGAACTTGGACGCAGAAAGTTGAGACCATCCATGGTCACCTCACTTTTTTAAGTTGTCCATTGGGAACCATGGAGACAGGACTTAAGGTAATGATTGTGGATTTGGAGTGTTTATTACATGACTGTTGACCAAGAACAGTCACAGTGAAGGCCCAGGTGAGTTTTGAGACCATTAAGTTGTAATGACATCTATCTGCACAGTTCAGTGATTTTTCTCCAACCTGCTTAGCTAAATGGATTAGAAAACTTATTAGAACTTGTGTTGATGAGCTGCTGAGCAGATGTTAAGGAAGAACAGGGTTATAAAATGTGCAGACACTGTCAGTGCTCCACTCTGATCTCTCTCAGATCCATTTTACTCTTTCTGTGCACCCCTCCTTGGCTTCTGTGCACATTTGCTTTCAATAGCCAGTACTTGTGACTCATTTGGAGGGCTGCAATCAGGCTACTAGCACCGTGTGCTCCACACATGGGCAGAACCAGAACTGCATGGAAGTATAATTGAGCCCCGCCCCCCAAGGATCTTGTCTCTGTTGTTCTAATGCTTCTCCCTCAGGTTATACCTATGACTTCATATGTGGTGTCTGATGGATAACCAACAGATTGAGGGAAAAAAACCTTAGGCTTATTTCATTAATTGGTTTATTCAGTACATTTTGTGAGCCAAAATATATTACTGCTTCACCATATTCTTTCTCAGGCTACCTTGGAAGGACAGTGGTAAGAGAATACTCCTGAGGCAGAGGTTTTGGTTATGCATCTGGCCATCCACCTGTGTGAGAGAGAGTCACCTAAAGTGAGAACATACATAGACCCCTGGGTAGTAATGAAGGTTTTGGTCAGGGTCTTGGAGTGAGAGAGAGATTAGAAGTCCACAGACAAGGAGGTCTGAAAATGAAGTATGTGAATGTACCTAGAAGAGTGGGCACAAAATATGAGAATCTTCGTAGCATCCATTAATGCAACTTAGAACATTCACTGAAGAAATAGAACTCATTAACCGGGTGGTAAGGACCACGTGCTGTAAATATCAACTAGCCTCTTCCCTCTGCTACTCCAGTGGTTGCACACAAATGGAGTAGCCATGGTGGCAGAGACAGAGACTGTGCACAGACCAAACCACAAGGTCTCTTAAACTCACTAACGCTGATCTAGCCACTAGAGGAGGTAAACATCCAACCCATCAGCAGTGGACGCTAATGACTCTGAGGCTCCTATATGCCATGATCTGTCATGGACATCACCCAGCCACCTGATGTTGAGTTGATTCCTTAAAGTCCATTTTATCCTGGAAAGGACAATAATTCATCCTTATGAAGATTAACGTGTATTCTGAGCATGGATTTGCCTTTCCTACTGACGGGACTTCTGCTGGCATCACTATTTGAGGGCTCGCAATGTATTTGATTTATTAATGCAGTATTCCATATAGTGTTGCCTCAGACTTTTAAGGAACTCATTTCATAACAAAGGAAGTGTGGCGTTTAGTGATGGGATCCATTGTTGCTACCACGTTATTTGAGAATGAGAAATAAAAGTGGCTTCCACCTTGTTCTCAGAACACACACACACACTTGACTTTCCTTATTCAAAACACATATTTCACTCATAATATGCTTTATATGCCATCTATTAGGGTTGTAATATAGAATGCAAAACATCCAGTTAAATTTGAGTTTCAAATAAACAACAAATAATTGTTTTAGTATAAGTATATCCCCAATATTGCATGCGGGATACTTATACTTAAAAAAATTGCTCTTTATCTGACACCCACATTTAACTGGGTGTTGTGTATTTTATTGTATAATTCTGGCAACCCATGTATTCTACCTACTATGGACACGGTATCATATGATAGCATTCCAATGATTTATATGACCTGCAGCAAATGGAGTAGTGAAGAAGATTTAACCAAGTGTTAAAACCAGTACAGAATGTCTCCGTGTCTGGAAAGGCAATATATGACATATGAGGGATGCAATAAAGTGCAGTAGTTAGAATGTTTTTTTAAAAAAAATAGTCTGAGAAGTAATCTGAGACTACATTTTTTGGAGAACAAGAAGAAAGCCAACTTTATCTGGCAATCTCAGAGAATATGGTAGCTGTGGAATTTAGCAGCCTCCACTCCTCTTCTGGAGGAAATTCCAGATTCATTTATGCTGAGTTTTCTTTGAATAGTTTGATATCTTAGATGACTATTAAACCAAGAAATACAGAGACTTCAGTGGAAAAATTTTTGAGGAAGTTAGTCAGGAACTTGGAGTAGGTAAATAGATAGTCTCTGAATAGCACGTGCATGAGAATAGAAATCAAAGGGGCTTTTATTGTGGATTTTGACCAAAAATGACAGGAATATTAGACAAATGAAATAAATGGACTTCAAAATTCTAAACAGAAACAAAATTCTGATACAGTAGCACCATAGACAATAATGTAAACTAAAGTCAGAAGATCTGGAAAACTAGAATGTTTTGTTCTGGTCTCTTGATGCTACAGATGAGCTTAGTTAGCGCATCGTGTAATTGCAGGCTTTGTCTGAAGGGGCTGAGGTTGGTGAACGGCTAATTCCCAAGTTAGCAGAGGCCCTATCTGTAAATGCTGTAATCCAGCACCAGACCAGACTCCAGCTTCATTAATTTGATGGAGAAATCAGTGTAACGTATGCTGAAGTGCTTACTGAATTATTTCCAGTACTCACATTGATTAATGAGCAATTAAAAAACATTGTTTTGTTTGTGTAACCTCCTTTAACATTCTCCATCTCTTGTCCTTTCAATAGGCAAATCTGTATCTTTTGGATACTTGCTATATAAGCCATTCCCTGATTCTATAGTGCTCTGACATTCCAGAATTAAAAAATGAAAGAAATGAGAGAATCTTAGAGAACAATTCATCATAGCCTGTAAATTTCCAGATGAAGAAGCAAAAACACAAAAACTAAATAACTTGTCCAGAGTCGAACAAAGCTCCTGGACACTCTGATCTCTCAAATGTTAATTCACTGAATGCCCCAAATCTGCTTCCTTCTCCACTTGTTGAGTTCTGTTCCTCAGTCTCTACTTTGTACTGGACAGCAGATAGCTAGTTTAAGAATTGACAAGTGCTGGGGCCAGCCCGGTAGCACTGTGGTTAAGTTTGCGTGTTCTGCTTTGGCAGCCCAGGGTTCACCTGTTCGGATCCCAGGTGCAGACCTACACACCACTTATGACGCCATGCTGTGGCAGACGTCCCACATATAAAGTAGAGGAAGATGGGCACGGATGTTAGCTCAGGGCCAGTCTTCCTCAGCAAAAAGTGGAGGATTGGCAGCAGATGTTAGCTCAGGGCTAATCTTCCTCAAAAAAAAAAAAAAAGATGAAAAACAAAAATTAAAAAAAGAATTGACATCTGCTCTTGTGACTAATAACACATTCTCTGCTGCAAGACTCTTGGGTTCAAATCTCAACCACACTTAATGCACGTAGAACCTTAAATAAGTTACTTCAGTCTTCTGGAGAAAAAATGTCACACAAATGAAACTCGATAAACTCTTATAGGTGTATGTGAATCTAAAGAAAGTGCAGAAGGAATACTAAATCTGTTGAGTAAGTTAGAGCAAGTTTTACGTTACAAGTGGCAATTTAACTGATACTTAAAGGATGGTTTAGAACAGGAGTTAGCAAGCTACTTATTTTTGTATGGCTTATAAGCTAAACATGATTTTTACATGTTTAAATGATTGGAAAAAACAAAAGTATAATATTTTGTGATATGTAGAAACTTATAATATTCAAATGTCATTGTCTATAAAGTTTTATTAGAACACAGGCAAACATTTCACTTACATATTATCTACAGCTACTTTTATCCTACACAGCAAAGTTGAATATTTGCAGCAGAAACTATATCGTTTACAGAGTCTATAATGTTTACTATCTGGCCTTTTACAGAAAGAGTTTGCTGAACCCTGGTTTAGAGAAATGTTATTCAAAGCACCAGTCTGCAACAAGTTCCGGAGCTTGTGCCAGTATGTGAATTCATGCACTACATCCTATATGGAAAATGTCTTGCTATAAAAAAGGGAGGGCCAACTAAACCATGTGTTTAGTCACATGGCAGATTATCTTTCTGACTCAAGTCCCTTATCTTGTCACGGATCCAGAGCAAAGCGTTCAAAGACCTCTTAGCGGTCCATGGACATTTTGATTGTCACCATTTCAAAGCTTGCTAGATGTAAGAACAGTGGACATGCATTCCAGACAGAGGAGATTGTGCATCTTAATATTACTTGAGGAATAATTAAAATTATACTACTCATGTTTACATATAAATGGTTTTGATTGTGTTTAAAATATAGGAATAAGCTGCATAATATTGAAAACTTTAGCATATGTAAATGTTGAAAGCTCATAAGAAGTAGGTGCAAATAGAGGAAAATTTAATAACAATCACTAATTTGTCTGGATGCAGTTCCTACAGGGTGTCACAATCAAATAAAGAGTTAACTCTGAAGATAAATTGTTTCAAGGGTGAAAAGGCAAGCATACTACCAATTTCAAAACAAGCATAGAGGGCTTTGTATAATCAATTATCTTCAGAGCTTTGGCAATTATGATCAGTAGCTTCAGCTTGTTCTAACATGTCTTTTTAAATCATCTTTATGAGTTTTAAAGACTCAAAGATTAGCCCAGCTTGAAATAGGATACTCAACTTTTAATATTTTGAATCTTATAGCCTCAAAATTTATAGCAGCATTAATATTATGAAGGCAATAATCCCTCTTTTGTTTGTTAATAGTACTTCTATTGTTTTCATATTTACTGGCAGAAGAAATAGAGAGTCAGAAAACATTTAATTTTAACTGGATATATTGGTAAGAATGATTTAAGGAAATTGAAAAGCAATTGCTGCAAAAATTACTATCACTCTCTTTAGAGACCTCTGATTCTGAACCACAAAGACAGCCACATTAAATATCAATTCTTATTATAATTCTTTCAGGTTCTCAAATATTACTTTTATAAAAAACAATCTTTATCAGTTTTAGTAAACTCTCAAGTTAAATTATCATTTTCCCCCTCAAATTTCTTAAAGCAATTTCGGTACTGTTACTTTATCCTCTTCCTCTTGTAGATGAAAATTACAAAATTAATTCATTTTCCTTGTTTTTAGTTGTCTGTCTTTTGGGATATTACTCATATTATTACATCCTTAAAAGTAGAGTAATGCCTGAAATGCTTATTTAGCAATAATATTGGGTACATTTTCTTATATTACTGCGTGCTACTTCACTAGATCTATATTATTAGTTTTTAAAGAAAATATTTTAATCCTCTGTAGCTATAGGGTGTCCTTAGAATTCCAAATTCTTGTCATTAGCAAGACAGATAGTCCGAGGACCGATTAACAAATCTATGTGCAAAATATAGAAGAGATATCAACGACGTTAAGCAGCCAATCTGAATGCAAACCTTGCAGACGTGGTTCAAAGGTGAAAGAGGGAAGGGGAACCAGCAGAAGCGCTGTCTGCCTCAGAGAGACTTTTACAATGTAACTCCTTGAAGATAGAAAGAAAATGTGGCCATCCGCCGATTTCTTCCTGCACGTTTTGTGAATAGTGCAAACTTTGAAATAGCATGTTAAATGATACGTCTGTTGAACATGATGTTGGGTGGCAGAATGCAGACCCAGAGGAGTAATACCATATGATTGCATTTATCTGTGGTTCTAGAACAGAAAAAAACTAATCATGAGAAATAATTTTTTTAAAGAAATGATTGCTTCTTAGGGGAATTGACTAGAGAACATGAGGGAATTTTCTGAGGATATGAAAATATATACTAATGGGTGTGTGGTTAAATGAATGTCTGCCTTTGTCAAAACACAACAAATTGTATTCTTAAGATCTGTACATTTCACTGTATGTAAATTTTACCTAAGAAAAATCAAACTGTAAATCCATATTGAACTCTAGCTAAAAGCTTTGGTTTTTTTAGTGATATAGGGTAGCAATGATTAAACTAATATCTGTTCAAAAATTCTAGGTTTGAACAAATGAGGATAGTAAAAGTCAGGTTTCTCACTGTTGTAGAAGGCAGTTATGAATATGCAAAGCAAAAAGTCTACACTGCAGCATATGGTGTTGGATCAAAACTGAAGTAAAAGCAAGGACAGACTACAGGCAGTGAGCACATCTAAGTACCATTCTCCACTAAATGCATCAGCATTTTGGGGGGGGAGATTGATTCCAGAGCTGAGGAAGGGAGAAGATTCTTAAACTGAGTACCAAAGTAGACCTCAATTAGAAGATGGTGTTTAATGTGAGAAATTACAGATGGACAGGATTAATGATCTAAATATCTGCTAAGAATAATGTTTGTCAAGGCCACAGACATTGGCACTCCAGGAACTCTGTTGTCTCGCTATAACGTGAAGACCTTTGCTTTGGGATCCAGCTGTACTGAGCTAGATGAGGGGGGAACCAATTCCTAATGAAAAATACAACTTGTGTCTCAGTCTGAACCTAGGATGTCGTGAGCACACCATTTTAGTAGGGCTGTTTGAAAAAAAGTGTTAGCTATTTGGAGGTGTGTAGTCTAATGGAACAAAAAAATAATAATAATACATTGATGTTTATATAATACACCATGCCAAGCACCGTTCCTAGCACATTTTATCTGTTAACCAATATACGATTTTTAGAAGTCCCATAATCAGATACTATTGTTATCCTCAATTTATGAATGGAAATCTGGAGCAAAGATAAGTTAATTACCCTGTTTGTAGTCACACAGTAAATGGTTGATCTAGGATTTGAATCCAGACAGTTTAGTATAGATTCTGTATTCTTGACCAGTTTACTGTACTGCCCCCTGTCGTATGAATTTACTTCACGGAGTTACTTTTGTTGCTGTTGATTTGCAATTACAAAAAGAGGCTGCTAGACAATTGGTCCTTATTTCTACTCTCGTCGGCTTTTGCTTACAATCGTGTACCTTCCAATTAATTGGGACACCCAACCAGGACCGGCATGAAACAGCACTGCTGTTATAAGGCCTGCCGCGAGGAAAAATTTGTTAAGAAGTGTGAGATTACATGACACCGTTTCTTTTCTTGGCACGTGACTCCATTTCTGTACTACTCTGAGCATCTAATCATTTTCTGGAAAATCAATAACCAAGCAACTCCAATATGCAAACACATGTGAAACCTTTTCTCTTGTAAAAATAGAACCACTTCCTAGATTCTTTCTTGCCCTCAGTACCTATTAGAATAACGAGTAGGAATCTGTATATTCTCTTGGTTTATCTTGCTAGCATTGGTTTCACAATTTGTTTTAAAAATATAATTTTAAAAATATGTTTATTCTAAAAATATTTTTTATTTTTCCTTTAAAGTTTTAATATATATTTATTATATATCCCGTTTATTTTGAGGAGAATGTTCTTTAGATCTTTCCATGAATGTAATGTTGCAGCAACATGTCAGTGTTAAGAAACTAATTTTTCAGTCTATTTCCCATATGCAGTTTTTTGGGGGTGGTGAACTGATCGCTTCTCAGCTGTAATTTTGAGCTCCACTGAACTGTTATGGATGTTCCATTTTAAAACAGAACATATGTGAACAGAACTGTTCCTGTTATGCTTGACTGATGCCCCTGATTGTGTTCTAAATTCACAACTATGCCTCTAGTTATGAACTAATAACTTTGATTGTTTAGGTAAAGTTAGATCTTCAAATCCAATCCTGTCTGTTTAATTGAAAAGCAACTAAAAATGCATCTGCCACTATGCAATGTAGTTTTTTCCCCTTCAGTTTAGAGATGTCTCATGGTTTAGCCTGTATGAAATTTTTGACATTAACCTAAATTGCATTATACCCAGTCCACCTTTAAGCTTATAAACAATTGTTTATTGATATGAGAAAACATGAGGTTGCTCTTACAAAATGCCGATATGGTTTGAATAAACTTGATGATGGTTAGGAAGGGTTTTAGTGTGATTAAAGGATATCTTTAAAACATAATCCAAAGCCAGATTTATTCTCTATCCAATTCCAGTTTTGCTTCTGAAAAACACAAACTTTATATGGAAAAGCATGGTAATGTGAAAAACAACCTAAAAGCTGGTTTCTCAGGACCTGAATTCTAGCTTCAGCTCGATTACCTATTTGCCAGATATATTTCGGTAGCTCATTTAACCTTTATCCTTGGTTCCCACATTTGTAAAAAGGGGATAATATAATAACTGAAACCTAATACCTACATCACAGATGGCGTAAGGTTAAATAAAATGATATGTGAGAAATATTCTATAATGTGATAATCAATATAAATGTTACTTATTGCTTCTTAATCCTGACAGAAGACTCTTTGCTAAGATAAATTTAGGATATTAGCAGATATCAGCCCTTAGCAATTCCCTGAGATTGTCAGCTCATGGACTATCGCAAAAGTACCTGCATTTTGGTCACACTCCTAATCTTCTACCTTAAACTCCCTCGCCAGCAGCTTCAGCTTTTTGTAATCACTTGAGGATTTTCTTTGTTACCTAGTCATTGACTGTTACTCAAAGAGTAACCATTTACCTGCAGTTATAGTTGCATCATCTTTTCTTAAATTTTATTATCAGCCTAATTATTCATATATTTCTACCAAGAGATGAGAATTTGAAATAATGACCATGAGCTTTTCAAATTTGTTCCTATCTTTTTTTATGGATATACATTAAAGCATAAATCTATCTAATTTCAACAACTCTTATGTAATCTCTTTATTTGTTTTCTTCTTCTTCTTCTTCTTGTTATTATTGCTAAGGAAGAGTCCCCCTGAGTTAACATCAGTTACTGATCTTCCTCTTTTTGTATGTGAGCTGCTGTCACAGCATGGCCACTGAGGGACGAGTGGTGTGGGTCTGCACCAAGGAACTGAACCTGGGCTGCCAAAGCGGAGTGCCCCGACCTTAACCACTAGACCACCAGGGCTGGGCCTCTTTATTTGTTTTTAACATTGTGTAAAAAATCAATTTCACCCAAATATATGCATTACAGGTGAATTAACAGTTTACATTATTCTTACTTTACATGTATACAATTTATTCTTCCCTCCTCTGATTGTGATATGCCGTGAGTACCACACTCTGCTTTGTCTTTTCCTTACAGAGTAAGCTCTTCCCCTCACAAAAGTCCATTTCTAAATTCTCTGTCCCTATGTTTACTATCATTCTTCTTTCTCTTTCTTAGCAAATCTCCCTGGTTAGACTTTCCTCTGTCATTTCTATAGCATATCTCAAAAGAAATATGTCCTATTTTGTTGGACACTGTGGCCTTTGGGGAACATTTTAAAATATCAGGTCTTTATGGAGTATTTAAATTATTGTCTCTAATTTCATAAATATATTTTTAAAACTAGCTTATCAATGCAATAACTTAATATTGTGTTTTAAAGTAGGCCACTATTTCAACCTATGTTCCATCTGAAAATCTATGGAACACTCAAATTCTGAAACTGAAAGGAGGGTTTCTTTACAAAGAGTGTTTTGGAAAGGTATGGAAGGGACAGATGGTTTGATAGAGTAACCCAGGGCTAAGAGAAGCTGAGCCCTTTTCAGCCCAGGCGTGAAGGTGTAAGTGGAGGGAGTGATTATCAGATTCAGAAAGAGTGAGTTCTGATTAGAACTCCTTGAGAGAATCAATGAATTTACGCCAAAGAAGGAGGCAAGTCCATGCCGATCTCACAGGAAAGGAACCAGGGGAATAGATTCCCTGATCTCACCCCCCTCCCTTCCTTTTATTTCGTACAGATTTCCCATTGGCCCAACTCAACTGGAAGCCAGAAGACACAGGTGAAATTTTTGTAACCCACACAAGCCAACCTCTTAAAGTAGAGAGCAGGGGTAAGAAGGATAAATAGAAGATATTTGTCACAGTTCATTGATGTTGCCCTTCACCCACTTGTTCCCCCCTGCCAAATTCCATTTTCCATCATATAATTGTGGGGTAAGGTCAACCCACTAATACCTACCTAAATCCAAAATATTAGCCATCCCTGATATTCTTCATATAATTAATAGGGGAAAAGAAGAGGGGAAAAACTCGTTCAAAAAAGACAAAGACAGTTAACGACCTCAGTACTGGTCTTGAGCTTGAAAAGAGTTATCATGGCTGTCTTCTTTCACTGCCCATCCTCTGTTCCCTTTACTTTCTGTAGCCTGTCACCTGCACAGGTCTTTTTGTCCAAGTCTTAAATACTTCAGAATCTGAGTCCTTCGACCCAGTCTGGGTTACTGCAATTTTCTATTCACCAGTAGATTTGAGAAAGATATTACTAATAAAAGCACATCAATTAATCCTCTCAGCTCCAAATATAGTACTCTTTACCATCATTGTGCGGCAGCAACCCAAATTGCCACTTGTAATCGGCATTTATCTTTCAAAACAGTTTAATGACCACCTTTCCCCAAAGCCTGTTTGTTCAATGGCGTGAGGGACACAAAATAGCCTAGCGACAGTTTGTCTTGCCTAGTAGAGTCATCTCTGTCCTTTGGACAGAGGCAATGTTGTGTACAATGCCACACTGCTGAATGAGGCATTCTATAAATTCATTAAATGGAGCTGGCAGAGTACTCTGGTTAGGGAATGCAAATCCTTATCTGGAATATATGGCTAATTCTATGGGGACAAAAGTTTGCCTGCTCCATTCGAGGAGCAGTATTATTAAATTTATCTGCCACTGGATACCTATCTGACTCACCAGGAATAGTACCATATCAGCGTTTATTGACAGGAATAGCCAGATTAGCCATGATTTGAGGAAAAACAGGTGGTTGAACCCATGCTTAGCCACCATCACTTTCACCATGGTGACTTTATATATGTTCTCAGTGAGTAAACACAAAGATAGCTGAGAAAAAGACTGATCAACATTCCTAGGACAGACCATCTTATCCATCTAAACATTAAGAACGTTTTTCTCCATCGATGCTCTCTGGTGGGCATTTATAGAGGATGTGAAAATCTTCATACTCTGCACATTCTGGAAGTCTTGCCCACATAATCTTCTCACTGTTTATTCCAGTGTTGCTCTTCCCAGGTGCCTGAGTAGCATGCCAGCCCCTTAGCTACTACCCATAGTCATTTTAGTACAGAAGCCTTTCATCTTGACTGATTGTGGCCCATCCTGCAGACCATGGCTCAACCTGCACTTTTTCCTTTATTAAACAATCACAGCAAATCCACCAAAAAGTAATAGTTGAGGATTAAGGGAGAAGCAGAAAAAGTGTAAGATCACATTTTATAAAGATTCCGTGCAACTTGGCCTAGTCTCGAAAATACTGCTTCCCTTTTATAATGGAATGATTCTGTGCAAGTGCAATATTGTGGGTAAGTAGTCACATGGCCAAGGTTTCAATCTCTACCGGCGTCCAGCAGCAATCTCAGAACTACTTTTCAATCATTTTCACCAGAGAATGGCATAGATTTCTCCAAAATCTTAGTAGTCTAAGCTGAGATTCCCAAACACAGTCGGGCTTCCTTGATGATCTGTGCATCATCTCTGTCTGCCAGAGCCACTTTTGATTCTGTCGGTCTGCTAGGTCATAACATCAAAGTTACAGAGAAGATTGCACCAGAGCTAGTGATGCAAAGCCATTTCTTGCTCTAGACACGATTTGAAACTGGCAGCCCTAAGAGTTATCAGTAAAAAGGATAACGCAAATGTGATATATGTTACCTCTGAAATCCCAGCAGACCACCATGTACTTTTTGTTCTGTTTTCATGGTGAGCAGTGTAATGTGCAATATTTTGTCTCTCTCTTCAAAAGGAATATCTCTGCACACCCAAAACTGGCCTTCCAACATTCACAAGATTTATCTTACTTTCTCTGGCACATATATGTCTTATCAAGGAATACAGGATGCTTCTACTTTCTGCTCGGTAGTAAAAGTACAATGTCAGCAATAAAATACATCAACATTATAGACCTGTAGTATTTCAACATGATGAAGGTCCCTACAGACAATATTAAGACAAAGTACAGGAGAGTTCACATAGCTCTGGGCAAGAAAGTAAAGGTATTCTCTTTTTGCCATGTTAAAGCAAACTGCTTCTGAATTTCCATCCTGATTCCTACTGATTCTTGGCCCCTTGAGGTAGAAAGCTTCTCTGTGCTGGACTGAATAATTCCTGCAAGCAGGCTGGAGAGTCAGAGGGAAACTGACTGACTGCTGCAGGATAGCAGCAATACCTGTTTTCATTCCTGATGAACTTGGTTCCAACAACAGTGTGAAGATTTTGATGGAACTATTTTGTTGTCTTAGAGTCAAGGTTCTTTTTTTTAAAAACTAAAGGTTCAATTTTTTTTTTCCTTTAAGGTGAGAAAAATCAGTATCAGGAAGGACTAATGGAAGGCCATCTATGTTCTGTAGTACTTAAGGAACTCCTATTAATATTGTGTCAATGAGATCATGTCGGGGAGGTGACCAATTCAGCAACTACCTGTAAGAGGAAAATGACATTCCCTTTGAGGCTGTAGACATGTTAGGGGAGGTTAGGTACAGATGACTAAAAATAAAGCTAGAACAAAACAGGTGGGGTAGTTCTCAGAGAAGTAATTCTTCTATTGTCTTGGGTGGAAGCTTTCTACATCTGATTGTCATCTGTTTAACTAAAAGGTCTTGGGTTAGAAGTCTGCCTCCTAAGATAGTCTGTCTTTGAAGGATTCTTATGGATTCTTTGTTCTAGTTTCCAAAATTGTAACATTTCTAATTTTTATTGCTGGGTACCAGGCATCATTGATACCGAACCTGAAGCGAGTTCGCGCACCCGTTGTGCAGCTAGCCAATCTCTGACACTGGGGGTAGTGGAAGAAAGTAGGAATTTATTATTGCACAGCGCTGAGCAAGGAGAGAGGGCAGTGAATGCTTAAATCCCAAGCTCCCCGAAAAGCTAAAAGGAAGGGTTTTTATTTGGGGTTTTAGGTAGTGGAGGGGGAGCATATGGCCTTGCTGATCAGAGCTTTCCCACCAGCCTGTGTTTGGCCTTGAGACTACTTGCAGAGAGGAGGGAGCCCGTGACCTTGCTGGTCAGCAGCTTTCCCACCAGCCTGTATCTCTTTGCAGGGAGGAGATAGCGAATCCAGGTGCTTGTCCTTGATGGTGGCTGTCTCCATGGAGGATAGTGGATTCTGGAGCCAGGAAGCCAGGGAGTAAGCTGGGAATGAGTGTTTTGGTTTTAACCCCATCTATGCTGGGTTTCATGCAGGGAAACTCATATCAGGGTCAGTAACATTATTGTTTTAGCATGAAATAAGCATTCAAAAATCAATCCCTTGAAGTTTTCCTTCTGTGAGATCAAGTGCAGTGCTTTTCTGAGGATGCTATCAAAATATGCCAGTCCACTAATTTAGGATCATATAGTGCTTCCCTGGCAAGGGAAGACAGTCTGCATTGGGGGATAACACTGGATAATTCTGGATTTTTTTTATAGTAACCACAATAGAAGATAGGAGAATCTTCCCTTGTGTTTGAACATACAATAAATATATTTTTTCATTAATTATTCTGTGAATAAGAATATAATATGAACAGTGAAGGGCGTTAACAAATATCTAAGACTTTAATTCATAAGTATATTATGAATATCACAAATTTACAAAGTATGGAAATCTAGAGACAAAGTCTTAATTTCTTTCTAATTAATTTGTTGCCAATGCTTGTGTCCTTCTGGGAATGAATGTGGGTATGCTGAGAAGTACACTATTATTGAAGCATTTCTATATTAATACATATTTTTTAAATGATTAACCTAGATAGGCTGAATTTCTCCTTTGATTTGTCAGATGTTTTGTTTTGGACCCTAAAGTTTGGTAAACAAAAGAGCTCTCAAAATATTTTAAGTTCATTAAAATTTAGAGATTTACAAACAAAATTATCCTTTATAGTCTTACTTATATAATGTGAAAGATCAAATCCTCATGTTACTCAATTGCTATTTAGGTAACCCAAATATAGTTTTGCTGCAAAAGTTATTCTAATAGATTTTTTATCTTGAATCTGATGCTTGAGTTAGGGAAAGACAAAAATCAATAAAAGTTTTCAGAGAAGAAAAGATAAGAACATAAGTCATAAGTTTATAAAGGAAAGTTAGAGATAACATTTTTTCAGCTCAGCAATAAATATCATATTTCAAATAATATTTTTCTTAAACAATGAATTTTATTTAAAATGCTTTAAGATTACATCAAAAGCACAACAAAACAACAGAACATTTTGGTGATAAAAGGACGGCTGGGCACAGAATATTTGATCATTTTAAAAAAAGAAAATTAAAAGCTTAGTTTTATTCTTCTCTTATATTATCTAAGTGAAAATTTGCAATAAAAGATCCTTATGTGTTTCTTTCTTATGAACACCAACACATTTAACCAATTGTGTCTTTTTAAAATATTTCTTTGCCTCCGTCAAGCTCATTACTTGTATATGTTATACAGAAGGATAATAAAATTTATTTAGTGTATATCTTCAAATTCATGTTATTTTTTATTCTGGCATGAATCGAAACTTTTACCTTTAAAGACAAAATATTTCCTTAATAAACAGAAATATGTCTATGATCTTGCATAAACATCTACTGTATTCTTACACATATCTTACATGTTTTAAAAACAAATAGAACAGTGACGTTACTGTAAGTCAAAGACACTTATGTGTCCTTCTTTAACCTTTTAACTGGTGGCTACTCTATGATGCATTTAAAACAGTACAGTATGCTAAAATTATGTTGTACAGAGATACAATATTATTATCTATTAATTATATTACTTTAAAATCTTAAAGCTAATAAAAGATCTGGAAATTGCAACACAAAGTTCACATTAAGTCTTTGTAATTTGTAAGATTGAAAGAATCTCAGAAGATTAAACTCCTGTAAAGGACTTTCAGTATTAAAATTTCTTTGAACAGACACAATTTTATGTTTTTGCCATCATAAATAATTTGTAGAATCAGTTATTTTATTCCTGATCCTTAAAACCAGTGTAAGAAATTTAGAAAGTTAATTCACAGGAAAATAAAATTTAATCTTGTGCAAACTAACATATTGTAGTGTTTTTTTTCTCTCTCCAGAGCCCCAGTACATAATTGTATATCCTAGTTGTAAGTCCTTCTCGTTCTTCTATGTGGGATGCCACCACAGCACAGCTTGGTGAGCCTTGTGTAGGTCTACACCCAGGATCTGAACTGGCGAACCCCTGGCCACCAAAGCATAGCACTTAAACTTAACCATTACGCCACTGGGATGCCTCTGTAGTCTTGTACTATATAAAAATAAAATATTTTTATGATTTGGTAAAATCAAGTAGGAGTCATAAATCTTTTCTTAAAACCATTTAAATCAGTTTAAATCAGGTAAACCAAACATTCATTCTGATAGAAATATTACATTAACTTTTTTCTAATATAATTTAGAAACCCCGATATTTAAAAATCAAATTTTCAAAAAATATTTAGATCATATTTTAAAATGGAGAGTGTCCTGCTTTCCCTTTTACTATGCAATGTAATTAACAAGGCCAACAATATAGCAGCTTAACTATTTTTCTTTTGTACAACTTCTTCTTTAGAAGAACCAACAAAATTAAGGAATAAAGAGGTGTTTCTCTTTTCTATTATTAAGTCTTAAATTCTCTAATTTCATACATATGTAAACCTTTAACATATCAAAATTGTTTGTAAAAGCCTATTATAAAATATCACATCACAATTAGATTGTAGAAAATGTTATCCTATAATTTAGCCCCTTTTGTATTAGATGTATTTGTCTACAGCAGATATTCTTAGAATGTGTACATTTTTATGATGAATTAATTTCCTAAGTGACGGGGGAAAAAGAGAGAGAAGAAGAAAAAAAAGGAAATTAGAGTGAGCCGACTATAGACAGACACGAAGAGAGTTAAAGTTCAGTATGAGAGGCTAATTGTGTTCCCTTTGCAAGATGAGAAGAAGGCATCTATGAAGCAAATTAATTTTGCTGAGAGAGAGATTGTCACTGTAGCTGGTTTAAACAATAATTTGGGTCCTTCACAATTCCATCAAGATTTCAAGATTAAAAGTTGATACTTATTAATTTTCACAGTACAGAAAAAGAAAGAGGAAGGTCTTCTCTATAAAAAAAAAGTCATCTCTCTTTTACATTAAATAAGACTTGTTTTTTACAGTAAATAAGACATCATTTCTTTGTGATTTTTTTTGTCTTTTGTTTTTTCACATTTTGTTCCAAAGTGCATCTCAAATACACAATTTCGGTTGTATCAAAAGTTCTCCAAAGTGAGTACTGCAATTTTAAATTGTCCTTGGCACAGTCATGCCCTTTAGAAAGATGAATACAAGAAGGATAATAGAAAAGCAAGTGCCAGGAGGTAACAAATTTACCAGCAGACAATCCATTCAAGGCAGGCCGACAATCAGTCAAAAGCAAAAGTATCTCTTGGGCATATCTTTGATCCTCAACCTAAGGTCAAGCTGCTCTGACTGTTGACCTGAGAAATCAGCAGTTCCCCTGGCAGGTGGAATTTGTGCAGAGAAAATATCTCTAAAAGCCCACCTTGTACATATAAACAAGACTGAGCAAAGTGTTGATAACGTGTTGATTAATGACTCAAGGCAAAGCTTGTCTTAAAAAAAAGTCTAAGGAGAGCTTTTATTCTTCCAGTTTAGTTGGAAAGACATTTATCAGACCTATAGTGGTCTTGAACTTCCTCTAATAAACATGGCAATACCAAAGATAAATAAATAAATAAAGAGAGGATGGTTAATAGCCAATCAATGATTTGTCAGTCCTTTGTCAAGAAAAATGAGTACAAACAGATCAGATAAGCACAGAGTCCTGTGTCCTTCCTTCTTAGGGAGGAAACAAAAAAGAATGTTGAACAGCTCAATGAAATATTTGGAGCACAGATTCAGAATTAACTTCCCTTAGTTAGTATCATGAGCAAGTTCACCTCTAGGAAGTTTAGACACAAGGTGAGTGCACTACTTCTAAGTTAAGGGTATTAGTCTGTGGCAACAAGGGTCTCAACAAAATCTCAGTGGAAGCTGCAAGATTGTCAAAGCTCACCAATAAAGACAACCAAAAAACACACTTTTATCTAAATAAAGTAAAAAATTAGGTTTATTTGGCATGCTGAAATAGAGGAGAAAGTACCCAGGGGAACTTTAGGAGCAATGCCATTAGGGGAACAGGGGTCTTCTTAGAAGATGTTGGTTCCTATGGATGATTCTCAGGGGGAACTGAAAGAGTAGGGCCAGTTCTAGATTGACTGCCATCAAGAAGTGGGGGAAGTTTGGTGGACTGGCTATCTCAGTGGTCAAACACGTTTCCCTATGACTCAGATATATCCTCATGCTTACCCCATGTTTCATTATATCAGTACATACCCATGTTTCATTACAACAAACCTCCATAATATAAAGAAACATCATTTTGTTTTTCTTTATTTACATAATAAACAAGCCTAACACTGAAATATAATCAATATAATTTTCTACTAGATTTTAAAATAAATGGCTTAAAATAGAAATAAAATTTCATTATATTGTTACTTTCTTTACACGTTGTGTTTAATATGGATGCTATGACATCCTTGGGGTAATCCTTGAGGTTGCAAGCCAGTGATGGCCTCAATTTATGAAGTTTTTCCCCTCCAAGGACTGGGCTGGCTGCTGGAGAGTGCTGCACTCCATCTATTTCCAGCTGAAGCCAAAGACTCACCTGAAGCAGTCATAAAAGGGTAAAGAAAAGCCAAGAATACGATATAGTGGAGAAAACATTTACAGGAGAGTCATTGCAAATTGTAAGGAAAGGAAACAATTGTGATTTTTTTCTGCCAATACAAACGTGAGTCTCTCAGAAAACATGGCTGTAAATAATCACATATATATGGCTTCTATAACACTGTAGAAGAAAGTACATCTACATATAAACACAATATATTCTGCTTTTTAAAAATCATGTTATATATGATATAGGGATGTGTTTGATTTTTAACACATAGGATTTATGCTGTTGGACTAAGTCTTTTTGAAAAACGCACTTAATATATCCCCATGTCCATATATTTAAATACATTATTTGAGGTTAGTATATTTAGGAATAGTCAAAATATGTAATAGAGAAAATAATCTGGTTAATTATGCCATTACAAGACTCTAATATGCTGCCAATGCTGATCTGAGAGAAAAAAATAAAATTACCCACTGCATATGCTCAGCAATAAATTTTGATGTTTAAAAGTATGAACAGATTTCACAGGCACTTTTACTTCAATATACTAACATTAAAAGCTAAATACTTACAAAATTGCATTTTCCACAAATGAGGCCCTATCTAGAGAATATTAAAAATCAACGAAAATCGTGAGGTTTCACTTTATTGATCTCTAAATCAAAGTCAGACATATGAATTTAAATAATTTGTAAATAAAATATGCATAAAAACTTAAACCCATGAGCCAATTTTTAATCTGAAGCAACCTGAAAAAAAACAAGATTACATCCTGAAAGTTTCCTGTAAATAAAATGGGGATAAATACATTACTCACAACCCAAGATAGCAATATTTCACTACTGATTCTTCATAAAGATTTTCAAGTTGTTTAACATTAGAAGTTCATGAAATATAAGCACAATAAGAAATATTTACTAACAGAAATATGATAGCATTGAAGTGATTATTTTCCCTTTATCTGCTATCTAAATTCAAACATTTTAAATGCATCTTATCTACATTAAAATAGTTATTTTTCATCATTTAGCTATGTGATGTTAAATATATCATAAAAATCTATACATTGGCATGTATAATGATCCATATGTAATCTCTCCCACAAAGATAATGTCACCTCCATATTACAAGGGTGTATAAGGTCATCCCAAATATGCGATGCATTTATTGTTAATGGAAAAGCCGGCCTGTAAGTCTATGATGCAGCATGTGTCTAAATCAGAGCATTTGTAGTTACTGGATGTATAAAAACATGTAAATCTTTTTTGTTTTGTCATGGAAAAATAAATATATGCATACATTTGCATGCATATATCAATAAACATTTAAGTACCTATTTGGAGACAAAAATATTTTATACACTTCAAAATACATGATAGAGGAGTTTCCCAAAGCATCTGTGATCAAGTAGAAACCACAGACAAGAAAGTGAGAAGTAGAAGCACACAGGATATTGAGAGGGCCCGTGACTGGATCTCAGCGAAGGCAACAAGAGTTCAAAAACAATACAATTATTTTTTATTTGCAACAATGGGATCAGGAATTGAGCTTAGAAGGGTTGACAGTTATAGGTTCCCTGGATCTTGCCTGGTTCAAAAAAGAAGATGAGATATATTTGCATGACGAGGAATATTTATGCCAATAGAGAAAAAGAGAAGGTTTAGGTTGTGCAAATTACCTTGTCTGAAAAGGTATGCTGCTACTTACCTGTAGCCACTTGTGTCAGAAATTTCTTGTAAATATCATGTCCTGAAAAAAATAGTTCATTTAAAGGTGAATAAAAAGGAAATTAAAAAACTGGAATGGAATAATAAATAGATTTTACAAATAAGAGAGGAAGTAAAGAGCAGAAACCCATTGAACAAGAGGAAAAATTTACAAGAAAAATATTGGCACCGAGTAGGAAAGAGAGGGTTGAAGCATTTCATCAAGAATTGAAATATTTAAAAAAATAATTGAAATTATGTAAGAAAAACACACACAAATTAAAAGATTCAGGAAAGATATGTGAACGTTAAATATGAGAAGATATGCTATAAGAAACACAAGAATAAAACAAAACATAAAATTAAACATAAAAACATGGAAATTTCAATGAAGAATTGATTCTGAGGCAAATGTAATAAGAAATATAGATGGATGGACATAGAAATGATAAAAGCTAAGAAAATTAAACATAAATTAAAATTAGTTCCAAAAAAGGAATTTAGAAAGGAACTTGCAGTTTTAGATTGGAGACTTAGAAAGCTGGAAAGAATGTTCCTACACATTAAAACAAGAAAAAAATCTGAGCAAACTGTAAATTAATGATTGTCTGTTAGAGAAAAAAGGTATCGGGTCAAACAACTAACCTGAAATATGGAGAAAGAGGTTCTTGAAGGGAAAAAAAAAAGACCCAAAATTTGATTTGCTTGGGTGGAAGGTGGATGGGAAGATGGGAGGGGTAAAGGGATCGGGACGTGGTGAGGGGTAGGGGAGGTTGACTCATCCATATAAACCAATAAGAATATTCACTATGCATTTTTAATAAATTGCACCGTCTAGCATGAGAATGTCAAGCCCCTGGAGCTGCAGACATAATGGGATTCACAACTGCATGCAGGATTTTCCTTCATGACCCCCCAGACGTCCTGAGAGAGGAAAGTTACTGTCCTGGTTCTTGGTGGGGAAAATTGGCAACCACCCCTGAACTCCATCAAGAACCATTTCTCTCATCTCTTCTAGTGAACAAAACCCTTCGTTTCCGGGAAGCAGAAACTGTAGACTGAATGAACTTGTGGAAAATTATTGCAGGCTGAGAGAAAGGAATGGCAGCCACTGTAGAAAATCCACTCAAGCCCATTTCCCTGATCTCTCTCACCTAAAAAGGTCTTAATCTGCAGGTGGAGAAGCAATAAAATCTCTATCCTGAGGGAACCAGTACAGACCCAGAACCATTAGAGATAAGAAATAGAAAAAAAAATGTTTACCAGTGGAGGAGGGCCAAGAATACTGTTAGGCCCAGAGCTACTTCTGGAAGACACTAGAAATACTTATGGAGTACAGACCCCAGAGACCCAGGGATATGGTCCTTGCCTAACATTGAGCCTTAATCACAGTATCAGGGAATGCTGCTTTCCCCTACCCCACATCACAACGGTAACAAGCATAAAGTAAAACTAACAGTGGGAAAGATGCATCAGGGAATGCTCCAAGGCACAGATATTTTGTTGGAAAAAGTGCAAAGAAAAGATGCAGAGATAATTAGGGAGACCCAAAGGCAAGTGAGGAGGAGACATTGAGAAAACCTCTGTGGCAAACTAGCCCACACCATAAACACAAACAGTCACCAGAGGAATTAGAAGCCTTGGTAGTAAAGTAACCCTAGTAACAACAAGCTTCAAACTCCCTAACAAGATTTACCAATCGCCTCCCAGAGGGCTGGGAGAAGGAAAAGTGTGCTAGACCTCAAGCATAAAAGTACTTAGATTAGTATTCACTGTTCTAAAAACATATTTAGCTTTCAACAGCAAAAACAAAAAATAAGATATACAAAAAGGCAAGACACAAACAGTCTTTGAAGAGACAAAAGCAACTATCAGAACCACACCCCTTCCATATGTGAAAAAGATGCTGTAACTGTCAGATTCAGAATTCAAAATAACTCTAATAGGCCAAAGGCTCTATAGAAAAGATAAACAACATGAAGGATGAGAAAGGTAATCTTAGCTGAGATGAAAATCATGAGAACAAATGAAACAAAAATTCTAGAAATGAAAAATATAGTAACAGGGATCAAGCATGTCTTTGAAGGGCTCATTTGTAGAATCTTAATAACCAAGTGAAGAATCAGTGAATTTGAATATAGATCTACAGACATTATCCAAACTGTAATCCAGAAAGAAAAATAATGAAGATAACACAACTGAGCATACAAGAGCTGTACAATTTCAATGGGCTTAACATAAACATAGATGTCGTTGAAATTTCAAGTCGAAAAGAAAGCTAAAATAGGACAATAAATATTTTAAGAAATACTTGTTGAGAATTTCCAAAAATTAGTGATAAGCACCAAATCCCAGATATACACCAAGAAGCATAAATGCCTCCGCTACTCCCTTCCTCTTCCACCAAAAAAAGAAAAAAAAATCTAGGCATATAATATTAAAATTGTTGAAAACAAAGAAAAAGGCAATATCTTGGAGGCAGCCAGAGAACAAAGACAGTTCACTTACAGAAAAACAAGGACAATAATTATAGCACACATTTCATAAGAAAACATAGAGATAAAAAGATGATCTTTAAAGTGTTGAAAGAAGGAAAAAAATCTTTTCAAACCAGAATTCTATGCCAAGTAAAAGCATTTTTCAAAGTGAAGAAGAAATTAAGAATTTCTAAGACAAACAAAAAGTAAGGGGATACATGTCCAGCAAAGCTAGGCTATAGCAAAATTTAAAGGATGTTCTTCAGACAGAGGAATAAGATATGTCAGAAATTAAGATCTACAAAGGAATAAAAGTGTTAAAAATGAAATAAATAAGATAAAATAAAGTATTTTTCTCATTTTAATGTTCTAAAAGATAACTGAGTGTTTAGTAAATTTATTGCATGTTTATAGCATATGAAAAATGAAATGTATGATTCAAGAAGTGAGAGTGAGGAATTGGTAATTTGCTGTTATATAATCCTTATACCCTATTTGAAACTTTGTAACATTACATTAAATGGACTTAGATATTTAAAAATGTGTATTGCAATCACTATTTTTTATCCATTTTAAGTCAATAGAGAAGATAAAATAGAATTTTTTAAATATCCAATTAAACTCAGAGAAGGCAAAAACAGTAAAAGAATAAGAAAACAATGTATCTATGGACAAAATATAAAACAGTTAGTAAGGTGATAGATTTTTTAATCCAACAATATTAATAATCACATTAAATGTGAAGGATTTAAAACTACAAGTTAAGAGACAGATTGTCAGGTGCAACAAGGAAGAAAACCCCAAAATTTGTGATCTATAAGAACCTATTTTAAATATGACAGATAATTTAAAAGTAAAAGGAATGAGAACAGTATATTGTGCAAACTCTAAGCAAAAGGGAGTCGGAGAAGCTGTAATAATTGCTGACAAAATGGGTCTCAGAACAGTAAATATTACCATGGATAAAGAGAAGCATTGTATAGTGATAAAAGGGGTCAATTCTCCAGACACCACAACCATAACAACCACAAATATTTATGTGCCTAAAAGCAGAGCTCCAACATTCATGAGACAAAAACTGATAAATCTGAAAGTAGAAATGGACAAATCCACAATTATCTTTTGAAAAGTGACACTCTTTTCTCAATAACTAATTGAGTAAAAAGGCAGAAAATCAATAAATATAAATAACATGAACTGCACTGTCAACTAACTTGACCTAATTGATACAAGAAAACATTCCACTCAACAGCAGAACACACATTATTCTTATTTGAACATGGAACAATCACCAAGATAGAGCACACACTGGCCATAAAACAAATATTAACATATTGAAAATAATCAAAAATAAAATTATGCAAAAATAAAATAAATTAGAAATCAACTTCAGGAAGACACGTTGAAACAAACTCATAATAACTAGGAAATTAAACACCATGTTTCTAAGGAAACCATAGGTCACAGAGGAAGTGTCAAAGGAAATGGTGTATATTCTGAACTAACTCAAAATGAAAATACATCAAAATTGTGCAGTGTAGCTAAAGCAATACTTAGAGGGAAATTTACAGCAAGAAATGCTTATATTAGGAAACAGGAAATATCGACAAAAGTACCCTGTGCTTTTCCCTTAAGAAACTAGAGAAAGAAGAGTAAATTAAACCCAAAGCAAGCAGAAGTAAGAAAATAATAAAGAGTAGAGTAGGAGTCAATGATATTGAGAACAGAAAAACAACACAGAAAATCAAATCTGGTTTCAGAGAAAAGGGTATTACCAGTGATAAAGAATGTCATTTCATAATAGGAAAGGAATCAATTCCTCAAGAGAACATAAGAATCCTAAATGCCTTTCCATCTAATAACATAAATTCAAAATAAAGAAAGCAAAAACTGATCAAAACTGAACATGAAAATAGACAAATCCACAATTATATTCAGTGATTTTTATGTTCCTTTCTTAGTAATTGATAAAAATAGGTAGAAAAAAATCAGTAATGGTATGGAACATCTGAAATACACTAACTTGATCTAATTCAGACATAAGGACAGAGCAATAAATAGCAGAACACACATTCACTTCAAATGCACACAAAATATTTCCCATGATAGACCATGTTCTTGTCCATAAAAATAGTTTCAGTAATTTTTAAAAGAATCAAGTCATACAAATTTTATTCTCTGATCACATTAAAATTAAAGTAAAATTGATAACAACATGATATCTGGGAAAAAAGTCTCAAAACTTAGCTAACTAAATAACAAATTTCTAATAACCTGTAGATCAAGGAAGAAATGAAAAAATAATTTAGCAAACATTTTATACTGATTAAAAATAAAATCTCACCATGTTGGAATATGTGAGATGCCATTATATCACTTTGGGAGGAATTTACTGGATAAATAAATCATGTGATTCAATCAGTGGCCACAGCTTCTACTTTAAGACACTGGAAAACACAGAGCAAATGAAACACCAAGCAAGTAGAAATAAGGGAATAATAAAGACCGGGATGGAAATCAGTGTAATATAAAAGATAAAACCTACAGAGAAAATCAGTGAAACCAAAGGTTGATTGTTTGAGAAGACAATAAAATTGATAAACGATTAACCAGCATAATCAAAAAAAAGAGCAACAGAATACAAATTTGTACAATTTACAAATGTACAAAATTACAAATTACAAAGTAAAAACATATAATCACCACAATAGACAAAAAGCTTTCAACAAACTTCAATGTATCTGCCTAGAAAAACTCTCAGCAAACAAGGAAAAAGAAATTTCCTCAACTTAATTATGATCAATTAAGGAAAAACTACAGCTAATGTTATACTTAATTGTGAAAGATGGAGTATTCCCCCCTAAAATCACGAGTAAGCAAAATTTCCACTCTCACCAATTCAATATTATACTGGAGGTTCTAACAAGCTCACTGAGACAAAACAAAAAAGGTATTGTATTTAGAAAAGGAAACGTAGGGGCTGGCTCACTTGCCTGGTGTTTAAGTTCAGTGCACTCATTTTGGTGGCCAGGGTTCTTGGGTTTGGACTCTGTGCGCAGACCTAAATCACTCATCAAGCCATGCTGTGGTGGTGACCCACATAAAAAGTAGAGGAAAGATTGGCACAGATGTTAGCTCAGGGCCAATCTTTCTCAAGCAAAAAGAGGAAGATTGGTAACAGATCTTAGCTCAAGGCCAATCTTCCTCACAAAAATAGAAAAGAAAAGTATTCACAGATGATGTTATTGTCTCTGAAGAAAATCTGACACAATCTAGTAAAAAACTCCTAGGATGAATAAAACGGTTCAGCAAAAATACAAGATCCCAGATAAACATTCAAAAAAGCAATTGTATTACTACTTATATGTAATTTTAAATTAAAATAAATATTACATTAGGATCAACAATTATTGAAAAATTTAAGGGTAAACCTGACAAAACATGCAAAAGACTTACACATTAAAAACTACAAAACATTTCTAATTGCACTTAAAGAACATCTAACTAAATGATGAGCTACAGAATGCTCATTGATTGATACACTCAGTGTTGTTAAGATGTCAATTCTTCCAGATAGATCTGTAGTTTCAACACAATCTCCATCAAAATCCCAGCAGCTTTCATTGTGGAAACTGAAAAACAAAATTGACAAAACCTTAGCTAGATTCACTAAGAAAAAGTAAGAGAAGACTCAAATAAAATCAGAAATGAAAGAGGAGAAATTACAACACATACCACAGAAATATAGGAGACTATAAGAGATTACTATGAAAAGCTATACACCAACAAATTGGATAGCCTAGAAGAAATGGATAAATTCTTACAACTTTCCAAAACTGGATCAAGAAGAAATAGAAAATCTGAACAGACTGATCACTAGTAAGAAGATTGAAACAATAATGAAAAAATCTCCCAAAAAACAAAATTCTAGGACCAGACACCTTCTCTGGTGAATTCTACCAAACATTCTGAGAAAACTTAATACCTATCTTTCTCAAACTCTTCCAAAAGTCACAAGAAGAGGAGATACTTCCTAAGTCATTTTATGAGGCCAACATTATCCTGATACCAAAACCAGACAAGGATAACTCAAAAAAAAAGAAAACTACACGCCAATATTACTGATAAACATAGATGCAAAAATCCTGAACAAAATATTGACAAATCAAATACAACAATACCTTAAAAGGATCATGCACCATGATCACATGGGATTTATTCCAGGGACACAAGGATGCTTCAACACCTGGAAATCAATCAATGTGAAACACCACATTAAGAAAATGAAGACTAAAAATCACATGATCATCTCAATAGATGCAGGGAAAGCGTTCGACAAGATTCAGTATCCATTATGGTAAAAACTCTAAAATTCATATGGAAAACTTAGACTAGCCAAAACAACTTTGAGAAAGGATAGAAATGGAAGAGAACACTATTTTCTAAAGTCACTATAAAGCTACAATAATCTAGATAAAGAGGTATTGGCATAATGACAGACAATCTGATCAATCAACACAAGGGAGAATCCAGAAATAGGCCAACACTAAGTGGAAAATTCATGTCCAACAACAGTGGAAAGGCAATTCTGAGGAGAAATGATAGTTTTTTCAATAAAGGGTACTAAGCAATTGGATATCCCTATGTGGAAAAAATTTTAATCCAAATCTCACAACATTGAAGAAAAATTAACTGAAATTGGGACATAGACCTAATTGTAAAACACAATGCTAAAATTTCTGGGAGAAAACCTCTGTGACCTTGGTTAGGCGTGTATTTTAAATATTTTTCAGAGATAGCATCAAAAGTATAATCCATAAAAGACTAAATTGATAAATGAGACCTCAGCAGAATTAAAATCTTTTGCTCTTTAAAAATCTTAAGGGAGTGAAAACATAAGCCACAGATAAAGGGAAAATATTTGAAAATTATATCTAATAAATGTCTTTTATCCAGAATATATTAAAAATTTCTAAAACTCAATAATAAACAAAAACTTTTAACTAGCAAAGCTTTTGAACACACACTTTACCAAAGAAGATATAAAGATGACGAACACAATGAAATGTCATTAGGTAAATAGGAATTACAACCACATTGTAATACCACAACACATCTCCTAGAATGAGTGAAATAAAGAAAAGACTGACTGTACCAAATGTTATAAGAATGTGGAGGAAATGTATTCTTCTAATATCGCTGGTTCACAATATTTCCACATTAGAAAACTGTTTAGCAGTTTCTTATCAAGTTAAACATACACTTTTCATATGGCTCAACAGTCCCATTCCCAGTGCAGTGTTAATTTATGTTCACACAAAAGCCTTGACATGAGTGCTGATAGCAGTTTTATTGATAATCACAAAAATATATGAACAAGCAAGATGGACAAAACTGTGAAATACACATTTAATGGAACACTAGTCCTCAATAAAAAGTAATGAACCTTTGATACATATTACATGGATGAATCACTAAATAATTACGAGTGGTGAAAGATGACAGACATAAATAAATATCCACCTTATGGTTTCATTTATATAAAGCTGTATATATTTTACACTAATCTATCATGACAAAGCGGATCAGTGATTGTGTGGAATAAGAAGTGATGGGACAGGAGAGGAAGAATTTACAAAAGGGCATGAGTTAACGTTTGAGGATGATTGACATGGTTATTACATTGATTGCAGTGTTGGTTTCACAGGTGTCTACATATATCAAAACGAATCATATTTTACACTTTCAATATATGTGGTTTACTGCATGTGAATTACACCTCACTGAAGCTTTTTAAATTAACAAAAAAATTCACCAACTGCTATTGCTCAGGCAGCGCCATTGAACTGGTTTAATTGAATTGCTCGAATGATTCAAGAAGTGTCTACAGCTAGGACACAGGCAGAGATTATTGGACAAAACTGCCTGATGCACTTCCTCAACAGATCCCTTTTAAAAGACAATTATTTACTTGCTCCAAGATGTTAGCTGAGACTACACTGTAGACATACCTCAGGTAATCCTCAGCCTGGAAATGGCTGTTCATGTCTTTGGTAATGCTAGGGAAACCTACAGATATAAAAAGAGCCGTTCAACAGATCTGACCCAATAAGCAAAAATGATGTAATCAGAAGGATGCAATGTGAGGAATTCAGATGAGTTCAGGGAGTTCAACCCATACGTATGCAGTACGCTTCTCCGCCTGTATGTTTAATGATAAATCTCTTGAAGGATCTTCCCACAGCCATTACTATATGATTTTAATTCTATGATGCCTTCCAAGCCAAAGGAAAACAAGATACACACTTTTTGTTTTCTTTTGTTTTACTTGAGGGTAGTATTGCTGTTTGAAAATTGGATGCAAAATATCCTGCACACTATAAAAGTCTGTGGGAAGCAGGTAAGATGCCTACCGGAGGAGCATAAGGGCAAATCCATGCCATCGCTAGAGCTGAGAGCCACTATTTAGTAGTACAGAAATAATCAGGCTTGTGTCCTCAGAGGGGATTTGGATATTTACAGATCCTAGTGCCATAAATACGCTGGCAGTATGGTCATATAAATGGGCCTTAGATGATTATGCAATAAAAGCATTTTCATAAGCATACACTCAATTCTGGCAATATCTATGGAAGCTTAGGGGAAATATTGAGAAGAATCATGAAAACTCTCACCAACAAAACCTAGTAGCCAGATGAAAAGTAGATTGGAATAAACAACTAAGTCAGATCCCTGGAAAAGGGTTCCTGTGTGGGAAATAAGAGGATTTAAGCAATGCAAAGATGGTCAAATGATTATATGTTTGCTTCCATATGTTGAAGGAACCAATGTGGAGTAACTGAGTGTACTTGCTTATCAGCAGGAAAGAAACTGTCTAAAGCCGTCATTAGGTGTAATTCCCGAGAAAAAGCGTTTGTTAATACTTGGCAAATAGACTACATTGGATCCTCCTAGTAGCCCTGGGGGAGCTACAAATGGATGTTGACTTGAATTAACAGCTATTCTGTTCTAGGCTTTCCTTATTCTGTAACAGACCAACCATAGTGAGCATAATTAAAAGACTGAAGCTGCAAATAGTCTATCAGTTTGCTCACATGCACGTGTTTCCTGCAAAGTATGCACTTTATTATTACTAGTGTACAAAGGTAAGTCATGTAAATAGGCAAGATAGCATAATATCACATAAAAAATCACAGTCTTCATCACCCTCAGAACATTGGTCCTATTGATCTCATTGAAAATGAAATGGACAATAAAACATTTGCAATTTAAAATAAATGGTATATAAGGCTTGAATGGCTGCCTAAATTGACTTAATACTTCACAACCAAAAGGCAGTATAGGAGAGATTCCACTGGAAATGTTTTTAGAATTTGGGAATGAGAGGGTGGAGAATGCTGCAATCACACAACACAACTTTATAACTTTTCCACCTCCCGAAACTTTTCTTTCATCTCACTTGATCCATGTACCATTAGAAAGAGAGAGATATCAATCCACAAGACGTGGTATTCACACTACTGAATTTTACTGTATGCATGCATTTCTAGGAGATTATCAGGGTAGATTATAACTTCTCCATGCAGTTAAATTAGAATTAAATTTGAATAAGGCCATGTTACTAAGTGCCAGGATCAGATCTCCAATTACTTTCTTATCACATCCTGCAACATCTTCCTAAGATTAGGCTGAAGAGGAAACCCTGATAAAACTGATGCATCTGTCTATTCTGTAAGCCAGTAAGTTCCACCAAGAGAGGAAGGGTATGAGTTGAAACAGGCAATAAGTGGACGTAGGAAGAGATTGTAGTGAGTGGGGAGAAGGCACAAAAAGTAGGTCATAACCATTTGGGAAATGGAAGGAATGCAGTAACTTTATTCAATGAGTGTGTCCCAGAGGAAGAAAATAATACTCTTGGCTATTTCGCCCATTCTGTTGCTGATGGACAGCTGATGCTGACAGAAGGGAAATAGGGCTCCTGAAGATTTATGGGCTCAGCCTAAAGACTGAATCTAGATAATGTGGAGAAAAGATTTGACACTGACTCCCCATGAACACTCAACTGATAGTTAGCAAGGTTCAAAATTTGGTTCACAATTTGCTATTTGTTTCACAATTTCTGGGCTATATGTAGCAGTAATTATTTTTCCTGGTAACCTGAGACAGAGTACCTTTGATTTGCACAGGGTGGAGATTGCTGAACAGCCAGTCACCTATTGCTTTTGTTACTTTGAATGGAGATGACACATTGTTACAACAAACGTCTAAGTGTGATGGTAGCAGATTGCTACCACAAACCTGAAATAGAATTTGATTTGCTTTTTCATGTACACTAAATATAAATTGGGTGGAATTCCTTTAAGGAAAGTGGCAATAGAACCTGGTTAGTTTGAGGGGAGTGGACACAGCGATGATATGGTTGCCTCATTCCACCAATGACTGTCCTTTGACATTTCAGAGGAGACATTTGTCAGAAAATTTGTGGCACACCCAGACTGAACTTTGGAATAGAATATGACCACATGATGGCTTCATGAAGCACACAATATTTTGCTTGAAATTGTACAGCTACCCTGTATGTGTGCCATGAATGCCAAATGACAATAATATATGAGGTAGCTCGAAGAGCACTAGCCCTACCAAATCAGATGTAACTTGGGAATTTTATGAGCTAGCCTAGAGTTATTTGGATAAGTAATTCATTATCATTTTGAAAAATACTTGCTAACACTTTTTTATGAGACCATCTGTGAGACAATGCTCTGAAAGCTTGGTGCACTGTTCCACACAGTATGCCCTAAATGTTGAAGCAGTGACTGCTGTATACGGTTCTCATTTTCCTATAGTCAGAATACGTAGGCCTGGGAATCAAGGTGTGGGAGTGGCCTTTCTCACTAATAGACCTAAAGACCCACTGAAATAATTTTTCATTTCTCTGTCTGAAACTTTGGGTCTGGCTGAGAAAAGTATTTCCACAGAAGAATGTAATATTCACGTTGGATTGAAAGCTAAAATTTACTACTTGGCCATTTTGGCATCTCATGCCACTGAAACAAGTTAAAGAAAGAGGTTGCTATAATGGTTGCAGCGATTGATTCCAAGTGCCAGGCAGAAATTGGCTTTCAGCTTGCCACACAATGGGAACAGGAAGTAGTATGCCCAGAACCCAGATGATTTACTGGATGTCTACAGATATCCAGTAGCCAGTTGTCTCCAGTTTTGTTAGGGGTTATGAAGGGAGGCTGGGAATCTTGCAGTGCTAGATATAGGCAGAGGGGAAAAAAAGAAACACTTTTTACTCATATTTCTACCCCAAAGATAATGAGGTTAAATGGGAGAATAAATGGATTTCCCATATGTAACTTTAAATTTTGAAGCACAATTTGTCCATAGAACAGAAGTGATCAATTCATTATAGGATAATGTTAAAGGGCCTGGTCTTGGCATCAAACACAGGTTTTCCAAATCTTATTTTCTACATGTTCTTGGATGTGTTTCTTAACGTTTTTTTCCTGAACTATCTAATCTGTGTAATAGTTAAATGGTTGTTATAAAGAATAAATATGATAATACAGGGTTCTTATCCCAGTGTCTGACATTCAAGTACATACTAAATAATAGCTTTTATGAGTATTACTATAACATGTTATCAGATGGCCATTAATTTGAATATGGAATCTAGGACACCAGAGATGGAGGGAGACTTGATGACAGTTCATTTCTACTTTTTAATTTTACAGAAGGGGAAATTGAGCCGAGAGAGAGAAAGAACTTTGGCTAAGGTCAGAGTACTAGAAAGAGGTGCAAAAGTATTGAAATCAATTATTAAGGAATAAATAGCACTTTTCTGAAATTTGTAGGCAGAAAATAAATATGCTAAGACCCCAGTAGTAACTTTAATTTCCAACTACAAATTTCAAAAGTTTGATAAATCTATATACTTATCAAAAACCAGTTTGGCATGAAAAAATTAAAAATGAGATTCTCTCTTGAACTTGGGAAATCATGAGTCTGGAAAATAATCATTGGCTTCCTAGTTGACATTATTACTTTAAGTTAAAGGGATTCTTAGGCAAGTGTTATGTGTACAGTAGTCATAGATACAGTATCTATCAATGATTACTTACTTTTAAATTAGCTTCTTGTAAGCTTGGAAAAATTTGTAACTGAGTATGTGTATGTGTGGGGGTGGGGGGCAGGGCATGTATGTGTGCTTGCATTCTTCCTGGGAATAAGATGGAAAGCTGCTTAAAAATGTATTGTTAAAAAATACAATTATACAATCCCAAAATGTAAATTAGAAAAGAGGATCTTATGTCTTTGTTGAAACAGCTTGGATCACTAACATTTATATTGAACCTCTATGTCCTACATAATCCTACGATAATCCCTAGCTGATTAGAATGTTTTATCATATTTGGAAACTAATGTAAGAATTTAGAGGAGAAATATAATTAGAAGTGAACAGGAGCAACAGTCTGTGGCTTAAAATCCAAAACAGGAATTCTAGACTCAGGAAAATAATGACACAACTTAATGCTCTATTAGATTAATATGAGAATAAAACAGTTAAAATTAATTTAAAAATAAAGTGGCACTTATAGGCACAAGATACATTGCTTGTAGGTAAAATAACTCTAAATACAGTGCAAACTTCACAAAACCTTGTTCAAGCTTAAGAAATAAAACTTTAAAAGATCAAAATTCATCAAAGCTCAAGACAGATTTTTGTTTGATTCTTCTTGCCTCAAGGGCTGTTTTATCCAGGAAGATAGTCAAACCTTTTGGCATAGGAGTATTTGCCTGTGTCATGCCTTGAAAAGAAAAATTGACTGGCTCTCCCTCTCTCCCTGGAAACCCCTTCAAAATAAGCTGTGAAACCTAGATCTTAATTTAGTCTTTGTAATAGGACCGTTATTGGTGGTGGAGAAAGTCACAGGGTGATTTATTAAAGATCGTTGACTCTCTCTTGTTCTCTTATGAATTCTTTAGCCCTTGTGTTTGAGTTTGGAAGTTTAAATCTAATAGAACTCCTAATCTTTGATTTTTGGTATTGGATTTCTTGAAATAGACTCTGCTTCTCATTACCAGTTGAGGTCTTGATCCCTTACAGGGCATGTCTACATGCCCTCCCCACTAGATTTCAAAAGCCCAGTCCTGTTGCTCCTCTTTTGAAGTCAGACAAATCTTTGCTAAGGAGGAGTCAACAAGAAACCTCAGACTTGCTATGTCTTGAAGAAAATTACCTCTGCATTTATGCTGATAACACTTCACTGCAGAACAATAGAATACACCATTTGCTTTTGAAATGTTGTTTTCTCCAACTTCCAAATGTAGCTTTTTGTTGCCTCCATTACATATCAATGATGTCCAGCTTTGTCTCCACGTAGAAGTAATTTCATGTGATAAAATAAATAGAATACCTCTTTGAAGCTTAATTTTTAAAATCTTAATCTTAATCTAATCTTTTCTACTAACTCTTAATGAGAAGAAATCCCCATACACTACCATTTCTTGTAGATGGAGGCAGAAAGCAAACAATTCTGAGTACCAAATTTACTCAAACCAAAAAAAAATTCGAGCAGTTAAAAATAGCAGCAAAAAATCAAATGTCACTGCAGAGTGACCCAGTGACAAGAATCCATGGCTAGTCATTGTAAAGATTTCACATTAAAATATATATTTCTGGAGGCCACTGCACTAAGGGAAGAAATGAATAAATCTTAATCAAATGTCAAAGTCATGGAAAAGAGAATAGAGTTGAGAAATATATAGAAGGTGATAAAAACAGAGGACTTGATAAGTCTGAATGAATATTTTGTATAAAAAAGGGGGAAGAATAAACGATGATGGTGAGGCTTCTAAGGCATAGCCATTAAAGTGATATTGTGCATAGAGGTCACAGACAAATAGTCATAGCACCAAGAAATGCAGATATAAAATAGAGGTTATTGGGAAAAACTTGCAATCAGATAATAGTAGAATACATGCAAGCTTGCAAATACTCGTTATCCTCCAGCTTAAATAGGCAGGCAGTTTGCATGCACCATAACCTAATTTTGCCTCTATTTCTGGAATTTTTAATATTTAGTATTGGACACCTGAAGTATTTCTCAAATTTAATTATCCTCTCTCTCTTATTTCCTATATGTTTTTATTTCTTTTTAAGGGAGGGTTTTCAACTTTACCTTCCGAAAAATTTATGAATTTTTAAAAGTTTTTTCCTATGAGATGTTTAATTCAAACAACTTCTGTTTTGTTCTCTGAGTACTCCATTTCATGGTAGTATATGTTTCTCATCTCTGAAGAAATTGTCTTTGGTCATCCAAGCTGTCCTTGCCTGCAGCTTTGTCTCGGTATCTGATTTTCTATGGCTTCTGCAGTGGAAATCATGTTACTTTTGGGCTTCCTATGCTGTAGCTCAGGTATTAGGATTCTCAAATTTGCTAAATCAGTTTCTATTAATCCATGCAATTTTCAACTTCTAAAACTGTGATCCTATAGCTTCTTCTTTTATTATTTTTTAAAAGATGTATTATTTCCGTATACAAACATTTTACTATCATTTTAGTAAAATTTTAGGAGAAAATTGGGGCAAATACATGTGCTTAATTTTCCATCTTTAACAGGAAGTCAATCCAGTTGTTTATTGGATTTTAAACCTCAATATTTAAAAATGATCTTTAGTTGTGCTGTCTGTTCTTTACCTCGTAAAATCCAGTAGTCTATCTGCCAGGAGCTGTCATGATAAATTTTGAACATTGCATGTTTAAAGTTAGGCAGAATTGAATTCAAAAATGCATTAATAGTATATAATAGCTGTATGACATTGGGGGGAATGGTTTCATATCTGACAGTATTGTTTTCCCTATCGGTAAAATGGGTTTATTCTTAACAACCTTGAGTATGTTCAGTGGGCTTACATAAGCTATTTTTGAACTATAAAGACAGTTTCTTGGTATCAGATGAGATAAGTACAATTCATTTATGTAAATCAAATATTTAAAGCCATCAGTCGATAATAGCATGGTGCAGTCATACATCTCTTAATGAGATGTTCTCACCAGTCAACAAAATACCTGGAAGCCTGTTGAAAGTAATTCTCTGAATATATGTCTACAGTTAAGGATTCTTCATCAGACGACAGGCAGGAAATATTTGAAACACCTTGACTAAGGCTTTCTCTCTCTTCAAGAATATTTAAAGAAAATCGTTAGTTTATTTTTCATATGAATCCAGGACAGATTAAAAGTTGCACTGCTAATATTTGACATACAATTTGAACACAAATATTTCTAAATCTAAGTCCGATGTTCTTTCCCACATGAAATGTTTTCTCTTATTTCTGAGCTTGTTTTTAAAAATGCAGAATTATCCTTTCCTTTTTCTTTTGGAAATAATCCATGAGTATCCCTATTGCCAGGTCGTTTTGTTCTATGTAGTGGAGACTATATTAATTTATATATTCAAATAAACTTCATCTACACTACTGTACTACCAAATCATGGTTTAGCATAAGCATACTAACTAGGATACATTTGTGTAATGATGTATAGAAAAGATAGCACTCCTCACGTCTCGCAATAATATCAGACGGATAAGTCATTCACTTGGCATATACCAGGCCATTTTCAATCCCAAGTAAGTGAAAATGGGCTAAAAGAAAACCATTATACCTAGCCCATTGCACTTAGGGAACTATTATTTATTTGCAAAGATCTCCTTTTAATCTTTTTGATTCTAGCAATCTAATTTTAAATATGTAATCAGTGTAGATTCCAAAATACATGTTAGAAAATACACGTACACAAGAAAAATAAAACTAAAAAGTGATACACAAGAAATTTAAAAATGATTGTCTCCATTAATCATTATTGAAACTCCCTGCTCAAACGGCTGCTGTGTAACTACGCTCTCCTAATCCTCCTCGTACTTCCCTGAAATGCTTTCTCGTTTTCTTTTCTGACATCTCTTTCTTACATCTACCTCTTAAATATAGATAATTGGCCAAAGTTACTTATTTAAAGAAAACAATATTCAGTGGTTCCTAAGTCCCATAGCATAAAACTTGTACCATTTAAGAGAGCATAAAATGCCCTCTGTGATCCTACCACTGCTTACCACTGTAGGCTTATCTTTTTTTTTATTTACATTAATATCCAGCATTTAAACCATTTGTTGGGTTCCCTACACAGAGTTGGGTTTTTCACTTTTCTGGCATTGTTCAATTTGTTCCCTTTCCCCAAAATGTTGGTTTTGTTGTTTTCCTCTAGTTTATCTTACTAACTCAGCTCTGAGGTAACTTTAACATAAAATTCTCTTTCTTCTCAAAAATCAGGCTTTACTACCATCTTCAGCACATTTATATTGCCATACCCTTACATATTAAATCATTGTGTGTATTTTATCTTTACCCATTTTGTGTACCTATGTACTATTAGACCAAATTTGTTGTATCCATTAGTATTATCATCTACCGAAAGTAGCAGAATACTCAACTAAAACGCCCGAGTGCAAAGAGATGTTTAACTGTCCAGTGTAATATTTCTGGAAGCAGAAGATTCAATATTGATTTCAGAGAATTATTCCAATCGACAGAGAAAGAGCCTTATTATATCTCCCCACTCTACCATCCTTGACATGTGGGTATTAAATATGTTACCTCAGGATTCCAATATTCACTGAATAAATGTAGAACATATTATATGAACAACAATTTAGTTTAATTTTATAGATGTACTTCATTGTATCACAAAATTATGTTGTATTTAATTGATCATAATTACAGTTAAATTAGTATATTGAGATCCAAAATAAAATAATATTTTTGAATTTAAGGTAGTAATGCCTGAAAATGAGAAAGATTGCCTGTTTTTTTTAATCACATTTTTTTATGGTGGTTTTACATAGTCACAGATAATTTAGGTCATTTTTGTCAATATTTGTTGCTCCATATATTATCTTTTGAAGCTAGCAGAGCTTTCACAGAGCCAGATAATTAAGGATAAACTAAAAAATAAAGACAGAAAAAGCACTATGTATTTAATACCTTGCCCAAAATATGATTTTATTTTTTTTTTTTTGAGGAAGATTAGCCCTGAGCTAACATCTGCTGCCAATCCTCCTCTTTTTGCTGAGGAAGACTGGCCCTGAGCCAACATCCATGCCCATCTTCCTCTACTTTTTATATGTGGGACACCTACCACAGCATGGCTTGCCAAGTAATTCCATGTCCTCACTGGGGATCCAGACCAGTGAACCCTGGGCCACTGAAACCACCAGTGCAAACTTAACTGCTGTGCCAAACGGGCCAGCCCCCCAAAATATGAATTTTTGATCTAACTTGTAGTGCTTAAGTGTAGAAAGTACCCAACTTGTTAATGGCTTATGATAAAAAATGTATGTACAAATAGGTTGTTTGATAAACAGAAGTTACTATCTAACAGAAACATTTTTTCATGTTTATTTTATTGTAGACAATGAAATATATAGTACTTAATGTACAATATTTTACTGACCATGCTTTAGAATATGACCAACATATTCAATATTAAAATAAACCTAGACTAATTTAAACTTGCAATCTACTTATGCCACAATGACTAACTCTCTCAATAAGTCTAACCCTGTCAGGTCTCCTCTTCCATTCTCCACACTTCTCTGACTTGCCTTGTGCTCTGGAAGGCTGATCTTTATAGCCTGCATTTCTTGTTCAGTTTCTCTGTGGCTTCATGTTGAGGCTGGCTATTGTGTGGCACTCTAGGAGATTTGAAAATAGAAGAAAGAGGTAAGAATATTTATTCCTGTGGCTCCTTCCACACTAAGCCCTAGTTTGGAAGTGATGAATTAAGGTTGCTGTTTCTGTAGGGCAACCATATTCCCAAGGGTACAGCGCCCACCACATACTGCTTTATGATTCTCTTCCCTTGCCATTTCAGGTCTGGATGTGGTAAAGGCTTTCCGGTATTACTAGCCCAGACATGCTTCCATTACCGTCTTAACTCTTTTGTAGTAGTCCATGTGTTAATTTCTTTTTAATCACATTTCTGAACGCATCATTTTTTTTTTTCTGCTGGCACTCTTAGTAATAAATTCTTCTCTACTTTTTAATTGTTATTGCAATTATTACCTTCTTAAGTACTACACAGTTTACATATTTGCATATATTTGTTGTTTATAGTATTTATTGACTGTTTCTCTCTACTACAGTATAAGTGGTACGTGAGCAGGAGAGGACCCCTATGTCCAAGAACAGGGTCTAACATACAAATAGGCAGTAAAAAATACTTGTTGAATAAATAATTGGGAAATCCCATTCAGAATTCCAAATTAATATGCTAAGAACACATTTCCTTTTATTGCTAACTTGACAAAGAGATCACCGTCTCCTGTCCCCCTTAACTGTTAGACTGTTGCAGCAGATATCTCTTGTAGCTGAAGCAACATCATCTATTTTTTTGGTGAATAGACGCACCCAGCAGAGCAGATTGAGTTCACTAAGATATGAAAGGATCTGTTGGAGTTGTGTTGAAAGGGACAATACAGCTTTGGGGCTCTCAGCTGGGGTAAATCCCTAGGTTGTCTTCAGTGATACTTTGAAAAGGAAAAGAATTTTCTTCTCTTTTAACTGCAACACTTTCAGTTTCAACTGGTTCTTCATGTTTTATGTTACAAATACACTTCTAATTTCTATCTCCACTACCAGCTACTCCAGTCCACTTTAATAACTAGTGAAAAACTGAGTTAATATACCAGTAGAACCAGAATTCCACTTAGAAAAAAATACCATTTCTTCGGAAAAATACTTTGATTAATTTCTTGGCTTAGTAATGGGGTCACTGTGTAATATACTGAAGGTGAAAGAGGGCAAAATTATAAACCAGAACTACATTGGGCAAGGCAAGACATATGTTTGTGCTAGTTAGAAGGGACTGAGTTGCCAAATGCCAGTTGATGCCCAAAGTTTAAAGGAGTAGAGAAGTGCCTATTCAAAATTCAATATGTATGGTCATAATATGCGACAGAGAAGAGAAGAAACACACATTTGAAGGGAAGAGAGAGAGAAACAAAAAAGGTGGTCTAATACTATGAGTTTTTGTTTATGATCTTGATCTGGCACATTTTTATAAGTTTATTGCTAAAACCCGCTAGCAATGAAACTTTATCTTCACTGATATGATGCTATTTATTTCATTTAGTTTTCATGCCTGGACTTTGTTTGGAATGTAATAAAGTATGCAGTATATACAGTTTATTATCTCTCTAAATCACCAGCCCCTCAATTTGAATTCCTAAACATATACGACCCAAGGATTCAGATTTGAGATTGCAGACCTATATTATCATGTGATAGCCCCTGCTTTCCATGACTAATTGTGATGTTAATTTTATGTGTCAACTTGGCCAGACTATGGTGCCCAGGTGTTTGGTCAAATATCAATCTAGACATTGTTGTACAGGTGTTGGTTAGATGTAATTAACAGTTAAATCAGTGGACTTTGAGTAAAGAGATTACCCTCCATAATGTTGGTGGGTCTCATCCAATCAGTTGAAGGCCTTAGAGAAAAAGAATGAGATCCTCTGGAGGAAGAAGGAATTCTGCCTCCAGACTGCCTCAGACTCAAGACTGAAACATCAGCTCTTCTTTGAGTCCAGCCTACTGGCTTGCCCTGCAGAATTTCGACTTATCAGCACACACGATTGTATTGAGCCAATTCCTTAAAATCCCTATTTATATCTATCAATATATCAATATCAGTATAGACACAGATCTAAATATATAGATATATCCATATCTATAATTGATTCTGTTTTCTCTGGAGAATGAACAAATATACTGACTTTTTGTTTTTTTGAGGAAGATTAGCCCTGAGCTAACATCTGTGCCCATCTTCCTTCATTTTATATGTGGGACGCCTGTCACAGCATGGCTTGATAAGTGGCTCATAGTTCTGCGCCCGGGATCCAAACTAGCAAACTGCAGGCCTCCAAGGCAGAGCACAAGAACTTAACCGCTATGCCACAGGGCCAGCCCCCTAACACAATAACTTTTAAAATATAACTTACAAGGCCCCCTCAAACCTGGTGTCTCTGTATATCTCTTGATTGCCTCTATTATTCTTGTTTTACATGCTATGGCCAGGTGGTTGTTGTTGTTATTTTATTTCCATTTCCTAAATGCTTTGTACTTAGTCCTACCAACAGGCTTTCTTACAGGATCCTGTTTCTCCGAGGAGCATACTGCATCTTCCTGAATCCTGTTTATGCTTTATCTAGCATATATATTTTAGCCTAATAAAAATGTTCCTAGTGAGTTCTCCTGATTCTCCATAATTTAGACTGGTTGCTCTGTTGGAGACTCCTATGAATTCTTTTTTTTTTAAAATAGAATTTACTTTTTAGAGCCATTTTAGGTTCATGGCAAAATTGAGCATAAGGTATAGAGATTTCCCAAGTGCTTTCTGTCCCCACGTATGTGTACGATCTTCTATTATCAACATCTCCCATCAGAGTGGTGCATTTGTTACAACTGATGAACCTGCATTTGCACATCATAATCACCCAAACTCCACAGTTTACATTATGGCTCACTCTTGGTATTGTACTGTGGGGCACTGGAATTGGCCACCCCAAGATATGCCTCTTTGTCATAAGGATTATTTTGGGCTGATTACTTTTTAAAAAGCTTCAGACAGGAAAGAAACTCTGAAAAGCAGAGTTTACTTATCTTTCATTAAGAGACATTTACGTTTGTAAGGGAAGTATCCATCTGTAAAGGTGTCTCCCTCTCTGTACCAAGAAGAAGGGGGGATGACCTTATCTCCAGAAACTCTTAATCAATGTGGAAGGCAAGGACTCAAATCTGCATAATAACCTGACTCTTGTTTACTGTACTTGTCTGGTAACCTCCTGTAACTGACTCCCCCCCAGCCCCAACATCCTCCTTTGTCGTTTGCTAAAGATGATATTTAAGGTGGTGGCTTCAGCCATTTTGGTGAGTTGTTCAGTTTGCCTGACCCTCTCCCATGTGTACATGTTATAAAGTTTTGTTTGGTTTTCTCCTGTATTCTGTCTCATGTGAATTTAATTCATTCTCCAGCCAGAAGAACCCAGAGCAGGTAGAGGAAATGTCTTCCTCCCCTACAGTACATTCTGTGGGTTTGGACAAATTTATGACATGTACTCACCATTACAGAGTAGTTTCACTGCCCTAAAAGTCCTCCTCATGAATTCTTAATATTTCCTTTATCTTATTTATTGCAGCTTGTCATTTGAGGAGTTTCTTACCAATTAGGGAAAATTGCTACTTCAAAAAGTCCACTTAAAGTAAATTCTTTGACATGGGGTCAAAATTTTATAGTAAATAATAAAGCAAACAAACAGAATGAAATTAAATGTGATGAAAATCATTTAGGTGAATGTATGGACAATGTAATGTTTCTTAAAATTGTGATTACATATTGAATAAATGAATGAATAAATGAATGAATAAAAATGAATTGAGTTGATTTTTGTGGATGATTTTTCAGACAAAATTGCATAATTGCAAAATAAATCATCTTCACTTTACAGGAAGCTCTCACAACAAGATCACTAAAAGGGTCATTTATGTCCCTCTATGAAGCTTTATCACTTTTTCTAAGGACTACTTTTAATCCATTGATATGATAATCATTTTCTTTTGAGGTATATCACCTGTCATCAGGTCTGTCCATTTTCTCTTTTCAATTGATAACTAGTTTATCTCTGTCAGATACCTCAGTGCCAAAGGCTTTATACGGTTTTATGCAAAATATTTACAATTCATATGACATGGAAATGCAATATCTGAGCAGATCTTGAACCAGTATATATCCACTCTGGGTTTTCATAAGAGTGTATTTTCATAACACTATAACTGACTCTATGAACTGCTTCATCTGCTGAAAAATAAACTATTTCAGTTTTGTAGTTGATTTACATTGCTTTTTTTTCTATTGACAAGATACTGACTTTTTAAAATTTCCTAGAGAGATGAAAAAGGACACTAATGTTAAACAAGTGGTGGTTTGACTAGAAACTAGTTTTTGTTGTAGTCAGTTTATTGATGAACGCTTTTTGGGTCATGGTGAATTTTTCCTCCCTACATGAACTTATAATTGGAAATCTGATCATGAAAACTTGGATTATGGGTACCTACCACGTTAACATCCTCTTTGACGTGTTAAAAAGTGCTTCCACTCTAAAGTAAGAAACACAAACATAAACAATGTATATTAGTCATCCAAAATAGGCATCAGAGATACTAGTTTATGAAAGTTGAATTAAAGAAATCTTTTTTGGCAAATAATGTAAACAGTGTGTTAGAAGACTAGTACCTTGGAACAATACATATGAAAGCGTTCTGATTTTCAACATATTTATTTGGAAGCTAATTTTATAATTTGATTACTGGAGAACTTTATGTAGAAAACTTATTTGTAAACATGGTGATTAACAGTAAAACATTTCTTAACGTTTGGGTGATTTGTTTCAACTGCTCAATATAATAATGTTTAACGAATAAAATAATTTTAATAGAAGAACTAAAAGGAAGACATAAATTATGTTATTCTGAAGAAAGATCTGATTAGTCATTGCAATTCCTTAGTGATGAGAATAAATGAATTAGAAGCTAATACTATTTACCTTTTAATCTTTGTATTAGGGGTTCATGTTATTTCAAGTGAGAGTAGTTAACACTTGTGAAAGTATTGTTCTGTTTCATCCAAATATCAAAGAGAAGAAAAGGAAAGAATACTAGTATTAAAAAAAAGAAGAGATAAAGTGAAAAATATATCCTTCAGTATTTCATTTAAGAAACATATGTACACACATATTGGCAAATATTCTCAGAAGAATATAACTGTAATTTCACAAAAATTTTGTGCAAAGTTTTTTTAATATTAATAACCCAGTGTGACCTTTAAGCCTACGTCCGTTCTTACATTCAAACATCTTGGCATTCTCTACTTATTCTTTAAGGGCAGGTTGTGACACTAGAAGAGGAAAATAAGAGCTTCTTTCAACATTTGAGTGTTGAATGACTATCCTTGAAATGGCAGTTGGAGCTGTGATTCAGAGCCTGAGTATAGGATATAAGCAAATAAACACCCGAGGAATGAAAGCAACGCTTCTTTTGGTGCCTGTCCTAACCCCAAACTTAAGCAATATGAGTTTATTGGTAGGTTGGAGTGGGGAGAAGGTTTATGAGAGCTAAAGTGTGAATAATTTCAAAGATATTTTTAGAAAAGAGCTAGTACCCTTTCCACTGCAGACTAAGCTCTAAGGTGGAAAGAGGTAATAAAGAATAGGAATTCTAAATGCACAGAGAATGTGTATCTTCTACCCAGGTGGAGTCCAGCAAGGTGGTATGACTGCAGTGTGGAAAGAACAACACTGGGACCGGCCAGTGGCCAAGTGGTTACATTCACACACTCTGCTTCGGCGGCCTAGGGTTTTGTTGGTTGGGATCCTGGGCATGGACCTAGCACCATTTGTCAAGCCATGTTGAGGTGGCATCCCACATGCCACAACTAGGAGGACACACAACTAAAATATACAACTGTGTACTGGGGGACTTTGGGGAGAAGAAGGAAAAATTAAAAAATAAAAGTGTTTGTCTTTATTAAAAAGAAAAAAAAGAAATGAAGACACTATTTCTAGGCAGATTTGCCAGTCTTAAAGACTTTGACATGCCATCCTGTCTTGATCTCAAAACCCCTCTCACTCTCTTCCTTCCCTGCTGTGAGTTGTCTATGAGGTAGTGATGAAGGTCGAAAGTATGTGCAGTGTTGCATTCCCCAAGAATCTCATGCCCTGATGGGAAATATGAAAACTTTCGGCAGCAGTCAGGTCCTGGGTATTGCTAGTTGGAAATGTGACTTCCTTCTCCAGTCCCCCACAGGAGAGTCCTAACCTGGCATTCTCTCCTTAGTTTAATGCAGTCTTAATACCTTCCACAAAAACTCTCACCTACTATACAGTGCATTCTTAACTTTTTATTTCAATTATTTTATTGAAATGATAAAAGTTTATGACATTGTATAATTTGGGGTGCACATTATTATTTTTCAGTTTCTGTATAGATGGCATCATGCTCACCACTAATAGTCTAATTTTTATCCGTCACCATACATAGGTGCCCCTTTACCCCTTTTGCACATCCACCAGCCCCCTTCCCCTCTGGTAACCACAAATCTGTTCTATTTATCTGTGTATTTGTTTGTCTTCCACAAGTGAGTGAAATAATGCATTATTTGTCTTCCTCTATCTGGCTTATTTTCCTTAATATCATACCCTCAAGGGTCCATCCATGTTGTTGCAAAGGAGACCATTTTGTCTTTTTTATTGCTGAATAGTATTCCATTGTGTATATATACCACATCTTTTTTCTCCATTCACCCATAGAAGGGCACTTGAGCTGCTTCCACATCTTAGCTATTGTGAATAATGCTGCAATGAACATAGGGTGCATACATCTCTTTGGGTTGTTGATTTCAAGATCTTTGGATAAATACCTGGTAGTGGGATAGCTGGATCATATGATATTTCTATTTTTAATATTTTGAGAAATCTCCATACTGTTTTCCATAGTGGGTGAATCAGTTTTCATTCCCACAAGCAGTGTATGAGGCTTCTATTTTCTCCGCATCCTCTCCAACATTTGTTATTTTTTGTCTTGGTAATTACAACCATTTTGACAGGTGTAAGGTGACATCTCATAATTTTGATTTGCAGTTCCCTAATAATTAGTGATGTTGAACATTGTTTCATGTTCTGTTGGCCATCTGTATATCTTCTTTGGAAAAATGTCTGTTCATATCCTCTACTCATTTTTTTTTTTTCAATAAGAGGGAGGATTTTCTTTTTTGTTTTTGTTTTCTTTTTGGTGAGGAGATTGGCCCTGAGCTAACATCTGTTGCCAATCTCCCTCCATTTTTTCTTTTTTTTTTCTCCCCAAATCCACAATACATAGTTGTATATCTTAGCTATACATCATTCTAGTTCTTCTATGTGGGACGCCGCCGCACCAAGGCTTGATGAGAGGTGCATAGGTCTGTACCCAGGATCCAAACTGGTGAACTCCGCCACCGAAGTGGAGCACACCAACTTAACTGCTTGTCCACAGGGCTAGTCCCTACCCATTTTTTGACTCAGTTGTTTGTTTTTTGTTGTTGAGTTCTATGAGTTCTTTATATATTTCGGAAATTAACTCCTTGTTGGATATATGATTTGAAAATATTTTCTCCCAGTTAGTGAGTTGTCTTTTCATTTTGTTCATGTTTTCCTTTGACTTGCAGAAGCTTTTTAGCCTGATGTAGCCCATTTGTTAATTTTTTCTTTGTTTTCCTTGCCTGGTTTAGACGTGCTATTGAAAAAGATGCTCCTAAGACCAACATCAAAGAGAGTACTGCCTATATATTCTTGTAGGAGTTTTATGTCTTAGGTCTTCAATCCATTTTAAGTTAATTTTTGTGTATGGTGCAAGATAATGGTCTACCCCAACAGCATTTATTGAAGAGAATTTCCTTTATCCATTTTGCGTTCTTGGCTCCTTTGTCAAAGATTAACTGGCCATAGATGTGTGGTTTTATTTCTGGTCTTTCAATTCTGTTCCATTGATCTATGTGTCTGTTATAATGCTGTTTTGATTACTGTAACTTTGTAGTATATTTTGAAGTCTGGGATTGTGATGCCTTCAGCTTTGTTCTTTTTTCTCAGGATTGCTTTGGCTACTCAAGATATTTTGTTGTTCCATATAAATTTTAAGATTCTTTGTTCTATTTCCGTGAAGAATGTCCTTGTGATTCTGATTGGGATTGCATTGAATCTGTATATTGTTTTAGGTAGTATGGACATTTTAACTATTTTGACCCAAGAGCATGAAATATTTTTCCATTTCTTTATGTCTTCTTCAATTTCTTTCACAAATGTCTCAGTTGTCAGTGTATAGGTCTTTTACCTCTTTGGTTAAATTTATTCCTAGATATTTTACTCTTTTTGTTGCAATTGTAAATGGGATTGTATTCTTAACTTCTCTTTCTGCTAGTTTGTTATTAGACTATAGAAATGCAACTGATTTTTGTAAATTGATTTGTACCCTGCAATTTTGCTGTAGTTGTTGATTATTTGTAATAGTTTTCTGATGGATTCTTTAGGTTTTCTATGTATAGAATCATGTCATCTACAACACTAAGAGTTTCATTTCTTCCTTTCCAATTTGGATTCCTTTTCTTTCTTTCTCCTTCTTCTTTTTTTTGGGGGGAGGGGGGTCTAACTCCTCTGGCGAAAAGCTCCAGTACTACAATGAATATGAGTGGTGAGAGTGGGCAATCTTGTCTTGTTCCTGTTCTCAGAGGGATGGTTTTTAGTTTTCCCCATTAAGTAATATTAGCTGCTGGTTTGTCATATATGGCTTTTATTATTTTGAGAGACTATCCTTCTATAATGATTTTATTGAGTTTTTATCATGATGGGTGATGGATCTTGTCAAATGCTTTCTCTGCATCTTTGCATCTATGATCATATGATTTTTATTCCTCATTTTGTTAATGTGGTGTATCACATTTATTGATTTGTGGATGTTGAACCATTCTTGCATCCCTAGTATAAATCCCACTTAATCATGCTATATGCCCATTTTAATATACAGCTGTATTTGGTTTGACAATATTTTGTTGAGGATTTTTGCATTTATGTTCATCAGTGATATTGGCCTCTAATTTTCCTTCTTTGTGCTGTCTTTGCCTGGTTTTGGTATTAGGGTAACGTTGGCCTCATAGAATGAGTTAGGAAGCATTCCATCTTCTTCACTTTTCTGAAATAGTTTGAGAAGGATAGGTATTAAGTCTTCTTTGAATGTTTGGTAGAATTCTCCAGAGAAGACTCCTGGTCCTGGCCTTTTGTTTTTTGGGAAGTTTTTGATTACTGTTTCAATCTCTTTACTTGTGATTAGTCTATTCAGATTCTCTATTTCTTCTTGATTCAGTTTTGGGAGATTGTATGAGTCTAAGAATTTATCCATTTCTTCTAGGTTTTCCAACTTGTGGGTATATAGTTTTTCATAGTATTATCTTATAATCCTTTGTATTTCTGCAGTATCTGTTGTAATTTCACCTCTTTCATTTCTAACTTTATTTATTTGAGCCTTCTCTCTGTTTTTCTTAGTGAGTCTGCCTAGGGGTTTGTCAATTTTGTCTATCTTCTCAAATAACCAGCTCTTAGTTTCATTGATCCTTTCCACTGTTTTTTAGTCTGTATTTCATTAATTTCTGCTCTAACTTTTATTATTTCCCACCTTCTGCTGACTTTGAGCCTTGTTTGTTCTTCTTTTTCTAGTTCTGCTAGGTGTAGCTTAAGATTATTTATTTGATATCTTTTTGTTTATTGAGGTGGGCTTGTTTTGCTATGAACCTCCCTCTTGTAAACACTTTTGCTGCATCCCACAAGAGTTGTTATGTTGTATTTTCATTTTCATTTGTTGCCAGGTATTTTTCGATTTCTTCTTGATTTCTTCATTGATCCAGTGGTTGTTCAGTAGCATGCTGTTTAGTCTCCATGTATTTGTGACTTTCCTAGTTTTTTTTTTTCTTGTTGTTGATTTCTAGTTTCATGGCATCGTGGTCAGAAAAGATGCTTGAAATACTTTCAATCTTCTTCCATTTATTGAGGCTTGCCTTGATTCCCAACATAGGTCTATTTTTCAGAATGTTCCACATGCACTTGAGAAGAATGTGTACTCTGCAGTTTTTGGACGGAATGTTCTATGTATATCTATAAGTCCACCAGCTCTAGTGTTTCATTTAAGTCCAAAGTTTCCTTGTTGACATTCTATCTGGATGATCTATCCATTGATGTAAGTGGGGTCTTGAGGTCCCCTAATATTATTGTGTGGTTGTCAATTTCTCCCTTTAGGTCTATTAATAGTTGTTTAATATATTGTGGTGTTCCTGTGTTAGGTGCACATATATTTTAAGTGTTATGTCCTCTTGCTGGAAAGAGCCTTTTATCATTATTTACTGCCCCTCCTTGTCTCTCATTGTCTAGAAGTCTGTTTTGTCTAATATAACTCTAGGAACACCCGTTTTCTTTTGTTTGCCATTTGCTTGGAGTATCTTCTTCCATCCCTTCACTCCTAGCCTGTATTTGTTTTTAGAGCTGAGATGTGTTTCCTGGAGGCAGTATATTGTTGGGTCTTGCTTTCTTACTCATCCAGCTATTCTTTTGATTGAACGATTCAACCCATTTCCATTTAGAGTGATTATTGATACATGATTTCTTAACACTGCCATTTAATCTCTAGTTTTCTGGTTGTCCTATATTTTCATTGTTTCCCTTCCTGTGTATTTCTACCATTTCATTTTGGTGGTTTTCTGTGGAGGTTTTCTCAGTTTTCTTTTTTTTATGAGTTGCAGCTATGCTCTAATTTTTTGTTTAGTGGTTACTGTGAGGTTTGTATAAAAGATTTCATAGGTGAAACAGTCCATTTTATATTAGCATTCTATCTCCATTAGCTTAAGCATGTTCCATTACTTTCCTTTTTGCCTTCTGAGTTATTATTGTCATAAATTATTCTGTTAAGTGTTGTGAGTTTGTGACAAAGTTGAAGTCTTTATAGTTACTTTTGATGCTTTCCTTCCCTTTATCTTTTAAATTATAATTTAGTATTCCCTACCCTATTCTGAAAGAGAGCTACAGTTTTCTGATTTTGTCTGTCTATTTATCTCCTTGATGAAAGCTTTGTAGACCTTTGCCTTTTGTTTTTTTCAGGTATGAGGGCATCTTTAATCACTTCTTGTAGGGGAGGTCTATTGGATGAACTCTCTCAGCTTCAGTTTATCTGGGAAAGTTTTATTTCTCCATCATATCTGAAGGAAAGTTTTGATGGATACAGTATTCTTGGCTGAAAGTTTTTGTCTTTCAGTATTTTCAACACATCATTCCATTCTCTCCTAGCCTGTAAGGTTTCTGCTGAGAAATCCACTAAAAGACTGATGGGATGTCCTTTGAAAGTTATCTTCTTCTGCCTTGATGCCTTTATTATTTTTTCTTTATCATTGATTTTTGCCAGTTGTTACTAATATATGCCATGGAGAAGGCCTTTTAACATTGATGTAGTTAAGAGTTCTATTAAATTCATATATTTGTAAGTCTGGTTCCTTCCCGAGGTTTGGGAAATTTCAGTTATTATTTCTTCGAACACGCTCCTGCTCCTTTCTCCAACTCTTCTCCCTCTGGAATACCTATAATCCTTATGCTGCTTTTCCTAATTGAGTCAGATATTTCTCAAAGAATTTCTTCATTTTCAAAAACATCTTAGTTCTCTCTCCTCCTCCACCTGCAGAATTTCCATATTTGTATCCTCTAACTCACTAATTCTTTCCTCCACAATGTCAGCTCTATTTTCTAAGGATTCTAGATTTTTTTTTTTTTTATCTTATTGTGTTCTCACATCCAGAATTTCTGCTTGGTGTTTTTTACATTTTCAATCTTTTCAGTGAAGCATTCTTTCTTCTCATTATTTTTATTCCTGAGCTCATTGAACCGTCTTTCTGAGTTTTCTTGTAATTCTTTGAATTTCTTTATGACAGCTATTTTGAATTCTCTTTCATTTGGATTATAAATTTCTGTGACTTCACAGTTGGTTCCTGGATATTTGTCATTCTTATGCTCTTAATTGTTGCTGTAGTTTTCATGATGTATCATGAACTAATCTTTTGTGGGGTGTTCGTGGTAGTATCAGGTTGCAGATTTCACCCGCAACAACTGCAGAGAAGTAAGAATTGTCTTTCTGATCCCACCCTGTTTGCTGGAAGTTATGTGGGTATAGTGGATGGTCCAACTAGCCAGGAAAGCATTTGCACATGGGCTCAGTTTTGACCCTGTGCCAAAGTGCGCTCCCATGTATGGGGCCTAAGTGGTTCTATGGGTGCTTGCACAAGCCAGGAAAATGTCAACACATGGATATATCTTCCACCATCTCTTCTTACAGTCATGCCAGCCACTATGTTTGGTGGGCAGGGCTTCTTCATGGAGTCTGAACCTGGGCCTCTTGTTGGGACAGCAGTCACAGGGTGGCCTCTCCCACCAGCTGGGAAAGTGTTCACTTGTAAGCCCTGGAATGCTGTCGCCCCCTTCCTACAGTCATGCAGGTTCAAACTCCTACTTTTGGGGCAGCAGCAGTACTATGGGTGTTTGTGCTGGGTCAGAAGGTATTCAGGCATGCACACGAGGCTACCTGGGAAGGGTAAGGGAGTGCTCACCTATCTCCACCACTTCCTGGGGCGCAAGCCCATCCCCCTTCTGACGTATAGCTGTGTGGGTCTCTTAGGTGTCCTGTTGTGCTGCATGCATATCCTCCATTGGTTAATAAATGTTCACTTAGTTGTAGTTCAAAGGGGGAAAGATAAAGGGAACAGCCCACTCTGCCTTGCTGCTGATGTCACCCTGCATTCTTAACTTTTTGAAAAAAGTTCTAAAGAGGAGATGCCATACTACATTGAACTCTTATCATTCCACGTCCTTTTCTTCTCTCCTTTGTTCATATCCTATATGTGTTAAATTTGTCTGTTTGTGTTCCCTGGCTGAAGTCACTGCAACTGATGTGCAACATTTTTCCTCATAAACCAGAGGGAATATATACAGTGGAAGCAATTTATTTTGATTATAACTGGACAAACACTGAGTATTCATCTCTGCACTTTTATCAAATCCTTTCCTCACAACTGTTGGTATTATTCTTTAATAAATTCTAGAACAGAATTTCAGTGCTTTAAATATTCTTATTAATTTGCAAATAAATTATTTAACAAAAATGTCAATTTTTGCTATTCTAGAGTTGATAAAACTTGCATAAATTGGAAAATTAAATAGCAATTGAATGTGCTATTGTTCTCCTTTTATATGCTATTTTTAGCTCTTCAAAGGACATATCAAATTCTATAAAACTGATAAGTGAATTTTCATTGATGGATAAACATGCTTAAAGTATGAATACTACTTTAAATAACACTGAAGAGTACATGTTCCTTAAAGTTTAATAAGAGAAAACTATATTTTGATATTGAGTATTAAGTGAGCTAATAAAAGTTAAACTATAAAATAAAATAAACCTTTAATTGTATAAACTTTTGGTCAGTAAACTCACTATGGTATAGTGTGTTTAATTTTAGTCTTTAATTATTTATAGTTATTTAATTTATAGTCTTTAATTTTAATGTCTTATTTCAGAAGAACTTATTACAAAAATTTTTATGCCAATGGATTCTCAGTATGGATACCATTTTATTAATGGGTCATTTATTTATACATTTTGTTCTAAAAGATTTATTTAGTTTTAATCTTTAGGTTTATAAAATATCTTACATTCATTTTTCAGTGTGTTATGTGAAGAGTCAAAGTTAATTTTTCCATATGTTTAATCAGTTATTCCAGAAAAAAATTTTTGAAGGGTTTTTCCTTACTGTATGGAATTGTTGTGAAGAGCTCTTGTCAAAAATCAATTTATGATTATGGTTAGACCTATTTCTAGATTCTCTCTTCAGTTTCATTGGTTGATTTATCTCTCCTCATGACAATTTTATGATAAATTTTGAAGTTATTTATTGTGATTCTCCATTCTTTTCCTTCTTTAACAAGATTGTTTGTCTCTTCTAGGTCCTTTGTGTTGCTCTGTAAAATTTAGAATAGGAGTTTTTAAAAAATTCTACAAAAAAAAATCTATTAGAATTTTGATTAAGATACTTTTGAAACAAATCTGGGGAAATATTGAATCTCACTTTTGTGTGATATGTTCTTCTGCAATAAGCCCTTATAAATTGATATATTTCTTCATAGTTGTAGCCCATTGTTCATATAAACACTCCCTTGTATGCAATGGTTCATTTTTCTTTGGCTGATATAATATTTTCTGTTAATGTTGTTTTTTGCAGTGTCTGATTATGAAAGTTCTTTGTATTTATCCCGCTTGAGACTTGCTAGACTTCTGTAAATTGATGTTTTAATGGTTTTTATAAATTTGGAAAATTATCAACCATTACTTCTTCACATATTTTTCTTCCCCATTATCTCTCTCCTCCTCTCCTGTAGAGCTCTAATTTGATGATTGCAGGACAACTTGCTATTGTCCCACAGTCACTGAGTTTGTGTTTATATCTTCCTCCCCCCTCCCCCAGTTCTTCAGGCAGGATTATTTTTGTTGCTCTATCTTCAAGCCCCTGACTTTTTCTTCTGACGTCTCCTATTCTCTCCTAAGCCAATCAATGGAAAGGTTTTGTTTATTTGTCTTTGCTTTACAACTTGCTTGAGATATAGTCAATGTACAATAAATTGTAGATATTTTAAAACTACAATTTAACGAGTGTTTACATAAGTATAAAATTGCATGACCATCACCACAATTGAGATAAACATTTCCATCTTCCCTCAAAGTTTGTTCCTGCCACTTTGTAACCCATCTTTCTCTCCACTGTCACTCCTTGAAGCCACTGATCTGCCTTATGCCACTATAAATTAGTTTGCATTTTCTGAACTATTGAATAAATGGAATCATGCAGAATGCATTCCATTTCTCTTGTTTCTTTTACTCAATATAATAATTTTGGGAATTATATAAACTGTTGTGTGTATCAATAGTTAATTTCTGTTTTATTGCCAAAAATTATTGCATTTTATTGATTTGTTTATTTATTCACCTGTTAATTGACATTAGGATTGTTTCCAGTCTACGACTACTTCAGATAAAGCATCTATGAACATTTGTATGCAAATCTCTGTGTATAAATGCATTTTCATTACTCTTGGGTAAATATCTAGGAGTGGAATTGCTGGGTAACATGTAGGTATGTGGCTAACTTTTCAAAAAAACTGCTAAACCATTTTCCAAAGTGGTGCACCAATTAACTTCTTATCTATAGTGCATGAGAGTTTGAGTTGTTTCAAAACCTTACCAACACTGGAAGGATTAAATTTTTTAATTTTTATTTCAGCTGTTATAGTTTTTGTTCTTGCATTTCTATTTGGTCTCTTTTTTATAATTTCCATTTTTCTGCTGAGATTTGTATTCACTCATTATATCGATATTTTTCTTTAAGGGCTTGAACATATTTATAATAGTTGTTCTAAAGTATTTACTATTTACAAGATGTGGTTCTTATTAACTTTTATTGTATGATTGACATTAGGAATGATTACAAGAGATTTGGCATTAAGTTCTTTTCTGACAAGCAGTTACATTGCTGGCTTATCCTCTAGACTCCATCAGGCTTGGATTCTTTGTTAAGGCTGAAATACTTATCTTTTGTCCTTTATTGTAGACCAGGACACAGTTTAGGAAGTACCTGATAAGATGTGAGCTTCTGAGATATCAGCTGAATGACTAAATTGCCAGTTAGGTCTCTCAAATCTGACTGGACTGCAACTCCGACATCTTCCATCCTTGCCCAACCTATGGCATCTCTGTTCGAGCTTGTAGTTTCAAAGGAACCAGTCTCTTTTGGGCCCCTTTGAAGTTTTGCCCTATGAATTCTCTTCCCAGTCTTTGGCCCAGGACATGCAGGACTCAGTATGTAGGCTTTTGAAGCCATGTTGCTTCACAGTTGTCTCCTCTCCAGTGTCCTGACCAATCACTTCAACACCCCCAAGTTCTGGTTTGTGCCTCTCATCTCAATGAATCCGCCAAGCACTGTTGGGACACCACCTTCCTCCTCTTTTGTCTGAAAAGTGTCCAGGAGTTGAACAAGGTGAATTTAGAGTTCGTTTCCTCTTCTTCTTTCTCAAGAGTCACCTTCTTGAGCTGCCTGCATATAAAACCTGAAAAGAGTTCCTTCATATATTTTGTCCTGTGTTGAACTTGTTTGTGCTAGGAGAGTAAGTTCAATCCCAGTTATTTCATTATGACAGGTAACAGAAATCCCTCTGCCATTATCTTTCAAAGATTTCTCTACCAAATTATTTCTATTTTCTCTCTGTGGAATGCTTACTACATATTTGATAGATGTTTATACTCTACTTCTAAGTCATATATATATCTATACAAATGTATATATATTACAGATAAAAATATGTATCTATTATATATTACATATACTTATATTACATATATTACAAACATATATTTACAAATACATATGTGGGGATCTGGAATTGGCCACCCCAGGATATGCCTCTTTGGCATCAGGATTATTTGAGGCTGATTGCTTTTGATAAACTGGGACAGGGAAGGAGGCGCTGAGGAGTGGAACTTGCCCTTTGTTAGGACACGTTTACATTTGTAAGGTAGATCTCTATCTGTAAAGGTGCTTCCCTCTCTGTACCAGGAAGAAGAAAGGAGATGACCTTCTCTCTAAAAACTCTTAATCAATGCCAAAGGCAAGGACTTAAATCTGCATTTTATTGTGCTAGTCTGTCTCTCTAAAAACTCTTAATCAATGCCAAAGGCAAGGACTTAAATCTGCATTTTATTGTGCTAGTCTGGTAACCTCCTGTAACTGACTTCCCTCTCCCTCCCAATTTTGGCATTTCTTTAAGGATTAAGCATCTTCCCTTAGGCTAGGAACTGATTGCTGAGCTCACCTGTGACCGCCCAGCTCCAGACAATCCACTTGCCTCCTGCTACACCCACCGAGATAGCAGACCATTACCTGCTGTGTCCATCAAGCACTGTGCCGACAGGGTAATCTTGTGACTATTGTGGGAGGGACATTTCAATCACATGTGAAACACCCTGTTTGGGGGTATATAACCACTATGTGCACCCCACTTCTTCGGTGCCCTTTCTTCCTTTGGAAGAAAGGCCCCCGGCCATGGTTCCTCATAAAGCTTTGTTTAATTTTCTCGTGCTATTCTGTCTCATGTGAATTTAATTCGTTCTCCAGCCAGACGAACACCCATTTGGGGAGAGGAAATGTCCTCCTCCCCTACCCTACACATATATATACTTATAAATAAATATACACACACATATACATACACACATATGTATTCACATATATATTCAATATTTTTTACCTCTATCTTGCATTCTGAGTGAGTTCATCAAATATAGTTTTGAATCTTTGATTCTATCTTCATCTGTGTGGAATCTACCACTTAACTCATTTATTAAAGGTAGTTTTCTTTTTATATTCCAGTAGCTATACATTTCATTCCTAAAATTTCCATTTAACACATTCAAATAGATCATAATTTTCTCTTCTCACTCTAAGATTCTAATTTTCCTTTCATGTTTTTGATCATTTAAAACTATTTCTTAGGGCCCACCCGGTGGCACAGGGGTCAAGTTTGTGCACTCTGCTTCTGCAACCTTGGGTTTGCCAGTTCATATCCTGGGTGTGGACTTACACACCACTTATGGAGCCATGCTGTGGCAGGCATCCCACATATAAAATAGAGGAAGATGGGCACAAATGTCAGCTCAGGCCAATCTTCCTCAGCAAAAAGAGAAGGATTGGCAGCAAATGTTAGCTCAAGGCTGATCTTCCTCAAAAAAGAAAAAAAAAATCTTATTTCTTGTTCACACCATTCAACTATCTCAATTATCTCTAGTTCCCGGTTTGAAAGAATGAATTCAATGTTTACATTTTCTGTTTGATGATGCCATACAACTTCCAGTTAGAAATTTCCAGCAGATAAAGATAATGAATCTTACCCTCAGAAACACCTGAACTGTAGATATGTGCTTGGTAATCATCACACCATAAGTAATAATTGACATTATGAAGTTAGATAAGATTGTCAAGGGGGTACATTTTATTTTCACTTTTAGGTTTTTTTTTTTAATATGAAGCAAGAATGGAGCTAAAGTCAGACTCTAAAGGATACCATCATTTAAGATAAGCTGAAGATATGGCAGCTTACAAAGAAATTGAACAAAATAATTTAGAAGAAAAGAATAGATTTCAGTGAGTTGAGATGTAAAGGATAATAAATTTAGACAATTCATTCAAGAAGTTTGTCTATGAAATGAGAACGATAGAGCAGCAATATCTTATTAACTTATCTTATCTTATCAACATCCTGAAAAATAATCCTCTAAACTTAAGTTTATAAATTCTTTGATACACTTATTTAGTTAGATCCTCACAAAAGTTATATGAAGTACATATTTTTATATTCCCTTTCAGCAAAGAAGTAGAGTTATTAAGATATTAAGTGACTTGCTTGAGTTGACAATGTTGATTTTCTGAAAAAGCCATTTATAGAATCTGTATTCATTTATTTTACAAATATATATTAATTGTCTTATAAGTTCCATGCTGTGTCTATGTGCCTTTACAATTGCACACTCCAATACATATAAAATTGAATTGAAGTACTGACTGAAAAAGTTAAACAGTTTTAGACAGTGTTATATTTATTTAAATAAACCCAGGATAAATGATGGTGGTAGGAAAGTGACATTTATGCAACTAAATCAGTGAGGAGTAAAATGTTACATTGCTCTTTTATTTGGAAACATTCCAAGTTCTTTTGACATGAGATAGATAGTTCTTTATTATTTAGTCTCAAGCAGAAGCTCTGTGACTGTCTTTCAAGTATCCTGTTGACTATATTTTTAATCCCAGAAAGTAGAAAAAATACATTATTTGAAGGATTCCTTCCTATTGACTTATTTGAATATAATTTCTTTCTTCCTCTCCTTCCATCTGAAAAATTTTTGAGCAATTAGGAACTGTATTATGTACCGTGTATATAAAAATAGTCACTAGTGGATAATGTGAGGGGCCGGCCTCATGGCTTCAAGGCTAAGTTCACGTGCTCTCCTTTGGCAGCCTGGGGTTTCACTGGTTCGGATACTGGGCATGGACATGGCACTGATCATCAAGCCATGCTGAGGTGGCATCCCACATGCCACAGCTAGAAGGACCCACAACTAAAAATACACAACTACGTACCAGGGGGCTTTGGGAAGAAAAAGGAAAAATAAAATAATCTTTAAAAAAAATGGATAATGTTCACTAATTCTTGAGACTGGCAAATATCACCTAATTTATATAAAGATAAATTTTCAAAGTTATGGAGTAGTAACCCTTACAGTTTCTCCCACAATATTCTAGAATTTGATGATTATTTCTATAGGTCCTTAGAAAAGAAAATAATGAAAGGTTAGCATAAATTCACTAGGAAGAAAACATAAGTAATAATTTATATTTAAAATACATGTCTCTTCAATTGTAGACTAAGTAAAATCCAAGGATTTTCAAAAGTGTTTTTTGACAGCTTTTTTCTGATATATTAATGGAAAAATCTTTCAACTAATAGTGCTAACAAATAAAAACGGCAAGCAATAGGATATATTGGAGTATACGAGGAAGCCATTTGGTATAAACCTAATTCAGCCTGACTTTGTTTTTTGCAAAAGGGCCTGACTGTGGCTGTTGAGCACGCACTGTATATCTGCTTAGACATTTCCTATGGCCAGAACAAAGGCCATTGAGATATAGGTGCAACTTCCCCCAACATTGGCATTTCCTTGGGGGTGGGCTTCTTTCCTTAGGCCAGGAATGGATTGCTGCACTCACCTTTGACCACCCAGCTCACCTGTGACCACTCAGCCGGAACAGACTGCCACCCTGCTGCGTTCACTGAGACAGAAGACCTACCTGCTATTTCCATCAATCTCTGTGCCTACAGAGCAGTCTCGCGACAATTGTAAAAGGGACATTTCAATCCTATGCGAAACATCCTCTCTGGGGGTACATAACCACTCTGTGCACCCCACTTCTTTGGTGCCCTTTCTTCCTTAGGGAAGAAAGGCCCCAGGTTATAATCCTCAGATTTCAGCTCAGAATAAACTCACCCAAATTTTCATTTATAGATTGGTTACGGATTATTTTCATGGACAGTACAATCCAAATTGGTGAATTTTTATTGCATGAGAAACACAGAAAGTGTGATATTTTATGAGAATTCTCTTCTACTACTTTCAAAAATATGAATACTGAGATGTTAAAATGAATAACTAAATTTCAGTGAATTTATTAGAGATAAATGGAAAGTCATGTGCTTAAATTTAAAAACATACACACAACAGTATATGTACAGATTACTGAATATAAGTCTTTTAGCATTTGTTAATATGAAAAGAGATTATTTGGTTTCAGTGATAATAAGCTTCAGATATAATTTTGCATCATTATGACAATACAATCATGCACAAATGTGACATTTAGCCCTCTGTAATGTTCAACTGTCACATCTTATCAGGAGGGGTCAGGGAGGGGGCCTCATTTAAAATTGGATTTTATTTCATGGGAATGTATCAGAATTTAAATTAGGAAGTAGGAAAACAGACAATTACATCATATGTTGAAATATCAGAGGTGGTAAAAGAAGGGGACTATGGAGTAGATATGAGTGATATCTTTATTTGTAGGAATGGACAACATATAGTACCTGGATTGTCCACATAGTTGTTAGTAATTTGGGAAATTTATTTATGAATTTTATTTTTATTCCTCCATGACTTTTCTCTTAAATTTCCACAAATTCAATGTTTCTCATTACCTCAGAGAAAGTATATGGCAGGGCTGAGAGCACAAATAGATTTCATTAATTTTCTGGCTTTTTCATTCCAAAATCCTAAGTCTTTGGGTGACATTAGAAGGTTTGTGAAAAAGAGAAAGAGGAGAGAAAAAGGTCTTGGAAAATCATGAGGTCTACCAACACTTCCTCATTCAATAGTTTGAGGGAATCATAAGTGAGAGAGAGAGAGAGAGGTTTGTGAATCCCAGAGCAATGAGGACCTGTGCCCCACTGGTTAACATCATTTCTGGGAACTGGGGAGATTCTAGAGATCATCTAGTGAGTAAGACACTTAGTGTGGGATGACCCACCTCGGCAGTTCCCATTTCCCAAGCATGCTAGAGAAACAATATACAGTTGATCAATGATGGTGACAGGTTCAAGGCAGATTGCCCCAGGATGCACCACTCTGGTATGCAGATTATTTCGAGCTGAAGACAATAAAGGCTCAGAAGACGCAGGAAGATCATTTGACCTTTCCCCAAACTGCCTAAAAGAGTTTAACGTAGAAGGCCTGTTCCAGGAAGGAGCTAAGGCCATAAGATAGGTATAGTATAATGTAAAATAGGTGTGATAGAAAGGCACCAACAAGCCCATTTTTGGCCCAGCAAAACTTATTTAACAAACATTTGCATTTCCGTCCCCGTGTAAATTGTCTTCCTCCCCTCTAGAATCCCAAACCATTATCCCAAGCATCCCCCTTTGCCTTTAGGTGAAGATAATATTTAAGCTGGCAGCTCAGCCATTCTGTTAAGTTACCCAGTTTTCCTAGGTTTCCTAGGAATTACCACTTGTTAGGAATGTTGCAAAAAATATTCTATCAAATGAGAGAATGAAATATGACATCTGGGGTTCCCCTTCTTTCCTAGTTTCTATGATGTTGATTTTACTGTAACTTAATTCATATTGTATCCTCCCCTTCCAGTTGTTTCTAAAATTTATAAAAGCCAACCCATCAAACCAACAACAAAAACAGTGTTATCATTGTTTCCTAATATGTGCAAAACCAACTGGAAAAGCCTGTGACTTTGCTGAAATACGACTGGACTAACATCCTATGAGTAAATATTATTGTGTCCTATGAGAAAATGAGTATTTAAAAACTAAAGGCATTGACTACTCAGGATAGTGTACTGAATATGACTTCAAAGGACAGCAAATAGTCCGCCTCTCTCACCTGTTTGGATAAACATTTTTAAGTTGGAAAATCAGGGATTTATCAAATATTCTACACGATCTTTTTAACTTGGTTATAACATTTTTAAACAACTCAACTAAGGCAAATACTGCAAATAAAGTATAAGAAATACTTTTTGAAATGGTTATATGAGTACATTCACTACTCTAGAGAATAAAGAAAACTATGTTATGCTATTTCTGTACATATATTTGCCATAAAATTCAACTATTTTGCATAAAGTAAGAAGGAAATGTAATAAACCAAATGTGCATAATTTGCATTGTGTCTCACTTTTCAAAATCAACTTTTCCAGACTCCCTATTTCAACCATTTATAGGCTGAGTTAAGATTTCCTGCTTTTATTATTTTAATAAATTACTTTAAATAGACTATTCTCTCAAAGTTGTATAGAATATTACTTGACAAGAAAAGTTAATGATAGCTTAAATTACTAAATGGTCTTTTAAAAATAATACTTGCTATTTTTAAACTAAATTATAAAAACATAACAATAAAAATGTATGCATATACCAGTTAGAAGTAACAAATAACATTTTGTCAAAATCATATCCTATCTCTTGTTATAAAAAATGCGACAGTTACATCCTAATCCTCAATCACATTTCCCTCCCGTCTTATACAGAGGCAACCATTTTATGATTCATATGTACTTTTTATTTTTTGACTATTTTTTATTCTTTGAATTCTGTTTCTTTCTGTTCTTTTTAAACATAAATCACACTGTAAAATACCCTGTTTTGGTTTGTTTTTCCTGACCTGAGTTTGTATTAAAACAAAACAAAAGAAAAAACAAAAAACCAAGAACTATTTCTTAAATGGGTAACAAGTAAGTTTATTGTCTTAGGAAACTAGAGAAACATAAAAGTGAGATGTTTGAAACAACCTTACCGTTTCATATCCATGTCCCAGAATTTAAAAAGAATACACCATGCAACAGGCATGACTGAATGCACAGCCAGATCAAATTAACACATTGGATTAAAAATCTAATAAACAGTGTTTCTGTGTAGTCTGATTCTGCTGATTCCAGCAAGATATTGATTTTTTTTTTCTTTTTCTTTATTTTGGTGAGGACGATTGGCACTGAGTGAACATCTGTTCCCAATCTTCCCCTTTTTGCTTGAGGAAGATTCTCCCTGAGCTAACATCTGCGCTCATCTTTTTCTATTTTGTAAGTGGGATGCCACCACAGCGTGGCTTCATGAGCAGTGTGCACGTCTGTATCTGGGATCCAAACCCACGAACCCCAGGATGCCAAAGCACAGTGCACAAACCTAACCTAACTGTACCACCAGGTCAGCCCCAAGATGTTGATTTCTTATTTATTGTTCTTGTTTATAGTTCACTTGAGGCTGTTTACTGAGGCAGTTTACAAAGAAAAAACTGAGAAAAGTTTAGAAAATCTTTTATTTGAAAGCTAGCCTGTTCCCAGGAAGGAGGTGGCACACCATGGAATGGAGGAGAAAGTGACAAGAAAAAAGTAGTAAATCAGGACAATGAAGACAATAACCTGGAATGACTGGAGCAGCCAGAAAGTGGGGAGACGAGTCAAAAAAGAAGAAGAAAAGAAGGAAGGAAGGAAAGAAGGAGAAAAGAATAGAAAAGAAAAGAGGAGATGGGAAGAGAAGAGAAGAGAAGAGAAAAGTGAAGAGAAGATAGCAAGCTGTGGCTAGACCAAAAGCTTGATCATCTATTGAATAATATCTCTCTCTTTTTTTAAAAAAATTATACCTTCTTTTAACCATCTTTATTTTGGATTTGCCATATTGTGAGGGAGTAAAACTGAATTTAACTCTATCAAGTTTCTCTGCAATTTGGTACCCAGGGAAATCATAACAGCATTCCCCAAATATTCCATTTTCTGCTCCTGATTTCCCGCATCCCCACTTGGTGAGTCAGAGCCATGTGACTAGATCTGACTAGTAATCCTGGAGTCTAAAACCTTCTAAAGGGATACAGGAAAAGTCCACATTTGGTTCTTCAGCTCCCTTCTCCTGCTACACATATTAAAGAGACTATATGTTCCAATGTAAAACTGTAAGCACATTATAGCTACAAAACGGGTACAGCCTATGTCAGCGGGATCCCTGAGTGACTGTGCAGCAGAATGCCTGCCAACCTCAAGAAGAAATGCAGCCTTTGATGTAAGAAATCAGAGAGAGTTTTTAAAGTTTTTGTTTTATCAAGCCTATCATGATTAATATCACACCTGTCCTAATCATACCTTCTCTTAATCATAATTTCATAGCTATTCATCATTTCATTTATTCTATTTTAATTTCATATTCCACCATTTAACTTAACCTTTCTATCAAAGGTCATTGATTACTTCCAAATCGTCTTCTCTGTTCTTTGAATCGTTGACTAGCCTTCCAGAAATTATTTCTTTTCTATATCCATGATGTTGTAATTCTTAGCTCACCCTCACACTTCAGAGATGTATTGAGTCCTGCAAACACTTTAAAGGCTGTTCAGGACTTTACACATAGTAGGAGAAATAGATAGGTATGAAGATACAGTTGGTTTTCAGCATGAAACATCATCTCTTTTGGGTTATTACTGTGAAAGAGAAAAATATCAGCTTTGACTTCAATATGATGATCATAAACCTGATAAATTTACATGTATGTTTCTCCCTTCAACCTTACACAAGCAAGTCAAAAAGACTACGTTTTAAATTTAGGTTTGTTCTTTATTCTGTACACTTTACAAGTCATTGTGTTTTTTATCAAGATGTTCACGGCTTGATTTGGAAAATGACAATTTCCTTTACTATGCCAATTTGTGCTGAAGCATTAATAACATAAGCCTTTTTTTTCAAATTAATAGAGAATTTTCTTTGTTTTGTAAGCATGGAAATTCTAAGCACTTCATAATGCAAAAGATTAGGTAATTACACGTACCATACGTATCTATACATAGAGATCAGCATTCCACAGCGAGAACAGGCTGAGGAAGGGGCTTGGCGCTCAGGACGGTTTTAAGCATGTTGAGTCTATAGTGCCAAGTGACTTACATGTGGGGTTCAATACAGGTATGCTCCAGGCTTCCACCTTTGCTCAGTGTAATTGCATTGTTGGGAACTTGAGTTTTCAAAAGTGCAAAATCCTTGGGAAAATAGGAATATAACCTGTGATTAATTAACACACAGGTGATAATACTACTTTTATTTTTAAGCAAAGTAGTTCTTACTCTGTATAAGGCATTTTTCTAAGTGCTTTATGAGTGTTAACTCATTTAAACAAAGGGTTTTCAGTAAAATTATCCAGGTGGAGTTCTTGGGTAAGAAATGAGATACAACCTTTGCAGAATTCAGGGAACACTAACACTTAAGGAAAAGGAAGAAAAACCAATAAAATACTGACTGAAAAAGATAACCCAGAGAGGTTGGCATAATGCCTAGGAAAGGGAGCATTGTGGGAGAAAGTGGTTAACATAATCACTTCATTCCAAGAGGCCAAGCAGAATAAGCACTGAAGTTTGTCCATTGTAGTCTCTACAAGGAGCCGTTGACCTTATAAAGCTGATTGAGTAGAGCAGTGGGAGCTAAAGCCATATTGCATGAGTTGAAAAAAACAAAGGAATATAAGGGAATGGAGACAGTGAGTACACAATCTTTCAAGAAACGTGGCTATGCAACAATGGGTAGAGGTAGGCTTATGTATGTGCTCTGGGGAGAGAGATGGGACATTATTTCTTTTGTATTTAAGACAGCAGATTCTTAATAATCTTTAAGCAGTGTTGGAAACAAACCAAAATAGAAAAGGCAATTGAATACGTAAGAGACAAGGAGAGAAAAGAGAAAGTCCCCTCAAGTCTCTTTACAGCTTTCCTTTCTTTCACCCCTTACATAGGCTTGTTGCAAATTTTGGTCTTCAGTCCTAACCTTCCCCAGAGAGTTTATAGAGGCTGGTGATTAACAATCACCTCTCTGAGACTGATCCTAAAATCCGCATCTCCAGCTCTAATCTTGCCACTTTAAATCTCAATCCTGGATCTCTTAATTGTCCACTGGGCATTTCACTTCAGTGTCAACACATCTAAAAGCTAGCTCTTCATTCTTCTGAAAATCATCTTTGCCTCCTGTCTTTTCTGTCTGTAATTTGTAGCCTGACATCTCTTCTTTGACTATTCCCTCTTACTCATGCCCTTATATCAAATATTGCATCTACCTTTAAATATCCATGCAGTCTTCCATTAATCATTAAACTTCACAGAATTGATTCCTTATCTGTTTGGAGTACATGACCTTTAAATCTCTCCCAAAATTAATTTTGCCCCATTCTAGAATCTGACATAAATATAAAGCTGACTTGAAACATTGCAACAAAGAATGTCTAATTTCGTGGATCTACTTTATGAATGTAAAAAAAAAAAAAAGGTAATTAAATTGGCAACTGCTCTCTCCCTCAGGGAACTGAAAAGGGAATTTTCATTTCCTTTTTCTTTACTCTTATGAATTAGTCATGTATGGTACATATGGATTATTTTTGCTATTTAACATAACTAAAATACAAATGTAAGGATTTTTTGACCAAAAAAACACTGATAAAAAACTGTCCATGTTAGGTCAGAGAATATTTAGTGAATCATGAGCAATGAGATCCCTCAAGGACGCATTTCCTACTGAATTAATTCGTTTTATAAAGTATCCTAAAGCAATTAAATAGCAATATATTGAAATTATGAAGTCAGTTGAGATTATGACTAAAAATTCCTCAAAGCAATTTTCATTTAATTAAGGAAAGACAGTGTGTCTCATTGTGTTGTTAATGGGGTAAAGATGTGACCTAGAGTTTTCAATTCAGTCCAAAGACCTGTTGGTCACCTGTTGGCAGCCTAATACGTAGGGCTAAAGATTCAATGGCCAACTTTGTCATAAGATATTATAAAACAAAATGGTCATCATATTTTGTGTTAAGAGTGGGCATCTTTAACATGCAAATATGAGCATTTGTGCATACACTAATCTAAAATCAACAAACTGGAGGAAAGGTCTCAATGATCATAAATAATAAAATATGACCAGTTCTGCCATTGTGTCATTTAGCAATCTTTACTGTAAGCCAGTTTCAACAGTAATAAATGACTCTTAACAGGACTTGAGTCAACTGTATGATTTACTTTACCATTTAGGTCATTTTACATGAAATCACATTTGCTCACCATATCTTTGAGCAGAACGTTGATAGCAGGGCAGAGTCTTGTTAATTTTTATACCCTCTATAATATCTTTTATCTAAATCAGATTGAACTGTGAATTGCCAATATTCAGTCATTTTTTAAATTTAGAGAAACAGTAAATTCATACAGTTTGATCTAATAGCAGATGGATTACAAGTATCCATTGGTAGTGTGGTTGGTAGTAATATAATGTGAGCAGCGTGCAGTAGTTACTATCAGATGACAGCGCAGCTTTGTAAGGTCATACTCTTACTTTAGAAGAGGGTTAAAACATAATCAAGGTTATGTAACCAAAGAGAGGTAAACTGAGAGTCCCTGATTTGGTTGTTGCGGCCCAGGGCAGGCCACCCCCAAATATCCCACAGCAGCATATTGATTATTTTGAATAAAGTTACTTGAGAAGCAAAAAGAGCATTCTGACCCTTCTGTCTCTGTTCCCCCTAAGAGCATGAAGTAAACCTCCCATGTGGAAGGCGCTCTCCCTGCATCCTCATCATCAGAGCTAGGGCATTCAAAGTCCAGAAGCCTGCATAAACAAACCCTGCTAATTTACTACCTCAGCCCTAAACTCTGCTTCAATTCTTCATAAGTATGTACCTCAAATCTAAGTTTCTTTGTCCTGTCATTCTTCACAAATATATTGTTGCTTTGTGTAAAAGATATATACATAGTCAGCTTTGTCCACTGTTCAAGCACCATTTCTCTGTGATCTCCAATATGTACATATTAAACCGGGTTTTTCTCCTGTTAATCTGGTCTTGTGTCAGTTTCAATATTAGCGTACCCATAAGAACACAGGAAGGAAAGGAAGGGGATTTCCCTCACCCTGACACAATCCAGGGCACTTTGGATTATATGCCACATTGATACTCCCCCACTGCTTGTTATCTTGTCAATTCTTGCAAGTTAAAAGCAAATGATATTTGGAAATAAAATATAGTATACATGCTTCTTATAAACTCAGAATTAATCTTTTATAGGAGCTGCAGTCAAAATTACTGGTTCCTATTCACTCTTACATTTATCCATTCATCTATTTACTTACCTAACCATACAGCAGATATTCCGTTATTCATAAAAAATATTTAAGAAGCATATTTGATATAATAATTTGTTAATATATTTTCTAAGTTTTCTTTGAGGAGCAAAAAAATATTTCTGTTACCTTGAAAGCTCTAAAAATACTATATCATTTGCATTGTTTTGTGCATATATTTTATTTTGTAATTAATTTAATTAATTAAGAAGGTTTTATTGAATTACTACTATGCAATAGATATTTGTCTAGGCATTAGGGACAAACTGGTGAAAATCTAATTCCTTGCCCTCATTGAGTTTATATTCTGATGAGAAGAGAAAAAAACTGTACATGTATAAAATCAATAAATAATATAATATTTTATAATATGTGAAGTGTTTTTTACTTATGAACATATTATATATAATAATTACACATATTTTCTATGTACGTACATAATAATATTTTTTACATTACAGAGAGCAATACAAAGACATAAAGAGGTAGAAAATATGGTGCCTTTCCTCCAAAAACCATCATCTATTTGGAAATATTGGGATATCCAGGTAAAACAACACATATGAAAGTTTGTTTGTCTCACATAAAAAGGACCATGCTTAGATTGCTGCTCCCTTTATTTCAGAGGCTCAGTCAAGTCAAGCCCAGGATTTTGAGAGTCTCTAGGTTAGTTGAGCTATAAAAAAGGTTGGGAAATTGAGTATTCAGCTTTTACAAATGACAGGAAATTGGGATTGGGTATTGTTCTAAATTGAGCTGGAATAAGACCTGGAAGCTTTGTATGAAAGTGATTTATTTATAGGAGAATGTAACAGAGATGAGAGATGAGACAAAGAAAGGAAGGAAGCCAAGCACAGGTACAACATCAAGTCTTGTACTCCAGCGGATAATTTTGACTCAGTCCCAGAAGGGAGCTTTAGAGTCACTGGTAGGGTCGCATTGTTGTCTTGCTTGGGGCTGGAGAGCAGAAATATTTATATTCCCACACCCACAAGTCATTGGCTCAGGGCAGCTTCCCGGAGAGAGCAGTTGCTCAAGCAATTCCGATACTCCATGTCTGAGCTCTGCCAACCTGGGGAAGCCTCCAGAAAAACAAATACAAGTGCTGGCTTTTGAGATTGAGAGCACACCAGGAGCCTGTGTACATGAAAATGGTAAAGACACCCGAGAGTGTACTGGCAGAACACTGACGTCACCTGCTACAGGTGCTGAGGGGCTAACCTACATTCTGCTACAGGGGGTCACAGTATGCAAACATGACAAGTTAAATAGCGGTGAAAGTAACAACACTAGAGATAACATTACTATAACTAAGAGCCATAAGTCACACACATAGTGAAAAATTTCTGAGGATCAGGTTCCTAGGCTAATTTTTATCATATTCATTCCTATTTATACCCTGTCAATTTTGTTAAAGACATGAAGTGGGAGGTGGAAAAAATTGAATACAATCATTCTGAGACATGGGTTTCTACCCAGGGCCCTGAGATGGGTTTTTATGAGTGGAATGAAAAGAAGATCTTCTCCTGGTGAACAACTAGGACCAATTTTTGGACTTAAAATGTGCATTGATTATTTCTAAATGTGCCCAAATCTTTATGCCTTTGATTTTACTCACGTTTTAGTGACTTTATAAAATCCACTTAAGAAAATATGACTTGAGGCGTTAGAGAGTATATTTGGACTAAAGGTATCTCCCTAAGTTACATATCCTTCTGCTCATTAGTTAAACTATAAGGAAAGTAAACTTGAAAACAAATCAATAAGGAAATTATTAATAATAATGTATTTCCCCCATAAAAAGCTTAAATTTGATAAACTATTTCTTCTAATCTACTTTTAAAGATAATGCCCAAATATGTGCCTGATAAATGAATAGATCCCACTTAAGAGGAGTGATTCTTGTGATGGCAGAAATTAGCTACTTTATATAATCAGCTAATTTTTTTCTCACTATTGACTTTTGAAGCCCTTTCAACAATTTGTAGTGCTGTCTTTCATCTCGTTAATCATGTTCACTTGAGATGAAGAAAGTAGTCTAAAATAATCTATTTAAGTAGAAACTTGCTGTAGCTGACCTCTGACCTGTGCTTCAGTGTAACCTAGTAGATACCTGCTACCATTTTACTCCAAAGGAATGTTCGTCCGTGAAGGTCTCTATTTGGGGGAAAAATCCTACCTGTAATTGAGCTTTACCTTTTGCATACCTGTCTTTTATTCTGAATGTAATGGTATCAAATCACAAAATAATTGAATTATAAAATTATTAAAAGACCTCTATTTTTTTAAGTGAAAAAGATGTATTATGGGTCTTTTGCATCATTACAAAATTAGTACTGATTTTTTTTTTTGAGGAAGACTGGCCCTGAGCTAACATCCAGGCCCATCTTCCTCTACTTTATATGTGGCGTGCTTGCCACAGCATGGCTTGACAAGAGGTGAGTAGGTCTGCACCTGGGACCTGAACCAGTGAACTCCAGGCTGCCAAAGTAGAATGTGTGAGCTTAACCATGACGCCACTGGGCTGGGCCAGTACTGATTATTAAATGAAGTAAATATCACCCAGTCCAAAGCCTCATATAAGGACACTAATACTTAATAGATTCTTTGCTTCACTTTTTAAAAACATCACTCCCATTATTTTCCAAGAAGCAGTAAGCAACTTTATGAATCAAAGGATATTTCCACGTGTGTTGAAGTAAAATTTTATTCAGGAAGTTTCACTAGAGAGCAGGGCTGTTTTCTCTTTTTCCTGCTCACCATTCAACACGTAAGATAGTTCCTCCCTAAGTTCACATAAACAACCTAAATCCATTTTTTTCCGTTATTTCTTTAATAACTATAATTATGATGATGTTCACGGAACAGAATTACTCAAAAAAGAATATCTCACATAACAAGAAGTTTGGAAATAGTTTATAAACAAATGTGAAAATGCAATTAAATTTCTATGATGCTTGTTTCCCCAACCTTATTTATGTATATGCATTTGCAGTATTTCACCACGTTACTTGAATCAATTGTTGGATATTTTCAGAAATCATGACAAAATGATTGGTGATTATGAGTTCCAATTTGAGCCCTGTTTGTTTGAAATAATTTATACTCGACAATCCAGCCGTAACTCATGAAGACTGAATGCTTTATTTTAGCCCCTGTAGGTATAATCAAAAACCATTTAAATAACTTTTGAGTATTTTTTCTTTGAGTTACCAGTTATCAGTGAGGTAAATATTAAAGAATCTGCTTAATTGCACTTTGAAAAACCTGTGTTAGAAAGTGGAGACACCTAGCGTCTTTCTGAAACATGGCAATAACATTTACCGGGGGCTTGTTGTGTTCCTATTTTATGTGTTCTGTACTTATTAGGTCAAATAATCTTCACATCAACTTTATAAGTAGTCCTGGAAGTTAGCTTTCATTTTCACTTGAGGAAACAGATGTGAAGCGAGATAGTAAGTTGGTAAGGTCATAGCTAGAGACTGAATATCTGCACAGACCCCCAACACTTAAATTATTTTAAATACATACTTTTTCCTAGACCATTCAAACATTATGTCCTTGAGGAGAAATAGAAATATATAATAAAAAGCATGAACATGTCATAATTGCTTTGGTGGCAGAAAATAAGGACTCTTCAACTGTGGCTCGTAGACTGGAACACTTCATGGGGGAGTGATACTTGCATTAGCCTCGAATGATCCACCAGTGTTCAACAGTTGCAAGTGGGTTGGGGTCATTCCAAGCAGGTGTAATGATAGAACAAATTTCACAGAAAGAAAGAATTTGACATTTTCAGAGAATTATGAATAGTTCAGTATAAAAAGAGTGTGCTGTACAGTTGGAAATTAAGAATATAAATAAGGCTGTAATATCTTGAGGAAACTGACACAATCAGGGCCATTGATCATTTAGCTCAAATAAATCTCCAGTTAGATTTCTCCTGAACGTAAACAGTATCTAAAATATTGTTACTATGGTCAAAGCTGCTCTGATCTCTGGAGGATTTCTTTCAGAGTATACAAGAACCAATAATTTTCAACTCCAACAGATTACTTCCACAGACCTTACACAATATGGCGGTCAGCAAATGTTCTGTAAGCCAAAAAAATTCAGCAGAACTTTTAACATTCAAAGAAATAGTACTAACTTAATTAAGCTCAAGGTCATAATTTTCAGAACATTAACAAGTATAACATGTTTATTACTTTTTACTGTTTTCAAAATCATCAGAAATGAATTACCACAGGTTTAACTCATGCAGTTGCTAAGAAACCTGGAAACAATATCTATAGTACTATAGCATTATAATATAGTGTTGAATGATGATGCCAAAAAGTGCTTACTCTAGGAAAAGTTAACTCACTTAGTCATGCTGCTTTTATTACTTAAAAAGTTTTCCAGAACGAACACATCTGAGTATCATTCTATTGGAAATAACAATTGAACAATATTTACAAAATGTAACGGTCCTTCAGTGGCTAATAATCAAATATTATGACTGTCCAATATCGAGAATTATAGAACAAAAAGCAATTATATTGTTGAGATAGGCAACACAAGTACTTTACAAAACATTGCTCCAGTATTATTACTAAGCCAAGCATAGTGTTCTGAGTACTAGACTGTTCATTCACAGAAACTAAATATGAATCCACTAAAAAGAAGTATAATATTTGCTGTCAGTAAGGGAAAATTTAGGCATTTGACTGCAACAATATATCTCTCATCAGCCTAAACTCTTTTGTAAAATTACAAAACTAGATAAATTATAGGAAGAAAGTTTTTTCACATGTTGGAAAGCAAGCAGTGATTTTGGTGCCTGAGAGAACACAATGGGACAGTATCCTTAAAGTACTGAAAGAAAAATCTGTCAAATTATAATTCATCATTACGTGAAAATATTTGTTAACAATAAAGACAAGATAGGGGCCAACCCCGTGGCATAGTGGTTAAGTTTGGAACACTCTGCTTTGGTGGCCCAGTCTCACAGATTCAGATCCTGGGTGTGGACCTACACCACTCGTCAGCCATGCTATGGTGGCAACCCAGGTACAAAATAGAGGAAGATCGGCACAGATGTTAGCTCAGGGCAAATCTTCCTCAGGAAAAAAAAAAAAGACAAAATAAAGTTATTTGAAGATAAATAAAAACTCAGAGTATTTGACACCAATAGTTCTGTACTACAGAAAACACTAAAAGATATCCTTCAATCAATCAGGTTTCCAAGGTAAGATGACACCAAATGCAAACTCAAAACCACTAGAAAGAACAAAATATTCTGGAAATAGTAAATATATGAATATGTGGAGAAATGTAAAAGACAACATTTCATTCTTTTTTGAATTCTTTAAAAGATAATTGAAAGTTTAAAGCAAAAATAGTCACAATATATTTAAGGGTTTGTAACATAAGGAGAGGTATAGGCAGCAAAAGCACAAAGAAGATGACAAAAATAAATGGATTTATACTGTGGTATTATTCTTATATTATAAACTAAATTGTGTAATTAATTCAAGGGACATTGTGTGAAATTACGAATATAAATTGCAATCCCTAGAGAAATCACTAAAGAAAAAAAGTGTACCTAAAAAGCAAATAGATATTTAAAAACTACTCAGTTAATCACAGTGTAGGAAGGGAAGGAGGGAAAAAAGGAACAAAAATCAGAGGAGGTAAACAGAAAGTAGCTACTAAAATAGTAGACTTGAATCTGACTGCAACTGGATTACATGCAAATGGAAGAACACAGTAACGAAAAGACAGATATAGTCAAATTGAATAAAAGAGCAAGACAGAGCTATTTATTATTTACAAAGGATGCACTATAAATATAAAAAGAGAGGCAAATATTTCATAATAGAATAAAGAAAGAGATAACTCCAAAATTTTATCAAATTATATCTGCTCAAGAAAAAGAGACAATATTAAGAAAATGAATAGGGAAGGCATCAAGTGTGTAGTAAATATATACAGTACATATATTTGATAAGAACTTGTATCTTTCATATATAAAGAACTCCTACAACTCAATAATAAATTTGAAAGAGTAATCCAATTAAAAATGGGCAGATCCTCAAAGAGACACTTTGTAAAGGAAGAGATGGCCAGTAAGCACATGGAAACATACTCAACATTATTAGTCATGAGAGAAATGCAAATTAACAGATCAGTGAGATACCATTACACGAGGAGTCCCGCACGTGGTTAAAAAACCATGCCTGACTTTCCAGGCCTGTCTGTAGGCAATTAGAAAGGCTTCATCTGGCAGGCCTCACAGGGAAAGCTGCCCTTCCCACAGCAGACTTTGTGCACAGACAAAGCATTGCTGTCTTTGAAGAGAGTTGCGGTCAAGGACTCAGGCCCCTCTGGCACGTCATGCTCTTCATATGTATGCAGTCCTAGCCCTGTGCCTTCATTTCTAGGTCTTTTTATCTGAGATTTGGGCAGAGGGCTTCTCTAGGTGCATCTGCTGAGACTTGCTTATTGGGGGGCATGGGAAGAGTGGAAACCATGAAAACACTTTTTCCTGCTTTGATACCGTACCCAGCAATATTCTACTCCTATCCTTTCCCTCTGGTCCTCCCCACCTCAGGGCCGGTAAAGCTACCAGAGCCTTTTGTTCCAGCTCCCTCAACAGTGAGAAAATCCTCACATCTGTGCTGAGCTATGTGACCGTCAGCTGGTAAGCGGCTCCATATCGGGAAACGTAACAGGGAGAGTTGGCGCTTTGTCCAGTTTTAGTCTCTTGCTTACACCATCACGGTAAGTGATTAAAGTCTTAACTCTTTTCAATTTCGGCTTGCTTTAATTGGCTACTCCAACACCTGAGATCTCAGCATGCTCTCTCTCGGCACAGCTGAGCTCCTGACACTACATGCATCACAGTGAGGTGAAAAATAAATATATCAATAATGTCAAAACCTGGTGAGGATTTGTAGCAACAAGAACTCTTATATGTTGCTGGTGGATTGCAAAATGGTATCACCAATTTAGAAAATGGTTTGGAAGTCTTTTATAATGTTAGACATTTACCTATACTCTGATCTAACAATTATATATCCAGGTATTTGCACAAGAGAAACGAAAACACAAGCTAATGAAAGGTCTAGTCAAAAAGGTACATAGAAGCCTAAAACTGGGGGGAAAAACTTTCAGATTTACATTAATTAGAAAAAGTATAAACAAATTGTGGTATATATGTAATGAAATACTGTTCAGCAATAAAAAAGGAAAAGACTTCTAATACATAGAACATGAAATAATCTTTTTAAAAATTATCCTGAGAGAAAAAATCCAGGCACCAAAGAATACATGATATAATATTTCATTGATGCGCAGTTCTAGATCTGGCAAACACAACCTTTGGTGAATGAAATTAGAACATTATTTGCCTATGATGAGTGAGGTTCAGATTGACAAGAAAGGCACAGAAAGAATCTCTTGGGTGGTGGAAATATGCTTTTTGATAGGTTCCTGTGAATACGTAAGGTCTGTGCAATTTATGATATGTAAATTGAACCTCAAGAAAAAATAAGTAGCTGTGTCTGTCAGTAACATCCCTTCACCTATGACATTTTATAGACTCTGCATCTAAGAGATTCAAAGTAATACCTGAGTATTTTATTTCCATTATGAAGAAGAAAAACAGTCTCCAAGATTAATATTCATGCACGGTGAACATCAAAGCTACTTGTCAGTTCATTTTAGCTTAACATATCAAATACGGTCTTAACATAACATAAATTTACCTTAAAGATAAATTTCTTTTTTTTCTTTTTTAAGATTGGCACCTGAGCTAACAACTGTGCTAATCTTCTTTTTTTTTCCTGCTTTTTCTCCCCGAATCCCCCCAGCACATAGTTGTATATTGTAGTTGTGGATACCTCTAGTTGTGGCATGTGGGACGCCGCCTCAACGTGGCCTGATGAGCAGTGCCACGTCCATGCCCAGGATCTGAACCAGTGAAACCCTGGGCCGCCGAAGCAGAGTGCTCGAACTTAGCCACGGGGCTGGCCCCAAAGATAAATTTCTCCATAGAAATAATTTGGGAAATGAAATGTTGATGTAACTCTCAATTGTAAAGGAAAACTACAATATAAGGATTTTTGAGGTGACTTTGAAGATTTTAGATTTCCTGTTTGCATCTGCTATCTTATAATACTTGGTGTATATGTATAAGAAATACAAATTTTGTATTTCTTCATTGGTAAAATCTTTAACATTGGCTTTGACTAGTCAAGTTCCCGTCAAAATCAACTGTTATTTAAGCCTGAAGCATCAATGTTAGAAATACAGTCAATTAAGAACAGGGATTAAAACTAATTAAAAAGCTGTAGTGATGGACATTTCCCAATGACTGATTCATATTTCATTCAACAAAACAGAATAAAAATTTAAAGATAGGAAGAAAGTGGTTGTTCAGCTGCCAGATCACATCAGCGTTTTGATTACTCTGGGAGAACTTGTACTTGACTGCAAATTGGTTTTCTTTACTTCGGAAGGATAAACAATCATTATCACATACAACATCTACATGTTTAATCCTTGACATCTGCATTTGAGATGTGTGTGTGTGTTTGTGTGTGTGTGTGTGTGTGTGTAGGGTGAGATTTGGCACATTACTTTAGCTAACTGAAAACTGTATTCACTCCTATTTCTATTGTACTAACAGACAAATTGGCTGCAGCTGGTAGCAATTGCGTTTGAAAAGGATTCAAGAACATACTGTTTCAAATACAAGTGTATACAATTGAGCAATGATTAAATAACTATACCACTCCGCTCATTGAAAACGGTATTTATTGTGACCATGAAGCAAAGGAAAATATGGAGATACTAAAATTCTGTCTCACCACCACTATTTATTACATATGTAGTTAATTTGTGTAGCATCTGTAAATAAATGAAAGTTAATACTCATCTAAAATTTCATGCTGATGATGAGTATATAACTTCAGTAAATGTGCATCCCTGTGTTCATTGCAGCACTGTTTATAATAGCCAAGATATGGAAACAACCTAAGTGTCCATCTATGCATAAATCAATAAAGAAATTGTGGTGTATATATATATATATATATATATATATATATATATATACATGGAATATTATTCAGCCATAAAAAAGAATGAAATCTTGCCATTTGTCACAACATGGATGGACCTCAAGGGCAGTATGCTAAGTGAAATAAGTCAGACAGAGAAAGACAAGTACTGTATTATCTCTCTTATATGTGGAATCTGAGAAAAACAAAAAAAAGAAAAACCACACTCATAGATACAGAGAATGGATTGGTATTTGTCAGAGTGGGGGTGGGGATGAGAGAAATGGGTGAAGGGGATCAAAAGGTAAAAAAATTTAAATAAACATAACTTTTCTTTCATTACATCTAAAACTCACAAAAATCCCACTGCTTTATTTTGCAGAAATTGACAAGCTGAATCTATATTTTTTTCTCAAAAGCTAAAAATACTAGAATAGCCAGGACACTTCTGAAAAAGAAGAAAGTTTAAGAACTCACACTTGTTTGTTTCAAGTTTATTACATAGAAACTAATCAAGAAAGGTTAATATTAGTGGAAGAGTCGATATATAAATCAGTGGAATAAAATATAAACTTCAGAAATACTCCAACAATAATCAATTAATTTTTTCTAATTAATATTTTACTTTTATAGCAGTTTTAGATTTACAGAAGAATTGACCAGATAGTACAGCGAATGCCAGTATATTCTCTACCCCTCTCCACCCTGCATAGTTTCCCCTATCATTGACATCTTGCAATAGTATGGTAGATTTGTTACGAGTTGTGAACCAGTATTGATACATTCATACTAACTAAAGTTCATGGTTTACACAAAGGCTCACTCTAAAGTCTTGCTGTGAGGCCGGTGTTACTCTAATAACAAAAGCATACAAAAAACATTAGAAGTAACAAAAACTACAACTACAGACCCATATCCTTTAGGAATATAGATGCAATTTTTTTTTTAATTCAACAAAATACCAAACCAGATTCAGCATTGTATACAACATATAAAAGAATTATACACGATGACCAAACAAGTTTCAAGTGAGGAATTCAAGATTGATTCAACCTAAGAAAATCAATGTAATACACCACATTAATAAACTGAAAGAAAAAAAAAAAGATCATCTCAACTAATGCAACAAAAGCATTTGACAAAATCCAACATCATTTCATGATGAAACACTCAACAAACTAGGAATTGAAGGAAACTTTTCAGCCTGACAAATGTATCTATGAAAAACTCATAGCTAACATCATATTTGATGATGAAAGACTAAAAGATCTCCTCCTAAACTCAGGAACAAAACAAATATGTCCACTCTTGCTATTTCTACTCAACATTGTGCTGAAGGTTTTAGCCAGGGAAATTAAGCAGGAAAAATAAATAAAAGGCATCTGATTACACAGAAGAAACTAAAACTTTCTTTTCACAAATGATATGAACTTGCATATAATAAATCTTGGGTAATCCATGGAAAAAACTATTTAATAGACAAATTCAACAAGTTTGCAGGATACAAGATCAATACACAAAAATCAATTTTATTTCTTACACTAGTGAAGAACAATCCAAAAATGAAAATAAGAAAACAATTCCATTTATAATAGCATCAAAAAACACAAAATCCTTAGAAGTAAATTTAATGAAGAAATGCAAGATTTATACACTGAAAATTACAAAACATTGTTGGGAGAAATTAAAGACCTAAATAAATGGAAAGACATCCTGTATTCACGGACTGGAAGACTTAGTTTTGTTAAGATGTCAATATTCCCCCAATTTATCTACAGATTCAAAACAGTCCATATCAAAATTTGTTTCCTTTCCTTCTGAAATTGACAAACTGTTCCTGAAATTCCTGTAGAGTTTCTGGGGACACTGAAGAGCTGAAACAAGCTTGAAAAAAACCAAAATTGTAGTAATCACGTTTCTTGATTTTAAAACTTTACTACAAATATACAGTAATCAAGAAGATGTGTATTTTTACATGGATAGCCACATAGTTTAATGGAATGGAATTGAGATTTCAGAAATAGACTCTTACATTCATGGTCAATTGATTTTTAACAGTGATATGAAGCCAATTCAAAGGAAAGCACAGACTTTTCAACAAATGCTGCTGTGCCAACTGGAATTCCAAATACAACAACAACAAAATTAATTTGGGTCCATACCACAACATATGGAAAAATTACCTCAAAACAGAATAAAGACATAAATCTAAGATGTAAAACTATAAAATTAGTAGAAGAAAACACAAGTGCAAATTTCTATGCCCTTGAATTAGACAGTGATTTCATAGATCTGAAACCAAAGCAGAAAAGCAAAAGAAAAAACAGATAAATTGGATTTCACCAAAACTTTTTAAAAATTGTGCTTCAGATTATACTATCAAGAAAGTGTAAAGTTAACCCACCGAATGAAAGAAATGAAAATGAAAGATTTGCCAATCATATATCTGATAAGGGATTTGTATCAAGCATGTATAAAATACTCTGACAACACAATACTAAAAAGATAAATTCCCCAATAAGAATATGCAAAGGATTTGAATAGACACATCTCTAAAGAAGATAGACAAATGGCCAATAAACACATGAAAAGTTGCTCAATATCATTAGTTGTAAGGGCAATGCAAATTAAAACTACAATGAGATACCGCTTTACAACTACTTTGGTGGCTCTAATCAAAATGTCAGAAATAACAAGTGTTTGCTAAGATAAGGAGAAATAAGAACCCTCATATGTACTGGTGGGAATTTAAAACGGAACTGCCACTTTTGAACAGTTTTATAATTGCTCAACATTTGTACATAGGGTTACTATATGACCTGACAATTCCAAGCCTAGGTATACATCCAACAGAACTGAAACCATATAGCCACACAAAAACATGTACATGAATGTCCATAACATCATTACTTATAATAGTCAAAAGCTGGAAACTACCAAATATCCATCAATTGATGAATGTAAAAACACATTGTGGTATACCCAGGCAATGGAATACTATTCAGTCATAAAAAATGAATGGAGCACTGATATATACCACAATGTGGATGGACCTTGAAAAACATTATGCAAAGTGAAACAGTCAGACAAAAAAGACGACATATTGTATGATTCCATTTGTACAAAATGTCCAGAACGGGCAAATCCATAAAGACAGAAAGTATATTTGTGTTTGTCAGGGACTGGAGGGAGCAATGAGGAGTGACTGCTAATTGGAATGGGGTTTCATTTTAAGGTGATGAAAATATTCTGGAATTAAATATTGGCAATGGTTGCACAATTCTGTGAATATACAAAAACCACCGAGTTGTACACTTTAAAAGGGTGAATTTTATGGTGTTTGAATCATTTCTCAATTAAAACACACACATGCACACTCATGTACTGACATTAAATACCACAATATACTTATTAGAATGACTAAAATGAAAAAGCAAAAGATACAAACTGGCAATATCACACGCCAGTGACGGTGCAGAGCAACTAGAATGCTCATGCATTACTGGTTGGAATATAACATAGTACAGACATTTTTTTTTCTTTTGAGGAAGATTAGCACTGTGCTAACATCTGCTGCCAATCCTCCTCTTTTCGCTAAGGAAGATTGGCTCTGAGCTAACATCTGTGCCCATCTTCCTATATCTTATATGTGGGACTCCTGCCAAAGCATGGCTTGATAAGCAGTGCATAGGTCCATGCCCAGGATCCAAACCAGAGAACCCCAGCCCCAAAGCAGAACATGAACTTAACTGCTGTGCCACTGGGCCAGCCCCAGTAGAGACATTTTTGATATGCAGAATAACATTTCTTATAAACGTAAGCATGCACTTACTATATGACTCAGTAATCCCTCTCCTAGGTATTTTCCCAAAAGCAATGAAAATACAAAAACATGTATATCACCTTTATTCATAATCACCCCAAAGTGGAAACAATCAAAATGACCTTCAATTGGTGAGTGAATAACAAACAGTGATGCATCCATGCAATATTACTAAGCGATAAAAAAGGAATGTATTACTGACACACACAACGTGGATAAATCCCAAATGCAATATGCTAAGTGAAAGCAGCCAGACTCAAAAGACGACATACTCTGTGATACAATTCAAATGACATTCTGGAAACACATCAGTGGGGAAAGGGTTTAACTAAATGGACATAAGAAGATTTGGGGGGATATTGGAACTATTCTGTATCTTGCCTGTGGTGATATTTGACAAGCGTATGTGTTTGTCAAAACTTATAGAACTATACACAAGAAGTCTGTTTTATTGTATATAAAATGTCAACAAAAAATCAATGACATACATGCTACTTCTATTTTTTAATTAGAAGTTCAAAATGATGAAATAAAAGATTTTACTAAGGAAGTAAAATGCTTATTAGAACTAAAAATTATACAGTGTATTTTCAATTCAATAAGTTGAAAGTCACTATGTCCCTGATACATCAGAAACAATAAGAAAACACAAAATAAAAATCATGTTGATGTAAATCATAAAATACCTTCGAGTAAAATAAGCATTTTATCTGTTACGGAAAAATATACAAAGTTGTGATTAATATAAAAATAAAATTTTATAATATATTATTTAACAAGGTAAATTTATCTTCTCCCTCATAAGTTACACTGTTCTGGTTTTGATTGCATTTATTTGATTATAAGTCTACTCCAGTCAAAATCCCAAAGGGATATTTTTTGGAATTTGACTAAGTCATTCCAGGATTTATCAATAAGCAAATAAGAAAAATAAGGAATATGCTGAAAGTGAAGAATGTGGAAGGAGAAATATTGCTAGTAGTAAACCAAAACACAATCCTAAAATAATTAAATCAGCATGTTAGAGAATCAATAATGGATAAAGTAAACTGAAATCAAAGCCCAAAGACAATCAAATCATTTTAATATATTCATGAGAAATTAACCCTTAGGCAATAAGTAAAATAAATAAAAATAATGATCAGGTAAATTAAAATTTAAATTTCTACTTTTTGTCTTAAGAAGACCATCATAGAACAAAATGTATATTAATACCTTTCTGTTTTTGAGATTGGGAATTTTTTTCCTAGGTTTAAGGTGAAAAAGATCATACATGCATCTCTTGTGGATATGACTTTCATTTCTAAATATTTAGAAATTTGATAATATCCCAAGTAATACCGAAAGAAAAACGACAAACTAATAAAAAAGTTTGTTACATGCATAGCAAACTCATTATCAATGTATTTAATGTAATTAAATTATGATTCAATTACAGTCAGCCCTCCTTATACTCAGGTTTTGCATCAAAGGGTTCAACCAACTGCGGATCAAAAATATTAGAAAAAAATTCCAGAAAGTTCTAAAAAGTAAAACTTTAACTTGCCACTGTCGTTATTCCCTAAACAATGCAGTGTAACAACCATTTACATAGCATTTGTAGTGTATTAGGTGTTATAAGTAATCTAGAGATATTTAAAGTATACAGGAGGATGTGGGTAGGTTAAATGCAAATACTACACCTTTTTATATAAGGGACTTGAACATCTGCAGATTTTGGTATCCACAGGGGTCCTGGAAAAAATCCTCTGAGGAAACATGAGGGATATTGTATATATCTATAGATATTTCTCTATATATGATTTTAGAAGTAATTATATAGGTATATCCTATAATAAGTTATATTATTAATCATAATAATGTATCTATTAACATTATCAAAATTGTTATAAACAAAATCACTTTTTGTTAGAGAGTGCTGATACTGTATTCTCAAACTGTTATCAAGATTATAAAAAAGAATTTTTATAATATCTATCATAGTCTTAAATATATCGTAATGTGACATTTTAATTCTGTTTCTAGTCATTGCTCTTAGGGAAAATGAATATAAATGCACAATTTTGATATAAAAAGATGTTTACTATAGAAATAATTATAATAGACAATAATTGGAAATATCTTTAACACCTAACAATTGGAATTTCAGGGAAAAAATGCATTAAAAACAGAATAAAACAATCAATACAAATAGTTTTCCCCAAAATATGGGCAATGTTAATAATTTTCAGGTAAAAAAACGTTAATTTATAAAACAGTGCAGGGGGCCGGCCCCACGGCCGAGTGGTTACATGCACTCTGTTTCAGCAGCCCAGGGTTTCATGGGTTTGGATCCTGGACACAGACCTAGCACTGCTCATCAAGCCGTGCTGAGGCGGTGTCCCACATAGCACAACCAGAAGGACCTACAACTAGAATATACAACTATGTACTGGGGGGCTCTGTGGAGAAAGAAAGAAAAAACCTGCAAACAGAACGATACTAGTCTGTCAAAAGTGTGTATATAATTTCATGTGTTTACCTTTCCATATCTATTTGCAATGTCATTATCTACATAAGCAGATATACTAATATCCTCTTTTTGTTGTTTAATATAAAATCATTGTTTGAAATATAAGTGTACACATCATATAAAGGAAATAATGCATAGTTGATTGCAGTCAGTGTTGCTAGGGAAGTGACCACCTAAGGGGATGGAAAGAGAGGCCAGGTTAAATCATGAATCACAACACTTCTTTAATATCATGCTGCAAAGCACAGCTTATTTATTGTAAGGCAGCATATTTCAAGCTGTACTTCACAACAAATTAGCGAGTTCTGAAGTCAATTTAGTAGATCATGACCAACTTTAAAAATATACAATTGTGTAGAACAGAATAGAAATAACATAGCGTTTATGCTTAATAAGTTTAAAAATTGTTCAGTGAAATTCTAACACTAATATACATAGATACAGATCGATATAGATAAATAAATGTGTACTTGGTCATAAAATAAAATATCTAAAAACATTTGAAAGTCATTGTCATCTGCTCACTGGTGCAAAAAAATCCCCAAACAAAAAAAAAGAGAATAATATTTCACGGCATGTGACAATTATAGGAAATGGAAGTTTTTGGTTCCAGAAATAAAGTTTTCTTGGAACACAGTAAAGCTCCTTTATTTTCACAGTGTTCATGACTGCTTTTGCATTACAATGTTCGTGTTGCGTTATTGGAAAAGAGAACGCACAGACTATAGAGCCTAAATATTGACTATCTGTTCTTTTACAGATAACGTTTTTTTCAACCATGGATTAGACAGTAAGTATTTAGCAGAAAAATGAAGGAAAAGGTAGAATAATAGCTCGAAGAATTTTTTTAAATACACGTGGATTAAAAAAATAATCAGATAAATGTATTTGTGAGCCTGGAAACAACAGAAAAGAGCAATTTTAAAAAGGATTCACAGTTATAATACTATTATACAAGTTCTTGGAATATTAATGGCTAATTTAAAAATAATAAACACAAAAGACAAATTGTACAGTTTATGTAAATATACAGACAGCACGTATTTTTGAGTAACTGCTGTATTCCCAAAATTGTGCTGACAGAAGTGAATAGGATTCAAGTCTGAAGATGTTTTTAATATGGTTGAACAAATCAGCACTTTTCATTAATTTTTACTCATAATTTGTGGATTTTGATAATTCCCCAGGGACTTCAATCACATATACTGGTATCTGAGGTGTTGGTAGAACCAATAATTTCACCCAATTTCAGGTTCACTTTACTATGTTGTTTTATACAACCTACAAATTTCTACGTACATGAAATAAAAATCATGGGGAGAAGTCTATGAGTGGGAGTTTCACACCCATATTCACAGTAAGACGCATCCCCTGGCCGAGTGGCCAAAGGAAGTTGAGTATTTTGAATAATATGGATTACGGCTCCCAACTTCTCAGTGACCCTTTCCTTCTCACGCTCTTAATTGCTAGTTCTTTGGTAAGTCAATAGTTGTGGTCCCAGCAGGAAACATTTATTCCAAATCTTCTCTGGTTCTGCCTTTCCAGGCTGGGTGCAGACGGAGAGAGGAAGAGAGTCCAGGAATCTAGGCTTTCTACAGAGAAGACTGCATTCTGTGCAGATGCACAGGAGGTACACCAGTGGCAGGAGCCCTGGACTGGGAGATAGGAGAAGCTGCAGTCTACTCCCTGATCACCAACTGACCAGTTGTACAAGTTGTATAAGTTTCTGCACATCATTTAATCTCTCAGGCCTTTAGTTTCTGCTATAAAATGAGATTACAACAAATGGTCTAGCTTTTTTAGCTATAATTTTACTTTTGAATTGACTGTAAAAATATAACCTTTATACTTACACTTTTTAAACAGATTCAAAGAATGCAATTTATTAACACCATAGTATATGGCATATGTGATGATGTCACATAGAGAAATTGCTGCATTTTTATCTTATAATTTCCAAAATAATATTAAATGAGTTGTGAAGCATTGGTGGAAAGTTTTATAAATGTAAGTGAAACAGATTTTTTTTTATTACTATTATTTTTTTAATTTTATTTTTTTAGAGGAAAATTAGCCCTGAGCTAACTACTGCCAATCCTCCTCTTTTTTTTTTTGCTGAGGAAGACTGGCCGTGAGCTAACATCCATGCTCATCTTCCTCTATTTTATATGTGGGACGCCTACCACAGCATGGCTTTTGCCAAGTGGTGCCACGTCCACAACTGGGATCTGAACTGGCGAACCCCAGGCTACTGAGAAGTGGAACGTGTGAACTTAACCACTCCGCCACCGGGCCGGCCCCTGAAACAGATTTTATAAGCATTGTGACAGACGTGAAAGATAGATTAAAATACATCAAAACAACATCTGAAAGGGTTAGGTTTATTATTTATTATCTTTACACAAAAATCACATGAGATGGACTTAGAATTTTTTACTATATTCATTCACAAGCATATAAACTTTACTGTAATTTCTTGGGTCTAATTAAAATGCAGTCTAACCACCCAGAATCCAAAGTTACGCAATAATCTGAGCCATTTTTAAGACAATCTTTCCACTATTTGTGACATTTAGAAGCCATATCTTAGAATTAAAATTTAGAATATTAGCCATACTGAAGGAATAATAGATTAGCAATAGACTTCTAAGTCATAAAATGCTGTTTAAAAATGCCATTCTTCTATTTTCCTTCAGATGTTTCCCTTTCAATATTGAGATCTTCAGTAATAAACTTCTTAAGATTAAAAGGAGAAATAGTAACTTCTATATTTTAGAAAATTTGCTGCTTATTAGGAAATAGGGAAATTACTGGTACACACACATTTTATGTCAATTGAACTGTAGCATTAGGTCATAAATGCATGTTTTATTAATAGTATTAATATTGATTAAATAAGTCTATGTAATTAATTTTTTATTTACTTTTTATTTTTATTTTTGTATTGCAGTAACATTCGTTTATAACATTACATAAATTTCAGGTTACATCGTTATATATTTCAATCTATGTGTATATATTTCAATTTCTGTGTAGATTACACCATGTTCATCACCCAAAGACTAATTACCATCCATCACCACACACACATGTGCCTAATCACTCCTTTCACCCTCCTCCCTCTTCCCTTCCCCTCTGGTAACCACCAATCTAACCTCTGTTTCTATGTGTTTGTTTGTCATCGATTTTATCTTCTGCTCCTGAGTGAGATCATACAGTATTTGACTTTCTCCATCTGACTTATTTAACTTAGCATATCACCCTCAACTTCCATGCATGTTGTCGCAAATGGCCACATTTCATCATGTCTTATGGCTGAGTAGTATTCCATTGTGTATATATACCACATCTTCTTCATCCATTTATCCCTTCATGGGCACCTAGATTGTTTCCAAGTCTTGGCTATTGTGAATAATGCTGCGATGAACATAGGGGTGCATGTATCTTTATGCCTTTGTGTTTTCAAGTTCTTTTTATTTTTTTTTTTAAAGATTTTATTTTTCCTTTTTCTCCCCAAAGCCCCCCGGTACATAGTTGTATATTCTTCGTTGTGGGTCCTTCTAGTTGTGGCATGTGGGATGCTGCCTCAGCGTGGTCTGATGAGCAGTGCCATGTCCGCGCCCAGGATTCGAACCAAAGAAACACTGGGCCGCCTGCAGCGGAGAGCACGAACTTAACCACTCGGCCACAGGTCCCGCCCCAGTGTTTTCAAGTTCTTTGGAAAAATATCCAGCAGGGGAATACCTGGGTTATGTGGTAGATCTATTCTTAATTTTTTGAGGAATGTCCACATTGGTTTCGATAGTGGATGCACCAGTGTGTACTCCCACCAGCAGTGTATGAGGGTTCCCTTATCTCCACATCCTCTCCGACACTTATTGCTTGCTTTCTTGTTAATTATAGGCTTTCTGATGGGAGTGCGGTGATATCTCATTATAGTTTTGATTTGCATTTCCCTGATAGTTAATCACGTTGAACATCTTTTCATGTGCCAGTTGGCCATCTATATATCCTCTTTGGGGAAATCTCTGTTCAGATCTTTTGGCCGGTTTTTAACTGGGTTGTTAGTTTTTTGTTGTGTATGAGTTCTTTGTATATTTTGGATATTAACCCCTTATCATATACATGGTTTGCAGATATCTTTAGTCAATAATTAGGTTGTCTTTTTGTCTTGTTGATGGTTTCCTTTGCTGTGCAGAAGCTTTTTATTCTGATATAGTCCAATCTGTTTATTTTCTCTATTGTTTCACTTGCCCAGTCAGACATGGTACTTGAAAATATGCTGTTAAGACTAATGTCAAGAGAATACTGCCTATGTTTTCTTCTAGAAGTTTCATGGTTTGAGGTCTTACATTCAAGTCTTTAATCCATTTTGAGTTAATTTTTGTTTATTGTGTAAGAAAACTGTCTACTTTCATTCTTTTGCACATGGCTGTCCAGTGTTCCCAACACCATTTATTGAAGAGGCCCTCCTTTCTCCATTGTATGCTCTTGGCTCCCTTGTTGAAAATTGGCTCTCTGTACTTGTGTGGCTTTATTGCTGGGCTCTCAATTCTTTTCCATTGATCTGTGTGTCTGTTTTTGTGCCAGTACCATACTGTTTTAGTTACTATAGCTTTGTAGTATATTTTGAAATCAGGGATTGTGATGTCTCCAGCTTTGTTCTTTGATCTCAGGATTGCTTTGGCTATTTGGGGCCTTTTGTTATTCTATGTAATTAATCTCTGTGTTTAGCTAGTCTCTCCCATTGTCTTCAAATTTTAAATTTCTTCTACCTTAGATAATCCTATGAAATCTTCATTAATCATCATGATCTTATTTTCTATAATCTTTGCTTAAGAACTATACTGTTATATCTGAGATTTATCCGCATATTCTACCACACTTTCTACCTATTCTTTTGTACTTTGTTTTCAATTCCTTCTAGTGCTTGCTGCATATTTGACCTAGAATAAGGACTTAAATAAATGCCAACTTTTCTAACTATGGAGACTTTTATTTTTATTTGAAAATGTGTAAGAAATTTCTCTTTTCAAAAAAGCAGCTTCACTCAAATTTAAAACCATAGAAAACGTTAAATTTACACAAGTCTACTAGAGACGCAATGTTGTAAGTTCTATGGAAAATATGAATCTGATATTGTAATGTCACTATCTAAGGAAATAATATCACAAAAATAGCATCAGGTGTAATCAGAAGGTCATTACTCTAAAAAAATAGTATGTCAGAACATTTTTAATAGTTTCACTGTCTAAAGAAAGATGAAACATTTAGTGATATTATGCCAGTAATAGAATTGTTCAATTACTCAACTAGAATATCTGTATATATGCATATGTGTGTACTCTGCATCTGTGCATTTTATTTCATACCAATTATAACTCAATAAAGCTGGTAAGAGAAACCAAGAAAAAAAAAATCATTATATGAAGTTACTGGAGAACTAACTGAAATTTAAAAAAAGATAGACTAAATTAAAAAAAAAATTACCATGTGGTGTAAACTTAGGAAGACTAATCAGGTAGAGATAATTAGAAAAGGAGTTTTAAGGAGAGGAGCCTTGAACAAGACCTTAAAGCAAATAAAAAAATACAATTATATGTATGTGTGGGTGGGGAATACACAATTTACAGAGGATAATAGAAATGTTTACTTTTACACTACCTAAAAGGAGAAGTGAGCCCACATGCCTACTAGATACTCACTATCAGCAGAGGACACAATAGAATAAAAACACTCATAGTTTCCAAAGAAACTTGTTCGACTCAATGTAATATGATGTTTAAGAGCAAGGTGAAGTTAAAGTCTACTGAAGTCTAGTAACTTGGCTTTAAATCTTTGCCTCAAATTCCCTAGCTCTGTAATTTTGGACAAGTTGTTTAATCTCTCTAAGCCTCAGGATTTTTATTTATAATGTGGGATAAATAGTATTGTGTACTTTAGAGATTTGTGGTGAAGATTCAACAACATAAAATACATAAACCACTTAGCACTGAGTTTGTTGAGAATAAAGGCTCACATATTTTTAATGGAAATCATACACAATGGTAGATTGGGAAAATGTTTACTAGTGTATTTTGTGTAGTAATAAGACGAAGCTGTATTTTTAAACATATTGCTTCACAACACTTCCCTATGCTAGGGAGTGATAAATGCAGCAGTAGGGAAAAGAAGGTAGATAATTTCCCCATTAAGTAAAGTTCACATCAATGAAGAAGTAATTTCATAGAAGCTATGATAATGTCTCTTGTGACATCTCCAAACTGCATAAGTGTTCAGTAGTATGATAGACGCTTCCTTATGAATGATATCTAGGCCAAGTTCATCAAAGTCCCTCTGTGCATCAGCCCAGTCTGAGAGCAATGAAAAAAAGAATTTAAAACTGTTATGAAAAAATAAGAATAGGGAAAATCTGAACATCAGATGCACCACATTTTGCTTCAAGGGCACATAGAAAATAATTCTTCCATCGACATTGATACGTGGGAAACTGTGTTAACACAAAGCACAAGACACAGAGCTGCTAGATTTAAACAATATTTTGCTTTTTTAAAAAATGGAGAATGTGTAAAATCTTTCAGAGGAGGATTTTGGGAAAAGGACTAAAATATTGCCAACAAAACCCACGGCAGACTCTGAGGCTTCCTATCTAGGAAAGCGATCAGCTGTGAAGAAGCATCAACATCTTTGAAATTAAGTAAGAAGGATAATCATTGCTTTCACTAAATACATCTCCAAAGGAAGTCTAGAGCCAAATAGAGCCCTTCCTTGTCATAAATTATAGGGACATAGTTATTCTCATAGAACTTGTGTTTCTTATGACTATTTTCTTGTTGCTTCTCAAAAACAGATTGTTGAATATATTTACTCATTAACAGAAATCTCAATAGGCCAACTCCACACAATAACAAATACACAGAGAAAAAATAGAAGAGTAAATTGAGTTTGAATTTTAATGACAGGCCTATCAACCTTAGGAGATAGTAAACCATATGCCAAAAAGTCTGTGGTTTCTTGATTTCATTAGCAAAGTCAGAATCAACATTCTCTTATTGAAATTATCATTTAAACTGTCTTCTCTTTGCTTGATTATACTTCAGTGCCTGCCAGAAATCACCTGAATGCCCTCACCATCAGCCATGTTTTACGGGCATAGTGGACAGATTATACGGCAGCTGACGACCGTATACCGGCCTTCCTCTCCCCGTCTTATTAATAGATCGGAGAATAGGCTAGTTCTGACACATTAGCCTGCTCTCAGAACATGTCTAGGTTACTATGCAGGTGAGCATTAGACCTAGAGAGTGTTCTGATAACATAAAGCTTCTCTTTAAAGGCTTATTCATCCAAGTTCTCTCTCATAATCTATTTATGGGACTTAAAAGAGACTTTGATCAAAATATAGTGGTTGAGTCAGAACTTTGATTGTGTGAAAGATTTTCTTTTTTACATCTGCTAAACTGCTTTGTCATCTATACTCCCCCAGTGGCTTTCACAAGCTTCAGCAGTATGCGTATACCAGAGGCTTCCTGCTACAAGCATTGCTCTTTCTGCCTGAGGCAGAGATTCTGCCACTAGGAGCCCTCCTCAGTCACTCAATAAGTGTGCCAGCAATGAGGAGGCCTAAGACCCTTGCCACTTAATTCCAGGCACTTCAGGCTCCAAATTATTTCTTGAGGATGCATATCTTTTAAATAATATGAGCAATATATATCTCATCTGGGTTAAATGAGCACCAGTTATATCCATTGACATCAGACATTTAGAGACAGGTGCATAAACAGGAAAGCTCTTTTTAGATGTCAGAGTAAAAACTGTCAAGTATTTCTGTAGTAGACCACTACCCTACAGTTTTCTGAAAATATCCTTATGCCTTAATTTTCTTTCTTAGCTCTGTTTTCTTCCTACGAGTAACCTTCTCTTATTTCAACTGACACAGTTTATACAATCTAGCTCTACACTCATTCTTGCTGTGCTGTCAAACGTTGTGTCCTCAGCCACTTGACCCCTACTTCACTACACCCAACTGTGACTATCTTATTTACTCAGACTAGCCATCCTGACACTATCAGTTCCATCCACCTTTACTTATCATCAAGATCCACTTTTTTGAATATGGTTGGTTTTATCCACATTTTACAATAAATGTAGTAGATTATAATTCATGGGGAAACTATATGTCTGAAAGACAATTCCCTACCCAGCCCACTCAGGAGTATGGTGTGGAGTCTGAAAAACCATAAAATATCATGAAACATACCCCCCAAAAATGAACGATTTTAGGTGTACGCTACCTCTATGAAGGGATACCGTGGGAACCACCAACATTAAGCTCACCTTAGGTGTTAAATACGAAAAGAAAGTCAGACCTCCATTGAGAATGTCAGTGATATTGTTCACAAAAAAGGGCAAAGCAGGCAGCACAAGCTGTCAATTTCCCCCTTTATCTCCTTGGCCTAGGCCTGAGGTAGCTTGCAGAGAGGCCTCTACATGCCAACAACTTCCTGTGTCTCTTCTCTGGAGATTTCTCTGGCTAGGCAGTCACAAAGAGCAAGCTTGAAGTGCAAGCATGTCAATGGGAGCTTCTAGAGCCACTGTAGTTGTAGCTAATTTCCCCCATTTTTAGTTGCAGGGCCAGGAGTTGTAGATAAATCCTTCAATTCGCTGACACTCAGTGGGAAAATTCTATGGCGTGCACTGGATTGTCTTTCAGTGGGTTCTGGTGATGTAAAGCCCAGTTGCCAACAGCAGTAACTTGCTGATGAACATATCTTCTGTAGGCTCTACTCCTTTCACTTTCTCACTTCCCTTCTCTCTCAAGTGGTTCCAGGGATCAGCTCATAAAGAGATTTCTTGTATCCAAATTCTTGTGTTGGTGTCTATTTATAGCAGAACCCAAATTAAGACAAAACATAAGAACTTGTTTCCAGAATTGATCATATTTATGGTTCATGTACTCCAAATTTGTTACCTATGTACTTGATTGTTTTGACTTCTGCCTCAAGAGGTCAGAAAAGTAGTTTAAATTATACTTGTTTAAAATAATAAAGTACTACGTATTTCACATTTATTATTTATATGCATTTTGTTGGAAGACATTTGGTATTTTGTCTTAGCAGTTAATGTGGGACCAGATTATTTTTCCCCTTTGGTTTATAATCAGATAACACAATGGATCAGATGTCAATCATTCTCACGCAAATTAGAGATCTTACCTAGTGTTATCAGTTGAATTATGTCCCCTTCAAAAAGGATATGTTGGTAACCCCTACTACCTCAGAATGTGAACTTATTTGGAAATAGGGTCATTCCAGATGTAATTAGTTAAGATCACACTGGAGTACAGTGAGTCCCTAATTCAACATGACAGGTGTCCTTATAAAAGATGGTCATGTGAAGTTAAACACACACAGGGAGAATCTCATGTGGTAATCAAGGCAGAGATTGGATTTATTCTGCTACAAGCCAAGGAAAACCAAAAATTACCAGTGGCTAGAAAGAGGTAAGGAACAATTGCTGTGTGGCCCTGCCAACACCTTGATTTCAGATTTCTAGCCTCCAGAACTGTGAGGCAATAAATTTCTGTTGTTTTAAACCACCCAATCTGGGGTACTTTTGCAACCCTAGGAGACTAATACACCTGGTATCACGCATTACTAAAAAATTCAAGGATGCAAGTAATCATAAGGCATAAGCAAACAGAGACAAATCTAGATCAGACACTGCAGCATCCCAGGTCCTTTCTTTCCACATCAGAGATACTTTGACCACGTTAATACAGAAGTATCTGAGAAATTTATGGAGCTACATTCATAATACAGAAAGGAACCATGCAGTCATCTCCATTTTATAATGAAATACTTAAATAGCCAATAGGATATTATCCAGGAATCTATGCCATGAAAGTCAATAGATCCCAGTGTGTGTACTTCAAGAGTCCTAGACAAACCAGGTATACCCTGCTAGAAGCATCCCATAGATAAAGACTCTCTCACCTCAATACCATTAAATAGTTTGCCTGGAGATCTACCGTTAGCATGTTTGTAAGATTCCACGGGGCCTTTCCCTCCAGTAAAGCGAGGGAACAGATTGCAGGCCTACTGCTGAACCATTTTCTTTCCACAGAATAAAAGTATATTTATAATATCTTAGTTTATGGTTTATCTCTCTATAGATTTTAGGGATCAATTATTGGTTAATAAAAGGAAATTTTGAACAAGATACTATTGCTTGTGGTCAGATTCTTTTTGATATTATGGTTTTTGGACTACTTTGTGTTTAGTCTTAGAAAAACATACGATATGCTGGTCCAGACATGATTTTGCCACTCCTTCATTATGTAATCTTGAGCAAAATCTTTCTAAACTCAATTTACTCTTCTATAAAACTGAAGTGAGAATAACCAGCTCATGATTCAATTTTAACTATTGGGTGCTGTAAATCTCACTGTAGATACTCCACATGTTAATTTTTTGTTCTCATCTTGATATTTCTAGTGTCTTTACTCTGTTGTTTTCAGGTATGATTGTCAGGCTGTACACAGTATTCTCCATGTAGATACTTCATATTTTAGTGAAAGGGTGTTGTTTTGCTTTTAGGAATAAAATTTCACAGTGTTTTAGATTTAAACTAAGAGTGAATTTCAATGGCTTCTTTGCATACTATGTAAAAAAGTGGAAAATGAGTACTAGGTTGGCAAGCCTAGATTTAGAATGATGTTTGATCATGTTTAATTGCATATTAGAAAGATGAGAAGCAATGTAATTCTTCATCTTGAGTGGCGGCTAATACCCATATGCTAGGGTTTAATGCTGGGAATAAAAAAGGAGTGTTTTAATTGTTATGATAAATGATATTAAATGTAGCTAGGTTGACACATATTTATATTTAAAGTCTACAGTTTATAGTTCTATGACGGAAGAGGGACACCAATTTTTAACAAAAGTTAACTCTTGAGAAAGTGTCTAAATGGGAATAATGTATCTATTTCATATGTTTAATGTAATTTTTAACTTTAAATTTCAGTCAGCATACCATAGTGTATGTATGAATATATAGTGTTCATGTGATAACTGTGTGACTTACAGAATTTTCACACACACATTATAGTTGGACAAGCAGCACCTAAATCAAAAACATTAACAGGTCCCCACAAGCCTCTCGTTTACCCTGACCGGTCTCTAATCACCCCCTAAGTCCCCTGGGGTAATCACTGCCCTGACTTCCAAAAGTAGAGATTAATTTCAGCCATTTCTGTACTTTTTAACAAAGAAGTGTTCATTAATGCTATTTCATACCCGGCCTCTTTAACTCAAGATTTTGTTTGTGAGGCCCCATCCATATTTTTACGTGTAGTCACTGTTCTCTCTGTGTGGAATTCTTTTTTTCCATGATACTTTCATGCTTGACCCATTTTTATTATTCAGGTCTATCGTGAAAAAATGCCATCTTCTCAAAGGAGATTTTTTTTTTTTTAAAGATTTTATTTTTTCCTTTTTCTCCCCAAAGTCCCCCGGTACATAGTTGTGTATTCTTCGTTGTGGGTCCTTGTAGTTGTGGCATGTGGGACGCTGCCTCAGCGTGGTTTGATGAGCAGTGCCATGTCCGCGCCCAGGATTCGATCTAACGAAACACTGGGCCGCCTGCAGCGGAGCACGCGAACTTAACCACTCGGCCACGGGGCCAGCCCCTCAAAGGAGATGTTTTTTATGTTCCCCCTCCCTCTTCCATTTAACTACCATACAGCATTATCATTACTGGAAATAATATTGTGTGTGTACTTTTTATCAACAATTTCTTGAGATATAATTGACATAAAATAAAGTTCATATATTTAAAGTAGAACTTTTGACATAAGTATATACCTATGAAAAGACTGAAATGCCTCCATGAACACATCTTCTTTGAGAGGAGACAGTGATGAAAAGGGAACATGCAGGAAGCTTCCAAGATATGGGTAATATTCTATTTCTTCATCTGGGTATTGATTACACAGTTGCCTTTAAAAGCATCATTAAGCTGTTACTGATGATTTGTGAGCTATTTTCTAATGTATGCTATATTTCAATAATGTTTAAAAAATCAGCTCTGATTTGGATCTAATCCTCTGTGCTTTCCTTTACTTGAATCTTAATGTCTCTTTTGTGCAATCCTTTTGTGTGCAAAAATATTCTTCACAATTTGTGAGTAAAGATTCAAATCTCCTCGGCATTATAACAGTCTCATGGAAGTGTATATTCAAATAACTTGTGCACTAGATTTTAATACAAATGTTGATCTGCTGTTAACCTAATTCAAAACTGTGTAACTGTATGTGAGAGAACCAGGAGTTAAAGATTTTTGCCTGATTTACAATCTGAAGTTTTCATGTAATTAAAATTCACATGAAAATAATCTAAACCTTAGAGAGTTTTTCTTTAAAAGATGTACTAATTGGATCTCTAAAAAGGAACTGAAATACTACTTATATTTTCCTTGCAAAATTCCTTATGTCTCGTGAAGAAATAGCTTATGTTTCAGCATCCAGCGTGTTCATAAACACTCCTGAATGTTTTCACACTATGTTATTGTGTTATGTGAGAAAATCGGTCCCTTTTCACCCTTAATTGTCTTCTAATGTACGTTTACCATATGGCAAGCTGCTGACTATAACAAAACAGTGATACTAATGCTCTTTTATTTTGTAGAAATCTCATAGTAAGTCAATCAGTAATAATCTTAAAATATTTTTTTTTAAGTAGTGGGGAAGTATTCCACCACCTCTCCAGAAAGACTACCAAAGTAACCCATTAAGTAAAGACAGATTTATTTGGCAGCCTTTAGAGCTTTTTGGAATAGGAAGGTCAACGACAGTATATTTCTAAGATTTTGGGAGTCCAATTAAAGGTGGCCCTTTCATTGAAAGGATATACTTGAAATTGGGTCAGATTTGTGGAATAACAACTTATGGGGGCGGGGGACTCAGTGAGGAGTGGTTGTTGAAGCTCTTTGATGCTCCCATTTGAGCAGTCTGTGGTTGGGAGAAGACAGCAGTATTTCAGGAGCGCTAGTCAAATATTCTGCTGTTTGGGTACCTGGATTTTCATGAAGTTCCTGGAACACACTTACTTGTAACTTTATCTTCCTGGGAAAGAATTTCCTGGAAGAGCAAACTAATGTTAATGCAGAGTACTGAATAATAGAATTATGCTAATACAGACACTCAGCTTTCAGTTCTCAAGGGTTGTAAGGAATTTTACCCTGAAAAACAGCTTGACCAATCATTATAAACGCTTAAACTTATCACTAATAATATGGCATATTTTCCTAGAAATACCACAAATTTGTGATGCTGAGAACTATATAAAATAGTAACTTCATCAATAATGGGAAAAAATTGAATAATTGAACAGCTAAAAGTGTAAAAGCAGTACAAGTGAATGTAATGAAAAACCACAGGATTACTTTACAAAATGTTTTTGTGTAATAATTTTCATCAGTTTCTCTTTCCAACATTTTAGAAATTTTGTAATATTTTTTATTTTTAAAAATAGATTTTATCATCAGAAGGTCATGTCCCAAATTTACTTTTGTCTATATATAACTCTAGTTTATCACTTTCAGAGGTACAATTCCCACATTTATTTAACTTAAAATGGCAATGCATCTTACAAGTGGTGATATTTTAAAATTACTCTCAATCTGACAGCACACATACAAACCTTCTATTTTCAGCATCAGAATCAGTGGTGTTAAATTTGTTGAAATATTGATATGCAAGTCTATTTTAATATTAAATATTCAGTAACTCAGCAAACTATTGTGGATAAAATTTGAGATTATCAATCAGTGTTTATGAGACTTGAGTAATTTCAAATGCAAATTAATAATTGTAGTTTGAGTAGCACAAAATTAATATTTAAAGTAATAACACCAGTAATTATATTCCAAATATGATATGGTTTCTGAATTGCAAGTTTGAGTTTACTAACTTGACCCGTGAATTCTAGAAAAAAAAATCCATTACTGGATCCTTATTAGACTGACCTTGGCCTTAAATTGCGGGCTTAAAGAGGTTTTAACATTTAAATGCTCATTGTAAATTAGACTACTGAAGCAGAACACAGTGTCCTATTTTTGAGCAATTATTTCTAAGCTTTCTACAGGGAAATTATCATTAGGACATTGTATTTTCCAAATTATTTATACTTCTAATGCATTGGGTTTTAGTACTTTATTAGTTTATACACTTTGTTTAATCATTTCATTCATCCTGCTATGTAAGAGGAAGCTATTTTAAACCAAAGCATTTAACTATTTCTATTCGAGGAGGGATGAAGGCTGCCTCAATTCTCCTAGGTGTGTGCTTTGCATCCATCTGACTGATATGCTTTCTAGTATTCACAGGAAATGGCTTTTACAGATAAGCAAATACCAGTAAAACAATTCCAGGCATCCATTAGTTTGGTCTTCTTAAAATGAATACATTATTTCTTAGATGCTAAATGTTCATGCTCAAATATAAATATGAGTTTTTATCATCTCCCATTAGATGAAGCCACCCATTTCCATTTACTAACATAAGCAGTTGAGCTCTGACTGTAATTTGTCTACTTTAAAGATGTATACATAGTACATATTCTCAATATTTCTTTTTTTTTTTTTTTGAGGAAGATTAGCCCTGAGCTAATCTGCTGCCAATCCTCCTCTTTTTGCTGAGGAAGACTGGTCCTGAGCTAACATCCATGCCCATCCTCCTCTACTTTAAATGTGGGACGCCTACCACAGCATGACTTGACAAGCGCTACATAGGTGCACACCTGGGATCTGAACCAGCAAACCCCAGGTCACTGAAGAAGAATGTGCAAAATTAACCACTGCGCCATGGGCCAGCCCCATCAATATTTCTGTTCATATATTGTATATCTTGTCAAAAGTATCTAAATATTGTTATGATGACTTAAATAAAGATTTAAAATAAAATTGAATAATAATTTTATAAATATTACATTAAATAATTTGCAAAGCCTTAACTAATACAAGTTTAAAAAAAGAAAACTGAATCAAGATTTAAGCTTTAACTTGTGTAAATTCTGTTCATTTGGCTCCTCAGATTATGATTATAGAACATAAATTCAGTGGAGGGTTTGACAAGTGTATAACTTTCATAAAAGTTTTGAAAAAGTAATTTTAAAAATCCCAGATAACAGAAATACAAAACTGCTGGACAAAGAGTATCGTACTAGTGAGAGAGAAATTGGCAGTTATCACAAAAATATTATGACTAGTGATATTTGAATTTTATGGCATTTTGTTCAAACCTATCTCCCTAAGGTTATTGAGAGGTGATTGCAGTAGTTTCCAAACGGCTTTTCCCACTTGATATACTCTCTTCTGAAACAGTGCTGATTATGCCACTGGCTGTTGTAGATGCTGTTTCCAGTTGGGAAAAAACATACAGTAACAATTTACTTTGCCATCACATATTTCTTCAATTTTCTTAAACTCAATTCCTCTTCTCTGCATCATTCAATGTCCACAACCTATGCTTCAATTCCCAGATTTGTCGCTTTTCTTCAGCATACAGCAATTTACATAAAATCCTACACTGGCCAACTGAAACCCATTTGGCCTTCACTTGCCGTCTTACATGGCTTCTTTTGTGTATACCTGCATTCATTCACCACACAAATGCTTACTGAGCGCCAACTATGTATCGGGCACCATTCTAAATGCTTGGGATTTAAATGCATCAGTAAGGAAAATTGCCCAACACACCTGCATTTGAACAGCTTATATTCACACTAGAGCAGTCAGAGAATTAACAATAGGCATGAAGTTGTTAAGAAGATGAAAAATGCTATGGAATTTTTTAAGGGAAAAGTATGGGGGAGGAGTGCTGAGGGAGGGAGGCTGCAGGCTGAAGTATTAAATCTGGATCTTCAGGGCAAGTCTCACTGAAAATGAGACATTTAAGTAAAATGCAGGAGAAAATGAGGATGTCAGCCCTGGGAGATCTGGGACTCAGCCAGGGCAAAGGGCATGAGAAGGGAGCGTGCCTGGAATGTACAAGAAATGGGATATAGGCCTGTGAATCTGGGGCAGGGTTAGTTCACTAGGGTGCTCAGAGAGGGAGCCAGAGAGGTGGGGTGCAAATCCTACAGGCCAATGAGCAAAATGAGGGCAATACACAGATTCATACAAAGAAGTAAAGTTATCTGAATTATATATTTAAAGGATCATGCAGGCTTCTGTGTGATTCTTTGGGGAAAAGGAGGCAGGAGAAGCAGGGAGCGTATGAGAAGTTAGGAAGTTACTGACATAATCAAGAAATGCCCACCCCCCCAAAGAACAAAGAGAGATATCTTGCATAGGATGGAGAAGGTGAATGACGAACAGTAGCGGTACTGTATATATTTTGAGAATAAAATCAAGAAGATATCGCTATGAAATCTCCCAAAACTCTGTAGACACAGTTATTATACTTGTTTCATATTATGTTATAAAATATAACCCATGTCTTATTGTTCAATATATTTTTGTCACAATATTTGACTGTGTCTGACAAGGGCCAAAAATATCTAACAACTTGTTGCATATCTCTAAATTGGCTGTTAATTTTTGAAGAAACTATTACTATAAAATATCTTTAAAAGCAGCTGAAATTAAAACTATGTGAACATTTCTGGAATACAATGTTTTGAAAAGTTTTCTTTAGTGTGTATGTGTATATATATGAACAAATACATACATATATATACAGTTGGGGACATACAGTTAAAAACAAAATTTCATCCCAACCCTGAAAACCTCTTCCACACAGGAGAGAAAGAAAATAATTTTATTATTGAATAAACATTAAACTAGAATGGGATGTGCATCACAGGCAATCCAATAAGAGATTGCAAAATCGGAGAGAATCTCACTATTTTCTATAGCCTTGTAGATTCAACCCATTACATACATATTATCAAGAGAGATAATAAATAGTCCTCCAGTAAGAGGATTTAACAGCTCCATTTGTCACACATAGTTCACCTTTGATTCACTTGACACTTGTAGTGACCTTCTGTGTTATATAATTGACTTTTATCCAAAGGAAAAGTAAACTACTTATATCTTATGATAAGAGATAGTTTTGCAACCTGGAGAGAGCCATCTGCCCATGTTAGGCTTTTTCCTTTCCACAGAAACTGGGAGATAGGGGCTCTATCTTCCTTGATGATTATGTCTCAAAGAGATGGCTCCCAGATCATGAGAAAGACATTCCTGGGTCTGAAAACTGGCGAGAAGTTTAATTAGCTTTCACAAGATTAACACACATTTCAGAGACAGAGAAGAATTTACAAATTTTCTAAAGTAAACGAGCTAATAAAAAGGGTAGGTGAAGTCTCTTCCCTTATTTAAAACAAGGAGAATTAAGTCTTTTATTTGTATTTGCCCTTACAGTACACACACACACATCCTCAACACGTAACACTGTGTTACACCAGCTCCTTCAAGAAACAGATACCAAGATGAGATTAAGTGTGAAAACATTTGTTAGAGAAAATGACTGTGAGGAAAAGAAGAGGGAGCTTGGAGAGCCGTCATTCTGAGATCCAAGTCTGATCTCAAGTGCAAGAGTGAGCGAAAGATGGACGGAAATCTGGGTGCAAGCATCGTAGACTTCTGTGAAGTTCTAAGGAAATTTCAGCAAGGCTCACATGGAATCCTGGAGTCAAAGTCCTTTCTGAGGGGACTCCCAGGTTTCCCGGGACAAGCCCACCCTAGTATTCCTATCATGCTCAGTCATTAGCTTGGAATAGCCCATAAGAGGTCAAGTCTAAGCACAAACATGGTAACAGATGCAGAACGCAGTAGTTTGGAATCTTGGTCAATGACATTTCCTGCAGTCAGAGGTCTGGGAGGCACATTCTCATGGCCACAGCATCCATATATTCATTTTCCATACCATTTTGGAAAATTCTTTTGAATATCTATACACTTTTTAGATTTGAGAATCTGTACTCTCTAACAGAGGTAATTCTCATTGCCAGATTTTTAAAAAATATATAATTAGACCAAAAGTGATGGTTCAAAGAATATTTGTGCCCTGAGGATCTCTAGCTTGTTGTTCATATATTTTATATGTCCTCTGAGGAGAGTTACTCAAACATCACTAGAGTCAAGGAGAGGATATGCTTTATTGGATGTTGTGACAGAGCAACAGTTTTCTTGATTATTAATTTTTATTTCCATCCTTTTTTGCTCAAAACCATGTCTTTAAATTTGTTCTACCTGGAAATATGAGGGAAGATATATAATCATAAAATCTGGACAATCATAAAATCTAGAAATCTTTAAAAACTGAATATGTTGCTGTCAGATTAACGCAAAATCTTTTGATGGCAAAACCTGATGTGTATTTAATGTGAGGCTATTTATAGTTTTTGTTTATGTCACTTGTAGGTATTCATATGTTTTGCTGCACAAATATTAACGTGTTTGTGCTGGCTTTGTGATTTGTCAACTTGGCTTGACTGATCTATGTTTCCCAGAATCCCCTTCCTTATATACTTCTGGATGAGCCACCGGAGGTATTTTTCCACAAGGTTTGAAGGGCAGAAGTGAAGCAGCAGCTGTTTTTACACTCACGAGGTCAGGACAGAGACTTTTGTTGTTCAGATGCCTCCTGGCTTATCTGTTGACTTTCCTCATTAGCAAGTGGCAGCTGCCTGGCCAGCAACTAAATCCACTTTTCCCTGAATCTTCCTTTAGCTTCCCTACTGCTGGGTCATGTATAAATTTAGCTACATGATGAAAAACATCAGCTCTCCTATCAGATACTCTCTCCATCAAGGATGAAGGCAGGGAGAGTTGACTTGGGTTTCTGTCCTCATGGGTTCTTCTATCGTTTGTGGGTTCCAGCTTACCCTTGCTCTCACCCGCATTATATCCATTGTTAATTCCTGCCTGCCTTCCCTGTGAACTTTAAGTCCATATAAAATAGGAAAGTATCAGACTGTTTAAACAGCTCTCGGAATTGCGTGAGGTTAAATGCCTGAAATAAATTCCTGTAAATATGTCTGTATGTAAGTAGCAACGCTGGTGGTTCTAGTTCTCTGTTTTAACCCTAACTGGTACAGAATTTCGTATCAAGAGTGGTTCCAAAGAAACATAATCATAAGGATGGCTTCTCTGAATTGATTCTATGCTATCTGTAACTGCTTTCTGATCTTATTAGGTTTAAAAGAATTAATACCCATGTTTTCAGTTTTAATTTTAAACAGGACATTGGGAGTCCACAGCAGGCAGAGACAAAACAGTTATGTAAATTTTATCATTTGTAGATATCTACAATCAAGTGTCTACAGAGGGCAAGGCCCTGGGTAATCAAGCATTTGCTGCCATAGAATTTTTTTGTGAAAATAAGGAGTACAAAAGGATTGGTTAGTTGTTTAGTGCTCTGAGAAGTTGGGGAATAAAATCATAAGCTTGGGGCTTTAAATTCCCACTTAAAGTTATGCCTAAGGAACATAAAAGCATAAATGACATCCCTAAAAGAAACTCTTATCTTCTCTTAGCCACAGGGGCTGGATTTCTGAAAACCAAACTCAAAATTTAATCCTGTAAATGGCTGAATTACAATCTAAATTGAATTCTCAACTTCACAAAGTCTCTTTTATCAAAATTAGGATATTGATTGAAAAGAAATGAAATCCTGAAAAGAGGATTGGAGATAAGGCAGATTCTGATGAAGCTGGGGACTTTTAATCCCTAAATTCCTTCTTTGCCATTAGAAGTGGCTCTTTTGGCCCAAGGAGTTTAGTCTCCTCTTCACTAAAGACTTTAATGGCCTCTCTTGAGGTAGCTGGTTTGCAGAGGACTGCTGATCTCCCTCAGGACCTTTCTCTGCCTCCTCTCCCCGCTTCTTAACCAATAACTAGGCTCAAGACCCAGTAGGTTCCAAAGGGGGAGACACAAAGTGTTACCCTTGGGGAAATATGATATATGTCAAAAGAAATGTATGATTTTGCCAATTTGTACCAACATAAACCTGGAAAATATGCATAGGAATGGATCATAGGGTGTGAGATCAACGTGGAAGGAATACAAAATTGTATCAGGCTGAATTTCATAATATAACTCACCAAGAGAGATTCCAAATTTATTGTGTTAATTCAAGGGTCTGGGAATAGCCCAGGCTTTAAGGCTTTTTATCCATATTTGACTGAAATATAGACCCAATGGTGGCCCAGACTAAAGGAAAGAGAAAAAACAGAATCTTCTTGGTGTACTGTAGAGAAAGATATTCAAAGCCTTGGGGAGACTGGAAAGCTAGAGTGGATTTATCATATAAGACCTGCTCATCTACCCCTTTACTTTATCCTCTGATGGGTACAGAGAACATTCTCTTTCCAAATGCTAAGAGAAATACAGTACCTAAGTAGTCATATCGCACATAAAGTTCTTCTAAAGAAAATTACATTCTTCTCTATAATCTATCAAAGAAGTCAAACTGTGTTAGATATTCTCACTCACTGGCAAAGTATTTATTTTCATATATAACGGGAAAATTATACTTTTCTTGACCTTGGCTACTGAAATATTGTGTCTGTAGCTGATAATCTCTGTTGGCTAGCAAGTATAGTACCAATACAACCACAGAAGTGTTTTCATTCTCTGGTCTTCTAAATTTATTCTGAGCACTATTAGCAGTGCCATTAATGTCAATCAATTAACCAATAATGTGTCAAAAGCTAAAAACTTTGAAGGGGGCATGGGATATCTAGACGTAATTTTGATATGACCACAAGTTATCAATATGTCTATGTACTATAAAAAATGATGCAAATATGCAGTCCTTCAAGAATATCCTGGAATATTCTAGAAAACTTCTCTCCTTATATTGCCAATGGCACTGGATTAAAGGAAAGCATCAGGGGCTGAGCCTTCCATTCCACAGAAACAGCAGGATCATTGGTGAATTGATGAGAATAAAATTATAGGTTTTTTTAAGGTTTATTCTCATCAATTCACCAATGATCCTGCTGTTTCTGTGGAATGGAAAAACCTGTAATTTGGAGTGACAAGACTTAACAGTGTACAACATTGTCACCAATTTCATAGTGTTAAATTAACAACATACAAAGTAGTAAGCTATTAATAGTCCCTGTGGGTAACAAGCATGAAATCTTTGCATAGCTGGGGATTGTTACTGAGGAATGGGACAATGGCCCAAGAAGGAGTCTGGGAATGTTTATAGCTTGTGACTACCCTGAATGTTGTGAAAAAAATAAGATCAGTTTACTGAAAAGTAACCCAGGTAAAACATATCCCTCCTCTGAAGGTTCTGTACATGTAATTGGCACTGTACTCCTCAGGCTCTTGAGTGGTTCAACTGCTAATGTCCATAACATGACCAAGCCTCCCATTTATAATCTGAGAGGAGGATTCCAATAGAAATATGATTGACAATTATGGTCACATCAAACCACAAGAGTTCACACTTAATTGATTTTCTAATGTAAGAGTTTAAGTTTGAATATTATGTGTGAGTCATCAAATGTTCTTCTCAAGCCAGTTCTTTTGGCAGATTATTCAGAATGGAAGAGCATGCATTAACTTCTTTCCTGCACTTTTTGTGGTCTCCAAGTTGCAAATTTCCTGTGAACAGATGCTTGAAAAATAATACACATTCTTACCCACATACCTTACTCTTACACATACATACATACTCTTACACATAATATGTATTAACACACAAAAGTTTGGCTCCCAGACCAAAATATTTTCATGTGTGCTACTTTACAATTTAGATTATAGATTGTGCTTCAGTGTGTCAGGGAGGAAAAATTTCTCCTCTACCTTTCTAAGTTCTTTTGGCTGGTGTAAGAATTAAATTGAGATGAGACAGACTAACAGGAGAAAACCAGCAGAAGTTTAATAACGTGTGTACCTCTTGTATACATGGGAGAGACCAAGGAAAACTGACTAACTCACCAAAATGGCCAAATCCAGCACCTTAAATACTGTCTTAAGCTAAAGACAAAAGAAGATGTTGGGGGTGGGGAGTCAGTTATGGGAGGTTACCAGGAAAAGCAGAGTAAACACAGATAAGGTTGTTATGCAGATTTAAGTAGTTGCCTTCTCCATTGATGAGAGTTTCTAGAGATTGAGTCATCATTCTCTTCCTGGTACAGCCAGGGAGACACACTTAGAAATGGAGATTTCTCGTGGGAATGTAAATGTCTCTCACAAAGGGCAACTTTTACTTGGTTTTCAGAGCTGCTTCTTTATCTGCGTTTTCTTGAAAATAACCAGCCCTAAATAAACCTTATGCCAAAGAGGCATATTCTGGAGTAAGAAATTCTGTTCCCTTACAACTGATGATTTACTTTTTGAATTAATAGTCATAATATGAGGGAAAATTGGGACATCCCACCACAAACATTACTTTTTTTTTTTTAAAGATTGGCACCTGAGCTAACAACTGTTGCCAATCGCTTTTTTTCTTTCTGCTTTTTCTCCCCAAATCCCCCCAGTACATAGTTGTATATTTTAGTTATGGGTCCTTCTAGTTGTGGCATGTGGGATGCTGCCTCAATGTGGCCTGATGAGTGGTGCCATGTCCACGCCCAGGATCCCAACCAGCAAAATCCTGGGCTGCTGTAGCGGAACTTGAGAACTTCACCACTCAGCCATGGGGCTGGGCCCCACAAACATTACTTTTGATATCTAACATCAAGAGTATTTTTACAAGGAGAACCTGGACGCTTGTCACTCTACTTAGAGCATCCTTCATATTGCAAGATGTATGTAGTTGGATTGAAGAAAATTGACCTAAAATCCAATTATAGGGTTCTATTTTTAAGTCATTAATCTTGATTCAAAACACTAATTACAAAAATATCTGTCTTCCTTTTAAAGTTATTACAGTACTGTATTATAAAAGTAAATAATAAAAAGTCTGATGACCTTTCATGGTTGACAAAATATTTTACAACTTTGGAAACTCTTTTTAAATGCAGGAAAAACTACTCCTTCAAACTTGGCATATAGGAAAGGGGAGCTCTAAGCCAGAGAGAACTGAAGTAACTGGAACAGAATAAAACATTTACAATGTAATTTAAGCGAGAAGGCTTTGATGTTTCCCTCAGTTTGACTAAACTTTAGACAAGCTTCTTCTTGACTCCAGGTCCCTGACCTAGAGCATCTACTTGGAGAATTTGCTTTAGAAAATGTGTAATTATAAATTCTTTCTCTGTCTTTTTGAGATGTAAAGCTTTTTAAAAGCTTCTTGACAGTTTTACAACCCAGAAATGCCTTTCTCAATGACCTGGGGAACCATCCCTTTGAAATGTTATCATCAAGGAAGATACCACCCCATCCCCTAATTTCTGTAGGAGGATAGGCACTTAAGTTCCTCATCCTTTTGCTCTAAATTGTAAAACTATCTACTATCATGAGGATTTGAGAAAGTCTACTTTTTCTTTGAGCAAAGCCAATTAGCAGATACAGATGTTCTTCCACTCCCCCACCCCCCCGCCACCACCACCACCACTCCCACCCGATCCCAGCTCTTAAAAACTCTCCAGCCTTTTCTTTTAGGCTCAGATTGAGTTCTGGTTTTTCGTCTCTATTGCAATGGCCTTGAAGAAAGTCTCCTTAGTTTGTTTAACATTGTCCAATATAATTTTTGCTTTGACAAATTCAAGAATAGTTTCAAGAAATCAAATGAGATAAATTACATATGGAAACAGCAATAGTACTCCAGGGAAAGTTAACCCAAATAGTCCATATTTTAGTATAATTTTGGCTATTTGTTTTGTTTTGTTTTGTTTTGTTTGAGGAAGATTAGCCCTGAGCTAATATCCATGCCCATCTTCCTCTACTTTATATGTGGGACACCTGCCATGGCATGGCTTGACAGACCATGTGTAGGTCCACACCCAGGATCCGAATTAGCAAACCCCAGGCCACCTAAATAGACTGTGAGAATTTAACTGCTGTACCACCAGACTGACCCCTAATTTTGGTTTTTAAAGACAAAGAAATAATACTTTGGGTAGCCAAATATAAGATCAAGTTATTTCAGCAGGAAAATAAAATCAAACTGTAGTAGAACTCATTTATTGCATTGCAATAGATTTCAGTATTGTGGGGGGGACTGGAAAAGACCACCCCAAGATATGTCTGTTTGGAATGAGGATTATTTTGGGCTTGTTACTTTTAAAAACTGCAGACAGGAAAGAAACTCTGAAAAGTAAAATTATCTTACCCTTTGTTAAGAGACATTTACATTTGTAAAGGAAATCTCCGTCTGTAAAGGTGTCTCCCTCTCTGTACCAGGAAGAAGGAGGATGACCTTAGCTCTAGAAACTCTTATCAATGTGGAAGGCAAGGACTTAAATCTGCATAATAACCTTACCCTGGTTTACTGTCCTTTTCTGGTAATCTCCCATAACTGACTCTCCCTACCCCCAACATCCTCTTTTGCCTTTAGCTGAAGATGATATTTAAGGTGGTGGCTTCAGTCATTTTAGTGAGTTGCTCAGTTTGCCTGAGCCTCTCCCATGTATACATGCTGTAAAGTTTGTTTAATTTTTTCCTGTTATTCGGCCTCATGTAAATTTACTTCATTTTCCCACCAGAAGGACCCAGAACAGATGGAGGAAATGTCTTCCTCCCCTACAATTGGTCTAATTCTTCATCCATCCCTGGATCCAGATTCTTTGTCATATGACTTTGCAATTTCTAAAAATAAAAAATAAAATAAAATAATGGGGTATATTTCCCTAACACTTGAATTTGGATAAGCCACATGTTTTACTTTTGCCAAATGAATGTTAGTGATGTGATGTGACTAGAAGCTTCAAAAGTCTTCCTCTGATTGCACTTACTTGCTTTTGCACTTAGACCATCACCATGAGGACAGGCCTGGGCTAGCAGCCTGATCTCTCCCAGGATGGATGGCTCCTTCTGAGAGGATAGAGACGTGGATTATCCCAACCCAAATCACCACAGCTGGCCAGTTGAGCTCAGGAAAGATCAGTGGACTCTCAGCTGATCAGCAGAGGCATGAAAAATGACTATTTAATGTTGTATGCCACTGAGATTTTGAGGCGATTTGTTATGAATCAAAAGCTAATGGATCTAGTAACATTTAATGACCAAAATTAGTGGAGTGACATCTACAACATTCTCACGGGAATAAAGAAATTTATATCCAGACAATTTGTCTTTTATGGGCAATAACTACAGGCAAATCTCTTGAACTTGCAATAACATAGGGAATATTGTTAACATGAGCCCTTTTAAAGAAAGGCACGAAAAATACCTCCAACTATTCAACTGAAATGAAATTTTTGCAAAAGAAATGCCACTAAGCATTTAATATGTTCAATTAAAGATCCTTGGTTCTAAAACCAAGATGGGATAAGGATAAAAGAATGGAATGTATACGTTACACACAGTGACAATGTAAAAATGACACATCTAAAAGAAAGGAGGAGAAAAACAGGAAAAATACATGGGAAAAATTAAATTACTTAATGCATGTCTCATCTATAATAACTGTGAGTCAAAGCTGACAAAACAAGTATTGGAAATCTAAGCTTAATCAAGAAGACAAAAGTAAACTCTAAGAAAAATAATGCTAGTGACAAAAATTAGGAGATGAAGCTAATTTTATTGTTCTTATGGCAAGGATCTGATAGCTACTCTACATAAAAAAGAAGGAAGTAGGGGCTGGCCCTGTCGCCGAGTGGTTAAGTTCACACACTCCGCTTTGGCAGCCCAGGGTTTGGCTGGTTCAGATCTTGGGCGCGGACATGGCACTGCTCGTCAGGCCGTGTTGAAGTGGTGTCCCACATGCCACAACTAGAAGGACACACAACTAAAATATACAACTACATACTGGGGGTTTTTTGGGAAGAAAAAGTAGAAAAAAAACTGATGGCAACAGTTGTCAGCTCAGATGCCAATCTTCTTTTTTAAAAAAAGAAGGAAGTATATGTATTATGTAAAATCTTTTTCTTTTTTCTGCTTTTTCTCCCCCAATCCCCCTCAGTACATAGTTGTATACTTTTTCAGTTGTGCATCCTTCTGGCTGTGCTGTGTGGGACACCACTTCAGCATGGCCTAATGGACCATGCCATGTCTGCGCCCAACATCTGAAGCAGCAAAACCCTGGGCAGCCGAATCGGAGTTCACGAACTTAACCACTCGGCCACAGGGCTGGCCCCTATTCTGTAAAATCTTAAGTCTAAAGTTATGTAAGACATCTCTCTTGCCCTGTCTCACACCTTCTGAGCCTGTATTTTACTCTAGCCATTGCTGTGACAGCTAGTTTCATACACTTGTAACTAGATAGGGCCTTTCCTCAGCTTCACAATTATTTATTTCTTTCTGTTCCAGCACTTTCTCTGAGAACTACAGTTATGTTGTGATTTTTGTTAAACTAACATTTGTTAAATAGAGCCCTGGGGTGTTAGATGGTGAGCCAAAGTTCAATAGAAGAATGAAAGGGAAAGTGAAATAAAGAAGTTTATTACTCAAATGTCCTGGAGGAGACGCACGGAGAGGTCAAGGCAGGGTACAGACAGAGAGCTAGCAGCAGGACCTGGGGCACATGCATTTATTAGGGTCCCTGGGTGGAGTGCTTTGGGGTTTCCCAGCTAAGGGCAGATGGGATGACTCAAACCAAAAAGAGTGGCGTTTTGGTAAGCTCAAAGACGTAAGGCATCTTATCGAAGGGGCACAGAAGAGGAAGGAGCTGAGGGGCGGGAGAGATTCTTTATCACCAGGTGAACTGGGGAAGTCACATCAGGAATTTGCATTTACTTGTGACTCTGCCAGCTTTTATTTGGGGCATGTGACAGAGGCTTGTGTTAGTTCGAGGCCACTTGCAGGCCTTTTAGCCACAGAAAGTGGATGTCAAGGCAGAGATACTATGGAGTAGTTTAGCTGAACTCTCAATAGCTTGGGACTCCTGAGCAAATCACAGGACCCTCACTCATGGAAAACCTGAAAGTGTTCCTGGGTTAGTGGTTAACATATCAGGAAGGAGCTGCTTGACCAACAGGTGTTGAGGGCTGCTAGATAAATCTTCAGAACGCAATGGTGGAAGTGAGCGTCATGGCCCACAGCTGAGTGTATTCTTCCCTTCGTTCCTTCTGTCACTCTCCCCAGTCCTCGCTCTTGTTCCCCAGGATCACCTCCTCAGGCAAGCCTGCACAGAAAGCCCTTGTCTCAGCTGCCACTTTCTGATGGGAACCTACGCTCAAAAAAATCAAAAGATAAACACTAAAACAAATATGTAAAACTTTCAAAATTTCAGAACTATGGTAAGAAATGTAAAAAGATCAGTTATTATATAAGAAAAAAGGCACAGTTACTGTTTATACTACTATGACTGTTACCTACTTTCATAACTGAAGGAAATGCTAAATTTAAGTTGAAGGTTAAGAAAAAGTAAAGATATGATTTTACCCCATCCAATTTCATGGACTTGCTGACTTCCATCAGAGGATCTCTAAATTAAAAAGTAGTATAATAATTGTTTGGTTTTCATAGCAAACTCACTCATGAGTTATATAATCTTTACTCCTACTAAAGAACAAACACTGTTCATTCCAAGGCAATTTTTCAAATGTAGGTAATTTTTAAAGGCCTCTGGTTGATCTTTTTAATGTCATTGATCATATGTACAAAGGGCATCTATGTGTTTTCTTAAGCGCACACAACTTTAAAACTTACACAGAACAGGTTTTGTTGTTCATTATTTATAAAGGAAGAAAAAGCAGCAAATATATTCAACACTTGCCTGAAGTGACTTGACTAACAAGTGCAGGAAGCTGGCAGAGACCCAGGTTAGCAGAAGGATTCCTTGACATAGGGGTCATGGTAGGCTATGGCGTAACATCCTAGATACTCCACTTAACTATATACACTTTTTGAACTTTATTCGTAAATTGAGGATGATATAACCCTTTTCCAAAATGTTGACGTGATTAGAGTGTTTTTATTTATGAAAGATTTTCTGTGCAGTAGCAGAAGAAAAAACATGGTCACTGTTTTAAAGAAATTATTTTGTTGGTGAGATGAGAAACCTCCTTTACATCAGGCAAATGTAGGACTAGGATTTGTACAGCTCCCAAATATGAGAGACGTGAAAATCTCAACAAATAGCTAGTCACAGTCAAATCCAGACAAGGGAAACTCTCCACACTGTTCCCAAAAGAACTGAAGTAACCTAGAGAATGTCCTTGCTGGAGAAAGGTGGATACCCCCTCCCTCCAAATAAAGAGAGGAAAAGGGAAAAGGGGCTTATCAATGCAGGCTGAGCTCTCCCACATTCATCAACCAGAAAAATTGTTCCCTCTCCGCTGATAAAGATGCCGTGACTGGAGCACTCTCCACATGGAAGGAAAATGCAGGAGTGTGGAATAAGTGAACCATCTATTAAATTTCCATGTCATTTCACTTCTGTAAGAATCAGTTCGGCTTTGCAAAATGATGTAAACATATTGATTCATATTAAACAACAGAGTGAAACAAAAGGTGAGACTGAAGGGAAAGGATTGGTAGAACATTAGCATCATAAACCAAGATCAAGGCAAAGTCCAAATTCTTTATGTCAATCCAGTCATAGGCAGAATAGGAAGAGAGGGAGGAATTAAACTAAAGAAAGAGGTAAATTCGACATACAGAGGACGTATGAACGATGAGTGTGATGATGAGTTCCTAAATGAAGACAAAACAAATGTCCTCCTGAAATAGTGATTTCAGTATAGTCCAAGTTGGTGGGTAATTTTAGAATGCAAGAATTAGAAAATAGAATCTGGGAAATGCAGTGAGTGGACTAGGAACTCAGACACAGGACTACAAATATCACAAATTCAGCCTTTAAGAATTTAAAACACCAGAGCCAGATGAGATGAACAGCAAAGCTGAGTTGATTCAGAGTCGGAGAAATATCAAAAAGGCTCCTTTCTAAGAGCTAGACTTTGAGTGGGATTTTTGTGGAGCTGGGTTTTGTGTAAGGGTTAAATTGGTATCTTTTGTAAGATAGGGTGAGTAGAAGAAAACAAGCAGCTCTGACACTGAATAATACTACATTTATATTTTAAAATCAAAGAACTCCAGGTTTGGACGTGTCTTTAAAGGGCACATTCAATTCCTGCATTATGCAGGACTGACTCCAGGTTAAAAGAAGACCATTGTGGACGGAAGGCCAGAGGAAGGCAAGAAACGACTTTTTCAAAATAAAAACCTTTGACTACATTAAAATAGCTTTTGAGTTATTTTTAGACCCTGCCTTAGTCAAAGAATTTTCAACGTCAATAAATATAAAAGACTCAGTTACCATCTAACATTTTTACCAATTGAATATGCTACGATAAGTTTCCTTTTGGTAAAAAGTTAAGATATTTTCTTAGATATGCCCCTTTCTTCATAAAGTGTAAGTTACTAATCACCTAAATACCACAACGTTTCCATCAACGCATGCCATTTTAAAAAAGGAATTGTATCAGCTCTTCTCTGTAAAGGAGACATTTTACTCAAATTTGTATTTTTATATAAAGGCAAAGAAAAATGCACAAGTTTCAAATGTATCTATGCCATCCATTTTCTTTAAAGTGGAGGATTATGAAGGAAATTAATAGTCATATAATATCTTTTATGTTCTAGAACAAAGACTTAATAGCATTATTGTTATCGTCAGTGCCAAGCAGATTCTGACTCCTAGTGACCCTGTGCACAGCAGAACAGAACCCTGCCCAGTCTTTTTGCACCATCCTCTTACCTCTGGCACCATGTCAGACAATGCTCCACTATTATTCATAGGATTTTCATGGCCGCTTTTTCAGAAGTGGGTGGCCAGGTCCTTCTTCTTAGTCTGTCTTAGTCTGGAAGTTCCACTGAAACCTGTCCACCATGGGTGACCCTGATGGTATTTAAAATACCAGTGGCATAACTTTCAGCATCACAGCAACACGCAGCTGCCGCAGTATGACAACAAACAGATGGATGGTGTGGTTCAATGACTGGGAAATGAACCCCGGGCTATGTAGGTAAGAGTGCCAAATCTTAACCACTAGAGCAACAGGGCTAGCCAGTAACATCATAATGGTTGATAAGCTGCAATTATTTGATATTTTCGTACAAATACTATACAAAAGCATAGTATAAAGAAGAACTTGAACTTCTTGAGTTATTGTATTATTCATTGTGGTATCATAAAGAATATATGTGTTCCTTGTCCCTAGCTCCTGGCACAAAGCTTCAAAATCCCTTGGAATTTCCTAAGCGATGAGTGTCTTTTTTTTTGCAAAAAGAAAGATGATGTTATTCATGAAAATAGGAGAAGGGGGGAATTTTCAGTACTCTGAAGGGGAGAGAAGGCTGACCATCAATAGCATTTTTTCATTCTCTCTTTTTTTATTGCAGTAACATTGGATTATAACATGATATAACTTTCAGATGTACATCATAATATGGCTCTAATTCTGTATAAATTGCTTCGTGTTTACCACACAAAGACTAATTACCATCCATCACCACACACATGTGGCTAATCACCCCTTTCACCCTCCTCCCTCCGCCCTTCCCTTCTGGTAACCACCAACCCATGCTGTCGCAAATGGCCGGATTTCACCATTTCTTATGGCTGAGTAGTATTCCATTTTGTATATATAACAATCATGACATGTATAATATCATTCCAAAACGTGCAATGCCATTTCATGTCTTTGGACATGCCCTTCCTTCTGCTTAAAATGTCTACTTCTCCCTCCGCATAGCTTTCTCTCCCACTTCAAAAAGGCTATTCATCTTTCAAACTCAAATAAGTTATCACCCTTTTTGTTAAGACCAACAGCAACTTTTATTTCTAAGTCCCCGAGTAGAGTCTTTTCCCACTTTAAGATATCAACTAACTAGTATTTGTTTAGCACACTGAAGGTATTATAACATATTGACAATCGCATACATGGAGCATGATAATTTCCAAACTCAGTAAACCCTTATTTTTCTTATGAGGTTTTCTTTTAGAAATATAAGTGAACCTAATATGTCTCTGGTCTCCATTAAGTAGATACATTTTTCCATGATTGTAGATACAGGCTATGTAAACTGGTTTTATAGAAAAAATTGGGTTACTATTTAGCCTATATTCAAAACATGAGTTTCTCAGACACTGTGATTCAATTTGTCATGTAAATTCTATACCTCAAGAACTCACTTAGGCCCATGTTCCCACATAAACTGATACGTCTTTTTATAGTGATAGGCAGACAAGATCCTCATATGCTTCTTTTCTTCATAATGTCTTATTTGCTTGGATATTCTGAAAACACTGCAAATTCAGCATATCCAAAACTGAATCCAGTCATTTTAAATATTCAACTGCATCTCTTCTCTTTTGTACTTGACCTTATAAAGGACATCATCTACCCGTAGACACCCAAACTTGAAACCTGAGAGTTATAATTGACCCTTCATTTTCCTGTCCTTTCACCTAACACAACACATTCAGTTGATCAGCAAATCTTGACATTTTCTCCAGTAATATCCTCCTAATTGGTTTCTCTGCTTTGAATCCTGCACCCTTACACAATTGTCCTCTGAGTAACCAGAATTACCTTCCTAAATGACTTACTCTTACTAGTTCTTGTCAATCCTTCAGTGCTGTCAGGACTAGGTCTTTCCCACCTGGGTACTCTCTGTGCCCAGCACAACGCCTGTGATACAGGACAGTTTACAAGGGGCATTGGAGGCAACTTTGGTTGTCAGAAAAGTGTACTTTGGAGTGTAATTGGATAAGACAAACATTTTATGAAGATCAGGAACTAGCTTGAACTCTGGGGACCTGTGAAAAATCTTGTCTATTGAAAAGATAAAACTCACAGTAAGCAATCATCTGAAAGTCTTCTTTCATTGTTATGTTTAGTGAGGATTTAGGATCACATTCCCAGCCAGTTGCCAAGGCTAAAATAATTGCGTATTTGTAAAGAGAGAAATGCTTTCTCTCTTTAATTCTGCATCCAAATTAATTTTTGCTTAGTGATGCTATCATCTCTAGCCAAATATGGCACTATTTAAAATACTCCCTCCCCATTAAACTTAAATGGGATGCTAGAATAATACAATGGTTTGTATAGTAGATTATTTTTTCATTTATAAATCATTAATATATTCTATATTACACAGCTATTATTAGAAAGAATACGCTTTTAACTTTTGATAGCTTTTTCCATTTATCTTTTATTTACTCATATTTTATTTATTTTTTTGTGCCATTTAGCCATATTCATAGGCCAATCACAGATAATATTAAGTTAAATTTGAAGTTTCCACAGGAAAATAAGTTTAAGTGCTACTTGGGGAATGAATTCCAATACCCTTTGTTTCTCTCTCGAATTCTTTTGTGTTTAGAAATATGAGACTAGAGGCCTGGCCTAGTGGCATAATGGTTAAGTTCCTGTGCTCTGCTTTGGTGGCCTGAGGTTTGCAGATTCAGATCCTGGGTGCAGTCCTACACACCTCCCACTGAGCCATGCTATGGTGGCATCCCACATACAAAATAGAGGAATATTGGCACAGATGTTAGCCCAGCGACTATCTTCCTCAAGCAAAAAGAGGAAGATTGGCAACAGATGTTAGCTCGGGGCCAATCTTCTTCACTAAAAAAGAAAAGAGAGAGAATAGCTAATGGATGGAAATTATAGCTTAGCTTATGATTCCCAGCCTCTCACTGTGACCTCCTTCATCTCTCTTGGATCATTAACAATGGCAAATTTAGTTAAACTGCTGTTTTTAGAACTCATTTCATCCTTTTGACTTATCCTTTCTTCTTTGATACACAGGCCTTTTTCATATCCTTAAATATCTTCCAAAAATTTAGATTCAAAACCAGGCTTGCAGTGTTGTATTTTGATTGTAATTATGAATGCATACAATTTTAGAATCTGTGTTATAAACATCATTAAATTCCTTGAAAATTTTTCTCTAGATTCATGTTATGGTTTGTATTTGCTTTTCCTTTCAGATTAAAGGATTATTGGCCAGGAAACCACAAGTTTAGAATAAAAAATACTAAGCCAAAGTTCAGGGTTTATGATTTTTTTTTTCCTGTTTCAAACTACCCTATTTTGCTATGAAGACGTATCCATAGGAAGAAAAGCTGCCTTGTCAATAAGAAAATCCTTAATGGGCTGACCTTTAGCCTGTGGAGGGCCAGAACTGAAATCCAATAGCTTACTTTTAATTAGTTAAGATGTCATTTCAAAAAAAAAAATAGTGAAACAAAGTCATAATTCTGGTAGATGTTATATTCAACTGGGATTTGGGAAAAGCTGACAGGAGGCAATGCTGTCAAGCTTTAATGACTTCTTGAGCCTGACTGACAACACAACATGCCATTATAAATAGGCCAAGGTTAGTTTGTCGCTTGGTGGCAACACAAATATAATCCACAATCCCTGGCACATACATCAGAATGAAATCAGAAAAGCTAAGGAGAAAGGATTAATGTTATAGATTCATTTCTGTTTCCCGTTAAAAATTTATAAAATTGTCAGGAGCAGTTGTAAACTGAAAAAATCATAAAGCAAAATAAGATATTCATAATTTATTATTTTTATATATGCGAAACAAGTGATTAAATTCACAAACTCAGATAATGCACAGATTATTTTCAATTTGACAATATTGACAATTACATTTTAATTTTATTTTGTTATTCTCTAATTCATGTGCCTTTCTCAGTCATTTCAGGTCAAGCCGGAGAGTCTAACATCATGACAAGGCTATGTGTGTGAGGGTGTGTTTGTGTGTGTGTGCGCATGTGTGTGAATGCGTTTTCAGCCTCTAGTGCTATGGCCTCTGGGTGCAATGATATACACAAACAAAAGGTATTCAAGAAACTTTACCATGTTTCCGTGTGTTTCATATATTCAAAAAAAAGGAATCTGAATTTTGTAGCACATTGTTGACTCATTCACATAGTTTCAGGATTGATGGAAGACACCCCCAATAGACACACACACACACACACACACATATATACATGCTGGGTTATTTCCTGGGAAGGGTATTTAAGCATATATTTTCATATTGGAAAAATAATAGATATATATTGGAGTTAGCAAAGAAAATGTTTACTAATTGATATGCAAAGTCTTACTGACTATCCACCAGAATTTTACTAGTTTTGAATATTTGTATTAGTGCATAAATGTCATAGAATAACCACAATGGTTTAGAAGACTCATAAAAATAAATTTAACAGAAATGTTTTCTTTTTACCTCAAGAATATAGGACTTCGAAGTTTAATAATGGTTTTATATTGTAAAAATCCCATGTTTCTTGAAACATAACAGCAATAGATATTAATTGCCATAGGCGCTTCAAAATTTCTTTTCCCACAAGCTATCTTTTGTCGTTTTTTTATCATCCTATATAGTTCAGTTTATTAACATTTTTTTAATAGTATAGAATCACAATTTCTTAGATTCCAACAGTTTTCACCATAAAATCCTGACTGTAACACCAAAAGTGAATTAGCCTCTGACTGAAAGGAAAGTCCTATGTATAGTTAAACTTGGTAAACTGTCTGCTTTACTAGGTAACCAATTTAATGACATAAGATGCTGCAGAAGTAATCAGAGCCTTCCCTTCCCCAGGGAAATGGATTTCGCCTTTGTGATGGTTAATCTTACGTGTCAACTTGGTTAGGCTAGGTTTGACCATATTTTTGGTGATACACAAGTCTAGATGTGGCTGTGCAGGTATTTTTTAGAGGTGATTAACATTTACATCAGTAGACATTCAGTAAAGTAGACTAGCTTCCAAAATTTGGCTGGGTCTCATCCAATCAGTTGAAGCTCTTAAGAGAAAAGACTGAAGTCCCCGGAGGGAGGGAGAAAGGATTCTGCCTCCAGACTGTCTTTGGACTGGAGACTGACACATCAACTTTCCCCTGAGTCTCCAGCCTATCAGCTTGCCCTGGGGACTTTGGACCCACAGCCCATACAATTGCATGGGCCAATTCCTGATATAAATCTTTCTCCATTTATTTGTATAACTATTGTCTTTGTTTTTCTGGAGAACCCTGATAATACAATCTTTATGTGGCTAAAAAGCATATAAGGGTCCTCAGATTCAGGGAACACGGGTAGATGCTTCTAATGGGAGCTTCAGGAAATGTTTTTATGTGGTTGCCTAAACATAAGTGAGCACATTTTCAGTGCCACCATCATGCATCCTGCGAAATAAAGAACATATAAAGCCCTTTAACTTCTCTGAATCCCAATTTTATCAAGTGTAAAATGAGCTGAAATGCTAGAAAATGAAATAAAGGGCAAAGACCAAAACTACTGTTCTCCCACTAGTCAAAAACACTTTTTTAAAAATATATTTTATGTATAAAATGTCAATTTTAAATTAATAGACACACAAGTAATTTATAAAGTTTCACTATATATTAAAACAAACTATCTTAATAACTCTTTTTGTTTGGTCAATACGGGATCATAAAACTTATGGCAGTAGGAATCTGATAAAATAAAAAGTGATGGTTTAGATATTGAAATATGAAGAAAAAGAAAAATACAATGAAAGTACATATATGTTTTTCACAAAAACTAGCAGTGATGAAAACAGCTAATGTGTACATCACTGGTTTCAATGAAACATGCATGTCTATTAGTGTTTTTAGGGTTAGGAACTCCTTTGCATGTCACCTGGCTAGTAAGTTAGCCCTTGCTATGACTATAATACAGTATTACATTCTTCAATAAAATAAATGGATAAGTCCAGGTCTCCATGATCTTTTAGTTTTCAAGTCAAATGTATTTTAATTTTTGACAAAAATATGAAGGCTCGAGTTTTCTCTCCTAGAAAACATATACTCCTCTCTTGCACTTTGATCTTGCTGCTTGAAAGGCATAGTTGTATAATCATTTCTAGAAGGATAAAAGTCTTCCATAAATGAATGACTGAATTTTTCTTTTATAGAGTGGTAGCAAACAAACAAATTTTTATATAATGTTATAATTAAATCCCCAAATGTTTCTCTGGAACATTTAATTTTCTCATTTTAATGTTGTGCAGACATTTATTTTGAGCTGTGAATGACAACAAGAGATGGCTTGTCACAAGCAGTTCTCTACTGCATCTGAAGTACAAAATAAAATTAACAAGGAAGACTGCATATAATGACATTTTCAGGAAAAGAGAAATAAGTTGTATTAGTTGTTTCTCACTTGATGTTTTGTGAAGTATTCCAGTTCACAGATTCTTGTGGTGATGGAAAAAAACAAAATTAAAATATAACACGGAATGGATTTTCTAACTCCTTTCAGTGTCACGGTAAGTAAAACCTTTCTGTATGTGCTTGTGCTGCTTTTATATTATTTTTAAAAATTTTTGTTTAGTGTTTATCTTTTGAGCTACATTAGGTCTTGAGCTCAGTCTACTGTTAGTTCAAATTCTCCTTATAAAATTCTGAACTTAATGTTCATATATTTTATATACTGTATTGATAGATCCAGTTCATCCTTTCTCTTTCTGGATATCATATGAATTCTTGCATTTGCATCCCATGTGGAACGTTGTCCTCTGAAAATGTGATAACCACTCCCTCTAAGCCTTCTCCGAGTTACCGATATACAGATAATGTGCTCCACGGTATATTTTTAAAGACAGGCCTTCATACAGCTTGTCATAAACTACTAAATACTTCAGAATTTGCATGACTCTATTTTCATGTGGCCTGTACATCCCAATTTTTTCATTGATAGTCTTGATGAAAAATTAAATGTCATCTTTTTAACATTGCCCACTCACCAGGCATTTTGTCACAATAATTTGTTCTCAAAGAAACTATTATTATATATATTTTTTCATAATCTTTCAAGGGTTCCACACTATTTTTTATCAAAACCATATGTCTAGAGTTTGTAACATCTAATTTTTCATTTCTTAAAAAATTTTGGCAGCAATCGGTCACTGTCATCTTCAAGCCCTCTTTTTAAAAAAATTCTACCATATTAAGCTTCACCCACTTTTCTTATAAGTAATAATCTTGCCCAGGAAGTTAGGGTTATTTAAAGAACTCAAGGGCTCCTGCATCTATCTCCTTTCACATCCACGGGCCAATGAAAAATTACAAATTCAACTATGCTATTGGAACAGGAATTAAGAGAGAACATGCCTTTAGCCTGCCTGTGTGGTTCCCACAGTCCAGACTCCTCACCCTCCCCTAACAGGTCATCATTCAAAACTGACAACACTGAAAAGTTGCATAGACACAATACTAATATTTAACTTTGGAAACTTGATTCTCATTGTTTCTACACATAAGCAAACTAAGATCCGCTAATTTCTCTCAGACTCTTTAGAGTAATCAAGAGCTCTGTGTTAATTTTTTACATATTTACATCCTGTGGCAAGTCAAACAAAAGCCTTTGAAGGCAGAAACAACGACTCATTCACCCTTATCCTGAGCATAAAATAAGAAAAAAAATAGTTGCTCTCCGTATGTTGTCTACTTATATTTTTGACTCTATTATCCAAGTAAGCTGAATTGTTTCTAAATTAATAGCTTTCTTCTTAAGAAAAAGTCTAAAATAAAATGCTATAAATTGTCAAATTCAAACTTTCTAACATTAAAATTAAATTACCTGCTGCAATCAGCAGCCTAATAGCTTTATTTTTTTAAAGTGATTTTATGTTTGACGTTATTCTTGAAAGTCAATGACAATCTTCCTATATACAGTTTATATGCTTACCTATTTTCTCTTACAATTTCGTACATGTATTTTTAAAATTCCAGAGCATCTGAAAGCATCCACATAGCCACGTAAATTGATCTAAATATTATCCTTCCTTTTTCTATTATTGTAATTATTTGCAGTTGCATACTGAGCATGTATTATCTTCCTCACTGGCTCATTTAAAAGAAAGCAGAAAATTTTAAGTGGTTTCACAATATTAAGGTCTGTGGATATGATATGTTCACCTTTTGTATATTAGGATTCTATGATTCATTTATTCAAAGTTTATAATAAATTTATTGACAGTTGGATATGTGTGATGGTAAAATACGGTGAAGTGTTAATTGGTGATATCTGCTACACTTTTGTTGTTTTTTTTTTTTTGAGGAAGATTAGCCCTAAGCTGACTGCTGCCAATCCTCCTCTTTTTGCTGAGGAAAACTGGCCCTGAGCTAACATCCATGCCCATCTTCCTCTACTTTTTATACGTGGGACGCCTACCACGGCATAGCTTTTTGCCAAGTGGCGCCATCCGCACCCAGGATCCAAAGCGGCGGACCCTGGGCCAATGAAGCGGAACTTGCGAACTTAACTGCTGCGCCACCAGGCAGGCCCCTCTGCTATGTTTTTATTGATCATGATATTAAGTGATTACCAGTTGGAGGTTTCTATTGACGGAAGGGTCTCTAGGATTATTATTGAAGAAACATATACACAAAAGAAATCAGTGCTTGGCTTTTATTTTATTTGCTTTTGGGATATACTTTATTAGGAAGGTAAATCATATGCGTTATATAAAACATTTTGGAAACTTTATAATTTTATATATCTATAAATATAAAACGTACAAAAACTTATTTATTGGCTATTATATACTACACAGTTTTGAGTTTGCTTACATTGCAATATTAGCTTTTCTTTAACGAAAGTCTTGTCAAAATATTCATAATAATTGAGTTAAATTTTACGAAACCAAAAATTATTTCAAAACAAAGTGTTTAGTGCTAATATACTGAAAATCTTGAGAAATAGCTTCACTATTTTTGGTCCACAGCATCCAGTCGGAGATATCTATTGACACAAAGAAAATTGAGACTGCTATTGAGGACATAATAGATTTTTCTATTCTATATGATACATGGCTTTAAATATTTTTATTTATTTGTTTATTTTCAGATGTACATCATAATATATTTCGAATTCTGTATAGATTACACCACGTTCACCACCTGAAAACTAATTATAGTCCATCCTCTCACATGTGAGCCTAATCACCCCTTTTGCCCTCCCGGCTCCCAACTTTCCCTATGGTAACCACCAATCCAAACTCCAATGCTATGTGTTTGTTTGTCAATATTTTTATCTTCTACTTATGAGTGAGATCATATGGTATTTGACTTTCTCCCTCTGACTTATTTCACTCAGCCTAATACCCTTAAGGTCCATCCATGTTGTCACAAATGGCAGGATTTCATCATTTCTTGTGGCTGAGTAGTATTCCATTGTGTATACATACCACAGTTTCTTTATCCATTTGTCCCTTGATGGGCACCTAGGTTGACTTCCAAGTCTTGGCTATCGTGAATAATGCTGCAATGAACATAGGGGTGTAAGTATCTTTACGCCTTTGTGTTTTCAAGTTCCTTGGATAAATACCCAGCAGTGGGATAGCTGGATCATATGGTAGATCTATCCTTAATTTTCTGAGGATACTCCATACTGCTTTCCATAGTGGCTGCACCAGTTTGCACTCCCACCAGCAGTGAACAAGGGCTCCCTTCTCTCCACATCCTCTCCAGCACTTGTTATTTCCTGTCTTCTTAATTATAGCCATTCTGACCAGAGTGAGGTGATACCTCGTTGTAGTTTTGATGTGCATTTCCCTGATAGCTAATGATGTTGAGCATCTTTTCATATGCCTGTTGGCCATCCGTATATATTCTTTGGAGAAATCTCTGTTCAGATCTTTTGCCCATTTTCTAATTGGATTGTTGGTTTTTTAATGTTAGGTCTTGAAGTACATAGTTACAATTCATTGGGGGAAAGTCTTGCTACAATATATTTGTACTCTTCCCATTTTTGTAGCTATTTTCATTTAAAAAATGGTCAATGGAATAATTAAAATATTTTTTCTCTAAATCTAATCAAATTTGGAAGCCACTCTATATTTCAGCTTGTAATAGAAAAGTATGAAAAAGCTAACAATGAAAGAAAATCAATGTATGACCTATTCTATGAAACTTTAAGGATGCATTTAAGCGTTACAATGCATAGGATGCTACATTTAATTGCAAGAGAATCTATGAGCAAAGTACATTTTCTCAAGTAAAAGAATGTAATATCACAAATGATTAAATAATTTTTGCAATAATGTCACATGACATTGGTTTATTTCAGTCCACTTTCTTTATTTTAAAGAAGAAATTTAATAATATGACTTTCTTATGATGTTCAAGAGTCCTAGACACACTATCTCTTACTTACATATTTGCTTGCTCATCAAGATTTTCGTTATGCTTGAAGAGGAAGAAGAAAACATTTTTCTATTTATCATAAGTTGGTGGAAGTCAAGTAAACTTAAATGAGTGGGACTTCAGTAAGCAAATTTGGAAGAACGTTATAATCATTTGCATAAGTTAAAGATCAGTGATTTTCTTAGAGCAGGAAATCAGGAATAAAATTTGGAAAATCAGGCATTTGTCACTTGCCGCCGAGTCTGAAAAAAAAGACAATGTAAAACCTCTTGGAAATGATTTTCTTTTTAGGGAACCTTAGAATATAAATAATGGCTCTGTATATGATTTGTCTAAAGCAACTGCTCTAATAGAGACATTTTATTGCTAAGCTAATAAAATTAATTTGGAAAGAATCATTCTACAGATCCAAAGACAATGTTTGTTTAAATGACAAGCCATACATAACTTGGGCAAGTAAAGTGTTTTACTTACTGAAATGACTAGATCATTGAGGCAGAAACTAGTTTTACTTTTGTCGAGCAGAAAAATGTAGTGACTCTACTTTTCATTCTCATTGTGTCTGTCTATTCATGTGGCTGTGTGTGCATATATGTTTGCATAAGTACATACTAACAGGTTAAATAAACAATGGGTCTCAAAGTGCCATGCACAAATATCACTTGAGAACCTTGATAAAGAAAGAAAAATTCTGGTAAGTACTTCCGTTTTTCTCTCAGCAAGTTTGTAATGATACTTAGGGATCTGAATTGTAAACTAATGATCAGCGTTTAGATTGTCATTGAACCACATTTTAAGAAACACTTTTAAATAGTGAAAATATCCCTGCTTTAATGTCCATTGTAATTAAATGGTGGACTGAAAGCATGGACATTTTTATTTTATCAAATGATTTTATTTATTTAAGATAGATATATTTTGATCACCTTGAATAAGTTCATGCATTCTTTCTTACTTTCATTTGCTCATCAAATAGCTATTGAGTGTCTACCATGTTGAAGTCATTGTGCAAAGTATCAGGGATAAGATGGAGGACATAAAAATGATGTTTTAGTTATCCAATGTTTATAATAAATCACTCCAAAACTCAGTGTCCTTAAAAAACAACAATTTTATTACCTTTCACAATTATGTGGGCTATCTAGACATAGCTGGATAATTATTCTGTTTTATGCAATGTCTGTTGGAGATGCAACCATCTGGCTTCAGGGCTTAAGTGAGTTAGTGTATTAATCGGCTCAGGCTGACACAACAAAATAACACAGACTGGGTGGCTTCAATAACAGAAATTCATTTTCTCACAGCTCTTGAGGCCAGAAGTCTGAAACCAGGGTGCCAGCATGATCAGGATCTGGTAAGAAATCTCTTCCTGGATTGCAGACAGGCATCTTCTTGCTGTGTCCTCATATGACAAAGAAAGAGAGAGAGATAGAGATATTTCTCTTCTGCTTATAAAGCCACAGTCCTACCAGATTAGGGCCCTATCCTTCTGACATCATTTAACCTTAATTATCTCCTAAAGACTCTATCTTCAGATACGGTCACATTGGGGGTTAAGGCTTCAACATATGAATTTTGGGGGGGAGTAAGAGCACAATTCAGTCCATAACAGCTGGTATGTCTAAGATGGCTTATTTACATGTCTGACCCACTACTGGGGACAGCTGGAAGCCTGATCATCTGGGACACTGGGATGACTGAGCTTCTTTATCTCTCTGTGTAGTCTTAGAGCTTCTCTCTCTCCACATCAGCATTTCTATGTGGTCTCTCAAGCAGGGTAGAAAGTCCTTTACTTGGTAGGTCAGAGCTCCCAAAGTGGAAAATAAGCAGCTGTTAGGTCTTCTTAGGTCTTCTTGAGGTTTAGGACTGCAACTGGCCCAGCATCCCTTTCTCTTCACCGTATTGTTTAAACTGACTCATAGGGTCAGTCCAGTTTAATGTAGGAGAGAAACATACAAAGCTATGAGGAAGCAGGTTTACTGAAGCCATAAATATAATGTTTTACATATATAAATTTTATATATAAAAATATATTTTTAAACATGTACATAATTTATGGGCTGTTTTTAGTGATATGAAAGAAAAATGATATAGTGATGAAAAATATAAGAAGGGTCCTACTCTACCATGGACAGTTGGATAAAAGCAACTCCTGGAGGAAAAGTCTTTAAACTAAGACACAAGGATAAAAAGGAACTAATCATATCAAGAATAAACACAAGATAGTTCCAGACAAAGGGATGAGTAAGCACAGGTTCCTGTGGTAAGAAATAACGGTTTGGGGGACACTCTATAAGGTCCTGAACATCCAGTAGAAGACAAAGGCTAGCTTCAGACCTACTGGCGTTGAAATCTAGTGGTCGTGACAGACATTAAACAATTAATTATACAATTAGTGTATTACTTACATTTACCAGCTCACATCTTAGAGCTCATATTTAGTAGTGCCTGACTCAGTCTGAGGGATGTAATCAACAAGTAATGAGGTACATCAGCTTCAAGTTCAAAAGCCCAAGAGCTCTGGATGAAAGAATGTGAATTCCAAAGATTTTAGGCAATTCATTTGGCAGCAAAATTTTATCTGCAATGATGGGAAGCTATTTATAGCCTTTATTTATCTCACTTAGTGTGAATATTTACACATATTACTGGAAAATTACCATTTTGAATATGTATGTTGACTCAGACTCTGCTGAGAGTGTTACATAAATTAAAGTCTAAAAGCTCCTAAATTCAAAAGAAATACACATAACCTTAAAACACATTAACCTTAACAGGTTTTCATATAATGAGATATAAACTTATACTTGCCAGTTTTCCTGAAAGAGCCACTTAATGATATGCTAGGAATGAACCAGGAGGAAAGGTGTTGCACATGAAAAACAATGAAAGGATGGTCAAAACAATCATGAAAAAGAATAATAACATTGAAGGACTCACACTTCTCCATTTCAAAATTACTACAAAGATGAAATCATCAAGACAATGTGGTAATGGCATAGGATAGAAATATAGATCAAGGGGAAAGAATTGAGAGTCCAGAAATATACCATTACATTTATAGTCAATTGCTTCTTGACAAAGATTCCCAGACAATTTAATGAGGGAAAAATAGACTTCCCAACAAATGATGTTGGGACAACTGGATATCAATATGCAAAGAAATGAAATTGATTCTTCCCTTACACTACATATGAAAATTAACCCACAATGGATCATAAACCTAAATACAAGAGCTAAAGCTATAAAAGTCTTGGAAGAAAACACAGGAGTAAATATCTGTGACGTCGATTAGCTAGGCATTTTTAGCTATGACACTGAAAGCAAAAACAACAAAAGAAAAAAAAAGATGAATTGAACTTCACCTAATTGAAAACTTTTGTGTTTCAAAGGGAACCATCAAGAAAGTGAAAAAGCAACCTAAAAAATGGGAGAGACAATTTGCCAAGTATATCTGATGACAGACTTGTATCCAGAATACATAAAGAACTTACTATTCAATAATAAAAACATAAATGTAAGCCTAATTTTTAAAAAATGGGCAAAGTATCTAAATAGACATTTCTCCACAGATGTATGAATGGCCAATAAGCACATGAAAAGATGCTCAACCTCATTACCCATTAAGGGAATGCAAATCAAAACCACAATTAGATAACAATTCACACCACTAGAATGGCAATATCAAAAAGACTAAAATAACAAAATTTGGCAAGGATGTGGACAGATTGAAAACCCCATTTATTGCTAGTAGGAATGTAAAATGGTGCACCCACTTTGGAAAGCAGTTTGGTAGTTCCATAAAACATTGAACATAATATTATACAACCTAAAATTTTCACTTGTATATATATATATGTTTATATATATATATATATATAAAGCCAAAAGAATTGAAAACAGGTGCTCAAAGTAGTACATGTACATGCAGGTTCTCAGCAGCACTATCTGCAGTAGCCAAAAGGAAGAAACAACCCAAATGCCAATCAACTGATGAATGAATAAATTGTCATATGTACACACAATGGAATATTATTCAGCCATAAAACGGAACGAAGTACTGATCCATGCTGCAATATGAATGAACCTTGAAAACATTATCATAAGTGAAAGAAGCCACATAACAAAAGATCACATACTGTGGGATCCCACTTCTATGAAAGGTCCAGAATAGAAAAATCTATTGAGGCAAAAAGTAGATTAGTATTTGCCAGTGGATTAGGGAGATGAAAATGGGGAGTGACTGCTAAGGAGTATAGATATCTTTTGGGGGAGACAAAATGTTCTAAAATTAGGTACTGGTATGGTTGTATAATCCTATAAAAATACTAAGTTGTACATTCAAAAGAGTGACTTTTATAGTATATTAATTATACCTAACAAAGCTTTTTAAAAAGTAAAAAAAAGCTAAACAGGGAATGGAATTTAAAACCACGTATGTTGTCAATTCTAAATAAATAAGTAAATATTATCTGTAAAAAATTTTATCAATGACTAAAGGGGGAGTTCAAAAGCAGAGCGGAGGCTTGCCATTTCAACCCATATACGAAAGAGCCTGGATTGCCATGCCCTTTCTTAAAACAAGAAAGAGCTGAACAAACTGAAAATCAAAGACTTTTCTCAGACCAACCAGAGAACTGAGGTCCCAGGGAAAACCACTACTCTGAAATCTGAAGAGACAGGCACATCCAGAGAGACAGAAACTTAGATCTCTTACCTGCAGTCAAAGCCACTAAAGCCATAAACTAGTGGGAATCCTTAAATTGTAATTTTGACAAATGGCTGGACTAGAGACAGTGAGTAACTCCTAGAAGTTTCAAGGAGTCTTTTAAGAGTTTTTCTTCAGGGAATCTCAGCAGGTGAGGACTTGAGAAAAATCCTCTCCCAGTCCTGGCAGATGGAATGGAAGAGCAACAATTGTAAATCATATCCAGATTCTTCTCCATAACAAAAGCTTACTCTCCAGGGGAATGGACTTCACCAGAACACAATTCTGAAACATTATCCCAGCTGGTGGAAAGGAGTTCCCGCCCTCTCTAGGCACTCCAGTGTTTTATCTCACCTAAGGGGGTTGGAGGAAATACGGTCAACAAGAACAAGACTTCAAGAAACTAGACTGAGGACAGTGTAGCCAGTGAAAGGATTAGTGGACAGGAGCAAGAAAACTACACCACTGGTGAAGAGCATTACCATGGGACACAGGCCCATAAAAAGGGACTTAATCATGAGATTGCAGAAGGATGCCCCCTCACCCATATTCTATCATCACATGAACAAGGCTCCAATCTAATAACAGGGGATTATTGCTGAAAGAGCTGCAAGACAGACTCTCTCTGAAAAGCAGTATATTAGAAAGGCCCACAGCCAACAGAGAGAGAAAAACAAGGACACTAGAGAAATTTGAGGCCTCTGGTACCTATAGGCACAACAAACATTCCACACAGCCCGTCGCCCAGTCATATTAACATAAGTCCCCATACTAAAGGCCTGTTCACCTTGGTTTCTATGACCCGATATAAGACGTCCAACTTGCAACAAAAAATTACAAGTTTGCCAAAAGGCAAAAAGAAACACAGTCTGAAGAGACAAAGCAATCATCAGAACTAGACTCAGCTATGACACAGATGTTGGAATCATCATTCAGAGAATTCAAAATAGCTATGATTATATGTTAAGGCCTTTAATGGAAAAAGTAGGCAACATAGAGAAGGTCAATCTCAGCACAGAGGTTGAAACTTTAAGAAAGAATTAGTTGATCTAAAAGATAACTATTTGTTTAAAGAAATAATAACAATGCATTGGGTTACTATATAGCATGTGGATAAATGAATGAAAAAACGTCATGAGGGGTGGGAGGGAGAAATTCAGAACATTCTGCTTTAAAATATCTGTACTACATGTGAAGTGGCATAGCGATATTTGAAGGTGAATTTAGATCACTAAAATATATCTATTGGGCAACCACTGAAAAAAATCTTAAAAAGAAGTATAAAAGAAATAAATGCTAAGAAAGCAAACAAAATGGAAACACACAAAACGTTCAGTTAAAATTAGAGAAAGCCAAAAAACAGGGAGGAAAAAAGGAACAAATGCAATAAACAAAAAACAGTAACAGAATTGATTCCAACTATATCAATAATCACTTTAAATGTGAACTGAGTAAATGACTCTAATAATGGATTGGAGTTTGTCATAAGCAAAAAAAAACTTTATTAAACTATTTATAGAATATCTAGAAAGTAGAAATGATATATAAAAACAAAATGTAGTATTTAAAGGTTTTTTTTGTTTTTTTTTAAAGATTTTATTTTTTCCTTTTTCTCCCCAAAGCCCCCCGGTACATAGTTGTGTATTCTTCGTTGTGGGTTCTTCTAGTTGTGGCATGTGGGACGCTGCCTCAGCGTGGTCTGATGAACAGTGCCATGTCCGCACCCAGGATTCGAACTAACGAAACACTGGGCCGCCTGCAGCGGAGCGCGCGAACTTAACCACTCGGCCACGGGGCCAGCCCCAGTATTTAAAGCTTTTAAATTACATTTATTTTTATATCACTAATGGTAAAAAGTATATGTATATGCTTAATATACGAACAATCAAAAATTGGAGTTAAAATTTCAAAACATCTCCATATAAAAATATTTTAAAATTAAATAATGTTTATTTTATTCACCAAATTACACTATGATACTATGATAAAATGTAGTACTGAAACTTCATGTCACTAAGTATAACTTTCTAAACACTGTCTCTTTTAAACTAAGGAATTAGATAAGTAAATTACGCTTCTCTGGTAAATATCTATACTCTCTAATGTTACTGAAATGCTGTGGACTAGTCAGTAGGATGATATATTTCAAACTAGACACATTTTTTCCTTTTATTTTTATTAAACAAGTGAATTCATGTAGATTATTCCTAATGAGATTGTATTAGTATCTGGGAATGCAAATGTTTATTCGCCAAAGTGTCTGCTTGTTAAGGAATCCTTATTTTTTCTTCCATATATATCAGGAGAAGCTCACCATATATGAAACAGTGTATATGATACCATAACGAAATGTTGATACAACTATTTTTTACTTGCCACAATACTTTTTTCCTTAAAATAATCCACAACCTTTATATGTGCCTATTTTTTACAAGATTATGATCCAAATCAATTCAAAGTGCCTGGTTACTGTATTATTCATCTCCAAGAGGTATAATTTTCTCAATGATTACAAATGGATAAAAATAATATTAATTTTTAATACTCACCCTTCTTCAGTTTGAATATTTCTGTCATTTCAGTTTTCACACTTGAAGACATGCCGAAATAAATGATTAAATAAAAATATAAATATTTAATATTATATTACAATGTACAAAAATATGCAAGACTAGGTGTGAAAATTGACAACAGGTCATATATCATTTTCATCTAAAATGACCCAGTATTTGTAAGCATATTTCTTGAATCAATGAGTCAACAACGTCAAAAACAACATTTGACTACTAGATTAAATTTGGGAGCTATATTTCTATGTAAAGTTATAGACAATCCTAACAACAAACCACAATACACAGTAAACTCAGTGATTATATATCCACATCTATTTCAATAGCAGCCCATTCTCAGAATAAGGTGTGTCAATATGTCAGTGATAATAGGAAGTGTTGGATATCAACACAAATGTATCATCACCTTCACAACAAAATAAACACTAGCACACTGTCTTTTAAATACTGAGTTGGTAAACTTACGTCTCCACATTTTAGCCTTTCATCCTGACTTTTCTATTCCTCCCATCCTAACTCAAAAGATAATTATCTGTCACCTCGACCAACATAATTTATTTCCTAACTGCGACCTCTTACTGCTATGTTTCTCTAAACTGTGTCTGAAAAGTCAGTATCTGAAAATCAGATATTACAATCAAAACTACCTTAGAATTATGCTAGATTCTTCACCAGAAGCTCCTAATGATGGAGCATTGCTGGAAGCAGTGGTTTACCAATTTGGTTGCACTTTTAAAAAGTCTGGGAAACTTAAAACCAAACAAACAATAATGTCTTAGCCCAATCTGAAAAATTTTGGTTTATTTGGCCCGAGGTAGAGCCCATGTAATGTGTTTTCTAAAATCTCTCCCATGTGATTCTAATGAGGGGACAGGGTTGAGAGTGACTGGATTCGAGGCTGAAGTCCAAAATCCTTAAAAATATAATGTTCTCCCTAACTATTCTCACATTTAATTGCATATTATATATGGACAAAACTCGTTTGTTTTTTTTTTTTGAGGAAGATTAGCCCTGAGCTGAGGAAGCCTAGCCCTGAGCTAAGATTCATGCCCATCTTCCTCTACTTTATATGTGGGACGCCTACCACAGCATGGCTTGCCAAGCGGTGCCATGTCTGCACCCGGGATCCGAACCTGCAAACCTCAGGCCTCCAAGAAGCGGGAACGTGCAAACAACAGCGGCGCCACCAGGCCGGCCCCAGTGGCCCACACTCTTCATGACCACAGGCTGCTCATGATCCTCAGGTCTATCCATGTGCTTTCTTTGAACTAATTTTTCTCTCCAAGTTCTTCACTAACAACTCAAATCCTTCTAATCCTCAAAGGACCAGTTTGACATCATGAAGAAACATGATTTAATTACTTTTATTTGCTACTTAAAAAAATTATTTATTATTCATTTTATCTAGGTCTGTGTTTATATAGCATACCAGCAGGAGTTGTTCAGTACGGTTGAGTCAGTACTTCATTTTATTTTATGATATTGATTGGCTTAGCACAAACCTCTCAGTACCACGGAAATCAGATTAGGCCTACGTTTTCCTGATTTCTGTCACACACTTATATTGCCTTCTCAATAGATGCATTATGCAAACAAGTGCAATATGATTTATTTAATATTTGATTTATATTGATTCATGTTTTTACTTAAATATATTTATTTCAAAAGAAACTGTAATTTTGCTATAATTATCAAACTAATATTCTGGCTATAAAAACAAACGTAAAGAGAAATGTTGTTCAATTAGACCTGACATGATATCATGGTTTTTATCTTTTTAAAAGGAAGATCCCAAGTTTTATAAAGTTGCCTTTGAACCTGACCCTTTCTCCTTGACTTAAATAAGAAAAAATAAGAGAGATTAAAAAGGAAGTCATCTTTTGTAACTCTTTAAACTGTGATTTATATTTAATGTTATTTAATGTCCTATCTATGTGCTCCCTAAAATCATTTGAAGTATCAAAAGGGCTCCTGCATGTTTTTAAATTGTAACTTAAAAATGTTCCGCTGACAGGAACTCAATCACACGTACACACACTGTAAATTTTTAGCATGGAATCAGCCCAGACTTGACTATATTTTGAATATCTGTGTTTGTATAGAACAGCTGCCTTTTGAAAAGGAAATCTCAAGACTCCCTTTAGTAGTACTAGATTATATGCTCAATTTTTCACCTATTTACATTCCACCAAATCTGTCACTCATGCCTCCAGAGAGGAAAAAAAAAGGAGGAAAATTTTAGAAATGTGTTAGACTGAAATATATTTTATATTTGTTCAAGTGCTCTCTGGGCATCTACAGATGTGAAGAAAAGCTTTTTCAAGGAATCCATTTGTCTACAATTGTTGAGTAGTAGCATTTTATAGGGTCTGTATATAAAATCAACCTAGTTTTTAAATAACCAACATACAAAGTGATATATTAACTTCAGCTTGAGGAGTTAATTGAAAGCAGTTGAGACAGTTCTAAAATTTCCGATTTTTTTTGCGTGTGAGGAAGATTGCCCTGAGCTAACATCTGTTGCCAATCTTCCTCTTTTTGCTTGAGGAAGATTGTTGCTGAGCTAACATCTGTGCCAGTCTTCCTCTATTTTATGTGGATGACATCACAGCATGGCTTGACAAGCAGTGCTAGGTCCACGCCTGGGATCCAAACCTGCGAACCCCAGGCCACTGAAGTGGAGCACACGAACTTAACCACTATGCCACTAGGTCAGCCCGTAAAATTTCCAAAATTTTGAGGAAGATTATCCCTGAGCCAACATCTGCCACTAATCCTCCTCTATTTTTTGCCGAGGAAGATTGGCCTTGAGCTAACATCCGTGCCCATCCTCCTCTACTTTATATTTGGGATGCCTGCCACAGCATGGCTTAACAAGTGGTGCATAGGTCCCCACCTGGGATCTGACTGGCGAAACCCAGGCTGCCGAAGCAGAACATACGAACTTAACCGCTGTGCCAGCAGGCCAGCCCCCCAAATTTTTAACGTAAAAGAAGTTGAAAAAAGTTATTTGTGAAAATAACTTCAAAGATAATTTAAAATACATTATATCATGTTAAAAGAAAGGAGTGTCAATGAAACAACTGTGATGTTTCAGATATAAGTATTTTTGTTCTTTTTTTTGAAATTTATTTTTATCAGTGGACTAATTTTGAAAAATCTTCTTTCATGGTATCTTCCCCTATATAACTAATATTTTCTATTGGCTTCTTAGGAAAATGTATCACATAACCTAGGCATCGAGGTGCATTCTAATAGCCCAAGCTACCTGAGACCCTACATAAATAGGGAAAAACCCTTATATTATTATTGTCTGCTTCAAGAAATTGGAAATTAAAAATGTAAGAATTCCTCTCTGGGTGCAAAACTATAAAATCAATACTTAATGTATTGAAATAATGTTTTGTAAGATGTTAAAAGAAATGTAAGCAATCTTTGGCTGTGTGACTTGAATGCAAGTTGTGCGAAGTTATTATTATGGGTAAACAAAGAACTTGACAGCAAAATGAGGTGTTTGACTATAATGGACAAAAAAAATTATAAAAAGAAATCAAAGAACTATATGTTAGCAATAGCTTTTAGCTTTCTGTAGGGTCATCCTTGCCCAGCAAAAGCCTACGTTCCCACTAGCAACCATGTGTCCTTCTGGCCCTTTTCTGGGCAGGATGCCAACCATCCAGTATTGTAACTGTTTCTTTCAAAGAACATTACTTTCTGAGAGAACACAGAGCCCTTCTAGGTGAGCTACTGATCCTTGAAATACTGGCCATGCAAGGACAATCACCCTTGGCAAGCACGTGGCCCTTGTTCCCCTGCATGTATAAGCAACCATTCCCTGCTCATGGTAGCAGGTACAGGTGCACAACTCCATCCAGCCGGCTGCCACTGGACATTCCCTGTAAGTAAGACCCAATAAACCTTACGTCTAATACACTGTCTCCGGGTCTTTTCTTTGGTCCCTCTGCAACCTATCCCGCACTGCTTGCCCAACTGGGCGTGTGGCCAGACATCTTCACTGAACAGTGGAAAGGGCTCCAATCAAGAACAGTATTCGTTGAGTGTGGCAAGCACAGGCCTAATATAGAGATGATTGTTACAGACTACTTTAGCTTCTTAGACTTAGCTATTAAGACCATGCATTCAATTAAATTCCCTGATTTCGCCCCCCTCTTTGCAGACTAAGCTGTAATTAAAGCATAGCTTTTATTTTGTAGATTATTATATGTTACCTACAGGAAAGTAGTATATGAGTTCTGATTTTATATCCTGCCATATACTTGCAATTTTAAGGCAATGAGTATTCAAGTGGTTTCCAATTCAGCATAATATCTTTTTTTTACTAATTGCTATTATTTATCAGGTTAAAAATAATAGTCAAAGGCTTACCCAAGACCATGCTATACTCTTTCTCTCTGCACCAAGGACCCTTAAATATGGCAAGATTCTAAAGGCTCTCTGAGTCAATACTAATATTAATAGTGGGAAAATTTATTAATGAATAGTATTGAGGATGAAAATAAAACAAGAAATTAAATGATGAAAATTCAGGAAGTGAAAACAAATTCTGCATGGGAATAGTCATGGCAATGATACCAAAGTTAGATAATTGAAAGAACAAGACTACACGGGTCATACTCATGTAAGGCTTTAGTAAAGGTAAAGGAAGTGGAACAACAGGAGAAAGAAAGCACGAGCGATAAAACAGAAGTCCAAAAATTTGCAAACACAGACCCCGAGAGTCCTTTCTCTTCGCACAGGTTATACTTTGGTTTGGGATCATGAACTACTAAGGCATGTGCGAAATTTCTCAGTTCCAGACGGGCCCATCCGGGAGTTTACTGAGGAGTCTTTTAAGCTCCACTTGTCATTTGTCTGAAGCCAAGCCCTGGATCTGTTAAACCGGGAGTAAATTATCAACGTCTGCTTCCCTAAACAGTGAAGACAAGTTAGTACCAGGTGCTCCCAGGAGAGTTTTGAATTTTAAACAGCATGTTATAAGTTATTAGCTAACACAGCTGATTCTTTTCAGACTTCTAGGTTTCCTCAGAAAGAAGCCTGAAGCTGCCCTAGTCCAGCTATAAGATAACTCTACCCTTGCAAACTCATTAGACTGAATAATATGAACCTGTAAGAATAACCTAAGCCTCAGCTTCAGGATGCAAATTCTTTTGTAGGCCGTATGGCCCCTATCCTGATCATGCCGAGAGCACCTAAAGAAATCAAAGCTGACCCTTACGTTGATGCATAATACAGCATAGCCAAGTAGTGTTTATCTCAAAATTCAAAGGAAGCTTAGTATAACCAAATCTATTAACATATTGACTGATAACCCCAGTAAATTATCAATAAATAGTACTTACAAACTAGTACAAATCACTCCAAAATTTCTCAGACACGTGATTACAAATCAAAACAGCGTGTTTCATACCTTGACTAGCGGTCAATGTTGTGGCAGTTTTTTGGGAAAACGGCTCAGGCCGCTTCCAGGTCTGCCGGGAGCCATCAGCCTACAAGTTAAGCCTCTGCCTTGTGACACGGTCCGGGAGAGAGATGAGGGGATGCACGGCGACCCTCAAGGGAATCTACCAGGCTGCCCCTGCACTTTTGACTGTCCTGCTTCTGCTCACTCTGTTCTGCACCTGGGGTTATTTCAGGGGAAGTCAGCCCGGCCCTGGGAATGAGAATGATACAATACAGTATTCTAGGGAAAGTTCTGGGGAAAAAAAACATCTTCTAGGGAAAGAACATTCTGACCCGTCCTTTGGTCGGGTAAAGCGGTGGGAGTGGAGAGGGTGCAAAGAAATCTGTGGCCCCCACAGATCTCTCTAGGAGGATGGTGGTTGCCACAGCCCATTGAGTCAGGAGACCACTGGGGGTGGCCTCCTTGAAGTAAATGATTGCAGAAGCTTGACGCCCCCCAGGCCTACACACAATCAATTGCTCTTAGGACTATTGTCTACCTTGCAAAAACCCGCTTACACGAGCCAAAAATATGTACTGGGACTGTGTCATGAAATCATCGTTGCATATCCTGAGCCCTATATAAATCATACATACACAAAATAAAGTTAGACTTGGACACCAAACTACTTGTCTCACTGCCTCCTCCTTTGCCGACCCTGTCCATCCCTCAGGAGACCTGGATCCGGCTGGGGCTGGACCCCGGCACAGGTCTACTGAAATTAACCTTCACAGCACACAATCCACGAGGTAAAGGGCTTAACAATTAAGTAAAATAAGGGCTATTAACAATAATGACTACATGTATCAAACATCTACCATTTCTGAGGCCGTATCCTAGGGCTTCGCATTAATCTTCCTTTTAATGTCATAGCAACACTGTAACTTCTCTCTACTTTTCTTCCCAACTTCTTTGAAGTATAATTTATATATAATAAAATTCAATAATTTTAAGTGTATAGTGTGATGAGCTCTCGAAATTGTATATTGTCACATACCACTCACAAGTGAAATACAGAGTATTCTCTTCACCCTAGAGAATTCCCTTGTGCTCTCCCTGATTCTCACCATAAACAATGGTTGATTTCCTTTCTGTCATTAAACCCTTACCTTTTCTAGATTTTTATGCAAAGACCTTCATAGAGAATGTGATCTTTTATGTCCAGGTTTTTCAGTTAGTATACTGTTTGTGAAATTGATGCATATTGCTGCAGGTATCAGAAATCCATTCTGTTTTATTGCTGAGTAGTATGCATTTTGCAGATGTAGTTAAATTTACCTGTTAACCAGCTGTTGGACATCTGGGTCATTTTCAGCTTCAGGTTATTATGTATAACCTTTTGGTAAATTGTTTGTGTGGACAATTTTCATTTCTTTGGAGTAAATACTTAAAAGTGGAAATGCTGGGTTGTATGGTAGCTATAAGTTTAACTTTGTAAGAAACTGCAAACAAACAGGAAATTGTTTTCAAAGTGAATGTTCCATTTTGCGTTCCTACCAGAAAGGCATGACATTTTCCAGCTTCGTATCTGCACCAGCACTTGGTATTACCGTTCTTTTCATTCTTAGCCATTCTGGTGAGTTACGTGTAGTGTTACCCTAGTTATAAACAAGAGCAAATTTCCCAAAGAGGAGATCCTAGAAAGAGAATTTATTTAGACTATATTTCACATTGATATTATAACACTGAGCCAATTTCCTACAAATGTTGTGGAATAAAATGCTTAAAACTACCTGTGTTAATCAAGCCTCTCAAGTTAAGTAATGAAAGTGAAGTTTTAATTTAAATCTTGGACTTTGAAATAATGGATAAAAAATAGTAAATTTAATATGTATGAGTTAAAGTTTCCCAGGACCTCCTTTGTGTGTATTTGTGTGTGGGTGTGGGTGTGTGTGTGTGAAAGAGAGAGTATGTGAGAGAGAGTGAATATCCATACCATTGCTATTTTAGAAATACTGTCAGATATACTATAAAAATCTGCTAAGTAATAGCCAAATAAGAAGAAAATAAATTAAGCCTGAATTACTACTGGCTTGCCAAAAAAAAAAGAAGTGGTCAAACTTGAACATCAAAACAGTATTGGGTAATTCCTTAAGAATATACTTGTTATTTTAGAAATATGGTCCAATATAACCAGCTGATAGGATCCAGGAGCTACCTATAAAAAACTGAAAACGAGGCAAGCAAACTCTTAATTTAAGAGAATTAACTAATTTGGAGGTTGGATTGATATTTTTAAAATTAAATATAGTATCTTTAAATAGAAAAAAAGAACATTTTATAAAATATTCTACCACTGTTTCTATACACAATACAACTTCAGCATGTAGTATACAAAAATCTTTTCCACTCTCTCATGTTGTGGCCTCATTTTCAAATGCATTAACTTTATGTGAATCTACAGTGAAAGACATTGTCAATCTCTCCTTTTGTTAGTGGGGAGGCGTGGGTACAAAGGATACCATATACCTTCTTACTCAACCAGCCACATTAACAAGCTACAGGCAGACTCAATTTGTACTAGGTATAAACTTCAGTTTCTAAGAATGAAAATTCTTAATATAAAATACATTGAACTTATAATTATTTCTAAATAATTTCAATCTTATGTTATCACTGACCACCACCTCCTTTATTTAACACTTTGCAACACAAAAAATTAATTTACAATAATTGTACACTTACTATTTGGAGAACTCTCTTTAAATCTCACTTTAAGGTGTTAGGAATCACTATTATAAAAAATCACTTCAATTAAAAATACTTATTAAGGCACATTTTGGAAAAAATCTTACTTTGTGAAATAAAGCATATACATTTTAAAATTAGAAAGTAAAAACAGTTTTATTTAGCAAATTACTAAAAGCTTAGTGTAATCATGCTATATTTGCTAACACTTAAAGTATAATCACAATATAAACATAAAGAAATTGTTTCTTTTTTTTAAGAATAAAAGTTTAGTCATTTTCTAACTCACTTGGGAATTGGCTAGTCATCTGTCTAAGTAGAAGGTTCTAATTTGCATTCATTTGTATTGTGAAATTGGAAAAAAGTTCAAAGAAATTTTGAAATACTGGAAATACACATTGTTGGGAAATGTATGAGGAACGCTTTGTGTCCATGGAAAGTCGTGGACCATGATCCGCTGGGGTGGGTGAGCCAACGTACCCAATAAATAAGTTTTAAGTGAAGAACGATTTTTTCCAACCTGCAACAACTATGTCAACTAATGAATTGCTCCTTGCTTCATCTCACATTTACAATTTTCCTTCCTTATGCTAACCTTTTTTTTGTGGCATTTAGAATATATTTTATATAATTGGTACATTTTTCAAAATGCTAGTTTATTTAATCTTCACAGCTCTACAACATAGATTTTTTTATTATCTCTGTTTCAAATATATGGAAGCTGAAGTGCAAGGAGAAATAACTGGACAAAAGCAGTACAGTGAGAAAATGGTCAAGTTAGGATTTAAACAGAAGCAGTTGCCCCAGAGTTGGTGTACTTAATCTGAAAGTATACTAACTCTATCCTTAAAATATTTACGAACTATCTCAGAAATTGTACCCTTATTGCCGAGGGACACTCCCTTCAAATAAACAAACAAACAACATGAAAGAGAAAAAACACATATGTTTAGAAACTTGGGTAGCACTTTCTAAACAGCACTTCTTTGAATCTTTCTGTCATAATCTTAATTTTACATAAGAGATTGGTAGAAAAACAATTATTTTCAATACTCTTACAATTTTTAGAGTTTTTTGTTTGTTTTTGGCCTGAATATGTCAGATAATAGGAAAAAAATGAAATTCTATTAGACAGCAGGATAGTCTAAGAATTCAGATATATGGGAATACTGCTAAGAACATTGTTTACTTTCTCCGGAGATCCTTAATGGATTACAGACCCACTTGACAAAATGGCAAGGGAAGTAAAGGCATTTTATTGGTTGTTGAGCTTTGAGTCTAATGTGCCAATGCAAAAATCTGGTAAAAATAGATCGAAGCATAACAATACTAGGAAGCATATCTTGCTTCCCATGCTCAAAGCTGAATCACAGAATTTTGCAACCCTTCAGCGATCCCTAGAGAGGGGAAGTGTCTGATCACATGAAAGGAGGAAGCAGCAGAAAGTCATACCCAGCTATTTTCTGGGAATGCCTGCAGACACTTCACATTCAGTGTCTTGGAATATGATTGATTGGATTCGTTATTTGAAATGCCTGCAGGACAAAAATAAAACAAAATAAAAATCACTTCTCTCCTCCTCTTTGCAGCTTGGATCTGAGTTGGGCCACTCTTTTTACCACTAAATCAGGCCACCTACAACTCTACGGCAGTTTTCCCCAACTGTGAGCTCAGAGTCCAGCGATGCCCACAGACGCAAGCCGAAGGTCTTTACAAGCCTTTTTCTGAGCATGCATCTGGTTCTGGGCATGCGTGTTGCACTCTGTTTTCTCTGTGGACGGTAGTCTCGCTGGGCTCGCATTCTCCCAAGAGACTTCCTCCTCAGCTTCGATTCTCCTGGGCTGTTACATCTTTCTGTTGCTTGTCCTGTACACTGTCCTTTGCCTTAGGCACGGTTAGTGTATGTCTTTAATCTTTCAACAAGTGCCCGGAAATCCCGTCCAGCCTAAAGAGTGGGAAAAAAGGTCGTCCTCTGCAGGGGCCCTGCAAGGAACCCCCAGACGAGTCAAATGCATGGCCATAGTATTTTAAGAACAAGCCCATATTAGCTCCCTGATGCCAACATGCCACACCAGGAATGCAGACCCTGTCCCCAGGGATGCTGTTGCTGGGCTGGGCAATGGAGGAAGATAGGCTGGTGGGTGGAAGTGCTGCAATGCTCTCTTACCACCGTTCATCTGTCCTCTTCCTCTTTAAGCAGCCCCTTGGCTGCTGTAGGTTTTGGATTAGATTCCAGACTTCTGAAAAAGTTAATTCTGCCATTTTTTGCCAGTTTATGTTTGTTTCAGTGGAACGCTGGATTCTTTGAGCTCCTTGCTCAGCCGTTCTCCGTGATGTCAGAGTCTGTGGCTTATATTTATTTCTTATAGCAGCCTTTATTGCCTCGGACCCATGAAGTTTGCTTTTATTATTCCAAAAGAAGACCTATTTATTCACTTATGTAGTTGTTGAGTAAGCAATCAGAAAAGAATATTGTACATGCACATAGATCTCCAAAATGACATTTTATATATATAACTATATGTAATATATATATAAATTAAAATATATATACATATATTTCTATTTATTTTCATTACGATTCAGAAAGATTGTTTTTAAACCTTCTCTGAGCACACTGTGTTCTAAATCCATTTGAACTAATTATTTTTAATGCACCACCTTGATATATAATATTACTTTCAATTTGTTTATATTGTGCTTCTTTAAAATTTTGATTTGATTTCATTTTAATGAATCTTTTTATTTGTTTCAACCAGTCAAGTCAATCAAAGGCTTCCGGAGAGATCTACTTATTTGTCTTTTCCAACTTCTGGAAGTTCCCTGCATTCCTTGGCCACTGGCCCCTTCTTCCCATCGCTTCAGCTTCTTGCTTGTGCTGTTCCATCTCTTACTGCTTCTTTTGACCTTCTTGCCTCCATCCTATAATGACCCTTGTGATTGCATCATTTAGGGCACTAAATGAGATTCAATGATTAGATTCATTTAATCTCCCCAGCTCAAAATCCTTAACAGGATCACATCCACAAAGTCCCTTTTGTCATCTAAAGTAACATTCACAGGTTCTGGGGATTAAGATATGGATATCTTTGGGAGCCATTATTCAGCCTAAAACAGAAGTGATTTTAAGGAAAACAAAACCAAGAAAACAAGGTATCAGTAACGATAAAATATATATCTAATTTATACTAGAAGTCTGTGGTGTTAGAAATTTTGCATTTAGTTTAGATTCTTTCACTTTCTACACTAAAATAGTTCACTATTACAATGTACCTTCATAAACCCTCCACATCAAAGCAGATGCCTGCATTTCTCTTTTATGTTTTAATATTGTGTGATATATAGTGACAGAATTATTAGCACCAGAAAAATTGAATGGCCCTAATTCGGCAGAGTCAGCCAGTTACATATGGTAAAATAATTTATGGGCATTCCAGGCTAATTTATCTCAGGAAACATGTTAACAGGCCCCAGGAAGATCCATTTAGTAAATGTACCCTGTGGCTAGGAGAAGTGGAGTTTGATATTGGTTGATATGACCCGTTGAGTTGTCTGCTGAGATGAAATTATAGAATTATTATTATACATGGAGTATTAAATAGGAATATGAGTTTCCATGGATGTGATGTCAAGAGAAACTGTGATATATAGATGAGAAATTTCCCCAATAATATTACCATCTTTCTAATTACCTTTCAGGCGTGTGTTTGAGTCGTTGTACCCCCTTCCCACTTTCTCCTTTATCTCCCATCTAGAATGTAAGCTCTATTAGAGCAGGACACTTGTCTGTCATCTTCACTACTTTATCAGTGCCTAGCTGATACTAAGAATTCAATAAATAACCAATTAATGTTTTCATTTTATTTTTGTTAAGTTTCAGTCAGTTTGTTTTGACTTACCGCATATCTGCTCATGAAAATCTCATAAAAGTTCCTCACAACAGAGCATTAATCCATAAGAGGCAAAAACTGATAGAACTGCAAGGAGAAATATATAAATCCACTATCATAGTTGGAGACTTCAACACCCCTCTCTCAGAAATGGACAGATCCAGCAAGACAAAAATCAGTAAGGACGTAGTTGAATTCAACACTATCAGTCAACTGTATGTAATTGACATGTAGAGATATTTCATTCAACGACAGCAGAATGTACATTTTCTCAAGCACACATGGAATATTCACCAAAATAGACCAGATTCTAGGCCACAAAACACACCTTAACAAATCTGAAAGAATAGAAACCATACACTGGCTGTTCTCAGTGTAAACTAAGTAAACTAAAAATCAATAACAGAAAGATAACTGGAAAATCCCAAAACACATGGATATTAAAAAAATATACTTCTAAATAACACATGGGACAAAGAAGAAATCATGAAGAAATTTTAAAATATTTTGAACTAAATGAAAACACATTTCAACATTTGTGGAGTACATTGAAAGCAGTGCTGAGAGGGAAATTTATAGCATTTAATGCAGTTATTAAAAAGAAGAAAGATCTAAATTCAGTATTCTGAGTTTCTACCTTAGGAAACTAGAAAAACAGGAGAAAATTAAATCCAAAGTAACTAGAAGAAAAGAAATAATAATCAAATCAGAAATCAATGCAATCAAAAACAGGAAATCAAGAGAAAATCAACACAACTGAAAGCTGGTTCTTTGAAAAGATCAGTATAATTGGAAAGCCTCTAGCCAGGCTACCTAAGAAAAAAAGATGGAGGAAACAAATAACTGATGTCAGAAATGAAAGAGAGGAGGTCACTACAGATCCAAAGGAAATTAAAAAGACAATAAAGGAATACTATGAACAAATCTATGCCCACAAATTTGATAACCTAGATGAAGTGGATAGAAGTCCTTAAAAGACTCAATATGCCAAAACTCACAGAAAGAAATAGACAATCTGAATGGGTTTACATCTATTTATGAAATTGAATCAGTATCAACCTTCCAAAACAGAAAATACCAGGTCCAGATGGGTTCACCGGTGAATTCTACCAAACATTTAAGGAAGAAATTATACCAATTCTCTAAAATCTCTTTAAGAGGATAGAACCAGAGAGAAGATTTCCTAGCTTATTCTATAGGCCAGCATTACCCCAATACAAAAACCAAAGATATTGTAAGAAAAAGAAACCTATAGATCAATATCTTCATGAACATAGATATAAAAGTTCTCAATGAAATATTAGCAAATCCAATTCAAAAAAATGTAAAAAAGAATTACACATCACAGACAAGCAAGATTTATCTCAGGTGTACAAGGCCAGTTCAACTTTAAAAATCAATTTATGTAATCCATCACATCAAAAGACTAAGAAAGAAAAATCCCATGAGTTTCTATAAGAAAAATGTCAATAGATAAAGAAAAAGCATTTGACAAAATATAACACCCATTTGTAATGACAATTCTCAGTAAACTAGGAATAGAGGGGAACGTTGTCAGCTTGATAAAGACCATCTACAAAAACCCTACTTTGACATCCTACCTAATTGTGAGAAACTCAAAGCTTTCCTGCTAATTTCAAGTACAAGGTAAGGCTGTCCCCTCCTACCCCTCCTTTTCAACATCATACTGGAAGTCCTTGCTAGTGCAATAAGGTAAGAAAAGGAGATAACATGTACACAGATGGTGAAGGAAGACATAAAACTGTGTTTGTAGATGATAAGATCATTTATGTAGAAAATATGAAAGAATCAACAAACAAACTCCTGGAACTAAGGACAATTACAGTAAGGTTGCAAGATATAAGGTTAATATGCAAAAGTTTTCCTACATGCCAATAATAAACAAGTGGAATTTGAAATTAAAAACATGATGCCATTTATATTAGCACCTCCAAAATGAAATACTTAGGTATAAAGCTAGCAAAACATGTGCAAGATCTATATGAGAAAAATTACAAAACTCTGATGAAAGAAATCAAAGAACTAATTAAATGAAGATATATTCTGTGTTCGTAGAAAGGAAGACTCAATATTGTCAAGATGTCGGTTCTTCCCAACTTGATCTATAGATTCAATTCAATTCCAATCAAAATCCCAGAAAATTATTATATGGATATTGACAAACTGATTCTAAAGTGTATGTGGAGAGGCAAAAGCCCCAGAGTAGCCAACACAATGTTGGAGAAGAACAAAATTAGAAGACTGACACTACTCAACTTCAAGACTTACTATTAAGCTACAGTAATCAAGACAGTGTTCTATTGGTGAACAGAATAGAGAACCTGGAAATAGACCTGCCTAAATATAGTTAACTGACTTTTGACAAAGGAGCGAAGGCAATATAGTGAAGTGAAGAGAGACTCTTTAACAAATGGTGCTGGACGCATGAAAAAAAGTAAACCTAGAAGCAGAACTAGCACCTTTCACAAAAGTTAACTCAAAATGGACATAGATCTAAATGTAAAACTCAAAATATAGAACTCCTAGAAGACAACATAAGAGAAAATCTAGATGACCTTAAATATGGTGATGCTTTTTTAGATACAATACCAAAGACATGATCCATAAAAGAAATAATTGATAAGCTGGCTTTCATTAAAAATAAAAACTTCTGTGCAAGACAGTGTCAAGAGAATGAGAGGACAAGCCACAGACAGGGAGAAAAATATTTGCAAAATACATGTATGATAAAGTACTGTTATTCAAAATATTAAACAAGCTTTTAAAACTCAACAGTAAGAAAACAAACACCCTGGTTAAGAATGGGCCAAAGAGCTTAACAGATACCTCACCAAAGAAGATATACAGATGGCAAATAAGCATATGAAAAGATGTTCCAAGTTATATGTCATCAAGGAAATGAAAATTAAAATAACAATGACATATTACTACACACCTATTAGAATAGCCAAAATCCAGAACATTGACACCAGTAAATACTGGGATGGATGTGGAGCAACAGGAAATTTCTTGCATGCTGGTGATAATCCGATGTGGTACAGCCACGTTGGAAGACAGTTTGGCAGTTTCTAACAAAACTAAACATACTCTCACCTTACAATCCAGCAGTCATGCTCCTTGGTATTTACCCAAAGGATCTACAAAATTATATCCACACAAATACCTGCACAGAGATATTGATAACAGCTTTATTCATGATTACAAAAGCTTGGATGCACTCAATATGCCTTTCAGTAGGTGAATTGATAAATAAACTGTGGTACATCCAGAAAAGGCAAAAGTATGGAGACAAAAAAAGGTTGGTGATTGCCAGGAGGGCAAGGTAGATGAATAGACAGAGAGAGGACAGAGAATTTTTAAGGCAATAAAATACTCTGAATGATAATATAATGATGGATAGATGTCGTTATGCATGTGTTCAAAGCCATAGAATGTAGAACACCAAGAGTTAACCTCAAGGTAAACTACGGACTTTGAGTGACTATAATATGTCGATGTAGGTTCATCTTTGGTAAAAAAAAAAAAAAGTACCATTTCAGTAAGTGATGTTGATAATGGGAGAGGCTATGGGTGTATGAGGGCAGAGGGTATATAGGAAACCTCTGTTCTGTACTGCCTCTCAATTTTGTTATAATCCTAAAACTGCTCTAAAAAATAGTCTTTAAAAAACTCATAAAAGCAAAGAAAATTATCAACGTATTCATCTCAATTGGTTTCTTTCACTCCAGAAATTTCTTCAACAATTGTAGATTGTGGCATAGTTGTTGTTTATTGTCTTTTTGTGACCAACACTGGTATTTGTCTTCAAAATATAGATATGTCATTAAATTAATACCAATTGATCTTTAATTTTTCTTAGGACAGCAAAGTCCTCCATTAAAATTTCTCACCTCTCTAGTTTTCTTTGCAACTAGATATGGCCATGTGACATAGTTCTGACCAAGGTCGTATAACCAGAAATGTACTGGTTGAGGATTCCAAGAAGTTATTCCTTTCAAGAGAAGAGGTCAGGTATCTATGCCTTGCAGAGAAAGAGGAGTACTTTCCAATATCTTCATACTATATTTGATTTGATTGGATGGGATTTAAATGCCAAGTTTTGCTCTATTTATATGCATCTATATGACATCTTATCTATTGGCACTGAACCCAGAATTTCTATAAAGTTCTGTTGTTAAGAGTAGTTTCCAAATCATGTATTCTTGGCTTTGTCTTCTTGCATGTTTCATCCCATACATTTTATTTCTCCAAGTAATGAATTCAAATCTATTTTACTGCTTATGTAACGCTTCCTGTACCCTGCTGTCTTCTCACTATTAAATCTTTGTTTCTCTTAGAACTTCTATACTTTTACTTCAGTGAGACCTCCAGAACAAAGGGACAAAAGTGTACATGTGTCAATTCTAACAGTTTGAAGTTAGAATTTACTCCTATAATTTCTTATTAATTTTCAATGGTTAGCATTTAGTTTAAACTCAATGAATAAAATAGAAAATTACTTTTATGTCATCTTTCATGTAAGAATGGTTCCTAAAATTATAAAAGCTAAAATTCCAGTTATATAACCATGAAATCAGAAGTACTAGATTAGTACAAAAGAAAACACAAGAGCAGAAAATGCTAAGCCGTTTAGCATACAGGTCATACCCTGGTTCACTTTCACTGTCATTCTTTGTTTTTAGACGGAAAGATCTCAGTAGGCTTTCAGAGTTAACAGTTAGATAACCTTTTAAGTAGTTCCTTCAGTACACACACATACACACACACACACACATTTTCTTTATAAAAGAAAAGGTTGAACTTTTAAACAGTGAAGATTTAATTTTAACCACTCTACTGATCATTAATCTCATAGTTGTATTATCGCTTGACAGTTTTAAGGATTCTATCATAAAAAAAAAAACAGAACATTATACATTTTGCATGTTCCAAAGTCAAACATTTAGGGGAACTTCAACATTAAAATATGACATACAGGATTATAGCAGTAATGACAACCACGGAAATATTCTGAGCTACAACATATTATTTTTTAATCTCGAGAGAGAGTTTGAGAAATTGATCATTCAGGAAAAACCTCACAGTAGGCTAAAGCAGACTGTGAGAATCTAACCTTACCTGCCTAGTAAGTCTATGATCAGAGACAAGTTATGTACTCTCCTTTCTCTCCTTTTATCTCACCTGTATTTAGGGAATATGCCTATCCTATTGAAATTAGAGGAGACAAATCTGTGTAGAAGGAAATGTGTTTAGAAAAAGTATACAATAATTTTATACATACTTTTCATTCCTTCTCCTAACCCTTCTATTCTTTTCCATTCTGCTCTCTATCCTGATCTATAGGGACTATATTCAGTGGTTTCCTTGCTGTCTGGGTTTTGGTTAAGGTTAAGCAATAAGAGGTACTAGCCAAAGACTGGAATGTAGGAGAAGAGGGATACTGATGTGTTTTTGCTCCATCCTTGTCAGGTTAAAAAGGCTTAGCTGTGTTACTCTACTGAAAGACACAGACAGCTTCTCTCCTACAGCTATTCTCTCTAAGAGTTTGAGTGATGATTCCCTCCCATTCTTCCTACTGTTCGAGAGATGGCAATGACTCCCAAATCTTGCTAGTTCTGTGGTACTACTATGCCATCTCTTGTTGATGTTCTTAACCTGCCTACATGTTAATAGTTTCTTTATTAAACTTTTTCAATCACTATCATGAACCTGCACCATGGCTTACTCAAGGAAGTTCCAGTTTATGCCTCTTGTTCCGGTGGACTTATTAATAGTAGATTGGCAGGGGTTGGACAGTATGTGACATCTTCACCTTGTGAATAACCTCACTTGAGTATGAGTATGCAATCTTTTTCCTGCTGTGACTCTGACAGATATAGATATTTATAAAAATATCGGTTGTATGTAACAATTATTCAGTAAATGATATGTGAACATGATTATTTTATCTCTTAATGAACAGATTATTAACAAGATATTCATCCAGAAATCACTGAGAAATTAGATCTACATAAAATTTTATATCCAATGGTATTAAAATGATGAGAGTTCAAATTTGATTTGTTATTTAGTTCAGACTTAACTGAAGAATAGGAAATATTGTATAAATTACTTCATTCAGCTCAGCAAGTGACCTTGTCACTGCCAAGGATGTCTGATTAATGAGAGTTTCTTATATTCTTTTATAGGCAGCTTTTCTGGTAGTATTCTGATATTATTAAAATTTTCTACGTTCTCATTCTATTAAGAATGCTCTGAATAACCCATGACAGTGTACCTGATTTTATGGTAAGAGATTCAACGATTTTTATTTAAATCAAAGAAATTTATTTAAATCACAATTGAGAAGAGAAAAATCAATAGGCTTACTGATGTTCCCACATTATTAATCCAATTGTGAACAGCATTTGCCTAAGAAGAGCTAATAATATACTCCATTTGTTTGTTCTAGCTCTTAGGAAAATCTGAAAGACTTACATCAGCTTATTTTTACCAATACTTTTTGCTGTTTTAGGCTGCTTACTGTGAATTAGTTCCCAGTTAATCTTTTCACACATCAGAAATCCGTAAGCTATTAATTTTGTAAGTATAACTATTTTTCCAAAGAATTAGTGCATATATATGTATATTTTCTTTTATATTACATTTATTTCTTGTTACTGGTTGAATTGTGTTCCCCCTCAAAATGTTTGCTGGATTCCTAACTCCCAGTACTTTAGAATGTTACCTTATTTGGAGATTGGGTCTTTACAGCAGTAATCAGGTAAAAATGAGGTCATTAAGGTGGCTCCTAATCCAACAAGATCAGTCTCCTTATAATATACAAGCGAAAAATTTAGACACAGAGACAGATACACATAGAGGGAAGATGAAGTGAAGAAATATAGCGAGGAGACAGCCAACCACAAGCCAAAGAGCTGGGCCTGGAATAGGTCCTTTTCTCATAGCCCTCAGAAAAAACCAACCCTGCTGACACCTTGAGTATGGACTTTCAGCCTCCAGACTTGTGAGACGATAAATTTCTATCAATTAGGCAACCTAGTTTATGGTACTTTGTTACAGAAGTCCTAGAAAACAAGTGCCCTTCCAAAAAGGGATCAGATATTTCCACTAAGTGAGTCTCTGAGCTTTCAAGCAGCCAAAACAAAGAAAGGAACAAAATAGCTTATGGATCTCATCTTTCTTTGGAAGAAAGACAAAAATATTGGGGATATTTTTCCAGTCATTGTATTCTAGACAGATCGTTTTCCACAGATCATATTAACAATAAAAGACGGTTAATAACATATTGACAAAATCTTCATAGTGGGCATTGCAAGAATGTTATTCCCTAAACTCTTTGTTAATATCAAAGTTCATTTTCCTTCATCTACTAAAGAAAAAGAGCTTGTTGCTATTCCTGCTTGTTCTCACCAAGATCACGTTAGAAATCTGAGATGCATTCCAAATAAACATTTGTTTGAAGACATTGTAGGGTTATCACAGGACCCAAGACTTCAGAAACAAATATCCTGGATTAAAAGAAAACATAAGCCTGTTTTTCTATAGCTGAAGACATTTGCTGACTGGTAAGTGGCACAGAATAGAGAGTATAAGAAATTAAGCAGAAAGATGCAGAAGCCAGTGCTTGAAAGACCAAAAGCATGGATTCCAGGGTCCGCAAAGGAGAAAAGGCCTTGGTAAACATTCCACACTCACAGTTGGAATTCCAGAAGGGCTACACCCTAGAGTGAGATGAAGAAACAATCCTTGGGAAATATTCAATCCAGTCTCAAGCCAAGACAACCCCAGACTGAATGAGGGTGACCTATCTGTATTGCCACTTCACAGTGGAAAGTCAGATTTCATCCTTCCCAGATGAACTCTTAAAACAAAGCACCAGGTCCCAACGTTTACACAAGTGAGTTCATCCAAACTTGGAAAGAACAGATAACTTCACCTCACATAAGTTTTTCAGAGCATAGTAAATTTAGAAAATAGTTCAAATTTTTTAATGCAACAGGTATAATGTTAATAACTAAAAATGTTCAAAATGCACAAAATAAAATTATAATAGCAAAAAAGATTTAATAGTAACAATAATAAAGGTATGCAAAACCTACGTGAGGAAAACACTACAAAGTGCGCTTATTAAAGGTCAACTGGACCGAAACAGAAAGATGTGTCTTATTTTTGGGTAAAATGACTGGACATTATACAGGTCAAATTCTCTCTAATTTTCTAAGTTGATATTTATCAACTTAACATGATCCCAATAAAAAATATCAATTAGGGTTGTTGGTTTTCTCTAACTTATTCAGGGGAGCTAGACATGTCAATACTAAGATTCATAAAGAAAAATGAATATGGGGGCTGACCTTGTAGCATAGTAGTTAAGTTTGCACTCTCTGCTTCAGCAGCCCGGGGTTTGTGAGTTTGGATCCCAGGTGTGGACCTACACACCACTCATCAAGTCACATACAAAATAGAGAAAGATTGGCACAGAAGTGAGCTCAGGGACGATCTCACCAAAAAAAAGACAAAGAAAAATGATTATGGAAAATTAACTGAGAAATTACTGAAGAGGAAAGACTATGAAGAGGGATAATACGCTGGCAGGTATTAAAATATACAAAAGCATAATTACACCATCATTAAATGTGCATAGGAGTATCAAGTATACGACAAAAACCGGCATCCAATCACTAGGAAAGAGAATAACTTCCTTTTAAAGTAAAAGGTGAAGGGACAACTGTATAATCATTAAAAAGAAAAAGTGGATACATATGTATCATTACTTGCAAGAATAAACTCCAACCAATTGGAAATCTAAACATAAAAAAGAAACATACAAACACTAGAAGATAACGTGGGTGTGTTTCTCTATGTCATCATAAGAAAAATCAAAGACAGACAAAAACTGCAAAAAAAATATGCAATTTAAATCATAGATAAAGAGCAAACATCCCTAATACATAAGCATCTCTTAAAATTGGGATATATGAGACCAAAATCTGATAGGAAAAACTTCATAAAAAGATATAAAAATGGCCTTTAAATATATAAAAAGGTACTCATTTTCAGTGAATATAAGAGTAATGCAAAATAATTCTAGACTGAGATAGATCTCCACTATCACTTTGGCAAAATTTAAAAAGCTTGACAATATACTCTTTTGACAAGGTTGTCATAAAACAAACACTCTTAAACATTGATGTTGGAATATAAAATTGTACAACTCTTAAGGAGGGTAATTGGTCAGTATCTATAAAATTGCATATAAATTGGGGCTTGCTCTGTGGACAAGTGGTTATGTTTGTGCCCTCCCCTTCGGTGGCCTAGGGTTTCCCTGGTTCGGATCCTGGTTGTGGACATGGCACCACTTATCAGGCCACGCTGAGGTGGCATCTCATATAGCACAACCAGAAGGACCTACAACTAGAATATACAACTATGTACTGGGGGGCTTTGGGGAGGAGAAGAAGAAGAAAAAAAAGAAGATTGGCAACAGTTGTTAGTTCAGGTGCCAATCTTTAAGAAAATAAATAAAAATACATATGAATTTACCTTTTGACCCAGCAAATCTACTTTCTAACAATGTACCTTCAAGGTAGATTTCCAACAATGTGAAAATACACCCGCACAGGATTATTCATTGCAGCATTACTTGTGATCACAACAGTTTAGAAATGGTTTAAATACCCTTTCACATGTTGAATAAACTGTGATCCATCCACACAATTGTGTGCTAAATAGCTATATTTTAAAAAAATGAGTAGATATTTATAAATTGATATGTAATAATGTCTCGGATATCTTGTCAAGTGAAACAAACAAGGCACAAAAGAGTATTCATGCTATATTATATTTTGCGTAGAAAGAGGGGTATAAGAAAAAATTTGGGTATCTGCTAATTTTTGTAAGATAAAACCACAGGAAGACAAATCAGAAACTTATCAAATTTGTTACCTACATGGGTGGTGGGAATGAGAAAGGCACAGAGGAAGGATTAACAGATCTCTGAGTTGTCTCCTTGAACCGCAGGTCTTGCTAGGTCCAGGAAACAGCGACCTCTCCTTGCTCCTTCTCGTCTCGGGGTGGAATGGGCATTACGAGCCCCAAGTGCTTCACTTTTCCTGCTTGAACAATTGCAAATAGCCCCTTCATTGAACTTCCTTCAATCACCCCTTTTAAGTAGGCTGTCTGTTTACTGACAAAATCCAAATTGATAAAATGTCTCATCTGTGAAAGCATATTTGATTAAATAATCATTCTCATATTCTTTCCCTCTTTCATCTACATCTATGGTCTTCCTATCACTCTATTTGCAGAACTGGTGGTACACTGAGGCTGATACCTAACTTCTTCCTCAATTCTAGGATATTCTGTGTCTATATTGCTATTTTGATTGGGTTTTATATCCAAGTTATTCGAGACTGAGATATGTTAGTGCCATTCTGTTCTGCACGTGGAATTACTCTTTTTTTAAGTTTAAATTTTAAGGAACCTAGAAATGCTAGGAGACAATGAATAGAAAATACTCTTAAGAACATTAAGAGTTCTATAGGATTTAAATATATTGGAAGACCTAGAAAAAATAAAAAAACAACACTATTAAAAAGGAAAATAAAAAATTCTTTTTCAATTTTTCCCATATCTTCTGGTTCTTGACCTTAGAGTATTTATCCTTGTACATTTATGCTCTATAACAGTCACTGCAGTAAATTCACTAAATATTTCTTTTTTAGTTCACATATAGTTTATTTCACATTTTTTGCTAAGCTGTCAGTTTTGTTTTTAGATGAAGCATCTTCAATCTAATTGTATCTGTGCATTTGTAGGGAATGCCTAATTTCCATACACAACCAATATAGTGCAAATCACCACATTAATCAGGGAACAGTATTCAAATCTGTTTGGATGTAAACCAATGTGGCAAAAAATATGAACTTTCTTAACTAACTCTCATTCACATCCTAGTTTTTAACACAAAAGTGGTATGAAATAATCTATATAATATCAGACTTGATAACAGATAAAAGCTCAAATCTGATGACAAAATATTATTAAAAACAGGTGCATAACTTCCGTATTAGTCTTCAAGTAAGCATCCTAGGTTTCAAAGCTTGCTCTGGAAAAGGAGCTCGGCACATTGGCACGATAATGTTATTACAGCAGTCTTTGCAAACTGCCACTACCCTCTAGTGTACGTTATCAATAAAACTCTCAGATAAAATGAACACCATTGCCTTTGTCTTTAATGATTACCATTTCTCTATACTCTCTTTGTTTGTTTTAATATTTCCAAGCATGCAATCAAGCAACGATTACCTGGGTGAAATGATGAAGCATGCTGATGATAAATATTTCTTAGCCTTGGTGCAATCCATAGGAATCTATTTCTTGGTACAGGGCTGTAATTCCTATTCATGTTCTTGTCAGTTGAAAATTTATATTGATGAAAGAATTAGACCTCAAAGTGGTTCTTATTCTAAAACTCTGTCATGGTTATTGATTTAACTGACATTTAAATTATCATAGCATATCACAAGCATACACAAATCCTTACATATCTCTGTCAAAGTCAGGGAAAATGCAGGTAAAAAAGAATTTTTTTTAAAAAAAAGTGAAGTGGAATATTACATTAAGTTAGTTGTTCAGGAATCATCTGGATTAACCAGAATTCCTATGATTTCTGGCATAAAGCCTGGAAACCTAATTGTGCACAATGGGACATCTTCAACAACACCCAGATGCTACAGCTAGTGCATAATGAAATAGTTTTCTACTTCAATATTAAGCCATTGCTCTTGAGTTCACACAGGCCGTCCTATATACATAGTATAAGGAAAATCAAATAATATACAGGGCATACACTTCTGAGACCAGAAAAAGACACAGACATAATCCAACAAGAAACCTCACTTTCTTAATTTATTGTGAGTCAAAGAGCATTGGTCTTGAGATCCTTATTTTGGAAAACAAAACCCCAACAGTGTCAAAGTAGTTTACCAGTTAATATGCTCACCTATTTGTACTTTATTGCAACGATTACATTTTGTGGTTATTATGTCGGGTAATATTTCAAAAACAAATTGGTTGTCAGAGGAAATTAAGCATTCCTAAGAATGTAGATTTATCACCTGAAGGAAGTGGCCATTTATTTCTTGTATACAAACAGATAACCACACAATGGAGCACTTTCATATAAGAAAGCCTATATCTACTTTTCATTTTTAGATAGATAAATGCATTTTTTTAAAGAAAAACTGTCATAAGTTAGAAGTCATTGTTTAAAGGTTGTGAGAATACAGATTGAGTAAAAGAAAGTAAGAAAATACTTCAATCATAAAACATCAGTGCAGTTTCCAGAATTTATAAACCAAAAGAAGCTAAAATAAAATCTAAAGAGTGCATTGTGGTCCTTAGTTAGGCAACTTTCCTGTATAGCATGAAGATTTGAAAAAGAAAAAAAATATATTAAATTTTAAGAATTTTCAGAATGTGTACTCAAAGCTGAAGTGAACACGTGAACACACACACACATGCACGTGCACACTCCTACACATGCACCACTTCAGCTCTTAGTCCTCATAGTAGCCAGATGTGAGTGAAAGCTGTTTGAAGAAGAATCACAGAGTGCACAACTGGAAAATGGAAAGATCTCTTAGCAAGTTTCTCTGTAATCATGTCCCAGTGGCTCCTGGGAAGATGAAGGGAAAAAAATTAAAATTAAATTAATCTTTAGGATTAGATAAGATGCTTTTTTAGAGCTCACTAAATAAGCTAGAAATATATTATAATCAGAATAGTTATATCACCTTATATAATGGATGGATATTTTCATTTCAATTCACTTTTTATTTTGATCTCCTTGTAATTCTTATCAAAAGTTACACATCCCTCCAAAATCATTTTAAAGAAATGATAACATTATGTGAATGTTAAATATAGAATAGTGGGTATAAAAGGGTAAATGTCCACTTCCGTCAGAAGTAATTCAGATTACCACATTCTTTATGATCACAGAACCCTGTAAAATGATTTGTTTGATGGCTTGAGGAAATCTTGTTTCCTACCTCATGCTGAAGAAATGGATACAAGTAAGTTTTTGGGAAAAAAAGTAAAAATATCTTCAAGTAGTTAAATCTCAATATTGGAAAAGAGATTTGAATTAATAACCTTCTGTTTTATGATACTTAAAAATGATTCTTTTAACTTTTTGTTTTGATTTTACTGATTATCATTTGGCTCAATGTAGAAAATGGATTAGGGCAGGATTTTTCTTTAAAAATATTTTCTTAAAGTCCTCAGGACTCTGGGGCCAGCCCCGTGGCCGAGTGGTTAAGTTCGCGTATTCCACTTCAGCGGCCCAGGGTTTCACTGTTTGGGACCCTGGGTTCGGACCTAGCACTGCTCATCAAGCCATGCTGATGCAGCATCCCACATAGCACAACCAGAAGGACGTACAACTAGAATATAAAACTATGCACTGGGGGGCTTTGGGAGAAGAAGAAGAAAAAAAGAAAAAAGATTGGCAACAGATGTTAGCTCAGGTGCCAACCTTTAAAAAAAAAGAGAATCCTCAGGACTCTGATTTCAATTTGCAAAGGAATGCATGAAGGTTAATCTTACTTATGTTGATTTGAACCATATGAAGTTGATGTTCAACATTTTTGACCCTAAAAAATAGCAATATTGTACAGCTCAATCTGATAATTAATATACCTTGTAAACATATAAAATGACTGTAAAGCTGTTTTGTCTAGTGTTCTGACAATATATTTATGAACTAAACTCAAATTTATAGCTATTTACTCTAGGAATTCTCTAACTTTATTGCTAAAGCATTTGTGTAGGCAAATCAGCCTTGGATCTCGTCTGCTGGTAGATGCAACTGCTTGCATGCCATCAGTGGTTCAGCAGAAATCACAACCTTTGCACCCGCCCAGACAGGGGTCTTCACAAGCACAGCTTAGTTTGAACTGAATTGGCCTTTGGGAGCCAAGAGGTGAAGCCATATTTGGTTAGGAGTGGTCTTCCTTCCCAGTGTCAGGCAAGATGACAGTTCAAGAGCAAAACCAGATTATTTTCACAAAAGCTAAGATATGTAGTATTTATAGCTATGCCCTTTATCTTTTCTTTTCATAGCTGTTCTAAAATGGCTTTTAAAATCCTGAACTAAATCTAATTATAAATATTAAATAAATAAATATTTCTTCTTATCATTTTAAATTATACTTTAAGTGCTAAACATTCAAGATAATTGCAGACATCTTTCATCCAGAGGACAGTGTATGAGAGCTGTCAGAACCCTGTCTGTTGCTTATGAGAGGCTTTAAATATTTTATCATTTATTTCTTCAAAAGCGTGGAAAGAATCATCATTCTAGAACATCACAGAGCAAAGAGAATGAAAATGTAGGGTAATGATTGTTGGTGATACTGAGATACAGCAAATGTTTTAAAAATAAAATTTGGATGAATATATCTTAAAATCTTAACATACAAGAATATAAATAGTATACAGTGATATTTATAATCCCAAAAGATATTTAAAACTATTATTAGTTAAGGAGACAAAAATTTTAGAGTGATTATTATATTACTACTAATAAAAATATTGACTCCAAGAGTTACAAAACAAAAAATCAGAGGCAGTTATTTGTATAAGATAATATTTCAGTGTATAATTTCCCTTAAATTTCTTGCTCTTTACTTAACAAAGAACTGCATAACATCCTACTGCAAATTAAGTAACCTTGGTAGACCATTTCATGCAAGACTCACAATCACTATGTGCAGGACATTTTGTTATTATCATCAATTAATTGATAAGAAAAGATTTTCAGGTTTGATATGTGTAACTACATAAATTACAAATTTATGTATGCCAATCTACACTCTAAACCAGGTTACATAAGGGACAAACTTATCAAAACATTGACACCATATCAAATAAAAATTTAAGATAGATTTAGGGAAAGGGAAAAAATGCAGCAATTAACTATGGATTTTAGAGAAATATTCCACCAATATGTAAAAGATATAAACAAGAATATCAATTTTTTTATAATAGCAAAAAATAGAAGTAAAAATCATTTTCCATTAATAGGGAAACAATATACAAAATATAATTTTATTGACACTACGTAATATTATGCAGCCATTATAATGAATGCAACAACTCTGTATGTGCCACTGTGAAAGAATCTTTAATTAATGTCCAGTGAAAAGAACTTGAAGCAAATACTAACTTCATCCAATAAGTATCTATTGCACATACACTATGTCCCAGGTGCTGTTCCAGGCTTCAGTGTCCCATTTATTTTGGAACAGAAATTTTAAAAAGCCCAAATTAATTTTTTTACCAATTTATGTTCACATGTTTTAAACTGAAGGAAAAGAATACAGAAGGAAGCAAAGAGAAATTACTTTTGAGAAGTAGAGAGAGTGAAACTCGTGAGAGAGACCAAATGTAATTACATACCTGTCTTGTTTAATTTTTTTAACTTTTTCAAATTTTCAAAGTTCAGTTACTGTATTTTTGTAAACTAATACCGTTGTCCCAACAAGGCAGTTCAAATTTAAGTGCAAGTTGTTGCATAATGTATAAACTTTACTGATTACTCTTCAGTCCACAAAACATTATGTAAATAACAGATACGCATCACGATCAGTGGCTAATCACATCTGTCAAAGTCTATCAGTAACTGGTCACTGTGCCCCTGTTATTCATACAGCGAAACTTGTAGTTGTACTGACTCCTTGTCTCACACTGACAAGCCCGTGTGGCCTTTACAAAAATGGATTAAAGGATGAGGCAATTGGCCAACGAAGGTGAAAATGCAACAAAGAAATGGAAAGTGATAATACTGAAAAGAAAAAACAAATCTGAATTGACTTAAGTGAGAATACGGAAGAAATATCTGGCCATGGGGATGTTGATGCTACCACCATTCTAAAGACTCTACGTATATAGCCAGGAGGTCTTAGTGAAGGCAAATTTAGAGACATAGTGAGAAAAATGGTTGCAATAAGGAAAATAAAGATGGCCCAGCCCAAGTAACGCCGGCAAAAACTTTCACCTTAAAGGAGCTCTTGGAGATATTTCACAATATTGAAAGGGCCAAATTTGGCCTTTCGTCTGTTTTTGTATGATCTAAGAGACTCAAATTTTTTTCTTTTTATGTCTTACCTCTTTAAAGGATTGGAAGAAGAAGGAGAAGGAGAAAAAGAAGAAGTAGGAGAAGAAGAAAAGAAAAGTGTTTGTGGCCGGCATATCCTAAAGCATTCACGGTGGCCCTCTACTGAAAAAGTTTTCAGACCCCTACTCAATATTGGACATCAGTAGTAAAGCAATAGGAGAAAGACTGGTTAATATGGTTTGAGAATCATGTTACAAAAGGACTTGGATAGCAATGTGAATAATTTACACACTTCTTAAGCAGCAAGGGGCTGCTGAATAGTCCCTTGAAGGGAAAGTTACGGCGGGGATGCGTGATGGGTCTCCTGGATTTGCATGCTGTGTGGCCACTTAAAGCTCATACATATATGCCTGTACTATCCTTACAGTTCTTAATGCTCCATGTGGCGGTCAGAACATCAATCAGAAGTTGAGTTTCTCATATCTTTCTCCCTAAAGCTAAGAGTCTGTCTCAACATGAAAACCCTTGACTTTATAAGGTCAATATATTGCTGAGGTGACTTATTATTTTCAAGGATACGAACACTATATGTGGCAGAGGCATTGCCAAAGTTCCAGCTATGTAAAATTTGGAAAGATAAATTGTCCTTTCTCTAGGAGTATTTATGAGCTTCAAAAATAACCGAGACAAAACCTTCAGTGGCGTACTGAATAAGCCACACAGAAACGTGTTTTGTTCATAATATTTTATAAGATTATTTTATCTCTAGAGCAACTGGATTATATAAATTGCAGGGCAAGCCCTAAAAGAGCTGTCAGAACCAATACTGTAGATCCTGTGGTACAGATTTTCACAGCTCATCCACTCGTTGTAAGAGAGGCGTATTCTAACTTATTAGCATCAGCATTTTAGCCTTAAGATAATTCTCCTGTTTTATATGGACAGCCTTCTCATGCAGATATATTTAACCTCTTTCTATTAAAGAGGAAGAACTGAAACTTGTGAAGAGTGCCTGATGTGGACAACAGAATAATTTGAATCCTGTCCCGATAGGGATGCTTTAAACACTGACAGACTACCAGTCTGCTTAACTTCTCTTTAGGTATAACACCTTCTCATAGGACAAAATATGTAGAGTTCCATGTTTTTAAAAGTGCCAATATTATACTTTTATGAAATGAACAAATAAATAAAACTTTGATTTATTGATATTCACTGCATAAGCCTTTGAGTGACATGACTGGGATTGCAATTTAAAATTTTAAATTGCCAACAGATTGGAGGATGGAAAGGAAGGCGTCTGTAGGAGGCCAGAGATCCAGAGATGAGGAGGCCTAAGAGCAATTATCTCAGAAGAATAAGGTCCTAAACTATTGTGATAACTTTGAAGATAAAAGAGAGGATGCGAACCACAGTAAAAACAATAATCATTCTGCGAGAGATAGTTTGGGTATTAAATAGATAGAGCTTTTAACTGACGTGATGTGGAATATACACATACACAAATACACACACACAAATACACAAAGAAATAAATACTTTAAAATATCTGAAAATTGATGCCTTTTGGTGATAATTTGGCATTAGGTAGATAATGTTACATTACAAAAATAGTTTTATTTCTTTTTTCTTTTTTTGAGGAAGATTAACCCTGAACTAACATCTGCCACCAATCTTCCTTTTCTTTTCTTTTCTTTTTTTTTTTTTTTTTTGCTGAAGAAGATTGGCCCTGAGCTAACATTTGTGCCCATCTTCCTCTACTTCATATGTGCGCCTGTCATAGCATGGCTTGATAAGTGGTGTGTAGGTCTGTACCCTGGATCCAAACTGGTGAACCCTGGGCTGCTGAAGCGGAGCATGCAAACCCAATTGCTGCACCACCGGGCCAGCCCCAGTAATGTTTTATTTCTAAGAGTATTTTTAACTCAGTCTTTTTTAAAAACATGCAGTTCTTTGACCTGTGTTTGTTTATCTTTGAAATCATAACAAAACAGACAAAAATTCCTTCCTTTTAATAATCTGATCTTTGTATTATTAGACAAACTGTAATAACATCTTGTTAGGATTAATATGAATGCATTTTTTACACTCTTGATATTGTTGAAGGGGCATCTGCACCTGCTGTTTCCCAAAATTCAAAGTACTTTGAGCAAAGACTTTAAGAAATTGGTCACTGTTTGATCCTATAAGGGAACAAATTTAGGAAAGGGTAAAAATACTATGGGTTCAAAAAGCAAATGTTAGGGGAAAATAAGGAAAACAGTTGTTAAAACATAGGGAAAATAAAATATCTGAAATTTTTATCCAACAAGAATTGGCACAGACGCATTCTCAATAATGTATCCTCTCATTCAGGATTCAGGGTGATCAAGAAAACTGAGAACTAGATGTTTCTAGCTTGGTGGAAATTTTAAGATTCAAAAAAGGCTCAGGTCTGGTCTCTGAGCTAAACTAGAATTTTAGGAAGTATCCTGTCAGAGACATGCAAAAGGATGAGAGCATTTTAGGATAAGTGAAAAGTAGTTTCTGAAAGGTTAGGCAAAACAAAAGGAAAAATGCAAGAGGCAGAAACGAAAGTTTGGGTCAAACTGTAAAGAGATGAGAAAATCCAGAAAAAAAATAAAACCTGTAAGAATCAAGACAGAAACAGGTTTTAGTTGGGGAGGAAATAGTATCCTGTGATTAGAGCTGGAAATATCTCCAGACAGTAAAATGTAGTAAAAATCATAAGAGAGAAGCTAGATGACCCCTCTCCTGGACTTGTGTGTACTCTGTATGAACAAATGCACGCCACATCTAGGACAGTCTGGTAGACCCTGGGCATCACACGGTTATTTCAGTGATGAGATTAGTGTTATCCACGACTGAAGGGTTCATTCAAAATCAAATGGCCTCACTTCAGGCATCACTTATATTCCATATTAGTTTAGCAGCAAGTGACAAAGATCCCAACCATATTAATTTAATAAAACAAAGGATTCTTGAATCATGTAATGAAAATGAAAACTGCAGCTGATACAGACACTCAGACAATGTGGCTTCTTGCTTTTTGGCTCACAGACTTCCTCTTAGCAAAATGCTTGCAAGAGCTCCAGCTCTTACATGCCCTCAAGTTCATACATAATGGGGAAGAACTCCTGACTCTGTTCCAGAAGTCCAAGACAAATCTTGTAACTCTGTATTGTCTTCAAAGGGAAATAGACCCTTTATGGATGTGCTCCGCAGATGGGCTTGGGTCACGGGCCTCACTACTGTATCAGGCCTCTCTCACCTGAAATGCATGGATTTGGAGTTGAATAGATAAGGAAAGGTCTCCAAATTAAACATAAAGGTCTTGTCCACATGAAATAGGTTTCCTGTTGAAGTGGCAGATATCAAAAGGACAATGCTGTCTATCGCTGTTAAGTCTGGGAATAGGAAATTAACATCAACTCCAATTTTACTTCTCAAGTTTGCCATAAGATATCTCCAGCTATTAGAAGTATTACATGACAGTTAATTGCTCAGGCTCTAGAGCTAAACTCAAATACTACATGCCCCACTTTCTAACGATTTGACTTTCAGTAAGTTATTAAATCAAGATTTTTTTTCTATAAAATGAGGATCTCAATAGTACCTATTTAATGGAGTTTTGTGATAAATAAATGAGAGAATGTACGAAAGCTCTTCACAGAAACTAGCTCATAGTTAGCATTTTATCAATAGGGGACTACATGAAGAAGCAGTGATTTAAATTCAAAGATAATGGAAAACTCTGGTAAAAGGTAAGAAAAGTATGAGTAGTTTGAAAAAGCATATAAAATGAAAGCATCACATGTGAAATTCTATTTTTAAATGTCTTCATCACAGAAGAATAAAAATTTTACAAAAAGAAAACACTAAGTGGCGTGTTCATGTAAAACAAAATAGTAGGGAGACAAATTTCATAATCAAAACTTGGGTGAAGAATAAATTATTTTTTCAATGTTTATGTTTAGTTCTACACTCACATTCCATTCAATAGATGCAAACAAACGAGAGTCTAGCCATTTCACGATTCACTCATCATTTCTGTGTTTCCTTGGCTGTTTTGAGATTTACTATATCAATTCAGCATTAAACTTCATCTACCAGAGATTCAGTTCCTTCACCCTCTCTTTGCTTGGAATGACATCTATGTTCACTGGGGAGGGTGCTTACATATGTCCTTGGGGCATCCAACGCTCAGTTGTAATCTGTCTGTGTTGGGTATCTTCCGCTGTGGTATATAACTCCCATTGTCCCTCAGTTGGCATCAATCCCCAAGAGCTGAGATACTGGTCCAGTTACTGCACCTGCTCAATACATCTTCAAATCTTGAGTCCTTCCTGCCAGAAGTTCAAGGAATTTTTGGTCCAACTACCTTCAGTTAAGCCTTTAAAAACTTCCTTAAAACACTGGAAATCTTGGCTGACCTCCCCACAGAGCCCGGTGGTACACAGGATCCCCTCTCCCCACACCCCTTAGTAGCCACTGCTGCTCTGTTGCTTTGGTGCCATGCTGGATGTTGGTTCCTCCACCAGGATTATAGCATCCAGTAAGTGACTTTGATGAGTGGTTGGATTCTGACTCATTTCACGAATCTTCCCCCTACATGATAGAATATTCTGACAAAAGTTTAATCAAAGAAAAAACAGAGAAGAGCTTATTAAGGTTCTTTTGGGTGCTGATGCCTTCTATATTTATCGACATCTTTCCTCCAACCATCTTTTCCTAATCATACCATTATGTGATATAATTTAGTCCACTTAGCTCTTGTGAACTATGATTAAGTTGTGATAAATTGTTACAACTTCTTCAACCAAGAGTATTTGAACTACAAGACATACATTGGCAATTTGGATTCTTTCCTGAATAACTTCAGTTAATGTTTTTAGAGTTCTCCCTGTGTCCTGAACCCACAGAAGGAGTACAAAAAGAGAAAAAAAGTAATACAATAATTTTGCACCTGCAATTTAAAGCACTCTTTTTTTAATATATCGAGCTCAAATGGGAAAGAAAGGTGCTACATTTAAGATTAGATACTTATCACATGTAACAGATGTTCTGAATCTAACTAACCGAACAGGAGTCAGAACACTATTAGAAAAGCTGCATCCTCCTGCTATTGGATCTTGAGACCACTCTACATTTCTTCTAAATCATTTGGTTTTTCACCAGGGATTTTCATCTCAAAACGCCTACCAATTTTCTCTTTCCTTGCTCTAGTTTACTTTGGTTAACTCTAGATGCTTTGGAGTCCTGCAATTTAAAGTTTGATCCATGGACTAGCAGCATCAATATCATGTAGAAACATTCTTCAGATGCAGACTCTCAAGCCTTACCTCAGAGTCACTGAATCAGAATCTTCAATTTCACTAAGATCCCCAGGTAATTCATATGCATGTTAAAGTTTGCAAAGAGCTGGATTAGATGATAAAAGTGGAATTTATGTTCTCAATGACTAATCTAATGGCACTAGGGCTAGTGCATGCCCCTAGTGCCACATGGGCGGGCTGCTGTCCATGTATATACTGAAGCTGCCAACAGCGCTGGTCAATAGCGCTGATGTTTGCTCCTGGGCCACTGTCCTGCCACTGCTAGAGCAACTGTAGCACCACCTCCATCACACTTTAGACACTTTTTCCATCAATGTTGTTAATGCCGTGCATTAAAGGAGTGTTTGTGTTTGCTTATTCTTAGTCTCTTACTGAAGCCACCCTACCCTAGAACTGAAAACCAGGAATCCAAAATGGTTAGTCAGAGCACAATCGGAGTGATAGAAATTAAATTTTATTTAGAATTAGTCCCTCTCTCAGATACTGACCAATTGTTTCTAATCAAATTTAAATGTATTCTCTCTATTCTATGGATGAGTTTTTTCTTTAGAAAGCTCCCTGGTGTTAAAAGCAAATTTTAGTCCTACTAACATGCCCAGTTATACCTAAATCCTAAGATGAGACATCTTACTCAAAAGCTAAGATCTTGACAATATCTGAACTTTTTTGAAATAGGACTGGAGAAATCCAGAGTCACCAAATTGGTTGTCTACTCTTTACTTTGTTTTAAGGAGAGAGATTATTTTGACAGACTGAAGGAACACTTTAAGTTTCAGAATGATCACGTATAATTTTCTACAATTTGGGTAAATGGTCTTTTTTCTTTTAGAAAATAATCTGTTATTCTTATAAAAGCTAAATTTAAATAGAAATCTTAAAACTGTCATATTGGCAAATGCATCAAAATGAAGTAGTAGATACTTTACATCTCAGAGCCAAAAAGAATCTTATTACATACTCTCAGCATTTCAGGAACAGAGGCTAAATCAGAACACATATTTAAATTTTGAAAAGAATGATATACCTTATAACGACAGACGATGTGCTTTATGGTGACAGAAATCTTGAACAAGAAAGGAGGAAGTGATGTAAATTGTAAGAAAAATATTGGCCAGTTTTTAAAAGGTGGTTTCAGTGTCATTATTAGGGAAATGCAAATGAATTTGGAGCATAAAGGAGCTTTTAGAGTTTTGCTTTAGTGTTAGTCTTCTAAAGCTTTGGTTTATACGAGGATATTTTCTCTCCGTCGTCTCCACCTGCTTAGATCCTCTCCTTGTTGATACGCTGCCACAGCAGCAACTAATGGTGGTTACTCAAATGTGTCCAAATTCTAGATTATCTTGTATAGTAATATGATTCTAAAGGAGTTTTAATAATTGAAGACACATCAACTTTGTCAAGCTCTCACTGTAAATTTCAAATGGAAAAATTACACTCTATTTTCCCCAGTATTTTCATTTGTTTGGCAAGTTCTCTAAAAATAAAATAAAAGCATATGAAATATGACACATTGCAAATTTTTCATTTAATAGATACGCACTTAATACTTTTTTATAATATTATCTTTGGCTCCATAATGGATGTGTAAACTTCTGCTGGATATGCACATCTTAATGATAGGTATATGAGGAGGTTACTTTGACAGTCTTATTTCATCCAAACAGGGAAACTGGTGTTCTATGAGCAAATTTATGAAAACTGTCTTTGTACACCCTTCTACTAAGACTTGAGAAAAAAAAGAAACACAGAATAAATTAGGCATTATGTAAAATCATCACTCCTCTATATAAAAGACTTTGTCATTTGGGTCCTGGAGGCATACCCCTGCCAACCAATATTCTCTCACCTCCCACCCTGCATAGCTCATGTTGTGTAGTTTAGAATCAACTCTGAACAGAAAGAAGCAAAGGTAACTTTTACTTAGAAAACATTGAGGTAGAGGTGTGTTTTTTCGCTACTTAATTTCATATCTGTTTCTTTTTATTTTTTCCTTTTGAGTAGGCACTTCAAGAAAAAACTAGGATCACAGGCAAATCTAAGATTTTAATAGGAGGTAAAAAAGACATTTATTCTTTGTCTATATCAACATGCTATAGAATTCAAATGCACTGCTCCTCACGGTTTATCTTTAGTAAGAAGTAATCTTCAAATGTTAAGAACAGTTAAACAGATTCTACATATAACCATAAATATTAAGGGAATTAAATAAATTTAGCTTCATTTGTAAATGTGTCCGTGACTTGGTAGTTGTTGAAATATCAGAAAATTACTAAGGGTTATTTGGGAAACCTCAAGGCACGGTGAAGGAATGTTTCTCTATTAGGAAATACTGGCTCCAACAGTTTGCACATCATGTGGAAAAAGCAGGAAGTAGATCTGCTTTTACTTTATAAGAATACAGTAGAGAATCTTTTCCATTGTATTTGAGGAATTATTTAAGAGAGATTTCACCAAGCTGTGAGAAGTAAGCTATATTATCTCCCTGTTGAAAAGATGAGGGATGGTGAAATCGGAAGGTTAAATGGTTTGCTCAGCATCTCATGCTGTTATTGGCAGAGGAAATATAGGAGAATAGCCTCTGGACTTTAAAGCTGTTGCTTAGCTACTGATCCTCATAGCTCCCAACTGACTTGAACTACCGAGTACTAGAGAATTTGAAGATTTGAAAAAGATCATGCCTCCACTGACATGAAAAGTGGAAAATTCTGTCAGCAGATTGTTCTATACAAACCATTTGATCACTCTCATCCAAGAGATTCTTGTATTTACATTTTCAATTTATTTTTGAATTTTCATATTGTCACAAATAAATTCCCGGGTGATACTATGTTGTAAATATTCATTAGAAAATAACTGCTTTAGTTCATCTCAAATAACCTCTTTGAAATAGATGGAGGTAGAGGAAATTGCCTAAGTCATCTTTACACATATTTACTTAACCTCAGTTGTAATAAGGAAAGCTATTACAACTGTCAAACGATATACATTGTTATGTACCCCACTCCACTACAAAGGGAAATTGAAATAGAGTTAAATGCTTTTCTCCCCCCAGATTCAGATAGTAAGTCATATTTTGATTTAAAATATACAAGTCAGGTAAAATTTGGTTTTGGCCAGAACAGTCCAGCCAGAAAAATGCGTTGATTTCTGGTATTCTCTTACCTTTAAATAAAGATGGTTTTAATTGATTGATATTTGCTTTTCTAAGACAAAAGAAAAGAAACGTCTCTATCCCTTCCCATTTTGTACTGATGAGTAAGAGTTGGTGGCAGAGAGGTGAGCAGAGATCTCTTCCTTTTCCATGTGTACTTCTCGCTTATGCAGATGATTTTGCTCTCCACTGTGACCCCTCCCACCCCTCTGCTGCCCCTGTTCTATTTCTCCAACTACGAAAAGCACAAGCCTCCCGGGTGTTGGTATGGACAAGAAGAGCTCTTTAACCTGCAGACCGAGGGACTGCTCAGCTCTAAGGTGGAGGTACACAGGGCACCAGGAGAGGGAGCTTCACTTTTCCCAGACCCTGGTTTCTTCCAATCAGAGATAGTAGCCAGCAGAATATTCAAGATAATGTGCAAATGCAATTATAAGATTTATTACCAACACTGAATTGCGTATAGTCAGTGAAAAATCATCAGTACTCAGAAGCCCTCAGGAGCTTGCAGACTCCAACATTTGTACAGCTAAGTCAAATGCTCTCCCTCATGGTCTAAATCTCGTTCTACAGTAAAGAAACACCTCCTAGTCTCCTTCCTAGTACTATTGCTAGGATCAAAATTGGCTATACGACTACCTCATTTGCACGAATGCTTCTCAGTATAATGTTAGTAGCGTGATATGAAAACCCCATTTCCTTCCTTAAAAAGAACCTCCACTTTGCTCAAATTCCTCTTACGTTTCTCTCATCTCACAGTGATGTTTGTAAATATTCTGTAATATCTCCTGTATTTATGTCAGTTTCTCATCGGGTCTTGATGTGCTCTCTACATTTCATGAATTCACTGACTTTTATGCATATATTTCTCCTAACTTACCCTGATGATTTCCAATGTTATGTACATACCCTCCACTTATTTTTTCTGGCATGAATATTGCCCTGTCAACATACCCCATGGACATGAACAAAGCAACTAGAAAGAACAGTCTAGCAGTATACTCATATCCAATCAAAGCAACCGTAAGGAGAAAAATCTATGGTAAGCATTTTGTATTTTGGGGACCAGAGTTTAACATTAATAATGATTCGTGCCATTTCTCTCATTTCTTATTTGACTGCAACAGATTGTACACTTTCTCTTTTTTAATTATCTGTGTTAATTATTTCAGTCACTGGAAAAGATAAAGATAGGCTACGCAAAATTATAACTTAGCTGGAGAAGCCATTCTATAATGATGCAGACAAACATCTCCATTTCTAAGTAATAGAATCTTAATGTTTTAGTAAAATAATACACTGTTGAATTTTAACAATGCACTCAACAAAAATAAGATCTGGTAAAATACTGGCATCTACTTTTTTGGTGTTTGGAAAAATAAAACACTACAAATTAAAACTGTTGAATTGTAAGAATATACTAAAAATTCTAAGGCAGGATGACATAATTACAAAATTAAATTCATCTATGCAATCTCTGTGTGCATCTTCAAAATTCTTATTTTTAACTTTCTTATAATTAGATAAAAGTGGATTTTCTTCAATTCAGCATGTTTTTATTCATTTATTCAAAAAGCATAAATACTTAAAATAAATGGGATAGTCAAGGCAGGTTGCCAAAATTATTATGGCACGTGTATGCAGCTAAAAAGTCATTAAAATAAACCATTACCTTGATGTTTTGCCAATGAAAAGGTGAACTAAGCAAAAGTGAAATAAAATATGTATGTGTTACTTTTTTTATGAAATCGTCAGATTCACTTACATTAACAATGAAAGAAAAATGGTCATTATGTACCTCTAGATCCAGTACTTTTTATAACAACTAGAGCAGGTAAGTCTTTGTATAAAATGGAGACACTGTTCTTTTTTGTTCATTGGTTCTAGTTTTGAGAAATTGACTGTTCTCAATCTTACTACATTAATATTTTTTTCCCTTGTGACCCACCTGTCTGGGTTCTGGAGCTTAGTCGCTCTCTAATACACTATAACTCCTGAGAATGTAATAGCCTAAAGAGAAAGAGAAACAGATAACTTCTGGCAGAACTAGGAGTTTGGTGTGCAGAATTAAAGAATTGAGAGAAATAAAATCAGAGTATAACTTATAGTCCATACAGCAAATACAAGTTATCAAAACCTGTATCTTAAATACTTCACAAAATGTTAATAAAATTATACTACAATCTCACTTTAAAAATTCATAGGCTTAGAGCATTTCTAAAAATGGCACAAAAAGACAAGCTAGGAGTCAGCCTGGTGGCATAGTGGTTCAGTTTGCACACTCCACTTCGGCAGCCCAGGATTCACGGGTTTGGATCCCAGGCACAGACCTATACTGCTCACTAAACCATGCTGTGGTGGCATCCCAAGTACAAAATGGAGGAACATTGGCTCAGAGGTTAGCTCAAGGCCAATCTTCCTCATCAAATAAAAAATCAGCGAAAATAATATCCAGGGGATTTAAATATCTTCCTATACAAAATCACCAATAATTTTCTTTTTTAAAAAAATATCTACCAATTTATTTCAGAGAATGTACTGATAATACTAGACTGTGAATATTTTTGACAAAGAATCTCAGAGTGTCTTAATTATCCTTTCCAAAGACAGTGTTATCACTATCTAAATCACATGCCTCCTTTACCATAATAGAAAAAAAGAGAGACACCTGGTATTAATTGATAAAGTCATATGTGATCAAAGCTCATATGCGCTAACATGCACCTGTATGGATATCCTGGTTGAAAGATTATTGAAATAATTCTGTACAGTTGGTGGATAACTGTGGCTCCGAGTGAAGTGAGTGCCTTCCTTTCCTCAGACATCCCTCTCCAAGTTTCTTCCATTGAATCCAGCAACGAACAGGGTTAATGACTGGCACAGAATGGGGCTCCAACAACTAGGGCTCCAGTGCAAGGCCAGCATCTTTCAGACTTTTTGCCAGACTTTTTGATAAATATTGTCACTCTGTAATTAAGCAATTTAAAATCTGTCACAATAAAACTTTCTATATTGATAAGTTATGAAAAATAATTCTTTTGTTCCTAAAATGAAGTCTATCTCATTTCATTGCGATATTGCTAGGTCCAAGTCTCATTCGAGTTGGTACCAACTTGGAGGAGTGTGGAGCACAGCAATGAGTGAGGCGGGATGCTGGAGGGAGGTGAAGGGCCTTATGGGAAGCATTATTGCAAGTCTTTCATTTGCAGTATGTGGGGTATTATTCATCCTTTAACCAGCTTCCCTAAAAGTCATTTCTTATGTGAATGTAGTATAATATCAAATGAGGAACATAGCATTGTATTGTGTTTTTAATTTCAATTTCCACATGTTCATGGATAATGTATAGAATGTGATAAATTTTTTGTTGTTTTTGAACTTGTATCCTGTGATTGTGAAAACTCACTTCTTAGTTCTACATTTTTTTTTGCAGATTCCCTGGGATTTTCTATATAGATAAACATGCCACCTGTAAATTGGGACAGCTTTATTTCTTCATTTCTAATTTGTATGTCTTCTATTTCTTTTTCTTGCCTTATTATGCTGGCCAAGAATCCCAGCACTATGTTGAATGAAAGTGGTGAGAGTGGGCATCCTTGTCTTGTTCTTCCTCTTAGGGGGAAAAAATTCAGTCTTCCATCATTGAGTACGACATCAGGAGAATCAGTTAGCTGTGAGATGAATAAGCAGAAGAGAACTGTAGGTTTTGTACAGCTTCTTCTTATCAAATTGAAGATTTTCACTGTTCCTGGTTTTCCAGGGAGCTTTTATCATTAATGCTGTTAATTTTTGTCAAATGTTTCTTCTGCATCAATTTGATAGGACTTTGTACCTTTTTTTGTTCTATTGATACTGTGGTTGACATTGGTTAGCTTTTAAATATTGAAGCAGCCTTGAATACTTGGAATAAACTGCACTTGGTCATGGTGTATAATATATTTATATATTGATGAATTTGATTTGTTAGCATTTTGTTGAGTTTTTGCATATAAGTTGATGAGAGATACTCATCTGTTGTTTTCTTTTTTCTGTGACGTCTTTACCTAGTTCTGTTATCAGGGTAATTATGGTCCTCATAAAATGTGTTAGAGAGCATTTCTCGTCTTTTATTTTCCAGAAGAGATTATGTAGAATTGGTGCTAATTTTTCTCTGAATGTTTTGTACAATTCTCAAATGAAATAACATGGGCTCATTTTTCCAATGAAACCATCTGGGCCTTTCACAAGCTTTTTAATTGTGGGTTAAAATCCTGTTTCATATTAGATCAGTTGGTAGTTCTTGATGGTTTTGAAGAATTGATCCATTTCATCTAAGTTATTGAATTTGTATGAGTAGAGTTGTTCATAGCTTCCTCTTATCGTTTTAGTGGTTATAGAATATGTAGCTATATCCTTTGTTTTATTCCTGATATTAGTAAGTTGTGTCTTTTTATCTTAGTCTATCTTTCAGGATATTTATCAATTTTATTGATCTTTTCAAGGAACCATGTTTTGTTTCAATCAGTCTCCATGGCTTTTCTTTTTTTTTCTATTTTATCTTTATTGACATTTACCTGATGGCTTACAGTTTTATAAAACTATATGTCCTATCTCATTTGCTGTAATGAGATAAAAATTCAAATAGCATGTATTTTTTAAATGTTTTTCTTTTTATCATTTCTTTTTTAATTTTAATTTCTATTGCAGTAACATTGGATTATAACATTATATAACTTTCAGATGTGCATCATAACATGTTTTGAATTCTGTGTAGATTATATCATGTTCACTACCCAAAGACTAATTATAAATCATCATCCATGGTTTTTCTCTCGAGGCATACTTAGAAATAAAATATGGGGCCTGCCTGGTGGTGTAGTGTTTAAGTTTGCACTCTCCGCTTTGGTGGCCTTGGGTTTGTGGGTTCACAGGTTCAGATCCTGGGTGCAGACCCATGCACCACTCATCAAGCCATGCTCAGGTGGTGTTCCACTTACAAAATAGAGGAAGATTCAAAGAGATATTGGATCAGGGCCAATCTTCCTCACCAAAAATATATATATATACGTCTTTTGCTTAGTTCTGTGTCGATGAAATGGTGTTGTCAACTGCTGAAGGTTTTGATTTTCTTCCTTTATATTGGTAAATTCTCAAATGGCTGATTTTTTTTTTCTGAGAAGGATTTGCCCTGAGTTAACATCTATTGCTAATCTTCCTCTCTTTTTGCTTGAGGAAGATTAGCCTTGAGCTAACATCTGTGCGAATCCTCCTCTATTTTGTATGTGGGTCACGACCACAGAAAGGCTTGATGAGAGGTATAGGTCTGAACCCAGGATTCAAACCCATGAACCTGGGCTGCCAAAGTAAAGTGTGCCAAACTTAACCACTAGGCCATAGGGCTGGCTCCTTGAAAGGTTAATTTCTAATGGCCTAATTAAGTTACTAGCCACATATTACCAGACTGTGTATAAGTTCAAGATACTGATACTTAATAGAATATCTTCAATTAAAGAATTGTAATTGTGAATCCTGTTTTTATTTTCCTTTGACTTTCATCTTGATTATTTTTTATTTATTTTTTTGAGGAAGATTAGCCCTGAGCTAACTGCTGCCAATCCTCCTCTTTTGGCTGAGGAAGACTGGCCCTGAGCTAACATTCATGCCCATCTTCCTTTACTTTATATGTGGGATGCCTACCAAGCCTGGCATGTCAAGTGGTGTCATGTCTGCACCCAGGATCCGAACTGGCGAACCCTGGGCCACCAAAGCAGAACATGCGTGCCCCACTGATTATTTTTTTTATTGATGTAACACTGGTTTATAACATTATATAAATTTCAGGTGTACCTCATTATATTTTTATTTCTGTGTAGACTACATCATGTCCACCACCCTAAGACTAATTATCATCCATCACTAGGCACACGCACACTGTCACCTCTTTTGCTCTGTTGTTACCCCATTCCCCTTTGGTAAACACCAATCTAATCTCTGTATCTAAGCATCTATTTGTTGTGGTTGTTGTTTTTATCTTCTACTTATGAGTGAGATCATACAGTATTTGACTTTCTCCATCTGACTTATTTCACTTAGCATTCTACACTCAGGGTTAATCCACTTTGTCACAAATGGCCAGATTTCATCTTTTTTTTTTATAGCTGAGTAGTATTCCATTATGTATATTTACCCAATCTTCTTTATCCATTCATCCCTTCGTCACTTATGTTGTTTCCAAGTCTGGGCTATTGTGAATAATGCTGCAATGAACATAGGGGTGTATGTTCATAAAGAACATATCTTTAAAAATTTATGTTTTCATGTTCTTTAGATAAATACTCAGCAGTGTAAAAGCTGGATTACATGGTAGTTGTATTCCTAATTTTCTAAGGAATCTCTATACTGTTTTCCATTGTAGCTGCAGCAGTTTACATTTCCACCAGCAGTGTATGTGAATTAACTTTTCTCCTCATCCTCACCAACACTTATTTCCTGTCTTGTTAATTATAGCCATTTTGAGAGGTGTGAGATGATATCTCATTGTAGTTTTGATTTGCATTTCCCTAATAATCAGTGAAGTTGAACATCTTTTCATGTGCCTGTTGGCCATCTGTGCATCTTTCTTTGGAAAAATATCTGTTCAGATCTTTTGATCATTTTTTAATTGGGTTGTTTGTTTCTTTGTTGTTGAGATGTATGAGTTGTCTATGTATTTTGGACACAACCCCTTATCAGATGCATGGTTTGGAAATATCTTCTCCCAATTGCTAGGTTGTCATTTTGTTGATGGTTTCTTTGCTGTGCAGTAGCTTTTCAGTTTGATGTAGTCCCATTCATTTATTTTTTCTTTGTTTCCCTTGCCTGGTCAGACATGGTATTTGAAAATGCACTGCTAAGATCAGTGTTGAAGGGTGCACTGCCTATGTTTTCATCTAGAAATTTTATGATTTCAGGTCTTACATTCAAGTAAGAATCCATTTTGATGTTAATTTTTGTGTATAGCGTCTACTGTTGTGCAATGGTCTTCTTTCATTCTTTTGCATGTGGCTGTCCAGTTTTCCCAACACATGTATTGAAGAGACTCTCCTTTCTCCATGGTACGTTCTTGGGTCCCATGTCAAAAATTAGCTGTCCATAGATGTGTGGCTTTATTTCTGGGCTCTCGATTCTGTTCCATTGATCTGTGTGTCTGTTTCTGTGCCAGTAACATGCTGTTTTGATTACTATTGGTTGGTAGTATATTTTGAAATCAGGGATTGTGATGCCTCCAGCTTTGTTCTTTTTTCTCAGGATAGCTTTGGCTATTTGGGGTCTTGTTTCATATAAATTTTAGAATCCTTTGTTCTACTTCTGTGAAAAATGTCATTGGAATTTAGATAGGGATTGCATTGAATCTGTAGATTGCTTTAGGAAGTGTAGACATTTTAACTGTGTTAATTCTTCCAATCCAAGAGCATGGAATATCTTTCCATTTCTTTGTGTCTTTTTAAATTTCTTTCAACAATGTGTTATAGTTTTCAGTGTACGGAACTTTCACCTCTTTGGTTAAATTTATTCCTAGGTATTTTATTGTTTTTGTTGCAATTGTAATTGGGATTGTATTCTTAATTTCTCTTTCAATTCCAGCTTTTAATTTATGGATAATTAGAGGTTTTTGAGATAAAAGGTTAACCATTAAAAAAAGTTGGAAGAAGCTCGGCTTGTAAAATTTCCAGTGGAAAATCTATTTTGGGTTTAATTAGTCAACCAGCTCTGTCTTTTTTAATATGTTATTATAACCAAGAGAAAAAATATTTTTCACATGTATAAATATGATTATTATGAAAGGGCTGTTGGAGATACAGAGCCGCATGAGAGAAACAGACTCACATTAGTTTGAAGGCTGATAGAGAAATATAGCTGGCATTAATTCAATAAAAAGTATTATTTGAGGGTCTACTATATGCCAGACTCTTTGCTAATTACATGATCCCATTAGAGAATGATTTATTTGAGTTAATATGCTAGCTGTTCCAAATATACTGTTAGTGTATAACAACCTGTGTAAATGCAAGATCAGCAGAGCACAGAGATTGTAGTCTCTTGGAGAAAGATGATCATATTATAAGAAAAGGGCCCACGAGTAGGAGACGTGTGTGTGTACACAAAGAATGTATTATAAAGAATGGGCTTCTGCAATTGTGGAGGCTGGCTAAGGAAATATGAAATCTAGAAGGGCAGGCAGTCAGGAGAAGAAGATCATGACCGCCTGCAACCTCATGGGCACAAGCTATATAGAGACACAGTAAATGCCTAAACCCTCTTCAGAAGGCTTTGCCTGATTAAGTCAGGCCCTCCCAGAATACTATGTTTTGATTTACTTGAAGTCAACTGATTAGAGAGTTTACTCACATTTGCAAAATTCCTTCACAGCAGCACCTAGTTTATTGTTTGTCCACATAATTGGAGGCCCTAGTAAAGCCTAGCCACATTGACATGCTGCAAAGTTGTCACAGTCTCTTAGGCTTCACTTGTCAGTTTAGGAATGTGGGAACTATTCCACAAAAAAGCATTTATTCTAAAGTAGAATGGGCATCTTAGAAAATGTGTTGTTTACCTTAAAGATTCATTGGTAATTTTAAAAGCGAATGTTTATTGAATACTTAATATATGTTAGGCAATTTTCAAAGTATATTATATACTGTTGTTGTAGTTAGTGCCCTCGAGTTGATTCTGACTCCCAGCAGCCTTGTGTACAGCAGAGTGAAACCCTGCCCAGTCTTTCTTTGCCCATCCTCTCACCTTCTGGAGCTATATCAAACAAGGTCCTGCTGATATTCAGAGGATTTTCATGGCCAAGTTTTTCAGAAGTGGGTGGCTAGCTCCTTCTTCCTGGTCTGTCTTAATCAGGAAGCTCTGCTGAAACCTGTCCAGCATGGATGACCCTGCTGGCATTTGAACTACTGGTGACATAGATTTTAGCATCACAGCAACATGCAGCCACCACACTATGACAACTGACAGATGGATGGTGTGGATCCCTGTCTGGGGAACAAACCCAGGCTGTGGTGGTTAGATCACCAAATCTTAACCACTAGACCACCAGGGCTGGCTACTTTACATATATTAATTATTTAAAACAAAACTTTGTGTGGTAGATATTGCTATCTCCATTTTGGGAAATCAAGACTCAGAGAGGTTAAATGAATTGCCTGTTTTTAGGTAGTGTAGCCATGTTTCATAATCAGTATCCTGTGTAGTGACACATGGAATGGATACATGTGGGGAGAGAAAAAGATCCAGTCAGCAGGTATAAGACTACTAAGGTCTTAAATAGCATTCAGACAGTGACAGCAATGGAGGCATGAATATGAGAAAATTACATTTGGATAAATATAATGGATAAATGGGGAAATTCATGAAAAGTTTCTTCAAGATAGAGAAAATGGGAAACTGAATACTGCATTAGTATTGATATAATTCAGATATTTTCAAAAGGAGATTGTTAGGGAGTGATATGACTTTAAGTTAGTTGAGACGAATCTTTCTAAAAATAAATTATGAAAAGATAACAGGGAGTGTTAGTGATTGTCTGCCATTAAAGGACAGAGCATTAACACGAACAGAGGAGTAAACAAGAGAAATAAGGTAGGAAATTAGGAAGATAAAATACACAGTATAAGGAAGGAGGGATGACAAATCTTGTTAAATAATCTCGAGGGTTTGAGAAGGATTTCTTTTTAATTTAGCCGGTAGAAAACCAATAGTGATATTTAAGAGCAGGAGATCAATGATGTTGGTTAGAATGCTAGCTACAGAAAACAAAGAAGGGGCTAGGCATGAGGATGTTAGATGAATTAATTATTCATAGGAGGATTATTGGTGTAAGAAGAGCAACATGACTGAGTTACATCCAGAGGACTGCCGGGTCAATCGAACGCTCTGTCTGAAGTGTGATTTAAAGAAGGCAGAAGAGGGGATTGATAAAAAGGATGTATGATAGAGAGATATATGAGATCAAACCACAAATAAAATTAAACATATTCATGGATTATATCTCTAAACACTAGTCTGATGTCAGACCCATAGCAAGGTCTTAAATATTAATTAATTCAGATATCATCAGATTTAATCTGGCATATTTCAGTTCCAAAATAAACTAAGAGTCAAGGACACATTATGCAAACGATTTTCAGATACAGAAAAATTTGAAGAAAGGATTTAAAGAAAAGAAGTCATTTGGAGAAAGTCCCAGGGAAATAAAAAATATTTACAAAAAGTGCTAAAAATGCTCAAAGTTGAAGAAAGGACATGATTCATTTTACAAATTCAGAGAACAAAGGAAATGAATTTTCCAAACGTGCTCCTAATCTGACTCCTCTCCCTTCCAAGTGTTAGTCATTGGAGTTTGCACACCAGTACTGAAATGGTGAGTTTATGCTGTTAAAAATCACAGAAAGAGACTTCTATTTTTAATCAATTATTCAATTTCAGCTTTGACTGCGTTGTCATACCTTTTTATTTTCATCCAATCCCTTGCAGTTCAGGGCCCACTCTACCTTAATAACAAAAGAACTGCAAAATAGATAATGCACACTTTATACTCTAAAGCCCTCAGACATTCAAGTGTGTAGAGCTCCAATTTGCATTAAGAAAACGATATTGATGTAAAAATATAAAGTTAGTTAATGATGGAAAAGCCTCAAAAAATGTTCTTTGTACTTTCCAGAAAGAGATAAATTATTTTCAGGACAGTACCTTACTATTTTCTCTAGCCTTGTATTCAGGGACATTTCTTTTGATTTAGTGACAGTTTATTTGGTAGACACTTATGTCTTTTAATTTCAGTTACCTTAACATGGAATTGTCCTATATCAATCGACATCACTGAGCATGCGCCCATATCAGAGACAAGGATGGAAAAAATAACATATAAGGTAAAGCAGGAAATGTGGAGTTGGAATATAATGAGTCCATGTGAAGTTGTGGGACTTCATCTGAAAGTGAAACATGGAAAAACTAGTCATATAAGTAATTATTGGTGAGTAACCTTTTCTGTAGATTTTAACATTGACTTATTTGATTTTGCAAAATGATGAAGTCATAAAGGATGCTATATTTAAAAAAGGAATCAGCATTACTAATTCCAATTATACAATACCAATTCTTACAAAATAGATTACTTACATTATTTAAATAGTAGAGTGCTAATTAATCCTTCTTTCTTTAACTTGATATAGTTACTAAAGTGCTAATATCATGATCCAATTTTCATACCTTTCATTCTGAAACTTGATTATGAACCATTTCACAGGCTATGCATGTGTGTACATTTTTAAGAAATAAAAATAGTAAATGTATGAATGTGTTTAGACTATTCAAAGTAATGTAGGTACAATGTAGCAAACAATTCTATGATCTAGATGAATGTTTCAGTTCTAGGCCAAAATAGGAGATGTTTAGGAAGCAGAAATCCTCTGCTACCTTACTAATCAAATCTCGTAGAATTCCATCTATACACGTACAACTGTACCTGCCAACTGCTTTTATCTTTTCGGAACTGAGGTCTACTGACATGACAGAAATCATCCTCTAGGCTTTTCTTTTTTATGTGGTTATAATTATTTGTAGTCAGTTTCCTATTCTTCCACATTTCTTCTGCCCCCTTACAAAGTTACCTTAATTATTTCTATGCTATTAAAGGCCAAGATGCATGTACAAAAACTTTACACATATATGAATACTATCTGAGACCAAATCTTGTTTTCCTATGTTCATTATCCCCAGAGTCCAATTAAAGAATAGAATGCAATACACCCAATGCCGGTTTCAGAGGAACAGGCTACTGGTAACTAAGTCTTGCACTGAAGTAAAACTTTTAGAGGCATCGATCATGTGCCAATGTTATAAAAAGGACTGACAGCCATCCGATCCAGTCCTAACTGGATATTACTGTGGAGTTAATCTCCCTTACTCCCTGATAATGACTTCTCCTCTGGCTGCAGTTTGTTTTTAATTCTTCATTAACCTCTCTATATTACTCCAGTGTGCTGTAGAAAAATCATGTTTCCCATGCTACATTGTATAATTTGATCTGAAACAAACCCATGCCTGTCACACTAGGAAATGAATGACACTCCCAAACCACAAGCAAGCAATACAAATTTTAAAAATCTCCTCCATTATAAATATCCTCTCTCTCAACCTCACAAGAGCGGCACACCCGTGAGCTCCACCCTTCCTGCCTCACCTTTATATGGTCATCACATATCCATTCATATACTGGCAGGCTTACAGTAATATACTCTATAAAATTTGATTTCTTCTTTGATATTATGGAACACTAAGATTTTTTGTGTTATTTTTATCAGATTTAAGGCACTATTTGATAATTATAGAGACTCTTTTATTATGTCACTTTATTCACTTAGAAAATACAGGTAAAGGTATTAAACCCACAGTCTCTTCATAATAAAATCCTTTGAATAAAATCTCATGCCATCAATTTATGTTAACTCATCACTTGCTGGTTAGTTTATAAATTGCATAATACTTTTATATTTTAATTTTTATTAGTTATTTATTACAGAGAAAACTAAAGAAGTACAGAAATGGGAGTAATAATCAAATTGAAAGCAGCTAGTTTTTCTTCTAAAAGAAGAGTTTAAATTAATTTTTTAACATGAATATTGGGATTTTCTAATTGGATGCAATTTGAACATCCAATAATACAAAAATTTTAGCATAACATATTCTATATTCGTAGAATACTATACTATACAGAAATTAGCAATAATTATGTAATTTGCATTTATTTACATGAAGAAGATGAACAGAGTATCATTAAATAAAAAATTAAAACTATAGCTATGCTACAGAATAAAATGTATAAGTGTATGTGTATGTGCGTGTATGTGTATTTTTTTTTTTGAGGAAGATTAGCCCTGAGCTAACATCTGCCGCCAATCCTGCTCTTTTTTGCTGAGGAAGACTGGCCCTGAGCTAACATCCATGCCCATCTTCCTCTACTTTATATGTGGGATGCTGGCCACAGCATGGCTTGTCAAGTGGTGCAGTTCCACACCCGGGATCCAAAGTGGAACGTGCAAACTTAACTGCTGTGCCACTGGGCCAGCCCCTGCATGTATGTGTATTTTTCAAACAGTAATTTACTGAGGTATTGATTTAATGGATAATTTCCCTGTTATCTTTTATCTGTTCCTAAATTTCAAATATGGATACAAGTTATTTGTGTAAAAGTATAATGCAAAATTAAACTGAAATGAGTATAATATTTTTGTCAGTCTATTATAATGTATATTTGACCTTTGGCTCTTTTATTAACAATTGATGTGAGTTCTCAGTCACAATTGATGTGACATTTTATGACAATATGTATCTATTATGCAGATTTATAAAATGAATTTATTATTCCTAATAATAAACTTATTTTAATAGCTATGGCTATTTCTCAGGATCCAGCAAGGCAAGTCCTGTTTCACTGCAGTAGGAACAGAGACTGAGCAAGTTCAGGGCTGGGATGGAGACACTCATGGAAGGAATGAGGCCTGAACACAGTTGCAGGCCTGGGAAGGAAGCAGTCTGGCAGAGACAATGTATTATCCCAAAAATGTGCTAATGGGCAATATTTATATTAGACCACACAAAAGGGCAATGCTGCAGAGTGGGGAAAGGGCATAAAAAACGACACCAATAGAAAGTGATAGAGATAGCTAATATGTATAAAAAGAAAAAGAGAGTCATCTAAGAGACGTCAATATATGGAAATCCAATCACCAACTTTTGGCATTTTGGAAGTCTGTGTGGAACTATAAAGGAATTTTGCAAACAAGATTTGATACAAGAACCAGACTCTCCTTTTTGAATGGAATGTTTTATAAGAGTGAAACAGATATCAGGCAAGTTAACTAGAGGGATGCGCAGATGCAGAGACAGGATGCATGTGAGAAAAACAATCTGAAGCTTTTTACAGAAGCACGGTAAAGTTAAAGCCAGACTGGAAACAACTGTGGCAAAGCAAATCCCATATAATTAGTATTATACAGAGAAACAAAAAAGTAAGGGAGTAACAGTTGTTAAATGCATTAATGGAATTTTTGTATACAATATTGTATAAAAATTGTATACAGTAATACATTTTTGGAAACATAGATAAAAATTTATGCCCACATATTATTGTTAATGTAATAAAAAATTAAAATTGGAGGCTTAATTTAGCAATTAAAAAAATTTTAAACACAAATAGAAACCAAAAGTGATCACAAAGAAGGACAAAGTTGAAGAAACAGAGTGCCATTATCGTTAACTTCAAATTTACTTTTTAATTGCAGGGATATGTAAGGCCATAAGGGTTGTAGAAACTAATTTAGCCCGAAGTTTTGTTTAAATTATTTTAAATTGTTATGAATTTTCTATTTAAATGAAGACGTGTAGCTGAGTCAGTGTGTTTATTGCATAATTGGGAATTTTCCAAATGAACTTCTGCGTAAAGTACAATGTTCACTAAAGAATAAGTAACAAGATTATACTAATTTGATAGTTATGTGAATAGGAAAGCCAGTCCTCACTTTGGATAGCAGTTGAGACAGAAAAAATAATTTTGCAAGCTGGAATTGTGCAAAGTGATTTTAACAATCAACGGAAAATTTAAAATTGTTCCATGACCTTTAAAATTTTTTGTCAAAACATTAAAAACTCCTTTACTGTTGGTTATAAATGTAAAGGTCAGTGAAAAAGAGTAAAACTGTTATTTAACCATAATCTAAACATTGAAATTAAAGTATTTTATTTCTTAGTAAAAATACTTGGCTTCTTCTTGTCACATAATTTATGATAGGAATTGAACATCTTTTCTATAGATTGAGGAATTATCATCCTTCATTTTAGTTTTAGATCACCTTCTAATAGTTTAATCTTCGTGATTTCAATATTGTTAAATATCTCCAAGGGTTCCTTCTAATGTGAAGGTTTTTGCCAGATTTACTTCCTCTGAGAAATTTTTATCTTTTTTTGTTGCAACTGCTTTCTTCATTATGTGTCTAAATTTGCCATTACTAAGATCTTCTGGCTGCATAGCTAGAGTCTCTGGAATGGTGGCAGTATCAACATTCCCACAGTTAGCTATTTCTTTAATATCTGCACTTAAATTTGATTAAGATTTCACTTTTTTCAGCATTATCAATTTTCATTTCTTGCTGCACTTTCATCTTTGCTGGCCAGTTGCTTCATTTTAATATCCAATATTGTAAATGACACATGGCCTATCACTGTGAGACAAGGGGTCAGCAGATGCAGGCTTTGCTGTCTGTGCAGGAACTGAATAACAGATTCAGTACCAGTGGCCAATCACTGACGGAGTTTGAAAGGAGTGATGTAACGACCACTGATCATGATGTGCATCCGTTATTTACATTATGATTCGTGGACTGACCAGCTACCAGTGAAGTTTATACTCTATGCAACTGCTCACACTTGACATAGCATGATCACTAAAATTTGAACCATGTTGTTGAGACATGAGTGTTATTTTATTAAAAAGTGGTAACTGAAATTCATGTATATCAGATACATACAAAGTGAAGACTTCCTGTATTAAAGATCGGTAACTGCAGCAATTTTTTAGAACTTAGGCCACCAATTCTTTTTCAAGGAAGAATGTATTTTATTATTGACATTATTTAGAACTGCCAATGCTTGCATTTTATTTGAATTTTTTCTCGTTTTTAAATTCTTTATAGAAAATGCATTCCTCTCTTGGCTGTATCCAGGACAGGCACTCTCACTCCCCACCACTGGTCAGCTGCCCGGGCAGGGAAGATCATGATGACTGGGAAGCTGTTGGAAACTAGGGCTGTCACTCTACCACGTGGCCACAGAAAAGAAATGGCTGGATGATAAGATTAAGCAGCAAGGTTGTAAGTAAGGCCTATTAAATAGTTCTGAAAGAACTATTGGTGTTGTGGAAACAACTGGACAGAAGCAATGGATGCCTCAGTGTTAACCTTGTCTTTTTCACATAGCTAAATATCTCACAGAAAACTCTGGTCAAAATTTTCAGTCCTTTGCTTTCTTTACATTTATTGAAAAGCAATGTCAACTAAATTGAATTTCTTAATATAGTATATTGTTGTTATTACTAAGACCTACTCAGAATTTTAAACTAAACTCTCTTCAGCTAGAGTGAATTCTGTTATTAAAATCTTATGTAATAAGAAACTCACTAAACTTTTTCAAGGATCTTATTAAATCTGTAACTGGTATACTGATTATTGGATTTGTCTTACTCAAAGCCATTTTCACGCATTTTGTTTGGTATATATTTAATAAGTATGCCCCCTCACTCTGGGAGTGGAGGGGAGAAGGAAAAAGCTCAATTTAAAATCTCCAGTGTTCAAATATTCTTCCTTTTCTTTCCTTTCCTAAGAAAATTCTTTCCTTGTACACTGAGTCTCCCTCTGCCCCCAACGACTTTACTTTCTCCTTGTGCATAATCTATCTGCTGCCTCCTGATTCTGTGCATCTCTGAAACATGGTCCAGTCTTTCACTCTATTCATGCCCAGATTTTAAGGTTTCCATTCTTACATCTTAAACACTGAATAAATCTAAACATTCACTTTCTCTATCCTATAATAACTCCTCAATAGTTTGAGTAAAATTACCCATATGGTTGTAGTGACAGTACATGAAATCCACTGTCAGAAATCTCCTCTGATGATTAAACAATGCCCACAAACCTTTTACTATTGTCCCACTCAAGCATTTTACAATTTTCATAGTAATCATTTAAAAATATTTTCCTCTCTCAAAACTTCTGCAAAGCCCAAAATCTCCCAATGGTTTTCAGCAAATGACCTTGCCTTTTACCTCACAGAGAAAATATGTCATCAGATGTTTACTAACACAACTTCTTGACATCAAATCTGCACCCATACACACAAACACACATGTATAGATATAAAGATTTTATTTATATATATGTCGACTATACATGTGTTTCATACACACTGTTTTTTCTTTCCTCATGTTATAAGGAAAATTCTGTCATGTTCTGAGTGCTGATCTTGTAGCTGTACACTCTATCTCAGCATCCATTTTTTTCCCAAGGAAATTTCTTATCAATTATTCTCTTTCTCATTTATATCTTTAACTCCTCTTTCTCATAGTAGCTTTTGAATATGGCCAAGTTTATTTCAAGACATTTTGTTCTACTTATTTTCCCCTTCATTTATTTCCTTTTTTTTCTCCTCTTCACAGCCTAATATCATGCATGAGTTGTTTACACACATTTCCTACATTTCTCCTCCTCCCAATTACTCCTCAAACTACTGTAATCTCAGATTTGTCTGAATCAGCTAATTGATATGATGACAAAGGACCAACAAGTTACCCAATCCTGCCAGGTCCTATCCAAAGAAACACCACATTTGAAACTATTGGTAGTTATCTTTTCAAAGTACTTTGAAAAAGTATCTTTTCAAAGCAAAATCTTTTGTTATAACAGGATATCAAAGCCAACTCCTGAGAAATAATAATATACAGAAAAAATAAACACAAAAGTCATTAACAAAATTATATATACACACAGATTCAAGAAGCTGAGCAGACTAAGGAAGATAAATTCAAAAAAGCCACATTTATCTACATCTTAGTCAAATTCCTGAGAATGAAAGAAAAGAAAAATATTCTTAAAAGTGTCCAGTGTAAAAAGAAAGACCTTTCTTTACAAAGCTAGGAAATACTAAAACTGAGAGCTGACTTTTTAAATCTTTTCAAAAGAGATGATGAAATCCATAAGTCAACAGAATGACAAACTTTAACATGATGAAAGAAACAAACAGGCAAAGAAATAAAACAACTTTCAATCTAGAATTTATACACAGAAAAGACATCTGTCAAAAAATAAGAGAAAATAAATTTTCAGTCAACAAAAATGTAAGGGAATTTGTCACCAGCAGTCTCTCACTAAAAGACATCCTAAAGTGAATTTTTCATGCAGAAGAAAAATATTCCTAGATGGAAGCATGAAAATTAATGAGGGAATAAAAAAACACCAGAAAGGCCAATATGTGTGAATGTAAATTAACATTGACTGTACAAATAACTAACTTTATTATCTTCTGGAGTTTAAGATATGTAAAACAAAATTCATGGCAACAGTACTGGAAAAGGAAAAGAAGGAAGTTATGAATACTAATGATTTTGTTCGTATGTATTAAGACAAGGGCTCATATTACAAACACCCAAAAAACAGTAAAGTCACGTATGATTAACAGGTATTACCAAAAAAAGGAAAAAAATATTAATACCCTCAAAAAAGGGAAAAGAGAAACATGATATAGGTGGATCACATAAAACAAATAATTATATGGTAGATTTAAAGAAATATAAATTAGTAATTATACTACATGTTAAAGAGTAAAATACTACAAGTAAAATCATGAGATTTTCATACTGTTTAAAAAAACCAACAGAAACATTGTTAGAAATGAAGAAAGTATTTCACAATGTTAAGTACCTAATCTAACAATGAATTATTTTCCTAAGTCCTAAATCCGAACAATCTAGCTTTGAAATATATAAAGATTGTAAAAGCCAAAAGGATAAATATACAAATCCACAATAATAAATTCAGAGAGTGCATTTAGCAATACAGAAACAAATCCCTCAAAGATAAAAATGTAGAACAATAAAAAAACACAAATAATAAATTTGACCTAATTGACATATATTGAATCCTACACCTCAAAACGACCCAGTTCGCTATGTGTTCAAATGCAGTTAAAACATTTACCAAACTACATTAAGGCATTAAGAAATCTTCATGACTTTCAAAAAATTTTGAAAAATTGAAGTCATTCAGAGTATAACTTCCAAGAACAATGGAATTAGGCTAAAGACCAATAACAAGAGAATCACCAACCTACTATTCTTTAACCATTACACTTCTTTTTTTTATTAATTAATTTATTTTTTATTACAGTAACATTGAATTATAACATTATATAACTTTCAGGTATACATTGTAATATATTTCGAATTCTGTGTAGATTACATCGCATTCACCACCCAAAGACTAATTACAATCCATCACCACACATGTGCATAATCACCCCTTTCACCCTCCTCCCTCACCCCTTCCCCTCTGGTAACCACTAATCTAATCTCTGTTTAAGCATTACATTTCTAAATAATATAAATTGAAAGAGAAAAATTATTGAAGTGTGAATTAGAATATATTTTGAACATAAAAAATAATAAAATACCTTTACTTATAGAATACAAAACATCTATGTTTAGGAGGAAATGTATAGAAGAAAATACTTATACAAGAAAGAATAGAACGTCTATGTAAGTAATTCACTCTCCCATCTAGAGAAACTGGAAAAAGAAAAATCAAACCTAAAGATGATAGAAGAATAGAAACAGTAAGACAACAGCAGAACTCAATGAAAGAGAAATCAAAGGGAGTAAAAGAGAACAACAAAGTCAAATTTGGTTTTGAAACAATGTATAAAATTAATAAACCCCTACCAAAAGTGACCAATAAAAAGAAAAAACATATTTCCAGTTAAGAAAATGGAAAAGGAGATATCAATATAGATCATGTAGACATTAAAACAGACAACAAGATGACATTTTAAACAGCTTCATATCCACAAATGTAAAAATTTGGATGAATTTCTTCAAAAATATGACGTTTCAAAGTTTTCAAAGGAAGAGAAAATAGATATTTATTAAAGAAAAATTCTCTGTAATTTAAAAACAATATCCACACAAACATACACACATACATATTAAAATTCATTTTAACCAATGTAGTTTTCCAGATTCTGAAAGGAAAATTATCTCTAAACTTACACAATCTTTTCCAGGGAGTGGAAAAGTAGAGCTCACCTCCTAAAGCTTTGCATATGCCCAATACCCTGAAAAGAGCACTACAAGAAAGGGAATTACATGACAGATTTCTCAGGGTCATGAATGCAAAAATTCTATATTATATATACTTAAATTTGCTTATATTTGTTAACAAATATTAGCAAATAGAAGTTGGCCATATATAAAAGGATTATAAATCATAACGGGTGGTGAGGCTTTATTCAAGGAATAGAAGATTGGTTTGAAGGGCAATCTATGCAATTCATAAAATTAACAGCAAGAAAGAGAAAAGCCAAATGACCATCTTAATAGCTGCCAAAAAAAGAATTTGACAATAAAATACTCATTCATGATAAGAACTCTTAGCAAACTAGGAATAAGAGGAAACGTTATTTATCTAATACAGAATATCTACAAAAATTCCACAGTAGACAGCACATTAAATGGTACAGTATTAAAAGCTTTTTCATTGGGATTGGAAGTAATAAAAACAGCCCACTTTCACTACAGTGTGTCGGGACAAAGCCAACGCAATAAGAAACTTTTAAAAAATCAAGTCATAAACATAGAAGATATAAAATTGTCATTATTTGCAGATGACAAGATTACATAAAAACTTCAAAAAGATTTATAATCTATTCAGTTAATAAGTTATTAAGGCAAAGTCCTAGAAGCAATATCTATATGTAGAAATCAATTGTATTTCTGTATACTGTAAGAAATAGTAAATAAACTTAGAAATCATATCAATTTCAGTAGATTCAACAAAACACAAAATTCCTATGAGCAAATCTAAAAAATACTACAAATCTCCACACTGAAAACTACAGAAAAGTATTGAGAGAGATTAAGGAAAACTTAAATATTTATGACTAGTAATCTAATGTAAGTATGGTAATGCTTCTGTAATTAATCTGTGTATTTACAGAAATACCAATAGAAATCCTAGATTGGTTTTTCAAAAATTGAAAGCCAATTTTGAAATTCAGACCATAGGGTTTAGTAGCCAAGTCAATATTGGAGAAAAATAGCAAAGTTGGTGGAATTATATTCCCTGATATCGAGACCTATTTTAAACTAACAGTTAAGACAGTGTGGTATTGTCTGAAGGAAAATCAAATAAACCAATGGAGTAGAATATAAAGTCCAGACAAAGCCCCTCATCTATATTGTCTCCTATATTATGATGAAGGTGACATGCAGTACAAAAGGAAAGGATAGTATTTTCAACACAAGTTTCTTCCCATTGAGGGCTTTTGTCTATTTCCCCAGCCTCGAATCTGGGCAGGCCTTGTAACTTGCTTTCCCAATAGAATGTGATAGACTTAGATCTCAATAGGCCTTGCCACCGGCACCAGGCGGAAGTGTTCCAGTGGTAGAAGTATACTGAGGCTACTATGCAAGGAAGCCAATCAAGCTTAATGGTAGACACAAAAGCAAGTGAAGAAGAATCAAGGCGCCTCAGCTGAGAGCTAGCACAACTGCCACATATGACAGAGAAGCCATCTGGGGCCTTCCCACCAGCTGAATGACACTGCATGAATAAGCTCAGCTGAAACCAGCCAAAAAACTGCACAGACAACCCACCGAATATGAGAAATAATAGGTGATTGTTAGATTATACATAAGTTTTGCAGTGATTTACAATGCAGCAATAGATACCTGATATACTTAGTAGTAAGAGGAATGCAAATAAAAATTACAACACAACACAGGCACAGCAAAAGCAGAATGAGTAAGATGAAAAAAGATGGAAAATAACAAGTGTTGGCTGGCAGGAGTGTATAGTGTTGCCGTCACTTTGGAAATGTCTTTGGCAGTATCTGCTAAAGCTATCCATATGTGTGTTCTGTGACCCATCTATTCTACTTTTAGGTATACACCTACCAAAAATGCATATGTTCACCAAGATGTACATACTACAATAATATTGTTGCCAACACTATTCAAAATAGTCAAAAGTTGGAAAGTACCCTAATCTCCATAGATAGAATGAATAACTTTAATGTATTTACACAATGCAGTACAGTAATAAAAAAGAAAGAGCTACAGCTACACTAAACAGACTAGAAAAATCAGTATAATGTGCGTTAAAGAAGCCAGTCATAAAAGATTATTACATATTGACGGACACTATTCATCAGAAGTAGAAAAACAAAATTAATATGTGTTATTAGAAGATGGAAGAGCAGTTAACCTTGGGGTGGTATTGATGGCCAAGGGGCCAAAGGGGGACTCTAGATTATAGGCATTTTTGTTATTGTTTCTAGATATGATCACTTTCTTAAATTGTAGACAATCTAATAAATGTGTGATTTTAACTGGTGTTTTCATAATGACTAATGACTTTCAGCATTCTCCATGTGCTTATTTGCCATGAATCTCTTTAGATCTGTTTAAATGCCATGCCCATTTTTGAGTGGGTTATTTGGTTTCTTATTATTGATTTCTTATTAGATGATTTCATTATATATTCTGGGTATAAGTCCTTTATCAGATAAAAGCTCTTTACTAAGTATTATGTCCTAGTCATTCCCTCAGTAGCCTCTTTCAAAGAGTTCTTAAACCTGCCTGCCACCTGTTTTCAGAAATAATGCTTTTTTATTAGAACAAAGCCACACTCATGTTACATATTATCTATGGCTGTTTTTCTGCTGCAATGGCCAAGTTAAGTGTTGCAACAGAGACCATATGACTAAAATATTTACTCTCTGGTCTGTTAGAAACAAAGTTTGCAATCTCTACCAAAATGTACAGTATACTATTATTTTTGCTTTAAATAGTTATCCTTTTGAGTAATTAAAAACAGTTAACTTATTCCTAATTATTCCCCTCTGAAATTTTCTTCCTTATACTGTGAAGATTCAAGATCTTTGATTAATATCATACCCTTTTTGCCTGAAGAATTTCTTTAACAGTGTTTTTGGATCAGGTCTGATGGCAATAATTACTCTGTTTTTGGTTGCCTGAGAGTCTTTAATTCTCATTTACTGTTGAGGGTGATTTCTGCTGTTATTGATATCTGAGTTGACAGTATTTTTCTTTCAGTCATTTAAAAATATTGTGCATTTTGTTCTTACTTGCATTGTTTCTGAGAGAAATTTACTTTAATTCTTATCCTTGTGGCTCTGTAAGTAATGTGTTATTTTTCTCCAGTTAAGGTTTTCTTTTCGTCTTTGGTTTCAGGAATTTGAATACAATACACCTAGGAGTGTGTGTGTGTGCACATCACGCAGTCACACACACACTCGTTTCTTTTGCCACCCATCCTGATCGATGTTCTCAGAGGTACTTGGAGTTACAGAAAATCATTTGATTTATTCTCACTCTTTCCTAATTTAAATACTTAAGGCATTTTTTCCTTAAATCTTCATTTGTACCACATCTCACATATTTTGATATGGGCTATTTTTAATATCCAGTTATTAAAATTACATTATTATTACTCATTTGACTCATAAGTTTAAAAAGCGGTAGTTTTTAAATTTCAAAATGAATGGATATCTTTACTTTTTATTATCAGCATCTAAATTAGTATTGTATATGATATATGATAAGCAATTATTTAAATTTTGCTGTGAAATTTCAAAATGGTGCAATGAAAATAAATATGAATATATTTCTGATGTGGAGGGAATAATTTCTTAAACTAGACCCAGAAGTACCATCTCTAAAAAATTTTGCTAATTTTGGATATATGAAAATTAAAACTTCTGTCTACCAAACTACATAAAATGAAAAAATATGAAATATTTTGAATATATTCACTGAGTGAATGTATTTACAATATACATAATAGACAAAGGGAATAATATGAAAAAAATAGCATATACATATATACATACGACACACATGCACACTTTTCTATAAATCGATTAACAAAGACAATCTGGTAGAAATATGGACAAATTCAAACCACAGTTAAACCAAATTTTAAAAGCATCTGATTAAAACACATAGGAGGGGCCAGCCCTATGGCTGAGTGGGTACAGCTCCACGCACCCTGCTTTGGCGGCCTGTTCCCCTGTTCCTGAGTTGGGATCCCAGGTGCAGACCTACTCCGCTTATCAGCCGTGCTGTGGAGGCATCTCCTGTACAAAGTGGAGGAAGATTAGCACGGATGTCAGCTCAGGGTGAATCTTCCTCCCTCCCAAAAAGAAACACATTACAGTTCTTATGATACCAAATGTTGCACTAGACGTGTATCAATAGTTTTCCTTATAAATCACTGATTGCAATGGAAGTTAGTACAACCAATTTTGGAAAATAGTTTGGAATTATGCTTTAATGCTGATAATCTCTCTTTCTCTCTCTCTCTCATTTGTCCTTCTATATGGAGAGGGGCAGTGGGATCAGAAATACGTGTAGGTAAATTATTTTCAATATTCCAATTGTATTGGCTGTTGTGTTCACTGATATTTACAATATTATTAAATGCAATATGAAAAGAATCAGAATGCTTTTTAATCCATTTCTACTTTTTATTATTTCTATTATTTTTCTCTTCTTTACATTGCACCAAGGAGGAAATTCTAATGTTTTTTAAACTCTGTTTTAACAAATAGAAAACAGGTTTTAAGCTCAAAATCTTGGCAGGCAGAGATATCTAGCGAGAATCTAATAACATAATTTTTTTCCACTATGTATTTTTAGATTTTGCTCTTATATATTGTAAGTGATAGTAGTTTTCTTTTTACCATAATGATATTGTTACCCTTTAAGCTAAAATAGTACATGGAATAGAGAGTCAATGTAAAGAAAATAAATTACAGCAAAGGTGATATGAAGTGTGAACAAGTGTGAAAGTAACAAGTGTGAAATAGGACTGATATTTGCGAACAAAGAAATGGAAAGTAGATTTCAAGCAGATTCCCATACCAAAACATAGACAGTACTACAGGCATCGGATCCCAGAAAACAGCAGGGCACTTTACTAACCACAACAGCAGGAAAATAAAGAATCCTAAATGAGGATATTTGAGTGGAATATTCATTAATTTTGCTTAGACATTTAGATTGGTAATATAATTTTTTTCAGTATTTCTACCCGTAAGCCATATTTATTCTTTTATAGAGATGCATTCATTTCATATTATTATAATCCTAACTATTTGCATTAACACTAATTTTTGTTAACTAACCTAGAAATTTGTTTTACAATAATTTTGTTGTGGGCTTTAGAACTATAAACATAGCATATTAATTTTTCAGTATTAACAATACAGCATACATTTTCAGACCTATAACAGTTGCAATTTTCTTGGCACAACTCTCTAATTTGGTAAGGGGATCTGTAGACCAATGCCACAAACCACATGGCTCGCTGTCTTGCCCATCAGTGAAATTCAGATTTGTCGTCTTTAGGGCAGACTCCGGTTGCCTGCTGAGTGTAGCCTAAATTGAAGCTCCTCTGCCGTAGCTGGGATTTACATAACATGAGTTATATCTCAATATTAAAATTCAGTCTCTGGAAAACTCTAAACAAGTAAATTTGGATGTCCAATGACAGAAGGCTTTGGTATCTATGAGTAGCAGAATTAGACTCGTTTGTAGTCTAATTTGCCATCATCAGTTTGAATTGAAAGCAAATACTGCTGTTGCAGAGTTCACCAACAAAAGTAAATTCATGTATTATATAGACTCATCCTTAATAAAATCTAGAATGGATTTGTTTCCTCTTCTTTTTCTCACCATTTTAATTTTTAGGGAGTCCTGCATGATTAGAGATATGTGAGATGTAGGTAAGAGAATTTATTATTCTATTTATATGTACTTATACTGTGATAATGACCTATAAGTCCTGTTTATCCTCCTTGTCAAATCTACTAATATCACAGATGCTTATTTTCCATGAAATAATATATTTGAGCAGCATAAACTATTTATCAAGTTTTTGCTTAGAGATTCAACTACAGGATATATCAAATATAAGATACATCAAGTACATTATTTCATTAATCAACAGTAGTGGGAAAGTCATTCCAAACTGGTAAATATGTATATTTAAGTTGATCAAAATAACTACGTTATACTTGTAATTCGGGCAGACCAGTCAGTACAGTTCTATATGGCATCCTTGCAATCTCCTCTTGTTTCTCACTCTTTCTCAGAGAGCTCCAGCTACCTGAGTCTCTTGCCTTCCTTTGAACACAGCACACCATTTCTCATCTCACAACTTTCGTGGTTTTTCTGCTACAACCAAAACAAAGAGTTCTTCAAATCTTTGACTACCTAGATCATTCTGTGATCTAAAGTAGTCTTCAACTTTTAATGTCTCCCACAGCATTAAGGCATCAAGTTTATTTTTGTTTTCCTTAATAACAACCTCTTATTATTGTTTTTAGTTATTTGTTATATTTTAACAATACTTATATGTCTGATGACATTAAATCTCATGAGCTCTCATTTGATTTTCAGACAAAGTAATCTGACTTGTTCTGCTATTGAATTTTACATCAGTATTTGGACCTTGGAAAAATTTCCAGGTTCGCCATTCTACTCTCATTACTCACTCTTCTCTATTTTGAACATTGTTTCTTAGGGCAGGAATTACTATTTCCAAATCCTAAGTATTTTTAGGAACTGGCTTTGTCTATATTCTTGAATGATAACGAATGGGGCATTGTTTGCCCCTAAAATTGTCTGACATATTGTTGTAACATATTAAGCTAAATAATATTCTATTAAAAATGAATTAAACCTAACAACTTTTAAATACTTTATCCTTAAGAGTCTAAAATGCAATAACGATACAAAGAGTAATGTAATTTTGCTCCATTTCTAATTATACACTGTGCTTTCAAAGTGCTTTTTCTCATTAGTTGCTCATTAGTTTTTCAGTATTAGAAGCTTTGTTTCATAAGCTACTGTTCTCTTCTTAAGGAATTGAGTAATCGAGGTTGAAATTAGAAACATGTGGGTTCTTATCATGATATGTAACATCAAGGGTTTTAAAAATCCATTTTAGGCCAAATTTCTGTCATAACAAAAGCATGTGGTGTTTTTCAAATTTTCAGTCATAAATTAAATCTAACTAAAGACATGTTTTATCTATAATAAAACTTAATATACTGAAGAATACCCAAGATACATGCTATTTACATAAATGATTATACATCAAAGTCTTCAAAGCCTAAATATTTAAAGAGCTTCAGTATGATTCATTAGGGCATTCAGAAACTTGTTTGGAATATTTTTGAAAAGCAATTAGATTGCTATGTGAGGATTATAATATTAATGAAATACTGTCTTTAATTAAGAATTGGTTTAGCAAAAAGTATTAACTTTAGTAGTAGAACGACTCACTGTATAGTCATTAGAGAAGCCCAATAACAACTCTAAGAAATTTCCTCTTTCTGTATGACGCATGGCAACAGAATAAGCCCTAAATAAATGTCCATTCAAGTAATAGCTTCTTTTTGCTTATTTTAATTCAAGATATACTACCGAACATTCTTTTCCTATTTAGTATGTTTGCCAAGGAGTCAATAACAAAGAGAAAGCTGGAAATCATAAAATGCTGGGAAATTAAACAACACACTTTAAAATAATACGAGTCAAACAAGAAGTCTCATGAGAAGTTAATAAATATTCTGAAAAATAAAAATGAAAATACAACTTATAAAAATTTGTGGGGTGTACTGTAGAGGGGATTTTGTACCACTGAATGCATATATAAGAAAAGATGTTATCTAAAATTTTAAAAATCTAAGCTTCCAGCTTAGTTAACTGAAAAAAGAAAGAAAATTAAATCCAAAATAAGCAGAAGAAAATAAATAATAAAAAATTAGAGCAGAAATCAATGAAATTGAAAATAGGAAACCATAGATGAAATCAACAAAACAAAAAGCTAGTCCTTTGGAAAGATCAATAAAATTGATAAACTTCTAGATGGGCTAACAAGGAAAAAAAGAGAGAAGTCAGTGTTTTGGATTTTCAGCTGTCTAATTGGTGTGTAATGGTATCTCATTGTTCTTTGAATTTGCAATTCTATAATGAGAGTGACGATTTTTTAGATACAACAAAAGCATGATCTGTGAAAAAAAATAATTGATAAGTAAGACCATTAAAATTTGAAACTTTTGCTCTGCAAAATTCACTGATAGGAGAATGAGAAAAAAAGTCATAGACTAGGAAAAATATTTGCCAAACCGTGTCTAACAAAGCACTTGCATCCAAAACATACAAAGAACTCTTAAAACTCAATGACAATATTAAAAAAAACAATTAAAGATGGGCAAAAGATTTGAATGGGCATCTCACCAAAGAAGACTTATAGCATATATAGCATTTAGCATAGGAAAAGACGCTCAACATCACATGTATTGGGGTTGAAAATTAAAACAACAATGAGATACCTCTACGCACCTATTAGAATGGCTAAAATCTGAAGACACCAAGTGCTGGTGAACACGTAAGGCAACAGGAACTCTCCTTCTTTGCTGGTAGAGTGCAAAAGGCAACAGCCACTGGAAGACAGGTTACCGGTTTTTTACACAGCCAGACATGGTCTTACCATATCATCCAGCAATCGTGCTCCTAGGTGTTTACCCAAATAAGTTGAAAACATATGTCCACAGAAAATGTGTAGGTGATTATTTATGATACTAATAAAAAAATTTTATGTTACGGTGTTGAGGCAGAATTCCTTTATATCTGGGAAAACTCAGTTCTTCCTATTAGGCCTTCAACTTATTAGATGAGGATCACACACATTATGGAAGGTAATCTGCTGTATTCAAAGGGAACTGATTGTACACGTTAATCACATCCACAGAACACCTTCACTAAAACATCTAGACTAACATTTGTCCAAACAGCTAGCACCACAGACTAGTCAGCCTGATACATAAAATGAACCATCACAATAGGTGAAAGATGTACAGGAACTCCCTGTAGTATCTGGAATTTTTCTATAAGTCTGAATCACCTCAGAAATAAAAGTTGTGTTTTTGTAAAAGAATAAGCATAACTTGCATCTCAGCATAATAAAGCGGTATTAAAACAGCTTAATACTGATTATCTGAATAATAAAAATTAATACTTGAAATAATTATTTTGGTATATTTTGAGGTAATTCAATTTGTTTCTTAGCCATCTCTCTCTCTGTAATACCAAGTTACCGCTTTTTCTTTTTAAGAAGAATGTGCTTTTTTTTTTTTTTTCCTGCTTTGCCTCCCCAAACCCCCCTGTACACAGCTGTATATCTTAGTTGCAGGTCCTTCTAGTTGTGGGATGTGGGACGCCGCCTCAACATGGCCTGACGAGCTGTGCCATGTCAACGCCCAGAATCCGAACCCTGGGCTGCCGCAGCAGAGTGCACAAACTAACCACTCGGCCACGGAGCCGGCCCCTAGAGAATGTGCTTTTTTAAATATGGTCTTTTACTTTTATTCTTTTCACAAAATTGCTTGCAATTCTTCAAAGGTACACTTAATAATTACTTCATTTGAAATTGTGCGCATTGTCAACTGTCTGATCTTTGTTAACCATGCTATCATGTTTTAATCCTATAGAACTCTAGTATGTGCAAATTATTTTAAGCTTCTTTTTCTTCCATTTTTTGGGATAAAAATATTCATGAGGATGTAATATAAAATTTCTTTTTCCTGTGGCTTTAATTTCACTTTTCAAAGATTGCTCTCAGATTTCCTCCTTCACTTCCAATTGCCTTCTTTTATTTTCACCTCAGTCCCCTGCCCTTCGCTTTCCACTCACCAAAGAAGCGAGGAATAAAAGGAGATTAAATTCAGCAAAAAGATATTCGATTTGAGTTTTTTAACCCTCAAACTATACTTAAAATGTTTATTATTTTTGTGTCATATCCTTGTTCACTTGCCACACCTCCAACTGCTTCCTACCAGATCAAGTACAGAAAGAGAAGCTAATGGAACGGTCTACATTTGGTTGCTGTCAATTTTCTGTCACCAGTATTAAGACAATTGGACAATGGTTTGTTTTGCTACCTTAGTATTAAGATTTTCCAAAGATTTTTCAAAAAATAATACAAATATGAATCAAATGTCTCTTCTCCAAATTAGAATATGTAGTGAATTCTAGCAGTACTGTTTTTTGAAAAGTTTTTACTTGAAAATGAAACAAGACAAAACGTTCACATAATATAAATTGATTATGTTTCAGTCTTGGTCTACCGGTCTAAATAAAATAAAAAGAGTGCCATCTTAAGATCATTAAGAGTGCCATAATGCCAATCTCATAATGACGGGATTGAAAAAATTTAAATGTTCTTAAAATTCAAGTAAATTAATTTATTAAAGAGATAATATTTTTTCAGAGATTTGGACGGGTGATTTCCAGAATTTTTGTCTCTAAAAGTGAGATGAATCGGATGAGTCTTAGAATAATTAGCAGATATATCAGAATATACAAAACACACTCATTCTTCATGTTTTAAGATCAAGTTCAATGTGAAAAGACAACAGAAACTAGAAGGTAGGGCAAACCTAGTGAATAAACATAAAGATTACAGTTTACAACTTCATAAGAACACATTGCTTTGTTATATGCTACTAATTACTGGAATTTTCATTAAGTACACATAATGTAAAGAATTCTACTAGGTGCCGAAATTTATTGTAAAATAAAAATATATTTCTAAACAAACACTTATGGCTAATTTTAATAAGGAAAAGGCATTTATATTCACCCCCTTAGGGAAGATGACAGCAAAGCACCTACAGAGGGTTAGAATATGGAAATTTATGCAAATCTATTGAATATGTGAAGAGCACGCTATTAATTTTAGGCAATGAAAAGACAGGTAAAAGTTACAACTCTCAATGATTTGTGCACTGGGAATTGTACACATTCCCGATTACATTAATTGAAGACTAGATGAGGTAGCAATTGGGCAGATGTCACTATGAATGCAGCACTGATGCTCACAGCTGTCAGCAGCAGGTATGTTGTGTTTAATTTCTATATTATATGCATGTGGCAGCTTCAGTAACGAGGTACTACTGTGAGGTGGACAAGCAATAAAATCTACTGTTGTCCTAGGAAACTTAAATGGATTCCAAAACACCTAGAAGAAATCCATAGAAAACGATTCTACACCTGCAACCTGCGATTGTAGCGAAGGAAGAAACTGCCACATTACAAGAGCAAGAGATTAATTCTAGTATTTTTAAAAAAAAATTATGCTACAGCAGGCGATTTGGTTGGTATTTAAAAGTCATACTTACACTTGAGATAATTCATTATATTGATAAAAGAATAATGCGTATTATGGTAGCTTGGAACATTTATAACAGTAGAGAATTTGTAAGAAACTTTAAAAACAAGTAAAATGTATCATCTCCCTTCAAGGGCTTGAAATCATTCAATGACAAGTATTTCCTTTGTGCTTACGTCATTCCCTGGTATCGCTCAGAGGGTCTTTAGGAGTAAAGGTATTTTTAACGTTACAGTTTGGATACTCTTCTGATCTTTAGAACTTATGTAATTCCTGAATGGTTGTTTAAATATCAATTTTCAATGGTTATAACAAAAATGGAATTTAAATGTTAGCATTTTGTTACCAAAGAATATTAATAAATGACAAAGAACACTTGGGAAAACAGTTGTGAAACATTTTTGACTTTGTTACAAAATTTTTACTCTTTGAACTTAGGCTTCTTATCAAGTTTTGAGGATAACATGAAAACTCTACAACTATATAACATACGGGGCTAGCAAGTAACCTACTTTCTTGCAAGAAAAAAATAACATTATTATGCGCTGAATAAAGTGTCAACTTTAATATTTTTTTCCAAAGATTACAGTGGACTTCTACTGACCAGTTCGTACCCTCTTTTCCAGGTTTTATTGCCCAAGCTGTTTCACATTTGTAAGATATTGTGGGGAGGTTTTAGTGATGTCACCTGTGGCTATAGATGAAAAGGAATTTGCCTGGCCTATACCACCCTCAATCCCAAGTTTACCATTTATTATTTAAGTCAGTTCATTTAAAAAAAATCACTAGTTCTAAGCAAGATCATATATCTAACATAGAACAAATAGTTCTGTGCAAATCCATTATAGGATTTGTGACCAGCATTATGGCAAAGTTGGCTAGATTATTTTGGTGGTCTTATGAAAATTTTCCATATGACAACAACAAATACTTATTGATTCTCTACTTTTTTGAATTTTAATAGACTGAATAGATATGGTGAAACAAAAATATTATGTCATTGTTTTGTCTATCTCAGCTGGTCATTCTATTTGAATGTGATAGATAAATGATTAGATACCTAGGTAGATGATAGATGGATAGATAGATAGAGACATACATACATACATACATACATACATAGGTAAATGGATATATAGACAGACTTTCAATCAATAAATATATATTTCAAGAATAAACCTATTTACATATGAGTTCATTCTGGGATAATGTGAGAGGTCAAATATACACACTCACGTTATAATTTCTTTAGGAAATAGTTTCCAATCTTTTTACATTATTATACATGTATGTTGCTAGCTTACATTGTTTTAAATGTACAGTAGCTGTTAGATTTGAATACTTAGGTAGATTGCGGATTGGAGCCCAGTGTGTTATATGTCTTAATTTAGCGTGTTTTGAAGTCGCAATACAATTTTTTCCTAATTCACAGGGACTTGGAAAAGGTTTTTTAGGAAAGATTTTAAGGTGCTGTTAAAAGATAAAAACAGTATTTTTAACCACCAACTCAAGAGAAACAAAAATTGTGAACTCATAAAAGCACAAAAGAAAATGGTGAGTCATGGAATGGTCCTAAATCAAGGTTCTCCCTTTCTTTTTTTTTTTTTTTTTTTGACTTTTTATTGTTTGCTTTGTTTTATGGAAAGTCTAATATTGTTATCTGAATAAGGATGATAAGTCAGAGTTAAATATCCTAAAATACAGAGTCTAGAGGAAATCTTTTCCCTGAAAAAGGAACTTTCAGTGGCTTGTAAAATCTTGATCTGAGTATTCCAGTATTTTTATACAAAATTTAAAGCAAAAACATTTAAAAAATAAACCTCTCCTAACATCAAGATCTCTTAGGTAGGCTGTTTGTTTGTCAGGAGATCTCACAAAGTGATATTCATTATTTTGTTGAATTATCGCAACCCCGATTTTTGTTGTTCTGGCTCGCGCACTCAGAAGCCTGGCATTCTAAGGCCCGCCAGTGCAGGCTCACCTAACTGAGATTCATGAGGTTGCCTAGTTAACAAACATGTTAATTTTTTTTTCTATTATAAATAAAACTGAAATCTATCACAATGTTCTTCTCTCCATAGTCAGTGCAATCGCTTCCTGTAGCTAGACTGCATGAAAAGTCAATTCCATGGGCTGGCCCCTGGGCCGAGTGGGTAAGTTCAGTGGCACTGCTTGTCAGGCCACGCTGAAGTGGCATCCCACATGCTACAACTAAAAGGACCCACAATTAAAAATATACAACTATGCACTGGGGGAATTTTGGAAGAAAAAGCAGAAAGAAAAAGAAGATTGGCAACAGTTGTTAGCTCAGGTGACAATCTTTAAAAACAAACAACAAAGAAATAACTAAATTGCTCTTCTTAAAAAGAAAAAGTCAATTTCTTTCCTTTATGCGGGCATAGGATAAAAATAAATAAAGCAAGCTAAGTAGGGCAATATATGTTTGATGGTGTCCATACAAGTACCTTCCTTTCTGGTTTAGAATATTGGACCAGCACACTTGAAGACTATTGGCTAAGGCCTCGTTTCCCCTGGTCAAGGATTAGACGAACACTGTTAAAGTTTCTGTGGGTGAAGCTACTTTAGAAATTATCTTTTATATCGGATTGAAATATTGTTTCTATAGCTATGCAAATATATTCAATCAGTCTACCATCAAATCCAGCAGGCTGTGCTCTTATGGTGGCTTTCCAGGTCTCCTTACTCACAGCTTTTGGAAAGTTTTCACTGCAATCTCCAAATACTGATAAGACACGTATTTCCTATATGCAAACATTTGTATAGCTTCTTGAAGTTAGATGTCCAATATCATTGATCTAGACATGTGAAACTAGGCATATTGAAACATATAATGCAGAATTTCTCCATCATATATGAATTTTCTGGCTGAGAAATTCTTGATAACTATTTACAAAGTAGAATATTAGGTCTGTACTCGAGTTCCATTATTTTGGAGACAGAAAAACTGCCTTTCACAAGATAATCTTATCTACCGACCGTTCATCAATATTACTTATCTTTTAGTGGCCTCTATATATATTCATAAGTAATGTATACAGTCCCAGGCTCCTTTGTTTAAATAATATGGGATTTAAACTAACATAATCCCAAAACAAAAAAATATATATATTTAAATAATTCTGATATTTATCTCAGTAGATAATTAAAGGCAATCTAATTTATACCCCTGAATCATACTTCTGCTTCCTCTTCTGCTATTTTCTAGCAGTTATTTTCTGCTTCAGGATCTTTTTTTAAATCCCCCGCCCGCCACAACAGGAGTCTCTTCTTTCTCACCCACTTTCTTCACTGTCATTTATCACCACATAATTAGAACCACCCGAGTAAAAATTCCCTGACATCCCTTTCTCCAATCTGTTCATTTCCGCGAGATAAAGTTAACCAAGAGGCAGTTGGTTCTCAAGAGTTACTGGAAATAATAAATATTTAAAATTGCTCTGAGTAATCAGAGTCATCCGATCGCTTTTTTTTTTGGTTGTTCTTCTAGAATTGAAATTCAAATTCTACCAGGTAAATATTTACCCCTGAAGAAAATAAGTATGTATTTCTAAATCTAAACAGTTCTTTGAGGATATCATAAAATATCTTATTTGCAAAGTAAACTTTTGACTTAGGGGACATGTTTCAACTGGACATGACCATAGAGTAAAGGACCAGGCTTTGGACATTGCTTCCCAAAATTATACAAAGATTATAAAAAATTAGAATAATTTCCAAGATACTCAACTTTACATCTAAGGTACTAAATGATATTATACTCTTTTGCCACTTGGATTTATCAAAATAATAGTTCTAATTTAACATTTTAGACTGTAAACACAGACTAATGCTGCTAAGTGTTGAAAGTTATACAGCAGGTACCGAAATCCATTGTCATCATTTGTTGTGAAAGGCAGAGTAATATTTTGGGGTCAAAGTAAAATATAGAGAAAATTGACACTTCATTTTATAGAAAAAAATTAATAAGATCAAAGAAAGCTATACAAAATGGATCAGTGAATAAGTTTTTATTCAGCATTAATTTTGTGTCTCATTGTAAATTAAATTTTATGATTTTTAAAAAACAACAACACGTAGACTTTTAAAAAGATTTGTCTAGTATTGAGCCAAGTTTACCATTCTTAAAAGAATGAAGAACAAAGAACAGTGTTTAAGAGCTAAATGATTCTCTATAGACTAGTTTCAAAATAGATAGTTTTTGTTCTATTTTTCCTTGCTTTATATACAGATTGAGAAATAAAAATCAAAGCACTTTTTCACTGCGCTATCTAGTCTTTTACATGATTTTAAAATTATACACATGATACCTGGTTATTTTAGGATATATTTGAGTTTCAAAATAGCAAAAAAGCAAAAATTATATGCCATCTAATTCTATTTGTTACAGTGTTTTTATGAATTCTTGATATAAATCCTTCCTATTAAACAATTTTGAAATACTAAATACTTATCATCAAATATTCTTTTGTAAGTTTTTAAATGATTATTTCATTCTTTATTCTCTTAATGTAGCGTAATTTTATATCTTTTATATTTTGGACATACAGATGGACAAAACTATATTTTGATGAGCTAGAGGAAGAGCACACCAGCTTATCATCCAGGAGACATCATGTATTCTTTATTTAATTGTTTTCCCTAGATTGCACCTCCAAAATGTACTTTACCTAGTCTTCAAGTGACTCCCATTGACTCCACCAAAGGGCAATGTCAATTCTATACGTACAGTTTTGAAATGGTGAATATTGATGATCTTTATCAACAGGAGCAATACAAAAGGTTGTATCTTAATAGCTACTACACAGATAGAATAAGAAATTTAGGCTATCAGATAACAGCTTTCTATTATTTTGAGAGTTATAAGAAACAAGAGTCATAAGTTTATGTAAAGTTTAAGATTACATACAGATCTGAGATAAGGAAAACATATGAAAAATATTTGGAAAGGGTCATAGAAGAAGATTGGCTCATTTTTTTTAATATTGATCTTGAGAAATCTTTGGAACTCTATAAATGTGGAGATCAAGTACTAGGACATTGGATTTATAGGTCTGGTGATAGCAGTTTGAGGGTGAGAAGTTCATAGGTGGCTCTCCAAACAAGGGCTTGGATTAAGTTAAATAAAATATCTATTTAGAACGAAAACAGCATGAGGCCAAGGGAATAGGGTGAAAACCAACATATTTGTATGTTTGGAAGAAGATAATTATGAGAAGTGAAAAGCAATGAAAGAGAAAGTAGAAGACAGAGAAGAAAGTTCAAGAAAGGAATGACACAATAATAAATACTAAAAAGTGGTAATGTGAGAAGCAAAATGAAAATTTACATTCAGTTTATTCTTTTGTCATGACTGACTGTTGTGAGTAGTTTTGGTGAATCTGTGGGAGTAGAAACAACGGCAGTGAGATAAGGGAAAAGTGGGAGAGAGATGACTAAGTGGATTGGTGAGCACAGACCTTTCTCACTTTCAAAGAGCTCAACTGTTAAGAATGGCAGAGATAGGGCTGGCCTCGTGGCTGAGTGGTTAAGTTTGAGAGGTCCACTCTGGCGGCCCAGGGTTTTGCTGATTCGGATCCTGGGCGCGGACATGGCACCACTCATCAGGCCATGCTGAAGGCAGCGTCCCACATGCCACAACTGGAAGGACCACAACTAAAATGTACAACCATGTACTGGGGGGATTTGGGGAGAAAAAAGCAGAAAGAAGAAGAAGAAAAAAAAGAAGATTGTCAACAGTTGTTAGCTCAGGTGCCAATCTTGAAAAAAAAGAAAGAATGGCAGAGATGAAAGGACAACGGCTAGTGAACAACTTGAGGTTAAGAACTTAAAAATAATAACTGAGAAAATATTAAAATGCATGAAATTTGTAGATAAGGAAAAGCACAGTTGAGTGATGGAATCAAGGTTACTGTGGAGATGGCTTTTAGCAAGAGTGGGGACAATTTATCACTGTACTAGGAAAAAGTAAAAAAAAAAGGATTTGGGAATGGAGGATAGCATTGAGATATTTCTTCCTTTATATCTTCTACTTCTCAGTGTCTCAGAATGTAACTTTATTTGGAGATAGTGTCTTTACAGAGGAAATCAAGTTAAAGTGAGATCATCAGGGTGGTGCTTAATCCAATATGTCCTTTTAAAAAATGAAAACTGGACACAGAAACATACACATAGAGGGAAGATTATGTGAAGAGACGAAGGGATAAGACACTCATCTATAAGCCAAGGAGAGAGGCCTGGAACAGATCTTTGCCTCAGCCCTCAGAAGGAGCCAGCCCTGCCAACTCCTTGATTTTAGGCTTCCAGCCTCCAGAACTGTGAGACGATAATTTTCTGCTTAAACCATCCAGTTTGTGGTACTTTGTTACAGCAGTCCTAATAAACTAATACAGAGGGTTAATAATTCAAAGATAAAGAACAATAAATTAAAAGATTCTGTTTAAATGATTTATGAAGATGTCCAATGCTTTTTCTCCCTTCCCTCTCAAAAAAAAAAAAAGGCTAAAATTTGTTCCTAGGTAAGTGGACAATTGCTCGAAATTTTTCATTTTATTTATTTTATGAATATATAGCATAATGAATGTTTTCACTAGAATTTATATAATGGCAGCAGAGTTTAATACAATGTACTCTGAGCTAGATGAAAAAGATTCCAGGTAATAGGCCTGGCTCTACCAATCAACGTCTGAACAATAATAATGAACTAAAAATAAATAAACATTATTTTTTCATAAATTAATGGGATATAATTATACCTGCCTATCCACTTCATCTGATCGTCATATCAATAATGCAAAAGTGATATATTTGTCAAAATTGTGTAAAATATGAAGTTTTGATAAATGTTAACAGCTAACATCTTTTAAAAGTATTTTGTAAATATAAAACTGAGAAAAATATAACTTGGCATATTAACAAAGATATAGACTACTAGTGATGTCTGTGATCATTTAGAGTACTATCTCAAAAGGGACAAGTTTTAAATGGCAAAGTTTTAGTTTTGTTTTCATATTAATTCAATTTAGATACCTATAAACAGAAAAGAAAAAAGTCATTTAAATTCTGTAGCCTCCTGAAGCAGGGAGCATCTGTCAGCATAATAGACCCGTTAGCCTCCTGCTGGGCAAACCCAGCTAGTAGACATTTTAAAATTGACTGAGTTTGAGAGGCAGCAATTTTTCATCCAAAAGCTGGCAGTTAAGGAGGAAAATGTTTTTATCCTAATTGGATTGGATTTGGCCACTGGGATCTTTTCTGTTCACCACAGTAAATTTAGAAACCTTTCGTAAATTTATACCACTCAGGATTTTCCTAGTTACCTGATAAGTTGGCGAACTCAGCTGTTGCTGCTGAGTCTGCTCTTTGCTTCCATAATAGTTTCCAGCACTCTTTCCCTTGTGCGTTCCTGAAGGATATAAGGAGGGAACTGGTTTTATTTAGTAGCTTGTTGTCTCCTGCTAATGGCTGATGAATGGGCACCCTTTGAAGATGCTATTTGCTTTGCTTCTCTTTTAACTCATCCTGCTTATTTGAGGCTGTGTTTTGTTGCTTGAATCTGTCAAGAAAATAACTCATACCTCATGAGTTACAATTAGCATCCGTTATAACATGATGCCACTTGTTATTCTTGGTTTGCATTTTTTAAAGCAACTAGAATAATGTGTTGCAAACATTGATTGTGTTTTAATAATCAAACATTGTAGTGTGATTAAATTAGTATGAGTACCTAAACTGGGGTTCATTTTTAAGCCTGCAATGAAAATGAAGATACTTGGAAATACACTTGGTTTAATAGTTATTATTAATTGATTTTCCCTTAAAGTTCAAAAACTCGCACGCACACACACACAATCACATACACAAATACATGATTATTATCATTGATTTAATTTTCTAATTTAAATAGTGTAGAACCTAGTTGAATACATTTAATACTGATTTTTCATTTGTTGCCGATTATGTTAAATTCTCAATCTTTATGTGTACTCAAAAATAATGCTAAAATAAGTTATTTGAAAAATCCATACTCTAATAACTAGTATATTTCCATACGATTTTGAAAGGTATTTTTCTATTAACTTGGGTTGCAAACCAGCATCAGAATCAGGGTCAAAAAAACAGTATGTATACAAAAAAAGAAAGAATTTAAAAGTTGGAAGCCCCTCTTGAATGGGGCTAAGCAAAAAGCAGTTAGATCTATTATCCAGAAATTTAATCCCCATCTCCACAAAGCCCCCTGAAGCTGTGTAGGCAGAATTCTAGAGAAGGAAGGAGAGGAGAATTTTTAGAACTCTCCAAAGAGTAGGGTGCCAAAAAAAAACTAAAACAAAGCAAAACAACAGAGACAAAAATGACAACAAATTACTCATAAAAGTTAGAGAGATTGACGCAAAGGAAATAGCAGTATGTCATTCTTGAGTTAGACATCTGCCTACTTAGAAGCAAAATTACTGACCAGCCATGTGGTTATTTGATCCAGGAAGCAGAGATCTAGGGAGAGAAGGCAGCATGACAGAACCTCGGTGGATCTGGGTCCCTTCCCAGCATCTGCTTTGGGAAGACTGTGTTTCCTGTGAATCAAATAGGCAGAGTGACTGGTACCAAGACAGCAGCAACGTTGCCATTATCTTGGATGACCATATAATTTATTGTCCTACATGGGGCAGTTTTAAGAGCAAAATATGTCATTATTACTCAGACAAAAGACAGAACTGTGAGAGAAATAAGCAAAGTACTATGTATGGTTCCCTGACTGCAATTCCACATGACCAAGTGTTCATAACTGCTCATTCTGTACCTTCTGCTCTCTCTTTTTTTTGGTGATGAAGGTTGGCCTGAGCTACCATCTATGCCAATCTTCCTCTAGTTTGTATGTGGGACACCTCCACAGCATGGCTGATGAGTGGTATGTAGGTCTGCACCTGGGATCCAAACTGACAAACCCCAGGCCGCCAGGGCAGAGTGTGTGAACTTGACCACTAGCCCCCAAGGCCGACCCCTTTTGCTTTCTCTTGACCAAACTTTAATCAGGCTTCTCTCTGCCCTACAGCCCTCTGAACCCTGCTTACCCCAGAACCTGAGCAAGCACTAAAAGCCTGAACATGCCACCTAGTTAGCTATCCTGAGAGCTGGCTGATAGAGTCAGACACTTTTCCTTCCAGCCACAGCCGGTCATTTCCCCTTGTTTGCCCAGCTTCCTCTTACTTAGTATTTACCTTCCTATAAAAGAGAAGACTTTTTTCTGTTTGATTTTGAAATATTTAATGAATTAGGAGGGTTCTCCCTATTGTACTAGACTTTCCAATTAAACTCTCTTTATCTAAGTCCAGATTTGTTTTTATTTGACACACCCAACAACTGCTTCTGGAAAAGCTGCTTCCCCTTGCAATTGAGAGAAGCCCCTTAGGGCACTCTGGAGAGCATGCTTTCTTGCTCTCCTAGAGGACATTAACAGAGAGATGGTAGCATGACCAGATGGGGGAATCACAGTTATAAACCCAGCTAAGGGAAGAATACCCTTGCACCTTTAACCAAGTTGGTTGTCCAGGCCTCACCTCCAGACTTGTTGGAAAGAGAGGAAGAGGAATAAAAGACCAGTCCACGTCACCCAACTCCCCATCTCTGGTACTTTTTCGCAAAGTCTGGCTTGTGTTTGAGGTGGTGGGTGGGGGAGACAAGGGTAGAACAGGGGAAAATTAGGGCTAGAACAAATAAGAAATTGAAGTTTTAAATTGAACTAAATTGAACTGGATTTTATGAATACTCTAAGTGACAATAAACCTATGGGTCTGCCAAAGATATTCCCGAGGGATATGAAATGGAGATTCAACACAGTATGGTTGAATGCAGTATTAAGAAATTGTTAAAATTATTTTCTGTTTATATCGCACTAAGTTAAGACTGTTTGGTAGTTATATGTACTTACTATGTTAACTTGAGTGCTTTCAGCAAAAAATGGAATAATGCCACACATACAGTGGCTTAAACAAGAATGACATTTAGTTATCCTACGTAACAAGAAGTCTGCAGGAAGATAACTGCAAGGTTGGATCAGAGGCTCAATGTGATTATCAAGGACAGAGCTCTTTCCTTCTCTTTGCTTCGCCATCTACAGCACGGCATACTTATCTTCACTCATGGTGTGAATCCTGCTACAAAACCTACCAATAATGTCCTTATATAATAATGTACTAAGGAATGAAAGAGGAAGGACAGCCTCACTGGTGAGGGAGTGCATCTCAGGTATCCTTCTATTTTCATCTGGGAGGAAAACTTTTACCAGAAGTCCCCCCACCTTGCTCAAAAAGATTTGCTCCTCCCTGCTCCAAATGTCATGACTAACTTAGAAGCAAGGGATGATTGGAGAGTGAGAATCTAGAATTTTTAGCTTCTATTTTGGAGGCAGTCTTTGCCAGGCTAGAAAAGGCAGGTAGGTAGTACTGTTAAGTAAAAAACTAAGTGTCTGCTCTACAAGCCTTTCAATTAGGCCCCAATCAATCTAACTTATTCATGAATGAAGTGACACAAATAGTTGCTTCAATTTTTAGTAGATTTCACATGAACCAAATTGTGCATAACTATATTTATTAATTTAAACAAAGAAATGATTTTACTGAATAAAGTATTTTTTTAACGATGATTCGTTATCCTTTCCCTCACAATCTTAGCATTATGCAGTAGATATTACTACTGCTCATCTATTTAAACATTTCCTCCATAGTAGTAATTACATCATTCAGTCACTCAAGCTAAAAATCATCACTGACTCATTGCCTTACAGGCAGTCAGATGTTAATGCAAAATTTATGTTCCAACTAATTCTCTATCTGTGCCTTGACCACATATCACTTATTGTTATCTTGATTGGGGACGTTTTGTTCTCTTACCAGTTTTATTGCAAATAGTGCTCACTACATGCTTCTGCCTTCTTTCAGACATCAGTTGACTGTCAGGTAAACCCTAAGATCCTTGCCATGACAGCCCCTGTATGCCAACACGAGCAATTTCAGTTTTTGACTCACTTCATAGTACATACTACCTTGCAAGAACAAACTGCTGTGGCTTTAACCATTTTTGCCTAATACTTTTTTCACTTGGAATGAATGCATTCCACTGTTCTCTTCACTCGTTCGATTTCTTCTAGAAGTTTCCCTAAACCTTAGATTGTATTAACTGTCTTTTACATATTTCTATCATTGCTTTTACTATATTTTATTGTAAATATGTGTTAATGAACTTTTACGTCCTTATATAGATGTAGGCTTATTAAAGTGAGTAGCTATATTGTCTGTCTTCAATAAAGAACCAACGCATGGTTTAATAAATACTGTCCCAATCAATGAATGAATGACCAAAATTCTGTAGAACTGCCTCTGCTTTTGCAGCCAGTTGTGCTGTAGAGACAATTTATTGACTCAAAATAATCTACAGTCAGTAGCTACAAAATGGTTAAAAAAATTAATCGTGTATTTTCTTTTCCTTCCTTCTCTCCCTCTTTACTGACATAAGCTTCCGTGGTATCACACTCTTATGATGTCTCTCTCTGCTTTTAAAAACTCACTTGTTTTGAATCAGCCTCCTCTACCCTGACCTCTAAATACTGGAACGCGCCAGGGCTTGCACTCCCTTGGACTTTCTTATCCTTCAAACATTCTCCCTAGGTAATCACAACCTGTCCAGTGTCATTATTCATATGACATGTGAATGTGTGTATGTGTGTGTGTGTGTGTACGCGTGTGTAATGGAGTCAGTAATATTTAAACCTTGTCCGGAACTCTATTTTGAGTTCCAAATTTCTACCTATCTGATATCTCCAGTTTCATTTCTAATAAGCATCAAACTTAACACATGAGTAATTATATTGTTGGTCCTCACGCTGAACTCAAAAATGTTCTTCACTCAGTTCACGCCATCGCAGTAAAAAAGCACCAACATCCATTGATTTGAATGAACTAAAAGTCTTGTTCTTTGCTTTTATTCCATTTTCCTCACAATCCACATTCAGTAAGTCACTGCATCTTGTCATTTCTACCTTCAAAGTCTATTTTAATCTGTCCACTTCAATTTGTGTTTATCTCAACTCTATCATCTAGCCTTGTTACCTTATCTCTATTCTGAACTAATAAAATAGCTCATCTCCTCACTTCCAATTTTACCCCTACTGAAATTCATTCTACATACAATAGTAGAATAATTCTCTTTTATACCGTAAATCAAATCACATAATTTCCTCACCTAGAAACCTTTACTAGCTTCTCAAAGTACTTTGAATAAAATTGAATCTCCTTATCACAGCTTTTATGCCCTACATTATTGTTTCCACTGCCTACATATTTGACCTCATCTCCTGATGCCTTTGTTCTCACACACGAAGCATCTTAGCTTTCTTTGGCTTCCTCCAGCTAGCCAAGTCAGCTCCTTCCTCTCGACCTCTTTTCAGAATTCTCTGTACAGATAAAATAGCACCTCTTTAAATAGAGTTGCTCTTAATTACCATGATTTATCTCTCTCCAACCATTTTCACATTACAGATCTTTTGCCTTCCCCTCTCTTATCTGTCTGGAAATTTTTTAAAAATATCATTGCTTATTTCTGATCCTTCCTACCTGCATGTAAGTTCCTTGCCAATAAGAATGCCTGTCATATTCATCACTGAATGCCCAGTGTTTAGGAATGCCTTCTCCACATTAAAGAAGTAACATTTTATAGTAGAATAACCACTGAAAATGGAGTTAGATATGTAAAAACCCTCAGTATATCTACCATCTAATATTTAGCCTGTGAGTGATGTTAAAAAAATACACTTATGGTTTCGCCAGATTAATTAGCATATTTGTAAACTGGTAGTAAAATTCTTGCTCACTTGAAATGATTGCTGTGAGAATCTAATAAAGTATGTATGAAAGAAAGTAATCTGCAAACTTTACTGTTCAAATGCAAGTTTTATCACACTTATTTTCTTCTTGCATATGTCTGTTGAAGCTACAACGCCAGAAGACACAGCTTCACAATTCACCTAAGAATTTGAACCTTTCTAAACAAACTGGACTCAGAAGCTTGGTCATCCAGAGTTTTCATGACAATTTTTCAGAAGTTGTAGAGAAGTAAATGATGTGTGCTCTATGTTTTAAGACTAATTGGTTTCTAATGATTCATTTTACAGTGAAGGAGACTATTATTATCTGACCAGGCAGATTATTTAAATGAATAAACTTTAAGAAGCATTGACTTCAAATGTTGGCAACCACATACAGTTACATACAGGTAGGTGTATATAAGATTATTTTACCAGCTGAGTAAAAGTGGCAAGATATTAGCAATCAGTGGCCATTGAAAATAACTGGAAAATGGAAAAAAGTGATTTTAAAGTTAGAACATAAATCAATTTGAAAATATGAGTCAACTGACAGAAATTGAAATTTTTACAATGCATCTGCTCCAGAGAGAGTGTTACAGCTGTGGATATTTGGCTAATGATCTAGAGAACTGAAAGAAATGTTGTAGCCAAATTCAGAGTAGAAAATTTTAGTTCTGCCCACAAAACTTATGGTGTGTGTGTGTATGCATGTGCTTACTTAGTCAATCGCAAGCAAAGGGAATGATGATTTCATAAGTGGAGAAAGGGAAAGAGGAGGTATAGATATAACAGTTCTTTCATTGATCAAATAAAGGTTTACTTTTAAGTCACATATTTTGTTTGGTATTCAGCCATTCAGAGAGTCAACCATTCAACAACTATTGACCAAGGACTTATGTGCTGGAGTTATAAGACTGAACTGATAGAAGTGATCTCTGCCTCGATTTTAAAATCTGTTGGAAGAGAGGGTGAGGATACAAAAACAAACAAAAAAACGAGACAAATCTAATAAATCGTGATAGGTGCTGCGATAGGAAAGTTTAATGTGTCCAAGGATACTATACGTGAAGCATTTAACTGGGACTCGATATGATGGGGCAAATGAGACTATGCTCTAATTACAGATAATCACACCTGCAGAGTTCTTAGACTCTATTGGAAGGTTAGGAGGAAGTGAAACAAAGGTAGCAAAGGGTAGGTGGTGAGAGACGAGGCTGCACAGCAGGCAGTGGCCAGAGCTGGGGGAACTCTGAGGGTCATCATTAGGGATCTGGACTTCATCTTAAGGCCATGGGAATCATGGAAGATTTTTAAGCAGGAAAGTGTCATAAACTGGATTTCTGTTTTGGAAACAAAATGTTGATAATAAGGTATAGAATGATCTGAAAGGTGGAAACACTGAATTAGTTAATGTTTTTGTTGTTGTTAGTTTTTTGTGTGGGGAGGAGTTTGTTTGGGGGGCTTTTTTACAGTAATCTAAGCAAGGGATAGTCACTGCTTGGGCTAGAGATAAGAAAGTGTTGTTGGAGATAAGTGAGTGATTAAAAGGAGTTTATGAGGTAAATTTTGGAGAGTGGTTGGATATTAAGCGTATAGAAGATGTCAGAGGTAAACCCCAAGATCCTAACTTAGGTCACTGGAAATGCAAGAAAAAATTCAGATTTGGGGGAAAAGGGGATATATTCAGTTGCAACATCATTAATTTGAGGGGTGTGTGATATTCTGAAAGTGATTTCTATAGGAAGATATTTTTAAAGAACTTAAAACAACTTATACTTGGTGGGATACAATCAGATACTCTCAAAAGTTCACAGAACCTACAGGAGTGGGCTGGCCTCTGAACTCTACCTAATCGTCTAAAGTGATCAACAGCCTGTAGATGGTTTACTAGTAGAGAAAACAAAAATTTAGAAATCCCTGTGGATAATCTGATCAGGGATAACTGAGTGTTCATTTGCTGAAATTATTCCAAGAAATGAAGTTGAACAAACATTTGCATAATATAGTCTGAAGAGGAAAAAGGGCAGTTTTTGAACCGTCTGTTGTTATGTTTTCAGAGTAGTTTAGTCAAATAGTTAGGAATCAAAACAAGGGGTTGGAAAGCTTCTGCTCTCACTCCAGCTCTATCCTTCGTCAGTGGAGCGATCTTGGACAAGTTTCTTATCCTCTCTGGATTTTATTTTCTTTATTCTTCTCGTAATTTGCAGAAAAAATGGACAACGTGACTCCCAATTAAAAGGTAGATTCTAGACTGAGTCACTTTAGAAAAAATACGCCTTAGACATAGAAAAGAAAAATATACAACTATGGATATACATATTTAGAAAGCAATTTAAATACATATTTACCAGAGTCTGTAGAAGAAACCACAGGAAACAGGTGTAAGTTGATAGAAATCTTCTCTCCGACCCTGGTCACCTCAATATCATTTACAAGTCTGCCACCTGCTTCTCAAATCCCTTTCCCTTTTTTATAAACTGCCTCTCAATTCTACAAAGTCTACAGTTTTAGACAATTCAATCTCTAAGCACCTAACCCTCTCTTCTGTGAAATCTATTTCTCTTCTTACAATCACTTGTCATTATAATGTAAATCCTTCCAGCTTATTTAATTATTTTATTTATTCTTTTTGATTTCCCCAATCTATATATAAAGCCCATAAAGGCTGAGGCAAAAACAAAAACAAAAAGCTCCTGAATTTTCAGGTAGTATATAATCCACGTCTGTGCTGGAGGAGAGGGGTCCTTGGGAGTGAAGAGGTTAGGGAGGACACAGAGACTGATGCTCATGATTGGGTGGGGATGGACGGAAGTCCCAAATGTGAATTTCTACAGTAGTAAAAATGAACTTTAAAGATACCTACAAGTCTTCTATTTTAAACAAAATTTCCTGCTACTATGCTAAAGAATATGTATTTACAGAGAGCATTAATTGAATTCCATATTCAGTACCAGCACAGATAATTTATTTTACACAGCGACATTTTCTTTATCTCAATTGTAGGTTTATTGGCTTCACTGTGACAGATTTCTTTAAAGAATGTCGGATTTATTTAACGACTGTCTTGATTTCTTCCAATTACCAAGATATTCAATGGATACTTTGTGCTGCTCAAGATATTGAATCTAACAGATTTTTTTAATCTGGCAATAGGAAAATAGAGATATGCACACATGCTGATGTTTGAAATATTAAAAATCTAGTGTAAGTAAAATGAAGTTGAACCCCTATGACTTTTTTTGTGAAAGGTTGGTATATGAACCATTGTTTATTGTTTCTTTCGAGCACACTGCCATATCAAAAGCTAAAAATACCCTGGAGTCCCCCACAAAATAGAGATGTATCTAAGTTGAAAACAGTAGGCTGTAATATTCAAGCCATGGTTGACAATGAATAATTAAAAATTAAATATGGTTGAATATAATATTAGAATATTCTTTTGTGACCATATCTTAACATAAACTATTTATATGTTAAGACCAAATTCCAACTGGTGGAAAAAAATGCATAAAATGAAACCTTTGTAAAGGATTCTAAATCCAAAGGAAATTGAAATCAAAAGGCAAATCTTGAGAAGATGAAGAGTTAAGGACACATGCGTACACCCTCACATACAAGTATACTAAATCACGTGATTTCTCCACTGTACCGTTCATATGATCAATTGCTATGATTGATTTTTAAACGGTAAACCAAAACTGCATTCCTGAGGGAACTCAGCTTTCGTCGTGTACTATCCTTTTTGTACATGTCAGATTCTGCTTAGTAATATTTTCGGGACGTTTACATATATTTTATGAATGATGTGGGTCTCTGGTGTACTTTTTTCTTATATCTTTGTCTATTTTTGGTATCAAGTTAATACTGAGCTCATAAAATGAGTTGAGAAGAGTTCCAGATTTAGGTTTTCTGTTTCATTTTGTTTTAACTTGGTAAAATATGTCTTTCCAGAAATGCTCTTCTTTCATCAAAGCTTTCATATTCATTGCTATAAGCTTGTTCATAGTATGCTCCTGATTACATTTTAATGTCTGGAGCATCTGCAGTGAGTTCCTGCCTATTATTCCTGAGAATGGTGATTTTTAGTTTTTTCTCTGTGTTTCTTGATCAGTCTGTTTAGAAATTTTTATAATTCATTGAACATTTCAAAGATCCAGCTTTTCATTTCATTGATTTTATTTCTTTCTTTGTTTTCCATTTCGATGGTTTCTGTTCTTACTCTTATTATTTATGTTTTTCTTCTTAATTTGAGAGTAACTTGTTCTTTTTTATTAAATTCCATCCCTATGCTACTGCTTTTATACCTTAATTATCTCCTAATATAAATATTTAAACCATGAAATCTCACGTGTTGATATGCTGTATTTCAACATAACTCATTTCAAAGTGTTCTTAATATTCTCTGTTTACTTTCTTTTTGATGCATGCCTTACTTGGAAGTGTAGTGTCTAATTTAAAAATATTTGTGAATTAAAAAATAATATTCCTGTCATTGTTTTCTAATTTAAATACATAATGGTCAGAGAACATATTCTGTATGCTTTCAATTCATCTACATTTTTTGATGTTTGTTTTATGGCCCAGTGTTTGTTCTTCCCATGTGTACTCTGCTTTTGGTGAAAAGAATGCATATTCTATTGTTATTGGTTAATATAGATGATATAAATAATTATATTCTATAATAGCAATAAGTTCACGATAATTGCCAGAGACATTTATATGTTTTACGCATTTATTGACTTTCTGGCCTTTCAATAACTCAGAATGGAGTAATCAACTCGCTAACTCGCACTGTGCAACTGTGCATTTATTCTTTTAGTTCTGTCAAGTGTTCATGTGATTTTAAGCTCTGATACTATGTGAAGCACATTTGTGATTGTTATGTCTCTTTGAATATTTGACTTATTAATCATTATAAAATGTTTCTTCATGTATTTGAATATTTTCAATCCTGAAGTCTATTTTATCTGATAATTTAGTTACTCCAGCTTTCTTATGATAAAGATTAGCAAGGTATTAGTTTTGTATCATATTGAATATAGGACAATATATACTTGTCTAACTTTTTTACCCAGTTCAACAATCTGCACTGAAGTATTTAGAATATTTTTTTTTTTTAAAGATTTTATTTTTTCCTTTTTCTCCCCAAAGCCCCCCGGTACAGAGTTGTATATTCTTCATTGTGGGTCCTTCTAGTTGTGGCATGTGGGACGCTGCCCCAGCGTGGTCTGACCAGCAGTGCCATGTCCGCGCCCAGGATTCGAACTAACGAAACACTGGGCCGCCTGCAGCGAAGCGCGCGAACTTAACCACTCGGCCACGGGGCCAGCCCCTATTTAGAATATTTTTAATGAAACTTTTGATATGACTGGTTTAATTTTACCACTATTTATTTTCTACTTTTCCCAAGTGTTTTTCTTCCTATTTTATCTTTCTTGACTTCTCTTAGGTAAAGTAAAACATGCAAACAATATTTCATATTATTTATAAATATGTAGAAGCAAAATTATATAATATGTGTGTGCTATATGCATCTATATGTATATATAAGAGTTAATAAAGATGGGTTATAAGCCCAAGGGATCTTCATTGTATTGTATCCTATGTTTTTTCAATATAGTAAACATTTTTGTTATATTTTTCCAGCTTTATTGAGGTACAGTTGACCAATATAAATTGTATATATTTAAGGTGTAAAACATGACAATTTGATATATACATATATACATAGTGAATCAACCTAATTAACACATCCATTACCTCACATAGTTACCATTCTTTTTCCTGTGGTTAAGAATCCACTTTAATACAAACATCATTTTTAACACAGAACCTGAATTTTTTAAATGTTAGTGTATGTCTCCTAATTAATTGTCATTCTAAAATGTAATTGAATTAATAGATTTTTTTTTTTAGGAAGATTGGCCCTGAGCTAACGTCCATGCCCATCCTCCTCTATTTTATATGTGGGATGCCACCACAGCGTGGCTTGATAAGCAGTGTGCAGGTCTGCGCCTGGCATTGGAACCAGCAAACTCCTGGGCCACTGAAGCAGCAACCACTATGCCCCCGGGCCCAGGTCAATAGATTTAATTAATAGATTTTTTACTAAGATTTCTATTACTCAAATACAGTTCAATTGATTTATTTCGCAACTATCATTTCATTCATGTTATTCTTGCTACAGAGAAACTAAAAAATAGTAAATTATAATTCTTATTGCATAAAATCACAAAATCAGCTTGTAGAAGATCTATAAGAAAAATGCTCTTAAATTATGGAAAACAGTTTCACTATGCATCTTAGGGATGCTTTCTCTAAACAATTAACTCCTTAATAAACCCTTTTCATGTAGAGGAATGTGGAATATATGGCCATTCTATTAGTAAGTTCTCTTTTAAACTATCCATTACCTAACTACTTGCCTAAAATGTTCAATTATTTAGATATTTAGTTTTAAGCATAAAGTGATTTCATTTTATTGGCAAGATAAAACAAAACATTACAAATCGATATAATAAACTTTTGCTATGGTTTCCTTAAATTATTAGAAGCTTATTAGTGTTATAAATACAATGCCCTCAAATTTGAAAGCAAGCATCACACATATTCATATTTAACTGTTCATTTTCTGTGCTACTTACTAATTCCATATATGCCTTGTGGTGAAAACAAATGAAGAAACTGAAAGCGCCCCCCTTATAATGTAGTTTTGTTACTCTGGAACTTGGTGTTCAATTCTACTGAAACTTTGGTGTTACCAGAGAGAGAAAAAACAATGCAAACTGCATAAAAAGAGATGCATAAAGTAAGATTTTATGTAAATTTTTTATCATTAAAACTTACAAATTCTATTCTGGGGAATCTTCCAGCACAAATGACCTAAAGGACAGATAAACTGACTAGTCAAAGTCACTCTGTGTAAATACTTATCAATTATAGTCTTTTCTCTCAAATTCCTCTGAGGCTTATTGTCTTTACAGTCAGTGAAAATTCTGCCTGCTCATCTGTTTCGTTTGCCTGCAGTACTAACCTCATGCCCAAACTGTTATTACTGCATAGATTAATAAGGGCAAGTCATTGTACAAAGTTCTCAAAACTCTATAATTGCTTTCACTGGAGAAAATTATCACAAAATATGTTTTAGATTGGTTACTTTTCAAACACAACCTGAATATTGTTGAATATATTTCTGAAAATAGCTAGATCTGATATTAAGCTTTATTTGTTCTGTTGCTCTTTGTTTTACTATTAAAAGAAAATAGCTATGTCTCAGTAACATTAGAGGTATTATGAATCAACTCTTGGTATATCTGTGTTATAGATACATAGCTTAGTAGACAAAATGTCATATTTTAGCCTCTGCTTTTAACAATATGCGAAAAGAAAGAAAACACATATAATGTACATTATCATAGTATATATTAACATATGAGATAAATTTCATCTAACTCTTATTTCTAAAGCCCAGCAAGATACTATCAGCATACAAATAGAGATTAATCTTAAAAATTACAAAATGATGATAATCTCATTAGTATGAACATGTCCTCAAAAGAAATCAAGAGCTAACCATAGCTTCAGAACCCACTGGCTTCTTTTTTTTTAGCTTTGTTGAGATATAATTGACACATAACATTGTGCAAATTTAAAGTATACAGTGTGTTCATTTGATAAATTTATAAATTACAAAATGATTACAACATTTAAGATCTAATTTCTTAGCAACATTCAAGTATATAATATAAGTGATATCATACAGTATTTGTCCTTCTCTCTCTATTTCATCTACCATAATGCCCTCAGGTGGGTCAGAACCTATGACTTTCATTCCATTACCTTCCCTATTCAAGACCATACAATAACTCTTCACTCAGCTCAAGTTCAAAGTGTTTTAGCCCTCTCATTTACCATGTCAAAGAAATTTATTCCTCAAAAAGAAAACAATGACCTGTTATCTCTTTCTCTTCCTTGGCCAGCCAAAAGATTCTTAAGTTTAACATTGGACAATTACAATTATTTTACACGTAGATTTTGAGTATAAATTGCTATCACCTTCAGTGCTGCCAACTCATGACAATTCAGTGAGTATTGTCTTGTCTCTTTCTCTTTCTCCCTTCTCTTTCTGGAATTTTGATTAATTAGGAGGTAGAACTTTTTACTCTGTTTGGTGTCTCTTTACATTTTCCTATATTCTATCACTTTATCTCTTTGTGCTGCATTCTATTGAGTTTCTTAACATCTACTCTCAGTTCACAAGTTTTCCATTGAATGCGATATTAAATCTAGAATTTTTAATATCTATTGTTATGTTTTTTTAGTGTGAAGACTCTAGTTAGCTATCAGACAGATGCATATTATATATGTTTTATATATTATATAGAGAGATTATATTTAAATAGGTTACGTAGTTATATATCACCATTTCAGGATTCCTGACTAATTTATTCTATCCTCTTGATTCTTAACTAGAAAAATCATTTCTTTCATGTTTATTCTCTATTTTAAAAAATATTGAATGCACTGTTACTTTCTGTATCTGGAAATTCTGGCATATAAAACATTTATAGAGCTATAGTTAGGAATTTTCTGACGTTTCTTGTTCATATGCCTTATTTTCTCATATTGCCTTTAATTTTGCTCTCTGTTCATTTTCCTTGGAAAATTATTTGAAGAAATTCTTTTAAGTCTATCATGATGCTCATCATAATGTTCCTCTAGAATACATTCGGTTTACTTTTTTCACCAGACTTGTGGAGTCTACCAGGAATCTACCACCCCTGTCAACTGTAAACAAAATTCACAGTTTAAGACTTTTTGGGAGAGGTGGGGTCACACAGGAGTCTTGAACTTGGGCTGCAACTCTGTGTTAAGGCTGGCTGCTGATTAAAAATCTCGGGGATGAGTTAATTTCCCCTTCCTCTACTCAGTGATAAAGTAACTTTTGCTGCCTTCTTTTAGGTGGAAAAAGGGCTTTTTCTGTTTTACCTTTTCCCCAAAGGTGCTGTTCATTGTGTTCTCAGCTTTATGAATTGTGGGCCTCTATATTCCCTTTCCAAGTTGGCCTTAGGCTTGCTTGCAGTTTTCTTCTTTCTCCTTTATGAGAGTCCACTAAACGAAAGATCACCAGCAAGATAGTAAACAAATACCCTTAGGGCAAAATCAATTTGTATCCTCAGTTTATTTCTAGTCACTTTCTCTTTGTTCCTGTTTTCATGTAGATTTTGGCTTGATAGTTCTCCAAAATCTTGTCCTGTCTTTGATGCTTTTTTAAATAGTTTCCAACAACAGTGCACAAGGGAACCCTTGTTTGTGGGATGTAAATTGGTGCAGCCACTATGGAAAGGGAGAAAGTATGGAAGTTCCTCAAAAAGTTAAAAACAGAACTACCATATGATCCAACAATTCCAGTTCTGAGTATTTATCCAAAGAAAACAAAAACACTAACTCAAAAAGATATATGCACCCTCATGTTCATTGCAGCATTATTTACCATAGCCAAGATATGGAAACAACCTATGTGCCCATCAATGGATGAATGGATAAACAAATTGTGATATATATGTATATACCCACACAATGAAATATTACTCAGCCATAAAATAAAAAAAGAAGTCCTGCCACTTGCAACAACATGGATAGACCTCAAGAGCATTAGGCTAAGTGAAATAAGTCACATAGAGAAATACACATATTGTATGATGTCTCTTATATGTGAAATCTAAAGAAAAATTAAAAAGAAAACCTAAGCGCAGAGATACAGAGAAAGATTGGTGGTTGCAGAGGCAGGGGGTGAGCGATGGGAGAAATGTGTAGGATGTTTTGTTTTGCTTTTGTTTTCAGTTTAAATAAATTGAATAAAAAACAAAAGTAATACAAAAATTTTCATTATAAAAATTTTAAAAAGGAAAATAAAATGTCCTTGGCCTTAGAAGATACTCACAGTGATATTTAGGGTAAAGAGGCATCATGTCTGCTACTTACTCTCAAAAGGTTCAGGCAAAAAATCTAGACAGATAAGACAAATAGAATTATAATGCAAATGTGGGAAAATGGTAACAACTGACAAGTCTGGACAAAAGATCTATGAGTTTATTGTGTTATTCTTGTAACTTTTCTGGTAGATTAAAATTAAAAATTAAAAAAATTAGTGCAGGGAAAGAATGCTATGAGTAATCATCTAGATTTGTCCAATACTGTAGCCAGTAGCTAAATGTGTTAAAAAATTAAATAAATACATAAATAAATAAGATAGTTTTTTCCTTTATACTCAAAGTTTAATTAATCAATCAGTTAATTTGAAAGAGACTGTCAAAGTATGTGGCCTGTTTTGTAAGCAACAATGGAGGTCCACAGAATTTATTTTTCAAAAGAAAAAAATCTTGAGTAATTCTATGTAAAGGAAGAGGTAAGAATTATACTTTTGGGTCATAGAACCCCAAATTATCCCCATCAGCAATGCATGGTGCAGAGAATGAGACAAGAATGCCTTCATAATATGTGTGTTTTTAGTACTTTTTCTTTTTTTTTTTTTTTTGAGGACGATTAGCCCTGAGCTAACTACTGCTAATCCTCCTCTCTTAGCTGAGGAACACTGGCCCTGAGCCAACATCCATGCCCATCTTCCTCTACTTTATATGTGGGACGCCAGCCACATCATGGCTTGCCAACCTGTACCATGTCCACACCTGGGATCTGAACCGGCAAACCCCGGGCTGTTGAAATGGAACGTGTGCACTTAACTGCTGTGCCACCAGGCCAGCCCCAGTATTTTTTCTTGAAAATACAAACATACGGAATTTTTAGTTGTGTGCTTTAAAATATCAAAATGCTTCATTTTGGATATATTAAATGTAATTTGATGTTTATTTTGTTGTAATATCTAAAGACAGCAAATCCCATTCTATTTTGTTCTCATCACTCATAACTTTTAATTATTTTCTTGATATATCAGATAAGGGAATAGGGAAGTCATGTAAGCAGCATTTTGTACTTTTCCTTTTATTAGGCAAAGTAGTGTTATGTATTAAGAAGTATATATTCCTTTACTTCTTCAGGGTTCCAAGATTACTTTATTCTTTAGTAGTTCCCTTTTATAAAATTTTGGAACGGGGGGCTGGCCTGGTGTGCAGCATTAAGTGCACACTTCCACTTCTTGGCGGCCCAGGGGTTCACCGGTTTGGATCCCGGGTGTGGACATGGCACCACTTGGCACACCATGCTGTAGTAGGCGTCCCACGTATAAAGTAGAGGAAGATAGGCATGGATGTTAGCTTGGGGCCAGGCTTCCTCAGCAAAAGAAGAGGAGGACTGGCAGTAGTTAGCTCAGGGCTAATCTTCCTCAAAAAAGAAAAAAAAGAATGTAAAGTAAAGGATCGTAAACTGAATAATGTTGGAGGTGGTTGAAAGGAATGTTTTCTTTAATCACTAGTGGAGAATTGTGAGCGGTAAAGATGCCACTGCTTAACCTCTTGAAGTTGATTACTCACTTCATTGGTGTCCGTGTCATCTGAAATTGACCCGGGGTGCTCCCTCTGGGTTGCATGGACAATAAGCTAACTGGTACAAGAGACTTCTGTCTTCTCCTTGTAAAGGAATTTCATTTGAACTCAGCTTTTCACCTACATCAAATCCACCAGGTGCTGGGTACCTGACGTTTTTTGAACAACTACCATAAACAGTTGGCAACTAAACCCATATTGCCTCGTGTCCAAGTAGACCGCTTCTCTCTCTACTGGTGATATTCTTCTCATGAATGCCCTGTAGGAGGGAGAGGAGAACACACAATCGGCCACCAGAACACATATCCTCTCCCTGCATGTCCCCAGCACAATGCTCTGTGGGATTCGGGGAGGATTGAGATTGAGGGACCTCTGCCTTTGCACAGGTATCGATGCTTGGGCCCCTGTATCAGATTTGTTACCGATATTTACCTATTATGTGTATCCATTATTTCTGTGCCACGTTTTAAGCAACTGCTCTGACAATATTATACTATAATTGATTAAAATAGTAAAAGTGAAGACAGATGAATTAAAGTACTATTAAATGTTTATATCAAAGAGGGGCTAATTTTTTCTCCCTCAACTTTGTCTCTCACATCTTAGATAATGTCTACACAACAGTAGGCAATCATTTTGTAAAAAGATAAATCCTATCTAGGCACGACTTATTTTGTCTAAAATGCCAAAAATTCTATTTTGTTTTATTTTGATTTTCCTTTTTCTGTTGATTGGCAAATTACTTTGACATTGTATAGATATAATTTCAATTATCACAAATATGTCAGGTACTAAGTCTGTGTTGTAGAAAGTAAACATGATTGAAAATAAGAAAAGAGGTTTAAATTGCTCCAAAACACAAAACAATTCTCTATATTCTAACTCTCTTTTTTCCCAGAAATATACAGATACAATTACTCCTGTTTCTCCAACTGTTAAATATAAGCTACAGTTTCATTCTGGCACTGCAACAGCAACACACACATCCCACGGTTTTCAAGAACTATTATTTGTCAAGAATGGAAGCACTACAGATAAAAACAGAAAGCCAGAGAGAGGAAGTCTACTTAAAGGTGTAATATGTGTAAAAGCTATAGAAAAAAATTTTTCATGTGGCATTCTGCTGTAGTCTATCCAACTCTTTTTTGGTCGTTGACATCGCTTTCAGGTGAATTGCTAGTGGTTAAGGATCTGAGAGTACATATTAATTAGTTGGGCTCATACTATTTATAGCTATTTGAGGTGTGCATTATGTCTCTACCTCTACAGGAACCATTATTGCTTTAAGGGCTGGAGCCTACACAAGGCAGCCAAGAGTGTGACAGAGACAGCAGGGGCCCACTCCGAAGCTGCTGAGTCCATCTGTCATAGCAAGGATTTTAGCATTTACTTTAAAATCAAATTTCCATTCCAAAATGTAATTTCTCCAACCACTAACTCTTGCAACATTACATATTTTTACTCTGTTGCTATTTCTGGAGCAACTAGTCATGACTAGCTCTGCATTAAAATTTGACTGAAAATGTGTGTATGTATTAAATCTGTGGGTACATTAAATTTTATGTTATTTAGGAAGATTGAGGAATATGATGTTTTAGGGATTTAAGTAAATATATAATTGTCATCCACATTCCAAATAATATGAATAATATATCTATCCCAAGAAATTTATAAATTTATACAGGTAATTTTCAGTGTTCTGAGAGAATATCAGTTTTGGATTTTACAATGCTTAAAATCATCCTTAGTAACAATAACACTGTTTTATATTTAAATGACAGTTAATAGCAATTTTCAATTGATCAGAAAATAAAATCTACCTAATACTGTTTCTGAACATGTGTGAGTGCGTGTGTATAATGGCATGTGTAGACAGTGTATGCTTGACTATATACACACATTAATATGCACTGTATATATATATATATATATATACACACACATTATGTATTGTGCACGTAGGTATGTTGTGTGCATTAAATGTGTGTGTGTACACAGTCCACAAAAGTGTACTACAGATGTGGACTATATCTGTATCTGTACGTACTTGCATGTCCCTATATACATATGCATTCATATATGCATAAATTCATATATGCATGCATATTTTTGTGATATCATATTACAAAATCTGTAGAGTTTACTATGTGTCAGTCACTTTGCTCCTAGCTATGCAAATAATTTCAACTGATGATTTTTTCCTCTCTCATATATTCACTATCTTTTAATTCATTCCAAAAATGGAATAGGGGATAAAGAACTTAAAGTGCTTATTTGAATGCAATTGTAGTTGATTTATGATTGAGGGGATCCAGCAGATAATGGAGTTATATATTCAATCAATTCCTCTTAGTTGAAGATAGTTGTTTTTTAAAATTTTCTCCCACCTTATCACTCAACAATATACTATTTCTACTAAGAATGAAATGAAAAGTGATGCAATCATTTGATGGAATGTTTGTTCACTCTGACAGGTAAATAGTCTATGAAGAGAAAATTAATGTTGATTTCATCAAAGAAAAACAGTTTGTTGAAAATCAATCAGCTCTCATACACAGGAAAATAGTCACTGCTTTTCAAGTCATCAAATGCTTTCAGGAAATGTCTAAAACTACAAGATAATTAAAATGTCAACTAGCACCTTTATTAAGCATTTTTGTGGATTTAAAAAGAGAAATGAGCCAGAGCATATTTTCCCTTCTAGATTTATGTACTTGTCTTCAAAACCAAGAGCGAGCAAGCCCTGCAGAGCTGCATCTCTAAGGCCATGTGGCCCCACATTGCTATCTGAGAGCTGACTCAGACACTCTCTACCCAACTCCCCGAGGAGAAGTGCTCAATATTAACAAGTGGCTTTTTTGAACCAGCAACAAGTTGGCCAGAATCAGAATTTGCTATATTTTATTAAAGCATAGGCAAAATTACAACTCCCAAACTACAAGAGACCTGATTCCAAACTGATTCCAGAGTTGTAATTCATATTCTTTACAATTATTTTGTCTAATAGCATCAATTAATTCATGCAACATGCATTTTTTTTGTAACTCCTACTATGTGCCAGACAAACATGAAAAAAACAAAGCTGAATGAAAATTAGAGATCTTCTTGAGGATTTAAGTAAAGATGGCAGATAAAGTCACATTTACAACTGTCTATTTTATTTGCTATGGAAACACTTAGACAGAGGACCTGAGGCATGATGGCTTACCAGAGAAGCTGATGTTTCCATTCATTCTTGAAGTGTTGATCAGAGTTTTGCTGGATGAATTTTCTTGAAAGTCCCATGATTTCACAGGCTTCTATTATTTGCATGTATTTTCCCCCCTTGATTTGTTCATGTGATTTGGTATTAATTTGGATATTCTATATGCAATATGTCATCTGTAAATAGTGACAGTTTCACTTCTTCCTTTCCTGGGCATAATATGTTACGTTTTTAAACACTACTGAGTTCAACTGGCTAATTTTAATAATATTAAGTATAATAATTTATAATAAATAAATATTTAAATGTTATATAATTTAATAAGAATTAAATAAATAATTTAATAATGTTGACAAAGAAATTTAACTACAGTTTTCTTTGTGCTTTCCTTGTGAAGAAACCATTATAATCAAGTTTATAATAGCTATGTAATATAATGGAATTTTTATTTATTTATTTCTACTTTTTGAAACAGTTTGAAATAGAGTGATTATGTGTTCTGTGAAAGTTTGGTAAAACTTAACTTGGGGCCACTAACTTTTATCATCCAATTTTGAAATTCATCTGCATGAATTTGCTCAAAATGTTCACAACTGTTTTTAAATCTCTACTGTTTTTCAGTATTTTGTTTGTAATAATTATTTTGGTTTTTTCACTCCTTTTTAAATTATCAGTCTCTCTAGTCTTCATTAGTTTTATTAGTCTTTCCAATGAATAAGCTCTTGTTTTTTGACCACCTCTATCTTTTTATTGTCTTTGTTACTTTCCAATTAGTTTCCTCACTTATCTTAATTATTTCCTTCAACATTTTCAGATGTACCTGCTTATTTTTTCTAGATTCTTATGTTGAAAATGCAACTCACTCATTTATATTTTGGACCTCAAACACATCGAACTGCAATAATACTTTCTTTTTGATTCAAGACACGTTCTTGTCAATGGTCCATAAATGGACCACGTAAAATAAAGCCATGGGATTCCACTTTAGACCAATCCAATTACTAAATGTAGGAAAAGACCCTCATATTACTAATTGTTGTTAAAATGTAGGAAAAAAATCTCGCTATTTGTGGGGATGAAAATTTGATATGCACATATTAAAGGGCAACTTAGAAACATATTATAAATTTTGAAAAAATGTATATATGACAACACACAAATGTCATTTCTAAATATAAATCCTTGAGAAATTCTCACAAGGTAAGCATCAAGATATGCATAAGAATATTCACATCAGCGTTTTTATTGCAAAAGAATGAAAATAACACAAATATCTCTGGAGTCCCAAGTTTTTCATACATATCCATTAACTGCTCATTCATTAGTTTTTAATCTCTTAATTGCAATGAATCATAAGTGAATTTTCAATTCTAGTTCTTTCCAAGCTATACTTTATTCCATATGTTGCATTTTTTATTTTAGGGACTCTTTTTTTCAAAGTCTTATACTTGGCTTCCTTTAACTCTTCAAAGATTTTCGACATATTAGTTTTCAAATCTTTTGATCCAGCAATACTTCTAAGTAGGTACCGAAAGGAAAGGAAATCAAGATCTCAAAGGGATATCTGCATTTCCATGTTCATTGCAGCATTATTCACAATAGCCAAGATACGAACACAACCTGTGTCTGTCAACAAATGAATGGATAAAGAAGATGTAGAAGTATATACAATGGAATATTATTCAACCATGAGAAAGAAGGAAATCCTGCTGTTTGTGACAACATGGATGAATCTTGAAGGCATTATGTTAAGTGAAATGTCAGACAAAGAAAGACAAATACCGTGTGATCTCTCTTACGTGTGGAAACTAAAAAGGCCAAACTCATAGACACAGAGAGCAGAATGGTGGTTACTGGTGGCTGAGGGGTGGTGGAAATGGGGAGATGTTAGTCAAAGGATACAAACTTTCAGGTACAAGATGAGTAACTTTTGGGGATCTAGTATACAGCATGGAGATTATAATTAATGATACTGTATTATATACTTGAAAGTTACTAAGAGAGTAGATACCAAATGTTCTCATGACAAAAAAGAAATGGTAATTGTGTGATGTGATGGAGGTATTAGCTAGCACTATGGCGGTAATCATTCCGCAATCATAAGTGCATCAAATCAACCCATTGGATACTTAAACTTACACAATGTTATATATCAATAACATCATAACAAAAAATTAAAATAAAATCCTTTCAGATGTTATTTAAAGTGTATTTCCTTTAAGATCAGTTGCTGTTCTGATTGTTAATTTTACTGGCTCAGTATTTTATTATTAGATACTTTCCTACATTTTATAGATTTGTTTTGCCTATTTTGAGTCAAAAATTCTCTCTCAACTTTTTTCTCCCTCCTCTCCTTCCTTTCACTCACTCTTCAGTTTTTACTCATTTTGTCATTGTTTCCACCTGTCCTTCTGGATTCTGAATCTAAAATTATGTTTTATAACAGTTAAGAATTACCCTTCTCAGGAGTTGTTAAGGTCATGGAGAAGCAACCACGGAGGCAGTGAGAATGGGTGGTTTTGTTTAATTTCAAGTAATGAGGCTGATTTTTTCCCTGACTTCTAAGGCCAACAATTTTGTATTAAAATGAAATCTCAGTTAGGAGATTATAACTCTCCACACCCACCCCTACATATCTCCCTGCCCCGTGGAGAGTTTAGCTAAGCTACTCCATGGTATTGCTGCCTCAGCATCCATTTTCTTTGGTCAACTGGCCTGCAGTGACCTTAAACGGACACCAGCTCCTCATGCATGCACTAAATAGCAGCCCCTAGAGTCACAAGTAAACATAGGTTCCTGATATGATTTCCCCAACAGCCCTTGTGATTAAGAGTCTCTCCTGCCTCTCAATGCATTCCCTTTAGGAGCCCCTTAGACAAGATGCCCGTGGGACTTACCAAAACCCTGCTTTTTTGCTTTGAATTGACCAATCTGGTCTTAGCCCTCGAACCCCAAGCCACTCCACTGATGGATTTTAAAAAAGGAACGTGCCCCAGGTCCTGTCTTTCTCTCTTTCTCTCTGCACTCTGTAATGACCTCCTTGGGCCCTTCCTCCAGAACCTGTGAGTAATAAATTTCTCTATTTCAGTCTATTTTCTGGTCTGTTATTGAACCACAGCTCACCATCAGCACCCTGTGTTTCACTTAACAAGTGTTAATGTGATAAATTCATAATAGCCCTTTATTACCTTTTCCTTATTTCAGACTATCATCATCTCACCCTGAACCAAGGCATAGCATCCTTTTGAATCTCGACTTACTTCTAATTTCTCCTTCCATTTTGTCCTCTATAGTTCCACAAGAGAAAGTTTTTAAAGTTTGAATACTTTATCCTACTCTTCCTTTTCTCAAAAACATTCAGTAGTCCCCATCATGTGCAGATTCAAATGCAACTCCTTAACCTCTTCTACTTACTTATTTGGCATATTCAGCCATTACATGCCTCACTTTGTACACCACACATACTGTTTGTGAGATCAGCTTTGAGTCGTCAGAGAGTGGATGCTGAGGTGGAGTTCAGGAGTCCTTGGCACTAACTATGTCCATAAGGCTTTCTATCCTCCCAATCATGAAGATATTGCTTTGATAAATCTCTAGAAGTTCTCCTTGGCAGAGGAAGCCCAGGGAGGAATTTTGAAAAGTATTCAAGTGATATATAATTACTCAGACTTTTAAAGGGCAGGTCAAGGCAAGAATTTAGCTTGGTTCTCAACTCTAGCAGAAAGTATAATCTGCAGCATAGTGACTGAGATGGAAAACAGATGAAGAAAGCGTCTCACAAATACATGCTGCCTCAGCTTCTGTTCTGTGTGGCAACCTAGAGTCTGTGCATTCTGTATCCTTGTAATTAATCTGAAACTTATAACTGAGGTATGTTGTGCGGAGGGGTGGGAAAGGGTCGGAGGGTCTTTTAAATCTATGACACCCTAATACATTTTTATCACTTTATGATTTTACGTATTATTTCTCATGATTTTAATTCCTCCCCAAAATTCTTTCACAAATTCAAGTCTAAGGGATATTTTCCCCTCTGTAAATATATCCCTCACCAATCTCTCCATATACATATACATCATGGACATGGACATGTAGACACTTACTGCACTCCTCCCCATCTCTTCAGACTCATGTGTTTCTTACCTTATTTATTGGCACTAAATACTAGACAGCACTATCAATATAAGAAGAAAGTGAACAGTTAATGACTGCCAATAACTGTCAAAATAAAAAGGATTGAAGATGAAATTACACACAGATATAGAGAAAGAATTGAAAAATTTGGAGTTTCTGGCATGTTGCCACAAAAGTAAATGAGGACAGAAATGACAGAAATCTATAAATATTGGTTTCTGACATTTGAGACATTTGCTGTATGAAGTAGATAAGCAGGGTTTTTTTCTTTAAAACTATTTTTTTTACTGGGTGTACAAATTTACATTTAATTGCCAAAAGTATTTTAGACTCTTCAAAATTTCCCACTCCTTTCATTTTTATTCTCCCTGAGCTAATTTTTGTAGATGTTATACATATTATTACTTATGATAATAATAATATTTTACTAACATTTGCTTCCTCAAATAGCACAAAACTTAAAATAGTGAGTATTCTGTGCTTTTTTGATCTCCTTATAGTCATAACAATCAGTGTTTTTGAAAAACTGTTTTATTCTTTTTTTCTGAAATATTTTCCTTTATGATAATCTGATATTTAAAAATAACTATATAAGGTAATTATTTTCATTGTCCTACTGCCTTCTAATAAATTTAGCAATGCTTTATGAATTGAAAAATAAGTTTAGATAATTATTAAAATGTGAGTTTCTTCATGAAACACTATATATATTTATGTGCATGTATGTGTACATATATGTATATTTATGTATATTTAAATACATATATGCACATATATCTTTATTGTAAAGCAGGATTCCTCAGATAAAATACACTTGTTTACACCTAAGAGGCTAACTCTAATTTACAGCAAGATGCAGTGTACCTTAGTGTGTCATCCCTGCGCCACCTGAGATATGACTCCCTTGACAGAATGACTTTAATTGTTGCCATTAACAACTTCCCTACATATTGGGGGTCTCTAATCCCCTTGCCATATTCTACTTAGTAATCTGTAAGCCAAGCTTTCCTCATGTCCATATTTAGAAGGTAAATTTTGCAGAGTGTTGAACTAAAATATCTCACTCAGAATATGTTCCTTTCTAGAAACATTTATGCTTTTAACTAGTTACAGTGCTCTCAGCTGGCACCCCTGCTGATTTTGCTGACAGTAAAGAAACTACTGGTGCTCCAGAATCATCCTAGTCATCTTTTATACTTGGAAAATATGGCACTTTGTACTAATTTTATCCTTGATTTGGAAAATACTGGATGTTAATGCCCAGAATAGAACAGTGGTATTTTCTTAGTGAAGTGTGTTTCTTTTATAGAATTTCCTTATTAAGAATAAAATCTTACAGGCACTATATTTCAAGACTTTACTACTATATACAATCTGGCTCAGTCCAATATATATATACATGTACATATATATACATGTATACACATCATTATATTTCTATTCATCATCAGTTCGAATACTTGGAGTAAGTAGCTTACCAACTCAAGAAGAGGTAAATTTGTTGTTGTTGTTAATTTGAGATTATTATTTAATTTTTTGTTTAAGAAAAACCCATTTTGTTTGGGCATTGTACCTTGATGAACAAGTCGTATTTATTAAACATGCAAGAATGCATCCAAGTAATTACAATAAAAGTTTTGAATAATTTTAGGCTTCTTGAGGGTATGTTTCATTCATTGTTTTACTTGAGATAATAGAAACAAATATCTGACTAGTTTGAACATTGACAAAAGCTCAAGCAATTATTAGACATGGATTTTTTTTCCTTAAAATAAGATATAGTTCATTAAACAAAGGAGTCTTGGAGGCAGATCTAGTTCAGTTTTTCTGAGAAGTACATATATTGAAGGATGGCCATATTTTAAACTTTTGTAAAACTTCTTAAATTCCTTTGTTATATTCATATTTATCTTTCTTGTATCTCTCATGGTGTATTTTGAACTCTCCTATTTCGCTGTATCTTTCGACTTCTCACTTTAGTTTCTTTCCTATAACTCATTGTTATTATACTGTCTTATTCCCCTCATGTGACCCAGGGATTTTTTTTTCTCATACTATTCTCTCTCTTTCTATATGTATGCATATTTTCTCCTTCCCTGGAAATCAGTATGTTAGGATGCATTTAGTAGCAGAAACCTAATCAAATATATTTAAACAATCAAAGAAACGTATGAACTGCTGTGAAATGTATACAGGAGGGTGATCTTGACAAGTATACACTTGCTAAAAGATATTAATGAGGAAGAGTTTCTTTCCATCTCTGCACTGCTTTCTATGATTGTTGACTTTATCTAAGGCTGCCTCAGCTAATAGGCATATTCTTTTGCCACATTCAAAGGATAAGAGATAATATTTCTAGTATCTTCTGTGCAAATAGTGGGATTCCCTCACTCTCATTGGTCTGAATTGGGTCACTTGCCCATAATTGAAATGACTGTTATGGCCAGAGTTGAAGAATCTATTTTCTTCTCCCAGTTGGGACTAACCAATGAGTGAGCTAGCTCTGAGTGAGCTCAGTACCAGTCCCCACCCCCTACTCCAACACAGACTCTGAATTCTACACAATGGAAAAGGATTGACTTTCCCAAGGGAAACCAGTGGTATTTGGTGGCAGTAAAGCCTGGAGAAGGACTCGAATGCCCATAATTTAAGGCCTCTCTCTTAATTGAAACTTTTTTTCTACTGTACTATTTCTTTCCATTACCAAACTTCCAACTTGATTCTTCAGTTTTAGTGAGAAACGTGGTTTGCTTTGCTCTCAAACATTTGTTTTCACGTATGTCTTGGAAGTAGATGTACTTCATATTCTTAGCTATTCTACAACTTACAATATTATCCATGTTTTCTATGAAATCATGGGGAAAATGTCAAGGTGCTACATTTAATATCAGCTGGTTTTCTGTGGTTATAAAAATCTAAATATATATAATAATAAGGAAATAAGCCATACATCTGTAAGTTAATTGTCTTCACAAGGAAGTTCTCTGAAGACTGCTACTTTTGAAACAATAAGGGAAAAAATAGGAGTGATTTCTCACATCTAAAAACAAATACAAAAGAGAAACATAATCTATCAAGGTAGTTATAAAGACTGAACTTTAGGAATACAACTTTTTAAAGTCAAGAAAGAGGATAATTGAAGTGATTTTTGCAGGAAAAATAAAACAAAGATTAGAGAAATTGAATTTAATACCACTGCAAACTATCTCTACTTACTACTTCCAGGGAAATATACTTTCAAAGTCCAAAACAGCCATTTCCAACATCTCTACAACACAGATGATATTACAAGATCCTATAAATACTCTAACATTTTTACATGGATATGCTATTTCCATCTTCCTTATTTATTATCTCTTCAGCTATTATCTTCATATTGATGTAAGATTTTGCTAATTTTTGTAATCTTCAACATATTAATATAATGGAGTGTTTAGTTTCTATATATGTATTTTTATATCTCAAAACACTTCAATACATGAAAATACATAGTGTGAATTAAGATGACTTTCTCACTGTATGCAGTTTATTACATAAATGCTAAGTTCATCTATTTCTTCAAGAAACAATAAATTTTAATTTGTTCAGTTATTCTGGCATTCACTTGAAAAATTTTCATTCTTAATTCTCATGCATAAATTATGGAATAAACTATGTTTAGATATGAGTCTTCAACTTTAAAGGGTTTCTCTAGGTCCACACAGGATTGTGTGAAAACTTTTTAACCAACCTCATCCCAATAAAATTCATGAAGTTAGAAAAAAAGGGAAAATCAGGAGCTTCCATCCAAGAGAAAAAATTTTCTCTGAAACTAAAATACAATAGTCTTTCAGTTCCAGTATCTTCAATTCTGTAAGTCAGAGGTCAGTGGAATAGAAGCTACAAAATAGGGAGTTGCAAAAGAATCCTATATTCTTCTTAGTAAATGGCGTCATCATTACATAGCTTTTGAAGTCTCAAACCTAGGAATTATTATTGAATTATCTTTTCCCCTCACTTACCCATATCTAAACTACTTTTCCATTTAATAAATATATATGAACTGATATATTTTCACTTTTAAGAGCTTACTTTTGTGTGTGTGAAAATTTCAGTGACTCCCACCAAAATTACAATTCACTCCCTAAACACAGCTACCATTCCATTTAAGTCACAATTCTCTTTGGTTTGGATAACTGCCATGGACTACTGAATGCTTTTCCTTCTCCACTCTTACCCTACTATAAAAATTTCTCCATATCGTTTCCGGATTATGATACTCAACTGTTCAAAGCACTTGGACAACTTTCAATTTTACTTATAAAATCCAAACTCCTGACTTTGCTCTTCAGTGCCCTTTGTGATCTCAGCCCTTACCTTCGAAACACATTTCCTATCTAACTTCTCAACTTCAGTCACTGACCTGATACCTCACAGGCCTTTGTGTTTTTAGAATGTTGCAAATTTTTTGTTTTTTTATTCTGCCTTGTGGCCTTTGTCCTAGCGCTTACCTCCGCACGGGAAGCCTTGCTATGACTGGTTCCTCCTTGTGTTTCAGGTTTAAAATCAAACATCACTGATTCAAGGAAACCTCCACTGACCAATTATCAGGCCTTCCAGATTCCCGTATTTACTTTTTCTTAAAGCATGTGACATTAAAACATGTGACATTAAACTTAATTTTTAAAACTATATATTCATTAAATGTCTCTCCATCCTCATCTCCTATCATGTACACTAAAATATAAGTCCTACAAGAGCAGAAAATTCTTTTTCGTGTTCTCTGATGTATAGCTGGGACCTAGGAAAAGGTCTGACAGAATTTTTGAAAGAAGAAAATGATTTTCATTTTTGGAATGGATATTAAATTGACTCTATTTACAAGTTGAGAGTTACAAGGATAATTTAAAGAATACCTTGAACTGTATTATTTTCTTTCCAATCTGAACAGGAACAGAAAAGATTTCTAAAAAGAATTTGACCTCATAAATTTCATAGTAGTAGGTATTTTTTTAACCACATGAGACTTGTTAGCTGATATCCTTTTTCACCTAATGGCTCTTTGTCTCTGAACTTTCTTGTAATTTCATCTCTCTTGAGATCAGCAGAAGGCTTCAAGCCAAGATATTAAGCTAAGCACAACCAAACCTCAAGATTTCATGTGGAAATATCCAACCAAGTAATAAAACATTGAAATAGAAAGAAAGAAGTTTGAACTTACTGTTAGATGATCTTATTTATTCTGGCCAAGGGAACCAGCTGGACTTTTTTCCTTTTACAAGTTAAAGATAAAAAGAATGTTAAAGTTGACACTTACGCACCAAAGTAGATGTCTTTTATTTGCAAGTCCTATTATCTGTCATTCGTTAGAGATGATTTAACTGAAGAAAGACACTTAGTAAACCAAGTATATTTCCAAGATGGTAAAGTTTTTGTGATAGTGTCCCTAATAGATAAAGTATTATAACTGTATGTTTGTTTCACAAATGCTAGAAAGAAAGTTACTAAACTTTAAATAAGTGAAGAGGTGAAATGAGAAAAGAGACCTGGCACCAGAGAGGTTCAGAAAAATGAGCATACATAAGGATAAAATATCATGTGTGGCCTTATTGCTAAGTAAATATTAGAAGATCACTTTTTGTTTCTCATCTATTCTGATGGGTAAATTTATTGAGTAAACAATTCAAATTATAATCTGATCTCTGTAATTATTAAAAAATCTCTTAAAGATATATAAATACTTACAGGGTAATAAAAAGTAGGAATCTATCATTTTTCTTCTTTTTAATTCCACCAATGCCATTTATTTTAAAGTATAGCTAGGATAGAATCTGATTTACATTAAAATATTTAAATCCTATTGTAAAATGAAATTCAGAAATGATACAACACACATAACATAATTACATTTGTGTGTATGTGTATGCGTGTGTGTGTGTGTGTGTGTATGGGTGAGTGTCCAAATACATGATTCCTTGACTGTAATATAAAGAAAAATGAAACGAGTAATTTAAAATAAAATAATACTACATTAGAAGAAACAAAGAACTGGTTTTGCTCCCAACAAAAAGTTACGGTGAATGTGACAGTTATAAATGCAGACTGATAGAAGTGTGTTGCATTTGCAATTTGATTTCTTTGTGTGGCATTTCTGATGAATAATTTTTAGCAATGACTCCCAACAACAACAATAAAAAAGTACTATCTTCCTCTTTTTGTATGGTAGTTTTGTTCTTAGAAATGTTAGTGAATTTTAAAATCTTACTAAAGTAATTTGTGTTTATTTGTAAGATGAACTTAGGTTTTAGAACGAGGTCACTATGATCAAGTATTTCTCCTATATGGCAGGCAGCAGGATGTGTAAAAGTTTATTGGACGCTTAGGACTAATCTTAATTTTTTCAGACTGTCCTGCTATTTGTATGATGTCTGACATGTTTGACCCTTTGCCAATAAGTGTTCCAGTCCTTATAACGACAACCAAAAACAACTACTAGGATGTCATTGAACTGGAACAGGGGTTGGCAAACTACAGTCTGTTGTGCTAAATTTGACCTACGACCCGTTTTGTATGGCCTGTGAGCTAAGAATGGGTTTTACATTCGTAAAGGGCTTAAAGATAACAAAAAAAACAAAGATGGTGCAGCAGAGTTATTTACTATCTGGCCCTTATAGAAAATGATGCTGATCGAACTCCTGCACTTGTTCCATGATGACACATACTTTGTCTTGTTCACCACTGTAATAGGACTAGAAATCCTTCCAAAACATAGAAGGCACAAAATATTTGTGTAAAGGAAGGAAGAAACTATGATTAGAGTATAAAACTATAAAATATTAACACTGAAGGGAAATTATAGATCACACCAAAGATGGCAAAGAGGATCAGAACGGTGAAATCAATTTATCAGAGGGACTCAGTTAGGACTGAGATGCCATTACTTATTTTATCTATGACTTCCAGTAAATTTTCTAGTTCAATATATGCATATGTGTGTATGTGAAATTGTTACTGAACCAAAGTGGGTTGGCTTCTTAGTGAGTTGAAATCAAAGCCTTCACCAGAAGTAGCTGTCATACAAAGTCAAATCTATTTGCTGCAAATAAAGGAGACCACAGGAGATCTCTTCCAAAGCTGGGCTCCCCATGCATGGGAAAGCAGTGGCCATTTATTTCGGATGGAGAATGAATATTTAAAAGAGAGAGGTGAGTATTCACTTGCACAGGTGCAGTTGGAAAACATGCTTCCACATACATTGCATGTTATGGTAATAAGGCCGAAGCTCCTCCTGGGGTGGCGATCTTAACGTTAAAATGAAGCAAAGGTAATCTCTTGGGCACTTCTCTGCCAGACTCTGCAGGGGTCCCCCTTGTGGTGGGGTTTGGGCTCGTTCAGGGTGCTTGGTGACTGTATCTCTTAACATCACTAAACAAACAATTTGGAGAAACAGTTAAGTGCTTCCAAAACCTCCTTTGTGTTCCTTGGGGCAATCAATCGGTGACAAAATAACATTTTGCATGCTCCTCTGCACCAAATGTCATGTCTTGTTTTTCTTCTCCTAACATTTTTGGTAAAGATTTTCCTATATCATTAAATTCTTTTTAAGAATATAGGTTTTCAATGTCTACTTCAATATAGTACAATAGTTTGATTGCATCCTGTTTTATCTTCTATTTATAATTTTTACTATAAACAATATCATAATAAGTATCTTTCCTCTTTAGACATTGTCAGATTTCCATTTACTGAGAATTAATTTCTAACAGGTTTACTACTGATTTAAAAGATCAAAACAGCTTTAATGTTCTTGCTATATTATGTCAAACTGCTTTCACTGTACGCTGCATCTGTTTACAAGATTACTAGCAGCGCACTGATGTGTCTCTTGAAAATGTCTTCATTCATTCATTTAAAAGAAATAAGTCATCTGCCCTTTAGATATGACAACATTCTCAGAGAAAGCTGTTTATAAATTTGCCAATTTTATGACAGTGACAATTAGGTAAATTTTGCCCATAAATATCAATTAAAATTTTAAGAAATCATTTGTTGTTAAGATTCCAAGATGTTTCCTCTTGCTTTGCCTGCTTTGATCTGTTTCCTTATGTATTTTGCAAACAATCTGATTTTTTTTAACATTATCTTTCTCTTTTACTACAATGCCCTCTCTCCACAAAAAAATTACTTTAACTTCTGTCCTAAAATCCTCCATCAGGTTTTCATTCAGACCTTAATTTAATATTATTATTTCCATCTAATTCTCCTTATACGCAATCACGCAAGAGTGTGGGGCACAGTGTTGACAACTTTTATGCAATGAGTTTTAGTGCTGAGAGGATAAGAATAAGTGGATTTGGGGAACATATTAATCAGACTCTGAATATGATACTATCAGTATTTCTATATCTATATCTACATATGTACAGAGTTAACAAACCAAGATATAATACAAGTTAAAGTGGACTAAGGAAGAAGTATAAGGTAAAACAAAATCTAAACTTATTGTATTGAGTAACGTGAAATTAAAAACACTATAGAAGGAACCATTGCCAGACAAAAATGTATTAATTTATTTTCCCTTGAGGAAGTTCTGCAAGAATTGCATTATGTTGATTAATGGGTGGTTATAGCTAGTTTTGTATGGTTCACTGAATTACATGCAAATGTAAGACATTTCACAGATTGGTCTTAATAGTCATAATACCATATTTAATGAGTATTGGCCTTGGCATAAGACTCTTAGAGTAGAAATCTCCAGGACATTGTAAATGTAATTCCTGTTGGCATTAGTGATGATAAAAAATTTGAAATAAAAAATGAGATATAGTGAAATTTATCCAGCTTCTAATTCACTTTATTATCTGTTGTAAGAACCAGACAGTTGAAGTTTGCCATATCTTACATCTTAGTAAGCCTGTTAGCTACGTAGGAAGTGCACAAAAGATGCCAGTACTTCTAAATTGCTTTGGTGCTCCCACCTCAAATAGTTAAATATCCCAGACTAGGTATTACTTTATTATATAATCAATATATTTTTTTCTCGTGCTTTATTTTTTATTGCATATGTAAGACTGCATGTAATAAGACACATCTTCATTTCATTTTGCATTTCCCAGTTGACCATGTGATACTTTGAGATGAGATGTAAGTAAAAATCATGTTGGCAAACAGAAAGTGGATTCACACTAAAATATTCATGTCTTTAAAATTGGTAAACTCTTTACTGATGGCAATACAACTAAAATATCCCTAGTAATCTTGCCTTGATTGAACTTACTGTGTCCCCTTATACTTAGTGTTTTTCATCTACATGATGTACATTACTCAATAAATATTCAAAAATTTATTTAAAGGTAATGTTCAAGAAAGATGCATTAATTGTGTGTGCATGCATGTGTGTATGTGTGTGTGTGTATTTGTCTGTGTCTGCATATTTGGTTGCCAAAGGTAAACTCATTATGCATCTGTATATGTGGTGTGTCTTTTGGTTAAGACAAATGTCGACTATAACTGGATTGTTTTGATCTTATTGAGCTCCATCATGTCTATTTACACATCCAACTCAGCATAGTGATTGTGCATGCAGCTCTTGGTAACTCCTATATAGTCTGTGTACTGCAAAGTGTACAGTGAGTTTATTCGGTGGATTTACAATATCTCCATTCTCTGGAAGAAAGGAATGCTTGACTCTCTAGAATTATGAATTTATTTAGACACTAGAATTGAGTGTATCAAAGCAACAATATACTTAGTATAAAAGTGTTTTTAAAATTATTTTTTCCCAGTGAATGCCAAAGCATGCATTTAATTCTTTCAAAAATGTAGTAAAATTCTTTGGTGCCTAGCAAACAAATACAGTATTGATTATGCCATTTACTGAAACAGCTAATCTTTAATGGTGTTGTTTCATCCAAGAATAACCTTTATCAAAGACTGTTTGCTTGAAGCAAAGTTTCCTAAACTCTTGTTCTTTCAAAATATGTTCATATCTCATTCTTCATTTTTACTTCCCTGAAAAGTGCTACATATCCAATTTCATTCTCATAAGACTACACTAGAATGATTTAAGTCCTCACAAAATAAAATTGAACTTTTTTCCTTACAGTGAAATTTATTGACTCGATCTAAATTTAAACATAATATAACCATTTAAATATAATATAAACCATTAAGATTGAAAGATGTTATTTAATCTATCATTTTAATGCCAAAGCCTTCTCAATCCAGCCTAAATTTTAGTGAAAATTTTATTTCATGAAAATTACTATATCTCTATTGCATTATTTGATTTTAGTATTTATATTAATGTGGCATTAATACTAATATTTTAACAATATTAATATTATTATAATTAACAATAATAACATTAAGATTGGTTTTAACAGGATAATTTCAATAACGTTAACACAAATTTTAAATAATTGATTGAAAAAAGAGGTTTTCATATACTATATTATTGACATTTAATGATAGCTCAGAAATTACTTAATTTGCTGTGCATTTATTCATAAGACTGTCAGGAGACCCTTGAGTAATATTGAAAACAAAAATGTTCAAATATCACTAAGGACATTTTTTCATAAGTCAGATTAATATTAGCACGTAATTGTAACAAAAATAAAACTATCATTAGCTATTCCACAAAAGAAAAGTTGGCAGGGACCAGCCCAGTAGCGCAGTGCTTAAGTGCACGCTTTCCGCTTCGGTGGCCCTGGGTTCGCCAGTTGGGATCCCGGGTGCGGACATGGCACCGCTTGTCAATCCATGCTGTGGTAGGCGTCCTACATATAAAGTAGAGGAAGATGGGCACGGATGTTAGCTCAGGGCCAGTCTTCCTCAGCAAAAAGAGGAGGATTGGCAGTAGTTAGCTCAGGGCTAATCTTCCTCAAAAAAAGAAAAATTCTTTTTTATTTACCCACTCATATTTTAGATGTACATTTATTTTTTTATTAATGTTATGATAGATTACAGCCTTGTGAGATTTCAGTTGTACATTTTTGTTAGTCATGTTGTGGGTACACCACTTCCCCCTTTGTGCCCTCCCCCCACCCCCCCTTTTCCCTGGTAACAACCGATCAGATCTCCTTGTCAATATGTTAACTTCCACCTATGAGTGGAGTCATATAGAGTTCGTCTTTCTCTGACTGGCTTATTTCGCTTAACATAATACCCTCGAGGTCCATCCACGTTGCTGCGAATGGGCCAATTTTGTCTTTTTTTATGGCTGAGTAGTATTCCATTGTGTATATATACCACATCTTCTTTATCCAATCATCAGTTTCTGGGCATGTAGGCTGGTTCCACATCTTGGCTATTGTAAATAATACTGCAATGAACATAGGGGTGCAAGGGACTCTTGGGATTTCTGATTTCAGGTTCTTAGGATAGATACCCAGTAATGGGATGGCTGGGTCATAGGGTATTTCTATTTTTAACTTTTTGAGAAATCTCCATACTGTTTTCCATAGTGGCTGTACCAGTTTGCATTCCCACCGACAGTGTATGAGGGTTCCTTTTCCTCCACAACCTCTCCAACATTTGTCACTCTTGGTTTTGGATGTTTTTGCCAATCTAACGGGTGTAAGGTGATATCTTAGTGTAGTTTTGATTTGCATTTCCCTGATGATTAGCGATGATGAACATCTTTTCATGTGTCTATTGGCCATATTCATATCTTCTTTTGAGAAATGTCTGTTCATGTCCTCTGCCCATTTTTTGATCGGGTTGTTTGTTTTTTTTGTTGTTAAGCCATGTGAGTTCTTTGTATATTATGGAGATTAACCCTTTGTCAGATAAGTGGCTTGTAAATATTTTTTCCCAATTAGTGAGCTGTTTTTTTTGTTTCAATCCTGTTTTCCCTTGCCTTAAAGAAGCTCTTTAGTCTGATGAAGTCCCATTTGTTTATTCTTTCTATTGTTTCCCTCAACTGAGGAGTTATAGTGTCCGAAAAGATTCTTTTGAAACTGATGTCAAAGAGTGTACTGCCTATATTCTCTTCCAGAAGACTTATTGTCTCAGGCCTAATCTTTAGGTCTTTGATCCATTTTGAGTTTATTTTGGTGTGTGGTGAAAAAGAATGGTCAATTTTCAATGTTTTGCATGTGGCTGTCCAGTTTTCCCAGCACCATTTGTTGAAGAGACTTTCTTTTCTCCATTGTAGGCCCTCTGCTCCTTTGTCGAAGATTAGCTGTCCATAGATGTGTGATTTTATCTCTGGGCTTTCAATTCTGTTCCATTGATCTGTGGACCTGTTTTTGTACCAGTACCATGCTGTTTTGATCACTGTAGCTTTGTAGTATGTTTTGAAATCGGGGATTGTGATTCCGCCGGCTTTATTTTTGCTCAGGATTGCTTTAGCAATTCGCGGTCTTTTGTTGCCCCATATGAATTTTAGGATTGTTTGTTCAATTTCTGTGAAGAATGTTCTTGGGATTCTGATTGGGATAGCATTGAATCTGTAGATTGCTTTAGGTAGTATGGACATTTTAACTTTGTTTATTCTTCCAATCCATGTGCATGGAATGTCTTTCCATCTCTTTATGTTGTCGTCAATTTCTTTCAAGAAAGTCTTGTAGTTTTCATTGTATAGATCCTTCACTTCCTTGGTTAAGTTTATCCCAAGGTATTTTATTCTTTTCGTTGCGATGGTGAATGGGATTGAGTTCTTGAGTTCTTTTTCTGTTAGTTCATTGTTAGTGTATAGAAATGCTACTGATTTATGTATGTTGATTTTATACCCTGCTACTTTGCTGTAGTTGTTGATTATTTCTAATAGTTTTTCTATGGATTCTTTGGGGTTTTCTATATATAAGATCATGTCGTCTGCAAACAGCGAGAGTTTTACTTCTTCATTGCCTATTTGGATTCCTTTTATTTCTTTTTCCTGCCGAATTGCTCTGGCCAACACCTCCAGTACTATGTTGAATAGGAGTGGTGAAAGTGGGCACCCTTGTCTTGTTCCTGTCCTCAGAGGGATGGCTTTCAGCTTTTGTCCATTGAGTATGATGTTGGCTGTGGGTCTGTCATATATGGCCTTTATTATGTTGGGGTACTTTCCTTCTATACCCATTTTATTGAGGGTTTTTATCATAAATGGGTGTTGGATCTTGTCAAATGCTTTCTCTGCAACTATTGAGATGATCATGTGGTTTTTGTTTTTCACTTTGTTGATGTAGTGTATCATGTTGATTGACTTGCAGATGTTGAACCATCCCTGTGTCCCTGGTATAAATCCCACTTGATCATGGTGTATAATCTTTTTGATGTATTGCTGTATTCAGTTTGCCAAAATTTTGTTGAGGATTTTTGCATCTATGTTCATCAGTGATATCAGCCTGTAGTTCTCCTTCTTTGTGTTGTCCTTGTCAGGTTTGGGGATCAGAGTGATGTTGGCTTCATAGAATGTGTTAGGGAGTACTCCATCTTCTTCAATTTTCTGGAATAGTTTGAGAAGAATAGGTATTAAGTCTTCTTTGAATGTTTGGTAGAATTCTCCAGAGAAGCTGTCTGGTCCTGGACTCTTATTTTTGGGGAGGTTTTTGATTACCATTTCTATTTCCTTACTTGTGATTGGCCTATTCAGATTCTCCATTTCTTCCCGATTCAATTTGGGGAGATTGTAGGAGTCTAGGAATTTGTCCATTTCTTCCAGGTTGTTCAATTTGTTGGCATATAGTTTTTCATAGTATTCTCTTATGATCCCTTGTATTTCATTGGTATCTGTTGTGATTTCTCCTCTCTCATTCCTAATTTTATTTATTTGCGATTTCTCTCTTCCTTCCTTGGTGAGTCTGGCTAAAGGTTTGTCGATTTTGTTAATTTTTTCGAAGAACCAACTCTTTGTTTCATTGATCCTTTCTATTGTCTTTTTTGTTTCAATATCATTTATTTCTGCTCTTATTTTTATTATTTCCCTCCTTCTACTGACTCTGGGCTTTGTGTGTTCTTTTTCTAGTTCTGTTAGGTGTCGTTTGAGGTTGCTTATATGAGCTTTTTCTTGTTTAGTGAGGTGAACCTGTATTGTATTGCGATAAATTTCCCTCTTAGGACTGCTTTTGCTGCATCCCAAATGATTTGGTATGTTGTGTTCTCATTTTCATTTGTCTCCAGATAATATTTGATTTCTTCTTTAATTTCTTCAATGATCCATTGTTTGTTCAGTATAGTGTTGTTTAGTCTCCACATTTTTGCACCTTTCTCTGCTTTTTTCTTGTAGTTGATTTCTAGTTTCATAGCATTATGATCAGAAAAGATGCTTGATATTATTTCAACTCTCTGGTATTTATTGATGTTTGCTTTGTTTCCCAAAATATGGTCAATCCTTGAGAATGTTCCATGTGCACTTGAGAAGAATGTGTAACCTGCTCTTTTTGGATGAAGTGTTCTATATATATCTATTAAATCCATCTGGTCTAATTTTTCATTTAATTCTATTATTTCCTTGTTGATTTTCTGTCTGGATGTTCTGTCCATTGGTGTTAATAGATGTACATTTTTATTAATTTAATTTCTGCACTTTTGCTTATTTATTTTCAATGAATTATCTAGTCATCAGTTCAGGCACCCCTGAACTCCTTCCTCCCTCTGTGGAGCAAGTACATTGCACCATCCCTTTGGACAGCAAAGAGAAAAAAGTCTGCTTATTTTTTCCTTCCTCTGACATAAAGAAACCATTAAATTTTCACAAAAATATATGACCTTGAGTTATAAAAATCTAAATTATTAAATACTTCTTTTATATGCTAATATACTAAATAATTGCTCACATTTCTCATACTTAGAAAAACAACGCTGTTTTATTATGAGTATCAGAAATCAGAAATGTACTTGTGACTTGTACATGAAATCTAAATTATCATAAGAAGGAAAATTTTTACTTAAATTTAGATCTAAAGAAAATACAACAAAGAAATCAGCATCTATAAAGATTGAAATTCTTAATCTTGAGATATTTACAGCACACAAGGAGTGAACAGAATGAAAAAGGGTGATGGGCCTTGTATACCTGACTGCTGAAATTCCTAACAGAAAAATTCATCACCAGTAACGTTGTGAAAATGAAACATTCCAATGCGTGCAAATATTTGGGTATTGGTATCTCTATTTATCCAATTATCTATCTACCTGTATTACATATCTTGTATTGCATACTCTGACAAGCATGTAATTTTGGCACAGGATTATTATCATACAGAGCTATTAAAGTGAGTATTCTTCCTGAAAAAAAACCACATAGAAAATACCACATGGGGTAATCCTGTTGAAGAGATTAAACTCCATCATAAAAAATGCCATGAGAAAAAAAATTACAGTGGTTAGTTGTCATTTAATATTTCTAAAATAGGAGATAAACTAAAATAGATATAATATGTAGAGAATAAAAAACAAAGTGTTCTATTAACGTAAGTCTGATAATAGAAATATACAAACATATATTTAACTTTATTTAAATTTGTTCTACATGTTTAAATATATTAATATATACATACATTTTAGCATATTATATTATTTTTTATTCTCTCTAGTGTCTTTCTCAAAATGAATTACTGTTTCCTCTGGAGCTATTTTAAGTTAAAATTAATTTATAAATAATAAATGGAATCATGGGAGGAAGGGATGATAGAGCCGATGCTGTTATCTATGATTCTTCCACGGGAAATGATTTGGTGCTTCCTTGACCTCCTGCAGAGCAATTGTTTTCAAGCATTGCAAATGTTGAAATAATTAATTAACGTGATTTGATGGTTAGCAACTGAAATAAATATTTAAATTATAAGGATACATTATGTTGATGGTAAATGCATTCATTTGACAACCATTGGACTTCCAAAAGGTATTGTTTTAATAAGCATATCATTCATTTGAAAACTGGCAGTCACACTTAATAAGAGTAGGTCTCTACCATGAAGAACTGCCGCGTTGTTTAAAATGACATGCACCTAAAGAAAATGGAACAATCTTACTGGACAGAATGTAAAACAGATAAGTAAACCATTGAGAGTTTCTAATGAAAAGTTGACAACAACAAAAGCCAATATGACAAATTACCTTCCTCATGTTCTCACCTGACCCAGACAGAAACCAGCCTACCAGCTTAGCCATTTTCTCCCACAGATTGCCCAGGACAGCTCCTTTCCTTTTCTTCCTGCCTGTGTTGACTAACCAAACAAACCAACAACTACAACACAGAGGACACATTGTAAATAACCCAAGACTGGCAGTGCAACTTCACCATATTTATGTTTTACAAAACTGTTTTGGTAATATTTAAACCTGAAAAAGCCAGTCGAGATTTATTCTGTTCCCCTTTGTGTTATTAGTAAGCCGTGTTCTGAGGCAGGAGTGAAAGGACGAAGCACAGTTCCTTTCCAATGCTGGATTTGTCACTGAGAGGGATGGGATTGCTGCGATTGATTAATAGAGAGACTCTTAACAGAACAGTGGAAACCTGCTTCCTTCATGGCATGAATTTTCAGCCACATTTTGAAGGAAAGAGAAGAAATACTTTCAGGTATGAGATGATTAATGTGAGCCCGAGCAAAGTGCTTGTACAGACCCTTATCCAGATGGGCCATTATTTTCACATCTCCATATTTTTGCGTATGATGTCACCCTTGCTGAAATTGAACTTCTTCTTATTTACCTGACAAAAAAGGCCTTTCTTCATGGGCCAAGTTATATGTGGAATGAAATAATATTGTGCCATATTAGTCATCATGTTTCTCTCCATTCACATCTGCAAATACTTCCATTTAGCCAGGATGATATGAGCTGTGCATTGACTTGAGGAGTTATCACAGTGAAGCCAAGGTCAAACTCCGTAGTGCGGGTCCTATAACAAACAATATGTTGACATTTCTGAGTCTGTTTTTTCCTTTTCCTAAAGACATGACATTTCAGTGGAAGAGAGCATTGGAGAGAGAGCAATAGAGTGAGGTAGTGGTTTACGCACCGTAACCCACTCACTAGGGTTAGTATGCACCCTGCATCACTAGGGTTAGCATGAAGAAGGGGCGCAGGAAGGAAACACACCTGGAGGATCATCTGCAAGTAGGTGCCACTTGTGTTCTGTGTCCCATCTGGAACTCTGGCTGGCAGGAGCCTCTCAGACTGCTTTGAACTCCCAGCATGCGCAGGGCAGAGATCCAAGAGAAGCTGTATGGAAGAGTGAGCCAGCTGTACTAAGTTTTCTGCAATCCAAAGAATACATAAGAGTAGGTGACAGAGCTCATATTTATAAGAAAGAACAGGAGAACCAGAAGCCTTTCCAATCTAAATAATTAGCTATACTGGCAGATGCAACATGGGCACAAGGGAAACACAGATATCTCAGCAGATGCCCTTGCGGAGGGAGTATGGGTACCACAGATTATATGAGATAATGCAAACCTTATTGGATGCCACACAACGACGTCTGGTGGGATTTTTGCTTATTCATTGCATCCTGCCCAACTATCCCTTGAAACTAATAAATGTCACCAATATGAGAGCAAATCCAGCAAAATAAAATGGGAAAAGTTTAAATTAATTCAAGAAGTACTGAAGTAACTTAGTTTATTCTAATACTATCAAGTTGAAATATCCACTATTGGGAATACTGGATGGTATACTGAGGCCTTGAAAGGACTTAAGTACAGTTACTTAAAAAATATTTTCACACACACGATATATGGCAGATTATATCATACTCATTACATCTGTCATCTCAAAATGAAGCCTGCCATGTTCCTCTTCTTAGTTACATCAATTGCTCTGTCTGCTTCACTAGAGGAGTTTGTTCACAGCTATTTTACAGCATCCAACAAAGACTTCCATACAGTAGACTCATTTATGCATATATCGTTCTCCCAGTACAATGGTCAATTTTCAGGTGTACAGAAAAGGCTTCTTCAAATATGAATCTTTCAGTTCCTATCGGGGATTCAATATCTAGCAGATGCACCATAAATGTGAATTTAATTGGATTTAGCCTGACTGAACTGAATTGAAATCATAGAGGAAGAGGTTCTAAGTTCAGTGAATGGCAAATATATTTGTGAAGATTAAGTATTGGGGCTCATTTTACAGTAAAAAGCATAAAAGACATTTATAATACCAGATGAAAATAGGAAGTTATAATAAAAGAGATATTGAAGCACAGAGAAAAGCATTTTGGATACAAATGAGAATAATTGCTTCCTGGCCTTATTTGTGAAAACAATAGCCTATGATCATGAAGAAATGAAAACTATGTTTTTCTCTTTAGAAATGGAAATCAGCGGCCGGCCCCGAGGCTGAGTGGTTAAGTTCATGTGTTCCGCTTCGGCGGCCCAGGGTTTCACCGGTTCGAATCCTGGGTGCAGACATGGCAGCACTCATCAGGCCATGCTGAGGTGGTGTCCCACATGCCACAACTAAAGGACCCACAGCTAAAAATACACAGCAATGTACTGCGGGGCTTTGGGGAGAAAAAGGAAAAATAAAATCTTAAAAGATAAAGAAATGGTAATCAGATTTTTCTTATAAATCTAATGGCATTCCTAATGTAAAAAATAATATATGTGAACATATTTCCTGTAATATAAGGGACAATACAATGTAAAGTGCTATTATCGTTGCATTTCTTAATATAATGTATAATTACGAACAGTCGCGATGATATTATATTGAAAAAGACATTCGTTCAATAAACAAGGCACTGTTCTAGGAGATGAAGATTTAAGAGGGGGAAGAAACACACAAATTTCTTTTAGCTCATGACTTTTTATTTAGTAAATTATATAATACAATATTCTTGCCAGTTTTTGAGTAGACAAAAGAAAAATTTCAGCTTTAGCTCTACATTAGTTTTATTTTATACATCTATCGAGAGGCACTCCTTAAAGATATTGCTGTAATAATAAATGGCCAGGAAGGAGGTTCAATATTAATTATTTTTAAATATCTTCTTCTTGAAAAGAAGACTTCTCTGTGGGCTGACTCACCTTGTAGTTTCTCAGTTCTGAGTTATCAAACATTCTGTTTGATCTTTCTCTAAAGATGATTCACACCCTTCGTCTGAGAAGAAATCAACCCTAACCTAGGAAAACGTTGCCTTCACAGCGCCATTTGATCATGATATGTGGCCTGCAGAAGAATATGTATGTTGAATGCACCGAGGAAGCATATCTGTGGACAAGTGAAAAGTGGTGAAAGCAAGTCACAATAAAGAAAAAAATTTTAAAAAGTACAGTAACTAAGGAATGCTGAAGTGCAAATACAATGGAAGGATAGCCAAATATTGTAAGACAATTCATCAATTAAAGTGAAGTATTTATCAAATGAGCACTATAAAATAATTTTTAATGTTTATATTAAATATTCTAAAGATTTTGATATGTGGATGGGAACTCAGTATTTGATGAATAAATGAATGAAGGGAAAACTGAACAACTAAGTTAGTTTGTGTGCCATTATCCAAGGGTTGTACTTAAAGGAGATGGTATATAAACAACAAAAAGGAAAACAGCAAGTTGACCTATTTATTCATCCCCAAAATTTATGCCCAGCATCAACTAGGCACTTATGATAAGAGGAGAAAGCATACAATTTTTGGTTTCAAAGATGCAAAGATTGATTTCAATAACTGTGGTAGAAATAAATATTTTGTGCTCTGTCTGCAGATGTCTGCAAAGTGGTTTTATCTCCCCATCTGTATCATTCAGAAGCAAGGGTCTAGAAAAAAATAACGCTCTGGTGCCAGGTAGGTGAGGCTTTTTTATCAGCAGTCATTTCATTCTCCTACATTTTGATAAACCTCAGACAAATCTATGGAGCTCCTCCCATAGCATTTAAAATTGCTATGAGAAAAGTTAAGTCCATTTCAACCAGTTATGCTTCAAGATGACTAAATTGACTATGATGCTCTATCTTCCTCTCCTTAGAAGTAAGAAATAGAATGGGCTATTAAGAAGGAAGATCTAAATTCTACTTTATATTCATTCCACCCCTAAAATGGATGTCTGGCATTGTACCTCTGAAAACAGATATCTGTTTTAAGAGTGTGAACACAAGAACTGGGGCCATGGGCACACTGAAAATTAAGAATCAAGATGAATCTTTATATCTCTAAATTTTCTCAGTCTGCAGTTGGATCTGACAGATACTTTTGAATTACACAATTTTTAACATATTAAATTGGCCCAGAAACAGATATTCTAATTCTGGGAGGTAAAGTTTAGAGTAGTTAGCAAGATGGCTAAAATACGTATTCCCTTTGACCCATTAATTCCACATTAAAGATTTTAGTCTAAGGAAATAGGCAGAAAGGTGCAAACTAATAAATTTACAAGAATGTTTATCACAGCATTATTTATCACAATGAAAAATTGGAAACTTCCTAAAAGTGGCAAATCAAATAGATTATGGTATATCATTAGATGAATAGCAATAAACCCTGATAAAAATAATATTTAGAGGTATAGGAAATTCCTCATTGTGGCACATTAAACAAAAATAGATATAAAACTGTAAAACACCATAATCACAATTTGGAAATATTTTTTATAGGAGGATAACATGTGAGCTTCATGCTATATTTGAACCCCAGAGGTGATATACTTGGGTGCCATATTTTTAAATAAACTTTTCCCCAACGTTTACTAACTGAAAGATTTCACATAAAACTTTGACAGCCATACACATCTTAGGAATCCTAAAATTTCTTATAAATAATATGCTCTTGGGGTATGACTAAAAGATGTCCACTTATATCTACCCCTTACAACAATTTTAATTTGCTTCCTAATAAAAAACTGTTAAAAATTCCATTCGTTTTAATTTAAAAGCATGTGTTTAATCTCAAGTCAAGGTACATAAACAATTCTCATAGATATGGAAAAAAGCTTATCGCTTGAAAAATGAAAACAATAAACAATAATTTGAGATTAGTATATTATTTTAAGTCTGTAGGATATTACCTTTGAGAAGGGCAGCTTGTTTGGCCTGCAGACCACCTAAGAAGCTAGAAAAAAGTCAGATTTTTAGGATATTGCTCAGAATCCCTCTCACCTTGGTGTTCTGAGAGTATGGAAACATCAATTTTAGGAATTTGTTCATAGCATGCACAAGGTAACTTCTAGGCAAACTAAGAGGCATGTTAATCTTCCTAACCTAAGGGTTATCTTCCTCAAAACCTAAGGGATGGAGCCTGAGTTTTAATCAAATATAAACTAATAGATTTAAACATATTATATGATTGAAGGATGAATATAATATAGAAAATGAAAGAAAACATGAGTACCTCATTTAAAAATCAGTGACTGAAAATTTTACATTAGCTTTCAAAACATTGTCAAGTAACACTTTTTGGTAAGAAATTACTATTGTAAAATAATCCTCAAAGAGAGGAAACTATCTGATTAGAAAAATAGGCAAATATTTGAAAAAGCACATCAACATATTTACCGTCAAAAATACTCCATGGAATTTAAAATTCATTGGAATCGCTATTGAATTTTCCAAAACCACAAATTCAAAATGTATATAAATTCCTTTGGAAAACATGATTTTTTTTTTCAGGTAACATGCTGGAAAAATAACACTCAACTAAACTGCAAAGAAAAATATAATTATTCTTTAACTTATTAAGGTGTATGATGTGAATGGTTTAAATAAATACAAATAAATATAAATCAGTATTGAAGGAATTTAAAAATTAATTCAATATTTACTGAACAAACCATCTTCAAAATATACATTTAATATGCACATTCTCTCAAGAAACATGGTAATATATTAAGAAAGATAAAATCCATATAAAAACAGCTAAAGTGAAAACATCATAGTGCCAAAAATAAATAGCTAAAGGGAAAACTTCAAAGTGCTAAGTTTTAGATCAGATCAAAGATCTACCTAAGATATCTCTTTGCTGGAACTTTGATCTTTCTAGGTTTTTATTGCTTAAATGGTGATTGTAATAAGATATTGATGTGATGAAAAAAAATGCCAATAGATACAAAGAACAGTTAGTTTCCTCCACATGGATGGCTAAGTGGAGCAGAAGCCATAGTCATAGAATTGATAGTTATTTGGCCAAACTAATCTGACCTTCAGCTGCTGAGATTACCAATTTGTAGGGATAAGATTTCCATAAGATTCAGAGGGACGTTTAATATACTCCTAGCCTTTGTTTCTGTTCACATAGTTGCAGTTAACTGACAAACACCCCAGCACATACCTATACGGTATTAGGTCTGAGACTGGCTGGATCAAAGGTCCATTTCCTAGGGTCATTTTCTCAGTCATAGCATATAATTATCCTACACTGGTAAATTCACTTGGCCACACTGTTATTTCTATTGTCAGTAGCTGGGTTATCATGAAAGTTTAGTTTCCCCATATTTATACCAATCTCAGATCTTCAAATTAAAAATAACAAACAAATAATAATACATTCAGGATGTAATTCTCATATTACCAATGACTCTAAACTTTCCAAGATAGTAGACAAAGAAGAAAATAACTTACTAACAGGCATAGTCATAAAGGCAAACTATAAGTTATATGTAGGTAAATGTTAGGTAATTCATTGAGAAGTAAATATCCCAAATGTCACAAATAAAACAAAAGCTTATGGAATTTATACCCCAAGAAAAGAAAATAGGATACCATATAAATCATTTTATAAAAACAATGAATTTTAAAAAACTAAGAAAAATATGAAACTGACATACAAAATAGAATCACATTGTTAAAGATAATATCTAATGTTTTTATGGTGTCACTTTGCAATTTAAAATACCCTTTCATAGAGCCAGCCCTGATCACCTAGTGGTTAAAGTTTAGCACTCTCACCACTTTGACAGCCCGGAGTTTGTTTCCCAGTTGCAGAACCACACAACCCGTCTGTCAGTTGCCATGCTGTGGCAGTGGTTCACATAGAAGAACTAGAAGGACTTACAACTAGGATACACAACCATGCCCTGGGGCTTTGGGGAGGAAAAAAGAAGAGGAAAATTGGCAGCAGATGTTAGCTCAGGGCGAATCTTTCCCTGCAAAAAAAAAAATCCCTTTGACCTTTTTTCAATAAATCGCACATTCCACATTTCTTTGGGAAAAAAGAAATAAGAGAAAAAAAAGAAAAAAATACCGTTTCATAGACTGTAACACATTTGATTCTCAAAACTAGTGTCAGGGCAGAGGAAAACTTCCTTTCTTCCCTTTCTGTGTTCTTGTGGCTGGACTAATAGCAAAATTGACCCAAGAGCAGATTAACAGGAGAAAAACCCAGTTTATTCCTTACATATTGGAGACCATAAAGAGATGATGCTAGGAGAGTGAACAAAGTAGACGGTATATAACTCTTTCACACAGAGAAACAAATTTGTGAAGAACTGACAGGACAAAGAAACTTAGGTTTGAGGTACATAACTAGTGAGGAATTTAAGCAGCATTTAGGCTTGAGGTAGTAAATGAGCAAGGTTTGTTATGCAGGTCTCTTGGCCCTGAGTCCCCCAGCTCTGGTGACAAAGATGCAGAGAGAGTGCCTTTCACATGGGAGATTTATTTCGTGCTTTCAGGGGAACAGAGACAGGAGGTCAGAACGCCCTCTTTACTTCTCAAGTAACTTCAATTCAATATAATTAAATATGCTATTGCAGGATATTTTGGGGTGGCCTGCCCTGGGCCCCAACACGAACTTATCACCCCTATTTCACAACTTATCATCCCCATTTGAGACCACCTAAAACAAGGAACTTAGATGCCTTTTTAGCCCAATGCTAATGTTCAGTGATCAAAGAACTACAAAATATGAGCTCTTACTCTTCCAAATGTTTTGTTAACTCCCATTTAATTTTATCTCACAAGTATCGAAACAGTCATTGAAGGCTTCTCTCCACTTTAAACCCTCTTTCCCCTCCCCTGCAAATGCCATGGGAAATACCTCAAACAGGAAAGTTTAAGGCTGAAAGAAAATACAATCAAAAGTTTGAACTCAAACTGAAAATTACCCTGCAAACACATCCTCTGGAAAGATGAAACCTGACTGATCTCTTCCTCATGGTTCTTTCTTTCAAATGACTCTCTTTACCTGAAACAAACAGAGCTGTGATCAAGAGGATAATTAGGTGTAAGGGGGAGCTTTGGGCCAACTGGATGCCAACACAATAGAGCACGTCTCATCACATAGGAAAATGCATAGAAGAAAAATGAGCACTGGGTTTGGAATACATCCTGTGGAGAAGAGAGCTACTACCTTATTTTCTAATATGATTAGAGGGTAGAGAAGCGATGGCAACCATCAAGGAAGAGAAAATACAGAGGAACGTCTATATCAGCAGGTAGGAAAAATAGATTGAATAGCAATTTGTTTAAGCTTGCAAAAATAAGGGGAAAAAATAAAAAGGAAAAGGCAACATAAATGAGAACTAAAGTAAGTTAGAAACAATTTGGATCATATACGGAAGTTGTTAGGCTAAGTGAGACTGGTAAAGAAGATTAAATACAACAAAGAGAATTTTCAGATTGAGTTAAGAAAACTGGGATATATGCATTTTTAATAAAATCATACTTAATGCAAAGTGAAAAAATAGTTGAAAATAAAAATTTGGACAAAGATATGCACGTTAAATAAAAACAAAACAAGAATGATAAGTTAATATCACGTTAGAGCAAGGATAAATGTACTAAGGTACCAGGTGTACCAAATAACATTATGCAATGACTGAGATCCAATTTACTAACGAGTAAGAGGGCGATAAATCGTTATAAAATTCACACATATGTACACATATGTATTGATATTTAATATAAAACACAAAAACTTTTAGAAATGAAAAAAGATTTTAAGTAGAAGATGGCAATACATCTCCTAAACTGAGAATGTTATCTTTCTATCCATTCAACATACACAAAAGTTGACTTCGTACTTCTCCATTTTAAAAACTGATTAGATAGAGATAAAGGAGATAGAGAAAAAGGAGGAGATCATAGAGACATCAGCAGAGATTGAGGTCTGAGTATATATTATTCAACTTTGTATTAAGGTTTAACATAATTAACCATAGTTATGTGCGTAACTATGTTACGTTCATGCAGTTCTCTTGAGTATATACCTTAGTAAGAATATGCTCAGCAATGGGGTACCTGAATCACAGGGGTAGAAAGATGTTAAATTTTAGTAGATTCTGACAAAGGGATGTCCAGAATAGTTGTAAAAATTTATCTACTACGAGTAATGTATGAGAATTGCAGTTGTTCAATATCTTTGCCATCACTTAGCATTTTCAATCCTATTAATTTTAACTCTATTGGTGTGAGTTTACTGTTATTTCATTGTAGTTTTAATTTGCATTTACCTGAAAATAATTGTTAAATACATTTTTTATTGGCTAATTGGCCATTTAGAGACCGTCTTTTGTAAAGTATTTTGTTCAGTTTTCAGTTAGGATTTTTCCTTCTTTTTGATTTATAGATTCTTCTTTTTGATTTCTATATGTTTGTTTTTTTTAAAATTTGTTTGTTTAAAGGAGGTTTTATATCTTTTGTCAGATATGATAAATGAGTTTTAGGGGAAATTGGATGAGAAAAATTGGAGACTGTCTTATTGTTCTTTCTAGAATCTGGCTGTAAATGGAAAGATAGAACGGCATTATTTATAGAGAATGAACTAGATCCAAGCGAAAGAATAACATACTTATATATGCTCAGTTGTTATTTTGCTTGTAAAACATTCTAAATTCTACAAAACAAACATTAAATATGTCTTAGTAAGTAATTAAATTTTCAACATATGCATTTTCTAGGCTAACACCTATTTTTCCTGGTTGGTGCTGATAAAATAGTCACAAGATAAAATTAGAATAATTTGAAATGACTACAGTAAGAGAACACTAGGTCTGCCCACACTTAATGAGATGACGATTTTTTACCAGAAACTAGAAACACAGCATATGTCTAATTAGAGAAAAACTGCTGATTCCATTAGGAACAAGAATTTCTGCCTCCTAATGAAAATTTATTTGTTGTACATCATAATCACTATCTCTATTATGTAGCTACAGATTTTTATCCTGTAGCCAAATATGCTTTCTCAAAAGATATTTCAGTTAAAAACATATGTATACTTAGTATATGTATATGAATAAAAAAGAATTCTATAATATACAACCAAATAATCATATAATGCATATCATCTCACACAAATCAACAAAATATTATAACTCTCACCATTTTATCTATGTATAGAAACTACTACACTGTTTTTCTGAATGCATTTTCCTCAAGGTGGGTCTAGATTGATTGTGTTTATCTTCTCTAACACAAAAATCAGGGCATTGAATGTTGAAAAATCACATCCATATAAATAAAATAGTGGCATCTACAAACTCCCCCTTTCCACTTTCCTTTGACCTACTTCTGTTTGGGGGCTTTTAATTGTCTTAAAACTTATGAGTTCTTGCCTAGCTAGTTGCAAAAATGATAAACAAAAATCATTACGGAATTATTCTTTCAAGGAGTTTTTTCAGCTGAAAAAATATAAAGAATCATGTACTACACAATAAATTTAAATTTTAAAAATTTTGTCAGAGAGTATAAACATTCTATTGAAGGCATCAAAAACATTTATTAATATTTATGAAAACTTTGAGAGAGCTGTATAATTTCCTCTTACTACAGTGACTAGGGATGAAAGTCTCTGTAGCTGTAACTGTAGTATATGTATAGATATGCTATCGAGCTGTATTATTCTCTGCATCGCACTAATATGGAACATTAAAGAGAGAAAAAAAACAACACCTTTAGAAAAAGCATCTGGAACCTTGGTTTCGGAATGATAGTTCTAAATATGATTTACATGTGTAACAAATTTCTGCAAAATTTTATTTCTTGAGGTTTTACGGGATTGAAAATCATAGATATGGTTGCTTTCCTTCTATAGTCTACTTTTCTTCTTTTCCTCCTATGGTCTTCCCAAATCAGTAAATGGTACCACTATCCACCAAGTTACTCATGTGAAAAAGCCGGAAGACATTCTTGACTCTCCCGACTGTCAACTGCCTTTCGCAGGTCACATCATTTCTCACCTGGACTAGGGGGAGAAAATTCTCCCGGCAGGGATCTGTTCTTTCATTCTTGACACTCGCAATCTGTTCTCCATACATTAAATAAAGTGATATTTAAAACTACAAATCTCACTGTTTAAAATTGATTTTCATCTGCAAAATTCCAATCTGCATATATGACCTACCGGTTCCTCTATTACTTGCCTGTGCTGACTCTTTCCACATCTCAACCACTCACCCAGCTGCTTGTGCTGTAGTCATACCAGCCTTCCTTCCATTAGTCTGTGAGCTAAACTAGTTCCACCTTCAGAAAGTTTCGATTTCCGTTCCCTCTGCCTGAAACACACTGCCCTCATATTTTCTTTTTGTGACCCAGGTCATAGTACGATGTCAGAACTCCAGAGAATTGTTCCTGACTGAAAGGCCATCCTTGACCACACCCAACTCAAACCTGACTCTATATATCAGAGTTCCCTGTAAACTTCTTTCTTGTCTCTTAAAACAGGACTTGGCAAATTATAGACACAGAATATGTATTTTATAGAAGAACAAATATCATTCACTAGTGAATGTAATTCTTAACTTACAGATTTCTTAATTAGTATAAAATTGTGGAAAGGAGAGGAGAATGATGTAGAGGAAAAGGGAGTGACTCTCCTAGCAAAGGGTAGAGTTCAAATCTCATCTCTTCTGTTTACTCACCAGACAGGCAAAATATACAACACTACTGATCATTTTCTACAAAAAAAATTAAAAACTAACTTCCTAGAAATAACATCTAATAAATGAAATAAAGTTGCACTTTATATGTATGGCACTACTTAAAGCTTAATAAATGTTAACATTCTTTTCTGTGTACATATGCTTAAAAATAACTTCTTGAGATAACTGCATTGTCTCATGCAAGGGAAATTATTAGGAAGCAAGTGCATTCAGGAGAAATAAATATATACTTAACTGCATTGAAGAAGGATAAAGAATTGAAAAGCTTTGTCTAAAAATGTTATCACTAGAGAGTTATGGCTATTAATCTTACAATACAAATAGACACAGTTTAGAAGTCTTCAAAAACACTTCAGTCACTTGTATTTTTCCTACTTAGAAGTCACAAAAGCCATGTTACTGTATGTGTGTTTACAGATTAAAGACAATTTAACGTACAACACATTTCATAAGAGAGATGAAACAAATAACTTCTCTCATTATCTAAATGTAGACCAAACAACTTGCTAATTTCCTTTTGAACATCCCCAATTGTTTCCAAAGATACATTTATCACAATAGTTCTAGTTTGTTAAATTACAGTAGATTTTTAATCTTTTTTCTCAAAGGGCATATTCTCATGTTCCGTATCGAACAACTAAAGTCATTAGAGAATAGAGAATTAATAGCTCTCATTAAAAACATCTGGAGAATTTCAGGACCGCCATAACTGCTGCCAACTTGTTCTCCCTAAGTGGAAATCAAGGTTATATCCTTTATTCTTGCTTTTAAATTGCCTTTAACAAGTTTATCCAAATGAAAACTGCTACACCACACTAAGATTCAAATTCAGTTGCCATCCAGGAGAGGTATAAAACACTAGACTATTAAGTCAGTTTAATCGATAATAAAAATTACCTTGACATAATGTCAATTAATATAGGAAAACCAATGCTGTTTTTATTTTTCCCAGTAAAACTGACAGAATGTTATACCCTTATTATTGCCATTATTCCTAAGGATATCAAGAGAAGGTAACTGATTTTTCACTAACTATGTAGTTGATGAAGAACCATAATAGCCTTAGAATTGTTACCTCATATACAAAACCACATAGCGCTGGTCTAATGCGGTAAGACAGAAGAGGCGATCTTAAATTGTAAGCCGTTTACATTGATTTTCAATTCTTAAATGGTTATTCAAAAACTCTATCATAGAAAACAAAGCATGAGAAAGGGCATTTAAATAATCTATTTTTTAATTCAATAGCATCTAATTTGTTAACTTTATTTTACATTGTGCCTTAATTCTAAAAGTACAGAAAAATAGAGTTCATCTAGATAAAAATATTTGATGTATTTTAATCAGTCAGAGGATAAACTGGAAATCTGAAAGAGGCAAATAGAAAAATACGTGATGTGAAAGCAGTAGAGGAAGAGTTCTGCCCACGGTAATCTGAGAGTGTCAAAACGATTAGCAAATCGAGCAGGATCTTTCTTACATTGTGGCAAATTTTTTTTCCTTTAATTTTTTACTTGTTTTCTACTGACAACTCAAAGTTTTTGATCATCAGTTTTCCTCAGAATTATAATTAGTTTTTTAATCATTTCATACAGTTCCTTTATTTATGTTTAATTTTAAATTTTAAAGTTTCTGCAGAATAATTTCTGCAGAAAAATCTCACTACTTATATCATTTGTACCTGACAAATCTTTCATTATCCCAAGGATAAACATGTTCTTTGTAAATTACTATAGTTTAAAAATTATTTTCAAACACTAACATTCACTGAACCATTTCTATGTGCCACATGTCAGGTACTTTTTTTATATAAACTTTTTCCTCTGGCTATAATTAACACATTAGTGGTTTAAAGAAGTGTTTATTAACACCTGTGTATTTGGTATTTCATTAAACATATTGGTTTATTGACAACAACATAAACATAGGAATACGTAAGTATGCCCTAAAGTAGCCTACTATCTATTGAGGAAGATAGAATTTACAAATCAGTTTACCAGGGAAGACTTCAATGTGAGCTAACAGTTTAAAGAAAATCTTTATAAATAATAAAGTGCATTCTATCCATGTGATTTTTTTCCCCAAAGATCATACATTTCTTTTCAAAAGGACATATATTTTCATAAATAGCATTCAAGGAACAAAACTAAGGTATCAATTTTAATGAGTTGGCATACCGGCTTCTTAGATTTATAATTAAGATATCCTTCTGATTATTTAGTTTCTTTCCTTAAGTAATTCAATCACAAAGGCTGAGATTATGTACAAATATTATTCTTGCTATCAGTGTTTGTATGATATTTTACCTCTGGCCCATCAAATACAATACAATATGCTGAACGTCAAATGGGAGTATAGATAGAATAGTGGTAAACCAAAGGGTTTCAGTGAGGAGGTCAAACGGTTTGAATTGATTCCCAGTTCTGCAATGTACTAACTGTATGATTCCAAGCAAACATCTTAATGGACCTTCAGTTTTCTCTTCTGTAAATTGGGGGCAACACCATTACCTTTCTCATGATATTGTTATGAAATTAAATAAATTAATACAAGTAAAATATTAGGAAGAATATCAGGGTTATATGGAAGATTAGAAATTTATTACAAATTCAGTGGCACTGACTCCAAGCAGTAGAAAGTGTTTTCCTAGATTACACACATCCAAACAGATTATATTATTCCAAAGCACAGAAACATTACTTTTTTCTATGAAGTAGGATATTACGTGATTGATACAGAAATGTAATCCATCACCTCAGCCATGTTAACCCCATACTCTTAAGAGAATGGTTCCCAAAATATGCCCCGGCTAATTGCTAGTTTTTAAAGACATTCTGCAAAGAGATTTCTGTGCTCAAATGAATTTTGAAAATACTGTACAGACATCATTCATTTGGCAAATAGCTAGTCGTTTACTATATAGTAAATTCTGAGTAAAAACTAAAGTCAAAAAACTTTAAACCCAATAAGTAACAAAATTATATATCTACAGCACTCACCCTTCCCTGTGTATGTGTGAGAGAGGGTCATTTATAAATATACTGTAAAACTGGTGTTCTGTAGAATACAGTTTGGGAAATATTGCTTTGAGTCCACAGATGTCCTTTTAAATAGGATCAAAAAATAACCATGAGATCTTGATAGCTATGAAAACTCTCCATGTGGTGAGACTTTTACAAGAACCTAAAACTTTGACTACTTATTAAAACTCTGCAAACATCTTAGGTCTGCAAAAATTTCCTAGAAACCCAACTCTTAAATACTAGCTTTATTATTAGACTGCTGGCGATTGCTGCTTCCCTCCAGGCTAGAAACACGCCTAGAACAATCTTCTAATGATTTCACTTCTTTTCTGAAACCTAAGAAATGCAGACATATATAAAATATGAGAAACTTTAAAGTTGTAAAAGTTAACAAGTTTTGTGAAACTTCAAGTGTCAGGAGAAGTTCAAGGAGTATAATTATTAATTTAAAACAATTTTCTCACTTTTAAACTGTCATTTCTAGGGATTATTAAAAGCAGAGCCAACCAAAGCCAGTTTTCCTGTAGTCAGTATATTCATAAGCGATGGGTGTTAGAATTGTAGTTCTCTTATTCTGCTAATGTAGCTGAAGACGAACATACTTAAACAGCACATAGTTAATCTTTAATTTATAATTTACCTGTATATGTAAAGGTGAGTTTATTGTTTGTAAACAGGAGGTCCGGTTGAGTGTGATAAGCATACCAATTTGAGGAACAGATGATTTGCACATTGAGTTGCCCGTATAAAATCAGCGCTCCGGTTTGCTTTGAGTTAGCAAACATTCTGCATTGTATGCAGTCCCAAATAGCATGAATAAGCAGGGTAGAAAATACAGAATCAGAATAGAGGTCAAAATTTTCAAGACCGCTTCACAAAGATAACATGATAATGAAAGCCACGAACTAATAATATGTTCACTAATGAGCTTTAAGTTCAACATACGTATTGGCAAACAACAGATTCAATAATGTTTCTTCTATAAGCATTATATTTGTTTTATTCTTTCTAAATTTTAAAATCATTTCTCTGGGGCCGGCCTGGTGGAGCAGCGGTTAAGTCCCTTGTTCCACTTCTTGGTTGCCTGGGGTTCACCAGTTTGGATCCCGGGTGCAGACATGGCACTGCTTTGCAAAAGCCATGCTATGGCAGGCATCCCATATATAAAGTAGAGGAAGATGGGCATGGATGTTAGCTCAGGGCCAGTCTTCCTCAGCAAAAAGAGAAGGATTGGCAGCAGTTAGCTCAGGGCTAATCTTCCTCAAAATAAAAAAAAAAGATTTCTAAAAAAAAATAAATAAAATAAAAGCATTTCTCTGATCTTTAACTTAGAAACAGCTAAAGGAATTCTATCACTGTAAGGTAATAGAAATGCATTATCTCAAAATTATCTTTCATTTATTAAAGAGAATTTTAAAAATCTACCTAAAATGTAATACCAGTAAAACTTAAGCAGTTTTCTGATTTTTTAGCTTATTTATAGGAATAAAATGGATACAGGAGAGCAGTTAAGAAGAAACTTTTACTCTCTTTAGATAACTTTATGCTTTCCAGGCTTATCAGATATTTCAAGCTGACATTCTTTACTATGAAATATCCATGTATGGTAGGGTCAAGAATAGCTAGAGAAAAGGATCGTATAAGATGGTATGGTAGAGAAAAGGATGGCTACAACTTTATTTTTTGGTTGGTACTGTGATAAGATGGTCACAATACCTAGGTTTGATTGGTCTTTAAAATTGACTATTTCTTTCACGAGGCACATTTATGGGTTCTCTGAAGAACTCATACGCTGGGGGTCTCTCAGCTGCATTTACCTAATCTTAATAACTCTCTATTAGACTGGTTGTTTACCTTCCCTAATTTCCCAACTATCCATTGGTCACATCTCAGCTTCAGTCTCATTTGGTCTCATTGCCTGTCCAAATGGACAGAACAACAAAACAAAACAAAATAAAACCTATACTGTTTTTTTTTCCCCATGCATGGCTTACAACTTAACATTCAGTACTACCATGGACAGCAGAATTGAGGGGCTAATATACTAAAAAAAAAAAAAAAAAAAAGGAACCTAAGAAAAATGAACACAATCATCTCACAATTTTCCTTCAAAGCATCTGTCCAAAATCCCAGCTAAATAGGACAGCTAATAAAACCATAGGCTTTTGCTTGAGACCAGTGAAGAGCTAGATTCCAGGAGACGAGGCAAATTGGAAGTATAACTAGCTCCCATTATGACTGATGCAAAGCTTCCAAAAATCTCATTCTTAGACTAAAGCGATCTGCTCTTACTCTATCAACCTGTGAAAAAAGATAATCCTCTTAAAGAGAGAAGTTCAGAGAACTTAGAATTAAAAAAAAAATGCATGGAAAATACAGAAATGGAGGTTTAAATAACTGTAAGTAAGGAGGCAATAGACGGGATTAGCAGATGACAGAACACATCAGAAGAGAGGATTAGTTAGCCATAAAAGATGTTAATAGAAAAGCAAAATAACGTCCACAGAGAGAAAAAAATAGAAAATACTGAAAAGAGCAAAAGAAATAAATGGAACATGACAAAAATATCTAATGCATATGAAATAAGAGTCCCAGATGACGAGAAAGAAAATAGGAAAAAGTCAACATGTGAAGAAATAATGACTGGAATTTTCTAATTGACAAGTCACAGCACCACAGATTCAATAAACTCTACAAATCCTAAGAATATAAATATAAAGAATACTACACCAAGGGGATCTTGGTATATTGTGAAAACAAAAGAGAAATAAAAAACATTAAAAGTATCTGGATAAAACAGATGTATTGACCTCAAAAAAGGAATAATAAGACTAACAGCTGATTTTTCAACTAAAAGCATGACAGCAAGAAAACAAAGAAATAGTACATTTAAAGTCTTGACAAAAAATAACTTTCAAAATATGTGTACTAAACAACAAAGTTAAGTGTATGCTAACCAAAATGTCTTCCAAAACTGAAGACAAAATAAGGATGTTTTAAGATGAAAAAATGGGATAATTCAACTCTACCACATGTACATTAAAAAGAAGTATTAGAGAGAATTCTCCAGGAAAAAGAAAAATAATTTCATATGGAAAAATCATAACACAGAAAGGTATAAAAAGCATCAGAAAGGGAAAATCTATAGAAAAATAAATAAATAATAATATAATAATATCTAAAGAGTATTAAATATATGTGAATTTAAAATAAATAGCAGTAATGAACAGAAAGAGAGGGAAGGAGGGAAGTGGAATTGATTAGAGTACTAATTAACAGTACACACTAAAAACATCTAAATTTAAGAATGTAGGATATAGATTTGAATCACTAGGTTAAGCATCAATATAATAAAAGTATGCATAACTAACAAACTAATACAGGACAAAAACTAATGCTAATTAATTAAACCAAAGGGCAAGAAATAAAATTAAAGGAACAAAAAGGAGACAGGTAAATAGAAAACAAATAATAAGATTACAAATATGAACAAATATATCAGCAATTGCTTTAAAATTAAATCAACTATGTACTTTCATGAAAAGAAAAATATTGTCATATGATCAAATATGTGTGTATATATCTATACATATAAAGATAGACCTTAAATACAAGTTCACTTAACTACTTAAAGTAAAAGTAACTTTTAAGAAGAAAAGATGCACTGTACAAATACTAAAAAAAGAAAATCTGATTTAGCTAAATTAAATTCAGAGGAAGAAGACTTTTTTTTTTTAAAGATTGGCACCTGAGCTAACAACTGTTGCCAATCTTCTTTTTTTTTTTTCTGCTTTTTCTCCCCAGGTGCCCCCAGTGCACAGTTGTATATTTTAGTTGTGGGTCCTTCTGGTTGTGGCATGTGGGACACAGCCTCAGCATGGCCTAATGAGCAGTGCTATGTCTGCACCCAGGATTTGAACCAGCGAAACCCTGGGCCGCCAAAGTGGAGCACACGATCTTAACCACACGGCCACCAGGCCGGCCCCAGAGGAAGACTTTAAGGCTAGAAATATTACAAGAGATAAACAGGAACATTTCCTACTGAAAAAATGATGTCAATAAAACATATATTTGTTCTAAGTATTTACGAATTTGATAACAAAGTCTCAAAATATATAAAACCAAACTGAGACAGTTGAAAGTAAAATTAGACAAATACACTGCAATTGTTAACTATTTTAAGTTCAAATAATAGAACTGATACACCACCACTAATAAAAGAAACCATAGCAACAGAGATGTTAGCAACATGAAGAACAAAATTTAATAAACTGAAGCACAGCACATTCAAGAAATACAGAAAACATTGTCAAAATCACAAGGAATTCTTAACAAAATATGCCATATATTTAGCCATAGAGTGTCTCAATTAATTTCAAAGGAATGAGTTAATCTAGTATGAATAACAAAAGATAAATGCAATAATTGGAAATTGAGTAATACATTTATATCAACTTTATTGAGGTAAAATTTACATGAAATAAAATGTATCCATTACAAATGTAGAGGTTGGTGACTTTTAGCAATTTTATAAATATCTATACAGTCGTGCCCCTTACCCACAGGGGATAAGTTCCAAAACCCCTAGTGCATGCCTCAAACCATGAATAGTACAGAGCCCTATATACTATGTTTTTTCTTATATATACATATCTATGATAGAGTTTAATTCATAAATTAGACACAGTAAGAGATTAACAATAACTAATAAGAAAATAGAACAATTATGACAATATATTGTAATGAAAGTTATTGTAGATCTTAGGAACCTCAGCATACAATTTGTTTTTTTAAATTAAGTTGAGAACTTTCACCTTCTCACTTGAAGAACTTATGGCATCTCTTAGGTATATCCCAATTGCCAGCATCACTACTTTTGTACTGGGGGTCATTATTAAGTAAAATAAAGGTTACTTGAACACAAGCACAGCGATACCACAACAGTGGATCTGATAATCCAAATAGCTTCTAAGTGACTAAGGGGCAGGTAGCATGATTCACATCCAGGGGAGGACTGGGCGAGATGGTGGCAGATTTCATCACACTATTCAGAATGGTTTCCAATTTAAAACTTACACATTGTTTATTTCTGGAATTTTCCATTTAATATTTTCAGGCCGAGGTTGACTGTGGGTAACTGAAACCAGGGAAAGTGAAACCGCAGGTAAGGGGGAGCTACTGTATAACTGCAGCAGCAACCAAAGATAAGGAAAATATAAATCATCTCAAAAATGTCGTCTTGTACCTTTTGCAGTCATTCTTCCTTTTCCACTTCTGGCCTCAGGCAACCACTCATCTGCTTTCTCTCACTATAGATGAGTTTTTGTGTTTAAGATTTCATATCACTGGAATCAGACAGTATGTACCCTTTTGTGTTCAGGTTCTTTCTCACACCGTGATGTCTTCTAGGTTGATCCACATTGTTATGTCATCATGTGTATCAGTAGTTAATTTTTTTATTGCTGAGCAGTGACCTATTGTATGGATATACCACAATTTGTCTATCCATTCATCCTTGATGGACTCTTGGGTTGTTTTGATTTAGTTTTGTCTATTTGACACGTACTGAACATTCATGTACGAGTCTTTGTGGTATACGGTCTTGTGTCTCCTGGGTAAATACCTAGAAAGGCTGGGTCATTTCATGGATGTATACTGAACTTCTTTTTAAGAATCTGCCAAATGGTTTTCCAAAGTGGTTGAACCATTTTACATTCCTGCTATCTGAACACGAGATTGTCAGTTCCTCCATGGCTTCCAACACATAATATTTTCAGTATTTTAAATATTACTCATTCTAATCTATGCATTGGTTTATTGAATTACAGTTTTAAGTTGCAGTTCCTTTATGCTTAATGATGTTAAGCATCTTCTGCATGCTAACTGGACATTTATATATCTTGTTTTTTGAAGTTTGAATATTTCCCCCACTTTCGTTGATTGTTTTTCGTCATATAATTGAGTTGTATTATTTGACATAATCTGGTTACAAATCTCTCATCAGATACATGAATTGAAAATATTTTTCCAAGTCTGTTGCTTGCCTTTTCATTTTCTTAATGGTGTTTTTAGAAGAGTAGAAGGTTCTAATTCTGTTGAAGTCCAAAGTATCCTTTTATTCTTCTATGGCTTTTTCTTTTGAAATTTTATCTAAATAAATGAAAAGATGTGTCACATTTATTGAATGGAAGAAAAAAGTTTTTAGATATTAATTCTCCCCAAATGAATGCAAATTTAGTTGCAAAGCCTTAATGTAGTCTTAATCATCCTAGAAAGATATTTTTGGAAGATATTGGCAAGATGATTAAAAATGTATTTGGCAATACAAAAGCAAAAATAGTAAGTTGCTCTTGAGGGAGAATTATGAAATGTGATTGTGTTAGACATCAGGAGTTATTATGAAACCACAAGAGGGATTTGGCAGTAAACACAACCAATATAGCAATGGATCACAATAAAGAGTACAAAAGCAGACACAAACTCACATGGTCTCATGAACTATGACAAAATTACGACCAAAATGCAGGGAAAAGGCTGACTTGTTTAATTAGCAGTGTATGCTTAATTGGATATCTATTTGAAAAAAATTAATTACCACTCACAGATACGCTAAAAATAATCTTAGATGGGTCATACAATTAAAAAATAAAACTTTTAGAAGATAAATAGAAAAATGTGTCTATGACCTTGAGGAAGCCAATAATTTCTTAAAAAAGACAAAAAGTGACAAAAGTAAAGGCAATTTGATAAAATAGTCTTCATTAAAGTTAAAAACATGTTCATCAAAAGAAAATATTAAGAAAGTACAGTCAAGCCAGGAACTTGAATACATATACAGTATATATGTCAAGCAGAGGACTCATGCAGACTATATATAGATCCTAGAAATTAACGAAAACAAAACAAAAAAGAATCTAGTAGGAAAAAATGGGCTAAAGACTTAAATAGGCGTTTCAAAATAAGAGCATATTAAGAGTCTACAAACAAAAATCTGTCGTCAAAGTGCAAATCAACATCACAATGAGATTCAATTATCTACCCACCATAATGGCCAACATTAAAATAAAAAAAGATCCAAATATATATGAGGTTGTCAAGTAACTAGCACGCTCACACACTGCCTATGGAAGTAATAGCAAATATACAGAAAAAACAGAAGACAACATTAAAAATATGTTCTTGTATATTGAATAATTTATTTCAAAAAGTATAGTGAATGGATGTTATCCATTGTATGATTTTTTTGTGATTAATAAAGTATCATTTTTTATTTATAGAACTTAATATTTCAATATTCCTAGAAGTCTGATAATTAAGTGCTTTTTTTTTTAAATTGAGGTATAATTGACACATAAGATTAGTTTCAGGGATACAACATAATCATTCAATAGTGTATATATTGCAAAAATGATCACCACGATAAGCCTAGTTAACATTCATCATCACACATAATTATGAAATTTTCACTGTATGATTCTTTAAAAAGACTATGAACACCATTTAGTCAGTGTCAGCAAAAAATTTACTTCTTTTATAAACTTCCAAATGTGGGAAAAGTTGAGATTTATTTATAATTGTTTTAATGATGAATTGTTAAAATTCTTTCAATAAAACGTTTTGACTTGGATTTATGTCCCCACATTTTACTAAAATATCCATACCCAAATGAAAATTTAAAAGAAAATCTTGCAAAACCCTGATTTTGTCTTCAATCTTTTTCTTTTGCTATTATGCATTAGGTAGTCTCAAACCAATGGGAGAAAAAAATAGATAGGTATTCAGAACGACCAATAAAAGGAGAAAACTTTTTTTCAAAAGGTAATTCATATTTCCCATTAAATTGAACCTTAAGCACTTATGTAGCATGCTGCTGAATGTTTTTTGGCATAATTGTTGTGCATTTTGCATGGATTCAAGCTTGGTTGATATTTCAAAGATGTCAAACCACTGGGCTTCAGTTGTCTTCGCACATCACAAATAGCTTCATTCAAGAAGCATGGATATCTTTTGAAGACCTGTACAATTTTCCACATTAAACGGTGGAAAAGGAGTTTACAAATCAGAAGTTTGCGGAAATTCTGATAATGTCTGATATCATTGTTTTTCATTATATTGTACTGTATGGCACACTAAGATTTCGTCATCTTTCCGGTAGCGGACAAACTCTTGCCAAGAGTTTTTGCAGCTAACTGCTTTGCTGGCAGTTGGCTTGGTTTATGGTACAAAGAACTCCTTCTTTACCTCCCTCCACATTTGCCTTTAGCTCACAGAGGTAGAGGCATTTCATTGATATGGATTCTTCTCCTAGTAAATAGCATTAATCTATGGTCTGGAGTTCAAATTATCAAATTTTTAACAAAATTAGACTGGATCATCTGCCTGTCTTTCTTTCTCCTGGGAATTTTCCTCAGTAAGTAGCTTATTATTAGAATATGAGTTAAATTTATTTTGAATTTAAGTTGATTGTCAATAGATATGACTAAACCTTATGTGCCTTTTAATAACCCCCACTGTCAACCCACAAACTATAAGAATAAAGGATATGTGCTCTTATTGTTTCCTTGTGAAATATAACATAGTTACATAGTTACTATTCATCACATAACTATGTTACCTTCCTGAAAATAATAAAAATATATAGTCAATCCTAAAATCTTATGTCTAAACCCCAAATCAATGCTCTGAGTGCTTTTGCAGTCATTCACAGACAAACACAAAGAGGTGAAAATTTTGAGTTGCCTGATCCTGATATTCCCAACTGAGGTTGAACAAGGTGACACTGCTTTCCTGTTTCAGCTGTCATACCGGAAACTACTGTCTTTTTCAAGATTTACGTAGTGCCATTTTTTTTTTTTTTTGCATTTTTTGTGCTTTTTGCTGGTGATTTTCCTATTTAAAATGCCCCCAAGCACAGTGCTGACGTTCTGCGTAGTGTTCATAAGCACCAGATGCGATGTGAGGCACAAGATCCGCCCCGTGTAGAAAAGAGATGCTTTCGATAGGCTTGGTTCAGGCGTGAGTTAGAGCGCCGCTGGCCGTGAATTCAATGTTAATAAACCAACAATACGGCACCTTCAGAAAAAGGAAGAATAAGTTCACCAACCTGTATGGGAAACACTCCAGAAAGTGCTAAAGTAACATCCATAGTTCGTGATAAAGGTATGGAAAAATGGCTAAATTTGTAGACTCTTGAGACGATGACCAATTAAGAAAAACACAGCAGTGAGCTGAAAGTCAAAGAAATTTACAGTCTCAGACATTCTGATTTAATAGAACTGAATGGAAATAAGAATTTTTATATTTAGCCAGCAGAATGGATACTTTAGAATCAGGCAGTCTGCTCTTTGAGAAACCATAGAAAACAAAGACATACAGCTATTTTCCATTTAAGGACTTTTTTTGTTTGTTATAAATCAAACTCTTTAAAACTATTAATTAGAGCAACATCGTGAAGCACCAGTGTTTCACAAATGTCAGTGAGGATCCCAATCTAGTTGGTCATGGGAAGACATTGATTTCCTCTCCCTGTAACCTTTTATATAGAAAGAAAGAAATGTGGTTGGAAATGGATTGATTGCTCCTATCATGTTTGAAATAGTACTGAATAAGTTTGATAATTATTCGGCAGTGTCTTCTTTTAAATCGGTATGCCTTTATGTTGGTAGCAACCTGACAAAGGGTTGTTTTTCAAGGCTGTGTATTTTTTCCTTTGTACAAAAAGTAGAGAAACAGGTAAATTTTATAGGTTTTGATTATTTTTAAAACTTTAAAAATACTTTACAAAGTTATGAGTGTACTTATTGGAGCAGTGTTTGCATGCACCTAAAGTTCTGACTATGGCTAGAACAGTTTTATGGGATTAAAGTGGTTTTATAGATTTACATAATTTTATAGGATCCGAACGTCAAAGTAATGTTTAAAGTGTTGCAGTACTGAGTAATTTTTAAAAATGTTTTTATTGTCAGTCATATTTTTATGGGTGAGGTAAGCTTCGTTCGTTAATGTTGGTATCAATTGGAATTTGGAGATTATCATATATCTTTTTCTCTAACATAAGCACTTTAAGGGCATTAATGTTTAATTTTGCAATACATGCATAAACTGTGATTCCAGTGATAAAACAAAATTGTGACTGCTTTGCTATATTTATTTGTATTATAGCATTTTGATTTATTATCTAGGGTACAAAGAATTCAATATTTTCCTTTATCATGTGTTTTGAATACAGCGTGTTCACATTTGCTGATTACATTTCTGCAAGGGCTTTCTACCATCTGTACTCTATAGTCACTGAAAATGTAAAACCCAAAGGGGAATAAATGACAATAATCATTAACATGAAACAACAATAAAGAATCTAAATTTGCAAGCTCAGAATTTGCCTACAGTTTATGATTAATGAAGGCAGATAAGTACTGAAAGCTGATTATGTGTTTCATTTTATGTGATGCCTAAGGGGCTACAGCTTAGGAGAAACAGTATTGGAGCCCCTCAAATCTCAGTGCAAGTTCAATTTGTTTTCTCACTTGCATTGATTTTCGGATAGTACTTAGCAAACTGAATCAGCAATAATAACTCTTCCACTACAGTGAATTTTAAGCAACTTGAATATATGTATCTCCCAGTCCACAAAGTTAGTATTGTTTTATCCAATAAACCTACTACACCTTGATTTGTAGATTAATAACTATTCATGAGGACAAATAAAAATGTATCACTGTGCAATTCTTAAGTCTTTTTACAAGCTCTAATGCAATTCCTGAGGTTTTTTTTTCCACAAGTTCTAATGTATTTTGAATATTTCCTCTGGTTTTATTTATTAAAGTAATTACAAAATTTGTCTTACAGAAACAGCTCAAGATTTTCCTCACAGTGGTTCTGTTCTTCTCAACTGCTGATCTATGATTTACTCATCAAGAAAAATATTATATGGGGCTGCTCTGTGGTGTAGTAGTTAAGTTTGCACCCTCCACCTCAGCAGCCCAGGGTTCACGGGTTTGAATCCTGGGCACAGACCTGCACACTGCTCATCAAGCCATGCTGAGGTGGCATCCTAAATACAAAAGAGAGCAAGGTTGGTAAAGATGTTACCTCAGCAACAATCTTCCTCAAGCAAAAAGAGGAAGATTGGCAACAAGATGTTAACTCAGGGCCAATCTTCCTCACCAAAAAACAAGGATAAAGAAAAATATACGTAGTGTCATTTTTAAATTGTATAATTCTAACAATGGAATCATGACTGGATTGGAATTTTCACTTCTTCACTTTATTTCATCCTATCTAAGAGAAACCTAAACTTTTGCTATTTAAGATTCATATGTTAATTTTTGTTATCGATTTTCATTCTTGACCTACAGAAAGACATTGTTGTAAAATTTGTATTTATCTTCGATCTTATTTTGTTATGCTTATAAACTCATAAAAGTCCATACTCTAAAAGACCAAAATTTTTAAATTTATATTTAACCTGGTAAAATATTGAAAATGGATGAATTTGGATGAAAGATATATGGGAGTTTCTTGTACTATTCTTGATGTTTTCTCTTTAAGTTTAATGTTATTTCAAAACACATAAGTGAAAGAACAAATAAATTTCAGAAGTTGTGCATTTCAAGCAATTAAAATGAGGAGAAATCATTGCAACTGACGTCAGTGTGAAATAAGGCACTGAATGTGTTCACCACATGGACTCTGAAGACGTGCAAGATGATGAAACATGTTTAATAAGAATGAAGATAGCAAGGCAAGTCCACTGTCCTTAATGAGTGTCGGGAGATGAACAGGAGTTGATGAAATAGAAAGTGTTTAAGAATATTAAAATGAGGTATACATTGCTAAAAAAAAATGGATATTTGGGGGTTAGAAGTGACGAAAAATATATTTTCCCTTCTTCCCAGCTGAGAGCCTATTTTCAATTAAGGTAAGTGACAGAGACAACGTTCGGTAAAATAAAATTGTATTGGGGATGTTTTAGCAAACTCCTGAGAACTTTCTAACTGCTTTATCCAGAATCCCTGATGGATCAGCAAACCAACTTACTGGGTAATAGGCAGCAGACATTTAGAATATGACAATAGAATTGATGTGCTTAGGTAAGTATTGTTCATGAATTTTTTCCAGTTATATGAGCATTTAAACTGGTAATGATTCAAAAGATAATTCCTAATGTGGGTCGAGGTTAAAAAATGTTTGAAAAGTTAATTGCTTCAAAAAAATTTTCTATGATTCCAGAGGATTTAACGGACAGAACTCGAAGGGCATAGATATCATTTACAGGGATAGATTAGTGCAAAGGAAGGGGAGAGAAGTACATGCATAATAGTGCAAGAGAGGGCAGACACTTAGATGACCATTTTTGAGAGCACTGGACAAAAAAAGATGTAGAAGTTAGCTAAACGTAAGGTTCTTTTTTTTTCTTCTTCTCCCCAAATTCCCCCAGTACATAGTTGTATATTCCAGCAGTAGGTCCTTCTGGTTGTGCTATGTGGGACACCACCTCAACATGGCTTGATGAGCGGTGCAATGTCCACACCCAGGATCAGAACTGGAAAAACCTTGGGCCACCAAAGTGGAGTGCACGAACTTAACCACTCAGCTATGAGGCTGGCTGCCTAACCTTAAGATTCTATATAAAAGTCTTGTATAAATTTTATTTAGTGCCAGTTTACGTGGATTAGGCTAGGATCTAACATCCGTTTATGTAGATGTGCCCACTAATTTTGCTGCTGTGAGAGGATTTCTAGGAAATTCAACTATGTGGATGCTGACAGGCTCAGTAAATCACAAATGTAAATTTATTGCATTATTCTATTCCATAAGTTTTTGGTTTCCATGCTGTCATACCTGGCCCACTGGCTAAGGAGCATGATTAATATAGTGATTCAAAAGGACCATTTAAGGGTTTGAGTGACCTTGTAGTCACTTTATATAAAAGTTGCATAGAATCATCAGGGATGCTTAAGTTATACTTACAAACTCCCAATATGCATGATTTGTATTTTTAATTGGATTCACTAATAGAATGAATATATATGGAATGGCATAATGTGAAGAGTATAATTAAAACAAAATTAATATCCCAGCACTAGTATTTATGTAATTCAGAAAGAACTAACTCAGTATTTGGTGTTTTTTTAATCAGTGACAAAATATTCTTTAGGAATTTTGGACCAAGTTGTTTCACGTTCCTGTATATACTTGATGTCATTTAAAGTTATGAATCATTCAAATCATTTACATATTTATGGAAATTGAATCAGCATTATATATTAAAGTATCAAGTTGAAACACAATATATTTTAATTCAAGATTTATGCTAAAGAATATATGACATTGAAAAATGATAATTTTAAAGTCTGATGTTTCAAACTTTTACAAAGAGAAACAGAAGAAAATTAGGGCATCGTTCTGTGCACAAAACGAATTATTTATATTTATTTAAGTTAAAATGTCCTTCAATACTACACAACAAAATGCACAAATGTTACTCAGATTGATTAACTTTTACATATGATGCTTTTATATAACTATCTCTCATCAAGATACAAAAATTTCAAACATCTCAGAAGGCTCTCTCATGCCATTTTCCAGTGACTCTCTTCCTCTGCCCAAAGAAAACACTATTTTTTTTTTTTTGAGGAAGATTAGCCCTGAGCTAAGATCTGCCACCAGTCCTCCTCCTCTTTTCGCTGAGGCAGACTGGCACTGAGCTAACATCCATACCCATCTTCCTCTACTTTATATGTAGGATGCCTACCACAGCATGGCTTGCCGAGTGGTGCCATGTCTGCACCCAAGATCCAAACCAGCAAACCCCGGGCCAAAGAAGCAGAATGTGCGAACTTCACCACTGCGCCACCAGGCCAGCCCCAAGATAACACTATTTTGATATCTATCACCATAGATTAGTTTTGCCTGTTCTTAAACCTCAGAACAAGGCACTTAGAAGTTAATGTATTTATTTCCTTGACAAGCTAAATGGCTAAGTAACCTAAAAAGGTAGGAGAAATGTATATAAATTTTTGAATTGGTCAGACTCTCTCTGCCTTGAACATTTCTAGATGTATTCTGCTCACTGATAGTCTGGTGGTTCATGAAGGGAGTCAAACAATGGATTGCTCAACTAGAAGTTGCTCATTCATGATGTGGCAGGCCAGACTTGAATTCCCTAGCTTACCTGAGTGTGGGGCATATGTCTTACAGTTGATTGGATGGGTGTTCTATTATTTCCTATCAGTGCGCCTCCAGATATAATGACTTGGCCTGCACAAGTATTACTGTTGTTTCCCACTCACCAAATGTTTAGTAGTTTAGCCAAAGCACCTTATTCTTGCATATAGTTTTATACTACACAAGTTAAAACAGGTCATAGGGCTCAAATATGGTCACAATAGGTTACAAAACCAATTTAGTGGAAAAGAGGCCTTTAAAATCTCCTAAGGGTAGATGTGTTTATGTCAGTCCTGCCCTTTAGGAAAAATAATTCAATTATCTCACCATTTAATAGCAAGTCACTCATAGGTATTTGTTACCATGATAGAGAAGCACAGTTCCTAGTTTCTTGAGAACTTTATCAAAAAACAGGCATTGAATTTTATCAAAATTTATTTTATCATTCTTTCAGATAATTCTATGGTTTTTCTTATTTTTCATGTTAAAGGGTGAAACACATTGATTTTTATTAAGGTTAGACAAAATTTGGAGAGCTAGAATAGACCGCAGTTAATCATATTTCTTTTTAAATATCTTGTATTGTTTTCCTCTGACACTATTTAGAGTTTTTGCATTTATATTCATGAGAGATATTGGAATTTAATTTTTCTTTCTTGTATAATCCACGTTGACTTGGAGATTTGTTAGTTCCTGGTATGAATTAAGATGTGTTCCCTTCTACTCTACTCTCTTAATGAGGTTTTGTAGGATTATTATTATTTTTTCCTTAAATGATTGGAAGGATTCCCCACTGAAGCCGCCTGCGCCTGAAGTGTTCTTTGGTTTCAATAGCAATTTAATTTTTAAAATTTTCTAATTGTTCTTGTTTTTGTTCTGTTAATTTACATTTTAAATAAATATGTGACTTTATCTACATTGTAATTTTTGTCATAAAGATTAAAATATCTCTTGTTTATCATTATTTTTTGATCTTTAGGAATTGTGGTAATGCCAAGTGCAATGATCTGCACTTCTAATATCGATATTTTTCATCTTTTTTCTTTTCTATTGATTGATCTTGCTAGAGATTTGACAATTTTATTCACCTTCCAAAAGATTGTTCATATGTCCCTGCAATGTGAATTTTTTAGTTGCTACATGTAGTATTCTACACATTTTAGTTAAACCAAGTTGTTAATTGTTCTGTGTAGAATTTATGTAAGCTTAGTGACTTGTTGTTTGAAAAATGTATTCGAAAATTTTAAACTATGATATGATTTTTTCCCCTTTTAGCACATGAATATTAGGTCTTTTTCATCCTTTTATATCAGCCTTTCTGTGTTCTTATGTTTAGAGTGTATATCCTAATCACATCATATAGTTGGGTTAATTTTCTTTTAATCTTCTCTGATATACTTTACCTGTTATTTGAGGGTTTAGTCCATTTACATTTAATGTAGCCACTGTTATATTTAGACTTATATCAACCATCTTGTTTATTGTTTTCTATTTGTCTATTTTGTTTTCTGTCTCTTTATTCTTCCATTCTTGACTCTTTTGGAATAATCAAACATACTTCAGATTATCCCATCCTATTAGCTTTTAAATTTGCAATTCAAATGAGTTGATGGGGTAAATTTTTCATAAAATGAAGTAGACAGGTATTTAATTTACTGATGATGAGTTCGGTTAAATCTAAGTCCATGTAAACAACATAGCAATCAAGAAACAGAATATTTTTATCCCAACAAAAAGCTCCCTTACAATATCTATCAATCAATTCCTCCTCCTCTCCATCCCACCTTCACTGTACTGATTTAGATAACAAATATTAATTTTACTTTATTTTTTTCAGTGTTAAATCAACCTTATATTCCTGGGATAAACCCTACTTGGTCGTGGTATGTTATCTTTTAGTAAATGGCTGGATTCAATTTGCTAACATTTTTACAAAGAATTTTGTATTCGTGATGAGATACGCATCTGCAGTTTTCTTTTCTTGTAGTATCTTTGTCTGGTTTAGTAACAGACTCGTGATGGCTTAATCAACTGAATTGTGAAGTGTTCCCTCCCCTTCCATTTTCTGAAAGTATACGTATACAGTTTAGGCTTTATTTATTAAATACTTGATTGAATTTACCAGGGAAGGCATCTGAGCAGAGAGTTTTCTTCGCAAAAAGAATTTTAAAAATTTAATTCCATTAATAGATAAAGTACTATTCATATTATCAATTTCTTCTTGAGCAAGCTTTTGTAGCCTGTGTATTTCAAGAAATGTGTCCATTTCCTCTAAATTATCAAATTTGTTGGCATAATAATATTTATTATTTATTGGCCTGTAATCTTCTGTTTTTATATTTTTAACATCTCTGTGATCTATAGTGATGTTTCTTCTCTAAATCTTTGTTTTGTTATAGTATGGAACTTCCACAAGGATATGTATTTAGTTAAATGCATCAATATATAAATATTGAACAAGTGCAACAAAAAAACTCTCTGGCTCTAAACATATTTAAAAAATAAAAGTTATAGAAATTAAAACAATGGTGAACAAGGACTTGAAAAGGCAAAGGATCAAATGAATGTCACTTAAAATAAACTTCAGATTCAAGTTTATTCTATTTGAATAATATTCTTTAACTTAATCTAGTTGCCTAATGACTACAATTACTATCAGCATTCTGAAAGACAGGGATGGGACTAAGGTGAATGAATGAGGTGCTGAAGGAACAAAATTTAAGGACGTATCCAGTCTTAGGGTCGTGCAAGTGCAGATGCAAGTGTAAAATATAAAAACGTATTCACTACCAGGATTACCACTTGAAGACCTTGAGAGGGGCCAGCCTGGTGGCAAAGCAGTTAAGTTTGTACATTCTGCTTCAGCAGCCAGGGTTTGCCAGTTCAGATCCCCAGTGGGGACCTGCACACCACTTGTCAAGCCATGCTGTGGCAGGCTTCCCACATATAAAGTAGAGGAAGATGAGCACAGATGTTAGCTCAGGGCCAGTCTTCCTCAGCTAAAAGAGGACGATTGGTGGCAGATGTTAGCTCCGGGCTAATCTTCTTCAAAAAGAAAAGATATCTCGAGCATGAGTGACCCTTAAATTTTATTCCTCTAGTGTCCTACCCTGGTCCTGACCCTGCTATATGCCCACTATGCTATGCAATTTTTGTATAGTTATATAAAGCATTTCAATTATTTAATCATTATATCAGATCTTAGAGAAATTATGAACACATATCATGAAAGGCATAAGTATTTTTAAGATATTGCTATGTATATACCGTTTTAAGTGTTTCTGAACTATACTTCTTTAGATTAAAACTAATATTAAAATTTTGGGAAAAAAATTTAAAAGTCTATATCTAAAATAAAGCATTGGCAAATAGAAAAGTCCTAGAAAATTGAAATTCAGAAAACAGAGTTTCCAGTCTTCACTGCTGAGATGGAAGGGTGAGATTATGAAAGGCGTATTGCTTTTATTCCCTGCTGAAATTCTAGAAGATAAATTTGATCTTTCCCTCTTGGCCAAGGGAAAGCTTTTAGGTCACATTTTTAACTCATGTTTTGAATAAGGTCAAGAGGATAACAATTTGATATGTCTTGTGTTACAGTATTAAAAATAGCCAGCTTTAAGTTATAATACTGTTTTATGTCTGTTCAATGAATAATTTAAACATCTCTGGAACTCTGGGGTATTAAGAGTTATTTAAATAAGGATTTCAACATTTTACCTGATACAGAATGTGCCTTAGTAAAGTTTTTCAAGAAAACTCTTTTCAAAGCAGCTTATGAAATATAAATGCTGAATATATTTAAATTTGTTAATTAAGCAATACAATGTATGCATTTGAAATTGTCCTGATTCCATAATATTTTAGTGTTAAAGAGTATTGTTCTTGGGATCAAGCGGTGTCCTAGCCCAAAACCAGCTGTAACAGCTTGGACAAGTAATTTAATATCATTAAATCTGAGTCTCCTTATCCAGATAAGGGAGATAATAACAACTACCTTTATAGGGGGTTTGTGTGAATTCAATGAGAGCATTCAATAATGCATTTAGCATTTTACCAGACATTCCATTACCACTTAATAATTGTTAACTATCATGAATTCACGTGTTTCAGCTGCCTTTTAACTCTATTAATTAAACTATTATCTCTAACATAGTAGGTACTTAATAAACATTGTGAATAAATTACACATTAAAATTACATTAAAAAGATGTTTAGGAGGGGAAACTATCAGAATTACATAGTAAGGACCTCAAAAATCCACTCCTGAATAAAAGCAAGAAAACGCTGGCAAAGCTGTCAAAATCAACTTTTTCATAACACTGAAAATTAAACACTTGTAACAATCTGAATAGTATTTATTCAAGAAAAACAGCCAAATCTCAATAAGAACAGCAAGCTTTGCTTAACTTACCCTACTCATATTCCCTCTCTCCCTAGCTTAATGAGTGCATGAAACAGTCTTTGCAATCAAGGTAGTCAGCATCCTAGCAGCCACTGGAGGAGGCAAAACAAATTTGGAGGTCCACAAAAGTCCCATTCCCAAAGAACTGTCACTATTTGACATCGTTGATAGCTCACTGGAAATCTCCATTCTCATGGCTTCTTTTGGCTGACTTGACTCAGAGCCCACTCTGAACAAACAGCCTATTCTCATGGCATTTGTCAAAATTAATCAGCAGCAATTGTGTCACAGAGTCAGTGCCTTGCTGGCTATGACTAACAAGAAGTTGACCATTAATTTAAAAATTAATTGGTTAATTAATTTAAAATTGGAGAATAAAATGTCCATAAGGAACTTTGGCAATTTCTGACTTATTGCTGGGAATCTAGAAGGCAACAAAGATACACAGGGATGTGCACATGCTCAGGAAAGACCTGAGAAGGCTCTGAATTCTAACCTCTGGCTGACTTTGAATCTCTGTATGAGCAGAAAATGAAGGCTAAAGCAGAGAAAGTAAATGGATAATAAAAGAAATGCCATGTAAACAGTATACAAAAGAACATAGGGTAGCTAAATTAATATTAGACAAAAAGAATTTAAGATAAAATTGTTAGAGACAGAGGGATATTTTACAATGATAATAAAGCCAATTATCAAGAAGACGTAAGTATTATAAATATATACGCACCTAACAACAGAATCCCAAAATACATGAAGTAAAAGCCAACATAATCGAAGGGAGCAAACAGACAGTTCAACAATAATAGCTACATAGTTAAATATCTTGTTTCCAATAATGGAAAGAATAAACAAGCAAAATATCAACACTACACATCAATTAGGCCTAAAGGAAATTAATGAGTACTCCATTCAACAACAGCAGATAGAAATTCTTATCAAGTTCACAGATGCTTTCTCCAGGATGCATAGACCCAACAGATAGCTATAGAACACTGCTCTGAACAACAGCAGAACCAACATTTTCTTCAAGTGCACATGGAACGTTCTCTAGGATTGGCTATATTTTAACTCATAAAACAAATTTCAACAAATTTAAAATGATTTAAATCATAAAAAGTATATTTTCCAACCATAATAGGATAAAATTATAATTAAATAATAGAAGAAAATTTGCAAAGTAAGAAATATGGAAAATTAAAAATACACTCCTAAGAAAACAATGGGCCGAAAAGAAATTACAAAGGATATTAGAAAATGCTTTGAAATAAAAGAAAAGAAAAACTCAACACAACAAAACTTAGAAAGTGCAGTGAAAGTGGTGCTTAGAAGGAAAATTATGTCTATAAATACTTACATTTAAAAAAAAGAAAGATTTCAAATCAATAACTTAAACTTCTTCCTTAAGAAGCTAGAAAAGGAAAAGCATACTAAGCACAATGCAAGCATAAGAGAGAAAACAATAAGGACTGCAGCAGAAATAAATGAAATGGAGATTAGGAAAACAACAAAGAAACAAAGGCAGTTTTTTTAAAGATCAGCAAAAATAACAAAACCTTAGTTGGACTGACCAATCAAAAAGAAAGAAAACTCAAGTTGTAAAAATCAGGAATGAAAAAGGTGGCATTACTGCCAGCTTACTGAAATAAAAGATGATATAAATGAGTATCATGAACAATTGTATGGCAACAAATTATAATCTACTAGAATTGAACAATTCCTAGAAAGAGACAAGCTACCAAAATTGTCAAGAGAAACAGAAAATCTGAATGGACTTATCATAAGTAGGAAGATTAAATAATAATCAAAAACATCCCACAAAGAAAAGCCCAGGCTCAGATGACTTCACAGGTGAATTGCATCAAACAGTAAAGAATTAACACCAGGGGCCAGCCCTGCGGCTAAGAGGTTCAGTTTGCATGCTCTGCTTCGGTAGCCGTTTCACCAGTTTGCATCCTGGGCGCGGACATAGCACCACTCATCAAGCCATGTGGAGGTGGTGTCCCACATAGCAGAGCTAGAAGGACCTACAACTAGAATATACAGCTATGTACTAGGGGGCTTTGGAGAGAAGAAAAATAAAGAGGCAGTTTGGCAATAGATGTTAGCTCAGGGCCAATCTTTAAAAAAAAAATAATTAACACCAATCTCCACAAGGTCTTCAAAAAAGTAGAATACTTACAAACTCATTGTGTATTATGTGTGTTATCCTTACATCAAAACCAGACAAGGACATCACAAGAAAATTAAACTACAGACCAAGGTCCCTTATGAACATAAACACAAAAATCCTCAAGAAAATAATAGCAATCAAAATTGAGCAACATATAAAAAAGATTATACATCACCATCAACTGGATTTATCCCAGAGACTCAAGATTGGTTTAATATACAACGCTTACCCAATGTAATACAGCATGTTAATAGAATAAAGGGCAAAAAACATATTATCATCTCAACAGGTGCAGAAAAACTTTTTGACAAAATCTCATAGCCTTTGATGATTTAAAAAAAAAAAAACCATGGGGTTGGCCCCGTGGCATATGGTTAAGTTTGGTGTCCTCACAAGTTCAGATCCTAGGCACAAACCTACATCACTTGTCAGCCATGCTGTGGCAGCAACCCACATATAAAACAGAGGAAGATTGGCAAGGATGTTAGCTTAGCGCAAATCTCCCTCAGCAAAAAAAAAGAAAAAAAAATCCACAAATTAGGAGTAGATAAGAACTTCTTCAACCTATTAAGTTTCATCTACAACAAAACTACAGCTAACATTAATACTTAATGGTGAAAGACTGAAGGCTTTACTGCTAGGGTCAGAGACAAAGATGTCCACTCTTGCTGATTTGATTTAAAATTGTACTGGAGGTTCTGTATAGAGCAATTAGGCAAGAAAAAGAAATACAAGGGACTCAGATTGAAAAAGAAGGAGTAAAACTATCTCTATTTGTAGATGAATTGATCTTGTATATAGAAAATTCTAAGCAATCGCAAAGAAATATCTATCAGAAGTAATAAATGAATTCAGCAATGTTCTGTGACAAAGATTAATACACAAATGTCAATTGTTTTTCTATACACAAGTAATGAACAATCTAAAAACAAAATCAAGAAACTTCTATTTACAATAGGATAAAAAAGAATAAAACATGAATAAATTTAGCAAAAAAGTACAAGACATATACTGAAAAGTACAAAACATTGTCTAAAGAATAAAGAAGATCTAAATAAATGGGAATATTTCCCATGTTTATGAACTGGAGTCTTAATATTTCTAAGATGGCAACACTTATCAAATCTGTTTAGAGATTCAACACAATCCATATCAAAATGTATTTTTTGCAGAAATTGACAAAATGATCCTAATGTTCATATGGAAATCTAAGAAACTGAGAATAACTAAAACAATCTTGAAAAATAAGAAGAAAGTTGGAAGGCTCACACTTCCCAAATTCAAAGTTTAATACACAGTTACAGTTATCAAGATAAAGTGGTACTGGTGTGAGGATAGAAATATCAATCAATGCAATAAAGTTGAGAGTTCAAATATAAACCTATACATCTTTTTTGAATTAATTTTCAACAAAGATGTCAACACAATTCAATAAGAATAGAATATTCTTTTTAACAAATGGTGCTAGAACAATGAGTATCTATATCTGAAAGATTAAAGTTGGACCTCTACCTCACACTGTATATTAAGTTAATTCAAAATGAGCAATAGATCTAAATTTAAGAGCAAAAACTATGAAATTCTTAGGAAAAACAGAGCAATAAACATTTGAGAACTTTGATTAAACAATGGTTTCTTAGATTTGAAACCAAAAGCACAGCAAAAAGAAAAAAACAGATAAATTAGACCATCAAAATTAGATGCGTGTTTCATAAGACAATTATTATACAACTGGATTTCAATTCAGTAAATTCTCAAAATGATATTTTCAGATATCAAAAATAAAATTCTATTTTATTTCTTAGAAGAATTCTTATTTCCTATATGTTAAAAAAGAAATGGATTATTTCATTCTTTCCAAATAATTAAGGGAAATATTTCTTCAGAGAAATCAATTACTTTAAAATGAGCTGTATGTGTTCCATTTTTTCAGAGACATTTTACCTAGTGATGTAAAAATGATACTATTCCATTAAACTAGCCAATAATATGTTTCCAGTTGCCTCTCATCATATTCACTGGATACATTGTTAAAGTGTGATATTAATTTTTGTAAATCAAATTTATTTTAATTGTATTAAACTAATATTTTACAGATCTAGTAGTAGTAGCATACTGTTTTCAACTGATCATAGATTTAAAAATTTGTAGATTTTAAGCTTTAGTTTACCTAAAGTTTTAATTTGCAATCTGTCCTTCAGTGACTTAATTGCTCTATATTCCACTTTATTTTCCTTTGCAAAATATAGGAAAAGCTTTCAGTAGTTAATGAGATTCCCCCCAATAATAAAATTCTAAGATTGTAAGACTTTAAAAAAATTGTTTTCATTTCACATGGACATTTGTTGGAACAAATAGCCATGATAATTATTTTAAAAATCAGATATTCATATGAACAATGTCAACCTGTCTAATATGTATCACTGGAATCCAAGAAGGAAAGAAGAGACAGAACGAAACTGTGGCAGAAAACAAAATGAAGAAATAAGGGTCAAAACCTCAAATAAGATGAAAGATATACATTTACAGATTCAAAGAATCAAGCACTTTAAATACAGAGAAAATTTCACTTTAACACATTATACAAAATACAAAGATAAAGAGAAAATCTTGAAAGTAACCAGTAGAAATATAAATACAGAATAAGAAAGATATAAATAAGGCTAACATAATAAGAAACAGCGGAGGCCGGAGACAGTGGGATAATATTATTTTAAGTGCCGAAACTAACAAAAAGTTAACCAAGAGTTTTATATTCAGTGAAAAAATATTTTTTAAATAAAGGTTGAATAAAGATACTTTTCAAATAAAAACTAAGAGAACACAACGCCAGCAGACGTGTATGATAAGAAATACAATAGGAAATTTTTCATGTTGAAAGGAATGTTACTGGATGGAAAAATCAGATCTTCAGAAAGGAATAAAAACAATGGAAGTAGTGAATATATAGATTAATATATATTTTTAAAACTCCCTTTCGTGCCCCCTCTAGATTTCTTTAAACAAGCTGTGAGTTTTTAGTGAAATAAAAATGATTGTATTGTGGAAGCATAGCATATGTGTATATGTGCGTGTGTGTATAAAATAACTATAGAATAAAGCCAGAGAATTATACTGGTGCAAGGTTCTTATATTTTATGTGAAATGGTAAAATATTAACTCTAAGTACACTTTAAATAGTTAAGGCTGTGTAATTTAATCTGCGGAGTAATCACAAAAATTGCAATGGCATAGCTAAAACACAATAAAGATATTAAATTCTGAAACATCTATTCACTTAACATAATAGAAGACCATAAAGGAAAAAAACTAAGAATGAAAACAGAAAGAAGAACAGAAATCAAACAGCTCCTACAAAACCGGCACCCCTCTAGACCAACTTTTCCTTTACTCCTCCTCTGCCAATAACTCTATTCCAGTATCTTTTTGAGCATCCATATTTCATTGCCTAAAATGCAACTTTGCAAATATAGAGTAGTCAATTTTGAAGGCACATAGCATCCAGAAAGCTCCTAAAAGAAGCCCTGTGTTAATTACTCCAGAGTGAGCTCACGATGGCTCAGGGGCAGAAGTGCTCGCTGCCTTACCTACCCACTTCTTAGGATTTCCTGACTCCACATACGTTTACACACTGCAGGCTCACCTAACCTGACTTCCCATTTGGCTGGCCTACTTTGTCCATGTGGATTCCCAAAAGACCCTTTCTGCCCCAGTTTCACCCAGAAACTCAGAGCAGTGACTCTCTAATTTCTTTGATAAAGGAACCATTTTACTTATTTTAAAATTTTCAATCAGTTCATACTACTTTTGTAAAGTACCTGAATATTACTTCCTTTTAAAAAGTCTTTTTGTTTTGAACTCATATTTCATAATTTATATGTAAATGCTGCTACAGTTTTACAGTTGCTTCCTTATCCAGTACATCTTTGCAAATGACAGACTACAGTATTAGCACTTCACTATCAGTTATGGCTACCCCCAATTTCAATACGTCAGAGATCGTACTTCTCACTAAAACTAGAACCACTTTTTTGTCTTTATTTCTTCAACAGCACTTCCATTGTCATAATTTGCCTAATGCTACTGTCAAATTCGAAAAGGGTATATCTTTTATTAACAAATAATTCCAGTGAAGCTTCTTTCACTGTCAATAAATTGGAGTTAAAAATAAATAGGAATTTTACATCTAATAATCTTAAATTCTGTATTAAGAAGCCGGAGTTAGCTTGATTAAAATTTAAAAGACTGTAATTTATTAAAATAAATGTTTACATATTATCTGATTTTTATGTTATTTTGGAGTGAAATTGATGAACAAACCTTAAAATATCATAAATGACAACACAGTTCTATCCATGACTAGCATGCAGAGCATCTGTGAGTTTATCTACACCTGAGTTGGTCGGTATCCTGTTCAACAAGATGTCTCCAGTAATTGTGTGATGGCAGCCCTGGTAACAACCAGTTGGCAGACCTGAGATACACAAACCTGCGCACCCCTTCGTGTAGTGCTGCCCTAAAGAAATCACTCACAGAATTCACAGAATCAGTCACAATCTCCATCAAACTGAAAGTGCCCCTGCTGTTAACTCAGTTTCCTTTAGTTACCAGAGTTCTAAAAACTCTCTATATCGAACCTTCAAAAACTATGGCCTGTTAATCCAAAAGCACTGTACAAAAGTGGGAACATCTTACTTATAGCATCCTTTAAAATCAGCAGAAATTGTGTGAAGGATAAAAGGACACTCTGTACTCTTTCTGAAACTTTTCTCTAAGTCTAAAATTATTTCAAAATAAAACATTTAAAATTATTTTTCAAAACATTAAGCTCCAAGAAAAAGAAGAATTTACTATCAGTAAAGTACGTAACACCCCATAAGGAGCCTCCATTTGTTCCTAGTTTACAACTGCATCAGATGAAAAGAGGTAATTGTTATGAATTGAATTATTAATTTCATTATAATATCCTTCTTAATATTATCCTAAAAAGCATTGAATCTCTGTTCTCTTTCCAAGGTTTTTCTAGGGGAATTTTCTCTAGCTGTTTTGAGTAGTTATGACTTTCTGCTGGACAAACACATCCTTGTCAAGTTAGTTAATGGTAAATTATGCATAAAAATTTTTCCACAGAAATTCATTGTCAGCTAATGAACCAGCCAGAGTGACATCACTTTGACTGCTCTTCATTTTCATATACTAGTCAGGGTAGTTCATCAAAGCCATTGTAGTTATAACACCTAGGTTGAGAACAAACGGAAACCTTGCTTACCTGGCTATAAATCACAGTGAATCAGTATATCCTTTCTACAACTGTACACTGTCTATGTCAATTTCTTATATCGAGACAGAAAATATATCAGAATTCGAATTACTTCAAGTTAGCATTAGTAATATAGTACACTTGACATTGCACAGCATCATTATTCTGAGTTACAATTTTTACTGTGTCTTAGATTTGTTAATTTTTTTAGGCATTTGTAGGTTGATATCCATAGATTTTAAGGACAACTTTAATTATAATTTAATTCTCAAGTAATAGCTTGCAAACACAGTGTGTTAGTCTGATTGGTCAGGATTGTGATTTTTTTACATGCTCTGTAACTGCCAATAAATTGAACTCAAAATATTGGATACTCTTTAAGTGTTAAATAACACTGAGCCTAGAAAAATTTTGAGGAAATTAGAGAACGGAGCTGTCTGGTCTGATACATAGCATACACACTTCCTTTCCATTGGAGTTTTCGTTCTTTCTCTCCACACTGACATTCAGCCCAAGACATGTCAGATGTTTATGATATGAATGTACTGATGTCAGCCAATAGACTCTTATTGCACTAAAAAATAGCAATAAGGAATACATCGTGTCCTGTAATAGCTCGCAGACTTCTCTTACAGCACAACCTTAGCTGTTTGGCTCCACAGAGCATACTGTTAATGTTACACTCCCTCATTTGAATACTCCTGTCTGAAATTTATTTTGCCATTTATTACAAAATGAATCCTGGAGAATAAATATTGGAAATGATGTCATAAACTCTGTCTTTTCAGAAATCCCTTCTGTGTAAATAGATTCCACAATAGAAATAAATATTGTTAATTTAGAGAATACTTTACTGCTATATTAATGTTGCATTTGAAGAAATATTTAAGTTCATTTACTTAAGCTTATAATTATTATTTAGTTTAGCCTAAGCGCCACAAAGAACATTTAAGCTTGATATTATGTTAGAGTATGCATGTATGTATGTATGTATGTATGTACATGTGTATTTATAAATATAATTTTACTAATTATTTTTAGTAATTAGTCTTTAAAATTATTTTTAAATAAACCTTTTATTGTGAAATAATTGTAGAGTCACATGCAGTTGTAAGAAACAATACACGGAGGTCTTAAGTACTCTTCACCCAGTTTCCCCAATGGTAACAGCTTGGAAAACTATAATACACTATCACAATGAGGATATTGACACTGATACAGCCCAGAAACAGAGCATTTCTATCACCGTAGAATCCCTCCTGTGGGCCTTTTATAGTCACATACAGATTTCTCTCTACCTATGCCAAACCCCCTGGCAACCTCTAAGCTGTTCAACATTCTTATATTTTTGTCATCCAAAACTGTTCTGTAAACAGGGTCATGGAGTATGTAATCTTTTGAGACTGACTTTTTCTATTAGTATAATTCCATGAGAATTCATATAAACCATTGCATTTGTCAATAGTTCGTTCCTTTTCATTGCTAAATAGTTTTCATTGTGTGGATGCACCATAGCTTGTTTAGCCATTCTCTGTTTAAGGACTTCAGGGCTTTTTGTAGTTTTCGACTATTATGAACATAGCTACCAGGGACATTCATGAGCAGGTTTTCGTGTGAACATAAGTGTTATGGACTGAATGTTTATGTATCCACAAAATTCATACATTGAGTTCCTAACCCCCGATGTGATGTTATGAGGAGGTGGGGCCCTTGGGAGGTATTAGGTCATGAGGGTGGAGTGCCGATGAATGCGATTAGTGCCCTTATAAAAGACACCCATCAAGACAATGAATCTGCCAATGCCTTGATGTTGGACTTCCCAGACTCTGGAACCGTGAGAAATAAATTTCTGTTGTTTATAAGCCACCTAGTCTATAGTATTCAGTTATAGTAGCCCAAATGGACTAAGACAACAAGTTTTCATTTCTCTGGGACAAATGCCCAGAAGTACAATTGCTGGATTGAAGGGTAGTTGCATGTTTAGTTTTCTGAGAAACTGACAAACTGTTTTTCAAAGTGGCTCTACCATTTTAAATTCCACCATCAAAATATGAGTTATCCAGTTTTTCACTTCCTCACCAGAATCTGGTGCTGTCACTATTTTTTATTTTAGCCATTCTGATAGGTATGTAATAGTGTCTCATTATTGCTTTAATTGTCATTTCTCTAATGGCTAATGCAGTTGGGCATCTTTTCATGGGCTTATTTGCTATCTAAATATCTTCTCCAATGAAGTGTCTCTTCATTTCTTTATCCCATTTTCCAACTGGATTGTTTGTTTTTATTATTGAATTCTGAGAGTTCCTTCTACATTCTAGACACTAGTTTTTGTTAGATATCTGGTTTGCAAATATCTTCTGCTACTCTGTAGCTTGTCTATTCATTCTCTTAACAGAGCCTTTCAAAGGGCAAAGTTTTAAGTTTTGATGAAGATCAATTTATCTATGTCTTTTTTCTTTTATGAATTATGCTTTTGGTGTAAAATGTAAGAGCTCTTTGCCTAGTCTTAGTTCCTGAAGATTGTTTCTTATTTTTTTCAAAGTTTTATAGTTTTATATTTTACATTTTAGCCCATCAAGCTCATAACCCATTTAGAGTTAATTTTGGGGTACTAGTTAACATTTAATAACACATCTTCTATTTAAATCTCAGATGGAATGAGTGAGAACTCGTGAAAATATCAATTAAAAATACATATTTTGACATGGTATAAAATGTATAGTCTAAAATATATCAAGATTAATAAGCTGTAAAGAGTTGAAAAAAATCTATGTTTTGTTTATATAGAATGAAATTTATCACTAAAAGCACCCAAAGTATCATGGACTTTTAAAATGTATTTATCTTGAAATATTCCTTCATAAAGTTCCCCAAAATTATTAATGCACGCCTTTATGAAACTCATGGGTCATGCTATTCTATTTGCATACACATTCTTTGTTGGACTAATGTTAATAAGAGGTGTTATATGATATGGGTTTGTTATAGTGCGACTAATACTGTCATCCTCATTAAAAGAAAAAAATATTGAAGATAAAAGAGGTCGTCTTGAAATAGTAATTCAATACCTATGTTAAAAATTGAATTACTGACTTTGGTATTTTACTCAGAGATACAGAGGGCTTGAAAGAGCATCCTTCCCAACTTTACAAATATAACAAAAGAAAGAAAGAGAAATAGAAAATAGCAAGTTCACAGAATTTCTTGAACCTACTGACAACCAAATAGCCCAAAATCTAAGGAGAGACAGATGGCTGCAGAGAGATATAAGATGCAGCCAAATACAGGTAAGAAGATTTCAACTAGCTTGATTGGTGAAGTGGTGGAGATGGGTTAAGTGTACACCAGTGAGAGAGGGTAAAACTCCGAGGAACTGAAAATATAATTCGATTCTACAGGTTTTTGCAGGCTTTTTCTCCACAAACCCCACCAGGTGTTCACAGAAAAGATTGTGAGCATCCTGATAAAGTCTCCCCTGGGGTGTAGAACTGGGGATGGAAAAAGCAACTCCTATGGGAGTTCCACAAAACTCTACCATAACTTATCCCTCTATTTCCCCTATGGAGCACTTTCTCTGGGGGAGGAAAGGCGACAAACAACATTGCCCTTGAGGCAGCAGAAAACTTGTTGGAGCTGGGAGAAGTAGGGTTGCCAAATTTAGCAAATTAAGGTATAACGCAGTCAATTACATATCAATCTCACATAAAAATAATATGTTAGTATAAGTGTGTGCCATATAATATTTGGGACATATTTATACTAAAACATTATCCATTGTTTACGTCAAGTTCAAACTTAACTGGCCTTCTGTATGATTTCTGGCCACCCTATGAGTACAGGTACAGATGAAAAACAACACTCTACTATTGAAGAAGGTGCGAGACTGCATGCTGAGCTCAGAACTAAGCCAGGGAAGGCAGGAGCACCAGAAGGTCAGCCTCGAAGACCCAGTGGCACAGGGACTGCCTAAGGCTAAGGCTTAATCAGAAAGACTGAGGAACTGTCACAGTTTGGGAGGAGACTGTGGACACAGGAAAACTAAATCACGTGGGATCCTGGATTGGATTCTAGAACAGCAAAAATACACTAGTGGAAAAACAGATGAAGTTCAAATAAAATCTGTAGTTTAGTTCACCAAATTGCTAAAATGTTAATTTCTTCATTTTGGTAATGTACCACTGTTATGTAATAATAATAGGGAATGCTACGTGAAGAGTATACAGAAAGTCACCACACAATGGTAGTAACAGTTATAGTAAATGTACTAAAATTATTTCAAATAGAAAGCTGAAAAAATATTTCTTTGTTATCACAAAATGCAAAAAAACCCATGAAGATAATACATGATATGAAGAACATAAGCCAATCATCAATATGTAATCATAAAATTATCCTAAATATTTTTAACATTTCATGAAAATAAAACACACAAATATAGATATTTTAATTTGCTATTAATTAACTTACACATTTTAATTTTTATTACATTTAAATCATTATTAGGCAGAAATATTTTCAATCAGATGTATATTAACTCTAAACCAGTTAATTTCCATGATGTATGTTTTCAATAAGGTTTCAAGAATAGGTCAAAAAATATTATAGTCTTAAAAAGTTTTCTTTCACTCTTATTCTGAAATATGCAGATCACTATATAATTTTTTTTGAATTTTTTTTCATGAACATTCATGTAATTAATAAAAGGAGATCAAGTTAAAACATTCAGCACTCAGCTTTCACAATCTTAATACTTTCAAAGATTTCAGGTGACTTATTTTGTAGTGTCCCTAATTAGGGTTTTCAGATGTGTCCTCACAGCAAATTCAGGTTATACATATTTGAAGAACATATTGCAGGAAGGATTCTATGTTCTTCACATTATGCTTTATCAGGCAGCAGATAATTTTGATTTGTCGCCTTCCTGATGTAGTTCATGTTGATCACTTATTAGATGGTGTAAAGTTACTCTGTTTCCCTATATAATTAATAAGAATTTTGGAAACAAGATCTTTGAAAGTATGTAAACAACTTGTCTTTCATAAATTTTCAACTCATATATTTATGTATTTGGGGTTTTTTTTTCTCTTTGGACTCATGGTTTCCTATTTTATTCCCTAAATTTTAATCCCTCACTCATTGAGAGCACATTGCAGAACTGTCGTTACGCCTCTCAGAAGCTGTCTGTAGGTTGCTTATATTCAGTCCAGCATGGTTCAAGAGGTTACCAAACCCATTAAGGTTAAAAAGTAGTGAGTTGGAAGGCCTTCCCCTCATTACTTTCCTTACAGGTTGTTCTTGCTTGTCCCTCCCCACAAAAGTACCTACCTTTTACTCTTTTCTCCAATCTCATGAGATTGCCAGAATTTCCACTGGCTTTTCTGCCATTTAAGCAACAAGCTCTATGTTCGGGTCCCCTCCTTGGATTTACTAAGAATTGGCAAATGCCTTCAGGGAAGAAGCCACTGAAGAAGCCATTCTGCTCACTTCTCTGCAATTTCCCTCTCTCTGCAATCTGGGCTCCTAGGGTGGTTGCCTCAGCAATTCTGTATTACGTTCAAACAAATGCTTGATATTTTATCCAAATTTTCTAGATGTTCTTAGCAAGAACATTGTTTTGCTGCAATCCACATTATAATAGACCACAAATATTTTTGTTTAAGAAAACATGATAAATTATATTCTCCAGCAAGAAACAGGTTTTCAAATATGGTGTTGCAAGTGAAAGATACAGGCATTTTCTTTACCTAAGACCTAATAAAAATGAATAAGTCAGTCATATATATGACTGCTCCACACATCAATGGGACTAGGAGGAATTAACCAATTCAAGACAAAATTCTCCTCAGGAAATGGTTTGTGTTCAATTTCCAGACATAGAAATAGATATTTGTGACTCTGGAATTTTATTCTAGAATCTCTTTAATCTTTATCCTTTAAAAGCAGGTTTGCTGAAGTGGATGTTGGAGACATAAAATGAAATTAACAGTAATGATCCCATTATATCTAAATCTTCTCAAATCTCCAATCATATTAATCTAATGATTAGTATAAATGGAAATCAAAGTGGGACAGTTATTTCCAGGGACAAATTAAGTAAAACATTTATTATATGGATGGTAGTAAACAGAGATTATCTACAAAATATCTTATGATTATCTTAACATTAAAGAAAGAGTTATGAGCAAAATAAGCAAATTCATCCCCATCAGCTTCTGGTGATGTAATGTGATTTTCTACACATCTTTATATAATTTGCAATTCAAAGATCTATAGGATGTAATCCTCCTGATCTTCAACTGTATCAGGTGAAGAGTCTCAAAACTCTGCTCCCAGTACTACCATCTGGGACCCAAGCAAGTATAACCACTGCATTGGCATATCATACGTGGAGACTGAGAGATAATAGTGTTGCTTGCATTGTTTAGGGATAGCTAGAACAACTGAAGTTCTGTGTGAAATTCTCTCCAAATTGCCAGGCTAGCTCACCTGCACCATGAACTAGACATACTTTGGGGATTAATATAAATTTTATCTCATGAATTTTCATTTAGGAAATATTTCAGTTGAATAAATGACTAAATCCTGAGTTATATTAAAATTTCCTAAGAACAGTAGTCCAGAAAGCCAGAGAAATATGTGATTCTTATTTATTATTAAAACAAGAGCAATAATATTATTCTAAATGGAACAACTTGACAGTACTTAATGAGAAAATTATAATCATACAAGGTTTTAAAAAGCTCTTTCATAGAATTTTATTATGCATTTACGTAATGAAAAAGTATTAATCATGAGTTTATGTTCATTGAAAACATTGTTATAATTTCTAAATAATTAAGGAATTGCATGTTCATGCATTAACTTGAGAGGAGGAATAATTTAATAGTAAATATTGAATTAATAAATCATTAATTAATTAAAATATAAAGATAAATAAACATAATTTGGTATAACAACACAGGAGAAATATTTTTTCAGGAATACTGCCTGTACTAAAAGCAGACCTCCTTGGCTTTTTTATTCGATAATCAGCACCAATCTATATCTGTATTCATTTTATTAAGCTTTACTTGTCAAATCTTCATTTTAAGTTTTTTTTTTTTTAATTCCACAAAGAAAAGATAAAGACTATTCTTATATATGGCCCTGGATTGCTTTTACCAATACGATGAAAATAGAAATTCCTTGACTCTGAAGAAGTAACATTTATTCTATATAGGCAGCAAGATTATCCTCACAGTGAAAAAGAAGTAATATGCTATTAGTCCTAGATTGAATAAATTGTTTATGAAATAATATAAGAGTTTCTCAAAGTATGTCTTCTTCTGTCATCTGCCTTCATTGGGCTCAGGGCAATAGAAGATTTTTGACTTCCTAGGTCATGAAAACAGATATTAAACAATCTTGCCAGTTTGAAATGCAAATATGCAACAAACTGATAAAGAAAATGACAGAAGGTATGCCCAACATTCTTAACGTCAAGATTCTCTATCCAACCAAAGCACATATTATAGTATAATTCTTAAAGAAGAACCGATTTTTTTGAAATATAGAAACACAAAGTTCAAGGTTAACACATCTAGTGTATCAACATACGCTCTTCTCCTTTCTATTTATTGGAAATGTAACACCCAGAGACATTTATCTACAGGTTAGTAAATATTACAAATATAACACCTATGTAAACCCAAACAGGTCAAGGGATAAAATAAAGCATCAAACAGTGTACCTCTTCTCAACCACAGTAGTTTCCCTCGACGTTGGAGGTAGCTACTATACTGAATTAATGCTTACAGGCACACTTGTGCATGCGTACACTCACAGAATTTGTTCTCATCACCCTTTCAACTCCCCAGATATATAAGAGATAGATGTGAAGAAAATACGTTTCCCAGATTCACTTGCCTCTATGGTTCTGAATGAAAATTAATTTTTCCAATAAAATATATTTTCACTAAATTTACATTCAAGAAACTGAGGGGACCCTAAAGAGCATGCCAAGACTCATCATAAATAAGCTTCTGAAAATGAAGACAAAGGAAAAATCTTGACAGCTGCCAGGAAAAAATTATACTTTACCTATAGGGGAAAAATAATTTGAATAACAGAAACCATATAGGCTAGAAGGAAGTGCTGTAACATTTTTGCAAGTGTGGAAAGAAAAGAAGCATTACCTCTGAATTCTACACCCAGGGAATATATCCTTCATAAATGAAGGGGAAGCAAGACTTTGCCAGAAGAATGAAAATTAAGAGAATTTTGCACCAGCAAATGTGGGCTAAAAGAAATGGCTAAATAAAATCCTCTGAACATAAAGGAAATGATAAAAGAAGGAAGCTTGGAACATCAAGAAGAAAGAAAATGGTAAACAAAAATAAGGGAAAATACAATAGGCTTTACTTTTCCTCTTGAGGTTTTTAAATTTTGCCAGGTGGTTGAAGAAAAAATTATAACACTGTCCAAGGTGGTCCTAAATATATGTAGAGGAAATATTTAAGACAAACATGTTATAAACAGGTCAAGGTAAAGGGACACAATGAGAAAGTAAGATTTCTATGCTTCACTTGAATTAGTAAAATAATGACAGCAGTAGACTGTGATAAGACAGCAGAATAAACATTCTTGTCACGTATCCACAAAACATCCTAAAAATGATGATATCCTAAGCCGTAAAAAAACCTCAAAAAACTTAAATAAATTTGACAGAATTGAAATAATACAAAATATGTTATCCAAACACAGTTGAATCAAATTAGAAATCAATAACAGAAAGATAACAAAAAAACATTCCAAAAACATGGAAATAAACATCTCATTTCTAAACAATCCATGGGTAAAGAAGAAGTCTCCAGGAAACTAAAACATGCATTGAACTGAATGAAAACAAAAATACAATGTATCAAAATTTGTAGGACACAGATAAAGCAGTGCTGAAGGGGAAAATTCTAGCAATAAATGCAGATAAGAAAACAAGATAAGTTTCAAATCAATAATCTAAGTTCCCAATTCAATAACCTATAAAAAGCAAGCAAAAGGAAGGAAATAATAAATATAAGAGAAAAAAATAATGAAATCAAAAATAGAAAACCAATAAAACAAAGAGTTTTAGAGTTTGTTCTTTGCAAAGATCAATAAAATTGGCAAAGCTTTAGCAACCTGACAAACGGAAAAAAAGACAAAATAACACAAATTACCAAAATCAGGAATAAAACAGGAGATATCACTACAGATTCTATAGACATCAAAGGAAAACAAAAGAATATTACAAATAACTCTACAGTCATAAATTGGACAACTTAAATGAAATGGAAATTCTTCAAAAACTTCGATCTACCACAACTCACCCAAAATAAAATAGTCAATTTTAATTGCCCTGTAATTATTAAGGAAATAGATTCTTAGTTTAAAACTTTGAAAAAATAAATCCCCAGGCCCTGATGATTTCACTGGAGAATTTCACCAAACATTTAAAGGTGAATTAACATTGATTTTACACAATCTGCTCCAGAGAATGGAAGAGATTCCTTCCCAATTCATTTTATGAAACCAGTATTACACTGATACCAATATGAGACAAAGCCAGTACAAAAAAAGTAAACTAAAGACTAACATTCCTCATCAACATAGACAGAAAAATTGCTTAAAGTGTTAATAAATAGAATTCTACAATACTTAAAAAGAATTATATGCATGACCAAGTGGGAGTTATTACAGGAATGCAAGGCTGATTCAATAATCAAAAATAAATCAATATAATCCACCATATTTACAGACTGAAGACGAAAAATGACATGATCACATCATTTGATGCAGAAAAAGCATTTGATAAAATTTGACATAAACTCATGAAAGAAACCTCTCAGAAAACTAGGAATAGAGGGGAAATTTCTCAACTTGATAAAGAACATCTACACAAAATCTATAGCTAACATTGTGCTTAATGGTGAAACACTGAGTACATTGCCCCTAAGATCAGGAACAAGGCAAGAATATCTATTTTCACTACTCCTGTTCAACACAGTGCTGAAAATTTTAGCATGCAATAAGGCAAAAAAAGAGAAAGAAATAAAAGGCCTGCAGACTAGGAAAAAAAAAATGAGTAAATTTATCCTTATTTGCAGATAATATGATTATCTATGTATGAAATCTCAAGGAATCTACTAAAATTCCTAGAACTAATAAGATAATATATTAGCAATGAACACATGGACTCCAAAATTAAAAACAGAATATCATTTACAATCAGTTGAAAAAAAATGAAATAATTGTGTCAATCTGGCAAACCATTTACAGGACTTTTATGCTGAAAACAACAGAATGCTAATAAAAAACACAAAACCTCTAGTGACATATAAATAAATGAAGAGACATAATGTGTTCATGAATTCTAAAACTTCATGTAGAAAATATCTTTTTTCTCCACAAATTGATAGACAGGTGTAACTCAATTCCTAACAAAATTTCAACGTTTTTTATAGATATAGACAAGATCTCTCTCAAATTTATATAGAAAGACAAAGGCTCTAGATTAGTGAAAATTTTGAGAAAAAAGAGTAAAGTGAGAGGAACGGCTACCTGATTTTGAAACTTATTATCTAATACAATAATCAAGACTGTCTGTTATTGACAGAGGTGTAGGCATATAGATAAAGAAACAGAATAGGAACCCAGACATAGACATACACAAATAAGCCAATTGGATTTTATTTTTACAAAGGTGCAAAATAATTTAATAGAGGAAAGATATCTTTTTCAACGAATGATACTGAAGCATTTGTACATCCATAGGCAAAATAACTTATGACTAAATCTCACATCTTATGTAAAAATGAACTCAAAATAAATCACAGACTTTGATGTAAAATGTAAAATTATAAAACTTTTAGAAAAAAACGTAAGAGTAAATCGTTTGGACCTAAGGATAAGCAAAAATATTTCCAAACTTAACACCAAAAACACAATTCACAATAGGAAAAACTGGACTTCATCAAAATTAAAAACTTTTGCTGTGTTAAAGACCCTATAAAAAGAATTAATAGACAAGCTACAAAGTGGGAGAAAATATTTTCAAACCATATGTTACACAAAGGACCAGTTTCTAGTATATATAAAGAACTCTCAAAAATCAAGAGTAAGATAACAAAAACAAAACAACTGAGTTAGAAAATGGCATAAGATACCAACAGACATTTCACTGAAGGGAATATACAAAAGGCAAATGAGTTCATGAAGAGATGTTCAACATTATTAGCTGTTAAGAAATTGCAAAGCAGACCATAATAAGATATCTCTATACACTTAATCAGAATGGTGAAAATAAAAATTAGTGACAACATCAAATGCAGGTAAAGATGTGGAGAAACTGGATCATGCATAAGTTGATGTGGGGAATGTAACATAGTACAGCTACACTCGAAGACAACTGGCTAGTTTCTTAGAAACCTGAACATTTTACTACATGTGACCCACCAATTTCACTCCTGAGCCTTCATCCCAGAAAAATTAAAATTTATGTTAACACATAGCCTTGTATAAGAATATTATAGCAGCTTTACTCATAATATCCAAAGGAACATTGAACTAATTGCTCAGTGAGACTAGAGCATAAACAGATTTCTGTAAACAATAGATAAGTCATTAGATGGAATGAGATATAATGAAGCTTTTTTTAAAGTTCTGGAATCTAAGTATTATTATTGAAATAATACTTATAGATTAGTTACATTAAACTAAAACAAATGAAAGAAATGAAAAATATTTAGTTTTTATTTGGAGTTTACCATAATAGAATAGTTTAAATGTCAAATATTTGGACATTAGAAAATACCTACTTGTTTGAATTCTTTACTATCATCGTGAAGTTACAGTATTGTACAGCTATTGTCGAGGAGTGTTTAAATTTTAATATCTACCAAAAAGTGCACTTTTCTTATCTTGCATAATTTTATACAATTGGAAAAGCTTAAGTGTGTATAAACATATCTTTTTTATTTCATTTTATTCTAAAATTTTTATCAAATAATTTCAATGTGCTAGTCTCTATCTTTGGTTCTAAGTATAGAGATTAAATCTAAAAAAGCCTTTTCGCATGGACTTTTCTTATGGATGGAAACAGAAATTAAACAAGCAAGTACATAATATATCAGATGGTAAGAACTATAATGAAAAATTATTAAAGATAGTATTAAATTATTATTGTAATTAAATTATTAAAGGATGATGAAGAATAACAGAGTAGTATTTCATAGAAAGTAGTCAAGAAAATATTTAAATGGTGTTCTAAATGAAGGGAAGAAATAAACCATGTGGACAGAGCTATTCGAGAACTTTCTAGGAGGGCAAGTGAAAATTCCTCAAGGGTGAGCAAGCTAGCATGTTCTAGGCATTACAGGAGGCCATTGAGATTGGGTAAGTGAATGGGGAGAGTGATGGGCAATGAGATTCAAGAGTTCAGCAAGACTTGGGAGTTTTATATCAGTGAACTGGAAAGCCATTGAAGACAATGAGCAGAGAAATTATATGCTCTAATTTATATTCATAAGGATAAACTATAGAAAGGTAATGAAACCAGAAAGTATGCTATTGCAATAGTCCATGTAAGAAATAACAATGGTTTGGAGTAAAATGTTAACAGGGGAAACAGAAAGAATGATGATATTCTGGACATATTTTGAAGAGAGAGAGAGAACGAGATTAGCTGAAGAATTACATATGGGATTTAAGAAACAGAGAAAGTAAACAATGTCTTCAAGATTTTTTTCCATCAACTGGAAGAATCAAGTCGTTATTTTCTGAGGAGGAGAAATCTAAGGAAAATAAAAAATGTCCAAATTATGATTTTTGAAATATTATGCTCTAAATGATTTATTAATCATGCAAAAGGAGCTGCTGAGTATGTCATTTGATATAGGAGTCTGAAGTTCAGGAACAAGGATTGACTGAAGATATGGCAGCTGTATAGGAAGCATGTGATTTTCATATCTTAATTCACAGGATGTAAATAGCTCTTTTCAAAATTTAAGCTTTATTTGAGTGCACTTTTTTTAAAAGAATAGTAAAGATATAAAAACATTTCATTTTTACTCAGAAAAAATAAAACTTTTGTTTTTTGTTCAGATATAGTTGGCATATAACATCATTTTAGTTTCAGGTATCAGTTCTTATTAGAATATAAGGACTTTGCTATTTTTATCTTTTAAGTAGCTATAAAAGAGCAACCTTGATGAAATCAAGTAGTTTGTGTACTATTTCCAAAAGTAAAGAAGCATAATATTAAACAAACTATTAACAAATTATAAAACTTATGTAAACAATGTTGAGTTTTTAAAGTCTCACTTATGAAAGTTAATTCCTATATTTTCTACAAATTTAACAATAGCTGCAGTCTGATTATTTCACTTCGCTTAAGGCAGAAGCACCAAGTTAGGAAAATCCACGGATTTCTCAAAGCGCAGTATCATACCATGTAACCAAACAGTCAACTTCGCTATCATCCATTTCACCGAAGACCAGCCAGGCTGCTTCACACACATTTAAAAACGTCTTCAGTGTTGTTTTTATGTTGTCTATAGTCAGGAAAAGATATACTTGTTCCTTCAATAACAAATTCTAATTGAACAGTTTCCTCTGAAAGAAAAATTCCCATTTCCCACTGCTCTGCAGAGTGGCATTATTCTCAAGTAATGATATAAACCACTAAACTGGAAAGGATGGAAATGAACTTCTTTTCACAGGAGAATTTAAGCAATCTTAAATGAACCCTTTGTGTAGGTGCTGATTTAAAATGATTTCATAAGATCGAGACTTCCTTTCAACGTCTATAACAGTGCTGCATGAAACTACTTCTAAAAAGGTATTTTCTTATCATTAGACAAATATTTGAGCACTCACTATATACTCAATATCACACTAGCATCTGTCTTATAAAGACAAATAAGCATACTTATTAAACAGCATACAAAAAAATTGTGGGAGAAAGTCATCTAGATTTTCATGCAGGTAGTTTATTGGAGACAGATCTCAGGAGCAAGACCTATAGAGCAGTGAGTAGTGCAGAGTTAGATAGACCGAGAAATTGCATTTTCATGCTCTTGTGACAGAAGCTTCAGCTCCCACCAAGCGCTCCAAAGCAGGGATGGCCCTTCAGAGATGTCACAAGTGGGGCTAGGCTATGCCTTTGTGTCCTTGCATCTACCAGTTCTTAAAATAGGCTATTCCCAGGGAGTAGGCGTGGTTTTGGGTGAGGCAGCACCATTGGCAGAAGGCTGTTCCCAGGGAGGAACAGAACTGTGAGCAATCAAACACATAACAATCTCCACAATTGAGAGAATGCGTACTCTAGCTCTCAAGTGGGGCAGCTGGGCTCTTGGAGCTGCAAGTGATACTCATCATCTCCATCCTCCACTACCATTTGAGATTCCTCTTATCATCGGTGGGGTAACCAGACTTTCCCCTGAAAAGGATCTGAGTCTGTGGTCACAATCCCTTCCCAGGCTTTGGGGCTGCTGTACTTGGCCATTATGAGGAAGTAACACAATGTTACAGTGAATCACCTGGGTGCCAAATATAATTTTCCCTTTCTCCATCGTGTAATAACAAGCCTACTTATCCTGGATGATAAAGAATGCAGTTACACAGAGCCACTCATGCTTTCCATCTTTGGCTTTAGAACCTGCGGATTCTACCAATTGGGACAATAGCACTAGATATTGATTTAAGATAAATATTGCATCTTAGAGGATGAAGGCCACCCTCTCAGGATAGTTTTTCTGAGCTGATCCCTCAACTCCACCTGTAAAAGGCCATCTTATCACTTTATAATACTGGAAGATCCTGGGTGGTACACTCTGTAATAGAACCAGAGAATTTCATGGTCTTGTGCCTACTGCTATACCACCTTAGTTAAAGCAGTGTTATATAGGATTCTGTGTCGGTGAATTAAGGGTTCTGTAAGTTCTTAGATAGTGATGCTGCCTAAGGCCCTCTGAGTAGGAAAGGGAGAACTACATCTTAAATGTGTGTCATTTCCGGTTAAGAAGAATCGCTATTTCTTCTGGGAAGAATGGGGTCCATTATAATCAACTTCCAATCAAGTGTCTGTTTGGTGTCCTCTAAGGACAGTACCATACTGATGGCTCATTATTCATTATATCGGTAGGATATGTGGAAGTGGAGATAACTATATTAGCCTTGGTGAATATTGCTTATGCTATAGGGTCAATGCAGGCCTCCATACCTGCTACCATGGCTGTTCCGTTCATGCCCCCTAGTACCAGCAATGGGGCTGACAAAAGCCAGAGGTCAAGTGGTATTAACTGGCCAAGGCACTTGTCCACTTGGTTGCTTAGTGACTCTTTCTCTGTGGATGCTCTCTGGCAGGTAATAAGTAACACAAAGATTTTCACACATTGGCCATTCCAATAAGCCTAATTACATGCCTCTTCTCCAGGCTACCTTGACCCCAATCTTCCAATCTTTCTCTTTCCAGGCCCCTGACCCACCAAGACAAAACCATGTACTACTGTTCATATGGTCTTAACTGGTAAGCTGTCCAAATTTCCACCTACTGAGAGGATTTTCCTTCACTGCTATTTATTAGGGCTACCCTTGGTGAAGCTGTAGCGCAACGGCTGTTCACATGGAGCCTGCACCCAGATAATGAACTGATTCATCCACAAACCAGGCTAGGCCACATTTCTCCTTCTCCATCTTATTATAATAGACCTTCCATGTGACCATAGGAATGAGCCGAGTGAGAGACACTGGTTTTGTTCCCAATGTTTTTGTAGAAAAAATACACACCACATAAAGTGTATGATCTTAACTATTTGCTTTTAACAGTGGCGGACAACGTAGGACTGTGCAACCTGCTCCAGCAGCTTACTTGTGCCCTCTGACCTGGCTCATGCCTGATTGCATTTGTACTATTTCCAGTCAATGATGGCTCTTTGCTGCCCTCCTCCCTCTCAACCATAATGACTGAGTGTATCTGACAGAACCCATCTTATCATGGGAAACACTTCCTATTTGTTCACTTGATGTTCTACAGTCCAGTAGCATGTCAGAAGGTGTTTTTTGAATGGTCTCTATTCTCTGATGTAGATTGCATGACTTTATTCCAGAAATCAAAATAATCTACATTATGATTCTCCTACTGAGATTTGCCATTAACTTCATGTAGCATATTTTCTCACCACAGATACCTCTAATATTATGTAATCTTCACAATACATTCAAAGGATCATATAGCATGATCAAGTGGGATTTACTCCAGGGATGTAAAGATGGTTCAATATCTCGAAATCAATGTGACACACCACATTAACAAAATGATGGATAAAAATTATATGACCATCTCAATGGAAGCAAAAAGAAAGCATTTGACAAAAATTCAATATTCATGTATGATAAAAACTCAACAAAGTGGGTGTTAAGAGAACATACCTCAACATAATAAAGGCCGTATATGACCAGCCCTTTTGTATGAGCTAAGCTTATATAAAATGCTGAAAACCTGAAAGCTTTTCCTCTAAGATTAGGAACAAAACAAGGATGCCCACTTTCACCACATTTGTTCAAAACAGTATTAGAAGTCTTACAGAACAATTAAGCAAGAAAAAGAAATAAAAGACATCCAAATCAGAAAGGAAGAAGTAAAACTGTCACTATTAGCAGGTGACATGGTATTATATATAGAAAACCCTAAAGACTCCACCAAAAAACTCTTAGAACTAATAAATTAATTCATTAAAGTTTCAGGATACAAGATCAACATACAAAATTCAGTTGTGTTTCTATACACTAATAGCAAACTATCTGAAAAAGATAAAGAAAATAATTCCCTTTATAAAAGCATCAAAAGGAATAAAATACCTAGTAATAAATTTAACTAAGGAGGTGAAAGATCTGTATACTGAAAACTATAAGACACTGATGAAAGAAATTGAAGAAGACCCAAATAAATGGAAAGATATTCCACGCTAATGGTTTTGAATAATTAATATTGTTAAAATATCCGTACTACCCAAAGCAATCTACAGATTCAATACAATCTCTATACAACATACAATGGCATTTTTCACAGAAATAGAAAACACAATCCTAAAATATTTATAGAATTGCAAAAAAATCCCAAATAGCCAAAGCAATCTTGAGAAACCTTTATTCTTAAAGCTGGAGGCATCATGCTTCCTGTTTCAAACTATATTACAAAGCTATAGTAATCAAAACGGTATGGTATTGGCATAAAAACAGACACACAGATCAATGGAATACAATAGACAGCCCATAAATAAACCCACACATATATAGTAAATTAATTTATGACCAAGGAGGCAAGAATATACAATGAGGAAATGAATGTGTCCTCAATAAATGGTGTTGGGAAAACTGGACAACCACAAGCAAAGGAATGAAACTGGACCACTATCTTACACCACAGAAAAAAATTAACTAAAAATGGATTAAAAATTTGAAAGTATGACCTGAAATCAAAAAACTCCTAGAAGAAAACTTAAGCAGTAAGTTCCTTGACATTGGTCTTGATGGTGATTTTTTTGGATTTGCACCAAAATCAAAGGCAATCAAAGCAAAAAATCAACAAGTGGGACTACGTCAAACTAAAATGCTTCTGCACAGCAAAGGAAACCATCAACAAAATGAAAAGGCAACCTACTGAATGGGAGAAAATATTTGACAACCAGATGTCTGATAAGGGGTTAACAGCCAAAGCAAGGAACTCAAACAACTTAATAGCAAAATAGAAACAATCCAATTAAAAAATGGGCAGAGGATTTAAACACACATGTTTCCAAAGAAGACATACAGATAGCCAATAGGTACAGAAGTGCTCAACATCACTAATCATCAGGGAAACACAAATTAAAACCACAATGAGATATCACTTCACACCTGTTAGAATGGCTATTATCAAAAGTTTAGAAATAACAACTGCTGGCAAGGATGTGGAGAAAAGGGAACTCTTGTGTGCTGTTGGTGAGAATGTAAATTGTTGCAGCCACTATGGAAAATAGTATGGAAGTTAAAAAACTTAAAAAGAGAGATACCATATTCAGCAATTCCACTTTTGGGTATTATCTGAAGAAAATGAAAACACTAACTCAAAAAGAAATATGCACCCCATGTTCACTACAGCATTAGTTACCATAGTCAAAATATGGAACAAACCTGTGTCCATCAATTGATGAACAGATAAAGAAAATGTGGTATATATGAATGAATATTATTCATTCATAAAAGAGAAAGCAATCTTGCCACTTATGACAACAAGAAGGGAGCATGATGGCATTATGCTAAGTGAAATAAATCAGGAAAGACAAATACTGCATGGTATCACTTATATGTGGAATCTAAAACAAACAAAAACCCCATAAACCAAGCTTATAGATACAGAGTGGTTGCCAGAGATATGAAAAGTTCTCATCAAAAGGAAAAAAAAAAGTTGTAACTATATGGTAATGGATGTTAACTAGACTTATTATGGTGATCATTTCACAGTATATACAAGAATTTACTCATTATGTTGTACATCTGAAAATAAAATAATGTATACCAATTAAACCTCAATTTAAAAAAAAATTACATAATTTTCTAGATTGTATGGCACAAATGGTAGAGTAGTTTTCATCACAGCTTAAATATGCTGCACAGCCCTTTCTCTTTCTGGGTCTTAATCAGAGCTAGTAGGGTGTCCTGCCACGGTGTCTTCTGGGCCTTATTGCAGACCATAGTCAGTTGGGGAAGTTTTCAAGATGGCTGATTTTCTTAGGCTGTAGATCCCTTCTGCTATTGTATACTTTGTCTCTCAAAAACTGTTTTAAATTGTTCTTTTTTTTACAACTCTTCTTTCTTTAAATATCTTGTTACAATAACCCACCACAGGTACAAGGTTAATAATGTAAGGGGGAATTGTGGCCATAGATACTGAGAAGCCATTGAACGTTTTCGGCAATAGGATGATATTCTCAGAACTGCATCTTAATAGGAATACTTTTTCTGTAATACTGAGGAGAAAAAAAAAAGGTATGTTAATCACTGAAATCAGGGAAAACACTTAAAACGTTTTCCACTAGTCAGGTAAGTGATGATAGAGGTGTAAAGTCAAGGGGAAAGGAGAAGAGGTAACAGATAGGGGAAAAAAATATTATGAACTTAGATGCTGATCCCAATTTAAAACAGTTCCTTAGTCTTTTTCAGGAGGATATAGTCTCTTTAATCCATACTATGATAAATTTTGTCTAGGGTAAATTCTTAAAATCAAAATTATTCTCAGTGAAATTCCTACTAGAAGAATATGGAATAGAAAATTATTCTTATAAACACGAATATTGTCTGCAGTAACTCAAACACACTGATTTGCCTGTGCTACAGTTTTCCACATTTAAATAGTATTCCTAGTGTAAAAGTATTATATGTTACCGTTTGGTGCAATCACTGAGGAGTGCTATAATTGGTGACATTTCTGTCAAAATGTTGCAAAGTAAAACCAAAGATAAATAAATAAACAAAATAAAATAAATAATAGGTTCCCCAGGCACTAAAGAGCAAGCTGAAAGAGTCAAGCGTGCTTTCATTGTATCACGACAGACCACAGCAGGGTTCTTCATGGGAAATGCCACGAAGCATATTTCAAGTGGAGCAATGAACTTTCCTAGGAATTCTATTTTACACATGAATGTATACTGTGTGATAATCTCAAGTCTGTTTATTCAACAGCTGGATCTCAGGATTAGAATGAAGGTGACAAGAGCATAGAGAATTACATTCCTACAGAGTCAGAAAAATCCTATTAACCTTTAATGACCTATTTTTCTTGGGCTTTTAGTTTAAAACTCTGTTATAACCCACGATTATTTCATTAGCCTCGTAGCGTACAAAAGGAAATGTATATATTTTATTAATCATGGTCATTTTGATTTGGAGAGTGAATCCAAGCCCAGAGTGGGTGTTTAGAGACTAATTTTGAAGTGGCATGGGGAAACCTAAGGAATAATGTATGCAAAACGTGAAAGTATCAGACGCCATGACAATGCACAGCAGCGTACATCTAGAAGTCAAATCTCAGTGCTACAGTGCGTCCTATACACTCAGCTCTGGCTTGGTTTATCTGTCTGCACAGCTCTCATATTACAGCAGCAACAAAGCTTTTCATGACGGACTAATGGGCTATGTTATTGGTTTAATAATTGTCTGGCCACTTAGAGACTCAACTTATGGGAAAGGAAATGGTGATTACTACAACAGGCAACTCCCTCGGCTCACACTTTATTCAGGACACTACCTCACAGACTCAGTACCTTGAATCTTGCACACAAGAAGAACTAAATATTTCATTACTGAGTTTTCTGTTATATATAATAACACAAATATTTATTTTGTGAATTTTCAAATGATGGGTCATAAATCTTTTCCACTTGACTATTTATTTATCTGCATTTGATCATGTTAAAATTGAAACAATAATAATACTCATTATGTTCCAGACATTGTGCTAAATGTTTGATATGTGTAAATTCATATACAACATGGTTCATGCCTTAAAAGAAATGCTTTAGTAGGAAAGATAGAGCATGAAGTAGAATAGTTAGAATTTAAATAAGTATTGTGCATTTACGACAATAGCAGAACAAGCTTGAGGTACAAAAGATAGGAAGTTAAAAAAATATGTATTCTGAGTTAGAGGCCAGGGTAGGCTTAGGAAGGTGAACTGGAGCAAGAAGAATAGAGATGTTTTTAAGAGATAGTGAGGAAAGATGAGGGCTACTCTGGGTTTTATGCATATTGAATTTTAGGTACTTCCAGAATATTCAGGGAATCGCTTGAATTAGGAGCTGACATGCAAGACTGGATCTCAGAGATTGAGAGCTATCAGTAAGGGATGCTAGTTATCGGTAAGGGAGGTGGGAAGAAGGAATACTGGGGAATAAGAAAATGTATAGATAAAATTTAGTCTTTGGGAAGACCTTTCAATGAACATGGGGAGGAAAGTGACTGATGGAGGAAACCTAATGAATTAGGCAGGGGGGAAATCTGGAGACTGAAGTATCATTGGATGGTTACAAGTAATTCAAGGTGGGTTGCACAGTCAAACGCTGAAGTAAAGTAAGATGCAGCAGGGCTTTCACAATGAGGAGGCCATGGGTGACTTATGAAAGAGTGAAGTCAGAAAGCAAGGGATTCAGAGGTGATTACATCATGGCAAACTGCTGTTTAACTTGCTGAGCATCTTATTGTTTCATAACCTCCTAAGCCTAACAATGGTGATGATTCTTGAAACTAATGCAAATCCAAAAGATCCAAGAGACTTTAGACAAAATTGATCATGCGAAAACTGAATAATAATTTACACCTACTGACATTGGTTTTCTAAGTATTGCTCTAAGAGCTTTACACATATTAACTTATTCATTCCTCTCAACAGCATTATTGTTATCATTTTCAGGCAAGTAAACTGAGGAATAGAGGTGTTAGGTAACTTGCCTAGTATCAGAAAGATAATAAGCAAACAAGTCAGGAAATTCAGACCATCTAACTCCAGAATCTGTGAATTTAAGCACTAAGCTATTGTTTTTGGTTTTGCTCTTGTTTTCATTTGTTTTACCCAATTTTATTCTTGACTAACTCATAAAATTTATTTCCAACAAAGTAAATGAGAAGAAATTGAGTGCAAAAGGACCTGTGTCCAAAAGATTCTTGAGTGGAATCTGGTGTTTCATAAATCAACATACTACAGATTTTTCTCTTTTTTAAGAAAATGTTTTCCCTTTCTTAATAGTTTTACTCCTTTCACAATACATTTTTAATTATTCCTTGTCACTGTTAGTTTCCATTTCTAAATAACTAGTTAATATATTGATAGAGTCAAAATTACTTGTCCCATTCACTCACTCTTTAAGTCAACAAACAGTTAATTGAGGATTAGTCTGTGAAATACCTTCTATTGGTATGTAGAATATGTTTGCATAGCATATATGTATATATGAAATTATAACACAGAGCACACTTATTTAACCTATATTCCTGCATTCCTATATAACTGCACGACCAAATTTTGATACAGTTAACCAGTAGATTTTGAAAAAGAAAAAGACAATCAAACTGATGAAATTTGTCTGAGAGCTATTAACAAGGCTATTTAAAGCAGAGAAAAAGGATATTTTCTTTGTTTTTTGTTTTTTTTTAGTATAAGCAAAGAACATAAGAGCTAACAATATAATATGGAGGGAGGCGAAAAAGTATTCTTATATGCTAAGATAACTTCCTGAAAAAACTAAGTAACACTAAAGTATATTTATTCTTAAGTCAGTTAGATCAAACCTCCATTTTACTACTAAAATTTACTTTGACTAACTGAAGTTGAAAATTACATATAGAAGAATAAAACGATAGCTTGAGAATTATCAAACAATTTTTCATTGTCATAAATTGATATTAAGAGCATATGAAGACAATTTAATTGAATACAACTGACCTTGCCTATGAAACATTATTCTGGTAAGATCTGTCATATCTTACAATGAAACATCTGGCAGGCTACATGACATTTATTAAATCTGGCTTTTTCTAATACTAGGCGTGCCACAGCTTCAACTTAATGAACATTGATGGCTGATGCCAATCATTTGTTCCCTCACAGCCTAGATATACATGTTTATTTGAATGATTTGGGGCTATATGGCATCCAAAACAAAACATACAATGTCATTGGAGTCAAAACTGAATCATATTACAAAAAAATTATATACACATGCTAATTTAAAGGAAGTAGATAGTCATTTGGAACTGTTTTGTTGATGTAACCTCATTCCATATGTAATGGAAAGTACCAGAATAAGAAAATAGGAAGCAAATAATTGATAGGGGAAATCACTGTATAATTACAGACTGTGGAAACCCAGCCCTAGCACTGCTCAGCATCCTTTCAATGTTCTAGCACAGAACAAGAATATAGAGAGTGACAATTCCTTCCATCTGTGCCATTCATCTTTGCCCAAAATACAGAGAATAATCACAGAAAGTTATCTCCTTTGTCCTAATTATCATGCATATATTTTTCAACACAATATCTTTCTGCCCTTTTCATATCACTGGAATATTCTTTCTTCTTTAAACACATCAGGACTCTGCCTCTTTATAACATTTTCTCCATAACTTTTCCTGCACTGAACACAGATTATTCTACTTGAGACCAATTTTATGACAACCGCATGGAGCAAAGCCTACACTTTCTCTTATCCATCTTTTAACTCAGGAGAGAAAGGTCATGGGTGGACAGGGCTGATTTGAGAACTCTTGAGGTTCAAGGCATTCTTCTTTTTAGATACTCCACTTTGCTTCATTTCAAGCGTGAGGATTTATACAGATCCCATATTAAATTAAATGTTTTCTGTAAACCTAAACATGATTATAATTTTGCTTTTGAAATTATTTGCTATAATTTAAGATCAGTTAGGGCTTCCCTTTGGCAAGTATCTGGCATATTCAAACATTCTTACAAAATCCAAAAATCTAACCTTCACTTTTTTTTTTCAGATACGGTATTTAGCCTCTCAGCTATTTTCTGCAGTGTTTCTTGGGGTCTCCCCTGTGCGTGGACAGCTTAGCAGTCAGCCAGAAAATTGAGGGGAATATTTTGAGAATAGGGTGACTTACTTTTCCAGGTTTCTACCACATTTCAGCCCAAATTCTGACCTGTGCATCCTGATCTGTCCAAAAGGATTGTTGTCATTTAACTCTTGAACTCCTTCAGTAAACCTGAAACTGTAAAAAAATTGTTCTCAGAAAAAAAATCCAAAACAAATGTCATCTCTCCTCATGATTCCCTTTTTCAAGTATCGTAATCTCTCAAGCTGCCTAAATTGATGCTCTTTCAATGTCTTTAAATGGTATTTTGTTAAAATTCTGTCCAACACTAAAAATTTCTTCAAAAGGAGGGTTAGTCCAATATAAGCTACTTTATCATAGGCAAAACTGGAAGTCATGTTTATGTGTTGTGTGTGTGTGTGTGTGTGTGTTTGTGTGTTTTTAATCACGATAATTTCATCTTCCCTTTTCATGAGAACCCCCATCACTGCTGATAAGAATGTAAATTGGTGCAGTCGCTATGAAAAACTGTATGAAGATTTCTTGAAAAGTTAAAAATAGAACTACCATATGATCCAGTTATTCCACTTCTGGATATTTATCCAAAGAATATGAAAACACTAATTTGAAAAGTTATATTCACCACTATGTTCATTGCAGCATTACTTACAATAGCCAAGACTTGCGACAACCTAAGTTGTTGGAATACTACTCAGTCATAAAAAAAAGATGAAATCTTGCCACTTGTGACAACATGGAGGGACCTTGAGGGTATTATGCTAAGTGAAATAAGTCAAAGGGAGAAAGTCAGATACCATATGATATAACTCATAAGTATAAGATAAAAACAACAACAAACAATTACGTAGCAACGCAGATTGGATTGGTGGTTACCAGAAGGGAAGGGTGAGGGGGGAGGCAAAAGGGGTGATGAGGCTCATGTGTATGGTGATGGATGATAGATAGATAGTCTTTGGGGGGCGAATATGATACAATCTACACAGAATTCAAAATATATTATGATGTTCACCTGAAATTTATAAAATCTTATAAACCAATGTTACCCCAATAAAAAAATTAAAGAAAGAAAGAAAAGAAAGAAAATCCTTAGTGAAAGCCTCACAGTAAAAAAAGTATTTAAGAAAACCTGAGGAATGAATAAAATCTTCTCAGCAGAAAAAGGAGTCAATGATATTACATATAGATAAAATCATATCAAAAAGCAAAGAGTCATTCTACATATAAAGACACATTTGAAAGAGTGAAGAGAAAAACAGGCTGAAAGTGGGCCTGAATTATATTCATTATTCTAAAGCATTTTGAATTTTATACTATTATGTAAGGGAAGTTACTGAAGTATTTTGAACTGGATGGCTGATATAATCTGATACACATTTGAGAAGTATTACTCTGACAATTATGTGGAAGAAGGAGTGGCATTAAGAGCAAAAACAGAAATACCAACTCAGCTCTCCTTTCAACAATCCAGTAAGCAGTCGCAGAGGGGATAGAAAGCAGTAGATGGAAGCAGTATGACTTGGTTCGCTGCCCATACATGGGTGGAGGAAGAGAAAGGGTTCAGTAATGACTCAATTTTTCTGCCTTCAGTAATTGAATATGTGATGCTACTGTTCACTGAAATAGTAAAGCATTTATAGCTAAAGTTTTAAATGACCCCGCAATAACAACAAGAAGAAGAAAACAGGGAAGTAACAAGGGATGGAACCCAGGAGAGGTGTGACATCTAGTTCTAAAGGTTCGACAAAGCGGCAACCAGAGATAGGTATAAGAGATAGGTATAGCTGTATGTTAAGAGAAGAGGAAAGGGACTACAATCTTCAAGAAGTACGAGGATTTAATAGAATAGTTAAAACTATTTAGACTTTGAAAACTCTTTATAATAGAAAAAAAGCAATTGATGGATTCTGAAAAGAAAAATCCTTTTAAGGTTTACCTAGAATTTCCTTTTTAAGAGACTAGGAACACTGGACCCATAGATAATTAAATACTATCAGTGCAAATTCATTGTAAAGTAATATATTTGAGAATAATAACATAAAAGCTACATTGGTTGTAATGTGTAGTGTCATAATATATACAAATTATGAGAGACTTAAAATATTATAGTACCTGGGCCAACCAGGTGGTATAGTGGTTAAGTTAATGCACTCTACTTCAGCAGGCCGGGGTTTGCTGGTTCAGATCCCAGGTACAGACCTACACACTGCTCATCAAGCCACACTGTGGTGGCATCTCACATACAAAATAAAGGAAGATTGGCACAGATTTTAGCTCAGCAACAATCTTCCTCAAGTAAAAAGAGAAAGATTGGCAACAGATGTTAGCTCAGGGCCATCTTCCTCACCAAAAAAATCCTATATATATACTATGGTTCAAAATTGATGCCATAGATGACCTTATCCTATTATACGTTATCATGAGGAAAACTACAGTGGAAATTCGATGACTACTGCTTGCATCATATACGTGCACTACTGGTCTATTAAGGCATCCTTGACAGATTAACGTATCTCTTTGGCATATTCTGCCATGTGGCAAAATGTTTCTGGTATTCATAATCAAAGACTTCACTTTCTATACATTTCCTTTGATTAAAAAAGAAAAAATTCTACCTCACAAAACATTCCAGCAATATACTAATTGTAGCTTAAAATACTTGTAAATCTCTTCAAATGTTTTTACACTTATCCCATTAATAAAACATAGCTTTTCACTTCCATAAAAGCATACATTTATATTCAAACTATAGTCTAGAATCATTCCTCAGTTCATTTATCTCATTACTTTAGTTTTTCAGTCTGTATTTTGTTACCTGTATACCAAGTATTAATTTGTCATAAACAGGAGAGTAATTGCAATGGTGGTTTTTCTTGGCATTTCTTCATCCAAGCATATCGAGATCAGCATACATGTTTTTTCATTAGCTCACAGCAAAAATGGTTGACAGTTCGGGAATCTGTACAGCACTTCTTGCTAAACTTCATTATTTGATCTGGTTTGACAAAGGAAAGTTTGCTATACTAGTGTGCTGACAAACCGACAAACCCTGCTTCTGCTCTTACAACTTTTTAATCAATATCGTAGTTAATATTCATCTGCTCTTCCTCAAGTATGTACCGCAGGAGGGCATACATTCATTACAGTTAATTGAGAAATCAGTATGATGATTCGGACAAATATTAGAAGTGACGCTCCTGATGGTAGCAATTTATGACTTGATCCAGATTAAGAAAAATCTGTGTCATTTTTTTCTCTTATGCAATATACATGTGTGGCAAAAAGCTTTTGGTTATTTGTCATAGTATTTATGTCTGCTATTTTTCTGTTGTATTTAATTTTATTCTACTATTTTGTCACTTTAAATGTGTTATTGTTGCAATTTTATGTTGAAACACCAAAATAATGCAACTTATTAAAGAAAATCTAGGTAAAATGTTTAGGTAATAAGAAGGAAAATTGAATAACTCTTTGGTATCCCACCAATTCTATCTATGCAAATAACCATAATGAGGCAGCGAAGGTGTCTACACTTAGACCTCAGATAGACAATACATATCTGAGAAGGCAATGGCCTAGGCACTGGAAGTAGTACAAATTCAAATGTAAAAAATGCGTTAGTCTCTTCTTCGGGTTGTTTACAATCCAACCAGTGCCTCCATAATTAGCTATTTACTACTGATTCTTGGCACTTGTTAGGTTCTCCAAGTTCCTATTGTTTTGTAAAGCCAGTGACCTCTAGCCACAGTTTGAATCACAGATGACCTTTAAAATAGACATTCAACAATATAATGAATGAATGGTACAACTATTTACAACAGACATTTTCTTTCTTGTCAGAGTTAACGAAGTCATTGTGAGCAACAGTTTTGAACTGTCTTTCAAGGATAATGTCCCTCTGCCATAACTGCTTAAAATTTAACATAAAAACTTAAAGCAGAGTAAATAAAGCTAATCTTTTTGCATGGATTAGGCTTATTTTAATATATATTCAACATATTTTTATTACGTATGATTAATATACCCATCACTTTCATTTCAAGTCCAGGAGAAACAACTATCTCCTTAGTAAGGATCAACTTTTTCTTAATCATTACAAATGTAACCCTTTAGGAAGGCAAAGTGTTCACAACCCAGTTTCAGAATATCTATACATGTTATATAAACATTTCACTATATATAATTGCAGAAAAGACTGACATGTCATTCTCAAGTCTATGTGAGCTTTGCATGGGCCTTTCTCACATCTCTGTGTGTACACACAGTCTTTGTTGGCCAAGAACATGAGGGTGGCTTGGGCCTTCTCTAGTCTCTGCTATGCATACGCACAATTTTTCTGGTCAACCCTGGATATAGGAATGACATATCGATGTTTCTATGGTTATCTCACTCCTAGAACTCCCTGTTAAATTCCCCAACTAATCCACTGGTCCATTGCTGAGCCAAGCAGAACCACAACCTCAGCCTAGTGGAATCTGTAGCCCTCCTGTTCCCTTGCCACTAAGATCACCACTTTAATTGACAACACTCCACAAAAAGTGAGCAGTGACAGCAAAGGAGCCCAAATGGTTTCACAACCTCCCTCCACCCTGGTCCACAGTCATGCTGACAGAGCCCAGGTGTGGGACGGAGCCGCTGTGCTTATTGGAATTTCAGAAGATGACCTAGATTTCCTTAGAGCCAGCAAGATGGTTCAGAAACCAGGCAACATACAGGTTCCATTTGAAGTTAGATGTAAACATAAACATATTTCTATTATAGTCAAAGTCATAATGGATGTAAAAATTACCTAAGAATGAGTATATCCTTCATAAAACTTAAAGAAACTAATTGGCCACTTATTTACTATAAAACTTTAGCACAAGATTCCTCCAAGCTACAATCTCTTCATCTGTAAAATAGGTTCAGTGTAAGCACAAGGATAAAACAGACAGCTGTAACATCGAATGCCAGATAGTATTTACTTAAAGCATTCTGTCATATCAAACTATACCATCTGCAAACTACACCGTCTCATCAGAGAGCTTCTTGCCCTAAGTTTTAATCAACTGTTTTCACTCTTCTCTTAGGTTTCTAAGTTGTCCATCATGAGAATGAAATTTCAATAAAGGTCTAATCAATAGTAATTATAGTAGAAAATTACTCTATAAGTACTATAAATTATAAACATGTTACCTTTCTACATTGCTGTTTAAATAAACGTACAACATCATAGAAAAAAATCTAAACTATTAAATAGATCTCCCATTATGTCCACTTCCATTATGTCCAGTTTTCCACATATATTTTATTTAAAATAATATTTTCTGATTCTTTGCAGAATACACTCTCATAATAGAAAATTTAGAAACTCCAGAAAACAACCGAAAAAATGAAAATAACAAGCGTCCAACATCACACATCCAAAATAGCAAATACGAATATGAAATATTTTCTTTTTAAAAGCTTGGCTTTTTTTTTTCTTCCTTTCTTTTTATTGCAGTACCATTAGTTTATAAAATGACGCAAATTTTAGGTTTACATAATTCTATTTCAATTCCTGTGTAGATTACATCGTGTTCACCATCCAAAGACTAATTATAATCCATCGCCACACACATGCACCTAATCACCCCTTTCGCCCTCCTCCCTCCCTGCTTCCCCTCTGGTAACCACCAATCTAATCCACGTATCATTTGAAAGCATTATAATTAATTCTGATATTTTGATTATTATCTAGCAAAGTTAAACTTTTTTCCATTTGCCTAAAATCTATTTGCCATTCCTTTCTTTTGAATTACTTTCAGGATTGTCCACTGTTTTTTGTCAAATACCACATTTCTTTGTTTGTTTAGATTACACTTTTGTCAAAAAGTTTACTTAACTAATATACAAAGGAAGCAGCAGAATAGTAAAGCTGCTTTAAAGGAATCTAGATAGAGGGAAGTATTTGTAAAAGTTGAGGGAAAGAACAGTAGAGTGAAATTTCTAATTTACATCAAAAATGAAACCACAGGTTTGAGGTTGTGATTTTCTATGCTTGAAAAAGATCAAAAATTATTACCATCTCTACTAGACAAAATCATTTTTCTTTGCTTTCACACAAAAACATTTTGCATAAATATCAGTTTTCTACAAGATAATATCTACCCCTACAGCATTATAAAATGAGCTAATCAATAGTAGAGAATAAGTCAAAGATATTCATACATGTAGAGAATCACATAATCCCAGATAAGCTCACTAGACACACTCAGTAGACCCCGAAGGAATACCTAGTAATTCTTGCCCATTACAATTCTGGGGCAACTTTTTCCTAACAGTAATTCTTGCAATCATAAATAATCTCCAAAGATCATTCTTGATCACAATAAAAAGGACTGGTCCCATTGTAATTAGCTTGTTTTGGGGGTTTTTTTAGTATGTGCAACAAGAGGTTTTAACACATATAAGCCTTCTTGTCTTCATGCAGCTGAACAACTATTAATGTCAAAGAACTAGCTTCACTTTGAAGCTTTTATAAACACATTGGGAATGTATTTTAGATACAGAGATCTTTTCTTTATTTTTACCATCATTCTTGTTTGCTCTATTTTGGGGGACATTAAGAAATTAAAACTAAGAAATTTATTTCTACCAGACTTCATCCACACTATTTATAAATGAGGATGAATTCCTCTGTTAGAGGTCTCACAAAATTTCTAAGATTCCTGGCCTCGCAGGAATTGACCTTCCCTACTGTGTGAAACATTTGGGGCTTCTAAACCATTGAACAGACATCTCACAGATGTGCTGGGCAGGTTTGCTGGGATTGCTTTCACATATGAAGTATAACCTATGCTCCTTAGTAAGTAGGCTTGTCATACTTATCAAATAACATTTATTTTCAGTTTCCTGTAAATCTGACATAAAATGAAACAAAGTTGATTTTAAGATTAAAATATCACAGATATGCTCTTTGACCAGAATATAATTAAATTAGAAACAAACATCAAGTATCTAGAAAGTATCTACAAAGACAGTGAACATATGGAAATTAACATAATTCTAAATGGCCAATTGCTAAAGAAGAAGTTGCAAAGGATATTAGAAAATTAGAAATACAGTGATAATGAAAGCACAACTTAGTAAAAACTTGTGGACATATCTTCAGCTTCACTTAGAAGAAAGTTTATAGATTTAATATATATTAAGAAGGAAAGAGGGTCAGCCTAGTGGCTTAGTGGTTAAGTTCATATGCTCTATTTCAGCGGCCCAGGGTTTTCAGTTTTGGATCCCAGGCGTGGACCTACAGACCACTCACTAATCAATGCTGTGGCAGCATCCCACATACAAAAGAAAGGAAGATTGGCAGAGATGTTAGCTTAGGGCCAATCTTCCTCACCAAAAATAAAAAAAGAAGAAGAAAAGAAAGAAAGATTTAAAAACTTCCACCTTAGGAAGATAGAATAAAGGTAAAAATTTAACCCAAAGGTCCAAACAGATGCTGTCTACAAAAACAATTCACTTTAGATTTAAAGACAGACATCAGCTGAGAGTGAAGGGGTAGAAAAAGATATTCTATGCAATGGCAACCAAAAGAGATCAAGGGTGACTACACTTACATGAGACAAAAAAACTGTCACAATATATTGTGACAAAAACACAGTATACTGATACAAAAACTGTCACAAGGGAAAAAAGAACATTATATAATGATAAAAGGATCAATTTGATAGGAAGATATAACAATTATAAATATATACGCACCCAACATCAGAGCGTTTATGTAAAGCAAACACTAACAGAAGTGAAGAAAGAAACAGAGAAGTACACTAATAGTCAGGGACTTCAATCTCCATTTTCGATAACGGACACATCAACCAGACAGAGAATCAACAAAGAAAGAGGGAACTTGAATAACACTATAAACCAAGTGGATCTAATAAACATACACAGAACATTCTACCTAAATATGTTCTTTTCAGAATATATGTTCTTCTCAAGTGCATGTGGAAAATTCTCCAGGATAGATCACAGGTTAAGACATAAAGCAAGTCTTAACAAACTTCATATTGAAATGATACCAAGTATCTTTTCCAACCACTATGGAATAAAACTAGAGAAAAATTGCAGAAGAAAGACTAGAAAATTCACAAATATGTGGAGATTAAAAGGACAAATTACAAAATATCTTCAGAGAAATGAAAATAAAAATACATCATACCAAAAATTATTAGATGCAGCAAAAGCAGTACTAAAAGGAAAGTTTATAGCAATAAATACCTATATTACAAAAGAAGAAATCTCTCAAACAACTAACTTTACACCACAAAGACCTACAAAAAGAAGAAAAAACTAAGTCAGAAAAAGACAGTCTGTTCAACAAATGTTGTTGGGAAAACTGGATAGCCACAGGCAAAAGAATGATTTGGACCCACATTTTACACCATACAGAAAAATCAATTGAAAATGGATTAAAGACTTAAACATAAGACCTGAAACCGTAAACTCCTGGAAGAAACCATAGAAGAAATGCTTCATGACATTGGACTTAGATAATTATATGTATATGACATCAAAGCACAGCCAACAGAAGCAAAAATAGACAAGAGGGACTAGATCAAACTAAAACTTCTGCACAGAAAAGGAAACAATCAACAGAGTGAAAAGGCAACCTACGAAATGGCAGAAAATATTGTCAAACCACGTATCTGACAAAGGGTTGATGTCCAAAAGAAATTAGGAACTCCTACAACTCAATAGCAAAAAAATTAATAACCCAGCTAAAAAATGGATAAAGTCATGACTAGACATTTCTCCAAGTCAGAAAAATAGACACTAGGTAGATAAAAAGATGCTAAATGTCACTAATCATCAGGGAGATGCAAATGAAAACCACAATGAGATAGCACCTCATACCTGTTAGGATGACCATAAAACCAAAAAGAAAACCAAACAACAACAACAAAAGATACTGCCAGAAAGAATGTAGAGAAATTGGCACTCTTGCACACTGTTAGTGGGAATGTAAAATGATGCAGCCACTGTGGAAAACAGTATGGAGGTTCATCAAAAAATTAAAAATAGAACTACCACATGATTCAGCAATCTCACTTTGAATATTTATCCAGAATTGAAATCAGCACCTTGAAAAAATATTAGTACTCCAATGTTCATTGCAGAACTATTCAAAATAGTCAAGATGTGGAAACAACCTTAGTGTTCATCAACACAAAGATAAAGAAAACGTGATATATACATACAAAGGAATATTACTCCACGTTAAACAAAGAAGGAAACCCTGCCACATGCAAAAACATGGATGAACCTGGAAGACATTAGCCTACATGAAATGTCAGTCACAGAAGAAAAAATGTATGATTCCACTTATATGAGGTATCTAAAATAGTCAAACTCAGAATTAGACAGTAGAATGGTAGTTACCGGGGCCTAGGGGTATGGAGGGGAAAATGAGAAATTGGCAATCAATGGGCATAAGTTTTCAATTATGTGAGATGAATAAGTTCTAGAGATCTGCTGTACAAATTGTACCTGTAATTAACAAAACTGTATTGTACAATTGAAAATAGGTCTCTTTTTAAGTGTTTTTACTATAATAAACTAAATTTTTTTAAAAAAAACCCTCTAGGTAGACTGATCCTAAAGAGAGAGGACACAAATTATCCAAATCAGAAATGAAAAAGTGGTCACCACTATACATTATATAGGTAAGAAAAGGAAAAAAATGTATGTTATTACAGATTATACAGATATTTTAAAAAGTGTGTGCATAAACTTTATTCCACTACATCTGACAACTTAGGTAAAACGGACAAACGTCTTGAAAGACAAATGCTATCAAATATGACACAAGAAGAAATAGAAAATCTTAATCACTTATTATCTAATAGAGGAATTGAATTTGTAAATGAAAATCTCTCACAAAGTAAACTCCAGGCCTTGAGGAATTCATGTGTAAATTCTATATAACATTTAATAAAAAAGTATAAAATTAACAAAAATTACTTTAGAAAATAGAAGAAGAAAGGACAATTCCCAAATTATTTATGAGGACAGTATAATTCTGATAGCAAATCTAATCAAAGACATTGCTATAAAAGAAAATTATGGATCAAAATCCTCATGAACACTGATGCAAAAATCACTAACCAAATATTAGCAAGCGAATATAAAAATACATAAAACACATCACGCCTCATGAACAACAAATTTACATAAGAATGCAAGGATATTTGACACTCAGATATAAATCAATGTAATTAATCACATTACCAGGATAAAGGAGAAAACATACATGATCATCTGAATTGATGAAGAAAAAATAATTGACAAAATTATACATCGTGATAAAAAGTTCTGGCAAACTAGGAATGGAAGAGAACTTTCTCAATCTGAGGAAAGCCATCTACAAAAATCTATATCTCACAGCATAAGTAAGGGTGAAATATTGAATACCTTCCCTGCTCCACATCCAAGTAATTCTGCTGGTGAGGAGTCTAGCTTCTGGTTAAAAGCTATTTGCAGTTTTTCAGGCCTAACTACAGGCAACTACAAAGGCTTTACTTGGCAGGCCTCACAGGAAAGCTGCCCTCCTCACATCAGACTTGGTGCATAGTTGGTGCCCCGCAGTCTCTGAAGGGAGTTGCGGTCAAGGTCTCAGGCGTCTCTGGCCTGTCATGCTCTTCACATGTTTGCATTCCCAGCCCAGCAACTTTATTCCTGTCTCTTTATCTGAGGCCTTTATCAGAGATCTTTTTTCAGGTACCTCTGCCAAGACCTCCTTAACAAGACAAAGAGAGAGAAACATGGAAGACACTTTTCCATACTATGACTCAGTATTTTTCCCTAATCTGAGTCAGTACTTTCCCATAGTCTACCATTCGTCCTCCCACTTATCCCAAGATCCATAAATCTGCCAGAGCCTTGTGTTTGGGGTTTCTTCAACAGTGAAATGATACCCACATCTGTAGTGATCCACCTGACCCTGGACTGATGCACCGTTCCATGGTAAAAAGGGAGCAGTGGAGAGCTGGCACTTTCTCTGGTTTTAGCTTCTTGCTTATACCATCACAATAAGTGATTAAAGGCTTAACTCTTTCATTTTTGTCTTCTTCCTATAATCAGCTACTTGGACACCTGGCAGTTCAGCTCTCTCTCCCAGCTCAGTTGAGCTCCTGACATTAGATATTTACCCAGAATAAATTAACAAAATGTCCACACAGATGCTTGTAAACAAATTTTCGGATAGCCCAAACTGTAAACAATCGGAATGCACATCAACTGGTGAATGGATAAACAAATTGTGGTATATCCATATGTTGAAAACAATGCAAAGAACAAAACTACTGAAACGTATAGCTACAAGGATGAATCTCAAAAACATCATGCTGACTGAAAGAAGGCAAGCACAAAAGGCTACAGATTGTACAGTTTCATTTTTTTAATTCCAGAAAAGGCAAAGTAAATTATAGTAAGAGAAAACAGATTAGTGGTTGCCTTGGAATCTGGTGTGAAGGGAGGGTTTGACTATAAAGGAGGATGAGATTTAGATTTTCTAAGCTTGCTGATTCTCAGCTGTGATGCATGCCTACTACATGTGTTGCATCCACATGGATTTCTGCACGCTACCTTTGTGGGACTTGAGTAGCAAACGGAAACACTGAAAATATGGAGTTCATGCTGCTTGCTGTGTGATGAGTAATAAAACCCTTTTTCTTTGACCCCAGCATCTCTTGTTGTCTTCCTGTATCCACGAAAACATGACAGGTAAAGTTGTTAGCTTACAAGTAGGATAAAATCTCAGGCTCTTCACAGTTCTTTACATATTATACTTACATATTATGACTATAAATAATACTATCAACTGTACAGATACTTTGAGCTGTAAAGAAATCAGTGAAATAAAACAAGGAGTTTGCTAATAAGAAAATAAAAGAGAGAAATGGAATTATAAAAGCAATATTCAATCAATCCTATAGAAATCAGAAAAATAAGAGAAAGGGAACAAAGGACGCATAGGATGAACAGGAAACAAATAGTCAAATGATAGATTAAACTTAATCATATTAATAATCACATTAAATCTAAATTGTCTATATATCACAATTAAAAAGGCAGGTATTATCAAATTGGATAAACTAGCAAGTTCCAATGACATGCTGCCTGATGGAATCACATTTGATATATAAAGACACAAATAGGTTAAAAGTAAGATAGAAAAAGGTATATAGTGCTAACTTTAACCAAAAGTAAGCTGGACTGGCTATACTGATGCCAGAAAAAAATAAGTTTTAGACCAAAAACTATTTAAATAAGACTAAAGAAGGTCATTTCATAATGATAAAGGAGTCAATTGATCAAGAGACCATAAACAATCTTAAATAATCATGCACCTAATAACAGAGCTTTGAAATACATGAAGCAAAAAATGATAAGAACTTCAAGGAAAAAGAGACAGATCAAAATTATAATGTAGACTTTAATGCCTTTTTCTCAATGATTGGTACAAGTGTAAAGAATATTAGTAGGATATAAAAGACTTGAATAACGTTATCAATCAATTTGCCCTAATTGTCATTGTGATTTTTCAATTTCAACTGTAAATATCTTGATGTAACTCAGTAATTGTACCCAAATTCTCTGGGGATACAGGTTTCTTCACTGTGAAGTTAATATTTTCCCTTTCATAATTTCTAAATATTTCTAGGGAGATATTTTGGGACAATATAGATATTCTGTTCCTCATTATACTTCCACCCACTACTTTTCTCATCAATTAATGATTTTTTCCTGAAGCTATTATTACTCTGGTATATGCCATGGTAATCTTCTATTTCCTTCATTCGTTATGCATTTGTTTCATTTTTACACATATTACTTCTAATTTTAGGAAGAGTGTGCCTATCTTCCTCATCAATTTATTTGTCCAATTATTTACATTATTTATTTAGATCATTATGGACACATGGATATTTATATTATTCTGTGGGTTCTAATCCATTATCATTCTTTACTGTCCAGATTGTTACAGATTTGGCCATTGGGAGCGACTTCAGGTTGATATCTGTGTACATTTTAAATGTCTACATCATAATCCAGATATCCTGATATTAAAAATATGAGTTGTCTTTATCTAAGTCCATTTGTTACAAACATACTTGAATTTTACAAGAGAAAAGTTTACCTTAAACTTTTAAAATAAAGCTTCGTAAGACATTTTTTTTACAAAATGATTGCATCTTGTAGAAACAGATACTCTTCATTGTAAACTGATGGTCTTTTCACCTATTTTATGTGACAGCCTGAGAGCAGTTACCTTGCTACGCCAGTGACACAATCATTTCTAAAAAATGGAGATTCAATGCAAAATTGCATTTTAAATTCAACAGAATAAATTTATCAATAGCAAATGTTAAAATTTATAAGCTTTTCAAAGATTCTCTAGATCCTCATTGAAATTGCATATCGGTAATTTGTTTCAACAAGATTATTTCACTTCTTTTCTCATGTATATTTGTGCCTGAGTGAGTTTTAATATTACTTATGCACAGTTTTAGTATCTTTTAACTTTTATTAAAGAAGTTTAATCAAGTGCAGTAAAAATCCCTGATTGAAGATCTCTTTTTTATTCTCTTCTTTATTAAAAGTAAAAAGCTGCCAAGATTCTGGATGAGAACTATGAGATTCTACATCCAACAGGAAATCCATTTTTTTAATAAAAAGACACTCCTGATAAACTCTATGCTTGAAGCAAATTTCAAAAGCATTTACTATAGCCACAGAGCCTTTTAATTCCTTAACACCCACTCATAAATCTTTCAAAGATTTTATTTTTTCCTTTTTCTCCCCAAAGCCCCCCGGTACATAGCTGTGTATTCTTCGTTGTGGGTTCTTCCAGCTGTGGCACGTGGGACGCCGCCTCAGCGTGGTCTGACGAGCAGTGCCATGTCCGCGCCCAGGATCCGAACCAACGAAACACTGGGCCGCCTGCAGCGGAGCGCGCGAACTTAACCACTCGGCCACGGGGCCAGCCCCACCCACTCATAAATCTTAATAGCTTCCTTTTGGACTACAGGTTTTAGCCACTTCTTTGAAAAGGAAATGGGTTTAATACCTACATTATAAATTTAGCAAAAATCATATTTGAACATGTCATGTAGAATTCAAAAGTTTCTAGTTAATAAAATATTAATGTTATGAAATATTTGAATATTTCTAATTCTTTAAATGTCATTCCTTCTTGTTTCCTATAGCTAATGGCAATTTCATGAGGAAAACTCTATGGAGACCAAAAAAAAATGTTTGGATAAAAAGAATAATTCTGAAAAACATCTTCTGTGTTTAATGATTAGTAATGCTAAAACAAGTATGCATCGCTTAAATATAAATATAGAGCTATTGGTAATTTAAGCAAGGCAGACATCAGTTTTAAATTTCCCTAGAATAAAAAAAGGCTTCGTGTTAAAGCCTTTTCATAAGGTACATATTTGGCTTCTTACTAGAGAAAGGACAAAGATCACAATAGTCTTTAACATGGTTATCATGCAAAAAGATATTTTGTGGGATTTATTATTCCAATCAAATTAATATACTTTAAAGGAAATCTTTCCTGTTCCTATAGTTTTTTCTTTTGATAAGCAGTCTGTTCAGTGACATGCTATAAATATACTTCTTCTCTAAAACATTGGTTTTCTATAGTTTATTTGCATATCAGGTGTGCCAAATATGGATAGAGTAGCTGTTGATATTTTAAGTCACTATACATGAAATTGAATTTTAGAAACTTTTAGTTTGGATTCCATTGTACCATGGCATTTGACATTTTACTGTGATTAGTCAAAGAATGTTTGAATTTGTTGATATGCAAATAAGAATGTTGTACTTATTTCAAATAAAATAAAAAGACGATTTCTCGGTTAAAGCAGATGTAAAAATGATATTGATATTCACTGCCCTCTCCAAAAATTATGAATGCTACATAAAAACACTAAAATCAGAAGATTAATTCCACATGCCAAAGAATAAAGGTATAGCCCTATATTTGTTATGTTACTACATAATCAATTAGTCCAAAGTTTAATAGCTTAAAACAATAGACATTATTATCCCACAGTTTCTGTGGTCAGGAATGCACATAGAGCATAGCTGGGTCTATTTCTTCAGGATCTCTCACCAGGCTGCACAACATACAGGTGAGGGACATGGTTGTCTCAAGGTTCCACAGGGGCGGGATCTCTTTCCAACCTCACTCAGAGATAGTTGGCAGAATTCTGTTTCTCACAGACTGTTGAACTGAGACTTCATCAAGAGCCATTGGCTTGAGGTCTCCCTTGATTCCTTGCCAAGTGGGCCTCTCTATAGATTATTTTGCAACATGGCCCCTAGCTTCATCAGAGTGATCTAATGAGAGGGTAAGAGCGAGTGCCAGCAAGAGACAGAGTGTGCTAGCAATATGAAGCTCACTATATTTTATAAACTAACCATGGAAGTAAATCCCACTGCTTTTTTCACCTCCTACTGGTTAGAAGTAAGTCATTCGGCCCAGTGCATGCTCAAGAATAGGGGATTACACAAGCGCTAGAAAACCTGGATGTGGGAAATGTTGGGAGCCATGTCAGATGCTGTCTAGAACTAGCTCCATTCCCAATCACAAATTGTGAAGTATGGAAGTCAAATGCTTTACCCCTGTACCAAAACAAGGGAGGATGCTGAGGGCCACAGCCCTTAAACATGTGTAGGGGTGAATGTGTGTGTGTGTGTGTGTGTGTGTGTGTGTGTGTGTGTGTACTCACAGGGATGATGAACCAGTTATCTCACTGCATTGAAGAAACAAAGGTAGGAGTTTTGAGAAGCTAAAGCAACTGGAACTTGAGGGACAGACCGCAGAGAAAAGGAACCTATGCAGAGTAAATACACCATAAATCTTCACATGGGTCACTTTGAATCTTTAGCAGAATACAAATGTGCATATGTAGGATGAAATTTCACAATATTGAGAAAAGACTAGCGAGCAGTAAGGTGAGTAATCATCAGAGTTTACACAGAGCTGGAAGAGACTGAGGTTCCAACTAACCAGATGTAAGGGTCCTTTTGAAAACCCAGAGTATTCAATAAGGACTATGGAATAATAGAATTAAACCAGTCCTAGAATGAAGGAAAATTTTAATTTCCCCAAGAAAACAAAAAGCTTAGAAACAGCCTCAGAAGGATCATGCTTATCAATCCTTAGAAAATTAACTCTCAAAACAAAGTCCAACAATCTTTAAAGAAATATAATGTACTTGAAAATGTAAAATACACATCTACCATCTTATTAAAAATAACTGTACATGCAAATAAGCAAAGAAATAACAGATCATTGGGAGAAAAGTCAGTCAATAAAATGAATCCCAAAATCATAAAATAATTAGAAAATAATACATTTATCTTAAGTATGCCCATGTATTAAATGAAAGTATTAATTTAATGAGAAGAGAAAATAAATAAAAAAATAACTAAATATCAGTCCTAGATGTGAAAAATGAAACAAGAAATAAGGGGAAAATAACTTATTTTATTTAGCAGCAGATTAGAAACCGTAGATCACTGAATTTGAGACATAAAACAAAAGCACAAGTGGAAAAAAAATCCAGAACCTATTGACCTATGCTAATAGCAAGCAATCCAACATACATGTAGTCAGAATCTCAGCAAAGGAGGAAGGGAAGCAGATGGAAAAATATTTTAAAAATTAACGACCAACATTATTTTTTTCAAATTTATGAAGCACAATAAAACCACAGATACAAGAAGCACAATCAATATCAAGCACACAATTATAAAAAATATAAGGAAACTCAGACAAGGAATATATTAATCAAATTACTAGAACACAATGATAAAGTGATAATTGTGTGTGTGTGTGTGTGGTGTGTGTATGGGCATTTTCTAATGTTTTTTATTGTGGTAAAAAACGCGTAATATGAGATTTACCCTCTTAACAGATTTCTAAGTGAACAGCATAGTATTGTTAACTCTAAGAACATTATTGTATAGCAGATCTCTAGAAATTTTCCATCTTGCATGACTGAAATATTTTACCCATTGAACAGCAAATCCCCATTTTCCCCACCCCCCAGTCTCTGGCAGCCACCATTCTACTTTCTGCTTCAACGAATTTGACTAATTTAGATATCTCTTATAAGTGGGATCATGCTGTATTTGTCCTTCTGTGACTGGCTAATTTCACTTAGCATGATGTCCTCCAGGTTCATCCAGGCTATTGCATATTGCAGAATTTCTTTCTTTTTAAAGGCTGAATAGTATTCCATTGTATATATGCATATACCACATTTTCTTTTCTTGGGGTGTCTTTGTCCTGTTTTGGTGTCAGAGTAATGCTGCCCTCATAAAATGACTTTGGTAGTCTTCTCTCCTCTTCAATTTTTTGAAAGAGTTTGAGAAGAATTGACATTAATCCTCCGTTAAATATTTCATAGAATTCACCAATGAAACCATATGTCCTGGGCTTTTCATTTGTTGGGAGGTTTTTGATTATTAATTTAGTACAAAAGTGAATATAGCCTGAGAAAAAGTCACATTGCATATAGAGAAATGAAGAAAAATACTACATATCTTGTACTGGTACAATCATAACCAAGAAAATGGAATGCAAACGTTAAAGTATTAAAAGAACAAAAAAAATTGTCATCATTTAATTCTATCCACAGAATTTTATACAGAATAAAGAACACTTGGAACTCTGTAAGACAACTCAATTATAACTGGAAAGATATTAGAACAGACGCTAACCAAATAAATGATAAACAAAGGCATTTAAGGACATGAAAATAATTTTTAATCAAAGAAATACATATTAAAGCTACACACCCATTAGAATGACTATTAGCAAAAAGACTAAATACCTAGTGCTGGCAAGAATGTTGAAGACCTGGAAGTTTAATTCATTGCTTTTGGGAATGTAAAGCACTACAACCATTTGGAAATCAATTTGATGGTTTCTTATAAAGTTAAACACATGTATACTTCTGGCATAAGACCCAGAAAATTCCACTTCTTGATATTTTCCCAAAAGAAATGAAAAGCCTATTCTCCAAACACGTAGATAAGATACAAATGGTAATAGTAACTTAGTTCACAATAGTCTAAAACTGGAAACAACTCAAATGACCATCATCAGATAAATGTATAAACAAATTGCTGTATATGCTATAATGGAATACTACTTAGCAACAAAAAGGAAAATGTACTGATATAATATCAATAAAAATGGATATCAAAAACATTCTGCTGAGCCAAAGAAACCAGTCAGAAACACGTACATACTCTGTGACTCCATTTATATGAAGTTCTAGAAAATGCAAAACTAATCTATAGGGACAGAAAGCGAATGAGTGATTGCCATTGACCCATGTTTGTATGAATAAGGAAAAGAACTTTTAATTAGTTAATGAAGCAGCACGCTCACTAGAAAATCAACTACCCATGGAGAGTGATATAATACTAAAACCCATAGGTTCTGGAGTCTGACCGGACTGAGTTTGAACATCATCTCCACCTGCCACGTACTAAATCTATGATCTTGAACAATCTCCTAAACTTTCTTTAAATCAGTATATTTATCTGTCAGTGGACGTAATAGTACTGACTTCTCCAAAAGCGAATTTTGAGTATTGCAAGGAAGAAAGTTTGAAAAGGCATCAGTCTAGTGCCTAGAAAATCAGAAAAGTTCAGTGAAGGAAAAAAAGAAGGAAAAGAGGGAAAGAAAAAACCTGAAAGAGAAAAAGACAAAAGAAAAGAGGAAGAAAGAGGGATATAAAGAACGAGACAGAGCTAACTATTCAATTTCCTGAGTCCCAGTTTCCAAGTGTAGAAAATGGGAAACATGGTGCTTATTTTACAGTCTTGTTTGTGAGTAATAAGAAAGACACTATTAATACCATTTCACATTCTAAGAATATTTTGCTATAGAAACACAAGTATGAAAAAGACGTCAAAAGTTCTTTAGTTTATTACTGTCCATTCATGTCAGCAGACCTCAGCAGGAAGATGCTTTCAAAATATATGAGTTTTCAAACTTTATCCCAAAACCTACCTCATTTGATATAGCAAAATGAGAGAGTGCTGAACATAGTTTGGAAAATTTCCTTGGAAATTCTGTTATATTCTCCTGTACAATTCTCCCAAGTATCTACAAAAATGATAAAATCAGACATCATAACTCTACAGACCTTTGTGGACTTCATTAAAATACTACCCATAACAGTAATATTTATTTTATCTCAATTATATAATTTAAGGCTATAATTACAATATGAATTTTCTAGGTTTTATCTTTTGGAAATAAAGAGGAGAGAGAAAGAATATTTTTGGTGGAGTAAAACTCTTGATGCCTACCTCTTAAATTTTTCAAACCTCAAGAATATATTCCAAGAGTAAACAAACATAACATTTAGTAATTATACGTAAAAACTTCGGATGCATTTTATTATACAACTACTTCATAAGAGTAATATTTCCTAGCAGATATCTTTAAAGATAGTAACATTTGCTATATTTATTCCAGTAATGACAATGATGATTTTTCCTTATCTATTTGTGACCCTATAATCAACAGGAAATGGCCATTTATAAATATGACATAATGATAAATAAAAACTTAATATGCATTAGAATTCAATCTATGTGTGTGTTTGAAACCTTAGAGCAAAGTTTTATTAGTTTCTGCTAACAGTAAGAATAAAGGAAATAATTATGGAAGCAGTAATATGATGCTGCCATCTCATGGCTAAATCTTCACGAGAAAGGAAGGTTGATTAATTACTTTATAAGTTTAGCTGTAAGATAAAAAAATCTGCATTGTTCTTATAGAGAATTGTCCTGTTTTACTTTATTTATAGAGTACTCTTGAGCCACATTTGATGCCAAACAAAATGTAATGATTCTTTTTTAATAAAAAAGACAAAAATGTTATATTCAAATTAAAAAGATAGTATGTATAGAGTTATCTATGCTATCACTATTAATTTAATACTTATAATTCTTAACATCTGGTATTTTGATACATAAGTTGTTCAGATATATAAATTGATAACTAATTTCATCAGGTTCTAATTTTTCAAGGACTATGATCAACGGTAGATATAGAGATGACGAGTTAATTGTTTTAGCAAATAATTTTATCCATTTTCATATCTTCCTATTTCAAGATTCAGCTAGATACATTTCAGACATTCATAGATGGAATAGAGAAAAGGGGATTTCTCAGAACCCAGAAGTAGGCAAAGCACTGTGTATAGTGTGGAAGAAGCTATGTTAATTGGCTCTGTGAGAAATGATCTATTCGAGTATACATACTTACCGTATATATATCATATATATATTCACCACTCAACAAGTGATAATCCAATAAGGCAAAGAGCATTGATGAGGTCATTCAAAACTAATCCACATGGGTGAATCATGTACCTTGGAATATACGCGCGACATTCAGAGTTTGAAAGTTTTAAACAATCACCAGAAATTTTGGACATCAAGCAGCAGAGACCAGCCATATCGCTAACAACTCTTTTTGCAGACTCTTTCATCTAATCAGCAGTTATAAGGTAGAATTCCTTTTTTATACCCCACACAAATAAAAAAAATATAATTGATAATTAGTTAAATTCATTTCCATGATTTAGTTCTTAATGTTGTTCGTTTTTGTTGTTGTTGCTGAGGAAGATTCGCCCTGAGTTAACATCTGTTTCCAATCTTCCTCTTTTTGTATGTGAGCTCCCGCCACAGCACAGCCACTGAGGAGTGGTGTAGGTCCGCACCCAGGAATCACACCAGGGCCGCCGAGGTGGAGTGTGTCAAACTTAATGAGTAGCCCACTGGGACTGGCTGTTTAATTTCATTTTTTAACAGCTGTATTGAGATATAATTCACATGCCATAAAACCCATCTACTTAAAATCTACAATTTAGGATTTGAGTAGATTAACAGAGTTGTGCACACATCTCAATCTAATTTTAGAACATTTTCATCATCTTTAGAGAAACAATACTGATTAGCAAGGACTCTCCATTCCCTCCTTCCCCACACCCCAGGCCTAGGCAAACAGTAATTTACTTTCTATTTCTATAGATTTGCTTATTTGGGACATATTGTATAAATGGCATCACACAATGTGTAGATTTTTGTGACTGCCTTCTTTCACTTAACATAATGTTTTCAAGGTTCACTCTTGTTGTGGCATGAATCACTACCTCATTCCTTTTCATGGTCAAATACTATTAGAAAGCATTGATGTATCACATGTTATTTAGCCATTCAACAATCTATGAACATTTTGATCATTTCTACGTTTTTTTGCTATTATGAATAATGCTGCTGCGAACACGATCTAAAAGCTTCTGTGTGGATATAGGTTTTCATTCCTCTTGAGTCATATAGTAATTCTATGTTAAACATTTTAAGGAACTGTAAATTATTTTTGAAAGCAGTTGCCCAATTCTATCATCTTTCTCTTAGATCTGGGATTTCTATTATGTATATGTTTGTATGGTTCATGATGACCCACAGGTCTCCTAGGCTCTGTTTAATTTTCTTCTTTTATTATTTCTTCTCCTCAGAAAGAATAATTGCAATTGACTTTCAAGAGTTCACTGATTCTATCTTCTGCCTGCTCAGATCCGCTATTGAGATGCTCTAGTCAGTTTTTCATTTCAGTTATCATAATTTTAAGCTCATGAATTTGTTTTTTCATTTTTATGATTTCTATCTATTTATTGACATGCTCACTTTCTTCATACATCATTCTCCTGGTTTCCTCTACTTCTTGTCCATGGTTTCCTTTAGCTCTTTGAATACATTTAAGACAGTCAAGTCAAAGTCTTTATATAGTAAATCTAAAATCTGTGTTTCCTCAGGGACAGTTTTTGTTAATTTCCACTATAAATGTGCAATACATTCTTGTTTTTTTTTTTTTTTTTACCTGTTTCATAATATTATGTTTAAAGAACTGGACATTGTAAATATTATAGTGTGGTAACTCTGAAAATTACATTCCTCCTCTTACTGAGAGTTCTCATTCATTTTTCTATCTATTTGTTCACTGACTCTTCAGAAGTGTCCTTCTAAATTCCTTATTATTTGTCATGTATGATCTTTTAATTCTCCATTCTTCCAGCTTGTGTTCAGGGAGTGTTTTGATATATATTTCCTTAAATAATACGATGCATAGAGAGAGAAAGGGAGAGAGACAACTCTCTCAGTCTTTGCAGATTGGCTATGTACTGTGATGCTCCTTTGATGTTTAGCAGGCTGTATAAACTCTACCTTAGCCCTCACTTCCTCATGGCACTGAGACTAGCAATCCACCAGAGGGGAAACCTTAGGGTCTTCTCAGGTTTTCTCTGAGCATGTGCCCCATCCAAGACATGAGGGTGACTTTTCAAATTCCACAGTGTACACAGGAAATTTTGAATTCTCTAATTTCCCAAAGAAATGCTCCCCAGATTTGTTTTCCCAGACTTAGTTGCTTTATTGTTTGCTTCAACTGTAATCTTTTGCCCGAGACAACTACAACTGTTTGTGTTGTTTGTTTACCTAAACTGTTTTTGAGGAATAGTCACAATCTTTTCACTCCAAGTGAGTTGTGATTTAGGCAAAACAAGACAAGCACCTTTAGTCAGTCCCTCAGGCAGCCCCCAGATAGGTTAGAAAACACAAACAAGGCTTTGACAATAAGTTTTGCTCTGTTCCCTCTGGAACCAGGGACTAGGGACCTACATTAGAAAATGAGGTGCCACCTAAAGGAACTGGAAAAAGAAGAAACAAAGCCCAAAATCAGCAGAAGGAAGGAAATAATAAAAATCAGAGAGGAAAGAAATGAAATAGACACAAAATAATGGAAAAATCAATTAAACCAAAAAAACTTGTTTTTTGAAAAGATAAAGACATTGACAAACCTTTAGCTAGACACACTAAGAAAAAAGAGAGAAGGTTCAAATAAATAAAATCAGAAATGAAAGAGGAGAAATTACAACCAACATCTCAGAAATACAAAAAATTATAAGAGAATACTACAAAAAGCTATATGCCAACAAATTGGATAATCTAGAAGAAACAGATAAATTATTAGGATGATACAACCTTCCAAAACTGAATCAAAAAGAAATAGAGTATTTAAATAGACCCATCACCAGTAAGGAGATCGAAACAGTAATCAAAAACCTCCCCCAAAATAAAAGTCCAGGACCAGATGGCTTCCCTGGTAAATTCTACCAAATATTCACAGAAGACTTAATGCTTATCCTTCTCAAACTCTTGCAAAAAATTGAAGAAGAGGGGAAGCTTCCTAATTCATTCTATGAGGCCAGTATTATCCTGATACCAAAACCAGACAAGGACAACACAAAAACGAAAATTACAGACCAATATCACTGATGAACATTGATGACAAAATACTACCAAACTGAATACAAGAATACATTCAAAAGATCATACACCATAATCAAGGGGCATTTATTCCAGGGATGCAAGGATGGTTCAATATCTGCAAATCAATTAATGTTATATACCATGTTAACAAGATGAAGAATAAAAATCACATGATCATCTCAATAGAGGCAGAGAAAGCATTTGACAAGATACAGCATCCATTTGTGATAAAAACTCTGAATAAAATGGGTATAGAAGGAAAGTATTTCAACATAATAAAGGCCACATAAGACAAACCCACAGTTAATATCATTCTCAATGGGGAAAACCTGAAAGCTACCCCTCTAAGAACAGGAACTAGACAAGGCTGCCAACATTCACCACTCTTATTTAACATAGTATTGGAAGTCTTAACTGGAGCAATTGGGCAAGAAAAAGAAATGAAAGATCCAAAATGGAAAGCAACAAGAGAAACTGTTACCATTTGCAGATGATTTTATATACAGAAAACTCTAAAGAATCCATTACAAATCCTTTAGAAACAATAAATGAATACAGTAAAGTTGCAGGATACAACATCAACATACAAAAATCAGTTATGCTTATACACACTAACAACGAAATAGCAGAAAGAGAAATTAAGAATACAATCCCATTTACAATTGCAATAAAAAGAATCAGATACCTAGGAATAAACTTAACCAAAGAGATGAAAGACCTGTACGCTGAAAAGTATAAAACACTGTTGAAAGAAAATGAAGAAGACACAAAGAAATGGAAAGATATTCTGTGCTTTTGGATTGGAAGAATTAACATAGTTAAAATGTCCATACTTCCTAAAGCAAGCTAGATTCAATGCAATCCCTATCAAAGTTCCAACAACATTTTTCACAGAAATAGAACAAAGAATACTAAAATTTATATGAAATAACAAAACACCTTGAATAAGCAAAGGAACTCTGAGAAGAAAGAATAAAGCTGGAGGTACCACACTTCCTGATTTCAAAATGTACTACAAAACTATAGTAATCAAAGCAGACACACAGGTCAATGGAACACAACTGAAGGCCCAGAAGTAAACCCATACATCTATGGACAGCTAGTTACCTACAAGGTAGCCAAGAACATACAATGGAGAAAAGAAACTCTATTCAATAAACAGTGTTGGGAAAACTGGACAGCCACACGCAAAAGAATGAAAGTAGACTATTGTCTTACACCATACACAAAAATTAACTCAAAATGGATTAAAGACTTGAATATAAGACTTGAAACCATGAAACTTCTAGAAGAAAACATAAAGTATGCTGTTTGACATCAGTCTTAGCAGCATATTTTCAAGTACCATGTCTGACAGGGCAAGGTAAACAACAGAAAAAATAAGCAAATAAGACTACATCAGACTAAAAGCTTCTGCACAGCAAAGGACACCAACAATAACACGAAAAGACAACCTAACAACTGGGAGAAGATATTTGCAAATCATGTATCTGATAAGAAGTTAACATCCAAAATACATATAGAACTCATACATAGCAAAACTCAACAGCAAAAAACCTAATAACCCAATTAAAAAATGGGCAAAAGGTCTGAACAGACAGTTCTCCAAAGAAGATATACATAGCAAAACTCAACAGCAAAAATCCTAACAACCCAATTAAAAAATGGGCAAAAGGTCTGAACAGACACTTCTCCAAAGAAGATATACAGGTTGCCAACAGGCACATGAAAGGATGTTGAACATCATTAACTATCAGGAAAATGCAAATAAGAACTTCAATAAGACATCATCTCACTCCCGTCAGAATGGATATAATTAACAAGACAAGAAAAAATAAGTGTAGGAGAGGATGTGGAGAGAAGGCAATCCTCATACACTGCTGGTGGGAGTGCAAACTGGTGTAGCCACTATGGAAAACACTATGGAGATTCCTCAAAAAAGTAAGAATAGAACTGCCATATGATCCAGTTATTCCAGTGCTGGGTATTTATCCAAAGATGAAAACACAAATGTGTAAAGATACACCCACTCCTATGTTCACTGCAGCATTATACACAATAGCCAAGACTTGGAAGCAACCTAGATGCCCATCAAGGGTCGAATGGGTAAAAAAGATATGGTATATATACACAATGGAATACTACTCAGCCATAAGAATAAATGAAACCTGGCCATTTGTGACAACATGGATGGACCTTGGGGGTATTAAGCTAAGCGAAATAAGTCAGAGGGAGAAAGTCAAATACCATATGGTCTCACTCATAAGTGGAAGATAAAAACAGCAACAAACAATCACATAGAGACAGACATTGGATTGGTGGTTACCAGAGGGGAAGCCGGGAGGGAGAAGGGCGAAAGGGGTGATTAGCCACATGTGTGTGATGAAGGATTATAATTAGTCTTTGGTTGGTGAATATGATGTAATCTACACAGGAATTGAAATATAATGATGTACACCTGAAATTTATATAATGTTATAAACCAATGTTACCACAATAAAAGAAAGAAAGAAAAGATAGAAAAGGTGCCGTCTTCAAGCCTCCACAGTACAGGGGAGGGAGGCATAGCAGGACAAGTAAAAATGCCACAATATTTTTCTACCTTTTTAAAGTTTCCTTTTTCTTGATTCAGCTGTAAATCTCTGACTATTTTCTAGAGTTCTAACAAAGCTTATTCCATCTCTCTCGATTTTTTGATGTTTCTGTGGAGATATGGGTTCTTGGAACTTCCTACTCCACCATTTTTGCTGACATCTTCACTGTAGCCACTTAAAATAAATTCTCTTAGCTTTCTTTCATATGCCAATGTCTTTATTTTACCTTTACTAATAAAGGGAATTTTCACTGGATATAGAATTCTCAGTTAATAAGTTTTTTCTTAAACTACTTGAAATGTTATGTATGTTTTCTGGCTTCCATGGTTTCAAATGAGAAACCAAATGCGTTTCAGATTGGTATTCTCTCATCAGTAAAGTATCCTTTCTTTCTGACTGATTTCAAGATTTTTTTTCCTTTTCTTAGTTTTCAGAAATTTAATTCCGATGCATTTTGGTGTGGATTTCCTTAAGTATCTGTTTGGTATTTGTTCAGTTTCGTGAATCTCTAGGCTTATGTCATTTCCCAAATTTGAGAACTTTTCAGTCCTCATTTCTTCAAATACTTTTCCGTTCAACTCAGGCCTCTCTTTTGGGAATCTGATGATAATTAGGTTAATTTTTTAAAAGATTATTGCCTCAAAATTCTGTGAGAAGATGCTCATATTTTTTCAGCCTATTTTCTCTGTTGTTCAGATTTGGTACATTTTACTGATTTGTCCTTAAGTTCACTGATTCCATACTCTGCAATCTACACTCTACTATTGAGCCCATCCAGTGAGTTTTTATTTAGTTATTGTATTTTTCAGTTCTATTATTTCCATTTGGTTACTTTTATATTATTTCTATTTCTTTTGTGAGATTTTCTATTTTTGAATTTGCTTCAAGAAAATCCATATTTGCTTGTTGAAGCATTTTCATGATAGATGCTTTAAAATATTTATAAGATAATTCCAACATCTGATTCATATTAGTGTTGGTATCTATTGATTGTCCTTTATCATTCACACTGTCATTTTCCTAGTTCTTGGTATGAGGAGTGATTTACAATTATATCCTGAATATTTTAGATGTTCTATCATGACACTTTGATTCTTACTTAATCATTTTTTAGTAGGACATCCCCCTGGTGAGGTTTAGCACAAGGGCCTGGTAGATATGTATAGTCAGCGTCCCCGCAGGTCCCATCAACTCCATCTCATCAAAAGTGGGGTACTGATCCATACTACTTCATTGCAGATGGGTAAGATGAAAGTTCACCTCTCTTTGGGCCAGGTTGGCACCTTCCTGGTGAGAGGGGACACTGACTCATATCACCTCATTGCCTCCTAGTGGAGATGTAATATCACCATCAATAAGGAAGGTGGAAGTGGAAGGCTCACTCACACTGCTTTGTTGCTACAGGTTGGAGGGAGAAGCTCTTGTCTCCTTTGGGCATAGCGGATATCAGGAGAAAGCATGGAAGAAATAGAGTGCCAAAAGACCTTCTTCCCTCCACATCTTTCTGCTTCGTTGATGCTGATTGGTTGTGAAACCTCAGCTACCCACTGGACCCCCTGATACCAAGAGGACTAAAGCTTTGACTATCCTACCTTGAAGAACTTAGCTCTGCCCCATTGAGGCCAAGTGGCTGCAGAGACTGAGCTTGCCACTTGACTCACTGATATTATCTGCAGAGTTGATATCTCCACCTGCCCCTCCAGTAAACATTATCTTCAAAATAGCAATATATCTTAATGTATGGCATAAACGTTATCTTTAAACAAGAAGTATATCTAAATGTACGGCACACCATGTTACTCTCCTTTTGTAATAGTCCAAAGGCATTTGATTACTCTTTGAAAAAATCCAGACTTGTTACTGCTTCATAAGACTCTTTCATCTGTTCTTTGCTAATCTATGCTTCATCTCTGGCCATTTCCCCATTTGCTGCTTGTGCTTTAGTTATTTTGAACAATTACAATGCCCCATAATCTCTAGTGTATTTTATATTGTATTACATATTAATTATGCAGTGTATTATATATTATACACTATATATAGTGTATATATAGCATATTATATGCACTATATTAATTATATAGTGTATTATATGTTATATATACATATATATGAAATAAATTTATGAAATATATATGTATGAAATATATGTATATGAAATATATATATGTATATGTTGCTACGCAATACTTGTTGCCAATAGTAACATGTATACTGTGGTAGAAAAATATTTCCTTGGAATTATGTTTAATTTGTCCTAGTTTTGTCATCTAAATAACCAAAAAACCAATAGAAGAAATTTCAAATTAGCCAATTGGTAGTTAATTATATCATATCCTGAGGGATCTCTAAAATATAAATATGACACTAATGTAAGTAAATAGATGAGTAAATGAATCAAATGACTTAAGTCCTTACTACCCATGTCTCATAAGAAATTTTTCCAAAGAAAGAGTCATGTGCTATACAAGCTCATGGAGACAGTGAGAATCACTCCCTATGCATTGTTATACACATTACACGTTAACCACAAACTCAGATAAAACCAAACTTATGACATGCTGCACAGGCATAACTAGCTGTTTGCATATATTAATATCATGTCAGGTGACACTTTCCTTCACTGTCAAATTAGTTCCAGGTGTTAGATGTTGTTAATGTCTCCAGCAGTCCTGATTGAACTAAAATTGGACTGCTTTTAGACTTAAATTCGTGCCACTGTTGTTTGTGGTGTGATGTTCTCGTATTAATACAAAATTCCTGTAAACAGAAGCTCAAGTGTCATCTGATTACTGAAGACTCTACCGTCTACAAGGTCACACTATAGTGGAAATAAATGTAATTATGTGGATGCATAATATGATAATTTAATTTTTGGTCAAAGAGGACAAATGTAGAACAGCTGGATTTTCTGTTTTAAAATTCCCATCAGTCAATTATAGTGCATTGATGTGAAAACAGATGGCATTGCAGTCAGGCAGAATTCTCCAGGACTGAGTAGTAACAGGCAGGAATTTTATCAATATAGAGCGTCATCTATAAACTAAATCCTTTATGATAGTTACCACTGAGCTATTACATAGTGAAATGTTTTTTGTATTTTTAATAAAATTAACCTCACTCCCTACTGCTGACTGACACGGCATTATGGCATTATTTTTAATCCATTTTATATCTTCACTGGCTACATTGCCTGAAGAGAAAGAATAGTCAAGTTTTCAGTGGCTTTTTTTTTTGGGCCAGATGTCAATTAAATGGTCAAATTTTTTGGATGACTACTGAAACATCTGTTCTCAGTATTGTTCTGCTTTCAACAATTCAGCTTGTTAGTAGAGAAAAGTTCCCCTCTCTGCGAGGTGTCTCCCATAGTTGAGACACATAGGATTACATTTTATAGTAATAAGTAGAAAGATTGGTAGCACCTATATTGAAAATGTATAGATTCATTTTACAAAATTCTCATACCACACTACAGATGCTCATTGAATTACACCCCTTACACAAAATCACAATTGATCTTTTTACTCCCTATAGAATGTGAATGCTAAAGTATAACATATTATCTTTGTTGCAAGCAAATTAATTCTAAAAGTAATATGCATATATACCACAACAGAGCCTAAGAAAGCAGAGTCGTGCTGATGCTACCACTTAACAACCAAGTTCAATGTACGAAAACATGCACATCTTGAGATAAATGATTAGGAAAGGAATATTGGCAAAACACTTCCCTTGTTAGACAGTATGAGATATAACTCTCAACATTTCAGTGACAAAGGTACAAATAAAATGGAGGAAAAAAAGAATTAGCAAAATTACTGGAGGATTTCTGAGTCCACCAAGATAGGGTATTCCTTCCAGACCCTTCCCTGTACAATTAATACACCCTGGCAGCAAACAAGCACAGGAAGACTGTGACAGGCGGAAAGAAGAAGTCAACCTAGGGATCTCTGGACATGATGAATGACACAACAGTGAGTTCTTTGGGCTTCCTTATTGCCTCCCATAGATCCTGATAAAACATTACAGAATACAGCACCACAGCAATGCTTCTAGATGGCAATTTAGGGAAATATCTTCCTAAACCTAAGGTAAGCAAAGACTGTTTTTCAAATAGAATACAAAGAGGATTAATTGTAAAGAGAAATGAAATTTCTAATCATCAAAAAATAGCACTCAGAATGAAAGGGAAAGCTACAAACTTTGCAAAGTTATCCACAGATCATAGAAGGCATAAATAACTTGTGCCCACAATACATATGTCATCAGATTTTTAAAAAGACAGAGAAGTGCACAGAAAACTGGGTAAAACTTTGAGTGGGTATGTCACAACAGAACACATGCAAAGGACTAATAAATATATAAAAAGCTGTTCAATCTCATAGTAATTTGAGATATGCAAATTAAAATTTAACGTAAGACACTACATATCTCCTAAAATGATTGACTCACAGTCATCAGTTGGAAAGTAATTTTATTGGGTTGAACTACAGATCTGAATAATAAGTTGTTTTTAACACATGTAAATCAGATTTTATCATTATTTATACCTAGAAATTAAGGTTTAACCTACACTGGATTATCACTGAAAATAAACTTTTTATATCTGAATTTAAAATGTTCACTTTCAATAAAGCTATGTGATGTTTCTCTTAAAAGTGAGTTGCTGAAATAGTCTTCTTAAGTTATTATTTGGATGGGTTTGGATAAAACAGATTTTATGATGACAACTTTATTTTGGGTTCAACACCTCGAAGAAGTAGACTCTGAAATCATGAGGATTTTCTTCCCTAAAGCAATTACAGTTGAATATTTGTAGCTTTCAATTAGTAATATAATTTCAATAATAGAAAATTGATGTTATAGATGGATTGTACTGAACTAAAAGTATCAATTGCCTAAAAGCTCTCACTAAAAGTTTTTTATAAAGGATGCGGTATATAATTAAATTTCACAGTCAAAGGAAAAAGCCTTTTAAATGCTTTTATTAGTGTGATAACTATACAATTTCAAAAAGAATACAGTATCAAGCATTGTAGTAACATTTCTATTTTTTTCCCACTCAGAACAGCATTGTCAAATTATAGTTAATGACCCATTTTGAATCCCCAAATTACAGAGTCAATGATGTGAGTTAATGTGCTCCATTTCTTTTTTAACATTTCTTAAATAGTTTTCCAACTTTTTTAAAGAGAAAGTATGTTTCAGTCACTTCAAAAGTCATGTTCAACTTTTCCAGATATGGAGGATTGTTTTTCTAATTTCATTTCTTCTGCAATAGATTTGAAAATGTAGATAAACAGTATCTATAAACATATCGCTTGATTTAACTCAGGTGAAGTTTATATTTAAGAAAAAATCAAAATATAATACTTTGGAAATAAAAAATATTTTATAATAGGATGTGATGTTAAAATTTGTATTCTCCTCTCAATTATGCACTCTGCTTAATTGAATATTAGGTTTATAGTAAGAAAATGGTTCTTTATTCTCATAGTGATTCCTATTTCATATGAGTAGGTCTTGCTGTATTTTCCTATCACCATCTGCAACTTGAAAGAATTATGCGTTCATAGGCATCGATTCATATTTGAAGGAAATGCCTTAGAGGATAGGAGTTCCCCATATAGTCCTTAGCTAATAGGAAGCTTTTCATGGAAGCTTCTTCCTGGAAGCCCAGTGTCAGATGCTTGGGCATGTTAATTCCAAAAATTATAATACATTACCCTCATGGGTCTGAGAAGAATATGATTAATCAAAGAATGTGAAGTGAGAAGAATTGATTAATCAAAGTTAGGTAACACTGAATATTGTCCTCATGACATATACAGCTATAACAGCCACAGAATAAGCAAAATTATTTTTAACTATTTAGAGTTATGGGGTATATACCTGTGGTATCCTTTCTTCCTTTACCCATAAGTGCTTACTGTCTTAGCAAATTTGGTGAGGCGACGGATGTGCTAATTAACTCGACTGTGACAATCATTGCGCAATATGTATGTAATATTAAATCATCCCGTTGCACACCTTTAAAAAAAATCAAACTGTACAATCTAAACATATACTATTTTTATTTGTCAATAATACTTCAACAAAGTCAGAAAAATATAATAAAAAATAAGGCAATAAATAAATAAAATACAGATGGTTCTCATAAAAATACATTAAGTCAATGCTTACTATCTGCAATTGCCAACAAGTGAGCTAGGTATTTATCTTCAGTAACTAAAAAAATGAAATATTTTTCAAAGTCTGTAGGTAGGGTTTTTAAATGATGATTTACTGTAAGTACTGTTTTGTTTCCTTTCATTCAGTGAATTTAAATGATGAAATGTCTCTTACTTGAAGTGAGTAGAAAACTTCTGAACTGCTTAAAGAGACTGATGTGGAATATTTTGTGGTCATTGTAAGACAGTGGATCAAAGAAATCTAAATATTCTCCTGCCATAAACTGGAATCCTAGGTAAAACCTAACAAATCTATTTCAAATTTAAATCTGATCTTGTCTTAAAGAAAACGAAATTCCAGCCTCTAGTTTTTAGAAATGAGGTGAAACCTGAAGCCCAGCTAGGAAAGCAGATGAGCTGATGCTCCCGTGAGAGCTGTCGGGGGACAAGAGTCCATGTCAGGAGAGGGTTACAGCCACACAAACCCGGAGCTAGGCCTTAGGCCCGTGGATGATGGAGGGAGAAAGTAAGGTCACTGAAGATAAACCAGGAGCCTCAACCGTCTGTCACTCTGGAAAAGTAGGTGGACAGAGAATCATCGAGACTATTCCAGCTTCTCTGTATCTGTGTAAACTTGGGTGAAAACAAGCCAAAAAATAGGCTTTTCAGTTCAGCCGAGACGTGCTCTGGGCATTCCCAAGCCACGAAATTAACATAGACATTGGTCATTGGCTTTTGAACTCCTAATATGTCTGATGAAACTAAACCAAAACCCACTGTGGAGACACCCGCCAACTCTCAACCCAGACCATGACAGGCTTCTCCCAGATAAGTCTCCCTGAAGAGAACCTCATAGGCAAAAACTGCAAACATGGATGAAAACGAGACCAGACTGGCAAGAGGCGTCAGAAACAATTAACAGCATAATGCTATTCTCAAGCATTGTTATTCTTATATTAATCATTGAACAATCCGCCAGGAACAACAAAATGAATATTTTCCGTAAAGACACATAAGATAATCAATGAAAAATAAGAAATCAATGAATCAATGAAAAATAAGAAAAAAAATCTGTGAAAGTGAACAAGCACGGAAATGAAAACAAAGAATTAAAATTAAAAAACAAGAATGTATTAAGCAGAAGGTGTAAAAATAATTACTGAATTAGAAGACATCTCGAATTACATCCCAAAATAAAACTAAAAGAGAAAAAGAGATGGAAGATATGAGAAAATAGGTTAAGAGAAACAGAGGTGAGATTTAAATATATATCCAACAGAATATTCTAAAAAATACAACAGACGGACAAGTTTTTAGAGAAAAAATTTACCAGAAATGAATAAAAGCTGTTTTTTTGTTTTGTTTTGTTTTTTTGGTGAGGAAGATTGGCCCTGAGCTAACATCTGTGCCAATCTTCCTCTATTTTATGTTTTTATGCTGCCTCAGCACGGCTTGACACATGGTACTAGGTGTGTGCCCAGGATCTGAACCTGCGAACCCCTGGCCACGAAAGCAGAGCAGACAAATTTAATAACTACGCCACACAGGCCAGCCTGTGTGAAAAAGACAAGATTTTTCAATGCAAAGAAGCATAAAAGTTTTCAAGTATGATAAATAAATAAAAATCCATAGTTGAACACAGTGAAATTTCAGAATACTAAAAATAAAGAGATCTTAAAAACAGTCCTAGGTAAGAGAGAAAATTAGATCTATAGTAAGCTTTTCATGAGTAACAAAAAGCCAACTGAATATCTTTAAAATACTAAGGAAAAAAAGTAAGGCAAAAATAAAGATATTTTTTATCAAAATGTGTCTATCACTGACAACTTTCTAATAAATATTTGTATAAGAAATTAAAGAAGTAGAGAACCAGGTATATAGGGTGGTGGGAGAGAAGAATTGTATAAAAGAAGAAAAGACGTGGCTAAAGAAATGTCTAAAGCATTCAGGGCATAATACAATAAAAAATAATAATGAAAATGTAAAAATAAAGCAGAATGAAAATATTGGGTAGCAACAACATCTAAGAAGTAAGATGGCATCGTCTGGGAGGAAAGTATGTCTCCTGATTCCCCTTAGAATTTAAAATTAAGTATAGATTAAAAAATTTTAAAGCAAGCTCTAAAAGAATAGAAATAATTTATAATTTCAGATCGTTAGAGGGGAAAAATATCTATCCAGTAGAAAACTAAAAATGAGAATTATAGACACAAATAAAAAGCATTTTGGAGCGCTTCTGATAGCAAGAACATGGTATATGTATTCCTCAAATTTCCCCAAAGAGGTGGGGAGATCGTCAGAGTCTATCAGGATAGCAAAAGAAAAAGTTAGCACTAACATCCTCATTAACACTTGGCCAATTTCCGTATTCAGGCAGCTCCAGAACACACTGGGAGTAGCTCCAGCATCAAGACCAGTACAGGACCCTAAGGTGTTTAGTATTGATGGCACAGGGTCTTATGAGCCACAGAACCCAGAAATCACCAGCAGTTACCCATAAAAGGAACGCCACTACTCTTTGTGATAAGTCAGCAAGCAAATCTGAGAACAACCAGTGAAGTGCCAAGGAGCCTTGTTGGGCTGTAAGTTGTGAGTGAGTGCGAAAAGAGCAAAGTAACCACCAAGGGGCTTCCAGACATTTAAACAGCTCTGCAGACCTCTGAGAACTCCGCGGAACTCTAGGAGAACATTTGATCTTTTCTTAAGAGCCGTAAAAACAAACAAAATAATAGGAAACAAACTCAAGTAACGCTATGAAACTTTTGCCTACATTCTATCTATACTTCAAGGAAGAAAAAATTTTGTAACCAACTTTATGTTGTATTTCATTGAAATATCTTAATTTCTTTATGTTTTTGTCTGTTTAAATACAGAACAATTGTTCTCTGACATATAAATAGTATCCCTTACTACACTGAAAGATCATTTAGCAAGAAGCATACTTTGCTTTCATTTCTTGCTCATTTATTTAGGAGGACTGTCAGACCATGTTTGAAACTACAAAGATAGTAAAAATTATGCTGTTCAGAACTGATTGCCTACTAGGCTTCATACTCTGAGTGTGCTGGTAAGTTATGTTCATTTTAAGTAAGGCTAGTTCATATTTTATTTCTAAACTGTCAGCAGGTGACAGTAATGTAAGCAAAATTTTAAGGGGGAAAACAATTTCTTTGTGGGTGCCACAATGATTACACATCATCATAACAAATGATATTATATGATGTGCTAGTGGTATTAAAAGTCACTCAACATTTAGTTGTGTTCACTTTGGGCTAGGGTCAAACTAGAACTCAGAACTCATTTTTCTTTCTCCTTAGCTCTGCAAGAATAAGAATTTTAACTGGCACACAAACAACAATGAAAGAAGAAACTCTAGTATCTTTTTTGGTCATTAAAATTTCCTTTCTTAATTAATAAACAAAAGTAAGAGAAAAATCATTCTTTTTTAGAAAAAAATAGTAAAAAGTGATGTATGTAAAAGTACTTCTAATGCCCCATAAAGCACCAGAGGATAATTTAGATCACTGAAGGCAATAGAAGAGAGCTATTTATTTAGTATAAAAATATAGCCAGAGTTTAGGCAGAGTCAATGTCCTTTACTTAAGTATGTAATGTGATAAATAAATCTTTGCTTTTGCACCAAAATCTTCTCCCTTGTAATTCTAGAGTCTTTAGTCTTCTTTCAGCTGTTACTGCTGCTAACTTGACACTGGTACTTTGAATGAGTACTTTGAATGACCTTGCTATAGCCCAATCCCTTAAGTCACATTATACCTACATAGAATGATACTGTAAGTGAATAATGCCTTTCTTGTCCCATACTTCCTTTGTGTCTTCTTTCTGTGCTGGCCAAGGTCCTTAGATTGAAAAATAAAAAGACAAACTGGGTGGCTTATAGTATTGGAAAAAAATATTTTAATTATAAATGGGAATGAGGTTGTCAAGATAAATTATTTGCACTAGTCTAACTTTCCCAATTCACAAATTTCTGAACTTCCCTTAGGACAGAGAACTTTAGTGAGGGATCTGCCCATATTTGTGTCTCATAAACTTATTGTTCTCAAGGAAACTTATATGTTTACGTATTACTAATAACATTTATTATGGTCCCAGTTTTAGAGAATCTCTCCAAGGAAGCTGAACTATGTAATTGTCCAGTTCAAATATTTCACTAAAAATTTTAATTGTAAAATTTATGATATTAAGATATTTTGTCAAAATAGATGCTTAAACATAATTGTCCTAAATATTAGTTTTATTGCTACCTTAATAAATACTATACCTTTTATTTTTGCATATATCTTTAATAGACATATAATCATAGAGTATGTACAATTATGTATCTTGTTTCTGCACTTAGCTTTTTTTCTAAAAATTTTTCATAATGTTACATAATCTGAATGGTTATTTTAATAATTATTCAGTTGTCCATTGGTTTTGACCAAATACCCGCTATATATATGTTTTACTTTGGTGACTCTGTATAAATACTTTCCTAATGTTTAGGTATAAGAGGAGCCCTATTTATTTTAATAATAAAAGATGACATATGTAAGTATTAATAAAATGGTTATTGAAGCATTCTTATGAAATTATGCTGATGTGTGGACTGTTAATATATATGCACTGGGAAATTCTCTTGCCAAATGTCGAAAATGAAAGCGTATATTGAGTACTCACCATATTTGATGAATGAAAGAGTGAGAGAGAAAGAGAGGGATGAGTAGAATCCACCACAACAGAAGCTTGTAGTCTAACCAGAGAACAGAGTACAAGCAATTAATTTAGTATACTGTAAAAGGTGCTTCAACCATTATTTGTACTCATGATAGCCCTTGAAGGAACCCCAACAAATTGTGTGTTTCTTGAACATAAATAGGAAAGGGTGATGATTAGTACGGGATGAGGTTGAAGAACTAGACCAGAGAAGGATATGCCTAGGATACGCTAGAATCTTGCTATTTATTCTGTAGGAGATGAAAAGTATGTAAATTATGTTAACTAAAAGAGAGAAAGATTACATTTGCTTATCTCACCTCATAATTTGTTTTATTGTACTGATGTATAACATACTAGCATAGTAAAATATGTATATAATTTATAAAAATACAAATATAAGTATCAGAGAGCTTAATATATTTTTACCAAAAAGGTAAATTGCACACAAAGGTGTACAATCAGTTGAGTTTTGACATCATATTGTTTTAGAAGAAAAATTCAAGAAATGAAGATGAGAGGTAGAAGGCCGCTAAGAGCATAGAGCAATAATATGGAGATAATTACACACTAAACTAAGGGAAAGGCCTCCAATTGAATAACAGGTCATCCGATGAGGGCTTGGGCTCCAGGATTTGTCCTGGAGGGTCCCAACTGTGGTACAACTCATGACACTTGGTGATTTGGCATCATGTTATAGTACCTCTGCATTCACAGATTGAACACTGGTATAGCTCCCCATGACTTCAGGTTATCTAGACAGTGCATTCTGCATTCCTCTGTCTCCAAGTCTGTCAGCCCACAGACAGCCACTTACCTTGCTCCGTTCCCGTGCCCTACAGCCAGAAGACATCTGGAGAACTGTCTAGGTTCTTTCTTCCTAAGAAGTCAATGATGTGCTACAGGGTTGCAGACAGTAAGCAGAAACAAGTTCTCTCTCTTCTTATATGTAAAAAAACTATCTTTTTGTTACTTCCCAGATTTTGGCCTGAGAGAGATGAGAGTGGAGCTAGCTGAGGGAAACTTTCTTTATTACAAGCATGGATAGAGAAGCAATTGTCAACAGGCAGAAACTGAAAAAAATATCATATAGTGTTCACCTATAGAGACTTACAATGTCTTTATCAGGTTGTATTGCAACTGTCACCTCATAAAAGCCTGTGACTTCTGTGACCTGTGACCTGTGGCAGTTGTGTCATTGCCGCAACCATAAGCAAACAGCAAATGACCTTTCAGGCCTTTAAACCTTTCTTGAGAAATGAAAGCATTCACTCTAATTTGATACACAAAGATAATGCTGAACTGTCTACTAACCCAATGAAATCAGTGTCTGTCACAAATTTCTCCATCAGTGGAGGGTTAAACTTGTCACGGAAATTTCAGGAGGTCACGGGGTCCACAATACATTCATAATAGAACCTATTGTTTTATTTCTCAATTTGCTTTCCTAGCAGTGGTTTTTTGAGGATGTCAAGAAGTAATTTAGACTTTAACCAAGAGTTCAAAAGGATCAAGAAGTGTTCTTGGTTTTTTTCAGAGTTACAGATAATTCACTGGCATTTGTATGTTTTGAAATAGAACTCAGTTTGCAATATACTTTTCCGTGAAAGAATAGCAGTGAATAAAAAGTGAGTTAGGAAGAGTAGGTTTTTATTGTCAGTGGAAGTAAACCTACATAGCCTTGAGAAAATATTTTCAAAGGCCACCAATTACTAGTCACTTTCAAAATTGCTTCATGCTATAATAATATGCCCAAATGTAATTTTATTATTAAAATCTTTTTAAAAAGTAAATGGAAGTGGAATAGGAAGAATAGATTTTTTAAATTACATTTTTAAAATATCTTCTATGTTGCTTATAACCTAATACAGAAATAACACTAGGGGAAACTTTAGAAACCCAACACTTTATAATTCCCAATCTCTAGAAATTTATACAAAATCAACAACATAAGAACTAAGGATTGGCCAGTAAGCAAGCCATTCAATGATTTTAAAAATATTTATTGAATGATATTGTGCAGTAGGCTTTGTCCCTGGCGCTAAAAGAAAATAGTAACAGGATAGCTAGAGCTCTGATCTCAATTGTTTATAGCAGACAGTAAACAAATCTATGGGTAATAAATAACTTGATCAGAGAGTGATATTGTAAACTTTCAACTTATAGCTAATGTGCATCCAGTGTCTACAATGTGCAGGTTGATTTCATAGGGACTTTTAACTATTTGTACAATAATGATATAAAGTATGATTACCCCAACTGACCAGGTGAAGAAACAGGTACAGACAAATCAAAAATACCATGAAGCTAGTGAGTAGTTGAGTCAGGTTTAAGAGCTTTTCTCATTTCTCCAAAGCCTGTGTGTGTTCTTTCTCTTAGTGTTCTTCATGCTTCTACTCTCCAAAATCAGCATTTTCTTAAAAAGAGATTAGCTGCCAATTAGATGGGCAGTTATCTCTATAGCAGTTTTCAGGTTGAGGCCTTTGAAAGAGGCCTATAAAAAAAATATTAAAAATAGTGTTTTTCAGCAGCTGTGGGGATTATCTGTGCAAGCTGTTTTTCTGAAAAATTCCCTGAATTACAAGAAATGAAATATCTTTCTCTTTTTTGGTCTTTTGCTACCACTACAGGTTGCTCATATCTGGATGGCAGAGAAGGGGCTTAAAAAAGAATAGCCTGGGAGCCACCTGGTGGCGAAGTGGTTAAATTCAGCATGCTCTGCTTTGGCAGCCCAGGTTTGTGGGTTCAGATCCTTGGCAGGAACATACACCACTCATCAGCCATGCTGTGGTAACAGCCCTCATACAAAATAGAGGAAGGTTGGCATAGATGTTAGCTCAAGGCAAATCTTCCTCAGCAAAAAAAATTTTAAAAAAAGGCCTAGCCCAATGGAGTGTCATTTGTGCCAATATAGAATTGTGCAGGTTGTCCTCTGTGACCAAACTGCATCATATCTTAGACCAGAGGTTAATCAACCACCAGTGCGACCCCTGGTAAAAACTAAAACGAATCTACCCCCACCAAGAGCTGTAAGTGACCTTGATAACCTACCTCGCGGAATATTAGTAGATTCTTGGCTGTATTATATGCTTTATATAAAAAAGAGAAAATCTAATTATTTTCCTTTTCTTAATTACATCTCTGTGAATTAGAATTTACATAAATGAGAAAAGCATTGCTAACAAATGGAATGAACATCTGTGGTTTTGACGGTAGATGAGCAGGGATGACGGAAACATAATTCTGATCCTATATTCACTGTATGGAATATTGCAATATAACTCCAGCAAGGTGTATAGAAGAATTCACAATAAACTAAAGATATATAAAGGTAAGTAAATTCAGTGATTCTACATAATGGCCAAGTTCACTAGGGAAAAACCCACCTAATAGAAACAACTAGGTCAAAAAATAAACAACCTACCTACCCTGATTACATACCCCATCACTTTCTATCTGCTTCTTTTTATAGGAAGCAGTCATAGAAAATACAGTCAGGAAAAACCTGTTAACAAATAATGTTTAAATGATGTAAAAAACAGATATAAATATAATCGATTTCACTTCACTTATCCATTTCAGTTTGGGATTTTTTAAAATAGGCTTGACTCCAGGCTGACATATAGAATGTCTAGATCCTACAGAAATTGAAGACAATGTGCACATGAGAAGAGCTTTATTTTGATTAAATTTGTTCTTTTAAACAGAAAAAAAGTATGCTTTTCCATACTGATTTCCTCGGTTGTCCTAGTCCGGGAATAACTGTGTATCTACCAAACAGAAAGAAGAGGAAAGCAGCGCTTTAGTCTCACATATCTGCTTATTGTAGACTTTAACTGTGTTACAAGACCTTTCAAATCCCAAATAGAGTGAAACAAATAAAACATTGGTGCTGGGTTCGTTAGCATTTAATGAATAACAAATTAGCCTGCCTGGGCTAGTAATCTGAATTAGTCTTCCTCCTGAGTTTTTCATTTATGTTATCTTCTTTCATGCAAATTAAGGAACTACACAAACACAATTAGATGTGCCAGCTATCTCTGTAGCAAGTAACAGGAAATGGGCTTTACAAAATGAGCTGCAGATATATTTCCTCTGATACCAGCAGCAATCGAACACTACAGGTCAGGCAAATTTTCGACTTCTTTTCACCATCTCCTGTAAGTGAGAGGGTAAGATAAGACAAAGTAAATGTTTTCACGAAAATGAATTATGCTGTTTGCCCCGTTTTGTTTTTCATGAATAGTTGATTTCATGAAGTCTTGCTGGAGAGGCAGTTAGAGCGTTTCTGCTGAATCCAAGGCTACGTTCTTCCCAGAATCCACTGCCCTCGCCAAGCACAGGCAGGGAACATATCCGCACTGGTTCCCACTTGTCCACTTGATTTGGCTTTATGCCCTGGGCAACAGTGGTTGGGTTCTTTAAACAAAAATGAAATTCGATTCCAGTTCTCCAGCAATACTCTTTTCAGACATAAATAAAAAGTGACTGCTTCATGGCACAGCTGGCTCCAGGTGAAACTGTAGAGTAAGCAAAATTTGTCTACAGTTGCTGTAATATTGTTCCACTTCTACAAAAACATTCCAGGCATGAAATTTACCTTAGTTGAACTTTAACTTACGTGGCATGTGGTAAATAATTTAATCCTCCCCATAACTCTGTGAATTAAAATGAGCTAAATTTTAATTCAGAGAAGCTAAGTAAGTGGCAAGAAATTACACAGCTGTTAAATGATGGAGCCAGTGCTTAAACACAAGTCTGAATAACTCCAAAAGATGTACTCTTAACTCTTTCTCACACTGCCTGCCAGAAAACTAGGTTTTTCACAAAATTTCTTGAACATGGTAATTTAGACTGAAGGGTCACCTCGTGGGATCCAATTCTTTAACTAGGTCAATACTGTTTCGTTTACTTCTTCTCTTCTCCTTTAAGCCCAGCACACCGATGAAAGCCAACATTAAGACTTTCCTTGCTGTAGTCGCTCATTTTTAAGCACCTGGTAGAAGTGCTTTATTATTTTAGGATCACAGGGCATGGCTTCTATGCTAACGTAGTTTGGAGTCCTATGGGACAACAGATAGGTGATGAATTTCTGGAGAGTGTGATCAATCCTAAGGTAAATAGATGCAGAGAGGACCTTGGAAAAAGAATCTAAGGCTTTCTCCAAGTTTCTGCAAATTTTCAGGAGAAAAACATTTACATGGTGATCTCAGGCTCCAGTGCCATGACTCCATTTCTTTGTTCAGCACCTTGCAAGCATTATTTTTTTTGATGACACAAATGTGGAACTCAGCTCTTTTCTTTATATTACTACACACAAAACTAAACCAAAATAAAACAGAACCGCCAGCCTAATCCTGAAAATGAAGCATTGTAACTGGGTAAAGAGAGGAGAAAGAGAAGAGAGTTAACTCAAAACAAAATGAATATTAGTCAAATATTACATATCTTTGTCCTTGAGGTTCCTCAAACATTGTTTTCTGTTGCTCTTACTGTATCGCGCTCTCTCGTCTCACTCTCTCTTTTTCTTATACTCTCCTTCCACCCATAGTTCCCTGTTCTTTCTGTCGTTCAGAAATCTAACAATTTGTGTGTGTGTGTGTGTGTGGCTGCATGTAAGGCACTCATCTTTTATCCCAAGTGAGTATCAATCATATTTTCCTAAACACAAGCTCTTTCTCCTTCGCAGAAACTGATGATAGTCCCCAAAGCTTTGCAAGTAGGTACCGTCTCTCAAAGGAGAGTGTGAAAAACAGAGGACCAAGAGTAAACTTAGAGGAGTTACCTACGTGAGGCAGAAAAGGATAGAAATGAACTGATAAGCACTGAGAAGGAATTTCTAGCATGGTGGTTTTCATAGAACCCCAGGAGAGAAAAACTTTCAGGAAGGAAGAATGAGTAAACAGTGTCAAATGCCTGAGAGATGAAGGACAAGAGAGAAAACAGGCCATTGTCTCTGGCAATGTGGCAGTTATTGCTGATTTCAGCAAGAAGAGTTTCAATATCATATGCAACGCTGGCCAACTCATATAAAGATTCGATCTGAAGATAAGTACTGTTCACAATGAGAACGTTTTCCTCAAAAGCTCAGGTAAAAAAAAAAAAAAGAAAAAAGAAGTTGGATAAATGTTTTAACATGAAAGTATCTTAGTTTGATTAGTGTATTACTATTTTTAAAGAGCTCCCAGTGGACCTACAATTTTCACAATTTACACACCAGATAAGTGCGCACACAATATCCCCTTCATTTGAAATAAAAGAAATAATTTCATTCCTGTATATAATTATGATTATTATATTTTTAGGATAAAAAAGCTAACCTATAATTGAAGCATGAAAAAGTGTAGTAAAAATTCTAATCATAAATACAAATGAAAACGGGGCATTTGTATATGTCAAACGACAAGTTAGTAATATTATTCACAATATGTATATAACATTCTTCTGCCTTACCATGCTTGCTTATTCTTCAGCATCATTATGCATGATCAAGATGTGTGAGTATCAGAGGCTCTGATAAAACGACTATTTGTTTTCTGATCCTAGTCCTGCAAATCTCCTACCCTGTTCTCCAGTCTCTCATAGGCTCGGAGAGAAAAGTATCACACAGCGGTTCTCTTGATCACATCCTCCGGATGTGACCTATACACTGCCATAAGCAGCTGCGTGGACCAAGATCAGAAGATGACTGAAATAGGGTTTGGGCAGGAACTGAGGTAAGGCACATCTATGTTGCCAGTTTCCTGAAACCCAGCGCCTTTTTGGCTGTTTTTTTTTTTTTTTTTTTTTTTTTTGCTTGAGGAAGATTAGCTAACACCTGTGCCCATCTTCCTCTATTTTTTATGTGGGTCACCTGCCACAGCATGGCTGACAAGTGGTGTCGGTCTACACCCAAGATCCTGAATCCACAAACCTGGACTGCAGAAGCAGAGCATGTAGAATTTTAAACCAAGGCAACCAGGCCAGGCCTCTCTGCACCTTTTTAAAAACCTAATCTTTATTATAACATCTATCTGTAGCATTTATTATTAGAATATTTTGAAATTAGGTTGTTCATTTATTTATGTTTCTTATATTTTATACAATATTAGCCATTTCAGAAGGAGAAAACTGTTTGTCAAATGATGTATTGACATCCTCTCAACATCGTATGTTGACATTCTACCCTTTAATATTAGGAGGTAGGGACTTTGGGAGGTCATTAGGTCATGAGGGTGGAACCCTCATGATGAGGTTATTGCCCTTACACGAAGAGATAAGAGAGGGTCCAGCCTGGTGGTGCAGCAGTTAAGTTCAAGTTCGCATGTTCTGCTTCAGCGGCCTGGGGTTCGCAGGTTCAGATCCCGGGTTCAGACCTACCCACTGCCTATCAAGCCACACTGTGGCAGGCATCCCAAATATAAAATAGAGGAAGGTGGGCATGGATGTTAGCTCAGGGCCAATCTTCCTCAGCAAAAAGAGGAGGATTGGTGGCAGATGTTAGCTCAGGGTTAATCTTCCTCAAAAAAAAAAAAGAACAGACAACTGAAAGATAACCTCTCCCTCCACCATTTGAGGACACAAGAAGATGGCCATCTGTACCCAGGAAGGGGCCTTCACAAAGAATGCAACCATACTGTCAGTTGGATCTTAGACTTCTAGCCTCCAGAACTGGGAGAAATAAATGTTTATTATTTAAGCCACTCAGTCTATGGTGTTCTATCGTAACAGCCCTAACTCAGTCATTCAGTGTTTTGAAAACAACAGTATCATTCAATGTTTTGCATGTTACTATTGTGTTTAACCAAATGCTCGCAAAATACCTGCTAACTTGACCAAATTTTAGTTAGGTTTCTCTCCTTTTCCCAGACCTCTGAACCTCGTCCCACCCTTGAGAATAAGCACTGAAATGCAGAGCAATGTCCTATTAACGGCATCTTCTGAGAATCAGCTGATCATAAAGAAAAACACTTTCTATTGAGTTCTTTGATCATGCCACCAGCTCACTCCACTCCTCCACACCTGGTTCTTTCTAGACTTCTGTAAAAGAAGGAATCCTCTTCTTTTTTCACTCTGAGGCACTTACAGATCTTATGGTCATATATTTCACATTTACCATAGTATTTTTTAATACAATCTTGCCATATTTGAGTCTGGGCTTGTTTATTATGACATGTTAAAATAGTTTATACATTAGGTTGACCTTGAATACAGTTAGGAGAAATATTTTTGAGAACATAGAAGATGGCTTTGTTTAAGAGAGCTTTCATTACTAATCTGAAATCTTTAATTAAAAAAGATGAGGAATTTCAGAGTGTAAACTAGCTTTTTAATGTTGACAAAAAGCAACTAAATAATCCATTTTAACTAATGAATATCTTAAATGAGACAGAAAATGTATTGTATGTTTCCAAATACTTCATCCCCTTCATGTGCCCTATGAACTCTAGGCAAGTTTAACTCATTTTCTGAAAGAGGAAAATGCAGTTCCTAGATACAAGAATGGTCTGTTTTGACCAAGGTCACACAGCTAGCAGTAAAATGGACAGTTGCCATTTGAATGCAAGTCTCATGATGCCAAACCAAATGTTGTTTACACATAACAGCTGCAGCACAAAATGTGTACACTATTTGCTTATGAAAGAAAAAAAGAGCTTCTCTGTATAATATTGAAAGTTGAACACTTTCAAAGTCATCTTGGGTTCTACAGGCTTAGAGAGTTTTGTTATTAGACAAGCAAACAACAACAGTAAGGACACTGAAGGAAGTCTTTTTGTGCATATAAAAGATGAGGTTACTTATGGGTATTTTGCAATTTTTCCATTTGCTGATGGTATTCACGAGAACTGAGCATCCTATTTTAAGTGTGTGAGGTATTTTGGATGTTTGCCATGTAATTATATTTTCCTGACTTGTGAAGAATTGGGTTTTATATACTGCCACTATTTGAGAAACTGATTTGAAAGTCAGTGCAGGTTATATTTTATTATTATTCAAAATTATTTTGGGTAGAAATAAAAGACTAAAGAAAACCTTTTTTGCTTTATAATTGTCTCTTGGTATTCTTAAGGGTTTTTTTTTCTAGTTGATAAAAGAAGCAATAAATTATTTGGATATAGCAAATGAAGAGAGTCATCGTTTATCCTGACATGAGTCTAAATAGGGATTCTTACATTTCAAGGTCATGTGTGCCACATCCCACTGAGGCAATTTCTCCAGTCTGTGTGGGACTGAAAGTTAGTAAACCCGTCTAGAACACAGGTCTTGGGCTCTGAATCTGGTGCAGTTCCAAGTCCAGTTCAAAAGAAAAAATAATCTAGCTCTAAGAAGACCAGCTGACAAGAGATAAATTCTGATTTATATAATTCTTTCTTTTGCTTTCTTTCTTTTCTTCTCTTTCCTTTTTTTTAGTAATGTGCATATTCTATTTAAAACTTGTTTTAACTTATGCATATAAACATATTTGGAAAGTTTCAAGTCCCAAGGCCCAAGTATTTCCTTTACCTGCACATTACAATAAAGAGATTCGGTGATATCTTTCATTAGGATAACTATTCACTCTTAGAGACTGTGCCTCTCCTAAGAACACTTCAGTTTTTTTCATATTTCCACCTATTTACCATTTCATTGTGTCTTAATCATGTTTTTTATTCTATTTCAACTCCAACGTTTGCTCTGAATCATGTTAGGAGAGTATCCTTCCAACTCCTTGGCAATTCCTTATGTCAAGAACAACCAAAGCCTTTTCACTCATTCATTCATTCAAGAAATATTTATTAAGTGTTTACTATGTAACATGAACTGTACTACTTATAAGGAATTCAATCGTAGGGAAAAAAGACAGTGTCTGTTTTTTTGAAGCTTATTTTCTGTTCAGGGAAAAAGGGAAGAAATTAATAAATAAACATGCAATACACTATAAGGGCATAATAAATACTATGTTGAGAAATAAGTAGGAGACAGAAATAGTTCAGGTGGCAGTGAGGGATAGAAGATATTTTAGCTAGGGGAGTTAGGGAAAGCTGCAATGAGAAGATATTTGCAGAGACCTGAAGTGAGAGAGATGGAGGAAAATCATTCCAGACAGAAGGAGCAGAAAGCATGAGAGTTCTGAGGTGGAAATATCCTTGGACTAGTCAACGAATAATAGGTCTGCTTGGCAAATTTTAGAGTAGAGTGAGCAATGGAAAGAATAATGAGTGCTGAAGTTTGTAAAGCAGCCTGGGTTGAAAACTTTGCTCTGAATTATACTCATGTTAAGAATGCGATGAAGGAGAAATGTGAACATGTACCAGAAAGTTCACGGAACTTCCTAAATCTAAGCCAGAGAGCTCCTAGGGGGAGATCTAAAATCAAGGAAATTCCAAATAGAGTGAATTCTCACAGGAATACTAGGGGTGTCACTATAAATTCAGAAACATCATGAGTAAGTTGAAAAACCAGTGGAAATTTAGGGATGTTGAACCAAAGTAACAAGAAATTAACAGGATTCCACATTCTCAATGTGCCACTCTCGTAAATAATGAGGAACCTAAGTTTCAAATCTGAACTAACAGTATGTTTTACTCAAGAGCTACACAGGCTCAACCAGAACCATCTTCCCCTTGTGCCGTGAAATTCCTGGAAGTGGATGCAGCTCTAACAATGCACAGTTCCAGTGGTAGCCGGAATGTGCTGATGTTCACTTTGGGGCTACAGAGAGGGAAGAAACATAGCACTGGAGTCCGCCAACTTTTCAGTCATGATGTTTCCCAGCAGCAAGCGTGGTTTATCAGGATACGAAATTAACACGAAACGTAACCTAATACATGTATTTATCAAGCTCTTCTGATTATAAGAAACTGTCAAATTTTTTGAGGAAATGAAGTTTTTGAAAACAAGTAGCCAAAATCTCAGGCCACAAGAAGAGTAGAAACTAAATTCATTCAAGATATTGACCATTTACTAATCTTTCTTTTTCATGAACCTTTGAGTTCACATTATCCTGTGTTCCCCTCTCACCTAACTGACTTTTTCTTCTCCTTCTGTTTTTCTCAACATGCATGGGATTTCCAGCGATCTTGATGATGATATTTACCCTAACCCTCTCTTTTTAATAGTCTACTCAAATTTCTCTGGTATAGCAAGAAAATTCTCATGCACCCAGTTCCAGTAACACAACAAGCTATATAACTCGAAAATGAGGAGCTGCTTGTTAAAAAATTATTAAGAATTTGAAGATGATGGTAGAAAAATAAGCAGAATATTAAACCAGGGGAGGATTCCTTCTAAAGTGCAGAGCGTGACTATAAAGCCACACTGGCCCATAAAACTGGCCTTGCTTAGAAATAGAATTAAAATATTCGAATTCCTTTTTTTCCCCCCAACCAAATCATACATTTTGGTCAGTTAAGTGAGCTGCATCTGAGTTTAAGCCTAGTGCTTGAACCAGTACAAGTTATAACTTTGTTATAAAGAGTGTGCTCACATGGTGTATGGTTTAGAGTAAAGATAGCTGCTGTAACAAATAGAAGTTCTTATTTATATGATGATTCAGGAACCTGCACTTCTTCTATGCTACTGCTCCACTATCCCTTTTGGCCTCATTACCATCGTATTTAGCCAGTAGAAAAATAAAATTTAACACAGAAGGGGCCAGCCTAGTGGTATAGTGGTTAAGTGCACATGCTCTACTTCAGTGGCCCAGGGTTCACAGGTTCGGATCCCAGGTGCAGACCTGCACACTGCTCATCAAGCCATGCTGTGGAGGTGTCCCACATACAAAGTGGGGAAGATTGGCACAGATGTTAGCTCAGGGCCAATCTTCCTCAAAAAAAAAAAAAGTTAACAGAAGAAGCACACCCTGGTTTAACGATATCATCCAAACCATTCACTCTAACTTCCATCCATGATGGAATATCATGTAAGCAGGACAATGTTCAGACCAAGAACAGCAAAAATATAATTTTTTTATTATTTAAAATTTTCAGTGTAAACGAATCAGAGAACTAAAGGCATCCAGGGCTTGAAGGGCCAAGATCTTGAGAAGGATGAATTTTTTCAGGGTAAACCCAATTTTCTCTGTACAACTTTTCTTTTCAGAAATTTTTTAACCCAGTTTTCTATGTACAATTTTCAGGAAATTTTTGCCAACAGTGTTTACAAACCAAAACCCAAATACATATATATATACATATATATACACATATATGTTCCTTGGGTAGAAGGATAGGCTGAGAAGCCAGCTGAGAGTTGATATTAAGGCAACCAGGAGATAAGAGATAAAGATCTTTAAAAAAGAGGTCTGATCTTAGAGAGAATGGAGGGGAATAGAATTAAAGTGGGCACAGAGCTGTTTTCCCTTTGAGGCTTTTGCTGAATTCTTATGAAGCAGGGCAAGAAGTTAGGAAGTCAAGAAAAAGCCACTGATATGCAAAACAGTTTTCGGCACTCCCATGATACTGAGGAGGAAAACTGTAGTTTAGTGTTCACCAAGAAAGAAGCTTCCAGTTGGTATGCTCGGAAACCCACATGATAGGAATTACTGTCAACAAGAGATAGACTGAGCTTTCCTAAAGTGCAGTCCCATCTGGAGTCAGTCATCCCTAGCCTGTAATTCGTCTGTGATCATCTTCCCCATTCTAGCACTTTGAGGAAGGATAGGGTAAATGCTCTCTGACAGAAAATCAAATAAATCATAGCCTCCAGCATTTGAATAGATAGTATCAAAAACATTGTTAAAAATTGTCACCTGACAACAAAAAGCAGAAACAAAAGCAAGAGAAACTAGCCTATAGAAACGAACTCGAGTGACCCATATACTGAACTGATCAGTCAATTAAAAAAAAAAATGTGATTAAAACAATGAAGAAAATAGTAAGTAATACATAGAATTTTACCAGAGCACCAGAAAATATAAATAAGAATTGAGTGGAGAGTTCCGAAATAACAATATGTGAAATTCAGAATTCAATAGCTATATTCAAGAATAGATTGGACACTGCAGAAGACAGATTAAATGAACTAAACAGGTCGGTAAAAAATGATTCAGCTGAAATACACAGATAAGAAAAAAATATAGTAGACATATAGGACTTGATTAAAAGTACTAAAATATATGTAAGTATAAGAAAAGGAAGAAAATGGGACAGAAGTAATCTCTGAAGAGAGGGAGGATAAAAATCTTCTAAAATTAATGAAAAACATCAAGGTATAACTTCATGAATATCTAGGAAGGTAAACATAGAAAACTACAACTAGTCACCTCTTACATAAAGTGTCTTCTAATCAAAAGACAAATAGAAAGTCATAAATTATCCAGAGAAAAGAGATATATTATTTTTAAAGATGGAACAATAAAAGTGACAGTTTACTTTTCAAAGAATCTACAGAAGAAAGAAGAAAAAGAATGACACTTATACTAATATAAGAAAACAAGGTAACATTACTACAGATCCTACAGACAGTAAAAAGACATTATGGCCAACTTTATGGAATATGAAAATTATTTGAATGAACAAATTTTTACGAAAATACAACTTAAAAATGAAAAAAAAATAAGAAATATAAAAATCTAAAGTGTATTTTGAAATTGAAACTATAAATAAAAGCCTTCCCAGAAAGAAAATGTAAGTTCTAGATGCTTAAAAGTGAGGCCTCCATAATATTTAACTAAATATAAAGGAGCACAGTGTTACAAAAACTTTTCCAGAAAATAGAAAACGGTTGGGCATTTACCATTTGGTTTCATGCAGATAACAAATTTTATTGCAAATTTTGACAAGAATATTCCAGATAGAGAAAAGTACTGGTTAATCTTGTTCATGATCGTAAATGCAAAAGTCTCTAACATAATTTTATCAAACAAAATCCAGCCATCTTTAGAAAGCATAATACATCATAACAAAGTTGGTCTATTCCAAGATTATAAAATAGTTCGAATTGGGAAATTAATAATAAAAATAGTAGAGGGAAAATCATGTGATCATGTCAATATATGCATGAAATAGTCAATAAAATCCCACATTCCTTTATGTTAAAACTTTTAGCAAACTCAGAATAAAAGAGAACTCATCTATGAAATTTTTCCTTAAAACTCCTATGGCATATATCATACCAATACTAAAATATTGAAAGGTTTCTCAGGGCTACTGTTTTCACTATTATTTCACATTGCAATTAAAACACTTGCTAGAGCAATAAGGCAAGTTAAAGAAATAAAACATATGAAGATCAGAGAAGAAATAAATTGTTGACATTCATAGATGACAATTTCATATATAGAAAATCCAAGAGAATCTACAAACAAACTGTTAAAATTAAGAGGAGAACTTAAATAAATCATGAAATACAAGGATAATATAAAAAAATTTAATATATGCCAGTGAAAATTGCAAAATAATATTTATAATATCATCATTTTCAATTGCATTGAAAACCATCAATACACAGCAGTTAGTCTAATGATATATGTACAAGCATTCTATGAAAAAAACTGGAAGAGATTAAAAAAGATTTATATAAATGTAGTATTATAATCCATTCAAAGATTGAAAAATTCTATTGTGAAGATGTCAGAGTTTTGGGGTTTTTTCCTAAATTTATAAGCTGATTCTAAAATTTAGTTGAGAATTCAAAAGCAAAATAGAAAATAAGTTACTCAAGAAAAGTTGTCAAAGTTAGCCTGTTAGATAAAATTAAATATTTCAGAGGAAAATATAGAAGAATAATTCCTGATCTTGCAGTCAGCAAAGATATCTTAAACAGGAGGAAAATATTCTTATCTTAAAGAAAATTATTAATATAGTGAAACAAATTTAATTTAAGAAATGCTTCTCATTTTAATGAGCATTGAGAGTGAAAATTCAACATGCACAAAGGTAATATATATTAAAAATTATATATTCTTAAAAATCATAAATTTTTAAAATTTGTATATATGTATATAACTTTTTAAGAATTCCAACAAATCAGTATGAAAAATAAAGACAGAAAAGTATATAAAAAGACTTGAACAAGCACTTCACATAAAAAACATCCAAATTCATAATAAACATATGAAAATGTGCTCAACATCATTTGTTATCAAGAAAATTCCAATTCACACTGTGATGAAATATTATGACACAATAACCAGAAGGGCTAAAATTTAAAACGAAAAATATGGGGCCTACCCTGTGGATGAGTGGTTAAAGTTACATGTGCTCCACTTCAGTAGCCTGGGTTCACAAGTTCAGACCCTGGGCAGGACCTACTCCACTCATCAGCCATGCTGTAGGGGCATCCTACACACAAAGTAGAGAAAGACTGGCACAGCTGTTAGCTCTGGGCTAATCTTCCTAATCACCAAGAAAGCTGGCTGCAAAACATGTAACAGTTTTGTTTTTTTGAACAGATACATACCAACCTTTTACTAAATTTCTGTGGCAGGCATTTTTAAATATTGGAAGATCCATAAGCCATAGACCCTTACCTCACAAATGGTAGTTATAAGAAAAAGATGGGTAAGACATATACACTCAAAAATTACCCTTCTGTCTTCTCATTATCATCAATTTCAAATACTAATCATTTTAGACTCAAGATTGTAACTGGAATATTTTTTCTCGATACTACAGTGTGCCTCAAGGAATCAGTGTTAAAATGTGGTGGCAAAATTATTTTAGTACATCAACTTCAGACTTTCACTTGTTAAAGACCAGGCATTGCCACAAACCCTGTCTCCTATTCTAGGGTTTGGCATCTTTAAGCAGTGTGTTTTTCAGGCAAATCCTAGACACTACTAATCATTAAAAATATAGCCCTATTAAAAATAATTTTTGGACAATTTTTAAATTAAATTTTTACTAGAGTATCAAACATGCACCTTGGTTTAAAAGTATAAAATACTGTTTCAAGGCTTATAATGGAAAATAGCATTTTCCTAGGTCATCACTGCCATCTCTCCAGAAGAACAGACTTTCAGCATTTTTATTTGTTCTAGTTACTAGGTTCACATTTCTAATTAGCAATACTTTACTGCTATTTCTTGCTGTTTATCTTTTAGATATTTATTGTCTCTCTATTATAGAAAATTATTTAGCTTACATGAAACACCTCCTCTTTCTCCACACATGTCTAAATATAAGCTTCACTGTCCTCCTTCTTCTCAATACAGTTTTACCAAAATATTTAGTAATAAGTATTCAATTTTTATAATAGTATGATAATATAAGTATTGTTTATAGATACATGACAGGGTCAGTTAGGATTACATATGCGTTACATATACCTTTATGTTTTTTCTGGAATAATTTTTCCAATTTTTAAAAAATTTTCTTGGTTTTTCTTTACCTACCATTAACTTCTCCTCAAATTCTCCAACAGATTTCCTAAATGCCTATCACTGTATTCAAATAATCTGAGCCAAAGAGTTTACTTTTCCTCAGGTACATCTTATGTAGAATCTTCTAAAAATCTACTCAAACCACATTGATTGTCATCTAGATCAGCAACAAAGATTTCATCTTGGAACTAGGTATCACCACCGATTTCCTTGACCCTTCACTCTGTTGCTTTTCTCACTTCTTCTAATACCTGTCTTTCCGTTTCTGGGATTATTCTCTTCTCTTAATAGACTATATCTTCTATATTAGTCATAATTGGTTCAGTCAACCTGTAATAAAAAAATTGCAGTGGCTTTACACACGCAAGTTTGCTTCTCCCACATGTCATTTCTACTATAGGTCACCAGGGCAGCAATGACTTAGTGACTTGGGCTCATTATTCTTGCACCCCGGCATCTCCAAATGAGTCCACCTTTATCACAGTGGATGTAGCCGCCCCTGATGCAGGAAAGGTTAATAATCACTGGAAAAGGCTTGCCAACAAACTGTGACCCAGAGGTGAGAAGGCCAGTCAGCCAATGATGGGTAAGACCTCCAGGGGGAGGCAACCTAAGACAGGCGCAGTCACTTGGGGGGCACAGATGGAGACACGGTATTGATATTGGGAGCAGGAGGGGCCATTGCCTAGGAGGCCTTGCCTGCTCCAAGATAAAAATATATGAGCACAGCAAAAACATGATAATATCAAAACAGAGGCCGAGAGAGGGCTCCTTGAGAAATCACTAAGAATTCTTGGCATTTGCTAATTGCTTCGTCCAGAACACCTGTGTATGTTTAACAGATGTAAGCTATGTATATATTGAAACGCTGGTTATAATAAACTCAGAGTGGCCATCAGCCCTCTCCACATCTATCCTGATGTGTACATTGGATTGTGACACCGACAGTGGAAAGAAAGAGAAAAGCAGGAAACAGAAATTTTTTTCTCAATTCAGTACATCTTTATTGAGCTCCCACAGGTGCATAAATTTAGGATCTATAATCTTAATGAGTGCAAAAGTGTTACTTTAACTAGCCCCTTAAAAATAAAGAAAAGCAAATTACAACTTCTCTATGTATTTAGAGTGAATTATTTAATGTGATTGAGATTCAGTTTGATATTACCATAAATGTTAACAGAATAAAATAAGAATAAACATTTTCCCTTCAAGCAAAAAAGAATTTCGTGCCAGGATAAACTAGCCTGTTTGCCTAACAGTAGCTGATCAAAACAGCTAAAGAATTTGGAAGAAAAAAATGTACCTGGAAGCACTGTCCTCTGAGGGCTCATTCCCAAGAGAACAACAAAATGCTAAAAACATTAACTGGATCAAAAAGTATATTGAGAGACCAAGAAGAGGAGTTACTCACATCTTAGGGAAAAAATTCCAGAATAGGAAACACTAAATGTAGCTAGATTAACAATTCTAAAGTTCCCCTGGAATTGTAATAGCACTCTTAGAAAAGTCCAGGGAAAGAGAAAAGTCCAGAAATTCACATCTGCTCTTCAATTTGTAATCCATAAAGTGGCACAAGTCATTTCCGCACACAGCTCCTTGGTCAGAACTAGCATGCCACGCCATGCAACAGCAAGGATGTAGGAAGTATGGTCAGCTGGGTGCCCAGTAAAAAGAAAGGAATCTAGTATTGATAGGTACTTTAAAATGTTTAAAGCAGAAAGAAAATATTTTTTGAAGCTTTGGATATCTGAAAACATCTTTTTTATACCATCTTTTTTTATTTTAAAGATTTTATTTTTCCTTTTTCTCCCCAAAGTCCTGGGTACATAGTTGTATATTTTTAGTGGTGGGTCCTTCTAGTTGTGGCATGTGGGATGCTGCTTCAGCATGGCTTGATGAGTGGTGCCATGTCTGCGCTCAGGATCTGAACCTGCAAAACCTGGGCGAACAAAGTGGAGTGCTCGAAATTAACCACTTGGCCACAGGCCCAGACTCCTATACTATCATTTTTGATTGGTAGTTTGTGTCAGTATTGAATTCTATGGAATTAATTTAACCAGAATTTTAAATACGTTTTTCTATTATTTTATTGCTTCCAATGAATAAATAATTGCTTCCAATAACTGATAAATATGGTTGTCATCATGATTCTCGGCCCCTCGAATTCTATAATTTTGCAAGGATGTGTCTTATGTTAGACATTAAAAGTTGGCGTAAAATACCAATCTGCAGAATAATTTCTGTCCTATCTGAAGAGTTTTAATTCTTTGATAACTAGTCTCACCTTTGTATTCTTTCTGGAAATCTTACTACTTAGTTATTGGGTCTAAAGAATTGAGATCCTGGACTAATTAATAAAAATATTTCAAATTCTTTGAAGCCTGAAACATATCTCTGCCCTCATATTTTGCACTGTGTCTGATTTGTATTAAAAATAGAAGTGAAAGATAATCTAGGTGAATTTCTTCAGCATTACTCATCTCATAGCTGATCAACAACCCTATCTACAGCACTTTCCTCCTCTTACCAAGGCATGAGCATGACTCCTATTTAAGTCTAACATCTTCAGTCAGCACTTTCGTTTGCAGCCTCTGACTCTTCCAGAGCTTGTTCCTCCATCAGACTTTTATGTTCCATCTCATTTCCCTAAGCACTTGAATATTTTGTTTTTATTGAGGTAAAATTCACAGGATATAAAATTGACCATTTTAAAGTCAACAAATTGGTGGTATTTAGCAAATTTACAATGTTATCCAATCATCATGTCTATCTACTTTCAAAACATTTTCATCATCTCAAGAGGAAACTCCTTACCCATTAAACATTTACTCCCCATTCCTTGCTATCGCCATTCACCACCCTCCCAGCCCCTGGGACCAATCTACATTATATCCCAACATATTTATTTTTTCTGGATACTTCATATAAATGGAATCATACAATAAATGACCTTTTGTGTCTGGCATCTTTCACTTACCATAATGTTTTTGAGGTTTATCTATGTCGTAGCACACATCAGTCCTACTTTCTTTTTATGGTTGAATAATATTCTGTTGTGTGGATATACCACATTTTGTTCATCCATCCATCAGTTTTTGGGCATTTGGGTTGTTTCTATCTTTCGGCTATTGTGGATAATGCAGCTATGACATTCATGTACAATTTCTTGTTCTAGTATCTGTTTTCATTGTGGGAGTATGTACCTAGGAGTAGAATCCTGGGTCATACAGTGATTCTATGTTTAACTTTCTGAAGAATGGCCAAACTGTTTTCCAAAATGGCTAAACCAATTCACATTTCCACCAGCAAAGTGTGAAGGTTCCTATTTACCTGCATCCTCACCACCACTTATCATTTTCTGTTATTATTAAACACAAAGACAGGATGTAGCAAGACAAACAGTTGAAGTAAATTCCAAAGAGTGATAAGCCTCATGAAGGAGAGGCAGCACACGCAAAATGTTTTGGCTCTGGGAAAGTGCAGCAGAAAATGGTGGATGCCGTATAAGAAAGAAAAAAGAAATTGGGTAAAATTTTAACAAATTTGTAAAGGCCTAGCATGGGATAGCATGTCAGTTTAGACTAGCTGATACTCCAGCCATAAAGAGAGCTCACATTCACTTGCAAGCTCTTTTCCATGGCCTCTTGTGAGTGCTCATGGAAGAATTCAGAGCAGAGCAGATGCCCTAAGACAGGCAAAGATCCACAGCTTCAGGGAGAGGGAGAAAACTCTTTTCCCCACTTGGGCCCTCTTGGATCTTCATCAATACAAAGTAGAGGTTGGCTACCACTGAGGAAGGTGAAATAAACTATTTCCCATCTGAGATCCACCATAAATACACAGTAGAGTTTGGCTTTCATGGGGTGAAGGGATAGCAATACTGAGAAAGACCTCCCCCCAAGAATCAGGCACATACGCCTAAGACTTGGGCACTGCAAGGGGAATGGAGCATCAGGTAACAAGCACTGGGAGAGGGACAAGAGCATGGAGCCAGGCCCCCTTTGTAGCGCAGACTTACAAGAACTATTGCAAGATGAAGGTGGAGCAGAAACACTGAGGAAAACTCTCTGGTACCACAAATGGTTCCCTAAGCATAAGATAAGAGCAGCCCATTGCTGAGGAATTTGAAGTCTGTGGTGAACTGAGGCAAAAACAAAACTCAAACTCAGTTCAAATACTACTAGATAGACTCAATCCCCCACACCAGCAGCCTGACAGAAGAAGAGGCACACCTGTTTTTGGATATAAAATTAGTTATCTCAGTCTTCCTCTACACACAAAGTATAATGTGTAATCAAATATTACAAAGATACAATCACAAGGAAAAACAAACTATTTTCAAGAAATAAAGTAAACTATAGAACGATACTGAGAGATGATTATACTGTTGGTACTATCACACAGGAGCTTTAAAGTAACCAGGATTTATAAGTTAAGCAAACCAGCAGAAAATGTGGAAATACACATGAGTGTATAGGGAATTTGAGCAAAGATATTAAAACTTTAAAAATAATCAAATGGAAATGCTAGGAAGGAAATCACGATGTAAGAGATGAAGAATTCCTTTAATGGGCTCATTGGCAGAACGACCATAGCTGAGGAAGAGTCAGTTAACTTGAAGACAGATCAACAGAAATGATCAAAACTGAAACAAAGATGGAAAAAAATAATGAAGAAAAACCACAACAGAGTATCTAAAAGCCATAGAATAATGCCAAAGGCATAACACATGCATAGTTTAAATTTTTGAAGGAAAAAGAGAGAATGAGGCAGATAAAGAATTTCAAGAGATAATGGCTGATATTTTGCAAAGTTAATGGATGACAACAGACATATCCTAAAAGTTCTTATTGTTATATTATTTATTTGAATTTAAAATCTAAATTCCAATATAGTCATTCAGGTATGCAATTGGAATAGAATCTGAAACACAATTTAATTTTATAAAAATTTAAGTGATATATGAGAAGGATGAATATTAATTTCCAATCTCATAGAATAATATCACTGTATTAAATGGTTTTAAATGCCCCTCATGACTAGGCAGCCTCTATCACACAGTGGTTGCTAAATAAATAGCAGTTTTCTTGCCATTCCCTCCTATCTCTTTTGATATATTTTAGTTGGTGATTTTTTTAACACACATCAAAGAAGATTGACAGATACATTCACAATTCTATTTTCCTTCTGTTTAACTGTGAAATTAAATGTAGAGAATTTATACTTCCTTCTACATTAAGAAGCAGATAATCTGTTATTAGATGTCAGTGTGCACCATCATATAAATACATATTCTTTATTTTTCAACAGATATTGAATCTTATTCAAGTTAGGAATTTGTCTAAACACTTTCAATTCCTGTCTATGTAATTATACTTCTATTCTGAAAACAATGATAACGGAAATTTATAAAGCACAAAAGTTAACTCTTATGTAACAGGATGTAGAAAACAGAATATTGTTCCAAAAATGTTTTCCTTTAGAGTAGTTTTGCAATCATCAGAATGCAAATAATGCATTACTGTTGTAAACAAGGACAATATCCTACAAATTGACAGCATTAACGATTTAAATAAATAACTGAAAAGCAATTATCATCATCATCACTATCATCACCATTATCATCTAACATTTATATCATGCTTATTATACACAAGACATTATTCAAACCCTTTGGATTTATTGTTATTCAATCTCCCCAATATCCTTATAATGCTTATTTCTTTTATACAGATGCAGGACTTGAAGCACAGAAAACTTAAAAAAAATAAAAACAAAAACGTGTAATACCACACAAGATAGAGGTGTTAGAACTGGCCTTTAACTCAGGCAGTCCAAAGTGTTGTGCTCTTAATCACTCGATTGATCTGTATTTTTCAATGTAAGCATCTCTTTTACTCAGTTCAGGCTGTTACAATAGAATACTACAGACTGGGTGGGTTAAAGAACAAAAGTTTATTTCCCACAGTTCTAGAGGCCGGGAAGTCCAAGATCAAGGCACTAGCAGATCCAGTGTCTGGCGAAAGCTTGCCTCCTGGTTCACAGATGGCCATTTTCTCATTGCATCCTCACATGGAGGAAAACATAGCAGAGAGAAAACAAGCTGTCCGTGTCTTTTTATAAGGGCATTAGTCTTCTTCATGAACACTCCAATGTCATGACCTAATAACCTCCTAAAGGTCCCATCTTCTAATACCATCACTTTGGATACTAGGATCGCAACACATGAATTTGGGGGTCACACAAACATTCAGTCTATATCAATGTTGTTTTTCAAATTAATATAATACATTGAGCCTTGAGTGAAAGGAAATTTAAACTAGAGCACTTTATTTTTCCAAACTTGGTGCCACTTTTATAGGAAAATACATTTATTTCATTAATTTATGAATTCTGGATTGTGAGAACTAATTGCTTTGCACAAAATTGGCATAGAGAGAAATATTCTTATATTTTCTACTGAAACAGCTTTAACATAAGCATTTTTTTTGTCTTTTATGGTTGTTTACGTACTATTTTTGAGAACTAAATTAGATAATGACTATAAGTAAAAGTCGAATATGTAGAACTGGCTCTTAAAATATCAACAAGTTTAAGATAAATTAATGAAATAGCTTAACATAGTACATTTCAGTAGTGATTTAAAATGACAATATCATTCCAAGTGCTGTCTTCAATTGAGATTTTTATATCTTTGTATATCTGTTACGTTTTGTTTTATCAATAATGAATTAAATTATTCTGCCCAGCGAAACAGCAGCATTCTGTTTAAGTGACTCACGACATTCTACATCAAATAGCTGGAGACTGAGAAAAAGAGAAGATTTTTTTTGAGTACACTACAGGAACCAAATTCTCTCAAAGTAAATGGTACTAACAAGGGAAATATTAACTACAAATAAAATATTTCTAGATGTCACAGAATGTACTTTATATTAATATTTGTAAACACACATGTAGGTCTCTAAAGGGAGATCAGGGGCTATTTTTTAGATAAAAATAAACCAAATTATTGGTATTGATCCTAATATTTCTATTTCATACTGATATGAGTGATCATCTAGAGTATAGACACTATACCTCTTAAATATTTCCAGGCACAATAAAGAAGTGATCATTTACGTGGTTAATTACCCTTAAATGTCTGTATGTTTATTTGCTTAATCTAATGGAGAGGTCAATTTTAAAACTCTTAAAGCTCTACTAGTTGGCAATGCTGCTAAGTTGACTTTCTGTCGTAAACTGGTGAGTCCCAAATACTTTCTTGATATGAATTAAAATGCCTCTATTTAAACAAAGAAATTTGGGGAAAATATTTTGCAATAGGAGAAACATTAGCATTCTTCATGAATATTTTCAACACATGACTTCTAACTGCATCTGTTACTGAGAACACTTAGCATTTTTATAGACAACAGAGTTTCCATATGATGTTTGATGTTTGTTGCTGTTATGGATTGTGGAAGTATGTGATTTGGTCAAAAATTTATCTCCTAAAATATAACATGCATCTTCTATTTTCTACCAGATATCACCACTTGTGTATTCAACAGGTACCTGAAAGTTGCCATTTCCATCAAATTCTTCTCTCTCAAATATATTTATCTTTTTGCATCCACAGTCTTATGGTACTGCTACCTTCCTAACCAGCTAAGCCAAACATCTATGTCACACTCCATGAGAAAATTCTCCAAAGATTTCTTGTCGTCCATAGACAAGAACACAATTTTCTTGCCTGGAATATGAGACTCACAAACACAAAATTCTGGCCTGATTCTCTAGCCTCTTTTACTTTACATTAAAAGTCATTTCAAGTACTTTCATACTATTTCCTAGGCCAAAGGAAAAAGCCGCATGGCTCTCTAAAAGAGATCTAGATAGATTTTGGAAATGTTTTTGTGGACTGGGTTAGGTCTTTGACCTTGAAATCCAATTACAGAACTGATAATCATTTCGAGTCTGAAAATTACCTAAATAACTGTTGGATGATGAGTCCTTACAAGAATCTTAAATGCTACCTCAGAACCATTATCACCTCAGTTAGTTTAACAATTGATCCTACAACAAAAGGAACAGGAAGGAATAATTCGAATCTAACTACAATTAACATTTTCCAGACAAACTACTGATCAACAGAATCTTGGCAATGGATCACATGATTGATAGACTGTGGGCTGACTTTATCTGTCCTTGCCCAAAATACAGGGGAGACTGAGAAAGAGTAAAACATACAAAGAAAATAAAATGGTTCTGAAAGCAGTTATCAACTAGGCTATGGTATTTCCTACTGAAGAAAAGTTGAGAAAAATCAGACAAGGTCATTTTGCGACTGTGGTGAAATTAGATGAGACCATTCTGTAATCATTCCTGAACGTAATACAAAGAGAAGGATTCTATGCCTTCACAAAAACCATCAAACAGTCTCCCCTCTCACCTATAAGGAATGACTGCTGTTCCTTTACGAATGACAGCTGAAGCTCCACGTCCTCACTCCCGTCTGTGACATATAAATTAAGACATCCAGTCACTGAATTGCCCTCACTTTCTGACAGCACTGAACCCTTGAACACTCCCCCAAATCACCTAAAAAACCCATTTTAATTGTTTCTTACCAAGATGCTCCATGTTTTCCTTTGGTATGCATTTTTCTTGCTACGGAAAATTAAAACACTGGACTGTGCTTGAACACAGTCAGTGTGTTCCTGGTGCTCTTTGCATATTGGACTTCAACAGTACTTCAATCCTTTCTTTCCTTTCTTTCCATACCTAATCAGTCATTGGGTCTTTGAAAATTTCCTTCTTAAGAACTTTCAGACATTACAACTTTTTACATCTCCACTGTAACTACCTGGTTCAATCCATGTCTATCCGCTCTCTGGATTATTAATCCCTAATCACAGATCTCCCTAAACTCAGGGGTAGAGCCATCCACAATCCAGTGAGAGTGAGTTTCCATTCAAAATCCACCTTAAAACATATAAACTGTTTTCCCACTACCCTTTGAACCTGACTTACAAAGATGGTTAAGATCTGCACAGTAATCACCTCCACAGCCTTCTCATCAGCCATTCTAACTTTGGTTACACATATTCCAATCTTGTTGATTATTCACAGTTTGATTGTTTCTTCATAATGTTGTTTACCTCAGCTCTATCTCTAATCTCCTCTCTCTTCACATACCCTCCCACATATTTTTTAGATCTCGATGCACATGTCATTGTCTTCAGGAAGACATTCCTGAGTATATTTGGATCCCTCAAAGCACTTAGTACACATCAAAACAGGATCTTACAAGCTTCTTCCCCATCTATCCTCTCCCTCAACCCTCAAATTTCCATGAGGGCAAGAACCACATCTTTCTTGATCACCTCAATGTCAATATCTGAAAGAGGTCTTCTTTTAATGTTTCTAAATCTTTTGGAAAACTTATCATGTATTTAAGTGTGATTTTATGTAAAATGACTGATTAATTAATAAAGTTTTGTGTGAGAATAACTGGTAAGTGTCTGGGAATCACATACCCATGCTGTGAAATTTTACAAATGAAATAAATATCAGAGGATTCAGTTAACTCATCAAAGAAGATGAAAATATTTATCTTAGAGATATTGTTTTGAATATTTAACATATTAATTGATATATAAAGTGTAATATATACAATTTCAAGTACAAGTAAATATAAACATGCACAAATATAACTATGTTAACTAATTTAATCCTTTATTTTTTATAAGTCTTCACATTATCTTTTTCTCTTTCAGACAATTTTTGTATTTTGTATTAACTTCTAAATTTCCCTTTAAACCTTGAGATATTCCTTAATTCTCAATGAAACTATTCAGTTCAATGTTTTCTGCTAAAGATCCCTTTACTTTCATAAAAATTATTGAGGATCACAGATACTTTTCATTTGTGTGGGCTATATCTACTAACATTTTGTATATTGGAAATTAAAAGGAAAAAGTGTTAAAAAATATTTATTAATTCATTTAAAAAGTAAAATCATACACCAACTACATGTTCATTTAGATAACATATTTTTATGAAAAATAACTATATTGTAAAAAATAAAAAATAGTGAAAAGAGGGGCTTTGTTTTACATTTTTGAAAATCTCTTTAACATCTAAATGAGAGCTGGATTCTTTATCTGCTTTTATTTAACCTTTTGTAAATATGTTGTTTCATTTGAAATAGATGAAGAAAATCTAGCCTCAAACAGACACATAGTAGGATAAAAGAGGAGTATTTCAGTAGTCTTTTCAGATTATGTAGATATGATTCTTTGATACTGTTGCAAAACTCAATGAGTGCTGATATCTTGAAAAGCATTCACAATGATGAATTTGAAACCATATAAACGTTACATTAAAATCTGTTGGTCTGTCTTGTAATTTGAATGGATTTTCTTTTTTACCTATGCATGATTTTGTAGCATCATGCATTGGTCATTTGGAAAATATTAATTCACTGAATAAAGAAGATCATCCAATTATTAATGTATTTCATTACGCAATATCAAAAAATTACATTCATTTAATATCACTATGATTTGCATCAGAAAAGTCTCTTGAAGTACTGGGAAGCTATCAAGGTTGTGATGGTGAATGTAAGTTTTCCAAAGTTCTAATTTTAGCTAGATTGTACATTTTATCATTGGTAAAACATCTTCAGTGTTTTCCTTGAAGTGGCAGGCTCACTCTATTCATTTCTGAGATCTAAATAACCATAATTTGCCTAGTAAAGCTGTTCCATAAAAAAACAACTAGTTTTGCTCACAACTTAATCAAATTCTTTTACTGGAGACAATTACCATATTTCTACATGAAGCATAATATTTTGTTCACATTTCCCATTTTGTCATACAGCCTGTTAAAAAGAATTTTACTCAAGAGTCAAGGATTTAATAAAATCTTTTACTGATTTATCAAGAACCTTCTTAAGTGAAACTTACATTTTAAAAATTGTTATGGTGTGGTGGTGATGAATACAATAATTACCAACAAGTGAAATGTACAGAGCTTTCACCTAGCTAAAGTTTTTGCTTTCTTTCTTTCTTTTTTTTTTTTGGTGAGGAAGATTGGCCCTGAGCTAAGATCTGTTTCTAATCTTCCTGTTTTTGCTTGAGGCAGATTGTCACTGAGCTAACATCTGTGCCAAACTTCCTCTATTTTGTGTGTGGGATGCTGCCACAGCATGGCTTGATGAGCAGTGTGTAGGTCCCTGCCCATGATCCAAACTCACAAACCACAGGCTGCCAAAGCAGAGCACACAAACTTAACCACTGTGCCACTGGGCCAGCCCCTTGCCTAGCTAAATTTATGGTTGACCTTGTTGCTGAATTTACAATTTGGAGCCAGCTCGCAGCTTTGTACCTGTGATAAAAGTTGGCAGAGTGAGTAAAGTAGAGAGCCCATTTAAGAAGATAAATTGAGGATCAAATAAAATCTCAGAAAAGTATCAACACAAAGAGAAGTAGTTAGAGAAAAAAATATTCAAAGAAATTGCTCAGTAATTACAGATAGCAAAGCGATTTTTGAAAACAGTTTGAAAATAGAGCCTGAAGAGATTCCCTAAGTTACTAGTTAGTAGCAATCCAGTTGTAAAGCAGTGAGAGTAGTTAGTTGCATTTTTCCCAGGCTGCTGGTACAAAGGAGGTGCGTGGAAACACGAGGGATTTACAATGTTGAGGATGCTGACAAGCACTTGTTTACAGTGTCAAACAAGGGAATTTAGGCTACATAGGGCATGAAATAGGACAATAAAGAGACTCATGGCTAGAGTCAGAAGAGTAGGTTTGGTGAGAGAAAAATGATCCAATTTCAAAGTTTATTAACTTTTATAAATTCATTAAATAACCATATCAGTGGGAGTGGATGAATGAAGTACATGAAGGCATAGTCCAATCATAGTCTAATCGTAGTAGTGATTATTAAGCATAAACTACAGACTCATTCACAAATAGGCACACAGTCAGAATACTAGAAGAAGGAATCCATCCAAAGTGAGAAAAATGTGATTGAGCCATTGGTTGGTCACTTACATGAATGTTATACTTTTCTAGAAAGAAAGCCTTACTTGAATTAGAGAGAAAATCTATCAGTTTGGTTCCAAAAGCATTTATCGGTGGAAGAAAGTGTGGATATAGAGGGCAAGAAGAAAGTAGATGATATCAACAAAGAGCAATAAAGATAAAGGTAGAACTCAACATAAACATAAAATGAAGAGGAGTTTTTATGTAAAAGAGGAACATGAAGAGTTTGAAAACCATAGTTGGAATCAAGACATCCTTAGTATCCTCAAGTGGTGAAACAAGGCACGGGCAGATGCTGGTTCTATAGCCAAAGTACTGTGGTATATATCATTAGTAGGCAAGACACGCATGCGAGTATTTCTGAGAAAATACTATTCTCCTAGAGGAGCCAGGTTTGTTGTGGGAATAAGAATGAAGCTTTTTTTAGCAAAGACATCCTGAAGGAGAGGTGTGGTTATTAATTTATAGAGAATACAAGGAATGAAATGTCAGTAATGAAATGAAGACAAGGAGCATGTAGAGGAATATAGGGTCAGATGTGAAATTGTGTGATAATATTGACTGGAATTGACTTGAAGACCTTGTATTTTGGAGGGTGGCTGATGTTGACAAGGATAAGCATAATCATGGATTTATCTAGGCCTGAGATTTTGAAAAGATATATGCAGAGCCCAGGAAGTGTCAGAGGTAAAGTGAGACTTAAAAGTGTTCCAACTCCACTACTGGTGAGAAATTTTTGGAGAGTCTTGAAGTGGCTACAATTCTAGTATGAGGTGACAACGAGACATCTGGTCTTAAAGAGATCATTTTTCTAGGTGTTTGTCAGATGAAATATACTGTTTCCAAACAAATTTACTACCCAGAAAATTAGTCACTGAAGTCCTCAACGGTGATAAACTCATGATAAAGAATCACCCAGTTGCCCTCTTCTTTCTGATGTTCCATCTCTGGGTCTCATTTACATGGTTGTTGGTTGTAACTCTAACTAAGTTGGGAATATCACTACAAAGATATCCCCAAAACAAGGTAAAGACATTAGCAGATAAATGGTATAATTTATCAACAAGTGATTATTTAACATGAACTAATGACTCAGTTACAAATAAATACCAAAGGGTTTCTGGAAAATGGAGGCATAGAAGAATCCTGAGCTTTCCTCCTCCCACAGAACAAAAAACCTACAACTACATGTGGAATAATTTCCTCAGAGAGACATCTAGAAACTGGATGGAAAGAACCTCCACAGCCAGAGACAGCACTGAGAGGGGGAGGAAGAGGCAGAGATACAGTCCTGCTGAGGGAAAACCCCACAATTTAGCTGCAGTCCTTCGTGGTCAGGAGCAATATCAAAGGTATAGAGTTTTTCCCAGCAAAGCAGGGGATTAGAGCTCCACATTAGGCACCCTAGCCCTTGGATCCAGCACAAGAGAGATGAGATCCCAAAACATCTTGCTTTGAAAACGAACAGAGAATATACCCAGAACAACTATAGAACTTCAGGGAAAGGAAAACATGCTCTTAAAGGTCCCACATACAAACTCACTTGACCCAGAAACCAGCACAAAACCACCAAATTGGAAAGTGCATAGTTCGTTGATAAAAGAGACTCACTGAGCTCAGAGCATATCCCAGAGAGGCAGGAGCTGGTTGGAGCCCCCTTGCCCACAGGACTGAGACACTAGTGGCAGCCATTTGTGTGACCTTGTTCAGCCATGCTGACACAGATTTTGGCAGGCAGACACCATTTTGGAATCCTTTCTCTAGCCTTTTAGTGCAAGGACCTGCCCCATCCACCAGCACACACAAGGCAGTTGTGCACTGCTGGGCCACATAGACAACCTGCACCAGAGGCCTACCTCACTTAATAGTGTGCCACAGTAGCCACACATTGCTGGGCCTTGCAACCAGCCAGCCTGGGGGAAAGTCGCTCATATCCATGTGCTCACAGAAATAGCAGCCCCACAACAATGGAAGGGCACAGGCAACCCACACAGGGGACACCCCTGGAGCATCTGGCATGGGTAATGAGAGGGGAACACACTGCTGGGCCCCATAAGACATTTCTACATAAGGCCACATTTCCAAGATCAGGACAAGTACCTGATCTATCTAATACATAGAAACAAGTACAGAGAAGTAAACAAAATGAAGTACAAAGAAATGTGTTCCAAATAAAAGAACAAGACAAATCCTCAGAAAAAGAACTAACTGAAACAGAGATAACCAATCTACCTGACAAAGAATACAAAGTAATGGACATAAGGATGCTTACTGAACTCAAGAGAAGAATAGACGAACACAGTGAGAATTTCAACAAAGAATTAGAAAATATAAAAAAGAACCAATCAGAGTTGAATAATACAATAACGGAAATGAACAATTTGCTAGAAGGAATCAAAAGCAGAGTAGATGACACAGAAGAAGGGATCAACCATCTGGAGGACAGAGTAGAGGAAATCACCCAACTGAACAGAAAAAAGAATTAAAAACAACAAGAACAGTCGAAGGGACATCTGGGACAACATCAAGCCTACTAACATTCACATTATAGGTGTCCCAGAAGGAGAAGAGAGAGACAACGGAGCAGAGAACTTATTTGAAGAAATAATAGCTGAAAAACTCCCTAACCTGGGGAAAGGGAGCAGACATCCAGGTACAGGAAGCATAGAGAGTATCACACAAGATGAACCTAACGAGGCCCACATCAAGACATATTATAATTAAAATGTCAAGAATTAAAGATAAAGAATCTTAAAAGCTGCAAGAGAAAAGCAATAAGTTATGTAAAGGGAAACCCCATAAGGCTATCAGCTGACTTTTCAGTGGAAATCTTACAGGCTAGAAGGGAGTGGCATGATATATTCAAAGCACTAAAAGGAAAAAAAAAAAAAAAACTACATCCAATACTCTACTCAGCAAGGTTATCATTCAGAATGGAAGGAGAGAGAAAGTTTTCCAGACAAGCAAAAACTAAAGGAGTTCATCACCATTAAACTGGACTTACAAGAAATGTTAAAGGGACTTCTTCAAGTAGAAAAGAAAAGGCCACAAATAGAAATAAGAAAATTGTCAAAGAAAAAATATCAATGGTAAAGGCAAATATATAGGAAATGTAGTGGATCAACCACCTATACAGACGGGCACAAAATGAATACTAGAAGAAGGAACCTATCTAAAGGGAGAGAAAAATCTGGTTTCAGGGATTAAAAAATAAGATACTTTTAATCACCACAATACAATAGAAAATTCCATGGAATTAAAAAAATGAAGTTAAATCTCGGGCCAAATTGAGAAAGTGACTCAAAATGATATTTTTATAATACCATTCTGTTAACCAAAGTATTATTAATTAAATATTTTCATGTAAATTTCAGAAACTTAATATTAGTATCTAACAACTTTAACATTAGTGCTGTCAGTGCTAAATATATCTTTTTCCCTTGCTTATAAAACTTATTGAATCATGTAAAACTTTGTAGATAAGTTGATCTATTTGCAAAATAACTATGTAAATTTTACATAGCATGTGCAAGGTCTTAGAGTATTGCCCTCTGTACTCCTCTGAAGTTTTTATCTGTCTACTTCAGGTCATTGCCTATTGATCTATTAACAGATTATAATGAAGACTGAAATATACAGTCATTCCTCGGTATCAACAGTGGATTTGTTCCAGGACCGTGGATGCTCAAGACCTTTCTTTAAATTGGTGTAGTGTTTGCATATAATCTACACACATACTCTCATATACTTTAAATCATCTCTAGATAACTTATAATACCTGATACAATGTAAATGCTATGTAAATAGTCATTATACTGTATTGTTTAGGGAACAATGACAAGAAAAAAGTCTGTACATGTTCAGACTCAACCATCATAGGGCTTTCCATCTGTGGTTTCATAACCTGCAGATATGGAAGGCCAACTGTTCTTCTGTTAAAAAAAAAACCACCCATGGACTTCATATTTTAATTACATTATTTCTTTTTTTTTTTTAATGATTGGCACCTGTGCTAACATCTGTTGCCAATCTTCTTTTTTTCTTCCTCTCTTCTCCCCAAAGCTCCCCAGGACATGGTTGTATATTCTAGTTGTAGATCCTTCTGGTTGTGCTGTGTGGGATGCCACCTCAGCATGCCCTGATGAGCAGCACTAGGTCCACACCCAGGATCCGATCCGTAGCGGCAAAACGCTGGGCTGCCAAAGCGGAGCCTGCGAACTTAACCACTCGGCCACTGGGCCGGCCCCACACTATTTCTAAGAAGCATTTAATAACACTAAACTTGATGATAAGCTTTTATAAGTTAATGGAGGATGGAATGGATTTCTTTGTGCAATGCCTTTTTTTATTTGAAACCCATTTAGGCACTGCTCAAAGAGTGGAAAACTAATCCCTTATCACTAGGAAAATGGTTTGTATAATCAGAATATAAATCAACATGGATTATATATTTAGGATATAGTCTGACAGAACAATTCAGTACTTGATTTATGTCCAGAAATAAAAACAGTGTAAAAAGTAAGGGTAGAAATACATTTTTTAACAGTCAACATTTATTATTATACTCTCCATTTACTCCATGGTTCTTATGCTAGTTCCATAACATGACATTTGAGTCCTGGAGGGATGACACTTGGTATGAATTTAGTGTGTTGTCTGAACAGTCACAGACAATTTAACATTCTCAGAATATATTGTCTTTACTGTTGCTTTAAAAGATCAAAATTAAATTCCCCACAGAGATTTTTAACTGTTATACTGGGGCATATAAAAATATTTTCTTAACAAGAGGGACTACAACAATGGCATGTGAGTTTCATTTTGATTACGACAAATGTTATAGAGACAAAAGAGGAATTCTAAATTACTTTTTGGATATTTTTATTATCATTTCATCTATTGCAATATTTGAAATGCCTATAGTGCAGATATGTAAAGAGAGAATAAATATTTACTGGAAAAATCTATATAGCTTATTATTCTTCACATCTTCCTAAAGACTCCTTTACTCCCTGCTGTCTTGGTTGAGCCTTCCTAATTGGCAAAATAAAACAGCAAAATGCGTAAACACACATCTGCATTTTTGAATAAACTATTTATCAATCAACATGAATTTCTATTTACAAACCCATATGAACTTAGTCAAAGCAATGTGAACATTTCATTGTCTGGTTTTTAATCAAAGAGTTCTCCATGATTTGGTGCAAACCCAGAAAGGGCATTTGTTTAGGTTTTACATTTTTCTGAAATCTTATATTACAAAACTTGACACTTCCAAAAAGTCTGCTTCAGATTTGGTTTATTGTGAATTTTTCATCTTTCTTTGGTCAGAAGTGCCTCTAACATAGCAACATTAGAGATTTTGATAATTTAGAGACATTCTACTCAATCACTTAAAACTCTCACCATGCTTGAAAGTACTCCAGTCACCTTTCAATACAGAGATTCCCAGCTGTTGTAGATTATAAGGAAAATCTGCGATTAATCACAAAAACAAGATTTTGATCCTGCTGCCTCTATTACTGTTGTTACTTTTTTCTGGTTCCTGTAGAGGGAACTGTTCAGATGACACCACATCAATCTTGCATCCACAGTAAGACACATGGCACAAAAACTGATTTAAATTAAAAATGCAATAATGATTCAGTTTATATATAATGTATGTGTACTATTCTTCAAATTCTATAGTTAAAAGTACTTGACTTACAAAACGTTATTTTTCTAGATCATGTATATTTTGCATTCTGGTCTCAGATTATCAATAACCAATGTTGTGGCTGGACCAGCCCTTGTGGTTCATATTATGATTTCAAGATACCCTTCAGCTGTAACCATCAGGAAACTTTGAAGAAAAAGAAAATAAATGTTTAATTACTCACAAGACCTGGAAAGCACATGGCACACAGTGAGGTTTAGGGTAGAGAGAGAAAGAGAGAGATCACAGGAGCCTGGGGTTCTGCTTTTACTGGGGTCAATGGTGGGCTCACTCATTATTGCTGAATTTAAAACATAAAAGTGGGAATTTAAATTTAAAGAGAAAAAACAAGGGACCTAAATGATTAGCTATTGAAAGCAACCAAGATGTGTAAAATGATGGAGCCCGGGGGTCGGGGGTGGGGTGCACAGCCTGACTTTTTATCTAGTAGAGTGGATGACAATGTGTTTAATGGAGATTGCCATCTTTGAAGTGGATGCCTCTTTGAAATAGATGCCTCAGCAATCAAAGCTTAAGTCAGGCACTTGCATTACAAAAAGGAAAAAAACAACTGTCAAGCCTTAGACTACAATGTAGTAATAGGTATAGTACTAGCAATAGCATTTATATGCAATTACTACAGAGTACAACTTCCAGATTTGAGCTGTTCCCAGATATAATAGTATGCTTTTTATTACAGGTGAAATAAGCATGAATCCAAATGATCTGATCCAAAGATTTCTAAAGGACCATCTAGACAACATCCCCCTCCTCCTTACCAGCTTATAATTTTGAGTAAAGGTCTCAAATATATTGGTGATATCCATAGCTGACAACCATTAAGAACACACATGAAATCAAACAAAGTTAGATTTATTAGCTTGCTATAGGAAGAGAGAATACCTAATCATGCAACTGAGATGGTCTTGTTATAGGATGTAGGCCTGTGCTGGGTGATTTGGGAGAGATTAAAGAAGTGGGAGTCTGTTTTGAATTTGGTGTTATTAGGAAGTGGGGCACGTCTTCACAATTTCCCTTAGCAGAAGCATGCTCCTCTTAGGAACCAGCACCTCTAATCTGGCAGAGTGTAAAATTGCATAGATAGCAAGCACAAATTTCACACACTGGTGGCTAGGAGTGGTAGTGAGAGGTCCAATCCTATTTCTACCCTTTGATTACAAAACTTGTGCATTCTAACTCTAGGGTGCATAGCACCACACATATCAATCATAAGTTTAGTACTTATACCAAATTCTGGAAGACATCACCCCACAGGCCGTCATTCCTGAGTTGACAGTCTAGCCTTGGCACTACTGTTATACTATTAGCGTAGCTGCATCTAGGTGCTGCAATATATATGCAAACAAAAGCGAATCTTGTTTATGTGCCTATTGTCACACCATCTTTGCAATGAAATCAGACATCTCATCAAAGGACATCATGCCATCTGCAAACTTTCAGATAATGGCGCTGGCAGAGGTACTCCAGCCAAGAAAATCAAAACTATGTCTGGAATAGATGTCAATTCCAGTAAGAACAAATTCCAGCCCCCTCCAGGGTGGAAAGAGATCAAATATAATCAAACTGCCACCAAATGGCTAGCTAGTTGAGAGATGGTGCTATATCAAGAACTCAATACCAGGCTCTGCTGCAGGCACATTGAGTATTTAGTAACAGCAGTAGCTGTGGTACCGAGCAAGGGCTCAATCTGCTTGCCGTGAGACAAAGCCATTCTATCAAGAGGCAAGGCAGTGGAGAGAGAGGAAATTTTATTTAAGCGATGAGCTAGCTGCTTGGAAGATGGTGGACTATCATCCCAAAATAAACCATCTTAAAGGGGAACTGATTTGGAAATGACTTATATAAGGCAAACGGGTTTGGGGAGGGGGCTCAGGACTGCCAGGTGTTGGATGACCGCAGACCATTGGGTCCCTCTCCATAGACAAAAGTTTCAGATCTGCTGAATGTGATATTCCTGAGGAATCTAAGAAAACATTAGTTAATTTTCTTATCAGGGAGAGAGGAAGAGTTTGGGCAGAGGACTTAAATCTTCTGCTAACAAGTCATTTCCTCTACTGGGTACTGACTAGTTACTGATTAGCTTGCCTACATGCAGTTGTAAGTGTTTCTCTGAGGCATACTGTGAGAATACGATGGGCAGTGGGGGCGTGGGGGGTGGTTAGACATGGAGTCTCTCATGCTAACTCAGTCTCAGCTACATTGACCTTAATGAAAGAGATTTCATGATGTTTCCTCTGGTTAGCTATTTCTGTGTAACCAGACACTCTCAAAACTAGTATCTTAAAATAACAATTATTTTGTTATCTATTACAGTTTCTTTAGGTCAATAATTTAGAAAAGTTTTCACTGGACTGCTGTCTCATGCGCTCTCATGTCACTGCAGTCAGATGGTGACTGAAACTGGAACAGTGGGGGATGGAACAGCTGGGGATAGCCAAGCATCTGTCCCTCTATCGCTGCAGGACCTCTACACACTGGGCTAGATTGGCTTCCTCACCCCATGACTGGCTCAAAGAAGCCAGACTTCTTGCTTGGTGTCTGGAGGATTCAAAAGCAAGAACTCCAGCAAAATTGCATTAGTTATGACCTTGACTAGGAGGTCATATGTTGTTACTTTTGCCACATTCTCTCTATTGGTTGAAAAAGTTACAAAATTCTACACAGTTTCAAGAAACTGTGAAAATAGACCCTCCCTTCTCAATGGGAATAGTGTCCAAAAAATCAGTGTAAAAGGGGAAAAGTTAATGGTACAGATCTAAGGTATTAGATGATGTTTTTATATCTCTATCTATCTATCCATCTGTACACATACTTAAAATACATATATTCTATGTACGTATATGTATTCTATGTATACATACATAAATTTTATTAAATAAACTGTAGAAATGTGAATACACTAATAAATAGTGTTAAAAAAGAAATAACAGGCCCAAAATGAACTCACTTGCCCCCATGACAGCAAACTAAGACTTAATTACACACTCAACCTATCCCAGGAATGTGACCTTTTTAACAGTCAATGTAAATTTCCCTGATTAGCTCTAGTGAGGCGATCTGCATGATAAAACCCCTGTCTTTCCCCTTATCCAAAAGAAGATGACCTCATCTGAACAATCCTTTCTTTTCTTTTGCTAATAACTTCCTTGCCCCACCCTTCTGCCTATAAAAACATTCTGTTTTGTACAACTCCTCAGAGCACCTTTCTATTTGCTAGATGAGATGCTGCCCAATTCATGAAACATTTAATGAAGCCAATTAGATCTTCAAATTTATTCAGGTGAATTTTTTTCCTTTTTTTTTTTTTTTTTTTTGCTGAGGAAGATTGGTGCTGAGCTAACATCTGTGCCAATCTTCCACCACTTTATATGTGGGTTGCTGCCACAGCATAGTTGAAAATTGATATAGGTCCATATCCATGATCCAAACCCACAAACCCAGGCCACCAAAGCAGAGTGCGTGGAACTCAATCACTATGCCACAGGATCAGCCCCAACGCAGCTGAATTTTGTTTTTTCACAACAGTTATAATAAGACCAAATTTTATTAGTATTCATCTTACATCTAACTCTCCTTCCCAAAAAAGGGTAGAATGCAAATATATTTTTCTTTTAATAACATTCAATGTCTGTTCAACTATTTCCTATTCCATGGCAGACTTTTTAGGCTCTACTAACATGATTTAGTAAAAAGGGTAGAATGCAAATATATTTTTCTTTTAATAACGTTTGTCTGTTCAACTATTTCCTATTCCTTAGAAGAGTTTTTAAGCTCTACTAACATGATTTAGTTTTACGTGATTTATTTTTTTCCACATCTGAACAGATAGGACATATTTTATTGTAAGTTCTTAACATTAGTTTATATTTAAATGCATTTTTAAAATATCAGATTAAGGGAAATTATTTAGCAAAAACAATATATATTTTTATTGCATTCTTTCTAACAACTCAAATTGATAGAAAGTTCAAATATGTTTTCATTACTTTTTATTTTGGTTTATTTTCTCTTAAAAAATCATGAAGGTATTATTCACATGTTTGGATTTTATTTTCTGGTATAAAATTCATATATGTATCTGGAATGTTTATGTAACTCTGTTTGCCATCTGAGCCATTAAAATTTACTCTGAGCCTGGCATGTGTTTCTAACCTTGTTTTCTCTGGCACAATGTTTTAAAAATTAATAAATTATATGTAAAATTAAAAAATAATGGAAACTTGGCATTAGGAAACAGAATGAACTAAAGCAAAGGGGAATTTTAAAATCAGAGAGAACAATTTTGAATAAGATGCTAAAATGGATAGGAGCTAGCAAAATCACAATGTTTGAACAGAGGGGCCATATGGTAATAATTTTAGGGGAAGACTATATTAATAAGTCATTAGCAGCTCTCTGCAATGTGTAAATAAAAAGATAGAATATGCAAAACTCAGAAAGGCATAAGGTAAAATGTAAAGTTGCTATAACAGTTCCTGAAACTATAATGGGGAAAATGCTGACATTGCCACATTAGTAATATTGCTGTTGCAGAAAAGATCATCTGGCCTCATGGCTTTGAAATACCATTTTTATGCTTCATTCTAGACCTTTTGCCCAAATTTCTTTTTTTTTTTTTTTTTTTTTGAGGAAGATTAGCCCTCAGCTAACTACTGCCAGTCCTCCTCTTTTTGCTGAGGAAGCCTGGCTCTGAGCTAACATCCGTGCCCATCTGCCTCTAGTTTATACGTGGGACGCCTACCACAGCATGGCTGCCAAGCAGTGCCATGTCCGCACCCGGGATCCGAACCAGCGAACCCCGGGCTGCCGAGAAGCGGAATGTGCAAACTTAACCGCTGCGCCACCGGGCCGGCCCCCAAATTTCAATTTCTTATTGACACCTGCCTACTCACCATCCTCAGCTGGGTGTCTATTAGACATATCAAACTCAATATGCCCAAACATAAACTCTTCCTTCCACATTTGCCATCAAAGTTAATGGCAATTCCATTCTTTTCAATAGGTCTGGCCAGAAACCTTGATGTCATCTTTAACTCCTTTATTTCTCTCTTGCATCTTTTATCAGATTAATTAGGAAGTCCACTGACTTTGTTTTTTTTAAGGGTATGGCCTTTATTTATTTATTTATTTATTTTGGTGAGGAAGATTGGCCCTGAGCTAACATCTTTTGCTAATCTTCGTCTTGTTTGTTTGCTTGTTTCCCCAGATCCCCAGTACATAGTTGTATATCCTAGTTGTAAGTCCTTCTAGTTCTTCTATGTGGGATGCCACCACATCTTGGTTTAATGAGTGATGTGTAGGTTCACACCCAGGATCTGAACCAGTGAACCCTGGGCCACTGAAATGGGGCAAGCAAACCTAACCACTATGCCACCAGGCCAGCCCCTGATTTTGTTTTGTTGTTAGTGCATAGCTTTCAGCATCATAGCAAAATGCAGCTGCCACAGTATGACAACTGACAGACCCTCTGACTTTAACCAAACATATATCCAGAGTCCTACCACTTCTCCCTACCTTCACCACTATCATCTTGCTCAGCAACCACCACCTCTCACTTGAAACATAAAAATAGCATACTAACTCTTCTTCCTGGTGGCATATTTTCCCCGCCCAAGCCTGATTCTAACAGAAAATCATTTAAAAATATGCCACTTCAGTCCGTTTCACTTAAATAAAAGCCAAAGTCTTTGCAATGTCCTCTATGATATCACCCACTCCTCAGTTCCATGATACATCATCCTCTCACATTCTCTATTTCATGCATCCTGCTTCTCTGACATACCAGGTCCATTGCTATAGTGCCACCTTTACTTTAGCTTTTTCCTCTGTCTGCAAAAGTCCAGCCCCAGACATTTGCACAGAAGTCCCTTACCTTCTTCAACTAGTTTCTCAACCTTCTCAGTAATTTTTGTTCCTACCACCATATGTAGTGCCATATTCTGCAATATCTCATGCCACACACTTCTGAGCCTTCTTCCCTTCTCTCTTATTTATTTCTTCCACAGCACTTATCACTTTATAACATGCTACACTGTTTATTATCTTTATTGTTTGTCATCTGCCTCTCCTCATTAAACTGTAAGCTTCAGAAAGGCAAGAATTTTTATTTGACTTGGTCAATAATCCCAAGTGACTAAAACTATGTCTGGAACATAGTGTGTGCTCAATAAATATTTGTTTTAAAAGTTTAGAAATATATAGTTCATAACAATAATGATACATGTTTAGGTAGCAAGGATGAACTCAATATAACAACATTTCTATGGATCCACATATTTAAAAACCTATGATAGTAAATAAAAGCTTCATTATCAGTTTATAATAAATACAATAGACTATCCATAAATAGGTTAAATCTATAGGTTAGTAATTTTAACAAAAATTATCAAACAAGAAAAAAAAATCAAATAAAATAGTATAACAGTATTACTACAAAATTTTCTGATTTCCAAAAATATTTCACATAATCTTTTGTAGTAAAGGCTCAAAACTGTGGACTAACTATATCAGTTTCATGTCAAATGCTTATTCACAGTGCAAGTCTCTATGGCCCTACCTCAAACTCACAGCATCAGAATTTTTGGGAGTAGGATGGCTGTCACTTGGAAATATGAATTTCTCTCATTTTTTTCCAGATAAATTTTTGGTAGCCGGTGTTTGATACAATTTTTTGTTTAATTGAGAATAATGACACAAAGGCTAAATGCATCTGCCTTCCCTGCTTCCACTTGAATTAACTCTTCTCGTGATATGACACTATTGATTTGAGATTCCCTCATTAGATATATATAATTTGCCTCTTACTTCTCTCGTAATATGCTGAACCAATTGTATCATTTTGGCTTTTCTCCCATGTCCTCTGGTGTTTTCCCTTCAGAGTACAAACATGGTACAATTTCACCAGTTCTAAACCTCCACGGTCTCTGAACTTACACAAAGGACCAGATTGTTAAATCAGACTTTCATGTATCAGGCATCTTATCCACTGTCAAGCTTTACTAAAATTCCAAGGATACAGGAAATTAAGAGTCACAGAAAGTGGTCCAGGATTCTTACTACATCTCCCCAGATCCTGCTTCTCTTTATCTGTTGAAGTTTCTAAGTGATGAGGATGGTTTACTTCACTTAAACAGAAGGAAAGAACTCAGTTATGAAAAAATGTACATTTTATATGCAGATAGTTATGCAGCTTATTTGACATTTTCCTGGGAGATAATCTCCCATAATCTAAAATTTCATGTTTGTTTAACATAAACAATCAGGCCATGGGCATCATTCTGAAAATAGTTTCTAAATTTATCTTTCTCAATAACAAAAATAACTCACTTGTTTTCCAATTGTCTATGACAATGTTTATAAGAATATTGGAATAGGTCACCTGCCCTATTTCCTTCTTGGAGCCTACCCTCCCCTCACATTAGGAAAAAGATTATTGTCAGGTCAGTTGCTTCATTCTTTCCCTTTTAGTTTTATTCTCTAAATTTGCTTATATTATTTATTATAATACTTTGACCTCTCTCCTTTTCTGTTTATTGAATTCTTAGTTTTTAATACATGACAAAGGAGTGAAGATTACACAATAGGGAAAAGATAGTCTCTTCAATAAATATTGTTTGGAAAACTGGACAGCCACTTGCAAAAGAATGAAACTGGACCACTCTCTTACCCATACACAAAAATTAACTCAAAATGGATTAAAGATTTGAACGTAAGACCTGAAACCATAAAACTCCTTGAAAAAAACATAGATGGTAGGTTCCTCGACATCTGTCTTGGTGATCATTTTTTGGATTCAACACCAAAAGGAAAGGCAACAGAAGTAAAAATCAACAGAGTGGGACTATATCAAACTAAAAAGCTTCTGCATAGCAAAGGAAATCATCAGCAAAAAGAAAAGACCACCTACTGAATGGGTAAAAGTATTTGCAAATCATATATCTGATAGGGGATTAATATCCAAAATATATAAAGAATTCATATAACTCAATAGTAAAAAAACAAATAATCTGATTAAAAAATGTGCAGAGGATCTGAATAGACATTTTTCCAAAGAAGACATACAGATGGCCAACAGGTACATGAAAAGGTGCTCAATATCACTAATCATCAGAGAACTGTACACCAAAATCACAATGAGATATCACCTTACACCTGTTATAATATCTATTATCAAAAAGAGAAGTAACATGTGTTGGCAAGGATGTGGATAAAAGGGTACCCTTGTCCACTGTTGGTGGGAATGTAAAGTGGTGCAGCCACTATGGAAAACAGCATGGAGGTTGCTCAAAAAATTATAAATAAAACTACCATATGATCCAGCAATTCTACTTCTAAGTATTTATTCAAAGAAAACAAAAACTCTAACTTGAAAATATATTGCACCCCATGTTCATAGCAGCATTATTTACAATATCCAAAGCATGAGAACAATGTAAGTGTCCATCATTGCAGATGCATGGATAAAGAAGATATAATATATATATATATTAGAATATTATTCAGCCATAAAAAGAAGGAATTCTGACCATTTGCAATAATATTGATGGACCTTGAAGGAACCATGCTAAGTGAAATAAGTTAGACAAATTAAGACAAATACCATATGATCTCGCTTATATATGGAATGTAAAAAACAAAACAAAACAAAATCTGAACTCTAATTTTATCAGTTTACAGAGAGGGAAAGCTAGAAAGTTAATAAGTCAAATTCGTATGAAGAATAGGAAAAAGTTTTCTTAACACTTAACCAAAATCACATTTTGTTTTTCTTTCTTTTCTCTTTTTCTCCCTTCAATTACACATATTAAAATATTTATATAATATTTTTAACTGTTTTAAAAATTCTATGTTATTATTTTTTTATTCTGATTACACCTAACATAACTCATTTGAAGTTAATTTTATGTTTTCATTTCTTAAGCTTAGCAATGTTTATATTTCATTCAGAAACTCCAGACACACCTCTCTATTACTTCTCTCTGCCCATTCTCTAGCATTATGTTACTTTAAGGTTTTAGCTAGGAATGCTGCAGATGTTTTATTCTCTTTCCTAATATCATTGCTGATCTAGATAGCAATAAACTTAATTTAGAATTACTCATCCTTCCTTCCCATAATTCTAGTGTTCTCCATGATTAGTTTTTCTTTTGCCAGAATACTTTCTCCAAGAATGCTTTCAAAGGGGGCCTTCATGATAAATATTCTGAGGTTGTATATGCCAAAGAATATTTTTATTTCTTCTGTTCCATTAATTAGTAGTTTACCTGGATATAAACATGATTAATCATATTTTCTTGAATCTACGTGGGACAGTCAGAGTTCTAATGTTATCTCCGAGATTCCTGTGCCCTTGGAGTACTTAGCCTGTATAATTCCCTACCCTTGAGTTGAGCAGAACCTGTGAATATGATATGATGTCATTTCTGCAATTAGATTGTTATACAGCAAAAGTGAAGATGTAATTATGTCTCTAATCAATTGATTTTAAGCTAATAAAAAGGGAAATTATCTAGGGCGGTCTTGAACTAATCAACTGAGCACTTTCAAAGAGGATCTATAGGTCAGAGACTGGATGAAGTCAGAAAATTTTCCCGTTGGCTTTGAAGAAATAAGTTGCCATATTGTGAGGGGGGTGACACAGGCAAAGACCTGAGGGTGGCCTCAAGAGCTGCAAGCAATCCCTCATCAATAATAGCCAGCAAGAAAATGGAGACTTCAGTTCAGCATTTGCGTAGAACTGAAGTCTCTCAACAGTCTCAATGAACTTAGAATAGAAATCTGAGCTCCAAGTGAAAACAGTCTGGGTAACAACTTGAGCTCTGTGAGATCCTGAGAAGACCCAACTAACCCTTGCCCAGACTCCTGACCCATGGAAATTGTGTTATCACAAATTTGTGTGACTTTTTAAGGCAACAGGTATTATAGATTGAATTGTGTCCCCAAAAAAGATATATCAAAGTCCCAGCACCTGGGACCTGATACTCGTGAATGTGATCTTATTTGTAAATAGGGTCTTTGCAGATGTAATCAAGTCAAGATAAGGTCTTTAGGGTGAGCCCTAATCCAGTGTGACCAGTATCCTTATAAGATGGAAACATAGACACAGACATACATAGACAGGAGAATAACACCATGTAAGAAACAAAGAGAGAATACCACGTTAGATGGAAGTGGATATTGAAGTGCTGCACCTGCAAGCCAAGAAACACCAAGGATTGCCAGTAAACTACTGGAAGCTAGGAAGACACAAGGAAAGCCTCTCCCCTACAGCTTTCAGAGAGCATGGAGGGCCCTGCTGACACCTTGAGTTCAGAATTCTAGCCTTCAGAACTACAGGACAATAAATTGATGTTGTCTTATGATACCTGTTTTGTGGTACTTTGTTATGGCAGTGCTAGGAAATTAACATAGTAAGTTTGGGTAGTTTCTTACACAGCATAGAAAACAAATACACCAAGTTTTGTGGAGCAGTCAGATGTCAATTTAACTCTTCTTTCATTATTTTTCTGAAATTTTTGGAATATCTTCTTTTTTCGATATTTTTAATTTTAAACTATTTTTCTCATTTTTGACTGAATCGTGTTTGACATCTACAATTGTCTTCAACCTGAAGTACTACAGCTTCTTTTATTTCTTGCTCATATTTCTGCAAAATCTTCTATATTACATTTAACTTTTCATTCTTTCTGAAAACATGTTTTCTTCTATCCTCTACCAAGTATTTGTTATTATGTATATTTCTTTTTCTGTATATATATATATGTGTGTGTATTATATGTGTGTATGTGCATATATAATTTATATCATGACAATAATATGAACAGTAAAACACTCATGTATCTCACACCCAGTTTACAATTTAGAACATTAAGATTAGATTTAGAAGCTCCTTTGTGCCCCTCCGTGACTAGTTCTTTGTTGGAATCTTCAATGTTGATTATTTGAGAGGAGGACTACTCTTTGTATAAGTGTGTCATCTTGTCAGGAACTGAAAGTCCCGTATTTAATTTCACGGATTAATTTAAACAGTGTATTTCCTCATTCAAAATTAAAGTCTCTAATTAACTCTTGGCTTCTTTAGATTCTAATTACCAAGGCTTCCCTCTAGGGTTGGCATGTTTGGCTGGTTGGAATAAAAAAAAGAAATGTGAAGGTAAATTCTCTTTTCTCCTTTTCTCTAATCTTCTTAAAGTCTGTTTTTAAGGCGGTTTGAGATTATCTTAAGCACTTCAATTTCCCTTGTTGGCTCAAACAATCGCCTCAGTATCCCATTTCAATAAAATCCTTCCATTATTTTGATTGTCAATGCTCGAAAACTATTGGCAAGGGCTAAATTCAAGCAATTCAAGCAATAGATGGGTTTTGTTTGCCATGTACGGGAGGTTTAAAAATTATGTTTGACTACCCTAAGTGCACATGAAACATAATGTCCAATAAGCTTTGTCTCCTCAGTGCCCAATGTAATCACTTGCATTACCTGTCTTGGCCACCAATATAAGAGAATTTATACTTTATGGATTAGATAGCAAATCTTGGAATTTCAGTTTAGGATCCACAAAGTAGGGGAACAACCAAACTGTCCCAAGTCTTTATAGTGCATTTTAAAACTCAATCAGTTACATCATTCTCATTTTTATTAAGAATTAGGTGGAATATGAATTAATGAGTGGAAAAAATCTATATTTTTCCTTTAAAATTCAGTTTCAATATTAACTTACACTCTCCTCTTCCAATCTTATATATCTTGCATCCAGTGTAGATTTAGATACTCCTAATATTGTTTCCAATTTTCCCTATTTTGGGTGTATATATTTTGATTTATGGAAACAGTATTGTGATATAGTATTATATCACTATATATTTCCTATAACTATACATATCACTATCCATAGTATAGTTATATATAACTATACATGTTGTATATATAATTCTTTTTTATATGTAAGCTTTAAAAACATATTCGTCCATGTTCCTCTGTGTCCGTCTAATCTATTGTTTCTATTTGGGCACAGAATTCCATCCTGTACTTATACCACACTTATTGCGACTGAGTTAGCATGAGAGACTTCATGTCTAAGACCACCCACTCCTGCCCCCCCATCTTATTCTCACGGTGTGCTTTGGAGAAACACTTAGAAGCCCAAGTAGGCAAGCTAATCAGTAACCAGTCAGCAATCCTTAGAGAGAATGACTTGTTAGCAGAAGATTTAAGTCCTCTGCCCAAACTCTTCCTCTCTCCCTGATAGGAAAATTAACTAATGTTTTCTTAGATTCCTCAGGAATGTCACATTCAGCAGATCTGAAACTTTTGTCTGTGGAGAGGCACCAACAGTCTGCGGTCATCCAACACCTGGCAGTCCTGAGCCCCCTCCCCAAACCCGTTTGCCTTATATAAGTCATTTCCAAATCAGTTCCCCTTTAAGATGTTTTCTTGGGTACAACAGTGTGCCATCTTCCAATCAGCTGGCTCATCACTTAAATAAAGTTTTCTCTCTCCACTGCCTTGCCTCTTGACAGATTGGCTTTTGTCTCACAGCAAGCAGATGCAGCCCTTGGTGGGTATCATTATCTATCCTCTCACCCAGTAATAACTACTAGTATTGTCTCCATCTCCTTGGCACCACAGTTAGCACTTTAACACACATTGTAATTCCTGTCTCATTATTTAACACTGCGAGAAGTTTGGTGGGATAGAAGAGTAGAAGGTACAATATATAGCTAGGAGCACAATTGCTAGGAAATAGGGTATCAGTATAACTAATTAGACTGAGCAGTGCCAGACTGTTTCCCTGAGTGGCTGCCCCATTCTACATTCTCAAAGGTGAAGATCGTTTTACATAGTTCCACATCCCAGAATACTTCGTTAAGATCTCTCTAAATGCCCTTGTCTTCCTGCACCCGACCCTTCTTCATGAAAGACCTGTGTGTCAGCAGAAGATAACCAGACAAAAAGTAAAGTCATAATTATTGCCACGGGGCATACAGAATCTGTGGGCACACAGGGAGAGCAACAACTTAGTATTGGGAAGGGACACCTTAGACTCTGGGAGGAAAGGACGAGGGAGAAACATTAACGTCTTTTGTATTTCAGAACTGACTTTGCAGCCTTCTTCATAAAGGGAAATTCTCTGGTAGGGCTCTCCCAAATTGCACTCCCAAACTTGCAAGTATCATAAATTTAACTGACTCCTGAGTCTGCAGTGTCCTTCCAATAATTCTGGCCATGACTTATTTGCCATTCCCTTTGACTTTACTGAAAGAGCTATCAAAACATGGGAAAGGGGCTGGCCTGGTGGTTAGTGGTTAAGCTTCGTGCTCCACTTTGGTGGCCCAGGTATGCACGTTCGGATGCCGGGCACAGACTCAGCACTGTTCGTCTAGCCATGCTGTGGCAGGATCCCACAAAAAATAGGGGAAGATTGGCAACAGATGTTAGCTCAGGGCCAGTCTTCCTCACAAAAATAAATAGATAAATAAGTAAAATGAAGGAGATATCTCCAGCTTCTGTACCTCTTGTACAAAACACTTCCAGATGGCTTCCACACCTTCATTCTCAGTTATTCCACAGGTGTGGGAAGGAAGCCACCTTGCTGGTGGCATGAAAAACAGGACACATTAGATTAACTGTCCTCAGGCAGCAAACCAAAAACAAGGATTAGACTCAATTATTTAAACCGAACTGGACACTCTAAAGCTTACCAGCCTGCTGCAAGGCCATATCTGAGGCACTTTCCAACTGTGCCCTGTCTGATATAGGCCTCATTGGTCAGGGGAGGGCGATAGTTGTAAACATCACTTTCTTTCCTGGGGTACATATGTGCTCCCAGAATTGTACATCTTATGTGGAAGTCAGCCATAAACTGGCCTGTATTCTGAAAACACAGTAACTTTCACCTCAGGGCTGCTCCCAAACAACTTGCAAGTAGGTTATACGGTTCTCAGATGACTGAGGAGATTTCACCAAAATGCGGCTGTACTTCATGTCCATGCTGCAGGCAGTTTTCCCTGTAACAAGAGTCATTCAATTAGGAATGTGGGCACAAAATTTGTCCCAGATTTTAGCTGAAGTGATCAATGATACCATCTTGGCCGTAGAAGGTATTCAGGTAAGCTTATCTAATTTACTCTCTAAATTAGACCCTGATAGTTTAGGGGATTTATTCAATAAGTTGAGACTGGGACTCTAGAAGTAAAGGCTGAGATCAATAATGCATGTTGACTCATCCTGCTGGTTCTAGCCCTGTTGATAGTGACCTTATTTATATGCTGTATGGAACAAACTGAACAGATTTGGTCCCAGCTCTTGTCAGTCAGATTAATCAGAGTGGTTGACAGAGTGACATACACATGGGACAACTGCCAGAGGCCAAAACAGTACAGAAATGAGAGGTGGATATTGTTGAGAGACGTCTCTCCAGGGGTCTCCTGCATTTCTGCATGTTTTATGAGCAGAGACACTGACAGTTTTTGTTCATCCTATCTTTTCAAGGATATTTGTATAGCAAACAACTTTGGAAGATGGAGATAGTATCTCCCGTTGGAATAAAGGACAGACTTGTTTGCTGTCCAGCATAATGAAGATAATGTCTTCCTCTAGGGCAAAGGCTGGGCAGGCTTGCTTGCAGAACCTTATAATGAATTTGGGCTTCCAAGCTCACAGTTACTCAGTTGTACTGCAAACCCACTGTGTATTCAGCATCCACTTGTGTCTTCTTCCACTTCACTTGGGAGATTGAGGACCAAAGTAAACTAACACAAACATGAAATACATAGTGCCTTCTGCGCTATGAGTAATACATGTTTCATGTCTGACCAAGGAGTCTCAAGCTATCTTCCAGCATCCATGAAGCCAAGCTGTGAACTTACCAGTAGGGTAAAACCTCTGCCCCTTCACAGTTCATGACATCACTATGGGTTTAACAGGTGTCTGTGAAGAAATATTGTCTTACACCTATTCTTCCCTCCCCTGCTACAGGATCTAACTCATTTTTAAAAGTATAACTTGCATTGCTAAACTCACAGACATGCATTAGATCTCATAAAATCTAATCCAATACCAAAAGATCAACTCCTTGCATCGATATTGCTTTATTCCATTTAAAAGATAGATACATGTGGCACATTGCAAAAATAAAAAAGGAAAATAAACTCTGGTGTTTGTCCCTTTTACAAACAGAGTTATGTTTTTTACAATTATTTAATTTATTTCAATCTACTCTGAATTTTATTAATGTAACCAAATATTTTAGAAATAAGTTGTAAAACTATTGCAGGAATCTTGTAGGAATACTAGAAAAAAATGCAACGTGGACTCGGAATTAAAAAGTTTTACACTCTGCGGCATTGTCTCTGGATACCCTACATACTCGGCTTCATTTCAAAAACTACATTTTTTTCCGATCCATACAGAGTGATAACTGAGAAAGAAGCATCCCTTTTCTGTTCTCAGTTACGTGTATTTGCTCAGTGAATATTAAATTAACACACGAGTAATTTACAGCTGTGCAAACAAATGGCCTGTTCAAAGAATGATGATGGCCCACTTTTGAAAAAGTAAAATGCATCTTACTTGTTTATTATTTCTTATGTTCCTCTTTATGTCATTTTAGGAATTGTCTTAAATTATGTTGGATAATATAGTTGTCATATTACTTTGCTTGGTTGATACTTTAACAAGATTTAACAGATTGAACAGATGTAAACAAGTTAAATTAAACAGAATCTTGTAGTTTGAATTTAAAACTATTTTATAAACATAGTCATATCATGAACTAGGTATGTAAGCATCCAAACATCAGAATATGCATTTGGAATAATTTTGAACTCTCTCAAAATATGATGATGTCAAGAAAATCAGGGTCACCTTTTTCTACTGCGTCAAGTTGATGCTTAGCAAGCAATTATGTATAAGCATGAAAACTCTACGTATATTCATTCTGTAAATTTTCCATATTCATTTTTCTTTTTAATTCATTTTGTTTGTCAAGCATAAAGTTTAGACTAAACAAAATACAGGAAAATATTATTTTATGATATAAACGTAGGAAATTATTTAAGATCACTAATATACCTTCCTACGTGTCAAAGAAATGCAATTATTGTTGATTTCTTCTAAGGCAAAACTTAATGAGCTTCTGGAGTAATTAGATCAATTAACATATATTTGAGAATATTTGTTCATATTTTAGATACCATGAATTAGCAAATGACAAACCATTGTAATCATTTCCAAAAAATAGAACATACATACATAAAACTACTATCATAAATGATTCACCACTCTTTTTTTTTAAGACAAAAATATTTAATGCGGAAAAAGTAAGAGAGATCAACTTTAAAAGACAATACAGCATGTAAAGCTTTACGCTTCAAATAAAATAATTTCTGGGGCCGGCCAGTGGCGCAGTGCTTAAGTGCACACATTCTGCTTCTGAGTCCCGGGGTTCGCTGGTTCGGATCCCGGGTGCAGACACAGCACCGCTTGTCAAGCCATGCTGTGGTAGGCGTCCCACATATAAAGTAGAGGAAGATGGGCATGGAGGTAAGCTCAGGGCTAATCTTCCCCCCCCCCAAAAAAAAAGAATTTCTTTCACAGCAAATTAAACTGTACACAATATGCTAGTCTTTACATTCATAGTTTACATTCATAAGTAGCTTCGATTACCATCAAAAATGACTGTAAATAAACAATGTAATGATATTGAACTTAGAATTTGAAAATAGTTCAATATAAACATGTCATGCAAGAATTAGGAAATTGTCTTTATGATTTATTTTGTTCAACTATTCACATCACATGTAAAAAGAAGAGGAAAAATCAGTATGAGAAAAACGTAGTTTAAAAATGATGCCACGCTAAATCCTGTGTTGAGTTATTCATCCTGAAATAAAAAGAAAAACAACTGAGCCTCATGACCAACATCAAGTTGTTTTAAGAATGATGGATGGATACAAAGGTATCTGTATTTTTAGTGTATGTATAAAAAATCAAACGAAAACAAAGATAGAGGGAAGATTTCCTAACTCTAAGACTATCTGCATTGGTAACTGTGGATTCAATTATAACTTGATTTTTGTTTGTTTGTTTGTGCTCATGTACAAAGTAATGATAATCTTGTGAGAAAATTTCAAATGTTGAATAAGAGTGTGAATTAACACATGTTACATTTAGACATCCATGACTTCTTTTCATATTCTGTACAATACTTGTCAGGCCAATAGTAAACAGTTAACTCTAATTCCTGCTTTCATCCAATCATGGGACTGGTTGCTCTATCTCTAGTAAAGTAACTTTGGATATCTTAACATTTAGCTTATACTTTTGTGCATTCCCTTGTGCCTCCAAGGGCCCACCATCATTCAACATTTTGCCAAAGTTTTTTTTTTAACTTTTTTTTTAACCTGAGCTAACATCTGTTGTCAACCTTTTTTTTTTTCCCTTCTCCTCAAAGCCCCCCAGCGCGTAGTTATATATTCTAGTGGTAGGTCCTTCTAGTTGTGCTATATGGGACGCTGCTTCAGCATGGCCTGATAAGGGGTGCTGGGTCCACACCCAGGATCTGAACCAGTGAAACCCCTGCCACAAAGCTGAGCACACGAACTTAACCACTCCGCCACCGGGCTGACCCCGAAAAAGTTTTTTGTTTGTTTGTTTGTTTTTAATTGCATATGTATCTGGCACATACAACAAACCAGAGGCTGAAACTACGGTCAGATGGGATTTCCCATGTTATCTGAATACTGTAGATCTTACATGTCCTTATTTGAAAATGCATATTTTAAATAGATAATGTGATGTATTTCCAAAATACAAAACTATATTTTATTAGGAAGAAACAGATCTAAAAAGAAAAAAATAGCAATAAATCAATAGTTTTCCAAATACAAAAACACATAGAAATTGCTTTAACTGAGGATGGGTACATAATGGAGAGAAGTTGGAAAGAATAAATGGAGAAGCACAAATATACACTATAAAATTCCTATGCGACAAGCAGCTCTGCTAAGAATACATGTTGGAATTACCATAGTGCAAACTAAGGAGTTGAAAGCTTTGGGAGAAGACAATATGAATCATATGCTACTCATATCTTGTTAAGAAATGAAATATATTTGTACCTAGTCCAGAGCTACTGAATTGAAAGGTAATACCAAGGAAGGGGAAAATATTTTAGCGTAACTACTGCATTGTTCTTGGAAAAAGATACTCTAAATTTTAATAAATAGTAATAATAAAAGAAAAAAGCAACATATTATATAAAGTTAAAAGGGGCAAATAAAATTTTGCCTAAAAGCAAAGAGACATGCTAAATAATGTATAAAATATTTGATACTTCTCTGAGATAAAAATAAAGAAACAACCAAATGCCAGAAAAGAATAAATAAATTCAGAAAAATAGGTGCAAGAAGATGTTCTAGTTTTGGATCAGATACAGATCTTGGAGAGGGTAAGAACATGTGGATTTTTTATACCCATGTAGCTTCCCTATCTGGCTCCATGAGTCAGGAACTGGAATTGCCATACCAGATTTCAAAATATATTTTAAAGCCATTGTTTTAGGATAAATTTTCTTCCACATAAGAGAAAAGTTGATTGAGGTTTTATCTTTGTGAATATGTGATGCTGACGAGAAAGGGGTAGAAGACATTTCTAGAGAGATACAATTAATTCATTCTTATGGAATAATAGACCTATCTACATATTTAACAAGATTCCCAGCTGATTCTTAGGCACATTAGAGTTTAAGTAGCATTGACTTGTGTATATGGTCCAATAAAAATAAGAGCATTCTATTCCAGATAGTTTAGTTCAAACTGACTTTAAAGGAAAGAGTTTATTCCATTTGATTCACCATCAACACTCAGTTACTTTATATTTAATGCTGAAATAAGATTATATAGGTTATTTGCTGTCTAAATAGAAGCATAAAAACATTTTAATTTCATGCAAATGCCCATTGGAGAAATTATTCCAATAAATCTATTTTATCTCTGTTTTTATTTGTATCTTAGTAGCACAAGTAGCTGAGCCAAGTTAGAGTAATTTTTAAAAACATGGTAGTTTCCAGAAATTTAGTAATGAAATAAAATATACTGTATAATCAAAGGCAGATTTTTGGTTATGTTATTTGTTAGACAGTGGAAAATTTGGTTTAACTGTTCTTGTAGATTCTTTCCTTTCTCCTAGGGACCATTTAACAATCCAAAGACATCACTATCTAGGAAAAAGGTTTGATTATTAATTGCTTAAATGATAAATCAAGTCAAAATGATAATGTGGATTCTGAATCTGAGAGATTTTGATGGCTGGTTAATTTCTAACAAATACTTAATAAATGCCGTCTACACAGAAGTAACTGAATAATACAGACACTCTTTGTGCCCTGTTGAATTTATGTCCAAGTGTGGGATAGTCATAATTCGTTGAAGTCAAGATTTGGGGCTGAACACTCAGTCTTTTATCCTCTCCTGTATTAAGAGAGAAAATGAATATTGGATTATTTGGAGTACATGAGTTTGTTTATCTTCTGAAGGGAATTTGAATTTTGGTCATAAAGCCTTAGAGCACATCTGGCATATAGGATAAGTAAACTGATAAGTCATTAGACAAACTGCAAAGGGTCACAGTGGAGCGTGTGCTCAGGCATGAATATGGGGACTGCACCCTCAGGGAGTGCTGAGGCATTTTTGGCCTGCTGCTTTTATTTGTTCTACATGATTTGCTAAGCAAACAAAGGAAGATGGGGAGCTAGCTTGTCTGAGTGTGCCAAGGCTGCGATCAGGCTCTTCACCCATTCTTTCCAGCCCGCCATCCCTGTGAGAGCTGCAGATGCAGAAGAGCTGGCTGCTGCACCAAGGTAAAGATGGCACAGTAGCCAGGAAGAATGACGAACTACAAAAAATGTGAACTACAGATGCTGCATTGGAAGAATACACAGAGTTGGGAAAAAACAAAAGAAAATTTAAAGGGCATAAAATATTCATGGAAGGCAAAAATTAAAACTCACTCTCTTAGATATTTAGATAAGCAAAGTTTGTGTATTTAAATACACTACAGGTAACTGATACAAATATTGCTGTGAATTGTATGAAAATAACATGGGAACTCAAACATGATGGAAACTGAATTTATAGAGGAGAAAAACTGTCACCTGTAAGAGAAAATGGTTTGCTAAGACACACCGTAAATTTGAAGGAGGATTGAAATTACAACCTGAGCCTCATAATTCCTAGTTTGCTCCCCTCTCTCATCATCATAACATACTCTCTGTATCACCAACATCACTCACATTATGTTGCTGCTCAACATGCTGTTCGATTATTTACTCAAACATTATTGATTAATAAATTCAAATTATTACTTTTTGTTTTGATAATAAATGAAATGAACATGTGCAACTTTTGTTAAATTTCTCACTTTATTAAACAAATTATAATAATAAAATATTTTAAGTAATATAATGTATATTATAATTTTCCTGTAACATTATTTCTATTATTGAACTCTTTTGTTGTTTTTGGTTTTATTTTCTTAGTTCATAAAAAACTGCAGTATGCTGTACTCTTAATCCTTTTGGGGAATATTAGTCACATTTTTAAAAAGCCTCTTCCATTCTTTACATTACATCTATATATTTTGGAATCTGTGGTTCAGTTTTTATATCCTGATTTTTCTCTTTCTGCTGCCAGCTTTCTTCAAATATGTTAATCTTTGATTAGTATTTCATATTGATAAATGATTATGTTGATTAGTACCAGCATGGGAATTGTATTCTTTTGCAATGGTGGAAGATTGCAAACAACTTAGTTTTCTTTGCATTATGCAAGGAATAAATGTAAGCTCTGAAAAAACAGAGAGGTTCTAAGTAGAGGCAGCCTCCCATTTAAAGTGTACTATTAGGGAGATGCTTACCCTCCAACTCATTATAATAATAAGGATGCTACTCTGGGGTTGGCATACTTAATATTTATTTCAAAAATGAATGGCACTGTATTCCTCTGCTTTTTTTTTTCTCCTTGTCTAATTTGGGGATTGAAAATTGTCTTAACCTCTGTCTGCTCTCCAGTTCCCACACTAGTACCCTTCTGCGGAAGGGTTATTTAGAAAGTGTTTCTTGGGTTTAGCTAAAGGCAAATGCTACAGCCAGTTGCTGCTTGTACACAGTACGTTTACATTTTTAAAGACAGTCCTTTATTACCATGATTTCCTCCCCAACAGCCCATTACTGCATTCAGATTCTCTACTGCATTCCTTTCTAGGCACAAGTAGAGTTACACCTTCTTCTCCTCATATGTGTCAGTCAATAAATTGTCTCTCTCTCTCCTCAGAAAGTTGTCAATGTTTATCTTCTGTTGATGGCACTATTTTTTATTTTGATATGGATTTATAATTTTGTTATTACTATTTTGTATATCACCTCGCATGTCAACAAGATTTTATGAAGCAGAAAGGGTAAATTATATACTCTGACATCTTGAATTAGCTACTCATTTGCTTTTTATCTTTATTTTTCATTGTTTTGACTGTATATTTTTAAAAATTCATATAAATCTGTCTATCTTGTTTGTAGTTTCTTCGTATTTTCTGTAGTTTTTATTAGCAATATTTTGCTCTCTCTAATAATACACAGTATTTTCTGACTATTAATTTAAATTATTTCAAGCTTTGACCAATGTTTTTCTCTTCCTATTTGCTGATGAAAAACACAACGGGCAAAGATATAAACAGTAATTATGAGTGTATAATTTACCAACCTCCACTTGAAGGAGAAATGATGGAGTCCTAGCGGGTATTGTGTAATGAACAAAAGGTAGGACCAAAGTGATGTGGACCTGGGATTTAAGTAGATTGTACTATAACAAGAACACAATTAAAGTATTTATGGGACATCGCAACCCTATACTTCTCCCAACTAGCATGAGTTATAAGCAGTGAAATAAACTAAATATTAAGAAAGATCTGTCTTGGCATTGCTTCCTAGAAGGAAACTTCAGAGATAAGAAATGATAGCACCCATTCCCTAGCTTCACCTGTAAACTGGCTCAGGTTTTTGCTAATTTGCTGGTATTTTTTTATCTTTCTATTCCTACCTTTTACCAAAATAGGTCAAACAAATCCAAAGGGAGAGTCATTATATCAACCATACAGGATTTTTTTGTGACATTCTGACTATGAAATTTTGAATTCTCTCAAACTTTCTGTGGAAATATAATGAATATGTTCAATTCAATCTATTTATGACATGACTTTTTCTATGTCCAATATTGTGACATCTTTTAAATTTTTCCTTTGGACACTTTTTTTATAAAAGTAAATGTTGTGCTCACTTAAGCAGCACTTATACTAAAATTAGAATGATACAGAGAAGATTAGCATGGCAACTATTGATTGACCTAAAAGGATACATTAACAGTGACACAATAATCATCAGGGACCTTAACACATCACTGTCATCAATGGATAAATCAACCAGACAGAAAGTCAAGAAGGAAATAGTGGAACTAAACAAAAAAACTGGACCAGATGGACTTAAGAGATATATACAGAACACTACATTAAAAATCAGCAGAATACACATTATTCTCAAGTGTACATGAAACATCCTCAAAGATAAACTATATGTTGGGAAACAAGGCAAGTCTCAACAAATTTAAGAAGACTGAAATCATATCAAGCATCATTTCCAACCATAAAGCTATGAAACCAGAAATCAATTACAAGAAAAAAGCTGAGAAAGTGAAAAACATGTGGAGACTAAACAACATGCTAGTGAACAACAAATGGATCATTGAAGAGATTAAAGGAGAAATCAAAGAAAATCTGGAGACAAATGAAAATGAAAATACACCATACCAACTAATATGCGATGCAGCAAAAGTGGTCCTAAAAGGGAAATTTATAGCGATATAGGCCCACCTCAAGAAACAAGAAAAATCTCAAATACTTAAACTACACCTAACAGAACTATAATAAGAAGAACAAGGCCCAAAGTCAGCAGAAGGAGGGAAATAATAAAAATGAGAACAAAAATAAATGGAATTGAAACCAAAAAAAAAAAGTACAAAAGATCAATGAAACTAAGAGCTGGTTCTTTGAGAGATAAACAAAATTGACAATCCATGGCCAAGTCCTATCCAATGAAAACTATAAGATATTATTGAAAGAAATTTAACATGACATAAAGAAACAGAAAGATACTCCATGCACATGGATTGGAAGAATAAACATAGTTAAAATGTCTGTACTACCTAAAGCAATCTACAGATTCAATGCAATCTCAGTTAGAATCCCAATGACATTCTTCATGGAAATAGAACAAAGAATCCTAAAATTCATACGGGGCAACAAAAGACCACAAACAGATAAAGCAATCCTGAGAAAACAGAACAAAGCTGGAGGTATCACAATCCCTAACTTCAAAATATACTACAAAACTATAGTAATCAAAATAGTGTGGTACTGGTACAAAAACATACACACAAATCAATGGAACAGAATTGAAAGCCCAGAAATAAAACCACGTAAATATGTACAGCTAATCTTCAACAAAGGAGCTAAGAACATACAAGGGAGAAAGGAAAGTCTCTTCAACAAACAGTGTTGGGAAAACTGGACAGCCATATGCAAAAGAATGAAGGCAGACCATTTTCTTTCACCACACACAGAAATTAACTCAAAATCAATTAAAGACTGGAAGGTAAGACATGAAACCATAAAACTCCTGGAAGAAAATACCGGCTGGACACTCTTTGACATTGGTCTTAGAAGGACCTTTTTGAATATCATATCTATTCAGGCAAGAGAAACAAAATAAAAAATAAACAAATGGCACTTCATCAGACTAAAGAGCTTCTGCAAGGCAAAGGAAACCAGGAACGAAATGAAAAAACAACCCACCAACTGGGAAAAATATCTGACAAGGGGTTAATCCCCAAAATATATAAAGAACTCATACAACTCAACCAAAAAAAACCCCAAATAACTGATCAAAAAATGGGCAGAGGATATGAACAGACATTTTTCCAAAGAAGACATACAGATGGCCAATAGGCACATAAAAAGATGTGCAACACCGCTAATCATCAGGGAAATGCAAACCAAAACTAGAATGAGATATCACCTTCATCTGTTAGAATGGCTATTATTACCAAGACGAAAAACAACAAATGTTGGAGGGGATATGAAAGAAAGCAAACTGGTACAGCCACTATGGAAATCAGCATGGAGATTTCTCAAAAAATTATAAATAGAAATACCATACCACCCAGCTATTCCACTACTGGATATTATCCAAGGAACTTGAAATCAACAATTCAAAGAGACTTATGCACCCCTATGTTCATTGCAGCATTATTCACAATAGCCAGGACATGGAAGCTACCCAAGTGCCCATCAACAGATGAATGGATAAAGAAGATGTGGTATATACGTATATACACACACACACACACACACACACACACACACACACACAATGGAATACTCCTCAGCCATAAAAAGACAAGATCATCACATTTGAAACAACATGGATGGAACTTGAGGGTATAATGTTAAGTGAGATAAGCCAGACAGAGAAAGACAAACACCATATGATTTCACTGATATGTGGAAGATAAACGAATACATGGACAAAGAGAACAGATTAGTGGTTACCAGAGGGGAAGGAGGTTGGAGGGGTCAGCATAAGGGGTAAAGGGGCATGTATATGGTGACTGACAAATAACAATGTACAACTGAAATCTCACAATGTTATAAACTATTATGACATCAATTAGAAAAAGAACCTAAGTGTTTAGTTTAATTTGGTTCATGTGTGGCACATTAAAAACTGCATGTTATAGGTTTTTTTTTACTAAGACTATTTTTTAGAGCAGCTTAATGTTGACAGCAAAATTGAGGGGAAGGTACAGAGATTTCCCACATACCTTCTGTCCCCACACATAGTTTTATTGTTGTTGTTGTTGTTATTGTTGCGGAATATTTGCCCTGAACTAACATTGTTGCCAATCTTCCTATTTTCGCTTGGGGATGAGTCACCTGAAGCTAACATCTGTGCCAATCTTCCTCTATTTTGTATGTGGGTCACTGCCACAGCACAGCCACCAACAAGTGGTGTAGGTCCACACGCAGGAACCAAACACGGGCTGCTGAAGCAGAGCATGCTGAACTTAACCACTAGGGCACAGGGCCGGTCCCTCAACACATGGGTTTTTCAAGCCTGTCTAACAATCCTTGTTTTCTCTTTGCCACTTCTGCCCTCTCCCACCCCCATATAGGAGATCTTTACTCAATTACACATATAATAAGTGCTATTCTCAGATTCGCTTCTGCGATTTTCCTTCATTCTTTCTGGTTTCAGTTTCTTTTGGTTTTTTGTCTTTATGGGTTTCATTTTTGTAAAATGCAGACTATCTTGTAAACTGCAATAAACTTAAAAATGAAAACATTTCTATTATTTAAGCCTAGTTGAAACGAAATTCTGCAGATCATGAATATCATAAATGAGACAATATCTGTTAGCCAGGCACACAGATAATTTCCAACTGCATCCTAGAGTTTGAGATGTACACTGGAAAGCTCATTGCTGATGAATAACAATAAAATACTTTAGTTTACATTATGCATTTTCTTTATCAAACACAATGGCTTCTTTTGCTTGCCATTTACAGTCAACAATTACATAGACATTTAGATTTTCATTTTCCTTAAGTATTGTCGAAGTACACATCATTCATATATTCTTTCTCTTTCCCTTTCCTTATCTACTCCTAACTTTGTCCAAAGTGCTCTTCCTCCTGTTATCTTTCATGATCCTATGTCCTAATCAGTTGTGCAAGCCAGAGTATGTAAATTATTCTTGACTCCTTCCATTTCCTAAGTGACAACATTTAATTAATCAATGAGACCTCTGTACCATTCAAATCCATCCACTGTCAGGTTCATTGATTTTAAGTTCATACCACCATTTTTTCTTGTTTTCCGAACCCCTGAGAGGTTTCTTGCATTATTCCTCCATAAATAATTTCTCACCTTGCACCTATAGACTTTTTTTTTCTTTCTGAATTATTTTAAGACATAATTAAAATATATTAACTATAAATAAAACTGTTTTCCCAAATGAATAGCCATACAGACTTAATCAAGTGGGTTTATCATGTTTGTATTCACGGATTTCATTATGTCTTTTTTACTCCTGCACAATTGTAATGTTCAGATAGGAGTACACTTATGCTAGCAATTATTTTTATTAAGGTTGAAGTATCCTGTGTAATAGAATCAAACATTAATATATGGCAAATGTGTTCATATATGCATTTACTAAACACATTTTCAAAACTGTCAAGTAGAATTCATTTCATTCTTAAAAGATTCATGAATATTTATTTTTTAATATATCACAATAAATTGAAACTGTCATTAAATTCTGGGGTATTTCAGAATCAGCTCCATGGTGATATTACATTCAGAGATAATTTAGAAATAAAAATAAATATGATACATTTTCTAGAGAATTATGCATGATACCCTTGCTCACAATGTATAAGAAAATAATATTACAGGAGTTAAACTATCAAGAATAATGATAAGATGGGAGGTGAGAATAAAATAAAAATTGTTAATTATGCATATCTCTTCAGCTTTAGAAGATTATTGCTTATGAATTCTTATGAACTGTTGGCATCAGGATATATTTCTTAATTATTCAAATTTGCAGGAATGAAAAATGAACTAATATAACCATTTCCTATTTAATGAGTTATATTGATTTCCAATTTTCTTATAACATAAAAATTATAATATTGGAAATTATCATTGCTCTTGCAATTTTAACTGTGTTTGTACATTCTAGCAAGACTATTAATCCTATATTGTCTTAATAAACTGAACTTGAAAATCTATTTTGAAGATTTTCCTATAAAGTTAGGATCTATGAGGAAAAAGCATATTTTTCAGTTTTCTGAACACTAATTTAGTCCTGTAAGTCCAATGTCCCTTCCTCCATGTAATTTTACCTAGTGGAATAGATAAATTTGAGAACTTGGCTTATTTATAAAAGAAAATATACAAGAATCATCTTTCCAACTTCTTGGAGATTAAGTGAATATCTACAAAAAATCTAGTTCAACCACAACAAAAATTTACCCAGAATGAAGTACTATAGAGAAGACAATTACAAAGAAAGAGAATCCCAGAGATCAACTGCTTTTTTACAGAGAAGCAAAAGCAATTTAAATAAGAAAGGATAGCCTCTTCAACAAATGGAGCTAGAACAGTTGCACCTCCACATGCAAAAAGAAAAATCTAAAGGCAAACCTTACACCTTTCACAAAATTAATTCAAAACGGATCATAGACAAAAAACGTAAGATACAAAAGTATAAAACTCCTAGAGGCGAGGAGAAAATCTAGTTAACAGTGGATTTGCTGATGACTCTTTAGGTATAGCACCAAGCATGATCCATGAGGGAAAAAAATTGATAAGTTGAAATTTAATAAAATTAAACAGTTTTCCACTGTAAAAGACACTGTTAAGAGAATGAAAAGACAAGCCACAGGCTGGGAGAAAATATTTGCAAAACACATATCTGATAAAGGATTGGTATCCAAAAAATTCAATAATATACAAAATATACAAAAAAACCCCACTTCAATACCACAATTAAAAAATGGACAAAAGCAGTAGTCGCTGTAGTAGTATCTCATTGTGGTTTTAATTTGCATTTTCTTAATGACTCATCATGTTGATCTGTGTTGCTTTGAATCTGCCTCAGGTACACACGGTTTCAGAGTCAGCCATTGATTTTATCAGAATTTATACATAGAATTTGGAGCTCCTTATCTCTGCATTTTCAGATGTACTATTTTCATTGGATTTTCTTTCATATTTGCTATTCCTCTGCTGATATTTCCTATATTTTCACTCATTATAAGCATATTCCCCTTCACTTCAATGAACATAGTCAGGTAGTTGTTTTAATGTCTTGGTCTGAAAATTGCAGCACTTGAGTTAATTAGCAATTGCAGTTTGTTGATTGTTTATTCTTTGGCATTATATCACATTTTCCTGACTGTTGAATAATTTGATTTTGTCCTGAGCATTGTAAATAGTATGCTGGGTACATTATAGATTCCGTTATATTGGCCCAAAGAATACTAACGTTTTGTCTTAGCTTGTTAGACTTAAGTTGCCGACTCTCATACCTGTATTGAGTGGCAGCTCAGATTTCCACTCAGTTCCTTAGTCTTTGGTCACAAGTTGTGTGTTCAGTTTGACCTTCCTGTGCCTTGTTCAGGGATCATTCAGTGACATGGACTGAGTTTATAAAAGAATCAAGAGTTTTCTCCCAGTTTTGTCCTTTCTGGTGACTTCTTCCTCATTTTGCAGCTGCTCTGATTTTCTGGAGCTCCTTCACTTGGCTCCTCCAGCTTGAAAGAGTTCACATTTTTCTATTACACTTTTGGACCCCGGTGCTGCCAGTTTTGCAACCATAGCAAGAATCACTCTATGTTGAGTGAGACTCCAAATTTTGCCCCCCCCCCCCGAAATTGACTCTTTTTAAGCTACAGAGCCCCTCAGGTAGTGTTTTGTTTGGTTTTCCCCTAAAGTTGTTAATAACTTATTTGTGGGAGAACCAGTGTGTTTGATGCTCATTCCTCTGTGCCCAGCTACAAATTCTGCAGCATTACGTATAGATTTTAGTGTGTCAGACTAAAATTCTGGCCTATAAAGTGTCACAAAGATCAGCTGGTTATTAAAGGCACTAGCCTATCTAAGAGTATTTTTGTGGGCCTTTATTTTGCATTTAAACTATATTACTGAACCAGTATCAAATGAATTCAGGGCATTTCTCCTGTAAAATCTGCGATAGACAGCCATTCTATGAGCCCAACTATTCCAGCAGTCTCTTTCATTTCTACAACTCGAATAATGTTTAGACAAGTAAGCCATTTTAAAAGAGGATATATGATGCAGGTAGAGGAACTGAAAAAAAATGAATATTGTTGTGTGTCCACAACACGCTAAGTATTTTGTTAAAGAAATGAACCCTAAATATCTGGTCCCACCTAAGCCTATCCTGGCTACTGAATCTCTCCATATGGCTCTATTAACAAAACATCAGATTTTGAATGCTCAAATACGATTTAAGAGGTATAAGCAAAAAAATTAATTTACTACATAGTTGTCAAATTTAAAAGTTTTCATAATAGTTTAGTATTCTTTAATGAAAGAAAGTGGGAACTTTAAGATACAGTTCTGGACACAGAATGGGAGACAAAATGGGTACATAAAATAAATACAATATATAAAATAATTTCCAAATGCAAAAAAAGATTTAGAGAGAGATGATTTTCTTCATTTGTATGTAATATGAAACCAAGAATAAATATGTCTTAAATTTTTATGCAGGTTAATATCTTATGAACCTTTGTCTAACCTGCCAATGAAAATCAATTTCAAAAATCAATTTTTCTCTCTTTCCATTTTCATATCAAGTGGAGTTTATATCTAATAAATTAATAATGACACATCTACTCCAGATTTGAGAAATAATGTACATTAACTTAATAATGAATCTTAGACTCCCTGTGATTATTTTACAGGTAAATCAGTTTTGTTTTTATATTTTCCAATATGTTGAATTAAAAGATATAATTATTCTTTTGAGTTGCTCTATTTGTATTTTAATACATTGACAATCACACTAGGGGCCAGCCCCGTGGCCGAGTGGTTAAGTTTGCACACTCCACTTCGGTGGCCCAGGGTTTCGCCAGTTTGGATCTTGGGCGTGGACATGGCACCACTCATCAGGCCATGCTGAGGCAGCGTCCCACATGGCACAACTAGAAGGACCCACAACTCAAATATACAACTATGTAATGGGGGAATTTGGGGAGAAAAAGAAGAAAAAAAATAGAAAAAAAGAAAAAAAAGAAGATTGGTAACAATTGTTAGCCCAGGTGCCAATCTTTAAAAAAAGAAAGAAAGAAAATCACACTAAACTTAATGCTGGATAAAAGTCTTTCTGTTTAATGAAATTGGATCATACTTCATGGTTCAGTTACTTTCATAAAGCCTTTTCCATATTCTTACTCCTGATGATATCATAGAATATCATTCACTTGGAATTCATCATGTGTTATCTTGTAACGTCACTTGCATTTGTAGCATTATTTCTACTTTTCACACAAATATGTTCTGTTTTCCTAAATGAACTTAATCTCAGGGAGATTGCATTGCACTTCAAGCTATTCCTCTACAGAGACACACAAAAGACATGCACGCTTAACTGGTTGGCTACATGCAAAATATGAAATATATCTCTGTTTGAAAACATGAAATATGTATTCTAATAACAGTTTTAAAATGCTTGGATAAGTTAAGCAAAGTGAAAGAGAAAAGATGTTTTGTTTTCTGAGATATGATTTACATAAAACATTGTGGAAGTTTAAGGTGTACAATGTGTTGTTTGATACATTTATATATTGCAATATGATTACCACCAAAGTGTTAGCTAATGCTTCTATTATGTCATATAACTACCTTTTTTTTTGTGATGAGAACATTTAAGATCAGTCTCTTAGCAACTTTGAAGTATGTAATGCAGTATTATTGACTACAATCACTATGCTATGCATTAGTTCTCCAGAACTTTTTATCTTCTAGTTGCAAGTCTGTATCCTTTAACAACAACCTCCCTGATTCCCCCACCCTTTCCAGCCCCCAGTAAACCACAATTCTACCTCTGTTTCTATGAGTTTGGCTTTTTTAGATTTCACATATAAGTGATATCATACAGTATTTGTCTTTCTCTGTCTGACTTATCTCACTTAGCAATACGTTTTGTTAATGTTGAATTGGTAGTAAGCTAAAAGTTGAATTGATAGTAAGCTGAAGCAATGTTTTAGTATAAAAGTACATCAAGGTAGGATGAGGCATGTCATAGGGCACAGAGACAATATGTCATTTCTAGAGAAAAGACTCAAGGAAGGCAAGAATCATATCTTAGATCCAGGGATAGTTGCTGGTCCCATTCCATAATATTGCAGAAAGCTCAAGGACCATTAGATATTTCCCTGGAAGAGAAGTTAGTAGGATAGAGTCTAGTGTCCTTTTAAGGTTTTTGTCTTTTGAATATCTTATAAACCCACAACTAAGAATATACAACTATGTACCGGGGGGCTTTAGGGAAAAAGGAAAAACATAAAAAAAAATCTTTGAATATCTTATACAGTTAATTTTATTTCCTACTTCAGTGTTTACCAGATGGATTAATGGTAATTCACAGCAAGAGGAATAAGAATTTACATAGATTATAAAACATGTATTACTATTCTTGAAATATAAGTGAATATTTTGGTTAATAAAATACATAGTATAAGGCCAAGATTATCCAAACTCTCGCATTGCCAATTGCTATGTATGGATACAAAAGTGACTCAGTAAAGAAGACTGACAGGAAAAAAAATTGATTCATTTGAAATATGGTGTTACAGGAGAGCTCTACGGATACCCTGAATGCCAGAAAGATAAACAAGTGGGTCCTAGAGCAAATTAAGGCTGATCTATCTCTGGAGGCAAAAATTATAAAACTGAGGCTGTCCTATGTTTGGCACATCATGAGAAGGCAAGATTCTTTGGAAAAGGCAATAATGCTTGGAAAAGCAGAAGGTAGCAGGAAAAGAGAAAGACCAAATACAAGATGGATTGACTTCATAAGGAAGCCATAGGCATGAGCCCGTTGAGGACAGGACATTGTGGACTTCACTCATTCACAGAGTTGCCAGGTCAGAGTTAACCACACATAACAACAAATGTTTAAAGAACTACTGAATCTATATACCTATTATTCAAATAGTTCCTTCAATCAACTGGGTATGAAAATTCAAATAATAGTATGATAAATTGTTAAAACATTTTGCTATTTAAAGGTTCCATACTCAAAACATGTGAAAACCAAGTCTTGTTTTTTTAAGTGACTTTGATTATTTCTTATGCTATTTAGTTCCTATATAAATTTAACACTGAAAAGGAAATTTAGAAATCTCATGGTTGGGCTTCTCAGAATATCTATCTTTTTAAAAATCAAAATAAATGAATTATCTTCCTTAAAAATCTCCAATAAGCTCAGCTTTTTCTATAAAATTCATTGTTTTCTCTCAATACTGGTCCTTCTCTGGCTAAAATCTCCCTTTTCCGCAGTGCTTTGTAAAGGTTCTTATATATGCTCTCATAATATATTTATGAAGTACATTCATCATATGGTATAATAAGCGTCTAACTAAAATGTCTCATCTCTTGAAAATAAGCATCTTGAAAATAGAGAATGTGTGTTAGAATTCATTATATAAGTATTTAGCAAAGGTCTAGGGACAATAAATCTCAATAGAAAATTACTGAGATTGCTGGGGAGATGGCAGCATAGGAGGACTCTGAACTCACCTTCTCCCACGGACACAACAACTTTACAACTACCCTTGGAACAATTACCCCAAGACAGAAGCAGAAACTGGATAAAAATAAGCCCCACAGAAAGGGGCAGTGCTGACTGAGGTGGAAGAGGCAGAAAAAGCTCTCTGGAGAGGAAAAAGCCACATTCTAGTCACGGCATTTCACATCTGGGAGCAATCTTAAGGTACACAGCTTTTCCTGCATGGTTGGGGGATCTGAGTAGGAGAGCTCTACCACAATAAGCAGCTTCCAAACTCAGCACAACTGAGAAAGGTGTCATAATATCTGGCTTCACTGGCTATTAAATAAAATGGGGAATACTCCCAGAAAAGCTATTGAACATAAGAGAAACAAAAGCCTGCTCTTAAAGGGCCCATGAACAAATTTACCTGTTTCAGAAAGCAACACAAAATCACCGGAAAGAAAGGTGCATAGCCCTTTGATGAAAAGAGACTCACTTTATAGGCTCTGGGTGCATCTCAGGGAGGGAAAAGGTGGCTGGGTCCACCTCCCCAGGGACTAAGACATTGGTGGCAGTCAGTATTGTGATCTAGCACAGGCACGCTAACACAGACACCAGCAGACACCATTGGAGCTCTTCCCTGGCTTGTTAGTAGAGGGTTTTGCCCTACCTATTAGAGCACCAATTTAATCCAGCTCAGCCAGGCTAATCCAGTTCAGACAGCCCACCATAGGGACTGGCCCCACCCACCAGGAAGCCCTTGAACACATTGTGGGCCCCTTTAGGCAGGGTGTGTGGGACCTCTGCAGCAGGGTGGGGCATGCACACATAAGGCAAGACTGCATTGATGGGGTGTGTGGGCCTGCAAGTGGTGGGGCTGGTCAGCTGCAGCAGACCTGTGCTTCTCAGACAGCCACCTTCCAACACCTGAAACAATTGCCTGCTGCCACACCTGGGGCTGGCCCCAACCAGCTGCACTACTAAGAGAGCTGACATCAGCATTGCAGGCCAGAGGCCTATAGCAATTGCGAACCTCTGAGCCCAGCAACAGGCGACACTGGGGGCCTACACATTCAACAGAGAAACTGCAGCAGGAATGTGCTATTAGACCTTGCAGCCAACTGTGCTTGGCCCCCACGCCTTCACCCAATAAATTGACTAAAGGAACCATAGCAGCTTCATGCAGCAGAGCCTTACAATCAGCCAGCCAGGGGGACACCCTAGCCTCCCTGGGAAAGTGCAGCAAGGGCAACCCTGCCAAAGAGAAGGACACATGTAACCCACACAGGGGACACCCCTGGAACATTTAGAACTTGTGACAATAGGGAAGCATAAGGCATCTGGGATTGATAATGCATCTCTTACATAAGGCCACTTCTCCAAGATTGGGAGACATTGTTGATCCACCTAATACATAAATATAAGTTCAGAGAAATAGGCAAAATGAGGAGACAAAAGAATATGTTCCAAAAAAAGGAACAGGACAAATCCTCAGAAAAAGAGCTAAATTAAACAATTAAACAATCTACCTCCACAAAGAAGAATGACTAAAACATGGGAAAAAAAGCAACAGAGTGGCAATAAGCACTTACTTATCAACAGCTACTTTAAATGTCAATGGACTAAGTGCTCCAACATAGGATGGCTGATTGGATAAGAAAACAAGACATGTATACATGCTGCATACAAGACACACACTTCAGACCTAAAGACACTCATGAACTGAAAGTGAAGGGATGGAAAAAGATACTCCATGCAAATGGCAATAAAAGGAAAGTTGTGGTAGCAATACTTATATCAGACACAATAGACTTTAAAACAAAAACTGGAACAGGAGACAAGGAAGGGCATTACATAATGATAAAGGGAACAATCTAACAAGAGGATATAACTCTTGTAAATATCTATGCACCTAATATAGGAACACCTAATATATAAAGCAATTATTAACAGACATAGAAGGAGAAATATACAGTAACACAATAACAGTAGGGGACTTTAACACTCCACTTACATCAGTTGATAGATCATCCAAACAGAAGATCAATAAGGAAACACTAGCCTTACAGAACACATTAGACCAGCTGGACTTAGCAGCTATATACAGAAGATTCCATCCAAAAACTACAGAATACACATTCTTTTTGAATGCACATGGAACACAGGATAGATCACATATTAGACCACAAAACAAGTTTTAGTAAATTTAACAAGATTGACATAATACCAAGCATCTTTTCTGAGCACAATAGTATGAAACTAGAAATCAACTATGGGAAGAAAACTGGAAAAGCCACAAATATGTGAAGACTAAATGAAATGCTACTGAACAATGATTGGGTCAATGAAGAAATCTAAGGAGAAATCAAAAAATACCTGGAGACAAATGAAAATGAAAATACGACAAGCCAAAATTTATGAGACACAGCCAAAGTGGTTCTAAGATGGAAGTTTATAGCAAAACATGCCTACCTCAAAAGCAAGAAAAATCTCTGATAAACAATCTAATAGTGCAACTAGAGGAACAAGAAAAAAAAGAACAAAGCCCCAAATCAGTAGTTGGAAGGAAATATTAAAAATCAGAGCAGAAATAAACAAAAAACAGACAAAAGAAATAGAAAAAAATCAATGAAACTAAGAGCTAGTTATTTGGAAAATATAAACAAAATTGACAAACCTTTAGCTAGACTTTCCAAGAAAAAAAAGAGAGAAGGCTCAAATAAATAAAATCAGAAATGAAAGAGGAGAAATTACATTGGACATCTCATAAATACAAAAGATATAAGAGAAGATCACAAAAAGCAATACACCAACAAATTGGATAACCTAGAAGAAATGGATAAATTCTTAAGATCATACATCCTTCCAAAACTGAATCAAAAAGAAAGAGAATTTGAGTAGACCAAACACCAGTAAGGAGATCAAACAGTAATCAAACACCTCCCAAAAAATAAAACTCCAGGACCAGATGGCTTGCCTGGTGAATTCTATGAAACATTCAAAGAAGACTTAAACCTATCCTTCTCAAACTCTTCCAACAAACTGGAGAGGAGGGGAAGCTTCCTAACTCATACTATGAGGCCAAAATTACCCTGTTACCAAAACCAGACAAGGACAACATAAAAAAAGAAAATTACAGGCCAATATCACTGATGAAAATTAATGCATACATCCTCAACAAAACACTAGCAAACCAGATATGACAATATATTAAAAAGATCATACACTATGATCAAGTGGGATTTATTCCAGGGATGCAGGGATAGTTTGGCATCTGCAATTCAATCAACATGATATACCACATTAACAAAATGGTAAATAAAAATCACATGATCATTTCAATAGATTCAGATAAAGCATTTGACAAGATACAGCATCCATTTATGAAAAAAACTCTGAACGAAATGGGTATAGAAGGAAAGTATTTCAACATAATAAAGGCCATATATGACAAACTCACAGCCAATATCATACTCAACAGAGAAAAGCTGATAGCCATCCTTTTAAGAACAGGAACCAGACAAGGTTGCCCACATTCACCACTCTTATTTAACATAGTATTGAAAGTCTTAGCCAGAGCAATCAGGCAAGAAAATAAATAAAAGGGATCGAAAGTAGAAAGGAAGGAATGAAACAGTCATTATTTGCAAATGACATGGTTTTATATATAGAAAACCCCAAATATTCCACCAAAAAAACTTTCAGAAATAATAAATGAATACAGTAAAGTTTCAGGATACAAAATCAACATTAAAAAATCAGTTGTGTTTCTATACACTAACAACAAAGAAGCAGAAAAATAAAATCCCATTTACAATTGAAACAAAAAGAATAAAATGCCTAGGATTAATTTAACCAAAGAAATGAAAGGCCTGTACACTGAAAGAAGGGACAAAGAAATGGAAAGATATTCCGTTGGATTCTCTTGGATAGGAAGAATTAATGTAGTTAAAATGTCCATCCTGCCCAAAACAATCTATAGATTCAATGCAATCCCAGTCAGAATCCCAATGACATTCTTCACAAAAATAGAACAAAGAATCCGAAAATTTATTTTGAACAAAAGACTGAATAGCCAAAGCAATCCTGAGAAAAAAGAACAAAGCTGGAGGTATCAAACACTCTGATTTCAAAATATACCACAAAGCTATAGTAATCAAAACAGCATGGTAGTGGCACAGGAACAGACACACAGATCAATGGAACAGAATCAAGAGCCCAGAACTGTACCCATACATCTATGAACAGCTAATTTTTGACAAGGTAGCCAAGAACATGCAAGGGAGAAAAGAAAGTCTCTTCAATAAATGGTTTTGGGAAAACTGGCCAGCCACACGCAACAGAACAAAAATAGACCATTATCTTACACCATATTCAAAAATTAACTCAAAATGGATAAAGATTTGAATGTAAGACCTGTAACCATAAAATTTCTAGAAGAAAACACAAGCAGTAGGCTCTTTGATGTTGGTCTTAGCAGCATATTTTCAAATACTATGTCTGACCAGGCAAAAGAAACAAAAGAAAAAAAAAGGGACTATATCAAACTAAAAAGCTTATTCACAGCAAAGGAAACCATCAAAAAAATGGAAAAATAACCTAAAAATTGGGAGAAGATATTTTCAAACCATATATCTGATAAGGGGGTAATATCCAAAATACATAAAGAACTCATACATCTCAACAACACAAAACAAACAACCCACCTAAAAAAAGGGACAAAATATCTGAACCGGCCTTTTCCCAAAGAAGACACATAGATGGCCAACAGGCACATGAAAAGATGTTAAACATCACTAATTATTAGGGAAACACAAATTAAAACTATGAGATACTACCTCATGCCTGTCAGAATGGCTATAATTAACAAGACAGGAAACAAGTGTTGTAGAGGATGTGGAGAGAAGGGAACTCTCGTACACTGCTGGTGGGATTGCAAACTGGTGTAGCAATTATGGAAAACAGTACATAGACTTCTCAAAAATTAAGAATAGAACTACCATATGATCCAGCTATTCCACTTCTGAGTATTTATCCAAAGAACACTAAAACACAAATGTGTAAAGATGTGTACACCCCTATGTTCATTGTGGCATTATTCACAATAGTCAAGACTTGGAAATATCCTAAGTGCTCATCAATGGAAGAATGGATGAAGATGTGATATATATACTAAATGGAATACTGCTCAGCTATAAAAAAAGACGAAATCTTGCCTTTTGTGACAAGGATGGAGCTTGAGAGTGTTATGCTAAGTGAAGTAAGTCAGACAGAGAAAGTCAAATACAGTATGATCTCACTCATAAATAGGACACAAAAACAACAGCAACAACAACAAATAAACACACAGATACAGAGATTAGATTGGTGCTTATCAGAGAGGAAGCAGGGAGGGAGGAGAGCAAAAGGGATGACTGGGCACATGTCTATGGTGATGGATGGTAATTAATCTGTGGGTGTTGAATATGATGTAGTCTACACAGAAATCAAAATATAATGATGTACACCTGAAATTTATATAATGTTATAAACCAATGTTGCCTCAATTTACAAAAAAAGCAAGATCAAAAAAAAGAATTATTAATTGAACAATGTTCTAACACTTGAGTTTTACAGTATATGCTAAACTTACTTTCCCATCATTTATGCCAAAATTTTGAATCTTAATACAATATTAGAAATACAGATCTTAAAAAGCTTATTAGGCAAATTCCTAGTCCCTTTTTTCTAGGGTCTCTAGAACACCCAGGCAGGACAGTAAACCAAGAGAATATACAAACATCATAGGAAAGGCAAAGGGATATTCTTGTGACTGGCAGAATCCTCATTATTTTCATGTGACCCAGGAATACATATGTATTCTGGCAGCATGCTATGAATGTTCATACTTCAACATTCCTATCAATGTTGGAATTTTTTTTACTACATTCCATATTCTTTACTAATACACATTGTATCCTTCTATTTTTTCTGTACCACATTTAATGACAGTGTCACCACTATGTTACTGAAAACTCACATAGCTTTGTGTCCAAATAAGACAGACACAAAGACCCCAGGCCCGAATTCACATGAAGAGAAAATTGATTCTAGAATGTCAAGATGACAGCTGCACTATCATTAAAACAAACTTTGATGTGAGTAGTGCAAAAGAAAATGTTTCAGTGAAACGTGTCCTCTCTCCCCTGTTTAAGGAGATTTGGTTCACTGTGTGATGGCTTTATGATGTGTCAGCTTGGCTGAACCATATCTCCCAGAATTCTCTTCCTAGAGTACTTCCAGTTAGAGTGGGCCACAGAGGATATTTTCTTGTGAGAGTTGGAGAAAAGAAGGATAACTACAGTCATTTTATACCGTGTCCACACCTTCTCCTAGTGGTTCAACATAGTGTGCCACTGTAAAGGGATTTTTATAAATATTATTAAAGTCCCTAATCAGTTGATTTTAAGTTAATCAGAAGAGATCACCCTGCACAGACCTAACTTAATCTGTAGGAAGCACTTTAAAATAAAAGAGGGCTCAGCACTTCCCTGACCAGACTCCAAGCCGTAGCTGGATCTGCAATTGCTCTGCCTTCTGCATGGATCTTCCTTCCTGGTTGCCTGTCTGTGCACAATGAGCTGTAGCTCATGCTCATGGCGTTTCATACCACTCATAATCCACCCCTCCTGACTGTGGGCCCTGAGGACTTTGGGGCTGGCTTAGCCAGCCCCCACAAGTGTATCAGCCAATTCCTCATAAAAAACAAACAAACATCTATACATATATTCATTTTCCTATTGGTTCTCTTTCTCTGTTTGAGTCCTGATTAGTACACACTAGTTTAACAAAATCACAACTGAACATGGCCACATTTATAACTACTTGTTAGCTTCAATATGTTTTAGCAAACATGCCGGATAAGCTTTTTGCCTCTTAGCAGGAATTAAAAGAATAAACTATTAGACCAGGAGTCTGGCTTATAAGGAAAAGTGGTACTGCAACTGTAGACCTCAAGGTCTAACCCTGGGTTTTGTCAGGAATGGTAAATAGCTGTATGATTCACTTAGCCTCTACAATATAGTACCCAGAAGTTTTCAGGCCAAAATTTAATGGCTTCAGAGATTTATATGTGAGAGGAGGAAAGAGCAGAGATAAGAAGTGTTTTAACCCTTACCTAGTTGACTTACCCTGAAGAAGTGGTCTGATAAAGGAACCACCATAAGGGGAATTATCCTACAACATTACTGAATTTGTTTACTAGTTCTAACAGAGTTTTGGTGGAATTTTTAGGGTTTTCTATATATAATATCATGCATCTGCAAAGAGAGACAATATTATTTCTTCCTTTCTGATTTGGATGCCTTGTATTTCCCACAAAATACTGTGGTTATTTCAAGCCTTCCACATCAGCCACAGCAGACGAGGAACCTTGACCCTCTACATCCAGGCAGGCAGATACAGAAGGTGTAGATATTAGTGACGTGCCTGCCCTGATGGATTCAGATGATGATAAGATGTTCATAGATGACCCTCTTCCTTTCTCTCCTACAACCCAGTCTCTGTACCTCCCAGCAACCCCACCTCCCACAGCTCAACCTAACACTCCATCATAACCACCGTCACCTCTCAGCCTTCCACTGTGCTCGGTCTCCCCGATTCTAAGTGAAACTACGCCATACAGACATTGTTTCTACTTTATAAAGACAGTGCATTTATCATATCATTCCTGCTTTTACTATATGTTAGTGTTATTTTAGGTTTTATGTGTTATTTGGTATGATTTGGTGGGTTATTTTAGGGGTTTGGAAACACTCAAAAATGTTTCCCTTACAAATTAATGGCAATTGCATCTTCACTTTAGGCTGTTTTGGCTTAGGAAAGCTTTCATAGGAATGTTCTACTTTCAGAAAGCAGAGGAAACAAGCAAGGCATGTTTCCTTCACATTTCAATTACATTTTTTAATATTACCAATTTAGAGAAATTATAAAAATAATTATTACTATTTTTGTAATACCAATAATCATCATATAAAGATGTATTTACAAGTCTATACTCTTGTAGCAAAGCAAAAACACTTTATTATAAAACTAAACTGCTTGTGAGAGGAAATTACATTTAGAGAAAATTTTTAAATTGCACACTTTTGATAAAACATGGTGCAAGCATCTAAATACTAAAAGCTAATTTAGGCAAACCAATTACTATATTTTCCTACTACTAAACAAGAAAAGGAAAAAACCTGGGAAAATAAGTTTAATAAGCTATTCTCCAACACCCTAAAATCTTCCATTGTAAGGATTGTTTTTCAAGACATAACTGTTTTTACATAATTAAATACCTAGAAGAATAATGGTTTCAATGATTACCAGGTTACCCAAGGCAAACACAATAATTTAAAATGAGAACAAATCTAACACATGTATTTCCAATATTCAGACCCATCAGAGGCTAATAAGATCAAATTCAAAATGAAGCACCTATGTAAATGAGGGCACATGGAATATTAAATGCTAAATGACAAACTTTCTCTGAATTTTCTTATTTATAACTTAAAGAAAACATTGTATCTTCAAGATCTCAGAAAGAAACAATGGCTCTGATGGCCTCTTAAACTTGGCTCAAATTACTCTCTTTTCCACATGCGCTCCCTAAGTCAAAATGAAAATATTAACAGCACATCCTTCTGAGTCCATAACTGAAAATAATTTTATTATTACTTTTTGTATAGATATCAAACAAATTTAGAAGCAATACTTACAAGTCAGTTAAGATCTTTAACAAGGTTAAACAGGAGAGAGGGGGAAATTCACCTAAAGAATCTTAGTAAATATAGCATTAAATAATTTTACTGAGTAGAAAGTACATATCATTTGTGTGAATAAGTGAAAATGGGTTAATTTATTAAACTGTTAAAAAGAATTGTTCAAGTTGTTCAAATTGTTTCAAATTGTTCCACAAAACAAAACCCAACTGTTTTCTGTATGTAGACAATATATCTAAAAGTGATTTAGAAGGATTTAAAATAAAGAGACAGGCAATGGTATGACAAATACATGCAACCACTAGTACAACATGAGTGAGCTCCTAATATCAGACAACATAGAATTCTGACAAAAGCCTCAAATAAGGGAGAGAAGAATTGAGAGGGGTTTTTTTTTAATTTTTTTTTAAAGATTTTATTTATTTTCCTTTTTCTCCCCAAAGACCCCCGGTACATAGCTGTATATTCTTTGTTGTGGGTCCTTCTAGTTGTGGCATGTGGGACTCCGCCTCAGCGTGGTTTGATGAGCAGTGCCATGTCCGCGGCCAGGATTCGAACCAACGAAACACTGGGCCACCTGTAGCAGAGTGCGCGAACCTAACCACTTGGCCACGGGGCCAGCCCCGAGAGGGTTTTTTTCTGCAGAATGTTTACTGAAGTCTTTTTATTCCCACTTTCATTACTTTTGAAACCATACTAAAGATAAAACTTTTCTGAAACTGTTCACTAGTTAGGTAAAAAAATTAAGCAAGCAAGCAAACAAACAAAGAAAAGCCCCATAACTGATAAGCTCCTTCCTGAAATAACCCCGTGATCCCCTGCAATGCTAATACAAACGACCAGCTGGCAGAAGATGATAAGGATGTTAATATGTCTAATTGTTGCTTATTCTGAACATTTTACACTAGAATAGTTATAATGCCAACTACATGGAAAGGTGACAATTATTCCATGTTAACATAACCAAATTTCTCTTAATTAAATACTAGAAGGATAAAAAAAGTAAAGAAATGATATAACAAGAATTAGAGGCACTTTATTTAAATAAATGCTTATTGTTTAAAAAAATTGAAAAGAACAACCACATTTCTATGGTGATTGCACTTACCGTAACAAATGTGTTTATGAAAAAAATTTTAACTCGGTGTCAGTTTCAGTCTAATGAGTAGAACAGATCCAAGTTACATGCATGAAAGCATTATATTCTCTTAAGCTCTACGATTTGATGGAAAATTGATGGAAGACTTGAGTTACAACATTAAATCTCCCACTATTCTAATTTGTAATTTTGAAAGATTTAATTTTGCTGATCGCTCCTTATTTGCAAAATAAAACTATTCATTTAAATGATGTCCAATAACATTTCCTGTTCTAACATTTTGAAGGGTTTTCACATTTTAGAATCTTCTATTGAAATATAAATGCTCATAATCCATAATTTTGGGTCACTTTCAAATTTTCCTTCCTTACATTCACAACGCACATATTATGTATCTTATATATTTACATAAGCAAAATATCTAAACTATACATGCATAATTTTAAAAAATTTGCATAAAGTAATACTCTTGCTAAATCTGAAAGACCCTATTTTCTATTCTTTTCTCTTTTGTTTAATGTTTAAAATTATCACCTTGAGGGGCCAGCCAGGTGGTATAGTGGTTAAGTTCACACACTTCGCTTTGACGGTCCAGGGTTTGCTGGTTCGGATCCTGGGCATGCACCTACGCATGCTGTGGCAAGCATCCCACATATAAAGTAGAGGAAGATGGGCACAGATGTTAGCTGAGGGCCAATCTTCCTCAAAAATATATATGTATATATTGCCTTGATCTGCTGAGGTAATTTCACAAGTTACTAACAATTTTTGATCATCCTCTTAACAAAATAACTACATTTTTATGCAGATCAATAAGCCCTGTGCTTTGTTTAATCTGCAGATACTGATAGGTTTTATAAGCATGAGTGAATGAAGGCTGAACAGTCACAATTAAATTATTCTGATGCAGTCAAAGAACGTATGCAACAAAGGTACCACTACTTATATAATGATGTACCCATTCATTAAACAAATAAATGAATAAGAGAGAGGAATGACAAGTTATAACAGTTTCTTATTATTCCATAGCTCATGTTCTTAACATCGTGTGGGAAAACAATAATTTAGGGGTTAAAAACACGGGGTGCTACCTAAAAGAAGACAGTGTCTTAGAAGTATTAGAAGTGTCTTAGTGTATTAGAAGAATCACTGTTCAGAGAGGAATGCCGAAAAAATACAAAAAAAACCCTCTAAAACCAGAGATATGCTGAAGTAAACATTGGCAATGTCCATTTAAGCAGTGACCAAGAAAAAAGAGATAATTGATTCACTCATTTACTAATGTGGTATTTATTGAATACCTCTTATTGAGTCTTTTCTACTTAATAATCATAACTGGGCACTGATCTAGCTATTGTAGAGTGTGCTGAACAAGACAAACAAAAATCTTCCCTAAAGAATTTTCACTTTATTGTGATGAGACAGACCCATGTCTTCCCGTGGTCTTCCCTCTGCACCTGTGTCCTCATCTCCTCTTCTCGTGAGGACACCAGCCATATTAGATTAAGGCCTGTCCTAATTACCTCTTTAAAGACTCTCTCTCCAAATACGGTCACATTCTGAGGTACTGAGGGTTAGGATTTCACCATATGAATTCTAGATGGATACAATTCAGCCCTTGACAGAGCCCAAGGTTTTTCTGGTGGCTGATCGTGTATGCACCTGCTGCCTGGCACGTATCAAAATTCCAGACTCCTAGATAGAAAGCATGTGTCCAGCACAAACTACATTGATTTTACAAACAGTCTAGGCACGGTGAGCCAGTGTTATCAGTTCATAAATGGGTCAACTGCTGAATTCCCATATACTAGTCAAGAGAGAACCATGTGAATAGGCTTCTCTAAAAGAGAGCCATCTCTGGCCTACTGTAGTAACTCTTTTGGACACAATCACCTGACAAGTTCAAGATTATTTTTAATTAGTGATGCATTTTAGGCCTAAGACATACATATGTTTATTATGATTACTAAATTTTGCTTGGATTTTTAAAGGATATAAAAATTATAATATTTTGCAAGTTAGTCCATAATAAGCAACTTGGCCACTACTTTCTTTTTACTCATCCCCTAAACTTATATAATTTTAAAAATAATATAAAATTATCCAGTGGTTTTGCTTAAAGTTGCTTAAAAATAACAGAAAATTATCCAATGATTTTGCTTAAATTTGCTGAACAGTTTCAAAATACAAAATTAAAAATACAGAGCATAAAAATTGGGGGAAAAGAATCTCTATTGTCTCTGAAACAAATAAAAAAAATTAGAAAAACTATTTTTAGCCATTATTTGAAACCACAACCTGTAAGAGAGATCTATCCAGGATAGAAAGAAGACACAAACAGCGGGCATGTACCTTATCAAATCTCCGTTTGGGGGAGGATAACCTAGTGTAACTGCTTTGAAGGAAACATGACAATATCTATAAGAAAAAAAAGAAATCAACGTACCCTTTAATCCAGAAATCTACGTAAAAGGATGCTTATTATAAAACTTTTGTAGCAGAAAAAAATCTAAAAATTCGTAAATAGAAGATTAGTTAAATAAATTACGATAATTATATTAAATACCATATAGATGTAATTAAAACCAAATTAAATCACAGTGTGCTCATATGGAATGATCTTGAAGATATATTGCTCAGTGAAAAATGTAACATGTGAAACTCTGAACACTAAACGCTTCATAAGATATGTCTGCATGTGTATAATGATACACAGCCTACTGTTGCTTGCTTCAGGGTTAAGAGTCTTAGTATCTAGGAATAAAGGTGAACTATTTTAGTTTTTATTGTTTAGATTTTTACCTACACATGTTATTACTTTACCAATATAAAATTCTGCCTCCTGTGCTTCTAAGGGACACCGAAATGATTAAATCAATTAATAGAAGGATGATATTTCAGAAGGGCTATCATAGAAATCAATATATCTTGGAATTTAAGATAATACAAGCGGTCAGACTGATAACGCAGACTCACAGAACTCAGTGATCTTACCCAGCATCAAGCTTTCCTAATAATTTCAAGGTACATGTACTCATGAGGCACAGATAAAACAGAGAGGCCCAGGCCCTCTAGGGCAGTTCCTCAAGCCCTGTCATCCATATCAGATGCACTTGGGCCCAAGTGAAAAGATGAGGTTTCTATGAGGTTTGAAGTTAGCTCACTTTTATAGAGTTACTGAAGCAGGTTCTTTTTTGCCTGCTGCCTGGAAAGCCAAACAAGGAGAGGATGAGATTGCAGCACAAAGAGGGTCTAATCACAAGGTAGACAAGTGAGGAAGTGAGAGAATGAGTCTCAGATCTGCTTCCTCGAAAATGGGGACTCAGGGCTATTTATGGGGTAGGGGAATAAGGTGGTCTGAAATGTGGAGGTAAGTGATTGGAGGTGAGGAGAGGTGAGGTAATTGATGATCTGAGCAAGCGTAGTCAGACTTCATGGCTCTTCATAGCATGCATGTTCACAAAATGGTGGTGTTAGCATAATCGGAGGGTGGAGTTTTTAGGCTCTTGATGTGAAAAGGTCACTTAGCGGACATCTGCATGGCCCCAGTTGATGAGTTGGTGGTCTCAACCAGCCTGATGTGGACAAGGGGTTCTAATTCCTGGAAAACAGCTCAAACACCTATTACCATGGTGACCCAGGTGCCAGGCAGATGTTCTCTACAGGAACCTAGTGGGAGTCAGATAGCATATTGCCCAAACAGCACGGTTAACAATGGGTGGGTAAACAGCTAAAAGCTATAATCAGCAATTGCAAAAGGGAAAAAAAAATTAATCCCTAGCTACTTAATCATCAATAGCTAACCATTTGCAGGTTTCAATAGAAGGACCAGTTAGGTTAGGAGACATTTATATTTTATATGGAGAGGGTTACATAGACTACATAACATTTTTCAACTAGCCATTATGTAGAAGTCTATGTATTCAAGTTTGTTTACCATATGCAGTTCTAGACAATTAGGTACATCTTGCTAAAGCATTCCATAGAAAGACTCTTGCTAGCAAAAATCTTTGTTGCTGTTGTGCTGGTAAGTTTGTCCTTGGCGTGTTTATAAGTGGATGAGTTCAGGCCACTTGCCTCTTTCTTTCCCTGGACCTAGTAAATGGAAAGATTGTATTACAGACCTGCAACTTCACTTTTTCCTTTCCAGATGACAAGGATAAGCTGCTATGGACATGTTGATCAAATATATTTACCTTAGAATGAGAGAGGAAGTTACCTCTTAAGAACCAAGAAAGAAATTAGTATTTAATTCATGATGTGGTGAATTTACCTTCTTCTGTATTAAGCACAGAAAATTACTAAAATTGATAAATAGATGAATGGGATCATGACAAATTATTGAAGTATGTAAAGTAGTTTAGAGATTCTATCTTTAACATCTGAGATAGAATCAAGGAGAGAACTCAGTATATCAATCCTTTTATAACCCGCCCCTCATGCCTCTTTCAGGCTCTGTCATAGTCATAATGGTGCATAGTACAGATGACAAAGATACACCCATGTAGTAGTTTTACTGTTGGTTTTCTATTATTCTCCCTAGTTTTATACTAGTGAAGTCCAAGAAGAGAAGCACATATGTAGATAGTTTTTCAAGATCTAAGAGGAGGGGAAGTGAAGGAAGGTGGTCAAAAGGTACAAACTTCCCATTATAAGATAAATAAGTACTAGGCATGTAATGTACAACACGATGACTATAGCTAACACTGCTGTCTGATACACAGGAAAGTTGGTAACAGAGTAAATTCTAACAGTTCTCATCCCAAGGAATTTCTTTTCTTGCTTTGCTTTTCTTTTTTCTATAGGAAATGATGGATGCTAACTAAACTTACTGTGGTAATCTTTTCAAAATAAGTGTAAATCAAACCACTATGCTGTATACCTTAAACTTTCACAGTCATGTATGTCAATTATCTCAATATCACTGCAAAAAAATTTAAGACATAAGAAATAATTTTATTTTAAAAATGATGGAAAGAAAGGATAATTGTTTCCTGGTTAAGAATCTCTTAGATCTCAGCAAATTTCAAAGCTTTATGATGGCGGGCAAATTAATTTCTCCAAACCCAAATTTCCTCTTTGTAAATGGAGACTGTAATAACTATCTCTCAATGTTAATGAAAGGATTTCATGATACATACCTTGCTGGCTGCCTACCACAGTGAACAGTACAGAATAAGCATTAGTTACCTATTGCTACGTAACAAATTGTTCCAAAATTTAGCAGCTTAAAACAACAAATGTTTAGTATCTCACAGATCCTGAGCCTCAGGAACTGGGCCCAGCTTAGCCTATGCATCTGGCTCAAGGTTTCTCACAAGGCTGCAATTAAGCTGTTGGCCCAACCACAGTTCCTTGATTAGTAGAGCAAAAATACTCATATTGCTGGATAATATTTTCCAACTATTTTTCAAACATTTTTTCCCCAAACACACCAAATGTATACAGCATACTCCCATTAATAACAGTGATTGGGGTTATGGGGGCAATGTAGTCCAACAATTAAAATGACAAGAAATAATTCTATAATAACCAGAAAGGCCATTTCCTCAATGTCTCAATGATTTTAAGCTAGAAGACATGGTGCTACTGGAACACTGGGTTCTTATTGTACTCCAGGATAGACATCAAGAAAGACAACAAATAGGAGTAGAAAAGTAAAAGTTTTTTAGCTTGTGCACAGGAAAGGCACAAGGGAGCTGGTGCGGAAAGTAAAGGGCAGGCAACCCGCTCGTTATGGAGCAGGACTGTGGGGCTTTTATTAGGCAGAAGTTGGGGAGGAGTGCCTTGTCATGGCACTTAGAGGTGGGGTTTTACTTGCGCCTGCGCTGTCATGTAGCATGCTATTACATGTGACTCAAGTATTATTAGCATGCTAGCTCTCCACCCCTGGGTGTGATTTTTAATATGCTAATGGGACTAGGGTCACCTTCAGTGGACTCCTGCGTGCTAGGGCGCATGCGTAAACAATGGAAAGTCCAGAGGCTGCAGAATGTGGACCTTGGTAACCTCTGTCTGATTCTCCTAGCTTGCAGATGGGTTAGGGCCAATCTTGTTAGGTCAGGGGCCTTGCAGATGGCCCTATCTCATTAGACTGGTTCCTGTCTCAATGGTACAGCAGTCGGTACTACACTGACCTGGGGAAGACTGCCTATCATTTAAATTAATTGTCTCTATTAATGTCACTCAATCAAAGTAATGCTAATAATAAAACTATCATCGATTGGGCATCTCTACGGGCAGTGCATTTTGCTGTTTTTATCAATTTAACTCATGTAACAATCCTATGAGATAAGGATTATCATTATGCTAATTTTAGAGATGAGGAAACTAAAGCCAAGAGTTGAAATAAATAGGATTTAAACCCTAACTCCGCAGTATTAATATTGCGCCATTTATTCCTAATGCCTCTTGCTACCAAGGAATTTTTCCCACCTGTGATGTGTTGTATGACTGGTTACCTTAAATTTTATGCTACCCTCCTTTGAAAGCTTAAACCAGAAATATGTTTCAACATTACTGTTTACATAATATTTCACTACGATTTGTTTGTGCCATAACCTAAAATATATATTGAATATACATGAATAAAGTTCCCAATCAATATTTAATTTGGTCGCTTTCTTTCTGCATGGTCTGAACCACTTAACAAATCAGGAATCTGAATTAAGTGTCAGCTTTTCATCATCATTAAGATAAATATATGTTTTAAAAACAATGCAAGCAGAATGCAAAGTTTTTAAATGGGTGGGATATTGTCAAAGAGATATACCATACATTATGAAAAGATCCTGTGTGGTCCTTACTAGATTGTGAGTGTGTGTGTGTGTGTATGTGTATGCTATTTAGCAGTGTCTAAAGGGTAATCAAGAAATACTGAGCAGCCTGAATGCCTAGCACAGCTCTGGGCACCACTGAACCAGGAGATTCAAGCAACATAACTCCCATCAGAGGCACCCAGAATCTTACTGGGGACATAAGACCCACAGAGAGCCATCAAGTAATGAGAGAGATAAGGGCCAGGCAATAAAAAATCAGGTGCTAATTTGTTCTGCAATAGAGGCAGGACAGTACTAAGGATAAAATTTCTCTTACTAGATTTTTAATATAAATTTTCATTTCTCTTTTGTAAAGATGATAATTATTAGAAAAAAATCTAAAACATCAGCAAACAAGTTATTTTACAGAAATATGGAAAAATAATTACTTTACATTTGATAAACTACATATCATCAGAGGATCGTTTACTTTAAAATTTCAGTCAGATTTGTCAGCAACACAAGGAGCAGTGCTTAATCAGAGGTAGTAACTAAACAGAAGGTAAGCTTTTGCCTGGCAGAAATAGACTACTTCAGGGACTACGGGTGAGTGATAATCATTTATGCTTTTTGCCTACTCTTACTGAATCAATTATGGCAGGTTACATAATTTCATCCTATCTCTGTAGGTTCTGGGATTGATTGTTTAGAAACCACATACATCAGGATGATTCTGATGTCTATATTTTTGTTATTACTAGACAGATTCTTATTTTGAACCCTCTGTCTAATCAATATCCTAATAAAGCCTTTTTGACACGTCAATATATCAATCTTACCCCATCAGCAGGATGTTCTGTAACATTTTGCACTTGGTTGAATGGTGTCCCTCCAAAATTTATGTCTACTTAGAACCGCAGCCTGTGAAATTATTTAGAAATAGAGAATTTACAGATGTAATCTGGTTAAGATGAGGTCAGACTGGATTAACTAGTGGGCTCTCATCCAATGATTGGTGTTCCTATAAAAAGAGGGAAATCTGGATACAGAGACACACACAGAGGGAAGACAGCCATCTGAAGGTGGAGGCAAAGACTGGAGTGATGTATCTACAAGAAAAAGGAATGTCAAGGATGCCAACAATCACCACAAGCTTGGAAGTAGTAGGAAAGGATCCTCTCATAGAGTCTTTGGAGAGAGCACAGCCTTCCCAATACTTGATTTTGGACTTCTAGCCTGCAGCACTGTGAGAGACTAAATATCAGTTGTTTTAATCAGTTTAATCAGAACTACTTTGTGGTTCTTTGTTATGATAGCCCCAAGAAACTAATATACTCTTATAGTCCTATGTTAGAAGTCTCTGAAGGGATTTACATTACTCTGCCCTTTATTCTATCTACCTATACCTATTTTATAGCCTATAACTGCAACTGGGTGAGCATTTCACCTTAAATACTATATATTTGAATATCTCTATTTCATTTCCTGTTTTATTTCTCAGGCATTTGTTTAGATTGCACATTGCAATCATTACTATACATTTCTGGAAAGAAATATTAAAACCTTTCAAACTTTTTGCCGTTTTAAAATGGTTATGCCATTTCCAGGTTTCTTAGTTTCAGTCTATTCTATTTTCAGTACGGTCAGTCATGCACCACATAAGGACGTTTCTGTCAATGATGGCCTACATATAGGATGGTGGTCTTGTAAGATTAGTACCTTACAGCCTAGGTGTGTAGTAGCCCATTCCATCTAGATTTGTGTAAGTACACTCTATGACGTTTGCACAATGACAAAATTGCCTAAGGACACATTTCTCAGAATGTATCCTTGTTGTTTAGCAACATATGACTGTATTTCTATTAAATTATAATCTAATTGGCCCCCTTTGTAGTAAGTTTAGGCATACTCTATGTGAGGACTGCTCTTATAACTGTTACATGAATTACTATTACTGCAATATAATATTGAGAATATTTTCTGATGACTTTATTAATATCAATGATTATAAATTTTAAGGTTCAGTTATCAAATTTGGACAACATAAATTTAAGAAAGTAAAGAAAATTAATTTTTAATAAAATTTTTCCTTTTATTTCTAGTAAGAAATCTTGCTTAGGAAGAAAAATAAGGCTATTGGAAGAGTGTTGGTCTACCAAATATTAATAAAAGAGGGTATTATAAAGAGTTATCCCTATTAATATCCCCTATTGTTATAGAATATATGTCAAAGACTAGGTGAAGCACAAATAATTGAATGAACCCTTAAGCATTCAAGAAAGTAAGGAGGTAAATATAATTGAATAAGTTAAAGATAAATACAATCAGGAAAATTTATAGCTAGATTGAATCCATATAAGATTACATTAATTGAATACAGTGTTTAAAGAGAGTAACTGAAATCAGAATGTTTTTCCCAAACTAAAACGATCAACTTCTATTTTCCAGGTTCAGAATTTAATTCATTAAATTAATTTAATTAATTCATTAAATTAAATTAAAGTAAACAAAGAATGAAGATCTGTGATGGTTAATTTTATGTGTCTACTTGGGTGACCACAGTGCCCAGATATTTAGTTAAACATTATTCTGAAAGTTTCTGTGAGAGTCTATATTGAATGAAGTTAACATTTAAATCAATGGACTTTGAGTAAAGCTGATTGCTCCCCATAATGTGTGTGGGCCTCACCCAATCGGTTGAAGGCCTTAATAGAACAAAACTGACCTTCACTGAGCAAAAAGGAATTCTCCCAGCAGATCTCATTGTATTGAAATGCCACTCTTCCCTGAGTCTTCAGCCTCTTGGCCTATTCCATGACATTACAGACTTGCCAAGCCTCTACAATTCCATGAACCAGCTCCTTAAGTCAATCCTTGTCTCTGTCTCTGTCTCTCCCTCTCTCTCCACACACAAAAACACACACATACATCCTGTTTATTTGCTTCTTTGGAGAATCCTAATACAGGATCATAAATATCTTAGGTTTCATTTCTTAACCAGACATGAGGAGGTAGTAAACCCCAAGCATTTGGATCTTCTACTCATAGTTCCATTGAGAAACAATAAATAAAAATGAAGAGGAATTGGGAGTACAGCAACAATTACATGAGCTAGGGATCTGAGCTGCAAATAGACAATATATAAAAAGGTTTGGTATCCAAGTTGAAGAAAATAGGACAGGAGCCAGAGAATTCTAAGTAAACTAGGAGAGGAAATACAATATCAGGTCACAGATGCCGCTGGATTAAAATGTTACCACTGGTAATGTGACTGGAAATTAGCCACTGCCCAGTCTTTGCGGTCCTTTACTGTCCAAGAATATTTGTGTTAATTCCTTTTCAGGATACAAAGTCACATGCCTGTGACCTTGCAGCCAGGACATGTAGGATAGAAATTTGTGCCTCATCTGTGGTTTCAGTTAAAAGTGGAGTTGAATGCCTACCAAGATTCAGATACGCAGAAGTTTCCTCAAATTAGAAGGGTGATTGTTACCCACAGAATTAAAGTTTGATTATCAAACTCAAGTTGAGTTCTACTTCCTGTAAAGAGACAGCCAGAGGGACAAGATTTACCCTCCTGAAACCCACATGATATAGCTAAAAAACATACAAAATGTATGAAGCAACAGTTTTCAAGCCACTGGACATTAGGCAATGCAGGACAATCACCTCAGAGAGACATTGTCTGTTTGGAGAAACCAAAAAGTGAAGCATACTATTGCCCCTGCTTACCGACTTGAGAGAGTTTCCATACCACGGTGTCTCCCACACCTAGGGAGACCAACATGGTAGAGTGTGTGGGACAGAGAACTAGGGAGACGAGAGCTGCATAAGACAAGAATTCCCAAGATGCGCAGAGGGTCATCTTTGTGTATTCTTTGCCCATTGGTCAGCAGGCATGTATGACAGAACTGGCAGGTGCCAGGGAAAGAACCTCTCAAAAGGATTTGAAATAGTGCTGGGCACTGACAACAGAGCTGGAAATAATAGTGCCTTTTCCTACCAGCCAGACTAGAAAATCTTTTGATCGATGAGGCATTCCACAGAGTACACAGAAGGGTCTCACCTCAGGATTAATAATAATTAGGCCTAGACTGAGACTATTCTTGTCCTTTCTGACAAATCTTAAAGGTAAGATCCAAAAGGAACAGTTTCCTAATAACTTTAGAAGGAGCTGATTCCAGCTCCCTGCCTTCAGTCTTCCAGCTGAAGTTCCAAACGTCACAGAGCAGACAAGCTGGTTCCTCTACGCCTCGTCTGAATCCCTAAACAACAGAAACCACGAGAGATAATAACTGATTATTGTTGTTTGAAGCCTAACAGTTTTGGGGATATGTGTTACTTAGTTATAGATAACTAATACAACTTGGTTTTTAGTTCATGGATCTCTCAATTAATAAAGGTAGTATCCAAGGAGGCCTTAGACATGACTGTACATCGCCAGATACTGAACTTTAAGCTTAATAACATCATTGAATGAGACTTTTGGTAGCCTTAGGAGGGGTAATAAATCACAGGGGTCAGAGAATGAACTGTGACAATTTTTGTAGAAACGTCCCCAAGCATGCAAGTCTTACTGTATCTAAACCCTTGGGTAGGTCCTGCCCATGCTGACTCTGAGCTTGGCCATGCAACTTGCTTTGGCCAATGGGATAATAGAAAACGTGATGCTAGCAAAGATTTGAAAAGCACACAAGCACATTGTTTATCCTCTCTTGATGCTGGGAACCCTGAGACCTCCATGTAAAAAAGCATGATCTAATTACCCAGAAGATAAAAAGAACATCTATAGAGAGTGGTCCAGCAATCCCAATTATTCCAGCCATCCCAGCTGACACCCTGGACATGTAAGTGAAGCTATCCTAGATAATCCAGCCCAAGCTGAGCTAGCCCAGACCAAAAGAAGTGCCAGCCAACCCAGAGAGTTGTGAGAAATAATAAATCATTGTTTAAAGCTGTTAAATTTTGTAAACTGTTTGTTATGAAGCAAAGGCCAATAAATATAGTCTCTGAAAAGATCCCAAAGTTCATATAACTTCAGAAACATACTCCTCTAACATCTCCAAGAATGCAACAAATCCTTCCTTATACATAAATATTATAGACTTCCTGCCTCTCTGTTCTCACTTTTCAACTGTTTTCCTTGTAAAAAGAACTCGTCTGTTTAATGTGTTTCTTTTAGGGAATTCATTTACTTTTCTGACTTAACTGTTTCCTCCAGAATCCCAGCTTGTCATATACCCTTGTCAGCTTCACAACAGCAAGCATGCCCTCCAACTCTTGTCTTTAAAGTAGGTGAGATGAGGAAGAACCCAAAGTTATGACATTGTTGTTTCAAATGTCTCTCAAATCCATTCTCTCCCCTTCATTCCTATTGCCTTTGACTTGTCATCTCAGGACCTGACTGTTTCATGCCTATGAGATGACATATCATGAAGTCTCCCAGGCCTTCAGTCTCACCCCTACAGAGCCACCCTCCATAACGTCACCAGGATGATCTTCTAAAATGAGAATCTGCTTAAAACACTTCAATGGGCTCTCTCAGATCTGCATAGGTCAAGACAACAAAAATATACTTAGGGCTCACTAAATGCTTGCTAGGCTCTATGCTAAATATTGTGCATATAAAGCTGAATAAGCCCATACCTGCTTTCAAGCAGTTTCCGTCCTATTAAAGGGAGACTGATAAGTAAAGAGAGATTTTTGATGTAATGTGAAAAGTGCCAAGATGGAGGCAAGCACAGAGGAAGAGAATTTGGTAAAAGCTTAGAATGTCAGAAAGGCTTCCTAGAGGGGATGATACTTAAGTAGTCTTAGAGGTCGATTGAAATTAGCCAAGCAATGAAGTACAAAGAGCTGCCAGGCAGAAGGAAGAGCACAGCAAAGACACAGAGTCTTGGATCAGCAGGCTTGGTGCAGGGAACTAACTGCGAACAGTTCTACATCTTTGGAGTTCAATTTTGAGAGGTAGCATAGGGGACTTGTTCCTTAGAAAGGGAGAAAAGGGCAGTGGTAGGCAATATGATATGCCCCAAAGGTGTCTACATCTTAATTTCCAAGACCTATGAATATGTTACGTTTCAGGGCAATGGGAAAGGAAGATTGCTGATGGAATTAAGGTTGCTAATCAGCTGACCTTAAAAAAGAAATTATCCTGCGTCATCTAGATGGGCCTAAGGTAATCAAAAGATTTTTAATTATAGAAGCGAGAGGAAGATGTGTGAGTCAGAGAGAGATATGAAGATGCCATGTGCTAGATTTGAAGAGAGAGGAAAGGGAAGTTTCTAGAAGCCATAAAGAGCAAGGACATAGATTGTGCCCTACAGCCTCCAGAAGAACGCAGCCTTGCCAACACCAGCACTCACTCAGCACAGTGAGATTCACTTCAGACTGCTGATGCTGATCTCAATTATTGTAATACCTTTGTGTTGTCTTAAGCCACTAAACTTGTGGTAAGTTTTTACAGCAGCAATAGGAAACAGGGAACAAGTCACAGAGGCTGTTACATGCTTGGTGTTGTCTTCCTGAGAGCAATTAGGGATTGAATGCAGGGGAGAGAAATGGCATCAGAGATCAACTTGCTAAAAGATTGTTAGGATGAATGGTGGCAGAGAGACGTTATAAGGCTGTGGCAATCACAGACAAAAAATAAAAAATGATGAGTGACTTACTTGGGAGAGTAGTGTAGAGATAGATAGGTGAGGACCAGTTAATGTCAGCGATAAAATCAGTAGGACTAAGAGATCAACTGAACGCGGGCAACAAGGGAAGTACTTAGGAGCATTTCTCAGTTTCTGGCTTGGGTAAATACTGGCATTGTCACCCAGATGGGAAATGCAGGAAGAATATGACCTTTGTTTTGTCCCTTTGGGTGAAGGTGGTGGGTTGAGATGTGAGTTTGCTGAGTTTGAGATGATCGTGAGACATCCATGTGGAGAGAGACATCCACGTGGAGAGCTGGCCCTGGACTATATCCCAAGGCTAGATTTCAAATTCAGGAGTCTGAAGCATAGGACTGGCATTAAAACAAAGAAGATGTAAAAGCAGAATACATCATTAAGCAACTGCCTCTGGGCCCACTATTTAATAGTAATTATCATTCTTCTTTAATCTTTGGGAAGAAAAGGGGTACTTATTGACACAGCTGTTATAAAGATTAAATGCAGTGAGCGTTTAGCACAATATCTGGAGTTAGCAAATTCTCAATAAATAGTAGGTATTATTACTAATTGGCCCAGAAATCACAGAAAACAACAGTGGGCCAAGGAATCTAAGAGGCTAAGTCCAAACTCCTGACAATTCAGAAGCAGTCTCTGCTCTTAAAGTACTCCCAGTCTAGTCAGCTTCGTGAAGGAAGGGCCACATCTTACTCCCTGCTGTCTCCCCAGTGCCCAGCTCAAGGACTGGCCCAAACGAGTCAGGCACTTTATAAATTTTGGCTGGACGGTTGAGGGGAGGAGAAAGAGGGATATAACAAGGCAAAGGCAGCAGAGAAGAGGGAGTGGGAGGGAGAGATGAAGAGAGCTAGAAAGAAAAGCGCAAGACTAGAGGGGGGAGGAGGACAGGAGGAATGCAAATGAGCGCATGAGGAAGCCAATATACATTACGTGGGACTTGGAGCGGGAACATGGTGTGGGAGCCTGGGGTTGGGGTGTGGTCACAGTGTCTCTAAGAGGGGCCATGTAGAAAGCCAGGCTTCTGTGGCCATACAATGGGCTGTAATATCACTCCTGGCTTTCTTTTTTGCACAGAACCACAGCTCCTTGGAAGCCAGGAGACACTGGCCAGCTACCGCCCCAAAGCCTTAGAGGTTTTGATTTGGGATTGGTTTGATGAGGGCTGCTGGCTTCAAGAAGAAGGCTCTTTGGAAGGTGCACCCCGTTAGACCAGGCCCCGCACGCACCTCCCCGACTCTGCGCGCGGGGCCCCACGTTCGGAGCCGGAACGCCGCGCGCGAGGCGGCCTCGAGGCCGCGGGGTACTGGCCATTCCGGGGCCGGTGGGGCCGGGGGACGACGCCGCGGAAGGGGTGCGAGGGAAGGCGAGCGGGCTGGGCGGCCCGGGCCGGCTATGGAGCTCTACCTCAGCGCCTGCTCCAAGGCGGCCAACGTCGCCGCCAGCAAGTCGGCCACCAGCGGCCTGGCCGCAGACAGCCAGCAGTGCGGAGACGTGAGTGGCGGTGGGCCCGGTCCGGCCTGCGGGGCGGGGCGGGGAGATGGGCTGCCTAACCGTCGGCTCCGGGCCTCGCGGGGGCGCCGGGGCGGTGCCGGGGCAGGGGTGGGGAGGCGCTCGGGCTGCGGGGTCGGAGGGGAGCGGGGGACCTTGCAGGCGGGGCTTCAGGGCTGCGTGGCAGGGCAGGCCCCTTGGAGCCGGGCTGCGGGCTCCGGTTGCTGTGGCTGGGGAGGAGTAGCACCTAAACTGAAGGAGTGGTACCCAGGGAGAGACACGCCTCTGCGCTCCAATCCGACAGGGTGTGCACAAAACCCACTTTCCGGGTGTCGGAGCGGCTCAACTCCTGGATCTGCCTCTCGGGGTCAAGCTGCCTATGATCCCAGGAAGCAACTCTCTGTACTATACTACAAAGTTAAGTGAAAAGGTAAAGTTAAAAATTACTTTACCTTTTAAAAATTACTGTTTTACGTTGGTTTTCCTTGCCCTTTTCTGCTCCTTGCCGTTCAATTCAGGAGCTACATCATATAAAGTCCATTAAGGGAATTTGCACCAGCATTCACAGGAAAAAATAATCAAACCCACATCTAACCTGAGGTATTGTCTAGGATGCATACCCAGCAACCTCATCCAGTATGGTTTGGACAGAATCAGGGGCTAGAAAGTTTAGATTCTTAGTTCCGTCTTAATTTATAATTTATGGATCCATATTAACTTTTCTTTATAATAACACTTCATATATACCCATTTAGTGAGATTTTATTAGAAACATATTTGGTTGAAAGGTAAAAGGTTATCGGTGCTGGCTGGCATTTAATTATATGTTAGGATTTTAACTAATAATAATTCGGACAAAATTTTCGTTACAGAACACTTCTCTATGATTTTGTTTGGAGCTGAATTCTGGATCACACACTAAGTGAGAAACAAGTGGAGCTGAATTGAGTTACCGTGTTTAGTACTTTAACCTCACTTTAATGGAAGAAGGCTCTGCTTGCGTGAGCAGACTCCGGGTTTTGCCGTGGCCTCCCCATCTACTCTTTTCTCCCATCCAGAGCCTCAGCTCCTTCCAGCTGGGGTCTTTCATACCTGCCCACACATACCGTGTTAATATTTCTGTGCCTTTGTTCACCTTGCCTCCCAAATCTGGAATGCCCTTTCCCCTTCCCCTCAACCTATAAATTTGATTCACCTTTCAGGATTCTTTCTGAATCCTCCAAATTAACTTCTATTTCCTTAGAATTTGCATTGCCCTTGGTTTATATAATTTTACTCAACACTAATTTCATAATTTAAGTTATGCTGGGTTATAGTGTGTACTTCCCTCAAACCCTTTCATGTTTTTAGTCCTCAATGCTACTCCCATCTTCAAACCTCCCCAGCCCTTCACTCAGTAACTAATGCTGAAGGAGGTTCAGTACATTCTTTTGGAGTGGTTGCTTTGATCAATATTGCAAAAAATTCTACAAGTATGAATTCTGAGTGACCCCCTTACCCTTCTACTGTCTATGATGTCATCAGAAATGAGTAGGGCTCCTTGGTATTTGATACTTACCTAATAAATATGATTTCTTAAAGTGACTTTTGTTTCTAGAAAACATATAATTTCCCTTTTTAAAAACAAATCTGTTCTACTAGAATACAGCAAGCTAACTAAAAATATGCCAAACTCACATAATTTGACTGAATCACATCCATACAAACTAACTTTCCTAAAGCTTGCTGGCAGTCTGTATCCCTCGTTTTTAGCGTATAAACTTAGCCCTCTCTTTTGTCTGCTTCCTCAAATGTACTATTTGCTGTAATACCATTTGCTCTGCAAACAGAGCAGGTGCTCTCAGATTTGCTACCTCTGGCAGCATTCCAGTTGCCTTTCACTTGAGCCACTTCCTGCTTTGACGTTACTTTAGAGTAAAGTTATCTTGTTCTGGCCAAGAAAACTTAGAAGAAAGCAAAAAAACAAAAAAAGCAAAGGCAACATTAGGACAACTTCCACATCTACTTCCATCCTCCACGTTTTCCCCTTCAGAGGTTCTCTCATAACCTGTTATCACTATCCTGCTATTGAAAAGTGGACTAAGAACTCACACCAAAACTCACTTTGGTAATGTTTTAACTTGCAATTGAGATTAAATAACGCAGGTGTTTCCTCTAAAGTAATAGATGTAGAAACATGACTATTAGCTGATATTTGCCTCCTTTTATATGTTAGTTGCTATGGAATAGGTTGTATTTGGTCTTTACACATATGGAGAAACCTCAATCCCTATCAATATCCTTTATAATTGGTTCTCCAATATGTTCAACTTTATAGACCTTGAATTGTTTTCTTGACTGTACCACTCAGAGATTGTTGGGTTTCTTTTATTAGGTAAGAACCCAAGATACAATAACTCTTTAATCCATTATCTTTAACATCTGAGTTTTACTTTTACTATTTTTTGTTAAAGTTGTTTCTATACATCTTCATGAAGATTTTCATTTTCAGATTATTTAAATATAATAATCATAATTAGTATTATCCCTTTATCCTTTGAATGCGGTGGGTTGATCTGGAAGAGGGAAGAAGAAAAGAGAGAATCTTAGCATCAGTTTCATATATCAAAACAACTTTTACCCTATTCCCTTTCTTTTCCTTTCCTCCTTTCTTCTGTGGCTCAGGGCCAAAGACTGATGCTGATCAGGAGCGGAATTAATTGAGTGAGGATGGGTTTTTAGAATAATTCAAGTCAGTAGGGAAAAGAGGTAAGGATAGGCTATTAACATTGCCCAATACAAATCTTTCTGTTGCTGGTTTTTCCCCACTTCACATTCTTCTTACATGTTTTATTTTCAGTGAACAGTCTAGTCATTTCAATTGAATGATATTTAAAAGTGTAATTCATTAATTTTATATTTATAATGTTTCTAAATCTGTTTTCGCAGCTTTTTCGACCTTCTTATGGTTTTAATCTGACTGACCCTTACTGTCGACTTTTGGAAAACCAGTATAAAAGTCTCCACGATCCACATTTGAGAGCATACTATAAGCGCAAAGATATCCTGAGGAGGTTAAAGAAAGGTGGCTACATCACCAGCAATAATAAAGTGGGTTAAAGATTACTTCTTTTTTTAAAAAAGTATTTTATTGAGGTCATAATAGTTTATAACATTGTGAGATTTCAGTTGTACATTATTATTTGTCAGTCACCATATAAATGTACCCCTTTACCCTCATGCCCAACCTCCAGCCCCCCTCCCCTCTGGTAACCACTAATCTGTTCTCTTTGTCCATGTATTTGTTTATCTTCCACATATGAGTGAAATCATGCAATGTTTGTCTTTGTCTTATTTCACTTAACATAACGCCCTCAAGTTCCATCATGTTGTTGCAAAATGGGACTATCTTGTCTTTTGTTATGGCTGAGTAGTATTTCATTGTGTATGTGTGTGTATGTGTATATAAATATACACACCACATCTTCTCTGTCCGTTCATCAGTCGATGGCCACTTGGGTTGCTCCCACATCTTGGCTATTGTGAATAATGCTTCAATGAATATACCAGTTCATGAGTCTCTTTGAATTGTTGATTTCAAATTCTTTGGATAAATACCCTGTAGTTGGATTGCTGGATTGTATGGTATTTCTGTTTTTAATTTTTTGAGAAGTCTCCATACTGTTTTCCATAGTGGCTGCACGAGTTTGAATTCCCACCAGCAATGTATGAGGGTTCCCTTTTCTCCATATCTTCTCCAACATTTGTTATTTTTTGTCTTGGTAAGTATAGCCCTTCTAACAGGTGTAAGGTGATATCTCATTATAGTTTTGATTTGTATTTCCCTGATGATTAGTGATGCTGAACATGTTTTCATGTGCCTATTGGCCATCTGTATATCTTCTTTGGAAAATGTTCATATCCTCTGCCCATTTTTTGATTGAGTTTTTTTTGTTTTGTTTTTGAGATGTGTGAATTCTTTATATATTTTGGAGATTAACCCCTTGTCAGATATATGATTTTCAAACATTTCTCCCAGTTGGTGGGTTGTATTTTCATTTTGTTCCTGGTTTCCTTTGCCTTGCAGAAGCTCTTAAGTGATGAAGTCCCATTTGTTTATTTTTTTTGTTTATTTCCCTTGCCTGAGTAGACATGGTATTTGAAAAGATGCGTCTAAGATCGATGTCAAAGGGTGTATTGCCTATATTTTCTTCTATGAATTTTATGGTTTCATGTCTTGCCCTCAAGTCTTTAATCCATTTTGAGTTAATTTTTGTGTGTGGTGAAAGATAATGGTCTATTTTCATTCTTTTGCATATGGCCGTCGAATTTTCCCAACACCACTTACTGAAGAGACTTTCTTTTCTCCCTTATATGTTCTTGGCTCATTTGTTGAAGATTAGCTGTCCAAAGATGTGTGGGTTTATTTCTGGGCTTTCAATTCTGTTCCATTGATCCGTGTTTCTGTTTTTGTAGCAGTACCACACTATTTTGATTACTATAGCTTTGTAGTATATTTTGAAGTCAAGGATTGTAATATGTCCAGCTTTTCCCTTTTTTCTCAGGAATGCTTAACAATTCATGGTCTTTTGTTGCCCCGTATGAATTTTAGGATTCTTTGTAGTATTTCTATGAAGAATGTCATTGGGATTCTGATTGGGATTGATTGCATCTGTAGATTGCTTTAGGTAGTATGGACATTTTAACTTTGTTTATTCTTCTAATTCATGTGCATGGAATACTATTTATTTCTTTATGTCATCTTCAATTTCTTTCAATACTATCTTATAGTTTTCAATGTATAAATCTTTCATCTCCTTGGTTAAATTTATTCCTAGATATTTTATTCTTTTTGTAGTGACTGTAAATGGGATTGTATTCTTGAATTCTCTTTCTGTTAGTTCATTATTAGAGTATAGAAATGCAACTGACTTTTGTAAGTTGATTTTGTACCCTGCAAGTTTGCTGTAGTTGTTGATTATTTCTAATAGCTTTCTGATGGATTCTTTAGAGTTTTCTATATATAAGATCATGTTGTCTGCAAACAGCAGGAGTTTCACTTCTTCCTTGCAAATTTGGATACCTTGTATTTCTTTTTCTTGCCTAATTGCTCTGGCCAAAACCTCTAGTAGTATGTTGAACAAGAGTGGTGAGAGCGGGCACACTTGTCTTGTTCCTGTTCTTATAAGGATGGCTTTCAGTTTTTCCCATTGAGTATGATGTTGGCTGTGGGTTTGTCACAATGGCCTTTATTATGTGATGTACTTTCCTTCTATACCCATTTTATTGAGGGTTTTTATCATAAATGGATTTTGGATCTTGTCAGATGCTTTCACTGCATCTATTGAGATGATCATGTCATTTTTATTCCTCATTTTGTTGATCTGGTGTATCACTGATTGATTTTCCAATGTTAAACCATCCCTGTGTCCCTGGTATAAATCCCACTTGATTATGGTGTATAATCCTTTTAATCTATTGCTGTGTTCACTTTACCAATATTTTGTTGAGGATTTTTGCATGTATGCTCATCAGCGATATTGGCCTGTAATATTCCATCTTTGTCTCATCCTTGTCTGGTTTTGGGATCAGGGTGATGTTGGCCTCATAAAATGAGTTAGGAAGCGTTCCATCTTCTTTGATTCTTTGAAATAGTTTGAGAAATGATAGATATGAAATCTTCTTTGAATGTTTGGTAGAATTCTCCAGAGAAGCCCTCTCATCCTGGACTTTTGTTTGTGGGAGATTTTTGATTACTGTTTCAATCTCTTTACTTGTGATTGGTCTCTTCAGACTCTTTATTTCATCTTGTTTTAGTTTTGTGAGGTTGTATGAGTCTAAGAATTTATCCATTTCTTCTAGATTGTCGAATTTGTTGGCATATAGTTTTTCATGGTGTTCTCTTATAATGCTTTGTATTTCTGTGGTATCCATTGTGAGTTCTCCTCTTTCATTTCTAATTTTATTATTTGAAACTTCTCTCTTTTTTTCTTACTGTGTCTGGGTAAGGGTTTGTCAATTTTGTTTATCTTCTCAAAGAACCAGCTCTTTGTTTCATTGATGCTTGCTACTGTTTTATGGTTTCAATTTCATTTATTTCTGTTCTAATTTTTATTATTCCCCTCCTTCTGCCGACTTTGGGCTTTGTTCTTCTTTTACTAGTTCTGTTAGGTATAGATTAAGATTATGTATTTGAGATTTCTCTTGTTTTTAAAGGTTGACCTGTATTGCTATGAATTTCCCTCTTAGGATCACTTTTGTTACATCCCATATGAGTTGGTATAATGTGTTTTCATTTTCATTTGTCTCCATATATTTTTTGATTTCTCTTTTAATTTCTTCAATGATCCATTGGTTGTTCAGTAGCATGTTGTTTAATCTCCATACATTTCTCACTTTCCCAGCTTTTTTCTTGTAGTTGATTTCTAGTTTCATAGCATTATGGTTGGAAATGATACCTGATATGATTTCAATCTTCTTACATTTATTGAAGCTTGCCTTTTTTCCCAACATATGGTCTATCTTTGAGAAGGTTCCGTGTGTACTTGAGAAAAATGTGTATTCTGCTGTTTTTGGATGGAATGTTTAATATATACATATATTAAATCCATCTGGTCTGTTTCTTTTAATTCCACTGTTTCCTTGTTGACCTTCTGTCTGGATGACCTATCCATTAAAGTAAGTGTTGTGTTCAGGACCCCTACTATTATTGTGTTGATAATTTCTCCTTTTAGGTCTGTTAATAGTTACTTTAGGTACTTTGGTGCTCCTGTGTTAGGTCCATATGTATTTATAAGTGTTATGTCCTCTTAGTGGAGTGTCCCTTTTATTATTTAAACTTCCCCTTTTTGTGTCTCATTGCCTTTTTTATCTTCAAGTCTACTTTGTCTGATATAGGTATGGTAACATCTGCTTTCTTTTGTTTGCCGTTAGGTTGGAGTGTCATCTTCCAACCCTTCACTCTGGGCCTTGTTTGTCTTTAGAGCTGAGATGTGTTTCCTGGAGGCAGCATATCATTGGGTCTTGTTTTTTAATCCATCCACTCTGTGTCTTTTTATTGGAGAATGCAATCCATTTACTTTTAGAGTGATTATTGATATATGAGGACTTAATACTGCCATTTTGTCTCTTGTTTTCTAGTTTTTCTGTATTTCCTTTGTTTCTCTTCCCTTGTATTTCTGACTGCCAGTTCAGTTTGGTGTTTGTCTATAATAGTTTTCTCAATTTTCTTTTTATTTATGATTTGTGTCTCTGTTCTGATTTTTTGTTTAGTGGTTACCTTGAGGTTTGTATAAAAGATCTTATTGATGAGATAGTCCATTTTCTGATGGCCTATTATTTCCTTAGTTTAAGCAGATTGCATCCCTTTCCTCTTCCCTGTGTTACTGTCACCACTTATTCCATTTTGTGTTATGAGATTGTGATTAAACTGAAGTGATTATGGTTATTTTTGATGCTTTCCTTCCCTTTATCTTTTTTTTTAATTTGCCCTAAGCTAACATCTGTTGCCAATCTTCCTTTTTTTTCCCTCTCCAATGCCCCAGTACATAGTTGTATATCCTAGTTGTAAGTACTTCTAGTTCTTCTGTGTGGGATCCCGGCACAGCATGGCTTGATGAGTGGTATATAGATCCGCACCCAGGATCCGATCTGGGGAACCCTGGGCCACCAAGGTGGAGCGCACAAACTTAACCACTACACCACTGGGCCAGCCCCTACGTATCTATCTTCAATGTTATAATTGTTTGCTAACCTGTTCTGAGAGAGAGCTCCAATTTTCTGATTTTGTCTGTGTTTTTATCTCCTTGCTCAAGGCTTTGTAACCCCTTTCTTTTTTTTTGTTTTCAGGTATGAGGCCCTTCTTGAGCATTTCTTGTTGGGGGGCTGGGGGGTGTCTTGTAGCAATGAACTCCCTCAGCTTTTGTTTATCTGGGAAAGTTTTTATTTCTCTCTCATATCTGAAGGATAGTTTCATTGGATATTCTTGGCTGAAAGATGTTGTCTTTCAGAATTTTGAATGTATTATTCCATTCTCTCCTAGCCTGTAAGGTTTCTGCTGAGAAATCTGCTGAAAGCCTGATAGACATTCCTTTGTAGGCTATTTTCTTCTGCCTTGCTGCCTTTAATATTTTTTCTTTGTCATTGATTTTTGCCAGTTGTACTAGTATATGCCTTACATTGGTATTTTGTTTTAATAACTCCAATTGTGTGTACTAAATTCCTTATCCTGGCATAAGTCATATTAATAAAGTAATGTTATTTGGATAGAAATTTCCTGTTGATTAATTAACAGTTATAAAGAGATACTACTTATAAAATTGTTAGCCATGTCTTACTCTTGATACAAAATGTTATCAGATGGTATGTTATTACTATTTTTCCTCTGAAAAGTGATTGCTATGATTTTTAAATATTTGTATTTATATATATTTTTTGTTATTGTTGTTTTGTTTTGCTTTGTTTTTTAGATTGTATGTACCTTGAGGGAATTGAATAAGTACAGGCAATATCTTACCAGTTTAAAATTAGACTTTGAAAGAAACTATATAAGAGAACAAGTAAGTTACATATTTAAATTTGGTTTCTTTACACAGGGTTTGGAAGAAAGCTTTGTTTGTATGCAAAATATTCTCTTATAATATTTTTACCTTTAATTTTGACAAGCTAAATAATTTTTCCAAATGAAAATTAGAGCAGGAGTAAATAATATTTTGTGGTTGCTATAATGGCCAAGAAAGGGAAAGGGACCAGGTCATCTATTAATATGCCAGTGGTAGCTGATCTAATTTAGTAATTAAATTGCTACTCAAGTGTGTCCCTTCTACCTCAGCTGGGGCCAACAGGAAGAGTCTATTGTGGCAGCAAGATTCTTAAGCTGCAACCCTAAACAGCTTGAGTAATGGGAGAGGAACAATATGAATAGTTATAGTGTCCTAGAGGTAACTCAAAGAACATTTCACTGAGTGTTTGTACCTACACACATGCAGCTGTGTTCATCCAGTGAGAAGTGTTGTTTTAAAAGGGGAAGTGGAATGATTTGATGTAGAATGAGTGGGTACAGACAGTGACTTCCTTTCAGTTTTTGATTGAAAGGTTGTGTGAGAGTGTGTGTGTGTGTATGTGTGTGTATGCATACGTGTGTGAATGAATTCAAGTTTTAAGGTCAAGAGAATTGGATAAACATGAGAAAGGTGTGTGTATGTGTACTTTTACAAAGTTATGTTCTAATGTTAAGAGAGTTGTATAGAAATGAGAATGACTTCCCCATACTTGTGTTCTGTATTTTCCTCTGTTTCTCCCTTTGTGCCTAGAGTTTTTCCTTTACTTCTTCCATATTTTCATTTAATTTCTTCAGAATGGATAGAAAAATAAGATCAATATTTATTTTCAGAGAAAAATCTTTACTTTGGTTCCAGTGTCCGTGTCTGTGATTGATTCAAAACAGATGTAAATGCAGTTAAACAGAATTATCTATTTAAAAAGTATAGGAATTTTACTAAACACTAAACATAAACAGGTATGTCAAAGGACAGTTTTATTTCTAGGAAATTTAAAAAAATATTATATATATATACACACACATATATACATATGTATGATAAATGCGAAATTTTTTTTAATAGAAAGTGCTTGCGAAGCAAGTAAATAAACTACAGGAAAATAATCAAATACCTCGACGTTCTGATGTTGCACAGTTCCAAAATTGGTTGTTACAAGATGGCACCCAACCTATTAAGGACCAGGAACGACTAATAAGGCACAGGTGAGATTGAAGTTAATGCATATTTTATGTATATATTGTAGACTCAAGTAAGATGGAAAATACCAGAAAGTATTTTTTAAAAGTACTAGACACCATTTAACTCCAATATTGCCCTCAGTATGGAGAGGAAGGGAGAACAGGAGATACAGGCATTAGGAACTTGGGTGCCTAGACTGTGAAGAGGAATTTCTACCAGAGAGCACAGGGTTGCTGGGAGTCCAAGAAGTGATCCAAACTGATAACTGAAGGACAAACCAGATCCAGCATCCTTCCTATAGTAGAGGATAGAGGGAAATTATCTTACCACATGCCTGTAACAACAGCTTTTTATAATTCATCTTTAATGGCTGACAGCATTCAGTTTGAGGAAGTTAGTGCAAAGTCAAAAAAGGAGGTTTGATATAACTTTATCTAATGCCAATATAAATATGCAGTGTTTCTAAAAAAATTCTATAAGCCCTTCAGATATTATCTACTCAGATTCAATCATTACCATTCCATGGTAAAGCCCATTTCTTAGGAAGTGGAGGGATATTATAGTTCTTTTTCCTCCCCCTTCATTAAGGTGAGGGCCTGGGCTGCATCACCTGAGTTTTATATCCCATGGTTTCATTTCATGGTAGTTCCATAATGCATATGATGCACTAGAGACCCAGACTATAGATGGAAGATTTGTTCATGGCCTTGTAAGTTACAAGGGACTCAGTACACATATTTTTCATAAGAGATTCAACTCTGTTTTTTTCCAGATTTGAAGTCAATCTTTCAGTTATTTTAGGCTTCTTTGCAATTTCATATTCCTAAACCTACTGAGTTATGAATACTTCCTGTGCAAAATGTTTTAAATCAGTCTGCTCTATGTTTTACAATTGTCTTGGCCATAAAAACAGGTGCTTATAAAGTAGGGAGTCCTGTATAATGAAGAAAATGTAGTGAGTTGGTGGGTCAGGGTTGTTTAAAGGTCCATGAACAAAGCTGATAGAAAAACTGTAAAATTCTTGTAGTTCAAGAAATAAAAAGCAAACAAGGAGGTGGTTTGGGAATGTCAAAGCAGATGATGCCATCATAAGGGAAACACCCAAATCGGCTTCACTTATATTTGCACTTTTCCTTAGGTATTTGGATATGATAAGTAAGGAATTAGAACAACTTGAGCACGCAGCAGAAGAGCAGCACCTCGTCCGCATGGACAGAGAAGAAAGACGACAGCGGGAACAGACAAGGAGAAAACTGATTCTGCGTCGAAAAATTGAAGAGGTGAGAGAGAACAAACAGAGAGAAAAATTGCGTAGAGTTGCTTCATTTGTAAATAATTTTAGCAGTCCATCATGCTTCTTGACATCATTGCAGGTCAGATAATTTACCCATACTAATCTCTCTTCACAGCTACAATACAAAAGTTGTTACATAAAATAATGAGACTGATACCACCCACTATGTGTATGAGCCAATATCTGCTCTTACAGAGATGATTGTGAAAGTTACTAGACACGTCCTCAGTTTGGGGAGGAAAACCTGTTAAATTTAGCTTTAGTAAAAAATAATCATGCCTGCGTTCCTAATAGGAGTGCGGTAAGAAAGCCCATTCTAAAGCCAACCTATGACTTCCCTTAGCTTGACCTGATTTCTTTAGGCCCTTGACTTGTTCTAATTTGTTTGTTGGTGGTGGACAAACTACAAAGGTTTATTGTGAAGCCATACTGAGTACATTAACATTGTGCTCTTTAGGAATGGAAGACCAAAGAGATGTTACTTCTGACCAAGATTGGAGAAGATGTCAGAAGAGAAGCTAGGATAGAGGAGCAACGGCGTAGAAGCAGAGAAGAGAGCGACAGGAAGGTGGGGTGAGCTTTACCCTCTAACTGGGGCTGGTGGAGATGAAGCTTTTGCTAATTTTGATTTTTGAAAGTACACTTTGTGAGGTGATGACAGACTAGTTACCCCAAATGGTATGCATTACGTAAAACTGAAAGTTAGGAAAATTTTTACTCTATTTTGCCCATATTATATCCTGACTATAATATAAAAAGTGCTGTCCTATTTGATATAACTACTTTTGACTTTATCTCACACTGTAAACTACTTGTAATTCCTATACAAAAATGACAACTCATTAAATTTTTCTTAGAATCAGATTTCTTGGAAAAAGTTCTGTTTTTCCCCACCAGTTAACTTTTTAGACTAATTGTTTTTAATTTTTAATAATATATATTTTATGATTTAGAATATAAATCAGTATAAAGAGAGAGAAATAATTAGTAATCTCAGCACCACCCTATTAACTTATTGGTACACACAAATACATACACACATTTGCATAATATTTCTATAAATATTTATTATTCCAATAAAGAAATAAATTCATGTTTTTATACCTTACAGGCTGTTTTCTAGATTGCTTTCTCATGTAATAAAATAGCATTGACAACTTCCATGTCAATAAATGTTGGTCTAAAATTCTAAATAATCAAATCAGGTAGTGTATTGTTGACAAACTTAGATGTAAGTGTAAGAGTTACATAATTTGGTTAAATTGATATATACTGCCATCTAGCAATTTTTTAAATATTGGAAATTGAAATATGTATGATAATATTTTATTCTACTTTTGTTTACATGTACCTTTTAGTATCAATAGGGATTCACTGTTCATATGGCAAGCTCAGTCCAATTTACTGTAATTATTGTTTTCTAATATTTAATTTTCACTTTTTTCAGTGGGAGTTCTCTACAAGTTGGCCTTTTTGTCTTTCAGACATCTCTGAAAGTATCTTTGTTTTTGGAGAGCAACACGATGCCCCAATTTTCCTCTTACTTTTTGCCTGATATCAATTATTATTCAATGAGCCCTGGCCAATCTTAATGGCAACAGGTGCAGTGGGTCAAATTCTGGCACTGGGAGTGCCCATTAGACACGAGCACTGACAATAGGCACTGCAGGCTGCTTGAGCCATGTTAATGGCAGAGATGTTTGGATTGTTGATATTTCCAATGGAGTTTTTCTAAATTGTCTTTTTTGAGTCATGTTTTAGTATGAGAGGTTTTTAATTCATTTGTGTGTGTTTCTTAATATTTTTATCTTTCCCTTCAGATTTGACATTATATATATTTTTACTTCAAATTATGTGCTTAAATTACAGTTATAAAAATCTTTAAAAGATTTTGCCTTTGCATCTTTGTTAAAAGTCAATTGTATCAGTCTATTTTTGGACTCTTTTCTGCTCTTTGACCTATTTGTCTATTGTAATGTCTTGATTATTGTACTTTTAATAATTCTTTATTTTTTTATTGAGGCAAAATTTGTATATAACATCATAAAAGTTTCAAGTGTACAATATTATTACTTAAAATCCATATACACTACAAAGTGATCACCACCAAAAGTCTAGCGAGCATCCATCATACACCATTGCACCATGCAATTGACCTCCTTCACCCATTTTCCCCTCCCCTCAACCAAGTTCTTCCCCTCTGGGAACTACCAATCTGTTCTCTGTTTCTGAGTTTGTTTTTGTTTTGTTTGTTCATTGTTTTGGTTTTTTAGATTCCACATATGAGTGAAAACATTTGATATTTGTCTTTCTCCATCTGACTTATTTCACTTAGAATATTACCCGTAGAATAATATCCTCATGCATCTTGTCACAGATGGCGAGATTTCATTCTGTTTTTACAACTGAGTAGTATTTCATTGAATATGTATACCAAAATCCTTATCCATTCATCCATCAGTGGGCACTTAGGTTGTTTCCATGTCTTGGCTATTGTAAATAATGCTACAACGAACATAGGGGTGAATATATCTTTTTGAATTAGTGTTTTGTGTTCAAATATATACCCAGAAGTAGAATAGCTGGATGATATGGTAGTTCTATTCTTAATTTTTTGAGGCATCTCCATACTGTTTTCTATAGTGGCTGTTCCAATTTACAGTCCAACAAACAGTGTATGAGGGTTGCCTTTTCTCTACATCCTCACTAATATTTGTTATTTCTTGTCCTTTTGATAATAGCTGTTCTAACAGTTATGAGGTGATATCTCGTGGTTTTGATTTGCATTTCCCTAATAATTAGTGATCTTAAACATCTTTTCATATGCCTGTTGGCCATCTGTAGGTCTTGTTTGGAAAAATGTCCATTTAAATCCAATTCCCATTTTTTAATTGGGTTATGTGTTTATTTGGTGTTGAATTGTGTAAGTTCTTTATATATTTTGGATATTAACTCCTTGTCATATGTATGATCTGCAAATATTTTTTCCCATTCAGTAGGTTGCCTCTTCCTTTTGTTGATGGTTTCCTTTGCTGTGCATAAGCTTCTTAGTTGATGTAATCCCATTTGTTTATTTTTGCTTTTGTTTCCCTTGCCTTGGGAGTCAGATCCACAAAGTCATCACTAACACTGATATTAAGGAGCTTACCATCTCTGTTTTTTTCTAGGAATTTTATGGTTTCTGGTCTTTAATCCATTTTGAGTTAATTTTTGTGTATGGTGTAAGATAACGGTCCAGTTTCATTCTTTTGCTTGTAGCTGTCCAGTCTTCCTGACACCGTTTATTGAAGAGACTTTCCTTTCTCTATTGTATGTTCTTGGCTTCTTTGTCATAAATTAATTGTCCGTATACGTGTAAGTTCAGTTCTGGGCTCTCAATTCTCTTCCATTGATCTGTGTGTCTGGTTTTGTTTTTGTTTTTGCTTTTTGCTGAGGAGTATTTGCCCTGAGCTGATAGCCGTACCAATCGTCTTCCGTTTTTTAGTATGGGGCTGCCAGCACAGCATGGCTGCTAACAGAGCAGTGTAGGTCCTCACCTGGGAACCAAACCCAGGCCACTAAAGCAGAGCATACTGAAGTTAACTGCTAGGCCACCAGTGTTGGCCCCCACGTGTCTGTTTTTATGGCAATACTATACTGTTTTGATTAATGTAGCTTTGTAGTATCATTTGAAATCAGGGAGTGTTACACCTCCAGCTTTGTTCTTCTTTCTCAAGATTGCTTTGGCTGTCATAAAAAAACAAAACAAAACAAAAAAATTGCTTTGGCTATTCAGGCTCTTTTGTGATTCCATACAAATTTTAGAATTATTTGTTCTAGTTCTGTGAAAAATGCCAATGGAATTTTGATGGGGATTGCCTTGAATCTGTACATTGCTTTTGATAGTATGGACATTTTAACAATATTAATTCTTCCAGTCTGTGAACATGGAATATCTTTCCATTTATTTGTGTCTTCAATTTCTATCATCAGTGTCTTACAGCTTTCAGTGTACAGGTCTTTTACCTCCTTGGTTAAATTTATTCCTAGATAGTTTATTCTTTTTGATGCAATTGTAAATTGTTTTCTTAATTTCTCTTTCTGATAGTTTGTTGTTAGTGTATAGAAATGCCATAAATTTCTGTATATTGATTTTGTGTCCTGATACTTTACTGAGTTCATTTATTAGTTCTAGTAGTTTTTTGGTGAAGTCTTGGGTTTCTATGTATAGTTTCATGTCATTTGCAAATAGTGACAGTTTTACTTCTTCCTTTCTGATTTGGATGACTTTTATTTCATTTTCTTACCTCCTTGCTCTTGCTAAGACTTCCACTACTATGTTGAAGAAAAGAGGTGAGAGTAGGCATCCTTGTTTTGTTCCTGATCTTAGCTAAAAAGCTTTCAACTTTTCACCATTGAGTATGATGTTACCTGTGGGTTTGTCATATATAGCCTTTATTATCCACTTTGTTCAGTGTTTTTATCATAATTGGATGCTTGCGTCTTCTCTGATCACAATGGTATGAAACTAAAATTAATTAGAAGAAGAATACTAGAAAAAACTACAAAAATGTGGAGATTAAACAACATGCTACTGAACAACCTATGGGTCATTGAAGAACTCAAAGAAGAAATCGGAACATACCTGGAGACAAATGAAAATAGAAATATGACATACCAAAATCTTTGGGATGCAGCAAAAGCAGTTCTAAGAGGGAAGTTCTAAATGGAGTTTGTTTTTTTGAGCTCCCTCCCAATTGTGGGTTACCACGTTAGGTGTGGGGTCTTTGGCGAAAGCATGTCTCTGCCTCTCCTACCTGTCTCACTGTGGCCCTTTTATTCGTTGTTGCAGACCAGGTGTTCAGTTAATTCTCAGATTTTTCTCAGAGGGATTTATTCCATATGTAGCTGTATATTTGTTGTGTCCGTGGGAGAAGATGAGTTCAGAATCTTCCTACACCACCATCTTGAACCTATCCTAATAATTTCTTAAATCAGTAGTGCTGGGCTTCCAACTTTGTTCTTCTATTTTGAAGTTGTTTTGGCTAATCGAAGCCCTTTACGTTTTCATGTATATCTTAGAATCAGCTCATCAATTTTTCCAAGAAATCTTGCTGAGATTTTGATTGGAATTGTTTTGACTCTATAGGTCAGTTTGGGCACAATTGATCTCTTGATAATACAGTCATACATTGCTTAATTATGGGGTGCTGAGAAATGTGTCCTTAGGCGTTTCATCATTGGGTGAACTTCATAGAGTGTACTTACACAAACCTAGATGGTATAGCCTACTACATACGTAGGCTGTATGGTATTAATCTTATGGGACCACTGTTGTCTATGCCATCTGTCATTGACTGAAACATCGTTATGTGGTACCTGACTGTACTGAGTTTTCCAACTCATGAATCAAATATATCGCTTCCTTTATTTAGGTTTCTTTAATTTTTCTTATCAATGTTATGTACTTTTGCAGTATACAGGTATTACGCATCTCTTGATAGAGTCATACCTGGGCATTTCATAGGTTTTATGCTATTATAATTTGTATTTTTTATTTCAAATTTTGATTATATGATGTTAGTATATAGAAAAGCAGTTTTTTATATTCATCTTGTACCTTGCATTGTTAAAATCGCTTATTAGTTCTAGTATTGCTTTTCTAGATGCCAATTGATACTCTACATAAGTGATCATGTTGTCTGTATAAAAGTAGTCTGAATAAGGGTAGTTTTATTTCTTTCCTTCAAATGTGGATGCCTTTTTATTTCTTTTCCTTTTTTACTTGTCTGATTTCATTGACTGGAACCTTCAGTATAATGTAGAACAGAAGCAGTGATGGAATACGTTATTATCAAATATTTCTTTTATACCCTCTCTCCTCACTACAGACGTATTAGGCTGTTTGATGTTGTCACACATCTCTCTGATACTCTTTTCATTTTGCAATTTTTTTCTCTAAGTTTTTCCTTTTTAAATGGTTTCTGTTCCTGAATAGAGATTCATTAATCTCTTCTTCTGCAGTGTCTACTATGCTATTAATGCATCCATTGTATTGCTCATCTCACACATTAAAAAAAAACTGATTTTGGTCCTTTTTATATCTTCTATGTCTCTTCTTTACTGTGTAAATATATGGAATGCAGTTATGTTATCTGTTTTAATGTTCATATCTGGAATTTTAACATTTGTGTCACTTAACGATCAATTTTCTTAATTTACTCATTTTATGTGTCATATTTCCCTGCTTCTTTATATGCTTGGTATCCTTGGATTGGATGCCAGATAATGTGAATTTTACTTTTTGGATACTGGATATTTTCGTATTCTTATAAAGATTCTCTGGCTTTTTTTCTTAGATATACATAATTTATTTGGAAATAGTTCAATTGTTATGTCTTGCTTTTCAAGATTTATTAGACAGGGCCAGAGCCATGCTTAATCTGGGAGTAGTTATTCTCCACTACTGAGGCAAGACTTATTTTTGTACTCTACCCAATGCCGTGTGACTTAGGAAATTTTTCCAGAGTGGCTGGTGAGAATAAGCGTGATGGGTAGGTGCCAAGCACTGTTCTTGCTATTCCTTCAGAATGGTCCTTTCTGTGTGCTTGGGTGGTTTCCTCACACACATGTACTGATCCATTCTCTTGGTGAATACTCTAAGGAGCCCTCTGAGGATGTCTGTGGTTCTTTTTCTGTGCAGTTGTCTCCACTGCACATCCAGGGAAATATTAGCCCAGAGATTCAAAAAGGGATGTCACATTTCAGGTACTGCCTTATGTTTCCTTATGGTAGGCCTGAATGACTTTTGGTTAAATCATTCAGGAATCCTCCAACTGAAGATGATTTAGAAATTGCCTATACTTACCAAGATAGCTATGGATTAAAAGACCCTATCTGATCTGAAACTAGACTAGTTCCCTGAAGGTGTGCGGTGAGGTAAATTTCATCTGTGTTAAATATATTCTTCATGTTTTATCACAGATGGAAATTTACCCCTTACTACCCTCCCAAATTTGTACTCAGCATAACCCTGCAAGTCACAAAACAGGAATGACTATTCATTTTCAATATAGTCATGCGTCGCTTAACAAGAGGGATACATTCTGAGAAACGTATTGTTGGCGATTTTGTTGTTGTGCGAATATCATAGAGTGTACCTACACAAACCTAGATGGTATAGCCTACTACACACCTAGGCTATATGGCACTAATCTTAGGGACCACCACTGTATATACGGTCTGTTGTTGACTGAAATGTCATCATGCAGCACATGACTCTATGCTGTCACATTTTAAATATCTGTTTTGCATTTCTAATAGCAAGTTGGTATTAACCAATATATTTTCTTTAATTCTAGAAACAAGCCCTTCTTGAGAAAAAAATGGCTTATCACTTACAGAAAATGCAAGAAAATGGCTTTAAAAGAGATGAGAGGAGAAAAAATACATTTGATTACAGAGGACAAGATGGAACATATTGTGAACGTGAGAACATTCAAAGATGATGTAGCTATGTAGAAAGTACTTATCGATGTATTTATGCAAAAATCTTTTTGTAAAACTCTGTTTACACTTGCTATCTGCTTTATACCCGGCACGGTTCTAAGCATTTCCCTATTAAAATTCAAGTTGAAAAGTAGACGTATATGTAAAAATTAAGACAAACTTATCTTACCAAGTGGTTCGGTAGACAAGCTTACTTATACTGCAGTTCTAACCAACTTCCCTATACTTAAAATGATGTATTTTTTGGCACTGAAACTTTAAAAACTTGTGTGTAAGATAATTGTTATTACAGATCAACTTGATGTTCTACTACGTTGCCAGCCAGAAAGAATAGACAGTACCAGGAAAACATAAAGGGATGAAGGAAGGGAGGAAGGAAATAAAGGAAGAAAGGAAGGAGCAAAAGAAGGAAATGAAGAAAGTATAAAGGAGGAACTTCAAGTCATGACTTTGCTATGCTCAATCTCTACCAGCTTCCTTTTATTTATAACATAAGACTATAGTAGAATTTATTAAATTAATGAATGACATTAGTTAAAATTTCATGGCAGAATGCAAAAAAGGAGAATTGTGTTAATTAGTTGTGGTACTGTAGTATCAGGAAAGAGCATGATCCTTTTCCACGCAGTTATCATCGTAGCATCCCGTTAGTCCCATCTCCATCCCATCAAGCCCATTTCTAGGTGAGAACCTCCCTGTGTCACTCTGGCAGATTGCTAACTAGTCTCCATAGGCTCTTATTTTTACCTACCTCAAAATCCATTTTTTTACACTGCTATGTAATTACATTTAAAACTCTGTTCTCCTGGTTTCTTCTCCTGGCCCCAAAACTTAAAGATCCCCAGTACCTCTTAACTGAAGCTCAGACTTCTTAGGCAACTATTCATCACCACCTAGAGTCCAACCCAAACCTGACTTTTTAACTTTATTTCACACTACCTCCTGGAAGAAAGAAGCTGTGGTCTAGGGGTGACGGGCATAGGCTCTGGGGCAAAACTGCTGCAGTCCACATCCTGCTTTACCCTTGTCTCGGCATGCACTTAGCTCGGACAAAGCACTTAACCTCTTTGAGCCACACTTCCATCATATGAAAACAAAGAGAATACTCCTAAGTAATTCCCATAAAGAGCCCAAAAGTTCTAGCTCATAGTAAGCAATTTATTTCATCGTCCGATCAAATGAGACTACTGACCCTTCCTAAAACACAAATTACCTTTTGTTCTTCTTTGCCTCTTTATCCAATTTCCTCAGCCTGGATGACGTGCTCACTGTCCCTCTATCCAAATCCTACAATTCTTTAAGCTCCACTGTAAATGACACTCTGTAATGTCTTTTTTAATAACTCTGATTTGAAGATCCCTCTTCTTTGAGTCCCTGTAGTGCTTGTATCATTCTTAATACACTTATTACGTACTTCACACTGTCTTACTCACCCATAATGTTGTAACTCTCACCTTGGTGTCCCACAGAGCATCTAGTACTGTACATATGCGTGTGGGTACACACACACAGGCACACATACACTAAATATATGTTTGCTGAATGGACTAATTCGATCTATTCAATTCATTAAGATAATGAGAGCAATCTCATGCTTCAGAAAAGAAATCACTTTAGTAACTACATGCATCCCTATATTTCCAGCTGTTAACCTTCTCATTGAATAAGAAATAAATTTCAAGTAGACATTTTATTTTATTTATTATTATTTTTTTTTGGTGAGGAAGACTAGCCCTGAGCTAACATCTGTGCCAGTCTTACTCTATTTTTTGTATGCCTCCACTGCGTAACTGTTGAGTGGAGTAGGTCTGTGCCTGGGATTCAAACCCACAAAACCCGGGCCGCCAAAGCAGAGCACCCAGAACTTTAACCACTCGGCAATGGGGCCAGCCCCCAAGTAGACATTTTAAACATGTTTTTCCTCCGATCCCCTCTTTTGAAGAAGTAAGATATAAGTGAATTTAATTTATATTATCAAAATGACAGAAGAATATCTATTTCATAATTGAAATTGAATTATACCTCTATAGTAATGTTGTCATCTTCCACCAAGTAGACAGCGTCCAGAGGGAGAGAGAGCATGAGAGATGAAGGGAATATTAGGTGAATCTGCTCCAGTGGGAGACTATCCTGAGTAATTCTTTCATCACCATTATTAAAAATAAATGTTTTCTGGGGCCAACCCAGTGGCATAGTGGCTAAGTTCGCACACTTGGCTTCAGTGGCCTGGGGTTCGCCAGTTCAGATCCTGGGTGCAGACCTATACACTGCGGCTCATCAAGCCATGCTGTGGTGGCATCCCACATCGAGGAACTAGAAAGACCTACGACTGGCATATACAGCTATGTACTGGGGATCTGGGGAAAGGAAAAAAAAGGAAGATTGGCAACAAATCTTAGCTCAGGGCCAATCTTCCTCACAAAAAAAGGATACCTTAAAAAAAGTGTTTTCTTATATTTCTTTTAGCTTCTTCTCCAAAGAAGAAAAAGAAGTTTTCTGAAGATGTAAAGTTAGTTTACTCTGTTAGTGATCAGAAAGCAAATAAAGGAGGATACGGTAATTGAATATTGTCATAAGAAATACTAAATAGTAATTTGGGGAAAGACTGAGTTTGGAAGGCTTTTTTTGCTTAAATGCAGATAAATCCCCTGTTCTCTGTTATCAGATGACTGATTTAGAGTGATACATGTACAACAATGATACAACCTCTATTGCTTTCAGAATTTGATCTCTAGTTACTGATTTAGTGTTTTGAACTTAACAGTATATCATCATTTTAGAAAAATTAAATGAAGGGTCTATTGCTGTTAGAAGAACATTACATGAAACCTAACTAATTCCAAAATAATTTTTATAAGGTTCAAAATGACTTTAGAAAACTCTAAAGTGGGTCAGCAATTAAGTACATTAACGCCAGAGCTACTGTGAACCCTATTGAAATATCAGTTTCTTTATTGTTTATCTCACACTATGTTACTTAACCTGTTATCTCTTGGAGCTCACTAGCGTAGACCAAGAACTCAAATGACAGCAAAAGACTCCTCCAAATAATACACTATCAATAGTATAAGACTATTCAAAACCAAACAATATAAATTTCTTCCCACTATTAAATTTCCAGGGAAAAATTAAAGTGTGAAAGTGAAACCCTTTGTCCTATCAATTAAAATCCAAAGGAAAAAAGTCCAAAATCTTTCCTCCCTGAGTATGTAATTTGATTAGTTTCATCAAGACCCAGAACCCTGGGGAGAGACAGAGTTGCCTTAACCGAGGCTGTCGTCCACTCTCAGGACCACTCAGGTTGAGTTAATTCAACTCTAAGCTTTATGGGTCCCATTTTTAAAGTCCAAAGATTTTTTATAACACACCAAAGAGTTATTACAATACACACAATTATGACAACACCAGCCCCACATCTATTAAATGTAGACAATAAAAACTAAATTCTCAGTCTCTAAAGTAGTTATCTCATGCAGAGTGATTTTCTAAAACTAGTGTTTAATGCAGCCCAGCCTGGTCTTACTGTTGTCAAAAAATCTCAGTGGTGTTAGAGGAAAGGATGGTGGACAAAAAATATTGTTTTCAGCCTCACCAGGCTACCAGTCTATCTGTGACAATTGTCCAGGGATCAAACCTATAAATTTAATTAAGCACAGGTGGGAGACATATTCCATCAAAAGATGAAACTATATTGATAACATATCTGGGGGTGGGATCTGTCTATATCTACTCTCTACTCTAAGAGAGTGGCATGTGAGTCATTCTTTTTTGTCAATTTTAGGAATATACAGTAGTGACAAGTTGCTATGTATTATTAGAACTGCCCGTCTTTCCCATTCACCGTAATTAAACCTTCTTAGTTTCCATTTCATCATTGAACCCTGAGTATGAGCTTTGTACAGTGTCACAGCCTTTACACTCTTATGGGCAGTTTGCCTCACATTTTGTAGCGGGCAACTCTCCAAGCAGAGTTCAGAGCTCTGAATTCCCTATTGTCCAGCTTCTGATCTTGTGTTTCTATTATTCATTCTCAAAAAAAGATCCTGAGGCATTTATTTTGGTTTTTAAATTACCCTAAAGCAAAATGGATTTTTTTTACAATTGCATGAATTTTAACGCATGTATAGATTTGTATGACCTCTACCACAATCGCATAAGAACAGTTCCAAGATTCCAGAAATTTCCTTTTGTAGTCACAACTTCCTCCCTCCCACTAATAACAGCAGGTAACCACTAATAACAGCAGGTAACCACTAATGTGTTCTCCATCACTATAGTTCTTTTTCCTTTGGAGAATGTCTTATAAATGGAATTATATGGTATTTGACCTTTTGATAATCCAGCATAATGCCTTAAAAATTCATTCAAGTTATTGCATGTAGCAGTAATTTACTCTTTTTCATTGCTGAGTAGTATCCCATTGTATGTATGCACCAGAGTTTGTTTATGCATTCACCAGTTGAAGCAAATTTGGGTTGTTTCCAGGTTCTGGTGATTATGAATAGAAAGATTAGATGTATTCACATTCAGCTTTTTATGCGAACAAGGGATTGTTGGGTCATATGGTTAAGTGTATGTTTAAGTTTATTAAAAAATGCCCAAGTGTTTCCCAGAGTGGCTGTAACATTTTGCATTCCTATCTGTAGTGCATGAGAGATCCATTTGCTATACATCCTTGCAACCATTGGTATTATCAGTAATTTTTGTTTTAGTCATTCTGATAGATGTAGTGGTATCTCACCATGGTTTTCATTTGAATTTCCCTGATGGCTAATGATGATGAAGATCTTTTCATATGCTGTTTGCCTTTTTTAAATCCTGCTTAGTGGAGTATCTGTTGAAGACTTTTGCTCTTTTTTTGTTTTGTTTGCTAAGGCAGATTTGCTCTGAGTTAACATCTGTTGCCAATCTTCCTCTTTTTGTATGTGAGCTGTTGCCACAGCATGGCCACTGACAGATGAGTGGTGTAGGTCCACGCCCAGGAACCAAACCGGGGCTGTGGAAGCAGAGCATACCAAACTGAGCTACTAGGCCACTGGGGCTGACCCCTAGACTTTTGCTCAATTTTTAATTGGGTAGTTTTCTTACTGTTGAGTTTCATGGACTTGTCTATATATTCTGAATAGTAGTCTTTTTCAGAGATGTGATTTGCAAATCTTTTATCTTGGTCTGTGACTTGCCTTTTCATTTTCTGTTCCATTGATTTATCTATATGTTTATCCCTTTGCCAGTACTGCACTGTCTTGATTATTGTAGCTTTTTATTGTCTTAAAATCAGGTAGTATGATTCTACCAACTTTATTTTTCTTCAGAATTTTTATGGCTACCTTAATTCATTTGTCTCTTCCATATAAATTTTATAATTAGCTTGTCTACAAAAATATGCTGGGATTTTTGAATGAAGTACATTAAATCAATCTATAGATTAATTTAAGGAAAAAAGAAATCTTTACCATACACAGGGTCTTCCAATCCATAAATATGACATCTTCTCTATTAGGTTAGATGGGCCTTGCTTTCTTTCATAAGTGTTTTGTAGTTTTCAGCATAGAGATCTTGTATATGTTGTGTTATATTGATACATAAGAACTTCATTTTTTTGGAAATTTGGTTTCCAATTGTCCATGGCTGTTTTTTTTTTACTTAGTGATTGTTTCACAATCAACTATGAATAAATGTTTTACCTCTTTAAGTGGATGTGGGAACTTTGCCACTATATGTGTCTCCTTATTCCCCTCCCCTTTGTTGTAATTGTCTTGTGTATTACATCTACATACGTCAAACATCCACTCAGGCAATGTAATGAGTTTTATTTTAAGTAACTTAATAGGGGAAGCATAGTCTATTATATTTACTCATATAGTTACCATTTTGGTTACCCTTTAGTTCCTGCTGTCCCAGGTTTCCTTCTGGTATCATTTTTCTTCAGTCTAAGGAATCTCCCTTAGTATCTCTTTTAGAACAGATTTTCTGGTACTGAGTTATTATAGTTTCCTTTATCTAAGGATGCCTTTATTTTACCTTTGTTCCTGAATGATACCATTTTCACTTGATAGAGACTTGTAAGTTGACAGTTTTTTCCCCCAGAACTTTAAAACTGTTGTTCCACTTCATTGTGTTCTCCATGGTTCTGATGAGATATCTGAAATATTCGAATTGCTGACCCTCTGTAAGTAATGTGACATTTTTCTCTGGTTGTTAAGATTTTGGGAGGGGGATATGTTTTAGAAATTTGATTATGATATGTCTTGGTGTGGATTTGTTTTTGTCATTTTTCTCTTCCTTTAGTGTTCACTGAGTTTCTTTAAACTTTTAAGTTTATATCTTTTGCCAAATTTCCCTTAAGCAGACCTCATTCCCTCACAAAGGGAACTAGTACCCAAACCCGTTGATTATCATAACCATTATTTTTAAAACATATTTACTACATGAATGTGTATCTTTAAACCACATATAGACATATACATATATATATACCATTATTAAGTTATTTTAATGTAATTGATATGATACTGTATCTAGTCTTATGTGCTTTGCTTTTTACACTCAGCATTATGTTTCAAAACTTTCATCTATCTGTTACCTGGCATTTTACTTCATTTCATTACTGATCCTATCCCAATGTGCGAATATATCACAATTTATACATCAGTTTTTCTGCTGTATTTATTTCAACAATATTGCACTGAACATTCTTGTATATATATATATCTCCTGGCAATCATGGACAGGATATTATCTAGGGATTATGGGCCTAGATTTGGGATTTCTGGGTAATGTTTCCTCTTCTGAGAAATTATCTTTTCAAATCTTTTGTACATTTTCCTAGTAGGGTTGTTTTTCTTTTTTCTTATGGATTTGAAAGATTTTTTAGTCAGAGTAGACACTCATCTATTATATACACGTGTATGGCATAGCAAATATCTTCTTCCAATTTGTGATTTGTTTCTATTCTCTCTTTTTATCTTTTGATGTACAGAAGTTCTTAATTCAAGGTAATACAATTTTACATTTTTTTCTTCATGGTTTATACATTTTGTTACTTTTTATTTGAGGTCCATTCATATGAGTTCTCTTCGATGTGGCAAAGACATTAATCTTTTGTCTTATTTGTGGAAAATATTTCCACAGCTTTGTTAATGACTTTTATAGGTTTTCTCAAACATAAAAAAAACCCTGCAGAATCCTTTGTGCCTATCCTTCAACTTCAACAATATCTCATGGCCAATTTTGTTTTGTCTATACCCTCAACCTCTCCCTGCTGCCATATTGTTTTAAAGCACATCCCACACATAATATGATTTCATCTATCAATATGTATTAAAAGGATTATTTTTAATGCATAACAATACCATTATCACATTGCACAAATTAATAATTCCTTAATGTAGTCAAATATTTAATCACTATTCAACTTTCCAATAATCTCAAAAATGTCACAAAAATATTTTCATGTTAGTTTGAATCTACACTGACATACGTTGCAACAGTTTATATCTTTTAAGTCTCTTTTAATCTATAGGTTCTTCTTCCATGTATCCCTCTGCCTCCTCTCCTGATTTTTTGAATTATAGTTTATTTGTTGGAGAAACAGTTGCTTGTCCTGTAGAGTTCCTAACAGACTGGGCTTTTGCTGATTGCATCTATATAGTGTAATTATGTATGTCATTTTTTTCTGCATTTCCTGTAAAGTATTAGTTAGATCTAAACACTTTTAGTTTCAATTTCTTTAGCAAGACTGATTCCTAGGTGGTGATGTGTCTTTCCATCAGGAGGTATATAATATCTTGTTGTCTTTCTCTTTGTGATGTTAGCAGTCATTTATGTTCAAGGCCTAGATCCATAAATTAATTGGGGTTGCCAAACTGGAATATTTTAATTCTATCATTCCTTCTTCATAGATTAGGTAGAATACTTCTATAAAAAGAAACTTCCCCTCAACTACACTTGGTTACGTTGTGGTACAGGATACTTAGGAAAAGCAGACTCATGCTCAACATTTTACCATCATTTATCAATTTTCGAAGTCATAAATTGTTTCAATAGCATCCTCCAACAGTGAGCAATTACTTTTGTTTTGTGTCATTATGGATTCACGGACTTCAATAAATTTGATGTGTTTCAATACATTGCTGTTATTGTGTTTATTAATGCTGAAATTATGACAGTTCTGGCCAGTGGTAACCCCTTCATGATAACTCATGAGTTCTTTGTGATGTAACCCTAGCAGTTATTGATAGTTTCCTTGCTATTTTGGAAGACACGATTATCTAAGCCTATCTTGTACACATTTCAATTGCTTCAACACCATTGAGTTTCATTGGCATCTTTGAAAAGATAAAGTTATCATGTATAGATGGACCTATTTCTGGACATTCTCTTGTTTTTTGATCTATGTGTCTGTCCCTATCTGAATACAGTATTCTCTTAATTACTGTAGCTTTATAATGTCTTGAAATTTGGAAGTTTTAATTCTTCAACATTTGTTGTTTTTCTGGGTTGACTTGATTATTCTAGGGCCTTTGCATTTCCATAGAAATTTTAGAATTAGCTTTCCAATTTCTACAACATAGTCTGCTGAGATTTTATTTGGCTTCACTTTTCATTTCTTTTTCTTGCTGGCTAGAACCTCCCAGACAGTGTTGAACAAAATGGTGATTGTGTACATCCTAAGCTTGTTCCAAAACTTAAGGGAAAGTGATTAATATAAGTTAGAATATTAGCTTTAGAAACTTGAAGGCAGCTTTTATCAGAGGAAGGACATACTGTCATATTCCTAATTTACCAAGAGGTTTTATCATGGATGGATGTTGACTTTTAGCACATTCCCTCCTGCATCTTTGAGATAATCATCTAAATTTTCTCCTGTTTTTTCTTAATTTAATGAATTATTTTGACTTATTTTGATTGTTAAACCAACTCTGCATTCTTGGGATAAACCTCACCTGATTACTATGCATTATCTTTATTATATATTGTTAGATTCGATTTATTTTATTTATAATTTATGCATCTTTTTCCATGGGGGATATTGACTGAGGTTTTCTTTTCTTGTAACATTTTGTAATGATTTTGGTATCAGAGTGATCCTGGGATCAGGATGAGTTGGGAGAGGAGTTCACTCCTCTTCAATTTTCTGGAAGAGTTTGTGTAGAATTAGTGTAATTTCTTGCTTAGATATTTAGTGTAATTCAGAAGTGAAGTCATTTGAGACTGCAGTTTTCCTTGTGGAAATGTTTTCAACTACATATTCAGTTTTCTTAATAGATATCAGTTTCTTCATGTTATCTGTTTATTTATGAAGGAGATTTGGTGGTTTGTGTTTTTCAAGGAATTTGTCCCTTGTGTATTAGATTTTAAATTTATTGCCACATATTTTTTATAATATTCCTTTATTATTATTTTTAGTATTATGTGTAGACTCTGTTGTGCTGTTATCTCTAATTTTCCTGATGCTAGAAATTTGTGTCTTCTCTTTTTCCTGATCAGTCTGTCTTATCACTTCTATTGAACTTCTCCAAGAGTTGCGTATTAGTTTCATTATTTCCTCTCTTGTTTTTCTATCCATTTGATTTTCACTTGATCTTTACTGTTTACTTTCTTCTGCTTACTAAGTGTTGACAAGGATGTGGAAGAACTGAAACTCTGATGTAGTGCTGAATGGTATGTAAAATGGTACAACCACTTTGGAAAACAGTTCGCATCTCTCAAAACTTAAACATATACCTACCATATGACCTTGTCATTCCACTACTAGGAACTTAACCCAACGGAAAGTAAGAAATATGTCCACACAAAGACTTTTGCATGAAAGTTTATAAATGTTTCTTTGTAAGAGGCCAAAACGAAACAACTCAACAGGTGAGTGGATAAAAAAATTGTGACATATCCATACAGTGGAATACTTCTCAGAAATAAAAAGGAACAAATTATTAAAATATGTCACAACATTATATTGAATGAAAGAAGCCAGGCAAAAAAAGAGTACATATGCAGTTATTCCATTTACATAAAATTCTGGGAAATTCAAACTAATCTTGTGTGAGAGATGCAGAGCAGTGTTGACAGGGGTTGGGAGGAGAGAAATGGATAGATTACAAAGGTAGATGAGAAAACTTAGGGGTATTGCAAATCATATTTTGATTACAGTGATGGTTTCACAGATGTAGATATATTTTTAAATTGATAAAACCATTCAATTTAAATAAGTAGTTTATTGTACTTCAATTATAGTTCAATAAGTTGTCAAAAACAAAATAACTATAGTGTTGCTCTTTCATTTACTTTTAGAACCTGCAGCAAATGCCATTTATGGATCCCTAAGTAATTCAAAGAATGTGGTCAAAATTTCAGCTTCAAATTTTTGTCAGCCATATGTACAAGATAATGGTACTGAACAAAAGGTATGAAAGTATGTCTCAGACTTTTGTTTGGTGATTATTAATTTATCTGGATAACTTTCACTTCTGTGACTTATCTCCTCCACTAGAATGGTACTGATTGGTTAGGGACGTTAGGGTCTATTCAGGAGACCTGATTCCTTTCTCTGAAAGTGTTGAGTTACCTTTGTGCTAAATTTACTATGTAATTTAGCGGAAACTAATCCAAACAAACATTTAGCAATTATAATGATAATAATAGCTAGTATCTATTGAGCATCTACTGGTGGCCAAGCCCTGTGCTAAGCCAGAAGGAAGGGAAAATGAGGAAGCTGGGTCACACAGGATACAAAGATGAATAAGACATAATCACTCCTCTTGAGGAATCATTGTCTAGTGGGACAGACACAGAAAAATGCTATTACAATAAAATGAGAGCTTGGGATGAAAAATTTTATTTTGAGTCTAAGCAGTGTGTTCCTCAAGCATTAGATTGGATTAGAATGGGTTGGGTTATATTTACCTGAAACAAATTGAATGACTTTAAACTTTTTAAAACTAATCGTTGAATTGATTACCATGCCTTTATGCAAAATATGGAATACTAGAAGAGAAACAACTTTGTACATTGCCACATATTGAACTCAGTTTTGAACTAGTTAAATCTGAGACCTCTGTGGAAGGTATCTTAGGAGGTTGGTAATACGTATTGTCCCTGAGACAATTTTCATGTGAGAGAGAGGGTATAAAGGGGAAAAAAGTCTGCATTAATTTGGTTGATTGATAGAAGGCAAAATCTCTTTCAGAGGTACAGTTACTAATGACTATTTTTCTCTTTAACATTGTACCGTATAGAAAGATGGAGTGGTAACTAAAAAGTCAAGTCTTGATGATAGAGGTAAGAAAATGAAAAATAATCTTAATTGTTCTGTTATTTGTTAAGTACATAATTGTTATAATAATATAGTTTTTCAAGTTATTTGTTTTACCTGATTGTAGAAAACATGGTTAGTTTGGAAAATAAAGCATGGTATAAAACTGTTTGTGAACATAGATATTATAATTAGCCCCTATAGTTGAGTGGTTGATTGACGAGTATGGCTTTTGAAATCTGCAAAGTGTAGAAAAGTTAGTTTCCCTGCTGTGGCTGTTTATAGTCATAGGTAGAGCAAGTTACTTACATACTGTGGTTCAGTATGTTACAGTACAGAGAACTGTCCCCAGGAAGGTCCCCATACTCCACTGCCATCAATTTCCCACAAACAATATGTCCTATTTCCCATCTTAACCTTGAGTGGAATATACATTAGCTAAGGTTTTCTGTGCCTTGTTAGATTTCTGGAGGTCAATAAAAATACTTCCATGCACATCTTACATATACACACAAAAAATACTAGACACCCCCATCCAGTGGCCAGTGACCACCTTAAATTCAATACAAAATCAAATTCATCGTCTTCCCGATCCTTCTGTTTTTACCCAGGTGTAAAACCTGAGTTATCTTTGACTCTTCTTCTTTCTCCTATTTTGCATCCCAAAGTTGCCACTTTCTTTCTAATCTACCTCCTTAATTTATCTTGCCCTCTCTTCTTTTCCATTCTCACAGCTCCTGCCCTTGTTTCCTCCATCCTTGACTATTTTAGTAACGTTCCTCCAATCTCTTTTTTCCTCTTTTTTAAGATTGGCCCTGAGCTAACATCTGTTGCCAAGCTTCCTCATTTTTTTTTTCTTTTCTTTTTTTTTTTTTGCTTGAGGAAGATTGTCATTGAGCTAACATCTGGGCCAATCTTCCTCTATTTCATTTGGGATGCCACCACTGCGTGGTTTGACAAGCTCTGCTAGGTCTGCGGCTGGGATCCAAACCTGCGAACTCTGGGCTCCCAAAGCAGAGCATGTGAATGTAACCACCATATCACTGGGCCAGCCCCTTCTTTTTCCTCTTTTCAGTCCATGATACATTTTGTGTGAAAGCAGTCTTCCTAAAACAATAGCTTTGGTTATTCCCCTGTTCAAGTCATGAGGGTTTTTTGTTGTGGAGTGAATGAAATGCACACAGTTAATTCTGGCAGTGGTCTGTGGTTAGTTACAGGGATTAATCTGGCATAATATTAAATAAGTTAGGATCAGAGATTAAGGGTCATAGACTTGTCCCTAAGGGCAATGGTGAACCACTGGAAATTTGTAGGCAGTGAACATCAGAAAAGGTCATGTTATTCTTGGAGATGCTTCCTTTAAATCCTTGATCGTGGTAACCCAGTGATTGTGGCAACTCAGCAGAGGAACACTGGATCAATCTATTCGTTAACATTCACCCTTGTTCCAGCAATATTATCTTCTCACATTTAAAAGTATCTTTCTTTCTCTAGGAGCTATGTACATCTCAGCTCGAGATTCAATTATTTCAGCTCAAACTTCGCCCACAAGAAATTTTCACAGACCTTCCCAATCTTATTTGGATCCTCCAAAAGATGAGGTATATACTATTTCTTTTGTCCCTAATGCATACAGAATGAATCGTATGATCATAATCTGTGTAAAATAATTTCATTCATAAAGTGACCATACTGAATAGCTTTATCCCCTGAAATTAATCATACCATAATAAAATTTTAATAAGCCTAGGACAGTTTTCCTAAATATAGGCTACAACATGATAGTTCATAGTACGTCTGCCCCCTTCAGAGGGAGTATCAAATTGTGCTTCTTTGATTGGGCTTTGACTAGTACTGATGAATTGTTCAGAGGCAGCCATTGGAAAGTTACTAGCAAAGATTCAGGGTATGGCTTCTGGATATAACATAGATTTTTTTCTCTGTGGGTTGCCAACTTGTTATCATAGGAGTCAAAAGCACATCTTTCATTCCATTAGTAGCACAGTGTTAATTGGTTCAACTGTAATAAACAGTTGACATGGTTTAAAAGAGATTTAAATAAACTGGGAATTTACTGAATTCTTTCCAAATGAATTCTACTTGATTAGAGTGGAAGTGGCATCATTTTCCATGTTCTCTAATGCATAATAATTGATAGACTACATTATGCATAACTCCTAAAATTAATGTTTACCATAATATGCTTCTCTGTAGTTGTTTTATTATAAGTAAACATTTTACAGTTCAGTGTTCTACTTTGTCAATATCCATATTAAGTATGCTAAGAGTCAGAAAAAGAAATTTAACAACTTTGACATTTAAGGTCCTCATATTGCCCAGCAGATTTCAAAGACTTTTGTATTTTACTAAAAAACAAAACAAAAAACTCCTTTAAAAACAGTGTCTAAATTTTATTATTGACCTTTTTTGGGTAATGTATGTATTATTAAATTTGCCATCCATATAGATCTCAAATGAGTATCAAATGTCCACAAGTATCTGATCTATTATAAGAAATAGCATGAGCATTTTATTATGATAAGTATTCCATCCTGTTTCCAACATGTTGTACACAGCCTACCATTGTCAGAAAATGTATTCCTGGTGGCCTGTATTCAGCTCCCTGACCTGGGGAAAAAAGAAGTTTGTTGCACTGGATTTACCTCCCTGAGCAGGTTGAGTTCTTGGACAAGTCTAGAGAGCCACATCCCTGTGTATTCAAAGAACCTGTTCTCTGCATTCCTGCTCTACTTAAACTTTTCTCCTACTGTTAGTTTTGTTAAAAAACACACCTATTCTTCTGTCCCATTGAGTTGATTAACGTCCTTACTAATTAGTGCACTCCACAGATACTTAATTTTAGGATACTAGTGAATATTATTGTACAGAAGAAAGTTAATATAACAGGCTCAAGACCGCTGCCTTTAGAAGGGCCTGCTTGACAGGTTGGCATTTTGCTAGTGTTTGAGAAGTTGCCTTTTCTAACATTCCCTAACTCATATGGACATTTCCCTAACTGAATGGGTGGTATACTCTACCTAGACTTTGCAAACAATATGATTTTTGCTAAACATCTGATTTCCTTTTGAGAGGCTGGAATTTTAGTATGCACCAAGAGAGTGTGTCTTCATGACCAGCCTTCAGTGAAAATCTTGAGTGCTGAGTTTCTAATGGATTTCCCTAGGCAGAAACCTGGCACACATGTTAATGCATTTTTTTGTTGTTGGAAAAAAGAGCATACACCAGTGTGTCTTCTTACAGGACAGAGAGAGCATAAGGAAGACTGTGCATGGATTTTTCCAGATTCAGCCTGTATCTTTTCCCCTTACTTATCCTATAGTGTATATATCCTTTTACTGTGGTAAATCTTAAATGTGAGTACAGTTATATTCTGAGTCCTGTGAGTCTTAGCAAATCACCAAATGTGTGGGTGATCTTGTGTAACTCCTATGATACAATATGAATTTTTGAATTCTGTAAATAATAGATGTAATATAAACATCACAAAATATGTGCCTTTCTTACAAATTGACATATAAGAGAAGTTCTCAAAATCTTAAATTTCTGTATTTTGAGTATATAAATAATAGTTGATGTTCAACTGCTGGGGGAAAAAAGTCCCTTCAGAGTGTTTGTTTTGTTGTTTTAATTATATAGAAGGAGATTAATGCTGATTGGAATGAAAGACCAAACAGGAGACCAAGCTACCTCTGTGAATCAGGTAGATATCAGCAAGAGCTACTGAGTAAATCATGCAATCTGTTAATTCATTCTTTCAACTAACATTTATTGAAATTATGAATTTAATTTTATGTAATGAAATTATGAATTTTATGTAAAGCCTTTTCCAGCACCTATTGATATAATCATATGATTTTTTCTCCTTTAATTTATAAGGATTATATCAATAGATTCCATCATGTATTATCTTTCCATTTCAGAAATAAACCATGCTTGTCATAGTATACTTTTGTATATGTTTAAAATGCAAGTAAAACATACAGTCAGAAAAAAACCACAAAATAACATACAGCTAAATGAATTATCACAAAGGAAAACACCCCTGAAACCACTACATAGATCAAGAAATCTAACATTGGAAATCTTACAGAAGCCCTCATTATACCAACTCCCAATCAATATTTTCTCTCTCCTCCCCAAGTACTATTATTTTCTTGAAATCTGATATTATGGTTTAGTTTGTATATCCATTTGTGTATGTTTGTGCACTTCCTCATCATCTTATTATTAAGCCAGTACTCCACTGTCTTAATTACAAAAGTCTTTTAATAAATCTTAATATCCAGTAGAGCAAGTAGAGTGTCTTGGCTTTCCATATAAATTTTAAAATGAGCTTGTTGAATGCCAAAAAATCCTTACTGGGGGTCCAGCTCCATGGATTAATGGTTGAGTTCAGCATGCTCCACTTTGGAGGCTTGGGTTCAGTTCCTGGGCGTGGATCTGTACCATTTTTTGGCAGCCATGCTGTGGCAGCAATTCACATACAAAATAGAGGAAGACTGGCACAGATGTTAGCTCTGGGTGAATGATCCTCAAGCAAAAAATAAATAAATTCTTACTGGGATTGGAATGCCATTAATCTAGAGATCAATTTCAGGAGAATTGACATCTTTAAAGTATTATGTCTTCCAATCCAAGGACATGATATTTAAATTTCCTTTAATTTCTCTCAACAATATTTATAGTGTTGTGTATCTTGAATAGTTTTCAATAGATTTATTCCTAGGAATATGATTTTTTATTATACTTTAAAGAATATCTTTTAAAATTTCATTTTTTATTTATTGATGCTCTAATGAAATACAACTAATTCTTCAGCTCTATGATTTCTGTTTAGTACTTTTTAGTATTTTCTCTCTCTGTGTTGAAATTCTCGCTTACTTCATGCATTGCTCAATTTCAATAATGCTAAATTTATTCTGTTCATCTAAATTTTCAAATTTATTGGCATAAAGTTATCATATGTCCTATCTATACAGATCAGATCTTTCAAAGGCAGTATAGCATAATGAATAAGAACATATACTCTAACCCAGACTACTTAAGTTTCATAGAATTTAAGTAGGAGTTTCTATACACATCATTGGTACCTATTCGTTAATCATTTTTTGGGAGAAACAGGAGTTGCCATTTGAACTTCATTTTGAACTGACTCTAATTACTAATACTACTTTCTGTAACCAGGGCATTCGTTTTGTCTAAAGTTTTTATTCTTTTACGTATTTGCATAATTCATATACACCAATCCAGTATGCCTGTAGAGATGTTCTGCATATATGTTCCTGCGTCATCTGTATCCAAAGTGTTGACTAAAATCCAGTAATGGAATCTTGCTAGATTACACACAAAGCAAGCTAGACGATATTTGAGTGGGAAGAGATTAACGGCAGACAAATCAATGAATAAGTATTGAGGAAACAGCTTAATTAAATAATGTATTCAAAAATAAATGTTATTTAATATTTCCTATACAGTAATTAAGTGCTGAGGATATAGTGGTAAATTTATATCATAGTCAAGGAGACAGAAGACTAAACATTTAATTACAATATAGCCTAATGAATTTTATAATAGAAATGTGTAGAATGCTTTAGAAGCACTAGAGAAGGATATTTATTTACCTAGGCAAGTTTTAAGGAAGGCTTTCTAGAGGAGTTAGCACACGTGGAATGAGACCTAAAAGATGAGAAGTTAAAAGAAGGCATAGAGTGCTCCCGACAAAGGAAATGGCAAAAACAAGGGCCCAGAGGCATGGAAAACATGATACACTTAGGAAATTGTATGGTCTCTGGACCATAGAATACATATGGAAGACTACCCAGAGAAGACACTAGAGAGGTAGGTAAGAACATCAGATCATATGGTATATTTTATGCCTTGGTAAGGAATTTGGACTTTGTTGTGGCGTCTCTGGAGGCTTTTTTAAACAAGACAATGACAACAGAGAATAAAGACCTACTAGAGGATATTAATTACCATTTTACAAGTTGCTGGGGAAGGATACAAACTAATTATAATTTTCATTTTCTGACAAATAGGACCTCAGTCTCGTGTCAGAGGCCAGAATATTTTCACTTCTCGTGTTTTCTCAAATACGTAAGTATCTAAGAAGATTAATGTGTAATTATAAATTAATATTTTAATAATTATATGAGTGCTATTCAAAAGCAAATGATTACATGGAATCCTCCATTCTTGTAGTTCTACTTGGATTTACTGAAACTTCTGTCTTTTGCAAACTCTCAGCGCTAAGCTTTAAGGAAGACAAAGTGAATGTCCTTCCTCTTCCTTCCCCATTTCCTTATCCCCACCTGTGATTCTACTCTTCCCCTATATTCCGTCTTCATGACACTTTCACGTATATCCTACCGTGACCTCTCCTCTTCAGGTAGCTTTCTAGGATCTGGACTTGTCCCTTCGCCTTTCTCCCCTTTGAAATATTCACCATTCCTTAGGCCTTCTGAGATTGTTGGCTTCCTAAGGATGGTAAGTTAATTTACTGTAAGTATTAATAATGTAATTAGTTGTTCCTCTCCTAAAGGGTGTTTGCAGTATAATCCAATAATAATCTCTAATGATGGAAATTAGAAGTCTTTGAAGAAGAAATTTTGGGGGCCTCAGGGATTTTCATTCCTCAAACCTTGGTGGCCACCTCTTCTGTTAGTGTTTATGTATGGTTTTCTCAACTTTAGAGGAGACAGATTATTATTTTAGACCCAACACCATCATCTTTTAAAAAACTCAATAAGCCAAATAAGGGCCAGGATACACATTACAATCCCCAAATTCCTATGGAAGTGGTTGGGTAATGTTAAGTCATGTATGGTAGCAAGTGGTGTTGACATATTCAGACCAAGCTTCGTTGGAGGAAGGATCTTGACTTGAGGACTGATGGATATCAGTTTGACTGACTTACTGAGAGTTCACAGGATACACAGCACTGTAGTAGATACAGAAGGAAGGAAACTGACTAGTCCAAGTTAAAACAATAGAACAAGGTGGAAGAATGACAATCATGTACAAAATGACCATTTTTATTTTATTTATTGAATAAATATATTTTTATTTATTAAAAATATAAATCCTGCCTCTTCATGAAAAAGGTTAGAGGAGGCGCATAATAAAGTCTTAATTCATTCCTCTTCATTTCCCCCACCTAAATTACAGAACTACAAAGTCACTTGAATCTTTTATAGCGAGTACTTTGGATACCCTTTCATTAAAAATCTTATCTCAGCTAAGATGAATAACTCTGTGCATGACCTGCAGCTTCTTCACCACTCCCAACCAAATTGACAGGAATAAAAGACTTTTAGCTGTACCCACCCAGCCTAACATCAAGTCAGAGTACAAACAAAATACAGCTAACAATAGTTTCTGGTCTGACTCTGCCCATCACACACAGGTTGCATTCTTGTTCTGATTTAACTCCGGATTTCATAACTTTACTGTAGAATCATCACATCTGTTCCATCATCCAGCTCATCTCTCGTCCCTCTCCTCTTTTGCTTAGTTCTGTTTTTTCTAATGTTAATACAAAACATTTACAGAAAGGTTTATAAAATACACATGGAAATTCATGACTGAGAGAATGAAGACAAAGCAAATATAATAGCAGTGGGGGCAAACAAAGCTGCAATAATTAAGCATTGCACTTAGATAATAAATCTATATTATTGGGATGGAATATGCAAGGAGTGACAGAATGGAGAAGGCAAGTCTGCTGCCCTGCAAACTGTGGTCAGAAATTTGTAGTTTATTTATTCAGTGACTCTCTGATAGTTTGGAGGGGGGAATTTATGATCAAATTAGCAATACATAATGTATAACTGTGACAGGAACATAGGAGGAAAAGTGAAGGCAAGAGATTAGGAACCAGTTCCAGAAGTCCATTAGTGGCCTACACAAAGACTTCATTTTGGATTAGAGAGTAGGCCCAGATCTGGAAGACTGTAAATGGGAATTTGTTTATCAACCTTCGAAGCATAATGCTCAATGTTAGATACCACAATGAACAAAACTGCCCTTATGATTGTGAGGTGTTGTCAAGGATATCATGGAGCTGGGGAAAGGGAATGGAAATAGGGGTGGTTAAAACATCACAAAGTTCACTGTTCTTACCTAGATCAGCCTTTTCTTTTGAATAAACACTCTGTGGAATATCATTTTCACTGATGTCACCCTTTATCTGGTTATACTGTTGTTTTTTAGTGGTCTTCATTGAAGCTGTCTCTGTTATTTGGTTAATTTAATCCTAGGTCTTTGCTCTTTGTTTGAATCTACATACATGCCTTTGGAGCAGAAAGCCTGTGGGGACAGGCATCAATTAATACCTCGGACTCCTTCAATTCCATTTGGCGCCTACAGCATAGTGTGAAGAGAATAGAAAAATGAATCTGGGGCAGTTAGTTTGCAGAATATCTAAAAGAAAAAAACTATACTTAGGTTAACCTAAGAAACCAGATTCTCAAAAAATAAATGAGGCCAAAAGATAGAGAAGATGTCACTGCTATCAGCTTTCATGCTCCAGGCTCCATATTGCAAAAAGGTACTAGTCTAAGTATGGACTGTTGCTACCAAGCCCAATTTCTGAGCTGAAACCAGTGAAGTTTTCTTTTTCTGCCAAGATTTAGGATATAATTCTCAGTCTTGCTGTTTGTCATATTTGAATTTTAGACTTCGAGAAAAATTAAATTTTATAATGTAAAGAACAGGACCAGAAAAAAAGAAAAAGGACGGTCAATTTTCTTTCAAGAAAGTAAGAAGTTAAACAAAGGGCCCATGTTGAAATATATGAAAATAAACATATAGCTGAAATATATGAAAATAAATCAGATCTACAGTCTTAGATCTTATTTTGTTTTGTTTTCTTATTCTATAATTTTTATTATTGAGTTGTCCTTTAATTTGTTACAATTCAGAGCATTCTATTTTTGATTTAAGTAATGTGTGATGATAAAAAATTCTCATTAGAACACATGACAGAATAATATCGTCATATATAGAAACGGACTACATCTAAATTGGTATTGAATATGGCAAGAAACCTATGATTTTAACCCAGTTATTGAATAATCGTCCACATATTCCTGTCCTACTCAGTGATGAGAGTGTGGGTGGGACTATGGGATTTGGGTAAGTAAAGGATTATCAGACAACTCTGCTCAGATGTCTTGTCACCTCATGGTGCCTTTTAGTAGACAGAAAGGACTAGCCCACACTCTCCCTCCAATTCTGTGTCCTTCCACAGAGAACCACAAAGCAGGCATGGCTAAGGTAGGTCAGAAGTAGAATTTTCAGATAGATATATTTTTCATGCTGCAGCTACAATTCTACTCCTCTGAGTAATAAAGCATATGGGCCAATGTTGAAGGAGGAGGAGAAATTGCGGGGGGGGGGGGTGGGGACTGGAGAAAAAAAGTTTATTCTTCCTTTTGAGTTCTGTAGAAAAACTCTCAGATAGAAAGAGAAGAAGCTGATTCAATGATTAGAAGTTTTGGAAAAAGTTACATAAATTCTTGACCCTAAGTCATAACTAAATGATCAACCTCTCTTGACTTTACAGACAACAGGACCTCCTACAAAATTGCTTGCAAGAAAAAGTATGTATCATAAAATCCATTGATAAAGCAGCATATTAATGGTACTTTCTGATGTGTCATAACAGAAAATAATCTGAATCAAATAATGAGTAATCATCTATTGATATGTCAGTCTCCCTGTTCGTCCTTTCTTTCTTCTTTAAAATGTGCTTTCAGTTACTTCTTAGTTTTTTCATTGGTCTAAAGTTCTCATCAAAAGATAGTGTTGACCCTTTAGGAAGGGGTCTCATGGGGATAGAACAGGGGGAGGCATTAAGGGAACTAGCAACCATAAGAACAGCATCAAATACCACAAACCCATTCTGCCATGGGAAACCATTAAGCAACATGGCTTTGCAGACTTGGCCAGTGGAGTGAGATGCTTGGGTCTGTCTCTAGCCATTTTTGTGGGAAGGGACCTGGACACCTAACAAGTTATATAAAAAGGTACAAGCTGGGAATTAGAACAGACAGACAAGAGGGTATATTTATAAGGGCCAACTCTGAATCTAGTCAGGCCAGTCAGGAAAGGGAAAGGGGTGCAGAACAACATATATTCTGACATACTTTTTCACATGTATTCCTGCTCAATTCATAGACCATGTAGCAAATACAAAAGCTTTGATTCAAGGGAGTATTTCTGTTTAATATTATAAGGGAAAGCAACTAAAAACTAGATTCTATTTACCACATTCACTACATAGAAAACTTTAGGAATAGCTCTCATACATCAAGGTTGGAAATTCGTTCTCATACCTCGCCTGAGTAATAATGTAGGTCTGTTCTTTATTATCTCTGGTAATAAGAAAATAATGTATATTGAATGTCTTAGTTTATATGTGTTGTAGTAGATTAGAACAATTACTTTCCCTGTTAAAATTGTGGTTTTATTCATAAAATATTTGATTAAAGATGTGATTAATAAGGCAACTATTATACCACATACACTGTCATCCAAAAAATGTTTTTCAAACTACTAGCCATTGTCTGTATGATAAGTGAAAAAATATATTAGGAGATTGGGGATTAGAGCAGAATAAAATGGCTTTCCCCGGGGTGCCCCCAAATACTCTCAAATGAGTCAGGAGAGAATATTCCATTCACAGAATACAACATAGGTGTTAACTTTTCTTTGAATGTTGGCCTGAAGCATGAATAATTTCATCTAACTTAAAGCAATATTGTGGGTGCAAACAGCCCCATTACAGGAATCCTGTTGTTTACCCTGGTGCCTATATCTAGCCTTTCAGGCTTTGCTGTCAGTCGCTTGTGTTTATAGCCTTTATGTCTTGAGTAATAACAGCTTAAATACAGACTACTAGTTTATTATAGGCAAAAAGATCTTTGCAAGCCCCAAATATATTTTCAGTAAGTAAGTAGAGATGTATAGAATTCTATAGATGCACTCTGTTTTCTACTCTTGGTCCAATTTAATCTACGACAGCACCATTGACCACTAAGGAAACGGTCACCCAAATCTGGTCCCTAGGTTTTTATTTCCAGCTCACAATGAGAAATTCCTCAACTTTCCTACCCTTGCTCAGCCCTCCTGACTCTTTGACGCCCAGTTCAAGTTTGTCCCTTATTTTCTATCTGAACTAATTTGTTCCTTCACAGCACCATCTTTTCTCAGCCTTCCTATCTAAGACAATTTGCACTGATACCCTTTCTTTGGATACAGAGCCATTCAGTCTTCGTAAAGCATTAACTTTTTTTGTTGCCTATCCAATAATTCTTAACAATGAGCTATAGTCATTTCCATATATACAGATAGCAGGCTCACCCCTGCAGCAAGAAATGAGGAGGAGAGGTGGCTTATTTTCCATCCTCATGTCTTAGCTAGACAGATGCCCCTGAAGGCACCCAAATGTTTTGACTGCCTCTGTTTTGAGAAATACTTTCTTAGAAATAGTGTGGCATATTTAAAATAAAACATAGGGTCATATACACTATGTTTCTTCCTGACAGCATACTTGCATGTTATGTGCTTAGACAACAATTTGGTGATTTTTTTTTTCCTTTTTTTACCCAAAAGTCATTTATCCCAGCAATAAATGTTGGAGGGTCAAAAAAAAAGCTTCTCAGGGAATGTGAATGAAATGGAAACATAAAAAAATAATTTACCGTAGTGAAGAATAAACAAACGACATTAATCTGAAATTCTAAATAGATTCTTTACTATGTTCTCTTTATAACCAAGATGATATACAGCTATGTACTGTTTAATATAAAAAATTTAATGTTACCCTCTGTCCCAGTATAGAGTAAGCTGTTACATGATTTTCTTTTCATTCCTGCTTGCCTCTTTTCCAGGTAACTTCTGAAGAACTGAATAGCATAATTCAGAATATAATGACTTGGGTTGTGGCTACAGTGACTAGTATATTATACCCAGCCATAACAAAGTATGAAGAAAGGTTGCGAAATAATGCATACCCAGTGTCTGATGACTCTGTCCTTTCTTCAGATAGTTCGAGTTTCTGTAGCACATGCAGTGAAGAGCTTACATATGGAAGCTACACATCTGCAACAACTAAAACATTTCAGGGAGAGCCCTGTGCATTTGCAGTTGACATATCAGTAAGACGACCAACGACACCTTTGAAACCACCCCCTGCCCATGTGGAAAGAACAGTTGTGGGAAAAACATATCACATGGAAGAACAGAGTATAACATCTAAACTCAAATATAATAAAACCAGCTTGACATATGGATACCCTAAGCTCAGAAGCTGTAAATCTGACAGTCACCTTTTAGCATCATTTGAAACAGGCACAAAAAAATCTAAGGATGCTACCACTGAAACAGTTGGCTTAGAGAGTCCACTGTTGTCTAGTCAAAAAGCAAAAGCAATGAATGAAGTGAAGAATTTAAAGAATGTTTTTGTTAACTTTAAGTGTCACTTAAAAGGGGAAACTGAATTGATTTTAGAAAGCATTTTTCAAGAAATAATGTCTGATTTAACACAAGCCATTCCCTCTATTTCTTCTGTTACTGCTGAAGTTTTTGTTGACCAAAGTCAGCCTGAAAAAGGAGACTTGCTCTCCAATGTTGATATCTGTTCAGTAGCTTCAGAGATTGTGGAAAATATGCTTGAGAAGCTACAGTCTGCTGTTGAGAAAAAATGTGTTGAGATGTTTTCGCAAGAGGATTTGTCAGTTGACATCAAACCAAACTTAACATCCACTGGAAAAGATCTCACTCCATCAAATGGAAAACCTTTAGAGACTTCACTGCCTTTGGATCCCATGTGTGATATTGCAGAGGATATGGTGTATGGCATTTTGGAGAAGCTGGTGACTCTTGCTTCTTGTAAGCAAAGTGAACTTCCCCATCTTGAAGATGCAACTAAACTTTCCCATCAGCAACATATGATAGATCCAAAAGCCGACAAAAAGAAGTGTAGTTCTGAACCTGATACAGCTAATTTAATTGTTAAGGAAGAAATACAAAATTTAATATCAAATATTTTTTCCAAGTCTTCTTTGGTTGGCCAAATAGAGGAAGCGATCAGCACTATACTAGGATATGTACAAAGTGAACTTAAAAATGAGAGACTTATTGCATCTGAAGAAACAGTAGTACTCCTTCAGCTACTCGATGAAATCTTCACTCAGCTACATCAGAAGCCAGTAAAAGCTGATGTTCAAAAATGTAAACACTCTAGACTGAGAAATCCTTCTGACATTGAAGAAAAGTACAGACTCACTGGTACTAGATTATCTAATGGTCCTAGGTCGGGAAGACCATTTCCACCTGTCAATGTTCCTGGCATGGTCCTTTATTCTGAAGATGATAGTGAAGAAATAGACAAAATTGTGGAAAATGTACTTGATTCATCTTTCAAAGAGGAAAAAGCAAAATCACAAGAGCAGGTTCCTGAGCATTGGTTTACAAAAGGAAACACTTGTTTTGAATACAAAAGAAATAGCAGACCACCTACAAAGCCTGCTTCTGGAAGAAGCAAAGTTGCATTTTGTCATGGGGGATTAGAGACTAAGCTACTATCTTTTACTAATAAAGAAATTTTAAAGGAAAAACCCTGTTTGAATAGAGACATTTTGATTTTCAGCCAAGATCAAAAGCATCAAATACAAAAGGCTTCAGAAAATGTAGTTAAAAGTATTTTAACAGAAATGCTCAAGGACATATCTTCTGTTCCCCCTGGTCACTTAGACAGTAAAACTGGCAAGGAAGCTTCAGTTCTTGTTTCAGAAAAACCTCAAGGACTGTCACATCAAGAATGGATGGACCAGATGTTCTCTGTGTCAGAAATTAGTACAGTGGCTCAAGAAATAACAGATGCTGTGTTAAATATACTTCATAAGGCATCAAGCTGCATTCCCCAAATCACCAGAAGTTCCGTTTCACCATCAGTTCATCAAACTTCTCTAGATAGTTCTGACACTCCCCACATGGTCAAAGAAGCACCAAATAAAAAGCCATTAAAAGTATGGTTTGACAGTGAAAATAAAATGAAATGCTTATCTTCAGTCAATGTAGATCCTCAAAAGCCTTCCCTGTTAAAATCTGAAGAAAGCGAACCTCAACCTATAGATGACATTACTGATAAGATCATTAACACAATTTTTGAAAGGCTGAAGTTACTCGTTTGTTCAAAATTGCCAATGTGCTTCAAACCTTCACCTGCAGAGCAATCTTCATTACAATCTCAACTTAGTACTTACACAACTAAAGTGGTAAACATTGTTTTGCATGCTATTCAGAATGAACTGGAACTCAATAAGAAAAACCTCAATCTTGGGGAAATAGACCATACCAAATCCCTTAAAGGTAAAGGAGTTTTTGCTGACACTGATAACTCAGACTCTTTTGTCCCAAATCTCAATGATGACATTATTGCATCTCCATTACTAACTTGTATTTGTGAAATTTTATCAAGTGAATATTCAGATCAAAGCAATATTTCACTCTCTTCTGATAAGTCAAGGTCCACAATTTCATATGGAACTGACAATGTTGGTAAACAAAACATTTTGCCAAGTAGGCAGGATAAAAAATCTTTTGCCAAATATTTAGCTACTCCGTGTGCTCTCCACAGTGTCTTTAATGAAAAAGATCTCAAAGAGAATGCCAGATTGCAAGTATTAGATAGTATTGGGGAAACAGTGTCTGAAATGTTATGCAAGCTCATAGGAGCCCATCCTCACTGTCAGCCATCTTGCAGTAAGCTAAACAGAGAGAAGATGAATGAGAATCAGCAAACGGCTACTGAATTGCAGTCTAATATTCAGCTCACTTCCAAAACGATTTTGGAATATATACTCGCAAAATTATGTGATGTTGACATGGATACCAGTTTTGCAAGTTCTGGATTTAAAGCTGTCTCAGAGTCTCTTGATATTGACAGCCTATCATTTGCTTCAATTATTGAGGAAATGACCAAATGCACTGACATCATCTCCAGCATAGTTTCCAGGATGATTCAGGGGGGTAATAAAGAGGTGACTAAAAGCAAGGCAAAAACTGTTGCTCCTGTGTCTTCCAAAACAGGAAGCTCAAAAGAAACACATCCAAATAAACTGAAGGCTGTGGCTGCAGATATTCTTAATATGGTTTTTGCTAAACTGGAAGGGTTTGCCAATGGAAATTTAGAAACTCTGGGTTCTATTAATGATGGAAATAAAAAAAGCAATACGATGGATTTGGAATGTGGAAGTCTCAGTGTTTTCACAGACACACATGAAGAACTATTGAAATCTGCTTTATACATGAATGCAAAGAAGGTATCAAGTACTATTTTGAAAGCTATTCAAACAGAATTAAATATGAACTCATTAGATTTGAGGACGAGTGTAAAAACCCCATCACCTGAGAAACAAATGCTTAAGAATATAGTCAATTTAATTTTAGATGCAGTATCCTCAGATATGTTTAATGAAACTGAATCTGAAGAGAGAGACGTTGAAACTTATCGATACAGGCCAACGTATGGAAATCTTCTCCCTGGAGGAGCTGAATCAGATTCATTTCTAGAAGATGCTGCACATACAGAGAGAGAATTCATTGGAGAGAGAACATCACTAAGAGAAGAAGCTAAATCAGATTCTCTGAAACAATGGTTTCTAGAAAGAACCTTAAACAAAATTGAAGTGAAACTCAAAGAAACACAGAAATCTCCAATCGTTCCTATTATAAGAAATATTTTGAATGAAATTTTTCAAAATGCTTTGGTCAATCAATTAAATGTGCTTTCTCTCTCCCACTCTCATTTAAGTGGCATCTCTCACAATGTTGATGAGCCAATTGCTCAAACATCTGTTCAATTTATAGATAAAATGATGGGTCCTTTGGTATCTGAAGCAGATGTAACCATAGTGGCAGATGATGTTGTTAGAACTGTATTTCATAAACTTTATTCAGCTGCTATGACAGAGAGAAATGCAAGTAAAAATAGGTATAAAACCGTCACTTTTTCAGCAAATATTTCTTTTCATGAACACACCTATGGAGGAAGGCCCTCTGTTACTGTGCTGGACAAGAAACCATGTACTCTTCAGTCCGCATTCAATGTTGACAAACAGGCCAAAGTAAATGTAGTTGAAGATATTGTGCAGGCAATCTTAACAAATTTAGAAACTTTCGCTACTTCCAAAGTAAAATCTCTCTTTTGTCCCCAAATCAACTTCACAGTTCCAGTGGCTTTATCTATTCAGCAGGATGAGAGTGCATTAAGCAAAGCATTATCAGCCAAAGATTCATATTCTGATGATCAATTTTTATGTTGCTCAATGGATCATATTACTTCGGAAAAGACCAACTCATTGTGTCAACTCCCTTTGAATAAATTAAATATATATGCAACAGAAGTTGCCAGAAAAATTTTACAAGGAATCAAACATGAGTTAGATAAAGAAAGGGAAAGTCCTTTTGTAACTCATAACATTGTGGTTTCTGAAAGTATTGCAAGTCAGATTGTGAACACAGTGTTAGATATTGTATCATCTAAAGGCAAATATGACAAAAACAATTCTCACAAAGAAGTTGATTCAGATCAGCAAGAAGGTATTATTGAAAAGCTGTTTAATAAGACCGAATATCGAAAAGTACTTCAGTTTAAAATGCAAGATACTATTGAAGGTATCTTATGTGATATTTATGAAAAAACGTTGTATCAGAATAATCTCTCACTTGCCACACACGCTCTGAAAGGTAGCCTAACTGGTAAACATTTCCAAGCAAATTCTGAAATGTTCATTGAGGGTGCAAATAAGATTATTCCAAAACTTTCAGTTCCTAAGTCAGATGTCATTTTGATATCCAATGATATAGTGGATATTGTTCTTCATAATCTCAGTTCTGCCATCATGCTTGGCATAAATCCAAAGAATTCTACTGCTGCAAGATTGCCCCTCACGTTTTGCGATATGTTTCCAAAAGCAGAGTGTCAACAGCCTCCTCTTACGGGGTCAAAAAGTGAAGGAAAAACAGGGTGTTTCCCATCTTCAAGAAATCTGAAATTAGTCTGTGCTGACGATAGTCAGATAACTGTATTAGAGAGAGAAGACACCAAGAAATTTGCTCCTGACACATGTGAGGAAAATGCTAACTTCATTACTGAAACTATTTTCAATCGGTTAGAATCTTTTGCCACAGAAAGAATAGATTCATTAATTACTCTTGTTTTCCAGCCTAAAGAAAAGTCATTTGTTAGCTCGGAACTGGAAAATTGTAAACAAGATGACAGCATCTTTCATGAGTCAAGCCAAGTGGAATCAAATGTGGATGTCCTTAAAATATCAACTGAAACTATTCTCAGCCAAGAGCTTGCAGATTCCACTTTTGCCAGTTACAGAGAAAAACTTGGATCCACAATTCATCTATCACAAGCTAGTCTTAAGGAATATGCTGACATCATCGCCAGAGCCATTTTGAAGCTTATTAAAAATGACTTAGACCTAGAAATCCAAAAGACTTATCCATATCCAAACAATATTTCATTCCAAGAAAACATCACTGTGAGTGAAATTGTCAACAGTATCTTAAAGATTTTACACAATAAAAGATCTGTCAAGGAAATTAGTTTTTACTCAAAAGACAATCCTAACTTATTTTCACAACTAAATGTGTCAAATGAAATATTGCTGGGACAAAGAGAGCAAGAAAAAAACACCAAACTCTCTCTGTTTCCAAAGTACCCATTAGAACAAAACCAAATGGCATTAGAAAAGGAAAGCCAGAGAATTGTTTTGGAAGAAATATTTATGAGAAATGGAAAATCAAAACAAAAAGGAAAAACTGCATTAGTCAGTGCAGTGAAACAAGTTTTAAATGAAGTGTATCAAAGAATAATGGAAATCATTGGCCATTTGCCTTCATTTAATGAAATCCCTCACTTTATAGCTAATTCTAAAAGTAAAACATCAGATATGACGCAATCACATATTAACAGTACAGCAAATGATATAGTTGAAAGTGTTTTGGATAAAATGTACTCTGTAGTTGTGACATCATTATATGAAAGTAATAAAAAAGTAGAAGCATCTGACAACAGTGATACCTTACCCAAGAAACCATCATGTGTCAGAGAAGCTAAACAAGCAGGAAAAGGAAGTAATCCCACTAGATATATAATACCACAGGTTTATTCTTATGCAGGCAGTCAAAATGTCTCTCTACTGGACAACACTTTTTTGCAATATTCACCATTGCAAGTGGGAAAGGATTTAGTCCAAATCGTTCTCAGTAAGATCACAGATTTTGCCTCACTTCATCTAGAAGAGACTTTATCCCCTGAAAGTTGTTCTGATGAGTTACAACCTCTAAGTCCACACAGTTCTAAAGTGAGCCCTAAGGGTGGCCCTAAGCCAGGTTTTAAAACAAGTTTAAAAGCAAGATCAAAAGTTACTCCTTTGCCTAAATTTAGAACAAAACTGCAACTAGGACCTAGTGGTGCTAAGGCCAAAAGCAAGACCAAGTTAGGTCCTGGCGAGAAGACTCCAAAAGACAGTCGATCCAAGTCTGCCACTGGGCTGTCACACATCCTATCAAAAGGAGATGCCAAAAACCTACTAGAAATGAAATTGCCCACTTCAGAACTAAAAATATATGCCAAGGATATAATAAGTAATATCCTGGAAACAGTTGTGAAAGAATTTGAAACGGTGAAGCAAACTAGAGCAATGGTAAATGTTACAGCTCTACCATCTGATCAAATCATGGCAGCAAATAAAATAGTTAATAGAGTTTTACAAGAATTATATGCTACAAATAACCACAATATGGTTTATCCAATCAAATGTTCACATCTGGATGATCTCAAGCTTTCACAGGGAAATATAGGTGAAGGGTCGATTGCCAAACCACAAGCATGTTTTTACTTGGAAAATGTTTCTTCACAGCTAGAACAGATTTTTCCTAAAGAAGGTATTTTTAAGAAAATGTTTGACAAATGGCAGGCAGAATCAAGTGACATGGAAAATGAAAAATGTAAGCTATTGAACATAGCTGGAAATGTTTTGACTGAAATTTCAATAAAAGCAAAGGAATTAGAATATTCTCTTTCACTTTTAAATTTGGCATATCTTGAGGATTGTGAAAGCAGGCTCCATAATCATTTTAAAGGGGCTTCTGCTAGAGCTGAAGACACCAAAGCACAAATTAATATGTTTGGAAGGGAAATTGTTGAAATGCTATTTGAGAAATTGCAGCTGTGCTTTTTGTCCCAGATACCCACCCCAGACAGTCAAGAAACTCTAGCAAGTAGGAAGGAACACATTACTACTAAAAATAAATATGATTTCCCAACCGAGGACATCCATGGCAGTGTGCCAATCTATAGTATGAAGAAAAAAGACCAAATTTCTTTGGGCTCTAGCAACCAAGTTGTTCAAAAAATTGTTGAAAGAGTTTTAAACATGTTAGAGTCATTTGTAGACTTGCAGTTTAAACATATCTCTAAATATGAGTTTTCTGAAATAGTGAAAACACCTATAGAAAACCTTTTTTCTGTCCAACAGAGACAATTAAGTAAACAAATGTTGCCAAAATTACAACCACTGAACAAGTTTTCTGATGAATCCAAGTCAAGTACTATTTCCAAGGAAAATGTACAGAATACCCTTCTACAGGTTCATTCATTCCATTCAGAATTACTTACATATGCTGTTAGTATCATCAGTGACATGCTTGGTATAATTAAGAACAAGCTAGACAAAGAAATAAGCCAAGTGGAACCATGTCCAATTGGCATATTGAAAGAGAACATTGTAGCAAGTGAGATCATTGGCACACTGATGGACCAGTGTACTCATTTCAATGAGTCTCTGATCAAAAACCTTCCAAAGAAAAGTTTGTTCCAAGGAGTGGAAAATACCTACATTGTTAATCACGTTGAATTAGCAACTGGTATGAAAATGCCCACATCAAAGTTAAAGGAAGCTAGTTTGGGGAATAATCCTCCACAAATCAGTGTACCCAGTTTGGTGTTTTATTCAGAAGATATGAAAAAAAAGTATAAGGCTTCATCAAATGTACCCTCATATGCCAGAGCCTGTGTAGAAGATACAGTTGAAAGTTCAGAGCCAATGGAAAAGCCTGATTCAGAAAATACGTCATCATGCTCTAGCAACAAAGTACAAGACTTCAGCAGAAAGGAGTCTAACTTTGGCCATTTTGATCAAACCATGAAAGGAAATAGCTCTCTCCCTGAAGGCAGTGTCTTACAAAAACTGTTTAAGAAAGCGAATGAATCCACAGAAGCAGCATTAAAGCAAGTCATGTCATTCATAGAACTGGGAAAAGGTGAAAATCCAAGAGTGTTTCATTATGACACCCTAAAACCAGTTGTTCCGCCAAACCAAATTCAGACAACTGTTTCTCCACTCAGAATATGTTTAGCTGCAGAAAGCATCGTCAATACTGTGCTGTCAAGCTATGGCTTTCCAAGTCAACCACACAATAATGAAAGCAGGGAAACCATGAAACCGTTTTTCATGTCAAAGAAAAACCCTTTGTCTGTAATTTCTGGAGGACAAAAGAATGAGGAGAAAACTTTGCTTAGAATGTGGGATAAAAGAATCAGCTCTATACCTGAAGAAGAAAACAAAAAACCTGAAGCCAGCAGGGAAGATTTCTCTTTATTGGAAAGATGGGAAAATAAGATGTGCCCAGAGATAAGGACCCTGAAGGAAGTTGAAGTCATTGCTTTTGCTGATCATGAACTGGGTCCAAATGAAATTCATTTGGTAGCAAGACATGTTACCACATCTGTGATCACATATTTCAAGAATTTAGAAACTAGAGGTAAGCAAGAGATAACCTCTTTTAGAACTTGACATAATTTAGAAAAAGAAGTCAGGTATATTTAAAAGATCTCTTGTCCCAGAAGTTGCATTTACTATTTTTCTAAAAATAGCCTTGGAGGTGGGATAGTTAATTACTTAATGAATCAGGATACTAAAACAAAAGTTATACATTCACACCGTTTGAATCTGAAAGGGTCTACTGTTCAGTTTTCATTATCTGCAGATGGGAGAAAATAGGACTACTTTAAAGCAAGGGATTTTGGCTGAGCATGAGGTATGAGGTCCAAAGAGTTTTTAAAGATCTTACACGTGATTTCTTTATAATCATACCAAATGTACAGTTATTGACTGAACCTTAGTGATCCATCTTTTCAGGGTGTACAGTTGATGTCTGTGTCATTATTAGTCACGGTTTATAAGAACAGTGGTATTAAACATCTTGTTTTGTTTGCATTCCAGTGTTCTTAAATTCCTTTTTGGTATAATACTGTAAACATATCTTTACAAAGATAGTTTTACTCCCTTTCTAAGAATGTTTATCTGTGTATGTTAGGTTGAACCATATGTAATAGCCATTTTTGTATGTCCAAACCTCTTGATTATTGGCAATATCTTAAAATTCAATCTAATAATACTATAATAGCACTGAACTGGATCAGTAATTCCAGTTACCAATAAGTAGTTGCTACGTTATCAGTTCAGATACATCACTTGCCCATCATTCAAATAGGAGAATACATACTACCTGTCCTACCCATCTGTGCTAGGAAGTCATTTCCCTTCCTTAAAATTGGTATTCTTTCAAGGTGTGCCTGCAATTGAAAGCTCATAAATAGACTTTCTCCAAGCATTTCTTAATTGAACTTAGAGAATTCATAAAGAGAAACAAAACAAACAAGAGAAGATCCATGATTCTGTCCTATTGGTATTTGGCTTGTTTATTTGTTTTTTTGTTTTATCAAATCTATTCTCTATTCTCAGACGTGTCCAGGGCCTTCCAGGGATTTCACTCACACTCCCTTCTTCCACTTGGAATACTCTTTCCTCCCTCCCTTCGTCTCAACATGGCCAAATCCACTCTAGGAGTCAAAGCTTAGCATAAAGCCTCCCATCTCCACAGAGTCTTGCCCAATTCCGCAGGCAGAAGTATAATAGATGATCAAGTTCTAAGAAAAAAGAGTGTGTTGCTCTGGCTGCCACTCTGAGAATTGGCCATCCCTAGTAGGCATATGATTTGCAATAAATACTCTATTGAATGAAGAAAGAGTACAGTCCTATGCCTAGCTGGTCTGGCCCTCCATCCTTATGGCAAACTGTAACGTAGGGGTTGAAGTACTACTGACATTGCAATCCATCCCTAACCTTTCTGGAGTTGCACACTTCTATTTCAGTCAAGCTGTCATTGCAACACAACTCCTTAGCCTCCTAAAAGTAATGCATAGCACAACATTAAATGTTTTGACCAAAAATAGATTTTTAATAATTATATGAGGTCTTGAGAATACTGCAGACATGTTATCATATAAGAATAAACTTGGAAATCATTTTCTGCCCCAGAATTTCCAGCTTTTTAGAGCCCCTAACCATCTAAGTGAGACAGATACCAGCACTTGACTTAGAGATTTGAATTATTCAGCGTTATTTTCTCAACTTTATGGCTAAAATTAAGATTCCACAAGGTAGAAAATAAATATCTGAAGAAAACCCAATTTCTCTCTTAGCTAAGTTTTTCTTTTTCTTTAGTGAGGTGGTCCAAAGGTGAAATTCATATGTAAATAATTACCGATATAATTAATTTTTCATATTTCCCTTAATGTATGCTAAAAATAGTAATGTTTTCTTTTTTAAGTTTCCAGTGAGGAGAAGGTGTCTGTTATTTCTACTTTGCCAAGAAAAAAATGTGACTCAAAACAGCCTCTAAGAAGCATATACAAGGATTCATCACTTTATCAATTTTGTGAATGTCTCACTGAGTCTGTCATTTGCCATTTAATTTTTAGCATTTCTGATAGCACCAGAGATGGTAGAGAAAAAGAGAAAGCATGTGAAAGCCAAAATGCAGCATTTAACAAGATTATTTCAATTGATTCTCAAGTGTTTGAGAACAGGTCAATTTCTGTTGGAGAACTTGCTTTAAATATTTCTGAAATCATTATTGAAATCCTTTTTAATAGTAACATTATAGAGTCTGACATTGCACAGCAAATGTTTCCTTTAAAAACAAAGTATATTTACTGCCCAGGAGTAGCTGCCGCTGACTTTGATGATCTCTTTCAGGATCTCTTAATAGGAGTGATTCATGTACTATCCAAAGAAATAGGAATAAGTCATCACCTTGAAAACACTGGAAGAAATAAATCACTTTCCATGCTTAGAAGCAGTGATGTGCCCATTTGCAACAAAACGAATACAGTGGAAAGACAGAAAGCCTCCAGAGACTGGGAATCCTCTACTCACCAAATTGATCGCCTCATTCAAAGAAATAAATTAAATTATCTGGCATATAAGTTAGACAGTCTGGTTGGTAGCCTAAAAACTCGTGAATCCAAGGAAGTAGTCAATAAAGTTTTTAATATTGTTTTAGATTTATTTTTACCAGATGAACACCCAGGTGAGGTTTTGGATTCTGATAAAAAATCAAGTGATCAGCCAAGTAGTAGAATACTTGGAAATAACTTAGAGATCACCCCAAAATCATTTTTTCTTCTCAATGTTGTGTGTGAAAAACTTATCAGAACACTTTTGGAAAAATGCACAAACAGTGTCTTTGCTGATAATTTACCTCTTTCTGATGGGACATCAGCAGAAGAATGTCAACTTTTTAAAATACTTCAAAGTGTAGAAAGTGGAGAATTTGATTATTGTAAGGGAGCAATGGACTGTGAACAATTTCAAGGTGATTATATGTCAGACCTTTCAAAAAACCTGGCAGAAATGGATCAAGATTTGTTGTCATCAGACTCTATGCTTACTGTTATTTCCCATAGCTTAGTTAAATCATTGATGGACAAACTATGTCACGGTATACAAGTCCCCCAAAGTCCACCTTTTGCAAACAAGCATTTAATGTATAAAACAAGAGAAATACAGTCTAGTTTCATAAAAGCAAAAGGGCCAGAATTAACAGAATTGGGACAAGGTAAAGGCTCTTTAAGGTTCATGAGTTATAATGGTAATGGTTTGACAGGATCCCTGAATAATCCCAGTGTAATTAGCTCCAAAATACGAGCACCATTTGGCAAGAAATGTTCAGTGAATTCCTCTTCTGTGCCATCTCTTCTTAAAAGACAGAGAACAAAGGATATGGATACAATAGGCATCTGTAATAAGCTATATCCAGGAGATATGAATACAGGTATTTATTCAGCCACATTTTTGGAGGAAATAATCTCAGAACTGTTTTTTAATCTCTCTCTTTCACTCTGGGGCAAAAATGAAAACATCACTGAGGCCCGGCTCAATGAGATGAATACATTATTTGTCAACAATGTAGTGAATGAGTTTAATAATGCACAAGTCACTGTTTTACGGAATGCTGAAGAAAGGCAGTGTTTTCCACCAATCCATAAAGAAACTGTTAGTAGCATTGTTGGTTCAGTTTATTGTGATGTTTTACAGCAATATAAATTGCAAGTGACCTGTGGTAATAATCTGACACATGACAATACCTCAATAGCAGAACAAATAACTAATGGCATATTGTTAGAGATTTTAGACTACCAACTCCCATCTTGCTTCAGGGGAAAGCACATGCCTAATTCATATTACCCTCTCAAAGCTGAAATTATACTGCAGAAACTTCAAAATAACCTGAGACAATTTACTTCTCAACACAGATCTTCAACAGCCTATAGCACTATGTTATCACACTCATTTTTAGAAGATATAATCAGAAGACTTTTATGTCAACTCATTCCTCTACCCAGTAAGGCTTCTTCTTTGGGAAACAAATATTTCCCGAGTTCAGATTTTAATGAAATGTCTACCTGTATAATAAATAAGGTTATATCAGCCATTTCAAAACATAAAATTTGGTTCACTATATATGATAGTCAATATCTTTGCACAGGAAAAAACCTCCAGAAGATGGTGGATTCTGTTTACAGCAATCTTGTACAAATGTCTGACTGTCTTGTTTCAATACAGAAAAGCATAATCAGCCGAAGTCCAATCATGGTTGACCGAATAGCCAGTTTTATTATTCAAGCAATTATTGAAAATCATCTTCAACCATTTTTGTGTGGAGAAGGTTTACCTCGTCCAAACACTCCATTGGATGCAGTATCGAATATGGTTAAACAGGTTCTCAGTGAAGTCATAGAGTCACACAGACCCCAGACACCATCACTCGTAGGTATTTACCCTCACACATTTGTAGGGGAAATTGTTGTCAGACTTTTATCAAAGATTTTCAGTCCAAAGCATAACACTGAAATTGAACTAGAAAAAATGACCCAAAAAATAGTAAACTCAATAAATAACCATTTTGACAAAGCTAAAATTCATATTCTGTATGATGACAAAGAACAGTCTCACTCCTCTGTAGATACAGATATTGTGGATGAACTCGTCACCTCAGTTTATGGAAACGTTTTAAAACAGCATGGGCTGGACCCTGAGGTTGATAAAGAACTTGAAGACAGTGATATTTTTGTGGAAAATATTACCAATTTAATTGTAGCAGCTCTTACAGATTACCTTCTTCATCCATTATTTTCTGGGGATTTGTCATCTTCCTATTCTCTTTCAACAGCTGAGAATATTTTTCAGGATGTTCTTAGTAATATCAGTAAATCTACCAAGCCAAGTCAGAGTTTATCTCCATACAACACCTTGCTACCATACACATTTTTAGAAGATATGATCCGAGTACTATTATCTAGGATCTTTCCTTCTGCATCTAGCATTGTTCCAAACAAAGAAACTCCAAAAGACAGATCAAGAGTGAATTTCAATGAAATTGCTTCAAAGATAATCAGTGATATTAGGATGAAAATTTCCCAACATGAAATTCGATTTTCAAAAGATGAAGAAGAAACCAAGTTTGTTTATTCAGAAGATGATGTCCAGCATCTCGTTGATTCAGTGTTCAAAAATATTTCACAAAACTCTGAGTCTCAAGAATCAGTTGAGCAAAATATCACAAGCAGTGATGATGTTCTTATTGATAGAATAGCAGGTTTTATCATTAAACATATCTGTCAACAACATCTTCAGCCGTTTGTGGATGGGAAGTCATTACCTTCTTCGTCATACTCATATTTTGATGATGAGAGAAGGCAGTGGTTTTCTGCCACTGTTTATTCCTCAACGTTTTTGGAAGATGTGGTCTCTGGGGTCTTAAGCAAAATATTCCACAGGGTGTTAGGCATTGTACAAATGAAATCAGCAAGAGATTCAGAAGATGAACTGTTTGATAAAGCTGAAAAACTCATAACTTTGATAGCAGAGGAATTTTCAAAAGCCCAAGTTAGCATTCTAGAGAATGCTGAGGAACAATTCTGTTTGCCTCCAGTGGAGACAGATATAGTCAAAAACATTATTGACATGGTGTACAGCAAAGTTTTGCAAGAATATGATATGGAAATAATGCCTGATAAAGATTTTCTAAGTGACACTAAGACACTGGCTGCAAAGATAACTAAAATCGTCCTGGCCGAAACTTTTGATTTCCAAATTCATCCAAATCTTATAGGAAAGCTTCCTTTTAAGTCACACTCCAAACTCAGTACTAATGTTTTGATAAAGAGAGTTCAGTGTGACATTACTAAATCAAGGTTCCAAAGACAAGCTTCAACAATATATACTACTATGCTATCACATACTCATTTAGAAAAAATCATCACCCAGCTTATATCTCAGATAAGTCCATTGGCCTCCAGTGCAGAACACCCAGATACTTGTCAATCAGACCTAAGTAAGACTGTCTTAAAACTGATAAATGAAATCATGTCAATAATTTCAAAACATGCAATATGTATTATTAAACACGGGAATGAAAAACAAAGCAAGATTTCAGAAAAAGATATCCAGTCTATGGTTGATTCCATTTATGCTGATCTTTCACATTCAAATGTATACCAGTCTCTTACAAAAGATAAAAAAGGTATAAGTAACATACCTGTCTCAAAAGTAGCAAGTTGTATAATAAAAGAAATATTTAACCATCATCTTCAGTCATTTTTATCTGAAGATAAAACTCTCCTTTCAGCTGCAGTTGATCAAACTTGTAAACAAAAAGCAATAGATTCTAAACAAAGAGAGTTGTCTTTCATTGTGAACTCAGCTGTCTTTTTCGAGGAAGTAATTTCTGAGCTTTTATGTAAACTCCTTTATGCATTCTCACATAATGTCTTGGCTGCTGAAAACCCAGATACAGTAAAAGCCACAATTACTGGCATTGTTACAACATTAGTAAAGTCAATTGTTCTGGAGTTCAACACATCAGAGATTTTAGTTGCAGATAACTCTGATGATGATATGTGTTTTTCAGAAGGATATAAAGAAATAGTTCAAAAAACAGTCAACCTAATTTATGAAAAAATATTAGATGAATATAAATCTCTGATTCAAGTATATAGGGCTATACAAAGTGACAGTATTTGTTTTGGAAGGAAAATATATCATTTGCTATTGGAAGAAATTTATGATTATCAGGTGCAGTTGTTGGTTTCAGGAGAATTGGTATCTTCTTCTTGTTCTTCCCTTCAAGCTGATAATATCATCAGAAATGTGCTCAGTGTCATCATGAGGGATACCTACTCCTTGCCATCATGTGTTACTGTGCTGCCTCGTTCTCTTTTAGAAGATATGATTTCCAAGCTTCTAGTGCATATGTTCCCTTCAACTGACACTGAAAGTGAACTAGAAAAGGAAGAGGTTTTACCAGATTATGAGTTTGTGGATGAAGCTTCAAAACTGACTGATGAAATTATCAAAGAAATTTCTGAACATGAGATCCGTCTTGCCAGGGCAGAGGAGAATGCAGAAAGTGTGCAGTTAGAAATGATTGAGAATTTGGTTGACTCTATATGTAATAATATTTTGAAAAAATCTGAATTTCAAGCTGAAGTACAGAAAGATGCAGACAAAAGAGGAGGCTCATTCCTCAGTAAAATAGCTGGTTTCATTATGAAGGAAATCATGGATCATCATCTGCAGCCATTTTTACATGGTGAAGAATCATCTTCCAGTTACTTATCTGATTATAACCATGTCTCTGTACTTACTAAAGCTGGTAAAGAAAAGGCACAGCCTTCTCTATATTCAGCTACATTTTTAGAAGATGTAATCGTTGACCTTGTTCACAAATTTTATTCTTTTCCAAGTATTACTGAAGATTCTAAGAAAAAAGAAATGCCAGAGCCAGAGGTTGTCAGCTTGGCTATAAAATTTGCAAACTCTCTGATAGGAGAATTTAGAAAAAGTGAAATTAAAGTTCTACCAAATGCTGAAGAAGTGTTCTCTTTTCCACCAGTTGGTAAAGATACAGTTGATAAAATATCCAATTTTGTGTATGATCAGTTCATAGGAAATTACGAGTCTAATGATATTCAGAAAGATGATAAGAGTAACATTGTTATAGAAATGATTGCTGCTTTAGCCCAGAAGGCAATCTCTGCTTTCAAGATTCAACCACTTTTTTCAGGAGACTGGTCTTCCACCTTCTTTTCATTTCTAAACCCAGATAACATCACCCAAAGGGTTCAACACCTACCACAGAAAATCTCTACACAGATAAACAGATGCTTAAAAGGGAACCAACTTACTTTACCAGAAAAATCATATAAATACACTTCTTCAACCTCAGACCAGAAAAATGTGTTGGACACTTTGGAAATAGACAGAGGTGCAATGAGTAGAAAGAAGAGTTTCAAAACTGAGGAAGCATCAATGAGGAAAGGTGACATCCAAGATCCAATAGTTACCTCTCTAACTAAATTTATGGCAAACAACATGTTTAACTTGTTGTCAGGGTCACCTGCAGGTGTGGTAAATAAAAAAAAAGAGAATAAAAATAAAATGAGAATTTCAATTCAAAAACATAATGAGACTGTATCAAAAGTTACTTCTCCAACTACTAGTGTGAAAAGTAAAGATACTCAGGAGCCAGATTTGAGGATAACACTTAAAAATAAGGAAATTGAGAATAAAAGCATATCAGCTTCAAAAGATAAGGAGGGGCAAGGTAATGAGGTACATACACAATTTCCAGTAGCTACTGATGATAGAGAATGTGAGAAGGAAATACTTGTACCGTATTTTGAGATAGACGATGAAATGAAGATTGACAAATCAGAAAATTCATTCAAAAAAGAAGACAAGTCCTTTCAGCTATCTTCCTTGACATCCAAAGTGAGAAATACAGGGAGCTCAACAGAGAAAACTTTGAGAACAGTTGACCAAAGGCCAAACAATGAGGGGGGAAAAGACTGTCCAGTTCAAGTAGATATAAATGAGGCACAATACTCAGATTATGAAAGTGTTCAAAATGTCATTGAAAATATTTATGATGATATATTAGAAAGAGATTATTCTCAAGAATCAGCAGATTATTCAAAACTCCAGATCCCCCCAAGTGAAACAGCATTGGATGTAATTCAAGAGGTTGGCGAAGATTTTGTACAGTCTATTTCAGCAAAGGATTCATCCCTTTCAATTAACAAAAATCTCCCTGCCAGAGAGAAAGAGATGAAGAGAGAGAAAGATAAAGAAAGAAAGAGAGAGAGAGAGAAAGAGAGAGATGGGGGTGAAAATAAAGAGAAAGAGAGAGACAAAGAGAAAAGGAAAGCTGAGATTAAAAATGAACCTAGTAAAACAGCCAGTCTTCAGCACCTACCAAAAAGTAAACCTGGAATTTTTCCTGCTAAATTTTTAGAAGATGTTATCACTGAAATAGTTAACAAATTGATCTTTTCTTCCTCACCAGAAACACAAACATGTGATAAATGTCAGAAAGTAAGCAATGGTGAAAATCAAGCTGAACTCTATGACACAGCTATGAAACTTCTCAATTCACTGTTAAAGGAGTTTTCAAATGCTCAAATTAAGGTATTCAGGCCAGATAAGGAAAATAAGTTTTCTTCACCTGTAGATAAAGTGTCATCAGTTCCTAAAGTATCTCCCAGCCATAAAGAATCAACTAGAGAAGCATCATCATCTAGCATTCAGAAAATAACGGTAGATAAAATGCCACATATACATAAAATGACTAAAAATTCCTCTTCAGATAAGATACCTTTTCCAGATAAAATACCAGCAACTGATAAAACACTAGTCAACAAAGTTGTTCACTCCTCTATATGCAATATTTTGAAGGAATATAGATCTCAAGACGCCATTTGTAAGAATATAAAGAGTAATGGGGAAAATTTAGCAAGAAGACTAACTAACACTGTGATAAATGAAATTTTTCAACATCAACTTAATTTGATATCTTCTGATAATGTTCCAGCTTCAGCTTGTTTTCCTCTGGAATCTAAGGATGTTGTTAAAAAGGTCCAAAATGTGGCTCAAACAGCCAGCAAAGACTGTCAAACATCATCACCATACACCATCATGCTGCCTCATGAATTTTTAGGGAATGTGATTGCTGCTCTTTTATCTAAAATTTTCTCAACAGTATCAAATACCAAAGCAGAAACATCTGAGGGCAAGTTGTTCACAGAACTGGATTTCCTTCAAATGAAGTTATTAAGTACAGTTACAACAGAGATCTCCAAAGATGAAGATATGATTATACGGTATGTGGAAACCTTACATCCCAATGATGATGAAATTATTCAATTAGTGGTTGAGTCTATGTATAATAATCTCTTGTCACAGTTTGGATCACAAGAGATTATACAAAATTGTGTAGCCAGTGGATGCAGAATCCTTTCAGAAACCATAGTTGACTTAGTTCTACGAGAAGTAGCTGGTAATCAGTTGCAGAACTATTTTTCTGGAGACCTAACTCCCTATCAGTGTGCAGAAGTTGACAGTGTTGTTGAAAATATTCTTAAAGATGTTATCAAAACTGCTGATGCTCCCCAGCCTCAACCATCACGTACCCATATACTGCCTTATAACATAATAGAAGAAATTGCTGTCAACTTTTTATCAAAGCTTTTATCTATGTTTCCAAAAGTGGATAAGGAAAGAAACAAATCTCTTGAAACAGAAATGCAAAAAATAACCTCAAAAATATTAAATTCAATTCAAGAATTTATCTCCAAAAGTAAGATTAAACTTGTACCACCAGCCAAGGAGTTGCCTACTGTACCTTTAGCTGAGAATGAAACTATTGAAAAAGTAGTTAATTCTGTTTATACCAGTGTTTTAAAGCACTCTGGCTCCTATACTTCTATATTTAAAGATTTGTTGGGTAAGAGCAATATCCTCTCTGATATAATAGGTTTTTTAATGGTGAAGGAAATTTCCAATTCTGAATTTCAACGTCAAGTAGAGGAAGAAGTATCAAGTTCAGAATTAGTCCTTGAAGCTGTCAAAATTATGGAAAAAGCGGTCAAAATTATTGATGGATTTAAGTACCAGGAAAAGTTTCCGTGCAAAAAAGGTGCTATGTTAGATGCCATGTTTTTGGAGGAAGCGTTGGCCTTGTTCTTGGCTAAAATAGTAAGGTTGCCAAGTGCCTCAAGCAAAGATGCAAAAAGCTTAAAGCCTGACTTAAATAAAATTGCATCTCAACTGACAAAGTCTGTGACAGCTGAAATTTCCAAAAGTAATATCAGTCTTGTTGCTGCTGATCCTAAGGAACACTTTTTAAATCCAGAAAGTGTAGAAGTTGTTTCTCAAATTATTGATTCTGTTTATAGTGAAGTACTGCAACAGTTTGGAACTCATAACGAACTTTATGATGATATAAAAGATACAAACAGAGTTTTCCCTAAAAAAGTGGCTAATTTGATTATTAATGGAGTTTCAAATTTTCCATTAGATACAGTTAGCTCAAAGAATTCAAATCCAAATCTCTTTGGAGATCTGGACATTAATAGAATTGTTCAAAAGGCACAAGAGCATGCTGGTAAAATGATCCCTGACTTAGAGGAAGAAGACTTAGCTCAAGATTCATTTGGAGAGGAATTTCCAATTAAAATAGTTCCACATGTTGGGAATAAACCAATCAAAATAGATCCACACATTATCTCAGAACACTTAGCAGTAATTTCTGTAAAAACTCAACCTCTTGAGAAACTTAAGATGGAGTGTTTAAGACAAACTGGACATAACATAGAAGAACTGAGAAGAGTATCAATAAGTGGGAGAGGTTACTCCTCAGACACATCTGATGTAGGAGAGTTGAAGAGAGAAAGACGTATCTCATTGGATAGGACTGGACGACTGGCTGTAAAACCCTTAGAGGTAAGTGCAAAAACAATAGAAAAAAAATAGTGATAAACGGTTGTTCTGTGATTCCCTTCTCAAATGTGTACATGGGAATGCATATGTTTGCTGTTATTGTCCAGCCCAACAGGAGAATTGTTGAAGTGGTTCATCCATATAGTCATATGATTTACTGGGACTCACCATATCCGCTCTCTGGCTCACTCCAACGGTTTCAGGCTAGTTTTCCTAAGACAATCAATTTAAACTGGCATTTTTTTTAATACAGTGGGAATAGAGGGACATAGACTTCACAGTAAAATCAGGCTGACTGAAATTATCATCTTCAAGATTCAGAAGATACATAATCTCATATAGTTCCTGTAGTTCTTCATTGTGGATATCTAAGGTGTTTAAAAGGACCAGTTAATAGACTATCAGGATATATGCAGTTTCAAAAACTATCTAAAATAGTTGTAATTTCTCAAACTTAAGGCTCTACGGCATTAGTACTTTTTACTTTTAGAAACATTCATGAACAAACAGACTACAAATTCTTAGATGATACTTATTATTTCACTTTAGTTATATTAGCCTTCCTCAATTTCTTCTACAATCTAAAGTGCCAACTTTCTTTCCTCTTCTATCCTTGCTCTAGACCCAGCTGCCCTAATGCTGCCATTTTTATGAACCCATTTTCTCTTGCTATAGACCTAGGTCTGACCGGCAGCCCCATACTTGAGCCCCAAATATATTAAACTAATTGGGCCATTAAAATGCCAAGATGATGTCCATGTTAAAAGGAAACTATGCCACTGAGGACAAAGGGATTGTCTGGCCAATAGAGTTATACTGACTGACCACAGTTTGATTTTTACCAAAGCCCCTTGTACTGATAGGGTTCACTCATAAGAGGATTTAGTGTGCTTAGGGATATAATCTGTGGCCTGGAAAATGAGCAAAGTTTCATAGAACCATCCTCTCTGGAGCATAAACTTGAAATGAATTTTTTCCAACACTGTCCTGCAACCCACTGAACTAAGTCTCAGGGCTGGTAAATATGTTAATTAGTGCCGTATGTTTTCACACCCAAATACTGAGATTATCATAGGCTGAGACACTAATTTAATCTGTTTTGCCCTAAATTTTTTGGGCCAGATGACAGTCTTTTCCAGCTATGAAATTCTCTCTTCCATATGAGTTCTCATCATTGCATTAGCATATTACTGAATAGTCTTCATTTATACATAAGTAATCTCGTGTGTCTTTGTGGTACAGTGGTAAGCAGAGCTGCCTTCTATATATAAGTAATCCCTTGGGAGTAGACTATGTGTGAACAGACTGTGGAATAACATTACTCAACGTCAATTTTTAATTATCTGTAGAATTGTCTGTCACAAATCTTACTCTTAGTTACAAGTTCTCTTTACTTAAGCCATTTATAGACTACAGAAAGCAGCAAGAGACTATTTCAACCAGAACAATTACTCCTGTTTTCTTAAAGGAAAGAAAAGCCATCCCAAAAATAAAAAACAAATAAATAAAGCAGCAGACAGCAAGAACTCTATTAAGACATTTGATTTGTACCAATACTATCTATCTCCAGCACAGGGACAAGAGAAGAAACAAAACACTAGATTAGATCAGAGAACCTCGACACGTGTTGGCTCCACCCCAGAGCTTTAGTTTCTGTTTTGAAGTACCATAAGTTCCCAGCACACTAGGCATATATATTAAAACCATATATAGTAACAAATTCCAAAGCCATATAGATTGATTTTGGATTTTCTAAAGCACTGGTTCCCTCCACTAACACAGAAAATCAAAATAGATTGTATTTTAATTTCTTAAGGAGGCTCACTCTGTATTTTTTTTTTTTAAGAAGATATTCTTTTAGGGTTCTATTATCTGAAAAACGGGCTTACAGTGTTACAAAGTGATGTTGAGGTGTGTGATTATTAAATCAATTTGGAGGTTTTGTGGCATCATTAAAGGCTACAGAATTGGGGGAATTTTGTTATTTAATTATAATTGTCTTTTCTTTGATCTGTCTTTAGACATTGAAAATGGAAAGTAAGATTTGACTAGAGAGATGAGATAAAAAATGAAGATTTATGTTTTGAATATTCTTTTGGAAAATGGGTCCAAAGAATCAGGAGTGGAAGGAGAGGAATTAGAGTCAAAGACTTTCACAGTTTTTGTTATTCATCTTTTTGCAAGTCAAGAGCAGATAATACCTTGCTTTTTTGTTGAAAATATGTGCATTTAGGTTTATCTATCATTCTCTATCTAGAATTTTAGAAAAAATAGATAATCATATCTACTTCTGCCACAAAACTTTCAAAGTAAAAGAAAACAACAAAAAGTAACTTATGATGCAACAAAATATAAACTTTAAGCAAAAGGAAAAAGAACCTATGTTAGGCCTTCCTCTGCTACTTTGTAGTAAGATACAGTAGCTCAACGTGATCTCTGAATGTCAAAGAAATGATAGACACCAACAAATATTTCTTATAATTTTCATTTGTTTCTTCTTTTTAAAATATCATTAATATACAAGTCTCATTTAAAGATAATACTACTTAAATTGAAACTATAAATTATATTAAAATATGTATATTATGATAGAACCACAGGAGAAATGATCGAGGCACTTGTTCTTAATATTCGTTATACTTTCAATTCTAGGCTGTCTGCAGAAATTCATTTCAGAATATAAGAAAGCCAGATATCACCAAGGTGGAGCTTTTAAAAGATGTTCAGAGCAAAAAAGATCTTATCATTCGGTTAGTAGCTCATGATATTGATCAAGAAGATTCAGAAAGTGGCAGAGAGGAGGAACCAATGTCTGATGAGGATGAAGTTGTTTTACGAGAGATAGCACAAGAAGAACACGTAGGAGAACAATTTGAAGATCAAGTGAAAGAAGCCATGAAGCCAGCAGAAGGCATGGTTGGTTCTCCCAAGACAACACAAAGCACATACAGCCTGAAAAAATTTTTGTCACTAAGCAAATGTTGTCAACTCACATCCAGTGCAAATATTGAAAGTATTGAAGCAACCTCAAATCATATAATAGAACCTAAGGAGAGACAAGTTAAAAGAGCTGTTGCTGAGCTTGACATGGCCACTAACTCAACAACCACGACTCAAACATCCTCCTCTTGGGAGAAAAAAGCACAGCCTAAGGTGAGTGAGAAGCACAACTGCCCATGACCAGATATCTATGGAAAGAGTAGAGATCTTCAGAAATTCTGTCCAAGAATGTGCCTTAATTAGGTAGAAAAGAATACTAAAATGGTTCCAGTCTCATCCTAAGCCTGGTAATATTTACAGTAGAGAGAGAAGTAATTAACAAATGAAGCCATGAAATTCAGTTGAGGGAAAGCAGATAATGGAAAGAGACCTAGATTAATTAGAAGCCCAAGAGAACAGACAGTGGAAACCATTTCAGAGAAATGCAAGCTAATTATTTAAATCCATTATTTAATAGATTCTAGCCCTTTGTATTCTGGCTAAATTCCCACTGAACGTTTTGTGTAGAGAAGCTTTATGCAAGTATGACAGGACTGGAATGTGGGCCAAGGTAGGAGGAAGTAAAAAGAGATCCATACAAATTCAGATTTGAATCCTGACTCTCACTTAATAGCTCTGTGTCTTTTGGGCAAGTTACATAGCCAACTTTTTTCTTAAAAGTTGCTTGTCAACTTGCCCAAAGTTAATAATCAAGATATTTTGAATATCATTCTTGCAATCAGCCCATAAACTCCACTGTCGTCATGGGGTACAGTTCTTGTCCCTATGTACCATATCCCTCAAATGATGATCTGGACTTCAGTGACCCTTTGGATTGGCCCAGTCCAAAAATATGTGCCAAAACATGTTTTTGGAAAATACATATGATTTAAGATTTCCTAGTGAGACAATTCTATTTATTATCTATTTGACATGATTCCCAGGTTAACATAAAAGCTGAGATGAACCAGAGAAAAAGAACAGAGATACAACTCTCTTCAATTCAGAAGTTTAATTGGTAAATCATCTTAACACATACTCTCATTTATTTGTTGGGAAGCTATATGTGATTTCATGACCAGATACACTCTGCAGAATAGTTTTCTTGAGCCTCATAGTCAGAAATGCTGGCTTCATAGATAGTTAAAGAAATGTTATAGTATAACATTAGCAACAGTCAAAATGGATTATATGAACAATAATAGTAGCCTGTGTTTTTTGGAGGGATTCTAACAGATGTCGCAATAAAGGTATTCTCATAAAAGGTATGGCCATGAAGTCACACATGACTTCCCAACAAATAGATCAGAGTACAGGTTAAGATGATTGACCTGATAAGCTTCTGATTTGACCAGAGTTGTATCTCTGCTCTTTTTCTTTTTGAACTCTGTAAGATATGATTAAAAATATTTGTAAAGTACAGGAATGGAAAACTGTATTCTTCAAACGTTGTGTGAGGTTTATCTTTAAAATTTATCCAAACTCCAATATTATAAGTCACGTTCACTGAGCCATTTCCAAAGAATTATATAGGAAAGAGACATTTTCATTAGAATTATAGGGTTTATCCATCTTTATTTAGTTTTTTTTTTGTTGAAGAAGATTGGCCCTGAGCTAACATCTGTGCTAATCTTTATTTTCTATGTGGGATAGTGTCACAGCATGGCTTGATGAGTGGTGTGTAGGTCTGCACCTGGGATCTGAACCTGCAAACCTCAGGCCACTGAAGCAGAGTGTACAAAATTAACCACTGCACCACGAGGCCAGCCCCAGGGTTCATTCATCTTTTAAGTAATCTCTAAAACTTTTTCTCAGTGTAATGTAAATTAGACTGCATAATATGCCAATAATGTGAGAAAGTACATATCAAACTCTACTTTATGTAATACTTGGTTTGCACTTTTCCAGAAAGAAGAAAAGACTCTTATTACTGAACCAACACACTACCTCATACACAGAATTATGAGTTCATCTTCATACAACCAAGAAGATTTCATTTCATATGCCGGGTACATAAAATTAAAGCAATATGAAAATAGAAATCTGAGATGAAAGTAATGCTAATGGGAAGAATGGGTCCCTGGTAAAACTATGATTGGGCAAGTATTCAGCCATAGGCCTTCCCTCACTCCTTCTTATTCTTTCCTCCTTTAGCTCCCCACTGTGGACACGTAGGTCTCCCCTTTCTACCTGATCCACCATTTCTAGTTACCTGGCCTCTACATCCTTTCTAGTATAGCAGTGTCTTGGATCAAGAATTTGCCAGTGTGTTTTGTTTCTGGTTGTTTTTTTTTTTTCTTTTTTGACCTGGGAGATACGTACTAGGTCACAATAGTATCTGCACTATCAGCCCAAAGCATTCCTGCTCAATTCTAAATAGTTAAATGTTCCAGTGTGTATAACTGCCTATAACAAGAATCCAAAGGTTGGTGGCTAGCATAGGGGAACGGGGGTAGGAGGAAGGTGAAAAGGCTGATTAGGCGTGTGAGTAGTGATGGATTATAATTAGCCTTTGGGTGGTGAATATGATGTAATCTACACAGAAATTAAAATATAAGGATGTACACCTGAAAATTATATAACGTTATAAACCAATGTTACCACAATAAAATAAATTAAAAAATAAAAGTAAGAATCAAAAGAAAGAAGGAAACAGTATAAGTTGGAGCATTCAGAGATGAATTCTAGAAAGCAGTGGAGTTTTATGTGGATCTGTAAGGATGAATAGCATCTACAGGAGGAAATGATAATCCAAGTTTGGATGACTGTAGAAGCAAAGTCTCGACTGTGTGGCATTTATAGAGAAAAAAGAGAACAAAGTACACTGTACACTTGAAATTAATTAATAGCTATATCTAGAATAGTTAAAACTTGTCTAAAATTATTCTTAAGTTTATAGAAATATTCAGAACTTCGCAGAGGTAGTATTTTCTATTGTGGGAGAAGTAATGGGTGTAAGGAGAAAAATCTACTTGGTGACATTTTTTTCCCACATAGCAAAATGAAATTGTTTCTTTTTGACAATGACACTGACACTATTTTGGGACATCCCTTCCTGGCCCATTATTGCCTTTTTTTCCTGCATAATGGTTATTTTAACATACTTAATTAGTAATACAGGCACCTCTCTCTTGTTTTTATCAATGATGAAGACAAAGAGTACAAATAATACCAAATAAAAGCCAATCTAGAGCAAGATGGCAGACCGTGAAATTAGCATGCCTTGTTTCCCCAGGGAAACCAAAAGTAAAGAACTACAGACTGATAAAACAACTTTATAGGAGCTCTGCAAACCAGTCAAATATCTGCAGCAACCAAGTAAATGCCCAATCAAGGAAAAGCCACATTCAAGATGGTAGGAAATGCCAGATTTTTACTTGCCCTTGCCAAACTCTCTCTGCAACATGATGTGGCACAGCTGGGAAGCAATGGCCCAATTCCTGGTTCCCTCTTTTGGGATGGGACTTGTTTGCATTGTTCTCACCTATCTGTGTGATGCCTGAGGGAATGTTTTCTGTCTCACCTGAATAGGAGCTCAGATTGGGAATGGTGGCATAGATTGGATCTAAGCCACAGAAAGCAGTTGATGGGTGCCACAGTACATGAAAATCACAGGGCACTACAGATGCACAAATACATGAGGGCAAGAGATTATAGGCAGAGGAATACAATAGAACATCTAAGGCCCTGAGAAGAAGCATGATGAAATTCTTGGGAAATAAAACATTTAAAAGCAGATCAGGAAAATTGAAGAAAGGAAAAAAAACACACACATAGACCCAGAAGGATGTATGCCCAGAAAAGACTTAAGAACGCATGGCTCTACCTCAGACTGTTCCCAAGGCCCAAAGTCCCACTAATTAATGAATGGCTTCCACACCAATCTCCAAAAACTGGGGGAGGTAGCTGTTTCTTCAGATGTCTAAATTTCAACATAAGATCACAATGCATACAAAGAAACATGGAAATAGAGCCCACTTAAAGAAACAAAATCTTTAGAATGTGTCCACAAAGAAGTATACCAATTGGACATACATGGCAAAGACTTTAAAAAGAGTCTCAAGTTTGTTCAAAAGCTATCAGAAGACACAGAGAAAAAACTAAAGGAAATCAGGGGAAAAGTATATGAGCAAAGTGAGAATAAAAACAAAGAGATATAAAGGAGCTGGAAAATATAATAACTGAACTGAAAAATTCACAAGATGGGTTCACAAGCAGACTCAATAAGACAGAAGAAAGTATTGATGAACTTGAACAGAAGTCATTTGAAATTATTGAGTTTGAGGAGTAAAGAAAAATGACTGAAAATGAAGTGAACAGAGCCTGAGGGACTTATGAGATACCAAGTGAACCAATATATGCATCATAGGAGTTCCAGAAGAGAGAGAAAGAGGCAGGGAGATTATTAGAGGAAATAATGGCTAAAACCTCCCCAAATTTGAAAAAAAAAAAAAAAGCATGAATATATAAATATAATAAGCTTAATGAATTCCAAGTAGTGTAGACGCACACAGACCACACCGAGATATAATCAAACTGTCAAAAGACAAAGACAAAAGGAGAGTCTTGAAAGCAGCAAGAGAGAGGTAACTTGTCATGTACAAGAGATCTCCATAAAACTATAAGAGAAATTTTCAAAAGAAATCTCACAGGCTGGAAGGCAGTGCATGATATATTTAAAGGGTTAAAAGAAAGAAAACTGTTAAGTGAGAACTCTATAACCAGCAAAAATACCTTACAATAATGAGAGAGAAATCAGGACATTCTAAGACAAAAAACAATAAAAGGCTGAGGAAATTTATTACCACTAGACATAGCCTACAAGAAATGCTAAAAGAAGTCCATTAAGTTGAAACCAAAGGATACAAAACAGTAACTCAAAGCCATATGAAATTATAAAGTTCTCTAGTAAAGTTAAATACATGAACAAATATAAAAACCAGTATTATAATTTTGGTTCATAGCTCTACTTTTTACTTTCTACAGTATTTAAAAGACAAATGCATAAAAAAGTAATTACAAACCTATGCTGATGGGTACAGAATATGTAACTATGTAATTTGGGACATTGATAACATAGAGGGGATGAGGGTTGATCTATAAAGATTTGCATGCAGTTGAAGTTATAAGTTTAAGAGAATGTCTTGACTTTAGGATGTTCTATGTGATCCCTGTGGTAACAACAAAGAAAATATCTATAGAATGAATACACATATAAGGAAATGAAAAGAGAATCAAAATGTGTCTCTGCAAAACATCAACTGTTACAAAGGAAGGCTGTAGTGGAGGAGATGAGGGATTAAAAAAGCTATAGAACACACATAAAACAACAAAATGGCAGAAGTAATTGCTTCCCTATCAGTAATTACTTTAAATGTAAATAGATTAGAAATTCCAATTAAAAGACAGAGATTGACAGAATGGATTTAAAAAACAGGATCTAACTATATATTATGTATAAGAGACTCACTTTAGATATAAGGACACACACAGGTTGAAAGTGGAAGGATGGGAAAAGATATCCCATGCAAATAGAAACCAAAAGAAAGCAGGGGTAGTTATACTAATATCAAACAAAATAGATTAGTGAAAAACTGTTACAAGAGACAAAGAACATTATATAATGAGAAAAGGGTCAATTTCCCAAGATATGACAATTATAAACATATATGCACCAAAATACATGAAGCAAACATTGACAAAATTGAAGAGAGAAATAGACAGCTCTACAATAATAGTAGGGGACTTCAATAGATTACTTTCAATAGTGGATAAAACAACGAGACAGAATATCTGGAGGACTTAAACAAGAGTATAGACCACTTGTACCTAACAGACATATACAGAACACTCCAACCCATAACAGCAGAAAACATATTTTTCTCAAGTGCACATGGAACATTCTCCAGGATAGACCATATATAGATCACATGTAAGTCTTAATATATTTTAATCACAATGAAATGAAATTAAAATTCAATAGCAGAAGAAAAACTGGAAAATTCACAAATATGTGGACATTAACAACACATTCTTAAGCAACCAGTGGGTCAAAGAAGAATTCACAGGGGAAATTAGAAAATATTTGAGACAAATGAAAATGAAAACAAAATACACTAAAACTTATGGGATGCAGCAAAAGTAGTGCTAATAGGGAAATTTATAGCTGTAAATTCTTCATTTAAAAATATTTTATAACAACAACCTAACTTTACAGCTTAAAGAACTAGAAAAAGGAAAAAAGGAAACTCAAAACTAACAGAAAGAAGGAGATAAAGATTATAGCAGAAATAAACAAAATGGAGAACAGAAGATAATAGAGAAAATCAGTGAAACCAAGAGTTGCTTCTTCAAAAAGATCAACGAAATCGACAAATTTTTAGCTAGATTGCCTAAGGAAAAAAGAGAAAAGACTCAAATAATTAAAATCACAAGTGAAGGAAGGGACATTGCAACTGATTTTGCAGAAATAAAAGGTATTATAAGAGAGTACTGTGAACATTTATATGCCAACAATTGGATATCCTAGCTGAAATAAATAAACACAATAACCACCAAGAATGAATCGTGAAGGAATAAAAATTATGAACAGACATATTACTAGGAAGGAGATTGAATCAGTATTCAAAAACCTCCTAACAAAGAAAAGCTAAGGATCACATGGTTTCACTGGTGAATTCCAGCAAAAAATTAAAGTCGAATACCAATTCTCATTAAACTCTTCCAAAAATTGAAGAGGAGGGAATATCTCCAAACTCATGAGGGCAGTATTACTTTGATAACAAAGCTAGACAAAGACACTATAAGGAAAGAAAACTACAGACTAATATCCCTGATGAATATTCATGCAAAAATTTTCAACAAAATACTAGCAGACAGAATTCAACAGCACATTAAAAAGACTAAGTGGGATTTATCCCAGGAATACAAGGGAAGTACAACATATGAAAATAAGCCCATGTAATACAACACATTAACAGAATAAAGGAAAAAAAATCACACACACACACATTCTCATCTAAATTGATGCAAATAAACCATTTGACAAAACCCAATACCTTTTCATGATAGTAACACTTAAACTAGGAATAGAAGGAAATTACCTCAAAATAATAAAACCATAAATAGAAAACTTACAACTAACATCCTCCTCAGGGTAAAAGCCTGAAGGATTTTCCTCTAAGATGAGGAACAAGACAATAGTGCCCACTCTCATCACTTCTATTCAACATAGTTCCAAAAGTCCTAGCCAAAGCAATTAGGCAAGAAATGAAAGCCATCTAAATTGGAAGAAAAAAGGTAAAAGGATCTCTGTTAACAGATGGCATTATCGTATAGGTAGAAAACTCTAAAGATTCCACATAAAAAAGAAAACTTTTAGGATTAATAAATGAATTCATTGAAGTTGCTGGATACAAAATCAACATGGAGAAATCAGTTGCATTTCTATACACTAACAATGAACAATCCAAAAGGAAAGTAAGAAAAAAACTTTGATTTGCACTAGTATCCAACAGAATAAAATACTTAGGAATAAACTTAACCAGGAGGCAATAGACTTGTACATTGAAAACTACAAGACATTCCTGAAGGAAATTAAAGAAGACACAAATTAATGAAAAGACATCCCGTGTTCATGGATTGGAAGACTTATTGTCAAAATGTCAATACTACCCAAAGTATTCTACAGATTAAATGCAATCCTATAAAAATAAGGAAAACATTTTTTCAGAAATAGAAAAAAAATTCATTCTAAAATTTAGATGGTATCTCAAAGGACTCCTAAAAGCCACAATCATCTTGAAAAGCAATAACAAAGTTGGACTTCCTCATTTCAAACTTACTACAAAGCTATAGTAACCAAAAGAGTATAGTACTGACATAAAGACAGACATGCAGACCAATGGAATAGAATAGAAAGCCCAGAAACAAATCCTTCATAGATGGTCAAATGATTTTTGATAAGCATGCCAAGGCCATTTGATGGAGAAAGAACAGTCTTTTCAACAAATGTTGTTGGGAAAACTAGATAACCATGCACAAAAACACTGAAGTTAGACCCTTACCTTATACCATATGTAAAAATTTACTCAAAATAGATCAAAGACATAAATAAAACTGTAGAACTCTTATGAGAAAACATAGGGGGAAAGCCTCATGACATTGGACCTAGCAGTAATTTCTTGGATATGACACTGAAAGCATAAGCAACAAAAGGAAAATTAGATAAATTGGACTTCACCAAAATTAAAAACTTCTGTGCTTCAAAGGACAGAGTGAAAAGTTAACCCATAGACTAGGAGAAAATATTTGCAAATCATATATCTGATAAGGGATTACTATCCAGAATAGACAAGGAACTCCTGTAATTCAACAATAACAAAAACCAAACAACCTGATTAAAAATTGAGCAAAGGATTGAATAGACATTCCTCCAAAGAAGATATACAAATGGGAAATAAGCACGTGAAAAGATGCTCAACATCACTAGTCATTAGGGAAATGCAAATCAAAACCACGAGATGCCATTTCAGACCTCTTATGACAGCTATTATAAAAAAAAATCAGAAAATAACAAATGTCAACAAGAATGTGAAGAAATTGGAACCCTTGTACATTGCTGTTGAGAATTTAAAATGGTACAATTGTTAGGGAAAATAGTATGACAGTTTCTCAAAAAGTTAAACGTAGACTTACCATATGATCCAGCAATTCTTCTTCTGGGTTACATACCCAGAAGAATTGAACACAGGGATGTGAACAGATATTTATACACTCATGTTCATGCCAAATGTTCAATAACCAAATGGTGGAAGCAGTCTAAGAGTCCACTGATGGATAAATGGGTAAACAAAATGTGCTATATGCACTCAATTGAATACTATTCAGCCTTAGGAAGGAAAATCTGACACATGCTACAACATTTATGAACCTTGAAGATATTATGCTAAGTGAAATAAGTCAGTCACAAAAGGGCAAATAGTACATGATTTCCACTTATATTATATTAGTCAAATTATAGAGACAGAAAGTAGAATAGTAGCTCCAGGGGATAGAGAGAGACAGAAATGGGGTGTTAATATTTAAGGGGTACAGAGTTTCACTTGGGAAAGATAAAAAACTTCTGGAGATGGATGGTGGTGATGATTGCACAACATTGTGAGTGTACTCAAGCATAGAACTATACACTAAAAAATGGCTAATATGGTAAACTTTCTGTTATGTATATCTAACCCGAATTTTAAAAGTGGAAAAAACCCAGTTTAGAAATCACTTTCATTTGATTTGGAAACTCTGTAATATACTATTCCAGGGTTACTTCCATATGAAGAATGATTGACAGATTGTTCTTTTGCTTAACCAGTAATTTCTTCATTCATTAAATACACAGAAGTAAAATGTTCTTTTTCTTTTGTTTTAGTGAAACTGAAGCTTGTACCCCAGATACAAGTGCTAAAATATTAGAAGGTTAGATTTATTATTTTTCTTAATTTAAATTAGAAAGTATTCTAAAGGAGACTTTGTTTACTGTTTATCATGATGAATTTTTTACTTATCAAACCTGAGGTTGATACTGTTTTTTTGTTTCCTGTGAGCTTACCTACTTTTGGAAAATGATGCCTTGTCTGAATTACCACTAAGATTTTATTAATGATTTTGGTCAAGAATATGGTATGATATTATGAATTTATATTTACCATGTTCCTGTGAGAAATAACCACAAAATTAGGGTGTATGATAGTTTCTATCTGAGCAAGAACCCATGATAGTAGCATTTGACAATTTATTTGAGAGGTTATCCTGCCTTTATGCTTAGCCCTAACAAAATGTACCCAAAAAAAACTTTTAGAGCTAATTTTTTTTGCTAACATTAAAATCTGCACCTCACTTTCTTTTTTTCTTATCTCTATTAGCACTGACTCCTTAGAACATTTGGAAGACATTTTGGTTCTCTATTTGTTGAAACCTCAGAGGACCAATGTGTTGTAACAATGATAGAGGTAGTGTCGTTTTTACTGTAAAGTAGCCTTGAAACTCAAACCACAGGTTTACCCTGGCTATTTCAAACATAGAACCCACTCAAGCAGTAACTCAAGAAACACATTCTCTCAACTCTCAAGTGGAAATCATTTCCATTAAGATGATTCAAATATCAGTAAGTATGCCAGAATTTATGAATATATCACAACCAGAAGGTATCACAATAATCACTTATATGGAATCATGGGCTGTTAGAGTCAGAAAGAAGCCGCTTAATACCACCTCCCTCATTGTTTACATGAGGAAATTCAAGCGCAGGGTGAGGAAGCGACTTGCCTGAGGTTACTTGGAGTCAGGGGCAAACCCTTGTCTGGATCCAAAGTCTTTTGACCCTGAATTCAGTGCTTCTCTTTTTCCAACTTCGTTGTGATGATCATGCTTAATCCTTGTATTCTTCGGTAATATTGCAGCTATCCAATCATTTATTTATTCATTCATTAAAGATTTACTGAGCATCTCCTTTGTGTTCTAAGATCCCATGGGTGAACAAGGCTAACAAAGTCCTTGATCTCATAAAATTTAATGTTTCTTGGGGTGGAGCATCAAAGAGTAAGGACATAAACAAGATAATTCCAGATATTGATAAGTTCTTCCTTCTCATCTGGGACAAAAGCCAAAGAAATCGCAATAGCTTGCAAAACCCAACATCACCTGGACATCACCCTGGTGCCCTATTACCTCTCTAACCTCCTCTTCTATTCTTTTTCTGGCTCACTCTGCTCCAGCCTCACTGACCTCCTTGATGTTCCTTAAACATTCCAGGTATTCAGGGCCTTTGCACTTGCTGATCCTTGTGTGGTGCTCTTCCCCCTATATCTGCATTGCTCATTCCTCACCTTCAGATCTTTGCTCAAATGTCACCTTCTCTGTGAGGTCTTCTTTGACCACACTTTGAAATTGTAACTTCATTCTCACCATGGCACCACCTATTCCACTTCTTTGCTTATTTTTCTCCCTGGCACTTATTACTATCTAACAGACTGTGTATTTTAATTAATTGCTTTTTCACTATCTCCCTCTAGAATGTAAGTTCCATGAAGATCACAGCTGTATTCCCAAGAACCTAAAACAGGCATATAGTAGGAGGAGGAATTTAGTAAAATAGGAGAGACTATGGGAGTAACTAAGCAGGGGGTAAGGAAGAACACAGGAATTCTGTTTTATGGTTATGTTATGGTTTATTGGTTGTGTTGAGATTGAGGTACCATTAGACATTCAAGTTGAGGTGTCATAAAAGCAATAGGATATTTAAGTCTGGAGTTCAATGGAGAGATCAGAGCTGGACATACACTTAGTTTCATATGGAATATACAATAAAGTCTCAAATATCTTAAATCTGAATATCTGACATCCTCAACTATAAGGAAGTTTTCTGTGACTCTTCATCAAAACAAATTTCCAGTATATCCTGGAAGGTTGATAGCCATTTAACCTAGAAACTTTGAAATGATGGTTGGAATGATAACCCTCGGAGCAAATCCAAATGATGTCAGTCATTTGAAAGCAAAAGTACCTTCAATTATGTGCAATATAGAGTCAGACATCTTAGAAAGATTATCGACCAACAATGAAATCTTATCAATTTTGTCAGATAATTCAAATAATCAGTTTCTCTCATATTTGCATTAATTGATATTTTACTAGTAGTTTTTTTTTCCCCCCAGAACCTACATTGGCCTAAGGATAATTCAGAAAGTAACCACTTGTGTTGGCTCTTGATGATTACCTGTCTATGAAATGCAGAGTTTTTACATATGATAACTCATTGTGTCCTCTTGTGAGACAGGCAGAGGATAATCTCATTCACATTCTACATACTAGGAAACTGAGAGTCACAGAAGTTAGACTCAACTTGCCAGTGTTTACACAGCTCTTAGTATTGAAGCTAAGACTCAAACTCGGGTTTTCTGACTCCTTAGCAGGTTAGCTGCCTCCCTAGTGGTGGTTTTTTGTGAAACTTCTTCCACAGTATCATTTCTACCTCCTGGGGCTGATTTTCTTTTACTGGGAATAAATATTGACCTCTCCTGGAACTTAGGCAACTTGTAGCTCTATAGCAACTCCGCAGATTTCCTCCTGGTATTGCCTCAAAATTCTCCTAATTCCCACCAAAGTATTTTCATAAGACCAGCACCTTCCTCTTTGTTCCAATTATGTGCTTTTAATTAGCTATATAAAATCAAAGAGTGTTGGAGCTGGAAAGGCCTTTAGGAATCATCTATAGGGTGACCCCTCATTTTATAGATGAACAAATAGGCCCGTAGATGTTGAATGATTGTGCATAGATGTTTAGCTACTAAGTTCCAGAGTCTGCCTCTCCTAAATGAAGGGCTAAGACATGCCCCAGAATTCCAGGGGTCTCACTTCAGTTTTGTTCCCATTGTCTACACACTGTCTATGTGTATATATCTATACATATATAATTAGAATTAATAATTTCTTCTAAATTCTATGAATTTTAGTAAAAAATAGTAAGATCAGGTTTGTGTCAACACTATTCATGCCTCAGAAAAAATACTATTTTTCCTTCCTCCCACCCACAACAGAAAGTTCTCAGGAACAAAAGCCAGAGAATTCAAGCAGTGTTAAGGTAAGTATTTTTCAGTGGCCTCTAATTGGTATGCCTTGGGTGCAGGTGAATCTAGACCAGTTTTCAAGGTCAGATCAGGGACTGGGTGGTATGATTTGAGGGACAACAGGAAGCTTTCCCTATTCACAAATCCTTCATGATCAGATCTCGCCCCCTTGTTGAGATCTGTCCGTGGTACCTGAGAAATCCCTTAATCAAAATTCTCTCCTTAGAGCTATCATTCCTTGCTTAGTGTACAAATGAGCCATTGTTCCTCCCTAGCACCTAAATACAATTCCATTCCTTAAACCTATTGCTGCAGTCTCTGGAGAAAACCCTAGACGGAGTGAGTCACTTGTCTCTGCCCAGGGCAGGTGGACCCAAGTGAGGAGCTTGGTGGAGGCAGGAAGGGAATAGAAGCTTCAAAAATGGAGGAGAGTGGCTTGCAGGAAAGTGACTGCTGATTCCATCTATTTCTCTGCATGAGAAATAATAACTGGTCAAAGGCAGCTTTCCAAAAGGCCCACCTCCTCTCCAGTGTAAACTTAGGAAATTTCCTCTTCCCTAATCCTTATTAGAAAGTTTACAATGAGGACTGAAGCTACAGATTCCCTTCTCTGTTTTTTCACTTTGTTTCTTGTCTCAATTTAATCCCATCTTTAAGCAAGTCTTCTCAATTCCATGCACACACAATCCATCATTTATTCACTTCTCATTGTCAGAGTAATTTTCAGAACCAAATTTTAAAACTCATACTTAAGAAACTTTTGCCACACCTCCAAACATGCTGGGTTAGTTCCTCATGCAAACTAATCCTCATTTATGAATATAAACATATATTTGACAACCTGAGGCTTTATTTAGGCCATACTTTCCAAGTAAAATCATATGGCAATAAAGGGGAGACACTGAATCTTTAGTCTGAGGACCTGTTGACAAGCCATTCCTTGTGCCATACTGAATTCCTGGCTAATCTGGACCCTTCTGGCTCTTCGTCTTTTCCCTCACTTGATGCTTTTTGCATGGTGAAACTGTGGTTAAACTTGTTATCCAGTCCAGTCTCAAGTAAGGTGGAATAAGCACATTCCACTCTGTTATCACTCACTGATTAAAACTATAAACTTTGGACAACCACCCAGGATTCTGAAAAACAAATAATAGGAGTTTGAGGGGAGGAATCCAATAATACAATATGAATGCAACCAATACAATATGAGTTTCCTGAGGTTTTTCCTCCCATGTCTTCTAGCTTAGCTTCAGGGCAGTTCAAATCCTGGAATTACAGTCACGTGCTGCATAACGACATCTCAGTCAGGAATGGACTGAAGATATGACAAAGGCCCCCTAGGATTAGCACCATATAGCCTAAGTGTGAAGTAGGCTATACCATCTAGGTTTATATATGTACACTCCATGATGTTCGCACAATGACAAAATCGCCTAAGGATGCATTTCTCAGAACACATCCATGTCATTAAGCAACTGACTGTACATAAAGGGAATGGACAGCATAGAGCTCCGAGAGAAACCATTGCTGTCTTACCAGAATTAGAAAGAGGTTTCTGTGGAATGGAAAGTGGAGAAGCCACTTTTTTCCCACTTTTTCCCCTCTCTTGGTCTTACCTCGAGGCAATTTTCAGCCATAAAGCTGCATGGCAATAGTAGTAGAGACTGCTGAGACTCTTAAAAATCCTTCTCTCTGATGAGAGGAATTAGGAAAAGGTGTCCGGTAACCTGAAGAATCTTAGGGGGAAACCTGCTACTTTTTTCTCTGCTTTCTCTTGGCACTTTACCCTTGGTGTGGATGTAGTCACTGGATATGTGAGACAGCACACACAGTGAGGTTAGAGCCACAGCATTCTAGCCATAGAAGCAGAAAGGGGGGCTGCTGAGAGTCAGAGACACTGAAAGAAATCACAAAGAGTAGGGACCTCATAAAAGGACCCCCTACAAATCTGTAGTCTTTCCTGAGTTGTGCATGCATGGAACTGACCTGAAGTTTATAGACAAAAGGCTTTAAGAATTTGAACTATAGCCTTAATACTGGTGCACACACACAGGGATACCAAAAAATACTGCCAAGATTTTGAAACTGAATTTACACTGGAACTCCAGTCATAGAAGGCAGGATAGGATGTATGGTCTGAACCTAAGTGGGTTAATTATCTACTTAAACAAACAAAAAAGCAGCCTTCTCCAAGGGATTTTAACAATTCTTAGAATCTCATAAATTGTTTTAAATGCCCAAAATACAATCCAAAATTACTCAACACACAAAGAACTAATACAATGTCTGCAACTTTTAAGGGAAAGGACATGAGATGCCAACTCCAACATAGCCAAGATTTTGAAATTTTCAGGCAAAAACTTTAAAGCAATGATTATAACTATTTTCCATGAAGTAATGGCAAATACTCTTGAATCTAATGGAAAGATAGATGTTCTCAGCAGAACTTAAGTATATTTACTCCTCTGGCACATAGTAGCACCTGCTTTCTTTTAGATTAGAGATTTTCAACTCTAATTTTCATTCATTAGAGTCATATGGGCATTCTTAAAAAACAAAAAATCAATATCTGCCCCAACCTCAGGGATTTCAGTTCAACCGGTTTGGGACCCAGGGATTCATATTTTAAAAAAAATCCACAGATACTCTATTGTGCAGCCAGTGGTGAGAATCAGTTGCTTTAGATAGTCTCTGCTCCATTTTATTCCTCAGATGTCCTGTTTGAAACATCTTAATTCATAAGATACCTCAAGTCCTCTAGGAGGAACTATGCTAAAACCCTTATAATGATATCTGGTGGCGTCTACGTAATCTATACACAACAGATTTTATGTTGTATGTGTTTAGGATTTATTTCATTGATTTTCACTTCCTTTTTTAATTGCTAGCATTATAGCACAGTTACAGTAAATCCCAGCTACCTGTCTCAGACAGTTTTATGCCTTTCTGGGAAAATTGCTGCCTCTGCATTCAAAGAGGTAATAAAGGCCTACAGAGCAAAGCCAGTCTTTGAGCCATGTTCCCTGCCCTACCAGGACCACACAGCTTATTGCTCCAGAACCCAAAATGACTAAGATTTCCATAAATGGAAATTGGAATTGTGTTGTGAAAGTCCATTTTCCTTCTCTCCTTGTCATTATATCTTGTATCAGAAAATAATTTATATAACTTACTACATATTCCAATTCAGCCAAAGGAGGGAGGGGGCAGACAGAGCTCATATTTTCTGTGACTTAAGATGCCTGAACCTTTGATCATAATTTAATGATAGTCTAGGCCCATATCTATGACAAGGATCAATCCTTGGTGTTAAAATTGGCAAAAATTATGAGCCTGAGCCTCAGAATAATTCTTGGAGACTGCAGAGCACAGATATTATTTATTGGAAGATACTACAATGGTTGTACTACATCTCCTGAGGATTTCTAGGTATCCATAATATGTAGTGTACAACAAAAGTCTAAGTGAAGTACTTTGCTTTGTCTTGGCAGTTTATCACCATCTTTGAAGGAAACAAGCATATTCCTGGCAGTGGGCATCCCTCAAAAGAAGTCATTTCAGGTACAAAATATACTATCCTTTTAACAACTAGTATAATAAATCTCTCAATTACATCATTTTGAATTTAGAATTTTTGACCATTTACCCTCCTGGAATGAGTGGCTACTCCCTTGCAGTTTTTACACCTATTATCATTATGAGATTGAAACGATATTCTTACTATTTATATATATATAGCAATTGCAGTTTATTATGCAGTTCTCTTATGTTAACCTCAAACCAAAGGGGTACTAGGTAGTGGAACTAATATTTATTAGGTGCCAGCTATCCTCATTAAAGAGGCAAGTGAGATGGGCCAGGCGGTGGCATAGTGGGTATGTTCACACACTCTGCTTCAGTGGCCCAGGGTTCTCCAGTTCAGATCCCAGGCTTGGACCTATGCACTGCTTATCAAGCCATGCTGTGGCAGGCATACCACATATAAAATAGAGGAAGTTGGGCACAGATGTTAGCTCAGGGCCTATTTTCCTCAACAAAAAGAGGAGAATTGGTGGCGGATGTTAGCTCAGGGTTAATCTTCCTCAAAAAAAAAAAAAAGAAAAGAGGAAAGTGAGAGTCATTGAGAAGGAAAGTGAGAGTAGGTTACTGAAGGTCACCCCACAGCTAGTAAGCTGCAAAGCTGCATTCAGACACAGATCTGCCTGACTTTAAAGTCTAAGCTCATTCAATGTGACGGTAGTTCACACACTGAAATGTTCACAGGAAACAAGTAGATATATAAACAAGAGCAGTAGGTTGAACGGGTCTGTGGCTCACTGGAGATGGCATGTCCCATCTAAAGGAGCAAGCTGCTACTCAGGGCCAATCATTGGCATGCTGGATTGTTGCCACGTCTTCCAATTCAGGTCTTTCCATTTTCAAAAGAAGCTGGAAATGGAAGTTTTATGTAAAAAATCAGGACTTTTAAATTTTATCCAATAATTCAGAGCTTTTGTGAAACACTTTGTGGACAAAACAAAACTTGTTCACATCCCCTACATTATACTATTCTCCTGCAAATCTTAAAGCCCCAATTTACAAAAGACAGAATGGAGGTAAATAACTGCCTGAGGTTACACAGTTAACAAATGGAGAGCTTTTAGGGTTTGAAAACAGGTCTTCTGACATTGATCCCACATTCTTTCTTCCCTCCACACTATGGTTCCATATAGTTGCCATTGCATCCCAGAATGAAGTCCACATTGGGTAAATGACCAAAGATAGCCTTTAGGTTTGCCGTGAAAAGAGCTATAACTGATAAAGGCAAGAGCTCACTATTCTCTCTGGGGATGAGCTTCATTTGTGCCATTAACCTAGGACACCAGGCACCCATCAGTCATGAAGGAGATGCAGGAATCTAATAGTGAATGCAGATTTGGGACGGTTTTCTCAATGTGTTACCAGGAACTGCTTTGCATTAGAACTACCCGGGATGCTATCCTTTTTCTTTTTTCCCCTGAGGAAGATTAGCCCTGAGCTAACATCTGTGCCAGTCTTCCTCTATTTTCTATGTGGGTTGCTGCCACAGCATGCCTGATGAGTGGAGTAGGTCCACGACTGGGATCTGAACCCACGAAGCTGGGCCAGCGAAGTGGAGTGTGCTGAACTTAACTACTTGGCCACAGGGCTGGCCCCCACAGGATGCTTTTTAACGACACAAATTCCTGAACCCTCTCCAGACTGACTAAGTTAGCATCTCTGAGTAATGGTGCCCAGGAATCTGTATTTTTAATAGGACCAACAAGTTTCAAGAACAGAAAAGCTTTTTTGTCTCTCCACTGAGAATTTCAGAAGTCTTGCAACAATGCTTCAATCATGTTAGTAAAATTTTTATCTTACTCTTCAGAATGTACATCTTTCTCTTTCTTCCATCCTTTTGTCTCATCTGCTGCAGATTTTGGCTTTTTCCATTTTAATTCTTAGGTCATTTAAAAAATAATTACACAATGGCTGGCCCTGTGGCATAGTGGTTAAGTTCGCACACTCAGCTTCAGCAGCTTGGGGTCCACAGGTTTGGATCCCAGGTGCAGACCTACACACCACTCATCAAGCCATGCTGTGGCAGCATCCCACATACAAAATAGAGGAAGATTGGCACAGATGTTAGCTCAGGGACAGTCTTCCTCAAGCAAAGAAGAGGAAGACTGGCACCAGATGCTAGCTCAGGGCCAATCTTCCTCAGCAAAAAACACACACACAAAAACCAAAACAACACAAAACAAAATAATTGCACAGTAAAATACCTAAGCATACTTTTTCTCTTAGTGTTAACCATAGAATATTATCTTGCTTGAACAGAAAAATCTAAGTAACTACAAAAGGTATAGTCATGAACTTTGGTGTCTGATGGAATTAAGAAAATATGGGCTTTTACTGTCATGTGTATTTTCATGTCCTATCACATCCTATCATAAAGTTTCAGAAAAGTACATAAATTCTCACTTCTGTCCTCACATGTAAAATAATCATTTTGTTAAATTAAAATATGATATTCTCTAAGAGCCCATGTGCTGAATAAGTGGTGTAGAAAAATGAATCCAAAAGGAAACTCTTGTCTGTACAGTCTTATCTCATAAAAAAGAAAATACTTGAAGTTAGTCAACTGAAAACTTACCCCATGTAGGTGAGAAATTATAGCAGTTTTAGTGCGCTTCTGCATTCACTTGAGCCCTCTGAAATAGACACCGTCATGGTATAGAGTTGAAAGTTACTTTCCCATGTGAGTTTAGCTCATCAGGCTTTTTCAGAGTTTTCTGCTAGAAAAGGAAAGGCATTCTGGCACACGTAAGTAGAGAAACATCAGAGCGCAGTCAGTATAATGATGCCATGAAAGTCAGAAAACCTGGACTCTATACCCAGCCACTTTCTACCCATGTGACCTTAGACGAGGTATTTGACCTCGCCAAGATTCATGTCCAGAAATGAAGATACCACTCTTCCTTTTTCCTTGACACGAGTGTTGGAAGGATCAAATAAAAGAATCTTTGTGAATGTTCTTTAAATCCCATGAAGTATTTTATAAATGTCAATTTGTGAAGTCTAAATCATCGGTGCTGCAGCATAATTGCCTCAATTAAAATGTCTAATAAATATCCATATTACATTTTTGCTTTGTCCACAGATACTCCCAAGCCCACTTTTTCCAAACCAGGATCTAAAATGCTAGAGAAGGTATCTTCAGCTCTGTCAAAGGTGTTTTCTAGAACTGGCACCAGTACTTCCAAATCTTCCTCACCACCTCACCAGGACGAGCACTGAAGCTTCCATACCTGATATAACTGTGCTTACTTCCCTTAGGAAATAAAATGGCTTTTGAAGCATAACATAGTGTCCTATATTATCATTCATATAATACTGAGCAAAAAATTAAGAGCAAAAGAAAGTATAATAGGAACCTGGGTGAAAGAAGGGTCTGATAAATGCTTTTGATAAGCATTCTAGCATGAGAAGATGCTGAGTGCTAGGATTGCCTGCGTGCCATGAGGAGAAAGAGACAAAAAGTGTACCTGGCAGACCACTCAGCCCTCAGGACCCACCAGAAAATGAACTTGAATTTTTGCTGTTAGCATTTTAGAGGATATTATCACCAACATAGATAGCAAATTGAGATGAAATTCAAGCTGAATTTCATGACACAGCTATGAAACTGATTTGTTCACTGTTAAAGGTGTATTCAGATTTTCAACTAAAAATATTTACGCCAGACATAAGAATTCAGTTTTCTCCACCTGCAGATAAAGTTTCATCTGTTTATAAAAAATCTCCCAAGCAAAAAGATCCAAGTATGGATAAGCATCTTCTGGAAGTAAATAGTTACTGTGGATAAAATATTATATGTGCATAAAATGACCACTGTAACTAAAAACTTTCCTTTTCAGATAAGGTATGTTGTGGATAAAATACTACCAATAAATAAATCATTGGTCAGTAAAGTTATTAAGTCCTTTATATAAATATTTTTACGTGAACATAGATAAAGACCATACTTGTAAGGACATAAAAAGTAACGAGGAAAATTTAACAAGATGTATAGCTAGTACAATGATAAATTTTTCAAAATCAGTTAAATTGCTGCTTGTGATATGGATCCAGCTTCAGTATGTTTGACTCCGGAATCTGAAAATCTTCTTTAAAAGATCCAAAATGTGGACCAAACACCAAGAATGTCAATCATCAGCATTATCTGCCCTGATGCTGATTCAAATTTAAGAGATTGTGATATTTTCTCTTCTATCTAAAGTTTTCTTGACAGTAGCCAGGGCTAAAGCAGAAACATCTGAGAAAATTTTGTTTTACAAAATTGGATTTCCTTTACTGAAGTTAGTCAGGTTATGACAGGGTGCTCCAGAGAAAAAGATGTGATTATATAGAATTTTTACATTCCAGTGACATTGAAGTTATTTTATTAGTAATTTAGTCTATTTATAGTAATCTCATAAATTATTTGATCACAAAGATCATACATAATCATGTAACCTTTTCAAAAATGATAGTTGGTGAAGAATGACTGGCAATAGAGTTCAAAACTATTTTCAAGAGAACAAATTCTACCAATGTGCGTAAGTTGACAGCAATGTTGAAAGCATTCTTCAGATGTCATCCAAACCACTGATGTTCCCCAGCCTTAGATATCACATGCTTTTAAACTGCCTTTTAAAATAACAGAATATTTTACTGTAAAATTTTTTATCAAATCTTTTATCCATGTTTTCAAAAGTTCTTAAAGAAATAAGCAAATTTCTAGTGGCTGAAATGCACTCTGATTTTGAAGGCATTCTGGTTCACATACTTATGTAGTTAAAGACAATATATAAGAGTAATATACTCTCTTATATGAGGTTTTATAGTGGGAAAGGAGATTTCCAATTTTTTGCAACTCAAGTACAAGAAGAAGCATCAAGTTCAGAATTAGTTCTTGAAGATCTCAAAATTGTGGGAAAACTGTTTAAAATTATTGATAAATTTAAGTTCTAGGAAAAACTTTAATTCAGAAAAGGTTCTGTGTTAGACATCATGTGTTAAATGAAACTTTGTCCATATATGGCTAATCTAGTGAAAAAAATGCTAAAAGTATCAGATTTTTACTGAAAAAAAATGCATATTACGTGATAAAATCTGTAGTAGTTGAAATTTCTAGAAGTAACAATCTTTGAGCTGTTGCTCCTGAAGAATGCCTTTTAAATCTATAAGGCATTGGAATGATTTCTCAGGTTGTTGATTCTCTTTATGTGGTACTAGTCAGAGGTTGGCAAACTTTATATGTGAAGGGCTAGATAGTAAACATCATAGTTTTGCAGGGCATATGATCTCTGTCAAAACTACTCCATTGTGCCTTATGTAGCACAAAAGCAGCCATAGACAAAATATCAACAAATAAATGTGGCTGTGACTCAATAAAAATTTATTTATGAATAGTTAAATTTGAATTTTATTTAACTTTCACATCACAAAATATTATTTTTACTTTTTCCAGTGATTAGAAAGTTATAAAACCTTTCTTGTTTGCAGGCTGGTCAAAAATAGATGGGAAGCCAGATTTATCCCATGGGTGGTAGTTTGCTGACCCCTGTACTATGAAAATTTTGAATCCATAAATTAGTTGAGTATGATATAAAGGGCACATAATATTTCTAAAAACAATTAATTTTACAGGTGAAATTTCAAATTTTATTACAAAAAAATAGTATATAATGTTCAAATAGGAAGAAGGCCCTGGCCACAGACTTCGAAAAATAATTGGCCATGTAAACCCTATGAATAGCAGTAGAGCATTGTCTGATATAGCACCAAAAGGTTAGGGGACGGAGCAAAAAGACTGAGCAGGGTCCCGCTTTGCCGTACACAGGGTCACTAGGAGGCAGAATCAACTCAACGGCCCTATCAACAAAAAGGTTCAAATGTTCTTCTCTTTAGTGATTTGGTTATTGAATATATTGCTGAGACAGAACATGAGCATTCTGCTAAAAAAAAATGAGTTAGAAAAAGATAAGTTAAATCAAGATTTAATTTAAAGCTGAATTTCTAGTAAAAATTGTTTCTCACCCTGGGAATAGCCAATCAAAATGGATCCAGACATAAGTTCAGAACACTTGGTAGTCATATTTGTAGAAAACTCAACATTAGTCTTCACTGCAGCAAATGGAGTAAGCAGCTCCAAATTTTCATCCCCCTTCAGAAACACTGACAAACAAGCAAAAACTGTCAAAACCAACTTTGTCAGAGCTCTGAAAAACAGTTAAAGGTTTAAAGCAGCTAATTGAACACTGAATCAAGAAAAACGTAACTTCAACATGGTAGCAAAGATTTGTGATCTCGTTACTTGCCCTTGTCCCACCCCCTCCCCAGCACAGTAGCAGTCCTGAAGAAAGAAACTTGCATTCCTAGTGTATGTCCCTGATCTCTGGTTTTGGAGAGAGAAGAGCAGACCTTACTGGAAAATTATTATGTGTATCTGTCCATTCCAAACTGTCTAGGAGCTGCATGAGTGAGTGATGAAGGCCCTTGTCTCTGTTTTACTCTCTGTTTTACCTAACTGGGAACTCGGACCAGAAAAGCAGTGAGCATTGCTCAAAAGAATTGAAAGTCAAACTAACAACTCACTGATGCCTGGGAAAAGAATGTGATGGAAACGTAAAACAGATGCCAAAGGCCCTGGAGCAAAAGTTAGGGAGATTCATTAAGAAACTAGGACATTTAAAAGCACCACGTGAGGGAATTTAGAAAGCCATACACATGCCTAGAGCAAAACCTGTGCTCAGAAAAGATCTGAAAGGCCCTAAGCCTTCACCTCAGCCTGATCCTTAGGCTCAGTGCAAGCCTAACTTAGTGATTAAGCAGTGCCCCAGCCCAGACCCCATTCTCGCAGACTAGGGGATGTATTATTTCATTTCCTTGTTTGCATGTTTGTTTTGGTTTTTTTATTTAGAGTGTGTGTGTGTGTGTGTATGTGTGTGTGTGTTTATCTCCTGGTATTTAAAGGACTGTCTGTCAAAACTCTAGTTTAACACAAGGAACAAAGACTTCAGTGAGACCACACAAGACAAGGAATATAGGCTTTGAAAACAAAGTTTGGGAAAGACACTAAACAATATAAATAACGATATAGCCTTCAATAATCAAAATAAAACCCAACAAATCCTGGAAAAGAAGGAGAGATCTTATTAGCAGAGTTACCACATTATAATAAATCAAATGTCCAGTTTTCAACAATAAAAACAAAAAACACAAGGAATACAAAGAAACAGGAAAGGATGGCCTCTTTAGAGGAACAAAACAAATATTACAAAACCATCACTGAAGAAATCCAGATTTTGGACTAATTATACAAAGATTATAGAATAATTGTATTAAATATGCTCAAAATGCTAAAGGAAAACAGAGACACAGACTAAAGGAAATCAGGAGAGCAATGTATGAACTAAATGAGTATGTTAATAAAGAAGTAGAAATTGAAAAGAAACAAAACAGCCACTATGAAAAATGTTTACAGTTTCTCAAAAAGAATTACCACATGTTCTATTAATTGTACTTCTAGGTATATACTTAAAAGAATTGAAAGCAAAGACTCAAACAGAATTTGTACACCAGTGTTCATAGCAGCTCTATCCACAATAGCCAAAGGTGGAAATAACCCAAATGTCTATCAATAGATGAATGGATAAGCAAGATGCAGTATATATCTACAACAAAATATTATTCAGCCTTAAAAAGGAATAAAATTCTGATACATGCTACAACATGGATGAAACTTGAAAACATTAAGCTAAGTGAATAAACAGACACAAAATGGCAAATGTATTATTTCTCTTATTTGAGGTGAATAGAATAGGCAAATTCATAAACAAAGTAGAATACATGTTAACAGAACTGGAGAGAGTGTGGTTTGGCAAATTATTGTTTAATGGGTGCAGTTTCTGAGATGATGATGAACAAATTCTGGAAATGAATAGAATAGAATGAATGAATAGAGGTGATGATTGCACAACATTGTAAATGTACTTAATGCCACTGAGTTATAAACTTAAAATTGTTAAAATGGTAAATTTTCTGTTACATTTTACAATAATAATAATAATAAAGAATACACTTAACAAAAAGGGAGCCACACAAATTCTGGAGCTGAAAAGCACAATGACGGAAAGGAAAAATTCACTAGAGGGGTTCAAGAGCAGATTTAAGCAGGGAGAAGAAATAATCAGTGAACTTGAAGATAGTACAATTGAAATTATTTAGTCTGAGGGTTGGGGGGGGGGGAACTAGGATAAACTCAGAGCCTCACACCAAGACACATTATTATCAAACTGTCAAAAGACAAAGACAAAGAATCATGAAAGCAATGAGAGAAGTGACACCTCACATTCATGCACAAGGATCCTCAATATGATTAACAGGTAATTTCTCATCAGAAATAACTGGGGGCAGATGACAGTGGGATGGCATATTTGAAGTGCTGAAAGAAAACAATTCTCAACTAAGAATTCTATATCCAACAAAACTGTCCTTTAAAAAAGAGGGAAAAATTAAGACATTCTCAGATAAAAGCAAAGGGAGCTTGTTACCACTAACCTGCCCTACAAGAATTTATAAAGAGAGTCCTTCAGGTTGAAACGAAAGGACACTAGATAGTAACTCAAAGCTGTATGAAGAAATGAACTTCTCTGGTAAAGGAAAATACATAGGCAAATATAAAAAACAATATAATATTTTTGATTTGTAACGTCATCTTTTCCTACAGGATTTAAAAGACAAATGCATAAAAATAATTATAAATGTATAGCATTGGCCACAATGTATAAAAAAGTAATTTTTTGACAACATGCAGTGAGGAAGGGGAGATAAAGCTGTATAGAAACAGGGATTTTCCATTCCATTAAAGTTAAGTTGCTATCAATTCAAATTATACGTTATAAATTTAGAATTTTAAATGTAATCTCCATGGTGTCCACATATAAGACATCTAAAAAATACACACAAAAGAAAAATGAAAAGGGAATCAAATGGTTCACCACAAAAAATCACCTAAAAACAAAAGATGTCAGTGATGGAGAAATGACAGACCAAAAAAAAAAAAAAAAAAAAAGCTGTAAAACATACAGAAAACAAATACATTGAAAATCCTTCCCTATCAGTAATTATTTTAAATGTAAATGAATTAAACTCTCCAATCAAAAGGCAGAGGTTTTCAGAATGAAAAAACAAAAATAAACATGATCCAACTATATGCTGCCTATGAGACACTCATTTTAGATCCAAAGAAACAAGTTGAAAGGATGGGAAAAGGATGTTTTAAGCCTCTCTCCTACCTTCTGGGATTTCCTTGGCTTGGAGCAGCATAACTCCAATCTTCACATTGTGCTTTCCCTGTGTGTGTTTTTTTACATGACATTTCTTTCAGAAGAATATGAGTCATAGTGAATTAGGGGCTCACTCTACTCTTAACAAATAATTACATCTTCAATGAACTTATTTCCAAATAAGTTGCCCTTATGAGGTATAAGAATTAAAACATCAACATATAAATTTGGAAAGGATGCAATTCAACCTGTAACATGGTGTATTACATTCATTGGTTTTTTTATGTTGAACCTCCCTTGCATTGCTTGGATAAATCCCACTGACTCATGGTGTATAATCCTTTCAATATGCTGTTAAATTCAGTGTGCTAGAATTTTCTTGAGAATTTTAAATCTATTTTCATAAAGGATATTGGTGTCTAATTTTCTTTTTTGTGATATCTTTACATGGCTTTAGTGTCAGGGTAATGATGGACTCATAGAATGAGTTAGGAAATGTTCCCTGCTCTTCCATTTTTGGAAGAGTTTGAGAAATATTAGTGTTAATTCTCATTTAAATGTTTGGTAGAATTCACTAGTAAAGACACCAGGGTCTAGACTTTTCTTTGTTGGGGAGTTTTTTATGCCTTGTTTCATTACTGCTATTCAACATTGTGATAGAAATTCTAGACAATGAAAAGAAATAAAGGCAACCAAATTGGAGAAAAGAAGTAAAACTCTCTCTACTTGCAGGTGAGAATAGAGATCCTCTATATATGCAAATTCACAAGAAGGCTACTAGAAGTAATAAATGAATTCAGCGAGATCACAGGATAGAAGATGAACTCAAAAAGTCAGTTGTATTCCTATACACTTGAAATAAATAATCCAAAAAAGAAATTAAGAAAGTAATTTCCTTTACAATGGCATCTAAAATAATAAAATGATAAGAATAAATTTAAGCAAGAAGGGGAAAGACTTATACAATGAAAAGTACATAACATTTTTGAAAGAAATTTTAAAACAATTAAATAAATGGAAAAGGGTCTTCATGTCCTTAGATTTCAACAATGAATTATTAGACATGACACCAAACGCATGAGAAATAAAACTGGGCTTCATAAAAATTAAAAACTTTTATGCATCAAAGGACATGATCAAGTAAGTGAAAAGGCAACCTACAGAATGGATGAAAATATTTTCAAATTATATATCTGATAAAGATTTAACATGCAGAATACACAAAGAACTCATATAAAACTCATACTTAAAACAAAGAACAATTAAAGTATGGGTAAAGGACTTGAACAGACATTTCTCTAAACAAGATATAAAAATGGTCAATAAGATTATGTAAAGATACTCAACATCACTACTCATTAGGAAATTCAAATGAAAACCACAATGAGTTACCATTTCATACATACTAGATTATTTTTTTAAAAAGAAAAATGACGTGTTGGCTAGGATGTCAAGAAATTAGAACCATTATACCTTGCTGGTGGGGATTGCAGCTGCTGTGGAAAACAGTTTGTTGGTTCCTCAAAAAGCTAAACATGGATTTAATATATGACCCAGCAACTCCACTCCTAGGTATATACCAAAAAGAATTGAAAACAGGAATTCAATCATATACTTATACACTAACATTCATTGCAGCATTATTCGCCAAAAGGTAGAAACTCAAGTTATATATCAACAGATTAAAGGACACAAAAAAAATGTGATATATACATATGACAGAATATTATTCAGCAATCAAAAGGAATGAAGCCCTGAAACATGCTACAACATGAATGAACCTTGAAAATATTTGTTTAATAAGTGAAATAACCCAGACACAAAGGACAAACTTTGGTTCCATTTAAATTACATATTATGTATAATATGAAAATTCATAGAGAAAGAAAGTAGATTAGAGGTTCCCAGGAGGACAGGTTGGAGGTAGGAATGGGGAGTTACTGCTTAATTGTCGCAGTTCTGTTAGGAGTAATGAAAGATTTTTGGAAATTAGTGGTGATGGTTGCTCAACACAATATAATGCCATCGAATTTTACACTTAAAAATGTTTAAAATGACAAATGTTATATGTTCAACCACAATTTTAGAAAGTTTTAAACCCTCGACTTCTGGGGAAACTGAAGATGTTATATTTAACTAGATCTGGTTATGTTGTATTTAACTGAACTGAGAAGAGCATCAGTCAGTAGAAAGAGTTACTTAGGCACAACAGATGCAGAAAACAAAAAGAACGACCTACCTCATTGGATAAACCTAGAAAACAATGTAAAGTTCTTAGAGGTAAGAGAAAATGGCAATGAAAGGAAGAAATGAGCGGGCGGCAAGACAGGTTCTTCAGTTCCACTCTTCTTCAAACTGAACTCCGGGAATGGGAGTACAACAAAACTGACTAGCTGAAATTGTAATCCTCATTGACCATTCAGAAGAAATGCAAACTTTTACAGTTTCTGCGGTTCTTTATTATAGATATTCATTATCATGACACTGTAAGGATGCAAAAGAGCCAGTAGATACAATAATGGATAAACTAAACTCTACTATAGTCTTAAATTCTCAAATTTAGTGTTGCACAGTAGTACTGTTCTTAATTTAACAACATTAATTAAACTTTAAACACTAAATTTCCCTTGCTTTTTCTTATTTTACTTTCATTATCTCAGTTGCCATATATTTTCACAATCTCATTATATACCCAAATTCTTTCCTCTTTTACCCTGTCCTACAGCCTGCTGTCCTAATTTTGCTAATTTTATGCACAAGTTTCAATTCAGGAGCTTACCAAGTGAATAGTTTTATGTCATACTCTATTTTTTGGAAAGCATAGATTTCATGACCAAATGCAATGTACAGTTTCTCCTTGCTGCATGGTCAGAAATGCTGGCATATAGAAATTTAAGGAAATTTCATGGTATTTTTTTCTTAATTTATATCAAACTCTACTTTATCTACTACCTGACTTGCATTTTTTCCTAAAGAAGAAAGGAAACCAATTACTAAACCAACACATTACTTCATACATAGAATTATGGGTTCACCATCATACACCCAAGAGTATCTGATTTTATTTGCTCGTTACATTCAATTAAGTCAATTAAAAATATAAATCTGAGATGTAAGTTATGCATATGGCAAGATGGGGCCCTTGATAAAACTTTGAGGAAATCAGTGCTCAGCCCTCAGTCTTTGCTGACTGCTTGACCATTCCTCTATTCCCCGACTCCTTCCTGTGGTCAGTTCCTAGACCTCCCTTTTCCAACTGCTTCCCCATTCCTGTTTCCCTGATCTCTACCTCTTTTTCTTGAGATCTCCTTTGCTGTGCAGCCATGCGATGGATCAAATATTTGCTAATGTGTTAGATTCTTTAGTTGGGAGATATGTACTGAGTCAACAATAGCACAGTGCCTGCACTACAGGCCCCAAAGTTCCCTGATTCATAGCTTACATTCTAGATTTTAGTGATCAATTTATTCAGTTTGTAAATCTAAGTCTCCTTAAACTTGTAAACACAATCTACAGTCTGTCACTTACAATATTCACTTGTAAATACAGCAATTTGTGTTAAAATTAAAAACACTTTTACTTATGTTCTTTGTTTAATGCTCAATTAGTTTATCATTTTGACAACGTAGAATTACCTTAAACATTTACCACAGCTTATAAATTTCATTACGTAAAATTCTTAAGGTATTTCAAGCTATATGAAAAAATTAGTCTATTTTTCTCAAGCATCCAAATATCTACATCTCAATCTAGACAACAAATGCTTCCTACCACTTATAAAACTCTTTTAAATCTAATAAATTAGACTTTTAAATTTTAAAAAATCAAACACTAAAGTATTTCAAACAAGCATAAAAAAAGCATAATGATTACAAAATTTGTCTCTATATTTCTTAAACATAAATAAATTAGCAATGCTATGGATTTTTATAAAAATGTGCCTATTCAAATACACCCACACACAATTATACAGATGAACATTATTATGATTGGAAGATAGCTTTAAGCTTTGTGATCAACAACAAAATTTGGGATGATGGATTCATTGGTGGGTGTCAATCGAGTACTTGAAATGACTGCAGGTTACCAGAAACACATCAGTGGTCACCATTCTAAGGACCAGACCAATCTAAGAGCGATAATCATGGAGGAAACCCAACTGACACTATTTACTCAAATGAAACAGTCATCCCCAAAAGACTCTGATAGGTTGTTTAAATAGACTGAACACATAACCAAAAGAGACTATTTAAACAAGAAGAATCTCAGATGTTGTCGATTAAGAAGTTTATTTCTCTGTAAGCAGAGTGAGAGATCCCAGGAGAGTCCAAAGGAAGAACTATTAGAACACAGACAAAGACAAAGAGATTCATGTTTTCTCTGAGTGCCTGAGTATTTCTGAGTAAATTTGCAAAGGTTGTGGCTGGGACTTTTGGCAATGGCTTTAAGGAGTTTAATGAATCCTCTTCCTCAATAACAAGTATAAAACTAAACAAAATTATAAAAACAAACCATATCAGGAATCTGAAAATAGACCAAGGGCAAACAAGAAATTAGGGAGGAATTATTCATAATAACCTACCAGAATTTCAGGTAAGAACCTGAGATGAATAAGAGAGGTAAGAGAGTCTGTTGTTCCATGGGGCTGCTCCCTTCCTTCTCTCTCCTCATCTTGGTCAGCTAGGACAATTTTCCCAGGTCATGGCTCACCACCATAACCAGAAGCCTTGCTTCCAGAAAGGGCACAGCTGATTTGGGGCTGAAGGTAAAAACTTGCATGATTTTTCCATTAACAGTAGTGAACTCAGTAGGAAAGAAAGGGGAAAACCTGCAACTCTGCTAGGACAAGTTTATAGTCATGGTTGTGTACAAGTGCTGTTGCTAGAGGTCCTGGATATTGGAGAGCTATATATTAGAGTGAAATAAGCCATCTACACATTCCTGATGGACTCAAAAAACTAGGTACATGCATAGGGGATGCTTGAGAGATCCTGAGATCTCTGATACCTGATATACCTTAGCTACCTGAGAAGCGAAAGCCGAGGCAGACTGACTTATTTTGAAAGCATTCCAATATACATGCAGATAAGTCAACTGAGGTTTAAAGCCTTAAGGACTCCAGGTGTATGAGCATATCCTGTTCCCCAATCGTTGGCTGACACTTAGCTTTGCAGACCTTGGGGTGACCTCTAAGATCCAAGGCTAAAAAATAAATAATTAGAATATAAAATATGAGGAGAGACACAACCAGATACATTCTTTGAGGTGATAGATTTGGCAGTTTAATCCAAGAAAATTACAAAAACAAATTTAAATAAAGCAGAATATTTGCTACATATATTACCTAAAATGCACAAGCGTTAAAGTTAGAAAACATGCAAAGAATCGAGAAACTGTGACCCATACTCTAGAATAAAAGCAGGCAATATAAATGGACTTTAAGAGGGCCTAGATGTTGTATTTAGTAGACAAAGACTTCAACTATTATACATATGCTTAAAGAATTAAAATAGGATAAAACTGACTCAATAAAGAGGAATTTTCTAGTTATCTTTCTGTTATTTCTCGTTTAATTCCATTATGGTCTGAGAGCAGACATTATATGATTTCCATTCTTTTAAATTTTTTAAGGTGCATTTCATGGCCCAGAATGTGGTCTATCTTGGTGAATATTTCGTGTATGTTTGAAAAGGATATGTATTTTGCTGTTGTTAGATGAAGTAGTCTACAGATTTCCATTGTATCCAGTTGAAAGTCCTTATTGATTTTCTGCCTGCTAAATCTGCCCGTTTATAATCTGCAAGTATGATAGTGGATTTACCTATCTCTCCTTGCAATTTTATTAGTTTTTGCCTCATATAGATTGTCAGTCTGTTATTAGGTGCATACATGTTAAGGATTGTTATACCTTCTTGAAGAATTGACCCCTTTATCATTATGTGATGCCCTTCTTTATCTCTGATATCTTTCCTTGCTTTGAATTCAGTCTGTTCTGTCTAAAATTAATATAGCTTCTCCTGTGTTCTTTTCACTAGTCTTAGCATGGTATATTTTTCTTTATCTATTTACCTTTAATCTATATGGGTCTTTATACTAAATGGAGTTTCTTGTAGACAACATATAATTGAGTATTTTTTGTGTGTCTGTGAGGAAGATTGGCCCTGAGCTAACATCTGTGCCAATCTTCCTCTATTTTGCATGTGGGACACCACCACAGTGTGGCTTAACAAGCAGTGTGTAAGTCTCTGCCCAGGATCTGAACCTGTGAACCCTGAGCCACCCAAGTGGAGTACACAAACTTAACCACTACACTACCAGGATGGCCCGAGATTTCTTTTTTTCTTTTTTTTTTTTTTTTTTGACCCAGTCTGACAATTTCTCTTAGTTGGTACATTTAGACTACTGATGTTCAAAGTAATTATTAACTATAAAAGAAATTAGAGATCAAAACCATTAATCTTCCCAAACTTCTTGGATCATTTTTAATCATTTTAATGTCAGAGAATTTACTGGCAAAAAAACCTAGTGCAAATATTGCCATATTATAAATTAATTAGATTATATGAAGTTTTCAAAAATAATACTAAATTATAAAATTTCCAATATAACAAGGAAAAATTGTGCTTTCAATTAAACATTTCTATGCTATAGCACTTATAAGAATGCTAGTTAATTTAAGAATGCTATTTAATTTAAGCTTTCAAAAATTGAAAAGCAGAGGGAAATATATTTTTGTGAGGGAGATTATTTTATGATGGGACATATGATAACTATAGGCTTTACATTGATAGAATAAAATCACCACATTTTGAATTTCTAAGAAAAATATTGAAAAATTCTTACTGAAATTTCAAGAAAGTTATAGCAGAGAGTTGATTTGGGGGAGATAAAATAGTTATGAGAATTTAATTATTTGCAATGTGTAAAGTACTTAGGACAACCTGACACACAGTAAATTTAAGAGTGCTCAAATGAAATAATTAACATACATTCCCAACCAACTTCTCATTCCTAATTTCTTCTCTGGAGAATTAAAACAATCCAGGAAATCATATTGAAAGAGAAATGAGGTTCATTTAAGATACCCAGTTTGCTTTAGACCAAAAGCAGAGTTAACAGCCATGCAGTTTTGTTTCAAAGGCAGTGGAAGGCCCTATGGCAGGAATATCTTGTGATACTTCCATGTGAGGTAAAATATTAAATTTGGAGCTGTGCTAGGAGTTCTGGGGGTAAAAAAAATAATAAATAAAGTGCTCATGTCAGTTAAATTTGGTTCTTGGAAGAGTGAAGTTGCTCTTTCTACCCTGAAAAAGATGTGAAGATACTATGTTGGTGAGATAAATTGCTCCCAGTGGGCACAGTGGCTTCCAAAGAGAATATTGCCATTTGCACCAGAAAGATCTGAGGTAAGAGAGACAAGAGTGTAGTAATGACTTTTCACCTCAGTAGATGCTAACTACAAGTGCTATGCTGATGATTTTGAAAGCTAAATTAAATTGCACACGGGATTTTAGATTTATATTCTGATGCTCTTGAATACCACAAAGGGGATGGAATCAAATCTTTACTGAGCTTCTACTATGTCTCAAGCATTGCATACAGTGGAGAATAGAAGAATAAGTAAAACAGCTTACAGCCTTTGGTTCAATATAATATGCAAGGAATACATATTAACTGATAATCCCGATACTGGTAATAAGTGGCATGACAAATGTAAACAAAGCATGAAAGAAAGATAAATGAAAAACATATCTAAGTGTACCAAATCACATAATTTTTAAATTCGAAAACTTTCAGTTTTGTGGGAATTACATAAATAAATTTATAGAAAGTGAAAATATAAAGTTTTTTGCAATAAAAAAGATGACTGTACAACTAATGGAAATAATAATAAAAAGAACTGAATTATACCAACATCATGGAAAAGAATCTGGAAGTCAGAGGTAAAGGCATATAAAGAAACACTGATAGATATGCAAGCATATAAGAAGTCTGGCAGGTGATTTGGGAAATTGGACAATTGTGTTAGCTCTGAGTAGCATTCGTTTTTTTTCTTTTATAAAATGTAAATATCTCATGGAATGCAAATATTCATTATTTATCATTTATTTTAATATCACCCTTTAATATTAAAAAAATCACTTCTTAATATTTCAACGTCACAGATTTTCAAGCACTTTTAACCATGGAGATACTTGAAATAATGGTAAATTTAGCAATGTAAGAAAAAGAATTATATAAAAATGCATACTGACAAGCCACCTTTCTCTCACTACATCAAATACATTCAGATAGGAAAATTTTGAAACATGAATTTCATTGTAATTTTCTGGATTCCACAAAAATACTTAGTTTCTCAGTTGCATAACCCCTCACTATAGCAGATTATACAATCATATGATCTGGAAAAAATCATCAGGATTCTTTATGTATTTGCAGATTTACAGTCAGGATTTATTCAATTCATTTTTTTCTGGTAAAATAAACATTAGGAAGAGAAAACAAAATAATTTTTAATTCTACTCAAATATCCATTGAGTAGTCTAGATATGATTCCTCAAAGTAGTCACATTTCAAACATATTTATGAATTGCTAAATGTTATGCTGCTATGCTATGTTTTTGAATAACCTAGGAGTCCATGTTTAATTATTGGTAAAAAATATTAGGTAGTAAGCGCATTGTTCTGATGTTTATTATAGCACAATAATTAATATGCTTAGTTCGTTTACACAAAACATATTAAAGTTTCATTGCATTTCACTGAAAGTAAGATTATTATTTAAACAAAATGAAATTTTTACATTAGGACAAAGGACATTGTCAATTTATTATCCTCATTTCAACCATTTTACAGGTGAAGATCATGTTTCAAAACCATTTTTTAAAGAATTCTTCATAAATAAGCAAAGGCCACACATTCCCAAAACCCCGTAATCAAATGTGTGATGGGAAAGCAATATATTCACGTTCAATTTAGTCAACAAGTATTATATGAGGTAAGCACCATATGATTGGAGAATAAGACCTGTTATTCAATGATTGTTTCTTTATCTGATGACTTTCTAAAAATTTATTAATTCATTCAGGAGACATTACTACAGACATATTGTGAATCCTTTCCTTAATCTTAGTATAATAACTGTTAAAATTTCAAGTCATCTTATCAAGCCAAAAAACTGATACATATAAATTACAATATTATCCCATACGACTGCAACTAGAAAAAACAACAGTGAAATATATAGAAAAACATCTATATGTCAAAAATACAGTGGAAGTGGAACCTTTTACAAATAATATTTACAAAGATTTTTTTATAATACTAAATATTTAACACCAGGAAAAGATGTTAAGGAAGATTTGAAAATTTTTTCTGAATAATTTTATCAATGAGAGAATACCCCAAATCTGGAAAAAATGGCAGCATGTGACCAAATGCCAACCACTTCCCCTACACCCTTACTTGCTGAAACTTGACAAAATAGCCAAAGAAAAATTTACTTACAGAAAACTTAACATATGCTGAAACTAAACAATGGTGATAACCTCCTAAGATAACCTTAAATGAATAGAACCAATAAGCTGAATAATAGCCAACTAGCAATTATCCTTCCTAAAATATCATTGTGACATTGCTTGAAGTAATTCTGGGAAACCTCATTGACTGTCTAACTTTACAAGAGATGAAAAGGACTGTGAGTGAGAAAGAACCACCTTCTACCACTCACCACATAGTTTTGTAAACACATAGAACAAAGACGAAAGAAAAGGGATCCAAACACAAGGCCAAATGAGTGATGGAGTATATTTTCTTGTATTTGGGGACCAACTACTGTATTATTACTCAGCGGTTAAGGATAGAAAAGAACATGAAAAAATGGTAACTTCTTTATTTGGAGCTATGTTTGCCACTACCATGTTTCAACAGTAGTTAGATATTGGATGAAGCCAGCAGACAGGTTGGGGCAATAGAGAAAAAGAAGATGAATTGATATTACAAAATTTATACTTTAATTTACTCTCTATGGGTATCCATACGGCAAAAAAAGAGAATGAACATAAACTCTTACCTCACATAATATACAAAAATTTACTCTAAATGGATCATAGATCAAAATGTAAAAACTAAAACTATAAAATTACTGGAAGAAAATATTAGAGAAATTCTTTGCCATCTAATGTAAGAAAAGATTTCTTCAGAAATAAGCAAAATATTTTAACAGACGTTTTATCAAAAAAGTTCATGGATGGCAATACATACATAAGAGGCTCAGCAAGTAAGTGGACTAAAAATGATGGCATACCTATACAATGGGATACAACTCTACAATAAAAAGAAAATAAACTATTGCTGATACATGCAACTACATGGATGAATCTAAAAGTTATTTTCCTGTGTGAAATGAAATAGACACAAAGTGCATACTACATGATTCCACTTGTATAAAACTCCAGAAAATGGAAACATCTGTAGTGACAAGGGGCAGATCAGTGATTGCAGCCAAAGGCAGATGAAGGGATGGGCTGCAAAGATACATAAGGAATCCTTTTTGGCATAATGGATGTGGTCTTCATCTTAATTGTGGTAATGATATCACAGGTATTTTATCACTCAGACTTCATAGAATTTTATACTTTCAGTGGATAATTTTACATGAATTATAACTCAAGAATTCAATAAAACAAATATATAAAAGAATTTTTGTGCAAGGATGTGCATTGCGCTACAATTTTAAATAGAAAAAATAAAACGATTAATTTTCAATATACAAGTTCAAACAATTTATAATCCAGTTGCCCAAATAAATTACACTAAAAACAGAACTTATTCTTAATGAGCAATTTAAGATCATCATAAATAAAGTTTATTGGACTGTCAAAATATCTTGGCCCAAGAGATCAGAATGAGTCTTTCTGTGTTTAGAGTTTGGTTTTGTAAATATTTAGAATAATTACATCGATCTTACTTTTTTTTACATTAATCATCTACTACTGTGTATTTCTTCTATTATGAAGTACATATCCAAACACATCATTTGTGGTTAATCCATATCTAAGCATTATAATATGGTGAATAATAACAGAGTTGGGAAACAAACATCCCTGGGTGCATATTCTCTGTCATTTACTAGCAATTTCACCTTCGACAGGTTACTTACTCTCACTGTAAAAAGGAATGCTAAGAATTCTTATTTCATAGAGATATTGTGAAGAATTATTGAGACATTTAGATGATGCTCAATAACTGTTGTTACTTTCAATTATTATTAATTACTGACCTTGTTTAGCAACTTCATTTTACAGATGAGAAAACTGAGATCTGGAAAAGTTAATAGAATTATCCAAGGTCACAGATTATAAAATTCAAAGCCAGGTTTACTACTATGTATTCTAAATAACAGTTACTTTGCTATACAGCTTGCTGATGGACTTCAGTTGAATTTATCATTCCTTCAATATATTCTAAAATTAATGAATTAAGATTTGTATAAATCATGGATAGTTTTCACTCAGACTCAATATCCTCAACCTCATAACTTAGAACAATGGCTTTATCGCTTCTCGACCTTCTGCCTAAGATCAAGTGTAGAACAATGGCTTAATGTTCCTTCACAGGCCAGAAATATTCACTCCACTACTGAGTCTTGTGCAGATGTCCCACACTCTGTAAAGAGATGAGGAGAACATGAAGGTCTCACCCATCCCTACCCCACACCAAGAAACCCTTCGTGCACTGCAGTGAGAAACCTGTTTCCAGGTACTAATTTGGGAAAATTCACAGGACTCTCCTTGTTTGTTTTTCTTTTCTCAAAGGATCACACACTTACACTACATTTTGTCCAGTGTCTGACAATAATTATTTCATATATTTTCGTCTGCTTTTAGATTTTCTTTTTGCATAAGGAGAGAGGGTAAATCCAGTCCATTACTCTGCCATGGATGGAAAGGGAGGTTATTGTCTTATTTTTTAATTATTTAATTGGCAAACTATTAGGTCATTTGGGTTGGAAACTTTCTACCAGGTTCTAGTCAGCTGGTATATTAAAATATTTTATACACTAGGATTTTTTCAGTTCAAGTGTTTTATATACTAGGGTTTTATCAGTTCAGTTCATGATCAAGAGGATTTTATATACACTCTCTGTTGTGCACAGGAATCCCCTCTGAGCTTGAGCCTCTAAGTCTAAATATACCTGACCTTAGAAAACAACTAAGGGTGTATGAGTTTAGTTTTTTCTTGACTTGAGAAATGTGGTTTAGAGAAATCATTTTTTGATGTTCTAAACTGGTTCATCATATCATTCAGGAACAATTATATTTTGTGTTTTCAAGTTTCCCATTGCTAATATGTGCCAGGCTCTGATATACTTAAATATATTTATAAAAAATTTACATCTGATCATCTTTTGTAGATGATTACACAAAGGACTCCAAATTCATAAGCTTCAATTTTCTTTAAAAGTTTGAAACATGGGTATTTTGTTTAACTAAGAAATAAAAGTTTCAAAATACTACTACAACACAATTAGAATCATTGATCATTACCAATATGCTTTGGTTTAAATTATATATTCATTTTCTGGAAATTATATATTTCTAACTTGCTGACAGCCTATTTTAAACACTGAATAAACTATTTTACTCTCTAATGTATTTTCTTATGATTTATTTTTTATTGTAATATAAGAAGAAAGCAGCTGCATTCTCCAGCTGTGACAAAGTGTTTCAATAAATGAGACGAGCAACATCAGTAATAAATAAAGCAATTTACTTCTTTACAGAAATGACTATCTCTATTTAATATCAAAGCTGTAGCTAGTGGCAGAGCCTAGCAGCTGGTATGGCTACAGTGAACACTCACTGGGAAATTAGGTTGCCACTATATCAGCTATATGATACTGACAAGGGTATACTAACATTCCTGGGGAAAGCATTTAAGAGCTTCCCTTTTGAAATCACTACCAAGGAACTATCTCATTTCACTCAGGTCACTGATATCAGTTAAGTGACAGAATGCAATCCATTGCTGCTACCACAAAGCAATTAACTCCCACTTCCCATTGTAGGCAAAGAGTCAAGAGTGCTATTTAATGACAAATAGGAAGAAATGTACTAAATCCATAAGTTTGATGCCAAAAAAATTATATTGCATCTCTAGAGGTTGCTATGTTTTTAGAACAGCTAGAGGTTGTGAAAATAGATAGAGCATGTTCCAATGTGAAGCTTTCAGCTAATTCATCATTTTGCTCGTGCACACACACACATGCACACATACATACACACACACACACTTCCCCTGGTTATAAACTACCACAAGTAAGACTACTGTAACAACATTAAAATTTTCCCAAGTGTCTTCAGAACTAATTGTATTTTCCCGCAACCACTAAATCTATAAGTATCTATGGTTAAACTGAGTTTTCTGTCATTGTTCACTGGAGAAAACACACAACTACCCAACAGCTATGTATCAAGTCTCAACCTGTAATCATATTCTCACACTAATATCTGGATATTTGAGATCATGGCATCATCTGTTCCTGGACCCAGGTATGTGTCTTGAATTACACATATCAACAACTAAGAACTAATATTATGTTCTCATTTGATTGAAATATTTATAGCTTATATATGTATATCACCTTACAGTTTACATTATATTGATATATATATTAATACATTTAATAGCTATGTAAGATAGATATGAGAGGAACTATAGTCCCACTTGAGATGAGATCACTAATTTCAGAAAGGTAAATAATAGCTTAATGGTACGTATCTAATCATTTGCAATCTGTCTGTTTTCTAGACTGTGAAAAGGGGAAATTCCACAGAATAACTGTCCTTCAGACTCAGCACAACTGAGACAAGTGTCATACTCTGTGGCTTAACTGGCTACTAAATACAACAGGGAATATTCCCAGAAGAGTTATCAACACAAGTGGAATAAAGCCAGCTCTTAAAGGCCCCATATACAAATTCACCCCTCTCAGAGGGAAACCTAAAATCACCAGAAAGTAAGGTGCACAGTCCTTTGGTGAAAAGAAACTCACCTGGTAGGCTCTGGGTGCATCTCAGTGAAAGGTGAGACCTCTCTAGAGACTGAAACATTGCGGCGGCCATTGTTGTGACCTACTACAGGTGTGCTGATACAGACACTGGCAGACGTCATTGGAGTTCTTCCCCTAGCTGATTAGCCCAGGGGTCTGCCACACCCACTAGAGTGCAGATTTAATGCATTTCAGCCATGGCAGGCAGCCTGCCCTAGAAACTGGCATCACACAAGAGCAAGCCCTTGGGCAACTTTTCAGCCTGCACAGACTAGGTGCCTGGATCCTCAACAGGCAGGTGAGTGTGTCTGCCTCTGTGGGCTAGGACCTGTGTGAGGATGAGGTGAAATGTGGGGGGCATTGGTGGAGAGGTGGGGGCCTTGGCAATGACACAACTGGGTATGTTCCAGGGGGTCAGGAAGTGTGCATAGGCCAGGACTTTGTTGATGGCATGTGTGGACCTGTGGGGAGTGAGGCTTATCAGTAGCAGAAGACCTGTGCTTCACAAACAGCCACAAAGAGGATTGGCTCCACCTTCCAAAGCTCGAAACAATTGGGTGCTCCCATTCCTGGTGCCAGCCCCACTCAACTGCAATACTAAGATAGCTAACAAGAGGCTTGCAGGCCTGAGGCCTACAGCAGCTGTAAGCCCTTAAGCCTAGCAACCAGATACACTGGGTGCCTACTCATTTAACAGGAAATCTGCAACAGGAGTGTGCTATTAGATCTAGTAGCCAATGGTACTGGGGCTCCCCAAACCTGATTTACAAACAGCCAGCCAAGGAGAGAAAGCCTAGACATCCTGAATAACTGTAGTAAAAGCAACCCTGCAGAAGCAGAAGGATAGAAGTAGCCCATACGGGGGTCACTCCTGTAACATTTGGACTGGTTACAGGAGAAAAGCAAACTGCTAGGCCTCAAAAGGTGTCTCTTATAAAAGGCCTCTTCTCCAAGAACAGGAGACATAGCTGACTCACCTAATACACAGATATAAGCACAGAGAAAGGGCATGATGTGGAGGCAAAGAAATACATTCCAAGAAAGTGAACAGGACAAAAACTCGGAAAAAGAACTAAATGAAAGAGAAATAAACAATCTACCTGACAAAGAGTTCAAACAAAAACTCATAAGGACACTCACTGACATTGGGAAAAGACTAGATGAACACAGTGAGAATGTCAACAAAGAAATGGAAAATATAAAAAAGAACCAATCTGAAATGAAGAATATAATCCTAGAAATGAAAAATTCACTAGAGGAACTCAATAGCAGAGTAGATGATACAGAAGAATGGGTCAGCGAGCTGGACAAAAGACTAGAGGAAATCACGTAAGCTGAACAGATAAAAGAAAAAAGTTAAAAAGAATGAGAACAGTCTAAAGGAACTCTGGGACAATATCAAGCACACCAACATTTGTATTATAGGTGTCCCAGAAGAAGAGAGAGACAAAGGGGCAGGGAATCTGTTTGAAGAAATAATAGCTGAAAACTTTCCTAACCTAAGGAAGGAAACAGACATCCAAATACAGGAAGCACAGAGAGCTCCAAATAAGATAAACCAAAGAGGCCCACAGCAAGACACATTATAATTAAAATGTCCAAAATTAAAGATAAAGAGAGAATCCTAAAAGCTGCAAGAGAAAGGCAACAAGTGACATAGAAAGGAAAGCCCATGAAGTTATTAATGGACTTCTCAGCTGAAACCCTACAGGCTAGAAGAGAATGGCATGACTTATTTAAATTGCTTAAAGGAAAAAACCAACAACCAAGAATACTCCTTCCAGCAAGATTATCATTCAGAATGGAAGGAGAGACAAAGAGTTTCCCAAACAAGCAAAAGTTAAAGGAGTTCATCATCAAGGAACCAGTTCTGCAAGAAATGCTGAAGGGACTTATTTAATTAGGAAAGAGAAGACCACAAATAGGGATAAGGAAAGTATCGAAGAAAACCAAACAGGCAACGAAACCACTGGTAAATGCAGAAATACACTAAAGGTAGCAGATCAACCACTGATGATGATAATATGTAGGTTAAAAGTACTAAAATTACCCATTTCAATGATAAAAGGGTGATGGATAGACACACACAAAATAATAGATTAGATATGATTTCAAAAACATAAAATGTGGGAGTTGGAGAGTAAAAGAGTAGAACTTTTAGAAAGAGGTCCAACTAAAGAGACTATCAACTCAATATAGATTGCTAATATGTAGAATATTATATATGAACCTCATGGTAATCACAAACCAGAAACCTTTAATAAACAAATTAGTAAAGGAAAGAAATCAAGCATATTAATAAAGAAAGCCATCACCCCACAAGGGAAGAGAGTAAGAGAAGAAGAAAGGAACAGAGAAGAACTACTAAAACACCCATTAAAAAATAACAAAATGGCAATAAATACATATTTATCAATAGCTACTTTGAATGTCAATGGATTAAATGCTCCAATCAAAAGGCATAGTGTGGCCAACTGGATAAAAAAACAAGAACCACATATATGCTGCATACAAGATACACACTTTAGACCTAAAGACACTCACAAACTGAAAGTGAAAGGATGGAAAAAGATACTCCATGCAAATCGCAAAGTAAAGAAAGCTGAGGTAGAAATACTTATATCAGACAAAATAGACTTTAAAACAAAAATTGTAACAAGAGACAAAGGGCACTACCTAATGATGAAGGGAATAACCCAACAAGAGGATATAACACTTGTAAATATCTATGCACCTAACATAGGAGCACCTAAATATATAAAGCAATTATTAACAGACATAAAGGGAAAAATACACAGTAACACAATAATAGTAGGGGACTTTAACCTCTACTTACACCAATGGAAAGATCATCCAAACAGAAGACAACAGGGAAACACTGGCCTTAAAAGGCACATTAGAACAGATGGACTTAGTAAATATATGTAGAACTTTACATCCAAAAACTGCAGAATACACATTTTTTTTCAAACGCCCATGGAACATTCTCCAGGATTGATCACATATTAGGTCACAAAACAGATCTCAATAAATTTAAGAAGATCAAAATAATACCAAGCATCTTTTCTGACCACAAAGGTATGAAACTAGAAATCAACCACAGGAAGACAATCACAAAGCCACAAACATGTAGAGATTAAACAAAGCGCTACTGAACAATGATTGGTTCTATGAAGAAATCAAAGGAGAAATCAAAAATACCTGGAGACAAATGAAAATGAAAATATGACAACATCTATGGGACACAGCAAAAGCAGTTCTAAGAGTGAAGTTCATAGCAAGTCAGCCCTACCTGAACAAACAACAAAAATCCCAAATAAACAATCTAATGGTGCACGTAAAGGAAGTAGAAAAATAATAACAAACGAAGTCCCAAACCAGAAGAAGGAAGGAAATAATAAAAATTAGAGCAGAAACAAATGAAACAGAGACTAAAAAAGTAATAGAAAAAAATCAATGAAACCAAGAGCTGATTCTTTGAAAAGATAGACAAATTGACAAGGCTTTGGCTAGACTCACCAAAAGAAAAAGACAGGAGGCTCAAATAAGTAAAATCAGAAACGGAAGAGGAGAAATTACAACAGACAGCTCAGAAATACAAAAGATAAGAGAATACTATGAAAAACTATATATACAACCAACAGATTGGCTGATCTAGAAGAAATGGATAAGTTCTTAGAATCAGACAACCTTCCAAAACTGAATCAAGGAGAAGTAGAGTATTTGAATAGACCAATCACCTGTAAAGAAATCGAAACAGTAATCAAAAAATTAAAGTCCAGGACCAGATGGCTTCCCTGGTGAATTCTACCAAATATTCAAAGACTTAATACCTATCCTTCTCAAACTCTTCCAAAAAGTTGAAGAGGAGGGGGTGCTTCCTAACTCATTCTACAAAGCCAACATCATCCTGATACCAAAACCAGACAAAGACAACACAAAAAGAGAATACTACAGGCCAATATCACTGATGAGTATCGATGCAAAAATCCTCAACAAAATACTAGCAAATTGAATACAACAATACATTAAAAAGATCATATATCATTCTCAAGTGGGATTTACTCCAGGGATGCAGGGATGGATCAACATCCGCAAATCAATCAACGTGATATACCTCATTAACAAAATGAAGAATAAAAGTCACATGATCATCTCAATAGATGCAAAGAAATCATTTGACAAGATATAGCATCCATTTAGGATAAAAACTCTAAACAAAATGGGTATGGACGGAAAATGCCTCAACATAATAAAGGCCATGTATGACAAACCCACAGTTAATATCATTCTCAATGGAGAAAAACTGAAAGCTATTCCTGCAAGAACAGGAACGAGACAAGGATGCCCACTTCCACTACTCTTACTTAACATAGTATCAGAAGTCCAATCAGGCAAGAAAGAGAAATAAAATGGATCCAAATTGGAAAAGAAGTGAAACTGTCACTATTTGCAGATGATATGATTTTATATATAGAAAACCCTGCAGAATGCACTAAAAAAAACTTTTAAAAGTAATAAATGAATACAGTTAAGTTGCAGAATACAAAATCAACAGACGAAAATCAGTTGTGTTTATATACACTAACAATGAAGTAGCAGAAAGAGAAATTAAGATTACAATCCCATTTACAATTGCAACAAAAAGAATAAAATACCTAGGAATAAACTTAACCAAAGAGGTGAAAGATCTGTACCCCAAAAACTATAACACGTTGAAAAAATTGAAGAAGACATGAAGAAATGGAAAGATATTCTGTGCTCTTAAATTGGAAGAATTAACGTAGTTAAAATGTCCATACGTCCTAAAGCAATCTATAGATTCAATGCAATCCCTTTCAAAGTTCCAACAACATTTTTCACAGAAATAGAACAAAGAGTCCTAAAATTTATATGAAACAATAAAAGACTCCAAATAGCCAAAGGAATCCTGAGGGAAAAGGACAAAGCTGAAGGTATCACACTCCCTGATTTAAAAATGTAGTACAAAGCCATAGTAACCAAAACAGCATGGTTCTGGCACAAAAACAGACACACAGATCAATGGAACAGAATCGAGAGCCCAGAAATAAACCCACAAATATATGGACAGCTGGTTTTCGACAAGGGAGCCAAGAGCATACAATGGAGAAAGGAAAGTCTCTTCAATAAATCGTGTTGGGAAAACTGGGCAGTCACACACAAAAGAATGAAAGTAGATCATTATCTTACACCATGCCCAAAACTCAACTCAAAATAGATTAAAGACTTGAATGTAAGACCTGAAACCATGAAACTCCAGGAAGAAAACATAGGCAGAACACTCAGTTTTAGCAGCATGTTTTCAAATACCATGTCTGACCAGGCAAGAAAATTAATAGAAAAATTAAACAAATGGGACTACACCAAACTAAAAAGCTTCTGCACAGCAAAGGAAACCATCAACAAAACAAAAAGACAATCTAGCAACTGGGAGAAGATATTTGCAAACCATATATCAGATAAGGGGTTAATATTCAAAATATACATAGAACCCATATGTTCAACAACAAAAATCCAACAACCCAATTGAAAAATGGATAAAAGATCTGAACAGATTCCTCCAAAGAAAATATACAGATGGCCAACAGATACATGAAAAGATGTTCAACATCGTTAACTATCAGGGAAACGCAAATCAAAACTACAATGAGATATCACCTCACTCTTGTCAGAATGGCTATAATTAACAAGACAGGAAACAACAAGCGTTGGAGAGGACATGGAGAGAAGGGAACCCTTGTACACCGCTGGTCTGAGTGCAAACTGGTGCAGCCACTATGGAAAACAGTATGGAATTTCCTCAGAAAATTAAGAATAGATCTATCATATGATCCTGCTATTCCACTGCTGGATATTTAGCCAAAGAACTTGAAAACACAAATGCATAAAGATACATGCATCCCTATGTTCATCGCAGCATTATTCACAACAGTCAAGACTCGGAAGCAACCTAGGTGCCCATCAAGGGACGAACAGATAAAGAACATGTGGTATGTATATATACAATGGAATACTACTCAGCCATAGGAAATTATGACATTTGGCCATTTGTGACAACATGGATGAACCATGAGGGTATTATGCTAAGTGAAATAATTCAGGGGGAGAAAGTCAAATGCCATATGATCTCACTCATAAGCAGAATATAAAAACAATGACAAACAAACACACAGCAACAGAGATGGGATTAGTGGTTACCAGAGGGGAAAAGGAGACGGAGGAGGGTGAAAGGTGTGATTAGGCACACGTGTGTGGTGATGGATTGTAATTAGTCTTTGGGTGGTGAACATGATGTAATCTACACAGAGATCGAAATGTATTATGATGTACACCTGAAATTTATATAATGTTATAATCCAATATTACTGCAATAAACAATTAAAGAAAATAAAAAGAGTGGTCAAGCTCTGGCAAAATCTAAAAGTAGTGATCTTTTTGCCTGGCTTCATCATAAAAGTATGCCAGTGGCCTTCAACGGAACTATATCATTTTCATTACCCATTAGAAACTATTTTTAATGTCAAAACAAATTTTTCCTGGTGAAGAGGTTATAAGTGCCTCCTCTGGCATTTCTTGAAATGTATTATCTGTGTAAAACTTTATCAAGTTGTACTATCATTATCCATCTTTCATCTCATGCCCTCATTGGAATATGAGCTGAGGGGCACGGGACTGTGTTGTTGCTGGCCCACAGGTAGTCAAAATGCAAGTAGTAAATTAAAAGAAAATATTTGCAGCATAAAAGAAAAATTAGGCACAAGACTTGAATAGACATTTCTCCAAAGAAGGCATAAAATGGGCAATGGATATATGAAATGCTCAAAACTACAATGAGATATCACCTCACACTTGCTAGGATGGCTACCATTTAAAAAAAAAGATAAGTGTTGGTAAGTAGTGTAAAATTGGAACTCTTGTACACTGTTGATGAGGATGGAAAATAGTGCAACAGCTATGGAAAATAGCATGGAGATTCCTAAAAAAATTGAAGGTAGAACTATCATGTGATCCAGTAATCCCACTTCTAAATATATATCCAAAAGAATTGAAATCAAGGTCTTGAAGAGATATCTGCACTCTTATGTTCCTTTCAGCACTATTCACAATAGCCAATATTTGGAAACAACGCAAGTATCCATGTACAGATGAATGGATAAAGAAAATGTGGTATATGCATACAATGGAATATTACTCAGCCTTGAAAAGGAAGGAAATTCTGCCCTTTGCAACAACATAGATGAACCTGGAGACATTATACTGGGTGAAATAAACCAGTCACAGAAGGACAAATATTGCATGATTCCACTTATATGAGTTATCTAAAATAGTCAAATTCATAAAAGCAAAGAATACAGTAGTGCTTGCCAGGAGCTAGTGGGTGGGGAAAATGGGAATTGTTGTTCAATGAGTATAAGTTTCAATTGTACTGGATGAAAAAGTTCTAGTATACCTGCTGCACAACATAGTATCTATAATTAACAATACAGTATTGTGCCCTTCAAAATTTGTTAAGAAGGTAGATCTCATATTAAGTGTTCTTACCATAAAATAAAATTAAAAATAGAAAAAGAACACAAGAAAACTGTGGGAGGTATTGAATATATGTATTACTTTAATTGTAGTGATGGTATCATGGGTGTTTGCATATGTCCATACTCATCAAATTGTTAATATTAAACATGTGTAGTTCTTTGTATATCAATTATACCCCTGTAAAGTTGTTAAAAAAGTAATAGGGAACTTTCTCAATCTGATAAAGTGAATCTAAGAAATAGCTACAGCCTAGATATTCTTTAATAAAGGAAATCTGAATTATTTCCTTGTGAAATCAGGAAAAGGTAACAATTCCCACTTTCAATGGTCCTATTCAACTTTGTGCTGAAGGTCCTAGCCTTTGCAATAAGCAAAAAATAATTAAAAGACAAAAATACAGGAACGTAAGAAGTAAACCTTTTACAGATGTATAACTGTTTGAATAGAAAATTCCATGGAGACTGCAAAAAAAGCTACTAAAATTTATGAATGAATATGGTAAAGTTCAAGGATAAAAGGTTAGAATAACAAAACCGGTTGTATTTTCATTAACTAGTGGCAACAGTTATAAAACATTTAAATGTCCATTTACTATACACAAAAAATAAAATACCTAGGGAAAAAATCTAACAAAAAACGTACAATATCTCTACAATGTAAACTACAAATCACTCAAAATAGAAAAATAAAAAAGGTGTAAATAAATGGGGAGATATACAATATTCACAGAGAAATACACAATATTCATGGACTAAAACATCCAATATATTTAGGATAGTAATCCCTTCCATTTGCACTATGCATTAAACGCAATTCCAATTATACAAATTGACAAGCTGATTCCAAAATTAATTTTGAATTAAAAAGTTGGAAGATTCATTCCATCTAATTTTAAGACTAAAGCTACAAAAATCAAAACCGTTTGATATTAGTGAAAAGATAGACACATAGATCAATGTAACAAAATGGAGCTCCAGAAATAGGCCCACATTCATAGGGTCAATTTGTTTTTGACAAAGATACCAAAGCAATTAAATTTAATTTGTATGCATAAACATTGAACATTCTCCCTTTTTTCATGCCATGCATAAAAATTAACTCAAAATGAAAAGCACACTTAAATGTTCCGCTATAAACTAAAAAATTTCTTAAAGCAAATACAGTTTATTTGCAATCTTGCAAAAATTTCATAGATAGACTAAACAAAACATGAAACATAAAAGAAAAACATTATAAATTAGGACTCAAAATAAAATTGTTCTCCAAAAGACGTCATTTACGCAATTAAGAGAAAAGCTGTTGAGCTGCCAGGTGTCAAGGTAGTAAATTAGGACAATGAGCAAACCAAAAGTAAGTCAAGACTTTATTCACTTACTTTTTGTGTGTATTAGTCAGTTAGGGCTCCCATAACAAAGTACCCCATACTAGGTGATTTAAACTCACGGTTCTGAAGGCTGGAAGTCTGAGATCATGGAGTCAGCAGGGTCATTTCTTCTGAAGCCTCTCTCTTGGGCTTGTAGATAGCCATCTTCTCCCTGTGTCTTCACATGGTCTTCCATCTGTGTGTCTGTCCTGAAATCTTCTTATAAGGATACCAGTCATATGGATTAGGGCCCATCCCAATGACCTCATTTAAACTTAATTGCCTCTTTAAAGCTGTATTTCCAAATACAGTCACATTTTGAGGTACTGGAAGTTAGCATTTCAACATATGAATTGTGCAGGGACACAAGTTAACCATAACACTGTAATAGTGCAGGCAAGAGACAAAGAAAAAGAAAAATGCAGGCTGCCCAATGTTCCATTTTTCTCCACAGAATGGTACTGGGAGAGGGTCAGTCAAATGATATGGAGCCCAGTGGCAGAAAACATCTCATGGCTGAGAATCCTGAAAAAATAAAAACAAAGCCCTCCTGGCTTCTGTAGACCCAGGCAGCAGGGAGGAAGGAAGAAGTGCTAGGAGTGAAAAAAGTGCTGAGTCAGAGTGGAGAAAAGTTTCTTAGTAAGGAGGTTTCAGCTGACACACCTAAAAAGTGTCTCAGCTGTGGTCTCTGAATGAAGGCAATTGGGCTAGGAACGCTGATATACACACGAGCATGGCTGGCCCAGGGATGGGGGGCTGTGTCCTTGACTGCCACTCCTTCCCTACTTAAACTCTCAAAAATGGGTGTTCATGAATACAACGTATAAGTGAAAGTCTACATTTTTAATATAATATTAGAAACATGTAATCTAGAAGCAATTAAAATAAACTTAAATTACCAGTGTACTAATAAAGGAACTGTGGAAATAAACGAAGGCTACCCAAATGAGAATGAGCAAAGCTCACTTACTCAGAGCTTGGTATAGCAAGGGAGTCAGCCATCAACTCTTTTGTGTGGCAGACTCAAAGGTAGGCAGATGAATGGGAAAGCTTTATATGGGGAAAAAAGGGGAAGGGTTCAAGTATCCTCTTGGAGGATGCTCCATGGAGAAGCTGTAAGTGCGCTAACTAGAAGCAGGGCATCCTATAAAACTGGTTATGGGAGCATATTTGGCATTCTCTTGGTTGGCCCTAAGTTGGAAGCAGGAGCAAAAGTTAGGGAAGCTGTCAGTTATTCATCAAGTTCTGGCTGTTTGGGGCCAATGGTTACCGAGGGTTTCTTCAGCTTCCTGGACTGGTTGCTGCAGGTTGAAGATCAGAATTCTACTTTTACATATGGTCTGGCTGTCAGTCATTTGTATATTCAGCCTCTCAGTGAGGAAGCAGGAAACAATAGCACAGAATTTCATAACATAATTATACTGTCAGTTTCTGAAAAAAAGCCCAAGTAATATATATTCTTTTGCATTTTTATCTGAAAACTAGAGTTTACATGTGGAATTGAAAGTAACACTGACGTGTCATATATAATTAGAATTAAAATTACATTGTAAAGTATGAAAAGTGTTCACAAAGCACAAAATTAAGTGCAATAAGCATGAACGCACCATAAACACTGAGGAAGAAAAGAATCAAAGCCTGGCATTCCCCAAAGGACAGTGAATGCAATGCAAATCCCAATAAGGCACGGCACAAGATCAGCGGATTAGAGATCTTAAAGGCAAATTATTATTTTTAGTTCACTACATGTTTTTCCAGGAAAAAGACCAACAACTTGGAATAGCACGTTAGAGAAGGCACATATATACCCAGGCCTTGATGCAATGAATGGCTGGAAAACAAACAAAACATGTAGATGTCTCTCAGCCAGGGTAAAAATCAATGTCAGCTGCATTTGCTCTCTTTATTTAAAAGAATAAAGAGTGCCAAAACCTCAAAGAAGAGAAAGTAATGTTTTACTTTAAACGGTAAATATGTTTCTCATAATCTGTTCATTTGACATGATGATAAACAGTGTAGTCTCTGAAATCAAACTACCTAAGGTCAAATCCCCTCTCTGCCACGTATAAGCTGGTCGTTTCTCTCTGTAACATGAGATTCTTGTCATGATTACATATCATATATTTGAACCACTTAACATAATACCTAGGTTATTATCTGGGTTATATATACCTGGGTTAATATCTCTTCAAAGTTAGCTGTAAATATATTATTCACATAAAGCATAAGTATTGAGTGCCTAACACTCTTTAGTCACTGTTAATCACTGGGGATATAGTACTAAACAAAACAGACACAGTCCTGCTGTCATAGTTGCATTCTGGAGCACCATCAATGCTATAAAGGAGACTAGGGCAAAGTAACAGCTAGAGAGTGATAGCGCAGAGAGCAGTGTTCTATAGATAGTCCAGGACGAACTCTTGGACAAAGTAACCTTTGAGCAAAGACCTGAAGGAAGAGAGAGGAAAAGCCACATGGAGAAGTAGAAGAGTGCACCTGATAGAAGGAATTTGGGGTGTCAAGTACATTTCAATACAGTTTTAATATGTTCCAAGAGCAACAAGGCCACATTGGTGAAATGGAAACCATGGGGTATTTTGATGACTTGATTTTATTTTCAAAGGATTATACTGGCTGCAGACTATACTGACTGCTTGTAGTAGCATGGACTATAGGAAGACATAGAAGATAGAAGAAAGATCATTATCTTTGTCATTGTCTCCCCACCCCCCATCTCTTTCTCTCTTTATACCATCTATCTATCTATCTATCTATCTATCTATCTATCTATCTATCTATCTATCTTTGTTGTTGTTAGTGTCATCAAGCCAATTCCGACTCCTAGCACCCTTGTGTACAGCAGCGCAGAACTACCTGGTCTTTTTGTGCCATCCTCTCACCTTCTGATGCCAAATCAGACAATGCTCTGTGGCTATTCATAGGGTTTTCACGTCCAATTTTTTTGGAAGTAGGTAGCCAGGTCCTTCTTCCTAGTCTGTCTTAGTCTGGAAACTCCACCGAAACTTGTCCACTGTGGGTGACCCTGCTGGTATTTGAAATTCCGTTGGCATAGCTTTCAGCATCACAGAAACATGCAGCTGCCACAGTATGACAATCGACAGACAGGTGGTGTGGTTCCCTGACCAGAAAATGAACCCAGGCCATGGTGGTGAGAATGCTGAGTCTTAACCACTAGATCTCCAGGGCTGGGCATCTATCTATCTAGAGTGTATTATATTGCATACATGTTGTGTATATAAAAGAAGAAAGACAATTATATATGCCTTGTTTATCTGAGGTAACAGAGAGAAGACTCTCTTGGAGAGAATTTTTTAAACAAAAGTAAATGGAGGATATTGTTTTGCTTTGGTTTTTGTTTTTGTTTGTCTTGCTATAATTTTAATAAAAGTTCAGGACCCAGTAAAATGAAATTCAGTGAAGGTAAGTTTGTAAGCATCTAAGACAAGCATGTCTGAATCTGGGTTCCGTAACCTTCCACAAATTACTTAATCTCTCCGTGAATTTATTTCTTCATCTTTAAATTGGAATAATGCTAGTACCTATAGCAAAGTTTTTTTGGTGAGAATTAAGTAAACATATGTAAATGCTTAGGGAAATGCCTGCAACATAATAAGCATTTAATAAATATTGGTTCTTCTTATTATTATTATTGAAGGAAATAAAAAAAGAAGAGAGGGGAAAAACGTGATTTGATTGGCCAAACATCAATGTAGCTCTAAAAGAGTATTTTAAATTGTAACGTAAACTAGTAGAATTGTGTCAGTGTAGGTGATGGCACTCAGCAGCATAGCGGGGAGTCTCTGGGTCCGAGATCTCTGAAGGACAGCAGCAGCTCAGGGTCTTTTATAGACCAGGGTTTATCACAGGTATGGTTAGCAGGTGTTGAGCACAGTTTTGCAGGATATGCAAAGCAAACAGTCTCTAAATGGTCTAATGTAAAAAATCTGAATTTGGTGCTGGCAGCCTTTTGAGCTAATGGGTCCCAGCCTACTAAGAAGAAATAAACAACATAGGGCCAGTATACAGAGGCCATCTTTGTCCCATTTATCTAGCAGAGCCACCCATATTTACCACGTGATGTGGACATGGTTGGTTCAGAGCCAATTGGGTGGTCATGGACCCTAAAGTAGCAAGGTCCCAGAAGGAAGCAGGTGTCAGAAGAAAGATCTAACAGAGAGGTAAAGAGGTATTCTTCTACTCAGGCTCAAAGGAAGGCTGAGAGAGGCCAGGACTATTAGTGAGCCTGATCAAGACACAGAGGGCAGGGTATCTGTTACTCTGAAATGGACTTTGGCAGCAAGGGTTATCTGGGCAAAGAGTGACCAGAGGACCCTAAAAACAGAAATGTCCTGTCCCCTCACCTTAAGAAGAGGTCCCATTAGTCATACTTCCAAACACTTCTCCATCATTTGTAGATGAAGTCTGAGAAGCCTGAGAGACTAAGCATTTTTACCTACAAAGACTGACTATTTCCACCAGAGATTTTTGTTCTTGTTGTTGTTGTTGTTGTTGTTGTTGAGGAAGACTTGCCCCAAGCTAACATCTGTTGCCAATCCTTCTCTGTTTTTTGCTTGAGGAAGATTAGCCCTGAGATAACATCTGTGCCAATCTTTCTCTATTTTCTAGGTGGGTCACCACCACAGCATGGCTGATGGGTGGTGTAGGTCTGTGCCTGGGATCCGAACCCATGAACCTCAGGCCATCGAAGTACAGTGCAAGAATTTAACCACTGTGCCACTGGGCCAGCCCCGTATTTCCATCAGAGATTCTTGAAGTTGCTTATTTTATACACTATGTCTAGCTTTCTGTTGATTTTCCTTTAGCTGCTATCCAGGAAAAGGGGAGGGGAGGGCCTGTGAAGAAAAAGAAATCATTTCTTGACAAAGAAATCATCTTTCATCTGCACATGTGTGCGGTTGTTTGAAGATTTTTGCAGGCCCTCTGTATAGTCATTATTTGAGATTTTGGTACAGGGGGAGGTGTAGCTTCCATGTTTAGTGAAGAATCTTCACAGTTGCTTGTATTTTCATTAGTGCTTGATTTATTCAACTTACAAACTTAAAAATCTACATTCTTTTAAACTCCTAAACACAGTTTATAATCCAGTATCTTCAATTATAAATATAGTAAGGTAGGTTATAATTAAATACTTTTATTTGGGATATTTGTTTTTTTAACAGCTTTATTGAGGTATAATTGATATACAAAGAACTAGACATATTTGATGTACACCATTTGATAAGTCTTGACATAAGCAAACACCCATGACACCATCACTATGATCAAGGTAATAGACATATCCAACACCTCCCAAAGTTTCCTTATGTCCCTTTGTTGTCGTTGTTTAATTTTTTAGTAAGAACTCTTAACATGAGATCAACCTTAACAAATTGTGTAAGGCACCATACTTTAGTATTAACCACAGGCACTATGTTATACAGTGGACCTCTCGAATTTATTCATCTAGCATAACTGAAACCTTATATCCGTTGAACAACAACTCCCCATTTCCTGCACCCTCCAGTTCTTAGGAATCTGTATTCTATTCACTGTTTTTATGAGTTGAATTATTTTAGCTACCTCATATAAGTGGAACCATGTTTAATGCTCAATTAATTTTCATTTTGATGAGTATTTCCCTAAACATCTAGCAGTGTTTACAAACTTGATTTTATCAATTCCTTAAGACATTTCAAACTACAACTGAAAATTTGGTCTATTTCCTTCAACCATTTGAAATACCTACCTCTAAGTGTAGGCAGATTCTTGGTGTTTGAAAAACGCTTTTACATCTAATATATCAGAATAAATTCTTTTTAAAATACCCTTAAGTGTTTCAAACAAACATACAGACAGACACAATGATTATAAAACTTGTCACTACACCTCTTAAATACAATTTAAAGTATTAATGTTATAGATTTCAATTAAAAACATGCACACATACAAACAGTTGCATGTACACACATTCATAAATGTGGATGATTATTGGCATAGTGGACAGCATTAAAAATAAATATATCAACTACTTGAACACTGATCCAATCATAGACACCTCCCACTTTCTCTCATTCGCACATCCATTCACTCTTACATCACATTCAAACCATCCATAGGTGACCGTATAAAGACCCATACACCCAAAAGCACACACAGACTGACACTTATATATACATATATAAATACGACTGGAATGTACTTACAAATATTATTGGAATAACATCAATCCAAAAATAATCTTGCTGTATTAATGTATTCTGATGCTTTAAATATGTGATATAATAAATAATATCAAAATACTTATGAATTAACAATTGAATTGCTTCATTCAGTGTTGCAAAATAAAATATTCACATAAAAATCTTTTGTGGAATTGGCAGCTACATAGCATATATGTTCCTTTTTGCTTAAAATACGTCATTTCTTGGGTGAAAATTTGCTCCAGATCCTTAAGGAGTCACTTTTTGTTCTCAAAGAGAATGTCATGAAGAATGGAACATTTTTGTATAATATGTTTCCTTAGATGTTGTCAAATATTTCAGCCATTTTTATGATTATTGTAGGCTTTGCATCTTTTAATCTGGCCATGAGTTTTTGCTGCAACTTTTGAACATACTTACTACTAAGTCATGGAGTTGGAAATGACTAGCTGAGAATGGCCATTATGAAATAGCACCTGAGTTGTATATTCAGCAATAACAGGATTTGCAAAGTAAAGCACAAAAAAAAAAGAATCAAACTCATTCTGTTAAGACTAGGCTTTCTAAAAAAAGATAATTTTATGTAGTAAATGGTTGATTCATTTCTCAAAATAAAAACCTCCTGCTAGTTACTTTCCGAATAAAAAATATTTTTGTGGTTCTGGGTATATACAAACATGAAGTTTTAATGCTTTAAAATATATGTAGATTCAGCTATTCATCTGAAAATATGGTGCATTTAAATATACTTTAATATTAATGTTGAAAAATGTTATAATTCATCGACAAGTTTATTTTTAGTTTCAGCATGAATTCATAATTAGACCAACCATGGTTTGAACATAGTTTATGTTGGCAACCAAGAAAGTGAATATTTTGCGTAATTGAATCATAAATTGTACCCATTATACCTGGACTTTACATCTATATCGTTTAGCATAGCTCTAACATCCTTAATTGCATCCTGTATTATTTTTGTAAAACAGCTTTGTTTTATAGATTTATTGCACAATTATATCAGAACAACGTGAGGACACAGAGATATCACATTCATTTTCTAAGCATATTTTTCTTTCCATTGTGTTTTATGGTTTTATAGGAAACTGCAGTTCTGTATTTTGTATTTTATCTTATATTGGATACTCCATTAGTTTAATTGAAATTTTTAAAAACTTACAGCAGTCAGTAGCGAAGGAAGTTTATTTCAACCTTTTTGGTAGATACAGAGACTTAGCACCAGATCTTCCATCAGGAAGGCTTACTGCCTAACAGCGGAGACAAAGGCGAGCACACAGCTTCCAGCCCGTAACTTCTTCAGAGCCTGCCTCAGCCGCAGAGAGCTGGCCTCACCCAACTCACATCCTTCCCAGGGCAACCTGCATCCCGTGACTGAGAGAGATGAGAGGACAAGGGCCTCATCCAGGGTATCGTCTGATGTGCAGCACTCTCCTGAGAGCTCCCTGCCAGCCTGGCCAGGGCTTTTCTTGAGTTTGAGGATGACATTACAGTAATTTTTCGACACAAAGCCCAAACCAGCAGCAGCAGCAGCAACTGGGATCTTTTTAGAAATGCAAATTCTCAGCCGATCTTAGAAGTACTGAATCAGATATTCTGGGAGTGGATATCAACAATTTCTGATAGCTGTTGAAGTATGAAAGGCACTGCTCTCCTCTATCCTTCTTCCGCTCCTTTCTCATTACGGACGTTAATCTCTAATAAATATCTTGCAGCCCAACTCTTTCTCAGTACTTGCTTATTTGGAACCCTACCCGCAACAACTTTGTTGTACCAGTACTACATGAATCAAGACTCTTAATATCAACTTGAAAATAAATATTTATGATATTTTTAAGAGCTCACAGAACTTTATATGTGGTCAGGTCTTTAGTAACCCAAAAGCATTACAACATTCTGTTAGGGAGCCCTTACTTGTGTTTAGTCTCTTTGTTTTAATCTTACTCCTGTAAACTCTGCTCAGTGATGCTGGAGTTAGAACTGCAAACGGTATTTAATCAGCTCCTTTGTCAGCTCAGAGTTAATCTCTCCTAATGGTAGTCACTTGTGGAAGATCAGAAAGCTGGAAATGAGGAGAAGAGCTTCCAGCTGCCTGGTTTGGTTGATCTCTCTCTGGTTAGGATGGCTAGGTCCAGAATCCAACTTCTTTTGACACACCCAGCACCCATGTGTCACTCCCTCTGGAATATGAATAACAGCCCAGAAACATGCACTCAGGAATGAAAGTTTGAGAAGAACCAAGTTGTATCCACCTCTCCTCTTCTGTCTAAATGACATCAAACCCCAGCCCCTCATCAGAGGTCTGAGCACCAGCTGCAGGATGTCCCCTTCACTAGGTTTAGGTAAATTCACCTCTTCCCTTTGGCTTCCCTGATCAAAGGATGGTGGGGGGTTTACACAGTTTTGATTCTCTGGGCTCCCTTAGCATCTCTCTTATCCTCTTTTAGACTTCACCTATGAAAACAGCTGCCTGTATTAAATCTCTGGGTCTTTTTTTTGCTGGACCCTGACTGATATAGCATGTATTCTCTGAACTACAGTGGCATGGTCTAAATTCTTATACATCAAGAACTTTAGTATATAAACATAAACATTGTCAGGACACAATGTGAAAAGATGGGGCAGCGTGAGAGCACAAGTCAAGTCTTATGAAATTCCTATATTGGAAAATCAATAAAAAACACATGTTTAAGTAATGGTCTTCTTTTTCACAGTGCATACATATGCAAAACAAGAGCTAGGAAGTATGCAAAAAGGCAACTTCACCTACATCTAATTAGAATCTGCTAAAGTATGTCTTAAAAGATACATTGAGGAAATTTTCCATCCATTCAAGTTTTGTGGTTTCCCCTTTAAGACATGAAGTATATCTTTTGTAAAAACATTGAAATTGAGGGAAATATTTAACACAATATTACAGACAATTCCAAATCACTACTAGTATGTATTTATACCAAACTATTGTAGTATTCAGCCTTGAAATGCTCCCCTCCCCATCCTCCCCACTGCCCCAACCCCAGAGATCCCTGCCTGCTGGTGTTCAGGCCCTTGTGTAATAACTTATTCTTGAATGTGGGCTGGGCATATTGACTTATTTCTAGTGACAAGAATATAGCAGAAGTAAAGAGATGTCACTTCCGATATTAGGTCATAAAAAGACTGTAGCCTTTGTCTTTAGCACTCTCTCTTGCTCTGTCTTGGATTGCCCACTCAGGGAGAAAGCAGTTGGCACATCATGGGGCAGCCCTGTGGAGAGGTCCATATCACTACTATGTCACAAGCAGACCTCCTGAGGCTTGCCAAGAATCAGGAGAGAAAGCTTGGAAGTGAATCCCTCCCTTGTTGAAATATGAGACAACTGTAGTCCCAGCTGACACCTTGACTGCAGTCTCCTGAGAGACCCATTAGGCAGAAATATCCAGCAAATCTGTGCCTGGCTTCTGGACCGACAGAAACTACAAAATAATGAATGTTTGCTGTTTTCAACCACTATGTTTTGGAGTAATTTGTTAGGCAACAATAGATTTCTAATCTATTCTGGTGCCTGAATGTGGAGATTGCCATTACAAAAACCTAAAATGTGAGAATGGCTTTGAAATAGAGCAGTAGACTTTGAGGAGAGGGTTAGTGAAAACTTAAAGTTCCTTGAAAATGCTATTTGTGGAATTTTGTACTTTGAGTATGCTGTGGGTGAGGGCTTATAGGAAAGTGAGAAAAAGTCTCTTTGAAAACCAGAAGAAGGGAAATCCTTGTTATTTAATGGCAGAAAGATTAGCAACACTAAACTTGATTGTGTAGAATGTAGAAGATGTGCCTAACCAACTGGGTGATCTCCTTAAAGAGATGTCCAAGAAAAGTTTGAAGGTGTGGCCTGGTTTCTTCATGCTGCTAATAGTGAAAGTCAAGAGAAAAGAGATAAAGTGAAAGAAGGACTTTAAAAAGAGGCAGGACTTGACAGTTTGAAGAATCTTCAGCCTCTCTAGACTCTCATGATGCTAAAATTAAGAAACTACCAAAAAAGAAGAGTCCTCTAACCTCCAGAATTCTGCTTGCAGGAAGCAGGCTACTACATCTGCTTTACTGCAAAAAAGGTGCTACTTTTCATGCAAAAGAAAAAATGACTCATAGGGTGAAACCAAGAGCCCAGAGAGCAAACATGAATGCCAACGAGAATTATCTCTGGGCTTTGAGACATAATCAAGGAGCTTCCAATATTTGAATAGATTTTAGAATTCTTAGGAACAAGTGACTGCATTTTGCCTCTCATTTCCCTCCTTCTTAAACTGGAATGTCTATAGCAATTATCCTATGCCTGTCTCACCATTTATGTTATATATATTGAGGGCCCATAACATGTCTTTTTGGTTTCCTGGTTCCATAGATTGAAAGGAACTATAATTGAGGATATGTACTTAGGAAACACACCTAAAGGGCTTCATCCATGTATGGAGCTGATTTAGATGATGAGATTCTGGACATTGAGCTGATTCAGTAATGGGATAAAGAGCTCTCCAAGGAGAGAGATAGGATATATATCAGAGAATAAAATTGTTTTGAATTGGAAAGAGTTTGAAAAAATTATTGAAACTTCATTAATTTTTTAAAAAGCATAGGGAGAACAAAATAAATTTCTTGTAATCCTTTGAAAGTAAAAAATAGTTAATTTTTAATCCAAAGTAAAAAAAAAATGAAATGGTAAACAAATAAGTGTCCACTGGTATTCTTAAACATAATTTCTTGCAAGTTTGAAAAATATACCTCAAAATTATATCAGTTACAAATTTCTCAAATGTTAGAGATGGCAATTTGATTCAGACTAGAATTAATGGAAAATATAAGTAAAGACTATATGGAGCAATTTTAAAGAGGAATCTACTTAAGAGATGAAAGGTATATATTATAAAAATTCTAGTTTTTTACTTAGAAAGAAAATGAAAGATGTTTAGCAAAATAAAAAAGCATTTCTCCTTAAAAGTATATATTTGTATATGTGCTAATATATTTTCAAGAATGAGGGGACATTAAAAACTTCCTACTCAAACCAATTTCCTTAACTAAGTTATGAAGGTTTCTTTAAACTAAACTTATAAATGGAGTCCAGTAAACATAAAGGCACCATAATAATATAAAATTGTCAGGCCAATATCTCTGATAAACATAGATGCAAAAATCCTCAACAAAATCCTAGCAAACCAAATTCAACAATACATGAAAAGGATTATACACCACTATTGAGTGGGATTTATTCCAGGAATGCAAGGATGGTTCAATATCTGTGCATCAATCAATGTAATACACCACATTAACGAAATGAAGGATAAAAATCACATGATCATCATAAGACACCAAAAGCAAAGGCAACAGAAGCAAAAATAAACGTGGGACTACATCAAACTAAAAAGTTTCTGTACAGCGAAAGAAACCATCCACAAAATGAAAAGATGACCTACGAAATGAAAGAAAATATTTGCAAATCATATATCTGGTGAGGGGTTAATATCCAAAATACGTAAAGAACTCCTACAACTCAATAGCAAAAAAGTAAACAATCAAATTAAAAACTGGGTGGAAGATCTGAATAGATATTTTTCCAAAGAAGACATACAGATGGCCAAAATGTACATGAAAAGGTGCTCAACATCACTAACCATTAGAGAAATGCAAATCAAAACCACAATGAGATGTCACCTCACACCTGTTATGATAGCTATTATCAAAAGACAAGAAATAACGTGTCTTGATGAGGACACGAAAAAGAGGGAACACTTGCACACTGTTGGTGGGAATGTAAATTGATGTAGCCACTATAGAAAACGGTATCGAGTTTCCTCAAAAAATTAAATATAGAACTATCATAGGATCCAGCAGTTCCACTTCTGGATATTTATCTAAAGAAAATAAAAACACTAACTCAAAAAGATATACACATCCCCATTTTCATTTTAGCATTATTTATAATAACCAAGATATAGGAACAACCTGTGTCCATCGATGGATGAATAAAGAGAATATATATATATATATATATATATATATATATAATGGAATATTATTCAGCCATAAAAAAATAATGAAATATTGCCATTTGTGACAACACGGATGGACCTTGAGGGCATTGTGTTAAGTGAAATAAATCAGGGAAAGTTACATACCATATGATCTCACTTATACGTGGAATCTGAAAAGAAAAGAAAAAACTCATAGACACAGAGAACAGATTGGTGGTGGCCAGAGGCAGAGGGGTGGAGGGTGGGCAAAATGGGTGAAGGAGGTCAAAAGGTACAAACTTCCAGTTATAAAATGAATGTCATGAGGATGTAATGAATAAGATGGTGACTACAGTTAATAATACTGTATTGAATACTGTATTGAAAGTTGCTAAGAGAGTAAATCTTAAAAGTCCTCAAAACAAGAAAAAAATTTTGCAACTATGTATGGATGCTAACTAGACTTACTGTGGTGATGATTTCTTTATATATACCAACATGGAATCGTTATGTTGTACCCCTGAAACTAATATAATATTATATGTCAACTATACCTCAATCAAAATAACCCATCTACCAAAAAACAACAAAACTATTTTTGAGATCTTGAGTATTTTGCTTGCAGGAAAGATATGAATCACTGGGGACCAGAAGGTGTAATGTGATCAGTGCCTCTGTGACGACCCCAACATTCTTTGCCTCCTGGAATTCACAGCCTTGTGTAATATCCTCACCTTGTGTATGCACTGAACTTACTGACTCACTTCTAATGAACAGAATGAGACAGAAGTGATGGGATGTCATTTTGAAACTAGGTTATAAAAAGATTTCTCTCTGGGGCCCTCACCTGCCATCTCTTGAGGCAGCCCTGTGGAGAGAGGTCCATGCAACTGAGACCTCAAGTAGATGTTCTGAGGCCTTCCAGCAGCCATGCGAGTGCAATCGGAAGCTGATCCACTCCGAGTTGAGCCTGCAGATGTCTGCAGCCTTTGTTTGCGCTTTGATTACAGTCTTATGAGAGACTGTGCAGTAGATAAATCTGGCTAACTCCTCCCAGGTTCTTGGCCTACAGACACGGGGGGGCAATAAATGTTTCTTTCTTTCAGTTGCTAAGTCTTGGGTAATTTAGCACGTAGCAGTAGATAAATCATAAGCAAGCCATAGAATGGAAGAAAATATTTTCAAAACTCAATGACAGCAAGAACATAATCTTTACCTTATTATTCATTAGATTATTTTCTTGTTATTATTGAGTTATAAGTGTTCGTTTTATATCTGTGTACAAGTCCCTTACCAAATATGCACTTTGAAAATATTTCCTGCCTTCATATGGCTTGCCTTTTTATTTTCTTACAGTGATTATTAAAGAGCATCATAATTTTAATTTTGAAGTCTCATTTATTATTTTTTTGATTTCATGATTCATGATTTTTGTGTTCAGTTAAAGAAATCATTACCTCACACAAGGTCACAAGATTTTTTTCCTTTTCTCTTCTCTAGAAGCTTTACAGTTTTAGTTTATACATTAAGTCAATGATCAATTCTGAAATAAGTATTATAAATGGTGTATACTAAGTTTTTAGGTTCAATTTTTTCCCACATGGATATTCAACTTACCTACCACCACTTTTTTTTAAAGACTGTCATTTCCCCCTCTGAATTTCTTTGGCATCTTTATCAAAACTGAAGTAACCATATACGTGTAGGTTTATTTCTGAACTCTCTATCTTATGCCACCAATATATATGTCTATACTTAAGTAATACCATAATATCTTAAATACTGTAGCTTTATGGTAAATCTTGAAATCAGGCAGTGTAAGTCCTTCAACTTTGCTCTTCATTTTCTAAATTGCTATGGCTTTTCTAAATCCTTCATATTTTCTAATCAATTTTAGAATAAGCTTGTCTATTTTTGAGAAAAACTCTCAGTGGGGTTCTTATGGAATCCAGTGTTTGCAAGGTTTTACATATGGTTGTTTGCTAAAACCTAGTCCTATACAGAAGAAAACATTAGCTTTCAAAACTGCTTAATCTAGGAAAATATAAATTATTAATTAGACACTAATACGGAGAAACATCTTGGCAAATTGGTTTTTAATCAATTAATAATTTTTTCATTAAAATACATAAATCCTGCAATAGTTCTTAAACATAAGAAATACAATATTGTCTAACTCCTTTCTGTATCTGTCTCACTTTACATCATTAAAATGTCTTCCTCACTAGATTATAGGTGAAAATTAAAATGTTGGTACAAATTAACAAGATTGCTATAATAAGCACAGCATAGACCCTTCTTAATGTTTTTAATATGCATTAGTGTAACATCAACACATTTTATTTATACATTATTATTTTTCATTATAAACATAATTAGCACTCTTATTCTTCTCAGATGCACCACTTAATGAGCTTGATGATACAATTCTCAAGAGAGAGCAATATATAGTTCTGCATGGCTAAAAACAAAGTTTCCTTTAATAGTTTGTCTAACAGACTCAAAGGTGTATATAGTTCTTAAAAACATTTAAAGTGTTTAAATTATAGGGTACCAAGCTAGCAATACACATCGAAATTTTTTTAGGTTTAAGTAAATACATTTTTAAACACGCACAACATACCTGTCATCTCCTTTGGTCCACATTTACAATACACAGCCTTACTGTAGAAGCATCGCTGGACACTTGCACATATATTGGCTGGAACGACAATAGGAAATCACGTAGAATGGAACCTGGAGAAATATATTTAAGTATTCTGCCCTCTGGGGAGCAAATGCTCTGAAATATCTCAACCTGGCACTCTTCCTACTGAGTGAGCTGAAAAGGGGAGGCAGGGGTCCCCAGGGAACTGGAAGGGGTCAGTGTTTAGAGGAATGTTAGGTTATCTGTTATTCGGTTTCTCTGGATGATCAATACGGGATTTCCAATTAGCTAATCAACTTTCATAGTATGTATAGACTAAGCCATTTATCTGAAACTGACAGCTTCTTACTGCATCCACTGCCATTAACCTGCAGGTCCACCATTTCTCAGCTAGATCATTCGAATAGATTCCTAATTGGTCTTTCCTTGTGTTTCTGATGTCTATTTTCTACTCAAAAGCTGGAGTGAGCTTTAAAGTAATCATTCAGATCATCTCATTCTATAGTTCAAAACTATTCAGTAGCTCTCCATTTCACTCAAAGCAAAAGCCTAAGTTGTCACAATGGTCTGCACTACCCTCCAAGGTCTGTGGTTCTCAGTAAAGTTATGTCTCTACTTCTTTCAAGACAACATTAAATGCCACAGGAATGAGCCAACACAATTCCATAGTCTTGACATTTTTCTGCTTAATTCTCTAAACTTCCAAACCCTGTAGGCATATGTGCTCGCCCCCAACACAAACATATTCAAACACACACACACACACACACAAACACACACACAGATAATTTAACCAGCTGCTTTACTGTCAAACAACAATTGCCAAATTCCCAATTGTTAGTGGAGGAATATTCACACACATCTAATGACCCAAAAAATTTCACACGTTAGAGCTTGTCAGTATCAGATTAAGTATTAGGAAACTTTTGACTGCAAATGATATCAATACACCTCAAACTAGTTCTAACAAAAGAAAACATAGTGCCCAGCTTGAGAATTTTAAGAAGGCACGTGAATTCAGGCCTCTCTCTTCCTATTGACCTGACTTTACTTCCTCCTGGGCAGGGCTCCTTTCATGAGCTCTTCAGAAGGGCTTCCACCATTCAGACAGACAAGATGACCACCAGAGGCCCCAATGTCACATCTCATAGTTTAGCAGGTTTAGGGTTTTTATTTTTTCCTTTCCTTATTTCCTAAAATCTCAGTGGCACTGTTTAGATTACATGCCCAATTCTCTGACAAACACTGTTGAAGAAAAGAAACCACAATCGGCCTGATCTTGGTAATTTTTCCCCTCAAATCTGGAAGTCTGGATTCTTGGAGTGTCTCACCAGGATGATGTAACATCTTTCAAAAGGGTAAGTCTCCAAAAGGAAGGATGCTACACACTCCACGTAGGCATAGCTAGGAAGAGGAAAATTTTCTGATTTTTTTTTTGCTGTTATATGGTGTATCTGCACTTCAGCAGCAACATATGGAAGCTAATAACATTTGCCACCTTGCGAATTCTGCATCTTTCACTATAACGAGGATTTCTCCCCTCAACAAGAATGCAAACATTTTCATAAAAGAAATTAACAACAGGCTTAGTATTGAAGTTTTGCTCTCAAGAAACTTTATGGGTGACGCATATCAAGGAGGAGTCAGAGGGCTATTGTAGCATTTACAAAAATATAAAATGATTTGAAGCCATACAGGAGGAAGGTGTCACAAAGTTTACATTCTATGATACAAATACAAACAAAACTGCTACAGCTACTAATACAAAGAGGAAAGGTTGTTGGATCTAAGAAGAACTTAAAAATTGATAGTATTCTTCAATATGAAAAACAACCAATTATAACACAGTAGCAAAAAACAAATAAATATATGGATCAACCTCACAAAAATATATTAGAACTTATGTATAATTTTAATACTCTAATAAAGAACATAAAAAAATTCCTACATAAATGCAGACATATACCATGTTCACAGAGTTATGAAAAATCAATACTGTAAAGATAACATTCTCTCCAAAATAATTTAAATAAATAAATTTAATTTACAAATTAAACAAATTAATTAAATAAACCAAATATGAAATTATATTAAGGGGTCCTAAAATTTACTTGGGAAAATAAATGCCCATAGTGAGCAAATCAATTAAAAAGAACACACATAAGAGAAGCTGGGGAAAATGCACCCTAACAGATATGAAGTTATCTGAAGGTTTTGTAATTAAAACAATAAGGAACTGTTACAAATAGACCAAATAGAACCCACAAATCAGTACAATTTATATAGAGCTGCCATCACAAATAAATATGAAAATAATAGAATTTCAATAAATTATTTTGGGAAATTTGACTCACTTGATAAAAAAATAGGATTTTATTATCACTAACTCACATCATATATGAAAATAAGCCCCAGGTGGATTAAGTACCCTGCTCTCACAAGCAAAATTAAAAAGCCCAAGAAGATAAAGCTAAAATGATTTTATGGACTGGGAAGGCCCTAAAAAACACAAACTCTGAGGTAAATTTTTGATGAGTTTTACTACAAAATATAATGATAAATGCATGTTCACTTAACTACTATAAATTTGATCTAAACAATCTCCATATTCAATATAAATTCATCAATAATTATTAAGTTATTAAAGTATATGAAAAGTACTCCTGGATCCACAAAAAATAAATTAGGCAAAAATCCCTATTTTCAAGAAGTTGATATGTGCATTAATAATTACAATTCTATGTCAAATTTGATATATTTTCAATGATAACTCAAATGACTCATCATCTTTTCCCATCTTGTATGTTATAAAGCACAATTTGCTGTATATATGTTACCTTCTCCCTATTTTAGAGAATTCTACATAAAAGACACGTTCAATAATTTTTATATGAATTTTCATTTATGATGGTACCAATCAGTCAAATTTATTAATATGTTTGCAAAGCTGCTTCAAAGTATCCATTCATTCACACTTAACTTTAAACTAACCTAACTAGGAAAATGTATAAATCTTTACAATAGCTTTTCGGCCAACAAACCCTTGTGCTCTAATTATTGTTGTTAAAATCTCCCATGACTGGATTATGAAAATTTCAGCACAAGCTGTATACCATATGGACCACACCAGATAAAATTCATTTACTATGTTACAAAAGGCTGTACTCCTGTCTTTAATTAGGACTTTAATGCCAACAAATTAAATCACATTAACCACTGCATCCTGAGTTAGCTACAAAATTATTAACTACAATGCTTAGATTTAATTAAACATTGGGTAATTCCTTTTAACCTAGCCCATGTCCAGTTATAAGAATAAAATGCTAAATATCTAATAAATTAGAATTAGGCTTATAACTTCTATATCCAGAAAAATTAGGTGTTTGTAATATGCATTTTAGCTTATCTGGAAATAACCTAAAAGTGATTCAAGATCTAACCAAGTAACATTGTGGCATCCGTTCTGTTATGTTCAAATATAAACTAGTGTGTGCTGTGTGTGAATGACCACAATCTTCCAGAAACACACAACATAATGTATCACATACTGTAAATGTTCAATATCCATCCATGTATTGTCCCTTCTCTTAAGACAAAGATCACATGTGCTTATTTATGGAATATTGTAATAATCTCCTAACTATACTCTCCAACACCAGCTTCTCTCCTTTGAATTATCCCAACATAGTACTGCTTACTATTTCTTTCCAAATCACCCTCAAATAATTTCTCTGTTCATGAGTCATCAATTCCCCACTGCCTATGGGAAAAATGTCTACATTCATTATCTTCCTTAATGTCTTTTATAATCCTGCCCAAATAGTTTTTCAACTATATTTCCCACTAATATCTTAGAGGAAATTTGCATTTAAAGATCAAGAGTCTACTTAATGTCACATAACTCACTTGTAATTTACTCAAATCATTGAGTACCTACTATGTGTCAGGTATGACTTTAGCACCTGTGTTCATCTAGTGTACATCACATGACGTCCTCCAGTGTTTCTAATTAGTGAAAGTCTATGTGTATTTCATATCCCAGAACACACCTCATCTGTGCCATGGTACCTTTCTTAACTGCTTCAGCTCAGTCCTCGCTACTTGCACCAAGAATCTATATTCTGTGCAATTGGAAATACTGACGTAACATGCTTCTTTGTGTAGTGTGCTATATTTTCTCATATTATTATTTCAAGTTTTGATCTTTATTGGTTTGTGTTACTATAATTCATATGTGATGTGTCTTGCAGAAAAATGTCATTAGTCCCTTCAGTGTAGAGACAAAATATAGAATACACATAAAACATTGTTCCTGCTTTCAAATGCTTACAGGCCCCAAATAGATAGCAGAGGACCACTCAAATATTGTCCTCTACTATACACCTCAATAGGCATCCATTATATCAACACACACACACACACACACACACACACAAACACAGACACACACGGTGCCATCACACTAACTTCAAGAAAGTGCTTCTCCATAATACGTTTAGATTTCTCTCTTTTACTCGCTCTCCCCCATCTTCAACTACGTTCCTGTCTTTTAGTCTCTTTTCAAACCTCTATCTTTCTTCTTCCTCACTTTCTGCTGATGACCTTGTTTCCTATTTCTTTGATTAAAACAAACAAACAAACACAACTCCCACCATCTTGTCTAGTATAACCTACTTGAATCTGTTCCTGTATACTCTTCCTTTCCTCCTGTGTGTATGTGTGTGTGACCAGAACATCTAACATCTTAACAAATTGTTAAGTGCATGATACCGTATTGTTAACTATAAGCACTATATTGTTCAGCAGATGGCTAAAACTTATTCATCTTATATAACTGTTACTTTACACCCATTAAACAACTCCTCATTTTCTCCTAAACTAAGTTTCTGACAACCACCATTCTATTTCAGCTTCTAGGAGTTTGACTATTTTAGATACCTCACATAAGTGGAATCATGCAGTATTTGTCTTTCTGTGACCAACTTATTTCACTAAGCCTAATGTATTCCAGGTCCATCCATTTGTTACAAATGGCAGGATTTCCTTCTTTTTAAGGTTGAATGACATTCTGTTGTATGTATGTATCACATTTGCTTTATCCATTTTTCTGTCAATGGACATTTGAGTTGTTTCCCTAACTTAACCATTGTGAATAATGTTATAATGACCATGGGAGTGCAGATATCTCTATGAGATCCTGGTTTTAACTCTTTTGGATATATACACAGGAGTAGGATCATATGGTAGTTCTATTTCTGATTTTTGAGGAACCTTCATCTTGTTTTCCATAGTGGCTGCACCAATTTTCATTCCCACTAACAGTGTACAAGGGTTTCCTTTTCTCCACATCCTCATCAAAATGTGTTATCCTTTTTTGTTTTTTAATTATAGTAGTCATTCTAACAGATGTGAGGTAATATCTCATTGTGGTTTTGATTCACATTTCTCTGATTAATGATGTTGAGCACTTTTTCATATACCTTTGGCCATTTGTACATCTTCTTTGGATAAATATCTGTTTAAGTCCTCTGTCCATTTCTTAATTGGGTTATTTGGTTTTGTGCTATTGAATTGTAGGGGTTCCTTATATATTTTAGATATTAACATCTTATCAGATGTGGTTTGCAAATATTTTCTCTCATTCTGTAGGTTCCCTTTTCACTCTGTTGATTGTTTCCTTTGCTGCTAAGAAGGTTTCTGGTTTGATGTAGTCCTGCTTGTCTATTTTTGTTTCTGTTGCTTGTGTTTTTGGTGTCACATGCCATAAAATCATTGCCAAGACCAATGTCATGAAGCTTTTCCCTATGTTTTCTTCTAGAACTTTTAGTTGTGGCTCTGATGTTTAAGTCTTTAATCCATTTTAACTTGACTTTGGTGTATGGTGTAAGATAGGGGTCCAACTTCATTCTTTTGCACGTGGATATCCAGTTTTCCCAGCACTGTTTGTTGAAGAGACTGTCCATTCCCCATTAAATATTCTTGACACTCTTGTTAAAGATCAGATGCCCATAGATGTGTGGATTTATTTCTGGACTCTCTATTCTGTTCCGTTGGTCTATATGTCTGTTTTTATGTCAGTATCATACTTCTTAAATTTCTCTAGTTTTGTAATATAATTTGAAACCAGGAAACGTGATGCCTCCAGCTCTGTTCTTTCTCAGGATTGCTTTGGCTATTTAGGGTCTTTTGAGGTTTCATATGCATTTTAGGATTATTTTTCACAATTTCTTTAAGAAATTCCATTGGGGTTTTGATGGAAATAGCATTGAATATCTAGATCACTTTGAGTGGTATGGACTATTTAACAATATTCTAAATTTTCCAATCCATGAATACAGATGTCTTTCCATTTAGTTGTGTCTCCTTTAATTTCTTTCATTGATGTTTATAGTTTAGTGTACAAGTCTTTTATCTACTTGGTAAGTTTATTCCTAAGTATTTTCTTCTTTTGGATGCTATTGTAAATGGGATTTTTTTCGTAGTTGTTTTGTTATTAATGTAAAGAATTTACAAGTAACAACAATAGCAATGTAAATATGGTAGTTTCTATTAATTTTACTCTCTTGCATAAAACCTTTCAAGATTATAAACTCCTCAGGGGCCTGCCAGTGTCATAGTGGTTAAGTGCATGCTCTCTGCTTCAGCAGCCCTGCATTCGTGGGCTCAGATCCCAGGCATGGACCTACACACCACTCGTCAAGCTATGTTGTAATGGCATCTCACACACAGAATAGAGGAAGATGGCACAGATGTTAGCTTAGGGTCAATCTTCCTTGCCAAAAAAAAAAAAATATATATATATATATATATCTATAAACTCCTCAAGATATGTGCTGTCCATACACTGGCTATCACTCTCATTTCTCTCAGGAACTCAGTAGATACTGTTTCCTCTACCTAAAATTCCCCCACACACACATTCACAAAAGCAAAATCTTTTCCATTCTTTATGTCTCAGCTTAATTCTAATTATTTCATGATATTTTCCATGGATATCCCATGCAGGGAAAGAACTTTTTTCCACATATCTTACATGGTAGTTCTGCCAGTAATGGAGTCCCTCATGTTTTGTCTGTTTCAGAAAGTCTTTTTTCCATCTTCCGTTTTGAAGAATGATTTCATAGGATATAGAATCCTAGATGGGTGGGGTTTTTTTCTTTCAACACTTTAAATATTTCACTCCACTCTCTTCTTGTTTGCATGGTTTCTGATGAGAAGTCTACTGTAATTATTATCTTTATTCTTCTATAGATAGAGTCTGTTTTCCTTGCTGGTTTCTTTCAAGATTTTATCTTTGTCTTTGATTTTCTGAATTTTGAATATGCTATGTGTAGAATTTTTAATATTTAATATTTATCCTACCCGCTTTACTCTGAGCTTCTTGGATCTGTGGTTTAGTGTCTGTCATAAATTTTGGAAAATTCTCAGCCATTATTACTTCAAGTATGTCCTCTACTGTCTCCATCTCCTCTGCCATTCCAATTGCATGTATGTTATACCTTTTGGAATTGTCCCACAATCGTTGAATGTTCTGCTTTTTGTTTGTTTGTCTCATTCTTCTTTCTCTTTGCATTTCAGTTTGGGAAGTTTCCACTGACCTATTGTCAAGCTCACTGATTCTGTCCCTAGCCATGTTCAATCTGTCAATGAGCCCATTGGAGGCATTCTTCATTTCCATTATAGTGGTTTTGATTTCTAGCATTTCTTTTTGATTCTTTCTTACAGTTTTACCTCTCTGTTTACAATAATCATTGTTCTTCAATGCTTTTTGCTTTTCTCATTAGAGCCCTTAACATATTAGTCATACTTATTTATTTTTATTTTTCTGCTGAGATTTGCCCTGAGCTAACATCTGTTGCCAATGTTCCTATTTTCACATGTGAGCTGCCACCACAGCATACCCACTGACAGACAAGTGGAACTGAATCTGGGCCACTGAAGTAGAGCATGCAGAACTTAACCACTAGGTCATCAGGGCTGGCCACAGTCATACCTATTTTAAATTCCCTAACAATTCCAACCTCTTTCTCATATCTAAACCCAGTTCTTATTTTTGGTTTGTCTCTTCAGACTGCGGTTTTTTTTTCTTGCCTTTAACATGCTTTGTAATTTTTTTGCTTAAAATCAAAAATGATGTATTAGGTAATAAGAACTGAAGTAAATGAGTCTTTAGTGTGACATTTTATGTCAATTTGGCTAGGAATTTGGCTTTGTTTAATGTTTGCTGTGGCTGTAGCTTCACTTTCCTCTAACAGCCTTGTTTTTATCTACACTATCGGCGTGGGGCTTCCTTCAGTACTCCTCAGAGAGGATCTGTCTTTCAGCTCTTTCAGCCATTGTCAACATGATTACAGCAGAGCCCTGTTAGCGTGGTGGTAAGGTGTGGAGGAGGGGAAGCGTTCTACAATGTTATGGATAAATATATCTTTTAGTGATCCTTTGACCCTGCTCTGTGACCCTCACAAGTGTCTCTTCTTCTCCATCCTCTTTTGGTGAAAGAAGGCTTCAGGGACCTGAGTGAGAGATATGCCCTGTGGGAGAAGACCTTGGTAAGACTGTTTCCCATGTTGTGTAGGTCCTTGTTACAGAAATTTCCCTGGCCATATTCCCCAATGGTTAATCTTCCCCTATTTCATACTTCCTGGCTCTTCACTGTGAGAACCTAGTGGAGCTCCTGAAGATACAAACACACAAATGCGTGGGTCACTCATAGGACTGCAGCCCTCCGTAGTTTCTCACTCTCACAATAATCCACACTTAGCCTCAGCAATTTGTCAAAATTAGCCACTTAAATGTTCCTACCAGTTTATGGCTCCAGCAGCTTCTGTGGATTTGCCTGCATCTGCAGATTTTGGACTGGCAGTTTGCCATGACATCTCAGTTCTCTGATGGGCCTTAGAAAAACTGATTTTCAGTTTGTTCAGCTTGTTGCTTGTTATAAGGACAAGAGTGACAACTTCCAAACTCTTTACATGTCAGATATGAAATTGAAAGTCCTTGTGTAGCTATTCATACATTTATTATTTCTTTATTTTTCCCCTTCAAAAATTATAAATTTCTTGAGGACAAGGATTATGTGTCTTCACCATTGTGGACCTAGCTCCTAGCACAGATTCTGGCATATGGTAGCTACTCATTTAATACCTTTGAATTAAGGAAAATTTAATATTGCATTTAAGAGAAGCATTTCAGGGTCAGGGTATATTATCCATTGTGAATTACAATTTTATGAGGAAAATAAAACAAGGATATTTGGTGAAATTTACATCTTTTGACTATAAAAAAATCTTGATTTCTTCCAATAGGAAAAATTTTTCTTATAAATGCTGCCTCAGTGATCATTTTTTCACTTTTGTGTGTAATCAACAATCTTATAATTAGATATTATAAACTACAATAAAAAACTTTCAAGAAAAACATCGTCCTTAAAAATATAAAAATTTTGGGGCTGGCCCCGTGGCCAAGTGGTTAAGTTCGCGCGCTCTGCTGCAGGCGGCCCAGTGTTTCGTTGGTTCGAATCCTGGGCGCGGACATGGCGCTGCTCGTCAGACCACGCTGAGGCAGCGTCCCACATACCACAACTAGAAGAACCCACAACGAGAAATATACAACTGTGTACTGGGGGGCTTTGGGGAGAAAAAGGAAAAAAATAAAATCTTTAAAAAATATATATATAAAAATTTTAAAGATTAATATCTGAAGAATTTTAAAATTAATTGTTAATCTTCTTCAAAAATCAGAGTAAGCAACTATTATAGAAACAAACATGTCACATTCCTTGATCTTCTCTCATAGAACACTAAATGAAATAATCATAAAGGCTTTATTATAATATAAATTATGAGTGGTTTCAAAATGAACCAGAAAGAGAAGCTACAGGATTTTTCTATATGAATGAAGTCTTTTTTTTTTTTTTTCTGGAATAAATGGCTGGATCTTTCCTAAATTTTAAAATATGTATAATTCTACTTCATAGAACTATTATCCACTTTTGAGAGATAATAAACCTCAGTTTATGGAATAGAATGTAAAAGTTTACAATCCTAAATGCACAGCTGATGTTCACTCAGTTTATGGTTTTACACAGACTCTAATATCTTTAAGCCAATTTTTCTGAGTATACTGAAATAAAACTCTATCCATCATTGGTGCCACATAATAAGCACTGCAGTCCTTCATTTTGCTTTCAATATCAAAAAATCAACTAGAAAATATTGGTAGTGTTTGTTTTCATGAAGAAAAATAAAGTACTATAAAACTTGAAATAAGGAATCCATTATGTAAAAACAAAACTCCCTTGTAATAAAGTTAAATATACATGCATACTTTGATCATTTTGAAAACATATGGTTGTGATATTTTAAAAGTAACTCAGTAAAGACTGTAGCCACTGACAATCCTTTCGTTTCTCTGAGGGGTGATACAGGCAAATATGCTACATGCGCCAATATTGCCTTAGCGGATATTGCGAAGGTTGTCTAAATATAGTCTCAGTCAGATTGCTGAACCGGGCACGAGTGCTATTCTTCGCAACAGTAGTTCTAAGATTAAGGTCCTAGACTAGCGGCATCAGGATTACCAAGGAACTTGCTAGAAATGCAAATTGTTTGGCTCCACCAAGACCTACTGAATCAGAAATTCTGATGTGTGTTTTAACAAGCCCTCCGATGTCTGAAAAATGGTAATGTTTCAGAACAACTACGCTAGACGTCTGGTCCCTTTAGTTGACTTTTCACACCTAAAAGGATAAGGATCCTTCATCTTCAAAGCTGGCAAGAGCAGGCCAAGACCTATGCATGCTTTGACTCTCTCTGCTTTCTTCCATCTCTTCTGTTTCTGACCACAGACTGGAAAGATTGTTCCACTCTTGAGGACTCATGCAATTAGATCAGACCTACCTAGATAATCCAGAATAATCTCCACATCTCAAGATCTTCAATCTTCATCATATCTAAAAGGTCTCTTCTGCAGTGTAAAATAACACATTCACAAGATTCAAGGATCAGGACATGAAACATCTTTGGGGTGGATGGCATTTTTCTGCCTACCACAGCTCTGAACTCTATAAACCAGGAACTAGGCCAGTTTTCCCAAGAGGTCTTCATAAGCAGTGGCTCCTTAATGTCAACCTTAAGCATAACCAAAATTCCAACTATGCCCTGGTCACAAGGAGTATAGCTTTTTATTGAACCTATTCAAATAATTATAATGCCATGAAAAGAAGAGTTTTCAATTCTGCAAGGGTCAGGCAGGGAAAATAAGATACATACAGATGTCTTATTGCTATTTACAAAAGCTTAGCCTATTAAATGGTGAATTATAGATAGCTTAAGAGAAAAGAGAGTTTCCTTATATATATAATAACTAGAACATTAGAAGAATAATATTCCAAATAAAAATCACAGTCATCCTCGTCAGCTCACTAATTCCTACATAATTCTTGTTCACCATTTTGAGTTTAGCAGCCTCATGAATCCATCTACTTTTCAACTCGTATTCTGGAATTCCTGACTCAGTTCACTGGTATAAGTCTCAAATGTGTTTAAATGATACCTTCAGAAGCTGGTACCCAAAAGTACCTGATATAGTCCTTTTCCATGGAGCTCGGAGACAGCCCTTCTTTAAGATGAAGTGCATGGCCTGTAGCTGATGGCAGGCGCTTTCAGCGGAGCATGAGAGTAAACCAAAAACATATTGATAGATTACAAAAGACTTAAAATGACGCTGGTTAACTTATTACTGATAATTTTTAAAAGGGAAAGATCTGATGAGAGTTTATATGAAGAATAGTACAACCGACAATGAAATCTGGTTGTTTCCGTGGCATGCGAAACAAGACGAAATCAATACAAAAGCATTTTAGACAAAAATATCTATAAATATAATGATTACCTCTATTTTTGAAGAGGAGTGGATATTACATCTAATATATAAAAATGGTTGAACATAATCAAACAGAGAAAAACAATCTTTGGACATAACATATAATAATCCTGAGACATAATATACCATAAATATACCAAGCATATAGTTAGACTATACCAAGAATACATTAAGAATGTCAGTTAACAAGATTCAGTAAGTCTGAAGCAGGGCACAAACACACGTATATTGATAAAGTTCAATAGGTACGTGACATGAATCTCCAATTGTGAACACTGGCCTAGAAGATGCAAAATTCCAATTAAAGAAGTAATGTAGCAAGCAAGTTAATATTTTAAAAAATAACTGAAATTGTGGCTGATATTACTATATTGTTGATGTCTGATATCAAGGAATGCAGCCCCCAGGAGTCTGATAAGTAGAAACATATCACGGATAGTTAGGCATCGACAAATCTTTAGGAACTTACCATATAGCATACAATTTCTGAACTATTTCTATTAATAACACTTTATCCTTACAAACTTAACCTAGAGAGATGATAACTATCTCTTCTGATTTGACAGTGCTTCCCATGCAACTCATTATAGCAACACATCAAATAAACTTATTTCTAGCACCTCTCTTCTTATAACCTGTAAAAACAAATCTGTGATTTTCCAGGGTATCTCTGGGACATCTCAAAGACAGTTTTTGGTGCAAAACATATCCTGAAAGTTTTGTATTATTTTACATTTAGGATTTGATTTCAGAAAGACAAACATCAAAAGTGGTCAGGAAATTTGAAGACTTAAGATAGGAATCAGGTTATTGCTATAGACATCTGTAATTTTTTTTTTTTTTTAAAGAAGATTAGCCCTGAGCTAACTACTGCCAATCCTCCTCTTTTTGCTGAGGAAGACTGGCCCTGAGCTAACACTCATGCCCATCTTGCCCATCTTCCTCTATTTTTTATACGTGGGACGCCCACCACAGCATCGTTTTTGCCAAGCACTGCCATATCCGCACCAGGGATCCAAACCGGTGAACCCTGGGCTGCCAAGAAGTGGAACATGCGAACTTAACCACTGAACCACCGGGCCGCCCCTGACATCTGTCATTTTTAATAAGGAACATGTATTGACCAGTCCCATTCCAATGTTAACCTAGTTGCCATTCCATTTCCTATTAAAAATTAAGTTAATCTACTAGTTTATATATTTCCATATAGTGTGTGTCTTATTAGAATGAAATATCAGTCCCTAGTTCAGACTGGAATATAAAAAATGTTGAATTTCTTGACTCCTCCATGTATTAATATCTGTCCAAGTCTGAATCCCAGACCCTGGGATATGAGCTCACATTTCTGGACTACATTGCAGATAAGCTATGAAAAACAAGAGAAATTTTACGATAGTAAAATGGGTTAAAGAAATATGTTCTACAAGTTTTCCTTCATAAAATTTCTATGAGTTACTAAGAGAAGATCAATCATATTTCCTTTTCATTGAATTGGAAAATAGAAAGCAAATGTTTAACATTTTCCAGAAACTTTGTTCCTGTACTAGAGAAACATGTTCCTATACTAGTCCAAAAATGGAGAAAAATAAAACATTTCAAACGTGGCGAAGAGAAAAGAAGTTGGAATGACAAAAAGTGGGCTTAATAACACCACAATTTTATTTGCACTTTAAAAGAAATGGGCTTTCCACAAAAGTATTAAATGCTTTCTTTTTTTCGTTTTAAAGAAAATAGAACATAATGCTGAAATAATAGCCAAACTAAAAGTAAATGGAGGCACTTATCAGATTTTATGGACAGCTGTTTACTGCCTGACATTTCAAATATCAGGTTTCAAATTTCTGTTTTAAAATGCAGAAAGACTATATAGCAGAGAGAGAGCGTTTATATTGGCCAAATGGAAGCATCTGCGTGGCTTTACAGTCATCTGACAGCCCCACAGCCATCAATAAATTGCCTTAGCAGTTTTGTGAAGATAATTCACCATAGAGAAGCAATCACTTTCCCTCCTTCGTGTTTTGCTCGAATCTTCAGTGAGGCCTTCCACGAATATCCTGTTTAAAAGTGCAGCTCACACTTCCCATCTCCGCCACTCCCACCTTATTTTCCTCCATAAGATGTGTGGGAATTGAAACCGTTTTCAGAACACTCAGACAGCTTACCATCTATATTAATACGACTTTGAGTTTTCCACCACCTTCATCAACACAGCCAAGTAGACATAAGTGGTTATGTTTTTGTCCTTTTTTATGCAAAAATTTTTATGGGAAATTGTTGCCCGGGAACAGAAAACTTACAAATAACTTTATTATTCATTTCAAGAACTTCCTGAAAGACATATTTCATTGAACATCAGATTATTAAGCTTTTCAAGCAATAATTTCAAATGATTATTTTCCCTCCTAGAGTCTTCTAAACCCTTTCCTCAAAACTCTCACTTTGCTGCATCCACTAGGCCTAAACTACTATGCCATGATCTTTACCCCAATCCTAGTCAAACCCTAATATTGAAACTTCATACATTTCACAACTCTGGCCTCTCTCCCCTGAGACACTAAGACTGTATCTAGGTAATGCTCCCTCTTACCACAGAAAGTAATGAACTCACTTTGTCTTATTAACGAATTATGTCAGGCATATTTTGAAGAGGCCAGTATTTAATATTTGTCATCACTAATATATTATGTATTTGTTTATGGTCTGTGTTCCCAGCTGGAAAATTAGAAATTAAAACTAAAATCCCTAAGAATAATTAAAGAGACTAAGAATTAAAGAGACTTTGGGCATAAGGTATGAAACAGGAAGAAATAAGACCATAAGCCTAGGGAAGAAATCATATTAGATGCTTGAAACTTATTTTCTTTTAACATCTGAAAAGAAATGCTGTGTCTTGGGATTTACCCTCTCTGTATTCTGACATATCTTGATTATAAAAATTATTTAAAAAGGAAATAAAACAAAACACGACAAAAGCTCAAAAGCCATGAGCACTTTGTGTCCACTTAAATGTAAATAAGGAAGTGAGTTAGGAATCATAAATTCTATCTCCATCTCCAATTAAGCCACATGGAGAAAGGAAGACAGTAGTCAGGAAATCAATTATTTGTGGGATCTTCGTAATTAATCCAGGAGGGAAAAAATGTGATAATTATTCAAGTAAAAGACTACACTCAGAAACTGCCTTTTTGCTGACACATTTATCTTTAACACTCTGTCCCAAATATGCCACGTGGGCTGCACTACTTTGTATGAGTGGCATTAATGGGAGACCATGTGCGTGCCAACTCCTTATTTCCACAGTTAAGGGTTCAGAAACAGTGAAGAAGGGTTAAGAGCACACATTGATGGATTGATGGACTTCCTCCTGCCCTAGTTCTGCACGGGATGCAAAGCTGCTTGTAATGCTCCCCAAGCATAATAGGGTCCAACCAGATTTGAGAAACGTCAGTAATTATTGGCTTTAGGTTTTTAGCAATTCAAGTTTCTATCACAGTAGAGGGTGGAGGTTGGGGAGAATGTATGAATTTATTGCTTTCGTTTAAAGGAATGTGAAACTCAGTATTAGGGAGGCCACAATTCACCTGGGGGCAAGATACAGAGTTCACAAGATACAGAGAGTCAGGGCTGCCCCTTGGTCCAATGTCTCAAAGAGCACTGCCCTCACGAGTATATACTGGGCACATATCAGCTTGAAAGTAAAGTGGACTTAGGTTAAACTGCATGAGTATCATGCAGTGAGGAAAAGAGAGGAGACTGTGTGGGAGTGGGGGGTTGAAATTAGGAAAATTGTAGTTTTAGACAAATAATAGAGGAAAATTCAGCACTCCCAGGAAACAATAGTGGGCTTCTGAAAAGCTACTAAAGAAATTTTAAAAATTCTTAGTTTTTACCAAAAATGCTAGAATTGTATTTATGATATTTTGGGAGAAAAGCAGAAAATGTTAAAGGCATTTATCTGAATCATTTTACTGTCATTTCTAAAGGATGTAAACATTTCTAAGAAATGTACACAATCATAATGTTAGAATTTGTCGATTAAGCCCTTTATTTTACACACAAGAAGAAGAAATCCAGAGTTTAAGTGACATACCCAAGGTTACATAGATAAAAGCAAAGCTAGCCAGGAATGTAACCTCAATTCTTTTACCCCTGAGAATGATTTTCCCCTCTACAACATCGCACTCTCTATTTCAGTCAATGAAATTGTATTCCAGTTATTTGTTATGCAATCAAGAAATATTTTTAAGCATCTATCAGCCACCTGGCTAGGTACAAACAACAGTGATCAAAATGGATATGTCTCCCTCACTCTCGACCCTTAGAGTTTGGTATTATGGGAAAGTAACAATGGTAGAGTACACGTATCCCCTTCCGAGGTGCTTCACACAAACTTGGGAAGTGGGCCTTCGTGATTAAATGCAGATTAAAGAAATACTCGGGGGAATTCATAGTTCTTTAAGTCAGCATCACAGACAGTGTGTATATTTGACACTTAAAGAGAATGGAGAAGGCATTGCTAGCTAGAATGACAGCAAGAGTAAAGAAAAGGAAAACTGAGTGAGAAAAAACAATCTTGCATTGCTTTTTACTTTTAAAAATTTTTACATAGCCACATTATTTAATTTTTATAAATCTCTGTAGTTGTTTTAATTATTCGTATTTTACTTTTAAGATAGCTTAGATTTAGAAGGCAACTGATGTGTTCAAGTTCAGTTAAGCTACAAAGTGCCTAAACTTGGACTAGACCATAGGTTTTCTGATATCTAGTCCAGTCCTTTTCTACTACAGTGCTGCATCAATTACAGCTCAGATACCGTTTCCTGAAGCAAGCAATCACAGTTGATGCTGTGCCTGATTTTATGTAACAGAAATTGGATCTCGTAATAGAAATGCCAATTCACAATCTTAATATCCTAATCATTCAAATTGAACCTTTTTTATTTTCAAAACACATGCCAAATTAGTTTGGAGAAATGATTTATTTTCATTTCTGTAAAATTTTCCAAAATATGTTCTAATTTTACCACTTTAAATTTGACATTTGCTGTTAATAATCACTTTGAAAATCTTCAGTATATTCAAATTATTTAGCTGAAATCTAAATAAAATTTTCTCTTCATTCCCCTATTAAATAAATACCTATTTACTAGGATAATATATTTGAAGACCAGAAATGAATTATGGAATATAGAAAAATTATTTAATCTTTACCACATATATTATCCTACACTGGTTAGCTTTCAATCCCTGTATTTAAATTGTAGACAAAGAAACATACAGAGCTAATAAAAAATAAATTTATAAATAGTTAATGATGACTCTCACAAATGCTGCTGCTATAACATAAATGGTAGAATTAATCTATTTTGCCTTTTTCATACTTCTTAAGTATTCCAAACTTAAGTAGTCATATTCCCGTTGACAGAACTATCAATATATCCCAGTGCTTGAAAGTGAACAAAAGTTCACTCCTTTCCTCTACTGAAAAATGTGTAGTATTTCATGGCAATGGCCAGTGAGTAGATTATACAAAGAGAAGACAAAGAAAGAAAATCAGGCATCACAAAATCTTTGATTATGAATTTGATTTTATGGCCTTTACAGTTGTAATCATTTGATACCATGTTGCTAAGTATTCAAAGTGTGAAATGATGACAGCAGCAAAAATATGAGAGGGTTGTTATTACATAACACTTTAGAAGCCTGTAATTTTTTTTTCCCCTGAGGAAGATTTGCCATGAGCTAACATCTGTGCCAATCTTCCTCTATTTTGTATGTGGGTCACCGCCACGGCATGACTGCCTACAAGTGGTGTAGGCCCGCGCCCAGGAACTGAACCTGGGCCACCGAAGCAGAGCATGCCAAACTTACACAGGGCCAGCCCCATAGAAGTCTGTATTTCTAAAATACTTACATAAAGAGCATATGTATATAACCAGTTAACATATAAAGATAGAAGAAATAGTCACTAATTTGTGTCCATTTCTATTATCAAGCTGACGGAGTACTTAATTCAGGCATAAACTGACTTTTCTACTGCCATAGATTTATAACATAATTTTAGAGCTCACAGTTTATAATGTCTATAGAGTATTTTTTTTCATTATATGAACAGTCCTATTAGTAGATAAGCATTTACAGTCCTAGTTATAGACAAAGAAAATGAAGGTTTGAGTGGTTGGGTGATTTTCCTAAGGCTACTTAACTAGTAAATGGTAAAGTCTAGATCCAACCAAATGTTCCAAATTCAAAGGGTATGCACTTTCTATTACCAAACGATCCCCCTTAAAAGGAGTTTTCGTTACTTACTGGTCATAATCAAGCCACGCACGCTCATTAACTATTAACTATAAGAATAGAAATCAAAACAGCCTAACAACCATTGGGTTAGCTCCTTTTTCTTCCCTGCTGTGAAAGGCAACTTGAGTATGTTTGAAAATTTTCCAATGCCCAATTCTGCTTCAAACATCAAGCATATCATCTACTGGAGAAACCACTCTGACTCTTAGCTGTAAAATTTTACTTCTCATCTCTTAGAATTTACTCAAGTCTGATGAGGAGAAGAAGCCCTTATCATTCCTTTTTCTCATTTCCAAAGCTCTATTTTCTGCAAAGGGGAAAGAATCAAAGTGGAACATACCCCTGAAATGAACCCCAGATTACAATAAGCCATGGTATGCCTCAGATGCCTGACAAAAGTCACTTAGACCCTTCTATTTTCATGAAGTTTGTCTTTTGACTTGGTGGTTTGTACCACTTTATCACAAATAATGTCCCATTCTTGGTAAAATAAGTTTCTTACCTTGTGTCCCAAGCCCCTAGACCACTAGAAATAGTTTCTTTTTCTCCTAGAGCTAAGAAAAGACTTAAGAAGGATTTAAAACGCTTTCAGCTCAACAAATCAAAGATAAGCCTGTTACTGATGCCCTCAAGTTCTTCTCCATACACATCCAGTGCGCCATAAGTTTCCCAACATTCTAGATCACTTTGGAATATCCCTTCCCTTCTTCGTGCATTCTCAGAGTAGCAAAGCCTCAGAGAATTGCAGATATTTATTAGAGGGAGCTTATACAGTAAGGAGGAAATTGGAGTAATTTCTTCTAAGCTGTTCCTTGTCACCTGCTACACTTATGAGGAAAATATTTCCAAGTTTATATTCATCTTTATAGCCAGCACCTCAGTAGAAGCTTGGAAAATTTTTCAAAATTATGCAGTTATATTGGCACTGGAATCAGTTTATGGATGCCCATTTGTCCTTATTTATTAATTCAATCCTTTTTATTAAGTATGTATGTATCTTCTAAGGAAGATATCAAAAATATGACGCCGAGCAAAACAAGACATAGCTCATATACTCATGAACTTTAGAGTCTGGCATGGTGGACAATCAATTACACAATTAAAAAACATGAACATGATAATTACCATAAAATGATGCTGTAAAGAAAGATGAGCGCATAAAACAGGAGAACCTCCAGGAGATGTTTCCTTAAGGGTATGATACTGAGTTGAGGTTTGGAGAATAAGATTAACAGAATGGTGAAAATGCTTTAGGCAGAGAAAACAATGTGGACAAAGGCTCTCTGGCAAGAAAATATGACATGTTCAAAAGAATGAAAAAAGTCTGCATGACTGGCACAGACAGGGAGAACATGATGGATGTTGTGATGAAATATGCTATTCCTTCTCATTTTGGTTTCTCTATTGTCTATTGCATTCTACCTTTTGTCACTTTTCTTTTCTTTCTTTCTTTTTTTTCTTTTTTCTGCTACCCTGGTCTTTTTAGTCTTTTTAATTTTCTCTAAAAAATGTAAATGAAATCTATCATCAGATAATAAGTAATTTATTAGGCTTCCAAGAACTGTACCAATAAGTAAAAAATATATATGAAATAAAGCACCCTTTCACATACTTTCTTTCGTTTTGTATTAAATGGTTTAACATTTTAACTGGCATACTTATTTAACTTATCTCAATCCTTTTTGAAAAATCATGATGGTTCTGAAAATGTGACAAGAACCTTTTTTTGTGGTAATTTTGTAGTCTATAATTAATGTATATTCATTTAGTAAAGATTAAACAACTCGAAGTCAAAAATAGCTAGATAATCCTGTTTTTCCTCCTCTGCCCTCACTAGAATCCATTAGAGAGAGAGTGAGAGACAGAGACTTAATAAATGAATTACTGACAAATAGGGAATATTTTGAAAGCCGCCAGTGGAAAATATCAGAACTGGATGTATAAATACATTTACAATCTTCATGCAGAGTGTACAATTGGCAGAGCTCTAAAGCGTCCAAACAACAGAAACTTGTAGGAAATGCCAGGTCCCGGAGAGCCGGCCTGCTGCACGTAGATGTGACGCATCCTCTAGGTTTCTCGTTGGAGCCTGCATAGTAGCCAGGAAGGAAGAAATAAAATAGGATACTTCCTTCTTAATTTTCTGAGACCTAGTTGTATAAACTAGAACTCTGGACTGAAGAAGTTGCAGAGTTGAAAAAAAAAGTTGATCAAGAAGCAGCTGTGTAGCCACTGACCCAAGTCACTTGAAAGCAGATAAATAAATTTCCACTCAAAACAACTATGAGAGCAATAAAAATGTATGCATATGTAAAAAGGGGACACGAAAGGTGAGGGCTGACGTGCCACCCGATGCCGGGAGGAAGACCCAGTAGATGTGGTAAGAAAGCATCCTATAGAATACAACCTAATTAAAACCTCCAGATGATTCATATCATTCTCCCCAACTTTCCCCCACAAATTCTTGGCCTAAAAATAGACAAGGTTTTAAGAGTTACCATTGATATCAACAAAGTAGCAGCTTAGTTTTGAAATCTCCCGTTCAAAATATTGATGTTCCTTCTTAGTGCATAGGACAACACAGTTAACAACGACAAACACACATGCACACACAAACAAAAAACTCTTTCTCAGAAAAAAAACAAAGAGAGGATAAAAACACTCAGACTTGAAACACGTACAAGCTAAGAGGAAATCCTCAAATTCCAAACGCTAACAGAAACAACAGCAAATTTCGGAGACATGCGGAAGCAGCAATGGAAGTGACAGGGTAGCATGGGGAAAGACATGGAGACATTGAATGGCAGATATCCAAAATCAGACACAAAAGAGAGCTTGCACCTCATGTGGCACTTGCACAGGATGTGAGCACATGTGAAGCTGTAGAGAGAAAGTGTAGAAATAACCCAGTGACAGAAAGGTCACAAAAGGTGGTAGACCTCATAAACTATGAGGAATAGATATCTTCTAAAACAAGGCACATAGCTTACAATATGGGTCTAAGAATTTTGGTGACCGCAGCCAATGGAAGAACTAGAGAGCACTGGAAGCTCCCTAGAACATGATTGAGTTCATAAAGTCAGAAGTAGTTTGCCTCATATAGGCACCATATTTAAGGAGAACAGTTGACTCCGCAGTTCCCAGGGGCGATTTCCTTGCCTTATCCCCTTATGCAAAAAGCTGGGACAGGAAAATTGAACTTAGAAGCAGATGATAGGACTTAGTAAACCGAGCAAAACTCAGTTTCTTAGAAAACTAAAACATTTACAGAAATAAAGACACAATTTTAAGGAACACAGGAGGTTATAGACCCAGTGAATAGTTAAGTAGGGAAAATAAAGGACAGAAATAAGGAAGTAGTGAGCGACCTGAAACAAAAATAAATATTAAAAACTCCTAGTAAGAAATTGATTGATGAGCAGAGAAAAAATAGGCAATATATTAATATCTGGACTTCCCAAAGAAAAATATCAAAACAATTGGAGAGAACAAATGTTTAGTAACACAGTTCAATAAACATTTCCTGAAATCATAGACAAGAATCTCATATTGGGGGCCAGCCCGGTGGCACAGCAGTTAAGTTCACATGTTCTACTTTGACAGCCCGGGGTTTGCCAGTTTGGATCCCAGGTGTGGACCTACACACTGCTTGTCAAGCCATCTGTGGGAGATGTCCCACATATAAAGTAGAGGAAGATGGGCATGGATGTTAGCTCAGGGCCAGTCTTCCTAAGCAAAAAGAGAAGGATTGGCAGCAGATGTTAGCTCAGGAATAATCTTCCACAAAAAAAACAAACAAAAAAAGAATCTGATGTTGAAAGGGCACATTTTGCACCAGAGAAAATTAACCAAGAATGTTGAACACCAAGACAAATGGTGGAGAAACATTTGGATTTTAAAGATAAAATAATAATTTTTGGTTATTAGGACAAAAGATCAACTCATATATATCTTAGAAAAAAGGAATATGGCTAAGATCAAATCTCTCTACATGAAAATTCAAAATACACTAAGACAGGGGGATGGGGATGGAGATGACCATCTTTGCATGTGGGACGGTAGCCAGAGGATTGACTGCATAGAAAAATTCAAGAATTACGAAAATATTAAAGTTAAGAAAACAGTTCATGATTTAACAGTAAAATAGACATAGCTAAAGAGAGAATTAGTGAACAAGAATAGGCATAAGTATACTGACTAAAGCACAGAGTCAAAAAAGAGAAATACAGAAAAAAGTGCAAGAAATACACAGGATATGGTGGAAAAGCATAACATAAAGTATAAATGAAATGTTAAGAGAAGAGGACAGAGAGAATGAGGGAGAAGAAATATTTGAAGGGTCATGGTTGAGAATTTGTAATATCAATAAAAGACTTCAATCTATATGTTCTACCAGAACTAGGAACACCAAACAGGAAAAACATGATAAAAACCATACTTAGGGCATCATACCAAATCGCTGGGAAAAAAAAAAGATTTTTCTTTCATTTTCAAAAAGTAAAGTAGCTCTCTCAGATTATCAGTCCTTTCAGTACTTACTTTACAGAGTTATTCTGAAAATAAAACACACAAAAAATTGTTTAGAAGAGTGCCTGGCACTTCACAAGTGTTCACTAGTTGCCATTAGTCATCAAGGAAATACAAACAAAAAACACAGTGAAAAGGCACTTCATATCCACTAAAGTGGTTGAAATAAAAAGGAATGACTCTACCTAGTACTGACAAGGATGTGGAGCAACTATAATTCTCATATATTTCAGGTGAGGGTGTAAAACGGTACAACTACTTTGGAAAACTGTTATACAATTAAACATATATCTATACTATGATCCAGCAATGGCAACTAATAAATATTTACCCATGAGTACAGAATGTAGATGCTCAGAAAAAGATTTGTCAACTAATATTCATAGCATTTTTATTCATAACAACTGGAAACAACACAAAAGCCCACTGATAAGAGAATGAATATGAAGATTTTGGTATATTCTTAACATTGTGATACTACTCAGTAATAAATGATATAAACTACTGATTTGTGCAACACCATAGAAGATTCAAAAAAAAAAATTATCATGGATGAATTTTTCAAAAAATCAAAACATTGCTGAGTGTAAGAAGCCAGATGAAAAATATTTTATGATTCCATTTACATGTAGTTCCAGAATAGGAAAATTGAAGTTATCTGATAAAAATCAGATCAGTGGTTACGCACCCAACACAGGAGCACCAAAATTTGTAAAGCAACTCTTAATAGAACTAAAAGAAGACATCAACAACAATACAATAATAGTAGGGGACCTCAACACACCATTAACACCAATGGACAGAACATCCAGACAGAAAATCAACAAGGAAATAATAGAATTAAATGAAAAATTAGACCAGATGGACTTAATAGATATATATAGAACACTTCATCCAAAAACAGCAGCTTACACATTCTTCTCAAGTGCACATGGAACATTCTCAAGGATTGACCATATTTTGGGAACCAAAGCAAACATCAATAAATACAAGAGAGTTGAAATAATATCAAGCATCTTTTCTGATCATAACGCTATTAAACTAGAAATCAACTACAAGAAAAAAGCAGAGAAAGGTGCAAAAATGTGGAGACTAAACAACACGCTTCTCAACAAACAATGGATCATTGAAGAAATTAAAGAAGAAATCAAATATTATCTGGAGACAAATGAAAATGAGAACACGACATACCAAATCATTTGGGATGCAGCAAAAGCAGTCCTAAGAGGGAAATTCATCGCAATACAGGCTCACCTCACTAAACAAGAAAAAGCTCACGTAAGCAACCTCAAACGACACCTAACAGAACTAGAAAAAGAAGAACAAACAAGGCCCAGAGTCAGTAGAAGGAGGGAAATAATAAAAATAAGAGCAGAAATAAACGATATTGAAACAAAAAAGACAATAGAAAGGATCAATGAAACAAAGAGTTGGTTCTTCGAAAGAATTAACAAAATTGACAAACCCCTAGCCAGACTCACCAAGAAAAGAAGAGAGAAATCGCAAATTAATAAAATCAGGAATGACAGAGGAGAAATCACAACAGATACCAATGAAATACAAGAGATCATAAGAGAATACTATGAAAAACTATATGCCAACAAATTGAACAACCTGGAAGAAATGGACAAATTCCTAGACTCCTACAATCTCCCCAAACTGAATCAGGAAGAAATGGAGAATCTGAATAGACCAATCACAAGTAAGGAAATAGAAACGGTAATCAAAAACCTCCCCAAAAACAAGAGTCCAGGACCAGACGGCTTCTCTGGAGAATTCTACCAAACATTCAAAGAAGACTTAATACCTATTCTCCTCAAACTGTTCCAGAAAATTGAGAAAGATGGAGAACTCCCTAACACATTCTATGAAGCCAACATCACTCTGATCCCCAAACCTGACAAGGACAACACAAAGAAGGAGAACTACAGGCCGATATCACTGATGAACATAGATGCAAAAATCCTCAACAAAATTTTGGCAAACCGATTACAGCAATACATCAAAAAGATTATACACCATGATCAAGTGGGATTTATACCAGGGACACAGGGATGGTTCAACATCCGCAAGTCAATCAACGTGATACACTACATTAACAAAATGAAAACCAAAAACCACATGATCATCTCAATAGATGCAGAGAAAGCATTCGACAAGATCCAACACCCATTTATGATAAAAACCCTCAGTAAAATGGGTATAGAAGGAAAGTACCTTAACATAATAAAGGCCATATATGATAGACCCACAGCCAACATCATACTCAATGGACAAAAGCTGAAAGCCATCCCTCTGAGGACAGGAACAAGACAAGGGTGCCCACTTTCACCACTCCTATTCAACATAGTTCTGGAGGTGCTGGCCAGAGCAATTCGGCAGGAAAAAGAAATAAAAGGAATCCAAATAGGTAACGAAGAAGTAAAACTCTCGTTGTTTGCAGACGACATGATCTTATACATAGAAAACCCCAAAGAATCCACAGAAAAACTATTAGAAATAATCAACAACTACAGCAAAGTAGCAGGGTATAAAATTAACGTGCATAAATCAGTAGCATTTCTATACACTAACAATAAACTAACAGAAAAAGAACTCAAGAACTCTATCCCATTCACAATAGCAACGAAAAGAATAAAATACCTTGGGATAAACTTAACCAAGGAAGTGAAGGATCTATACAATGAAAACTACAAGACTCTCTTGAAAGAAATAGGCGATGACATAAAGAGATGGAAAGACATCCCTTGCACATGGATCGGAAGAATAAACATAGTTAAAATGTCCATACTACCTAAAGCAATATACAGATTCAATGCTATCCCAATCAGAATCCCAAGAACATTCTTCACAGAAATTGAACAAACAATCCTAAAATTCATATGGGGCAACAAAAGACCGCGAATTGCTAAAGCAATCCTGAGCAAGAAAAACAAAGCCGGCGGAATCACAATCCCCGATTTCAAAACATACTACAAAGCTACAGTGATCAAAACAGCATGGTACTGGTACAAAAACAGGTCCACAGATCAATGGAACAGAATTGAAAGCCCAGAGATAAAACCACACATCTATGGACAGCTAATCTTCGACAAAGGAGCAGAGGGCCTACAATGGAGAAAAGAAAGTCTCTTCAACAAATGGTGCTGGGAAAACTGGACAGCCACATGCAAAAGATTGAAAATTGACCATTCTTTTTCTCCACACACCAAAATAAACTCAAAATGGATCAAAGACCTAAAGATTAGGCCTGAGACAATAAGTCTTTTGGAAGAGAATATAGGCAGTACACTCTTTGACATCAGTTTCAAAAGAATCTTTTCGGACACTGTAACTCCTCAGTTGAGGGAAACAATAGAAAGAATAAACAAATGGGACTTCATCAGACTAAAGAGCTTCTTCAAGGCAAGGGAAAACAGGATTGAAACAAAAAAACAGCTCACTAATTGGGAAAAAATATTTACAAGCCACTTATCCGACAAAGGGTTAATCTCCATAATATACAAAGAACTCACACTGCTTAACAACAAAAAAACAAACAACCCGATCAAAAAATGGGCAGAGGACATGAACAGACATTTCTCAAAAGAAGATATGAATATGGCCAATAGACACATGAAAAGATGTTCATCATCGCTAATCATCAGGGAAATGCAAATCAAAACTACACTAAGATATCACCTTACCCCCGTTAGATTGGCAAAAACATCCAAAACCAAGAACGACAAATGTTGGAGGGGTTGTGGAGAAAGAGGAACCCTCATACACTGTTGGTGGGAATGCAAACTGGTACAGCCACTATGGAAAACAGTATGGAGATTTCTCAAAAAGTTAAAAATAGAAATACCCTATGACCCAGCCATCCCATTACTGGGTATCTATCCTAAGAACCTGATATCAGATATCTCAAGAGTCCGTTGCACCCCTATGTTCATTGCAGCATTATTTACAATAGCCAAGACGTGGAACCAGCCTACATGCCCAGAAACTAATGATTGGATAAAGAAGATGTGGTATATATACACAATGGAATACTACTCAGCCATAAAAAAAGACGAAATTGGCCCATTCACAACAATGTGGATGGACCTCGAGGGTATTATGTTAAGCGAAATAAGTCAGTCAGAGAAAGACGAACTCTATATGACTCCACTCATAGGTGGAAATTAGTATATTGAGAAGCAGATCTGATTGGTGGTTACCAGGGAAAAGGGGGGGTGGGGGGAGGGTACGGAGGGGGAAGTGGTGTACCCACAACATGACTAACAAAAATGTACAACTGAAATCTCACAAGGTTGTAATCTATCATAACATTAATAAAAAAAAAAAAAAGAAAAAGAAAAAAAAAAAAAAAAAAAAAAAAAAAAAAAAAAAAAAAATCAGATCAGTGGTTACAGAGGCCAGGGCATTGAAGGCATCGGTTTGAGAGAACCTTCCAATGATTATAGAAGTAATTTTTATCTTGATTGAGATTGTAATTCCACAGGTATATAAACGCATCAAAATTCATCAAATTGTAGCTTTAAAATCTGCTCATTTTAATTTATGCAAACTATACCTCAGTAAAACTGATTTTTAAAAATCTGAAAACAACCCAAATATCCATCAAGAGATGAATAGATAAAACATTTGAGGTATATTCATATAATGGAATGCTTCTTGGATATTCATAAAAATGAATGAACTACTGACTCATGCAACAATTGGATAAATCTGAAAAACCTTGTGCTGAGTTTAAGAATCCAGAAATAGAGCTCAAGGTATATAATTGCATTGATACGAATTTCTAAAACCAGCAAACTAAGCTAAGGTGCTAAAATTCTGAACAGTGACTAATTTGGGGTGATTTTAGGAGATTGAATAGAAAGGAAAAAGAATACATTTCTGAGATGATGGGACTGTTCTATATCTTGATTTGACATGGCTCATCAAATGTACAATTAAAATCTGTTGATTTTTGGGCCGGCCCCATGGCTGAGTGGTTAGGTTCATGTGCTCTGCTTCACTGGCCCAGGGCTTCGCAGGTTCCGATCAGGCGCAGACATGGCACCGCTCATCAGGCCGTGCTGAGGCGGTGTCCCACACAGCAGAACCAGAGGCACTCACAACTAGAATAGACAACTATGTACTGGAGGGAGCTCTGGGGGAAAAGAAGCAGCAGCAACAAAAACAAAAAGGAAGATTGACAACAGTTGTTAGGTCAGGTGCCAATCTTTAAAAAAAAAAAAATTGTTGATATTCTTACATGTTAACTACACTTCATTAATAAACAAGAACATACACAGCTATGGGTGTATGTTTTTTTAGAAATTGGATTTCTTTTCTATTATTTCACTTTCAAATATATTTTGATATTTTTGATAGTATTAAATGCCTAATATACAGAAAGAAAGAAACACAATAAAAATATTAAAAGTTCAAACTCTGTTTTTTGATAATCTTAAACTAGCACGTAAACTAACTGACATTTCAACATGAAATTCGAGTTCTCTGACAATAACTTCAAAATTGAGGAGAGTCGGCGGGGGGAATTCCATTAGTCAGAAAAAACATGAATGATTCAGATTTTTGGCTAGAAATATATAAATAATAAAAACATTGAAAAACTCTTTCATTCCTGATAACTGAATATATTGGCTTACTATCTCATGGAAATTAAAAGAAAACAAAATATCAATGCCCAGTACAGTATTCGCTTGATGTTTTCAGAGTCAGCTTCAAAAAGACAACTACCATCTTATAGATCAAGATCTAATCATGCAGCTCAGTGGCCTGCATCTACACCTTTACTGCTTGAGGGGAATTTTGCCCATAAACATAACGAAAAGCTACACTGGAGCTCAAGTCAACCTATCATCTGTTTAAATTTTTTTTCATTCATCAAGGCATAAAAATTATTAGGCAGATAATGTCTAACTCTTCTTTAAGACTTCTGCACCACTTTTTCCCATTTTATTTAGTAGTTTTAAAAACATGTTTACAAACCAGTAATTCCTCTTCAACCTAATGTACCATTTTTCTTTCTCTCTAAATTTTAGATTATATTTGCATTTTAGGGAGAAAGAAAGAAATCAATTCAAATATAAGTGGGAAAACCCTAGCTTGTCTCCCAGAGGAGTGTGCACCAGGACAAATGTCTGTGAGTCATTTCTCCCCTTCATGTGGCTCATCAATTGTGTTCCACAATTTCAAACTGTTGCTGCCCAGTCTCCTTGCAATACTCTAATTTGTTGCTGCCACCCATTTACAATTCAGACTTCATGTCATCTAGTTAATATCCATAAGTTTACACAATTTGTATTTGTAACATAAGCTCAGCCAAGACAGAATTCTCTAAGTCAGTGGTTTTTAATCATTTTTGGGCTCACAGATGCTTTTGAGGATGTGATAAAAGTATGAACTAACTCTCCCAAGGAAATACGTGGTCACACACACACACAATTTATATGTATAAATGCGTATATATATTATACATATGCATATAAGTAAATTACTATTATCAAAGCATGAATATTATTAACAAATTAAGGATCTTCAGTGGATCCTTAGGTTTTTCTGGACACTAGATTGAGAAGCCTTGAGAAGCTTAATTTACACAAAGTTAAGTAAACACTTTGTGAAAAAAAAATTCTCAACATAGCATGACTGCACTATGGCTTGTTATTAATCCTCAGGGATCTGAAGGGAGTGGATCTATTTATATAAGAAAACTGGAAGTCTTGGGGCTGGCCCCGTGGCCGAGTGGTTAAGTTCGCGCGCTCCGTTGCAGGCGGCCCAGTGTTTCGTTGGTTCGAATCCTGGGCGCAGACATGGCACTGCTCATCAAACCACGCTGAGGCAGCGTCCCACATGCCGCAACCAGAAGGACCCACAACGAAGACTATACAACTATGTACCGGGGGGGAGCTTTGGAGAGAAAAAGGAAAAAATAAAATCTTAAAAAGAAAAAAAAAAAAAAAGAAAACTGGAAGTCTTATTGGCAAGAGTGAGCCTGGAAGCAGATCAAACTCCATCCTCCTCTCTCTAAGGTTTGGCGTTCTGGAAACCTGTCAGATGGATCTAGGTATTGTTGATCAAGGAATCATTTACTATCATAAATGACATTAATTCACTAACCATGAGAGCAGAGAGAGTCAGCATTGATGATGTGAGTTTAACAACAGGACACAAAGTTCCTCACATGGCTCATGTGATTTGGGAAAGATGTGCAGACCTGGAAGCTTGGGTTAGGGAATTATAGTGGTCCAAGGAAGGTCCTCTGTTACCTGCTGCGGGTTCCCCTTCTCTGAGTGAACTCTGATGGATACAGAATTGGCACTGAGAGTGATTCCAGAGGAACACTGCCATGACAAAACAGTTACTCAAATTATCAGGCTAAGATGTTTGTAATCAAATATCTAGGAAAGGCAAGGCTCTGGATTATTATTTATTTGCTCTCCTAGAATATTTTAGTGAACATAAACAGAATAATGTAGCTAGTTGGTTCGTTGCTTCTAACTGCAAGGAGCGCTTGAGGAAAGAAAATGACGAGCTCAGGGCTTTAAATTCCTAGTTCAAGGCCTTGAATAAGGGAGGCAAAAGCCTCTAGGGCCAATATTTCTGAAAACCCATGTCTAATCCAATATTTCTGAAAACCAAAACAAGCAAATTGAACTCCTAAACTTGTAGCGTCTCTTTTGTCAAAGTTAGGGCATTAACTGGAAAGGAATGAAGTTTTAACAACTGGATGGAGTTAGAGGACAGATTCCATTGAATACGGGAAACTTGAAGTAGGCTGCGAGAACTGCTCAGCCGTGAACATGTGCTAAGTTTCCTGAAAAAGGAAACATGACTCAAAAGAGCCCAGAAGGTGGAGCTCAGAGCTGTGGGGAATTATTCCCAAGACTTCACACCATTCAAGCAACTTCCAAAATTATTCTGTATGGATTTCATAAATTCTATGGACCAGTGATTCACCTGAGTCCCCCATTTCCCACATTTTGTACAAGAATGTCTACAGTGGTTCTCTGAATCTGCCCCACCATTGTATGGTAGGTGTGTGGGGAGCAGATAACTCACCTGTTCAGCTTCACAGTCAAAAGGAACTGTGCTCAGAGAGCTATACTGAAGACACTACACCTGAGGATCCTCATCCTCACCAGGACCTGATTTAAAGCACAGGATTATGGGATGAGCCTTAGGGTGGCCTTGGGAAGAAGCGTATTTCATATGTGGGAGGGAGGTGAACCACTGGGGGGCCAGAGGGCAGATTGTGGAAGCCGGCATCCGAGATGGCCCCCAATCATCGCCACCTCCTTGTATTCAGTCTTTTGTATAATTCCCTCCTCTTGCGTGTGGGCTGGATTTAGTGACTCACTTCTAATAAAGAAGATATAAGTAATAAGATATCACTTCTGAAATTAAGTTATAAACATTTAGGGGGCATTCCTACTCACTCTCTTTTAGATCGCTTGCTCTGCATGAAGCCAGCTGCCACGTTGTGAAGTTTCCTACAGAAAGATCCACATGGAGAGGCCAACATCCAATAATGAATTGACATCCTCAGTCCAATAGCCCACAGAAAACTGAGGTCTGCCAAAAATCTTGTAAGTGACTTTGGAAGCAAATTCTACTCTAGTCAAGTCTTCAAATGAGAATGTAGGCTCAGCTCACAGTTTGATGGCAAAGTCATGAGAAACCTTGAGCCAGAATTCCTTGTTTAAGCTGCTCCTAAACTCACGATTCACAGGAATTATGAAATAATGTTTGCCGTGTTAAGCTGCTAAATTTTGGAGTAATTTGTAGCACAACATATAACTAATATAGTACTTCTAAAATGAATAAACAAAATTATAAGAGATACAGACTGTGGTTCTGACAGCCATATCTTAGGTTTTCTACAAAGCAACTGAAAAGCAAACCCAGCAACCTTTTCAAGGGAAAGGTATCTTTTCTGTTCTGGTTTCTGTTATAGATGTTGCTCATTTTTGCTGATTCTCTTTAGTGGATTTAATATTCTTTTATTTGTTCAGATCATCAGGATTGGAATTCACTTATTTGCTTCAACGCCCTTACTGTGAAGTTCTTAGCCTTTATGTGTTGAATTCTGTAAGAACATCTTAAGCACTGAATCTTTACCAGCCGATTTTCAATGCAGAGCCAATTTCTAATATGTTCTACAAAGTGCCAGCTCTCTGCTTTACTTGCTAGCCTTGGGAATGACTGCGATCTGTTTGCTTGGCCCTGCAGGTCCTTCTGTAACTGATCAGTGTGCCCTGAATTCATTTTTTTTTTTTTTTTGTCAGCCATGCCATCTCTGCATTCTGGGGCAAATGCAAGTCTTTATTCTTACTCTCATTAAAAGTAGTAGGAAAAGGGAATAAAAATTCTCCTGCAATCTTACATACTTATGCAATAGTTCTTTTGCTAAAAATTTATTTGTGGGTGAGCAAACCTCCAGGTTATAATCCCAATGTGTGCCTGTTGTCTCACATAATCGTTAGCACACCCTTTCACCCTACAAGGTGTCCAGATAGAAATGATAATTTTTGATGACTGCATTTATAATCCGAATTGTCCAATCTAGAGAGGCAACACTGAATTGGGAAAAGGAATGCCAGTTCTGTCACAAAACAACCTGTAGTTGAAATCCTAATGCCATCTTTTTTCAGCTTTTTGCTCTTAGGAAAACTATTTACCTGCTCCTCATTCCAAACTAGGGGAAAAAGTAATAGAAACTTTAGCTTTGTTACAAGTCTTCAATAAGTTAATACATGTAAAATCCTGAGAAAAGTAACTGTCACACTGTAATCACTCAATAAATATGAGTATTGTCGTGGTTAATTTTCTGTGTTAACTTGACTGGGCCACGAAGTGCTCAGATATTTTGGTCAAATATTATTCTAGATGTTTCTATTCTAAGGGTATATTTGGATGAGATTAACATTGAAATTGACAGACTGAGTAAAGCAGATTGCTCTCCCTGACATGGGTGGGCTTCATCTAATCAGTTGAGGCCTGAATAGAATAAAAAGGCTGACCCCGCCCTGGATAAGAGAGAATTCCTCCTGCCTGACTACCTTTGTACTGGAACATTGGTTTTTTCCTGCCTTTGGACCTGAACTGAAAGATCAGTCCTTCCTGTACCTTGAGCCTGCAGGCCTTCAGCTGGGAGCTACACCATGGGCTCTCCTGGGACTCCAGCTTGCTGACTCACCCATAGATCTTGAGACATATTAGCTTCCATTACTCTGTGAACCAATTCCTTATAATAAACAGACAAGTGAGCCTGGCCCCATGGCCGAGTGGTTGAGTTCGCTTGTTCTGCTCCGGCAGCTTGGGGTTTCTGCTGGTTTGGATCCTAGATGAGCATCAAGCCATGCTGAGGTGGTGTCCCACACAGCAGAACTAGAAGGACCTACAAGTAGAATATACAACTATGTACTGAGGGGCTTTGGGGAGAAGAACAAAAAAGAAAAAAAAAAGAAGATTGGCAACAGATGTTAGGTCAGGGATGATCTTTAGAAAAAAATAAATTAAATAAACAAGCAAACATCCTATGGGTTCTTTTTCTCTGGAGAACCCTGACTAGTACAAGTATTAAATAAGCTGTGACAAAATTGCTTAATAACTAATTATGTATGCTAGAGAAGGAAAAGAATACCTTCTTCAAGGTTTCCACCCATAGCTTTTTTAAAAGGGGAATTTAACACTGATCCTGAGCAGATCAGTCTACAAAATGTTCAGCAGAGAATGTGATTAAATTAGTTTAGAATGAAACAGAAAAGCCAAATACTATCATGCAGGGATTGGGGTCTCAGACTTTTTATATCATGATGACACTGATGACTATGCTTATGGAAATCAAAGCAATGGTTGCAGTCATCGTATACCTTAAGCACAAAGCTACTAAAATTTGAATCTAGCTATGAGGTAGACAATATTGAAAAAAGCCAAAGAAAAAATGAGTACCCTATCATTAAAATACAAATTATTCAAATTAAAATAATAATGAAGCAGAATTTAACCTATCACAATAGCAGAGTATTCTCTTTTCAAATAACAAAAACTGGTTTTGAGTAGTATCCTGTGAAATGGGCAGTTTCCTGGGTTTAAAGTAATTATAACCTTAGAACTAAATTTAACTGTAAAAGAGCTTATCTAGGAAAATAATCAGACACAGGCATCCAAAAAACAAACAAAATTACTCTTCTTATTTAAAAGGGTGAATAATTGAAAAAGCAATTCAAAGTGTATCACACTATTTTAGTAGAATATTATGCAAAATTAAAATGCTTATGAAAAATTTCTAATAGCATACCAAAATAATGTTAAATGATAAAAATTCAGGATGCACTATGACTGCAACCAAATTTTTTAAATATTTTAGAAGTTGGAAAATAAAGCATAATGTTAATTTTATTTCTGGGTAAGAAGATCATAGATTTTTAAGATGACATTATTTATATTCTCCCAAATTTTCACCAAGAAGCAATGATATTTTAATTATATGGAGAAGGGAGAAACAACAAAATTATAAGCAAAATAAACAAAAACTTGGTCTGTTCTTTTGTTATATATTTTGTGCTCAGCAGCATGCCTATAAGGAACTTACAATCTAATTGAGGAAATAAAACATTTACTGAACAAAGATGAGCTTGGTATTTGCTATGTTGCTTGTAAAGCACAATAGGACTTAAAGCAATCTCTTGTGTTATGTGAGCAGGAATCGCTGGTCACTGAGTGCTGATTCTGCAGAAAATATAAGCCTTTCACCTTCAGGAGCAAAGTAGGAACTTCCATCTCCCACATAGCAGCATCCACAATATGAACACGGGGAGAATACGCCTGAGTGAAGGTATTAAAGTCCTAAATTACTATAAATGCATTATTTCTTAATCTCTACAGTAATGATGCCATTTCAGCAAACTTTAATATTCTTGGTTGTTTTCCTTGAATATAAATTAATAGAAGTACAAATCCCAAGAATTCTAACCCATTATATTGTTCTAAGTATAAGTCTCCATTAAAATCACCCATAAAGGATAACCTTTATTAATAGTTCATATTTTTTCTTCTAAATGTCTTTCAAGTTATCTATGTCTGTCAGTCTATCTGTCTGTCTGTCTGTCTCTGTCTCTCCCTCTTTCTCTTTCTGCATCAGTTTATATTATTGGATCATGGTATAGAAACTATAAAATGATTTTCACTAAAAAATATATATACAATATCTATTTATCTAAATCTATCTAAAATTTTGTTAACATAGCCAATAGACTGAACTTTGCAATCATAATCACCGTGTTCAAATTCTACCACATACTGGCTGTGTCATTTGGAACAAAATTATCTAAATCTCTCAAAATCCCAATTTCCTAATATATAAAATGCAAATAGTACTGTCTGACATAGGATTTTAATAAAAGTTCAGTGAGATAATACATGTAAAGTTCTTAGCACAATGCCTAACAGATGAATGATAAATATGTTCAGTTGTTTTTCAGTTGTTAGTATTATTTACTATTATTTTATATTTTATAAGAAAATAGAAGTTTTATATGCATAAAAACATTTTCTTCCATCCATTTCTTTTGCAAATTTTTTACTACAAAATACTTGTTGTTACAAATATATAATGGATGAACACTCATGCAAGTATTGCTTGAGGATTAATTCTTATAAGTGAAACTATGGATCCACATTTTCTCATCTTAAATATTTTTAAGTAATTTTGGCCAACTTACACTCCTTACAAAAACACAGGAGAATTATGACAATGCTTTTTGTACACATACTCATAAACGATGAATATTTTCTGGTGTTTTTTCTTTTATAATTTTCTCAGGATTATTTTCCCTTCTTGTTATTTTCCAGGTCTTTAAGCACTTCAGTTGAGTTTCACTGCATCTGTTTCTTAAAGTACGTATATTACAGATTTAAATTTGACAGCACATAACAGATAACTCGCAGTACAGTTAAATAAACAAATGAGGAATTTAAAGGTTAATTTCATTTCCATGACAAGTTAGGAAATAGATAGCTTCATGCATCAAGTTCCTCTTTCAGGCACTCCTTCAGGCAGAAAGATAAAAGCATGCCTGGCACCTGTCTGAGGAAAGTGAAGCTTTCTCCAAATGCCAAACATCTGCTTATGTCTAATTGGCAAGAGCTGTCCTATGGCTAACTGCAAGGGAGCCTGGGAAACACATCTAACTGGGCTCATCACTATCTGATCTCAGACTTCCAGCCTCCAGAACTGTGAGCAATAAATTTCTGCTGTTTATAAGCTACCCAGTCCATGGTATTTTGTTTTAACAGCCCAAATGGACCAAGACAAAGACTGGTACCTAGAAGTGGGGGTGCTGCAGTAACAAATACCTAAAAATGTGGACGCAGCTTTGGAACTGGCAATGTGCAAAGGCTGGAAGAGTTTTGGGGTGCATGCTGGAAAAATCCTATATAGCTGTGAACAGATCCTTAAAGGCAATCTGGGTGAGGACTCAGAAGAAAAGGAGACCTGCAGAGAGAGCCTCAATCTTCTTAGATCACCTAAGTGACTGTGAACAGTATGTTGATAGAAATATGGATGGTAAAGGCCATTCTGATGAGGTCTCAGGTGGAAATGAGGAACATGCTATTGGAAACCCAGGAAAGGTGATCTTTGTTATAACATAGCAAAGAACGTGGCTGAATTGTGTTCATGTCCTAGTGTTTCATGAAAGGTAGAACTTGTGAGAAACGGAATTAGATATTTGGCTGAAGCTATTTCTAAGCAAAGTGTTCAAAGTAAAGGTCAACTTCTCTTGAATACTTATAGTAAAATGTGAAAAGAGAAATGACTTAAAGAGGAAATTGCTAATCAAAATGAAAGCAGAACTTAAAAATTTGGAAAATTCTTATCCTATCCATATTGCAAATAATGAGAAAGCATGTTCTGAAATGAACACTAAGGGTATGACCAAGTAATCCTTTGATAAGGAGATTAGTATGGGTGTAAACCATAGATTTAATCAGCCACCCCAACAAGAAAACAGCCAATTTGAACTGAAGGGGGAGGAGACAGGAAGGAATGGGGAAGGGTGGCAGACTTCTTAGATTTTACTGGACGGTACCGTAGAGTTATTCACCCACAAACATGCAATATTCTTCAAGACAAGGGAAGAAGGACTCCAAAGGTGATTCAGAAATCATCAGAACTGCCTCTTTGGTTTCAAAAGGAGGGGTCACTGCCTGAGTTTCAACAGACCAGACAACCCCCAGCCAAAGTCATGGGGGCAGTGCCACCCATAGCCATTGGAGCCACATTGAGTGGGTCTGGACCCCTGCCCAGCAGAGCCATGTGACTGGGTCTACTCCCCAAATCCCAGACCAGTAGAGCCACTGGCCTGTGATTCCAAACCAGGAGAGCCTCTGCAGCGGCTTTGCCCAGCAAAACCATGAGAGCTAGAATGCCCTAGCATGTCCAGAAGGCAGAATCCCACCCTAGTAGGTCTGGAAGGTAGTACCTCTTCCCCAGAGGGCAGAGCATCAAGTTAAAGATTACTTTCAAGCCTTAAGATTTAATGTTGTTTGTCTTGTTGGGTTTGGGACTTGCTTGGGACCTATCACCACTTCCTTCTCTCTTATTCCTCGTTTTTCGAGGGGGAATGTCTTCCTATGCCTGCCTCACCATCATATTGTGACAGCACATAACTTGTTTAATTTCACAGATTCACAGCTGAAGGGAAATTTGCCTCAGAATGAATCATACTTTGAGTCTCACTAATACCTGATTTAGGTGATATTTAGATGAGACTTTGGACTTTAGATTTTTAAGTTGATGCTGGAACAAGTTAAGACTTTTGGGGCTGTTGGGATGGAATGAATGTATTTGGATTCAAGAAGGACATGAATTTGGGGGGATCAGAGGTGATGGTATTACTTGCTGAGGCCTTTGGGAGATAATTAGGTTGTGAGAGTGGAGCTCTTACGAATGGGATTAGTACTCTTAGAAGAGATCCCACAGAGATCCCTCACTCCTTCCACCATGTGAGGCTACAAGGAGAAGTCTGAGACCCTGAAGAGGGCCCTCGCCCAACCATGCTAGCACCCTGACCTCAGACTCCTGGCCTGAAGAACTGTGAGAAATAAATTTCTGTTCTTTACAAGCTACCCAGACTCTGGTATTGAGTTACAGTAGCCATAACAGACTAAGAAACTGCCCCAAACAAAATTGACGTTCTGATACTAAGGGAAAAGGAGAAAATTAAAATTACTAGATATGTAATCACTCTCTGTTACATTAGCATTTTATAATCAGTTCTTTTTTTTTTTTTCCTAAATTTCGTCTCTGTTTTTTGGTCCATTTTTCTATTTAGCTGCTCTATTTTTTTTCTGTTGAGGTTATTATATAGTTTGATACAATGGTGTGCTGGTGTTTAACGATTAGCTCTCCTAATAGAATGGAAGAGCCTAATTTGTAGCATTTGTCAATATTTGTGGTATAAATACTTCCTTTGGGGCCAGTTTCAAACTAACAAAGTAATATCATTGAACGTGAAGTTGGAAAGAGATGAGTAGTAACCATTATATAGTATTTCTACCCTAAAGATACAATAAATATAAATTCAAAAAAGTGTAGATAATAGTAAAATGTACTAAACTAGAAAGTGATGTTTTCAGTTTTTATAACCTTTGTTTTTAAAATGATTTATTTAATTATTGGTATATATATATTTTAATAATGGCTATATTTAACAACTGACTCACAAAATTAAATTTAACAATTGGCTCTTATAAGCTATGAGCTAGCCCCAGCACACCAATGATTTGACACGTATCTGTGTCTTTGTGTGTGAGAGTGTGTATATACTAGAACAACCTTGTCGATTACATTATCTGTTTATATACTGACTATTTGTATTTGTAGATTTTAAAAAATTTGCCAAGCATTGACAGATCAGTGTTAAGATCTCTTCACTACTATTGTATTGTTGTGTAATTCTGGTAATTTTATATTTTATTATTAAATGGGATTTTTATTTTGCCCCTCGTGAATGATCATTACATTTTTTTAAAGACTTTATTATTTTTTAGCAGTTTCAGACTCACAGCAAAATTAAGAGGAAGATACTAAGATTTCATATACAGCCCCTGAACCCCACAGAGGCAAAGCTTCCCCCATTATCGACATCCCTACCAGAGTGGTACATTTGTTATGCTTAATGAACCTACATTGACACATCATTATCACCCAAAGTCCATAGTTTACATTAGGGTTCACTCTTGGTGTTGTACATTCTATGGGTTTGGATAAATTTATAATGACATATAGCCGTCATTATAGTATCACACGGAGTATTTTTTTTTTTTTAAAGATTTTAATTTTTTCCTTTTTCTCCCCAAAGCCCCCCGGTACATAGCTGTATATTCTTCATTGTGGGTTCTTCTAGTTGCGGTATGTGGGACGCTGCCTCAGCGTGGTTTGATGAGCAGTGCCATGTCTGCGCTCAGGACTCGAACCAACGAAACAGTGGGCCGCCTGCAGCGCAGCGCGCAAACTTAACCACTCAGCCACGGGGCCAGCCCCTTACACGGAGTACTTTTACTGCCCTAAAAATCCTTTGTGCTCTGCCTATTCATCCTTCCCCTTACCTCCAACCTCTGGCAACCACTGATGGTTTTACTAACTCTATAGTTTTGCTTTGCCAAAATGTCATATAGTTGAAATCATACAGTGTGTAGTCTATTCAGATTGGCTTCTTTTCACCAAGTACTATGCATTTAAGATTCCTCCATGTCTTTTCACAGCTTCATATCTCATTTCTCTTTAGTGCTGAATAATATTCCACTGTCTGAATGTCCCACAGTTTGTTTTTCCATTCAGCTACTGAAGGTCATCTTGGTTGCTTCAAAATTTTGGCATAATAAATGATACAGGTACAGGTTTTTGTGTAGACATAAGTTTTCAACTCCTTTGGGTAAATACCTAAGAGCGAAATTCCTGGATTGTATGATAAGAGTATGTTTAGTTTTGTAGGAAACCACCTAACTGTCGTCCAAAGTAGCAGTACCATTTTGCATTCCCACCAGCCAGGAATAAGAGTATCTATTCCTCCACATCCTCATCAGCATTTGGTGTTGTCAGTATTCCAGATTTTGGCCATTCTAATAGATGTGCAGTGGCATCTTGTTGTTTTAATTTATATTTCTCTGATGACATGTGATATGGAGCATCTTTTCAAATGTTTATTTGCTGTTTGTACACTTTCTTTGATGTACTGTCTCCTAAGGTCTTTGGCCCATCTTTTATTATGGTTGTTTGTTTTCTTATTGTTGCATTTTAAGAGTTCTTTGTATATTTTGGATAACAGTGCTTTATCAGTTGTCTTTTGCAAATATTTTCTCCCAGTCTGTGGCTCATCTTCCCATTCTCTTGACTTTGTCTTTTGCAGAGCAGAAGTTTTGATTTTAATGAAGTCCAGCTTATCAATTATTTATTTAATGGATCTGGCCTCTGGTGTTGTATTTAAAAAGTTATTGCTATACCCAATGTCATCTAAGTTTTCTCTTATGTTATCTTCTAGGAGTCTTATAGTTTTGCATTTTACATTTACATCTACAATCTATTTTGTAAAGGTGTAAAGTCTGTCACTAAATTCATTTTTTGCTTGTTGATGTCCAGTTGTTCCATCACCTTTTGTTGAAAAGACTATCTTTATTCCATTGTATTTGCCTTTGTTCTTTTGTCAAAGATTAGTCAACTATATTTATGTAGGTCTGTTTCTGGGCTCTTTAATCTGTTCCATTGACCTATTTGTTTATTCTTTTGCAAATACCACAGTGTCTTGATTACTGTGGCTTTATAGTAAGCCTTGAAGTTGGGTAGTATCAGTCCTCCAACTTTGTTCTTCTCCTTCAATATCGTATTAGCTATTCTTAGTCTTTTGCCTCTCCATATAAATTTTAGAATTAGTTTCTTGAAATCCACAAAATAATTTCCTAGGATTTTGAGTAGGATTGCGTTGAATCTATAGATGGTGTCGCAAAGGACTGGCATCTTAACAATATTGAATCTTCCTTTCCATGAACACGGAATATCTATTTATTTAGTTCTTCTTTGATTGTGTTCATCAGAGTTTTGTAGTTTTTGTCATATATATTTTGTACATATTTTGTTAGATTTATACCAAAATATTTCATTTTTGAGGATATCATGAAAATAATGTTGTATTTTTAATTTAAAATTCTACTTGTTCATTGCTGGTATATAGGAAAGCAATTGTCTTTGGTATATTAACTTTGTATCCTGCAACCTTGCTATAATCATTTATTAGTTCCAGGAGTTCTTTTGTTGATTCTTTTGGATTTTCTACATAGGCAATGGTGTTATTTGCAAAGAAAGACAGTTTTATTTCTTTCTTCCCAAACTGTATATCTGGAGCTTTTAACTCGCAGAGTTTTCCACACTGAGCCTCCAGCAATTCATCAGTTACAGCTTATGTTTTCCTACTCTGGCGATGGTTCTTGAGGCAGGTTCTGCTAGTGAATCTCTGATCCAGTAATCCATGACACCCTGTATTCACCTGTCTACCTCTTCAATCTTGGGAACAGAAGTTTGCTTTTTGTCTTACTCTCTCATTGATCCAAGAAGAGGCGTTTACTATTCAGCCTGCTCAGCTTTTCACTTGTTGTTAGGATGGAATGGCAACTTCCAAGCTCCTTACGTGTGATCATTACATTTTCTTGTGATTTTTATTTATTTCATGTATTTATTAAGAAATTTTAGAGGGACCGGCCTGGTGGAATGTACTGTCAGGTAGAGTTTTAAGCACTGGACATATAGAAGTGAAGTCATGAAAGTGCCTACTCTGAGAAAGCACACAGTATAATGAGCTCATGTTGGGTCATGGAGAGTATATTGGAAGTTGGAAGAAAATGGTTGGTGGCTGGCCTGGTGCATCAATATTCCCATGGAGACACCTGCGGAGACTTAAAAAAAAAAAAGACCAAGTCAAATATATTAAAAACATGTAATTAGGCATCCTAGTAGCATTTATCAACAGGAGAGAAAGAGTCTTTATCTGTGGAATGCCTTTTGTAGGACATACCTGGTCTAAATTGCTTATGGAATAGAAATCTGGAATTAATAGATTTATGGGGTATAGACTGCTGGAAAATATCATATCTCATATGTAATTATCAGAGTATAAAATGGAGATGTTTCATGACCAAAATAGCTCCTTTTGTACAAGGATGCTCTACATGTATCACTTTGAACCTCATATGTTAAATCTCAGTCCAAATGTGCCCAATGTAGGAAAAAATACATATGGAGATTATGGGTTTCAGGCTTCTTCATAATTTTTCTTTGTTGTACAATTGCCTGCATCCATTGAATTTCTAGTAACATTTCATACTGGTCAGATCTCTGATCCTTGTGATTTGCCCTCTGACCTGTTGCTTTTTTTTTTAATTTCAGGAACAGTTAATAACAATAATTTTAAAAAGAAAATATCAGATAGTAAAAACTACTATGCAGATAATTAAATGGATAAGATTTTGAGGAAACAAAATGTGAATAAATTAGGTTGAGTGGTCTGAGAAAGACTATTTGAGAGACAATGGTTAAATTTTGAACTGAAAGGTGAATGATGTAAAGGTCCAGAGAAGCATTCCAGGCAGAGACTCAACAAGTGAAAGGACCAAAGATGGGAACTAACTAAGTCAATTTAGGGAAAGTGAAGAAAAGCCAGATGTAGAGGATGTAATGAAATTGTGTGAGAAAGAACATGAGTGCAGAGGGATGAAGAGGTGTCAAATAATTCAGGCCTCACTAGATGAAAGTCATCAGATGCAATCTTCCCTTTTATGTCAAGTGTAAGTGTTATCAGTCTTTACTAAGTGTGTACAGCTGTATAGCATTGAGCAACTATTTATAATAATGAAAGCAACTGTATGCAAGACTTATCAAGGTCTATATTTTGCTGCTTAAATGTGTCTATCTCTTGGGTATAGCTCTTTTTTGCTTAAAGCCACCATGATTTAAGTACAATTAAACAACTATTAGAGTAATGCATAAAAATTTTAAGAAAAATGAATGGCATCTATAAAGAAGAAATTCATTTATTGATAAAAAAGCAATGATTGTCAATACGTAGTTTTAACAGTTTGATATCATGAAGGAATCTTTGTTCTTTTTTTTTTGTGATAAAAGTATAGGGACAATCTCTTCAAATTACTGTTTTCATTTCCTTCAGATCGATATCCAGAAGTAGAATTACTGGATCAATGGTAGTTCTATTTTTGATTTTTTGAGGAACTCCCATACTGTTTTCCATAGTGGCTTCACCAATTTGCATTCTCACTGACAGTGCACAGGGTTCACTTTTCTTCACATCCTCACCAACACTTGGTATTTTTTTGTCTTTTCTATAATGGCCACTCTGACAGGTGTGACGTGGTAATTCATTGTGGTTTGTGATTTGCATTTCCCTGATGATTGGTGATATTTAGCATCTTTTCATGTGCCTGCTGGCCACCTGTATGTCTTTTTTGGAAAAATATCTATTCAAGTGCAGCCCATTTTTCAATCGAGTTGCTTATATTTTTGTATTAAGTTGTGTAAATTCTTCATATATTTTGGATATTAATGCTTTATTGATGTATGATTTGCAAATATCTTCCCCCATTCAGTAGGTCGTCTTTTCATTTTGTTGATGGTTTCCTTAACTGTGCAAAAGCTTTTAAGTTTGATGTAATCTCATTTGTTTATTTTTTTATTTTATTGCCCTTGCCTGAGGAGACTGTTTCAAACAAATATTGCTAAGACTGATGTCAAAGAGTTGACTGTTTATGTTTTCTTCTAGGTGTTTTATGGTTTCAAGTCTTACATTCAAGTCATTAATCCATTTTGAATTTATTTTTGTGTATGGTGTAAGATAGTGGTCCAGTTTCATTCTTTCATGTGTAGCTGTCCCATTTTCCCAACACCATTTATTGAAGAGACTGTCTTTTCCACATTGTATATTCTTGCCTCCTTTGTCATAGATTAAGAGCCATAAATGCATGAGATTTTTTCTGGGGTCTTTATTCTATTTCACTGATCTATGTTTCTGTTTTCATGCCAGTATCATACTATTGTACACCCCTATATGCATTGCAGCATTATTTAAAATAGCCAAGATATGGAAGCAACCTAAGTACCCATTGATGGATGAGTGGAAAAAGAAGATGTGGTACATATATACAATGTAATATTACTCAGCTATAAAAAGGAACAAAACTTTTCCATTTGTGACAACATGGAAATAAGTCAGAACAGAGAAAGACAAGTATCATATAATTTCACTTATATGTGGAATCTAAAAAACAAAGTAAATGAATAAACAATACAAAATAGAAATGAACTCATAGATGCAGGAAAGAAACTGGTGGTTACCAGACGAGGGAGGGGTTGGGGACAGGTGAATTAGGTGAAGGGGATTAAGAGGTACAAACTTCTACTAATAAAATAAATAAGTCATGAGGATATAATGTACAGCATAGGGAATATAGTCAACAATATTGTCATAGCTTTATATGGTAACACATGCTAACTATATTATCATGGTGATCATTTTCTAACATAAAGAACAAATCACTATGATATACACCTGAAAACTAATGGGATATTGTGGGTCAATTATACTGCAATTAAAAAAAAAATATATGGATTCTGGCCCGGTGGTGTAGTGGTTAAATTCACATGCTCCACTTTGGCGGTCAAGGGATGGTTGGTTCAGATCCCAGGTGTGGACCTACATACTGCTCATCAAGCCATGCTATGGCAGCATCCCACATACAAAATAGAGGAAGATTGGCATAGATGTTACTTCACAGCCAATCTTCCTAACCAAAAAAAAAAAAAAAAAAAAGCGTACAGACAAAAAGATAACTCTGCATGTCAACTTGATTCAGATTTGTGAACTTCAACTTTTTATAAAATGTTCTCTTGGATATCAGCAGAAAAACTTTTGTTTTCCTTTCTGAGAGGAACTGATAAGAAACAGAAATGATGGCAAATTCCTGCTGTTTATCTTTGTGTTATCTAACAGAGAGAATGTATCAATAATGCTTGATCATGCATAGTCTACATAGAAATTTTACCCACGAACCAAGAAAACAAACTGTCTGAAACCTATTTTTGTTCTGTCAGCTAAAGTCTAAACTTTCAATGTTTACTATGTAGAATTCAAAGAGAATATTGGGACAAAGAAAGTGTTACATTTCCCACCACCAATGACAACAAAATAACTTTCTATAATTAAAAAAATTTATGCATTTTATTTATAGATGTCTCTATTGAATGACAGTAACAAATGAGATATCAATTAAATACATACTTCCTAGGCCAAAACAAATGAATTGTGAAAAATAAATTTATTTTGTTAAAAAATGCTGGAAATATATAAACCTAATTTTAATTCAGTTAATAACTTTGGTTTGTCATAATAAAAAATTAAACATTAAAATGTACTTGTTGGGGCCAGCCCCATGGCCTAGTGTTTAAGTTTGGCATGATCCGCCTTGGTGGGTCAGGTTCAGTTCCCATGGATGGACCCATACCATTCATCAGTGGCTGTGCTATGGCAGTGACCCACATACAAAATAGAGGAAGATTGGCACAGGTGTTAGCTCAAGGTGAATCTTCCTCAAGCAAAAAGAGGAAGATTGGCAGCAGATGTTAGCTCAGGGCAAATCTTCCTCAGAAAAAAAGGAATAAAAAGCATTTGTTTTCTACAGTTTCAAAATGCCATTCAGTGAACAGTAGAAAGTACAAACTATCATGATATTCTTCCAAATATCAAAGAAAATTCAAAGAAATACTGAAATGCAGACTGGAAGTAAATCTTTAATAGAATCTATGGAAAGTTCTACTAATCATTAACTGATGAACTGAAATCATAGAAAAAACTGATGTTTTTCAGTACTTCCCTCAGTTATCCATCCTTAGAATGGAATAAATAATTTTATCCTACCATACTTAAATTTTCATATTTTAAGTCTGATGAGCCATTTTTTCTTTCTGAAATTTTTGAAGTATAATATATGTTGAAAAGCTCCTAATTACATGCCTACAGCTTGATGACTTCTAGCAAATTGAATTCACCCATGCAACCATCACTCTGATCAAGAAATAGAACATTGACAACATTCCAGAAGTAGCTCTCATGCACACTTTTACTCATTGCTGCCTGAAGGGTAATCGCTATCCTACTTTTAACACCCTATATTAGATTGGCTTATTTTTTCTAACATGTTTTATTTGGAAACATACACATAACTTTGAAATTATTTTCTTTGAACTTCACATTATGATGTTCATCCATAATGTTGTACGTAGCTGTAATTCATTCACTCTTATTGCTCTATAGTATTCTAACTGATAAAACAGATGACAATTTATTCATACATTCTATTCTTGGCAGTTGTCAATATTTTGCTATTATCACTGGGACTGTTACTCACAGTCTTGCACATGTCACTTAAATATCTGCATTTCTGTTGGGCGTATACCTAGAAATGGAATTTCTGGATCATAGGTCATGCATGTGCTCCTCTCCAGAAGATTATGGCCAAACAGTTTTCCTAAATGACAGAACAAATTACTGTACAATATGTTTACTGTCCATTTGGACATTTCTTTGCAAAGTGCTTTTCAAATGTTTTGCCTAAAAAATATGTATTTTTATATATTTTAATAAAGATATATTTAAAATGTGAAGAATGTTCTAAATATTGCATAGTATTTTTTAAACCTTCCTCAATAATAATTTTTGCTACTAGTTTCTTGAGTGTCCTTCCAGGGATAATCTATGAAAATATAAATTTGTGACAAAATTGTTTGTTTATATGCATGCATACGTGTGTATGTGCGTATAAAACCTACTTTTATAAATAGTTGGTAGGACAAATGGTAGGACTTATGCTTCTGAGATAATGGAATGAAATAGAGATATCTTTCCTTATTCTTCTCACTAAGTACAGCTAAAAGTCCTAGATATTACATATAAAACAAACATAAGAAGATTTGGAAAAACAGAGAAAAGAAGGCAGATCAAATAGGTAACTTGGGACCCAAGGAATAACATGGTGGGGAGTTCACTGGGCTTTCATTATCCAGACTGGATAATGTAAAAGCCAGGGAACTAGAAACTTCAACAGGAACAGACAAAAATATCCCTGAAAAAAGCCTGTTTTCTCTACGCAGAGGACAAGGAAAGAAGCAATTTAGCAAGACAGAAAATTTTTAGGTAATCACTCTACTCCAGCCAAATACCACAGAAAAAATGTGGCCTCACCACTATCTCCACCAGCAGAAGCTGAGCAGAGAGTTTAAACTTCCCCTCTTGCCAAGTGTGGTGTCAGAGAAGCCTCAGTGAGAGCCAGGACTTTCATTCCGACAGGAAGTAACAAGTTGTTACTTCCTTCACCCAGAAGAGGAGTGTCAAAAGACATCTGCTAAAACAAGCTTTAAGTTATATCTAGAATTTACAACATAATACTCAAAATGTTCATGGTTTAATGGAAAAGTACTCATCATACTAAGAACCAGGAAGATCTAAAACTAATTGAGAAAAAGACAACCAAAAGACGTTAATATTAAGATGAGACAATATTAGAAATATCAAAGATTTCAAAGCAACCATCATAAAAATGCTTCAATGGGAAATTAAAAACATAATAAACAAAAAAATAGAAAGCCTCTGCACAGAAACAGAAAGTCTCAACAAAGAAATGGAAAATATAAAGAAGAATCAAATGGAAATTTTGGAACTAAAAATGTGATAACAATATAAAATAGCGTGAGTTCAATAGCAGAAAGAAGAGGACAGAGGAACAAAGCAGTGACCTCAAAGAATAATAGAATTTGTCCAATCTGCAAAACAGAGAAAACATAAAGCAACAAAAAGAACAGAGTCTCAGAAATACGTGGGGCTATAATAAAAGATTCAATATTGGTATCATTGGTGTCCAAGAAGCAAAGGAAAAAAAGGATGAGACAGAAAAGAATTTGAAAAATAGTGGCTGAATATTTCCAAAATTTGGCCAAAAACATCCCACATAAACAATTTCAAGAATATGAGCAAACCCCAAACAGGATAATCCCAAAGAAATCTATGCCAAGACACATTGTAGTCAAACTTCTGAAATCTAAAGACAAAGAAAGAATTGTTAAAGCAGACAAAGAAATCAACATATTACCTATAGGGGAAAAACAATTCAAATGACAGTGGATGTCTCATTAAGAACTATGTTGGCTGGAAGGAAATGACACAACATAATTCAAGTGCCGAAAAAAACCTGTCAATCTAGAATTCTATATGCAGAAAATGTAACATTTCAAAATAAAGGAGAAATCAAGACATTCTCAAGTGAACGAAAACTAACAGAATTTGGTGCTGGCAGGCCTACTTGAAAAGAATAACTAAAAGAAGTCCTCCAAACAGAAATGAAATGGTAAAAGTGGGAAATTTGAAACAACAGAAAGGAAGAAAGAAAATGTTAAGAGTGAAAATGTGGGAAAATACAATAGCCTTTCTCTTCTTGAGTTATGTTTGATGACTGAAACAAAACTTATTAACATGTCTAATATTCTTTAAAACATATTAGAGGAAACATTTTAAGACAACTATATTATAAGTGGGGGAAGGATGTACTGGGCAGTAGGTTCCTGTCCTTCACTCTAACTGGTAAAATGTTGACACAAGTAGACTTTAATAAGTTATGTATAGGTATATCATGTTATACCTAGAGCAACCACTAAAGATGCTACATAAAGAGATACACTCAAAACCACTATAGATAAATCAAAATGGAATTCTTCAAAATGTTTGTGTAACCTACAGAAATACAAGAAAACTTTTTTTTGCTCCTCTGTGAAACAAACGAAAGAAGGAACAAAAAAATCCCAGTAACAACAATCTCAGGAAACAAAAAATACAGTGGCAGACTCAAGCCCTGAGATATCAATAATTACATTAAATATCAATTATCTAAATACACGAATTAGAAGATGTTGGCAGACTGGACCAAAAAATTGACCCAATAATTCATCATTTAAAAGAAACTTACTTTAAATATAATGATGTACTCAGGTGGAAAATAAAGGGATGGAAAAAGTTATACTATGCAAAACATTAATCAAAAGAAATATGGAACGCCTATATTAATATCAGATAAAATAGGTTTCAGAGCAAAGAAAATTATTAATGACAGAGAGTGACATTTATGCTGTTAAAAGCGCCAATCTACTAAGAAGATATGGAAAAGCTAAATGTGTATGTACTAAACAACAGAGCTGCAAAATACATGAAGCAAAATGGATAGATCTGAAAGGAGAAATAGAAAAAAGTATGAATGTAAATGAGACTTCACTTCAACACCCTTTTCTCAAAAAATTGTAGAGCAAAGAGATAGAAAATCAGCAAGGATATAGAAAAACTCAACACTGTCAACCAATAGGATCTAATCAACATTTATAACACAGTTTACTCCAAAACAACAGGAAACACACTCTTTTTTTCCCTGCATAAAAGATATACCAAGAATGACTATATTCTTGGTCATAAAACAAAACAAACAAATTTAAAATTATATAGATATGCTTTCGGACCGCAATGGAATTAAATTAGAAACCAATAACAGAAAGATAACAGGAAAATCCCCAAATACACAGAAACTAAACAACTAACTTCTTAATAATCCATGGATTAAAGAAGAACTCTCAAGGGAAATAAAACAATGCCTTTAATTAAATGAAAATAAAAATAAAATGTATCATAATTTGTGAGAAGCAGCTAAAGCAGTGTTGGAGGAAAATTTGTAGCATTAAACTCTTGCATTAGAAAAAAGAAAAAATCTCAAATCAGTAATATAAACTCTCACCTCAAGAGCCTAGAAAAAGAAAAGCAAAATAAACCCAAAGCAAGTAAAAGAGAGGAACTAATAAGAGCAGATATTTAAATCTGAAACAGACAGACAATACAGCAAATCAATAAAAAATAGAGCTGGTTCTTTGAAAAGATTAATAAAATTGACAAATCTCTATGAAAACTGACTAAGAAAACAGAAATAAGACACACATTACTAATATCAGGAATAAAACAAGGGATATCACCTCAGACTCCGCAGATATCAAAAGGATAATAAGGGAATGCTATCAACAATTCTACAAACATAAATTTGATAAAAATGCAATAGACCAATTCTTCAAAAAGTATAAACTACCACAATTCATGAAATATGAAATCGAAAATTTTATTTTATTTGTAGCCTTATAACTATTAAGTACACTTAAATTATTATTTAAAGAAATTCCTAGCCCCAGATGCTTTAACTTGAGAATTCTACCAAATGATTAAAGAAGAATTAATACTAATTCTACACAAATTCATCCAGAAAATAGAAAAAAAAGGGAACACTTCTCAATTCATCCTTTGTAGCCAGTATTACACAGATACTAAAATATGACAAAAACAGTACAAAAGAAGAAACTTACAGACTAATATCCCTCATGAATATGGACACAGAAACTAGAAATAGAAAAGAATTTCTTCAACTTGAAAAAGAGCACGTGCAAACATCCCTTAGCCAACACTGTGTTTAATGGTGAAAGATGAAAGGCTTTCCTCCTAAGATCAGAAACAATGTGAGGATGTCCACGCTCACCACTACTATTCAACATAGTACTGAAGTTTCTAGCCAGTGTAATAAGGCAATAAAAGGAGATAAAAGGCATACATATTGGAAAGAAAGAAATAAAACTGCCCCTATTTCCAGATGACATGATGGTATACCTAGAAAATCCCAAGAAATCCACCAAAAAAAATCCTAGAACTAGTGAGAGAGTTCACCAAACTGGCAGAACACAATATACACGTGCAAAAAAATTACGTTTCTATACATTAGCAATGAACACATGAAAACTTAAATTAAAAATACAATAAAATTTACAATCAGTCCTAAAAAATGTAATGCTCATATGTTAATCTAACCAAAGAAGCACAATGCTTGAGTGCTGAAAACAGCAGAACTCAAAAGAAATCAAAAAGTTCTAGATAAACAGAGAAATATTCTGTGGTCATAGACTGGAAGACTCTGTGTAGTATAGAAGTCAATTTTTCCCTCAATTGACATACGTATGATAGGAAAATCAAAGGAACTAGAATAGCTAAAACTATTCTGAAAAAGTAGGAGGAACTACTCTACCGATTTCAAGTTCTATTGTCACAGTAACGAGGACTGCAAGGTATTGTCAGAGGGACAGACACATGGATCAACGGAACAAACAGAGAACCCAGAAATAACACTACAAAAATATAGCCAACTTATTGCCACAAAGGTACAAAAGCAATTTAAGGGAGCAAAGACAGTCTTTTCAACAAACGGTGCTGAAGCAATTGGATATCCACAAGCAAAAAAAAAAAACCCTAGGTCTCACACCTTGTGTAAAAATCAGCTCAAAATAAATCATAGATTTAAATGTAAAACAAAAAAACTTTTATAAGATAACATGACAGAAAATCTCTGGGACCAAGGACTTGGTGAAGAGTTTTTAGAAATGACACAAAAGCACAATCCTTAAAAAGAATTTGATAAACTGGATTTCATCAATATTAAAACTTTCATTTCATGCAAGACTCTGTTAAGAGGAGGGAAAGACAAGCTACAAATCCAGAAAAAATATTTGCAAAGCCATATATCTGACAAAGGACTCATATCAGAATAGATAAAGAATTCTTAAAATCAACTGTGAAAACAATAGAATTCAAAAATATGCAAAAGATATGAAGAGGTGTTTCACAGATGAACATGTATTGATGATAAACAAACACATGGAAAGATGTTCAACGTCACTAGCCATAAAGACCAAGATGATATCACTACACACTTACCAGAACAGCCAAAATAATGTGATAATTTTTTAATTATAAAAATAGTAACCTATGTAAAAATATTTAATTTAAGTGATATAGTTAATATTAATGATAAAAATAGTGATAACCAGTGCTACAAGGATGCAAAAAATTTGATTTTTCATACACTGCTAGTGGAAATGTAGAATGATACAAAAATTCTGGAAAACTAGTTTGGCAATTTCTTAAAAACAAGACTAAACACACACTTACTGTACAACCCAGCAACTGTACTTCTGGGCATTTATGCCGAAGAAATGAAAACTTACGCCCTCACAAAAATCTGCCCATGATTGTTCATAGTGGCTTTTTAAAAAAATTGTGGCCCCAAAGCGTAAACAGTGAAAATGTCCCTTGATGAGTGAATGGTTAAACACACCACAGTACATCCATACCATGGAATACTACTCGGCAATATAGAGGAACAAGCTATTGATACACACAACACCTTGGATGGATTTCAAGAATATCATGCTGAATGAAAAAAAACAATCTCAAAAAATCACAAGACAATATACTTTCATTTATATAATACTCTTGAAATGTCAATACTACAGAGCTGGAAAACAGATTAATGGACACCAGGGGTTAGTGGGGAACATAGATTAGTGGTTTCCAGGGGTTGGGGTGACGGAGAATGGCTATACAGGTGTAGCAGGAGGGAGAAGTCAGAGTGATGGAAGAGTTCTGTACGTCTGCTGCAGTGGCGGTTATCAAAATCTACTCAAGGGATAAAATGACATAGAACTATACACACCAATGTCATTGTACCACTGTCAAATTCCTGATTTTGATATTATTGAACTATAATAACCTGAGATATAACCATTGGGGGAAATTGGGCGAAAGGTACATGGGGCCTTTCTGTCCTTTGTATCTTCCTTTGAATCTATAATTATGTCAAAATAAAAAGACTTTTTATAAAAAATGGCAGCATAATGTTTCTTTGCATCTGGAAAACATATTTCTTTGCATCTGGAAAAAAAATTTATCTTGGAGATTACACCATGCTACCTATTTCTTTATCATTGCTGTTTATTACACCTATTTTTTTTATTCCAGCATCGTTTGATATTTTGGTTTTTTTCTGACTTTTTGGTATAATAAACACTGTTGCAATAAATATAAATAGCATGTGATACCAGTAAGTGCTTGTCACAGCACATTCATAATAGTTGGGTGCAGAGGTAATCTATTCTAAAAGATAGGGCATGTAATTTGAAGGATCAGTTCTATTAAAGTACTGGCTGTAAAAGCTTTATATGCTGTATTTATATGATAAGTTTCTAAGAGTGAAATTACTGGATAAATCTATTTTTATTAAGCAAAGTTAGCTATTTTTAATACTTAGTAGAAATAGTATCCATTACTTTTTATTTTTATACAATTTTAAACAATTTTCTGGAAATCTATTTATTTTAACGTGAATTTAGAATCAATTTTGCTAAGCAAAAATTCACATTGGTATACTATTGGCAATTTGTTAAAATTACAGATTAAAATAGGGAGAGATAGTGCCTTTCAGATATTGAGTTGTCTCAAGGTCACAGTGTGAGTAGAATTACTTAGATCTTCTTAACTATTCTGTAACTTTTCATATAGATCTAAAATATTTCTTGTTATTTCCATTTTTGAGAGTTTGTAAAGTGTATGTGTTCTTCTAGTACATTTTCCAACAGTATTAAAATTTTTAAATGAGAAAATCGTTGATTTGTGTAGCAATTTTAAAAACTCCCCTCTACAGAATATAGTTCAATCTACTGTGTCTATAACTTGTTTTGTTTTCCTCCTGTGCCCACAGTAAACACCTCCCAGGCACAGTACGCTTGCGCACACATACACACACCACACGTTGGAGTTAGTATATCTATGTGATTAAGTTCTGACAAATAAATGTGGGCAGAAGAAACGTGACACACTTGCAGGCCTTACCCATGACAACTACCTGCATAATCTACAAGTTCTCTCTCTGCCAACCAGATGTGGAGGACCTAGCAGAGGACTCTAAATCCTAAGGGACAGCCTGGTCCTTAAGTCATCATACAGAAGGCCAAAAGGATGATCAATTGCTAAAGACCAGCACTAAATATGGAAGAGAAATAAAAACCGTAGAGGTTTTTCTAAAAGCAGTGTGTGTGTGCAACTTGTTCATTATCCTTCAACCACTATGAACTTTGAAAATGTATTTTTATAAATATCAAGGGATTTTAAAATTTACCTATGGAATTTTTTTTCTTTTTGAATTCAGAAGAAATTGTTGATATTTTAAAAATATGTAGTTTCAGAGATGTCCAAAAGTAGACTTTTTAAAATTCGTAAGGCAAAAAGAAAAAAACTGGTGAAAAATATTAAACTATCCACTGTGAAGACCACTTAAAAATAATCCTGCCTGTTATTGAATACAAGAAATAAAAATGCACTTTTAACTTCAAAAATTACTCACACTATGATAAAATTTTTAAATAAATGCTTCTATACATTGCAAATTTCATTTAGATATGAGACATGGAGATCGATAGGTAAATAGGTGATAAATGATTAGATAGAGAGATATAAATATATGGATAGACATTATTATATATATATAATTTTAACTTTTTCAAGATGTTATAAGCATTAAGTATTTGGAAATTTTTCATGGTTTCCAGAAAACTGAGTTATCCAGAAAAAAAAAGTGCTATTCCAGATAAAGTGGTTTATCGAAGGGCTCCTAATTTTTGTGGTATAAGGACAAAATAATAGGAATTTTAAGTATTTTATCTAGTTTTCTATTGGACATCATAAGAATTAATGTAATGTTCTATCATTTATAGAAATAAGAAAATTTTTATTAATTCCAAGTTAAATCAGGATTTCATAAGTAGAAATGTATTTTCTTCTCATAATTCATATTTTTCTTTTTCTCATTTTTCTCATGGCATTTATTCTTGCTTTATAATGTCTAAGAGTATCTTCGTTATATTGCCTTTTTTTTAAATGTCTTTTGGTAAACAGGCACTGGAGGGTAGCTCATATTACTTTTCTTTGTGTAATGGATCAGCTTGAATTGGCCTGGAGATTATTGCATAATGATGTTTAAGATACTCTGTAAAACTCATTAACTCACATAGCTCAATACTGGCAGGAACTCTTAAAACATTTATTTCCCATTCCCACTGGTTTTCTAGTTTCATTCTCGTCTAACATTTTATATTACTCTTAATTAATATCTCTGTCTATTGAATTGAGAAAAACTAACATCCTTCTACATTACTTCTAAATATTTTTCTAAATGGGCTTCTTAAATCTAGTTGTTATTTACTATTTATTTTCTTTCCCTAATGTCATAGTGCTTTTTTTTAACTTCCAAAAATATTATTCATTTGAATTTATCACCATCCCAGAATAGCTTCATGTAGGTTATATCTTTGTTTAGTTAGCCTTTCCTTTAAACAGGAATTTTTTCAACTTTAATAACCAGTATATTAGTTATTAAAATGCGTTACATTTCTCTGACTCCCACTATCTGTTCCTTTCCCTGTTAACCATTCAGAGGCACTCGTAATTTTGACATATTCAACTGTAAGTTTTTTCTTACATTTACAAAACACTGATTGGGAACAAGTCATATAGTCAGCATTAAAGACTTTTTATACTAAATTTTTTTCTGTTATACTAAATTCATATACTTTTTCATTTTCAAGAGATTTAAAGGTATTTCCAGTTGGATGATTAGAAGAATTTGAAATATTTTATCTATATATTACTTTTAAGTCCTTGGTTGGAGTGAATGTGTCTGCTTGTGTGTGTGTGTATCTCTGTGCCCACACGTGTCAGTGTGTGTGAGAGACTCTATGTGCCTCTGACTGCATTTTGATTTGTTTGCTTGGGGATTTTTTCTGCTGTTTGCTAGTTTTATTATGTATGCAAAAGTAAACAAAGGAAACATTATTTAAAAAGGAACCAGGAGGACCAGAAGGGGGAGCTCTCACACGCTATCCATCTTCTGTTGTTTGCAAACTCCACAGGAAGGATCTTCTGTACTACCTCAGCAAAGAGGAAGGAAAATCACCTCCTTGCCTAGCAACAGCCCAGCCAATGAGAAATGCTGCAGCTCAACCAATGAGAAGCCACCCTGAACTCTCATCTTCCTCAAATGAACTTTCCTTCAAAATAGCTCTCCTCAACTTCTTCCTAAAATCTAATAAAAGTTAATCTTGTCTTTGTCTCTTCAGCTTGCTTGTCCCAAATTGCAATTCTCTGCTGTCTCCAAATAAACTGACTTTGCTAGGAAAATGACTGGCTATATTATTTATAACTTGACAGTTATAATCATAGAATAGAGTCTATTCTGTTGATGATTTATTAGAATTTCAGATGTTGTCTAACATAAGGTAATTTTTTAAAATGTTGTGCCTACATAAATTCAAAGGAGAAATGAAAACAGAAGTTGCAGATAACATTACTGAAACATTGGGATTCAACTAGAGCAGTGCAGAGGAAAATTTTGTTTTAAATATTTACATTTCAAAAAAGAAAAATGAACATTAAACATTCACTTCAAGAAATTAGAAAGAAAACAACAAAATGAACCTAAGAATATTAGGTGAAAAAATTAATAAAGATAAATGCAAATATTAATAAAAAGGAAGACAGAAAAAGTACAGAAATAATCCATAAAACCAAGTGTTGGCTGTTTACAACAAAAGCAAATCATAAAGTAGATAATCCGGTAGCTCTCCTAAGGAAGAGAAAAAGACAAAAAGCACAAACATACAAAATGAAAAGGAGAAAACATTTTAATTTATACAGGAAAAAAGCAATCTTAAATTTATTCCTCGATTTAGGGTGAAGATGAGATGGCAATCTACTGAAAAGAAACTGATTATATTCTATAACTTTGTGGAATTTCAAATAACCATAGTCCATCCTAAAACTCAGTTATGTCATATAACTCAAACATTTTCTGCTTTGTTTATCTGTATTCAGAGTCCAAGACAAAATATAAAGTTGAGACCAGAGAAACAGTATTGAGAATTATAATAAAGTGTGGGTCATAGAAGGATGAAGTAAAAAGTAGTGATTTTTCAGAACGTGTAGGAGTCATGGGATTCGATCAAGCCATATCAAGGAAACAGTGAAATTGATCATAGGAAGCACCAACCTCTTCACATGGAGTTTGCCTTTATTTATATAGGCTTAGTCCTGGAAGCTTTTTCATGTCCTGAATTTGTAATTGCCTTGACTAGAAAGAAGAATACCTTAGTTTCATGAAAAAATATAATACACCACTTTATGACTGAGGACAGGGTTCAGACTGACCTTAACATGTTCTCCAGAAACCCCTGGTGTCAGAAGTGAACAATCAGGGTGATATCCGTGCTTCTATGGATGACATTACTGTAAATATTGTGGCATGAAATACTCCAGAACCAACTGTTCAAACCATCTAGGAGTCCAAATAGTCTAAACAAACCTGGTTGGTTATCAAGCTGCCCATTTTTCTTCACCCTCTGCCAAAGGGGAGACTTGAAATTCTATTTTGTTGAGTCCTTCTCATGAGGCTAAAGCTATCTACAAACATCTGCACCTAAAAATAACAACAACAACACACGAGGAAATGTTGAGAAAGGACTGATAAATATCTAGGGGAGGGTTTATAGTAGCAGAGCATGGAGAGCGCCCTGGCAGAGCACTGCCCTGGGAACCAGAAACTGACCCCTGTCCTATTTCTCTCTAGTCTCCAGGGAGTGCTGTCATCAGAGTGGGTAAGCAGGTGAAACAGACACAGAATGGAGAGCCATTTCAGATCCTGTCCTCAGTCATTACACAACTATTCTACACATACACACATACACACATACACACACACACAGAGCTGACTAAGGGTTAGAGCTCCCAGAATATTCTGGCCTGTTATCCTATCAAGTATGGGCAGCAACAAGGCATGAGTGCAAAGCACTTCTTTGCTTTAGTAGAGTGTGAATCGAACAGAAATACTCCATGTGTTGCATTAGAAATATTTTCAGGTCAAAGCTGAGATTCAAAACACAGGTTGTCAATGAAGCACCCTGACAAATTCATGGAACAGAACCAAAATAGGGGCCAAAAAGTCAGATTATTTAAAACCCGAAAGAATACTGCAGAGGAATCCAGGTACTCTTAACTGGCTTTTACATGGTCAAGATGCTAACATGTCTGTGTGTGTCTGACTCTTCAACAAGATGCAGCCAGAGCAGTGGTTTCTAATCTTGACTGCTTGTTGGATCTTTTTTTTTTTAAAGATTTTATTTCTCCCCAAAGCCCCCCGGTACATAGTTGTATATTCTTCGTTGTGGGTCCTTCTAGTTGTGGCATGTGGGACACTGCCTCAGCGTGGTTTAGATGAGCAGTGTCATGTCCGCACCCAGGATTCGAACCAACGAAACACTGGGCTGCCTGCAGCGGAGTGCATGAAGTTAACCACTCGGCCACGGGACCAGCCCCTACTTGTTGGATCTTTAGAAATTATTAGTAATGGGTACCAAAGCACCACCCAATCTTCTGATTTAATTCATCTTGGTGTGGCCTTGGCATCAGATTTTTTAAGTTTCCCAGAGATTTCTAATATGCAGTAGATGCTGAAGATCCACTCAGTGAGAAAGACACCTTTAGAGTAAACGTACTTGTCCTCGGATCCCATTGCCCAAAGCAGACAGCTTCTCCAGTGTCACTACATCTGACCAAATAACAGGATAACAAAAATGGGATGCCTTTTTTTTGTTTTAACTTAGGCTCTAGGGAAGAGATTGGCAAATTGTGTCCCTTTGCCTGCTTTTGTAAATAAAAATTTTATTGGAACACAGCCATGATTTTTCATTTATTTATTGCCTGTGGCTGCTTTTGTATTACTATGGCAGAGGTGAACAGTTGCAACAGAGACTGTATGACTGACAAAGCTAACCAGCCCTGTACAGAAAAAGTTTACTGACCCCCTGACAGAGGGCACTGGCTGGGCCATTCCTGTCCCTTGCTTCTCTTCCATCCATGCTCCCTCACTACAGCCAGTGAACCAGAGGAGAGGCAAGAAGAGCAAGGCAGGCAGAGAGAAAAGATACCACAATTCTGAAGGAAGCTCATGGTTTTTAAATGCTATACTGGAATGGACATAAAAATTACTGAACTGATATTATTTGAGACTAAAGAGAAAACCAAACTTTCTATTTACTAGCTATTATGGACTGAATGCTTGTGTCTCCCCCAAATTCATATGTTGATGCCCTAACCCCCAATGTGACGGTATTCGGAGATGGAGCCTCTAAGGAAGTAATTAAGGTTAAGTAAAGTCATAAGAATGGGATCCTGATAAGATTAGTGTCCTTATAAGGGATGACACCACAGAACTTGCTCTCTCTCTCCATGCACACACAGGAAGAAAGGCCATGTGAGGACATAGTGAGAAGGAGGCCACTTGTAAATCAGGAAGACAGTCCTCCCAGAAACAAGATCAGCTGGACCCTTGATCTTGGACTTCTAGGCTCCAGAACTGAGAGAAAACATGTTTCTGCTGTTTCAGCCTCTATGATATTCTGTCATGGTCGCCTGAGCGGACTAAGACACTCTTCAACCTAGTTTTACTTTGTCTTAAACGTTTCCTCCTCATGTAACAACTGCAACCGCCACTGAAATCACCAGCTCATTCACTTGCTCGCCCTTTTACCAATAAAAGTTTATAATCCATCTCTCTCAAAAGTGGCAGCAATGAAATTAGCAGCAAGAAAATGTAACAGGAGCGCGTGAGAGCAGGAAGGGAGCGTACAATCATCCTGGCCTAGGAATAGGGTTTAATGAAGTATAGATTATTGAAATGTTTTGGTTGATATTATCATTGTTTTATTTCCTTTTTTATTTCTTTTTCTTTAAGTGAAAGAGCTTCAATTTCAGGCACAGAAATGTGTACATTTTAAAAATGATGGGCACTGTCACCTAGCAATATGTGAGCCACATATCTAATTTTACAGTTTCTAGAGCCTCATTTAAAAAAAACAAGAAGGAACAGGTAAAATTAAGTTTAATACTATATTTCTTTTGACCCACTATATCCAAAATATCATTTCAACCTATAATCATAAAATAGACATAAATTTACTATTTTATAGAAATTTTCTTATAAATTACTATATTTTACATGATTTTTATATTTTAGTAATATCTTTTTAAAAATATCTCTAGATATTTCACATTCTTTTCCTTTTTTGTACTAACTTCAAAATTTAGTGTGTGTTTTATCCTTATAGCACATCTCAATTTGGACTAGTGGCATTCCACATGTTTAATAGCTACATGCGTCTAGTGGCTGCCTTATTGGAGGACACAGCCTTACAGTATGAATAAAATGAAAACAACATCAAGTCTGGTCTCTTCTTAATCATATAGAATTCTCCCAGAAAATCTATTTCAATGGGCCTGGAATTTAGGCTAAAAATTTATATTTAAGAAATAGTTCATATAGTTTTTTAGAATCCAAATATGTTTATTCAAAGTTATCTAGTGAAGAGGAAAATATGCATATGCATATACATTGATCCCTATAATAACCTAGAAACTAAAGTTTATTCTTTAAACACCTGCACAAACAAAAATGAACAAGAAAAAACAGTCCCTTGGTATAGAAGTGGATTTTGGAAATTTCCATCATTCCTTCACTCAACAAACAATCCTTATCCATTCCCTGTTCTATCTGCTTTATTTTCTCATTTTTCCTTTCTTGGTTTTATTTTCTCTTCCTTTTTCCATTATCTCTTACAAATTGAACTTCTTTCTTCAGGTGACTTTTCTCTCACCACCTTGAGAATTTTACTATCAATTTCTCATTAATAGATTTACTCTCTTTCCTTTATCCCTACTCTTACCTCCATATTTGGTTCTCTTAGTGCCACTGTATTCCTTATAACATTCCTTCATTAATCTCCAACTACACCCATGACTGAAGTCATCACTTCAATAATCAGCTTTCACTTTATCTCATTCAAAATTCTTTAGTAAAACTGACTGAAATAGAGCATGAGATTTCGTCAATTTGTCACAGATTGTTAAAAATGAAACGTCTTAAAAATAGTTCCTGCCCTTAGAGACCCTTGCTCCAGCGGAGAGAATTTTTCAGTTACGTGATACATTCCAGAATGTTTCCAGAAGACAGGTGACTCGTTGTTGTTTACCTCAGTCTTCAACAGTTACAGTAATTTGGTACAATATAAAACCAAGTAATAAATGTGAAAACTGGGCACATTTTAATTGAAGAACAGAAAGGTAACAGCTGAGAAAGTAACACAGAAAAATCAAGAGACTGAGATAGGAGTCGGAGAGAGTCAAAGAGGGACTCACATACAAAGACAGAGAAAAAGACAGACAAAAAAAGGAAAAAAACAAAGAGAAACAGAAAGGAAGACACTCAGCAAGAGACAAGGGGAAAAAGCCTGAGAGGAAAAACATAAAAATCATATGATTAAGTATCTTTGGATAACATCACTATAAGATATTTTCATTTTCTTTCTTTATTTTTCATGTTTTCTACACATAAGCATCCATTACTTTTATAACTAGTTTAAAGATACATTTTGTGTGCACAGTTGGAAAAATAATATGTAGTTTTTGAGTAGAACTGAATATAAAGACAAATAATTTTACACATCCTCATGTAAAAATATGGCATATATTCACATTCTTGATCTGAACAAAAAGGTTTTTAAGCCATAGGGGACTCGAAAAAGTTTTAGTATAAATATGAGTTTTAATCTCAGAGCTGCTTAACAAAGTAGTAATTAAGCTTTTGTCATTGAATCTGGGCTCTCAAAATTCAAAATGCTCTTGTTCTCTAAAATGTTAGCTTTCCTATCATTTTTCTGATAAAGTTATAAGAGCATCTAAAATCTTGACAGTAAAGATAAAAACAAAACTTTAAATCTATTCCTCTATAAAACTCTCAAGTATTATTAAAAATACAATAAATTAGAAACTCTTTAAAAAATGAATTAACAGCAGAGTTTAATATTGAATTGTGTGAAACATACACAAACTCTCAGTATTATATTCAACTCACAATTTATATATAAGAGCTTCCCACTGGACTTCCAAAATCTAGGGCATTCTTCTTTCAGGACTATCTATCCTCTTCTAAAAAATGAAAAACTAAATTACCTAAATTGACTGTTTAGTCATTTGATAAATATATTTTAGCTTCTTCTATACACCCAAAATTGTTCCAAATTGTTACTATAAGAAGATAATTTTAAAGGGCCCTGCCTTCAGGGTCTTGTAAACTAATATCTATAGGTTAGTGTTATAAAAGGTCTAGCAAAGAGAAGAATGAAGGACTATATTCAACATCACCATGCATTCAGATGAAATTTAATAAACAGTAGGTGCCCAAAAATGAATAATAATATTTTTTAAATTAATGAATTGGGTAGTACATAGTCAATATATCTGACATTTACACAGAATAGATTTTCCCCATTTTTCACAAATTAAAAAGCAATATTGTCATGGCCCAATTCCTGTACATATAACTTAGTCATGTATCTTGAGGAGATTTATTTTTTTAAAGGGTGAGTAATGCTGTTGGAAAAACAGTTTACCAACAAGCAATCTGTAGAACTCATACAAGATTAGTATATTCTTTAAAGATTTTGTTTGAATTCCATCTTTTAGAGTTTTATTTATTCTTTATCGGCTCATTTTTTATAAATCCATTCTTTTTAAATAATCTTATTCTTTTCCATCTTTGCTTTTAACTTAACAATATTTGAAGACATTGTAACTTGAAATAAAAGATTAAACAGGTAAAAAAAAAATAACAAGTAAAAAGTTATTTTATGAGGCATCTTAACATAAAACTCTGAAACAAAAATTAAATTCAGTCTTCAGATGACAGTAATTTTAGCATGCAGCAATTTGTATAGGCGCACCTCACCTCCTTTTAAAAGCCCCTTAGTATCAAAGGAAGACATGCAAAAACTAAGAGGGCTTCAGATAGCAGTTTTCAGAATAAGAGAATTAATAAGAGGAAGCATTTCCTTTCATCTTTCAATCCTTTTTATGTGAGATACTTGTGTTTACCTAACTATAATCTAGATTTTGAGCAGTCAAGACACAAAGATGGTTTGTTTTTACCTTTTACTTATATAATCCGGTGTTGAGTAGATTCAGCCATTAAAATCATGAGAAGAATCATCTATGAAAATAAATACCATCTAAAAATAATAAGTAATGAAGTAAATGCACAAAAGAAGTCATACTGATTAATAGCCTTTTATTATAATCCTCTAAAAGTACAATGTTGGTTTATTACAAGTTGCCTTGGAAACTATTCTAAGAGATTTTGGTTTTGGAGCTAAAATGATTTTCCTAATGAGAACAAAGGAACAGGAAAGGTAGGCAATCAATTCCTCTGCTGCCTCTCCAAAAACAGAAGTAATAAATGGAAAGAAATCCTTTGTGTTTGTTGTTAGCTGCTTAAAGCAACCACAGATTTTATATTTTAAGAAAACTTCTCAGTTTACAATAGCAGAGGAGGGTAATTCAGTGTTGCTATTTCAGAGTTGTGTTTCTGTGTTTTGTTAGGAAATCATTGCCTAGTAATTAAGCAAGTGGTTATGTTACCAGCTCTTAGTTAATATCAGCCTTGATGTTGGTTCCCCTACAGTTAACCCAGCATGTACGGGTTAAAACTAAAGGCATGCATTCCCAGGTCCCTGGTTCTTTAGTTACACTCATATGTAAATATTTCTTTCTTTAACCTCTGACTCCCTGAGCTATAGAGGCAAATAGAAGTTACAAATTGTTAAAGTCCAGATGAGCTCATGCTGGGCTCCCACTAAAGTTGTGGCTGATCACAGGACCCTGAAGTTCTTTTACAGAGAAACTAATGTCCAGAGAACATCAAGAAACCAAAGCTTCCGGGGTCCAACTCCTTGGCTTCTTGACAGCAGTCTACCTTCCGCTGTGGAGATAAACAGCCAAGGACACTTATCTGAGAAATCCTTTGTCTTCTCTGCTGGAAGCAGCCCCAGACACAGGCCAATGGGAAAATGCTGACCAAGAAGTCCACAGCACCCCTTCCCTACTTAAAACCCCAAATAAAAACCCCTACCCATTTCCTAATGGGTAGCAAGCAACTTTTGGGGCACTGGCCCTTGCTTTGTTCCCTCTTCCTGGCAAAGTAAAGCCTTTCCTTTTTCACCCAAGACTCTGTTCTCATTATTTGGATTGGCATCAGGATCAGAGACCGAACTTCTGCTAACAGTTAAGCCAGAAGGCTTTGGAACCACATGGCTTGGGTTTAAATGCTAGATCTGCAATTTCTAGCTGGGTTTTCATGGATAAGGTTTTAAAACTCTCTGTGTTTAAATTTCTTCCTCTGCAAAACTCAAAAGACTTGTGTACCTGTCTCATAATACTCATAGTACAACCTCAGTAAATGTTAATTATCACAGATACAGAACACTGATAATAGGCTTACCAACAGTACTGTGGGAACACAATCCTGTGAGGTACCCATTGTTGTTTTCCAGTTTTCAGCTAAGAAAATGAGACAGTTAAGAAACATACCAGCTACTCAGTTAGACTCTGTAGGACTAGGGTTCCTACTCAGATCTTCTGACTGTAAGTAGACCATCCTAATCCACAACTTGGTTCATATCCTGATCAGCATCATCCTCTATCTTACCCTCTTTTGCTACCCCACCCAACCTCAGCCATCTTCATCACCATCATTATGTCCACCACACTCAGGAGTTAATGGGTATTTATTTCTAACCATGAGCCAGTCACTGTGTTTGTTATTTTATAATCATTACCTAATTATTTCTCATAACTCTGGAAATATGCTGTAATTTATCCCCATTCTACAGAGGAAGACACTGGAGCTTTATAGTGGCTAGGTAAATTTTCCAAAGTCTTAGAGCTAAGTGATGAAATGGAGTTGAACCATTTCTTTTTTATGCTGAAGTCCGGAGTTTTTTTTTAGGCTTCATTGGGTTATAATACACATACTCTACAATTCACCCATTTAGAGTGTACAATTCAGTGGTTTAGGTATATTATATTATGTTTTTGATTTTGATAATATAGATATAACATAAAGTTTACTATTTTAATAATTTTTAAGTGTACAATTCAATGACATTAATTACATTCACAAGGTTGTACAACCATCACCACTTTCTATTTCTAAAACATTTCTATCACCCCAAACAGAAACTCTGTAACCATTAAACAATAATTCCACATCCCCCTTCTCCCAGCCACTGGTAACCTCTAATCTACTTTCTTTTCCTGTGAATTTTCCTGTTCTAGATATTTACATAAATGAAATCATACAACATTTGTCATTTTGTGCTTGATTTATTTCATTTAGCATAATGTTTTCAAGGTTCATCCATGTTGTAGCATGTATAAGAACTTCATTCCTTTTTTGGGTGAAAATTATTCTATTTTTTATATATATATACTACATTTTATGTGTTCATTCATATGTTGATGAACACTTGAGTTGTATCCATCTTTTGGCTATTGAGAATAATGCTGCAGTGAACACTGATGTACAACTATCTGTTCAAGTCCTTGCTTCCAATAGCTTTGGGTAAAGACATGGGGTAGAAGTGCTGTGTCTTATGGTAATTCTAATCACCAATGTATTTTCCATAACAGCTGCATCATTTGACATTCCCACCAGCAGTGTAAGGAGAGTTTCAATTTCCTCACATCTTTGCAAACACTTACTATTTCTCTTTCTCTCTTTTTTTAATGATATTCATTCTAGTAGGCGTGAAGTGGTATCTCATGTGGTTTTGATTTGCATTTCCTTAATGAATAATGATGTTGACCATCTTTTCATGTGCTTCTCGGAAAGATGCCATTAAAAGTACTTGGCACCCTTGTCAAAAATGAATTGGCCATGGATATATGGGGTTATTTCTGAACTATCAGTTCTATTCCGCGATCTATGTCTATCCTCATACCAGTATCACACAGTTTTGATTGCAGTAGCTTTGTAGTAAGTTTTGAAATCAGGAAGTATCTGTCCTCCAACACTGTTCTTTTTCAAGATTGTATTGGCTATTTGAGGCCTCTTACAGTTTCATTTGAATTTGAGGATCAGTTTGTTCATTTCTGCAAAAAAAGGCCATTGAAACTGTGATAACAATTGTGTTGATTCTGTAGATTATTTTGAGTAAAATTGACATCTCAACAATATTGTCTTCCTATCCAAGAAAATGAGATGCCTTTCCACTTAATCAAGTCTCCTTTAACATCCTTCAGCAATATTTTATAATTATTAGGATTCATTTCATTCACCTCCCGGGTTAAATTTATCCTCAGTATGTTATTCTTTGAGATGTTATTGTCAATAGAATTTTTTTCTTAATTTCTTTTTCTGATTGTTCATTACTGGTGTATAGAAACACAACTGATTGGTGTGTTTTGATCTGGTACCCTGCAATTTTGCATAGGTCATGCATTAGGTTTAATAGCCTTCTTGTGAATTCTTCAGGATTTTCTATTTTTGGATCATGTCACATGTGAATAGTGAGTTTACTTCTGCGTTTCCAATTTGAATGCCTTTTAATTGCTTTTTTCTTGTCTAATTTCTCTGTCTAGAGTTTCAGTACAATGTCAAATAGTAGTGGTGAAAGCAGGCCTCCTTGTCTTGCTAATCTTGAGGGAAACGCTTTCAGCTTTCATCACTGAGTGTGATGTTAGTTATGGTATTTTCATAAGAGTCCTTTATCGTGTTGAGGAATTTTCCTTCTATTCCTACTTCTCTTAGAGTTGTTTGGTTTGGTTTTTTTATGAAAGTGTATTAGATTTTTTTCAAATGCCATTGCTACATCAATTGAGATAATCATTCTAGTAATAGGATTACTACATTAGTTTATTTTCTTATGCTGAATCATCCTTGCATTCTGGGGATAAATCCACTTGGTTATGGCATATAATCATTTTAATGTGCTATTAAATTTGGTTTAGTAGTATTTTGTTGAGGGTTTTTTCATCTATATTTTTAAGGGATATTAGTTTCTAATTTTATTTTCTTATGATTTCATTTTATTGTGATAAGAACACAACGTGAAATCTATGCTCTTAAAAACTTTCAAATGTACAATACATTATTGTTGATTATAGGTAAAATGAAGTATAGCAGATCTCTAGAATTTACTCATCTTACTTAATTGAAACTATGCCTGTAGATTAATAACTCCCCATTTCTTCCTCCTCCCCAGTCCCTAGAAACCACAATTCTAGTCTTTGATTTTATGAATCTATTTTAGATACTTCATGTAAGTGGAATCATACACTACTTGTCTGTATCTGGCTTATTTCACTTAACATAATGTCCCTAAGATCCATCCACGTTGTTGCGTATTGCAGGATTTCCTTCTTTTTTATGGCTGAATGTATTGTATGTATCTACAACATTTTCTTTATCCATTTATCTGTTGATAGGAATTTAGATTATTTCAACAGATAGCTCACTGTTAGTATAAAGAAATGCAACTGATTTGTGTATGTTGATTTTTGTATCCTGCAAATTACTAAATTTTTTAATTAGTTCTAATTGTTTTTTATGGAGACTTTGAGGTTTTCTATATATAATATTAGGCCACCTGCAACAAGGGTAATCTTCCTTTCTGAGTTGGATGCCTTTTATTTCTTTTTATTCTCTAATTGCTCTTTAGGACATCATTAAACCCCTCCAAAAAATGCCCACATGGCTTCATTTGTGAATTCTACCAAGTATTTAAAAAGAATTAATGCCAATCCTTCTCAAACTCCTCCAAAATATTGAGGAAGAGAAAACACTTCAAAACTCATTTAATGAGGCCAGCATTATCCTGATACCAAAACCAGGCAAAGACACCACAGGCCAATATCCCTAATTTATACAGATGCAAAAATCCTCAACAAGATATTAGCAAACCAAACTCAACAACACATTAAAAGGATTATATACCGCAATTGAGTGATATTTATCCCTGAGATGGATGGATGGTTCAATATGCAAAAATCAGTTCATGTGATACACCCGACAACAGAATGAAGGGTAACAGTCACATGATTTTATCAAGAGCCGTAGAAAAAGTATTTGACAAAATTCAACACCATTTCATGACAAAAACTCTCAGCAAACTAGGAATAGAAGGAAAACATCTCTGTACATAATAAAAGCCATCTGTTAAAAGCCCACAGCTAAAATCATAGTTAATGGTGAAAAGGTAAAAGCTTTTCCTCTAAAATCAAGAACAAGGCAACGAGGCCCATATTCACCACTTGTATTTAACATAGTATTGGAAGTCTTGTGATGTGTTCATCTGGTTTTAGAATAAGGGTAATGATGGCTTCACAGAATGTGTTGGGATATGTTCCAAAATCCAGGCTCTCAATCATTGCCTAGACTACTTCTCTTGTTTTTTTAATATAAAAGTAGTTTATTGGAGGGAACAATAAGTTTGGCATAGTTTGGCCACATTAAGTGTCATGAGTGCAAATGAAGAAATACAAGGGCTCCTAACATCCTGTCAGTGGCCTCACTTATGATTAAATATTTCCAATCTATGGAAAGTATCCAGCTTATAGCACTGAGATAACTAACGATTATAAAGAAAAAATTATCTTAGTTTCCTAAATTAATGACATTTTACTTTTGCTCTAATATTGTTTGAGTCATTCCTATTTAAAACTGCATGAATCAGAAATGCATATTTTAAATACTAAATTAATTTCATTCCTAGGTATCTACTTTTATATGAAGCAGAAGACATTATTATAGGAAAAAAAATAAAAATTTTTAAAAGAATCTATATTAGAGCCAAATGAATAGGACAAAATCAATTTAAATCTTGGTTCCTGGAGCATTAAAAGAGTAGTTTGCAGCACACACAGAGTCACACACACACAAACAAATAAATGTATACAATACCTCCTTGTTGAAAAATTATCAGGCCAAAAAAATGGCTCTCAATGAGGGCAATTTGAAAATAACGTAAATTATTATATCACGTAGTCACAGATTTACTTTTAAATTTTTACGTTTTTATTATTGATGGCACAGAACTAGAAAATTGAGCAAAACTAATAATTTTGAAATTTTTTAAAAAGTTTATCATCTTTAATAACATTCAAAGAAAGCAAGGGTTATTTAGATATTGCTCATTCTGAGAACTGAACATCTAATTACTGAGATTATATATTGATTCTCTGAGAAAAAATAGAAAAATTACAAATTACTGGTACTTGAAAGTCTATTCATAGAAGATCTAACAACTGGGAGAGAAATTTATTATCAACCTACTGATTCAACCAAATTTAATTTGAGCTAAAGTCCACTTCAAGTTTTAGATAAGAGTTAGTCTGGTAACTTTTAAATCTAATTATTTACTTTTGATTTTTAATTTATTCCCTTCTTTTAGCTCTGTATAAATAAAATTACTCTTTAAAAATAGCCTCTAAACTATTCAAGTCTGTAAATATTAGAGGAAATTATTATTTTTAAGTGTCAGTCAGTTTTGGAATAATACACGAGATATTATACTTTTACTGATATTAATAATGAAAAAAAATTAATTTTGGATAGCTTTCCTCTATATCTCACTTAGTATTTGCAACAAATTGCTGCTGTTCGACTCTCATCTTCACTTTCCTTGCCATGGTGATTGTGGAAAGACAGTCTCAGTTAATTGATTTCCCCATAAATGAAACTCGTGTTCGCATTTGACTGGTCAAAGCAAGTGATAGGGTCATGTCTCAAGTGAACAGGGTGATGTAATTCTCCTAAGTAGCCAGAAGTAGAGAAGAGCCAGATATTGATGAACTGTGGTAATGCCAACTGTAGTCCACCCCTCCAGTGACCATATATTACGTCACTCTTCTACCCACACACATCATGCATTGCACTCCTTCCCCAAGGAGATAATCCCAAAGGTTACCCCAATAATACAATCATGTTCAGGGTCCAGAATCCCTAGGTGAGGAGTGATAGTCTCTATTTCAGATTAATGTGGCAACTTTTGATTCATTGTCTTATGAACTTAAAAGACAAGTTATCTGAACCATGGACGCTTAATAATCAATGGTTCAATGCAATTGTGTTATTCACAATAAATATTCCCAATTATATAGGGAAAGAATGGATGACACATAGTAGTTAGTGGTTTGATGGATAATTTTATGTAGCAACTTGACCTGACCAAGAGGTATCCTGACAGTTGGTCAAACGTTATTCTGAATGTGTCTGTAAGGGTGTTTCTGAATGAGATTAACATTGAATCAGTAGACTGAGTAAAGCAGATTCGCCTCCATAATGTGGGCAGGCTTCATCCAATTAGTTGAAGGCCTGAAGAGAACAAAAGGCTGACTCTCCCACAAGTAAAAGAGAATTCCCCCTGCCTGACTGACTTGAGTTAGGACATAGGTTTTATTCCCGCCTGTGTGAAACACTGGCTTTTCTTGGGTCTCAAGCCTGCAGGTTTTCAGACTACAACTACACCACTGGCTCTCTGGGGTCTCCAGTTTGCCAACTATAGATCATGGGACTGGTCAGCATCCATAATCATGTGAGCCAATTCTTATTCCTACCTAGGAAAAAGTTTTTAGGGAAACCCAAAGACAACAGAAGAAAAAAAACAAAGATACTAGAGGAAATTGAAGCCTCTGGTAACCACAGGTACAGCAACCATTAAACACAATGCAATTCCTAGCAAGATTAACATAAAATTTCACATTAAAGGCCTTTACCTCAGTTCTAATTACCCAATACATCATACTTGGCTTTCAACTGTAAATTACAAGACATGAATAAGGAAAGAGAAAACACAATCTGAAGAGACAAAGCAAGCAAGCATTAGAATCAGACTGAGATATGACACACTTTATACTCATCAGACAGGAAACTTAAAATAACTATGATTAATACATTAAGGACTCTAACACAAAAAGTGAAAGCATGAAAAAATCACATACATTGCCCAATGTAGGCAGAAATATAAAAGTTCTAAAACTGTATCAAAAATGGTAGAAATTAAAAATATTATAACAGAAATGAAGAATTCCTTTGATGAACTCATCAGTAGACTGAACATGGCTAAGGAAAGAATCAACGGACTTGAAGATATGTCAATATAAATTTCCCAAATTAAAATACAATGAGAAAAAGGAGTAAAAAAAAAAAAAACAATTACAGCAGTATAATATAATGGAGAGGCCAGAAAGAGAAGAAAAGAAGAATTACAGGAGAAATATTTGAAGTTAATAATGGCTGACAATAATTTTCCAGAATTAATGACTGACACCCAACCAAAGATCCCAGAAGCTCAGAGAACCAAGCAAGATACATATGAAAAAAATCTATAGGTAAGCATATCATGTTCAAACTGCAGAAAATCAAACACAAAGAGAAAAGCTTGAAAGGAGCGAAAGGAAAACACCACCTTACTTACAGAAGAACAAGAATAAGAATTAGGTCAGACTTGTCTCAGAAACCATTCAAGCAAGAAGAAAGAAGAGTGAAATATTTCAAGAAAAAGTCCACTAACCTAGAAGTCTGACCAAATTAAATTCTCTTCAAAAGTGAAAGAGAAATACTTTTTCAAACAAACACAAAATTGAGAGAATTTGTCACTAGTAGACCTATACTGTAAGATTTGTTAAAAGAAGCTTTTCAGAGAGAAATAATATGGTTACAAATCTTCCAACTTGATCTTGAGATTTGATGCATTCCCAGTCAAATCCTAGCAAGTCACTTTGTGGATATCAACAGACTGATTCTAAAGTTTATATGGAAAGGCAAAAGATCTAGAATGGACAACACAATATTAAAGAAAAAGAACAGTCAGAAGACAGACATGATGTGACTTCAAGACTTACTATAAAGCTACAATAATCAAGGCAGTGAAGTATTGGTGAAAGAGTAGATAAATAGATCAACAGGACAGAAGAGATAACCCAGAAAGAGATCCACACATATATAATTGACTGATCTTTGAATAAGTGGCAAAAGCAATGACAATAAGAAAAGGATAGTCTTTTCAACAAATGGTGCTTGAACAACTGGTATCCATGAGCAAAAAATGAATCTGGTCAATGACCTAACACCTTTCACAGAAATTGACTCAAAATAGATCATAGACCTCAATGTAAAACACAAACTAGAAAATGTCTAGAAAATAACATAGGGAAAAGTCTAGGTTATTGCGGGTTTGACAAAATGTTTTTAGATATAATAGCAAAAGCATGATCCATGAAAAAAACTATATGTTGGATTTCATTAAAATTAAAACTTCTCTCTAAAAAGTACATTGTTAAGACAGTGAAAAAATAAGCCACAGAGTGAGAGGAAATTGGCGAAACAAATATCTGATAAAGGACATGCATACAAAATATACAAGGAACACCCAAAAGTCAACAATAAAAAAACAACCAAATTAAAAAGTGGGGGAAAGATTAGAAAAGACACCTCACCTGAAGATATACAAATGGAAAATAAGCATATGAAAAGCTACTCCACATCATATGTCATTAAGGAATTGTGAATTAGAAGAAAAATGAGATACCACTACACACTTATTAGTACGGCTAAAATCCAAAACACTGACAGTATCAAATGCTGTCAAAGATGTAGAGCAACAGTACAAAATGTTGCAGCCACTTAGGAAGATAGTTTGGCCGTTTCTTAAAAATACTAAACATAATCTTACTGTATGATCCAGCAATCATGCTCCCTGGTAGTTACCCAAATTAGCTGAAAATTTATCTCCACACAAAAACCTACACATGGATGTTTACAGCAGCTTTATTCGTAATTGCCAAAACTTGGAAGCAACCAAGAGCTTCTTCAATAGATGAATGGATAAATAAACTGGGATAATCCACTCAATTGAATAAAAAAGAAATAAGCTATCAATCCATGAAAAGACATGAGGGAAACTTAAATGCATATTGCTAAGTGAAATAAGCCACTTTGAAAAAGTTGCATACTGTATGAGTCCGACTATATGACCTTCCAGAAAGGCAAAATAATGGAGACAGTAAATTACAGTGATTTCTAGACAGTACAGAAGATGGGAGAGTAAAATGGAATTATATAAAATGTTAAATTAAAACTAGAAAAGGCAGAAAAAGACATAGAGGAAAAAAGAAATGAAGAACAAATACAATAAATATAAAATAGTTACACGTATAGTAGATATTAACACAATTCTATCAATAATCGCCTTAAATGCAAATGGTCTAAATTTGCCAATGAAAAGACAGAGATTGTCAGAGTGGATTAAAATTGAAAAAGACCCAACTATATGTTGTCTACAGAAACCTACTTTAAATATAAGGACTCTGACAGAGTAAAAGTAAAGGGATGAGGAAAGATAAATCATGCTAACAATAATCAAAAGAAAGCTGAAGTAGCTATTTTTATTTTAGGCAAAAAGACTTCAGAAAAAGGAACATTATCAGGGACAAAGAGGTATTTCATAATGACAAAGAAGTCAATTCTCCATAAAGACATAACAATCAATGTGTCTATACCTAAAAAAAAGAGTGTCAAAATACTTGAAACAAAAACTGATAGAATTGCAAGGAGAAATAGACAATTCACCATTATAGTTGGAGACCCATTATAGTCAGCAACCCTCTTTCAGTAACAGATAAATCAAGCAGGCAGAAAATCAGTAGAGATATAGATGACCTGAATAAAACTATCAACTCAATCTCATTAACATTTATAGAATACGCCATTAAACAACAGAAGGATACACACCTTTCTTAAACTCACATCAAACATTCTCCAAAATAGATTACATTATAGGCAAAAAAATAAACTGTACTGGGAGTTTTAAGTTTGGACAAACTAGTAATTTTACATTAGACAGATAGAATGACTTTGCCAGTCATTCTTCTTTGCTTTTTCCACTAGGAGTATTAAAACTTAACCTTAAAACTATGGTGAATATGGGGCTGGCCCAGCGGCACAGTGGATAAGTTCACATGTTCCACTTTGGCGGCCCAGGGTTCACTGTCTCAGATGCCAGGTGCAGACATGGCATTGCTTGGCAAGTCATGCTATGATAGGCGTCCCACATATAAAGTAGAGGAAGATGGGCATGGATGTTAGCTCAGGATGAGTCTTCCTCAGCAAAAAAAAAAGAGGAGGATTGGTAGCAGATGTTAGCTCAGGGCTAATCTTTCTTAAAAAAAATAATAATAATATGGTGAATATTACTTTTTACCAGTTTAAAAGGACAGAAAATCATGCAAAGTATGATTTGATCACAGTGAAAATGAATTAGAAATTAATAAAAAATAGATAACAGAAATAAAGCTGGAAAACCTCCCAAATATTTTGACATTAAACAATACACCTCTAAGCAAAACATGGATCAATGAAAAAGTCTCATGTGAAACTTAAAAAATTTTTGAATTAAAGCTAAATAAAATACAACTGATTAAAATTTGTGGAATGCATTGAAAGTAGTATTTAGTGGGAAATTTATAGCACCAAATATATACATTAGAAAAGAAGATCTAAAATCAATAACTTTCTACCTAAGGAAACGAGAAAAAAGAGCAATTTGAGATTAAAGCAAACAGAAATAAAGAAATATTAAAGTTAAAGCAGTAATCAATAGAATTGAAAACATAAAAACAATAGAGTAAATTATCACAACCAAACGTTGGTTCTTGGATAAGATCAATTAAATTGATAAACCTCTAGCCAGGCTAATCAAGAAAAAATGAAAGAAGACAAAATTACCAATATTAAAACAAAAGAGGTGCCAGCACTATTGATCCCACAGACCTTACAGGATAAAAAAGGATATTATGCCTGATGCTAGGAGTGGGAAAAAATATACAAGATGAACTTGGAACATCTTATAGTGCAAGAAAGTAGAGAAGTATTTAAAAAACAAATTGATGGGAGATATGTTAAAGGGACACAGGAGCCAATAAAGTGCTTCCAATGGCCAAAGCTGAAAAAATTTAAACAAGAAAATAAAGACTTATTGGTTTATAATTCAAAGCATAAACTAAATATCTGTGGTTCTATAATAATATGCATAAGTAATTGAATTAATAAATAAATGAGGAACAAGAGACAAATCTCCCATGTAAGACAACTCCAAATAATTACATAGATACTTCCTCTTCAAGGAGGTTGAGCGTAACTCCCCTACTCAAGTGTGAGCTACGCATGACTTTCTTCCCATGACTACAGTATGAAAAGTAGGTGGAAAAAAGAGTAGCTCCACAGTGAAGAAAGCTGAAAAACACTAGCTCAGTCAGATGTTCAAAATCAATATCAACAGTAATAAATCCTGTTGATTATATATATTCTCTATAGAATATAATAACAATAGCTCTTTACTTCTATGGTATCCCCCCCCCCAAAACCTATAAACCCAGTTTAGTCATCAGAAAAATAACAAACAAATCCCAATAGAGGGGCATTCTACAAAATACCTGATCAGTACTCCTTAAAACAGCCAACGCCATCATAAACAAAGTCTGAGAAAAAGTCACAGACAAGAGTATCCCAAGGAGTTGTCAGTGCCACCTGTGAGTCGATTCCAACTCCCAGCGACACTGTGTACAGCAGAGTGGAACCCTGGCTGGTCTTTTTGTGCTATATCCCAAGGAGATACAACAACTAAACATAACGTGGCATACTTTTCAACTCCACGTGGAAATAAATATTTGAAACCACTGATAGAATTTGAACTAAAGTAACAGGAGGAAAGCTGGGTATATTAGTTATCTATTGTTGCATAACAAATCACCCCAAAAGTTACCAGCTTAAAAGAACAAAAGTATATTATCTCACATAGTTTCTAAGGATCAGGAATCCAGGCATGACTTAGCTGCGTGTTTCTGACTTACAGTCCTTAATGAAATTGTATTCAAGCTGTCAGCTGGACACAGTCTGAAAACACTATTAGGGCTGGAGCATCTATTCCAAGCACACTCACATGGCTAATGACAGGAGACTCAGTTCCCTCCCATAGGGTTATGCATAGGTCTGCTGTCTCTAGGGCTGATGACTTGGCTCTCCTCAGAAAGAATGATACAAAAGAAAGAGAGCAAGAGAGAACCCAAGATGAAAGCCTTAACATCTTGTATACCTAAATCTCAGAAATGACATAGCATAACTTTTTATGTAATTCTGTTGGTCACACAGACTAATCATTGTAGAGAGTGGGTGGGAAAGGGAGACTACAAAGATGTGAATGCCAGAAGGTGGAAATCATAGGGTGCCATCTTGAAGGCTGTCTTTTATAGTTTATCCTGTGGTTTTCAATGATTCATATCCATTCCACATGCAAAATATATGAACACCTTCTCAAGACCCCTAAATAACTCCACCCCTGACCCATGACAATCAGTTCACAGTCTAGAATTTTATCATCTAAATCAGATCTGAGGGTGAATGAGATTCCTCAGGTGTTGTTCCTTATGTATAGCTACTTGAGTAGGATTCCTCTTGATCTGAAGGTTTTCACACTAAAGAGAAAGTTAGTTATCTGTCTCACACATTCAACATACCATGTCGAGATAGGTAAATGATAAATACTATGGAAATTCTTCCTCATAGGTGGTTATTGGTGCAAAGCAATTCTGAAATTCATACAAGCAAATGTTGGAAGTTACTTAACTAGAACTTAGTCCTACTCTTGCCTGGAAATTACTTTCCATGTCTCTTGGTTCTGCCCACAGAGTTCTTGCTTCCATACTTCAATTCACCTTTTCAGTTATATATAAAAGATAGCATGTGTTTTCAGCTGAGAAGTTTTTATCAACCTGCTTCCTGTTTGTAAAAGTTTAGAGGTCCAAAAGTCTCTTTTCATTTTAAACTGCCTCTTTCAACCAAGCTGGCAGTGTTTCAGTCCTTCCAATACAAGCTAGCAATGTTTCTGCTGACATAATTTCATTAAAAACATTGTGAATCTTCTGTGAATCTTATTGTAATTTACTCCATTAGACAAAAGCCAGGCACACAAGTCTATTTGAGATAAGCCCTTCTCTTCTTTGGGCTTCTGCTGAGATGGCTGAGGAATGATGACCTTAAGCTTTCCTAGAAGACCTACTGTGTGATTGATGAAATCTAAGGAACACCCTTAATTATTTACAGGGCCTTTTGTATGAGCTGGACCTCAAAAAATTATTTTACAATCATACTTTTGGTTTCATCTTTAGACCATGCTTTCCTAATAGTTCCTTGGATTTGATCTTTGCTTGGAAACCATTTCTTAATCTTAGCTTTCTTTACCATCTGAATAGGTTGGTGATCTTCAAAATCAGCAAGTCCCAGCTTTTTTTATTTAATAATCTTTTCATTAGCTCATCTTTCTCCTCTTGCATTTTACTATAATCAGCAAGAAGAGAGCAGGTGGCATTTTCAAGTCTGTAGTTATAAGTTTCCTTAGCTATATAACTTAACTCATTGGGCACATTGCCTAATTTGCACATCACTACAGGCAATGAGGTTGATAAATTTTATTGCCATTACATAACAAAGATCCTCTTTCTTCTAATATCCAGTAATATTTTTCTCACTTTAAGATCTCACCAGCAGACTCCTCAGAGTTCAAAATTCTATAAACAGCATGTTCAAGGAATTTAATGCTTTAATAGGCTTCTCAAAATCCTTACAGCTTTTCCAAATTCCACTCACTCCCTGATTCCAAATCATATTTTAGGTTTTTGTTATGGCAAGACTCAACTTCTCATACTAAATCTGCTTTGGTTTTTATTGTTGGGCAAAAATTGCCTCCAAATTTAGTAGATTAAAACAACAAATACTTATTACCTTACATAGCGTTTGAGGTGCAGGAATTAAGGATCATGCTTTCCTGGGTTGCTCAGACTCAGCGTCTCTTATGAGGTTGCAGTCAAGCTGTCAGCCAGGGATATGGTCTCTAAAGACATCACTGTGCTAAAGGATCCATTCCGAGCACATTCATGTGGTTTTGGCAGGAAGCTGTGGTTCCTCACAGTGTGGGTCATTCCATAAAGCTCTTCATGAGCTGGCATTCTCCAGAACAAGTGCAGAGAGAAAGAAGAAAGTAATGATATCTTTTATAACCTAATCTTGAAAGTGACATACCATCACTGTTTCTGTATTCTATTGGTCACACAGAACAACCCTGATAAAACTTGGGCAGACATTACACATAAGGAGATGTAATGACAGAAGTTAGAATCATTCGAGGCCTTCTTTGGAGGCTAGCTACTGACAAATAAAAATGGCAAGCAATAGGATATATTGGAGTATATGAGGGAGACATCTGGTATAAACATAATTCGGCCTGACTTTGTTTTTTCCAAAAGGGCCTGACTGTGGCTGTTGAGCACGCATTGTATATCTGCTTTAGATATTCCCTATGGCAAGAACAAAGGCCCTTGAGATAAAGGTGCAACTTCCCTCCCCCTCCCAACGTTGGCATTTCCTTAAGGATTAAGCATCTTTCCTTAGGCTAGAAACTGATTGCTGAGCTCACCTGTGATCACTCAGCTCCAGACAGCAGACCTGCCACCCTGCTGTGTTCACTGAGACTGCAGACCTACCTGCTGTGTCCTTCAATCGCTGTGCCGACAGAGCAGTCTCACGAGTATTGTAAAAGGGACATTTCAATCATATGTGAAACATCCTGTTTGGGGGTATATAACCACTCTGTGCACCCCACTTCTTCGGTGCCCTTTCTTCCTTTGGGAAGAAAGGCCCCGGGCCATGGTCCTCAGATTTCTGCTCAGAATAAACTCTCCCAAATTTTCATTTATAGATTGGTTATGGATTATATTCATCGACAATACTTTATGTTATATATACATAATGACTGCAATTGTCTTCATAGTCTACTTGCCATAGAACTGATAGATCAGAAACAATACAGACTTCATTTTTCCATTTAATCTACTGCTTATGAAAACAACACAAATTCAAAAGACTTACCTTACTTAATTTCCTTTAAGTCTATCTTTGACATTGACAAATGCATGTCTATTTGTCTATTGGGCATGAAAAATTCTTCCTCACTAAGGTTATAAATTTTGTTATAATAAAATTATATTCCCATCACTTTGTAAATTAAATAGTCTAACCAAGCTTGAGAAGATCTCAGAGAAAAAATAGATTTTTATATTATCATACTTCATGTGTGAATGAAGAAGAGACTATAACTTGTCTTTATATGGATGAAAATTATCTTTTCTTCATTGATTCATTGACTTCAAGACAAGATAAATATTTTTAACAAATATCTTAAATTCTATAAGTGATTCAGCAGAAAAAGAATCATATTTAACCATGCTTGCTTTTAAAGATAACTTCTTATAAGTGGTTCAGGTAGGAATAGCAGATTTTAGTCTCATACTTCGTCTCCTGTTTGTTAAATATCTTAGCTTCAAAAGAAACATTTTACTTCAGCTACCTGGAGGAAAAGCTGAGTGCTGAACTCTAGGTCATTCTCTTCCCTCCAAAAATAACATTTTTTAAATTATAAAAAACATGCAGTAAATGAAGAAAGAAGTTATATCAGTAAAATATCTATTTTTAATATTCTATTTTCTAAATCTTTTCTATTTGAAATAATGAGATGGAGAAAAAGAATGATTCCTTTGGATTCTTGTATTTATCATAAATTGTATAAAGAGAGTTTTAGTTACATAATTGTTATAACTGGAGGGTGGGTTCTGGTTAGGCCAGTTCTTTATTCAGATTTGTTTTTGTGTGGGTATCGGAGAATTTATGATTAACTAATCCATTTCCTGCTTTTCTTCTTTTCTAATGTCAGCATTTAACATTGTACTTTCTCTTTAAATATTCCTTTTTCTGTAGACCACAAATCCTGATAAAAGTATTTTCATTATTATTCAGTACTAATTATTTCTAATTTTCATCACAATTTATTATTTGGCACGTGTAATAAAGAAAGGTGGATTTACCTTTCCAAGCTTGGGATTTTTAGTTATCTTTTTTATTATTTAATTGTAACTTAATTGCATTGTGGCCACCAAATTGTTCTCAAATTTTTTGAGAGTGTTTTAGGGCCCAATAGATAGTCATTTTCGTTTGTGTGTGTGTGTGTGTGTGAAGAAGATTGGCCCTGAGCTAACATCCATTGCCAATCTTCCTCCCTTTGCTTGAGGAAGACTGTCCCTGAGCCAACATTTGTGCCAATCTTCCTCTATTTTATGTGGGGCGCCTCCACAGCATGGCTTGACGAGCAGTGCCAGGCCTGTGCCCAGGATCTGAACCTGTGAGCCCCGAGCTGCTGAAGTGGAGTGCACAAATCCAACCACCATGCCTCCGGGCCAGCCCCTAGATAGTCAATTTTTAAATGCCACATGTTTGTCTGGAACGAATATGTATTCTCCACTTCTAGGGTACAGTGATAAAGATGGATCATTAGATGTATAGATGGATAGATTGATAGATAGACAGACAGACAGACATAGATGGTAGGTCAGTGTAGATGTAGATATAGAGATATAGAGATAGATATATGGCATAACATGCATATAATGGATTATTTTCATGGTTTTCTTAATTTTTTTATACTCATTGATTTTGAGTCTGAATAATGCATAAACTAGTGAGAGAAGTGCGTTAAAACATCTCTTCTGAGAAGTTGGTAATTTCTTCTGTTTAATTCTGTGGATTTTTGCTTTGCAAATTTTCAGGCTATATTATTAAGTGCATACTACTTTATGGTTGTTATATATTCTTGGATATTTGAATCTTTCAAAAACATAGACTGAACTTTTTTAATTTCTAGCAATATTTTTTTCTTTCCAAAAAGTCTATAGGTATATAAACTTCTTTTTATCTTTTTCTTGTATTTTTTTCCTAATCTTTGACTTTCAATTTTTCTGTCTATACAATACTCCAGGTATGATTTTAGTAAATTGTGCAAAACTTTGTTTTCTTTCTCAATCAATTTGGCAATTTTTACCTTCTATTTGGAGGGTTAGTCCATTTATATCAAGTGTTGATGGACATATTTGCATTAATTTCTAACATTGTATTTTGTGTTTTTTATTTAATCTACCTTGTACATTGTTTTTATTTTTTTATTGTTCAGTCTGCTTTGTACACCTTTTTTCTCCTCTCCTGACTTTTTTTGTATAGATGAATTTATTTTTATTTTCTCTGAATCTATATTTTCCCTGTCTGTTTTACGTGAGATTCTCCTATATAACCTCCTACCCTCATCCTTGCCCCTTAGAGAATGGCTCATTAAAATCAAGGCTTTGTTTCCTGGTCCCCGAGAAAGTGGATCACTAAAACCAAGGGGCTAGGCCATCAAAAATTAACACCAAGAGAATAGATGCCAGATTTACAGATTTTTTTTATTTAGGATCATCAGATTATTTTGTGTAGTTAATAGCATTAAAATATCTGAGTAGGGGAGCAGGAGGAAATCCAACCGAGGCTCCATGCAATAAACATGTTTCTCTGGAGAAAAGGGCATTCCTTTTAATTCTACCCAAAGATCATGTTTGTTTTTTGCAACTCATTCTCCTAGATTAGTTGTCTTTTTGCAATGTGCACACAGTCTCCATATGTGTTAGCATGTTCCGTGTGCTTCCTGCTCTGGATTAATGCTTTCTTGTTGAATTGGTTAGTATCCTATCAAGAAAAGATAAATCTTTCTAGATATGTCAAGGAAGAGACACTTGATGCAAGGAACTGGATAAGGGACTGAAGGAGTAAAAGGAAAAAGGGAAAAGAAAATGCAAAAGGACTGGAGGAGGAAAAGGGAAAAAGAGATCTAAAATCTGCTTCCTCCTTTGTGCTGGAAGCTATGAGCTTGCGTGTGTCACTGAAATGCTAGAAGCGATGTCTTTGCTCCTGCTGCATTTAAAACTGGACTGCTGCCAATTCAGAAGTCCTCAATCTTGTTGAGGGAGTTGAAATTGCCCCTGATCCTGAGGGAACATGGATCTATTTTCAGTCACCTGCTGCTATTGCTGGCAATCACTGATAGAAGCAGAATATAAATAGCTCCTGCCTTCTTTCTGCCTTTCAATCTCTCATCTAGACTTTCTCACTGGCAAAAGCTAACAGGAAGTCAGGTGATAAGCAACTCTGGAAAGCATAATTTGCAAGCTTCCACCCCCAGTGAAAAAGAGGATACAAGTGCCAACGTGGGAAGGAGAGCCAATACACACTAGATGTTACAGTCTACCCCTTTCACAACTCAGCACCCATACACATTTCTCTGCTTGCTATAGACTGAATGTCTGTGTCCCCCTAAAATTCATACATTGAAACCTAATCTCCAACGTGTTGGTATTTGGAGATAGAGATTTTGGAGGTGATTGGGTCATGAGGGCAGAGCCCACATGAATAGGATTAGTGCCCTTATAAAAGAGATCCCAGAGAGCTTCCTTGCCCCTTCTACCATGTAACAACACACCAAAAAGACTGCCATCAGGGCTGGCCCAGTGGCGCAGCGGTTAAGTTCACACGTTCTGCTTCTCAGCGGCCCGGGGTTCGCCTGTTCGGATCCCAGGTGCGGACATGACACCACTTGGCAAAAGCCACGCTGTGGCAGGTGTCCTACGTATAAAGTAGAAGAAGATGGGCACTGATGTTAGCTGAGGGCCAGTCTTCCTCAGCAAAAAGAAGAGGAGTGGCAGTAGATAGCTCAGGGCTAATCTTCCTCAAAAAAAAAAAAAAAAAAGACTGCCATCTATGAACCAAGAGGACAGCCTCCACCAGACATTGAAACTTCCTGTGCCTTGATCTTAGACTACCCAGACTTCAGAACTGTGAGAAATAAATTTCTGTTGTTTATAGTCTACTCAGTCTATGGTATTCTGTTAAAGTAACCCAAATGGTGCTACTAGCTGAAGCATTATAGCCCCAAAAGGCAATACCATATCTAAGATAAATGTCTATTTCAGTGAAATAAATAACTGATCATTTCTAATTAAGGTAAATTCAATTGACATTCAAATTGTACAAGTAGTAATCAAGTTTTAGATTTGATATACAACTGTTTCGGCCCTTTAGCTCTTGTCATCTGCCTATGTCTTAGCTGTATGAGGGACCGGATAAAAATTTAAATGCTTGAACTACTAATTTTCTTTCTATAATACAGTTAATGTTGTCAGAAGATAGTGACTGCTGAGTCTAGTGGAGGCTGTGAAGGAAGTCAAGGGATGGCGAAGGATGAATAATCGTCAACATAGAGCAAAGTGTGAAAGCTAGAGGACTTCTGAAGCAGCAGAGAAAAAGATCTCATCTCCAATTCTACACCTTTTCAGAATCTCCTCCAATCTTCTTCTCCTGGTCACCACAGGAAGAAGAGGATCAAACCACAAATTAACCAAGCCAGGGAAGTGTTAGACCTCCTATGGGAGGAAAGGGGTTACGTTTTGATGTTTTGAAGGAGCTGCGGGATCCAGCCAGCAGGCACCAAAGGAAGGCAGTAGGGGGACTGCATCCTGAAAGTGCTGGATAAAAGAGTATAGACCATAAAGCTCTATAAGCCAGATAAAGAAGAGTCTATTGATTTGGCAGCACTTTTGCATAATACAGGATTAAACACTCTGAAAAAGAGCCTGGTAAATGGTGCTGGCATGCTACTAGGAAGGATCTTGAAAACTTGGAGAAAGTGATGGTCCACATTAAGAGAAGTAGAAATGCAGGATGTTCATTGGAGATGGTAGAAGAAGTGATGAAAAGACTCAGAGAAGAGGATAAACTACACAAGACTGGAAAGCCTACAAGATAGTTATGTTCGAGAAAGTCAAAAGAATACTCCATTTATCAAGCAAGAGTGTGCTGATGAGAGGGGCACTAGTACTCTCAAGAAGGTTAGTGGGAGCTGCATTTTTGGACAAGTGATGAGTATATGAGATGTGTTACCTACCTAATAACTGCTGTGCTTGAAAGCAATGGGGAGGATAGAATCCTGAAATAACAGAGATCAGGTGGCAGCTCTTAACAGACAGAAACAAGGTGGGTGTAATTTCCAAAATAGCAGCAAGGTTTGAATGGTAACAAGGAAGCAGGGACATGACTGGTCCAGAGCTTACGGAGACAGTTAAGAGAACATGGCATCTCTAGAGGCAATATAAATAGAAGCCAACAAGTATATTTCTCACTCTTTACAACCAAAAGAAATGCAGGAAGGGATGATCAGAAGGGTCAGAGCAACCACCAAAATAAAAAGTCCTGATTCCTTGCCTAATTTCTGTATCTGAGCTAACTTCCAAGAGCGCAGTAGGAGGAATCCTATAAAACCATAAAAAGTATATTTGGTAGATATTTCTCCAATCTTCTTCAAGGGCTAAGTGTACTAAGAGAAAAGAGTAATACCTAAAGATGTTGAGGACTGCTGGACATTGGGTCCAAGCTGACATGAACACCCAGGGACCCAAACTTTCAGTTACAATGGGGAACATGTAATAAATGTAATCCTGAATCTGATCAGTACCAGAGTGTAACCACAGGGTGCATAGACACACCCAGTGGCCATGTACTCAATTCACAAATGTGTAATTGCAATAGATATACTTGGTGCTTGGCAGAACACTCACATTGAAACCTGGCCTGTGGAGGAAGTTCTATTATGGTGCAGAAGGCCAATATGCAGCCTTTGAAACTGCCCCTATCAAGTTAGCAAACCAAAAACAATATGACTACCTGGGGGAAATAGCAGAAATCAATTCAACTCTTAAAGAGCTAAAAGGATGCAGTGGTGTTGGTCTCCATTTTCTCCCCCATTGAATTCATGCATCTGTCTCCAGTAAAACCCAGATGGATCCTGGAGGATGACAGTGGGCTACCACAAACTCAACCAAGAGGTATTCTCAGTGGCAGATGCTTTCCACATGTAGAGTTTTCACTAGAGGATATTAACACAACACAAGTATATGACTGCTCAGAACTTTCAAGGATGAGGATATGCATTACACCACCAAGTAAGACATGTTAGACCAGCAGAGGTGTTAGCTTATAGAAGATAGTAGAGGAAGACAATGATGAGTGTCATCATGACCCATAAACCACATGGTAGTGACAAGGGCTGTAGTTACTCCCACTAATCTGTTCATAAGTTTCCCTAGGAAAAGAAACCAACCAGAATAATGGAGGAGTGTTCCCAGATGGATTGAAGTTAATATATAGATCTGAGCAGTACAAAGGCAGTCAAGAGCAGATGCTGCCGTATGCTGCCCAGCTCTTAGCATCAAGGCACTAATTCCCCCAGCTGCTGAGAGGGTTGCCTACATGTGGCTTACACCTAAGTGCCTCCCCAGGGATTGTCCTTGGCCAAAGAGAGTTACCTTGCCCAAGGTTATGTCCCTTCTGCAAAGGCATCTCACATCCAATGACTTGCTTATGAGTGAGTGCAAACTTTGACTCTAGCTTCAGATCGTCTAACACAATTGGCTGAGGCCTCTATAGCAATTGCATAGCAGTTCAACTTCTCCCTCTGCCCAGTCTTGCCTTCCTCACTCTCTAACCATTGCTCTGCAGAGAAGAACCCAGAAAAGTAGAGTACACAAATTTCCATTTCAGAGTCTATTTCCCAGGAATCCCATCTGAAATAAACACTGAGAAAACACCACTATATTTGGTAGTTGTGAATATATACTGACAATGTAAAGAGGAAATCATTTGATTCTGCTTCTGACATTAAAAACTAAAGAGCTTGATTATTAATTTTCTAGATCATGCATTAAAATATTCATAAAACTGTACGCATAAAATAGAATGAAATATAGGTCTAAGTGGTTTTTCTTTCCATATTAGAAAATATTTATGAATTCATATGTTTAAAATATTTCTCATATCTTCTGAGTGAGATAAGGTATTTTATTATCTCCATTTAAAAAGCAGCATTTTAATTGTTTTAAAATCAACTGATAAATGGTAAGATTTGTGCATAAGCAGCTGATCTCAAAGAGAACAATTTTTTTTTAACGCTAGCATTTTTTGTGTGTGTGTAAGAAAGACTGGCCCTGAGCTAACATCTGTTGCCAATCTTCCTCTTTTTTTTTTTGTAAGTCATTCTAGTTCTCCTATGTGGGATGCCACCACAGCATGGTTTGATGAGTGGTGTGTAGGTCCTTGCCCAGGATCTAAATCAACAAACCCCAGGCCACCGGAGTGGAGTGCACAAACTTAATGACTCAGCCACAGGGCCACCCCAGAGAACAATTTTTCTTCCAGTAATTTTATTGAGATCATAATGGCTTATAACATTGTGTAATTTTGGGTGTACATTATTATATATCAATTTCTGAATAGACTTAATCACACTCACCACCAGTAGTCTAATTTTTGTCCATCACCATACATATATACCCCTTTACCCCTTTCACCCACACCCCCAAACTGCCTTCCTTTCTGGTAACCACTAATCTGTTCTCTTTATCCATGTATTTATTATCTTCCACATGTGAGTGAAATCATGCAGTATTTGTCTTTCTCTATCTGGCTTATTTCATTTAACATAATGCCCTCAAGGACCAACCATGTTGTTGCAAATGGGACAATTTTGTCTTTTTTTATGGCTGAGTAGTATTTCATTGTATATATATACTGCATCTTCTTTATCCATTCATCCATAGAAGAGAATTTGGGTTGCTTCCACATCTTGGCTATTGTGAAAAATGCTGTAATGAACATAGGACTGCATGTGTCTCTTTGGATCATTGGTTTCAAATTCTTTGGATAAATACCCAGTAGTGGAATAGCTGGATCATATGGTATTTCTATTTTTAACTTTTAGAGAAATCTCCATACCGTTCTCCATAGTGGCTGCACCAGTTTGCATTCCCACCAGCAGTGTATGAGGGTTACCTTTCACCACATCCTCTCCAACATTTGTAATTTTTTTGTCTTGGTGATTATAGCCATTCTAACAGGTGTAAGGTGATATCTCATTGTAGTTTTGATTTGCATTTCCCTAATAATTAGTAATGCTGTACATCATTTCATGTGTCTGTTGGCCATCTGTATATCTTCTTTGGGAAAATATGTATTCATATCCTCTGTCCATTTTTTGATCAGGTTTTTTTTTGTTATTGAATTATATGAGTTCTTTATATATTTTGGAGATCAACCCTTTGTAGGATAAGTGATTTGGAAATATTTTCTCCCAGTTGGTTGATTGTCTTTTCATTTTGTTCATGGTTTCCTTTGCTTTGCAGAAGCTTTTTAGTCTGATGTAGTCCCATTTGTTAACTTTTTCTTTTGCTTCCCTTGCCCGAGTAGACACGGTATTTGAAAAGATGCTGCTAAGATGAATGTCAAATAGTCTACTGCCTATATTTTCTTCGAGGAGTTTTATGGTTTCAGCTCTTACATTCAAGTCTTTAATCCATTTAGAGTTAATTTTTGTGTATGGTGTAAGATAATCATCTACTCTCATTCTTCTGCATATGGCTGTCCAGTTTTCCCAACACCATTTATTGAAGAGATTTTCCTTACTCTATTGTATGTTCTTGACTCCTTTGTCAAAGATTAACTGTCCATAGATGTGTGATTTTGTTTCTGGGCTTTCACTTCTGTTCCATTGATCTGTGTGTCTGTTTCTGTGCCACAACCATGCTGTTTTGATTACTATACCTTTGTAGTGTATTTTGAATTCAGGGATTGTGATGCCTCCAGCTTTATTCTTTTTTCTGATTACTTTGGCTATGTGGGGTCTTTTGTTAGTCCACACAAATTTTAAGATTCTTGGTTCTGTTTCCATGAAGAATGTCATCGGGATTCTGATTTGTATTGCATTGAATCTGTAGATTGCTTTAGGTAGTATGGTAATTTTAACTATGTTGATTCTTCTGACCCATGAGCATGAAATATCTTTCCATTTCTTTATGTCTTCTTCAATTTCTTTTGAAAATGTCTTACAGTTTTCAGTATACAAGTCTTTCATCTCTTTGGTTAAGTTTATTCCTAGATATTTTATTCTTTTTGTCACAATTGTAAATGGGATTGTGTTCTTTATTTCTCTTTCTGCTAGTTCATGGTTAGTGTATAAAAATGCAACTGATTTTTGTAAGTTTATCTTGTACCCTGCAACTCTGCTGTAGTTGATTAATTTTAATAGTTTTCAGATGGATTCTTTAGGGTTTTCTATACATAGAATCATGTCATCTGCAAACAATGAGAGTTTCATTTCTTCCTTTCCAAATTGGATTCTTTTTCTTGCCTAATTGATCTGGCCAAAACCTCCAATACTATGTTGAATAGCAGTGGTGAGAGTGGGCACCCTTATCTTGTCTCTATTCTCAGATGGATGGCTTTCAGTCTTTCACCATTAAGTATGATGGTGGCTGAGGGTTTGTCATATATGGCCTTTATTATGTTGAGGTACATTCCTTCTATATCCATTTTATTGTGAGGTTTTATCATAAATGGATGCTGGCTCTTGTCAGTTGCTTTCTCTGTGTCTATTGAGACGATCATGTGATTCTTATTCCTCATTTTGTTAATGTGGTGTATCAAATTGATTGACTTGTGGATGTTAAACCATCCCTGCATCCCTGGAATAAATCTCACTTGATCGTGGTGTATGATCCTTTTAATGTATTACTATATTCTGCTTGTCAATATTTTGCTGAGGATTTTTGCATCCCTGTTCATCAGGGATACTACCCTGTAATTTTCCTTATTTGTGTTGTCCTTGTCTGGTTTTTGTATCGGAGTAATGTTGGCCTCATAGAATGAGTTAGGAAGTGTTCTGTCTTCTTCAAGGTTTTAGAATAATTTGAGAAGGATAGGTATTAAATCTTCCTTGAATGTTTGGTAGAATTCTGCAGAGAAGATGTCTGGTCCTGGACTTTGTTTTTTGGAAGGTTTTTTATTACAATTTCAGTCTCGTTACTTGTGATTGGTCTATTCAGATTCTCTATTTCTTCCTGATTCAGTTTTGGGAAGTTGTATGAGTCTAAGAATTTATCCCTTTTTTCTAGGTTATCCAATTTGTTTTTCATATAGTTTTTCATAGTATTCTCTTATAATCCTTTGTATTTGTGCAATATCTGTTGTAATTTCCTCTCTTTCCTTTCTAATTTTATTTATTTGAACCTTCTCTCTATTTTTCCTGGTGAGTCTGGCTAAGGGTTTGTCAATTTTTTATATCTTGTCAAAGAGCCAGCTCTTAGTTTCATTAATCCTTTCTACTGTTTTTTTTTTTTTTTAGTCTCTATTTCATTTGTTTCTGCTCTGATTTTTATCAGATGATGAGATAGCCCATTTTCTGATAGTGTCTTATCTCCTTAGTCTATTCATGTCCCATCCTTTTCCTCTTCTCTAAGTCATTGCTGTCACGACATATTCCATTTTGTGTTGTGTGTTTGTGATTAAAATAAACAGATTATAGTTATTTTTGATGCTTTCCTTCCCTTAATGTTTACTGTTATAATTAAGTGTTTGCTAACCGGTTCTTACAGAGAGCTGCAATATTCTGATTTTGTCTGCCCATTTATCTCCTTGCTCAATGCTTTGTGAACTTTTCTCTTTTTTTCAGGTATGAGGGCCTTCTTGATCATTTCTTATAGGGGGTGTCTTCTAGTGCTCATCTCCCTCAGCTTTTGTTTATCTGAGAATATTTTCCTTTCTCCATTGTACCTGAAGGATAGTTTTACTGGTTAGAGTATTCTTAGCTGAAGGTTTTTGTCTTTCAGAATTTTGAATATGTCATTGCACTCTCCCTTAGCCTGTAAGGTTTCTGCTGAGAAATCCAATGAAAGCCTAATAGGGGTTCCTTTGTAGGCTATTTTCTTCTGCCTTTAATATTTTTTCTTTGTCATTGACTTTTGTCAGTTTTACTAATATATGCCTTGGAGAAGGTCTTTTTTTTTTTTTATTGAGTTAAAGATAGGTTACAATCTTGTGAAATTTCAGTTGTACATTAATGCTTGTCAGTCGTGTTGTAGGTGCACCACTTCACACTTTGCGCCCACCCCCCCACCCCTCCTTTCCCCTGGTATCCACTAATCTGTGGAGGTCTTTTTACATTGATGTAATTAGGAGTTCTATTAGCTTCATTTCCATGTAATTCCAGCTCCTTCCCCAGGTTTGGGAAGTTCTTAGCTACTATTTCTTTGAACAAGATCTCTGCTCCTTTCTCCCCCACTTCTCCCTCTGGAATATCTATAATCCTTATGTTGCATTTCCTAATTGATTCAGATATTTCTTGGAGAATTTCTTCATTTCTTCTTAGTCTTAGTTCTCTCTTCTCCTTCATCTCAAGCATTTCTATATTTCTGTCCTCTAAATTACTAATTATTTCCTCCATAACATCAGCTCTGTTTTTTAAGGATTCCAGATTTTTCTTTGTCTCATTTATTGTGTTTTTCATCTCTAATATTTTGATTTTTTTATAGTTTCATTCTCTTTTGTGAATAATTCCCTCTGCTCATTAATTTTATTCCTGAATTTATTGAACAGACTTTCTGAGTTTTCTTGTAACTCATTGAGTTTCTTTATGATGACTAGTTTGAATTCTCTGTCCTTTTGATTGTAAATTTCTGTGACTTCAGGATTGGCTTCTGGGTACTTATCTTTTTCCTTCTGTTCTCAAGTGTTAATATCTTTCTTCATGCTGTTTGATGGGTTGGGCTTTTGTCATTGCAGAGTGGTAGCATCTCATTGAAGATTCCACCTACCACCACTGGGGTGGAGGGGATCGGAACTGTGTTTTCCAAGCCTGCCATGACCCCCAGCAGTTTTACCTGTCCATTGGAAGTTATGCCAGTAATGCTCTCTGTATCTAGCTGCCACTGCTTCACATACACAGGTGCAGGCCTTCTGGGGGGATCCCTTGCACTGGCCAACTGGCCAAGCTGATGCACCAGGCAGGATCAAGGGGAAGGGGGCACCTTCTTTCCCACCCATGCTCCTACTCTGCAGTCACTGGCTGCCTGCCTGGGCTGCTCAGCTTGAGGAGGGTGCTCCCACGGTGGCTTAGTTGCCTCAGTGTGGAGTGTTCCTGTGGGCTGGGAGACAATTCCAAGAATGAAAGTGTTTCCACAGAGGGCTGCCTTTTTCCCTTTCTCCTTGCAAAGTCATGCACTGGCCAAGCCCTAGATTGTTGCTGCTGGGGAGGGAGAGGAGATCTGCTTACTCCTTCCACTGCCTCCCTAGGGGGGCCCACCACCCCCACCTTCAGATGTATGGCTGTGTAGATCTTTCAGATGTCTGTTGTGTTGTGTGGATGTCCTCTGTTCATTAATGAATGTCCTTCTCATTGTATCTTGGGGGAGATAGTTTATAGGAAGAGCTAACTCCACCATGATGCTGATGTCACTCTTGACTCCTAGGTTTTTTTATTGATTTATTTTGTCCTTGCTAATTTATATATATTTTTAAATATTACATTATCTGTTAACTCCAGGCATTGGAAAAGAACTAAGAATGTTAGTGGAGAAAAGTGCTAAGTGGCAAAAAAAGCTGTTGCAAAGCCCTGTCAATCTGATTCCTCAGGGAGAAAGAATCTCCCTAGGATCCTATGAAAACAATTATGTAAGCAATTAAGGGAGAATTCTACTTCTGAAATGGTAATGTGAGAGCTCCATGAACACATTCCCTAACAAAACAAGCATAACTGGTAGAAAATATTTTTTAAAAAATGAAGTTTTTGGAAATTGTCCTAAGGGCATATGGCAAATAACAAACATTTATTTTTTAAAAATCTATTCGAATTCAATAAGAACAGTGAGAGTGTATGATATTTGAACTATGACCCATTTCTTCCTTCCCCTCTCAACTCTGCATGTTGGAAACTCCATTTAAGATGGCTACAGCCAAGAATACAAGAATCTCTCTCCCTCCAGTTCCCAATCATGTGTTATAGTATCTTTCTTGGAGGAACAGGCTGCCAAGATTTCTCATCTCTGCCAGCTATGAGTTGCAAAAACTAAATCCCAGGTGAGTGTGGCCAAGATGCCAGAGGCTTTCTTCTCCTACCCAGTCCCCTCTCATAGGGTACAGGATCAACCTCAGGTATGACATGTGAGGAAAACTGGGCCCCAATCTACTCTCACCCAAGCTCATTCTTAAAGTGATAGTTCTGTGACGGGAGACACAAGCTGAAAAGACCAGAGGCTACTACCTCTGCCCAGTATTCTACTTTTAAAGTAGGAGTGTCACTCAGAAGAAAATAGGCCACTATCCCACCCCCAGACCTGGAGCCATGGCTCAGAGATTTGCTCAGAGGAGAGGCAGGCCTTAAGAACAGAGAGCTGTGATGTTATCCCCAGTGGAACTGACTTTATTTGAAACAGAGTGCGGCAAACTTCCAGGATAATGTTGCTCTCAAAATAATGAAGATTTTGGTATTAAGTAATTAAGAGAAGCCTAGTGGCATCACAAGAGTAATAAGTAAGCCCTAGTTTATCAGAGAAAAACAGAGCATACAGATAACTAGGAAGAACTTTCCTGGCATCGGCGCAAACCTCACACATTGGCCTCCAAAACTACCCCTGTAACAGGGCTTGAATTTAATTAGATCAGACTATGGAGCAATTTACATTCTAGGGCATTATCAAAAACAGTAGAGCAGTAGTGGAGTCTAAGAGCTGCGTTTAATCAGGAAAAGAGACAAAGAGAGTCCTACTAAAACACTGTCATCCTGGAGTGACTTTGTGTCTCCTGAAGACTGCACCCCTGAGGAATAACATCAAAGATTGCACACTGCAGGGGAGATAGATGTCACCAAAATAGCCCAGCTAGTCACTAAACAAATAAACAAGCAAACAACGAGCCCCGAGGAGGGGGGAGGGGAATCAGTGTCCAGAGCTGCTTCAATATATTATCCAAAGTGTCCGGTCATCAAGAAAATGGATTACAACATATGCAAATAAACAGCAATGTGTGACTCAGAAAAACGCCAAAAGTCTTGAAAAAGAAAAAAAGGTTGGTGAATTCACTTTCCATTTTCAAAACTTACTACAAAGTTACAGCAATCAATACCATGTGGTACTGGCATAAGGATAGACATACAGGTTGATGGAATAGAATTGAGAAACCAAAAGGAAAAACTTTCATATTGGGGCCAGCCCCATGGCCGAGTGGTTAAGTTCACGTGCTCTGCTTTGGCAGCCCAGGGTTTTCCCAGTTCGGATCCTGGGTGTGGAACTAGAACCACTCATCAAGCCATGCTGAGGCAGCGTACCACATAGCTCAACTAGAAAAAGATACAACTAGAATATGTACAACTATGTACTGGGGGGATTTGGGGAGAAGAGAAAAAAAAGAGGAATATTGGCAACAGATGTTAGCTCAGAGCTAATATTTAAAAAAAAAATTCCTTCATATTTATGGTCAATAGATTCAAGAAGGATGCCAAGACCATTCAATGAGTAAAGAATACTGTTTTCAACAAATGGTTCTGTGACAACTGGATATCCACATGCAAAAGAATGAAGATGGTCCCCTACCTCACTCGATATATAAAAATTAACTCAAAAAGGATCAGAGAACTAACTGTAAATGTTAAAATTATAAAACTCAAAGAAGAAAACATAGGAGTAGATTTTCATGACTTTGAATCCAGCAGTAATATGACATTCTAAGATATGATATGAAAAGCAAAAGCTACAAGAGAAAAAAACAGTTAAATAGGACTTTATCAAAATTAAAAACTTTTACACTTCAAAGCATACTATCAATGAAGTGTACAGACAATTCACTGAATGGGAGAAAATATTTGCTCTACTGACACTGAAAAAAGGGCACTTCATAAAATTTTTTTTTAAAAATTAAGAAAGTGAAAAGTGTAAAAAGCTTAAGCCTCTGAAAGGGAATAATTTTTTCACAGAGCTATAATATAGGTGCATTTGAATCTGTACAGATAAATGGCAAGATTTCTATTATATTTCAGTAGAGCGAACCCAGAAAAAGTAAAACGAAAAATGATGGCTGAAGGTTTTGATGAAAATGAGCTGCCTTAAAATAAAAATCTTGTAATTTTAACCAATCTTATTGTGACATTTTGATTTCAAAGGAAAATTTTTTTTTGAGTCACACGAACCCAAGATACATGTCAGTGATAAAAAGCTTGGCTTTAGTGTTCTCAGCATGCCAAGAACATTGGAAGCGTGTCAAAGTTAAGGACATTGGAGGATGTCCAGTGAGGGAAATAAAACAAAATTTTCTTTGATTGTTTAAAGCAATAAAAGGGACTTCGTATGCTTGCAGTTAGAAATGTTCTGTTTCTGTAAAAAAATATGAGTGCATTATATCATGAAATAGTCAAACTATAAATTACGTCCTGTGAAAATATTGCTAAAATGGCAATTTGGATATGTAATGGGTTAGCTATGTAGGAATATTGCTAAACTGCAGCTATTATGTTATATATAGACACCTTTATAACTAATGAAGCACCAAGAAGAAAATTCTGGCACAGTAACGTGTTCAAATTCCTTGCTTGTACCTCCTCCATCAAGACCTACAGTTGATTTGGTACTAAATCATAAGTTCTTGTACATTATCTTACCCTTGTTTTATTGGTCCTCACAGTTTACAGAAAGTAGCCACAGAATCAACTCAATTTTCTACCTGCAGTGTATCTACCTCGTGGAATTTCCAGTGATCATTATATTTATTCTAGTCTCTTGCTTCACAAATTATAACACACTAACTAAATTAAAGCCATTTAATACAGGAAAATCATTCCAAATCCAAAAGAGAGTAGGTTGAATATTATAAAGAAGATAAAAAGGGTAAGAAACCAAAATATTGGTAGAATAAGCAAAACCAAGAATTTCACATCTATAAATGTAATTATAACACAATGTGGCTCTATAATATATTCCAGAAATTACATAAGTACATGGAATGTTATATGGTCCCCTATAAACTTTAGTTTCAGAGGGTGGACCAAGGTGACCAACTTACTCACAGCGGAATGGGCATGAGACTCAGTTGGCTTTTTTTCTCTCTCTTAAATAATGCATTTTTACATGTGATGAAGTCTCCTGTTACATTACAATTTCATGATACCCAGAATGACAATTGTATTTAGCCAAATTTATCATGTGTTCATGCTTTTTAAATTGTGAAAAATCATGTGTAATTCTGTGGTCTATTTCCAATGTCAGCTCACCTGAAAAATGATTCCATCATATGCTTTGATGAGTAATTTCATTTTATTCAATGTTTTGGGATATTATTTATTGGCTGACCCAAATTATAATAATTTAAAATGTTTCCTTGGACATATACAAGGAGAAAAATGTCTTTAAAAACAGAAAGTCTTATATAGTTATATTCCCAATATTTTATTTTACCCTTAAATCTCAAAAACACCATGTAGTGATAAAGAATTATTTCTGTTTATGGCATTTATTTTACAAAAAAGAACTACACACCTTAACTACAACCATCTATCCTCTACATTTATCACTTGCTTAGATAATTATTTTAGACATGTGAAGTGCTACCTACTGAGTTAACTGGTAAAATAATTAGGAGTACATAGCTGAAAGAGCCTTTCTTTATTACTATAATCCAGTTGCACAATATTTCATCTCCACAATAAAATTGTTAATCTTTAATATATGTTTATATTAACTGCATTCATATTTGCTTAATTTTTCATACTTTATGCTCCCTGCACAAACTGTTTCATAAAATGGGTTGGGAAAAATTTGTTGACATACAGCATTTCAGTAACACTAGCAAGTAAGCCATTTAGTTGATTACAAATTGTTAATAACAATTTTCTGCTCTGGTTCAAAAGCCTGAAAAAACAACTCAGAAAGGTAATAATTTATACCAATTTAATTTAATACCAAGAATGTTGCTATATATGGTTAAGAAAGTTTTTGAGAAAATTATTTATATGGACTTACTTAAAACATAGAATCAAATAAACATTTAATCACTTACTTTGCAAACTTTTGCAAACAAAATTTTGCTTTTATAATTTTTGTGACAAGCCTTTATGGGTATCTAAAATACTATAATTAATAATAGATACAAGGTCTCAACTCTCCATCCTCAAAGACCATTGTATGGTGCTATAACTCCCATAAATAGAATACAAGGGTCAGACAGAATAACCAAGGGGTGGAAGTGGCCTTGCTTACCATACCTAGTTACTTACTTAGGGAATTTGTGCTTTTCATTCTTGGTGATGTTGGTCTAGAGATTCTGGTTCCCAGAGAGGGGTTGTTTCTACCGCAGAAAATGGCAAGATTCATGTTATGTGATGGCTGCTGATAGGTTACTTCAGGTTCCTTGTGCCAAGAGAATAGCAAGCAAGGAAAGGAGTCACCATAGTAGCTGGTGAATTAACTTTGATTTTCAAGAGGAGATGGGGATGGTATTACATACTGGAGGCAGGAAATAATATATTTATCTTCCTGGAATCCACTGGGGTGTTTCTTAGTACTCCCACTCTGCCTATTTGGGGCAGCAAATAGACAAGTGCAGCAGCCCCAGCCTGAAAAGGCCATAGTAAACATGAACTCAAACCCCTCAGGTGTGAACATCTGTGTCACTCCCTCTTATAAGTCACCTGGACCAGAAGAGGTCCTAGCTGAGGGTTAGGGAATTTAGAATGAGTCATAGATGAAGGAGGTAATGAGCATCAGTTGTATCCTCAAGACCTGCTGAAAATTCATACGTGTGCACAGTTGTCGGAAGTTGAGTCCTTTCCACTGGCCTACTTCTTGTAAGCATCCCCTGTATCCTAGAGAAGGTGTATCTAGATAGGCTGACCTTATTACATGAAAGAAGTGGATCTGAGCAGCACAGAATAGACTGTACTAGATGCTGTTATGCCCCACCAAAACTGCCCTTCAGGCCTGAACCATCTTCCCTCAGTCGCCAGGAGTATTGCCTGCTGACATCTCACATCTGATCCCCTCTCCAGGAATTGCCCGCAACCACAGATAGCTTCATCGCCTTCATTCTTCCTATATCCAATGATTGGTCCCAGCAGGGTACTGAGATCTAGACCCCTTCCACTTCTCCAGGACAACTCTAAAAATCATCCAGCTCCAGCGTTCTTCATATAATTGACTCCCCTGTATTTTTTGCATCACAATTTAGCATCTTTTCTGCCCAGTTCTACTTCTCCTACTTCCACACAGCTAGTGGTCCCAAGAACACCTCCTAAGAAACCTCCTGCATAAAAATTTCTGCCTCAGAGTGTTAGGTTGGAATAATTCAATCTAAGTCAATAGCAAAATTGCATGATTCGGTTGAATATTTTTTAGTGTGTTGTTAAAGCATGTCAAGCAATTATGGCTGAGAAGAGTACCAAAGTGCTAAATAACAACAGACTTTTTAGAAAAACGAAGTTAAGGATGTATCTTTCATCACAACAAAAAATGAAAGCTATAAAAAATATTGAAAATTTGGCCAATAATACAAGTATTTCTGTTATTCAATAGATCGCGCTTCACCTATCTAATCAGAATGGATTGACAAAATTGGAATATCCCCATTTTGTGGCTGATACTGAAAAAAATGGATCTAAGCAATGATCGTCAGTGACTACCAACATTACACAAAGAGACAACTAGACATATATGCTTCCTGATGGAAATATACAAAGATGGTGATCTTTGAAGTATTTTACTAAAGGGTAAATATACAAACTTGAATTGTACAGGTCACTAGATCTAACCACTAATTCACAAATCTATAGGAATATATTATATGACACTCCAGGACATGATCCACAAAATTCAAACAATAGGAACTACAGGACAAGCAAAACTGTTTTTCTAATAAATAAATTGAGAAAAGGAGGCAGGGAGAGAGAGGCGTGTGTGTAATCACGAAGATTTGAACATTGATGATATTAAAGAATTATTAACTATATTTTATGCATAATAATATTATAATTAGCTCACATTGTTTGTGTATTTTTTAGAAATACACACTGAAATATTTACATAAAATTGTATGATATCTGGGATTTAACTCAAAAGAAATCTAGCGAAGTATGGGGAATGGGTTTTCATTTGGATGAAAGAAGATTGGTCCTAAATTATTATTAAAGCTGGGTGAAAGGCTGGTAGAAGTTCTTTATACTAGTCTCTCTACTTCATTTGATATATTTGAATTTTTCCATGTTTAGAAGTGAAAAAGAAATAACCCATAAAAAATGACATGACAAGCCACCCGTATTCTGTAACTGACAAGATATGTTATGATTGGGTATTTCATTTAACATATTGTTATTGTTACTGAGGTCTTTTCAAGTATAATTTCTGTCTATGGTTTATATAGGATAAAACTGATTTCTTAACACTAGTGTTATACTCAGCATCTTGCTAAATTCTATTATTTTCTTAGATATTACAAATAAACATTATTTTTACATTTGACATACTGGAGTATATCCATTGTTTTGCATTAAGTGTAATTGTGGTTTTTAGATTGGACCACCTGTATATTGTATCATAATTAAATGTGTCCATTTATTCCAAATTCATTAAATGTAATCAAATGTACTGCTGGTACCTATGGAGATGATTGATCATTTCCTAATACTGGATCATCTTTTCATTACAGAATAAACTTGACTTGTTGAATGTTTACCATTCTTTCATGCACACTAATTTTCTTTTCATTTTTGTAGCAACATTCAAAAAATTAGCTCGGTTTCTGATTTTCTTATGTGGTACTATCTTCACAGGCCTTGGTATTCATGAAAAGAATTTGGAAATGTTCTTTAAATATTCTTTCTTTTTTGGTTTTCATTTTTGTTTTTGAATGATCCTTTAAAAACATCTGGAGCCAGTATTATTTCAGAAATAGTATTTCTCTTTTTCTCTCATTTTTTTAATATGGAAAGTGTTCTGTCTAGATTTTATATCTCTTTTGGCATAGACAGTTTATATTTCCCTAAAGATTCATCCATTCCAACCAGGTTTTCAAACTAATTTGCATAATTTTGAGTAAAGTGAGCTTATTCTTTATTAAGATAAGCATTTAAGGCTACGAATTTTCACTCACACATTACTTTAACTATTCTCCATGTATCTGAATACAGAATGTTTATGTTGTTCATTTATTCCAGGTCTTTTGCAATAATAATTTCTTCTGTGGCTTAAAAGTTGTTAGAGGTATTTTGTGTCTTTTTTTTTCGTATATTTTATTTCAGGTTGGTAGCAGTTTTTTTTAGGTAAACTCTATAGGAACAAGAAAAAAGTAAGACTTCCTAATGGATGCGGCACTTGGGCTGAGACCCTATTGATATGTTTTCCAGTGAGTGTAAAGGTCTCCTAGGAAGAGGAAATACAAAGAAACAAAACCCTGGTACTTTGAGGAGTTATTTGTAGATCAACAGAAATGAGTCATATGTAGCATGAGGGGCATTCTATGTATTATGCTGTAGAGTTCAGCAAGAAGAGAGAGATGATAGAGGCCCTTATGTGCCATGCCACGCAAGGTATACTTTATTCTAAAGAGCCATAAAAGTTGTTAGGCACAGACATAGCATCATCAGTTTAAATATTACAATCAACCCAACACACTTACCAGAAGGATAGAATGGAGAAATAAGATTGGAGATTACTAGAGATTTTGCCATTATTCAAGCAGGAAACAAAAAGAGTCTGAAATAAGATAATAGCAATGGCAATGTAGTCATTACCAATTTTCCTGGGCTTGGTCCCTGTTATGGACTGAATATTTGGGTCAGCTCCTACCCACACCCTAAAAAACTGTTCATATGTTGAAACCTAACTCCAGTGTGACTGTATTTGGAGATGAGGCCTCTAAGGAAGGAATTAAGTTAAACGGGGTCATAAGCAGGGGCCTTGATCTGGTAGGATTAGTGTCCTTATGAGAAGACACACCAGAGAGCACACTTGCTCTCTCTCTACAAGCACACAAAGAAGAGGTCATGTGAGCACACAGGGAGATAGTAGCTGCCTAAGTCAAGAGAAGAGGCCTCAGAATGAAACGACCTGGCTGGCATCCTGATCTTGGACTTCCCAGCCTCCAGAACTGTGAGAAACAAATTGCTGTGATTGAAGCTGCCCAAGCTGTGGTATTTTGTTATGGCAGCCCAAGCAGACTAATAGAGTCTCTTACCGGATATCGGGATGTGAGCAGAGGAGAAGGGAATATATACAAAAGGAAAAAGACGACTTCCTTGACAGAATGATTGAATAATGGATGCATTAAAGAAATTTAAATATATTTAATTTGTAATGATTAATTACATGATTTAATGATTACTCTTGAAAGTGTTCCATGTCAATATAAAACACAGCTTACTGGAATATATGTGTCCATATTATTAAACTGGTTAGAATGAATATCTATGTATTCATATTCATATAATTTGATTCGAAATAGCAACAGGATAAATATCATTAATTTCAAAATTCCAGTTTTAAAAGTTACCTTCTTGGGCCGGCCCAGTTGTGCAGCGGTTAAGTTCGCACATTCCACTTCTCAGCGGCCCGGGGTTCGCTGGTTCGGATCCTGGGTGTGGACATGGCACCACTTGGCAAGCCTTGCTGTGGTAGGGGTCACACACATAAAGTAGAGGGAGATGGGCACTGATGTTAGCTCAGGGCCAGTCTTCCCCAGCAAAAAGAGGAGGATTGGAGGCAGAAGTTAGCTCAGGGCTAATCTTCCTAAAAAAAAAAGTTACCATCTTTTAAAGTACTTTATTTTGTTTCTGAGGTCTGGGATCCTATTTAACCGATAATGCCTTCATGAATTATCTGAATATTATGAGCCTATGTAACTTCACGTTCTGTTGCCTCTGATGTAGCCGCTATTGAATATGAAAGGAGGAAAGTGAGTGGATTCCTTGAACCATTTACTATGATAGAATTCTAAATATTCTGGTCAAATAAATAGTAGAAAATAAAATATAATCAAAAGTCAAATCTATGTTTACAGGTATTACAGTGTGTGTACCATATTAAACTACATTAATTTAATAGTATGAGTCACCCAACTACAGGGAAAGGTAATCATTTCCACACCAGTTAGGAGGAGTCTTTCCTGGACATGGTATAAAAGACCTTCATGCTGCTCACACTCACTCCCAACACACAGTCTAAAAAGGCAATGCCTGTTCACCTTAACTAACATGATATCAACCAAGGGCTGGTGTGAAGGCCCTTGCAGGTGTGTACAAATGCACACATACACACACACACACATCCCTTCCTCCAAGTTAGAGTTTACACATAGAGGTTTGTGTTTTAGATTATTAAAGATAGCCCAGAAAGATGTCACACACAATTCCAGTCTAATCAATTATTAGTTCAAATCCAATAGAAATGATATCTGAAATGGAAATCTCAGGAATGAGACTATACTGAAAGGCAATTTTAGAACACACCAAAAATAAATTTTTCTGATTTAGCAATGTTGCTTTTTGCTAACTCGTCAGGCACTACGCCTTGTATTTGGCAGTCTCTACACCTAGGAAAACCTTTGCACCATAGGTAAAATTGTTTTAATGTCACCTAAAGTAGTAAGTGTGGTGTGTCTTAGATTATACAGTCTGGACAATAGGGAATCAGTGTGTATACTCAGCAAAATGAAGAACAGATGATGACAGTGTGAAGTCAATAATTTCTTAAATCTCCAGGCATCAGCGGCCACTGGTACTGACAAAGGTTATTGACTTTCAGGATCCTTAGAGCTTATGGCACTAAGCACAGCCTTGGGGAGCGAGCAACTAAAATGCAGGAAAGAGCCTACATTGCCATGAGAACAAATAAGAAAATAAAGAGGTACTAGGAAAGCTGCAGAATTTAGCAATGCACATAAAACCCCATTACTTCTTTTTCCCTTTCCTCTTTCCCCCCTCCCTTTTATCTCCTCTTCTCTCTCTCTGTCTCTCTCTCTGTCTCTTTGTCTCTGTCTCTCTCTCTCTCTTTCATACACACACCCACACACTCCACACTGTTGTCGTCATCATCTGCTCGTCACTGAGAGTAGAATAAAAAAGGATAAGATTACTGTATTCTTACAAAGAGAACCCAGCCTGTCAAAACCTCAAAACATCTCTTCTCAGCATCTGGTTTCACTAGTTCTTCAGTCACTCAATGTATAATTGAATATAATTTTCTAAAACGTCATCAAGTATTAAACAGAATATTTTCTGGATGTTGTAAGTAGGGACCACATCTATCCTGCTTAATTTTGCATTCCCAGCCCAGTGAGACACCTGTTGTAAGTTTGCAAATGTCTGTTGTTTACACTAATTATCCGGTGATCCTGAACTCTAACCACGGCTTTACAGTGGACCTTGTAGATTCGTCCGCCCAGCTGCTTCCCACCGTCCCAACCCCCCTCACCCTCACACCCTCCATGGTGGGAGCAATAATGATTGTATGATATGGCCAGGGGCTAAGGTTTGGAACCTGACTCAAACTCAGCAAATGAACCCTTCCCCTGAGTAATTTAGAATCAGAACTAAGAGATTCAAGAATCAGTATGACTGCTTTCTTGAAAGGAGAAAATGTAAACTCAGAAGCTGGGAAACAAGGATGCTTGCCCGCAAGGGTAGAGATAAACGAAGCTGATGTGCAGAGACAAAAAGGGATCAGAGAGCAGACTGCCAGAAAGCCCCCTGTGGGGCACTCGTCTGTGCTCACAGATCCTGGCCTCTAGTCCATCTCTGGGGCCTAGTCATGTCCCTGTTCAGTTTCTGTGAGAGATTTCTGTATCCTTAAAATGAATTCTCCTTTTACAAGATAGCTTAAGAGGAGTTTTTTTTATTTATAATCTAAAGAGTCTTAATTAATTCAGCCCCACTATCATCTGTGAAGATTTTTCAAAATAAAAATGACAGGGCCCACCCCAGGAGATTCAGACTCAGCTTGAGACCCAGTGGGAAAGGATGGAGCTGCTGGCCTCTCTCACTATATTTAAAAGCTTCACAGATCATTCTGATGCTCAGCCAGGGTTGAAAACCACTGAACTATACTAAGTGTTATAGGAAAATGTAAAAGAAAACGAGGACAGTAACCCAGTACCCTAGGGATTTAGGATTTCATTAATTATATTGGACGTGCATATGTAAATAAGACTTAAGCACACTTTCAAAGGAATGCATCAAATGTTTGAACTATGTTTAAAAATATTAAATGAATAGGGAGGGAAATAGGACAGTGGAATTATAGCAAACTGTTTCTTTTGGAAAAGTGCATTTATCTCAATCTCAAAGATACCTTTCAGCAATGGAAAACTTTAACCTCCTAATAATACAAAAATGATGGTCATTTAGGTTAAGACGACATAATTTGAGGTTAAATGAAAGGTTCAAAATGCTCCAATCATGCAAATAAATTGTAAATTAGGATTAGCTTCTTGAAATGTTGAGACCATAAAACTGAAATTTTCATTTGATTTATTGCCAGATGAATCCATCCTATGTAAATTCTGTATATCTGCTCCAGGCCATTCTTCTCTGAATTATATGCTATTCATCATCCTGACGTTACTGAAATAGCATAAACTTCTACTGATAAAGATAGTGCATTTTAAATGTCATTGCTTATATTCTGCGTATATTTCCATGCCCGTCAGAAAAGAGTGCTAAAAATTAGTAATGTGTAAATATCTTATTGAACAACATACAGTTTGATCCCAGAGAAAAAACATAAACATGTAATGATTTTCCTCCATTAAAATAACACATTTATTCCTTCCAACAGCTTTCTGTTTATGAGGAAACAAACACAGAGATGTTATTTGCAAGTCTAGAACCATGCAGGGCTCGCACCTCCCAGGCCACCCATTTCCATTTAGGCCTCTATTTAAGGATTCATCTATATTTTGTATAGTATTAAACCTGCACATTCCTTCTGGTTGGTAAATAAGAGATAGACTTGCTTTCCCTTAATTCCACTTCATCAGTCTATATCCCAATGCTTTTGAGGCTATTCAATAATTTTTACTGAAATAAGTTACGATCACTCAAAATTTTTCTCTTTCAGACAGATGTTATCACTGTTTCTAAATTTCAATCAGTCTATAAAACCTGAATGTACAAATAATTAACTAGTATTGGTTTGGGAGCCAGAAGATAGAAGCGTATCTTCTAGATGAGAGGGAGTCACCACCTCACAGGGTCTTGTCTTCAACCCTAGAGGCACAGAAATGAGATGCTCTTTTGCTGAGTATTTCTCTCTTTTATCAATCATATGGATTGCCATTTTTCTGAACTGCCTGTTCAATTTTTGTCCCATTTTTCTGTTGCAGAATTAGCATTTAATTATTGATTCGTAATAACTTTGTATCATAAATCTTTATCATATGTATTGCCAACATTTTTCCCAATTTTTCATTTTCTTTGATTTGGTATTTGCTTTTTAATTATCAGAAGTTTTAAATATATGTGTAATCCAAACTATCAGGGTTTTAAAAAATTTATTGACTTATTTGGCCTGATAACTATTCAGAATATTTATTATAGATAACAGAAATGAATATCTATTTTTTAAAGCAGCATGGCTAAAGTTGGCTGTATCAATGAGATTTGGTCAGTCATCTTTCTTGGTTCTTCACAGCATGTACATGGTTGAGCACTCCTTGTTTCTTGAAATTCTTTCTTTGTTTTCCACGATAATACATCTCTTGGTTTTCCTCTTTCCTTTCTTGCTCCTCTTTTCTATCTTCTTCATAGGCCCATCCTAATTTACCCGAGCAATAAATATTGCAATTCCTTAAGATTTGGTGCTAGGACGTCTTCTGACATCATTTTGCACTCTCATCCTTGGATGCCTCATCCACATAATGAGTTTAACTGCTCTCTATGGCCCATTGATTACTCACATTTTTATGTCTCCAACCTGAATCACTCATCTGAGCCTCATATATATTCAACTGTCTACTTGATCCATCTACTTATAAACCTCAAAGACACCTGAAACTCAGCATATTCAAAACTGAGTTCCTTAATTACCCCTCCCTATCCAATATAATTGTCTTCCAACATTAACTCAGTGAATGCTGTCAACATGCACATGAAACTCTGAAGTTTAGGAGCCATCTTTGACATCACACTTCCCTTTATTTCCATACCCAGTGCATTATGAAACGGAAGTACGATTATACCTCTTGGATTCACCTATTTGTCTTCATCTTTGTAAACTACCACCAGCTCCAGCCCAGACCACTGAAATAGCTGAAATCAGGAGTCAGTAAGCTTTTCCTGTAAAGAGCCATATAATAAATATTTTACTCTTTCGGAGCTTTGTGGTCTCTGTTGCAACTACTGAGTCTGAGTTTGTAGTGACAACAGCAGCCACAGACAGCACATAAATGAATGAGCATGGCTGCATTCCAATAAAACCTTATTTATGGACACTGGAATTTGAACTTTATACAATTTTCATGTGACATGAAATTTTATTTTTCTTTCGATTTTCTTTCAAACATTTAAAAATGCAAAAGCAGTTTTTAACTTATGGGCTGTAAAAGAATCAGGCAGCAGGCTGGCTTTGGCCCCCAGACCTGTGGTTTGCTAACCTCTTGTCTAAGTGTCCTCCCTCTGCTGCTCGCATAGCTGTTAAATTTATTTTTAACACTGCAGAGAGAGAGAGCTTGTGGAATTCAAGTCTGATTATGTCAAACTCCTGGTCAATGATTTTTCTCTGCTTTTAAGGAAAATATTAAACATTTGACATTGTTTCAAAGCTCTGTAGGGTCAGATTCCTCCTTTCCGAGTTCTTATCTTACACTATCTTGGCAGGTATTTTATCTCATACTCAATGCATTGCTCTCACCGATAATTTTTGACCAGTACTTCTTATCAATATGAGATAGAGACTCTGATTCTTAGTTTTTACGTCCTGCATCACATATATGACATGATTACCAAATATATGTTGGGAAAAGTTTAGTTAGAAAAATCTTCCTTACAAACTGTTTACGGAAAATAAATTTCACATCTTTGCTTTCTTGCATTACAATTTACAAACAAAATATATATTTTCTGGCTGTCAGATCCTACATGATAATTGTGTGGTGTCATATAATTATAATCTTCAAGACACTTTTTAACTCTATTTCACGTATTTCAGAAAATTATGCTAAATACCTAATAATCATAACTGAATTTTTTTAATAAGACTTTGTAGTAGAATTTACGTAGAGTCTTCACATGTAACAAAACAAAATGCTTATTATTCTGAATTAAATGTTGCTTTCTACATGAATAATCTGTACTGAATGCCATTCTTTAAATCAGTTTACTTGAATGACTTTTGACAAGCTATTAAATAATATCCGTAAGACAGCAAGTCAGAAATAGGAGATTGTTATCACATCTGACATTTGACTCTGTTTGGGGCATCCTGTACAATTTAATCAAATGAAATTCACCTTTCTTCGGTACCTACACCAACATTCGACAGTACCAATTAAATGGATTATCTATGCTAAAGCTTATTAATATAATCCCACATTAAATGTTAAAGATATTAGTGGTTACATAAAAATGAATCTCTATAGTCAGAGTAATAATAATGATGACAACTTGACTCTTCCTATTATGAATCATAATTCATTCTGAATCATACAGAAAATTGAACTAAGTCTGGAAGTTATAAATTGTGGTTTCTCACAATGACCCTCAAATAGGTTAAAAAAATAGATTAGGAGAGCTGGACAACTTAAGAGTGAGCTAACTAACATGACTTCAAGAAGGAATTTAGAGCTGAAAGAACTAGTTAAGTGACTGCAGGCAAGTCACTTAACCTCTCTTAGTCTAAGATATGCCACACGTAAAAGGGGCTGACAGCAGCAACTCAATAAAATAATAGATTTTAGATAATTACGTGTGTGTGTGTGTAAACACTGTCATACACATATAAGGTATTAAAATGCTCATTTTCCCATGGTGCATTTTCCTGGAAGATGAATCAGCCAAACTTTCAACGTTGGATTATTCTGAAATATAATGAAATATCTGATACAAGCTGATCAATGTCATTTTCAAAGTAGGTCTACTCTGATCATCCTATTTTAAACTGCAATTCAATGAACATATCCTGTATCCCACACTCACAATCCACCCTGCTCTTTTGATTCCATAGCATTTACCACAATCTAGCATACAACAATTTTTCTATATATGACATTTCCTGTCCTTTTTCTTCCACTGTACTTTTGGTTTTGTGAGTGATGAATGCAAAAACGTTTTCCTATATTCTGCAGAGTTGAAAACAATGTTTATCACATAGCACTTTGAAACTACTTGTTGAATAAATGAATTAGTGAACTTTACACTTTGATTCTCTGATGCCTTCATTACCCTACTTAGTCCCAAAGAGCTACTTTAAAGGCTCTAAAAATAACCTCTCGTGCTAGTCACATATGGTCCCATTGACCCAAAAGACATTCTCTAAGGCCATTTTATTTCTTTATACTGTCCATCTATTCTATATCTAATTTTAGCAGTAAGTGATTAAATTACTACAAATTATTTCAATCAGCTTTCCAAGAAAGCAAATAGGTGTTTCATCTAATTCTGTGGGAGTGTTTTTGTGAATTGATGATTTCGATATTTTTTTCTTTTCCCTGGTATAACAAAGAGTTATAGGTTGTCATAGTGTCTGCTGAATTTAACAACAAACACAGATCACCCAATAAAAATTATTTAGCATAATCTAAATTATAGGGTAAAATAACATGCTGTTGATCACGACCACTCTTATTCCAAAGCATTTCATGACTTTGCCATCTATTTTTCTTTTCTCATGCTTAGAAACATATGTATTTTGGTTAGTTTGAAATGACTCTTTAAGAGATGGACTTTTTGGAATATTTGAGGTAATACAAATTGGCATAAAAGAGTATTGGAACAAAAATTTTAGGCCATAATTCACTTTTGTGGAACATACTCAGTGATAATGATAAAATCAGTGAGAAATTCGTTTGGGGAATGTCTGTCTCTAGGTACATGACAGAATGACCATAGAATATGATAGTTTTGGAGTGGCAATAAATGCAAACGCTTCAATCAGTCAGTACATACACTAAACCATGAGTCAGTGCAAAGGCTTCAAATAACTCAGAAGATGGCAAAATTTTCAAACTTCCAAAGGTCTTAATTGTCCCTGAAAATAGGCCCAAAGGTGTCGTTGAAAAAGACATATGAATCCTCAGAGTCACTCACCAGGCAGGTAAAAATATTTAAATAAAATGAAGAAATTTTTTTAACTTTAAAAGACAAATAATAAGAGAAAGAAGAATTACAAAGAAAACCAATAATTCAAGCATTTAATCTATTTTTGTGCTAGAAATTCATTCAGATTATAAAACAAAAACATTATAAATAAATCTCTCAGAATTTGACTCATTATTATTTATTTAAAATTATTGGATGAATATTAATATAACAAAAATATACTTTAGATTATATTTGCTTATATCTCTTATTAATTTTTTTAATGTAAGTGTTTCTATTGTGATGTCTTGGGTACCAAGTAGCCAGAATTCTAACTCAACTTGCTAACAATGACGAAGATAACATACTCCACATAACAAAATAAACCAACATCAGCAACTCAAGTTTCATTAACTCAACATTTCCGGTACCCATGTTCTTTCTATCATTCCCTCAAACATTCTCACAGCGTTTTCTCTGCTAGTTTCCCTCATGGCCACAGATTAGCTTCCATGGCTCAAATGTCCCATGCAGATAGGACATTATGTAGGGAATATGACAGATGTCTATTCCTATGTTTCTTACCAAGACTAAGGAAATAATTCTTAGAAGCCAATCAATACACATAACCTCACATCTTATCATCCAGAAAAATGTCACATGCCTATTCAAAAAGGCATTACCGGCAAAAGGAATGGGGTTATGATGACTGGTTACATGAGGCACAGGGCCTTGAGAAGGAGAGCGGATTAGCTGAGCAAAACGAGGGTTCTGTATGAAAGGAATGGAGGATGAGGAGATTCCACTGAATGTTATGTGAGCATTCGACAATGTCTATTACATTGATCATTTAATTTGCTTATTAAGTAAATATTTATTGAATGGCCACCACGTTGCTGGTACTGTGTATGAAACATTGGAAATAAAACTATGAACAGGAAAAGTGAAATTTGTGCCCTCATGGCATTTGCTTGTTAATGAAAAAGAAAATGTCATATGATGAATAATAGAACTTAATATAGTGAATATTAGCAAAGAAAAGTGAACAGGCATAATATATATTTTAAAGTGATAACTGTATTTGCTTATGGACAAAATGTAAGTGGTGAGAGCAAAGTAGAAATCTGGGTGGATGAGTAGATTTACTGAGATAGTGAAAATGTGTGAGGACCAGCTATGTGGTAGAAGTGTGGGGATAGCAACAGCTCTGTTTTGGCTATGTTGCTCTTAGGTATAATGAGACATCTAAGTGAGAATATCAGCTATATGAACGTGGAGCTCCAAGGAGAATCTCTACTGGAAGATCACATATTTTATAGCGTTACCTCTTGTTCCCTAGATATTTCTTATATTTATATTTTTAAAAGTAAAATTTATGGTGGGAATGCAAAATGGTACAGCCACCTTGAAAGACAGTTTGGCCATTTCTTACAAAGCTAAACATACTCTTACAATACTATTCAGCAATTATGCTCCATGGTGTTTAACAAAGGAGTTGAAAATTTATGTCCACACAAAAATCTGCACATGGATGACTATAGAAGCTTTATTCATAATTGTCACAACTTGTAAGCAAACAAGATGTCCTTCAATAGGCAAATGGATAAACTGTGGTATATCTAGACAGTGGAATATTACTCAGCACTAAAAAGAAATGAGCTACTGAGCCATGAAAAGTCATACAGGAATCCTAAATGCATATTACTACATGAAAGAAGCCAATCTGAAAGGGTACATAGTGTATGATTCCAACTATACGACATTCTGGAAAAGATCAATGGTCACCAGGGCTTTGGGGGCTGGGGGTACAGGAAAGATGACTAGGTGGAACACAAAGGATTTAGGGGCAGTGAAAATATTCTGTTTGATACTATAATGACAGATACATGTCATTATACATTTACCAAAACCCACAGAATATACAACACCAAGAATAAACTGTAATGTAAATTATGGACTTTGAGTGATAATGAAATGTCAATGTAGATTCATTGAATGGAACCAATGCATCATTCTGGCATGTCATGTTGATGGTTGGGGAGGCTGTGCAGGTGTGAGGGCAGGGGTATGTGGGAACTGTGTACTTTCTGTTCAGTTTTTCTGTGAACCTAAAACTGCTCTAAAAGACACATACATATATATATGTATATATTTTTTTTAAAGCAAGTTGCAGAAAGATATTTAAAAAACAGAATTTACAAGCGGAGATCTAATAATTTCAAACTGTAAAGAGGAAATTCTATCAACTAACACTTTGCTGAGGTAAGCTGAAACAATCACTGAAACTTGATTATAGAAAGTATGGGGGGCTGGCCCCATGGTGTAGTGGTTAGGTTTGGCATGCTCTGCTTCAGTGGCCCAGGTTCACGGGTTCAGATCCTGGGCACAGCATTCACCAGCCATGCTGTGGCAGTGACCCACATGCAAAGTAGAGGAAGACTGGCACAGATGTTAGCTCAGGGCTAATCTTCCTCAGCAAAAAAGAAAAAAAGAAACTGAAAATATGAAATGTCTGTTAAAAAATTATTTTCCAAATTGCATTATCAGTAGGTATGTTCTCCTTTTTAAAAATTACAGGCACCATAGGTTCATCAACCCTCTTTCCAGCAGATTTGCTCTTTCTTTTTCTCTTGTTTCCAAAGAGCTTTGAAATTTTTATATAAATAGCTTTTGAAAATTTGGAAAGCTAATTCCTTTTTTATTGACACTCAATGAATTTGCTATTGAAACCTGCACAGTTTCCAAAGATAGTGTGCCCTTTTCCTTGCAATGATGCATAATAATTGTTAATTATTTTTCCATATCAGATTTCCCTTATAACATGGAGACAATTTAATGAACAATGATATATGATTGTACCAAATAACTCAAGATTAAAAAAATTAAATAAGAAAAATGACTAAGAAGTTAATTCCAGGAAGCTAAATACAAGTGATATATTCAGTTAGTGAGACATTTATTGGACACCTTGGTGGACAGGGCACTGTACGAGACATCTTTTGACAATATAAAATGATGAAAAGACAGAGGCAGGATGAAGACCAAACATAAAGAGAAGAAGCAACCTTTAGAAAACTTGCTAATAATGTTGTACCTGTTCTTTGGTCACTCAGGATTTAGAAAAAAGAGGAGGGAGATTGCATTTTTCATCTCAATTTTTGAGCATGTGACAATAAGAATTTACTTTTATCTGCAAGTATGTAACTAAAAGGAACCAAAAGAGGAAAGGGAACAATTTCAAGAGGATGATAAAAGACAGAATGAGTAATTATTTATACAATTTTGGTAGTTCCAGGTTTGTGTATTTAGATGACTATTTGTAACTTCTTGGTTAAACTATTTGGATGTGCACATATACATCAAGGTTAGTCGTTAAAGTCGCAGCAAATCCTCTGTGATACTTGTAATTTTTCATTATCTGGAAATAGAGGAAACAAATAAGAACATTCATAATGGATGTGTGAAGCTTATTTGTAATTTCTGTGATCTTTGCTATTGAATATTTTGTAGCCATACAGCAAAATCATAAACTGACCTTTTACAAAAATTGAGACTTAGTAAGCCTACTTTTCCTTACAGTCTAAAGAAACTTTCTATACTTTTGTGAGTTTTCTCAGTGAAAATGTTTTATTGCTGTATAGTCTATCACATCTAGTCAAATTATGCAATTTCTTGTTTTTCTTTGACACGTCCTTTCCCACCATTCTTGCTAAGTGAATTTGTTTTTCCTCAAAGGCTCAATAAAAACAAAGTTTATTTTGAAATTCTATTCTGATATATCAAAGTATTTTTATATATTTACAGTGATAATTCTGCATTTTACACTTAAAAAGTAGTATTTCTGAATATTTAAATACATATCTACATAACATTTTAAAATCTGACCTTCAGTTGGAAACAACCTATGAAAGATTTAAATAAATAGAATGCTTTGACTAATACACAAATACAAATTTGAATTAAATTCAGACATAAAATTATTTCTACCAAATGATAAAAATAAAACAAACCAATTTTCATGGAGTTTATTATTTGGTTCTGAAGAAATAAACTTTTTGCCACAACATATTATACAATCATAATGGAATACAAAATATGTTACACATACCCAAATACCATAAAAATGTACAATTACTTCAAAACAAATGAAAAAGTTTTAGGTAGAAACATTGAAAAGGCATGTACTTACTGTAGTTTATTTGTAATTATAATATGCATTACTGTATATTCACAGTTTTATATTGATATGACCAGGATTATTTATGCTTACCACAACAGTGAGCAGTAAGATAGCTTTGATATTATCAATTTATTTACATTATTTTAAATATACATACATATGAAAGAACGGAAAAATGTCCTATAAGCCTCTAAAATGAAGAATGTATACCATTATAAAGTAAGTTTAAAGTCTTTCTAACTTTCGTATGGCTTTCCTGATAACACTAAAATATGTCCCTATATAGCTACTTAGGAAGTATAAAACCACATCTTCAACCAATACTGTGATATTTCTCTTGTCCTTTTCTATTGTCATACACAAATTCTTTCTGTCATTGAATATTTTATACATGAGAGATTGACTCAGCTCTTCTGCCCATTAATGGAGAAAAGGAGGTTAACAGTGTCCAAATAAGTGGAGGTAAATTAAATTAAAACAGGGCTATTTCTATAGAGTAAAAATATCTTGACCATATCAATAATAATATGCTCATATGAATTACTGTGATATATCAGACCAATTCTAGTTCTAGTCAACTTAACCTTAATGATACATTCACCAGTGTCAATTATCCAGGCAACGAAGATCAAATGACTCCTTAAAGTTCTTCAATATCTATGAACCTATTATTTAATACATTATTTGGATTTACCAATATATCTTTTTCATTGCCATGAGATTAAAATTGGTATATTTCACATATGTGCAAATACAATGTCCTTTTCTCAGTAAACAAAATTTCCTCAAAAAACATGTACTAACTGTTGCTTCAGCCTTGAGAGGAGTAACAACTTAGGCAAAACCTCCTCTGTAAAAAACTAGGAAACTTAAAAATTATTTAAAAACTGTTTTCAGAGACTAAGAAAGAGGCAGCTAGAACTGTGATCCCTGAGACGAGGAAAATAAATCAGATGAACCATAAAATTAGCATGACTTTCTGCCTGGGGGCAACTTCCAGACCATGAAAACATGGAGCAGAAACCTAAACAAACCCTGGCAACCTAGTTGAGTTGAAGAAATAGGCTTCAATTTGACACATTCATGATGACCTAACACGGTCAAGATTTACTGGTAAGTTTCCACTATCCCCAGAGTGAGCCTAGTCTGGACCTGCTCTAGCAGATCTAAAGAACTGGATTTGAAGGGACTAAAATGATCTACAATAACTTAAACGTCTGTCCAAACAAAGTAAAACACTCTTTAAAGAAGACAACAAGGCAATTTATAATGTCCAACATACAATAAAAAATTACTATGCATATCCAAAAACAGAAAAATCAGCCAATAGAAACAGACGCAGTAATGACTGAGATGGTTGCATTAGCAAAGGCATTCAACAAAGCTATCTTAAATATATTCCATACATGCAAGGAGGTAAACGAATAGATGAATATCGTAAGGAAAGAAATAGAAACTAGAAAAAATAACCACATGGAAATTCTAAAGATGAAAACTACAATGTCTGAAATGAAATTGTTCCTAGATGAGATTAACAGAAGATTAAACATTGAAAAAGAAAAGATCATTGAACTTGAAGGCATAACAGTGAAGCAGAGAAAAAATAATCAGTGTCCTGTATTCCAGTTCTTTTCACTTGCTGCATTTCTTGTGTAAAGGAAATATTATACACAGAAGAATAAAGGTAAGAATTAATACAGACTTCTAATTAGAAACTATGAAAGTCAGAAGATCATGAAATTACATCATTATATGCTGAAATAAAAAGGAACTGTCAACATAGAATTCTATATCCAGAAAAAAAAAATCCTTCTCCAAAAATGCAAAATAAAAGTTGTTTCAGAAAAACAAAAGCTGAGGGAATTCTTTGCCAGCAGAGTAATACCACAAGAAATGCTAATGAAAATTCTTTGGAAGAAGAAAAATGATTACAGACGGAAACTAAGATTTATACAAAGAAGTGAAAAGCACAAGACACAGTAAACATGTTGGTAATTATAAAAGATCGCTTTTTGTTTTTAACTTCTTTAAAGGAAAAATGCATGTAAATCAAAAATGTTAAAATTTATGTGTGGTTTATAATATATGTAGAAGCAGAATGTGTAACAAAAACAGCACCAATTACAATGAGGAAAGAAATGGAAACATAAGGTTTAAGGATCTTACATTCATGAAGTGGTCGAAGTCTTTTGAAGGAAAACTTAGATATGCTAAAGATGTATATGGTAAACCCTACAGCAACCACTAAGGAAATAAAACAAGGAGATATAGACACTAAGCCAATAATAGAGATAACATGAGGCACAAAATTACTCCAATAACCCAAAAGAGAGCAGATAGAAACACAGAATAGATAGGACAAATAGAAAACAAGTAACACGACAGTAAATTTAAACCTCAAAATATTGATAATACATAATATATAAATGGTCTAACTATTCCAATTAAGACATAAATTGAGTAGATAAAAAAGCAAGAGCCAACTACATTATGTCTAATATTAAATATTAAGTCACAGACACATTTTAAAGTAACAGGATGGAAAAATATATATCACGCCAAAACTCACCAAAAGAAAGCGGAATGGATATAGTAATACAAGACAAATTAGATTTCAGAACAAAGAATATTACCAGAGATAAATACGGACATTTTGTAATGATGAAGGGGTCAATTCAACGGGAAGACATAACAACACTAAATGTGCATGAACCCAATAAAAGAACTTCAGAATACATAAAGCAAAAACCAAACAGAACTGAAATGAGAAACAGCCAAATCTACGATAGCTGTAGTTTTTTTTTTTTTACATTTTTTTTAAAGATTTTATTATTTTCCTTTTTCTCCCTAAAGCCCCCAGGTACATAGCTGTCTATTCTTCGTTGTGGGTCCTTCTAGTTGTGGCATGTGGGACGCTGCTTCAGCATGGTTTGATGAGCAGTGCCATGTCAGCGCCCAGGATTCGAACCAACGAAACACTGGGCCACCTGCAGCGGAGCGCACGAACTCAACCACTCGGCCACGGGGCCAGCCCCTATGATTGCTGCAGTTTTAAGGGAAGAAAGTAAAACTTAGTTTTATCTAATGTTTTAAGGTGCTACAAGCATGTTATCAAGCATTCATTTAGTCAGATTACTGGGTGCCTGGAAATTTTCTAGATAATGGATATAAAAATAACTGAAATAGAATCCTTATACTCAGGGAATTTACCGTGTAATGAAGCTTACGGTCCTATGGTAGGAGTTACCATTTTGCAGATACTTAATCAGGTCCAGGACAAAACCACGTGGTAAATTTAATTAAATTACCATTTTTCCTAAGTTTCATTATAAAAAAATTTCAAATACAGAAAAGCTAAAGAATATATAATAATTGCCTAAATATCTAAAACCAGATTTTAAAATGTTGACATTTTGCAATATTCCTTAATCTTTCTGGCTATTATTTTTTATGCATTTAAAAGTAAATTTCAGATACCAAAATCTCTCTAAACAATTTAACATGCATATCCTATAAATAAGGATATTATATTAAAAGACTCCATCAGAAAATGCTAACTTAAATCCCAACATCTGTTAAATTCAGTCCATATTCAAAATTCTCTAATTGTCCCAAAAATTTCTTCATAGCTGTTTTTGTCAAACCAGGATTGAATCAACTTTCAAGCATTGCATTTGCCACTATATCCTGGGTCTTTTTTTTCTAATTTGAGAACAACCCCTGCATACAACACAGACATAGATGCACATATCATTTTTTTAAAGCCGTTATCTTTTTGAAGAATGCGTCACGTGACAAAAATAAAACAATTTACTAACAAGTTTGATGTCCTTCATTCAAAGGAAAACAATCTAGGGATTACGGGAGTACAGTGCCTCACAGACAGTGGCCACTCTTATGAAGAGATTTTGGGCAGGGATGAGTTTCATAGAGTGTTGGAAGCGGAAACACAGAAACAGCATGATTGGCTAGAAGCAGGGGATTTCCTTATTTTCTAGATAAAATAAACCAGCTAAAGCTAAGTGGGAGGATTGTGATTGGTGTATGTTAGGTTTCCTTGACAGTGAGGTGTTTCCCCTCAGAGCAGGCTGACATAGGTTTCCATTTGTGATGTGGGCCAGACCACTGGGCGGCCTCTATTTTCTGGGTCCCAATATGTGGATTACTTTTATCAAGTGCAAACTATTATTTTTCCAATTGTTTGCTTATAGTGTTGGTTATTGTAGTCTATCTCTATTTTCTTGAAATGAAATTTTTTATAAAATCTTGCTTTGACTCAGGATACAATTTTTTGTATGAATATTTCATCAGTGACACATGACAGCCTATATTGCATCAAATCAGGAGGCACAGCATCAAGCACATAATGCTATCAATGGTGCTAGATTTGATTACTTAGTTTTAAGGTGGTGACCATAAGATTTCTCCACTATCAAGATACATTTTAAAGTTACCTTTCAGTGTCCCCTATTTTCTGAGATTTCCCTGTGAATTATATTGCCCTTCTTAAATACCCTGCACGTTCTCTTTCCTCTTTTCTGTTACATGTAATCTTAGTCTTAGGCAGGGCTCTCTTATCACTCATAAAATGTTCAGGATAGATCTGTTCAATTAGTCCTCAACTTTTAAAGTAAAATGGAAAGCACAGCCTCTTATCAAATGCGAGACTTGAGAAGACAATTTTAGAAGTTCCCTAATACATAAACCATAGCTTTCTCCGATTAAACATTAACTTGACACTGCTTTTGTTAATTGTTGCCACTTATGCAGAAATAAATAAATGCTCAATTTGTGATTGTTTAAGGATTTTCATTTTGTTATGTTGCATAAATATTCATACTCATAAGTAACTCTAAATTCTCCAGGTATCATTTATTAAGGTCACAAAATCATGTTCACGCCTATACCCAGAGACTGCTTGCTTTTTAATCACTACCTTCTGAAATAGAAACCAGCCACCCCACACCCAAAAATCTCCTCCGATTTTCCTGACTTCCCCCGGACTGTCTCCCATGTGCCTAGGGATAACGTTCTGCTTTCGTTTCAGTTTCTCGTGTTCCAGATCCCGTATAATGTCTACTGTTGGAAGTCTCTGGAAGGAGGTACTGTGCTGTCAGGTCTCCTCCTTCCCGCTGTGAAGGGAATAACCAACACTTCGCCAGGTATACTCAACGCCCGGACACTCCCAGTTCACACAGGGCACTCCAGTTCTCCCTGCACTGACAAACCATGCTGCGATGCCCGAATAAACAAGGGAAACGCTCCCCTCCCAAACTCTGTGTGGCCTGGTCTCTGAAGTCACACTAATTGTACACACATTTCAAAGAATCTTCAGGTTCTGTCTACTTTCATCCTCCCCATTATTAGACCAACTTCCTGGAACTAGACAAGGAAATAAATAACGCTGTCCTGTGTTTTCTGCTCTTCCTACCCTCTAAGTAGGTGCCCCCTCCATCCAATATTTTCAGCTTGAGGTTATCCAAATACTCTTGTGATTAGATGCCGAGAGTGTCGCCAGCGTCACAGTCAATTTCAGCTCATCATGCCACGTGGAGTTAGGTTGATCTGGGTTCAAACTCAAGTTAAGCTACTTATTTACTATGATCTTGGGCAAGTTCCTTAATTTTTTGGAGTTTCAATCCCTTATCTCAAGAAAAATGGAAATATCGTTATGTGTCCTACTTTTTTGTGAGGCTTAATAAGGATAATGCACATAAATCACTTAGCTTAGTACCAGGCACAAGAAATGTGTCAGTAAATATTACTAATTATTTATTCTGACATTGAAATCACCCCCACTCATAAAATTTCCTCTGGTGATGTCTTGAATCCTCCAAGTTTCATATGTCTTCAGGTACAATGCTCTGTTTTTTGAATTCCAGATATCACATAATATCTAATTCTAAGCAAATTAAACTTCAGCTAGAACTGAGGAGAATATTCCATTTCTTTAAAGCCAATCATTTGGTGGTATGTTATTTCCAGCCCCATTTAGGAAGAAAGACCTATGCAGTTGAGCATAATATTATAGATATGCTTTTGTGGCTTCCAGCAAGGTCTCAAAGTTGTCAATCATGGTCGAGTACATCAGCAAGACGGCTCTCCAGAGACATTACACAAGGCAAATCTTTTAATATTTTATCAGCTGCTGTTGATAGGAGGCACTTCAGCTTAGTGAGTCTTTTTATTACTTCCTTTCATTTATTCTTGAGAAGCTTTTATCTCTGTTTATTGATTGCTACCTTTGAAATTTTTATTTAACACCGGTAAGCAGAGATGTGATTAATAAATTTGATTAAATTTTTCAGTAGAAAATTACTCTAAACACACTTTCACAAATCTAATTCAGTGATCTTCTCATAGATATTTTTGTATGTATTTGTATCAATTCCTTTGTTATGCTAGTTCTCTAAAGACTGATACTCAAGTGAGGAAAAAAGTAGAATTGTAACTAAAGAGAAGCTCCATATAACTCTTGGAAACTTCTTTTTAGGTTGTTTTCAGCAAAGCAATACACAAGGGGCCACATGCCAAGGATCAATCATAAACCTCAAAAAAGAAAAAAAATAACAGCTACAAATATATACACAGAGAATATCTATCCTCAAAAATGACTGAAATTTGCTTGTGCTTCTTCCTCCTGGGATGGAACCCCAAATAACATCCAATTGTCACAAGAGAAATTTGCTAAGTAGGCGGAAAAAAATTATTCAAAAGCCTCTTTTAGCTTACTCACAGTCAGAAACTTGCTGATTTCAATCTCCCATTTTAGCAGCTGCAAAAGAAACAAACTGAGAAATGGTTAGCAGAGCTAACAAAAGTTTATTAAACTCAACATATACCCTCATGAAACTTATTATAAAGATGTCTTTGCGGAGGAAATCATGGCATATTTCAAAAGACTGCCGGGTTAGTAGGCTTCACCACGATGCTCTCCAGAGCCCCGTTAATCTTATGCTGACCAGTTGTGTTTCTTAAACTAGGTAGGATGGGGCCCAAGGATCTGCTTTTTGTTGTTGTTATTATTATTTGCTTGCTTTAATAAGAATATGCAGACAATTCTGCCAAGTATATCAAATTGGGAAACTTTGGACTGATCCTGACCACAAGGATGATAAGAGAAAATACAGTAAAGGTCAACTCTTCTTTAAGCCTTTGGGGAGAAGAAGCCTTACTAAGTTGATTTTTCCACATCTCTCAAGGTGACGGGAGTCATATCTAAAAGGCCAAGGTGCTGGTATGAGCCTTGGGGAAAAGAGTCCAAAGAGGCCACTTCACTTGTTTCCAGACTCCACTGAAGACAATGGAGCCTAAAGAGACCTCAAACTGATAAATTTTCTAATCCAGCTAACTAGTGTAAAATAATTCATTTTCCAGAAATGTGTTTTCTACCTATACCCTTTGGAAAGTTTTTGTGTCAGAAGTTGTCTGGTTGAGCCAGGAATTAAGAGTCCTTGCAAAATCTCACTCAAATCAGGAGATACGAACAGATAGGAAACGGTGGTATGTGACTGGAAATGTATGTAGAAAGAGATTATCTTAGTCTAAAACACTGCTTCTCAACCTCTCAACCTTGGCTGCACGTTAGAAGCACCTGGGAAGATTTCAAAAAATCATGGCGCCCCAAATCTCTGAGGGGTAGACACAGACTTGAAGCTTTTTTAAAAGATCCCCCAGGTGAATAAAATGAGCAGCCAAAGATGAGAACAACTGCTCTAACAGATAAATCCTTGCCTTCAGGCAGTATTGATCTATTTTTAGTCCTTGAAAGTTTATAAATCCATGCATACAAATACACATAAGTTCCTTAGTGTTATCAACTATTTATGACTGTGCAGTCAAAATAATTTGCATACAGCACTTAGATGTGCTATATACACACACACGCACATGCTCATATGGCCTATTTACCCTCAGTCCACTGGGAAACTTGGGTGGGCTTAGATTTATTAAACTTCCCAAATAGACATAAACTAAATCTCTTCCAGTTATATTTTTTCAGCAAGTGGATGAGTCTCTCAGTGCTTCCCTCACCACCAACCCCTTCCCCCAAAATAATACCTAGGGACATATGTAAGGAGATGTTTGTAGGTTTTCCTGGCTATTGAGAAAGGACTCCATATCTGGGGGCTCTCCTCCAGTTGTTTCATTAGTCTCTAAGGGGGTGGGCTTTGGTTCCTGGCTGTCTGACCTTAATGCCTCTTAATCTGTAGATGGTTTTACCTGATTCTACTGAGGACTTGTGACCATTGCTGAAGTCTACAGTCTAGGCCATAAGGTCCAGACCCTACACATCCATCAGAAGTTCTCTATCTTCAAGCTCCTGATTTCCTCTGTTCCACGGATCCTCTCAACACTCTTAAACCCTCTCATGATTCATGGATTCTCAGCTGCATCCTATGAGCCACCTCTGTGAGACAGACTCCAAACTACCTTCTAAGACCTCTCTTAGCCACTTAGAAATGGTCACTGAGTGCCTTGCTGAACTTAGAACTTCACAAAGAAATCTGAGAAGTTTTCACAGAAATTGGTCAATTAGTTTCATCTCTCTGATATGGAGATATTTCAGTTAGATCCAAATGAGAAGGAGTCAGATAAATGAAGATTTGGAGAAAGTGTGTTCTAGACAGCAAATCCAAATGCCTGAGTTGGGAAAAATGTGGCCTGGTATAGGATGAGAATGACAAGATATATCTTAGTAAACTGGAGGGAAAAAGTGGTAAAAGATTGTATGACAGAGCTAAGCTGCAGCCAGACCACAGAGGGAGCATTACAAAGCAGGCAAGATGTCTGCATTTCACCATAAGTACAGTAGAAAACAGAGACGATTTCTGTTGAGAGATGACATGGTCTGATTTAATTTTAAAAGACGATTCTACCTTCTTTAGAGGAATATATTATAGATTACAGAAGAGTAGGTTATAGACTATAAAAGGAAGAATAGAAGTAGGAAAAAATAGGAGGCTATTAAAATAGTATACATGAGATACGAGTATGGTTTGGACTAAGGTGGCAGCCATGGAGGTTAACAGAAATCAACAGATAAGGGAAACATTTTGAAGAAAATACCAGCTCGATTTTCTAATATATTGCATGTTTGTGGGTAAGGAAAACAGATAAATCAAGGACTATTCCTATATTCTGGCTTGCACAATAATAGTGGTGTCATTTATTGGGAGAAGAAGAGTGGGACAAGAAGAATCAAGAGTTCTCATTTGCCCATCTTATGTTTAAATGAATGAGATCCAAGAGTAGATCCAAGTAGGTAGTTATGTGTATCAGCTTTGAACTCAGCAGTTACTGATTTGGGAGTTACTGACATGGAGAAGACACTTGAAATCTAATGACTGATTGACATCATGGAGACAGCAAGAAATAAGCTCTGGGGAACTTGAACATTTAGAGAACAGGTGAGAAAAGAGAAAATTGCAAAGGAAACAAAGATAGAGGAAATCCAGGAAGTTATGTGTGGTATATCAGAGGAAAAGAGGAAACAGACTGTCATGCGGGTGAGGGGAAGTCACCAGGGCATACCGCAGAATGCCAGACACCACCTTGCGTGAGAGAATGTCCCTGTGGAGGAGAGAAGGTGGCCCCACCTGAGCTGCTGGAGCATGAGTAGTTAATGGAGCATCCTTGCAGAGGAGAGACGTGGCACCCCATATTTGAGCCTGAGCAGGATGAGGGAGGCATCTATGCAGAGGTGGGAGCAGTGGTGGCAATAGGAGATTGGTTACATATAGAGCGATTGACCAAATAAGTACACACATCAAAGCTAGTGGGAGTCACGTTTCTCACACTTAGAGAAGAGCATATGGAAAGGGAAAAAACAAGGACGAATCCTCAGTGTTGCAACAGAATTGAAGATATTGATGTTAACTCAAGTATTTTAATATATACAGAGAAAGAGAGACAAAGACAGACAAAGAGACAGAGAAAGAAATATAGATACCAGTGTGCGTTAAATAAATACAGAATTAATATAAATGTAAATGTATGCAGGTTTGCATGTATGTACATACAAATATTCTTCAGCTCTGTCTCCTTAGCAGGTCTGGGAACAGTGGCACCCCAACAGAAATAAGTGCACCTTATTAATAAGTGCTATCATAGTTTGGTTTCTAAACAGCATTCTTCACCAAAATAAACTGATCTTTGGAGAAATAGCTGACTGGTTCAAGGAAAGCAGAAAATGGGCCTGGAAAATCTTATTGTACCAGAAGGAAATAAAATTCGGACATGTCAAAAGGAAACAGAAGCCAGCCTGAAGAGTTTCCCTTTGGCTAAATGAGGGATAATTTGGGCATCAAAATAAGTAAATTTACTAATCTAAACAAACAAATGAATAATTCTAAAGCTTTGCAAAGAATGGAATGTTTGGGGGTCAGTCCTGTGGCTGAGTGGTGAAGGTCACGTGCTCTGCTTTGGCAGCCCAGGGTTTGGCCGGTTGAGATCTTGAGCACGGACATGGCACCGCTCATCAAGACATGCTGAGGCAGCGTCCCTCATGCCACAACTAGAAGGACCTACAATTAGAATATACAGCTAAGTACTGGGGGGCTTTGGGGAGAAGAAGAAGGAAAAAGAAATTAAAAAGAAGATTGGCAACAGATGTTAGCTGAGGTGCCAATCTTAAAGAAAAAAAAAGAATGGAATGTTTACACAGTCTCAAAGTACCTCTCCACAAACTTCTTACTCATGACAAGAGTAAAGTGAGTAATTTTACAGTGGAGAAGTCTGGCAGACATGACTTTAAATACATAATCAAAATTAACTTTATGAATAATCAGACAAATCAAAATCATGTGCCTCCTGATAAGAATCAACTCATTTCTGTGATATTCCTTCTAAATGTGCACAACTAGAATCTAATCAATAGGAAACATCAGACAAACCCAAAGTCAGGGATAATCTACAAATTAAGAGACCAATTATCTTCAAAAGTGTCAAAGTTGTGAGAGTCAAGGAGATTGACACACTACTCAGAACTTTCCAGACTATTGATCCAGTAAGACACAATGAATTTTATACTCTCTGCAAAATGTCATAGATCAGAAAATGGTCCCTAAAATCAAAGCATTTAAGCAACTTTCAGTTTTTTTAACAAAAAGCCCATCTTTTCATGTTGGTGAGTTAGAATTTTTAGTTCACAATCAAGTATTTTTTACCAATAAATTACATGACCACAACATATCAATAATCAAAGCTAAAGTGAATAGCTTTGTTTTAGAAACACAGGCAGTGCTTATTTTTCTTTTCTTATTATATACTGTGAAAGTAGAATATTACAACTTTTTTTACTACTACTAATAGTAATTCAGATATTGTTTTCACATAGCTAAAATAAGCTGTTTAAAAAACAATAAAATATTTCATTCCGTTAACATCAAATCCACAGTTGTATAGTTATCTTTGAATCTTTGACCACTACTGTTTTAATTGTTGAAAGAATATTGACATCAAAATTGATTTTTTACTGTTATAATTAGCAACTTGAACTTTCTTCAACTGAAAAGTATTAGCTGCTAACAACAGGAGTGCTTCGAATTTGCACCTTGCCAGTCCCCTGAATTATTTCCATATGGTTTGATGGCTTTTTAGCCAAAAATAGGACTTATAGCCTTTGTCAGTTCTGTTACATTGTTCGTATATTACATGATTAAAAAGTGAAAACTTTCTTCCAAATGATAAACGATAGAAGAGCATGACCAATTATTTGTCATCACACAAGATAAGCTCCTAGTACTCAATGTCTTCACTGGGGCTCTACTGGACCATATATAACCTCTTTGGGTTGTCTTATAGAGCACCTAAAAGCATTTGAGCCCGCTGGTTCAGGCAACCCATATGTCAAGCAGAAAAAATAAAACCACCGTTCTCAGGTTTGTGTTTCCCCAGAGGAAGAAAACAGTTTGATGCAATTTGTCAAAAGCCAGAGTGGTACTTTAATGGACAATTTACTTTAAATGGCTGCAGTTATTGCAGAACAAAGGCCCATAGCCTGAGATAAAAAATCCTTTCCAATTGGTTTTACTCAGATAGATTTAATTCCCTAAGATTAACTAAGGATATCTAACCTTCCATACTCCCTGTCTATCTAAAAGCAATAAAAGGAATAGTAAAAACCTCTGAGTTTCTGGGTTTCTTCATCTTTAATATTTGAAATGCAATCAATTTCCTAAATCTGGCATTCTGTTCAGACACCTGAGATAAGAAGCAGATCAACAAAAATAATAACAACATAAAGCAAACTTCCCAAAGTCAAAAGAGTTTTTCAGTTCCTGCCTAGAAATTTCAAATAAACTTAAAAATTGTATTAATATATTAATATGTAACAGTATACATATTTGTACATACTTGTGTGTATCTATCTACATATATTTGCTTCCTAATGTAATTGTCAAATAAACAAAAGATAAATTGAAAATTTTGACATAAAAATTAAAGGATATTTCTATTTATATGCAAATTTATAAACCACTCTATTATATTTCATAACGGTCATGATGTGGATTTTAAGAAATATATACTTAAATTTCATATTTTGTTCCTTTATACTTTCCTGTAACTATTAATTCCATGTTAATATTTGTAATATTCGAGATTTTACTGAAAACAATACCACTATGATTCTGTATACGTTTTCCTCCCTGTTCCAGACTCCTTAGCTCGAAGATTAATCCAAAGTGGCAGAAGGCAAGAAGTGTTGACTGTGGACATGTGTGTTTGCCTGGAGCTCACCAGAGTCACACATATTCAGTTTCTGGAGTGTGAACTGATGCTGCAAAAGTGGCCAGGGACAGGGAAAACAGCAAAAACAGAAGTGTTTCAAAACAACATTCTGATATAATAGATTAAAACAATTTGAAATTTCTGTCTTTCTATGCACATCTCTCCAGGCATAATAAACAAATTAAGCTTTTATGAAGGATTGCACAAGAAGAAGACTCCAGGAGACATAAATCAGCGTTTCTGTTTCCAATCTCAGGCCCCACTAATTCACTGTTTCCTGTAGGACCTGCTAAGGACATGAGAGTTAACTAGACCTGATAGGCTAATGTTAGCTCATATGAATATTGCATACGCTATTTTCAACTAAAATGAATGCACACTTGAATATCTATATATAAAATGACAATTAAAAGTTAGCTTGTGAAGTACCTGAAGGGCAAAATTTTATATTCACCACCAACTTCTATACCCTCCATAACAACACATAATTTCATAGCTCATAATTTTCATAAATTTCATAGAAATAGTTCATAATTTTATTTTTCCATACATCCTGCCGAGAAATGAATGCCTGGATAGTATCCACTTCAAAATGTAAGCTTTCTCTTCATTAAATGGACTTCTACTCCATTTAGGAAGGAATGAACTACTGATGCACACAACAACATGGATGAATCTCAAAATAATTTTGCTGAGTGAAAGAAGCCAGACAAAAAGAATACTTACTCTATGATTCCATTTATATAAAATTCCAGAAAATGCAAACTAATCTATTATGACAAATCAGATCAGTGGGTGCATGGGGATGGAGGTAGGACGGGTAGGTAGGAGGGATTAGAGAGAGCACTGGGGACTTTTGGGGTGATCATTATCTTGATTGTGATTAAGGTTTCACTGGTGTGTACACATGTCAAGACTGTTAACTTGTACACTTGAAATATAGGCAGTGCTTTGTGTATCAGTTATCCATCAATAAAGCTGTTAAATTAAAAACAAGAATAACCTTCTTGAAAAAAATTTTAGTCCTTTACATTACCAATAATGTGTCAATATTGGTTCAACAGTTGTAACGAATTGACTTACCAATTGTTGTACAAAAATTGTAACTAATGCAAGATATTAATAATAAGAGAAATTGGAGGCTGGGGGAGAGAAGAAAAAACGCCTGGGAACTCTCTGCACTTCCAGGCCAATTCTTCTGTAAATCTAAAACTGCTCTAAAAAATAAAGTCTATTAATGTCTTTAAATGCATAGCCAAAGCTTGAGAGAGATTTATGATAAGCATATAGGATTTTAGAGTTGTGACTGAGGGGTTTCATATAACAAGGGCAGAGAGCACAATAGACTGCAATAATCATATATCACTTTTCCCAGGTTCGGTGAAAACAAACATGAAAATTTTGTACTGGAACCCTTGTGAAATTATACTTCTTGATAAGTGTTATTTCAATATATTTATCTTTTTTGCCCCACATTATTCTTCAGACATGAAAGAATGATGAATTTTTAACAAAGGCACTATTTTATGTTCTGAATCAGGTTCGTGTACATGCAGAAGACTGTATGGGTATGAGGTGAAAAACGTCAAATTGATCCTGGCCTCTGATTCTTATGATTCCATTCACTCTCTGAAGTTAAGACATTGTGATTCTCCTTCTCTATGATTGTTAATTAATGCATGAACATGCATTTATATTTCTGACTCTTCATTACAATATTTTTATTAAAAACTGAAGATGTAGTTAAAGGAGGAGAAGCCTCATTCTGATGGGATACCATGGTGAGGACCACAAAGAAACAAAGATGAATGCATTACTGAGTTCCTGTAAAAAGATGATGATGTTGAAGTAAAATGGTCCATGTAACGAAACGCTGCCTTCACTTGACCCCACAAGGATGATAAATGACCACAGTGGTGACTTAAAATTTAATGTCACTGTAAGTGTACTGAACTTAGTCCTATGAAAAATTTACAGGTTGAACAACAGAGCCAGGAGAGCGAAAAGTGTTCACCTGTATTCTTTAACATCACATAGTCACATAGTGCCTAACGATGTCTGAATCAACGGCATCCCGCCATCTTCTCCTGCAGCCATTCCTACTTCTTTTTTTTATCTTTATTGAGGTATAATTGACAAGTAAAAATTGTATATATTTAAAGTGTATAATGGGATGGTTTGATATGTGTATGCATTGTTAAATGATTACCACAACCAAGTTAATTCACATATCCATCACTTTACATAGTTATCTTTTTTTTTTTTTTTTTGGTGTGGTGAGAATGCTTAGGATATACTGTCTTAGCAAATTTCCAGTACACAATACAGTATTATACCTTCTCAAAACTCTACTAGGTGGCAGCATCTTGGTGCTAGAGAAACTTAGTGACCTAGCCCTCATTTGACACTGTTTTCAGTTACTCCTTTCGAATGCTGCTTCTTGAAACAAGATCAAAGTAAATTTACAAGGTATTAAATTTAGTTATATTGTATATAATTACCAGAATGATAAAACGTATTTGTCAAATAGCAGCTCTGACCATGGCCACTAGACGTACACACAGATACAAACATTTCTGGGGCAGGAGATTAAATCAAGCCCATGAGTGTAGAGAAGTAGTCCATTTTGCAAAACTATTTGTAACCTAGCTGCTATGCAGAAGCTTTTAGTCTGTGGCCTCCCATTATTTTTTAAGCCATGGACTTCACCTTTAGTATGTAGTTCACCAACGTTAAGCAAACAAGCATTTGTTGCCAAGTTCCAGGCACTGTGCTGTGCTGGGGACAGAGTGGTGAATAAAGACATACTTTCATGGAGCTTACGACATATTAAAGGAAGTACAAGATTAAAAAGATTGTAACACCAACAAACAAATAATTTTGAGAATGTACATTCAGGATGCTATGGCAGCATATGATAGGAAAAAGCAGGAGGATGTATTATGTAGCATCTATGACCTGTCACTTTGCTACTCCAACTGCCCCTCAACACACACACACGTGTGCGCACACACACATGCACACCATGGTCCAACAGTTTGGGCATCAACAGTAAGCTTTTAGAAATTCAGAATCTCAGTCCCTACCCCAGACCTACTCACCTAGAATCTGGATTTTCACAATATCTCCTCAGGATTCACATGCACATTAAAGTTTTAGAAGCACTGCCCTAAAGGCAACTGAAATCCACAGGAAAAAATAGCTAAAAGGAATCAAATTCAGTAACTTCAAAACAGCAGGTGGCAATTCCTGGTTTATCATTTACAAATAAGGAAACTTTAACTATTTTCTTGGTATATCATATTATTTTTATCTGTCAATCAGCTAATTCAGGAAAGTAGATGAGTTAAGATACTTAGATACTCATTAGTGTAAATCAATTTATGAGATAATTGACAGCCTTTTTCTGTTATTACTATGTGCCAGGATCTTTTCGAATACATCCATAATCTCATTTAACCCTCACTTCAGATGAGGGAAGTAACGTCCCTCAATAGGTAGTAAATTTATGTAAAACTTGGTTTCAAAATCAAGTTTGCCTGACTTCAGAGTTTAGATTGACAGAATGCTTTTCAATAGTCCTAATTTTCATATAGCATGAAAAATAAATATTTGTTTGTATAAAAGTTTATTATTTCTGTCTGTTTCATGGATATGTATGATAAAATATCACTTCCTCATAAGAAATAATGCTTAGAAAACTACTAACACTCAAATTCACCAAATTCATGTTTAGAAAGCATTTAATAGTAATTTAGTTATATTGTTAACTTTCTTTATGTTTCACACCTCATGATGGTTAAATTTTAAAATATTTATATATTATTTTAGATTTTTGGAGCTTAGAATAGCACATTTTATTTTCAATTATGTATTAGATAATTGAATTGATATCGCAAAACAAATTAAAAATAGGAAAAAATCATAAAATTATCTTGCAAATTTAGCTGCATTTTGTCACTCTTTAGACAATACTTATCCCACAATATAAAGGCATCTTAAAACCACATGTCACAGACTCTAGGATGGGATGCAAGCATTCGTTCTTTTTTACTGGCATATTTTTAAAACTCACTTTAATTTATGACCATCTGTATAACAACTCATTTTCCAAAAAGATGTTTCTAAATCACTTTTATTGACATTGATTAAATCAAGAACAGCAGCCACAAAATCTCTACAAATTATCTGAAATGCTGTTTTAGTCCTGCTTTCCAGCCAAATAAATGACAAAGGAGGATTCCTAGTCAAGAGCACCACAATATCGTAAGAAGCAAAACTGCTCTTAAAACTGAGGATAAAAGGCCTTTAAGAAAAAAATTGGGGTCAGGCCCTTTCGCATGTACCAGATACATCCAGAATCAGTTTAATATGTTCCGAGATCTGAGAGTAAAAAACAAGTGATATCTGATCAATGATGGTGTTGAGAGCACAAAGGTTTTCAGGCACTCACATCAGCAAATTGATATACAATAAAGTTTTTAACTTATTGGGCATAACAAATGACAATAAACATAATGAAAACCATATGGCAGTGGTTAAAGAATTTGAGCAGAACACAGAATTTATAATAAAGGAATCGAATGGTACATTTAATGTCAGCGCTAACTCTATTTCTCTGCAGATAATCGCTATAAATTTGTGCAGCACGGTTGGGTGACTCATTTACTTCTATCAAGTGATTTTCTATGTAGTAACAGGGCATTTGTCTCTGCAGCTTAATTTTTTTGAAATTGTCATATTATCTGTGGTGCACAGAACTTGGGTCAGAACTTAAAAGATTAAAAACCATTATCAACAGTTGCTCTTAACATAAAGAGCAATTTGGCTTTGTAAAGAGTATATCTAGGTTTTTTGCGGTAACTTCCATGTCTATTTGAAACACATTGTGTTATACCAGGTGTTACCCTTTTTTTAAAGATGAAATTTATTTTACAGATTTTTAGATTATAAAAGCAATGTATATAGAAAATTTGGGGAAAAAAATAATACCGAAGGGGGAAAGGGAGTCATTCCTGAATGCTCACCCAGTAGTATTTTGATATTTTCCCTTTTGTTCTATGCATTTAGCATGTATTTTCTAAAGCAATATCTTCACGTAGGAGAAAAAGTCAAACCATACAGAAAAGTCTAAAGTAAATAAATATAACCACTTTTCAGTTTCTCTTTTCCATTTCCTCTACTAAACTTCTTCTTAAAAAAAGAATAATTTACAAGTTTCCTCCTAAACCTTGTCTTTTTCCCACCTAGCTCAAAATATGTGTTAGTTATAATTTGTAGTTCCCATCAGGATTACATTTATAACGTTAAATAATCTATTTAAACCTTTGTCTCTTGCTCCATTGCTTTTAAGCTGATCCATTGGCTGATGTAGAAACTGAGAAATTTGGCATTATATTTCTAACATGCTTTTGAGAAAAAAAATCATTCCTGAGAGACTGAGAAAACCACAAAGGGAAGTGATTTTCTCTGTTTAATTTTGACCCAGAGGAAGAAATGGTTAATGAAGAAGAAAGGATGGGAAGCTGCATTCAGAAAATGTGATCAAGTGATCTGAAAACACTCCTAATAACCAAGGTCAAAACCAACAACCAGATCAGAGCAAGACATCAAAATAAACAAACAAAAACAGAGCACATTCTTTCTAAATGCAGAGCTCCTTCTTTCCCTATCTTCCCCGAGCTAATTCCTACTCATGATTTAAACCCCTAAAACTGTTTTGTGCCCCCTCCAAGTGTGTCCACAATACCTTGCACCTACCATCATTGTGGTACATATCAGCTCAACGCATCTGCTGCACCTCCTCCACAGATACTGTGAGCATCTCATTCACAATTATGCAATCAGCATATATGGCAGGCCCCTGTAGGTATTCTATAAACCTTTGTTGATTTAATCAATAGAGATAGAAATGATTCCATGGTCTATGTCTCTGAAAAGGAAGATAAGTAATAATAGATTGGACGTTTTTAAAAAAATAAAATTCTGCCACTAAAATATTAAGTGATTCTGATAAGGTAGTTATCTGATTAGCAGATTGATAAAGAACTACTAAGAAATAAGGATTAATTTTTAAAAGGAGAAAATGTACACAATGAAGAATTATTACAGGAAATTGCCAAGGAACTCCTAAGAATGGTTTAAGAAAATCTAAAATTCGTAATGAATTTAATTCACTAATATTTTTAAAAACAACAAAAAAAACTATGTTGTTAGTTGCAGAAGGAGAAAAAAACTGTTCAATAGTCATGGAGTGTCCAGTACATGATGCAAGGTGCTCTGGTAGGTTCTGTAGAGACGTCAATATAAGCACAGTGCACTCTAATCTCCAGATTATAATAAAACAGAAGAGTCTTCCTTTCAGGGGAGGAAGATATAATATAAAAAATTATATTTATGGAATCATTCTATAGGCAATATATATCATAGAAATATGAAAAAGAGAAATATTACTTCCAGCTGGAAGAGCTGAGAAGACTTCCGGGAGGAACTAAATGACGGAAGAATGAGTGATTTAACAAATATTTTTTTAAAACTAAAGGAGACAATTCTGCCTGCCATCAAATCATTGAAAAAGAAGGAAAACACATTTCAATGTATTTTTCTCACGCATATGTGTTTTTCTTAATTTGGGCAAGAAAGAAAAACAAAGAGGAGATTGAATACAAATGAACTAAGGATACAACTATTTTTCTCTTTCAAGCTTTAATGTTCAAACACTGCTCAATAAAATGCTTCCCCACAGGGAATACTTTCACATAGATCCCATTTGAAGGTGCCAAATTTAACAGCTTAAGATTAATAAAAGCATCCACAGCCCTAAAATACTAGATGAAGGAGATAGACGGAGAATCCCTGATGAAGTGAATGGGTTAACCCCAGTAGGGCCAGCAAGGCTCTCGGTAGCACTCTCTGCCTCTGAGATTTGTAGCATTTTGCCCTTGGATGTGTGAACTCATTTTTGCTCCAAAGATGAGGACCTTTGACTCTCTGTCAGGTTTGTCAGGGCTTTTATTTTCCCTCAACTTCAGGTAAGAAGTTTATTCATAGCAATGAATACCTCTATTTTTATTTCTTTTCAAGAGCCAACGCAAGGTCAAGATGTAAGAAGTCAATGGTTTAATATAATTTCACCTTGCTTTGAATGGAAAGTATAAAATATTTTAAAAATAATATTCATCTTTTTTAGGGTACATGATGATATCTATATACAATCCCAAAAGGAGAAAAAAGCTAAATAACTGTGCAGCTCCTGCATTTTTAAATATTTTCATGTCAAAAATAATGATGAAATTTTATAAATGCACATTCTTTAGCTAAAATAAAATTTCTTGCATAAGCCAAAAAATATGCCAATTAAATGAGTTTTTTTAAGCTTTTTGCAAAATCTGTAAGTTAAAAACAGAGAAATGGAACTGAAGATTTCAAGTGTCAGGTACAATTGATACTAAGAAATAATACAAAAAGTATTTTTAAATGGTTGAAAAATTATTATAAACATATACTACTTAGAACATATTAATGAGACCATGTAGCCATTTACTTAATTTTATTATAGTATAATCACAAAGAGCACTATGGCAATATGAACAAATTATAAAGAACATGGTAATAACAAAAACAGAAGGAAATGTCCCTTTATTCATCCTGGGCCTTGGCACCTGGAGTTTTCTGTCTCTGGAATGGTTTTTCTTTTTCCCTCTTCCTCCTTCTGACCTCTGCAGGGCAAGCTTCTTCTTCTTCTTCATCTTTATGCTAAATTCTCAGGAATTTTCCTGACTACCCCATGTCCCATCCTCTATTGTCTCCTACCTCATGACTTTCTGGCAACTATCACCAATTAAAATTATTTTACTTTTCGTCTGGTTTCCTGGTTAGGTCAGGAACTTTGTCTCTCTTGTTTGTCATTGTAACCCCAGTACTTAGAATAATGCTGAGAATGTTTTAAAAATAATCATTGAAATCATACCAAGTATCTTTTCCAACCACAATGACATGAAACTAGAAATCATTAACGGGAGGAAAGCTGGAAAATTCACAAATGTGTGGAAATTAAACAATGCAATCCTAAACAACTAACGGGTCAAAGAGGAAATCAGAGATGACCTTGAGACAAGCATAAATGAAAATAAAATATACCAAAACATATAGTATGCAGCAAAAGCAGTTCAAATAGGGAAATTTATAGTGATAAACCTGCATTAAGAAAAAAGGAAAGATCTAAAGTTAACTTTACACCTTCAGAAATTAGAAAAAGAAAATCAAACTATACCCAATGTTAGCAGAAAGAAAAAAATAATAAAGATTAGAGCAAAAATACATGAAATAGAGGGCCAGCCGGGTGGCGTAGCAGTTAAATTCGCATGCTCTGCTTTGGCAGCCCAGGGTTTGCCGGTTCAGATCCTGGGTGTCGACATGGCACTGCTTGGCAAGCCATGCTATGGTAGGAGTCCCACATACAAAATAGAGGAAGATAGGCATAGATGTTAGCTCAGGACCACACTTCCTCAGCAAAAAGAGGAGGATTGGTGGTGGATGTTAGCTCAGGGCTCATATTCCTCAAAAAAATATATATATACAAAATAGAGACTAGAAATACATTAGGAAAAAATCAGCGGGACTAAGAGCCAGTTTCTTGAAAAGATAAACAAAACTGTCAAACTTTTGGTAGACTAACCAAGAAACAAAAGGAGGGGACTCAAATAAAATTAAAAATGACAGAAGAGGCAATACAACTGATATCATATAAATACAAAGGATCATAAGAGGCTACTATGAACAATTACATGCCAATAAATTGGATAACCTAGAGAAAATGGATACATTGGCAAAAACATACAACCTACCAAGACTGAAACATGAAGAAATAGAAAATTTGAACAAATCAATAATGACTGACGAGATCAAAGCAGTAATCAAAAACCTCACAAGAAAGAAAAGCCCAGGACCAGATGGCTTTACAGGTGAATTCTACCAAGCATTTACAGAAGAATTAATGCAAATCCTTCTCAAACTGTTCCAAACAATTAAAGAGGAGGGTATACTCCCAAACTCATTTTACAAGGCCAGTATTACTGTGACACCTAAGATAGACAAGGATACTACAAGAAAAGAAAACTACAGGCCAAATTCCCTGATGAACATAGACGCAAAAATTTTCAACAAAATATTAGCAAGCCAAATTCAACAGCACATTAAAAAGAGCATACACCATGATCAAGAGGGATTTATCTCCAGGATGCAAGGATGGTTCAACGTACACAGATGATACACCACATTAACAAAAAGAAGCATAAAAATCGTGTGATCCTCTCAATAGATGCAGAAAATATATTTGACAAAATTCAACATCCTTTCATGATAAAAGTTCTAAATAAATTGGGTATAGAAGGAACACACCTCCACATAATAGGGCCATACATGATAAGTGCATAGCTAATATTATACCAAACAGTGAAAAGTTAAGTTTTTCCTCTGTGATCAGGAACAGACAAGGGTGCACATTCTCACCACTCCTTTCAACATAGTACTGGAAGCCCTAATCAGAGCAGTTAGGCAAGAAAAAGAAATAAAAGGGATCCGAATCAGAGAGGAAGAAGGAAAACTGTCTCTATTTGCAGGTTTCCTGATGGTATACCAAAAATACTAAGAACTCCAAAAAGACCTGCTAGAACTGATAAATGAATTCAGTAACTTGTAGGACACAATATCGACATACAAAAATCAGTACATTTCTATACAGAACCAGGAACTACTAGGAAGAAAGATTACGAAAACAATCACTCCCACTTACAATATCATCAAACATAAAAAATACCTAGGACTAAGTTTAACCAAGGACGTGAAATCTCTGCACACTGAAAGCTATAAGACATGGATGAAAGAAACTAAAGAAGACACAAATAAATGGAAAGATAGTCAATGCTCACTGATTGAAAGAATTAGTATTTTTAAGTGTCCATACTACCCAAAATGATCTACAGAGTTAATACAATCCCTATCAAAATTCCAATGCTATTTTTCACAGATAGAAGAAACAATCATAACATGTGTATGGAACCACAAAAGAAACTGAATAAGCAAAGCGCTCTTGAGAAAGAAGAACAAAGCTAGAGGCATCACACTTCCTGATTTCAAACTATGTGACAAAGCTACAGTAATCAAAACAATATGGTATTGGCATAAAAACAGACACATAGGTCAACAGAACAAAATCAAGAACCAAGAAACAAACCCATGTGTACATGGTCAACTAATATTTGACAAGGGAACCAAGAACACCCAATGGGAAAGATAGTCTTTTCAAAAAATCATGTTGGGAAAACTGGATACTTACATGCCAAAGAATGAAACTGGAACCCTATGCTACACCTCTCAAAAAATTAACCCAAAGTGGACTAAGACTTAAATGTAAGACCTTAACAGCAAGACTCCTAGAAGAAAACATAGAAAAAAGATTCCTAGACATTGGTCTTAACAATGATTTTTTTGATATGACACCAACAGCACAAGAAACAAAAGCAAAACTAAATGAGTGGGCCTACATGAAACTAAAAAACTTCTGCACAGCAAAAGAAACAATCAACAAAATGAAAAGGCAACTTACAGAATGAGATAAAATATTCCCAAACCATATATCTGGCAAAGTGTTAATATCCAAAATATACAAAGAACTGATAAATTCAATAACCAAAAAAACCAAGCAATTCAATTAAAAAATGGGCATAGGAAGTGAGTAGACACTTTTCCAAAGAGGAAATACAGATGGCCAACAGATACATGAAAAGAAGCTTAACATCACTAATCAACAGAGAAATGCAAATCAAAACCACAATGAGATATCACCTTACACCTGTTAGAGTGGCTATCATCAAAAAGACAAGAGACAGGGCTGGCCCAGTGGCGCAGTGGTTAAGTTTGTGTGCTCTGCTTAGGTAACCCAGGGTTCACAGTTTAGGATCCTGGGCGCAGACCAAGCACCACTTGTCAAGTCACGCTGTGACAACATCCCACATAAAAGAGAGGGAGATTAGTCATGTCGTGACAGCATCCCACATAAAAGAGAGGGAGATTGGCACAGATGTTAGCTCAGTGACAATCTTCCTCAAGCAGAAAGAGGAAGACTGGCAACAGATGTTAGTTCAGGGCCAATCTGCCTCACACACACAAAAAAAGGCAAGAGACAACAAGTGATGGCAAGAATGTGGAGAAAAGGGAACCCTTGTTCACTGTTGGTGGAAATGTAAATTGGTACAGCTACCATGGAAAACAATATAGAAGTTCCTCCAAAATTTAAAAATAAAACTACCATATGATCTAGCAATCCCGCTTCTGGACATATATCCAAAGGAAACAAAATCAGTACCTTGAAGAGATATCTGCACCCCCATGTTCATTGCAGTGTTATTTACAATAGCCAAGAAGGAAACAACCTAAGTGTTTGTCTATGGATGGATGAATGGTTAAAGAAATGTATATATATATATGTGTGTGTGTGTATGTATATATATCTCACATATATATGTGTGTGATATATATGTAACATACATATATATACACACAGAATGGAATATTATTCAGCCATAAAAAGAAGGAAATCTTATCATATGGTACAACATGGATGACCCTTGAGTACACTATACTAAGTGAAATAAGTCAGACAGAGAAAGACAAATACTGCATAATCTCACTTACATGTAGAATCTAAAAAAGTCTAACTCAGAAGCAGAGTAAAATCGTTTCCAGGGGCTGGAAGATGGGGGAAATGGGAAAGGCGGTCAAAAAGTACAAACTTCCAGGTATAAGACAAATAAGTTCTGGGGACCTCATGTACAGCATGGTGACCGTAGTTAACACTGTATTGTATACTTGAAAATTGCTAACAGAGTAGATCTTAAATGTTTTCAACACACCAGAAAACAAAACAAGACAAAACAAAACAGAAAATCATGTGAGGTGATGGATGTGTTAACTAACCTGATTGTGGTAATCATTTCACAATATATATGTATATCAAATCATCACACTGTATACCTTAAAGTTATACAATGTTATATGTGAAACATATCTCAATCAGCTGGGAAAATGGTAAATATTGAATAGTTTTAAAAATGCACTATTTGTGTAAAAATGTTGCCAGGTAAATGAACTATTCTAAAACAAGCAAAAACACAAGAAAAGTAACTGCAATATGAAAATTAAATTGAAATACCTAATGTCAGAGTAAGTACTGAATTTCATATGTAAACAGCACACTAAAATTTTTTTATTTAATTTACTCTATATTGAATTGAAATATATTTAGTTTTAAACCTGAGGTCTATATTTAGCTAACATGACCTCAAGACTTCTTTAAATAAAGAAAGCATTTTTGTAGTGACTTCAAAAGATAACATTCAAATGTGTTCAAAGATATGATATTAGGTAAAGAAAAACACATATAAGAATATTGAGATTTTTAAGTTAAATTAATTTTTTTGAGTCCTTTGGTTAAATACAGCTTCCCTCTCCTCTCGGCACTTTTAAAGTTCTCAGAAAAGGGAAAGGAAATGACTAAAGTGCACACAGTTCAAATGGAACATAGCAACCACTCTGCCGGGCGTACCACCTGGCCAGCAGTAAGGAGAAAGAATAAAGATAGGGACCAAGATCCCAGCACCACTGTGCAACTGCTGTGGTTTGGCTTGTTCACAACAGCCAGGACGGGTTATATAACTTGTGGGGCCTAGTGCAAAATGGAAATGTGGGGCTCCCTATTCAAATATTATTAAGAATTTCAAAGGTGACAGCAGAGCATTAAAACAAGCTGATGTGAGCTGTCAGCTTTTCATATATGGCTTTTATATGTTGAGGTATGTTCACTCTATACCCAGTTTGTTGGGAGCTTTTATCTTGAAAAGGTGTTGAATTTTGTCAAGTGCTTTGTCTGCATCTATTGAGATGATCATACGATTTTTATCCTTCATTTTGTTAATGTGGTGTATCACGTTGATTGATTTGTGGATGTTGAGTTATCCTTGAATTCCTGGAATAAATCCCACTTGATCATGGTGCATGTCACGATGCCTGATCCTTTTAACGCATTGCTGAATTCAGTTTGCCAATATTTTGTTGAGGATTTTTGCATCTATGTTCATCAGATTTTTTTAAGCCTACAGCATCCTGTATTCACAGGAAGTCTCCTATCCAAGTACTAACCAGGCCCAACCCTGCTTAGTTTCCAAGATCAGATGCATTTACGGTGGTACGGATGCAGACTTTTTTTTTTTTTTTCGCTGAGGAAAACTAGCCTTGAGTTGACATCTGTTGCCAATATTCCTCTTTTTTTGCTTCAGGAAGATTAAATCTGAGCTAACATTTGGGCCAATCCTCCTCTATTTCATATGTGGGTCACCACCACAGTATGGGTGACAAGTGGTACAGGTCCACGACCAGGATCCAAACCTGTGAACCTGGGCCACCAAAGCAGAGCATGCCAAACTTAATGACTAGGCCATGGTGCCAGCCCCTAAATTAACTTTTAAACTTAGCCAAACGTCATTTATTGTTTGAAAGCTACTATGCCTAGTTCACTATATTAGATGCTATTAAAACCAGAAAATATATATGACGGTGGTAAATTTGTTCCTAAATTGGTGATTCTGGGGAAGTTACAATCTTAGGATCTTCTCCATGTTTTCAGACACTTGATAAGAATGGCAACGGACAAAAATGATATCCAAAATTTACTCCAATGATATTCTGTACTCATAATACTACCATATATTTATACCAACTAAAAAAGGAACATACTAAAGAAAGTCATATCATATAAAAGTAATTATTTTTAACACTTAAAAAAGTAAGTCTAAGAGTAAAGCTGAGATGTGTCCCTGCTAACAAGGAGGAAGCTGCGGACATAAACCCACAATGGTGCTAAGAAGTGGTACAACAGCAGCGATATGTTTCTTTGGACTTAAAAAACATACCTTTTTTGGGGCTGGCCCCGTGGCGGAGTGGTTAAGTTCGCGCGCTCCGCTGCAGGCGGCCCAGTGTTTCGGTAGTTCGAATCCTGGGCGCGGACATGGCACTGCTCATCAGACCATGCTGAGGCAGCGTCCCACATGCCACAACTAGAAGAACCCACAACAAAGAGTACACAACTATGTACCGGGGGGCTTTGGGGAGAAAAAGGAAAAAATAAAATCTTTAAAAAGAAAAAAAAAGTACCTTTTTTTATCAAGTCCTGTCACCACTGCCAGCAGTAATCCCCAAGATAGCACCTGGTCCCTAGCGACTGTGACAAGGCAGAGCAGTGTTTGAGAACAAAGGCTCTAGAGTCAAACTATCTGGGTTTGAAAACCCGACTGCAATACTCCAGATGAATTACTTCCATTCTCTGCACCTCAATTTCCTCATCTGTAAGATGGGGATTATCCGAACAATAACTCCTTCATTTTCTTATGAGGATTAAATGAATTAATTTGTGTATAACACTAAAAGGCAATCCTCAGCATATCGTAAACCCTCCAAACAGTAGCCATTATTTTTATCAGACAAGACCAGAAGCATAGCAGGTATGTGGAAAGAGGAAGAAACAACCAGCTTACTGCGGAAACAGAAAAGAGCTCAAACACAAAGAGTCAATTAAATTCACTCATCGTTGAGCTGCTGGCATGCATAGAAAATTGTGGAAGAGAAAATGCATAAAATACGACACCCCCCAAGGAATACAGAAGATAAAGCATTTACATAAACAGCAAGCCCATGTGGAATAATTGTCAGAGATGTATGAACGAGAGGTGGTCGGGTAACCTGATTTTCCCTTTGGTAAACCTTTATAAGGAAAGGTAAATTTGAGGTAGACCCTGAAGAATCAATAGGAGGTTCATACGTAGATGAGAGGGAGGAAAGTCTAGGAAATACAATGACAGGAACACAAATCTGTAGGAAAGCCGGGTATATTGTGGAAACAGTAAATAATTCAGGTTACTGGTGACATATGAACTATGGCAATATTAGAAATGGCAAATGAGCCCCAAAAATAATATAAGGAGATGCCAATGAGTTTGTTCACTAGCAATTTTATAACAATATACAATAATAAGTAGCCAAAGGAATGCATTTTTAAATAGTAGCATACTTGCTGATAATCAGGCAAAAATATTCATTATCCTACCCACTTTGTTTTTCCTGCTTTGCAGCAAAATAATAACAATAATTATCATAATAGAAGTATACAATTAATTAATCCATTATGTTTGTAAGTATTTATATTTAACAAAGCAGATAGCAAAATTAAAGGAAAAAGTAAGTTTTAGGACTCAAAACATAATATGGAGACTCTAAAATCAGTCTAGGAGCCCCACAGGGACCTATATTTAAGGAAAGGCCCCCTCCAGGGCTGCCTGTTTTAATGACCTCCTCCATTGTCTGTGACTGCTCCTTATAAGACAACCATCGCTGCACGTCAAAACACCTCGAGCTTCGCCTCTGACAACCGCCTAAAAGATCAGTTCCAGGAAAAAGATACAGAGTTGATTAACCACCTTCTCCTAAATGAGCAGCAAGACTAATCCTGATCTTGCTTACTTCAGATACTACCAGATGCGCAATCTCCCTAGTCTAACTGTGTGCACCTCTTGTTCCATATCCCATCAGGTTTTGACACAGCAGATCACACCTTTCCTGAGACATCTTTCCTTTGTTTTTGCAGACATCACCCTCTCCACATCCTCATACTCCACTAATTACACTTACTCTTTGTGGCTGATTCCTCCTTATTTCCAGATCTTTAGACTTTGGAGCGGCTCAGTCCTCCATTCTTGGCACTCTTCTTTGCTCTCTCTAGTCATTGCCTGGCCAATCTCATTCAGTGTCACAATTTTCATCATTAATATACTGATGAGTATCAAACTTAAATGTTCTGAACTTTACTCTTAGTTCAAGACTTACGTATCTAGCTTTCTAGATAACATCACCACTCGGATGTCTAAGAGCAAAACCAGGCTTAACACATTAAAAAAGGAAAAAGAAAAAAAAAAAAGCCCTGTACCTTCCTCAGTCTCATTCATCTCAGTAAACAGCACCATCATTCTTCCAGTTGTTTAAGCCAATCAAACAACATCATTTTCCTGTTCTCTCTTGCTCTCAGACCTCGTATCTTAGTCGTTATCAAGTCAGGGCAGCTCTATTTTCAAAATATAGACTGGATCCAACCAACACTTAACACCTCCACAACTATAACCCTAATTCAAGCCACGACCATCTCTTGCACGGTCTGCTGAAGCAGTTTCCTCACTGGCCTCTCTTGCTTCGCTCTCCACTTAATCCTTTCCGTCTGTACCTGTAGATCCTTGCAATACTCACATATCTATCCTTTCACTTTCCTGTTGCTCCCTTTCCTTAGCTTTGAAAAGTGAGCACCTTTTTAAAAGAATTTGAGGGGAGTTTGTAGTGGCAGGAGGGAAACAAATCTTGCTTAATTTCACCACCTACCAGCTACCATTCCATTTCTTTCCCTCCTTTCTCTAAAAAAAAAAAAAGTGTCAGATGAAAAATTAACCTTCTAGAGAATGGTCTAACAAATATTATTGTTCACTGATTTGTCAAGTGTCATCAATGACCTTTTAGTTATGAAATATGATGCCCTTTTCTCAGTTCACATCTTCCTTCTCCCCTCAATACGACTACTCAGAATACGGATTTGTTTTCTTTTCATTTTCTTTTTCTCTTTTTCTTGCTCTCCTCTCTAATTTTGAGAATCTTCATGTGAGTTCTCAACCTACTGCACAGACCATTCCTTTCCTCCCTGAATACTTTTCCTCTTCTCAAAAAGTTACTGATAATCTCCTCTACTTCCTCAACACACCAGATTTAAATCACATCTATGATTTCATCAGTTCCCATTTTTTATATGATTAAGGACAGGAATTTAAGAAAGATCTTAGGATTAGGGATATGCATATATACCCCAATTTTCCATCTTTAAATATATTAGCATCATTTTTGTGTAACCACATTTTTTCAAATACAATATGCTGCAAAAAAATCATATAAATCATTTTCCATAGCCAGATACCTATTCTAATAATTCTTCTTCTGCCTTCTATCTCTGGAGCTGTTGCTATTAACTCAGGCTCCAGTCATCTCTAACGATTACCTTTCTCTAATGTCGCATATTCAATCAGTGACTTTTCCATTTCAGTGCCTCTTACAACTTCCCATTTCTTTCCATTTCTGTTCAGGCCTTTATCACTTCTCACCTGGATTACTTCAACAGAATTATGATTGGTCTCTAGGTTTCAGACACTTCGCTTCACTCTCCATCTTGCTTACTATTGATAGATTAATCTTCCTGAAAGGCCTACAACACACTTTCCGTCAGGTCATTTCACTGTTCAAAAATCTTCAACGAGAGAGGACACAGAAAAATGAAAATAGATCATTTGTTTGGGAGACAGACACAGGGACAAGTTACTTTTTCTTTTGATTTTCTTTTTAAATCCTACATTATTCTTATAATCTTGCTTTGAGTGATTAATATAATAAAATTAATCACCTAGAAGTTAAAATTCACGTGACTTCTATAATCTGCTTCCAACATTCTTTTGTACTTCTCAATCCACTGCTCCATTAAATAAAAATTCTGCTGTCTCTATACCCCTTCTACTTTCAAACTATGAAAATTACATCCTTGAATTATTTTAAACTTAACTTCCACTACTGTATACATTTCTTGATTATATTAGTTGGAAATAATTCCCTTTTATACACACAAACCTAATTTCATATGAGAGTCAATCATTTATTTGACTCTGAGCATTTAAGCTCTCCACTGGTATTTTTTATTTTTATTTCTATTTTCTCCGCAAATTGAAAGAAAAACATATCCTTAAGAACTGGAATTGTTCCTCTCCTTTGAAGAGAGGCCACCATAACTTGAAAACACACTGTAGGTATTTAATAAATATTTATTGTTTCATTAGGTAAATGATCAAATGTTTCAAAAGTAACAAGGTATTTTCTCATGGTGGAACTTTTGATTTTGTTTTAAAATTAAACCCAGAAGCAGAGAAGTGTTGCCACTGAAAACTCTTCTAAAAGAGCCAGGATTATAGCAGTTGTTCAATCTAGTATCAAGAGACTGAGTACAAATATGACACACCTACTACAGCAACTCATTGAGAATAAATGAGATGCTCTTCTCTCCAACTAAATGAGAAGGTGCCACTCAGCACCAGTTCTGCTTTACCTCAAGATGCAGGGAATATGAGCCGCACTCTAACTCTCCCTTTGTTTGGCTTTGTTTTCACGAGCATCACTCAGAGATCAACACTCGCTTGAAGTGCTATCATTGTGAAGCCTGGATAGGAGAAATTCACTGGAACCATCCTTAATGCTTTTTTAATGAAATATTAAATTGCTGTGGCACAGAGTGTATGGAGTGAGACAGCTTAACAGCAGCCTAAGGGGAGGCGGTACTTTCAAACAAACACATAAATAATTAGGACATCATTTCTCTTTTGCCTTCTTTTCCAAGGAGACAACTGAGCTGGATCAAAGAAAGCAAATAAATATATCTAGCTTCTTGGACAGATTAACTGATATTTTTACTACATATTTAATCCTTGTTTCACTGCAGTAAGCAATTCAGGCGAAGATCTGATTACTCTATTTATCACTTGATACTCTCTACAAAAGCAGAAAATTACACCCATTCTAAATCTTATGTTAGCTGGCAGTAAACATAGCTCAGAGCTGGCCAAAGGGCTGCTTATAAGATGCTGGTAAATTGCCAGAGGATGTAGAACAGCTCTTCTGGCCTCTGCTTTCCACCCCAGTTGATGGTAAAAGACAGACGTGGCCGTACAACCACCATCTCAGCCACCAGATGCTGCTTCTGTCAGAATGCACCTGAGAATAATCATAGATCATAAGACCATCTATTAAACAGACTTCCTGTGTGCAAGGCACATACTCAACCTGGGGAGGTAGAGGTTTCAGCCCAGTGGTGGTATAGTCATGATAACTGAAATGACAATTGAATTCTTAAAAAAAAAAAAAATAAAGAGAGAGCGAGAGAGTTGGATCAAATATGTAGGAAAGAATTTATTTGTTTTTTAACTCAAACACAATGAATAGTGAACATACAAAATACAGAAAATTTCTAATAAATTCTCTCTGTTCATGCTGACCTTGGAGTAGATTACAAAATCCTATGGGAAAGATTCTTTTTAATCCTATTTCCTAACACTGCAATTCATAAGTACATAAAAGAAACTCAACACAATTTTTAAATTCTACCATTACCTTTTAATTCCGAAGAAAATGCTAGTGCCAGTCATAGATATTTATGATGCTATTTGTTGGAGGAACAAATGAATATGTATCTCAGAGCAATCATATTACTTCTCTATATTGTCAACCTCCATTTGTTACCTTCATCCAAATATATCTCTAACCAGGATTATTTGTTTCCAGACTGCATAAAAGAGGTGTCTTGGTTTGTGACACCAACTGATATCTGCAGAGTTTGGGGATGTCTGAGATGAGGACTGGCTGATTTTCTGCTTGTTTCCCAGTGCTCTTATTTGCTTCAATTGAAACTCTCCCTCAAGATGTCCTTCAATAGTGTCATCTTCCACCCCTCTCACGGTTTTTGCCATTGTCATCTGTCTGCATCAACGGATTGTGCTTCAAGCTGATCTTACTCAATGACAGGAACACATATTTTTCTGGGACCTGGAGGCTGATCTTTATAAAGAAAGCCTTTTTTAAAACAATGAGGAAACTGCTCTGCATTGGTAGGCTTAGGTCTTATTATCCACTGAGAAGACTGTTTTGTTACCAGTGCTTTGAAAAGCTTCGACTGGATTTACAAATGGAACCACGATTGTAACTGTTATTGATTTCTATGTTTGCTTAATTTCCTATTTCTTTCTAAAAATAGATTCCATGTAAAGTAAAGACAGTAACACAAACAAACATCCATTTCCTATTGGATTGCTAGATGTCAGCCTCAAATCTGTTACTGATATTCTCAGCAGCCAATACAAAAAGGGAACTAAAATTTATAGTGTTTATAAGCAAAAGATTATCTTCTCTTGGGAGAAGCAAGGTATCCCTGTCAGTGTCCTAAGAATATTTCTCCCGTGGGTCCTTATAAATGGATCCTTGTGTGATGTCGCAAACACTGGGTAAACCTTGCAAATGTAAATTATGTACCCATAAGCTTCCCAAGGTTCATGCAGATTTAAAGTAAATTTCAGTTCCATTATTCGTATTGGCATTTTTGGTTTTGCATTATCAACTCCATCAGTTATGACACTATTTGGCAGGGTGCCATCTGTCCTCAATTTCAGTCCCAGTAAGGGCAGAGCCTTTTTCTGTTATTTCACTGCCATATTCCCAGCACCAAATCAGTATCCAGCACATAGCCAGCTCATTAGCATTTGTTGAATGAACAAATGAAATTTGCAACTGGGAGCAATCATATAACTTCCTGATATTGTCAGTGTCCATTTGCTACCTTCAGGATACATCTAACTCCCAGGATTATTTCTTCCCAGAAGACTTTGACTCTTTCCAATTTTCATATAGCCAGAAACAGTAGTACCTTCCAGATATCTATTAAAGAAAGAAATAATTTTCAAAGTTTTATTTTGTTTTATATTTCCTTATCTTTCAACATGCTGCAAAATAACGGGCCCTTGTATTGTTGTATTGTCAGACTTTAGGCCTCAGAGTTTCGGGGACCAAACAATGTATAGGTATAAATCAAACAAATTCAAATCTATGCAATCTGAAAAAATATGTAGCATCTATGCTATGTTTATAAGAGTTTATTACAAAACACATGGAAACAATCTTAAACCAATAACCATAATGCAGATTCTAGACAAGTTGATGGAATTTGTGAACAACTTCGATCTTGCTGAGTACATCAGTCAGAGTTCAACAATCAAGAAGTTGGTCCAGACCTATAGCTTCTGAGACTTAGAGATTACAGATCTCCAGACGCCGGAATTACCTTGAGATTTAACCCCGAATCCAGCCAATTAAAAGATGCAATGACCTAATTTGTCTTCTCTCCCATTGTAAAAGCTGTAAGGTTTTACTCCACTCACGCAGGGCTTTCCCACCCAAATCTTAGAGGAAAAAAAAAATCTTGAAATTTCAAGTGCAAATATAGAAATCAGGCTACAATTAAGGTTTATATCATATATTCATCCATAATGCCTCCTAACTTTTTTAACAATCCCATTTCAAACCCTAATCGCTTCAGATCTGTATTGGAGAAAAAATCTTCTATCTAAACCTGACCCTTACCTTTCTCTCTCTCCTACTCCAACTGATCAAGCTCAGTTCAATCCTGCTGAGGAATATCAATTACTAAAAGCTTATGGGTTGGGAATTTACCAGAGTGAATCTTGCTGGACACAGTATTGCTTCCACAGTGATGACCCTGCCTAAACATTCTCTAGTGTTCCTATCTCAAAAAACTAATTTCTGGTGAAGGCTAAAAAGAAATAATTCTTATATTGCATCTCCAGATTTTCTATCTGGATAGCTTTATTGAACTTATTTATTTTTTTAAAAAAGCTGGTTGCCAGCTGGCGGCTATAAATTTCAAGTAGCAGCTCGAATGACTACAATTTAATCTATTTTATGATTCATCATTCAGCTGTCCTTACTCATCATATTGCGTTTTATAAAATTCTGTGTATGCTTCCTAGGCATGTATTAGAGTGATTATAAATGAATTAAATGTTATTAATCCAAGACAGTAACTGGCAACTATCTGATGCTGCTTAGTGACTTAATTATGTTAGACAGACCAAATTATTTCAAATGAACCTTCACAAAGGTCCTTAATAAAATAAAACAGTGATTTTATTTTGTGTTATCTACTTTCTGCCAGAAGGTTCTCTAGGGGCTTCTGCAGTTTGCTTTTCTTTCCTATTAGCTAGAAAGCACAATAGAGTAAGCCTGCAAACCTTGCAGGAGCTTACGCTGAAAATATTTCTCACTCTTTGACAAGCACTGTGGTAAGATTTGGGGCTGCTGTGTAAGCAGCAAGATTTAGTGGTTTTCTCTTAAGGGAGTAGGTTACTGAAGTGACTTAGAATGCCTTAGGAAAGAAAGCAAGAAGAACTTTCATACTGATAGTGTGTGGAGGGGATAACTTTATATAAAATTTTGAGTAGAGTGGATCTTTGAAATAGAGAGGAAATTTCCAAAGTAGAATTTAAAATGTCAGTAGATTCATAGAGGAACTGCCTCAGACAGCAGGTGGTAAAAAATAGCAAAGTTTAAAATAAGGGGTTACATTGTTTCTTCAGTTTGCTTTGTGCAATACCGGAAGTCACAAATGAAGGTAGGCAATTCGTCTGTTATTTCTAAGACAGAGCATATTAGCAGTGACTTTGCTCAGAAGGAGGCCCCTCTCCCATGAGAGGTGCAATGAGAGGTTGAAGGTGCACAAAGTGTTTCTCATTCCCACTGCAGTTTTGACAGGCAGGTCAAATACATGAAAAGGATAATGGGATAATAAAGTTACCACACTTCTGAGCAAGATGTGCAACGTAGCAGTCAAAGCGTGTGTCTTTGTGGGAAAGTAGCAGACAAAAGCAGTTCTCTGTGGGAAAGAACTGCTTGGGACAGTGGAAGCTTTCTAGACTAGTTGTTGCTATTCTTAGTCTTCCCTCAGTATGAAACCTATGCCTGGCAGAGCCAGCCCATTGTATAGAATAATTTATTTCTCCTTCCCCTGCACATTCTCAACAAGAAAACACCGCATGCACACCAACAATACAGAACTCTTCAATTTCCAACACTCCTTACTTTTCAGTACCAAATCACATTGGGATTTTCTAGACGTTTGAGTCCTTTTGTTTCTGAGCATCATCCCCCTTTGCATAGAGCACAATGGGGCTGACTGCAAAAACTGGAAATAAGAAAAAAGAATTCCAATTATTGTCATTGAAATTTTCTGTCATTACAATCTGCACCTTAGCTTCTAGCAGGTAGGCATCTATCAAGAATATATGTCTAGTTCTATCCTGAGCTTTACAAATTTTAATTGGTCAATATTGACAAACATAAAGAGCGTATTAAATCTAAAAGCATTTAAAAATTAGCCAAATAAGTAGCTTCAGTGAAAGCCCAAAATTTTGTATGTTTTACTAAAGAAAGAAAAAAATGTGAACATGGTTTATTCCACACAGGTGAAGTGGGAAGACACAATGGGGAAGTAAACAGCTTCTTCCCAGCCAATTGGGAAAAACATTAACCAAGAGCCCATCGAACTTTAAATACTGTTAGTGCTCAGAAGAGGCCTAGCAGGGATTCATAATTAGGCCCTTGGGGGAAATATAAGAAAGAAATATAAAGCTGAGACAGTATAAAGGAAAGCCAGTTTTCAAAAAATATATCATCAGTAAACAACAAGAACTACTCTGGTTTTAAAATATGAACTCTCCAGGAGTCGTCTCTGATGCAGAATCTTTGAACATCCCAATGTAAAATGCAATGTACCTTGAAAAAAATAAAAAACTCTCCCCACCTCAAAAACTAGAACTGACAATCAATTTAAAGCAATAATTTGAAAAGAATTTACACCAAGATATGATAAATTGGACTGGGAATCAATATTTGCCAGAAACTGAGCAAAGTTGCTAGCCAGAATCAATGTTAGAAGTTATTTTCGTGAGTACTGCAATCTTTCCTGGGCAGATAAATGCAAAATCTGTGAACAATACACCTGGTCATCTCTTTCATTTCTTTCAAGCAACTTGAGAAATGGTCACCTATCTCCTCTGTAATTACTTCTATCTTCTATTTCTATGTCCATTCTGAGATGGATTCTCCAAGAAAAGAGTGGTAAGAAAGTACACAGGAGGAGGGGGATGGAGGTAGCACAAACCATTCTGTTAAAATGTAGATCCTGGGGCTGGCCCAGTGGCACAGCGGTTAAGTTCGCACTTCCGCTTTGGCGGCCCAGGGTTGGCCCGTTCAGATCCTGGGTGCAGACCCTAGGCACCATCTGGCAAGCCATGCTGTGGCAGACATCGCACATACAAAATAGAGGAAGATGGCCATGGTTGTTAGCTAAGGGCCAGTCTTCCTCAGCAAAAAGAGGAGGATTGGCAGCAGATGTTAGCTCAGGGCTAATCTTCTTCAACAAAAAGAAAGAAAAGAAAAAACGATGTAGGTACCAACCATAAAACTTCTAAGTGGAATGACAAAGGAGTGGGAGCTAGGAAGCTCACTACCCTCAGTGCATTTTAGAGATTATAGTTTTTCATGTACCTGTCCTCATGTAAGTGTCATAGAATCAGTCAAAAGAGAGAGATTTGATAATACGTGAGTCTAATGTAACTATACTAGATGAATGCATACTTAGGTTGGACTAAAAGCAGTGTACATTAACATGGGTTCCTGATATTTTTCTACCAATTAAGTGGATTCAATTCTTCCCCAGGTGAACCAAAAACAAGATCAAGCATTCTGACTTTTGGCAAACTTTTGGTCTGGAGAGTCCTTTCTTTCTTTGACAATAAAATAACAGAAAATAGCAATATCAATAAAAATAATAATAATAAAACTCTCCTGAATAAACACTAAAAGATAACGGAAATTTTAGTTCTTTCAAAGTTCTGTTTGTGATTACCAAAATTTGTGTGTTTGTGATGTAAAACTTAAGGAAGCGTCAGGCTTTTTAGGGGAAATTCCTCACCTAGGAGATCACCGATTCTTCTTCCATTGGAAAAGAGAAGTGAAAGCAGTTACAAACACATAGGTGTCAGAAAGTGAGCGTGCTTAGACCTAAAATGTCTCATGAAGCAAAATATCTTTGAACATATCAACATCAACCAGCCAGAAGATTCTGGTTTATTATATATCTCCCTGAAGAAGACTGTTTTCAAGTTGAGCCAATTATAAGTACAACTCCACTACTCTAATAGGCTGTTAGGGAAAAAATAATAAACCAAAGAAAATTAGACCCTCTTATCTTACTACCTATACCTCTGCATTTCCCAATACACACACACAGACACACACACAGACATACATACACACTCCCCACACACATACACATACACACTTCCCAAACATCTATGGTGAAGAAAGAACCAGGGAAGGCCTAAACAGACTTCAGAGTAAAATTGCTAGAAAGGTAGAGCAGGGATGGGGATCACATTACAAAATATCGTAAGTGTAATTACAGCCTCTTTCTTCTGGGGTTGCTGTATATCCACTGTATTTAGGTGATGCTCTCAGAAGCAATCACATTCTCCTGATAAGATAAAAATTAGAAAGAGGAGAAACTAAGACAGAGACCAGGACACTGTCTAGGGAATACAGATCCCAAGAAAAAGAATAGTTGAACAATGAGAATATTTCATTGTGATGTTAGGAGGAAGAAAATAAGGATTGGGTGATTTTTGACACTTCTATTTTTTCACTTTTTATTTAATAACCGCACTCCCATAGATGTTTATTTCTCTTTTTAAAGTTTTCAAAAATTTAATCTGACTGATTCATAAAGATAAATGGGGAGAATCAAAAGAGGCCACCTGAAATGAGCCCAGGAGCCGTTCGCCCACTGTCTGCCACATATGTTGCAAACAAATTCCTTACTGTATTCTTCAAATTTTTAATTTTTTAAAATATTTGACAACATAAATATTATATTTTTATACATTCAAATCTGATGATCTTGCCTTTAAAGATTTCACCTTTATTGTTAAGCTTAGATTATCCTTTCCCAATCAATGATATTACATTAGCCAATTATTAGACAGTGTGGATGAATTTAAAAATTAGTTTTAACGACCCTTGGAAAATGCTACAAAACCATCATATTCTACTGAAAATTGCTAAATAAAGGGAAAAATCGAGCATTTATCTGTCTTGCCTATAAAACTCTACCTCAAAGTAACCAAATTGCTCCTATGGGAAAATTTCTTTCATGAAAGGTTTATGGAGTTATTATATTACCATTTTTGCCATCCTTAATGGCATAATGGATCTGGGTAATGATGATTAATGGGTGATAACAACAACAAGAAGATATATTTTGTACTTCCACTAGAAGCACACCATGCTATGAAGTAGTCTTGACCAAAATAATGGAACCTGAATCTGATGCAGCTTCTATCTTTACCTAAGAATTTATAGGAAGTACACAATTAAGAGGAATATGTTAAATGAAAGCTATACAGGAAAAAGTGTCCCAATTTCCTCAACAATTAAAGTATAACGATAAATGAAAGGACCAAAAGCAGAAAACTGACCACCAAATTATTGATGTGCAATTTCTCACTACCCACTAATAAAACTCTCCACCAACAATGTAAATGCCTCCAAGAGCATTCTAGGCAGAGAGAATGGACAGTTCAAAGGTCCTGAGGCAGGAATAAGCCTACCTATTTAGGGAATGGCCAGACCAGTGCATTCAGAGCAGGTTGTTCAAGAGGGAGATGAAGAAATGATAGGAAATGAGGTCTAAAGGGAGGACAGGCCAGAATTTGAAGGATTCCTTGCATATAAACAGTTTTTACCCCTAAGTAATGGAAAGCTACAGGAGGATTCTGAGCATGCGAGTCACATGATTTTATTTTGAGAGTGCTTAGGCTGTTATGTTGAGAACGGATCGGAAGGGAGAAAAAAGAGTGGAAGAGGAAGAAAAGTTCCAAGTTGTCTTCATTAAGCTAGGCTAGAACTGATGATGACTTGGTTTAGCATGGCAGCTGTAGGGGTAGGCATAAAAGGTCGGATTCAGGATAGATTACAAAGGAAGTACCACCAAGATGATGAATTGATCTGGAATGTGAGAGTAAGGGAAGAGTCAAGAATGACTTTCAGGTTTTCAGCCTGAACAACTGAGTGAATGATGATGCCATTTAATAAGCTTTTAGAATCAGAGGAGGTTGCATATGCAAGGAGATGTGAGTTCAGTTTCCAGTATCACTTAGACATCTGATGGAAACAGCAAGCAGGCAGGTGGCTATACAAATCTGCAGCATTAGTGAAGGCTGGACTAGAGATATAAACTTAGGAATCACAGAAGGTATTGTATCACATTAAAGAGTTTGAGCCTTTGATGAGTTGTAGGAGACTTTATGAAAGTCTTATGGAAGTCTTCTTACAGAAGAATTTCAAGTAGGGAGGAGATATGCAAACAATTCTAACTATGGCAATCGTGCCTCCTAGCCCCTTGGTTCTGGAGTGTGGGGAATAAGCAGCCTACACTAGAATTCAAAGAATCCTTACCCTCCTGGTATAATTAGTTAATACTAATAGGTTCCAAAATAATAACTAAAAGAGGACCTAAATCAATAGAGTAACATGTTTAGTGATAAGAAGAATCAATATCCTAAAGATGACAGTTTTCCCCAAAATGTCTTGTAAATTCAATGCAACTTTCATCAAAATTCCAACAATAAATTTCATAGAAATCAACAGTTTTGATGTCAAAGTCATACACAAAGGTAAAAGACTCAGACAATTTTGAATAACATTGAGGGGACATTTACTCTACCAGATATCAAGAGTTGCCATAAAATTATGGCAATCAAAAGTTTAGATATATATACCATATCTTCTTCACCCATTCATCTGTAGAAGGCCACTTGGGTTGCTTCCACGTCTTGGCTATAGTGAATAATGCTGCAATGAACATAGGGGTGCATAAATCTCTTTGGATCATTGATTATAATGAATGATGAAATAAAAATTAAAAATTAATTATGCCAGCATTCCAGTTTATATTTTTAAAACTTGGATTTAAAATCTGGATTTAAAATCTAATCTCCAATTTCACACGTTTGTGTGATGTTACAAACACATCCAATAGTTTGGTAAAAATAATTAAATTTCTATTGCTTTCTAGCAACAAAAAAAAGTTTGGATACTGATGCAAAGAGGGATAAACATATTAAGAAACATAATAGCTTAGAAATGAGTCCACATATGTGTACATGAGGCATGTCAAATCAATAGGTGAAGTATGGGCTATTCAATAAATTTTGCTAAACAAGTGGCTAGATCTATTAGCTAATAATTGCAGGGTGGCCATTATGTTACAGGGACTGTTACAGATATTTTACACCTATTTTTTATTTAATCTTTTGAATAATTTATGAGGTAAAGACTCTTTTACTAATCCCATTTCATTGATGACGACACTATGGCACGGAGAGGTTAGGTAACTTGGACATGGACACATTGCTAATAAGTGGCAGAGTTAGCATATCTATAAGGTAAAGGGTAAAATTAAATCCCCACTACACACAAAAAATATAAACTCTACATGATTTAAAGATCTAAAAATGAAGAGCATTGCCATACATTTTAGAAGGAAATATTTTGTTTAACAAAGGATTCCTTAAACAAGATAGAAGAGGCACAGATCATAAAGGAAATGATCAATACATTTGAGGTCATTAAATATAAAAGCTCTATACACCAAAATCAAAATAAATGCACCAAATACATCATTAACAAAGTAAAAAATATCCAGACTGGGATAGAATATTTATAATCAAGGACAATCTTCAGCAGTGTGTTCTGGGAAAGTCGTAGATATATTTAAAATAATTCAGTACCAGTTATGATTAACAGCAGCTGCTCTGAGCTCCTCTAAAATCCCTTCTCCTGCCTTCGCAGTCCATTCAGAGTGCCAAGACTTCTGCGTGATCCAGCAGAGGGCCTCAAGTCACTGTTAGCAAACTAGTGTAATTATATTAAATATCACTCTTGCTTGTAACTCATGTGACCAATAAAGGGAAAGAGAATATAGAGAGTAACTGTATCTATGATATGACTTCAAAACACAAAAAAGATTGGTATGAAGCCAATGCCAAAACATTGACATGGTGGGTACATGGATGTTTATTACATTAGTTTTTGTAAGTTTGGAATATTTTTAATTAAAAAGAAAGATTTAATAATAAGTGAGAATTATATATCATATAGCAAAAATAATAAATGTTTCTAGGTTTTGACGCTGTAATCTCATCACCAGGGCTCAACCCCCAAAAAGTAACAAGCCATAGCAACAGCTGAAGCTTCCTACAAGCTAAGGCCCGAGTGTTGGAGAAAAAGACTCATGTCTTATTTCATCCATTGCCTTAAGGGATATCACCAACTTTTCCCTACACAAGCCCTTTTACTCCTTGATCCTTGAGTGCATTTACATACCCTTGATCTTGTGTCTGGCTCATGTTCTCTGCCAACTCCTGTAGACTTGATGTTTAGGATTTTGTCTTGTTTCCTGAGGCTGCCTCATAAATTTCCACTGTCTGCTGCTCTCAGCCAGTGCCATGACAACTCCTTTGTGCAGAGTAAGCAATGATCCTGCGGCTTCCCTCTTCCACCAACTCCGGCCTGAAAGGTGAGCTCAGGCAATTGTTTCTGAGTTTTCTATTGTCATCTCCAAAATGTAGCAGCACAAACAACATCCATTTTATTTATCTGTAACTGTATGTGCTTAACTAGGTGGTTTTTCTGTCATCTGTACAAGGGTCACTCATGTGGTGGCAGCAATCTGATGGATCAGCTGCACCTGGATGGTCTACGACGCCCTCACTCACATGTCTGGAGACTGTGCCGGCAGTTGGCTGGGCCACCTGTCTCCAGCAGACTGGCCTGCACGTCTTCACGTAGTGGCAGCTTTTCAAGACAGCAAGCCCAGATATGCAGGCATTTTTCAAGCCCCTGCTTGCATTACATTTACTGATATTCTGTGTGCCAAAGTAAGTCACATGGACAAACTCAGAGTCCTATGTGAAGGGACAATTATGCAAGGACGTAAACACAGGAAGACATGAGTCATTAAAGGCAATTACTTTAAGAATCTGCTACAATTACATTACCCACACCTATAGCAATCAGTTAGAGGATTTGGATTAAATACAATAATAGGACAACTGTTAAGTAAATTATTAAACATTCACTTTGTAGAATATTATACAGTCCTCAATAATAAGAATTGCAAATCTACGGAGCAATAGAAAAATTACTGAGTCTAAGAGTCTAAATGAAATAACAGTTCAAATCTATGAATGTAATTATGAAAAACCACTTATAAAAGTAAGAAGAGAAAAGAAAAATAATTGCTATTTTACTATAGTTTATTTTTCATTTCCAAATATTCTGTGATGTTGTTACATAGATTTTTCTATGAAAGTAAATTTTAAATACCTGATAGTAGACCTTGGTGTAGTATCATATGAAATTCCAGATTACAGAATTTATTTTTGTTTGTTGGTTTGTTTTTGGTCAAGCCAGTCAAAGACATTTTTAATTTGTATGTATGTATCAGATATATGAACACTTTAAAAGACTGTTGATCATGGTTTTGTATAAATTCACTGCCTTTTCTGCTTTATTGTGCTAGCTGTTAACATGAAAAATAAAGACAAAAACGGGTAAATGGGTAAATTTGATTAAACCTTTGATTTTCACATCCATCTTCCATTTTATGGGAAGTTTATTTAACACCAGTCAAGATCACTGCAAATTTGAATAGATCACCAGAGGAATTAACCAGAAGTTTAAGCTCTTTCAAAATCCTCATTCATTTTCAGAAATATGTAAAGATTATCCTAAATGTCAGCATATCTAAATACTTCAAATATAATAGTCATATTTTTATCTGCAATTTAGATTGTTCTATTTCAACTGCATTCTTATGTAATGAGTAAGATAGTGAAGTTAAGTATTAATAACCTTAAGCTACAAAAAATAGTTTTCATTTGGCCCTTAATCTTGTGTTTTTAAACTAAACATGCCACAGATATTTTTCACTTGAAATGATCTTGGTATTTTTAACTGTTTCATTTAATGTTAGAAAACTAACAATTGGCTTTAAGCATCATATGTTCAATGGCTACAGATTTGACAGTCATATATAGGCTTTAAGGAATGATACCATTCTTTATTATGAAGAATCCCTCTTATGGAATGTCACTTTTGAAGTCTGAACTGGTTTCTAAAATTTAAATTTGTATTACTCTTGTGAGGTTTTATCCCTAACTTTAGCAAATGCTGTTTTGGTAACATCATAAAACATAGCTTTCAACTCCTCTAAAATTAATATTCACATTCAACTGGAGCAGAAATTGGTTTTTTTTTGGGGGGGGGGAGTTTGGGGTTCTTTAAATTTTTTCACATAATAGGGTCCGTAACTATTCAGCATTCAATTTTGTGACTTATGCACAGCTTCCTATTTCACCTGACACAAAAAGAAAGCCAAAATGTTAAAATCAGATTGCTCAGGACTTTGAAGGAACACAAGGAGGTTACTTTTTTCTAGATAAAAAGGAATCTTAGCCCACTAGCCTGACATGGCACCCTGCCCGCTGATCTACAAGCTAGCTGCATGTGAGGAACCGACTGACCGAGAGAAGCTAAGGACACGCTGACTGATATGTTAAACATCAACTGTCCTGAGAGATTTGTTGCCAGTTATAGCACTTTTAAAACTTGTCGCGCTGGAGGATGTTATTATTTCCTATAAAAATAGGGCATTTATAAATGATAATTTAAGCACTGAAAAAAAGAGTTTCATTATAAGTGTAATAGTTGACTCTCGTTTACAAGTTCAAATGGAGAAATTAAGGAATGCATTCACAGATGTTTTAAATTAGCAGAACATTTAAACATCAAGCATATTTAACTTGAAGTATGTGAATTAATATCTTTGTATCAAATATCTAAGTGCATTGAATGGACACCCATATCCACCGTGAGGCTAAAGTGAGCATGATTTTGTAATCTGAAAATACACATCAACTAACAGGAGGAAAGGTGGTCCACACAACATCTGTTCCTTGGCAAGAGGCTGACAACTTGCATCTAAAATTTGCTACAGGGATAATTGAAAGTTAACCCCAAGTTTGGAATTTGTTACCCCAAATTTGGGTACATGGAAACAAGAATGCAATCTCTTTTAAATGGTAGTTTATTTTATATATATACAATATATATATTATTATATCTCCTAATTTATATATATCTCCTAATTTATATCCTAATTTATTATGGTGGCCTACAATAAATAGGTAGAAATGCCAGACTGCTTTGTGGAATATTGAAGAGAGGTAAGAGGTTGGCATGCTAGAAGAAATTCATACGTATCCCCAGAGAACCCACCAGTTGTCTATGCTCCCTTTGAAGTCCCAGAGGATGGTTCCATAAAATTATAAGAAATGAGTTAGTGAAGGTGGCTCTCCTGTGGGTGAGAAGTTCAGTTTGGGCTGTCCTTTGCAGACCATGGGTGACAGTAGGGAAGACCATGATGGAACTGAGCTAGTTAATATAATTGGTAATGATAGGATTCTGGAATAGCAGGGGTCTTTGGGAGGCAGGTAACCATCAGTCATGCCCAAAGTGGACATAATTACCATAAAGGAAGCAAACTCAGAAAGGTCAGCTACAACTCACATGAACCCTTGGCTAATAGACAATGGCATTCGTAGGGGTTCCTGAATATGTGCTAGGTAGGGTTACTGTTACATAATAGGGGACAGGAATGAGAATGTCTGGGTATGAGGAGATTCACTGGGGTGCTTTCTGTTGTTTCTACAACCAGTGTTAGCTCTAAACAGGCATTTGCAGCCACTGCAATCTGAAAAGAATGGAAACCAGAAGCTTAGACAGTCACTGATGAGGGTCATGTTAACACAACCAAGGAAGGGAATCAAGATCAGCAGTCAGTGCTTCCTCAGAGTGAGAGAGTCTAGATCAGGTGGGAGAGAAAGAAGACAATTATCCACGGCAGCCTCAGTATCAACTACTGTAGGATAACTATCGTTTTGCCCCCTAAGCCTCTAGTTTTAAGTTTTTTGTTTTTTTTTTAATAAAGTGTAACCAGACATCACCTTGAAGAAGTAATCACAAGATGTAGTGAACCTAATGTAAGATGTGGGCAGATCTGAGTGGTATAAGGAGTCAACTGAAACAAATGTTCTCGGGGCTCCACATACTTCAGACCTGACCATAATCAGTGCGCTCTAGACAAATTCCAGCTTCAAGTGTCTCCATCTCTGGGATTAAAGCCTACCTTTTCCCATTTGCACAGGCTGGATGGGACAGGGAATTCACCATCACGGGAGGTAGCCCCCAACAAATGACTCTTGGGAATTGGTTGTAAATGTCTAATCATCCTCACCACTCAGGTAGAATAATTTTTGTAAAAAAGGAATACAACTTATTGAGATGTAATTCACAGAGCTGTCTAATATATAGAGAGAAAATTCACCTATTTAAAGTGTACAATTTACAATGTACAATTGAATTATTTTTATTATGTTCACAGACATGTGCAACCATTACCTCAATTGAGTTTAGAACATTTTCATCACCTCGAAAAGAAACGCTGTGCTGGTTAGCTATCACACTCCTATGCCCCCTTCCCCATCTCAGCCCCAAGAAACCACTAATTTACTTTCTTCTCTATATTTGCCTATTGTGGACATTTTGTGTAAATGAAGTCATATAATATGTGGTATTTGCGGTCGGCTTCTTTCATTTAGAATAGTGTTTTCAAGGTTCATCCATGTCGTAACATGTATCAGGACTTCATTTCTTTTTACGGGTGAATATATTTGCCTGTCTCCTATTTTAGTTTTTGTTTCTATGTGTCTCATCTTTTTCTTGCTCTATTCCTCCTTTATTGCTTTACTTTGCATTAAGTGAATACTTTCTTAGGTAGCACTTAAATTTTTTAATATTTTCACTATCTTTTTTTGAGTTATTTTCTTAGTGGTTGCTCTATGCCTTACCATATACATCTTAATTTATCAGAATCAGCTTCAGATACGTACTAACTTAATTCCAGTGAAGTACAGAAATGTTACTCCTACATAGCTCTATTCCATTTTTCCCATGGTATTATCATTATACATATTACATCCATAAATATCACAAAACCAACAATACAAAGTTATTAATTTGTATAACTTTATGTCTTTTAAAGAAGAGAAGGAGAACAAGTATATACTTATAGTTTTTGTTATGTTAACTTCTTTATCTCTTCTTCATTTGTGGATTCAAGTTACCATCTGGTATCATTTCTTTACTTGAATACACATTTTCTCCCACTCAGCACCTCTGTGCTGTTATTGGCAAATATATGTTATAGACCTAACAACACATTATATACATATTGTTTTATATAATTGCTTTTAAGTCAATGAACAGAAGAAAGAAGAAAAATCTGCATGTATACTACCTTTTACAATTACATAATTATCTTTACTAATGCTCCTTTTTTTTCCACGTGGATTCAAATTACTCTTAGGAATAATATGAGTTTTGAGGTTATAAGCTTTCAGCTTGAAGAACTTCCTTTAGTGCTTCTTGTAAGGTGGGTCTACTAGCAACAATTCCCCTCAGCTTTTGTTTATCTCCAAATGTCTTTATTTTGTCTTCATTTTTGAAAGACAGCTTTGCTGAATATAGGATTCTTGGTTGACAGTTTTTTTTTTTCTCTGAGCACTTGGAATATGTTATCCCTGCTGCCTGCTGGCCTCCATTGTTTCTGAGGAGAAGTCAGCTGTTAATCTTAAAGGGCTGCTCCTGTAAGTGACAAGTTTGTTTGCTCTTGCTGCTTTCAAGATCTTCTCCTTGCCTTTGGCTTTCAGCATTTTCACTGTGATGTGTCTGTCTGTGGATGTCGCTGAGTTTATCCTAATTGAAATTCATTGAGCTTCCTGGATGTATAGATTATTGTTTTTCAGTAAATTTTGGATGTTTTAAGCCATTATTTCTGTGAGATTTCTTTTTGCTCCTTTCTCTCTCTCTTTTCCTTCTCATATTCCCATTACCTGTACACTTAATAGTCTTCCACATTTTCTGAGTCTCTGTTCACTTTTCATCAAGCTTTTTGTCTCTGTTCTTTGGATTTGCATAATCTCTATCAATTTATCTTCAAGATCAATCATATTTTCTTCTGCCAGTTCAAATCTCCTCTTGAGTCTCTCTAGTGAATTTTTCATTTCAGTTATTACACTTTTCAACTTCAGAACTCCCATTTGGTTCTTTTTTATCATTTCTATTTCTATTTGAGGCAACATTGTCATCATATCTTCTTTAATTTCTTTAATCATGGTTTCCTTTATTTCTCTCAGTATATGCATAATGACTACTTTGAAGACTTTGTCTGTTAAATCTGACTTCTGGCCACTTTCACAGGTTTTAGTTGCCTGTTTTTTTCCAGTATATGGGTCATTACTTTCCTGTTTCTTAACATGACTCAAAATTTTGTTGGAAATTGGACATTTTAAATAACATATTATGGCAACATTAAGTGCTGGTCATCCTTGCCTGGGGTTTGTTATTGTTACTTGCTTGTTAATTTGTCAAACAACTGTCCAGATTATTTTAGTGAAGTCTGCATCCCCCTACAGTGTTAAGCCTCTGATGATATTACTCAGAAGTTACAGTTTTGGATACACTCATGGTTACACTGAAATGACAGTGGTTTTTACAGGCTTCTCTCTGATTGTCCCTTTCCCTGAGAACACTCACCTGCTAAACTCCACTAATTTCTAGCTGAGTGCTCTATTATTTTCAACAACACCATGGGGCATAAACTACTCCACAAATTAAAATAAACAAATTTAGATTCCTTTGAAAGGATTAGTTCCGGAGGCCAGTGTCTGTGATTTATTCTCATCTCAAGTGGACTCCAACCTGCTGTGTCTTTCCTTGGTTCTCTTGGGCAAATGAACTGGCCTACAGTTTAACCCATATGTCCAATGAATCTACCAATCTCCTCCCAACTGCCCCCTCACAACTACCTCTACTATTTTTGAGAGCACACTTAGGCTAAACTTTTCTACCTGGGGTTAGAAATAAGTCAGTTCCTTTAAGAATAGATAAGGAACTATCAGTTTTATGGCCTGCTTCTCTCCCCAGGAAGATTCTCTGAGCCATGGCTCTGGAGCTGGGGATAGGGACAATAGTGTGCTTCTCTATGAGTGACACCCTCCACTTTAGGAGCTGAGTGCTTAGTTGGGGCGCAGAGGCAGTAGCCTCACATCTTTTCAGATTACCTTTCCCAGTACAGAAGTTTATGAGCTGGAGCAAGGGCAATTGGGACCCCAGTATTCTCAGTGGCTCCATAACCAAGATAGAGTCTCTGTACCATGAATGGCAGTGGATAGAAGAAGGGAGCCCCCACTTCTCAGCAGTACTCATCCAGAACTTAGGGTCAACAACAGGTAGCTTGGGGCAGGATGGGACATCTTGCCTCCTTGGGAAGAAAACCCCCTGACTGGGAGCTAGGGAGAGAGGTAGCCCTGTGCTCTTAGCAGCAACAGTCTAGAGTTTCTGTCTCATTGAGTCAGGAGGGGAGAGGGAAAAGGTGGATCTCAGTTCAGATACCACTGACTCTCCCCGTTCTTACTGGGTTTTAGTAGATTTTCTTGAGTAAATGTTTCTTAATTTTCTGTATGCCCCTGGGACCATTTCCAGAGACTTAAAACAGTAGATTTTTTTTTCATCATTTTCACCAGTTTCACTGAGGAGCAAATCTACAAAACTGCTCACATGATCATGCTGGAAGTACCTCCTCTAGGTGGGATAACTCTGAACCATGTGTTTTACAGCTTTTCCTGATCAAGCTCTGGTTTCCCACAGGGGTATCAGACTTAAATGCCACCCTTTACTGGCTACTTTCCCTACCCTGCATCACTCCTCTGTTCCCCTACTGGTATTCCTTGAAATCTTAAATAAACTCCTTGCTCCTGAATCTTTTCTTATAGTCTTCCTTTGGATGATGCTAAACTGAAATCTCAAAGATGGTGTTTACTTTTCTGACTTCTGCAATTGAACACTTAAAAGACAGAGGGACTAAGGAATAATGGATAGGATACAATGTATGAGAATAGAAGAAAGATCCAGAGCATGGGTGCAAAGATTTGATTTAGCTAAGAGAAGAAACACTTTTCTATTAAAGCAGAACAGCACAAGAAGGAAGGAGAGAATGGATGCAAATGTAGGCACATTTGGTAGGAAGAATCATACTACTGAGATGATTTTCCAGTAGGGTCTTTATACTACTTAAACTCCTTCAGCTTCACAGAATGGTTAAACACCCTAGAAATATGCTTGCTCACTAAACTATGTAAATGTTGAACCTAAGGCTTTTCTCTTTCTCCAACTTCCATTGAGTGACACTGCCAAAGTTCTCCTGAGACTTCTTTTCATTATTGCATCTAAGTCTAACTTAATACGCTTGTCTCATTCATTCTCTCAACATGTTAATACAATCAATCAGATTATGATCAAGTCCTTTACAACTAGGAATTATTTCTCCTCCTTTGGGTGCCCTTCTAGCTCTGCATTAATTCCTTAGCATTGATTTTAGAGTTTAACTCTCTAGGGGCTAATTTACTTATAATCCTTGTGTGCAATTTCTCATTGTAGATGCTAAGTACTCACTAAAGATATGATTAAAAAAAAAAAAGACACAAGGTCCTAGAGAGATTTAGGAAAAGGAAAGCATATTCAGTTAGAGATGGATCAAAAAAGACTACACAGAAGATAAATTTGGATTTCGAATGGACCATGAATGATGGACAAAGAAAGAAAAAATTAAAGGAATATTTTATGTAAAAAGATAAGAGGAAAGCATGAGCACAAAATATGTTTGAAAAATTACAAAAAGGTTGGCAAGACAGATTCATAAAGTTTAAAGAGAAAAATTAGAGAGTTGGTTTGGAGCGCATTATGGAAAGTCTTGAAAGAGGATGTACTTTGATACACAATGAATGATTACAAAAAAGATAATAATTTAAGAATTTGTCTGATTTGAGCTATGCTTTAACAAACACTATCCAAAATCATGTAGTCCTGTCTCCATTCTTAGTAAGGCTTATTATATCATTGTGGCTACTAGCTGCCAAGTTAAGCATGGAGTGCTTCATTACAGACATCTTGGAATCTGTGTATCCTTTTCACTTCATAATACCCAAATGCTAATTATGATACTGCACAGTACGTTTCCACATACAATCTTCTTTCCTGTATTGTTTCCACATAATGCTTATTCAGTCCTAAAAGCATGCCCGCCTATCTTATCTGAAGTGCTTTTCTTCCTTTTGCTATTCAGCTTCCTGTCTGGAACTCTGGTATCATCTTTCTACTTGGATGAGAATCCTTGTGCAGCTGCTTAAAAAAATATGTCAATACCTAATGGAGAGACTACATTCTCAAACCTCATTGGGAGAGAGATTATTACCAAGTTTGACTTGAAATATAGGATGCAGGTGTCCACAAATGTAACTTTCCAAGTTATGATAAAAATTTTGCATTTAACTAACCACTGCCTCTCTATGAGAAATTCATTTATAAAGTTTTTATATAGTAGTTCATCCTCACAATAATTTGGTCAAATAAGTAGGCCAATATACATATTAGGGATAGCCCTTATCATGTTTTACAATTTTACATATAAAGCCAGACATATATATATATATCCCAGTTATATTTCCGTGCACCAGATTTGGAATCTCAAAACTTGGGTTCAAATATCAATGTTTTTTTTCCGGGGAAGATTAGCCCTGAGCTAACATCTCCTGCCAATCCTCCTCTTTTTGCTGAGGAAGACTGGCCCTGAGCTACCAACCATGCCCATCTCCTCTACTTTATATGTGGGACGCCTGCCACAGCATGGCTTGTCAAGCGGTGCCATGTCTGCACCTGGGATCTGAACTGAGGAACCCCAGGCCGCTGAAGTGGAACGTGCGAACTTAACTGCTGCACCACCAGGCAGACCCCTCAAATATCAATTCTTGATGCTTACAAGTTTGGAAAACTTAGGTAACCGACTTCTCTGAGTCTCTATAGTATCATCTGCAAAACAGAGACATTATGAGAATTATATAATAGAAATACATATGCTTAGCATAGTTTTTGTAATATTAGCAGATATCTAAAGAATAATTATGCTCCTTTTTTCTCTTTGGTATAATTACAATCATTTGGGTCTGCCAGTACATTTTAGCCACTTTAATTCTGAAATATGATAAATATTTCACATTCATCAAGACTAATAGACAAACTAGATCACAAATCTATGGTCATAAAAAAGATGCTTCTCAAGTTCAAATGGCTATAAATGCTTGGAGGAGTGATATCTGCCATAAATTCTAATTTCAGATCTGTCATAGGGTTTATGACACATTCAGTCTATATCAGTGTCCCATTTTTAAAAATCCAAAATTAAAAGTTAGCCCTGAAATGCACATCATAATGTCTCATGTGATCATAATATTGTCAAATAGGAAGACATTAGTAAGCTGGAACACAGAAATAGTTGAAATCTATTTTAGTCATTATAGTAGTGAATTGTAAATGCAAATCACTTAATATTTGTCCTCATATATAAATCAGAAAATAGGGCATCTATGTATGCTCAAGGCTTAAAATTGGGCAGTTTACAATGTTTTAATCCTACTAATTTCTCAGTAAAAAATTTAAAATATGAACTATCTTCAAAATACCAATGTTTCAAAGAATGCAGAAAGCATCTTCAGTTTTCTATTTTCATCAAAGATGAGGCTTACCTTCCTTGGGCTTTTACCATAGTTAAAATATTGCTTGCTGTTTTCAACTACTTAAATAATATGCAGGTTCCTCAAAAAACTAAAATTAGATCTACTATATGATCCAGCAATACCACTTCTGGGTATATACCCAAGGGAAAGAAAAATAGGATTTCAAAGAAATACATGCACTCTCCTATTTACTGCAGTATTATTCACAACAGCCAAGATATGGAAACAACCCAAACACCCATCAATGGATCAATGGATAAAGAAGATATGATACACATACCCACACACACACACACACACACACACACACACACACACACACACACACAATGGAATATTACTCAGCCATGAGAAAGGAGGACATCCTGCCAATTGTGACAACATAGATGAAGCATGAACGCATTATGCTAAGTAGGTAAGTCAGATAGAGAAAGATAAGTATTATATGATATCACTTCTATGCGAAATTTGAAAAAACCAGACTCATAAAAACAGAAAGTAAAATGGTGGTTACCAGGGGATACGACAGATGTTATTTAAAGTTATAAACTTACAATGAGTAATATATAAGCCCCAGGGATCTAATGCACAGTATAGTGAATACAGAAAACAATATTATAATCATCAAACGTACTAAGAGACTAGAATTTAATTATTCCAACTACTAAGAAAGAATAATTATGTAACGTGATAGAGGTGCTAATTATCACTACAATGGCAATCATATTACAATATATAAATGTATCAAATTAACATGTTGTACACTTTAAATTTTCACAATGTTATACGCCAAATATATTTCAATTAAAAAAATAATACAGGGGTTAAAAAATAGAAGAAAATGATATATTTTAAAGGAAGCAAACAAAAAATAGACAATGCATTTAAACCCACTTTCAAAGCAGAAGAGAAGAATTTTCCATTTTCATATAAAAAGTGGCGACCGTGTGCACTGCTTCTACTGCTCTACATTCTCTATTTTAGGATGTGTATCGTTACATGTTTTAATTGCAATGTAACTTAATAGTCTTTGTTCCTATGAATAATTATAGGTGAGACGTGTATTTTATGAAACTATTCCAGAGCGTGAAAAAATAAAAGCCTAGATTTCTTCACAGTGGAAAGTCCCAGCCAACTATGTTCCTCTTCAGCTTTTGCTATTAAATCTTTTCAGTGCCCAGAACCTCAGTTTTAATAATATTTATTTTCTCCTCCATTTTTTATAGTGTGACCCAAAACTGCACCATAATTACCACGTCCTCAGTTCAATATCCCTCTCTGTGTTAGTCAGGATTCTCCAGATAAACAGAACCAATAAAATATATGTAGATATACATAAGAGATTTATTGTAGGAATTAACTCACACGGTTTTGGAGGCTGAGAAGTTCCACAATCTGCTGTCTGCCAGCTGGAGAACTAGGAAACATGGTGGTATACTTTAGTCCGAGTCCAAAGGCCTGAGAACTGGGGGAGCTGATGGTTTAACTCCCCACACCAGGTTGAAAGCCTCAGAAATGGAGAGCCACTGGGGTAAGTCCCAGGGTCTGAAGGCCCAAGAGCCAGGAGCTCTATTGTCCAAGGGCAGGAGAAGATGGACAGACGTCCCAGCTCAAAAAGAGAGAGAGAAAATTTGCCCTTTGTCTATTTGGGCTCTCAACAAATTGAATAATGCCCACCCATTTTACTGAGAGTGGCTCTTCTCTACTCAGTCTGCTGAATAAAATGCTGATCTCTTCCAGAAACACCCTCACAGGTACACCTAGAAATAATGTTCTACCAGCTGTCTGGGCATCCCGCAGCACACCTAAGTTGACACATAAAATTAACCACTACATCCCTTCTCACTCACTTTTCCATTTTTCAGTTTACTTAAGTTACTGTTCCCAGTTGCAACACTTACCATTGAGAACTTCCATGCACTGACCTTTCCACTTTATCCACAATCCTCAGGGTCACCTTTCTTCTTATCCTGCTTAAATTCAAGAAACAATCATTAAAAGCATTTCATCACCCATATCTTCAATTTCCTATCCTGCTTAAATTCAAGAAACAATCATTAAAAGCATTTCATCACCCATATCTTCAATTTCCATCCCCCTCTCTCTATCCTTCTCATATGTTCATCAAAACTCCACTGATTTCATTTAAGCTTACATCCTAGCAGCAGAGGGTTGCTAGATAAAATCACATAGATTGGCATCACTATATATTCACGATTACCAGTATTAATTGGGTAGTCAACACTGCCCAACAATCTTCTCAATTTTCAATATGGTTGGTAAAATATTTATAATAATGACTTTTTCAATACATTCTCTACACTAATCAAACCTCTCACTCTCCCCATCTTTTCATCTCACTTTCAGCCACTGGCCTCAATTTCTACTTTGTAAAGAATCTTGACGCCATCAGACAAGAACTCACCTCATTTCATTACCAAACTGCAAACTTAACCTGAATCTGCACCAATCCTCCCTTTCTTCACTCTTGTTGAAACGAGGTTTCCCTTCTCCTATAAGGATATCACTCCCATTTATTATGGATCGTATTTTTTTCCCGTCTTCTCAGAGTCTTAGTTCTGTTATATTGTCTCTTTCCTCAGGTTCTTGTGCATCAACATTCAAAACTTCTCTGAATCTCTCATATTAAAGGGAAATACATCTCTCCTTGAACTCCTTTCCATATGCTATAATATTTTACCACTCTTTTCAAGCCAAATTTATTGGGAGAGATTTCTGTACATACTACTTTATCTCCTAAACCCACACTTATCTTCACTGACTTCCCATCTGGCTTCTACCTTTGCCATTACACCAAAACTGCTCTTATTAAAGACACCAGGAATGTTTTCTGCTTCCCTTCAATCTTTCAGTTGAAAAGTTCCTGCTCAGCCTTCAGAGGGTCTTAGATTTCTTTTCCTCAATGATACCTTCCATACCATCGTTTAAATTATGCTGTCACAGTACTCTGTACTTAGTCTTAGCATTTACCATAGCTTGTAATTCAATACTTATTTTGTTGTTCCTCCAAGCAACATGATAATACCACCAAACAAAATTTCGGACCCAGAAGCATTCCTGAGTATTGAGACTAATACCACAGATACACAGCAAAATTTGTAAAAAGAAATCTGCTAGTTTCAGCTATGCCCCTAAAGACTCACTCAACAATGCAACTACTCTAATCTCTTTTTCTCACTCTTCTCTGCCTAAAACAGTCTGAATTCTACCTCCAGCTAATCAACTATCCTTATTTCTCACTCAATTATCCTGCTACCTCTTTATTACATATAGAAATCTAGCCTCTTCTGGAAGCACAAATAAAACATCTTCTAAGAAGGACAGGTACCAGGAGAGTGGGAAATGTTATAAACCCTCCAATAATTTTTGGTTTGTAAACTTCCCTATTCACCCAGTCCTCATCTTTCTTAGATCTTCTATATGTAAGCAATGAATGAATGAACAGTTGACAAAGAGAACTGGTAGTGACTTCTTGGTTCACTAAGAAAATGCCAAGAAAGAAGAACGAGAATTGTTAGAATGAAATATTTGTGCTATTTCATGATTTGGAAAGTCTGTCCTTTCTTTTAGAGGTCTAAGGAATTAGAATTCCAGCATCTTCAGTTAATTTTGCTTTGGTAGAGAGCTAAGAAGAGCATAACTGTAACATGTCATTTAATTACTTTCTGATGTGATGTGCCATTTTAATTAATTTGGGGTTAAGTTTCCTTACTATAAGATACAATAGTAAGGGTTCATAGTACCCCTTTAGTTTTCCCATTACTTTGGGGCAGAGAAGGGAGAATACTGAAGTTTTTAATATCAAAGTGTACAAGTTGAGGAAAATTTAAGTTTAGCACAGATTTTGTGCTATTCAGGTAAGACATATACCAGCTGAAGAATATTTAGGCATCAAATATATTTATAGACTTTCTCAGAGATTTTTTCATTTTGACAAAATAATACTGTTTCTTACGAAGCCATTGAAAGACTATTTTTGAGTCAGTTTCATGGTTATTTTTAAAAAGTCATCAGTACTTACCCTTTACTGAAATATTTCTCTATCTAAATAAGCAGATGCTTTCTGACTCAATATTGAAATCAAAATCAGTGCTGTTTATACCAAGATTATCAAGTGTTAAACTTTTAGATTTGCCCACTACCATTTGCCAACACTTCCTTCAGACCCAGCCAAGTGCCAGTGACTTTGTTTCTCATGACTTGGCATACCAAAACTCAGAATTTAGCCCTGGAGACCATCACCAATGTGGGTTTCCCGAGTCCTTTCCCAGCTCTAGATCATTTGAGAACACTCCCCCCCCTTTTATAAGGGGAGCTGCTGCCAGGTTTTCTAAGGTTTCAATTCTTTATGCATAAGTCCCCAGTAAGGTACTTATGGATTTTTCTCTCCAAAATAATTTCTTGTGAATTTCATGCTCCAAGGAATAATGAAGAAAACTCGATTCACATTTATCATCATTTTTTTTTTTGAGGAAGATTGGCCCTGAGCGAACATCTGTGCGCCTCTTCCTCTACTTTACATGTGGGACACCTACCACAGCATGGTGTGCCAAGTGGTGCCATGTCCACACCCGGGATTTGAACCAGCGAACCCTGGGCCTCTGAGAAGCAGAACGCGTGAATTTGACTGCTGCACCACCGGGCTGGGCCCTCATCAGCATTTTATAGAATATGTTTACTCTGCCATGGATCCACAGACTTAGGTAACTAATTATTCTACACCAGGGATTAGCAAACTTTTTCTATAAAAGGTCAGCTAGTAAATATTTTTGGCATTGCAGGCCATATGGTCTCTGTCACAATTGCTCTACTCTGCCACTACTTAACTCTTCCACGGTAGCACAAAAGCAGCCACAGACAATCCATAAATGAAAAAGTGTGACTGTATAACAAGAAATTTTATTTTAAAAAACTGGTGGTAGACCAGGTTTCACCCATGGGCTACAGTTTGCTAACCCCTGCTCTAAACTAATTATTAACATACAGGAAAGCAGACTGGCATAGGCCAAAGATTATGGTTATTGAAATCAAACCAACATGTCTTCAAATCTTAGCTCTGGCAACTTATACAATTTTCCATCAGTCAGAACATCTCTTTCAGTCTATTTCATTACCTGTTACAAGGATATTACGTCTCCCACCTTGTACCTGTTCTGTGAACATTAAGTGATATAAAGAATGTGTAAAAAAAGTTTAAACAGATATTTTTTTAATTTTTAAAATATTTAAATTTAAAATGAGGAAAATAAAAATGATAAAAATAACATTTCTATTTTTGTGAATAATAACCATTGTTATTTCCACTTCTATTAAACTTACCTCAGACTCAGTTCCATGCTTGACCTAGGATGGTTTGTATCTATATAAATTATATATTTTAACTATGCTAGTGGGTGAAACACAATCAATGTGAGACTTTAATTAACTCTTTGAGCAGTAATCGTCAATCAGTAATTCGAGCATAACAAAAAAGTTTCATGGAGTAATCTATTATGGTTTTCATTCTACAAACCCAGACTTATTATAATAACTTGGGTTATTATAATGTTCATCTTGAAAACCCATCTTAATTAGTAACAGATAACATCTAATATAATTTTGCTACATTTCTATGATATAATTATTCATTAAGATAATCTTCATAGTGAAAATACTTAAATTATTTGTAAATTATGTTGGATTTACATATATTTATAACAATTTTTAAACTTGCGTTTGCTTATTCTGACTAAATATGAATGTCGCTGTCTCACCATATTATCATTTCCAAATTTCCACTAGAACAGTAATAGAAGCTACCATTAATGGAATGCATTCATCCTGTATCTTAGCACATAAGCCAATAGGATCATTAATAAAAACTGCTTATGTTTTATGCAAGCATATAATTTACATCACTTTCACTGCATTTGTTTCAAATAAAGTATAACCATTCCATATTAAAGAAATTGTATACAAGTGTAAAAGATTGATATGGGAATACAGGGGAACATATATTTGGGTTATGTAAACTAAAATTTTTTTACTATCTTTTTTTACTATCTATTAACTACTATTTATATATTTGGATAGCAAACAGCCTTGAAAGATGGAGATGGTGTCTGCCTCCAGGGAAGAGGGCAGATTTGTTTCTTGACCATTATTATAAAGACAATGTCTCCCACTGAGACAAAGATGGGGCAGGATTGCTAACAGTGCCTTACAAGACTGGGAGTTTCCTAAGCCCTGGGTTCCTCAGCTAAGACACAGATCCCTTATATGTTCACCATCTACTTGGATTCAGTTGAGAATAAACTCCTGTGGGACTAGGGGGAGGCAAGGGAAGTAACGTGAACTTAAAGTTTGCTGCAGGCTGCCGTGGCATAAATAATAAAGTCCCTTATCTCTGATCCAGGAGTATTGTGTCTTCCACTAGAATCTATGAAACTGTAATAGACGAACTTGCTAGTGTGAAAGCAGGGTAAAATCTGAGACCCTTTGATGTTCTTGATATTAGGCATATTATGGCTTTTCTTTCCTGCATTGTCAATTTTTATCGAATCTTAAATATTGTATTACACTGTTCAATGCTGTACTTTGACATTCTTTGAAATGCTTCATATTTGTTTAGTTGTCCAGTTAAATTACACGGAATTTGTTGTATCTGGCTATCTTTTAAATATGTTTAAGTTGGTTCTAGAGCAGCTTCTAGCCTAGTGCTAATTTGTCCCTCCCACCAATGTAACGCCCTTCAGAAGACTCTATGTAACACACATTACAACTTCCTTCTTCTCTGGCTGGTGGCAACTTTATTTCAGCCCTGTGTGAGCTCTGGCAATTGTTCAACCTACTGCTTACCACTGGTTTCTATAAGGCCTCAGTCGTTTCCTCTAAGCATGTGCAGATTAGTACTCAGAAAAAGACAAAAGAGGATCCCTCCACATGTCTCCAGAATCTCTCTGCACAGCTACCATGTTTCTAGGCTTCTCCCCCTAAATTCTAACCACTTGCACATTCCTAAATTCCATTCTGTCTCTTCAACTCAAGGAGACCACAGAGCTGTTTGGATTTCTTTCTCTGCTCTGTTACCTGGAAACTGTTTCTAGGTAAGACAAAATTGGGACAATTGTAAAGCTCATTTCCTTTGTTTCTTTTCTTTCAGGGATCATGGTCCTGTGCTTCCTGTTGTCCAATGCTTAAAAATCATTGTTTTTATATTTTGTTCAGTTTTCTAGTTGTTTATAGTGGGAGAGCATATTGAGCATCTGTTACATTTCATTGCTGACAGTGGAGTACATTGCATTTGTAAAGTTTGCAAAATAAGTTGCTATAGAAACAGCTTCAGAGATTAAAAAAATTAATTATATGCAAAAATAATAAATACCTGAAGACATCATGAGGAAAAAATAGCATTTTCTTAGTTTTCTCTAAATTTTAAGTGTCATTAAAATGGTACATGCTTTGTGGATGAGTAGAGTTAATGATAGTAATAGCATCAATAATATAAATAATAATAACAACGCAACATTCTTTTACTACTAATTTCCTTAAATTTTCTGACCTCATAATCTCCTAATAATTTTGGAATAACTATTATGAGCAAGACATTTCATTATGTGTAGTTTGGCATACAAAGATGTGTCTTAGTTTTTTATCTTCAGGAACTTCAACTCTAGTCAAGGAAACAAGACAACCCTGTCTGCTGTTCATTATCTGTGTGTTTATGAAAATCACTTGATTTATCCAAGCTCAGATTTCTTCATCTGTACATGAAAAGTTGAAAGAGATGGTATTTAAAGTTATTCTTACCTCAGAAAAGTTATGGCTCACTTAAAAAGTATTTAAAAATCTTTAGCTGTGTGCTCACCTCTATGTTAGGTAAGGGAGGATTAGAAAAAAAAATCTCAATTACTTGCCTTCAAAATGTTCCAAAAATAACTGCATTTTTATGTAAATGAGAGTTTCAACACCAAAACTGTGAAGTACTAAAATATGCACTGCTAATAAGCAATGCAGTAATATTAATTGGTATGAGTTGGGTTCCCATTATTATGGTTTCCCAGATAATCAGAAGATAGAGCTAAAGGAATATAACTTTCTTACTGCACTCCAGTCAGTGGCTTAATTGGGGAGTGAAAAAAGGGAGAAGTTCCTCTCCCTGAGCATATTTTCACTAAGTAACACCCTTTGTGACGCTTTTAAATGCAATAATTTAAGATGAAAAGATGTTAGAAGGGCAAAATTCAGTCAAGATGGCAGGGAATTCATGCTTTAGGGCACCTCGTTCTCCACTATAAAGACAAAGCAATGATAGGTAAAATATAAAAACAGAAAATTAGAGTCATAACTGGGCTCAAATACAAGATAAATATTTTTGAGAGCCAGAAACAAAATAATACTTAACAGGCTAGTGGGACTGAAGGAGCAGGTGTACCACTGTGGATCCAGAGATAGGTAATGTCCCCACTTTGGCTCTGGTGTGGTAATGAACATCGATATCTACTCCAAAAGGGACATGGACCGGAGTCAAGCTCATGACCTGATGCCAGCAGGTATTAAGCCTTAGAACTGGGGCAGCATATTCTATAAAGAAGGTTAATACAAAGTGTTTCCAATCTGCTGAATGTAACCATAACAGACAGACAGCTATAGGCAAAAAGACAAAATGACAAAACTAAACCACATGACCAAGGACAGACCTAAGAATACTCCCTGCTCTTAGAGATTAGCTCAAGACCCACATTATGAGATATGGCTTTGAACCAGTTACCAGAGTGTTAGATTGACACAACCACAAAACCCACTAATTAAATAAATAAATAAATAAATAAAAACTTCAGTGCTAAGAAAGGCAGCAAACATCAACATGAAAATAGGTGTGCACTCCAGAAGTAATTTACATCATGGAATAATCTGGCAAACTTTAACAGAAATATTTTCGATACTCAAAGAGACAAATGGAAGCTTATAAACTATGAAAGAAAAAAGAAGCAAGAAATTGTGAAATAAAATAGGAAGAAACAAGATCTATAGAAAAAAGGAAAAAAGAGTTGAAAAATATAGTCACCGAAATGAAAGGCCCAATTTAAAAATAAAATATAGGGAGCACAATCAAAGAAAGAATCTATAAAGTGAAAATAAAATTGAAAAAAGTCACTCAAAATACAGCATAGCGAAACAAAGACATAAATGTCATAAAAGTAACTAAGAAACAAGTGGATATCTAATAGGTGTTGCAGAAAAAAATGAAGGAATGATGAGTAATAGTTGAGAATTTTGCACAAATGTGCTTGTAAATAATAGATAAAAAATATATTCTCAATATCATGTAGAATAAATAAATAAATACAAATCCACAGCTAGTCACATTGTGGTGAAACTGTAGATTATTAAGGATATAGAATAAATCATAAATTATCAGAGAGAAAAGATAGATTATTCTAAAAATAATTAGCAATAAGTACGATAGAAACTTTTTCATCTATTATTAGAAGCCATAACTCTATAAAGTAATATCTCCAAATTGCCAAGAGAAAGACCTGTCAGTGTAAAATTTTATACCCAGGTAACATATCACTTAAAAGCAGGAGAAAAATAATGAGACCAATAGACTTTCATAAAAAGAAGGATGAAACATGTGATTCTGTGTAAGATAATAGACCTCAGAATATGTACTGGAATAAAGTTTTTATATCCAATAGCAACAAAAACCTCCTTAAGGTCCTTGCCTCAAATGAGACCTAACCTGATAAATGCAAAATCGAAACTAGGGGTTATTTCTGAAGATGAAGAGAAAAGGTATTAAAAAAGGTTCATAGGGCAGTTCAACTGTGTCTTTCTTCTTTAAAATAAAAAAGACAATTTTCTTTTTTAAAAAAAGACAAACAAAAACAAGAAAAAAAATTCTAAAACCAAACAAGAGGCCAGCAATGAAAACATCATTAGATTCTGATAGAGCTGGGTAATAAGTACATGGTAGTTTATTATTCTCTTTACTATCTTATATGCCTTTAAAAATATCTTAATCTACCAAAAAAAAATAGCAGAAAAAGTGTAAAAGCAAGAGTTAGTGTTTTCCACACATTACCGAAGTATTAGTGGCCAATATATGAGATCTATAAAGAAGTTTATGAGGCTGGTAAATGTTTTATGCTCTAACTTCCCCATCAAACAATTGCATATAGCTAACCCAACCCTCCACCAATGCCAAGGCCCATCCCACTCCCTGTGATATTAGAATCTCTCCAGGAAACCGACATGAGTTCTCAGACTTTGAGCCTGTGTAGTGATTTCCCGAGAACAGTGTCAAATTAAGGCTGCCACCCACCAGACATCAGAGAATAAACAACAATACAGTGAACAAACAAGGAGTGTGAGGACCTCTATGTCTTTACATGGTTCCAGGTAGTCATTCTTCAGTCTTTGGCACAGGTGACACTTGAGTATAGTCGTAGACAAAAAAGATAATTTAAGCAGTGTCATTAGGATGAAGGATTGTTTGGGAGCATTATGAAGAAAACAGCTGAAGAGATAAGGCAGAGTCATTTGATGGAGATCCTTGAGTTCCATCCTGATGATTTTAGACTTGTAAATTATATCTGAGCAAATTAAGTTTAGTATGTGCGTGCATAATATTGTTAAAAAGTAAAGCTGAGGTTATTACAATCACGATAGAACATTTAATGGTAACTCTCAATGTATAGGGCTGTGAAAAGAATGAGAAAAATAAAATAGTAGTTAACTGGTTGAATGAGTAAATGTTTTACATTAAGTTAGTTTTCTAACCGAAAATCCTATTTCTTTATTGAAGGCGGAGATGGAGAAATAAAAGAATGCAAATAAGTTCATCTTTAAGTCCATTCCCGGTTCAATGAGATCCCTGTGTGCTTCTGAGCTGTGCAGGAAGTTACTAGGTATGGGAGGGATAAGAGGGGAGAGATGACTAGCTTAAAATTTTCCTAGTTACTCTGCCTCTAAGACATCCTTCCTGTGAATTTCTTTAGAGGACAGATCATTTTAGTCCTACAAGTACTAGTTTTATTCCAAATAAGGCAAGGGTTCTATTTCAAAATAAATGATGATATTGTAACAAAATTTAAAAATTACACTTTAGGCAAAAGAGCTGACTCATTTAAACTAACTTGGTGCACTATTAAATATTTTAAAAATCCTAAAAATCCATGCCAACTAATAAGAATTTTACAATAATGTTTCTTCCAAGATTGCACTCAGTGTGTTCCATAATAAATAGAATTATGAAATACATATTTATTCAGGTATTTCTCTGGGAAGGAAGAGAACTAATCTGCAGGTTTTGGAATCTAGACTACTAATGTCCAATAGAACTTTCTGTGATAATAGAAATATTCATTCTGAACTGTCCAATATAGTATTCACTAGCCACTTGCAGCCACTGTGCAAGTGAAATATGGCTAGTGCAATCAAGGAACTGAATTTTTAATTTTATTTAATTTAAATAATTAAAATTTAAATGGTCACATGTCATTTAGTGTATGGGTCAGCACAGACCTAGACAATTAGTATTCAATTCAACTTTGAATATAGCCAGAAATGAACAAAGACAAATGGAAAATATAAAAAGTAGTTGGTAGAAGTTAATTGCTAGATATTATAAAGACTTGGAAAACTATACTTCCCATATCTTCTTAGGTCTTCTCACACACTGAAGTAACCACCATTCACCAAGTTGTATATGGACTATCCCCATTAGTAGTCAAAACTGCATCTGTGAAACCCATACGATCAATTAAACTGAAAATCCTTTCTCCCATCACATCCCTTGTGAAAGTTACAAAGTTTGAAACTAGTCCCAGTAATGTGAAGAACCCAATAAAGACTCATAAAGCCATGTGTTTTACTGTGGTAATTCCCACATGCTGCAGTAAAAGGGCGATGACTCAGAAAACCACGTCCTTTGCTGGAGTGTGGCCTTGCACTTAGAGGAGGGTTGTTCAGTCCAGGATTAAAATGCACGTGGTAATGAGCTCTCAAATGCTCACTTCTCCCATTCCCATTACATGCTCATTTCTAAAACATTTTCTTCACAACTTTCTTTTCCCCTGGAAATAATATCTTTGCTGGAGCCAAATTTCTAATTTCTCTACACATTTAACACATTACTCCATTTCAAAATACTCTGAGAGAGTGAGAAGTTAAAGGCAAGAAATTGAGAGCAAAGTAGAAAGTCTAAATTAAACAATCTGTTTAAGGCCCAGCAGGTTTATACATCTTTCAAAGCTTTGTGGACTGTTTCCTTTGAATACAAAGCTCTTCAAATATGTACAAACCTAGCCCTGCCACCACCACAATATCTGAAGAGAAATAACTCTCATAATAAACTTGTGTACCAATTACTGTAATAAGTGGCTTAAATATCCATTTAAATACCATAGTTTTTCATCAATTTTAATTACTTGTTATCTCTATGAATCACATGAACTTTAAGATTAGAAGGTAAATATTTGTACTTTGGTGTAGTCTTCTATTTGGGAAAAGGAAAAAAAAGCCCTCATATTTATTTTTTTGGTTTAATAACTAGACACACCTCAAGCACTGCCTGATATTATCAGAGGTCGTGGGAAAGTAGTGTCAATGATAAGCAACAAACAGTGTAAGTGACTTTTACGTAAGCTTTAGTTTCAACCCAAACGTTTGCTCCTTTCATCCAGCTTGTGCTCTCAATTCTTTTATGCAAATAGTTTTCATTTGACTTCTTACGGCAAATCTAGAATTTGAAAATAATCAGATAGATCAGTGTGCAATTTAAGGTCCTGACAACAAGTACAGAAATGCTGTTTTGTGCTTGAAGGAACTGTGCACAGACCATCTGCTGCTTTGGTGTTCCCAGGAAGCCTGTCAAAGCGTGCACGCATGAAGAAGCAGAAAAATGAAGAGGCAACATGCTCACAGCCATCGGAACAGGGATCTAAGAAACTACAGCATCCACTTTGGACATTATTCAGATTAATAATTAAGTCTATGTGGTATATTTTAGGTCCAACTACTGAACCCAAATCCCAAAAGAAGAATGTCTGTGACAGTTTTTATTATTATGTCATTGCACATTTCATGCAGCTTAAGTTAAAAGGATAATTGAATAGAACCTCAAGCTGTGTTTGCACTGCATTATGTGACACAATGGAAACAATATGCGAAGAACATGGAAAAGGCAAATTATGCCATTTTACCAAAACAGTCTGCAATATGATGGGTTCATGCTATCTATGAACTTATTCCCAAAGTAGCACAAAATTTCTCCTTGCCTGCCTACTCATAGAAGAATAAAAATACTTATGCTTAGCAATGCCCCAAACACCCAGAGTTTGACATTAAAGTAAAAGGCAAAACTGTGGCTAGGACAGATTCACATAGAATACGCATATAGAGTTGGAAAAGCCCTAAGAACCAAAAAAATACACAAAAATTCTGAATTCCCCATCACATCTGTCTCCAAGGGTATTGAATAAGAGACTTTGGACTTGTACTAACTGTGCAGGCCATATAGTGAGTTATTCCTAGAACTAGATGGGAAGGAGGGAAATGAGCTGTTCACAAATTATCTAAGTGGGTAATCTGCCCCCAAAGAATGGTTTTTAATTGTGAGAATCACACTTTTATTCCAGAGGGCGATCATTATATTTTTGAGAGAATTATATTTCACATGTCCAGAAATTACATATTCGGAAATTACTCACTGGAACCTATAACTGGAAATGATTCCTATGTGGAAAATGGAGCCTTACTCATCCCATACTGGGATGGAACACTGTTAGAGTTAGCACTCAGGCCTTAGAGCATGTCATTCTTCCCAGCTGCATACTTGGCATGCAGACATTAATTTATCTTTAAATAATAACCCAGGATATTGATTCTTGTAATATTCATCCTTGAGTTCAGCCATGAAGTGAATGCAACTCTATGTGTGCAGCAGCTTATTGGGGAACCGACATTTAAAAGAAAGAGCCTGTTTTAATAAACAGTTTGGCAGTAGTGCTGGAAAAATTCAATAAATTATATTTTATAAGTAGAGAGAATATATACAGATATTGTAACTACTGTAAATCGTCGTATTTCGAGTCAAGGTAGTGAACATATTTATACAAATACACTAAATATTTAATGAACACTGATTTGTGACACAATTTGGGAGATGGAGTTAGAGAAGGATACCATTGTGGGAGATTATGACAGATTCAACGATAGTTCATCACATTGTAATCTCTTCCTAAGCACATAGAAAGACCCTATTTTCCAACTTCTTCTCAGGAAGGTTGAGCCAAGGACTGGGTTCTGGTCAATGAGACGATGGTAGAAATGAAGTAAGTCACTTGCAGACCTGGTGATTAAAAACCTTCTGGACAGAGGCCCGCCCCGTGGTGCAGCGGTTAACTTCCCACATTCCGCTTCGGCGGCCCGGGGTTTGCCCTGGTTCAGATCCCAGGTGTGAACCTACACACCACTTGGCAAGCCATGCTGTGGTAGGCATCCCACATATAAAGTGGAGGAAGATGGGCACAGATGTTAGCTCATGGCCAGTCTTCCTCAGAAAAAAGAGGATTGGCAGCAAATGTTAACTCAGAGAAAATCTTCCTCAAAAAAAACAAAAACTTTCTGGACAATCTTTCCACTTCCTCTTATCCTACTATGGTGACTTTGGAGGACATGTGTTCCAGATGGCGTGGCTACAAGATAGAGAAAGGCCAGCCAACCTTCATAGACTCTGCAGGAGTGAGACATAAATCTTTGTTTTATGAAGGCATTAGTGTTCGGGCTTCTTTTCTGCAGCATAAGCAAACTAATTCCACATAATGCAAAGAATTTCTCAAAATGCCTTAGAAAGCTTTTAATGCTCTCACAAGCCTCTACTTCAACAGTGATACTTTGGCTTCAGTTATGAGCAATTCAGGAATTTCCAGGCTTTTTCATGTCTAATGGCTCTCCATTTAATTCCTTAGGTAAAAGTACTTGTGCAAAGATTATCTTGGCCTTTGAAAGTTTAGGCAACACTTTTCAAACAAAGGCCTGGTTGAAAGAATAATGCTTGTTGATTGATCAAAATGCTTTCAGAAGGAATTTTGGAGAGAACTAGCCAAGGAATTTTCCAGTTGCTTAAATTGTCCCTCCATTAAAAAAAAAAAAACAAAAAAAACCCCAGAATCATAGCTGCTGAGTGGATTTGCATCACACTGCCCACCTAGACCACTTTATTTACACTTTACTGAGGACAAAAAGTCAAAGATGAACATTTTTTATGCTGTTTGTAAATATTTGCTCATTTTTATCACAAAGTTGACCCTGTCCAGGAACCACGGAATAATTTCCAGTTAGTTGTTCTTTATTTCTACCACAACTGGTAGAAGGTCATAGGAGTCACAGGACCTTGACCATACAGAATCCACAGTGTATATAGGTCAGTGGCATTGCCATGTGAATCACTTTCAAAGGCATTTCTGAAAGTATGATTTTAAAACTATACAAGTATTAGAAGCAAGTTCTCAAGAACTATCTAATATATATACATAAGTTTTTTTCAGCTACCACTAAATGCTGAGAAAGAGTCACACTCTATTTAATACCAACTAGAGTAAGCTACACGCAGCATCAAATAAGCTTCTCTGCTGATTAAAGGATTACATTAGCTAAGGGAGGTGGTATATTATATATACCAGATAGTTTTGTTGTCTACAATAATGGCTTTTGTTTCTTTTACTTCCTGTAGTTGACCACCAGGAATATGTAGGATAGGATAAACTCAGAATTGTTCATTTATTTGTTACCTTGCTTCTCATCTGCTTAACTTTGCCTGACTCATCTCATTGACGGAAGACTCTGAGAGAGAATTTAAAAATTATATTACTAGAGTAGATGCCTGCATTCAATTATCTCTTTGTCCGTAACCGACTGTGTAAATTTCGAAAAGTTACCTATTCTATCTATTCAGTTACCTCAGGGATGAAATGGCCTGTTTCAAATCTAAAATTCTCTAACTGGAGATCATTGAGTAACTATTTTCTATCTTTAGTAAGAGTAAAAAACGAAAGGGTTTAATCTTCAGCATGAAACAATCAAGGTTAAATTTACTGAAAAATAGTGTTTGTGAATTGAGAAATAGATTGTAAAGGAAAGTTTGAAATCTGACTAGTTAATAATACCGTCTTATATATTATATATAGATTATATATAGATTATATATAGATATAACATATCTATATATAACATATAAACATATATAACATATAATCTAAAGTTGCACTACCATCACTTGTACTACTTTTTATTTTTTTCTTCCATTATACTGTCTATTTCAGAACCATTAACAAAGTTTGAATTCACAGATATGAGCAATTTAGATTTATATAAAAATATAGCTCGCATCCCAAGAATATAGGGAGGTAAATAATCAATCAGCTTTCCTGTATTTGTGAAAGACCAATTTTTCTTCAGTTAAGAAGAAATACTGTTGTCTGCCATATATTCACTGTGTTTTCTCCTTCAAAATTTACTGCTATGACTTTATCAATATTTTGTCTCAATTTTTAATATTACTGCCATCATATATCGTAAATATTTACAGAATTAATATATGAGTGAATAAGTGAATGAATGAGAAATTTTTTCATCATTTTCTATGATGGTATATTTTTCTGTGGTGATATATGCCAACATAAATACCTGATATTCTTAGTAAGTACACACTTTGCATACATTTTAGATTGTTATAGAGACGGAAGTTTATTTTTGTAATACTGCTTTGATCTAAAGTTTTGATGATATACCTTTCTTAAGTATTATAGTCATCATATAAATAATCTTTTATATTTTAACATGACAATATTCAAATCTAGAATCATATTAAACCTATAACCCTCATAGATAAACAAAAAAAAGAAATGCTGCATGAAAACATCAAATAGAAAACCTCCCATCATTAATCACCTCACAGTTTCAACTCTATTTAACAACATGTCTTACTGCACAAGGCGTGCTATCCCTGGGCAAGAAATCATTTTTGTGATTCATAACAAGGAACCCTGCAGTTCTGTTCAGTAGTCATTGAGAGATTTGAAACCATTTTACGGAACTTTGTGACAGTGTAATATATGATTCACAATGGAGAACACAATACAGAAAGATTTCAGGAAACTTAATTGGCTAGGACTGCAGGTGACTTACTACGGGGTTTATTACAGTCCCCCCAAAGGCAGAGTTTTCAGCTGCCTGAATATCCACATAGCAGTAATGTAACTGCTGGAAGGTGTGTGTTGGATGCCAAATGGTCTGAAGCACTGCTTGAAAAGTACCCAGGCAAAAATCAAGATCCTTCTAAGCCTGTCTTGCCTCCCTCACCTGTCTGCTACAGTTAACACAGCTCCCCGGGCGGGAATGACGGGAGGGATGTGGGGGGGAAACAGAAGCACTCCTAGTGTTCTCACACTTTGTCTATCCTGTCTGCTCTCTCTAGCAGCAGGGAAAAAAAAAAAAAGAAAGGAACAGACATTCTGATGGATAGGAGAAAAGGAATCCTTATGTACTTAAAAGAGCTCCAAGACAACTCACCAAGAAATTTTTAATATTCAAATTACATCAAAATAGCAACTGTTTTTTAAAAAACTTTTTCTGTTTACCTTAAATCACAATCTCAAAGCAAAATATGGAATAAATGTATGATCTTGGCCACAAACAAAAGTGGGAATTCAAGAAAATAAATAGATGAATAATGAAAACTTTATAGTAAGTTCATCTACAGGCTTTTGTTACCAGATTATTTCACTACTCTCATGGTAAATGGTTTAATGATTGCAAAATTAAAGCCTTTAAATCTCTGGCCTCACGAACTGAGGTAATTTTCTATTAGTATGAATTATCAGAAAGAAACACTTTTCGTCAGTGATTAGGAATTCTAAAGTAAGACCCAATTTCTTTGCTGCTACAAGTCATTTAGAAAGTTTTCTGGGGGGGCTGGCTCCCTGGCTGAGTGGTTAAGTTTGCGCACTCCGCTGCGGTGGCCCAGGGTTCAGATCCTGGGCGCGGACATGGCACCACTCGTCAGGCCACGTTGAGGCGGCGCCCCACATCCCACAACTAGGAGGACGTGCAGCTAGGATATACAACTGTGTACAGGGGGGTTTGGGGAGATAAAGCAGAAAAAAAAAAAAAAGAGATTGGCAACAGTTGTTACCCCAGGTGCCAATCTTTGAAAAAGAAAAAAAAAGGGAAAAAAAAGTTTTCTGGTACAGTTAAGTATGAACTGCTTCATAAACTTTACTGCATACATGATCATATCTTTTTTATTTCATCAGATTCAGTTGAAAGCAGCTTGATTTCTCATGTGCCAGATGAGCAGAAATTTGCATATTGTCTGTTTAAATATTTCAACTCTATAAATTACCTTAATATCTGGAATAGCTCACACTATCCGAGATCCAGCGGCTTGGGTAGGGAGTTCCTACCCAATAACATCAACCTTGCTGTCTGCTCACCCACGAATGCAGCTGTTTCCTGTTGCCCTAGGTGTTGCGATACTCCAAGCTATAGTGACGCCTCTCCCACTATCCTATCCTCCTGTATAGAACGTAGCCCCTACAGTACCTTGCCGGAGACTCTACATTTCTCAGAACCTTCCTGATACTCAGGGAGGATACTGAAAAGGCGACTTGAAGATATCATATTCTAAAACACGACACTTAAAAGTGACACCACACAACATGGTGGAATAATCTCTATTTCTGACCTTGATTTTGCGCCATAATTTTAAACTCAGACTCCACTGAACGTTATGAGTACCATGGCGGTGGCTCCAGGTGGCCATGGACGTAAGACATGGAATGGGTAATATGAGTGGGAAGACCCTGAGCAAAGAAAGCTGTTTCACTCTATTTTATGTACTGAGCTTTTCCACATGATTTTTAAATATGGTGTTCTACGTTTTTAAAAAATAGTTTGAAACACATTCTGGTGCATATAGGGAAAAATGTTAAGCGAATTATATTGATATCAGCCTTATTAGCAATTTTGCTATGAATTGCACTTTCACTCTGCAAATGTCATTATATTATTTACTGAATTGCAATCGTGAATAAATTGTCAATTGTTTTAGCAAATTTTTTTTAAATGGAGTTCACGTTAACACAGAGAATTCCACAGTTGGAAGATGGTTTCTCATTTACGTTTTAAATAAGCTGAGGATATGCTGCTCCAATTATTTTAAAAAGAAATATTTGAGTTATATGTGATTAATTAATAACATAAATGGGCGAATACTGATTGGTATGTTATTAACGAAATATTTTTCTTGGAATAAAAACAATGGTACAATAAAGCAAATAACCATTAAGTAAAAGTAAAAATAAAGTTTCACGTGTTCAGAGAAATATTTCATTAAAGAATCGTTCTGTAAATAAGAACAGGTGGCAATAATTGGATTTCCCATCTGCAGATTGTAAAGCCATGTACAGGTTGGCTTTCACAAGTATCACAGCCAATATGTGGAAACCTATCCATTTGCAAATTATGCCAGATGGACCCTGACCAAATTCAGAGAACCACATAGGACCAATGTTCTTTCTGATGTTTTTTAAAGTTTAAAGCAGATGACCATGCATTTGCACAGCAAAATAGGAACTGTGCATAGTATGTGAGCAGAATTTATTTAGTGAGTTGAGGAGGGGTCAGTTAATGACATTAGAGCTCCTTTAAACTCCAGGTCCTAATAATCAAAATCGTCTGCCGATGAGGCCCATTCAGAGGTGAAGATAAGATTGGCAACTATCTATATTTTAATTGAAGAGTCCAGTATTTCAACTCTTTCCCAGGAAACATTAAGAAATTTCCAGAGATGTATAATTAAGCATTATTACTCTCACATTGTGACTTGGATTGTTTTCCAATATTATTATCACCACATAGAACTGTGCTATGTGTTAGTCTGAAATTTTTATTTTGTTTGTGAGCTTTTGTTCCTTAAAGTTGCTTCCAAAAGGACCTTTAGGCTCATCAGAAAAAGCGTATCAACACTGTGTGGCCGTAGCATTTCTATCGGTGTTGTCTACCAGCATCAGCTTAGTGCAGCTGAGCATTTTCTTTTTGTAGTCACAAAATATGCAACATTGTAGTCTTTGTTTTGAGTTCTTATATTCAGGGAAGGGAAGGGAAGGAAAAGGAAAGGAAGAGAAGGGAAGGGAGAATAGAAAGAAGGAAAGAAGGAAGGAAGAGTGGGAGGGAGGGAAGGAGGAAAGATGGAAGGAGGGGGAAGCAGGCAGTTCATAAAAGACATATAAATATGATTTGGTCTAAAATCCCTTAAAAGAGGGGAAAAGCAGTTTTGCTGTTCATGAGGAAAGATATATTAACACTGAAGAAGATGCAGGTTATATACAAAACATTTATCTATGAGATAATAATACTGAATTAAAATGTCTTCAAATACCAGAATTAGTTTCCTTTTCAAAACTCTCCTTTCTGTCCCCAGAGCTTTGAGATTTCCCAAACATGAGAAACCTCCTTCTGCTGAATTAAGACTGGGACTGGCTTCTGTCTCTTTGGAGAAAAAAAATTAATAAGGTGGCAGGGGCTCCTTCCAAATCCATCTTTTGGGAAGAAATAACCTAGTTGTTCACTTATTTTAAGGGCATATTTCTTGATAAACTAAAATATTTATTCATCAAATAATCGGTTCTAAATGTATTTAAATTATTCCAATTCTTACATCATATGACAGTATGGAAATTATCATTAAATATTACACACAGTTTATGGATGAACAAAACAGCAAATTAAATATTGAATCAATATAATATTAATTTTGTGGAATTCTTTAAACCTTTTACTTGATTAGAATCAAATTTAGGTTTCAGTTTTTAAAAGTTCCAAAATCTAATGTAAAAGAAATAAAATATGAAGAAATCTTAAAATAAAATCCTCACACGGGAAATCATACATATTTTACACTTGTATTAAAGTATGATGGAAGTATAATAAAGTAGATACATTTAAGGTATTCAATTTGAAAAGTTTTGACATATCAATATACTTATGAAACGATCACAGCAAACCAAGACAATGAACATATCCATCAGCCCCAAAAGTCTAAACCCTCTCCACTCTCTACCCCGGGGAAACACTCATCCACTTTCTGTCACTACAGGATAACTTGTATTTCCTACATTTTATATAAAGGAAAATATATATTATATACTCTTTTTCTCTTTGACTTGTTTCAAACAACATAGTTATTTTGAGATTCATCCTTGTTTTTGCTTGAATCAATACTCTTTTTGTTGAGTAGAATCTCGTCATATGGATATACCCCATTTGTATATCCATTCAACTGTTGATAGATATTTGGGTTGCTTCCTGTTTGGGGCTACTAAAAATAAATCACCCATGAATAATTGTGTACCAGTCTTTGTGTGGACATATGTTTCATTTCTCTTCAGTATACAATTGAGGAGAAATGACTAGGCCATATATAAGGCATATGTTTAAATTTTTAAGAAACTGTAAGCTATTTTCCAAAATGATTACAATATTTTACATTCCTTCCAGCAGTGTATGAGAGTTCTAATTGCTCTGCCTCATCACCAACACTTGTTATGGTACAAATTTTTAATTTTATTGATTCTCATAGGGGTATAATGCTATCTTATTGTGGTGTTAATTTGCATTTCTCTAATGACTAATGACCTTGAGCATGTTTTTATGTGTTTATCTATAACCGTATGTCTTCTTTGCTAAAGTGTCTGTTCAAAACTTTTGCCCATTATTAATTGGGTTGTTCATATGACTTTTATTGAGTTTTAATGGTTTATATATTCTAGAAAGAAGTCCTTTGTCAGATAAATGTTTGCAAACATTTTCTTCCAGTCAGTGACTTCTCTTTTCTTTTTCGTAATGGTGATTATTGAAGAGCATTTTTTTAATGAAATCCAATGTAGCAATTTTCCTTTTGTACTTCGTACTTTGTACTTTTTGTGGCCTTTTTAAGAGAACTTTGTCAAATCCAGGGTCACTAAATTTTCTCCTGTTTTTTTTTAAGGATTTATCTTTTACATCTATTATTTATTTTATTTTTTGTGTATAGTGTGAGGTAAGAGTTGGGTTTTTGTTTGTTTGTTTATTTGCATTGCTATGGCTAGCCAACATTATTTGTTAGAAAGTTTATCTTTTCTCTCATTCAATTGCCTTAATACTTTTGTCAAAAATGAGTTGATCATATATGTGACCATCAACAAAGTGAAAAGATAACATAACAATTGGGAGAAGATATTTGCAAACCATATATTTGATAAGGGATTAATATACAAAATATATAAAGAACTCATACATCTCCACAAAAAAACTAACCATGTAATTAAAAAATGGGCAAAAGATCTGAACAGACATTTCTCTAAAGAAACTATACAGATGGCCAACAAGCACAGGAAAAGATGTTCAACATCCCTCACTATCAGGAAAATGCAAATCAAAACTACAATGAGATACCACCTCATTCCCATCAGAATGGCTATAATTAACAAGACAGGAAATAACAAGTGCTAGAGAGGATGTGGAGAAAAGGGAACTCCCATACACTGCTGGTGGGAGTGCAAACTGGTGCAGCCACTATGGAAAACACTATGGAGATTCCTCAAAAAAGTAAGAACAGAACTGCCATACAATCCAGCTATTCCACTGCTGGGTATTCATCCAAACAACATGAAAACACAAATGCATAAAAATACATGCCCCATAGGTTCACTGCAGCATTATTCACAATAGCCAAGACTTGGAAGCAACCTAGATGCCCATCAAGGGACGAATGGATAAAGAAGATGGCATATGTATACACAATGGAATGCTACTCAGCCATAAAAAATGATCAAGTCTGGCCATTTGTGACAACATGGATGGACCTTGAGGGTACTATGCTAAGCAAAAAAAGTCAGAGGGAGAAAGTCAAATACTATATGATCTAACTCATAAGTAGAAGATAAAGCAACAACAATCATACAGAGGCAGAGATTGGATTGGTGCTTACCAGAGGGGAAGGTGGGAAGGAGGAGGGCGTAAAGGGTGATTAGGCACCTGTATACGGTGATGGATTGTAAATTAGTCTTTGAGTGCTGAATGTGATGTAATCTGCGCAGAAATCCGAATATAAGGACGTACCCCTGAAGTTTATTTAATGTTATAAACCAAAGTTACTGCAATAAAAAATAAATTCTGAGGGTCTTAGGATAGAGCCAATTAAAAAAAGTGAATTCATCATATATGTGAGGTCTACATGTCTGTTCTTATATCAATACAAGCCTGTCATGACTAACATAGCTTTTTAGTAAGTATTAAAATCAGATATTGTAACCAATAATTTTGTTCTTCCTTTTCAAAATTATTTTAGCCACTGTATTATCTTTGAATTTCGATATATGTTTTAGAATCTGCTTGTCATTTTCTGTAATGAAGACTGCTGGAATCTTAAATAGGATTGCTGAAAACTTTAGATCAATTTAAGGAGAACTGATATCTTCCTAATATTGAATTTTCCAAAACATTAATATGATATGTTTCTATACTTAGGTCTTCTCTAATCTCTCTCAGCAATGTTTTGCAGTTTTCAGACTAGATGTGTTGCATATGTTTTTCAAATTTAACTCTATCTGATGCTTTTGTAAATAGTGTTTATTTTAATTTAGATTAAGATTTTAAATTTAATTTAGATTTCCAAATTTTCAATGCTAGTATATAGAAATACAATTGACTTTTTGGTTTTTTACAGTTTCTTTGCGGTATAATTGATAAACAAAAACTGCACATACTTAACATATATAATTTGATGAGTTTGGACATATGCATGCAACTGTGATACCAACACCATACTCAAGGCAATACACATATCCATCAACTCCAAAAGTTTCCTTGTGTCCCTTTGGTTTGGGTTTGTCTTGTCTTGCCTTTGCCCTTTTTGTGTGTGTGTGGTAAGAGCACTTAACATGAGATCTTCTCTCTTAACAGATTTTTAAGTGCATGATACCATATTGTTAATTGTTACATTACAATACTGTAACGTAATATTGATATCGTTTGTTGTTACACCGTTAAATATGGTGCAAGCTGGTGCTTTTCATTAACCCCCTTTATCAGATTGAGGAAGTTATATGCTATTCCTAAATGACTAAGAGTTTTATTCACAAATACAGTTTGGATTTTTTCCAAGGTAAGTATTTTTTCTTTTTCTAGACTGTTAATATGATGAATTATGTTGACTGATGTCCTAGTATTAAACCAACCTTGCTTTCTTGGGATAAAATCCACTTCATTGTGATGTATTATCTTTTTTATATACTGATGCATTGTTAAGAATTTTTGCATCTGTAATAACAACAAAAATTTTCTACATTTTTTGTGTCTTGTAAAATTTTTCTGGAATTTTTGTACTGCAGTAATGCTGGCCTCAAGAAAGGAGCTGGGATATGTTCCCTCCACTTCCATTGCCTGGATGTGTATATTTATAGTACTGGAGTTACTGCTTCATTAAATATTTAGTAGAATTTACCATTCAAGGCACCCAGGCCTGGAGTTTCTTCTGCATGAAGCTTTTTAACTACATATTCACTTTCTTTAATTGATATAGGGCTTTTGAGGCTATCTCCTTGCTCTTGAGTGAGATCTGATAATTTCTATCTTTCAAAGAATATAGTTTCTATCTTTCAGAGAATTTGTCCATTTCAAAAAAATTGTCAAATTTCTTTGCATAAAATAGTTTATAATACACCCATATTTCCCTTTTAAAAACTGTAGGATCTGCAGTGATAGCCTCTCTTGCATTCATGATGTGAGTAATTTTACCTTATTTAGTTTTTTTCTCATCAGTTGTAACGGATGTTCATCAAATTCATTGATCTCAAAAAACAGATTTTTGTTTCTTCAATTTTTCCTGTTGTTTTTGTTTTCAATTTCATTGATATCTACTCTGATCTCTACTGTTTGCTGTCTTATGCATACTTTTGAGTCTAATTTGTTTTTATTTCTCTAATTTATTAAGATGGAAGTGTATGTTATCATCTTAAGATCTATCTTTTATTCTAAGCATTTAGTATTATAAATTCCTATATAGCAATCTTTAGCTGCATGGCACAGATTTTTTTTCATTCAGCTTAAAATACTTTATAATTTTGGATGTTTCTTCCTTTGCCCATGGCTTTTTCAGAATTATGTTCCTTAACTTCCAAATATTTTGGCAGTTTCTAGATATCTTTTTACTATTGATTTCTAATTTAATTCCACTATGTTCAGAGAACATACTTTTTAAGATTTGAATCTTTTAATATTTATTGAGACATGCATCATAGCCCAGAATATTGTGTCTATCTTAGCATTTGTTCCTAACATATTCTACTGTTTGGGGACAGAGGGTATGAATGTTAATTAATCAATCTGGTATCTCATTTAAATTTGGCATCTCCAGGAATAACTGTAATTTGAGGCCCAGGATTGATTAAGACTGTGAAGGTTTGTCAATGTATGCATTTCAGCATATGTTAAAGTTAATTCAAAATTTATGTTGTAAAGGCACAAATGCCAATTGGTGCCCTTTTACCTTTTTGTTATATGAGTTATTTTAGAAAAATTTGGTTGCCAATCAGGTCAAATTGTGGACTTCGGTTTGAGTGTTTTTTCCCTTCTGTATCCAGGGGGTTTTGAAGTTTTTGTTAATTGTGTTGTTGTTGTTATTACTATTTGTTTTGTTGTTGGAATTTTTCTATGGTAGTTACTAGATATACTTCAGGGAAAAATTCTCTCTGCACTGCTAATATTTAAAAGTTTCATAAGTATTGTCAAGGTTAAAGGTGTTCCCATGGCTTTTTGGGCTTAAGAACCATGGACTTAAGCTGGGTGCATCCCCGACTGTGCCACAGTAGTGCCTTGAGTGTTTGTTCCCTACGACCTTGAGGATGAGGGTCATTTTTGGCAACCTAGGCAAAGGCATTTTGGATGGTGCTAGTAAGCTATCATCTTTTAAGAGGTGGAACTCAGCGTGCCACATGGTGACTGCGTTCCCCTACATAAGCAAAGAACCAATGGGCCTGTATATCACAGGGTATAGTCTTTCCCTTGTGCACTCTGTAGAACGAAGGTAGCCCAACATGGTCACAGCAGGGGTTTTTTTCCCTTTAATGTCATTATTAAAATTCATTGGTATATATTTTTCTTCAAGCATCTATAATATAGTCTTCAAATCTGTTATGACTTTTTTACTTCTTTCCAGAATACAAAAATCTTGTTTAATTTTTTCCTGTTTTTGTCCATTTTTCTTCTTAGTTTTAAAACTTTTGATTCAAGTTTAAATTCTGGTTGTTTTTATGTCCCCAAATGTTTGATTGAGCATATTTAAATCAGCTTGGCATTTTGTGGTAGGTTTTTTGTGGGGAGGGGGAAGAATTTTTATCAGCTAAAATATTTTGATTCTCAATGTTTTTCCTGTAGTAGCTTTGTGTGGATTTGTGTGAAGACTGCTTCTGTATCTGCATTTGATAAACAAGGCTGGTGGTTTGGAGCAGCTCACAAGACTCTTACTTCAAGAGAAACCTCTTCTGTTGTTGTAGTAAACTGCACTTTCTTTATTAGATGCTCTTTCGGGGACTGTATGTGTGTGTTCTTCAAATTTCTTTTGTTTTCTTTTGCCTTCCACAAACTTAAAATTTTCCCCCAGATTTCTTTTTCCTTTAAATGCAGTATCCATTTTACCCTTTTTTACCTTCCTCTCTCCAAAAACCATTACCTTTCCAAAATTGCATTCTCAATCCCCATATGTACTTTTTATTCTCCACCTTTGTTGAAATAGAGTTGACATATAACACTGTGTAAATTTAAGCTGTACAAGTTGATTTGACAGATGTCTATACTGCAAATGATGAACACAGTGGCATTAGCTAACACCTCCATCACCTAACATAATTACTTCTTTTGTGGTGAGAACATTAAAGATCTACTCTCTTAGCAACTCTCAAGTATATAATACAGTATTAACTATAATTTTCATGCTGTACATTAGATCCCCAGAACTTATTCATCTTATAACTGGAAGTTTATATCCTTTGACCAACATCTCCCCATTTCTCCCAATCACCAACCCCATTCTACTCTTAGTTTCTATGAGTTTGGCTTTTTTTAGATTCCATATATAAGTGATATACAGTATTTGTCTTTCTCTGTCTGACTTATTTCACTTCACATAAGGCCCTCAGGTCCATCCATGTTGTCACAAATGGCAGGATTTCCTTGGTTCACATGGCTGAACACTATTCCATTGTGTGTGTGTGTGTGACACCTTCTTTATCCATTCATCCATAGACAGCCACTTAAGTTGTTTCCATATCTTAACTATTGTGAATAATGCTTCAATGAACATGGGAATGTAGATATCACTTCAAGATCCTGATTTCAACTTCTTTGGACATATTCCTAGAAGTATGATTGCTGCATCTTTTCCTTCATTTCTGAAGGAAAACTTTTCTGGATAGAATATTCTTGGTTGGCAGTGTTTTTTTCTTTCAACACTTTTCATATATCATTCTACTCTATACTGGCCTGCTGCAAAATCTACTAATAGCCTTATTGGGGTCCTTTGTAAGTCATAAGCTTCTTTTCTCTTGCTACTTTTAAGATTCACTCTTTCACGGCTGGTCCCATGGCCCAGTGGTTAAGTTCACATGCTCTGCTTCAGCGGCCCAGGGTTTCGCAGGTTCGAGTCCTGAGTGTAGACATGGCGCTGCTCATCAGGCCATACTGAGGTGGCATCCTGCATGCCACAACTTGAGGGACCCACAACTAAAAGTACACAACTATGTGCTGGGAGGCTTTGGGAGAAAAAGGAAAAATTTTTTTAAAAATTTAAAAAAAGAGATTCGCTCTTTGTCTTTGACTTTTGACAGTTTTAGTATAATGTGTCTTGGAGAATATCTCTTTAAGTTTAGTTTGTTTGATGACCTATGAATTTCTTGAACTTGGATATCTAAATCTCTCTCAAGATTTGGAAAGTTCTCAGCCATTATTTCTTTAAATAAGCTTTTTGTTTGTGTATTGTTTTCCTGATTTTGTTGAATTACTTTTCTGTGTTTTCTTGGAGCTTACTGAGTTTCCTTAAAACAGCTATTATGAATTCTTTATTGGGTAAATCGCAGATCTCCATGTCTTCAAGATTGGTTGCTGGGAGATTATTGTGATCCTTTGGTGGTGTCGTATTTCCTTGATTTTTCACGTTCCTTGAAGTTTTGCATTGCTCTCTTCACATTTGAAGTAGCAGTCACCTCCTCCAGTCTTTACTGCCTCAGGAGAGAAACACCTTTCACCATCCCTACTAGGTGTTCTGACGTCTCTCAGCCCTTCTATAGATATACCTGTTTGAGGATTCTTGCTCCCTCTTGTGGCAGAATTCTTAAACTTGTACACCTTCTCTCAGTCCTGCAACACACCAGGCCGAGGGCTGATAGCCTCCCTTTTGTTGTCCCAAAGGTGGTGCTAAAGCTCATGTTTGTGGTCTCCCCTGGCCTGCAGATTCAGGATGGCATTCTGTGCATGCTCATTAGCTGTTTGCCAAAGCTTGGTCTCACTACCGCCACTGGGGGCATGCACAGGGAGCCAGCCACAGGGCGGGGGTGTGGGGAGGCGAGGCACAAAGCGTGCTTAGGATGCCTGTGGGCCAGTTAGTGAAATCCTCAGGCAAGTCACCCCCGGGGGCTCAGGGGTGGGGTTCTTGATGGAATCGCTGATACAGTTAGTAAGATCTGCTGTCCTTTAATGCCCTTTGAGAGTCCTATCTGCCACTCTCCAAGCCTCTTACCACTCCCCAGTGATGCAGCCCACAAATTAGTACTCTGGATGGGGCGACAGAGAATGAGTCTCTGGCAGTGTTCCACACAGCTTCGGAATCTGGGAGCTCACTCACATGCTCTCAATTTCCCCCACAGGAGAAATCATGGTCCAAGAAGATCTCTCTTGGCTCTAAGCTGTGCCACCTTGGGGACGGTGTTATGCTGGTAGGTCCAACTGTTCCTCTTCCCCTCTACAATGAGTCCAAACTTGTATTTTTTTGCTCCAACATTGTGCTGAAACTTTACTGGAAACCTAGACTTCCACAAAGGCTCTCCCTTCCACGGGTGATTGTTTAAGACAACATTTTCCAGGGGTTCCTGGACCACAGCTGAGAGGGGCGGGAGGCAGTTCAAAGGCCACTGCAGAGATCACAGCCAGGACTGAGCTCTGTATGCCTATTACCCAACACATAGGTGGGCAAGACTCCTCCCGGGTCCCTGGCATATGGTGCTAGATCCCACAGCTCCCAAAAAGGCACTTTTGTTGGATGGATGATAAATTGTTGTTGTTGTAGGGGGGACATAAATAAGGGACATCTTATTTAGCCATGATGCTGATGTCATTCCCCCCACATGCACTTTTAAATTCCTTTCTTTTAGTTATCACTCTGATCTTTCTGAACTCTTTTTCAGTATTTTACACTTGGAGTCGACTTTCTTTTTCAGGAGGTTACTTTAGTCTCAATTTCCTATTCTCTCTTCCACTTAAGTTTTCTGGACTCCCTAGCTCTCTGCAAACCTTGAAGTGTGAGCTTAAGAATTAAGTCTGGGGGCTGGTCCACTGGCACGGCAGTTAAGTTCACACGTTCCGATTCTCGGTGTCCCCGGGTTCGCCGGTTCGGATCCTGGGCTAGGACATAGCACCACTTGGCAAGCCATGCTGTGGTAGGCGTCCCACATATAAAGTAGAGGAAGATGGGCACGGATGTTAGCTCAGGGCCAGTCTTCCTCAGCGAAAAGAGGAGGATTGGCAGTAGTTAGTTCAGGGCTAATCTTCCTCAAAAAAAAAAAAAGGAATTAGGTCTGATGGAATCTGTGTGTTTTTTTACACTTATGAGAATTTGAAATTTATAGAAAGATTTGGGTGGTTTATTTGTTCTTTCTGCTGTTCCTATAGTTTTGGAAGAAGTCTGAAGAGATTTAGATTTAGTCAACCATCATTATTAATTCAATTCCTGAAAAATGATTACTCTTGAAACAAAATTTTATACAGAGAAACTAAGGTAGATTTTGATGTTTTTTATTTTAGAACAGAAGGTTTTTATTCTCCAAATTAATGAAGAAAATAATGATTATTATTGGACAATAACCCTATGCTGACCCAGAATCAATTTCAGACCATTTTACATCAGTCTCCATACCTAGAAAAGCAAACCACCAGAATAGCCTACAGTGACCACACTTCTAAAAATATGTCAATTAACAATATTTGTACTCAAGTCACCATAATCTCAACCTGAACATTTTTAAAATCAGTCAATCTATAAACACTCCTGCTTTTTACTGTTTCTCAATCTCTTGAAGCCACACTCCCCAAACCCCACATGAGATCAGCTGTTGCTTTTCCAGGGAACGGAGCCTTCCAAGTACAGCTCTCCATTGCTTATCAAGCATAATATACCCATAATATTTGGTAAATCATAAAGTTTGAGTAACATTTAGAAGTCTCTTAATATAAACACCAACCTCAAATTTCATTAATTATATAGGCAAATGTGTATGCAAAGCTCGTTGCCATAGTCCATACTTACATATCTCTTCCTACTCCAATCCTTCAAATACAGATATTTCCTAAACTTCTTTCCACATTCTTTCTAATATTTTGTTAATATAGTCTCCATTTATGAGTCATTATCTCCACAGCTTCACCCACCACTACCAATAACTCTCAAAATCCAAAAATCTGAAGTGTCAAATAACTACCAGCTCAAATTCAGTTTTTATTCTGCAGACTGCCCTAGTTGTCTCAAGAGCACTAAAAACTCAGCATATCTAAAACTAAACTTATTTTTTTCCCACTAAATTAGACAGTCTTTCTGAAATCTCAATTCTATTTAATTTCATTCCACTCCCAACCATCACTAGGCATAAAATTTTATATATCATCATCATTTTCCCCCATTTCTCTCACGTTCATCCAGTTGCTAAGCAATAAAGATTATACTTCTTCAATGTCTCTCACGAACATTCCTTCCTTTACATTCCCGCTTCCAATACCCGGTGTCAGACTCTGATTACTCTTCACTTGTTCTAATTCTTACTTCTAATTGGCCTTTTCTCTGCCCCACTTTATTTCTGCCTATCCATACTTTCTAGAGTTATTTCCTACAAATACCACTCAGATCAAGTCATTTTCTTACCCAGATCTTCAATGATTCTTCAAAATAAAGGTTTTAGTGGACTTTCAAGACATCTCAAAATTTAAGAACAACTGCCTTAGACCTTGCCCTTTACACAAACACACACACCCTGCATATAATTTATCTTTCAGCTAAACCAGGCTATCATTCTCTAAATTAGATCTTTAATTTTATATTTCTGTGATTGCTCATGTAATTATCTCCTTTGAAATATTATGACTTTTTATTACCACATTTAAAACTATTAAAAGCTATTTTTAAGGCCCAATTCAATTTTGCATTAATTCTTCCCCAATCCAGAAGTTACCTTATATTTCTGACTGTCTTACAGCAATCATTTTGTTTTACTGAGGTATAATTGACATACAACATTATATTAGTTTCAAGTGTACAACATAATGATTCAATATTTGTGTATACTGAGAAATGATCACCACAACAATTCTAGTTAACCTCTGTCACCATACATAGCTACAGAATTGTTTTTTCTTGTGATGAGTGATGGTGTGGAGAGATCTACTCTCTTAGCGACTTTCAAATATGCAAAACAGTATTACTAAGTATAGTCACCACGCTATAGATTACAACCCCAGGACTTATTTATTTTTCAACTGGAAGTTCGAACCTTTTGACCCCCTTCATCCGTTTTCACCATTCACCACCTCTCCTTCTGGCAACCACCAATCTGTTCTCTCTATATATGAACTTGGGCTTTTCTTTTTTTTAGATTCCATATGTAAGGGGGATCACATGATATTTATTTTTCTCTGTCTGACATTTAATTTTGCGTAATACCCTCAAGATCTATCCATTTTGTCACAAATGGCAAGCTATCTTTCTCTTCTACGGCAGAATAATATTCCATTGTACATATATATATACACCACATTTTCTTTATCCATTCATCCATCGATGGTCACTTAGGTTGTTTCTATATCTTGGCTGTTGTAAATAATGCTGCAATCTTTTCGAGTTAGTGTTTTCATTTTCTATAGCAATTATTTTTGTCTTGAGTTTTTATTTATGGATGTCTTAGATAAATGAAAGGTACTTAGTAACATTACAATATGACAAGATTTTTTTAAAAAAATATACCTCTCTTTCCACCCAAATCTGAACCAACCGAGAGATTCAAAGTAATCAGCTGATGGAAATTAAAATATCAACTTTATTACCAATCAGCCAAGGTTGGAGAACATAACTCATATCTGTGGCCAAGTGAGCTCTCCACAATTAGACAAATATCCATCTAGTCACCACTCTATGGTCGGAAGAGGGTCATGGCCCTGTAAATCTCACAACAAAAAGAGACAAGGCGGATTACATGCTCTCTGCTGAAAGCCAGCTAACAAGGAGGAAGAAGAGGGGAAAGAGCTTGGCTTACACTCGTTATTTACCCTAAATCATCAATGAAATAAGGTGCTTGTCCTCTCTTGCAGAGGAATGAGTGATGGTGTGGAGAGAAGGTAGAAGGTTTACCCAAGTGGAGCCCCCTTCACATGGAAGGAAGCAGCAATAGTGCAGGAATTCATTCTGCACCTAACAAGCAGGTGCTCTTTTTTTTTTAATGTGTATGATAATTCAAAAGCATAAGTAAATATAAAAATTATTAATACTACATTAAAGGCCAGTTAGGTACCAATGGAACAATCAAAGGTAGAAAAAGAAATTAATTTCTTTTTAATTCATAATGGTTTGTCATATTGAAAATCATTTTTCTCAATCAATAATCACGTATTAAAGACTTTCTTGTGTCTAAGCTTTTAAGTTCCACAATTTATTCCTCTGAAAGGGAAACGGGAAACTATTTGCCATTCACAGAAAACTAAATTGGAAACTATCAGTGCTTGAGATGTTAAAAGATCAGAACATTTAAAGTGAATTTAAGGTGCTCCCACAAGTAATAAATCAATTATAGAATTTTATAAGCAATAATAAAACTGACTACAACACTAGAATCAGGTTTGATTTGACCTGATTGGAGAAATCATTGTTGGCACTGGAATTTTACCACTACCATTATCTTTCTTTTGAAAATATTCATTCAATATAATAACTGGGTAAAGAGAAGAGCTCAAGAGCCCTGCTATTCAAAATGGCCCTCTCAAAAGCAGGCTTGGCATCTAAGTGCCTCATTAGAAATGCAGAGTTTCAGGCCCCACTCCAACTAACTAAATTAGAATCTACATTTTACGAAGGTTCTAGGTTATTTGTTTCTACATTAAAGTTTGAAAAGCACAAAATGCCCTACGTAGCAGAGGTGACGTCTTGCGAATGCCTTTTTCTGAAAGTAGAAGGCTATAGCAGCCTGATGTATTTTCACACTAATGCTATTAGTTCTCTGAGAGAACCAAATCTGTAATTCAGAGTGAACAGAGTTAAACATCAATGTCTAAGAGCATAAATCTTAAGAAAAAGAACCATAATTTTTGGAATCCAAACTGTTGTTATCTTCTGTATATTGCTTCAAGCCAAACTAGGTTTTGTATTCTAAAAGGAAAGAGGCTGTGCCTTATTTATATTTTACCCTTTCACTAAGTTGGTGCTCAGTAAATATCTATTGAACATCTGTTCACAAAGGAAGAAGAATTTCCCATACTGAATAGGAAGTTGCACTAGAAGATCTCTAATAGTCTTTCTAAATCCAAGACTTTATGACTCAGTGAGTAATGTCTATAACTTTATGTACGTGCAAACAAATAGTGTTGTATTTATAAGTCCTATGATGGAAATAAGTGGGAAAAATGTAAACATCTCCTCTCTGTGACTTGTCTGTAACTTGGCATCATCATTTTCATTGGTCATAGTTACCCGAATGGTTGGAAATGTAATCAAATATAAATGAACCAGCCTCCTAAAGTACCTGTCTAACTAATTAAACTCCCTTTTCCTGACTACAGCCCTGTCAAGGCCCTAGTTCACCTTTCTTCCCAGTGCTCAGGGTTCACAGGTTAGGGGAGGTGTTAAAATGCTCCCTCATAGATGCCCACCATAGCCTTCTCCAGGCAGTGGATAGCCAACCAATTTTCTAGGTGCGCCAATGAAGACAAACTAGTGTACTAACATTTAGGCTTTGTCATAATCATTTGCTACCTTACAGAAGTGTTAAATTTTGCTAATTGAGATATACAGGAACCTAAGGCATCCCAGGGCTCCAACTTTCTTAAACTAAAACTGCAAAAGCAAATATATACAAGAAGTTACCTAGTTCTGTAGCCACATCCCTTCAGGTTTCTATCTTTGCTGTGATTTTAGATGAAGTACTATATTTGGCTTTTTATTGATGTGTCAACTTCTGTATGATGACTTCTCTGCAGAATGACATGAGAAAAGTAGATATGCTGTTATGAAGAAAAACTGATGCTGGTGAATACACTGTACTGGAACTGACAAGTTAGCATTTTCCTGGCCATCGGGGAGTAATAAATTTCATGGCTAGGAAGAAAAGGTAACCTTTAACATTACTAGAAGAGAAAAAAACTTGAAAGTGAAGTGGTTGGGCTTTAAAATATTCTGGTTCAGCAGGTAGAACACTCATCTTATACAAGGATCACATTTTATAATCCATAAAGATGTTTAGGTCTAAATTTTATTTAGTAGATGGAATATCTCCTTTAAAATGCTTCTGTATTATGGTGATGAGATTTTTAGCACTCTCATTTATCTCTTATTAGAAATGTCTAGACATTAGTTAGCTGATAAATTAACAAAGATTAATTTACATTGTTTTTATTTCAATAAAGCAGAAAAATAATTTTACCTATTTATAGCTACATTGTAATCCTTAATCTCTCAATTATATAAACTATTTTTCATAAAAGAAAATGTTGAATTTGACAACAAATTACCTTTCATGAGACTTGGCTTTTGTTTAAAAAAATATTAAAGTATTTTGTTCTGTTTTTGTTTTAAAAAACACAACACAAAAATAAATCAAGAGACAGAAACAAAAGCACAAAAGAGAGAAAAAAAAACAAAGATTTTACTTTATCTCTTGAATTCTAGATAAGTCTCAGGAATTCAAGCATACGGATATGGATGGATTACAGAGAAACAGAATCCCCATCACAGTGAGCTTAGGGAATTGAGGATGGAGGAGAAGTTCTTCTTTGCAGACACTTTGCAATTCGTTAGTTCTTTTGAGATATATAGGCTTTCTGTCAGACTTTTATAAGCTTTTTCTTATGCATAAAAATTTGGCAAAAAGTTTCTGTGCGTGTGTGTGTGTAAGTTGCAAGAAGTGTTAGAAGCAAAAAACTCTTACCAATAAGAAAATGACGTCTCAGTAGGAATCAGCATCATAAAAAAGAATCAACTGATTTAGTCAGTCCATTAGCTTCGATTATTTGGACCTGAGTTCAGAGGTAAGGCAGACTAATAGAGCAGGTGTTCTGGCAAGATCCCAATAGCAGCTGGTGAAGCGAGGCTGACAGACAAGTGGAATGCACTCACTACTTGGCATGAAAACAACAAAGAAGGCAATTTTGGGTTAAGCTGTTCAATGACTAAGATTGTGTCCTTTTTAGCCCTGTTGGCCATGAGCAGAATTGGGCTGCTAGGTCTAAACACAGGTACGGTCCACATATGGCGATTAGAATGCTCAGGGGGCAAGGAGCCAAGCAGTCCATCATGTCTACAAACACAAAACTATATCTTGATATTTTTACCTAAAATATATGAAAATTTGATAATAATGACCATAATAATATAAGAGTGTAGAATAAAGAGTAAAGTCTAGGGCCAGCCCAGCGGTGCAGTGGTGAAGTTTGCACATTCCACTTCGACGGCCCAGGGTTTGCCACTTTGGATCCCAGGTGTGGACCTATGCTCTGTTTATCAAGCCATGCTGTGGCAGGCGTCCCATATATAAAATGGAGGAAGATGGGCACAGATGTTAGCTCAGGGCCAATCTTCCTCAGCAAAAAGAGGAGGATTGGTGGCAGATGTTAGCTCAGGGCTAATCTCCCTCAAAAAAAAAAAAAAAAGAGTAAAGTCTAACCCAATCATTTTACAATAGGAAGGAATTGTAGTCTACAGAGTATAAGTCACAAGTTGAATTCTTCAGAAGGTGCTGAAATGGAGTTTGGAGTAAAAGAAGCTTTATTAGGCATTAACATCTACAAAATGAAGGGGGAGAAAGCAGCATTGGGCAGAGGAAGAAGCTGAGCTACAGTGTAGAGGCCACAAAGCCTCAGCCAACCCATTTCCAGTCTGGAGCAAGTACTGCCATCAAAGATCCTAAGATCCTATCACAGGCTAAAATGGCTGGGCCATTCTACCTCTGTCTTACTTGGTCAAGAGATGTAGGCTGCCCAAGAAGCACAAGACCTCAGGCAGAGCATAGAGCAAGGCAGCTCTCTGCAGCCCTGGCAGATCCTGAAGAAGGGACAGCCAGAGGCTGCATCCTCACTGCTCTCCTTGCCTCTGAGCAATAAGTCCTGTTTTGAAGGGGGACGTGGGCAGCGCACCCTCTGTCGACCAGACCAAGACCTGAAATCACTTCCCCAAAGGAATCCTTGTACTCTAATGTCTAGGTCTTCATATTACGAGGATAATTTCTTTTCCTTCTTAAAAAAAGAAACTGAAAAACTATATATTTTATATGCTTTCCCCCCAAAGGTGATCACAAGTGAATTGCACCAAATGAGCCACATAAAGTTGACTCATTTGACAAAGAAAATCACACACAGGAAAGATATCTATAAAAACAAGGAATACTTGTTTTATTGAAGATGCTAAATTCTGCAAATATAGTGCAAGGAAAATCATTAAAGAAAAATAATAATTTGAGTGTATTACTAAATATTAATTGATATGGTAAAATACCTACCTGTACAACAATGAAAAATGCTTCTAATGTCACAGACCCTTCTTCTTTCTAACACCACGGGGATAGAAAAAAGGTGATAGAGAGATTAATAATACATGGCCCTTGCCCTTCAAGGACTCATAGGGTAATGCAGGAGAAAGACACATTAATAGATAAATGATAACGGAAGGACTGCATCTGGAAACATGAATGCCTAGGAGTCATCTAGTCCAGGCTTAGGGCGGGGGCAGTCTGGGGACATCGGGAAAGACACTGAAGAAGAAAGCTCTCCCAGCTCTCAGCATTCCCACCACCAGTCACTCACCACCAGGCAAAGAACGGAGGTCTCATCTTTAAAGAAGTGCAGAAAATCACCTGAGGAACTCTAATGCTTCCAATGTAAACACTGCACCCCAAAGTAAAGCTCTGCTCCGTCTAACATTTGGGAACTCACATCTGAAGGCAAAAGCTGATGGTCCTCAAGCCCCAGTAGAGTCATACAGATAGAGTTCACAGTCAAAATCCCAACTCAGGGAATAAAACTAACATGAAACCTATATACAGAGTGTATACATGTGTACACACACAAAGGCACAGATATACACACACACGCATATGCACACACAGAGTAAATCCCAGCCTTTTCTTTTAAAGATATGATGAACAAGGAGGAGTCAGTAGTATATGAGGCGAACCAAGAGCATGCAAGACAAAGACCAAGATAAACAAAATGAGAAACTAAATCCAAGGGAAAGAGAAAGAGAGAGAGAATCCAGTATAATTAATATTCTCAAAGAAGACTGAGAAAATATTATTTCCATAAATCAGGAATAGGATACTAAGAAGAGGAAGCAATCATATAATAAGAAAGAATCTGAAGAAAGTAAAAGTATAGTACCTAAAATTTAAAATGTCAGATGGGAGCTAGAAGAAAAGCCAAGGAAATCTCTCAGATCATAGATCAAAAAGACAGAGAAAGAGGGGCTGGCCCTGTGGCCGAGTGGTTAAGTTCGCACGCTCCCCTGCAGGCGGCCCAGTGTTTCGTTGGTTCGAATCCTGGGCGCGGACATGGCACTGCTCATCAAACCACGCTGAGGCAGCGTTCCACATGCCACAACTAGAAGGACCCACAATGAAGAATATACAACTATGTACTGGGAGGCTTTGGGGAGAGAAAAAAAAAAAAGACAGAGAAAGAAAATCTGAGGGAAATTACAAAAGGATTAATCCAGGGAGTTCCACATTCACCTTATAGGAATTCCAAAAAGAGAGAGAATGGACAGAAGAAAATAAAGAAATAATAAAGGATTATTTCCCAGCACTAAAGAACAAGCCTTCAGACTAAAATGGACTATAAAAAAGAATAAATCTTAATACTTGCCCATAAAATTTTAGACCTTACTAAAAATAAAGAAAATATTTTAATAATTCCTACAAAGGAATGAGAATCAGACTGGAAACCTGCATCTCATCAAAAATACTACATGTTAAGAAAAAAATGGAGACATAAGCATCAAAATACCAAGGAAACTTAAAATGCAATGTTTAGTCAATATATCCATCAAGCGTGAAGGCATTTTCAGACATGCAAAAGATCAGTAAGTTAATTTTCTGTACCCCTTTTCTTAGAAGTTCCTTCACAAGTGTGGTTTTTATAGCAGCACTGAAGGTTGGGTTAAGGATCAACAGAAATAAACTACAGACTCACACCAGCTATAAGCTGTTCATTCCTATGGTAAAGAAAACAGAATTTAAGAGAAGTGTCCACACAGAGAAGATACAGCTTATCTTTGTATGGCTTTTCCCTGGACGCTGCACCTCTATGGGTCACATGGCTGCTGGTAAAACTCAAAATTCCTGCTAAGCCACTGTTCCTTTATACTGTGATTTCATTTCCATTCCAGACCTTAACCAAACCACTCATGTACTTCTGTTCAAGGAAGTCTTTAGAAAAACTAAACTTTCCTAAATTTTGAACCAAACTTAATATTAAAAAGGTATTTTTTTTTTTCCTCAGGGGCAAGTAGAGTCAGCACTCAGGTGTCCCTGAGAAGTATTGCTGCCTACAACTTTCCAGAGTCTCAGAAAACCCATCTTCCCACCATGTCATAACCAAACAAAACAAAGCAAAAACTGTAACAGACTGAAGACATGAAGTATGAGAAGCAGTGGGTCCCCCCAAGGAAAGCAGTGAAGGGGAAGACGTGGGGTGGCGCCCGTGCACGGGGCTGGGAGGCACAGGGTCCAGTTCAAACAAGAGAGTACACAGCTCTGGGAGCGAAAGTTTTTTTATCCTTCACTTTTTCAGTTTTCACTTTTTTTACCATTCCAGTTGAGGGTAGGTCTGAGTGAAATCAGAGGAAATATTCTGGATTCCCTGTTAAGAAAACAAGAGTTTAGACTTTGGCTTGCTCCTGTTATTTCTTTTACACTAGTCTTCAGAATTAGGAATTATTAACATTTTTGGTGTTTCAGTCAGAGTCTCAGCAACAAAAAGATTGCACACTCAAATGGAAATAACTCAAGAAGAGTTTACTGAAAAGAGACAAATATTCCAAGTGTGATGAGAGAGAGGGAACCACAGGGAATGGCGGGGACCTGGTGTGAGCAGCTGCTGAGCTCCGCCTCAGGACGTGAGGGAGGAAGTTGCCAAAACCTGAAAGCAGAGAAATTCATACAGAACAGGCCACCTGGAAAGGAACAGTAATCGTTGTTAAAGGGATATGCCCAACACTAGGGAAGGAGTCAGGAAAATAAGTGCCTGGACCTCACTCTTCATCCTCCTCTGTTTCCTACTGAACCCCACCATGGCCAAACGCATCTGGAAGCCAGAGGGCAGGGAAATCTCGAGGACAGAGTCAGCCTCCCAAGGAAACAGCAGGGTGGGTGCATCTGGAAGGGAAATGAAGATATTCAGCCATACGTCATTCTGCGTTTCCTTATCTTTTCAATAGATGTGATGTCCTGTGCTCCTCTTGTCTTAAAATGTTCCATCCCTTCCTAGTAATACGTAGAATTTTAGTAATTAGGTTTTAACATAATTCATTGATTCTAGACATGAAAAAAGGCTCAAGAGACATCTTTGGTGCCAAGGTAAAGAGCTACAGCTCAAATCTTTCACTGTTTATGGGTGGTAGCTGCAAATCACAGGAAACCAAAAAGCTCTGAAGATTATAGGAAGAGACGTTTGAATGCAAACATTTCGGAGGTAAAATAACTTTACCTTGGAAACACCCATAGTTGTCTTGGTAATGGATGGGGGATGAAACCAGGAGAGAATTATGAAAAGTTGCGATTAGTGAGGGGGCCGGAGTTTGGAGTTCAGAGATCTCCGGTGATTATTTCTGTCCTTTATTTGGATGCTTTGTCAAAATGAGCTAGATGAGAGATGTCCATAGCTAAGCCCCCTCACTTTTTTATAGACATAATCATATCACTACAGGCTCCAAAATACGTGAGAGCAAACCTGAGCTCCAAGTTTTATATGTTTTATATAGGAACAGAGGACTCACTGGAAATGAATCCAGGTGCTAGTGACAAGTTCATTCTAAAATTGCTCTGAAAATACTGATAGCTCTATTTGCTATTGTTTTTCTCACTTGCTTTAAACATGTGATTATCCTTAACTGACAAGTTATGCAAAGTGGATGCAAAGGTAATCATTTGTGACTTTCACAGATTTAACAACTAAGTGGGATGGTTATCATTGCCCTGACAACGTCATGTTACAGACAGAAATCTGAACTTCATTAGGCGAAATAGCTTTATGCCCAGGGATTCTTGTTGCTTTTGTTCTGCCTGACTGTTCACTACCTGCCCTTTGCAATAGAGTGAATTACTCATTAATTTTGTATGTTTGGTTTGTGACATTTTCCATTCTCAAAATCCTTCCGATGAATTACATGACACAGTGGAAACAACTATAGAACAAAACAAAAACACACCACATGTGGCCTGCTAACCAGGATCCTGTCACACAAAATTGGATGCTGTGTTCCCATGGTTTCCTTTCAATAGTGAAAGTGAAAATGTATGCTCAGAAGCACCATTTCTGTAAATTGCTGAAAAATCTTCATATTAGTGTAGCCTGGAAAATATTTTAGTGGCAAAAAAAGCTGCAAGGAAACTGATAAACTTTTTTTTTTTTGCTATTACAAAAGAAAAATGTTCTTTACAAGAACATGGGCCAGAAATGATCACAACAGATCTATTTTTCTCATTCAGTAATAAATCCCATTTGGGGAGAGGGTATCTTAATGAGTAAGTGCTTTATCCTATCTTGCTAAATAAGAATTGTAAAATATCACATATCACATATAGTGAGCAGAGAAGGAGACAGTACATAACAAGGAGAGAAGAACAGGACCTGGCCCTTTGAGAGTTAACCTCCTGAAAACGATACATAATGGATGAGATGAACCATCTCCAAGAGCCTCCTGACAAGAAGGGAAGGATGTTGCCTAGGACAAAATAAGACCAAAGCCTACAAATCTAATTATGTCTAATAGGATTTGAAAGATAGTGTTAATTTAATCAATGGAAGATAAATATCTAGAAGAAAAATGAACAGTCACTTGTGACTAAGAGGATTCTACACCAGGCCTTAGGAAGGGGATCCAGGAAGTAAGTATTTTGCCAGAGTTTATCCAGGGTTCCCCAAAGCAGGGTCAACCTATATCTGGAGGTCTCTATTCAGAGAGACCTTGATCATCAGGCTTTGTCACAACCAGCAGAATGTATTGCAGAGCTACTTTCTGATGATCCCTTCAACTGTCCATGTTCCCACACACACGGAAAGAAGCAATCTGACAGGTGACAAAGGAAGAAAATATCCCCAATTATAAATAAACAAACTGGAATTTTGACATCCATGTCAGTTACTCATCAGTCCCCAGGTAGTAGATCAACTTTGAGAGTACTCATAAAACAAATCTTCTGGGCCCCAAAACTGGAGACCAGACCCAGAACCATCGTTCCTTCAATAGGACATCACGAGTAGCCAGCTTTATCTCTTCTCTGACATTCTCGTGTCAGTTCTTTTTAACTTTGGAAACACATTTACCTCACACTTTTTATTCTCAAAAAAACACTTCTATTATTCTTTCTATGATAAAAATAATGCAATGTGGTGGTGAATAATTGAAAAGCACAAAGAAAGATTTTTAAATGATCCAAAATCTCACTGTTAACATTATGGTGCCATTATCTATCAAGCCTTTTCAAATTTTCTTTAAATTCTTGTCTTTATACTATAATATAAAATGTACTTAAAGAAAAAGTGCATAAAACCTGTGCCTTGTGTACCACTCCCAGCTCTCATACAACCACCTTCCTCTCTGTAGCTGTAATCACAATCCTGACTTTATTTTCATCCTCACTGTTTTCCAAATTTGTACCAATTTTCAACAAAAGTTGGTATTGTAAGTTTTTGCCATTCAAGTGGGTATACACTAAATATTCATGTGGCTTTTAAATTTCAGTTCCATAACGTTGAGGTTGGACAACTGCGAAATTAGTCCACACAAGACTGCCCTCACTTCTGACATCAGTTCAAGTTTGGGGGTTCCGAAAATCACCTCAGGTTTGAAAGTTCTCTACAAGGACTCACAGAGCTCACTGAAAGCTGTTATACTCATGGTTATGATTTGTTACAGAGAAAGTGTACAGATTAAAGTCAGCCAAGGAAAGAAGTGCATAGGAGAGAATCCAGGAAAAAGTATTCAACACAGAGCTTCTGTTGTCCTCTCTCCATGGAGTCAGGACAATGTTCCTTTCGTGGTACTGATATGTGGCAATTCTCATGGAATACTGACAACCAGGGAAGCTCATCCAAGCCTTGATGCCTAAGGTATCGGAGCTCCACCGCGTAGGAACTTCCCACTGGCTGATCTCAGACTCCACTCCTCCAGAGGTCAAGCTTCATGACTCAAAGTCCTACCCTCAATCATATTGTTATCATCTGGCTTGGCCCATGGTCTTTACTTTAAATCACATTGTTATTACCTGGTTTAGCCAGCTCCCACCCCAAATCACATTGTTAGACTATCCAACACAAAGCCCCCAGGCAAACAAGGACGCATCTATCAGGCATGACACTCCGGGAGCTTGGAGACAAACTCCCAGAAGTTGAGGGCAAAGGCCAGGCTTCTTTGGGGGCAAGATTATTCTTTACCACACACCTGATTCTGACTAAAGTTGAGTGTCTTTTCATATATTTATTGACTATTTGATTTTCCATCTCTATGCAGTATCTAAGTCTTCCACGTATATTTCAATTTAGGTAAACTGTCTTTTTTTCTTAGTGAATTTTAGGAGTCTTTATACACAGTGGATATTATTCCTTGGTTAAATATGTATGGCAAAGATCTCTGGCTTGCCATGCCTTTTTCATTCCCTTCATGACATATTTTTAAGAACAGAGGTTCTGAATATAGTTGATTCAGAATATAGATTTAGAAGTTCTGAATGTAGTTGAATTTATCACGTTTCATTTAAGTTCCATTCTGTGTCCGAGATCTTCACCTACTCCAAAGATCATGAAAATCTTCCCTCTAATATCTTCTAAAATGTTTATAGTTTTGCTTTTCACATTTAGATTAATGATACTCCTGCAACTGACTTTTTCTGTATGATGTGAGCTATGGATCCAATTTTTTCCCCACGCAGATAACCCATTGTGTGGAACCATATATTTTAAAAATCTATCTGCCTTCATCTTTTACAGATAGGCATAACCAGACAAGTCTCTAGTTGTGCATGTGTCTGTTTCCAAGCTTTCTATTCTGTCCCATTGGAGTATTTGTCTATTTCTGTGCCAACATCATACCATTTTAACCAAAACTATAGCTTTATAATGAACGTGCATATCTCCTAGGGCAATCCTACCACATTGTTCTAATTCAGGAGTGCTCCACTGCACTTTTATTTAAACTTCAGAATCAGCTTACCAAATACCACACTTCCCCTGAAAGTATTGAGATTTTGATTGGGATTTTAATGATGCTTTAGCTCAGGTGAAGTGAAATGGATAGCTTTACAATATTATATAAACAATATCCACGGATAATATTTCCACAATACATTTATAATATCATTTTCACTTTTTGTAGACAATTTGTATTAGATTTTAAAATTTTCCTGCTGTTTTCTCCTTTTAACCTCACAAATATTGTTATATTGCTGTACAGAGTTAATGTTTCTTCAGATTTATCCACAGATTTATCATTTCATTTGTTGTTCATTTACTTTTGGAAACTCATAATTTCTATCAAGTATCACTTAACCTTTCTCTGATACATAAGCTTTAGAATTTTGACTTATGAGGGTCTATTAGCAACAAACTCTATTTTTATGTTTCTAGCAATGTGTGTATTTCGCCCTCATTCTTGAAAGATATTTTTTCTTGGCATATAATTCTAGGTTAGCAGGTATTTTCATTCAGCACATAAAAGATTTTTAAAAATACATGATTTTGTGAAAAATTAAAAGCATAAAGATGAAATTTTTTTAAATGCCCCAAATCAAACTGCCCAGAGATCATTTCTATCAACAGTTTTGTGTATATCTACCCAATCTTTTCAAGCATATACATGGAATTCATTTACAAAAGTTAGATCTCAGGTTTGGGTTTCTTTTGTTTGTTGTTGTTGTCATTGTCATCATTGTTTTGCTGAGGAAGATTCACCTTGAACTAACATCTCTTACCAATCTTCCTCTATTTTGTTTGTGGGCCACCACCACAGCATGGCCACTGATGACCGGTGTAAGTCTTCATGGGGCAATCGAACGTGGGCCACCGAAGCTGAATGCGCTGAACTTAACCACTAGGCCACTGGGGCTGGCCCAGATCTCAGTTTTTGAAACAATGTTTTTTACTTGACAATATACTATTCTTATTCTTGCATGGTGTCATTTTTAAGAGTCTAAGTTTTGCAGTCAGTCACCTAAATTCAAATCTTGACTCAACTACATACTAATTGTTTAACCTTGGGCCTATTACATAGCCTCTGTGTCTAAATTTCTTCATATGTAATCCAGCTGAGCCTTTTGTCATCTAGGTCCACAATGCAAAGCACATCATCCTAGCCAAGCTAAAACCACTTTCCCACATTACATGACTTCTCCTCCACTGCAAATACAACTCAAACAAAAACACTAAATAAATCATAAAACTTGACTGCATTATTTCCTTTCCCTAATCTCTCTAATTTTCCCCATCCTTTGGATCAATGCTAAGCTCCTGTTCAAGTGCCCGAGCATCTTCATAAACCTTAAAGTGCTCATTACTATTCCCAATTCTCCCCTCCCTTCCTGACACACAGACTGATAGGGGTGCTGATGGGGTCATGAAGAACACAGATAATAATTTTCTGTATGACAGTTGACCTAAAATTTAAAGAGACCTCTTAGATCCTGCCTCAGTCTTTTCTACTCATGGCTAAGTGCCCCAAGTTTCTTCCCTCATTTCTCAAGAGAAGTGATTCCTCACTACTTTGCACATTGGTTGTTACTTTATGACCATTTTATTTTGTTTACCTCCCTTTTAAAGCGTAGCACTAAGCACTGACTGCAGTACTCTAAGTATTTATAAACTGTGGCTCTGGCAGAGAAACACAGAAGAAAGTATTTATTAGAAAGCTGTCCAAAATATATAAAAGTAAAACAAACTACAGCAATAAATTTTTATTGTGAGCAAAGATTCAAGTGTTGTGGGAAAGATGAAAAAAATAAAGTTTAAGAAAACTCTGTATAGCTTTATAAATAACGTACAAAAATCGATGATGAAGGGAGTGATCAGATATTAATTAGAAGGGCTGCCACGGAGATGAGCATTGTTGGGATGGACGGGAGTAATAAATATTTTATGATGCTCCAGACAGCCAAACTCTAACCAACAAGTAAAATTTAAAAGGAAGGCTATTGTAGCTTAATATTTAGACTAAACTTAATATTAACTCATGTTTTCCATCAGTAGAAAGAGCTTCCTCTGAAGAAATAAAATAACTATTAGTTTTATTTAAAGGTCTTTTATAACATTTCAATGAGAATAATGCACTCATCTTCTTTGTATTCCCATGGGACTTTATTCACACCTCGATTATTACATTGTCTCTCTGGGATGGATTGCATAAAATCTGTTTGTATAAGGATAGAGACCTACAATTCTTAAAATCTTGATATCACCCCTGGTGTCTAACGCATTACTTGACACAAGGCAGGCCCTCTTGACTCTTTGTTGAATGAGTGGGTGAATGAATGCTTCAGAAAATATTCATTTATTTGAAAGAAAGCATCAAGCAAATCATCTCTCATTTTCTTTTACAACTCCAAGAAGCCAGCATCCATAAAGCTATGTTAGTTTTCAAAGCTTCAAAGTTTGGAAAGGATTAACGGTAGTCAGTCTTTCCAAGAATGTGGAAGTATCAGTAACACAACTTCATCCAAAGAACAATTTAAGGGTGAAAAAAAGAAAAAGTTAGCCACTGCCAGGGTGCTTGATATATCAGGATTTATCAGGATTACACATTTGCATGTAAAACAATACCTCTGGGGTACAAAATCATGAAATATAACTTTTTTCTCATGGGTAAGATAATTAAGTAAGGGAACATCATGACTTGAATATATTTAAATATAGCCAATATCCTCAATTTTATCATTTATAAATTATATATATATATATAATTTTGTATACATATAAATTCTGTATAGAAATAAATTTGCTTGAGAAAAATTTAATCACACAATATGAATACATAGTTAATCAAATTTGAGTAAGTATAAATAATTTCAAACCCACCACACACATATGTGTGCATTTATTTTTTGGAAACAACTCCTCTTCTTACAGATAATTAGCTAAACTTTTCTAAGCCAGAAACTCGTGGATTGGTTTTTAATACAATACCATGGCTAGAAAGCCCTTCAAGACCGGGCCCCTGCCTACCCTTCCAGTCTCCTCTTTTCCCACCCTGCTCCCATATCACTAACCATATCCACACTGACCTTCTTTTCGTTCCTCAAACATGCCAGACTTCTGCCTCTCTTTGTTCTTGCCTGAAAAGCTTTCAATACACATCTTTGCCTGGCTGTGCTCTGTTGACAGATAATTCTCCATGGGTTTCTCACAGTTCTGCATGTTTATAACTATTTTATTAATGACATTTATAAAGTGTCTCCCTCTAGGGCAAAGAACAGATTTATTTACTGTCCAGCATACTAAAGATAATATCTTCCCCTGGGGCATTTGGGCAGGCTGGCTTGCAGCCCATTATAAAAAGCTGAAGTGTTCTAAGCTCAGGTTCCTCAGCTTAAACACAAACCCAGAGCTTGTGCAGCATCCTCTGGAGCCACTCTGCATTGTCCCAGCAGGACTCAGGAGTCAAAGAAGATTGATGCAAACATGCAATTTATGCTGCTTGGTCTAGTGTGAGTAATAAAGTTTTTTTGTCTCTGACCCAAGAATTTCATGTCTTCTGTTAGCATCCGTGAAACTATGTCAAACTAAATTGTAGGTTTGCAAGTAGGGTGAACTTTCAGACCATTCACACTTCTTGACAGCTCCTTCATATCATTCACATCTCAGTTCAAAAGTCAAGTCTTCCATGAGGCCTTCCCTTTCCACCCATTTTAAATTAACCACACATCAAATCTATTTATATTTCACCGTATTTAATTTTTCTGCCTTCAATGTCACTATCAGAAACAACATTTTTTCTTTTATGTTATTTATTGTCTGTATAACCCAACTAGATTGTAAGCTCATCTGGAGTAAGAACCTTGTCTGTCATCTTCACCATGTTATCTTCACTATGTAGAAAACTATCTGGCACCAAGTGGCACTTGATCTATATATAAATTGACTAAAAGAATTCATGACTTCCTAAAGTCATGTTTAATCTTCTTTAAAGTTTTCAATTGTCTTTTTGTTTGTTTGTTTTCTTTTTACATAACTTTGTATTTTTAATAATGCATTTGAACAGTCATTTTGTATTCATTCTATCTCTAGTTCTCATGCTCCAACTTACTTTCCACTTCTTTCTCAATGTTATAAATTTAGCAGCTCTTTTGTTGCATGCCATTTATCTGTCAAACTGCTGCACATCCCATGGAGTATAGGCCATTAATGTGAATACTCTACACACACTCATGATGTTCACAGGCCAGCACTTTCCCTTCTCACTTCAAGTGTTGGGCTTAACTCTCATCACTCTTCACTTGCCTTTCTGATGCCCAATGAGAGTTCCCTTTCTACACCACCTACCATAAAATTACGACTTCAGGAAAACCCCACAGAAAACTGCCCTGAAAAGATGAGCCATCTGGTCTTCATGAAAGGGATTTCCAACTCATTACAGTTCATCCATTTGTTTGACAACATTAATTGAGCACTTTCGTGAATAAAATACACTATACCAGACCATTAGAAAATAACAAATGGAACAAAACGTTAGCCTCAGGATGAACAGACAGTCAAGAAGAAAAATTATTAAGCAGTGTGGTGAACACTTTGATAAAGTTATGAACAAGATAGAGAGGATCCCAGAGAGAGTAGTTTAGGTTAAATTTGAGTTAAGTATTGAAGTCAAAGCAGAGCTAACCAAGCAGGAATGGAGAGACAAACATTCCAGCAGAGACAGGAGCAAGGAGGTATGAGAGGGCATAAAGAGTTTGACAAATGGTATGACAATTAGAGGGTAATTTGGGTATGGGGTTATAGCTTAATCATGATTACACCTTTCTCACTTTGCAAATGATGAATTAAACTATATCTATCCCTCAGAAAACTATTATTTGGGAAGAAAAAGATTGATTTAGTTTCAGAATATTACTAAAAAATCCTCGAGGAAAAAAAATGCGACATATTTTGGTGCTTATATATCGAACTCTCTCCTTCATCTCAAGAATTTGGCTGAGTTCACATTTTCTTTTGACTCTTTATCACCCCTTAAACATGCATTAAACTACAGTAACTGTTATGGACTGAATTATGTCCCCCAAAATTCATATGTTGAAACCTAAACCCCGATGTGATTGTGTTTGGAGAGAGGGTCTTTAAAGAGGTAATTAAGATTGAATGAGGTCATAAGAGTGTGGCCTTAATTGGAAAGGATTAGCATCCTTATAAGAAGAGGAAGAGACATCAAGGATGTGTGTACAAAGAGGAAAGACAATGTGAGGACCCAGCAAAAAGGCGGCCAACTGCAAGCCAAGGAGAGGGAAAGACTTTAGGAGAAACCAAACTTCCCACCACCTTAATCTTGGACTTCTAGCTCCAGAATTATGAGAAAATAAATTTCTGCTGTGTTAGTCATCCAATCTGTCGCATTTTGTTATGGCAGCCATAGCAAACTAATACAGTAACCCACATAATGAAGACTAAGTTGCCCCTTAAAAATGAAACAGCTTTAGTCAGAGAATTTATATCAAGGAATGCAAATGGATTTTCATTTATATGCAGTTTAGTTCAACAGTTATTAAGCACTTGGACCCAGGAATTATGTTAGAACTTGAAACAGCTGCCAATTTTAAAATAATTTATGGTTTACATTACAAGATTTCTGTAACTGTTTTGTCGTAATTATTTGTGAAGTATTAAAATTTTCACATTAAAGATAAAAAACAAAATGTTTCATGGAGCAGTTAAAGAATGTAGCAAGATGATTCATTTTAGTCTGGAAAAGCCAGACCCAAACCCTTGCCCTCTGGTAAAAAACAACCAATCAAACACAAATTCTTACCACCATCCTCCAGTTCAGTCTACCTCACACTAATAAAGGATTTTGTTTTCAAAGCAAAGAGCTAGCTGGTTAGTCAAGTTCCAACTCTAAACCAAGCGTCCATAAGGACCAGGCGTGTAACATAAATGAGTGGAAGAGTCCAGGGGTAACATAATGGGAAGTGCTGTCATCCTGGAGGCTCCATGCATGATTGGAATGCCTTCATTACAAATTGGCTTTTAAATACTGTGCCAGCCAACAAATCAAAACCTAAGGATAAATTCAGCCCTCAAGATGGCAATTTGTGAATCCTTCAATAGGGTTAAAGCAAAAGACTATTTTCTTGCATTTCTACTTTATAATGACAAAGTTAAACTTTTATAAATTTATTCTATTCTGTGCACTAGGCAAGTAGAATATATATTTTATTTATTTGTTTCTGTGATTTTATTTATTGTTTTGCTCAATGCACTCTTGCACTTATCTGCCTGTGAGAAATCACAAGGTTTTCAGATAGCTAATCTAAGATCTGGAAGGAAACCTAGATTTATTGCCATGCAGTTTAGTCTTCTCCTGTAATAAAATACTATTTCCTCCTAAAAACACCAGGACAGATATTTTTGAGGAAAAGTTCAACTATATCCCATTTCAAAAAATTACCTTATGTGATATTATTAGCTGTCCACTAGCCTTGACCCATCTCCATTTTCCCCCAACTTATTAGAGCTCATCAGTACTTTAGCATTATTTCACATTTGCATTTATATTTACATTTTCTATATTAAATAAACTGTTAAAAATAAAATGAAGAGCAATGCAAAGGAATAAGTTTATTAACAAAAATTTAAAGGATTTTTAACTGAAAATCTAATTCAATTATTTAAAATATATCACAAAATTTGGTCAAAATACGTAGAGATAAGCTAAACTAGGTGAATTTTGAAATAACCTCAACCATTCATTCATTCAAAAAATATTTTAGGGGGCTGGAATCGTGGCCTAGTGGTTAAGTTCGGCACGCTCCACTTCAGCATCCAGGGTTCAGTTACCAGGCACAGGCGGCCATGATGTGGCAGTGACCCACATACAAAATAAAGGAAGACTGGCAACAGATGCTAGCTCAGGGAGACTCTTCCTCAGCAAAAACATATATATGTATTTTAGTGCCTTATGGTAGGGCACTAGACCCCAGGAGTAAATGTAAAATAAACATATTTCCTACCCTTAGGTATTTTGTCAGCTATCACATACCAGGTGGTAAATGCTAGGAATGTACTGGAAACAGAAGTATATAAATTATAATGGGAAGTCAAAGAATTCTTACCAGAAGAAATGATATATGAGCCAAGCTTTGAAGAATGAACAGACGTTAGCTAGTCAACAAGGAAAGGATATTCCAGGTAGAGAAAATAGCAGGTTAGTAGTGGGGAAGGAAATGTAAAACGACATTGCACATTCAGGGATCCCTCAGGACTCACGATGGATGGAGGAAAATGTGTGCAACAATGAATGCCTGAAGGTGATGTTACAGACACCACAGGAATCCCATCATGAGAGATTATGTTTGGATTTTATCTTCAGAGCAATGGGACTCTTTGGAGGTTTTAATCATGTTGTGATTTCTTTTCATCAGATTTTAGAAGCTGCTCTGTGCAGTAGGATAGAGGGTAGGTCAGACTTGGTTCTGACAGGGCAGAAAGATGGCAACTACCAAGCTGGTTAAGAGCTCGGACCTTGACATATTTACCGATCCAACGTGAAGTGGCAAACTTACTTGTGTGGCCTTGGACAAACTACATAACCTCTTTGAGGCCCAGCTGTTTTCATTTTGAAAATGGAAATAATAGTACCTACATCATGAGGTTACTATGAAACTTAAATGAAATAATTCATGTAAAGTTTTCCAACTACAATTACTGTTCAGTAAATATCATTGTTATTATAAGAGTATTATTAACAATACTCTAGATGATAACTAATGTGAGCAGCAGAGAGGCAGTGGCAGTGGGAATGGAGAGAGATGAAGAAGGTAGACTCCAAAAGGGCTTGGCGACTTTTGGATTTGGTTGAGATGGGGTTCAGGATCACCATCAGTGTTCTGACTTGAGCACTTGGTGAATCTCCACATCATTCGCCAAGACGGGGAATTCAAACGGATGAGCAGTTTACAAGGAGATAATAAATTCAGTTGGGATACGAGAAATTGGAGACCCCTGTGGGATGATCATATGTAGATACTCAGAAAGTAGCTGGGTGAAGGTCAGGTGTTCTGGACTGCAGACATAAACATGGGAATCAAAATCATGTAGCACGCCATTGGAAACATGAGTGTTCCAAATGAGGCCACACAGGAAGAGTCAAAAGAGCATAATGCCAGGGGCAGAGGCCACAGAGAATACAGACACTTAAAGGATTATTTTTCTTTTTTAAGTTACAGAGAATACTAAAAAGGAGTTATGTCAAAAGTATTATTTTTAAAAAATAGTTATACAAAAGCTGAGTGGGAAGAGAGTTTCAATAAATTAGCAGTAAAACTTGTCAAGTGTTGCAGAATGATCTGCTAAGATAAGGATGAACACGAGTTCACTGCCTTTGGCCGTGTGGAGGTCATTGATGATCTCCTTAGCGGGGAGTAACCTGCTTTGCGATCTGCATTCTCACATTTGTTCCCCTATAAATTTAACATCAAAAGTCCTATCTTATGATGATTTTCAGAGGATTAGAATTGAACAATATATAAATCTGAACTCCTGAGAGATAGCTGTTACACATATTAAAGAAATCAATGTACGTTTACATTATTTAACAGCATTATTTATTTACTTTTAATTCTCAACCACCTTCCCAAAGGCATTATAAAAATGTCCCTGTACTTTCCAAGGTGTAATTAAGTTTTAGCTTAGAAGTAGTTCTTTTAAAATTGGGAATGAGAGAAGCTTATGTAGTTCATAAATCAAGACCACTGGTAATGGTAATCATTTAAATGCACTAATTTGACTCAGCACAAAAAGTCACCTTAAAGCAACTCCATGTTTTAAGCCCAGTCTGTGAAAAATTGTGGGAAATGGACTATTGGTGACTTCATCTGTGGAATAGGAAAATCTCCCCACTTTATCACCAAGGAAACACACATAGATTGATTTTCATTATCCCACTAGTCAGCATGTACAAATAGGATACACAGAAAATAACGAGTAAGACATAAAATTTTTAAGCTTTTCTCTAAATCCTAGCCACTTGTGTATACCACTTTTAAATATTCCTCATGACTAAATAGGAAGTATCTATAAAGCACTTTCGCTGCACACTCAAGTATATTGCTTTCAAGAAAGGGTACCTGTGTGAGATGAATAATTGTTCTTTTCATGGAACAAACAGTAACCATAGTTATTCTGACTTCAGTATTTGGCAGATATCTTCTCAAAAGTGAACAAAGTAAACATTCACCTTAAGAAAAACTGTATTTGTTACCAATAATAAAAACAAGATTTCAGGCAAAAGTTAGATTCCCAATAATCTGATAAGATTAGTAGTGATACTAACAAAATCAATTTTTGGATATTTTATAACGAATAGATCAACATTTGGAAGGCCTGCATTATTCAGAGTACTAATATTTTGCAAGTGATCAGTAAATTATGTCACAAAACCATGCATAGGTAAAAGATTGATTCTAAATGCCAGATAAATCAATGAGATTTTAATAAAACAGCATACAAAACATTCATCAGTATGGTTTCAGGTTTCACATTGCAATTGCCCTTTAAGAAACTACATTGTCAGTTTGGGTTTAGCATCAAAAGTAACATCAGTAATCACCTGAAAACACTATGCAAATACTCCACCTTTTGGGGCTGGCCCCGTGGCCCAGTGGTTAAGTTCGCGCGCTCCGCTGCAGGCGGCCCAGTGTTTCGTTGGGATGTCGAATCCTGGGCGCGGACATGACACTGCTCGTCGAACCACGCTGAGGCAGCGTCCCACATGCCACAACTAGAAGAACCCACAACAAAGAATATACAACTATGTACCGGGGGGCTTTGAGGAGAAAAAGGAAAAAATAAAATCTTTAAAAAAAAAAAAAAAAAATACTCCACCTTTTGCAACTACATATCTGTGTGAAGCCAGGCTTTCTTCAGATACTTCAAATAAACTGGCATATGGCAACATATTGAATGCAGAATAAGATAAAAGAATGCAGCTGTCTTTTATTAAGCCAAATATTAAAGAAATTTGCAAAAATATAAAACAATGCTACTCTCAGTGATGTTTTTGTCTGTTTTGGAAAATATAGTTACTTCACATAAAAATGCTAACATTTAATTTATTTTAAAGTGAATTAATAAATATTTTTAAAATTCTCCATTTAAATTTCTAATATAGTAAGTACATATTAATAAATAGAACCCACATAGACAAAAACTTTTGAGAGTCTTGAATAATTTTTTAGAATATAAAGCAATTATAAGACCAGTGTCTTATAATAAATATAAGACCAGAGTTTGAGAACCACTGCTATAAATAAATTTAAGAACCAGGTTACAACTTGAAAAAAGAGATTTGCACTATCTAAAACTGACAAGAATTTACTGTTTAGAGCAAAGAATGCCTACAAATTGGCACTTAAAAAAACTTAACTGGAAAAAATAAGTCAAATATATAAATTGGAAACACAGAAGGAAGAATTCAAAAAGTTAAGCAGAAGATGAAAAGCTACTCACTAGGTATCAAAAACTATAAATTAAAATGACAAGGTAACACACACCTATCAAATGTGCAAAACTCAGTGGGATCTTATGCTCATTTAGATTTTTTTTTAGAGGAGTGTAGTGGAAGGTACTGAAGTTAAGCATTTTTATTCACTACAATTCCCAGATATACAGAGAAACCTTCGCACAGATCCATTAAAGTGAGGAATCGAACAGCAACTCTCACTTTCCTGCTAACTCTTCAAGCGCAGTGGGTAAAACTCCACCCTCACGTGCTGCTGGGCCACATCTGACTATCTCCTTCTGGGCAAGTCCCCTCTATTTCTTCATTTGTAAAACAAGAATAAGCATGGTTTCTACCTCAGGTGCGCATGTTAAGATTAAGTGAGATTTCATGTATTAAGTACTGAGTGCAGGGCATTGCACACAGAAAGCATCACTGGGAAGTCCTAACCAACTTTCTAACTCCAGAGAAATAAACAAAATGCAAATATTTGAAAGTCAGAAACAAGATGATCATTATTTGTATTTGGAAAATAAATGAAAAACTACCAAAATGAACAGGAAAACTAAGATTCCTAGATACATATTCAACAGACAAAAACTGAGAGCTGCCTTAGGCTCCATGAATACACAATTAGAAAGGATCATGGGAAAAGCATCCCATGGCCAACATCAACCAAAATTAAAGAATATCGGGGCAGCCCTGTGGCCGAGTGGTTAAGTTAGCACGCTGTGCTTCCACCGCCCGGTTTCACTGGCTCAGATCCTGGGCGCAGACATAGCACCGCTCATCAGGCCATGTTGAGGCAGTGTCCCACATAGCACAACCAGAAGCACTCACAACTAGAATATACAACTATGCACTGGGGGGCTTTGGGGAGCAGAAGAAAAAAAAAAAAGAGATTGGCAACAGATGTTAACGCAGGTGCCAATGTTTAACAAAAAATCTAAAGACTATCTAGGAAACCTGATCAGAATTGTGTACTGTCTACATAAAGAAATCTACAAAACTTTACTAAAGGCAAAAATGAAGGCCCCATAAATAAAGACACATAGTTATTGAATGGTAAAATTTTAAATTGTGAAGCTGTCAATTTACTTTAACTGAATTTATAAAATTCAGTGTAATCTAATCAAAATTTCATCTCCCTTTTAGGCGAACACATGGTCGCCTGATATAAGAATACATATCTTTTTACTCTTCTGAAAATTAGTCAAGTAGATTCCAAAATTTATGAAAGGAAAATTTACAAGTTTATATTTCCGAGGAAATATTGCAACAGAATATTACATGAATTTTATTCCACCAGATATAAAAAATATGCTGTAAATATAAAGGATCTTAAACAATATCTTCAGATTTGTGAAGAAATTTACAAAATTATGAATGTAACTGTATAGGAAGTTCAGAAACTACCCCATATATACTGTGGAGTTCAGTAAAACAAAAATAATTTGTTTTGTTTTTAATCATTACACACGGGATAGAGTGTCAGTTTCGCTTTGGCTGCAAGTGATAAAACCAAAACAACAGTGGCTTTAACAAGATAAAAGCTAATTTTTCTTACAAATAAAAGGAATTTGGAGGCAGGCAGTATAGAAACTCATATGAGATCTTCATCAAATCAGAAGGGACCCAGCTTTTCTATCCTGCTGCTTTGCCGTGCTCACTGTTGCTCGTGTTTCTCACTCACGGCCCGAGATGGATGCTAGAGCTTGAAAAACACGGAGACATTTCTACCAACAGAAAAGAGGAATAGATCTACTTTAAGTAAACGTCTAAAAAGGCAAATACAAAATTCTGCTTATATTTGCCAGAATTTTAATCAAAAGACTGGGAAATGTAGTCCCTCTTTAAGCAGCTATATGTTTAACCAAAAATGAAGCTTCTACTTCCCAAGAAAAAAAGTGAGAACAGATATTGGAGAACAATTTGAAATGCGTGTCGTGGATGGCTCTTCATTGTAATATGTTGCGTCAATTGGATCTCTATAGAAAAAAATAAAGTTAAAATCACATTAAAAATTTCAATGGCTTAAAGAGCTAAATGTAAATACAAAACTATAAAAATGATAAGTTGATGTCCACTTCTGGAAAGATGGAGTAGATATACAGTCAATCCACATTATTTGCCAATTCTGTATTTATGACCTGGCCTATTCTCTAAAATCTACTTGTAACCCCAAAATCAATATTCACAGTGATTTTGTGGTCATGCGCAGACATGCATAGCAGCCAAAAATTTGACTCGTCCAATTTGCTCATTCCCAGCTGAGATCAACCAAAATGACGTTCTGTCTTCCTGTTTTAGCTTCCATACTGTAAACAAATGTCTTTCTCACAGTCTATTTAATGACATATTTTTTATGCTTTTCATTGGTAATTTTCCCTGTTTAAAATGGCTCCCAAATGTAGTGCTGAATGCTCTCCAGTGTTCCTAAGTTCAAGAAAGCTATGATGTACCTTACCAAGAAAACACATGTTAGACAAGCTCCATTCAGGCATGAGTTCTAGTGCTGACAGCTGTGAGCTGAGTGTTAATGAATCAACAACATATATTAAATAAGATGACTATGAACATAAAACAAGGTTATGTATTGATCAGTTGATAAAAATATTGAGATCAGAGGCTCACAAGACTAACTCTGTATTTCCTGTAGGAACAATGGTTCAGTAGTTGCTAATTAAGTGTTTCAGGGAATTTATAAAACACAACCACAAAAAATAAGAATCAACTCTACTTTTTCTATTCCTTCCATTATGAACAGCTATATACCCTGGACATTATGTATAAAATAAACATAAGATGCTAAAAGGTAGAGAGAAGAAAACAGATGGGCTAGGGAGCCTCAAGATCCAAAGAGGGATGTGGCAGTGACTTTCCTGGGTTTTGTCTTATTTTTGCCTCATATATCCCAGAACAGGTGTTCAAGAAGTGAGGAACCTGGAAACAGCAACAGGCGTAGGCCAAAAGAGCTCCAAGAAAAGCCTGCTGTCTCTAGCCAAAGGACCAGAAAGGGGCAGAAAATCCTTAGCTAATAACCACTCTATTCCAGCCAAACAGTACAGAATAAGCTATAGCCCCATGCCCCCCCACCCCCCTAGCAAAGGCTGAGTGAGGAGTCTAGATTTCTCCCTTGTGAGGCCACAAGGAGGCACCTGGGATCATGTCACTAGGGTGAGTAAGGAGCTGAGAGGAGACTGACCCTCATGGTGTCAGTGGAGACCGCATAGAGAGCCTGGACATCTACTCCCATTCAGTGTCATGAGGTGCCCCTCTCCGTCCATGCTGGGGTGGTGTCAGAGAGGGCCTAGTGGAGAGTCAGGATTTCCACCACCACTCACTGATAACGACGCCATTCCACTCCCCAACACTACCACCATTCCAGGGCCAATGGAGGCTACGAGGGAAACAGTAACAAGGCACTCTCCCCTTCCCAGTCAGAGTGGCATCAGTGGACACCTATTAGGAAGTCTACATTTCTATCCCCACCCAACAGTAATAAGGACCATCACCTCTGCATCCCAGGTGTGAACTGAGGTGATGTGGGGAACGTGGATTTCCACCCCTACCTGGCAGTAATAAGGTGCCACCCCTCTTCCCCATCAGAGTGGTGTCAGAAGGGATCTGCTAAAAGAGAAGGCTTAAATAAGATCCAGATTCTTAAAACTCAATACCCGCAATGTCCAGGTTTTTATCAAAAATCATTTGCCCTACCAACAACCAGAAAAATCTCAACTTGAATGAGAAAAGACAATCAGCAGATACCAACAATCAGATGACACAGATGTTAGAATTATCTGACAATGATTTTAAAGCAGACTTCATAAAAATGCTCAAACAAGAAATTACGAACACACTTGAAACAACTGAAAAAACCAGAAAGTCTCAGGGAAGAAATAGAAAGTCTCAGCACAGAAAAATCAAATGGAAATTTTAGAATTCAAAAATACAATAACCAAAATAAAAAACTCAACAGATGGGCTCAACAGTAGAATGCAGGGAAAAGAATTAGTGACTTGAAAATGGAAAATAGAAATTACCCAACCCAAACAAGAGAGAGAAAATAAATAAGTGGGTGGGAGAATGAACAGAGTCTCAAGGACCTGTGGGGCAATAACAAAAGATTTGACATTTCCATCTGGGAGTCCCAAAGGGAGAGGAGAAAAAGAGTGAAGCTAAAAAGTATCCAAAGAAATGATGGCTAAAAATTTTCTAAATTTGGCAAAAGGGATAAACCTATGGATTCAAGAAGCTGGGCAAAATCCGAATAGGAAAAACTCAAAGAAATCCATACCAACACACATCATAGTCAAACTTATGAAAAACTAAATACAAGAAAAAATCTTGAAAGCAATGAAAGAGAAAAGACATCTTATCTATAAGGAAAACATAATTTCTCATCCGAAACAATGGAGGGCAGGGGCTGGCCACATGGCGTAGTGGTTAACTTCAGGGCGCTGTGCTTCGGTGGTCCAGGTTCACAGGTTCAGATTCAAACTCAGGCACAGACCTACACCACTCGTCAGCCATGCTGTGGTGGCGACCCACATATAAAGTGAAGGAAGATGGGCACAGATGTTAGGTCAGGGCTAATCTTCCTCAGCAAGAAAGAAAAGAAAAGAAAAGAAACAATGGAGGCCAAAAGGCAGTGGCAGAGTATTTTCAAGTACAGAAAAAAAAGAATTATCAACTCTGAATTTTGAATCCAGTGAAAGTGATAATTAAAAATATGACGGTTTTTTAAAAATAATCTTGAGGTTAGTCAAACCTTCCTTTCTATAGAAGTCACAAATCCAAATCATTAAAAAAAAAATTGACCAATGTGACTACAATAAAAACATATGTGCATAGTTAAAAGATAGGCAACAGCCTAAAAGAAAATGTTTTAAAATATGTAACAAAAAAGTATTCAGTCTGGAATTATAAAAGATTATGATAGACCATCACACATACATTAGCCAGCTACTATCATAAAAACAGAAAATGACAAGTGTTGGCAAGGATGTGGAGAAATTAGAAGACTTGTGCCCTGTTGGTGGAAACATAAAATGGTGCAGCCCCTATAGAAAATAGTGTGCAGGTTCCTCAAAAAATTCAAAACAGAATTACCATATGATCCAGCAATTCTACTGGTGAGTAAAAACCCAAAAGAAACTGAAAGGATCTCAGAGAGATATTTGTACACCCATGTTCACACAGCAGTATTCACAACAGTCAAAAGGTGGAAGCAACCCAAGTGCCCATCGATGGATGAATGGATAAACAAAAGATGGTACATATATACAATGGAATATTATTCAGCCTTAAAAAAGAGGGAAATCCTGACATATGTTAGAACATGGATGAACCTCAAGGACGTTATGCTAAGTAAAATAATCCAGTTCCAACGGTGACTAATAACACACGAGTTCCCTTTCTAGAGAAGTTATTTCCATTTCCATTTCTGGCAGGCCAAATCACAGTTAGATACCAGTGGAGAATAGCTGGAAATATGTGAGTTTGCAAATGCCAGCCCCTATATAATGATAAGAAAGTAGTTGCCATCATCTTCCTTATAGGTCCTACCTCTACACCCTTCCTAAGACACTGGTGTCTGATGAAGTTATAATTCCTTCTTTTACTGAAGGGTCAGGAAACTCTCCCAGAGGAAAGGTATTATGTAGGGGGAACAGATGGAGGAACTTACTGTTACCAAGTCATTCTCCAATACACACAGGGGAAGGAGTATTACAGATTTTCTTCTCCTCACTGCTTCCCCTCAAAAGCCCCATATTTCCCCTGCAGCCCTTTGTCAAGCCATCTAATCTATCTTTACCTTCTGCTGCTGGAAACCCTCTCCAGCCCTTCTGAGGGGAGAGAGATATGTTCTATTCCCAGGCACTGGCAAGGTGTTGATTGTTTCTGGTACTAGCTCAGCTGCCCCACCTGTAAGAGTGGCAGTCACCTTTCCTACTGACCACCTATGAAGAAGGCACATCTTGACAAAATAATAAAAACTTAGTTTTTCCACAGACGCTATAGACAGTTTTACCATGAGGAAAGCATCTTCCTTGTGTTACTATGAATCATCCATGCTTCTTTTCAAGCAACATCCATAATTTTAATGTGCTAGAAGCATTTGACTTCTTCCTGTTTCTGGTTTACTTTATTGGAGTCACACATTAGCTGTGAACGGCTTCATCTTATCCATGGGCAACGGTTGGCACTAGCTGCAGATCGATTCTGTCTGATTCCCAAACCCATTCCTTAGTAGAATTAGGGTGATGTGGAGTTTCAGTTGATACTGGTTTGTACTTAGAGAAAGATTATACAGGAAACATTATATAGACATATGAAGGATATATCTGATATAAGATATAGATATAAATATTATCTTTATTGTCATTATGTTTACCTTCACAACCCCCTATAAGCTCCAAGCTGCCTTGGATTCCAAACATATTCAGACAGTAACAAGAGCTACTAGGCAGCAGACAGCTTCATAGGTGGGACAATGCCATTTCTCTTTCCACGGTGTCCTGATTCAATTCTCTATACATCTAATCATTTTGAATCCTGAAGTTTTAGCATAAAATTCTCTTTCCTACCCTTACGTCTTATTAGTTTACTCAGTGGTCTATACACTTGAATTATTTCATGCTCTTACCCAGTGTACCGATGACTTGCTGAATTCATAATTCTATGATAAGAAATTATGAACATCTATTACACACACATTGTAAAAATGTGAAGAGAAACAAATTATCTACATGTCTTATCAAACCAAGCTGAACGCTCCTCTTATTCTGTTGAGAGATGGGTAGAAAATAACATAAAAAAATAAATATAGAATATATATTTAGAGATAAAAAATTTAATATAAGACATTTAATATCAGAATAATAAGAATTGCCATAATTGAGTTTAGCTACTTAGAAAAACATAGAGGCACCAAAACCTCTGTAATATTTCATAAATATAGGATCTGCAAAATGATGATAAACTGGCTAAATATGGCACACTGAGGAATGTCAACAGAAGTTTCAATAAAAATAATAACAGAAATGCTAATAATTGTTGTAATATAAAGAAGAAGAAAGAAGAGGAGGAGAAGGAGAGGGAGGAAGTGGAGAAGTGGGAGGAGGAAGAGGGGAGAGAAGCAGGAGTGAGAGGAGAACGAACACTCAGCTAAGCTGTTAGGACAAATTTCAAGAATTGAAAACAGAATAAGAAAAACCAGAGAATAAGAATGCTCATCTTTGCACTTGAAAATGCTACTGTTTTTTTTTAAGGTATGCTTTTTGGTGAGGAAGATTGGCCCTGAGCTAGCATCTGTTGCCAATCTTTCTCTTTTTTTTCTTTTTCTCCCCAAAGCCCCAGTACATAATTGCATATCCTAGTTGTAAGTCCTTCTAGTTCTTCTATGTGGATTGCCACCACAGCATGGCTTGATGAGCAGAGTGTAGGTCCACGCCCAGGATCCAAATGAGTGAACCCTGGGCCCCAAAGCAGGGCGCATGAACTTAACCACTACGCCACTGGGCTGGTGGCCCTGAAAATGCTGCTCCTTTGAATGATTTTGCACATGATCACTCCTTCAAGCCAAGGTGGGTGGGTGGGGATTCTGACAACATATATTTCCTTTCAAAAAGTCTTAAATTGTAGAAAGATTTTCAAGTGCATTTCCAAAAACAACTACTTAAGGTCAACCACAATTACTAAAAGAAGACTGAAATTTGTGCCAAATGTTTGTGATGTAATAAAATACAGAGGAAGACGGTCCAGAATTACTTCAAAAAGCCAGATGCTTTGAAACATGAACTATTGGTGATATAGGCTTAGTTAGGTTAACTAAGCTTAACTAGATTAACTAAGGATTTTACGAAAATTTTAACAGCTGTGAGCTATATGTGTTTTGAGGTACCATAGTCAAATAACCTGAAACTGGAACAGGTGAAGAAATATACCTCTTCTTTTCTAAAGGGCTGAGGAGGTTGGAAGATGAGCAGCTGAAGAGTGAGGCGGGATATGACAACACTTCTGAAATTAGAGATCACTTTGCTTTAACTTCAATATCTTTCCTGATATTGGAACAAATCCCCCAGCAAGCAATTTGCAAAGCTCTAGAAAGTACAGGAGGCAGGGTAATAACCAACATGACTTGGTGGACAACAAATCATGTCGGTCCAATCGAATTCCCTTTTACCCAGTGACAGCCTTATAAATGTGGGGGAACAAATGAAGTCATATATCTTGGCTTCACAAGGCTTTTGACTGTGACTCTGATAACATACTCATAAACAAGATAATAAAATACGGTATAGACCACAATCTTGGAAGAGTAATTAGTGATTGCTCATTGTTCAGGGGTTACTCTGAGAGGCAATATATGCCTAGGAAATTACCCTGGAATTTCCCTAGGAAATATTTTTATTAAAGACTCAAATATTAAAATAGATGGCATTTTCATAAAATTCACATATTAAAAAGCAGCATATATAAAGAAAATATGAATTAAATTATTACATCTGGAATAGTAAGAAGTCATTTCTATTTGATGGCCCTTGGAGCCTGTTTCTTAATCATTTGTGCATGGTATAATATTATTCAGAGAATGTGCAGGTTTTCCCATTTTTCATTCTATCTCCATTGGAATTACACTACCTAGTGAAATTCAAGATAAGGGCACTACTCTTTGATCAGTGAGAGGCTGTGGAATCGCTGGCCAGGAGACAGCATTTTCCCTCTGTTGTTACACATTCTTTTGTGTTCTGTCTTCAAGTGCTATGTTTTCAGTATGAATTGATTGATCATATCTACTGTATTGGGAGACACCACTTCAAATCAAGGTGAATTACATTTCGGAAATGTAAGCAGATGGTCTTAAAACTGGAAATGTATTTTAATACAAAATAATAAGAAAAGAATACAAGAAATTGATATAACCTAGATAGAGGAGAGGAAGTTTGCCATCTGGTATGGGCAACTCATTTAAATGTAAAGTTGAACACAATTTGAAAATATTTTATTAAGATACCTGTAGCTACATTCATGAACTACTCTATCATTCTAATATTCTATGATGTCAGCTTTTGACCACAAGATTATGGTAACATTGTAATATAGATTGAGTGACTTTGTAAATGGATTACCTGTTTTCTATAATAAATCATCAATAAAATCAACTGATCACATGTATGAATATTATATGAATATATTTTAAAGTAATATATGAATATGAATATATATGAGTCATCCCTTTGACTGGCATATCCATGCTGTATATGCTATCTGCCTGTTAGTCACTTAGTAGCCAGCTGGGTTATCAGATTGACTGTTGCAGTATGGAAATACTGTGTTCAAGTAACCCTTGTTTTACTTATTAATGGCCCCAAAGCACAAGAGTAATGATGCTGGCAATTCAGATATGCCAAAGAGAAGCCATAAAGTACTTCCTTTAAGCGAAAAGGGGAAAGTCCTTGACTTAACGAGGAAAGAATGTATATGACACAATTTTTAAATATATGAATATATAATATATTTAATATACGAATAAGTAGGAAAGAAAGAAAAGAAGGAAGGAAAGAAGAAGGAGACAGAGGGGAACAGGGAGGAGGGAAGGAGAAAGAACAGAAAAGATAGACAATAGACAGAAAGGAAAGGAGTTTAAAATTTAGAAAAAGAATTCCTATATCAAGACTCAACGTTTTACATTCCCTTGTCTTCACTATAATCACAACTCTATAAATGATTACTTTAATCTCTCATCGGGCTTGGTTCTGGAAAGAAATCTAAAACAGATCAGTTTTCAATAATTTATGATATTTTTATCTTCCACTCTTCTTTTCAGTTTTCTTGAATCTCTGGAATTACCCTCCTCACTCAACTGTCTTCAACCCCATAGTACATTGTACTGGCCCCCCGCTAAGCTCCTGACCTTTACTCCGCCTCTCTTGGCTGCCTCCTGCAGGAGCCCTGACCTGTGAGAGCTGAAACAGGAGCTAGGGAGCTTGTCAATCATGTTTGTTCACGCTAACACATTAACTAGCTAATCCTGAACATGCAGATAATGAAATTACATTCTTTAGAATGTACTTTAAAATGTTAAGCATCTGTAATTCAATAAAGTCAAAACCATTTGTTAGAGCACTTTTTGAGGAAATATAAAGAAGTTTATTTTCTTTGTACTTTATCACATACTCTTTTTTAATAACTTCCAAATTATAAGATACTCATAAGATGTTTTTTAATAAGTTCCAAATTATGAGATACTCATGAGAATTTTAAGCAACTTGGAAGGATTGTGGGGGAAGATATTTGAGGTTAAAATAGGCATTTTAATATTCTTTCAGTAATTGGATACTCTGTTATACTTGGGGCCAGTTCTAACTGCAGGCATTGATGACAGAAAAGTGAAACTAAAATTGTGATATTCTTCATATTTCTTTACTCTTTTCCTCACTTTTACTCCTTTCCATTTCATGTGTGTGTGTGTATATATATATGAGTATTGAATATATGTGCATATATTTATGAGTATGTGGACCCATATATAAAATGTTGAAAGGGTTTAAAGAAAATGTATTTTGCCAGTAGTGTACGTCACACTTTCTTTTTCACTGAGAACAAATAAAAATGTCTATGTGTCCCTTCTAACGAGTCAAATACTCCAAAAAGAGATCAAATACAAATAAAATAGTTGGTATCAAAGGAAGTCTACCACTAGAACAAAATCTGAAAGGGGAATGTAAGCAGGGTCTAGAAAAACAAATCCATACATGACCCGTAATCTCATAAAATAATAATATCAACTTCATTGTTTCAGAAATCAGGACAGCTCTCCCTTCCATCTGGCACTTGCCTGAGGCAGCAATGTAGTGGAGGCAGCAAAATGTTAAGTGATACTTTATCTCACGTGACTGTTGGCCCTTCAGGGGCAGATATTTTTCAATTTGCCAAAGGCAGGAAGAAGCCTTGAAAGATAATGTAAAACCAAATTTTTTCAAAGAGCACCAATAAAATTTCTCATTTCTAAATTGTTCTGGTAAAAAAACAGTCAAAATAAGAAAGACTTGAAAATAGAAATACCTAAATTTTATAACTTGTTCAAACAATCTCTTAATGTGGATTCCCAAAAGCAGATCCTTAGACAGGATTAAGTGCAAGTAATTTATTTGGGAAATGATCCCAATTAACAGGCATGGCAAGCGAGAAAGAGAAAGAAGAAAGGCAAAAAAGAATGTTGGTTGTTAATGTGACAACTGGGCTCAGTTCCCGTGGGGACCTATCTCAATTCCCGTGGGGACCTATCTGAGGGTCACGTAGAATGCATCTCAGAATTTGCCTCCTGAGCTGCTAAGGCATTTATTCACCGACTCCCATTCCTTGTTGATTAGGAGTAACTTGTTGTTATGTTAGCGCCCCACCTCCCGGATAGAAGGACGCAGTATGCATCAGTATTTAGCATATTTATTCACATGCGACCTCTCAGGTGGCTTGAAGTGATGAGCAGAGCACTCACAGTTTCTGCACAAATAGGCTTAATTCATCATGGTTTAAAATAGACCTGTTCTAGACATATCCATTCTTTACAATATAATAGAGTTTTTCCATTTTGACAATGAGTATATGTCTCTGTATTACCAATGTTTCACACAGGTCTAGGCACATACTAAATATTTTTAGATAGTTCTTGGATCAATAATGAAATTTTTTATGTAGAGCAGGACTTGAATGAGGTATCACAAGAAATAGAAAAAATAAATCTATATTTTTTAAATAGAAGTCAAAAAAATCTATCCAGAATGTTGGCTGAAAAGGGGCCTTTGGAGTCCTCTCAAGAGTCTGAAAAAGGTGCCGTGCACTAAATAGCTAAAGGAAGTGCACAAAACGTTGAATTCCATAAAAACAAACACGGCAAACAGATAATTCAGAGAAATAAATATTGCCAAATACTAAAAGAAGAAAAAAGAGAATAGAATTAGAATTTGTTTTTATATCTAAGGTTCTCAAAGTTCAACTGTGGGTGAACCAAGTGGGACTGAGCTCAAACATAACACAAAGACATGTTGTACAAAGAAATAAAAACCTTCTCTTCAGATTCACACATTTTGAAATAATATATGCCCATAATGCCAAAGTACTTCAAGACTATATGAATCAAAGCTCTTTCTCTCTCTCTCTCATCAAATAAAGAAATCCGGTTTCATAATCAAAAAGCACTTATTTGTCTTGGTTTTGAAAGAGATCCCCTTATATTCGCTTCAAATAACCAAGGCTCCTAGTTTTAATACATTGTCCATGTTAAATGTACCTATTAAGTGTAAGATGTACAACATCCTTAACGGACTTCACTATTATTTTGGAGGGTTATACTAACATATGGGAATCTAAATTCTAATTTAAACCACTAAACATCGAACAGTCCAAGAAATTAATGGAGCTGTGTTTTTTAACCACATGGGTATTATGCATCATCAAAGTAGGACCTCTTCCTTCCCTCCAAATAAACAGATTGCCCAGAATTCTCTTGTTCCCAGGAAAACTTATGAAAGAGCAGAATACAACCAAATTCTTATTTTGAGTGGTGATCTACAACCACTGTAAGGGGAAAAAATCTTTTTAATAAATTCCAATTTTTAAGTGTGCGGTCTGCCATCAAACCTTGAACTAAGATAGGATTTAAGTGCAAATGATTTATTTGGGAAGAGATTTCAGTTAACAAGGCATAGGAATGGAGAAGTGAGAAAAAGAAGGAACAGTCTGTAAAGCGTCAGTTAAACAAAAGAAACACTTTAGAAATGACAATCCTAGCTTCCTTTTCTATGTTTTTTGCTCTCATCGTCTTCTCAATTCTTTGCATAATCAACGCTCTTTCTTTTTTAGTTTTTTTTTTAAACTGGGCTGAAATGTTGCTTTGCTCACCTGGGAACAAAGCAGAAAGCATTAATTCTTTTTCAACTACAAGACATTTTCTTTATGCTAACTGGAGCTTATTCACTTTGCTAGTTGTAAGATAGATAGATAGATAGATAGATAGATAGATAGATAGATAGATAGATAGATAGATAGATATAGATGAAAGCTCCCTTAGCTCAAAAAAATTGGTCATCCTTGAGAATGCAAACTGATATGATACAAAAACACATGTGCACAATCTTATTCACTGCAACATTGTTTGCCAGTGTGAAATATTGGAAACAACCTATATGCTCATACATAGGAGAATGAATAAACAGGCTGCTATTTTTTGAATCTTAAACACTCTCTTGACTTCACATTGCTTTTCATCCCAGCTACCACCACATTTCTGCTCCCTTCAAACCAACACTCCTGGAAATATTTGTCTATAATTGCTGTCTCAAATTCTTATCCTTCTCCCTTCTTTTAAAACCACTCCAGACTTTCTACCCAACTAGGCACAGAAATTCAATTTAAAGTCACCAATGACCCCCATGTGGCTAATTTGATTATCGGTTCCACTTCCCTTCTTACTTGACTTGCGGGCATCGTTTGACAGAGTTAATCACTTCCTCCTACAAACATTTTATTCATTCGGATTCCAGGTCATCACACTCCCCTGATGTTCCTTCTACCTCACTACACATTCCGTCTCTGTATCTATCGTGCCTTTATCCTCTTCTCTTCCTCTTCGTTATGTTGGATAGCCCCAGGGCTTAGTTCTTGGAGCTCTTCTCTATCTACATCCACTGCCTTGTGACTTCACCTAGTTTATGGCTTCAAATATTATCTGTACTCTGATAACTCCTATGCTAGATATCTTGTTTGCCCCTCCAGATTCACCCCATACTCTTCTTGCCTTCTCTGCTCCCTAGAAGGCTGATATTTCTCTCTCACCCCCATCAGGCAATCCTCTTCATAAAACTCAGTCTCCAAGTTCTACTAACCCACTCCCTTTCCTGGCATCTTTAAACCCAGGGTTGGTAAAGGTTCTCTGCTGCTACTAGCTTCAAGGTGCTGCACCATACATTGCTGCTTTCCCTAAGCTTTATAAATATTTTATTATATTTTCTTCAATTACCCAGCCTGAGTGTGGCATCTACCTAAAGTATAATAATAAAATTCATACATATCTTGAAATGCAAGATGTAGAGAATGGAAAATAAATCTTGCACCTTCATTACTAGTGGCCACATGTGTACCTCAGAGAGTGGCTGGAGGCATCTGATGCAACTAATTAGATTCAGAACTCCCAGAGTCATATCTTCAAAATTACCCCCATTCAAGGAAATGTAACATAAGCAAAAATGAATGCTCTGGTAGGACCTGGAGAATACATTTAAATCTCCAAACAGATCAGACTGGTTAAATACCAGAAGAAAAGACACTGAGATACTAGAGATGGAGTCCACAAGTGTAGAAATGAATAAACAGTAAGACAAAAGTAATGGTCTACTAATGAGCCAGATCCCCACACTGCCAAAGGATGGGCACCCTAAAGGTGCTGCTTGAATAACTTGGTACATCTTACTTGCTATGTCTCTCTACACATTGCTCTGCATGGTTGTCAGAGAATTGCATCTCTATTCTTTTCAAATTCTGTTAATTTGAAAATTCCTTAAATCACAAGGCTCCTTCCTCATTCTGCAACTATATGGAGAAATTGCAGAAGGCATAATATCTGATCTTTTGCCTTTATTCAACCAACAATGAACTCTGTACTTAACACCCACAGATACCCTCACCGCCTTCCCCAGAGACATACATTTAATAGTACAACTTAACAACAATTACAGAAAAATAACTTACTAGTTAGGACTTATTTTGTAGCTTAAGTCAAGCTGGCTTAAACAATAAAGGATAAATTTTAATTCACATAAATAAAACTCTGGTAGCAGGTCTGGACTCAAGCTAATCATGATCCAGTGGCTAAAACAACGTCACCATAAAACCAATTTCTCTTTCACTGTCTACTCCGCCCTCTCTGGTGTCCTTAAGCCTCAAGCCACCACTGCCTCTTACCCTCCACCAACGCAAGCTTCAGATTATCTCCTTGTGCTCAATAATGCTTGCCATAGTTCCAGCCCTCACACATTAACACTTCATAATCCAAGGCAATGGAATCTCTTTTTCCTCCTATACAAAGTCCTAGAATTCACTGCCTCTCGATATCCCTAAATGTGTCATGTATCCCATCCTAATCCAACCACTGTGCCCAACAGAATGGGATTTAACAATAGAGTAAAGCCAGCAGAGATCCACCCTTGAACTAACCCACACATATGGAAATGAAAGCAGTGGGGACTCTTCATAAGAAAATTAGGGCACTACTGGTGAGAAACAAGGGAATGGGTGCTGGGAAAGAACAAATACATTTCTCTATGGAGTACAAAATATGAGAATTTGTAAAGAGTTTGTAAGAGAGAAAAAAAAATCCCTTTTCCTTGTACTCTTCTAAGTTCTCAGCTGGGGCCCCTGTGACAGAAGACAGATTAACAAGAAAAAAACCAACACGTTTATTAACATGTATATTTGATATATACATGGGAGAAACCCAGGGAATGAGTAACTCAAAAAGGTGGCTTAGTCCTCCAGCTTACATAGCATCTTCAACAAACAACAATAAATTTGTAGAGAAATGAAAGGACAAAGGAAAGTAGTTTTTGGCTTCTAGGAGTGGCAGACTGTGGGAAGGTACGTATATGAGAGGAAACTAATGGAGTAAGTGTCATTTGTTGATTCCTTTGATGCCATCTCTTGGCTGATACAAGACTAGAGTCATCTCTAGCAAAGGAGAACTTATATCCTGCCTTTAGGCCAAAAAAAAGGGAGAGTAGAGAAAGCCTTTCCTACATTTACTGCTTCTTAGTTGCCTTCAACTCAAAATAATTTTATGTCAAAGAGGCGCATTTAAGGGTGACACGTTCTGATTTCCTTCAAGTTCTAAGTGGAGGAATTAGGCAGTTATAACCAGAGTAATCATTTAGCTTATTGCCTGAACCAGAGTATTTTTGGGAGTGGAAGTAGATGCTATTAATAGGCTTTCAGAGCAGTTGTAAATCAAGACGCTCCCAAACAAACTGGGAAACATGCTACCTTTGGAACTCCAGACTCTTATCTCCTACTGCTACCATCTCTCACTTGATGTTTCAAAGGCATTTAGAATCAAACATAATTAAATCATTACATTCTCCCCCCAAACTTAGTCCTCTTCCAGTGTTCCCTTCATCAGTGAATAACACCATCATCAATCCAGAAACACAATGCAGAAGTGGAAGAGTCATCCTTGATACCACCCCCTCTCCTGTCACTCAATTCTTCACCTAATCTTTCAAATTTACTTTGTAAATGTTTTAAATCCTCCAAACTCCCCAACTACACTGCACTGTCCCTAGGTCACTGTCTTAGCACCGGCTACTATAACAAAATATCATAGACTGGGTGCTTAAACAACAAACATTTATTTCTCACAGTTCTGGAGGCTGAGAAGTCCAAGATCAAGGCACCAGCAGATTCAGTGTCTGGTGAGAACCCTCTTCCCAGCCGGCCTTCTCCTTGGGTACTCACCTGGCCTTTCCTCAGTGTACATGCGCTGGTAGAGAGAGGGCTCTGGTCTCTCCCTCTTCCTATAAGAACACTAATCCCATCATGGGAGTTCCACGCTCACAGCTTCATCTAAACGTAATTACCTACCACAGGCCCTACCTCCTAATGCCATCATATTGGAATTAGGGCTTCAACATATGAATTTTGGGGGAACACAAACATTCAGTCCATAACAGTCAGTTTTTCGTTACATCTTAATGGGAGGAGTGTAATAATCCTCTAAGTGGTCTCTCACCATTTATTTTTGCCTCCTCTCCAATCTAGATTAATCTTTTCAAAACACAAATTCGATCAAGTCAACTGTTTGTTTAGAATCATTCAGTGATTTTGTAATGACCTTAGAGATCGAAATCCTTCACATGATATACAAGGTCTATATTGAGGCAGGATCTGCTATGCTGGCCTTCCTCTACTGCCCCTGCTCCTTAGTGTCCATCTCCTTCCACATCAGCTTTTGGTCACTTCCTCAAACATGCTGTATTAGTTTCCTAGGGCTGCCAAAACGAACTACCATAAACTAGTTGGCTTAAAATAACAGAAATTTATTGTCATACAGTTCTGAAGGCTAGAAATCTGAGATCAAGGTGTGGACAGAGCTATCCTCCCTCTGAAACTTGTAGGGCAGAATCCTTCCAGGCCTCTTCCCAGCCTCTGCTGGTTGCCAGGAGCCTTGGTGCTCGTTGGGTTGCAGCTTCAGCACTTCAATCTCTGCCTCCATTGTCACATAACATTCCCTCCTCATGGGTCTGTGTCTCTGTGTGCCTTCTCTTCTTATTAGGGCACCAGCCAGACTGGATTAAGGACCCATTCTATTCCAGTTTGACCCATCTTAACAACTCATTATATCTGTAATGACCCTATTTCCAAATAAGGTCCTATTCAGAGGTACTGGAAATTAGGATTTCAGTATATCTTTTGGGGGGACACAACTCAACCCATAACACATGCTCTATTTCCTTCACCCAAGACTTTTGCACATGCTGTTCCCTCCACAGGAAGCATTCTTCCCTCTCTTGTTTGCTTCATTGATTCTTACTCTTCCTTCAATCTCAACTCAAATGTCACTTCCTTGGGGAAGATTTCCCCGGCACAGACTATAAGCCAACTTCCTCTATTATATACTATCTCTATACCACAAAACTTTTCTTCATAAGAACTATCACATTTATACTTTTACTTATTGTTTATGATTTATTATTTATTATTTCATGTATTACTTACTCCAATGCCTAGCAGAGTACCTGGCACAAAGTAGGCGCTCAATATATATCCATTGATTTAAATAATGAAAGAAGGAATAAAAATGAAGACTTCTAATTTCTCTGTCAACATAAATTGGTCTAGAAAAATTTACATTTTGGCACCTTGTAGCTTATCACTCCTGAATACAGGAATTAGTAAACTCTGGACACATTTTAAGTTCCAAACTTTAATCATATTTTTGAAGCTTTTACTCTGTTCCTCTTAACTCATTTCTTAGTACCATTGGCATGTTTAATACTCTAGTGACTTGACCCTATGGTCTCTCTTTTCTAACATGATTTTTTTTTTTAGTTTTAAATTCTTTAGGACAGGAGGGAAAAAACAAAGATAATGGATTTTTCTAATTCTATTGTAAAATTTACTGTATACCCCTGAAGTGTCAAAATCAACTAAAAATCTGAAACTATATGAAGAAAGAGCTGCCAAAGCAATTTGTTTCCAATATATCCTTTCTGTTTAGTATATTATCATTTTCCTTACTTGTGTTAAGACTGTTTTGGCAAGATTCTATTGTTGACACGATTGAGTATTGCAGAGCACATCAGATTTTCTACTAAAAGTACACAGTACACTTTTATCTTCACAGTCTTGCGTTACCTCAGCATGTAACAGGGCAGCTCTATTTAAACTAGAATACACAGGCTTTCAGCTCTAGGTTGTCCAAGGTATCATTCAAACATTTTACTATGGATCTTATGTTTTACTTCTAAAGGTTATCAACTGAAATTCGTGTCAAATTCTTTTTGTTTTCTGTACTAGTGCCAACTCACAGGAACCATCCAGCTTACTGTAGCCAAATAATATAGGGGAAGAGATTGGAGAGACAGGCGGGGGACAGGTAACACATTCTGAAAACTTAAGGTGTAATGAAGTTTTTGGACTTACACTGAACACTCTACTTCTTTTTTTAAGATTGGCAGCTGCACTAACATCTGTTGCCTGTCTTTTTTTTTTTTCCTTCTCCCCAAAGCCCCCTGGTACATAGTTGTATATTCTAGTTATGAGTGCCTCTGGTTGTGCTATACAGGATGCCGCCTCAACATGACTTGATGAGCAGTGCCGTGCCTGCGCCTAGGAGAACTGGTGAAACCCTGGGCCGCGGAAGCAGAGCGCATGAGCTTAACCACTCGGCCACGGGGCTGGCCCCAACACTCTACTTCTTCCTAACTTGTTTTCTGTATAGTCCCTTATTCCTTTCAATTAAATTATTTTCTAACAAAACTCTGCTCACATTCCTTAACTACCTTACGATTATATAAACAGTAAGTTCATAAATATCACATATAATAAAGGACAAATATATATAATTTATACATATCTCATGTATATATAATGCACTTTATACAATAAGAGAAAATTAATTCCTATATTTATATACTTTCATTGAAAGCAACCTTAGATATCAAAGAAAACATGCAATTTTCTTTCAAGGCTCTATTTCAGCTCCATATAAAATGATAAAGAATATTTCTGTCATGTCAAGGTAACACAGACATAAATCTGTTGACCTTGTCCCCAGATCTCATATGCCTGAAGTTTCTTCACAGTGTCAGTTTCAGCATACTGAAAGATATTATATCTACCATCATTATGTCTATAACATACTTCAATATTTTATTCTGAAAATTGAACACATCAACAGTCTGTTCGTCTTATTTATTTCCTTCTACCATACGCTGAAAGTTAAACTTTCACAAATCTCTGGTCATTTTTCTTTTCCTTCCTATTTTAGAGTTCTTTCATATTAGCTTTATAACATACATAGTTTTTTAAAATTCTAATACATACTCAACCTTGAATAAATATATACTTTCTCATTCTTAATGAATAACCGACCTAGAGGCATTAACTTTAAGTTTAAGCATATAGAATATGCCAAAAAATGATTTAACATTAAATATCACCAGGCATATTTTAAATTTGGGTTCATATATCACATGTGCTTCATAACTGTAGTTAATTTCTGAATTTTTGCTTTTATTCCAGTGGTTTCATTTTCCTATGGGAAATAAATTTTGCTAAGATCTGATAGCCAGCCAAGTTAAAGACAAACACCTCTAGCTGTTTTTCAAAGCTCTATGTACACCAGGCCTACTCCAAGCAGGTATGGAACACTGGCAAAGAAGAAATCAAAACGCAATGAGTACTTGTGAGCCAGGAGCTATGATGTATGTGTGTCTTAGCCATCTCAATAAATACTATTTTGTATCACTATGATTTTATTTGTCATTTACCTCTTTTTTTTTCTCCCCACCCCCAAATGCCTGAAGGGCCAGAGTCAGGTATACTCCTTAAAGAGCCTACAAAGTATTTGGCAGTTAATAAGAATTTTTTGTACTAAATAAATAAATCATTCGTGACTTGAAGCTGGAGAGTTAGTGAAAAATAACAGTAGGGAAATGACAAGGAGAACGATAAAACTGCAATGGTGGTTGGCAACTATAATGTTTCCTCCCTCTAGCAATCACTTCTCAGTGGCCTTGCTCTCAGTAGGGATGGCACAGCCTTATTTCCAAACCAGGGGATGCTAGGCCCGGGGGTGGAGAGAAGTAGCAGCTGTACCAGGCAAGTGTACAGGTAGACTCCTGGCGCCTTGCCATGAGCCCTTTATTCAGTGAGTGTGCGTGTGTGTTTTCTTTTCTACAGATGCATTCTAGATTATTCTTTCCAATGTCATTATGCCTGGCCTGAAAGTAAAGGGGACATTTCAAGTGGTAGTTCAGACTATAGGAAATGGAATAGGTGATGAGATTCCATGCATTCTGAAAGGTCTATAGTACCTTGCACAAAAGCTTAGAAAAGTATCAGTTTGGGGCCCTTTGGTAGAGGAGTGTGCTGTCATTTATGGTGTTCTAAGCCTCCCTTTGTTGTCTAGAGTAAAAACGGAGCAATTTATGTGAATATTAGAGTCCATCACCTAAGGGGCTTATTTACTTTATGAGCATCTGGAAATGATTTTTTTAAAGTCAATAGTACATCTGTGGATGCTCCACAGGAAGCCACAAAGCCCTTGATAACATAAGATTTACACACTTAAATGCTGAAGCTAATAAACATACTACACCTAAGGGAGTGAGAACAATTGTATCTATGGCACTAGCTTAGGCGGAGGCACATACTGGTGCTCAATAAACAATGAGTGAATGAATTAGTAAATGAATGGATGCTAGAGCTTTGCCTTATGTGTCTTCTCCACATGGGAGCTTTTCAGGACCTTGTTTTTATGCTATCATAAAGGTTTAAGACAAAACAGCTATCCCAACATGTTCCTCACATGTACTACTCATGGGAGAAGGAAAATTTTGTTCATTTCAATTGTCCTTCTTAAATCAGCATTTTGTTCTCTCAAATCAGCATAAAAGTAGTTACAGCTAAAACCATAATCCTGACCTAGGTTACAATCAAACTCTAAATGAATGACATTTTGGAGAAAAAAAAATTATGTGTATATATATTTTTTTGAAACCATGAGAATGCCGTTATGATAAATGTCATGACCAAATAAAATTGCTTTCTTCCTGTCAGTAATGACCCTGGCATCCCTGATGTGTAACTTACATTTAACTGGCAACATTCTGGGTTACTCATATTAACTGCAACAGTCTGAACAGCTTGAACTTCAATAAAATGTGCATTAAGTGACTGAGTTAATTTAACCTCATTAATCCTCAACCCAACAGAACCATCTGAAGCCTTCCAAGCAGCTTGTGCTTCATCTACAACATAAACATGCCCCTGTAGGAAATCAACACCCAGAATGTGCTGGAGCTCTGGCTCCCAAGTTGTCACTGAGGGGTAAATGGCTGCGTAATTGCCAGGACTAGGCTCCAGTTGCATTCTGTGATTCACTCATTTTATTATTCTTGTTAACGGTGAGATGAGTTCTCTAAAAATAAATTTCTCTCTGAACTTTTTCTTGGAATTGCTTCTCTCTGGACGAAATGCTCTAATTCATCAAAGACCAGGATTCATGTTCAAGATACTTTTTGCCTCATAACTTAAGAAACATATTTATGACAAATAAAAGACTCTGCTCGATTAAAAGAAAACTTTAATCCATCTGCCTCCTACATCCTCCTCCATTCAGGATTAATTAGAGAAGAGGAATAGCAGTTAATTCACAGAATTTTACTCATAAAGAGCTGGTTTTAAAGCACAAAAGATTCTCAACACAATTTTAATATTTGGTCGAATTTTTGCAGCTCTCCGTAAGACATTTTAATTTTATGTAATAGTGTGGGATATTGATGAATCCTGATTTTCATCAACTTGAAGTGAGTCTAAATTAAGGTAAACTATTTGTACTGCATTGTTCTTTCTTATATTTAATGACATTGACAACATCTTTTATCTGGGGGAGTCCTTGGTTCATTTTTTGTTCACATTACTCTCAAGCCAAGAAAATAAGTAGTGTATACCTGAATGTGCCTTCATTCCTTGTTAAGAGACAGTGACCATTAGGATAAGAACATTGCACCTGGACCCAAGACACTGGGTTTCACCTAGTTTTATGAAGATCATCCAAATTTGTGGGCAGACTATGTAACTGTTCATTATTCAGCTAGTGGGAATATACTGTCCTCTATCTCAATAAGTTTTTGTTACACTCAAATAACATAATTTATTCAAAGAAATTTATATACTATAATGTCTATACAAATACAGCTATTCTTGTTTCTTCGTAATCAAGTTGGTGGTAATAAGATCTGCATTAAAAGGTGAGTAAAGGGGCTGGCCCAGTGGCATAGCAGTTAAGTTCACGCACTCTGCTTTGGCAGCCCAGGGTTCTCCGGTTGGGATCCTAGGCGTGGACCTACACACAGCTTATCAAGCCATGATGTGGCAGGCATCCCAGGTATACTACACATAAAGTAGAGGAAGATGGGCACAGATGTTAGCTCAGGGCCAATCTTCTTCAGCAAAAAGAGGAGGATTGGCAGCAGATGTTAGCTCAGGGCGAATCTTCCTAAAAGAAAAGGTGGTTAAAGCAGAATTCAAAAGTATATTACATTCATCACCAGCACCCCACAGTATTTCTAAAAAGCTCCTGAGTTTTCAAAATGATTTATAATTTTAGTAACAAGAAGTACAACAAAATATAGTGGAAACTACATATGCAAAAACATCTCTGTACTGAAAAGAAACCATCCTTCCATGATTAATCAATTAATTTAAAATATTAAAAGCAAAAGAGTAGTTATTGGCTTTTAAAAAAAACATTTAGTTAAAACAGAATCTAAATTCTTAAATAACTGTGTGTTCCAACACCTCTCAAAGTCAAATCGTAAGTGTTTCCACTTGGTAAAAACATGTTTCCTTTAGTCACATAACTTCATCAAATTTCCTCAACACATCAGTTATAGAAATGGATTATTTACTTTCTGACTTTATTATATACAGATAACAATACAAGCAAAAGTACTGTATTGTTATTCTAGCGCCTTTGTTAAGGTGGCAGTTTCCAGAGCACTATGTTTGGGTTTTTTCCTGATTTTTTTAAAAAATCAATTAATGTATAATTTCACCAGGTTGGTACGTTTGTCCTTCTCAATTTTCATCAGTTATAGGGAATTAAATGGACCAAAAGCTCCATAGGGTTATGGTTCCTTAAAGCAAGCAAGTGACTCAAAATTTGGAGAAAGCAATATAAAAAAGAAATATTCCTAAGAGAGCAAAACATATTTTTGTAGCTGTAGTGAAATATAAATTAAAACACCTTCCTGCCTGGCTAGTTCCAATATTTTTTTTACCAGGTAAACTCTCTACTGGCAAGCAGTTTAAACAGTTATTTCATTTAGAACTGCCGGGTTCAGAAATATGATAGTCCTCAAGTAAAACACACCCTTCCAGATACGTCGTGCCAGCACAGTTCTGTTATAGTCTTGGAAGACAGATTTTAAATTACTATTTAACAGAGTAGAATTTTACCCCAAGAAACAATTTATGAAAATAACATAAATCAGATGTGATAAAATCAGTAATAAATATTGTAAATGAAGGATTTTAGAAAAGATAATCTATCTTTAGAGAAGACAGAACAATTTACATTTCCAAACTACAGTGCGTAACATCCTTTAAATCATGTCCAAGAAGTTGAAAAATATAAATATATGCACATCCCTGGTATTGAAGCCAGAATATATCTCTTGATAGCTGCTTACCTTTACATATACATGTGCATGCCTTTATAGAAGCCTGTTTCCCTTTATTAAATTTTTTGGCAATGTATTTAGAAAGTAAAACAAAATTGCAACATATTCTTGGCACTATCCTAAACGTAACATATGTGGTATTTTCAATTTCTGACCTTTGCTATTTACAGAAAATAAACTACTCTTTCTAGATAAAAATTTTGTAAAAGTACATTAGGAAGCCATGGTAATTTCCTGATGAAACAGAAAAGTGAAAATGGGCAGTCAGGACATTTCAAGGTACCCATCAGTTCCTTTAATCTGTTCCCCACATCTGTTTTATTGCTTTAACGTCCTTTCATCCAGACTCAGTGCCATTCTTGAATGAACATACATTCCTCGTCCTGTTGTGGCATTCCTAACATCTGACCCAGGCTCACTTCAAAAGTTGGTGCCCAGGACTTTCAAGATTTGTTACAGAAAAACTACTTCTCTGGAGCTTATTTATACTGAAACAAAAATAATCTTTCTAATCTCTCAAGCATGATTGTCACAATAAATTTATCAAACACTAATGAAGCAGTAAAGTATTAAAAGTCATAGTTGCTAGTAAAACTTTATTTCATGTCCATATCATTGCAAAATTCTTACCAAGGAAGTACTCAAAATAAGCATCAGAACAAAGTGTGATTGCAAGGAAAAGTTGAATTATGTCATGTTTACTATCAAATGGATTTGTTGGGCAAGAAAAAAAGATCCACTTAATTTATTTCAATGGAAGGGAATTTGTTGTAACGATACAGGAACTGGATCAGAATGAGCGCTAAGGGTTGGCTAACCTCTCTCTCCATCAAGGGCGAAATTGGCTTGCTTAGTGTCAGTGTTCTCTCTCCTTACCTATATCATTCATCTTTGTCATGCGGTTTCCTCTAGTTATCCAGGTTTTGCTCCCTCATAACTTCGATTGGTACATGACTTCAATGTGCCAACTACCTAACAGCGTCCTTTTGGCTGCTATGCTTACTGCTAATGGACTCTGTGTTTTCCAGTTCCAATTCCCAAGAATGAGAATCTGATTGACCTGGTTCACCTGTTTACAGAACAAGTCACAGATTTCTATTAAGCCAATGTATTGGCTTTACTTTTCTTACGATCAATTCTAATTCCCAGTCCACTTAACTGTAGCCAGGAGATAGGATCCTGAGGATAGGATCCTCCCAAGGTAGAAGGGACTGTGTGAATCGTGTTTTAGCTAGGATAATTGTGTATGCGAGCAAGCATTAATGGACATCCTTATTATACCATGTATAAACACATGTATTTTGAATGATTATTTTAATAAGGCATGCCACAATAAACCTTACCTAGAAATGAAGTCAAGAGAGTTTTTGCAATACCAATTTAAATCTTGCAAAACTAACGGGAAACCAACTTTGAATTTAGATATATGAGAATCAGGCTAATTTACTGCAAGTTTCCCAAACTTATCATTTAAGGAAAAGAAGAGACTATTTCTCCAATGACACTTGCATAATATTTCTACCTAGAATTAAATTGATAGAGCTGTCTAAACAGTGGTATAGCAATCAAGCTAAGAACTCAGAAGATTGCCTCTCTAAACATTTACAACGGTTTAAGCAAAAGTCCAGGATTTACTGAGTTTAGTGAGCAATTTTAGTATGTTTTTATGTAGTTTTCTGCTACTTAAGATGATCAGACTACCTATATTTTAGTGAAGTATCTCAAATTTAATCTACTTGACCAAGAAGAACAGGTGCACTCAGTATTATGAGTGTAATTTCACATTGTTCAACATAATGCACATGGTTCCCATTTTTAGTTGATTATTGAAATGGAATTCTCATCAGTAAAAAATATACCGACATTTATGTAAAGTTAAGTTGAACCATGCTTTCACACAGATTACCTCATATATCACATATAACAGCACTTACTTTGGAAAGGAGGAAACCAGGACTTGAAAGGTTTAAATATCATAGCTTATAAAGGGCAGGGCTGGGACTCAAACCTATTAAACCATTTGTGAACTACTTCCACAATACTCCTCCACTAGAGAGGCACACTGGGACCAACGGAGTAAGCAAGAAAAGGAGGGCAAAGCGCATGGAAGTCTAAAATCCAAAGCATCAAGGGCTGAGATCTTGAGGATAACATCAAAATCCAGAAGAGAGAAGGTAACTAAAAAGCTCACACTGACATGATTAATGTCAAAGGAATTGATCTTAATTCCTTTTGAGTTTTGTCTCTTTAGCTTGGACATAAGACCAAATACATTTTCATTTTATATATACAAACTTCAAAAAATTGGGACTAGATTCCTGAACACTCTGTGGAAAAGAATCCTGAGATCGCATTTAAGCCCAATGAAAAAGAGTGCCATGGTGGATTAGAATTGTCTGCCCTGGGTGCGGCAGTTGAGAATGGAAGTGTGGGTGCTGCGTAATTGCCAACGCTGACCTGGACTTTCCATTCTTTAGTCGTTATACATGCATAGCTCTTCTGCCATGAAGTCCTACCTAGTGTGCAGGACTAGAAGCTGTAAGGATCCAAAGAGACCAATTCACAAATCATCAACAAATGTTTGGAGATGTCTGCAGGTGGTACAGTAACCCCTTCATTCTATGCTATTGATCAGAGGATCATCATGAAAAAAGTTATCGAATGTAACATGAAGTCAAATCTTAGAGTCAACTCTGTAGCTCCTGTGTTTCTAGGATGGAACACTGCCATCAATTCTTTGGGAATTGATTCCCAGCAAACACTATCCTGTCTCTGCCTTTGCTGAAAATGGAGTTGGCCGAAGAAGATATGGGTAGGGAGGTAGGAGAAACTAGCAGCTCAGAAATACTTTTCAGATGTTTCTAAGAAGTTTACATTTTAACACACACTTCTGCTTATTCTCAGATACACTCTCCTAGCTCTTCAACAGGAACGTCCCTAGAGAAGCAAAGGCAGAAGAGATTGGGCCTTGGTCACCAGTCCGTTGCTCATCCGTGAACCCTCAACAGGGAATTGGGATCTCCTGAATAATTTCAGTTTCCTCTGTGGATTCCTGGGATTCTCAATTAATAGTATGATGTGCAGGTAGTGTGACCACCTCCTTTGCCATCCACTCTCAGCTCTCAATTTTTCATCTCCCTCAGGAGCTCAAGTCTTCAGTAAAATGAAAATTAGTTCTCTGTACAAAAATCTAGAGACATCTTGGGTTGGCCCAGTGGCACAACAGTTAAGTTCACATGTTCTGCTTTGATGGCCCGGGGTTCGCTGGTTGGGATCCCAGGTGCAGACATGGCACCACTTGGCAAGCCATGCTGTGGCAGGTGTCGCACATATAAAGTAGAGGAAGATGGACACGGATGTTAGCTCAGGGCCAGTCTTCCTCAGCAAAAAATAAGGAGGAGGATTGGCAGCAGATGTTAGCTCAGGGCTAATCTTCCTCAAAAAAAAATAATAAATTAATTAAATAAATTTTTAAAAAAATCTAGAGACATCCCAGTTCGAACGTAGGATTCTGTCAGTGCTTACATATCTAATGATTTTTTACTAATCCATAGTATAATAATTTCACCAAAAGCTCCTTCATATGTTTCCTCAAAAACAGCACAATTATAGTAAGATCTCATAATATTAAGGCAATAACTTTTAAGAAATATTATCACATTCACTAGTTTGCTATTAAACAAATTCATAAATGATTAAAATTAAGATATACTTGTCAAACTAGGAGATAAATTAGACGCTCAGTGACAAATTTTATTAGGCTTTCCTTTTGCTCATTGGGGTGTAACATTTCTATAACTAACAAGAATTTTATGGATATGACTATGAAATCAGATTCTATAATGTAAAATATTTTATTGTCCTCCATAGAATTCATTATTACCTATAATTCAAGAACCATGAAATCAAATTATAGGATACTATATATGGTGTTATCCTTTAATATTGAAGAAAGTAAATTTATACATAGATACTTTACATGCATAAAACTTTTGGAAAGATGGGTACCACATGCAAATAATCATCCATATTGTTGGAATTTTTACAAGCATACATTAATTTTATTATCAGGAGAAACACTAAAGATAATCTGAGGAAATAAAAAGGAATTTTGGTCATATGTTTACTTTGGAATATATTGCAAGTAATCTCACTTCTCCATACTTTACTCCACGAAAATAAAGTATTTTAAAATAGCAATATTTTCTTAGGAAATTTCTGCCCATAAGGTGGAATTTTTAAGATATTTTCTGACCTAATATACATAATAGCCATATATTTCTCAGAAAGAGTTTACATATAAATGCAATTTGCTTTTTCCTCTTCTGAGTACAAAGGCTAAACATATATTAATCCTCAACATGACTAATTAATAAAATACGATGTTTAGAAGCACATATTTCAAAATGAATACAACCTAATGCCCTACTTAAAAGAAATTTAGTAAGTTATCCAAAGTCTTATTGTTTGTGGCAATCTTTATGACTTCCAATCCAATACTCTTTTAGACAGAGTAGATTATGTGTTATGATTAGAAGCAATCGGGTAATAATTCTGGACAGGCATAATAATAATATGCCTACTTTGAGAATATCAGAACTCCTCAAAGACCATGTAGAGATGCATTATTTTACATTAACAATGTGCTATCCATTATATTAACCTGGCAAATTATATACGATTCAGGGTGTACTATTTATGAGCAAGGAGACAAAAGAATGGTAGAGAAACAGAGATCCAGAACACGGAACCCTAAGTCATAAGGCAGAGGAGAAGCTTTTCAGGCAAAGGTGGGACTTCAGGAATAAGTCAAGGCATGTTACCCCTGTTTAGAATTAGGATAATGAAAACAAATTTCATCTACTTCCCAATTTTGCCTCAGGCTGGTCATGAGTAATTCCGTGACAGAATAGTGTGTTTATATCTCTAATTCATTTTATTATTAATATAAATATATCAACAGATAAATCCAGATAAGGGAAATGGGAGGATTTCCATTTCCTCCCATTTCTCTCAATAGTAAATTCAAAACTGGCAAAAATCCAAAGTCCAATAATTAATAACCACTATTGCCTTTTCCTCAGCAAACATTCTGAAGTATTATTCCAGAAGTGATTGCTGTTATTTCTATATGTACATTTATCTTCCCTTACTATTTCAGGTGGGATATAATAAAAGTCTGATTTGTTGTTATGTCTGAATGACACAACATGGTTCAAGAAAATATTTTATAATGGTTCACTTTCTAATTCAATTCCAATTTCAAACATGTTCTCCTTCTTATCTTTTCAAAAATGGCTCCAAATGATTTTTAAAAATCCAAAGTACAAACTCCATCTTCACTAAAACCAGGAAAAGAACCCTGAATATATATATTAAATTGGAAAACAGATGAAAAAATTGGACATGACTTAGAAGAGGAATTCAAAATCTAGCTGCCTGCAGAGAAAGACACTAACAAAAAGCCAGTCAATTTACCCAGAGAAGACTGAGAAGACTCAGGGATCTGAGCCATGAAAGGCAGGAGTGAGAAACGAGTCTGGAAACACTGGGATTGTTTGAAAGACTCAAAAGAAAAATAGACTATCTTCTCTCTTTTATCCACAAATGTGGTATTTATTCCCTTGCTATTCAAACTGTTCTCCAAGGACCAGCAACATCAACATCACTCAGAAACATCTTAGAAATAGAGAGTCTCAGACTCATCTTTAAACCTATAAATCTGATCTTGGGTTTTAATAAGCTCCCCAGGTATTTCATATGCACATTAGTTTGAGAAACACTATTATCAAGAAACGTAGCATAGGATTTGAGGATAGCAAGCAGGAGAGGGGTAAAGTTGAGCTGCTAGACGAGTGAAGATCTCCAGATTAAACTGAACAACCCTCAGCTATCTTCCCTTACCCAGGTCTACAACACGAGCAGACTGATTTCCTGCCTTACCCTTGACTTCCGGTAAAAATTTGAAAAAATTATCTCAAGGGGCCGGCCCAGTGGCACAGTGATTAAGTTCACAGGTTCTGCTTTGGCAGCCCGGGGTTGGCTGGTTCGGATCCCAAATGCGGACCTACACAACACTTGTCAAGCCATGCTGTGGCGGGCGTCCCACATATAAAATAGAGGAAGATGGGCATGGATGTTAGCTCAGGGCCAGTCTTCCTCAGCAACAAAGAAGAGGATTGGCAGCAGATGTTAGCTCAGGACTACTCTTCCTCAAAAAAGTAAAAATAAAATAAAATAATAAAAGGAGATGACATTTAAAAAAGAAAAAATTCTCTCTAGAGAAATTGAACCTCTAAAAGTAATGCTCTGAGCAAATTAGAGCCCTCAGATCAAATTTAGATCACCACTTTTTTTATAAATAAAGTTTTATTAAACCACATTCACACCCATTCATTTACACATTGTCTACGGCTCCTTTCCCTACAAGGGTGGAGTTGAATAATGTGATGATGACTGTATAGCCCCTTATAAACCCTAAAATATTTGCTATCTGATCCTTTACAGAAAAAATCAGTCAATTCCTGGTTTTATATACTGACATTTGAAAGTCCGAAGTTTAAAAAGAGAAAGAAAAAGAACATTGATGGTTACCTGATGATCTTAGCTAAAACTCATGATTCAACAATGCCCGTCAATGCATGTAACTTCCAGTAGTGTTTTAGTGGCTCACTCTTTTTTTTTTTTTCTGCTTTATTTCCCAAACCACCCCCTCCCCCACCCCGTACACAGTTGTATATCTTAGCTGCAGGTCCTTCTAGTTGTGGGATGTGGGACGCCGCCTCAACTTGGTCTGACGAGCGGTGCCATGTCGGTGCCCAGGATCCGAACCCTGGGCCTCCGCAGCGGAGCACGCGAACTTAACCACTCAGCCACAGAGCCGGCCCCAGTGGCTCACTCTTAAAATGAACAGACAGACAAGAAATAACAACATACAAGCAAAATCTCCACAGGAAGAAAATAAAGGAACTCAGAGGATACGGAGACAACAAAGGGAACAGAAGAACTTTAGAATAAACTATAAATAATATTCTCAGTGAGATAAAAGATGATAATACACCTATTAAAGGAAAAAAGACTACAAAAATCAAACTGAATATTTATAGAGCAAGAAAAAGTTCTTAGGAATTAAAAATATGACAGATGAAGTTGGGTTTGTTTAATGAGCAAAAAAACGGTTAGATGATAAAGTCAAAATCTCTCCCAGAAAGTAGTTAAAGAGGAAAAGAGACGGCCAGGAGGAGAGGGAGGCAGGAGTGGGTGGGGAAAGAGGGTAGGAGGGGAACAGAGAGAGACAAAGGAGAGGAGAAGAGAGAGGAGGGGAGGGGCAGGAAGGGAAGAGAATGGAAGAGGGAAGAAAGAAAGCAATGAAAGAACTAGGGGACAGGACAAGGAAGCCAAAAGCTGAATTAAAATTTCCAGAAATTCTACTATGGTAATCATTTCTCAATGTTTTACACCTTAAACTTACACAATGTTATATGTCAAATATATCTCAGTAAAGCTGGGAAGGGGAAACAATTCTAGAAAAAAAGAAAAAGTGAAAGGAAATTATTTGAAACAAAACTACTGGAAGATTTTCTACAACAGAAGGAAATGAGTCTCCTTTTTAAACAGAGCCCAGCAAAATGGACGTAAAAAGATCTACACCACGGCGCATCTTTATACAATTTCAGAACAACAGGCGAAAAGAGATTATCCTAAAAGGATTAGGTCACATAAAAAGAATCAGAAATAACATCATCAGTCTTCCTAAATGGCACACCAACAGGAAGGCTGGAAGGCAGTGGAACATTGCCTTCTTACTGCTAAGGCCAAATTACTTCTGATCTAAACGTGTGTATCTGTCCAAATTATAAATCAAAAAATAGGGTAGAGAAAAAGCATTTTCTGACATTCAGAATGTCAACATTTTACCTCTCATGTATTCAGTATCGTGAAGTTACCAGAGGGAACATAGCAAGGAAGAGAAAGACATGGAATTTGGAAAACTAGAGATCCAGGGGGAGAGGCAAAAGGAATTTCCAAAATAGCAGATCTTAGCAACCAACCATAGCTGAGAAGAGGGGCATCATGCCTGATTTAGGAGCAGTTTATCAAAGAAAAACAAAGTATTAACTGATAAGATTGACTTGGAAAATTTCATTGAAAGGCATTTTACCAAGCTCTTGGAGAGGGTAAAAGAACCAAGACGTCACAGAGTCAAGAAAATTAAACAAATGAAAGAAAAGAAAAGAAAATGATTCTCAAAGCAGAAAAAAATGTAATGATTCTTAGCTGAAAATTAAATGTTGCACAAGAACAAACATGTAAACAAGGACTGCTACTTGGTTTGGCAATTAACCCTTTTTACATAATCATACCAATGGAAAGAGTAACTATGGACTTAACAAAAAATTTTATTATCTCCATACGCACGCAGTTAAGGAAGCAAGAAAGGGAGATATAAGATAGGTAAAATCTACAATTACTACAGGAGGAAGTCAATAGATACTGTCCAAAAGTGACATAGCAAAATATTGCAGTATATAATTGTTTAGATATATGGAGGCAAATGCCAGAAGAAACAACAAAAACGCCAGAAGATAGTGTTGCAAAGGTGGCAGGCATGACCATTTTTAATAATATTTAGCATTATTTGACATTTTAAACTATGATTAGATATTTATTTAATTTAAAATATTTTTTAAAAATTATAAAGGTAAATGCAAAACACCTATAGGAAACGCCCCACTGCCTGAATGAATGTGATAATCTCATAGTATATGAACAACCCTCCACAATTTATATTTTTTAAAAAAGACTCCACTTAACATCTCTTAAGAATTCTGATGACAGATACAGCCCTGAAGGCCTTTGAGAATCTGTGAAAATACAGACAAAAGTAAAATTCAGAAAACTCTTTCATATATTCCTTTTAATGAGCTCCGGTGCTATAACTAATTCTATCATTTGAGACTCTCAGATCGTCTTGATATTGACATTTAGAATTTTTGGTATTACAAAAAAGTGGAGACTTCCGTGTTTAGCTAACAAGAAGTCCTAGGTGTGTTGAAACGCAGAGTTTCATTTTACATTGCTTCTTGGCCCCTTTAATTCAATTCTGTGACTCAGAATGCCTCAAGATTTGATCTGTGTGTTGTCCAAATGCTGTCAGTAGCCCAGTGAAAGATTTAATATTGTTTATTGCCGAATATGTCTCCAAAAGTTTTAATCCCCTTATCTCTCCATTACTTGTTTGTAAAGCAGGCTAATGCAATACTGGAGTCAGAGTGAGTTAATGCAGAAGTAATTCTAAATAAGAGGAAGGAAACTTGTCAGTTTTTGGAGTCTTAGCAGAATATCTTAAACTACTTTTCCAAACTTTTAAGGATGGTAAGATTTAAAGTTTTTTATCCGTAGGGTTGTTTTTGGGAGTTTCTTTTTTTTTTTTTTTTTTTTTTTTTGGTAACACTGTAAACCAGATTTTTGTAAAGGAATTTATTTACTGGGTCTAATTTGTTGGAGCTTAAATATTACTTTTAAAGTAATTAGAATAGAAAACTAGTGATTAAGTGAACTGAGATCCTAGTCTCAGTTCTATCCTCTATTCAATATATTCAACAAACATTTAATGACCACCTCACAGCCCTGTCCTGAGATATCATAAATGTGTTAAGTGGGTGGCATACAAGACGCACTTCCTAGGAAGTAAGATCAAATTATCTACTCTACAAGTTTAAAGGTTTTCCACAAAATTTTAAGGCCTTGATTAAAAGGTGATGTCAGAGCTTTAAAAACTCCCTTTTGGGAAAATGACTCATATTTAGAGGATAATTGTTACAGAGTATAGATCTCAAGCGTTGATTTTAACCATTACACATAACCACATTGACCCTGAGAAATGCAGGGAAACAAAGCAATTAGTGTTCTTCAGTTAGATCTGACCTTAGCCACCTGTCTTTTATAAACTAAACATTTGGAATGTGAACTCCTATTTTGTTATTGCTCAAGGTAGAGATGTTGATAAGGCAACAAAGCCTGCTCTAACACAGTTTCATGCTATAAGAGAGGGTTTACTTGTATATCCAACCCTGATGGGCCTCTTCCTACACTAATTCCTTGACCAGTCCCTTATTTCTTAGTCTCCCGATGATTACATACCTCCTAAGGGACTTCTCTAAGTATTTCAAATGTTAAGCACTATAGTAGTAAAAGAAATAAATATGGTAAGACAGCAAGATCTTTAAAGTCTAAGGAAAATTGCCTAATAGAGCTCTCTTTGTATCTATTAATAAAGACATAAAGAGCAAGGAAACAAGCCATCTATTCATTAGCTCCTGGATATCCCTGAGACATTTTTATTCTATTCTGGTAAATTTTGCTCAGTTGAGGAGCATTGTGAAAGCTACTAAGGTTTAAAAACTCTGACATTCATAATAAGTAGGAATGGGTGAATTCAGTAGCTTAATTACAGACTTTTAAGTTAGAGAAATGGATAGCATCACCGTGGTTACTGTTATTTTATTTAAGACAAATTACAGTGCACAAAAATTTAGTTCAACTCTTCTAGTGAAATCTCTCCCCTCTCCAGCTAAAATAACTACTTTGCTTTGCATCCACTAGTGCAATCATTAAGTCTTGAATGTTCCTTTTATGTGACTATAGTGTACTTTTCTCTCAAATTTAAATCACTCAGTATCTTTTCAACGTCTCTTGCATCCGCATTGAATCCAAGGTAATCAATAATCATTCATTTGATCCTACTAGGATTTTCATTCCTAATAGTCAAACATTCTTTTTCTGTCTTCTACCTCTTCTCACAATTACTTTTTTAAAGCACTTTCTGCATTTTCTTCTGCCCTTGAGTCCAAACACCAACAACCTTCAATGGCATAACCTTTGAAGACAAAACATGAATTTTGTTCTTCCCTCAGTGATGCTTGCTCTGTCTCATTTCTTCCCAAGTTGTCCTAGAAATTCAATCCAATCTGAAATAAAATCCCAGTAGGTTTTTATGCAGAAATTGGCAAGCTAATTCTAAAATTCACATGGAAATAGAAAGGACCTAGAATAGCCAATAAAATTTTGATAAAGGAGAACAAAGTTGGAAGGCTAACACTATGTGTGGTACTGAGCTGAAGACAACAAACAAATCAACAAACAGAACAGAGAATCCATAAATAGACCCATACATATATGGATAATTAATTTTACGAAGGTACAAAGGGAACTCAGTGTAAAAACAATGGTCTTTCCAAAGAGCTCTTAGATAAAGCACCAAAGGCAGGATCTATAAAAGACAAAAATAATAAATTGGACATAATCAAAATCAAAAACTTTTATTCTGCAAAAAATTTTGTTAAAAGAAGAAAAAGACAAGCTATGTAGACTGGGAAAAAATACTTGTAAATCACATATCCAACAAAAGACCTATATCCAAAATATGTAAAGAACTCTCAAAACCTGAGTAACAAAATAACCCAATTTTTTAAATGGCAAAATATTTGAACAAATATTTCACCAAAGAAGACATGCAAAAGATATAAAGATAGTAAGCACAGGAAAAATGCCCCACCTTTGTTAGCCATTAGGGAAATGCACATTAAAACCACAATGAGATTCTACTACACACATCTGATAAAATGGAAAAAAAAATTTTTTTAAGGGTAAAACTTGACACTACCCAGTGCTGTCAAGATGGTGGAGAAACTGGAACTCACATATTTTGCTGGTGGACGTGCAAAATGGTACAGCTACTCTCAAAAAACAGCTCAGCAGTTTCTTACGAGTCAAATAAACACTTTCCAATGATGCCACATTCTTCCTAAATCTTTAGTCACTCCTTCTCAGTCACCCACACCTGAATCTGGTGTTTTACTTAGACTATACATATTGATACCCCGAAAGGCTCAGTTATTGGCCCTCTTTTCTTCTTATACTCTACTTTCTTATATTCTACGTTCTCCCCAGGCATCAATAAACATCCAATCACTGATAATTCCCAATTTTATATCATCATTTTTTACCTCTTCTACAGCTTCAGATCTACATTTCTGAAGGTCTCCTTGATGTATCAAATGTATCAAAGTCACTTCAAACTCAACATGTCCCAGAGGTCTTTCCTCCAAAGCTAGTCTCTTGAGGTTTCCTTGTTCATTGAGTGGTCCACCCACATATCAGGTTCCTCAAGACTGAACAAGAGTTAACATTGATAACTCTCTCTCCTTTACCATCCCTTCCTCTGTACCCTACCAATCACCAACTCTAATGGTGTTTTCCTTAACTATCTTTGAATTCCATCCTTTTTTTCCTTCTCAACCGTATTAGCAGCTACCATCATATTTTCCCAAGACCATAGCTAGACCCACTTAACTCATGCCATTCTCCCTTTATCTACTCTGTCTCCCTTCTCCAGTCCATTCTTAAAACAGTACATGAAGTGACCTTTCAAAAATACAAATGTGATTTTACCACTCTTCTACTTTAACCCTTCGTCAATAAATTCATATTGCTTTTAAAATGAAATTTCAAATTCTTAATATAGCTAAGTCCCTTGACAATCTCTATCTCTAGCCTCAACTCACACCATTCTCACTCCTTCTCTCCACAGTCAGTTTCTTCGAAGAGCTGAATCTTTGCACATGCTATTTCTTATTACTAAAATGCATTTTTTCCCTTCCTGGCTCCTACCTTTTACAAAGTGTCTCCTATTCATTAATTCAATCTCAACTCAACAGAACTTTAGAGAAGGCCTCACTATTCAATCTAAATTAGGGTCTCATGTTATGAACTTTCATAGTTCACAATACTTTCTTTCACAGTGGTTTCCCAATTTGAAACAATGGATTTATTTGTGGCTATTCTTAACGTGTGTCTCCTTCCTATGCTATAAGCTCCTTTAAGGCAATAACCATAGCTGTTTTGCTCACCATTGTACACCTAGAACTTATCCAGCGCCAGGTACATAATAAAGGTTCGATAAGTGTCTAAGGTATAAATACATCCCTATATTAAAGACATAGAAACTGTAATTTAGAGCGATAATAAAATCTGCTTCTAAGTCACACTGACAGAAAGAGGAGGAAGCAGGATTTGAATCCAAGTATGTAGAATTCTTGAGTCTATTCACTTATTCAGCCGAACCACTCCCTTTATCACAACTGTCTCAGCTAGTCGGATACACAGAGAAACTTAAGACAGATTTATTAATCCTTTTCCTTTAGTTCCAACAGCTTTGATGAACAGTTTTAAAAAGCAATTACCACCTCAGTATAGTGACATTTGGCTGAGCCAACAGTACCCACTCCATGTACAACGTGGCAAAATTCTTCCTGATCAATGAGAATGACAGCCAGCATTTATATGATTGACATGTAAGCATAACTAGTGAATCAAAATGTTTTTAAAGAGTTAAATTTATTCTCTATTTTGTCCAACAGCTGGCAAACCTACAGTTGGCAACTGTGAGGGAATTGTCTGCCACATACAGGTGGTAGAGGAGAATTAAATTACAAACACGTGAAAATGTGTTTCTCAGCTATTCCACAGTGCTACTGTGTCAGCCAAGAAAGAAGTAGAATTTCTGTGGCTTAAATTTCCTGAGATTTTATATTTGAATCAAATGAGTTCAAATTAGGGGCAAGATTTTCAAACAAACAAACAAAATATATATGGCTTTTCCTTTTGTGTCTGTACTATTATTTCATATCTAGATTAAGTTGGATTTATTGAGTTATAATGCTGGCTGACTTGGTTAAGTGTAACTGCTTAGTATTAGAATTTATTTTTCTCTACTATTAAATGAGTTTCTAACGCAGTTTAATAACTTTCTTTTTTTCTTGTATATTCTAGTTGTAGGTCCTTCTGGTTGTGCTATGTGGGATGCCACCTCAGCATGGCTTGATGAGTGGTGCCATGTCCGTGTCCAGGATCCAAACCAGTGAAACCCCAGGTCACCGAAGTAGAGCATGCCAACTTAATCACTGGGCCATGGGGCCAGCCCCTAACTTTTTTTTTAAATTCTCATAAATTTTGACAAAAATTTTTATCAAAATTTTGAAAACAAAAAATGCTGAAATGATATCTTCTGTCACCCATCTGGCAGGAAAATGTAAGATTCCTACAAATGTGGAAAATTATTATGTCTGTAAATATGGAAAAGTTGATGTTTAATATGATAGGGCCCTGTGATAAAAATGTTAGTGGTTAGGGGTTTTTCATCTTTTTAATTTATCTTCTGTTACTTTTCATTTCCTATATTTATATTATCAGATTTCGGGTTGTGTAAGGGAGGCAGAAATTTTCCTCTACCCTTCTAGGTCCTTCTGGCTGGTCTAAGCATTCAATTGACATGAGACAGATAAACAGGAGAAAAATCAAACAAAGTTTAATAACATGTATACATGAGAGAGACCCAGGAAAACTGAGTGACTTGCCAAAATGGGCTGAAGTGACCACATTAAATACCATCTTCAGCTAAAGACAAAAGAGGATGTTTGGGGCAAGAAGGCAAAGGGGAGGAAGGCAATTCACATGGAGATGGAGAAGGAAATGTGTGGTAAAGAGATGTTTGCTGTGACTTGCAGAGACAATGGGATGTGGAGAGGACTCTGAGCTCTAGACCTAGCCAAGTGTCACCCACCACACTTAGCCCATATTCTTTGTAGATATCTCTGGTGACTCTGTTCCTGTTACAGGTTATATATCTAAATTCTTTTAGGCAGTTAAGGGCGAGGTAACAAGAAAAACTTTCTGAGCCTTCTGTTTCTTAAAAATAATCAGCCTAACATAATCCTCCTGCTAAAGAGCCACATTTTGGGGCGGCAAATTTGGTTCCCCTTCAGTGGTGTTTGCTCATTAACTTTTGTTAACAGTCTATGGCTGCACTTCCTGTATACTCCTACCCTGTGTTGCTGAAGAGAGGAAATTTGTTAAAAAAAAAACCAAACCAATTGGATAAGAAGAGGCAATATAAATTGAATTGCAAGTTAGTATATATGATATACTACAATTAATGTAACATAGTATAACATAATATAATATAAATGAAGTGTATGAAAGACACGATAGTATAATTTCTCTAGGTGGTGTGTGGTTAAAGGTATTTCCTTAACTTAACTGTAAGAATTAAGAGAAAATAGAAAAAGCTTATGCAAATCTATCCTAACCAAGTCACATAGACTTAATAAAATTATCTATCTTAAAACAATGCTTTAAACAGTAACTCCATCTTTCCTTTCCCCCTAAACCTCACACTCTTCATTATACGTCAGAGTATTCCCCTGGAGTATTTTCTACCCTAAAATGATGAAATGACAGTGACTCCTCTAGAGCATGACTGCTGTTCCTGGGCCCTAGCTTCTCTTGCTGGCTCCAGAGCTGGAATTCAAAGAGTCATATCTGGCATCATTCTGATTCTCCAAACAATACATATACCTCATTACCAAGAGTCATCCAATCCTGGTGATGTCCCTCTCTGTCACCAAAACCAGAGGTCTAATTCTATGCGACACTCAAGATTGTTACATTAGAAACAAGGTTTTCCCCTCTCCAATAGGGGGGGAAACATAGCTGAACATAGCTTGAACATAGCTGGCACCTGATGTCTTCTCTAATAGATTACCTACCATCAGCTTTTTCCTTCCCTTCTAAAAAGTTCCATTCATTCAACAAACACAGGGCACTATACAGTCCCAGGCTGAGAGCTAGGCATGTCTCTGACAATGAACAAGACGAGACTGTCCCTCCCCTTGCCAAGATTAGACAGCACATGTGAACACTGACACATGACAATTACAAGTTTGATTTGTGGTTTCAGTTATCATTCACAACTCAAATGCATGCTTCCCCTGCATGTACTTCCTCAAAACAATATTTCTATAACTAGATTTTCAAAAAATTTTTAACAGAATAATGACTTTTAGAGGTACATGTTATTAATATTTTTTACAACACCTCCTGGAAAGCCACAAAATGAAGAAAAATGATAATTCTCTTAAGCCATTAGTATGATTCAGAGAGAAGATTCCACAATTTCTTCCCTTTCTGGTTATAAAATAATGAAGCCTTAGAGGGGTGAGGTGCATTGTAGTTAAATTTTAGTAGTTTTGTTTGTCTCCTCATTAATTTCCGTAGCTTTATAACAGATGATTTAGAAGAGTTAATCTAGTAGTTTTCGCTTCCCACTAAAACATGGTAGTAAAGAGTTGTACGGAAAAGTCATGTAATACTGTGGTTCTCAGCCTTACGAGATCATCAGGATCACTTGGGGAGCAAATAAAACATGATAAAACAAACCCCTCATTGGTGCTGGTATTTTTTTTAAAGCACTCCAAGTAATTCTAATGTGCAGTCAAAATTAAGTTGTAACCTGCAAATCCAACATAACACATACTTATGGATTTCTGCACTCTCTCTGCCAGAGCCTCCTTCCTAACTTTTTATTTACTGTCCATGTCCAGAGTTTCATGCAGATTTTTCAATTGATAGAGTATATATTATTTGACTATTTCAATTTGTCCTCTCGCAGGACTCTTACAGAGACAGTTCATTTTTGCTGACTGTCAGATAACTCATTTTTCAGTTGTTCCCATTCTAGTGTCCAAATTGCCTAAAAAGTCTTGCCTAGATCATTTCTGACTTTTGCAACAAGGCATTTCCTTGCTGCCTTAACTTATAAAATGTTATCCCACAGCCTATTTAATAAGCACTAGAGGTTTCACTTTGATGATTCTAGCAATCTGAAGGACAGTGTTTGCACTGATTCAACACCACTGCTTGCAGATTTTCCATAGCTCACAACAAATGGCAGCACATTTTCTGTCAGGCAGAGAACAATTAGCCGTTCTAATACCTAGCAAGGGCTCAATCTGCTCGCCACAAGATAAAAGGCCAAGCAGGCAGGGGTAGAGAAACTTTCATGAATGACAAGCTAACAAATCAGAAGATGGTCGACTATCCTCCTCAAGAAACCCACCTCAAAGGGGAACTGATTTGGAAATGACTTATAAGGCAAACGGGGTTGCGGAAGGGGGCTCAGCAATGTCAGGTGATAGATGACAGCAGAACGTTGGGTGCCTCTGCATAGCAGATATGCTAACAAAACATTCCTTAGGAATCTAAGAAAATCTCAGTTACTTCCTTATCTGGGACAGAAGGAACTGTTTTGGGCAGAGGACATAAATTTTCTACTAACAAGTTATTCTTTCTACGGGTTGCAGATTAGCCTACCTATGTGCAGTTCCGAGCATTTTTTCAAAGCATGCTGTGAGAATAAGACAGGGAAGGGGAGCTGGTGGCCTTGGGGCCTGAAGTTCTAAGAGTCCTCTGCACAGGGTCCACTATCTTTCATATTTCTTCATGGGTCTCATGTGCAAATTTGGGGGAGGGGGTGTTCTCTGTGTCACAGGCAGTGGATTTTTAGTCTGTCACATGTAAAGCTTACCATCAGTCATTTCAGCTTCTCAGCTCTCCTGCAAGATGCTTAGTCAGGTGGGGGGCTGTCAGCAAACTACTCTCTTATCAGCTTTCCTCCTGCTGTTCTGCAAGGCAAGCTCAGAAACTTTGGTTATTTTGTTTCCCACGTTAACCTTGTGGGTACAGGCAGTTTCATCGTAATCCAGGGAAATTTTAACTCCTTCCTCCTCAGTGTCAATTCTAGTGATATCAGAACATACAGGTGGGAAAAGTGTTTGTCTATAGAAAATCATTATAAAGAAAAATTTTTTCCAGACACATACAAAAGCAAATTTACTTGTTTTTTATGTGTGGAATGAAAGCACGGAACTCTCATTTATTTTTAGCAAGTAAATAAAAATCCCTAAATGTTTACTTAAGTTTCGTATTATGATCGGTAGAGCAGAGGTAAAGGTAAAAAGAAAAGGAGTACAACAGAAAAAGAATAAGAAAGGGAAGAAAAAAGAAAGACATAAGAGGAGAAGAGAAAGATATCTCCAGAGATTAGAGAGGAAGACACTTGCATGAAAAGGAGACCAGAGCCACCTCATCTCATCAGGTGGTCCAGGGTGTACCCTACCCAGGGCTCCTGGAGTGGGGAATGGAGATGAACCCCTGGTTTACTGATTAATCCCCTGCATCTTGGTACAAGCTTGCATACTTCAAGGAAGGGACACCTCTATAAAAAATTTGTACAAAGGTAACCATGGGTTTGCAGAAGTCCAGAGGAAGGCACTAGAGAGAAGAGAAATTGAAAAGCAAAGCAGATGCCAGAGAAAGGGGGGCTGTTGAGGGAGGGGAGAGAAGAGCATGAACAAGAAGGAAAAGGAGAAAAAAAGAGAGGAGAGAAATAGGCAAGATAATGCCACTGTGTCTTTACAATGCTTTTCCTTTCGCCAGGAATGATCTTAGACCCCTCGCTCTACTTGTGAACACTGCTTCATTAAGTGTCAACTTAAAAACCATCTCTGATGAGAAGCCATTGGTGAATCTCCAGGCAGAACTGGCCACTCCTATATACACACATTCATATACCTTTACATATATATACTGCACTAATTTGTCATATCCCCCATATTTGTCACATTCCTCCATAACTATAAGTTAATTATAAGTTCCTTAATGATAGAAACAAAGCAGCGTTTGTGACCTCAGTGCCTGATATGTTTAAATGCTTAACGCTTGCTTGATGGATAACAATATACGAAAGTATTTGTAAACACTATGGCCTAAGGTATAAAACGGTGTGCATGGAGAAAGGAGCTTGGGTTTTTGACAGGTTTAGGTAGAACACTGCAGCAATTCCAAGATATGGATTCGAGTATATCAGTTAACCAATTAATCCTGGGTTTCCTCATCTCTAAAATGAGGATAATGACTACTTACATCATAGGGTTACCGAAAATTATATTAAATATGGTTTGAGAAACATCCTCACATGGAATGGCTCTATAAAAAATATTGTTCCCACTTCTAATAAAAGAATTTTGTAATTAATTTATAGAGACAGAAAAGAGATTAGTGGTTGCAGAGGGCTCAGGGTGGGAAAGAGAGGGAAGGAAAATGATCACAAGGAATCTCTTTGGGGTGATAAAAAAATGTTCTAAAACTGGATGTGATGATACTTCAACAACTCTGTAAACTTACTAAAAGTCATTGAATTTTACACTTACAATGGGTAAATTTTATAGTTTGTAAATTACACTTCAATAAAGCTGTTTTGCTTTCAGCACTCAGGGGCTGGAAGGAGGGAGTGGGTGGGAATTAAATGAAACAAGATTGGCCATGATAATTGCTTCAGCTGGGTGATAGGTACACGGGGTTTATTAAGCTATTGTTTTTAACTTTGCATATCTTTGAGAATTTCCACAATAAAAAATAATTTTTAAAAGAATGTGTAAGTAATGACAATTAAGTTTTATAACTTTGACATTGCTAAATTTATGTTTCCTTAAACTAGATATAAGGTCTCACTTCTTAACAAATAGAATGCTGGTAAGAAATAAGAATGAAGGATGAATGGAAGGCATAGGCCAAAGTTTGTCCAGCTGTCACTAAAAAGCACAGGTTGGTTGGAGGTTATTCTTACACTGTTGCAATTATCCTTTATGTGACCATGGATACCATTTTGCATTTGCTAAATTGTAAAGGTGAAATTTCTTCTTTTAGTGAAAATTCAACATAAATTTAAAGCAAGTAGTAGAGGTTTCTGAAAACACAGATCATCAAAACCCAGATCATTTACACTCAATGTGTCCAAAATTAACTTTTGCCCACCCTGCTCACACCAGTTTTCTACCAAAATTTAATCCTCCATTTTAATTTCTCTGAATATCAGTGTAAAACCAGTCACACAAAAAAAGGTTGTAACTATCTAACTCTCCTTCTCCCCTTCGTTTTCCACATCCTACTGACAAGCATGTTCTACTAGTTATACCACTTAACATTTTCATATGCATCCCCCCTCCTTCAGCCACAAAAACATTTCCTTAGCTCATATCACATCACCTTTCAAGAAGATAATGAGATCCTCTCCAGCTGTATTCCTACTTGCCTCTCTCCACTTTCTCTACATTAGTCATTCCCAATCTGCTTTTCTTACGGGAGGTCACAAGTACACAACTAGGTTTTAACAAAACTGCAAAAAAAAGCATGTAGGTAAAGTATTAAAGTAATTTATTCATGGCTATAACTATTAAGAGCACCTCACTAATGGTCACTTTCAAGGAGCCAAGCAGTGAAAAGACAGGTCATGGGTATTGTGTAGTGCCAGCTCACTGTACTTTCTTTCCCAAGAAAGCAAACCAGAAAATAAATGAGTAGCATTATTAATAAAGAATCTCTCTCAATATAATAACCATATCACTTTCAACTTAAATTTTTCTATGGTTCCTCACTGTCTATGGAATAGAGTACACATTCTTTAACAAAGTGTATAAGTTCACTTCACCTCATAGCCTGGACTCGCTCATCTGGCTCTGCCCGTATCTTCAATCTTGACTCTGCCATATTCCTCTCCAATTCTACATTCCAGTCATACTAAATCACTTGAAATTCTCTGAATTCTTGATTGTGTTTCATATTCTTAGAACCCCAAGACTAGTTGCAAATGTATTGTTTTTAAAATGTATTGTTTTAAAAATGTATATGAATTAGAAATTCATATAGCACAAACTATTGGTAAAACAGAGAAGATTCTCTATATGATATGTAACAAAATGACAGAATTCTAAGGGAATTCAGAGGCCTGATGACCATCCAACTTATCCTAATCTTGGTTATCTCTACCACAGCTAAAATTATTTCATATTTCTGCTCCTAATTCCCAAATTTGTCTCTGGATCTGGAATTTGTATCTTCTAACTTTAGCACACATTAAACCATTTTATCAGTAAGAACAATGACATAACTATAAATAAATATTATACTATATATAACGTTCAGTATTACATAATAAACTAGTCATAGTTGCTGACCAAGTAGTTACAATTTTAAAGAAATTCACATGATTTTATCTGTATTTTACTTCAAATTCTGAATTTCAGAATATTTTTAAGAACTTAAAATATAAACATCTTTATAAAATCATTTGTATAAGAAAAGCCAAAAGGAAGAAGATGAGGAAAAAGAAGAAAGAGAGGTGAAAGAGAAAAAGGAAGAAAAGAAAAGTTGCATTTATTGATTTTCTGCTAGATTGGTTTTGCCGATATTTTATGAAAAAATGAGAATTATTTTGTTTTAAGAGCTAGTTTAATGGAAAGAAAATAATGCCATTTATGATACTGCTGTCTAAGAATTAATAAACGAAAGGCACCCTTCTTCTGTTGAGCTCTCTAATGTGTCTGGGTATGCAATGTTTTGAGATTAGGGGCTGTAAAGACACGAATTTATTGCTCTGCAAAAATTGAGAATAAGTTGGGGTTACTTGGGACAATGTAGGAAAAGGAGATAAAGAAAAAAATAGGAACAAGGCAAAGGAGGAAGAAGTTAACCAACTAGTTTGAGGCAGAAGTGCTGTATGAGGTGAGATGGCCAGCGAAAAGTCTGCGTTTTTAGGGTGGCTAAAGAACTTTTAAGACAGAAATGTCCAATTTTAAAGATGGTTTCATTGTGAACACGTTATACTCCTGAACTCATGCAGTCGCACACCTCCCTCAACAACTTAAGCAGGCATACGGTTTGAGTGAGAATTTTGTTTGTTTATTTGTTTGTTTGTTCATTCACTTGATGTAAATCAACGGAAGAGAGATGAATTCCAGGTCTGAGCCAACAGAGAGAGTAACCAGAGGACCCTGTAAGAGGAGGAGAGACCATCTATAACCTGAACCAAATTACATAAGCAGAGGCTCAGAACAACAGGCTACTGAAGAATGAAAGTCCTGGAGGAGTTCACACAAGTGCTGAAAAGGGCTATGGACCCCCAAAGCGTCTGAAATGGAGGGTTAAGCTAAGCCCACCCACTTCAAAGTGGCCAGCTGATAATCAGGCTCCATTAGCCTTTCAAACATTTCCCCAAACCACCAATGTTAATGGACGTAGGTGTGCATTTGCTACATATCAAAAAGTGATACATCGTTTGATATTTATCTAAGGGGAGCCACAGTGAGAACAGAATTTGATGGCTTATGAGCAAAATTCCATGGATTTGATGGTGATTATCAACCCCCTGAAAAGCAGAATTATATGGAGTTCTGTCATAAAATGCTAGAATTATCAAGTTATTAGTATTATAATCTTATAAATCTATGCCCACTTATAAAGGGCTAAAAGAAATATGGCAATATTCATACTTCATTCTTAAGTCTACTGAAAAGAAATACCAAGTGTTAACAAAATTTTCTCTGGATAGTAAGACTACAAAAAATATTTTTTTGGGGCCGGCCCGGTGGCGCAGCGGTTAAGTTCGCACGTTCCGCTTCTCGATGGCCCGGGGTTCGCTGGTTCGGATCCCGGGTGCGGACATGGCACTGCTTGGCAGCCATGCTGTGGTAGGCGTCCCACGTATAAACTAGAGGAAGATGGGCACGGATGTTAGCTCAGGGCCAGGCTTCCTCAGCAAAAAGAGGAGGACTGGCAGTAGTTAGCTGAGGGCTAATCTTCCTCCAAAAAAAAAAAATATTGTTTTGCCTCCCTTCTCCGTATGGAATTTTTTTCATAATATTTTTATTTTGTACTAAAACAAATTATAATTTTTAATTGCTCATGAACATCTTAATTATATGGAAGTAGCTGGAAATAAAATGAATACAGTAGTTCCATGATGATTCTAATTACTAAGGTTCTGCTACTGTGCAATTTTCAAAGAAGAATTTGTATATATCAGTCCTCACAGTTTTACATTTTCTCACAACTAGAAAGAAGACAGAGAGACTTTGAAAAGATAATCTGTTGACAATACAGTTTAACTTTCTCCCAGACTAAAGCCACTTTAGTCTTCCACTGAAAATATTATTGTTCATTAACTGAATCAATTAAAATTGTATATTCTTTTCCTTAGGTGATTCATAGTTTTAAATGCTTAAGCCTACCAGGTTGCTGCAATATTTCTCCTCACATCAGTGTCAGAAACCGCCTGGGCAGTCACCATTTATTCGTAATTGTGTTGTTAAGGATGGAAATAAGTGAAAACAGTAGAAAACTGCAGTTTCTCTGCTGGACAGTCTGCACTCTAAACCTTTGGGGCCATCCAATAAAGACCAAATTATTTTCTTGAGGAGAAATAGTGTCAAGCTGTCAACGGTGGGAAAAATAGAGGTGTCATTTCTCAGTAATTTAGGAGACTGGAACATATCTTTTCTCAGCTAACTTTGAGTGTGTGTGTCTGTGTATGTGTGTGTGTGTGTAAAATTGAGAGAGAGCTGTCAAAACTATAGAATTTATTTTTTTTAAGAAGCCAGCCGGCTTCTAAACTTTAATATCTTTTATTTTTTCTTTCTCAGGTACACAATGCTCTCGTAAGCCTTTAGAATTTGACCCACTGCTTCTTCAACCTGAACACCAACCTTTGATTTAGCAATGGAAAAATTCTCACTCATTCTAGAAAATTCAGCTCAAATTCTACATTTTCTGTGGAACCTTTGCAGATTGCTTTAAGAATACTTGCATGTTCATACTTCTATTCAACCAGATTACTCCTATAAAACAATTACCTTCTTTTGAAATAGATTGCACATTTCTTGAGGACAGGGACAATATAGTTTCATCTTGGTATTCCAAAGACCAAGCAAAATAAGTATTCTTGAAAGATAGATCTTAAGAGTCCGGCTGTCTGATTCTAACACTGCAACATTTACTAATTTGGGGAACATCAGCAAAGAAAGTGAAGCTTTCCAAGCCTCCATTTCTTTATTCTAAAATTGGAATGATGATAGATCCTATCTCATATAAATGTTGTGAGGATTAACTGAGATAATATTTATACTACACTTGGGACAGGGCCTGGCACATAATAAACACTCAATAAATACTAGCTCTTGTTTTAATGACCAACAATAGCTTTGCTTTTGTGCATATCATGAAGTAAATTTCACATATGCCAGTGAGAGAGAGATACAACAGGGAGACTAAAGTGAAATAATATCATTTATTTAAAAATAAAGGGGAAAAATTAATATTTTATATTAGTATTATCATTTATATTACTTATTCTATACCATTTAGATTAAAAATCATTTTTATCAAAAAACTTTTATTTTATGAATAAACTGTATTTCCTTACTTTTTGTCATTTTATGAAAATTTTTTTTTAAAAAACTAATTGAAAATAAAATTATATCCCTCATCAGATGTCTAAGGAGAAAACATGTACATGACGTATTCTTTCCTCATTATCAATCATTTCCCCTGAGATTCCCATTTAATATCAGAAGGCTCTTAGGTGAACTAGAAAAGTTTAGATTCCCAGTAAATTCCTCCAAGAGGTGATTAAAGTCACTGTCACAGATGATTGGATTTGTAGGTCTTTAATTTGACTTTTAAATTACCAGTGGGTCACTAAAGGCTACACATGCCATTCTTTTAAATGTAGTCAATCTAGCTGAAACCTAACTCATTAAATAGTAAGCCCAACTGGGGCGCATTTAGACTGTTTACATCAAGAAAATTTTTTTCACACATGTTGATACATTATTTCTTAAAGCTAAAAAGTAAAAGTGTAAAAGTATTACAGATAACATATGACCTTAAAATGTATGTGATGCATATAGGAAATTTGGAAGTGGATCAATGAAGTAGTAATCATGAAAAGGTTGAAAAATAAAGCCTTTGAGAGCAGCACAACACGCATATGTCCCTCTTCTAAATCCTGTAGATGTTCTTCCCTGCCCAAAATTCAATTTACTGGTTTTAAGAAAATGCTTGAGTGAGTTGAGCCATTTAGGATTATTTCCTCCACCTCTAAAGCATCGTTAAATTAAGGAAAGAAATGTGAAAATGACTTTAATCTATCTATTATCTGTAAAACACACACACATGCACATGTACACATACACACATACAGAATGAGGATGTACCTCAACCAACCACAGAGTTTTCGGAATTTCAGGAACATTAGAGACGAATGGGATTACAGTAAGGGATTCATAGTTGGATAAATCAGCGTAAGATTCAACAAAGACAAAGGAGGAGACTGACTTGAAAATAACGGATGGATTTCTTGAACGGAGCACCTAGGAAGTCCCAGAATCAGAGAAACAGAAGCTTGGAACAATGGTGCATAATCAAGTAATTTGGATGCAAATTAAAAACAAAGTACTTAAGAATAATGTTACCAAGAGAGTGGAGTAGGAAATCCTAGCCCCAAACTCTCCACAAAGATCAACAATTAGACAGCTATCCATGAACAAAAACAGCTCTGGGAAAGCTCTAGAGTTTACTTAAGAAACTTCAACAGAGTGGAACTTGAGAATAAACACATAAAAAGGGAAGGAAGACCAGCTTCATTTTGCCTGCATCAACCCATCCCCCAAGCCAGCATTACTTCATGCCAAGAGGGAACTCCCCAGTAGGAAAAGTTCCCCTTGCTGAGAAAGGGAGAGCAGGGTAAGCGACCAGCTTCCCCGACCAGCTTCCCCAACCACTCAGGGCACCACATGAAGGATCCACTTTGATTTCACGCCACCCAGAGATCAATAAAGAAGGCTAGGACGAGGAAGAAGAGCGGGGGCTCCCAGTATCAGCCATGCAGGAGAAGCAACCACTGTTCCCAGTGACCTTCTCTAGCAGTTACACGAGTGAAGAAACCAATGGCCAGTACAAACACTGTGGACTTCCTGCAGACTTTACCAATTTTCACCCCACAAGTCTTCGTGTTACTGATATCAACCACCTGACTCCCTCACCCACCCCTACCCCTGCCAGAGCCTAGGAGCACTAGCAGCCAGACCAGCCCTGTGCAGCTGCATGAGTGCAAGACACCAGCCTAGACCCTGGCCCTGACCCCCAACACTGTGTGCATGCTCAGGGCTAGCCCCTCAAGCTGTGCACTTGCATACTGCTGGCCTGATGCCTGTCACCAGTATCCACTGCTGTGTGTGCACCAGAGGCAAGATCCTGCAGCCACAGAAGTATAGATCAAGTGCCAAGGCTCCCACAGTTCCTATGGGCCCTAATTCAGCCCTATCTCTTCTCACTGGCCTGCACCACTGGGCTCACCTGCAATTAACCCCTCCAGCTGTGCAACTGCATGCCCCTGGCCTGACTCACATCACCAACATCCACTGCTATGCATCTAGAGCAAGACTCAGCACCCATGATAGTGTACTCTGACAGTCAGGGCCACCATAGCTGCCAGTGTGCCCATATTTGGCCCCAGCCCTTGCTTGCACTGGCCCCCACCACTACATGTGTGTTTGCAAATAGCACTATCCCTTCACAGGCACCTGCAGCTGGCCCCCTCAGCCAAACATGTGCACATCACCAGCTCTGAACACCACTGCTGCCTCCCTAGTCCCTAGCTGCTGGACCTGAAGGTACTGCTGAGAACCCCCAGAGCCCTTGCAGCCTCTGCAGAACCCTGCCCCACTCACCCAGACTCACACAGTTGTTGATGTTGTGGACATAAGTGGCCACAGCCCTCGAACCCAAAGCTGCCCCATACCCCCTCTCTTGGTGCCCTACACTACTAGACCCAGGGTCACAGCACACTCCAGCATGCCCCAACTCACAGGAGAAGGTCTTTCCTTACTGAAGTCAGTCCGTAAAGTCTAGAAGAGGTGTCTGTTTCTTCCAATGTGTAGACAACTATGCAAGGCTACAGGGATCATGAAGAATCAGGGAAACATAACACCACCAAAGAAACTTCCAGTAACTGACTCCAAAGAAATGAAGACATTCTAAATAATTGTTCTAAAGATGTTCAGACAGCTACAAGAGAATAGAAATAAACAATTTAACAAAATCAGGAAAACACTACAAGAAAAAAATGAGAAGTTCAACAGAGATAGAAAACATAAAAAATAACCAAACAGAAATTTTGATGCCAAAGAATACAATGATTAAATTGAAGAATTCTATAGAGAACTTCAACAATAACAGACTGAATCAAGTAGAAGAATCAGTGAGCTAGAAGACAGATTATTTGAAATTATCCAGCCAGAGAAGCAAAAAGAATAAAAGAATGAAAAGGAATGAAGAAAGCCTATGGGACTACAGGACACCACTAAGAGAAACAATCTATTCATCATTGGAGTGCAGAAGGAGAAGAGAGAGAGAAAGGAGTAGAAGGCTTATCTAAAGAGATAATGGCTGACTCTCACCGCTTTTATTAAACATAATATTGGACGTCCCATCCAGAACAATTAAAGCATGAAAAAGAAATAAAAGGCATCCAAATCAGAAAGGAAGAAGTAAAACTGTCACTACTTGCAGATGACATGATTTTATATATAGAAAAGCCCAAAGACTCTACCAAAAAACTGTTAGAACAAACAAATTCAGTAAAGTTGCAGAATACAAAACCAATATACAAAAATCTGTTGTGTTTCTACACACTAATAACAAACTACCAGAAAGAGGAATTAAGAAAATAATCCCATTTGCAATTGCATCAAAAGAATAAAATACCCAGGAATAAATTTAATCAGGGAGGTGAGGTATTTGCCCAAATGAATTGAAAACTTCTGTGCACCCAAAAACCTGCACATAGAGCTGTTTATAGCAGCTTTATTCATAATTGACAAAACTTGGAAGCAACCAAGATGTCCTTCAGTAGGTGAACAGATAAATAAACTGTGGTACGTCCAGACAATGGAATAATGTTCAGTGCTATAAAGAAATTAGCTACCAAGCCATGAAAAAACATGAAAGAAACTTAACTGCATATAACTAAGTGAAAGAGGCCAACCGGAAAAGGCTGCATATTGCGTGATTCCAACTATATGACATTCTGGAAAAGGCGAAACTATGGAGACAGTAGAAAGACCAGTGGTTGCCGGGGGTTGGGGGAGTGGGGAAACAGATGAACAGGTGGAGCACAGAGGATTTTAGGGCAGTGAAAATACTCTGTATGATATTATAATGATGGATGCATGTCATTATACATTTGTCCAAACCCACAGGATGTACAACACCAAGAGTGAACCATAATGTAAACTATGGACTTTGGGTGATTATATGTGTCAATGTAGGTTCATAAATTGTAACAAATGCACCACTCGGGTGCAGGATGTTGATAGTGGGGGAGGCTATGCATGTGAGGGTGCAGGGCTTATATGAAAAATCTCCCTACCTTCTCCTCAAATTTTGCTGTCAAATTAAACCGTTCTCAAAAAAAAAAAGTCTAAAGAAAAAAGACAGAAGCACTTAAATTTGCTAGAAATGTAGAAATACATGTTCCTGAGAGATGCATCCAAACTAAATTTTCACAAAAGATTGAAATAAACAAATGGTATGAGATATATTAAAGAAATCCTCATTAGAAAGAAAGAAAAAAAGGAATGATAGTAATATGAATTGAGTTCACAAACTTAGGTGTGTAAGACATTTAAAAATGATTCATTGTTTTTTTCTATAAGTTTACTTAATTTTAACTCCAAGCCCACATCCTCCAAGCTGGAATGAAATTCAGACATTGGTCATTCTTGGGATTCCTCCTTATGGTTTAACTATCAAGGTCTTGGGGTCCTGGTCAGCACTAGGATACTGGGGGGGGGGGGGGGGGCGGGTGGGGAGATTATTGTACTCATCATTTGTTTATTGATTATCACTTAGTCCTCCATTATTCCAGCCCACAAGGACCTTTCAGATCTATTATTCACCCTATCACTTTTGTAGCACACATTGAATACCAAGTCTTTAATGAAGTTAGGATTCCCTGGACTGAAATCAGCTTCCCTGATGCAGCCAGTGGCCATTCCCTCTGAGGACTTCCACATCTGAATGTCATTACCAGGACGCAGAGGGTCGATTTCCACGGTATGTGAAACCCACACCTCTCACTCCTATCCCCAGCAGAAAAGAAATTCTTTGTAGTCTGTGGGAAATCCCCCTCTGTATCCTTCAGAGGCTCTACTTCTGCTGGGCCAGAAAATTCCCAAGGTAGAAAAATCACAAAGTTGATTACCTGCTTGAATGGGATGAGGAAAATGAGAACTTACCAAAAGAAAACACATATCAAAGCATCAAAAATTTTCAAGCCACAATGATATATTGCTGAGGTTACAGAACAAGGTGCATCAGAGAATCTTATTTCATGAAAATATATGTGCACCTGTAGCTTCCTATGGGGGTAACTGGGACAAGACATGACATTTGAAAAGAAACAACTCTGAATTTTTAATCAGAAAACCTAGGTGTAAGGGCTTTATTATTCTCATGGGTCTGGGAAAGGTACTTCATCTATCTGAGCCCCAATTTCCTCATTTGTGAAGTAAAGATTCCTTATAGAAATGTCGGGGAATCAGAAAGGTGCAAATGTAATGCAATAATATTATTATGATTTATATTTCTTCTATGCTTTCCAGTCTACAAATAGAAGGTATTCATTTATATCCTAACAGATTAAAGTTATAAAGTAGATGCTCTTGCTCTGTAATATTTCTCCACTCTTTATCCTACCATGGAAGAGAAGGAAATTTGGTAAATGTTAGAATTATCCCCGAGTGTCTTATTCAAAACAGAACATGCTACGCTTCTACTGTAACTTACCCACTTACAAAGTTCAGGAATCCCCCAGACTACCATCACTCGGACACCAGCTGCCAAAGTTCAGCAGTCACCAAAACAACCCTCACTTGCAAGTCCCCAAGACTATCCTCAAGTTCCATCATTTGCTAGAAGAATTCACAGAATTCACTGAAAGCTGTTATTCTCCTGGTTATGGTTTTTCACTGTGTTAGGATATAGACTGAAATCAGCCAAGGGAAAAGGCACAAGGAACAGAGTCCAAGACAGTTTCACATCTGGCACTTCCAGTGTCCTCTGTCAGTGAAGTTGTGGACAGTGTTAACTTCTCCAGGCAATGACATGTGACACCATTCATGGAGTATTGTCAACTGGGGAAGTTCACCCAAGCCTTGGTATCCAGTCTTTATTGGGGCGTGGACACATAAATATGATTGACCACCTATATGACTGACCTTTAGTTTCTAGCCCCTTGGAGGTAGAGCTGATACTGTGTGGCCTAAAGCCCATACCACAAATCACAACATTAGATTATGCAGTGTGGCCTAAGGCCCCCAAGTAAACAAAGACACTCTTATCAGGCAGGTCAATCCAAGAGTTTAGAGATCACCTCCCAGAAGCCAAGAACAAAGGCAAGATCTGCCTGTGGGTAAGGTTAATAATTACACAAAATGATAGAGTACAAAATTTTTAATTATCAATGGTGTTGACTGAAAACTCAAAAGACCACCGGAAAAAAATAAAGCTAAATTTTTAGACCTGCTCTAATAAGGGAGAACATCTCCATCAACAAAGTCATAGTAGTGTCTCGAAAAAAAGAGGACAAGGGAAAATACTATTTATACAGAGTTTTAGGGTCTGAGATCAAGTGGTTTAAGGCTGGTCTTTCAAGGCAGGAAACTAATTTGCATTGGATGCAAGTGGTCTCAATTCTCAACGGTAAGAGTAGAATTCCAGGGGGACCGGCCCAGTGGCGCAGCAGCTAAATTCACATGTTCCGCTTCTCGGTGTCCCAGGGTTCTGTGGTTCAAATCCCGGGTGTGGACATGGCACCGCTTGGCAAAAGCCATGCTATGGTAGGCGTCCCACATATAAAGTAGAGGAAGATGGGCATGGATGTTAGCTCAGGGTCAGTCTTCATCAGCAAAAAGAGGAGGACTGGCAGCAGATGTTAGCTCAGTGCTAATCTTCCTAAAAAAAAAAAAAAAAAGACTAGCATTCCAAAGCTAATTTGGAAGTCTTACAAAAACAGAAAACTAATACTACAAAAGACCATGTTAGGCTGCCTGTTCCTTTGAAGTGTTTCAGTCTTCCGAGCCAGTAGAGGTTGTTTTCCTAAAATTTTAGCTCATCTATTAAAGAATAAACAATTAAGACCTTACATCCTCCTGAGACTCAGTCTCACGATCTTTAACATGGAAATAACAATACCTGCATCTAGGTATTGAACAAGATCAAACAGCTACTGAATGGCAAGCCTGGGATGTGGACTCCCAAGCCTTCCACCATAACACCTGGCCTTACACATTCTCATTTTTATGCTGAAATAACTGAAATATTAAGTAAAATAAGATACGTGAAAGCACTTTCTAGAACGTGGCACATAGAAGGTACCAGTAACTATTAATTTCCTTCCTTAATTTGTGAAGACTATTGCTGTTTAAGTTCAATGACAAGGAGAAAAGGATCAAAATAATATTAGGTACTTAAGTCACACACATCAAAATCTATTTGTCTGGACTGAAGGAAGGGGAGTAGAGAGGTGAGAGTGGCAGGTGAGGGGTAGGGATGTAAAATGGTCTTTGGAATCTGGTGCTGGAAAGGGAAGAATTTAAGAACTTCTGCACACATCTTTAATATTTAAATACTTTGATAAACTGTGAATAGAGTTTTTGTGTTTGAAATAGTTGACTCTTTTTCCCTTACCACCCAAGTCCCAAAAGGATTCTCCATTGCCTGCAAATGAGTTAAGTGTTCTTTTTCAATCAATATGCAAGTCAAACTGAAGGCTCCATTTTAAAATAACAGTGAGAGCATTTGTCCTTGGCCCTTTCATATTGGGTGACAGCAAGAGCGTAGGGAAGGAGGACATAAAGTGAAACTGAAAACAGGCAGGATTGCTAATATTGAATGGATGGATACTGGCATTTTCATTTATTTTAATGGCAACAGCCCTATGTCTTTGCAATTTCATGTCTTACACAGAAAAAGTTTGGAAAGGTTGTTGTAAATAGGGTTAGTCAGATTGTCTATTAAACATGCATTTCTCTGAACAAACTTTCCTAAGCTCACCTACTAAACTCAGATCTTTCCACAACAATACATCACAGTTTTGCCAACTCATTGCCAAGACTGGAAAAGTTGAAGGATGTTCTTTTGCTGAAGAATATTAAAGGCATCATCCTCAATAAACTTACTCAGGCCTTCAGATAAATCCTATTCTTTCAAATATTGATTGCTCCTTTGAAATGCCAATCACATATATGGAAACGTCAAGTTCAGGCTGATACCCGATGGGGGCATAGCTAAAAACTTAAATGAAGTCAGTTAAGGTTGCAGTCAGCTGCACTCGGGAGAAAGTTTACCCACAGTGTGGTTCATATGTAACAATAAAAGGCCCATCGGTGAGTGTCCAGGCTGACACAAGAGTTATCCAGGACCCAGTTTCCTTCTAACTTACTGCTGTGTCATGTTTAAGGTATGGCTTTCATTCCCCTGATTGTAAGATGGCTACTCTATCTTGAGACATTGTACATATCTGCATTCTAAGCAGGAAAGAGCAGGAGGATGGAGGGAACAGGCAAAAGAGGGCACATGCCAGCTGAGTTTGGCCTATTTCTAAATGTTCCCTGAAGTCCCTGCCAACCACTTTTTCCTTGCACTCATAGTTCCCAAATTGTGTGCCAAACTACCTCATGGTGTCGCAGGAAATTCATGGGGGCATGATAGGATACTTTATACTTTTGAGGAGAGCCTGGTATTCGACATCTATCAGACACTGAGTGAACCACTAACTTGAGCAAATTCAGTTTCAACATTTGATCTTGCTATATTGAAACGACGTATCTTTGAAAAGCTTGGATTTTGACGATACTATTGTAAAAAAACAAATGCAAGCACTTTATGAAAATCAATGTGGAACAGGAAATGAGAGCAACAGAGTCCAATCTGACTCCAGGATTTGAAAAGTTGTACAGCATTCAAGCCACAAGCCTCCCATTCATATGTAATTTTAGTTGGTCCAGAAAGGAATAAAAATAGTTTTTCTTTTAATTTATATATATATATTACTTTTTCAAATGGCTACTGCATAGTTAGAACATAGATATTTATTAAGTTGTTTGGATGGAACCACTTGACAAAACTGGCAGGTATTTCATTCAGCTTAAGGGCACTGTGAAAAAATTACTGAGGCACTAAGAGCTCAATGACTAAGAAAGTTTGGTCTTGGCGCTGGCCAGGTGGCACAGCAGTTAAGTTCACACGTTCCGCTTCTCAGTGGCCCAGGGTGGGCCAGTTCAGATCCCAGGTGCGGACACGGCACTGCTTGGCAAAAGCCATGCTGTGGTAGGCGTCTCACATATAAAGTAGAGGAAGATGGGCACAGATGTTAGCTCAGGGCCAGTCTCCTCAGCAAAAAGAGGAGGATTGGCAGTAGTTAGCTCACGGCTAATCTTCAAAAAAAAAAAAAAAAAAGAAAAGAAAGTTTGGTCACCTCTGCCTTAGACCTTCAGCCATGTGGAGGAATGTGGGGAGATTTGAACTTTTGTTAGACACACCAGGGTTCTATTAATAAAGAAAAAGAAGAGAATGAACATAGAGCAGGCAGCAAGTCTTTTCTGCCCCACAGATTAAGAATTTTAATGCCATTCCTATTTCTTCTTCTCCTTATAACATTTTATTTTCAAGTCCAAAGGACAATTCAATAATTGGAAAAAATATGATAAATTACCAGTCAGTGCTCATGCTTACTAATTACATACTTGGATATCATCTTTGTGGATTTTGTAAAACTCACATCACTTTATTAGTTCAAATTATTATATATTAGTTCATATATTCCAAATTTTAAATTATGTTAAGTATGTTAATTGTCACTGTCAGTTATAAAGGATCTAATAAACTGGGGTTAAGTTAGGTATCTTATGGTGTCTAACTAACATTTACCAAAATTGTATTCCAATTGTTAAGAGAATCAGGTCAGCTTTCTAAAACCAACAGAGGAAGTAATTTAGAAATTAGAAATTTAAGATTCAATCCAGTAATGAAAACCTTTAAGCATTTACTAAAAGAGCTTAAAATTGGTATTCTCTAGGTTAAATCCATTCTAAGTCAATAACCTGGGGCTATATTGAATTAGGAGAAGCAATAATTATCAAAGAATGGTGTTCTTTAAGTCTCTATTTTACCACACCATATATATTGTATGATGACAATTGTAATGCAAGTACATAAAAGAGATAACCAAATAGCACTTAAGGAACTAAAATACTCATCTTAAATTTTACTTCAGCAACTTGATATTCATTGAGATTATAGAACATTGGTATAATGGGTTTCCTTGTAATCACACCCAGAATCACTTAAACTGTAAAATACACAGCCTGAAGATTAAAAACACAAAATATAAAGAGTAACTGATATTTTTTTAAAAGCCACAATATCCTTGGTAACTTTGACATAAGTTTTATTTCAAGCCAAAGGTGTCACCTGAGTCTATAGAAACTGATGTAAGTATGGTACATCTTATGATATGAATCGAGGCCCTTCTCCCCAGCTCCAAAAATCAAAAAAAAAAAAAAAGCTGAAAAACATAAACTCAAATTGGAAGACCAAATAGGAAGCCTCCTATTCTCCCTATTGTTTCATGTTTGCTATAATGTGAATTTATTGACACTAAAAACCTAACTCCTCTTAATATCTAGCTCTGGCATTAAACCAATGTCATTGTAGTTTAAGGCCTGAAATAAATATTATGTGCTGCCTTGACATCTGAACGTGGGAGGGCCTCAAATGGCCTAACCATAGTTCCCTTCCCCACATTGCTCTCAGGTATAAGGTCCCCTAACCAAACAACCCCCTTCATGGGAACCAGGCACAGTGCCTGCCTGTCCCCGAGTCCTGGGCTTCAGTTCACGGCCAGCCTGCAGAACTATTCAAACAAACCAATCACATCCTCCCACAGGAACCCAGGTCACCCCACCCTCTTGTTACTACAAAGCTTGCTTCCCATAGTCCCCTGCTCTTCACTCTGTTCCCAAGATCAAGCCTCCTGTGGCACATGATGTGTGGTGTCCTCTTCCCTCAGGCTGTGAGTACCTGTGGCTAACAACCTGCTGATCTCATCTGTCCCATGTTGGGTATCATGCATTTGGCATTCCCCATAGCCTGCAGCAAGAATTCTTCCCTCACTAATGGGGTGAAGAGGAGGGGATCAAAACAGCCATAAAAACATGGAACAAAAAAAACCACCACAACTCCCAGATAAATATTAGAATAATTATTACTAATAAAATGATGATAAGAATAATTGTCATTTATACAGCTCTTTCTATATGCCAGGTACTGTGGTGGGTGTTCTACATATAAGTAGTTGTTCAATCCTTTGAACAGCTCTATGAGATGTCCACATGTCATGGATTAAAAAATAAGATTTACAGGAGTTAAGTAATTTAATCAAGGCTATACACGTAGTTGGGCAATGAACTAAGATTTAAATTTAAGCACTTTGACATTTTTATCTAAAAGAGAAAATCTTATTCACACAGCTCTAATCCATATATTTCAGTTCTTTTAGGAGGCTATCTCAAGTCTTTCAGGGCAGAGTTTATCAAACATCCATATATAATAATCCAAATATAATGAACTCTTTTCAAAGAAAATAATATTTATTAAACCCTATTGTTGACAAGTAATTTTATCATCATGAGACTTAAGTACATCCACATAAATTAAAATGTAAACTGCTAATCAAAAACACGTTTCAAAAGTACTACTAAAACTAAACTGAAAAACAATAACTTTGATATACTGAACTTTTCCGAAGCTAAATTGTCGTTGATGGGTTTAGTTATAGATAGATGTTATTAAACTGACTTCTTTGATTTTGAGCATGATGCGACTTCAGCCAACATGACTGTTATCAAGGCTTTTTTAAACAGTGAACTTGAACCACTAAGGCATCATTTTGATGGGCTATTCTACTTAAGAGTGGATACCAAAAAATGTAACATTGAAACAATCAAAAAATGATTTCTTATTATGTATTTCTTTAAACATTTAAAGTTGGTGCGTATAAAGACAGAATCTTTGAACAACATCTACTCACCATGTAAATAGGCATCTACCATATTTCTAACACGTGCACGTGAATGCATGCATGCTATATTGTTGGTTCTTTTGAGTTTGCAATGCCATGATAAATTGATTCTCTCCAAATTTTTCTTTATTTGAACTACAGTGAAATGTCTAAATGAGACTGAGATGAAAATTGACCTTTCCTTTAAAAAACATCATTTATGCACTAACTCTGCCACTATTCTTTTCTCGGTACTATCCAAAATAAAAATAGCACATTTCTCCAGTACTCCATGTTATTTTCTCATCAGCTTAAAGGTACAGTTTATTAAACAATTTAAAGTCGTCTTGCATTAAAATGCAGTGTGACTTCATTTCTTACTGCAAAAAATAATTTTCTTCTTAATAACTGCTAAAAGAATTCAACACGAGTACAAGTACAGAAATGAGATGACTTTTGTTATTTTAGTGCTGGAACATTCCATCTTAAGAGTCAGGCATTTTTACCAACATCCTGAAAGGCAAATGACTTTAATGTCACTTCATACAATGCAATTTTGGACACAAATAAAAATCAGGCACTAAAATTGTGAGTTCACTTACAGGAGAAGTCCTCCTAATGCAGAATCTGCATTTATTACAATTTTTTTGTCATCATAAACAATTTAAAAACTGGACTAAAGGATGCACAGATACCTGGGTTAATTCCTCCTAGTAATGCTAGTCAATAAGTACTATTATTGCCTCCATTTAAATATGTACTAATAAAATAAAATGCAAACTAACTCCCAATCAAAACAAATTTAAAAACTAATATGAAAACTAAACTGAAAAACAACAACAAATTTCAGGTCAAGTTAGAGGTGGAAATGTTTCTGACAATAAATTAATGAAGCAAACAACATTAAAGCACCTAAAAGTGTGATTCCATGCACAAGTATCGCTAACTATGTATGCTGTTCTTGGGGTGATCGTGTAATTTATGATCGTAAAGAACATTTTCACAGTGCAGACAACTGTTCTTAATAATTATATTGAGACAACAAGCAGATACCAAGACTACACCTGGTAAACTGTAATATGTGGTTATTTTACCTCTCTCACACATTTTTTTACACACCAGGAGATTCCTCAAATCTCTAACCATAAGACAAATTTAGGCAGAGATGCAAAAAGAAAAATGAAAAGTAGTTATAAAAGCATGGAAAATATTCTAGTTCATCACAGTCACTTTCCAATTTGTCCAAGGGCCAAAATCTTTTTGTAAAAGCGTATGCACAAGCTTTGCTATAATTTGTGAGTTGAATTAATATTAAATATAAAATATTAATAACATCCTAAAAGATTTAAATCTCTTTTAAAGAGTCAGTCTTTGTTCACTTAGTAATGAACAAACTTAAAATGTGATTCATTTAGAATTGCTTCATTTTCCAAGGCAAAACATTAGAGATTTTTAACAGTACTTCATTTCTACTAAGTTAAATTTATCATTTAGAACCAGGGAAAAAGTGCTGAGAGAACAAAATATTTCCCCCAGTGAGTTGAAAATAAGAGCTTCAGTGATTATTGCATGAAATGAAACAAAAAAAGGGTATGTTATGATTGTTGGGGGGTCTAAGGAGTCAAATTAATAACGTTTGCTTGTTCCCTTTCTAGATTTGAAAACGACTGAGTGATAGACTCAAGTTTCACCTCTATTTCTAAGGAAACACATTGTAGAATATGCTTTTAGACCTGCAGTTTTTCCAGGCATCTTAATCTTTTACCCTGAATAAGACAGACAAAGCATCAGGCAAAGGTAGGGTGTGACTATTTCAGGCTTCCCCACAAACGCAGGCTTCTGAGACCCAAATTTAAGCTCTCTGCGGCAGTCAAACTGAAGAGCACAAGAGGCAGAGCGAGAATGAGAATAAAGTTGCTCCATTCCTCCTCCGACACTCACCAGGTGAGTCATTCTCTCTCGAAAGAATAAATGAAGTATGAAGAACAAACTGGAACATCACGCTCCATGAGGTCCCTCCACATAGAAACAAAAGGCCAGGGATGTGGAGGTTTTCCTCCAACAGAGATGTGTGCTTCATAATTTCTATTTGAATATTGGGGAAATTCCTAGGAAACACTAACCTATTATAGAATTAAAGTGTTTCTAATTTTTTATTTTTAGTCAAAATTCAGTAAACCATTGCGTAAGGGAGGGAAATGTTTGTATGCTTGTGTATATGTTTTTGCTCTCCCAAGGAACTATCGACAGAAAGTAAATTCGATAACTTTCTTTGAAACTCCCATATACTATGGACATAAGAAAATAGCTATGTGACGAAGGAAAATAATTAAATATGAGAACAGATAGAAACCGTAAGCCATGCATGCTGAATGTGATAGAGAAGAGAGTAAATAGAGGCAAATAAAAATTTCAGAAGATGGAGACTATTTGGCTAAGATTAAAAGTTACCGAGATTTCAGTAAAGGGTAGAGTAAGCTACACTTGAGAGGAATGGCTACTGTATTTATACTGAGAGTGTGCTTAACCTGTAATACTATCACAATAGATAAGACTCCTAATACCGGAGCAAATGATGATCTGATTTCCATTTCTGGTCATACAAAGCGTCTGTTCACGAGACTGCTGAACATCAAGGACTATAATAATCCCCGAAACACCAAAGGATACTTTCTGTAAGTGCCAGGGCTGCTCATGTTTAATAGCCATCATAATGCCCTAAGTGGAGGATAATTTGACAGAATTGGCTCTGTGACTTATCACAGCAACCACTTTAAAGCTAAGTATGATTTTAAGAACAACTTCCTCACTGAATGTTGATCAAAGTTTTTGAAGATTTAAATTTCTATGAATATTTAGCTAAGAAAAATATATTTAAAATTACACTTGCTTGTAATCATATTTAAATTGAGATAAACTATCCAATTTCTCAAAATATGGCATTTTGTGTAACCTTCATCCCACCCCTCATCTAAGCATCTAAATAAGTAAATTTTATTGAGTACTGTCAGAGGAAAAGAGTTTCCTAAAGTCTTTGAGATCCAAAATGTGCAACTGTAGTATGTGCAAGTGAACTACAAAGGTACCGTGTTGTCATTTATCAAAATTACTTCCACCATATATATTTCTGATTAGGCAACCACGAAATAAAATTGAAACTGTTCTTATGACAGAAAGTACGATAAATATCAAATTTCAAGATAGAATCGAAAACTTATTTTCTACTTCTTAGATTAATTCCATTTTTTTAATAGTTTCTTTTCTTTTTTTTCCTAAGATTGGCATCTGCACTAACATCTGTTGCCAATCTTTTTCTTTTTCTTCTCCCAAAGCCCCCCAGTACATAGTTGTATATTCTATTTGCAAGTCCTTCTAGTTGTGCTTTATCGGACGCCGCCTCAGCATGGCCCGACAAGCTGTGCCATGTCTGCACTCAGGATCCGAACTGGCGAAACCCTGGGCCACTCAAGCAGAGCAAGCAAACAACCACTAGGCCATGGGGCAGCCCCAGATTAATGCCATTTTTACATCTCATTCAGAGACTGACATGATTTTGTCATTATAGTATTTAAGAGAGGGTGTTAGATTAACAGAATCCCATTTTTCAGTAAAACGCCATAAATGCCTTCACACTTTCTACTCTAATTTCTCCTCCAGTTCCAGGAAAACACTGTTCAAACAGTATCCTTGATACAGAGGAAAGAGCATTAGCCTTACCAGTTCCTAAGCTATGATCTTTCCTGTGGATTCTATTGCAGAGCAAATTTTATCAAAAATTTAATCCCAGAAGGATTGGAGGTATATACTATTGAATACACACATAAAGTTAAATTACCATCATAATTTAATTGATGAGAAACATACATTCTTCTCCTATGGGAGAATGAAACAAAAAGAGAATTTTTTCCCTTCAGTAGTTTGGAACTGGAATTAATATAAAATTCTTCAACCCAAGGCAATCCTACACCTTAACTACCAAGATGATATGTACTCTAAGGAAAACTTCTACCAATAGAAATTGGTTTGCACTGAGTCAACCAAAAGTCATCTCCCAGGAACTTTTGATTTAATCAGACTCATCTAACACCACTCCCTGTTCAGCTCTGCCTCTCTACCTTTGCATGTCTGGAAGGCACCTTTGACTATTTCTTCTTTCTAAACCTTACCAGTTTTACAAGGCCCAGTTGAAATCCTTATCACCCATGAAGGCTTCCCTGGTGTCCTCAGTCTACATCAAGCTCTTCCTCACCCCTGAACGCATATGGATCTGATTGTCTATATAACTCATCTAGTCTTATCTTATTTTCACTTGGATAATTAGTTATACTTTCACAAATCTATAGATACGTGGATATAGAGCTATGACAAGAATTATATACTCTATAAACTTTCAAGATAGAAATAAACACAACAACCCTGCCTCCCTACTCCAGTTTATAAGAGCAGAAATTTTCCTTTCATATATCCTTCATTAAGTTATTTGACCTGATAATAAGGTGATAAATGTATGTTTGTTAAATTGATCTATTTATCCAAAATGGCATTACTCTTTCAGTGTATAAATTTCATAAGAACTAAAGCATTGTGAGCTGGGATTTTCTACACTCTGAAGCATTATACATGATTAAAACAAATGATTTACACCTGTTCAGTCTACAGTCCTCCACTCTACCAGTCGAGCTATCAAAGGGTGCACTCAACATCACTAATCATCAGGAAAATACAAATCAAACCACAATGTGATATCATCTCATAACCTATTAGAATGACTATCATCAAGAAGCCAAGAGATAAGTGTTGGTGAGGATGTGGAGAAAAGAGAACCCTAGTGCACTGTTGATAGAAATGTAAATTGGTTCAGTCACTATGGAAAACAGTATGGAGGGTCCTCAAAAAATTAAAAATAGAACTACCATATGATCCAGCGATCCCACTTCTGGGTATATAACCAAAGGAAATAAAAACAAGGTATGGAAAAAATATCTGCACTCCCATGTTTATTGCAGCATTATTCACAATAGCCAAGATATAGAAACAACCTAAATGTTTGTCAACAGATGAATGGATTAAAGAAGATGCGGTATACATATATAATGGAATATTCTTCAGCCATGAAAAAGAAGGATATCTTGCCATTTGCAACAACATGGATGGACCTTGAGGGTATTGTGCTAAGTGAAACGTCAGACAGAGAACGATGAATACTGTACAATATCACTTATATGTGGAATGTAAAAAAGCTGAACTTGTAGAAACAGAATAGAATGGTGGTTACCAGGGGCTGAGGGGACAGAGAAATTGGGCAGATCTTGTTAAAGGGTACAAACTTGCAACTAGAAATGAATAAATTCTGGAGATCTAATTATGGCATAGTGATCAGTGTATTCTATACTTCAAAGGAGCTGAGACTAGATCTTAAATGTTCTCACCAAAAAAAAGAAATGATAATTATGTGATGTGATAGAGGTGCTAGCTAACGCTATGGTGGTGACCATATCGCAATATAGAAATGTGTCAAGTCAACACATTTACACCTTAAACTTACACAACAGTATATGTCAATCGTATCTCAATAAAAAATAAAGCCAGTGGCTCAAGTGAGCTGCCTTGTAATCTTATCATCTGGAAATCTCTATTATATTTGTCAATACAAAATCCATGGCATCCTTTTGGCCTTGGAGCGATAAATAATTCATCACCTCTAATCCCAATTAAGAAATCTCAAAAGCTTTTCAAGTTGTTGGAGTCACTAAACCATAAAAAAATTAGCACAGATATTTATCTTAAGGTGTTGCTCTTCTCTTTTACAATAAAAATTCTTCATAGAAATACATGTTAGAATGTATTGTTTTAAGTTCAGCTTTAACCTGATAAAGTATCTATTTGTTACATTAGGTGCCAGGTCATACACTATAGGCATACATGGGTCAATAAATTTTGCAATTCTCTAGGGCTAAAGTATTTACCTTAATCCCAGCCTTTCAAATGGACACTGTTGTTCATAAAACTACAAAAGAAAATAGCTCAAATTCCTTCCCTTCTTAAATAATGAGACTTCAATTCAAAGACGTTTGGGTTCTAATGAACTTTCACTAAAAACTACCATCTTTTTTAAGAATAAAAAATTATATGCTGAAGGAAGATAAAATTTTCCCTGTCTCTTCTAAATAATCAAGATAAGTTAGGATGAATAAAAAAACATAAAATCAGTGCCTAGATTTCACTAGGATTGATTCTTTCCATCTACACTGGTAGGTTAGGAAGGATTGTGAAAACCTCTTTCCACTTCCCCTTAACTCTCAACAGCAAACTGCAACAACAAACTTTACCAGAGAGGGAAAGCCACAAATAAATGATGCATTTGATACATTTCAGAGAAACAATATGGAATAGTGTGGTTAAAACTGGTCTCTAATGCCACACTGTCTGGGTTTGAACACTGTTGACTCTGCCTCTCTTTAGCATAGTAACATTGGAAAATTTATTCACCCTCGCTGTGTTTCAATAATAGTAGAACCTACCTCACAGATTGGTTATGAGGAGGCACTCCGAGTAAGGTACTTGGAATAACACCTGATACATAGTAAGCACTTGATAAGCATTAGCTAAATACAAATTATCTATAAACTAAAATTTTTTATCTTTATTTAAAAAACAAGATTTAGGGATTGCTTTCATTAACTAAATCACAAAAAGAGAATACTTTTCAAATTTAAAAATATAAGTCATTCTTTTTCAATGCACAAATGCATGTACTAAGGGTAGACTTCGATTTGGGGCTAAATGAAGAGAAGGGTAAAACAACAAAACATTTCGTGAAAAAAATAACTAACTCAGTGGGAAACATTCCTGATGTTGCCTAATTGCCTTGCCTTTGATATCCTGCCTGTCAAACCAGCCAGTGACCCGAATTATGTCCAGCTGTTCAGACCACATCCCCTTGCTAAGCCTTTTATGTCTACCTGCCTTCCCTCACTTTTTGCTGCCAGAGTAAACACATCCAGGAAAGTTCTTCACCCACAAATGAGATCCCCCACCAATCTTGGTTCCTTGCCTAGACAGGAAAATAACTTCGCAAGGATGGAAGTAAACTTCTCTTGTAACACCTCTCACATTGCCAAGCACAGGTATGTCAACATAATTTTCATTATAACAAGAACTCTTTAATTTCACAGACTAAACTATTGTTTAAGAATGTATTCTATTAGTGACACTCATGAATCTCAAGTTAAAATGTATATTTTGGCAGCTTTATTTTCTGTGCTTTAAATGCACTATTACTTTAATCACAGGCATTTGTGAAACAGTTTGATTTTTCTTAATTAATGTCGGTTAAATTTACTTATGATAGACATGCTCTTTTGCTCGAGGTAAAACAGATATACTGTGTGGTTATTAATTCCCAGTTTGCACCATACAAAATTATTAATTGAGGTGGAATTTTTCTGCCAAAGTACTTTAATTTCTTCTTTTCAAATGAAAAGATGTAGGTGTGTGACTGACTGGCATGCCTGTCCAACAAATGTAGTAATTTTTTGGTGCCTGTCAGCTTGAAGACAATGTTTCACCCCAGTGTTTTCTTTCAAAGAGCTCCAGAGGAAATTTAGCAAGATTAGGAAAGACACAATGGAACTGTACAAAAGTTATTGGCTTTTTTTTTTTTTTTAAAGTTCTTTTACACATTCTGTACACAATAGTGACATCTTCTGGTTGGCTGGAATATTGACGTTTAGATCAATGCTCTGAAACCATCTTGCTTCTTTTTCTGGTCATTCATCAAAATACGCCTCTTCTGCATAAAGATACGCAAATATTCCTGAATCAGATATTCAGTATGAAATATTCCTGAATCAGAGCACTTCATCTTTAAATATATGCCATCAAAATTCCAATTTAAGTTTTTTAGAACAGAACAGAAGTCCAGATACTTATTTCTTCAAAACAAATTCAAGACATAGGTTAAATGTAAAATTAACTCGCCTTAAAAATTCACTTGAGGGGCCAGCCTCATGGTTTAGTGGTTAAGTTTGGTGTGCTCCACTTTGGTGGCCCAGGATCGGTTACTGGACGTGGACCTACACCACTGACCAGTGACCATGCTGTGGAAGCAACCCATATGCAAAATAGAGGAAGACTGGCACAGATGTTAGCTCAGGGCAAATCCTCCTCAAGCAAAAAGAGGAAGACTGACAACAGATGTTAGCTCAGGGTAAATCTTCCTCAGGAAAAAAAAAATTCACTTGACATAATTAACAAGTCTAGTTTAAGCATCCACTATGGAAATTTCATATCCTAGAAAGTTCATTTATACTTGAAGAAAATTACGAAAAGAAGAGAAGTTCAACAAGGTGATACTTTCATGCTGTTTTTAGAGACAGATGAGAGAGATTTGGGGAGTCTGGGAGAGGAAGGGCTTAACATTAACGATACTTCTTTCTTTTCTGACTTTTTCATAAGGGTCTTTCCCCGTACAGGGCACTGTGGGCCCCTGAGGATGCCATAAGGGCACCACCCTTAGTGCTAACCTTTCACTTCACTGATGTAACTCTCTCCTAGTGCAGGAGCCACCCCAGAGCAGCACTGAGTCTAGGCTGGTTCCAGTGAAAGCCTTCAGGGACCCAGGGACCCAGATTCTTCAGGGACCCAGAATCCCAATCCCTTCCAGGAAGACTGAGCCACGGATTGGGACAGCTAAATAAAACATATTTATATCGTAACCCCTTTCTCAAGACAATGGAGGAAAGGCTGACTTCAGTAATTCCACGGTGATTTCCTTATGCCTCTCACTAGAAAAGATGAAAAGTACCACATATACTCATCATAAATCAACTAAATAAACAACAGCAGAAAATTCTAGCCAAAAACTAAAGCAAACTTAATTTCATACCAGCAACTATTTGTAAAAGTAGAGGAGTAAAAAATTAAGAGAAATTGAGCTAACATCGTTCCATCAGTCATGAATGCAACACAACAGTGAGTATTGTAAGATGCAGACACAAAATTTAAAAATAGAATTTAATCTTAAGGAGAAAAAATATGTAGATCAGGGTGATTTAAAGTGGTTTAAATAACAATAAACCAGAGAAACTTATTATTAGAATTATACTAATTATATTTATCCTATCATCTGGATCAGCTAATATCTCTCTTGATAACAACAGCTCTTCACAATCTTGTTACTGTAAGTCGAAATAGACGTTTTAAAGAACAGACCCTGAACATTTTTAATGCTAGAAAATACATTGAAGAATATAGGACACATTTTTCTTTGCGTTTGGAAATTAAGGCATTTATGTTATCTGGAATTGTAAATCAAATTTGACCAAAGAAACAAGCTATAAATAATGTGTAATTAAATGATGCATAAACTATTATGATTAATATGAATTTACTATTACAATCAGGACTATATGCTAAATATATTTCTGAATTCATAAAAAATTATACTCTCAAAAGTGACAGAGATAAGCAATTGATTCATTTCCTTACCTAATCTATAAAAGCTATGCTAGTTGTTTCTGCTATTGTTATTGTTTTATGACTCAGATTTCTAATCTCATTTTTTAAAATGTTGTTTATGTGAAGAAATAAACAAGCCTCATAGAATAGATATGCCTACAGTAGACATTTTTCAAAACTTAAAATGTCCTTCAAGTACACAGCAGTAAATAAGCACACTATAAAGGCATGGGCTATTACGTGGTTGAAAATAAAATCAACATCATTCCATGTAAGACATGCAAAAAATATAAAAATAAGTTATGTCTTTAGATACAATGTGTGCAGTCTATTAGCAATTTTACTCAAATATATTAGGTAAATAAAATGCTAATACTGATTGCCATTCATATAATTTATAAGAGTTCGAATGATTGATAAAAGCTACAACACTGAATTCATCTGTACCAAGAGTTATCTAAGCAATTGCAATAACCAAAACAGCTTACAAATGATCCAATACCAAGAAAACAAAATAATCAAGTTACATGATTACCGAGAATTCCATTCTAAGATAGCTTCTATACATAGTTTTAGAATAGCTATTTTCTACCAAAAGATTGACTTTTTCAAAATAAAATTAAATGTTAATTTTTAAATGTGTTCATCCCTTCCAAATTATTTGCAAGGTTTAACGTAATTCCAGCCAAAATTCCAGTGGGATTTAATTTCACTTTGTTTAAATTTGGGTGATCTCTTGTTCTTTAAATAAATAGTACTGAAGTATAACACACATACAGAAAGTGCACAAATCCTAAGTATATAGCTGACTTAGCTATGCCTCACTCTTCTGAGAATTTCATAACTCTTCTTTTGAGCTCCTTTTTAAAGCAAGTTCTGTTTGGTAGCATTGGGCTTTGTGAGACAGCACCCTCTCCATGAGACTTATTTGGGGGATTTATTGAACCTTCCTTTGCAAACTAGTTTATTGTCAATTTTTATAAATATCTCATGTGTGCTTGGAAAGAATATTTCTCTCTCTTCTTGCTGGGCATAAATTTATATATAAGCCAAAGCATACTACCGGTATGATTCAAACATTTTTGCTTCTTTCTTTCTAAGTATCAAATTGTCGGAAGAATATGTTAAAATCTCCACGTACGTTTGTTGTTGGTTTATTTACTTATTTCTGTGGTTCTGTCAGTTTTTGCTTTATTTATGTTAAGCCCATGTTGTCAGCTGCAAATATGTTCACAATTACATTCTATCTTTTTGTATCCTATATGATGTTTTAGCCATAAATTCTATTTTGTCTGAAATTAAATTTACAACCTCTGTTTTCTTGACTCATATTTGTCTGGTTGTTTCCAAACTTTGTTTATAATTTTGTAGTCACTATATTTGGAAATGTTTGAAAAACCAATCTGAGATTCCCTTCTTGTTGTCAGTGAGGCCCAGGTCTGAGCAGAGAAGCCTGAGGTAAAGAAGTGGAGCAGACCAATGGAAGCCCCCATAAAGAGTTTTACTTTTTGAGCACTTTCCCATAGATTAGTCACATTTAGTATACAGATTTAATTTTCCACTCCTACATTGTAATATTATTTAATGACCCAAACTCTGCTGGGCTATTGTTGAGAATGAATATATAACATCGTAAAGGAATATAGAGTAGCACACTACTGAGTATGTGTGTTCATGAATTTTCAGTAACCAGCACCAAGTAAAAGGGGGCTCCATAAGGAGATGGGGGGCTATAGGCAAACAGTATGTTACCATAAGGAAACATAAAAAGTGGACAACTCAAGAAGAACAAATAAAAAGCTCAAAAGTCTGATATACGCTAGTAGAATATAACTCTTGAAAGAGGCAAAAACTACCCCTTCGTGTACATTTAGAAATACCTGTCAGTCTACGTTCTCTAAGTATAAAGTCAAAAATGAAGCAGTTACTCTTGTGGACACCACACATAAGATGTAAAATGAAGTTCTGCTATGCTTTATCACCTCAGCCCTTTCTCTTGTTCTATTGACTGATGGTGGGAATATAGACCCCGATTACTGTTATTACTACTACCCGATAAAATATAATCTTCCTTTTTGATAATAATTTCTAGAATGTACACTTAAGTCTGTGACAATATTTCCACTTTAAGATTTCACTCACCACAGGTCCTTTCATATCCTAACTTCCAATTCCTGAGTTTGCAATCTTGATCCTCTACCTGTCACCTAGATTCTTTCTTTATCCCTCAGCTAAAGCCGTGGAGATAGTCACAGAAACCTCTCAACTATTCTCCAGGAAAATCCTTCTGTTTTGGTTCAGAGGATGGAGCTTTTTGTCACGTTTCTTAAGCCATCCTCAGCAATTTTAAAGGACGTGGGATTATCATCTCCTGTTTTTCTGCTAGTAAACTCTTACCTCAACTCTTACTCCAATCATGTAGGTTTCACTTTTTCCAGATCTTTATTAGTATTCCAATCAGAAGCTGAGAAGGTCAGATCAGCTCTTTACCATGCCATCGTCCTAACTTGGAAGTTTAATATTTCCAATCATTGATCACACAGAATCCAATTCCCAATCTTAGTTTACAGGCTGTTATCTGACTGGCCAGCTCTAACTCCTAAATAATGAAGAAACATTTGAATATTATCCTTCCATTTTAAAACGATGTACCCATACAAGAATAACCCAATGTTGTAAAGAAATAAACATTTTTTTAGTTCGATCACCTCCTAGGCCTCTTTTTTTCTCAACTAACTTTTTAAAAAATCATTAAGCCTGATAGAAATAAAAAGTGTCATAAGTATTTTTTTGTCTGGAAAGGAAAATGCATGAATCCTCTAAGATACACCAGAAGTATGCCTTACTGATAAATTGGGTATTTTTATAAATGCAACACATTTCTACTATAATTCATGAGTAAACTAGTATTTTGCTGCAATAGTGAATAAATATTTCTTAAGGTGTCAATTTATTATAAAGAACTAAGAAATGAGCCAAAGGCATTACAAAGAACAAACTTGAAGGGCTGGCCCAGGGGTGCAGTGGTCAACTTCGCACATTCCGCTTCAGTGGCCCAGGGTTTGCCAGTTCGGATCCCAGGTGCGGACCTACGCACTGCTTGTCAAGCCATGCTGTGGCAGGAGTCCCACAAATAAAGTAGAGGAAGATGGGCATGGATGTTAGCTCAGGGCCAGTCTTCCTCAGCAAAAAGAGGAGGATTGGTGGCAGATGTTAGCTCAGGGCTAACATCTAACATTTTTACTCAAAAAAAAAAAAAAAAGGAGCAGACTTGTTTGCATTCCCATATCATTTTAAAACCCAGAGTCCTTTACTGAAAGAACCTTGGAGACCACCTAGTTCATCCTCTAAGGTAGCGCTCTTATTGGTCCCATAGCTGTTCTGGATTCTTTTAAATTACTTATCATTTTATCATTGTTACATGATCCTCTAGGCTGTGATCCTCAAACCTATGAGAAACAATGATGATGCAAAACACACTGTTTTTATTAGAATGTATGTCTTGCACACATTGCTGGATAAATGTTTGTTAGAGGAAACGTGCCTAGCTGAACATGAGCATCCACCTTAAAAATCTCAGGCATATGTCTTCATCCTCTGAATACTTTCTATAAAAGTAAATTTGTTAATTCAGTCTTAAAGAAATACATTTTGAGTTTTAACAACTCTAACTCCCCAGAAGTTTTTCCAAACATGAGACTGAAATTTGCCTCTCTTCAAACTCTCTGCTTCACTTCTTTCTAGCATTGAACCAATCCGTTTTTTTCCCACCTTCAGACTCAAACTGAAACATCAGCTCTTCCTGGATCTCGAGCTTGCAGGCATTCAGGCTATCAGCTGTCTACACTAGCAGCTCGTGTGAGGTACAAAGTGTGACCAAAGAGAAGGTGTGGTCGACTCCAAGAGAACTGCTCGAGTTTTCTAATTTATACAGACAGAAATCCAGGGAACATGTGTGGGAATGGATATTAAGTGTGTGGGATAATGGTGGAAGGAACAGAAAGTTGGATCAGGCTCAATTTATTGATATAGGCTCATAAAGCGGAGATTCTGCCTTTAGTGTTACAGCTTGGGGAGTTAGAAAGGTCTCTAACAGTTTGGTTGCCTGATTGGCTGAAATGTGGACTAAAAGATTGCCCACAGGGAGCAAGTTAGAAATGCCAGACTTGCTTTGGTTTAATGTAGAGGAAGGGATTCAAAGGCTTGAGAGGCTGGAATTTTAGAGTGGATTTATCATTTAAGATCTATTCAGTCACACTGGGAGGGTCAAGAAGACATACCTTTAACCACTAGTGTGAGGAATAAATTTGTGAGGAGAGCCCTGGCGTCTTTGAAGAGCTTTGTGAGAGTTCTTCTCCGTGAGCCAGACCTTACAGCGGGAACTACAGTCATCATATTGAGAAATCTAAAGGCAGTGAGAGTAATTGGATACCATGGTAGCAGGGGCCAAGTAACAGCAATCAGTCCTCAAAGGTAAAGCGGGCCTGGTTACTGTAATGGACAGAAGAGTTAAAGCAACAATCAGACTATTGTGATTCGCACACACCTACCACATTGGCTAATTGGTCACGGTGTTCCTAAAAGTGAAATAGAAAGGAAACCTACTAAATTCTTACTTGATCTGTTTACACAGAAAAGCTCTAGATCAAGTGAACACAAGTCTAACTTGAATCAAAAACAGAGTGTCATGGCCCCTCAATCAATTCCCAGATGTAGGCCAGTTTACGGACCCAGAATCCCTTGAATGAAGTGGAAGACAGGTTCCTTTGAGGAAGGACCCCAGTACACTGCCAAACATTTATTCTGTTACTCTTTCTCCCAGCCTTCCCAAAGGGACCTACAGCCCTTTACCAGAGTAACTGTACACTGGGGAAAAGGAAATAATCAGACCTTTCAGGGACTATTGTACACCGGCTCTGAACTGGCGCTTATTCCAGGAGACCCAAAACATCACTGTGGTCCACCAGTCAGAGCAGGGGCTTATGGAGATCACGTGATCAATGAAGTTTCAGCTCAGGTCCATCTCACAGTGGACTCAGCAGGTCCCTGAACCCATCCTGTGGTTATTTCCCCAGTTCCAAAGTAATAGAGTAGACATACTCAACAGCTGGCAGAATCCTCACAGGCTAGCTTATCAATTGTTTAAAATAATTATCATATTTCTCAAAGTCTTCACGGCACGCATTTTCACTCCTTTTTATATTTCCTTAAATGAAATTCTTTCTAGGGTGCTCATCATGCCTAACATTGTACTATATTTTTTAATGCATGATCAATTTTGAAATTACCAAAATCTCACAAGAATTTTCTCATATGAATTGCCAACAAGCAGAGTCATTCGTAAATACACTAAAGCAAACCATTTGAGCCTAAATAATGAAATTTATATTTTCTGCTGTTAAATTTCATCACGTTTCTGGACCTGCACTAAACGCTATCAAAATGTTTTTGAATCACAAGTAATTCAATAGGCAAACATTTATTGAATGTCTCCTCTGAGTCAAGCCTAGTAATGGAGCTATAAAGATGAACAAGACACTGTCTTTGACCTCCAGTTTCTCTGTCTAATAAGGAACATAAAAAGTAAATAATATAAATAAGCAATGTGATAAGTACTGTGGGAGTGACATGTAATAAAAAATGAGTAAATGGAGCTGATGGAAGAAAGACAGAAAAGACAATCAACCTGAGCACAGGTTTGAGCTGCAGCTGCAAGGAAGGACAGACTGCAGGCTGAGAGCTGAGAGAAATGAGCAGAAGAGATGGGAGATGAAGAAAGAGAAGGAGAGAGGGAGGCCAGTGGAGGAAGGTAGAGGAGAGCATAAAAAAGTAAGACGGAGGGCTGGGGGAAAAGCCTGAAGGCTTCAGAACCCTGGATTTCCAAAGCCCTTAATACCTATCAATGGTCCCTTAAGTATTACTGCAAACTTTAAAATTTAAATAAATAAGTTTTAGGTAAATTAGTAAATGAAGTAAAATAAATGCAGATCATTGGTGAATTGATATTTCAACAACTAAGCTTTCGATAAATTGATCTGGAGCCTAAGATTTGTAAATTGTGGAGAATTATATTTTCCAAAGAAGACTGCAAAAATATCTTCCATCTCTTATGCTCTTCTACAAAGGGACTGTCCCCACCGAGGAACAGAGTTTATTTTTACACCATCTTTTGACTGCTTTGACCAATATAATACGGCAACTATCATGATGTGAGAAGCCCGAGTTTCCTGGAGAGGCCACATGTAAGTCCTCTGCTTAACAGCTTCAGTTGAACATTGACTGCCAATCATGTGGTGGAGCCATTTGGATATCCAGCCCAGTCAATCTTTCAGATGACTTCAATCCAATCCAAAATCTGACTGGCTCTGCATGAGAATGTCCAAGGAAGCACTGCACGGCTAAGTCCTTCAACCCCCAGGAACCTGAGCAACAATTATGTATTACTGTTTCGAGCCATTAAGTCGTGAGTCAGTTTGCACACATCAATGGTTAACCAGAACACAAGGGTTAGGGAAGACAGAGGGGCTTCCTAGCTGATGACTATTTGAGGCATGAAGGAATTAACAGAACCACAGTTAGGTTCATAGGTCCTGACAGTAGGGAGAGCAGATATCCTGTTCTCAAAGTTCAGACGTGGCCTGGCTGTCCATTTCTGGACCAGTGAAGTTTCCTGCCTAAGAGACTATGTGAGCAGCAATGCCATTAACCAAACAGAATTAAAAGAAGAACAGTGTTTTGACCAAGAAATATACTAAACGATTTTTAATATGTTCAGTTTGAGTTGTTTATAATATATTCACATGGGATGATCAATAATACCTTGCAAATATAGATTTTGAACTTGGGAAGGAGATATGAGCTGTATGGACTAGAATCATCAGCATATGAGATACATAAAATAAAATAAATAAAAGATATTTATTGAAGCCATGGGAGGTGTGATAGTACCCACAGAAATTATGGAGAAGAAGTTCCAAAAGAAAGCCATGAGAAATACCAATAATTAAAAGGTGAGCTTCTATTAAACACTATCATTTTCCACTTTCAAGTAGTAATTTATCTTATCACTGGGAAAAGAGAAAAGAAAGAAACATTGTTCTTTTTTACACAGCAATATTGTATAAATTTTAGGATTTGGACCGAGGAAAAACAGGTGATCCTGTCACATACGACTGAAATCACACTCAAATTGCAAGATGAAATATTTTGTCAACAGAAAACTGTTTAAGATTTGCATTGAAAACTAATGCATATGTGACTGAGTCTACAATTTCCCTAGTAAATTAATATGAGATCATAGACCAAAATAGAAGTTACATGACTTATAAAACATTAGAAAATTAATTCTTTTCTTTTCATACAATGTTTACAAACATTGACAGTTTTATCTTATTTTCATGACAACTTTAATCTCGGCACAAGTCTCCCAGATCACGTTGTAAATGCAGACTGTTTGAGGTTAAAAATATGTTGTATACATCTTAGCAAGAAAACCTGGTGAACATTATTTCAGAAAAAGCAAAATATTTGTTCCAAGTATCAACATAAACAAATGCAAATCAAAGTATTCTTTGTGAATAAATAATTGCATTTTTTTCTGAATTGAAACTTTAGTTTGCTCACAAAAGCATACAATTACATTCATTGTAGGTAATGTAGTTATTAATTCACAGTAGAAGGGCAGCATGGTAAATTAGATGATATTCAGAAGATACTTATTTCTTTATCCCAATCTTCCATGGAAGAAGTACTTTTTCCCACCTCATTGATATTGGATTTGGTCATATGACTTGCTTTGGACCATGGAATGTAGGCAGAAGTGATCAAGCGTCAGTTTCAAGCCCAGGGGTTAAGAGATTTCTATTCACCCTGGGAGGTTTCCACCATTGCCCTCAATAAATTAAATAAATAAATAAATAAATAAATAAATAAATAAATAAAATGGTCCCAGGTAGCCACTTCCCTGAACTTTGGGGACCAAAAACACATTTGGAGCAGAGCTTCTCTGGTTGATTTACACACCCGCAACCAGAAGCAGAGCCAGAAGCAAAGCAACTGCTCAAAGCTGTGTGCGAGGCAGCATTGTTTTAAACCACTGAGTTGGGGGGACGTTCTTGAGGTAATACCTGACTAAAACAAGCACCTCAAAAAAAGCTGATATACTAATTCACACAGAAAATATTTTCTGACATTAAATTTTTCACAAACCCATATTTAATTGTAAGAAGTAGGAAAAAATAAAAGTATATTATGTTTTTAATGTGGTTAGACAATGTGATAAAAATAGGAGCATCATCTATCAAATATGTTACATAATTAAGGTAAGGTTAAAAAGAACTAATTTCTAAATGACTCATGTCTACATTTATAAGCAAAGCCATGAACATTTAATAACTGATCATGAATAATAAACATTCAAAAATTATAAATTTATATATTAATCAAAGAGTAGATTAATGTCTATTTCTAAAGATGAAAAGAAAAATAGAGTGGTAAACATATATCAAAGTAGTCCTCATAAAAGAAAGAATGTATTGATCTAAGCTCTCTAAAATTAGAGGAAGTGCTATTATGACCATGGAAGCATCTAACTTGACCTCAACTTTTGACTTTTGTGGTTAATTGGTTATTATCTGATTGGAAAAGTCATAAAAAATCACTCAAGACTCATAAATCAAGAGTTGAGAACTCTCACTAAAACAAAGATAAATCAAATGTTTCACATGAATAACTCATCTTTCTCTAAATTTCTCAATGTACTTCTTGACATTCGCCAGAAAAAAGGAAAAAATGTCATTTGAGATAAAAGTCTGCATCTATTTCTAAATACAAGTACAGGTAGCTTTTAAAAACATCTCTTCTTTTATGAAAAAGAAGAAATTAAGATCTTCCTATCTCAGTGCCTCAATGCAGAAAAAAATTTAAATATCCTTCCACAATTAATATTTTTTAATGTTTTATATCTGAAAACCAATTTGGGAGAATTCATTATCATGGCAATTTGAGAACAATTCAAATAATACAATTTGGAGTTTCTCATTTTTAATTACACCCAGTTTGGAAAAAAGCAAGCAAACAGACTAGATTACATCAGAAGATCGTAAGCAAAGCAATGTCAAAAAAATCAAAACAGGGGCCAGCCCAGTGGCGCAGTGGTTAAGTTCACACCTTCTGCTTCAGGGGCCCAGGGTTAGCCGGTTGGGATCCCGGGTGTGGACATATGCACTGCTTGTCAAGCCATGCTGTGCCAGCCATCCCACATATAAAGTAGAGGAAGATGGGCACAGATGTTAGCTTGGGGCCAGTCTTCCTCAGCAAAAAAAAACGGAAGAAAGGAAGAAAGAAAAAAATCAAACCAGACTGAAAGAAGACTGAACCAGGAAAAGTGCAGATACGAAATATAAAATAATAGAAAACAGAAATGCTAGAGTCAGATAAATCTAATTTTGAAAAGGGGAAATATTAATGAAAAAGAAACACTATTAGGCTACCATGAAGCTGTTTAGTTATGGTAGATGCGAGTCAGATGAGAAGTAAATGCAACGGGAATTAGCACCAAAAGTTGCGTTCAGTAGGCTAAGGCTAAATTAAGAAAACTCTAACTCTTTATTTTACTTTTGGCAAGGTGACTCTCTGAACATCACACCAAAAAAATGTTTTGCCATGGAATAAAATAGTTTATAATATTGTGGTGAGCTGTGTCTAACATATCAGCTCAGACAAGGAGATTGGTACAGCTGTCCAAAGCATTTTCCCTTTTTATAGGGCAAGTAGAAACTAGAGTAGATGATTTAAGACTGATGATGAATCATATCACGGATGATAAAACTTATGATCCTTAAACTAGAGTGCTTTCAAATGAGGGAATAGACTATAGTTTAGAGTCGTAATAAAAATGTACATCAATTTTACATTTGAACAGTCCAACATAGCTATCAGAAATAAAATAATATGTAAATTATTATCCCAGCTTAGTAACAACGTATATATACACAAAGGGTGTAGCTGGAGAGAGGAAAAGAACAGTGTTAGCAGGATGCACTGCAGATAATCATTATTTCCATAGAGTGAGCTGGTGGATTAGAGAGTCCCTTTGCTTTATATGCTTCTCTATAGTTTGAATTTTTATAAGCTTGTCTTCTTTTTAGAATTTTAAAATGTCTTTAAAAGTCTTGTCTCAGAGGTCAGCCCCATGGCCAAGCAGTTAAAGTTCCACACACTCCTCTTGGTGGCCCGTGTTCACAGGTTTGGATCCCAGGCACAGATCTACTCCACTCATAAGCCATGCAGTGGAGACATCCCACATACAAAGTAGAGGAAGATTGGCTCAGATGTTCGCTCAGGGCCAATCTTCCTCAAGCAAAACAAGAGGCAGATTGTCAAAAGATGTTAGCTCAGGGCTAATCTTCCTTACCAAAAAAAAAGTCTCACCTCAGAAGTATCATTTTTGGGAAAACTGGTAAACTTCCTTCTACTGTTCTCCCCATGCACCTTCCTTCCTTCATACTTACACACAATATAGTGCATATAGAATTTAGCAATGTGGCTACACATATGATCAAAACACAAAAGTCAATTGCATCTCTAAATACAAACAAGAATCATCTAGAAGACAAATAAAAATAAGACATCAGTTACAATAGGATCAAATACTGGTGAACAAAGCTAACAAAAAATATTTATAATCTCTGTGGGAAAAAATATAAAACTGAAAAAAAATAAATTTTCATGGACAGAAATACTCAACATTACAAAGTTGTCCATTCCCCCAGACTAATCTATAGCCACAATGCAATTACAGTCTCTAAAAGAGATTACACACAAATTTAACAATTTAAATTAAGAATTTCTATTACTCTAAAGACACACTTAAAAAACTGAGAGAAGAGATGATTTATAATAAATTTTAAAAATCAGTATTAAGGATAAAACAACATAAAAAAAGACAACCAAATTAAAAATGAAGAAAGAACATGAATAGGCATTTTACAGAAGAGGAAAAAGCATATGTTGATAAATATATGTATAGATTGCCATCTTCACTAGTGATCAGGGAAATGCAACAAAAAAAAATACTTTTATTAATTGATTGGCAGAAACTAAGATGCCTCACATTACAAGTATTAAAGATAGTATTTCTCATACTTTGCTGGTAGAAGTATAAATTAAAGATAGTACTCCAGCATGTCAACTCTTAAATATATCAGTGAGAAACTCTTGACCAATATAGGCCAGAAGACATATACAACAATGTTCATAGCAGCACTATTCATAATAAAAAGTCTAGAAACAATCCAAGAGGGAATTGACAGAAGAATGGGTAAATTGGGGTCACCACAAGTAGAACATTATATAACAGACAAAACTAAATTACTTTCATATGTAAAACATGGAGTAAAAATAACTAAAAGAGGGGCTGGCCCCGTGGCCGAATGGTTAAGTTCGCACGCTCCGCTGCAGGCGGCCCAGTGTTTCGTTGGTTCGAATCCTGGGCGCGGACATGACACTGCTCATCAAACCACGCTGAGGCAGCGTCCCACATACCACAACTAGAAGGACCCACAACGAAGAATATACAACTATGTACTGGGGGGGGCTTTGGGGAGAAAAAGGAAAAAATAAAATCTTTAAAAAAAAAAAATAACTAAAAGATATAGTCTGACATCATTTTTTGTGTTCTTCTATTAATAGGCTTTATTTTGCAGAGCAGTTTTAGATTTAGACAAAAATTGGGTAGATAGTGCAGAGAGTTCCCACACACCCCTCACTCCTACACAGTTTCTCCTATTATTAATATTATGCACTAGTGTGGTATATTTGCTACAATTAATGAATCAATATTGATACTAACTAAATAGTTAATATTGATATTAACTAAAGTCCAAGACTACATTAAGGTTCACTCCGTGCTGTACAGACAAATGCATAATGTCATGTATCCACAATTACTGCACCATACAGGATAGTTTCTCCACCCTGAAAACCCCCTGGGCTCCACCTATGCATCCCTGTCTCCTTCCCTCTCTTCTTCCCTTCAAATCCCTGGCAACTACTGATCTTTTTACCTTCTCTATAGTTTTGCCTTTTCCAGAACGTCATATGGTTGGAATCATACAGTATGTAGCCTTTTCAGACTGGCTTCTTTTACTTAGCAATACGTGTTTACAGATCCTCCATGTCTTTTAATGGCTTGATAACTCATTTCTTTTTATTGCTGAATAACATTCCATTGCATAAATTACCACAGTTTGTTCACCCATTTTTTTTATTGAAGGATATCTTGGTTGCTCTCAGCTCTTGAGAATTATGAATTAAGCTTCCATAAACATTGATATGCAAATTTATGCATTGACATAAGTTTTCAACTCATTTGGGTACACACCTAGGAGCGCTGTTGCAGGATCATATGGTAAGACTATGTTTAGCCTTGTAAGAAACTGCCAAGCTATCTTCCAAAGTAGCTGTCACATTTTGCATTTTCACTAGCAATGAATGAGAGATCCTGTTGTTCACATCCTTGCTAGTATTATGTACCATCAGCTTTATAGATTTTAGTCTTCCCAGTAGGTGTGCAATTTTATCTCATGGTTGTTCTCATGTGCAATTTCCTAATGACAGATGATGTTGACCATCTTTTCATATTCTTCCCTGCTATCATTATATCTTCTTTGGTGAAGTTCAGATTTTTGGCAAACTATTTTTAAATTGGATCCTTTGTTTTCTTATTGTTGAGTTTTAACAGTTCTTTGCATACTTGGATACAAGTTCTTTCTCTGATAAGTGTTTTACAAATACTTTCCCCAAGTCTGCGGTTTGTCTTTGCATTCCCTTAACAGTGTCTTTTGCAAAGCAGTAGTTGTTTGTTTTAATAAAGTCCAATTTATCAATTTTTCTTTCATGGATCTTGCTTTTCGCATTGTACATAAAAGTTCATCACCAAACCCAAGATCACCCAGATTTTCTCCTATTTCCAGAAGTTATTTTCTAGAAGTTTTATACAGACGTTCCCCAACTTAACGATGGTTCAATTTACAATTTTTTTGACTTTATGATGGTGCAAAAGTGATATGCATTCAGTAGAAAGCATACTTCAAATTTTGAATTTTGATCTTTTCCTGGGCTAGTGATGTGCAGTACAAGACGTGTGCACGATGCTGGGCAGCGTGAGCTGGAGCTCCCAGTCAGTCACGTGATCACAGGGGTAAACAACTGATACACTTACAACAATGCTATACCCATACAACCATTCTGTTTTTCACTTTTAGCACAGTATTCAGTAAATTATATGAGATATCCAACACTTTATTATTAAATATGCTTTGTGTTAGTCGACTTTGCCCAACTGTAGGCTAATGTAAGTGTTCTGAGCACATTAAAGGTAGGGTAGGTCAAGCTATGATTTTCGGTAGGTTAGGTGTATTAAATGCACTTTTGACTTACAATATTTTCAACTTACAATGAGTTTATTGAGATGTAACCCTAAGTCAAGGAAAATTTGTAATTTTATGTTTTACATTGAAGTCTATGACTCATTTCGAGTTAATTTTTGTGAAAGGTATGCGGACTGTGTCTGGATTCTTTATTTATTTATTTTTTTGCATGTAGACATTGGTTGTTTCAGCACCATCAACTGAAAAGATTATCCCTTCTCCATTGATTTACCTTTGCTCCCTTGTCAAAGATCAGTTAATTATATTTGTGTAGGTGTATTTCTGGGCTCTCTACTCTGTTCCATTGATCTATTTGTCTATTCTTTGTTCAATACTACACTGTCTTAATTACTGTAGCTCTACAGGAATTGCTGAAATTGGGCCTTGTCATTTCTTCAACTTTGTTTTTCTCCTTCAATGTTGTGTTTGCCATTCCGGGTATTTTGCCTCTTCATATAAACTTTAGGATCGGTTTTCCAATATCCAAAAACAACTCACTGAGATTTTGATTGGGATTTCATTGACTCTATTGATAAAGTTGGGAATAACTGATATCTTACAATATTGAGTCTTCCCATCCATGAACATGGAATATCTCTGCATTTATTTAGATCTTCTTTGATTTCTTTTATCAGGGTTTTTAAGTTTTCCTCATATAGACCTTGTACATATTTTGTTATATTTATACCTAAGTATTTCATATTTATACCTAAGTTGCTCATGTAAGTGGCATTGTGTTTTTAATTTCAAATTCAAATTGTTCATGGCTGGTATAGAGAACAGCAATTGCTCTTTATACACTAACAACTTTTTACCCTGTAACTTTGCTATAATCACTTATTAGTTCCAGGAGGGATTTTTTTTCAGTTCTTTGGGATTTTCTCATGGGACAATCATGTCATCTGCCAACAAAAAGTGTTATTTCTTCCTTCACAATTTGTATACCCTTTATTTACTTTCCTTGCTTTATTGTGTTAGCTAGGAAGATCAGTACAATATTGAATAGGAGTGGTGAAAGGGGACATAGTTGTCTTAGTTCTTGGTCTTAGGAGAAAAGTATCTAGTTTATCACCATGAAGTATGATGCTAGCTGTAGCATTTTTGCAGATTTTTTAATCAAATTGAGGAAATTCCCTCTATTTCTATTTTTCTGGGTTTCTGTCATGAATGATTATTGGATTTTGTCAAATTCTTTTTTTGGCATCTATTAATAGTGTCATATTACTTTTCTTCTTTAGCCTGTTTATGTGATGAATTACGTTACTTGATTTTCAAATGTTAAACCAACTTTGCATACACCTGGGATAAATCTTGCTTCATCATTATGTATAATTTCTTTTTGTACATTGTTGGATTCTATTTGCTAATATTTTGTTGAGGATTTTTACATCTATGTTCATGAAAGATACTATTTTGTAGTTTTTCTTTCTTGTAATGTCTTCATACAGTTTTGGTATTTACAGGACTATGCTATCTTCATGAAATTAGTTAGGAAGTGTTCTCTCTGCTTCTATTTTCTAGAAGAAATTGTGGAAGATTGGCATCATTTGTTCCTTAAATGTTGGTAGAATTCACCAATGAAACCATCTGGACCTGGTGCTTTCTTTTTTAAAATTTTATTAACTATTATTCAATTTATTTAATAGGTATAGCCTATCCGGATTATCTAATTCTCTTTGAGTTTTGGTAAATTGTGTCTTTTAAGGAATTGGTCTATTTCATCTAGGTTCTCAAATTTGTGGGCATAGAGTTGTTCATAATATTGCTTTATTATCCTTTTAATAGCCATAGGATTATTAATGATGGCTCCTTTTTCATTTGTGACAGTGGTAACTAGTATTTTCTCTCCTTTTTTCTTGGTTAACTAGGCTAGAGGTTTATCAATTTTATTAATCTTTTCATAAAACCAGCTTTTGGTTTATGGTTTTCTTTATTGATTTTCCATTTTGTTGATTTCTGCTCTGGTTTTTATTATTTCTCTTCTTCTACTTACTTCAGGTTTAATTTGTTTTTTTTCTAGTTTTATATATATATATATACATATATATATGTATATATATATAAACATGGAATACTACTCAGCCATAGAAAAAATGAAATCTTGCCATTTGCACAACATGGATGAACTTTGAGGGTATTATGCTAAATGAAATAAGTCAGTGAAGAAAGACAAATAGCATATGATTTTACTCATATGTAGAAGATAAACAAACATAAGATAAGATAAGGAGAACAGACTGATGGTTTCCAGAGGGGAAGGGGGTCGGGGGTGGGCAAAAGGGGTGAAAGGGCACATCTGTACGGTGATGGATGGCAACTAGACTTTTGGTGGTAAACACAACGTAGTCTATACAGAAGCTGAAATATAACGATGTACACCTGAAATTTATACAATGTTATAAATCAAGTTACCTCAATAAAAAATTTCAAATAGAAGAAAAATAAATAAAACTATAGGGAGTTAATATTTTTACTTCATTAGATACGTTTCAAAAAATTAAAATTTGACTGAACGAAGTTTTGGAGAGGATATGGAGAATTGGGGACTCTCATTCTCTGCTGGTGCATATGTAAACTGATACAGTCACTTGGGAAAACAATTTGTATTTCCTCCTAAAGTTGGAGATGCACATGTCCTACATCCAACAATTCTCTAGAGAAACTCTTACATATGTGATCAGGATAAGAGTACAAGTTTATTCATAGCATAATCATAATTTATTCATAGTTTATTCATATTTATTCAAGGCAAAATAAAAAGGAAGGGGCTAAATCAAATATTAATAATATAACAGATAAATAAACTGTTGTGTAGTAATACAATGAAATACTATCCAGCAGGAAAAACAAATGAAATACAAATATATAATATTGAGTCAAAAAGGCAAGTCACAGAAGAACGTATGTAGTGTAAATCCAATATTTCTACTTCAAAAGAGGGAAAATTAAACCACGGATTTGTAGCATAAGAAATAACTAAAGAGAAAGTCTAGGGAAAGCAAACCGTAGAATTCAGGCTGGCAGGGAGGAAGGGAGGAGAATGCTATGAGGAAGGGAACAGGTAGGCTTCAGGGTTATTTGGTTTTGGTAAAAAAAAAAATATTTGGTAAAAAAAAATTAAACTATTTCTTAAGCTAGGTGGTAGACAGACACTCTTTGGTGTGTATGGTATATTTCACAATGGAAAAAAATACATTAAATTTCTAGTGATTGCCCTTCTCCTTCCCTTCAGAATAAAATTCAGGTACAGAAAGCTGCCGGGAGCCGGTCTCTAGGTATAGTTACCACTGCCGCGTGACAAGGTCCGCCAGTGGGCTGAGAAATTGCAAGGCAATTCTCAAGGGTTAATAGGGAAAGTGCAAAGCATCTGTGTATGTATCATGCTTTTACTTTTGCTATTTTTATCCTGGAACTGCTGGGGAATTAGGGGAAGTTCTGCTGGTCAGCTTCCTCCTTCCTCCCCTCATAAAGTAGGTCAGAGGAACATTGATGGCCATCCCATAAGAGGAACTTGGCCAAATCAGGAAATTTTTACAGGAGGTAAATGGTGGCACCCACCCAGGAACAGAGGCATGCAAGAACTACCCCTTCCTAAGGCAACTCACGATCCTGATAAAGTTGCAAAGAAATATCATAATATATTGACACAGAGGAATTGGGATTATGATGAGGATTGAGAACCCTATAAAATAGTTAATGGTAAAAGAGAAACCCCAAGCACTGTGCCTGTGTGGCTTTCAATCCCCTTATACTTTGCAATACTTCTGCTTTCATTATTACAGGAATAAAGATAGAGGCTTAGGGCCATTCGACCCATGAGAAACTAAGTCTAGACATTACACCCCATTTTGTAATCAGTCTTAAACATCTAGGCGCCTGGTAGACATATAGAAAAGGTCAATATCTATAATTAACAAAGGTTGCTTGCTTCTCACAGACATACTGTGCTAATATTGTAACAAGATACGCTTATATACCCATTTTGTTTGCCAAAATTATGTACTGAAATAATTCCATGAAATCATAAACACATGACCTGGACCCTATATAAGTGCTTGAATACTTCGAATAAATCAGACTTGGAAACCTCACTCCTTGTCTCACTGCATCTCTCTCTCGCCGACTCCGTCCATCCCTTCGGGAGACCCTGGACTCTGCTGGGGCTGGACCCTGGCAGAAAGCCAACATGATCTGCCCCTCTCCCACCCCTTTACCTTTCTCTCACCCTGGACTCTCCCAAGTTCTCCACACTCTAATCATGCAAACCTTCTTTCTGTTCCTTTAACACTCTACGTTCATTCTCAACCTTGCATTTTTCTCTTCCTTCTGCTTATAACTGTTTCCTCGTGATCTGTGTAGGACTAACTCCTTTTCACCATTCAGGTCTCAACTCAAACATCACCTCACCAGAAAGACTTTCCCTGAACATCTCATAGCAGGTAAGTGGCAGAATCAGAAATATATCTACTCTTCATGATAAAGTTTCTGACAACAAAATTTACTGGGATATATCTTCTTTGGCAATCGATGTCCTACTGTAATATAAAATAAAGATAGGAAAAATGGAGGCTACATTGCTTTGGTGGACGAAACAATGTCATCTGTAACTAAATAGCTGGCAGTGGAATGGAGAATGAAGACGTTAGAAATAATCAGTATTGCTATTTTAAAAGTTGACTACATCTTAACTTATAGATACTTTGCTTGAGTTCATATGTTTCTGAATGATCACAGCTTGCTAATATAAACACTTTATCTATAGTGCTTAATTCAGGGATTTGCTATTCTTTTTCTGAACTTTTGCCCCAATCAAAGGCAACTGCACTATCATTAATACTCCTCCACTTTACCCATTTCAATTCTAGGGGTTTTAAAAATTGACTCAAGTCATTTATACTTAACAATTGAATACGCTAAGAAGGAAAAAGAAAAAGAGCTTGATTAATTTTGAGTTCAGATTAATCCATCAGACATAAATAGCTTGCATATTTCCTTTAGGAAATGAAAAAGAATGCCACTCGCTACTTCAAAGGAACACAAGCAATTATCTGTATTTCTATATTCTATCTTTAAACTACTTATTAGCTCATTTGTCACTTAGACCAATTAGTTTTGGTTGCTGAAGATATTATTCAATATGTAGGAAAGTAGTTGCTTTGTTGTAACCTTATTATTCCTTTTTATTCCTAATTTTACTGCAACTCAGCTTTGCACATTTTAATATGTTCATTTTATTTTAAACATTAATTCCCTGTCTCCTTGTTAGCATGGTATATCTCAGAAGAATTTGGCTTAATTTAAGACATTTCAAATTTCTAGAAATAAATGACACCCTTACCAGATGTCATTTTTACAAAAACTAAACCTAATTGCTTATAACTGACTGAAGTCCATAAATAATACCTACTATATTTCTGGTAAGTGGCTTAAATGTCATTTCAACATAACATAAGAGGTGACTGATGCAATTTTTCTTATAATCTTTGACATCTTTATTTCACTAAGATAATTTTAAGTATGTTTATAGTTGGTTCTATACTACCTATTAGCTAAAATATTTAACTGCAATAACGTACCAAAAAGAATTATAATAATGTACCAAAGTAAAGTTCTGATTCAGGTTCTGTACAATGAAAAGTGAAAACATATATAGCCATCATATATAATCCAGTATCTAAATCTCTGTGAAAGAAAAAAATAGACTACAGTCTAAATATGTAACATCCATTATAAAAAGAGTTAAAAGAATCTCAACATTCTTATTAGGATGTAAGCATTTCACAAACTCTCGAGAATTTATTTGGGTAGAATAACCCATTGAACTTTCATGTACTATACCTTTTTTCTGTTTATCCTTGATAAAGGATGTTTATTCTATTGTTTACAAAATTAAACTATAAAGGGGTCAGCCAGGTGGCATAATGGTTAAGTTTGCACGTTCTGCTTCGGCAGCCTAGGGTTAGCAGGTTCGGACCCCGGGTGCAGATAAGGCACCTCTTATCAGGCCATGCTGTGGCAGGCATCCCACGCATAAAGTAGAGGAAGACGGGCACGGATGTTAGCTCAGGGCCAGTCTTCCTTGGCAAAAAGAGGAGGATTAGTGGCAGATGTTAACTCAGAGCTAATCTTCCTGCAAAAAAAATTAAACTATAAAATCTGGAAGTTAAGTTAATCTAAATCTTTGTAAAATCATGTCAGCTTAAGTATAAATTTCAGTTAAAAATGAGAAGCAGTGAGAAGCGTTCAGATCAAAATTATAACTTGCATTGTAGTAGAGGCCATTAAATGGTTCTGCGTTACGGAATTACTGATTAATATAATCAATTAACTCCCTCAAATTGTGAAAGCCCATGTAATTTCCATGTACTTAAATTTTCTCTGACAGAAAAATAATTTAGAAAATTCCAGAAAACCAGCTCTGCAATTGTTACTTAAACTTCTTTATGTTGTTTTTAATAGTACTTGGGAATTGCTATTCATTGACACCACATGTGAAGAAACTTGCCAGGATTGACTGCAAAATCTATCAGTTGAAGCAGATGCTGAAAGACAGCAAAACTACAGCTAGAATTTCTCATCTGAATTTCTCTCTTAATCCCTGCTGGGAATGAGAGGAGGAGAGCACAGAGGTGAGAGGTGTGAAGACGCCACACTCATTGCATTGATGCGTCCAATACTGTGACGTAAATTAATAATCTACCCAGGCTGACAAGAGTTGGGACCTGGGTTCCCAGCCCCTCAAAAGTAAGTCAATTTTTTTCCTTCCTTTAATCCATTTCTTCTGACAGTACTTCCATCCTATTACTGGATTGTGGCTGAAGGCTCCACATAAGCTTCATTTGGACTTGAATTTTTTTATTGTCTTCTCTTTGAAGTCTCTCCCCATTAATTTAGCAGGTCCTAAAACTGGCCAATAACACAAAATATAGAATTTTGATTTATCCATTTCTATTTTTTGATCTCAACCAACTTCACCACTAGTTAAAATAATTCTAGTTTAGAAAATGAAACTTTCAATTCTCTGCTCTTCAAAGCAGAAAGAAAAACAACACAAATTTTATGTTTCTATGACTAAAGCACTTAATAATCATTATTTTTTAAAAGCCAAAGGTTGTTATAACTTAAGAAGAAGGCAAAAGGAACATAAAATTTTGTGGCATATAGTCTAACAATAAGAATTTCCTCCAAAAATTTCCATAAAATTTTGGAGTCCATTTTTTTATATATTTCCAAGACAACATACTATTTTATTCTACTAATTTTACTCTTCAAATATAATCACTAACAATTTTATTTAAAAGTTTAAATTTTACTTACTTCAATAAACACTAGTGCCTATCAAGTGATTTATTATTATCGACAAATGAGATTTACAGCGTTTCATGCACTTTTAAACACAGAAGCTATTTCACAATCCTTAAGAAACATGAGCTAACCTGTAGCTATCTGCTTTTCCAAATGTAGTTCAGAAGATCAGAAACACACCAACCACTAGCCAGGCGAGTTATTCTCAGAAAACAGTCCTATGAATTGCCCAGGAACAATAACCCAAAGAGAGGAGAAACAAGATTGTTGGTGAACTACTGTTTTTGTTTTTACATTAATTAAAGTAAGGATCAAAACATCCAGTGGTAGACAGAATTCTACGACTGCCCCCAAGACTGCTGCCCCTGGTGTGCACACCCTGTATTGTCTCTTTCCCCTGAGTCTGGGTAGAACTTGTGACTAGGGTGGGATAGCTCCTTTAATTAGGCTCCATAGACTTCATGTTAGAAGACAAGTGAGAATTCTCTTGTTGGCCTTGAAGAAACAAATTGCCATGAGTCCTACCACTGCAACGAACTGAAATCTGTCAGATAACATTAATGAGCTTGGAAGATGACCCAGAGTTCCAGATGAGAACCCAGTCCCAGCCGACACCTTGAGTTCAGCCTGAGACCCAGAGAACAGGACCCACTGAAACCGTGATTAATTTCTGACCCACGGAAATTAGGAGATAGTAAATTTGTGTTGTTTTAAGTCACTAAGCATGTAGTAATTTGTTACACAGCAATAGAAAAAGAATATAAACCATACTATATTTTGTGGGTGACAAGTCAGATAAAGTTGTTTACACAAAAGGTGAAAAGTAAACTGCCAAAAACATACAAAGTGCACTGGGCATCCAGCCAACGGAAACAGAACCCAGAATCCTCACTATTCTTCGCTGCACCTATAAAGTACTTCTGAAACGTATATATTTATGTATAAAGATTTTTATCTGGCACATTCAACTTGAAGACACAAAAGTGATACAATGACTATCACCATCCTTAGAATGTGTAACTATTACCCTAAATTTGATTTGTTTTCTACCCTTACCAATATTTTGTTTATAAATATCAAAAAATTAAGATTGCATTAATTAATTATGCATAATTAATAATACATTATAAACTGCTATTTGAATAGTGCTTAAGATATCTAATACCTTCATTTTTGGATCAAATTCTTTTGATCCAGAGACAAAAGGTAGATTTTAGGATCTACTTCAGAGGAAATGGTTGGAAAGAAAATTAACACCCCATCACGTACATACAATTTACACTAAATGAAATGTTATTTCACCTTAAATTTCTGAGTGAAAAGACAGAAGGAACATTAATGTATTCGTGGAGTTACAATTCATAGGCTAACTTCAGCCTATATAATTTATAAGCTATGAATTGTAAAGTACTTATATTCCAATTTTATCTGCTACAATTTCCTTCAAAACATTTACCTTTTTCCTATTTTCAGTATTTCTTCTGTCTATTCAATATTTAATAAAAAGATTATATTTTAAATGAAAGATAGTGGGGCAATGCTATAATTTCTTTAAAGCTGCTATTATACAATAATATCTATTTGTTCTGTAAAAAGAACAAGTTGACTATTTTAAAACTAAAGTTTCCACTCACGTGTTCATCTTCAGCCTTAATGATATCTCACTGATTAAGAAGAATTACCCAATTGTAGAAACAGTAAAATTCTCCTTATCCAGTAAGCAATCCAAGATTGGCAGATTATTTTATTTTAAATATTGCAAACATATAAAAAATGTAAATAATGTAATGGAAAAGTTATCATAGCTTGATCTATAATTTGATGTTAGATATTATATCACCTTAAAAAATTTTTAAACAATGAGTATTACTTAACTGAAATGATCTGTATGCTTCTCCACATAAACTTTTGCATTCATCTATCTCAGAGGTAACCACTCTCCAGAATTTGATATCATGAGAATATTCACTTACATTTTCTTCAAAATTTTTGAAGAAAAAGTATTCGCATTGAGAGCCTTAATCCACTTGGAAAATTCCTTTGTTATACTTTGAGGTAATTGTTTCATTTGTGTTTTTTTTAAACATGATAATCAATTATCCAGGCACCAAATAATGATGAGATGATCCTTCTATTATTTGTAGTTCCACTCATGCAAATACATCCATATCTCTGTCGATATCTATTTATACGTATTTATGTATAACACTGATTCTGGTCTCTCTTTATTGGATTTTGATGACTATTCTTGCCATAACAACGTACAATCTTAATTACTATAGTCTTAAATGTCTTGAAAATTAGTAGGGAAAGAATTCCTGACTTCAGTCATCTCCAGAATTATGTGTCTATTCTTGACCCTTTTCTTTTCCCTGTTAATTATGAACAGTTTGTCACCTTTCATGGAGAAACTTTTTATTGTAATTGTATTTGATTATAAATTGGAAAGGAATAAGTTATTTAAAATATTGCATGAACATTGCTTATTCTTCTTTTTCACTCCTCAATACGATTTTATAAATTTCTCCATATAGGTCTCTCACATTGTTAGATTTACTCCTAGATATCTTATAAATTTTATGTTATTTTAAATAGGAAATCTCTTTTTGCAAATTATATATTTTGGTTAGCTACTGGTGTATAGGGATGTTACTGATTTCCTTTACATTGTTCTGTCTTCAGGAAATTGCTAAACTCATAGTTTTAACATATCTTCAGGATTTTCTATATAATTACAGCAACTGAAAAAAAGAAGTGGACACATTCCTGTTCCAGTATTATACCTCATTTACTTCCTTATTGTGATGGTTAGGACCTGTATTCCAAAGATGAAGACAAGAAAAGATAGGGAGCATTGTGTCTTGTTCTTTACTGAGAACGCTTGTACAGTTTCACCATCGGTATGCTTGATATAAAAAATTTTTAGACATCCTTTTCCAGTTTAATAAAGTTCTTTTCCACACTTAATTTGCTAATGGTTTTTCTGCTGATGACAGCAAACCCATCAGTTCACTTTTCTGCATCTACAGCAGTGAGGCCTCACCCTCTTCAATCTATCAATGCTGAAAAGTTCTTGCATTTCTGGTGTGTATCATGGGGTGAAGATATATTATTGATTTTTACCTGGTGCTCAATTTGATTTGTGAGTATATAACTTATAATCTATTTCAGTTCATAAATGAGATTGGTCTATAATTTTATTTTCTTGCACTACAGTGATTTGGCTTTGTATCAAAGTAACAGTAACCTCATAAAATGACTTGAATAGCTTTTGCTCTGTTTCTGCTCTCTGAAAAGAATACATATATTTACATATGTATATATCTTCATAATAAGCATAGAAGTGTCTTTCTCAAACTTGCAGTTAGAAGATGAATAAGTTCTGGGGATCTAATGCACAGCATTGTGATTATCGTTAGCAATACTATATTATATACTTGAAAACTCCTGAGCAGATCTTAAATGTTTTCACCACAAGAAAGAAATGATAAATATGCGATGTGATGGACGTGTTAGCTAACAATAGGGTTGTAATCATATTGCACTATATAAGTGTATCAAATCAACTCATCGTATACTTTAAACTTACACAATGTTATATATCAATTATATCTCAATTTAAATATGTATACATAAGAAAGTCTTTTTCTGGGAAGTTTGATAAAATTTATCTGGAAGACCATCAAAGTATGGAGTCTTCTGTTGATTTTGATCCTGATTCAATTTATTGAATTTTTATTAACTTACTTGGATTTCCATTTTTTGTTCAAATTCCTTCATTTATATTTACTACAAAATTGTCTATTTCATTCAAGTTCTGAAATGTATTGGGATAAAATTGTTCATAGACAAGTTTTTTTTTTTATCTTAATACATTTCAGGTCATGCTGCCTGTTTGTGGTGCAACTATTATTTATTTGTGCTTTTTCTCTTCCTTCCTTGATCATTCTTGCTAAGGATTTATACACAATTATGCTTTCCTATAACTGCATTTTGGTTTTTTTAACTTATTTCTAACATTTGTATTTAAATTTTCTACTCTTATCTTTATTTTGGTTTACTCCTCCTTTTTTGTCATTTACTCTGTTGTTCTTTTCTAGATTCTTGACTTAATGCCTACCTTTTTTCTGCTTTTTAACAAATGCAATTGAGGCTCTAAATTTATGTTTTAAACACCATTTTAACACTATCCCACAAATACTGACATGTAGTACTTTCATTTTTATTGTCATAAATATTTTTAGTTTCCCTTATGGTGATGATAATTTTGAGAATATTACCTTGGTGATATTTAGTTATGTCCACATAGAATAGGGTGAAACCTACCACGCAGGCTGAGATTCTCAGTCTCATAGGTGACATGCCACAAGCTCATGGGGCGACGACTGTGTGATCCTGAAGGAGTAGCTTTAACTGTCATTAGGGCTAAAGGGAGCACTTGGGGGCAAGACAGCTGCAGGTCTTCGGTGAATTTGGCAAGCTTGTATTTTACAATGCTGTTTTACTTTCACCTTTTCCAGAAGACTGCGTGTGATAAGAACAATGTATTTCCTAGTGAATAGATAGGACTCTGCAGCATTCTTTAATGACTGTGACAGTAAAAAGAGTTCCACAATCACTAGAGAAGTACCAGGCATTCTTCAAAGGAGAAAAAGAAGGCCAAGCAACGTTTTTTCCACTGTTAAAGCTGTAGCTTTCAAACAAGGAAAAGCTTTGATCCATCCTGACAACAAGCATACAATAACCAAAACATTGTTATATCTATTGCTGAAGGCAATTGTATAAAATGCGTTTGGAGTTGCTCAAAAGGGCCTCCTTGAGGCTTTGGTCTAGCTCCTACCCCTACTTTATAGTTTTGACAGGATTATACTGTAGACAGGTAAGACATACACTAAAACTTCCTTGGCTGTACCTTTAAAGTTTTCTCATCATTGCTGGTTTAACAATGTAATCAATTTATCCCTGCCACGGTAATAAACTAACAGCTCTGGCTAATGCGTTGTGTTAATCAGCACTAGCAGAATGGGAGAGTAGAATCCTCACTTAAGTTGCAACACAATTAATTTATAAGGATGTTGCCAAAGATTACCCCTTGAGTAAGAACATGCTATGAATAGTGCTGACCTTGAAAAAGTGCTAGGACTTTCTCTTTATATTGTAAAGTACCATGATTACCCCTGATTGATGAAACTTAGAAAGAAAATCACTATACAGACAGATATTGTAACAGTATTTATGCATGAACATGAGTATGCTTCCTTTAACTTGAAAACACACAATCAATGAAGTGTGTTTATAGTAATCTCTTTACTTATACATAATTAAACTAAAAAGACTTCTTTTGATTCATTGGTCTTTCTTTTATCTCAAATCTAGTAATAACAATTATTTTGAACTAATTAGATTGGAAGGAGACCAAAGCAAACAATTATTTCTATTATCCTCCTTCTTTATAAGGTGAGGGAGCAAATCTCTCTGCTACCTGGTGACCATTCCAGAAAACACAGAGGTGATTCAAGCATAAAACACATCATAACAGGGGCTGGCCCCGTGGCCGAGTGGTTAAGTTCGCGCGCTCCGCTGCAGGCGGCCCAGTGTTTCGTTGGTTCGAATCCTGGGCGCGGACATGACACTGCTCATCAAACCACGCTGAGGTGGCGTCCCACATACCACAACTAGAAGGACCCACAACGAAGAATATACAACTATGTACCGGGGGGGGGGCTTTGGGGAGAAAAAGGAAAAAAAAAATAAAATCTTTAAAAAAAAAAAAAAAAAAAAAAAAAAAAAAACACATCATAACAGTTTTATTATTCAGAATTTAGGGTGTGATAAGGGAAAGCAAAAGTAAAGAGAATTGTCAGGGGAGATAAGGCATGAATATAAGTATTTGCTTTAACACTAGATATAATTATTAATATAAATAATATTTTTAAAAAGTAATCGTGTGATTTTTAGGAATATAACATAAAAAATAAGGACTGCTTCATCAAAATATCTTAAAAAATTGCCAGAAGTACAGAGTTCACAAAATATTTTGGCAATAAAAAGGAACTTTTCTTATCTAGATATAAAATAATTTGGTCATTTTACAACAGAAGATCTAAATTTTAATTTTACTCTTCTATTAATTTGTAATAAAAGATATAACAATTGTAACGAAGGACATCCAAGATCATTGCCATATTCTACAAAATTGTTTTAATGGCATTAAAAGTTGTTATGTACTTCACAATGGCCACCCTTTATCCAATGCAAGTAGATAATCTGGAGAAAGAGGAAAGAAAGCACAAATGTTGGCAAGGATGTGGAAAAGGGGGAACCCTTGTACACTGTTGGTGGGAATGTAAACGAGTGCAGCCACTATGGAAAACAGTATGGAGGTTCCTCAAAAAATTAAAAATACAACTATCCGATGATCCAGCAATTCTACTTCTGGATATATATCTGAAGGAAACGAAATCAGTAACTTGAAGAGATATCTGCACCCCATGTTCAGTGCAGCATTATTTACAGTAGCCAGGACATGGACACAAGCTAAGTGTCGACTTACAGATGAATAGATAAAGAAAATGTAGTATATATATATATATATATATATATATATATATATCTCCATTATGTATATAATATATGTATGTAATGGAATATTATTCAGTCATAAAAAAGAGGGAAATCTTGCGATTTGCAACAACATGGATGGATCTTGAGGGCTTTATGCTAAGTGATATAACTCAGATAGAGAAAACAAATACTGCATGAGCTCACTTACAAAACCAAATGCAAAGATACAGAGAACAGACTGATGACTGCCAGAGGCAGGGGAGTGGAGGGCGAGCGAAATGGCTGAAGATGGTCAAAAGGTGCAAACTTTCAGTTCTAAGATAAATCCTAGGGATATAATGGACAGCGTGGTGACCATAGTTTATAATACTGTCTGGTATACGTGAAAGTTGCGAAGAGAGTAGATCTTAAAAGTTCTCATTGCAAGAAAAACACTTTGTAACTATGCGTAACTATGTATGGTAATAGATGTTAACAAAATTTATTGCAGCAATCATTTTGCAATAAATATATATATCAAATCATGATGTTCTACATCTAAAACTAATACAATGTTATATGTCAATAATATCTCAATTTGAAAAATTAAAGAAAGAACTATGAGGAGAGGAGAAACTTAAGATGCAAGAGAGAGACAGACAGAAGACTATGAGAGGGAGAAACTGATAGAGCATGATCCTGAAGAATAATGATCAAAACATGGCATCAAAAGCACAAGTTGATGTATATGCCTTGAACAGAAGGATGAACGTGTATTCCCCTGAGACCAGTAAAAAGGACGGGATTCTGCCAATGTAGCTGTGTTGGCTAGTGGCAGTCAAATTTGAGGGCATTCACTTTTCCTGTGATGTAGGCCGTGAAGTCATTTACCATCTGAATATGTCTTAGTCTGTTTGGGCTGCTATAACAAAACACCACAGATTAGGTACCAGATAACAACAGAAATTTCGTGCTCACAGTTTTGGAGGCTGGGAAGTCCAAGATCAAGGCAAATTTGATGAGGGCCCTCTTCTTTGTTTATAGCAGGCACCTTGTTGCTGTGTCTTCACACGATGGAAGGGGTCAGCGATCTCTCCAGGGCCTGCCCTATAAGGCTCCACCCTCATGACCCAACCACTTCCCAATACCATCATCTCTGGGGGTTAGGATTTCAACATACAAATTTGAGGAAGGGGGGACACAAGCATTCAGACCACAGCAGAATGATAAGGTACGCATCTTAGATTCAAGATTTAAAAGGACATACATTTGAGGGGCCTGTCTGGTGGCACAGCGGTTAAGTTTGTGTGTTCTACTTCGGCTGCCTGGGGTTCACCGGTTCGGACGCCAGGCACAGACCTATCCACTGCTTATCAAGCCATGCTGTGGCAGGCATCCCACATATAAAAAACAGAGGAAGATGGGCACAGATGTTAGCTCAGGGCCAACCTCCCTAGAAGAAAAAAAAAAACAGACGGATTGACGGCAAATGTTAGCTCAGAGCTAATCTTCCTCAAAAAAAAAAAAAAAAAGACATACTTTTGAAATAATAAATAAGCGCAAATGACAGAGAACTAGACAAAGGCAAATAAGAGGATAGTAAAGGGTATTAGGAGTTCAGATGATATAGAATCTGAATCTGCAGGGGGACCAATCCATCAACATGTAATTTTCTTTGCTGCACTGAGCACTCAGGCATGGGAGCAGAGAAGTCAGATTATGTGAAATGTGAAGTAATTTATAAGAAGGACAGGGAGATGAGGATCCTAGGGACACAGGCAAGAGAGTAACTAGGAAAACTTGAAAGGTCAAGAATCTGAAGACCAAAAACACAGGAAAGATGGAGAAGGGGATGTTTAGACAGTGTCTACGGTAAACCAGCCACTCTGCCAGCTGCTTTGCCTACATGATGTTCTTTAGTTCTCACGACAACCCTTTGCAAGTGTTTATTTTACGGATAGACAAACTAAGGTGCAAAGAATTAAAGTGAGTTTGACCTAGATTATTAACCTAGGAGGAAAGGAGATGATGATGAAGGAAGAGGATATTCAAGTTTAAGATTTCAGACACAGAACCAGAGAACCCAGCATATCTGAACATAATTTAGTGTTGTAATCAAATAAAATCTCTAGTAGTAATTTGACAGATATTAATGACATTCATCATAGTTGTTACACGTAAGGTAATTATCCATAGATGATATGCAGTTTTCATTATTTTTATTGATGACTGTCATTAGTATTAATTTTCTACACCAAAGTCAAGGTTTTTCCTCTCATATTAGTTCCGTGATAGCTATAAAAACCCTCTGTGGTGACAGATAGCCCTGACAGCGAGGAGGGTAAAATATTTATCACACAGTGTTGGAAATTGCTTCCAAGCTAACTTATTTACTCTACAGAGCTCCCTTTTATTTCTCCCGTGTCCACTCAGTACTACCAGGCACTAAAGAGGAGAAAAGGCCTGTGAATTGTGTGTGGTGAATAAAAAGAAAAAGAGCAAAGAAGAACCAATTGCTGTTTCCCCCAGTCTCTACTGCTAGCTTTAGGGTAGACGTTCTTGCACGTGCTAGATACGTCGGCAAAAGACTGATGTCAAATGACCACTCTTGGACCAAGACAAAACCTCTGAAAGGCTACCATTTTTAATTGCCCTGTTGTTTTTCCTGGAAAAGAATAAGCAGCAGAGTGTACTAAGAGGGTAAGAACAGGAATCAGACTCCAAGTTTCTAATATCTGCCCTGTTACTTCTAGCTGGGTGACTAGGATAAACTAGTGAATGGGAGCACAGAGAGGTAATCTAGAAGACAGGAAGAGCAAATGCTCCATTAACTAATTTTAGTATTTGAGCATCTCATGCCCAAACAAGTTAATGTCCCACAGCAGTCCAACCCTTGAGTGAGGCTCTGCCCCTTCTCTTATCACCTGACCTGCAGAAGAAGGCTAATTCTTCACGAGTCCCACGCCATTAGGCTATTGTATGAGAAGCTGAGGACTCTTCCATTGTTTAAGCTCATCAGCCAATGTGCAGATCCATACAAAATTCACTTTTATAAATTTTACATTTTAAGCCAAAACATGCTTATTATCTGAATACCTGACATTAATATAGGATGTGTTAAAACAGGATAGAGGATATTTCAAGGATAGAAAATTATAACCACATCTTGCAAAGGAAAAATCTCAAAATATGGGCTGACTCCTTCTGTCGTCTCAGCATCCAAGATTAGCAATCAGAAACAGGACTTTATGAACCAACACTACACAGTAACACACACGGTTATTGGAAGGCACATGGTTTTGGTCCAATCCAGCAGCCAGGAGGTCCTGGCTCTGCCACCTCCAGCTGCATGTCTCAAAGCTCCCCTCCAATCTGAGAGGTTTTAGAGCTACACCTCTAGACAGTTGGCTACTCAAACTTTCTTTTCGAGAGCATCCTCTTTTGTGACTGCAGGAGATCCCACATGTCTCTGAAGTTGCTTATCAGAGTGAGTTTTCTTTCTTTATGTCTTTCCCCTGAATTATTATTGTTTTCCTAGGGTAATTTTTTCTGTATGTTTATCTCAATTCTTGTAGATTAGATTTTTTTCTACACCTACAGACCCTTAAGTGAATGTTCTTATTTAAGAATTAAGCCCTAAATAGACATTTCTCCAAAGAAGATATCCAAGTATCCAATAAGCACATGAAAAGATGCTCAACATCATTAGTCATTGAGGATGGCTATAACCAAAAAAGACAGATGATAACAAGTGTTGGTGATGATGTGGAGAAATTGGAATCCTCACAGATTGCTGGTGGAAATATAAACTGGTGTCATCACTTTAGAAAACAGTTTGGCATTTCCTTAAAATGTTCAAGACAGAGCTACCACATGACAAAGCAATTCTACACTTAGGTATATACCTGAAAGAAATGAAAATAAATGTCTATGCAAAACTGTCTACAAAGTGTTCACAGCAGCATTATTCATAACAGCAAAACAGTGGAATTGAATTAGGCCAGTGGCAATGGAAATGAAGAGAAGTGGATAGGGCTTGAAAAGTTTTAGTAGCAGAATCAACAATTTTATTGATAGGGTATGAGAAGTGAGAGAAAGGGGTGAAGGATGACTTACAGATTTCGGACTTAAGCAAACAAATGGCTGGTGTTCCCATTTAAAGACAGAAAAAAACTGGAGGAGATGGATGTTTGTAGAGAAGATCAAGAATGAAGTACGCAAACTGTAATCATTCTAAGATATACAAGAGCAGACGTCAATATTATTTATTTCTTCTATTCAGTCACATAAAGTATTTTTTACAAGCATTATTTAGTTAATGGGCTTTTCTTCTCTACTTTCCAATTCCCTCAAGAATTTTGTTATAAATACATAAATGTTTCATATTTTAATTAGATTAACAGAATTAGGATATGTTTTGTTTACAATATTGCATAGAATAAAGATTAAATTTTAATATTGCAAAAAAATTTAATATTGCATTTTCCTCAATAGCAACATAAAAATACATTTCATGTAATTGTCTGTACACGGAGAAAATGGATAGAAGTTAAACTTAAATAGTTTCCATTTTTTCCATTCCATAACCAAGGTTCACTTGTGTAGTCATAGGGTAGAAGTGAAATTACATGGTCATTCAATTACTGTGGGAAAAAATGGAATCTTTTCACGTTTCCTTTCTAGAGCTTTTGAGCCAGTGGAAAAAGACTTTTCTTCTTGACTTGTACAGAACCGAAATTCCTTCACTTGATCTAGATTTAAATGTCATCCTCTTTCAATCACACAAACACAGGCAACGAGTGTTCTCAATTCTTTTTTGCATCGCTTAGCACATGTTTTACTTTTAGTAATGGTAATAAAATACTCAAATTCATGATTTTATATCTTCTAAGAAAGAAATCTTTTCAGAATTGAATGGTGCATGCATCCCTTTATTATATTTTATTCCTTGTTGAACTATGTTACAGAATACTTTTTCTGAATTTCAAGCAAGACATTGAAAGTATAACTAAAATTTTCCCTCATTAAAAATTTTTTAATATTTGTCATTATTGTAATGTGTTCATAAATAGTTTCAAATCATCTGTGTGGGCACAATTTGAAACTATATAACATATGTAAAATAGGAAGCAATGCACGTTCTTGAAGAACCCTGGATAATCATAATTTTGCTCCCTGTCCTTTGAATAAAAGTATAACTACACTTTGTAAAATGTATGCTCAGTTCTTACTTTGTGCTAGGAACTGTCACATACACCATTTGATAGAACATCCTAAACAATGCAGACGAGGAAGGTGAAGAACAGAGAGGTTAAGTAACTTGGCCAGAGTCACCAAAGCAAACGCAGGACTGGCATCATATGCCTGCAAAGTCCAGGTGCTCCTCACAGAAGAAAGCATGCTAATTATTTTTCAATATCTGGAGAACATATGAGACAAAAATTAGAAATTAACTTTTAAAACACCGTGTTGATACATTATTAAAGAAAGAAAACACTGAGTAGGTTAATATGAAAAATTACCTTAACATTCTTCATAGCTCTTTTCCCTCTTAGCTTTCTGAAAGCGAAATTTGGACCCAGCGACTCATAATGCCAATGGTATAACCATTCGGTATGTTTCTCTAAAGTGTTGAAAGCTATAGTGAAATTATTTTTTTAACTGAGTTAATATTCCAGTAAAGTAACTAAAGTGAAAGGGGCCAGAAATTCAAGTCCAAACATGACCTTCTCTGGAGATCCATACTCTGAAGATCAATAATTTATTTAAGTATTGAATTATTGTTTGTAAAAATTCAACTAAATGGTGGTAAATGAAATTGCATCCAACCAAAAGTGTCTCATTGAAAGAAAATGCTGAGAGCTGGACGGTAGTCAGGCTGGAGGAGTAGCAACGGTTACCATGGCCGCAAATTGGAACAGATAGAAAAGACCACAATATATCAAACTTAACACCTCAACTTGCTTCTCAGTAATTACTTCATACCAACATCCCATTGCTTTAAAGGCATTCTGTGCCGTCTTGTTGTAAGAGGGCACTGACACATCATTAGCCTTCAGATTTTCACAGCTCCTGTGTAAGTTTTTAGCGTGATTCTTCTTGTTATCTCCCTTATGTTTTCTGCATTGACCTTGGCAATCATAACTATGGACTGCTGAATTTTTTAAATATAACATTTCTGACATTTTCTCAAAATTAATGAAGAATATCTCAGTTTCTAATCCAATATGATCATAAGGAAAAAAATGTTGTGAGTCCAAAATTAAAAGTAAACATGATCATTTCTAGGAATCTTTTACATTCATAAAGATTCTAGGATCTTTTACATTTATAATACTCAAAACGATCTATTAAATTGGATATGCAATGGTTAAAAACAAAAAAAAGTTGCTTTTATTCCTCACGGATTGGTTCTCAGTATGAACAAGGGGTTCACTCCAGTGATTTCCATGTGCATATTTTAGAAGGAATCACAAATTGGAGAAATGTTCTACAGACCTAACGTGTTAGGGGATGTATTATGGCCATAGTATCTCTATAATCATTTGCATGTCTTCCCAAATTTTTAGCTAAATATCGCTATCTTTCACAGTAAAGTTAATAAGATTTACTTAATTTCTCTACCCCTTAGCAATCACTATCAATGGCCAAAAGACATCCAATACATCGAAAATACTAAAATGTTGAAATGCATATAGATTGCAAAATTACAAGTAAAAATAGTTTTATTTCCTCTAAGTGCATGTAAAGTGAAACCTACTCATGCTGGCACATTGGTTTATTTGAACATATATTCTTCGTATAACTAAATTGCCCTAATTTATTGAGCACCTCATAATATTATACCACTTCTGTTTCTTTGGTTGTTCAAAGTGCCAAAAGTCGTAACAATAAAAATAAAATAATACCCAGAAGCAACAACTTTGTTACTACAAGTATTCACATACTTTTCCCTGTATAGATGTTCAGTTTTCATGAAAAATGCACAAGTAATTTTCTAATCTTTTCACTGTTCCAGTCACATGATGTCAATAATTTACTTCTCATAAGATTGCACATTGGCAATACTTTAGAAATGGAGGCATTGGTAGTGCCAGGAATCAATACAATGCACTGGAACCTGCTCACCCTTCTCTCTCACCTCTGCCAGTGAGAAGTACCCTTGCACCCAACAGATTAGACCAAATGACTCTCGATTTCCCCTTCTCTCTCATTCCCTCACCACAATCAGTCCCCAGATTCCCCCTCCTAAACAGGTCTGAATCTGCCCCTTCAACTCCATTACACTAACTCAGATTTACAATACTCTTCACTTGGATAGTTAAGTCTCTCAGTGGTCTCCCTCCCCATTTCCTCTGTCATCCCCTCTTCTCTGTTCTCCACTTTTGCCAGAATAATCTTTCTAAAACTCAAAACTACTCATACCAGTCCCCTTACAAAATCCACCAATGGCTTTTCTACTGTAGAAACTCTTAATCAATGCCAAAGGAAAGGACTTAAACCTGCGTTTGTTTCCTGTACTTGTGTGGTAATCTCCCAAGATGGACTCCCCCTCCACCCACAACATCCTCCTTTGTCGTTAGCTGAAGATGATATTTAAGGTGAGGGCTTCAGCCATTTTGGTGAGTTGCTCAGCTTGCCTGAGCCTCTCCCATGTATACATGTTATAAAGCTTTGTTTAGGGCTGGCCCCGTGGCTGAGTGGTTAAGTTCGCACGCTCCGCTGCAGGCGGCCCAGTGTTTCGTTGGTTCGAATCCTGGGCGCGGACATGGCACTGCTCATCAGACCACGCTGAGGCAGCGTCCCACATGCCACAACTAGAAGAACCCACAACGAAGAATATACAACTATGTACCGGGGGGCTTTGGGGAGAAAAAGGAAATAATAAAATCTTTAAAAAAAAAAAAAAAAAAAAAAAAGCTTTGTTTAATTTTCTCCTGCTATTCTGTCTCACGTGAATTTAATTCATTCTCCAGCCAGACAAACCCAGAGAGGGTAGAGGAAATGTCTTCCTCCCCTATAAGCTCAATTTTCAATTGCACAGTTTCCTACCTCTTCTTTTCAGTGATAACAGAGAAACACTAGAACATAGTGGGGGTGACACAGCCTTCAATCAGAGTGACTGCTATTTCTCTAATTTTAAGGGAAAATCCTGGGCTCTTTTTTCTTCTTTCTTTGGCACCCGAGCTAATATCTGTTGCCAATCTCTCTTTTTTTTTCTTCTTCTTCTTCTCCTCCCCAAAGCCCCCCAGTACATAGTTGTATATTCTAGTTGTGAGTGCCTCTGGTTGTGCTATGTGGGACGCTGCCTCAGCATGGCCTGACGAGTAGTGCCATGTCCAGCCCAGGATCTGAACCAGTGAAACCCTGGGCTGCCCAAGTGGAGCGCATGAACTTAACCACTCGGCCATGGGGCCAGACCCCTAGGCTCTTAATTTGTATGCGTCTCATTCTCAACTCTCCCACCTTCCAATAGGTCACATCAATATTAAATGTTACTTAACTGAGCTCTGTGAGCATTTTACAACATGCATTTTATTATGCAATATATAATATTATATATACACATTCATCCCACCCCTCTTCTGTAACCTTGCTTATGAGTTCAGAGATAGAAGAGGATAGTGATTATAATATGGAAGTCTCCCAAATGGCACGCCTCCAACAGGTTATATGTGGGCCACAATATTGTATTCTCTATCTCAGTGGCTTGGACCATCAATCACTTATTCACCCAGGTTAGAAAAAGGAGTTATATATGACCCCATGAACTTGTTCATCTTCTTTCTAATCATTGTTAAGTTTAACTTCCAAATATTTCCCCAATTAGTCTGCTCTTTTCCATCTATACGTCCACTACCATGGTTGAACTCATCATCACCTGTCATATGGAATATGGCCTCTTAAACAGTCCCCTGGCCTTTAGTTTTGTCAGCTTCCAAATTATCCTCCACAGAGCCACCCTTCCAAAATTAAATCTGACCAGAGACTCCATCGCCTAAACCGCCACAATGGTTTCCCATCGTCACTAGAATAAAGTCTATGCTTCTTAAAACTAGGTCACAAAGTACTCCATGATATGGCCAATACCAGTTTCTTCACCCTTATATTTAGCTCCTTCCAGCTAAAGTTCCAGAAGTATCACACTGCACACATTCCACTAGATACAACCAACTCTTTTTCACCCTTATGCGGTGATGTGGTGTAAATTAGCTTGGGGCAGAAGGGTGATGTAGGTGGAACCCTGATTTGTAACCTTTGCCTATTTCTATGTTGCAACTATTCCCACTACAGCCAATTTCAAGCTATTAACACAGCATCACTGAACATGGAGTTGGGAAGAGATGCACACTAGCACATAATTATATGGCCGTTCCACCACACAAATACTATAGACACAAATAACCTTAAAAGCATAGATATGCTTAAGAACATAGAAAATAGTGAAATAATTAGGAAGTGATGAGTTTTCAATGTTTATTACTTTTGATTTTAATACAATTTATTGACTCGCAAGTTCACATAATCTAATTTTAATAATGGCTGTGTTTAACAAGCAGTTCACAAAACTCCTGAAAATTTAACAACCAACTCTTACAAGCCAGTATGAGCTGGTTCAAGCACACCACTGCCCTAATTGCCCTAATGCCTATGTCCAAGGTGTTCCTATGTTTGGAATGCCATCTTATTCAATTCTCCAGCTTCTTTCCTGCCTAGCCAAGGGCTATCCTTTAAGGCAGGGTTTCTCAAAGTGTGATTGTGAACCACCTGCATCAAATCCCCGGGAGTGTTTGTTAAAATTCAGGTCCCTGGATTCACCTCCAAGACCTGCTGGATCTAAAACCCCTGGAAGCCTAGGAATCTGTAGTTGAGCAAGCTGGCTTGCTGGGAGTGTCTGAAGCACACTCAAGTTTCAGAAGCATTTGTTTAAACTACTTTTCCCGCTGAGGTGCTGTATCACTCAGGAAACCTTTCCTGTCTGATGCACTCCCAGGAGGGTAGGATGGGGAAAGAATGAGCAAAGTCACAGTGGCCTGACACTGTGGCATAGACAACCGCAGGAGGTTCACCAAGCCTGGAGTGTGAAGGGTGAGAAGAGTAAACTGGGACACATAGGTATAGAGAAGTTGCTAAGGGCTGTCCCAGGGAAGGCCTTTCATTTCCACATTGGGGACTTTGGACTTTATTGTAAAAGCAGTGAAAAATAATTGAAGAGCCTGAAGCCAAAGAGTAAGAAGTAATATTTTAATAAGACAATTCAACCTTCCTCTTCCTTGTACAAATTTTAATAACTCATCATACAGAATAAAACCACTATCAATAAAAGTATATAGCTTTTTTTCTCAGAGTGATGAAGAACCTGCATATTTTATCTCTATGAGAAATGATCTCCTGCCTTAAAAACAAAAAGAAATAAAAGAAAAAACAGAAGTTCCAATTTTATTCCTAGATAATCTCTCTTTGACCACGATGGTTGACAAAAGGCACTGATTTCTGTTCCATCTGTTTGATCTTCTCCTTTAGATTCCTTTACCATAATTCCTACCACCAATGCCATTGTTACTCCACTCTGCTCACTCTTAAAGCTTTTGTAGCTTTGACCCACCCACAACCTCAAAAGACTCTTCAGTGGGCATTCTTATCCCTGCACTGCCAGCATTCAAATTTTCAAAAAGATTTTACAAAAATGCAGAGTGAAAACAAAAAGGAAACAATGAATCACAAAAAGCATTGTAGGGGAGCAGAATTTGTCTCCCCAAAATATGTCTCTTTGACATAAGGATTATTTTAGGCCAGGTGTTTTTAAGAAAAAGTAGACATGGGACAAGCTCTGTAAACCAAGTAGAAGTTACCCTTTGTAAGAGATATTTACGTTTGTAAGGAAAATCTCCCTGGCGATACCAGGAAGAGGGGAATGACTCAATCTCTAGAAACTCTCATCAATGGAGAAGGCAATGGCTTAAATCTGCATAACAACCTGACTCTTGTTTACTGTGCTATTTCTGGTCACTTCCCATAAACGACTCCTCCTACACCCAACATCTTCTTTTGTCTTTAGCTGAAGATAATATTTAAGGTGGTGGCCTTGGCCATTTGGGCAACTTATTCAGTTTTCCTGGGTTTCTCCCATGAATACAGGAAATATAGATGTTATTAAACTTCTGTTAGTTGTTCTTCTGTTCATTTGTATCAGGTTAATTTAATTCTTAGACCACCCGGAATAATTTAGAAGGGTAGAGATTTTTCCTCCCCGTCAGTAGAAAAGAAACCTCAGCTTACAATAATATATCCTAAAACTCTCTTCAATGTATAAAGAGTGTATATAAATTTACCCCAAAATTTAAAAACTAAATTACTTCAAAGAATTACTACATATATACTTAACAATAAATGGAGAATACAGAGTCAAATTGTGATGTGCTTCATGACAGCTAGCTACCTTCACTTAACAAATAACTGACTTGTTCCAGCTCTCCTGTTTTGCAGCACCTTATATTCAAATCTATGCATCAGCAACATTGCAAATGATCACCTCAGGGGGATATACATGGAAAAGTTGCAAAGACAAGAACCTTAAAATAAATTCATGAATAACCATTAACATTTTTTCTTAAGGAACGCATATTTCTTTCCCATACACTATATAAATGCAAATATGATTTTCTCCCTGACTCCTTGAATGTTCTAAGGTCATAAGAAATATTAGCACCTTTAAACACCTAGTCTTTTTATCCACTAAATCTTTCTCCAGTCCAAGAATAGTGATTTATATACAGTAAACCCTCAATACATAGTTTTTGAATGAATGAAAGAATGAATCTAAGGACTCTAAACATGATTCCTGGGTCAGCACCGGAGAGTAGTGGTTAAGTTCATGAGCTCCACTTGAGCAGCCCAGGGTTCACAGGTTCAGACCCCGGGTGCAGACCGACACACGGCTCACTCATCAAGCCACGCTGTGGCGGCATCCCAAGTACAAAATAGAGGAAGACTGGCATAAACGTTAGCTCGGGGCCAATCTTCCTCACAAAAAATAAACAAATAAATAAGCATGATTCTGTTTGAAAGGAGTAGGTCCATCAGAATTTTCCCATTTCACAAATAAAGTAATGCTTTGAAAGTCTAGTTTTGTAATTTGGGTACAGTTAGAATAAAGAGAGTCCTATGGCAAATAAACATTCTCACAATTAATTATGTATTAAATCTCATTCATTTGAAATCACTACAAGATTCCAGACACACGTATAAGTCCTTTTATTGTGTTTTAAAGAAACAGACTTTGTGAGGTTTTAAAAATAATCTCAGGTAAAAGTGTTCTCACTACTTCACAAAGGACACCTTTAGTCACGGAAGCACTTCTTTGGGAGTTTTATCTGCTGCACCTGTTAAAATGTGGTTAAATATATCACCGTTAGTTCTATTTAAAATAGTTTAAAAGTTGGAGAAAATAGTTCAAAAGAATGTTGCATGCATTATAAGGATGAACACAAATCTAAAAAATTTAAATTTAAAATTTTCCATCGTATGAAAAGGAAAAGAGAACTTCCTCACCTCTCCCTTGTCTTTAGCATTTCCTTCAGAAGACCTGAAATTATAAATGCTTTCTCTGTCTGAGATGTATGCAAATCTTTTTAAAAGCTAAATGAGCCTCTTGCCAGTTTTGCAACCTAGGGACGTTTTTCTCAGGGGCCTGGGAGTCATCCCTTTGAAATGTGAACATCCAGAAGGATGATGCCCTATGTCTCTGTCTCTGTGGGAGTTTAGCAGAGGTGCCTGGGTCCAGCTTGTAATTTCCTGCCTGTCAAGATAAATGAAGTTTTCTTTTTCCTTGGACAAAGACATTTAACACGAATGCAACGGATTGTGTCTGCCTGGGTATATAAAAAGAGCAGGATTTCTTTCTGTCTTTGCAATCTCTTTAGCATATTGCCTATGATGTACATCACAGCCTGATTTAATGATTTAACAATAATAAAACTTTTATTTTTTTTCTACATTTTGTGAGGAAGATTCACTGAGTTGGCAGGAGATTTTATTTTTAATTAGATTTTCTCCAACAAGATTCAGATACACTAATTTTTTTTCTTTTTTTTTTTTTTGCTGAGGGAGATTCACTCTAGCTAACATCCATTGCCAGTCTTCCTCTTTTTTCTCCTTTTTTTATGTGAGCTGCTGCCAGAGCATGGCCACTAACAGACAAGCTGTATAGGTCTGCACCTGGGAACTGAAGCCGGGCCGCTGAAGCAAAGAGCACCGAACTTAACCACCAGGCCACCGGGGCTGGCCCCTCTAATGTTTCTTAATAGTTAATTTCTGTTATATACTTGGAGTAGAAGAGAGAGAAAAAGCTATGTTAAAACAAGAAGACTGAATATAACAAACAGAAAAATCAGACTAAGGCATTGAAAATGTTTCTTGCCTATTAAAAATGGAGTAAATGCCATGTACTCGTAGGGGAGGAAGAAATTTTCCTACTCTTCTAGGTTCTTCTGGTTCGTCTATGAATTAAATTGACATGAGACAGATTAATAGGAGAAAGTCAAATTTAACTACCTATGTATGGGAACCTCACATACATGATAGGGTCAGAGACCCCACATACATGAGAGATTCAGAGACGAAAAGGTAAAATGAGATATATATGCCATCTTGAGCTAAGAAATGGGACAGAGATGATAAGAAGAGTAGATGTTCAGTAATTAGAGGTTTGCCCTGCCATGCAGAGAGGCCAGGAATATTTATTTCTGGTAATAACTCTTATGATGGGCAAAGCCCCCCATTTGAATTCCTTATGGGAGAGGCAATTTTCTCTTGAGCCTGCAGTGTCTCAATTGCCTTTAGCTCAAAATATCCTATATGCCAAAGTGGCACATCTTGGGGAGACCTCTTTTGAACGCCTTCTTACTTGTCCTGGCAAAGACAAAGATTGTAAAATGAATGTGCTATAAACTGGATGCTGGGGAGCAGAGTTTGAAAAGCTCAGAGAATTCAGAGGTTTTGGTCTTAGCTAAATCCATCTGTGTAGGTTAATAAAAGGAAACTCAATAGTTCTCACATCAACGCAACCTATTTATTTCAATGACAACTAGAAAGGAATTAAACATGCTAACAAAAATATTTAATTAATGAAAACTGAAAACAAATTAGAAAGGCAAAGAAAATACCCTCATCAACTAATACATCAAAATCTCACTGCAGGCGTGATCTAAAACACTTTTGATTACAAAAAAAGCTCACATAAAGTTATCGCCTATTCTCTGTGTTATCACTAATTATCACTTGATTACATTTTACATCACGTAGTCTAGCACAAGAAGGAAACCTACTGAAGATCAAAACACCACCCATCTGCTTCTTCAATATCAAAGCCTTGTCTGTATGATTAGGAACTTCAGGTTTACAAGCGAAGAGTTCTAATCAAATAAACTGACCAAGAGAGCCTTACCAATGTCCTCGGCCTGGCTAAACTTTAGACAAGCTTCTCCCTGACTCTAGGCCCTGGCCTCTGTTAGAGCATTTTCTTTAGAAAATATGTAATTGTAAATTCTTTCTCTGCCCCTTTGAGACATGAATCCTGTAAAAGGCTTCTTGCCAGTTTTATAACCCAGGAAGACTTTTCTCAAGGACCTGGGAGCCATCCTTTTGAACTGTAATCATAAAGGAAGATTGAGCCCCCATCTCCCAGTCTCTAGGAGGGTGGGAGCCTAACTCCTTTGATAAGCACAATTAGCAACACACATGGCCTCACCACAGAGGAAAACTATTTGGAGACTCAGGAAATAATTGGACATGCTAAACATATCCCATTGTTCAACCTCCCCCACTAACACCTTCTAGCACTGTTCCAGTGGTTTACCTCAGTGCTTAAAAACCCTCCTGCCCTCTGTTTCAATGGAGTTGAGCTCAGACATAATTCTGTTCCCACTATCCTATTCTAACAGCCTTGAATAATGTCTTCTTCCCTGTTTATCTTTGTCTAGTACAACTGTTGCTTTGACAGAACCTATCCTAAGAATTCTTAAAATCTCTACCCAAAAAGGCTGAAGTTTCAAGAACTATTTAATCTTTCTTTTCTTTATGTTTCAAAAAGAATTCTGTTGATTTTAGATAGATAGCACAGATACATATTACAGATTATAGCATGTATATGTATATATATATAAACAAAATAATTATATATATAAAAATACATTGAAGGTGACTGAAATATGGCACCTCAAAATGTGCCTCTTTGGCTTAAGGATTATTTTGAGTTGAAGGCAACTGAGGAAGAGCAGCAGTAGGAAAAGCTCTAAAAGTAGAGTATAAATTTCTCTTTTGTAAAGGAAATTTCCATTTGTAAAGGTATCTCCCTCTCCTGTACCAGGAAGAAGAGAGACAACTCTTAATTTAATTTAATTTAAACTCTTAATTTAAACCTCAGTTTAAGAGCATCATTTTTATCTTGTTAAAATCACTTAGCTAATCACTTAATAATTTTTAGCGAGACATAGCAAAGGAATAGAGAGAGCATATTTAGCCAGAGGGGAATTTCGAGGCAGCTCTGCTCTCTTGCTATAAATAGAGGAAAAGCATAAGTCTATTGAGCAGATTAAGCTACTAATGGAGGAGTTTTGCTCAGATCTTCACGTTCTTCCAAGAGACACAAACCAACAATGTGATTTTAAAATCATCCCTTAACCTATGAAATGAAGAGGTGAGATAAGGTGTTTCCTATTTTCTGAAGGTTTTTGACACGTAAATTGTGTTTGCTTGTTTGCCTGTTTTTGTGTTAGGCACTGAGCATTAGGTGGTTGTATTTGATGAGAAAATGTTGAGAAATTCTAGAGTAGATTATTTAATATTTATTCTATACTTTAATGCTTCAAGAAAGCAAAAATGAGCAAAAACCCCCAAAAAGAGACCTTTTATAACATCCTCACTCTTCCCACCGAAAGGATCCAAGAGGAATAGAAAAAGCTTGCCAACATGTTGCAATCTATCTTTTCAGTTCCTTCTTTGACAGTTGGGGCACTAAATCTTTTTTCCTTTGTGAATAACACAATACTCTAAATTCTTTGTTCCTATAGATTAATTCAGACAAATGAATGTCCTCCCTTTCTTCTTTCAGAGCTTAGTCAAAGCCAGAGGCCTTTCATTCCAGAACCCCATCAGAGCTCAAGCTTCTTGGGCAGCTTTGTCCTGGAAGGTTTTCAATGCAAGCATCATAGCTCTATCCAAACGAGCTACTAATCTTTTGCTTTAAATACGGATCTTGGGCCTAATGAATAAATGAAAGGAAATAAGATATAGTGGACGTACCGGGAAGCCATTTGGCTTAAAACTAATTGGACCCGATCTTGTTTTTCCAGAAAGGCCTGATGTGGCCTGTTGAACATGCATTGTACATCTGCTTTAAACATTTACAATGTCCCAAAGCCAAGAAAGATGCCCTTAAAGATAGGGATGTTGCCTCCCCCTATATCAGCATTTCTTTAAAGATAAGTATTTCTTCCCAGAAAGGATTAATTATTGACCTGCTGTGCTCATCTTGTGACCAATGGCCTGCTTTGCTAGGAAAACATCTTGTGACTGCAGTAAAAGAGATATTCCTGTCATATTTGATGTATATTCTCTGTTCCAAGGTGGTATATAATCACACTGTACACTCCACTTCTTTGGAGTGCTTCCTGGTTGGGGAAGGTCACTCTGAGGCTAAAGTCCTCAAAACTGGCTCACATAATAAACTCACTCCAATTTTGATTTCTGGATTGATTATGGATTATTTGCATCAATGGACCTAAGTCAAATGTGGAAAGAAACTTTTACCTGTCTCCTAAATGCCCAACTTTTAAGTTCCTAGAACAGATGGAAGGTTGATATCAAAGCACAAATGGCAATACCAGATTCATAATTATTTACTGTATTAATAAAGATAAACATAGAATCAAATCCAAGAACCAAATGAATACTACAGTATTTTACAAATCATACACCAACTCTCTAATGCAGTAACAGAATTTGCTTCATGGACTGATCACAGACTTACCTTAATTGGCAAAAATGTTAAAAAAAAAAAAAAGGAGAAAGGTGTCATGGTTTCAGATTTTCTGGGTCTTTAAAAAATCCTTTCCAATTGTTTGGGGGTTCCCCAACTTAAAACTTGATTAGATTCTGCCAATGGAAAGGCTATGTACATTGAACATATTTAGATTTTTATAATGATGGCTCCTATGGGCCCCAAGTCTCCCACCCTGGGCACTGACACTCATAACTTCATGTTACAATGTTTCTGAGATTTTCTCCATGTTCCCTTTCTTTGAGGTTCTTGCACCTCATTTCTGAATTACAAGGACTCAGTCAAGAGATTCAGCTTCTGCTCTTTTTCTGAGACAGGTACTTCACAAAAACGATAAGCAACCATCCAACAACATTCACAGGATCTCCCTCTTCACACTTCACACACCTCCTCTTCTTCTTATGTGCCACATATTTAGTTTTTAGTTCAGGTTTCTGTCACCCTGACTGCTGTCATTACTCCTGTTTGGGAATTCCTTCTGCCTTTAGCTCCTCAATCCTACGGGAGACTCCTTCTTCATTCTAACACTCAAACACCACACTGACTCCTCAATTGTTGAATTAGACCTGTTCTTCAAATGCTTCCTAAGATCTACCTTAAAAGTCTTTGCCTCCCTCTCCATTTTCTAAAGTCTCTTTTCAGCTCTTGCTTTTCCCTGCCCTTGGGAATCCTTTCTACGAGGATGATTCCACAAACACCCTTTGCAGCCATCATGTAAGACCTAGACAGCCTTTCTTCAAATTTTGCCATGCTGCCTGCACTTTATCTAAGTTCAGCTCAGTTTATAAATTATCCAAATGTCCCCAAATTTGGCCTCACTTTACTATTACTCTTTCTATTTCCCACAGTTTCTGTCTACCTCTATTTCTATTTTCCACAGTGTCTTTGTTAAAGAAAAGATTTTTAAAACCGGGTTTTAAAAAAGCTCCATTTGACCTTTAATTTTAAAGTTGGCTTCCATGCTGTAAGAATTTTCTTCAAACATGCTGTATTCTGAAGACTTCCCATATAACTAATGTTTGCCTAATATGTCTGAGCAAATATAACTTTTAGATCCAGAATGTTCCAAGCAAAGCCTTTAAATATTCCGTCCTGATCCAGTAAATCTTCCTGTTCTCTCAGGCTCAGTTGGTTTCTCTTTTAACTGCCCACATAACAAAGCATCTCCCCATTTTTTATTGAAGAATTTTACCCTCCAATGCACTTGGTTGGAGATAACTATGCCCATGAAGAAGATTTATTTAAAGTCCACTAAAGGCCTAAAGATTCCTAAGCAAAGAAGAGAAGAACGGGGCGCCCACAGACACCCAGCAATCAACCCATACAAGTAATCATGAATTGATATCTTTTCATGTGTATATGTGTACCCGCGCAATTTATTACATCCTCAAACTCTAGTTTCGCTCAAACTTTCAGCACTGTAAGGCAGAACAAATGAGTCCAAGTGGACTGCAGAAAGACTAAAAACAATCAGCGCAAATCATCCTTCCGCTGCTCCCTCCTTGACCCTAAAGACAGTAAGGAAGAACATCAGAAGACCTAGGAAATTAGGTGCTTGGTACCTACTTCAAACTTTCCTAAGGAACAGGGAGAACAGGAAAAAAAAAACCTGGAGCCAATATTCTGTAATGGCATGAACTAAATAATAATAATAATCGTGATGATATAGCAAGAAGGTGAATAGGGAAAAAAATTCTCAGTGCCTCAAAAGGTTGTTTGCTACCAGAAATGAATAGAGAAGTAACAGAGAGCAGGGTATCTGTAACAGGCTTCTCTTGAGACCCACAATTCTAGGAGTGAATGAAAAATTATTCATTTCAAATATTTAACATATCATAAACTTTACAGTTTCAAATTAAAATATGTGAATCTATGCTATATCTTTCCAGCCAATAAATTTACTGTGGATTTGATTAAAGTTGTTCGATACTTTGGTACTTCATGAATTATTAAGACTAAATATATTTGTACGCTATTGCTAAAACTAAATCATTACAAAGTCTATGCCTTAAAAAGAATCCTATGCCTGCAAGAGATAGATTAAAAGTGATTAACGACTCTCTTAGTTAAATCTTATCATTTACTATAATTGAATCACTTTAAGAATTTGACCCAGTAATGCACTATTATTAAATATATACAGAACAGTACAAGTAAAACATGCCAGGGAAACAATGTCTTTGACCTTCAAAAACTCACAATTTAATTACTTAACCAATTCAATTTATGATCAACAACTCAGAGCAACCTCGAAGTATAGGATTCAAATATGTGCCCTGTGTACTGCATTTGGAATACGCCCACGCCATTTCTTCAATCCATTGTACACAGTGACATATCAAACATCTTTCATTGCTATACATTTGAATTTTGGATGCTACTTATACATATTACAGTTTTTCCCAAAATGACCTACTTTCATGTTTAGTAAATTACCATATCTTAATCATTGTTTATTAGGGGTAAGAAGGGCAGTTTTCATTTAATGTAGTTTCAATTTTATATAACATTTTTTCAATTAACTAGAGAAAATTATTCATACTATAAAACTATAGAGTATATAATAACAAAATTGGACTAAATTATCCTAAGAAAACTGTTTAAGATAAAGTTTGTGATTTGCAAGATTGACATATTGAATTTCACTAACTAAACATGTTCTTCAGGTATGTTTTTTTCTCCCAAATATGAAAGATTGTTTTTTATCTGTCTCTATAACAAGAGTTTTACTTTCAGCATTAATTTTGTTAACAACTTTACATTTTACAAATAGTGAAATTCACTCATTTCAAGTTTACAATTCAATGTTTTTAGTAACTTTATCAAATGGTGCAACCATCATCATAAATTAGTGTTAGTACATTTTCATTCTCCCAACAATGTCCCAATAATGTCCATGTACAGCTAATAGTCCCTGTTCCCACTCGCAGTCCCAGGAAACCATTGATTTACTTTCTGTCTCATAAATTTGTCTTTTCTGTACATTTAAGGTAATAATATAAAGTAGATTTTAGGTATTAGACAATCTACTGGAAAGAAAGGAGTTAAAGCAATTAGATTGTGATTCATTTCCCTCCTCATTTGGTGGGAGAGGGGTGACTCTCCTAGGGAAAGAAAGAAGACATATGTCCTGGTCTGGCCGCCTTGTAAAATGCACCAGCATTTATTGGACTACCTGGTAAATAGAATATGTAATGCAAGGTGCAAGGTGTATGCAAGGTGACCATCAGGACTACCTGGTAAATAGAATATGTAATGCAAGGTGCAAGGTGTATGCAAGGTGACCATCAGGTTACAAAATGGATATATTTCACAACCTAAAGGCTACATTCTTCCCATAAAGCCCTCAGCCAAGGACTGAGCACAGCAGGGTTACTAGGATCTGGCCATTTCTTCCCAATACAGGGTCCTAATGGGCAAGCATTTGCTCCCAAAGTTGCCCAGTGAGTTTATCAAGATCTGCATTACTGCCTAAGGATCTCCCTACCCACTTCCGCTTCCTTCCTCTTTTCCTTTCACAGGTGTCAGACTGACACCATGGTCTGAAAGCTTTCCTCGCCTAATGAAGGCTTCTTTCTCTTTTATCTTGCAGAGTTGTTACCTGTCAAGGCAGGGTGTTATGGTCTGAAATATGAATTGTGTCTCCTCAAAATTCATATGCTGAAGCCTTCATGCTCAATGTGATTGTATTTGGAGATAGGACCTTTAAAGGAGGCAATTAAGGCTAAATAGAGTCCTAAGAGTAGGGCCCCAATGCTATATAACCGCTGTCCTTATCAAAAGAGGATGAGACACCAGGGTTGTGTGTGCACAGAGAAAAGGCCATGTCAGGACAAGTGAGAAGCTAGCCATCTGCAAGCCAAAGAGAGAGGCCTCAGGAGAAACCAAACATGCTGGCACCTTGATCTTGGACTTACAGCCTCCAGAACTGGAGAAAATAAATTTCTGTTGTTTAAGCCATCTAGTCCATGGTATTTTGTTATGGCAGCCCTAACTGAGTAATGTAAACCCCTTACAGTCCTAACTCTCTCAGCATTGCTTCCCAAAGAACCCAAAAGCTACGTTTTCTAAGAGTAGACCATAATCTATTGGTCTAATAAGGATTGATTTCTTAGTTCATGAGATCAAGCTAGAGTAGATTCCTTTCTATCACAATGAATTAGCCTTTGTAGAGATCTACACACTTTTGAAGTATGGCTACAACATAAGCTACCCTTAATGTTCCTCTCATCCTCTTGAGATCCAGGAAGAAAGAAATCCTAGCCAAAGATGAACATCAAAGGCTACTATTTCTCAGTGCCCAAGTCTGCATTCCAAGCGTGCCATCAGTAGGGTAGTACAGGTGCATCCCTGCCAACTGTCTAGAGGTCCCCCAAGATACTGGAGCTTTCTCTGTCAGATTAGAAGAAGAGCCTTTCATCCGCCTGTCTCATCAGGAGCCACAGAAGTTATACAAAGTAATTAACATCCTTCGCCTGTTGACTCAGGCTGTCCTAAAGAGAAGACAATCAGGAATTCACTTTGGGAGTGCCAATTGGATTATATTCCTACCTTTTAAAGCACAAGGCGTTCAAGAGTCAAGTGATCTAGGCATACCAAGGTTGTCTATGCAAGTAGGTGCTGGAATACCTAGGAACAAAAATCTTTTTAAAAAATGTATATTCTAGGGGCCAGCCTGGTGACGCAGTGGTTAAGTTCGCACATTCCACTTCAGCGGCCCAGGGTTCGCCTGTTCGGATCCCGGGTGTGGACACGGCACCGCTTGGCAAGCCAGGCTGTGGCAGGCGTCCCACATATAAAGTAGAGGAAGATAGGCACGGAGGTTAGCTCAGGGCCAGTCTTCCTCAGCAAAAAAAAGAGCGGGATTGGCAGCAGTTAGCTCAGGGCTAATCTTCCTCAAAAGAAAAAAAAATTGTATATTTACACATCCAACATAAGTGCTAAAATCAAAAAGATTGACAACACAAAATTTGGACAGAACAGTAGAGCACCCAGAACTCCCTTGTATTGTTGTTTGGGGGTGTAAAGTGGTACAACCTCTTTTGAAAAAGATCTGTTGGTTTCCTATAGAACTAAACACAAACACATACCTACCCTATGACCCAGAAATTCTATTTATTGGTATTTATTCAAAAGAAATGAAAAGATATGCCTACAAAAAGACTTGTACACAAATGTTCATTACAGCTTTATTGACAATAGCCAAAGACTGGATACAGCCCTAGTGTTCACATAAAGGAGAATTAATAAGTAAACTGCGGTGTATCCATAGAACGGAAACTATGCAGAAATATAAAGGAACAAATTACCGACACCCACAACACCACAGACGAATTTCAGAAACATCATGCTGAGTGAAGGAGCCTTATCCAAAAGAGTACATAAGATATGATTCCATTTACATGGAGGTCTAGAACAGGCAAAGCTAATTCATAATTTTTTAAAAATCGCAACAATGACCGACTCTTGGGTGGGGAGTGGGGCTGGGGTTGAGAGGGAATAGACCCAAGGAAACTTTCTGGAGTAATGCTAACGGTCTATATCTTGATATAGATATGGGTGTTTACTTAGGTTTACATAGGTGTATGCATTTGTCAAACTCCGAAAATATAACTGTTTTATGCATTTTATTACATGCACATTTTATCCTAGAGAAAAAACTATAAAAAAATATTGAACTATATAATGATACCCATGCTAAAGTATTTAGGGAGAAATGTACTGATGTCTGCAATATCCTTTGAAAATCATCCAGAAAGTCCTTAGAGAGTGCTTACCTTCCCGAATAAAGTCAAACAGGGATCTTAAGCAACTTCCAGTTTTTAATCAACCAAAAAATATTCAATTATTTCAGGCATCCCGTATTGTCTAAGTCAAGAAAATATTTCGAAAGAAATTTTTAACCAAGCTTAAAATTAAAAGTTTTTTGGTTTAAGAAATGAGTAATGAGTTATCTAAATCCCCTCTTCCATAAGTTGACTAGTTCATTCATATATAATGAACAAACAGCAAAAAAAAAAAAAAGTAGCATACATTTTAGTGGATACCATAAGACCATGCTTCTAGAACTAGGATAAGTATATTCACGACTATCCAAAGAAGTGTATGAAATAATAGAATAAATGTCTCATTCTAGTGATGTATTCATTTGTTTTGAAAGTAAGTGATTGTAAGCATTATATTCATATTAAAACAATATAGATATAATATGGGGTAAAATGAAAAAAGTTTGCATGAATATATATATTAAAACAGGAGAAATATTATGTTTTGATTGATTTCATGAAGAATATTAAAAGTTGAGTTTCTGGACACAGATGACCTTTTGCTTTTTTCCACTGACTCTGTACTAGTCAGTGAGAATAATAAATCACATAGTTGATACCTATGCTTTCTCACCAGCATCACTACACGAAATAAAACTGCAGAGATCAGGAACTCTCTGGCAGCTGATGTAAGGATTCACAACAGTCTAAGAAATCTGCTTTTAAGATTTCTCTCCTGTCTTTATCCCCAGCCAGGAAAGGGGGGCAGAGCAAATTGTAAACACTCTCTCCCGAACTTGAACTCTTGAGCAAGTGAGCCAGGGATGTTCTCAGTGTCGCTCTTAGCGGCACATGCAATAGCAGTAGGCACGGCCCAATCTCCTCCTGCATGGCAACCCCACAGCTGGTTCTTCCTGCCAGGCCCCCCAGCTCCACCCGCAGCTCCTTGAGTCCCGCTCCTTTTCCAAGATTGGTCCTCCAGACTCCTAACAATTCTATGAGCTTGGAAAAGATTTTGAACAGATTTCTTTTTTGCTTATGTTAATCATAATTGATTTCTGTTTCTAAGCAACAAAGACAGACTTCACCACTCGAAACAACAGGAACAGCAAGACGCCTCAAACAGGACACCGTCAAAGTTACACAAGCAATCACAACAACAGGGATTTCATAGTAAGTGGGAGGTGGTACCAAGCCTTAAATGGATATTATTTTCTAGTAATTATTTGTATTTTGTTAAGAGTAACTGTCCTGTTTTTCAGATGTTCCAAAGTTCTAGCAGGACTCGGAGGAGGAATGTGCCAACCACCCACATCTGAATCTCATGGATGCTAGTCTAAAATGCAGCTTCTGGAGCCCACCCTAGGAGTGAATCAGAATCTTAAGAAGGAGCCTGAGAATCTGAATTTTAAACAGACTTGCATTGATATATATGCAAATTAAAGTTTGAGAACAATTGGCCTAGGTGAATTTTTTAAGATGTGCACAAACAGACCTCACACATGTTTTATTAACAGCAGTTAAAAGTTTTCTTCCTGATCCTTGGTTAAAATAACATCCTTGGCATAGTCACGGTGCTATAATACAAAGAGCTGATGCCTGAATGCCTCCTTCCAGCTCTATAAATAACAAATTGTTATCCCTTGAAATCAATAAAATAGAAAGCTTTCCTTCCTTATTTCTTTCCTCTTATATCCTCCTCTTCATATTCTCTGCCCTAGTAACTCACCCTGATGAAACTAAAAATAAATAAATAAAAAGAGAGCGATGGCACTTCATTCACAATCTCTCCCCCGTGTGGCATGGATCATTCAAGTGATGAATTGCATATGCTTGCTAGTGGCTCAACAACTTGGTTATTTAGTTATTTTAGAGCTTTTAGTCAGCCTCCTTGATTTATTGCCTTAGGAAATAACAATATATTCCAAGACCAGGGAGATATCTCTCTATGTATCTAAAACAGAAGAGAAATTTTATTCTAGAACATAGGGCACAAGAGAAACCCCAGGAGATGGACATGACCAATAAAAGATCTTCTCATTTTTATAACACCAAGAAGGGAATAAGTGAATGAATCTATAGTATTCAAAAGAGCATAAACAACTACTCTATTTTTCCCTCTTTTCATAAAATGATTTATCTTTAATAATAAAGCCTCTAAAAGCTCACTTTTCTACATCAAAGCCATGATGATAAATGTATGTAGCAAATATACCATCAGGCTTTCAAAAGACTATGTGGATGAGAAGTCTCTGGAGTCACAAAACAAAGAAGACATAAAAGGATGTCAGAGGCTTTCTGAGCTCAGAAAGGATCTCAGGACCCTCTCTTTGCCCCTTCCCTTCCTTAGTCCTCCCTCCAGGGAGGCAGTGTGAAGGGCAAACATACTTTGATGGATCTCAGTACAACAGGTTGTGATATTCACAATTATGGGTGCAGAAGTTAAAGGTCTGGACCCATCTGGATGCTCTGCCCTCAGCTCTTTTCAAAGCTTCTGACTATCTATTCCCTTGTGGCTGCAAGAAAAGAAGAAACTGCTACTTGGGAGCTGCACCACCCTAAAAAGGTCTGTAGGGAAGTCCCTAAGCCGATTCTGCTCCACATCTTAGAGCTGACCCAGTGGCCCCACTTCTTCTACCTGGTCATCGTTCTACTGGTGAGCCTAGGCGTTTCTCACCATGTGAGCATAAATTAGAGAGAACAGAGCTTGTTTCGATTTAGGGTAAACACAGCCATAGAAGATTACTTTGCTTCTAGGATGCCGTCTATCTCCTTTAGGTATAAAGAAACTTCCACATGGTCCCGCTCACTACGTGACTGAATCAGGGTTTGGGGGGAATCCTAAAATAATGATAAAGTGCTCCTCTTCCTACCTGTATCTCATAAATCTATATATCTTCCCAAAGGAAAGAAAAAACGATGAGTTGGAGGGCAGAGGACGGGGAGGTGACTCTTTAATTATAAAATTGTGGGACTGGCACTCCTGAGTTCAAGCGAACTCTCTTTCTAGGATGGCCTCTCTCATTAGATTAGCGGATAGGGACTTTTCCCAAAAAAAGTTTGAGTTAAAGAAAGTTTTACATATATAAATATGTGAGTGTATATATGTGTGTGTCTGTGTGTATATACAGATCAAGAAATTTGATTATTTGTATCTCTAATCCAACAGTAATTCAAAATACTCTCTGTCAATCTCTGTGCTATGGTGTATTACAATGACGGTACATACACTATTCTGTGATTAATAGTGAGGATTGAAAAAATGGATAATGGCACATTTTAAAAGTCAAAATCATGTTTTGTAATGTATTGTATATATACATACATGCACACTGTAAATTTAATCTTTCCTTAGCACAAAAAATTACTTAAATTACCACATTAATATGACAATAAAAGGAAATGTTCTGATAAATATTCCTTTCAAATCATATTATACCACATTTTCCTTTAAGAAAATCTACTAGTCTATGAAATATATAAGCGAAATTGTGTGTTGTTCACTTATATCACAGCTTACTGCTGTGTATATTCCATGGAAAAACATTTGCTTTAAATAACTGAAATCACCTATCACTCAGGGAAAAGTTCTCCCTTAAACTGCATTCATTTTCTAGAAAAAACAAGGAAGTGCCCTATTTATTACTTTACAGTTGTTCTCAGAGCTATGTTAATAATGAAATCAGTATCATACATCCTTTACGATTAGAAAAACACATAGAACTTGTTAAATATCCCAGATAAAAGATCTGCTACAGAATTTTAAGACTCCTCCTTCATCAGAATAAAGATCAATTGGCTATTTCTCAGTTAAGAAATATTAGCACTAGACAGCAACCCGGTGTGCAGTTGGAAATAAGGACAATTCAATTTGAGAAAAATCACACAAAATCCAGTGAAGCAGAAAAGTAGAACAGGCCAAAAATGAGTCATCTCCACCATAATTTAATGCCTGAATAGATATCGTATCAGCAGTATCTCCTCAGAACATATTAGCTGATAGATGCACAGAGAGAAGAGACTAACTATAACTACTGCTTAAGAGGACACATGCTGAGTCCCCCACATGCTCAGTGATAATAGTTTGACCACGTTCTACATGCATCTGCGCTGTATTTAGACAGAGGTAATAATAATTGCCAACAGTTAATAAGTATACGTTTGTACCAGGCACTGTGCTAAATGTTGTACATAGATTATCTGGTTTAATGCCCAGGACAAGCCCATAAAGTACTATTAACCTCATTTTTACCACTGAAATAACTGAGTCTTAGACTAAATAGACCAAGCGAAATCACACAGCTCTTAAGAGTTGCAGCCAAAATTCAAAATCAACCTGTCCAATTTAAGACCTTCCTCAGAAGTACTCTGCCATCTTTCAAAAGTATTACATATATTACAGAATTTTACAAAGGGGGAAAATGAGTCCCAGAGTTCTTAAATAATTTTCCAAAAACAGATAGGTAGATGGAGTCTTACGGTGGACTCAAGGCACTCATGGTCTTTGATCATGCCACATACTACTGCTCTGTCGACAAAAAGATGGAATCAAAAAAAAATAATAATAAGCTTCTGGAACAACGATTGGGTTTGAAAAAGCAATCCCTCAAATGAGATGCAGATTTCGCCACTTTCATTAATCCTTCTTTTATTTGCAGTTACAGCGCTCTTTGGAAGCAATGCAACTGCAGGAAGCAACACGCCCAAGTTTCACCACTCACCAAGCAGGGGAGAACAACAGTTTCTAGACTGTTTGAAATCACTTTGTACTAAGATTGCCAGAAGAAACTGTCACAGCTTTTCAGTGAAGAAACAAACACATGACTCCTGTTGGGCATAATATTCAGTCCCCTAAGTAGTGAATTAAGGGATTCAGATTCCAAACTAGACACGATAGCTGTGGCTGCTAAACTCAGATGACAAATTGAACTTTCAAAGTCTATTTTTCTAATGACGACTTAACTATATGTAACTATCAACCATTTCAAAGGGTTTATCTAATTGTTTGTATCAATCTACTAACCTCTCCGAAGTGATCTTAAAGTAGTTGCCAGCATGTAGCACACATATCCAGTAGTTTGGATAAACTCAGAATGAACAGTGTTATCACTAACTGGGAAAAACAGAGACAGCTCAATTACTCTAGGCATATGTTAATGAAATACAGTAGTTTGGAGTTAAAGGACCATAAAGATAATCTATTCTGATATTTTCTACCTAGTGAGAAAAATTCAGACTCATGGATTCATTTTCTGATTAAGACAGCATCTAACTAGAAAACCTAACACAATTTTCTACATATAAAACATCTGACTAGAAGAGCAGAACACAACATTCTCACCGAAATATTTACGAAGACACAGAATATACATGAAAACTCAACACTGTAAAACTTTTACTTACATTCAACCTAGTGACAGATCTATAAAGAAATTCCATAAACTCCATGATATACGGTACTTAGTTAATAACCACAATCAAAATTTGATACACGCTTTATCACCGCTAACAAAGTTAGGAACAACGACAACACATTATACTAAAAGTTGGTAGAAGACACTTAGCCTTTTGATTTTGTATCCGGCTGAAAGTCCCAGGATTTGTACTGACCATAAAGTGGGCAGGAATATGGCCGCTGTTTTATGAGATGACTAGATTGCCTTGTTCACTACAATTAGAGTTTCATCTTCAAATATTCAGAGATGGCCACCACAGTGGAAACTGGAAAAAGGTTAACCGTCACTCCAATAGCTTGAAGTACTGCAGGGTTTCAGAGACGCAAGGTGGTGCTGACCACAGAAACATGATCAGTGAAAGCCCTCTCTGCTGAGACTGAACAGTCAATTATAGTTACTTCATTTCACAAAACCACTTAAAGTTTAGGTTAAAGCAAGTCAATATACTTTTGTTCCAAGAAGGTTTTGAAATTGTTGCCATGCAACTTCACACAAGGAGTGCCCAAAAGAGTATTCTTAGATTTCCAACATAGCTCATTTGGAAATAAAAATTTTGCAAATAGAATTTTACATGTAGAGACCTACTAGTTTACCTCCAACATTTTCTCAGATGAAACTGAGGCTCATAGGGCTAAGAAACTTGTCCAAGCTCCAGTCTACTTATGACAGAGCAACTGTGCCCAATTCCACTATTATTTTAACATCCAATACTGCTCAACTATACAAATCAGAAACAGTTAAGTTTGTGATTTCTAACACTAGGAAAGAGAGGTCATATAAAGAACAGAAAAGAGCTGCAGGGGACTTGCACACTGGGTAATTATCTTTACCTTGGAGGGGAAAAAAAATCATGTTTTCTTTTTTTTCCTAAACAGTAAAAGGGTCATATTTTTATGAGGTTTGCTTACATTCATCATTAACTTTTCTACTAAAATTCTATGAGTGATTCAAGAGGGCCAATTTTTCTTCTGTTAATGAGCCAATGTGCAAGTACCACTTCTTAATTAATCTTAACAAGTAAGACAGTGTTTCAACTTGGATTTTGATATGTGAAAAATAACTCACTTTCAGAACCTAATCCTAGCAGATCTTATTTAACAACCTATAATTCAAAAAATAGTAAGCCAAGCACGGAGGCAGAGAAAAATGGCAGGGTGAGCTGAGCCGGGATTCTCTCCCCTCCAAAATACAACAAAAGATTGGAACAACTGAATTTCAGAGAATAAACATAATGCCAGCTCGTTAGAGACCTACAATATCAAGAAGGCGGAGATCATAAACTGAGCTTTACACCTTCGGAGGCGCCGGAACGGTAGGAGAGAACATCGCTCCCTCCCCTAGAGTCTGTGATTGCTGCGCAGGGTCGGGAAGGAGCGGGGGAGGGGCCACGAGACCGGGGGATCATCCAGGACTCCTGCTGCTGATTCAGTGGAGACCAGCTGACGGGGAGAAAGCTTCCGTCCGCCGGGACCCTATAAATCAAGGGCCTTGGGAGACCAGAGAACAGAACTGATCTGAACCCAGACCGCCGCGTGTGAGTAACAGCCCCTCCCCCCCAGCAAAGCCAGTGGGCGCAGCCATCTTGCCCCGAAGGCGGAGAGCTAACACGCAGCTTCGACCCCCATCTAGTGGCGACAGGCTGTAACTGCAACTGAATTCTACCACCATGAGAAAAAACCGCTCCTCTACCATCCAGCAATTTATAAGAGCCCCAGACCAGAAGGAAAACAATAAAAACACAGAATTAACTCTGAGGACTTGGAATTAGGTAAACTAAGTGATAATGAATTCAGAGCAGCTATATACAGAAAACTCAATGAGGTAGAGAGAAAGATAGAGAAACAAGCCGAGTTCTGGAGTTACTTCACAAAAGAGATTGAAATCATAAAGAAAAATCAAACAGAATTACTTGAGATGAAAAACACAATGGACCAGATAAAACAGAATACGGATTCCCTGAATGCCCGTGTAGACAATATAGAGGAGCAAATCAGCATAATCGAGGACAGACAGGCTGAATGGCGCCAGACAGAGGAAGAAAGAGAACTAAGAATTAAAAAAAATGAGGAAAATCTCCAAGAGATAATGGATTCAATGAGGAGTAAGAACATAAGGATCATAGGAATTCCCGAGAATATGGAAAAGGAAAATGGAGCAGAAAGTGTGCTTAACGAAATTATTGAAGAGAACTTCCCAAATCTAGGGATCAACGGAGAAATGTGTGTAGAGGAGGGTTTTAGATCTCCTAGATTTGTCAATGTAAAAAGACCCACCGCAAGGCACATAATAGTAAAGTTGGCAAATAGGAATGATAAGGAAAGAATACTCAGGGAAGTAAGAAAAAAAAAGAGAATAACCTATAAATGAGCCCCTATCAGACTGTCAGCAGATTTCTCTACAGAAACCCTACAAGCTAGGAGAGAATGGAGTGATATATTCAAAGCTTTAAAGGATAAAAACCTTCAGCCAAGAATACTCTATCCAGCAAGAATTTCCTTCAGATATGAGGGAGAAATTAAATCTTTTCCAGACAAACAAAAGTTAAGGGAATTTGTAACTAAAAGCCCTCCATTACAAGAAATCCTCAAGAAGGCTCTCATACTTGAAAAAAGAAAAAAGGGAGAAAGGGGACACAAGCCACAGACTAGGGAGACCGATGGATAGAACCAGAACAGGATAGCAAATATTCAACTATAGCATTAGGGTAAAAATAAGAAAACTACCAAAACAAGGACGATCTTAGCACTCTAACTACAAATTAATAAGATGAGTTGGAATAAAAAATGAAAATAATTATTTAGGAGGGGAAGAGCAAAGAGTCTAAATCAGTATTGGTCAAGTAAGTAAGAGACCACCAGAGAATAGACTATATTATACACGAGATTCTAAATACAAACTTCAAGGTAGACACTAAAATAAAGTACAGAACAGAGTCACAAATCATAGATAAGGAAAAATCTAAGAAACCCAGCATAAGAAATTGCAGTATTAAATGGGTAGTCTAAAGCACACAGGAAAAGAAACACAGGAAAACAAGATAATGAGCGACAGATTGACAGCATGAAGTCCACATGCATCAATAATCACTCTCAATGTGAATGGATTGAACTCTCCAATAAAAAGACACAGAGTGGCAAAACGGATTAAAGAACAAGATCCAACAATTTGTTGCCTCCAGGAAACACACCTCAGCCCCAAGGACAAACACAGACTCAGGGTGAAGGGGTGGAGGACAATACTTCAAGCAAATAGCAAGGAAAAAAAGGCAGGTGTTGCAATTCTCATATCAGACCAAGTGGATTTCAAAATAAGACAGGTAAAGAGAGATACAGAGGGACAATATATAATGATCAAAGGGACACTTCATCAAGAAGAAATAACGCTTATAAATATCTATGCACCCAACACAGGAGCACCAAGATTCATAAAGTAACTATTAACAGACTTAAAGGAAGATGTTAAAAACAACACAATAATAGTAGGGGACCTCAACACCCCACTCACATCAATGGACAGATCATCCAGACAGAAAATCAACAAGGAAATAGTGGAGCTGAATGAAAAACTAAAACAATTGGACTTAATAGACATATATAGATCACTCCACCCTGAAGGAGCTGAATACACATTCTTCTCAAGTGCACATGGAACATTCTCTAGGATAGACCATATGTTGGGAAACAAGGCAAGCCTCTACAAATTTAAAATAATTGAAATAATAACAAGCATCTTCTCAGATCATAGTGCTATAAGGCTAGAAATTAATTACAAGAAAAAAGCTGAGAAAGGCACAAAGATGTGGAGACTAAACAACACACTACTGAACAAGCAATGGATCATTGAAGAAATTAAAGAAGAAATAAAAAAATACCTGGAAACAAATGAAAATGATAGCATGCCATACCAACTCATATGGGATACAGCAAAAGCTGTATTAAGAGGAAAATTCATCGCAATACAGGCACATCTTAACAAACAAGACAAATCCCAAATAAGCAACCTTAAAGCACACCTAACTGAACCAGAGAAAAAAAGAACAAATGAAGCCCAAAGTCAGCAGAAGGAGAGAAATAATAAAAATCAGAGCAGAAATAAATACTATTGAAACGAAAAAGGCAGTAGAAAGGATCAATGAGACAAAGAACTGGTTTTTTGAGAAGATAAATAAAATTGACAAACCACTAGCCAGACTTACAAAGAAAAAAAGGGAGAAAGCTCAAATAAACAAAATCAGAAATGAGCGAGGAGAAATAACAACAGACTCTGCAGAAATACAACAGATTATAAGAGAATACTACAAAAAACTATATGCCAACAGAATGGATAACCTAGAGGAAATGGATAAATTCTTGGACTCCTACAGTCTCCCAAAGCTCACTCAAGAAGAGGCAGACAATTTGAACAGACCAATCACAAGGAAAGAGATTGAAACAGCAATCAAAAACATCCCAAAGAATAAAACCCCAGGACCAAATGGCTTTCCTGGGGAATTCTACCAAACTTTCAGAGAGGATTTAATACCCATCCTTTTCAAGCTATTCCAAAAAATTAGGGAAGATGGAACCCTTCCTAACACATTCTATGAGGCCAACATCACGCTGATACCAAAACCTGACAAGGACACCACGAAAAAAGAGAACTACAGGCCAATATCACTGATGAACATAGATGCAAAAATTCTAAACAAAATTTTGGCAACCAGAATTCAGCAATTCATCAAAAGAATCATACATCAGGATCAGGTGGGATTCATACCAGGGACACAGGGATGGTTCAACATCCGCAAATCAATCAACGTGATACACCACATCAACAAACTGAGGAATAAAAACCACATGATCATCTCAATAGATGCAGAGAAGGCATTTGACAAGATCCAACAGCCATTTATGATAAAAACTCTGAACAAAATGGGCATAGAAGGAAACTACCTCAACATAATAAAGGCCATATACGACAAACCCATAGCCAACATCATACTCAATGGGCAAAAACTGAACCCAATCCCCCTGAAAACAGGAATGAGACAAGGATGCCCTCTATCACCACTCTTATTTAACATAGTACTGGAGGTCCTGGCCAGAGCAATCAGGCAAGAAAAAGGAATAAAAGGAATCCAAATAGGGAGGGAAGAAGTGAAACTCTCGCTGTTTGAGGACGACATGATCTTATATATAGAAAACCCCAAAGAATCCATTGGAAAACTGTTAGAAGTAATCAACAACTACAGCAAAATTGCAGGGTATAAAATCAATTTGCATAAATCAGTAGCATTTCTATACTCCAGTAATGAACCAACAGGAAAAGAACTCAAGAATACAATACCATTCACAATCGCAACAAAAAGAATAAAATACCTTGGGGTAAATTAAACTAAGGAAGTGAAGGACCTATATAATGAAAATTACAAGGCCTTTCTGAGAGAATTGGATGACGACTTAAGGAGATGGAAAGACATTCCATGTACATGGATTGGAAGAATAAACATAGTTAAAATGTCCGTCCTACCTAAAGCAATCTACAGATTCAATGCCATCCCAATCAGAATCCCAATGACATTCTTTACAGAATTAGAACAAAGAATCCTAAAATTCATATGGGGCAACAAAAGACCCCGAATTTCTAAAGCAATCTTGAGAAAAAAGAACAAAACGGGAGGCGTCACAATCCCTGACTTCAAAACATACTACAAAGCTACAGTAATCAAAACAGCATGGTACTGGTACAAAAACAGGTGCACAGATCAATGGAACAGAATTGAAAGCCCAGAAATAAAACCACACATCTATGGACAGCTTATCTTTGACAAAGGAGCTGAGGGCATACAATGGAGAAAAGAAAGTCTTTTCAACAAATGGTGCTGGGAAAACTGGAAAGCCACATGGAAAAGAATGAAAATTGACCATTCTTTTTCACCATTCACCAAAATAAACTCAAAATGGATCAAAGACCTAAAGGTGAGACCTGAAACCATAAGGATTCTGGAAGAAAACGTAGGCAGTACACTCTTTGACATCAGTATTAAAAGGATCTTTTCGGACACCATGCCTTCTCAGAGAAGGGAAACAATAGAAAGAATAAACAAATGGGACCTCATCAGATTAAATAGCTTCTTCAAGGCAAATGAAAACAGGATTGAAACAAAAAAACAACCCACTAACTGGCAAAAAATATTTGCAAGTCATATATCTGACAAAGGCTTAATATCCTTAATATATAAAGAACTCTCGCAACTCAACCACAAAACATCAAACAACCCAATCAAAAAATGGGCTGGAGACATGAACAGACATTTCTCCAAAGAAGATATACTGATGGCCAATAGGCACATGAAAAGATGCTCATCATCGCTGATCATCAGGGAAATGCAAATCAAAACTACACTAAGATATCACCTTACACCCGTTAGAATGACAAAAATATCCAAAACTAATAGCAACAAATGTTGGAGAGGTTGCGGAGAAAAAGGAACCCTCATGCACTGCTGGTGGGAATGCAAACTGGTGCAGCCACTATGGAAAACAGTATGGAGATTCCTCAAAAAACTAAAAATAGAACTACCATACGATCCAGCCATCCCACTACTGGGTATTTATCCAAAGAGCCTGAAGTCAGCAATCCCAAAAGTCCTGTGCACCCCAATGTTTATTGCAGCACTGTTTACAATAGCCAAGACGTGGAAGCAACCTAAGTGCCCATCAACAGACGAATGGATAAAGAAGATGTGGTACATATATACAATGGAATACTACTCAGCTGCAAAACAGAACAAAATCATTCCATTTGCAATAACATGGATGGATCTTGAGAGAATTATGTTAAGTGAAATAAGCCAGCGAGAGAAAGATAATCTGTGTATGACTCCACTCATATGAGGAATTTAAAACTATGGACCAACAACAGTTTAGTGGATACCAGGGGAAAGGTGGGGTGGGGGGTGGGCACAAAGGGTGAAGTGGTGCACCTACAACATGACTGACAAACATTAATGTACAATTGAAATTTCACAAGATTGTAACCTATCAATAACTCAATAAAAATAATAATAATAAAAAAAATGCATGGAACCAAAACTTAAAAAAAAAAAAAAATAGTAAGCCAAGAGTCACTCACCTGATGGTCTCACTATACTAGAACCCACAACTTCAACACCAAAGCAAAGTAAATATTTTTCCACTGATCATAAATGGCAAATTGAAGACACAACAATTTATGAAGAGACTTTAGTGAACAGGTGTACTGATTTAAAGAGACTTCTGGGGGCTAGCCCTGTGGCCTAGTGGTTAAGTTTGGCATGCTCCACTTCTGTGGCCTGGGTTCAGTTCCCGGGTACAGACATACACCACTTGTCAGCAGCCATGCTGAGCCAGCAACTGCTGTGGCAGTGTCCCACATGCAAAATAGAAGAAGATTGGCACAGATGTTAGCTCAGGGTGAATCTTCCTCAAGCAAAAAGAGGAGGATTGGCAACAGACATTAGCTCAGGGCAAATCTTCCTCAGCAAAAAAAAAAGAGAGAGAGACTTCTGTCTTGTTCTAAATTGTGCCTCCAACAATTGATATATAATTTAGAGGTAACCTTTATGCATACAATTACACACAGAAAAATTACTGGTAAATCAGGGGTCAGGATTATAAACATTTTGAATTATAATAACTTCCAGTATTTTATGCTTATCTTTTATTTATTTATATGCTGCCTTGTTCTTATTGTGGACTAAGTGTGGATTGCAAAAACACATAAAATATAGCAAGATAGCAGAAATATAAACTTTTTAAGAAAAATCAGGCCAAAGTAAAGCTAGTTCAGGAATGTCTGAAGGAACCAGGCATAAGGGAAATGAAGAGAAGGAAGAAAAAGTCTAAGTATGCTAATGCCATTCACGGTCGAGTGGTTAAGTATGCTAAAGTCTTTAGTCACAGCTGAAAATCTGTAGCTACTCTCTAATGTTGAAAAAAATGTAGTTTAAAAATGCAATGAATCAATCTCTTAAGATTTTTTAGAATTTTTTTAATTCTAGAGAGATACTCCAAGGCCTAATATGACTTTGTGATTAAAAACAAATATTTAGTCTGAAGTTAAGAAATTACTTCAATTTCAGGTTTATTATTAATGCATGTTAAATGCTATATTTTAGTCAAAAAATGCACGTAGAGTACTATCCCATCTGCTCCAAAATTATTTTCACCTAGCTCTCTATCTTTCTATCTGTTTATACACATAAAGAGATACTGTATCTTAAATGCTAACTCAGCAAATATTTAAAGCGATTATTCTATCATGTAGGTTTTGGCTGATTTTTTACTTCTTTGTAATTCTTCATATTTAGTTCTTTATACAAAATGAAACTGTTCCATTCTTATGAAAATAAACATACTGCTCTTTTTTATAAACTGCGAGTTGTGATTTTTAAAAATATTTTAATGCAGGTGTCGGGCATGTGGATGTGTTTAAATGTGTACAATGCAATTTAACCCTTAGTAACCTTGTTTTCAAGTTTCACCATATTTTGAGACAATCAAAGCTAAGGTGTAATTATAATCTTAATCACATAGGGCTTCAAATCCCAGCCCAGTTTTATGAACAGGACCGCTACCGCAGCCACACACACACACACACACACAGAGAGACACACACAGACACACACTCCCTCCTCCTCGTTTGGGGACTAGCTTCCACTCTCGTTCATGTAAATGATTTCTGCAGCCAAAGAAAAAACACCATTCTCCCTCATTTCTGGGAAGGCTTAGATTATCGTCATTTCTACTATTTCAACTTCCTCCCTCTTACACTCCTGCTAAAACCAATGGAAGAATCCCCTCTCATCTTCCAGACAAACTTCAGTAATAAGACCATTAAGGGCTTATAAATTGGCCTCAGTTTTTCAGAGCCCTCTGCTAAGGAACCCACTGATGTTCCCAAGAGCAGGTGCTACAGAGCCATTTGAATCAACCTAGTGAGAAGGGCTAAATTTTCAAAGCAGTCCTTACCAGCTGCGAACTAGCATTCTGAGAAGCACATAATGAGTTTTCCTCCTGCCACAGGGGAAGACACCAGGTCTAGGTTTGAATCCTAGTCCTGACACTTACTAAGTATGTGACTTGGGCACAGGATTTAACCTCAGTGTGTCTCATTTCCTCATCCGTAAAATGGGACATGTTCTGAAGTTGTGAAGATTAAATGAGATAAGTGAAATTTTCTAGCACAACATGTTACTGTAACAGGCAAAATTCCATACACTTTGCCAGGACTCACTTTCCTGCCTTAAATTCTTGGTTCATTTCTTACTTCTTAGATATATTGTCCTTGCTTTTTGTCTTTAATCGTCTGTCGTACTGCTCATCTCCCTTTCCTTTCCTTTTCCATCCCCATCTTTGTCTACTCCCGGACTATCAGGCAGCTTCACATCACGTTATTTTCCTGGCAAGTTCTAATCCAGAGCTCCTGAGGACCTGAATGTCTGTTACAGACTCTAACAACTTTCCCAGGAAATGTAGGAAATCCAGCGGAAACTTAAAGCCCAGAGACTAGACTTAACCTTCCACGGCCCTGAAGTGACTAACTGCATTAGGCTAATTACATTTATCTGTGCAGAGCTGAAGGGAAAACTGACATTATCTTGATTTTTTCAACAGCTAAAAAAGGAAAAATATAATCTGTGAAATCTCAGTTTATGACATAAAATTGAGATCAAATATGAGCTACTTGATGCATAAATATTAAGCATATGAATAATAAATATATGCATATAATTAAGGACTGATGAATGTGCCTGTTTAAAATGAATACCATACCAATCGTGCTCCCACATAGTTCACAGAATATGATCTTCTGCCAGAACTTAAAACAACTGGAAGAAATTTTAGTTAGGATGTTTGATTTCTATCCTACCTCTAATACTAGTTAGCTTTGTCACCTCAAGTTAATCCATTAACATCTTTGGCCCTCAATTGTCTCATTTACAAAAAGAGGATTTAGTGTTATACAATCCAAAAAGCCCTCCTTGCCCATGAATTCAACAGAACAGTTCATTCTTGCTTCTTATTTGTAAGAATAGGATAATGACAGTGTGTGCTACATGACATTTCACTAAAGAATCATTGATCCGCATGACCCTTGCTTGTAACTATTGGGCATGTAATGAGAGTTTAGTGCCTATTCTTTTTTTAGAATTTCCACATGATAGCACAAAATGTCAACATCAATTACTCCCTAGAAACTCTGCCTGCCTTCTTAGTGTGCATTATCCACACCCAAATGAAAAGCAACGGTATCTGTGAGTAAACATCTCTTTGGTTGATTGCTAATTTCTACCAAAATATGTATGATAAACACAAAAGAGAGGTGAAGTAGATAGCTATTTGACATTCAGCCTTCTGTCAGAAATTATTCACGCCAATTACCTAGAATGCTGAGGGGTTCCATTTATTTTAAAACATTCATTTTCTAGTCCAGAAGGTTTAGAATTTCAGGAAACGGTATTTTATTCTACTAAGCTCAAGGAAAATTAGGTTGTTCCAAATCTCCCTAAGAAATGTTATTAATGTTTTGCTTAAGGTGACCATTCATTCATTTGTTCAACATTTAATGATTATCTATGACTGTGTCAAGAGCTAATGGCACCTAGATGAATAAGATAAATTCCCTGCCCTCTAGAAGCACATGGTTCAGCAAAAAAGGCAGACAAATATGCAGAGCTTGACAATTCAATTTGATAATAGAGATGTGCACAGGGCGGAATGAGAAGTTCTGAGGAGTCAAGGAATCATTCACAAAGAATTGACTAGCACAGTGCCTGGCACATAGTTGATTCTTAATGAGAATATCTGAATATTAAATGAGTTGACTTTTGAACTAAGAGTTTAAAGAATATATAAAGACTTAAAGACAAAATAGAGAAGGACATGCCAAACAGAGAAAACAATTTCCGCAAAAAAAGTTATGATACTGTACCCTGAGATATGCAATAGTTTAGTGAGATAGAAAAAACCAAAGAGGTAGGCAAGGTCTGACCACTAGTGGCCTTGAATGTTGAGGTAAGAAGTCTGAGTTTTACCCTGATGGACATGGGGTCATTTGCATTTTAGAAAATTGACTCTGGAAGAATTTGCAGAGGAAAAAGAAAGAATGCAGGTGAACGTGTCAGAAGGATATTATCATAATCTATGCAAAGAAGGCCTGAAGTACAGCCCTTTCAGAAAAAACAAAGGCACAGTGAAAACTATTTAGGAGGTGACAACTGATGAACAGCACAAGGTAGGACTGAGGGAAGTGTCTAGAAAAATTCCTAAGACATTGGCTTGGATAAGTCAATTAACAGTGACGCCATTTACTGGGAATTTAAGAGGAAATACACAGGAAAAGGAAAAAGAAACATTAAGTTTTGGACACGTTAAGTTTCAAATACTTGGTGAACCATCTAGGCATGTAGATTCAGCTTGCTGTATGAAAAATGGATATGAAACTAAAGAAGACAGATTCTACTAAACATAAAAACTTGGAGACATCATTTTTCACATAGTAGTTGAAACTGTAGGAAATAAAGATCATCTAGGAACATAAAGGAGAGGGCAGAGAATGAGACTCCAAGCAAGGTCAGTATACAAGAAAGTAAAAAGCTGATGAAAGAGTATGCTGAGGCCAAAGAGGCGTGTGAGAAGACCCAAGAAAAGTAGTTGTTACAGAAGAGAAAAGAGGAAGGAAATCTTAAAGAAAGAAATCATCAACAACGCCGAGTTCTACAAAAAGGCAATTAAGATGAGGCGGAAAGCCAGCAACATTTATTGATCACTCATATGAACAAGCCAATAAGCTAAGCTCTTTACATAACTTATTTCATTGATGATTCTCAAAAACTTTGAGTTATGTATTATTTCACCCATTCTCACAGTCAGAAAATGGAGGCTCAGAGAATTTTGACCTTCCTTATAAGGGCAAGAAATGGAAATCAAACACAAGTCTGCCTGGCTCTAACGCCCTTGTTCTTATCAGAAAATCAAGATTCCCAGAAAATTAACATTTTCATGCACTAGTCTAAAATGCAAAATGAGGATAGTAAACCAAGAGGCTTCAACAGTAGAAAGCTAAAAATCAATGAAGGCAGTGCCAGTTTGCCATCAACAAGAAGTTCAATACGCACAAAGAGAATTCGTCTCTGAAGGTCCCCACAGAGAAAATTTGACAGATGAGCTCGCATAAGATTCACATAGGAAATGGGAGGATCAGATATGAGCAAAGTATAGCCTTTTCCACCAACTGGAATGCAATAATGCCATAGGACCCTATCCACACATAGGCTACTACAGCAAGGAAATCAATTATCGTTCTCCTTCTTCTCCAGTTACCAACGCATTTTACACACTACTGTCAGATTATATTTTCTAAAGCTTGAGACTCTTTATTTTCAGACCCAACTCAAAAAATTTTATGGCTGTCCACTATCTCCAGAAGTCCAAACTTTGGAGTCAGGTATTCAAGTTCTATTCACAATGTTTTCCCAAATTAATCTTCATCTTTATCACACCCACAGATATTCAGTCAAACTGAATTCATCTCAGCTCCACAAAGACACTCAGAGTTGCCACTTGAATCTTTATTCCGTTTTCTCTACCTGGAACTCCCCTATCCCATGACCTCTTATGTAACTCTCATTAATGTTTCAAGGCCTTTCTAAATATCACTTCCTCCTTAAAACCATTTCTGATTCTGCATTTCTATGTCAACTCTCTCTCCTTTAAACTACCATTTACTGGCTTTGAATTCATCTTTGCATACCATGCAAAAAAATGATCTCTGAAGTCTTCAACTCAATAGGCTTATGTAATAGAGAAGTTGAATGGACCCTCTCTTACTAGAATAATAACATTCTTGGTATTTAAATAAATTCATCCCAGGCAGTTTTTCATTACATGGCTCATATTCAATGTAATATTATGAATGAAGAACAAAAAATCAATTTTATACCCCATAAGCGTCTTTTGCATTAGGATACCTTCAACTTGTTATGAATAAAATGTCTTTTCCTTTGTCAATTCAAAACTGCTACCTATTAATAAAAATACTTTGAATAACCATTATCCATATAACATTAACTTAATGTTTGAGGTAAATATAATTAATACGTTAAAATCATAATCTTTGACTTACTTGCTATATACATATGTACATATTGTTGTGTCTTACAGTAAAACACAAATGAAAATGCTGTGCTCTAAATGTACAGTGTTCAATAGTTCAATCAGCCATTCCAAACTATGTTTCCACTCTGGTCTGAAGTATGTTGTCCCTAATGAAAATTCATACTGATAATCTCTCCTTGGACCACTAATGTCTTACTAAACATTTGATTAATTACACTATTAAAGCATGCTTTCTACATAGCTCTCAGCATTTGTCAGGAGTAAATATTTCTACTAATAGCTATTTTACATTTAAACTTTAAAAATCTAAAATGGATACATTTCCAAAGGAGTTCTTATTCCTATAAAATTTACTTTGACCTGGAACAATTTCCAACTCTATGCAAGAATATTATCTTTGTGAGAGCTTACTGTCTTCACTACATGGAAAGTTTAGAAGAGGAGCAGGATTGCAAGATGCTGCTTGCAGCCTATCCAAGTGAAGACGTTGATAAGAAAGTTAGAGATGTGGCGTAGAGCTTAGAAGTGAAAGTGGATTAAGATTTAAATGTATGAGTCACTCACACTGAAGGGATAATTGAAGTCACTGAAGCCTTAAGAGAGTGGGACAATTAGTATGGAAGAATGTAAAAACTGAAGGAAAATAAATTTGTCAAATACAATTTGGGGAAGGGAAGAAGAGAGACAACAAATAAAAGAACATGTTAGAAAGGAGAAACAATGTAATAGAAGGTCGTGGATGACAAGAGAGGAGAACGTTTTAAGAGGAGAGTGACATACAACTACAAGTCATTGACAACTGTGAAGAGAGCAGTTTACTGGATGGTGGAGGTAGACTCTAGAGTGGTATGGGAATAAAACTGAGTGATCAGAGGAAGGTAAGTGCTAAGAGGAAAATTAGAAAGAACATAGCTCAAAGATGTATTTAATTGAAGGAAGGTTTTGAATTGTGGTTTTGGGTTTTTGTTTGCTGTCTAAGTTCTCTGTTTTCATTTTGCTCTTGTTATTATTGTTGGGCTGTTGTATATTCCATTTTTGTTCTGATTAAATTCTATGTATATCTTTAAGCTCCCCTTATTTTCTCCTTAACACATACCAGTCCCCACCACTTCCATCCCTACATCACCTCTGAGACTCGTCTTGTAGATCCCTATAATCTCCATGCTATCAAATGTCAGAGATCACGTCTCTCTTTACTGCATTTGAAATTTCAGTTGCATTTAAAATACTTGATCCATTTGGTCTATAGTGTTGTTCAAATCTGCTGTTTCCTTACTAATTTTCTGTCTAGATGATCCATTCATTATTGAAAGTGGGGTATTGAAGTCTCCTACTATTATTGTACTGCTATTTCTCCCTTCAAATCTGTCAATGTTTGCTTTATATATTTAGGTACTTTGATGTTGAGTGCATAGTTATTCATAATTGTTATATCTTCCTATTGAATTGACCCTTTTATTAATATGTAATGACTTTGTCTCTTGTGACAGTTTTTGTCTCAAAGTTTATTGACAAAATGAAAAGACAACCTATAGAATGGGAGAAAATATTTGCAAACCATATATCTAATAAAGCGTTAAAGTAAAAAGTATATAAGGAACTTCTACAACTCAATAATAAAAAACCAAATAAACCGATTTTAAAAATGGGCAAAAAACCTGAAAAGACATTTCTCCAAAGACATACAAATGGCCAATAGGTACCTGAAAAGGTGCACTAATCATCAGGGAAATACATATTAAAACCACAAAGAAACATCACCACACACCTGTTAGGATGGTATCATAAAAACAAAAATTTTTAAAAAGATAATTATTGGTGAGGATGTGGAGAAATGGGAACCCTTGTGCACTGTTGGTAGGAATGTAAATTGGTGTAACCACTATTAAAACAGTATGGAGTTACCTCAAAAAATTAAAAACAGAAATACTAAATGACCCAGCAATCTCAGATCAGGGTTATATGCAAAGGAATTGAAATCAAGATCTTGTAGAGGTATCTGTGCTCTCATGTTCACTGCAGCATTATTCACAATAGCCAAGATATGGAAGCAACCTAAATGCCCATCGACAGACAAATGGATGAAGAAAATGTGGTATATATATATATACAATGGAATATCATTTAGTCTTAAAAAAGAAGGAAATCCTGCCATTAGCAACAACATGGATGAATCTGGAGGACATTATGCTAAGAAAATAAGTCAGACACAGAAAGACAAATACTACACGATACCATGTATATAAGGAATCTAAAATAGTCAAACTCATAGAAACAGAGAGTAGAATGGTAGCTGCCAGGGGTTGGGAGTAGGGGAAAACAGAGGAGTATTCATGAAAAGGTACTAATTCCTAGTTATGCATGATGAATAAGTCTAGAGATCTGCATAGCATAGTGCCTATAGTTAACAATTATATACATAAAATTTTGCTAAGAGAGTGGATCTTATGTTCAGTGTTCTTATCGATAAATAAATAAGAGGGCAGAAGGAAACTTTTGGAGGTGGTGAACACATTTATGGCATAGATTGTGATGATGCTTTCATGGATGTATACTTAACGCCAAACTCATCTAGTTATATATATTAAATATGTACAGTTTTTTGTACATAAATCATACCTCAATAAAGTGGTTTTAAAAATAAAATAAAATACTTGATCATTCTTCCTTTTTGAAATGCTTTCTTTTCTTGGTTTCTATGATCCAACTTTTTCCTGTTTTCCTTCTACCTCACTCATTAGATTCCTTTGTTGTCTCTTCTTCTGCTGCTTAACTTCTAAATGTTGGGAGTGCTCCAGTGTTGACCATGAATCTACATCTCATCTTTGGATTCCCCTTGCCTCTAGGAAATCCCATAGATTTAAATATCATCTGTAAGTCAATAACTCTAAAATCTATACCTGTTCTGGACCACTCTCCTGAATGCCAGACTCATATATCCAACTGCCTACTGGACATCTCATTGGCTATTTAAAGGCATCTCAAACATTATATGCTCAAAAGAGAATTCTCAATCTTCCCACTCCCCCACCGTATCTTCTCCCTACATTCTTCAACCCCTTACCTTAGTCCTCATGTCACCCCTAGTTCATAACCTGTATTACTAACCATTCAGTTGCTCAGGCCAAAAACCTAAGGTCATCCTTGCTTTCTCACCTTCAATTCATCAAATTCTACTAACTCTGCTTTCCAAAATATTTCCCTAATTCATCCATTTCACTCCATCTCCACTACTACCACCTCAGTTCAAGCCAACATCATCTCTCACATGCCCTATGAAATGGCCTTCTAACTGTTTCATGCCCAACATTCTTGCCCCATTTCAATCCATTATCCACACAATAGTTGAAGAAATCTTCTAAAACACAAATCAGGTCATACCAATGCCCTGCCCACTATGCTTAAAATGAAATCTAACATGTTGTTCTAAATTCTTTCCTTAAAAGCCCTATGCCATCAAAACATAGCATTTTTTTTTTTCACCTCATCCCATGCCACTCTTCACCTTGCTAATATGCTCCAGCCCCAGCCTCGGTTGATAGCCATAGTACTAACTAGTGTCTGCTTGGAATGCACTCTTCTCTGAACTTTGACTTGTGGACTTCTCTCATTACTCAACTTCTTTTGGTGTGTCTTTATTAATAGGTATAAAAAAAAAAGAATTTGCCTGATCAGTAGCTGTATACAAGGAACCACGGACAAAACTAATCTGCTCAAGTAAAGAAATCACATCCAGAACACTATCTGTGAATGAAATCACCATCTGATTAAGTTTATGATACTCCCCTGTCTTTTTCCAAGTGTTGCCTGTCTTCTGTACCAGAAAAATAGACAACTTTAGTAGAGATGTAATATGAATCATCATTCCTACTTCTTTCAAGTGTTTGATGGTGACACAAATGTCTGAAATCCCTCCAGAAAAGCTGTATTGCTTTTGTTTACTATTATGACAAGAAAGAGCAGCTCCAGAGCTTTCCATTTGACCCTCCTTGTCACTCAATAGGTCAGGAAACCAATATGAGTATACCCACTAATTGCTGAGTATTTCTATTCTAATAATTGCTGTGCTCTGAGTCAAGCAGCAGCTGCAGCTGGCAATCTAACTTGCTTGTCATCACTATCCATGTGCTATGAAAACAGAAAAACCCATTTGGACACGACTGATCCTGAACTATTCTGTTACGCTCGATGCCATCAATATCAGCTTTAGTACATGGGTCCCCCCTTGTACGTGTACAAACACAACAACTGACACAATCGTGTTTCAATGACTGAGACAAATTCATATGGCTTCATGTTTCAATGACTGAGACAAATTCATATGGCTCTTCTGACACCCAAAAAGCCTTGGGTTATGCTATGTATAGCAATCAAGGCTGCAATTACTTGATTACACTGCCTGTGTGGCTAAATCAAACCCGTGCCCTTCAAGTTTTATGTTTGTCTGTGGAGGAGAGTGGGCCACAGAATGTCTCTCCATTGGGAATGAAGATTGTCTTTTGTGCCATCTATTGCCCCTGCAATTATTGGCAATGAAACCAAAGATCAGCACATTAGTCGTCTAAACTCCTCTGAAAAGGTCATAATGGATAATAGACTGGACTTAGATTACATCCTGTCTGTCCGAAATAGGACCTACTGATTCTCCTCCGACTTATTCACAGTTGACTGAGTCCAGAACCTTGGGAGGCCTAGGTGATGTCAATACTGCAGGCTGGCCTCACCCTGAGTCTTGTTGACAGTACCTTTAATTAACTGTTGTATGAAACAAATTGAATAAATTTGGCCTCAGCCTCAATCCTTCAGATCAATCAGAATGATCAATGAAGTGTACACAATTGTAAAAATTTGAGTTTTGCCAAGAACATTTAGCGTCAAGGAGTAGATGTATGGGAAAGGCATTCCACCATGGACTCTGAGCAAAACTATATGTTCTTGCCAGGTACTCTGTGAATACAAGTCTCTGATTGCTTTTTACCCAAGCCATTTCTCTCGGTTGTGCTTTCAGTGATTAACCCTCAGGTGTGAGGTAATGTCTCCATCAGTCAAAGTGTATGCTTGCTATAAAATAGGCAGATTCCTCAAATTCATTGTTCCTTACCCACAAGACAATCCAGAGCATGCACATCATCTACCTGAGCTGTCTGAATTATCCTTCTGAGACTTAGGGGACAAGAGAAAATGAAGCAAACACGATGTCCATACTGCTTGCTACACAATGATAAAGTTCTTTACATTGGACCTCAAGAGTCTTGTGTATCCCACGAAACTGTAATAGGCTAATCCCAGACTCTGACAATAGCCACTACTGGATTCAGGTTTTAGTCAACCAACTGAGGAAACTCATAGAGCCTTCCCAGGTTCTCAAGGCCACAAACTGAATCCAGAGTCTTTGGTTAGTGATATACACCAAGTGATATATTCCCATATCATCTTCAGGTTTCTTTAATGTAAATTGGCAATATCTTATCATTTTTGGCAAGTATGGTATCTCCTCTTAGGTCATACTTCGTACCCATCTTCCTGTGACCTACAGAGTTTGTGTCTAATTACAGGTCTAGAAGAAATGAGAGGAAGTGGGACTGAATTTTAAGGATGGTCGGCATTTTTCAGAAAGATGATTACTTCAGGAGAGCTCATCGTATGGTTTTCATGCAAGAAGAGGCTAATCTCCTCAGTTAAGGGCAGAAGAACTGCTTCTATTGGCAAAAGAGGCCGAGTGGAATTTGGACGACACTAACAGGGAACCCATTCAAGGCAGGGCACTCTTTTTTTTTTTTTTTTTTTTTTTTGAGGAAGACCAGCCCTGACCTAACATCTGGGCCCATTTTCCTCTACTTTATATGTGGGACGCATACCACAGCATGGCGTGCCAAGCGGTGCCATGTCCGCACCTGGGATCCGAACCAACGAACCCCGGGAACGTGCACACTTAACCACTGCACCACCGAGCCGGCCCCAAGAGCACTCTTGAAAATATAGTTCTCAGCCTCAGAAAGAAATGGTGATGGTGCTGAGTTGACAACAGACAATCCAGCACAAGTTTAATAAGCAGTCATTTATTAGACAATTTTCAAGCACAACAGTAAGCTTAAATTTCCCCCAAATTTCCTCACTCCAACTTATGCCTGATTTGAATTTCATTTATTGGTGTAAGCAAAATTAGGACTTTGTCCTGTGTTAAAATGCAGATTTATAAAGTCTAATAAAATGTTAATTTGAATGAATCAATGAGATGCTTTCTTGAGATGGAGTTTTAAAGAGAAGACAAAATAACAGAGACCATAAGAACTCTAAGTTCCTGAAAGAGATCAACACCACAAAGTAAGAACAAGGGGAGAGAAGAGAAAAACAAGATATTGAGAGAGACTAGCTACAGTTTTGCCTAAGGGCTGTCTGAATAAAGTTGGGGGGGGGGGGGGGGGACTGTGCTCGGTTTTCATGGTAAAACAAAATAATATAAAGTATCCATATTAGGGATCTCGTCAAGATGGTGCTGTGAGCAGACATTGAACTCGCCTCCTCCCATGAACACAACCAGGTTACAACAATTTTGGGAAGAATCTGGATTGAAAACTGAAAACTGGATAAAAAGAACCCCCAGGACAAGGGACAGTCCTGATGAAAGCAGAAGAGGCAGTAACTCCAGCAGAGAGGAAAAAAGCCACCTTTGGGAGCAGCAGAGCTTCCCAGCTGGCCAGGCGGGAGCCAGCCTAAGGTACGAGCCCTCCCTGGAGGAGTGAGGTCCGGAGCGGGGGCAATACTGCTATAAGCATCCTTCAGATTCAGCCCAACTGAGATGAGGGTCTTACTGTCTGGCTTTGCTGGCTATTAACTGCAGTGAGGACACCCCAAAAAAGCTATTGGCCGAAAGCCGAAAAGATCCGGGTCTTAAAGGGCCCACGCACAAATTCACTCATTGCAGCAACCTAAAATCTCCAGAGAGAAGGCTGACTGTCCTTTGGTGAAACGAGACTCACCTGGTGGGCTCTGGGGGCATCTTGGTGAGAGGAGGATCCTCTCCGGAGACTGAGACATTGGTGGGGGCCGTTGTTCTGAGCTTGTCCAGGCGTGCTGATACGGACACCGGTGGGGGCCATTGAGGAGCGTCCCTTGGGCTGTTAGCCCAGGGGTCTGCCACACCCACTAGAGCACAGATTTAATCCAGTTCAGTCAGGCAGGCAACCCGCCCTAGGGACTGGCCCCACCTAACAGCAAGCCCTCAGGCTACTTTTCGACCTGCATTGACTGAGTGCCTTGATCCTCTACAGGCAGGCAAGGAAGGGTGTCTGCCTCTGTGGGGCAGGGCTTGTGTGAGGACCAGGTGAACTGTGGGGGAGAGTGGGGCAGAGGTGGGGGCCTCTGCAGTGTGGTGGTGGGGTACACTCCAGGGGGTTGAGAAGTGTGCACGGACCAGGACTGTGTTGACAGTGTATGTGGTCCAGTGGGGGGGGGGGGTGAGGCTTATCAGCGGCAGAAGACTTGTGTTTCACAAATAGCCATAAAAAAGGATCAGCCCCACCTTCCAAAGCCTGAAACAACTGAGTGCCTCCATGCCAAGCGCTAGCCCCACTCAGCTGCACTCCTAAGAGAACTGACAACAGCCTTGTTGGCCTCAGGCCTATCACAACTGTACGCCCCTGAGCCTAGCAACCAGCTACACTGGGTGCCAACCCAATTAAGAGGACAATTGCAATAAGAGTGTGGTAATAGACTTTGTAGCCAACAGTGCCGAGGCCCCTCCAAACCGGATTTACAAACAGCTGGCCAGGGAAGGAAAGATCAGACTCCCTGGGTACCTGCAGGGGGAGCAACCCTGCCACAGCAGAAGAACACAAGTAGCCCACAAAGGGGTCACTCCTGGTTCTTATGGTCTGGTGACGAGAGGGAAGCACACTGCTGGGCCTCATAAGGCATCTCATACATAAGGCCACTTCTCCAAGATCAGGAGACATAGCAGACTCACCTAGTACAAAGAAAATAGCACACAGAAAGAGGCATAATGAGGAGGCAAAGGAATACTTTCCAAGCAAGGGAACACTACAAAACACCAGAAAAAGAACTAAGTGAAACAGAAACTAGTGACCTCCTCGACAAAGAATTCAAACAAAATATAATGAGGATGCTCACAGATATGCAGAGAAGAATGGATGAACACAGTGAGCACATCAGCAAAGAACTGGAAGATATAAAAAAGAACCAATCAGAAATGAAGAATACAATACTCGAAATGAGAAATTCACCAGAGGGACTCAATAGCAGAGTAGAGGAAGCAGAACAACAGATCAGCGAGCTAGACGAAAGATTAGAGGAAATCACCTAAGCAGAACAGAAAAGAGAAAAAAGAATTAGACAGAATGAGAACAGTGTAAGGGAACTCTGGGACAATATGAAGTGTGCTAACATTCGGATTATAGGGGTCCCAGAAGGAGAAGAGAGAGACAAAGGGGCAGAAAATTTATTTGTCGAAATAATAGAGGAAAATTTTCCTCACCTGAGGAAGGAAACAGACATCCAAGTTCAGGAAGCACAGAGAGCTCCAAACAAGAGAAGCCCAAAGAGGCCCACAACAAGACATATTGTAATCAAAATGTCTAAAATGAAAGACAAAGAGAGAATCCTAAAAGCAGCAAGAGAAAGGCCACAAGTGACATATAAAGGGAAGCCCATCAGGCTGTCAGCAGACTTCTCAGGCGAGACCCTACAGGCGAGAAGAGAATGGCACGACATATTTGAAGTGCTAAAAGGAAAAAACCTACAACCAAGCATACTCTATCCATCAAGGCTGTCATTCAGAATGGAAGGAGAGATAAAGAGCTTCCCAGACAAGCAAAAATTAAAGGAGTTTATCACCAAGAAACCAGTTCTACAAGAAATGCTGAAGGGACTTATTTAAGTGGAAAAGCAATGACCACAAATAGAGATAAAAGAAAAAAAATTATCAAAAAAACCCAAAACAACAACAAGAAAAAACAGGCAATAAAATCACTTGTAAGGTAAAAGTATAGTAAAGGCAGCAGATCAACTACCTGTGAAGATAATATGAAGGTTAAAAGACAAATGTACTAAAATTACCTATTTCAATGATAAGAGGGTAATGGATAGACACACACTAAACAAAAGACTATATATGATGTGAAAAACATATAATGTGGGAGGAGGGCAGTGAAAAAGTAGAGCTTTTAGAAAGAGGTCAAGCTAAAGAGTCTATCTACTCAATATAGACCGTTATATGCATAGTATATTAAATAGGATCCTCATGGTAGCCACAAACCAGAAACCTATAACAAGCAGGAAAAAAAGTAAGAAAAAAGAAATCAAACATATTACTAAAGATAGCCATCAAACCACAAGTGAAGAGAGCAAGAGAAAGAGAAAGGAACTGAGAACTACTAAAACACCCAAAAAAAAGAAAAAGTGACAAAACGGCAATAAATACATATTTATCAATAGCTACTTTAAATGTCGATGGACTAAATGCTCCAATCAAATGCCATACGGTGCCCAACTGGATAAAAAAAACAAGATCCATGTATATGCTGCATACAAGAGACACACTTCAGACCTACAGACACTCACAAACTGAAAGTGAAAGGATGGAAAAAGATATTCCATGCAAATGGCAAAGAAAAGAAAGCGGGGGTAGCAATACTTATATCAGACAAAATAGACTTTAAATCAAAAACTGTAATAAGAGACAAAGACAGGCACTACATAATGATAAAGGGAACAATCCAACAAGAAAATGTAACACTTGTAAATATCTATGCACCCAACATAGGAGCACCTAAATATACAAAGCAATTATTAACAGACATAAGAGGAGAAATAGTAACACAATAATAGTAGGGGACTTTAACATTACACTTACACCAATGGATAGATCATCCAAACAGAAGATCACTAAGGAAACACTCGCCTTAAAGGACGCATTAGACCAGATGGACTTAGTAGATATATACAGAACATTCCATCCAAAAACCACAGAATACACATTCTTTTCAAATGCCCATGGAACATTCTCCAGGATTGATCACATATTAGGCCACAAAACAAGTCTCAATAAATTTAAGAAGATCGAAATAATACCATGCATATTTTCTGACCACAAAGGTATGAAACTGGAAATCCACTACAGAAAGAAAACCAGAAAAGCCACAAAAATGTGGAGATTGAACAAAATGCTACTAAACAATGATTGGATCAATGAAGAAATCAAAGAAGAAATAAAAAAATTCCTGGAGACAAATGAAAATGAAAACACGGCATGCCAAAATCTGTGGGATACAGCAAAAGTGGTTCTACGAGGGAAGTTTATGGCAATTCAGGCCTACCTCAACAAAGAAGAGAAATCCCAAATAGACAATCTAAAAGTGCACCTAAAGGTACTGGAAAAAGAACAACAAACAAAGCCCAAAATCAGCAGAAGGAAGGAAATAATAAAAATCAGAGCAGAAATAAATGAAATAGAGACTAAAAAAAAATAGAAAAAATTAATGAAACCAAGAGCTGGTTCTTTGAAAAGATAAACAAAATTGACAAACCCTTAGCTAGACTCACCAAGAAAAAAAGAGAGAAGGCTCAAATAAATAAAATCAGAAATGAAAGAGGAGAGATTACAACGGACACCTCAGAAATAGAAAAGATAATAAGAGAATACTATGAAAAGCTATACACCAAAAAATTGGATAATCTAGAAGAAATGGATAAATTCTTAGAAAGACACAACCTTCCAAAACTGGACCAAGAAGATGTAGAAAATTTGAATAGACTGATCACCAGTAAGGAGATCGAAACAGCAATTAAAAACCTCCCTAAAAATAAAAGTCCAGGACCAGATGGCTTCTCTGGCGAATTCTACCAAACATTCAAAGAAGACTTAATACCTATCCTTCTCAAACTCTTCCAAAAAACTGAAGAGGAGGGGAGGCTTCCTAACTCCTTCTACGAAGCAAACATTATCCTGATACCAAAACCAGACAAGGACAACACAAAAAAGAAAGTTATAGGCCAATATCACTGATGAACATCGATGCAAAAATCCTCAACAAAATACTAGCAAATCGAATACATTAAAAAGATCATACATCATGATCAAGCGGGTTTCATTCCGGGGATGCAGGGATGGTTCAACATCCACAAATTTATCAACGTGATACACCACATTAACAATATGAAGAATAAAAATCACATGATCATCTCAATAGATGCAGAGAAAGCATTTGACAAGATACAGCATGCATTTATGATAAAAACTCTAAATAAAATGGGTATAGAAGGAAAATACCTCAACATAATAAAGCCCATATATGATAAACCCACAGCAAATATCATTCTCAATGGAGAAAAACTGAAAGCTATCCCTCTAAGAACATGAACCAGACAAGGATGCCCACTGTCACCACTCTTATTTAACATAGTATTGGAAGTCCTAGCCAGAGCAATCAGGCAAGAAAAAGAAATAAAAGGGATCCACATTGGAAAATAAGAAGTGAAACTGTCACTCTTTGCAGACAACATGATTTTACATCTAGAAAACCCTAAAGAGTCCACTAAAAAACTTTTAGAAATAATAAAGGAATACAGTCAAGTTGCTGGATACAAAATCAATGTACAAAAATCAGTTGCGTTTCTATACACTAACAACGAAGTTGCAGAAAGAGAAATTAAGAATACAATCCCATTTACAATTGCAACAAAAAGAATAAAATACCTAGGAATAAACTTAACCAAAGAGGTGAAAGATCTGTACACCGAACACTATAAAACATTGTTGAAAGAAATCGAAGAAGACACAAAGAAATGGAAAGATATTCCATGCTCTTGGATTGGAAGAATTAACATTGTTAAAATGTCCATACTTCCTAAAGCAATCTATAGATTCAACACAATCCCTATCAAAGTTCCAACAACATTTTTTACAGAAATAGAACAAAGAATCCTAAAATTTATATGGAACAACAAAAGACCCTGAATAGCCAAAGGATTCCTGAGAAAAAAGAACAAAGCTGGAGGTATCACACTCCCCGATTTCAAATTATACTGCAAAGCCATAGTAACCAAAACAGCATGGTACTGGCACAAAAACAGACACACTGATCAATGGAACAAAATTGAGAGCCCAGAAGTAAACCCACACGTTTATGGACAGCTAATATTCAACAAGGGAGCCGAGAGTATACGATGGAGAAAGGAGAGTCTCTTCAATAAATGGTGTTGGGAAAACTGGACAGCCACATGCAAAAGAATGAAAGTAGACCATTCCCTTACACCACGCACAAAAATCAACTCAAAATGGATTAAAGACTTGAATGTAAGACCCGAAACCATGAGACTTCTAGAAGAAAACACAGGCCGTATGCTCTATGACATAGGTCTGAGCAGCATATTTTCAAGTCCCATGTCTGACCGGGCAAGGGAAACAAACTACATCAAACTAAAAAGTTTCTGCACAGCAAAGGAAACCATCAACAAAACAAAAAGACAACCTAACAATTGGGAGAAGATATTTGCAAACCACATATCAGATAAGAAGTTAATATCCAAAATATACAAAGAACTCATACAGCTCAACAATAAAAAAACCAACAATCCAATTAGAAAATGGGCAAAAGATCTGAACAGAGATTTCTCCAAAGAAGATATACAGATGGCCAACAGGCATATGAAAAGATGCTCAACATCATTAGCTATCAGGGAAATGCAAATCAAAACTACAATGAGGTATCACCTCACTCCGGTCAGAATGGCTATAATTAACAAGACAGGAATCAACAAATGTTGGAGAGGGTGTGGAGAGAAGGGAACCCTTGTTCACTGCTGGTGGCAGTGCAAACTGGTGCAGCCACTATGGAAAGCAGTTTGCAGTATCCTCAGAAAATTAAGGATAGATCTACCATATGATCCAGCTATTCTACTGCTGGGTATTTAACCAAAGAACTTGAAAACACAAAGGCATAAAGATACTTGCACCCCTATGTTCACTGCGGCATTATACACAATAGCCAAGACTTGGAAGCAACCTAGGTGCCCATCAAGGGATGAATGGATTAAGAAGATGTGGTATTTATACATGATGGACTACTACTCAGCCGTAAGGAATGACGAAATCCGGCCATTTGTGACAACATGGATGGACCTTGAGGGTATTATGCTGAGTGAAATAAGTCAGAGGGAGAAAGTCAAACACCATATGATCTCACTCATAAGTAAAAGATAAAAACGACAAAAAAAAAAAAACACATAGCATTGGAGATTGGACTGGTGGTTACCATTGGGGAAGGGGGGAAGGGGGAGGGCAAAAGGGGTGATTAGGGTCACATGTGAGGGGATGCACTATAATTAGTGTTCGGGTGGTGAACATGATGTAATGCATACAGAATTCGAAATATGATGTACATCTGAAAAAATAAAAATTAAAAAAAATAAAGGAACTGTATTAAATTGTCATAATAAAATTATTGGCTTAATAATGTCACTTTACACAGAAATAAATATTTCATTTTATAATTAAACTGTTAATCATTGAAGCATAAAAAGAAACAAGTTTACCATGAACTCATGCTATAAAAGATAATTGTGTCTATATCAGTCAAATTTGAACTCCACCTTGCTCCTTTTAATAGTTGGTAAGATTTTTTCCTCTAGCCTTTTGTTTAGACAAATTTCCAATGATAGGATTGTTTCTATGGCTCCCTCCTACCAAAAGAAAGCAAACATGATTTTTTTTTTCCTAGTAAGGCCATTTATCAGTTGTTAATTGGTAGAATTCAATCATCTGAGAGGTGACCAAAGAATTGAGAAAGCTGAGTTTATTAGGAATATAAAAATATTAGGAATATAGAAAAACTGCTGCAGGGTTGGACTAGCACACTCACAAATCATCAAAGTTGGAGTCCCTAATTCCTTTCCACTAGTTATTAGAAGAGACCTCAGGAGACATAATAGAAATTGTAATCCCCAAAGAAAACGCCGAGGCAAAATTGCCTGAATGATATGAAAAAGATATCTTGGTAAGGGAAAAGAGAGAGGATTAAGATAAATACCAGTTTTCAGAACACAATCAGAAGAGCTGAGACTAGTAATCTTATGTTGGTATATGATAGGAAGCACTGATGTAAAGTGCCTTTCAAGATACTGGCACTATGAACTGAATTCATTGAAGAACATTTACTTACCTGTACAATGTAGAAAATAATGATGGAGATCAACAATTTCAATCTTTCTGACAGCACCTAGGGATGATGCTGTAAGATTGTGCTGGCAACTTCATCTTAAAGTTCTGCGTTCAGTTGTTATAAATTTTCTCAAAAAATAATACTTCCATGCTGATATTTTTCAACTGGTCTCTTGGTGACTATCATAAGGAAGACTGAGCTAAATCTATTCAACTGTTTTGTGTATTTCATCTAGTAAATATTTATTATTTCCAAATATCAATCCATAAACCTGTCATCATATGATTCCCCATATTGATCAAAATACATTCCCTGGGACTTAGAATTCCATATATTCTGTGAGCACAATAAATAGTAAATCAAGGTTTTAACACAACAGAAAATGAAAAATAGAAGAGCAGGCAAGAAATATATAATATAAAATATAATAAAATGTATTAGCCCTAGTCATACTCTTAGGTGAAATATTTATTACCTTATAAGTGTATTTTCACCCCAACTTAATAAGTCACAACAAGAAGACCCCAAGTCTGTCTAAGCAATAAGTTTACTTGAACGATTTCACCTTCCCTAATTGACCTCTTACCTAATGTTTAAAATTTCATAATTGAAGATTTCTCTTTTGAACTAAACCATTAAGTTTGCTGTTGAAAATAGTACATTAAGCCTTTTAGACCTTTCCCCTTTAATGTAAAGCATTTATCTGATGCTTTTCTGAGTACAGAATTCAATGTGGCAGAAGTGTGACCTCAGGAGCCATGGAAATTATCTTTTCCCTCTCTGCCCAAATTTCCCAGGACCTACTCTGATCCAAAATCCCAGGGAGGAAAGTCCAGGAAACTATAACTAATCTGTGGGATCATCTGAGAAAGGATACAAGTTTCCTGTACAAAACTTTCTAAGGGGCAGAGTCTGGCTTATGAGGAACCAAAAAGGATTCAATTAGTTCATACAATACTTTAAGAGAGAGTTTAATGAAGACGCAAAGATTAGATCAAGAAAGAGTCTGAGAAATTCATCTACCATCCCTTTCAGAGTCCCCTGAAATACAAAATATATATATATAGTGATATACTATATTATACATGTATGTTCTACATTAATATTATATTCTTACTATATTAGCATTAATACAAAACTACATTATATATAAATTAGAACTATAAAACTTATTACAGTATATTATATTATTAACATATTGTAGTTCTAGAAAACAATGAATAGTATATTGACAGATCAAATGTTTGGGGAATTCTAGGACGATAAATTGACGGAGAAAAAAAATAAAGATAATCCATAGCCAAATGAATGCAGGACAAAACTATGCAAAGGCAAGAGCAATTTCAGAGACATCCAAATCTCAGAAACACAATCTATAAAGAGAAGTAAGGGACCTTGAAGTAAATAAAGAGATTCATAACTCTACAGAAAACTAAAAGACCTTTTATTCCCCTTTTTCCCCTTGCTGAGCCGGAATCAGCAACAGCTTCAGCAAAAAGAGGAGTTCGTCTGGGAGAGCACTGAGAGCCAGACAGTAATTCTCAATATTGGCTGTACATTAGAATTGTCTGGGGAGCTTTTAAAGTCCCAATGCCCAAGCCTTACCCTCAACTAAGTAAATCATGATCTTTTGGGAGGGGAAGGGGACCCAGACTTCACTAGTTTTTAAAGCTCCACAGATGAGTCCAATACATAATCAAGGCTGTGCACCACAATCCTAAAATAAATAATGGGATTAGAGAGGGAAGTAGAAAACAGCCTAAAGAAATTTTAAAAATCTATTAGGAGTAGAGAAAAAAGTTTTGAAAAGAAAAGAAAGATTAATATCAAATATTGTCTGTCTAAAGTAGAGGTTCCAAGAGGAATATTCAGAGATGATTCAGGGACCAGACTGGCAAAGTGCTTGCTTCTAGCCAGTTGACTCTCTAAGTAGGTGGAGGACACAGGCACAAGCTTTATAAGCAAGAATGTACCAAGGTGCACACTGGCTCAATGACTGGATTTATTAGCCTAATTACCTTCACAGGGCAGGATCACAAAATAATTGAAAAATGGCATGCAAACAATACAAACAAAAAGAAACTAGCTGGGGTAATATCAATATCAGTCTAAGTAGAACTTGAGGCAAAAAGGAAAACATGAACAGGGTAAAATCCCTAGATCTTAATAATAATACAAGGAACAATTCAAGAAGATAAAGCAATCATGGTTATGTATATCCCTAAACATTCAGTCTTATATACAAAGCGAAAATGGACTCAAATACACACAAGGAGAATTTGAAAAGCCCTCAGTCATTTGGGGAAATTTTAGCCCACATACATTAGATATTGATAGATCAAGACAAATGTATTGAGTATATAAGGTTTTATTAAAGAAAATTATCAAATGTGATCTAAGAGATATAAACATTGAACTTGTTTATCAGATATACACGGAATATTTACAAAAATGACCTCATAAAAAGCAATAAAGGAAGAGTCAAAAAATGTCAAAGAATTGCATGACATACACCATGTTCTCTGATATCAAAATTTAATTGGAAATCATCAAGAAAATACAGTCCTCCTTGGAGGAGAAGGGGATACACACATATATATATGTTCGATGGCAATGACAAAATATTAAGAATCAAACAATGCAAGCACTAAACATGGGATGCAGCTGGAGTGGTATTAGAGTTTAATTTATAGCCATAAATACAGATATTATAAAATGAGATTAAAAATAAATGAGTTGTGTTCAACTCAACATGCTAGAATAAGAACAAGAAAGTAAATCTAAAAAATGAGGACAGGATTAAATTTTTTTTAAAAGACAACAAAAGACATTATATAGAAAACAGAGAAAAAACACAAGAAAGCAATTTTTAATTAATGAAAGCAATGTATCTCCAGCAAAACAGAGAAAAGAGAGAAAGCTGAAACTAAACAATGTTAGGAATGAAAAATGAAACAAAACTTAGGTACATTAAAGATTGTCAATAAATTTGAAATATAATTTTCTAGAAAGAGATTACAAAATTGACTCAAGAAAAATGGAATTAAGCAATAAACATTAAATAAACTAATCATCTATCAAAGTCTCTTCTCTCAAGACACCATGCCCAGGCAGCAATTTTTCAGGCCAGCTCTCTTAACCTTACAAAAAGCAAACAAACAACAACAAAAAAATCCCAGCAATTTTAAACTAGGGAGAAGAAAAACAAGAATTCACATGCTGTGTGTGGGTCATAAGGGTTAAAATCATGTCAGAGAGCAAAGAGCAATTTTGTATCATCTAATGAAATTGAAAATGCCCTCAGATAAGATACAACAATTCCAACTCTAGGTATTTACAATAGAGAAATTCTCAAATATATTCTAAGAAGTAATGTACCTGACTTTTTCTTTCAGCATTCTTTGCAAAAGCAAAATTTGAAAACATCTTAAATGTTCTTCAACAGGAAAACAGATATACGTATGTTGTGATATACTCAAATACTAATCTGCAGGTAAAATAAATGAACTAGAGCTACATATAACAACATGGATATTTCTCAGAAACATTATATTAAATGAAGAAAAGACATAGCTCATAATGATGCTTACAAGCAAGATACCAACTAAATAAAGCTTAAAAACACACACAAAAAAACAGTATATGCTGTTTACAGACATATATGAATGTACGAGCATGTGAAAATGAGAATAAACATTATTTGTAAATACTGCTTTCCCCTGGAGAGGAAAGAAGAATATCTATAGTGAAGAAAATCAAACAACATAATTTAGGCAAGTAAAGTATATTTAGATTAGTTACTTTTTAGATATGCCCTGCTTAAAATCACAGTTTCATCTTGGTGCTTTATATAATCTTCAAGAGTTAAAAATCTCTCTTTGCTGTTAATGTCAAGGTTTCTTAAGATTTGCCTAGCTTTTTGTATGATAACGTTTGAAATTACTGTCCTATTTTTCAATAAATATCCCTATTGTATACGAGGATATGTCTTTTCTTTATTTCTTAAACTGAAAAATCCTGAACACTGAGAGGAAGAAAATGAAAGCCAAGTACTTGTAGGAGTGTTGAGTGCAGAGAAATGCAATTAAATTCCTCATCATTAGTGGATATTCTCTTCTAATGTTTTGAGGAAATTAAAGCCTATCTATAAGCACTGGCCGATGAAAGGGAATTATGATAAGTACTAGGAAGTAATGGTGTAAACCATGAGATGCTTATTAATTACCTGATTAAGATTTAATAGTAATACATATTAGTCTACTCATGTTTAAAAAAAAGCAAAGATAATCAAACTTCCTGCCAAGAAAAAATTTTTATTCATTGTGAGCTTACATATCTTGTAAATGTCTATCTGGCAATCTATTAAAATAACATATCAATAAAAATGTGCATACATATATAAAAATCACCGGTAACATTCAAAATACTTAACAACCAGTATGGCATGGGCACCAGACAATCAGAAAAGCAAACTGACCAATCAGAACAGGAGCTGACTACAAACAACAGGCAAATCAGACCCTACTCTAAGGGACTAAGAAAAGTGAAAATAATGATCACTTCCCTACTATATATGGTCCTCCTTTCTCACTTGATAGCCATGCTTCTCAAACTCTAATGTGCATACGAATCAACAAGGAATCTTGATAAAACGCAGGTTCTGATTCAGTAAGTTTAGAATGCGCTATAAAACCTTGCTATTTAAAGTGTGGTCCTTAGCCCATCAAAATAGGCATCAACTGGGAGTTTGCTAAAAACGCAAAATCTCAGGGCTGAAAAAGAATCTGCATTTTGACAAAACCGTGAATTGAAGGTAAGAATGGCAATAAAATTCTCGTTAGAAACTATGCCACCCAGAAGACAATGGAATGACATCTTCAAATTGTTGGAAGAAAATTTTAAAAGCTTAACCTGAAATTCTAGACTCAGCAAAAATATCTTTCAAAAATGGAGATGAAACAGAGAATTTTTGAAACAAACAAAAGCTAAGATGTTAGAGAAAGTTCTTCAGGCAGAAAGAAAATGATACCAGATGGAAATAGTAAATTTATGTATGAATGCAAAAGACAATTATTTTATTTTTCAATCCTGTAAAGATAATTCGTTGTTCAAAATAAAAAATAATAATGTATTTTGGCACTTATGTGTAAAGTAAAATATGTGACAATAGCACAAAGGTCATAGGTAACAGAAATATTGTGCTGCAAACTTCTCTCACTATATTTGTAGTAGTGTAACATTATCTGAAGGTAGCCTTTAAAAGGTAAAGATGCATATTGGAAATCCTAGAGCAATTACTAAAAGTTTGAAAAAATGGATATAATATGTCAAATGTGGAGATAAAATGGAATCATTTTTTAAAACTAAATTAATCTCAACTAAAAAGAGTGCAGTAATGGGCTGGCCCCATGGCCTAGTGGTTAAGTTCGGTGCACTCTGCTTTAGTGGCATGGGTTTGGTTCCCAGGCACGGACCTATACCACTCATCAGTGGCCATGCTGTGGCAGCAACCCACATACAAAATAGAGGAAGACTGGCACAGATGTTAGCTCAGGGTGAATCTTCCTCAGCAAAAAAAAAAAAAAAGAAAGAAAAAATGCATTAAAAGAGGAAAAGAGGAACAAAAATATATGAAACAAATGGAGAAGAAAGAGCAAGATGGTAAATTTAAATCCAAAGACACTGATAGTTACACTAAATTTCTAGTGTAAATGGTCTAAAGCCTCCAGTTGAAAAACAGAGTTGTCGGATTGGATAAGTAAAGCAAGATCCAATTATGTGCTACCTATACAAAAACCACTTTAAGTAAAGGACACAGATTCAAAGCAAACAGATGGAAAAAAACATAACATGCTAAAACCAACCAAAAACTTTTTGGAATGACTATAGACAAAATAGCTTTCAATGCAAGGAATGTTACTAGGGACAAAGAAGAACAATACATAAAGATAAAGTGGTCAGTTTGTCAAGAAAACATGAAAATCCTAAATATATAAAACATAAAATTTCTAAATATATAAAAATCCTAAATATATAAGCTCTAAAAACAGAGCTTGAAATACATGAAGGAAAATTGTTAGAAATAAAACAAAAAATAAACTCGTAACTACAGTTTGAGATTTCAATGCTGCTCTCTTGGCAATTGGTAGGACAAATAGACAAAAAATCAAACAAAAAATATAGGAGATCTGAGCCATACTCGGAAATATTAACTGAAAGATACCACATATTGGGCCATAAAACAAGTCTCAATAAATTGATTGAGATCAAAAAATATTGAAATCATACAGAATATGATTTCTGATCAAAATGGAAATAAACTATAAATCAATAAGAGAAAGAAATGTGAATCATCCCCATATATTAGGAAATTAAACAACATATTTCTAAGTGACCCATGGTTCAAAGAGAAAACCACAAAGCAAGTTTTAAAATATTTTTAACTTAATTAAAATGAAAAAATATCAAAATTTATACGGTATAACTCAAACATATTTAAGGTATAGCCACTTTGGAAGAGAGTTTGGCAGTTTCTCACAAATTTAAACTTACACTTACTATACAACCTAAAAATTCCACTCCTAAGTATTCACCCAAAGAATTAAAGATATATGTATTTGTCCACTCAAAAATTGTATGTGAAGAGAAGACAAATGCTGGCATGGATGTGGAGAAAAGGGAACCCTTATGCAGTGTGGATGGAACTGTAAATTGGTACAACCAATAAGGAAAACAATAAGGAAGTTCCTCAAAAAAATAAAAGTAAAATTACCATATGATCCAGCAATTCCACTTCTGGGAATATATCCAAGGGAAACGAAAACACTAACTGAGGGGGTTGGCCCCATGGTGGAGTGGTTAAGTTGGCACTCTCCACCTCAGTAGCCTGGGGTTTGCTAGTTCAGATCCTGGGTGCAGACCTACACACCACTCATCAGGCCATGCTGTAGTGGCAACTCACATAAAAGAACTAGAATGACCTACAACTAGGATATACAACCATGTACTGGGGCTTTGGGGAGAAGAAAAACAAGGGGAAGATTGGCAACAGATGTTAGCTCAGGGCCAATCTTCTTCATCCCCCCCAATATATATATATTTTTTATTTATATATATATATAAATAAAACACTAACTCAAAAAGATATCTGTACCCCATGTTCATAGCAGCATTATTTGTAATAGCCAAGACACGGAAAAAACCTAAGTGCCCACTGATAGATGAATGGTTGTGGTATATACATACAAGGGAATATTATTCAGCCATTAAAAAAAGTGAGGAAAGCCTACCACTTGCAACAACATAGATGGATCTTGAGGGCATTAAGCTAAGTGAAATAAGTCAGACAGAGAAAGACAAATACTGTATGACCTCACTTACATGTGGAATCTAAAAAAAAAAAAAACACACACCAAACCCATAGAAAAAGAGATCAGACTTGTGGTTACCCGAGGCAGGAGGTGGGGGCGAGGGAAATTAAAAGAAGGTAGTGAGAAGGTATAAACATCCAATTATAAGATTAATAATAACTAGGGATGTAATGTACAGCATCATGACTATAGTTACCACTGCTGTATGATATATAAGAAAGTTAGAATAGATCTTGAGTTCTCATAACAAGAATTTTTTTCTTTTCTTTTCATTGTTCCTATATGAGATGATAAATGTTAACTAAACCTATTGTAATTGTTCCACGATATATGTAAGTCAAATCATCAGGCTGGCCATCTTAAACTTATACAGTGATGTATGTCAGTTATTTCTCAGTAAAACTGGAAAAAATCTAATGTGTCACAAAATTTTAAAAAATTGTACATGAATGTTTAAAACCATTTCATATATATATAGGGAAATAAAAAATAGTAAAATATATTTTATTCAATATACTGTAATTTAAAACACGAGAAATATTGAGAATTAAAGTGTTTTCTTTATGAAAAACAATGCTATCAAGAGTAGTGTGAATACTGCTTCCTTCAACTTCCTATTATATACAACACAGAGCAAGCATCTTTTCTGTGCCTTGAAAACCATTATATTCCTGTCTATGTTTGGATCAGCTTCTACCATTTTATCCTTGCATGTTCGATGTCATGAAATATTTCCAAATGTTCTTTTAATGTTAAGTTTATGCCAGGGCGACCCTTTCTGGGACATCTCCGTCCTTTTCATCACAACTGCTTTCCTCATTCATGTTAATAAATTCTCCTTTACCCAGTTCCTCTGGCTGCGTATGCAGAGTCTCTCCAACGGCAGCAGTGTTAACATTCCCACAGTCAGCTATTCCTTCTATGAGTACATTTATATTCAACTGGAATTTCACTTCCAACACTATCACCTTTTGTTTCTTTGCAGGGCTTTCATCTTGATTAGCCTATTTCCTCTTTCAAGTATCCTTTTATGTAAAATGTCAAACAGGTTTATCAATGGGTGACAAAGAGGCTACACAAGTTCACACTTTGCATGAATTTAATAACACATATGCTGACCAATGACCAACAGACTTTAAAAGAAGTGACATGAGGGGCCGGCCAGGTGGCGCAGTGGTTCAGTTAGCACATTCCACTTCAGTGGCCTGGGGTTTGCGGGTTCGGATCACGGGTGCGCACCTACGCACCACTTACCAAGCCATGCTATGGCAGGCGTCCCCCATATAAAATAGAGGAAGATGGGCATGGATGTTAGCTCAAGGCCAGTCTTCCTCAGCAAAAAGAGGAGGATTGGTGGCAGATGTTAGCTCAGGGCTAATCTTCCTCAAAAAAAAAAAAAATGTGACATGATTGGTCACTAATCATAATGCACATCTGTTATTTATGTAATAATTTGTGGACTGAAGAGCTAGCAGTGAAGTCTGTTTTTTACACACAGTTATACTGTGGCAACTGAAATTTGAGCTGTGTTGTTGGGAATTTGGTGTCATTTACCTAAACCATGGTAACTAAAGACCATGCATATTGGAATTGTGCAAAACAAGAACTGCTTTATTGAAATAAATATTAAATTTAAATTATTTTGAATACTTCTGCAAATCTACCTTGACTATTAGAAAAATTTTACTTACACTTATAAAGGCTTTTACTTTTGAAAGTGTTTTCACATTTCTTAACTCTTCTTAATGGTTTTTGGCAAATCACAATATTTAAAACTAGAAGGACTCTTGTCCATTGTATCAGTAAGACAGGTTAATTGCTTTAATAATAGCCTCAAATTTACAGTAGCTTAACACAATAAAAGACGATTTCTTACTCAGACAACAGCCCAGCGAGGAATAGCAAAAGGAGTTCTGCTCCATGCAGTCATTCAGGGCCCCAGGATTATTCTGTTTTGTGAACCTGCCCTCGTCCAGGCCCTTACAGTCTTTTCCATTCAACAGATAGATAAAGAGACATTTGCCTGTGGGAATTTTTATGGGCCAGGACAGGAAATGGTATACATCATTCATCTCAGATTTCATTGGCCCTAATTCAGTCACATGGACATCTCTAAATGCAAAGGAGGCTACATGTCCAGTGGGAAAAGGGAATCTATTGGTTGAACAAGTATCCAGTTTATGCCCCAGGAATCCTCCAATCTGTCTGTTTTAATTTATACAGAAGGCTTTTGGGGTCCAGGGAGATAAGGGCAACATAGTGAGTGAGAGTCAGCCTAGGACCAGAATTTCCATGAGCTGACTCCTATCTCAGTTCTCTCACCTTTCTATCAAATGGCAACAACTTGCTCTCACCCCTATTCTATTTTCTTCATTGCTTATTTGCCCTTTAATTAAATTCATTTTAAATTCAAATACTACAATGGATTCAAAGATGAAAAATAAAAATTAAGCTGCTGATAAATTATACAACTGAAGGAGCCTGCCCGGAGGCATAGCGGTTAAGTTCGTGAGCTCTGCTTTGGCGGCCCAGGTTTTCAGGGTGGGATCCTGCACACAGACCTAGCACTGCTCCTCAAGCCACACTGTGGCAGTATCCCATATACAAAATAGAGGAAGACAGGTACAGATGTTAGCCCAGGGACAATCTTCCTCAACCATAAAGAGGAAGACTGGCAACAGATGTTAGCTCAGGGCCAATCTTCCTCACACACACACACAAAAAATTATACAACTGAAAAAGTCAAGCTTATTAGGGGTTCAGATGAAGACCATTTAAACTGTAAGTTCATAAATTAAAAAACTTTTTTAAACTATCTCCCTTAAATAAGACATGATAGATAAAGATAACTCAGTCGTGAAGAACTTAGCCCTCAGTGTTGACTCTTGTATGCCACTGATACACATTTTCTTATTTCTGCATGAACATCAGACTTTCTTAATTAAACAAATATATCATCTATACTTTGTGATTACAATTCAACAATTAAAATCTTGGAATTAGAAGAAGCATCATTTATCATATAACATGCGGAGTTGTTCATCTTTCCGAATAAGTAGTGAAAACAGGCTCCTCACAGTTCATATGCTGTTTATGAAGGTAATATTGTGTAATCCATCACTAGATAAAACGTGACAGGCAAGTTCAAAGAAAGCAAAGGCATTTTAACTTTTGAGGCTGGATGAAGCATATGTAACAGGAAAAGATTCTGCTCACTACTACTTCATGGCATTGGAGCATGAACTTTTTCCCACTGAAGCTCCAGGTGCTTTACTTTAATAACTTCAGTATTAGCTTTGAACTGTTTTTGTTTATCCTTCTACATCCTTCATATAAATAAACCTACTTTACATTTTCTTTTACTACTTTTGCTTAAACACTCACCATTATTTACCATTATTTTCTTTCAACTTTCCTTTTGCCATTTATTTTCCCATTCTTACACCTTTTAACACATGGTAGATTTGGTCTATGCCCTGCCTAAGGAGGTCTAGGGCCTTCTATCATACCTGAAAATCTGTCTTGTCCTCATTAAATAAATAGATTTCTATCTCAAATGAAGTTAAATGCTCACAATTCTAAGACAAATTACCTACACTGGGCTCCAGATTGACCACATACACAGAGTATGCCTATTCACAGCTGAGATGATCCGGATAGGTAACTAAAAATGAAATAATCTTAACCTCCAGGAAGTTACAATCTCATAGAAAAAAATCTCACCCTAAATCTAGCCTCCTGGAGAACCTGACAAGGATTTTTAATGTGAAATCTTACATTACTCATTATTTCCTATGACTTGGAGCCCAACCCAGTATACACGGGAGTTTGTTTCACCAACACCTTACATATCAAAAAGGGCATAAATAGCTGAAACAACTTTGATTGCTAGAAAAGTCCAGAAACATAAATTATAAGGCAAAGATTATTTAGAAAATTTGCAGGTAATTTCATGATTGTAAACATATGTAGACAGATTCAAGTTCAAATAACATTTTGGAGATAAGTAGGTTTAATCATCTAAGGAAGAATAGCCTTGCATCACAAATAGAACTAAAGAACAAAGACACTGAAAAAAAAAGGTCAATTTAATGTTAATTGACGTCTGTAAGATAAACTTAAATAGCTTGAGCTTTTGTTTGCTTGTTTTGCACAATTAAGATCACAGAAGCATAAATACTATTTCCACACATTTGGAAGGAAACCCTCCAGGATTAGAAATCCTTAAGAAAGGACTGCACAGTTATGAACAAGGTAGCCTGGGACCCCACATCTCTTCCCACATTACACTGACATGATAGTAGTGTAGTAAAGTAGATGCTCAAGCCCAGTAATGGCACAAAATAAGCAGCACTTTGAGGACTATCCAGGAAGTGACGCATATTGTCCCTAAGGTAGAAATAGGGGGAAACTTTGCAGAATCAAAAGAAAAAACAATGAAGGGGGGAGGGTGATTTGTATTTCTAAAAGTAGGTAAATCCAGGCATGTTTATTTACAACATCTCAGGGCTGCAGACCTGTCAGTGCTGCTACTGACCCAGCCAGCCGTCAGTGTGAGTAAATCAGTGCTGTCCAAATCCGGTTGCTTCTCATCCTCTACTCTCCGCCTATTGGCACCTCTACAAATTCTTAGACTGGGAAGCGGAGAAGGTAACTCCCTGAGCAGTACTTGGAAATTGAATTGGTTTTCCAGCAGTCCTGACAGCCAACTAACTTTTTTTGTGTTCTTTATAGCTGCCAAGGAAAAGTGAGATTGCCTAGATTAAGACAAGGAGAGGGGGCAGTCAATAAAATAGTGTAAGGGTAGGAAACAGAAGTCACAATAACATTGAGTATTAGCTAAGATTTAGAGAAGACACTGGGAGGAAATAACAGCCATCAGAAAATTCATCAAGAAAACTGTAAATTGGATAAACTGTAAATTCCTTTATCTCAAATATTTTGCATGACTTTTATACCTATTAATTATAGTTGGGAAAAAAATCCAAGTTTCAGTGCCGGAATTAATGGTAAGTACATGCACTGGGAGTCTGAAGACTTGCTTTTTAACTAAGAATTTGTCCCTAAATAGCTGAGTTCTCTTGAGAGAAACAGCCATTCTGGATCTTCATTTTCTTATCTTGAAAATTGCCATTTTTATTAGATTATCCCTTCTAACATGAAAATTATGTAACTACACTAAAATTAAGTATATCAAACTTTCAGCAGCAAAAGAAATTCAGGAGTTAAGTTCAAGAGTCCTGAATTCTTAGCCCTTGACTTCAACTATGACATCAGACACTCTAACATAACAGACCATTACAACATTATATGCTGCCTTTTTTCAGTCTCACTTTCCCATGTTTCTTCCTTCTTAACTTTTTTCTTGCCAAGATGTCCAACATCACACATTGATTAACACCTGGCAGTCACTGAACACTGACTTACCAGTCAGCATATGGATTGCTGGGTAGCCTATGAATCTTTTCTGAATCTGGTCTGAATCCTGGATTTTTAGAAATGGCAAAGGGCCACAAGTATAACATATTACAAGCTATAGAATACAGAAAAAGTAATCTTTTCCCAAAGATTAAAAGAAGAAAATCAATATATCTTGTATAGCAATTTCAGGATGTTATAGACCTCCCCATATAAAATAACTTTAAATGTTTGCCCTTTTCCCTGCACACAAACACATACACACACACTCACATTCACACTTACCCACAGACTTCTGCCTACTCTATATTCTCTAGCAAATCCAAGCACAATCTTCCCTCCAGAATCTTGTCAGTTTGAGGAAAGACAAAAATATTACATGGAGAGAAAAGCCTGCAAAGGTGGTTAACAAAACATAATTTGTAATCCCCATGCACCCTCCTGTAGGTTCCTCAGAAATAAATCCATATGAATATATTCAGTAATTCTAGAAAACAACATCTATTCCCAAGTTTAATTTTCCTATGTTTTAATAAAAAGGCTACTGACGGTAATGGAAAAGTTTAATCATAATTTAAAATAAAAAGACAGACAAATGAAACATCAGGATCTAGTAGACCAATTTTCTGTCCCTCTGCTGTCAGGCACAGCAATGCCTTCATTCCCCTGAAACCACACAGAAAGCATCTCTGTTTAAAACACACAAGAAAAAGGAACATAATGTCAGAAGACAAAAGCGAGATCAGTTAGTAGTTACCGAGAGTAACTTATTCAATAGATGACTATGTATTGTGTTATAATCATATAAAGCTGCTCAAATCAACTTACATTCAAGCATAATGTGGTTAAGGTATTAACTCCAGAACGTCTTGTTTGGAGAATAAATAGATAATAGCCAAATGACAACAAGTTACATTACTGTATTATCTGAATCCTCTCTTTTAGAAAATTTCAGAGAATCAAACATTCTGACTGGAGGATTGTGACTGATTTCTTCAACAAAGCAATTTTCCCTTGTTCTAACCCTGATCTCATGGGGATAGGATCCCTCAATGATCCTAAAACACACACCTTCATATATGTAAACACACACAACCTCATACAAAGTTTCAGAACAAATATTTACTCAAATGTATACCTTTAGTTACTTTATACTTAGGAATTTATTTCTAAAACAAAAAAAAATTGAGTTAATATACACATCTTATATGTCTATAGGGAACTGGATGTTCCACAAAGATGGTGAGCCAGACACTGGCCTTCCAACAAATTCGATACTTATCAAGCATAAAATAAACTCAACTGGACATCTGCCAGTAATGACAGAGTAAGATCCCACCAGACCAACCCACACAGAGAAAAAGAAAAGAACTATAAAATCTGAATATAATCCAAAAATAGCTACCTGAAGGTATTGTGTATTTGTCACTCCCAATATAAGATGGTAAGCTTCTTGAAGGCATAGTATTTAAGTATCTTCTTATACTCTGGATTATTTAATTCGCTATATTGTTTTCCCCATAGTTATTGTGCAATATATATTTGTTGAACTTAATACTCTGTCTCAATAAATATAAGAGTGATTAACTGTGACTGATATTGACAGAGCTACAGGACTTCCCCTTTTCCCGTCACATCCTACACACTGATTACATGTACAGGTGCACTTCAGAGACACACGTCTGTAGGCACAGTCTGACACCTTACACTGGACAAAAGCATAGCAGAAGCATTTCCAGAATCTTCCCTTCCATCACAAAGATGGCAACACTTAACTACAAAGGGGATTATCTCCTCACAGTGTTCAGGACTCTTCCTGGCTAACCCGCCTGGATTTGAGGTCAAATAAGGAAAATGTTAATAGCATTTAAAAAAAAAAAAAAAAAGCACCTGAAGATTATCCCAGAATCATCTCAATTTTTAAGAACAACAAAATTCTAAAGAATAGAAAAAATAATAAAAGTTTAACTTATCCTCTTCTTTTTTCTCAGGGTCAGGTGAAGATGACAGATCAGTCCCCAGTATAGTCTGACACAGGAATGCTTTGAGGGCATTCTTTACAACATCAGAGTATCTTTGCTTAAGGTCTATGGGTGAAATTTCTCTTAGGTTTCAATACAAGAAATAACGAAAACTGTATTACAAAGTCCTGAAGTTTGAAAGAGATAATATGCACTAAAGTATTTAGCACACCGTCCAGCACATGAGGACTCTACAAGTGGTGCTATTAATATTATTATTACCATATTTCAAAATAACTGCTCTATTCCTAGTTATGAACACATAAATCACATAAATGATTTGTTCACAGCTGCTAGAAAATGAAAATCTAATATTTAACCCAGACTTTTATTGATTTCCTACTAGGTCCCAGGCGCCTCCTCTTTCCATAGAGGAATTCTACTTAATTTTAATACTACATTGCCAATACATTATGATCACAAGATAGAAAATAATTCAAGTGATCCTGCAGCCACTGGCTGATGTGGTTTGAACACGTGGGGGAGCAACATCTCAACAGCAATTGAAGGGACATAGTAATCATCCTTCACGGATCAGTGCTAATAGTTGATACTTTTTTGTGACTGTTTCATTTCTGTTTCTTGTTATGGTTTTGTTTTTTTGGATTTTTTCTTTTTTTTTTTTTTTTGTTAGATGGCTTTGTAGTTAGAATATCGTGAAGTAAGAGGAGCTCTAGTGAAGGCACAAAGGATTTACACAGTCAGTACACTGAGATTAACCAGTTCAGCCAAGGTAATATCTTCTTTTGGCTGGTTACTGTAAGATCAGCAAATTGTGCAAAGGAGTAAATTAGGAAAAAACCTCCACAGTCTCTATTGATAATATCTAGAGTGTGAAGGATAAAAACAAGACTGTTAAGGTAACAAGCAGATAATACCAAATCGAAAAGCATGGATGTGCTAACAAAGGTAATAAACAAATAAACTAGAAGTAACCTGGCAACTGGGCAGGTGCGGTGTGTGATATAGCAGGTCACTGGAGAGCAAAGGTTGCCCCAAGAAAGTAAATTACTTTAAGACCTTAGACCACCAGGACATAAGGGTTTAATTTATTTCAATAAAGATATACTGTGACTAGGGTACATGATGAGAATGCATCTGTAGAGAAAAGGAAAACATTATTTTTTGTTTCTTGCTTTGCCATGTAGCAAAATATCATTAATGAATATTTATGGATGAATCCCTTTCAATAAGTGAAGTGCGAATACAGAAAACCGAAAACTAGATCTACCTAAATTACCGTTGCTGTTGCTGTCAAAGCACACTGACTATATGTTATTATTAAAAAATATCCTGGGGCCAGCCTGGTGGCGCAGCAGCTAAGTCTGCATGTTCTGCTTCGGCGGCCCAGGGTTCACGGGTTCGGATCCTGGGTGCAGATCTACACACCACCTGTTAAGCCATGCTGTGGCAGGCATCCCACATACAAAGTAGAGGAAGATGGGCACAGATGTTAGCTCAGAGCCAGTCTTCCTCAGCAAAAAGAGGAGGATTGGTGGCTGATGTTAGCTCAGGGATAATCTTCCTCAAAAAAAATATCCTTTTTCCCTTGGATAGACTGGATATAACATTCTGCATGAGGACAAAATCACCAGGTCACTCAAGACAATGAAGTTAACTGGGTTCTGGATAGCATATGAGGCTGTGAGAAACTGTGTCATTCACAAAACTTAACCCAATAGGTACATGAAAATATGCTCAAATCACTAATCATCAGAGAAATGCAAACCAAAACCACAATAAGATATCACTTCATACCTCTTAGAATGACTATTATCAAAAAGACAAAAGATAACAAGTATTGGTGTGATAGGGAGAAAAAAGAACCTTTGTATCCTCCTGGTGGGATTGTAAATTGGGACAGCCACTACAGAAAACAGTATGGAGGTTCCTTTAAAAATTAAAAATATAACTACCACGTAATCCAGCAATCACATTTCCAGGATATATCCAAAGGAAATGAAATCAGTATCTCCAAGAGATAAACACTCTCCCACGTTCATTGCAGCATTATTCACGATAGCCAACATATATATGGAAACAACCTAAGTGTCCATTGACAGACGAATAAATAAAGAAAATATGGCACATATATACACACTATATGTATACTATAATATGTATACTATATATATATATACAATACATACACATATATACACACACAATGTAATATTATATAGCCTTAAAAAAGAAGGAAATCTTGCCATTTGCCACAACATGGATGAACCTGGAGGACATTATGCTAAGTGAATAAGCCAGACCTAGAAAGACAAATACTGCATAAAATCTCACTTTATGTGTAGAACCTAAAAAAGTTTTAACTCATAAAAGCAGAAAGTAGAATGGTGGTTGCCAGGGGCTGGGGCAGGGGGGGAAATGGAGAGAAGTTGGTTAAAGGGTATAAACTTTCAGTTACGGAGGATGAATAAGTTTTGGAGATATAAAGTACAGAATAGTGACTGTAGTTAATAATACCATATTGTGCACAACCAGAAGAACCTACCAGTAGAATATACAACTAGGGGAGCTTTGGGGAGAAAAAAGAAGAAAGAACAAGAAGAGGAAGAAAAGGAAGAAGAAAGAAAGAGAGAGGGAGAGGGAGGGAGGGAGGGAGGGAGGGAGGGAGGGAGAGGGAGAGAGAGAAAGAAAGAAAGGAAGGAAAGAAAGGAAGGAAGGAAAGGAAGGAAGGAAGGGAAGAAAGAAAGAGAGAGAAAGAGAAAGAAAGAAAGAAAAGAACAGAAGATTGGAAACAGATGTTAGCTTAAGTGCCAATCTTTAAAAAAAAATACTATATTGTATCACTTTGTATACTTGAAATTTGCTAAAAGAATAGATCTTGTGTTCTCACCACACACAAACGGTAACTACGTGAGGTGAGGGACATGTTAATTAACTTGATTGTGGTTATTTCACAATGAATACATATATCAAAACATCATGTTGTACACTCTAAATATAAACAATTTTTATCTGTCAATTATACCTAAATAAAACTTGAAAATTTTTTAAAAATAAATATTCCATTAGTGGTTACCAGGGGAGAAAGTAGTTGTGGGGTAGGCAAAAGGGACAAAGGGGCACACATATGTATGGTAATGGATAAAAATTACACTACTGGGTGTGAGCAGGATGAAGTGTACTCAGGAACTGATAAACAATAATGTACACCCAAAATTACACAATGTTATAAACCATTATAATCCCAATAAAATTACTTGAAAAAAAATAATTTAAAAAAAGAAATATTGCTTTGAAATTAGAAGATTTTAATATCTGAGTTATGATGTAGAAAATAAGATTAAAGTTAATCACGAAATTCACAATAAGAGTTTTCCTTCTTTTCTACTTATAAGGAAATATATTCCTTCACCTTTGGATATATTATCACTACTCTAAAAGCCTTACGAACGAATTTTTAAAAGCAGTAACGCATCTTCTCATGCTTTTACAATCTAGAATAGAAACAAATGCTTCAGAAAAAGAAACTTACATATTTGTAGTAGTCATGCTATATAGTAATTATTAACATACTTAAAAGCTTGTAATCCAATTTTATTTAGAAATGCCACTGTTATCGATGTTAATGCTTAGATTCCTCTAGACTCCAATTATGTTTCTACAGGGCTATGAAAACAGAGCAGAATATCGGTCTTAATTGAGGAAGCTTTTTAAAGATAAAGAATCATTAACATTTTCAACTGTCAAGTTGTTAACTTGCCAACTTTTATTTACAACTAATATTTGAATGACAATGGCATACAGAAATGTACAGAAGATCTATTTTTAACTGCAGACTTCCATTAATAATGTGAACTTGAACAAACCATTGTGCTTTCCCTGTCTTCAGTTTTCTTATTGGTAAAAGGAGGTGATTTGAGTTGAATTCTGGGATTCAGGTAGAAAATGTCTTAAAATAAAAAAGCTACAGCCCAGAACATTCTTCTCCAATTTGAAGGTGAAATAAGGACACTAATTGACACAAATTACAAGAGAAACATGAGACTAATGGCAGGAGAAATAGGACCACAAGATGTGGCATGTTTTATTGCTCTTATTGGAGCCAATTTAGTATATAATCTTTACTGCCAAAGACAGATGCTGAGCGGCAATCTGTCCAAGTTATGTAACAGGTAATTTCTTGGAACACTGAGTTTCCCCAGTGATATCTTTGAATTTTTTCTGCATGCCAAAATCTGAAATGACCTTTCTTTTTTCCCTCAAATGTAGGGGAAAATAGGAAGATTATAGTTTAATTGTCTCCACTGTTATCACAAGGCTCAGTCGAACTCAGACTACCACAGACATCCATCCTCTATTTGTGGGGTCCAACTATAACTCTGTTTGAAAACATAAGAAATGTATAGTTAATATATATACATCATTCAGATTATAATATCTAATTCTAAAAATAAATGTTTATGTTTTCATGGGTATTATTCACTTCATTTACAAGAAAAATCAGGTAAACTTGAAATATATTCATTTAGGACAACAAAATAAATGGTTTGTTAGCAGAACTTGCTCCTCAAATAAGTATTAGACATTTTTTTAAAAAAAGATTGGCACCAGAGCTAACATCCATTGCCAATCTTCCTCTCTTTTTTATTTGCTTGAGGAAGATTAGCCCTGAGCCTCCATCTGTGCCACTCCTCCTCTATTCTGTATGTGGGATGCTCCCACAGCATGGCTGATGAGTGGAGTAGGTCTGCGTCTGGGATCCGAACCCACAAACCCAGCAGCTGAAGCGGAGTGCGTGGAACTTTAACCACTCAGCCATAGGGCCATACCCCAGAGCAGTGATTTTTAATCTATTCTTCCAGTGAAAATTGTGCCATAAAATAAAGACATTTGTCCTCCTGTTCTAATTTCTAAGTATGAATGTTCAAGTAAAATACAACATGATTTTCATAATAGAATTGAGATATAGTCACAATCATTTTCTCCAACTCTACTGCTGTCATAATTCTTGGTGATTTTAACATCCATGCAGTTCCTTGACCTCTGCCCTTTCAATAATTTTGATCTCTAACCCTCTTAAGCCACATGCTGCCCTAAACTGCATCTCCTTCACAATCTCCATTTTAAACATTATTCTATTTTGCAATCATCCCCTGCTACATGTTTCCTCAATCCCTCTGGCACCAGATTTTCAATATTTCTTCTACCCATTGGAACCTACAATCTTTTGATTTTTGTGTGTGTGTGTGTGTGTGTGTGTGTGTGTGTGTTTGGCAGTTTACTGTCCTCATTATGTTCTAACCTCTTTCCTTACACAACTTAGATTCTATGTTCCATTTACCCAATCTCATCCTCAACCATATTGCCCAATGTGATTAAATTCAACCTCATTCTTTCTTTGCACCTGCATTCATACAGATGCAAGTAGCTGGAGAAAAACACACAACCATGCTGACTGGTCTCACTTTAAATTCAAGAGCATGAACCTCAAGTAGGCCTTCATGCTGCCCAAGCAATCACAGTATATTTTCCTACCTTAGTCTTCGCCTTTCCTCGTGAGTATTTATTTCACAGCCTTTTCACTTTCCTCAAACCTTTAACACCTCGACCTTCATATTATGACCTGGCTTCCATTTCACTGAGATATCTAAAGCAATCAGAAAAGAAATACTACAAGCTCCCATTATCACACGTATACACATACCTGCATCCATGCCAAAATAGTCCACCTCTCTCCTTCTATCTTAGAATGACCTCGCCACTTGTGCCCTAGATCCCAGCATCCTCTACCTACTCAAGAGCATTGTTCTAGGAACTCTCCTCTCTTTAAGGCATCATCAAATTTCCCCATGTCTGCTGGATCATTAGCACACAAACACTCAGTAATATACTCCATCTTATAAATAACTTCTTGTTACCATGTACTGTGTTCACTCTGCTCACGTTTATAGTAAAACATCAAAAATTTTATTGTACTCCCTGATGCTTTGTCTTCTATTGAATGCAATTCAATCAAGGCCTTAGTCACCACTACTTCACTCAGACAGTCTTGTCAAGTCACCAATGATCTCCTCCTTCTCAGACCTCATCTTACTTAAGACATCCACAGCATTTGACCAGTTGATCAATTACCCTTGTCAAAACCCTTTCCTCAGTTGGCTTCCATGTGCTTTCTCTTGACTCCACTTCTATATCACAAACCATTCTCTCCAGTCTTCTTCGTTTGTTTCTCCTTATTTCTCTACTTTCTTAACATTGGAATGCTCAGGACTTGGGCTCCCCTCAATCTATACTCATACTCTGGGTGATAGCTTCAAATGTGATCTATAAGCTGATTAGTTTCAAATTGATAACCAACCTAGAGCTCTTGCCTGAACTCAAGACTCATATATTCAACTACTTACTCAACATCCACTGGAATGTCTAATAAGCATATGCCAAAACATAGCTCTGGATTATCTTACTCTCAAATTTGTTCCTCTGGCAGGATTTTCCACCTCACTAAATAGCAACTCCATCATTCCAATTGCTCAGCTGAAAAAGTTAGAATCATCTTTGACTCCTCTCTTTCTCACATACGACACATCCAATTCATCAATATATCCTGTTGGCTTTACCTTCAGAATATATCCAGAAAGTAACAACTTCTCACTCTTTCACCACTATCACCTTAGTCCAAGCCATCACACATCTCACCCAGGTTGCTCTATTAACCTCTGAACTGATCTTTCTTCTTGTATACTTCCCCACTTTGAAGAAAAATCTAAAGCCCTTACAATGGCCTAGAAATCCTACATGATCTGCACCATCATTCCACTCTCCCCCTCCGAAAGACCACTGTAACATCATCTCCTATAACTTTTCCCTTGGCCCAGTCCAACCAAGCCAAATTGGCTTCTTTGCTTGTTTATGAACATGCCAAGCATACCCCTACCTCAGAGTCTCTGCATTCCGTGTTCTCTTTTCAGTGAGGACTTTCTTGACCACCCTATATGAAATAACAATACAGCCTCCCATCCCAGAAGGCCCAGGCCCCTCACGCATTTATCTTTCTTTATAGTACTTATCATCTGGTATATGACATATTTATTTGTTTAAAAAAAATAAAATAAAATAAAAAAATAAAGATTGGCACCTGGGCTAACAACTGTTGCCAATCTTTTTTTTTTTTTTGCTTTATCTCCCCAAACCCCTCCCCCGTACATAGTTGTATATCTTAGTTGCAGGTCCTCCTAGTTGTGGGATGTGGGACGTCGCCTCAACGTACCCTGACGAGCAGTGCTATGTCCGTGCCCAGGTTCCGAACCCTGGGCCCCTGCAGCGGAGCGCGCAAACTTAACCACTCGGCCACGGAGCTGGCCCCTGTTTATTTTTCTACTGTATCATTCCTCATTAGCTGTAGGCTCCATCAGGGAAAGAATATTTGTTTGTTTGTTTATTCATCTCTCTATCCTCTAGCATCTAAACAACACCTGGTATATAGTAGTAGCTCTATAAATATTTGTTGCATGAAGGAATCATTTTACATAATTCAAAATGGAAATCTGACCCAAACACAGAATCTCAAAGCATTAGAGCTGGAAAGAACTTTAGGAACAATCTACCAAAAATAAAATATTCCCATCATCTTCTATGGAAACCCCTCGTGGGCAATGGTGAGTTAGGACCAGGGAAATTTTAAGTGCTCAGTTATCACTTTGCCTCAACTGCAACCAAAGCAGCCCTATTTTTATTTGTTTTTCGTTTTAGGCTTAGACACAATGCTTTAATAAATATTTTGAAGAAAGATCTAAAACCTAAGAACTCGAACTATAGATCTGGTGTAAATCCCCATTCACAGACAAGGAAACTGAGTCCTGGAAAATGAAGTGAGTTAACCCAGGTCAAATCACAAGAGTTTGAGAAAACCAGGGCTGGAACTCATGGTTCCCCAGTCCTGTCCTCGTGGTCTCCCCACTCCAGGCCAACGTTTCTCCATGTGGAGCTGTTCCCTAGTGGCACAATGCTAGAAGAAGACATGTGTTGCCTTTCCAAAAGATGCAACTGTTATTTCAGATTTAAGTAATTACCATATTCTCAATTTCTTACAAAAATTACTTACTTTTTAAATTTCAAATTCAATAATTACTCTTACCGACTACTGAAAATAATACACACATAGCTGAAATTTTCATAATTTTTCATAAAGAAAACTACTTTATATTCACATTGCTAGAGCAGTGCAGAAGGCTTGATTATAGTTTGCTATATTTAGGTATTTCCCTAAATAGACTATATAATCTAAATTTTCTACACACTATTTCTCAATTTCTCTTCATGCATCTATGGACAGACTCTTCAGTACACAGTCCACAAAGTTGAATTGGTTTGTGATTGGAACAAATGAGAAAGAAAATGTATGACCCATGTGCAGTCTACTAAGCTAACATAATGTATGTGTTTCTCCACCAGGTTTAGATTAACCACTGATTTGATGCACCAACTGGCCCATTTCTTGTAAATGGGTTTTCTTCATTCAGTGTTTAGTAAGCTTCTCGTCAACAAGATAACTCCCTAGGCTGAATAAAAGTCCCCTTAGACCCAGACAGCCTTGGAGATTTATTTGCTCACAGTGATTTTTAAAGACCTCTGACAACTTCATCTTGACGTATTTTCCAAGAAAGTATATTACTAAAGACCCTAAAGACTTAAGCATTTGTACTTTTAAAGTCCTAATGCCAGAGAACAATGGGAATCCTACCAGGACTTTTGATGGCTATTTAGAAGATGGGATATGTAATCCATCCCTTCATTTATTACAAAGAAGGTAAATTTAAGGCAATGGTAATTCACTTGATCAAATGAAGTTTTCAGCCTCAAAGGGCTGTCTGTGGTTCCCATGATTGGTCCTGTGGGGTGAAAAAAATAGACTGAGGGCAAAGAGTTGTCCCAGCATGGGCTCCACGCACCATATACACTTCCAAGATTCTATTTGTTGGTAGTTGAATGCTGAAAACTAAAACTAGATCATGTTTACTGTTTACAGTTTGCAATACACTGTATAGTCCATGCAAAACTGTATATGGACTATACCGTTTATAGTCCATAAAATATTATTTAGAACACAATAGAATCTATTGCTTCCTTAAGTATTCAGTGATCCTTATGTACTTAAAATTATATGATATACAAATTCAGTATACTCAGACCTTGAAATCTATCTCTGTCACTAATTAGCAGTATGACTTTGATCTTGGCCCCATAGGTATGTGAAGATTAAACAGAATAATGTATTCAAGGTCCCCAGTACAGTGCACGACACATAATCAATGTTTACAGATAACACCATAATTTCATTCATTCATTTATTTTTACAAGTATTTATTGAGTACACCCTATCACCCTATGTTATCAGTTTTTCTGCATTGCGCTGGGCAACAGAGCTATCTACAAACTGAACAAAGTCCCTATCTCATGGAATTTACATTTTGGTGGGAAATAGAGTAAAGGAGTAGTGTTTTACCTTAAATGAGTTGGTCAAAAAAGGCTTATCTAAGGAGGTTAAGCATAAATTTATCTGAATTCTGGAAAGGAGCTTTCCAAACAAAGAGAATGCATAAGCCCAAAGAGCACATGGGCGCGTCAGAACGTACCACTAAGCGGGAGAGTAGAGCCGAAATTCTGGATGGAAGACAGAGACTTCGATGAGACTTTCTTACTCACAAAAGGAAGCTCCTTCCAATCACTGGCTGAAGTTGTGCTCGTGTGACACTGTGATATTAGGAGGAAGAGGATGAGGACAGCCTGTTGACTACTGGTGAGTCAAGTGACCCACAGGTTAGGTGACTAATCTGCAATATCCTCAATACGACAAAAAAGCTCCAACCTGCTAATACAAATCTGGGCCTTCCTTTGGCATCAAGGAACCAGCGAGAAGCACTTGCAAACCACTCTGTATAAAGGGGGAAAACAGAGGAAAAAAGAGAAAATCTGTTTTAAACCCTTCCATGACCTCTCTCTCACTTGCTCACTTGCTTGCGCTGGAGGAGGTCTGCCACCATGTTGTGAGAAGCTCTGTGGAAAGGTCACGTGGTGAGGAACTGAGGCCTCCTGACAACAGCCATATGATGGAACCTTCTTGGAAGCAAATCCACCAACCCCAGCCAAGCCTTCAGAGACTGCAGCCCCTGCCACCATCTTGAATGCAGCCTCATGAAAGACCCTGAGCCAGAACCACCCAGCTGAGCTGTTCCAGAATTGGTGACCCTAAGAACCTGTGAAAAAAAACTCCACCAAACAGTCTTTCCAGCTGTGACAAGACATCTTCTTCTGCTAACAATGTTTCCTCCATGTTATGAAAGCTCGCAAGTGAAGTGTGTTTATCATTTAGTGCAAAGGCCAGAGAAGGAAGCGGCCAGCACACAGGTGGGAGAGTGAGCTCCTAGGAGAGAACAGTCTGGACTCTTGGCCAGGAGAAGATGCCAGCACAATTTCCCCACTTCCAGAGTTGGTACTGGCTACAAAAAGGTTCTTTACCTGCCACACAAGAGGGGCCAAATAAAAACTGGAATGCCAGGTTTATGACAAGGAAAAGGTTTTCATTTCAGGTGACATCAGCTGGGAAACAAGAATGAGCCCTCAAATTCGTCTCATCTCCCTGAAAGATGGGAAGCAAGGGATTTTAAAGGTTGCAAGGAATGTGGCTGCTTGTAGGGAGGGGCAGCCCACAGCCTTGCTGGTTGGTGCTTTCCCACCAGCCTGCGTTTGGCCTTGTGAGGCCGCTTGCAGAGAGGAGGGTGGCAAGATAAGGGAATCTGCAGGTAGTCTCCTTGGTTGTCTGCCTCCATGGTGGACAGCGGATTCTAGTGCCAGGAAGCTGAGGAGTAGGCAGGGAAAGGGGATGAGTACTTTGGTTTTAAGCACTATATATGTTGAATTTAATGTAGGGGAACCGATATCAGGGCCAGTATCAGAGTCACATCTTTATCACGGACACATAGTGTTGGCTGAATTAAAAACACTTCCATTCACGCTCAAAAATCTTCAGTGGCTCAGATTAATGAGACTGCCCTTCAGCATCCTAGATGAGCTGCCTCAAGGCGCACCTCTGGCCTCACATGACATCACTTTCCTCCCCTCATGTTCACTCCATCTAAGCATTTCAAAGCCTAGCCCAAAGGGCTCAGTGACCAAACGAAAGGTCAAACACCATGGTCTCTGCCACACACTGGTTGATGGAGTCGTCTGTAGAGAAATGACCACGCACATCAAACCAGCCATCTTTCTCCCTCATCAGTAACCGTGAGACTTTCCCGCCTTGCCTGCCTCCCTTTAGGGGTTTCCAGTTCAGAAATACATACATCTTTCAATTTCTTCTCACATCTATGTCACAATTACAAGCTTTGTGAGAAAGAAACCTGAGCAAGTTACTCTGTCTCTCTAAGTTGGAAAACTTCATCTGCAAAATAACTTGTTGTAAATAGCTAAACAACTCTTTTTCTTCCATATGATTGGTAGTCACTCAAATTTAAATACAACTGTCCTTGGAATCTGTGATTGATTGAGAGCCATGTGCCACACAAACACTTTCCTTTCATCTCATCACAACTCTCCGAGGTAGCCTCATTATCCCCACTCTAAATATCCTCATTTTAAATTGAGCCTCAGAGAGGTTAACTGGCCGCAGATCATACAGTTACTAAATGACAGAGGTGGTATTTGAATCCACAACTCTGTTCCTGTGACATAATCAAATGGCGGCATAGGTCGTTCTGACTTCAGTGCCCCTCACAAGAAGACCAACTAGCAAACATCCATAGATAAGACGCCATTGTGAAAATCCCAGAACCTGGGGAGTTAGGCTAAAGCACCTCCTTGGACAACAGAAACCAAGAAAGACTGCATTGGAAGGGTAAGAGGAGCAGCTACACTTTAACCACATTGCAAATTCACAGTCCCGCCCAGCTGCTGAGCACAACCTCCAGTGCCACCCTGTCGGGAAGTCTGGCCACAGACACCCTGCAGCTGTGGAGCACATCCTACCGCTCGGGCAAGGAGCCAAGCCAGCAGCCATGCCCAACTGCTGAGCATAGTCTCTGGCCCCACATAACCAGGGAGCCTGAACAGTGACCCTGAGCAGCCTCAGAGCCCGGCCCACAACAGCACCCAGCAGCGGAGCACAGCCAGCAGCCTACCTGACGGCCAAGCCCAGGCTGTGGCCTGCACAACGTCAGCGCACAGTCTGCATCCCCGCCTCCTCACCGAGCACCGCCTGAGTCCGCGTCCAAAAGCGAAGCCGGACCTGTGACCCCACCTGAAGCCGGAGTCCCGCCACTGGCCCCATCCAATCAGGGTGTCCAGTCTGAGGCTCCATCCAATCAGGGAATCCAGCCTGAGGAGGCATCCAACCAGGAGTGAGTGCAGAGCACAGCCGGCAGCCCTGCGCAATTGCACATCCAACCAGCGGCAGTGCCGTGCCAGAACACAGCTGCGACCTGGAGCGAACAGAGGTGGTGGCAAGCACAGCTACTGGCCCCAACGTGACTGTGGAGCACAGCCAGCAGCCCCGTCTCGCCAGGGAGCCCACTCAGCAGCCCCGCTTAAATGCAAAGCCCAGCCAGCAGGCCCACCCAACTTGGGAGCCCAGCCAGCGGAGCCCTACGCGGCTCTCCCCACCCCGCCCCTGCACCAACTCCCCACCCATTCCCTCCCCCGACATCAGAGAATGGGCATCAGCTGCGCTCAATGAGAGACTCCCATAGCAAGCCCCCCCCCTGCCCCCAGATGCTACCAGCTGACTCCTGCAGTACCCCAAACTGAACCGACTAGTGAAGGCCTTTCCCTGCCAAATCAGGCCTGTGAAGTCTGGAAGAAGACAGCCTTACTCTGATAAAGCACAGATACCAGCACAAGGATACAAGGATCACGAAGAATCAGTAAAGATGACACCACTGAGGGAAATGAATACAACTCCAAAAACTGACCCTAAAGAATTGGAGATCTATGAGGTTCCTCAAAAAATAAAAATAGAACTACCATATGAGCCAGCAATCCCACTTCTGATTATATATCTGAAGAAGATGAAATCACTGTCTTGAAGAGATACCTGCACCCCTATGGTCACTGCAGCGTTATTTACAATATCCAAGACATGGAAACAACCTAAGTATCTGTGAATGGATAAATAAAGAAAATGGAATATTATTCAGCCACAAAAAAGAAGGAAATCCTGCCGTTTGCAACAATATGGATGGACCTGGGGGACATATGTTAAGTAAGTGGAATAAGCCAGTTACAGAAGAACAAATACTGCATGATCCCACATTTATGAGGAATCTAAAATTGTCAAACTCATAAGAGCAGAGAGCAGAATGGTGGTTACCAGGGGCCTGGGGGAAAGGAGAAATGGGGGGGTGGGGTGTCACTCAAAGGTTACCGAGTTTCAGTTATGCAAGAAGAATAAGTTATGGAAATCTACTGTACAAAATAGGACCTATAGTTAACAATACTGAATTGTATACTTAAAAAGTTGCTAAGGAGGTAAATCTTATGTTAAGTGCTCTTACCAAAAAAAGAAAAGAAAAGACACGGGAGGAAACCTTTGGAGGATGGATAAGTTTATGACCTTGATTGTGGTGATGGTTTCACAAGTGTATACTTATCTTCAAACTCATCAATTTATATGCATTAAATATGTACGTCTTTTTGTATGTTAAGCATACCTCAATAAAGTGGTTTAAGAAAAAAAAGAAAACGAGGAAAGAAAGGCTATGAGCCCTCAGGAATCTAGTTAAAGACGAAATTTGACTCTAGCCTCCCTGGCCCTGCCGACGAGACCAGCCAGACGTGAGGCTGACCAGAGAGATGTCCAACACCTGGTGCAGCTCTGCAGAGCCAGTTCATAGCAATCCAAGGCCCAGCAGCTGCCAGAAGTAGGGCCTGGCATTGGGATCCCAGACAGAGCATTGGCAGAGGTGAGCTAATAAATAGGAAAGGATGGAAGAGGCAGGTGATGACTGATGGAAAGAACGAAGGTGAGTAAGTGCAGGTGGCTACTTCTGGCCTTCTTTCAGAAAGAATTTAAAGTGGCTTATATAGACACTTTCATAAAGTACAGCAAGATAATACGAATTAGAAGAAAGTGAGGAGAAAAGAGAAATGAGGCTACAGACATAGAATAGAGTTGGAAATCAGATTAATGTAAAAATGCATCAATTTCTAAGCAATTTTTGCAAGGCCACCGATGTGGCTCTGAGCTTTTTGGAAGCCAAGGCGAAGAATCTGATTCATGCCCTATTCACCATTTCTCGGATAAAAACAAATGCAGCTCATGGGAACTTGAGTAATGAAATAAAGTAATATTGGATTATTACCCAAAGTCTAAAATAAGTAACATGAGTCCATTTATTTATTTAAATTGATTGAATAAATAAATAAGTGGGAGAGAAGAGACTAATCCCCCATAGAGAATTGTTCCAAATAATTTATGTAGATACTCCACCATCAAAGAGATGGAGTGGGGCCAGCCCCGTGGTGCAGCGGTTAAGTGCACATGTTCTGCTTCCGTGGCCCAGGGTTTGCCGGTTTGGATCCCGGGTGCGGACATGGCACAACTTGGCAAGCCGTGCTATGGTAGGCGTCCCACATATAAAGTAGAGGAAGATGGGCATGGATGTTAGCTCAGGGCCAGTCTTCCTCAGCAAAAAGAGGAGGATTGGCAGCAGATGTTAGCTCAGGGCTAATCTTCCTCAAAAAAAAAAAAGAGATGGAGCATAACTCCTCGCTCTTTAAGTGTGCGCTGCACATAGTGACTTCCTTTCAAAGAGTACGTATGGAAAAGGAGAAAAAAGAGTAACCTTAGAAACCTGACAAACACTACCTCAGCCAAGTCATCAAGGTCAACATCAATAGTGATAAATCATGTTGATAGTATGTGCCCTTGATACGATGTGATGAAAATGGCACTTTATTTCTGTGGTCTTCCTCCCGAAAACATGTAACCCCAGTCTTATCATGAGAAAAACGTCAGACAAATCCCAGCTGAGGGACATTCTACAAAGCATCTGAAGAGCACTCCACAAAATTGCCAAGGTCATCAAAAACAAGAAAAGCTGGAAAAATTGTCACAGCCAAGAGGAGACATATCAAGCTAAGGAGACATGATGACTAAATATAATGTGGTATCCTAGATGAGATTCTGCAACAGAATAAGAGCATTAGGCAAAAACTATGGAAATATGAAGAAAGTATGGACTTTATATTAATGTATTGCTATTGGATTATTAATTGTAACAAATGTGCCATACTAATATAAGATGTTGGTAATAGCAGAAATTAGATGTGGTGTATATAGAAATCTCTGTAGGATCTTTGCATGTTTTCTGTAAATTTAAAATTGTTCTAAAATTACAGTTTATTGCTGGGGGGGAACTACCTATCATATCCAGCAATTCCACTCCTGGGTATAAGCTAGGTATATGTTCAAGAGAACTGAAAACAGTTATTTGAACAAATGCATGTACACGGTTATTCACAACAGCATTATTTACAGTAGCCAAAAGGTGGAAACCGCCCCATACATCAAGGGATGAATGGATAAACAAACACCGTATTTACATACAATGGAATAGTACTTGGACATAAAAGGAATGAAATACTGATACATAATACAACATGGATGAACCTCAGAAACATAACGCTAAGTGAAAGAAGCCAGGCACAAAAAGTCACATATTGTATGATTTCATTTATATGAAATATCCAGAATAGCTGAATCCATAGAGACAGAAGGCAGATTGCTGGTTTCCGGGGACTGAGGGGAAAAGGGAAAGGAGAGAAAACAGTTAATGGTTCAGGGTTTTATTTTGGAGTGATGGAAAGTTTTGGAACTAGATAGAAGTGGTGATTACACAACATTGTGAATGTACTCAATGTTATTGGATTGTTCATTTTAAAATGGTTGTTTTTGTTGAACTCACAGGAACAGAGAGTAGAATGGTGGTTGCCAGGGCCCGGGGAGTGGAGGAAGAGGTTGGCAAAGGGTACAAACTTTCCGTTATGAGTTGAATAAGTTCAGAATATCTAATGTATCACATGATGGCTACAGTTGATAACACTGTATTGTATAATTGAAATTTGCTAAGAGAATAGAAGTTAAATGTTCTCATCAAAAAAAAGTAAACACATGAGGTGATGGATGTGTTAATTAGCATGATGAGGGGAATCTTTTCACGATGTATACCTATATCAAATCATCATGTTCTATACTTTAAATATCTTACAATTTTATTCATCAATTATACCTCAATAAAGCAGAAAAAAAGAGAATTTTCAAGAATTAAAGACAAGAACTCTTACATCAAAAGCTAAATTCAAATACTAGGTTAAAAAATAAATCCTAGATATATTATAGTGTAATTTCAGAATGTCTAATAAAGAAAAATCTTGGAAGAAACCACAAGGAAAAGACAAATTACCTATAAAAGAACGGTTATTCAACTAAGACGAAACTTGTCAGTAATTATAGACATTAGAAATTAATGAAGTAATAGCACCAAAATGCTGAGGAAAAAAATAATGCTATACCTAGCTAGGTATCATTCAAAGGTAAAGGCAAAATAAAGACATTTTCAGACATAAAAGAGTCTAATGGAGCTTACGATCTACACACTTTCACCAAAAAAATGTGTTACACAGCATGTATGGACCTCATCAAGATGAATGGTGAACCCAAAGGGAAAAGTCTCTTCAATAAGGATCTTGAATAAAAACAGCACTGAGTGCAAAAAATGATTTTTTTTAAATAGGCTAACAAATTGTATGGGCTACTGACTATAATATCAGATAACTAATTATTTGTGGGGGTTTTTTTAATTGAAACTAAAACCTTGATAATAATAAAATCATAAACATAAGTTTAAATCTATTAGTAATCCCAATTGTGTACGTGGATTAAATTACCTAAAAGGAAAGAATTATTAGATTTGATTTTAAAAATATACTCAGCTTAGCCTACTTAGCAGATTTATGCCTTAAATAAAACAAAGGATTGAAAATAATGGGATGGTCAAAAACATACAGGAACATACTAATCAAAAGTTGATATAGCAATTTCAATATCACGTATGGTAGAATATCAGGCAAAAGCTTTAATGAGGATAAACTATAAAATGAACACAATTACATGAGTATAAAATAACAGGAATTTTTATGCTTTTATGTCAGACAGAGTCGTTTAGGCTACAATTATAAATTATACTGGCTTATAGTGCAAAGGTTTGTTTCTTACTCCCACAAAGTCCCAAGCAGATTTCATAAGTCTGCAGACCAGCAATCATCCACGTGGTGACTCAGAAATCCAGGCTGTTTCCATCCTGTGGCTCGATCATCTCAACAGGCAGCTTCCTTGGTTGCCAAGGCAGAGAACAAATTAGCTGACTGTACCACAGGGTTCCTTTAGTCCTTCTGCCCAGCAGTGACATACTCAACTTCCACTAAACGGCATTTGGCCAGGATTTGTCACATGGTGTGACCCAACTGCTATGAGCCTGGCAAGTGTGATGGAGCACATGCTTGCTCAATGAGTATTAAATGTCTCTGTCGCAGTAACTAACAAAACATTGTTGAAATTCATCATGGAAAATTGGACAATATTACAAAGGAAAATTAACAAAAAAATCATAATGAAAGAATTTTAATTCACTTCTATTAGAGAAGGAGAGATCAAACAGAAATAAATTATAATATGTATCATTTTCAGACATACATATATGTAGTGAAATGTTTTAAAAAATACACAGGAATACTGAACACCATCTTCAGCACAGTGTTGCTTCTCAGGTGGAAGTGATGGAACCAGAATTAGGAAAGTCTACACAGGAGCCTTCAACATTATTTGTAATATTTTATTCTTGAAAAAAACATTTGAAGTATAGCAAAATGTTGATATTTGTTCAAGCTTCACACTGCATACCTGATACTAGAGCATTATTCTTCAATATTTTTTATATATTGAAATATTTCATAATAATTTTTAAAAGAACACATACATGTCTGTAATAGCTTTCTATGTTGTATAACTATCACAAACTTAATGGCTTAAAACAACACGCATTTATTATCTCACAGTTTCCATGGGTCAGGAGTCAGGGTATGGCTTAGCTGAGTAATCCAGTTCTCACATGTCTGCAGTCAAGGAGTTGGCTAGGGCTGGAGTCTCATCTGAGGTTCAGGGTCCTGTTCGAAAGTCACTCTGTCTTTGGCAAAATTCGTTTCCTTGCATGGGTAGAACTGACTGTGGCTTGCTTCTTTGAGATTCAGCAGGGGGATCTCTAACTTCAGTCAGCTAAGACAGAATTGTATATAATGGAACATAATCACCTTTGCTGTATAATGTTCCTAATCAAGGGAGTGACTATCTCGTTCATATTCACAGGTCCTGCCACACTCAAGATGAGGGGATTATTCAAAGCATGTACATCAGGAGGCAGAAATCTTGGGAGCCATCTTAGAATTCTGCCTGCCATAGTGTCTCAAGGTTCTCATAGTCTGGTGGAAGACATAGACATAAGGACAATGATTTAAAGCAATGTGAGGGGGCTGGCCCGTGACCGAGTGGTTAAGTTCTTGCGCCCCACTTCAGCAGCCCGGGGTTTCACCAATTCAGTTCCTGGGTGCGGACATGGCACCGCTCATCAGGCCGTGCTGAGGTGGCGTACCACATAGCACAACCAGAAGTACATACAACTAGAAGATACAACTATTTACTGAGGTTTTGGGGAGAAGAAGAAGGGGGAAAAAAAAAAGATTGGCAACAGATGTTAGCTCAGGTGCCAATCTTTTAAAAAAATTTAAAAGGCAATATGAGATGAGCTATACTAGATGTGTGTCTTTGTTTGGGACCCCCAAACGGTGACCCAGACAGAAGACCTTGGGTGCAGCTTATTGTGAGGTGATTCCAGGAAGCATATGTGAGACAGGGAAAGGAGAAGGGCCAGTATATAAGGTGCACTAAAGAGCAGGTTACCACATGGGCAGTGGGCCAAATCCCACAGTGCACCCTCTGAGAACTGTGTGAAACATGCTTCACAGTTGTCCCAGGGTAGAAGGGAAACCTGAAGCATTTGATCTACTGACTTCTGTCCCCTCCTGGAGAAGGCTCTCTCCTGCTCTTCCAGGTTGCCACTGTGCATGGCAAGCTTCTATGTTGCCAGAGAAATCCCTCAGACAGTGAAGCAGAGAGTTGCAGGTGCTTAAAATGCAAAGTGGTCAGCATGCCAGAAACTCCATATCCCAGATACAGGTAGCTCAAAGCTGGGCACATACCAGTATGGGAAGGGATGTTAAGAACGCCTGTTACAATGTGTATATTAGGTAAGGTATGACTTGCTGTTGTAACAGATATATCCCCAAATTTCAGTGGCTTAATACAATATACAATAAAATTGTATTTCTCACATAAAATTCAATCAATAGGACAGTGGGGCTGAGACAGGGTGGGAGAGTGGCAGATGTGTTCCTTCAGTCATTCAGGAACCCAGTTGACAGAGGCTCTGGCATTTCAACATATGGCATCTAAAGATGCCTTGTCTGTATAAGCAAACAACTAACAGACAGGAGGAGAAGAGCAGATTGTGTGGGAGAAATTTAAGTATAAGGCTACATGGCCACACCAAAGCACAAGGGAGTTTGGGTAATGTAGTCCAGCTGTGTGCCCAACAGGAAAAGAACACTGGATTGGTTGAACAGCTAGCAATCTCTGCCACAGGTGTTGAGAAGCAATTAACTCAGCCTGGAATGCTCAGGAAAGGCTTGAAAGCATAGGTGACTTTTAGGTTAAATAGATAGTTAATTTTATGTGTCAACTTAACTGGCCCACAAGGAGCCCAGATATCTGGTTAAACATAATTCTGGGTGTGTCTGTGAGGGTACTTCTGCATGAGATTAACATTTGAATTGGTAGACTGATTAAATTAGACTGCCTTCCCCAACGCACCTGGGCCACATCCCATCCAATGAAGGCCTAAATAGAACAAAAAAAGTAGAGTAAGAAAGAATTCGCTGTCTCTGCCTGACTTCCTGCTGGGAAATCAGTTTTCTCCTGCTTTTGAACCTGGACTAGAATTTACACCATTAATTCTCCTGGTTCTCAGGTCTTCGGACTTAGACTAGAACTATACCGTCATATATACTAGTCTCATCTCCTGGGTCTTCAGCTTGCCGACTGCAGATCCCAGGACTTCTCAGCCTCCATAACCACGTGAGCCAATTTCTTACAATAAATCTCTTTATAGGTATATCTCTTATCGGTTCTGTTTCTCTGGAGAACCCAGATTAATACAGAAGGGCAGAAATTTGTCATGGGATTAGGAATAATTGCATTCCAGGTGGAGCAAACCACCTGTACAGGGGAACAGAACAGAAAAGAACTCAGGGCAGAGTTCAGAGAACTAGAGTAGATTTGTTTTGACGGGGCCCAAAGTGGCTGCGGGTGTACGGAGGAAGAATCTGCAAATACTGGCGGGAATCTGACAATAAGGCTCCTGACTACACCAAGAAGGAAATGAGGGGCTGGAGGATTTTAAACAAAAGTATGAAGTAATACAAGGGGTTTTATGATACTACTTTGGCAACTGCAAGAAAGATGTTTTCTAAGAGCAAAAATATTTCTGCTAAATATTGTTAAATATCAACTGTCTTGAGCTCTGCGACATTTAACAAGGAAAGAAAATGCATTTAGGCAAAAGTGTGTGGGCTTGAAGTCAGGCAGACCTGAGTTTAATGCTACCTGGTAAGTTTGTAATAAGAATTAGATGGTTTGTATGTAAAGTTTCTAGCACAATATATACAAATAGTAGGTGCTCAAAGAAGAAATTAGTTCTTTTCTTTATTCTGTGAACAACCAAGTTAATAAAAAGCATGAGTTTGAGAACAAGAGAGAAAAAAACGAATTGGTTGAAGCTCTGACACTTAAAAACTGCTGGATGTTACTTATACCCTTTGCGAACAGTTGCGCCCATAAAAGTAATAGCCAACAACTTCTGAATTGGTAACCAACAAACTTAAATTCTGAGTAATGCTAACCCAAGTGCTTGCTGGTATATACCAACTGGGCTTGAGAAATGTGCAGGAGAATATTTAAAGAAGGTAATAATACTGAGCTCCAATATTAACTTTGAGAAATAGTGACAATTCATAATAAATTCATAATAAAAATGAACAAGAAAATACTCTTGCATTAGAACAAGAAATTATTTGACTCTACATTAACCAGCTGCCTAAGTATGTCTTGCATCCTATTCATTTTTTAATGAAATATTTGTCTCTTAATGAGAAGCCTGAATTTCATAATTAAACACATAATATTCATGCCTTGTGATTCCCCACAGGAAACAATTTATTCTGTGTGTTGAGTTTTTTTAAAATAGGCAATACATTTAAGAAAATTGTATTAAGGCTTGAAAGGCTGAAAGCATGAACAAAAATTCCATCCAGTGAAAATCTGAAGAAGAGAAACTTTATTTGATAATTCAAGACCCAAATGAAAAAGAGCTGTTTGTTTAAAAAATAAAATAAATAAATGAATAAAAGCTAAATCAAAGTTTTTAAATAAATAGTAGGGTTTCTTGTATAATTAAGAAGCGAATTTACTTTTGTATTATTATCCTGCGATATCCTTACTTACCTTTACTCTGCTTTACAAATATTAGATAGATATCTTATTTTAAAGCTTCCAATCCATAGAGCAATGGTTCTCGACCTTGGCTGCACATTTAGAATCATCAGGGGAGCTTTTAAAAAATAGTCATACCGAGGCTTCACCTCAGATTTAGTGAAAAAGAATATTTGAGAATGGACCCCAGGCATGAGAATGCTTTTTAAAATCTCCACAGGTTGTGGAGAAACTTGTAACTCTCATCAGTCTCTTTTCACACTTTACCCCTACACTACTCAGACCGTCAGAATCGTTCGCCCGGACTCTCGCAATAGCCGCCCCATGTGTCTCCTCACCATCCTCACCGATGCCAGAGTAAATGTCCCAGAAGAGTTCTTAGCGACTTGTACATGCATAGAAATCATGTAAGGGTCTTCTTAACAAGATCATAAATCTCTTATTCAGTAGATCTTGGGAGAAGCTTGAGATTTTACATTTTTTCAAGTTCCCAGGTGATGTCCATCTGGTGATCCACAAACCACACTTTGTGGAGGAGGTCCTAATGGTTACTGTGTTAACAAACAAATCGATTAGTAATTAAAATAACGTGCTTTTATTATTTACCACCCTAGTGTGGACATAATAACATTTTAAAATGAAGCAAAGGAAAGTACATGCTTACAAGCATAGGAAGTTACACATACCCAAACATATACGCATATACATATGCATATATGCAAATTAGCAGAGTCGTGTTCAATAACAAGTATTTTGATCACTTTTGATTACTGCTCATTCTCTAGAACTCTCACTCTAGTCTTTTTTTCTTCAGATTTCATCCATAGCTCCAAGTTCTTTCCTTATTTTCCTTCAGTTTGAACTAAAAAGTTATTTTCAACCAATTAACAAATAAAGATGTATTGATTGCCATACTATATATTAAGACTTCCAGAGTCATGAAGGAAAATACTGGTACCGCTTCCTAATTCTGGGTACGTTTTTCTACTGTTTTTTCCTTTCTCTTATTTCTCTTAATTTCACTTGATGTTTTACATTTAAAACGCAGAATTTTTCAGCCAGCCCTGATGGCCTGGTGGTTAAGTTCAGCACACTCCACTGTGGGGGCCATGGTTTGGTTCCCGGTGTGGACCTACACCGCTCGTCACTAGCCATGCTGTGGTGGTGGCTCACGTACAAAAAGAGGAAGATTGACAACAGATGTTAGCTTAGGGCGAATCTTCCTCAGCCAAAAAGAAAAAAATGGTTAAAAAAACACAGAATTTTTCTTCCGCTGTTTAGTGAATATCTATGCTGCTTAATATGTTCAAGTAAAGACACATTCTTCGAGCCTTGAAGCTCTAGGACAGCTCACAGGATGAGTATAATGTGCAGTAGAGAGCTCTATGCCCTTCTGGACAGACACTATAAGATGTAACATCTCTCCCCTAAGCAAGTTCAGGGTCATATAAACTAAATGAACCAAGGGTTGGCAAATATCACTAAAATACTTATTTATTAAAACTATAATTTATGATAAGTAGGGGTGAAAAGAAAGAAATAGAATTGAAACTTTAGAGAAATACAATCTAACTTAAACTTGATTCCATAATCTTCCTAACCATCTACTATTGGATTTTTTAAAAATGACTTCCCATTATGATAGTCTAGAAATTAGCCATGCTGCCTAGAAACTAATACGTAGCTGGTATTGTATATTCATTTTAAATATCAATGACTAGAAACATACAGACTGAAAACAACTACCAGAAATTCTTGACAAATATTAATCAGTATCATCAGACATTTGTTGCTTTTGCAGTTACCTAAAATCCACAACAAGAAAATATTAATAATTTGGGTTTTCAAGCCTTCAGGTTCAGACTAGAACTACACATCAGCTCTCCAGCTTGCTGACCACAGATCCGGAGACTTCTCAGCCTCCATAGTTGCCTGAGCCAATTCCTTATAATAACCTCTTTGTTATGTGTATCATTAATAACTATATATACATCCTATTGGTTCTGTTTCTCTGGAAAATACTAAGTAATACACTGATCAGTGGGCATGAAGTTTCAGGTACACAAGATAAAAAAGTTCTGGAGATCTGCTATACAACACTGTGCTTATAACTATCAATACCGTATTGTACACTTAAAAAGTTGTTAAGAGGGTAGATCTCATGTTACATGTTTTTTACCACAGTAAAAGAAAAAAAAGAAAAGAAGAAAAGGAGAGGATTTCCTTAGTCGGAGCCAATATATTTTGAACAATGGCAGAGTCACTGAAATAAGTGTACAAACTCCTAAGATAACACTCTTCAAGAAGATAATACTCACTGGTAGATGGAAGTCCTGGCGTTTCTGAATCCTCTCATGACTTTGTCAGGATTTACACTAAATTGTATTTTACTGCTTGTGGGTTTCATCACTAGAAAGTGAGGAGCTTTGCATAGGCATTAAGATGAGTTTTTTTAAATTATGTTATTGAGGTCATAATGGTTTATAATATTGTGTGATTTCAGGAGCACGTTATTACTTATCAGCTTCTGTATAGACTGCATCGTGCTGACTACCTATAGTCTAATTTTCATCTGTCACCATATATATGTGCCCCTTTACCCCTTATGCCCACCCCCTCCCTCTTCCCCTCTGGTAACCACTGATCTGTTCTCTTTATCCATGTGTTTATTTATCTTTCATATATGAGTGAAATTATGTGGTGTTTGTCTTTCACTGTCTGGCTTATTTCACTTAACATAACCCTCAAAGTCTACCCATGTTGTTGCAAATGTGAGAATTTTGTCTTTTTTATGGCTAAGTAGTATTCCATTATATATATATACCACATCTTCTTTATCCATTTATCAGTTGATGGGCACTTTGGTTGCTTCCACGTCTTGTGAAAGGCCACAAGCCCAACTGGGCTAGGGTAGCAGGATATCTTTCCAAAAGACCAAAGAAACAACCTGGAGACTGTAAACGAGACATATAGATTTATTGGGTCCTACTTACAGGAGAGTGTCCAGTGGCGGCCGGCTGGACAGAAGTATGCGGAAGTCCACAACCGCCCCCTAAGAGAAGCTTGCTTAAGTAAGCAGAGGAACAAAGGCTGCAGGCTTGCCAAAGTGCTGTCCTTGGTACGACTAGCGTTTCCAGGAAAAGTAGCTCACATGGAGGGGCTCTGTGTCCCCTGCTGTTCCTCTCGTGGGATAAGGGAGGATCCAGGCTGGCCAGACGCAGATGGTTACAAATCCCAGTAGCTGGGCTGCCTGCCCAGAAGGGAGCCAGACGGACACATGGTTGCAATGGGGCTGGGGGCTTTTGCTAAGCAAGCCAGACCCAGGCCCTACATCTTGGCTATTGTGAATAAGGCTGCAATGAACATAGGGGTGCATATATCTCTTTGAGTTATTGATTTCAACTGCTTTGGATAAATACCCAGCAGTGGAATAGCTGGACCATTTGGTATTTTTATTTTTAATTTTTTGAGAAATCTCCATACCATTTTCCACAGTGGCTACACCAGTTTGCATTTCCACCAGCAGTTTATGAGGCTTCCCTTTTCTGCACATCCTATCCAACATTTCTTAACTTTTGTCTTGGTGATTTTAGCCGTTCTACCAGGTGTAAGGTGATATCTCATTGTACTTTTGATTTGCATTTACCTGTTAATTAATGACATTGAACATCTTTTCATTTGCCTATTGGCCATCTGTGTATCTGCTTTGGAAAAATGTCTCTCCATATCCTCTGTCCACTTTTTGATCAGGTAGTTTGGTTTTTTGCTGTTAAATTGTATGAATTCTTTATATATTTTGGAAATTAACCCCTTGCTGGATATGTGATTTGCAAATATTTACTCCCAGTTGATGGGTTGTCTTTTCATTTTGTTCATAGTTTCCTTTCCTTGCAGAGGCTCTTTGGTCAGGTGTAGTCCTATTTGTTTATTTTTTCTTTTGTTTCCCATGGCTGAGTAGACATGGTATTAGAAAAGACGCTGCTAAGACTGATGTCAGAGTGTACTGCGTATATTTTCTTCTAGGAGTTTTATGGTTTCATGTCTTAAATTCAAGTCTTTAATCCATTTTGAGTTAATTTTTGTGTGTGGTGCAAGATAATGATCTACTTTCATTCTTTTGTATACGGCTCTCCAGTTTTCTCAACATCATTTTATTGAAGAGACTTTGCTTTCTCCATTGTATCTTCTTGGCTCTTTTGCTGAAGATTAGCCGTCCATAGATACGTGGTTTTATTTCTGGGCTTTCAATTCTATTCCATTGATCTGTGTGTCTGTTTTTGTGCCAGTACCATGCTGTTTTGATTACTGTACCTTTGTAGTATATTTTGAAGTCAGGGATTGGGATGCCTCCAGTTTTGTTCTTTTTTCAGGACTGCTTTGGCTATTCAGGGTCTTTTGTTGTTCCACACAAATTTTAGAATTCTTTGTTCTGTTTCTGTGAAGAATGTCATTGAGATTCTGACCAGGATTGCACTGAATCTGTGGATTACTTTAGGTAATATGGACATTTTAACTATGTTCATTATTCCAATCCATGAGCATGGGATATCTTTCCATTTTTTTCAATAATGCCTACATTTTTCAGTGTATAGGTCTTTCACCTCCTTGGTTAAATTTATTCCTAGATATTTTATTTCTTTTGTTGCAGTTGTAAATGGGATTCTATTCTTGAGTTCTCTTTCTACTAGTTCATTATTAGTGCATAGAAATGCAACTGATTTTTGTAAGTTAATTTTGTACCCTGCAGCTATGATGTAGCTGTGGATGATTTCTAATAATTTTCTGTTGGATTCTTTAGGGTTTTCTATGTATAAGATCATGTCACCTGCAAAGAGTGAGAGTTTCAATTCCTTTCTAATTTGGATACCTTTTATTTAATTTTCTTGCCTAATTGCTCTGGCCAAAACCTCCAGTACTATATTGAACAGGAGTGGTGAGAATGGTCAACATGGTCTTGTTCCTGTTCTCAGAGGGATGGCTTACAGTTTTTCACCATTGAGTATGACGTTGGCTGAGGGTTTATTGTATAAGGCCTTTATGATGTTGAGGTATTTCCCTTCAATACCCATTTATTGAGAGTTTTTATCATAAATGGATGTTGGATCTTGTCACATGCTTTCTCTGCATCTGTTGAGATGATCATGTGATTTTTGTTCCTCATTTTGTTAATGTGGTTTATCACATTGATTGAGTTGAGGATGTTGAACTATCCCTACATCCTAGTATAAATCCCACTTGATCACGGTGTATGATCCTTTTGATGTATTGCTGTATTCCGTTTGCCAATATTTTGTTGAGGATTTTTGCACCTGTGTTCATCAGCGATATTGGCCTGTAATTTTCCTTCTTTGTATTGTCCTTTTCTGGCTTTGGGATCAGTGTAATGTTGGCCTCATAGAATGAGTTAGGAAGCATTCCATCTTCTCAATTTTTTGGAATAGTTTGAGAAGGATAGATATTAAATATTCTTTGAATGTTTGGTGGAATTCTCCAGCAAAGCCATCTGGTCCTGAACTTTCATTTTTTCGGGGAGGTTTTTGATTACTGTTTCAATCTCTTTCCATTTTATTGGTCTATTTAGAGTATTTCTTCTTGATTCAGTTTTTGGATGTTGTATGATTCTAAGAATTTATACATTTCTTCTAAGTTATCCAATTTGTTGGCATATAGTTTTTCATAGTATTCTCTTATAATCCTTTGTATTTCTGTGGTATCTGTTGCAATTTCTCCTCTTTCATTTCTAACTTTATTTGTTTGAGCCTTCTCTCTTTTTTTTCTTAGTGAGTGTGGCTAAGGGTTTGTCAATTTTATTTATCTTCTCAAACAACCAGCTCTTAGTGTCATTTGTCCTTTCTACTGTTTTTTGGGTCTCTTTTGCATTTATTTCTGCTCTAATGTTTATTTCTCTCCTTCTGCTGACTTTGGGCTTTGTTTGTTCTTCTTTTTCTAGTTCTGTTATGTGTAGTTTAAGATTCTTTATTTGAGATTTTTCTTGTTTGTTGAGGTGTACCTGTGTTGCTATGGATTTCCCTCTTAGAACCACATTGCTGGGGCCGGCCCGGTGGCACAGTGGTTAAGTGCACACATTCCGCTTCTTGGCAGCCCGGGGTTCACGAGTTCAGATTCCAGGTGCAGACATGGCACTGCTTGGCAAAGGCTATGCTGTGGTAGACATCCCACATATAAACTGGAGGAAGATGGGCATGGATGTTAGCTCAGGGCCAGTCTTCCTCAGCAAAAAAAGGGGGACTGGCAGTAGTTAGCTCAGGGCTAATCTTCCTCAAAAAAAAAAAAAGAACCACATTGGTGCATCCCATAAGAGTTGGTATTTTCGTTTTCATTTGTTTCCAGGTGTTTTTTGATTTCTTCATTGATCCAGTGGTGTTCAGTAGCATGTTGTTTAGTCTCCACATATTTGTGATTTTCCCAACTTTTTTATTGTCATTGATTTCTAGTTTCAGAGCATTATGGTCTGAAAAGATGCTTGATATGATTTCAATCATCTTAAATTTATTGAAGCTTGCCCTTGTTTCCCAACATATGGTCTATCTTTGAGAATATTCCATGTGTACTTGTGAAGAATGTGTATTCTTCTGTTTTTTGGATGGAATGGTCTATATATATCTATTAAGGCTATCTGCTCAAGTGTTTCATTTATATCCACTATTTCCTTGCTGACTTTCTGTCTGGATGATCTATCCATTGATGTAAGTTGGGTATTGAGGTCCCCTGCTATTATTGTCTTGCTGTTAATTTCTCCCTTTAAATCTGTTAGTAGTTGCTCTATATACTTTGGTGCTCCTGTGTTAGGTGCACATATATTCATATCTGTTATGTTTTCTTGGTGGAATGTCCCTTTTATCATTATATACTGCCCCACTCTGTCTCTCATTGCCTTTTTAATCTTGAAGTCTGCTTTGTCTGATACAAGTATGGTAATGCCTGCTTTCTTTCACTTGCCATTTGCTTGGAGTATCATCTTCCATCCCTTCACTCTGAGCTTGTGTTTTTCTTTAGAGCTGAGATGAAACATATTGTTGGATCTTGTTTTTTAATCCATCTAGCCACTCTATGTCTTTTGATTGGAGAATTCAATCCATTTATATTTAGAGTGAATATTGATATATGAGGACTTACCACTACCATTTTCTCTCCTGTTTTCTATATTGCCATTGTTTCTCTTCCCTTGTATTTCTGACTGCCATTTCAGTTTCGTGGTTGTCTGTGATGGTTTCTCAGTTTTCTCTTTTTTTATGATTTGTGTCTCTACACTGATTTTTTGTTTAGTGGTTACCATGAGGTTTGTATAAAAGATCTCATAGATGAGATAGTCCATTTTCTGATAGCCTATTATCTCCATTAGCCTAAGCAGGTTTCTTCCATTTCCTCTTGTTCTTCTAAGTTATTATTGTCACAAATTGTTCTCTTTTGTATTGTTTGTGATTAAAATGAAGTGTTTATAGTTGTTTTGATCCTTTCCTTCCCTTTATCTTTTATGTTATAATTAAGTGTTTGCTAACCTGTTCTGATAGAGAGTTGCAGTTTTCTGATCTTGTCTGTCTATTTATCTCCTTGCTCAAGGCTTTGTAAGCCTTTGACTTTTTGTTTCACGTATGAGGGCCTCCTTGATCATTTCTTGTAAGGGAGAGTCTAGTGAGGATGTACTCCCTCAGCTTTTGTTCATCTGGGAAAGCTTTTATTTCTCCATCATGTCTGAAAGATTGTTCACTGGATAGAGTGTTCTTGGCTGAAAGTTTTGTCTTTAGTATTTTGAATATGTCATTCCAATCTCTCCAAGCCTGCAAGGTTTCTGCTGAGAAACCTGCTGAAAGACTGATAGTGGTTCCATTGTAGATTGTTCTCTTCCACCTCGCTGTCCTTAATATTTTTTCTTTGTCATTGACTTTTGCCAGTTTTATCATTGTATGCCTTGGAGAAGGTCTTTTTGCATTTATGTAATTAGCAGTTCTGTTGGCTTCATATACTTGTAAGTCCAGTTCTTCCCCAAGTTTGGGAAGTTCTCAGCTATTATTTCTTTGAACAAGCTCTCTGCTCTTTTCCCCTCTCTTCTGCCTCTGGAATAACTATAATCCTTATGTTGCTTTTCCTAATTGAATTGGATATTTCTTGAAGAGTTTTTTTCATTTTTTTAAAGTCTTAGTTCTCTCTCCTCCACCTGAATCATTTCTATATTTCTGTCCTCTAAATTACTAATTCTGTCCTCTGTAATACTCTGTTTTTTAAGGTTTTTTTATTTTTTAATCTCATTCATTGTGTTCTTCATCTCTAGAATTTCTGTTTGATGTTTTTTAGAGTTTCAGTCTCTTTGATGAACAATTTCTTCTGTTCATTAATTTTATCCCTGAGTTCATTGAACTGGCTTTCTGAGTTTTCTTATAACTCATGGAGTTTCTTTATGACAACTATTTTGAATTCTCTGTCATTTAGATTGTAAACTTCTGTGAGTTCAGGATTGGTTTCTGGAGATTTTTCATTTTCCTTCTGCTCTGGGGTGCTAATGTAGTTCTTCCTGGTTCTTGATGAAGTGATCCTTAGCTGGTGTTTAGTGGTAGTATCAGGTGACAGATTCCACCTGCCACCTGTGAGTGGGGCAGGAGCTGTGTTTTCTAAACGTGCTGCATCTGCTGGAAATTGCACCTTTAGGACTTACTTGCATATGCTTGCTGGCCACAGCCACTTGGTGTGTCACACATGCATGCATAGGCACTCTGGTGCAGGACCACTGCCTTGGCCAGGGACTGGCTGGGCTGGTGCACTAAGTGAAGGGGAGGGGAATTTTCTTCTGTGCATGTGCAGGTCTGCTCTGCACTCATGGGAAGTTTTCCTGGGCTGCTGTGCTTGGTGGGGCACCCACACAGGGGGTGAGCCACACCACTCGGTGTGAAGTGTTTCCACAGGGCATGCTGCTACTCTGAAAGTGAAAGCATTTGCATGCATGCCTGCCTGCTCCACGACCTCCTCTTACAGTTGCATGCTGGCTGCTGCATGAGGATCCATAAACTTGATCACTGCTCCTGGGGAGGAGGACGGGATCTGCTCACCTCCTTGCACTGCTTCCTGAGGATCCAGTACCTCCACCTTCAGAGGTACCGCTGCATGGATCTCCCAGACATCCTGTTATGCTTTATAGGGAATCCTCTGTTGCTTAATGAATGTCCATTGGTTGTAGCTTAGTGGGGAGAGACTAAGGGAACGGCTCACTCTGTCATGATGCTGACATCACTCCAAGATGTTTTAAGATTAGATTTTTTAAATGGATATCAACTAGTAAATTATAGGAAGTATTTTTCATAAGCAGGTAGCTACCATTCCTTATTTAGTTATAAGTGCCAGAGCCAGGGTAAATATCATGAGAGTTGCAGTTTTAATATTTAAAGTCATCAGCAGAATCACAAACACATCACAAGCTATTACACCTGTGAAACCTCGGAAATGTAACCTGAGAGTCTTTCTGGCCTGAAATGAATTACAAAAAATGAAGCAAATTACAAATATGTCCCCAGCCTGAATTTAGAAAGCTCATGATATATGTGATTGTATACCAAAAGAGCCCCCAAGCCCTAGATATCATTGTAAAGCTCATCTATTTGTTGTTGTGCATAGAACTATTTATAATATCAAAACAGTGCTATGTTTGGGATTTTTTCCTATAACTTCAGTATTCATAATAGGTATAATTTGCTTCTCAAACTAACTTTGAGAAAATACACACATTAATATGATCGTAATGAAGTCACTGGAGGACTACTGTTGCTTAGGAACATCAAAGAATTCTAGCATGGATTGAGGATTTATTATCATATGAACCATTGAAATCAGCAACTGGGTGCTTTTCGCTTCATTAGATGCTATATATCAATTTGGCATCTCTAATATTTCCCAGTTAATCTGATGAATGAAATCAATTTTATATTACATTACTCAGTGTCTGCTGTTTAATTTGGAAATAAAATTGTACCCTTATAAATCTGAAAATACAAACTATAGAAATGTAAACACAATGTAACAAGTCATTTTTCCGTTGTAAATATTTTTACTATTTCTAAGTTTCACTGACTTTCATGCTTTCAATTCTCCTCGTCATCTTTCTTCTTCATCAGGGAAAACACGGAATTGACAACATTTCTCAAAGGCCATTGATGCATGAGTACTTACTCAAAGGGCAAGTTTTCATTACTAACATATTATGTGCCATAGCAATTTGTTTACAATTGCAGAAATAAATGGCTCAGGTTTCAGATTTTCATGAAAAAGATAAGCCTCCAAACTCAGAATTTTATTATGTACAGCATTAATTTTAAAATTGACATCTTAATGTGGAAAATTAAAAAATAAAAAACATTTCAACCATCTGCTTTGTCAGCTAACCTTTACAGCGTGTGCCAAATCATTTTTCTCAGATTAGCTCAACATATTAGTCAGTTTTGGAGGAATATGGTTCATCTTGTGTTCCATTTGAAACCTATCCATTGATGCAGAACAGAGAATGTGTCACTAGAGTCTAATTTTTCCCACCCTCTCATTTGTCTTTCATGTGTCACTATTCTGATGAAGGGGTGGTAGAAAGCGGAAGACGGAGGAGAAGAACAACTGGTGGGTATATCACAAAGTTGAACTCAGAAAGCGAAGGGAAATTAATGTTTCCCATTTGATTTCAAATACCAGATTAATTATTAGAATACAATAAAGAACAATTTGCCACATTGCTTGGAAATTTATTCATGAGGGCATATCAAATATAATTCTGGGTGCAAGCCTAAAAAGAATGACTTTCCCATATCATAATTAAAAAGGTTTCTAATAATCAAGAAACTATAGTAGATCATTCTGATACAAAATGATTCATTCTTATTTCAGGATAATCTAATTTCATAAATAGCTGGTTCATTCATTTGATCTGTCAACAAATACTTACCAACCTCCTTACTTTGTGCTAGACACGATTCTAGATGCTAATGATAAAGCTAGGAGCAATCCAGACAGAAATCCCTGCCCTCTTAGAGCTTTCCTTCTAGTAAGAAAGGCAGGCAAAAAGTAAATAGACAAATAACTCAATGTCAGGCAGTGCTAAGTTCTTCAAAGAAAAATAAAATAGGAATGGAATAGAGACGTAGGAAAGCTTTTACTTTTAGGGTGAACAAGAAAAGCTTTTCTGAAGAGATGACATTTGAGCAGAGACTTGAATGAAATAAGAGAGTAAGCCTCATGAATATCTGGGGGAAACATTTCAAGGAATGGGAGCAGCAAGGGCAAAGGCCCTGAGGTGGGAATGTGCCTGTCATGTTCAAAAACAGCAAGGAGATTAGTATGGCTAATAGAGTGAGTCAAGAGGAAGAGTAGCAAAAAGTACAAGTCAAAGAGATAGCCAGGAGAAAACCACATAAGTCCTGTTGATTACAGAAAACTGTAATTCAACTTCTGAAGTAGGGCGACACTGGGGAAAAAATAGGTTTTGATGAAGGATTCCTCTCTGAAGCGTAAGATTTATATTCGAACTCCAGGTGGAGATTTTGGAAAAGGTAGTTTCACAAATGAGTCTAGAACTCATAGGAAAGGCTGGAGATATAAATATGAATCAGTGCTTGAGGGAAATTAAAGTCCTGGGACTGGATGAGATGACCTTGGAAATGGGTGTAACTAGAGAAGGAATGAGGGGCAATAGAGAAGTTAAGAAGAGGAAATAAAATCAAAGGAGACTGAGAAGGTGTGACCGGTAAGGGGGGGAGGGGTAAAACCAGAAGGGAATAGTACCCTACGTCAAAGGAAGAGAGTGTTCAAGAGATGGGGACTAATTGGTGCCAAATGATGCTAATAGGTCAGATGAGAACTGAGATTTGGCCTTTAATTTTGGCAATTTGAAATCCATTAATGACCTTAACAAGAGTGATTCTAGAGGAACGGAGAAAATGGAAATCCTGTTGGAGTGTATTCAGGAGAAAGTTGAGGTAAAGAAGTAGAAAGAGTGAATAGAGATAACTCTTTTTGAAAGAATTAAGAAAAATGGAGATAATAAATGGGTTAAGATGAAGAAAATGAGGAAAATAAGAGTAGTACCCGGAGGGTAATGTGAGGTGAAGGAGGGTTATTTTAAAGAATGCAAATATGTTGGTATGTTGTTGGCCATGGTCCAGCAGGGAAAAGGAAATTGTTAATAAAGAAGAGAAGGGGATAATTGTAGAAACAAAATCTTTTAACAGGGTGGGATCCAGTATATAGTCGAAGTATGGCCCCTAATAAGAGCAGAGAGAGTGGACTCATTGTAACACATGGTAAGACAGGGTATGCGGTTACAGATACAGGAAGGTCCTAAATTTGCTGGTACGACCAGAAAATAAAGCACTTATTTCTGAGTGCTCAGGTATTTACTAATACTTGTCTGTGGCTAATCAGTTAATTCTGCCTATTTAGTTCCATGCAAATCAATCTGAGGACGTGGGCCGTATACAACGCTCTATGGCTACAAACTATATCCCATATAATAGAGATGCCTTTCTGCAAATGCAAAGCTGAGGTCTCATTTTGGAATCCTGTAAGAGAAGTAAATAGGTTACAGAGACTCTATCATTATCAGTCTCCATATGCTTCCATGTTTGGGTAATGACAGTTTGTTTCCCATAGCTCAGCTGCATCCACTCCCTGAATCAAAGAAAGTCTTGTTTAACCAACACTGTGCTAGGAGTTTCTTCTCCACTTAGTAAATGGGATTTAGAAATAGGTGAATGATCTCCTTTCCCCATACTCAGACTGATGTACAGGAGATGGCAGAAGAAAACAGAGTAGGGAGGAGTAGAGGGCGTGGAAAGTGGAAATCCCTGGTTACTGAGGAAAGCACTAAGGAGCAACCTCACTATCTGCTCCTCAGCCCAGGTCTCTGATTCTCCATGCTTGAAATAGCTGAACCCTGATCCCTCCAGCCAGATAACAGATGACTTGGAGCACCTTCTCTAGTTCCTTCTACCCCCTTTTCCAGGCACTATCCCCCCAATCCACACCATGAAGGCCCACAAGAGGTAACAATTACATAAAAACATTAACTCTAAGGGACAGGCCCAGTGGTGTAGTGGTAAGTTCACACGCTCCACATCAGCAGCCCGGGATTTGCAGGTTCAGATCCGAGGCATAGACCTACACACTGCTCATCAAGCCATGCTGTGGCAGTGTTCCACATACAAAATAGAGGAAGATTGGAATAGATGTCAGCTCAGCAACAATCTTCCTCACAAACAAACAAACAAACAAAACACCACGAAAACAAAAAACATTAATTCTAAGTCTGGTTTCAGCACTGACTGTCAATCAAAACTTTTTATTCTCCCATGTCTCAACCAGCCCCTCTGCCTTTGATCATTTGAGCTACAGGCTCCTCTCAGAGGATGCTAGTCTATCCATCCTGGTTTATTTCTTTCTTCCTCACCACTATCCACTCCTAGTCCTCTATCTTTATTCTTCTTCTCCATTCTGAGCTCACTCCCTTTCCTAAGCCCAGTTTGTCACTGACTATAACAATCATTTCAACTTGGATAAATGGGTCAAGGTCCTTTATGATTAATTCTCTACCTACCTCTCCCTCAAACCTTAGAACATTCCACTCACTATCTTTCCTTCTGCCATATTGAATAACTTGTGAATTGCCTAAATCTATCATGTTGTTTCATAATCCTTTGCCTCTTCAAAAGATGCCCTTTCTTCTTTTATGACGTCCCCCACTTCTTCATACATCTAAATAAAACTCAAGTCTCAACTATTCTCGCACTCCATCTCTGAATATCCAGACCTGTGGTTCTCAAACTTTGCTGCACATTAGAATCACTTGGAAAGCTTTAAAAATGAAACTGAGGCCTGAGACCCACCCTCAGAGATTCTGATTTAACTGGTCTGGGATGCCACCCAGGCATAGGGATTTTTAGCACCTCCCTAGGTGATTTGAATGTGCTGCTAAAGTTGAGAACTACTGCCCCAGATTGTATGAATGCCCTCCTGCCGCAAGGCCGTATCACTTTGCTTGTCATTGTCAGAACCTCTCACCTGGTACAGTTAGTGTCTGTGGATCATATTTTATTAGACTTCACGTCCCCAGTGCCTGCTTCAGAAAGTAGAAGAATCATCAACACACAGGTTTTGGATAAATGAAGGAATAAAATTATTTCATGTTTATATATGAATATTATTACTGCCTAATGAGATATGAAAACCTGGAGTATCTTGGGAAAAAAATCACATAAATGGAGAATAAAAGAAATAGTATATTTGGAAGTGGTTTCATGATGTGAGAGCGATGTTTGGAGACAGGAAAAACTCAGAATGATTTTTGAACTGCACAAAAAAAAGTCAGCAGATCTTTCACAAAAGTAACAAAATGAGGTAAATGACAGGCACACTTTCTCCCCGGTGTCCTGAAAGTGTCAACATAAATGAATCTCTAGAACTGCCGTGGTTCCTGCTGGTTCGTAACTGAGGATTAGACAACATGTCAGCACTTTTGCTATCTTACCTATTTGATCCCAAATCATGAAGTTATTTAGTGGAATCTAATGCCCTTTATATTACTGGAACACTTGGATTCTCCTCAGCTTCTTATCCACATTCCATCTTCTTACTTATTTGAAGGCAAACATAAGAAGATAAAAATGAAAAGCAAAAAAACACCCGGTGCAGTAAAATAAGCATGAAAATAAATCCTGCTGAGTAGCAGATCAGAGGTAATGCCTAACATTATTTTATTGGAATATCTTCCAATTTTGGTCTGTTTAACCTTGAGTAAATATTAACTATAAATTCAGTGATCAGACTGTTAGGTAATATAGGCCAATTTTGCAAAACAAATAAACAAAACCTGAATTTTAGATTCATGCTTTAGGCATATGTTATGATAACATTTACTTTTTGTTAAATGTGTAATGGCAATTGCAATAAGGAATCAAAGCATTTGGAGTACATATTATTTTCAAATTGAAAGGAAAAAAAGTTTTTTTAAAGCTGACCCTTCCATTCAAGGTACAATCCCCAAAGCTGACGATGAGAATTCAATAGAATTCTATCAATTTTCGAAGGAGATGGAAAAGACACTGTTGCTTTCTAAGATTCCTGATTTATTGGAGTATAGGTATGTTACAAAATTGGCCACGTTGAAAATAATGCTATTTATGGGAGGTCTTTAGGAAGTATGCTACCATTCTGAAGCTAAGAAAAAGAGCAAATCATTTTTATCTATTTGTGTCCGAGTTGATATGTTTTGCTCTTTTCTGTCTTGATATAATCAGGTATTATTTTTGTTGTTGCTGCTATTTCTTTGGCTTTTGAAAGTAGTAGATGAACACTGCTGTCTGAGTTTGTATTACTGTTGCTGACTCTCTAGCAGGCAATTTCCACATTCCACTCATAACTTAGGAAAAGGAAATTGTCTTGCCTAATAATAAGTCCTTACGATGGAGGCTTATTTTGATGCTTAAAATCAGGGACAACAAACAAATATTTATAGGAGCCACTCAAGTAATACAAAAGAGGGAAGCTAGCCACTAAGACAGCAGGGAATGTTGAGAGCTAGAAGAATTGCAAATTTCATGTCGCATATAAAGGCATTCAGATTTTCATTATTATTATTGTTGTTGTTGTTGTTGTTGTTATCATGCTGTCCACCATTTGGTCCCTTGAATTCAATATTTTGTGTAATGATTTTGCCTAAAATAAAGAATTCTTATAATAAAATTGGTCAAGAATTCATACACAGTAAATTTTTGTTTAGAGATACTCCTTAGTCCTAAGGAAACTATATCCATCAACAAAATTGCACAGCTGAAATAACTCAGCACACAATTACACAAAAATTTTTTCTTGTTGCAACACATTTTTTTAGGTTTACTGTTACCTAATATACTCTGCAACTAGGAGGTAAAAAGAAAGAAAATTTAGAAATAGAAATGAATGTTTACTGAGTACCTAATATTTCTAGACTCTATACCAGAATTATTTCATACATTAGCTTATTTAATTCTCACAATAAGATTATAAAGTAGGTTTTATTAACTCTACAGTAGACATGATAGAACTGAAAATAAAGATATTAAGTGACTTCCTCCAGATCACACTAATAAACAGTGCATTTAAGACTGAAAGTCATGTTTTTCTGTCTTAACCCAGTCTGTTTCCACATCACACAAAAAAACCTATCCTTAATAAACCATTGTGATTATCATGATGACATTAATGTTTATTGAAAAAGGTGTATAGATATATTTTGAACTTCACTGCTCGAAATAGTCTCCAATGACATTGCTCTATGTGGTAATTTCTCTGTGGAAACACTGAACAGTGAAATATTTTTTAAAATATAGCAATAAAGTTGATTTTTCAATTGCATTGACACAAAGCAAACCAAGTTTTATAAAAATTGTAAAATAATTTTACTGGTATAAATATCATAATTGTGCCCTCTTGTGGAAAATAACCAAGATCAACATTTGGTATCAGAGGGGCCAGCCCCATGGCTGAGCAGTTAAGTTCGCATGCTCCACTTCAGCAGCCCAGGGTTTGCTGGTTCAGATCCTGGGCGCGTACCTACATGCCACTCATCAAGCCATGCTGTGGCGGCATCCCACATAGAAGAACTAGAATGACTTACAACTAGGATATACAACTATGTACTGGTGTTTGGGGGAGAATAAAAAAAGAAGATTGGCAATAGATATTAGCTCAGAGCCCATCTTGCTCAAGGAGAAAAAAAACATTTGGCATCACAGAACACTCTGTCATATGAAATTTGCATTAAAATGTTACTCTTGACAGGAGGTATTTGTCAATCTCATCCAAACTTCAAACATAGGAATAATCCTCAAATCAATTAAACACTGCTAACTTAAAAAATAATTGCCAATTGAGAATAAGATCCCCACGTCATCACAGTTATGCCTGAAAGCATCTGGACAACACACATTTCAATGTGTGTTAAATGACAATGTGGCTAAAAGACTGTTAATACTTGTTTGCAAGATGGCATGACCTCAATCATCAATTAGATTTGTGTGTGACTATTGAGAGATGCCTCTAAATCGTGGAATCTGTTTCACACTTGAAAATTAACATTTTTAAAATATGTTTCATCATTTCTCTCTTCGAATGATTCAGTGTCCAAGAAGCATTCCCAAGTAAGAATTTAAGAGCATGAAGAAAGAGGATATATGTATGTATATGTAAATGTTAAATACAGGAGTGGAAAGTGATCTCCAAATAACCTTAAATACAGGAAATATGCATGTTAGGAAAGCAAGAGAAAAGAGTTACCACTATAGCTCTTGTGGGGTTTGCCACTACGGTAATTAGAGAGGAGAGTTTTAAATACTTAAAACACATGCATAAACACACACGTACATATTTTAAAAGCCTAGAATGACCTTCACCCTATCCTTTGCTGTAGAAAGTTAGCCTTTGTACCAATTCAGATTTTTAGCCCTATATATATATATATATATATGGAGATATAATGGAAAGATATTGCATCAAAAGATCAGAGCAGCATGTATTTTCCCCCATAGACACTCCTGTTATTTGGATGATACTTAAATGAACCTCTTTCCCACTTTCCTGTTCACTAGGGTTAATGAGCTTTGCTGCAATGACAGCAGCCAATCGCATTCTCCCTGCTGCCTGAAGTCCAGACAATAGCTAAACCCACTGCACCTTTCTCACTTGCTAGAGGTTACAGAGGCATTTACTATGCATGTGTGAAAAGGCCAGTGCAATGAAGAGTTGTTGCTATTGTGAGCAGCAATCCCTGCCTTTATGTAAGAACTATAGAACTGATTCATACAAAGAAACAGATTAGCATCTCTATAATAAATATGTGAGAGCCAGGTTCCAGGATGGTCCCCAATGAACCTCACCCCTGGGAGTCACATCCCTGGGTATCCCCTTGCCACAGTGAATAGTACTGGACCGTGATATCAATATTTTTTAATACTATATGGGAGAGGAGGAAAGAAAGGGTTAATGCCTTAATCACTGACACTTCAGTGGATTTCATATTTGTCTGTCAGAACTAAATGAACCAAAAAAACCAAAATCTAACTAACTAAACAATAAAATAATCATTAGACTCTCAAGATAGTGTTTTTGTGGCCCGTAGAAAGTTCTGGATTATCTACTAACTGGATACGCAATTATATTTTATGTTCAGTTATTCTAATATATTTAAGTTGCATAATTTTCCTAAGTTGACTACACTATCATGTCTTTAGGAACTATGAAAACACCTTTTTGACCATACTTCAGCCAAATCAGTTGACTTGCCACTTTAACCAACTCCTTAATGTTTGGTTGCTCATCATAAGTCTTTGTGTTTGTGTGATTGTAAATTTGCATGTTTAAAAGTATTAAACATATTCAATGTATTAAATATATTCAACACATTGATAAAAATAATGTCATAAACTTAAGCAGGGGCAAATCCCAGAGTGCTCTACACACTTCTTTTTAAAATTATAAAATTTTAAATAATATATAGGAAACATCTAATTTCATGACTTCAAATGATGGAATTAAATTTCTGTCCCAAGTGGGAGATTTTCCACCATGTTTATCCAAAGAAAAGTACAAGCTGTAATCCAGCTGGCCCATCCACTATGTTCTCAAACTGATGGATTCATGGAATAATTGCCTACTGTCATTGTATTAAACACACACAAGAAAAAACAGAACATTTATGTAAAGCAGATTCAAAATAAACTTTCAGTCAAAATGCCACATTCCTTTCCAAAGTTTTCCAAAAGAGGAAATTGTCTACCTTTAATTAATTAATCAAATTAAAGATAAGTGATTTTTTAACCTATTTAAATGGTCAGCAAACAAGAAATGAATCCTAATCAGCAAAACAATATCAATTTATTCAACCAAAAAGTTCACTTCATTTTTTTTAATTTCTGTTTATATGGTATTCATCTCTTTACATGGTATTATATCCTCATAGTCCTAATCTACATTTCTGCACTATTGTAATTAGAAAATAAAAATGGTCACATATAATATTCTCCTATATTTTGTGTGGATTTCTAGGTTAAAATTCTAAGATTTCTGCTTCCACCCATGACTGAGTAACTGGCACTGCATTAACTCCTCTGCTTTAAACAGCTATAAAACTAAACAAAATATATGAAGCGTCAGATGTTACATTTTTGATGACAGGTAGTACAGAACTGTAATCTATGAGAGAAAGGAAACCCATGAGGTGAGCCCCACAAACACCCAGACTTTGGTCTGGAGGCACCTTCCAAACCACTGCACAAAGATGTGGAGCTCAGGCAGAGCACTGCACTCTCCTTTTCATAAATTGGCAAAGCTGTTTGTAAAACTTATATGGAAGTGAAAAGGACACAGAATAGCCAAAATAATCTTGAAAAATAAGAATAAAGTTGGAGGATTACCTGATTTCAAAACTTACTATGAAATTTACAGTAATCAAGACACTGTGGTGTTGGCTTAAGGATAGACAAATAGATCAGTGGAATAGAATAGAGAGTCCAGAAATAGACACACAGTTATACGGTCAATTGATTTCTTACAAAGGTATCAAAGTAATTCAATGGGGAAAGGAAAGCCATTTCAACGAAAGGTATTGGGACAACTGGATATCCATATAGAATAAAAACTAACTTCAAATGTGTCTCTCGGAATACTCAAAAATTAATTTGAGAAGGATGATAGATCTAAACACAAAAGCTATTATTATTGAGTTTTAGGAATTCTTCATATAGTCTGATAAAAATCCTTTTTTAAATGTAAGTGTTGTATGTATTCTCTCAAATCTATGAATGCCTATTCATTTTATTAATGATGTCCTTTTGATAAGCAGAAATTTTCAATTTTTATAAAGTCTAATTTATCATGTTATCCTTTTATGGTTTGTGCTTTCTGTGTATTGTCTAAGAAATCTTTGAATCCAAAATTGCAAAGATATTCTTCTGTGTTTTCTTTACTGTGTAGAGGCTCAAATACAAAAGGTTGTATATAATTACTACTCAGGTGTCTTCTTCAGTAGGTATTTTTAAAAATAAAGGATTTATCAAAGGTTGCTAAAAACATTAACTCCCACTTCTAGACCAGACCATTTTGGGGGAGGGGAGGGCACAAAGGATAGCTACAAATGTCAATTTTCTCTTACTTTAAATACTATGTCTTAAAGTTGGATCCAGAGGGAAAAATGAACTACATAATATCTTGCTCAATTTTCTTGTGCACCATAAGAACAGACAATATAAAGCATTTAAAATGAAACTAAAAAAATAAAAATCAGAAACAAAAAATATTTTGACCCATATAGGATTCTGTTGGCAAAGAAAAATTGTGTTTAGCCTCAATAGAATTGTCCCACCAATACTGTATGTTCACTAACACCATGCCAAAATTATGTTAGACCTCTGTCATTTGTTTTTGAAGTGCTCTTTATCTAATTATTTAAATTACACAAAAAAACTGTCCAAATCTATTCAGTCATACAAACTATACCTGTATAAATTTCAAGGAAAGCATGATATGCTATAGCCTGGACTGACATAAGAAGAAATAGAACTTGGGCATGTAGCAAGGTATTGCTTTATAAGGCAATAGGTAGACCATTGAGTGCTGACCCTGCCACTCCTCCAACTGATGTGGCTCTCCCATACTGTTTTTTATCTACATTCTTATACTTCGGGTACTACATTGATCATCAAATTAAGGGTACATCTCCATGAGAAACTAGAAATTTGGAGAAACTGTATCCATTCATTATATCCATCTTAAGGTATAGAAACTTTGCATTCTCGATTGCTAATTCAGCGGAAAATCAAAGAGACAGCTACTTGAGCCAAATTAGATTCACAATGTCTACCAGTTCATGAACTTTGACCAGCCTCTGAAATCTGACCTAGTTAGTAAGTGCCCAGACTTATGTGAGATTTGGGGAATACAAAGATGAATGAGATGCAACTTAAACCCTCAAACTGAAATAGCTCTCAAATATTCTGAATGAGGCCAATTTAACTGGGACATGACCCACAGTCAATCTACCTGGCTCTCAACTTACAAGCAAATTTTTGGAGTATTATGTATTAACCTTCTTTAGCAAAAGAGATATAAAGGATACTTTAAGTGATATATAAATAATATAAATAGTGTTTAAAACTAGAATCCATCTGTTCCTTAAAGTCTATAATACTGTAATATTATAGGTCAAAACTCTTGTTGATGCAAGTACGCATTGCTGCATGCTATTGGATTAAATGAGCAACTCAAAATTGATAAACCATTGATAAAATGACATCAAAATATTGGGATTTTTAATTTAAAATCAAGACTAGCAGCAATTTAGAAATCACATGTAAGAGATGATGAACTCATAAAAGTATCCTTCCTGAAATTACTGGGAATTACAACTAACAAACATTGCTTGGGAAAAAAAGCATTCTGAGAAGAATATAATAGATAATAACATGATAGAGTTTATGATGCAAATTTCAGCAATTCTTATGACTCATTTCATAAGCAATCTTTTGCCTTCATTCATAAAAATAATGTATTTTGACGGTCTTACACGTACTAGACACTATAGTATGTGCTGGGGGTGGACATACACACACACACTAAAGGTCTTTGGCTTAATAGCAAGGTCAAGGAGGTCTCCTGATCCTTGAGTAAGATCTGAAAGAGGAGCGTGAGTTAATCAGAAGAAGAAAAAGATGGCTACATTCATTTGGAACATCAGGAAGAGCATATGCAACACTGTGGTGGGAGCAAGCTTGGGGAATACAATGGAGTCAAGGAAGGCCTGTGCGGCTGAACTAGGCAGTGAGAGGGAGAGCACAGTGTGTGATGAGAACAGAAAACTGCGTTAGGAAGAGAATACACGAGATCTTGTAGGCCTTTTTAAGGATACCTAGCAAAATGGAGTGTTTCAATCTAGTATTTAGTTTACAGGATATCCTAATGAGATTGTGAGTAAGCTAGAAGAGAAATTAACATCTGTAAGAAATAATTTGTGTCTTCCCTTCTGGGGGAAATAGCACATTTTTATATATAAGAAATGTGGAATGCTGCATAATATAGTTGCAATTGTCTAGATATGTATAGTTCAAATTTGAATGACATGGACTGCTAGATAGTGTGTATTGATACTCAACAGAATAATATATAAGCTCAAATGAATATAATACATATTATATTTTAAAATACACATTAATAGTATTGTGAATATGTGCTCAAAGATATTCAACATCATCCTTGCCCTTCTAAATAAATATTCCCCTGTATCACAAAGACTAAGAGCCTAAAAACTGCATTTTCCAGACACCTTTGCAAGCAATTTTTTGGTTTGAACTATGTCAAAAGGAGGGATTCTCATAAAATGTGGAATATTGAAGAGAAAGAGAAGCATTGTTCTCCTCCAGAAGCAATACATAAAACACATGTGTCTTAGACCATGAGCAAGACTTTGAGTGCAATTAGCTTGTTTTGGAGTTGATTCAGATGCAGAAGAGAATGGAGAAGTAAACCGGGGAAGGAGAGAAAATCAATAAAAAGACACTGACATGTGGATTACAACTATAGTCAACTGGGGCTCAGTCCTGCTGGAGACCCTCTGGGGGACCACGTAGAACATATTTCAGAATTGTCCCACTGAAGGCAAGGAAGCTGCTGTATTTATTCACCAACTCCTGCTCCTCAGCCATTGAGGGTTGCTCCTGAGGCATTCACTCCCTGGCTCTTAGGGCCTGCCCCACATGCAGTATGCCCCTACAGCCATATAAAGCTCTCAGATAGACACAATTTCAGAATGTACAGAAATTGATCCTGCAAAGTTTCAGGAAATGATCAGGATGAGCCAAGACCTATAGTGAGGGCAGAGCTCTTATTCTTTGGTTCAAGCCCTGCAGGAAGCGGACATCATCAGCATCAACTTCCCTGTGGATTCTTCCATTTCTGGACTTCCTAATTACCAGGAGCATTTTCTTCTGATCTCCCCTCCCTCAGACTTCCAACAGTGTGTGTCTAATTTCCTGTATCAGATACCTTCCAACTAAAATGGTTTCTGTTTTCCTTACCACACTAGCTGATATGCAGAGTATAGGATATAAAGTTGCAGAGATATTCAAGAAATATTTAATACCTAGAAAATTTTGCCTTGATCAGTAATTGGATAGGGGGTAGAGAGCAATAGGTAAAAGAGAGAAAAGCTAAAGTAGGATATATACGAGAAGGATGTTTGTTCAAGTTAGAGTAAGAGGCAAAGAGAGGGAGATAATTCTTTTTCAGATATGTAGAGTTTAATGAGATTCCAGGACACCTAGATAGGAATTATATTTAGCAGGCAGTTTGATAGATGAATGAGTCTGCATTTCAGAAGAGATGTTTGGACTGATGACATAGATTTAGAAGTCATGTAAGTTCCAGCAATATTTGAAGCTAGATGAGACTTCCCATGACGACTATTTAAAATGAGAGTAGATACAAACATTGAAGGTGCAAGTAGGGGGAACCTAGAGAGAAAATTGAGGAGCAGCCAGTAGAAAGTAGAAGGAAAACAGGAAAAGAGTGATGCCAGAGAAGCCAAGGAAGAAGAAAATTTTAAGACTGACTACAGTGTCAGATCAAACAGATTTGACAAGAAAGATAAGGTCCTAATTGAAATGGGCAATGAAGAGACCAATGGTAATTGAAGTAAAGGCATTTTCAGTGGTATAATGGGGACAAAGCTTGACTGAAGAAGGTTGAAATTTAGAAATTTAGCTGTGAAAGTGAGAAGAGAGTCAGGGAGGTTGCTAGGAAAAAATGTATAAATGTAAATGTCTCCGTTATGAATTCCAAAATAGATTCGTATAGTATTCATTTATCTAGCTGTACAAAGAAGTTCATAAGAACACTGTGAATACAAATACTTGCGTTTTTTATACTTAGTCATTTCAGCAGGGGTTTTTTAAGACTTTGTTATTCACATTGAAAAAGGATAATTTTCTCTCCAATTACACATCTATCTCTGAGTAGTTATTTTAAATACACAACTTTTCCCCACATTTAAGTAGTATTAAATAAAATTTTGAGCTCCTGCATATACTCTAACCATTTAGCTTCTATGCTCCTTCCATGGCGAAACTGATAAAGCTTTTAATACACTAGAGGTGCCTACTAGAAGCTCAGAAATTCTTGTATTAATTGAGAATTTGTCAATATGTTACCCTAGGATGCACGTGGATAAATCACACTGGCATTAGTAGAATCGCAAAAATGCAATGCAATAAGGCTTTACAGCCTTTTATTTTTAACGCAATTCATGGCTCATGGCATGGGTTACCTCTTAAAATGTTAATTTAGACAATCCTATGCTGAGCACAGTGAAAGCAGCATTTTTTTCCTCTATTAGAATTTACATCTGCAGTATTATCTAAAAAATTCCTTAGGTCTATATTCAACCAACAGTAACAGATCCTATGCCAAACACCAGAGATATGAGCATCAGCGAGACATGCCTGGGAGCAATTTTTTTCAAACCACAGCTTGAAACCAATTAGAGATTTGTTAAATCAATATATTAGGTTGCACCAATGTTTCTAAAGAAATGGGATAGAATAGAAAGTATCAGAGTACATTTCCCATAGTAAATAAAAATATTGGTTCATGAAATTTAATTTCAGCTTTATTCAGAACTCAAAATGTAATTCTTACTATGGTTGAACGCAAAAAAATTTGAAAGCTACTGTTCTAGAGTATCTCATAGTCCAGGGTTGTGGTTGGGTGAGGTGGGGGGTGTTTGGCGATAGACATGTAAAGAGAGCATTTCAATGTAATAGTATAAGTGTTACGAAATTCAAGGTTGTGTAGAAGCTGGAGAAGACGCATTTAAGTCAGCCTGTAAGGAAACAGGAATCTTTAAGAAGGAAATAAATGCAGGTATCTACAGTTATACTATTTAACAACATGAGGTCATTTGTTAAATAGAACTCTAAATGTATTGTGTAAAAATAATTTGAAGTATTGCCCTTGAAAATATTTTTATGCCTTATTAAAATTCCGTACAATACTACTTAGATATTGACTTCACAGCTACAAGAACATGCCCTTTAATTGAAATAAGAAGAAAAAGTTATATGATAATTTTTATCTACAGGTTTTTTTTTAGAGTCATTTTTCAATTTATAGTTATAAAATATGTCTTAAAACAAAGATAATGGTATTCACATTTGGATACCTTTTCAAAGAGACTTTTTTACTATTTGAAGTAGGAAGCTCCATATTACAGAAAAAGAGGCACAGATTCAAAATGTAACATACATATTTAAAACATTTATATTAGGCTTTAGAATATTATCACAAAACAAATGGACACAACCACCTTGATTTTAACTTTGGTTTTTATCCCATTCTACAGGGTCTCCAGGGAGTAAAGTGTTTCAGGTTTCAATAACCACGTACACAGTGATGATTCCCACATCTATATTCAGTTCCAGACCTGTATTTCCCAGTATTGAACAGCTCCTCCCAAATTTCCCACAAAAACCTCAAATTCAACATTTTCAAAATAAGTTTGTTATCTTATTCCAAAAATAGGTTTCTTTTTATGCACCCTACCTGGTTAGTGGCATCACCATCTAACTAGTCTTGAGCCAGGAACCTAGTAGTTATCTTAGATTCCTTCCTCACCATCATACGCCAGTTTCAATTAGTTAATAAAACCAATGGATTTTCACTCCTCCCTATTTTTTATTCACCTTCCACTGCTTCCGTTCAATTCATCTCTTATAAAAGTTTAGTGGCCTCCCTACCTCCCATCTTGATCTCCTCTAATCAATCCAGCCTCTTTTCTGCTGTCAAAGTGATGTTTCTATAAGACAAATTGAATGATGTTTTTCCTCTACTTAAAATTCTTCAATAGCTCCTTATTTCTTATAAAATAAGATCTTTAGTATACAAGGCCCTTCTACTAGCTTACCCTCAAAGACTGTAGTCCTGTCTTACCACCATTATTTCTCCAGCCCAACAGCTTGTTAACATGCTTAATGTCACATGTTCCTTCTTGGTTGATAGCTGCTTTCCCGGCACGACTCTCATTTTCCAGCAATACTAAGCCACTTGTGGGTGCCTGAGGGCACAATTCTGTCTCAAGCTGTGACTTTTCACAGCCTAGTCCCTTTCCTGCAATTATAGTTTTCCTTTTACCTTGTGTTTCAAGACTCAATGTAAAGGTTCCCACATGGTTTCATGCCTAACGTTTTTTCTGAACTTTTTGAAATTTTCTTTTCTAAAATCCTCGAATTATCAAGGCAAAGTGAATGATTCCCTCTTCTACATCCTCATTGCCCCTTGTAGTTTTATTCTAATATTTATTATAAGTACTTTAATAATATATTAATTATAATACTTACAATATTGTCATAATTGTTTATGTTTTCATCTCCACCACTGGATATTGAACCTTCAAAGTTTGGGGCTCTATTCATCTTAGTATCCAAGCATTTAGCACAGTCTGACACCTACGAATTGAATTTAAGGAAGGTTTGTTGAATAAATAAATCAACATAAGACAAAAACAGGAGTGTCATTAAATGATTGTTGTTTTAAGTACTTGCTCTCCTTTGAAAAGACTCCCCAATTAGACTGTGTAATCATTAGTCTACATCCAATTTAAGCTTGAAGATGGTAATTGTTGTGATATGTTTATACACAATCAGATCTTATGGTTATCATGTTCCTTCTGTTTTCAGTTTTGGAGAGACCAGTTTCAACTTTGTCAACATCCTTTTGTACACTTCTCTATGCACTTTACATCATGGAACATCGTTTTTCAACATGGAAAAGCAAGTGAGGGTGGGGACGGAAGAAAGACTAATTTGGCACGAATTGACCTCGGCACCAATGTACTTTCTCTTCATGACTTGGTTAACAGTTCCCTCAACGTTTTGCACAGAATCCATGTTTCAGACTGTAATTTCTAGGATTCACTTGTTCCCTTCCTGAAAGTCAAAATTGTTTGTCTTTTGTTGCTTCTCTTAAAAATCAAATTGCTTCTCTCTGGGCTTTTGTTGCTTCTCATGCTTTTCAGCATTCCTCAAAAGTTTCTTTGATCACATATATAAAGGCACTATTTATGTATTTTTTAAAAAATATAATTTAATCAGCCCAAAGAGATGAATTCATTGTAGTGACTATTCTTTTAATTTCTTCTCACGGATACTTGACATCAATTCTCTCTTGATTATGTTTGCTTCATAATTTGAAGACCGTTCCCTTTTAATAGGTAAAATAGGAGCAAAATACACATTGAGTAGCTGGACTTTTTCCTGACCTCTGTTAACACTGTGCCAACTGCTCCCAACAGCATGTCTGCCCCCCTTCACTCTTCTTCTTCTTCTTGTTGTCTCAAAATATATTTTAATTCCATTTTTAAATTATTTGTAGCATATTTCCAAAAGTTAATTTATTATGAGCTTAATCATCCTACTTACCACTTTGATAGGCCCATATCACTCTTTGTATTTTTTTCCCCACCTTCTATTTGTAGCCTTTAAAGTCGCCCTTTGGCATTTTATTTGCATTGGTTTCTTCCATCGCAGCTCCCTATTCATTATGAGTAGAATGCTTGGTCCATTCTGCATTTAATTTCCAATTTCCCAAGCATCCAGAGCCACGTTTCTATCTATGTCTCCAAACATGGTTTCATGACTGTCTTTCTTTCTGAAGTTTTTGAAATTTTCTTTTCTAAAATCGACTGTATATATTTGACTGTGCACAGCATCCCATAGTCTTTTCTCTCAAGCTGCACGTCAATCCCACATCATCAATCAATTCTTTCTTATTTAGAACTAACCACGCAATACGAATTCCCCTTAGTCTCTTTTGACCTCTTGAGAGATGAGATTGTGAGCAAAATGTGGCAAGAATCTATCAGAAGATCTGCTTTCACAGACTTTGGTTTCTTGTCGACACAGGGATGGTTGTGATAAAGAGGGATGCATCCCAAATAATTCTGATATTAGGTTCAGGGGCTTCATAATGCTCTACCACTTGTTGTTTATGTGACTTTAAAAAAGTTACCTATCATTGCTGATCCCGTTTCCTCATCTGTAAAAGTAAGTTGAAAATACCTCCGACAGTTGTTATGAATATCAAATGAAATAATTATATAAATTTAACTAACATATGGTAGGTAACATAACACAGATAATACAGACTATAAAAATATTTTGATTAGATTATCAGTATTATTTTTCTGAAAATGATTATTTAAAAATATAAAACTACTTAAAAATACTTTAATATTAGAAAAGAGCAAAGATAAAGGGAGGAGTATTAGGAGCTAAATCTTTTTTTTCAGCTTTATTGAGTTATAATTGACAAATAAAATTGTAATATACATTTGAAAGGATTCCCACCATTGAGTTAATTAATACATCTATCACCTCACATATTTACCTTTTTTTTGTTAAAAACACTTAATTTCTACTCTCTTAGCAAATTTTTTAATTGTAAAGTTTATACCATTTTATCAGCCTCTCCCTATTTCTCCACCCATCCCCCATCCCCCAGGCCCTGGCAACCACCATTCTACTCTCCGTTTGTGAGTCTGACATTTTTTGTTTTGGATTCCACACATAAGTGACACCATGCAGTATTTGTCTGTCTCTGTCTCACATTTCACTTAGCATAATATCCTTCAGCTTCACCTACGTTGTCATAAATGGCAAGATTTCCTTCTTTTTTAAGGCTGAATGATATTCCATTATATCTTATATCTTTATATTTTAACAGCCTATTTTGAGCAGATAACAACTTAGCTTCAAACATGTACAAAAGCTCTACATTTTACACTGTCCATTTTACGGTTTTGTTGTCACAGTTTACATCTTTTTATATTGCATATCTATTAACAAATTACATTGTAGGTATAGTTATTTTTATTTTATTTATTTTCTATAGGTTTTTTTCAACTTTTTTTATTGAAGTAACATTGGTTTATAACATTATATAAATTCAGGTGTACATCATTATATTTCAACTTCTGCATAGACTACATCGTATTCACCATCCAAAGTCTAGTTGTCATTCGTCACCATACACGTGTGCCCTTTCCCCCATTCTCATCCCCATTCCCCTCTGGCAACCACCAATCTACTCTCTGTATCTATGTGTTTGTTTGTTGTTGTTATTTTTATCGTCCATATTGGGGACACTAGATGTGTGGACAAGCTCGTTCCAGAGAGATACTGGCAACTTGGTTTTATTGTTGGAGTGAGCTGGAGGGAGAAAGTGGGAGAAGTGCCCATTGGCTCTCTTGCACTCTGGAAACAATCCATTGCAGCTTGCAGTTATCGCCTAGATGAAGCATGCTTAGAAGCCAGACCCTCAGGCAGCAGTTTGTAAGTGTGCTGTCAAATTCCTTCCAGGGAAAGCCTGGGAGATGGTATTTTGCCTGCTCCCCTGCACTGAACCCTGAGAGGATAGCCACAGTAAGTGCTCCCGGTGTACCCATTAACAACTTCTTTGTTTACCACAGTCCTGTGAGACTCATGATTGCAAGCCCCACTGGCTTTCAGTGCTAGGTGTTTTGGGGGCCTGTCCCTTAGGTAGGAGCCTTAAAAGTTGGAGCAGTAGATGTGCAGTCCAAACCCTTCACTCCTCAGAGAAAAGGTGGGAGTTTCAAGTTCTTCTCGATTATATGGCACTATGTTGGGAGCAGGGTTTATGGTAAGAGTGTCTCAGCATTTCCTAACTATTTTGATGTGAGTATTTTCTCATTCATCTGATGTGTAGGAGTCATTCAGCTAGTTTCTGGATTTCTCTCAGAGGGAATTGCTTCGTGTATAGCTGTTCGTTCGGTGCATCCATGGGAGAAGGGAAATTCAGGAGCCTCCTATGTCACCATCTTGGTCTGGAGTCTCTGATATAGCAGAGCAAAAACTCAATGAATAAAATCCAGAGTTGGTAAATTAAGAAATAATAGAATAAACAGGTTACTTAGAGACCCAGAGAAAACTATAAAAAAATTTTTAATTGATTACATGTCATAAACAAGACTGATAGTGAGAAAGGGTGAAGAGGCAAAGTACTGATTTTTTTGTTGTCTATTTTTTTTATTATGTGCATGATTCACTCAAATTTTTTAAAAGTAAATTTCCATGGTTTTTTGTTTTTTGTGGTTTTTTGCTGAGGAAGATTAGCCCTGAGCTAACATCTGTACCAATCTTCCTCCACTTTATATGTGGGTCACTGCCACAGCATAGCTGACAAGTGGTGTAGGTCTGTGCATGGGATCCAAACCTGTGAACCCAGACTGCCAAAGCAGAGTGCACTGAACTTAAATACTACACCACGGAGCTAGCCCCTAAATTTCAGTTTTTTAGAGTTCTTCAACACTGCAATCAACACTTCTAATATTTCTCAAAAGCATTAACAAATAGTTCAAAAAGCCCCATTAAGACTCAAGATAGCTAAAGCCTAATAGGATGAAAAGACGTATGAATTTGCAGTCATGTTGCAAAAGTCTGTCTTTGAGAAAATTTTAAAAAGCAGGCAAAATAGGCTATGCCATTTGTGGTAGATTGATTGCAAAAGTGGTCCCATTTCTCCACTTCTTGCTGTATCCACACCCCTTACAAATGTGATTTTACAGCAGTTTTCACCAAGAAGTCAAGTCTTCCCCCAGCCCTTAAAGCCAATTAGCTGTGGTGGAAGTGATAACATGCCAATTCCAAGCCTAAGATCCAAGAGTTCTTGTGCACTTCCACTATCTCTTGGAACCCTGCCATCACCATGAGAATAAGCCATGACTAGGATGGGAAACCATGAGAAACAGAGCTGAGTCACCCCAAACAAGGCCATGCAAGGCCAACCAGTCCCCAGTGGACCCACCAACAGTGGCCTCACCAACTGACCAGAGACCCGTGAGTGAGCCCAGATGACAGAAGTCAAGCCCAGCCCAGATAAGCAGACCAGATGAGCCTACCCACACATTCACGAGTAGAAAATAAGTGTATTTTTCCTGTCACTGAGGCTTTGTGGTTGCTTATTTCACAGTATTGTTTTGGTAGTAGATAGCTGATATAGAATCCTACTTCAGAAAGTCTGCAGTCCAAACACACCAAAGATAGGTAGTTGTAACAGTTTGTCAGTCCTTCTGTATCTGTTTATAGCAACTTTTCAAGAGTTGGAGTTGGCGTTTCCCTTATTTTTCCCCACTAATGGGAGACAAGGCATGGAGGAATTAGACATGAAGTTCTGGAAAACAACATTTTAGTTGTGGCTGTGCCACTAAGTAACAGGGGCCCTGAACAAGGTTAATAGTGTCTCAGGGACAGTTGTTCCCAAATCTGGCTGTGGAATAGAAGTACTGGGGAAGTTTTTTGTTTGGGGTTTTTTTTTTTAAATAGATTCCCAGTAGATCAGAGGTGATCCCAGGAAATAAAGCTGGTTATCTGAAAGATTTGAGATCCCAAAGCCTCAGTTTTCCTATTTATAAGTTATTTCTATGAGTTGTTCCCAATAACTTTATTAGTCTTTTCTTTCATGAGTTATTTGTATCAACAAATTTACTCAAGAAATAAATGGCACATTAGCACCAAATAAATAAATAAACAAAAGACACTCTCTAGCAGTAAATTAATAACTCAAATGTGAAAATTTCTATGTATTTTTTATGTAAGATGGTGTTTACAAGCACAACAAATACAGTCTGTTCTGGTAGGCAGAATGCTAAAATGGCCACCAAGAGTCCCAGCTCCTAGTGAACACACATACCTAGTGAACACACATACATATTTAATCAAACACCCATCTAGATGCTGGTGTGAAGGCATTTTGTAGATATAATCAAGGTCCCAAGTCAGTTGACCTAAAGATGAGGAAATGATCCTCAGTGAATCGGGCCTAATCAGGCGAGCCCTTCAAAGGAACCAGGTTCGTGAGGGAGATTCTCTATTGCTGGCTTTGAATATGGAGGGATCCAGGTAGAAAGGAAGGTGGATGGCTTCCAAGAGTTGAGAGCAGCCCTTGGGTGACTATCAGCAAGAAGATGGGGATCTCAGTCTTCCAACCACGAGGAACTGAATCTTGCCACAACCACATGAGCTCCAGATGAGAACACGGCTGAGCCAACACCTTGAACTGAGAACCGAGTAGTGCTATGACTCTGTAGGTCACACTCCTGACCTAGAGAACTGTGAGCTAATAAATGGGTGTTTTTTTAAGTCATTAAGTTTGTGGTCATTTGTTGCACAGCATTAGAAACTACCACACTGATGGAAAGAGTTCCTTATTTGAATTTTGGAATTCAAGGAAGCTGAGTTTCCCAGACTCATCGCGGTAATTGACTAATGACCAAAAACAAAGTGATGCCTTTCCTTGCCCTGTAGACTACCATAATGAAATAGCTTAATAGCATACAAAGTAATATATTCATAGATTAAGATAGCTCCTTAAAACCAATGCATAAGCAAAACCTCCACTGTATTGGTCCTCTTTTCTTGCTTTATGAAGAATCCCTCCTACCTGCCATAAAAATGGGTTAATATTAATTACAAATTTAACAAAAAATGTATGATATTCAAAAAACCTCAGCTATCAGTTCTGACATACTTTCTAAATGATATTATAAGTATTTTAAGTGTTTAATTGTAATATCTCTGAAATATTCATTAATATTACAGTTTATTCTTTCAATCCTACAGCTCGATAGGTAATTCTTGGTTAATATTCTGTCCGAAACCATTGCTCTGAAAGCAGGGGAAAAAAGGAGAGAGAGAAATCTATTCAGTTTGCCTTGTCAAATACTCTGAGGAATCTCTTTAAAGCACACTTACACAATGAGATATCCACATTTAGAATTTCAGCAGTTTTTATTCTTTTATGATTGCTCCAGTGCTGTTATTAAAATAAAGAAATCACATGAAAATTACCATGATAAAGTATCAACATAACACCTATTTTACAAAAGATGTTGGCTGCCATCTCTTGGACTGTCTGAGCATTGTACTTTCAAAAAGAACAAACAAATTAGGCCTTCAACCTTTATGTTGCTAAAATTTCTTCAAGAAAGAAATAAGAAAAGTTGTAAAGAGTTGAGCAGCAAAAAATATTATTTGCATGTACTTGATTATTTCACTAAAAAGCTGGCTTATAAAACATTTAGGTTGTGGTTAAATTTTCCCAAATGTGTTAAGAAAGGTTTATCCAGACAAGAGGCCGGGGAAAAAAATGTATACCTTATCCAAGCTTTAAACTTTGTATTATTATTTAAAATATTATTTGCACACTTCCACTTAGAGATTCTTCCATCTTCTCCTATAGTTATGGCTACAATGCTGGTCACTTCTCTTCTTACTACATTAGTTAATAAATGCCAAAGCTGAGTCAGTTCCTCTGAAGCTAGCTGATAATGTGAATCCTCAAGAACAAATAATTATTGTTTCTATATAATACATAGTATTTATACATATAATAGTTAGAATCAAATTTATTTTAATTTTATGAATATCATATACACGGCCCTTCATGTGCGTGGGTTCTGCATCCATAGATTCAACCAACCTTGGGTTGAAAGAGCTACGACGGTTGCATCTGAACTGAACATGTATAGATTTTTTTCGTGTCCTTATTCCCTAAATAAAATGGTATAACACCTATTTGCATATCATTTACACTTTATTAGGTACTATAAGTAATCTAGAGATGTATAAAGGAGGTTGTGGGTAGGTTATGTGCAAATACTACACCGTTTTATATAAAAGACTTGAACATTCACAGATTTTGGTATCCATGGGGGTCCTGTCATCAGGACCCCCATGGATACCAAGGGACAACTGTAGCTGAGACTAATAGGACAAAGAAAAAGCTTAATTATTAGTATAAAACTAGAGTATAAGTGAACAATACTCATTTTATGGAATGTGGTGGTAAAAATTCTCATTTAATCTTCTCACTACTCATGATTGCTTCTGTATGCCATCTGTTCATATTTCCTTAATATTTTATAATGATTTTCCAAAAGTTAAGGGGAAAGATTTTGAGATGCCTCAGTCTCTAAATATATATATATTTAGTTTTACCTAGGAAATGTTTAAGGTATAAGACTATAAAAATTAAGACCATGGACAATAAAACAAAAGCAACTTATCTCTCATTAAAAAAAAAAAGAATCCTTTAACAACCTGCAAAGAACTACATGAAAATTCTTAAGTGGGTCTGCTTTTCAAAGAAATGTGTTAATAAGCTCAAACGTCATAAACCCATTGGGGTTTGCTGTTTTTGTCACATTTTAAAACTTTGGTTTTCTATTTTTAATATGTTCTATTAAATGATTTGAGAAGATTAAAAAAACACCATTTAATTGCTTCTGAAGTTGTGAAAATTGCTCGGGTATTTGAAATGACCTCACTTTAAAATAATTGTTATTATGTTGCTAAGTATTGCGTGTGCATGTAATTCATAATTATTTGCTTTCTCACCAGGCAGATCATGTAGGATGAGATTACAGAAAAAGAAAGGAATGGCGAGTCTGATATACAAATCGTTTTGAATGCAAACTCATTTATTCAAGTAGTAAAACTCACATTGCTTATTTCTTAGTTATCTAGGCAAAAACTTCAAGTGAAATTCCAAATATGTGGAAAGTTAAAAAAAAATGTGAATACAAGTAGAATCCCAACAATTGTCACAAAGAGAGAAGAAATTTGGTTGGTGTCTGTGGCTTAGAGTTGTAAACTCATTGTGACACCTGGTGGACATTGTTGAAAAGGCAAGTAATAGCAGTATGCTTCCAATACAGCAGCTACTAGCCGCTGTGGCTATTGAGCACCTGAAGTGCGGCTAGCACAAATTGAGACATGGTATTCAGACTTCATACAAAAAAAATGCATAGTATCTCATTAATAATGTTCTATATTGACTACATATTGAAATGATAATTTTCTGGATATATTGGTTAAATAAAATATATTATTGAAATAAATTTCACTTGTTTCTACTTACTTTTTCTTATGTGGCTACTAAAAATTTTAAAGCTACATATGTGACTCACATTTGTGGCTTGCACTATATTTCTATTAGACTGTGCTGTGATAGCACCTAAGCCTTAGGTATTATAAAGGTATTACAGTATTTCTCAGCTCATTTGTCAAAGTAGGAAAAATATTTGTAATTTAAAATTGATATATGTGGCAGGCAGAATTTTAAGATGATCCCCAATGATCCACATTCTTGTATAACCCCCTCCCCTTCAATGTAGGCAGGACCTGCGAATATCATGGGATATTATTCCCTTGATTAGGGTACACTAGATGGCAAAGGTGAAGAGATTTTGCAGATGTGATGATGGTCCCTAATTAGTTGACTTCAGTTAACCAAAAGGGGGATTATACTGGGTAGGGCTGACCTAACAAAATGAGCCTCTTTTTTTTTGAGGAAGATTAGCCCTGAGCTAACATCTGCTGCCAATCCTCCTCTTTTTGCTGAGGAAGACTGGCCCTGAGCTAACATCGGTGCCCATCTTCCTCTACTTTGTATGTGGGACGCCTACCACAGCATGGCTTGGCAAGCAGTGCCATGTCCACACCCAGCAACCAGCGAACCCCGGGACGCCGAAGCAGAACGTGCACACTTAACTGCTGTGCCACCGGGCCAGGCCCCAAGATGAGCCCTTAAAAGAGGCCCAAAGCCGCAGCAGACACCATCCTGTTGGCCTGGAAGAAAACTGCCATGTTGTGGAGAGAGCCACCTGACAGGGCCTTAGGCTTTCAGCTATAGAAAATCGAATTCTGCCAACCAGTGAGCTTGGAAGGGGACCCAAGCCTCAGATGAGTTGCAGCTCTATCTGACAGCTTCACTGCCGCCTTCTGAGACCCTGAGACAAGACCCATCTAAGCTGTACCTAAACTCCTGACCCACAGAAACTGCAAGATAATAAATGTGTGTGGTTTAAACTACATTTGTGATAATTTGTTATGCAACAACAGAAAACTAGTAACACTATGCCTTTGAACCTTTTTTTTTTGTTTACTTTACTTTTTGGTGTTATATTACTAATAGTTCATTGGGTTTTTTTTTTTTCATTTTTCACCAAAGACATAGTCATCGTAAGTCAAAATCAGCAATGAAAACCAGAACTTTTTTATAGCATATACTTTACTATAACTTTATTGTAGCATGTAGTATTTATCATAGCATATACAACAGACACAGAAATAAATACAAGGAAATTATATACAGTAAAGTCTAATATAAACGTCTCAATGGAGCTGTGCTACTGTATAAATCATAGCAGCCCCAGCTCACAGCTCTTTTAAATTTAAAGCAGTGATGCATTATTTTTCCTTCAGCATTTAGTGCTGTTTCGGCACTTAAGGTCACTAGACTTCCAATGGTCAAGAGACAAGCGGGTACTAGTAAAGGGAAATCCAGGGAGAGGTGAAACCAATGCTAACAAACTCACACCTAAGCTGGAACCTCTAAACAACTCCTAACAATTTAAAAGTTCATCTAGTATTAGAGACCTTTCACTTTGCTGTCTTGAATCCCAGAAATTTATAGCATAGTCTTGACCCATGGTTCCTCGTGTTGAAGATCAGCTCAAAGAATAGTGGTGCACAAAGAGCTGTGCCCTGTAGCCTTGACAATGAATTTGAAAGTGGCAGTTGTCACTCTAGCTCTTCCCATCAACTTACTATTCATCAAACTTACCACCATTTTTCAATGCTCTTGAGCCTTTGCACATACATTTTGCTTTTCCTGGAATAGATTTTTCCATTGCTTCCATGCCTGGAAAAGGTCACCTCTCCTGTGACCCTTTCCCATTACCTTCTGTTGACTTCCTGGACTGCATTTGCTTTTTTCTCATTTAAAGGTTTCTTCGATTCAGTGAAGCCAATAAAGAGAACAAGTGTGGCAACATTGCATGGCAATTTTGTGATTTATTAAGTACACTGATTTCATCAGAGTTCAGTGAGTGAAGCTATAGGCTTGTAAGAAAGTTCTCAGGTGCACAGGCTTGGATATATGTACTTATGCAAAAAATAGAAACTCCTTCTCCCTTTGTTTCCTCCCTTGACCACTTGCCCTGGGATTGCTTTAGACCCATACTTTGGTTTCTCCTATCAGCGCACTATAATATAGGGAGCTACCTGTCCCCTTCTTGCTATATCTCCCTGAGGTCTGCTGGCATTAGGCCAACGTGTCTGTTTTCTCACTATCCTTGTATTTTAGCTTCTGATTTTTGGAAGAGGCCTTTTTTTCTTAAATTACTTTTTACTGTGTCAATACATTTCCAAAATAGAATAAGACCTACTTTTATATTATACTACATTTCTCATCACTCTAAGATAGAGTTCATTGTTCTTGATATTATAGTTTCAGAACACTTTGCAGACTTCTGTTACAAGAATTTACCATGTTGTATAGTAACTAGTTCATGTCTGTATTCACCATTAAACCAAGAACAGGTGCTGTGACTTATTCAACCTGGCATCCTTAATCTCTAAAAGGCAATAAAACAAAACAAAATAAAATTTGCTGTATAACTTAGCTTAATTAAAACATTTAAGACAAACTTGTATTATCACTAATAGAAAATTTCCTACCCCTCTGCAATAAGCTCATCGTAAAGGAAAACCTCACAGCTTTTTCCTTCCTACGTAGGGAAACCTGCAGTTCTTTCCTACTATGAGATTCTTCCCCATGAGTCTCCTTTACTACTCACACAACACACTTCTGACACTCTGGTCACCAGATGTGTCAGGGTTTTGCCCCACAACAACAAGCAAGTCTTCAGCACCAGCTGGGTATCCAACAATTTAATTCAATTCTGACACTTTCTACCAGAGATAGCATCAGATCTCACAGGTTAAGAGCTGTACCACAAGACAGCCAGATGAAGAGATACATAGGGCAAGGTCTGGGAGGGTGCCCAGCGCAGGAGCTTCTGTCCCTGTGGAGTTAGGGTCCTCACCCTTCTGATATGGAGGTGTTCACCCACCTGGAAGATCTCCTAACCCCCTACCATTGGGATTTTAAGGAGGCTCTTTCTTGTAGGCATGATCAATTATTAGCTCCATTTCCAGCCCCTTTCTGCACTCCGGAGGATGAGGGGTGGAGCTGAAAATTCCAAGCTTCTAATCATGGCTTGGTCTTTCTGGTGACAGCTCCCAACCAGAAGCCATCCAGGAGCCCACCCAGAGTCACCTCAGTAGAACAAAAGATGTTCCTAATGCTCTTATCACTTAGGAATTTACAAGGATTTTGGGAACCCTGTGTCAGGGATGGATCAAAGACCAAATATTGGAACAAGAAATGCTTCTAGTGTTCTTACCACTTAGGAATTTATAAGGGTTTTAGGAGCTATGTGCCAGGGACTGGAGGCAGAGACAAACATATATATTTCTTTTTTTTTTTTTAAACATATATATTTCTTAATTCACACTGATATTTTAGTTGGCCGAACCAATGGGGAAGGGGGAAGGAGAGAGAGGAATAAGTTTGAGGTTGCAACTGTTTACGTTTCCTCTCCATCCAGCTCCCACAGTGACTTAGCCATTATTACTATCTAAGATTTCAGGGCCAGAACTTTTTTGACAATTATTTAAGAAATTGCTAAAAATGTGACTTCCCTGTAGGTGAAGTTGATGTTGTAGATTGCAGAAGAAGAATGTGAGAAGAGGTGAAAAGAAAGATATAGTTCTTACAGAAAAAAAAAAAAAAGATGAGAACTATGCTCCAGTTTTCCATACTGAAGGTCATGAGCACCCTTGAGGTGTTTTGGTTAGCTTCACTTCTCATTACTGGTGACATTTATCTTGATAATTATAGTATAGAAAGCCTTTTTAAAAGTGAACATTTTGTGACTCCTATATTTATCTGAGTTATTATCTCTATATAAGCTTAGCTATTGTTTGAGCCTGTCTCAACCAAGTTTATTGGCAATTGCAGTCTATTCGCCAACAACTTAAGAAGCACTTATTTTAAACTAAAGTACACCCCAATCCTTAGATGCAATCCTGCCTTGGGTTCATAAAGCCAAATCAATAGAATCATTCAAATCCAAGGTTAACTCTTATCTTGGAACCAAGCTCATTCCTATTGATTAAACTTTTATTTTTACCTTATTATGAAGAACAAAAGGACCTTGGGAGGGCTGTAGGAAGAAAGGCACCGTAAACAATCTATGTCCCTTTGTAATACCAATTAATTCATATAATTTATACTTCCAACTTCATTCCAAATACAACAGTGTATCTTCTTACATATAACAATTATTTTTTCCTGATTGATTTAAGGCTTTTTAAATACCATTACTAGTATTTTCTAAAAATATTGAGGGAACAAGGGGAATGGGAATAAATCCGATTTATTACACATGAAACAGTCACACAGATTTCCATAAAATCAGAGAGGAAAAAAATATGTGGGTGCTTATTTCCAAGAATTAATCTGTTTTTAAGGAAATTTTTGTTTTAGGAAGATTCACCTTGAGCTAACATCTGTTGCCAATCTTCCTCTGTTTGCTTGAGTAAGATTCACCCTGAGCTAACATCTGTGCCAATCTTCCTCTATTTTGTATCTGGGTTGCCACCACAGCATGGCTGACAAATGGTGTAGGTCTGCATCCAGGATCCAAACCCACGATCCCAGGCCTCCAAAGCAGAGTGCACCAAAATTAACCACTACGCCACAGAGCCTGCCCCAGGGAATTTTAATTTATGTTAGAATTGTAATTGGCACTAGAAAAGTACTTGATATTTTTATTCTCTCTGCTTTTTTCTTGTGGATATTTTTATGTCCTTTTTATTTTGTCTCTGATAACAAAGGTAAATATACAGATAATTGTGAAGATAAAAGATTTACGGAGCAAAACTGAAGTTTCCCAGAGAAGAAGGAATTCTACCTCAAGATGGTAACAAGCTGTAACATCAGCTCTTGCCTGAATTTCCAGGCTGCTGGCCTGCCCTATAAATTTGAAGCTTGCCAGCTCCCAAAATCACATGAGCCTATTCCTTATAATAAAGAAATAGATGTGCACACATGCACACACATACACACACGTTCTTTGGAGATCTCTTAGTAACATAGTATGTATATACTATATTTTCAACCACAAACAGGTGTGTAAGAAATGCCAAATTCCATTATTTCTTTTAAATCAAATTAATTACAACTCCAAGCTCTCATCCCATGGGCAGCGGGAAATTCAGCCTAGGTCCTTAAGAGTTCACAAGCTCCTCTTATCTTTCTTTATCACACTCCCCTTTGATATCTTATCTTCGAAGGCCACTCAGTTCCTGAAGGCACACAGCTCTTCTCTTTCCACGTCAAATCTGAGCACTGGAATCTTTGTCAAAGCTGGGAGGGCCTGATCTCTCTAGGAGCACACACAGCAGCCACTCTACTCAGATGTCTTGCCAGTTCCTGAGGGTACTGCCAGAGAACATAGTGTGGATCACCACTATTCTTGAGGATCATCCACCTCCAGTCCCAATCTTGGGGAATTTCTCTTCCCTCCTTCACTTCTCTCAAAGGAATTCAACTCTCTTCTCTGCCCTAGATATTCTTCAGAAGCTCAGGTCTCTCCATAAAACAAAAGCTAAGAAAACACACTATTTGCAAGTAATATCTACTTTCTATCAGGTAAAGTAAATTCCTCTTGAGGTGAGGAAGAACAAAGGCCAAACTGTCCACTAGTAATGGAGAGGAGATATAAATATAAAAGGAGCAAAACTCAAATTAATGTATCAAAAAATCATCATACTCATGGATATGTTGGTAAATGTTTACCTACCAGTTCTCTGGGAAGGAGAATGGGGGGAAAGAAAAGGGGGAAAAACCTGATTTATAGGAATTGCTTATTTCCATGTTATAAATATTCCCATTGTAGTTGATTTCAAGCTAACCATCTGACATCATTGAACACAGAAAGAGACGTGCAGTACACATAATCATGTAGTATTGCCACCATACAGATACAATAGACATAAATAACCTCCAGAGGGGATAATGCTGATTATTTATTACCTTTCTTGGTAATACAATTTGTTTCATTGTAAGTTTGTATAATTTAATTTTTAAAAATGGCTGTTTAACGTCTCACAAAATTCCCAAAAATTTATCAATGCCCTCTTGCAAAGTAATACTAGCTGTAAGAAATGTCAAAGTCAAACAGCTAGCTGCAGCCCCCACTGGTCCTACTGAACAGCTACTCAACAGTGAAAGGCCCCAGGCCTGATGCTGATGGGAACTCTATGTCATGAAAATTGACTCAGCCTCTGCAAAGGCAAAAGACCCAAAGTTTGTTTTGTCTCTTCAGGACAGATAGAAACCTGGTCTGTCCAACTTACATCCAAATTTTCCATCAGATCTGCCTTGTTGGTTACCATGTACAGTAGCAGTTCTCAAATTTGTTGGCCTCATAACCACTTTGGGCTCTTAAAAATTATTGGGAAACCAAGGAGCTTTCGTTTATGAGGGTTAATCTCTCAATGTTTACCATATTAGAAATTAATACTGAGAAGTTTCTTTAATATTTACTTATTTATTTTAAAGTAACAATAATAAACCTATTACATGTTAACATAAATAGTATATTCTTATGAAAAATGGAAAAATTTTTATGGAAAACTGTATTTTCCAGAAAAAAGATTAATGAGAAGAGTAGTGGTGCTTTGCATTTTTGCAAATCTCTTTAATATCTGTCAATAGAAGATGGTTGAATGCTCATTTCTGCTTCTTGATTAAAATATATAATGAAAATCCAGTCTCACACAGATATACTATTAGAAAAGAGAAGGACATTTTGATATTTTTTCAAATAACTGTGAAAAATGTTCTTTGATAATAAACTAAAACTAGAGAAATAAAAGTTTTTTAAAAAGGTTAGTTGCAATGAGGACTCTGAAACTGCATCAATAAATTTTCATACTTTGTTAAATTAAAATGACCCATCTTGCACTTTGAATGGATCTTTTACCCACATATAGTTTTGTTAACTCATGCGTTAGTCTTTTGAAAAATATCAGTTCACTGGGTTATTATCAGCTCAAATGTTTGTTATAAAATGATTTTAAAAATCACATTTGTTAACACTACCACCCACATCATCAGAAAAATCTTTAGGTATTATGAAGCTGTCAAGAAAAGCAACTAATTCATCTTTCAACCCTAACAACTACACTAATGTTTTTCCTTGACATGCCATTGTATTTCAGTATGCAGCAGAAGAGCTTTATAAATACTTTTGATTTTGTCACATAGAATGTTACAAAGATGGACATAGGGGTCAAGGTTTAATAAAATTAATAGTTTATACTGCTTGATCAAGGACATTCTTAAGTGAAACTTGATTTTTTTTCTATGAGTTCGTAGCAACGAAGAATACAACGACTACTAGTATTGTCAGGTGCCACTGCTTTGGTATGTGCTAAGGTGCCAACAGTGTTACCCATTGCTTTGGCACTATCAGTGCAAATTCCAACACATGCAAAATGCAAATAAAGTTTTAACTTTATTATGAACATAATTTTGACCTCATGGACCCCTGAAAAGGTATTAGAGACTGCCCCCTTACTAATGTCTTTGTGCCTCAATTTAAGAACCTCTGATCTACAACACTGGAGTATTAGGAACCAAAGAATTGGCACAGTTCACCCTTTATCTCCTGGCAGAAATAAAAAACTCAGTACCAAATAGCTGCAATTTTGTGTCTTAGTCCCAACCTAGAAATAGACTTCTGGACTAAGCAGGATGCAAAGATCAAGTTTGCATAGAAGAGATTAGAAGATGAAAACCAGTAGGAAGGCATTTGCAATCACTCAAAAATACTATAAGAGCTTGAACTTAGGGTAGCAAATATGTCAATAACACCCTAGCTTTGGGGAAACATGGCAGAGGTGGAGTAAAAGATGATTTCTCAAACCCAAGATTGGTGGTACTAATGGGAGAAAACTAGATTCAGGAGGAATCACTGGAAAAGAAGAATAGAGATAATAGTGGTAACAATAATAATAACTAACACCCTTGAACTTTTGAGATTATACTAAGCAGTATTCGAATCACTTTGGTTTTAGATATCTTTTTGTTTTTAGATTTGGGCTTTGTTTTAAAATGAGAGAGGATGCTAATAAACTAAGAAATTATAAAATTTCTGTCCCACCTCTTTGCCAGTGTCTTTTTTTCTTTCTCTATTACCTTGTTACCACTACAGTATCTGGCAACTGTGCTATAAAGAATACCAGGGGGCCGACCCAGTGGCATAGTGGTTAAGTTCACACACTCCACTTGGCAGCCCAGGGTTTGCAAGTTCAGATCCTGGGTGTAGACCTACACACCACTCATCAAGCTGTGCTGTGGCAGCACCTCACATACACAAAATAGAGGAAGATTAGCATAGATGTTAGCTTCATGACGATCTTCCTTAAGCAAAAAGAGGAAGATTGGCAACAGATGTTAGCTCAGGGCCAATCTTCCTCACCAAAAAAAAAAAGAAGAAGAATACCAGGAACAAGTCAAAGGATAACACTAAAATCTTAGCATTTTTAATCTTGGTTAATGTGTAAAAACAAAAGTACATGCTTACTTAGTAGAGGGGAATGTGAGTCAGTCCACAATTAGTCTGAGAAATTATTGCTGTTAAATTAATCAATGCAGATTGTGTGGTAGGTACTTTCTAAGATGACCTTTGACGATCCTAGGATCCCTGTCCTGGTATTCCTGCCCTTATGTAATCCCCTTTCCTTGAGTGCGGGCTGAACTTACTGACTTGCTTTACAAATAGAATACAGTAAAAATGGCAGGCTGTCACTTCCAAGATTAGGTTCAAGACTTTGGCATCCAACTTGCTTGCCCTTTCTTCCTCTCTCACTTGCTCACTCTGATAGAAGTCAGCTTCACGTTGTGACTGTCCAACGCAGAGGCCCACCTTACAAGTGTCTGAGAGAGATCTCCAGCCCACCCTCTGTGAGAAACTCAGGCACTGAGTCAAACAACCCACAGGGACATGAATTCTGTCAGCAACAACTCGAGCGAGCTTGGAAGTGGAGCCTTCCCTATTCGAGCCTTCAGACAAGATCACAGCCCTGGCCACTGCTTGACTGCAGCCGGAGGACCCAGCGAGCCAAGCCCAGATTTCTGACAAACAGAAAGTGTGAGATGATAGATGTTTGTTGTGTTAAGCCACTGAGTTTTGGGGTATTGTAGTCCCCCCTTATCCATTGGGGATATGTTCCAAGACCCCCAGTGGATGGCTGAAACTGCAGAGAGTACCAAACCCTGTATATACTATGATTTTTCCTATACATACTACCTATTATAAAGCTTAATTTATAAATTAGGCACAGTAAGAGATTAATAGAAATAACTAATTATAAAATAGAACAACTATAACAATATACGGTAATAAAAGTTACCACAGATCTTAGCAACTTCAGCATATGATTTTTTTTTTTTTTTTGCTTTCCTTATTAAGCAAGAACTTTTACTTTTTCACTTAAAGGAAGTACTTTATGGCTTCTCTTTGGCATATCCAAATTGCCAGCCTCACTACTCTTGTACTTTGGGGCCATTGCTAAGTAAAATAAGGGTTACTTGAACACAAGCACTGCCATACCGCAACAGTTGATCCGACAAGCGAGATGGCTACTAAGTGACTAACAGGTGGGTAGCACATACAATGTGGATACACTGGACAAAGGGAAGATTCACAACCCGGGCAGGATGGGGCGGGACAGAGCAGAACAGCCAGAGATTTCATCACGCTACGCAGAATGGCACCCAATTTAAAACTCATGAATTTTATTCTGGAATTTTTTATTCAGAATTGTTTATTTCTGAAATTTTCCATTTAATATTTTTGGGCCATGATTGACCACAGATAACTGAAACTGTGAAAACCGAAACTGCTATAAGGGGGGACTACTGTAATTCATTATGCTGCCATTGAGAAATAATAACGAAAGGAACAGTTGCTCAACATTCATTTATTTATTCAGTGAATATATATTGGATGTCTTTGTGCCAGTCACTGTACCAAGGAGACGAGAAGGGGATGTGACTATGAAAAGTGGCCTGCCCTTGAGAAAATCAGTCTGGTGAGGGAGAAACATAGGTAAATAGATAGAATACAATATCTATAATGGAGATATAAGAAAAAATTATGTGGGACTATGAAAAAGAAAATAACTAATTCTATTTGAGGAGGTTTCACTAAGTAACTGCCATTTGAGCTAAAGCATAAAGTTTGAGCACGTTAAGACTCTGGCACATGGCACTGATTCAGTTGAAGCTGCTACTTCCAGGAACGAAACCAAGGAGTCTGCGTGTGATCATTTTCAAGCCGCCTGCATGCAGTTATGAGACAAAGCCGTGAGAGAGAATAATATCTCTTCAGAGAAAAAAGCATGTGGAGAAAAGGGAAGACTCAAGACGCATGTAGGTAAAATAAGGGAAGACAGCATTTGATTGATAAGATGAATAAACAAGGGGTCATAAAGTGCTCGTCAAGTTGACTTCAGACAAAAACCAGTCAGATAACTGGAAAAAAGCTTGTTGAAGGAGGCAATAATTTTAGGGATTGTTTAAATCATGTAATAAATATTTTGGGCTATACAAATAAGAAGCAAAAATACTCCTCAACCTCTTCAAAGGGTAAGATGGTTAATTACAGTTTCTACATAGTAAAAGTGATCATTTTCTCAATATTAAGAATTTAATATCTGAAATCAGAAAAAATCACTACCAATTTAACATAGTACACAAAAATGAGGGGTTTTGTGAAAAACAAAACTTTATGAACAGAGATACATAATTCTCTAAGTTAGATTAAAACTACAAAATGAAAATTTGAGCAGTTATAATTTAATCACTTTTTAAAAAACCAATTTCACCAAGATAAATAAAAGCACAGTACCAAGAAGACACTCAAGAAATATTGGTTGAACTGAGAACGGAACACCACTACAATCTGTACTACCTAATTACTTAAAAGCCTGGACTTTGGAAGTAAGAAGAGGGCTCCTGGCTCGCCTACTTAGTAACTGACTCTAGACAACTAATGAATTATATAATCGTAAGTTTTCTTATTTGAAAACTGGAGATTATCATAACTCTATCCTTAAAACCAGATTTTTTTGTGAGTTCCTATTAGGTAACATATGCGAAATTCCTCTGGAAATGTTTAACCCACCATACCATTCTTGTAGCTATTCAAGCAAGGCTATCAGACTACGGTCACCAAGACTAATTTTCAGACTACATGAGTTTAAAAACCTACTTTCTATTTAACTGACAAAAAAAGTGAATTTTGATTTTTAGCCTTGACATATGGCAATGAAACATGAATTACACATTGAATTCACACATAAATGTCAGAAAAATTTCCTTGATTTTTTTATATGAAATTTATTCCATTTGGAGGATCTGTTGCATTTCCGTAGGAAATTAATAACTTGATCAAAGCCACGGTATAAGGTTTGCTGCATTTATTTTGCCTTGTTTTACACAATGGCTTTTCACAGCTGTGTGTGCTACTTTGCCTCACAATATGAGAAGGAGGCCATTTACTGAAGGATACCATTTGCTCTGTGTATCTTTGAGTTTTGTTTGCACTGGACATTTGAATTAATATATTCCAAATCTCCCTCCAATTTACTTGTGAGTTTATTGTAGTTAGTTAAAAAACAAACAAAAACCTGCAGGTAAGTCAGATAATAAACTGAGACTTTCTAGGGCATTAATCTTCTGTATTAAGTAGGAGTCAGAAAGCTACACAGACAATTGGGCCATAGCATTCAGTAAGACAACTGATAGTGAATCAACAGGTCATTTCCTCCACCCCACTCTGTAGCTCTCAATGAAGCAACTGACATCTTCTTCCTCTAATAGAAGTTAGCATAGTCCCTTGGAAAAATAGTCCTTTCCCCACAAGAACACATAGGAAATAAAATATTTTAAATACATTAAAAACACCAATTAGCATAACTTTCTCCAGCAGTACTCAATAGTAGATGAACTGGACAGAAAAGGTGGATTGTGGAGGGATGGTTAGATCAAGGAGGGATCTCTATACCTCCAAATACCTATATTTGTGCCCACTCAGGCTCCATTTCCTCTTATTTCATAGAGACTGGTGGTTTCTCCACTTTTCCAAGGAAAGCATCTCTTCCTATGTTCTCTATCTAACTGTATTCAGCCTCCTTGATTTTGCTTCATCATTAATTCACTTAATTTCTGCATCTAGGCTGTTTTTGACTTCTCATTCTATAAACAGCTCAGCCTAACCAAAACCAAATTCCTGTTTTCCTTTCTCCTTGCTCCCAATCTGGCTGTTTCTTTTATATCTTACACCCAGTTGCCCAAGATAGAAAATATGAAATTATCCTCAATTCCTACCTATCCTCCCCTCTCATATCCTTTGATATAGATTTATCCTTATTGTTTCTATGTTCTAAATAATTCTAAATTTATCTACTCTCTCCATCATCACTGTCTTTGTACAGGTTGTCATCATTTCTCTTGAAGACTACTGTGGTAGCCTAACAACTGACCTCTATGTCTAGTCTCTCCTCTTTCTAATTTGTCTTTTGTCAGATTTATCTTGGCTAAAATATATATCTGAGATCATATATCTCTATAAGAACTTTGAATGGCTCATTAATAACTCAGTTTAAAGCCCAAGTCCTTTAAAATGATATATAAGAGCCTATAAAATCTGATCCCAATGTATTTTCAGCTTCATCTTTTGTCACTGTCTCAACACATCTTCACCAAATCATTGTCATTCTCCTGAAATGTCGTGTCCTTTCACACATTCATATATTTCCACGTGCTATTTTCTCTGCCTGAAATACGCACCACTCTCCACTTGGTAGACTCCTATAGTATTGAGAGTTCAAACAGCATCTCCTCTAAGCTCCTCTCCCTGAATTCCCTGGATGTGAAGTCATTTTTATCTATTCCACATCATTTTGCATATACTGATGACATATCTTTGTCACCTATATATCGTGGATGTTTTCAGGACTGTTTCAATTTTAAACGTCCTCTCTTTATGTCCTTATAAGAACATGAATAAATTTGTCAGACTGTGTTTCCCAATTTTTAATTCAGAAAATATGATTGCTAGTGACACCACTTGTCCCCTCCAGGAATTCCAGAATAAGCTATTGCAGGAAAAGACTTATCTGTCTCTTGTAGAATTTTTGGAATCTTTTCTGATTTTATGTGGCAAACATGCACCATTGAAGAAAGTACAGTGTCATTTCAAGCCCAGAGCACAAGTAAATATTTTTAAAATATTTGTATAAACAAAAAAAATGTTTATACCCTTCTCCACGTTGCCCATTCCCCATTCACAACGCACAACACACCATCACAAACCCACATTCCATAACAAGCAGCTGAGGCATCATCAGCAGAACTGGAATAAAGGAAGCTTATAAATGTGTCTGTACACCTAATTAAAGATGTTTATCCTCACAAGTCTTATCTACTAATTTTGTCCTTTTCTGTGGAATCTTGGCATTTAGAGACATATAGCACATCCCCATTATTGCTGGAAAATACCCCAGATGGAGCTGACTGCTCATAACGTCTTGGCACAGAGGCTTTTATTAAATTCATCTTCAGTAGATAAGATAAATGCCAAAACTAAATACACACAGAGCAAATGGGAAAGAAATCTCAGGTCTCAACTTAGTTCTCGGCCATCATTCTTTTTTTTTCTATTGATGTCATAATACTTTATAACATTGTGAAATACAATACAGCCTCAGCAGGGAATGAGGAATAATTTTTCCATAGTCTAGAACCCTGGAATCTCAAGCATAGAGGAATTCAAAAGCAGTTAACATTCTGTTTTCTTTAGGATTAGACTTTTCGTTTCTTCCTTAATTCAAACATTTTCATGCAGCTAGAGGAAATAAAACTGCACATTTTTTTTCTTGTTGCTTTGTTTGAAGTATTCTGGACTTTAGCCATTGAAGTACTAATGGCTTTTTGACATATCTGCATATCAACTCTACTATGTACTTTTCTTTATTGAGGTCATAGTGGTTTACAAAATTGTGAGGTTTCAGTTGTGGATTCTTATTTGCCTGTCACCATATAAATGCTCCCCTTCACACTTTGTGCCCACCCCTCAGACCCCTTTCCCCTGGTAACCACCAAACTCTTCTCTTTGTCCATGTGTTTGCTTATCTTCCACATGAGTGAAATCATATAGTGTTTGCCTTTTTCTGTCTGGCTTATTTCACTTAACATAATACCCTCAAGATCGCTCCATATGTAGTATGGACATTTTAACTACGTTTATCATTGCAAATGGGACAATTCTGTCATTTTTTATGGCTGAGTAGTATTCTATTGTATATATATACACCACATCTTCTTTATGCAATAATCAGTCAATGGGCACTTGGGTCGTTTCCACATCTTGGCTATTGTGAATAATGCTGCAATGTACATAGGAGTGCATAAGTCTCTTTATTGTTGATTTCAACTTCTTTGGATAAACACCCAGTAGTGGAATATCTGGCTCATATGGTATTTCGATTTTTAATTTTTTGAGAAATCTCCATACTGTTTTCCATAGTGGCTGTACCAGTTTGAATTCCCACCAGCAGTGTATCAGGGTTCCCTTTTATCCACATCCCCTCCAACAATTGTTGTTTTTGTCTTGGTAATTATAGCCATTCTAACTGGTGTAAGGTAATATCTCATTGTAGTTTTTATTTTCATTTCCCTGATGATTAGTGATGTTGAACATGTTTTCATGCGCCTGTTGGCCATCTGTGTATCTTCTTCGGAAAAATGTCTGTTCACATCCTCTGCCCATTTTTCAATCAGGTTGTTTGGTTTTTTGTTGTTGTTGAGTTGTGTGAATTCTTTATAGATTTTGGAGATTAACTGCTTGTCAGATACACGATTGGCAAATATCATCTCCCAGTTAGTAGGTTGTCTTTTCATTGTTCATGGTTTCCTTTGCCTTGCAGAAGCTCTTTAGTCTGATGAAGCCTGATTTGTTTATTTTTTCTTTTGTTTCCCCTGCCTGAGTAGATATGGTATTCAAAAAGATCCTTCTAAGACAGATGTCAAAGAGTATACTGCCTATATTTTCTTCTAGGGGTTTTATGGTTTCAGGTCTTACATCCAAGTCTTTGAACCATTTTGAGTTAATTTTTGTGTATGGCGAAAGATAATGGTCTACTTTCATTCTATTGCATGTGGCTGTACAGTTTTCCCAACACCATTTATTGAAGAGAATTTTCTTTCTCCATCGTATGTTCATAGCTTCTTTATCGAAGATTAGCTGTCCATACATGTGTGGTTTTATTTCTGGACTTTCAATTCTGTTCCATTGATCTGTGTGTCTGTTTTTGTACCAGTACCATGCTGTTTTGATTTCTATACCTTTGTTGTATATTTTGAAGTCAGGGATTGGGATGCCTCCAGCTTTGTTCTTTTTTCTCATGATTGGTTTAGCAATTCAAGGTCTTTGGTTGCCCCATATGAATTTTAGGAGACTTTGTTGTATTTTCATGAAGAATGTCACTGGGATTCTGATTGGGATTGCATTGAATCTGTAGATTCCTTTTGGTAGTATGGACATTTTAACTACGTTTATTCTTCCAATCCATATGCATGGAATATCTTTCCATTTCTTTATGTCATCATCATTTTCTTTTAATAATGTCTTATAGTTTTCCTTGTATAGGTCTTTCACCTCCTTGGTTAAATTTATTCCTAGATATTTTATTCTTTTTGTTCTGATTGTAAATGAGATTGTATTCTTGAGTTCTCTTTCTGTTCATTATTAGTGTCTAGAAATACAACTGATTTTTGTAAGTTGATTTTGTACCCTGAAACTTTGCTGTAGCTGTTGTTAATTTCTAATAATTTTCTGGTGAATTCTTCAGGGTTGTCTATCTATAGGATCATGTTGTCTGCAAACAGTGAGAGTTTCACTCCCTCCTTGCCAATTTGGATACCTTTTATTTCTTTTTCTTGCCTAATTGCTCTGGCCAAACCCTCCAGTACTGTACTACAGTACAGTAAGAGATAGCTTTCAGTTTTTCACCATTGAGTATGACGTTGACTGGGGGTTTGTCATGTACGGCCTATATCATGTGGAAGTACTTTCCTTCTATACCCATTTTATTGAGAGTTTTTATGATAAATGGATGTTGGGTCTTGTCAAATGCTTTCTCAGTGTCTATTGAGATGATCATGTGATTTTTATTCCTGATTTTGTTAATGTGGTGTAACATGCTGATTGATATGCTGATGTTGAATCATCCCTGTATCCCTGGTATGAATCCAACTTGATCATGGTGTATGATCCTTTTAACGTATTGCTGTATTTAGTTTGCCAATATTTTGTTGAGGATTTTTGCATCTATGTTCATCAGCGATATTGGCCTGTAGTTTTCCTTCTTTCTGTTGTCGTTGTCTGGCTTTGGGATCAGGTGATGTTGGCCTAATAAGATGTGTTAGGAAATGTTTCATCTTCTTCAATTTTTGGAATAGTTTGAGGAGGATAGGTATTAAATCATGTTTTAATGTTTTGTAGAATTCCCCAGAAAAACCATCCGGTCCTGGACTTTTATTTTTTGGGAGGCTTTTGAGTACTGTTTCAATCTCTTTACTTGTGATTGGTCAATTCAGAGTCTCCATTTCTTCTTGGTTCAATTTTGGGAGGTTGTGTGAGTCTAAGAATTTATCCTTTTCTTCTAGATTATCCAATTTGTTTTTTTTTTTGAGGAAGATTAGCCCTGAGCTTGCTAACACCAGTGCTCCTCTTTTTGCTGAGGAAGCCTGGCCCTGAGCTAACATCCATGCCCATCTTCCTCTACTTTATATGTGGGACGCCTACCACAGCATGGCATGCCAAGCTGTGCCGTGTCTGCACCTGGGATCCAAACTGGGGAGCCCCAGGCCACCCAGAACCAGAATGTGTGTGCTTAACAGCATCAACACCGGGCCAACCCCTAGAATATCCAATTTGTTGGCATATAGTTTTTCAGAGTATTCTCTTATAATCCTTTGTATTTCTGTGGTATCTGTTGTAATTTCTCCTCTTTCATTTCTAATTTTATTTATTTGAGACTTCTCTTTTTTTGTAGTGAGTCTAGCTAAAGGGTTTGTTAATTCTGTTTATCTTCTCAAAGAACCAGTTCTGAGTTTCATTGATCCTTTCTATTGCTTTTTGTTTGTTTGTTTCAATTTCATTTATTTCTGCTCTAATTTTTATTATTTCCTCCTTCTGCTGACTTTGGGTTTCGTTTGTTCTTCTTTTTCTAATTCTGTTAGGTGTAGTTTAAGATTGCTTATTTGAGAATTGTTTGTTAAGGTGGGCCTGTAGTGCTATGAATTTCCCTCTGGGACTGCTTTTGCTGCATCCCCTTTGAGTTGGTATGGTGTATTCTCAATTTCATTTGTCTCCAGATATTCTTTGATTTTTTTTTTTTTTTTGAGGAAGATTAGCTCTGAGCTAACTACTGCCAATCCTCCTTTTTGTGCTGAGGAACACTGGCCCTGAGCTAACATCCATGCCCATCTTCCTCTACTTTATATGTGGGACGGCTACCACAGCATGGCTTTTGCCAAGCAGTGCCATGTCTGCACCCAGGATCCGAACCAGTGAACCCTGGGCCACCAAGAAGCAGAACGTGTGAACTTAACCGTTGTGCCACCGGGCCGGCCCCTCCTTTAGTTTCTTCAATGATCTATTGGTTGTTCAGTAGTATGTTGTTCAGTCTCCACACGTCACTTTCCCAGTTTTTTTCTTATAGTTGATTTCTAGTTTCATAGCATTGTCAGAAAAGATGTTTGATATAATTTCAATCTTCTTAAATTTATTGAGGCTTGCCTTGTTTCTTAACATATGGTCTGTCTTTGAGAATGTTCCATGTGCACTTGAGAACAATGTGTATTCTGCTGATTTTGGATTGAGTATTCTACGCATATCTATTAAGTCCATCTGGGCTAGTTTTTCATTTAGATTCACTATTCCTTGTTGACTTTCTGTCTGGAGATCTATACATTGATGTAAGTGGGGTGTTAAGGTCCCCTACTACTATTGTTTGCTGTTAATTTCTCCTTTTAGGTCAATTAATAGTTGCTTTATGTATTTTGGTGCTCCTGTGTTAAGCGCATATATATTTATAAGTGTTATGTCCTCTTGGTGGAGTGTCCCTTTTATCACTAGATACTGCCTCACTTTGTGTCTCATTGTCTTTTTTACTTTCAAGTCTACTTTGTCTGATATAAATATGGCAACACCTGCTTTCTTTTCTTTGCCATTAGCTTGGAGTATCATTGTCCATGCCTTCACTCTAAGCCTGTGTTTGTCTTTAGAGCTGAGACGTGTTTCCTGGAGGCAGCACATTGTTGGGTCTTGTTTTTTAATCCATCTAGCCACTCTGTGTCTTTTGACTGGGGAATTCAATCCATTTACATTTAGAGTGATTATTGATACATGAGGGATTAATGCTGCCAGTCTATCACTTGTTTTCCAGTTGTTTTGTATCTCTCTTGTTTCTCATCACGTGTATTTCAGGACTGCCAGTTCCATTTGGTGGCTCTCTATGATGGTTTTCTCATTACTTATCATTTGTGTCTCTGTTCTGAATTTTTGCTTAGTCATTACCCTGAGGTTCTTATAAAAGATCTCTTAAGTAAGACAGTCCATTCTCTGATAGCCTCTTATTCCCTTAGTCTCAGCAGGTTTCATCCCTTTCCTCTTCTTCTAAGTTGTTGTTGTCACAACTTATTCCATTATGTGTTGTAAATTTCTAGTTAAAATGAAGTGATTATATTTATTTTGAAGTTTCCTTCCATTTATCTTTAGAGTTATAATTAAGTGCTAATCTGTTCTGATACAGAGTTACAATTTTCTGATTTTGTCTGCCTGTTTATCTCCTTGCTCAAGGCTTTGTAAACCCCTTTTTTTCCCAAGTGCGAGGGCCTTCTTGATCAAATCTTGTGGGGGGGGGGTTTGTGGCAATGAACTCCCTCAGCTTTTCTTTATCTGGAAAAGTTTTTATTTCTCCATTACATCTGAAGGATATTTTCACCAGATATAGTATTCTTGGCTGAAAGTTTTTGTCTTCCAGAATTTTGAATATATTATTCCACTCTCTCCTAGCCTGTAAGGTTTCTGCTGAAAAGTCCACTGAGAGCCTGAAAGGGGTTCCTTTGTAGGTTATTCTTTCCTGCCTTGCTGCCCTTGATATTTTTCCTTTGTCATTGACTTTTGCCAGCTTTGCTAATATACGTCTTGGGGAAGGTCTTTTTACATTGATATAATTAGGAGTTCTATTGGCTTAATTTACACGTAATTCCAGTTTCTTCTCCAGGTTTGGGAAGTTCTCAGCTATTATTTCTTTGAACAAGCTCTCTGCTCCTTTCTCCCTTTCTCCTCCCTCTTGAATACCTAAAACACTTATGTTGCATTTCCTAATTGAGTCAGATAGTTCCTGGAGAATTTCTTCATTTCTCTTTAGTCTTAGTTCTCTTTCCTCCTCCTTCTGGAGCACTTCTGTATTCCTATCCTCTAGATTGCTAATTTTATCCTCCATAATATCAACTCTATTATTTAAGGACTCCAGATTTTTCTTTATCTCTTCCATTGTGTTTTTCATCTCCATCATTTCCGATTGGTTTTTCTTTATAGTTTCGATCTCTTTTGTAAAGAATTCCCTCTGTTCATTAATTTTGACTTCATTGAACTATCTGAATTCTCTTGTAACTCATTGAGGTTTTTTTATGGTGTATGTTTTGAATTCTCCGTCATTTAGATTGTACATTTCTGTGCCTTCAGGATTGACTTCCGGGTGTTTGTCTTTTTCTTTCTGGTCTGGAGTATTATTATATTTCTTTATACCAATTGATGCAGTGGATTTGTGTGGCTGCATAGTGATAGTATCTGGTCACCGGTTCCACCTGCCACCACTGCAGGGTTGGGGGGGGCAGAAGCTGTGTAACCTGAGCCCACTGAAATCCCTGTCAGCTGTGCCTGTCCAAGTCTGGGCCACTGTTTGGGATCACAGTGGCCCTTTGGGGTCTCCCACCAAATGGGAAAGCAATCACATGGTGGCTTGGGGCTGCTGCCACCTGCTCCCATAGTCTTGCCAAGTTGCGCTCCCCCTTAGAGGCTGCAGTGGTACTATGGGTATTTGCAGCAGCCAGGAGCTCATCTGCCGGCCGCAGATATGCCACCATTTGCTCCTAGGTCACACCTGCTGTTGTGCTTGGTGGGCAGGGCCTCCCCACTGGGTCCAAGCCTGAGCACTCCCTGTGGACTGCAGGGCCCTGTGGACTCTCCCACCAAAAAGAGAAGCAATCACACAGGAGCACAGAACTGCCGTCACCTGTTTCCGCAGGCACACTGAGGCACGCTCCCACCCTCAGGGCCACAGTGGTGCTATGAGCACACCAGCCAGGAGAGCAGTCACACATGTGTACTGGGCTGCATGGGAGTTGGAGAGTGCTCACCTCTCTCCACCACCTCCCCGGGGGTAGTCCATCCCCCTTGTGAGGTATAGCTGCACAGGTCTCTCAGGCATCCTGATGTGCTGTGTGGGTATCCTCTGCTGATCAATGAATGTCCATTTAGCTGTAGTTTGAAGGGGGAGAGACAATGGGAACAGCTAACTCCACCATGCTGCTGACATCACTCCTTCATTCACTTTTCTAACACATTTGTTGAGTTCCTTCTAAGACACAGGTTGTGTTAGGTGCTACTAATGCAGTGGTAAACAAGAGAGTCAGGACCCTCATTCCCATGAAGCTCACATTATGGGGCAAAAGACATCCAATTAAGAAATAAACAAAAATACAAAATAATTACAGATTGTGATAAATGCTATTTAAAAAAAAGAAGAGAGGGGCCAGCCCCATGGCCAAGCAGTTAAGTTCTCATGCTCCGCTTCAGCGGCCCAGGGTTTCATGGGTTTGGATCCTGGGCACGGACCTAGCATCACTCATCAAGCCATGCTGAGGTGGCACCCCACATGGCACAACTAGAAGGACCTACAGCTAGAATATACAACTACATACTGGGGGCTTTGGGGAGAAAAAGGAAAACAAGATTGCCAACAGATGTTAGCTCAGGGCCAATGTTTAAAAAAAAAAAATATGAAGAGAGTGATGACCTAGAGATTAACCGAGAGTGGATATAATGGTCGGGGATAACCATTTGGAGGAATCCGCATTTGAGCTGAGATCTCTGAGATGAAAATGAGCCAGCCAAGTGGAGATCTGGGAGAATATATCCCAAAGAGGGAACAAGGTCAACAATACCCTAAATATAGTACCCTAATCACAAAAAAAGACTCCACAAAAATGCAGGTTACCAGCAAATGGCCATATCCATACATACATATGAGAAGAGAAATAGTGTGCCAAGACAATTTGAAATATCTACTAATTTCAGACTTCTAGGTCTTAAGTTGAACGCCTGGTACAATTTATCCTAATTCTGAAGGAGTAGCCACATTTTTAAGCCAACTCCAGAGTCAAAATTACCCTACTGAAAACCTACTACCTGAAAGATTCTTCTCCCTAAGCATCCCTCTCACAGCTGCCTCTTCTCATTTTCCTCCCTGAGCTGCTTTTTCTATAATTATCTTTTAAATGTTGTTCACCCACATTTCTATTCTTTTCTTGCTTTGTATAATCCCCTTCAAAGTAGTCCATTCCCATTGACATCCATATGCTCCAAAGTCTCTCCTGAGTTTCCAAGTCAAATATTCATATGCCATCAGATTTCTCCACATGAATGTCCCACTAGTGCCCTAAATTCAACATAGCCACAAACGGATACATTACTCCCTGCCCCACCAACACACTCCATACATTGCTGGTACATTACCTGACTAGCACCATCATTTGCCCACGCTTGACACCTGGAAGTCCACTCCTACTTTCTGACTTCTTCCCCCTCAGCTCCCACATCATGTCATACAATCTCCCAATTTTACATTCTTAATATTTCTTGGCGTGAGTTCCTTTAGAAATAAATAAGTCAACACTGAATTCTTTACTTCTTTACACTATGACCTGGATTATATAGAAATATAAACTAATTATGTGCTTACCATATGCCAGGCAGAGTGATTCACACACATTATATCATGTCATCCTTCCAACAGCCCTATGAACTACGAACAGTATAATTATTTCTCTTTTATATATAAGAAAACTGAAGCTTAGAGGTGTTCAGCAATTTGCCTAAAGTCACTTACGGAAATGGAAGGGATGAGATTTAACCCATATATTTCTGACTCTAAAATGTGATCTTTTAAAAACTGTATCATAGAAAAGTAGAAAATTAGCTTTCATAAAAGAAAAATTAAGCATTTAACTTGATAGTTCTTTCTAGGAAGAACCTTAACACTTCAAATATCTTAAGATGCTGGGATAACTGGCACTAGATCCAGCTACATAAGTGAAATGGTGTTCAATTAATTAAATCAGTTATTCTGAAATATGTTCAGGTAGCAGACATCTGAAAGTTGTGGTGTTATTTGGGTAATAAAAAAATTGATACATTTAATTTCACCAAAAACCTAGATATAATGTTTCTAAAAGAAAATAAGACTGTATTTTATGTAAACATCCCCACAGTATTTGGAATGTATATAAAATATTGCTTGTTTTTTTTCTTTCAAAGATTTTACTTTTCCTTTTTTTCTCAAAGCCCCCTGGTACATAATTGTGTATTTTTAGTTGTGGGTCCTTCTAGTTGTGGCATGTGGGATGCCGCCTCAGCATGGCTTGATGAACATTGCCATGTCCATGCCCAGGATTTGAACTGGTGAAACCCTGGGCCACCAAAGCAGAGCGTGCAAAATTAACCACTCAGCCACGGGGCCAGCCCCATAAAATACTTTTTAGTCACATGAAATGTGCTATCCATTATTGCTTGTTTCTTCTTTGTTCATTTGTTTGATGATTTGCTAGCTAAAAAATGCTAGCAACCTGCTAATTTTTTTAAGAACAAATGTGAGCCAGAAAGCTCAAAATTGAGAATGAGAGGTTCTTGCTATAGCCCAAGCAAGAGATGTGTTCCTGAAATAAGGTAGTCAGGTAGGAAGGGCATAATTTGAAAGATACTTAAGAGGTAGAGTCATTAGGACTTGACTGGATTTGGAGGTTGAAGAAAGAACCAAACATGACTCACCAAAGTTTCTAATTATGGTACTTAGATGGAAGGTAGACTGTAGTTTTGTTTTGGGTTATATACATAAGACTGTGAAAAGCTGTAAGGCAGCAGAGAGCAATAGGCAGGGTGTGGAGGTAGGGCATAGGAAAAGTTGGCCTAAAATGTGGAGTATAAACTGAAATAACAGAAGATAAAAAGCAGACATGAGAGGCCGGCCCCATGGCCAAGAGGTTAAGTTCATGTGCTCCACTTTGGCAGCCGGGGTTTTGCTGGTTCGGATCCTGGGTGCGGACATAGCACTGCAACATGCTTGTCAGGCCACAGTGAGGTGGCATCCCACATGCCACAACTAGAAGGGCCTACAATTAAAATATACAACTATGTATTGAGGGGATTTGGGGAGAAAAAGCAGGGGGGACAAAAGGAAGATTGGCAACAGTTGTTAGTTCAGGCGCCAATCTTTAAATAAAACAGACATGATTGGGCTGAGGAAAGCATAGAAACCCTTGCATTAAATTCAAAGGGACATGGGAAACCATCAAAAAGCTATTACTAGGGAAATGATATGATTAATGGGCAGTATGGGAAACCGTTTAGCTTCAACGAAGCAAAAACTTCTTTGGAAATTGTACATCTTGATTTTTTGACAAATGCCATAACAACTATTATCATAATGGCACAAAGAAATATTTCAAATAGAAACAGGTAAGTCCCCCATGTAAACCCATTTGAGAAAATTCTATGTCAGTGTAAGTTGAAGTGAGGGTTTACAAAATTGAAACTCAAACTGACAAGTTAAAAGAGATTTTACATGCTCTATTGAAACAGTGACAAATCTTCTGTAATAGTTTCTTATTTTGCAGAGGAAAAAGTCTTAAAAGAAACTGCCTACGGGTCAGAAGCATTTTGAAGCAATCAATATTTAAATCAAAATACTTTCTATTATGTACTCTCTCAATCCATAAAATGGATCAGCAACTTACATGGCCAGTCAACTTAGTCTTTTCATTACAAGAAAAGAATTTTCTTTCTTTATAAGACAAGAATTTACATAAACTAGTAGTCTTGCCTCTGCTCACCAGAATAGCAACACCCAAAGCCTAGTTTGGTTCTCTAACAGGCAGAGTCTGTATTAGTTTGCTAGGGTTGCCAAAACAAAATATCATAGACATGGTGGTTTAAACAAAAAACATTTATGTGCTTATAGTTCTGGAGGCTAGAAGTCCAACATCAAGGTGACAGCAGAGTCAGTTCTGAGGCCTCTCGCTCTCACTTGCAGATGGCTGCTTCCTTGCTGTGTCCTCATGTGGCAGGCACCTCTAATGTCTCTTTGTGTGTCCAAATTTCCTCTCTTAGAAGGTCACCAGTTGGATTGGATTAGAGCCCACCCTAACAGCCTAATTTTAACTTAATCACATTCGGAGATTAGCGCTTCAACATATGAATTTGAGGGAAGGAGGGACACAATTCATCCCATAATAGAGTCCTTACGTGCAAATGACTAATATCAAGCCTAACTTAAGTAAAAAAGGAATTTATTAGAAATATTGCTCACAGTATCTAAGGCATCCTGGAAATCTTAAGAAATTCAGACTCTTGGAAGCCTGGAAAATCAGGCTAGGGAAACAAAAGCAGCAAGAGATAATAGGGATGAATGCAATTAAAGTCTAGAGCGGATGCTGCCACTAGCCTACTGCCAGTGGACTTTTAATTCAGGTATTCTTCTAATGCCCTGAAGAACTCCTGAACTTTTCCTTAGTCTTCATCTCATTCCCTTGAGGTTAAAACCCTAAGGCACATAGAGGAGATGGCAGGAAGAATCTGCCTGCCCAACACTAAAATGTGTACCTAGGATCTTGTCTGTGGGATAAGGGAAAGTGAGAAACTTGCCCCTTTAGGTCTAAAGAGGGAATTTTAACATATGGGTACTCTTTCTCTCACACACACACACACACAGACACAGAAGGGGCCTTTGTTTTGGATCTTGGATCTCTATCTCTTTCTCTTTTTTTTCCAGCTTTATCCAGATATAATTAACATAAAACACTGTGTAAGTTTAAAGTGTGCAACGTGATTTGTTTACATATACATAGCAAAACGATTACCACACTAAAGTCAGCACACCCATCACCTCACATAGTTACTTTGTGTGTGTGTGTGAGTGAGAAAGAGAGAACTCTAACCATCACTACTCTCCTAGCAGCTTTCAAATATACAATACAGTACTGTCAACTACAGTGAGGAAGGACCTGTGGGTGCTGGGTAGCAAAAAAATAATTTCTACTTCAGTACCAAATCTCCTACTGCCTAGAGACTTGGCTCTAAGAAATATACTCTGGCATCTTCTAAAGGTGTAAAGCTATGGGAATGGACAACATTCAAGGTAGTAAATCCACAGCCTGTCTACCAAATCAACCAGCCAGCTTTGGCACATTTTTTCTTTTTCTTTTTCTTTTTTTTTTGAACTCTTTTATGGTGGGCATTTACCTCAGATTTGACCCTGATCCTTAATGTATTGCAGGATGAGCCTGATGCCCAAGTTTATATTCCTGCTTTCTGGGTTATTTGAATTTGTAACCCCTAGACTACATCTTTAAACTTTGTTTTGTGGAAGTTTAGTTTGAATTATAAAGCAATAGAGTACAAGGTATAGCATTCCTAATCCTACTCTTGGAGACCATAAACAAGCAATCACCGTATTTCAGAAAACAGTGAATTCAATGAGTTAAACTTATTTTTAATCTATGAAAAAATGACTATGAGAGGAGAGGGTTATCAGAGCAGGTACTGTATTTAGAAAAGGATATTCTTCACTTGAGGCAAGAAAATATCTTTTTTCTCTGCCTAGATCACAACTTCAGAGCAGAAACAAAAGCAAAGGTCAGAAGTGGTGTTACCAAGCCCTAAGGGACCAGTGAGCCACAAGTGGGTCCTTTTGCCTGGAGCCCCTGGGACCAATAGAACGAGACCAGGTTTAGAATAGCAGAGCAGAAAGGTTATTCATCGAGCAAGGAACAGAGGAGGTAAAGCCCAAGCTCTTAAACACCTCTCCAAAAGGAAGGTGAGCAGGGTTCTTCCGGGATGTGAAAAGGGAGTCGTCTCCACATCATCACTCTGGGCGAGGGCATTTGGGGCATGCGCAGATCTTCCCTTCCAGCGGACAACAGCTCTTGCACGTTTCCTTTTGCATACTCACCCCCCATAGGCATCTTGAACCTTTCTAGTTTGGACTGGTTCTGCTGTTTGGTCACCTAGCATTGTTCTGCCTTGGTTCCTATAAGCAAGCACAACTTAAAAACAAGCATTAGACATGGAATATGTTTTAGGGACTTCTCTGGTGACAGTAGAAGGCTATTAAGAACTATGAACCTGCAGCCACTATTATAATTTATGAGATTTTAGATTCCTTATCATTTCTCCCTATTTGTTACTTATAATTCATTGGTTTTATAGGAACGATTACGGGTAAAATTCTTCAAAAAAACAAATGGCCCAAAGTATCTTTGGGGGCACTAAAAAGAGGAAGCTAAGGTAACTACATTCCACCCCCACAGTAAAGGCGAGGATCCCCAAAGAATCAAATAGATTATAATACTGAGTAAAGACAGAAGCAGGCTGGGTCCCTCTGTCCTCTGACAAGAACAACTACAAAAATAACAAAAGATAAACGAGGAAGTAAGTAAGTAAAAGACAGGGGAGTCTATCAACCTGGGATAGGAGCCCAGATGTAGTAAAGTCCCTGTGTGTGTATATATATACATACACAGACACACACATACTTGGGATTCTTTGGCATTAGTTCATGTAGAAAATTACTAAGCAAATACTCAATTGCAGTAATTAAAGGGACTTGTAGTTTACTCCTTATGCGAATTAATGAAAATGATTAAAAACTCGTCCAGAAAGATGATTCTTGGGCTCCACAATGCTCCCTAAAAGATACAGTTTAGACAATAATCACGGAACAAAAGTAATGTACATATTTAAAAGATAGTATTTTGGTTTGTACAAATATCAACGGGCCCCATTCATTCAAGTATCTTTTCAAACAAGACCTACTTTTGTAACGTTAGCGATAGGCATTTAGACTTTAAAGTCAGACTGCTGAAGTGAGAATCCCTGCCTCAGCCTTTTACATAACCTTGGGCATGTTTCTTCCTTTGTGTTTCATCTGTAAAATGTGAAGAGTAACAATTCCTACCTCAATGTCGTTGAGTAACTATATGAAATAATGTGTGCAATATGCCAAGGAGTTTCTGGACTTCTCAAGCACTTAATGAAAGCTGTCGAGGTGTGCTCACCATTCTCAAACTAGGTTTGGTTAATTTCACATTGCAAAAGAGTTTTTAGGAATCATCTAGGCACTTTCCTAAAATCTGAAAATAACTTGATAAATATAGTAGGTCAGAATTCAAGTGTCTTCTCTGGGCCGCCATCCCTGGCGCTCTTCAAATGAAAGAAATTTTTTTCCTTTCTTGACAAACCTTCGCAGAAACCTAAAGCACACAGCACTCACCAGCCGGCCAACCCTGCCCTACCAAGACAAGAGGAGGGAACTGGGCCCGCCCACCAAGCAGCCTTGAGTGGCTGCGGCTTCTCAGTGGTCACTCAGGATGGGGGTGGTACAGGCAGGACCAGCAGGACAAACCTTCACTCGAGGCGAAGATGGACAAAAAGAGTCACCCATACTCGGCGAAAGGGAACGCGTAGGAAAGACACAAGTGCAGTGGGTTCCAACCCGCTTGCCGGGATTCGCCCTCATGCCTGCCACAACCTGGAAACCAGGTGAACTACATCACGTGTGACGCACGGTCATTTTCCCACGTTCCGTCCCTGCCCCCTCCGGGCCGGCAGCGGCAAAAGCGCACGCGCAGCTCTGCTTCCGGGCCCCCTCTCCTCGCTACCCACAATGCTCAGCGGCATCGACCTGTCGCAAAGGCCGCGTTTCGGCGGCGAGTGAGCGACTAGCTTTCCGTGCGGTGCAGGGCGACGGCCGCCCGCGTCTTCCTCCTCCTGTTGCCGCAGGGCCGGGTCCCCTGAGGGTGTCCAGCTGCGCTTAAGTCTGGCAGGTGCCACCTGTCTCCGCAATGCCCCCCAAGAAACAGGCTCAGGCCGGGGGCAGCAAAAAGGCGGAGCAGAAAAAGAAAGAGAAGATTATCGAAGTGAGTACCCACCCCCTCCCCCACTCACGCCGCGAGCCCTCAGGGAAGCAGCCTCCCGGTTCCGCGCTGCCCGGTTCCTGCTCGCGTCTTCCGGGGCCACGTGTCCCTCCCTGTGGCTCTGGGTGACCCACTGCCCCTTCTCCCGTCCCCTGATGACGCTCGCTGCCTCTCATCGCCTCAGTGACGCTGCTGGCGCCCCCGCGCCCAGCCTTTGCCTCTCCGCCCACACGCCCGCCTTCCCGACCCTGGTGCGCCACCATCCCCCCGATGCCCGCCACAGGGTTTTGTCCTTCGCTAGTCCTCAAAATTGAAGACGTTTCTAGGCTTGTGTTTTAAAAAAAAACGCTGCACGGGCTCAGGCCAGACTCTCTGTGGAAGGCCGATTTATGACGAGCCTTTGTGTCCTTTTTTTTTTTCTTTTTTAACCCATCACCTAGGAGCAGTAGTTACTTCTTTCAAGCCAACATATTGGTGCTTCGTGGCTTTTTCGATCCATCTTTAAAACTGTTTCAAGTTCCATAAGGAGTGGGGGTTTCATTCAGGTCGCAGCCCACCGTCTTGTACATAGCACTTGATACATATATTCAGAATTAATAACGCTCTAAAAGGGATTAGGTTTCAGTGCCGCTACGTATGTTAAGTGCCCTATCGGAATTTATGTACGTGTTTGTCTGTATGATTATACATATGTGTACGTTTAGTGCTTTAACGTGTAGCCTCTAATGGCTGAGAAATGCTATTGACGTTCTTAAATGTTTTGTTTGTCTTCTAACGACTGTATCAGTTTCTGAAAGAGAATGATCCATATTTGAGATTACATAAATGTATCATATAGCTCCCAAGCATATATTTCTTCCCTCGATTTTTGCTATTAACCCTTCTGATAAATAGTTCCTCATGTGCTCTGGATGTAATTGGAAAAAGCCATGACCGTTTTCCTGCATGAGGTACATCTGAATAATAGAAAGTCTTTTGTGGAATAGTTACTTGTTATTAGAATGCGACCCATATGCATCTTGGGTGTTTTGAAATGAGATGTTTATTTACAAATGATTGTTTTTAATATTTGGTATTTATAGCCTTGAAAAATAACAGTGAAAGCCCTCAGGGCTTCATTGTGTAAAGCTAATCAGATCTTGTCTTTGTCGATTTTCACATAAAGTTTTGTTGAGGAAGATTCACCCTGAGCTAACATCTGTGTCATTCTTCCTCTGTTTTTTAGTATGTGGGCCACCAGCACAGCATAGCCCCTAACAGAGTGGTCTAGGTCTGCTCCTGGGAATCGAACTTGGGCCTCCTAAGCTGAGCACGCCAAACTTTACCACTAGGCTTCTGGGGCTGACCCCCGATTTTCACATAATTTGTTAAGTTGCTGATTTGACTTAACCAACATACAAAGAATTCTAGTAGCCTTGGCCAAGTTCCAACTCTGAAGCTGTATTTTTATGCCAGTTGGTACTAGTTAGAACTGTCGTGAAGTAGCATAGCTAGCAATTTAAAAACAGAATGATTGTCATCTTCACACCTGTGTCTGCTATCACCTTTTTGAACAATCTATACTCCTGGCACTTTGGTAGATCTCGGGATGGTCATCTGATGGCTTCAGTGCAGTGTAAACCAAGGGCATTTTTAGGGATGATATTTTACTTGTCAGTTTCCTTTAGTGAGGTTGAATTAACATGGTAGACCGTCATGCAAAGTAAGACTCCCATATAGGTGTGAAATGAAATGTTACGTGACAGTTTACAGTACACTTTATGTATTATTGAGCTTTAACTATATGCAATTGTTTTATTTTTAATTGGTAGAACTGGTTATTTTAGTTTTAGGGAATTATGCATGAAAGTAATTTAATAGTATCCCATCAATTAAAAATGATAGGTATATGGCTCCATTCATCTTCTAACAAGGTTATTTTTAAGGTAAAGAGAAAGCAACTTTAGTTTCTTTAGTGAAGAATTTGCCAAAGAAAAGTGCAAAATAAGACAGCTACATTTTTTAACTCAACAGAAAATATCCTAACAGAGTGGTGAAATTAAGCCTGGGGTTTTTCCCCCTACATTTAACTTATATGATTGCTTTTTTTTTTTAAATGGTGGTGAGGTTTTGCAGACTCAAGTGTAGTGCATAGATACCTGGTACCACTGGAGAGCTATAAAAATATTGTGAATTGTAGTGTTGTTACATCGTTTGTTGTAAAACTAGATTTATAGAGAATATTCTATTATCCAGCCTCGTTAGGAAACAGTATATTCCACATTATTCAGTACTATAGGTGACTTTTTTTTAACTTCCCTGAAGCTATAGCATGTCTCAATGGTTATTGCAAGGAGTTAAGGAGAGGTATAGCAGGCTTCTGAGTTGCGTTTGATACAGAACAGGACTTATATCAATTTTTGTATAAATTTGTACAATTCCAGTTACTAGAAAGGGTTATTACCAAAGCACTTGAAAGGCAAAGTTAAATGTATTTTTATGACAAACTTTTTTGTGTGGAGGAGGATTAGCCCTGAGCTAACAGCTGCTGCCAATCCTCTTTTTGCTGAGGAAGACTGGCCCTGAGCTAACATCCCTGCCCATCTTCCTTTACTTTATATGTGGGATGCCTAGCACAGCATGGCTTTACAAGCAATTCCATGTCTGCACCCAGGATCCAAACCGGCGAACCCTGGACCACCGAAGTGTAATGTGTGAACTTAACCGCTGTGCCACCGGGCCAGCCCCAATGACAAACTTATAATGAACATAATTGAAACATGGTTCATACTGGTTATTGATCTCTATGACTATCATAATTTTTGTCGAAAAATATTTCTTTATAATCTGTTTTGACATGTAAAGACTAGTATTTATTTCAGAGTCTGGTTAATTTGGTGAGGTTTTGTAGAAATATGACCTGCAATTCTAAGTTGGTCAAAAATTGATAGTTAGTGGAACATATGTGTTTAAGCAGCACTTTTGGATAGATTTAGAATAGGTGGTTGCCCTGCCTACCTGTCCCCTCTTCAGTACTTCTCTTGCTCCCACTCCCACCACCATGGGCGCTTACTATAGAAAAACAACAGCAGCATATAGCTTTTGAGAACTCTAAGGAAAGGAAATAAAAAGAGGCATGAGAGACAGCATAATTTAATGAAAGAAGCACCAGCTTTGGGGTCAGATAGACCTGGCTTTGAGTCGGTATTTCAAATTAAAATTTCAAACTGTAGTTTTAGGCAAGTTACAGTGACCTACCTGAACCACAGTTTCTTATCAGCAAAATGGAGCTACTTCCTCTGTTACAGAGCTGTAGGTTAAATGAGATGACAGGTAAAACACTTGACATATGGTAGATATTCAGTAAATGGTAGCTGTCGTTATTAATATTGTAAGAACTGGCTAAGGGTAATAATAATCTGACTAAACTGCATTGTCTATGCAGTGCTTACTTTCTGTCACTTGAAATAATTTCCTTACATTCCCTGCATTTTTTTCTTTCCCTCTTGGGAGTCCCCAAAATTTCATGAATTCATTTGCATTAGTAAGTATTTTCTTTCTAAGGTGAGTCTGTCAAAAATGGTTATAATTCTGTTAGACACAGCTGCCCCAAATGGCATATACTATTTTCTTTCATATAGCTAAAATTTAATAAATTGAAGTCAGCTTTGAAAAGTAGAAGGTTTGATTATGAAAAGGAAGAAATAATCTTTGGGTTTAGGGCAAGCAAATAAAGGATGTCCTGCTAAGGACTTGTAGCAGCAAGGAAGTAGTAATAGAGACCGATAGAGACGGGATCCAGGTGTGTAAAGGATGAAGCCAGAGAAATGATTGATTGCCAATGAAAAATTTCAACCATGGTCAACTGTTGATTCCTTGAAGCTTCATTAACCAGCTGCAGAATATCCAGTGCATGGATGGATAACAGAAATACATTAGACAGTGCATGTGAGGGAAGAGTAATGAGGTAAAACAGTGCCAGCCTCTGTGTACCCTAGTGTCCTGAAAGGTAGACCCCTGTTATCTTGGAGCACTATTCATTATTGACCTGTCCTCCCATCCCCTTCCTTTTTTCAAACATCTTATTTAAGGAGTGGAGGCAGGCCTGTAAAAGAAGCAGGTTTACTTAAGGGTGGGAGGGGGAGAAAGGGTCAGTTTTAAGTGAAGTCTGGAATTCACTGGCTGTTCCGGCTCCTGGAGCCTCAGGGAGCCATCCTTTTCTTAGAGTTACTACCTGCTTTCTAAACTCCTTTATATTCAGTTTCCCAAGTCTGAAATACACAGAGTTCCTTCCTTATAACCTAACTTTGTTGATCCAGCTAAAATCGCTGTTTCCCTCATTTTATTTTAACCGTGATTTGGAATCGATTGTAACCTTCAGTCTTCCCACGTCATATCCTCCCATCACCAAATCTAGGTTAGTTTTTAGGTATGGGTCTGTCCTAAGGTCCAGAAAAAGGAAGAAAACCCTTTTTGAAGTACCCAAATTTGCAAACCATCCTATTTTCAAGAGGCACTGTTGGTGTCCCAGATCTACACTGTGGTATTCAGAAAGCTTTTTGTGTACCAACTGGCCCAATAACCAGACTAGGTTTCTCTGGTAAGTAGTTTTTCATGGTAGAAAGACTAAAGACTTTGCTTGGAGTCCAGTACACCTTGGTTCAAATATCATCTGTGTCACTTAATAGTTAACGCTTACTGGGCCAAAGACAGGTCTCAGTGTTTGGGGAAAGGAGAGACGAGAAAAAAGCCATCTACAAGTGATAAATTTACCCAGCTCCTTTCATTCTCCCAGGGAGATAAGTAGTAGTACCCTTTTTACAATTGAGGAAAGAGGCACAGAGGTTAAATAATTTGCCCAAGATTACTGAACTGGCAAGTGGCAGAGCCAGAATTCAAACCCAGGAAGTCTGGCTCCAAAGTCCTTGCTGTTAACCGCTGTGTTATACTGTCTCTTCATAGTAAATCTTTTAACTTTCACAACAATCCTAAGAGGTTAGAGTGAGTCCCAGTTTACAAATAAGAGAACTGGCAAAGAAGGTAATTTACCTGGTTCTGTTTAGGGTTAGAATTTGGGCAGTCTGACTCCAGAGCTTATATTCTTAAATTTTTACACTATAGAGCCTGCCCGTTATTAGCAGTATTACTTCAAAAGGATTGTTGGAAGTTTCTGGACTTCAGTATCCACATTTACAGAGTGAGATGATAGTACTTCATAGAACTGTTAAGAGGATTTAATAAAGTATATATTCAGAAGTTTATGTTTAGTGAATGCTAGATAAATATGTATCCCCTATCTCTGTGGAAAAAATTTCAGAGCTCTAACCTTAGAGACTTTCAAAGCATAGCTCATTCATTATCTCTTAAGACTGGTTAATTATGTGCTAAAGGAGTGTAATTAAACCTGAAAAACTGTTTTTCTTCTGGGATCTGGAGATTATACACACACCTCTATCAGAAGCTGTTTTCATGAATACTTTCTCTTCTAGTTGGCCAGGTTCTCTTAAAGTACTTTTTTCTTTCCTGAGTCTTCATGTATCAGTATCTATCTTATTATTTGGCCTTGTTTATGGATGTTTGCTTATTCTCTATGGTTACATAGGGACATAGATTGAACCCCATTTATGCTCTTCTTTAGTGGGGCATTTGTAAATGCTGTTGCACTTTGCTCCTAATAATATTTTTATCTAGAGTTTTCCATCCCTCCCATGAAAGCTCATGTTTTGTAGAAGGAAAGTACAGTCGGCCCTCCATATCCACAGATAGAAAAGCCTACAAAGGCCTGTGATAGTTGCGTCTGCACTGAATCTATACAGACATTTTTTTCTTTCTCATTATTCCCTAAACAATACAGTATAACAACTATTTACGTAGTATTTACATTGTATTAGGTATTATAAGTAATCTAAAGATGATTTAAAGTATACAGGAGGATGTCCATAGATTAAATGCAAATACTGTGCTATTTTATATAAGGGACTTGAGCGTTCGTGGATTTTGGTATCTGCAGGGGTCCTGGAACCAATCCCCTGAGGATACCAAGGGAGGATTGTATAGCATTTCACACCTGGTAGCTGCATATGATCATTTCTGTCCATATGCCACATTATCCTTGACCATCTTTTCTTCTAATTGGATTGTGTTAAACTCTTATGTTTAAAAACAAGGGAAGCCAGCCATAAAAATCTCACTGCAGAGAATTTCAACTTGTATGTGCCTCTGACTACCTTTTTTTATATGTATAACCTATAGAAAATTCATGTAGAACTTTTTAATATGGGATATTAAAACATGAGATAGATGGGGCCAGCCCAGTGGTGTAGTAGTTAAGTTCACATGCTCTGCTTTGGTGGCCCAGGGTTTGTGGGTTCGGATCCTGGGTGTAGACCTAGTACCACTCGTCAAGCCACACTGTGGCAGCATCCCACATAAAACAAATAAAGGAAGATTGGCACAGATTTTAGCTCAGGGCCAGTCTTCCTCACACACACTCACAAACATGAGATAGGCATTTAAGTAGGGGAAAGTGAAGTTTTGGTATATGGATGGATATGGATGCAATGCATAAAGAGATATTTCCCAATGAGAAATAAGCTTTTAGAACTAAAACCCTCTTAAGAACGTAGAACTAAAACCTTCTTAAGAATGTAGAATGGTAAATAAAAAAATAAAAGAATGCAGAAAGGTCTATTTTATTGGTTTGAGATGCTATAAAATTATGTTGTGTGGGATGTTTTCAAATACTTATCCTATCAATACTGTTTTCCATTTCCAACTTGTCCACGTAGGTATGCAAGTATTCTGTACTTATGATATTCTCCCCATTACCACGTCCCTTCCCTTAGAAATAACCAAAATAAAGACTTTAAAATGGCCACTTAATTTATTTCAGACTGAATGCCTCTCAGAGGATCTCAGGTTACTTTCAAAAGTTCTGTGAAATTAGGAGACATCTATAATTTTGAACTTCAACAAATGAAGATTGATAGTGGATAGATGAGTTGGTGTCTGGCCTAGTAGAGCAAAACAGTCAGGCCTGAGTTGCCCACCTAGGAGTGTGCTATTGAGAAGCAAGTGGATTTGCTCTGCAGAATTCCAGGGAAGTCCAGCTGTGGGAGGCACTAGGTAATGCAGAAGGAGAGAGGCTGAAAACTAGGGCCCTAAAAGTGTGAAAATAGCCGATAGTTCCTGTCTGCTACCACTCAGCCACATGATTACCCCTGCAAGAAACAGGAGGGGAGAAAAATAAGTCACGAGGCCTCTCTGCTTCTGAAACTCTAGGCACAGAGGAGGAGGGAGGGTGCTTAAAATGTGAGCCTGAAAATGGCCACTAAGGAGTCTGTGCGGTAAATGAAGAGGGACCTTCTTTCAACTGCTTTCCTCTCCAGTCCTTTAGCCAAGCTTATTGCTCTCCCAGCTAGAGGATCCTTCTCCAGAGAAACAGAAAAGACAGAGAAAAAGACTTCACATGCCGGTGTTTGGTGGTTTCCTGACAGCCTTACCACCCATTCACCTTAGCGGGGAGCCCACTAGTCAAGCCTCCTGTATTAGTTTCCTAGGGCTACCATAAGAAATTGCCACAAACGAGGTGACTTAAAACAACAGACATTTATTCTCTCACAGATGTGGAGGCTAGAAGTCTGAAATCAAGGTCTCGTAGGGCCATGCTCCCTCTGAAGGCTCTAGGGAAGAATCCTTCCATGCCTCTTCCTGGTTTCTGGTGGCTTTTGGCAGTCCTTGGTTTGTGGCTGCCTCACTCCACTCTCTGCCTCTTTCTTCACATTGCCTTCTCTGTGTCTGTGTGTCCTTTCCTCTCTTCTTATAAAAATACCTGTCATTGGATTAAGGGCCCACCCTATTCCAGTGTGACCTCATCTTAATCATTACATCTGCAAAGATCTATTTCCAAATAAAGTCACATTCTGAGTTTCCAGGTAGACATGAATTTTAGGGGAATGTTATTCAACCCGATACAGCACCTCCTCCCCCCCCACACACACACTTGTGCAAAAGCTAGTCTAGAACTTAATGTATCTTCGTATGCAGTATTCCCCAAAATGTGTTCAGTAGTACATAATCCGTCAGAATACTCTGAGGAAAATGCATTCTGAGGGAAAATAAGATTTGGAATTGTTGTCTGCTCAAGGCTCCAGGATATCTGGTGCTTAAGAACAAAAAGCCCTGTTAACCAAGCATTGTCCTAAACTTATTTGACTGTAGGACTTCTTATTCTGATATAACAACTCTGCACATCCTGTAGAACTGATGTTTTCAAACACACTTTGGGGGAAAAAGCAGCATAGAGTAACAGGTTTAATGATAGTTGTAAGTATGTATTGAATTGTAAAGAATCCTGGGTGATGTTTTGAGGTCATTTGCTGCCTTGACTTGATGTTTTAGTACTTTGCATGAATAGAAAGAATAATTTTCTTATCAATAAGTAAATGAAAGAATGATTTTTAGATATGACTGAAAAAATAGGTAAGAAATTAAATTGGTAATGTATTTCTATACTCTTTCTCATTTAGGACAAAACTTTTGGTCTAAAGAATAAGAAAGGAGCAAAGCAACAGAAGTTTATCAAGGCTGTCACTCATCAAGTTAAATTTGGTCAACAAAATCCACGTCAGGTAAATAACTTAAATTTCTGCATTTTCTTCATATGGATGTGCTGCAGCATCTGTTACAGATAAAATATTTGATATTCTAATTGTATTTCAAAATGGAATCCTACTCTGTAAACTTTTCTGCATCTTGCCATTGTTGCTCAGCGGTTCCTCTTAGGTATTCCTCCAAGCCATTTTATATAGCTCTAATTTATTCTAATGGCTGCATGCCATCCTACAATGTCAATGTACTATATACCTCCATTTCAGTATTTGCGAGTGATTACTTTATTTCCAGCTTTCTGACACTGAGAACATTTCTACAAGAAATGTCCTTGTACATATGTTCTTACATGTGTTTATGCTTTTATTTCTGTGGCATGAATTATCTTGGTGACACTTTTGCAAATTAAGGGAAATGGATCTCTAATCTTAATAAATTAAGTTTGCCTCATCACTTTCCCTGGAGATTGTAATACTTTACATTTTCATTTGCAGTGGGTGAGTTATAGGTACTAAAGTTCTTTTTAATGTTTTTAAATCTGGTAAGTATAAAGTAATACCTCATTTTTACTTTGTTTCCCTCACTACTAGTGACTTTGAGTATCTTTTCATATGCTTGTTGGCTGTTTGGGTTTGTATTTCTCTGACTTGCCTATTCAAATCCTTTGCGTTTTTGGTTATTTGTCTTTTCTTGTCAACTTATGGAAGACACCTTTTGTCTGCATTTACGGATAGTTTGTGATGTTTCTGTTATATTTTGTTGTACAACAATGTTTAGTTTTTGTATTGTCAGATATGTCTAGTTTTCCTTTCAGGTGGTTAAGAGGTCTCCCCTGCCTCTAGATTGTGTGTGTTTTTCCTAGATTTTTTTTCCCTAATCATTTCACTTTCAGTCTGTAATTTGTCATATAAATTTATTTTGTATGTCACTAAGTTTATTTTCTTGCAAATGAATAACCACTTATACCAGCATCATTTTATCCTACTGAATTGAAATACCACTATTGACATATGTTAAAGTCTCAAATACGTTAAGATCTATTTCTGGATTCTCTTTTCTGTTCTATTTATTGTCTGTCCCTAGACAGTATCACATTGATTTTGATTATAATGGCCTAGTAACATGTTCTATTAGCTACTAAGGCATGTCTTTTCCCCCAGGTGTTACTCTTTTGCTATTTTTCTGGCCGTTCTTAGGCATTTATTCTTCCATATGAATTTTGAAATTATTTTATCCATTTGGCAATTCATTCAAAAAAATTAACCCCATTTTCTTCATGTTCTATAGATCTTCCACTTTCTTGAGTTTAAGATTTTATAGACATGGATCTTTATTTTAGAAAGTACTTTTTTCATCATCCTATCTCCTTTTCCTTAACTTTTGGAAACTGTTTTTTATTTTCCATCTGAAATTATCAGAAATATTATATACTCATGAGATGGTTAACCCCTGTCTGAAACAAATTTCTCTCACTCGTGCTGTCTACAAATTGGTACTTCTAACACTTTCCTTTCTCATACACACAGCTTGATTCCAGAGCCAAAAACTATTCATCTTCCACGCTGCTAACTTAGTAGCCTGGTTTAGTAAAAATGTATGCTCAGGGCTCAGAGTCAGATCACCTTGGGTATGAGTCTCCCATCTTATTTGTTATGTGATCTTAAATTATTTAGCGACGCTGGTCTTTATCTGTATAGTGGAAGGACAGTTAACCCTTGTAAGTTCCCTATGGTGATTAAATGGGAAGATAATGTCTATCTTCTGGTGTAATACAGATGTGTAAGAAGAATTCACGTTCTTCCCTTATCTCCTTTTCAATCCTCTGCCTTCTCCCTCTACTTTTTCTTCTTGTGGGAAGTATATTGACTGGTAATTTCAGATTTCATAGACTTGAGAAAGCCATAAGATTTGTGGTCATAGTTAGGTTTGATAGTACATTCAGTATTATATTTTTGATCATTTCTTGGGTACCTGGGCTTTTATCTGCAAACATGAGGTGCCTAACCACCATATTTAATGTTGGAAAGGAGCGGCAGTCCTGCTGTTAGAGCTGGGCAAGAGGAGCCCCACCCTAGGCCTTGTGCTGTCGAGGACGACCCTGCTCTGTGTCTTCTTCAAACATAGCTCTCCCCATAGGCAAGGAGTTAGTGAGGCCAAGGGGACATGCCCACCCAGAGTGTGTACTAGCCCCCCTCCACAGCTTAGGGCCTGCGAAAGTCACGTTTGCCCATATCCATCTTAGGGTATCCTGTGCTGCCAGTATGCCTGAAGTAGTCGAAGGGAGGGTATGTGCCTGGAGCGTGGACAGGGCCCAGATCCCTACTGTGTCCACCTCATCACCTTCCACCTCCTTGCACACACATGGTGGGATGAAACCCATGGTGGGAAGAGGAGGAGCTGGGAGTTGACTCTTGCTTTACTGCCTTGCTTCAGAGTGGAACTCCGTGGAACCTGAGTGTTTTAAATTTGAACGTGTCTTTCCAGATCATCAGGTATATTTGTCAAGTAGGGATACAAACCATTATTTTATTTAACTTTAGTTTGATTTCTAGCTTATAAACATCTACAAAAATAGTTTGCAGGCCTCCATTGTATTCTTCCTCTGAGCCCCAGAAACGTATGAGTGGGCCTGATGTGCAAAGTATACTTTTATTAAAAATAGTGACTTAAATTTCTTCTTTTTAAAAATTATTTCCCATTTTTCTATTTAAGCATACCCACCACATAGTCAGAGTCAGGATTTGGAATGACTTTAACCTTATCATAGCATTTGGCCACTCCCTTCCTGAAATTGCCTCTTCCTTGAATACTTTTTTATCCTAGATTTCTGCCTATTTGTTTGATGTTTCTTGGTCTTTTCAGTGGGCTTTTTATAGATTCTATTGGCTCATTTAATATTGGTATTCTTCAGAGAACTGTGAACTTTTTTGTCACTTTATTTGCTGTCCTTGAGTGGTCACATACACACCCAAAGTTTTAATTGTTATATGTAAGCTGCTATTTCTAAAATCTTTCTCTTGAAATAGACCCTCTCTCCAGAAATCAAGATTCATGTCCAGCTGCCTTCTAAAAAGCTCCACCTAGATGCTCTGTAAGCATCTCATATTCAGTACAGTCACGCACCATGTAATGTTGTTTCAGTCAATGACAGATCTCACGTACGACATGGTCCCATAAGATTAGTGCCATATAGCCCAGGTGTGTACTAGTCTGTACCATCTAGGTTTGTGTGAGTACATTCTATGATGCTTGCACAACAATGAAATCTTCTAACAGCACGTCTCAGAACATATCCCCATCACTAAGTGACGAGTGACTTTATATCTAAAACTGAGCTCGTCTCTTCCTCCTACCCTGAAACCTGTTCCTCCTGTATTCCCTGTCTTGTTTAACAGCACTAACCATACATGTGATAATCCTAGACTATTCCCTCTCTCTTATACTTCATGTCCACTCAGTCACTTAGTTCTATCAGTTCTGTCTCCTTAAGAACTCTGTCTCGCCCCTTTTCTCCCTCCTCTCGACTAATGCCTCTTTGAAGCTCTTATGTTTTCTTGCCTGCAGCAATTGCATCAGCCTCCTACTTTTCCTCGCCTTCATTCTTGGGCTGCTTCTAGTCCATCCTTCACAAAGTTGCCATCGTGATCTTGATAAAATACAATCTGATTGTGTCACTGCCTTATTTTAAACCCTTGTCTTATCCTGTCACCTACTGATACAGACCAAACTTCTCATTGGTGTTTCTCATACCTTGTTCCTTCTGGTCCCTGTATCTTTGCAGTGGCTGGCTGTTTCTGCATTCCTGTTCTTGCCCATCGGAAGAACTGTCCATAAGATATTAGCTCGGTCTAATTTTCTTAGGCATATAGGCATTCCTTGTTCCCAGAGCACCATGTATTATATTATGGTTGTTGACATGTCTGTCTTCCCACTAGATTCTGAGCTTCTTTAAATAAGCATCTTTGTCTTTTCATCTTTGTATTCCCTGTCATCTAACATAGGACCTGACATATAAATGTTTGGATGAATCCTCTAATCATATTAGGTATGTAAATCATATGCTTGGAACTATATCATATGTCATGTTTGTTTTGTTTTGTTGTGTTGATTAATCTCCCACATTGACCTTACCCACCATTTTTCCACAAGGAAAAGTATTTTGGGTGGTTCAGTTCTTTATTATGTGGGACCGCACATTTCAGGATGTTTGCATCTCTCGTCTTCTAAACACACCCACATGTTTCTGGGGAGTAGGTTGTTGTCACAAGAAGAAAATCTCAGGTGAGAACCATTTGCTAAAAATGCTGGGCATGTAGCAAATGCTTAATAAATGCTTATCACTGTAAGTTTTTGAATATGCTTTTAACTTAGCATGGTACCATTCATAGATTTTTTTTAAAGTCAGCTGCTACAAGATTTAGCAGTTTCATTTAATAGCTTAACCACACCATTTAATAGATACTGAAAGGCCCTTGTAACACTGATATTAAAAGGTAAGGACTATATACATGTAAATATAAAAATGTCTTTATGTTAGTGGTATTATATACATTACTATATAGTTAAAACTATTATATGAAATCAAATTTACATATTATACCTGGGAATATTATAGGTAGCACAAAGTGAAGCTGAAAAGAAATTGAAGAAAGATGATAAGAAGAAAGAATTGCAAGAGCTAAATGAGCTGTTCAAACCTGTAGTTGCTGCTCAAAAAATAAGTAAAGGTAAACTTTAAATTTCAGAAATGTTGTTTTATCAAATGTAATTTATGTTTAAAAACTCTTAATTTGTTTCAGTGTGTTTTCTTCAGCATATAAACCAATTGTGTCTACTGTGAAAATGATACTCCCTTTGTCAGAATTACCTATATTAATTACTTTCTTAATGGTTCCTTTATATATGTCCACAGCTATGTCATTGTACAATTATAACTCCAGCCATTAGCCCCTGATTTATGTCAAAATTAAGAATTCAGGCAGCCTACTAGTTGATTTATAATATCCAGTCTTTGGTAGTAGCCAAGGCAGACCTATGGTTGTATGAAGTCAGTCTCAAACTCTTGGCTGTATGCCTCTGTTTATGTTTCTCTTTTGCCTCCTGCCTCATTGATTCCAACTAGACAAGTAACTGTGCAGTAACCTATGTGTTTGATTTACCACCCCGTGCCCCCTTGTTTGGTAAGAATAAAAGAAACAGAATGGATATAAAATACTATAGAAAGAACTTAAATGTCTTACTAATCACCTATACGTAGTATTTTCCTTTCAGATTAGTGAATGGAAAATAGCAAGTTAACCAAAAGTAATTGTATCTCAGGTGGAAGCTATACTTTATGATCTGTCTGATTGTAACGCAAATACTAAATGCCCTTTAACATAGGTGCAGATCCCAAATCTGTGGTATGTGCGTTCTTCAAGCAAGGACAGTGTACTAAAGGAGATAAGTGTAAATTCTCTCATGACTTGACTCTGGAGAGAAAGTGTGAAAAGCGAAGCGTTTACATTGATGCAAGAGATGAAGAACTTGAAAAAGGTATTTTTTTTTAAATAAATAGCTATTAGTTTTGGTTTGTTGTTACAAAGATATTTAGTACCTTGAAGAATATTTTGGTCTTAGTAGGACAAACCTCAGTAGGTTTGTAAAGAATGATTATTATTTTCCAGTAAATCTGAACTTACCACATTATGCCCTTTAGTTAAGTAAATGAAGATGTTTTAAAGTCAGTGATTTATTTGGATTTGTTTCTCACCCTTTCTTCTAGTATTACCTTCTCATTTGCCTAAACTACTTAAGATTTTGGTGAATAATCTTACAACAGTGTTTATGCCTACCTTTGGTGTATTAAAGAAAATGTGTTAGGTCATAAGTCTTGGAATACAGCTTTCTTGTCTAAGGAGATATGCGATGTGGTTTGGGAACAGTAAAATTACAATATTTAGTCTTCATATCTCCTTTTATTTAGATACTATGGATAATTGGGATGAGAAAAAACTGGAAGAAGTAGTGAACAAGAAGCACGGTGAGGCGGAAAAGAAAAAACCAAAAACTCAAATAGTATGTCCTTTTCTTGAATTGAGTTGCTGTGGTATTTATCATTAGGGAGAATTATGTGGCAAGGTATTTGCTGCTGTTTTCTACTGGATTATTCTTTAAGTTATTGGATCTTTTTATAAAGATAGGGAGCATCGAGCTTTGTTCTTATGCATGTAGGTTATACAAAATTAGATTCTTGTTCAGAAGTAGTCTGAAAATCATGTGACTAAAGTCCTTTAGATGCCATTTTCTGAAGTGACCTTACTTTCTCAAATAGTAGCCAGTCACATACTCAGATCTAGGAATTCTTTCCTTATTTTTTGTGCAAAATGAATAGAGGGAGAACTGTTAAACTAACCCACTTAATTGATAACTTGTTCTATTTTAATGGTGGGGAGACTTAAAATCACAAAGGTGAAAATATTGTTACATATGAATTGCAAAATGAGTTTTTGGTAGGTAATGGCCCCTATATTGCAGGAAATGTACTTTTAAAACTTGGTGCCTTATTTCTCAGACCCTGCATTCATGTCCACATATTTATCTGTAGTGCAGGTACAATGAAAAACCTTGCTTGCTAAAATAATTCTAAATACTAGTTTTACTTAGATCTGTTCTATTTTTTTCAGGAAAGGAATGTTGTTTATTAGTTAATTTTTCCTTCTTATTTGCAGAGTTTATTCCCTGAGGCTTCAATACAATTGCATCTTGCACACATTCATGTTTTGAAGGGTCACTATCCTTTGTTTTCCTTTTGTACCTTGCTTCCTTCTTAGATGTAAGAAATTGTCTACAGGGGCCAGCCCCTGTGCCTTGGTATGCTCCACTTTGGCAGCCCAGGTTTGGTTCTCAGGCGTATACCACTTGTCAGCAGACATGCTATGCCGGTGACCCACATACAAAATAGAGGAAGGTTGGCACTTGGCACAGGTGTTAGTTCAGGGCGAATCTTCCTCAGCACCAAAAAAAAAAAAAAAAGTTTATAATTTCAGGTAATTCAAATAGTGTTTATTATTATTACTGCATGTGATTAGTTTTTATGAAAGATCAAAACAAAATCATTGGTTTTATTTATAACCATTTATATATTTTCTCATTTAAAAATCAGACTTTCAGGTTACATTTACAAAGGTTAAACTGAGGCAAGTCCTTTTTGTATAATTTTAAATTTGGAACATTGTTGAAACTAGAAATTTTATATAGATCCTTTCTAAAGGGAATTTACCATTGTATTAAGTATTTTAAGATTAATTTATGTGTGCGTTTCTGCACAAAGGATGCTCTGTACATAAGTGGTTTGCCTAGGATGTGCATAAGAATGTAACTTGTTCACATGCTTATGAATTTACCTTGGAAATGAAGTACACTGAGCCAGTACTTGTAATAGTATTATTGTCTCTGTAGGTGTGCAAGCATTTCCTTGAAGCTATTGAAAACAACAAATATGGCTGGTTCTGGGTATGCCCTGGAGGAGGTGATATTTGCATGTATCGTCATGCACTTCCTCCTGGATTTGTATTGAAAAAAGATAAAAAGAAAGAAGAGAAAGAAGATGAGATTTCATTAGAAGATCTAATTGAAAGAGAGGTAACTAGTGTCTTTTTCTTACTGTAAAAAAACTAAAGCAGAGGCCGGCCCCATGGCCAAGTGGTTAAGTTCCTGTGCTCCGCTTCGGCAGCCCAGGATTGCGCCAGTTTGAATCCTGGGTGGAGACATAGCACCGCTCATCAGCCCATGCTGAGGCAGGACCCACATGCCACAGCTAGAAGGACCCACGACTAAAATATACAACTATGTACTGGGGAGATTGGGGGAGAAAAAGCAGAACAAAAAAAGAAGATTGGCAACAGTTGTTAGGTCAGGTGCCAATCTGTAAAAAAAATTTTTTTTAATAAAAAAACTAAAGCAGTATTTATTGTGAAATTCTAGTATTTACCACTTGGGGGCAATAACATGTTATAAAAGGGGAAAAAAATGACCATTTCCCAAAGTTGCCTTACTCTACTCTTTAATTATTCTTGTATATCTAAAGTGTAACCCTAACCATAATTATTAGCCAATCCTGACATTAATTTTAGAATTATGAAACAATTTTTAGGTACTAGCCTCTGGCTTATTAAATAAATTGTTTTCATAAGATTGATACAGTAGTATATCACTTCATTAAAATGCTTAATCACTATTCAGACTGACTGAACTTGAAGTTTTAGATGTTTTCCCTGATGTCTTATTTTTTCACCATTTTACTAATCATTAACATGTATGGAAGGAGACAACTCCAACAACTACAGTTTTTCAGTTGTATGTTTTAGTATCACCTGTGGACTCAAAATACTCAATCTGCCGATAGAGGGGAATGACTCTTGAAGAGAATCTTCAGCTACTCATTGCTGGCTCAGCACAAGAGTTTTAATCTATGAGTTGGCAGATGTAGCGCTTGGGAGTGACATAAAAATGTTGAGATTATTGGAAATACTAGATTTAGGATTGTGTATTTGAAACTGTATGCATTTTTCCTTGACTTGGATAATCTAAATGTATAAATGTCTCATGTTGGGGTTATATACATTTGTTCTTAAATGGACATGGTTTGGTGTCTCAGACAGGAGGCAATATACTATAAAAGAAAATGTAGGCTTTGGAATCAGGTGTATTTGGGATTATTTGTATCCTGATTCGCACACATATTAGCTGTTAACCTTTGGTAAATTTTCCATCACCATCTATTTGCTTATTTGTGGAGAGCGATGTGTTAGCATATGTGTATAAAGCATTTAACACAGAATACCTGGCAGATGTTCACTAAATAGTATTTTTCTGTATGTTTATTACTTGATTATTGGCCCTGAGAAGCAAGTAGTGTTTTTTTGCTTAGTTTTTTGCTCATCTCCTGAGGAACACAGATGAAACTTGGATATCATCCTGGTGCTTTTCATATTTACTGTTTTCAGCAATTATGTTAAAACAATTTCTCATGACAAGTTTTACTCACTTTCAGTTTTGAAAAGAAATGTAGCTTCAAATAATATGTTTTATAGTGTTTCTATCTCTGGACACTCATTTTGCTCATTGCCATGTAAAATAAAAATAAATAAGTTTGGGGCCGGCCTGGTGGCATAGTGGTTAAGTTTGTGTGCTCTGCTTCAGTGGCCCAGGGTTTGCAGGTTCGGATCCCTGGCGAGGACCTAGCACAGCTCATCAAGCGATGCTGTGGTGGCATCCCACATAAAATAGAGGAAGATTGGCACAGATATTAGCTCAGAGACAATCTTCCTCACAAAATAAATAAATCAGTTTATTCTAACCTTAATGTCTTTATAACAGTCATAGGCAAAGACTTAATTGCATTTAGAGAAAACTGTTAAATGCTATTATAGGTGACTTTAAGGGGAAAACTTAACTCTTTTATCTTTGCAGCGTTCTGCCCTAGGTCCAAATGTTACCAAAATCACTCTAGAATCTTTTCTTGCATGGAAGAAAAGGAAAAGACAAGAAAAGATTGATAAACTTGAGCAAGATATGGAAAGAAGGAAAGCTGACTTCAAAGCAGGGAAAGCATTAGTGGTATGTCCCAAAATCACCCAAATAGATTCCTTTATGCTTTCTCTCATTTTATAATTTCTGTGTCGTGCAAGAGTTTATCCTTATTTAATAGGTGTATGTCTAAAATCAGTGACCAAGAAATGTTGGAATTTTGTCCTGAGTTTATATGTTTGTGTATCTGAATAGATCAGTGGTCGTGAGGTGTTTGAATTTCGTCCTGAACTCGTTAATGATGATGATGAGGAAGCAGATGACACCCGTTACACACAGGGAACAGGTGGTGATGAGGTAAGAGAGAGTTTTGGCACCTTGTCTCCTCATGTTGCTGGAGAGAAACAATAGAGTGTGGCAATAGAGCGGCATGGTTGAGAGTACCAACTCTGGGGCCCCATTCAAATCCTGACTCTAACCCGGGAAATTCCCTACACTCTAGGCCTCCACCCTCATCTGTAATACCCACATAATGATGAGCCCCGCATCACAGGGTACTTGGGAGAATTAAATTAGGTAATAATTTATATTTACTTATAGGTCTTTATAGAAATTGGGACAGTGCCTGGTATATAGTTAAGTGCTTATATATGTTAGCTATAAAAAGTATGTGTTTTATTCTCCCTCTGAAAGAAAAAAGATTTTTGTTTAATATTTTATACTAAAAAAACACATAGGACAGAGACTCTAAATAGTACAGAGTAGGGAGCAGGAGACAATAGCAGCGTCAATTGGTTGGAGGCAAACTTAGTAATAGCAGATGGCTAACTGTTCATTTTTTGTATGGTTATAAAACTTTGACTTACTTGAGTTGAAATATAAGAATATCATACTCGTGTAAAAATGTGATGTCAGAGGAAGAAACTTCAAATATGCCATTGCTATTCTTTTTTCAAGAAGTTTAGAAAAAGTGAATTTTGGCAGTAGTCAATTGTTTGTTTTCACTTGGCATTAATAATTTGTTTCATTAAAATAAATGTCGCAGGTAAAAGGCAAGTAATTTATGAAAACTTTTTATTAGTAACAACTTTCTTTTCTATATATTTTTAAAGGTTGATGATTCAGTGAGCGTAAATGACATAGATTTAAGCCTGTACATCCCAAGAGATGTAGATGAGACAGGTATTACTGTAGCCAGTCTTGAAAGATTCAGCACATATACTTCAGAAAAGGATGGTAAGTATGCTAACTTTTGTGTAATTCTAAGAACTAGGAATCTGTGCAAAGGGGTTAGACCAGGCTTGGCAAACGTAGATGCCTGCGTGTACCAGACTGGTAACATAAATGTGTGGTTTGGCTGTAGAAATGAGTGGCTGGGTGGATACTGAAGTCATTAACTGAAACTAAAAGGGGACGAAAATGAGTTTAGAAATGTAGCTAATGAGTTCAATTCGAGACCTCATGACTTAGAGATATTTTGGTTATCAAAAGTGGCATTGTCTAGGATACTTTGTGGACATTCGCAGGAGGGAAAGGTTTGAAAGTCATCTGCACTGGTAGCTGAGAGGGAATGAACTCACCTAGTCAGAATACATAGGATGTGAACATTCTAGAACACGCTGCAAAACATCAGTGTTTTAGAGTAGTCAAAAGAGGAAAAGCTTGGGAAAGACACTAAGACGGACAGAGAAAAATTAAGAAGAGTTTCCAAAAAATCAAGTAGGCTAAGAATTGGAAATAATTCTTAGTTGCAGTTAGGAAAAGAGTTGTAGGAATAGGGTGCCAGTTTTCATTAGGACTGCAGTAATACAAAGAATGAAGACAAAAATCAGTACAGACCACTCATTCTTAAGAACTTTGAGGGGAGACAGGGTCATGGGAAGGGCTTTTTAGGATATGGGAAATCTAGATATATCTGTAGGCCCTAGTAAAAGGATCTGGGAGAGGAGGGAAAATTGAAGATGAAAGGGTATTGGTTATAGAAGCAAGATCTGAAAGTATAAATAATGAGTTCCGTTAAGGGTGAAAATTATAGTTATATCTAATTGTACCTTGAGTAAGGAGTTTGAAGAGAGAAGTAAAAGTTTGGCATGGTTGCTATGAGAGAAAAAGGTAGAAATCAAGGCAAAAGTTGAGCGAGAAAAAGCTAAACCTTATTTTTACAATAAAGGAGTACAAGTATAACTTGAAAAGCTTGACTGCCCTCCTGAGATCTGAAAATGCTGTCAGATTTTATCTTAGTTCCAATCTGCAGACTCATTTGCTCCTTTTAGAAGTCAGGCTTTGGTGAGAGTAGGCACCATTTCAAGTACTTAGAGGTTATAATCTCCAAGACTGTCATCAGAGATGTTTGAAATAGCAAAAATCTAAATTAGGCTATTAAAAATTGTCTTTGTGTAAATATTGGTGTCACTGAACAAGAAAAAGCAGCATTTTGTTCTCAATAGTTTATAGCCTGTAAGGAAAAGGAGCTGCATAGCCCTAGGTTCTTTTTTCACAACTTGATGACAAGATGAAATGTTTCTGGATTGACACTCATTTACAGCATTACAACTATGTGACTTAACTACTATTTGCAAAACTAAAAGCTAAGTAGCTGCTTATATCATAAACATTTTTAAATTCTATAACCGTTTATTCAGACAAAATATTATGTGGAAGTTGACTTTTTAAAAACCTAATTGCTAGATCATGTAGGGAACACAAAGTTATATAAGATAAATCTTGCCCTCAAATGTGTGAACCATTAAGCAGTCAGATGTCTACAGTAAAAGACATACTTTATACTAGGTATATATAATTGGTACACATAAGCTCAGAAAAAGAAAGATCAGTCCTTGTTGGAGTAATCTTAGGGAAGGTTTTCATGGAAAAAGGAAAAGAGGAAGTGTAGTATCAGTCTGTGACTGTCAGTTGCTAATGTAATAGTGTTTTCTGTTTCTAGGCCTTATTGATTTCAATTTTTGTTTTTAGAAAACAAATTAAGTGAAGCTTCCGGAGGTAGGGCTGAAAATGGTGAAAGAAGTGATTTGGAAGAGGACATTGAAGGGGAGGGACAGGAAAATGGAGTCATCGATGCTGTTCCTGTTGATGAAAATCTTTTTACCGGGGAAGATTTGGATGAACTAGAAGAAGAATTAAACACACTTGATTTAGAAGAATGACACCACACAGTCAAGGAAAAAATTAAGCCGGCTCAGCATGAGTTGAAATTGACTACATTAATATTTTTCCACCTAGAATTCTTCAGCAAGATGTTTATTTCCCATGCTGATTCTGGAGGGCTTACTCTTCCTCCAAAAAAGGAATATTCTCCCTACGTCTTGTCTTCTGACTTTGGCTACATCTCATAGTAAGTTCAGAGTAGTTCATGATAAATTGAAAATATAATGGTCATTGCAGAAAATGATTGATTGTTGTAACTGTCCACTCAAGTAGGAAGTGTAACTGCTTTTCCAGCTTTTGATTTTCATTGGGCATGTGTTATTACAAGGACAACATAAATTTAAGTTTAAAATACCCTTCATTTAACACAGTTTTTAATGAGTGGTTTCATTTCCTTTGTATTCATATGTTTAAAAGACTGCCTAAAATATGAGCACTGTACTTCATAAAGGAAACTACATATGCAGATTCAGTATTGTTTACCTTTGGACAATTAGATGGACATATAAAATGAAACTTCTTTAATCTGACAGGATCAGCTGCAATGCCCTGTGTTAAACTGTTTTAAACTTTTTCCTCTTTTTTGCCAATAAAGTTGTAAATAAAGACCATCATACATTAAAATCCAAATAATGGGCCTTTTTTTTTTAAGTTTTTCTATGAAAGTTTTCTTAGTATTTCTAGCTTGAGGATTTTAACTTAATATCTCTTATGGTTAGTTAACAATCACAGAAGGCACAAACATTTAAAGGGTTCTCTTAATAGTGATTACAGAACTGTGTAGACTACTGACAGTACTACTGTGAGTTCACTAACACTTATCTTGAAAAGAGACTACAGGTGATGTTATATGAAAGGGTAATTCATGGACTGATACATCATCAGCCTCATTGAATATCAACTACAGTTGAACCAAACACTACTTAAGCATTGTTGTGGAGATCCATGATGATAGTACATACTAACCTTTGATTACTCTGTTTGAAAGAGTGTAAACAAATCTGCCTTTGACGTTGAGATCCCCTGAAAAATTAGGGTGATACTTTTAAAATGGACGTAATTTGCTAATGACATGCTTAGTACTAGTCATACTTTATTATCATTTTTATGTAAATATAGTTTCTAATAGTAATGCAGTGCTGCTTTTGTTATTTGCACATGTAAATGGATTTTAAGGCAACTAACCTAATAGCACTAAAATGTCAGGTGACCTGGACCCTAATCTTGTTTCTGCCTTAGATAAGTTGCATGATTTTCACATCTCTGGATCTTAGTTTCTTTATCTGCGTATAGAAGTTAAACTTCTGAATTGTAAAACTTAAGAAAAAATGATTGTAAATCATGTCAAATGGTAACATCAATATTGATAAAGAAATTGACTGCCTAGCTATTCAGTATTAGTACTATAATTGACATTTTTCAAATGTAGAATATCATGAGCCAAGTTTATTTCCATCTACAATGAAAGTGTACTTAAATACTTTGTATATAAAAAAGACTGCTTGAGGTTTAAAGTTGATATCTGAAAGGTTTGTTCTATTATTTTCATAAAAACGTTTTAAAATGTTATACTTGCTGCATTATTTAATAATGAAACATTTCCAAAATAATCTAAAGAATTTAGATCTTTCTAAAGCTATAACCCAAGCAATCTTTTTTTTTGCATTTTTAAAACCATCTAAAACTTTCCTAAGAATTCTCTCTTAAAAGTTAGAATCCATTTACTTTAGACCCTAAGTCATTTTCTTTTAAGTATATTTAAGGTAGGCCTAAAGTAAACGAGTATGCTGAAGGCTTTTAGTTGTTTAGTTTAAAGTCTTACTACTTTACAGCAAACATGTGATTTTGAAAGCAAATTTTCTTTAATAAGCAAATCAAAGGGAAAATGCTACAGTGTGGAGATAATTTTTGATATCTACAATTCTTTAAATCTAGGAACGCCTTTATTTATCTTGCCTGTAGGTTTCTTCCATTTTAAATGCAATATATGCTCAGAGAATGCCAAAAACATTTTAATATGAGAAAGTCAAAATGCAAAATTAAATCTGCTTCTAAAATAACATGTAGTACCTTTAGAGGCCAGTAGGTATAATTGTTGTGTTGTTCATAGTATTACCCTATATTAGTACAGTAAGTCTGAAATTGGCTTTTTCAAACCCATTCACACATAACTTTAATTTTAATTAGTTTTTTCTTATAAATTGTTCTTTTATATAATTCCCATTGTTAACATAGATCTCTGTAATCTAATTTCAATTATGTGAGTTAGCTTCATTTTTAAAGGTTTATAGTTTAGAAATTCAGAAATGAATAATGAAGCCTCCTGCAGCAGGGGAACTATGGCTTTGCACGCACTTCTTTCTAGTCTGTAAAATGAGATAATTTTACCAAACGTAAGAACTTTTCATTTTCTCCTTAATATCTAGGAGATTGCATCAGCCTACATTCTTTTTATCCTATACTTAATAATGATTAGACCTATAATGATCCCATGTTTGCCAAAATGTAATTCAGAATAGTTAGATTATGAATTTTACCTCATTTCTGCACAAATGATTTGTATGATACTGGAAGCCCACCATGGGTGGACTGATATAAAATTGTATAATTGTTGTATTACATATTTTTAATATTTGAATTAGTCAACTCTGACCGTTAATGTGATAGGAATGAAACTACAGAATCGGACGTTTAGATGTAGCAGATCATTACGAAAGCATCGCATCCATCCTTAGGTTTTAACACACAAGGTGGACAGAGGGAGTTTGTGACAGAAGTTCATACAGAGAATGATATGAGTTCCACTTGTATTCGGGGTAGTGAACTTTGTGTAAAAAACTTTCAGGATCACAGACTACCTCTCACTCTCTTTATTAAGTTCGGGACCGATTCTTATATGTATGCTGTTATGTTAGTGCTTTCAGGTACTTAACACATTGTGTTCATACTGTTTGAACATGTTGCAACGAATGTATCTCAAGGAATACCAGATGACAGGATCGACTACCAAAATCTTATGTTTGGGGTTTTTGTCTTTTTTGAGTGCATATTCTACTGGTAATAGTAGTGTTTTCTAAATAAAGATATCACCTTATTTCTCAATAAATAAAAATTACAGAGGTAGAAATTAGTAGAAGCCCACAGCTTTTGAACTCTTAACCTAGAATTTAGTGACATCTGCAAAATTACATGACGTCTTCAGAAACAAACCTGAATGAAACATTAGTACAAAATGCATTCTCATATCCCCCCGTTTTAATATGTGTTTACCCTTTTATTGTTAATTACTTTTTGGTGGTGTGCAAAGAAGAGAAGCAATGATTACTTTTTATTCATTCAGTTGACATTTTTGTGCCTTTTTCCGAATAAGACACTTGTATTAGGCACTATAGATAGCATGAACTGTGTGAGTTAAGACTTGGTCTCTATGTGATTTGAGTATACATTTTAGAAGAGGAAAATCACAACTATTGTAAGGCTATGACATATGAAACTATGAAATAGTAAGTACCTAACCATTAATAGGAATGCCTTTGCAATCAGACTGTAGGCAAACTTCAGTCATTTTGTAATCAAACTTCATTGAGTATTTAGGTAGATAGATATAGATATATAAATGTCCTTTGTGAAAATATTGTGATGGACATTTTTCAGGCAAAAGTGGTTATTTTACATTGGTCCCCAGAGACATGTATTTCTGTGACAGCTGATCTGGTTTTCACACAGATGTATGTAAAATTTACTGATCCTTAGAGACCAAGTACCACAGTTTCCTTAGCCCTGTCTAGTTAGCCTTATGGTATAATTCAAAAGACAATGAATACTTAGCACTTCTGGCAGTTAATCTTTAGGGTATACCAGTGTTTTCAAAGGAACATATATCGGTTTCATCACACATGTGCAGCTGTTTCTTTCTACCTGTGAATCCTTTATACTGTATTTTTATTCAAGTGTTAGGGAACTGTGTATTTCAGTGACAGAGGTCATCAGTACCTCTTTTACTGCTGTACATATTTTAAGAATTTTGTGATGTTACCTTATTTATTTATTTTGAGTAGTCTTGCTTATAACTTTACAGCATGTATAGAAATGTAGAATCAAAGAAATATGTAATTGCAAGTGTTTGAGTAACTCTAACCTCTCAAGTTAGAAGTGTAGTGTATGATACACTAATTGTGTGGATCACTTCATGATTATGCATTTTTGTATATATTGTATTTATTTCACTTAAAATTAGAAAAGTTTATTTTGGGAGAAGTAGCATCGTCTGCATTAGTAGAAATGTTCATCTTTGAATTTTTACTCAGTATTAAATAGACAAAGTAAAGACTTCAGTAATGAAATCCTTTTTGATAATTTTTTGAATTACCATAATGGAGAAGCCAGTTAATTTGGGAAGATATGCATAACAAAACCAGCTGTCACCATTTGGTTGTATACAAGCTAGCTAACTAATCACATTGGTGGCTGGCTCCACGGATCATTTTCTTCTAATATGCTAAGAATTATTAGGTATTCCTGCACATCTTGCACTGGTTACCCACCACAGAAGGAAAAGTAAATATTTAACTTCTTGTATACTGCAGACCTATCTTCTACCCCTGTAGGGGGGGAAATTAATCACTAATAGCTTCAGCCTATTTATCTTCAATAAAGACTAGGACTAAAAAGAATTATAGTGTAATCTAATTTAAGCTAATCATTGCCATTTTTTAATTACTTGATAGGGTTTTAAATTGTTTTTCCCCAGAGCAGTCTCCTAATGGGAAGGGTAAAGCCCTCAGCTGTCTAAAAGGCAGCCTTGAAGAAACTAAGTGTATAGATGTATGGCTTATATACAAGAGACCCCATCCATCCCTTGACACCCACCCCACCCTTCTTCTCTCCCAGGAACATTTTTGGCAGCAAAGAATTCTTCTTAATTATTAATCATTCAACATATGAGATAACTAAGAAGATTAATTTGTAGGTTTATTACACAGGTGGTTTCTGATTGATGATATCTCTAAAAGTCAAAACTGTATGAAGGATAAAAGTTGATACCCTTTATAAAAACCAGCAGAATCATTATTAGAAGTGACAGAAGTATCAACACAAGTGAGTTGTCTATATGAAGACAATGTTTTGAAGGCTAGGAAGGCATTCATAGAGTCTGTAGTCCTATAACATGCTAATCATAGACCTCTATGTCCCTATACAGCATGCCACTGTACAAAAATAATACTCTAAAAATACAGGAATGCAAGGACAAATGAAACAGTGTAGGATCAACTCCCTTGATGATTCATTTGCACAAAATCAAAAGGTTTCATCTGGCAAGGACATAATTGTATTTTTCAACCCTTTACATGTGAGTGTCATATGTATATATAAAAGGAATCTCTCTTAAAGAAGGGTTCGAAAACCAGATAGGAAGAAATCTTACTTGATTAATATGAATGAGCATGTTGAATTCCATCTAATAAATTCTCTTTAAAAGAAATGCATTATTGCAAACTGTAACACTTTAAAAAGAAAGCATAGTTCCTTGCCCCCCATATTTCAAATTTGGGGAATGTCACCAGAGACATTTGGCAGTTTCAATGAGCTCTCTCTACGGAGGCATATAAACTGTGATAAAATTCTCAAAATTGAAAGAACCAAGTGTACCTTGTTTAGATGTGTTTGTTTCTCCCCTGCTTCCCACACACAGTTTGATGATACAAACACAATTATTTAAAGAAATGCAAGATGAAGTAAGGTGAACATTTGTTTAAGAACACTAGATAGTATTCTAACGCTGTTAGGAAATAATTGTTTGAGTGTTCAAAGGAATGAATTTCAGGATAGTAAGATAGCCATACCAAAATGCTTTATAGTTTTAGCAAGCACCCTGAAATTTTTCATGGAAAACTGGGAGTGCTATGAAAATGCACTATGGAATATTTTTTTATTATGTTCAGAAAAACATATCTCCCTTTTCTTCAAGTCAGTATTTTGTAAGTGTGTGCTGAGTATTTAAATCTTGAAGAGATGGTTTCCAGATCATTTCTGAAAATTTTAATGAAAAGATACTAAGTATGAGGAAGAGAAAGAGACGATGGTAAATATTTACCACCACCACCCACCCCCCACAAATGCCATTTGTGGAGTAGAAATGGCAAAATTGGAAATTAGATTCTCCTGAATGGATTTAACCAGTTAGCATTTTGAAGTTGAGGTATAATTGATCCAATAAAGCCAATAGTCTTAAGCCTAAGCCTCATTAAGTCTTTATTGTCTCTACCTTTACATAGTTTGTATTAGAAATAGCACCTATTTAAATTTAATAGGAGCTTTATATGTTGCAAATTCTACCAGTTTATTTGAAGTCAAATGAAAATAAGTACACATTTTTTTAGGTTTCGGTAAGACTCTTAAGTATATAATGTGAGGTATCATTGCTCATTTTTCCTGAACAGAATTGCATAGTGCTAACAGTTTTCAAAAACCTGCCCATCTTTTTCATCTTCTCTTCCCTTTGATCAGAAAAGCAAATGCAAAATTAACTGTCAGAACTTGTCCAGGGGCAAACAATGAAAGCATAGGAAAAATTAAAGTGAGCCAGTAGGATTTCAGAGGCTTTAACAAACTTAGGCTGCTAGCAGGTTTATGCTTGTACTTACATTTTTATATCTGATTTAATTGCATACCTAAATAAGAGTCATCATACTTGCCTGTAGAACTAAGAATGAGCTCTTCTATGAGAACAGTATTTTGGAATTTTTTGGTGCAGTGAATTTCACATGGAGATTTTTGCCACAGTTTTATGAAATGTGTTTTTATTTTCAAAACATGAGCTTATATAGTGAGTTATTAACATTTAGAAGTGTAAAATAAGCCAAATTTCAAAGAGGTAAATTGACAGACATGTCTGAATTACTTCCTCTGATAAAACTAAATGGCTTTTTATAGATCTTTACCAAATTTTTTAAACAGCTTCATTGAGGTATAATTGACACAATAAACTACACATACTTAATTGATGTTGACAAATGTATATACCTGTGAAATCATAATCGCCATCAAGATATAATGTACGTATTCATCTGTACCAAGATTCCTCATGCCCTTTTTAATCCTTGTCTCCCCAAACAAGCTCTCACCATAGATTAGTTTACATTTTTTATAATTTTATTTAAATGGAATCATACTAGATGTATGTATGTATTATTATTTTTGCTTTCACTCAGCATAATTATTTGGAGATTTGTCCATGTTGTTGCAGGTATCAGTAGTGCATTCTCTTTTTTTTTTTTTGCTAAATAGTACTCTTGTGTGGATATAACACAATTTGTTTATCCATTCACCTGTTGATCAACTTTGGGGTTATTTCCAGTTTGAGGCTATTATAAATAAAGTAACTATGAACATTTATGTACAAGTCTTTGTATGAACATAGGGTTTCATTTCTTTTGGGTAAATACATAGAAGTGGAATGTCTGGTTTATATGTTTAACTTTCTAAGAAATTTCCACAGTTTTCCAGAATGGTTGTACTATTTTATAGTCCCACCAGCAGTTTAGAAGAGTTGCAGTTACTCCACATCCTAAGACTTGTTGTAGTTAGTTTTAATTTAGGTCTGTTATCCATTTTGGGTTAATTTTTTTACATAGTCCAAAGTATGGATAAAAGTTCATTTTTTGGCACATGGTGAAAATTTAGTCGTTCCAGCACCATTTATTGGAAGGACTATCCTACACTGACTTGCCTTTGTACCTTAGTCAAAATTAAACTGACCATCAATCTACAACTGGTTTTTTAACTCTATTCTGATTCATTTATCTCTTTGTCTGTCTTTAGATCAATACCATACTTTCTTGATGACTGTAGCTTTATACTAATAACGTCTTAAAATCAGGTAGAATAAATCCTGCAACTTTGTTAATTTTTTACGAAGTTACTTTGACTGTTCTAGATTCTTTGCATTTCCATGTGCATTTTAGAATGAGCTTGTCAATTTTTACCAAAAAAGAAAAATGGCTGGAATTTCGATTGTGCTTGTGTTAAACCTGTAGATCAGATTTGCAAAGAATTGACATCTCAGTGTTGAGTCTTCTGATCTGTGAATATGGTATAGCTCAGCATTTATTTAGGTCTTTTTGAATTTCAGCAGTTTTGTAGTTTTCAGTATACAAGTCTTACACATCTTTTGTCATTTTTATCCTTAAGTAGTTCATATCCGTAAGTAATTCACATTTATCGCCACATATAGAAATACAGTTGATTTTTGCATTTTGATTGTATGCTCCAACCTTGCTAACCTCACTTATTCTAGTAACTTTGTTCTAGATTTCATAGTCTTGCACACAGATGATCATCTGATAGTCATCTGTGCATAAAGACAGTTTTCTTGAGTCCAGCCCCATGGCCGAGTGGTTAAGTTTGCGCGCTCCACTTTGGCGGCCCAGGGTTTCACCAGTTTGGATCCTGGGTGCGGACATGGCACCGCGCATCAAGCCATGCTGAGGTAGCATCCCACATGCCACAACTAGAAGGACCCACAACTAAAAATTTACAACTATGAACCGGGGGGCTTTGGGGAGAAAAAGGAAAAATTTTTTAAAAATAAAAAAAAAAATTTACAAGTGACTTACTGATTTAAAAAAAAAAAAGACAGTTTTCTTCCTTTCGAATCTGGATATGTTTTATTTCTTTTTCTTGCATTATTGCATGAGTCAGCAAACCTGTTTGTGTAAATAAAGTTTTATTTAAGTGCATTTATTTATGTATTATCTTACCTGTTTTCATGCTATAATGGCAGAGTTGACTAGTTGCCACAAAGACCAAATGGCCCCACGAAGCCTGGCTTATTTACTGTCTATTCCTTTACCAAAAAATTGATCAGACTCTGCCTTATTGCACTGGCTAGGAGCTTTAGTAAGATAAAGAGTAGAAGTAGTAAGAGCAAACATTCTTGCCTTGTTCGTGATCTTAGGTGAAAAGCATTCAGTCGTTCACCATTAAGTAATGACGTTAGCTGTGGATTTTTCAAAGATTCCTTATATAAGACTAAGTTCCCTTCAATGCCTAGTTTACTGGGAGTTGGGGGTTTTGTTGGTTTTCTTTGTAATCCAGAATGAATGAATGAATGTTTTTCTACATCTATTGAAGTGATCATATGGCTTTTTTCTTTTTGTTAACATGTTAATATAGTGAAGCCAGCTTTGAATTCCTGAGATAAATCCTACTTAATCTTGATGTATTTTTATGTAATGTTAAACTTGACTTGATAAAGTTTTATTTAGAATACATATATTCATAATTGATGAGTTGGTCTGTACTTTTACTGTAATGTCTTTGGTTTTTGGATCAGGGTAATATTATCCTCATAAAATGAGTTGGGAAGTATTTCCTTCTCTTCAGTTTTCTGGAAGATGTTGTATACAGTACTATATCTTTCTTAAATATTTGGTAGAATTCACCAGTAGAACCATCTGGACCTATAGTTCCTTTATGGGAAGGTTTTTAATTACAAATTCAATACATTTAATAGATATAGGATTATTTAGATTATTCTTGTGTGAGTTTTGTTAGTTTGTGTCTTCCAAGGAAATTGTCCATTTCATATAATTTTTCAAAGTATTAGCATAAATTTCATAATTCTTTATTATTATACTACTATAGAATATGTAGCAATGTTAACACTCTCATTCCTGATGTTAGTTTGTGTCTTCTCTTTTTCCTGATCAGTCTTATCTAGAGGCTTATCAACTGTTGATCATCTCAGAGAACTGACTTGGTTTTATTGATTTTTCTCTGTAATTTTACTGTTTTCTGTTTCATTGATTTGTACTGTGGTCTTTATTTTTTTTTTCTTCTACTTAGGGTTTAGCCATCTTTTAGTTTAACTTGACAACTGAGGTTACTGATTTGATAGTGTTCTGATATAGATGTTGAGTGCTATAAATTTCCCTCTAATTACTACCTTAACTGTATGTTTTGATATATACCATAAATTTTATTTTTATTCGGATCAAATGCTTTCTGATTTTCCTTTGACCAATGGTTTATTTAGAATCATGTTATTTCACAAGTACTTGGAAATTTTCCAAGAATATTTCTATTATTGATTTCTAATTCTATCATGACCGGAGAACATACTTTCTATAACTTGGATCCTTTTAAAATTACTGAGACTTGTTTTATGCCTCAGAGTATGGCTCATCTTGGTGAATGTCCCGTGTGCATTTCTGCTGTTGTTGATTGATATGTTCCATAAATGTTTATTAGGTCAAGTTAGTCAGTAGTGTCTTTCAGTCCTTTTATATCCTTACTGATAAGTTCTAGCATGGCATATCTTTTCCGTTTAACCCCTATTTGTGTCTTTAAAGTAGGTTTCTTTCAGGCAACATATAGTTTTGGGTCTTGCTTTTTTTAATCCAATCTAATAATCTCTGCCTTTAAATGGAGTGCTTAGACCATTCACTTGTTATATGATTATTCATATGATTGAGTTAAAGTCTAACACCTTGCTGTTGTTCTCTTTTTTTTAAAGATTGGCACCTGAGCTAACAACTGTTGCCAATCCTTTTTTTTTTTTTCCTGCTTTATCTCCCCAAACCCCCGCCCCATACGTAGTTGTATATCATTAGTTGCAGGTCCTTCTAGTTGTGAGATGTGGGACGTGGCCTCAGCATGGCCTGACGAGCAGTGCCATGTCCGCGCCCAGGATCCGAACCCTGGGCCGCCGCAGCGGAGTGCGCCAACTTAACCACTCAGCCACGGAGCCAGCCCCTGTTGTTTTCTATTTGTTCTATTTGTTGTGTCTCTTTTTTTCTTTTACTTTCTTGTTTTTAGATTGAATATTTTGTTTGATTTCATTTTATTTCCTTTCACTTCTTAGCTATAATCTATGTCAGTTTTGATTGAGTTTCCTTCTCATTATGGAGTGTATTTTCCTAGTTTGCCTGATAATTTTTGATCAGATGATAGACATTTTGAACTTTACCTTGTGGAGTGCTGGATATCTTTGTATTTCTGTAAATATTCTTGAGCTTTATTTTGTATGCAGTTTAGTTACTTGGGAACAGATTTAGTCTAATTTTCCTCACAAGTGAGGCAAAACCTTTCTAAGTACGGTACCAGGTGCCCCTTGAATCACGAGATTTTCCCCCTCTGTGAGAACAGGAAGTATTCTGGCCCTGTGTGAGCTTCAAGTATTGTTCTCTCTAAAACTTTTGGATGTTTTTTTCTCCAGCCTTCGGTAATTTCCTGATATGTATGGGCTGCTCAGTAGTACTCAGTTGAAGATACAGAGGGACCCTTTGTCTATCTCCAGAGTTCTCTTTGTGTGTGGCTCTCTTCTCTCTGGCATTCTGACTTGCAAATTCTAGCTGCCTTGGCCTCCCTAGACTCCATCTCCTCCTTGGTTTCCCCTTCCTGCCTTATGGCCTGGAAACTCCAGACAGTAAGCTGGGAGAAATCATGGGGCTCGCCTTTGTTTTTCATCTCTTAGGGATCATTGCCTGATGTTGACTGTCTTGAAAACCATTGTTTATATATTACATATGATTTTTTAATTGTTTCAAGCAAGAGGTATATCTTACTCATTGTGCCATCTTGGCCATAAGTGGAAGTGAAGTCTAAATTTAGATTTGCACTACTTCTTTGATACAGGAAGTGTTTGAATGAACCCTGATGATGAATTTTCTCTACAAAATCTGGTAGAAATATAGGAGTTCACAAAGTACCAAACCCCAGTTAATTCTTTACCACAGATCCTTAGGTTTGCCTGGGTAGCTTATGTTTCTTAGACATTACTACTCATAAAAATCTGCTTGACAGAAATAGCATTGCTAATATTAAGAATGTTTGGGCCAGCCCTGGTGGCCTAGTGGATAAGTTCAGCACACTCTGCTTTGGTGGCCCAGGTTCAGTTCCCAGGCGTGGACCTACACTGCTCTGTTAGTGGCAATGCTGTGCTGGCAGCCGACATACTAAAAAATAGAGGAAGATTGGCATGGATGTTAGCTCAGGGTTAATCTTCCTCAGCAGAAAAAAAAGAATGTTAATATTCAAAAAAGGAATAATCTGGTTTTCTCTATTAAGATTCTCTTTGAATGGTTAAGTATTGAGTAGAAATTCTGTACATGGGACTATAGAAGGAAATATTGAAAACAACTCAGGTGTAATATAAACAAATGTTAACTTCAGGGGAAATTAATATAGTAGTCTGTTGACTAGCTGAAAGAATGATCTTGTTATAGTACATAGTTCTTTTGAATTCGCTATTAAAAAGATGTATCTGGGGGCCCGCCCCGTGGCCGAGAGGGTAAGTTCGCATGCTCTGCTTTGGCGGCCCAGGGTTTCACCGGTTCGAATCCTGGGCACGGACATAGCACTGCTCATCATGCCATGCTGAAGTAGCATCCCACATGCCACAACTAGAGGGACTCACAGCTAAAAATACACAACCATGTACTGGGGGAGCTTTGGGGAGAAAAAGGAAAAATAAAATCTTAAAAAAAAGAAAAACATGTATCTGTATTTAAAGTGATTCTATGAAACTTTTTAAAGATTCCCCCACATTACAGCTTTCCCTTTCCCAAGGCTTTTTATGTAAAAGCTACAACTACTAACAAATTACTTAAAACAATAGAACTTGATGGAAGTTAAAATATTCCGTGGATGACCTTCTCAGAGAAGTTACGAATATATCTGTCTGTCTTGTTTTAATTTCCATGTATTTAGATTAAAAGCTGTTGATTTAAATTGGATCATATAGCTCAAGAAACATTTCACCACTTTCTCTCCTTGGTTCATTTACTTGCCCCATATATTAATAATGAAGACTTAAGTTACCACCACCCTAAAAATGGGGAAAACATTTGAAGTGGTATCAACCACCTGTTTAAGACCTCAGCTTTAAAAATTAGTCTCTAGAAATTCAGAGAACATATAAGATGACAGTATATTTTGCCTCACCCTCTGAACATATTGACATAATCATTTGGCTGTATAATCATCCTGGGAAAGAAAACTGCTCAGCATCTGCATAGCCTATTCTTTACTAAACATATTTCCAAAAGTGGTTTACATATTTTTTAATGACATAAGTATTGCAATCCATTTTCAAAAAACAAAGATGAGACCATCAATAATGTCCAACAATGTATTGTGTCTAGCTAGATTCTAGCCAGTCATTTATTGACTGATAATCAGTTATTACTGAATGTGTTTCACCATCAGGAACAAGCTTCCCATGGTAACCATATGAAAAATTACCAGTTTTGGGCCAGCCTCATGGCCTAATGGTTAAGTTCTGCACGCTCCACTTCAGTGGCCCAGGTTTGGTTCCCAGGTGCGGACATCCACTACTTGTTGGCAGCCATGCTGTGGCAGTGACCCACATTCAAAACAGAGGAGGACTGGCACAGATGTTAGCTCAGGGCAAATCTTCCTCAAGCAAAAAGGAAGATTGGCAACAGAGGTTAGCTCAGAGAAAATCTTCCTCAGCAAAAAATATATATATATTTATATGGTTTTACATTTGAAAAACCCAATCCCAACCTGGAAAAAGTGGTTGCATTGATGAGCAATAAACTCTGAATATTGCAGATTCCCATATTGCCTGAATTCATTTCACGATATTGGCAAACAATCTGAATTCTTAACTGGATACATCGATGCTTCTCTTCCAAGCAGGTATTAAAAACACATTGTCTACTTCGCAGAGAGTCATAGCAGAGTTGCTGCACTGTGTCTTTTTGACAGTAGTTTACGGTTTGGAATGTATTGAAATTGCTTGGAAAGATTCATCCTGCTCTGTTTTCTCCTCCATGAATTTAATATAACTCCAGTGGGCTGTACAATTTGTTTTTAGATATATGGAGAGATATGTGGACTACTATAAAATTATTTTTCTTCCAAAAAGTGAATTTGTTAAATGAGGGAAAAGATGGTTAAATAATTTCAAAGTCACTGTTTTCAGTTAGATTTGTAAATTACATGTTATTGGTACTTACTGAAACATCAAAGTTTTTTTAAAAAAGAGACAAGATTAAAAAGCAAGCAGGCACTCCTGCTGTTTAATTTCATCTTCCTGGACAGTTAAATGAAGTTTTGCATTTAAAGTGTTTTCATATGGCTTTGTTTTAAGGGCAAAGGGATATGAATTTCCCTTGCAAAATGTAAAATTTTTAATGCATTTTTTCCTCATCAAAACAGCCTTGAGATTAAATTCAAATGCCTTTTTATATGTGTTCTTCAATTTCATATAGTAATTTTAAGGTGTACCTGGTCTTTCCTGGGTGAGATTTACATCTCTGTAAATGAAACAGTAAGTTGTGGGCTTTGACATGTGAACACTAAGTGACTTGTCAATATACCATGTAGTTCTGAATGCACTGATAATACAGAGCTTAATTCTGTTCTGTAGTCTTCATGTCATCAGTGGTAATTGTGGTAGAACCTTCAGCTTGACAGTCTGTGGCAAGTTATGTAGGAAACAATAACATTAGTGTTCATATATCTCTATTAATGTACAGGAAAATGAGAGAGAGATTGTAGACACTTGAGTGGCTCACGTCGCTTACTGCTCTGCTTACCTTCTTATATCAATCACTCTAGTCCTGAGCTAACAATAAGTTTATAACATAACACTCAGGAGTTCACATTCACAAGAAAAAAGCTGAAAATGTCATGAAATGAAAACATGGAGGAAACAGTTTGTGAAGTTGCCCTTTGGTTTCTTGACCAGCTGCTTTCAAACTCAGCATTCGACGTGGGCAATTGGTACTTTTGACTGGGCTCAAGATGATCATGCAATTATAGAACCATCGATTAACCTCATTTTGTATTTACAATTTGAGAGTCTTCTAAATAGGTCTTCCTTGGGGTCCTCTAGGCCTCTTTGCCATCTTTGGTTATGCTCTATTCCTTGGCAATCTCATTCACTTTCATGATTTCAATAATCACTTCCATATGGGCAACTGTATCTCCAGCCTCACGTTTCCAATAAGCTACCGCACAGTTCAACATGAATATCCTGCCAGGACATCAGATTCCAAATTAAAGACATCATTTTCTCTTCTAAATCTTTTTTCCTTTCTTTTTTCCCGATCATTGACATTTTATTCTCCAGCCACTTGAACTAAAATGTATCTATTGATTCTTCTACCACACCAAGATTTCTCTCACATCCTTCCTCCTCTCTGTTCACACTGCCACTGTCCTGTGTTATTCCAGCTCTCATATCCCTTCATATTTTGTCACATGTTATTTCCAGGACATTTCTGAGTGCGAAAGGGACATTATGGAGAGTGAAATAGGCTCTTTTAATATTTCTAGGACAACTGGCATACATTGAGACTGCCCCTTGCAAACCTAGGCATATGGTCACTGTATTCTAATTAATCTAATTTATTTCCTGTAATTAGTCCATCCAAAGCACTACCAGACTTACCTTCTTAAAGCATGAATTCTTAATTATGAAGTTTCCATTTTCATAATTTTTCAATGGCTCTAAATTACCTACCAAATAGAATCTAAGCATTCAGGCATGATCTTCAAGGTCTTCTTTGGTCTGGTCCCAGCTTCCCTCTCCTACATTATCATTTCTTCTTTTTTTTGTGGTTTTATTGAAATATAATTGACATACAGCACTGCATAAGTTTACAGTGTACAGCATGATGACTTGACTTACATATATTGTGAAATGATTACCACAAGAAGTTTAACATCCGTCATCTCATATGGATACCAAAAAATGAAAAGGTTTTTCCCTGTGATGAAAACTCTTAGGATCTGCTATCTTAACAACAAATATACCATACAGCAGTGTTAACTATAGTCATCATGTTGTCCACTATATCCCCAGTACTTATAACTGAAACTTTTTATCTTTTGACTACCTTCATCTAATTTCCCCAACCTCCACCCCCCACCTCTGGTAACCACAAATCTGATCTCTTTTTCCATGGTTTGTTTGGTTGGGTTTTTTTTTCTTTTAGATTACACATATAAGTGAGCTCACACAGTATTTGCCTTTGTCTGGCTTATTCCACTTAGCATAATGCCCTCATGGTCCATCCATGTTGTCACATTATCATTTCTTTAGTCAAGGAACTCACAATGTTAATACTTAACTTTTCTGATCCTGAGTTACCTCGTTATTAAATAGGAATTAAAATGTTTATTCCTCAGTTGTGAGGCTGAAATGGAGTATTATATGTAAAGAATGTAGCTTGGTACATAGGTGCTTGGTACATAGGTACTTAGTACTTGCTGCCAAGTACTTAGTTCATAGGCACTGAGGAACTGGTAGCTATTATTATATACTGTACTTCTGTATGTCTTACCTACCTGTTCCTACTTTCTGAAATATTCTCTTCCTCTTCTCTAGTCTCCCAATCTCCACATTCCTAAATTCTTGCTATCCTTGAATATTCTGAAGATGCGTTCTCTTGAAACCAGCTTTGATTCCCCCGAACTGGGGGTCCAAACTTCATATGGCAATTAATATGTATGTATGTCTTTCTACCTTGTTTGTTTACGTGTATATCTTTGCTTTCATAATAGAGTGTTGTTTGCTTGAGGACAAGAACTCTGTCATTCCTTGTAGAGCCCTCCCCCCTACTGCTATGCCCCTTAGGCAATGAACATTTGTTAATTATGAAAATTTTTATCATTAAAGTGCTCATTCCTTTGGAAATATGCAGCCTCTGAGACAGCCAAATATGGTAATACATTTGCCAAATATGGTACATTCATACAGTGAAATACTATGCAGCTATTTAAAAGAATGAAGTAGATTTATCTGTATACTGACATGGAAAGATGACTATGGCATTCTGTTGAGTATTAAAAAAGAAAAAAGGCAAGTCTGAGAACTCTGTTAGAAGCATGTATGAGTGTATAGTGTGCGTGTGTCTGTATATTCCATTTTTTTAAAAAAAGCCCTGGGCCTGGCCCCATGGCCGAGTGGTTAAAGTTCTATGCACTCTGCTTCAGTGGCCCAGGTTTGCAGGTTTGGATCCTGGGCACAGACCTGCTCCACTTACCAGCCACACTGTGGTGGTGTCCCACATACAAAAAAGTAGAGGAAGATTGGCACAGATGTTAGCTCAGGGCTGATCTTCCTCAGCAAAAAAAAAAAGAAAAAAGCTTTGAAGTTACACACCTGTTAACAATAGTTGTCTTTGTAGTATAGTGTTTAGATAGTATGTGTGCAGTAGTTTATAGTAGGGCGGGAGTGTAATTACAGAGACCCTTGACTTTCAGGGGTTTTTTTGTGTGTGGCAGAAAAAAAAACCCAACCACATAACATTAAATTTACCATCTTAATCATTTTTAAGTGTAACAGTTCAGTAGTGTTAAATATATTCACATTGTTGTGCAACAGATCTCTAGAACTTTTTCATCTTATAAAACTGAAACTCTACAGTCATTAAACACTAATTCCCCCTCCTCCTTCCGCCGGCCCCAAGCCCTAGGCAGCCACCTTTACCTTCTGTTTCTCTGATTTTGACTGCTTGAGATAACTTCATATGAGTGGAATCATACAGTATGTGTCTTTTTGTGACTGGCATATTTTGCTTAGCATCAGATCTTCCAGGTTCATGGATATTGAACCGAGTGACAAGATTTCCTTCTTTTTAAAGGCTGCAAAATACTCCATTCTATGTAGATACTACATTTTCTTTCTCCATTCATCTGTCAGTGGACATTTGTGTTGTTTCCACCTCTTAGCTATTATGAATAATGCTGCAGTAAACATAGGTGTGCAAATCTCTTTGAGATCATGCTCTGAATTCTTTTGGATGTATATTCAGAAGTGGGATTGCTGGATCATATAGTAATTCTATTTTTAACTTTTTAAGGAAACCCACACTGTTTTCCATAATGGCCACACCATTTTACATTGCCACCAACAGTGCACAAGGGTTCCAATTTCTCTGCATCCTTGTCAACACTTGTTATTTTCTGTTCTTTTGATAGTGGCCATCCTAATGGATGTGAGGTGATATCTCACTGTGGTTTTGATTTGTATTTCTCTTATGGTTAGTCATTTTGAGCATCTTTTCATATGCTTGTTGGTCATCTGTATATCTTCTTTGGAGAATTGTCTATTCAAGCTATTCACTGACTTTTTAATCAAGTTGTTTCTTTGTTAAGTTATAGAAATTCCTTATGTTCCGGATATTAGCCCCTTGTCAGATATATGATTTCCAGCTATTTTCTCCCATTCTATAGGCTGCCTTTTCACTCGATTGTTTCCTTTAATGTGCAAAATTTTTAAGTTTGATACAGACTCATTTGTCTATTTTTGCTTTTGTTGCCTGTGCTTTTGATGTCATATCCAAGAAATCATTGCCAAATCTAGTGTCCTGAAGCTTTTCCCCTGTGTTTTCTTCTAGTAGTTATAGTTTTAGGCCTTACATTTAGGTCTTTCATCTATTTTGAGTTAATTTTTTTGTATGGTGTAAGGTAAGCATCCAGCTTCAATTTTGGTGTGTGAATAGCCAGTTTTACTAATACCATTGTTGAAGAGACTGTCCTTTCTCCATTGTGTAGTTTTGGCACCCTTGTCAAAAATCGTTTGGCTATATACATAAGGGTTTATTTCTGGGCTTTCTATTCTGTTTCAGTGGTCTGTATCTCTGTCTTTAGGCCTGTACTACACTGTCTTGATTAATGTTGCTTTGTAGTATGTTTTGAAGTCGGGAGGTATGAGGCCTCCAACTTTGTTCTTCTAAATTGTTTTGGCTACTCAGGGTCCCTTGGGATTCCATATGAATGTTAGGAATTTTTTTCTATTTCTGCAAAGAATGTCATTGGGATTTTGATAGGGATTTTCTGAATCTGTAGATTCTTTTGGTAGTGTGGACATTTTAATGTTAGACATGTTAGAATGTCCAGTCTATTTGTGTCTTCTTTGATTTGTCTTAACAATGTTTGTAGTTTTCCATGTACAAGTGTTTCACCTGCTCAGTTAAGTTTATTTCTAAGATTTAATCCTTTTTGATGCTCTGGTAAATGGGATTGTTTTCTTAATTTTCTCTTCAGATTGGTCATTGTTAGTGTATAGAAATACAACTGATTTTTGCATGTTGATTTTATATCCTGCAACTTTGCTGAAATTGCTTATTCATTTTAATAGTTGTTTGTGGAATATTTAGGGTATTCTACATATAAGTTCATGTCATTTGTGAACAGAGATGATTTTACTTCTTCCTTTCCAATTTGGATGCCTTTTATTTTTTTTCTTGTCTAATTGTTCTGGTTAGACTTTCAGTACTATGTTGAACAGTAGTGGCAAGAGTGGGCATCCTTGCCTTGTTCTGGATCTTAGGGGAAAAGCTTTCAGTCTTTCAGCCTTGAGATGACATTAACTGTGGGTTTTTCATATATGGCTTTCATTATCTTGAGATACTTTCCTTCTATTCCTCATTTGTTGACTGGTTTTATAATGAAAGGGTATTGAATTTTGTCAAATACTTTTTCTGCATCAATTGAGATGATAATGTGGTTTTTGTACTTCATTGTGGTAATATAATGTATTACATTGATTGGTTTTCTTATGTTGAATTGACTTTCAGTTTTATATGTCTGTTTTGTTTACATCATTTTTATAAGGACTGTGTATTCTAAAATCCAGAAAAAAACTGTGTGTATGTGTTTGTGTATATGCATATATATGAAAGACAAGATGAATATCTTTACCACCTAAAAAGTCTTAAAAGTAGAATGTGTTTATTGTAGAAAACTTGGAAAATATAGAAAGTATAAAAAATAAATAAAAACCATTCAAATCCTACAACTCATACATACCCAGTTAATTTTTTTTCCATTATATTATTGGGATTATTTTTACTCAACATTATAGCATAAGTATTTTCCTGTCTTAAAACTATATTCACATCATTCTAATAGGTTGAATGGCAGAAAGAAAGTTTCCTTTTCATGAGACTGTGCCTAAATTTCTAAAATATTTACATAGGATGTATATAAATATTTAGATTTATATTTTATTATAAATACATTATAATTATAAAAACTGAAGATACTAGAATTAATTTCTTGATAGATAAAATGAAAGTACCTTGAAGGATTTTTATTTACCAATTTGGGTTTTGTTAATTATTAAATTTAGATTTGATCTTCCTGTACTTGGGGTTCAAACACTATAGAGCCGAAGAGGAATAACAGTCACATGTAGAAGCAGTAGTTGTGATGACGATGATGATGACGACGATGATGACGACGATAATGATGGTGGTGGTGGTGGTGATCATGATAGCACTTTATAACTATTGAGCACTTACTGTGGCCCAGGCATCATGCTAAATTTTTCAGACGCTTACCTCACACATTCCTCACAACAACCCTGTGAGCTAAGTACTATTATCCCCATGTTACATAAAAGGTAAGGGTCCCAGAGAGGTTAAGAAAATGCCTCAAAGTCAAATAGCCAGTAAGTGTCAGAAGCAGAATCAAATCTCAATCAGTCGTAAGGGCATTATTTTATGAATAGTTCTTTATTCTTAACCTTATCTAATATACTGTGGGGCTATTGTGATTACCAGTATAAAAACCAACATTACTATGATTTAATTAGAAGAATATCTGAGTCTATTCAGCTACTCACTTCTGGGCAACGGATCTGCGAAATGAGTTAATTCAGCCAAGGCACAGCAGATCCATTCAGAAGGAATACTGAACCCAAATGACTGTGCAGTGATACCAGTGAACTCCTAAAGCAAAGGCTTAGCCATTTAATGAACCCATTCATTCCATTCCTGGATCTACTCATCCCTTCCTTCTCACTGCGACATTATCCTCACAACAGTCCTTATAACCAGAACTTCGTAAGTAGAATGAGCAAAACGCCCCCATTAGTAATGTGCTGTCATTACACATAGTATTAATGCGCTTGCTTCACATGGACAACTTGTTGCTGCAGAGCAAGTCACTGAAATCAATATAGGAGAAGGGATCAGTATAGAAACTGACCATTTAAGTGCTGTGTCTGCTTAGCAACGACTTTAGTCAAACATGGAGAGGAAAAAGTAATCAAATCCACACAGTTTTGTTCCTTTGTTAAGCATCTCAACTTTTTCATTTATTCAACAAACACTTGTGCAGCTACTACGTGCAAGCACTATGCTAGGTATTGAGGATAACAGAGGTTAAATTAAAAATAACCAAAACCTTCACGAGATCTTCATGAGGCCCCGGTCTAATGAGGAAGACAGAAAACTAAATGGGCGATTTTAATACAGCGTGATAGAGATATGCACGTGTGCTGAGAGCCCGTGAGAGGAGCACAGAACTCCAACAGGGAGGATCAAGAAGGTCTCTTAACAGACGCCTTCTTATAATAATACTTTCACTAAATCTTGAAGCACAGAGGTGCAGAAGTGTGAGCAAGTGTGGCTCAGAGTTCAGTATAATTGGAACATGAAGAAAGAAGTCACGAGAGATTTCTAATTTCATGGTTGAAAACATTCTAGGCATAAGGAAACCATAATTAAGATTCAGGATCTTAAAAGTCCAAAAGCAAGCTTTCAAAGTCAAATAACATTGCTAAAAGTAAAGGGATTTTTTCCAAAATGATCAAATTCTTCGTTTCTTCTAAGGCTTTTAATGACTTAAGTAAACTAGTACTTCTGGCCTTTGTGCAAGAAAGTGAGGTTTGAAGTCCTCGGGTACGAGGTGGCTTGTGCAGGGGAATGAAGACCACAGCGAGGCTCGTTGCTGAGATGGTTCGAGAAGGAGCCCACACGACAAAGAGCTAATCAGCTCCTGCTCTTAAAGTGGCTGAAAAGCCCATGCTCCCTACTGAGTCCGGAGTGTTCCCAGAGATGGTGATCTTCTTTAGCAGTCAGTTTCATCAAACCCACGCAGTAGCCAAGTTAATTCTATTGACTATGTAATGCCATCAAAAAGGGCCAGATACTGATCTCCAAAATGTGAATTTTCCCCTTACTTGCTTACCCCACCCACCCCAACGTCCTCCAATTAGATAACCCAGAAAAAAGAATTAAACAACAGTCTAACTTGATAAATGAAAATTTTGAAACAATGGATTAATTTATACATATCCAGTATTAACATACAAAATTTATTCTTGAATTATTTCATATATTCAACATTAAAATGAAAAAAATCTTATTTCCAGAGTTTACCCCAATTTCAAATTAATTTCTATCAACTGTGTACGTCTTTCAACCATTATCTGAGGTTTTTCTTTCTGAAAAATAGCAAAATGACATGTTGGAGCTTAATATTACCCATTAAGTTGAAAGGTGTTGCTATAAATATGTTTTGGAATCCCACGTTTGAACATAGAAGAAATGTTTCTCTCTCCTTACACTCCTCCGTCCTTGTCCCCTATACTTATGCGCAGACCACAAAGTGACAAAAGTTGTATATTCCATAACTGGATAAAGAAGAATGAATAAAATTACCTAATAGTCATGATTCCTCATTTCTTAGGGTCCCTGAAAATTGCCTCATGTCTGAATACCTTCACAACAATCATAGATTCCTCAGCCCATCTCCGGAAACCACATAAACAAGGGATCGCTGTCAGCACCAATAAGAGTTTCTCGAACCCGGACCCTCAGAAGCCCAAAGTGTACTGGAGCGTATAGAAGTGCAGGCATAAGGGCCCTCTTGACCTCGGAAACAAAAATTCACAGCCAGCGCGTCACACCTCTTCCTCCCCCAGCTGTATTGTAGTCTTGTTTGCCAAGTGTTTTTCCCATCTATATACAGACATTGCTGTATATGTGTATTGAAAGGTGTGGCTGATTTGGACTTGAATAAACTTTTTCTTGGAATCTTCTAAATGTATGATATAACAGCATGAACAACTTCCTTGTTATGTGAAAGGAAAGCATGATAACACACTGGTGGCCCCAAATGGAGATTGGCTACTATTGCAAATTTTTGAGAGAGCAGAAACAAACGAGAAAATGTTATATAGGTCAAAACATTGTTTTAATTGGCACACCACACAGTGTTATCGGGGGTGAGGACATCTTCAGCAAGAAATGAACATTGAATCTAAAAGGAAAAGTGTCTATCAAACTAATATAACTAGAATGTGAACAATAAACCTTGGTAGGGCAGCTGTCCCAGTGAAAACCCCAAATATTGACTTTTTATTTAAATATATATGTATGCACAAGAATTATTGGAAAATTTTTGTGTCTATTTCTCAGTCTCTCAAGACTGGGAATATGTAAAGTATTTTGGCACAGTTTCTAAGAATAGCAATAAAAATAATTAGTGTGCAAGACAGATGAATTTAGAAGACATTGAAAGGGTTAAATGTAGGTTGGTTATGCAAAAGACTGAGAAAGAATACCCTGCCCTCATTTCAGTTCTCCTCGCTCAGTGAAGGAGGTGAGCTGGCCGAAGTAAATGACTGCTTTGTGCCCAGGATATAGCTCATCCCAAATAGCTTTTGCATTGCCTAGGAACTCACAAAAGAAGGGTCCCTCAAGGATTTCCAGAGGCTATGGACTAGTTTGAGCACACCATGCTCTCTTTGTACACAGCATCCAGCAGAGTTCAAAGCACAAATAGGCGCTTAATAAGTAAGGTTGACTTGAGGGAATTAACTGGATTTTGTACTGTAATTTAAAGTTAATCTCTTAGGACAAATATAAAATTATCTTTCTTAAATGTTTCTAATGTGATGTACTTTAAACCTCAATGTAAAAGTGAATAATCATAATTTCTTAAACATGTACAAAATATTTTTCTCACTAAAACACAAGTTCAGGGGGACCCTTAAACCAGCCCTTACTCTAGAGACTAAATTTCACTGCATCTGGTGAGAACAGATGAGCTGATATATTCTATTTATAGTTGAAGCATATCCTTCGCCGTTGTAGAATGGGTTCCAGGAAATAGGTGGGATATTGTCACTATGTGCAGTTACATTTTATCCTTCTTTAATAAGTTAGACATGCCGGTGGAAATTTTCTTTTCTTCAAATTTCTGCCAAAGCCTGAGTTGCAAGATTTTAAGCTCAATGGTAAGAACACAGCCACATATTGTCACTCTTGACATTTGCAGACTGAAAAGAATTCTTTTTCCCACTTGCTTTCTGGTTTCACTCACTGGCTCAACAAACAGGACTTATGTATTGTAGAAAGATTTAAAGACCAAGCACAGCATGGTGAAAATGGCAAGAGGACAGGTTTGGGAGTAACACAGCCCTAGTCACGGATCCTGACTATCCCCTTTAATAGCTAGATGACCTTAACCTTCTGACCTTCCTCATCTGTAAAATGTGGAGACAAAGGTTCACCCTGGGGACGCTGAGTTTTGAAGAAGAAATGCATGTGAAGCACTTAGCATGAGGCCGGACAGTTTGTAACTGTCAGCTCCCTTCCCTCTGTCTCCTTCCCCTCTTCTCTTCGTGTTGCACAACATAATAATGTCCCCAGAAGAAAAGATTAAGCAATACCTTTCTCCATTCTTTATTTACAAAATTACAATTTTCTTTCTGCTAAGACTCATCATTATACAATTCTACCACATTAAAATATGAATAATAATAAATTGTAATAAATAAAATATACTAATGATAATGATATTTTTTTATACAACACCTGCCAAGCTGTTTGCCAGGTATTGTAGTAAACTCCAAAAGGCACGAGTGCAGCACATACCAGTCCAGGGGTAGAGCTAGCATTAGGCCAGGCTTGATCCGGATGCTCAAAGGATGTCATCAAGAACCTGGTTTGGAAGTTTTGACTTATCTACAGGCTAGATCCTCTCCTAGTGGCCCTGATGATGCCAGAGAGATAGGAAGATTCTTTGAGAGAGATACTGGAGAAGGAAGAGGGGATGAGCAGAGACATTTGAGCAGATTATCTTGAGGAAGGACATTCTAGGCAGTGGGAAATCAAACAAAAGTAATGGAGGAGGAAGTATATGTGAGAAAAAGCAAGGCGGCTAGTGTGCTGAAGCAGAGTGAACCACATGGAGAGTCGTAAGAGATGAAAGCAGAGGAGCAAAGGGCCAATTGATCTAGAGCCTTGTAGGCCATTGCACGGATATTGTCTTTCGCTCTGAGTAAGATGATTTAGAACAAAGGAGTGACACGATCTGCCTTACATTTTAAAAGCATCACTCTGGTTGCTGTGTTAAACGAGACCAAAGGGAAATAAGAGAAAGCAGGGAGACTTATCAGTAAATTTGCAGAAGGTCAGGTGGAACACTACTGTACCTTGGACAAGGATATAGTGACGCAATAGTGGGAAGATTTGGATTCTGAATGTATTTTGAAGGTAGAACCACCAGGGTTTTCTCATAGACTAGATGGGGAATATGATAAGAAGCAAAGAGTTAAGGATGTTAGGAAAGCCTGCAAGAGGGGGAACCTGAGGGAGAAAAGTTGGAAATTTGGTTTTGAACATGTGATGTTTATGATGCCTGTTAGCTTGCAGGTTTACAGCTGATTATCTAAAGTACTGACTGTTCCAGACACAGTTTTAAGTTCCTTATATATATTAACTCATTTAATCCTCACCACAACCTCATAAACTGGGTATTTTGAATTGACGCATCCTGAGTTATCAATAGTACTCAAAACCTTGAGTCTGGATGAGATCACCAAGTAAGTGAGTGTAGGTACAGAAAAGAAGACCAAAGACTGAGCTTAGTACACTCCAGTGATTAGCATCTAGGGACGTGAGGGGAGACCAGCCAAGAGATTAAGAAAGAGTGGCTCATAGCACAGGGGAGAACATTAAAAATGGGGGTCCCAGGAACCAAATGAAGGAAGGGTTATCAAGAAACATAAAACGGGGGCCAGTCCCGGGGCCGAGTGGTTAAGTTCACGCGCTCCACTTGGGCGGCCCGCGGTTTGGCCGGTTCAGATCCTGGGTGCGGACTTAGCGCCGCTCATCAAGCCATGTTGAAGTGGTGTCCCACACAGTAGAAGTGGAAGGACCTACATCTGCAATATACAACTATGTACTGGGGGGTTTTGAGAAGAAGAAGAAGAAGAAAAAAAAGAAAGATAAAATGATCACTGTGTCAAAAGCTTTCCCTATTTCAAGATGAGGACTGAGAATTGGCCGTATTTCAGTGGAACAGTGAGGACAAAAGCCTGGTGGGAACGGATTAAAGAGAGATGGGAAGAGGGGAAATCGAGACAGCTAGTGAGCACAGGCGATTCTTTTGGGGAATTTTTCTCTAAAAGGGAGCAAAGAAATGAGGTGGCAGCTGGAAAGGAATGTGAGGTCTAAGGAGGTTCTTTGTTTTGTTTTTTAAATTGACAATTTTTTAGAGACTTTTAGTTCACAGCAAATGAATCAGAAGGCACAGAGATTTCCCATATACCTCCTGAGCACACACACACATATATAGCTCCCGCACCAGAGTAGCACATTTGTTACAATCAATGAAACTAGATTGACATATCATTATCACCCAAAGTCCAAGTTTACATTATGATTCACTCTTGGTGGTGTACATTCTATGGGTTTTGACAAATGTATAATGACAGGTATCCACAATTATAGTATCATACAGAGTAATTTCACTGCCTTAAAAATCCTCTGTGCTGTGCCTATTCATATCCCCACCCCCACCCCACCCCCACAACAACTGATCTTTTAATTATCTCCATACTTTTGCCTTTTCTAGAATGTCATACAGTTGGAATGATACAGTATGTAACCTTTTCAGACTGACTTCTGTCACTAGTAACATACATTTAAGGTTCCTCTATGTCTTTTCATGGCTTGATAACTCATTTCTTTTTAGCACTGAATAATATTCCATTGACTGGATGTACCACAGTTTATTTAAGGACATCTTTATTACTTCCACATTTTGGCAATTATGAGTAAAGCTGCTATAAGCATCTTCATGTACAATTTTTTGTGTGGACATAACTTTTCAACTCATTTCAGTAAGTACCAAGAAGTGCAATTGCTGAATCTTATATGTTTAAGTTTATAAGAAATTGCCAAACTATCTTCCAAAGTGACTGTACCATTTTGCATTCCCACCAGCAATGATAGTTCCTATTGCTGCATCCTCACCAGCATTCAGTGTTAGTGTTTTGGATTTTTGCCAGTCTATTGAGTGTGTAGTGGTATCTCATTGTTATTTTAATTTCCAATTCCCTAATGACACATACTGTCAAATATCTTTTCATATGCTTATTTTCCATCTACATATTTTCTTTGATAGAGTGTCTGTTCAGGTCTTCAGCTCATTTTTTAATGCTGTTGTTCATTTTCTTATTGTTGAGTTTTAAGAGTTCTTTGTATGTTTTGTAAAATGGTCCTGTATCAGATATGTCTTCTGCAAATATTTTCTCCCACTCTGAGGCATGTCTTCTCATTCTCTTGACATTGTCTTTCACAGAGCAGAAGTCCTTAGTTTTAATGAAATCCACTTTATCAGTTCTTTCTTTCATGGATTTGATGTTGTATCTAAAAAGTCATCACCATACCAAGTTCATCTAGATTTTCCCCTATGTTATCTTCTAGGAGTTTTATAATTTTGCATTTTACATTTTGGTCTATGATCCATTTTGAGTTAATTTTTGTGAAGTATATAATTATCCTTTAAATGTCCATGGGATCTGTAGTGATGTCCTCTCTTTCATTTCTCTTTCTTCTCCTTCAGGTATTCCTAATACGTGTATGTTATATGTTTTATAGTTGTCCCACCTTTCTTAGATATTCTGTTCTGGATTTGTTTGGGTTTTTTCAGTCTTTTTTCTGTTTGCTTTGCAATTTCGGAGGTTTCTGTTAAGACCTCCTCAAGCTCAAAGATTCTTTTCACAGCTGTGTCCAGTCTACCAATAAGCCCACTGAAGGCATTCTTCATTTCTGTTACAGCATTTTTTGAACTCTAGTATTTATCTTTTGTCCTTTCTTAGAATTTCCACCTCTCTGCTTACATTACAAAATAGTGATTTTGCATGCTGTCTACTGTATCCATTAGAGACCTTAGCATATTAATCACAGTTGTTATAAATTCCTGGTGTGATCATTCCAATATCCCTGCAATATCTGAGTCTACTTCTGATGCTTGTTGACTCTTCAAACTGATTTTTTGCCTTCTAGTATGCTTTTTAATTTTTTCTTGACAGCCAGGCATGATATACTGGATAGAATGAATTGCAGGCCTTTAGTAACGTGGTGGTGAGGTGCGGGAGGAGGGAAAACATTCTATGGTCCTCTCATTAGGTGTTGGTCTTTTAGACAGCCTGTGCCTCTGAACTTCACAAGCGCTTCTCACTTTTTGCCCCCCTTATGTGGGACAGGTTGGCTAGAGGGGGCTGGACTTGGTGCTTCCCTTCCCCCAGTGGAAGGCCAGAGGGACTGACGTTGGGTATTTCCCTTCTCCCATGTAGAAGGCTGGAGCCAGCTGGAGTTGCTTATTTCCCTTCCCCCACGTTGGTTAGGCTCTGATAAAATCCCAATAGTTTAGGCTCTGGTGAAAAGTTTCTTTTATGGGCAGGCCTTGTGAAGAAGAGAATGCTTTTGCATATTTCAAAATGGTTCCTTTTCTTCTCCCCCTGCTAGAAGCACAAGCGGATTTTTCTCTGACATTCACCGTGAGAACTAGGTAGGGCTCCTGGAAGTAAAACTCACAAAACTGTGGGGGCCTCCCAGGGACTGGGTCCCCCTGGGGTTTTAAAGTCTCAGACTTGTGCACACTGAGCCTCCAGCAATTTGGCAATTACAGTTCAGGTTTTCCTAGCCCCGTACTGCTCCTCATGTAGGTTTCTCCTCCAATAAGTTATTCTTCTCTATATTTGCCTAGCTCTCCAATTTTGGGGTTTGCCTGTAACCTCACTTCTCTGATGGATCCATGAAAAGTTGTTGATTTTTCAATTTGTTCAGTTTTTTACTTGTTGTTAGGACAGAATGACAATTGCCAAGCTCCTCACATGCCAGACCAGAAACCAGAAGTCTGTTTTTGTTTTTAAGAGGAGATATTACAGTACATCTGTATACTGATGGGAATGATTCAGTAGGGGTAGGAAAACTGATGATACAGGAGAGGGGATACATTTGAAAGAGAGAAATCCTGGAGAAGGTAGGGGAGTGGGATCCAGTGCAGAACAAGAAGCTACTGAATTTAGACAGGAACATAGGCTTTCATCCATGGTAAAGGGCAGGCAGAGTACATGGGGCCCCATACAGGTGGGTCAGTAGAAGGGCGGTGGAAGCAGGTGGATGCTCTCTTCTGACTGTTTCCATTTTCTCCATGAAATGGGAAACAAGTCGTCAGCAATGAAGACTGGAGAAGTGGCAGCAAAGGTTTAAAGAGAGAAAAGGTGTGAAATAATCAACAAATGAACAGAATTCAAAAGTAGAGTGGCTTTTGAGGCTATGCCCAGGCATGAATGTGAAGGGAGAACAGCCTGCATGGTCGTTTTTCTTCAGCTCTATTCAGCTTCCCAAGTACAGGCAGGGGAAGTACAGAGTTGAATTTAACCAGGGAGGAATTCTGCAGTAGTGTTGACGGCTAAGAGTACAGACTCTGGAGTCAGACTGCTCGGATTCAAATCATAGTTCTGCCACTTTGCAGCTAGGTGGTCTTGAACAAACTGCTTGCTCTCTCTCTGTGCTTCGGGTTCCTCATCTTTAAAATGAGTATGGCCTATTTCTCATTTACAGAGACCAGAAGGATTGAGAAGACATCTTTTATGTGCTTCCACTGCCCTGTCTCCCAACTACCTGCATCTGGGCCCGTATATTCTGCCATATCCTCATAGGGTGTCATTGAGGCAATAGGTGTACAGTGCTTAGAACATGGTTGACACATAGAAAATATGATAGAAGGGCTTTATTATCTGCTAACAGAGTATGATGGAGGGAGAAAGTAGCAAGAAAGCTGAGGGTAGACACACCGGAGTGATTCAAGTGATGAGTGAGGAACTGAAATCCCGCTTCTTTAGATCTCAACAAAAGTGGAGGAAACTCCGTTTAACTTCAGGGAAACCCCTGCATCCAAAAGAACAGTGTAGAATTTGATTTGAACCTAAATGAGAATGAGCCAGCCTTGAAACACATGATCTCGCATACAGCGCAGTGATGAAAGGAGAAACACAAGCCAAGAAAATGACAAATATTTAATGCAAATCAGAGAAATTCTTCAACTTTGTTGAAAATGGTCTTTTTTCTGCTGTAATTACTTTAGTGGTGTAGGATTGACTATAATCCCTGCTCAAAAGCAGCCTTAGAGCTGTTTTCATACCACCAATTTCAGGAATCTAGAGTTACATGGCAGCTTGCTGCATATCTCAAGTATTCTGTGTTCATTAGCCACAAAATTACTTCCATATTCTCATTTGTTGAAGAAAAGCCGGTTTTAGTAGATGTTGTCCCTATAAAGTTCCACCAGAGTTTCCCCATTTTCCTGTTAATTCAATGACTATGTCGTGTTTGTCGTGAGGGTCCTCCTTTCCTGACGTATTGCAGGGAATCTGTTAGAGAAGGAAGAAGAGAATCGTTTAGGGGGCAGCAAGGCATTTGGCAGCCATACAAATAAGCAAGTGATGTCCAGTGTGGCCTCTGAAGACAGACTGCCTGGATCAGCTCCCACCTCCCTTCACTACTATTAGCTGTGCATCCCTGGAGATTTCTCTTGGTTTTCCCATTTGCAAAGTGGGCATCATAACAGGGTTAGGTGTGAAGATTAAATAAGCTTATATGTAAAAAGTACAGAACAGTACTTGACACAATATGCACTCAGTAAATACTATCCATCACAATTAAATAAAGAACACATGAATGGATGGGAGATTTCTGTAGTCTTCGTCCTAAGTCCAGTGCCTCAGGACTCAGCATGACCAAAAGACATTTGATACTCCCATCCTTTTTTTTTCTTTTCTTTTCTCAAACAACCCTGGGCTTGTCCCTACAAAAACTGTCTGCCATCTGAAGAACAGTTCAGTATATGAGGGGCAGAAAAAGGCAAAGCAGAGATTTTCAAGTAGGATCATGAGTTCTTATATTCTACTGTATACTTCTTGGGTTATTGTCAATGTGTGTAAAGTGCTTAAAACAATGCCCAGCTGAAGTGTTTGTTATCTACTAGGGGGGAAAAGAGTAGCGAGGAATCTGAGGAAGAACTGTGTCCAGTTATCCAAGTCGTTACCAAGTCCTGTTCTCTCCTATCTACCTTGGGGATGCGTCCCCTTGCCTCCACGTTTCCTGAACACACTGTGCTCCCTCCTGCTGCAGGACCCCTGTGAATGCTGTTCTGCCTCAAACGCTCTTACCACAGTCAACCCAGCCACTCTTTCACTTTGTGATCCCTCTACCTCCTTCTGATCTCAGCTCACAGTGTTGGTGCTTCCTGAGAGAAGCTCTTTCTGACACCTCAGTCAGGTCTTTAGTCCTTCATTATAGGGAAACTTCACAGCACTTACCTTCAGTTGTAATCATGCTTGTGATTATTTGGTTAGTCTGTCTACCTGTAGTCAGTCTAACACATGGTATGCAATCCGTAAATATTTATTAAACAATGAATGAATATTGCTCCCATTCTTACACTTTTGAAAGCTTTCTCTTTCCTAACTCCTTCACTGTTACTAAAGACAGTGATTTAAAGAAGTAGCCAGAGAAGAAAAGGGGCCAGAGGCTATATGTGGGGCTACATAACTGGGGCAAAAGCAAAAACGGCGTAAAGCTCATAAAAAAGTGCAGAACACAATAGCTGGGAGTGTTTTTAGAGATTATTAGTCCATCTTCTTCAGCACTGACAACAAAGGGAAATTCACTAGTTAGGGTTTTAGTCAAGGACCTTAGCCAACCACCTTCCAGACGACAGCTTCACAAACAAAGAAAAAACGTGTTTCAAGCTAGAGGAGCTTAAATGTGACTCACCAACATCTGCTTTCTTTAAATATTTTTCTCTCAGAGACTACAAACCACTAAAAGGATAGAATAAATTCTCGCACCTTAACACATGGCAAAAGACAAGCATTTTATGCCACTTTCTTAATCCCCTCATTTTCAATCTCAAATGACTCTTTCTATCAAAAGACTTTTTTGTGAGGAAAGTTTGAAAGGATCTATTGAATCACAGCTGTAGAACGGCTTATTTAAGGTTGATTTAATAAGGGAATAATCAAAGTAGCATCTAATTTCAGTGGAAAACTATCGCATTTTGATATTGACCTAGTACGTAACCCAAGTATTAGAGGACGAAAAGAACTACAAGCTCGGGGGAGAAAACAACGTTTGTTTTGAGAGAATCCCATTTTTCAACTTTCTCCTTTCTTCCCTCCTTGACAGAGAAAATTCACCCTGAAGCTTCCTCCTTGCTCCCCAAAGCTCTCCATCAATGATCTGCAAGAAAATGCGTCATGCGCTGTTTCAGACATTCTCTACTTTACCAGTACATTTCATTCCCTCCAATAAAAATGAATGGCAAATACATTTATTTAGAGAACATAATCGTTGTTAATGTGTTCATAGGCTAATATCCTGTCTCAACAGGATAATAACATCCTTCACCTAGTTAAAATCCAAGCTCCCAGAAAGTCCCTTAGGAGTGACTCGTGGGGAATTTCACTCATGGCATCAGACTCATTGGTTGAAATATATTTGAGCAGCTGAGCTTTTCTCTCCTTATCCTTTAAATAATACCATGTGGAGTGCTTCCTGTAATTGACCTTGGGCAAGGTTGACCCTAGAGATCAAATAACTAGTTACTACCAGCAAAATAGCCTAAGAACGCAAGAGCACAAAAAGTTCTGTGCAAATGAAAAATTGTTTCCTATAATAGACAGCTTCAACAAAGGTGAAAGATAAAGGATAGACATAGATAGCAATGAAAGAATTAGTATCCAGACTACACGAAGAATTTCTACAGATTGAGGAAACATAAATAAGCCAGCAGAAAAGCAAGGAAAAGCTATGAACAAGAAACTCATAGAAAATTAAATGCAAATGATCCACAAACATTTGAAAAGATGGTTAACTTCATTCGTAAAGAGGAAAATGCACATTGAAAGAACAATGAGATATATTTTTCATCTCTCAGATTAGCAAATATTGAAAAGTTTGATTTTTATCAAAATTTGGATAGAAAGTAGGAAAATCTTTATTTTTTTATATACCGCTAATGAGAGTGTAAAGTGCTAATGCCATTTGTAAGATTCTACATCTGAAATGTACCCTCTGTGGAAGCAATTCTACATCTCCCTATTCATGCGAGAAAATACTTCATGTATGCACAATGAGATATCTACAGGGTCGCTCACTGCACCATTTGTATCACAAACTATTAAATGGTATTTCTATATCTTAATCCCCAAACTGAAATCAGTAGGTGCTAGCCCCCTCACATTCTAGAGAGATCCACTAAGGATCCCTCAAACTCAGGGCCTAAGGATCCCTGAAACTGCAGCCATGTTATTGGGGCCATGATGGGAAATAGCCTATGAGGACAAGCCAACAAGCAAAGAAAGAATCTGGGTCTTTCAGGGTATCAATAAGTCAATGGCACTAAACTTTGGAGCAGTTCTATCCGGGGATTTCTTGTTTTGAGGTAGTCAATGTCTCTTGTAAGGCATTTTTAGTTAGACTTTCTAACAGTGCTTACCTAATCATCCACTAACCTCTAAAACTTGATCTTCTTTCATTGACTTTAGTACTCCATCTACTGTCTTCCTCTCCATCTTAAGCCCTGTCATCCTCCCAAGGATACACATTGAGGTATGATGCATGAAAATAATGAAAGTTAATACTAGATATTAATAAAAACTATACTTTGAGCCCTTGCTGGTTGTCAAATGTGAGACACTTTACATATATTATCCCATTTACTCCTCACAACAAATCTAAAAGTTGGGAACCAATATGACCTCCATTTTACCAATGGGAAAACAGATGTGGAAAGGTTTAGTAACTTGCACAGGGTCACCCAACTGGAGAGCTGGGGCTTGGAGCCAGGGTATTCTGACTGACCCACTGGATCCTACTCCTACACAGACTTTCCTCCCTGCTTTCTGGACTTCCTGAAGCAGAGCTCCACGCTGCTAGGCTACCCCACAACAAAGCCTCCATCGACTTCATCTCCCTTGATGTGGCTCCACTTCTAAGATGCTGACCCCTGAAAATCGACATTCTAACCTCAACTTCAAGTCTTTCCATTTCTTCATGATCACTTAACTTGTTTTTAATGCTAGTGGTATCTGTTTGTGTCTTGAACTCTCTCTTTTCTTCAGTTTATCCTCTCTTTTCTGGGTTCATTTCTTATGTCAGTAATGTACCAAGTCATGTTCAGTAATATACCATTAACCACCACACATCATCCTTTGCCATTTTTACCTTCTCTCACTCCTGCCTCAGCGTTATCAAGCTTAATATAACACAAAATACGCTTTCTCTGCTCTTACTCCCTGGCCGTTGAAAGTTTCTAGGGTAAGTCAGTAGATTGGGTCCATAACAATTTAATGAGTCTAATTTCAGCTAAGCTCTCATTACTGCCCAGAAATTATTATATTCAGCTACAGTAGACTCTCAACAGCAGCTCTTCCATACCCCCCTTGTCCTTCAGTTCCCACCCCTTCCTGGCGATCTGTCAGAATATAGTAGTCCCTTTCTGGTTTACCAGTAAGACCCAAGACATCCAATGGAGACCTCCTGCAATTCCACTTGCTCTATCTCAATCTCTCCTGGTAAGTTTAGTCACCCCACTCCTTCACTTTACTCTCGTCTCCAAAAAAGATGTGTGTCTCTGCCTTTAGAAAGCTCAACCCAGCCTCCATTCCCATTCCTCCCTGTTTCCTCTAGGTTCTTATCCACCAAGGACCTCTCTTGAGAGTGTCTTCATTTGCTTTCCCTGTTTGAGTTCCTACAAATCTTCTCCCTCCTTATAAAGATCTTTCCCTCGACCTTACTACTGAATGAGTTACTGCCCTTTTATTCTCTTCTTCTTTGGAAAATTAAAAAGTAGATTAATATCACAGCTTCCATTCCATTCTTCCTACTACCCACTCACTCCTCAGTTCCTCAGAATCTGGATTCTACCCTTGATTCTCTTTCTAAAACTGTTCTCTTTCGGTCACCAATTACCAAATTACCCCATAATTGGCAAAGCCTACAATTTTTCTCGTCTTTCTGTACTATTTAGCAATGTTGAACATCCCCCTCCCTCCTGTAATTTTCTCCTTCCTTAGAACTGTGATAAGTATCCTTCTACTTCTGGATCACTAGTCTTTCCTTATGCATCTTTTCCTGGCTTCTCTTCTCTCTCCCATCTGCTATAAGCAAACACCTAGTAAGGTTCATCAGCCCTCTTTTGTCCCTATACTTCTCAGAGTTCTCAAGTATTGTCTCTACACATATTATTCTGAAATCCGTACCTTAAGCCCAAACACCCATAAGTTCCTAACACAGAGAACAAACTGCCCTCTAGATGTCTTTAGTGTACATTTTAAAATATCCATCTACCTACCTACCTAATTTTCTAAGGAAGATAGATATTGAGTAGATTCCTTAAAGAACCCACAATTAATGAAGAGGGGACAATCAAATACCTACCTCATGCAATTGAAGTAGTAGCAATAGTAATTATAATAATAATAGCTAATATTTAGAGTCTTGACTGTATGCCAGTTATCATGCTGAATACATTCAAGAACTTATTAAATCTTGTTAAATCTTCACAACAAGTCTGGTTGGGAACTACCAGTACTATTCTCTTAAGAAGTTCTACGCACAGATCATCTAAATCTTTGCAACAACCATATGTGTTGTAATTATTTTTATTATCCCCATTTCTAAGATGAGCAAACCAAGGTTTAAAGAGGTTAAATAATCACACAGGTAGTAAATGACAAAGCCAGTGTTTGAACTTGACTCCGTAAGGATGATGATGATGGTGATAGCTACCATTTCTTAGCACCTGCCACACGCCAGGACCTGCGCATGGTAGGTACATATGTTCTCTTACTTAACTTTCAGAATTCTATGACCTAGGTTTTCCTTTTAACATATTAGGAAACTAAGGCTGAGAAAGGTTAAGTAAAAAGCCCTTGGTTACAGAGCTAATAAATTGCGGAATTGATGTAGTAGATTAAAAGTGGCAACAAATTCTTTGCAGTTTCTGCTATGGAGAGGTAAAGTCTGTTTCCCTACCAACTGAAGGAAAGAATGGAGTCAGAAGTGACTAGCGTTATTCACTTGAATGTCCCAGTGGCATCACAAATGCAATATGCAGGTCTGAGCTCATTGTGTTATCCCTCTAAAACAAGTTGTTTTTATATGCTTTATTCTGATAAACCAAGGCTTAGAATCAAACAAATAGGGAACTGAATCTCGGCTTCACCCCAATTACTGCCATTCCCCAAGCTTGAACTGAATCTGCCTTGTGTATCATTGCCTGATTAATCTTCATTAAATGTGAAGGAGTTCAAAACAGGCTGTGCCCCAAGCTGTGCCACTTTGGCACGTAGAATATTTTGAGCTAAAGGCAATAGAGACCCTTTGGGCTCAACAGAAACTTTTACCTCTCCCTTAAAGAATTTAAATTGGAGGTCTTGCCCATAATAAGAGTTATGACCAGAAATAAATTTTTTTGACCTACCTATAAGGCAGGGTAAACATCTAATTACTGAACATCTGCTCTTCTTATCATCCTATAAATTATCCTCCTCCCCTCTGAAGCCTCAGGCCCCTATCCCATTCTTTGGCTCATGATGGCATAAATAACACATTTTACTCTTTGTCTCTGAACCTCTCATGTATGTGGGGTTCCCACACATACACAATTAAACTTGATTTTCTCTGGTTAATTTGTCTCATGTCAATTTAATTCTTAGACCAGCCAGAAGAACCTATAAAGGCAGAAGAAAATTTTTCCCTCCCCCACAAAGGCAGCTCTAAAGTTAGTGCCCTTTTCAAAAACTTTCCATGAGTTTCCACTCCATGGCCCAAGCATGTCCAGCCTTTTCTTCCCCTACTTCCTCACTGATACACTCTAAATTTCAGCCAGAATGAGTTACTTCTTGTTTCTCCACAATTATCACCTTGTCACCCTCCCTTTCTTGGCATATGTACTCATTTTTTCCTGCCTTCATGACACTGCTGTTTGCTTAAAATGCCCTCTCCACTGCGGTTCAATCTGTCAAAGAAATAGCCACATTAAATACTATCTCTACCATGAGTTTTTTCTTGATGCCTCCAGATGGAAGTGATTTCTTCCTCCTTTGAATTTCCTGTTAAATTTGATTTTCTTATTTTAATTGTTTAGCTTGAGTTATAGTTATTTATGAAAAGTTGTCATTCCTTTAGTACTAGATTTCAAGCTCCCTAAGCAAGAGAAGGTATCTTAGTCATCAATGTGTCACTTGCAGGAACCTCCCAGAACCTTACACACAGTAGGTGTGGAGAATTTAGAGACCTGGTAAATAAAATATTATTCTCCCTCTGAGTCAAAACCAACTGAGAAAAAGACATCAAAGTCATATTGGTGGAGAAACATTACTGCATTACTGATAAACACTAGATTGGAAAATATGACCAACTGGCCTGATTTTATGCCTCTAAAATAGTGGGCTTATCATCTACCCTGTCATGGAAGAGTTACACAAGATCAAGTCTTCCCCACAGGGTCAGGCCTCACTAATTTGTGGAGAGCCAGACCAGAATGTACCTGGTTGGCACAGTGACGGATCCACTGAACACAGAGCCCAGGTCCTTTTCCCAAACCCTCCAGGGAGAGAAGTGAGGAACAGGGCAGAGACCTGAGGCATTAGTCCAGCCGAAATCCCTCCATATGAAAACATGAGGATTAGCTTTAATGAAAATTATAAAATTCAAAAGGACAGTCTGTCTTCAAGTAAACCCAACCAGATTCTGGGAACAAGGAATAGAAAAAAAGTGATTTAATATAGAGGAATTTGGAGATGTACATGAATAGTAATGATGGCACTGGTGGCAATATATACTGAGTTTTACAATAAGTCAGGGCATTGTTCCAATCTTTTTCATTGCAGTAACCGGGTTATCATCTCAATAATTCTAGAAAGCATGTACTAATATTGTCTCCACTTTACAGATAAAGAGACTGGGATACAGAGAGATTTAAAAATTTGTCCAAGTTCACACAACCAGTAAGCAGTAGAGCTGGAACTTAAAAAGTCTCCCGCTGGAACCCAACTATATATAAACTGAAAAATATTAATGGCCTTTTTCATATTGCTGTGCTAAACCTCCCAAACCCACACTCCACTTCCCCACCCCCAGAAATGTCAATAACTCAAGCTTTCTCTTTGTCACAGATAGGTTGTTATTGGTTTGGTAGCCTGCAAATGAAGAACGTCTGTCATTGTGTGATCAAACCATTCCATGGTTGCATCACTAGAAAGCCCAGACTGCCTCCCAGAACCTAGATGGCCCTCTGCAAACAGCAAAGAGCATCCTCCAGTTGTTCTGTGTTTCACTGATTTGTTTTTCCACTGTAAAATGGATATTTAACTGATAAAGTCTCTTGCCTAGAGACACCTCCCCTCTCCCTCACTTCCGTTCCCCAACCCGAGAATGTGTTGGTTTTTTCTTTAAAAAGGTCAGTTTACTAAGACTCTTTGCTTAGCTAAGAAAACATGGTAGAGGCTGTGTGGCATGAAGGCATTAGCATGGGAATGAAAAGTTCCTTGCTGATTAAACACAGGCCTGGCAGACTAAACTGATTGTCTCTTGGGACACGCTGAGTTAGCACTAATCGAGAGCAATGCGTTATGAAAAGGAGTAGGTCTTTACAGCACTCAGTTATTGAGGACAGTTGCCTCCTATGCTGCTACCAGTACGAAACTCCAGAAAGATACCTCCCCACAAGCCTAACACCAGATGACAAACTCTGCCAGCGTTACTGCAAGCGGAGATGTGATCGCGTCCACTTTAGAAGCCCCAGAATACCCTGGGATGCATGAGTAGGGGGCAAAGAGGAGAAGCGGGATGAGGTGAAGAGAACCACCTACGGACCGATTTGTACGGTGCCACAGTCATTCGGTTGTCTTTTAACGGCTGCTTTAATGAAAAGCAAGGTTTAAATGATCTCTGGAACATGGACAAAATCTGGGTAGAGTCTGATATGCCTTAACACACTTGAACAGGCCTCCTCAGCTACAACCCAGGCCGTGGACACCCCATAGGAAGAGTCAGCGATTTCACGTAGCTGCTCAGGGAGTATCTTGTATCTGCCCCTGACCCTCCATGTCTTATCCCACTTGTTTTGTTTTGGCAAATCCAGTGTCATCAGTATTCAACAATATTTATTAAGCAAGATCCCTACATAAAATCACACAGTCCCTACCCTCTCTAAACCTGTAGTCGAGACTAGAGGAGAATACACATTCCTGTGTAAAGCACTTAGATAGTCCCTACCTCATAGTAAGTGCCATATTGATATTATTATTGTTGTTATTATTAATCTTACTTCATATTTCCTTTTGCTTGGATTCAGTCTCTCTGCTTATATTCCTCTTAGATTCATGTCTTGGTCGGACTCTGATTTTGCTTATGGGCACTTTCTCATATCATCCTTAACTCCATGTTTCCCGGACAGTTGATCAATTTCCATCAGTCTCTGTCTCCCTGTTTCTATCTCTCTGTCTCTCAAACACACACGTACCCCCCCAGCCCCAGGATCAGAGCTCAGGTTCAGCACGTCAGATTTAAGTGGATACTTCTCAACCTTTAAGTTGATGCATTTATAACTTAGTTACAACTGAAAGGGAAAAAAATTCACTGTCTTGCTCTGAAAAACTGTCTCTGTTCAAAAGAATAATTGGATGGGCCTATCTGTTAAAAACAGACCGTTAGGTGATCAAAATTAATTACTTGAAATTTTTTTTCCATTTAAAATGTAAGTGTTGAATGAGCAATTGTTCTGTTGAGGGACTATATACATCTTTCCAGTCAGCAGGATGTTGTTCAAAATGTGTTTCCAAAGAACACGAGTTATGATGATTTCACACTTGCCAAAAAGAATTATAATTCCTGTTTTGAAGCCAGTGGAAGCTCAAATGGTTCTGACTGTGTCAGATCTGACTGGAAACAGAGCCCTTAAGTGAATGAATCATTGAACAAAATCATTTGTTAATATGAACATTATGTAGTGTACCTGGATAGACCCCTGCCTTCCATCAGATTGCAGTATAACAGGGAGACAGGACAGACACATATATACTAAAACAGCCTGAATTATATGCCAAATGAAGGAGCCCGGCACTCCTAAGATGATCTGAACTGGAGTGTGAAAAAATTACTGGTACCCTCTACCCCTAAGAGAATTTCACACATAATGCCAAAGCAAGGGTATGTTTTCTCAAGATTCCCACTGTATACAATAGAGTAACAATTGAACAGTGCCTACAACACATGGCAAGATAAAATAATGGGAAGTGTGATAAACATTTTTTTCTGACTGCCCAACATCTATTTACCCTACTTCTGGTAACAGCCCACAACTTATGTTTGGGGATCGACCCCTCCTCACTCTTAATCCTTGTGGTTCCTGTGCGACTAGTCCACTTTCAGCTCTGAATGGTGGTACGTGACCTAGACTTGGCCAGAGCATCATTTTATATGGTTTCTGTTACTGATTCTCAAGCAAGTCAATCGTCCTAACGAGACTCCAGACGTCTGTTGGACCCATCAAGGTGGCAGACTTTCTTTCCTGGTAGACTTTAACCAGAAAGGCTGTGAGCCGGGGCTACTGCAGCTCACTTGTCACCAAAAGGAGACTTAGAATGAAGCGTGAGCATGTCACACATGAATCCTCATATGGAGATTAGAGTCAAGTTAAAAGATAGACAGAAGTCAAGAGCTTCCCGCCCCTAAATTTTTCAGTTTTGTGAGCCAGTAAAGTCCTTTCTTAAGCTAGTTTATGTTTGAGAGTTTTTTATATTTTGTTTCGGCCTAACACGACTTGCAGGTGTGGTACATGTTATCTTAAGGAAAGAGTGGCTAATTCAGGAGCTAGTCCTTAAGGAAACTCCCTTTGTCTCCAATCCATTGAGTCAGTGCTGTTTCTTCTCCAGAACCCATGACTCACATGGCTGCAGGCAGGGTTGTTGCTCCCTCTGTGAAAAAATTCTCAAGCCAGCTTTTCTCTGCCACCCACTTGATCCTGGAAATATCCCAAGAGCCAGTATGGGCGGGACTCTGTTACCCTCATGGTACTGCCACTTACTGGCTGGGGGACCTTGAAAAAACTCCCCCTGCCTCCACCCTCTCTTCCTCTCTCACAGCCATCTTTGGGGCAGGCCTTCCTCTCAGCAGTTCTCTTGTGGGGCCATCGTTGAGGAAGGGTCTTGCCTATCCATGGAAAATGTGAGCATCACGTCCCAGCGTTCTGTTCTTTGGGCAAGTAACAATTGTTAACGTGTCAAATGCACATTAGGAGACAGTCACTGCTAAGAGTTTTACATAGATTACCTCATATAATCCTTTCCCCCTTTACAGATCAGGAATTGAGGCATAGATCAGTTCAATAAATTTCCCAAGGTCACGCAACCATTAAGTAGGAGTATCATAAGATGGGAAGGAATAATACTTCCTCCTGTGAATCTTGGCAATGTTCTTTTGGACTCCAGTCAGCTAATGACAACTTATATACATCACAGGACTGGGCAGGAGTAGGGGAGAAGGGGCCCAGAGTCAGGCAGAGACCAGATGATTCAATTAAGTAGAAATGAAGTAAAAGAATATATATAAGATCTGTCTTGGGTGGAAAAGAACAGAATCATAGTGTATAAATACAAGGAAACTGATGTCTTCCAATTTGCAATTGTTCATAGCAATGACTATTCTGGAAAGACACGATGCCTCACAAATTCATGTATTTTTATCTTTGAAAGGCACCATTCCAGAAACCTTGTCCTGTTATGTGTTGTATAGCTCGCTTTTCCTACAGTGTGTCCTCTACATATTCATTTCATTAATTCATGAAATGTTTATTGCTTATTTATTATATGCCACGCACTATGGCAGGCATGGGGATACAATCGTTGGCAAAAAAAGTCAGTGTGCCTACCTTAATGGAGCTTACTCTATCAATCTATATATTACAGAAATAAGAGTTAACCTACAATTGAGATGAGTGTTTCAAAATAGAGACGAACGGTCACATCATGAGAGCCTCCGAAGGGAGAAGTGGCCAGCGAGGGAAGCTAGGCAAGAGAGAAAGGAAAAAAAGACATGCATTTGCTCAGGCCCTCAGTCCCCACATTGTTTCAGTTGAGACACTCCCCTTCATGATTTTCTTTCTTATTCTCAACTTCTCAAGGCTTCTGTGTCCTCTGCACTGAATGCCCACACTCTCCCACACCCACCCACCTTAGTGCCTCGGTCTGCCCTTCCTTACCCTTTCCCAAGCTCTGGGTCTTTTTCCAACCCTAGGTCCCAGTCAACATGTGCACGTCTTTATGTCTTTGTCTCGTTCCCTAGGGCTTATTCTGTTTTAAAATCATACAGTTGTGATCACACAGTATATATGTGGCAGAGACTGCCAGCTGCCTAGCCAGTATCTGCTGGTCCCTTCTTCCTTAGTATTAGAAGCTTATTTGATTTATTAAGGTACCTAGCTAAAAGTGCTATATTTCGTGACCTCTCTTGGAGTTAGGTGTGCCCATATGACTAAGTTCTGGCAAATGAGATATAAACAGAAAGGTCGTATGGAGCTCCAGAAAATTTAATGAAAAGGCAGCTAACATAGGCTCTTTGGATCTTTTTCTTCCATATCTCTTTCTCTTTTCTTCTGGCTAGATTATAAATACAGTATGTAAAGGAAAAAACATACTCGTATCACTCGCTCCTTCTTTTTTTTTTGGTAAGGAAGATTGGCCCTGAGCTAACATCTGTTGCTAATCTTCCTCTATTTTTTTTTGTATGTGGCACACCGCCACAGCATGGCTTGGTGGGTGGTGTCTTGGCTGAGGCAGGGATCTGAACCCACAAACCCCGGGCCGCTGAAGCAGAACACATGAACTTAACCACTACACCACCTGGCCGGCCAACTATTGTTCTTACTATGTCTCTCTACTCTCAATATTTTACTTACCCTCAGAACACTCCACTTCACAAGACTTCTGACACCAGATGTGTGGGTTTTCTACACACCAAGCAATTCTGCGTCGTCAGCTGAGTGTCCTCAAATTTAACTCAATTCTGACACTATCTACCTGGAGACAGCATCAGATCCCACAGGTTAAGGCTTCAGTCTCATAAGACTGTCCCCCACCCCCACTTCAGATGCCAGACTCAAATCCAAGTTGTCACCTGTGTTTCTGACAGACAGCTATAAATCAGAGGGTCCCCTTCCTCAGGTTCAATTAATTTGCTAGAGTGGCTGACGGAACTCAGGAAAACAGTGTAGTTACTAATTACTAGTTTATTATAAAAGGATGTAAGTGAGGAACAGCCAGATGGAACAGATGCATAGGGCAAGGTATGTGGGAAGGGGCACAGAGTTTCCAAGCCTTCTCCGGGTGTGCCGCTCTCCCAGCACCTAATCCTGGTTGGTTCCCCCAGCAACCAGCCCCATCCTTTCCCAAAGTCACCTCATTAACATAAACTCTGGTATGGTTGAAAGGTGCTTGTCAAGGAATAACAAAAGACACCTTTATCACTTTGGCCACTTTGGAAATTCCAAGGGTTTTAAGAGCTGTGTGCCAGAACCCTGGATGAAAACCAAACATGTATTTCTTATTACAAATCACAAGATCACACGGCGGCTGGAGCTCGAGCAGCTATTTTGATCATGAGGTGATCTTGGAATGGAAGCCGCTAAGAGACCCAACGAGAAAGAGGGAGCCTGCGTGCCTGAGAGTGTTTGCAGCTTTGCAGCGGAGTTGCCCAATCTGCCCTCGGCTGCCTAGCTCCTTAAGGGAAGAAACTGTGATTGTATTTAAGCCACTGTTGTTTTGAGCATCAGTTACTTTCTGCTCAACTTAATTCTAACTAAAACAGTGAGACTTCTGGGAACCCCCCTTCAAAAGGGGACGTGCCGTTACAATGCAACTTTTTTGCTCTTCTTTCCTTCTGCTTCCTGCCTGGAATGTGGACACAAGGGCTAGGGCATTGGCAACTATTTTAGCCAACTTTGAAGATGACAGATAGAAAGAGACAGGGCGTCTGATGCTGCGGAACTGCCTGGCCAGGTCTGGACTTATTTTCTGTGAGAGAAACGCCAACTTGTCTCCAGTTTAAGCACTGCTATTTTAGTTCTTTAGTACTAGCAGCTGCACACAATTTAAACTGATCAAATCTATAATTCTGTGAAGAATCTCTTTTATTCACTTAACATAGTGAAAACTTTTTTTTTTCAGTTTTATAACTTTACTTGACAATCAGCTCTCAGTTCCCATCCACACTGACTGTAGATTTTTGACACTGGTGACAGGTACACAGGTAACCAATGTGTAGAGCTTGTTTGCAGAATCTTCATCCTCATTATGTTGTCTGGACAACTGCACGTGATACAGTAGAGGACAGTCCTTATTCCTTTAGCCCAGACAGCTTTGTCCAGCCTGGTGTCAAAGCGCACAGCTGGAGTTCCCATCTCCTTCAGGGCAAATTTCTGGATTTCTCAGAGTGCCCGAAGGGCACGCTTCTCGGAGCCCACTCCATGGATGCCCTTGTACATGGTGATGGTGATTCTCTGGTCACCACCTCCTTGACGGCAGAATGGCCCTTCTTCTCGCCACCCTCCTTTGCCCAAGCCAGTCTGCTGCACCCAGACTGGGAAGGAAGAGCACGAGGTATTACAGGAGAGGTAAGCTGCCTCGCCCCAAAGCATTCTTCAGTTACTGAAAACTCTTTGTGATTATCACTGTTAATGCCAGTATCATTTCACTGCATAGGTGCACCATGATTTTACCACACAGGGCCCAATTTTCAGACATTTACAACTTCTTTTATTTATTTGCCATTCTAATCCACACTTAGCAAAGTATCTCACATTCGAATATGATTATTATACGTCACTTCCTTCCAAGAGCCAGTTTTCATGTTTCCAGTTTCATTACACAAGGTTATTTCATGAAGAAAGTTAAATTGCGTCTGAATAAACTCAGTGCCCTTAGAGGTGCCCCTCTCCACTCCTAAGAGAAGAGAACTTGGGTGACCTATAAAAAGCAACCCCACTGTATTCCAACAGCAGCTCAGCGTATCCTTCCATGATCTACGTCCTGTGTGTGAATTCAAACCCTCTGCTCTGGCATTCCGGATCCCAGACTTCTGCTTGCTGCCTAAATTATGTCTATTTGCCAGCTTTCTTCTGAATGACACCTCAGCTGCACTGTCTGCCTGGATGTCTACTTCTCCTTTAGACACTGTATCTCTGCTGCATTTCCTATGGCCTGGGTGCCAGTGCCAGCTCACTGGTGTGTCCAACCTGGGCCATTCCAGATATACTATCAGGTACTCTCCCTGAGAACTCCGGTTGGTATCTTTTACTAATTTGGATGAGTTTTGCTTGGTGTCTCAGGTACCTGAAGTTTCCATACTCCCAGGCCTCTTAACTCCAGATCCATATTCCACTTGTCCTGGTTGATTAAAACTACTTTCCAGGGGCTGACCTCTTTTCACACTCTGATTTGCCTTGTTTCCAGATGAAATTCCTGGAATATTTTGGCTATGTGTCCTATTTGGTCATGATTTATGCTCTATATTTGGAAGTTTCTTCTCGTGCCCCTAAAATATGACTCTACTTTGATTTTAGACATTGGCTCACCGGCCTTCACTAGACTGAATTTGCAGGATCCAAATTTAGCTTCTGATATTTGGCCCTTTATCCTGGAAACTGAAAACATGTCCTAGTTTACCACCAATCTTGCCAGCTTTTCACTAATTCCCTCCTCCCCTTACGATTAGCTTTCCTTACTCTCAATTTGCCATCTTTACAGAGGAGAGGTATCCTAATAAATCCCAACCGCTGAGGTCTCTCTAGTTTGCTAGGAGTCGCCATGACAACCAAAGCTGCTGTTGCATCTAGTGGAGAGAGAATCACTAAGTTAATGTGGTGACTCGCAGCTGACCTGTCAAACTGTGGATCTCATGAAGGGTCAACAGTCATGTCAGAGATCAATCCCAGGTGAATCCTGACAATACCAGCGATAGCATTCAGCCAATCAAAGCTTACATTTGTTATGCAGTTAACCATGTACTGGCACGTTCCTGAGCACTTTAATCCTTATTAAATCTTTACTGAAACAATATGGGGTACATGCCATCAGAATCCCTATTTCACATATGCAGATATCCAGGCTTTGAGAGGCCAGAAAACAGTTCTGGTAGCATGGAGGGCGAAACTAACAGAGAGCCCTCCCAACCAATACCTAGAACTGTTAGGCAAAATAAATTATATTTTAAATACCTAGGTGAGCTAGCAAAAGAGAATGGAAACCACCAGACATTAAGAGGGAACTAAAACAGTGTGGTAAAGTGAGCTGACAGCATGTCTGCACTGAGGTGGTTGTAAGTTTAAAATAGGCCTTAAAGACTAGAGATTTGGATCTTAACATTCGACAGAAACAAGACACCAGTAGAGATTTGAAACTGAGACCTCTAAGGAACCAAGACCCATAAAGGTCCTCACCCTTTGTGAAAGGAGAACTAGACTCTTTCTGCCTATGAGCCCCAAGAAGAGTTCAAGGAAACTTCCTTCTGCCTGGACAATTTGGTCTGGACCAGTGATGTTCAGTGATGCCTCGTAGAAACAAAAGAAAGAGCATTATGAGGAGCACTTCCATAAACAGAGACACAGGAAGTCCCCACGGCACAAGCAATTCTAAGATACATAAGAAAATAATGCGTCATGAGCGAGAGTTGGCAGATACTGTAACTGGGGACATTAGCACTTCCCTGAACTTGAGAAAACAGAATAATATGAAATAAGTATTTTGAAAATAGGTAAACACATGAAAGAAGGAAGAGAAACATAAGAAAGAAAATTCCAATGAAAAAAGAACAGGTGGATTTGAAAAGAACCAGATAGAATACCTGGAAAAGAAAAATACAGTCATCGAGAGGTTCAGTAACTTGCTTGAGGTCACTCAGCTAAAAAGTGATGGAACTGGAGCTCAAAACTCAGCTTTATCTGTCCCCCACTATGTTCGAAACATCGAGCCACACTAGCTCCCCACAGATCAAAATCTAAGCTAATGAATTCCACGGGAGAACCTCACTCTTCTGACTTGGCAAAATCTCCTCAGGGTGAGCATATTGCTGAAAATCACACGCAGCGGCTGGAGATAAAACTAAACGCTTGCTTTCCTGTAGGAATTAACAAGTTACAACAAAAAAAGTTCTGAGATTGGCAAGGTCAACATGAAGGTTTTTATAAACCACTGAGTGAACAGATCCATCTACGGCTTTAACAGTGAATGACACACTCACCTATTTTCCTTTAAGCTCGGAACTCGTTGTCCTTGGCCGTATGTGGCTCTTTGGCGGCTTGGAGTAGCAGTCCGGCGAGGTCTTGGGTGGGGATGGATCACTGAGCCCGGAGGTGATATTTAAGCGCGTTGGAGGGTATTTTGCTGTTTTGGAAAATTCAGCTTCTGCTCTGGTTAGCTCTTATCCTCTCCTCCCTAACTATTCCACCAATCCTGACAAGCAGGCAATTTACAGATGATTACTGCAAACTGAGTAACGATGGCAACTGAGAGTTTGCTCAGCTTTATTGCTCTAGAGAGCTGGCAATAACCAAATTACGGAAGCGCTGTTGCTCTGTGCCCTATCTAGGTCACCGAGCTAGAGATGCTGTATCAAACTTTTCTTATGAGGTTTGTTGTATTGGACATTTAACAAATACAGTGTTGTTTTCGAGTAATATAGTCTCCAGCGCAAAGACCTATAGAGGTTATTTTTAATGAAAAATTCATTATTTTGTCCTTCTCGTAGATTAGCGTTATTCTGCAGATATTTCTCTCTGCATTCCCAGGATCTCATGCGGTTAACGGCGTCTACTGTTCTGTCCACACTTTTCATTATGTCTCATGAAAGCCATCTCATGCATAAAGTGCTCCAAATGTTAGTGAACACAAAGAAAAAGAGAATGTGAGAATTGTGTGGTTGGTGCCAGAGAGGAAGCTGTAATGAAACCAAAGGGGTTGATTCCTCTTCCTAACTAGTGCCTGATTACAGGGCAGCTTGTGTCTCCTCTCCTCCAAACATGCTAGAACCTTCGAAAAGGTGTTTATTAAAATTTGAATCAAGCACTTAGGGGTTTAAATGATCTTATGCAGCGAACAAGGACTGGTCTTGTGCTTTCAGTGTGTAATCTGATTTCAGTTTTTGTCAGGCAATGAGAACGTGGAAGATTTAAGGGCACTGACGCAAACTGGGCCCTCCGTTGACCCCAGGAGCCGCTGGGCAGCAGTGCGGGGCCGATGGCGCAGGTAGGCAGCTCTGAAGTGTCTCTCCGCGGTTAGTCTCTCAAGAGAAGGCAGCTTGGTCATCCTTTGAGGCGGTAATTACATTCTGTTCCGGTGACCGGCGGTAATTAATTGAACTTTGTGCCCAATCTAAAAATAAATAAACACAGGGGAGAGTGCAATGTCTGGGAAAGGCCACAGGCATTCTTGGCATTTGGGCTTGTTTCTTTGAACGGTGTAAAGGAAGTGAAAGCCTCATTTTCTCCCGGAACAATGTCAGGTTGTAACTGGCCGCTGACCTGCAAGAGTCCCCCACCCCCACCCCCAAATGAGCCTTCAAGATTGGTAACTTTCGATAACAAAAACAGAAGCTTTACAAAATACAGCATTAACATTGCTTATATTCTCTCAAAACACATGAGTTACTTGTACAGACCTACGCAAAGCTTCACCCAGAGAAGAGCTTTGGAAGAAAGGCAAATATATGCGTAGACCGTTGGAGATACATTGAGCGCTGAGTCACAGACGAAAACGCTAGAAGAAACCATTTAATTTGATCCTTGATTTCTTGATGGAGAAACTGAATTCAAGGACGGTATTAGGACCTGCCTAGGTCAGTTAGTGGCAGAGCTTGGATCCAGCCTGCAGCCTCTGAAAGTGAGTCAATAGCTCTTTCTACAATGCAATACAGCCTCATAGCAGGGACTGAGGAAGAATTTTTCCACAGTCTAGAACCCTCGAATCTCGAGCCTAGGGGAATTCAAAAGCAGTTAACATTCCATTTTCCTTAGGGTTGGACTTTTGATTTCTTCCTTAATTCAAACATTTTCATGCAGCTAGAGGAAATAAGACTGCAGAGTCTCTTTTTTTCTTATTGTTTTGTTTAAAGTATTCTAGACTTCCGCCATTAAAGTACAAATGGCTTTTTGACATATCTGCATATCAACTCTACTATGTACTTTTTAAAAACAAAAGTATTTACGGGGTGGCCGGTGACTCAGCGGTTAAGTTTCCACGTTCTGCTTCGGTGGCCCGGGGTTCACCGGTTGGGATCCTGGGTGCGGACATGGTACCGCTTGGCAAGCCATGCTGTGGCAGGCGTCCCACATAGAAAGTAGAGGAAGATGGGCATGGATGTGAGCTCATGGCCAGTCTTCCTCAGCAAAAAGAGGAGGATTGGCAGCAGATGTTAGCTCAGAGCTAATCTTCCTTAAAAAAAAAAAAGTATTTAAATTTTATTTTAAGAGGATATATATCCCTGCCATAAATGGAAAACAAAACAAAAGAACACAAAACAAAATCATTTGCCGTAAATAGAAGGTAACCTTAGAAATGAAGACAAAGTAATGTTACTAAATTCTCAGTAGAAGCTGTTGTCTGCTAAAGATTTACAGTCCAAGGCTGCCCTTCTTTGTTAAAAAGGAAGATGAGCAAATGAGAGTGGGGAAGGATACAAGTCAGCGCCAGTCTGAGACTTGACTTTTCTTATAATCAGAAAGACTGAAAGAAAATAGAAAAGGGAATAAAATTCTTACTGTGATCCACCCATAAAAAACTTCAAATAACCTCTTTAACCGTTGGTTCCGTTTGGAGAAAGCTACTGTTAATGCATTCACTATCGTTAATACTTGAAATTAGGCTCCTTCAGGATCCTGTTATCGCCTTCAAAAGATAGAAGAGGCAGCACAGCCCAGTGGCGCCCCGGGCATGGTCGAACACTGCAAGGTGGCTAAGCTGTGACTCAGGGTTTCACCTCTAGCTTGATTTGTTTGGATTCACCTCCTGGCTTCACTACCAATTATCTGTGTGACTATGGGCAAATCATTCTTCTCTAAGCTTCAGTTTCTTCATCTTGAAAGGCGGAGTAGCGATAGTACTTCCGGTTGCTACAAAGATTTAAAGGTCTAATGCATATAAAACACATAGTGAGTGCTTAATATATATTAGCTTAGTTACTGTTTTGTTATTGTATTGTACACTGCACTGCTGTACTGTGGGCTAAGTTTTAAGAAAATGTGTATAAGCCTCTCGTGGCTGGAAGAGCAAAATACCATTATGACAAAAACATTTTTAGGTGGCTACTTTGTATGCAACACAGATCGGTCTACTTCCTCCTCGTCCCGGGAGACTTCTGTTGCCCAGGAACCACTTTCCGCTTTGCCCTCCACCAGGCTGAAGTTCTCTGAAAGGGCACGCTGAGGAGAGAACCCACAGTTAAATATTTGCACAACAATTTTGCCGCCCACCCCTTAACGGTCTTGTTGTACCTCTTCGAGCCAACCCTTCATGTTGGCAGCCTTTCAACCTGCTCATGGGGCCACCCAGGGTCAGGGGCATGTGTGGGCTTCTTAAGTTGTTTCTCAGGGCATGCTAACTAATGCTGGGATTAGTGAGGGAGCAGCTCAAGTGAAAGGTTTGGTCATAGATTCTAGAATGTTTGGGCACAAGGTAGGGAATTGAGCAAAGAAGTGATGGAGGGTGGAGGTGTGAATGAGAGAAGAGAAGAGAATACATGGTGAAGGCAAGAAACCAAAAAAAAAAAAAAAAGGATATATAAAAAAAGAAAAAATATTCTGTGGAATAGCTAAACAATACTGCAGAAAAGATTGTGCTTTAAGGAAGATGGCATGAAAATAGATGACACTAAAGTAACAAAATTAGAAGAAAAAAGAGGAAGATGTTTGGTTAAGAAATAAGGCTTTTGCAGAAGTTTCCCACAGCTAACTTTATGTCAACACCTGTCTGTTTTGTGTAAATATGTATTATATGTGTGCAGTATTCCTTTTTTTTTTTTTGCTGATGAAGATTTGCCCTGAGCTAACATCTGTCACCCATCTTGCTCTTTTTGCTTGAGGAAGACTCCCCCTGAGCTAACGTCTGTGGTCAATCTTACTCTATTTTGTATGTGGGTCACCGCCACAACATGGCTGATGAGTGGTGTAGGTCCATGTCCAGCAACCAAACCCGGGCTGCTGAAGCGAACCTAACCACTAGGCAACCAGGCCAGCCCCATCATATTCTTATCAGTAGCTTTGAAGGCACACTTTTATTTTTGTTGACATGTCTTTATGTGAAAAACAACAAGAACTTAGAGATTTGATTTTCTTCCTTAAATCACATTCCTTGACTCTAGTCAAGCCTCACCAAGAGTAACAGATGATAAATTCCAGTCTTTTCCAAGCCAGACTGACTCTGAGGTGGTGGCTGTTTGGTTTCCATTAGAAACATTAAGAGGGATGAATTATTTTAGACTCATGGAAAAATGTGTGTTACGGATATAAAATTTCCAAATTTGGAAAATATTTAGCAATCTAACAGTTAAAATAGTGAAACCTATTGCTTCTCTCAGTTGGTTAGAAAGCATAACTAGAAGTGGACGCATTGAAAAGACCGCGGTGGTGATCCTTCACGTTTCAGTCTCTCAAGATTGCAGTTAACGTGTAATAACCACCATATGAACTTTTTTTAAAAGGCTTTGCCTACCAGCCACGTCGTAATAAACATTGACCAGCGTCAGAGCGAACTCGTCAAGGACAGCAGTTCTCCACATTGGCTGCACATGGAAGCAGCTGAGGAGGTGCTGGCTCCCACCTCTGGCAATTTGGATTTAATTTGGATGGGTGCAGCTCCCCAGATGATCCTCACATGCGGCAAAGTTTGAGAAATACTGACAACCGAGCTACTAAAAAGTGTCGCCCATGGGCCTGCGGCATGGCTTCCACCTGGGAGCTTGTCAGAAATGCAGAATGTCAGGTCCCACCTCAGGCTGCTGAATTAGAACGTGACTTTTGCCAAGATTCCCACGTGGCTTATATGCACATTAAAGTCTGAGAATCACTGCTCCAAGGAATTGTCTTTGATAATTTTTTCTTTCTCTGATGTTAGACAGTAATTACATCATTAATAAAAGATGAAAGGAAAACAGCTCAACTTGAGTTCTCTAAAACTCTAGAAAACAGACTTTCATCTCTGTGACATTCTGCAGAGTAATAAACAGTGGGCGATATGAAGTGAGAGCCAGATATGTAGGGCTGCCAGATAAAATATAGGATGCCTAGTTAAGTGTGAATTTCAGATAAGAGATGATTTTTTTTTAGTAAAAGTGTGTCACAAATATTACATGGAACATGCATATACTAAAAAAAGATTCATTGTTTATCTGAAGTTCACGTTTAACCGGGCATCCTGTGTTTTTATTTGCTAAATCTGGTAACCCTACATGTATTCCCAGGAGTGTCTCTTTGCTCTCTAGGCTCTCCCAGTAAAAAGGGGGAAATGATACCATAAATGGCCAAGTGGCTGCCCTCTAAGCTGTCTAGACTGATTGACTGTAATGTTTCTCATCCCGCCCAGACAGCCAGGACTGTGACTTCCCTAAGCCAGGCTGGTGACTCACCCAATTGAGAGAGTAATGGGAAATTTACTTGCTGACTCAGGAAGACATAAACCTTGGCAAACTTTTCCTTCGGTCTAAACCAAAAGAAAAAAATTTCCAAAGCAAATGTTAAATACATGGCAATATATTTAAAGCACTCTAATATGAGGCAGCAGGCAACTTCAAGGGTTTGTAATTGCATGTTTTCTATTAGTTGATTAGAAGACATTTTCAGAGTCTGTATCAATATTGCACTCAGAGTCTGGTATTTTTCTTAAGAATTACTGCTATTTCAGCCCCCTCAGGGGTCACTTTCCAACAATACATTTTAGATCCTTTTTTTATTTTTTTTTAAGATTTGCACCTGAGCTAACATCTGTGGCCAATCTTTTTTTTTCTTTTCTTTTCTTCTTCTTCTCCCCAAAGCCCCCAGTACCTAATTATATATTCTGGTTTTAGGTCCTTCTGGTTGTGCTATGTGTCATGCTGCCCCAGCGTGGCTTGATGAGCGGTGCCAGGTCCGGGCCCAGGATCCAAACCAGTGACACCCCGGGCCGCCGAAGTGGAAGGCACGAACTTAACCACTCGGCCATGGGGCGGCCCCTGGATCCATTTCCTTGCTCCAGCACGTAGTTTGCAAATAAAGTGGTGAATTCTTGGAGCAGAGATGTGGGTGTGGATTGGATGGCCCCCTCCCTTTGTCACCAACTCACAACAGGCTTTGCAACTATAAGCAAATCAGATACCTCAGTCCCTCACCCGGAATGATTGTTTTGTTTGACAATCTGTACCTAACTCCTCAGGTTGCCTTCATTCCCTCTTTATTCTGTCCCACCATTTTACCATTTTAAAATAAAACTTCTTGCTGTTATCGGAATCACAAAGGATGAGCTATGGTAGAAGAGGAAACTAAAATTATATAAGCCAATTCTGACTTATTTTTTAATTCAGAAAATTTTTGATCAAAAAAATCTGAATAAAATTGTTGTGAAAATATGCAATCCTGTTCTATTAATGCTTTTCCTTAAATAATCCCATAGCTGCTTTGGAGTAGGTTGGAAATGGAAGAGTAGATACCCACTCTTTATTTGAGCTTCTGACTCTTTTCTGCTGACCCTTATGTTTATTGTCATGATATTGACAGTCCTGGGTTCAGGACCTGAAAGCAAGTCAACTTGTTTCTAGCAAATACAGGCAGAAACTTCCATTTAAAAACAAAGCCCACAAACTCCGTATTCTAGAAGGTTCAGAACCACTGCAGTCACTGCAGACATGCTGATGAAGGCTAAAATATTAAGTACCTGATATACACTTAGCAATACACTGTGGTGGGGGCAGGAATATAGCCACACGCTTTGAAGCCAACTCTATCAAGAAATGGAGTCTGTTTCCCCATACTTCAAATCTGGTCTGGCTTGTAAGTTGCTTTGGCCAGTAGGATGTGGCAGAAATGACGTGTGTGAGTAAAGCCTGGGCCTCAGGCGAGCTTGCTGCTTTCACCTTTGCCCTCTTGGAACACTGCCCTGAGAATGCCATGTAAGGAAACTGCTCCCGGTTTCAGGAGCCAAGGAGAGGATGAGAAGCCCGGGAAAGGAGGACTGAGGCACCCCACTGACAGCCAGCACCGACTGACAAATGTGTGAGAGAGGCCATTTTGGATCTTCCCGTGTAGCCGTGTGTGTCTCTGCCAGAAGGATGCCGCCTGAGTGAGCCCCGGAGAAGCTGCTAGTCCACCCACATAGAATCGTGAGAAATAGTGAAGCATTGCTTTAAGCCACTCTGGGGGGGGTCGGGAGAGGCTTGTTACTTAGCCATCGGTAACTAAAACTCTCCAGAGGAAATTGTTAAAAAGGCAGATCCCAGGGCCCCAACCCAGAAATTCTGATTTAGCAGGTCTAGTTTGGGACCCTGGTATCACACTTTTCTCACAAGGACCCCAGACGGAGGTGGCCCTCCGGTCACCCTATGTGAAAACATCCTAGCGAGATTCTCTTCAGTCCAGAACAGGCCTGAGGCAAGAGGTCACATAATTGTGCATCGCACAGGCCACTGGTGCCTCCTGGAGTAGTGCAGCGCACGTTTGCATCACCATATGCAGTGTCCAGGTGCAGACGGGACACAGCTTTAAAGGTTTGTGTGAAAAGACAGAGCAAATATATATATTTATATTTTTATATATTTACTTATATATTTATGTGTGTTTTATATCTATAAGGTTTTTTTTACTTATAAAGTAGAAAATGAAGATGTTACTTTTGTTTTTCCCCCTTTGCCTACTGTGGGTTAATTGGGGAGGGGGTGGAATGAGGGAGCAGTAACAGCACAGGCCTCCTGGAGAAACCAAGATTTAGTGGGAGATTTTGAATGAAATTGATATGCGCTAAAAGTCTTGAAATAAGAGGTTAGGTATAAAAAATGCAGCAGAGTTGAGGCAGATGCAAAAAGAGCGTGCAGATTTTCTTGGGCAGCTTGAAAGGAAGAGACAGGAGAGTAGGGGAAGGGAGGGGCCCAGGGAGGGTGATTTGAGTGGAGAATAATATGAACTGCAGGTGAATACTCGGCAGCCTCTACAGAAAGATGAAGATGCCTCTGCTTGAGAGAAACGACCGAGTCTTTGCTTGTGTGGACACCCCACTCGTTATCCCACAATGGGGGCGCCGCAGAACTCGGGCGGTTTGACGTCTTGGAACCTTGGCTTTCGGTTGTGCTGTGCGGTGACACGTGGAGCGTCCAGGCCGCCTTCTATCTGCTTTGTGTTCTGTGTGAATTCTGCTGACATACCATTGGAAGAGAGAGTTCCACTGGCAAGAAATATTTGAAAACCAGTGAGTTAAAGCATGAAGGAAATGTTATTTAACTGAAGAGAGAGGTTAATTCTCAGACGAGTGTTATTTGAGTTTCTGAGATGGCTCCTTCTTGGGTCTACATAAAAATTCACACTCAGCCCTCTCGGGTTCTCTTTTGCCCTCAGGAAGTGACAGAACCAGTGACCCCTCAACACCTCCTCTCTCCAGGACCTTCCGTGAGATTGACCTGCCTTTTCTTTGCCACAGTGAAAGGGAAATAACTGGGGTAAACCCCCCAATTTCTGGTACAGTAAGATACCTTCTACACAGAAATCTCTCTTTTCACGAGCTAATTGTGACTCTTTAGTTGCTGAAATAAAGAGTAAGGAAAAAAATCAAAGCTATTTACAGGTAGTTGGCATAGAAGATCCTTCCTGGCTTTTAGGGGCTGAAGACACCCTGACACCAAATTATGATTTTTTTTCCCCTTTCTCTTGGGGAAAAGATGGAATTAACTGTCACTCTTAAGGCAATCGCACAAATATATGTATGTTTTTGCCTAGAATGTGTTACACATATTGTAATAAGGGAAAATATAATATTTGCATAATTATGGTGAGAATATTTTTGTTTATGAATCATGACTACTTGCAACGTAACACATCTGTATTTGTCAGGATTGGCTTGGGTATATTACAGTATCAAATTAACTCAAATCTCAGTGGTTTAACCCAACAAAAGCTTGCATTCCACTCTATTGCATGTGAGGTACATTTAGTAAAAATACGTGAGGCAAACATCAAGTTTTTATTTCTATTTACCAAGACAGCATGAAAAGAAAATAACACAAATTATGCTTTCTAGCTGATAAAATTCCTATAAAAATATGTTTTTCTGTCAAGGCTAAAGTAAATTGTCTCTATATATGGTAGCAACCAAAGTGTGGTGAGGCCAAGAAACAATTTTCAGACCGTCACAGCCACAAAACTAGGGTGAACTGAGGAAATGGTTTATTAGATTGACATAGTTTCCACAATATCTAAAGATAAATTTATCATTTATCATACAGAGAAAAAGTTTTAAGCCAACATTGCTTTTTTGGGGGGAGGGTGAGGAAGATTGGCCCTGAGCTAACCTCTGTTGCCAATCTTCCTCTATTTTGTGTGTGGGACACCACCACAGCATGGCTTGATGAGCTGTGTATCGGTCTGCACCCGGGATCTGAACCTGCAAACCCTGGTCGACCAGAGTGGAGCACATGAACTTAACCGCTATGCCACCAGGCCAGCCCCAACACTGCATTTTGACCACAAAAATATTATGCCAATGATCAAATAATTTTTACACTTAGTTTAAGAGTAATGAAACTGTATTTGCATAACAGTAAGAAAGGCTGAGGGGATATTTAAATGTTTTATAATCAAGATAACTGATTAATAATGAAATTAACAATTTTGGGGGCACACGTGGGCATATTTTTCCCCCTATGTAACTACTAAGATTTATATGGGAAAAACTCCTTGAGGACAAGACAGGTTAGTTATCAACCCACAGCAGGTGTATATTGTATTGGTACGCCTGGCTGCTTCTCTTTCTTTGCAGAACCACCCTTCCTCCATCCTGAATGGTTAAGAACATTCCAGCTACTACAGTGCTGTGCCTCATCCTCACGACAGGAGTGATCACCTGACCCAGGCATGGCCAGTCATAATATCTCGCTCCTCTGCACACGGTGACTGGGTCAGTGGTGAGCAATTACTGTAAACAGCGCCAGTAAGAATCATTGCCTGGAGCTGATACTCTGATTTGAGGAGAAGGCAGCTTTTTCAGCTAGGATGCGATTGCTAAACTATGACACATAGCCGAGATTGTAGGTAACTATCTTCCCTGGTCAACTAGGAGAGGATAAGACCGAAACAAACAGGGAAGCAGAGCTGGAAAAGGAAGAAGGCAAAAAGAGGAAGGATGGGGGGGGGGCGGGGAAGGGCTGCATTCCCTGGAAATTATGTTGTGTTTGCAGCCAGAACCAACCCTGAGCTTCCTAGTTATGTGAACGAATCCATTCTCTTTTTGCCTTGGCTAACGTGAGTTGAGCTGTTCTCACTTGCAACAGAAAGAGTCTAATCAAACACTTCATTCTTGAAAGCCCTGTAGGATCTGCCACAGTGCCCTGGCATCTTACAGGTAGTATGGAGTCAGTAAAGGTTTGTTTTATTTTGTTTTGTTTTTTGTTGAGGAAGATTAGCCCTGAGCTAACATCTGCTGCCAATCCTCCTCTTTTTTTTTTGCTGAGGAGGACTGGCCCTGAGCTAACATCCATGCCCATCTTCCTCTACTCTATATGTGGGACGCCTACCACAGCATGGCTTGCCAAGCAGTGCCATGTCTGCACCCGGGATCCGAACTGGCGAACCCCAGGCCGCTGAAGCGGACCGTGTGCACTTAACCACTGTCCCACTGGGCCAGCCCTAGTAAAGGTTTTTAACTCAATGAAAACATAGATGATTCTATCTTCTGGCATCACTGAAAGGTGTTGTAGATGACATGGCATAATTTTGTCAAAATAATTATTATCTACTCACTTCTCTAACTCAACTCCAAGAAAAAGAATTATCTTTTTTTTTTCTTTAAACTTCCATTCCCTCTGTGTAGCATTGGATCCTCATAGTGTGGCTGAATTCTTAATTAATTAATCATCCAGTGTGAAGCAGCATAAGGTAATCTCTCTCTTTCTCTCTCTCTCTCTATGTCAGGCTATGTTTTCAATCACTTTTTGAATCCATACAGTTCTCATTTTTATATGATTTGTTTTCCAAATGTTTCTCCTGCCATTTCTAGTGCTCATGAAATATTTCTATTGGAGACAATATTGCAAGTGGTTGTGAGAGTCTCAGCCATGTTTACAAAATCTTATTTAACCCACATTGTTTGTGGCTGTAACATAATGGAAAGATGCATGCTCTTCAAGAGCTTGCCTGCCAGTCCGCATGACACCTTTTATTAATTTCATGACCGTGGCAAGTCTTCTCTGAAATTACTTTATAGTAATATATACTTAAACAGCACATATGGTTATATGAAAAAGAGAAAATTTTATTTCAAAATCTGGAATCAGAATCCTTTTTAGGGTGAGAAGATTTTTTTACTTAGTTTCTTACTTGAAATTTTGAGTCTGGCAATGTAAGTCCCAAACATGGTCTGAAAATATAGGGCAAGACAAAGAGAAGCCTGAATTGTTCAGCATAAAAAAATGAGAGAGATTTACACATGGCTGTGGCCAAGAGGGAAGAAATGGGGGCCTGGGAACGAGGAGAAGAGAAAAGAGGGTCTGGTGGAGATGGCACAAACAACACGGTGGGAGGCACGGAGTCTGAGAAGGAGATATGGGCAGGGAGAAGTTCCCACGCTAGGCATGCTGAGGACTTTAAGAACAGGGCTATCTAGTATTCACCTGCAACACAGCCCCTCCGCCATGCCATTAACCCTCAGGCTGTCTAGAGAATTCTGCTGCATGTAACTACCTTGCATTTAGGTCGCTTGGTGGAATCAGTGTAAAAGGGCCCACGTTCCATCTTTGGGTTGAGATGGGGGATGTGCAGGGTTGAGCGAACAGACCAGATGCAGAGCTGAGGTACAGATGAGACTGAGAGCTCCATGTGGGCTGAAGCCTCTTTGAGAACCTTGGGAAACACTGGGAAGGATGCTGGCAATAGTGGGAATTGTTTACCACCCACCAGGGGCGCACCTCAGATGTGCAAGTAATATCGCATTATTTACTTTAAAATCCAGTTGAATCTGATTTAGAACCCTTCTTACTCTTGCATGACCCCATCGTTTCCTGTGGCTTTGCTCCATCCAAACAGAGATACCTCCAGTGAATCGGGAAGGCCCAGCATTTTGGTAGTCTCCATAGCCTGGTACCTGGCCATCACATTTGGAGATGAGAGAGGTGTCCCAGAAAGAAAGGGCTATTGAAGGCAGTAAGACGGGAAATCAAGGAGGTTAGAAATGTTAATGCCAGAGTAGATTCTGTTTTTTCCACTGCATTTGGCACATTGTACTTCTGTGATGACTAAACGAATGAACGAATGAATACCAGAGATTAGAAACAGAGAAAATTTGGTGCAGAATGGAGAGGAAATAGAATTTAACCACTCATTTTTTGCAGTTGGAAGAGACTTTAGAATCCATCAAACCTAAGTCTTTGGCCTCCGTATGAATATCATCGATAACTATAGCACGCAATTTGGGAGCCATTAGCCGCATGGTGGCTATTAAAATTAAGCAAAATTTGAAATTCAATTTCTCAGTCATACGAGCCACATTTCAAGTGCTCAATAGCCATATGTGGTTAACGCAAGTATTTGAGACAGTATAGATACAGAACATCGGCATCACTGCAGGAAGCTCTGTCAGACAACACGATCTATTACTTCCCTATCAATGATCATCCAGCCTGAGCTGCCATTCTTCTTCGTGAATGTCATTTGCTATTGCGTTTTGGGTCAGACATAATTGTTAGGTTGTCCTTGAAGTTTTCTTCCCTGTATTTATCCTGGGGTTTTTAGATGTATGAAAAGCTTTATTCTCTATAGGGAGCATTTTATTATAGTAACTGTTTAAAAATTTTGTTGATGATAAAGATAGTCTAACTTGAAATAAACTAACCTGAAATGGTTAGAATGAGAAAGTTAGCTCACTTTCTTAAAGAGTCTCATTTATGCGTGAAGAGTAGAATGAAATAAACTGTCTCCAGAATAGTAATAGGAATTGTTTTTTCAAAACGCTAAAGAAAAAGAAACTAACTATAGACGGACTTGGTGGTGCAGCAGTTAAGTGCGCATGTTCTGCTTCAGCAGCCCTGGGTTCACTGGTTCTGATCCCGGGTCCGGACATGGTTCTGCTTGACAAGCCATGCTGTGGCAGGTGTCCCACATAGAAAGTAGAGGAAGATGGGCACAGATGTTAGCTCAGGGCCAGTCTTCCTCAGCAAAAACAGGAGGATTGGCAGCAGATGTTAGCTCAGGGCTAATCTTCCTCAAAACAAACAAACAAAAAAACCCCCAACTGTAGAAATGCCTTTATGCTGAGCATGTGCCCAACTTTTCTTGAATTCTTTTATGTTTCTATGAGCTAAACCTAATGCAATTATGTGATTAAGGGGTCTGTATCTACTTCCTGAGTGAGTGTAATCATTTCCTATTAAATCCAAATATTTAGCATTTCATGAAAATCCCCTGGCACAGTTCCATAATGACTGAAAGGTGGAAATCCTTCATTAGTCTTCAAGTTTTCAGAGGAAGTAAGAGTGGAGAGTTTAGAAAAACTCCCAGATGAATCATTTAAAAGGAACAAAATTGGTGAAGGCACCAGCCCATCTAACAGAATATTGCTCACAAGAACTTCATTCATACGTGTTTTATTAACACCAATAACTGAATGAGCTTCCACAGGGCATAGCAAACTCTATCTCCTACCACTACAATATACAACTATGTCCTGGGGCCTTCAGGAAGAAGGAGGAAAAAAAAAGATTGGCAACAGATGTTAGCTCAGGTACCAATCTTTAAAACATAAAAAAAGAACTGTATAAAAAGAAGACTCTATCAGGCACTAAAAAGTAAACTGACTTTGCTTTCTGTAAATAATAATAACCTTGTCTCATCAAGAAAACTGTCAGACAATGCTTCTGTCTTAGCTATTTAAAAAAGTAGGAAGAATGGTCAACATATCTAGAATGATTGCTATCAAAATAAGATAAGAATGCAAATGTTTGGTACTCAAAATTAAATACATTGTTTGAGGAATTAAAGTGGGTATATCAGTTAGGATTAGGTTAGTCAAGGTATAACTGAAAAACCCTAGTAATATCTGCTTAAACAAAGACTGAGGTATATTTTTCTCTCACATAATATAGTCTGCAGGTTTGCTGTCCAAGGCAGGAATGATGGGTTCATGGTTATAAGAAACCCAGGCTTTCTGCTCTGTGATTTTTAGATCATGACTTCTATTACCAAGTATGCCTCCTCATGTTTGCAGTGAGGCTGCTGCAGCTCCAACCATCACATCCATGTCCCAGGCATCAGCTGTAAAGAAATTGCAGAGGAAAAGTGCTCCTGATAGTTAACCTAGCCCTCTTCTAAGAACTTTCCTAGTAACTTCACCTGACCACTTCTACTGACATCTTATGGTCATCCATATGGGAGCTGGGAAATGCAGGTTGTTTGTTTTTTTTTTCAGCTAGACACATCATTGCCACCATACAATATAGGAGTTTTATTACCAAACAAAAAGGTGACAATGAATTTTGGGTAGGTAGCCAGCAGTCTCTGTCACAGCAGGTGGGTTATCCCTTCCCTGAGCGATTCTTCCATTGTTGGACTGGTCACATTGTACACGCTTATTTATGTAGGAGACAGAGTTGTGCAGCAGCGAAGAGCAGAGGCTGTAATTAGAGTGATCCTGTGTCCCATGTTGCCCTCAATAGTCCCACTGTTGCACCAAGGTAATTATCATCAGCATGCCTATCACTCTCTAAAGTGTCCCAGTTGGGCAATAAATTATATGGTCACTTTAGCTGTGATAGACTGGCTGGAACACCTCTAACACTTCCTAGCTCTGTGACCTGAGCAAATTGCACCACTTCTCTAAACTCGTCGTATTAGTTACCTGTTGCTGAATGACAAATTATCCCCAAAATGTGTTGGCTCAGAGCATCAAATCTTTATTATCTCACAGTTTCTGTGGGTCTGTAATTAAAGAGCGGCTTAGATGAGTAGTTTCTGGCTCCGGATCTCTCTTGAGGTTAGATGTTGGCGGGGGCTGCTATCGTCTGAAGGCCTGACTGGGGAGACGATCCAGTTTCAAGATGACTCACCCACATGTCTGTTGGGAGGAGGCCTCAGGTCCTCACCACGTGGGGCTCTCCATAGGGCAGCTCGTACGTTCTCACCACACAGCATCTGGCTTCCCATCTGGGAGAGAGCAAGAGGAGGCCACAGCGCCTTCTGTGACCCAGCCAACAAAGCTGCACAGTCACTGCTTTATTCTGTCCAATCAAAGCAACACGCTACATCCAGCCCACACTCAAGGGGTGGAAATTAGTGTCCACCTCTTGAAGGGAGCAATTGTTTTCCAAATTTTTAATTAATTTATTTATCTTTTAACTTTCAGGTGTACATCATAATATATTTCAAATTCTGTGTAGATTACTTCATTTTCCCCACCCAAAGACTAATCACAATCCATCACCACACACATGTGCCTAATCACCCCTTTCTCCCTCCTCTCTCCCCACTTCCCCTCTGGTAACCACCAATCCAATCTCTGTTGCAGTGTGTTTGTTTGTTGTTGTTTTTATGTTCCATTTATGAGTGAGATCATATGGTATTTGACTTTCTCCCTCTGACTTATTTCACTTCGCATAATACCCTCAAGGTCCATCCATGTTGTCACAAATGGCCGGATTTCATCATGTCTTATGGCTGAGTAGTATTCCATTGTGTATAATACCACATCTTCTTTATCCATTCATCCCTTGATGGGCACCCAGGTTGCTTCCAAGTCTTGGCTATTGTGTATAATGCTGCAATCAACATAGGGATGCATGTATCTTTATGCACTCGTGTTTTCATGTTCTTTGGATAAATACCCAGCAGTGGGATAGCTGGATCATATGGTAGATCTATTTTTAATTTTCTCAGGAAACTCCATACTGATTTCCATAGAGGCTGCACCAGTTTGCACCCCCACCAGCAGTGTACAAGTGTTCCCTTGTCTCCACATCCTCTCCAACACTTGTTGTTTCCTGTCTTATTGATTATAGCCATTCTGACTGGAGTGAGATGATATCTCATTGTAGTTTTTTTTGTTTCTTTTGAGGAAGATTAGCCCTGAGCTAACATCTGCTGCCAATCCTCCTGTTTTTGCTGAGGAAGACTGGCCCTGAGCTCACATCTGTGCCCATCTTCCTCTACTTTCTATGTGGGATGCCTGCCACAGCATGGCTTGCCGAGCGGTGCCATATCCGCACCCGGGATCCCAACGGCGAACCCTGGGCAGCTGAATCGGAACGTGTGCACTTAACCACTGCGCCGCCAGGCGGGCCCCTCATTGTAGTTTCGATTTGCGTTTCCCTGATGGTTAATGACGTTGAACATCTTTTCATGTGCCTGTTGGCCATCTGTATATTCTCTTTAGAGAAATCTCTGTTCAGATATTTTGCCCATTTTTTAATTGGGTTGTTGGTTTTTTTGTCATTGAGACATATGAGTTCTTTGTATATTTTGGATATTAACCCCTTATCTGATGTATGGTTTGCAAATATCTTCTCCCAATTGTTAGGTTGTCTTTTCGTTTTGTTGATGGTGCAGAAGCTTTTTAGTTTGATGTAGTCCCGTTTGTTTATTTTTTCTATTGTTTCCCTTGCCTGGTCAGACATGGTATTTGAAAAACTGCTGCTCAGACCAATGCCAAAGAGCGTACTGCCTATGTTTTCTTCTAGAAGTTTCTTCTAGAGGTTTCAGGTCTTACTTTGAAGTCTTTAATCCATTTTGAGTTGATTTTTGTGTATGGTGTAAGATAACGGTCTACGTTCATTCTTTTGCATGTGGCTGTCCAGTTTTCCCAGCACCATTTATTGAACAGACTCTCCTTTCTCCATTGTATCTTCTTGGCTGAAGGGAGCATGTTTAACGTCACCACACTTATTATTAACATCGCCCCTGTAAAATGGGGAAAAATATCCACATGCAGTAACTGTATTGTTGTGAAGAGACATAATCCATATAAAGCATTTTAATAGAGCACTTGGCACATAGTAAAATATATCCCTTAATAAGTGTTGGCTAATATTTACTTAAGTATTTCTCTAATTAAACTGTAGGTTTCTGCAGGGGTCATGTCTAATTTATTTTGGTATTTCAAGCTCCAACTAAAGTGTTGGCATATGGGGGGCACTTAATAACAAATATTTGGCGAATCAATGAATTGTCAACATATTCTTTTTTTTTTTTTTCTTTTTCCTTTTTCTCCCCAAAGCCCCCCTGGTACATAGCTGTATATTCTTCGTTGTGGGTCCTTCTAGTTGTGGCATGTGGGACGCCGCCTCAGCGTGGCCTGATGAGCAGTGCCATGTCCGCGCCCAGGACTCGAACCAGTGAAACACTGGGCCGCCTGCAGCGGAGCGCACGAACCTAACCACTCGGCCACGGGGCCAGCCCCTCAACATATTCTTTAATAAGACCAATTAAGAGTTTCTGTAAGTGGAAAGAAAAACAGCCCAATAGTCACGTGAATAAATTTGTTTTATTGGTGTTAAAAATCACATTTTCATAGCTCTTTATTTAATAGGGTCTGAAAAAGTGCATACTAACATAATGTATACGAAGTTATGTAACTTCAATAATATTCACTAGTATATAGTGCTATCATAGGATCGCTTTCTCACGTTCTTGATAGTAAAATGTCTCCTGCAGAGCTGTGTTTTGTAGACATATGTCCAGCTATGTCGTTTTGAGGCACGTCGATTCTTTTTGCTTACCAAAGAAAATATTTCAGTAATCATATAGATGACATATCACTAAACGAGAGGAGGACTAAAGCATATATCCAAGGAAAAGAATTTCAGGAACTATACACACATATGCAATATATAAATGATGTGTTTTGTCATTAATGACACATTTTCTTGCCATTTTTTTCCAAGGAAAAAATAAATATATGTGTAACTTTGTAGGCTATAGTTTTTAAAGATCTTCTGGCTATGAGTGTTTACTTTATCATAAATCTGAAGGAAAAAAGAGTTAGAAGTTTTGGTTTCTCATCTCCAGTACCACAAGGCTACATTTATGCAAAATGATTAGCAGGAGGAAAGTATTAGCAATCATTTATGAAGTGCCAGAAACATTTTAAATTATACCGCATGATTCCTTTTATGACTCATGACATAAATAACCATAGAGACTTTTTTTTTTTTGGCGAGGAAGATCTGCTGTGAGCTAGCATCTGTTGCCAATCCTCCTCTTTTTTTACTTGAGGAAGATTAGCCCTAAGCTAACATCTGTGCCAGCCTTCCTCTGCTTACATGTGGGACGCCGCCACAGCATGGCTGACAAGCAGTATAGGTCTGCACGCAGGGTCTGAACCCTGAAACCTGGGCCACCAAAGCAGAGCACGCTGAACTTTTAACCACTTGGCCACAGGGCCAGCCCCCATAGAGACTTTTTTAATGTATTATTTTTTAAATGTAGTTGCTAATTCTGAATATACCACAAATACTTTGCTTTCTATAGCTAAGCCTCTCATTTGACTTTTCAGTGATAGAAGAGTAGCTTGGAGAGCCTTACCCTCTTCCAAACATGGATTTTCTTGTGGTATAAGTGCTGTTCTGAGAAATGTGATCTATTTTGAGCACACATCAACACTTCAAGCCTTTAAAACAAATTAAATCCTCTTAAGTAGTTATAATAAGAGGATGCGGTAATCTTTAATTAGCTGAAATGGAATAATAGACATAATTTTCCTTTTACATTTTTACAACATGTTGATCACTTGCAGAGAAATTCCCAAACCACCACCCATATCCTTGAAGTAAAGAATGCCTATCTCAGGCCAGCCCTGGTGGCCTAGTGGTTAGGTTCGGCACGTTCTGCTTTGCTGGCCCAGGCCTGGTTTCTGGGTATGGACCTACACCATTTGTCTGTCAGTGGCCACGCTGTGATGGGGGCTCACATACAAAAAGAGGAAGACTGGCCACAGATGTTAGCTCAGGGCAAATCTTCCTCAGCAATAAAAAAAGAAAAAAGAAGAAGAAAAGGAAAGGAAAAAAAAAGAATGGCTATCTTTAGAGCACAGTGGTTTTTCACGGTGAGAGGTAGAGAACTGCAGGAGGGCACAGGCCGTTTCTGGCTATTCATGATTAATTTTTATCTCCTTCATAAACCCCGCACTCTAAACCCAAGTTGCAATAAAGGATGAAAACAGCTACAAAAACTTAGAAAGACTATTCTAGATGAAGTTAATAGTTTAATCTTATTTCTTTGCTAGCCATCAAATGAATCTGCTCGATATTCTTGGGCTTTTCTACTTCTTGAAAAGTACATATTCAGTCATTCTTTACGCAAGAATGTTTATTGAGTTATTACCTTCATGTGCTAATTTATAAAGGTGACAATTGCTTTTTTGTTCATACATTCATGCACTTCTCCTTCAACAAATACTTCTTGGTTTCCTGCTATTCAATATGAACTGTGCTGGGCGCTGTACAGTTCATAATGGATAAGATCAGCATGTTCATTACAATTTTGTCAATTATACCTCAATAAAGCTGGAGGGAAAAAAGATCCACATGTTTGCTTTTCTCATACAGTTTACAGACAATTCATCAACAAGTTCTCTGTGATTTTTTTAAATATAAATTCAGGACCGTATTGAATGTTATGGGAGAATATATAAATTAAGAAAACATAGCTCCTATTTTTAAGGAACTGATCATTTCACTAGGGAAAAATGTACTAAGATGCCTGAAAACATCAAGGACGAGTATTAAACAGAATTATATTCAATTACTGTCCAAAGCACCAGGAAATAAATACAAGATAATGAAATGCTAACTCGTGAGTGGAGTAGACGGAAATACAGGCCATTTTAAAGAGAAGGGGGAAAATGAGGTCACGTGAAGCTCCCTGGAGAAGATGAGTCTTGAGCTGAACACTGAAGTCTGGGTGGAATTGGGATGAGAGAGCGGGTGAAAGGATGATATTCCAGGCTGAGGTAAAAAGAAGCGTAGGAACAGAGGCACAGAGGAAGTGGTGAGCGTGGCATATTTGTAAGCCTGGAGGGGACCTGCACGGGTGCTGGCCTGACAGAAGCTTCCTGCCCAAGGTGCTCTGCTCCCTTCAGGCCCAGAATTCCAAGCGCTTCTTCTCCTATTCACAGGCGAGAAAGTTACCTTGTGTCATGATTTCTATTTTGGTACTTTGAACCTCAGATTTCTAGGGTATCTTCTATCATAGGTTATTCAAACCCTGAAAGATTGTTTGAAAAGGGACCGCAAAGGAAGTGCTCAATAAATGTACATCTCTAGGAGGAAATATGGCCGGATATTTAAAATATAAGTTTGACCCCAATAGAAACAAGATGCTTTATGTATGGTTTCTTAATCTACTGACTTTCTCTCCACATTTGAGGTTATGTAGTGATGGCATTATTAATTTTCAGTTGTGGCATTCATACATGTTACATTTTTAGGATTTTTATACAAAAGTAATCAATATGATCTTTTCAGTTTGATCTTTAAGTCTCATGGTATTAAAAAGAAAAGAAGAGGAGCAAGCCCTGTGGCCTAGTGGTTAAGTTTGTTGCACTCCACCTTGGTGGCCCAGGTTCAGTGTTGGATCCTGGGCGTGGACCTATACCACTTGTCAGCCATGCTGTGGCAGTGACCCACATACAAAATAGCAAAAGATTGGCATAGATGTTAGCCCAGGGCTAATCTTCCTCAGCAAAAAAAGAGGAAGATTGGCAACGGATGTTACTGCAGGGCTAATCTTCCTCAGCAAAAAAAAAAAACAAGAAAGAGAAGAAAAGAGATGAAAATTTTAAGACCAGATTGTATAAGTGAAATGAGTAAACTGAAAGCATGTTGGAGAGAAAAGAGATATTCAGAAAGTGAAATGTTATTTATTAATCAAGATGGAGATAAAAGACAGGACTTATTTTCTTTGCCTTATCAACATAATCAGTCCTGAGGGGAAAAAATCAAAAGAAACTTCCTGGATAGTAAATATTTCTGTTACGCAATAGTCCTTTTCAATTAAACCCATTTAAAAACAAAAACGAGACAGGAGAAAAGAGTTGCATTTTTGTTTTTGAAACTTCAAAAGATTAGTTATCTACATCTTGTTCCTTAAAGAAGGGAACTAAGATATTTTCACATTTTCCCCAACATTTATCTGAAACTTATTAAATCTGTAACGAACTTTTCCTAGCATGGGGAAGGAGTGTCTGATCTGAAGGAGTGTCTGATCTTGATTTCCTACTGATAAGAAAATAGAATGATGAGGATTAAGCCTATACATGAGGATGAGAAACATTTCCTTTTCTCATCTGCAGTCTTCATGGATATGAGCCAGTTTATCTTCAGCGGACGTTGTTGTTCTACCTAATGTGGGGGAAGGATATTTGAACAGGACCAGGTGACTCCGTTTCATGGCGGCTATCAACAACCAGCCTGGTTACTCCTCGGAGGTCACTGAGGCCCCAGGCTCTCAGGATGGGAAAGACCTTGGAGATCATCACCAGCTCCCTTCCTTACCCACAAGCATATGGGTGTCAGGAGATGAGAAGAGATTAGCAGAGGGAATACACGTACAAAATTGTCTCTGCTCTTTCATATTAACCCCATGAAATATTCACTTATGACTATTTTCTTCATAGTAAAACTTTAATAGATTAAGACCCTTTTTTTTTTTTGAGGAAGATTAGCCCTAAGCTAACATCCGCCACCAATCTTCCTCTTTCTGCTGAGGTAGATTGGCCCTGAGCTAACATCTGTGCCCATCTTCCTCTGTTTTTTATATGGGATGCCAGCCACAGAATGGCTTGATGAGTGGTGCGTATGTCCATGCCTGGGATCCAAACCAGCAAGCGAAACTGGGCCCTGTGAACTTAACTGCTGCACCACTGTGCCGGCCCCAATTAGGACCATTTTTAATCTTTACTGAAAGCATTGTTCAGTTACCCTTTCATAACTTCTTCTTGGACAAACCTTGCCAAGCTAGTGGAACGTTTTGATAAATACAACCGGTAATAAAATCTGATTAAACTATTTTATTGGCAAACATGATGAAATAAAAAATTCAGGTTAATTAAAGATAAACCTAATCTGTTAAGTAGATTTTCAGATCACTTTGCATATAATATATCCGTTTTATCTTTGTTATTGTATTTTTGTATTATGTATTTTCATATTGTGAAAGCAACCTAGTACTAAAGATTGTGAGCTTGGAGTTAGACCATCACATGTTCAAAATCTGCCTCTCAGGCTACCCTCCTGACCTTGGAAAAATCTTTCAATCTCGTAGAGAATCAGTTTCTTTATCTTTAATTTGGGGCTAATAGAACCTGCCTGATAGGGTTTTATGATGAATAAATGACTTAACATGTACCAAAATGCTGAGCACAGTGCCCAGCACATAATAGGTAAGCTTAATAAAAATGGTAGTTATTATTACGTCTCTGGACAGTAGAATTGATTCCATTGTGGAGCTCAGCGTTGAGCTCGGAGGATACAAAAGCAGTAGAAGGCTTCCTGGAGGACGTGAGGATGCCTGAGAGACTCTTGAAAGAAGAGGAGGAAATAGCCACGTAGAGGACATTGTGTAGGTTTGTCTGTGGTGAGGAGGAAGGCTGGGGGAAGTGGTAAGCAGGAGGGCCAATGTCTTCTAGGAAGGCAGAGCCCTGTGAACAACGATGGCCTATGGGGAAATGGCAATTAATTAAGTTAACATGGCTACAGCTGCTTGTGGGGTGGGGAGCGGTGAGAGCATGAAGATAAATAATACCGTGCTGGGGACGTGTGGAACAAGAAATGCAGTGGATCAAGGATGGAGACCTGGACAAGCCCAACACTGAAGGGGTAGCTTAGCAAACAACGCCCAGAAAGGAGGCAAGTCTCCTGCCTTCTCTTCTCTCCCACCCACCCAGGGAGCACCGGGTGCTGGCTGGGATCTTTTGTGATACAGACCAGATAGGAGAAGGCAGCACTGGGAGTGGGGGTGGGAGGGAGGATGAAGCCAGAGAGGCCCAATCCATCTCCCTAAGAAGTAGCTGGAAGAGGAGAGACAGGAAAGAGTCTGACGAGAAAGCAGCAGCAAGAAACACTGCAGGGTTGGATTTAGCGGATTAAAGGTTCTGGTGAAATGGAGAGTAGAAGGGGATTTCAGAAGAGTTTCCCTGGGGTATGAACTGAGTTTCCCTTGACATTCTTTGAGAGAGGAAAATTTCAAATTCCCCTTAAGTTATCCTAGGCTAACTGGGCTGAGATGCTTTGTGTACAGAGACAAAGCCAAGCGGCCCTCTGGTTTGATGATGGCCATTGAAGGTACAGGTACGAGGAGAATGAGGAGAGTGCAGTGAGAGTCCTACAAAGCTGCTAGGACTACTGTGGAAAGGGACAGTAGAAGTATCAACAGCAACAAGTACTGTTCAGTTCTACGGGGTAAGTGCTGTCATCATTTCCATTTTACAGATGAGAAAACTGAGGCGCAGAATGGTTGGAGTGATTTGCCCAGAGTCACACAACTGACTAGCACTTGGTGAAGCCAGGAATTGAACTCAGGCACTTGAATTCAAAGGAACCAATGGAATCGAGATTTTAACTGAAGGACAGAGGAGTAGAGGGTAAAATCCGAAGTCAAAATTCTTTCTATCTAATATTTTATTTCCTCTGTAAGAAAGTGATTCTAGGGGCCGGCCCAGTGGCACAGCAGTTAAGTTTACACCGTTGGCTTTGGCGGCCCGGGTTCGCTGGTTCGGATCCCCAGGGCGGACATGGCACCGCTTGGCACACCATGCTGTGGCGGGCGTCCCACATATAAGGTAGAGGAAGACGGGCACGGATGTTAGCTCAGGGCCAATCTTCCTCACGAAAAAAGAAAGTGATTATACTTAATGTAGATCTATTTTGAAGTTCTTTTAAGTTGGGAAATTGTTATAATGTAGTTTAAACAGTTGAGCCACCGGAATGGGGGAGGGGCATAGCTTTTCTTCCGTAGAATAAAATATGCTTTTCCCTCTCCCATGCACGGAGTCCCCAGCGCATCGTGGATTCTGAATAAGCGCTGGCTGAACTGATTTGTACTGTAGTAAACTCCCTCAGTTTGCAAGGCGCTGGGTGGATGACTGCTCATGCAGGACTACCCCATTACAAAGATGCCCGCAGGCGTAACCCAGGGTGCCTTCAGGCACTGGGTTAGGCCGGTTCTCTGTCTCCTAGTGGAAAAGTGGTCCTGAGTTCACTCAGGTTTTGGTAGGCAACGGGTATTGCCATTGCTTTGACTTCTTTCCTTCCCTGGATTTCTTTCTTCCCTCCCCAGCTTGGGTCTGCTCAACTTCTGTCCTGGATCAGAAGCTGGGGAGTAGGAGGGCTTACTGGATCCAAGCCAGAGTGCAAACCTCCACACTCTTTCGCCCTCCCTATCTGGATGGATTTCCAAAGGGAGTGGTTCTCAGGCTTTTAAGGCATAAAAGACCTTTTGGGTTTATGCGTAGATACGTCCAGCCTCTTGGGTGTACCAGGGAAGAGCGTGAGGAGAAACGTACATTTGTATCTGTGCGTAGGTACTTGTGTAGGATTGCCTGTCTCACGTGGTAATTTCCTTGAAGCAAGTGCTGGACCATGCCTTGTAAAACATGCCCACGAGTTTGCTGCATATCTTTTAGTCAAATTTAAAAATCAAAATATATAATGCAATTAAGTACTATAAATTCAAATTAGATGTTTCATTTCAATTTGTATACATGTCCCTTTACAGGATTAAGAGCTATTAGGGTAATATACATAGTAATTTTTAAATTTTTTTTTTTTGAGGAAGATTAGCTCTGAGCTAACATCTGCCACCAATCCTCCTCCTTTTTTGCTGAGGAAGACTGGCCCTGAGCTAACATCCCTACCCATCTTCCTCTACTCTATATGTGGGAAGACTGAAACACAGTATGTCTTGACAAGCAGTGCCTGGTCCCCACCGGGGATCCAAATGGGGAACCAGGCTGTAGAAGCAGAATGTGCCAACGTAACCGCTGCGCCACGGGGGTGAGGGTGGGGGTGGGGTGTACAGCCCGTGATTGAGTTTCAATAGCTACTTAGGGAAACAATTTGAAATTACTCTTCTAGTACTTGAAGGTTTTTAAAGTCCACACAAAGCATTTGTACTTTCAGTCTTGTTCACCAAATTCTTTAGCGTGTGATACACAATATGGGAAAGTCACTTCTCTGGGCAAAGCTTACTCATCATTTCATCTCCATTCATTCATTCAACATTTTATTGATTGCTTACTATCTGCCTGGCAAGGTGCTAGGACTTGGGAGTATCAAGAAAAACGTCAAGGTTCCTGCCCCCAAGGAAGTCTCTCAGGGAGCCCTCAGGGGCCTGGGCGTGGTGCGACACTCCAACAGCAAGCATGCCCCAGAGGGCCTTATCTCAGTGGTGCAGATTCCTTCTTCCAACTCGAAAATTATGTTTCTGCCAAATGTCCTAAATCTAGTTATCCAAAATCATACAACTTGAGCTAATAAATTAAGAACAATGTTCCGACTAGTCTGACGATTTGAAGCGATTACTGCCGATTCTTTGCCTTGCTAGTCCTTTCGTGGACCACTGCAGTTCGCCTTGAACACGACTCGCCTGGAAGAGGCTGTGCTAGCATCCTGGAAGTTTATAATTAAGTTCAGTGTTTGCGTGTGAGATAGGGTGGGGAGGAAAACAACCATTAATTATAGAGTTTCGTTCGTGAGAGCCTGCCAAGCGTTTCAGCAGCAGAAACACGAGAAGCGGATAAAGCTTTCCTCATTTTTAAACAAAAGTCGCACGGGAGTTCCTAGCGGGACCGGGGAAGGTGGGGTGCCCTTGGCGCTCGGGTGGCCGAGGGCGGGCTGGGACGCTGGACCATCCCTGCCTCCCTCCGCCCATCCCCCGGGGCTGGGTCTGAGGCCCTCGTCAGGGAGCGCCGCGGCCGCCCGGGGCTCCGAGGGTCTGGGGCCTCGGCCCCGGCGCCCCGCTCTCGGGCCGGGAGGCAGCAGCGCGCACGGAAGTGCGCTCGGCTCTCCCAGGCCGGGGCCGGCTCTCCTCCTCCACTTCCTCCTGAGCGGCGGCCCGGCCTCCCGGGCCGGCTCCTCCCCCTGCTCGGCCTCCTCCCACTGCCCGGGGCCGCACTCAGGCCGGGGGTGCGGCGCTCACCCGGCTATCCCAAGCCCCAGACGCTGCGTGGAGCGGCCGAGCGGAGGGAGGCGAAGGGCCGCCCGCGCTGCTGTCCCCGCCCCGCGCGCCCTGCGCCCCACTTCCCGGGCGGCCGCTCCGAGGCTCAGCCCTCCTGCCTCCCCCGGCGCCGTCCCGGACCCGCCGGGGAGCGAGCGGCCGGCAAGTCTCGGCGCGCGCAGGCGGCGGGCCGAGGGCACCGAGCGCTCCGGGAGGGGTGGCCGCGGCCCCGGGCTCGGCGCCCCGCGCGCACTTCGGCGATGGCTTCTCCGCCGCCGCGGCCGCTGCGCTTTCGCCCCCGACGCCTCCTGCTCCCTCTCCTCGGATTCCTGCTGCCTCTGTGCGGCGCCTTCAACCTGGACGTGGACAGTCCTGCCGAGTACTCCGGCCCCGAGGGAAGTTACTTCGGCTTCGCGGTGGATTTCTTCGTGCCCAGCGCGTCTTCGTAAGTGGCCGCACTTGGAAGGGGAGTCGGCCTCCTCCCCCACCGCGCGCACCCACCCTGCGTCTCCCCACTGGGAAAGATCCCTGGGGGAGATCGGGGGCTCTGTCTGTCTGTCCCCCTAACCCCCACAGGGTGGTTTAGGTTCTAGATGGATGAAATTTTGGGGAGCTGAACCCCCTCGGCACCCACCACCCAGTTCCCCCTCTCTTCTCCTCCGAGGGAGAGCTTTGAAGCAGACCTGTGCTTCAAATTCGGGGAAAGTGGGAAATCAACAAAGGCTGGTGGGGCGGGACTCCGCGACCCCCGCCCTTGGCCGGGACCTGGTCCCTTTCATCTCCGAACTTCTTTTTCTCCGGTCCCCGGGAGCCTTCCCGGTAGTCTTTTTTTCTGCTTCACAGACTTAGACACCCGTCCTTTTTGCTCTCCCTAAACAAGCCCTCCCCCACTCTTTCCGCCTCTCAGTCTGGTTGTTTCTCCTCATTTACTCCTTTTCCAGACATTCTGATGACGAAAATGCCCATCCTGTCGTAGTAAATTCATTGTGTCTTATCTCTGGGACTGTCAGACCTATGCACATTTGAGGGTGAACAGATGAATTGAATGTGTCATCTGTTCTTTTTATAGTGATTCATTATTTAGGTCATTGTTCAGAAAGAACAAGGGTGTTCGCTGAGTTTTCGCTCACTACAGGTCGTTTGAATACTGCAGTATTTAAGAATTCAATTATGTTTTCAAATTGCCAACGTTTCGAGTTGCAGAGACCGTTAGGATTTGTCACAGAGTTATTGTCATTATTGGATTAAAAATTGTCTCTGACTTTGCTGAACGCTGACATCATTCTCACCACCCCACCCCCAAGTTAGCGTTAGAAATACTGATTTAATAAGTGTTTACTGGCTGTCTTCTGATGTTTAAATCTTGTTTTCAAGTGGGAGAACTCTTCTTAGGGTTCTTTCTAAGCTCTTAGAAATTCTAACAACATATTTTTGTTTCTAAATTTTCTCTAGATTTTAGGGTTTTGTTTTTTGCGGGGAGAGAGGATAATTTTCATGGTCGGTGCTTAGATAGGACCGTTTTTCCACTTCACACATGCCTAGTTTGAGGATGATCTAAATATTTTTCCGTGACTGTTAGAACATTCAGCAGGATTTATTCTTATCTTCTTTCTGAATGTTGCTGAATGTCATTCATTTTTGTGACAACCTTTGCAGCAATAAATAGGTTGGAAGCAGTTAGTAGTGGAAACTAGACAGTTTTCTGTAGTGAACTCAGTTTTGTTTGTTTGCAGCTTCAGTGCTTTCTGTGAGACCTGAATACATATTTTCCAAAACGATACAAATAATCATTAAATTTGGCAACATTTACCACCTTCTCATTTGATTTAATCATTTGCCAGCCTTATCTGTTATTTAAAAAATTTTTGTTTCCAGGTATTTTTAAGCTTATGCCTTTATGGTGCAGAGGATTTTAGTTGTCCCAGGGGTGCTCTTTTAGACTTAATTTGTACAGAAATTCTAATAATTTTGCAAATATTTATTGTCAAGAATTAGTACTTAAAGTAGCAAGAGTTAGCACTGAAGATACTTGAGTTGATGGAGTGTTTTGTAGATGTTGCTCTGGATTCTGTAGCAACCCTCTGAGATGTCACACTACTGAGTGTGACAAGATGATAAACTTTACGTGTTTTTACCATGAAAGATGTAGTGATATTGAACTGTTGGCGTAAGATACTCACTATTTTTGGTTCTGAGGCTGGATGGCTCATCCTGGATTAGTCACTGTAGTTGTTGAATATACTGTGACCTCACAGGTTTGCATGACCTCCCATGTGGGCCGTCAGAGTAAGGTAAAATTGAACTTGGTTTGGTTTCACGTAATATTTTGAAATCTTCCTCGGTGACTTTGTTATTGATAGACTTGTGAGCTCTAGATATAGCCTAACTTAAAAAATAGAAATCAACTATGAGATTCTTTTAAAACAAAGATTTCTACTTACTGAACTTTTCAGATTTAACAAAGATAAATGCAAAATTATGCTTAATTTTGTAAAAAGGTACTTTTAAATTTAGCAGGCATTGAAATCCAAGGTACATGGGGATGCCATGTATAATATTACCAGCTGCTTACTGTTGTTATTTGGTGTGATCATAAACTTCTAAAGGAAAAAAAAAAAGGAAAAAATCCACATTATAGGAAGGGTTTGCTAATTAAAGATGCCTTTCTTCTGAAGGAAGGTGCCTGGATTAATGAGGAAGCACAGGTGGCGCAGTCTCTCCTTGCTGCTTCTGGTTTCCAGAGGTGTCCAGATCCCTCCAGCAAGCTGGGGAATTGTTTTAGGTCTCATTTTTGTTATTATAGAAAATTGTTATTGAACTATTTCCATTTTGTTGTGAAAACTAATGAATCAATGTTTGTCAAAGAGAGGGAAAAATAAAGTACTAGCAAAAATATTAAGGTGACTCCTCAAGAAAATCTCTCCAGAAATGAGTCTTAGGTTCGAAGTGGAAAGTCACAAAAATAATGATTTAAAAATTATGAAAAGTGGAGGCCAGCCCGGTTGTGCAGCAGTTAAGTTCGCACATTCTGTTTTGGGGGCCCTGGGTTTGCCGATTCGGATCCCAATTGTGGACTTACGCACCTCTTGTTAATCCATGCTGTGGCAGGCATCCCACATAGAAAGTAGAGAAAGATGGGCACGGAAGTTAGCTCAGGGCCAGTCTTCCTCAGCAAAAAAGAGAAGAATTGGCAGCAGATGTTAGCTCAGGGCTAATCTTCCTCAAAAAAAAAAAAAATTATGAAAAATCAGTGTTCTATTTTTTCCTGTTATGTGTTAATTTATGGTAGCCATATTGCCAAAAAATTTAAATTACATAAAATTTAAAGATCATATACAGGCCAAGAAGTAAAGTCATATTTTTCTGGTGGAGAATAATTGGACAAACTAAAAATTGCACCCTAAGTTTAATTGTGATAATGATATCTTACACTGGTTAACCTATTTCATAATTTACAAAGCACTTTTACTTAGGATATCTTTCGTCTATCGCTCAAACTGCCAGGGGAAGTAGGGAAGCAGATAAATTCTTTCTTACAGTTGCGGGAACTGAGGCTAGAGGATGGTACAGTCTTTGGTTGTTTGAGTGGGTTGGTTGGGGTAGGGGGGGCAGGATCAAAAGGCAGAGGGTATGAAATTCAAATTCCGTTTAATTTTTATGTTCAAATTTTAAATTTTTAACAAGAAAATAACCGAACAATTTTCTTATTTATTCCTCAAATATATTATTATTATACAGTTCTCATTTCACATATATATTTACTTTTTTTTTTTAGATTTTTTAATTTTTTTCCTTTTTCTCCCCAAAGCCCCCCAGTACATAGTTGTATATTCTTCGTTGTGGGTCCTTCTAGTTGTGGCAGGTGGGACGCTGCCTCACTGTGGTTTGACGAGCAGTGCCATGTCCGCGCCCAAGATTCGAACCAACGAAACACTGGGCCGCCTGCAGCGGAGCGCGTGGACTCAACCACTCGGCCATGGGGCCAGCCCCATCTCATATATATTTACTTTTAAATAATGCTATAATGACCAACACTGTATTAGAATTCTTGCCTTTTTCCCTATTAAACACTAATGGAGCCTTATTTACAGTTACTTGAAGTGTTCCTGTGACCCCAGAGACAGGGGTAACAGGTGTGAGCAAGTGTTCCCTGGTCGCAGAAGGTCCTGCAGAATGTTTGCTGGTTCTCAATCCTGAGTTCCTATTTGCAACCTCTGGAGAACTTTTAAAACATAGTTGCTGCCCTGCTTGCTGCTTAGACCTAGAAGGAGACCTCTCACTTCATCCTCCAGCAGCCCGGGGGGCATTTTTCCTTGTCTGGCCCATCTTACCTCAACTTGATTAAAAATGAACTCTTTTTCACCAAGTGATGTCAGTTGCACCTCTGTTTCTATTAATGGTGTTATCATTTTCTCTGTCGCCCTGGAAATCATTTCATATTCCTCCTTCTCATTTTCTATTTTTCTTTGTCTCTCCTACTGTGCTCTCCTAATATTAGTCAGTGATTAGTCACCAGGCAGAAGGTCCTAGAAAGACTTCCTTGTTAGTGTTTCTTGCATCCGTCTTTGCTTTCCACTTCTACTTTGACCTCCTTATTTAAGCCCAGTCATCACAAGTGTGGTCCGTGAACTCAGGCTCTCATCCTCTTCCTATCATTTGGCTCTTAGACCTGCAAAACATCTTAGATGTTTCTAATAGTTTTATCTTTCTGAAACATCTTTTTGATCCAGGTATTCTGCTGCTAACATGTCTTCAAAAATGTTCCCATGGCCAGAGAAAGTCCAAACTGCTTAACCTGCGATGAAGGCCCCTTTCAGTCTGTCCCAATCTGCGTATACTTTTAAAAGCTCGTGGACCATTTCTCCCCTCACCCTTGTAACCATCTTCACAACCGTTTACAAAATGACGCCAGCTCATTTTCTTTGTTTTACTTTTCTTTTGTTTTCTTTCTTTTTTTTTTTTGGTGAGGAAGATTGGCCCTGAGCTAACATCTATGCCAGTCTTCCTCTATTTTGTATGTGGGGACACCACCATAGCATGGCATGATGAGTGGTGTATAGCTCCGTGCCCGGGATCTGAACCCCCAGGTGCTGGAGAACCCTGGACTGCCAAGTGGGACACGTGAACTTAACCACTACATCACTGGGCTGGCCCCTCATTTTCTCGAACTTAGTGTGTCTCTGGCTATATTGGTTCTTATTTCTTCTCATAAATAATATACATGCATAGACTATAGCCTTATTATTTAGAAAGCAAATCCTATGTTGATTACTCCTGATTAAGGCCCAAATTTTATAGGACATTATAAAAGAGAAAGGAAAATGCATAGAATTTATAGTTTAGAATTTATAGTTCACTGCAGCTGTTTCACATCATATAAATGTTGACTCTAGCATTTTTTGTTTTAATGAAAAGTAAATCTAAAACTGGAATTATAGCCCTGAAATAACATTCAACACTATTTTATACACATTTCTTTCTACATTGGTGCAGTACATGATAATTTTTCAGAAGTTCCTTTGGGTGAAGTCTCACTGGTCAGCCCGGTCAGCCAAATATATTAAAGATGCTTTATCTTGGAGAAGTCGGTGCTGAAAGCAGCCAAATGACTTACTTCATTTGGAGGGTTTAAAAATATGTACTTGTCATTGTTTGGCTGGTCACCTCTCCTTGGTAGTCAAGGTCACGTGCCCTGAAGCGCCGGCCCTTACAGGGCACTTTGGAGGGGAAGTGCTACATCCTCCTGGCTGGTTTCTCTCATCCTCTAGTCTGTCTCTGTCTCTGTCTCTCTCTCACTCCCCTTCTTCTGCCTTTCCCTCCCTGTCTCTCCTTTCTCTCCTTCCCTCCCTCCTCTGTCTCTTCCCCCCTCCCTCCCCTCCATCATTCCGTCCTCTCTCTCTCCTTTCTCCCTCACTTCCCTCCCCCAACACACACTCTGCCCTTTATCTTTTTGAATACTAATAGCCGGCTCATGTAGATAAACCTTAATTTTGAAGTCATTTAATGGAAATGTCTCAAGTCATTTAAAGAGTGGTGAGGATGGGGATCCTGATTTTGTTCTTGGGCAAACCTTTTGGAGGGAGTTGGAATCTGTCAGGAGAAAGTTGCAGGCTTGTGAAACTAAGTTGCTGAGCTTCAGATTTTCAAGGCTAATAATCAGTAAAATCTTTGTCAGCCTCAACTAACCCTGTGTATCTTCCCCAATCTCCACCATTGTCAGGAAGTGGGCAAGCCAACTGTTTTCTACCCTTCTCTTTTTTTTCTCTTGAGCTCTTGCGTTTGAGTTAATTAATGGCTCTTCCAGAGAACCGAGGAAAGAAAAGCCCTTTTATTTTTTATTTTATTTTTTTAAAGATTGGCACCTGAGCTACCATCTGTTGCCAATCTTCTTTTTTTTTTTCTTTCTTCTTCTTCTCCCCAAAGCCACCCCAGTACATAGTTGTATATTCTAGTTGTAGGTCCTTCTGGTTGTGTGAGAAAAGCCCATTTAAAAACAGATTTTAATTTTTAGGTTTCCTACTTTATTAGGGAGTATTTTATTGATTGTTGTTTCTAGTTCCAATGCTATCATCTTGTATTTTTATAGTCCTTTCAGCTTTTCTAAATTTGCTTTTATCTACTATCCATGCTCAGAAAATTTCTTTTTTGGGTGATTACTGTGGGCATTGTTATCTCCTTTCAATAGAAGAGGAAACTGAGGCTATGAGATTTCAAGTGACTTTCTCCATTGATTTCTATGGTGATTGTAACCTTTGGTCCCAAACTATGTCCTTTAGACAATACTGCTTGTTTTGCAAACATTGTTTTTCTGGTCTCTCACTTCTCTTATTTTGATTAAGCTGTTGGAGACATTCATTAGATATTCTTAGATGAACTTTGAGTAGCAATTATTTAATTTTTTATAAAGCATTTCATTAACAGGATTTTTTTGTTATTGTGGCAGAAAAACCCGACATGACGCAAAATTTACCCTCCCAACACACTGAGAGAGGCTTTTGTTTCTATAGTATGTGTTGCTTTTATATTCCTTAATTTTCTCATGTAGTACTTTTTACCATCCTGTACCCTTTATTCTATACAAATATTTCATTTTTCTCTACACAACTCTCTCTTAAGACTTTAACATTTGTCTAATGCAATTTTACTTTCTCCATCTCTCCATTTTTCTCTTTGAAAAACTTTCTATAATGCTCTTAAAAGTAGCTTAAATATCATGTTGACATTTTAGACAAAGAACTTTATTCCTCAGTTTCTCTTCCTCCATTAATCTAGGATTTAGAAATCGACAGTGCTCCCACATTCCTTTTCTGTTATTCTACCATTTCTGTGGCATTTCACCAATGTGCAAGACTGCACATGAAGGTATGTTTAGGAAAACTCGATGCACTCCCATATTAGTACCTCCGATTACCATCCTTACATGCCCGTGACGTGCACATGGTCTGATGAAAAGCAGCAGCCTTGTTCCTGGTCTTATCCAGGGAACTCGAGCTCTCTGCTGCCAAGAGAGCACAGTTTTCATTCAGAGCTCTCCTACTGTGCCCTTTTTCTCTGTCTTTGCGGAAGCCGGCGTGTGCTAATAACTTCCCAGCCCTCTCTGTGTTACAGTGCCAAGTAAAGAAAGTATGTGAGATCCAAAATAAAGAAGTTACTGTAAGGATAACTTAAATAATTGGATGTTTAATAGAAGATGATTTCCGTGTTCAGGGGTCAGGGACAGTGGAAATGGCTTATTTATGCTATATGGCTATTTTAAGATTAAGACCTCTTGCTCTTGAATTGCTACTCAGCTATGAATTTATAAAACTTTCCTTAAGCTTTTATTATGTGGCAGGTACAAAGATGAATTAGAGTCCCCTGAATTCAAGGAAGCAATTTATTGTGGAGTGGGAAGAATAGCTTTGACAAAAAATTATAGAAGATTGTGTAATGCGCTATGCGATGACATTCCAGAAATTAATTTGGCTTGTAGGTTTCTAGACAAATTCTGAGAACTAGCTCTCCTCTCCCAATCTCCTGGATCCTGGCCATTATCCACAACCCTAAAATCATATGTATACCTGTGCTTGTATTATGCTTATTAGGACCACTGCAGGAATGGCCCCCTGCCTTTTCAGGTGTAAACCCTGAAAAGTACACTTGTCGGAAATATTCTTTTTCTCCATCATGCACTCAAAAATAATTTAATTCAGATGAAGGGGGAAGTTTCATGGTCAACTTTTTTACCTGTTGAAATGAAAAATTTCGTAAAAATGTATATATATGTAATTTAGCTGTTACCCAGCTGTGCGGTGGAAAAGGACCATGTGATGACAACGGGCTGCTCTCATTCATGGGAGAGGAGGGTGCTCTTATTCATAGCCTAATTTTTTTTTCTTACAAAAGCTTCTTGCTGAATGAAAACTAAGTTGATTTCTTACCCGGGGCCATTTGGCTGTGATGAGAGGGCTAGCGTTGGTGTTTTACTGATGCCAAATATGACTGCATAAAGCTTTATTAAACAGGGTGTGGTTTGGTTGGGAGTTTTTTCTTTATTTTGAGTATGGAGTTTTCAGATGAGTGTCAGAGAGGAGGATTCCTGTAACCTGGCAATTCATGCAGCCAGCTCTTGACTGTAATTTGGCAGCTAGCACCCGGCCGGAATGAAATTGAAATTGACAAAAGTAAAATGAATGCACTGCATATTTAAGATGGAGGCTTGTCCATAATTGCACAAAAAAGTGAAATGCGGTTGTACATGTTTCCTTTGCTAGAAGACTTTAAGTGACAGTGTTGAAGGAGGAAATGAAATGATAATGGCCATAGCATCTGTCGAGGGCCTTTTGTGTCTAATTGAATCCTGCTTTCTTCTATGTTTCAGTCAGTTTCTTCTCAGTCTCTTTTACTGTATCCTCTTTCTTTACCTGACTCCTAAGTGTTGCTGCCTCTCAGAACTCACTCTTCGGCCCTCTTCTCTCTGAAGCTTCTCCCTGCGTGTTGAACGTTCTCTCTAAGGCAGAACTCTCCTCAGAGCTCCAGAGGACCAATTAGGTGCCTCACAGATGTTGCACACTAACGTATTGAGAACTGAATTCTTGGTTTTCCTATAAATACTTAATCGGCTTCCTGCTTCCCTATTCTTGAGGCATTTCTAGCAAAATAAATGGTTCTCCCATCCATGCACCCCAGAACGAAACTTAACGTGACATTCTTTAATCTTCTGATTCCCCATATTCAAGCCACCAGCTGTATCTGTTCTTTCTAATAGTTCCCCAATCTGCCCACTGTCTCTTTCTCCATCCGCCCTCCTAACCCAGGTCACTATCACCTCTTCCCTCAGCTGCTAAAAGTGTCTTGCTTTCCTTGTTCCATTTTTGCCCCCCTGTCCCTTTAACCCTTTCCCAATAAGGCACCAGATTTAGTTTTCTTTATTAGATTATATCATTTTTTTTGTTTAGAAAAACATTCAAAGGCTTCAGATGGAGCTTCACATGATAAACTCTGAAAGTTTTACCCTGGCTGAAAGGTCCCAGCTTGACTTGGCTCTTGCCAAGCTCCCCAGCTTTATCCTGTGCCACTGCCAGCTTGCTCCCCTGCTTCAGCCACATCTCTTTCCTTGTAACTCTTGGGAAGCAGGCTCTTTCCTGCCTAGGGTCTTTGTACCTCTGCTTGGGGTGCTCCCATCTACCTCTTCATCCTTCTTTTATCCCACCTTTCTCCCTTCTCCCCAACACACAGACAGTGCTTGGTGCCCTCCTTCTAATCCTATACATCTCAGTTTACTTAGAGGTAAGTCCCCTGGCTGCGACTTATCTAAAAGAGGTCTCTCTCTCTCTCTTCCCCGTTCTTTAGAGAGAACCTCCTAACTCTTCCTTTTATCTAAAGGAAGTCTCTCCCTTCCATTCCTTAGAGGTACCTTTTACCTGAAGAAGGTCTCCCCTCCTTATTCTCAAATAATCTCTCCCGGCCGATTGTTGGTTTCCTTCATAGCACTTGTAAGAGTGAGTACTTTCTTTCTTGGCTAGTTTCTGGTCTTCTTTCCCAAGGGAATGTAAGCCCCGCTGAGAGCTGGAACCAAGGTTGTCTTACTCATCATGCTAGCTCTAGTGCCCAGCACTGTGCCCTATATGGAAGAGACACTCAATCCATATCTTTTTCTGAATGAATAATAACTAAAAAAAGATGTCTTTTACTTAAAAATTTGACTCCTGACTATTTTGTCGTCCACTAATTTTATCCTGACAAGAAATTGAATAGTGACCCTATTCTTTGACCACGGGTTGATTAGATTAATTTTGTGAAGAGAAATTTTTAGTCACTGTTTAAAAAAAAATTGAAGTATAGTAGTTCCAGAAGATTCATTTTCCAAATGGAGAAATGATAATATTTACAACTACCATACTTCACAATCTTTTTTTCTGTTCAGCATTCAGGATATAGAAAGTGTATAGCAAACCACAAAAATGCAAGCAAAAATCAAAAACCTTCTCTGACTCTCGCCAGCATGTATTTTTTTAACAGCTTTATTGAGATATGATTGACATATAATAAGCTACCTATATTTAAATTTGACCAGCATAAATTTTGAAATGACGCGTCACCCTGAAGTTGCCTTACAGTGTGCTATTAGGATGAATAAACCATGTTGAATAATGTATGTATGTAAACCAGCACCAAATGAAGAATGAAGATTGTGCCTTCGGTGAATGGTTTTTAGAAAATATTTGTGGATAACGTCAAGAGAATGCTCTTCCTACATCACAAGATATTGTCGATACTTTGTGCCATTGAGAATCTTGTCTCCCCTTTTGTGTTTTAGCAGGATGTTTCTTCTTGTGGGAGCCCCCAAAGCAAACACCACCCAGCCGGGGATCGTGGAAGGAGGGCAAGTCCTCAAGTGTGACTGGTCTTCTCACCGAGGGTGCCAGCCGATTGAATTTGACGCCACAGGTAAATGTTGATGCGGTGGTGCCTTTTCTTAATTTATGTCACTTGATTTTTTTCATATCATTTAATTTTAAAAGCACTTGCTTTAGCTTAAAGGTAAACATTTAATAAATAATGTACAGAAGCGCTTCAGATCCCCAGAGAAAGTTATAAAAAGACATGATTTATTATATGATTTTTTTTCCTCCAATTTTGTGGCATTTAAAAGCGTTAAGAATACACTGCGTTTCCATTGCTTTGGACGTCTTCAACTTTAAACCGATAGTGTCAATCTGGAAAAATCCAGGGAAAACCTTTTAAAATATTTTTGTACCTCTGCTGAGAAGAGGGAGCTCCTAGCAAGGCTTTTTGTCCTTTCTTTGTCAGCAGGATTGCAGTATGACTCATAACTGCAGAAGATGAGCTCTCTGATCAGGCATATAGCGAAGCCTGGGCTTGTGCTACCAAAACCAGCGGAGGAATCTTTTGGATTCAAGTAGATTTGGTTGACTTAAAAAAAAATTCTTATCCAAAATCTCTTGGGAAAATTATGTTATGGTTCTGATAGCATTAGAATTTTATCCACAGTGACAAATTTCCATACCAGTCAGGACTGTGGTAATAAGGAGAAAAACTGCATGAGGAAGATGAGAAGAAATAACTTAAGTTTTGTATTTACATCAGTGAAATAAAATATACGTAGTCCTGTACACGTTTGTATTGGTATGTTTATGTCTATTGGTCAGAGCTTAGAGAATCTTCAAATAGTGTGACATTCTTCTGGTACAATAGTTTTACACATTTTTTTAACAATTCTGATTTGCTGGCTTTGACAGAATGTTTTAAGATAAGCCTGAAGAAAATCCTTATTTCCATAGTGTTATTTCCTCCTAGTTCTTAAATAGTTTTATTCTTGGAATTATAATATCATGAAACCGGAATTAGGATGTGGACTGTTCCATTTGACATCGTGATCAGTGCCAAAATGAGTGTCAGTCATTAAGCCAGCTCTTACAGGAATCAGGTCACCTGTTTGTTTTTTTCCATTTGAAACCATCTACATTAAACACTATTGTTTTTCCATATATGGCTAACATTTGGAAAACCCCAAGAGTATGGAAATAGGCTCAGTTTTACCACAAATGGAGAAATATAGTCATGCATCGCATAATGACATTTTGGTCAATGACAGACTGCATGTATGACTGTTGCCCTAGCCTCCTAAATTAGTAAGGGTGCTCCCAGGACAGAGATGGCACACTTAAATTGGGATAGAGGTCCCATAAGATGAGTCCCACGTGGCCTAGATGTGTAGCAGGCCATGCTATCTAGGTTTGTGTAAGTACACTCTATGATGTTTGCACAACGACGAAATCGCCCAACAGTGTGTTTCTCAGCATGTGTCCCCATCGTTAAGCAATGTCTGACTGTACCTGCGATTCAGAATATTATGGGTCAGGGCATTTATATCTTCTAACAAAATATGAATACTAATAAAATGAAACTGTAGGTCAGTTTTGATAGATTGAACTGTTCAGATATGTTTCTGTATTCAACACCATAAGTTTTTGTGTAGCGCAAGATAATTTATTAGTGGTCTTTTTTTGAAATGTGGCTTTATATAATATTTTGTTTATTGAGAAAATAACATATGCACCTGGTAGGAAAGATTTTGAACAGTCCAAAAAAGTACGCAAGGAAAAATATGACTCGTTTACATCAGAATGCTCAGAGGCAATTATTCTAAATAATTTCTTTGCTCCTTCTAGAATTTTCTTATTTCTACACATGTATATATCTTTTTTTTTAAAAAAGGCAAATTCACAACTAGAATAAACAACTATGTACTGGGGGGCTTTGGGGAGAAGAAGGGGAAAAAAAAAATGATTGGCAACAGATGTTAGTTCAGGGGTCAATCTTAAAAAAAAAAGGCAGGGTCCGGCCCAGTGGCTGAGTAGTTGAGTTCATGTGCTCCACTTCCAGGGCCCAGGGTTTCACCGGTTTGGATTCTGGGTGCAGACATGGCACCACTCATCAGGCCATGCTGGGGTGGCATCCCACATAGCACAACTAGAAGTACCTACAACTAGAATATACAACCATGTACTGGGGGGCTTTGGGGAGAAGAAGAAGGGAAAAAAAAGATTGGCAACAGATGTTAGCTGAGGGCCAATCTTCAAAAACAATAAAAAGGCAATTCACAAATAGAAATATACTAAATATATTGTCAGGTGCCTAACTCTTCACCCCACCCCCCTGCCATACCTAACAATATAAATCTCTAATAGATCTTTCCCATGTGGCTTATATGGATTTACCTCTTTCTTTGCAAATCACTGATAGTATTCTATTGTGTGTGCAGCCCAATTTGTTTCACTTATATTTCCTATTGATGGGCACTTAGATTGTTTCCAGTCTGTTGTTGTTATAAACACTGCTCAGGTGAAAAGCTTATACACAGGTATTTGTGCAAATGTGTGAGTATGTCTGTAGGGTAAAGCCCTAGTGGGGGATTTTTGGATCAAAGTATACGTATATTTAAAATTTTGATAGACGCTGCAAGTTATTCTTCACAAAGGTTTACACTTCTCCAATTATGTTTTCTGACACCTATGCCAATGCCATTTATCACCATATTTTTTCTGTGTCAATTTTATACTGTTATAGTATTATTATATATTATATATGTATATAATATATTTAATGTTATATTATAGTGTTGTTTTATATTGTTATATTAATTTGCACTCCTTTAATTAGCAGTAAGATTAAGCATCTTTGCATTTGTTTGTAAGTCATAGTATTCCTTTTCCTATGAGCTACTTTTAATATATTTGCACATATTTCCTATTGATTGTGAATATGAATCTCATTTGATGGCACTCCATCCTTGTGGTTGCTTAGGCCAAAACCTGGAGTCATGCTTGACATGACATCTGTCAGCAAGTCAAAATTTAACTGCTTCTCATTCCGCTGCTAACATCCTGGTCCAAGCCACCATTGTTTCCCACCTGGACTGTTGCCCTCGACTCCTGAATTAGTAAGGTTGCTGCCGGGGCAGAGATGGCACTCTTAAATTGGGATAGTTTGAGGAGTTGTTGGTAAAAGGACTATTTGCAAAGGATCGTAGAGGGTCTCAGGGATTGCTAGTCCCTGGGCACTAGTTAAAATTTGGCCTCCAGGCCTGAAGGGAGAAAGCGAAAGGAGCAGTTACCAGAATCTGGACCAGGACTAGGTGGAGAGAACCATGTGACAGGAGCTGTGGCTTTTGTCAGGGGGCAGCACATTGCCAGGCCCAAGTGACAGGAAGGGAGGAGAAGGGGAATAAACCCTGACCTGTGTCCTTCCTCTCTTTGATCCTCTGTGCATGCTTCTCGCTGGCTGAATGCAGTTGGGAGTCAGCGGGCGGGGCACTTTGTGAGTTCCTACTGGTCAGCATCCTGGGCAGAGAGTGGGGTGGAGAATGGGGCAGAGGAGCCCTGGGGGCAGTTGGCAGAAAGCCAGCACATCTCCTCCATGTTCTCCGCACTTCTGCCCTGGGTGTCCCGATTGTTGATTCTCTGCAGCAGCCAGCGTGATTCTTTTAAAATATTCAGATCATAACACTCCTGCCTAAATTCCACTAATATCTCCGGGTGTATCTTACAGTAGCCAAGAGGACTCTGAGTTTTCCAGCGCACTATTGCTATCCTTACCTTCATCTTCTCCCGTTCTCCCTGCTTTACAGGGTCTCTGCAGGGCTTGTAAACTATAGGAACGTTGCCACCTCACCTTTGCCTGGGCTGTTTCCTCTGCCTGGAACATGGTTTCCCCAAATGGACATGGGGTACCCCTCCACCACCAACTTCGAGACTTGCTCCGACATCATCTTCTCAGTGGTGCCCTGGCCATCTTATTTAAAATTGTAGTTCCCCTTTTCCCACTTTATGTTCCTGTCCTTTTCTCTGCCGTGTTTTTCCCTGCAGTAGACACATTGCTATATAAGTTATTTATTTTTAGTTACTGTCTCTTTCTCTCAATGAGGACGTGTGTTCTATTAGGATAGTTTTTTATTTGTTTTGTTCACAGCTGAAACCTCAGGGCCTGGAACAATGCCTGGTGCCCGGCACAAGTTGGTGCCCAATAAACTGAATAAATGAATGAATGAATGAATCATGAGAGCTTTTTCTATAGTGAAGAAATAACTGAAGCCGTTTATACTCGTACAAATATGTATTTTTTGTTCTGTTCTCTTTTGACCTTGCTGATATTTCTGCAATCATTTTGTATAACTTCTGAGACTTACGAAAAGAATGTACAAATTAAGACTTCATTTTTTACGTTAGAATTTTTATTCACGTAGTTTGAATTTAAGAAAAGAAGACAATATAGGTTTCAGTAATTTAGTCCTGAAAATGTGTATCTGGAAACAGCACCATTAAACTGTGTCTTGACTTTATGGAAGAAATGCTTACAACTTAGAGCATCCTGACACGTCTGTCCCGAGGAACTCTCCCCATCCTCACTTAAACATAGAAACATGTCTGCCCCGCAGAGGTCTTTTGTCTTTTCCGTTATCTCAAGGGAGATGGTGGCTTTTCTCTCTTTCTTTGCCTCATCTCAGTGTTGTGTCAAGGGAGATGGCAGCTGACTGGATAAGTGTGGCTTCTGGAGGCAGGCTGCCTGGGGCCCAAACCCTGGCCCTGCCACTTACCAGCTGCTTGACTCGCCAGGGTGACTATCAGGTTACTGCCATCTCCAGATACAGTGTCCTCATCTAACCTGCTCCATAGGTACGTGTTCAGCTGAAGGAGTTGACGTGTGTGTGAGTTAGGGCCTGCAAGTGCTTAGCACAGGGACTGACGCGTTGCAACGGCTCAGTCAATATAAACTGTTACCATGGCCTCCCTTCTCTGGAACCCTGCCCGGTCTTTCATTTGTCTCTATGTCCCTGCTATGCATTGGCCCTCTTCCTTTTTTTATTTTTTAACTTTTTAAACATGCTTAAATTTTTCTACCTGAAAAACTAATCAAAACAGCTTTCCCTTGGACATGTGTCTTCTCTTGGTCATTTTCCTTTCTTCTTTTCTTCACAGCCAGGGTATTGAATGCTGTGCCTCTCTTCATTACTTTCCGTATTCCATCACCCCCGTCTGGCTGCTAGCTAACCCCAGCCCAGCAAGTGCCCTCATTGTTAGTGGTGGCCTACTTCAGTGGACACTTGCCCCCTCATCTTATTGAACCTCTCTTTTACAGTTCATCCCAATGACTATTCCTTCCCTTTTTTTTTTTTTCTTCTTTTGAGGAAAATTAGCCCTGAGCTAACATCTGCTGCCAATCCTCCTGTTTTTGCTGAGGAAGACTGGCCCTGAGCTAACATCCATGCCCATCTTCCTCTACTTTATATGTCAGATGCCTACCACAGCATGGCTTGCCAAGCAGTGCCATGTCCCCCCCGGGATCCGAACCAGCAAACCCTGGGCCGCCAAAGTAGAATATGCGAACTTAACTGCTGCGCCACCAGGCCGGCCCTGACCATTCCTTCCTTATGTAAAGTCTCTGCTCCTTGTCTGTCTGAAGCTATCGTGTACCCTTATTCCTCCTAACCTGCTTAATACTCTTGTGGAGTTTGGCCAGTGACTCTTCTTTTTTCACTTGCTCCATATTTGCTGTATATCACGGTGTCATGAAAAGGAAATTGGCCTTGGATTCCATCAGACTTGAGGTCAAATCCAGGTTCTGCCATTTTCCCAGTGTTCCCTTGGGAACATTACCTACCTTTCCACGTGCTATAATACATTCCTGGGGTGATCACGAAGAGTTTAAATTAGTTAGTTTATCTGTGTTATTTTATTGTGCATCTGAGTCCAGAAGAGACTTTAATGCTTAAAAGGGCTCCATCCTCATGTTTTAATATTTGGGAAATAAAATTATTTTATTTAAATTAGCCCTGTTTTATATGATGTAGTAGGTATTACAACTATTAATCAGTATCATGTTTCTAAAACTTTTGGAAAACCCTTGAATTTAGGTAAGCCCATGTCACTTTTTCTAGGCAGTAAAACATGAGCAGAAGTGTGTCACGTGGGTAAAAAGGTTTAGAAGTTGGGGCGTTATTCTGCCTCTCCCCTTACAAGGTGCCATCGTGGGTGGTCATGGTTTATGCAGCCTCCACCAGCCGGGGTCCCTGAGTGAGCAACACGTGAAGCACAGACTCCTGCTGACGCACAGTGTGTGTGTACAAAATAATCCTTGGTTATTTTTGACTAATAGATTTTGGGGATGCTTGTTACTACAGCATAGTGCAGCCGAACTGAATAATACATGTAGGGACGTTAAAATGGAATATTATCAGTAGTCAGCTGTTGGAAAATGGTTAAAATGGTTAAAATCCTTTTGTATTCTGCATGCCCTTTTGTTCTTCTGTTAAGTTTCTTGTTCTGTTTTTCTGGGTCCTGCGTGGCCAAGTGACTACATATCATTGCTTATGCTAACAACGGCCCCTGGTTGGTAAATTGCGTTTAGACTGGGAGAAATTATAAATAGACTATAAATACCTGATGGAGATGCCGAAGCTTTGGCATTCCTTGAATACAGGGACCCTTACAACCAGCATGTCCTTCGTGGGAGCTCCGAAGGCAGTGGTGATGAAGTCATTACAAGAGAGACCAGCCCTGTGGGATGTGAGGCTTTGAAGCCAGGGCAGCTCCTGTACGCACCAGATCTTGTTTACTCATGTCTGAGCTGTCACCTGGTGAGGCAAAAAGAAAAGCACGGGACACAAGCTGTGTGGACCGCTGCTCAGGGATGTTCATGTAAGGGCTCTCATCAAGGAGGTGTGTTTGTCCTACGTCCTCTATATAGACTGGTGCTACTGTGTGTGGCCTTTGGCAGTTTTGTAAGTCTGAAAGTTCAGTTGAGCCTTGAGAAGCCCCCCGGGGGTTGTTGCCTCAACATTTGAAGTTTGTATGAAGTATTTCAGGCTCATTTGTTTCTTGGGCTATTTCTCCTTAGAAAGAACAGAATAGTGACTTTATCCCTTCCTGTAAAAAGAACAAATCTCAGCTAGCTCCAGAATCAGAATAAAAATTTTTGTAGTAAGGTGCTTTTTGGAGTTATGTTAAATAGGAAATGATGAATGGTCCTTTCCCATTTCCCTCCTCTTTTGGGTCAGGTTCTGTATATAGGCAGTCTTAGTACACTAAGTACAGCTCTTTTTTTCCATTAAGCTGATATTTATGTTGATTTTCTTTTTTTTTTCTCCTTATCTTATAATATGTTTGTTTTCCTGGTTAGACTGTAAGCTCTCGAGAGCAGGGAATAAATTTATTTCTGCTCACCATTGTGTGCTAGTGTCTGGAGAAGTGCCTGGCATATGGTAGGTTGCATATGTGTGTATTGCACACAGGTGTTGGTTTTGTCGTGAAAAGCAATAAAAATAGACTCTGGCTGAATTTAGCTGAACAGGAATTTATTGAAAGTATATTGCTGAATCATCCGTTTTCTGAAAAATGAGCAGGAACCAAGAGAAAAGCTGTTAGTGTTGGGTTTTACTGAGCTGGAATTGCTGTTGCTGACTCTGGGACAGCATCATGAGAGTGATTCTTACCCATCCCTGCCTCTCTGCATCACTTGCTGGAGAGTCAAAGCTTTTGTGGGAGTATCTGATTCGCTGAGTCTTAAGTCATGCCTATGAAAGTCAGGGAGGGCATGCCTTATCTCACACAACTAAGAAAGATAGATTATGAGCTCGGATAGGGAACTAGAACCTAGGGTTCTTCAAAAGAAGAAAAAGAATAGGAATCAGAGGAGTCTTTCTCTTTTTGGTTAGAAAACAAAGTAATAGAAAGAAAACATTCTTTATGAATACCATAAGTATCTATTACTGATCAATAATTCATGGACTCATTTTACTTTCAGTGTTTAGCAAAGATGTGCCTGGATATTAGATGATATATAATTTATTAGAAGGCCATTTGACTGCATCTTGTCACATGCTTTAAGGCATGTAGTGGTGGCTAAGGAAGACAATATGGATTTTGGCTTTAAGATAGCATAACACTTAGTTTCCAGCTCTTAAAGAAAGGTGAACTTCTGGTGTGCTTTCCTTCCTACCCCAGGGCATGATTTCCTGTAGTAGGGGAAGAGGAAGGGTCTCAAAAATATGTTTGGAAGACCAGTATAAATTTATTTCACTTTAATTATGAGCACTAGACACAAATAGATGTGTACCAAAATAAAAGAAGCGTAAGTGGGAAGTGTCTGTCTCTGCTTGAGGCCTTCGAGGAACGCTTCCCTGCTGGGTTGGTGACGTTTGAGGTAGCCAATGAAAAATGAGATGGAATTTACCAAATGTGGAAGAGGGTTCTAGGTAGAGAAAACGGTATGTGCATGGATTAGTAAATGATGTTTATGAATGAAAATCAAGTAATTCCTGTGACACACATATAGATGTCCGTATGTGAGTGTAAGGTTTATATGTGTAAGGGGAGGGCGATGAGGCATCGAGGGCCTGATGAGAAATGACGTAAGCTGAGGAAGGATCTAAATGAATTTTAGAAAGTTACTCTAAACAAGCAGTCTAACCAAATCACTATACAGCCTAACACACGTACAGCATTGTATTAAAAGTGAAAGGATCTAGGGCTCGGTGGGTGGACCTTGGGTCCTTGGTTCCATGCCATGCTGAGTAGATTTGACATGAACGTTACAGAGAAAATAACACTTTCAGTACACAGTCTGTTAATTTTCCTAGTTGTTATTTTTGGTAGAATTGTACAGGTTACAATATTATCATGGGTATCTTCAAAATATTGTAGACATGCCTTTTAAACAATTAAGGGAAAATATAGGTTTCTGTGATGAAGTTTAATTTAGCAGAAAATTCAGTGCAAGACGGCACGCTTACTTGCTGGTTTGATTTCTTGAGTGATGTTTATGCATTAGTGAGCCTGCGGGAACAAAAGGAAGCCTCGCTCTAAATTTTATCTCTTGGATTTGTGAAATTTACCTCCCAAATGTGCTCTTTGTTAATTTTCTTTCAAAGTATTGACTCTTGCCTGTCTTCTTTTTCTTATTCCTGCTGACTTTCTTGACATATGTAAACAAAGCCATAACTAGGAGTGAAAAGAAACGCCTGCTGTCTTATTTTGCGTGTTCGTATATAGTGATTGAAATATTACGATTTGCCTTGAAAAAGTAGTTGTCCTCTTGGATATTTAAACTCTTTCATCTAGTGACTCCACGCAATTTGTAGGTTTTCACCAAGGTCTGCATAATGGCTGGAAACTGATGTTTCCCTGAATTGACAGAATAATATGAACTTTGAAGCACTGTGGAATTAGTGAAAATGAAAAGGTCATTTTGGGATCTGATTTGTTTGTTTTACACTGGGATGATTGATATGTAGACAACACAATTTATTGAATGTGGACGTGGAAAAGTAGAATTTAAGCAAAGGTTAAAATAAGATTTAGTTTTAGGATTAATGGTCTGTGTATTTTAGGAAGCAAAAATATTCCAAAACTGTATTATGTTGGGGTGCAAAATAATCTAGGGAATATTCAGTTAGCAGGCAAGGGGCAGTCTGTTATCTCAATTTTTGTCTTCATGGCTGAATTAGTTTCTTGTTGCTATTGTAACAACTTATTATAAACTTGGTGGCTTAAAAACAACACCGGTTTAGTACCCTCAGTTCTGAAGGTCACATGTCAAAATGGGCCTCTCTGGGCTGAAATCAAGGTGTCTGCAGTGCTGCATACCTTCTGGAAGCTCTAGGGAAGAATCCATTTTCATTCCTTTTCCATCTTCTAGAGGCCACCCACATTCCTTGGCCTGTGGCTCCTTCTTCCGTCTTATTTATTTATTTATTTTTGGGGGGAAGATCAGCCCTGAGCTAACTGCTGCCAGTCCTCCTCTTTTCGCTGAGGAAGACTGGCCCTGAGCTAACATCCATGCCCATCTTACTCTACTTTATATGTGGGACGCCTACCACAGCATGGTGTGCCAAGCGGTGCCATGTCCGCACCCGGGATCCGAACCGGCAAACCCAGGCTGCCGAAGCGGAACGTGTGCACTTAACCGCTGGGCCACCAGGCTGGCCCCTTCTTCTTCCATCTTAAAAGCCAGCAATGGTTAGCCTTTCTCAGGCTAAGTCGCTCTGACAGTAACTCTTCTGCCTCCCTGTTGTGATTACCTTGGGCCCACTGAGGTAATCTAGAGTAATCTCCCATTTCAAGGCCCTTAGTTTAATCACATCTGCAAAGTCCCTTTTACCCTGTAAGGTCACATATTCAAATGTGAGGTTCTGGGGATTAGGACTTGGACATCCTTGGGTGGTGGTGGGGGGAAGGGACGTTATTTTGTTCCCACAGTGCCCTTTATGTATTTTGTTGTTTGTTATTGCTTATACTGCAAGCTACTTTAGGGCAAGAACAATGCTTACGTAAGTAGGCCTTGTTCCCTCTCTTGTTCCTTTTGCTTTGCTCTGTGGTTATGAGGAATGTGAATTCGGCTTAGAAGATACAGGCTCAGATTCAGGCCCTGACACTCGCTAGATGTGACTTTGGCCAAGTGACTGAAGGTTGCCAGCCTCAGTTTTTTACCATTTGTCAAATAAACGTAATACCCCCCTCCGGGTTGTCATGTGGATCAAATGAGATAATGTCTGTAAAGGTACTTTGTAAACAGTGAAGCAGTATACAAATGAAGAAAGCGTTGGTTCTGCCACACCCATACTGCAGCCGTGGGGAAGTGAATAATTAGGAAGAGGAAAGAAAGAAAGAAAGATAACTGTGGATCTTCTTAAATGTGTTATACCTCGGTTTGCATTTTAACCTCTGTTATGGTGACATTTGGGGAAATCCTCTCCTTACAACATGCTTTCCTTTTCTAGGAAGCAGATGTTACTGACAGACTGATCATTGCCCAGTTTTCTCAATAGTAAGTCTTTTCCAAAAAGATAGACTGATGGTCTGCACTGAAGCAGGAGAACCCACCTGGCCCCGTCAGAGTCCCTTAGTTTAGAAATACGGGCTTGCCTGCGTGTGGCTGAAAAATATGTCCCTGAAAAAAAGGAGAAGCTCCTGTGTTTATGTGCCAAATTCAGTGAATGGATGCCACTTCTCACCAACAATATCTGTCCTAGAAAAAGTCAGAAGTCCAGTTACTCCCCTGCCCACCCAAAATGGCTTGCTGGAACACTTACCACTTGTTCCCAGAAGGGCTTGGCTGTAGGTTGTGGGCAGACTCCGGCCATGCCAGTTCTCTGGTCAAGAAAAATGCTGTGGAGTATTTTCTGGATATTACTGCGCCTTGTGTTTAATAGAAAATAGAAAACTTTTAGCCTCTCTGTGGCCTCTGTGCCATACAGTTTTCAACTCATTGCAGTTAAAACAATCAGGCAGACACGGAAACAGCCTCCTTAGTTTGACTGACTGACTGACCTCTTGGTGAGTTTTCTTTCAGAGTTGTGTCTAGGTGTGTCTGCAGTTGCGACAGTCCTGCAAATTAGAAAGTTAAAAACACAGAGAAAAAGTCTCCTTTTCCTTGTTAATGCAAAAGAAGTTTATTCTAAAGAATTTTTCTTTTTAATGAAACTGTTTTTCCTGATATAATCTATTATCCCCTGGTACAGAATTATAGAGTTGGAGAGCTGGTACGCAACTTAGACGTCAATTACTCTCATTCCTTATTACTAGTTGGCTCAAACTCATGCACTTAGTTGGTATTTAACACTTCAAATGTTTTACCCAAACTAAATTCACAGGATCCTTTAAAGCCCATCCCCTTCCCTGCCCACTTTGATCTGACTCATAACCATCATTTTAAGACTTAACATTGACTTGGTGCCTTTTTTTTTTTTTTAAATCTTCAGTAAAGAGTTTTTGTTTTAAAATGTTAGTTGCTTTCAGGATCGTTTCCTTCTCATCATCAGGAGGAAACAAACCAGCATTGATAAAGCAGTGGGTGTTTTTCAAAGGGCCTGTATTCCTGGTGCTGGCTGCAGCAAAACCATCAGAATTGCTCATGGAAGAAAGGGAGATTTTGATTCTCTGTTCCCTGTGGCAGTAATAACTCAGTAAATAAATAAAAACCAATTCCAGCGAAATGAGCTTCCTCCTGTTTTCTTCTGGCTCTACTTTTCTGATTCTTCTTGTTTGCTTTTGGAAAACAATTATATCTAATCTTGTATAAAAGTTGTTTCTGGACAGCTCTGTGTAAATTAGTAACACTTTCTCATGTTAGTAGATTATGATTTCAGAACTTATTTTTACATTCACAAATGATGAGTTTTTCAGTAGCGTCTGACTCCAAACACTCTGGATTTAGAGATCTTTATCTCTTGTCGTTTTAAGTCAATACAATTATGCTTCTAGAGACATTTAAAGACACTTTGAAGTTTATAAAGCAAATCATTTTTTCATTAATACTGGTATCTAACCACTACTTATTGTCTGTCTGAGTTTCTTAAAGAAATTAAGAAACCGTATTTCGTTATCAGGTCAAAGAAATCATTAACGTGGTCTTTAGTAATAGCTGGAATTTTGATTTTTTAAATGAATTATTTTTTTGCAATATTCTACCCTACTAGTTTGACTCTAAGGTATAGAATAGAGGAATAGGAAGGATAATACTTATCAAAATTGCTAGGAAGAGCTTGTTCAACTTAAATGTTCTTGAATTTTATGAACTAAAACGCCTTTATGTGTGGGAGATGAAAATGTAAACATAAAGTTAATTAAGAGGGGATCTAGAAACTCCTAACTAAGCTTTTGCATGTGAAGATTAATGGATACATATTCGCGCTACTTTTCTTAAAATCTTTTTTCTTTCTTTTTTAAAAAATTTAATTAATTTTTTTTATTGTGGTAACATTGGTTTATGACATATAAATTTTAGGTATACATCATTATATTATGATTACTGTTTAGATTATATCATGTTCACCACCCAAAGACTAATTACAATTCATCACCACATACGTGGACCCCTATGTTCACTGCAGCATTGTTCACAATAACCAAGACTTGGAAGCAACCTAGGTGCCCGTCAAGGGATGAATGGATAAAGAAGATGTGGTGTATTTACACAATGGAATACTACTCAGCCATGAGAAATGATGAAATCCAGCCATTTGTAACAACATGGATAGACCTTGAGTGTATTATGCTAAGTGAAATAAATCAAAGGAGAATGTCAAATACTATATGATCTCACTCATACATGGAAGATAAAAACAACAGCAGGCAATCACATGTATAGTGACTGTAAATGTAAGGATGCCTTTGATATTAAAATGTATTATTTATGTACTACTAAAAAATGTTGCTAATTATGAGTCACCATTGACTGTAGTACGCATTCAGATTTCAAAGATGTTAATATCTGAATATTTACAGCTCCGAATCAATGAAATATATTATTTCACAATAGTGTTAGGTTACAAATACATGAGACCAGTAGCTGACTACCTCTTTATCATTTTCTTTCAGATTTCTTTTATAGCATTTTTGACTCTCTGAAAATATCGTATATAATTATTTGTATATATCATTATTAGATAATATTGTTATTCTCTTCCCTGGAAGGAGAGACCTTGTCTGTCTCATTTACTGCTATACTCCTTGCATTTAGACATAGGAGATACCCACGATTCATTTACTTAAATGAAGATCAAAGAGAGTTTCTTTCTCTGACCTGTTAATTTTCATATAAATAAGCAATATTGAGAGATTTTTCTTTCAGGCAAATTTGTTCTAGGAAGTGCAGCTGAACAAAAGTGATGTTTGAGGTAAAAAGCTGCTTAAGGAATCCTGCAAATGTCTGTTCTATTAAAGGATGAATGGAGGGCAGTGTTGTTTTGTTTTTTTATTCAGTTGTACAACATAATGATTCAATATTTGTGTATATTGCAAAATGGTCACCACAATAAGTCTAGTTAACATCTGTCACCAGACATAGTTGCAGAATTTTTTTTTCTTGTAATGAGAACTTTTAAGATCTTCTCTATCAACTTTCAAATATGCAATGCAGTATTATTAACTGTAGTCACCATGATATATATTACATTATTTTAATAGCTACTTTTTGGGCAAAAAATAAGCTCTCTGAGGACCTAAATCATTTCATCATTCATAGTCATACAGGAATTAATGGAAACCAAATCTCTAAAAACACAGGTAATTTCCAAGTAGAAGTTTACTGTCTTGCTTTTCTGATGCTTTGCTATTCTTCTTGACTTTGGCCTTTTCAAAAAGGTGACATAATATTGTTGCTCCAAAGGATAGTCTTTAGGCATGAAAAAAGAAACAAAAAATTTAGTTTTAGGGTAATAAGATAACTTTGTCTTAAAAAAAAAGCATCCCCTGTAATTCTCCAGCAAGTTGAATGTTTGACACTGTCTTTTGAAACACTCCAAGGAGATGGGAAGAAATGAGAAGAGTTCGCAGAGTCTAAAGCTAGGACAATTTGCTCTGCTCAATATGTTTCTATCCTCAAGTATTCAATCATGGGAGTCTCATAAAGTGCAATCGATAAATTTAAAAGCCGAGAAAAATATACGTTAAATTTCCAAGTCTAGTGATTTACTTGCTAATTGACTTCAAGTTTCTTTAGCAACGTTTTTCTCTAGTTTTGAAAGTGATAGTGTAGAGTCTTATGTTAATTTATATAATGCAGATTAATTTGTTCTTGTCTTTACTGTGAGATATTCTTTTTCCCTTTAATTTATTTGGGAGATCAGAGCCAATATTCCAAGGTGTTTTACAGAATTGTAGACAGAAATCCTTGTTCGTTCTTGATTGTTGCCTGAGGAGGCATTTCCTCCAGCACCGGAATTTCTACAGTTGTCTGTATCCGGTTTCCCTTTCAAAGCTGGTGGCGTGGTCCAAAACAGCCTGTGGAGTTCCGGGATCACTCAAGTGATGACTTCAGGGCTGTGACTCAAAATATTTACTTCCCTCATGCGCCCAGATTAGCTGCCAGTTTCAGCCAGGTCGTGAATGAACTTCTTGTCAGTCTGTTTGGAGAGCATGCATTTTCTTTCTCCCCACCCACCTCTATTCACACTTCCTCCCAGTGAAACTTCTTCCTGATGTGGAATCTAGTGTTTTAAGGCTTGGTCTCTGGGAAAAAAGTTCTGATTGGTAAAGAAGAGCTTCCTATTGAGTAAACTTCTTGAAAAGATGGTAATTTGAGGTTATGATCCTGTCAAAGCAGAAGACATTCAAAGCAGTGGGTGATACATATTTTCTTGAAAACTTTTGGCAAAGTTTTCGATGCCTGTGTATGCCAATGCATTGTACCCGAATATATTGGACTTCTTTTGTTTGGTAAAGTAATTGAGAACACCTTTAATCATGTGATGCTTTAAGACATGGCAATTGTTTTGGGGCATATCTAAGTTTTAATAAAGCTCCAGGTTTTTCAAATGTACTTTTTTATCAAAAAGAGCCATGTTGCCTGATGTTTTTTCACATGTGGCTGGTACTCCTTCATTCTCATTACATACTGTTGGTAAATACCTTGCCATATGGAAAGAACTATGGGTTTTTGTGCTCCACAATACTTGATGATGAAAATAAAACCAAAAAAAAAATTATAAAATTTGTGCTTATTTTCCATGACATTTTCTAGCTTAAGCTAAACCTGATGTCCATAAAGGCGGATATCATAATCATTGTGGCAGGAGATGTTTTCACTGCTTTTTTTAACATAGGAAATAGAACATGGTAGCGATGAGAACCATATGCCACTTGACAGAGCAGAGCACCATCCTTGCCCTCACATGCAAATTTAGAGAAAAGTCAGTTTATTCAGGAAAACAAATTCATAGAGACAATTTTTTGAAGTGAGAGGAAGAGAACTGGATAAGATTTTACGAAGAGGAAAGTTATCTTCAACCTTTCAGGAATATAATCAAAGAAAAATTGTTTTGTGTAGAGGGCAATTCAAAAACCCCATGAAGCCCATTCTTAGCAGGGCAGAAAAGCTCTTGACAGCCGCTCCTCTCCTCACCCTTCTCTCTCGTCACAGTGAACAACTCATAATCCTCTAAAGAGAAATCAAGAATACGCACTCTTTCCTTTCTTTGCCAGGATTTTTTCTTGGCCAAGAAAGCATTCCCTCCCTTGTCCTCTGCCACTGTTTTCTCGATGCTCTTTACCCATCCTCTACCCATACCTCCGCCATAATGACTTGTTCCCATAACTGTCTCTTGTGTTAGATAAGAGACTAATGGTAGTTAGGGGCAGACTACTATTTCCTCATGCGTTAGGGTCATAAGTGGACAACTTCAACTGAATTTTCAGGTAGGATTTGAATTAAGAATGGAAGAAAGAAGGTTTTTCAGGTTAGAGGGCCTTGGGCGCAGAGGCCTGCAGGTGGGAATGAGCATGACTTGTTTAGGGGATGGGGAACTGAGGGTAAGGGAACTCTTAGATATAAAAATAGTTCTATGTTGGAGCCTGTTAAAAATATATCCGTTAGAATAATATTCTGTCTTACACATCATTTTCTGGAGGGTTTATCATTTTAATTTAGCAATGAGCCTGTCTCAGAACCTAACAGTAGCTTTAATGCTGAGATTCTTAGGTATATCGGAAGAGGAAGTAATGTGACTTTGAGGGAAACTGTAGGCCTCTTAAAGCAAAATAGGAATATTTCTAAATTTGAAACTGAAGGAGATAAGGGGATTGGTTAAATAAACTACTATATGGCTATATAATGATGTACTACACAACAATGAAAATAATGCTGTAGGTCTACCTTTATGACATATTCTTAAGGGGAAAAAAGGTACATACATTTATGTATAATAATAACTTTAATGTCTTTTTAAATATTGGCTTTAAAATATCTTTTAATATAGAAGGATATTCATGTATTTATGAAATAGGTCTTTAAGATAGACACCAAAATGTTAGCAGAGGTCATTTCTTTATGGTGAGAGTGTGGTATTTAGATTCATCTTTACATAATGGCTTTATTTTATGTCTCATATTTTAATTTGTTTTGTAATGTTGTCTAATCAGAATAAATACAATAAAGAGTTCAAGTAAAAAGAAGTAGAAGATAGCCTGTTTTGGCCTTATGGTACATATTACATGTACTTGTTGGTTGCTGTAGTTTTACTTTGAAAATTTTCAAACTGAAAGAAAATTTGGAGCTGTAATACAATGAACAACACTGAACCCTTCACCTAGACTCACCCATTGTTGCAGACATTGTGACCCTTAACCCCTAAATATTTCAGCACGTGTCTCTAGAACTAGGACCTTCCTTTACACAATCATGGTACTATAATCACAGATGAGAAAAGTGTCATTATGAAGATACTGTTACCTACTCTACAGTCCATATTTAAATTTCCACAAGTATGCTAATGAAGTCGTTTGTAACATAAAAAAAGTATTTAGACGCAAAAAGATTCCATCAAAGATTCCATCCTGCCTTGGGTTGCTGTGTCTCTGTTCTCTTTGAATCTTGAATGGTTCCCTACTTTTTTTGTCTTTCGTGACATTGACATTTTTGAGGATTCCATATCAGGTGTCTTGTAGACAGGAATACTTGTATTGGCAAGAATAGAGCGATGTTGGTTCTGTATCATTTTGTTTTTGAAGTTTTAGAGATTAAGAGAAAATACAGGGAACCTTAATTTGAACCTCTCTGATGTGGTACTTCTGTTCAACCTGTGATTTCCTCTCATATAGAAAAGATTCCTTCCGCTTGGTCATGTTTACGGTCTTGCTCAAAAGGCTTTGTTTTAAATGAAAGCAGAAGCAGGAAGTAGCGGTTGTGAGAATGTTGGACTTCTCAGATCCAGTTAGCTCATAAACTCAGTTCCCTCAGGCTAAGATTACTTGCGTTTATCGTGATGCTGTGATCTCAAGGGACAGTGAGTAGAAGTCAATCTTCCAAGCACCAGCTGTTTCTTTCGCAGTCATGCTGCATTTCTCCTCCTTGATTAATGTAAGGGGGAAAATGCCCTCATTTCCTTGGTAGAAAGGAATAGAATAGAAAGCCGGCAACCCTGTGTTGAGAACACAGTTAACTGTGTAAGAGAACACAGTTAGCTTGCAGTGAAATAAAAAAAAAAAAAATCCTGTTAAATAACGTGTAACCATAAATTTTATAGTTAAAATCCTTGAAAAACTATCAATTGAACTGAAGTTTTCCAGGGGCCCCTAAGCTTCTTTGTAGTTGTAGGTCAGGCCCTTCTGGAAATAGCATTATGTCTTTAGAATATATGTTACTCAGACTGTGCTAGACTATACTTTGGTAACAACATGCTTTATTTACAAACAAAACCCCAAATCTTACTCACTTCAAAAAAGGATGATTTTTTCTCATGTCATCGTCTAGTGTGGATCATTTGGCTGTTCTTGTGGTTTAGAAAATTGGACCGAGGCTGCTTCCATCAAGCAATTCCACCATCTATTCTAGCCTCAGGGATGGGAGAGAGAAAACATGGAGAGCTCACATCCGCTCTTCTTTCGTTTGTTTGTTTTTTAATGAGTTGACTTCCTTTTTTAGTGAGGAAGATTGGCCCTGAGCTAACATCTATTGCCAATCTTCTTCTTATTGCTTGAGGAAGATCGTCATTGAGCTAACATCTGTGCCAGTCTTCCTCTGTTTTGTATGTGGGCTGCTGCCACAGCATGGCTTGATGGGCCATGTGTAGGTCTGTGCCCGGGATCCGAATGTGCAAACCTAGGCTGCTGAAGCGGAGCACATGATGAAACATTAAGCACTCGGCAACCAGGCTAGGCCCTGTCTTCTTTTTTTTCCTTCTTCTTCTTCTCCCCAAAGCCCCCCAGTACATAGTTATATATTCTAGTTGTAGGTCCCTCTAGTTCTGCTATGTGGGATGCCACCTCAGCGTGGCTTGATGAGTGGTGCTAGGTCTGCGCCCAGGATCTGAACCGGCAAAACCCTGGGCTGCCCAAGTGGAGCACGTGAACTGAACCACTTGGCCATGGGGCTTGGCCACGGGGCTTGGCCCCTGGTCTTTTTTAAAAAAAAATCTACAGTGCTTTACCTTAGTGCCTGGTGATCAGAAATAATTTTTTCAATAATGTGGGCTGAAAAATGAATGTTTGCATGTAGTGTGCCAAATCTAATTCTTTTTCCTACCGGCTGACTCATGTCTCCTGGATTCTAACTCTTGTGTTATAGTGTCGTTGGCACACATCTTAGTCTTTTACTACAGGTGTTCTGCAAAGGGGTTTCATAGCCTTTCATTTTCATAGATCTCTTTATGCCATAGAAAGAACTTTTGGGAGTACAGAAGGTAATCATATTTGTTGAATCAATTTGTTTAATGGTTAATTATTTTATAAGTATTTGTTTCATATCAAGTCTTTGTTTAATAGTTAATGATCTTACAATTTAGCAATTGGAACACTTCACTTACTGTTACTTTTTCACATCTGCATTATGATAATTGATGTTATTAACCCTGAGACACTTCTAGATCATCCTGTATTTTATTTTTCTGATTAGTTGAAAGTCCCTGATGCATATAAAGTATGAGATAAATAGCCAGTCTGGTATTTGATTAATCAAAGGCACACTGTTTGTAAACCTGACTGGATTGAAATATACTCAGTTGTACTAAGAATATATATTTTATTTCTCACCCCTCACAATGTTTTTTTTAGGCAATAGAGATTATGCCAAGGATGATCCATTGGAGTTTAAGTCCCACCAGTGGTTTGGAGCATCTGTGAGATCCAAACAGGATAAAATTTTGGTAAGTCTTTTGGATATTTACTCATAGGTGAGTTTAGTCAGTTTGTGTGGAAACAGAGGAAGTTTTATGTTTGAAAACTGATAGTAAAACTCCTTGTGCTCAGGGCCACAGGGTGTGATGAGATAAGATGGCTCTGGTCAAAGGCCACCCATCTCAGGGTACCATCTCTCTTGCCCTTCACAGACTTGGCTTCTGTGATTTTCCACCTTCCTTCCTACATTGTCTGTTTTCCCTGCCCCTCTTGGTAGTTCCCAGCAGTTTGTTTCCATCCAGACTGGTTTAGGAATAGTGTGCCTTTAATTAATCAAACACCCTAGTACCTCCTCTCCTTAAAAATAAAACCACCTTCCCTTTGCCTCATCTTCCCTTCTGCTCTGGCCCCATTCCTTTGCTCTCCTTTCAAAAAGTGTTCTCTATAGTAATCATCTCCACTTCTTCACTTCACATTCTCTTCCCAGCCATTCCAGTCAGACTCAGGTCAGCACGGCCAAGGTCACTCTTGACTTTCGGGTCACTGAAATCCACTGGTCCTTATTCTTATCTTTCTTGCCCCCTCAGCACCATTCAACAAGGTCAGTTGACCATTCTTTTTGAGATCCTTTTCTTCCTTTGGCTTCTGGGACACTATATGTTACTGGTTGTCTCCCATCTCGCTGGCTACTCCTTTGCGGTCTCTTTTAGGGGCTCCTCTTTCTGCCCAATTTCTAAGTGTTGGGGTGTCCCTGAGCTTTGTTCTGAGCCCCTACTCTTCTCTAACCACACCTTTTACCAGCTGCTCCTGTCCTGTCCCGTGGCTGTTAATACAATCTGTATGTCGTAATCCCCAAATCTATATCTCTGGCTCTTAATTCTCCTTGGATCTTTAAAATCGTATTTCCAAACTACCTATTTGGCATTTCCATTTGGATATTTCACATATTACTCATAATGAACATGGCCAAAATAGAACTCTTGTTGTTGTCCATCAAAAAGGAAAAAAACGCAAAAATAACTGCATCCATACAAAACTTGCCCAGCTTATTTAGAGGCATGACTCTCTACCCCATCCACCAGCGAGCCCTGCAAATTCCACCTCCAGCCTTCGGAATGTATCGCCTATCCGTCAATACATCATCTCCACTATTTCTGCCCTGTACCCAGCCACCATCATTACTCACCTGGGCCGATGCAGTGGGTCTTCTCATCTCTCTGCTTCCTCTCTTGCCCAACTACAATCCATTCTCCATAGAAGGACCAGAGTGATCCAGAGCATTTCACCTTCTTGATTAAAACAGTCAAGCAGCTTTTCATCACTCTTAGAAGAAAAATCACAAGCTCATCCAGACTTTTATAGCATCTCTGTGATCAGGTCTCTGGCTGCTGTCTCTTTGGCATCATCTCTCTCCGTTTTATGTACTTAAGCTGCACTGGTCATGTTATTCCTTCCACATGCCAAGTCGTTTCAGTTAGGACCTTTGTGGTCGTGTTCCTCTGCCAATGTTGTGCTCATCTTGTTGATTTTCACTTGGCTAGCTCCTTGTCATTCTGATTTCAGCTTTAATTTCATTTCCTTAGAGAACCTTCCCTATTTTAATTATCTGCATAGTCTTTATTACTGTCTTTTTTTTCATTTGATTGTGGGGCATCAGGAAAAGATTTGTTTAGGAAGTGAAATTTCAGCGGAGCTTTAAAGGATGTATCAGATTTTAGCAATTGGAGATGAAGGGTAGGGTTGAGAGTGGGGGCATTCTAGGCAGAAAGAGGTACAAAGGAGCAGAAATAAGCAGAAGTAGTAAATAATCCACTCTGGAACATCAAGTACATGGAGAGAAGTAACTACGATTACTGACTTTCTGCTTTTTCAGGGTAGGTATAAAATGACCCAATGTTGATGTCTGCAGTGGTTGTGTTAATGTTTTGCTTCAAAAGTATTATAGAAAATTCATTGAACTTTTTTCCAGCAAATTAATTTGTTACACTTTTGGTAGATTACTATGCTCTGAAAACATGCATTATTCTACTCCTTATGCATGGTGTTGAAATCTGTAACTCTGAAGACAAAAAGATCATAGTTTATTCAGAAAGTAAATAAAGTAAGCACTGCAAATTCTTTTACTGTCTTCTTACTTAATATATGCTTTATAATTTAGGGGTATATTCTACAAGCATTAGAGTGTTATTTCGTTAGAACGTTGATTCGGTCTGTGACCTTCAGCTTGGCACATAACATCGAGAAGAATGCTACCCGAAATAACAACTTTGCTAACTATTTTGAAAGAAAAATCTAGACTACAAATATGGCCTTCCAAAGAATATGAGAAAAGCACGTCTTTTTAAATCGTTACTTTATCCATTCCTTAGTGATAGGGAATTTAAGGTATAGGATAGGTTTGATTCATTTTTATTAATGCTTAGAAAGTGATGTTACGTTGAGGTAGTATAGATTGTCTGAAACCCTAATTTTTCAGAGAATTTCTGTGTCATGGACTGCTCCTTTGATCTCAGGCCTGTGCCCCACTCTACCACTGGAGGACGGAAATGAAACAGGAAAGAGAGCCGGTTGGAACGTGCTTTCTTCAAGATGGAGCAAAGACTGTTGAGTATGCTCCATGCAGATCAAGTATGTACGGGAAGTTGTACCAGCTTTTCAGAAGAGGGCCGGGAAGCCTACTTTGTTAAAAAACGTGTGTGTGTGTTAAATTGGTAGACATATTGTGATGTTCGATGACAGCAAAATGAAAACAATCCTATTAATGTAAAGAAATTATGAATGTACAGTCAACAAGTTAATCTTGTCTCCCTAAGAACTAATTTTCATCTTCCTTGGTTACTAGTAACTAATATATGGTTTGGGAACCTGTATTTTTAGCCCCTATTAGTCAAAAGATTCTTCACTCAGCTTCTGTAACAGAGATGTGGGACCCCCACAACTAAAGATTGTGATTCAGTAGGTCTAGGTCGGGCCCGGATACCTGCATTTTCAATAAGCTCTCCAAGGTAATTTTATGGATACTGAAGTTTGGGAACTGCAGATTTATATTAATAATGATGTTAAAAATTAAAAATGATGTCGTAAACAACCAGAGTTTATATAGGAAGGTGAAACATTAAGCTCAGGAGTCTGCTTCTGAATTTCCCTGCTTTTAATCAGAGTTTCTTTGTCAATCTGTTACCAAGCTTCTTCTTCTTTTCGTCATCCAAAAGATCTCACACTGTTCTCTGATAGTATTTGAAATTTCAGATGAAATTCATATTGAGACTAAAGATGATTTTGAGCGCTTATCATTTTGATTGTGCTTTTCCAACTCTGTACGTCCTTCTCCCCTTGGAGATTCCGGTTCTTCTGCCTCCCCACCTTTGTGGAATTGGCCACCACTCCAGATCCTCTTTATTCCAGAAACATAAAAACAGCTTATTGAAATGCAGTGTTGTGTTTATACCGGAAACACTTTTTATGCCATTACTTTTTATGTTCCACTGGTCACCAGATAGTTTAGTAGAGAGAAAGCAGCAAAAGCACAACATTGGGTAAGGCTCTTACTGCTAGGCTCTTTCCTCCTGTGTTAGACAACTTGTGATACCAGGTCAAAGGAACTGAGTAAATCCTCAAAACTGTAAACAATTGAACCTCTGAGAAACTGCAAATGATTTCATCAGACACTTATTTCTTAGCTCAGCACCTTGACCCTCCTTGCTGTAAGTGAGAGGTAAACATCCAAAGAATGTTCCCTAGCCAGAACCACAGTGTTTATTAGGATAGGTCAGGAAGCACACCCTACGCAGGGTGGAGGAGGTTGGCAGCTTTGTCCTCAGTGCTCGGTGTCATCTGTTGGTATTTGGGTCATAGTGCTGTTGTCTTTGGTGGTATATGGAAAATATGAGGATTAATGTGTATTTTTAATTTCTGTGTTATAAAAAAATGTGCCTATCGTGAGAAGGTAATTTTATGGCTATGAAGAATGAGCTAACTCTCCTATACCAGGTTGGCTGTCGTTTATACAGTGGACATACATGTAAAATCCCCCTTATCTCGTATGATAGATGTGGGAACTGAAATTCAGACAGTTGAAGTCATTTTTTTCCCCTACATCCTGTGGTAGTGAGTGGTCTAATGAGGATTTGGACCCAGGTCTGTCTTACTCTAAAGGAACCTTTCTTCTGTATTACTAACAATAGAGTTTTCCATTTCACTTGCCTCTGTATTAAACACAGCTTTTCTACAAAGAAAACTTCCTGTTTTCACAGTACAAGTTTGGATAATTTTTGATGTGTGAGAGTACACAGAACCCTTCTGAAAGCAAGCATTGTGATGATGATCCCTTGTGGATATACTGCCCTGTCAGGCTAGTAGTTTTTGTCATTTTGCCTCTTTAGTAATGACCGGCTCTTTTCTCAGCATCTATTTAAAGGATTAAGGCATTGAGGTTTGCGTAATGTATCTGTTACATAATGCTTTCACTTACTTGGTTCAGGCATGGAAGTTATAAAATCGTTTTAAACTTTGTTTTCTAAAATCTTTAACATCCGAATCAGGTCAGGAAACTGGCCTGTGTGAGCTGAGCCTGTTTTTGTAAATAAAGTTTTATTGGAACACAGCCACACCATTTGTTTACGTGTTGTCTGTGAAGGGAGAGTTGAGCAGTTGCCGCAGAGACTGTCTAGTGGCTGTGTCTAAAATATATTCTATATACTTTCTAACCCTTTATTTAGATCTAGCTCTGATCTAAATAACAAAACCTTGGATCTTAGAAAAAGCACAAAGAACATCTTCAAAAAAGCAAAGTGAATGCCTTTCCTCCTAATAAATCTGGCTTTCAGTATCCCTTGATCATTGTCCATGCTTTTTGGCTCCACCTTTGAAATATTAAGCTACCTGTAGGCCGAAATTATGAGGGGCAGCCTACCGAGGGGAGAAACACTCAGGGGTGGGGATCTGAGAACCTGGGTCATGTTCTCACATTCTGCCGACAGCGAGCGTGTGGCTGTGGGTGATACATTTAACCACTCTGGGCCTGTCTTTCATCATTGGCAGAACACTGATTTGGGCAAAAGACTTCAGTGGTACAAATTTAGCATTTTATATCTTCTTCATACTTCAGTAAATTTAATGATTGGTTTTTCCATGGGATGCCAGTTTTGTAAGGCTATGTTGCTAACTCTGCTTGTTTTGGTGGTGGTAGTTTGTGGAGTTTTTTGTTGTCATTGTTCATTTGTTTGTTTGCTTTTGTTTTTAACACGACCTGTGTGGACACCCTGGGCACAGAACTTCACTGTCTGTGACACACTTACCTTCTTACTGATGATGTTTGCTTTTGGCTTTTCAGAACTGTATCTGTGACCATTCTTGGCGTTACACAATAGGCCAAATGTCTTTCTGTTCTCAAAGTGCCTGAGCCACAAATCATATGACTTAAATACTCTTTCAACTCCGTGCTCAGACTGAGTCTTTTGTTCTTTCTGTTTGCTTTCTCAGGATGATGTTATTTGTACATAGATTTTTCTATTATGGTTTCTAGCTGGCTTTTCCTTCCTCTTGTTCACTACTCAGGGAATTATAAATGCATCCTTGATTTGAGGTAGTACAGGCTAGTGGTACTAGACAGGCCTAGGCTCAGATCCACGCTCTTTTATTTACTAGCTGGTTGATTGTGGTCAAGTTACTTAATATCTGTGAGCTTGAGTTTCCTTATCTGTAAATTGTGAATAATGATAGTATCTCTCATAGGATTGCTGTAAAGGTCTTAGATAATGCCACAGAAAAATGCTTTAGTACAGTACTGGGCTCATAGCAAGGGCTTAATAAATAGTAGTTGCTCTTACTATCATAATCAATAGTATTATTTATAATATCGTCAGGCTTAACAAATGAGAGAGATATTAATTGTAGAAATAAAAACAAAAGCCTTCCCTGAAATAGGTTATAGTCAACATAAATTTCTTTACGTTGGCGTAAACACTCAGTTTAGTATGTACCTGTTAAGAAGAATTTAAAAGGCAGCCATGCTTTCTAGCTGGATGTTCTGGGAAACCAAGTAAAGCAGATAATTGTACAGTATGGTAATCAAAAAAGGATGTCTTTATAAATAGCCTGGAATAGTTCCCCAGATGCAACTTGAATAAAGAAAATAAACGGCTGGCTTGAGGTCAGAGCGGAATTCCTTAGTATGATTCACTAGACACTGGAAACCCCAGCCCCACATTTTCCCACTCCCTCTTGGTTAGAAAAATTTACATTGGGGTAGCATTACACTCTTGAGGCTATTTTCTAAAGGAGATTCTAAACTTAGATGTTAAATGTGTAATCTTGGGGCAGTTCCCAGGTTTTTAAAATGGGTTCAAAATTTTTGGTGGGAGTATTTGAAAAAATTATTGCAAGTTGTCTTTATGACTAAAAATATTTTTGGTTCCTGTATTTGGGTGGCAAATACAGTAATACTATAGCTTAGTTATTTATATATTGTAACATTGGTTACAAGAATTCCTTGATAACTGAAGAGTAGCGTTTCCCATTGTTCCTTGTTATCCTTATAGTAAAAGAAGGGAGAGTCTTCAGGTCCCTCCATCCCTCTATTCTGGGTACAGTATTACTCATCATTAGAGTTAATGTAAATTAATTGGCTAAGTGTCAAGGAATTGTCTCTTTTTGTGAGGACTACAAAAAAAAGGAGTAACTACAAAAGAATAAAAGTCTTGAGCCTGTTATCATGTGGAAAATACTTGAAAGTGTCATGTTGAAAGATGTTCACTTTTGTCGACCCCAGTGCTGAATATATTGTGAGGCCAGTTTCAGATTTTGCGCTTTGCAGAACGTTAAGAGAGGGTCTAACCATCACCTGAAATTCCCCATTATGTTTTTCGTAGATATTTTATTGTTGTTATTGGCTATAAATTGTTTGTGTAGGAAATGTATTAGGGATGTGTGTATCTCTTTAATATTCATAATAGCTTGGCAAAGACCTAGCAATCGTGGGGTAATAATAGTATGAAATAGGAATTTCAAATTGGAGTTGTTAACTCACAGATCGCAGCTCATCATTGTTTTATGAAATCAAAATAGTGGGTCATAACCAGTAACTTTAAAAAAAGGAATTAAATATAATAAAGCAGAATATATCATAATATATTGTGCATAATAATAGTGATACTGTTTTGTGAAATTTTGTTTTATCTATTACACACACACATAATGTGTGTATGTTGGGTTGGTGGGCTGTGATACAAAATATAATCTTGCTGTGGGTTGTAGTTAAAAATCAGTTTGAAACCCACCATCTGGGGGGATCTTTCTGTTCCCTGGTGACTGGTATAGCTACTTTAATCTGTCTCTGTTGCCATATCTAAGAAAATGGTGCTGATCGACATGCATGCTGCCATTTTTAGAACGTGATAATAGCTCATTAAGGGCCTGAGTGAATGAGCACCCCCCGAAACGAGTGCACTTTCTTATGATTACAGTGATATCAGATTTTTCTCATGTTTTGTTTTGTGTTATTTGTTTGTTTTTGGGTTTGTGTATGTTTCCAATCTTTTTATTTTAGAAAATATTGATGCTGATGGACAGGGATTTTGTCAAGGAGGATTCAGCATTGATTTTACTAAAGTAAGTTGTCATTTAAGACTGAATGAGATTCAGATCTACGTTATTATCTAAACAATGGTTGAAAATTAATGAGTCAATACTTCAGCTTCTCTATAATTCTTACCTGTTTTATGAAAACAGCTAGTAAAGATGACCCATGCATTTTGATAGTCTTTGCCTTATTAATTCTCTCCCCAGTAGACGTTGTTTATTTGAAATAGACATCAAAATAGGAGTGAAGGATAGTTGGGAAATGTCTTCAGGAGATGATAGATAACTCTCATGGCTTAATATTAAAATTTCCAGTTAGATAGGCTTAATATTAAAATTTCCAGTTAGATAAACTTATAGAATATTAAAGTTTTCTGTTTTTGACTGAAATTGGTTTTTCACAAAAGCTATCAATGGGAGCTTTATTACAAAATTAGAGTTTAATTACATAAAAGCTGAGAAACATGCATGTTTGCCATCTATTATGTGTCTAAAGACACCAAGTAAAGCTGAAGCAATTTCTTTGTGGTAAGAAATCTCATATGCGTATTTTTAACTAAGCTAATACGCTCTTCAGAGTTGATAGTTTTTATCTAATTTTCTAAAATAAGAATTTTATTTATATTTTCAAAGGAAATTTTTCTTAAGTACTTTTCTTTATATAATTTTCTTTTGTGTGTGTGGGTTTTTTTGAGTGTGATATATGAATATTTGAATATCAAATTGAGAATATTCCTCCCAGAGAAGCCTCAAAATTATATTGATTGATTAAAAGTAGAGCTTCCTTAGAAAGCTTAATATGGCTTTCTTAGAAAATGCGAGCAGAGTGCCTTAAATTTATTAAAACAGCAGAAACTATAATCATGTGAATCAGAAAAACTAATGAAACATTTTTGTTTTAATTTGTATTTTATCTTTATTAAAAAAATTTTTTTCTAGACTAGGTACTAGTAATTATAGTCAGCTCTCCTTACTAAATACTTGATGTTAATTTACTCAATTTGAAATTCATAATTCAGAATTTACTCATAATTACTCCTAATTCAAAATTTAAGGAAGCAAAACAGAGGTAAAGTATATTAATAAATATTAGGTTTAAACTTGCATGATGTATTTTCAAATAGGTGTTGTATTAAAAATAAGTGTCCATGTTTTCTGTACCTATGCCTGTACAGCTATAACCCAAGAAATAGTCTCTTACCATGAATGGTCATTGTTCAATTAACTGTTCACTTCAACTCATTTCTGAAAAAAGGGTGTCATTTTAGAGCAGACAACCTAGAAGTATCTTTTACATAGCCAGGGCAGGAGATTGTGCATTCAGCGCTTGAAAGGGCTGGATGTCCATTTGGAGGGGGAAAAATTTCTCTTACCTCCAGCAAGAAGAAATTTCTAAAATATTATGCTCGAACTCTAAATACCTTGAATTAAATACCTATAATTTGTTACAGCTATAAGAAATGCTAGTCAAGTGTAATTTGTATATATAACATACCCTGAAAAATTTACCCTTTAACTTCACTCCTGTTTAGATCTGCAAGCCACTAAAAATAATTTTCCTTTAGTCAAAAAGTGTTTAATGATTATTAGGAAAGGAAATTTGCCTTTGTAGTCACAAATATAATGTACAAAATTAAGGAGTGACTTTTTTCTTCATTGTAGCGCAGTAATACTTTGCAGTAGGGCTTCATGCCAAGTGTGTGAAGCAGCCGTGATCTGCAGAATATATATGTAAATGCGTATTTGCATGTTTTCATATATTAAATGAATATAACTTTCCTTTTTGATTTTTATTGTATTTTAGAAAAGGTAGAATGAAAATTACTAAAACTGAGTTAGATGAGTTTTAGATGTATGATTTTGTTTGCCTTAATAGATATGTATATATGTCATATACATATATACATGTATATATAGCTTTTATGTTTATCACATTGCTTTCAGTTTTTAAAGCTACATGTTTTTAAATATATATCTTGTTGTTGCTTGATTTAATCTAGGCTGACAGAGTACTTCTTGGTGGTCCTGGTAGTTTTTATTGGCAAGGTAGGTTAATATTGTTTAAATTACCCAATAATGACTGTGTTTCAGACTCACCTGGTTTTTCATGTGCCTTTGAGAGTTTTCAGATTATTTTAAAGAAAGAAATGGGAAAATTCAATTTAAATGTATAATCACTATCTGTAACAAAATGTTTTTTGAAAGGACTACAGCATCATATATATAATATATAACATTATTAATAGATAATATATATTATATAAATATATTCCTAGTAGAAAATAAACTGAGTATTTTTAAAGTAAATATGTAAAGTAATTTAAAATAATTTCTTTTTATTGTTTGTGGTATGTACTTCTCCATCTCTGTACCATAGAGGCCATGACATAAGCATTAGGAAATGTGTGGAACTGATCTATAACAGGTAAATTGTGGCGTTCCAAAATCTCATAGTTTAAAAAATATTTTGAATTTGCTCATTAGAATATTGGAATGGTTATTTTCTCATTAATTACTGACATCAAGAATGATTTCTTTGGGAAGTTTTTTGGGTTTTTTTTAAGATTTTCTTTTTTCTTTTTCTCCCCAAAGCCCCCCGGTACATAGTTGTGTATTTTTAGTTGTGGGTCCTTCTAGTTGTGGCATGTGGGAGGCCGCCTCAGCATGGCTTGATGAGCAGTGCCATGTCTGCGCCCAGGATTCGAACCGGCAAAACCCTGGGCTACTGAAGCAGAGCAGGCGAACTTCACCACTTGGCCATGGGGCCAGCCCCCTCTTTAGGGAGTTTTAAAAATAGAGGATCTTAGTAAGCTTCAAAAGAATATAATTAAACTGGCATTGATATAAAGATAAAACACTACATTCTTCAGTCATTCTGAGGGGCCTAGTAGAATTACCATTTGAACAGATGTATAGCAGATCATTATTTGCTGACAGTTTGAAAATAGGTAACTAAATCTACTTATTTGTTTACTTTATGTTTCATTTATCATTAGATTTACCCATTTATTTAGTCAATATATTCATGTTTATTTTCTGCTAAAAAGTGCTGTTTGAGGGTCAGAACTTGTTCACTGAGGTTCTGATATTCAAGCGTTGTTGGTATTTGGAAGAACTGGAACGCCTGTGACTATATTGATTTGCAAGTACTTTCCGATTCTGAATTTTACTTCTGTATTCTCCGCTATGCTTTCCTTACATCGTTGTGGGAAAACCCATGCTTGCTTTTGCTTTATAGAAAGGGAAGCTGGGCCGGCCCGGTGGCGCAGCAGTTAAGTGCGCATGTCCCGCTTCTCGGCGGCCTGGGGTTCACTGGTTCGGATCCTGGGTGTGGACATGGTACCACTTGGCATGCCATGCTGTGGCAGGCGTCCCACAAATAAAGTAGAGGAAGATGGGCATGGATGTTAGCTCAGGGCCAGTCTTCCTCGGCAAAAAGGGGAGGATTGGCAGTAGTTAGCTCAGGGCTAATTTTCCTCAAAAAAAAAAAAAAGAACAAAGGAAGGGAAGCTAAAGAAGACATTTACTGAAGGAAATAGATTGGAAGGAAAATAAGAAGGAACGAAAACTGGGAATAAGTGAGAAGTTGAAAGGGATGGCAAAGGAGAGAATGAAGAAAAGAGAAGAATCAGGCAAAGACAGGGATTGGTTATGAGACAGACTAAATCTGAAAATTTTGCATTTCTATGAATTATCTATTGGAAAATGAAATGATTTAAGAAAATTGCAATTGAATTTTATAGGGTTTTTTTCTGGCTTGTTTTATACTTTTAAAATGAAAAGAAAAATAGTTTGAATTACATATGAGAAAATAGGAAATATTAATATTTCCTAGTTATATATAAGACATAGATTTACTTTTCTTCTTTCCTGCTAGGTGTGTCATTCAGCGGAGGGGAGGGACATGTCTGTTGGGCCCGCCTGGGAACCAAAGATAGATTGTGTGATTCTCAGTCAGGACAGCTTGTTAACTCTGCCTTTTTACAAGCTGTGAAGATGTTTAAATGACTTGTTCTTTTAATACCTTGAGTATTACACAATGTTTGTATGCATTCCGATTTATTATAAATTAGGACAGATGTAGATACTATTCATATTATGTTCATTGGAGTTTTATTATAAATGGGCTGTAATACGTAAGTAAAAGCTCCATGACTGGGCATAGAGTATTTTGTTTTAAGATTAAAATCAGCAGGTTTCACCCTGAATAAGTAAGTATGTTAGAATGAATTTTTCCATAAATCTCAGAGTTGCTTCTGTAAGAATAGAGAAAGTGATACTTGTTTTATTTCAAAGAGATGATGAAAATTTTCCAGTGTTTTTTGATTCAAGAAAATATTTATTGAATTCCTCCCATGTGTTAGGTACTCTTGGGCACAGAGGATAAAGAGTGACCCAGATAGAAAATGTTTCTGCCTTATAAACTCAACTTCTGTGACTGGACAAATTGGGGCAGGGCTGAAAATTTTAGCTGCTATGAAGTTTTTTCTAAAAGAGCAGAAATGAAGAGATGATTTTCCCATGTTATAGAGATGACATTTGATAAATCAGCCAACCTTTCTTGGGGCCGGAGGCAGTCAGAGTTTTTGTAGTCATCTAGATTTCTTGTGTATGGTTGTGAAGAAAAGTGAACTCACCCATGCAGACTGCTTCATAAAGGTGTCCAGATAACTCATTTAAAAAAATCACTTGAGAGGCTGGCTCCGTGGCCAAGTGGTTAAGTTTGCGAGCTCCGCTGCCGTGGCCCAGGGTTCGGATCCTGGGCGCGAACATGGCACCACTCGTCAGGCCATGTTGAGGCGGCGTGCCACATCCCACAACTACAAGGACCTGCAACTAAGATATACAGCTATGTATGCCGGGTTTGGGAAGATAAAGCAGAAAAAAAAAAAAATCACTTGAGCCAGTTGTTCTTATTATAAAGGTAAAACTATTTCAGTAGATTTTTCAAGTTCTAATGGATTTGTTTGGGAAATAGTCCTTGATTTTGTTACTCCATTTATTTAACATTGATTTTTTTAGTGAATGAAGACAAATTCTGTATTCGTAAATTTTTATTAGTGGAGACTAATTTTAAGTACTAAATTGAATAGAAATAATTTTGACTTAAGAAATAATATCGAATTTCAGATTTAGTATTAGGAAGGAGAGTTATTTAAGACTAGTAATTAGACATATTAATCTCTAACGTAATTTTCTTTAATGCAGGTGCCATCCATTGTCTGCATCATAAAATTTCTGTTAGAAAGTTATCATTTATTTTGTATATGCATTTCAGGTCAGCTCATTTCAGATCAAGTGGCAGAAATTGTATCTAAATATGACCCCAAAGTTTACAGCATCAAATATAATAACCAGCTAGCAACTCGAACCGCCCAAGCTATTTTTGATGACAGTTATTTGGGTAGGTAAAACCAAAATATGGATTCATTTTATGGAATTGTGGTGTATTTGTTCTGTATTTGCTTCTTCTGCTTTAAGTAGGAAAATCTTTTATGTGTAATGTATTAAGATTTTTTTTTTAAATATGAGGAACATGATTTCAAATTGTTATTGAGTACTTATGTTATATTTCAGTGGTTGAAATTTAAGAAAGTGATTTTTTTATACAATGATAACTATAATAGATAACCTTTAAAATATGCTTACTGTCTTCTAGGCGTTGTTCTAAATGCTTTATCTGTATTAACTCATTTAATCCTCACAAGTCTATGAAAGTGTTCCTTTATCATTCCCGTTTTGTAGGTAAAGAAACTGATGCACAAAGAGGCAAAATCACTTGCCTAAAGCCACTCACTTATAACTTGCTGTTCTGAGATTCATATCCCGGCAGTCTGAGTCCCAGACTTTTATTCACTATGTTAAACTACAGTTTTGGTCTTTAAGATTTATTAACTTTTCTTCTCTCTGTAAATTTCTCTTATTCATTAAACTAAGTACACATAACAGAAATAGTACTTTACTGACTGTAAAAAATCTGTTATTTATTGCCTCTTTATGATGAATTACAAATTTATCCTTTTTTTAATTGATATGTAATTGACATACACCATTATATTAATTTTAGGTGTACAACATAATGACTTGATATTTGTATATATTGCAAAATGATCACCACAATAATCTAGTTAACATCCATTGACAAAGATAGTTACAGATGATTTTTTTCTTGTGATGAGAACTTTTAAGATTTATTCTCTTTGCAACTTTTAAATATGCGATACAGTGTTACTAACTATAGTCACCAGGCTGTATGTTACATTCCCGGGACTTATTTCTTTTATAGCTGGAAGCTTGCACCTTTTGACTCCTTCACCCATTTCACCCACCCCCATCGCCCACCTCTGTCAACCACCAGTCTGTTCTCTGTACCTTTGAGAAATTTATTGTTTTTAACTGACTCCTTTGTAAAGTTGATAAAAGCCTCATTTTTCTAATAGAGGTGTTATTCTAATAGAGATTCATTTATCATAAATATATGAATCTATTGCCCCTAGAGGACAAAATATTACGTAATTAAAGGAATTACTTGAAAATAGTTTCAAGGAAAGCCCACTCAGCAGGTATGCTGAAGGTAACTGTTCCTGCCCTGACAATGTTTTACTTTTCTCTCCTGTTTAGGTTACTCGGTGGCTGTTGGAGATTTCAATGGTGATGGCATAGATGGTATGATGCACTTGAACTATATTTAATCCCTTTTCAAAAATTTGGGGGCGAGGAGCTGGCCCTGTGGCACAGTGGTTAAGTTCGGCACACTCCACTTCAGTGGCCCAAGTTCACAGATTCATATCCCCAGTGTGGACCTATATTACTCGTCAGCCATGCTCTGGTGGTGACCCACATACAAAATAGAAGAAGATGGGCACAGATGTCAGCTCAGGGCCAATCTTCCTCAAGCAAAAAAAGAGGAAGATTGGCAACAGATGTTAGCTCAGGGCAAATCTTCCTTACCAAAAAAGAAAAATTTAGACTAAGCATTTAAACAAGTGGCATTGAAAAATCTCAGCAATTAAAGAGTTTTCAAACCCTTGTTATGGAATATGACAGGAGAAATGAGGGAGACATTAGTACATTGATATGAGCTGGGTCTATGTTATAGTTCCTTCAGCAGCCACTGGAATTGAGCCGGCCGCTGGGTCCTCAGTCTCGTCCTCATCTGCTTCCTTCCAGCCTCAGAGTTTCCATTATTTCTTCAGCTCCTTCCTTCTTGCTTTCAGCAGATTCAGTCCTTCTGGAGAGCCTTAGTTTCTCCTTCTTTAGGCGTAATTCATAACCTGGGCTCTGTCTGTACAGTGGTTGCCCCATCCTCTCTCTGTCCACCCATCTTCCTTCAGAGCTCAGTGTGGGAATCAGAGACTTTACCTGATTTTGATCACATTTCTCTACACCATTTCAGTTTGCTCTGTATTGTTTTTCTACTGTAAGTACAGCTTTCCTTCATTCTGAGGCTCACTTTATCTTATCTGTTCTCTTTTTAACAAGGTTACAAATGCCTAGAGGGCACACATACATTTACTTGAGGGTCCTCGAGATTCTTCTGTATTTTGTAAAGATTTGATTTCATGGTTAAAAATGCTGTGATCATTTATTATGGCACACCAATTTTTTAAAATGTCTTTATTTATTGTCTAGTGAAATAGCAAAACAAAACTTAAAGCTTTCTGACATATCCGCTTCCTCTTACAGTTTCCAGGATTGGTCTTAAAAATGAGTAATGAAATTTTTCCTTTTCAGACTTTGTTTCAGGAGTTCCAAGAGCAGCGAGGACATTGGGAATGGTAAGAAAGTTAAAAGGCTTTTTTAAAAAAAATCTCTGGGTTCTCTTATATTTTATCATATTTTATATACTTTTGTTTTTCCTGCACAGGTTTACATTTACGATGGGAAGAACATGTCCTCCTTGCACAATTTTACTGGTGAGCAGGTATGCTTTTAAAATGTTTTCTTTGGGCCTGGCCCGGTGGCGTAGTGGTTGAGTTCGTGTGCTCCGCTGTGGTGGCCTGGGGCTGTCCAGTTTGGATCCCAGGTGCAGACCTACATACCACTCATCAAGTCATGTTGTGGTGGCATCCCACATACAAAATAGAGGATGATTGGCACAGACGTTAGCTTAGTGACAATCTTCCTCAAGCAAAAAAAGGAAGATTAACAATAGATGTTAGCTCAGGGCCAATCTTTCTCTCCAAAAAAAATACATAAATTTTTTTTCACTTAACGTTTTGACATCAGCATTCCCTAAAGTCTTAAAACTTTTCTTGACAATTTCCTCATGGTTTAATATTCAACATATAATAAATATTGGTTTAATAATCAATATTACAGATACAAAATAGGCTTTAAATATTTCACCTTTATTTTAACCAAAGTAATTTGTTTAACCAAAGACTTTCGTAATTGCATATTATGGCTTTTTTTTTTTTCAAAAGAAATACAAAATCAAATTGCACACACACATAACCAAAACAATTTCCTCTTTTGCTGATGACATTAACTTCTTTAAGGAATGATCTATGCCTGTTAATTTTATTAGATGCAAGACAAAGCATGGCACAGATGTGTGTATTATAGATATTATGAGTAAACTTCATTTCTACTACATGAAATAAAACATCCTTCAGTTAAAAAGTAGTACTTTTAAGTACTAGATATTCTCTACAAGTACGAGCATTTTATAACATTCTGTAGTGTATGTGTCAGAGAATGAAATGATGTTAGTAATGATAAAGGAAAAATTGATCTGTGGGTAGAGAGGAAACAAACATCTGGCAGATTGGGGATTTACGGTCGCTTCCCCTTCCGTCGAGCTTGTTAGCTGTGCAAGAGGAGTGACAGGATGAGGAGCTAGACTCAGCGTCCCCAGAAACCTCTTCCCACGTGTGCGGCAGGTCAGGGTTGATGCCACACGGAATGGCTTGCAGCTGATGGGCCGCTAGGATTGTGGCAGGGTGGTTACCCCTTTGTGCTGTTGTGACTTCTCCACGTCAGACCGCTTCTCCTGTCGGATGCCCGTGTGTGTCTCTGGGTCACGTGGCACACAGTCTGTGGTGCTTTCTTTCTTCCTCCTCGGCTGTTTTGTCGGGGGAACCCATGGGCTTTGCATTGGGGTAGACCTGGGCTCTCCATGCTCAGGCTTGTTGCATCAGACGAGGTATTTACCGCTGTAAATCTGGTGGCCCGTGTGTAAAAATAGAGGTACTGGTGACTTCTTCACGGGCTTGTGGAGAGAATCAAGTGAAAGGAAGCATTTCAATCATAGTGCCCAGGACAAAACTTGTCTCAGTAAATGCCTTCCTTTCTTTACAGTTTCAGGCTGAATATCCTGAGAGACTAAGGCCCAAGAATAGTATTCTGTTAAATTCCAGGCAGCATGTCAACATGATACCCCAAATACAGTGCACTTTCCTACACATGTGCTGATCTTGTCATTGAGTACAGAATGCACCTTTCATTTTCTCAATTACACTATATCAACCCAAAATAGATATGGAGGGATCTCCCTTATTATTCCCTCCTGATATCTCAGCTAATCAAATTTTGCTAACTTTGCTCTTTTTTGGTGACTCATTCTTCACCTTAGGTTGTCTTTCATCTGTCATCTCTCCCAGATTTGCTTTGCACCTGGGGCTCTCTTTAGAACTTTCCTTTTTCGCGTTTATTTCCAGCCAGGCTGCTCTATCTGTGATGGGCAGCAGTCTCCTGTAGTGGGGGAGAGGAGGCCCTGCTTTCTCTGCATAATAAGCCCATAATAAACCCAAACGCATTTGTACTGTGGGAACTTCGAAAGCAAGACCACTGGCATGTAATTGGTTGAGTTGTGAGGCAAAAACAAATTCGGTTCCGTACTTTCCAAACAATAATTTCTTTGGAGTTGTAGTAGTTTCACATAGGGAGAGGCGATCATGACCTATTAATAATTATTACCTATTATCTTTACTGCATAGACATCCAGTTTAACTTCCTGGGTTCAACCAGAATGTCTGTCTGTGACTATGTCTTTCTGATACTGCGTTTGTATCCGGCGTGGTTCGGTGACGGAGAGGAAGGGAGGAAATAGGTCAGGCCTGGCAAGAAGCATTGATTATACTTGGAGTTAAATGGCGTGTGATGAAATCACTGAAATGATATACATGGGGTATGTTTTGCCCATAAATCTAGGAAAATAAACAAGCCTCATTCCCTGATTGTCATTGTGTTGGTAGAATAAACTTGAAAGAGACGAATTTTAGATTGAAGCACTATATGCAGAGAAAAAAATAACCCCTTCTCTTTGATAAATATACTACAAATATTAATTGTCTGGACCAGTTGGGTGAAATGTAAACATTTCATTTTGATCTTGTTCTCCAGATGGCTGCATACTTTGGATTTTCGGTCGCTGCCACTGACATTAACGGTGATGAGTAAGTTTAAAAAAATGTTTCCAGAAACAGTTTTTCTCTCGTGTTTATGAATGCTTTAGTAAAGTTAAACATTTTTTCTTCTGTTTCTCTGTCCCCTTCCTGGTAATCTTTCTATTTAAGGAACCAATTTGAAGCAACCTTATCATGAATACTAGAAAACCTCTGTGCTGTTCATAATATCTTTCAATAGCTTTTATAATATGAAGAAATAATGTAATTTATGAAGTAGTCATAGTTTCTTAAAAGAGTTGAAGGAAGCTTTGCCTTTGAAATGATCATTTTATGCTTCAGTGTGGCCATGAGAGATGTGGAAACTGAGTTTTAATAAGAAAGAAACTGATTATTAATAGTCGGATGGAATTTGGTCTCGCTTGGGTGAAAAAGCTTCTCTGTTCTTTCAGTTATGCAGACGTATTTATTGGAGCACCTCTCTTCATGGATCGTGGTTCTGATGGCAAACTCCAGGAGGTGGGGCAGGTCTCAGTGTCTCTGCAAAGGGCTTCGGGAGATTTCCAGACGACCAAGCTGAATGGGTTTGAGGTCTTTGCGAGGTTTGGCAGTGCCATCGCACCTTTGGGAGATCTGGACCAGGATGGTTTCAATGGTAAGGTCAAAGTTCAGCAACTGTGCGTTCCCTGATTATTCTCTGTTCATGTGGAAAAGTCCTGTACCCTGGTCTGTGGAGAATCACACAAGCAAACCTCCTTCCTGGAAAGGAGAATTGAGTGACAGTGAGTAACACACCAGGTTGAACGACAGGTTGCTCTCTTTCCTTAAAAATCAGAACAGAATTTTCAAAAATTGATTCTCATGAGTTATGATTCATGCAGCCTCAAATTAGAGTGTTGGGGGTGGTTAATTTCTGAAAGGAGCCTGCTGTCCCAGGGAGCCCTATGCTTGCTGGGGGTGCCATGTCTCTGTTCTGCTTGATGGCAGCGCCCTCTACTGTCCATTTGATACAAGTGTAACAATGGTCACAGGCACATTGTCGAGGCCATGCTGACTCTGATAGATCCCTCAAAGGTGTGGTTGGCCGTTTCTATTTTTAAAGCCATAACTTTGTTGTGGCTGCCTCAAATATTCTGAGGGGGGTTGTATCTCCCTTCTGGGTGCAAATAAAAGACATAAGCTCATTGTTTTATAATAGTCCCATTTAATAATTTATTAATAGTAGTAGATATCTTTAAAAATCAAAGTTGGCTCTTACTATAGAATGAAATATACGTTACAAATTACTAAGATTTTTTTTAAAAGAATACTATTAAAAACCTTAGTAGAGATCACAGAATAGAGAGTTGGTTGGTTTGTATAATCAACAATATATAGGGCTATGCCCCTTAAAATTTAAAAGAAACTTATAAATTAAAAAGAAAACTTCAAAAATATGGATAACTGTAATATCTCCCAAGTCGTAGTAGAAAAGGCAAACATTGGTTTGGCCTCAAGACTCCACTCCTGCCTCGTGGGTAGTTTTATGTCGTGTACTGAAGTGTCATCTCTCAGATTAACCCTAGAAGTTTTCAGTGTTAGTGCAAAGCTACTCAAAGGGACATTTTGCTTCCTACCATAGGGTCTTAAAGAATTTTACTACTAAGAGAACTTAGAAATCAAATGAAACTCTGGTATAAAGTTCAAAACAGAATTTGAAAAGAGTACTATAGAACAGACCAAACCATTACTTATTGAGAAAAAAATCTAGCTAGAAAACGCAGGACCACAGCTGAGGTCCTACCTTGAATAAGCTGGACGAGTTCTTTGCTGTAGGTGGGCCTCTGTCTCTGGGTTTTCTGGGAGATAGAAGAAGATTGGCACAGATGTTAGCTCAGGGCTAATCTTCCTCAAGTAAAAGAAGAGAAAGCTTGGCAATCGATGTTAGCTCAGGGTGAATCTTCCTCACCAAAAAAACATAATAATAACACCTAAAACACAAAACAAAGGCAATGTAATGTGATAGAGTGCCTAGAGAGAGTGTGATCAAGAGGGGAGAGTGCATTGCCTCATAGCGTGGCCAGGGATGACATTGGATCTGTGATTTGGACAAAGGAATGGAGCAAACCTCGAAAAGCTCTGGAGCAAGAGGTGCTGAGGCAGAGGGAGCAGCAAGTATAAACCCAGAGATGGGAACCGGCTCAGCGTGTTTAAGAAACAGAGAAAAAGGCCAGGCTTGGTAGAAAGAGTGAGTGACAGTGAGAACTCGGGGTGAGGGTGGTGGGAGTGGTGGTGGAATGAAGGGACAAAACCGGGTAGCGTTTAAATGCTTTGGGAGATAATTGAAGGATTTAAGAAGAAAGATAACATGATACTACATTTGGCAGTTTCTAGGAGAGTGGAGTATAGGGGCCAGAGCAGAAGTGGGAGGCCTTTAGGAGTCCAGGGAGAGGAGGAGAATGGCTTGTCTGGGGTGATCCCAGCAGAGAGAGAAGGAAGTAGGCATCTTTGTAATACGTTCTAGAGTTAGGAAAGGTCATAATGACCATTTGGTGGTTTTGGTTTTTTTGGCCATTTGATGTTTTGTATTTATTTTTGTTTATTAAAGAATTTAAGCTTTTTCTTTGTTTATGTTATTTCAGTGTAAGTTGGGTTGGGTCGAGATGAAATCCTAACTTTCACGTTTCTGAGCCAGAAAACCAAACACCATGCCCAACCACAGTAACTAGAATTTTGAGAGCTAAGATGAACGTTAGATGAGTCTTTCGACATGTCCCCTCCCCTCCATTTTAAGGATGAACCATTTGAGGTCCAGAAAGGTTAAGTGATTTGTCCGAGGTTGGACTCAGAATACCTGGCTCCAAATTAATGTCATTTCCACACTGTTTCACTGGAATTTCATTGAATTAGATTGTTGAGTAAAGAGTATGCTACTGAACTTGGAATCAATATTTATCAGGACAAATGGGTTCTGGAAATATTAAGATCTTCTCCATATAAATAATAAGTACTAAGACTAAGACTCCCTTCTTGCCCTCCCCCTCTCCTTTCCTCCTTCCTTCCTCCTCTTCCCTTTCTTCAACCCCTTCTTACTTCTCTCCATCTCCTACCGCCACCCCCCCACCTTTTCCCTCACAGATATTGCAATTGCTGCTCCATATGGGGGTGAAGATAAAAAAGGAATTGTTTATATTTTCAATGGAAGATCAACAGGCTTGAATTCGGTCCCATCGCAGATCCTTGAAGGGAAGTGGGCTGCTCGGAGCATGCCCCCCAGCTTTGGCTATTCAATGAAAGGAGCCACGGATATAGACAAAAATGGATATCCAGGTGCTTTCCTAGAAATACATAGAGCTTTGTAGATGTTTCAGTCTTAATGGCAAATAGTGTTAGTTATTGTGTTCTTGATTTATGTTATAAATCATTTCAATTCAGTATTTCAAGTATTGTTCAAGCCCATACTGTTGTTCAAGGCCCTCTTCTCATTGATGAAAGGAATACAAAGCAAAGACAGCTCTGTTTGCTGAGAGCTTCCACTATAATACATACTCTGAGTTTCTTTTATTGTCTTGAAGTCTGTATCGAAAGGTCAGAGAGAAATGTTGCAGAAGCTATTAACAAAGGCTAAGTGCTCATTCTAAGTTTTTAAATGTAAGCTGTCTTTCTTTTAATGATCTAGCATTTTTATGTAATTGACTAATCATTCTGAATTTTAAAAAATATATTATATCCTTTAATTTTCCCAATAAGGCTGGTGAGGAATATAAACTTGCTCAGCTCATTATTATACCATTTTTTGGATGAGAAAAGAGACTGAGAAGGGTCATTTGCCCAAGGTTGCCCACTGGTTTGAGCCGGTACAGGAAGTGAGGCCTTTTTCTGGCTCTTACATACTTTGGGGATAATAATGGATCTAGGATCATAATGGATCATTCTTTTTTTTTTTTTTTGAGGAAGATTAGCCCTGAGCTAACATCTGCCAATCCTCCTCTTTTTGCTGAGGAAGACTGGCCCTGAGCTCACATCTGTGCCCATCTTCCTCTACTTTATGTGTGGGACGCCTACCACAGCATGGCATGCCAAGCGGTGCCATTTCCACACTCGGGATCCGAACCGGCAAACCCCAGGCCGCTGAAGCGGAATGTGAGCAGTTAACCGCTGCACCACGGGGCGGCCCTGGATCATTCTTTAAATGAAATACAATGCAGAAAATTTAGTTTACCTTTGTTATGGAAACAGTTAATTTTTAGCTCAATATACAAGTATGTTGACATGCTTTTGGAAATAGGACATGAAGTTAATTCTTATCTATGTTGGTGTTATTTCAAGAATTTTTTTTGTTATGATACAATATATTTATTATAGAACTTTTGGAAAATACAGCAAGGCATATCTTTCCATCTTTTTTTCAGTGATTTCACACACTTTTTTTAAACAAAATAGAATTATGCTTTATGCACTAATAACGTATTTTATTCAAGTATCAGAAATGTCTCGTGTTATTTTTTTTCTAAAACATGAATTTTATGTTTTCCATTCTATCAAATGGCCGTAATCATACCTTATTTAACCTTATTTGGGGGCAGTTACATCCTTGTATGTAATTCTGGTGCGAACCTTTGATTATTTCCTTAGGACAAAATTCTAGAATTGCCATGTCAAAGATACGCGCTTTTTTTTAAGGCTGTTGACACACATTGTCAAACTACAGTCCCACTCCTTACAAAAGAAGGTTTTGCAAGTTTTTTAAGCACTCACCAGCAGGGAGTGAGCCATCATTTTCCCACATTTGTGCCCACACTGGGTGTCATCTTTCATTTCTTTTAAAATAACTTTATATTATCTGACAGGTGGAAAATGTTATTTTGTTTTCATTTATACTTTTTGATTATTAGTGAGGGGAAGCATTTTTGTTTATTTGCATATGTATTTACTTTGGTGAATTTCCTTTTTGTATCTTTTTTTCTCCATTTCTATTGGGATGTTTTTCTTTTCTTTTATTCACTCATTTTTTTTTTTAACTTGTGGCCGTGCCTTAAATATTGAGGGTATTAACTCATATATATAGTTCTCAGTTTGTCACATTTGCTTCTTGGGCATAAAGAAGTTCTTAATTTTTATGTAATCCAATCTACCCGTCTTTATGGTTTCTCATGTACTTTTCTGCTTAGAAAGGGCTTCCTCAGGCCTAGCTGGGTATACTGTGAGACAGCTCTGATTTCATTATTTCCTAGTTGCGAACCAGTTGTAGCAGCTACATATAAAGACTAATGCATTCTGTTCTTGTTGATTTGAATGCTGTCTGCCCACATTCTAAGTATTCTAAGTATATGTAATGTGCTTTTTTGGTTTGGTTTTTGAAACAAAATAGATAAAATGAAAAAAAAGAAATTTTACAATGAAAGTGTAAATTTCATTTACAATGAAAGTAAAATCCACAGGCATCTATAAAGCTTTTTTGTTTGAGGGTATGTGTGTTTGGGGTTATACACTTCCTTATTGTTGCTGATTTTTACTAAATAGCCATTAAAAAGATTATTGTCTACCTGAATGAAAGATTAGTTTTATGTTGAGCGTTTGCCATTGATGATAGCTTATTTAGAGTTTTTCATATATTTTAGCCTTTTAGATATTATCTGACAACCATTTGATGAAGAGTAGTTTTGAGACTGGTCTAAATCTTTATTATATGCATTGAAAGTTTTGCAGAATGGTGTGTGAATTTATAAAACCATTATTGTTACTAACATATTTTTTCTACTCTCTTTCAAGACTTACTTGTAGGAGCTTTTGGTGTAGATAGAGCTGTATTATACAGGTGAGCATGTTTCCATGTCCTGAAATGGAATATTCTGAATTGTTTGAAAGTTTTATAGTTAAGTACTAATGTTTGAATTTTAGTTGAATTTTCTTGAAGTAATGATAAAATTTGTTCTTTCTAGTCAAGATTTGCTCCAGGCAAGTAGTATGGATAGGAGGAGATCCCAAAATAGAGAAAGCTGCAGATTTTTTATTGAGAAAAGTATTCAGAATTTTCCATCTTTGTTCTTTATATTATATTCAAAGATATTCTCCTGCACTTTAAATCTCTCTGTAAAAAGTATACAGTTTATGTTTTCCTCTAAGAGGCAAGAAATTAACTTGGTGTTTGTGCCATAGCATTCTCTGTCCACAAGGGCAGTATCTAATGACTACGAAAATAAATATTTTCATTAGAGCAATATGTATAAATCCACATATCTGTATTTCCCAGCTTCATACATATTCCCAATTATTCTCTGCATTTCATCAATTTCTCATGCCTTAGGATATCACCTGGCATCCCAAGTAGATTAAGATGTTTGCACTTCTACGGGTCATGTTTATACATGGCAGGAGAGCTAACATTGGCGCTGTGAAATGGGATTTGTGTTGGGTCAACTTGGTTGTGGTTCTCAGGGCAGCAGGTGTCCACCAGATTCCCTGGTTTATCCTGATTGAGACAGGCACACTGACCTGAGCCCACCGTATTTTTATATGGTTTGAACCTGAGCATCTGAGCTTTGGAAAACTGTATTTATTTTAATTTATTGTTTCACTTTTTAAAATTGTTCTTAATGAAGTAATACATGTATGTAGTAAAAACTCAACCAATGCAAAAAGGGCATACAATAAAAAAATGTACTTTCTCCCACACCAGTTACTATTTATTAGTATATCCTGCCAGAAATAGTCTATGCATTAAAAAATCATGTGTATGTGTGCGTGCATGTATCTTTTGTACATTGTAGGCTTTTTTTTTCCTCTTATACTAAAATTCTGTCTTGGGAATATTAGGGATCATCCATATCAGCACAGATGGATTTACGGCACTCATTTCCTTGCTATATTACAGCGTCGTATTAGGTAGATATCCCATGACGTGTTTAACCATTCTGCTTTAATGGACTGAATTCCGATGGGTTGGCCAATTGACCTGCTTTGCCTGGAACTGTGGATTTTCCAGGATGTGGCACTGTCAGTGCAAACATCAGGACAGTCCTAGGCAAACTGGAACAGTTGTTCATTCTGTGTTTAGGTTGTTTCTATTCTTTTTGCTATTATAAACAATGTTTTAGTAAACATTGCACTATAGATGCGGTGAATGTGCGCCTAAAATGCTTAGACCAATCTAACATTTTAAAGAACGTTTTTTTCTTCCTTTTGTTATTTTGACCAGGGCCAGACCAGTTATCACCGTAAATGCTGGCCTTGAAGTATACCCTAGCATTTTAAATCAAGATAATAAAACTTGCCCACTGCCTGGGACAGATCTTAAAGTTTCCTGGTAAGGGTATTTGTTTAATAATGGTTATTATTGTGATTATTGGTTCAATCATTGTAAAAACAATTGAAAATTGGGGAGGCTGAAATACTGCTAAAGCAGTTTCTATGGATATACTCTATTTTCATGTCATAGATTGGATTATAGAAATATTCTTCCAAAGAAGATATGTAGAAGGCTCTAGAAATATGCTACAAACTAGCATAAAATTAATTTTTTAAAAAAGATGCATGCTTAGTGAATATGTTCTAAAAGAAGGAAAAGCTAATAAGATCTCAGAACTCATTTATATTTAATTCTAAACAGGCCCATGAACATTTTAATTTTTAAAATACACGATCATTTTCAGATTTAATATCTATGAATAGCTAAATGGAAAGTATTATTTTGGTTTAATATCCTGGTCTTCTACTTGTTCCTTTACTAGTTTCTAAAGAAAAATATAATTTTTTGTAAGTTCAATGTCTGAATTCTTCTCTAGTCCAGTGTTTCTTAAGTCTTCATTCTTAGTATGCTACTTTTTGCTATATTGTATCATTTTTGCCATATTTTCATTCTACTTGTATTTATAATTTTAAGTTTTTAAAAAAATTGACTCATATTTTCCTTTAAAACACTTTAAAATAAAAATGGAGAAACCAAGGTCTTTCTCATACATGTCAAAATAAATATAAAATTATTAATGCAAAATCCTGACCCATGTACTATTAAAATCACTGTGAGTACCCAACTTTGGGAAACAGTGTTCATGTTCCTCGTTCACACAGAAAAATCAGAGAGAACTTACAGTTGCGGGTAGAATGATTGGAAACTGGGAAAATTTTACTTCCGAAGAGCTAATGAAAAAATATTTTTCCTGATTTTGTTTTGAAATTATTATAGTTATTAAAATCATTTTTCAAATTGTTATTTCTTTTCATTGGATTACATTCAAAATTCACTCATATTTGATCTTCATTTTTATTGATTGGCAGTGAAGTTGTTTTCAAGATTTTGGCTTTAAGTTTATTCTCTTTCTTCCCTTCACACATCCTGCATGTCCCTGTGAAGGTGCCAATAATATGCTTATAATTATGCTAATAATTATATGCTAACTAGAGCAGTAGCTTTCATATGTTTTTGACTATAGCACATTGTACAAAATACATTTTGCACCATAATCCAGTAAACATATGTATGTAATTAAAAAAAGTTTTATGAAATCTTACCATTGATGTTTAATTCAATTTTTATTTATTTAATTTGTTGTTTTTTAAGATGCTGGCCACAGCACATTAAACTGATTTCATGAGCTGTTAATAAATTGTGAAGAACACTTCTAGAGGAGCTTGCTAATTAAGGGAAGCTCTGGGCGGGGAGGCGATTTTTATTGAAGGTGACATTATTTTAAATCTGGACTGTCACTTCCCTCATTTGGATTTATCAACAGGTTCTGTAAACTTGAGAGGAAGCTAGGAAATTCTTTTCTTTTCCTTTTCTTTTTCTCATCAAGGTACTATCAAAGGAAATGTGCTTAAATTACTGAAGGATGGGTTAGATTATTCTGTATAGTTTCACGTTTTAAAAATAATAGTAAGACATGAAAAAAGATGTAAGACTTCACAATGTAAACTGTGTATTCGAAATATGAGATCTGGGTAATGTTCAAAAATATGTCTACACTGGATTATAGGATTTGTATATATTTTTATTTTCCTACAGTTTTAATGTCAGGTTCTGCTTAAAGGCAGATGGCAAAGGAGCAGTTCCTACGAAACTTAGTAAGTGTTCTCTAGAAAAATTATGTTGTTTTAATGATGCTGCATACAGAGCACTTGAAGAATGTTTTAGGATATTTGAATACTCAAATATTACTAAAATAGTTGTTGATGTTTTTTATTTGAACGTTTATCCTTAAAGACATTTAAAATTGAAGCGTAATTACTTTGGCAGCTCTTAAGCCAATTCAGAAGTAATACATTTATTTATTGACATTGTGAACAAAATAGTCCACCAAATGGTAAATATGGCCTTCAGAAAGTTAAGCAGTTGCCAGTGTGAGATAAATGAACTCTAGGGGAAATGATATTGTTTATAAGTAGATGATCTACTGAGAGGTTCATATTTTGTGTCTTGAAGAAGCCCCCAGCAATCTCAAGAGTAGAAGTGGCTTAGAAATAGGGAGAAGGAGAAAAAGTATTGGCCACTAAATTTAACCCCCACAGCAAACTCAAATTTGACTCTACCTTTCCAGAAAATGGTTTACGTGGTCCTGTGAGCAAGGTAGGAGAGTTAAGTAATTGACGCCAAGATTGGTCAGTAGGTTAGTGACAAGTGCTAAGGATGAATGATAAAGGGGAAGAGGGCTGGATCTGTTGGGTGGTGTTTGTGCATGGAAGTTCATTGGGTAGCAAGGCAAGGGGTCACTGGAAGGTGACTTTTCAGTGAAGACCCGAAGGACATGAAGGAGCTAGGGGGTGTCTGGAGGAGTATTTTGCACACGGGAAATGGCAATTTCAAGAAGCCTGAGGCAGGAGCATGCTTAGCGTGTTTCAGAAACAGCAAGTTTGGGTGGGTGGAACAGAACTGGTAGCAAAATAACCTTGGGTTTTCACCCAAATTTGACATGAAGTTCAACATTTAGAGAAAGTTGGAGAGAGATTTGTGATTTGAAAGATTTGCACTCCTTTAAAGAAACTATTTAAAGAATTGAATCTTAGAAGGAAGTAGTCCTAACAACTGTGCTTCAGATGATAGGCTACACATTCCTTTAAGATGATTCTTGACTCGATCAACTATATTTGGTCACTTGCTTCATGAGAGACCTATTTATCTCACAATTTGCTATGGTAGCTTCATTAGAACTAGGAGTTGCAAGTGGTGCAAACTGTTCATTCATCATAGTTTTTAATACAATGGTAGGGTTGCATGCTAGTAAATATTTCATAATCACAGACAACAAGAGTCCTCCTACTTGCATTAATGATGGAGGTCCTAATTCACGTGTATTTCATGCCCTGAACTTCCTCCTCTCAGCTTAATTTTGAAAATTTCTCCTCTGATAATTGTTTTACTACCGTCATTATCTATTGTCTGAATTAACATATGACATGACTTTGGGGATAGTTGGATTAGTTATTTAAATAATTATGAAATATTTATTCAGAATTAATATGTTCTGATCTCACTACAATGTGTAGACATTTTTAATGAATTAGAAACAAATTACTTCTTAAGGAATAGATATCTGTGTTTACATGAAAACTCTAGATATCTGAGACAGATAGGTGTCCATAAAGATTGTGTTGGTTATAAATCTTTTGGTTTGTATAGACTTCCAGGTGGAGCTTCTTTTGGATAAACTCAAGCAAAAAGGAGCCATTCGACGAGCACTGTTTCTCCATAACAGGTCCCCGGGTCACTCCAAGAACATGACCATTTCAAGGGGGGGACAGATGCAGTGCGAGGAACTGATAGCGTATCTGCGGGTAAGAGAGACTTTTCTGCTTCGTTATCTTCTCTTTTTACACGTTTTTTTCTTTTCATCTCAATAATTTTCACTTTCTGTAAATTTTGGTATTAAATCAAAAGGAAAACACAGAAAAATACACTTGAGGAAATTTAGCTTTTAAGGTGTCAAACCTGAGTAATGGACTTCTACTCCTGGCCGACTGGATATTCCAAATGGCCTTTCCACAACAGTGCTACTGAATAAATTATGACAAACATAGTCCTTAAATATTGCTGGACTCTCAAGACAGTAAAAGAAATCGCCAGGGTCTAAAAAAATAAGCAATGAATTTAAAAACTCTGTTGGCTGAATTTGACTTGTGAATCGTGTGCACATGTGTGAGCCAGGGTTGCTGGGAAAGAATGGAACCAGGAGAGAGGATGAGCAGGAATTGCAGACACCAGCACAGGGATGCAGACTCGCCTGGGTGTTTGCGAGCCAGGGGTCTGAGCTGAGCCTCCTGCTTTAGGTCCTAGTACTTGCATGAGACTAAAGTGTTCCCAGGATGGAGGTGCACCCTGCCTCCAGCAAGAGCAATTGCAGCCTTTCTGGAACAATCTATATGGACTCCATGGTTTCCACAGGTTAAGTTCAATCAACTGTGAATTCATTTTAAAAAAAGCACTAAACGTACAAGGAAACAAGCCATTAGAAGAAACAACAAATTTTAAGCCTGCAAAGCCTCAAGATGTTGGAATTATCAGTTATGGGATATAAATTTGTATAAGATGTTTAAAGAAAGAAAGGATGAAATTTATAAAAAGAAGATAAAAACATCAGTAAAGATTTAGAAGATGCAACACAATTAACAAGCTCGATTCACTCAGCACCCAACAACTAGAGAATATAAAAATTGACTATATAGGTCATAAAGGAAGTCGAAACAAATTTCAGAGAATTGCAATAGTAGAAAATATACTGTTTGATCACGGTCCAGTTTTTAGAAATCAATAACAAAAGGATAAATTGAGAATTAGGAATTGTGATTTTAAATAACTTTGGGATCAAGAAAGAGATCATAATGGAAATTATGTAGAAGTGAATCATAGTGAAAATACTGTGTATCAAAATTTGTGGGATCTCACAGAAGCAGAATGTGAAGCCTTAAATGCTATTTAATTTTGAAAAAAATGAAGGAAAAAACAAAAAAAACCCCTCCTAAAATTAGGAATTGAAAAGGGACATAACTACAGATAAAAGAGGGATTAAAATAATAGACTATTATGAGCAATATTGTGCTAAGACATAGAAAAGTTAGACAAAACAGGGAAAAACTTAGACAAAACAGGGAAATTCTTAGAAGAACATAATGCAACTGCCATAAGAAGAAATAGAAAACCCGAATAATCCATTTAACCATATAAACCATTTTAAACGTTGAATCGGCAGTTAAAATCTTTATACAAAGGAAACACAAGGCCCAGATGGTTTTATAAACAGTATCTACCAAACTGTCAAGAACGAGACATTCCAACATTAAACTCTTTGAAAGAATAGGAAAACAGAAAACATTTCCAAGTCCTTCTATGAAGCTGGTGTAATTGATGCCCAGACAGGTCAAAAAGAGTACAAGCAAGGAGAATTTCATGTCTATCTTACACAAAGACATCGATGTAACATTACTAAGCCAAATATAAGCAAATGGAATCTAGCAGTTTATAAAAAAAGATGAAATAAATAGACCAACTTGGATTTATTCTAGGGTGGGTTAACATTGAAAACATAGAATTGCAACTTAACGCATGAATAAACTAAAGAAAAAAGCATGACCGTCTTACTTTAGTGCAGGAAAAGCTTTTGACTAAATTAAATAACTATTCGTGATTTAAACTAACAAGACAAATACCTCAAGTTATAACTATGAAGAAATACCGTGTTACATTCAAACAAAGTCTGCCACTACCTGTTGGTTGGTCAAGACGTGACTTAATGAGAATTCGCACACATTGCTGATGGCAGTGTAAATTGTTATGAAGACTTTGGAAAATAGTGTGGTATTATCTTACAGAGCTGAAAAATCTGCTTACCACTCTGTAGAAGAATAATTATTAGAACACTTTTTTTTTTGTAATGGCAAAAGCAAAAAGCCCAGAACCATCCGGGTAACCTTTGACAGGAGAATGGAGAAATAAATTGTGGATTTATTATATGATGAAATATTACTCAACAGTAAAAATTAACCTCAACTGCATGCAACAGCATGGGTGAATCTTAAAAAGGAGGGTGAACAGAGAGCAAATTGCAGAAGAGTACATATCATCTCATTTTTAAATAAAGAAAAAAGGAAAAGCAAACTGAAGGACATACTGTTTAGGGACATATGCAATGTAATAAAACTGCTGAAAGCAAGCAAGAGAATGGTGAACTTAAAATTTCGGATAGTGGTTTCCTCTGAGAAGAAAGGCAGACGGCCAAAGAGAGGAAGGAGCACGTGGGTAGCTCAAGTGATACTGGTAATGTTCTAGTCATTATATTGGGGGTGTGTTTGACTGCTCATTTTATTAATATGCCTTGTATATTTTTGTGGGAATCAAATATTACGTTATAAAACAAAAATTAGTTAAGAGTTGGGGCCAGCCCAGTGGTGTAGCAATTTAGTTTGCGTGTTCCACTTCAGTGGCCCGGGGTTCGCCAGTTTGGATCCTGTGTGTGGACTTACACACCACTTATCAAGCCATGCTGTGGCAGGCGTCCTACATAAAACATAGAGGAAGATGACACAGATGTTAGCTCAGTGCTAGTCTTCCTCAGCAACAAGAGGAGGATTGGCTGCAGATGTTAGCTCAGGGCTAATCTTCCTCAAAAAAAAAAAAAATTGGTTAAGGGTTCTCCCTGGATAGTGATAATCTTTTTGGATACTCTCTTCTTTTGTACGTGTGGTTTTTCAGAGAGTTTTGGTATACTTGGATCAAGGATGAACACAGCTGGCTTTGTATAGTGCACTTATGAATTTCTCCAGATAGTTTGGTGTCATAGATGATGTATTGTTAATTCGAAGCTTTTCCATTTCTAGGATGAATCTGAATTTAGAGACAAACTCACTCCGATTACTATTTTTATGGAGTATCGGTTGGATTACAGAACGGCTGCTGATGCAACAGGCTTACAACCCATTCTTAACCAGTTCACTCCTGCCAACATTAGTCGACAGGTACCGCACTTTCTCACTTTAAAGTTTTACAATTCATATTTTTAAATATTACAAGGGATTGCTTTTATAATGTTTAGTCAAAGAAGTCAGAGAGGAAGGAATCTGAATTTTCAGGTTAGACATATTTAAAGGCACTCAGAACCTAGTGATGTGCACAGAAAGAGGGTGCATTTCATATACGTAAATAGTAAAGTAATTCAAGGAAAACAACAAAGTGCCAATGTATTTATATAGTATTTTAGTGTTTTACTAAACAAGTTTTATATCTGTTATCTTTGATTTACATTTTAATTGTAAAAAATAGTATATGTACACACATGTATGCATATGTATATAGTACATAAATCGTTCTTTTCATAAAAGCAAATAAAACTTCATAAAGACTGTACTATATTTTTAGAAAATCCTATGTAAAAACCTATATATTCAAATATTATTGTATTTACTTTTTTCTCTTTTTTTTACGTGTTCATATTTTTAGGTTAAAATTTCTTCTCTTATAGAACGCTTTACCTTAAATTTAGGTTATTTCTTTTGTCTAACTTGCTAAGATCTCATAAACTCTTTTTTTTAATGTATATATATATATATATAATTTGAGAAGACTATATTTGGCAGTAGCATAAGGCAAGTTATATTTTAGTCTTTTCTAATTTTTATAAACTATTTCATATTTCCTTTTGCACATGAATAGTAAATGTGTCGCTTTCTACCACCCATTAATATAGAACTTGTAAATATAGTTCTGTTAGTTCATTTTTTAGTATTTTTTATTTTTAGTGGATATACAATATTATGTTGACTAATAATAGTATAACATCTGAGCCTCTTAGGGTCTGTCATTCAATTTTATATTTTTTTAAATAGTTAATTGTTACTCATCCCTTTACAATACGTGTTTTGATATTGGGCTTATGATTTTCTCTTTATAGTTTTTAAATTTTTTGGAAATCACTTATTAGTATTAACATTACTTTTAACTTACTAAGGTCACCAGTGTCTTTAATACCAATACGATTTTAAAGCCAGCTGATCAAATAGATTAACTTTTGAAACCCCTTTGAGGGAAGTAGTAACTTTGTCATATTTGGCTTCCCTTTTTGCCCCCTCTTGCTCTCAGTCTTCATTATCTGAATCTTTTTTTTTTTGTTTCCTTTGTGTCCTGAATTTATTACTTTCAGGCATCTTTCCTTCTGCGTTCTTAGCTTTATTATTTACTCTCATTTCTATGTTAGTTACCTACCCACTATTCTTACTATTCCTTCTAGAAAGGATTCTTCATTTCACTGGTCATATTATAAATGTTTTTACCGCCCTCTCTATAAAGGACTGCTTCCAATAGAATATAATGTGAGCCATGTTTGTAATTTTAAATTTAGTAGTCAGCAACATTTTTTTAAAAGGGAAGAAAACAGGTGAAATTAATTTTGATAATATATCTGTATGAGTTTGCTAGCACCGCCATAACAAGGTAACACAGAATGGGGGGCTTAAACAGTGGAAATTTATTTTCTTACGATTCTGAAGGCTTGAAGTCTGGGGTCAAGGGGTCGGCAGAGTTGGTTTCTCCTGAGGCCTCTCTCCTTGGTTTGTTGATGGCCGGCTTCTCCCTGTGTCTTCACATGGTCTCCCCTCCGTGTGTCTGTGTCCCCATCTCCTTATAATACACCAGTCATATTGGATGAGGGCCCATCCTAATGAAGTCATTTTAACTTAATTTCCTCTTTAAAGGCCATATCTCCAAATATAGTCACACCCTCAGGTACTGAGGGGTTCAGACTTCAACATACGAATTTTGAGGGGACACAAATCAGTCCATGACAATCTCCTAAATATTACCATTTCAACATGTAATCCATTTAAAAATTATCAGTGAAATATTTTACATTCTATTTTTTACTGTCTTCAAAATTCAGAGTGTATTATATACTTACAGCACATCTCAATTGAGATTAAAATTAAATAAAATTTAAAAACCAATTTCTCAATCTCATTCGGCACATTGCAAGTGCGCAGAAGCCCCATGGGGCCCCCTAGTGGCTCCAGCACTGGCCAGGGCAGCTAGTCTAGGGTTTCCCTTGCTGCACCCCAATCCTTTGGAGTAGACATTTAGTGCTTTCTGCAGAGTGTTTTTTTTTCCTACCCTCCATTCTTTCAAATATGTGTTAAGTTTTTATTTTGTGCAAGATTTGAATATATAACTGTAGAGATTTAGTTCTTTGTGAATGGAAGACGTTGCTCCATGCTTTTCTGTTTCTGAGAATACCTTTCCCAACAGCATATTTTAATACTTAGCTGAACCAATGCTGGCCCAGTCCTTTTTCTTTAATATAGTGTGGTAGTCAGCCAACCATCCCTTTACCACAGTTTTATTAATATTTCATACATACTGTTCATTCCAAACTTCAGATACTCATCATTCTAACTGGGACTATTAATACACACCATTTCACTAGTTAATTTGTTATCTGCAAAATTCACTCTTTATTCCTGAACTAATTCATCAGTGTTTATATTTGGTGTGACTTCTGGAATCATCACAGAGTTCTCCTAATAGTCTGACCTTTTTTTTTCCTTCTTGAAGCACAAAGCAACTACTTATGTCTAGGTCATTAAATTAAGTCACGTATATTTTTGGGTTTCATCCCATTAAATTGACAGTTAAGATCTCTATCATATAATTTTATTCTGGGTAGCTGCATGTCCCTTGTGACTTGGAAGCATACAGTCATCATCTTTTTTTTTTTTTTTGAGAAAAATTAGCCCAGAGCTAACATCTGCTGCCAATTCTCCCCTTTTTGCTGAGGAAGACTGGCCCTGAGCTAACATTCGTGCCCATCTTCCTCTACTTTATATGTGGGCCACCTACCACAGCATGGCTTGCCAAGCAGTGCCGTGTCTGCACCTGGGATCCGAACCAACGAACCCTGGGCCGCCAAAGCGGAATGTACACACTTAACCCCTACGCCACTGGGCTGGCCCCAGTCATCATCTTTTTTTAAAGGACGCTTTTCATTATTTTTCCCTCTTAAAATCTTTTTCTTTTTTCTTTTTGTCTGCCTCTGGACCTGTAGCCCTTTGGATGTTATCAATAGACAAACCAAGAATGGCTTCATCTTTTTTCCTTTCCTCTTTTCTTAATTTTTTTTTTCTGGTGAGGAAGATTGGCCCTGAGTTAACATATGTGCCAGTCTTCCTCTATTTTGTATGTGGGATGCTGCCACAGCGTGGCTTGATGAGTAGTGTGTAGGTTTGCACCCGAGATCCGAACCTGCAAACCCTGGGCCACCGAAGTGCAGTGCATGCACTTAACCACTGCGCCACCAGGCTGGCCCCGCTTCTCAATTTTTATATTCCTCTTTCATATCCTATCCAACCTCTTCTGCTGCCTCCCACAGTTTCTCGCTTTTAGATTTTCCATGTTGTTCCACCTGGCTTCTCATGGCCAGATCTAGAGGGTGAAAGTTCGGATTTTTGCTTATTTCACCTATCCTGGATTGGCTAACTTTAATTTTTCTAGTTCCTTTTCTCTCATCTTTCTAAATGGCCGTGCATCTGCTGGACTCAGTCTGTCCAGTTTCTGTTCCCTTTGGTCTGCCTGTCCGAATTGCTGCTGTATATCTACAGCTCATTGTTCTTTTACACTCGGCAGCCATATTTCCATGATGTTGGCAGAAGCATAGTCTGTGAGGGAGTTTATCTTGCCCAAGATCACACACTTTAGCTAGCGCAGCAGACTCAAGCTGACCCCAAGTTTCTTGACTGGTGCTTTCTTTTCTACACAACACTCCATTCAAAAATTATTAACAGCTAATTTGGGATAGAAGTAAAAATTTCAACTAATTGTATTATATCCTATGTATCTTTTTCTTCCTTTTCATTCTTGATTATCTCCACTGATCTGTTTAAAAATAAGCAGCCATGATCCCTTTTGCATTCAGGTATGCAAACAAGTCGATGAGTGCATATGATGTATATAAATGTGTGTGTATATATGTGTATTCACATACATCCACATATACTGGTATATACTACGTATGTGTCTTATACTATTTTTTCATATAGAAAAAATAAAGTGTTTTTTTGTAGGCTCATATTCTCCTTGACTGTGGTGAAGACAATGTCTGTAAACCCAAACTGGAAGTTTCTGTGGATAGGTAAGTTTTCCTCCAAACAGTAAATAGTATAATAAGAAATTTAAATGGAAGAGCACATTTTTCTATTCAAAATAATAATATATTTTAATGAGAATTAGTTATATAGAAAGATAATGTACTATTTTCTATAATTGTAAAACAATCAATATTGAGCTTTAAAAAAATGTACACTATTGTCACTAGTTGCCTAGGTTGACAGTCTTGTTTCCATTCACCATTGGGTAGTGTCCCAAAGTAATACTATATTCTTTTAAAGATACACTTTGTTGTAGACATACTCTTAACTAAAGGAATCTGATTGCATTTTATATGGTGTATAAATTATAAAGAATATTGTGAGAATCGTGACAAATGATTAGTTAAGCTTTCAGGAAAAAAATCAGGGAATTAATAGTACTTACTAAGAGATAGAAAATTGCTTCTGTAATAGATGTGAATGATAGTGATGCACTAGTGGCATCAGTGTGTTCTTTTACTGACAGAAGCATTGGATTTGCACCCACTGTGCTATTTCCAGTTTTCTATTGAGCTGTGAAGTAGTCTTAAAATATCTTGAGACACTGTTGAATGTGTCAGTGCTGTCTATTTATCTCTTATTTCTTTGAACAGTCATGCTCTCCTTGTGCAGTCTTTTTTCATTGTCTAGATTTGTATTAACTTGCAGTGATCAAAAGAAAATCTATATAGGGGACGACAATCCTCTGACATTGATTGTTAAAGCTCAGAATCAAGGAGAAGGTGCCTATGAAGCGGAGCTCATCATTTCCATCCCACCGCAGGCTGATTTCATCGGGGTTGTCCGCAACAGTGAAGTAAGCAAGCTGCCTCTTTAAAAATCGAAATGCACTCCTAGGTCTCATTAACATTAATGAGCTACTGTCCTATTAGGCTTGTAAAAGCTTAGCCATTCTACCTAAGGATAAATTGCTAGACAATGGCGTGCCTATCTTACATAATTCTTTTCAAGCCTAATGCTTTGCATAATGCATTGATAGGACACTTGTAGAATTGCTAGTTAGTGCCTAAAACAAGGTCAGAAAGATAAAGTGTCTGAGCCTGTCCATCAAATAATTTGTCAGGGGTAATATGGTTATGTAACTAAATCCTCTGGGGACCTTTCAGAATATTTTTATGTTTGTATGTGGCAATTGTACACAATTCTGGCTTCTCCTGTACCCCCTATTTGCTCAAATACATGTATTTACTTTGTAAAACAAGAAACTTAAATATCCAACTGCATGCTATTGTCTAGGAACTTTATAGTCTTATGGCGTCTGCTTTTTTTGGGGGTCATTAATTTATTTTCCTTTCAATCTTTGTTCTTTATCAAAGGCCTTAGCAAGACTTTCCTGTGCATTTAAGACAGAAAACCAAACCCGCCAAGTGGTATGTGACCTTGGAAACCCAATGAAGGCTGGAACTCAAGTAAGTTATTTTAATTAAATGGATTTTTTTTTTCTTTTAAAGAAAATAGCATATTTCTCTGTGGGTTTATCCATAGTAATTTTTTTAATAAACACTTCAAAATAGTGTCATTAAATTGGTTTTGATTTAGAATGTAAATTAGCAGAGTTTTAGTTTTGACGAAGGCACTAAAATAATGGGTTGTGCTGTTGTACTGTATTCAATAAGCTGCTTTTTACACGGCCTTCAATTTGGTAAATGGATGAGAACATGGTTCAAATTGAGGACTGAAATTCTAACTTTGATATTTTAAACTAATGCTTTAATGAATCCTCAAAGCACTCTGACAAATACCAAGACTGTCATTCTCAGCTGAGATAGAATTTTCTCATTAACTTGAAACCTGTATGGTCCTCCCGAGCAGGATCAAAGAGCATCCCCTTCAGGTGGTGGAGAAGGGAGCCCAGGAGCTTGAGAAGAAGCACTCACTGAGTCACTTCCCAAATCCTCTAAAAAGGAAACAAAATACACCTTGTAGAATTTCTAGTATCAAGGAAAAATGGCAGTATATATTTCATGTTACTTTTTCAATAAAATTTAATTTAATAGCACATATCGGTAATTTGAAGATGTGCAATAATATGGGGTTAAATATTCTGTATTTACCCTAAATAACATTTCTCCTATTAGCTGTTGTTTAAGGGTACAAACTTGCAACTAGTAGTAAATAAGTCTTAGAGCTCTACTGCACAGCATAGTGAATATAGACAACAATATTCAGCATTCACAGTATTCAATATTCATAGTATTATAATTCTCAAACTTGCTAAGAGACTAGGTCTTAATTATTCCAGCCACAAAAAAGAAAAGCGAATTATGTGACACGATAGAGGTGCTAACTAGTGCTACAATGGCAATCATATTACAATTTACAAATGTATCAGATCAACATGTTGTACGCCTTAAATTTACACACTCTTATGTGTCATATACTTCAGTTAAAATAAATGTTTCATATTGAAGTATGTTTTCTATTAAAAGTTATTATTGTTTCTAGATGTATGGTCTCTTAGGGAAGAGGGCTTGAACGGAGTACCCTGAATTGCATTTTTTCACATATATTTAACACAATATTTCATTAACGAGGGAACATGCTTTTTATTTTTCCATATCCTCATTCTCTCTAGCTTTCCCACTCACCGCCCGTTCAGTGTAGATCATTCCAGGTTATTTCAAATCCCACGCCAGGCTCTGTAAAGTGGGAGGCAGTTTGATGAAGTCCCCTAGAAGTGCCTTTTTTTTTTTTAAGGAAGATTAGCCCTGAGCTAACATTTGCCACCAATCCTCTTCTTTTTGCTGAGGAAGACTGGACCTGAGCTAACATCCGTGCCCATCTTCCTCTACTTTATATGTGGGACACCTACCACAGCATGGCTTGACAAGCGGTGCCATGACCGCACCTGGGATCCAAACTGGCGAACCCCAGGCCACTGAAGCAGAATGTGCACATTTAACCGCTGTGCCACCGGGCTGCCCCCCGAAGTGCCGTTTTTATGTATCATTTATGCGGTCCCCAAGGAGCCTGCTTTCTCTTATCTTGTAGCTCAGTTGTTCTCTTTAAAATAACAGTTTTCTGCCTGCAGAAGTTAGGATGTTCAATGTTGGTAGAGTGGTGAGAGGTGTGGAGAGATTCTCATTCTGGCTCAATTCATTCCTTCGTTAGCCAAGTTCTCACTCTTGTTAACCATCCATTTCTTCCTTCCTGCTCCATATGTGAACACAAGTTCAGTTGTTAGCTTCCTGCGACCAAATAATTGTGCATAATTGTTGTGCTTTCATTGGATCAACAAGCATTGACTTTTGCATTTGTTAGAAAGATAGTTAATATTATAAAGAGATATAATTATATTTAATAATTGTTAAGTAGGCTCCGTTATGAATTGGCCCAAGTATCTTAAATAAAAGAGATTCAATAGAAGATGAGATTTAATTGTCTTTGTTAGAGTACTTTCAGTTTTATTGTAAGTTCAGAAAAACCCTATATTTGGAAATTGGATTTGAAATTTCACTGATTAGACATTGTTTTAACCTATGTTAGCATCTTTTCCTCCCCCTTCAGCTCTTAGCTGGTCTTCGTTTCAGCGTGCACCAGCAATCAGAGATGGATACTTCTGTGAAATTTGATTTGCAGATCCAAAGGTATGAAAACAACTTTTTCGAGTTTATAATAACTATTGAGGACATATTATTTGTTATAAATGTATTATGTAATATACTTTAAATATTATGGAACAGAATAGACTAAAACTTAAGTCCTTGATTCTACCGTTTCTTAAAATCAATATTTATATTATAAGAATAATTTTATCATCAGTTTTGAGTTTGTCAAACAAAACTAAGAAGTAAAACTTGGTCATCTTTTTGGAATTAAATACTTATAAAAGTCATTATGTGATTTGTAAGTGTTTCATTTTTTTGTTGCTTTTAATTTGTTCATTTTTAGTTTTACTGCATTTGCCTCTGTGTGATTTTGACGATGATTATGCTCAATTCAGTCCTAAATATATTTTTTTCTTTTTCAGCTCCAATCTTTTTGACAAAGTAAGCCCAGTTGTATCTTACAAAGCTGACCTTGCTGTTTTAGCTGCTGTTGAGATAAGAGGGTCAGTATGATTACTGAGTTGAGTATCTCATTCTGGTGATTTAAACTATTTCACTAAGTAGTTCCTTTTTAAAAGTAACTATGAGGCCCCCTAGCTTGTTTTGGACGTAGGCACTCGGTGGTTAGTGGTGGTTTTGCTAGAACTGCAGCTCCTGTAGAAAGAAGAAGGTCCTACGTGTGTCCCAAGCCCCGAATAACTGTTTGGTAATCCTCTGGAAATAAACCAGATCTGGCAACAGCAGGCACAAAATAAGTTTATTGAACTTTATGCAAACTGACTTATCAATTCACCTGTTACATTAGAGTCAGTAAAGCGTAGTGTGTGTGTGTGTGTGTGCGCGCGCGTGCGCATGTACACATGCATGTATAGTGGGTTTTTTTTTTTAATTAGTTCTGATTTTATTCATTTGGATACAGGCTACTTTTGAAAATGGACTGACCATATCATTTTGATATTCATGGTAGGTTTTCTTTGGTCATTGTTTAGAGTCTCAAGTCCTGATCATATCTTTCTTCCGATTCCGAATTGGGAGCACAAGGAGAACCCTGACACTGAGGAAGACGTTGGGCCAGTCGTTCAGCACATCTATGAGGTTTGCAGTTCTTGGATTTAACTGATACCTAGTAGAGAGCCGGCAAAGAGAGAACAGAGGGACTATTTTTAAAAAAACAAATCTATTTAATTTTTATGTACACTCTGCATAGTTTAAGTATATACCAGAGATTTCTTTGAATTTTTTCCCTATTCATAAGTTCATTTTTATTAGATAAGTAGCTTCTAGTGGGTAAAGAAAGCAGTTTATACAAATTCTTGTTTAAAACCAATTTTTGAATAAAAACAATAGGTCATTGAATATTTTCACACAGACATTTTGCAATTCTAACTAAAAATCGAAAATGCCTATAGCAGAACATCCAAATTTTGTTTCTGCAGGAAGAGAATTTTCTACGCTATCTTTCATTAGTAACTTTTCCATATTTTCCTCTTTTGTTTATATTTTCATTCCAACACATCCTGCCCTACGCTAGAGGCAAATGTGGAGTTTCATCTCTTTTGCATAATAATGGGCATGTTGCAGTATTACGGTTACTATGGTAACTCTGCTGTTGTTCAAATCCTGTTGCTAATGATCCCTAAGGTTGGTGTAGGGGAAGGGTTATAGAGTAGATTTTTGCCGAAAGTGTTTGCCTTTTCTTTTCCTCATTAGCTGAGAAACAACGGTCCAAGTTCATTCAGCAAGGCAATGCTAAACCTTCAGTGGCCTTACAAATACAACAATAACACCTTGCTCTACATCCTGCAATACGATATTGATGGGCCAATGAACTGCACCTCAGATATGGAGATCAACCCTTTGAGGATTAAGGTAATGTGGTTAATAGCAGCACTTCATTATGATGACGTTTTATTGCCTTTCTTTCTGAACCCATAAAAGAAATAAGTGAAATAAAACAACTATTCTAATCCACAGACCCACTCTGCAAAAATATTTTAGTTCATAACCAGTACACTAAGAATTAAATTGTTTATTCGTGACATGAGTAAAGGTTGATTCTGGGAAGTCCTAGTGAACGGTGTATTTGCGAAGTGTTTCGTGAGCCTCAGGAGATATTCGTAAGTGACTCAGTTTGAGTTTAGTTCCATTGCCTTGTGGTTTATCCACTATAATGTTGTGTTGAGGATGTTTGTTGTTGAAATTTTTGTCTTTGGGATAAGATACAACATTTTACTGTGGCTCTCTTGACTTACATGACCTAGAAAAATGTCATTTTATGGAATTCTGTATACTTTGGCTACAGTCATCCCCATCCTAGCACATAAGTTTTGACAAGAAGCTGTTGCACAATTTGGACTAAGGAAAGTTAAGAAAACAAAACAAAAGATGTATGTTCCTAATTAACACTCATCACAGATGTACACTGTGAAATTTCAGTCTGTTTCTGTGTTTTATCAGTTTCCTGTCTCGCTGTGCAAGGGGAGAAAATCATGGCTAGGCAGAGGTAACTTTTTTCTACATACGAAAGACTCTAATCTTTATTTTCTATGCTTACTTTTCACCTTATATGTTAAGTGGTGAGTTTTCTATTGTACCAAATTTCCAGTCACTGTTTTAATCACATATAATAGTTTATGCCAAAATGTCCATGTAAAATGTTTTCCATTATTATTTACCACCAGTTTATTGTAATCATAGATCTCAAATTCGCAAACTGAAAAGAATGACACAGTTTCTGGGCAAGGTGACCGGAACCATCTCATCACTAAGCGAGATCTCACCCTCACTGAAGGAGACGTTCACACTTTGGTAAGCGCCATCTCAACAACAAGCACTTTAAACATTTAAAAATAAGTGATTGTAGAAGCGATGCCAAAGCACATTTCAAAAATAACAACAGCTGTGCTTGAAAGAACTATATATACTTTTATACCATCCATTCTTCATAATTTCCTTGTTCCTGGTCAAATTAATGCCAAATTTGCTTCAAATGATCTGACTTTATAGATTGCTAATGAAAATATTTTATGGTCCAACTTATTTTTCTGACTACACTCCTTTAACTGACATTTCTCCTGGCCTCATCCTGATCTTTGAGGCTTTAGTGCAACACTGCAGGAAAAACCCAGAAGGCCTCAATAACAATATATTACAATAATGATTAACATTGTGATCAACTTTTTTTGAGTCAGCCTATGTAATGACTATAATCTTAGAAAGGGCTTATCATTTAAGTGTTTGAAATTTAACCGATCTGCAACCCATCACCAGGCAGAGAACCTGGTGCAGTGTTTACGTTCATTAGCCGTCAGCAGTCACTTCACGTCACCAAGTGCCATGGTCCTTCTTCGTTCTCATCCAATTCAACTGCTCAGTGACTTTTGGCCGTTAATCACCTCCTTCTTCGTGAAGCACTCCTCATTCATTTCTAGGACACTACTCTCTTCTGGTTCTCCACCTACCACAACTGACTACTTCTTCTTAACCTCCATTTTCAGACCTTTAAACTCTGTAAGAGTATTCTAAGGCTCAAATCTCACATTTCTTGTCTGCTCCACCTACATTCGTTCCTTAGATCTGTGCTATAATATTGACGTCTCTGTCAGCCACATTTCAAGTGTTCAATAGCCCCATGAGGCTAGGAGCTACTGCTTTGGGAAGTGCAGATATCCCCATACTGATGATATCTGTCGTGTAGAAAGTTCTGTCAAACAGTGCTGCACTAGATGATCTTACTCACTGTCATGGCCCTTAATACCACCCCTGTGTGGATGACTTTGATTTATATATCCAGTTTGATCCTCTGCATTGAACTCCAGACTTGATCATCCAACTGCCTAGTAGAACTCTTCTTAAATATTTAATAGGAATCTTAAACTTAACTCTAAGAATGTACCCTTGAGTTTTCCCAACTCTGCTCTTTCTACAGCATTCCACATTTAGTTCTCTGTCCAAAACCTGGGCATCATGCTTGACTCCTCTCTTTCTCTCAAATCTCATGTTCTTATATCAGCAAATTCTGTTAATGTCTACTTTCAGAAGACCCAGAATCTGGCCCCTTCTCATCAGCTCTACCACTGCCATAGCCTAACCCAAGCCACCGTCCTCTCTCACCTGGACTATTCTCAAACCTCTAGTTGGATTCCGTATTTCTACCTTTTCCCTGCTACCATTATTTGCCATCAGAAGCCATAGTGATCCTTTTAAATATAGGTTAGATCATGTCACTCTGGTCCCTTCCCACCTAACTCTGAGAGAAAGCCAGAACCTGGGAAGCCTTGAAGCCAACAGAATCAAGGCCCTTCCGCATTTCTGCCTGCATCTCCTCTCCTCTCTCTGTTCCTCGCATTCTGGCTGCCTTGGCTGTCATTGAATAGACAGCCCCAAGCATGTTTCTACCTCCAGGCTTTGAAAATTGCTCTCCCATCTGCCTGGAGTGCTCCTTGTCCAGATATCCCTGTGGCTTATGTCCTGTCTCCTTCTGGTGTCCATAAAGGCAGAGTACGACAGAACTTCCCTGGCCAATACGTATGAAATAGAAATTACTTCCTACCCCCACCTCATTTTCCATCCTGTACACTCTATCCTCCTAGAGAATAGCATTTTTTAAAAAATTGAGATAAAACTTGCATAATATGAAATTCACCATTTCAGCCATTTTAAACTATACAATTTAGTGATTTTTAATATATTCACATTGTGCAACCACCATTAACCAATTACAAAACATTTTCATCATTTCAAAAGGAAACTCTGTACCCATTAAGCAGTCCCTACCCCTTCTTCCCTGCCACCAGCCCCTGGCTTTCTGTCTCTAAGGATTTGTCTGTTCTGGACATTTCATGTAAATGAAATCATACAATATGTGGCTTTTTGTTTTTGGCTTCTTTGACTTAGTATAATGTTTTTTAGGTCATCGTGTTGTATGTAGCATATATTAGTACTTCAGTCATTTTTATGGCTGAATAATATTCCATTCTGTGGGTATACCAGATTTTGTTTGTCTATTCATCAGTTGATGAACATTTGGGTTCTTTCCACTTTTTGTCTGTTTTAAATAGTGCCATTATGAACATTCATACACAAGTTTTTTTGTGAACATATTTTTTCAGTTCTCTTGAGAATAAACCTAGGAATGCAATTGCTGGGTCATTTGGGAGCTCTGTTTAACTTTTAAAGCACTGCCAAACTATTTATCCAAGTGGTTGCACCATTTTACATTCCCAACTAGTGATGGATGAGGTTTCCAGTTTCTCCACATCCTTGCCATCTCTTGCTATTGGCTTTTTTAAAATTAAAAAACGCTTTTTTATAGTCATCATCAGTGTGAAGTGGTATCTCTTTATGCTTTATTTGCATTTCCCTAATGACTAATGATGATGAGCATCTTTTCGTTTGTATATCTTCCTCTGAGAAATGTCTGTTCACATCCTTTCCCCGTTTTTAAATTGGGCTGTTTGCCTTTTATTGTTGAGTCGTAAAGCATTCTTTATATATTCTGGCTGCTACCCTTATCAGGGCTATAATTGCACATATTTTTTCTCATTCTGTAAGTTGTCTTTTTACTTTCTTTTTTATTTTATTGAGGTCATATTGATTTATAACGTTGTGTAATTTCAGGTGTACATTATTATATATCAGTTTCTGTATAGACTGCGTGTTCACCACCAATAGTCTAGTTTTATCTTTCACTGTATATATGTTCCCCTCTACCCCTTTTGCCAACCGCCTGCCCCCTTCCCCTCTGGTAACCACTAATCCGTTCTCTTTATCCATGTGTTTGTTTATCTTCCACATATGAGTGAAATCATGTGGTATTTGTCTTTCTCTGTCTGCTTATTTAGCTTAACATAATACCCTCAAGGTCCATCCATGTTGTTGCAAATGGGACAGTTTTGTCTTTTTTTTATGGCTGAGTAGTATTCCATTGTATATATAGACCACATCATCTTTATCCATTCATCAGTTGATGAGCACTTAGGTTGCTTCCACGTCTTGGCTATTGTGAATAATGCTGCAGTGAACACAGGGGTGCGTAAATCTCTTTGTATTGTTGATTTCGTGTTCTCTGAATAAATACCTAGTAGTGGGATAGCTGGATCATATGGTATTTCTATTTTTCATTTTTTGAGAAATTGCTAAAAATCTACTGTTTTCCATAGTGGCTGCACCAGTTTGCATTTCCACCAGCAGTGTATGAGGGTTCCCTTTTCTCCACATCCTCTCCAACATTGTTTTTTTGTCTCGGTAATTATAGCCAAGTGTATTACACCTGTCGGTATTCTGACGGGTGTAAGGTGATATCTCATTGTAGTTTTGATTTGCATTTCCCTAATAATTAGTGATGTTGAACATCTTTTCATGTGCCTGTTGGCTATCTGTATATCTTCTTTGGAAAAATGTCTTCATATCCTCTGCCCATTTTTTGATTGGGTTATTTGTTTTTTTGTTGTTGAGTTGTGAGTTCTTTATATATTTTGGAAGTTAACGCCTTCTCAGATATATGATTTGTGAATATTTTCTCACAGTTGATGGATTGTCTTTTCGTTTTGTTCATGGTTTCCTTTGCTTTGCTGAACTTTAGTCTGATGAAATCCCATTTGTTTATTTTTTCTTTTGTTTCCCTTTTCTGAGTAGACTTAGTATTCATGTCTATTTAAAGAAAAGAAAAGATGCTGTTAAGACCCATTTCACAGAGGGTACAGCCTATCTTTTCTTCTAGAAGTTTTATGATTTCTGGTCTTACATTCAAGTCTTTAATCCATTTTGAGTTGATTTCTGTGTATGGTGTTAGATAATGGTCTGCTTTCATTCTTTTGCATATGACTGTCCAGTTTACCCAACACTATTTATTGAAGAGACTCTCCTTTCTCTATTGTATGTTCTTGGCTCCTTTGTCAAAGATTAGCTGTCCATACATGTGTGGTTTTATTTCTGCACTTTCAATTCTGTTCCATTGATCTGTGTGTCTGTTTTTGTACCAGTACCATGCTGTTTTGATTACTATAGCTTTGTAGTGTATTTTGAAGTCAGAGATTGTGATGCCTCCAGCTTTGTTCTTTTTTCTCAGGATTGCTTGGGCTCTTCTGTTGTTTCATGTAAATTTTAGGGTTCTTTGTTCTGTTTCCATGAAGAATGTCATTGGGATTCTGATTGGGATTGCATTGAATCTGTAGATTGCTTTAGGTAATATGGACATTTTAACTATGTTTGTTCTTCCAATCCATGAGCATGGAATATCTTTCCATTTCTTTATGTCTTCTTCGATTTCTTTCAATAATGTCTTATAGTTTTCAGTGTATAGGTCTTTGACCTCTTTGGTTAAGTTTATTCCTAGGTATTTTATTCTTTTTGTTGTGTAGGTAAATGGGATTGTATTCTCAACTTCTCTTTCTGCTAGTTTGTTCTTTTTACTTTCTGGATAGTCACCTTTGAGGCAAAAATTTTTAAATTTGAAGAAGTCTAAATTTCTTTTCTCAAGTCTGTTTCTTCTTTTGTTTCTTGTAATTTTGCTGTTATATTTAAGAAACTCTTGTGTAACCAAGGTCCTGAAGATTTACACCTAAGTTTTATGGTTTTTTAAGTTTTCTGTTTTTAGCTCTTAGATTTATATCCCTGATCCATACTGAGTTAATTTTTGTATTTGGTGTGGAGGAGAGGCCCAGATTCATTCTTTTGCATGTGGCTATTCAGTTGTCCAAGCATCATTTGTTGAAAAGACTGTTTATCCCCCTCAAATGGTCTTGGCACCCTTCTTGCAAATGAATTGACCATAAATGTATGAGTTTATTTCTAGACTCTCAATTGTGGTCCATTGATCTATACCTGTATTGTTTCTGCTGGTACCAAAATCTTTTGATTATTATAGCTCTACAGTAAGTTTTGAAACTGGAAAGTGTGAGTCATTCAACATTTTCTTCTTTTTCAAAGTTTTTTTGGCTATTTGGGGTCCCTTGCAATTACATATAAATTTTAGGATCAGCTTGTCCATTTCTAGATAAAAGGTAGTTGGAATTTTGATAGTGACTTTATTGGATCTGTCTATTAATTTGAGAGTATTCCATCTTAACAATATTAAGTCTTTCAGTCCTTGAACATGAGATATCTTTCTATTTATTTAGGTCTTCTTTAATTTCTTTCATAAGTATTTTGTAGTTTTCAGTGTACATGTCTTACATTTCCTGGATTAAATTACTTCCAGGTATTTTATTCTTTTTGGAGGCTATTTTAAATAGAATTATTTTCTTAATTTTATTGTCAGATTTTTCATTGCTAGTGTATAGCTATATAGCTATGTACAAATGCAGCTTGTATACAGCTTTGTATAGCTGTTTCAAATACAGCTTGTATTTGTATATTGATTTCATATTCTGCACCTTTTCTGTACTTACTTATTAGTTCTTATGGTTTTATTATGGATTCTTTAGTGTTTTCTGTATATAAGATCCTGTCATCTGTGAATAGAGATCACTTTACCTCTTCCTTTGCAATCTTGATATCTTTTAATTTTTTTTCTTGCTTAGTTGCACTGGCTAGAACCTTCTGAACAATGCTAAATAGAAGTGTCATGAATTGGCGTCATTTTCTTGTTCCTAATCTTGGGGTGAAAGGATCCATTCTTTTACCATTATGTATGATGTTAGCTATAGGCTTCTCATAGATCCCCTTTATCAGGTCAAGGAAGCTCACTTCTCTTCCTAGTCATCAACTAGAGGTGCCCTTTACTGGACAGCATTGTTGTGAGGTGTATGCATGTGACATATCTAATGCAGTTTGACCAGCACATATGAGGTAGTGAATATCTGTTATTTTCACCTGCCTGCCTTCAAGTTCCTGATAAAGATGCTGAATGTGGCAAAGACCATCGGCATGACACTTGGTTTCTACAGGTCTGACGTGGAATAACTGTTAAAGATTCACTCGCTTCTTTTTCTTTCCCACAGACACATTGTGATCTGATTTTTATGTCGTACTAAAATCACCATGCTCTGGGTTTGCCTAAAGAATTTTGAATTCTAGCCGTAAAAGTGAATCTTGTAATATTATAGATCTTTTCCTCCTATAACAAATCACATTAAAATCAACCCTTCCTTAACAAAAAGCCTTCAAAGAGTCAATTATTAGCCTGTCCATTTTAAACCTTATTCCTATAAGGCAAAAGAATCTGGATCATCTCTTAAGCCTTTGCATAAAACAAGTATAATGTGTAATTTTCATATGTTGAAGAGATGATAGAACGACCTTTTCTTGTAAGTAAATAATTTGTTTTGGCAGGGTTGTGGAATTGCTGAATGCTTGAAGATTGTCTGCCAGGTTGGGCGGCTAGACAGAGGAAAGAGTGCAATCCTGTATGTGAGGTCTCTGCTGTGGACCGAGACCTTTATGAATGTAAGTGGACAGATGCAGCATTCAGCAAACTTCTCCATTTTTTCAAAGAAATGAAAAAGGCCTGTCATCAGGAAATCATTTCACTGTTGTTTCCACACAGAAGGAAAACCAGAATCATTCATATTCTCTGAAGTCATCGGCTTCATTTAATGTCATCGAGTTTCCTTATAAGAACCTTCCAATTGAGGATATCTTCAACTCCACATTAGTAAGTCGTTGATTTGGGGCAATGGAATAAATCCACTCAGTTCAATGCCATAGATGTTTTTATTCTATTTTAAATAATGGCAGTTTAACTATTTTGGTAGTTTTAAGTAATTAAGAGTTATTTGATGGGATTATAACCTGGTTTAATAGTATTGTTTTACTCCCCCACCCCGGAGTTATTAAAGCTTTACTTTAGCATCTTGTCCTCTGTAAGAGATTGTTAGCATGTACTAAATTTCACTGGGGGAAATTTGGGAAATTTCTCCCCACGTTAGAAATTAACTGCAATAAGTAAAAGCATTTTAAAGATCTTAAATTTGAGGATTAAAAATGGGACCAACATATCATAAACTGGATAGGATTATTTAAAAATCGTTTCAGAGGCAGTCAGAAGTTAACCTATTTGGGAGACTTTTTGTGTGTCTGTACATGCTACCAATACCAAATAAATGATTGTACACAAGAGAAGAAAATAATGTGAATACCATTAAGGTAAAATATTGTGGGCATTCAGATATTTGTTGAATAAGTCAGTGAACTATTTTTAAAACTCAAACTTTTTTCCCCCAACAGGTCACCACTGATGTCACCTGGGGCATTCAGCCAGCACCCATGCCTGTGCCTGTATGGGTGATCATTTTAGCAGTTCTAGCAGGGTTGTTGTTACTGGCTGTTTTGGTATTTGTAATGTACAGGGTAAGTAATGGACTTAGAAAGAGAGGGAGGGAGGGGAAGCAGAAGAAGAGAGGGAGAGAGGAAGAAAAAGGAGGAGGAATGGAAGGGAAGGAAGGGACCTTTAATGATGGTGCACGATGAGCATTACATACTATTTCAGGGAAGAAAAATTGTACCAAGTGCCATTTAAATTTTCTTGGTGAGAATATAATCACTCAGAATACTTTGAATTTTCTTCACTGATGTGGCAGTGATGTTAGCTTTTCTTCAACTGACAGATGGGCTTTTTTAAACGTGTCCGGCCACCTCAAGAAGAGCAAGAAAGAGAACAGCTTCAACCTCATGAAAATGGTGAAGGAAACTCAGAAACTTAACTGTGATTTTTAAGTTATGCTACATCCTGACCCGTTCGAATCACCAACTTCCTTACAGGTTTCAGTTTCCTTCATGAGGAATTAAATTCCAAGACTGTACTGCTGATGGTGCCCATTGTTTTAACCACAAAATGAGAGCAGTATTTGTGAGCCTTTTTGTTATAATTATGTTCAGACATAGATTTAATACACATCCACTGACTTGTGTTTTTAGGTATTTAAATGATAAAATTTCAAGTGAGAGCTCTTCTTCAATGTACATAAGACAGGTAGTGCCTGAGTTACCACTTTATGTAAAACAGTACCTCCTACGATTATTGTTTCTGATTTTGTATGTTGCGTTTTGTTTGTTGTTGTTGTTGTTGTTTTAAAGCCATCCAAATTCGGGCCTTAGGATCCACATCTTTTGTACAGGTACTTAATGTTAATACACATTACACTACAGTTGCGTTTTCAAGCTACTAACTTTGTAACTGCATGAACTTGATTTTAATATTACCTACATCATAGAACTTTAAAAAAACAAACAAACGTGATTTCATCAAAATTCTTTCCTGTAATAGCAAAGGTACAGTATTGTGTTTTAATATGAAAATTGGGTACATGCTGTTAAATTTTTATTTATATTTAATTCACAGTCCATTTTATTACATTTTAATTTGTATAAGTTGTATTTCAAATCCTTTAAGCCAACCTATACTAAAAATTCGTTCCATAATCAGAAATGCCTCTTATGTGTAATAGTTTAATTTCCACTAAATATCATGGTGCTTAAAGCCATATGGAGTTGGAAATCATTTCCAAAGTACATTTATCCCATTGTATCAGTCTGGCTATTTACAATACAAAAAAGAAAAAGCATTTTAATTAAAAGACTACGTTTGTAGCTCTTTGATAGAGTTGCTTATTAATAGTACGTTCTTAGAGTAAGAATTTTCACTTGGGATTAATTTGTTTTCCCCCGTACATGTATTGTTCCTTATATTTCCAAAACTATTACTGAAAATGGGTCAAGATCAATGAGGAATCTTTACAACTTATAGGAACCTGCACCCAACCCCCCAAGCCCATGGAAAATGCTTAGAATGGAAATTCTCAAAGTAGTTCACTGGTTTCCTTCTAGCAATAGCATGATGCTACTCACGTGGATATGACCTCAGTTGAAGCAAAGTGTAATGTGTAAAACTAGTCTCAGATATCAAGGTGACTTCTAAAGGGTACTTTTATAAGCAATTCAAGTTATTGGAAACCTTTTAAAACTTTCTTAGGCTTATTAACACAAATTACTTTTCTAGGATTTTTTAATAAAAGCTGCATAGGAGGCAAGTTGTAGTTTTATATGCCTGTAGGGTGATGACTTTTCTAGAGGAATGGGTGATTTATTCACAGTTCCTCAAGGCCTGCGGATGACTATTAATTATACCTATTTTTGTGCAATTACGTCATGTTGTACATTGGAAGTTGAGAATTTAATAGCTTTTTAATTGCTGTCTTCATTCGGCAATGATAAGTATTTTCCTTAAATAATTGAATATTTTTCTATGTTTTAAAAATCGAAATTTATCTTGCCATGTCTTGTGTTATAATTCTCTACACAAGTGGCTAAACTAGAATATATTCATAAAATAGAGGCAAATGTAGGTGAGTTATACAAGTTAGAATATTGATAAGACCCTGTATTTAGTTCTAATGAATTTCAAAATTAATAGGTTTTGTAGTATAGATTTTATTAGTAGCTTAAAAGATCTTAGTCGTATGCAATAAGTATTTTTATTACTGATAAATTTAAAACTTTTTAAGAAAAAAATATTTTTATCGTAGAGCCTGCCACAGATGGTTACTAAGTTGGTCTATAACAACTTTTGTCTTACCTGTTTTCCCGCCTAATAGCAGTCATTCCTGAAGATAGATGTTGGATAGAAAGTCACTCTTTGAAAAGAGGGTTACTATTTGCTTTTGCACAATCTATTTCTTTATGGCATCTATCTCAAGGTATAACCTTGTAAAGGAGATTGTGGGATGTTTCATTGGAAATTAACATGCTGTTTGAAATTTCCTTTATGAAATGTAATTTTAAGCAATAGTATTTTCTTTTAAAAAATGAAAATTTATATCTCTACAAAAATATGGTAGAAGTATAAAGCAAAAGCCTACTCTCTAAGGAAAATGTTTGGCAAAATGTTGGGATTCTTTTTACCTTAAAGTGGCCTGTGAATGTATTTGCTTGAAATGTCAAAAAGTAGTCCTATGAAAACTATTTTAATTTTCAAACATTTTAAATACTACTGTGTTTGTGATTTATTGAGAATTAAAATCCATTTAAGTGTAAAATTCTTATAATCTGATTCAGTTTGAAAAAACACATATGAGTGAGGTGTAGAGAATATTTAAAGCATTTGATATTGGTAAAAAATATTGACACTTGTTGATTTCTTATGTATACATTTATTTGAGAATTGAGAAACATTTGTGTGAGGAACATTCTTTCCTTTTCTTCCCTATACCTTTCTCTTATGATTAGTTGTTACTGTAATTCTGATTAAGTTCTTAGTAATTCTGAAGTATAAAACAAGTAAGCAAAGTATTAGTGCCACAATTCTGCCTGTGTTATGAAACTACTTATTCATAGTAAATTCTCATTAATACTTTATATTTATATAAAGAGAAAATTCAAGTATTAGTAAAAGAGACCATACTGGCTTCTTTAAGAGGGCCATAAAGATTTTTGATAATGAATCCTGACCTTAGGAGAGAGATTTATGTGGCAAAAGTAGAGTATCTAGCTGATTTTTATAAGGAAAACAATCTGTAAGTTGGTAGACGTTCCTCTGTTACAGAATGTAGTGCCGAGCTTGGAGAAGAATAAGTCATTCTTGGAATACTTGTGTATGACCATTGCGTATCTCAGTGTCACTTTGTATTCTTGAATAACTTGTATATGTGGTAGTTGGATAAATGAGAAGAATATACAACATTTGAAAATTGCATATAGGATCAAAAACGGTGAATGACTTAGTGTTTTGGAGAGTATCCCTTTTAACTTCTTGGTAGGCTAGTTAGAACGGTGAACCTAGGGGTGTGTAGCATGCATATGTGCTTGTGTTTCATTGTAATTTCTGATACATAATGAACTTTTTGGGAGAGGTACTGAGTCTTCGATTTTTGTTGTCATTGTTCTCAAGTGCAATATAACAATGTAACCAAACCTAGTTAATTTCAGTGTCATTATTAATTTAGTAAACCTAACCTACTCAGAGATTTATTAGTATTTTTGTTAGCAGGAAGGAGTGATTCTGCTATGGATACACAAATGAAGCTATTTACCCCTAAAATGGTCCATTCTACATTCTTTTTCAGGCTGGACATAAACAGTTCCCTACTAGTTTTGAAACACTTTAAAATATCTTAAAGTAACTTGGAAGCTGTATATATCAAATTAATTTGCTACCTAAGTAACATAGAAAGTAATTTTCTTTGTTTAGCTTCTCTTGTGATCACCCACATTGGGTGAGACATAAAATGAGTGTATTCTAAAATGTGTCATTTGCTAACTTGATTTGAGTTAGTGAAAACTGGGACAGTGTTCTGCTTAGTTTCCCATGTGTAACTCGTCACTGTACAATAAACTTGAGCGTGTGGTGCCGCGTTTGGGTATGGCCTTTATACTTGCCTTCTGGGATGTTGTATGTTTTTTAATCACATGAGCCAGCAATAATGCACTAAAAGGGTGACCGCGAACTGGTGACACACCTCTCTGAAAGTCTGAATTCTTAAGAGTTAATTATTTGGAAAAAGATAATACAAGAAGAGCAAAGGAAACCTAATGTGAAAACACACCAATTACAAGTCATAGAATCATAGATATTTAAAGTTTAAGAAGGGTTTCCAATTCCAATAATGGTAGAGAAGCTTGTGTCCGATAACAATGCACAAACTAAGAAGGAAAAAAAAGAAACTTTGAAGACACTGAAGTTACCAAAAGCAGGTGGAAACCAGGGAGGGTTTGACTCTTAAGGAAGGGAACCACGCTTTTCCTTGTGGCTGCTCTCTGTTGTATAGAGAGAATGCAAACAGAAAAATGCCCTCTCATTTCCTGAAATGATGGCACTGCCATCATGACTAGAAATTGAGGGTGAAATCTAGGAAAGGAAGGAGCCACGTTGTAAGAGGGAGAATATTTTCACCTAAAATTCTTGGCCCACCCTGACCCTGATCCTGCTCTAGTGAGACTCCAGAGAGCCCAAAAGGAAAACAACAGCTGGAAGGTTGAAAGAGCTGAGCAGTTATTCCGGCCACTGTCCACTGCAGGAGGAACAAGAGTTTGGAGTTCAAGTCTTACCAGGTGACAGGAGCTTGAGAATACCCCAGTCTTTCCATTAAAACTCCAGAGGATCTATGGCTTAGGAATAAATACTACATCCCAAGATTGATTAATTCACCCTAGGACAAAGGGGAAAACCAAAGGGGCTCGCCCTAACAAAGCATAAAACCAAGCTTCCACAAGTTTAAGGTGATCCACCCATGATTTAATTGTCTGCTGGTAAAGGCAGTTATCTTCAGAGGAACATACCACAACCTAAAGACTACAATGTATCGTCCACAATGGTGTGTGTGTGTGTGTGTGTGTGTGTGTGTAAGTGAAAAGAAAGAAAAATGTGACCCATAGTTTTGAGAAAAATTAGTCAATAGAAACAGACCCACAAACAATTCAGCAGACATTACTTTAAATGACTATGATAAATATGTCAGAGTCTATACAGGAAAACATGGAAGTTTGGGGTGAAAAGGTAGGCATTTCGGGAAAAACTTGGAAACTAATAAAATAGACTCAAGTGGAAACCTTAGGACTAAAAAATACAGTATCTAAAATCAGAAATTCATCAGAGGGGGATTAAAAGTAGAGTAGACAGAACAGAAAAAAGGATCAATGAACTTACATTGATAGAATTCATCCAAAGTGATGTACAGAGGGCAAAAAAAAAAAAGATTTAAAAAATAAAAGCCTCAAGGACCTGTGGGACAATCTAACTAGGTGCACAAGGAGTCTTAGAAAGAAAGGAAAGAGAAAATGGGGCAGACAAAATATTTGAAACCAAAGTTTCCAAATTTGATAAAAAAAATAGCAACCTACAAGACTGGAAGCTCAGTGAACCCCAAACAGGACAATCCAAAGAACACCATCCACCGACACCATGTCAAACTGCTGAACACAAATCAGGAGGGGTTTACCTCACCCCTTCACACTGTTGATGATGCCCAGAAGGTTCCTTACTTGTTCAAAGCAGTAACTGCCAGGATTGGGACCTCAGTTTACATATTCAGATTCCTAGTCCAGTATGCCTTCTGCTGTGCAACACTGCCTAGATTACTAGTTCACAGTTTATAAAATGGATTTGCTATTATCTAGTGAATAGGCTGAAATGCCTGCATATCAATTGGTGCAACACCAATCCTTTTCCAAGTGATATCTTTATTCACTTTCTAACCTGTTCTGAATTGCCTAGAGAGTTATATGGTTAGATTCCCTTTTACCTCCTGGGTCCCTTTCCTTGTCAGCCCCATCTCCTGAAGCATAATAAATATGTAAATTGGTGTTGGTTTAATAAAAGGAGTTTAGATTTTGAATTGGAACTTAGAATAATTTACATTTGTGTTATTTTTTAAAAAACTATCTTGAAGTAATCTCAAAGTTCTACACCATTTCTCAGATGTTGGAGTGTTGAAATGGAATCTTTAGGCATTGCTTTTCAGTCAATCTTGTATTCAGACTATTAACAGTTACTACAAAGTTATCCCTCAAAAGCACTAAGTGATGCACATTATCAGTGGTGGTATTTAACTTGGAGAATTATGCTCTCTACCTGAGTAATAGGAGTTATTCTTGATCTTGTATAGGGTACATGGTGAACTTCCCATAGGCAAGAACGTTCTGATGGCTTATAAATTTTCTCCTCTTTGAACAGTGCAGTTAAAGTTGTTTTTGAGAGGGGTGGCCTGTTGGCACAGCAGTTAAGTGCACACCTTCCGCTTTGGCTGCCCGGGGTTCACTGCTTTGGGACCCAGGTGTGGACATGGCACCTCATGGCAAGCCATGCTGTGGTAGGCGTCCCACATATAAAGTGAAGGAAGATGGGCACGGATGTTAGCTCAGGGCCAGTCTTCCTCAGCAAAAGAGGAGGATTGGCAGCAGATGTTAGCTCAGGGCTGATCTTCCTTCAAAAAAAAAAGTTGTTTTTGAGATTAGAAGTGACATAAACACCTTTAAAACTCAGAGGTATTCTCACCTAATTGGCAGACAAGTGGATGATTTTGCAATTTTCAGTATACTTTAGTGAGGAAACCAAAGGGAAGAGTTTATTAAAGAATGAGCAAATTTCCTACTTCTCAGTATACCAATTTTGACTTTTCGACTTGAGCCTCCTTTATGACTAAACCAGAGCCACACACTTCCCACCATGTGGTGCTAAATTACCAAACTCAACTTCAAGGGTCTTCTCTCAATCACTCCACGGGTATTCAGTGATTGCAAGGAATAGAGACGACCCAGCAGTAACTAGTGGCACGTCGATCCTGCTGCACAGCCCTGGTCGCTCAAGGGAATCCTAAAGCAGCTGCAGCATAGGAGTGACTCAGTAACAGAGCTGAGAATCTGGTTTACGCATCAAACAGAAACAGTCCCTTCTCACCTCTAATTCCCCACAGCCAGTTCTTCCCTTCCTCACTCCATAGCCTCCCCTACATCCATGCAGGCTTGGTCACTGGGTGAGCCTCAGTACTTTCTCGTGCCTTGGACAATGAAGTAGTTTTAAATTACCGCAAGGGCCTTTTGCTCTGAAGGGTCACACATTCAGAGAACCAGGGATTAGGTCATGGGCATCTTTTGGGGGGTGTTATTATGTCTACCACAGTCCACCTCTGGCCCTCAAAGGTTCGCATCAGTCTCATATGCAGAATACATTCAACCCATACCAAAGTCCCCCCAATCAAACCATTACAGCGTCAACTCAAAGACCAAAATCCCTTCTTCATCTCATCAGATTGAATGTCCCTAATCTCATTATTTAAATCATCCAAACTGGGTATCGGTGAGGCTTGGTTTATGATCCATCCTGGGATACGATTCTCTATATGTGGACCTGTGAAACTAAAGAAAAAGTTACGTGCTTTCAACATACAATGGTGCAACAGGCATGTTACAATAATTATAGACATTCTCATTCAAAAAAGGGAAAAAAGGGAACAAAAAAAGGAAATCACTGGTCCAAAGCAATTGTAAAATCCAGCTGAGCAAACTCCATTTGGTTTCAAAGTCTGTGAATAATTCTTTGTGCCTCATGGCTACGCTCTCTGAGTCCTCCCCCCCCCCCCAACCCCCAAGTCTTGAGCCTTTTGGTCTAGGTTTAGCTGGTTCCATCACTTCCTGTCACACATTGGCCTATCCCAGCTGGAATGCCTAATGAACTCTTCTCTACCCAGTCACCAGACTTAGAGCAAATCTGTTGGAGGAAGGAGGATGCCTGAAATGCCTTGGATAAAATTGCCCACGGTTTGACACATAGCACATAATCCATGTGTTCTGACTCAGAGAATCTTAATGATTTACATGCGTGTCACCTGAGAAGGGCTTCTAAACCCAGGGTTTAGTAGCTGTTTGAATGACCTATTTTGGTTAATAATCCCAAACTGTTATTATCTCCAGGAGAATGGATAGTCCTACCTGGGTAAATGATTCTTGTTCAAAGACATACAAATTTTTTTTTTTTTTTGAGGAAGATCAGCCCTGAGCTAACACCTGCTGCCAATCCTCCTCTTTTTGCTGAGGAAGACTGGCCCTGAGCTAACATCCGTGCCCATCTTCCTCTACTTTATATATGGGATACCTACCACAGCATGGTGTGCCAAGTGGTGCCATGTCTGCACCCGGGATCCGAACCAGCGAACCCCAGGCCACTAAGAAGCAGAACGTGCGAACTTATCCACTACACCACTGGGCTGGCCCCTAAAGAAATACAAATTTGAACCTGTTCAACCCTCTTCAACAGTCGGTCCCTTGGTTTTCAAACTCAAATTAAATGGTTTACTAACAAACGAAGGCAGCAGTATTTCAGGAATATTCATAATTTAGTGAAAGAGTTCATCACTAAAACTTACAAATCATATTTTCAAAAAAGCCAAAGTTCTTGCAATTTTTTTTTTTCAAAAGGAGTCTGCCTTCTCCCTCTCACGGCCCACTCTGGCTTCTCCTTTGTCCTGGCTAAGTCATGGTGGGGATCTCTGGAGACAGTTGTACAGGGTCTGCCGGTGACAGTCCATCAGTGCATCATACAGCTCCTCAGTCTGCTCTATGAACTCCTTGTTGGCCTCAGTGACACCCAGCTGTGGCACGGGGTCATCGATCGAGTGCAACTTCTTCATATGTGTAGGGGCACTAGCTGGTGTGCCCTTTTAAGACCATGTGTCCTTGAGGCTCCTTGTCTGGGCTATGTACCAGCACTCACAATGATAACAGTCCTGGGCTTGGTTAACCCAGCTGTTTTCTCATTGGAGAGTTAGCACAAAGACCCTTGAGATCTGAGGGAACACGGAGGCCCTTGGTGGGGGGCGGCGGGGGGCGGAGCATGGGGCTCTGGTCCTTGGAATGCAGGTCATACAGGGACAGTCCCCCTTGGCAAGCATGCAGCCTTTGTTCCTCTGCCTACTTAAGCAAGCTTCTCTCAGGGGCCGGTAGCCGTGTCCATTTCAGTCCAGCTGGCTGCCACTGGACCCTCCCTGTACGGAACTTCCCAATAAACCCTTATGTCTTGTTCGCTGTCTCTAGGTCTTTTCTTTGGTCTCTTGGCAACGTATCGGGCACTGCTCACTCGGCTGGGCATGTGGCGGAACAATATGTCTGCATGGTACTCTGGGTATGGCCACACTGGGAGGAACTGTTGCTGTGGCTGCCTGTGCTCTGGTCATGACCCCACCAGGAGTGGTAGTTCTGGTACTGCTGGTAATACTGGTTGTAGCTGTAACTGCACATCTGACTGTATTCCACCAGCTCCACATGGCTCACGTTAGGGATTGCTATGCTCAGCAGTGCCTGTTTAGACCCCCGCCCCACTGCTTCCTGGCACTTTGTAAGGGTTTGCTTCTGTTCCTGTTCATTGGTAAATTTCCAAAAACTATTGCTTTTTGACATAAAGCAGATAATACATCCTTTCTGACCTCAGAGAATCTTAATGATTTACATGCCTGTCACCTGGGAAGGGCCTCTAAACCCAGGGTTTAGTAGCTATTTGAATCATATGACCCACTTTTCATCTGTGAATTCATCCGTGAATTTGACAAAACCATAGCCCAATGGTTTCACAAAACCATAGCCCTCATCCAAAACCACCTTGCTTTCCTGACAGGAGCGGCAGATGTAGATGAAGAATTCTAAAAGCTTGCCATCATCCACATCTTGGATCAGACCCTCCCCCAAAAGAGGCAGTACTCAGGGCTATTATTTGGTTATTTCCTACAAGTGGCATAGTTCACTTTAAAACATTTTGCAGGTGTGGCTCTTAGATGATGTTTCCCATTAATTTTATGCAAACACTTCCCAGCTGTTGCCAAATCTGTGCATTCTACAAAACAGCAGCCAGCTGGGAGTCCAGTGAGGCTGTTTTGGGTAATTTTGACACTTATCCTGGTCTCCCCTGTGGAGGCAAGGGCTCTGGCAGTGAAGTTCTCATCCACGTAGGCTCCAGGGCACCTATCCGTAGGCGGGCCTCCATAGGATTGTTGTAAACTTTAAAATCAGAAAATATGAGTCCTATTTTGTTCTTATTTTTCAAGATTGTTTTAGCTATCCGGGGTCCCACGCAATTCCATGTGAATTCTAGAATCAGCTTGTCAGTTTCTACAAGGAAGTCATCTGGGATTGTGATAAGGATTGTGTTGATTCGGTAGGTCACTTTGGGGGTATTGTCATCTTAACAATGTTACGTTTCTGATTCATGAACCTTGGATGTTTTTCCATTAATTTAGATCCACTGTAACTTCTTTGAACAAAATTTCATAGTTTTCAGAGTACCAGTTTGCCCTTCTTTTTTTTTTTAGAGATTGGCACCTGAGCTAACATCTGTTGCCAATTTGTTTTTTCCCCAAAGCGCCAGCACATAGTTGTGTATCCTAGTTATAAGTCATTCTAGTTCTTCTATGTGGGATGCCACCACAGCATGGCTTGATTACCAGTGTGTATGTCCTGTCTGTGACCAGGATCCGAACTGGCAAACTTCAGGCCACCTAAGGGGAGCATGTGAACTTAACCACTGAGCCACAGGGCCAGCCCAGTGCTGTTTTGACTACGATTGCTTTGTACTATATTTTGAAATCAAGTAGTGCGATGTCTCCCGCTTTGTTCTTTTTGCTAAGAATGCTTTGGCTATTCACATTCTTTTTGATTCCATATGAATATTAGGATTGTTTTTTCTATTTCTGTGAAAAATGCTATTGGAATTTTGCTAGGCTTTGCATTGAATCTATAGATGGCTTTGAGAAGTATGGACATTTTAACAATGTTAATTCTTCCAATCCATGAACAAAGGGTATCTTTCCAACTATTTGTGTCTTCTTTAATTTCTTTCATCAATGTTTTATAGTTTTCGGTGTACAGATCTTTTATCTCCTTGGTTAAACTTATTCCTAAGGGTTTTTTTTGATGCTGTTGTAAATGGGATTGTTTTCTTAATTTCTTTTTCAGATAGTTCATTGTTAGTGTACAGAAACACAACTGATTTTTGTATGTTGATTTTTGTATCCTGCAATTTTACCGAATTCATTGATTAGTTCTAACAGTTTTGGTGGAGACTTTAGGATTTTCTATATCTAGTACCATGTTATCTACAAACAGAGGCAATTTTATGTCTTCTCTGATTTGGATGCTTTTTTATCTCTTTTTTTTTTTGCCTAATTGCTCTGGCTAGGACTGCCAGTATGATATTTAACAGAAGTAGTCAGAGCGGGCAATTTTGTCTTGGGCAATTTTGTCTTCTTCCTAATCTTAGAGGAAAAGCTTTCTGCTTTTCACCATTGAGAATGACATTAGCTGTAGGCTTGTCATATACAGCCTTTGTTATGTTGAGGTGCATCCTTTTAATACCTAATTTGTTAAGAGGTTTTTGTTTTTAATCATAAAAGGGTGTTGAATTTTGTCAAAGACTTTTTTTGCATCTATTGAGATGATCATATGACTTTTGTCCTTCATTTTGTTACTGTGATGTATCACACTGATTGATTTGTAGATATTGGTGGGGAGAGGGCCTGGAGCCTGGGGCCACAGGGATCGCTCTGACACTGGGGCAGGCCTGGTTTGGGGCCATGAAGGCTGGCCTGGAGGCTGTGTCCAAAGGTGCTAGCCTGTTGCCTGGGGCTCAGGGGCCAGCCTAGCCCTGGGGCAGCCCTGGAGCCTGGAACTGCAGAGGTGGGTTCTTTCTTAATCCTTGATAGCATTCATATTTTCTTTCCAGAGTTATTCGGCTCCCAATAATTTATTTTATCCAATCTTTCTTATGTACACCAAAAGAAATACATTATATATATTACACACACAAACATATGCAGTTGATCCTCATTATTCATGATTCCATATTTCCAAATTTGCCTATTTGCTAAAATGTATTTATAATGCCCAAATCAGTACTTTCATGGTTATTCCTGGAAATGTGCAAAGCAGTGAAAAATTTGAGTTGCCCAACATACATATGCCCAGCTGAGTTCAAATGAGGTGATGCTCTTCCTTCTTTCGGCTCTCATACTAGATACAAGGGTCCTTTTTATGGTCTATTTAGTGCCAGTTTTTTTTTTTCAGTTTTGTACTTTTCATTGGAGATTTTGTTGTTTAAAATAGCCCCCAATTATAGTGCTGAAGAGCTGTCACTGTTCCTAAACCCAAGAAGGCTGTGCTGTGCCTTACAGAGAAAATACATGCATTAGATAAGCTTCTTTCAGGCATGAGTTATAGTGCTGTTGGCTGTGAGCTCAATATTAATGCACTGCAATATATAATAAATAAGGTGTCTTTAAACAGAAACACACATAAAACAAGGTTATGTATTGTTCAGTTGATAAAAATGTTATGACCAGAGGCTGGCAGGAACCAGACTGTATTCCTCCTAGGAGCAATGGTTCAGTATTTGCTAATTTAGTGTTTGCAGTGACTTTATAGAACACAACTAACAAGAAAAATGAGAATTGACTACATATAATATGAAATTTTATATACATTATAAAATATATATAAATGAAACAGAATAAACATGCATACATTAACCAAAGAAGTAACAGCTGACATTTACTGAACAGTTTCTATAGCAAGAAACTCTAATTTTACATTATGTCATTTTTTTTTACCTCTTTTAGGCTCTATTATTTCTCCCACTATACACTTGAGAACACCGAGGCCCAAATCTTTTGTAAATCACACACAAAGCTGTGAGTGGTAGATACCAGAGCAGCCTGATTCCAGGGCTCTCCTCCATTAACCAATAGTTCTGCCTCATAAAATTGATTTATTGATTTAATCAACCAAGTAATCAAACAATCAGTGTTAGGCATTGTGGTAGGAGCTGGAGACACAGCTGTGAACATGATGGCCCTGACCCTTGCGGAACCTACGCTAGTGAGGATATAGGCAAGTAAGTATCCTTTTTAAATAACAGAGTCCTAAGGGAAAATATGAGGTGTCCTGCAAGCTCAAAGCAGGAGTACCTAATCAAAGCTAAGGATGCCAGGGAACGTATCCTGGAGGAAGTCATATCTAAGCTGGACCTTCTGGCTCTATGCGAGCTTGCCAGTTAAAGAGGTGAGGAGCAGAGTTCCAGGCAGAGGAAATCAGTATGTTAAGGTCTAGGGGCAACCCAAATCAGTCTAGTTCAAGGCAATAAGAAAACTCCCTTCTCTCTCTCTGTGTGTAAGTGTTTATGTAAGAAATATTAAAAGATGAGCCTGGGTGGTCAGAGGATAGATTATAAAGGGCTTCGTAAGTCTGTTCAGGATTTTGGACTTTGTGCCAAGAACAGTGGGGTGGGGGGCGGGGGGGTACTGGTAGATTTCAAGCAGGGAAGAATTAATATATTATATATGCATAGTATTATTCTTTGCTTTCTGGTGGCTCTTGTAGTAGTTTTATAAAAATGAAGAAGTTCTAACATTTATGGTTATATTGTACTAAGCATGAACAGTATCATGAATTAGGAAACTGAAAATAACGTCCTAGATCAACTGGCATCTTCCATTTCTTTGTAAATCACACTGACTGACGCGTGAAGCACACGCAGGCGGCAGGATACACCTTCCTGAATATCTGCTTGGTTTTGTCCCCACCAGTTGGTGTGTGTGCTGAGTCAGTTATGCTTGTTCACAAACTTGTTTTTGTCACTTCTATGTGTTATAAGGAATGGATGAAATATAAACTTGAGCAAAGTGCATTTTTCTATGTAAACTAAGTTTAATAGTAAGTGAGTGAGAAAATTGCAAACATTTGGGAAAAAATTGAAAATAGAAGGAATTGGCACTCACATTGTTTGTCAAGAGTCTTTAAGAACGCCTTCCACTTAAACTAAAACTGCAAATCATAGGGGTGCACTGTAATGGTGGTTTATGACTTCAAACCCTAGGATGTGGTTAGATACTCAAAAAAACCCTCAATTTTTAGCCCTACATCAAAAGATTGGTAAATGAATCTGCTTTTACTTATTTTAAGATAAAATAAGCAGTTTAAAATATAATTAAGATATATTGATTTTTATGTTTCTTCACCATCTTTTTTGATTCACCAATTACTAGCCCTGATTGCATCAGATAATATAGATTTGTATATTGCACAGAAATTAGGCATAAGCTGTATGAGCAATGGGGCATTTAAAAACTATGTCAAGACCATGTTGATCGACAAAACTTATTTCTTTAAACAGTCCATAGTACTGAAGGCTTTGACGTCCACCCTCTATTGGGGGCTGTGTAATCAGCGGCTTTGCCTCTGGAGGGTCAGCTTCCGATATGTTAAAGATGACTTGGCCACCATAACACAGAAGGACAGAAATCCTGGAAGCCTTCCTTTCTTCCTGCAAGTCAGGTTTTTGGAGCCATTTCCATTTTCTCCTTTCTTTCAGGCAGAGGTAAATTGGAAGAAAATGCAACAAAAACAGCTTGGTGAGACTAGTGAAGGCTCTCTGCCTTCAGCCTCCCCCAATAGCTCCTGCTCGCATAGGCGAGGCAGAGCCGTGATGGAACAATGGCATTCACTGCGAGAACCCACACTTTGGCATCTGTTTTCCAAAAATTATGTAGCCCCCATACTTTATTTTTGTCTAAAACATCACTAAAAAAGCAATACAAGCTCATGGTAAAAGTTTCAAACAGTGCAGTTAGAGTCACATATTAGAGTAGCTTTGGGGAGACAGTAGCCTCTCTGATTGCCAGTGTTTCCATTTGCTAAATAGGATGAGAGCTAGCTTGTAGGATTGCTCTGAGGATACAAAGAGATAATGCATGTAAAATGCCTATTATTATTATTTTACTTTATGGTTCTATAGGCATTATTTTTATACCATTGATCAAAGAATAATTTTCCACTATTGAGAAGTTTGTTCTTTTCCAGCAAGTTGGAAAGTTTTAATTGCATTTTACTTAAGAAAAGCATGTGGGAGAAACACACAGAAGAATGGTGAGAGTGGAGAGGGATTGTCCAATAGCCAAATCAGCTGAATCAAGAATGATGGTGACTGACCGAGGTCGCAGTCAGATCACATTTACATTAGACTATGAGATGTCCCACAGGCACTCCAAATGCAAAAAGACTATAGTTGAACAAGCTGTGGCCTCTCACCCTATTCTGCAGGCTGTACTACCAGTTAATCTCGATAATGTTCTAAGCAGCCACCCAGGATCTGAATCTGGCAATTTGACTGTTATGCTAGACACACTCATTTCTCTCCTTCTCCCTTCCCCTCCCACCCACCCAACCAGCCAGCCATCTCTGTTGATTCCAGCCCTAAATATTGAATGTCTCACTCATTTCCTCTCTTTTCCAGTCTCAAAAGCCTTGGCCATCGCCTCGTGGGCTTTTGCAAACACCTCTGAACTGGTCTCCTCTCCTCTGATCTACCCTGTGTAATCAATCTTCCATGCTGACAGCAAAATGATCCTTCTAAAATGCAGACTGGTGGCGAGTCTCTTTCCTGATTAATTTCTTTCACTACTTCACAGTCACTTGCAGCGTAAATTTCAATTTCCTTGAAATTTACTTGAATTTATTATAGCATCTAAGGTTATTACAAGAGTTAACATATAAAGAGTGCTTGAATGGTGCCTGGCACATATGAAGTACCATAGAAGCGTCCGCTATTACTTTTTTAGTGACCTGATCTCCAGTCTCCTTTTCAATTTAAAACACTGTCACTCTGTCACAATCATTGCTCACAGTTTTCCAAGCACACTGTGCTGTTAAACTCCTTTGCGCTTTGTGCGAGCGCGCGCGCGCGCGCACCGCCACGCCCCCGCCCCCCATGCTGCTCTACTTTTTAGATGACCCGATTGCTCCCAGCTACGTGTGGAATTCTTATTCTTCTTTAAACTCCACCTTCCCGAGTATTTTATAGCCCCCTTCCGTATCCCACATAATTTCTTCCAATTCATTGCAACCTCTACACGTAGTGTTTCCCCAGTGGCAACCACACACTGGATTATAATTTGCTTGTATGTTCCTCTACCCTAACAGGTAGTGAGCTCCTAGAACGCAGGGGTTGTATCTTGCTTGTTCCAAACACCTGACTAAAGGCTGGCATACTGTAAGCACCTAGTGCGCATTTAGTAGAATATGTTTTGAACAAATGAAAAACTTAGGCTACCAATTATACAAAATGTACGTAAGAATATTTTATGATACAGAAAGAGATTCCCACTTGGGCAGAAAAAGGAAGTTTAGTCAAAATCTGGAGAGCCACAGTTTAATTTCTAGCTAACCAATGATGGCCATGATGAGCAAAGCCTATTTAGTTAGGAGACCCTAGCTTTTTCAGCCACTGATGCGGTAAGTGTTGTAGGAAGGTAATCAACCTATCACCTCTCCTCTACTTCAGGGCCAGGTGGGGGGAATTTTATTCCACTTTGTGCAAAATTTCCCGGAGCCTCGGTAGGGGCTGGAGGGTCTGAAGGTCTGCCAGCCCGCAGAAGGACTCCTTTCTCGTTGATCCTTGGCGGCTTCCGCCCAGCCCACCACCCTAGCACCGCGCGGAGCACTAACCCTCGCAGCAGCCCGGCTGCGGGCGAGAACCGAGCATCTGCTCGGGGCGCCCGGCTCGCCCCGCCCCGCGCATCACGTGCTGGAGGATGCTGCCTTCCCCCTCCTCCTCCTGCTTCCCTCCGCCTCCCGGCCTCCTCCTGCTCCTGCTGAGGGTGTGCGAGGCAGACGGCGCGAGGGGGAGCGTGCAAGCGGGCGCTGCCGGAGCCCGCAGCCCTGGCGCCCGCCGCCGCCCGGAGCCCCGCAATATGCCGCCGCGGCCCTCTGGCTCTCGGCCATGGCGAGGCTCAGCCGGCGCGTCCCTTGCACCCTGCTCTTCGGCCTGGCCGCGGTGTTGCTGAAGGCACAGCTGGTCCCCGCGGCCGCCAGAGCCGAGCTCAGCCGCTCCGATCTCAGCCTCATCCAGCAGCAGCAACAGCAGCAGCAACGGCAGCGGGAGGAGGCTGAGGAGGAGAGGCCAGAGGTGCCTGGGGCATCCTCCACCGTTACTGTTCCAGGTAGGTCCGGGCAGCCCGGCCCTGCCTTTCCATCTCCGCCGGAGAGCTCATCTGGTGTCCCTGGCTTCCTCGCCCCTTCCCTAGATCGCTTCCCATCGCCTGTCCCTACCCATCCCCATCTCCGCAGTCTCCCCAGACTGCCTGGCCAGGACTCAGGCTGTGCTCTGGTTTCGGGAATCTGCCCTTTGGGTGATGAGCTTTCTGGGAAGCGCAGAGCTCTGCAGTAAGGTGGGGAGGGGTCGGGAGGGGTAGGGGTGAGCGACTGCCTCCATTGATCTTTTTCTCTTCCCTCCCTTCTTTCTGAATTCTTCCTTCTGCCCTGGGAATGACTGTACACACACACACACACACTCACACACACACACACACACACACACACACACACACATACATTCTCAAATCCCTTTAGCATTCTACTCTTTATCCTTTTCTCCCCTAGAGACTGAAAAATCTTGCAACAGACACCCACACACTCTTTTTCACCGTCTCGCCCCGCCTGTTGTATTTAAATTTAGACCTGGAGAAAGAAATCTTGATTTATTTTATTATCTGTTTCTATCTCTTCTTATCCCGGGAAGGGTTTAAGGCAGTTTGCAAGAATGCCTTCAGTATAATAAGATATAATAAAACAAAATGAAATAGGAGTTTGCAGTTGAAGGAAAGGGAAAAGAGGAGGGGGGCAGATAAGATAAAGTCGGTACTGACGTTAGCACGGCGGAGCTTGCCCCTGGAGAGGGGAATCTCCTCACTTGTTAGGAGAACTTAATGAGGCAGATTCTTGACACTATTCCGTGAGGATGAGGAAATACGCTGTAGTGTATGTGGCTGGAACAGTCCCTCGTTTCCTGCCTTGTTCCCCCTCCCCGTTAAAGCTCTCCTGGTAAGCAGAAAGCTGGATTATCCCTTTTAAAAGCCTCTCCCCACCCACCACCCGAGTCCCTTCCCTACTGTAGATGCTGCCTGCTGTTTGCAAAGAAGAAAAGCCCATCCATTTTTTGGCAAGTGGGCTTAGGTTTCTGCAAAAGCCAACGTGAATTATAACATTTGTTTTTGTTTTAAAATCCTGCCTAGTAACATGATACAAGATGCTGAAAATGAGATTTTAAAGAATGGAATCAGCAGCTTATTTTGTACTGCTTGCTCATCATCAAAGAGCAATACTCAGGCATGCCAGCTGCAGTTCGTGACACAGCCAGGATGATTTAATTTATCAGAGTGCTTGGAGCAGAGGATGAAATCACCAAAGTGTGCGGGTGCCTACACCAACTAATAACACTCGAGTGTGGCTAAGAGTCCTGAAAGGTGTGGTGTGTGTGCTGGTTTTCCTACCTGGGTTTTTACAACTGGAAGTGCTAACATGGTTTGCGCGAGGCTGCTATTTGCTAAACGTAGGGAAATGAGAGAGGAGAGTTGGAGAGCCTGTCTTCATTATGAGAAGGATTTCATAAATTAACTATGAAACAAGTCTGAGAGAGTGTTGGTGGATTTTATGATTTGCAATATATTTTTATTTCAGTTTATCTTTCAGGCATATTCGTTTAATGTGTTTTGACTACTATGATACAGATATGTTGTGACGAGGTTTACGAATAACTGCGAGATGAAATCTTTTTTTTTCTGCTTTTTCTCCCCAAATCCCTCCAGTATATAGTTGTATATTTTAGTTGTGGGTCCTTCTCGTTGTGGCATGTGAAATCTTTTGTATGTAGCGTGGACATTAAAATATTTTTCTGATATTTGTGAGGGAATATTTTTGAAAAGGATGATTGTTCGGGAAACTAGGAGTTTTTGTCTCATTTACCTATTAGAGCGATCAAGAGGAAGGAGCCACTAGCCCATGGGTCAGACCAGAGCCTGAAAAGTACCATATGATAACTCTTGCTTCTGCCTCAGAAACTCTAGCTCCCCAAGCCCGCGGCAAACAAGAGAACAATTCAGTTGATTGTTGTTTAGTTATTGGGATATGGAGTCAGATCACAAACAACCTATAAACAAGTGAAGTTAAAATAGTCCTCTGAGCGCGCCGTGATCTCTAGGGTGAACCGGTCTTCCTGCTTCAACCTTTGTTTTCCACTATCTCTTCTCCTCACACAGCTAGTGATGTTTTTAAAAACATTAAATAGGATCATCTCTGCTCACAGTCCTCTAGTGGCTTCCCATCTCTCCCAAATGCACGCCCAGATCCTGAAGATGGCCTGCAAAGGCCTGGGTCCCCTGTCCGCCCCTCCCCCTCCCATCACCCGCAGCTCTGCCCCTGACTCGCTCCACTGTAGCTACGCTGGCTCTCAGTTTCTTCAGTTTGCAAGGGGGCCCTGGGATGGGGCCTTTGCACTTGCCGTTTTCTCTACCTGGACTTTCTCTCTGGAATTCTGGAACTTCACGTTCTTCAGGTTTGCTGAAATATTACTATATCTCCGAAGCTTTCCTGACCAGCTACGTGAGATAGGAATCTGCGTGCCCTTTCATACTCATTCTCCTCCAGGTCACTCATCATCCTAAGGAGCCTGTCTCCTCTTACTAGAATGTAAGCTCTGTGAGGGCATGAACGCTGTTTTGTTCCCTATTGTATTAAATTACATATATTTTTAGTACCTAGAAGAGTACTGGTACGCATAGGCATGCATAGGTTTGTTGAATGAATGAATGGATGAAGGAACAAACAAAAATGCTGGCGTCAAGGATCATTTTCACCTTTTAAGTATTTGCTGTTTAACATGTGAAATTCTTCATTGGAATTTAGCAGGGGAGATATAAAAATAAAGAAATTTTAGGTAGAAATATCTGTAAGTAGAGGTTATAAAGTATATAAATTTTGGATCTTGAATCTTAGCTAATTTCGGCCTTTATCTTATGCTGACTATAGAGAACTGATTGATACCAATACTTGAGTCCACTTATGAGGTTCTGTCAAGAAGATTTTTTTTTTTTGCGGAAGATTAGCCCTGAGCTAACATCTGCCACCAATCCTCCTCTTTTTGCTGAGGAAGACTGGCCCTGAGCTAACGTCCGTGCCCATCTTCCTCTACTTTATATGTGGGACGCCTACCACAGCATGGCTTTTGGTAAGCGGTGCCATGTCCATACCCGGGATCCGAACAGGCGAACCCCAGGCTGCCCAGAAACAGAACAGACGAACTTAACCGCTGCGCCACAGGGCCGCCCCAAGAAGGTTTTTTACCCAAGTGTACTTATAATCCTATTATGCCCTAGGAGGGTATTAACGTATCTGTAAATAGCTGTGGTTGAGCCTGAGTTCATTCTTTCGTCTGTATGGTGCTTCTGATCTTGGACATGTTATGTGGAAAACTATAGGACTTTTCTCAGGCAAAATTTAGAAAACTAAGAAGACACATTTTGGTGACTGAGCATAGTCCATAGTAGAGAAATTGATGTTGGTTAGTATTCGCTGGATTTTATTATTCTGAAAATTTGTATCTCTTTGTATTGCTGGGAAATAAGAAAATGAGGTTTAAAAAAGTTGAATATGAGATTTACAAAGTCAAGATTTAAAAACAGTGAATTTTTATTTTCTCATTAACTCATAAAACACCCGGTCTTCAGACAGTAGTGAGAATAAAGACTAAGGTTGTCTGTCAAATGAGTTGTTTTCTCTGGTGTGTGCAGCAGCTCTCATTTCTCCATCTGCACCAGTATTTGTGAGAAATAAATATTTAGAGGGCCAGGGAAGGATAATTTGGGGGCTGGTGGTAGCTGAGACAACCATATATTCACCGTGATGGCCCATTAGAAGGGAGGCATGCTGGAGGTGGGGGCGGGAGGAGCTGGAAAAAATAATGAGCTCCATTTCAGATTCTCCATGTGAAGCACAGACTCGGGATCGCCACTGGATTTTTGTAAATGTTTTCTGCATACAGAGAAAGCTTCTTGAGAAGTATATTTTTCTGATGTAACAATTTTTGATTGTACATTTCACCGACAAATTTTGAACCTTTTTATTTTGGAATATGTCAAATATGTAGAAAGTAAACAGAATAGTATAATAAAAGTCCATACCCATTAACTAACTTTAACAGTGATAAAATTCTGCTCTAATTGTTTCACCTGTACCTCCACCCATTTCCTCTATGCAGGGTTTTTTTTTTGAGGTAAAACATATATACACTGAACTGTGCATACCTTAGCTTAATGACAAATGGATGTACCTGTGTAACCATCGCCCCATCAAGATGTAGAATATTTACATCACCCTAGAAAATTCCCTCATGCCCCATTCTAATCCCTGCCCCTTACCCAGAGACAACTGCTGTTCTGATTGTTTTCATCATATATTAGAGCTGCATAAAATAGAATCATAGAGCAGGCACTCTCTTGTATCTAGCTTAGCTCAGTCTGATTTCCATAGGTTTCACCCACGTTGTTGCATGTTCAACGGTTTCTTCCTTTTTACTGCTCAGCAGTATTCTATGGTATGAATTACCGAGGTTTGGTTTATCACTTCTTCTGTTGATGGCTATTTGGGTTATTTCCAGTTTTTGCTATTGTAAATAAAGCTGCTACATTCTTGTACAAATCTTTGTGTGGACATGCCTTCATATCTCTTGAGTAAATGCCTAGGAGTGGAATTGCTGGGCCAAGTGGTATGCTTTTGATGTTAAAAATTTTTTTTTCATATTCTATGTAGCTGAAACCTACTTCACTTAAAATTTAATTTAAAAATAAAATTCAATATAGAATATTATTGTTTACGTAAAATCAAATAGCTTGATTTAAACAAACCTGATTGAAATCTCCCATTTATGAAAGCATTTATTTATTTACTTTTTTTCTGTTCAAGGAATTTGAAAATCAATAGGAGAAGAGGGTTGAGAAATTGACTGTTCTATCTAAAGCACTCATGTTTTAAAGGCCATATCCCCAGATGGGGTAATTATGATTTCTTTCCAGGATTTTAATAACCAAAGGGAACTATTTCTTGGTGTTGATTACAGGTTGAGAAACACATGCCATTGTGTTGAATTTGAATCCAGTTTGTTTTAGTGGTGGTTTCTCAGTGTTCTTAATGTGACAGAACAGAAACTAGAAAATATTTTTCTGAAACAAAACTCTTCCCCCCAAGTATATAAATATTGGACTTGATTTCTCTGTCAGCATTCTGTCTGACTAGGTTAGCTGCCGTGTTGTCATTCATTCACTTGGCTTAGTGTGATGGGTCTTAATTTCCTTTTGTCCAAATTGCCTGAGCTAGGAAATGGATATATTATTTTCCATCTGCTAGTGGAAAAAGTATGCTTTGGAATATTTACCCAGAAAATTCTAAAACTATGAAAGCTATGCATTGTAGTGAAATACATCATAAGCTTAAGAAAACAGCTTCTGGGGTTTTTTTTGAGGAAGATTAGCCCTGAGCTAACGTCTGCCGCCAATCCTCCTCTTTTTGGTGAGGAAGACTGGCCCTGAGCTAACATCCGTGCCCATCTTCCTCCACTTTATATGTGGGATGCCTGCCACAGCATGGCTTGATAAGCGGTGTGTAGGTCTGCACCCAGGATCTGAACCGGTGAGCTCCAGGCCAGTGAGCCCCAGGCGGGCGAACCCCAGGTCGGCGAAGTGGAAAGTGCGAACTTAACCACTGCACCACCAGGCCGGGCCCGCAGCTTCTGTTTGTTTTGAAGATTGTGTTTGGAGATATCTGTTTAATTGGCCTCTTGCATAAGCACAATGTGTATTTCTAAGACATATAAGATTCTGTGCCTTTTAAATTCTTTTTCTTTTATGATTGTCTGTGTCATCAGGAATAGGCAGTATTCTTAAATACTTGTTGTTAATGTCTGGGAGTATAAAGGCCAGTTCACTTGGGTCTGAAATGAGTCAGTGATTCTGAGTGCCATTTCAAGTAAGGTAGAGGGTGTCAAGGAAATGATAGTTGCTTCTGACATTACTAACATGTCAGATCTGCCTCAGTGACTTAGTGAACCAAGACTGTAAAATGCCTCAGGATTGCATTACACTTATCTGAAATCTCGAGTTGATAATACCCGTTAAGCTCTCCATATTAAGGTTCTGTGCCTTGCGTAGAAATTAAGATTTAAAATTAATTTCATTTATATGTGAGATTTCAATTTCTATTTAATGTGCTTTTTTCTTAAGTTGGTTTCTATCTCATAACAATTTAGGGAATAATATAAAATTAAAAAAATTTGCCAAATATTATCATTATTGTACTTAGATTAGTTTTGTTCCTGTTCAGTAAAGAAGTATTATTTATAGACTATATAGTTTTAATTCAGTTGTTAGCTCTGCTGAAATTTAGAACATTTAGATAGCAATCCAATAGCAGTTCATATCTGTGGCCCTAAATGCTAGTTGGACTTTAGGTGACCAGTTGACCAGTGGGAAGCTGGTAAAAATGTCCAGCCTCAACCCAGGCTTCATGCTGTGAGGGCCCTGGCTTGTCTCTGGGGTGAGTACCCCAGGAATGCTGTAGAATTCCATATCCTTAGGCCTTTCTAACATAGAATAGAACCAGTGTCCGTGATTTTAGTCCCACTTTTACTCCTCTGTTTTTTTGTGATAGGAATGTGACACAAACAAACAGGATGGGTAGATGGGCAAGTTTCTAATGGGTTAACTATAACCAGGTTGAATAGAAGCTGCAAAGGTCCTGGATTTTGTGACCCATTTAAACATACTGCTAATGTTCTTTCATATTTGCATGCGTAGAGTTTGTTTATAAGTGTCTGGGTGACTTAGATGAAACTACCAGGAGAATATCCATTTACTATAAAAGTGAAATAGAGGGAGGCCACACTTTTTGTGTAAGGGCAGAGAAGTTACCAAGAGTAATGTGTGTAGCAGGAAATATTTAACTATTCTACTAACTAATACTAACTAGGTAAAATGAACCATGCATGAATCAATAAGAGTGTGCCATGAAACACTGATTATGATTAATGCAATTTATGTACCTGAAATTAAAAAAAATCTACTCATTTATTTTTAAAAAGTTGGTATATTCCAAATATTTTCATTTAAAGACAGATAAATTCTCTTCATAAAATAAGTACTTCCCAAAGTATATTTTACAATATATTTGTGCTATTAGATTCAGTACTTTTAGCAGAAAAACAATGATTTAGTACTTCCCAAAATTTCAGTGTTTCTTTATATTAGAGTAGCTCTCATTCATAATCATATGCAGCAAAAATATTTTTATAGCACGATATGAAGCAATCTGATCTTCTAATGCTATTTATAACGAAGTAGCATCTAATATTGATTAAAATATGTAATAATTAAAACGAAAGTTTTTCACTTTGCAGATTATAATAAGCCTTCTTGGAATCATAGGCTCTTGGAACTAGAATGAGGTAGAAATGACCTTCTCCAAAATGCTTTGCTCTGGCCATATTTGAAGAGTATATGACCTCAGCCAGAACACATCCACATCTTCAAAGAAATTGTGGTATCATCTGGCAGTTACAAAGTCTGATAAAACTTACAGTTAAGGATAATTTGATGATTTTCTTCACAGCAAATATGACGCAGATCAGTGTGCTTTTTTATAATCCCTACATTTCCCACCAGTGGACTCAAGTTTGTGAATGAGAAGAGTCAAAAGAATGTGTATTTTAAAATTGCTTCTGTACCTTAGTATTTCAAATAGGGAAGAAGTCTTGTGAATCAGGAAAGCTTGGTAAATGTAGGCTGTAAACATGTAGGGGGTCAAAACTTTGGAGGCTCAAGAGAAAAGAAGAGAGAGGTAACATAACTTGCTGTGACAAGTCTGAGAGGGTGTCAAGTATGTCATTGTTCATGGGGGAGAAAGGTACTCACCAGAGGTGAATCTTTCTTCCCCCTATATGTGTAGGGGACTCGCTGTCCCTTATACCTTATAAGGCTGGGGTTCTAGGGAGCCAGTGGAAGGGTGTAGAAGGTTCACGAGCACCCTGAAATTATGTAATCTTCAATTATCTAGTGTTCAGAGCATCTGTAGGGTTTTCAAAGGAATCCTTGACCCCCAAAAGGTTAACAAAGCCCGCCATGGTTAATTAGTCCTTTGTGAGCGGACTCAGTAAGAAAAGAACAAAGGTAACATTCAGACTCAAGTAACGTTTTTGTGTGTTCTTAACCTGGGAGGTTTTTCTGTTATTGTGTGCATATGGTCAGTGAAATTCGTAAGCTTGACAGCAGCATGACCAATTCTGCCAGAAAGCTTTAACCCTTAAAAGAACTGATGGTTTAGGATGCACGACCCTTGGTCCATTCTTTCATCCTCTGGCTTGTCCATTCTGTTGTAGAATGGCCACCAGTATGCAATAGATATCTTTTGATAAATCACATGACTTTGAACTGTTTTATGTCCAGATTTCATTATATAATAAACTGGTAGGACACCTTATACCTGAAAAAACCCTCTGTTGGAATTCTTTGGCAGTCAATCCAGAAACTCTTTGCAGCTTGGCTCTTGGCTGTTCCACTAAAAGATAGGATCATTGAGATTAAGTTAATAATCTTAATAAAGGCTCTGATGTCTTTGTGAGTCATCTAATGCCTCCAGGCCTGATTATAAACCTCAAACAGTCTTAGCAGATGAGGGCCCACCCTGGTTGTTATTAATTCTCAAAGCAGGCATTTATAAAAACCTAAGTCTTTCCCTACCCACTGAGACAAGTATTAATCTTTGGTCTTTAAACAGTTTTGGGGTCAAAATAGCAATTTCAGTCTACAGCTATTTAAGTCTGCAATTGAACTTGCTGTTTTCATCACCACTGCTGTTCTAGGCTTTCAAAATGGATGTAATTTCTAAACTCATTGAAACCCGCATCTTACGCCCTTTTTTTTTTTTTTTTTTTTGGTGAGGAAGATTGACCCTGAGCTAATAGCTGTTGCCAGTCTTCCTCTTTTGCTTGAGGAAGATGGTCGCTGAGCTAACGGCTGTGCCAATCTTCTGTTTTGTATGTGGGACATCGCCATAGCATGGCTTGATGAGTGGTGTGTAGGTCTGCCCTGGATCTGAACCCGCAAACCCCAGGCTGCTGAAGCAGAGCACACACACTTAACCACTATTCCACCAACTGGGCCCTCTTACTCATTTTTTGGATTCATACCTCTCCTGATTTCACTAAAAACTGATTACATTGGAAAAACTAGATGCTAAAAAGAGTGAATAACAGGGGCTGGCCCTGTGGCTGAGTGGTTAAGTTCGTGTGCTCTGCTGCAGGTGGCCCAGTGTTTTGTTGGTTCGAATCCTGAGCGCGGACATGGCACGGCTCATCAAACCACACTGAGGCAGCGTCCCACATGCCACAACTAGCCGGACCCACAACGAAGAATATACAACTATGTACCAGGGGGCTTTGGGGAGAAAAAGAAAAAAAATAAAATCTTTAAAAAAAAAAGTGAATAACAGAGTGAAGAATTTCTTTGTTTTTAGAAATAGCTTTCTTTTGCAGAATTTTTCTTTCCTTTGAAAATCCAAATGGAGAAATTTGTATTTTAACACATTCTGAAGTTCCAAAGAGAAGTAGGAGCATGTGTTGAGACTTGGAAAGCTGCAGCTTCAGGGAACAGCATGGGGCACAGACATGGAGGGAAAAAAATAGAGGCACCCACGACAAATCCAAGTCTTACTGTGGCCGTTGTGCTTCGTGTAGATGGGGACTGGCTCACAGACGAGAGCTCTATGCAGGGGCTGTGTGTGGGGCCTGTCATGGATCCATGACAAAGGCAGATGAAAAGATGGTGACCCAATTCATTCCTCTTTCTTTCCTATCAATATTCCTTATCAATAATACAGTATCAAGTCTTTAACTCTTAAATAATTTGTTATGCAATAATTACATTATATTTTTAAAAATTATACATAAATATTAATATAACTATAATATGTTTGATATTGTAATATATAGGTAATTAAAATATCTTTATATTCTAAAACATAAAAGTAGAAAAAATAGTTTATTTTTCCACTAATTTAACACTCTGCCTCTGTTCTCACTCTCCCCTCTCACGAGGTGATCTCATTCACTCCAGTTCTTTGAATACCGTCTATATGCTGAGTCTCCCCAGAGCTTGCTCCTGAATATATCCACTAATTATTTTGACTTCTTTATGTGGCTATAGCATGGGTATCTCAGCTTAAGCATGGCTAACACTGGATTCTTGATTTTCTACCACACCTTTGGGAATAAAAAAGTCTCCTTCCTTATTTTTTTTTATTTTGAAACTATAGTCACCATGCTGTATTGCACCCCCAGAACTTATTTGTCTTATAACTAGAATTTTTACCTTTTGGCCACCTTCATCATTCATTCTTCCTCATTGTTATTAAAAACCAATAAAGTGCCCCACTGGCCAAGGAAGGAGCATTGAGGATGCTGTCCTTGCCATTTCCTCTGCCTTCCTCTCCATCTGGTCAATCACTAGACCCCATCAAGTCTGTCTCCTAAATAGTCCTCATCTGTTAGTTTTTCTCCTTCTTTCCTGCCCCTGCTGTAGCTCAGATTCAGGTTAGCATATGAACTGGCCTCCTTATGTCCATTCTTTTTTTTTTTTTTTTTTTTTGAGGAAGATTAGCCTTGAGCTAACATCTGCTGCCAATCCTCCTCTTTTTGCTGAGGAAGACTGGCCCTGAGCTAACATCCGTGCCCATCTTCCTCTACTTCATATGTGGGATGACTACCACAGCATGGCTTGCCAAGTGGTGCCATGTCTGCACCCGGGATCTGAACCGGCGAACCCCGGGCCGCTGAAGTGGAATGTGTGCACTTAACTGCTGCTCCACCGGGCCAGCCCATTATGTCCATTCTTGATGCTCTAAAATCCATACTCCCCAGAGCAGTTATGGGGATCACTCCCCCCACCAAATAGTGGTTATTTTTAAGTAAAAATCTGATTAGGGTTCCTACGACATGAGAAGCAAGTCTGAGGTCTTAACCTGACCTGTAAGGCTTTACGTGATTTACAACTCCAGTCTCAGATCTAGTTTCTCTCCCACTTCATCACTGTGCTCCAGTTCTCTGTAGCTTGAGTGTGACAGGTTTTGTACCTTAGGGCCTTTGTACAGGTTGTTTCTCTGCTTGCAGCACTTCCCTGATCTAAAACACGCTCCCCCTCCCCCTACACCATTCACCTGGCTAATTGCATTCACACTTCAGATATTAGCTTAAATCTACCTCTTAAACAGGTTTTCTTTGACTTTCCACTCTGAGCTAGGTTCCTCTGTTATGTGCTCTCATAAACACCTCCTACTTGCTCAAGGGCTGTAATTGACTTGTAGCTAGGCGCCTGTTCCGTATTTCCTTATTTGTCTTCTCGTCTAGATTGGAAACCAGATGAGGCCAGGTGCAATTAATTGTGTTGGTTTGGGCTCTGTTCCTGTATAAATATTTATTAAATGAACAAATGAGTGACTGTATAGATAAATATTTGTGCAGTTGAGTATCTTCTTTTATCTGCAAGCTTGAGCTGGCTTCTCTAAAGTGTGTGTATGAAAAGGACATTACATGGGGAAAAGGCTGTAGGCTTTCGGAGGCCAGTGGCCAAGAATACAGATTTTGGATCAAGAGGAATGCTTGCTTTGAAAAAAATATATGGGAAGAGGAACTGGCGTGTATTTGAATACACATATTTGAATATACATGGGGCTGGAGATAACATACAAGATTCCTACAGTGAATGATTTCATTCATTTTTTTCCTTCTTTTAAACAAACTCATTATCTACTATTTGCCAGGCACTTCATCATCACTGATTGCAAAGAACACCCATTGGGGATGTAGATAAAGAGACCACAAATGATATTAGAGTGTGGTAAGTCCCAGGTTAGAAGAGTATATAGGATACTGTGGAAACACAGGTTTGGGGGAAAATAATTTGGCCTGTTTCCCAGAAGAAAGCACATTTAAAGTGAGTTTCAAAATAATATAGAAAAGCAGAAGGAGGAAATAATTTTTCTTATTTTTTTATTTAGATTTACTTTTTTCCATTTCCTTTTGTAATAACAATATAATAATTCCTTTCCCCGTTATCTTTAGTATTCTCTAGAATTCTTATTTCCTACTCTTATGGCTCATAACTTCCATATTGTTGGAAAAGAAAAAAAATAATGTAGCTTCTTCCACAAGGCCGCATTTCTTGAAGACACCAGACTGATGATGTGCCCTCTTTTCTAAATAAAGGAATTGAATTCAGAACTCAAACATGAGCCCTATTTCTATCAGTACTGTGCTAGCAAATGGCCTTCTTGCCTTTACCTTGATATATAACAGAAATACTTTCCCCTGCTGTTAAAACAGTGGGTTATCACCACCTTGGCCAAGTTGTGCTGTTTTCTTAACCTGTCAGTCCTCAACATGAACACAACACAGACCAGTTGTGTCTTGAGGTCTCCTGTAACCTCTCTGTCTCCCATCTGTGCCAGCCTGTTGGCCATTTCCCCAGTCTATCATGAAAACAACTTGGCTCCTCTTCCCTCCCCTTCAGTGACCCCAAACTTCATTTCTACACTCTACCACAAGGCAATGAGTGATTTAAAATATATTTTGTTGCTGATTGTGGTTGCACTGTCTGAGACTTTTAAAAATGTAATTGCATGTTTACGTTAAAAATTACACTTACATTAAAAAATGTAGTTGCCTGGTTTTCTGCTAAATCAGAAAGTTTATGAAAACTAATAGGCATTTTATGTACTCATGAAGTTTTTCTCCGTTAAGGTTGATCTAGAGATGTACTCATAGCAAGGGGCCGTTTAGCTGAAAATTACCAAAGCACCAGAGAAGGCATCACACTGACTTTAAGCTATTTACATTGATGTATTTTTGTGGATGCAGTCAAAGTTTGCTCTCATCACTTAAAACTCCCTCTCATAGAGGTTTTGCATTATTTTTACCCCTGAAATTCTGAAAATCTTCCAGGCGAGGGAACTGAGACACTGAAACAGGTGGCGTAACAGGGGGAGCATATGGCCTGACGGCTGCTGTTCTCCCTTGGGCTGTAGCCCCCATGTGTTCGCCTCTCATCAGGGTCCTTGCACGGTATGTTGTCTTTTGGGACTTTGAGAGACTAAGGAGGAAATTATTCCACCTACAGCACCATTCAGAATGGGAACTGTATTTCATGGAAGAGGCAATATATAAATCTATTTAATGAAAGACATTGTCTTAACCCAACAGCTCTGCTCCTCCTTTAGACCTTACCTATTTCTATCCTGTCTCTAATCTGACCTGGAGGACTTGGAATTGCCATTGATTCTGTCTTCTCCTCTCCCACACTCACATCTCACCCTCTGAGTTCTTTTAAGTATCCATCACAGTGTCTTCAGTGTCCATTCCTTCTGTTTTATTTTCATAGCTACTTTCTCTATCTAGGCCCCCACTCCATCTGTTTGGACCATTAGAGAAATCTCCTATTAGGTCTCCCTATTTTTTCCTCCCTCGGACTCAAACCATACCTTACTGCATGCATCTTCCTGAGACACTGCTTGCTTTTCTTAAGCTTTCATTATATTGTCGCTAAAACATGAAGTCTTCCGTCAGGTTTCTGCCTCCCTCCAACTTTTTATAATGAATACTTTGAAATATACTGAAAAATTGAAATAGTATAACAACTATTCATATATCCTCCACCAGGATACAACGATTATTAAAATTTTGTTATATTTGCTTTATCTGTATTACTGTGTTTCTATACAAACACACACACACACACACACACTCACACGCACACGGTATTTCAGAACCAATTGAAACTTGTGTGCTTCCTGACTTTTCATCCCTATGAACTTCAGCATGCTTCCTTTAAGATCTGAGTAACTGTCTTTGGGAAAGTAATACTTTTTTTGAAATGGTAAAACAATTATTAAAAACTTTTGAATAAACTACATAAAAATCGATGAGGAAAAGATATAGAACTTCAAGTAATGAATGAATAAATGAATCTTATAGATTGCATGTGGCAAATTCTTAAGAAGATTTCACTTTGATTGGCTTGTTATATTTGTGCAAATAACATTTTATTTATATTATGTGTTCACCAGTTTGTGGTAAGACTGAGGTTTGTATAAAGGTAGCATTTTAGCTACATTACTCTCTAAATGGGAGGTTCTACCAGGCTTTCAATTTATTTTGTTCTTTGGTCATTTCCCATCGGTCAACTCTTGGTGTGTAATTTTTATGGTGGAGGTATATAGAATTGTCTGTCTGCTACCTCTTTTCCCCTTTCTTCTGCTTATGCTGCCCTCATCCATGCATATTTGATGGTAGAAATGGTAAGATGTAAAACCTGAGAGTTGCCATGCACGTGGAGAAGGCCCATAGCCTGTGAATGGAAAGATGAAGTCATACAGAGTTGAAGTTACTGGTTCCATTCATTGCCAAGCTCTGGCCGGGTGATTGTCATCCCCGTGGTTTGCTTGTACAGCCTTTCTTTGTATTCTGTGAGTGGATAAATTCCCATTTTTGCTTCAGCAAATTTTGGTTGGATTTCTATTCAACCAAGAAGGCTTAACTAGCTCAATATGTTACTTCCTACGCTAAGTCCTAACTCCAAGCAAATTTTAAATCCATTGACACTTTTCTCTCCCCATTGGCACTGCCCTGCCTATAGCTTGTCCCTAAATTCAGCAGAAACCAATTTAATGCTACTTTCTCCAGGAAGTTATTCCAGTCCACAATTCTCTCTTTCTGCTGTGTTTAGTTTCTCTCTCTCTTGAGCTTCTGAGTTCCTTCAGAGCATCGATATATTCATTCACCTGTTTTACATCCCAAAATGCCTAACACTCAGTAAGTGCTCAGTAAAAGCATGTTGATTCATAACATGTTATGATTATATATATTAATAGAAATAGCTAAGGGACTAGGTATTTTTTCGTTATTTATGTAGTTATTTCTCATGCCTATCACAGCGCTGGACCCATAGTAGGTACTCCAAAATTTATGTTAATTAAAAAATATTTGTTCTTAGATTTATGAGTTCAGGGCAAATACTGACACTATTAAAATGAATTGGAAGATGATTAATTGAATACCACTATATGATGCTTTAAGATTGAGGACTGGCCGTCAATCATGATATTAATATACCAAAGGACTGTTCTTAAACCTGGAGCACTTTTCAGAGTCGCTTCCTTTCCCTGCTCTATATTTTTGTTTCCTTCCATTTCTACCTTTAGTTTTTGTCTTTTATTAACACTTAGTTTTGTCACTTTTTGGTCCGTGATGAAAACCTCATGCCTCTCACTCCTGCTCCCCTCCTTTCTCACCTCCATTTTTTTCCTCACTTCACAGGACTAATTTAGATGTCCTTAGGATTACAAACAGGAATCCTTTTTTTCTCCTCAAAATACTCCTCTAGGGCCCCTGACTTACAGAAACAAATTTCTAAATCTACATTGCAAACAAGTACATTTAATTAACGAGTCCTCAATAATGAACAAATAAAAGTTCTCTTTGCCACAAAAAGCATAATAAATGAGGGCAGTCATTAAACTCTTTTCTTGGTACTTTAAAAAACTAGGTGACTAGCTGCATATTAGTTCATGATTGTAATGTTGGAGGGGAAAGGCCTTGGCGAATTTGAGACACGTCAGAAGGCCAGTGTGGCTGCTCTGCAGAGGGTGAGATGAGAGCGTCATGGGGTGTGGACGTAAGGGAGGCAGGACTCAAGCGTGGCTGGGTAGGGGCCGAACACTGGGCTCTGCGCTCACACGTGCTTTGGTGGCTGATGTCTTTACCAGAGGAAGACTCTAGGTCTGTGTGGTTTGGTGGCTGGATCACGGGCTTTGGAGTTTGGGCAACTGGAGTTCAAAATCTGCTGTGCCTCTCCTTACATGTGCTCTTGGGCACATTCATTAAACTGAGTAGAGAAAATGAGACTTACCTTGTGGCATTGTTGTTAGGGATTAGAGTTGCTGTATGTGAAATACCTAGAACTTAACAGTTACTTATCAATTACTGTTATCATTAGACATGACTTTTAGTAAATTAAATATTTCAGAAGTACGAATATTCTGTCTTGCTTTATATTCTATGATATTATGTTAGTAAGGGTTGAGTAGGTAGACAGAAAAGGTAACATGCCAGTTTTACAACTTTCCAGGAAATGAGGCTGGGTTTGTTTTCATTGTTTTATTGTATTTCCTGTAAATTGACTCTAAAGTGCATACATGTTTTTGTAGTAAGAAGTATTAAAGTATATAGTGGAATAAAATTACTGTTTTTCTTTTAAAACGACCAAGAAACAACATTGTCTCTGGAACGTTACCTAGAGGAAGCAGGCAAGCAAAATATATTTGAAAGCCAAAAATCAGTGTGAGGCAGTCATCGGTGAGCTTCAGGTTTTTCCTATTATATTGATTCCTTTTGTTTTGCTGAGAAGACAGATTGGCTTTTAAGAAAGGCTGAATTCAAACAGTAGTTTTTATTATTCTTTTTCTCTGTCCAGAAAATCTTAGCATGAGCTAGAATATTCTCAGCCTACAAATAAGCCAACGAATACTGGCTGTGGTCCTTTTGGAAAACTTGGTATTGAAAAGATAGTGTTTCTTCTCTATGGAAAAAACAAGAACGTTGTGTGGCTCTCCTGATTTCTCTTTGCTGGCCATGGCATTGTGCTGGGGAGTATTATTTGTCCATTAAAATGGCGTTTCTTGAAACACCCTCTTTAGAATAGATATCTGCTGCAAAGCAGATGAAATCTTATTTGGTTTGAATACGTATCTCAGGGGAGTAGTAAATTATGTTTCTCTCTAGTATAGCGGTTCCTACTCCACAGCAGAGAAGGGCATTAACATCCTAATGGAGGCAGCTGATTGATTAACATATTGATTCAATCTAGAAGATTGTGTTCTGTGAAATCCGAGGCTGACTGAATTCTCAAATTGGTATGGCAGTTGCGGCTAACCAGTTTAAAATTTTCTAATGTTTCCAACATTCACAAGTAAAACAACGTTTTAAGTTTTTATTAAACGATTGGATGAAATAATGGAATAGAATTATAAACTCCACAATAAGAGAAAGGTGTTCAGAAATTGTTCGCCATTTTTATTTCTCTAAGTAGGAATCAGGAGAAAGTCGTGAATTATAAAAGCCAAATAGGATTCATCAGGAGTTTTCTAAAAATTCCTAGTCGTGTTATGGGTTGTGTCCAAATTAAAATAATAGACCAGATGAAGGTTTAGAAAGTTGGTAGGACAAAAATAAATCAGAGCAAGTAGTTTAGGAATTATTTTTAGTCCACTTTGAATGTAAATGAGAACGAAGGATTCAGTCATATCAAACTGATCTTTTTTGCTCTGTATTTCCAGAGCCTGGCAAATGGCAGGGAGGCGGTATCAACCCTGGACTTGTGTTGGGTTCATAATAATAGCTTCCTGAATGGTTGGATCGATGGATAAATGTCTGCATCTTGATTGGTTAGGTGGAATTGATTGACAGGTGTGGCAAAGGCTAATAAGGCAACTCTGTCTAAGTTGATGGCTGGCTAAACATGATTTGACCTCTGCTGCTCAGTTCTTACCTAAACCAGCTTATGCTGTTCTCTCAGGCTTGGAAGAATCAGAAAAGCTTACTTTAGAGGTGGTGATTTCTCAGTCTATAAAGTCCAGTAATCAAAAATTAAATATGCATTGAAATTCTAAGATGGAAAATTATTCAAACAGTCAAATAGAGAGATGGGCATATGGTACAACACTCAAATTCAGTATAGCAAGTGCAGGTGGATGTTTACTATGCAGAGTCTCTGAGTTTTTGAAGGGACTTCGGAGAGCAAGTTTTCTGCTCTCAAGAGCTAAGCTTTATAGGTGGAGAGGGCATGAACACATATAAATGTAGTATCAGGCAAGATGTCATAATATGCCCATTAGAGTTTCAAAGTGCTGTGGGAAGAGGAGGAAAGGAGAGACAAACTTTCGATTATTAAAGGCCTGATTCCCCAACTGTTGATGGCTTAATTACCTGGTTTTTGATTTGCAGTTTTAGAACCTCCATAAAAGGAGGTGGCTGGAAAGGAATAAGGAGAATATTTTTTGGCTGATTGTCTCGAAATGGAAGGCTAGCTGATAGAACTTCAGGCAGGAAATAGAAACTAAAATTGTGCTTTGTATTTTTACATTTACTCACATATTCACTGTAGGAATAAGTTTTTCCATTTCTATTCTGTTTTGATTTTAAAAATTTTCATCTTAATTATGAAAGATTCCAAACATATAGAAGTATAGTCTCTAGTCCATGTGCTCACCACTGAGTTTAAGCAAATAGTAGCTTTTTGCTCTGTTTGCTTCATATTTCTCCCTCCCTCTTTTTTTAAGAAATAAAAATTAAAGATAGAATCAAGCCCCACTCTCATCCCTTTTCCCTCGTTACCCAGATTAATCACTATCCTGAAATTGGTGTCAATCTTTATGTTTAAAAAGCTGTAATAGATGTATATATGTATTATTTATATCTTTTTGCATTTTGGCTTTTTCACCCACCATCACGTTTGGGGGACTTTCCTTGTTGATACATTCACATCTCATTAATTCAATTTAATTGCTGCATAATATTCCATTGTATACATAAGCCATACTGATGGACAATTAGGTTTTATCTAGAGTTTTTTTTAGTTCTTAAATAAGCTTCAAGGAATATTAGAAAATTTAAAAAGCATCTATTGTTTTTATTCAATATGTATAGTTATTTGTATTTGGTACATTATTTAAATACATATTTTGTTTTCTTAAATTATTTTGTTTATGAAGTAATATTGCTTTCAAAGCATTCAAAATGAAAGTGATCCATAAGGGAAACGAAGTTGTGTCATACCTAGTATGGGCATGAAGGATGTAGTACGAATTAAGGATGCAGCAAAGTGATGTTTGAATGTGGGAAATGCTGAGGCCTGAAACAGCAGACTCCATGTCAAAGGATGAGACCATCATTTGATACCTGAAACAAAAAACGGAATGTTGAATTTATTGCTTGCTTGATAGGGAGAGCTGTGCTGGTCGGGCACAGTTTTTCTCACATGAGCAGGAAACTGAGCTTACATAGAGTTTTTTTGAGAAGTGTCGAGTTCAGGGATTGGGGGCCTTTCAGAGGCGGTGGTGGGATGACATTAACAGTAGAAGCTGGCTTCTCAGGTGAGACTTCCGCTGTTTGGTTGGCTCTCAGAGGCACCATCATGGTCCATTCCCGATTGGCTGGTGCTCAGGAGTGTTGGTCACTGATTCATTGCCTTGCAGACGTGAGTTCACTGAGGCAAGTTGTCAATGATTGATTGGTTAAACCATTTTCAAACCAATTCTGTGGCTCCAAGACTATAGAACTGTCGTATATTGATTAAACATGGGTAAAGCCTGTTCTCGGGCTTCCTATTTCCATGGTTACAGAGCAGTCTATCTTAGGAGTGTGGGAACTTCTTTTATTCTTGCATATATAATTTGTTTTCAGAGTTGACTACTTCAGAATTGGATTATCATATAGCTTCTTCAGAGAAACTCATATTCAGACTTGGGGGTGGAAAAAAACAGTGTGCCTGGTTCTGTAATAAATTTGCCTCTTTGGCGTTGCTTGAGAGAATTATATACAAGTCCATCTAATGTTCTAGAATCCTCCATAATGGCTGATGTCACATCATTGGTTGCCTCAGCTTTTCTAGTTGAGAAAGAACAATGTCTTTGATTGACCAACACACCGTCTGCACTACTTTCTAGCAATGGGACCCTGAGCAGTTTCCTTTTGGAATCTTGTTTCCTCATTTTTAGATTTGGGAAGAGTAATACTTAAAATGGGTTAGTGAGACTTGACATGAGTTCATAGGTATAACCAAGACACTTAGAACACTGTGATTCAGTAGGCAGAAACCTTATTATTCATCCCAGAGTTAACATTTTCTGCTTTGTAAATCTTTGTTGTATACATAAAATTTCTAGTTTGAACTAGACTTCCTATTCTATCCAGTTAATTCTAGATTAAATGAAGGTTAAAATGTTTGATTAATATCTTTGCCTAAGAGAAATAATAAAAACAAATAATCTCTTTTATTAGAAACTCACAAATATCTATCATCAAAATTTGCTCTGATACTTTTTAGTAAGTTAATTATCCTGTTCTATTGTATATATATATATATATATATATGATTTGTGTTTCATGAAAAAGTATTTTATTGAGGTTATTTAGTTTCATAGAAATACATAGCCTTCTTATAAACTTGTTAAAATGAAGAAAAAAATTTCCATAAAGGTCAAATTATACAAACTAAAATATGTATAAAATATGTGTTCATTTTTCTGAGGGAGGTCTTGGTAAAGTTAGTGCATTTCTTCAAAAATATCAAAGGAGACTTATGTTCAGAAGCTGAAGAAATATTTACAAATGTGGAATAATAATACCAACACCAGTGATACTGAGGGCCAGGAGCTGTTCTAGGCTCTCTGTTTCCTATTTCATTTAATCGCCCAGTAACCTTATGAGGTGTATCCGTTAGTCCCGTCCTGTTATTGTTCTCATTTCATAGATGAAATTCGGGTACAGATTGGCTGCGTAACTTGCCACAGTCACATAAGTAGTAAGAGATGGAGGTGGGATTGGAACCCTGGCTGGCTGGCTCTTCAGATAGACTGTGCAGCCTCTGGGAAAGTGACTTGTGTTTACCCACAAAGTTAAAACACGTTTTTGAAATTAGCAATGATAGTTTAAACAATCATTCTTGTTTTAATTTTTTTTTTCCTAGGAAGATTAGCCCTGAGCTAACTGCTGCCAGTCCTCCTCTTTTTGCTGAGGAAGCCTGGCCCTGAGCTAACATCCGTGCCCATCTTCCTCTACTTTATATGTGGGACACCTACCACAGCATGGCGTGCCAAGCAGTGCCATGTCCACACCCGGGATCCCAACCCGGGAACCCCAGGCCAGTGAAGCGGAACGTGCGCACTTAACCACTGCACCACCGGGCCAGCCCCTCATTCTTGTTTTTAAAAAAATGTGGAGCTGGGAACATGCTGATGTCCTCAGCAATATCTAGAAACCCTAGTTTATGGGAATCTTTGAGCCTAGTAAAATTACATGCAACATTTTTGTGTATTTGTGGGTACATGCATTTTTTTGTGTTTGGGGTGCAGGCGAAGAGAGATCATAGATTCCTCAGATTCTCAAAGGGACTAAAGATGAAAGAATCTCTACTCTGGCATAAAGAGGGGAGATCTTTCCAATGGCGTTAGATCATAGAATCACTAGGATGGGCACTTTGACAGCTCATTTAGTTCATGTTTCTTCCAGAAGGACAGTAGATGAGCTGCCATAACGGCTGCTTCTGTTTAGATGCCACTCTTTCTTCTTGTCTCCTTCTCCCTTCCGTTCTCTGCTCTCCTCAGGCTCTCCTCTCTCCTGCCCTCTGCTGTCTCAGGCCTCAGCATTTTGGTTCACTCTGTCTAGAATTCTCTCCTGTCTGGAAAGCTTCTGGTTGTTAAAGTGAGAGTAGCTTTCTTGTGTCAGCTTAACTTTCTCACCTCTCTCGGAACCATTCTGGACGCTCCAGGTCTGGCTTGGTGTCCCCGCGCTGCATTTCCATAGCACTTGACTTATTGAAGCCCTCTTGGCTCTCAGTTGGAATGGCCTATTGATTTGTCTGTGGAGATTTTCCAGTCCACAGAGTAGGGACTGTCACGATCTTGTTCTGTGTGGCTGACTGTCAGCACCTGTCACCTTGATCATCAATTATCAGGTACTCAGTAAATAATTGTTAAATAAAAGAATGTTATTTCTGCTCTCCTAGTTGTTGAAGCTCAAAAATCTTACATCATTTTAAATTTCCCTCCTCCTCAATATCATGTCGGTTGCCAAATCCTAAGTGTTTTTGCTTCTGATCCTTCCTCAGCACTGCCACTGCTCTGGTTTTGACTTTCTTTACTTGATCGTAAACCAATTCAGTAGATACTTCCAGGCTCGCACTATCCAAGTCCCTTTTACCAGTGGCTCCCAGAGAGGTCTTTTTATATCCCTCTTCAGAGGTCTTGTCACACACTGCTCCGTCTTTCGTTCCATTGACAGTGGAATGAAATTCAGTCGTTTCCCATTGTTCCCAGATTCTTTTTTTCTTTCTTGCTACAACTGTCTGTCATTCACTTAGTAACTGCATTATTTCCTTTTTTTTTGACCTTGGTGCCCTTTCTTATGCTGTTCCTTCTCCTTGACGTGTCCTTACCTCAACTCTGTATTTTAAAATTTATCTACTCTTTCTCATTCTGCCTCAATTCCTACTTGAAAATATCCCCATTCCTTCATTTAAAATTCATATTTCCCTTTTCTGTATACCCTGAATACTTTGTTCAGGTTTTTTTTGTTTGCCTTTCCCACTAGATTTTGAACTACTTTAGACTTGAAACTGGGTAATATTAAATATAATAACGTACATAAAAATTTAGCACAGTATAGTTTCTGATACAAAGAAGATGTTGAAGAAATAAAAGTTATGATATATGCTCTCCCTGGACCTGGCACTTTACCTGATGCCTGGGCAGTATTCAGTAAATGTTGACTCAAGTGGATTTAATTGATACCTGAATTTTGAAAGTATTGTGGTACAACCTGTGAACCTGTCTTTCATACAAAATGCATACTGCATATGCATTGTCATAGCTGCTTTGTCTTTTAAGATCTTTTAATTTCCTATTATTTTTCCGCTGAAAAAAATAAATTAATAAATTATTCCTTTCGCTTAAAATTCCCAGGCCTTTGGCTCTCTGCTGGTCCTAGACTGCGTCCCCTTGGTGTTGTGGGCCTCATGCTGGGCCGATGCTTCAGGCACTCCGTGTTCTTGGAGTGCCTGAATTTCTGTTTACTGGTCCGTGTTCCTGTCACGGACCAGTCTTATTAGAGGGAAAATGCTACGTTTTACTAAGATGTCAGAGGAGCATTGGAGAAAATGCTGGGACCCTTTCTACTTAAATCTAACCACTTTCCCAGCAGGGCAGGTCTTATCAGCTTAAAGAAAATGCTGACAGTAGGTTTGAGACTCTTTCTAATAGACGCGCTGAAGCAAGTGTCTGGCAGGTTCTAAATAAGTTCCATTTTCTCCTCATTGATCTAAACATACTTTGCATGTAGAAAGAACAAGGAGAGAAAGCCTTCTGTAAAAGGGAAAGTGGATGTTTTATTAAGTTCTTTCCGCTTTATTTTGTTGTGAATAAGTCTATGAATTCATCCATGTCATCCCAAAACAACAAAATAGTATATATTGGACTCTGGCAGGCTATTGTTTGTGTATTTAATTTTCTTCATAGGAGGCTCTCTCAACTTATCAGGAGGGTGTGAAGGAAAAACCGTAAAACAACTAACAGTGTTGGGAGTGAAAGGTAAAGTTAAAGGAAAGTAGAATGATTTCAAAACTTTACTGGATATTCTTTTTCATGTTAACTCCCTGGGGAGACAGGAGCAGTCATGTTGATAGATTGACTACAGTAAAATAAAAGAGGAATACTCTCCTGTTTATAGGATCAATTGGTATCACATTTTGGAAAGCATTTTAGTAATACAAGAAGCTTTAAACAATTTATACCTTTGACCTATTTTTTCTCCTTCCAAGGAAATAATTGAAAATTCAGATGAAGATATATGTACATGGATTTTTAATTAAAGCATTGTTTGCAAATGTGAAAAATTAGAAATGACTAAACATACATTAATAGAATAGTTAAATGAATAACAACCCATAGAAATAATGGATTCTTCAATAATGAAATATGGTAATTTTGAAAAATATTTAATAGTGTGGATACATCTTCACAATGTATTCTTAACTGGAAAACACAGCATATAACGATCTTTTTGGCGTATTTTCTTTTTTCCTTCCTACCTGTGATGCATGCTCACTGTGTGCATTGTAGCAGGTCAGATGGAACAACTCTTCCCCCCACGACCCAGCTGATATGGTCACTATTAACATTTGGTGAGTTTCTTTCATACTTCACTTCATGCTTGTATAAACATACACATATACGCAATAGGATCTTAATCTTAATAGTTATATACGTATACACAATAGGATCTTAATTTTGTAAATCTGTTTTTTCAGTATGCTTTTATAAGTACTGTGTGGAATCCCACTTACTTCTAGGAAATTGGATTAGGAAGTATTTCCTCTTTTTTTCTGTGTTTTCCCAATTTTCTATTTAGAGCATTAAAAAAATAAAAACTAATGAAAAATATTGAGTGAAGCCAACCTCTGCAGTAACCAGGTATTTTGAATATAAGAAGGACACAGAAATAAATGACTAAGAAATGGCAGATATCAATGATTAGAGAAAGAAAAACTAACTATAACTATCAGTACACTAGCTACCATGGTCAGCTTTCTTTCATGGCAGTATTCGACATCTCGGATTCTCTGGGGTGCTTGTGCCTCTAGGGGTGTTCAACAGAAGGGACCATGGGCAAGCCATGGAATACATGTGCATGGTCATTTCAGTCAAAGATAAGTAATTTAAATTCTTCTATATTAAAAGAAACAGAACACGGGAACTGAAGAGGATGGCTTTAGGTCATAACCCCCTTGGGATGTATTTATTTTTTATCATAGGTCAGTGGTTCTCAGCCTTGGCTGTACATTAGAATCATCTGGGACCTTTTAAAAATGCAATTCCCTGGACCCCATCTGCAGTGATTCTGACTTCATTGGTCTGGGGTGGGGCCTGGGAATACAGCACAAGTTCCCCGGTGATTTCAGTGTCTACACAGGGTTGAGAATGACTGTCCTAGGCCAAGAGAGTCGAGCATACTGGAAAAGGTAACAATAGTTACACATTATACAAATTGATAATCTTGGGGTTTTGTAAGATTTTTGTTTAATATTTAATTTATTTGTTCATTCAAGCAATCAGTTATGTATTCAAAAAATAAGTAGACATGTTTATAATACAAAATGTATTTTCTTCGAAGCAAAATTTTTTCCTGGAATGTTCTTAGTAAGACAATAACATGAACAGGCATTTTTTAGAAACGTGCACTAAGAGTTCATATATGACTTATTTCTTGCTTGACGTTGTTAACCAGAATAATTTACTCATTCAGTTCTCTGAGCTCTCACACACTTCATATGCGCTTTTCCTGGTGCTGTCGCTCTTCCCGTTTGACTCTTTCATGTACATATTTGAAGGCACTAATATCTTGGTATCTCTCACAGTGACTAGTACAGATCTGGCGTGTAGTGCCCATAGTGTAGCATAAAATGACTCCCCAAACACAGAGGCTCCCGAACTTTCTTGGTTCACAGCCCCTTTAGTGTCTCAGTAATTCTTTTTTGTGGGCAAATGACTTAACTTCTAACAACTAGTAATCATTTCAGAAAAAGAATAGATATTTGCTAACTACTTAACGAGATGCATTTGTCTCTTAGACACTGCACATGGTCTCAGACCTTGAAATGAGAATGAACACTGCCATCCTCATTTCTGTTTGGCATTCATTTTCATGCAGTGTTTGCTTTTTATCAGAGCAATCACCGCACACCCAACTTCATGAAGACGTAATGTCATTGATTTGAGTGTAGTACACTGAATTAGGGACTCTTGAGTTTGGGTGGCGTCCAACAGAGGCTAGTATCACAGTGCTTGCATGAAAATTTAAAATATATCTGGCACTCCTGTGAGTTTTTTGTGTCACTTTCGGTGGCTTTGAGCACCGTTCAGGAGCTGTGGCTCCAAGTCCTGGGCTTTTGTTGTTTTTCTGTTTTAGGTGTGACAGGGGACTTGTCTACTAAGTTTTTCTTCATTATGTTGTTGGCTTTAGATATTCACTTGCTAAGCTGATGCATGCATTCTGGCAGAGAAGACTAGTTACACTACTTCTTTGCAGCTTTAAGAGGTGGAACGACTAAGAATAGGTGCTTTAAAAAAAAGCACTTAACTAGATTCAAGGCACTGTATCAGTAAGTACTTTACAGTACCATATTCTTTGATTCAGAGATTTTTTTTGTTGAGAAAGATTGTCCTTGAGCTAACATCCATGCCAATCGTCTTCTGTTTTATATGTGGGGGCGCCATCACAGCATGGCTTGATGAGCAGTGTGTAGGTCTGTGCCTGGGATCCGAACCCACGAACTCCAAGCCACTGAAGTGGAGCACGTGAACTTAACCACTACGCCTCCACTGGGCCGGCCGTGATTCTGAGATGTTTTGAAATTTGAATGCATCCTACAAACGATGGTAAAGAAAATTTCCCTGCTGCAGGATAGAGAGGACTAGGCTTAGAGACGAGGTCTTTGGGCAGTCTGGACTGGTCTCTTGGCAGAAGGAAGAGGGTGTTGGCCCTGCCGGTTGGTAGAGTGTTGACCCTACCTTAAGGCCATTCTGGAGAAATGTGTTGACAGGGACTCCAGCAATGAGTTCTCTCTTACGCAGGTCCTCTGGCTTAGAGTTGTGCAGCTCAAAATTATAAACACACTTTACAATTATTCGCTGGTTGGGGATATTACATCCTTTCTAGAAACTTGGTGGGAAATATTTTGGGGGGATGATTTTGGGGGGAAATTTTCAGTTTGGTATGCTAAATCCTTTTCAAGATATTAATTCTATCAGTAACAGTAGCTTGATTCTCCTTTTGGCTTGGATGACGTATTCCTTTCCAGGCTTCATCTGTCAATTATACTAAATTGGGAATACTTAAGGACATTAAGTCATGAAGTTGCAAAGGAGGCTAGAGCACTCTGTTTCCAATTCAAATAATTCATACTTAACTCATCCCCAAGGGGGTATTGTACCCTACCTGACACACCTAACCTGATTTCCATTGTGACATTCATGAGCGGGAACCTTCAGTGATGGTTCTCCAAAAGTTGTCTTATACCATCAGCACTGTGTTTGAAACACCTAAGGGAAAAATGTGTACCACTCAAAGATTCCTAATGGGTTACTCCTTTTAAATAGCAATTTGTTAAGAAACCTTAGTCTGTGTGAAATCGATTTTATAACAACTTTCTATTAAAACATTTCTTTAATTATTTTCCCGAATGGGGCTTTTTCCCGTATAGTTTTTTTGTTTGTTATAATCTTTTTGTTTTCGCCTATATTACTTGTTTCCATTTTTATTGCCAACTTCAATTTTGGCTCCTTAGTGATATACTACAGAGTATTTTTCCAATTAGTTATTTAAAGTTGGGTAATAATTGGTGGAAGATAATCTTCATATAATTGCTCTTCTCAGGAAAAGCAATGATAATTGCGCTTGTCTTGATTTTTGAATTTCTTTCTCAACATCACAAGAGTGAACATATCTGTTAAAAAAGTTACTGAAGGCAGAAGTGGTAAAGAATCAAAGAATTTGTGCTTTGCTTGAAGTACATAACTTACAAATATTCTCTGCACAGAAATGGTTTCTTACACGTCTCCTTGTCCCCCCCTCCACTTCAAGGTTTGTCTACCTGATTTCATAGATTTGCATCCTCCCTTGCAGTTGTTCAGTGATTCTGAGCCAGTGGTCTCACTCAATGGGATCAGAGTAAGGAATTCATTCATTGATTCAGTCATTCATTCAAAAATAAGGATTGATGTTGAGGATACAGCAGTAAATAAAATGAAAACATCCATGACCTTATAGAGCTAACATTCTAGTAGAGGAAACAGAAAATGAACATACTGAGTAAATTATAAAGTGTGTAAAGAAGGCAATATGGAAAAAAATAGAGTAGAGCGTGAGGAGAGTGTTAACATAGCAGGTTTGGTTGCTCAATCCTTGCGTGTCTCCAGGGGAGCCCGGGCCCATGATTTCCCCTTGGCAGCCTCTGGGAATGTGGCCCTTGGATCGTCCTTTAAGTAACTGATGAATGATGGTGTTTTATATGCCCAGAGCAATGAGGCCTGCTGTTCCAGCTGGTCATGATTGTTTAGCAAGTTCATGATATACACTTCGTATCTTTGCTGGGGTCCTGTGTTTTGGCTGCCATAACTGGTTACATAACAGGAACGTGTCTGCATGGCCAGTGCCCCCATGACGGTCTTGGACTCTAAGACTCGATTGGCCTTCCCTGCATACAGACACTGCGTGTGTCCCTGTAGCTCACAGCTGGAGAGAACTTGTGTCCTGTGCGGTTCCAGCAGGGGAAGGACTTGGAGGCCTGTGCCTGACCTCTCTGGGCTTGGCTGATACATTTATTTTTCCTGTTGTTTTTACTCTTCATTATTTGCTACAATAAATCTTAGTTTTAAGTATGACCTGCCATCGAGTGATGTGAGTCCTTCTGGTGGATAACTGAACTTGAAAGTGGTTTTGGGACCCCTGAAACATAGATTAAGGAAGACTGGGGTGGTAGGAGTCATGAGACATGTAATTTTGACACACTTCAAGGAGCTGAGGGAGTAAGCCATTTGGATATCTGGGAGAAGAGAATTCTAGGCAGAAGGAACAGCCTGTACCATGACCCAGAGATAGGAACGTGCCTGGCATGCTCAAGGAAGTGCAAGGGGCGGATGTGGATCAGAAGGAGTGAGAGTAGGGGGGCAATGAGTCAGAGAGCCCTGGTGGGGCACATCAGTAGATGAGGACAGTCTTGAGGGTGGAGATGTGTCTGTCAGCGCATGCTTCCTGGACAAATTGCTAAATTCCCATCTTTCCTCTAAGGAAGAATATCTCCCTCACACGTTTTCTCAGCTCACTTATTTCTATTTTTGTCAGTCTTCACCTGTTCTTTTTAACCTCGTTGTTCTTTCCTCAGTCTTTTTAAAATTTTACTGAGTTCTCTCAGAAAAAAAAAAAATCTCACTTCTTCCTCTCAGTCGTCTTTTCATCTGTGATGCCAAACATGACCCTGATAACTCAGAGTTGAGCTATGACATATCAGCACCAAGGGAGAGGAAAGCCAGTGCCTCATCTTTCCAGCATCCCTCATCTCTCCAGCATCCCTCCTGGCCTGGCACTAGGCCTGGTGACCGGGAGGCCTCGGAGTGGAGGTGATGTCTGAGCTGAGTCTTAAGGATAAGTGCAGTGATTGAATTCCAGGTTTCAGAGGGTTTTTACTATTCACCCCTCCCCCACACCCCATCTTCAAAACTCACTTCTGGTTTTGCCTCTCCAAAGGACCCACTCCTCCACTTAGTCCGACATAGGTGTCCAGTACTTCCATGGCAAGCGGGACCAATGCTTTTTCAAACACTGAAATAAAAAACTGATCCTTAACTTTTCCTCCTGGGGCTGTCGGTTCTTCTGTCGCTCCACACTTAGTGCCCTCATATTTAGAGTTCTTAATACACATATGTTAAATGAATTTGTACGTGAGTGAATGAATGAATGATTGTAAGTGAGTCTAAGGTGGGATGAAAAATTGGGAAGAAAAAATAAAAGGACAATAAATGGTTGTGGAGTGAGCTTGGACAATATGTTTTAGGAGCTTGAGTCAGACTGATTTATTTCCGTGAGGAAGAGGGCCTTTGGGTGGGCAAGAGGAACTGAGTTCAAATCCTCATGGCTCAGCTCTGTCATTGGTTCCCTGTTCAATCGCCTTCAGTTTGCTTATTCTTAAGTTATAAGGACTCTTTTGTGTCATCCATTTCATTAGTTCTGGTGACTCACTCTTGTTTCAGCCTCTAGTCCTAATGGAGAAAATGTGTATTTTATTTGCTCCATAACGTTTTCACTTTTGGAGAACGTGTCCTTATTCTGTCTCTTTAATTTCTTCTCGGGTTTGACATTTTCTCTGTAATGAATTAACTTACTGCAAATAAATTTGTTTTTGCTTAATTCGCGCATAGATTTTTTTTCTTTTAAGCTCTAAAGCCAGTAGGAATGTTGGATCCTGTCTGGTGCTTAAGGACTGAAAAGTAGGCTTTTCTATTTTACTGAGCGTTTTAAAAAATTCAGCATCCTTTTGTTCATTAAAAGGAGGCTGTGTGTCGCTGTTTGAAATGCTGTAAAGAGTAACCCGTGGACGCCCTCTCCACTCTGCTTTAGGGACCGGACCGCAGGAGAATCTGGCCCTTTCTCTTTGTAAGCTCCTTGTTGTCCTCGCTCTTTTCAAAACTTTCAGCCCTCCTTCCAATTAAATAGGGAAATTTTGCTGGCACCCTGGGAGAAAGAATTGTAAAACTACTCTGTTGATACTGTTTTGAAATGGTAAAAGTAAAATTTTTAAGTTTAATCTTTGCTGTTATACGGTTGCATTATATTTATTTAGCAAGTTTTGCTGCTTATATATTCTCTGGTCAAATTTCCCAAGTTAGATATTCTTGTGAAAAAGAAGGAAAAGTCATGTTAGTTTCCAGGAATAGGAATCTTAATATTTATTTGTTATTGTGATTGTTGTAATAATATAAAATATTTCTCACTGGCAAGTGTGGGATTAAGCTCAAAATGTCATTGAATACTGGGGCCAGAAAGCTGGCTGTCACTTCAGGTGGCTCTGTGGAAATCCCACGGTTTTCATTCTTTCCCCAAGTTCTTGGCCACTTCTGATCTTCTCTGCCCTCTTTCTTCCTTTCTTCCTTCATTTCTTCTCTTTCTCCTACTTTTCTTGTCTTCCCTTCCTTCCTCTCCACCCTGTTCCATTCATCAAGAATCCACATGCTGGGGCCTGCCCAGTGGCGTAGTGGTTAAGTTTGTGCCCTTGGCTTTGGTGCCTGGGTTTGCCCGTTTGGATCCCAGGTGCAGACCTAGCACTGCTCATCAAGCCATGCTGGGGCAGGCGTCCCACATATAAAGTAGAGGAAGATGGGCATAGATGTTAGCTCAGGGCTAATCTTCCTCAAAAAAAAAATCCGTATGCTAAACCCATTACTAAACTCTGGCAAACACAAGACTGAGTTTGAAACAATATTGGCTGTCAAGAAGCTTATTTTCACTGAGAGGACAAATACACAGAAAGTGAAACATACAGCAGAATATCCTGTGTGCTGTTAGACTAGTCAGTACAGAAGAGAGGATCCCATCTAATTGGGATGAAGGCAAATTTATTCAAAGAGGGGGCGTTTGAATTAAACTTTGAAGGATGGATTAGGAATTTGATGGTTAGAGATGGAAAAAAGGGCTTTTCAGATAGAATAAATGAATAATGTAGCAGGAAAGTGGGTTGTTCTTGGATAGTGACCAGTGACCTATTTATGTTACTGCTTAGAGCAGACTTTTTCTGTAAAGTTCCAGATAGTAAATGTTTATTTTTGCAGGCCATATGGCCTCTGACGCAACTATTAACTCTGCTGTTTTAGCAAAAGCAGCCATAGGCAATACATAAATGAATAACATGGCAGTGTTCCAATAAAACTTTATTTACAAAAACAGGCAGCAGTCACAGTCGGCCTGCAGGCTATAGTTTGCTAATCCCTGATAAAAGCCTATGATTGGCGGGAATTAAGGCTAGAAAGGGAGGTGGTGGCCAGATGTCAGATGTTGAATGCTAGGCTAAAGAGTTGAGAACCAACTGATGTTCTCTTTAGTGAAACCATGATTGTTAATGTCTCTGCTAAAGGTTTTAAATACCCTACCATTTAAATTTGGAACCAGATATTTTCTGTTTACATCTTAAGATATTTATATAGCTAACTCTAAAGTAAGATTTCTGTGACTGAATATTTTGTATGAAAATGGTGGGTGGAGAACAAACTAGGCCTCTGAATGCCCCTAATTAAGCCAAATTTGGTTCATAGCCAGAAGTTTGGCATGTTTTGGGTTCTCACCATAAAGTCTCCACTGGAATGGACCAAAAAGTCAGATCATGGTAAACAGGAGAGAATGAATGGGCAGGCCCTTTGGAAATCTAAACTCAAACTGTTGACATTCTCCCTGTTCAAAAAATGATTGTGTGAACTGATTCCAATGTAGATATTAGATCCACAGTTTTCAATACTTATGTTTTTAAAACCACTTTATTGAAGTATGATTGACATGTAAAAAGCTGTACCTATGTAATTTATGTAACAATCAATTTGGGGATAAGTACACACCTGTGAAACCATTCCCATCATCAGGGCCATAGACACAGCCATCACCTCCCAAGGTTTCCTCCCAACCCCTTTATTATTATTATTATTATTATTATTATTATTATTATTTTGTGGTAAGAACACAACATAAGGTCTTCCCTCTTAGCAAATATTAAGTATATAGTACAGTATTGTTAGCGATATACAGGAATTGTGCTGTGTCATAGATCTCCAGAACTTAACCATCTTGTGTAACTGAAGCTTTGTACCCTTTGACCATCACCTCCCCGTGTCTTCCTCCCCTCAGCCCCTTGCAGTCACCATTCTACTCTCTGCTTCTGTGAGTTCGATTATTTTAGGTTCCACATGTAAGTGACATCAGACATTATTTTCTTTTTGTGGCTGGCTTATTTCACTTAGCATAATGCCCTCCAGATCCATCCATGTTGTTGCAAATGGTAGAATTTCCTTCTTTTTTTTAAAGCTGAATAATATTCCATTGTATGTATATACTGCGTTTTCTTTTTCCATTCATCTGCTGATGGATGTTGAGGTTATTTCCATTTCTCGGCTATTGCAAATGATGGTGCAGTGAACGTGGGAGTGGGGGTATCTCTCTTTGAGATTGATACTTACTATAGGAATTGTTATGCATGTTGATTCTAAATTAATTTCTACATAATTTCCTAGAAGACTGTATTAGGTACTATCGAAAGTTCTTCTCTTGTCTGTTTCAACATTGCCTTTTGTTTTTTAAAGATTGGCACCTGAGCTAACAGCTGTTGCCAATTTTTTTTTCTTCTCCCCAAAGCCCCCCAGTACCTAGTTGTATATTCTAGTTGTGAGTGCCTCTGGTTGTGGCATGTGGGACGCCACCTCAGCATGGCCTGACGAGCGGTGTCATGTCCACGCCCGGGATCTGAACCAGCGAAACTCCGGGCCCCTGAAGCCAGAGTGCACGCACTTAACCACTCGGCCCCAGGCTGTCCCCCCAGTATTGCTTTTTTTAAACCTTTTTTACAGTAGTATCAGATAATTCTGCAGTACTATTTTTTCTCTGCTGTTCCCTCAGAATAAACTTCCTCATGGCAAGACTGTCTTTTTAAATGTTTGTATCCCCAATACCTAGCTAATGCAGATCTGGCCAAAAGTAGGCAAACGTTTGTTGAACGAATTAATGGAGGAGAACATTTCTAACCATTCCCAACCAACTAGTTCATTCCATTGTATTTTTTTGCTCTTCATCTTTTTTCTAGTTCTCATAGAATTATAAACCTCAATAAAGTTTTTAAAATTTATTTCATTGTTGAAGTATTTCCTTTTAAAAATTTTATGTTTATAAAAGCTTAATATTTTTAGCGTTATATATTTTCAGTATTTCTAGTATATTTTTAGCATTATATTCCTAGAGAGGAAAAAAGTTGTATATTGAATGAAATTATTCTAGATGTTTGAAACATAATGGAAAAGAAGTAGGCTAGTTTTTATACTGGAGAAATCTGAAAATAAGGTGGTTTCTCAATGGGCACGGTTGTAACTTACATAAGGGTAACAACACAATAGGATGATGTCAAATTCTCTTGAAAAGAAGTAGGATTATAATTCATCAACCCATCCACTTCAAGCTCTAGCTGTCACCCAAATAAATAGCGGTATTTTTTTTTTAACTCTTTCTGGACTTTTCTTACCCATCTGTAGTCTATAGCAAAATCATAATACAGTGTTGGTTCTCGTAATCTTTTTCAAGAGCATTTCTGTATGCCTATTTATTAGTCCTTTGAATTTTAGTGATTCTCACTGCTTAGTGCTTCTCATCATGTGCTATTAGTTAAATCTCTCCCAGCAGCCTCAGGACTTTATGTGTATTTTATTTTTACTTGTTTCTCTCAACATGTAGATTATATGTTTTCTCAGGGTGCAGTTGAAATCCTTTGGTATTGAACCATTTTTAAACCAGTGGTGACATATTGAAAAGAAGATTATGTGGGCAGGACATAATGATTATAATTAAGTGACAGAGAAAATAATATGCGCATGGAGAGCTGAAAAATACAGTGGGGAAAAGTAGGTAGATGATAGAGACAAGGCACTTCCGGTAGAAAATCAGAGATTTCATCACAGAGTCTGCCCAATCTAAAGGCCAGAGTCTGTTTGCAGGGGGATTGTTGTGGGTTTCTATTGCTTCTGGCTGCCAGCGCTGTTTGCCTTGTCAAACTGTTGACATCACAGAAGTCAGAAGTGTTCTATTTTAAGTCATGGGCAGGGAATTCTTTATAACTTTTCCTTTTATTTGGAGGAAAAAGAGTTGTTCTTGCTCTTTAATGACTTTGACCAGGCTTTCAGCCATTTTGTTTGTTTGTTTGTTTTGTTTTGTTTTTAATGCTGTTTTTGCTGCTGCTTGTGCTGGGGGCCGGACAAACCAGGCTGAGGGATGGGGACGAGAGGCTGGGAGGGTCAGCGAATGAGCGCTGCCTTCTCTGCACTAGTTGGGAGAATAAGTAAGCTAGCAAATACGGTGAAAACCAAATTCCTAAGGCTTTTCCATGAGAGAGAGGGTGCAGTGAAACGCATGGGACTGGAGGCAGATGAACCTGTCTGTTAATCCTGCCTGTCGCCTACTTAACTGTGCGCTTTTAGCCTCGATTGCCTTGCCTTAAAATGGGAGAAATGTCCTGTAGGTTTGTATTAGGATGTAAATTGGACACGTGTGTAAAGTTTCTAGCACTGGACCTGATGTGTGTGTGCCACACAAATATCATTAATTTTTCCAGTTTGAGCTAGTGAGGACCCTGCTGGTCAGGGCTGCAGTATGTCCTAAATCTACTCGGCGATTAGGGCACAGATATAGGGCGTCTCCTCCCGCAGGGAGACTGTGATTTTGATAGCCAAGATTTGACCTTTGCAATTCTTTTTTTCTGAATTTGATACTGATTTTCTCATCAAATTTATTATATTAACGTTATTAATATAAGTGAAAAATTAAAATCATCCATCCTGGATTAGAAAATGTTTTAGAAAACATTTATGAATCAAATCCAGCTTCTGAATGTCAGAAGGTTTTAATGGATCTTGTTTTGGCAACTGTACTCTTACAGGATGAAACAGATGGAATATGCAGGGTTTTTAAATGACTTTAGCTTAAGATCTTACTACACATTAGAATTTGTCTGTATTTCCAAAAGCTCTGAGAATTTCTGAAATTAATCTTTGGAGCAAATGAATTAATAAAAATTCCCTATTGAGTCTCATTCCTATGCTGTTGAAGGAGCCATTGTAGGTACATTCGGTTTGAATAAGACCCGTTGTCAAATTTTAATAGGGAATCCCAATTCTCTTATCTTTTAGTTATGTGCAGTCTCCCTCTCATATGGTTTAGCAAATTTTTGGTGTGTAACATTATCTTTCTTTCCTTCGCCTTCTCTTATGAAAGATAGAGTAGTCCATTAAGTAAAATACTCTATATTTACAGTTGTACTGCGTGTCATTTAAGGTGCTTGCTTTGAAGCAAGCAACAGAATCTGACTGTGGCTACAAGAAATAAAGGGCCCTTTGGGACGCATTATGATCCAGCTCTCAGGTCAGCACGAGGAACTGCACAGCCCTGCTTCTGGAAGGAGAGAGACCAGGGAGACACTGGGAAGGAGGTTGGAGCTCATAGACTTTCTAATAGGATTCAGCTCCAGCCACCATTGGCCTCTGTGTATCTCCAGTCACATTTCAAGGTCCTGCCAGAAGCTGTCTGGCCTGCATTAGGTAGGTGCTTTGTGCCGGTGGCTCAATAAATTTCATCCAGGGGATTAGGGGCTAGGCAGCTGGGCGAATTATTTATTTATTTATTTATTTTTTATATTTTTAAGATTTTTTATTTTTTTCCTTTTTCTCCCCAAAGCCCCCCGGTACATAGTTGTATATTCTTCGTTGTGGGTCCTTCTAGTTGTGGCATGTGGGACGCTGCCTCAGCATGGTTTGATGAGCATTGCCATGTCCGCGCCCAGGATTCGAACCAACGAAACAGTGGGCCGCTTGCAGCGGAGCGCGCGAACTTAACCACTCAGCCACGGGGCCAGTGGGGGAATTATTGTAAATTAGGCAACAGCTACTTGTCCTCTATTATAAATAATTTTATTATCTAGATGGACCTATTCAAGTACATTTGGTTTAGCAGCCCATCATGTCACATGTATTACAACTTTTTATTTTTTTACCCAAGTGTTATACAGTCATGTGTCGCTTAACAAGGATAGCACCTGAGAAATGTGTCTTAAGGGAGTTCTGTTGTTGCGTGAACCTCATAGAGTGTACTTACAGAAACCTAGATGGTAGAGCCCACTACACACCTAGGCTATATGGTACTAATCTCACGGACCACCCTCGTACGTGCGGTCCGTCGTTGACTGAAACATCATGCGGCACATGATGTTTGAGGCCATGCTTTAGCATGAGAGTATGTGTGTGTGTGTGAGTGTGTGAGTGCGTGTGTGGAGGCACTTTTTTCTTTCTTTTTTTTTTTTTGAGGAAGACTAGCCCTGAGCTAACATCTGCCAATCCTCCTCTTTTTGCTGAGGAGGACTGGCCCTGAGCTAAAATCCATGCCCATCTTCCTCTACATTATATGTGGGACGCCTACCACAGCATGGCTTGCCACGTGGTGCCATGTTCTCACCCAGGATCTGAACCGGCGAACCCCGGGCCGCCAAAGTGGAACGTGCGCACTTAATCGCTGCACCACGGGGCCGGCGCACACTTTTTTCTTTTTAATTGATGTTATATAAGAATTTAAGTTCTCAATGATAATTGCAATCATATGCCTTGCATTAATAACACTAGTGTGATCCCAAGACTCAGTGTTACATGGTGTAAAGATGGCCTTGGAGTAATTCATGGCGACACTTAAAGGCTGACACGGCCTCTTAATATCTGTGACACCTGGGGCAGTTTGCATTACTCGTCTGAATCTTCTTTTCCTCATCAGTAAAATGGACTTGATGTTATATATTTTACAAAGGTAGACTGAGATGTTGTGATAATATACATACGAGGCTTGGTGCCAGGAACTTAGATTTACTCCCTTCCCTTCTCTGCATTTTGATTTTAAATTGTTGCAAACATGACTTTATTTATTTTAGAGTGAAATCATAGTAATGGACTGAATCTATTGGGAAAATAGTTAAATAATTTGAGGAACAGTTGGAGTTAAGACCTGAGGCCTAGTTGACATTTTGTACTTGATGCTCCTGAATTTATCTATTAAAAGTAAAGATAGTAATGACTACTCACAAATAATTTAACTTTCCAGAACGCTGTCTGTTATTAAAAATGCTGAGAAAGCAGAGGTATGGGTAAGCTTTGGTTATCTGTATTTTGCCTTGTAATCTATTCTGCATAGTTACATTTGAATATATACAAGGCTGTTGTCCTAGAAATTAACAGTTTTTCAGACAGACTAATGGACCTTCATTTTAAGATATGATTCTCTAGGATATAATCCTGCCTTTTCTTTCCTTTTCCCAGTTAGTTCTTCCCATCTCCATACTCTAAACTATGACTAGCATTGCTTTTAAGAGTAGAATCAGGCAATTGTAGCGCAACAGTTTAAGAGCACAAGCTTTGAGGAGAGAGTGTCCCAAGTTTGTGTCCTGTCCCGCCACCTACTGTGGGTTGGCCATGGCTGATCTACAAACCTATCTAACCTGCAGTTACTAATAGATAAAAAGAGGAAAATAATAGTATCTCTCTAATGAGGGTTTTTATAAGAGTAAATGGAACGATGCACTTAAAAATTAACACAATGCCTGGCTCATTATTTAGTTCTTATCATAATTATTATATATTATATAATTATATTGGAATTATATAGTGATATATATAATTACATATTATTATATATAAATATATATAATAATATGTAATATAGAAAAATATGTTTGTGTCTGAATATATAAAGAATCGTGTTTGGATAACATTTAACCTCCTTTTAGATTCTTGAAAAGATCAGAACTGTTTTCTAACTTGCTGGATTGTACCTTTGCTGAGACTGGGCAATTATTACAGTGGTTGTATTTGTATTTAAAATGTCTTTGTTATGATCTAAAAGCAATTTAAAGTCTAGCTTATTTTAACAAAGTTAGAATAGATAAGGCGTAACCACAATTTTGTAGCAATATTGCAGCTCAGTCAATGTTGACTAGGAATTTTTTACCTGATGTGCTGGGTTCTTGCTAAAATCACTTTGCGTAAAATGGGTTTGTGTATGCAAACGCATGCAGCATAATCAGTCTTTATGGTATATTTCTTATCTGTACTCCCATGTTTGTGAAGTGGTCTCCAATTGTTGAGTATTAATTTTTATTATTAATGATGATATTAGGTGACAACCAAGCACTGTGCTGAGCACATTATTTGCATTATTTCATTTTATTAACTCAAAGTAGTTACTCTTCTCCCGATTTTACAGATGAACAAATGTACTTTGGGAGGTGAGTAACTTACCCAGGGCCACATGTCTAGGGGATGGCAGAGGTGGACCTTGACTCACTCCAAAGCCCACTTGTAGTGGAAGAGAAGCATCTTGGGCAAAGGTGTTGTGATACAGGCTTTGCAAAGGCATTTCCATGGTGGTACAAGTTCTTTATTAAAACTAGAAATTATCACCGGTAAATCCATGAACACATTGTGAGGGTCTCTAAGACTGAAGGCTTAAATAAAAATAAGCTTTGATTCTTATTTTCCTCAATTTATTATCTTAGTGTATTTTCTTATATATTTAATGGATAAGGCTTTTTGAGATTTTAGGGAGTTTGTTTTGATATTTTGTAATTTGGCACTGAAACGCATCCCCTGCTTTCCAGACAACAGAACAAAATGAAGGAGCTAGCCATACTCTAATTGGTGTGGTGAGATAGCATTTTAGTCTAAGAAATTTGACTATATTTTGAATTAGTATTAAATCTGTATAACTTGATAGTATTAGAAATTCGTGAGACAAAGTAAAAATGTATTTTCCTAAAGAAAGAACCTCTGTCTTTGCATTTTCACTGCTCTCCTTTTAATTGGCAGAAAAAATGGAGTAGTAACGCTGTGCCTTATTAATAAATTCAAATTTATTCACTTTTAGGGAGAATAATGGATTTGTTGGAATGTTTTTAACATCTTTCGATCAATCCATGGTACATATGTATTTCCTAAATTTATCAACAGTTTTGTATGGTTATTCAGATGTCTTGAATGACATTTTCCAGTATAGGGACATATGCATTCTAGGATCTAACATGCTGCAGTTTCTGGTTTTTTCTCTTCCAGTGTCTGTATTTATGCTGAAAGTCCAGGTGAATGACATCATCAGTCGTCAGTCCCTGAGTCAAGCAGTTGTAGAAGTGTTTGTAAACTACACAAAGACCAATTCCACAGTAACTAAAAGCAATGGAGCAGTGTTGATAAAAGTGCCCTACAAATTAGGGCTCAGCTTAACCATTATTGCTTACAAAGATGGCTACGTGTTGACGCCTCTACCTTGGAAGACCGGAAGAATGCCAAGTAAGCATATAAACTGTGTTTTGCCTTCACTAAATGTACATGATATTTTTTCCTCTCCTTTAGAAATCTCTGGTTCTGGTAAACTGAAAATGAGAATATCTGTGTGAAGTCAGTATAAGGAGGCTGGAAGTGAGTGTCAGTCTGAAGAAAACGTGGAGGCTGTTTTCCTTCTAGAGAGGCTTGAAGGAATCCAGAGCAAGAGCTCGGCTCTGGTGCAAAGCGTGTCTACAGGTGGCGGGGAGGGTTGGCACGCCCAAGGGGTTAGTTGGAAGCAGGATGGGCCAGGTGAAGTGGGGCCAGATGATGAAAGGACGTGTTCAAAAGATAAGACAAACAGTGTAGATTCATCTGCTGAATAATAAATCAGTTATTGTAGATTCTTGAGCACAATGAGTGTCAGTTGTTTAGAAGCTGAATTTACTTGACAGTGTACAACGAATAGGCCAACAGCAGGGTTAAAATGGATTCAGGGAACCTGGCTACAAAGCTGTGGTTGTGCTGGTGGACAGTAACAACGGCCTGATGTAAGAGAGGGAATGAAAAGGAGAGGTGAGCACAAGAGGCAAACTGAAGAAAGAATTGGCAATTATTGGGGTAGTCATTTCATGATACATACATATGTCAAATCATCACGTTGTCTACCTTAAACTTACACGGTGTTATATGTCAATTATTTCTCAATAAAGCTGGGAAAAAAGGAATTGGTAGGACTTAGTATGACTAATAGGATTTTGGAAGGAATGGGCCATACAAGGTACTGGAATACAAGTCGGACTGATTAGAAGGATGATACATTTGGTAATCAGTCTCGCACTTTGTTTTTATTGTGGTGGTTCTTGTTAGAATTTAGATATGTTATTTGGTTTCATATTGGAAACCTTTGAATTCTTGAACCATAAATAAATTTAGAATGAGAAAGAAAATGAAAAATGAATTAGATAATTTAATAAGATTCGTGTGAACAAAATTTTAATAAAATCATGACTAGAAAAATCTGAATAGGGATGCGTTTGAGGTGAATTCATGCTCTTAAATGCTTTAAGTTTTTTAAAAGTCAGAAATTAAGCACATTTATACATTCAATGAAAATCAGAAAAATAATGAAAAGAGAAACCAACTAAAATGGGAAAAAATAATTCGTGAAATTAGAAAGTATAAAGAAGAGCTAATTGACAAAATGCTAGTTCTTTGAAATAAAATAAATTATACATACATCTGACTAAACTAAACAAAAATGAGGGAAATAAAAAAAGACGAGAAGAAATACGTAAAATCTTTAGAAATCATATCAGATTGGATGGCACTAATCTTAAAAAATCCAATAAAATGAATAATTTTGTGATAATTTAAATGACTATATTGATTTTAGATGAGGTAGACCAATAACCGTGGATAAAATCTTCAGAGTAAAAATAACTTGATTCAAAACCTATAAGAAAAAGTACTCCAAATCATTTTTCTAAACCAGTAGAGCCTTGACTCCGAAACCTGACAAAGGTAATACAAAATTAAATGCCATCATATACATACACACTCTCTCTCTGTCTCTCATATATCCATACGTACACCCCTCTATAGACCAATCTTACATGTAACTGTATATGCGAAAATCCTAAACAGAATAGTAAAAAGAATTTTACCATTATTGAAATATAGCATACTGTCAAGACCAAATAGGATTTTTCTTCTTTTCAGGATTATAAGGATGTGAAATATGTGTCAAACTCTATTAATATTTTGTATATCAGTTGAACAAATTAGAACTACTAGATGATAATATCAACAATAGTCTGAAATGTATTTTGTAAGGTCACCATCCATACCTACCTAAGAACCAACTTTTTAAAAACTAGGACCACAGAGATATCCTTAAGTATCTCAAATTCATACTTAGCTATAAAATATTAGAAGTAAGGATCCTACTAACATAAGAAACTAAACACAAATGTCTATATTATTTTATGTTGTAGTAGAAGTTCTTATCGGAGGAAAAAGATATTAACAGATAAAGTGATAGCTATTAGAAAGGAAGAATGAAAACCGTTATTTCCGGTTATGATCATATCTTTGGAAAACTACAAATTAGCATTGGTACAAATCAATGCATGTTGTTATACCAGAAGTAATAACCAGTTAGGAAAAATAGTGAAAAGAAATCCCTTTCAGAACAAGAAGAAGAACAAAATATGCAGGGAAACCAATAAAAGAAATGTGAAATAACTTGTGTGTGGGGAAAATAAAACTACCAAATGTTAGTGATAGATAAAAAAAAAAACCCAAATAAACTAAAACACTGGATAGGTGGAAAAGCATTATATTTCTTTGTAGAAATCCTGAATTTTGTAAAGATTTCAGTTCTTCCCTAAATTTATAGATTTAATGCATTAAAAAAACTGGGCAAAATAATTCTTAAAGAATAAATGTGTAAAAATCCCTGGGAGTCTTGTTTTAAACGATTTACTAGAGGCAGTTTGCCATTCCAGATGACTAAATATTATATGGCTACAAAATTAAAACTGTGATATTGTACCATGATTTGTACTCTGTTACAAATCAGATACCAGGATGTGTAAAAATTATAATCTATGGTAAGATTCCATTGTAAATCATTGAGAAAAGGTTGAATATTCAATAAGTAGTACTGGGATATTTTGGTTAAGTATTCAGCTTAAATTAATTTGGATCCATATTCCAAAATGTATTGCTCATGGAGTGTAAATGTGGAAAATCAAATCAAATATAAGAGAATAAGAAACTATCTGATTTTTTTATTAGGATTGTCTGTTTAAACTTAAAAGCAATGGAAGATGTTATAAAAGGTAAATTTCAGCATATTTTAAAAAAAGGTAAGAAAAGTATATGAAACAATCGAGAGTGATATGCTTAATAATGCAAAGAATTTATACAAATCAGTGGAAAACACCAATGTCCTGCCTAAATAAGGTAATGGACAAAATTATGACCTAGCAATTTTCAAAACAGGAAATACAAATGATTAGTAAATGTGACAAAATTGTTTACTTTCCTAATAATCTGAGATCTGTACGTCAGAGAAATACACAGCTCTTAGATTTTTCACCTTAGAAAAGTTTTTAAAAAGTGAGCATACTCAGTATTCAAAGAGTGAGGTAAGATCAGCAATCTCAAACACTATTGGTGGGAGTGCAAACCAGCAAAATTATCTGGATAGCGATTTTGAAATATGTGTCAGAATCTTTAAAATGTTATTAACCTTTGTCCCAGTATTCTACTGCTAGGAATCTATCCAAGAAACAAACAAACAAATAAAGTAGACAGATGTTTGTGCCCAACGATGTTGATCAAATATTTTGTAATAGTGAAAATGGAAATAATCTAAATATATAACATTAGTGTGGTGGTTAAGTAAATCTTGATACTTCAGGAAATGAGATATGTAACCTTGAAAATGTTATGAAAAGTTTCTGTTGAGGAATGCTTATGATATTATCTGAATTGAAAAAAGCAGCGTAAAAATATTCTGCATGCAATTATCATACTCCCTATTTTAAAAAATCACAGGAGAAGTCCAGGAAGAGCTATACCGAAATACTAAAAGTGGTTGTCTCTCGTGGTATTATGTTCACCATCATTTTCTTATTCTTTTCTTTCTTTATCGACGTTTCCAGAGTGGATTTACATCTCTTTTGTAATCAAACATTTTTTTAAGGGAAAGTAAATCTGAATGTAAGTTTTAGTGAGGTTCAAAAGATTCTCTTCAGGTTTAATAACCTTAAAAAGCTGTCAGGCCTGCCCCTTTTAAGCTACCTGTGACTGAGAAAGTATCCAAATATGGGATAATGCCCTAAGTATTATCATGTCAAGGTCCAAGCTACTATCCTACCACCTCCTCGCCAATCTAATAAATCATTAATCAGTCTAAATGTTAATGTATTCTGAATTGAAATTACACTTTCATTTGGTAGTCCTCTTTTCCTATTTAGGAAAAAAATGTATTTCATTTTATGTCCACTCATACATCATTGTATACTTTTTGTATTTTGTCTTTTCCATGTTTTCTTTACAGCTCTTTGACATACCTCAAAATATTAAAAGTATTCCCGTGCAAATGTGCTTTATCTTAAGTGATTTAGGGATATTACATTATTTTTATTAATTTTAAATACTTATGTCACATTGAGGATATCAAATGAGAACTTGTGCTCTGGGTAATGCCTCAAAACTTATTTTTCTTTTGCAGGGTTAGTAAGCTTTTTCTTTGATCTGTTCTTGCTTATAAAACGATGGTCTTTTGTCCCAGCTTCTTGTTCCTGATTCTGAAAGAATTTAGTTATCTTTCAGGTCATCTGCACTTACTCATCCCACGGTTATTTCAGGTGCCTACTCTTGGAGGCAGGTTCAGCCCCTTCTTGCTTCTACTAAAGGTTGCTTCTCAACCATTCTGTGTATTAAACTGTTTTCTCCTCTGCCAACTCAGTCTGTTTAGCAAACCATACTGTGTGAAGAAGAGTGTTGAACCCTTATGTTAAAAAAGAAGAGTGGATGTAGTTTCTATCTTAAAGAACCTTGAATCATGGAGCCAAGAAAATTTTTAAAAAATCATAAAGAAATAACAAATAACAATCTATATAGAGAAAATAGCAGAAGTTTTCTTCAAGCATTTAACTGACCATATATATGTGGGGTTAGTTAGAGAACATCATTAATCGCTCTGGTATAGACTACTGTATGAAATAGAAAAGGTTAGTAAAATAAAATAGTGATGCCCAATCTTTTCTTCTCATTTTATGGTGATCCTCTTTTTTTCCTCCATCATATTTTACATTTATTCTCCCTTTGTTTTGAATTACTCTTCACATCACACAGTTTTTTTCCCCCCACTTTTTAAGACCTGCTGGAATAGAACTGTATTTATCCCAGTTTCCCCCACATTTACTAAAATATTCTAATTGTGCTGTATTTCACAGTCTATTCATCAGTTACACTTTCCCTGTTCCCGCAAAGCCAAGCAAACATATGGCTATTTGAAGACACTGTTTTAATTACTGGAAAATTAGCTGGTAAGTACAACACTTCCTACTTAGCAATAAGTAAACACGTAAAGTGATTATTATGTAACTATGCTTCTTCACTAACGGATCAATGTTTCTTATAAAATCTAAACTGATCAGGGATGCTTAGTACCGACTAGAGGTTGATCTGAACTTCTTATTTCACTGTCAGACTACAGTGTGGTTTTTTTGTGGGGTGGGAATCACTCTCTCTTTGACCATTTGAGCCCCCCAAAGAGGAACATTTGACTTTCAGAAATATTGGAAAGGGCTTCTGAACTTCTTTCCAAATCCCCTCTTTTATTAGGCTTTAGTGGTTGGTGAAATTGGGAAAAGGACTTAGACCTTTGGGGCTGCCTAATTGGTAGGTCAGCCCCATTCCTGCCTCTGCCATTACACTTGCTGCCTGTGTGGGACAGGCCTGAGGCTGGGCAGCTAAGTATCTACTCAGCAGGCTTGAATTCCCCAAGTTGCATATCCCAAAGGAAAGACTATAAGAAGGCTTGTTTTGGGTCTGAATCAAGCTGTGACCTTCAGTTCTACGTTACCAACCATGGAGATTATAGTTTCATCCCTGACTCACCTCCCACCTCCCTTAACTAGTCCTCAGGGGAAACCCCAGCATTTTTTGACTCTTATGCATATTATATAAAACCTCTATGAATGACGGCAATTTGTTTCTTTTCTATTGGGGAGTTAATGTTTAGGACTAAAACGTAGTAGGAATGGCTGGTGAAGGCAAAAAATCCTCACGTAGAGTCCAATAAGAGAGTCATGGTAAAAAGAATTGTTGGTGAAAGTTCTCTTCATTTTCAGAAGCTATCTTATTTATTCCTAAAGTATTAGAAAAGAAAATCTACTATTATTTGGGAAAAAAAATAAACTAGGGCTTGATTAATCTTGGAGTAATTTACTGAGCGAGGCAGTAGGATTTCTTAGTCTTGAAATGCAAAGGCTTTTGTAGAGTTTTAAGCCATTGAGTTTGCCGGCGCATGGCAGAGTGTGGGGTGGATGTGGAGCTGTGTGTAGGATAAAAGGAACTGTTTACTGCAGAGAGGCTACGTTTTGTGCTACTGGGCCCTTAGTGAAATCAGGTTCTCCTCTTCAGTGCTTTATTTTATTAGTTTTGGTTTTGACACATTCCTACTCCTTACTAGCCTCTTAAAATCCCATCACAAATTGTGATTTCTGCTCGAACACATGAAATGGATCCGTGTGAGCGTGTCCGCATGCCACTCCTTTGCCACTGTACCAAGCAATGGTGAGCGCTCATTCGTCTGGATCATACTGGATGTGCTCTGGCACGTCTCCATGAGAACACTGTGCACCCTCTTGACTTCTCAGATCGCTTCCTTTTACGGCCTCATTTGCCTAAGAGTTGACCCATTGGGAAGCCTAAGCAGGAAAGGATGGATGCTTCTGAAGATGTTAAATCTTTCCTTAGAAAATAGACATCCTCACTTTTCAACTTCCTTAAAACTACCCTCTAAGATAGTTCCTCCAAGATTTGATGAGGAAGATGTTGAGGTTGTACAGTGAATATATGTTAGGTCTGTGTGTGAATATATTTGTAGTAAAAGGAGCAGGAGAAATTGGAAACTTCAGGATTGTGCAAAACCTTAGAGAAGCTCAGCCAGACATTTTCCGTAGTGTACATGTTCTCAGTTGTAAGAAATTTGGGTCTTCAGCATAATTAAGTCACATATGTTAAAAGAGTAAGTTGTAGATCGTACTTGTAAGTGATCAGAAGGTATCAGATTGTATTCTCAAACAACGTAACCAAACAAGAATAGTGTATTATAAATGTGTTTTTATTTATCTCCCTTAACTGTTTATTTTAAAGGTATTATTTTTGTAGCTTCATATATAAAAAGTAAACTATACACTGATTTTGAGAATTATCTTACATTATTTTATTTATCATTTATTGTCATAACTCTTTAGAAACTGCTACTTTTTTTTTTTTTTTTTTTTTTTTGCTGAGGAAAATTCGCCCTGAGCTAGCATCCGTTGCCAATCTTTGTCTTTTTGCCTGAGGAAGATTCTCCATGAGCTAACATCTGTGCCAGTCTTCCTCTATTATGTATGTGGGTCGCTGCCACAGCATGGCCATCGACGAGTGGTGTAGATCCTTGCCTGGGAACCAAACCTGGGCCACCAAAGTGCAGAGCACTGAAATTAACCAGTCAGCCATGGAGCAGGCCCCTGCTACTTCTTTTTTCATCCTAATAATTTTACTGATTGTTTCACTCTTTATCAGTGACTTTAAAGTCCAAAGCAAAAGGTGATGTTTCTGATAAGTGTTAGTTTTAATGAGTTAAGAGTTGACCTTTGAATTGTGAAATAAAATATATTGATTACAGAAATATCAATGTTGTCACCGAGTTCTCACTCCATAAATTATATTAGAGGATAGTCAATTCAAAGTTATTAACGTGAGAAATTTATAAATCGAGTGCCTGGTATTTGGAAGACTTTTAAAAGCATGTTTAGTTATCTGATAGAGAAGCCTACCCACTTAAATATATGCCTGAATATCATCAAAGACATTTTCTGTTGCAAGTTACTAAACACCCAATCCTAAACTAGCTTAAGCCCAAAGGAGGCACTTATTTATTTATTGCTCAAATAATTGGTAAGTATAGGAGTAGTACCAGCTTCAGACATGGCTTGATCAGGACTTCACTCAAAATAATTGAGAACTAGTTTTTCTCTCTCTGTTTCTCAACTTTTCACTCTTTGAGTATTGTCTTAGTTTTCATACGAGCTTTCATTTTTAGTCACAAGATAGCTTTTTCAACTCCTGGACATATACCTGCTCATGTATAATCCAGTGGGGATGAAGCAAGTCTTTTCCCTTAGAAGTCCGAGCAAAATTCACACTGCATCTCATTAACTGTGGTTGTCACAGGGCCCATCATTGAACAATTACTGTGGCCAAGAAGCTAATAAGACGCTTTTGATTAGTCTCAGCCCATTCTGGCATGTGCCATTAACAGTACTCCTGTTATAGAAATGAAACCCCGAGTGAACCACACAGGCTAAAAATGGCAGTGTGTGGTTCTTGAAACTGAAACTCAAAAAAGGGTGAAGAGAGCTGGCCCAGTGGCATAGTGGTTAAGTTCGCACACTCCGCATTGGTGGCCCGGGGTTCACGGGTTGGGATCCCGGGTGTAGACCTACACACCACTCATCAAACTATTCTGTGATGGTGTCCCATGTACAAAGTAGAGGAAGATTGGCACAGGTGTTAGTTCAGGGCAAATCTTCCTCAAGCAAAACGAGGAAGATTGGCAACAGATGTTAGCTCAGGGCCAGTTTTCCTCACACATACACAAAAAAAGATGAAGAAATTCTGGGCAACAGGACAAAGCAGTCTCTGGGGTAGAGGTTCCTTGTGTGATCTAAAGAAAGGGAGATTTCTTATTTATTCTGTTCCGAATTGAAAAAATAATTATGAGATGTTAGTAATGTTTAGAAATAACTGCCTCCCTTAGAGTACAATGTCCTGACCAGTTATGCTGTGCTGAATGTGCATGTTTAGTCTATTTGTTGATGGGGTTTCCTTTTTCCAGATGCCAAATCCCAACCAAGTGTTCAGTTTTCAAAAGCCTTAATTAAACTGCCTGACAGCCATCACATCAACAACGTTACAGGCTATCTTACAGTTCTACAGCAGTTTCTGAAGGTGGACAATTTTCTGTACACAACTGGAATTACTCTCAATAAATCAGGTATTCTCTAATTTTTACATAATATAATCATATTTATAAGAAACAATACATAAATCTCTCAAATACTATTTAAGTTATTTAGATATTTGATATTCATTTAAGCTTCAGAGGATACATGTCACTTTGGAAACATAAATCTAGTTAGTAAAACGTTTATAGGCAATTCCCTTTTATCCAATGAAAGAAAGGTATTACCAGAGTCTTTCACATTGATGAAAAATTTAATTTACAGGCTCTTTTTATCCAAAGGAGGTAAACAAGGTGTAGAAAACAGTAATGATTATTATAAAACTTTGCGAATTAAATACACTTAAAAATGGAAATTTGGTTGAAAGAAATTTACCCAAATCTTTTTATAATTTGACATATTCATTCTTATCAAATTGATCGGAAGTGTCAATAATTGTTAGATATGAAAACGTTTGTAGATTGGAGTAAGCAATCGGAAATGTTTCTTTTACTATTCTCTATGAGTAAAATTATAAATATTTTCCAGCTTCAACAGCACGACTATATTTTTATAAGGCTGTCATGACCCAAAAGTTAAGGGGATGATGGAATTTTATGTTTTATTTAAGAATTAACCTGTGAATAACCCCCCATAGAAACTGCGTGTTCTGTCTGGGTATCCACACTTGTTCCACCACTTGTAACATAACAAACCCCACTATTTTTAAAATCACCTCAGACAATCTGTGATTTTGATGGTTTCAGCTGTGTCACAGTTTTGCTCCATTTTATTTGGAGAACAGCCAGAAATTAGAGTAATAAGCATATAGGTGTTTTGGTTAGATAGGTATTTTTTTTATCACCTGCCGTGGCTGATGCTATGGGTACCGCAGCCAGATGACCCTCACTCTCCTGTTCCAAGCCTTTTTCCTACTGCACAGACCTGCGACTCTGCCTGAGGGCATTCCCTGGTTCGGGAGGCAGCCTCAGCCCTCATAAGGGGCAAGCTCTCAACCAATGGCAGAGAAGAGTACATAAAGGGTACCTATCTGTTCATTAACACATCCTGGGTAGGCTTCCTTCCTTCTTCTCTCTTACTCCTCCACCCTGTCCATGGTGGGTGCTTCCTCCCAAGTTATTTCAGGGTCTGCTTCTGGAAGAAGCCAGTGTAAGACACCTGTGAAAATTGTCCAGATGTAAGTTATAGGATGCTCAAAATAAAAACACTGACAAGAATGGTACCAGTGCAAACTATCACAAATGAAGCTCATGCTGCCCTGGAGGGGTTTTATGGACAAGACTCATTAGATTGAGTGGGAAGGGGTCATAATGTGCTCTGCCCTCCAACATTCCTCTACCACCTGCTTTTGTGATTATTCATTAAAAGTTTTAATTATCCTAGGAATGTTGCTAACATTTTCAAAGTTCTAGAGCAGTGCTGTCAAATGGGAATGTTCTTTGCTTTGTCCAATATGGTAGCCGCTAGCCACGTGTGGCTATCGAGCTCTTGAAATATGACTAGTGCACTGAGGAGCTAACCTGCTACTTTCATTTAAATTGGCACATGCTGCAGGTGGCTACTGTATTGGATTGCACAGTTTTAGAGTTCGATCAGTATTTTACTTCTCATTGTCTTTCAGTCTCTTTTTTCCTTGTTGAGTTGGCCTTATCCCAAATGGTGGGTGTCGATCTGATCAGTTTCAACTGCATTCAGTATGTGAAGCCACTGACTGCGTAGAACTGGGGGGTGGAGTTAAGAGCAGTGACTTCAGAAAGCCAGCTGGTTTACCGAATAATTTGTATGAGATCATAATTATTTACAGATTATGTAATATTTTATTTGTGCTTATGTTGGATTGCTTACCAGTGCAACTAGTCCACAAAATAGGTATCACATGACTCTGCTTATCTTAGGATTAGTGTTTCAGAAAGTTTACAAGGGCTAATTCTCCTATATTTCACTGAAATTTTTCAGAAAGCCCATGGTTGCCCTGTCTGATGACTGAAGATGTGAACCAGATATAGTAGTAGCAAGAATGAGAATGCCTTTCCATGGCCTCCAAGGCCCTATGCTATTCCCTCTCTCTCTGCCCTTCAGCCTTGTTTCTTTCTTACACCTGCCAAGATCGCTTCTGATTTGGGGGCTTGACACTTGTTTCTTCTGCCTGAAAAGCTCTTCTCTGAGATCTTTGCATGGATGGCACCTTATCATTTGGCCACAGCTCATATGTCCCCTCCTCAAAGAGGCAGCCTTCCTGGCCACCCAATTAATTGCTTTTCATATTTTCTTCGAAGCATTGATAAGGTGTCTTCTGTCATACGCTTACATTCAAGTGGAGGATAAACGGACAACGAGTAAAGAAATGAAAAAAAGGATTTTTGATAGCAATGAGGATTGTGGAAAAAATCTTGCAGCGGTGTAGGAGATCACGTACTCACTGTGTCTTTGGAGCCAAGATGAGCGCGTGCTGCCATTGGGCTCTGTTGTACATATTTGTCGAATGAACAAAACTCCAGCTTCTAAGCCAAAGATCCAAAAGTTTAGCCACAAACAGCAAATAATGTATAAGTATACTTTAGTCAGCTCTTTCTAATGTGTCAGTAAATTACTTGGAAGATCTAAAATTATCAAATTATTTGTAGAAAATTTGTGTTACAATTTTAACATCATCTATAGCCATATTCATTGTAAATATTCTGGTGTATATTATAATTTTGGCATTACTAATATTTCAAAAACAAAACAAAAGCATTTTCTGCTTTTTTTCCCCTCAGTAATAGAAAAATATAAGAAGCTCCTGATGTTTGAGAAGGCATACTATAAATTGTGTAATCAAATCTTTAAAACCTTAGGCAAAGCAATTCTTTTATTAATCTCCTTTCGCCTACTTTTCAAGCTTTGAAGTCTAATATTATAATATTAATATTTAGTCTGTTTATATTAATTCTTTCAATTATACTATTAATCAAATGTATATCAAGGCCTATTATTTTTATCAGCTAGCAGTATTGCTGATTTTGTGTCATGTTTGTCAAAGCTGTTAATTAAAAATTGCATTTTGAATCAGAAGGTTTTTTACATGAGGTAACCGTAAGGAGTCCAGCTGAGTCTGTTGGTTCTAGTACTTGAAACAGATGGTCTCGGGAGAAGAAGAGACCGCTGTTTTAGACCCGTAGCTGCATTGATGACCCAGTATGGTAGATGCTTTATTTGGGTATGATACTAGTGAGATGTGTTTTCGGTTGTTGGTTTTGTAGGTTTTTCAAAACATTGAATTAGATTCCAGTGACCTCACATCAGACGACGCTGAGAGCATTAGATCTCTAGGCTCATATTGACTTGTCAGTCTTACATAAGTATAGCCTATATTTATGATCTATTTTTAAATTATGTTTTAAAAGTCCTTAATGAAGATCTGGTATCTATATGATATTAAAATGGATAACCCCGGGTGAAAGAGAGGAACTAGATATTTTAGGCCCATATTAATGTGTTGTTAATATGTAACTACAACCTGTGTTTTACATATGATTTTAATAAACTGTCTTTTTTAGGTTTTGAAAGCATTGAATTGACTCCTCTTGCTGCAATATGTGTGAAAATATATTCAGGGGGAAAAGAATTAAAGGTGGATGGCTCTATTCAAGTTTCTCTGCCCCTTCTGCATACAAGTGATGTAAGTGCAGGGGATCACGTACCTGCCTGGACGTTTGATATGAACACAGGTATGTGAGCTATGTGAATATTTTGAATATTTTTCTTTTGAATATTTGAATGTCTTATTGTAGAAATATGTTTCTTTGTTATTTTTATTAAGAAAATGTTTCAGCTTTATTGAGGTATATTGACAAATAAAATTTCTATATTTTAATTTTTATATTAAAAATTAATATTAAATGCTAAATTTTAATATTCAAATTTAATTTGCCTTATTATCTAAAACATTAAAATATATATTTTATATTTGAACATTTTATCTTTAGTAGAGCATTAAATCAGTGATGTTGCAATTTTAAGGACTTTTGTCAACAACCAAAATTGGCCCCACTTCAATTAATATAATACAACTGTAGGGAAAATGGTGCCAATATATTACATTAAAAAATAGCATTATTGGGGCCAGCCTGGTGTCATAGTAGTTGGGTTCACATGCTCTGCTTGGTGGCCTGGGGTTTGCAGGTTCGGATCCTGGGTGTGGATCTACACATTTCTCATCAAGCCATGCTGTGGAGGCATCCTACATACAAAGTAGAGGAAGATTGGCACAGATGTTAGCTCAGGGCCAATCTTCTTCACCAGAAAAAAAAAAAAGGAAAGAAAAAAATAGCATTATTGGGGTCAGGCCCTTGGCAGAGTGGTTAAGTCCGGTGTGCTCTGCTTTGGCGGCCCAGGTTTGCACATTCGGATCCTGGACACACGGACCTACACCACTCATCAAGCCCTGCTGTGGTGGTGACTCACATACAAAATAGAAGAATATTGGCACACGTGTTAGCTCAGGGCTAATCTTCCTCACCACACACACAAAAAGCATTATTGACTCACATTCCCATGCTTTTTTTTATATCCTCTAACATTTTGAGGAGAAATGAAATTTATTTTTTAAAGTATTTCTGCTCTTATGAGTTCTTTTTGTTTTGATAGGCAATAGAACTTATATCTAAAAGCTTGTTTAAAGTGCTTGAGAAATGTATGCTAATTTCATGAAAATAAATAACATTGTGTTATTAAGAAATAGAAAGAATGATTATTTTCCAAAAGAATCTTAGGTACCAATTTTGTTCCCTGTTTTTAGTCTCCTAAATAGCAGCCAGAAGCACTTTCTCCTCCTCTGCTTCCCTTGATTTTGTTCTTGTGTTTCCATGTAAATAGGCTAGAAGTCTTTAAGTTACCAAAAAACAAAAACAAAAACAAGGAGTGATGAGCCCACACCACATTTAGTTCCAAAAGCGCTATACCAACAGTACTAGAACAAAACAGTACTTAATTAAAAAGAAATAAGGCCACAAAATATATCCAGAAGTGTTTAATCAGAGTCCCAGAACAGATGACAAATAACTACCTACTGATAAATTTGCATTTCACTACTCACCTCCTCAAGACATATCTCAGTAAGCACAATTTAAATGTTATTTAGAGAGTCATGATTTTCCTAAATATACCTTTATCTTTATAATGATTTTATTTTCTTTAGTCAATAACAAATTATTCTATTTTATGTATTATTATAATATGTACAATATTATTAAATAATGTATCTATTATCCAATGATAATATATTGCCACAGTTTTCATAATCTTTGAAAAAGTCCTGCATAGTATTCTGTACAGGCTTTCAGCAAACTCCTCTCAGCAGTAAAGATTTAGACACTGACCGATGGGTACTTTTCACTTGCCTTCCTTTTTAGGTGCTTGGATAAATCACGGCCAGGGAATGGTCAAGGAATATAACAGTCATTTGGTTTGGACATATGACGCACCACATTTGGGCTACTGGATAGCAGCTCCACTTCCAGGAACTAGAGGTATTGTAAACATGAAACAAAGAAATTAAAAACAAAATCCAAATAGTCCTACTGGAGTTGATAGCAGCAGATCTTGATTTTATTCGAAGCTTTGCCATTACCTTCTATATGACACTGGAAAAAGCTTCTAGTCTCTTGATCTCACCTTCTTCTTTTCTTATACGCTTGAAAAAAATAAAGCTCCATGAACTCTAAGGTTCTTTATAACTCTAACGTCTGACGAGTCTGTGAAGTATGTTCAGTTCAAGTATTTTCTTTTCTTAGTTTACTTTTCATAAATAAATTCTACCCAGATCAGTTAGAGCTTTTGGTTGCAAACAACGGGAACAGATTTTTGGATAATTAAAAAAAAAGTATTAGGATATAGAGAGTTCGCAGGATCCCAGGGAAGGTGGAAGGAGCAAACTGTAAAAGGCAGGACTACCAGAGGGCGGGTTAGCAGCCCTGCTTGCCTGTCTTGGCGAGCTTGCTGCTGCGTGGTGGCTGACTCCAGCCCTCTGTAGTCTTTTCCTCACACTGTTCCTGGTCATTCTAGGGATGAAGAATTTGGTTGGCCCAGACTTGGGTCGTGGGCACACCCCTTGCTGGGGGTGGGGGTGGGGATGAGGAAGGGCTGTTGAATAATAGCGTCCCCAGACTGTTTCCAAGATAAGACAACGATAGCCCAAATGAAGATTGTCCCGACATATGAACAGAAGGTGGACGAAAAGCAAGAGTTGTCCACCAGGAATGCTCTATTCACGTTCTAGGAGAAATGAGTATTTCGTTTTTCCTAGATTGAACATGGTATGAAATTAGCTATATAGTTTGTATCTAAGGAAATCCTACTTTCATCTTGACTTGTGTAAATCTCTCAAAATCTTCAAACATTGCATTTTTTATCCATTAAAGCTTCTTAAAAAAAGGAAAGTCTTCTAACCTGCTGTACTGTAGTCTGGTTGCACCCTGGGCCTGCTGCCACTTCTGGGCCTTTTGGGTGTTTGCTGGTATGGATTGAGCTGATTCTTGGCTGTCCCTGTTGCCAGCTTTGCTAAGTCAACTTTCCAGCCTTGAGCATCTTGTTGCTCTTGGCTCTTATCTCACTCTCTCTTAATCCGTGGGTTTGTGTATGTACAAAAAGAAAACAAAGCAAAACTTGCGGTGTCATTTTAGTGAAGTTTTGGGAGAGTGTGAAAGTTGAATGCATTTGTCATTCCTTCGTTTTTAATTCTATGTCAGAGGTAATTCTTTTGGTTTATCGAGTATCTTGGCTCCCAGCTGAGAGACAGCTGCGACCTGGCACTTTCTGCCTGTCAGGCATAGTAGCAGCGCACACCCTGATCAAGGACGTGGATGACATTTTACATACATTTCTCTTCTATAGCATCCTATCAGGGCTGTCTATTAATAATTTGAAGGCTCTCCAGAGTTTCTGAGAAAGGTTTTTTTAATAATTTGATTTATATTTTCATTTTACATGGACAGCCTTTGAATTTTGAACCATGCAAGTAACAGACTTTTTTTTCTAAGGAAGCCAAAATTTAGTATTCCAAATAGAAGAAACATGAGCCATTAACCATTGTGATCAAGAGGGAGGTTCTCCCTGTTTCTGTTTGAGTTTAGCGCTGATGAGATTATTTATTCAGAAAGCAGAGGGTGGTTACTTTTGCTCCTCATGATGCAAAGTCTCATGCAGGTTTGCCAGCTGTCTGACCTTATCTCGTTCTAGATTTGCAACTGTAATGAAATATTGATTTAAAAAGAACAATTAATATTTAATTTAATACTTCAACTCAACTAAATCCAAGTTATTTCATTTCTAATAAAAATAACCTACAAAGCCCTTGAGTTTTATAGAGAAGTGTTCTTTCCATTAAAAACATACCTGAAACAACCAATTTATGTAAGATGACTCTGAATTATAAAAGCTGAGATAATTTTCTAAAATAGGTGGAAGTTTTGTTTTAGCCTATATGTTGGAAAGATTTTGTGTGAATCAGAGAACTTAGAAGTGTGGGATCCCATTTAGAATTAGATACCTTCTAGTTTGAATTGGATCCCTACTAGTGAGGCTTTTGAAAAATTCATTCTGAAAGCATATCACAAAGGGACACTATACTAGAAACATGGGTAGCTTGATTATAGCTCTTGCTTTGCCAATAACTAACTGGGTGAGCTTGGAATAGGTACTTCTCCATCTGAATATTAGTTTTCTTGTTTCTAAATTGTAGGAGTTGGATATGATGATCCTTAATGTCCATAAACATTTTAGGATGTGAGTGTTACTGTAAAGTCAAAATTGGTCCTATGATGGGCTAGTTAGTGTCTGGTGTTCTGGAACTACTTTAGATATAATTTTATTAATAATACACTAAATGTGTTTTTAAATAAATCTCAAATAGAATCCTAGAATTCCTTGAAAAAAATATTAAGTGCAAGAAATTAAAATCAAGTTGTTTTTCATAGATTGCTATAGGTAAGTGGCAGCTCAGTAGAGTTTAATAAACAAGTGCTTCTTAATATGTTTTTAAATATACATTTTCAAATATATTTGAATTAAAATATATTGTAACTTCCACCTTTCTGACCCCTTTTAGGCACGTACACAACCACAAATGCAGATGCATACTTTTTTGCTATAGTCATGCATATCAGCCTGATATTTCCAAAAGTGAGTCCCCTGGAAAACCGTGGAGTGAAAATTGTTAGCATTACTCTGTTGTGGAAACATATATTCATATATTCTTGGGAACAGAAGTTGAATTTCACCCGGTTATAATCAAACTTCACTCTGTCGCAGCTCTGTATCCTGAATAAGAATCTGCAGATAGAATTGTTACTCTTACTTCTTTTTTGTTTGAAGAAATTTCTTATCATGTGATGCTGTGTTAGGTTGCCTATTAGATATGATAACACTTTATTACTTGTTCCCATATAAGAAAGTGTGGCCGATGCTGGAGTGCCTGTTCTTCTGTAACCTTGAAGTTTCACTTAACAACAACGGTGTGGTATAGCTAACACTTATGGAGGGCTTGTCACGTGCTAAGCTCTGTTGGAAGTGTTTTATAAGTATTAACTCGCTTAATCCTGGTAACAACCCACATGGGTGAGCTATGACAGATATGGGCTGAGACAGAAAGAAACGCAACTTGCCCAAGACCCCATAGAAAGAAATGGTGAGGCCGGGATTCTGGTTCAGGCACTCTGGCTCCTAAGTCTGTATGCATAACACAAAACTTCTCTCCAAATCCTTTAATATTACTGTTATTATTACTTTTTTTTTTTATTTTTAAAGATTTTATTTTTTCCTTTTTCTCCCCAAAGCCCCCCGGTACATAGTTGTGTATTCTTCGTTGTGGGTTCTTCTAGTTGTGGCATGTGGGACGCTGCCTCAGCGTGGTCTGACGAGCAGTGCCATGTCCGCGCCCAGGATTCGAACCAACGAAACACTGGGCCGCCTGCCGCGGAGCGCGCGAACTTAACCACTCGGCCACGGGGCCAGCCCCTGTTATTATTACTTTTTATCAAATCAGTTGATGCAAAAGTTAAAGGATCTAAAGACCTTGTGATCCTCAGTCTTTTCCATTGTCCTTGGTGAGGTTGAAAGCCTCCTTCTGGACTTTCTCTACTGGTAGAGATTACCGGAAAACTGGTTGTCTCACCACTCTTTTATCACCCTGAGTACATATTAGAAGCTAGCTGATACTGATCAGTAGACTTGTTATATGCATTTTTGAACAAAATGAAGTCTTAGTGATGTTGAAACAGATTACCTCTAAATTACTTGCATTTATTTTCCTGCAGACTCTCAAAAGCCCACACGGATCATCCCAGGGCCTTAGTCCGCTTTTACTGCGGTTAAGCTGATGACAACAGCATTGTGTATGTGTGCTCCTATAAAGGAGGACCTGGGAGCAACTGTGCCTCTGCTGGGCGTAGCTTACTGGGATCATGGTGTCTTCTTATTCTGAAGCCCAGGCAGAAAGAGTCACAACTTTTAATCCTTCATGTCCCAGAATTATTGGATTCTCTCTAGTCTTTTCATCCTTGCTTACTTTCGAAAATTCTTTTTTGAATTTGTCCTTATAATTTCTTTTTAAATTGAATACAAAACTGTCAACTCTCACGACCAACATTCTATCTCAAAATTTCTCTGCACGAGGCTCAAATTAATTAGAAATATTTTCTCCAAGTTTATTCCACCAAATATTTTGCTACTACATAACTTGGGTCACCATTTTTACTGCCTCCTGAAACAATTTCCTCACTGCTCACTGCCTGGCCTGGAAACCAGTGTCATATATTTTAGGTTTTTGTTATGGTAGCATTTTAGCCTCTAGGTACCAATGTCTGTCATAGTCAGCCATTGCTGCAGTAACAAACAAACCTGCTCTCTCAGTGGCTAACAATAGCAAACATCTCTTTGCTGCTTATATTTCGTGACTGTTGGGCTTGGCTTGGTTCAGTTCAACGTTTTTTTTTTTTATCATTCCAGAACCTAGGCTGAAGGAGTATCAACCCTCTAGGAAATGCTGTTCACATATTAGAGGGCCTTAGCAAGAGAGCAGGGCCGTATCATGCAACCTCATTGAAGGTGCTCACATTTCTTTGGGCAGAGCAAGTCAACTGATTAAACCCAAAGGGGAGGGAAGATATAACCTACCCACAGGGAAGCCTGTCATGGGAGGGAGCAAACAGAACAGGGTACACATATTTAATCTGCCTCATCCAGGATAGGACATAGTTGAAAATTTCATCTAAAATAATGTATTTTCTCTTTGTTTATATTGGACCATTTAGGTTCAGGTATAAATGGAGATTCAAAGAACATAACTGCCTACCACACAGTGTTTCTCACAGCCATATTAGGAGGAACAATAGTCATTGTCATTGGATTTTTTGCCGTACTTCTTTGTTATTGCAGGTACGAACAATGTTACTCAATGTGTTTAAACACAGAAAACTCAAACCTATAGTATCATGTCAGTAGGTTCTATGTATTACAAAGTTTATCCGTAGACATCAATTGTATGATCTTTAAAATGCGTAGATTAAAAATGGATATAGTCTAACAATAGCATTGCATATATAATGTACATGTTGTGGGATGATTTTTTAAAATGAACCTTCTAGATCACAAGTTTTAAACATTTCTTGCCTTCTCTTCTACTCTAGGGATAAATGTGGTACTCCGCAGAAAAGAGAAAGAAATATCACTAAACTTGAGGTCCTCAAAAGAGACCAGACAACTTCAACAACACACATAAATCACATCAGTTCAGTCAAAGTTGCATTAAAAGCCGAGGACAAGTCACAGTTGTTCAATGCCAAAAACTCCTCATACAGCCCTCAGAAAAAGGAACCGTCCAAGGCAGAAGCAGAAGAAAGGGTTTCCATGGTAAAAACTCGGGACAATTTTAAAATCTACAGTGAAGATGTTTCCTTTCTATCAGTCAATCAAAATAATTACTCAAGAAACCCACCACAGTCTTTGGAGCCCAATGTCGGGTCCAAACAACCTAAACATATTAACAACAATTTATCTTCATCTCTAGGTGATGCTCAAGAGGAAAAGAGGTATCTCACAGGTAATGAAGAGGTGTATGGGCGTTCCCACATTCCTGAACAACTTATGCATATCTACAGCCAGCCCATTGCCATTCTTCAAACGTCTGACCTTTTCTCCACCCCAGAGCAGTTGCATACTGCTAAGTCAGCTACTTTGCCAAGAAAAGGACAGTTAGTCTATGGCCAATTGATGGAACCAGTAAATAGAGAGAACTTTACACAGACATTGCCCAAAATGCCAATGCATTCTCATGCACAGCCTCCAGATGCCAGGGAAGAGAATATCCCCCTCGAAGGTCAACAGAGCTTACCATCCCAAACTTCAGATTGGAGCCGGTATTCGAACAGCTTACTGGAATCTGTCTCTGTTCCTGGAACACTAAACGAAGCTGTTGTGATGACTCCCTTTTCATCAGAGCTTCAAGGGATTTCAGAACAGACCCTCCTGGAGCTGTCCAAAGGAAAGCCCTCCCCACATCCCAGAGCCTGGTTTGTGTCTCTTGATGGAAAGCCAGTTGCACAAGTGAGGCATTCCTTTATAGACTTGAAAAAGGGCAAGAGAACCCAGAGCAATGACACGAGTCTGGACTCTGGGGTGGACATGAATGAGCATCACTCAAGTAGAAAACTTGAGAGGGAGAAAACTTTCATCAAAAGCATGCATCAGCCTAAGATCCTGTACTTAGAAGATTTAGACCTGAGCAGTAGTGAGAGTGGAACCACTGTCTGCTCCCCTGAGGACCCAGCTTTAAGGCACATCCTAGATGGAGGGAGCGGAGCTATCATGGAGCACCCTGGGGAAGAGTCTCCAGGAAGAAAAAGTACCGTTGAGGATTTTGAAGCCAATACATCCCCCACTAAGAAAAGGGGCAGACCACCACTAGCCAAAAGAGATAGCAAGACTAATATCTGGAAGAAGCGAGAGGAACGCCCACTGATTCCCATAAATTAACACCAAGGGTGGTTGTGTCTGCTGTCTCGTGCTGTTTATTCTTGCTTCTTGTTGTAAACTGCAGTGTGAACTGAAGAAGTTGAGACTGAGCAATCTCATGGTCCCTGGATGTGTCTCAAGCAGAGTAACTAGTAAAGTGTTAATTCAGTAATGAGAGAAGGATACCGAGCGATGCTTTTTCTGGCCTATTCGTTTATTTTTGGGTGATGAAGTATCCAAGAGTTAAAAATGTAAAATAGCTTCAAGATGTCGGTTCCCCGAAAATGTTGCTCACTCAGCCAATTTAGCCCTGACTCTCTTGAGAATAACAGCGAAATGTGTACTCCTAAAAGTTGCTTCCAAAAATCTTGCCTCTGCTTTGATGACTACCCCTGTGAAACATTTAGAAATGAAACTGTGTTCTTCAGGCATTATCTTCTTGTGAAATGTTACTGTTATGTTCTTTTTTGACTGTACTTGGAAATAACTTGATAAATGTTCTGGATTGATGTTATTGTAGAGTTTAAAGACCAAACATTTTCTTTTTGTAATCAACAGCATGTGTATTGTATCAACCCAAAAGGAAATCCCGTCCTCCTGGAAGACGGGCAAGAAGCAACTTGGTTGTTGGAGAGGAAAATACCAGCTCTTCGGTTGTTTTTGAATATAACTTCACAGAATAAATGATAAGGTGTTAGCTTGTTATTTATAAATCTGAGAAGTGAATGCTGTGATACTCAATGTTTATTTTAAATCCCCCGCCAAAAGTGAAGTGAGCTTAGCTGTCAAGAAAAACTTTTTACTGATCTAGAAAAAACCCCATATTTTTAGTTTAAAACTCACTGATACATGTAGCTAAAATTGGTTTTAAGATATTTCTTCTATTCAAAAAAAAAAAAAAAAAACGAATTCAGTCACTTAAACACTATTAAACTTGATTTTTAAAAAGTCAGTGAATTAAAAGTTTCTTATGAACACCAAAAAATTAAGTATGTGGAGCTAAAGGTAATAAACATTTCGATTTTTTCTGAAATGTCAATGAGCAGAAAAAGAAATGCTATTTCCCTGAGACTTAAGCATACCTTCAGGATATGAGAGCGACATCCACATGTGTTTTGTCTGTTGATGTTCATAAAAGATGTCTGAGAAAAACAGTTTCAAGTTCATGGGAGGAGTAAAAGTTTCACTTATCACTTATAGCCTTTGCAACATTTTGCAACCTTTTTTTGTCCAGTTTTGGAAGTAACATATCCATATTCTTTTTATCATAGCAAAGAATTCAGTGTGAATACATTCAACAACTGTTTTTAATTATAAATGTCTTCAACTCTGAATTATCATTCATGTGTCCTAAAAATAAAGCTCTTTGTTAATTAAAATCAGCTCATTCTATTTTTCTTAAAATTTCCATGAAGGCAAATGTCTGAAGCAGCTTCCCTTTTCCCTTGGGGAAACAAATGAAACGAAATTGCTTTATTTCTCATCCCTACTAATCTGCATGGGAGCAGCATAGAGACCCAAGGCACACAAACAAGTTGAAAGAACCAAAATTAGGCACATTAGCTTTAGTCAAATTACAGATGGATAGACAATGAAATACAACAGCTTTTTTCCCAAGATAGTGACTTCAGCCAGTTTTTTCCTGTAGCCACTTCTGAAGCATCTGACTTGTCAGATTACGCTCCTACCTGTCTGTATTAACCCAGAGAACGTAAAGAGCTAGGAAAAGCTTTGCTATATTTCACCCCAATCCGCGGAAGCGATCAGTGTTTTGAGTAATACCTAGGTTTACTTTTGGGGGGGGGGTAGTAGTAAGACCCCAAGGTAGAGGAGGCTTTTTCTTGGTCTGATATGGAAAGATGCATTCAAAGTGGCGTAAATGAAAATGACTTGGAAAAGCTTAAGGAGTTAGTGCTCTGCTGAAGTGCCTTTGATATAGACTTGCTTTATTAGAAGGATATGATGACATCTTTCTTAAATGTGCATTTTCTTTCTGTTAGCCAAATTCAACAGATGTGCGGTTTTTATTAATTAAAAAATATAGAACTAGTGTTTCACGTTGGAACAATGAATTTTGCATGCAAGTAACATTTCTCTCTTTCGTGTGTTTAATTCTTTCTTGAATCCAGTTTATATTGATATATTGTTCATGTTGGAATGAAGTTTGAAACTACATAGGAAAACGTTGCACTTCTTCAGTATTTTAAGTGTATATTTTTCCCACCTTTAAATAAAAATGTTTCATCTCTCAGCTTGGTAATGGAATACACATGTGGGTATAAGGATATACCATTCGAGTATGCCAGTTATCGTTCTTGTGTAAAGGAAATGAGAAGATGTATCCCCAAGGGCTTTTCTAGAAACACTGTTTTTGATTTCAGAATAGAACATTTTTTATACACTGCACATTCTGTTCTCAATTGGGAAGTATAGGCAGTTTATCTTTTCTAATAATCAAAAATGTGTAACTTCTCATTCCTGAGTAGTTCGCAAATTTCCTGTTAAAACGCTGAAGCCATCTACTTTTTCTTAACCCAAGTGATAATAAACCTACAATATTCACAACTTTCTTAAATTTTTAAATTGAAAACTAAGACAGTTTTTTGCAAATGTAAACCTAGAGAATTTTGGTCACAAATTGTTAACATTTGTGGATCCTTTGTATATACTTTGGATATATCTTAAAAGCAAAATTATCCCTCAATTAACTGATGGATTCGTTTACTAAAGCACAGCTATATGTATTTTTGAATACATATTATGATCTTGAGACTTTATAAAATCCATTTTTATGACATTTATGCGGTTGTATAGGGATGATTCCCTTTTGTAATACACAGTTTACCACGGAGGTCACAAATCTTGAGGAATAGAAGCACTTCTTTGCTTCGGCAATCATTTTCAGATCACTTCTCTGTGTTTGAATCCTCTGGTATCAGTACATATTAGAGTTTTAGGGATCTGTGGGTTGTAATGTCCCTCAAAACTTCCCAGAAAGGTGAAGCTCGAAGTTCCATATTCATTTCTAGGGAATGAGTTCGTCATTTCCGCATGGACTAGCATTGTGAGGAATTGGATCGTGTTAATTTCCATCTCAGACCTAGAGTTGACATTTTGCCCTCTTGTTTTCAAGTGTTTCTATCATTTGTATTCTTTCATCAGAGGAATCTCACATTTCAGTGTATTTATTGCCATTACTAATATATTTACTGCTGAAAACTGTAACAATCTGAAGATTTGTAAAATGTTAAACAGTTCATTAAAGCTAATAAAATCTAAAAATATACTTGATGCATTGTTTAATTTTGCGTAAACTACGAAACATTCTTCCCTAAGTTGTCATTTAATCTAATTTTCAATTATTATTACTTTTTTCCTTATTACATTCCCTATAGTAAAATAAATGTTATATATTTGAATACCTTTTATTTACATAATGAACTTGATTTCTCTTTGTATTTCATGTTCTCCAAAGTTCATATTTTTACTATTAAAGCTGAGTATAGACAAATTATTTTTCCATTTAATGAGAAGACTTAAGATAATCTAATAGAATGTAAAATAAGTTGTAATTCTAAAAATACCTAAGTGAGAAAAGAGTATAATATGCCCTCCTCCCTTAAAAGAAATGCCTTAGACTTTAAACCTAGACTAAATAACACCACGTCTGAGAAGCTATTTACACTTAGAGTGTCAGAGCTCCTTCGAGAGCCCTTCTGCTCAGATGACTGAACGATACTTAAGTTCAGGCGGTTTGTATTTTGGACTTTAAAATATCATTTGCAGTCGTTATCCTGGCTGCTACGTTTTTAGACATTCTGTCTAACATAGAAATTACTATAGTACTAGAAATACTTTTGGTCAATTCTAATGGGAATTGGGTTCTGAATCCATTCACAAATACACAGCGGAGATTATGACCCCCAACACTGGCACTGAGATAGACACTTCCGTTTGGATCCCTGTCAAGTGCAAGCCAGGCGGTGGCGCCTTTCTGGGCCTGGTCTCCCTCTAGGAGGGTCTGGAGTCGTAACAGGAATGATGCAGCCCCTGGGAGGAGTCATGCAGGACCCAGACTCACATGGAACTGGTTGTAATAGAAAACAGATTTCAGAAATCACAATCAGAAACAGCTGCCAAGCAGATGACGTTCATGAGCCATCATCACAATGTCATCTCAGAAGGGAAATTAATATGGGAAGGCTGATATGTAAGAACTATAGGAAAGGTGGTTGGATTGAGTTAGGAGCTATTTTAACGAGTATATCATTCACCTACTGACTCACCTACCAGTACTTGATAATTGTCACAACTAGTCAGGGACCCTTCCCTTGAGCCACGTGCTGTTTGTGCAGTAGTAGTTAAACTGTACCCCAGGATTGCTTTATCTAGGCTTCATAAAGTCACCTTTTGGCCTTCTTTTTATGGGTAGATTTCTTTATCATGATATTCATTGAAACAGCTTAATGTAAGCTCTCTCTAAATCAATTGTGGGGTGAACTTCTTTTGAGAAATCTGCTCTGTTGTCCTAGATTTGGATTTTACTCCATCAAAATAAATGCTTTTTCCTTGACCTGTTTTCTGTCTTATCTTTTCCCTTTATTTTGACCCTCTGTTTATTTTGGGCCGTGGACTTCCGTCCATTAAGTTTTTTTTTTCTTTATAAAAACATCTTCAGAATTTGACTAGAGAATTGTCTAGAAATAAATCACGATTTGTAACGTTAAATGCCAAAAAGTTAATAAACTCAATTACAAATGATGGAACAACATTTTCATTAAAAATATATGGCAAATTTCTTAGGGAAAAAAATTCATAACTGTTTTCTTTCCAAAATAGCTAAGCTTAAAGATCACATTTAAAAATTACCTGTAGTGTTTGTTGAAACATTGCCTTAACACTTTACTCCACTTTGTAGCTATAGTAAAGGAATATTTTCCTATTTCTGTTGGGAAAATTCAATGTTGAGAAATATATGGTGGTTTTTTTTCTTCCTTTGGTTACCAAACCTTTCCTGGTTAAACCCTATGTTTCCTGGTTTTCACACCTTATACTTGCTGTGGTTGTAAATAATACTCTACACTCCTGTAGGGATTGCCCGATTTCTCACATGATTTAATTCTTTTTTTCCTTCTGTTCTTCAGGTTACCAGAAGTTTCATAATTCATATGTTGACTGGTTGTAATCCCTGGAGACCTTATTAAAACAAGGTCTACTAGCTGCAGACAGTCTGATTCAAAACAAATCAGATAATTGCATTCCCAGGAGTCTGGCCTTATTATACTTGGACAGCTTAGTTACAAACCTTTCCTAAAGACTACATTGAAAAGCATAATTGTGGTTAATATGCAATGTGGAGGAAATATCTCAAAATAATTTTTATTTTATATATTCCCATACTTCAGAAAATATATTTTTTTGTTTTACTAGAAAGTACTTTTTAGAATTTATTCAGGTTAAATTTTTCTCTAATATCTAGCATTCTGTACTTCTATTTTTTCTTTTTGCTGAGGAAGATTCACCCTGAGCTAACATCTGTTGCCAACCTTCTTTTTTGTATGTGAGCCATTGCCACAGCATGGCCACTGACAGGCAAATGGTGTAGGTCTGTGTCTGGGAACCAAACGTTGGCTGCTGAAGTGGAGTGCCCTGAACTTAACCACTAGGCCACTGGGGCTGACCCTGTACTTCTATTTTGAAATCTTGATTTCTAATTTACGTAACTTCTAAAAGATTTGTGCCCATTAAATACAGAAATGTTTAATTATTAACAAGTACTTTTACAGATATTTTATTCTGTTAAAAAGAACACAACTGACCAAAATGGAGTCACTTGCCCACAAGACAGCAAATCAAGACTTAATTGTAGTTTCATCCTCTCCCAGGAGTGGAGTGTTAAACCAATCAGCCTGGAATTTCCTGATCAACACTGGTGAAGTCATCTGCCTGATAAGACCCCTGCTGTTAAAGGCCCCTAAGGGAAGGTGACCTTGCCTGAAACAATCCTTGTTTCTTTTTCTAATGACTTCCTTGTCCTGCCTCACTTCTGCCTATTAAAGCCTTTCATTTTGTACAGCTCCTTGGAGCTCCCTTTCATTTACTAGATGGGATGCTGCCCAATTCATGAATTGTTGAATAAAGTCAATTAGATCTTCAGATTTACTCAGTTGAATTTTGCATTTTAAAAATTCTCATTAATTTTTTCATTTAATGTTTATTAGCAATTATTGAGGTAACTGGGTGCCTGGGGGCAGGCTTGAGAGAAGAGCTGTCCTTTTCATTTGGATAGTCTGAGTTATAAGGGTCAGTGGAACATCCAGGAGAGTTCCCATGCATCTTTAAAGCAATCTTGGGCTGTTAGGGTACCATCAGGTGTTGGAGCTGATGCAGGGATTAGAGATTTGGGGAATTCCAGATGGTTGTCTGGAGCAACAGGTCAAGGTGAGATGGCCCAGAAAAGTTACATAGGATGAGAAAAGATTTCCATCCGTCGAGGTGATTAAATTATCTGTGTAATAAGAAACTTAGAAATATAAGTAAAATATCAATTCCATTTAATAATTTTGAATTTTAAAAATAAAGTGATGTTTGTACTGAAGTTGAAAGAAAAAAGACAATGACTTCAGTGTCTTCTTTAAATTTCATAAATATGACTTTCACTTTATATCTCAAGTTGGATATAAATTCAATTTTTGTAAGTAGAATCTTATTTAAAAATAAGTGGAAAATAATTATTTTCATATTAATTTCTTCCCTGATTATTACATTTTTATTCTATATTGCAATTTCACAACATAGATTTTCAAATAATATTTGACAAACGGGAGCAAAAGTCAGGAGACCTGGGTTCAAGTCTTGGCACTTCACATTCCTAGTAAACTTCAGTTTCGCCGAGTCACATGGGTCTGCCAGTGCTCAGAACAGTAATGCCTCCCTTACGTGGCCGATGTAAGACTTTTAAGGTGGTACAGAGGAAAAGCACAGGCTAGGCAAATAGTGGTTATTACTCTAGGAGAATACCTTTGATGAACTTAATTAAATTATCAGGGATCACTTTTGTGATTCAACCCTTGTTAACCAATCAGATTATCTCCAATTACAAGCTGATTATCATCACTGCAAACTAACACCTACAGGTATCTCTGATAGTCAGTTATCAAGGTATAACCTCCAGATGCCAGAGTTCTCTTTACAGCCACTATTGTGTTTTTTCATTAGGACCATTGAGTATTGGGGAAGGAAGAGAACCACTGAAATTACTTAGAGGATGTAGCAGGATTGGGGTAGTACTGCTCAGCTGCTCTCATGCATAGTTTGCCTCCCATAGATCATATTGTGTCATTTAACTCAGTAATACCTGCTCAGTGGTCTAGAATGATGTAGCAACAACCATTGAAGAGGCATGAAGAGGAGGTTTTTATATGGGCCTGTTATCCACTGACTCATGAATCAAAGGAACCTGGATTATTTTTACCCCCCCACCCCAGCAGTTTTTTTTCTAAATTTTTATTAATATAAAGTATGTTGTACAATTTCAAAGTATTTAATTATACAATTTCCTTCAGAAAAAAACTGTTTCTAGAAAACCTTTAGTTTTTCTTGATCACTGATGTTTTAATTGTGTTCTAAAACATGTATGAGAATAGACTGAAATGTTGAGTAAGGGGACAAGAGAGTCCCTGGTAAAGTTTGGGGGTGTCTGCAATAAGGGGACACAGACATCTCTTTCCATGATTGGATTGCTGCCCTGTCCCAGTGCAAGTGGGGGAAAAAGCACTGGGGGAGATGGCACTGTGATGCCACCAGGAGAGGTGGGAGTAAGAATTCTTTCTTTAGTAGAGAGGCCTAGCATGTAAGGGCTGAAGGAAGCTTCAGAGATCCCCATATTTTACTTATGAGAGAATGTGATTAGAGAGCTTCAGTTGCTCACCCCAGGACACAAAGCCAAGGAGAAGCCAAAATCTGACAGGAATCAAATTTCTTACTTCCAGTTCACTCAATTCTTTCTTTCTCTCAATAATTTGAACTTTTCCTCTCTTGATCTTTTAATCCAGAGATCATTATGTTATCCCATTTTAAAGAAGTCTTTGGTTGATTACAGTTAGAGAATCTATTTTCTAGAGTCCATAACAGTAAAACATTGTTTTAAACAAGAGAGAGGAGCTAACATATTTATAGATTTGTATTTGTAGATAATATCTTCATCCTTATCAACGTATTCCATTTCCTCAGCCTGTAGTGTTCTGTCAGTCCTCTTCAAACTTGCTAGCTTTATCACCTAAAGAGTTTCTTTTGAGATTGGCACTTGAGCTAACATCAGTTGGCAATCTTTTTTTCTTCTTCTTCTTCTCCCCAATGGCCCCTGTACACAGTTGTATATTCTAATTGTAGGTCCTTCTCGTTCTGCTATGTGGAATGGTGCCTCAGCATGGCTGATGAGCAGCACTAGGTCTGTGCCCAGGATCTAAACAGGCAAAACCCTGGGCTGCCAAACTGGAGTGTGAACTTAACCACTTGGCCATGGGGCCAGCCTCCAGAGGCTTTTTTGGTAGATATTCTTGGGTCCTATTTCCAGAAATTTGGATTGGGTGGGTCCACAAACAATGTAGTTATCAGAAGATACAAATGATTTTGATGATAAGCAAGTTTTGTAAACCTCATACCTTTCTAATGTGGTCCTTAGATCAGCAACATCAGCATCACCTGTGAGATTGTTACAGCTGCAGACTTTTCAGAGCTGCTCCCGACATGTTTAATTAGTATTCACATTTTAACAAGCTCTCCCAAGTGATTTGTAAACACAATACAGTCTGAGAGGCAGGACTCTAACACTCATCTTTGCTAAGTAAAATCTTAGGATTTGAACTACACACTATGGGAACCTCATGAAGCATCCGGAAAAAGTGCTGCCTTTCTATGTGCACTGCCTGGTGCATTCTTCGCTTGCCCCATATAAAAACTGTTCTTTCCACGACTGTTCCCCACACTGCAACAGTTCTAGACTCACTGTTTTCTCTTTTTTTTCCAGTTCCTTGAAACTTCCAAGACGTTTCCAGCATGTCTTGGCCTGGGGATGATGCATTTGGCCTTCCCTCTTTGGAATGCTCCTTCCTATTTCTGATTACTGTTACTCAGTCCTCTGCTGAATTTCTGAGACTTTCTCTCACCCCATCTAAGTTAGTTTCTAACCCCCAATTCCCAGGCACTTCCTATCATGTCATCCAGCCCTTATTTTTTCTATTCATTCTCATTATCTGAAATTACGTAGGTTGCCTACGTATATGCCTTCCCCAGTAGATACTAAGCTTCTTGAGGATGAAGACCCTCTCTGTCCCTTGGAACAGAGATTCAATAGTATAGTGAGTGGCTAGTTGTTTTTCTGAACTGTTGGATTGGATTTAATTTAAATTGTTTCTGTAGTTATTCATTTACTTCTTGAAACTAACATTTTCCTGAATTCCCAAAGTTTTCAAAGTGTACATATCTGTGTACACACACACACACACACACACACATACAGAGTCTCTTGGGTTCTAAGTGTCAGAAGCATAGAACTTTGGTGTGATATATTGAATGGAAATTATTTTAGAAAAAAATATTTATTCTGATTTGAGGTACTTTTCCAAGAGAAAAAGAGGACACGTCTTCAATGAAATAATATTTGTAGAAGAGGAACTCTTTAAATTTCTGAGAATTTATAATAGGGTTCTAACCACAACAAAGATTTTATAAAATTAAAAGAAATAAAATAACCCCCAATAACCCATTTTTTAATTAAAATAATCATTGGAAAGATCTCCTTGTATAAAGAGAAAGTTTTGGAAGCAACCAAGATGTCCTTCAGTTGGTGAATAGATAAATAAACTGTGGGACATCCAGACAATGGAATATTATTTAGAGCTAAAAAGAAATGAGCTATCAAGCCATGAAAAGACATGATGGAAACTTAAATGCTTATTACTAAGTGAAAGAAGTCAATCTGAAGAGGCTATATACTGTATAATTCCAATGATAAGATGTTCTATAAAAAGCAAAACTAAGGAGACAGTAAAAAAGATCAGTTGTTGGGGGGGGGGTGAATATACAGAGAACAGAGGATTTTTAGGGCAGTGAAAATACTCTGTTTGACGTTATAATGATGGATATATGTCATAATACATTTGTCCAAACCCATAGAATGTACAACACCAAGAGTGAACTCCAGAGTTCACTCTTTCTGGATTTTGGTGATTTATAGATGTTGGGTGATTATAATGCGTCAATATAGGTTCATCCTCAATAAAAAATGTATCATTCTTGTGAGTGATGTTGATAATGGGGGAGGCCACACCTGTGTGGGGGCAGAGGGTATATCTATACCTCTTTCTCAACTTTATTGTAAAACTAAAACTACACACAAACACAAAAGAAGTCCTTGGGGTTCTAGTTTAAGATGGCAACATAGGAGCCTCCTGAGTTCACCTCCTTGCGAGGACCCAATAAATCTACAGCTATACATTGAGCAATTCCTTCGAAAAGAAATACAGAGACTAGCTGAGTGACTCCTACATATCAGGTCAACGAGACAATATCTGCATCACCTATGCTGGAACAGATAGGAAAGGCTGAGACACCCTCTAGCCATAAACCCCACCCCTAGCATAGAGCCATACAATCTGGAGGGAACTCCCAACCCCAAGCTTTTCCCTGAGGAGCCAAAGGCTTGGACCTTAAAGCTAGTGCCCCAATTTTTAAGACTCCCAACTGAGGGACAAGTCCCCAAAAACCTAGCTCTGAAAGCCAATGAAGCTTGCATTCATGACACCAACAAGACTTTAGCAAATAAACAGTTCTTAAAGGGATCACAAGGATTCACTGTGGTTATCCCCTGAGGGTTCAGCATAGAAAGAGCAGGTAAAAAAATGCCCACCTCCATCTTTCCCTGAAGGAGGCCTATTTGCATACCCCCAAAACAGCTGCCTGAGGGTCAGACTTCTAACATGCATCTATGGGCTGACTGTGATCCTCCCTGGAGACAAGGAAAGCCTGCAAATATTCCTCTGCCCTCTTCATCTAGCCCACTCCAAGTCATCAGCATCTTCCTGGAAGGAGTTTGTACAGATGTCTGGTGCCCTTCCTCTTGGGGCTGCCAACCAAGGAACAGATCCCTAGATCATCTGCTTCTGATAGCCAACAAGGCTTACATTCACAAGGATTCACACAGGACTGTAGCAAACAAACAGTTCTTAACTGGTGTCCCTCCACGGATTGATTCAGGGTCCCATAGGACAGTAGCAAACAAAGAAGCAGTTCTTAATGGATGTAGCAGCACCACTTGCTCCCTGCAGCTCTACCCTCAGGATCAGCACAGAGGAAGAAGGCAAAAAAGCCCATCTCCCAGTTTCTCCATGGAGAGTGCCTAGCTACACACTTTCTCAGCTTCTGCCTGAAGGTCTGGCTTCCAAATAGCCTACATCTAGGTGTGGACTGTGACCTCCCCTTTGGGACACTGACAGTCTTGGTACACGCTCAACTACTGGAAGCTGCTAAGAACAAATAAGGCAGCTTGAACAATCACAAAGGATTGAGCAACAACCAAGAGCTCAGGCATGGATGAATGATAAGGTTCATCTTTTGCACAGGAACGTTCCTCAAAACTGGGAGAGGTAGCTCTTTTATCTAATGTGCAGAAATCAACACAGAGACTCAAGCAAAATGAATAAACCAAGGAATATGTTCCAAACAAAAGAATAAGATAAAATTCTAGAAACAAACCTTATTGAAATGGAGACAAGTAATTTATCTGATAGAGTTCAATATAGCAGTCATAAGGACACTCACTGAGCTAAGAAGAACAATGAATGCATGAACAAAGTGAGAATTTCAATAACCACATAGAAAATATAAGAAAGTACCAAACAGAAATTACATAGCTGAAAGAATACAATAACTGAACAGAAAAATTCAATAGAGAGATTCAACATCAAACTACATGAAGTAGAAAAAGGAATCAGTGAACTTGAACACAGGGCAGTGGAATTCATCCAATCAGAGCAGCAAAAAGGAAAAAGAATGACGACAGCTTAAGGAACGTATGGGACAAAATCAAGTGGAACAATATTTGCATTAATGGGATTCAGGAAGGAGAGAGAGAAAAGGGCAGAAAATTCATCTAAAGAAATAATGGCTGAAAACATCACTAACCTGGGGAAGGAAACAGACATCCAGATCTAGGAAACTAGAGACTTCCAAACGAAATAAATCCAAGGAGACCCACACCAAGGCACATCTTATTTAAATTGGTGAAAGTTAAAGACGAAGGGAGAATCTTAAAAGCAGAAAGAGAAAAACAACTTGTTACATACAAGGGAACCCTCCTAAGACTATCAGCATAATTTTCTGCAGAAAATTTGCAGGCCAGAAGGGAGTAGCATGATATATTCAAAGTGCTAAATGAAAAACTGCCAACCAAAAATATTCTACCTGGCAAAGTGGTCCTTGAGAACTGGAGAAGAGATAAAGAGTTTTCCAGAAACAAAAACTGAAGGAGTTCATCACAACTAGACAAGCCTTAGAAGAAATGTTAAAGGGAGTTTTTCAAACTGAAGGGAAGGACACTAATTAACATATGACAATAAATCTCAGTGGTAAATGAAAGTATAAAATTAAATTTAGAATACTGCAATGTTGTAATGGTGATGGGTAAATCACTTGTAACTCAAGTATAAAGATTAAAAGACAAAAATGTTAAAAATAACTATAACTATAATAATTTGTTCATGGATAAACAAAGTAAAAATATGCAAAATGTGACATCAAAAACATAAAGTGTGGGGGAGGAGAGTAGAAATGTAGAGGTTAAGCATACATTTAAAATTAAATTGTTATCAACTTAAAACATACTGCTATAAAATGTTTTATGTAAGCCCCATGGTAATCATGAAGCAAAAACTTAAATACACAAAACATAAAGAGAAAGGAATCTCGGGCCGGCTCCGTGGCCAAGTGGTTAAGTTCGCACGCTCCGCTGTGGCGGCCCAGGGTTCGGATCCTGGGTGCGGACATGGCACCACTCATCAGGCCACGTGGAGGCGGCATCCCACATCCCACAACTAGAAGGAGATGCAACTAAGATATACAACTGTGTGCAGGGGCGTTTGGGAAGATAAAGCAGGAAAAAAAAAAAAAAAAGAAGATTGGCAACAGTTGTTAGCCTAGGTGCCAATCTTCAAAAAAAAAAAAAAAGAGGAATCTCAACATACAACTATAAAGTCATCAAATTGCAGAGGAAGAGAGCAAGAGAAGAAAAAGGAACAAAGTAATTACAAAAGAGCCAGAAAAAATTTAATAAAATGGCAATAGTAAGTCTATACCTATCAATAATTACTTTAAATTTAAATGGGCTAAATTCTCTGATCAAAAGAAATAAAGTGGCTGAATGGATAAAAAGAAATAAGATACAACTATATGCTGCCTAAAAGAGACTCACTTCTGCTTTAAGAACACACACAGACGGAAAGTCATGGGATGGAAAAAGATATTTTATGCAAATGGAACCCTAGAGAAAGGAGGGGTAGGTATACTTATATTAGACAAAAAACGTTACAAGAGACAAAGAAGGTCAATATATAATGGTAAAGGTGTGACTCCAACAAGAGTGTACAACATTTGTAAATATTTATGTACGCAATACAGGAGCACCTAAATATATGAAGCAAATATTAACACACCTGAAGGGAGAAATAGACAGCAATACAATAATAGTAGGAGAATCAATACCACACTTTCATCAATGGATATTTCATCCAGACAGAAAATCAATAAGGAAACACTGAACTCAAATGACATGTTACACCAGGTGGACTTAAAACATTTAGAGAACATTCCATCCAACAGGAGCAGGATATACACTCTTCTCAAGCACACGTTTAACATTCTCAGGATAGATCATATGTTAGGTCACAAAACAATTCTTAATATTTAAGAAGATTGAAATCATATTAAGCATCTTTTCTGACCACAATGGTATGAAACTAGAAATCGATTACAAGAAAAGAAACAGAGAATTCACATGTATGTGGAAATTAATCAACATGCTACTGAACAACCAATGGGTAAAAGAGGAATCAAAAGAGAAGTCAAAAGTATTAGTAGTAATGAAAGAGGAGACTTTACAACTGATGACATAGAAATGCAATGGATCATAAGAGACTGCTATGAACAATTATTCACCAATGAACTGGGAAACCTAGAAGAAATGGATAAATTCCTAGAAACATACAACCTACCAAGACTGAATCATGAGAAAATAGAAAATTTGAACATACTGATAACAAGTAAGGAGATTGAATCAGTAATATAAAACACCTCCCAACAACAACAACAAAAAGTCCAGGACATGACAGCCACACTGATGAATTCTATCAAACATTTGAAGAAGAAACAATGCCAATACTTCTCAAACTCTTCCAAAGAATAGTAGAGGAGGGAACACTTCCAACTCATTTTACCAGACCAGCATTATCCTGATACAAAAACCAGACAAGGACACTACCAGAAAAGAAAATTACAGGCCAATATCCCTGATGAACATAGGTGCAAAAACCCTCAATAGGAGAGTGACATCACTGAGATGGTGAAATAGGTCATTTCTGACTTTTTTTCCCCTCACAAGAATAACAACTATCAACTATTTATGGACTAAACACCACTGAGAGAATCCTAGAACATGAGGGTGAGGCTGAGGAACCCCTCTGCACCATAGAGACCAAGATAGACTGCATTAGAAGGGTAAGAGGACTGGACACATGCCAACTGCATTGCCTCTCCCCAGGGCCAGTGAAGCGATATGCTGAGAGGACTCTTCTGCATCTTTAGTTCTTCCAGGGGGAAAAGAGGGCCCAGGGTGGATATCTAGCTCCTTCAGCATGGTCAGTCACTTCTTGGGAGCCCCACTCCAGTCTCGCCCCAGAGGGATTATACGTCAGTCTGTGGGGCTTGACCACTGGGAATCTGATTGTAATGGAGAAGGGGAAAGGGGCTTGGAACAACCAGCACTCAGATCTTGGCAGACTGAGTTCCTACCTGCAGTGCCAACCAGTAGTCTCAATCAGCAATTTTGCCCATCTGCAGAATGAAGTTGGTGGCACAGTCTGACAAGGGAACTCAGTTGAGAACAGGTCTGTGATTCAGGTCCCCAGATGAAGAGCATTGCTAGCCCTGGAGCCTAGTCTGCCCCTGCCCAGGCAGGGAAGCTTATTCATAGCCCCATTCACTGCTGACTAAAGTTCCCAGCCCACCTGACCATAAAGCATGGTAAGCTGCACAGCCCAGTAATGCTTGAATAGAAAGTCCAGCAGACAGAGCTGATTATCTGCAGAGAAAAATCAGTGATCCTGTTTTGCCAGGGAACTTGCGGCATGGATTGGCTTGAGTCAAGACCACAAACAAAGAGCCTTACTGACCTTGGAGCTGGTTCCCACTGTGCCCAGGCAGAGAAACTAATTCATAGCTCCATCCATTGTTGCATACAGCTTTCAGTGCACCTGGCTAGGGAACCTAACCAGAGCACATGGGAAGCGGCATAGTCTATCAAACAGCCCTGCTTAAAGTGGCACTTAAACAGAGAGCACAGCCCAGAGCTTTCCCCTTCTGCAGAGAAAAACTTGTGGCCCCATCTGGCCAGGGAATGCAGTGGACAGTTTTGCCAGGGTCAGGTCACCAAACGATGAGCGATGCAAGCCCTGGGGCTTGTTCTGCTTCCCAGAAAGTGCAGAGAAGCTAATTCATAAGTCCCATATACTGCTGAGTATGGTATCCAATCCTAACAATCTAGTATGATGACTAGAGAATTCGGGCAACCATAGAGCCCATCATAAGCCTCATTTAGGCAGGTAACCAAGCCAGCAGTACTATCCAACTTTTCTAGGCCAGTGCCACCCCCTCAATCTCAGAACTTGAGCAGTTGCCTCATCCCAAAATAGACTTTGATAGCAAGTCCCTCCTGCCCAAGGATGTTACCAGCAGCCATGTCCAGAAACTGAAACTGAGCTGATTGATGAAGAACTGTCTCTGCCAGTTCTGTAAAGTCTCAAAGAACCTCTTAAGTCTGGAAGAGGAGACCACTTACTTAAATACACAGATACCAACATAAGGAATAAATGATCACGAAAATCTGGTAAACATGACACCACCAAAGGAAACTAATAAAGTGACCCTAAAGAAGTGGAGATCTATGAACTGTCAGACAAAGAAATTCAGAATAATCCTCTTAAAGAAGTTTAGTGAACGATAAGAACACAGAGTCAACTAAACAATATTAGGAAAACAATGCATGAAAAAAATAAGTTCAGTAAAGAAATAGAAACTATTAAAAACAAACAAATAAAAATACTAGAGCTGAAAAATACAAGGATTGAAATGAAGAATTTCAATATACAGCTTCACAAGGGGACTCAACCATGCAGAAGAAGGAATTGGTGACCTAGAAAACAAGACATTTGAAATTATCCAATCAGAAGAGAAAAAAGAAAAAAGAATGGAGAAAGCCCGTGGACTTATGGGATACAATGAAAAGAAACAATATCCACATTATTGGAATAATGTGATCTGTGATATCTGGAATTCCAGAAGGAGAAGAGAAAGAGAAAGGGACAAAAAAGTATACTGAAAGCAATAATGGTTGAAAACTTCCCAAACCAAGGTACAGTAACGGACATTTAGATGCGTGAGGCCCAAAGGGTCCCAAATAGGTTGAACCCAAATAGGGCTACAGTGAGACACATAATAATTAAATTGTCAAAAGTCAAAGGCAATGAAAGAATTTTGAAAGCAGGAAAAGAAAAAAAGAGAAATTACATACAAGGGGATCTCCACAAGACTATCAACAGATTTCTCAACAAAAACATTTCAGGCCAGGAGAGAATGGGATAATATATTTAAAATATTGGAAGAAAAACTGTCAACAAAGAATTCTATACCTGGCAAAGCTGTCCTTCAGAAAAATAGAGATGAAGACTTTCCTGAGCAAACAAAAGCTGAAAAAGTTTATCACCACTAGATCTACTTTACGAGAAATGTTGAAGGGAGTTCTTTGAATGAAAAGTAAAAATACACTAACATCACAAAAACATAAGAAAGTAGCAAAAACCTCACTGGTAATGGTAAATATATAGTCAAAGTTAGATTTTGTAATATGGTAATGGTAGTATTTAAGTCACTTAAACTCTAGTTTAAAAGTTAAAAGACAAATGTGGTAAAAATAACCATAACTAAAATAATCTGTTTTACTAGTTACACAATATAAAAGATGAGTAAATTTAACATCATTCACTTAAAATGTGAGGAGGAGAAGAAGTAAAGTGTACAGTCTAGGAATTGTATTCAAGTTATAAGTTTAAAATAAGGTGTTATAATTTTAAGATATTTTATGTATTCCTCATGGTTACTACAAGGGGAAAACCTGTAGTAATTACACAAAAGAACATGATAAAGAAATCAAAGCATACTGATACCAAAAGACATCAAAAATAAAAAAGTAAGCAGGATATGAAACAAAAAACAATGAATCTACAAAACAGCCAGACAACAATTAACAAAATGGCAATAGTAAGTTCTTATCTATCAATAATTACTTTATATTTAAATGGATTAAATTCTCCATTCAAAAGGCAGAGAATGACTGAAGAGATTAAAAACAAGATCTAACAATATGCTGCCTACACGAGACTCACTAGACTTAAAGACACTTACAGACTGAGAGTGAAGTGATTGAAAAGGATATTTCAAGGAAATGCTATCCAAAAAAATGCAGGGATAACTATGCTTATATGAGACATAATAGACTTTAAACTAAAAGTGGTAAAAAGAGACAAAGAAGGTCATTATATAATGATAAAGGAGTCAATCCATCAAGAAGACATAATAATTGTAAATATTTATGCACTCAACATTGGAGCACCCAAATAAATCACACAAAATCTAACAGAGATAAAAGGAAAAATAAACAGCAATATCATACTAGTTGTGGACTTTAATATCCTCACTCTAAACAATGGACAGATCAACGAGACAGAGAATCAGTAAGGAAAGAGTGAATTTAAACAACACTGTAGACCAAATGGACCTAACAGACATATAGACAACATTCTGTCTTACAACAGCAGAATATGTGAATATACATTCTTCTCAAGTGCATGAAAAAAAATGAGTTCAATAAAGAAATAGAAACTATTAAAAACAAGCAAATAAAAATCCTAGAGCTGAAAAGGATATACCATATCTTAGCCCACAAACAAGTCTTAACAAATTCAGGAAGATGGAAATCATGCCAAGTATCTTCTCTTGACCATTTGGTATGAAACTAGAAATTAATAACAGGAGGAAAACTTGAAAATTCATGAACACATGGAAATTACACAACACTCTCCTGAATAGTTAATGGAGAAAAGAAGAAATAAAAGGGGAAATGAAAGTGGAAACACAACAAACCAAAACTTACGGAATGCAGCAAAAGCAGTTCTAAGACAGAAAATGTCATAGCCATAAATGCCTACACTAAGAAACAAGAAAGATCATAAATAAACAACCTGACTCTATGCTTAAGGAAGTAGAAAAAGAAGAACAAACCTAGCCCAAAGTTAGCAGGAGGAAGTAAATGATAAAGATTAGAGCAGAAATAATTGAAATAGGCAATAGAGAGAAGATAGAAAAGATTAACAAAACTAACAGTTTGTTCTCTGAAAAGATAAACAAAATTGATAAAGCTTTAGTTAGACTTACCAAGGAAAAACGAGAAAGGACCCTAATCACAAAAATTATAAATGAAAAAAGGAGACATTACATCTGATGCCACAGAAATACAAAGGATTATAAGAGACTACTATGAACAAATATGTGCCAGCAAATTGGACAATGTAGAAGAAATGGGAAAATTCTTATAAGATACAACACACCAGACTGAATAGGAAAGAAATAGAAAATCTGAATAGATCAATTACTAGTAAGGAGATTGAGTCAATAATCAAAAATTTTCCAATGAAGGAAAACCCTGGACCAGATGGCTTTACTGGTGAATTTTACCAAACATTTAAAGATGAATTAATACCAATCCTTCTCAAGCTCTTCCAAAAAACGAAAAGGAGAAAATACTCCAAAACTCATTTTTGAAAGCAAGTATGACTCTGATATCAACACTAGAAAAGGACACTACCAGAAAAGAAAACTATGGGCCAATACCCCTAATGAATATAGGTGTCAAAATCCTTAAAAAATACTAGCAAGCTGAATTCAGTAGCACATTTAAAAGATCATTCACCATAATCAAGTGACACTTATCTCTGGAATACAAGGATGGTTCAACATTCACAGATCAATCAATGTGCTACATCACATTAATAGAATGAAAGAAAAATCATATGATCATCTCAATAGATGCAGAAAAACCATTTGACAAAATTCAACATCCATTCATCATAAAAACTCTTAACAGACTATGAATAGAAGGGACATATCTTAGGGCCAGCCCTGTGACTCAGTGGTAAAGTTCAGCACATTCTGCTTTGGTGGCCCAGGTTCTTGGGTTAGGATCCTGGGCACAGACCTACACCACTCATCAGCCACACTGTGGCAGCAACTCACATGTAAAGCAGAGGAAGATTGGCACAAATGTTAGCTCAGGGCTAATCTTTCTCAGAAAAAAAAGAACAATATAATTAGAAGGGATCTACCTCAAAATAGCAAAAGCCATATGTCACAAGCCCAGGCTAATATCACATTCAATGGTGAAAGGTTGAAAGCTTTTCCTTAAACATCAGGAACAAGACAAGGGTGACCACTCTCACCACTCCTATTCAACAAAGTAGTGGAAGTCCTAGCCAGAGCAGTCAGGCAAGAAAAATAAATAAAAGGTATCTGAACTAGAAAGAGAGAAGTAAAATTGTCCCTATTTACAGATGACATAATTTCATATACAGAAAATCCTAAAGACTCCATCAAAAAACTGTTAGATCAATGAATTCAATAAACTTGCAGGATACAAAGTAACAAACAAAAATGAGTAGTGTTTCTATACACTAACAAGAAATTATCTGAAAAAGAAATAAATAATACCATTCCTTTACAACAGAATCAAAAATCATGAAATACTTAGGTGTAAATTTAACCAAGGAGGTAAAAGATCTCTACGCTAAGAATTATAAGATATTGTGGAAGAAAGTGAAGAAAATTCAAATGAATGGAAAGGTATGGCATGTTCATGGATTGGAAGAATTAATATTGTTAAAATGTCCAACTACCCAAAGCAATCAAAAGACATAAAGTGGCTGAATGGATAAATAACAAGAATCATCTATATGTTGCCTACAAGAGACTCACTTCAGCTTTAAGGACACACTCAGGCTGAAAATGATGTGATAGAAAAAGATATTTTATGCAAATGGAAACCGAAAGAAACTTGACGTAGCTATACTTAGACAAAATAGACTTTAAGAGAAAGACTTTAATAACAGGCAAAGAAAGTCATTATAAAACTGAAAATTGAATCTGAGAAAAGAGTGACTTCTTGACAGCTACATGGCTGATAAGTGGCAGACTGAGCATCCGAACAAGGATCTCTCATGTGTCCATAGCCAGGTTTGTTCTACTGCACCATGCTGCACCTCTGACTCTTGCCTCACCAGGGTTGTAGCAACAATCTCCTCACTGATGTTCTTGTCTCTCATGTTTTTTTCCCAACTCATTCTCCAGACTTCAGTGTGCTGAACTTCCTAAAATACTGCATTGTTTACCTTGACTCAATATTGATTGGCTTCCCTTAATAAAATGGGTCCAATTATTTGGCATTTAATGGTAGCAGGAATCAATTTATGTGATGTTGGGCAAATCGTCTTCTGTTCCAAACTGACCCAAGCCACTTTACTCACTTATTAATCATATTGTGTTAATAAGTATTTATTTATTAAAAAATAAGGTCATTATTTAATGATAAAGATGTCAATCCAAGAAGAGGATATAACGTTTGTAAATATTTATGCACCCAAAACAGGAGCATCTAAATAAATAAAGCAAATATTAACATACCTGAAGGGAGAAATAGATAGCAATATAATAATAGTGGAGGATTTTGACACTCACTTTTATCAATGCATAAATAATCCAAACAGAAAATCAATATGGAAATGTTGGCTTTAAGATCACATGGACTTAACATACATTTACAGAAAATCCCATCCTACAGCAGCAGAATGTACGTTTTCCCAAGCAAACTTGGAACATTCCCCAGGATAGACCATATGTTAGGCCACACAACAATTCTTAATAAATTTAAGAAGACTGAGATCATATCAAGCATCTTTTCTGACCACAATGGTATAAGACTAGAAATCAATTACAAGAAAAAAGCTGGAAAATTCACAAACATATAGAGATTAAACAACATGCTGGTGACAATCAATAGGTCAAAGAAGAAATCAAAAGAGAAGTCAAAAATACCTTGAGAGAAATGAAAATGGAAATATAACATACCAAAACGTAGGGGATCGAGCCAAAGCAATTCTAAGAGGGAAGTTCATAGTGATAAATGCCTACTTAAGAAACAAGAAAGATCTCAATAAACAACCTAACTTTACATTTCAAAGAACCAGAAAAAGAAGAGGAAACTAAGCCTGATGTTAGTAGAAGGAAAGAAACAATGACTAGAATGGAAATAAATGAAATAGAGACTAAAAAGACAATAGAAAAGATCAATGAAACTAAGAGGTGATTTTTTGAAAAGATAAATTAAATTGACAAAACTTTAGCTAGACTCACCAAGAAAAAAGAGAGAAGACTCAGATAAATAAGATCAGAAATGAAAGAGATGTTACCACTGATACCACAAAAGTACAAAGGATCATAAAAGCCTAGAATGAACAATTATATGCCAACAAATTAGACAATCTGGAAGAAACGATAAATTCCTAGAAATATACAACCTACCAAGAATGAATCATGAAGAAATAGAAAATCTGAAAAGACTGATTACTAATAAGGATATTGAATCAGTTATCAGAAATTTCCCAATACACAAAAACCCAAGACCAGATGGCTTCACTGGTGAATTCTCCCATTTAAAGAAGAATTAATACCACACCTTCTCAAACTCTTCCAAAGAAAAGAAGAGGAGGCAATACATCCAAACTCATTTTGTGAGGCCAGCATTATCCTGATACCAAAATCAGACAAGGATGGTACAAGAAAAGAAAATTATAGGCCAATATCTCTGAGGAATATAGATGCAAAAATCCTCAATGAATCTTTAGCAAACTGAATTCAACAATACATTGAAATGATCATACACCATGCTTAAGTGGGTTTACTCCAAGGATTATGCAACAATGGTTCGACATGTGCAAATTAATCAATGTGATACACAACACTAATAAAATGAGAGATAAAAATCATATGATCATCTCAATAGATGCAAAAAAAAGCATTTGACAAAATTTAACATCCATTTATGATAAAAACTCTCAACAACATGAGTATAGAGGGAATGTACCTAAACATAATAAAGGCCATATGTGACAAGCCCAACATCATACTCAATGGTGCAAAGCTGAAAACTTTCCCTCTAAGATCAGGAACAAGACAAGGATGCCCACTCTTGCCACTTTTATTCAATGTAGTATTGGAAGTCCTACCCAGAGCAATTATGCAAGAAAAAGAAATAAAAGGCATTCAAATTGGAAAGGAAGAAGTAAAACTCTTTTAATTTTCAGATGATGTATTATATATAGAAAACCCTAAAGATTCCACTGAAAATCTGTTAGAATTAATAAAAAATTCAGTAAAATTGCAGCATATAGAATAAATATACAAAAATCACTTGTGTTTCTATCCACTAGGAGCGAACTATCAGAAAGAGAAATTGAGAAAACAATCCCATTTGCAATTGCATCAAAAAGAATAAAATACCTGGGAATAAATTTAACCAAGGAGGTAAAATACTGAACACTGAAAACTATGAGACATTGATAAAAGAAATCAAAGACCCAAATAAATCAAAGAATATTCTGGGCTCATGAGTTGGAAGAATATATTAAAATGTCCACATTCCACAGAGTCAGTGTAATCCTTATCAAAATTCTAACGGCATTTTTCACAGAAATAGGATAAACAATCCTAAAACTTGTATGGAAACACAAAAGACCCTGAATAGCCAAAGCAATCTTGAGAAAGAAGAATGAAGCTGGAGGCATCATGCTTCTTAAAACTATACATCATGCTTCTTTTAAACTATATTACAAAGCTATAGTTATCAAAACAGTATATAGGTCAATGGAACAGAATGGAGAGCCCAGAAATAAACCCATGCATATATGGTGAATTAATTCATGACAAAGGAGGCAAGGATACACCATAGGGAAAGAACAATCTCTTTAATCAATGGTGTTGGGAAAATTGGACAGCCACATGCAAAAGAATGAAAGTGCAACACTGTTTTACACCATACACAAAAATCAACTGAAAATGGATTAAAGTCTTGAACATAAGACTTGAAACCATATGACTCCTAGAAGAAAACATATGCTGTAAGCTCCTTGACATCAGTCTTGCTGATATTTTGCATTTGACACCAAAAGTAGTCAGCAAAAGCAAAAATAAACAAGTGGCACTGCATCAAACTAAAAAGCTTCTGCACAGCAAAGGAAACCATCAACAAAATGAAAGGGAACCTATGGAATGGGAAAAATTATTTGCAAATCATATATCTGATAGGGGGTTAATATCCAAAATATACAAAGAACTCATACAACTCAATAGCAAAAAACCAAACGATCCGATTGAAAAAATGGGCAGAAGATCTGAACAGACATTTTCTAAAGACATACAGATGGGCAACAGGTACATGAATACATCCTCAACATCTCTAATCATCAGGGAACTGCAAATCAAAACCACAATGGGAGATCACCTCCCACCTGTTAGAATGGCTATCATCAAAAAGAGAAGAAATAAGAAGTGTTGGCGAAGTTGTGGAGAAAAGGGAACGCTTGTACACTGTTAATGGGATTGCAAATTATTGCAACCACTATGGAAAACAGTATGCAGCTTCCTCAAGAATAACATATTATGGTGACTACAGTTGATAACACTATATAATTGAAATTTGCTAAGAAAGTAGAACTTAAATTTTCACATATATACACATATTTAAAACATTAAATGGGAGGAATCCTTTACAGTTTATATATATATCAAATCATGATGATGTATATATTAAATATCTTACAATTTTATTTGTGAATTATACCCCAATAAAGCTGAAAAAAATAAGAAAGTCAATCTTTAATGCATTGTGTGGAGAACTACTAGGAATTGTACAGCTAAATTCCCATACAGAACATTAAAGATATATTCTTTCATATTCCTTTGGTCATTTTTTTCTCTAGACAACATTTGTCACCATTAAATTATGTAATATTCTCTCGTTAAAGTCTAGGACTTTCTGGCTTCTAGGAAATCAGGTATTGTCATTTTTTTGTATCATTCTTTAAAATAATGGAGGCATTTGGAAAGTTAGAGAATACATGTAGATATGATGCATTTCAGATTTAAATTTAAAACACTTTAAACACCAAATAAAACAGTAAGTATCCAGAGGGATTTGGGTGAATTTTACACTGGTTACAATACAAAGTAATATATTTTAAAACTCCCTATTGTCAAAATAATCAATTGAAGTTTAAAAATATTACATTTAAGAATTATCATTATCATACTGTTTTATTTTTTTGTGCATAATCCCTTAGCACCCTACAGTATAGTAAAATCAGGAACTCAGATTTTTTAAATTACATCTTTTGAAAGGAGTTTTCTTATAAACAAAAGAATACAAATCTGTGCTGGTGCCATATTTTATTTTCAAAATCTATGCCACATTTATAATAGTTTCATCATTTTATTTTGAAGTAACTATATAATTAGTACCATAAAATTTATTTAAATAATCAGGATCAAAATATTTTAATGATTTTCATTTTTCTGAAAAATAACTGATTTTTGAAATCTTGTATTTGAAAACCATGACCTTTAGATTCTTTTTCTATTTAATTCTGTAATTATAATTTAGAATTTTAGCATTTTAAAATCATTAATTATTTATAATAATTAGAAAAAACCAATAAGAAGCAAATTGTTATTTTTATTTTAATTAATCAGTGACATGGGTATGTGACACTTTAGAAAATTAACTTTATTATATTTTAGTGGTTTTAGAAAGTGTAAAAGGAAACTATTTTAGTATTTCCAGCTTGCACAGATTTCTCCCAAAGTTATAACTCATATGGTGGTATTTTTTGGAAGAGAGGAATTTTTGTCAGTATACCTTGATTGTCTTATTCAGATGTTAATGAAGTATCTCTGAAACATACCTCTAGCCCATTATTGACATTTTTCTAACAAAAGCAACTACTTAAAATGTTTAAATTTTCTTTACTACCTTTCTCCTCTGTACTGTAAGAGTAACATACTAGTAAATCGCTACTATCTTAAAGTTGTGTCTGAAGCACAATTTGATCTTTAGTGTTACATCTTCCAGTCTTTACTCTCAGGATTTCAAATATTTGAACAAGTATACAACTTGGAACTGTGTTTCAATTGTGAAACAGATGGCCACAAAACAGTACAACTTATTTACAGACTGAAATCCAAGTGATTTCAACCTCTGTGTTATGCCAAATTGTCTTTTATGTGAATCAATGTTTCCCATTCAAGCTTGAAAAATGCTCCCTCCGCCCCAGGAAGATCAGTCACTCATCATAAAGTGCCAATAATAATGACATTTTAACTTAAAAAAAATTGGTCATCCTCTTCAAAGAACACATTAAAAGCAGAACTTGCTTCACAGTAGTCATCACTCAGAAAGAAGCCGTTCCGTCAGTTTTGAATCTTCTAATTGCTTTTGGAAAGGTTCCTGCAACATGTACCTCTGAATATTTCATTATAATAGCTTCTTTGAATAAAATATTTATTACAATATGTACAAGCAACACATTATACATGTAGTAACTAATCATGATAATACTCATGAAGGTATTCACTCAGTGTAATACTGATTCTATAAATATAAGTTAACCACACCCCATTGTTAACAACAGTATTCTGCCTTTACAAGCTCCAGAAAACATTCTCTAGCCATAAACAAAAAAATTAGTTTAAAATGGGATAATATAATACTCTCTCAATGCAAAGCTGAGAGAGATCGAGAAAGATTGCGACTGAAAGAGACAGAGAACATTAATCTCGGACTAGGAGCAAGAAAATGGGGATCTTTTCCTCTAGACTTGCCTCCTCACCTTGGGTGGGACATTAAAGCCCTTTAAACTTCATTTTCCTCATAAAGAAAACATGTTCTTCATAAAGAAAATAAAATTCCTCCAAAAATTCTTGCAGCTCTTAAACTCTATGGCGCAGATGAAGGGCTCGGGGAAATTAAGAGAGCAGCCAAGAGGGTTTGAGACAACTGCTGGCCTCCAGGCTCCTTTCACTCAAGTCTCCCACTGTGTCTGCTTTTCCCATCATTGCAAAACCCCATGGCCACCAGCCTCCTGGTGAGTTAGGCTCCTGCCGCCGCTGTATGCCTTCGCTGCCACAACACCTGGCAACACGATAAATTTGCCACTGAGAAACTGAGGGTAAGAAGCATACAATGCTGAAGCTCACAGGAAACTGCAGGTCTCTCCACCTGGCCACAGCTGAGCAGGGGCTAAAACTCTTAGTCTTTGAAATTGCCTGTTCCCTCTGCCTCAAATTCCCGTTTCTTGGTCACGTCAAGTTATGTTCCATCTGCTTTCTTCTCATTCTTATCTTTACAATACTTGTTTTTTTTCTTCTCTGCTGACAACTTACTCCTCTTCCCAACCCAAACCCTAACATTTTTTCCTCTGGACTTCTGATTCCACTACCATGAGCTCCCTATACCTGTGAACTTTTCATAAAATATTTCATTCCCGCCCTCCCCTCTTGCCTTAACCTGCGTTCCTCCTAAGGAGTCCACTTCGCTGTGGTCCTGTCAGACAATCGTGTTTATTTTCTCAGAATGGTGGGCTGGGGGCAGTTTCTCTCTACCCCTTATTGTCAGTTTCAGATCACACCTCCAGATTTTATTATAAAAATGCCTGTTCCCTTGAGGGGTTTACCATTTCTGTATGCCTCTCCTTTTACACCCCCTCATCTGCAGACACTCTCTCATTGAGAATTTTTGGCAATGGGTTTACAAACATTTCTTTCCTCCCTGACTCCTGTTATCCAGAAGGATGTTAATGTCTATGAGGCTGACCCAGTCATCACCAGCGCTTCTCAGCTTCCTTCATGTTTTCACTCTTGCCGCCTTCTCTCTGCCACCTCCACCAAGCTATGGCCACACCTGGGACCTCACTCAAGCGTGCCCCACCTCTAAATCTCTTCCTCAGCCATCCCTTCTCTGACCTAAACCTCCCATTTTTGCAGTCTGCCTGCCTCACTACTCCTATTGACCATTCTCGGTCCTCTGATTCATTCACTCATTTCTTTTGCCTTGTGAGTCAGCCTTCTCCTATGTTCCTTCCTATCTAGTTTAGATTTTGAGTCTAGCTCTTTAATCTCTCCCTTGCTGAGGCCCCAAACTTTCTTGTTCATTTTCCTGTAATTGCAATTGCCTACCAAAACTGTGCCCAGGAATGATCCAACTCTCCAGCTTCTCTGTGGTCGCATGTTGATTGCTTTGTGCACCTAAAAATCATTCAAATAAGTCGGATTACTAATATTATACAAATTCATAGCTAACAAACTTAAAAGGACGTTAAAATTGCCTGAATTTCTATCACATTTCACTACTTAGTTCACTTTCCATTTCTCTGAAGAAAATACTAAAACGTTCTTTAATCCTTTTCAATGACCTCAGACCTCATTCTTTACTCACTCTCTGCTGACCTAGATTGCAACTTCACCACCTCCTGCCAGCAAACAGCCAAACCTGCCTATATCTATAACCACCCCCCAACCCCCTGGCCTTCCTTCCATTATAGCGGATACGTCCCTGCATCGTACTATAGGCTTTACTGGTGCCTGTGCTCTAGATCCTTCTGTTATTATCAATTTTATCACACACATTAGCTCTATCTATCTGATAATGTCAATAATCACATACCTTCTGTATCTTCAATGACATTTAAGCATGTTCAAATCTCAGCTTTAAAAAACCCCTGAAACAAATATCCTCTTCCAGCTACTTTTCTTTCTCCTCTCCTTCATAATCTCCCTTTTTGAGTTAGGTATACTCCCTGTTTCCGTGTCCTCACCTGCCATTCTCTCTTTACCCGCAGTCCAGTCTGGACCTTGCTCCCACTACTCCACTGACACTCTCTTCGCTAAGCTCGCTATTGCTCTCCTGCTAATGCAAAATTTCCTTCTTCAGTCCTGATCTCACTTGACCAATCCCTGCCAGTTGACTACATTTATTTTCTTTGGTTTTCTAATACCACATACTTTTTCTTTTTTCTGCCTTCTCTCTGGCCACTTGTCTTCGTAAATCAATGGTTCAGCAGATATTATAGGACATCCACGTATGTCAAGCATTGTATGTTGAGCACATAACAGTGAACAAAACAAGGTCCTTGCCCCTAGGTACCTTATATTTTAAGGGAGGATGGATTAAGTAATTTCATATTGTCTTCAAAAGTACCATGAAGATAGTAGAATAGTTAAGATTAGATCCCAAATTAGAACATTTTTCACTCTTTTCTCAGCCTCCTTTGAGAGCATCTTCTCCTGAATTTTTAATGTTGGAATTCTCCAGAACTCTGTCCAGTGCCCGCAATTTACTCTGTATTCACTCCTTGCCTGACATTATCTATTCACATTACGTATTCACACAGCTTCTATGACCCCTAAATTGATATTTTCATCCCAAACCTCTTCTGGGCTCCACACATATTTATTTAAGATTTAAGTGCTTACCTCAAGGATGCAGGCTGCTGGGGGCTCTGCTCTTTTGCTTCTGTACCCCCTGGAATATGTGGCTTCCCGAATACAGCGGCTGGGGAAGAGAGACCGGATGATGCCCGAGCTTTTCACTGTCTCTGCCTGGAAATGACATCCTTCACTTTTTCTCACTTTTCATTTATCTGAGCTAGTCACAGAGCTCGACCTGACTACAATGGGGGCTGGCAAGTGTTGTTTCCCAAATGCCCAGAGAGGAGACAGATATTGGTGATCACAAGTAATATCTACTACAAAAAGAATTTAGACTTCTTTTTCCTTCTCTCCCTTACCACTAACCTTCTCAATATGTCTTTAATTCAATGATTTTCTCCATCTATACTTACAGTCCACAGGAGATGCATTGTCCAGATCAGCCTTCAAGGAAGGACTTGTTGCCTGGGCTACTGACAGTGCAAACAGCAGACAGCCTGCAGCTGTCAGCTTCTTCAGAGTCCACCTCAGCTGCAGAGCACCACGGGCCAGGAGCACACCCTTCCTGGGATGGCCTCCACCCCCTGATTGATTGTGGCAGGAGTATGACCAAGGCTTTACAGTTATACTGCTCCTTCTGACAAATTTGGTTTTCCTTGCCCAGGGAAGGGACTAGGGTGAGGAGAGATGATGAACAAAACACCAAAATTTTTGATAAAGATAGCATCTATTGCCTCCATTCCACAGGTGTTAATGCTTAATAAATAGCTTGCACACCAAATTCTATTAAGCACCTGCTTTTGGAAGAAATAACCTATGCCAATTGGTAGTGGGAAGGATCTGAGAAAGTAGGTGATAAATTGGAGTCTGGGAAGTGGGTTACTTTCAGCCTAGCTGACAATGAGGACCCCGTCATTGGGAAGTGGAACACAGATGTCCCTGGGCATAAGGTGGATGTCCAATTATTAAAACTCTTTCTATTGTTGAGTTATGACGGTATACCACTGGGAGAGGACAGTCTGCCTTAGCTGGTATAAAGTATCAGACCTTTGAAAAGTCCTGGGGAATCTAACTACAAGGACAATGGCAATGATGGCCATTGTTAAGCCCATTAATACCCTAGAAAAAGATCATGATCAGGTCTGGGCAATTGAACACGAAGCTTGAAAGCCAATGGACCTTCCTGATGGCTTACAGAAACACTCTCCTGCAGCAGGAGGGCAGTGGAAGCCGAGGACCAGGAGTTAATGGGGTGACAGAGCTCCAGTAAATGTTAAATGCCCACTCAAGGCAAGTTAGTTACGACACAATCATGGCTTGATGGGGAAAAAAATGAGATCCCGACATTTGGGAAGAGAACATTTGGGTGGATGATCCTAAACATTTTGAGCCCCTAAACTCTTCTGAACTCTTGGAAAATGCAGAAGCAAGCTCTCCCTTCCTCCAGGGCCAGGCTGCCTACACCCTTTGCTTCAAGGCAATGTTTTGTTTTCTCCCCACGAAACATCAAGTGCCTCCTTCAGGATCTGCCTTAACCTTCTGTTACGGCCAGTAAGCATATAATTAGGGTTAAGTCACAGCATAACTCAGCCAGGGATGTGCTGGTGCTAACGAAGCCTAATATCCTAAAGAAGCTGCAAGATGGAGCAATTGTGTATTGGCCAGTACTGGAAGAGCCCTGCGGGTCTGCATTCTGAGAGTGCCTGATCAAGACTGGGCTGGGAGAGGGTTTATTGACTTGGGAGCCTTCTAGTGATATTGGATTTAACAGCTCGGCGAAGACTCCAGGTGATGGTGCATACTCACTGCTGAGATGACTCCTAGAGGCACGGAAAAAGCCATGGCCAATGCCAAATGAAGTTGAAATACCAGAACGCCATAGGAGACAGTAGACCAAGGGACTTAAAAACCCATGGAAGCTGTCACGCTGGAGTGAATATACTTTGTAAGGCCAGTTGCCCAACAGAGGATTATGTTCCATGGGAAGGATTGTAAAATACACTTTACCAAAGCCATAAACATTGTGCCAGTGTGGGGCACCACCATTACTAAAAAAGTTTGGTAATGGCCCTCTTCTCTAACCCAGGGCTGGTGGTAGGAAAGGCTCTTACTACTAAGCTTACTGATAGCAATAAGGATGACAGGACCCAAATAAAGGCCAGGTGGTAGCACTAACCTACCAAAATCCATGTGGATGGAATTATAATAAGTGGCAGGGTTAGAGTAGCAGCCAGGAGGCCTGACCTAAGAGACAGAAATGGTTAATTAGAGTGTCAATAGGGGCAAAATGGATGGGAGTCCAACAAGGGTATTCTATTCAGCTTGCTATCATGAGAAATCAGGATGGATGATCAGGAGGCCAAGGGCAATTGCCCTAAGTAAAAGTCACGATGCAGTGCCAGGTATCTGGACTTGAGGTAGTTTTCAGACCCAGAACCCACTGACTGAAGAGGAGGCCGAGTCCCTAGTAGGAAGGAAATTGCAATTGAATAGCAAATATACTCAGTAATGAATTTCCCACTCCTTCCCCAAAAGTCATTTACTTGGGTAAGTATTAGAGTGGCAAGTTGTCCCAGTTTTCCCAGAACTTGGCGGCTTCCTGGAACACAGGACATTTTTTTAAATTGGGAAAGTCCTAAGCAAATTGGGATGAGTTGGTCACCCTGATACTGTGTTGGGGAAAGCAGAATAGCCAAACATTTCGATGACTGTTGGACACAGTCTGAAGTGACAGTGATACCCAGAAACCTGAACCATTATTATGTTCTCTGTATTACAGGCATCTGGGGGCCAGGTAATAAACGGAGTTCTGAGAAACTTCTGCCTTGTGATGGGTCCACTATTTCTTCAGATCCATCCCGCAGTTATGTCCCCAGTCCTTGCAAGTATAATTGGGAATAATATACTAAGTAAATAGCTCAAGCCCCACATTGAGTTCTTGGCTTGTGGCACGAAGGTAATCATACCCCAGTGGAAGCTTTTAAAACTGTTCCCCAAACTCAGCCAAGATAGAAAATCAAAAACAATATTACATCCCAAGGGGGATTGTGGAAATTAGTGTCCCCCTTAAGAATCTAGAGGATGCAGAGGTGTCAGTCCCTATCAAATCTCCATTTAATTCACCATTATGGCCCTTGCAAAAACTGCAAAGATCTTGGAAAGATGACAGCAGACAACTGCAAATTCAATGAAGTTGTAGTCTCAATTGCAGCAGCTATGCCAGATGTGATATTTTTGCTACAGGAGGTCAACATGTCCTCAGGTACACAGTATAAAACCATTGATAGGATGAATGCATCTTTTCTATTCCAGTGAGAAAAGAGGACCAGAAAGAGTTCTCATTCACATGGAATAGGCAATAATATAGATTTATACTTTTGCCCGAGGGCTTTGTTAACTCTCCTGCTCTCATTTGAACATCTTGTAGAACATTACATCAATTCACCACATCAGTGCCATTATGTTAATTAGGTCAGATAAGCAAGAAATGCTATCATGCTCCTTCGTAAAACACACGTGCTCCTGAGGATGGGAGATAAACCCAGAAAGATTCAGGGACTTCACTTTAGTAAAATTTTTAGGGTTCCTATGGACAGAGGCATGCCAGGATTTCTACTCCAAAATAAAAGCCAAATGATCCTATCTTGCATTTCCCACAACAAGAAGAGGAAGCTTAACACCCGGTTGGTGTCTGTGAGTTATGGAGCAGCATATTCCACTAATGCACACCTGGGAATACTGCTGTGGCCCATATGCTGGATGACGCTAAGGGCTGTCAGCTTTGGTGGGACCCAGAGCAGGAAAGAGCTCTGCCACAGGTCCAGACTGTGGTGTAAGCAGTTCTGCTGCTTGGGCCATACAACCTGGAAGACCCTATGGTATTAGAGGTATTGGTGATGGGTAAAGATGACCTGTGGACTGGATGGCAAGCCCAAGAGAGGGATGTCATGTGGGTTCCAGAGGTTTTGGAACAAGGCTATGAAATTTGCCTTTTGAAAAACAACACATGGCATGCCCTGGTAGAGTTGGAGTCTCTGACCGTGGGACATCAATTGATTGATCACGTATCCACAAATGCCCATCATGAGCTGGGATCTGTCAGATCCATCAGGTCATAAAGTTGCTTGGGCCCAGCAGCAGTCCATCATGATATGGAAGTGGTACATCCAGACAGCATGAGCAGTATCAGAAGGCAAGCTACACGAGCATAGAGCCCAGCCCTCCATGTTATCCAGCAATGTTGGATAATGTTAGACCAGTGTCGCTCCTTTGGCTAATACCTATGACCAGCTGACAGAGAAAAAAACCTGGGCTTGGTTTCTGGATGGGTTGGCTGGATATGCGAGTACAAATCGAAAATGCATGGCCAACTCCTCACTAGGAGTGGCCTTGAAAGACAGCAATGACAGAAAATTCTCCCAATGCGTGGAGCTTTGGGAAGTCCATATGTCCATCCACACCTAACCTGCTTGTCTGCAATCTTTCAATCCTTCTTCTAGGCCTCTGACCAGCCTGCCACGTCATTCACCACTGCTCAGGGGTCTGTATTACGTTCATTTCAGGCCATTTAGACTTCCTCATAAACAGGGTGACGTTTATTCTTAGAAATCAGACTCCTTTTGTGAAATTTATTTTGTCTAATAAATAACAAACCAAAGAACTATTTAACTTCCCCCCCTTTGTCGCCTAATCCACATCCCTGACTCTTGCTGGGGAAGCTTGTTCAGACAGTCACAAGAAACTGTTACTCTAGCAGTTGGTCTCTAGTCTCCTTTTGTAATCAGGGGTAGACTATTTTGTGTATATGCTACTACAATAATAAAACAAATAATAATTGCAGAATGATCATTAATGAGTTTGACTACTATAGGAATAGTGTCCATATTATATCTTTCTTTTAACTGAAAAATGAATTTTCCAGCATCATTATTTTTCTCTACTAGCACCCCAATTTCTTATTATTCTTTTATGGCTATTTCATATGTTTTGCTTTTTAAAGCATATTCTATCCTTTTTTGAAGGATTCTTTTAAAAAGAGAGTGCAATATCTATTAGAACATAAATAATATTTTATTAATTGGAAAGTTATTTTTCAGTTTCCTTCACCTTACCTTACCAAAAAAAAAAAAGGCTGATAAAACCCTGGATTGCTGACAAATATATTTGGCCCTCCATTTATACATCAGAAACAAGCCAAACTTTCCATTCATATTTTAAATGCAGCTCACGTTCTAATTAACTCTCAGTTACTGTGTTTGAAATACATTTTAGTAATTACTTTCTGTCTGTGATTAACCTCAACTTAATTAATTATTTCTTTAAATTCAAATGCTATTTTCAAAGAACTTTCTCTGCTTGACAGATTCAAGATTTGTTTCATAAAACTATGCATTCCATCACGATCATGACAAATATTATGTGAGGTTTTTTCCCTTGTTACAGATAATAAAAATCAATGAAATTATCAGTTTTTTAAAAAAATAAAATTTAAGTAGCTACTGACCCACAACATTTAAAAATAGACAAAATAAGAACCTAAGGGTTACACTTTTCAAATCAACATTTTGGAACAATGTTAGTTATTTTCAAAATAGAGCTAGTTCCAAAAAACAGATCCTTTAATATTGATTGTATCAAGAAATTTAGTAGTACTTCTAAGTTTCTTGAAAATAAAACAGTAAAACCGTTATTAACTTGGCATAGCTTATAGCATTATAAGTATTTTTTATTTCATTTAACATATAAGAAGACTTCTTTAAGGAAATAAAATAAAAAAGAAAACTACCATCTGGACTTATCTCTAAGTTTGTGGTGATTATTAGTGCAAGAAAATGCAAAAAACATCTAAGTACCTGGAAAGAATCCCTGCATGTTATATGCTACCAAGTGGAATGCTTGAAAACAGTGACTCAACACAAGGAAAACCTATTTTCTTAGTTTTAGCAAAAGTAATTATTTTAATTAGTGTAAAATCAGATATAAAAGTTCCAAAAATTATTTATAATTCAAAACATCCTGAACATTTTCATCAAGACACCTGATGCTCTAAGTTTTATAAGGAATGGGGTCATTTCCTTTAAGTGTCATTATTCAGAGACGAGTAGGGAAAATAACAACAGAGAATTTTCTATACATTTGTCACGAGTATGTAGTGTTTTTTATGTTCTACATAAAACATTCTTATGTTCCATATTCAAATATTTTCTGATGTTAATCAAAAATACATTTTTATAACTGAATTCCCTCCAGTATTAAAGATAGCTCAGTACTTTTTGTATTTAAAGGGTGAGATATAGGCCTTCTTGATAGATGACTACATTTTTGTCTAATTTTCCCCGTACAATTATTATACCTTTTAGACAAATTAGGTTTAGTTGTATCCCAGTTGGCAATATGATTTAAATCTTCTGGAAGGAAAGAATTTGATCTCGTGTTGTTCTCTCTTATTTTAGTACCAAGAGTTTTCTTTGGATTGTGCTTAATACGTTTACAGTCTTTGGTCATCTTCTGGCTTTGACGAGTGTGGTATTTTTCATTGATACATGGGATTTCCATTCCAGCGGGACATATAATATTCTTGTGAGCAATGGAAGGAAGAAATGTTTGAGATGATATTTTCCCAAAGGATCCAGACGGTAAATCTTGAAGATACCTGGGGAAATGCTGGCTAATTTTATATTCATAGACTAATTTTCTTGAATTTGAATCATCTAATTTGATAGAGAATAGATCATCAACTGTTATATTCTGATAGGTATCTGTCGGACTTTGAGGTGTATTTAACTTTTCAGAATTACATTCAGGTATGCCAGGTAAAATTCCAAGTCTATTTTGTTTTAAGACTAATCCAGTACCAGGAATAAAAAGTTCTGATTCTTGCTGCTTTGACAGATGAGTGATGTCTGTGTTTGAAACAGACTGATGTGCGTGTCCATTCACTGCTGTATTGTTCCAGATTAAAGGATTATATATAACTTGTCCATCAATGGGGCATGAATTGCACTTTCGGAATAACCAACTGTCAATACATTTCCTATGAAACTTAAAAAAAAAAGTTATGTTAATCAGAGATATAATTATCATGTTTATAATGTATATTGCCTATGTAAATTTTCCCCACTTTCATTATTGTGTTACTATTACAACTATTTAGCTAAATTGGAAGGTAATTATAATTTATCAAGTTTATTGGAAATATTTTGAAGAGATTCTCTTAAAAATACAATTGGTTATGGGCTGATCTCCATTTTCAACATTAAAATGGAAAGCTTTCCACAGATAATCATTTTTGTAATTTTGTTAAAAACTCACTACTTACTCAAGCCATTACTTTCACTGTTGCTTTCTAATGAATGAAAATTATTAAGTAATAAAAACAGTCATAACTAACTGGAGTTGAAAATGGATCTGTGATGGTAAGATACAAAAGAACAAACCACATTCTTGGGAAGAAAAACTTTCAGACATTTTAAGCAAGGGTGATTCTAAAGCTACAAATGTTTATTTACTGAAACAACTTTATCTCAGAAAATACACTACACAGTTTACCGTACAGGTTACCAACTATATAGAGATCAAGCAATGCTAGACTTTGATTCCAGTGAGTCTGTCACCAGCTATCTGCCCCGAGTTTCTTAAAGGAAGTTCCAACAACATTTAATTGTTCCTTAAAGTTGTTTTTCAGGGGGATGAACAGCCACCCACCGGCTTAAACTGGCTCAGACTGGCCCAAACCATACCACAGGAAGAACACCTGTGCCAAAGAATGAAAAAATGTACAAAAGTAACCTTTGCTTCATTATTGTACTAGACTCACTGACCCGAGAGGAGCTACAGCCTTATTAACACGATGTGTGATGTAGGTGGAAACGTATTTAAACTGCACATGCGCCAGTCCACGCCCACCTCTACATGGAATAACAAAATTTCCCTCTTGCATATTCATTCTCTACCCCAAATAAAAGGCATGAATTCTCCTTGTTCAGGGAGCCATAGCTCCGTGAAATTATTCCCTATGGTCTCCATTTTGTTTGCTGCATGATGTAAATAAAATTCTGCTTTGTATGACAACTATTCCTGGTGTAGGTTTTGATTTTACTTTACCAAGGAGAGGACTCACTTGGTGCTGTAACAAGTTCATTTGAAATACTAATTAACCATGTCAAATTAAGCATTTCTGTTCCATCCAAAGAATAAAAAAAATACATGAAGTTAGTATTCTATAAGCTTTTTTTTTTTTACTAATATCAAATGTAGATAAAAGAATCTAATTTAAAATGCCATTTTATCTTTCCTAGACAGTATACACAGAAACGAGTCCTAGTCAATAGGAAGCCATCCTTAGTGCGCAGAGCTGCCTTCGCAATAGTGTCTGCTGAAACTCTCCTATGGATACTGTTCAATTTGGACATCTCTGCACATAACACGACTAAAAGAGTAAAAGGAGAGACTTACATTGTCATTTCATTTGTGAAAACTGGCCCTACAGGGAAAGTCAAACTAAAAGGATATGACTTCTACCTTGTGAGTACATGGTAGCAATCTTGTATGTTGACCAAGACAAAATGCCTTCAAACAAAGCCGACACTGGAAACCTGGAGCAAGCAGCTTACTCTTCTTTGTAATCAGTATGAGAGGCAGTGACTTTACCACGTGTTTGGGTGTGTAAACCTGGCTGAATGAGAAGCAGCAGAGAGACACAGATGTTCACATGTGATTACAGATCGGGAAGTAATCAACAGCACAGGTAATAACCTCCATATAAATAATGCAAACGCATGCAATGTTTTCTTGAACTGAAGATAATAAATCTCATACATTGTAAAGTTAAAAAAAATCTATTGTATTGATCCTGAACAAGATGGACCCAACTTTAACATCAACTTCATAAAGAACAAAATTCAATTTAGTCACTTCAAATAAAAATACCCACCTGAAATTTTTTGATTTGCACTTTTCACATCAGTGAAATCAGAGAAGCATATACTCAAATTATTTCAGTCTGAGCAAATACTTAAGCTTGCGTTTAGAAAAATACAACCCAATTCACTCAGCCATCTGGTAGGAAGTTAGGTGCACGGTAAGCCACATGAAATATTCCAGGCTACTATGAAAATTGGTAGATCGTAATCTATGAGGAAACTCATTTTCCCTTGGGGTATAGACTTGCTACTTCAGTATTGTTGCACCATGTTAATATGAATCTAAAAGTACCAACCAACATAGCTAAGATCATATAATGTAAATTAACTGCTATTTGATGCATTAGCAACAGATAAAACAAATATTTAAAAACAAAATCTTGGTTAAAAGGTTAGATACATTTCTATATTATTCAAAAGTAATTCAGAACAAAGTTCAAATGTATTCTTCAGAAAAGTTTACACTTCTTATTACTCTGTAGTTATACTTCCACCATGCTACAGAAATTCCTTTTACCAAAGTCATCTATTTATCAAGTGAAAAAAAAGAAACTGTGTATTTTTATTATTATTTAAGGTTGTTAACCACTTTTTTTTGTGTGTGAGGAAGATTGGCCCTGAGCTAACATCTGTTGCCAATCTTTCTCTTTTTGCTTGAGGAAAACTGTTGCTGAACTAACATCTGTGCCCATCTTCCTCCAGTTTATGTGGGATGCCACCACAGCATGGTTTGACCAGCACTGCTAGGTCCACGCCCAGGATCCAAACCTGTGAACTCCAGGCTACCTAAGCAGAGCGCACAAACTTAACCACTACACCACGGGCTGGCCCCATGTTAACCACTTTCTTTATCTTGAAACTCTTTCATTTATTCTGCTTTCTCTGCCTAGAATGTCCTTCTACCCATAATATTCTCTTGCTTCCCCCAACAATATCTCCTAAATTCTTAGTTACACAATTTCTCATTCTAATAGGTTGAAGTGTGATACCTAGCCAGGGTCAGGGGAAATGGAGCTGGAGAGCCCTTGTATAGGCTCATTTTATACCCACAAGGCATTTTACGCTCCACAGGAACGGTGGTCTTGAGAGGGTGGAGTAACCTCAGGCTAAATATCTACTGGGTTGGATAGAAATATACATATAAATATATATATATATACACATAAGCAAAATTTCTTTGTGTTAATTCATTGAAATCATTTTTTTGATTATTTCAATTTTATCCCATCCTTTTAAATGATCTCTCTTTTGTATGTTTTATAGTGTACCTAATATGTTAATAATACATAGCATGTTTAATGTTCTTTAATGGATAAGGAGTATGACGCAAGGTCTGGAGGCCTGTCGACTAGTAAATAGCCCAGTGCTCTGAAATACAACCAACCCACTCAGCTCTCTTCCTCCAGGCAGGTGGAAGAGACGGGGAATGAGGCGGAGAAGACTTCCTTCCCCTAGAGGCCAATTACTTCAAAGCAAATATCAAATCCCGCTATATTTTTTCTTTATATAACTTATGTCAGTTTTAATTTTACATTTATTTAGATGATCATTTAATTACTGAGGAAACATCTATCTTCCTAATATCTAGTACAATCTCTGGTAGAATTAATAATAATAATAGACGTTATTTGAATATTTACTGTGTGTATTAATTCATTACATGCTCACAAAATTCCTATGAGGCTGGTTCTATAATTATCCCCATTTTAAAGATGAAAAATATTTGGTGGAGAGAACTGAAGTAATTAGGCCAAAAGTCACAATAGCCAACTTGCGGTTGAAATAGGACTGGATTCAGACAGCCGGACTCTAGAGCCTCGGGCTTCACTTGCACATTATAGTGTCATCTGGTGTATAATAAGTGCTCAATACATATTTATCGAATAAAGGAATGAATAAAACTTGTTCAAACTGAAAAATCATTTAAATATCCCCACTCATACAAGAAATGTAAACTTCAGTGAGAATCTTACCCTTGCTTTTCTTGAAAATGTGGCATCTTTTCTTCTATCTCATTTTTAACATCTCTATTTTTTACAATTTCATCTGATCTTCCTTCCAGTGACTTCCATCTTTGATTTCTCTTCTGTAATAGGTAAAAAGTAGATGTTACTTTGCAAATCATTGAAATTTTTATTTTGTAGATTAAAATTAGTAAGTTGAATATCAATAACATAATAATATGAATAATAAAGACATCATTTTTTAACAGACCTATTTTTTTTTACCACATTAAAGAATTTAGAAATTATTAGTGAGGCTAATATACTATTGCACAGCTACTATAACAACATTACTTTTTAAGGTAAAAATATTAATTGATAATGGGAACTGTAGATGTTTTACCTTTCGTAGTAAGTAGAAAGTTGCATTTTTCTTTAGCACCAGGAGATACTTACTTTTTAAGTGTATGGTTCAAAAGTTTGCATAGAATTCCATGAATTTCATTATTGTTGATGTAAGAAATTTTAAAACCACAAATGGTTGTTAAGGTTATGGTAAGTCAATTTGTAATGCCAAGATCTTTTTTAAAAATGAACTTTCAAGTTTGATGGCTGCAATTCCTATCTTTAGGATTTATGTATAATGTCATCAGATGTTTGTTATTGTGCTGGATTTTGTAAATTACCAATGTGAGAACTAGTTGCCTTGTAAGTCCCTATGAAGAGGAGCTTTCCTAAAAATATGGTCTTAGGTTTTTATTAAAAACAGGTCAGTTCTATTTCAAAGTGTCATCTATTCTTATTATCCTTAGATTTACTTTACTCAGATTTACAACAGGACAATGTAAATGCTATACGAAATCAAGATGGATACTGTACCTCACGAAATGTAAATGGGTGAGAAAGATGGTAGCAGCTATCAAAACATTCCTGGCATAAGTGATATTCTATACATTTGGTACACCTAAAGATGAAAAACACCAAAACATAGAAGAAAATCCAATTATTTTGATTTTTTTTGGTAAAAAAATTTAGCCAAAATTTCCTGGGAACTATGCAGATATGACAAGCCTACCTTAAATCTCAACCCGTATTTGTTTCCTATTGCTACTATAACAAATTACAACAATGTTAGCAGCTTAAACTTCACAAATTTATTATCTTAGAAATTTTGTAGGATGGATGTTTGACATGGGTCTCAACAGGCTAAAATCAAGGGGTCTGCGGGGTTGCATTTCTTTTTGGCGGCTCTGGAGATCTGTTTCCTTGCCCTTTCCATCTTGGAAAGGCTGTCCACATTCCTTAGCTTAGCTTGTGGCCCTTTCCTCCATCTTCAAAGCAAGCAGTGCAACATCTCTCTGTGCCTGTCTTCCATAGTCACATTTCCCTCTTACTCTCTTCCTTGCCTCCCTCTTCCACTTTTAAGAACCATTCTGATTATACTGGGCCCAGGCAATCTAGGATAATCTCTTTATTTCAAGGTCAGGTGATTAGCAATCTTAAATCCATCTCTGCAACCTTAATTCCCCTATGACAGATAACCTAACATACAGGTTCCCAGCATAAAAATGTGGATGTATTTGGGAGGGTATTATTTTCCCTATCACCCATCCCTTCCATGATGTCTTCCTGCAGTACTTTAGCCTTTGTTTACCTCCTTCTCTAAATTCCTATAGGATCTGCAGCCTATTAGATATTCTACCATTTGATTATCCAGTGTTTTCCAATTCTTTCATGAATGCTAGAGTTATACTTAGCAGAACACTTCTTAAAGACAGGAATTGTATTCTATTCTCTCTTTTCCCTCACAAAATGGAAAAAGCTATATGTATAAAAAGTTCTCAATTAAAACTATTGATAAATCTAAAAAAACTTCACTTTCCACAGAAGCTTATCTCAAACTTATATCATTTATAAAAATTTTGCCACAGCACAGAATTTTAATTTACTTGCATCAATATTCATTAAAAAATATTTTAAGCAGTAATCAAATAAACTTATATTCTTCCTCAAGTTATCAAAGATTTAGAAGATTTCCATGAGAAATTTCGGAAAATATGTTTTTCAGACATCTTAGCAGCAAGCACTAATTTATTCATTATTGCTATCTATACATACAGGGAAGATTCTTAATAATTAATATTAATTGGTCAGAGCTATGGTGCAGTTTATTTGATACATCAAAATATGCTGGGCTAGAAAAAGTTAACCATCTCTATATTTTAACATATATATCATATTTTTGAAATTAACTTCCCAAAAGATAAGTAGCTACATTGTGAAACTCGAATGAAGAAGGAACTGAAAAGCTTTCTAGTTTATCTTGTTTCCTACTCAATCTGTCCCTAAAACTTGTGGAAACAGTTTTGCACGCTGATAACTGAAATGTCAGCATTTGAAGGAATGGAAGGAGGGTGAAGTCACACACGTTGGAAATGCATTCTTGAATTTGTACAAGGAGATTGACAGAGAGGTGAATAATTGTGAGCCAAGATCACAGAGGAGAATTATTCTCAAAGGCGTGTGTAGAGCAGTGGGCAGGGAGCAGAACAGTGGAGATGCCCGTACTGAGGTGTACGAGGAAGAGCCATCCACGAGGACAGAAAGATCAGTCAGAAAGCTCAGAGTGACAGAGGAGTGCACTGTCATTAACAAAATACTTCAAAGCAAGATTTGAAATAGTTTACTAAAACCACAAAAGAACAATTTGAGGAATACACGACTGCGAGGACTGAGAATTTTACACTGTGGCTCTTCCATGTCCTTGCCCTCCACGGCTGCTCCTCTCAACCCCTTCTTTCACTCGTCACCTCAGCCCTTTGCTGTTCTTATCCATCCCTCTTGAAAAAATTTAAATTGCCTGAACAATGGCTGTCAATACTGAAGATCCAAATCTTTCCTTTTCCTAGAGCCCTCTTTAGCCAACATTCTTGAAACCAGCTGAACATTTTCTCCTAAACCTCTATGAAAATTCTGCCCTTCTCCCTCAAGTTAAATGCTCCTTTGCAGCCTTCTCTGGCCAGCCATTTTCCAATGAAAACTTTTGCTAATGGTGCTCTGGCTGATTTTCTTCTATGTGACACATAGAGAAAACAAAGGACTAAAACAGTTCAAAGGAGAAAGGTATCATTTGCTGTTGGGGTGACAAAAAAATTTTTATGGTCTTATCAGAGGGTTTAAAAAGATATATTAATTGGGTTCATCATAATGTTATTCCAAGAAGACTGAAAAGTAAAAATTTTCAAAAATTTTTTAAGATTGAAACAAAGTATTTTCTTCTTAAACATATAGTCAAACTCAAATTTTAATTAAGAAAGGAATTTTCTAAGCATAGGAATTAATAGATGTTCTATTGTGGCAATTGTGGGAAAGTTTGGAGATTACTCACAAAAGTAATGAAAATTGTTTTCTGTAATAAGTACAGACACACCTTGGGGATACCGCAGGTTCTGCTCTAGACCACTGCAATAAGCGAATATTGCAATAAATCAAGTCACACAATGTTTTTGTTTTCTCAGTTCATATGAAAGTTATGTTTATACCATACTGTAGTCTTTTAAGTGTTCAATAGCATTATATCTAAAACAACAATGAACATATCTTACTAAAATGTGACACAGAGACACGAAGTAAACAAATGTTGTTGGAAAAATGGCAGCGATAGATCTGCTCGATGCAGGGTTGCCATAGCCCTTCAATTTGTAAAAAACGCAGTATCTGCAAAGCTCAATAAAGTGAAGTGCAATAAAATGAGAAATACCTGCATCTTGTTGTTGTTTTTGTTGAGGTATAAGATACGAAAGAAAACAAAATGTACTCATTGCAATATGGAGTAGGGAGAATTTGATTAAATATTTAGTCAATCTAGTCAATATCCCTCTGGCTCAGTCCTAGGAGCTTCTGGCCATGATCTCATTGGTGGTTCAAAGAAAGTTACAGGAGTGAGAGGTCTAGCAGAGCTCTTAGCTTGGAAACTTATCTTGGCCAAAGCAACAAAGCCTATGTCCAGAGCTTCCAGGGTAGGATGCTACTTTAGACTCAATCTAGACTGGAGTGCATGGCCAATACTTTGGTGTAAGTGAAGAAAATATAACTGCAGTTCTTGAGGTACTGAGCTGACAGAGATCACCAGTCTGGAAATCCCAGTAAGCAGCCCTCACTTAAGGCAAACACACTACGCAGAGGAGGGAGAAGGCAGCCTAGAAGACTGGTGCTCTAACGCTCAAAGTTTCCTAAAGTTAAAAAAAAGGAATACGTGTTTATAATTTCACTGATGACACTTACTTGTAACATGTCCCCTCAATTGGAAATTGTTTACAGATATTACAGGGAATTCCAAGGTGTTTGTCCAGTCGTTCTTTCTCAGCTGCAGTTACAAGTTTGCTAGAGTTTTTGAATTCCTCTAAAATAAGTTTTAAGGGTGCAAACTCATGCCTACACAGAGGACATTTCAGCATGGAAGTGTTCGATATATCCTGATAATCAGCTAAGATCTTCATGCATTTTATATGAATACTATTGCCACAGCCAAACCTGTTAGAAATAAAATTTGTTTACCAATTTGTATACAGCAAAGTTATCCATCTATCTATATATTTATATTAATAACATTTTCTGTGCTACCATAAAAATAGATTCTGAACTGATTTTCCAAAATATAGCTTGATTATATACATAAGCACTATCTTATCTGTTTATCTTATCGGAACACAATAAATCTATCATCTTAAATTTAGTACATCAGAACTCCAAACAAATCCTCCAGTCCAATGAAATGGTGGTAAAATATTTTGCGTTATTAAATTATTTTTTATTTTAAAAGTGAGAATGAATACAGTCTTGACAAAACAAAAAACGGTAACAATAATAATTATTTTTTAAATAGAAGGCATCACAGAAAGCAGAGATGTCACCTCATTTTTCTAGAAATCACACAATATGTGGTAGTACTCAGTAAATATCTGAGAGAAATAATATTTGTGGAAATAGTTAATAATTTTAAAATATGCAATAGAAGCATAGCCATATAAAAAACTACAATGTGGATGAGAATTTGGGCAAATAATCAGGTGAAAAAAAGAATAAAAAAGCTTAGTAGCAAATGATTACCCAAATTTTCCAAGTCCAACTTTACAGTGCCTTGAAGAATAATATAAATATTACACTCTCAATAAACATTTGTCTATAAGTGAAATTTTGAACTATTTAAGTTTAAAGATAGAAGTTTGAAAAAGCAAAAAGAATTTTTATAATTTTAAGGTAAATTAATCTTTACTTTCAGAAAACTCTTTGTAACTCCTCGAAGTTATGGCATTTATTCACATCTATAAAACAAAAAAGTAAAAATTATCCCATTTTAATAACTTAAAGTGGAAAGGGGAATTAAGTGGCGTTGTTTTAATTTTCACCCTTTACAATGTAGCCCAGAAATATTTAGCGTAAGAACAGGACATCTCACAACATACACATTAGGAAATAAAAGAAGGCCAATTAAATATAATTGTTTAAACATATATTGTTTCTCTATCAACATATCTTATAACACAATCAATTACAAATTTATTAAATTAGAATTTTTTCATAAGTTTTTAGAATCTAAAGAAAAAAAACATGTCACCTGCAAAAGGTGACAGGGAGCTTTTTCTCCAAAAGTACTTCTTGACAAATAGAGCAGATATCATCTGAAGCAATTTCTTTCTGTTTAATGTACCCATCTTCTTCAATATGTGCATTTGTGTCATTCGTTCCTCGTTGAGGAGTTTGAACTCGGTGTATCCCCCGAAGCAGATCACTGATTTCTCCTTCCACCAGACCTAACTGCAACGCAGCTAGGGAAAAATCCCCAAGTACGAAAATTCAGTGGCAAATTGAAGATACAGAAATGTAACAACTTATGCTGAAAGTTAGAATTTTCTTTCAAAGATCAGAAAGACAGTTTTGGTTGAATTATTACACTGACTTTTACCACTTTTGTATTTCTTTCAGAGCCAAAAAGTCAGGGAAGAGTCATTTATAAAAAGAATGGAAATTTTCTCTTTTTTTTCTTGTTACTGAAAAGTCAGTGCAAACAGTGCATTAGAAGAGTTTTGGATTATTATATGATAGTGTTCATCCTTGGGTTGGTGTTATAATCATGTCTTACATTTTGATCTGTTCAACTTGTCCATAAACAAATATTTTATCAAGATACACGAGTATTAAAACAAATAGGTGCAAATACATCAAGGGGAAACAAGCATATTTGAGTAATTAGTGTAATTAATATTTGTTAGATAAGTAAATGAATGAACGGATAATGGGAGAGCAAGACTCAAATAATTGTGCCTATTTTCCTGTCTCAGTTTCACGTGTCTACAAGCGTCCTTCAGTGATTTGGTCAGTATTCCTCAGGACAATCTATTAGAAGCTATATCGTCTGTACCCTTGTATGTGCATTCTTTGAATGCTAAATTTTCTCCATCCTACTGTCCTTACAAGAAATTGTGTTCTAAGTACATATTGTTTTGATCAGGGCATCCTAAATTCTTTATTCCTTGCCCGTCCCCATGCTCCTTCTCCTTAACCTGCCGTAATTTAAATGCCAGGTGTTATTGGTCCCCCTGAGTTCTATTCACTTTATATATTCTTTAATGCATATAGGTTAAAGAATTATTTGCTAGATAATGAAAAGCTCCATTTTACTAGAAAGACTCCCAATTAAACACTGAAAATATCATAGATACATTTCAATACAGAAATCTCTGTTCCTTGTCTGAGGTGGGGTGGCAGGTGGGACGTGGGAGGGTATCATACTTTAATTGACCATTACTTTGGAGGATAAGGGCTATTTGTCACAGAGACACAGCAGCATATGCTCTCTAAAAAAAGGGGGAGGAAAATGAAGAACAAAAGATGTGCTTTTGGGAATAAAGATTTTTTAGGGCAGCAGAAATACTGAAACATAAAAGTTCATAAAAAGAGCTGGCCATAAACTGTTCCATGTGGTATAACATGAATTGGAAAATAAAAGGGAGAAACAAATTCTTCTGAAATTAATTTGGAAAAATGAACGCATGAGACTATGAAAGAATATTCTTTTATATGGAAGAACAAGGTAGCTAACCTTATCGGACATCACAATGTATTATAAAAAAACTATAAATAGTATATAAGAATTCACTAAGTACTAAATATTATGAAACAAAGATATAAAGAAGCACTATTCAATAACTGTTATTGAGATGACTGAGTGGCAATATGGAGAAAATTTAATTAATTGAAACCAAATACCAACATCCAATTTACACCAACACAACTACACATGGATGCTATAATGAGAAATAAAAATAAAATAGAAAACTAGCGGAAAAAACCTCCAAAGGGCTCTTTATCAATAGTATGGAAGAAAGATAGCTTTTAAAGAATTGAAACAATACATATGAAAGGAAAAGATAGTCAGCTTTAACAAGACACAAAAAATCCATATGTATAACAAAATTTAATAAAGCCATATAAAAGTGTATTACAATATTAGGAAAACATTTGCAAAGAGGGGTAATCACTATATTTAGGAAGAGTTTGTAGTTTTATCCCAATAAATAAATAGCCAAAGTATAATTCATACAAGAAGTACAAATAGGAAACAAGGCAGTAGGAGGTATTCAATTTCATTAACATCAAAGAAAAGTGAGTCAACATGAGAATGAGGCACAGACACAGAATAAAACACTAAATAAGTGATAATAAAGAAGTAGAATATTATGCTTTGTTTGCTTTATGTTATTTATTTTTGTATTTAAAAATGCAAAAGTATATTGTATTTTGTATTTAAAAAGTTATTTGAAAGCATTTTAGATCTTCTAAGGATATGTTAGATGTATAGGAGAATTTAAACTATTTTCTTATTTAATTTACTAGGAATGAATAGGTTATTATGAACTTTGCATCTGGCATTTTTTCCCGTTTTGTGTGACTTCATCTTTTTTAATAATATTATAGAAATATTATTAACATTACAAAATAGTTCTACGTATCTTTAATTATTTTCTTTGGGGACTTTATGCTGTTAATGTCTTTCATTACACGCTTCGGTAACGTGGTCAAATGGGTCTAAAACATAAATCGAAAAACTAACAGAACTAGCAGAACTTTGATATATTGCTGAAATTAGAAATCGTGAAGTATTTTAAAGACCAGTTTCACAGTACATATAGAGGGCAGACACAAAAATATTAATATTTTTACTTTAAAATCTAGTTAATGAGACTTTAGGCTAAAGAAATAATTGAAAGAATAAAAATCTTCAAGTACAAAAAGATAACAAGTAGTTAGAAATAAATGCTTAACAATGGAATAATGTTAAATAAATTATGATATACTATATTCAGTGAAATATGTTAGCCATTGATGACTTTAATTACAGAGATTACGTAGCATTGAAAATATTCATAAGGTAACAGTTGTGATAAAAGCAGAACATAGAATTCCCACAGACTGTTAGGCATACATAAAGTCAAAAAGGAAAATAGAAAATAAAAAAGTTGAGTATATCTTAGTGGTGGGAATTTAAAAAAAATTCCTTTAATGTGGTTTTAATTTTATTTGTAAATATTTAATTGAAAAAGGAACAGATGGCATTAACTAGACATTGTATTTAGAAGAAACCAGTAGGTAATAAATCTAGGTTTTGCTGGGAAACTTTTGTTGGGCGATGGGAAAAAGAATGTTCAGTGTCCAAAAACTGATATCTTTATATAAAATTCCTGCGTGATCATGATTACAGGTCTTCAAAAATAAAAGAGTTCGGGTTTCTGATATATAACACCAGGGTGCAAATAATTGTTTCCAGATTTGTTTTAGAAAAGAATCTACGAATGACGTTTAAAACACTCCTCCTTCATTACTAGTAATCATCTCCTCCACACTTATGTACATATTTTACATAGTCCTAATAAATAATTGTTTATAGCATTCTTTGAATTATTTTAATTTTCATGTACTTTTGTTCTAGCTTTCATTTAAGTGATAAATTTCAAGGTCACTAAGACTTCTTTTTTCTTTGAATATTTGTGCATATCGAATTTCCTCAATGTTGACTAACTAAAAGTTTTAAATACAGGAGATATGGAAAATCTTTATTTTAGTAGGAAGTATGAATTTTCAAAATTCATGGTTTTCATTTTCAGAAGACATGGCTTCTGCCTTTAAGAAGTACACAGGATAAAACAATATAAAGTATTAGGGTGATCCATATGAAATTGTTGTTTTGGTGGATGAAAAAAATCCAAATATTAGCAATTCATATGATTCAATTTATAAAAAGCACCTAGTCAATATGCAGTACAGTAAATATTGTTGAATTTAACTGAGTAGAGCTGCACTGTCCAATATGATAGCCATTAGTCACACGTGGCTACTGAGCACTTGAAATATGGCCAACGTGAGTGAGAAACTGAGTTTTACATTTTGTTTCATTTAAATTGAAATTGAAAACTGATAATCTGTAGTTATTGGAACATTTATAAGTATGTTGAAATTGAAAACTGATAATCTGTAGTTACTGGAACATTTATAAGTATGTTTGTAACAATTTGGGTACTATGTGAACTATTTTTCAACTGAAAATTTTATGAAGTTTAAATGAAGATCAAGAATTTCCAATGAAAATATAGTGTCTGAGTTGAGATATACTGTTAAGTGTAAAACAGACACTAGATTTTGAAGACAATTAAAAAACACAAAATATCTCATAATTTTCACATTATCTGTTGACATGATAACATTTTGATGTATTGGGTTAAATTAAAATATATTATTAAAATTAATTTCCCCTGTTTCTTTTTACTTTTTATAATATGGCTACTAGAAAATTACATATGTGGCTCACATATTTCTAACGGACAGCCCCAGCATAAAAGCTTTTGAAAATGATACGGAAAATAGTGTACAGAACAACTAAGATTTTGGAAAGGATGTAAACATTTAAATTCAGGTGGGTAAAATGGAGAAACAGAGAAGAAAACAACATGTATGAAATCATACAACCTAATCGTTGTGTATGAAGGGATTAACAGAGAGCACAAAGTAGAGAGAAGTGACCTTTCAGAAAGAATCTTTTGTCTACAGTGTGAAGGAGGGAGCAACAAAGTGCAGGCACTGAGAATAAGGAGGCTGCAAAGAAGAGTACTAAGGGCTGATGAAGTTTGAACAAAGGTGAGAATGAGGATGGAGAGATGAGGATACTGGTGAGAAGTAAGTAGGATGTCATACAAACAGACTTTGTGGAATGAGCAGATATATGAGAGAAGAAGAAGGGGGTGGGAATCAAGGAGAATCCTAAGGTTTCTAGTTTTGGAGACTAAAGAAAAAAGAAAGCCAATATGTGAGGTAGGGAATATAAGAGTGGAGCACATATGGGTGAAATTTGGTATTTAAAATGCCTGCGGGACCTTCAAAATTAGCTGCCCAGAAGGCAGATGGAAATACCGGTCTGCTAAGACATGGAAATCACTGGCATAGAGGTAACAGCTGGAGACACAGAAAATGGGAGACATTTCTCAGGGAACGTGTAGAGTGAGAGAAGAACACAAAAGAAAAATCCCTACGAAACTAATATTATTATCTAGTATAACTTTTAAATGCCTATTGTGATTATACTTATTTAATAGTTGGGGGGAAATGAACTTGCCTAAATAGAGCCAATACTCTGAAAAAAATTAAAAACTGATTATTATTTTAATTCTTTATGAATATTATGGACATTTATTAATAAATTTAAAAGTGCCACGGCAGTTCTTAGATAGGTCTAGGGCTTATTTAGGTCAAATGACTCCTTGATGGCAGGGAACACTTCCCTAATGATGTTTCTTTATTATAAAATGTACAAATCCAAATGGCCTGTAATAAAATTATTTTCCTTTCTTTTTTATTTTTGAGGACGCTAGAATTTAAAGTTACACAACTATATGCCTGACTCTAAACTCAAGTTAAGTACTGACATAAAAACTATTTTACTCTAAAAAATATATTTTTTCTTGCATAAAAATGTCAGTCAGTAAACACTTTTGAATGAAATTATTGTGTCATGTCAACTTCTATTTCTGGGATTTAAAAAGTTACGTCTGTGATTTTTCTCAGAATTAAAATAATTTTAGATACAGAAACTACTGTGAGTCTTTGCTTAGGACACATGAGAGAGATTTTTTCTACTGAATAACTGGCCGTTGTTTCACTCCTTTTTTTATTAAGTTCTTTTAAATTTGAAAATGATACATAAATTTACATTTTTTATTAATAAAGAAAAATGTTCCATCTGTCTTAAGTGTAACAAATGGGGATATAGAGAGTTGTCAGATTGTCTAGAAAAATGTCTAAATTTAGAATATGTGTATAAAGAAAAGATTAAATTTCCTAACTTCAAATTAGTAAAAATACAACTTACATTCATGATTCCTTGGAAGCTTGAATTTTTTCAACAAGATCCTAAAATTCACAAGTAGAAAAATAAAACATTTACTTCTGACATAATCTCAAAAGATATTATTTCGTTTTAATTTCAGAATAGGAATAACATTATAGAATTTATATTGCTGAAAGTATTATGAATAAACTTAAAACTTCATTAGTTTTCTGTTATAACAGTCGTTAAATTCATCTTTTAAAATAAGCATACGTGAGAAAAGTATACTAAATGGAAACAAAAGATATTTGCAGTAAAGAGATTTGCCAGAGTGAGTCCATGAATTCTTTTTATGACACAGTCATTCACAGAGAGAGGCTAGTGAGGGCATTCAGGTATTCATAGCACTTCCTTTAAACTTCCCTGGAAGTTTTGGAAATGGAACAATTTTCTGGGTAGAGTACCAAATGACTTTCTACATAGACCACTTTAATGCATACAGAAAAAATATTTTAAAATATCACCAATTAAGATGAAATATGGCTTCCTTTTAAAGTGGAAAATATATATTAAATTCTTACTTAAACATATTAAATATACTTTAGTATATTAAATACTTGGAGTATATTTCCATTCAGTTTATGGTTTAATATACTGTAAAAAATGAGTTACATTACATAAAAATTAAAACAGAATGCCCTTGCCCTGAGGAAACTAGTATAAAATAAAAATAGAAAAAAACCTATTTTAAGTATAACAAAACCAAATTGCAAGTTTTAAAGGACTATGTTTTATATCTTTATGCTAACTAGAGCTAATAACATATGTTAGTAGATGCTCAATAAAAACTGATCAAAGCAAAACAAAACACTTGGTAAATAAAAGCATTAGAAATAGCTACATAACCGTTTTTTTGCCAAAAAGAAAAGCATTAGAAATATGAGATACACACTCTTTTCTCAATTTCTTGTTTAACTTTTTCCCCCTCAAATATCAATTACAAGTTTTCTATAATAATAGAATTAATGATTTATTGGTATAACTTTAGGTAAACAAAATGAGTTGATTTGGCTTTAAATGGAAAGAATTTGTTTTTCATTTCTAGGACTCTTCTACAAATAGGTCCTGACACTAGAAGAAAAATTTCAGATTTGACAGAAGTAATCTTCAGTAGAGTGCTACTCATATCTTGAAAGATTCATAGTCAAATGTTTATTTTAGAAAATAAATTAAACAAACATCATAATGAGCCACATAATTTTCATCAGTGATGTGAATCAGGGAGTTTTTTTCTGTTTTGTAGTTAGATTTCACATTTGTACCTAATGAGAGTCTAAAAGTTGATTTTTTTCTTATTAAAAACATTAACATTGCAAACATACAGAGGTGGTAGTATGTTTCTCAACTTAAACCTTACTCAATTTCAGAATGAAATAAAATATCCACAAGTATATTGATAAACTATGACCATTTGACCTTTATACTCTCCCAACATCAAATTTCTTTAATCTTGCAGTACTCAAACCATGAAAAAGGCAAAACATCGTATATACCAAGATGTTCCTTTGTGGAAGATCTTCATTACAAAGTTACTCACCAGCATATATGCTTACAAAGCTCCCCTCCTTTCAGAAACGTGGAGCAGTTACAAATATGAGGATTTCCTAGAAAAACCTTTAAGGGAAAAATGTATTGTTAAAAAAAACCAAAACACTCCAGTTAATTTTTAGAGCTAGAGTAAACCTAAGTTAATAGATAACAGGATTAAAAGAGATTTCAAGAGAGAATTCAATTCAGTTTAGGTGACTCCAAAATGTTGAATAGTCTACTGGGACATCTAAAGTCTTGACACGAGCCTCTAGGCTGGTTTTTCACTTCCATATTCTTTGCCTCGGTCAACAACTTGCATTATCAATTAAGACTTTTTCAGTGACCTGCACTCAGGTGGGTGAAAAGAAATCTAATTTTAAAAGTTAGAAAAAAAAATCTCTAAATTTCTTACTGAAAGGAAATGCTATCTTGCAATGGCCATCAAAACCTTTTGTAAGAGCTCATCTTGGACTTCTGTTTGTTTTGTACTATTGTACTTTGTACTTTTGTTTGACTTTAATTTTATTCAGGAAAACTAATTTTATTCACCAAGACTATATTGACTAAACAATTTATTAAATACAATATTTTGTAAGCAACAAAATAAAAGAAGGATGCCTTAAATAAGCACCGGCTAGTAATCTGTATTCAGTACCTAAAATGCATGACACTAAATTAAAATTTTCCAAGTTAACCCCTGGGAGGTGGTGCAGAAGCTGATTTTTGAGCGGTGAGTGGGATATACGAATATGAAATATCTGCGGTCTTTCAGTAAAATTAAAAAGAATTTTTATTCATTAAGACCTTTCCAAGGCATCGGCATTTAAACAATACTTTGAAGGGCTCTTGTTATAGCTTGAGAGTTACTAAAGAGTAAAGAAAAACCGATTTATCTTATTTAGCAAATATTTACGATACGTAAACAGATTGAAGGATTTTCATTTCGTTTGCGTTACAGGGCTAGTGACTGCTAACAACTGATCCAAGAACGCCAGTAATGCAAACCATATATTCATATAGAACGTCTCCGTTTCTCAAGCCTAAAGATTAAGGGTCATCATCGTCCAAGAGCTGGATTCAATTTGGACTCCTAACTTTCAATAATGAAACTTTTCTAACAAATTCGAGTTCCCTGTAACTTGCATAGCTTTGGAGTCTGGAACACTGGCAGGTGGGGTGCGGCAGCGAGCGGCTGCAGGGATTGCGGGGGGCCTGATACAAGGGCGGCCCCGGGGGCCCGGCGGCCGGGCGGGAGCGAGGCCAGGAGGGGGCGGTGGTTACTCGGAAATCCCTGGGTTCCGGCTCCTCCTCCCTCAGCAGGAAGCCGGTGGGGCCCATCTCTCGTAGGAGGTAGATGCTGCTGCTCAGCGCCTGCTCTTGTTGCCAGCTGACGCGGTCGCTCAAGTGCCTTCGCCTTTCAGAGGCCTTAGAGCCCCGGCGAAGCATCCTGCCTGGGCTGCGGGCGAAGGCTGCCGCCGGCCGACGCTCCCCGAGGCGCTAGCCGGTCTCCGTGACGACCGCGCGCTCGCCGGTTGCCTTGGTGACGGTGGTTGAGATCCGCGGGTCCCAGCGTGCCTTGCGCAGAGCTCCGGCTGGCTGGCGGCGAAGGTGCGGGCGGGTGTGGATTCCACAGCTCGCGGCCGCCTCCATTCCTTCCGGAAGCGATGCTCTTCTCTGAGGAGTTTTTCTGATAACCGGCTGGCTGATTGAAAAGCTGGCGGCCTAAAGCGGAGCTGTCAACTCTCTCGCGTTCCTTCAGCGGCATCCTCGCAGGCAGGGCTCATGAAATCTGTGTTAGGACAGTCTCGCAGCCAAGTTTCTGTGTGGGCCCTGGATGCTAAAGTTATCCTGTGATGATTCATCATCTTTATCGGAAAGCCCAGAGTGATGTTTACTTTCAGCAGTATTCCACAAACATTTCCCGATTGGCCACTACGTGCATAATCCGAGCGAGCTGCTGGGGAAGAGCAAAGATGTAGAAGACAGGAGGTCTAACCCTAGGAAGCTAGATCCTTAAATCGGGGGGGGTGTGTGTGTGTGGTCTTAAAGCGAAGAGATCATCTCTAAATTGCATGTTGGGTAGGGCCCATTAACTGTGCCCTCTAGTTTAACAGACCCCTGTTCTAAGGAATAAGATTTCCAAGGTCTGCAGTGTTGACCCAATACTTCAAATTGCCTGTGAGCTTTGTTACCAGGTTCTAGGGGAGAGCTGTAACAAGTTAAGATATGACTCAAGTAAAGAAGCCCTATTACTGGAATCTCTTCAGGAAGTTGAAATCAGGAAAGAGCCACTTGATAGCCCAGTGACATAAACAGAGATGGAGGATATATATACCGTTTTATCATGGGAGGAAGCCGCAACTAGGTTATGTCAAGAACAGGAGAGGAGAAAATGGCAAAGGCCACAGTATGAAAGATGATGGAAGTGGCAGCTTTCACATGTGAGATATTTGGATAAACACCGTCTGGTCCTAGGTCTAAGGTTCTAACTTACTAAATTTCATTTCTAGTCTCCTATTCTAATAACTAATATACATACTACTATACTCCCAACTTTATCATCAATTTAATGGTGTCAGATGTTAAAACATTGTACATTAGGAAAAAACCTCATACTGAAACCAAAAGAGATTATAAATTGAATTCTCTTAGTTTATTAATACTTATAATTAAAAAACCCAAAATAAATTAATGACAATCTACACTTTCTATTTAACAAGTGAGTTGGGTTTCAGAGTGAAGGCACTTTAGTCAAACACCATTCCCTCTCTTTCTCTCTCTCCACATATATATATACACGTAATATATATCTCCATATATATTATATATGCATTATGTATATATAATTATTTAAACATTACCTGAAGAGAACTTTAAAAAAAAACAATAGTGAATAATTAAAACTGTTGTGTTTTATTTATTATAATTAGATAATGATACTTGCTCTGTGTGTGATAACACCATTTTCATAAGGGTCACATGTTTAAGACACAATATTCATTATGTGAACTGAATATAGGTTCATAAATTCCATTTTGGGGGATGATAAAAGTAACATTATTCATGCTTTCATGGAAATTAAAAAGAGAAAGCACAGATTGCTAAACAGAACTTTAGTCTAGCTGAAAGACATTTGTTTTTGTATCTGTCAATTAAGACTTTAAAAACATTTTTATAGCCAGGTGACTATCCCATATGTTTGCCTCATCTCTTAAGAGTTTGTGACAGGGGTAATATTTTACAAATATTAAATCAGGGAATTAGATTTCTCCCTTAAATTCACAGCGTTCCCCTCCAAGTTACGTTTTGAAGCATGCTGCCCCAGGGAAGAGGGAAGTGCTTAGAGCTAGAAATAAGTCATTGATAAGCTTTGAATTTCATGAGTTAAGTTTTAGCATCTTTAACAATACAATTTGGTCATGTAAAATAGGAATTCATAAATTACTATAGCTCCAGATTAAGATATAAAAAGCTGGGCCTAGACCTTGGAATTGTATGGAAGAGAATGGCCTAGGGGTGGGGGTCATGGGGAGAAGAGTAACAGAAGTCAGTGGAAGAAGTCAGCTGCCAATCTCAACCTGGGTGTGTGTGTGTTGGGGTGAGGGTGGGAGTAGGTGGAGGGATGGATTGAAACATTGAGATGGGTTTGGAAAGACTGAGAACACCTGGAACATGTGTGTGTGGGCAGTATGCTTACTTCTGGAATAGTGTTAGGGAGGTGCAGGCTCCCAGGAAGCCTAACACAGGATGAGCAGTATGCAGAGACACCAGTGGAAGACAGGTAAATGAAATGGATGTAATGCCTTGGCTCTCAAGGATTAAAGACATGCAGTGCATATAAGAGTTTGTGTTTACCTCTAGAGAATGAACACAAAAGAAAGGCAGAATACTAGTTAGGGTCTGACAGAGAGGATGCAGAACTCGACGATTTCAAGACTGGAAGCAAATAGAACCAAGGACTCCAGGGGGAGATGCCAACATGACACCTTCCATTTTTAAAAAAAGTCAAATAGGGCCAGTCAAAACCCAGTGATTACCAACAGGGAGCAGTTCAAACTGGCCATAGTGCGGAAGTGACCAGCAAGTATCCAGCGGACATTTTATGGGTTCAAGGTCCTCATTTGTGTCATCAGACACGTGATTACATAAACTTCATTTTCCTCCTACACTCATATACCTTTTTGGAGAGAAATAGGGGATGGGAGAAAATCTGAAATGCTAAGCATTTTTATCCGTAATAGTGACCAAGGCGGCATTAACATTCCCCTTAGCTTGACTAAACTCTAGACAGGTTTCTTCCTGACTGTAGGACCCGGACCTCCCTTTATTTTTAGAGCATTTACTTTAGAAAACTTTCAATTGTAAATTCTTCTCTACCCGTTTGAGATGTAAATCTTGCCAGCCTCCTGCCAATAATATCTTTCTCAAGGACCTGTGAGCCATCCCCTTTGAAATGGAATCATCAAGAAAGATAATGCCCCTTTCTCCCAGTCTTTGTGGCAGCATGGAGTCTAACTTCAGTAATCACCAATTAGTAAGCACAGATGTCCTAATAACACTGACCAACCTGCCCCTGACGTCCTCCAGTACTTTCCCACTAGCTCACCCCAGGCTTCAAAACCTCTGCCACTAGTTTCAGCGTCGTTGAGGTCAATCTCTCCCCTACTGCTAGTGTCTTGAATTGCTTGCCTATTTAAGTCTGTCCAGTGCAATTTTTCTTTGACAATAGACACCATTTATCTAAAAAGACTTTAATCATTAAATCAGACGAAACTTACAGTTTACTAAGGTTTTTTCCCCCTGCTGTGATCAAGGGACACAGCAGCTAGCACGGGTGATTGAATCATGTATAAAGAAAACATACTTCAATAATTTGCACACCCAAGTGTAATATAAATAAATTTGCAACTCACTACGAGTGTGATTGGGACTTTTAGTTTAATATGCCAGACTGAGTAGATAATGTTAGTTCCTCTTCCATCTGAAAAGCCTCTGAAAATAACAAAAAAATTAAAAAAGTTTTAACCTCTGACGTTGAAGAGAAAGGGCTGAGGTAGGTAGAATTCTAAGAATGACCCCAATGACTTTTGCCCTTATTAATTCTCTCCTCGGTGAATATATCATGTTACAAGTCAAGATTCTGCAGATGTATTAAGGTTACTAATCGGTTGATGGAGTTAACTAAAAAGGAGATAATTTGGGTCGCCCTAATCTAATCACACAAATCTTTTAAAAGCAGAGAGTTTTCTCTGGCTGGTGGCAGAAGGAGAAGTCAGAATTGAAGCATGATTCTCTTGCTGGCTTTGAAGATTGAGGGGCCTGGGTGACAAGGAATGCTGGGGCCTCTGGAAGAAGAAAGCAGCCTCTGACTGAAAGCCAGAAGGGAAATGGAGAACTTAGACCTATAGCTATAAGGACCTGGATTTTGTCAGCAACTTGAATGAGGTTGAAATCAGATTCTTTCCCAGAGCTTGCAGATAAGATACCTTGGTTTCAGCCTTGTAATACTCTGAGCAGAGAAACCAGTCAGGCCTGCCTTGACTTCTGACCTCCAGACCTGCCAGCTAATAGATGGGTGTCATTTTAAGCCACTAAGTTTACGGTAGTATTTCCATAGCAATAGAAAATGAATCTGGGGCCATTGGCAAATTTCAACAGACTACTAGAACAAAATATGGATAGAAAGTGCTGACTGATGAAAGGGGGAATAAGTGAGGGTATGAGTATGAAACAGTTTACTCCTTGTTATCTGCCAGCATTGGGTTGGACAATAGAATCACTCTTGTTGGTTCCAAGTATAAAGGAATTTATTATGGGACATAGGTTAGCTTGTAGAGTGTCTAGAAAGGCCACAGAATCAATCTTTGATCCCACACTAAAGTGAGGCACTTGACAAAGTCGTTCACGCATACTGGGAGATTTTTCCCCTGGAAATCCCTCTGTGTCACTCAAGAAGTTAGGGACTAGACATCGGTACCTCAACTACTGTTGCTGCAGAGAAACCAAAGGACTTCCTTCCTGTGGTTGCTAGTTGGGCTGCATGGTCTGGAGAACTTCACTTCTGCCTTTCAAGTCTTGGCAGAAGCTAGCCATGTGTTTACAGTCTAGAGGGGCCTCCCCCAAATCTGAGGAATATGGGAAGGTGATATTAACAAATTGGAGAGCTATCAAAATGGGTAAGAGAGGGGAGGTTAAAGCAGTTTGGCCAGCCAAAAGGAACAATCAGAGAATAAGAAAGAGCTTTTTGGTTTTAAAAACGATTGTCAGATTAAAAAAACTCAGTAGAAGTTTTGAAAGATGAAGTCAAGGATCTAGAATATAGAGTAAAAAAGAAGCAAGGTGCAAAATATTAAAAAGAAAGAAAGAAAGAGAGAGAGTTAATCTAAGATAGACAAATTCAGACTATTAAGATTCCCAAAGCGGGGCTGGCCTCATGGCCAAGTGGTTAAGTTTTCACGCTCTACTTTGGTGGCCTGGGGCTTTGCCGGTTTGGATCCCGGGAGCAGACATGGCATCACACATCAGGCCATGCTGAGGCGACGTCCCACAAAGCACAACCAGAAGGACCTACAGCTAAAATATACAGTTATGTGCTGGGGGGCTTTGGGGAGAAGAAGAAGAAAAAAAGAGAAGAAGACTGGCAACATTTGTTAGCTCAGGTGCCAATCTTAAAAATAAAAATAAAAACAAAAAGACTTCCAAAGGACAGAATGGAGGTGAGGAAATTATCAAAGATAGAATAGAAAAAGTCTACAACAAAGGGGAGAGCTATATTTCAAATGAAGGGAGCTTATCAAGTGCTGAGTAGAGTGAATGATTCATATCTAGATAAATGGTTAATAAATTTCAGAACATTGAAGAGAATGAGAAAAACCTAACATTTTACAGAATGGAAAAGTAGGTTTAAAGAGACAAACATTGGATAAGGGTCACATTTTTCATTTGCATCAGAGGCTGAAAGACTTGGAGAAGTTCTGAGGGAAAATGACATTGACATTAGAATTTTATGTCTAGCTAAGTTATCAAACAAGTGTAAGGACAAAATAAAGTCATTTTCAGACACGTAGGATCCAGAAGGCTTATCTCCCATGCATGATTAATGAGTAAGGCACCAGAGGATACATACTAGAAAAACCAGAGTTGTTTAATCTTATGTTTAAATGATTCCTATTAATTACCATCTGTCCTTTTATATCATAGCTTCTCTATTCTCTTTATTTAGTTGATTCATTTCTTGTTTGGTTTAAATAACTTTTTGAATACTTTTTGCAGGGAGAGAATGTGAATTGCATGCTTTCTGTAGTCTTGAACAACCTAAATTGTCTTAAAATTGCTTTCACAGGTGAATGACAATTTGGCTGGTTATAAAATACTTGGACTAAAATCTTTCTTCTTCAATTCTAAAGATATTCCTGTATATTCTGCAGGTGATCCATGATATGGACAGTATACATCTGAGGCCAGCCTAATTTTTCATCCTCTGTGTGTTGGTAACATTTTTATTCCTGAAGCTTAAAAACTCTTTGTATTTAAGGCTTCAATCAGGATCATTTCATGAGTTGTTATTCATTAAATTTTTCTGGCACTTGATCAACCAAGTGGCTTGGTCTATGATGTTATGGATTATTGCTTCGGTTCTAATGCTTCAGATTCTTTTTAAGGAACACAAATTATCTGTATTTTGTGTCTGATTTTATTTGCTTATTTTTGGTCATTCTTATCTATTAATTACTCTTTCATCATTCTTTCCTCAGTCTTTTCTTGTGCTTTCTGAGAGAAGTTTTCATATTTTCCCTCTTTGTCCTAAAGCATTTGAAAATTATGTCACTGCATGTTTAATTCACAACACTTTAAAAAAATCTAGTTCATTTGCTGTTTCTGCCAATTTTTCATACAGTTCTCCTTTTGTCTCAGCCGCTTCTCCTTTGATTACAGACAGGTATCTTATCACCCTTAATTTTGTTTCTTTGTTTATGAAACCATGAGACCATGTTTTTGTGAATTTTACCAAGCATTAAAATAGATGCTATCTAACATTTGCAATTTCTTTTTTAAAAGCACATCCTTTCTCTGCTTCTTAAGAGGTGTGCCTTTTTTGTTGATCTTTTCTAAGTTGCCTCATTCTTTTTATTCATCTTGATGGTGGTAATATCTTCTAGGCTTGGTATTTGCCCCTAAGCAGGGGCAAATGGAGTCCTCTTATTTTGCATCAATATCTACTTGGAATTGTTAGAATCCTCTTGCAACATTTTAGGCTGGTGGGTGGTTCATATTTCAGTGATCCAGGAACAGGAAGAAGCTAGGAGTGTGGTCAGTCCCACTAGGGGAACTTGTCTCTGTGAGGTTTCTTCACGTATTTTGTGAAACAATTATTTTTTTAGGGGCTTTGCTCACTGTGGTCAAGCTCCTTTCTAAGTTGGTTGCCTATGGCGTCAGAGAAGAGGCCTGATGTTAGAGGGAGAAACTCCTTCCTAATGCCACTAATGTTTTATTTTGTGTGCTTTCTTTGCCTCTAGATCTCCTGACACTGTTGTTCTTGAAATCGTTTTGCTTTCCCCGCTGTTGCCACGGCTGATGAGGTCAGGGTTAGTCACTGATTTTTGTAGACAAGTTCCTCGATTAGCAGCACGGTCTACACGGTATATCTCCCTGGTTCCTCTGGCACAGTTCTCTTCAAATATGCCAGATCAGCGCTCCAGATTTTCTCCTATTGTTTTGCAGTTATTTAATCTTTATGCCATAAAGGAATCAAGCACAGGCAGACTCCTTTGTTTTAGCTTCCAACTGCATCCAGACGCCTTTCGGCACTACATCTTATGAAGGGTTTCTAGAACACTTAAGAAGAAATACTTTTTTAAAAGGCACACATGTCAAAGGTTAACATTTGATCTATATTATTCTGGAGGACTTGGTGTGTTAGAGAGGCAGACTTTAGCTCATGATAACAAGAAAATTTTAGATGATTTCAGCCATCCAAAATGAACTAGCTCTCTTATGATGTTTGGAGATTTCCATCACAGAAGACATTTAAGGGCATCCTGACTGGGCATATTTCAGGGATACTGTGGAAGGTTTTCTTGCACAGGTGAGAGATTGTCCCAAACATCCTCTAAGGGACATTTTAACCTTAAGAGTCTATAACTATGTAGATTAATGTTGTTTGAAAACTTATTTAAACCAGCTGCCTCTCACTGTTCACTTGCCATAGAAGCAATGTGTAATTTAAGATTTATGATACAGTTTCAGTAGCATTCATGAATCTTTGCTATAAATGTGACATATGGAAATATTATCTTAGTTACTATACTGAAAGAAAATCAACATGAAAACATTTTGAGTGTTCTCTAAACATGTACACAACTTCCAGTATTCTATGTATAAATATAAGCATCTTATTCATTGAAGAATCTTTCTTGTGGGCCTCATGGGTCATAAGATCATCACTGTAAATATTTGACATTAAGGTCTAGGTAAATCAAAAAAATTAAATTAATTTTAAAGTAGCATCTTGTTTTGTCTTGTTTATCATTAAGTTGAAAAAAACATTGTCTGTCTTGTCTCTGTACCCTCCAGATGGTGATTTTTTAAATGTTATTTGGCACTATTAACTGCACAACAAGAACTGAATTTAGCTCATCTATAATTTCAATATACTATTGAACATTGCCTTTATAAGAAATGACAACACCTGAAATTCTCAGGGTAGAGCTATATAAATATTATAAGTAGAAAAATATTGCATTCCCTAAGCAAAAGGAACAGAAATGTGTGTGTGTGTGTGTGTGTGTGTGTGTGTGTTTTCAGCGTCAGCTAAAAAATATGGTACTTTGACATAACCCTGTGGGAAATATCAAAATAAGATGATGCTCTGGAATGGATATCTGTGTGAATATTGTCTCATCTCTTGATTTCCAAAGGTTGTTTCTTGAACTCCACTGGTATAGTTCTAGATAGGTCTAGGCAATGTTGGCATAAGTAAGGCAAAGAAGAAAAAAAAGAAGGTTCTACTGCACACCCATGTCTACCTCTCGTGACTCTCCTTTCTAGATTCTCCAGTGCCTGGGAGGTAGCACGCATCACTGTACCTCTATTTACAGCTATTTGGACCAGGAGTGGAGACTACCTTCAACAAGGGTTTGTAGACCGGTCTGACTTCAGTGGCCTGGCTCATGAAGATGATGTAGGCTTCCTTTATTGGAGACTGAACTAACACTTGGGATACTTAGACTTAGGGGGATAGTAATAAGCAGACCTGTAAAGCGCCACATGGTCACAACATGAGCACTAGAGTAAAGCTTTGTGGACTCGTGCTGCCAAAGTCCCCAGAGCTACCATGAATCTAAACAATTCTCTGGCTCTAACATCACCGAGGACCATCCTGATTATAGTCCCTCCTTCCAGATTATGGTGTGATTCCTCACTTACTTATATTAAAGTAACCAAACAAGGAGGCCATCAGACTGAGGTGGCTCTAATGCCTTGGTAGCCTATATGAGCAAACCAAAACCTAAACCAGAGTCAATGCACTCAAATCCGAGAAAATTAAACTTAAGAACAACCAATCATAAAGAGCAAACTTTCCAAATAAAGCAACTACTAAGCTGTAGCCCATCAAATAATTTCCTTGCTTTGCTTCCTCATTTTCTCTATAAAACCCTCTCACCTAGCTCTTGTTAGTGGAGTGTTCCTAATCACCTTTGGTTTGGCACTGCCTGATTTGAATGGATAGATGCTGAAATAAACTCTTGAAAATTTTAATGTGTCTTGATTTATCTTTTAACGCTTGTTGCAATAAAACCTCTTTGCTGGAATTGGCTTGAGTGAATCTCTGGCTTTTTGCGACCAAATGAGTAACTAAAATGAGGCTCTCCATTAACTTCATGATTATAGAGATACAGAAGAAAGAATGGGTCTCAGGTCCATGAAAATGCCTTAGAAGCCAATGGGATATGCATGATAGGGAGAGAGAAAAGTTAGAGATGAGTCTCAAACCCCTGGATAGGTAACACAGAAGAACAGGGTTGGGCAGGAAGATGTTGAATCCAGGTTTAAACATGCTAAGATTGTGGTGCCTGTGGGGCTTTCAAAGGAGACGCATATTAAAAAGTTGGGGGGCTGGCCCAACGGCCAGGTGGTTAGGTTCATGCACTCTGCTTCAGCGGCCTGGTTTGCTGGTTTGGATCCTGGGTGCGGACCTATGTGCCACTTATGGCAGCATCCCACATAGAGGAACGAGAATGACCTACAACTAGGATATACAACTGTGCTGGGGCTTTGGGGAGAAAGGAAAAAAAAAAAAACGGAGGAAGATGGGCAACAGATGTTAGCTCAGAGCCCATCTCCTCACCAAAAAAAAAAAAAAAAGAGTTGGATATATCAGTTTGGACTTATCTTAATGCAATATCTCTTTTTCCCCCCTGGAAATAAGCCTTAATTGTTTTGAAACTTCTTTTATATTGAATTATTTGTCATTAAGGGTTTTGACAATGGTTTGACTGGCAAATTGACACAGTGTGTCAAACTAATGTAGCATCATACCATTAATGATTAAGGTTTCATTCTTTTAATATAACCTTATTATTAATATTTTGGCTTTCTTTGAGCACAGAATTGCATTCATAAAATTTGAGTATTTTATTCATGTGATAGTGTATTTCTTACTTTATATCAATAAATTATAGTCTTTTTTTTATACAGCAGTCCTTTTTGAATTTTTTTGTTAGTGTGACCTAGTTGCCACAGGGCTGAGCAATTATGAGCCAGCTATAAAATGTGTTTCTAGAGGCACAAACTTGAGGAATCTAAGGGAATTCAGATGTGGAGGCGGACAGGTGGACTCTGTAGATACCATCTTTGGTTTTGTTGCACTGAAACACTTATAAACTGATATCTGTGGTATATTTTGGCTTTCCTTCTCAGTGCCCCAAGTGGCAAAAAACAAAACAACAACAAAAAAACTATAGGCTGATGGAGATAAAAAGTTGCTTCTTGGTAAATTAAACATATGAATCTAATTAAGATACCTTCCAAAATCCCACGGAAGCTACAGCAAAGGAATATGTTAAAAGGCACGAACCCACACAATACAAAAGGAGGAAAGCAGCGACAACAGCAATGTAACTTTGAAAAATGGAATGACTGATGAGTGGTGTCATAGCAAAGTGATGAGGGCCGTGTACTGAACTTGTGTTGCAAAAGGTGAGAACCAGTCCAGTTTACCTTGAAGAATAAAGAGCCCAAGGATTTACCAGATCAGCTACCTCTGGCAGTTGGAGGGTGCAGGGGGATGATATTCTAAAATAAGGAAAGTTGATCGAAAGCTGCTTAGGGAGGAGTTATAACCTTAGTTCCCCTTCCACATTCTGAACATTTAGACAACAGACTCCACCCAGGTGAATCAGCAGAGATTTCTTCTCTGGAGGAGCTAAAACAGAAGGGCTTTACACTGAGGAATCCCAAGCATAATCAAGGGTGGTGGTATTGTACTGAAAACAGGGCACTAAGTAAGTGTAGGCATTTTACAGGCTGAATCCCAGCCCCTTGCTCTATTCACTAGATCACTGGTTGTCAGGCATTCACTTTCCAAGAAGAAGAAAGGAAGAGTCTTCTCTAGGAATCTGCTCCAAGATGAAAGACCTAACGTCTACAAGAGGGGCTCCCCAATGACGGCGACATGGCCTGGCCAGACCACCTGCTGTGATGCTTCTGGTCAGCAAGCCCCACCTGTGCACTCAGAGTTTCAAACTGGGGTTTTCTATCACCCGCTCTTAAATATGAGCTGTAAACCAAGGAATAGAAACCTAAGGGAGACCTTTACCCCAAAAGATAGAGATCAAGTAGCTAAAAGCAAACAACTTTGAGGAAGAAACAGAGATTCAGCAGGGAGAAGAAAACATGAAAAATTCTGCATAATCTTTTCAGAGAGGTAAGTCTATTGAAACCATAAGAAAGAACAGAATGCTGTAATTAAGAAATATTAAGAGAACACAGGAGAGCTTTTAGCAGTTTAAAATATGACACAAGAAAACTCAAGAGGATTGTTAAAAGCTGAGGGACTGTCCCCCCCAAATAAAATCAACATAACAAAACAACAAAACCCAACTAACCACCACCAATAACAAACAAAAAACCAGAATTTAAGTGAGAAAATATTTTAAGACCGTACAAGAGGTCTAAACGCAATTAATAGAAGTTCCAGAAAAAGACCAAAGAAAAGAAAGGAGGAGAAAATAAAGAAATGATTCAAAAAAATTTGCTCGAAATGAAAGGCAAGAGTTAACCGATTGAAAAGAGTTTATCAAGTATAAAAACACGTCTGCTGAGGTGGTTGTATAGGTTGGGCACTGAACGTCTCCAAGAGGGCACCCCGTATGCATAAGCCGAGGAGTTTGGAGCACACACCTGTGTGCTGTATGCGGCGGCCCTGAGTGCCCAGTTCCGAGGCCCATGAATGTAAAATTTCATCATCATGGGGACAAAGAGAAAATTCTACAGTGTGTGTGTGTATGTGTGTGAGGGAAAGAGAGAGAGAGAGAGACTGAAGGATCTGGAATCAGAATTGCTTTTTAACTTCTCATCAACAACACTGAAGCTATAAGATATGGAGTAATGCCTTCAAAATTCTAAAGAAAAGTGATTTCAAACCTAGAGTTCTATGCCTAGCAAAACTTAGTATTATGCAGATAGAATAAAAACATTTTCAGACGTGCAAGGTGTTAGAATATTTACCTCCCATCAAATTTTTTTTTCCTCAGGAAGCTTCTGGAGTATGTGCTCTACCAAAACACAGAAGTAAACCAATGAAGAGAAAGACACAGGCTACCGCAGAGGGGAAATCTAACAGAAGATATAGGTGGAGGGAATGCCTAGGATGACAACTGTGCACAAGGAGCTGAAGGAAAAACGTCCAGATTGGAGCAGTTCAGAAAAGTCCAGGAGATTTGTTTTTACAAGAAGATGAAATTGATAGAATATGTGATGTGTCTAAAAGGTTTGAGAGGATGTTTTTAGTATAATTTTCAGAGATTCTGGCTGAATCAGTGACAAGGACATAAAATTAAGAAACAAACTGTATCAGACCTCTTATATGCCACCTCAGGTTATTTTAGTCACAACTCGTTTGGTGGCCTTTAGGCACTTGTTTCCTTATGGGGGTCCAATCTGACCGCGCCTCCTCTCGTGCTGGGGCTCCAGTCTCCCGCCTTACTTTCCTCCGGCGCACCTGTTGCTGTTGGGTGTGAGATGTCCCTCAGATGACCAACCGTCCTGGCTTGCCCGGTCTGAGGGCAGTGCCTGGGAAGCTGGACTTTCCATACTGAACCCGATGAAACTACGGCCAAGCAAGTAGGACTGAGGCTCAGAAATGCTTGGAATTTAACATCCCCGAGGAGACTAATGGGATACGGGGACTGGTGGAGAAGTTGTTTCACTGCCGCCACTCCGGACTGTCCTGAAATACAGACTCTAAGTTGGTCCTGCAAGATGGAGCAATCAGCTGCGCTGGATCCCGAGCGGAGATAACTTCAAGAACTCACCGCCTGGTATCTGCGTGCACGATTTTCCTGCCTCGTCTCCTTTCTTTATCCTGCGCCCCTGGGTTTCCACCTCCCAGTGAAATTCTCACATCCGAGTTTTACCTTAGGCTCTATTTTCTAGGGAGCCCAGGCTTAGGGCCAAACACACCCTTCCTCAACAATTATTAGTTCTAGGAGAAAAAACATTGTACAGAAATGCAAAACATAATCTTAGTTTACTACATGGCTTTATTCTGATTAGCGTTATATTCATCACATTTTAACATATTGAATAATGACCTAACTAAAAGTATGATGGAACTCTTTTGGGAGAATGAGAGGATGGGAAGGGCAAATGTGTGTGGTGGTGTAGGGGTGAGAAAAAGCTAACCCCTTAACTTTCATAGTGGGAAGTAAATGGAAAAATTAAGAAGTTGTTTGAAGATGTAGACATAAAAATAGAAAGAATCAACTAAAATAATTCAAAGTATTTGCCTCTGGGGAAGAAAATGGGTTGTGGAGGGGGCAGGATCCATTTTTGGTCTTAACAAACATTGATTCTTTAAACTATGTTCATTTAAAACTTTGATTAAAATAAAAATAAAGAAAACCCCACGGCTGTTTTTAAATAATCTAGTTTTCATAGTATTTGGTGAGGTATTATTATTTGAGATCCGAAAGCATCTGCTTCCAATTGCTTTCAAGTAATTTACTACTAAATTGGCCCCAAGGCCATATTACGTTTTGGCATATATTTATGATATGTGTATCTTGTCTGCGTCTGTGTCTGTATTATTTATTCTATTGGTTAATTTAAGTGTGAAAAGCTTAAAAACAGATTCCTTGGCAGCCCTGGGATCCTGTTTTTCTTCCACTAGGTGTCAGCCTAGCACTATGAATCTGAATGTTACTAGGCGAACAATTATTAAATCACTGCTTGTTCACACTCAGGTTTTTATTTATCTTTCCAAGGATGATGCTGTGAAATGTAGATTTACTAATGTAATTAGCTTGTGTATTATCATAATTATTCTCTACCCAAATGTTCATTTTTATTTTACCTATTCAAATTAACATCAGTCACTTAATTAGTTAAACTTTGTGCTAATCTACATCAAAGGAATGGAGAAAGAAAACAAGCACACACAGGAATGACAGTCACAAGCATGTTTCCTGCATCTGTATTTTGGGTTTTCAGTCAGTGGCTTTTTTCTTCAATAGGTTATGAAAAACTTTTGGCCAATAGAGAAGATCAAAAGTGTAACATTTTCCCCTTCCGTTATCTAGTTTATAAATATGCCTTAAAGGATATGAGCAATAATTGACCAGCTTAGTGTCATGCTGACTGATAAGCTTTCTTGTTAAGAGGACGTGCTGGGTACTTCATGAGTTAGATATTTTTAACTTATTTTTTCCCACTCTGACTACCCAGTGTGGCATCGTTGGCTTTGGCTTTGTGTTGACCTTAATTTGTCTGAACATTAGCTTCAACTTCCATTAAATAGTGAAAATGTGCTGTAGGTACTATCTTCATAGGCCAGAAACAGCTGAATATTTGTGAAAGTTATTTCATACTGAGTTCTGTTTTCCCTCATATGCAAAAATTTTGTCATTTTGCTTAAAACAACTGTTACTACACTTTAAAGGAAAAAAAATAACATGCTGAAGTATTTTTCAAGTAACAGTACATAAAAATGCCCTAAAGTGTGCTGCTTTGGACACTTTTTTTTAATGTGGTCAACATTTTAATAAGTGATCAGCTGCAGGGGATAGGGAGATACTCAGTGGCAATGTATTCTGAATTTAAGGAAGTATTGTAAATCTCTCATTAATTAGTTAATTTTTAGTTATAATCTTGTAGTTTTTCTTTGAAATTTTTTCTTAAGATTCACAGGAAATTCCACCCCTCCGTGCTATTTTTTCATAGTAACAGACTTATTTTCAATGTTAATTTACTCACAATATTAACCAATTACATAATAAAATGCCAATATCAAATAGTGTAACTACAGAAATTTTGGAATATTAAATTGTTCCATACTGTAGAGAAAGAGAAATGTTAGGTAAATTGCTATATCTACAGGTCTGATTTTTTTTGGCAAAATAATCTTTTGAAAATTTGGATTGAAGAAATTTTATATGGAGTTTTATTTTCAAAATAAAAGAAGTTTTATTTTTATATTAAAACTCTTAAGATGGAGTTTTCTGTGTGTATGTACAGAGACACATGTAATACATATATATGTGTGTGTGTGTGTGACTATATATACAAGAAACATGTATATGATTTTTTTTTTTTTTTTGCTGAGGAATTCTGGCCCTGAGCTAAGATCTGTGCCAATCTTCCTCTACTTTTATATGTAGGTTGCTGCCGTAGCATGGCTGCCGAGTGGTGTAGATCTGTGACCAGGATCTGAACCTGCAAACCTGGGCCACCAAAGCAGTGTGCACTGAACTTAACCACAGTGCTGTGGGGCCGACGCAAAAGCGTCTCTGTTTTTATCTTCTGTTATTTATGATTAGAACAGTACCTGGAACATAGTAGATATGCAATAAATATTTGTTAAAAGAATAGATTAATAAAGACCTGTATAGAGAAGATACATGTGTTAAGAGATTTGATCATTAGACTTGGTCACTATGGAAGCAGAAGGTTGAGGACTTAAGAAAGACTTTTGGGGTTTCTAATTTAGAAGCCTTGGTAATGGCATTCGTTAAAATTTGAGACTCCAGAAAGAGGCACAAGTTTGGCAGGAAAGATAATGAGTTCAGATTTTGCCTTTTTGAGGCCGTGTAGCAGAGAGCAAAGTGAAGCTGTCTGGCAGACATTAGGTGCAAAGCATGTGCATTAGGTGGAAATGTTTGAGCTGGAGATACAGATATCATCCTGATATAGGAGGGGGCAGAGAAGTCGGGTAGGTCATCCAGGCAGAGCTGTTCAGTGAGGAAGGAAAAAGGCCAATGGCAGAAACCTTACAGAAGAACAACATTTTAGGATTGACAGTGAAAGGGGGCCTTGGAAAGAGAGGAATAAAGCGGGATAGGTGTAGAGAGTAGTGACTTTCAAAAAAAAAAAATCCAAAACAATGGAGTGGTCACAGGGTCAAATGCTGCAAATAAGTCCAGCCATTTGAGCAGTAAAACAGGTTAATGGACTTGTAAATTAGGAAATTGTCAGTGACTCTTACATGAGCTGATTCAGTGGAGTTAAGAAAATGGATTACCATTTACAGTATGATTCAGGGATAAGTAGGAGGTAAGAAAGTGAAGATAGTGAATACAGACTTATATTTTGATGGAATATGTATATTCAAAGAAAGGGAGAAAGAGAACACGGCACTTAATGTCACTAAAGCCAGCCAACCCAAGGGTGAGATTTTATGTGGCAGTGGATCAGCAGTGTTTAGACTGAGATATGTGCACTTCTTAAAGTCCACAAAGACTTTACAAAGTTGTAGCCTTGCAATAATTTTAGAAGAGTCAACGTCCACATCCGCAAATTCCATATTCATTCTCTTAATATTAATCAGGCTGAGAACTTTGGTTAAAACATCATGCTTGTCTTCTTTTCTTGCTTTCTTTTTGTAACCATACTTCTCTCACTTTAGAAAACAAAATCGTATCTTACAAACAATCTGGTGTTCATCACTCCAGCGTGTGAAAATCACTGGGACATCAAACAAAAGGAAAATTTGTGTTGATGATAGGACAGTGAATATCTCTAATGGCTCAGAAACAAATCCTTTTGAAAGTCAAAGCATTTCTAATTCTTTGCTTTCAAAACAATTGAAGGAGCTGACAGATCATTAAAATACACTTTTTGATAATAGATCATTATGTGATTTTTGGCATATAACTTGAAAAGAGTTCAGATAGTTGAGTTGTATTGCTAATACCAAACTTCTGTTACCATCTGGCCCATCCCACGTTGTTACGTGAACGATTTTGCTCAGTGTTAAAAAACACAACAAAGTGAAAATTAAATCCATGCTGAACACTGTCTTTTATCACAAGTGATATTTATTCATTCTAACATAAACTAATTAAAAAACAAAGTTAAACAATGAAAAAGAATTCCAGAGAGTACAAAGGAAAGGATCGGGAAAGAAGCGCATTAGCATTGAGGGTTGAAGAAGCGTTGGGTGGTACGGGAATGAGAACATATGACAGGAAGAGTCCTAAGGGGCTTGTATTTGTGCTGGATAAACAGACAAAATGGGATTAATGCCTCCAGGGGTGAAGGTTCTAAGGAAATGTAGACAGAAGCTACAGGTGATCTCAGCTGTCCAATGAGACCAACTGTCTGTGACTCTAATTTTTCCTCAGGATTTATGACTTTTAGAAAGACATTCAAGACAATGACGACTGTGATTGGGTGGATACTGAAGAGAACCCTCCCATAAGGTGGTGCGAGGAGATTCAATACATCTAAGAGAACTCACCTGTTATGGAATAAGAGCTGACTGTTTTCTTCAATGCGGTATTTTCAGTGCTTAGAACCCTGCCTGTTTGGCTCAAATATTTTCCATTGAATGAACCGGCAGTGACTGGAGGTAGCCAAGACTCCCAAGTTTTCACCTAGTGGAACAAATGTGAGTCGCCAATTTGTAATAGACCCTATTTAAATTTACGTATTATTTGTTTACTCCACATAGAATGGAACAAAAATAGGTTCTAATTATATATTTATATTTATATAATTCAGTTTGAAAGTTCTCTTCCAAATAAATCACATATCTCTTTCATTACCTCAAAGAAGAGATAAAGGTGCTACATATTACCAAAAAAAAGTATAATTCAAATGATAATGTTATTAAATTACATTCTATATATCATAATTAAATTATATGTGTTAAAGTAAAGAGCATTTATGTGTTTGGATGACAGCAGAGAAATAATAGGCTAAAATTGCTCATCAGACTTGGTGTCACGGAGTTGAAAATGTCACAGATTTAGCTTTTAATAAGCCACAATAATCATGTAAAATAAGAAGACTAGCAACAATCTCCAGCTGACATTGCTGGGAACACGGGGATGACTTTGCAGTGAAGACCTATATTTAGATGAAAAGTCTTGATGATATTTTCTGTCAATTAAAATGACTATAATTAACAACTGTTTTAGTCTAGTCATTTAATTGCAAATTATAGAAATCCAACTTTAATTAGTTTTAACCAAAACTGGGAATTTATTGGCCTATAAAAGTGGGAAGCCCAGGATGAACATAGCTGTAGCATTGCTGGATGCGGGAGCTTACACAATGGCATCAAGAACCCCCTCTTTCTTCCTCTCTTGGCTTTGTTTTCTTTTGTGTTGCTTTTATTTCTAGGTAGATTTTCACCACTTGGTGCCGAAGAGAGCCTCAAGAATCCAGGCTTTGTTGGTACTTAATACCTGTAAACTCTGACGGAGAAGATGAGTCTTTCTGCTGATAGTTTTAACCAAAAAAGCTGGGAAGGCTTTCATGGGCCTGGCATGGGCCATGCGTCCAGTCATGAAACATTCATACAGTCAGCACAATGCAATACTCTGAGTGACCAGATCTGGGTTCTTTGTACCTCTGTAGAAAAGTCTGGTGATAGAGGCATTCCTCCCTGAACAACACGGATTGAACATCCCCCCAAATAGATTGTTAGCAGACAAAATAATACGACCTCTAAAACATCTTCATGTGTTATATTTGTGCTGATTAACCACATTATAAAAATTGATGCATCAGCTAGGATAAGCGACTGTAACAAAAACAATTAAATGAACAGTGGCTCAGACAAAACTGTCTCTCTAAGAACATTCCAGAAGTAAGTAAGCAGTTCAGGGAATGTAGGTGGCTCTTTTCCTTAATGTCAATCAGAATTTAAGGTTCCTCCAACCTGCTGTTTCTTGTTCCCTATTGCTGAATCCAGCTCCTTGGCAGCAGCCCACAGGAGGGGAGAAAGAGGACACAGAGGAAGAAGAAAAAAAAGGAAGGACTTTCTGTTGAAGGAAAGGATCCAGAAGTGGCACTCATCACTTACATTCATATCCCATTGGCCAGATCATATTTATATGACCATTCCTGGTGGCATAGAAGCCTGGGAAATATGACATCTAGCTAGACAACCATGTGTTGAGCTAAAACTCAGGGGGATTCTGTTACTAAAAGGAAGAAAGTGAGAATGTGTAATGGAACAATTACTTGCCTCTGCAACATTTACTTCGTTCAACTTTTAGGCGTACAAACAGAGCAAATTAAAAAAAATTCTTTATTATGGAAAACACTACTAAAATGTGTTTTTATGTGGGAAAATTGAAAAGAGGATTTCTGCTTCTATATTAAAAGAAAAAGTTGCAATGTTTAGTACATTTTAAAGTCCTTCACAAATGATGGTACCATTGAAAGATGCTTTAATTTTTGACATTACCATGCACATTTTAGAAATATTAATGCCTATTTTTCATTTTAAAAGAATAGATATTGATGCTTTCAAAAGGATTATAAATGTTTTGTTCTTGAACTTTTTATATAAAGTCATCGGTCAGTATATCTACATTTTTAGAAAACATGAAATTTACTATATTGCTTTTGTAAAGAATCAAGTTATTGCAATATCTACTGTAAAAGAGTAGATTAAAAGTTCAAGTGAAAGGGAATTGCAAGATTGCAACTCTTTGTAATGCTAAAAGCTTACTGAACTGGAAAAAGTATAATTTAACATATCACTCGCTTGCCAAAAGAAAAAAAAAAGATGCCTGGCTTGGATTTCATCCAGGAAGACATCTGTTTGTCTAGAACTAATAATAGTACAACCCTAATGATGTGCCAAACAAGTTATTTTAATAGAAATGCTTTGTTTTGAGAGGTTAAGTTTGGTTACTCAGCAGAACTGCTGTGTTTATAAGGGTATTATGTCTGAATCTTCAACTAGGAAACACAGATCCCACTGTAGAGAAGCTTGGCAAACTTAGTGGGAGTTTCTGCACTCTTTAAAGCTACACTAATGGAGAGCTCTTGATCTCTGAATGACCTCTCAAGATTAACCACATCAAGAGAATGGATGCAAGGTAGTAGCAAATCACTGTTCAAATTTTAGAATAGATATTGGAGATTGTCCATTGTTTCAAAAAGCACAAATAGTCATTCAAATGGCTATCAACTCTTTCTCAGAATTTATTCAAAATAAAAATTCTACTTGGTCCGTTTTTGTCTCACTATTTCTCACTCCTAATTTTCCTCTAAAATCTCCAAACATCTGGAGAAAATGAAGAAGCAATATTCAAATGTTTGAATGTTTGGGCTCTGTGATTTAGACATCTGGATTTTTAAAGTAATGGAAATGATCGACTTCTTCAGATTTTATTCAAACTCACTATTGTGTATATTTGGCATGTTAGTAACTTTGTGAAAAACACGGTGATGTGAACCAACCAAAAGGAGTAATGTTGCAGGGAGTCATTTGTAAGCCTTCCAGGCCTGTTGCCTAGTTTTAGTGACTGCACTGCTCAATTCTCACTGTGCCGACACTATTTTCATTTAAGCTTTAGACCAGTGGCTAATACTGACTTGGAAATATGTCTAGAATTTTTACCAATACAACTTTGGTTATTAACTCAGAGGCATCATCTAAAATAAAAATGAGAAGCAAACGTGTCTCTTTTAACAAGATTAAGTACTGGGGCTTTACTATTGTAAGAGAATATTTAGTATTTTATATTTTATTTTCTTGAACTAGAGTTTTAATGATTTAATCAAAGAAGTATAAAGAGGCTAATACCTTAAACTTAAGGTTTTCTGTGTAAGAAATTTCTATTTAAAGAAATTTTGTAAGATTAACGTTTTCTAAAAGTTTTTATCCTGAAATGAGACCACTCATGTGTAACTGATCACACTTTTATATTAATGAGTCCTCCTCTAAAGGCACATAAGATTCTGAATGCTGTGCACAGAGAACTCAGCCAGAGGACTATTTTCTGGCCAATTCTGGCTCCACATGTTGTCACTGACCATGGGAAACAGATTTTGGCCAAAACAAAAGCTGAGATTATTCCAGGAACTTTCTGGCACACCTGGATTTTTTAATTCTTAATTGAATAGTCTCTGCTGAAATGATTTTCCAGGCCTAGGCTACTTTTGAGGTAGGGTCTTAAAATAATTGATTTAATTCTAGATCTCCATGTGGAGTCTTAGAATATCCTAAGGGTCTCAGGGAGAAATATTAACAGAGGGAGTTATATACTGCTAATTGCTTTGCAAAAGAAATTGCAAACATTTTTTGTTTATTCAAGGATAATTTACATATAGTAAAACTAACCCTTTTAGGTGTACAGTTCTATGAATTTTGATAAATTTATATAGTAGTTTATCACCACAATCAAGATAGAGAACATTTCCAGTACCTGAAAAATCTCCTTCATGGCTCTGTGTAGTCAATCCCCTTCCGCCAACACCAGCCGCTGAAAACCACTGATCTGATTTCTGTCCTTACAGTTTTGCCTTTTTAAGAATGTCATAAATTGAATCATACAGTATGTAGCCTTTTGAGTCCGACTTCTTTCACTTAGCGTAATGCCTTTGAGATTTATCCATGTTATTGCATGTATCAGTAGTTTATTCCTTTTTTTTTTTTTTTTTTGCTGACACTTACCCTCTTTTAATGCTGACAAAATCCCAAACTTATTTGTGCAGACTCAAAAGTGGTCTGAGCCAACCATGGCAATCATATTTTCCTTAGACAAGTAGTCCCTTTCCCATAATCCTTTGCACCCAGGAATGGCCATATGACTGTTCAGACAAATGAAAAGTAAGGAGTAATAAGTTGGAGAACATTTAGAAAATATTTTTCCCTCTCTTATAAAAAGGTGGGAGGATCACAAATTTTTCCTTCTTTAGTTTCACTGGTTGCTCCCTCCCCTTCCAGATTCCTGCCTTTAGGCAAAAGATATACGGAGCTATGGCAGCCATCCTGCAAGCATGAAGGTAAGAAAGGCCAAAAGAACTGCAGAGATAAAGTCCCAGAACATTGTCATCATTAGATTGTCAACAAAACCCGAAACTTCCCACTTTCAGGTTTCTTATTATGTGAGATAACTGAATGTGTTTGTTATTTAAGCCATTTTATTTTATTCACAGTAGATGGCATTCCTTGCTGAGAAAGTGTCATCCAGCCTAGAAGCCAGTTCAGGTTGGAATTGGGGCTCACAGTTTTAGAATTCTGACTACTATAGTTGCAAATCTCCACTGCTACTCCTGACAGTAACTTCATGTTGTCCATGAAATGGATTGGCACCTAAACATTGTCCTGGGGAATTCCAACCTATTAGTTCACTTAAATGATTACAATTCTACACCTTTATGATTCGCCTTGGGATCTTTTTCCTAGACTTGCTCTGATATTTTCTGGACTGGTTGCATAACTGTGAAAACTATATTGTTCACTGATTTAAGATATTGCAATTCTCTTCTAGAGCCAAATGTAAGCATGATTTTCAGATTATTCTCTAAAAAAAAAAGGAAAGAATTAATCAGAAAATCTAACGTCTTGATAGGAACCTATTGCCCACGCTACTCATAACTCTAGTCACATAATTGTTAATGTAGAGTTGCTCAGCTGGTACATTTTATTACATTAGGTTAGGCATATATAATCTTAAAGTAAATAATAGAATATATCATTTACTTTGGAGAATTGAAGGAGCATAAGTTAATGTCTCTAAAACAAAATAGAAAATGAATGAAAATTATTTCTGAAGGTAGATCCACATTTTTATCTGGGGTCTGTCAAATACATGCTATTATCACTTACTATCAAGTACTTGGCTCAAAGGTATTCCAAACCAAGATCTTTGTAACTTTGCAGCCACTGAAAAGGAAATCCTGTGCTTAAAGAATTGTTCTTTCTGCCATTAATGCAGGAATGTGCCCAGTGGGAATAGCCTGAGAGGGCAACTGGCCCTGCAGAAATATTGGAATAAGATAATATAAAACTATGGAATGTTTTTGTTAATGAAACATTTTTATCCTAATAATTTAGAGGGAAGATAATTTTAGATTTGTCTACCTTATGTTAAACTCTTTTGCAAAGAGGGCCAAAGTTTTTGACTGAAGGAAGTGCCCACATTAACTACAACCCAAAAATAAACTTGAAAGATGTTAGAAATAAATTATTCTTTTATATATTACACAAATTATTTCTTGCGTTAGTGCTAAGAATAAGAAAGTAGGCTAGTTTTGGGATTGAATCATAAACTCTGTATCTTTGTCAATATTTCATAAAATAATTCTGTAAATGTTAGTTGATAAGGAATAGTTTTATGATTTTATTAGCCCTTCAACCAGTCTAAGGAACAACTACTTTGCTTTTTTCCAGTACATCTGAAACATTCATTCCTGAGAATACTTACCCAAACCTTTGTTCATTTAATGTAATAAGGCTCCTAGATGACTAGAGAAATGTAGCAAATTTATATTACTTTAGATGATCTGAAGGATCTTTGTCTTGAGCTTTCTTAGAGTTGTAACTGTTAGAACGGAAGAGGTTTTAGAGATCATCTATTTATGTTGTTTCAAGTGCCCTGATTTACCCACTGATCTGTATATATTTTTTTGAGTTGGAGGAAAGGGGTGAAGATACAGAGAAAGTACCACAAATTGCCCGTAATCTATTGTCCATCTCATCTGTGGTACAATCCACAGGAGAGTGTCGTGCCTGTGAGCTGCCATCTGCCGTGGCTGCATGGAAATAGAGTTTGAGAAACACTGACCTATATAAATTGCATTATACGGTTGAGAAAACCAGTGGTCAGAGAGATGAAAGAATTGTTTAGTATAAAATAGCTATTTAGAGGCAGAGAGTAGAGGAAAAAAATCCTTGAGTAGAAATTAGTTCCCTTTGGATCTAGCCCTGTATGTGCCACCAATTTGTTAGAAACACAGCAGAAAAAGGACTGGGACTGTGACCATTAACTTACCAACAGTAAGTAGTTTATAGATTCAGGACACAGTGTCTGAGACATATCCCATTGCCTGTGTGAATTCAGTATACTCTCATCTCCTGGATAGGGCTACCCTTCATGTCTCAAAATTCTGGTTGTGGGCAACAATTATTTTAGCCACAGAGGACAGTTGACTTAATATTAACTACACCATTGTTTGCGTTGCATGGCTCAAATAGGATGATGAGTCAGTTTCGAAGAAGGACAAGGTGGTGGTGATTGTAGAGTTTGGGCAGCAGCCACGTTGAGCGCGAGTGATTCAGTGTAGACAAAGAAAGAAGCAAGACAATAAAGTGATACCTGACACATATGGAACACTTACTACATACTACAAGTATTGTTCTAAGAACTTTACATCTCTGATGTCACCATATTTTTATTAGAAAGGTACTTTTTAGACCCCCATTTTTTGAGATGGGGAAAATCAGGATTAGATGTATTAGTTTGTTCAAAGTCATATAGCTAGCAAATGGTGGAACAAGATTCTAGACTTAGGTAGTCTGACTCAGGGCCCACATTCCTAAGCAGTGGGAGAAGCAGAGATTTGGAGAGCAAATGATATTAATAATTTTGTAGTTTCCAGGTCTAGTTTTCCATAAAGGCTGTGTGTTCTTCATGCTTTGGGGTTCTATGAGGTTCCCCATATACCTCTTTTTCCACCTTTTTACATGAGCTAAATTTGTTCCTTAAACAAAAAAAAGCCTTTACTAAATGTTGGGAAACCAGGAGCTGAGAACAGAGACTGCAGAGAGGTTTGCCAACAGGCTACGGGAGCTTTTTACACAGTGTACAAAATACAGACAGGGTAGTGTTTAAACAATGCCATCTCCAGCTGGAGGTAAGCTGTATGGATTACAGAAACAATGCAAAGAGGAAGAGAATACAGATCTGTGGGTAACTTGATCATATTGAAAATCTAGAAATTCTGAAAATGCATGTGAGACAGATTAGGGCTCAGAATTTGAAACTGTGCTGGGATCCAAGAGCTGAGGGGGGAGTGAGGTGTCTGTTGTAGGAAGTTTCCAATAAAAAAGGGCTGCACTATTATTTGACACTTGTAAGTTGGTCAAATTACATTGAGTTCTATATATTGCATGACACAGAGAGTATTATGTTTTACCTGAGTAATTCTTTTTAAGAAAAAATGGACAAGTTGATGCAAATGCTATTGCATTGATTATTCTTTGAATTATATCTTTGAATTGCAACCATATCATCAAGGAAGTGATTTATGTGCTACCCAAGTATAATACTCTTTTTTTAATCCTCTTAATTTTTGAAGTGTACAGTACAGTATTGTTAACTACAAGTACAATGCTGTACAGAAGATCTCTAGAACTTTCATCTTGCGTCACTAAAGCTTTTTACCCGTTGAACAGCAACTCCACGTTTCTTCCTCCCCCCAGCACCTGGCGACCACCATTCTACTTTCTGCTTTGATAAGTTTGACTAATCTAGATACTTCATAGAAGTGGAATCCTGCGGTATTTGCTCTTCTGTGACTGGCTTATTTCACTTAGCATAATATCATCAAGGTTCATCCATGCTGCAGCATATAACAGGATTTCCTTCTTTTTTATGGTAGGCATATACCACATTTTCTTTATCCATTCATCTGTTGATGAACATTTATGTTGTTTCCACCTCTTAGCTATTGTGAACAATGCCGTAACGAACATGGAAGTACGGATAACTCTTTGAGATCCTGATTTCAATTCTTTTGGATAAATACACAAAAGTAGGATTGCTGGATCCCATGGTAATTCTATTTTTAATTTTTTGAGGATTTTCCATATTGTCCTCCACAGTGGCCGCACCATTTTATATTCCCCTCAACAGTGCACAAGGGTTTCAATCTCTCTACATCCTCATCAACATTTGTTATTTTCTGGGTTTTTTTTTTTGATAATAGCCATCTGAAGAGGTGTGAGGTGATACCTCATTGTGGTTTTAATCTGCATTTTCTTGATGATAAGTGATGTTGAGTAACTTTTTGTATACCTGTTGGCCATTTGTGTGTCTTCTTTGGAGAAATATCTACTCAAGTCTTTAGCCCATTTTAAAAATCAGGTTACTTATTTTTTTTTTGCTATTGAGTTGTAGGAGTTCCTTATATAGTTTGGTGATTAACCCTTTATCAGATAGATGGTTTGCAAATATTTTCTCCATTTCATAGGTTGCCTTTTCACTTTGTTGTTTCCTTTGCTGTGCAGAAGCTTTTTAGTTTGATGTAGTCCCACTTGTCTTTTTTTTTTTTTTGATGAGGAAGATTTGCCCTAAGCTAACATGTGTTGCCAATCTTCCTCTTTTCTTTTTGCTTGAGGGAGATTAGCCCTGAGCTAACATCTGTGCCAGTCTTCCTCTATTTTGTATGTGGGATGCCTCCACAGCATGGCTGTTGAGTGGAGTGGGTCCACGCCCAGGATCCGAACCTGTGAACCCATGCTGCTGAAGTGGAGTGTGTGGAACTTTAACCACTCAGCCACGGGGCAGCCCCCACACACCAACCTTGTCTATTTTTGCTTGTGTTGCCTGTGCCTTTGGTGTCATATCCAAGAAATCATCACCAAGACCAATGTCATGAGTACTTTCCCCCATGTCTTCTTCTAGGAGTTTTATAATTTCAGGTCTTACATATAAGTTTGTAATCCATTTGGAGTTCATTTCTGTGTATAGTGTAAAATAAGCGTTCAATTTCATTCTTTTGCAGGTGGATATCTAGTTTTCCCAACACCATTTGTTGAAGACTCTATCTTTTCCCCATTGTGTACTCTTGGCACCCTTGTTGAAGATCAGTTGACTATATATGCATGGGTTTATTTCTAGGCTTTCTATTCTGTTCTGTTGGTTTATACATCTGTCTTTATGTCAATACCATGCTGTTTTGATTACTGTAGCTTTGTAATGTTTGGAAATCAGGAAGTGTGAGGCCTCCAGCTTTTTTCTTTCTCAATGTTATTTTGGTTATTTGGGGTCCCTTGTGGTTCTATACAAGTTTTAGGATTGTTTTTTCTATTTCTGTAAAAATGCCATTGGGATTTTGACAGGATTGCATTGATTCTGTAGATTGCTTGGGTAGTATAGACATTTTAACAATACTGTATCTTCCAATCTATGAACATGGGATGTCTTTCTATTTGTGTCTCTTTTAATTTCACTCATTAATGTTTTGTAATTTTCAGTATACAAGTCTTTCACCTCCTTGGTTAGGTTTATTCCTAAGTATTTTATTCTTTTTTGATACTATTGTGAATAGGATTGCTTTCTTAACTTCCTTTCAGATTGCTTGTTCTTAGTGTATAGAAACACAGCTGACTTTTGTATGTTGATTTTGTATTCTACAACTTTACTAAATTCACTTATTAGATCTAACAATTTTCTTGTCCATGTGAAGGTAGAGAGTAGGAGGGGCAAGGAGAACTGAATGTGCGACCATCAATATTCTGCCTAATGGAATCTCCTGAGAGACTGAATAAACTTAGTTGGGAATAAAGCTATTGCAACTTAAATGTAGGTAAAATGATATGTTTGTATTTTATAAACAAGTTTATAAAGTTTTGCATTAGTTCTTACTTTTTAAACACTGAATGGATTTTAGACTCAATTTCCAATAAACATAGTGAATAAATTCTTTTGGTGAAGAGCATTTGCCATAGTGATTTCAAGAGGATAATTTATTGCTTGTTATGCTTTTCTTATTACTTTCTTCAGTTTATCTCAGTAGGGTTTCATTGTCTGGAAGGACTGAAATTTGCAGAAGTGATTTTCTAGTGCCATAAGAAAAAAGATTAGCAGTGACAGTTTGCTAAAATATATGTTTCCTACCAGAGGCAGCCTTCTCGGCCCATTTCCTTTAATGATATCTGGGGAGGATCTGATAAGCTTTATTCTACTCTGCACAGGTTAGAGGGCATTGTCTTCTCTTTCACTCCAGCAGCCAACAACAAAGCCAGGCATATGTTATCACCATCACGCAGGAAGCTGCGGGCTTGCTTGTGTTAGACAGAGCACAAATACAGGAAAAGTGTCAGGCAGGTTAAAAGCTGGTGGAGCTGTGCTGAGAGAATATTATGCTAATAATATTACAGGCAGAACTGGAGATATGTGATTAGGTTTCAGCATGAAATACTTAGAAATCCTTAAACATTTAAAAACGGTATAAAAAGCAGCCATTTATCTTTCTCTCTTTGGAATGATGACCTCATTTTTTAAAAATAGGAAAATAGTTAAATTAAAAACAGTTATGCCAGGAAACAATGCAATTTCTCAAAACTTACAATTAAGGAATTTCTTAATAATTTAAAAATTGCTCTCCTCTGTTTTGTATGGTAAAAATTCCAATTGTATTCTCTTATTTCAAAAGAAAAGGGATTTCCATTTTGTGGCTAAAGTTTTGTCATAAATAAAAAATTTGTGCCTTTTGGAAACTAAAGACCTCATTTCATTCAGGGATTTTATTTTGTGTATTTTAATTGGGTTGTGCATCTGGTTTTAGAAAGTTACCTTAGTCATGGTGGATATGTTCTGCAGATATCTGCCAATGTACATTTATGTGCCATATTGGATTTGCTAAGAAAATAATCTGAAGAAGTTTTTCACAATGATTTACAAGTAATTTCCTTTAAAAGAGATTGAAAACAAAATGAATTACAGAAACTTCTGAAGAGTAGAAGAGAAACAAAGATAATAATGTATAGTCTTCTACTTTGACATAATCACTGTGAACATTTTGATTCATTTTCTTTCCATGTATATTTTTCAACATATTTTTAAGATTGCAGTGATATGTCTGTGTGTATATATTTGCATAATATAAATATAAATATAAATATAAATAATATTTAATATCAAAATTAATATATACATTTTCAGGTTTTTTATTCTTCATAATCTTCATTTTTAACGGCTGCATAAGGTTTCATTGATTGAAGAAGGCATAATTTATTTATTGGGTGAACAAGTGTGTGGGATCTACAAATATCTTTCTTTATTGACCTCTTTCAAATCTTATGGTTATGTTAGGGGCGGCCTCCCTTTATCTTGTATCTTCTTATGGCCATGATCAAGAAGGCCCACCAACTATTGGATTGACTATTCGATGAGCAGACCTATTGTAATGCACATGCCCTTAGCATAAAGTAATTAAATATTAAAGTTAATATTAAAATATGAAGTTAACCGTTTCCAGAGGATAGTTAATGGTGCTGCATAGGTAGTGTCGTCATTCTGTCCAAATACAGGAGCCATTTAGTTTGGATTCAAGCAGAACGAGGTTGTAGACTGCTAAAGAAGCTTAAAATATCTATCATCCAGGTGTCAGTTACAGCAGAATGATGGTGGTCCCCTGCCAGAGTCCACACCGAGAAGACTCGTGCTTGAGACAACACCAGGGTTAATAAGAAAAAATAGTACGGAAAAAGTGTCTTAAAGTGCATTTTTGTGTTCGGATGTGTTACTAACCACACTAGGGCCATATGTGATATCTACATACCTATTTGTGTTGGAAAAACTGTGCTGGTTGTGCATTTTTGCTCTTCGGGCCCCAGGAAAATTTTAATAGTCATACATTGATTGTCTTCTCTGACTATTGCTTGTGAACAATCAAACACGGAAGTCCTAATGCATACCACACTTTATCAGAGAGTGCTTATCATTGTCTCTAGGAACCTTACTATATGTCCTCTCACACTAAAAAAGGGAAATTTTATTATTTCTTTAGACTTTCTTTCTATTTTTTCTTCCTAATTTTTTTGTTTCTTTTCTCTCCCCCCACTCACTCTCTCTTTGTTAAAAGGAGAGGACTTGACAATCATATTTTTAAAAAATCAAATATATTCAAGCTATAGAGTATCTTTTGCCATACAGAATATAACATGGGATAAATTGTCATTTTTTTTCTTGATGGGAATATCAATGTTTTTAATAATTCTATTTATAACTGTAACTTTCTATTGACCTTCAGATTTTCACTTTGAAGAATTCCATTTTTCTTATTTATGGCCATGTTTTCAAATAGTTTATCATTGAATAAGTATATTTGATTTTTTTTCCCAAATAATTTTTCTGGAAAACCACGATAGAAAGAAAAGAGAAGCCTACTAGCACAGCTTGATTAATTAACAAACTCTGCCTTATTTTTATTTAGGAAAATCACACGTGAAAATAGCAAAAGAAGGAAAGAATATTCTTCAGCTATTTAGTTTTGTGTTGGGTTGATGCTGGACACAATAACAAAGAGAAGAGTCTTTCTCTGCTGCAGCCCAGATGTTATGAGGCTGTTGAACTTGGGTCCAACGGACCCAGGAGAATCAATTGGCTGCTAGAGAGTCCCGCTTCTGGCCTCGTGGAGATCAAGGAAAGCCCTTTCAGCACGTCTCAGAGCCAGATACAGAGTGTCTCAGGCAAGCTGGGGAGCACTTTGGCAAAAATCTCCTGAATTGTGCAATCCCTGACTCTGTTTTTTTCCAACTTTTCCCTCTCAAGATCACATGCTTAAACTGGGCCATGCAGCTGTGTGTGGGTGGAGTACTTCTACTCACAGCTCTTGGTCTGCTGGGTGCCGGTCAAGGCTACGCTGTTTCTTCCCCCGCCCCCACTCTGAGAAAGTTTAGAAGTGATCCCTTGAGGTGAGTTGCTAACCTGATCTGTTTCCCCTAAATGTTAAAATAGGGCTTGCCTTTTCTTGGTATTTCACATACATCGTTCATAGCTGTCAGACAGTTTGAAAAATGTTTCACTTGCTTTTCGAAATCTAATGATGAATGTTACATCAACAGTTTTATATCAAAGAAGAATCTCAAATTCAGTTGTCAGTTTAAAAAAGTCTACATTTTCTGCAATATTAATTTTTAAATTTAAAGTTTTACAGATACTTCATTAGAGTATTGATTGTTGTAATTGTTAAAAAAGCCCCATATTATTCTTTATTTAAAAATGCATTTTGAAACACTCCTAATTGTACTTGCCACTGACTTTCTTTGAATTATGGAGCAGCTGTTTCAGCATGCTTAAAGAAGGACTTGGTCCTTAGGACAAAGTTAATCTCACAAGTTCAAGGAATAGTTTGTTACAGAGTAGCTATCATGGGCCCCAGGAATATTATTCTGCGCCCTCTTGGCTCCAGAGACATTATCCTTATTATTGCTGAGTCTGCTAGCTTCCTCCTTCTCCCCGTCCCATCTCCTCCTCCTAGTCAAGGAAGAGATTTGATAATCAGATTAAAAATTTTACAAGCAATGATGCTATTGAGTTTCCAATGTCTTTCACCAGGAAGAGTAGTGTATTGCAATAATAATAAAAAACTTAACAGGAAAATCAATGACATTTATGAAACTATTGTAGTGGACATGATTTAATCTAATAGAATTCTAATTTTATAACCATAAGCCAAGCTTTAGCTATTCTTCTAGCAATTCATGTTCCATTAATGTATTCTTGTCACTGATAAATGGAAAAAGTCCCTACAATTGTGTTTCCAGAATGCTACTTAAAAATTTATTTCATTACTGATAACGTCTGCTCACTTGAACCTGTGTATATAATTTAAGGTAATTTTTCATTTTCTGTTAATTTATTGAAGTCAAACCAAAAGGGAAACAGATGAGGGGTAAGATTCATCCAAACAGATTTACTCCTTGACTTAAGGATATAGTGAATATTTGTGCATGTGTATTTGCGTAACACAATTTACCAAGCACTTTTACTTTCATTTGTTCATTAAGTTTTTAGTACCTATTTTAGGCTAGGCTCTTTACAAATCTATCGCTGAATTCTCCCCACAGCCCACGAAGGTATATAGTTTTTAGATTTTGCAGTTGAGAAGTTGAAGCTGAGTATTATTCAAGTAAATTACCCAAAGTCACACGGCTAGAATTTGTTGGAACCAGAAAGGGAATCTCACATTTTAAAATTATAGATCCTGTGACCTTTTCTTACCACTATACAGACTTTACCTTTTCTTTTGGGATCTCTCTGTACATAAACATAAATGTGAGAAATGACAGTGATAGAGGATGGATAGCATCACTGTGGCAGGACATTCCTCCTTGTCTCCCCTTTATAACAACAAATTAGAGATCCATTCACAGACAGAAGCACCTTTGTGGGAGTTGTGGGATCCGGCACCATATGCCAGGGAAACTGGAGGAAGTCTCGCCCACCTGTGCCTCTGGCGATAGGCAGACAGACTCTGCATGGGCTGCAGGGCCAGTGGAGGCAGCGAGCCTGACCCAGTTTCTCTTGCTGCAGTGGAGGGAAAATATCTGGAGAGTGCTGACCTGGGTAGATACCCTTAGACAAGAGAGAATTTGCGGAAGTCCAGACTTCCAAAGGGGAGATTCCAGCACACCACTGGAGAAAAAAAAAATGAATTTGGTAGCAATGGAGATGATAAACATTTTCCCCTGCACTGCCCTTCCCCACCCCCAAGGCAACACTGCATAGGATGGAACTATCTATTGAGTGGTAACTTTTCCCTTGGGGGAGAAGGAGAGTGGTGAGTGAGTGCTCAGCTGTCCCAGTTGTGTAGGACATGGCTGGAAAAACCAATTTCTCTCCAGCAGCACCCAGTAGTGAGGCAGAGCTCCATGACTGGGAGGAGGGAGAAGATCAGGAAAGATGCAGATGAGAATACCAAAGGGCATTAAGGGAACATGTTTCCTGCTGACTGAGTCAGGACTTCAGCAGGAAGTTCACCCACGAGCGTCTGGGAGTACCTTCCCTGAGGATCTCCCCACCAGGTCCACAGGCACACCTAACACCCTGAGTGCTAAACCCACACCTTCCTCCACTCTGTGACCATTCCCTTGTGCATGATTCTGAGTGCAGCAGTGAAAGAAAGTTCTGTGAATGGAGTGCTATCAGAAAAAAAGAACAGGATCTGTGGGTAAAGGAGAAACCATAAACATGAGCTATAGAGTCATTTTCTGGAAAACCCAGAAGGCAGAGAAAACCCTAGATATAACAGCACCAGTGAACAGTATACCCAATCTGAACACAATTAGTAAAGATTTAAGGAGGTGTCTGATACATCAAATGCAAAAGCAACAATGCAAAACTACAAGGAACATGAAAAATCAGGGCAACATGTCAACATAAAAAAATGTTTTAATAAACTAAGTTCAAAGTCATGGAATTTTGAGATCTCATTGATAGAAAATTTGAAATAGCTGTTTTGAAGAAAATCAATGAGCTACAAGAAAACTTAGAAGGACAAATCAATGACATTAGAAAAAAATACATGAACAAAATGAGATATTTACCAAAGAGATGGTAATCATAAAGCACCAAACAGAAATTCTGGAGCTGAAAAATTCAGTGAATGAAATGAAAAATTTAACAGAGAACATCTGCATCAGAGTAGAACAAATGGAAGACAGAATAAGTGAGCTAGAGGACAAGAACTGTGAAATAATACAGAGCAGAAAAAAGGAAAAAGAATGAAAAATACCAAAGAAAGCCAACATGATGTGAGGGATTCCATTAAAAAAATTAGAATAATCAAGGTTCCGCAGGGAGAAGAGGGGGCGAGAGGGACAGAAAGTTTATTTAAAGACATGAGAGATGAGAATGTCCCAAATCTGAGGAGAGACTTGGACATCCAAGTTCATGAAGCTAATAGATCACCCTATTATATCAATGCAAAAAGACCTTCTCAAAGACACATTATAATGAAACTGTCAAAAATTAAAGATAAATAGAGACTCCTAACAGCAGCCAGAGAAAAAAGTATTAAAACCTACAAAGGATCCCCCATTAGGCTATGTGGATTTCTCAGCAGAAACCTTAAAGGCCAGGAGAGAATGGCATGACATATTCAAAGTGTTGAAAGAAAAAAATGCCAGCCAAGAAATACTCTATTCAGCAAAGTTAAACTCAGATACAAAGGAAAAATAAAGACTTTCCCAAACAAAACCTGAGAAAGATCATTAACACTAGATCTATCTTGCAAGAAATGATAGAAGTTCTCCAAGTTGAAATGAAAAGACTCTAATCAATGACATGAAAACATACAAAAGTATATGACACACTGGTAAAAGTAAATATACAGCCAGATTTGGAAAACTTTTATTCTGTAATAGGATAATTTAACCACTGAACTCTAGTGTAAAAGTAAAGAGGAAGAGTATTAAAAATAATTATAGCTACTATAATTTGTTAACAAATACACAATACAAAAAGAGGTAAATAATGACATAAAAATCTAAAAGGGGGGAGTAAAAGCATGAAGCTTTTGTAGGATATTGAAGTTAAATTGCTATCAACTTAAAATGGGCTGTTTGTCTATGAGATGTTTTATGTAAGCCTCATGGTAACCACAAACAAAATTCTACAATAGATTTACAAAGGTCAAAGAAAGGGGAAGCAGAGCATTCCACTACAGAAAATTACTGATTTACAAAGGTAGACAGAAACAGAGAGGAAAAGAAACAACAGAAATACAAAACAATCAGAAAGTAATTAATGAGATAGCATGAGTAAGTCCTTACATATCAATAATAACTCCTAACAAAAATAGATCAAATTTATCAATCAAAAGGCACAGTGGATGGATTGATTAAAAAAAAAAGACCCAACTATATGCTGCCAACAAGAGATTCACCTTGCTTTAAGAGCACACATAGGCTCAAAGTGAAGAGATGGAATGAGATATTCCATGCAAGTGGAAACCAAAAGAAAGCAGAGATAACTATACCTATAAACAGTGAAAACAGACTAAGACAAAAACAGTAACAAGAGACAAAATGTCATTATATAATGATCTAGGGGTCTGTACATCAAGAAGATATAACAATCATAAATAGACATGCACCCAATATCAGAGCACCTAAAGCAAATACTAATAAATCTGATGGGAGAAATAGACAATACAATAATAGAGGGGACTTCAATACCCCACTTTCAGCAATGGATAGATCATCCAGACCAAAAATCAAAAGGGAAATCTTGGACTTGAACTGTACATTAGACCAAATGGACCTAACAGACATATATAGAACATCCCATCCAACAGCTGCAGAATGTACATTCTTCTCAAACACACATGGAACATTCTTCAGGATAGATCATATGATAGGACACAAAACAAGACTTAGCAAATTTAAGAATATCAAAATCATATGAAGTATCTTTTCACACCACAATGATATGAAACAAGAAATCATCAGGAGGAAAGCTGAAAAATCTTCAACTATGTGTAAATAAACAACACACTCCCAAACAATCAGTGGGTCAAAGAAGAAATCAAAAGAGACATAAAAAATATTTAAATAAGTGAAAATAGAAACACAACATACCAAAACCTATGGAATGCTGCAAGAGCAATTCTGGGATGGAAATTTATAGTAATAAATGGATATATCAAGAAAATAGAAAAACTTCAAATAAATAACCTAACTTTCCACTTCAAGGAACTAGAAAAAGAACATGTAAAGCTTAAAGTTAGCAGAAAGAAGGAAATAACAAAGATCAGAGTAGAAATAGAGACTGTAAAAACAATAAAAAAAGCAACAAAACTAAGAGTTGTTTTTTCAAGATATCGAAATTGAAAAAACTCTGGCTAGACTAACTCAGAAAAAAGAGAGGATTCCAATAAAGTAAAGTCAGAAGTGAAAGAACAGGCATTATAACTGATAGTACAGAAATACAAAGGATCATAAGAGACTACCATGAACAACTATATGCCAACAAATTGGACAACCCAGAAGAAATGGGTAAATTCCTAGATATATACAACATACCAAGACTAAATCAGGAAGAAAGAGAATCTCTGAACAGACAAATAGTGAGTAAGGAGGTTAAAACAATAATAAAAAGAAAATTATGGGTCAATATCCCTGTGGAACATAGAAGCAAAAATCCTCAACAAAATATTAGCAAACAGAATTCAACAATACTTTAAAAAAATACACCATGACCAAGAGGATTTTATCCTGGGGATGCAAAGATGGTTTGATATGCTTTTTTTTTTTTTTTTTGAGGAAGATTAGCCCCTGAGCTAACTACTGCCAGTCCTCCTCTTTTTGCTGAGGAAGCCTGGCCCTGAGCTAACATCCATGCCCATCTTCCTCTACTTTCTATGTGGGACGCCTACCACAGCATGGCGTGCCAAGTGGTGCCATGTCCGCACCCAGGGTCTGAACTGGTGAACCCCAGGCCACTGAGAAGCAGAACGTGTGAACTTAAGTGCTGTGCCACTGGGCTGCCCCCTGGTTTGATATCCTTAATCAAGTAACGTGATTCACCACATTAACAAAATGAAGGATAAAAATCATATGATCATCTTAATAGATGCAGAAAAAACATTTGACAAAATTCAACATCAATTTAGGATAAAAACCCTCAACAACATGGGTATAGAGGGAATGTACCTCAACATAATAAAGGCATATATGACAAGCCTATAGCAAACATTATACTAAATGGTTTAAAGCTGAAACTTTTCCTCTAAGAATAAGAACAAGACAGGGATGCCCAGTCTCACCACTTTTTTTCAACATAGTATTGGAAGTCCTAGACAGAGAAATTAGACAAAAAAAAAAAGAAAAAAAAGGAAATAAAAGTTATCCAAAAAGGAAAGGAAAATTAAAATTGTCACTATTTGCAGAAGATATGATATTATATATAGAAGACCCTAAAGACTACATCAAAAAACTGGTAGAACTAATAAATGAATTCTGTAAGTTGCAAGATACTAAATCAATGTACAAAAATCTGATGCATTTCTATACAGTAATAAAGAAATATCAGAAAGTGAAATTAAGAAAACAATCCCATTTACAATCACATCAAAAAGAATAAAATACCTAAGAATAAATTCAACCAAGGAGGCAAAAGATTGTATGCTGAAAAGTATAAGACATTGATGAAAGAAATTGAAGAAGACAGAAATAAATGGAAAAATGTTCCATGCTCATGGATTTGAAGAATTAATATTGTTAAAATGTCCATACTATCCAAAGAAATCTACAGATTCAATGCAATCCCTATCAAAATTCCAATTGCATTTTACGTGGAAATAGAACAAACAAGCCTAAAATTTGTCTGGAACTACAAACCCCGAAGAATCACAGCAATGTTGGGATAGGAGAACAAAGCTGGAGGCATCACACTTCCTGATTTCACACTATGTTACAAAGCTACAGCATTCAAAATAGTATTGGTATTGGTATTGGTATAAAAGCTGACACACAGACCAGTGGAACAGAATAGATAGCCCAGAAATAAACTCATTCATATGTGGTCAATATGGACAAAGGAGCCAAAAATATACAATGGGGAAAGGAGAGTCTCTTCAACGAATGGTATTGGGAAAATTAGACTGCCACATGCCCAAAGAATGAAACTGGATCACTTTTTTTTTACATCAATTCACACAAGTCAACTCCAAGTGGATTAAAGATTTATACATAAGACATGAAACCATAAAAGTCCTAGAAGAAAAAATAGAAGGTAAGCTCCTTTGTGATGACAATGATTTTTTGTCCTTATGACAATGACTTTTTGGGTCTGACACCAAAAACAAAAGCAAAAATCTACAAATGAGACTATATGAAACTGCAAAGCTACGCACAGCAAAGAAAATCATCAACAAAATGAAAAGGCAACCTACCAACTGAGAGAAAATATTTGAAAATCATATATCTGATAAAGGGTTAATATCCAATATATATAAAGTACTCATACAATTCAATAGCAAAAAGTGAAGAATCCAATTAAAACTTGGGAGAGATCTGAAGACATTTTTCCAAAGGAGCTATACAAATGGCCAATGCGTACATGAAAAGGTGTTCAACATTACTAATCATCAGGGAAATGCAAATCAAAACCACAATGAGATATCACCTCATACCTGTTAAAATGGGTATTATAAGAAAGATGAGAAATGACAAGTATTGGTGAGAATGTGGAGAAAAGGGAATCCTTGTGCACTGTGGGTGGGATTGTAGATTGGTTCAGCCACTATGGAAAACAGTATGGAGGTTCCCCCCAAAATTAAAAAAGAGCTACTATACAATCCAGCAATTCTGCTTCTGGGTACTTATCTGAAGAAAACCAAATCACTATCTTGAAAAGACATCTACACCCCCATGTTCACTGCAGCATTATTTACAACAGCCAAGATGTGGAAATGACCTAAATGTCCATCAACACATGAGTGGATAAAGAAAATGTGGTGTATACATATATTCCACACACACTGGAATGTTATGCAGCCATAAAATGGAAGGAATCTTGCTGTTTGTGACCACATGGACGGATCTAGGGCATTATGCTAAATGAAATAAATCAGACAGAGAAAGACAAATACTGTGTGATATTTACGTGTGCAATCAAAAAACCACGTGTGCAATCAAAAAACCACCTGAACTTATAGAGAATAGATTGGTTGTTGCCAGAGGCAGGGTGTGGGAGATGGGCAAAATAGGTTAAGATGCTCAAAAGTTACAAATTTTTTCCAGTTATAAGATTTATAAGTCCTGGGATGTAATGTACAACGTGGTGACTATAGCTAACAACACTGTATTGTACATTTGAAAGTTGCTAAGAGAGTAGGTTTTGAAAGTTCTCATCACAAGAAAAAGAAATGTAACTACATGTGGTAATAGATAACTAAACTTACTGTGGTAATCATTTCAGAATATATACATATATCAAATCATTAAGTTGTACACCTAAAACTAATATAATGTTATATGTCAATTATATTCCATTTAGCAAAAACAATAAAATACTTAGAAATAAATTTAACCAGGGAAGTGAAAGATTTGTACAATGAAAACTATAATACCTTGATGAAAGAAATTGAAGGAGACACAAACAAATGGAAAGAGATTTCATGTTCATGCATTGGAAGAATTAATACGGTGAAAATTTCCATACTACCCAAAGCCATCTATAGATTCAGTGCAATCTCTATCAAAAATACAATGGCATTTTTCACAGAAATAGAAAAAAAATCCCTAAAATTTGTATGGAACCACAAAATACTCTAAATAGTGAAAGAAATCATGAGTAAGATTAACGAAGCTGGTAGCATCACACTTGCTAATTTCAAACTATGCTACAAAGCTATAGTAATTAAAACAGTGTTGTACTGACATAAATATAGACACATGGACCAATGGAACAGAATAGAGTTCAGAAATAAATCCCTGCCTATAAGGTCAACTAATATTTGATAAGGGAGCCACGAATACTCAATGGGAAAAGGGCAGTCTCTTCAAAAAATGGCTATGGGAAAACTGGATAACCACATTAGAAAAATGAAATTGGACTCCTTACACCACTCACAAAAAACTAAGTCAAAATGGATCAAGAACCTAAACACAAGACCTGATACTGTAAAATTGCTAGAAGAAAACTTGTGGAAGAATCTCCTTGATATTGGTCTGGGCAATGATTTTTTTGGATATGACACCGAAAGCGCAAGCAACAAAAGCAAAAATCAACAAGTGGGCCAACATCAAATTAAAAAGTACAGCAAAAGAAATAATCAACAAAATAAAAAGGCAACCTACAGAATGGGAGAAAATATTTGCAAACCATATATTGGATAAGGGGTTAATATCTAAAATATATAAAGAACTCATACAACTTTTCCAAATGGCCAACGGGTATATGAAAAGATGCTCGATATCACTAATCATCAAGGAAATGCAGATCAGAACCACAATAAGATATCATCTCACACCTGTTAGAATGACTATCATGGAAAAGACAAGAGTTAACAAATGTCTGTGAGGATCTAGAGAAAAGGGAACCCTTGTAGACTGTTGGTGGGAATGTAAATTTTTTCAGCCACTACGGAAAACAGAATGGAAGTTCTTCAAAAAATTAAAAGTAGAACTAGCATATTACCCAGCAATTCCACTTCTGGGTATACATCCAAAGGAAATGAAAATAGAATATTGAACAGGTATATGCACTTCGTTTATTGCAGCATTTATAGCCAAGATATGGAAACAACCCAAGTGTCTGTCAACAGATGAACGGATAAAAAAGATGCGTTGTATGTATACAAAAGAATGGTATTCAGTCACAAGAAAGAAGGAAGTTCTGCCATTTGTGACAACACAGATGGACCTTGGGAGCATTGTGCTAAGTGAAATGTCAGAGAAAGGCAAATACTGTTTGATCTCGTTTATATGTGGAATCTAAAAAACTGAGCTCAGAAAAACAAAGAATGGGGATTACCAGGGGCTGAGGGGTTGGGTTATTGGGGACATGTTGTTTAAGGGTAGAAAGTTGCAACTAGTAAATAAATAAGTCCTGGAGATCTAATGCACAGCATAGTGAGTATACACAACAATATTGTATTTCAACTTCAAAGTTGCCAAGAGAGTAGATCTTAATTATTCCTCCCACAAAAAAGAAATGATATTTATGTAATGTAATAGAGATGTTAGCTAATTCTACAGTGGTAATCAGATTGCAGTATACAAATGTATCAAATCAACATGTTGTACATAGCTTAGACTTACGCAATACTATATGTCAATTATATCTCAATATAAATAAGTTACAAAAAGAAGAAGGGAGGTAAAATTTAACTGTGAATTAAAGTTTACTCAAGTTTAATCACATAGTGACCTTCTGTACTGCTGTCTTAAAAACAAGCTGCTAAGGACATACGTTAGTAAGAGCATATTGAGTTTCACCTTTTACTGTCTACCAAATGCCTTTGGCAGAACAATTTTTTTATTTCACAATTCCATGATGAAATAATCTGATGCTATGCAACCTTTGGCATGACTTTAAATCCCAGGGGGTGGCGATGTTGAATAAAATTAATTTTTAGAAAATGAAAAAAGGCCTGTATATATTTCCTAGACGAGGAAATAAATGATCTAGTGACCAAGATTGAGAATATTTGTCTAAATGAATGCAGTACATTGAACAGAGATTTATGTCTAGATTGTGTAGATTGATCCCAAACAAAGATTCTTAGAAACTCTTAAGTGTTGATAGAAATGAATGTATGTGAGAGAACAATTCAGTCTCTGGATAATTAGAAATGAAGTTCTTATTATTTTGGACGATTATGATAGTAAGTCACACAAATAAAATTATTCTTAACAGAAATATTTTAAAGCTCTTTTTGGTATAAATGAAAATGCTCAATAAATGATTACCAAGCGTAACAAATTAAAGAGACCTGGCTATTTATCTTTTAGATAAACTCTCCCTTAAACAAAGTATGAATGGTCTACAAACATAGCATTTAATAATCAAAGCTGTCATTTATTGCGTACTTACTCTGTGCCAGTCACTATTTTTAGTCATTTGTTTAATCTTCATAATATCTCTAGTAGAAATTACTGTCCACACTTCACAAACTAGAAATTGAGTATCATATAGAAATGATAAAGCTAATTAGGGATGAACTGAGAATGAACTCAGGTTTATCTGATACCAGGGCCTGTGGTTTTTCCCTTTACGCTGTAGCCTTAGGGGAACTTCCAGCTCCTCCACTCTGAGCCAAACCTGCCTCTACCTCCTCCCTTGACCACCGGGCCCTCTGACCACTCTTTACTTTCACACCTTGTTTGGCCACAATTAAGTGGGGAGGGTTCCTGTACCTGAAAAGGCACCAGCCTGGCTCTTTCTGGTTTTCCACTTTATAAAGCTGTATAGTAATTGCATCCAGGGCTGACACCTCCTTTTCTCACCTTTCTTTGTCCATACAGCTATCCAGAAAGTGGTAAGATCCCAAACTTTATATTCCTGTTTGTTTGTGTAAGTGGAGTGGATGGAAGATGAAGATCACCGTAGGGAAAAGTGGATTGTCCGTGGCTTCTCATAGGTCTTATTCCTGATCTCACGAGGAGGGCACAGCTCTGAGTGATCCTGTGCTTGCTCTGATATTAGTAAAGCATCCCTTGCTTCTCGTTCTCCTCTTGTCCTTGTGTTGATTCCCTTGTTCCCCTCCTGCCTCCCAACCCAGGGAGGAAGGATGCTGTGCAGGCTCTGTCCATTCCTGAATATGTGCAATAATACTATGAAAATAGCTTAACAACTTTGCTTCAAAATGTGCTATATAGTCTCTCCCTTTTTATCATGATTGAAATGTTTTCATTTTTAGAAAACACATTTTCTGTGTAAATGAATCATGGGAAGAGAAAGTCTTGATATAAATGTTCAATTATAGTGTTCATATGTCCATCACATTGAGGCACTTTAATTGACAGGAGAACCTATCTATTATTTGTGTTATATCTAATCTCTTCTTATAAACAAAGAAATCCATTTTGGAGGTTTGGAAGTGTTGAGGTTGGGGAGGCCAGCTGGTCTAATTTCAAGAGGCCGAGAGGCCTCACAAGGTAGAATTACAACATTGGTGATTTCACTCTAGTCCAGTTTAAAAGATTCAGAGACTCAATCTTGCCAATACTTTACAATTAGTCAGATGTGTTGGATGACTCACACTGACTAAACTCACAAGAGATTGAAGGATATAAATCAGAAAGCTAGTGAGTTATTTGACAATAAGAAATATAATAACCAACATAACCCAACACTCTTGTCCTCTGGCCAGAGTGTTTTTTCCCACAATTTCCAGAACTATATTTGGTTCACATGGAATCAGAATAAGTGACATATTTGATCTGAGGGTTTATCAGCATTTCTACACTAGAAATAAGCTCTACTCAACACTGCTTAGATAGGCCAGTGCCAGCACTTGCCTTTCTGATTCTGTTGCTGATATACTCTTCATGATTTACATATTTTTTTCTTTGTATTTTTAAAATACTTTTACTCTAGTTACAATTTATTCTTTTTTGGAGCTTCTTTAAATGATATTCCAATTTATGGTGAATATTAGATCAAAAGCTGCATTTGACCCCTGCAGGGGAAGATTTGTCTTGATTTAGTTCTTAACAACTATATCTACACAGTGAACACGTACTTGGGAAATTAGACTCTCCAATTACTGTTAATGCCGTGTTCCCAGCTAGTCAAGTCTACAAGCTATCAGTGAATGTATAGACATATCAGAATTGACAAAACTACCAAGAAATTCTGAAGAGAGGGAAAAAATATTCACGTTATGTCAGAAAACAAATGCAACACATGTAGTTTAGAAAACAAAGCATACATCACATATCTAGCATAATTCCAACGGGTACATTACTCTGAAATTTAAAGAGAAAATTCCAAAATTATGTCAACTACATAAATATTTTGCTGTAAGATGAATCAGTTTTGAACTGCAACCAAAGGAATTTGTTTACTGAAAAGCCTAAAGGGGCTCCTTATGATAGTCATGCTGAATGGAATGGTCCTGTCAGCAGCCACATAGTTAGATTCCAGCCTAACTAGGAGCCGTTGCTATTATAACACTGTCAAATAATTTGTAGTGTTATATATTTTTTCTCCTTTGGACCAACTGGTGGGAACTAGGAGGGTATATTTTGGAACCAGGTAAAAATTGCTAGAAATTTTCTGCTTTCTCGCTGCGAACCTTGACAAGTGGCTTGAGGTAGATAAACATCAGGGAAGAGGAATAGATTCTTATTAGGTGAATATAAGCTCTGAAAAGAGGGTAGGCACATTCATTCATGTTAAAATCCACTCCCATAAAAGGATGTTTGCTGAAACCGAAGGCTGCTTTCTTCCATATACTATGTTTTATAGGTCACTGATACAGTGATATATTTTCTCCTCCTGAAAAGGTCAATTAAGTCATCTGAATTTATTTTATTAATACCACAAGTTTAGTGTTACGGATCTTATTTTGTATTTTATACATAAAAAGATGAACTATAAATATTTTATAAGTCGATATGAAATAATTTTTAGGTTTACTTCAGGAGTTATGTTGTATACTTTGTAAAGTGAATCATCAACACCTGGTTTATACTTGTCTTTTAAATCTAAGATTAGCTTAAATTAAGCCTTTGACTCACAACCTTCTCTGCTCTAGGTCTTGCCATCTCCCTGGGTAGTGTTAGAGTCCATCTGGCTCTGTGTGCAGGTCCTTGCTTTCCAAATCTTTAGTGACCTTTACTTCCGTAGCACTCTGGTCAGCCATTCCCTTGGCCACATCCTGGACCTTGTTGTCACTCACTGCTTCTCCCCCTTTCAGATGTTAAAGTCAAACAACCAGTTCTCAATCTCCTATCCTTATAGCTCAAGGCATGTTTCTCAGCCTTGGCTGCACATTACAGTTGCCTGGAGAAATTTTAAGAATCCTGATGCCCAGGCTAGGCCACATCCTTGATTAATAAAATCAGAATTTCCGGAATCTCTAGAGGTGCAATCCAAGAATTAGTAGATCTTAAAACTCCCCAGGTAATGCCAATATGCTGTCAAGGCTGAGAACCAGTTTTAACTCCCATTCAGTTACTCCACTACATCTGGTTTTGAAACATGGACTCCTCAGCTGTGCCCAGTCCACGTTTCCCCCCAACCGTTCCTCGCCCCATTGACGTTTTGTTTCATTCCCCAGCACAGCATCGATCTTGGGTCAACCCGATGGTCTCCTCCATGCCCCAGAGGGGGACGGCTGAGCACTGGGGGTGGAAATCACATCACTGGTCAGGATGCTGCCAGCACTGGTTCTTCCTTGTCACTTGCACCTGGGTTCTCAGGATGCCGGACAAACCTTCCTTATTTTTCTAGTCATTTCATGCTCCCATTCTCCACAGCGCTTATTTAAAACATGCTTCACTTTTCTCAAATTACAAACTATCTAGATTTAAGAATTCAAACTAACTTCATTTCTCCTGAAATATGAAATGTTCTTGTTTTTCCTCCCTTTGGCTAAACTTTCTTCCTTATTGCTTTATATTTCACAAATGGTATTTTCATTCAATTGGCAGAAATACGAACGTCTCCTTTGAATCCTTCTTTCTCTCCCTCCTTATATCAAATACATAAAAGATTCTGTGGCTTATATATTTTAAAAATAGGTCTACTTCTCAGTATCGCTGCAACTATAACCTTAGGCCAAGCAACCACTTACTCTCTTCTTGATTGCTGAAACAGTCTCCAGTAGGGCTCCCTGCCTCCAGACTGGCCTCTTTCCAAGCTCTTCTCTGGAATGATACCTCTAAAAGCCTATCAGATTGTGTCTCTCCTTTGCTTGTCACTTTGTCAGCTTTACCCTTAGGCTCAAGTCCAAATGCCTGAATTTAAAGGCCTTCCACAGTCTGTCCTTCATCTTTCTCTGCTGCTTTATATCAAAGGTCTCGCAAAATCCTGTTGCTTACAAATCTTAAATATTTGTCCACTTTTCAGTGCTGTTCCCTTGGCCTGGAACATTGTTACTTCCTCTCTTTCATTGGTTCAGTTTGGCATCATTTTCCCTGGAAAGCCAGTCTCTAATGTTGCCTGGGACCCGTGGTCCACTACCTGACTTCATTCTTCTTTGCTCTCCTACGTCTATCATAGCACTTAGCCCACTGCTTTGAAGGTTTGTTTTCTTATATGTATTCCCCGCTAAACTGTAAGGGCAGGGACCATGACAACTGTGTTCACATTATAATAGGTTTTAATATAATATAAAATATAATCTCATATAATATATAATAGGTTTCAATCATAATAAGTTTCAAGAAATGATGGGTAGACAAATTCAAGTGAATGTTCAAATGCTTTTAATGGTGCATAATAAAGTTCAGCTAGAACCCCACTGAATTTCGTAATGCAATAAAGCACCCATTAGAGGACTATAAATAATAATAATGAAAATCCTGGGATTTGAGCGGATTTTAGTTTAGTGATCTCATATTCATACTTTAGTTTTGAGAACTTTCCCATATTTGATGCACTGAGCGTGATTCACATCTTAGCTGGAAGATCACTAGATGTAGATAAAGAAGACAACAACCTATATTTGAGGTCTGAAAATCACCTGAAAAATCTTCTGGGCCAAAATTATGTCCTTATTTGCTAAATGTAAGCAACATAGACTGAGGAGCCAGACAACATGGGTGTCAAACTTGGATCCGTTTAGTTGGTTACTAAACATGTAACCTTGAGTAAGTTACTTCTTGTCTTATTTTTTCACCTATAAACTGAAGATAATTAAGCTTGCATCACAGGAATATCATGAAGTTTGAATGTGATAACGTATGTAAAGTGCCAAATGTAGTACCTCCTAAAACAGGTGCTCCATGCTTTTCCTTCATATACAGTGGTGCCTAAAATGCTGTACTATTTTGGGTTAAAGGATCATATCTCCGGGAACCCCTGTTAAATGCAAATATAGGATGGGTGTATGTGAGTGTATCTATCTATCTAATCTCATCTCTAAAGTAATAGAACACAAAGAATCAATCGTGAAAGGAATAGATGGGGTGCTTATGGACTTTCGACAGGTATGAGGAATGGTGAGATGGTATGGAATACAGGACATAGAGTAGGGGAGGTTTAAGTATGCATGTTGGTCCTCGGCCCCTAGAGAACTTTGGATTCTTGGAAAAGAGGAGATAAAGACTGAATGCTGAGGCTTAGGAGCAGTTCTGTGGAACAGGGAAGAGTGCATCTCAGATAAGCTCCCATCTCCTTATATTTTAACTTGGGGCAGTTTTAACTGGTTTTTCTCAGCTGTTCTCTGAGAACTGAAAGGACACAGTTATGCTAAGGATCCAGATCTGCGCATACTGGAGCATTTCTGTGAGTCTTTTGATATTCTCAGGACAAGTCCTTTCTTCTGCCACCTCTCTGGCTATATCACAGTACAAATATCTGCGGAAACTATTCGATAAAAAGATGGGCCTTGGCTACAAGTCATTTCTGTTTAAATTCACCTGAAGAATTTTGCTGCCTACTTTTGATCTGGCATGCTAATTTTGTTTTATTTAGCAAGGAATTTAGACATTTAAAGATATGTATCTTGAAATAAACAGAAATCACAAAAAAGGTAAATTTTTAATGTCACTGTCACAAAGAACTTTTCAATGAATTCTTTTTAGACATGTAAAATATTAGATATTAAAATTCTAATGAACATTTATGATCTAACCAGAGTTGGGGAATTTCACTAAAAACCCTGTTGAAACTGTTATGTAGCATTTACATTTCATTTATCTGTCACAAGAGGGAGTAAGAAGCCTACTAAATATTATATATTTTCAAACTTTTTCCAAGATAAGTTGTGTGAAAACAATCCCCTTGAGTTCTAATGAGAAAATGGTTTCTCTTTTCCCTAATCCATCTAGGAACTCCTTTATTAGTTCTTAATTTTGAACTGACATGACATTGTATCCAAACGATAAAAGCTAAATTCATAAAAATGTTAGAAACTTTATGTTCAATAAAGGATCATTTTGCAAATGGTCTGAAAAGATCTGAAAGTAATTTTTATACTGTTTGAGTAATATCCCTGAGTTAGCTGTCATGTTTTCAACATGTAAGTGATTGCACACAAAGCTGTGTTTTATTGATAATGATGCAACAGAATGATGAAATACGTTGCAAAAGTGGAAAATAATCTTTTAGGGGAAAATCTGAAATTCCCTTCTGAGGATGTCTGTAATTTATCACAACGTGCTGTTTGCTCTTCTGACTTTATTGTTTTCTTTGAAAAGCTATGTGCTGAGGTGCACCCAATCATTTCATGTACCTTGGTATTCCACAGATCATTCGGCAGTTTTTGGAGTAAAAGTCTGAAATATCTTCTTGGAAAGTGCAACACTGATGACCTTTGAAAAGGTTCTTAACAAATAAAAATTTGTATAATCTCCTCTTCAGGAGAGGAGGTCTTCAAAAGTTCGTGAATGTCTATCTTATATTCCTTAACAGGATGAATATAATTTCCCCTAAAGATTGCTTCTTCCTACTTAGATATAAATAAGAGTACCCAAGTATCTAGTAGCTATTTAAGGAGAGAATTCCCAAACTTAATATGGTATGGGTCATGTATATGCTGTCCTTGATGAATATAGAACAGGTATTATGATAAACTGATGCTGTACAAATGTTTTTAGGTTTAATATAAGCTATAGGTTTTTTTTCAACCTGAAATTCTCACAAAGATAACGACTGGAGAGCAAGATATTTACTAATATGAAATAAATTATGTAGCTTAATATATTAATCCTTCCTTATTTTTGGCTAAATATACAGGTATTAAATGGCCTAGAAATTTTGTTTTTGGAATATCTGTGAAAACTGTTAAAAAAAAATGTGGGTCTGGGCTGTGTCATTTTACCTAAAGGATTTTGCGGCCTACTTTTCATCTGTAAACTTTACTTCTGCAGTCGGAATCACAAACTGAGAAAGAAGCCCTTGTTATTGTTTTTAATGCCTTAGCTATGACACGTTTCAGCTCAGTCCATGCAAACTTCTGGGAATCCTGGAGAAACACAGGGCTTTCCCACTCCACCCATTGCTCCTAAAGTTTCCCATAGTTTTTTTTTTTTTTTTCCTCATGTGGCTTAAACTTACTAAAGTATGACTACTAAGGGTCATTTGTAATAAAAATTCAAAAGAAATGACTTTAAATAAATAACCTCAGAAATAAAAATTTCAGAGCAGTTAGATCATAGTTATTTTACATGGAAGAATACAAGTTATACTTTTATCTTAATAGCACAATTCTAAAGTCTCGTATTATTTAGCGAATTGCTAAATTGCTAGAACTATCTTCTGGAAAAAGTTTCATTACATGTATTATATTACAAATGTGGAAGAGAAGACCTGTATAGAGTGCTTCTAGCACTTAGTGTTTGTCATATCTATAACTTCTGTTATTGAACTTGTATTGATGATAGAAGGTTAAAGAACATGTAAAATTTACCTAATGTAAGAGAAGAGAATTTTAAAAGAGAAGTATATGTCTGAATTCAATCTAATTTTAAATTCAAGAATCCATTCTTCAATTATTGGAAAGATGTTTGTTGAACACCTGCCATTTGCTTAATCGTTTTAATCCAGTTTGTTTAAAAATGGGTTGAAGGTGACTTACGTAAATGTAAATAATTGAAGAAGAGAAAATAATTTGAAATTAGTAGAAGAGATGAAGCAAGTAGAAATAAGGAAGCAAAAAATAAGATGGAAACAGGAAGTAAGTATTTTACACAAAATAAAATGGCATTCTATACACTTGTTTCTGGAGAGTATAACTTTTTTTTTTTTTCATTTTCCAACAGCCAGTGGGAAAGAAGGAAACACAAACAGAAATTTTTATTCCTCAAGATAAAAATAATCTAACTTCTCTAAAAAGCACAACTATTTGTGATATTGTGAGCAGAGAAAATGGTATTTCTCCTTTGGTTTCTCGTAGAGACAACACTCTGTCGGTTGATAAACACTGCCCTCAACAACATTTTTACAGTGAGTTACTACTTCCTCGCCGTCGCTTGTTAAGCACGGGCTTTCAAAGATGATTTGACCCAGTCCATGCTCTCAGGGGAGTTGTGATTTAGCCAAGGAGATAGGCATGTAAATATATAATTAAAATGCAACACAGTAAGTTTTATGATACAGGTAAAGTCAAAGTATTGTGGGTGCAAAAAATCCTGCCAGAGAAAATGTCTCCAATGAGGAATTAGAAGATTTTTAAAAAAATTATTTTACTGAGGTCATATTGGTTTATAACATCGTGCAATTTCAGGTGTACATTATTACATTTCAGTTTCTGTATAGACCCCATCGTGCTCACCACCAGTAGTCTGTTTTTTATCCATCACCACACATATGTGCCCCTTTACCCCTTTCGCCTACCCTCAGCCCCCTTCCCCTCTGGTAACCATTAATCTCTCCTCTTTGTTCATGTGTTTATTTGATGTTCCACATATGAGTGCATATGGTGTTTGTTTTTCTCTGTCTGGCTTATTTCCCTTAATATAATACCTTCAAGTTCCATCCCTGTTGTTGCAAATGGGATGATTTTGTCTTTTTTTATGGCTGAGTGTATTCCACTGTATACATATATACCACATCTTCTTTATCCATTCATCTATTGATGGGCGCTTGGGTTGCTTCCACATCTTGGCTATTGTGAATAACGCTGCAGTAAACATAAGGGTGCATAAGTCTCTTTGAATTGTTGATTTCATGTTCTTTGGATAAATAAAAGATATTTGGTCCTATTTAATGACATACAATGACGAAAAAATGTTTTATAGGTTATATTCTTCCCATGTTTAATATTTAATTCCGTAGCCATAGGGCCTCATACTAGTGCAGTATCTCCTGTCTGGTCTTGTCGCCTTCAAACTATTGTCTATATTCCTTCTAGATATTCATTGGACTAAAGCTCACAAATGATCCATGGTTTAAAATTTGTTACAAAATAAATTTGAACTTCTTACTCTCTATTTAATTCTTGATATGATCAGACCACAAACAATATCCCTAAAATCTATAAACATTTTTGAGAACATATATTACTTAAAAAGATAATCTTTGTATTTTTCCTATTTTCACTGTCTGCTCCAATGCCTTGTACGTAACATGTGCTCAGAAATACTTGTAAAAAGCATAGGGTAAATGAATTCAGCTGGTTAAACAATGCAATGCTCCTTTAACCTTCCTGTTAGTAGGCGTGTTGAAAAAATATCAAAATGCCTTTATGCTCTTTAATTTTCAATTGCAAAAATATGTCTATTAAGTATATAACAAAATTCCCTTACTAGTTTTATGTTTGGTGACTACTTATGAAAATTTAGATTTACTAGAAAAATCATGTGTTCTTTTACATATTTGTGAAAATACCCTATAAAGTCCGTCATTTCCATGCCTGTCACTATAGTGTGTTTATAAGTATATATGTACATAGACATTTCAAACATTATCAGCTTACTATAAAATTAAGAGACTTCAATATGATTCCAAACTCGGATTAATTTGGTAGTATTCCATGTATATCTTAATCTGTGTCCAGGTTAAGCAGTGGTTAGCAACTGAAATAATCGTAGCAGAGCAGCCAAATACAAGTCACACCCACAAATTACATATATGAATGACATATTAATTATTTAATAGCAATAATAATTTAATATACTGCCTTTATTTTATAGCACTTTTAAAATTATCTTTTTTTTAAATGATATAATTGCTTCATAGATAGGTTGTTCAGAAAATACTGACCAAAATGGAGAAGGTAAGCTTTTGGTTCACATTTGATTGTGGTAAATCAAAGCCTAGAGACCTGTTTTTGAAGATGTCAAATCAGAATTTGTGCATTTGATTATGTTTTACAGAATGCTGCAATTTTATGAAGAAACAGATTTTGTGACTTTTTAGCTGATTTGAATTGAACTGAATAAGTGACATAGACATATATATGACATTTGGACTAGAACTACTCATTTGTTTATTACCTAATAGCTATTGGTCACCCTCTGCATGCTCAGTGTGAGACGAGTGCTGGGAACAGGAACATGATTTATAACTTCATGTCATCTTCAGTTTAATTCTAAAGATTTATCACAGGGTATTTTGGAAACCCAGATGAAGGCAGAAGGATTTGGGGGAAGCTTCGAGGAGTAGCCAGCGTGCCAGCTGCACGTCAGTGGAAGAGTGGGAGATGACCAGACAATGAGGAAGGGGAAGGAACCAGGGGAGAACAGCCTGGATTGCGTGGGGAATGAGATGCCCTTTGGTCTTGCGGAGAGCAAATTGCTAAACAGGGGGTGGCAGAAATGAGACCAACAGAGTTATTCATTTATGTATCTATTTAGTCAACAAAGTTTATTAACTGATATTTATTATCTAATTTGTTTATTATCAAGTGATGTTTATTATTCATCAGAAACTTTTCTGGACACTGGATGCCATGGGAAACCATAGGTAAACAGTATCTGCCATCATGGAGAGTCAGTCTGGGATTAGATCGTGGACGCCTTTAGTGGCACATTAAAGAGGTTGTAATTTATCCTGTCGGCAGTGGGAAGCCATTCACATTAGTTTAGTCAGGGATTTGAGTGGGTCAGGTTCGTGTTTTAGATGAATTACTGTGATGATTGTGTAAGGCGGACCTATTCAGAGAAGAGAATTTACTTGTGGGGCAGCTGCTGCTGTAATACAGTTGAGATATGGTAAAGACATTAACGAAGGCAGTGGAAATAAGGAGAGTGAGAAAGAAATCTATCTGAAAATTAGGATATAAGATGACAAGCTGATGACTGCTTGGTTGTGAGGGATGATGGAGAGGGAGAGAGTTGATGATTCCTTTGTGTTTCTGGCTTATTTGACTAAATAGATTGATGATGGCACCACCAACTAAGATACCATAGGAGAATATTTCAGGTTAGAAAATTAATTTTTTTTATAGTAAACCTATGAAATTCAAAAGGATATTCTTAAGCCTGTATTATATTTATGACTTTCAAATAACTGAATATTTTTGGCATTTTTGCCTTTCTTGTCCAATTACATTGAGCGATGTGGAATAGAATGGCAAAAATGGGATAAGAACAAGCATGAGTGATAAATGGAGAGCTTAGATCTTCTGTTACTACCCATAAAACCACCATTTATTCATTTGAAAGTTATTTAGCCAGGTCTTCAAAATAAGCATTTGTCATCACATTGTAATTTATTGAATGTGAATTTTACATTAAAATCATAGGATAATATTTAGTTCATTTTAAGTGGCAAAAAGTGGAGAGAAAAAGTATGCTTTGTCACTTAAGGATGGGATATAGACTTTTAAGTGACACAGCTGGGATCAAAATCCATGTGGCCTGTCTTTTTTTTTTTTCCCCATAGTTGTGTATTTTTTTTTCTAGTTGTGGGTCCTTCTAGTTGTGGCATGTGGGATGCTGCCTCAGCATGGCTTGATGAGCAGTGCCATGTCCACGCCCAGGATTTGAACCAGTGAAACCCTGGGCTGCCGGAGCAGAGCAGGAGAACTTAACCACTCACTTGGCCACGGGGCCATCCCCCTGACTTCTGCTTCACTGTCTTTTCCAATCAAAATTTGCTGCCTTGCTACCTTATGAACTGCCTATTTCCATTTGCTTTATATAATTTTTATTTAAACTATATAACCAATCTGGCTTTGATAATCTTTATATTTAATAAATGACCTGGAACTGTTTAAATGTTCGCTCCCATTTTTAATAACTTTAGTCTAAAACAACTCAAGGGGCTGGCCCGGTGGCGCAGCGGTTAAATTCCACGTTCCGATTCTCAGCGGCCCGGGGTTCGCAGGTTCGGATCTCGGGTGCGGACATGGCACCGCTTGGCACCCATGCTGTGGTAGGCATCCCACATATAAAGTAGAGGAAGATGGGCACGATGTTAGCTCAGAGCCAGGCTTCCTCAGCAAAAAGAGGAGGACTGGCAGTAGTTAGCTCAGGGCTAATCTTCCTCAAAAAAAAAAAAAAAAAAAGGAAAAGAAAAAAAATTTGAAACAACTCAAAATCTTTATACAACTCTTCCAGTAGTTTATTGTTTTTGTCTACAATTAACTTGTTTCTAGATGAAGATTTATTTATATACTGTTCATACAATAACTGATTACTCAGTGTATCTTCTGTTACATAAAATATTTTGAACTGTTTTGCTTTTGATCTCTGAGACAGTGCTGATAATCTGATTGCAGCTACTCAGTGCAGTCAGGAGTTTGAATTTGAGACTGTAGTAACACTTCCATCTCCCATATCTTCCTTCCTACCATAGAAATTTTGTGAAAGGGATTCCTGGTGCTATTTCTGCCCTTTGCTTACATATATTCTGTTCCAAGAGGGCACACCCTGTGAGTGTGGGAATAAAACTCTTCTGGGCAGCGACTCCAGGCTGCAATTATCTTCGATGAGGCTATTGGCTTGCTTGATTTCTCCGGGGAGTTTGGTAATTTGCCTGAAGAACGCTCCCTCTCCTGTTGCGCGTCCAGCCACACTTGTTTTTCAATGAGCCATCCGAGTGTGATTATCTCACCTCTAACCTCAAATAACATGAACCTTCTAATTCTAACCCATTGCTGAAATCAACTTTGGAAAGACTTCATAGTAGTAATTTTAGAGGGGCAGTTATGCTTTTCAACACTGCCTGGCAGTTGAAATACTTGTAAAACTCAAAATTCAAATTGTTTGAGATACTACGTTTTGATGTTGTTACATTACAGAAAAGGGGTAAAGTTTGTTAACATAGAACCAATACATGCTTTGACTTATGTTTTTCATTTAAATTATTAAGATTTAATTGAACTGGATTAATTGGACATGGTCTAATGCTGTGCATGTATGAATACTAAGCCTTTTAGGGCCAAGTTTATCATGATCAATTTCCAATTCATCATTTTTAGCATTAAATAAAAATGCAGACTTATCAGTTGCTGCAAATGGAACTAAAAAGTAAGATTGAATTGTTAATATGACAATAAGCATAACTGCTATCTGCAGAAGGCTTACTATGTGCTAAGCTATGTACCTGCGTTATCTCCTTTAATCCTTGCATATGGTAATATTATCGTAGAGAGACAATTTAAGGTCATTTTAAATGATGAGCTCTGGAGCCCAGTAGCTTGAGTTTGAATTCTGGCTCTGCCACTATTTTTTTTTTTTATTGAGTTATTGATAGGTTACAATCTTGTGAAATTTCAGTTGTACATTAGTGTTTGTCAGTCATGTTGTAGGTGCACCACTTCACCCTTTGTGCCGACCCTCCACCCCACCTTTCCCCTGGTATCCACTAAACTGTTCTTAGTCCATAATTTTAAATTCCTCATATGAGTGGAGTCATACACAGATTATCCTTCTCTCGCTGGCTTATTTCACTTAACATAATTCTCTCAAGGTCCATCCATGTTATTGCAAATGGAATGATTTCGTTCTGTTTTGCAGCTGAGTAGTATTCCATTGTATATATGTACCACATCTTCTTTATCCATTCGTCTGTTGCTGGACACTTAGGTTGCTTCCACGTGTTGGCTATTGTAAACAGTGCTGCAATAAACATTGGGGTGCATAGGACTTTTGGGATTGCTGACTTCAAGCTCTTTGGATAAATACCCAGTAGTGGGATGGCTGGATCGTATGGTAGTTCTATTTTTAATTTTTTGAAGAATCTCCGTACTGTTTTCCATAGTGGCTGCACCAGTTTGCATTCCCACCAGCAGTGTATGAGGGTTCCTTTTTCTCCGCAACCTCTCCAACATTTGTTGCTATTAGTTTTAGATATTGTTGTCATTCCAACGGGTGTAAGGTGATATCTTAGTGTAGTTTTGATTTGCATTTCCCTGATGATCAGCGATGATGAGCATCTTTTCATGTGCCTATTGGCCATCAGTATATCTTCTTTGGAGAAATGTCTGTTCATGTCTCCAGCCCATTTTTTTTTTTTATTAATGTTATGATAGATTACAACCTTGTGAGATTTCAGTTGTACGCATTTTTTAATTGGGTTGTTTGATGTTTTGTTGTTGAGTTGCGAGAGTTCTTTATATATTATGGATATTAAGCCTTTGTCAGATATATGACTTGCAAATAGTTTTTCCCAGTTAGTGGGTTGTTTTTTTTGTTTCAATCCTGTTTTCATTTGCCTTGAAGAAGCTCTTTAGTCTGATGAAGTCCCATTTGTTTGTTCGTTCTATTGTTTCCCTTCTCTGAGAAGGCATGGTGTCCGAAAAGATCCTTTTAATACTGATGTCAAAGAGTGTACTGCCTACGTTTTCTTCCAGAAGCCTTATGGTTTCAGGTCTCACCTTTAGGTCTTTGATCCATTTTGAGTTTATTTTGGTGAATGGTGAAAAAGAATGGTCAATTTTCATTCTTTTACATGTGGCTTTCCAGTTTTCCCAGCACCATTTGTTGAAAAGACTTTCTTTTCTCCATCGTATGCCCTCAGCTCCTTTGTCAAAGATAAGCTGTCCATGGATGTGTGGTTTTATTTCTGGGCTTTCAATTCTGTTCCATTGATCTGTGCACCTGTTTTTGTACCAGTACCATGCTGTTTTGATTACTGTAGCTTTGTAGTATGTTTTGAAGTCAGGGATTGTGATGCCTCCCGTTTTGTTCTTTTTTCTCAGGATTGCTTTAGAAATTCGGGGTCTTTTGTTGCCCCATATGAATTTTAGGATTCTTTGTTCTAATTCTGTAAAGAATGTCAGTGGGATTCTGATTGGGATGGCATTGAATCTGTAGATTGTTTTAGGTAGAACGGACATTTTAACTATGTTTATTCTTCCAATCCATGTACATGGAATGTCTTTCCATCTCCTTATGTCATCATCCAATTCTCTCAGAAAGGCCTTGTAATTTTCATTATATAGGTCCTTCACTTCCTTAGTTAAATTTACCCCAAGGTATTTTCTTCTTTTTGTTGCGATTGTGAATGGTATTGTATTCTTGAGTTCTTTTTCTGTTGGTTCATTACTGGAGTATAGAAATGCTACTGATTTATGCAAATTGATTTTATACCCTGCAACTTTGCTGTAGTTGTTGATTACTTCTAACAGTTTTCCAATGGATTCTTTGGGGTTTTCTGTATATAAGATCATGTCGTCTGCAAACAGCGAGAGTTTCACTTCTTCCCTCTCTATTTGGATTCCTTTTATTCCTTTTTCTTGCCTGATTGCTCTGGCCAGTACCTCCAGTACTATGTTAAATAAGAGTGGTGATAGAGGGCATCCTTGTCTCATTCCTGTTTTCAGGGGGATGGCGTTCAGTTTTTGCCCATTGAGTATGATGTTGGCTATGGGTTTGTCGTATATGGCCTTTATTATGTTGAGGTAGTTTCCTTCTATGCCCATTTTGTTCAGAGTTTTTATCATAAATGGCTGTTGGATCTTGTCAAATGCCTTCTCTGCATCTATTGAGATGATCATGTGGTTTTTATTCCTCAGTTTGTTGATGTGGTGTATCACGTTGATTGATTTGTGGATGTTGAACCATCCCTGTGTCCCTGGTATGAATCCCACCTGATCCTGATGTATGATTCTTTTGATGAATTGCTGAATTCTGGTTGCCAAAATTTTGTTTAGAATTTTTGCATCTATGTTCATCAGTGATATTGGCCTGTAGTTCTCTTTTTTCGTGGTGTCCTTGTCAGGTTTTGGTATCAGCGTGATGTTGGCCTCATAGAATGTGTTAGGAAGTGTTCCATCTTCCCTAATTTTTTGGAATAGCTTGAAAAGGATAGGTATTAAATCCTCTCTGAAAGTTTGGTAGAATTCCCCAGGAAAGCCATCTGGTCCTGGGGTTTTATTCTTTGGGATGTTTTTGATTGCTGTTTCAATCTCTTTCCTTGTGATTGGTCTGTTCAAATTGTCTGCCTGTTCTTGAGTGAGCTTTGGGAGATTGTAGGAGTCCAAGAATTTACCCATTTCCTCCAGGTTATCCATTCTGTTGGCATATAGTTTTTTGTAGTATTCTCTTATAATCTGTTGTATTTCTGCAGAGTCTGTTGTTATTTCTCCTCGCTCATTTCTGATTTTGTTTATTTGAGCTTTCTCCCTTTTTTTCTTTGTAAGTCTGGCTAGTGGTTTATCAATTTTATCTTCTCAAAAAACCAGTTCTTTGTCTCATTGATCCTTTCTACTGCCTTTTTCGTTTCAATAGTATTTATTTCTGCTCTGATTTTTATTATTTCTCTCCTTCTGCTGACTTTGGGCTTCATTTGTTCTTTTTTCTCTAGTTCAGTTAGGTGTGCTTTAAGGTTGCTTATTTGGGATTTTTCTTGTTTGTTAAGATGTGCCTGTATTGTGATGAATTTTCCTCTTAATACAGCTTTTGCTGTATCCCATATGAGTTGGTATGGCATGCTATCATTTTCATTTGTTTCCAGGTATTTTTTTTATTTCTTCTTTAATTTCTTCAATGATCCATTGCTTGTTCAGTAGTGTGTTGTTTAGTCTCCACATCTTTGTGCCTTTCTCAGCTTTTTTCTTGTAATTAATTTCTAGCCTTATAGCACTATGATCTGAGAAGATGCTTGTTATTATTTCAATTATTTTAAATTTGTAGAGGCTTGCCTTGTTTCCCAACATATGGTCTATCCTAGAGAATGTTCTATGTGCACTTGAGAAGAATGTGTATTCAGCTCTTTCAGGGTGAAGTGATCTATATATGTCTATTAAGTCCAATTGTTTTAGCTTTTCATTTAGCTCCACTATTTCCTTGTTGATTTTCTGTCTGGATGATCTGTCCATTGATGTGAGTGGGGTGTTGAGGTCCCCTACTATTATTGTGTTGTTTTTAACATCTTCCTTTAGGTCTGTTAATAGTTGCTTTATGAATCTTGGTGCTCCTGTGTTGGGTGCATAGATATTTATAAGCATTATTTCTTCTTGATGAAGTGTCCCTTTGATCATTATATATTGTCCCTCTGTGTCTCTCTTTACCTGTCTTATTTTGAAATCCACTTGGTCTGATATGAGAATTGCAACACCTGCCTTTTTTCCTTGCTATTTGCTTGAAGTATTGTCCTCCACCCCTTCACCCTGAGTCTGTGTTTGTCCTTGGGGCTGAGGTGTGTTTCCTGGAGGCAACAAATTGTTGGATCGTGTTCCTTAATCCATTTTGCCACTCTGTGTCTTTTTATTGGAGAGTTCAATCTGTTCACATTGAGAGTGATTATTGATGTATGTGGACTTAATGCTGTTAATCTGTCACTCATTATTTTGTTTTCCTGTGTTTCTTTTCCTGTGTGTCTTATGCTGGGTTTCTTAGATTTTTCCTTATTTATGATTTGTGACTCTGTTCTGTACTTTATTTTAGTGTCTACCTTGAAGTTTGTATTTAGAATCTCGTGTATAATATAGTCTATTCTCTGGTGGTCTCTTACCTACTTGACCAATACTGATTTAGACCCTTTGCTCTTCCCCTCCTAAATAATTATTTTCATTTTTTATTCCAACTCATCTTATTAATTTGTCGTTAGAGTGCTAAGATCGTCCTTGTTTTGGTAGTTTCTTTACCTTTACCCTAATGCTATAATTGAATATTTGCTATCCTGTTCTGGTTCTATCCATCGGTCTCCCTAGTCTGTGGATCGTGTCCCCTTTCTCCCTTTTTTCTTTTTTCAGGTATGAGAGCCTTCTTGAGGATTTCTTGTAATGGAGGGCTTTTAGTTACAAATTCCCTTAACTTTTGTTTGTCTGGAAAAGATTTAATTTCTCCCTCATGTCTGAAGGAAATTCTTGCTGGATAGAGTATTCTTGGCTGAAGATTTTTATGCTTTAAAGCTTTGAATATGTCACTCCATTCTCTCCTGGCTTGTAGGGTTTCTGTAGAGAAATCTGCTGACAGTCTGATAGGGGCTCCTTTATAGGTTATTCTCTTTTTTTTTCTTACTTCCCTGAGTATTCTTTCCTTATCTTTCCTTTTTGCCAACTTTACTACTATGTGCCGTGGGGTAGCTCTTTTTACATTGACAAATCTAGGAGATCTAAAACCCTCCTCTACACACATTTCTCCGTCGATCCCTAGATTTGGGAAGTTCCCTTCAATAATTTCGTTAAGCACACTTTCTGCTCCATTTTCCTTTTCCATATTCTCGGGAATTCCTATGATCCTTATGTTCTTACTCCTCATTGAATCCATTATCTCTTGGAGATTTTCCTCATTTTTTTTAATTCTTAGTTCTCTTTCTTCCTCTGTCTGGCACCATTCAGCCTGTCTATGTTCGATTATGCTAATTTTCTCCTCTATGTTGTCTACACAGGCATTCAGGGAATCCGTATTCTGTTTTATCTGGTCCATTGTGTTTTTCATCTCAAGTAATTCTGTTTGATTCTTCTTTATGATTTCAATCTCTTTTGTGAAGTAACTCCAGAACTCGGCTTGTTTCTCTATCTTTCTCTCTACCTCATTGAGTTTTTTGATTATAGCTGCTCTGAACTCATTATCACTTAGTTTACCTAATTCCAAGTCCTCAGGACTTAATTCTATGTTTTTATTGTTTTCCTTCTGGTCTGGGGCTTTTATAAATTGCTGGATGGTAGAGGAGCGGTTTTTCCGCATGGTGGTAGAATTCAGTTGCAGTTACAGCCTGTCGCCACTAGATGGGGGGGGGGTCAAGAGCCACGTGTTATGAGCTCTCCACCTTCAGGCAAGATGGCTGCGCCCACTGGCTTTGTGGGGGGTGGGGGAGGGGGCGGGGGGAGGGGCTGTTACTCACAGGCGCGCCGGTCTGGGTTCAGATCAGTTCTGTTCTCTGGTCTCCCAAGGCCCTTGATTTATGGGGTCCCCGTGGACGGAAGCTTTCCCCCCGTCAGTGAGTCTCCAGTGAATCAGCAGCAGGAGTCCTGGATGATCCCCCAGTCGGGCGGCCCCTCCCCCACTCCTTCCCGACCCGCACTGCAGTGATCACAGACTCTAGGGGAGGGAGCGATGTTCTCTCCTACCGTTCCAATGCCTCTGAGGGTGTAAGCAAGGTTTATGATCTCCGCCTTCTTGGTATTGTAGGTCTCTAACGAGCTGGCATTATGTTTATTCTCTGAAATTCAGTTGTTCCAATCTTTTGTTGTATTTTGGAGGGGAGAGAATCCCGGGTCAGCTCACCCCGCCATTTTGCTCTGCCCCTGCCCCCCCTTTTTTTTTTGGTGAGGAAGATTGGCACTGAGCTAATGTCTGCTGCCAATCTTCCTCTTTTTGCTTGAGGAAGATTGTCCCTGAGCTAACATCTGTGCCAGTCTTCCTCTGTTTTGTGTGTGGGGTGCCATGACAGCATGGCTTGATGAGTGGTGTGTAGGTCCATGCCTGGGATCCAAACCCATGAACCCTGGGCTGCAGAAATGGAGTGCATGAACTTAACCACTATGCCACCAGGCTGGCCCCTGGCTCTACCACTTTTGAGCTGTGTGACTTTGATCAAGTTACTTAACTTCTCTGTGCTTTAGTTTCCTTATCTGTAAAGAAGGGTAAATAATACCTCAAAGAGTTGGGAGGATTAAATGAATTATTGTATGAACAATGCCTGGAACATGATAAATGCTCAATAAATGTTTGCTATTAGTATTTGCCCTATTTTACTGACTAAATAGTTTAGGTAACTTACTTGAGATTACATATTTTATAAATGTTGGCATTAGAATAGGAACTCTGAGCTCTTGGACATCACAGCCAGTGTACCTGACCATTAGGCTTTGTTACACAAGTATTAAAGAATACTGACAAGTTTTCAAAGCACCTTCAGGGGCAAAATTAAGTGATGCAGCCAGATAAAAGAATAGATAGAAAAGACTGGCCTTTTCCCATTAAGAGCTGCTTGGCTTTTTATTTTTAAGATTGGCACCTGAGCTAACATCTGTTGCCAATCTTTTTTTTTTCTTTTCTTCTCCCGACAGCCCCCCAGTACATAGTTGTATATTCTGGTTGTGAGTGCCTCTGGTTGTGGTACGTGGGACACTGCTTCAGCATGTCCTTATGAGCAGTGCCATGTCTGCACCCAGGATCTGAACTGGCAAAACCCTGGGTGGCTGAAGTGGAGCGTGCAAACTTAACCACTCGGCCATGGGGCTGGCTCCCTGCTTGGCTTTTTTTGATCTAAGGTGTAATAGGCATTTTTGTGTACAATGATGGACAGAACGTGCAGCTGGGTCTTGGGAGCACAAAGAAACAAAAGCGAATATCCTGCCCTCCAGGAGCTTCGGGTCTAGTTGGAGAGACAAAGAAGCAAAACATTTACTGTAAGTTAGTACAGTAATTGATACAATGGGGGATGGCACAGCGTTCAGGAGGAGCAAAGGAGGAGCAGCAGCCCGTGTTGCCTAGGGAGCCATGGGAAAGTCACGGCAGTTGAGTGGAATCTGAAGGATGTGTAAGAGCTTGTCAGACGGAGCAGATGATGGAAGGATGCTAGTGGGTGGAAGAACACGTGTGAAGGTGAGGGATGGGGAGAGTGGCATGTTGGGGAACATCCTTAGAATTGTTTAGAATTGTTGGAGAGTAGAGTGCGTTCTGGGGAGGGATACAGGGTGGGGGAAGTTGCAGGAGACAAGTCAGATAGGCAGGTTGGTGCCAGATCAAAAGGTTTTGTATGCCATGTAGTTATGTCAGGTTTTTACTGCCATGGGAGTTATCAAGTAATAGGAACAGATCGTGCAAAAGGCAACTGCATATATGAACCAAACTTGGGCCATAATGTGGAAGAAATTCCCAGGTAAATTTTTTGCTTGATCAATCAATGGATTTTATTTTGTGTCAGTATTAGGGATTGTGGGACACAAAGAAAACACATGGTTACTGTCTTTTTTTCCCCTACTATTCAGAAATGTAATACATTTTGACGATTTTCCCACTCACAAATGAGCTTGAGGATACAGCCATAATTTTTAAACATTTTCTAGGTTGAATCACATTGAAAATATAGAAAACATTTTATGTTGCTTTAAAAGAAACAGTAAGTATTCCCAACAATTTAAAATGACTTTTTTTTTTTACAGTCATTTCTTTTTTAAAAAACTTATTTTAAAAAATTATTTTATTGAGGTCATATTGGCTTATAACATTGTGTACATTTCTGGTGTACATTATTATATTTCAGTTTCTGTATAGACTGCATCGTATTCACTACCAGTAGACTAGTTTTTATCCATCACCATACATATGTGTCCCTTTACCCCTTTTGCCCTCCCTTCACCCCCTTCCCCTCTGGTGACCACCAATCTGTTATCCTTATCTGTGTATTTATCTTCCACGTGTGAGTGAAATCATACGGTATTTGTCTTTCTCTGTCTGATTTATTTCACTTAGCATAAAACCCTCAGGGTCCACCTATATTGTTGTAAATGGCATGATTTTGTCTTGTTTTATGGCTGAGTAGTATTCTACTGTGTATATATATATGCCACATCTTCTTTATTCACTCATCCATTGATGGGCACTTGGGTTGCTTCCATGTCTTGGCTATTGTGAATAATGCCGTGATGAACATAGGGGTACATATATTTTTTTGAATTATTGATTTCATCTTCTTTGGTTAAATACTCAGTAGTGGAATAGCTAGATCATATGGCATTTCTGTTTTTAATTTTTTGAGAAATCTCCATAAAGCTTTCCATAGTGGTTGTACCCATTTGCATTCCCACCAGCATATATGTGGGTTCCCTTTTTTCCACATCCTCTCCAATAGTTGTTATTTCCTGTCTTATTAATTATAGCCATTCTAATGGATGTGAGGTGATATCTTACTGCAGTTTTGATTTGCATTTCCCTAATAATTAGTGATGTTGAACATCTTTTCATGTGCCTGTTCACCATCTGTATATCTTCTTTGGAAAAATGCTGTTCATATCCTCTGCCCATGTTTTGATTGGGTTGTTCATAAAAAAACAATTTTTTTTACAGCTGTTTTAGGTTTACAACAAAATTGAAATTGAAAGGAAGGTACAGAGATTTCCCATATACCCTCAGCCCGCAAACATACGTAACCTCCTCATTGTCAACATCTCTCACCAGAATGGTACATTTTTTTTTTTTTTTTTTAACCAAGGATGAGCCTACATTGAGACTTCCTAATTACCCAAAGTCTGTAAGTTACCTTAGAATTCACTCTTGGTGTTGTACATTCTGTGGGTCTAAACAAGATATAATGACATATATGTATCATTATAATATCATACAGAGAATTTTTATTGCCCCCAAAATCCTCTATGTGGTTATTGTCTTTAACATACCAATGATTCAAGGAGATTGCATATCTTCATAAAATAAATTCTATTTTTATTTCACTTCAGTTTTTCTTCACTTCAATTCTCCTTTATTTTTATTTCATGATTTGGTTATGAGTTGGGATAATTGCTTATTGGGGATAAGTTCAGGGTGAACAGGAAGATGGCACATTTAATTTATTGGAATCTGTTTCTTCATATATAATGTTATTCAGTTTTCATATGAAGCATTGGATTTCAATAGACTGGCTAGATATGCTTTGTCTTGGGCTAAATACTATTAGCAAATTTGGGAGAAGCAGCTCAAACAGAAGCTGTAGTTTAAATAGCAGCAAAGTTAGATAACATGACCAATGGCAAGACCTTGTAATTATCATGTAATCTACTCGTGGTCTTTCTCAGCCAGAGTTTAGTCCGTAATGAAATTTTTTTTAGTGTCTTCATTTCTAACACTTTTTTTTCTAGCTGATTATTTTTTCCTGTCCGCTTGGGCTTATCTTATTTCTGCCTATTTTTGTTTTAAACTTTCTTGTTTTAAATGACTGTATTCTTTTTTAAAAAATTGTATTTATTGTGGTAAGAACACATAATCTGAGATCTACCCTCTTAACAAATTTTTAAGTGTACAATACGTTATTGTCTATAGGTACAATGTTGTGCAGTGGATCTCTAGAACTTATTCATCTTGTTTAACTGAAACTTTATGTCCATTGATTAGTAACTCTCCATGTTTTCCTTCCCCAAACCTCTGGCAACCACCATTCCACGCTTTGATTCTATTAATTTGATTTTAGACATCTCACATAAGTGAAATAATGCAGGATTTGTCTTTCTGTGAATGGCTCATTTAACTTATAATGTCCTTAATGTTCATCCATGTTGTCACATATTCTGGAAATTCTTTTTCTTAAAAGGATGAATAGCATTCCATTGTATGTATATACCACACTTACTCTATCGCTTTATCGATGGACATTTAGATTATTTCCGCATCTTAGCTATTGTGAATAGTAGTGCAATAAGCAGGTGAATACTAAAGGTAACCTATGGAATGGGAAATACATTTGCAAACCAAATATCTGATAAGGGGTTAATCTCCAAAATACATAGGAACTCCTACAACTCAATAACAAAAAAGCTAAGAAGCTGATTACAAAATGGGCTAATAATCGAATAGACATTTCCCCAAAGAAGACATACAAATGGCCATGGTACATAAAAAGATGCTCAAAGTCATTAGTGAAATGCAAATCAAAAACCACAATAGGTCAAGATGACTATTATCAAAAAAATAAAAGACAGCAAGTGTTGAGAATGTGGAGAAATTATAACCCTTGCACACTGTTGTTGGGAATGCAAAATGGCACAGGGCTATGGGAAACAGTGTGAAGATTCCTCAAAAAATTAAAAATAGAACTGCCATATGATCCAGCAACCTCACTTCTGGGTATTTATCTAGAAGAATTGAAATCAGGATCTTGAAGAGATGTTAGCAAGCAAATGGCTGTGTTTTTTGGTCTATTTGAACACCCGAAACATAGTTGTTTGAAAGTTTTCACGAGTCTATGCCACAAAATTAATATCTAGAGTGAATTCCTGTTACGATTGTTTTTGTTCTTTGAGTGTCGTTCTTAGCGTTAACCTTTTAATTGTCCTTTGGAACTGAAGATTGTAAGCTCATTTTGTGTGGCAGTTTTCTCATTTTATCTCCCTCTCCATTTTCTCTTCTCCCTTCTCCTTCTCTATCTCCCACTTCCCCTCCCTGCTTCCCCTCTCCCATTCCCATTGGTTTTGTGGTTATTTCCACTCACTCTTCAGGCTCTCAGCCCAGAATGGGATTATATAATGGCATGTTGGGCTCTTGCTCTTGAATGATGTTGGCGACACCACAGATCTACACACAGCGACTGGATGGCTTCAGCGTAGTTTTTATTTGCATTGCTAAGCCTTCGTCCTTTCATCTGCCCCAAACAGCAGCACAACAACAATCCGCTTTATTTTTCAGTGTCCTTTCATTAGTGAGCAGGGAAGCCACACTCCAGCCCCAACCTTCAGTGAGCCTGTCGATGTCTTACAGAGGACGTTTGTCATACCTCTCACCCTACGGGAGCCCAGCCCTGAGCTGCCACTACCTGCTTTTTGTTCATGGAATTATTTGTCTTGTTTTTGTCGCAGCGATGTCTTCTTTTTTTCTCTTTTACATTTATTCTCTTTTACATATTCCTGATTACTTTTTAATAGAATTTATACTCAGTAATTATCTATTTTTTATTTTTGTCTTGAATATAAGCTGCTTGAGGCAAGAACTTTATTCACTAATACCTCACTACTTTCTAGAACAGTTTTTGGATTTAGTTGGCTTCATAAATAGACCTCAAATCATCATCTATTTTCTTCATAAGCAGAATAAATAAAGAAAAGCTTAATTTGCCAAAAGGAAATTCTGTATTTTAAAAAGACTTTAGGAGATAATTTAAATAGTTTCCTTTTACCTTCAGTCATTCATTCTCACGTCATCATTCTCACCCCTACTTCTGAATCATCTCCTCAGAATACAAACATGATCCAGTGATTCCTATCTTAAAAAGAAAATCTCCCTGATCTCATATTTCCATATGCTTCTCAAGATACATAATTTCTATACCACTCTTTACATCAAAATATCTCAAAAGATTAGTATGCCCTCACTGTCTACACTTTTCACCCCATATATACTGTTCAGCTCTGTAACCCAGCTTCCTTCCACATTACTGCATTGAAACTCTCCTCATCAATATCACCAGTAACCAATGACTCTCCTCTGTCCTCATGAGAGAGCGCTGGACATAGCTGACCACTCCCTCTCTTTGGAGGCATTCTCCTTTCTCAGGTTCCATCACATCTCACTTTCCTGGATTTTCTCCTATGTCGCTGGCTGTTCCTTTTTAGCCTCTTGTTTCTTCATCTACTGTTGGACCTTTAGATAGTCAAGCGGCTCACGGCTCAGGCTTAGGCTCCCTTGTCTGTTCTCTTTCTCTAGGAAATGTTATCCTTTCTCATCACTTGAACTACTCTCTGTATGCGTATGACTATCAAATGATTCTCTCTACTCCAGAACATTTCCTGAGCTCTAAACATGTTCCTAACTGCCTACTTGACATCTTTACTTGGCTATCTCTTAGACATCTCCAATCAACTTGTCCAAAACTGATATACTCTTGAAATTTACTGCATTTTTCTGCTTTATCTTTTGATAGGATTTTGAATCTCTTTTAAGATGTCTTTTAATTTTTGTAGTTTAATTTCTTCATTTATATTTATCAAACCTTTGGTGACATCCTAAACAGTATTTGTTTATTATTTAATTGTATATATTTGTTAAATGCGACACTGGACAGTAGTTAATTTTCTGTCAATAAGGAAAAGTAAAATTGACATTCTTTTGGTAAATGAATGAATTTTCCTATAAGTATCTGTAAGGCAGCTAGTAAACTTCCAACATACTTTTGTTCTCAAAATAAATTTGAATTTCATTTAAAGTGAACAAGCACTTTAAGTTTTTCCATTCAGGTTCTTTTCACAGCTGTCTATAGCCAAAATGAATTTTGCCAATACATTGGACTGTATATTTCAGACACAGGATCCTAGAAAATTCAAGCAAAAGTAGTAAAGAAAGAAAAAAACAAACAAATAAAATAAATTAAGCATCTGCTTCAATGTTTTACGTTACTTTGTGAAAATATGTCAAGGCTTGTAACTTTGGTGAACTGTTGAGATCAGTGATTGCTATAATACTAAATTTGGGAGTAACATGTAAGAGATTTGTGCAGAAATAAGCTTTATAAGGTACATTCTGTGTCTAGAGGTTTTAAGGAAACCAAATTAATACTCTACAAAAGTGATAACATTTGTTCATTATGTAAACTTGAAAAAAAATCCTATTTTTCTTGTTTCTGCTGATGTGTCTTTCACCCCTGATGGCATATGATTAGATCCATAAATTGGTAAAAATCACCCTGCATATTTAACCTACATGGAAAATAACCATTTACTTTTATACCAAATGACAAAAACTTACAGCTATGAGCTATACATTCTCTACAGATGTCAGATGTCAACATTTTTGTGAGTGGTTAATTTTTTCACGTTCATTTGCAAATTTATCATAATCTTTAATTCACATTATACAGTGAAGATTTATGTTTATTTTCAGGATGAAAGAATTTTGATTTATACATATTTTGACTGAGTAATTTATTTTTGTCCATAAAACCTTTCCATAACTGTTGTAATTTAGGTATCACATGAGTAAAACTAAAGCTGTTTTTTGATTTAATTAAACATCTTAGAATTAAGTTTATAAAAATTACTCTGTTGCTTTATAACCTTTAGAAGCTTGTTCCTTCCTCTGGAAAAACTTTTCCTCCAGGACAGTGTTATATCCTGGCAAGAATTAAATAAATTGAATCATCTGAGATTAGATTCTGTTGAAAGGTCAAGATGATTATAGATTTTAAAAGTTATGAAGTTTGAGTCCTAATTCTATTAGGAATTTATTAAAATTCTTTTAGAAATATATTAAACTAAATCATATGTTTATTCTGTATCTAATGATAGAAGAGGCTATTAATTTTGTTTGTATCCAAAGAATATATATTGTTCAAAAACACATACACAGCCCCCTACACCCACACCCACACACCCCATGTTGTAGCTTTAAGGATTTATTGTTTGGATGACTGTTATGAATTTCTAGGAGCTGGAAGCTAAGTAGACAATGGATTTCCACTTTTCTATTCAGAAAATGTTCCTGTATAAATAATGCTATTCTGTGATTTTTTATGAGTGCCTTTTTTTTTTGGGTAAAAGCACATTTTGAATGGATTTAATGTTCCAGATCCATATTCTTATCAGATTTTATTTTAATAATGACAAAAGTCTGAAAGAGATCTTCATAATTCATTAGTATTGCTTCTGTTTTTAAGAAGAAAATACCTTTAAAATGATGAAAATATTTTTTATTCAGTTTACAAAGTACTTTATATCCTTACTTTAAATCATAGTGAAATAGATAAGATACTTTTAAAGCAACAGGTTAAATTTCAGAACAAGGCGGTGCCTTATCTGAGTAGAAAGTAGAACTGAGATTCAGAAAGTTTACTGCTAGGCCACTGCCTTCCTTTCAAGAACAACATGTGCACAAGTCACCCATTTATGTGATGCCCTTTAGCATCCCTTGGTAAGTCCCGGCTGTCTCCAAAACTCTCTCCAAATGTGGAATTTGGAATATCACTACTTTTCTATTGTTTTCACAGCCCAGATGCCTAACTAAATAAAATTCAAAAGCTTCTGGAAGTAGTAAGAACTTAATAATAAATTTTTGTCTAATTCTTAAATGTTATTAGATAGTTTACCAAGGGTTAGAGCGATCTTGTATATAGGTCCATAAGGAGGAATGAAGGTGGGAGAAAATTTAAGTTTGGGTTAAGATGAACCTTTTTTAGGTCTAAAATGAAGATAGAAATGAACCACAACAAATTTTCTTCCTTTATCTCTCCTTGTGCAACATGTGGCTGTGTTTACTTGGTCTTTCACATGTGATTTTTTTTCAGATGAGATCTTCATAAGAATTTTCTGTGCAGTTCTCAGCATGTTTTTAGAATTAGAGATGTTGTGATAACTGGTGATCAGAGTGATTAACTAATCATTCTTATGCTTTCATGTATTTGCCTGACACTTGTTAGCTGTGTGGGCTTCATTTTTAATTAGATGAAATTGTGTTTTCCTGACTGACAGCTTCAGTTTGTGTAATCAGATTTCAAGATTTTATTGAGGGTATTCAATCAGACATTTCATCACTTTGATCTTAGAGTCATATGCTGGAAAAGGTCGATGGAGCTGGGAATGTTTTATCCAGAAGATTTGGATGGGAAGGCAGCTAAAGAACCCAGTGTTTCTCAGCTTTGAGTGGGAGGAGCAGCTTCTCTCCTAAATCATGAAGAAGTGTTCTTAGTCACTTTTTTTTTTTTTAACAGAGAAGAGGAAGGTGGCTGATCAGACATAATATTTCATTTATGTAGTTCTTGATATATGACCCAGAGTTAATAATTCATGTTGTTGGTGCCAAAGCTGACATAACCAGGCATCCAATGGTTTCGGTTCAATAGCGCATATTGTGTACACTTACGACCTGCATTCTGGTCTCCCTCCACGTAGACAAAATGACCACATCATGGTATGATGAGCACAGAGAAATTTCTCCTTTTTACAGAGCAGCAAATCACATCCTTGTTCCAGATATTCTCTCATACAACTTGTTTGGTGAAGAGCAACCACACAGAGGCACGATCCTGAAGCCAACACAACTGTGATTGCTTGGGTCAGGACTGTATGCAGGATAACGGCTACGTCAGAGAAATGGAACTAAGAATTTGATCTATTGGTTATTCTGAACACATTTATCTGCTCAAAAAGCCACAATAGTAGGAATATACTTTTGAAAATCTCTCTCCTGTTTTTCATTTTTTAAGGATTTTTTATTTCAAATTATACCAAATATTCTCATATTTCATTCTCTGAATGCCTTGCCACTTGTCTCTGTCAAATCATGTTAGTTTACTCCAAAACAATGTACATTTTTGACATTAGACCCACAACTGGACTGTGTGTTCCTCAGTGTAGAGTTCAGCATTGATATTGAATGGATTTAGCGTTAAATTCATGCCTAGTGTACTGCTGGGCATGCAGCTTTATTACTATCAGCATTATTATTGTGATTATTTTATTGACCTTTAGGAGGTTTTCCTCTCCTTAGACTGCAAGCTTCCCAGAAGCAGAGGTTTTGTACAGTCTGATCTAATGTTCCATGGCCCTAAGACCTTGTTGTGCTGAGGAGCTACCAGATTTGATAAGTTTATGTGGTTTCTCACGATGTAGTGATAAAGAAGCACGGTGTTCACAGAACCACCAGAGAGGAGGGCGCGTGCTACAAGCTGTCCCTGCCTTATGGGGATGTGAGTAACCAAACCAGCAGAGACAGGATAAATGGGAAATAGAATCAATTTCAATCTTTATCAATCTGATAGAGGAAAACCGATATCTCTTATCATGACTGAGCATGGATATCTTTTCCTACTTTTAAGAGCCATTTGTAGTTTTTGAACTGTATGTTTGTAGTCATTGTTCATTTTTATATTCAAAGGATATATTAATCTTTTTCCTATTGAGTTTTAGGAGCTATTTTTATTTGAATGTTATATGAATTGTGAATACTTCCCCCCGTTTGTTGTCTTTTGACCATCCGCATGGTACTATTTGCCATGTATTTTTAAAAAATATAGTCAAATCTTGATTTGGACAAGTTTTGTGTTTTATGTTATAGTTGAAAGGTCTTTCTTATACTGAGTTTAAAAATAATAATCAAATAGTTTCTTCTTGTGATTTTATAGTTTCATTTCTCTATCTAAATCAGGTATCCATTTTGAATTTATCAAGGCACAATAAGATATGAAATATGAGTCCAACTTAATGTTTTTCTAGATGACTATTCAGTTGTCCTAAACCCATTATTGTTTAATAATCCATCTGTTCTACTGACTTGAGACCCCTTCTACTTTATACAGTAAATTTCCTTATGCATCTAGGTGTATTTCTTGGCTTTCTATTCTCTTCTTTTTATCGACTTCTCTCTTACCCTTAAAAAAATTTGACTCCGTATGATTTGCTTTAGTATTGGATAGTTAGTTCCCTACTGGAGAGTCTCCCTGGATCGGGTATACACTGAGTGGTGGATCGGCTGGGCTGTGGCTTCTGCTCGCCACCTGATATAATAGGTGATTTCCATGGAGTTTGTATTAAATCAACTGAACAGCAGCATATGAGAGTTTTTGTCGCTCAACATGTGGAGATTTATGACTTTGTGGACAATCTGGTGGGAATAAAATTATTTCTTACTGTGGTTTCAATTTATATTTTAAAGATTACTAATGAGATGGAGCATCTTTTTATATATTTATTAACCTTTGGGTTTCCTTTTCTATGAAATGTCTGTTCATATTTCTTGCTCATTTTTGTCTTGAACTTTCTTTTCTTTTCCTTATTGATTCAGAGGAGTTCTTATATGTTCTGTTATTTAAGTTAAGTTTTTCTAGGAAGCGGTAAATTTCATTTTTATTTTCTAATATTGTCAAAAAATTTTACTAGTATTCTTCTGTTAGCCTTATGAATTCTGCCACACTTTAGATTTTGCCTTTTCTCTTTTTATCTGTATCAATCTTGCCAGAGTGTTGTCAATTTCATTAGTCTTTTCAAAGAATAAAGTTTTACCTTTGTTTGCTATTACATTGAAATTTGTCTTCTATATCAATAATTCCTGTTCTTTTCTTATATTGTATTATTTTTAGTTTTATTCCATTTTTTTGTTTTTTTCAACTTTTTAAGTTCTATCTTAACAGACAAATTTCCAGTCTTTCTTCTGTCCTAATATTATTCCAAGCCTCTGGATGCCGCTGTTGTTGAGATTCTGCTGTCATTTTAATTGTCTCTTCTTTTAAGTTACTTGGTTTTTATTCTGTGTCTGCTCTTAAGATTTCAAGGTTTTCTCTTGGTGTTTTGCATTATAGGAGTGATGCTTTGGGGTAGTATTTGCTTTGATCTGTGGATTCCTATCTATGTATAGTCCTAGAAATTCTTAGCCATTACCTTTTTCAATGTTCCCTTTCCCCATTTTTTCTAATACTTTTATTTGAAACTCTAATCAGACACATTAGACTTTCTGAATCTATCCTTCAACGTACTTAGTCTCTCTTCTATATTTCTACCTCCTTATCCTCTCTATTTTGAGTAATTTATTCCAAAATATCTGTAGGTTCTCCAATTTTTTTCTTCAGCTTTCCTCAATTTGCTGTTTAACCTATCCATTGAGTTTTTATTTTAATTTAAAAAACTGTATTTTTCAGATTGGTAAATTATATTTCATTAATGTCAAATCTTTTTGATTGTTTTTGAGAGCCTGTTGTTTCATGCACAATTATGTTATAATCTGTATTTGATCATTTCTGTATCTGAAGTCTTTGGACTATAATCTATGATGACCATAACATCTTCCTGCTCACTTTTGCTGATGGTGGCTTGTTTCATTGTGTGTTAGTTTTTCATTTTTTTATGTTGTTTTTTTTCCAAATGTGAACTCAGATTTGCCTGGACTTAATCTGTCGAAACACTGAAGTGCTTGAATTAAAAATGTTTTTCTCAGGGTAGGATTTTTCTATTTTTACTAGGGGCGAGGGCTTGTTACTAACTTGTGACTAAGTTTATCTAATTCTCAGAATGAGGATTCCCAGATTGGTATGGTAGTATAAACTCAAATCACAAACTCATGTGAAAGCAGGTCTATTGCTACAAATTCTCAGAAAGGACTATTTTTTTAATCACCCAAGGCAATATTGAATACTAAAAATTACCACTCTGGTTTTAGCTTAATATTTGAGGACCTAAAATGTTTGTTTTTATTTTTGCTCTGGGGAAAATTTCTGTGAAGTTTTTATGAATTCAAAGAGTTTATTTAAAAAAGTATATAATACATAATAATTTACCCAGGATCTGCATGTTTTGTAGCCGAAGGCTTTTTAGAATATGTAGTCTATCATATTGCTGAAATCAGAATGTTGAACTGTTTTTCTCCTTCTCCTTTTGCTTAACAGTCCTGATACTCAGTTTTCGATTTCAGTAAGTTTTTAAAAATAAAATTTTAGAATAATTTTAGATCAACAGAAAAATTTCAGTGATAGTAGAGAGTTCTTGTCTATCCTTCACACAGTTTCCTCTGTTGCCAACATCTCACGTAACCATGGTACTCTTGTAAAACTAAGAAACCAACATTGTGCATCACTATTAACTAAGCTCCAGACTTTATTTAGATTTCACTAATTTTTCCACTAGTGTTCTTTTTCTATTCCAGCCTCCCATCCAGGATACCACATTGTGTTTAGTTGTCATGTTTCCTTCGTGTCCTCAGGTCTGTGATAGTTTCTCAGACTTGTTGTTCTTGATCTTGACAGTTTTGAGGAGTTCTGGTTAGGGATTTTATAGAATGTCCTCAGTTTGTGTGATGTTTTTCTCCTTATTAGGATTATTACTTTTGGTCAAGAATGCCACGGAGGTGAAGTGGCTTCTCATCACATCATATCAGGGGGTCCTGCTATCAGCATGACCTATCACTGATGGTGTTAACTCTGATTACCTGGCCAAGGCAGTGTTTGCTAGGGTTTTCCACGGTGAGGTTGTTTGATGAATAATTATTTTTAATATCTAAGTTCATCAGGCGATTTTTTTTATGAAAGTAATATAATTTCACATTTTTCTGAAGATATAAATTACACATCTTCAAAGTCCTATTCTGCATGTTTTATGCTGACCTTTGCTGCAGTCTCCATCTTCTGGGCAAGTAACTCTCGTTCTTGGCTTTGATTATTTCCGTTGCTTGGTGACTCTTATCTGTAGGCTCATATGTTTAGTTTCAATTCTTGCTTAGGCCCACTGCTTCTTCTGATTCTACTTGTTGTTGCCAACTTACTAAAGGTGTCGAGGAAGATTCGCCACCCAGAGGGATCTGCTGGGAGCTCCCTTTTCTTCTTGTATGTCTTCAGTTACCTTCAGATCACTGTCCTACCTCTCTGTCTCCAAGTACCCACAATCATATTGGTTAATCCCTCTCTGGCTAAGATGTAGGGACTTTGTGGAAGGGCTGGCCCTTATCCCTGCTCCCGTTGTTTGCCCCAGGCCACTCCAGCACCTGAAATCCATGATCTCTTTGTTTGCAATACTTTTGAAGCTTCTTGCACTTTAAAAACAAACTGTCTTCTGCAATGTTTTGGAATATATTTCTTTCAATATAATTTAGTCTTTTTTCTGTCTTTCAGAGTTCATTATAGTTTCTGGTCTACTGAAAGCCCTCTTTTTTTGCTTTTCTGTATGGTTATTTATGTGTTTTTAAAAACATGTTTTTTGACATTTTGGGGGATTTTGGGTAGAAGGGAGAGATGGCAGCATATCACCCTGAACTGGTCGTTCTTAAGGTCATGATAGATGTATTGTCCCTTGTTGCCCCCACAGACTATTATATGCCCTTCCCCCAGAGGGAATTTTCCCAAGGCTTCTTTACAAATACCTTGAATAGACTGAATTTTAAGGAGACAATATAATACAATAGTTAAGAATATCACATTGCTACTTACTAACTGTGTGATGTTTGGGGAGGTAAACATCAATTTTCCATTGTCAATCTTGGTATAATTAAAATACAAAACTTATGAGTGTTAAATGGACTGTATCATAGCCTGGTACAGCGTAGGCCCTCAGTACATGTTATTTATTAATATTATCTTATATTTCTCCCTCAGGCTAAAAGTAGGTTGGAATGGAGTGCATGAAATTTGGTTATAAAAGAATAGGCTAGATTTAAATAATTCTGTTATGTGAGAATTTGAACAATGATTTGATTTATGGCCTTTTTGGACTTTATCTTTAGTCCACATTGGCTGTAAAGCCCTGGGTGAAATTAATGTATATGATCACTGTTTGAATTCTTTGGTCCTAAGTAGCCAAAACTGAATCTGATGAACTCAACCTTGAAAAAGGATTTTTGAAAGGATAATGCATCACTCACAAAACCAAAAGAAGAGATCAGTGTTTTGCAGCCTATAGAATAAATGTGAAATTTGACCATTGCCAATATATTCTCTCTATAATACTATAAAGAGAAAGGAAAGAGGATGAAAACTTGTGTACACTTACACACACACAAATACATTTGGAGATATATATTTAGAAAATGAAGAAATATGTGTGCAGGCCAGAGTGCTCACTTCTGCCGATAGCGCCTCTGGTAACTTTCACTTCCTTTCTCCACTACCTATTCCATGTTTCTCTTGCATTTGGACAGAATCCTAGCTGGTTGGTACTTTTTCCTTAGTGATGTGAGCCAATCCTTCATCTCATATAGGACTTCCTGGTCCTTTCTACAAAGGCTTGAAGCACACTCACTGATTTTCATTATTGTACAGCATTCTATCTTAACTCTTTCCAGCCCCCATTGTAGACCAGAAATCCTGTTTACCCTTGATAGTCAATGTCAAACGATGGCATAGCTGCAATTCTTAACTCTTTACCTAGAGACAGGATAAAACCAAAACTATCACGATGCAGCTTCTATTTTTAATTCAGAGAAAACATTGTGTTCATTGGTACACATGTACCTTTCTTGGGCACTAAAACTTAAAGAAAAGAAAATTCCTGGGCTCAAAAGCAAACGATTCATAAAGAAGATCATTAGATATAATTATAGGGCCATCATCTGCCTCTTTCCCCTTCATACTAAGACTTGTGCGTTTTTGGATAAACAGACCACATACCTTGGCATTGATCCAGAACAAAAACCACATCCTTCAAGTCAGCATCCCAACCTGACAAAGTCTTGTCTGCTCATTGGGAGTGCAGCAAAGTTTCCAACAAGGCATTTGACTATTCCATAAGGATTATTGCCTTCGGACATCGGCTTGCTGATTTAAAACTTGAAGCTAGTAGCTTGATTAAAGGCAATATTTTATGGATTGTTTCCTTGGCAATGAAAAGGCTACAATTTAACTGAACAGTTACCAGATAGCTGCTACTTCCCTTAAGGCATCATATTTGGCCACTATTACTGACACATTGGATATTCAGTAGTAGCATCAGTTAACTAAGCTCATGTGTAACTTCCATCCTTGTCACCATAACAACTTTGTTTAAAAGCCTGAAGTCCTGGGTTAACCATGGAAGGAGAATGACTCACATTCATATTCCAGCCTATATATCTGGTTATCTGGGTTATTAAGGCTCATTTTATGAGGAGTGGAGATGTTATAATCCACATGGGGTACAAACATTTTTATAATCTGGGCCTTTTCCAAGTATTCCACGCACACACTCCTTTCCAAGCCTCCTTTGCTCCAATTTTTCAATCTCATAAATTCTTTGCCACCTGGCCAGATATTGACCACTGTCCAAGTGCCCAAGAATCAGAGTAAATTCTTACCTTTATGGCAGTGGGCTAGACAGTGTTCTGCACAATGCTTTGTCCATTGGGAATATTTCATGAGTTATGCTTTGTATTAAGAACTCAAAGCTTTCAGTAATTTCTCTCTCCTTTAATATTGAGAATATGTAAACATGTGGGTATGTCTCTGTGTATTAACATGCACCATTAGGATATAAGCAGAATATTATATAATCTAAAGAAGAAAATCATAAAAAGGAATAAATTCTGGGCAGTGGAGTCCGAGAATTCAGGTGATTATGTCTCTAGTAATAGAGTCAAATGATTTACATATATAAGTAGACGATAGAAAGGCCACAGTTAAGATATGAAAAGGGAAGAGTTACCTTCTTTCACAGCCTGCAAATAGGCGCATTTTTATTAGCTCACCAGTCTGCTGCTCAATGAATTTTTGACAGCTTAGGACTAATGCATCTGAAGGCACTTTAACTAAGGGCTGATGTACAAATTCTTTGAATTAAATTTTATCTTTTATTCTAGTTCTTGTTTCCAGCTGACAATTTCTGTTAATCTTACTATATCTTTGCTTAGGCTCTAGACCCACTGGTCCCTCTTAAATGACATAAATGCTTCCAAGGGTTTTAGCATATCATTTCTCCTAGGAAGAAGTTTTTTCTCTTTTCGTGCCAATGTATTCTACCATTTTGAGATATTTTGTTTACAGTGGATGCGTTTCAACTGCAGATGCCCAGAGAAACTCTTGAGACTGTTGCAGAAAGAATTCCAGGGCAGAAGGACAATAGCTGTGGTCTCTCTGAAGCTTAGTTCTTCTTTCCTCGCCCTTGAGCCACACTACAGGAACTCCATTCTGCGCAGGTGGAGAGCCCAAGCTCAGAAACACCTTGTCCATATTACGGGAGAACAGGAAAAGTGAGATCCTCTAGTGAACAGGTTTTTTTCTTGTAGCACCTTTAGTGAGATATAGAATTCATATATCATACAATTCACCCATTTAAAGTCTACCATTCAACGTTTTTTTTTTGCATATTCACAAAGCTGTGCACCCATCACCACAATCAATTTTAGAACGTTTTCGTCACCTCAAAGAGAAAGTTTGTACCCTTTAGCTGCCATCCTTCACCCTCCCTATCCGTCCTCCAGCTCTAAGCAATCACTATCTACTTTCTGTCTCGATAGATTTACCTGTTCTGGACATTTCATGTAACTGGAATCATAGAATATGGGGTCCTTTGTGACTGGCTTCTTTTAGTGAACAGTTTTGATTACTCCACGAAGCACCAGGTTAACCTAGTCACTTAAAAAATGTTGATTTAGCATATTCTATGTGCATGACCTTTGGCAGCTGTTACAGTACTGCTGCCCTTAAAGGGCCAGCTCAACTACCAACCTTATTTGTAGTTGGCATATCATGGTTAATAATTATAATTGTTAATATTAATCAATACTCAGTGCACCATAGGCTAGGTACTATGCTAAATACTTAAGAGTCTATCTTATTTAATCCACCTTGTGAGAGAGATATTATTATTTCTATTTAACAGATGAAGAAACATTTTAAAAGAATCTAAGTAGTTCTCCTAAGGTTGCATAATAAATCATGGAGAAACTTTCAAGTTCATGTCTATCTGATTCCACAAATTGGGAAGAGTTTGACATCTTTAAGACCTCACACATTATCTTTTTTTTTTGAGAAACATAACTAACTAGTTAACTAACTAACTAACTAACTAAATACAAAATCACATCAAAGGATTATCTCATATGTTTTCAATTACTTGGTATGTAAAAATGATAACATTTATTCAAATTGCTATTTATAAATGTAGTCATTCATTTATAAACTTCATAAATGTGTTTTAAAAATATATAATTTTGTTGTAGATTAGGGTTTTGGAACCTTATTTATTTATTTATTTGTTTTCCGAGGAAGATTAGCCCTGAGCTAACGTCTAGCACCAATCCTCCCCTTTTTGCTGAGGAAGACTGGCCCTGAGCTAACATCTGTGCCCATCTTCTTCTACTTTATATGTGGGATGCCTGCCACAGCATGGCTTGACAAGTGGTGCGTAGGTCCGCACCTGGGATCCGAACCACTAAACCCTGGGCCCCCGAAGCAGAATGTGTGAACTTAACTGCTGTGCCACCGGGCTGGCCTCTAGAACTTTATTTTTTAATGCAGATATTCAATTTCTCTATGTAACAAAATACTTTATAGAAAACTTCAATGTTTTAGGTTCTGTTTAAACTTCTGAAATGTAAGTTTGCTGGTTGAATTAGAGCATCTTTAGGTAGGTATTCATTGTTTGAAAGAATTCTCAATTTTTATTCAATACCTAATTTAGAATTAGGGGACTTTTTCAGTTTCTTATTAAAAAACTGGGATAATGTTAAATCCTTACTGAGACGAGCTGTTCAAATGACTCAGTAGCATGCCATTGACAGTGCTCTTTAGAATTATTTACATCGGACATTTTACGGGATCTGACGGAGCATAAGCACACCTGATGTATATCAATCTGAAGACAATTTCCCTATTGCTGTCACTGATAGTCATAATGCTGTTAATATTATGCAAGTTAGGAATATATTCTTGCTATAATTTCTAAACCAGTACTTGTTTATTTATGATTTAGCATGATTTCATCATTTGTTTCCTTTATTTTTGCATTATGCTAGTCAGGTACATTTTTCTTTATTCATCTAGGGACTAACACAGAGATGACTCAGAGACAAACTTTTAGCTTTGACAACTTGAACAACAAAACACATTAACAAAATTTTTGTGTCAAATTCGGTGCAAAATTTTGTTTCTTGATAACTGCCTGCCTCATAAATCCAAGCTTCAAGTGGAGGATGGTATTAGAAATTGGAGCTTTTGCCACAAAACTAACAAAAAAGTTACCTTCCTATCCCCTGTTCCTTCACTGTTCCAAATTAACTGCTCTCCGAAGGTGCTATGTCTACTATACAGGCAGAGCCGCGAAGTGTCTTCTACTGACGTGAGTGAAAGTGTCCACTAATCCAATCAGCTGCACAATGGGAGAGCCGAGGTTCGTGACAACTGACATGCTTGTCAAACCATCAGTCTGATTTTATACATGTTAGATTCTTTTGGTTCCAGATCTGTCCTCATTCCAGGTGGTCAGGGGGAGAAGGGGCAACTGGATCCTCTGAGAAGATTAAGTTTAATGAGTGATCTTAGATAACGTCTCGAGGAATTTTTATTTTTTCCAAGCAAGGGAAATTAAAGATCAGAGACACATCTCTAATTCAGACACCACAACTGAAGCATCCTCACCTGTGAGAGTGAGAGGCCTAAATTCTTTGGAAGAACCAGAACTGCCATGAGACAGGACAAGGAACAGAGGTCCTATTTTGGCACAGGTCTAGGTGAGTAAATTCTGTATCCCTGGAATAAATGGGCTCAACCTATAGAGTTTCTCTTCCACACAACTGATCTCAAAGAGTTTTTCCTTAAGCATAAGGCTTCATTACAAAAGTCTATCTTGCTTTTCTGCAACTTCAGATTGAGCGCCACAGCCTGGCCTCTCCCTCCGAGTCATGCACTGATGACTCCAGGACTCTGTTCTTTCTGTTCCAAACCAAGTATGGCATACCTCTCTTCCAATAGTTTTAAAAAAATGAACCCGTGTCAGGAAAATGTGAGTGAAAATGGTGAAACTTAAACATTTTATTGGTCTTACTAATTCAAAAGGGTTAGTCTATTGGAAAGTCTATTATTTCTATATTTCCATTATGTGCTTTTCAAAAATGAAGTTAAAATAAATTGTAGCACTCAGATCTACTCTAATATTCTTGTGATTCTATTGTTTAAATTTAAACTTTTACAAGGGCCGAACCTGTGGCACTGTGGTTAAGTTCAGTGTGCTCTGCTTTGGTGGCCTGGATTCTTGGGTTCAGATCCCGGGTGTGGACCTAACCCACTCATCAGCCATGCTGTGGTGGAAACCCACATACAAAATAGAGGAAGATTGGCTCAGATGTTAGCTCAGGGCTAATCTTCCTCTAAAGCAAAAAAAAAAAAAAGAAAAGATTGGCAACAGATGTTAGCTCAGGGCAAGTCTTCCTCATGGAAAAAAAACCCCTTTTAAACTAAATATATGTGATTAGAATAATTAATATTAAAAGTATTTCCATGTTCATGAATTAATAACCTGATTACCAGGTCAATATTTTTAGGCCTTTAATTTGGAATGTGATTTAATACTATTTTTACTAGAGACACTGATTGATTTAATATTTAAATTAAACCCCCAAATTAGTTGAAGTTCTGGAAAGTCAGGTAGCTTAAGCTATGTAAATAACTAGCTCTTAAAAGTTTAATATAATTTAGAAGTTATGCTTTAAATTCTACTATAAAATTACATATTACAGTTATAATTTAAAAATTTACATTTTAGATCCATCTATATTTAATGACATTTTAGTACTTGTTTTGCTTATTAAGGCAATGAGGGCACATAAGTCTCACGATCATAAAAGTTTTAATATTTATAAAGTTCAAAGAAGTAATGAAAATATGAAAGAAATGCAAGTAAATAAACTACTCTGTAATAAAAAGAAAAGTCGTGTACAATTCTTCTAATGCAATTGAATAAAGTAGAAAATTCCCAGGGTTATATAGTTTAATTGATTTTAGAAGTGAGAATTATTTACTGTCTATGCAAATTAAATTCACAGGGAACAGCAAAATCTTGACTCGATTCTAGGCTATTGCCTTAAGTAGGTTAACATTATGAAAGAAAACTGCTGGAGCTCTAAATAATTTACCCTGGCTCTCTGGATGAATACATCCCGCTGCTTTCTCCCCTACTCACTTATCAATACAGAGTGAAGTGTGGCAGGAAATCAGAGCGACAGCAAAGGTTGACGGAGAAAGCTTTGCAGATGAGAGCTATGAGAGGGACGCTTTTTTTGTGGTCTTTGTACAACAATCCCTGTGTCTGGTTCATTGTAATCATTCAATAAATATTTTTAGCTCATTAATGAATGGGTGGGGAATGAATTCCAAGAGCCCTTGACAGTTAGATTACGTGCTGCCTCTAGTCCTGTCACCGAGAATCAGGCTTGGAAGTGCATATTTGGCACGATCCATGGCAAGAAGTTTATTTTTAAAAATGTTTTTTTTTAAATAAAAGAAAGGCTCAAATGAAATTTTCTATAGCTTGTCCCACACATGATTTATTCTTTCAATGACTAAGTAGTAATATCAATTCAAGTAAGGTTCATAACTTTTCAAATCTGACAAAAATCTCTTAAAAAGAAGCATATCTACTTGTTATTAAAATTTAGAATGCTGCTATAACAGAGATAAATGCTCTGTATTTAAGACTTTTAGCTAACTTTCTCCTTACACAAATAGTGCAACTGTTCTTTCTCACACTTTTACTAAGTTGGGTAATGAATATACTTTTGTGTTTCTTTCCACTTCCGAAGGCCCTGTCCTTTCTTTTGCAGTTCCTTATCAAAGCCGGCAGACATCCTACATCTGTCTTCAAACCCTTCACAGAGTTTTGAAGTTGAGGAGGAGCTTCATATGGGGTTATCTCTCTTTGCTTCTTGCAGCCTGGAGTCAAATAATTTGAGCATAAGAAACACTAAAAACAAATAATATATTGTCTCATGCCTTCGCTTTCACTTCCTTTTCTAAATAAGAGCCACATTGTATGGTGTGTCTGTGGAATTTTACAGTTTCCTAAGGAGAAAGAAATGCTGAGCAGACCTTTGCTATTCTTCAGATATCCTGGATCCTTGAGATAAACGTGGTGTTTGCATTTGGAGGAGCTCCGCTTTGGAGTGAGGGAGGTGATTGGTTGGAATACTTGGTAAAATTTCAGAAGTATTTTGTCATTGTTTGACATAAGTTGTTCTGTCTGCTCCTAAATGAAGGGCGAGGAAACTGGGAGAACAGCACGAAGTAAAGCACTCCCTGGGCCCCTGTTCCGTGCAGGGTACTCAGTGCTGGGCAACACCCTGCAAGTTTGACATCAGTCTACCTAGTGGACGAATTTAATCCCAGAAATTACTCAGAAAAAACGTCAAAGAAACACCATTGATTTTCCAAAGAAATGAGTTCCTTTTCCTTCAGTTTTGTGTGGTATTATCTTAGTATGAGCAGCATCTATTTCTCGGTCTTAGCACAGCCATGTATGACTGGCCTCGGGAGAGGTAAGAGCACGGAATCAGGAGGGGCTGTCTGTGCCAGTCCTGGTTCCTCCCTTGGTTAGACATCATACGCCCTGGACACGGTAGAATCTCTCAGTCTGCTCCTCAGTCAGGTGGGAATACAAATCCCTCCCCTGCTTCCATCATATTGTGGTTGCCGTATATCTCTACATATTTTGAGATGTAAATATCTCTGCCAATGTTCATAAATAAAAGTAACAGTAAGGGCCGGCCCAGTGGTGTAGTAGTTAAATTCGCGTGCTCTGCTTTGGTGGCCCAGGGTTCGGCGGGCTTGGATCTTGCCCACTGCTCGTCAAGCCATGCTGTGGCAGCATCCCACATATAAAATAGAGGAAAATGGGCACAGATGTTAGCTTAGGGCCAATCTTCCTCATGTAAAAAAAACAAGAGTAACAGTAGTCCTGAACAACATGAGCATTGTTTCTGTCCTCAAGGATCTGTTGGGAAGGCACGGACACTTGGCAGGTCCTTTGCGGAAGAGTGTGATAAACTCAGTTCTAGGAAGAGTGAAGTCACACATCATCCTGCAAACAAAGGCTCGTCCCAGCAATGCAGGGCTGTAGTTCATCCTGACATCAGGCACCTCAGAAGGAAAAGAGCGTGTTGAACTAATGGGAATAAAAGAAGAATTCACAAGAAAGGCTACCTGGAGTGGGTTGATCTAGATTTTTTTTCCCTCCTTTTCCTTTTTCCTACGTGCAAGAGGCTGCATGTAGACCTAAGCTTGTACAGCTTGTTCGAGCAGGAATTGTCCCAGTTATCTCTCTTTATTTGTAGCAAATTTTGATTCTGCATCTATATGAATACATCTAATTGGACCAAAAAATTTCATCTCAAGTAATTCTACTCCCCTTTTTTTTCGGTGAGGAAGATTGGCCCTGAGCTAGACTCAGAGGGAGCCAGACAAACGGCGTGTGTGCCTGGCTTTCTCTTACAGCATAAGGAACAATAACGGGCGCCTGACTGAGGTGTACCATTGGTTCTATCATTATTTTTTAAGAAAATTTCCTCAATCTATTTGCTTTATGTACTTAATTTGTTTTAAGTGAAAATGTTTTTTGATAACTAAGATCTTAAAACAACCTCTTAGTGAAAAACAAATTTTGGCGCAGGATCTAAGAGATTCAGAGTCTAGTTTAACCACATCACTTTAATTTCCCCTAAGTTCTTCCTGTGTAAAACAAGGGGACTGCATTAATTGATTGCTCCTCAAGATTTTGCTCCTATTAGTTTTGCCTTGAGTCTTTTAATTAGATCTGCCATCCCTGCTTTCAGACCTGTAATCTTACACTTGTAGTGGAAGTTTTTGTCCAATTGGGTAGTGAAATCTCTTGCTGGGTGGGGAGTTGGGGAGATGAGGAGAACTGAGAGAAGGCAAAGGGATATGGCAATGAATTTCTGCCAGTTCTATGGTTATTAAAAGGTCAATCTTGTGGTTCTAGTAGAAAAGGTGATTAAGAGATATAGAAATTTATAAATCCAAAAACAAGGTCAGAGGAAGCTTGGTGCTAATTGTGTTGCTGTTTTGTTCCCTCTCTAGGTTTGTCACCTGTGTTAGTGGCTCCTGAATGTTGCCCTCTTCTGCTTCCTCACTGTTAGGAAAGGAATAGCGGGGTTTTTCAATGAGACTCACATGGAATGCTCTCTGGCAGTCTAATGGAAGAAGTGAAGCAACACTGATGCAACGGTCACTAAATGGTAGACCAAGGTGACCCCTTTTTACTGCGTTAGCTCTTTTCTTTCAGGGTCCGTCTCAGAGCTCCGTCCCTGGATGACTCTCCACCGTTAACCTTCTGACTTCCTTGGATGCCCAGGCTAGTTTCTTTTCACAGACGTAGGAAGTCTCTTTTACTGTCCATCCCTTTAGGGTTAATGACTCTTTTGGATAGTCTGCTTGGCCTTTGCTCAGCTTCTTTCCAAGGCCTCTGCTCTTAGTCACAGTGGTTGGGCCCATGGGTCTCAGGGGAGAGTGCTCCTCCCTTACTGTTATCTGGATCCTGGTTTTCCCACCTCATATTCCCATGACCGAGCTCTCACATGTGTATGAGGCAACAATTCAAGAATAGCAAATGGTGGTATACCGATGATGAAAATGAATAGTAAATATTAAGTATTTAGAGGAGGAAGAGATATAGACTGATATAAACTATTTAGAGGAGGAAGAGATACAACTGGAAAAAATTCTTAGAGAATAAACAACTAGGGCAGAGAGTTGGAGGTGTTTTGAGATTAGGGGTAAAATGAGAGAGCAAGATTGCATGTTGGAAAAACTTGACTTTGGTACAATCCCACTTATCTTCTGGATCTTATCTTCTATTCCTAGACGTCCACTTCCTCCAATTACCAAGTCTGTTAGTTCTTTAAATTTACTACTTTAATTGCTAATAATTTCCTTCTCCTATCACCTGTTCTCAAGTATAACCACTGTCTCCCCTCTCAGCATACTCCTATTCCCCAGGTATTGATTATCTCAGCCATGCATTAAGCCATTGAAATCAAGATGGAATTAACTGGTAGAATTATTCTGCCAGGAGAATATTTCATTATAGAAGAGGAACCTACCAATCCAAATACGACTCTAAATTATAGACTGTGTCCATGGGAGATTTTGGATGCGTGAACATCTCTCTGTGCTTCTTTCCTAATCTTGGGTGGTTGGCCTGTTCTTCTAGGTTGTACTCTACTCAGGTAGTTTTCAAGAGAAATTAAAATACATGAAATTGACATTGTTATGAAAAGTAGCAGTTCCTACGCGTGCCTGACTCCTCTTTACACTTCCAGGCAGCTCCACACCCTTTTCTTACCATCCTTGCCAGCCTTGGCAGCCCTGTTGGTAAGACAAAAGGAAACCATTCTAGGCTTTTTGTTCCTATTCTAAGATACAGGTTAAGTTGACATACAATTACCAATACTTATTTTGTGACTGAAGATTACTGTCAAGGTTTTATTTAAAAATAGAGAGCAGAAGCTATTTAGAATGGTCTGATCATTGTACATTACTTTGTTTAAAGGTTTAAAATTTGAGCATTTAACATTTCCTTTTATTCCCAAGTAGAGTCCTGAAAGGAATTCTGACAATTTTTAATATAGAGATGAGTTATAACATTTCTTCCAAAAATAATCTCATGTTATGTTACGAACCTCACATATGACCTTTGTATTGTTCAACTATTCAATTTCAGCAAATCATAAAACTCTTCTGAACCTCATTTAACTGTCTTTGAGATGAGATAGGGAAGATTAAATGTCAAGGTGAATGCAAACTATTTGATATATAGCAAATGTCTAATTATTATAATTAAGAACTGGTTAATAGTAACATTATAATTTTTCATTAAAAAGCTTGCATTAAATAAGAACTATGCCCTGCTGTGTGAGCATATTTAATTACTGGATGGAAAGACTTTTGGAAAAGCACTCTGTGGAAATGCATTATAATTATCAAAAAAGTATATAATAATTTGAATATTTCAAAAGAAAATTAAAATGTTACTAAATGTTATTAAATTTCCATATTCCATAGGGATGCATGATAATTCTTCTCAATTTGTTAGCATAAAAATCCCACAATTTCAGAGATCTCTGTATATCATACATTTAGAGATTCACTGAGTGCTTAATGAAATCATGAGACAACTGTGGGAGAGAGAGTTATAGAATGGTCAAGAAGAAAGACACAAAAGGAGGGGAAAGAGCAGGAAGAAGACAAAAAAGAGGGAGAAAAATTAGGTATGTTTTGTATGATATGATTTGAAGAACTTGCCTCATTATGGAGAAATTCAAATATCAAAAGGGCCCAAAAATATCTGCATAAGCTTACCTTTTAATAAAGTATGGATTTTAGATATTGCAATCCTATGAATGAAGGTATGTTATAATCAACTCTTGATTAATGAATGGTAAAATATTTTATCTTAGAATGATAAAATGTTAGAAAGGAAAAGAACTTAGATGTATAATCCAATATAAAAACATTTGTGTTCCAAAGCATTGACTCTGCTTGCATTTGTCTAATTTTTTTCCCCAATGTGAACTTTAAGTGTTTTTTTAATAAGAAATCGGGTTTTCAGAAAAGCATAAATAAGAACGAAAATAATCATCTGACCTTCATATCAGACATAACTATCATTTGCATCTTGATATTCATTGTTTCAAAGTATTTTTTCATTATGTGTGTGTACTCACGTTTACAAACGCAAGTTCTTTTTAAAGATGAAAACTGGAATAATACAATTTACATGTATTAGTTTGGAACTTTTTAAAACGAAACAGCATAGATGCATAAAAACACAATTACATCAACATTTTTAATAGTTGCATCATTGTTCAGTGCAGGTATGAATGCCCAATGTTTATTTAACTTTTCCTCCCTTGTTGGATATTTAGGTTAATTTTCCTGATGTAAGTTTTTTCCATGAAAAATCCATAAATTTTCTCTCACTAGTCTTATTATATGCTTAATATATATTCTTGAAGGTGGAACTTTTGGGCACAGGGTAAACCTAGTTTAATATCTATGTCTATATCATTATCATCAATATCTATTTCTGAATCTTTACCTGAATCTATATCAATATAACCAAATAGTACTTCAGAAAAATTAACAATTATACATCCATCATTGCCAGATGACAGAGCAGTAGATATTTTTTTTTTGCTAATTAATCTTTTTTTGCTCTGAAATTTTAAATGTTTGTGAAATCGCATCTATCTTTGTCTACCTTCATGGTTTCCGCCTTGATATCAGGCCTAGGAAAACCTCCCCTTGCCTGGCTGAACTCTAATTCTTCTAGTTTCTTTGCATGGAGAAAGATACTTTATACGGCTTCTTTAACTTCTTACAATTTAACAAATGCACAGAAACAGCTAGGCATAGATGGAAATTGTCTCTCTTTTTTTGGTAGACTAGCTGAGGGATCTCCATCTAGAAAATTTGATTTAAATTGATGTAATTGTGTCTATATATTTAGAACATATGGAGCTGATAAGAATACTTCAGCATAATAAGATATTTAAGTGGGTGTAAATTATCTTAAATGGCTTCCTGTACCCTAATCTATATCGTAATTGCCATTTTGGATTTTGGAAGGATGGAGGACAGGGAAGTTAATGTTAATTAGGGACAAAGAGTAAGAAGGACAGAAGAGTAGAGTTCAGTACTGGGAGTAAAAAGTACATAAGAGAAAAGATGCGTTCAGGAAAAATTTATTTTCATTAAAAAGATATCAAATCTTACATTATCATCTCAGTCATTGAATTTTACCAGTTAATTTTTTATACTCTATGGTTGTTTAGATAAGTTGTAATCATTCAATTACTTAACTTGAGTCCAGATTCTCCCTCTTTCTCTCCCTCTCTTCTCTGATGTTGAATATGTGAATTTTAAAAAATTATGGCTTAATACTTAATTTTAATACTAAAATTTCCTAGCGGTTTGGAAAATTAAAACTAGTTTAGGCTTCAAAGTCCTCTTTGCAGAACAACAAATTTAAAACCTAAAGAAAAAGTCAATGTTCATGTTCTTTATCTGACCAAGTAGAAGAAAAACCTATAAGAAGCATGACCCATTCTAGCAAGATATAAAAATTATCAAAAATGTCTTATTTACAAAGTCCCAAGTTAAAAGGTTCGTATTAGTCACAATTAATGACATTTCTTCAGGAGATAATAATGTTAATATCATAGCCATTAAGCAAAATTTAGATTCTAATAATTTTAAACAAAGATAGTTTAATGGCTACAAGACTGATTCTAAGAGTTTTTTTTGGCAATGGTGTTTAGAGATAGTAACAAACAGCTTCCTCAGAAGATGGAAGCAAAGCTCAAATTACCCAAACAAAACTTTAATTAGTGGATGATTAATATGGAAATGTAGTGTTTTAATGACTTATTTGTTCATTCAACAAATATTTACTGAGTGTACATGCCAAGTCCTGTTCTAGGAACTTTGCCTGTGGCAGAGAAAAACACACTGAGTGGATAAAACATCAAAACTTTCTCAGCATGTGTTTTCATGGTCTAAAAAATAATCTCATTCAGATATTATTTCCTTCTTTAACTCCAAGCTTAATACAAATATTTAGACTTATTATAACCTCCTCCCCCATTTTCCTTGTTATGTGGTCAGTATTATATTTTCTGCAGATGAACTGAAATGTTATCAGAAGTTATATTTTAAAGCGTATTTTCTTGGGGCCAGCCCAGCGGCACAGCGGTTAAGTTTGTACGTTCCACTTCAGCAGCCTGAGGTTCACTGGATCGGATCCCGGGTGCAGACCTATGTACTGCTTATCAAGCCGTGCTGTGGCAGGCGTCCCACATATAAAGTAGAGGAACACGGGCAGAGATGTTAGCTCAGGGCCCATTTTCCTCAGCAAAAAGAGGAGGATTGGCAGTGGATGTTAGCTCAGGGTCAATCTTCCTCAAAATGAATAAATAAATAAATAAATAATAAATAAATAAAATAAGGTGCATTTTCTTTTATGACTGCCACCTATCTTCAGTAATGTCTTGGCAGCTATCTGGGGATGGAATTCTGTTTATTGGTGTTGTGTGAATTCACGGATGATAAGTCACGATAATATTGCCTGCATAATACTTAGAGATATGCCATTCATAGATTGGCAGTTAAGAGAAGACAAAGAGAGAAGCGAGTCAGGCAATATACATCTTTAGGCAGAAGATGGAGTCTAAAGTATCACAAATAAGAAAATATATTCTTAAAGTGGAATCTAATATTTAAGGTGAAATGGCTCCAGAAATGAATAACAAGTCAGAGTTCATACTTAAATGGTTGGTTAGGAGACAAAAGCAAGAGATTAAGTAGCAAAGAGGGCTGGGTAGTCATTCTCAAGTAGGTTAAAGGCAGCATTAAAAGACAGGACAAAGGTAGCCTGAGGTTTTCTGTGGCCAGAAGAAACTTGACGACTTATGGGGTTTTATTAATGTATCAGACCTTTAAGACCTTTTATCTTATCAGAGCAGAAATTTCAATGTATGACACCCTTAAGTGGAAGGACCAAGTCTATCCATGCTTATGTCATTAGAGTAATGTCTGAATGTGAGGATTGCTTTCCAGTTGGGTGAGTGACTCAGCACTGGGTCAGTATCCTCAAGACAGATGAGTTAGGTCAGATGGTGATGGGAAGATTTTTCTGTGTTTAGTGGTTTGACTTTCTCTCTTCCATTTATTACCCTCTCCCCATCTGACATAAAGTCATGGGTGCTATCAATGGAGTTTCTCATCTAAGACCAAGTACATGCTTTTATAATCCAAGAGAAGTATTTAAATGTGCGTGCATCTCACACTCATATGCTGTGGTTATTATGTCTTTGATATTTTTAATATGTATGACTTCAGATATCACTATGTCTACTAAGGGTTCAGATACCCTCCACACATGGACTAAACTTTCTAATGAGTATTTGAGAAGAGAAAAAGCTGAAGGCATAAAATGGAAGGCATAAGGAAGTTTCTTCCTTATTGCTATTATGTTGGAATATTAACAGAAAAAGTGCAGAGATGATAAAGTCTTTGGAAAATAAGAAACAAAAAAAGTATATAGACTTTTAATATCCTAAGGCCATTTTTGGCACATAGTGTAAAAATATTCCAAATTATTATATATCAATGAATTATATTTGATAATCATATATCAAATAAAAGAAATAATTGATGGGAAATTTCACAGCCATTGCAAGATCATAGAGAAAAGAAAAACTTGTTTCAAAGCACTATGATCTTGAAGGTATAGGAGTTCTAAGAAATTTGAAAAATTGGGCTACAAATCTCAAATACCTGAGAAAAAAGATTAAGGATCGGTTGAAAATTAATATTTATTTTAATGCTATCAAACTATGTATTGCAATTCGTTGTTTTCTTTTCTGCTTGCTCACTAAATTAAAGTCTCTCGAGGGAGGGGCTGCCTTCTTGTTGACCATTGTACCTTCTGAGTCAGCCCAATGCCTGGTTCATCATAGGTGCACAAGAAATATTTGTAAATTGAAACTGTAGAGGAATAAATGGAAGTTTTAGAAAACATCAGAATTGGTAATAGCTTTCCATTCTAAATTGTAAGATGTAGATGAAAACACCTTTCGTGGTGAAGCCATTTTCTCACTGAATAGTATATTAAGTCCTTGATTTATTTAATAAATTTATTGTTAATTAATACAATCAATTATTTGAAAAAGGAAACCCATATTTGTCAGGTTCTTTCTTTTGTGTGGGGGTATGGATTTCTCTAACTTTTTTAGCATGTATTTCCTTAATTTATTTTCAATTAGATATTAATAAAAATTGCCCCTGTTATTAAAAAACACAGTAAAAAGTTATATTTGGACAGGCTAGTTGTATAATTAGTTGTATTATTAGCTGCATTGAAAGTAGATTTCAAGAGGTAAAGTATCAAAAGCAGTTTTAGATCAATGCCTCTGAGGTTTAACCCCGCAATTCCCTAGACTCTATCCATTGTGATTCAATAGTTCTTAAATCTTTGAGAAAATGACATAAAATAACAGTGGCTTATTTTTACATTGAAATATGTAAATATATGTGTATATACATATTTACGTATAATATAAATTCATAATCTTCAGTTTGGTTGTTAATTCATTATAGCAATCAACATAGTGAATATCTTTTAATTCACCTAGAATCTAGAGGATGTGTCTAGAAAAGAAAAATCTGAGAAACCCTTTCTGTAAATAAGTATAAAATAATAAAACACCTTGTCATTTAAATGTTTGATCAAATCTATGAAAATACATTTCTTAAAATGTATTTTAAAAAATAATAATCCTTTAACTTTTTTCTTAGGCTTGTAGGAGGCAGTGAGTATTTTATTACTAACATGTGCCTTCATAAAATCAGCTTGGATATTTATAGAAGAGCTGAATATAGATTGACTCAATCTCCTTATGACACATCTGCAGAAAGAAAGAAAACGTAAGGGAAACTGTCAAGTATTAAGCATAACATGCAAGGCCACCTAAGATCCTGTTCTCTCATGCTATGCAAGGCAGACACTGATCTTGGGTCATAAGTAGCTCGCGCACTGTGCTTTCCACAAAAGCCTGAGGCACAGCCCTCTTTCTGGAGGTGGAATTGTGTGTGAAGATGTTGTCATCTAATTGCTTTCCTTTGCATAATATGGATGATAACCTCAAATAATGTGACTAATTTTCTACTATTAACTTCAGCCCACTTGCTTTAATTTCTTTATTCATAGAATGAAAACTTGACATTCAAAATCTTTAGTTATTTGCTCAGGCTTATACAATCAGGGAGAAAAGAAATTATGTCAAATTCAGAAGAACCTGGTTTATAAGACATGAAAACTTAAAATAAGAAAATAAGCAGTCCAGTCATTCTGACACTGTCTGTCGTCTAGCTATTAGTGACTCTTTTCATTGACTGCACTAGCAAAAACATCTTCTATATATGGGATAAAACTGCCTATAACTACACACACACACACACACACACACGCACACATGCACGGACGGAAATAGATGCATGTAAAAAATGGTGAAACTGAATAACATCCGTAGTCTAGTTAACGATATTGTACCAATGTCAGTTTCCTGATTTTGATATTGTTAACAGTTATACATGATGCACCATTGGGAGGAGCTGGGTGAAGGCTACACAGGACTCTGTGTACTATTTTTTCAAGTTCCTGTAAGTGTATAATTATTTCAAAATGAAAAACTTAAAAACAAAGGCGTCTAAAGAGGGAGGGAGACTATTTGATGAAAATTGCCCTAGATCAAGAATCAGAAATACATAAAACCCTGGGCAAAGTCACTTAACCTCGTGCCTATGTTTCATTCTTCTTAAAAGTGTGGTGAATGGACTAAAGGACTGGGGGATCCTTTTAGCTTATAATTGAGATTATGATTTGAAAGGCAGAACTGGTGAAAATTTTGTGGTTCAGGAAACATATATCAGCAGATCAAAGTTTTCATAAAACAATTTTCTAAAAGTACAACATATTTGAAACATAATTATTATAACTATATAGCCATTCAAGCGAATAATATTTCAGGAGCTTTTACCATAATGGCTGTCTATATAGATGGGAATATGTCCAAATACGTTCATTAAGCTCTATTCGCCTTTGTAGTTTGCTAACATAGGTACCTGTTAAGGTTGTGGCCATATATTATCAAATTACACGTGATAAGAGAAAATTCACTAACCCAATTTTAGTCCACATACTATACATGTAAGAGTTAAAAAATATCTATGGCCTGTAAGAAATGATGAAATCCGGCCATTTGTGACAACATGGATGGACCTTGAGGGTATTATGCTGAGTGAAATAAGTCAGAGGGAGAAAGTCAAATACCATATGATGTCACTCATAAGTAGAAGATAAAAACAATGACAAACAAACACATCGCATTGGAGATTGGATTGGTGGTTACCAGAGGGGAAGCGGGGAGGAGGGAGGGGAAAAGAGGTGATTAGGCTCACATGTGAGGGGATGGACTATAATTAGTTTTTGGGTGATGAACATGATGTAATCTACACAGAATTCGAAATATATTATGATGTACATCCGAAAATAAACGAATAAATGGAAAAAGAAAAGAAAAGAAAAAAAAAATCTATGGCCTAAAAAAACCTTGTATGTTTTACAAAATTCAATGTTTTCAATGTTTAATTTCTACAGCAAAATTTTTCCCATCATTTATTTTTGAAAGTCTTTTTAGAAATAGTAACACTCGTAGCACTTTCTGAGTGTCAGCAACTTTATGTGCGTTGTGTCACTTAATCCCCACTACAGAATAGGAAGTAGGTTTTATTACTCCCTGAAGAAATGGAGGCAAAGAGAGTTAAATTCCATGACTAAGATCTCACAGCTGCTCAGTGGTGGAGTTGCGAAGGCTTGTCTGACTCTAAATGTGGCGCTCTTTCCACTGTGCCACTTTGTCCCTGAGAGTAGGAGGATATAAATTTGCTTCTTGCTGCATAACTTTATTCAATATTGCAGGCATTTATTGTCTACTGTAAATATGGGTCCCCTGAACACCAGGAGCTCTTAACCTAGTGACAAACCTTTCCAGTTTGCATTGTAACTTGTTTTCCAACTTTTGGAACCCTTGTAGACATAAGATCAGGGCCAAGTTTCATGTATTAGTTTTTACTCTCTTTTTTTTTTTTTTAAGGAAGATTAGCCCTGAGCTAACTACTGCCAATCCTCCTCTTTTTGCTGAGGAAGACTGGCCCTAAGCTAACATCCATGCCCATCTTCCTCTGCTTTATACGTGGGACGCCTGCCACAGCATGGCTTTTGCCAAGCGGTGCCACGTCTGCACCCGGGATCCGAACCGGTGAACCCTGGGCCGCGGAGAGGCAGAACGTGCACATTTAACCACTGCGCCACTGGGCCGGCCCCCATGTATTAGTTTTTAGATATTGAGATTTAAATACTCAGGCTGATTTCAGTTTCAGATACCAGTAAAGCGTAGTGTTTAGTGGTGTCGGCTTTAGAGACAGTAGACTTAAAATAAATTCCAGCCAACATTATTTAGTTGGGAGAGTTGCTTAAATTCTCTGTTTTAATTTCCTCATCAGGAGGTAACAACAGAAGGGATTGTATCTGCCTCAAAGGGTTGTTGTGAGGATTAAATGAGATTAGTTCCCTCAAAGGGCTTTACATCCTGACTGGTTCATGCTACTCACTGTCAGCTGTGATTACTGTTTTTATAATTATACACGAGTAGTTAGATGGAAATGTGCTCCAGTGTATCTGTTATGTAACTTTATCACAGACTTGAAACAAGAATGTCATATCAATAAAACATTTTCAGTTTTTCAATCTTCCAATTTGGCCAAATCTGTAAGCATCTAACTATGAACTGAATTATGGATATACAGCTATTGTTAATGGTCTTTTTATGCGAAAATTATCTGGTCTTGGGCTGAAATTTCAACTATAGCTGATTCACAGCTTACTGATTGTTTATAGACTCTTCTCAAGGGCATAAAGTTGAGTTATACTGCAAAATGAGGGGTAGATTTGCATTAACAGCTTCCATGATTGTGGGTGGATGCCTTCTATCTTTTAGTTTGCCTTAAGAAAGTCTCTATACCATTCACAGGATTCCAATAGCATAGAACCAGTCAGAAAAAATTCAAATGAGGATTTGGGTAGACTCTGTTATGAAGACAGGGATGTCTCCAAAGCACACTTCTGGTAACCTGCTGGATTCAGTCCTTTGATATGACATCTTAGGACTGATACCTTTTTAAAATCCCACATTGCCATGTTATGGATGGATATTATGTGGATAACACATGGGAAATGGGTTACTTTCTATAACGTCTCAGACTCTTACATAGCAAAGTGAGTAAAAGCACAACAAGGAGTCTCATAGTAGCAAGATGCATAGAAAGGTCAATGTTTCAGTGATATTCACCTTTGAAACAAAGTATGGATTTCTGTAAGTGACAGGAACTAAAGATAAATTGACATTCAAGGTCAACATCTCCTTTCAGTTTAGGTAAGAAAATAATCTGAATTAAAGTCTTTCATATAACCTTTCTATTCCAACAATTTCTGTTCTGTCTATGTGTTTCTGCTAAAGGGTTTGAAACTATAAGTAAGTTTCTCTGTTGAGTGAAAAGAATTAGAATGTTTGATGGTAACTATCACTAATGACAGAATGAAAAGTGAACAAGGAGTTCAGTTCTTCTCTCAGCATACAATTAGGCACTTCTCACCATGATGTTGAACATTAAATGTTATCATTACACGGCCAGAGGCCAGAGGGAAACAAGCAATAAAAGACTGTAAGAAATGTATATAGTCGTGGATTTTTGAATCAAGAAATATGATTCCTATAGATAATGGAAAATAAGGAAATGGTGCTAGATGAACCTCTGTGTGTACCAAAGTTGTTTTGGTTATGTAGGGAATATGCATATAGACATTTTGGGGAGAAAACACCCTAATAGTTACTAAACTTATATTAGCAAATTTTATCATAATAAATGAAAAGTAACATTTTTGGCAGATTTTAATTACAAAAAATGTTTGGTACAGAAATTTTACATATTGGATTTTAAATATCCTGGGACTTGTAGAATTGCGATAGCACAAGTTTACTGAAAAATAAACAATTCATGCCATTTCACACCAAATTATGTAGCAAAATATAATATGTACTGTTAGGTTTCGAGAGATAAGAGAACTCTTAAAAAGTAACGTATGACATACATTTACAAACAGGTGATGTAGAATAAATACCAATATGAAGAAGAAAAGTCCCTTTTATGATGGGGACAAACTAAACAAAAAAGAGAGATTATATTACTATTTAGAAAAGTTTCAGGGAGAAATTACTAGCATAAAAACTCCTGAAAAATATTCGCCTATTTTGTTAAGTATAATAATGATGTATATATGTTCCTTAAATAGATCACGTCTTACCCGTTCGGTAGTTGGATGCTAAAGAATAACAACCTATGTTTTCAACAAATGTTTCTAAGAGTTTTCTAGACACCAGAATCAATTTGTATTGCATTTTTACTACGTATTTCCTTAAAAAAATGTTCTCAATCTTGGCAACAAGAGTACTTTATTGCTTCTGTTTGACATTGCTAGAGTTTAGTGAGTCTTAGAATTTAGGGAAGAAAAAGCTGATTAATATTGTATTTTGTTTATATGTTTAGAGACATCTATCATAGACATTCTCTAAACATGTAAATTAAAAGAAGAGGTTCTGGGTTGTTACTATTATTATTGCAGACCATTTATGAAATCTTTGTGATGGTAGGGAACTTTGATAAGCTTACAAATTGAAACAAAAGCAATTAGAGAAATGTTAGATGAGACTTTCGAGATATGGAAAACTATAAGGAATTACATATAAATATGGTTTCTTCAACTACTTAACTCATGCCCACCAAAAACTTGAATAGCTAACATGGAACTGGCTGTCAAATTTTATTGACGGTGGGAAGGCAAAGAATTAACTTTTGTTTTAAAGATGGCCCTAATTGCATTCTCATTTTTAATTTCTTGGTGAGGAAGATTAGATATATTGTCACTTTAGCAAAAATTGTATTCCCTCTTCCCAGACGCTCCCTATCTTTTCTATTCTATTCTGCTTCTTATTTTTCCATATTATTTTTTATTATATTACTTTTTCCAATTACTTCATTTTAATATGCTCTACATTTTATTTATTCTGTTTGTTACTTATTTCTTTCTTCTCATCTAGAATGTAAGCTCCAAGTTCAAGGGTCTTTATCTATTTTGTTAATTGATGCGTTCCAAATATCTAGAAGATTCCTGACTCATTGTAATCATTTAATATCTGTTAACTATTGACCAGCACCAATGCTTTTATTGATGTCCAGTTATTAAAATCTGTAAGCTGAATTACTCTTGATGAATCTCTACATGTGTGGAGCTAATTAAATGAAAGTCAACATGTGTGGAGCTAATTAAATGAAAGTCAACAAAGTATTTTTAGTAGGGTGCATTACTACTAGTAATGTAGAAACTTCTTGTCTGGGCTCCCACAGCTTCTTCTCACCTCTCCACAGAGGCAGCCCCTTATTATTTGTCCTTCACTGATTTCTACCTGACAAAATTTCTCCCTGCTGTTCATTTATCCTCTCTCCAGACCTATCTGCTCTCCCCTTTGCACCAGTCACTACCCTGTTAGGTGGTAAATGTCTTAAAAAGGGAGTTCCAGGAGCCATCTTCCTTGACTCCTGGCTCTCTTTAAAAATGTCTGTTTATGAATTGAAAAGTCAAGTAAAAAATTTTCACATTTCTGGAAGATTTCAAATGGTGTAGGAACATTGTTATAACGCTGATTTCATTTTTGTATGGCTTTATTTGGACACAGAAGACTTCATTCTTTCTTTAAAAAAATATTTCAATCTCCAAATCCACTCTTCTGTTATGTCCAACACTAGATGTCTCTCTAGTGCCAGCCTCACTTTGTTACACACACGGGCTAGTTCAGCCTAGAGTTACACAGGACTCCAAACAAGGAGGCATTGATTCACCCAGTGTCGGCCCTGAGGAGAAAGGGGCATTTTCAGTAATGTGTATCCTCTTTGATTCCGTGTGTCAATGTGGCTAAATTTTAGCTATGGCCCTTTCGACTTACAGGTGTGACCGATCATATTATTTTACAAATGCATAGAGGTACAAAGTTTATAGAGCCCTCTCACGTGTATTAGTTCGTTCTGTCCTCACAGCAATCTTGTAAGCCAGGCATTATCTCAAATTTTATAGGTGAATAAACTGAGGCCCAGAAATGTTGCAGAACATTTTTAAATTGATAAAGCAACTAATGACTGACCCCATTTTCACTCACTGATTGTCTGATTCTCAATGCACTGCTCTTTCCTCTGCATAAAACCACGTTTGCCTAAATGAGCACTTTCAGATGACTCCTTATTATGTATATTTTGAGGTACTGTGGATCAAATACATACTCCAAACATGACAACTTTGAACCCACAAAATGTCATCTGGGCCATCTCTAAGGCATTGCTGGTTCTTTCCCTCCCTTTAGCAAGATAAAGGTGTTACAGTTCACTGCATTTAATTCTTTCATAAAATCCTACTAGAAGAACAAACATATTTTAGCTGCTACTTCTAAATTGGCTTATATGCTCAAATAACATCTAGGAGTGAGAGTCTCCCGCCTTTAGTCTGAACCTTGGGTAACCCCGGTTTGTGATTAGTTTTGAAGAGGTATACGTGTGAGCCTACATTCCTCTGTGTACTTTACTTGCTGCCAGGAGAAACATTTAATTTCCTGGTGGGAGAAAATTATCTTTAAAGGAAGAGTCCCATTCTTTCTATTGTTACTCTGAGGTTCCCTGCATGGTTTCAATCGCATCGAGGTACAAATAAAGACTCCCTTAGATTCTGGTTAAATAAATATATATAGGAAATGTTCCTTCTCACTAGTTTGTGTATTTTACATGATAATAAATCAGTCCTCTTTTGATATATTAGTAACACCCATGGACATTTTTGCAATTATGTCTTAGTAAAGTTATTGCTATATTACTTTTCTTAAAAAGCACATTAAAATATAGGGAAATGTAAAATTGGCTATAACATTTGATCACCAGTTCTGTATACTTTAGAGATTCAAAACTTACGTATACAACTCCTAACAAATTGTGAAATCTTGTTCAAGGAATGAACTTAGTGAAGCCTGTACTTAGTGGAGATTAAAGTCTTGAATGCTTAGTAAACTTCCAATTTTTCAGCTTTAATATAAGAGTAAATGTTGCTTTGGAGTTAGAAAAGGAGAAATGTGATCATTCGATTACATGGGAAAGACATTTTAAATAAAAGCTGTACATTTTCATGAAGAATTCTAATTTTTATTTGTGTTTTACTTTATTTGTGTTTTAATTGTTTTTGTCATTGGCTAAGATTTAATGGTACCTTATTTCTACAGCATTCTTGGGGCTGTGAAGTAAATAAATTTAGTTTATTTTTCAGGCTTTCTGTTTTCAGGGTGATCTCGATTCACATAGCTTCTTTTTCTTTCTCCTTTTATCCAATGGGTTTGGTTCTCCATTTTCCAGCTGATCGGCGGTTTGCCTGGCAGTCAAGAGCTCTGTCTTTGGAAACAGACAGACCTGTGTCTGAAGCTCCATTTATTGCTAATGTGATCATGGAGAGATTACTTAACCTATCTGTGGCTCTGTTTCCTCATCTATTAAATCTCAATAAAAATATCCAGAGTTGCAAGATTATTTGGAAGGATGAGGTGCAGTAATGTGTGTAATGTGTTTAGCTAAGAGCCTGGAATATGGTGAGTAGTCAATGACTGACTCCATTGCCATTAATGGCACATCTCTAGAAAAACATGTCCATTTCTGTACTTGTTGTTTATTAGTCCCTCCATGAAGAGCATTTAGAATGCCTCTTCAGAGAACATCATAGTGAAACCAAGGTAAATGTATTATTAATATCCACCTGTAATCTCTTTAGGAGAATACATAACAAAATTTTTATAAAAAATACTTTGATCATCCTTGGAAGACTTTATTTTTTGGGACTTATAAAACTTAGTGGGTTTTTTTGGATGATACACAAACATCATAAGGGAAGCATAAATTAATCAGCTTTACTCCAAGCCAGTTGCACATCCATTATCAGTCACTCAGTGGAAGTGCTATTCTTTGAAAGAAGAAGAGGATGGGGCCAGTCCTGTGGCCGAATGGCTTCGATCGGTGGCCTAGGGTTCGGATCCTGGGCGCGGACATGGCACTGCTTATCAGGCCACGTTGAGCCGGCATCCCATATGCCACAACTGGAAGGACCTGCAACTAAGATATACAACCATGTACCAGGGGGGATTTGGGGAGATAAAGCAGGGGAAAAAAAAGAAAAAAAGATTGGCCACAGTTGTTAGCTCAGGCGCCAATCTTTAAAAAAAAAAAAAAAAAAAGAAGAGACATCTGTTGGAAAAGAGGCTGTTAGTACAACCCCACGAGTGTCCGTCTTTAAGCCAGCCTTCAAAAGGATTGAATAGGAAAAGATACAGAGGACAAAAGGAAGGAAGAGAAATACTCATCACAGAATCAGAAGACAATAGCCTTAAAGATGAGAAAAGGAAACATGAGGAAAAGAGTTTAAGTAAAGACTAGAATGAACAAATAGAATTGATGGTCCTAATGATTTTAGTGGCAGTAAATTCAATAACAAAAGCTCATCCCTTCTCCTGTCACCAGTAGTTTTGTAGTGAAGCAAACCTAGAGAAACACCTTCTCTGTTCTTCTCTGGATTGTCTTTTATGTCCCCAAATAAGTCACATGAAGCAAAGAACTGACAGTCCACAATCTCCTGGGTGTGAGGTAGAAAAGTTTGATTGTACCTGTTAACCACATTTTTGGAAATACGTAATGTTCATAGATTAATTATATCAGAGAGTAATTGAATATTTTACTCTTCACTACAATATTTTGGTGTAATATAGATATAATTAAAACCATAGTTCTCTAACAACACAATTGTCTAAAACTTAAGAACATGAGGTTTCATCTAAAGAAGGAAGGATAAATAAGTTCGAGTGTTTAATACTTTAGTTTTAGAGCCTTTGAAGGTATGAAGTATTCTGAACTCAGAAATGGAATATCAAAAAAGGAATTTTAATAAATAAAAATACTTTTTATTTTAGAAATATGATTTAAATATTTTATTAAGAGATGATTTAGTAAAGCTATGGATCATATAACCCTTTCCTTTGAAGTTATTTCCAAATTTATAATATAAAAACAATTACTTTGGCAATTTGGAAGTGTTCTACTTAAAAGTACTCCTTCTCCTGTCTCTTCTTTCTTCATCTTGTCTCCTCTCCGACTCAAAGTTTGAAAGAAACTGAAACAAGTGACATTAGTTGATTTGCAATACTTTATAACTAACTTTCCCCTTTGGAAATGTGGGTTCAAATGCACTTTAAGTCACAAGGGGAATGAGTCAGATGACCCCAATTTGTTCTTCTGTGACTTTCTGTGTTGATTTCAGAGTGACTCTTGCCAAGCTCTATTTGGGAGGAGTCCAGTGATGAAATAAGAGGAATTGAAGCCTACTTGTTCAGAGCATGACTTTAGCTACTATTGATATTTTCTGATTTTCTCTAGTTAAGAAATTCAGTGAACATTAGCAGGAGAGCAAGGACCCAATCTTGGAGACAACTAAGGTGTACTTGAAACTAGTTATAATTTAGCTTGTGTGTGTGTGTGTCTGTGTGTCTGCACATGTGTATTTACAAGGTTACAACTGATATTTTAATTTTTTTTACTGATAAAGTTCATTTAACACCAAAATTGGATTTTCCATCATAGATATTTAAGAAGATTGTCTACGGAGCCTGTCTTAGTCAGTTTGGACTGCTGTAACAAAGTATGATAGTCTAGGTGGCTTATAAATAATAGAAATCTATTTCTCACAGTTCTGGAGGCTGGAAGTCCAAGATTAGGGTGCTAGCACAGTTGAGTGGGGCCCTCTTCCGGGTCACAGGCTTCTCATTGTATCCTCACATGGTGGAAGGGGTGAAGATCTCTGTGGAGTTTCTTTCATAAGAGCACTATGCCATTCATGACGGTTCCACCCTCATGACCTAAGCATCCCCCAAAGGCCGCACTTCTTCATACCATGACACTGGGCATTAGGATTTCAACATATACATTTGGGGGGACACAAACATTCAGATCATAGCAGAGCCTAAACTTTGAAAGCATTTCAACAATGCCATTGCTTTTAAATCATTAATAAAAAGTTAACTATGTGTAACCAAATATATTGGTTTTACCCGATATAAGGAGTATATGGGGCATTAACTGACAAAAGTCATGTTTTGACATTTGGCATTTTGATGTGACATTACATAGAAATGATGGAGAAGTAAAAACTTTTTTTTTCAATATATAATTAACTCAAAGAAAGAAATTCCTCAAGTGGCAAAAATGAGAAGAAATTTTCAAGCCGGGGCCATAAGAAAGAGCTGAAGTCATGGGATTCTATGTGGTAGGAGGTTGAAATAGCATATAGGCCTTAAAGATTGAAGGCTGAGATTTTAGCATCCAAATGGGGACGAGAGGTAGGGCTTTAACAAAGACAGAACCTGGTAAGGTCTACTCTAACTGTTAAATAGGGACTACCTAAACTTTGCCACCAGTTTAGGGAAGGAATAAGGAATGTTGTTATTTATTAGGAATTATGGTTAAGAAGAAAAAGTTATCTTAGAGAAACTGAAAACCCAATCCAATGCCAGACTTTGCCATTGACTTCCTTCATGGGACACAATCCTAAATTAAGAAATTAACTGGGGGGGGGTGGGGCGGCCCCAAGGCCGAGTGGTTAAGTTCGCACATTCCACGTGGGTGGCCCAGGGTTTCGTAGCTTTGGATCCTGGGAGCGGACCTAGCACCACTCGTCAGGTCATGCTGAGGCAGCATCTCACATAGCAGAGCCAGAAGGACCTACAACTAGAATATACAACTATGTAATGGGGGGCTTCGGGGAGAAGAAGAAGAAGAAAAAAAGAAGATTGGTAACAGATGTTAGCTCAGGTACCAATCAGTAAAAAAAAAAAGAAATTAACTGGGGCCCCAGCAGAAACAAAAATAGAAAGTTGTAATTCTCTTCCTTTCCAAAATATTATTTAGGTTTTATTGATTTATTCAGAAAAGACAAGTCATTGGGATATTGAAATTTTATTTTATTTTATTTATTTATTTATTTATTTTTTTAAAGATTTTATTTTTTTCCTTTTTCTCCCCAAAGCCCCCCAATACACAGTTGTATATTCTTCGTTGTGGGTCCTTCTAGTTGTGGCATGTGGGATGCTGCCTCAGCGTGGTTTGATGAGCAGTGCCATGTCCGCGCCCAGGACTCGAACCAACAAAACACTGGGCCACCTGCAGCGGGGTGCGTGAACTTAACCACTCAGCCACGGGTCCAGCCCCTGAAATTTTATTTTTAATAATTGCCCCGATCGGATTCTGGAGATCCCCCTCTATACATCTCTGGCGGAGACTGACAGCCTCCTAGTTTCTACAGCTGCAGTCGTACAAATGGATGCTGTTTTTGTGGAGGACATTAACTGGTTCTTCACCGAGTCCTGTGAGCGTCTTTCCCTTGTGTTGTCTCTGATGCAGAAATCTGGTTTGGGTTCTAACCCCTGCCTTTCCTCTTTCGCTCTTGCCATAGTTCGTGTACTGATAATGCAACTGAGGGCTTTCGAAAATTCTGAGAAACTCATTCACTCCCTGTAAAGACAGATGGTGAAAGTGTTGGCTGCTTCACCGACATTTCTTCTCTTAGCATGAGTTTTCCTGTTGCTGTTTCTGTATCCCAGCAATATCAGGCTCTCTCCTGGCCAAATAAATGGCTTGGATAAGTTTAGAAGAGAGACACTCATGATTACCTCACAAGGAGGAAAATAAGTGGTTTGGATAACCCCAATTTGTTTTAGTGACTCTCTTTGTTTCTGCCTTTCCTGGCTTCAGGGAGAGAAAACCACATTTCTTCCACATGGAGGGGGGCATGAGGAGAAATAAAACCTTTCTTCATGAATTGTGCATTCCCCCCAAAATTCACCTTCTGTTTTCCTAACCCTCCTCTTATCTTGAATAAGGAGTGGGAATAGTGGCCTTGGTTCTGCAGTATAATCATCTTTCAGCAATCCTTCCACGGGTGGTTGACATCAACAGCTGAAAAATCAGTGCTTTTAGTCTCGAAGCGCTTAGCACTTTTGCCTTAACTATGAGGCTTGGAATGCATTTTTGGTACCCAGGACCAAATAGCACTTTGCTATAGAAGAGTCAGAACAAAATAAAAACATATTCAGGAAAATTGGGACTGAGAGAATTATTACTCAGAACCCTAGTAAAGGAAACATAAATTGATGCCCTTTGAAAAGAAGGATAAGGAATACAGAGGAATAGGATGCAAGAATCAAAAATTGATTAACATATGGATTCACATGTCTGCAAAGAAATCGATTAGCCTATAGATGAATCTAACTAAGAGATAAATGCTAATGGTGACTAATTCTGAGTTCCTCAAAGAAAGGAGGCTCAAACTGCATCAGAAAAATCAGAGATAAAGGATTGGAGTGCAAGCTTTCTCAGATTCTTTGATTTTCTGGAGGGAGATAGCAATACTGACCAAACTTTCAGTCTGCTAGTTCAAGAACGCATGTTAAATATTCAAGGCCAAATACTATAAGGAGAGCAATAGAGTGTAAAACAAAAACAAACCAACAAAAGACTCTGTTGCTCAATAAAGGAACGAGGAAGGATATAAGCACATAAACCACAGGAGAGATAAAAAGAAAAATGAGATATTAAAAACAAGTAAAAATAGAACAGTAATGATAATAAATGCTAAACTACTAAATTTAACTAAATTTAGGTTTAAATCTAAATTTGCTTTTTTTTTTGGCAGCTGAGATAACATCTGTTGCCAATTTTCTTTTTTGTCTTTTTTTTTTTTCCTTCTTCTCCCCAAAGCCCCCCAGTACATAGTTGTATATTCTAGTTGTAGGTCCTTCTAGTTCTGCTGTGTGGGCCGACACCTCAGCATGGCTTGATGAGCAGTCCTATGTCTGTGCCCAGGATCCGAACCAATGAAACCCTGGGCCACCAAAGCGGAGTGCATGAATTTAACTGCTTGGCCACAGGGCCAGCCCCCTAAATTTACTTTTTAAAAGATAGGTAGGTTCAAATTGGATTTTAAAAATCCAGTTATATGCTGCATGAGAAATGTATATAAACATGATGATACAGAAAATACTGAAATGGAAGAACATATGTAAGCAAAGATGAACCCAACTAAATCTGCTTTTGCAATATTAATAAAAGGCAAGATAAACTTTCAACCAAAAAGGATTTATGGTGAAAGGGTGCCATAATTCACTAGAAAGATACAACAATCCTCAGGGTATATATATTGAAAAACATATACTGCCTCAAAAATGCATAAAGCAAAAATTGATAGTATTAAAATTGAAATGGACAAATTATCGATCGCAGCGGGAGATTTTGATATAACTTTTTCAGAAAATGACAGATTGCATATATAAAAAATTAGGATGCATACAAAACACTACATTCAAAAACTAGGGAAGCAAATTATTTTCAAACACCCATGGAATATTTTAAAAACCCATTTAAAAAATTTATGTACAATAAAATTTGCTCTTTTTCGTGCAGAGTTCTATGAATTTTGACACGTCCATACAGTAGTGTAAACACCAGCACAATCAAGATGCAGAACAGTTTTATCACTCCAGAAAAAATTACCTCATGCTACACTTTGTAATCAAATATTTCTGCCATATTAATGTCTGGAAACCACTGATTGGTTCTCTATCCCTGTAGTTTTGCCTGTTCTAGAGAGTAATGCATATGAAATTATACAGTATATAGCCTTTGGAGAAAGGCTTTTTTCTCTTAGCATAATGTACTTGAGATTCTTCAGTTTCTTACAGGTATCAATAGTTCATTCCTTTTTATTGCTGAGCACTATTTCATTGTATAGATGTGCTACAATTTATTTACAATTTATCTACTCCCCAGTTCAGGGACATCTGTGTTTCTTTCAGCTTTTGGTGATACTATTAAAGTTGTTTTAAAATTACCATGGTATTTTGTGTGACTATAGGTTTTCATTTTACTTAGATAAATGCCACAGTGTGGCACTGCTGGGTTGTATGGTAAGCGTATGCTTAACTTTATAAGACATCATTCTCTGGAGTGGCTGTGTCATTGTGCATTCCTGCCAGCCTTGTATGAGAGTTCCTGTTGCTTTTCATCCTTGCTAATACTTGCCATTGTCAGTTTTTTCAAAAAAAGGCATTTTAATAGATGTGTATTGGTATCTTGCCATGATTTTTATTTTTATATTATCTTTTTCACATACTACAGGATTCAATTTGTTGAGTGTCTTAGTCCATTTAGATTGTTGTAACAAAATATCACAAACAAAATACCAGATAGCTTATAAATAACAGAAATTTTTTTCTCACAGTTCTGGAGACTGGGAAGATCAAGATCACGGTGTCAGCTGATTGCATGTGGTTGCTGGTGAAAGCCCACTTCCTGGTTCATGGAGCATGCCTCCTTGCTGTGTCCGCACATGGTGGAGGGGTCTAGGGAGCACTGTGGGATGGTTTTATAATTCCATTCTTGAGCGGTCCACCCTCATGACCTGATCACCTCGCAAAGGTCTCCACCTACCAATACCATCACCTTTGTGGGTTAAGATTTCAACATATGGACCTTTCACATTTATATTCGTGAAGGATAATGCTCTCTAGTTTTCTTTTCTTGTAATACCTTTGACTGGTTTTAGTATCAAGGTAACGCTGGCTTCGTAAAATGAGTTGGGAAGTGTCCCCCACCCCACTTCTACTTTCTGTAAGAGATTGTGTGGAATTGGTATTATTTCTTTGTTAAATATTTGGTAGACTGCACCAGTGAAGCCACCTAGGGCTAAAGTTTTCTTATTTAGAAGGTTTTAAACTACAAAGTCAATTTTCTAATAGATGGAGACTATTTACTATTGAATGAGTTTTGGTAATTTGTGTCTTTCAAGGAAGAGATCCATTTCATTTAAGCTGTCGAAATCATGGGCATAGATGTTCCTTTATCAGCCTTTAATGTCTGTGGAGTTGGTAGGAGAATCCCCTCTTTCATTCCTTATGTTGTTAATTTGTGTTTTCATTCAGTTCAAAATATTCTCCAAGTTCTCTTGAGACTTCTTTGACCCATGAGTCATTTAATTTTTAAATATTTAGATAGTTTATAGATATCTTTCTGTTACTGATGTTTAGAGAACATAATTTATATGAATTAAACTCTTCTAAATTTGTTAAGGGTTGTTTTCTGATCTGTCTTGGGGGCTGTTCCATGTGTACTGAAAGAGAATGTAAGTTCTCTTATTGGGTGGAGCGTTCTACAAATGTCAGTTAAGTCAAGTTGGTGGATAATGTCGTTCAGGTCTCTTACGTCCTTGCTCATTTGCTGTCTACTTGCTCTGTCATGTGTATTACATATACATACGTTGAAACCTTCCCAGAAATTGTTACACATTTTACTTTCAAAAGTAACATATATTTTAGTGAACTGAGAGGAGATAAATATCAAATTATATTTATTCAGATATTTACCATTTCTTTTGCTTTTCCTTCATTCCGAAAGTTTCAAGTTTCCCTCTGGTATAATTTCTCTTAGGTATTTTATTTGAGTTTAAATTGCTTGTGCTTTGCCGAGCTTCTTGAATTTTTTCTGTAAATTTATGTTTTTCACCAAACTTGAAGTTTTTTCCGCCATCACGTCTTCAAATATTTTTTCGCACCAACCTCTTTCTCCTTTTCTTCATACACTCCAATGACACAAATAATAGATCCTTCGATATTATTATCATATTATCCTTAGGCCTCTGGTCATTTTGTTTTCAAGCTTCTTCTCTGTTATTTAGACTGGATGATTTTTATTGATCTATCTTCAAGTTCACTGATCTTTTCCTCTGTCGCCTCCATTCATCTATTGAGCCTATCTAGGGAATTTTAACATTTCAGGTATTATATTTTTCAGTTTTAAAATTTCTATTTTATTCCTTTTCTTTTTCTAATAGTTTCTATTTCCCTATTAAGAATGTCTATACTGGGGCCAGAGTTCACACTCTCTGCTGTGGCGGCCCAGGGTTTCACTGGTTCAGATCCTGGGTGCGGACATGGCACCACTCTTCAGGCCACGCTGAGGCAGGGTCCCACATGCCACAACTAGAAGGACCCACAACTAAAATATACAACTATGTACTGGGGGGGATTTTGGGAGAAAAAGGAAAAAAAGAAAATTGGCAACAGTTGTTAACTCAGGTGCCAATCTTTAAGGAAAAAAACCCAGAATGTCTATACTGCTATTCATTTCAAGAGTGTTCCACTTTACCTTATGGAGGATGGTTATAATAGCTACTTCAAAATCTTTATTCCAACATCTTTGATTTGATATCTGTTGATTTTTTATTTCCCTGGAAAGTTGGTCTGATTTTCCTGGTTATTTGTATGTTGAGCAATTTTGGATTGTATCTTCAACATTTTAAAGAATGTGTTGTCAGACACTGCATCTTGTTAAAATCCTCTGAAGAAGGTTTTTTTTACCAGTCAATCAACTCAGTTAGGTTGAGACCTCAAGTTCTATCTTGCCTTCTGCGGGTGGTGGTTCCAATGTCAGTTCAGGTTTTAAAGGCTTTTCTGTGCTATCTGAGTCAGTCAAGGATTAGCGTGGGGCTTTGGATCTGGTTCATAGATGAATTCTCAAAGCCTTTGCTATGATTCTTGGGATGTGTTCCATGCATGCGGAGCTTGGGGGGGAGCCTAGGAATTCCCTTTTTCAGTTCTCTCTTTTTAGGATTTCCCTCACACTGTCTGGCTCCCAGGGGCCCCCTTCCCAGTCCCTCTGGCTGGAAGATTAGGCTTCTCTCAAAATTGTCGACTCCTACACTGCTGTATCATTCTGTGTAACTGGATACACTCTGGGGGGAAGTAGTGAAAAAAAAAGACAAAATAAAAACAGGGATTCCTCTCACACTCTTTACACAACAGAGGCCTATTTTCCTGGTTCCTCTATCCAGTGAGGGATTTTCTCAAGGTTTTAGGGGCTGGCACCCCTGCTGCTGCCTCCACAGGCACTGAAGCTGGCCTTGGGGCAGAGTAAGAAAACAAAGAGAGAGGAAAAAATATATTGGGAGTCCCCCTAACGCTCCACATTCTGTAGCTTGCAGGGGTCCCTTTTCCCAGTCTTAGGGCAAAACAGGTTTTTATCAAAGTTTTTGCTGTCTGTGCATGTTGTATAGTTTCCCAATGTGGCCCATCCTTAATTCAAAGCTGGAAGATCTCAGAGGAAAATAATCCTAGGAAACTCCTGTTGCCATACTGGTGGTTTTTAGAGTTTGACTTCTCCCCTCAACTTTCTTGCTATTATTTACTTTTCAGAGTCCTCAGATAGTTGTTTTAGTATTTTGTCCAGATTTTTTAACCATAATCAGTGAGAAAAAAAGGCTCTAGGAGGCTCACTCCACCTTGGCTGGCAACAGAAGTCCATGCAGAGAATATATTTAAAAATTGTTCATGTCCTTGCCCATAAAGAAAGTCTTTAAGAGTTGATAATACAGAAACCATGCTCTCTAAGAACAATATAATTAAATTAGAAAATAATATAAAAACACATAAATAACTCAAAGAAGAAATCATATTGAAAATTATAAACTAGTTAGATCTGAAAAACAACAGAAGCACAACTAATAGGCTACAGCAAAAATTACACTTAGAGGAAAAATTTTAACCTTAAAAGCCTGTAGGAAAAAGGTTGGAAATTTATTAGGTAAATGTTTAACTCAAGAAGTTAGGAAAATCATAGCTATTAAAAAAGTAGAAAGGAGGGGCTGGCCCCGTGGCCAAGTGGTTAAGTTCGCTCGCTCTGCTTCAGTGGCCTGGGGTTTTGCTGGTTTGGATTTTGGGCGCGGACGTGGCACCACTTGTCAGGCCATGCTGAGGTGGCGTCCCACATAGCACAACCAGAGGAACCTACAACTAGAGTATACAATTATGTACTGGGGGCCTTCGGGGAGAAGAAGAAGAAGGAGGAAATAAAAAAGAAGAAGACTGGCAACAGATGTTAGCTCAGGTACCAATCTTTAAAAGAGACAAAAAGTAGAAAGGAGTAAGAATGATAACAGGAATAAATGAATCTAGAAAATCAAGCCACCATAGAGAGAATAAGCATAATATAAAGTTTATTGTCTGAAAAGATTAAAAACTTAAGCCTCTAGTAACATTAATCAAGAAAAATCAGAGATAATCTACATTTCATATTAAATTATTTAATAGTAAATTATTCATATGTAATAATTTAATATAAAAATGTAGATTTAATAAGTAATTTTTTAGAGAATATATCTTACCAAAATGGCTTCAAGAAGATATAGAAAGCTGAATACACTTATATCCACTAAGGAAATGAAATCAGTTAGTGGTTAAAAATCTGCTAAAAAAATTTAAAACGCAGGAGTCCTGGTTACTGACATACTTTTATCAAACCATCACGGAATAGATGGCTACTAACTTTAAAATTTCTATACAGAACAGAAAAGGAAGAAAAAGCCTCCTATTCCAGGCTCAGCAACTTCCTCTCTCTGTTTTCCTAGAGAAGTGCCTAGAGTTCCCATTGGATAAATGGGGATAATGACCAAGGTGCCCACCTCATTAAACTGTGATGATTCAATGACAAAAAATTGAAGTGCTGAGAGCGGCATCTGACACATAATAAATGCAAAATAAATGTTAGCTCTTCTTTTCTTAATTTTATGGTAGCAAACCCAGAAAAGATCAAGGCTTAAAAGGAAAACTACTTCAATATTCTTATACATCTTATTAGAATAGACGTAAAAATACTAAGGAAATTTTAGCTAACTATATTCAGCAATGTATAAAAATACATTCATATCAAATACTGTGTTTTCTAGGATTTCAAGGATGATTTAACATTAAAAATTTTTAAAAATCTTAATATATCACTATATTAATAGTTTAAAGGAGAAAAAAATATGTGGTCAATTCAATAGATGCAGAAAACCCATGTAATAAATGCAACCCTCACTCATAATGGAACTTCTAATAAACAGAATAGAAAGGAAATTGTCCACCTACCAAAGTGTAGCTACCAAAAACCTGTAGCAATGTGGAATCTTACAAAATTTCTATTAAAGTTGGGAACTAGACAAGAGTTTTATAGGAGTTCATAACCAGCACAATAAGACATGAAAATAAGTAAGAGAAATGAGAATTGGAAAGAGAGAAACTAAATGGTCATTATTTGCAGATGATGTAATTACATATACATAAAATATGAGACGCCATATAAACAAATTATTTGAACTAATAAGAGTTCAGCAGTTGCTGGATACAGAATCAAACACAAAAATCATTGGTATTCCTATTCATTCCCAACATCTTTCAGCTATTGTAGAAATGAAGACCAAATTCATGAAGAACAAAAACTGGAAGATACCTATATTTTTCCTGGAGGGCATGAGAATGCTGGAAAACTAGATGTTAATGGATGAGAAGACAATATTGTAAGGATATAAATTCTCCCCAAATTAATTTATAAATCCTGTACAATGTGAGGTCAGTTGATTCTAAAATTCCTATGCAACAAGAAAGGGCCAGGAGTATCTAAGCCTCTTTTGAAGAAGAAATAAGAGGAAATTCTTTGCAGATATAAAGACAAATGATAAAATTCTAAGTATTATTCTCTCTTACTATTTCTACAGGTCTAGACAAATCAACCAGTGGGAAAGAATAAAGATCCCAGGAGAAGGATTAATGCAAATATCAGAACTCAGTAGTGGTGGCATTACTAGTCATGAAAGAACAAAGTTTGTAATAAATGGTGCTGGGTAAAATTAATTATCTTTATTTAAAAAACTCTCGGTTTATACCATATTAAAAATAAATTCCAGATGGAGCAAAGACCTAAATGTGCAAAAAAATTCTTTAAAACTTTGGAAGGAAATATAGGAGAATACCATTTTAAGCAGGACCATAATAAGCACAAAACTGAAAGGAAATCATTGATAACTCTGTTAAAGTGCAAGGTTCTACCGTAAAATACTCTGAAGAAAGTTAATGAAAAGTAATAATCTGAGAGGAATAATTTACAACACAGATAAATAACAAAAAATTGATATAATGTAGTAGAAATGTCTTCTCCATATGAACAAGACCGATTACCCACTTGAAAAGTGGGGAAATAATATGAACTAAAAATTCTATGAAAAAAGAAGCTAGAATGGCAGACGGGTGAAAAGATCTTTAATCTGAAGAGTTGAGAAGGAAATGGAAAAGATTTGAAAATGGAATTTTCTTTCACATTCACCACTGGCAGACCTCTGACAATTAAAACCTCTGACAAACCCAGCTTTTGGTGGTGCGGGCAAACAAACTCTAACACCCTACTCGTGGTAGTGTAAACTGATCAGCCACTTTACAAAAACACTCAGATGACAGCAAGCAAAGTGGACTAAGAGCACAATGCATACTCCAGAAATTCCACTTTTAGGTAGACGCTTTAGAGAAACACTTGTACATATACATGCGGAGACGTGTAGGACTGTTCCTTGCAGTGCTGTTGTTAAAAAGATTGGGAAACCATCTCAATATTTACTGATGAAGAATTGATTAAATAAATTATGGTACATATTTTTTAATAGAATACTATCCAGAAGTTAAAATAAGTGAGCCAAGCTTACATGTATCAACTTTGGTACATTTGGAAGCATAATGTTATATTAAAAATTGAGAGGCAGGTATATATTATACAAAATTTAATATAATGTAAAATATATCTATAATTTTGATGGCTCTATCTAGATGTGGTAAAAGTAATACAAACCGATCCAGGAAGGATGCACAGTCTATTAATATATTGGTTATCTCTAGAAAGGTAGGGAGGCTGGCAGAAGGAGAGTAGGTGTGAAAGGGGCTTTTTCTGTGTCCGCCGTTTTTCATCTCTTTCCAAGTTTCTGAAACAATTGAAAATTTAACCTTTGTAAAATCTGGGTGTTGGGTACAAACTTATTTGTAAATGTTTGAAATATTCCATTAAAAAGGGAGGAAAATGTAAAAATTGATGAACGAAAAGAAGTAGAGGCACTTTCCGTGCATTGTGTGCTGAGTGGCGCACAGCTCTCTTAGCCATAGTGTCGACCAGCAGAGTTTCAAATTTCTGCTGACTCTACATGTGACCCGAAGCTGAGCCTCACAGAGGGAACGTATAAACTAGAGGTCCACGCCGAGAGGGAGGGAGGTTACTGCTATTGTTAATTATTAAAAAAAAAGAAAAGAAAAGCATCTACAGGACTCCTTACACAAACTCACGCAACCGTCAGGCTGTTGGAGAAATTAGGCACAATATGCGATTATTTTTTATACTTACTTTTCTTCTCAGGGAAACGAGAAAGTCTTTGCAAAATACATTCAGTTGAAAAATGCTGGGCTAATATAAAGTCATATGGAGTAGTTTTATTTTCCCTTCTAGAATTAGTTTATTTAAATAATTCAAAGCGTATAACTCAGGGAATGTACTGATGCTCGATTTAAATCTTTAAATTTTCTGGCTTCTCTATACACATTTGACCTAGTTTCAAAATTGAATTGACTAAATGAAGTACAGAATAAAATTTTAGTTTTTGTTTGGTCGCTCGCTCTCTCTCTCTCTCACACACACACATACACACCAAATTCCTAAACAAAAACTTCCACAGATTATTCTTTTATTTTAAATAAACAAACGAATATTAATAAAAATTAGGTACATATTTCCAGAATTAGCCATTCAGATCAATTAAAATAGTTAAAATGGTTGTGTATGTTACTCTGCGGGATGCTTTTTAAAACTTAATATGATTCCATTATATTAAAATATTAAATAATTAGTCTGCCCATGAGAAGCAGTTACTGTTAACTGGTGTGATGGTTAACTTTATGTGTCAACATGGCTAAGCTGTGCTGCTGAGTTGTTGGTCAAGTGCTAATCTAGATGTTGCTGTGAAGGTATTTTTTAGAGGTAATTAACATTTAAATCAGTAGACATTTTTGGGTAACGCAGATTACCCTCTATAATGTGGGCTGGGCCCCATCCGATCAGTTGAGCCCTTAAGAGCAAAGATTGAGGTTTCCTGAAGAAGGAATTCTCTTCCAGGCTGCAACATGGAAACCCTATCTGAATTTCCAGCCTGCTGACCTGTGAAATTTGGACTCCAGACTGCAACATCAACTCTTCCCTGAGTTTCCAGCCTGCTGGCCTGTCCTAGCGATTTTGAACTTGTCAGCCCCCACAGATCATATAAGCCAATTTATTTTTTAAAGTATGCTTTTTGGTGAGGAAGATTGGCCCTGAGCTAACATCTGTTGCCAATCTTCCTCTTCTTTTTTTTCTACTCAAAACCCCAGTACATAGTTGTATATCCTAGTTGTAGGTCATTCTGGTTCTTCTATGTGGAACGCCGCCACAGCATGGCTTGATGAGTGGTGTGTAGGTCTGCAACCAGGATCCAAACCAGCAGACCCCGGGCTGCTGAAGTGGAGCACACGAACTTAACCACTTTGCCATGGGGCTGGCCCCATATGAGCCAATTTCTTAAAATCAGACAATGTCTCTTACTTTCAATCTCAATCTCTCTCTCTCTCTCCATCCTACTGGTTCTGTTTCTCTGGAGAACCCTGATTAATAGAGCCGGTTATTAAGCCAGTTGAAATCGGTGATGATCAATATTAGAATTTTCCAACTGTTTTAACACGTCCTATGTACACAAACTTTTGCAAGTGACTAGGACATATTGGGTGATCAGGACAGTTTTTATGCCCCAAATAATTTAACTCTGTTTACTGTACAGATTGGAAAAGAGTTGCTCATATTTGGGATTTGAAGTACACAAACAATTCCCTAGGGCCCAGGCCGAATCCCTCTATCTGAGTCTCTCTCTGTAGCTTTAACTCTTCCATGACATACATGCAAAGAGGAGGGGAGAGGCCCTTTATCAAGAAGGGCCGTCCTAATGGAAACAGAGCTGTGATGAACGTGACCACGTACAATAGTAGTATATATAAAGCTATTTCATAGAGTGGGAAGAAAACAGAAAAACAGAAAAGGGAAGGGGAAAGCGAATCTTAGGGACATCAGCTGTCAACCATCAACAGGGAAAGAGGAATAATTTTCTAATTTTTATAGGACCTGGAGATAAAGCAGAGTGGCCTCCACACATTTTCAGTCTGTGTGAACTGAAGTAGGAATGAAAAGGAAAAAAAAAAAAGCTTTGAACCCACTGCAGGAAGAAGGAGGATGTTAGCAGCTCCACCCTTTCCTCCTCCTTGTTCTTGAATCTTTCTTTGTGTTCTATTTTGTGATCTGGACACTTGGGAGATGATTTTTCTGGAAAGAGCAATTAGAATGTTTGCAGAAGGGAGCGGAGAGGGAAGTTGAATAATAATTGCAAATTTTAAATGGCAGAACATATGATTTACTAGGGTTTCCTACGCACCCAGGTCTGCCAATAAATAGATGAGATCAGTTTTCTCATCTGTGAAGTAAAGGAATTGGATGTCTCCACTAGATGATCTCTATGGTTTCTTCCAGTTTAAACAGACTATGAAAATGGACAATGCAGAGAAAAAAGTAGTTCAGGTCCCTTATTTTCCTTCTTCCACAGAACAAAGAGAATTATGATTTGGTTTGTTTTTTCCTTATGAAGAGTGGTTGTTACATGAATAAAGACCAGAAAATAATTTATTTTATAAAGCTAAATTAACAAAACATAACTCCCAACAGACTACGTGGTCAGCCAGAAGTTTAATGGCACTATTTACGTGTATTTTTAGCTTTTCAAACATAAAGCTTGGTTCATATTAGTTAAAGAGGAGCCTTGCAAAATATTTAATTCTAACAGAGGAATAAAAAGTTGTTTCAAAACCTTTCTCCATCTTCTGTCCATACAATTTTCGAAAATAAAAATTTTTATGAGCCTAAATTTCTTCATCTTTAAAACTGGAATAACAACTTCCTATTAAGGTGGTTACAAATATTAAATGCAACGTTGTGTGTGAAAGTCCCTAACATACCCTGAACATATTTTGAACCGTTCCCTTCAAAGTTTTCTCTTCCTTCTTTCGTCTATATTCCCTATCCTGATGATCTATCCATCAAATTTTCTCTGTTGCCAAACTAGAAAGCGGGGATTTTCAAACTGTGGTAATATAATCAATTTATACAGTCAATATTTAAAAATAGAAATGATAGAGTATAAAAAATATTAGAGAGCATTGCACACAGTAAAGGTACGTACTGTTTCGCAGGCGCCGTTAAGGACACGTGCGTGCGTGTGTGCACATGCGTGGTGAGGTTAAGGCGCCCATCAATTGTGGGGGATGGGAGCTGCTCGATGACAGCTTTTCCCTCTCTGCCCTGGCAGGGAACATTCTGTGAAGTCTTCTACCTGCTCCTCAGAAAAAGTCCAGGTAGTACTGAGCTCTGGCTGCTAATAGGGGTGGTGAGCCCAATAAATCACCCTCATTTTGGCTTTTCCGCCTTTCCTGTTTCACTTAGTTCCTCCTTTTTTGCTCCTTGAGGAATCGTCCCCCAAGTAAAGTACCTGCACTCAACTCCTAGCTTTAGGCTCTGCTTTCAGGGGGAAACTAAACTCTTTTTCTTGACACCCCACAATATCTGTGAAAATTACAAAGTAAACAATATTTGTGTAGTGCAAAGAGAAAACGTTTCTTGAAACATTATAGTTTACAGAATATAAACCTACTCAATCTCAAAATCTGCTCTCTACCTCTCCAGTCTCATTTTTCCTGTTTCTTCATAGGTACTGCATGCTGCATCTGACTTTTGCGACTTTGGTTTCGGAAACGTGCCTTGCTTTCTCTTGCCCCTGTCCTTTTGCATCAACTGACCCATCAGAACGTGCTGGAGATGATGGGTTCCCCCTAAGAGAAAAAATCGTGAATTAGAGTCTTTATATCCCAAGCAACTGCTCCATCGTGTGGCACAAAGTAATTGGCAAGAAATTTTTGCTAGATGAATGAATGAATAATTTACACACTATACATCGCATTCTAATTCTTGGTTTACTGGTTTCTTCTCTCCTCGGCCTGCAAGCACGCTTTCTGAGGTCAGTTAATTTATCTTCCTCTCATATCCCTAGTTTAAGGCCAGGAACAAATTATGGACTTGATGAATGTTTATTGAATGGATGAATGACAGAATATTGCTTAACATACTGTGTTTTAATTTTGAGTTTATCCTTCTGTCTTCCTCGCTAGGTTCTAGGGTCACACAAGCAATTTGTAGCTGAGCTCTGTACACTCAGTGTATATTCAGTACCTGGCACATTTAGATGTTCGCAATTTTTTTAAAAACCTGTATTATGTGTATTTTCTTGTGTTCTTTACTAGAAATAAACTTCTTAGGCAATATTTATGGATAACAGGGCCAAATATAAACATTACAAACAAGTCAATAAAATGTAGCTTTATATCTGTGATCATCTTAATGAGTCATTTTGAAGCAATATTTAATTTGGATATTACAGTTTGGTTGCCAGTGTATAGTTAAAAGAAGCTGGCTATTTGATATGAAATTCCTTGGGGAAGGGTAGAGACATCAGCTTGACATACCAGTATTGACAAGTACTAAGCAAATTGTGACGATATGCTATAGGTGAAAAAAGAGATGCGTTAAGGTTCACCAGATGAAATAGGAGTAGAATGAACACATTAGGAAAGTGATGAAGAAGATCGGTTGTATTAAATTTTTTAAATGATCAAGTAAAACTTCCCATTCTTATTTTAAATAGATTTAAGACTTTTTTGGTATTGACCTAAAGGATTAAGAAACACTTAGGCTAAAGATTTTTAATTTTAATTAATACGTTAAAACACAGGCTGTTTAAAGTTTTTCTTTCCTCACATAAATCTTCCCAGATTTTAAATACTCAACTGATGCCCTTCACTAATCAAGGGCCAGCCAAGCATGTACCATATACCATGGCCATTGTCAGCAATAGCGTTTTATGTAGACTCAACCTGCTCCTAAAGACTACATATCAATACTTGGGGTATCTAGTTCACTGTAGAAAAATCTGAATTAATGTGAATTTATCTTTATTTTGTAAACAAACCTAGTTGAAATCATTAACTAAACTAGCTTGTGGGGGGTTATTTCCATAATGGAGACTGGAGGCTGGAAATTAGACTTTGCCATTATTATGGTATTAAAACAATCTGGGTAAATTGTCTCACAAATTATAGAGAGTTGGTAAAGTCAATATTGGTATAGTTCATATTATAGGACTAATGATAATTATTCCGATTCTCCTGTGCAGAAAGATATAGTTTTTTCAAAAACATACACAGTTTTTCATTAATAATTTTTACTATTTGGAAATAACATTTTTACAAGTAGATGTTCCAAAGTAAACAGACTGATCAGATTAAAAACCTTATTCCTAGGGGCCGTGGTTAAGTGTGCACGTTCTGCTTCTCAGTGGCCCGGGGTTCGCTAGTTCGGATCCCAGGTGCAGACACAGCACCACTTGGCAGGCCACACTGTGGTAGGCGTCCCACATATAAAGTAGAGGAAGATGGGCACGGATGTTAGCTCAGGGCCAGGCTTCCTCAGCAAAAAAGAGGAGACTGGCAGTAGTTAGCTCTGGGCTAGTCTTCCTCAAAAAAAAAAACCTTATGCCTAGGTTTGTTCTCAATGCTGTGCCATAAGTACTTTTAAGTGTGTGTTGTATCTATTCAACAGAAAATGTATTTACGCTTGTTTTTAAATGGGCTAGGTACATTCTATGCTGGATAATAATGATGTTTTGTACTCGTATTGTAAATTCTGAGTATTAAGTAGATATTTGTGAAGAGTGCTTTTCTCTTTTAGAGTGCTAACACTTGGTCCCTAAGGTCTTCATTTATTGCCTTCTTCAACTGTTCATTAAAAAAATATGTATGGGGCCAGCCCCGTGGCCGAGTGGTTAAGTTCGAGTGCTCCGCTTCCGCGGCCCAGGGTTTGGATCCTGGGCGCAGACGTGGCACCGCTCATTAGGCCATGTCGAGGCGGCGTCCCACATGCCACAACTAGAGGGACCCACAACTAAAATATACAACCGTATACTGGGGGGATTTGTGGAGAAAAAAAAGCAGGGGAAAAAAAATGTGTGTGACTTCAGGCCTTCAATTAGTGCAATATTCTCACACTGAAAAAAACCGCTCTCTTCCTTTAATGTTATTTGCAATATCAAAAGAAAGTTAAATACTATCACCAAATAAATAAATTTTAATATTAAGTATACCTTTTCAAATTTAGTGTTGGATATAGCCTTTTAAACCTTCTGCCATTCTCCTTCTAAGTATACATATGCATGTGCGGCATGAGGTGGCTTAGCCCTCATTATCCCTTCTCCCGGGTTGGAAATCACTGAATTCGTTTGGATTGTCTAGATTGTTATGACAGCGGGCTTATTATTATTATTTTTTAATGTAATTGGAATGTGAAGAAATTTATTTCCTTATCTGGGGAAATAAGGATAGGGTCCAGGGGAAAAATATGTTGGTTTGAGGTGTTGATCTGAGGCTCTATAAAGGTTTGTGTATATGGGGATCAATATTACAGTAGTTATGGAAACCGAGGGCGCTGGGAGCTGTGGCCTTAGGGAACACTGCAAACCACAAGCAAGAGAAGAGGAAGGCCAAAGTGTTCTGATTCAGATGCGTGTAGTTGTAAGAATTTGGTTAGAGTGGGTCACAAAATCACTACTAGGAGTAAATATCCAGCGTGACTTCTGTGAAAAGAGAGTTTTGTCAGATTTTGTAAAATCTGGTGTTTTTCAGACTGTTTCCCTACCTTTTATTGCACTTAGTAAGATTTACTGTATAAAGTGTCCCTGAGACGCAATTAGTAGTTGCTCAGCAAACTATATCCTTGCGATCAAACCTTGAGAGGTCAGCAAGGGAAGCTGAAAAGTGCCCTAACTTTTCAATGTTTAGTTTAAATAACTATTGCATAGTTATTGCAAAAAAAAATCTTTTGAAGAATAAACTTGGTCTTTCTTGGTTGTTCCTGATCTCAATCAATCCTTTCAAGAAGAGTTTTACTTCTTATCTTAGAGCTCGTCTCTCTAGGATGAATGATTTTCTCAGCTAGATAGTCCGCTGGGTTAACTTCAGTGAAATCCTGGAGATGCTAATGAAAATATTGATTATTTTCATAATAATTTGGAATTGTTAGAGTTGAAGGTTTAAAAAATTCTGAAAATTTATAGGTAAAAGATGAAATCATAGGAAGGCGATAAATAAAAATTTTGTTATCAGAAAGCTAGCTACTGTCTGAGGCAGAAGTAATATCAGTCTGGTCTCCTCTTCACAGCGACCATCAGGTAGAATTATCTCTATTTAACAAACGAGAGGCTTGAAGCCCAGAACAGGGATGGAATATGACAGAGGCGTATAGTTAATTACGGGAAAACTCAAGAGTTCAAATTCGCTTCTCATTTCAAAGCCCCATTCTTTGTGATACAGCATGTTGTCTCCCAGAGGCAATATTTAAAATGCGAAAACATTGTTCCTTATCCCCTCGATATACTGAGAGTGACCGTTGTTTAATAAGCAGAAAGAAGCCAAAACAAATACAAGAAAGACTTCTTTCCTTTTCTTTCTGTGTTTTGTCAGCTGATGTAAAGTTTTGATGTTCAAACTAAAAATGAAGTTTCCATTAAATAGAAAAGTCAGCAGAGAACCAAATGTTCTTCAAGAGAATCTCATTTATTTATTTTTCTCTAACAGGGTACACTAACTAAAAATATGGTCTTCATTTTTTTCTGTTTGATTTTATTTTTTTCCCTGCCAAACATCCATGGGGTGAAGCTAGAAGAACAAAACAAAACAAAACCAAAAACAAACAAACCAAAAAAAAACAAACCAAACCCCAAACAATTGCTTATTAAAAGCTGCAAGCAATGGAGGTTGTGAAGGCTTAAACTTGCCTTTCAGTGAAAGTTGACTTCTGGATGGCTGTCCAGAGCCCCTTCAGGGAAACAAATGTACAGGAAATACACAATCATCGCTCGTGGGAAAAGTTCGAAGTAACTAGAGTACATATATATTTAGCCTGAAAAGCTAAGAGTTTTGATGACAATCTAGATTGTTGTTGTATATTTTAGTCAATGTCACAACTCTTTAGAGTTGTCACTTCTTTGGGAAAATATTTCCTTCTTTTGTGTGGTTTTAATTTTTTAGCATGTGTGTGGAGATGTGGTGTTATTTTCATTCAGTCTGAGGGGTAGGCTAAAATTGGTCCTAGCTAGAATAACTGAGATTCTTTATAGAATTTTTATAAACTAACTATTATGCAAGATGAGCAAACAGGTTATCCAGCCCCGGTAGTCTTCTTATGTAAATTGCTTAGACAAAGTATTTACAATGCATTGCTAAAGTCATATGGTGGCTAATATATTGAAGATGGACAGCCACTCTACCGGCCGGCCAATACATTAAGTAAGACATAAACAGAAAAGTGGGTGTTAAATCAACTACAGAAGATTAAGGAATTTATCAGAGCAGCTGGGGACAAGCTGTCCCTCCATACACGGCTGAGATTTTGTGCCTCTGTCTTCCCAAAAAGTTTTCCTATTCTAGGTGGATCGTTTAGTGCCTAGTAAGTTAACTGCTAGAGGTGTAAGGATGTAAGGGGTAGGACAAATAGCTTGTGTCAGGAGTAAGTTCTTAAATTTGGACTCAGACACTGCATTGCTAACCACATATCCTTTAATAAAGCACTACGTTTCTAAATATGCCCAGACTGAGGGACTCTTGTCACTTGAAATACCTTATTAGCTAAGGCAACCTGTGGCTCACAAGTTAAGAGGAGCTGAGACAGAAGTCTCCGGGAAGGTCCAGCAGGCATGACATCATGCTTTAAGAGAGACTGTAAAAGTGGATTTGGACTGGCTTTGGCGCTCCTCAGTGTGTATGGGGCTGCTGATGCCCTTGCTCATAGTTTTATTTAACGCTAAATTATCTATATGTACTGATGTTGGATTATTATGTTCCGATGTAAATTTCCTATTGGGTAAGAGGGCTAAGCCACGCCCAAAGACTCCTATTTTTTTTCTGAAGGCATACCTTGCCATTGTTAAACATCCTGTGAAGTGGCTCACTTTGAATTGGGAAAATAAAGAATGGGAAAGGAGAACTTAAACAATGGGGTTACTACTATGTTTTTCTCTAAGAGTTCAGCTGCTGTGTCTGGAACTTGTATTATGGGCATATTGATACTATGGTCTAATCTCCTGATTGAGCTCATGCTTGCCACATGAAAGTAGGGACGGTGTCTGTTTTATTTACCATTGTTCATTATAGTGACTTCCGTATTATCTGGCATATAATATATGCTTCCCCCCCCCAAACTTTTTTTATTGAGGTATAATTTACATAACAATAAAATATACAGATTTTTAAGAGTGCAGATAGATAGGTTTTGCCAAATTTATGCATGTGTAGCCACCACCCTAGTCAAGATATGGAACATTTCCATCACTCCAGGAAGTATCTTCATGCCTCTTCCCAGTCAACACCTCCCACCTCCAACCCAGGGAACCCCTCTTCCGATTTCTTTCAACCTTGGGTTAATTTTGCTGTAATAACAACAATGTAGTATATATTCCTGTGATTGCCTTCCTTCACTCTGCATAATGTTTTTGAGATTCATCCACATTATTGTTGTAAAATAGTGTGTTCTTTTTTTATTTCTGAGTAGTAGTATAATGTATGAATCTGTTACAATGTTTTTATCCATTCGTTTGTTGACGAACCTTTAGGATGTTTCTAGTTTGGGGCTATAATGAACAAAGCTACTATAAATATTCTTGTATGAGTCTTAATGTCAAAAAATATGTTTTCATTTCTCTGGGATAAATATCTAGGAGTGAAATTGCTAGATAATTTCAGTAGTTGTATATTTAACTTTGTAACACACTCCCAGACATTTTCTTGAAATGGTTGACAATTTTACACTATCACTCAGCAATGTTTGAATGAGAGTTTAGTTACTCTACATTCTCACCAAAAGTTGTATTTTAAATCTCTTTAATTTTAGCCATTCTTTAAGACATGAACTGTTACCTCATTGTGATTTTAATATACATATCTCTATTGACTAATGATATTGGGCAACTTTTTGTGTGTTTATGTTCATTCATATATCTTTCTTTGTGAAATGTCTATTAAAGATTTGCTCATTTAAAATTGGGTTATTTGACTTTTTGTTATCAGTTATAGGAATTCTTTACAAATTTTAGATAAATTCCTTTGTTAGATATCTGTATTGCACATATTTTCCCAAGTTTATTGAATTTTTAATTTTCTAAATAGTATTATTTTCTGATGAGTAGACATGTTTAATTTTGATAAATCCAATTTATCTTTTTTCTTCAGTAGTTTGAATTGTTTGTGTTATCTTTAAGAAGTCTTTACTTGTTCCAAGTTTGCAAAGATATTCTATGTATTTTCTTTCAAAATCTTCATAGTTTAGCTTTTATGTTTAGGTATATGATCCATGTCAAATTAATTTTGTATATGGTGTGAGGAAGGGGTCCAACCAATTGGAAGAAGACTGAACAGTAGACAGGAAACGTCTTTAAAGAAATCTGAGGATGTAACTTGACATGTAAGCTTTAAGAATAATTATATTTGGTAACAATTTAAATTAGTATTTATGTTGTCTGACTTCCTTTATAGCAGAACATTCAGTAAAATCTTGAATTTGCAGCTTCATCTCTGGACTGCTGTTGCCCACCAGGGGTTTGAGCAGCAAGGAGAACATTTCCTTCTCTCCACCATCCAACCTTACGAACTTTTGGAGAACAGTGTGATGGGAGCGATAGCATCTTGAAGAAGGTCAGTAGTCCCACAGCACTGAAAACAAGAGACGATGTTTCTTGTTATGTCCTAAGGAAGGACTGGGACAAATGAGCCTGAGTAGCTTCTGTTCATAAGTACAAGGAGAAAGCATCTTTAAGGACTCTAAAACTATCTAGGAGACATTGTAAAGAGGAATACATTCTTGCATTTAGATTGTGGGCACTCCAAATTATTGTAGTTTGAATATTAGGGGAATATGACCTAGTATTTTTACTCTCTAGCCAATGAAGCCTGAAGAGCCCTTTCCATATGTATATTAAGAAATGCATAGAAATTTAATTGCATAGTCACATTTCTAACTGAAGTAGAAGATTATCCTTATTCAATATTGGTGTTTGGAGATAATGCAGTGAAGATAATTCCTGGTGTTTTATATAAAAGTAAACTGATTATGATTGGCATGCAAAATTCCCTGGAAAACCTCTGCAGCAAGAAGTGCCTGGTTTCTTCAACAAATGACTTTCAAGGAAAAAAAAGAGACAGATAGTGAGATAGCCTATAGATGAAAATAGACAAGATGTAACAATCTATTAAAATGTGTAGGCCTTATTAAGATCTCATTTCAAACAAACTGTAAATATGTGAACATTGGGGAAATTTAAACACTGTTTAGCAATTCAATAACAGTAAGAAATTACTATTAATTTTGGAGGTGTTGTAATGATAACGTGATTGAGTTGGTGGTTGTTGAAGATTGGTAACGTGTACATGATAGCTCATTGTGTTCTTTCCTTAAGTGTGTGTTTTTAAAACTTTTCATAATAAAAAGTAAAAAAAAGTAAATTGGTACTTACTTGAGAGATCTTTCCATCTGACAAAAATAAGTTAAAACTTTGGTAAAATTTGAAGATTTGGGCTTAGATTGCATTTTGAAATTCCTGTTAAAGTTTACTACAAATAACGTGAGAACTTATTTTTATAGTTATAACAATTACTATTATTAATTACCCGTCAGACCAGTGGCCAACACATTTTTTTTAATGAGAGCTCACAATTTTCCTACAAAGACATGAATATTATCAAATTCAGTGCAGAAACCCAAAATCTACTAAGATTTTACATTCACTGAATTGCTTTCTCAACTTATTTTCTCAGGTAACTCATTTCTTTTGACTTTTGATGTCAGTTTCTCTGCAGAAGGAGAAAAATAATTACATTTTGCTTGTAAGATGGTCACCAGGGAATATTGATAATGAAGATGTATCTCAATTTAAATGTAGGAATCTGAGGCTGAGGTTCTTATTAGCAAAGCTTAGATTCCTATCAGTCGTTTGTTTGCTTGGTCCCTCAAAGTTTGATACTGGCCTCTCTCTGCGACTCTTAACTCTAACTACATGTCCATATCAGCTTCAGCACATTGGCTAAAATAACTGGTGAGTTTAGTGTGTAGTGCATGATAAAGGGAACTATAACCACCTAGTCTTAAAAATTACTAGCTGACATTGACTGAGTGCTCACTGTGTACCTGGCACTGTGTTAAGTGTTCTGTTTGTAAAAACTCATTTATTTCTGACAACAAACCAGTGGGGTAGGTGTAATTCTTACCATTTTACAGATGAAATTGAGGCCCAGAAAGTCTTAAACAGTTTTTCTATAATCATATTGCAGGTAAGTGATGGATCTTCAGTTTGAAGGCACATATCATTTGCTTAATGTTTGTGAAGAATTTTCTATTGTCAAAATACTAGCGTTTTATCCTTTTTGAAATTGAAAAAAATAGCTCAACTGTATATCGTATATTCAGGATTTTTCTTTTTATATTCTCTAGAGGGAAAAGAATAATAAGGCCCTGTGATGCTCTGGAGAACTTTAATAAGCCTTTGATTCAAGCAAAGGGGTGGGACTAGTGAACACATGCAGATTCAGCTTTTTGGAGGGCAAATGTGTGGTCGGCCACGTAGTGAGCACAGCCTTGAAGATCAGATAAATGCGTCTCTGACCGCAGGAGAACATGACAGGAAAAGAGAAAAATTTCAGAGAGCAGGCTGAATTGGAAGAGAAAAGTAAGGGGTTTATATTATGACTACATTAATTCATTTTTATTTTGTATTTAATAAGTTGAAAAATTGATTATTATCCTCATTCTGTTGTGTATCCAGTCAGCTCCAGACTAACTAGCTGAAAACTCTCTGTCTTGTCTTCCTGATCTGTGCGATTAGACATCATACATCCTTGGAACACACTAACCGCAGTCAGCCGTCTGATTCCTTGCCTTATTGATTAGTTGTTCTTTTCCTCCCTGCCTTACCCTGATTATTTTTTTCTAGCAGCTATCCTCAAATGTTTTGAAAGTATTCATCAACCAGTGGCCTGTGTGTCTGGTTAAAAAAAGAAAGGTTTGGCAAGTGGTTCAAATGTTCAGGAGAATCAATCAAACAAAGAACTAATCAACAAATTGTGGCACCAGTGACTTCCATTAATAAGCCAGAATGATTTCACCTCTACTTCTGGCTTCTCTTGCCCATTCTAATCATCCCAACAATCATCAGGATCTGATGTTGGCTGTCAACAGGCCAGTTATGAAATGAGTAGTGTTAATTTCTTCATGTATGTTAATAGAATTTTTAAAGTTATTATTTATTTTTATTGTGGTAAAATATACATAAAATAAAGTTTAACTTTTTATTTTTGGTGAGGAAGATTGGCCCTGAGCTAACATCTGTTGCCAATCTTCCTCTTTTTGCTTGAGGAAGATTGTCACTGAGCTAATGTCTGTGCCAGTGTTCCCCTATTTTGCATGTGGGATGCCGCCACAGCATGGCTCAACCAGCAGTGTGTAGGTCCACACCTGGGATCTGAACCCGTGGACCCTGGGCCACTGAGGTGGAGTGTGCGAGCTATATCACTGGGCTGGCCCCTGAAATATAACTTTTTTTTTTAAATTTAACATTTTTAAGTGTACAATTCCGTAGCATTAAGTACAGTCATATTGTTGTGCAACTATCACCACTACCCCTCTCCAGAATGTTTTGATCATCCCAAGTTGAAACGCTGTATCCATTAAACAATAGCTCCCCATTACCCTGTCTGCCCGGCCTCTGGTGCCCTTTATTCTACTTTCTGTCTTTATGAAGTTGACTCTTCTACGCACCTCATGTAAGTGGAATCACATCATATTTGTCCTTTTGTGTCTGGCTTATTTCACTTAGCGTGATGCTTTCAAGGTTCATTCGTGTAGCGTGTATCAGAAATTGTTACTAGATCTTTGATTCTAACTGCAGCAAGATTTCCCATCTGGCTCATCTGAAAATGCAACCCTTGCTAAGGAGACACCTCTCTGCCTCAGAGAACTAATAAGCTAAACATTAGGAATCCTGATTTTAACTGGCTATATTCACTAGGTTATTTGACTACATTTCAAAAATCTTTCTTATAATGATAAATTTCTGAAAAACTACATACAGTAGTCCCCCCTTATCCATGGTTTTGCTTTCTGTGATTTTCAGTTACTCACAAACACAGTCAGAAGATATTATATGGAAAATTCCAATAATAAACAGTTCATAAGTTTGAAGTTGCATGCTGTTCTGAGTAGCATAATGAAATCTCACCCCGTCTCACTCTGTCCCGCCTGGGCGGTGACTCGTCCCTTTCGTCCAGCGTATCCGCACTGTATACGGTACCCGCCCACTAGTCATTCAGTAGCTGTCTTGGTTATCAGATTGATTATCATGGTATTTCAGTGCTTGTGTTTAAGTAACCCTTATTTTACTTAATAATGGCCACAAAGCGCAAGAGTAGTGGTGCTGGCAATTCGGATATGCCAAAGAGAAGCCATAAAGTGCTTCCTTGAAGTGAGAAGATGAAGTTCTCAATAAGGAAAGAAAAAAAATCCTATGCTGAGGTTGCTAAGATCTATGGTAACTTTCATTACAGTATATTGTTATAATTGTTGTATTTTATTATTAGTTATTGTTAATCTCATACTGTGCCTAATTTATGAGTTAAGCCTTAACATAGGTGTGTATGTATAGGAAAAAACATAGTATATATAGTGTTCGGTACTGTCCGAGGTTTCAGGTACCCTCTGGGGGTCTTGGAATGTATCCCCCATGGATAAGGGGGGACTACTGTAGTCAGTTACTTAGTTGCCTAAAATCTCTGAAGGGGGTAGTTTCAGAATGCCCATCGTTATAAAAATGGTCATAGGTCTCTGTTTGAAATTAGGGCATTTTTCATCATAAATGTTATTGTGATCTATAGGCTTTAACCTTTAACTTGCTCCTTTTTGTCAATTTTAAGACCAGATTCTTGTCACATTATGACACTATCCCAACGTCTAGTGAAAATACTTGATTTCCTGTATTAAAACAAAGGGAATAAAATTAAAATGCTTTAAGTTTTCACTTAGCTTTTAAAATATCTATCAGTATATTTGATTATATGCCTAAAACCTGACAGTCTGCCATGAAAAAACATAATTTATTGATTTTTTAATCTAGCACGCACAGAAAATCATTGAAACTACCTGTTTTATTTGCTACTATTTTTGTATTTTCCTGACATAAGAATCCCTGTTATTGTATAAATATATTTTAATTGGACACTTGAATTGAATATTTATGCATGAAGGTGTATCCTACTGCATTTGCACAGTTTTTCGCCTAATCATCTTATTCACTAGATCCATTCGACTGATTTTAGAGTACCTGCACTATGTCACTTTTCTGTTCTAGAAAACTAAAAGGTAGTTGTAAAGAAGACAGAAATTGACTCTGTCTTCACAGAAACGCTTAACTACTGGGGAAAATAGAAAAATAAAGAGACCATTGTAATGCGGTGTGACATATGCTATGGAGTCCTGAGAGCTAGTGGGCACATGGAAGAGTGTACAGTAAACACGTTAGGTGGCAGCTGAGGACCCTGAGAACAGAAGCCTGAAGAGAAGGCTGTGTCGTCTTTGCTTGGTGGTGAGCCGAAGGACTTATGGGTAGACCAAGACGCTCTTCAGAAAGTGGCTGTAAATCTCATTAAAGGACAAATAAATCATTAATGGCCCAAAGTTCTTTCCCTTAAACTAAATTATGGTTGCTATAACTTGAGATTTAAGCCTAAAAAGTTTAAGGCAGTAATAACCAGGCACCCACAAAAATCACCCATTAACTGCTTAGATCTGGCCCTGCTGCCTTTAAGTGTACACACAAAACTGTTTGCCAAATGTGCTCCATGGAACTTGTGTGGCAATTATTTTCAAATCACTTGAAATTTTGTGAGTATTCACAAAAGCTGATCACTTTAGCTTTAGAATTCTTGCTTTGTTGCCTGTCTTTCTAGCAATAGTTAGCTAGTAAGGCATCTTGTATATAAACCTTAATATATAATAAATACATTTATTGTATATAAATTGTATATTGTGTATTTAGGCTATTTTTAATTCAAGATTCCAAAACCTTGCAAGCTACATTCTGTATTGGTGGTGGTGTTAAGTGTGTGTGTATGTGTGTGTGTGTGTGTGTGTGTGTCCCAAAAGCCTACCAGATCATGAAGAAATTAATTGTAAAAGTCAGGGCAGTGGTGAGAAATGTGGCAACACAGCTTTACTTAGCCCCGTAAACTGCTCAGTCAGAGCGACCTCTCCTCCAATTCTGACCTTTTTTTTTGGTGTGTTATAGGCAGGTTCTACATAAACGTTACTCATCTATTTAATAAGTATAAAGGCCCTACTGTGTGCCTAGGATGTGAAGTGCTGAAGTGCTTCAGCATACAATCTGAACATTTTCTCTGGAAAATAAACTTTGAACAAATAAGCATTTGATGAGCGATACAAGGAGAAATACAGAATTCACAGAAGACTCAACGCAGGCTCTCAGTTCAGGGAAAATCTTTCTGAAGAAATAAAATGTAAGCTGAGACCTGAAAGACGATTAGGAATTTGAAAATGTAAGACGGAGGGAAAGAGTGTTTTAGGCCGAGGAAACAGCCTGTGGAGAAACTTCGGGCAAAAGAGACGGAGTCTCACATTTTAAGGACTGAGAGACGAACAAGGGAGCCTCAGAGGAAAGAGAGGAGACGTGCAGAATCCTCTTCAGGATGTGAGACTTAATTTTATGAGCAACAGAGTTCTATGCAAGCGTTTGAATTGAGCACGTGACATGTCTAGATTTTGTTCTAAGAGATCACTCTGCGTTGTCAGGGGCATAGGAATGGGGTGCAGTGTATTGATCTGAAACGTAATTATGAGGTAGAATCAATAGGACTTGCTGGTTGGTGTGACGTAGCTGTATAGGGAGAGGAAAGGGTCAAAAATGACTTTCAGTTTTCTGCCTTGAGAAACTATGGATAGAGACTCCACTTACTGTGGTAGGAAACTGGAGGCAACACAGACTTGAGATGACTTCAGTTGTTGAATGTGAAATACTTGTGAGAAATTCTATGACTGGATGGTACCCCAGCATGTATTAAAGTCAGCAGCACATAGCAAATCTTCAAAAGGTACTTGCTGAATGAACATCCAGCAGATATATCTGTTTAAAAATTGAACATGTAAAACTGGAATGCCAGAGGCAGATTTGTATATATCATGGAATACGTGATTATTGGAAAGAATAAAATTAGCCCACACAGAAAATGTGGCATCTAAAGGGACAGCTCCTTGAAGAATTTCATCTAATTTAAATGATGAGGAGAATAGCGGGCAAACAAGCTTTCCTTCTTTCCTTCCTTTCTTTCTCTTTTTTCTTCTAATTTAACTGGAGCCACCTGTTGAAGGAAGAGGCCGTGACTCAGGATCTGAAACAGAAGGCTGATTTTACTGCTTGAGAATCACGAGAGAGCTGTGCTCGTAGGACGCAATCTCTGAACAAAGCACAGAGGCGTGTGTGCTGGTTGAAGCTGTCACTGATCACTTGCATCAGTGGTTACTTATTTCTATGGCCAAAAGACAGCCAGCCTTTCCCTAGGAGAATAGAAACCTTTCATTCTCACTCTTCATCAGTGTGTATTTCTTCCATACCCGCAGAGGTCAGCTTAGTGGACTAATGGGTAGTAAAAAATAAAGTAGGAGTAGGCTGGCCAGCCGAGGCATTCCTGAGGCACGGGCCAAGTCCTCTTAGTTCTTGAGTCTTTTTTTCGAGTGAGTGGTGAGAAGCAATTCTTTCCTCAACTTTTTTATTATTCTTGAGTCAATAAAGTAATTTGAAAATTCTACAGCTATATTGATTTCCTTACGTATTTTCATATCGTAACCCTTTTCCCAGATAGTTAAATGTTTTTTTAATGGTGACTTTTTTAAGATTTTATTTTTTCTTTTTCTCCCCAAAGCCCCCCAGTACATAGTTGTGTAGTTTTACTTGTGGGTCCTTCTAGTTGTGGCGTGTGGGATGCTGCCTCAGCATGGCTTGATGAGCGGTGCCATGTCTGCGCCCAGGATCCAAACTGGTGAAACCCTGGGCCGCCAAAGCAGAGCACGTAAACTGAACCGCTTGGCCCTAATGGTGATTTTTAATGGTTGTAGATTTGTTTTTTCCGTCATCACTTTGATATTTCTAGTAGAAAAATATACTTGTTGGAATCTTTTCTAAATAGCAGAATTGTTTCCTCTTCAGGTTATTAACAACTATGACTGTTTAAATTTCAGTTTTAATTGAATTAATTGGTTAATTTGGAGCTGCTAATAAATAGAAATAAATATGACTGTATTTTTGAATATCTTTTATCCATACATAATTATGGACATTAACTATGGGTTAATAAATTAACTATGGGTTAATTTATTCTACAAGACATTAATGATTGCGTGGAATTAGGATGACCACTTCTTTTACTGAGCAATATGGGGCTATAATTGATAATTTATCCATTATTATACAGTGCACATCACTTAAAATAGCTTGCATTTAGTGCAGCATGGTTCCCAGTCACACTGTTATCATGACACCAACATTGGTCCTTTCCCGATTAGCAGCATATGATTCTAATTAAATCTGCTGGCACTGAGTCAAGTAGTAAGGATTTTATCATTATAGTGCTCTTTATGAGCCCAGGGGAGTTAAATGAACGAATTTATGGCTTATTCATTAAGTCAGGGGTCGCCAAACCATAGGCTAAATCTGGCTTGCTGCCTGTTTTTTAAATAAAGTTTTATTGGAATATAGCCACACTCATTAATTTACGTATTGTCTATGGCTGCTTTCATGATGCAATGGCAGATTTGAGTAGTTGCAACAGAGGCCATATGGCCCACAACACCAAAAATGTTTACTACTTGGCCCTTTACAAAAAAAAGTTTGTTGACCCCTGCATTAAATGTCGATGTTAGCCTTGTAAAACACCTACTACTTTGACTGACTTCTTGAAATTTCGTCAAGCATTTATGATTTTGACACAAAACACATTTATGTTGATAGCTATTTGCCAGTAAGACACTGGTTATTATTTTGATGTTCGACTGCTAAGTGTATCAAAAGACTTGCTAAAACTTATGAAAGTCACATCTTCTGCCCTACTGTCATTCTAATAAAAGTTATCATAGTTTAATTTGGAAGTTATCTATCTGTTGACTATCGTAGGCCAATAGCAATTTGAATGTTACACCCCGTCACAATTTTAGTTGACAAAATTGTTGATAATTTAAAAAAAATTATTGGAGGCCATATAATTTAATATTTAAGAAGTGTAAAATAGGTAAAATTGTAGTCTAGTCTATTCTGATACAACGTATACTTCTAGTGTAATTAGCTCATATGTGATTTTTTTTTTTGGTGAGGAAGATTTGCTCTGAGCTAATATCCATTGCCAATTTTCCTCTTTTTTCCTTTTTGCTTGAGACAGATTAGCCCTGAGCTAACATCTGTGCCAATCTTCTTCTATTTTGTATGTGGGTCACCACCACAGCATAGCTTGATGAGTGGTGTGGGTCTGTGCCTGGGTTCTGAACCCCCAAACACCATGTTGCTGAAGCAGAATGTGCCAGACTTAACCACTACACCATGGGGCTGGCTCCCTCATATGTTATTTTAAATAGAGGAATGATTTAGTATAAAAAGAAGTTCCAGGGGCTGGCCCTGTGGCATAGTGGTTGAGTTTGGTGTGCTCTGCTTTGGCATCCTGGGTTTGCAGGTTTGGATCCTGGGCACAGACCTACACTACTCATTAGCTGTGCTGTGGCAGTGACCCATATATAAAATAGAGGAAGATTGGCACAGATGTTAGCAGGGTGAATCTTCCTCAGCAAAAAAAAAGTTCCACTGGTTCAAATATAGTTTTTTCCATCATATCAATTTTTTAGACATAAGTAATAGCAGTTGAATGCAAAGTATGCTTATGTAGTAGAATTCTGCTTTACTCATTAAAGAAATGAGTAATACTGTAGGATGTAAGACTGTATTGTATACAAAATTAGTTCACTCCACATTCTTCCTCTTGGTGACATGCTTTGTCTTGGAAATGCTTTTTGTGAAGCTCTCTCTTAATATTGGTGCATTTTGCCCTTGTCTCTATAACACAGCAGTCTCAAACATTCCTCATACTTTCTCCCATCAAACTATGTTTTACTTTTTTTTTAGAAGTCCTATATTTGCTATAGTAGTTCCTTACTTATGGAATTTAATGTAACTTTTTAACTGTGCTAGAATCTTAATTAGAATTATTTTTTTAGTGTGCTGCTTAGAAAGTGGCACAGGCTTTCACTGGTTAGCCCTTTACCCTACAGTCCCATAAGCTATACTGTTTTGTGTGCAATGCAGAACATAAGGCTTTCTGAAAAAGCATACATTGTTTTATAGCAGACATTACCAACTTGTTGGAATGTTACTAGAATTAATTGAAACTATGCAAGTTAGACAGCTGTTATAGTGCCCAGCATAGTGTGTGTGTGTGTGTGTGTGTGTAGGGGGAGAGTGATGGTGTTCAAAACCAAAGTTTTGGTCCTCCTTAACTAAAGCATAAAACCTAAACTAAAGCATAAACCTTAACTAAAGTGTACTTTAATAGCTTTGGTGCCACAACCCCATTCTTTTCCTATTGTGCAACTTGTGAATACTTGACAAATCTTAACTAACTGGCCCTAGACATGGTCATAGTTGTTGCAGCGTGCAGCTGAGCCAGGTTAAAAAGAAAACAACACTTTCTGACTAGAAAACCATAAAAAGGAGCCCCAGGGAACTGAAAAGTACTCAGGAGAAAGGAAGGAGCCTGGGAAAGTTATCCCACAAAGTTGTATGCACACTCTGAGCTCGCCCCTGAGATGTGCACATAGATCTGATCCTGAACATATCAAAGAATAGGAACTGAACAAACATGTAGACCACTGACCAGGTCCCATGCTGCTCAATGGGTGATGCACACATAGGATAAATACCAATAGCACTGTGAAGGCTTTGAAAACTGAACTGGCATTGGACCTATGGACCAGAGAATGAAGGTTGGAAATTAAATTAGGTCAATTGTCTGCTAAAAGAAAATAATAACATTCTCCATAGGATTTAAATAAGACCTCAGCCCTATAGCATAATGTTCAAAAAGTCCAGGATACAATCCAAAATTACTCAGCATCTAAGAACCAGGGAAATCTCAACTTGTGTGGGAAAAGACAATCAAGAGACTCCAATGCCAAGAGGACACAGATGTGGAATTATATGACAAAGACTCTACAACAGCTATTTTAAAATTCTTCATTATCGTGAGAACCCTTGAAACAAATAGAGAACTAAATGGAAATTTTAGAATGGGAAAAAACCCAATAGTTGAAATAAAAAATTCACTGGATAGGCTCAATAGCAGAGATGACAGGGGAAAGAGTCAGTCATCTTTAAGATAGATTGATAGAAATTATCAATAGAACGGAGAGAAAAAAGATTAAAAAAAAAAACGAACAGAGCCTTAGGGACCTGTGGGATAATAAAACATCAAACGTTCATGTCAGTATCTCAGAAGGAAAGGAGAAAGAGTATGGTGCTAAAAAATATTGGAAGAAATAATAGCTGAAACCTTCCCCAAATTGGTAAAACTCAGTGAATCCCAAATATGGTAAACCCAATGAAACCTATTCCCAGAAACAAAAGAACTTCTGAAAACTAAAGACAAAGAAAAAACTTGACAGCAGCCAGGGAAAAATGATGCCTCCCTCTAGGGAAACAAAGATTTGGTTGACAGCATATTTCTCATCATAAACCATGAAGGCCAGAAATAAATGGCATGATAAAGTTTAAGTGCTGAAAAAACAACAAAAACAAAAAACTGTTTTCAGAATTCATTGAAAATAAACTTCAGGAATGAAGGTAAAATAAAGACATTCTCAGATGAAGGAAAAATAAGAAAATTTGTTGACAGCAGATCTGTTCTGAAAGAATTTAGTTTCCACTTGCGCTAAGCAATTAATCCTCAATGGCAACAGCACATCTGGTGGCTTGAACAATATTGTTCTACTCAAAATAAGAAAACTTCAAAAGAATGATGACTTGTGCTAAGAGGAATTGGCCAGGTGGAATTTGCTTTTACTGAGGAAAGACATATTGATGTAAAAATTTTCCTAGGGTGAATAGGAGCCGTGGCCTTGAGGACATGTTCCAAGAGGAAGGACAAAAATGGCAAGTCACCTGAAACGATAACACGGTTCTGGAAAACAGGCCATACACTTAGAGCAGGCACTAAGATAACGTGCCCAAACCCAGGGATGGGAATGAGCTTGCATGTCAACATAGGCTGGGTTCTTAGATATCATAATTCAAATGGTGTCTGAGGTGTCTCAGGCACAATGGGTGGGGTCACAGCAGAAGACCAGGGTATGCACTTATGCAATTTATGGGCCTCCTAGTGTATGGAGATAGGTAACTGGAGAAAGTAGCCTATTGTAGTGTACTTTAACAGCTTTAGTGCCATAACCCAGTGCTAAACAATCTTTTCCTATTGTGCAACTTGTGGAACTTTGACGAATCTTAAATGGGGCTACAGTGTTTTCCATTGGAGATGTATGGGCTCTGTCATAAGACCCCACTCATTGAGAATCCTCATCTGTCACATGATGAAATTTGAGAAAAGAAATTTGACTACAGAATCCCGAAATGACAGAGACATGGCCTCTAACCTATACTCTTAAAATATATGGTATATGGGAAAAGGAGATTTTGAGAGGGAGGAAAGTAATTAGATAGTAATTATGTCTGGCTTTTATGGCAACCAAGTATTTATGGTACTACATGATACTGCTCTATAGTGTAACCCAGCAATTGTAGATAAAATTATTATTATAGAAGCAAAAAAAAAAAAAAAGCTTGTGGCCAGCCCTGGTGGCCCACAGTATGGTGGCCCAGGTTTGGTTTCTGGGCATGGCCCTCTACCGCTCTTTGGTGGCCATGCTGTGGCAGTAACCCAAGTACAAAATAGAGGAAGATTGGCACAGATGTTAGCTCAGGGTAAATCTTCCTCAGCAACCCTCCTCCCCAATTATGATAATATTGTTGGTGATCAAGTGTATTGGGAGACTGAATTAAAGATTCCTCAGAACAATTTTTCCTGTGGAGGAAAATTGGCTTGAAGAAAATTTAGACTTGATTAATGATAGATTGATTATAGTTATTAATCATCCAGTAGATATATACTATGAAGTACAGACAGTTGTAGATCAGGAAGGCCAAAGAACTGTAAACTTAGTAAAAAGAATATGTGCTGGTATTCCTGGATGGTTCAGCTGCCTGTTTAAATCCATGTCAGTCCTTCACTGATTATTACAAATGCTTGGAATCTCGATGTGCATTATGATTGTTGATATGCTGTTTGATTGAGATGCATTGTTATAAGGCGAGTATTACTGTCAAACTAAGAGCGTTTTGTCATAAAAAGGTCTTGACTGCAGGTCAACAGTGCGGACTGTGTCGTGAGAATTAATTCCAACAGGCTTGGAATTATCCTGAGCTGTTCTACTGAGATAAGAATCGCACCTCTGCAGCCCTAATCCCTGGTCAAGGCACGAAATGTACTGAGTTATAGTGTTGCTTTGTAACCAAGGCCTGAGAGGAATTGTACCAGTTTGTCAGCATTATTTACTGATAACATTGAGACTGATGATTTGCATCGGGTCTCAGTGAGCCCCTGTAAGTCTCTGCTGTTGCAGCTGATTATGTAGCAAGAATATGCCTACGAGAGCAGCAGAATATATGAAACTTGGGCTGAGACCTCATTTCGGGCTCCCTGGTTTAGAGGTGCTCCGTGCACACGTTGGTGATTCCTGCCTGAGAGTGAAAAGGCATCTGGTGGGGCCCTTACAGAGGAAGGACAATTGGAGCCTCTGCTGGGCCTGCCTGGACACCTTGCTCAGAGACAGCCTTCGGCTGTGATGCAGATCCTTGCTTGATGCTGTCATTATATTGTACCGTTTTCTCGTGGATTTGTAAGCATTGCCATTTTGGGTCCCGTGAGTCTTCTTTAGCAGTGAACCCTTCTTTAACTGTTCCTGTCCGAATTCTAAATGGTGTTATGGGCCACGTGCTGGATGCTTGAAGGTCAGGTAATGTTCTACTCTGAACATGCCTCAAACTTGGAGAGGCTTTCGTAAAGACTTTATAAGGTTCGGCAGAAGAATAATTTCCCAAGTTCATGTCCAACTTAATACAAAAATCACATATATCTGTAAAGGAGTGGGGACAAAAACTTTACAGGGAAAGAACAAATAAACTTATTTATTGCTGATATTTTCCAGACATTTCTCATCTTAGAATGTCTAACGGTAGGGTTTTAAATTTTATATTTCAATTAAGCTTTGGCTGCGGTGGTCATGGAGATGCACCATTCAGAGCTCCTACATGAGAACCTGCTGTGGGAGCGTAATTGACTGTAGTCTTGAGCCACCAACCCTGTGAATTTGAGGCCAGGCTCTCCCCCAGGCAGTGACTCAGTGACCCCAGTCTCTCAGGCACTGACTGAGGATGGCAGGGTATTAGTGACAGCCCATTTCCGTCTGATGTATGACTCCTCTAATGTCCAATGAACATATCAAAATTTAATCAAATTTTGGGCCACAATGCAAGTCTCAGTAGAATGAGAAAATTAATAAATAGCATAGTACAATTCTCTGGCCTCAATACAGTAACATTAAAATCAATAATAGACCTAGAAAAAGCCCAGAAAATAACGAACACATTCTCTCTATCAAAATGGTAAAAATATCCAAATTTTAACAATTAAGAGAAAATGATATGTTATGATCTATGAGATCAACTGAAGTAAGTTAGTTAGAAAGGCTGAAGTTTGTCTCTCTCCCCAAATTATGGCATAATATTTGCATTACAAAACAAGAAAGAATGAAAATAAATGGCTCAGTTGACAATAAATGTCCAGTGGAAGAACATTTAAAAAGACAACCAAACAAGGCGAGCAGAAGGAAAGAACCAATGAGGATAAAAGGTGAAATTAGAAACAAAGCATACAAATAACAAATACTTCAAGAGCTGTTTATTTGAAAAAACAAAACAATAGATAAGTTACCAGTTAACCTAATGAAAAAAATTTAAAAAGGGATTCAAAGAATAAAGATGGTAACTTCATGTGAGCATTTCTTATGTTCCTTCTACCCTAAAAATTAATCCATCTGCTCCTTCAGGACATCTGGAGATGGCTAGGAGCTGTCTGACTGAGGCTAAGCTTAGGCTATGGGAGAGGTCTGAGCAGAGCCAGCCTAAGACTTGGGCTAAGACCAACATAGACCCTAAGCATGTCCGTCTGTCCATAAGACACCCAGCAGATGCTGAAGCGTGGATGTGGCTTCCTGTGCCTGAGATTACAAAACAGGCTTCCAGAGAAATAGAGCTGCTGGAGGTGACAGAAAACAATATGAGCAAAAAATCCCAAACCACAGCAAAGAAAGCTTTCATAAAATCCAAGCAGAGCAGAAAAAAGGGCCCTCTAGAACTTTTGTTAAAGTAGTATTTTTGATCAAATTATTCTGAGTGAATTGAAGAAAAGCATCATTAATGTTGAGATCCAAAATAGTGTCAGATAGTAGTAGTTTAATGCATAGAGAAAACTTATGAGCCCAAAGTTTGAATAATACAATAATAATAAATAGTAAAATAAAGAATACGTAATAAAATGATAGTAATAAATCATAGAATGTAAATAATAGGGCTCCATGGATAGAAATGGAAACAGTTGTAGGAGAGGCAGTAATTAAAAAATTAACAGAAGAAATTCTTATTCAGATGAAGAAAGACAAATACCTGCATTTTCTATGATGAAATTTACCCATTTAGGGTTTTCTGGTGTTTAAAATTTCATTAATAAAGAAGAAGAAAAATAAATCAGAATGGGTCCTCATCTGCGACACCAGCTGTTAGAATATGATTAAAAAACATTACAGACTAATGAGAGAACTGGAGCCCAAGCCACGCCAAGTTTACATTTATCTGCCAGGACAAAAGAAAGATCTTTGAGAATACAAAAATATTTAGAATATGTATCATCCATATAAATCATGTGATGCAAACTGCAGAGGAAATAACTCTAATTAAACAACAAATGAATCCAAAGACTGTTCTCATCATGGGTGACGGAGACGAGCAGAGCAAACAAGTGTCAGATGAACTAAAAGGAGGTATATGTGTACGGTTACAGCTGAATGTTCTCGATTGGAAATGCATAATATAAGGCCAAATAAGGATCCTTGAAATGGAAAGGAATGCTACAATACTATTCCAGAAAAAATAGTGATAAAAAAGGGTAAAATAAAAAGTACTGTAAGAGTTTCATCTTATTGAGGGGTAGCAAATAGAAAGTTATGGAAAAAAGAGTTTGTTAGTATGGGAAATTGGTAGCTTTTCCCCCTTTCAAATAGTAGTACAAAAATATGCTTCTGATTACAATGTTAGGAAAAAGAAAGGAAAGGAAACAATAAACGTATGGTAACCCAATTAAATATCATTAAAAAGGACAAAGAAAGAAAGGAAAGGAAAGAAACAGCAATTAAATAAAACAGCAAAATGCAGGAAAAGGAAAACAAGAACACAATAGAGAAAAATAGGAAATAAAGCATGAGGGAAGGATTAGAAGACATACATATGAGTCATTACATAATATAGGAATGAATTGAAGTCCCTGGTTAAAAGATAGATTGGCTCAAAAAGCAAAACTGACATGATATTTTGAAGAAAAAAGTTAAGTGATTAGGGGCCAGCCCGGTGGTGCAGTGGTTAAGTGTGTACGTTCCGCTTCGGTGGCCCCGGGTTCTCCGGTTCAGATCCTGGGTGCAGCCATGGCACTGCTTGGCAAGCCATGCTGTGGTAGGCGTCCTGCATATAAAGTGGAGGAAGATGGGCACGGATGTTAGCTCAGGGCCAGATTTCCTCAGCAAAAAAAAAAGGAGGATTGGCAGCAGATGTTAGCTCAGGGCTAATCTTCCTAAAAAAACCTTAAGTGATTAGATAAGGGGATGAACAAAGAGATGATAGGAACACACAAGCAAAAGTAAAATCAGGAATGATTGTATTAATATGAGAAGGAATAATTTATCTATAAAACCAATAAATAAGAATAAAGATGGTCATTATATTTAGGAATACAAGGACAAATTTATAAAACAATTATATTAGGAGAATTTTATTGCAGTTTTTCTGAGAATTGGACACGAATAGTAGACAAAAGTAAGCAAATTTAATTTATTTTTAAAAATTTGGCTTAATAAATATATAAGGTCCTTAAATCTCTAGATATTATCTTTTTAAATTTTTCTATGAATTGGCTAAAAATTGATCAAATATTGGCCACAAAAAATGCATTTTAAAGTATGGAGAGTTTTACTAGGTAATTTCTCTGATTGTAATTCATATAAAGTTAGAAATAAATAAAACATCATTGAAATATTAACTACCTGAAAATTAATAATCTCTCTCCTAAATAGTCCATGGATTAAAAAAATCAATTGAGAAATCAAAAATGATCTAGCAAAAAAGAAAGAAAAAATTTCATATCAAAACCCAGCAAAGAAACTCACTTAAATTAGAAACACACACACAAACACACACCACACACCCATATACTACATACACACACACACATGCACTATTCCAATGAAAGCCAAAAGGAAGTAGTTAATAAAGGTAAAAGTAGAGATTAATGAAATAAAAAATAAATAAAGTATAATCCAACAGCTTGTTCTTTGAAGAAGCCAATAAAGTAGACAAAACTCTTAGAAATTCAAAGGAAAAATGAGACAGAACAAATGAAAAAAGGAACATAGCCATAAAATTTGAAGTTCTTAATGGATCTTAAGACAGTATAACGTAAATCTTTGGAACCAAATTAAAAAATCATGAAATCAATTGTTAACTAGCAAGATATAAACTGACAAAGGAATAAAGAAGAATTGAAAATCTTGAATAAACCAATTAGTGATGACAAGATTGGAAGATCACTTAATCTACCATTGGAAATGGAATGAGGACCAGATGGTTCGACTAACTTTTAAAGATTAGAGAATTGTAATATTATTTAAACTGTTTAAAAACCCAGAAAAATCTGGAATTCTCCCTGTTTTATTTATAATGCCAACATATCTTCAAACATAAATGTATTAAATGTGTGAATTATAGTACAAACAAAGAGAAAAAAAAGCTATTCACCATTCTCCTTTGTAAGTTTGGAAGCAGAAAGTCTAAATAAAATATTTATAAATAGCTTAGTAACTACCAAAGAATTTATCATGAATAAGAATTTTTATTGAGGAACACAAGGGTATTTCAGTACAAGAGAATTATCAAACTAATCCATTACATCAGAAATTAAAGAAAAAACTTATAGAGCCATATTAATTACCAGAAAAACTATTGATAAAATTAAAGGCTATTCCTAATGTCGAAACTAAATCAAATAGGAATAATATGAAACAAATAAATTTTAATATAAGCTATCCTCCAAAATCTACAGCAAATAGTATTCCAAGGGGCAAAACATTAAAACCATTTAAATAATAAGGAACTACAAAGAAATTCTTGATGTGGCCTTTATCATTCATATTTATTGTGGCGATTCTAGTAAATTCATTAAGAAAAATGATTGGTACAGACTTTGGCAAAGAAGAGCTGAAGGTTTCTTTTTGCTGATGATATATTTTATAACAAAGAAACATAAAAGCCTCTAGTCCAAAAATAAAGATAAATCAATAAAATAATTTGGTATGGTAGCTGCACATAAAATAAATATACACAACGGAGATTTTTCTCTATGTTAGTGATAAACACTTAGCAACAGAAAGAGAAAATATTTTTCATTCACATTAGCAAAAACATAAAATATTTATGAATGAGTTTAAAAATAAGGGCAGGACATAAAAGTCATAAAATTTAATTAAAAAAGCATAAAACAAGACTGAGAAAATGGAAAGACATTTTTACAAAAGGTTTGTGCAAATAAAATACCACCCATGTTTTTACATAGAGAGACAATGTCATAAAATACCGTTCTTCCATAATTAATTAATTTTCAAACTTAATTCAATTCCAAATAGAACTCACTAGATATAGATATTTTTAAATTGGTTAACATTACCTTAAAGCTCATTTGAAAGTATCCAAGTATAAAGCAAAAAAGAAAACCACATAAACTAATTTTACTTATCAATATTAATATATCTAGTAGCTTCAAAGTATATATTTGAATAACTGGAATGAATTATCTAGAAAATAAAAAACCTTTTTTCTGTGTTATCTACAGACTAAATGTAAAATGGGTAAGTTTTTCTATTCTCTCTCCTTTGCTGAGACAGAACTATGAACGTCTACTGATAATGGGCTGTGCACACTGAGGGTGGATTAACTATCATTTCACGGTGGGTCTCAATTCTGGCTGCACATTAGCTTCATCTGCCAAGCTTTGAAAAATCCTACTCCCCAGTCTGCAGACCAAACGAATTAAATCAGAAGCCCTTGGCTGGGACCCAGGCCTAAGTACCTGAAAAGGTCTACAAGCGAATACAATGTGAAGCCAGGTTGCAATTATTAAACAAAATCACATATTAGCAGGATTTTAAATTTCAGAAACTTAGTGACTTGCAGCCTGAGGTCAGCAAATGAGCTTAAAATAAAAATCTTTTGCAGAATCGTCATCTAATATTTTAACAATTTAAACCATTTTCTCAGTGCAAGGATCTGTTAATAGCTTGAAACTTGACTGAAGCAGTCATAGGAGCCACGGTCACTCCCTTGTGAAGCAGGCAGCACTTCCTAGTATTGAAATGAAACTGTAACCATTTCCAAATTTTGAGTCAAAGTTAACAAAATAGAATTATTCATTAAACAATTGAAATGAGCATTCAAAATAATTATTTTTCTCTAAAGTTGGTCAAGTCATTAGGATCCCTAAAAGGGAATATAATATCAGTATGTGTGGTGGTTAATTTTATGTGTCAACTTGGCCAGGCCACAGCACCCAGGTACTTGGTCACACACCAGTCTAGATGTTGCTGTGAAGATCATTTTTAGATGAGATTAACATTTAAATTGGTGGATTTTAAGTAAAGCAGATTACCCTCCATAATGCGCGGGCCTCATCCAGTCAGTTGAGAGCCTTAAGAGAAAAAAGATGGTGCCTTGAGAAAGCGGGAATTCTGCTGCCAGCCTGCCTTCAGACTTGAGCCGCATTGTCAGCTTTTCTCTGGGTCCTCAGCTTGACAGCCCGCCCTGCAGATTTTGGACATTCCAGCCTCTACAGTCATGTGAGCCAATTCCTTAAAAATAAACCTCTCTCTTCATATTATATACACATCCTATTGGTTCTGTTTCTCGGGGAATCCTGATTAATACAGTATATTTAAATGGGAGGCAATTAGGGGGGTCACTAAAATAATTTTATTCCCATTTCCCACCCCTAATGTGTTCCAATATCACTGCAAAGTAAGAATTTTAGACTATTTTTTTGCTCTTGTTAAAAGTATGAGATCATAACGTCCCCAACTCAGGATGTTTGTTGTTTTGGGGGACATATTGGGCCCAATTCCCAAGGTGTCTGTTTTGCCATCAATTCCAGCTTCTGGTCTTAGTTTGCGTTTTTTTCAGAGGGGAATTTTCAAGGTCTGGCATAAATATTCTGATCCATTTTGGGAAGAGAATAGGAGTCATGGGATTGCTTGTTTGTTTTGCTTTTTAAAAATTTGTTTTTATTTTTGTACTTTCTTGTTTCGTAGTCAAAAAGCCTCCAGTTATTCACTACTGTGTTTAGTCTTATAAGGAATACAAAAATTTCCCAATAACAGAGGTAATTAGACTTGTTTGCATGAAACAACAAAATGGATGAAGCAATGTATGTGAGGACGTGAGGTGGGGAATTGAGTATACTTGGAGCTCAATCTGTTTCTAACCTTGGGATCTTCAGAATGAAAGTTTTGATCCCTTTGATCAATCACTTAACCAATTACCTCCACTATCCGCTCCAATTTGCTGTTTCTCAAGCAGCATTTCTCAAAACTGTTGAACCATGCCTTCTTTTGACATCTTAGTCAGTATGGTCTGCTATAACAAAGTACCAAAGACTGGGGGGCTCATAAACAACAGAAGTGTATTCTTACAGGCCAGGATGGTTGAGCTCTGGTGAGGACCCACTTCGTGGTTTATAGACAGTTGTCCTTTTGCTGGGTCCTCACAAGTCAGAAGGAGCAAGGGAGCTCTTTGGGGTCTCTTTTGTAACGGCACTAATCCCATTCTTGATGCCTCCACCCTCATGACCTAATCACTTCCCAAAGGCCCATTTCTTACTACCACCACCTTAGGGGTTAGGATTTCAACATACAAATTTTAGGGGGACACAAAGATTCAGTCTGTAACACGCACCCTCTTTTGATCACTATGAAAATCTTAGAAACCACTCTACCTCATCCCACCCACTTCTTTGAGGGAATGTGCCTCAGAAGTAGGGAATCTTGGTTGGTGGAGAGAGAAAGAAGATAAAATGAAGATAAATCTTGGAAGTTTTTTAAACTTCTATTTCCTGTAGTTTGTATTAAGGAAAGAAAAGGACTTTCTTCAGATGGACACATTTTGGGGGTTTCCATCACTTCCTGAAGCCTAAAACCCATAATGTTTAAAGTTTCAGAAAAACTTTTTAATAATCCCTTAGCCTAGGATAGAAGAGAGTGATTCTTTCAGCATAGTGAGATTACTAAAATATAAAATGTTCACTAGCAGTAGATTGACCTTTGCTGCACAAAGATTGAACACTCCCAGGCCAGACCACAGCGTGGTGTTGCCTCCTTCTCTCCTCCATCCTTAGGGTATGAAGATTTCCCCTCCCTACTTATCCTGCCCCTATCCAGCTGCGGTACCTGGCGAAAGAGGGAGAAAGGCCCACAGAGCACTCCCTGGAGTCCTTATGTCAGAGAAGGTAGAATATTGTGGGAAGAGGGAAATGCCTAATGCAAATGGGAGCTTGGAACTGGGAAGGGCAGTGGGAGTTGAGAGAGCCAGAAAGACAGCTCTGCAGGGACCTGGGCGTTGTGAGATCCTGAACCACCTGGGGGTATTTATTAACCATGCAGGTTCCTAAGCCTTGACTCCAGGCCTTCTTAAGCTGAGTTTCTGAGGAGGAGGTTTAGAAATCTACATTTTATGCAGGTGTTGTTTAAGAAATATTTCTCTAGGATTAAAGTAGAATAGAACTCAGCGTAAGTCAATTAAATTAGATAAACCACTCCTGACTTGGCTGCTCTGAAGGCTGACTCCTTGAAGTCAATCACATCGAACATTTTCCTGGTTCCATTTGCGTGGACAATTAGCTACAAGGGCCTATTTGCGCGTGTGTGTGTGTGCGCGCGGGTGCATGTTTGTGCACATGCGTGCACATGTGTATTTGTGTTTGTATTAAATGACCCTCTCTTCTATATGTGGAGTAGTAGGAAGATAACTTCTAGTTAGGTGAGAAGTTGAATCTTGATGCCCTAAAAGCCAAAGGAGACTTCATGTATCTCCGACATTATTTGCTGATTTTATTTTTTTCAAATGCTACAGTGTAGTCTTACCTCCCCCATTTAAATGTTCTTGGGAACGGTGGGGCATGAAGGAGGCAGGTGTTTCTCATTTTTTCTCCACAAAGTGTTTGCATTTGGTGCTTCCCAATTTTAATGCTAATACTTCTTTTTACAAATAAAATAATTTACTTCAAAATATTTTAAAAATCTTACTTTTAACTTGTTTTCACCATGATTGATACCATTTCTATGTCAGCAATAGCAAAAACATCTCTCTACAGAACCTTTGAAAACAATTTCAGAAGCATACTAAGCATCGCTTCTTCTTAATTTTTAAATAACATTTCCCTTTAATATAATTGTACTTATTGTAGATTATGTGAAAAATCTGAGAAGTATAAAGTAAATTACAATCACCTGTAAATTACATCGCTGATAGACTTTGAATATGTATGTTCATTTATATGTGTATGCATATACATTACCCACACATATGCCTGTATCACCAAACACGTATAGTGGGGTTATAATATACTTTAAAAAATACTGATTCTTTTTAATTATCAGGTCATGGACACTTTCACATGACATTTAAAATCATCCTAAAATATTGTGTTTAATAACTACATAGTATTTTGTCATGTAGATTTTTTTCCCTACATCTCTATATAAAGTTTAAGTTAGTGTTGTCAGTATTGTAATACTTAAGAATGCATTAGGTGGTCAGCTGGGAGGCCTCTGTGTGAGACCCTATCCATTATCATGACCCCTTAGATGAATTGGTTTGAAGTGTTTCCCGGTAACAGAGATCTGTGGAAGAAAAGGCCATAAGGTAATCTTATCTGTAAGCAGTTTCTCAGCCTGGGCACTGCGGACGCTTTTGACTTTTTGGCTGGATAAGTCTTCATTGTGGAAGGCTGTCTTGTGCATTACAGGATGTCTAGCAGCATCCCTTGCCTCTGCCTATTAGATGCCAGTAGCACTTCCCATCCCCTACTCAGGTGTTGGGGGAAAACCACACCTGGTTGAGAACCAGTGTTCAAAGCAGTTGGTCTTTAGCTGTCTGTACTCATAAACCCTTGCAAGCTGTATAAGTGAGTTTATGTCTCAGGTGGGTCCTTGAAATGCAAAACAACTGTAGAACTACTGTTAATGAGGTTGGTCATGTTATGAGATCTCTTTGAGCAGTTCGTTATTCTCTTTGTCTATGACAACAATCTAGTTCATTCCGCTTCATTGTGAAGGTCAAGGGGCTGGATAGAAAAGGAGGGATTCCTGTCAATCATCTTAGCTGAAAACATGATCCAAAACATGTGTTGCCCTCATGCTCAGCAGCAGTCTTTTATTAAAAAAGTTGAATCAATTAGCTCTTTAAAACCTTAGACATCTTTTCTCTTAATCTAGGTGTTTACGGCTTTCTTTTCCCCCTGATAACAAAGTTGTTGTGTGCTTGGACACACAACGGACTGCAGGTAGAAAGTCAGAGTTGCTGTCTACAGTCATGCGTGTTAGGTCTCACACAAACCCAGGCACTGCCGTTCAGAACACCTAGAGGTGATGATGTCGGCTGGAGTCGGGCAATGCTCTGCTGCAGCCCTGGGACGTTGGTCTAAATTATACTCTTTTTTGATGCTGCTAAATCTAAGTGTCCTAACACTCAGTGAGTCTTACTCTTAACCATGCACAGACGTCTGTTTATTGACACTGACTGAAAGGCCCTTTCACATTTTAATGTGATTTATTTAACACGTCTCGTAGGATTTTGATGAGTTCAAAAACTGTTCCCTGCATGTGCTTCTTCGTACTTCAGAGGAGATTTCATTTCAACTAGTGCCTGGTAAGATGCATGAAGCACTATTGGAGGCACATATTTGAAAGAAGACAATGTGGTTATAGAATCATCCACCTGAAAACGAGGTCACGGGAGCTGGCAGGAGTTAAACAAATACAACACATGCAGTGCTCCGAAAAATAACTTACTAGTAAAAGGATGAAACGTATGAAAGAGAAGAATTCTGACAGATATGGTTAGGAAAATTCTCAGGGTTGGTATGTGAATAGGAATTGCAGGATGATTAGATAAAAAATTTTTTGACATTTGACAGTTTAGAATATTTCTGTAAGTCTCCGGAGAAGTTCAAGCTGAGAAAGTGCTATGGCAATACAAACTGTTCCCAGCCGCTACTCCCTATTCTTTTGGCAACGACACTTTTTATTTGGGAGTTTACCCCACATCCCTTCTTCTGTCCTCATGCTTGGGTGGGGCTCCACCCTGTCTCAGGAGAGAAGCGTGGGCCCCAGCCCTAAAGCAATCAGTACATCGCACTTCCCTGGCCACGTTGATAGGCTGAGGATAGACATGGGACTCAATCAAAACCACTGAGAGGTAAGAGGCTTCTGTTAACTTATATGCTTTACAAAAGGGGAAACCTAGATACGAAACTACAGGACATGGTCCAGGAACTCTGAACAGTAGAATGTGACGGGTAAAGAGAGGAATTTTAAAGATAATGATTCACTGTAGATATCAGAAATTGTTCGATTCACTTTCTCCCACTCCTGTATACTGCCTCAATTTATTATGCACCCACTGCGTATATGATGTAGCACTAACATTCAAACTGTTAAAAGGTAAACTGAGGCATGTTAAAAATTTTATGAGTTTATTTGTGCAGAAATCAATTCAAATAGAGCAGCGTCAAAGAGGAAGTGGTTAGGAGTGCTCCACCCACAGGAGCTCGAATAGAGACTTTTATAGAGAAAAGCCAGAAGTAAAGCAAGGAAATATTTGATTGGCTATACCTTAAGAATGTGCCTTATTTGGAAAAGCCTAGCTGCTGTTTGTGATTGGTTTTCCTTAGGTTTTGATTTCTTAACCTTGAGGCATTTACAGGCTTAGGTTTTGGTTTGCCTACCTAGGCTGCTAAGATATTAGAACCACTCAGCCTAATGGCCTCCTGGTTTGATTAATTTAACAGCACTTGTCAGATGATTAAGTGAAAGGTAAATTGTTTTAAAAAGGAAATTTTTTTTACAAGGACATTTGATTCTGGTATGTGAAGCAAAATGAAAAGTGAAAACATTAAATGTAGAGTGGCAACGGTTTAATTTGATAATCATAGCATTACTAGGAAAGCTCATGTGGGCTCATGTCACAGTAAGACTTGAATATACACATAATTCATGTTTTTTGCTTTTAGTGATATGGGTGATGGGGAGGATAAAGTTGGAAGGAAGTCTAGTGATTATCAAAGGTCAGCAAGAGGGCACTGGGCAGGAGGTGGAGTTGAGTATATCCAAAGATGAATGTGAGGAATCTGAGAAATTAGATGCCTTGACAGTATTTCCTATTGCGCTCTGTAGGTGATTATGTTGGCCATACATGTATAGTTCACTTATGAACAATATAGTTGGATTATGACAATAAAAATGTTTGTAAAGTTTTTAGTTTTTCTGATTACGTGTCAACGTAATGACTTGGCTTAATTGTGTGATGTCAGTGAAATCTTTTTGTTATGTGAAGTCGAACTATTGCTGGTGATGAAAGGACATGCTCTAGTACAAAAAGCACACAAATCTGGAATCATAGTTTTTAATCTTGATTCCACTACTGATACACTATCTGACCTTAGTCACTTAATCCCCAGTATGCACATAAAATGTGGATAAAAATGCCAAGCATTTTTATGAGATGAAAATGTTTGTGAAGTTGGTTAATAAATGTGAGCTACAGAGAATTATTATTACGAATTATTTTGTCAGTAAAGAAACGGACCAGTAATGAGAATTTCTAAATAATTTTTCTTAGATATTATGTATTATGACAATTTGACGTAGTGATTACAGAAACTTTTTTCATAAGATTTCTCAGCCCTCATTAAAACGAAAATGGCCCATTTGTTTTACATTATCCTTTTATTTTAGAGTGGAAACAGCTGAAGCATCATGCAGCCAAAGACTATGTCATAAATCTGAATACTACTCTGTACCCTATTTCAAATTAGAAATAGCCATTTAATTGTATATTTTAATTCTGGAAGGCACTCTTTAGGTCATTTTGTTAAACCATTTATAAATGAGGAAATGAAAGATGAAACAAGGTTTAATGGCGTGTTATAGATCTCCCAGGTGTTCTTGATTTCCAATTTGGACTTTTTGTACTGTGAAATATAAGTAAATTATGTTCTAAATTCATCCTCCACCAGATTTAAGAATGCTTGGGCTCAATTTTTGGGAGAGCTAAAGAAAGTGCTCAGAATTTGGTGATATTCCATAGTCAGCTTAGAAATATTTCTATTTCACTACTGCAGCTTTCAGGCAATTATATCATGAATGGTCTGTCAACCTGGTACCATGGTTTGAGTGAAAGGAACTCAAAATTTTGGTAGCATTTTGTAGACAGCTGGAATCCAGCATATTGGACAGAAATCATGGTTGGACAGGCTACATTTTAGAGTGTTATGTGTGTGTCACTAACACCTGGTATGAATTTTTTAAAATATGTATTTACCGTGTGAAAGTGAATGTTTTGTAGTAACTGTATCAATTAGGGTTCTGTTAAGATGTCAGGAATCATGTTAGCCCACTTAAGCAGAAAGACACTGAATTTCCCATTGCTTAAAGATTATGGTTGACTATTTCCAATAAGACCTGAATAGTTGAAAAGTCAGCAATGTGGAGGAAAGCAAGAATTAAAGGGAATGGAGGAAGGAAGGGAGAGAAGGAAGGAAGGAGGGAGGGAGGGAGAAGATGCTGTTGGTGTCCCTCCCAGATCTCTTTTACTTGATCAGGAAGCCATCCCCCAGCTGTGCAAATTTTGAGCTAACACTGGAGCTGTCCTTTGCTGACCTGATCCTCACCTGCTAGTACTTGGGAGGTTATTTGCCTTCCATTCCTGGGGCAGCCAGTGATTGACTGATACAAAGAACAAAAGCCCAGCCCTCTTGCTTCCAGGTGAGACAACTCGGTCAGTGCTATTTACACTCTGGACTAGCCTTTACCCGAGGTCACATGCTTGCTGTCTCTTTCCCCTTCCCTGTCTTTTCCTCTGTCTCATATAGGTTTTTCCTAAAGAGAACTTTCACAGTAAATCGTATGTGCCTGAATTCCTATCTCAGGCCCTGCTTCTAGGGAATTCTACGTAAGGTAAAGGAAGAAAAAGACATAGGAAAAGAAAAAAATCCAATCCTGCCATCCAGTCTCGAGAGCCTTTTATGATACCATTAACATCAGGCAAACTACTACACCTGATTTTATCTTTTACTAGTGAACCTAGTCTTTTTCCAACTATCTTTTAACTTTTCAGTGAAAACTCAATACAAATACATTCTTGTAGCAAATGCATTGAGTTCAATTCTGCTGCCAAATATAGATATCCCGTGAAACTCAGACAAAGGAGAAGGAACTAGAGAAAGAACAAACTCGATTTCCTTGTTGAAGCCTATTGATTTCATTTGTAGGGATTAGTGTTAGAATAAAGGTTGTTTTTATTTTATCCGGTGGATATAAATCAATACAATGAAACTTGTTATTGGAGAAGGTTAAAAAAAATTCAGTGTTTACCCAGGCAAATGGTATCCTTGTTAACTAATAAAGGGAAGTCAGAGGGTACATTTCTAACATGCTGAAGCATTATCTGACATTCTAAGGACATTTACCATGCTTATTCCACTAAAAAGAGAAACAATATTATGTGTGGGGGGGAGGGTGTGGGGGGTGGGGTTGCAGGGTGGAGTAGGCAGAAAAATGGCCTAATCCCCAGAACGTGTACATAGGTTGTTACTAGGCAAGGGGAATTACCAGGCAAATGTTGCCAATCAGTTTACTTTAAAACTGAGAGAGTGCCTGGATTTTCCAGGTGGGCCCAATGTAACGCAAGAAGCAGCAGGAGGCAAAACAAGACAGTACATGAGGGCTGCTTAGGAGAAAGAATTGATTGTCCAGGGCATTAGTAGATGGAATGGGGCTATGAGCCAATGAATGCTGGCAGCTTCTAGACTCTAGAAAAAGCATGGAGATGGATTTTCCCTTAGGACCTCCAGAAGGAAAGCTCTGCATCAGACTTCTGACCTACAGAACTGTAAGAAAATAAGTTTGTGTTGTTTTAAACTGCTAAGTTTGTTGTAATTTGTTACAGCAATAATAGGAAGCTAATGCAGTATGTATATAGATATATTTTAAAGCTCAATGTTATTAGATTTTTTCAACTAAAAAAATAGTTAAAAAGTGTGTGGTCATTTCTACAAGTTAAAAGATAGATACATATAAGAATTTAGTAAATTTTCTTATAGCGTCGGCACCTGGGGTGCTGATGCATGTCATTCTCTACTTTTGCAATCTTTACCCAAATGTAAACATATGATCACATATATGGCTGTTGTTATAATTAATTAATATTTGCAAAAAGTGGGATTATCCTTGCTTTTTTTGCACTTAACTCTAATACAAGTCTGATTCCATGTCAATTGGTTTAATAAATCTAACCGTTTCTTTTTCATAGCTTTGAAATTTTTCATAGTGTTGATATAGTATAATTTGCTCAACCATTCCTTATTGATCTCTGTTCATGTTTCTAGTTCTTTGTTGTTGTTGATATTTTCTTTTTTGCTATGGTATACAGTGCTATAATTAACATACTCTTGTATGCATATCTATATGTGTTGGGACTGTTATATTTGTAGGATCAGTTTACCAAAAATGAGAATGCTGAATTTTGATTGTTTTTCAGTCTTGCACCTGTAGGCCAAATATATCATCAGATGTAACAAAGATAACCAGTAAACCTCACTTTATAGGTTTAGAGGCCTGTGTGTTTGCTTCTGGAACGTTTTCTTGAGAGTACAGCTCTAATGACCAGTTGCTAGGTAACACATGCCACCAGTTTGTTTTTAAATTCCCCACAGGTTTCAGTTATAAGATCATGCTAATAACAATGGAAGCGAGGAGGAAAGCAGTGCAAAGTTTAGGGAAAGTTAACCAGAATACAGGGCTGCCCCACTAGAAAAGTTGTTAAACAAGTTACAATATTCAAACAGATGCAAAGTTAATAGACTGTGATCTGGGGAGTAAGATATGGTGTCCATGGCTTATACAACACTTGGAAGGGTGGGTCATACTTATTAATGGTATAATCGATATGTGAAATAACGTGGTGGAATTGGAAACCTGTTTTTAACCTTTGCTCTCACTTTCTGTCTAAATTTCTTCTATCCCCTGCCCCTGGATGAGATCTTTGACAAAGGCCTCATACTTTTTATAGTTATCTTAGATGAGTTCTTTGCTCCCTCCTAATCACAAAACAGAGACTTATATTAATGATTAAAACATCCAATCTTACATAGTAGGCAAAATGGGAAACTTCTTTGTGACTTAAAGCCTCTCTCTCTCATTGCTTACGTTCATTCCAGCTGGAAGTTTGCGTTAGAGGTGGGGACAGGTGACATCTTTGCCTTCATCGCTATCTTCATACTACTGCTATGTGTATCCCACTCATGGGACTGCTGGTGCCTCAGCCAGGGTGGGAGCATGAAAAGGAGGAGGAGTAAGAGGCACGAAAGCTCTTATATGAACTTGGGTAGTATCTGATGTTGATTTCCTCTGGCCTCTGCTATTGCTTGAAGTGATTCTTCCTGGGTGTTTAGTGAATTACTCTGTGATTTCTCTGGAGCTCTCTCCATGTGGGTGGTAGTTCTCCTTCATCTGTCCAGTTATGGTTCCCACACAGCTTCTGCACCTGACTCTGTACCTCCAGCCCCCCTTGATGAGATTGCCTTGACCCTCGCAGGAAGCCCTCTTGGACACCATTCAAAACCTCTTCAGGTTAGCTCTGTCTCCCAAGTGGCCCATGCCTTGTCCTTGGGAAGCCTGGCCCCTTGACCCACTGTGAGATGGTCAGTGGCTTCCCTAACCAGCACTCTGCTCTCCTGCCACAGGCTTTTTGAGCCAGCCTCCTGCCCCTTATACAATCAGCCCTGAGTTGGAGACTAGACTGGGTGTCCCCAGATCCTAGGGTATTATGTCAAACTCCTCAAGAAATGGTCTCCTTGAAGCCCTGGTGGCTTGACTTGGCACCAGGGGTAAACTCCCCATGTGCTCCCGCATACCTCCCCTAGCTCACCAGCTACTGCCTCCAAAGAAATCCTCTTAAGGTTTTCCCATGCATAACGTGCCTCTCCAACCCCTTTTAAAAGCCAGAGATGAATGAAAATCCATGTTTAGTTAAAACTGATTCTCAGACAGCTCTTTTGCAGTCCTGCTTAGGTGGTCTAGTATTTCACATGGAAATGTTAAAGTAGTTGGCATCTACTGTCCTGGACCTCAGTAGAAACTGAGACAGAAAAACTCCCATTCAACATCAGACTTGTAGATCCTAGAAAGTACACAGCCAGTGGATAAAGCTATGGAAAAGGAGAAACAGGCCCTGGAGGTGGTACGACCGGCAGGAATAAAGGAAAATATTGGAATATCAGTCAAATAGTCTGATGTTCAATGCAGGATTCCAGTGTCAAAAGAGGTCATATAGTTAGAAATTTAGAACAAAAACTAGTTATAAGTCCTGGGCACATAGTAGAACTGGGAGGGAGAAATCAGTAGGCTGGTAACCAGGATGCTTATGGCACATGCCACCCACCAGTTGTGAATATATTGTGTGTTTCTATTGCTTCAAGCACTAGAGGAGCTGGGTCTGTCCCTTGGATTCTAACAATATGTGTTGAGCACCTGGATTCTGCACAGGGCTGTGCTAGCTGTGCTAGGTGCTGGGGGAATGAGCTAGGTGCTGTAAAGTGTGGTCTCTGAGGTCAGGTGGGAGTAGATGACATTGTTGCCGCTATTTTGTCTTTACTCTCTTTGACCCTTCCATTTGCTTCTGTAATATATATAAGTATCTCCAGTTTAAAGAGAGCAAGGGCAGGCAGAACTGGTTAAACTGAGGTGAATTCTGACTCTTGTTAAAGCTTAGAAGTGATTTACATAAGAATCTGGAAACAAAAGGAGGGAATTAGAGTTATCAGAGAATATAAATTGCCAGTGCGCCCATTTGTATGAATAATTAAATGTTTTCCAAATTATTATTTTTGTAACAGTTGAATCAGAAAACAATAACAGAGTTTATTTGCTTTCTCAGAAATCTCAGGCATTAAGAGGAAGAAAAGGCTTTCTTGACTTAGCCTTCTTAGATTTCATTCTATCCTGTTTTAGTGTTTGCATTATTTCTAGACCAGCCTGTGGCAGAAGGCCAGCTGCAATCTGAAAGAGATCAGTCACGGTCTTTGGTGTATTAAGAATATGTTCATATTAATAGATTTCCTCTAAGGATATCTCACATCACCACTCCTGAGCCAAGTTTAAAACAATATGTGTAACACTTTGAATTCTGAGATTTCATGGAGGCAAAGGTGCCAGTCTGTATGTGAATGTTTTTGATTGCTGTCATTACATGGATTTAATTCCATTGAGGATGAAGGTGGCTCTTTGTTTTTGTGTCTCTGAGTTGAGCATCTAAGCATCTTAGTAATTTTCACTTTTTGTGAAAATATTGAGTATTAATGTACATTTTTTAAAATTAAATCTTCTGGGGACAAAAAGAGGCAAAAGAACACAGGGTAGTTCAGTGTCAAGCTCAGCGATAGAGTTTGGATCCCTTCACCCCCATTCTTGGAAATAAAACTTATAAATCCTTAAGGTCTGATGGAACCTTAGAGATCATGTAATCTGATCATCTAATTTTACAGATGAGGAAATTACAGCCCATAATCTAGACTTCACCTTGATTTGTCGAAATAGATTTTGGAACATTATTAATACTCAGAGTCACTTTCATAATAGTGTAAGCTAGAGTTTGTCATATCTGTGGTGCTTATTTGCAAGCTCATCATTGTTTAAAAGTGATTTTGGTCACATACAAGGATCAGATGTAGATTAACAATAGTTTGTGCCCAAGTTATTTGGTCAGTGGTGTTAGATCCAAAGTAGTGAGTTTGAAATTGGCAACTGGCCAAAATTATCAGTTTACTGTCTCCACTGTAGTGTAATTTTAAATCAAACATTTCTGAAGGAAACCACGCAGTCTGATTATTTGAGCTCCACAATAGGAATCAAGGATGTAGTGTTCCATATATAAATTTGGCAAAGACTGCTATTTGACAGAATATGATTATTACATGAATGGGTGAAGGAGGTCACTGCCTTGGACGTCTTTAGTTGGGCTGAGACGGCTGCAGGGCCAGGCTGCAACCCCTCACCAGGAAGCTGTCTGGGGTAGTAGCAGTGCAAATACACTCACTTATGGCCCAACTGAGGGTTCAGATTAATGAGAAAGGCAGACAATTAAGGGAAGACATTGTTTATCTTGCCCTGGGAATTGACCCCTGGACAGTTACATCATTTGCTCAAATGGAAACTGAACCTGATCATTTTGTCATATCCTGTCTTTTTCAATTACCTTTTGATTTTCTCTAAATCAAGAATTGCTTTTTGCAACAGAGGAAAGTGGGAAGCTACCCTGTGTTATTTTGCTCATGATGGTAATCATTCTTCTGATTTTATCTGACACCCCAGATATTCTAAAGCATAAAGATCTTTAAGGCGTTCATGGAAGTGTGACAGTTCTGTGTAATTCTATTCAAGATTTTAAGAGCAAAGGAAGATTCGACAATACTTCTGTTTCTACTATTGTAAATGCTGTCATCTTTGCTATTTTACCATTGTGACAGATGGTAGGACTATGTGCTAGCATAGATTGATTTTTCTTTCAGGCATCTGCCAGTTCTAAAGAATAAATACAGTACCAAAAATATAAGTACAATGGGAATATTTATAACCTGGCAATTTCATGTACAAAGAGAAAGTAAATGAATATATCTGAGAAGGAGCTGAAAAGTCTTCTTTTAAGATATTTTATTGAAATGTTTTATGTCTTCAGGGTGATTTATACTTCTGTGACATGTTTAATAATCAAGACAATGGAAAAATATGCCAATATATATCTTGACAGTCTGTTGTGCTTTTAAAATGTAAAATCATTATTTGAAGCAATTGGGAAAGTATCTTTTAGCTTTTTGAGACTTGTAATAATGTACTGACTACAAGATTTTTCTAAGCATGTACTGCTTTACTATCAGAGAGCCGTGGCCTTGTTGGGGGAGATGAGGCTCATAGTACACATATACACAATGATGCAAAAGGCCTTTTTAAAGAAACATCTGCAACTGATTATAAGCATAGGTGTTTACCATATGCAAGGTACTGCATTACGTTCTTCACATATGTTGTCTCCTTTAAATTTGACAACACCCTTGCACATACAAAATAACTGCACTTGATTTTCAGGTGAGGAATTTGAGTAACAGAAGTTAAGTGAGTTGTCTAAAGTTATGTCATGTAAAGGCAGAGTCAGAATTATACATCAAATTTGCAGGACTACAAAATTGAGAGTTGTAAATGTAGAACTATTATTTCCTTTTTTGTTTCAAGAAAAGTGTTTACTACATACCCTCACATTTTTTCCTGATGTTGAAAATATTGTCCTCTATTTATTGGCTCAGCTTGTAGGTAAGCCACAGACACAGGTCCTACATTAGGTGTAATGGGAACAATGGTTAGTTTTAAGGGATCTAACTTGATGCCTTCCTCTCCCTGAAACCCCCATCCAATCTGTTACTAAAACCTTTCCATTCTCTGGAAAGAATACTCCAAATATATCTATGTCTCTACTGTTCTGTTTTTATTACCCTGGTTCGAATCACCATCATCTTTTGCCTGGACATCCACAGTATTTTCCTCCATCGCCCTGTTTCTCTTCTCCAAAGCCTAGCAGGAGAAATTTATAGTATAAATTAGAACATGTCAATTTCCTGATTGAAGCTCAACATCTTCCCAATCTCTTTGGACTAAAATCAAAATTTCTTATTTTGGTGGACAAGTTCCTTAGTTCTATGGCTTCTGGCTGCCTTTGCATGCCTTCATTTCATATAACACCCCTCAGTATATTCCAGACTTGAATCACACTGTTCTCTTTCCTGTATGCCAAGCTTTGTTCTGCCTGAGGAGTCTATGTTTGTTATTTCTGCCTGGAAGGTCCTTCCCTATTCTTTCCGCTACTGTTTTATTTTTTTTAAAAAAAGTTTTATCATGAATTTTTAGCTTAAATGTCAACTACTCAGAGAGGCTTTCTTTGATTATCTAGTTTGTCTCATTATGCTTTTTCTTAACATTTGAAAACAATTTGTCATTTTATGCAGTTTTTTTGTTTATTTGTATACTAATTCTACCATACTAAATTCTCAAGTTCTATTTATTTTGGGTTCGTGACAATGTATTCTACCATTAATTCAAAACTAGGCACAAAGTTGGGGTTCAGTTGTGGAAACTGAATAAAATCATCACAGTTGACTTTTATTCTGTGGTTCTTATTCATAAAATGGGAACTTGAATCAATTAGTAAAAGCATTTGTTGACCATTACATTATGTCCAGTATATTGGTGGAAAACTATGCAAAACTACATAATATACGCCATTACAATGCAAGTGCCCTTTCAGAGTTAAAGATAATGTACTTTAAGGAATGCAGAGGATGGAGCAAATAAGATTGCTTCAGAAAATAATTCACTGACATGGTGACCTGTGAGCTAGGTCTTGATGATGAATTACAATTTTTCAGGTTCAGAAGGCTGAATGGGTGATGGGGAATATTTGAGGAAATGGAAAGGCATGAATTGGCTTGAAGAAGAAGGAAAATAGATTTGGTAGGGGCACGAGCTGATTGAAATGATGTTGGGAAAGGAGCCCAAAAGTCAAATTGCATTGAAAGGCCTTCTATACAAGACTATGGAGTCTTCTATTGGGAAGCGACATGGTTCATATTATTTTATAGAAAGGTGGTGAGGAGTAAAATACATTGAAATTAGAAGAGACTGATGAGAACAGTTATATTCCAGCCAAAAAAAGTTGAAAGTCTTAATCGATTCCTGGGCTCTTAGCTACACAACAGGCACTGTGATATCTGTCAGGGATTCAGAACCACTGACCTAAAAAGAGGTAATTAGAGATACTTCTATGTTATTTATCTGTGATTGTCTCTATCTTTATACTTTATCAGTTTGACTTTTCCACATTTGACTTTTGTATACATTTTCCAGAATACATTACATTTGAAAACAGGATATTTCTCTAGCAGATTTTATATTTATTATGCAAGTGTAGGGTACAATGTAATGGAGAATATGGTGAACTCAACAGTGTTTGAGAAATAGGTGGCAGAGAGACTTCATAAATTATGGCATACTTGAGCTAAGACCTAAAATATGGGGCGGGCTCACTCCAGGCAGAGGGAGCAGCATAAGCAAAGGCACAGAGGCATGGTATGAGCCAGGAATGGCAAATAATGTAATACTCCTGGACTATAGAAATAATAAAAGTGAGGATTCTCATGTGTCCATTGATTGTGGACTTTGGATGAATGAAAGGAGACTTGGATGAAATACATAAATTTTACCATTCTGGGATTCTAGCTGAGTGTGTGGTCACCCAATAGTGAAATTGTAACATAACTGAGCAAGTTACATGTGCTATTTCAATGTGGTGGGATTCTCACCATTACTAAAGATGTTCTAAATGTTCTTTTTTCCTCATCCCAGTGGCTCTTTTAAATGTTTCCACCCTTCTCAAACTCCAACCTTACCCTGCACAATCTCTTGTAATTTATGGCTTTGAAGTTGGAGCCATCTGACAAGGGATGATGCAACTTCCTATCTTCTGGCTTCAAAGTTCCTCTGCCCTTTGCCTATCTGACTCCCATCCCTGATACTCCTTCTTGATCTTTGTTATTCCATCAAACTACTCTTTGAAATAAAGAATAAATTCATGGCCACCACTTTTTACCTCCCACTCACCTTTCGTCTCTTATAATCCGGTTACTCTCCTTACTGCTGTTTTGAAATTAATCTTGTAATTTCTTAAATTCCAGGATGAATGAACTTCAGTCCTTCTAAGTTTTAGCTCCATTTTCTTGACTCTCCCTTCCTCCTTAGGCTTCACGCAAGACAACCTGCTTATTCTCTTTAATTAGTTTCTTTTTCACATCTCATCCTTTGTCTTTCCATATAGATTAATTCTCAAAGTTATTTCCTTAACCAAATCTGTTCTTTACATTCTTCTTTAAACTATTTTTTCTTTATTGATATCTACCAAATCAATATTTCCCAGGTCCAGATCGACATTTCGAAACTTCTGGTTAAAAAAAACCCCTTCCATATCCTACTTTTTAAAATGAAGCAATATTTAAGATTTTAAGCCAACAACTCCTCCTCCTTTCTTCATTCTGTTAGAGGGCCAGCAATTTCCCATCCTTAATCTCCCACCTTTAATACTGCTGATTGATCATTGAGACAATCTCTTCTGTTTAACTTTTCTTATTTTTTCCTTCCATTCTTACTGCTATGGCTTGGCCCAAACCCTCATCTGCTGTTGTCTATAAAAGCCAGACTAATAATTTTAAGCTAGCGGGGAAAAAAATCACACCACTTCCTGGATAATAAAATCTTCAGTGGTCCCCTATTTCCTACCAAATTTAGAGGAAAAACCTCCAGATTGTAATTGAAAGTCCTCTATTATATTTTATACTCTCCTATATAAAACATAATATCTGCTTTTTATTGTCTTTAAAACAGACCCTTTATTTAGTTCATGGATGGTATATTAGTGGTCTATTGCTACATAACAAATCACTCCAACATTTAGCAGCATAAAACAATACGCTTTTATTACCTCACCATTTCTCTGGTTCAGGAATCTGGGCATGATTTAGCTGAGTCTTCCTCATAGTCTTTCATGAGACTGCACATATTGCCCAGGGCTGGAGTCTCATCAGAACATTCATCTGGGGAAGGATGCATTTCTAACCATTTATGTGGTTTTTAGTAGGATTTAGTTCCTTGACAGTTGTTGGAATGAGGGCCTTGGTTCTTTATTGACTGTTGGCTGAAGGCTACCCTCAATTCGTTGCCATGGGGGCTTCTCCAACATGGCAGTTTCCTTCAACTTAAGTCAGCACAAGAGAGAGTCTGCTGGCAAGAGAGAAGTTACTCTCTTATGTATCCTAATCAAAGAAGTGTCATGTCATTCCATCACCTTTGTTATATTCTATTGATTGGAAACAATAGCTTGTGCCCATACTCAAGGGCACACTCAAGGGGAGGGGATTACACAAGACTACGAGTATCAGGAGACAGGATCACTGGAGGCTGTCTCAGAGGTATCCTGCCTCAGAGAGTTTAGATCAGGATATGGATATAAGCTGTAAATGGATAGCAACTGTACTACAGCCCCAGTGAAGGGTGCTCTTGACGGATAGTGGTTAGGGAAAAACCTTTCAATGGGTAGAGGTTTGGGTGGTGCACCTGGTCATCTGGGTGTGTGGAAGGAGAAGTGGCCTAAGGTTAGATATGTATATACTCATGTACATAGATTTGTATATATTCATATAGACTATTGACATGTAGAAATGTATATGGCTAATGGGAAATGGCTTGGCCAGCTGTTCAGGAACCTGGAAAGAAAAAGATTGAAAAATTGAAGACAAAGAGGTCCGGGGAGGAGGCATTTGGTTGTACATATGGAAGTAGGTGTGAAGTTTGAAAATCTTCTTATCAAATGTTACTGTAAATCAGAGACACCTACAAGGTAAGAAGCATTAAAGAACAAAGGAGATAAAAAGACTTGATCTTAAGCCAAAATTTCGTCATCAGCCATCCTGCTGCTGGCATGATGGGCACATGAATGAAGTGGCGTGGTGGTAGGAGGGAAGCTATGCATGAATCCAACAGCATGGGCTCCAACCTACTGAGACTGGTTTACCTACTGCTGCCCCTGAGTATCCACCCTGTCAGTGACAGAGGCCAAGACTAAGGCCCTGATGTGATCTCATCCCTTGAGGAGACTAACTGACCACTTGGTGACAAGTAGACAGCATTGAACCCTTTTGTCCCTGGAAAGGCCAGTGATGGCTCTGATGGTAATAACTGACATTTCAGAGATGGGTTTGCATTTCCTATCTGTAGGGTCTCAGCCAGCACTACTCTCTAAGTTAGGTTTTCATAGTGTTTGATCCACCAGCATAGGATCCTGATAACATCATGTTCATCCAGAGGACCCATTTTTATATCAAAGGTGGCATGAAAGTGGGTCTACGACTATCCTGGTCCATATAGAATGAGAAATAGATGCACAAACATAAAGATCTTTCATTCTGGCCCAACGCTAGACATCTCTGAAGGTTCTTTATAGTTTGAGAACTCTCGCTGGAGGCAGCTGAGACTGCCAGGACTGCATTGCAGCTCAACTTGTTCCCCTGCCTAATCCTGCTATGACCCTCCCACCGCTGTACAAGTATTGGTTCCAAGAACACTTCTTATTAAACGTTGTTTGCTAATGTTTGTCTCAGAGTCCACTTTCTGGGGAATCCAATCAAGACAGACAAGATGCTAGAAAAAGTTTCATGCTAAAAAACTAGCAGAGAGGGGGCCGGCTCCGTGGCTGAGTGGTTAAGTTTGCGCGCTCTGCTGCGGCGGCCCAGGGTTGGGATCCTGGGCGCAGACATGGCACTGCTTGTCAGGCCACGTGGAGGCGGCGTCCCACATCCCACATCTAGAAGGACCTGCAACTAAGATATACAACTATGTATCGGGTGGGTTTGGGAAATAAAGCAGGAAGAAAAAAAAAAAAAAAAGATTGGCAACAGTTGTTAGCCCAGGTGCCAATCTTTAAAAAAAACAAAACAAAACTAGCAGAGGACAAAATTCTTATCTCAAAGTATATACTGATATAAAAAATTCAAGGAAATATTTTAATAAAATCTTATAAAGACATTCGTAAAGTGAATGGATTCATGAAATTATGGTGTTAACTTATAATTACAATTCTAAAATGAGTTGAATAGTTGAAGTGAGATTTTATGGAATAAATAGGAAAACTATTTCACTAACTTTGAGATGGTTTTTCTCAGGAAAAACTGTCAGCTATAGGGATTTTTTAATTCCAGAGTTGACAATAATTGGTATGGCTAAATTGATGTTTGAATAGAAACTTAACAACTGACAAAATTCACAGTAGGGTGTTGTAAACATATAGGCAGTAACTTTTTTTTTTTTTGAAAAGCAGAATTATTTGTGAGGTTTTTAGTTGATAAAATGTAAATCATTTCAAGTAGCGTGAAATGAAGTTTAAAAATATCTACTTAATCTTTTCCTTTTTCACTTGATCTATCATCACTTTATATTTGGAATACTCGATTTTCTCTTTATTATATTTGTCAAAATCTTTTCTATCTCTCTCCTGATGCTAAGATAATAAAATGATTGACACCTTTGATTGCATTGTGTTTTCTCAGCTGAAAGAAGAGTTTCTTATTACTCATATCCTACAATACACTCTGTTACAATGCTGTAAGTAAAAAGATCTAAACTCCCTAACAAAAGCTCTTTGGAAATTATCTTATTTTAATTATTTGTGAACAGAGTGGCTAATTGTTTATAGTTTAAGCATGATCTAGAATCAGGGAAAAAATCCCTTAAGATATCTGGGGTCATTTGTGTACCTACACTCAGCAAGAAAGCTCTACTGGGACAAGACTGTCTAAGATGGTTACACATACCCATCCACACACACAGTCACCCACCCACACACTCATCCCCCCACACACTCACCCACACATACATCTGGAGTGTTGGTGTTGACTGTTGGCTAGGGGACCTCAGTTTTCCTCCATATAGTTTTTCATCATTCAGTACTCTAGCCTGAGCTTCTTTACATGGTGACTGGCTTCCAAGAGAAACAAAAGAGAAGCTCCTAAGACCTAGGCTTGGAAGTCACACAGCATAACTTCCCTCATACTGATGGTCAAAGGAAGTCACAAGGCCAGTCCAGATTTATGGGGAGGGGACATAGCTTTTACCTCTTAATGGGAAAAGTGGCAATACTGTATCAATAAGGGCATATTCTAGAGGAGAAATTATCGTATCCATCTTTGGAAACAGCCTAGAACACTAAGGCTAGAGAGAGTGACTTAGTTAAACACTAAGTTGTAGAGAGCATTGGCTGTTATAGAGTTGTTGGGGGAATGGTTGTTTGAGGAGGTGAAATTAGACTAAGAAGTTGAATAAAATGAGGGAATGGGCTATGCCAGCATAAAGGAAGAAAGAACATTCTTGCCAAGGGAATATTGATTGCAAAAGGCCCTGAAGTGGGAACAAATCTGATGTGTTGGAGGAAATCCTACAGCTTCTTATGGTAATTGGGCAAGAAATAATTGTCTCTTGAACTAAGGAGACATTTGTGAGGGTGATAAGTTCTTTCGTTTGATATATATATGTTTTGAAATAGAACTAATAATATTTGCTTCTGGATTATATATTGGTATGAAAAAGAAGAATCAAAGATGACTGTAAGATTTTGGACCCAAACCTGGGCAAATGGAATCACCATTTAACGAGATGAAATAGTGTTCCTTAGAGTGCAGCAGACATGTATGAAAAATAAAAATTCAATTTTGGCTATTTTACTTGAGCTTCCTATGGATATCCAAGTGGACATGCTGAGTTGGAAATTAGACCTGTGAACCTGGAATTCAGTAGCACGGATAGGGCTAGATGTTAAAATTTAGGACTTGACATATGTGATTTTAAAAACATGGAATTTGATGAGGTCACTCGGAACGTGATTGTAAAAGGAGAAAAGAAGAAGCCTGGGGACTAAGTTCTGGAGCATTGCAACATGTAGGGGTAGGAAGAGCAGGAAGATCCAGCAAAGAAGGCTGACAAGAAAAGTAGTTGGTGCAATGGTTAGCTAGGGAACCAATGTCATGAAAGCACATGAGGGATGAAATTGCAAGGAGGGAATTATTGGTGGGGACAAATGATGCTGAGAAGTCAAGTTAGATGAAGACTGAGATGTGACTGTGGGATACGTGTGAGACTTTGAACTCAAACAGAGCTCTTTCAGTGGAGGGTGCAGCTAGAAGAAGTGAAAATAGTGTATATAATTAATACTTATAAGATTTCTTTCTTTCTGAAAATGGGAGCCAAAAAATGGGGCATGTTTTTGTTAATTGGCGTGATCCTCAGGGAGGAAAAGATGATGCAAGAGAGGAGGAGGAGGGTGGCAAGAAGCAGTGTTTTTGATTGTAAGAGAAAAAAGAGAAAATACTCAGGCAGACCACTGGGCCTTAGATGGGGATAAGGGATTTCCACCCACTTCAATAAAATGAAAAGTATAGTTTCCCTTAAAGACTTATATAAATTGGTAGTTTTAGTGGTGGAAGATAAGAAATTTCTCGTTGAAATTTTAATTTTCCTAAGTGTAAATAAAAGCAAGATGATCGGCTAAGAGTAACATAGTAGTATAGGATTTTGAAATTTTAAGAAAGAGATGAAATAATTATTTTGGAGGAATGAAATGTGAACTGACTAAAATAAAATGTAGTACAGTCAGCAGACAGCACTAACAACCACCTGAGGTTTGTGGTAATAAACTTAAGTAGCCAGTATGCTTTTCTGGTTTTCTTCAGGTACACACAATTACCTAGGTGCAGGGGTAGAATGGGTAGCTTTTCACAAGTGGGGCTTTTCCAGGTGAGACGGCATAAGGGAGATAAAACCCTGAGGGAATGCAAAGAAGAGTTAAGATGCTGCTTCATGGGATCGAAGCTAAGTCAGGGAGGAGCTGGGGAAATCAAGAGGGTAGGGGGCAGTGGAAAGAGGTAAGGTTAGTGAACTTGAAAATCCTGGTGGAATGGGATTGCAATGTTGTGAGAAACCACAATTAACTTCCTTTTAGAACCCTGAAGATGTGACACTCCTTGGAGGCGGGCTATCGTGAAAAATGGCTGTGACAGCAGAGACTAAAGGTGTCAAGAGTCCTGGGATGGCAGTGGGATGGATAAGCCTTAATGACCAGGATTAAATACCCTGCCAACCCAAACAGATGAGAGTTGGGATTAAGATTGAAATTTAAGGAATGAGATCAATGTAGAATTTCCTGCACACCTAAATGTATATATTTATATATGCATGGATGTGAATTTCTTAGAAGCACAGGGGAATTTTGAAACGGGTTTTCTCCTTTAAAAAATATTCGTGTAGGTTATAGTTTACACAGTTTTAAACATAATTTTAATTTAAAGGTCACAAAAGAAACAAAGCTTTACTAGCTTTATAACTTGAGTGCAATTTGATATAGAGCATTAAGATATCTAAAGAAAGAATGTCTCAATTTGATGCAAGTTGGTTAGTCATGGGAGCCTTTAAAAAGAATTCATGAAGACAAATTTTACAATTCCCATCCAAGCACTGCCCAGGAGAAAAGGACGCTTAGCCAGCAGACGTCGAGTATACTGACTTGTTTGGCAAGCCTATCCCTATTTTAAGATGAATTCATCAGCTGCGTGAGCCTAATTCCATTAAAAGTTGGATTTGTCTAACTTCTTTGTTTTGATTCCACATTTATTAAACAACCTCTGATTATTATTTGTCTTTCCATGTGTGTGCCTACAAGGAGAAAATGTGTTGCTCATATGAGCTTCAAGTATTTTAGTCCCTGTAACAATTATTTCACAATGTAAATGAAGTCAGATTTTGGTTTTATTTACCTACCTCAGGAGCTTGGATAATGTGAGTTTGTTCTTGAGAAGTGGATTTGCTTTTGGAATGCTGACAAAATCAAGTTATTAGGCATGGAAAGCTGCAGACCAATTTAGGTCCCTGGAGCATGCACCCAGGTAAAGAATACCATCCTGTGAGGCCTCCTGGGAGGCAGCCAGCCTTGTGCCTGGCAAACTCCCCTGCAATCACTGTGTACCTTGCCTACAGCTGGAACTCTGGCTCAAACTGTGCCTCTTCTGTGATGCCTTCTCTGGGCCCTGCATCCACTTTCAGCTGTCTGGGGGTCCATTTTATGGATCACGCAATCTGTTGGGCTCACAGAGAGGCTTGCCTGCTCACAAGCAAAAGTTCCCCAGGAGACACTTTAGACTTTTTCTTACAGGAAGGATATATGACTGACTGATGTCTGTCTGTCCTTAGAATCTCCCAAGCAAAAGTTCCATCTTCATGCTGTTGGTCCCAAAGAGAAAGCTTGAACTATATCCTCATTCAAATATAGTGTTCCAGAGTTCTTGCGAGGAAGGGCCAGGCCCTGCGTGCAAGTTTTCCTATAGTCCACTTTTGTGCAGAGGTGGAATGATGTTTGGTATGGGCAAGAACACACATCAGGATTTTTGATGTTAATGAAAATGCAAATTTTGATCACTGGTGTGTGCTAGGAGGCTAAAATGGAAATATTTAACATCCAGTTCTCAATGAAAGTACAGCTATGGTAGTTGACATTCCAAATGAATCATTTATGTCAGTGTATACATAAGTCAGTGTGATGCTATAATTTATAGTTTAAACTGGGACACTTTTGAGAATAAAAGTGTGCACTATTAATTATGCCAGGAGAACTGTTAGAAACTAGAACTGTCTTGCGTAAACGGAAATGTATGGTTACCCAATGTATAGGCTGGATTGATAATAAGCCGGTATATGTCAGTATAACCATACTGTTTCTTAATAGCCATCATCTCCTGCAATTTGATCAGTGCCTTATTATTATTATTTTATCAAGATCATAAAAGTTTATAACATTGTAACATTTCAGTTGTACATTATTATTTGTCAGTCACCCCATATATGTGCCCCTTTACCCTTTATGCCCAGCCCACAACCCCTTGCCCTCCCCCTCTGGTAACCACCAATCTGTTCTATCTATCTATCTATCTATCTGTCTGTCTGTCTGTCTATTTTTCTATCTATCTATCTATCTATCTAATCTATCATCTATCTGTTTATTTACTTTTGTGAGGGAGATTGGCCCTGAGCTAGCATCTGTGGCCAATCTTCCTCTTTTTGCTTGAGGAAGATTGTTGCTCAGCTAATATCTGTGCCAATCTTCCTCTATTTTATGTGGGATATCACCACAGCATGGCTTGACCTGTGATGCTAGGCCCATGCCCAGGATCTGAACCTGCGAACCCTGGGCTGCTGAAGTAGAGCATGTGAACTTAACCACCGGGCCAGTCCCTAATCTATTCTCTTTGTCCATGTGTTTATCTTCCACATATGAGTGAACTCATGCGGTATTTGTCTTTCTCTTTCTGGCTTATTTCGCTTGACGTCATAACCTCAAGGACCATCCATGTTGTTGAAAATGGGACGAGTTTGTCTTTTTTTTTTTTTATGTCTGAGCAGTATTCTATTGTATATTTATATATACCACATCTTCTTTATCCAATCATCAATCAGTGGGCACTTGGGTTGCTTCCACGTTGGCTATTGTGAATAATGCTGCAATGAACATATGGATGCCTAAGTCTCTTTGAATTGTTGATTTCAAGTTCTTTGGATAAATACCCAGTAGTGGAATAGTTGGGGTGTATGGTGTTTCTATTTTTAATTTTTGAGAAATCTTCATACTTTTTTTCCATAGCGGCTGCACCAGTTTGCATTCCCACCAGCAGTGTATGAGGGTTCCTTTTTCTCCACATCCTATCCAACAATTGTTGTTTTTGTCTTGGTAATTACAGCCATGCTAACAGGTATAAGGTGATATCTCATTGTAGTTTTTATTTGCATTTCTCTGATGATTAGTGATGTTGAATATCTTTTCATGAGCCTGTTGCCCATCTGTGCATCTTCTTTCGAAAAACGTCTGTTCAGAGCCTCTGCCCATGTTTTCATCGGGTGGTTGTTTTGTGTTGTTGAGTTGTATGAGTCTTTTATATATTTTGGAGATTAACCCCCTGTTGGATATATGATTTGAAAATATTTTCTCCCAATTTGTGGGTTGTCTTGCTGTTTTGTTCCTGTTTTCCTTTGCCTTGCAGAAGCTCTTTAGTCTGATGTAGTCCTGTTTATGTTTTCTTTGTTTCTCTTGCCTAAGCAGACATGATATTCAAGAAGATCCTTCTAAGATCACTGTGAAAGAGTGTACTGCCTATATTTTCCTCTAGGAGTTTTATGGTTTCACGTCTTACCTTCAAGTTTTTAAATCCATTTTGAGTTAATTTTCGTGTATGGTGCAAGATAATGGTCTTTCATTCTTTTGCATGTGGCTGTCCAGTTTTCCCAACGTCGTTTATTGAAGAGACTTTGCTTTCTCCGTTGTATGTTCTTGGCTCCTTTGTTGAAGATTAGCTGTCCATAGATGTGTGGTTTTATTTCTGGACTTTCAGTTCTGTTCCATTGATCTCTGTTTCTGTTTTTGTGCCAGCACCATGCTGTTTTGATTACTATAGCTTTGAAGTGTATTTTGAAGTTGGTGATTGTGATACCTCTCACTTTCTTCTTTTTTCTCAGGATTGCTTTAGCTATTTGGGGTCTTTTTTTGTCCCATATGAATTTTGTGATACTTTGTTCTATTTCTGTAAAGAATGTCATTGGGATTCCTTTTGGGATTGCATTGAATCTGTCTATTCCTTTGGGTAGTATGAACATTTTAGCTGCATTTATTCTTCCAATCCACGTGCATGGAATGTCTTTCATTTCCTTATGTCATCATTGATTTCTTTCATTAATGTCTTAGAGTTTTCATTGTATGGATCTCTCACGATCTGGGTTAAATTTATTCCTAGGTATTTTATTCTTTTTGTTGTGATTGTAAACAGGATTGTGTTCTTGAGTTCTCTTTCTCTTACTTTGTTATTAGAGTATATAAATGCAACTGATTTTTCTAAGTTGATTTTATACCCTGCAACTTTGCTGTAGTTGTTGATTATTTCTAATAGTTTTCTGGTGGATTCTTTAGGGTTTTCTATATATAGAATTGTGTCATCTGCAAACAGTGAGAGTTTCACTTCTTCCTTGCCAATTTGGATACCTTTTATTTCATTTTCTTGCCTAAGCGCCCTGGCCAAAACCTCCAGTACTAAGTTGAATAAGAGTGGCGAGAGTGGGCTCCCTTGTCTTGTTCTTGTTCTCAGAGGGATGGCTTTTAGTTTTTCCCCATTGAGTGTGATGTTGGCTGTGGGTTTGTCATATGTTGCCTTTATTACGTTGAGGAACTTTCCTTCCTACTCATTTAGAGTTTTTATCATAAATGGGTGCTGTGTCTTGTCCAATGCTTTTTCTGCAGCTATTAAGATGATCATGTGATTTTTATTCCTCATTTTGTTAATGTGCGGTATCACACTGATTGATTTGCAGATGTTGAACTGTCCCTGTGTCCCTGGTATAAATCCCACCTGATCATGCTGTATGAGCCTTTTAATATATTGCAGTATTCGATTTCCTGATATTTTGTTGAAGATGTTTGCATCTATGTTCATCAGCGATATTGGCCTGTAATTTTCCTTCTTTGTGTTGTCCTTGTCTGGCTTTGGGATTGGGGTGTTGTTGGCTTCATAGAATGAGTAAGGAAGTGTTCTGTCTTCTTTAATTTTCTGAATAGTTTTAGAAGGATAGGTGTTAAATCTTTTTTGAATGTTTGGTAGAAATATCCAGAGAAGCCATCTGGTCCTGGACTTTTATTTTTGGGGAGGTTTTGGTTACTGTTTCAATCTCTTTATTTGTGATTGGTCTATTCAGAGTCTCTATTTCTTCTTGATTAAGTTTTGGGAGGTTCTATGAGTCTAAGAATTTATCCATTTCTCCTAGATTGTTCAATTTGTTGGCATATGGTTTTCATAGTATTCTGTTATAATCCTTTGTATTTCTGTAGTATCTGTTGTAATTTCTCCTCTTTCACGTCTAATTTTACTTGTTTGAGATTTCTCTCTTTCTTTCTTAGTGAGTCTGGCTAAGAGTTTCTTAATTCCGTTTATCTTCTCAAGGAAGCAGCTTTTAGTTTCGCTGATCCTTTGTACTGTTTTTTTTGTTTTGTTTCTGTTTCATTAATTTCTGCACTAGTTTTTGTTACTTCCTTCCTTCTGCTGACTTTGGGCTTTGTTCTTCTTTTCCTAGTTCTGTTAGGTGTAATTTAAGATTACTTATTTGACATTTTTCTTGTTTGTTAAGGTGGGCCTGTATTGCTATGAACTTCCCTCTTAGGACCACTTTTGTTGCTTCCCATATGAGTCGATATGGTGTATTTTCATTTTTATTTGTCTCCAGATATTTTTTGATATCTCCTTTAATTTCTTCATTGTTCCATTGGTTGTTCAGTAACATGTTGTTTAGTCTCCACATATTTGTCAGGTTCCCAGCTTTTTTCTTGTAGTTTATTTCTACTTTCCTAGCATTATGGTCAGAAAAGATACTTAATATCATTTCAGTCTTCTTAAATTTCTTGACACTTGCCTTGTTTCCCAATATATGTTCTATCTTTGAGAAAGTTCCACGTGCACTTGGGAAGAATGTGCATTCTGCTGTTTCTGGATGGAGTATTCTATATATATCTATTATGTCCATCTGGTTTAGTTTTTCATTTAATTCTACTATTTCCTTGTTGTCTTTCTGTCTGGATGATCTATACATTGATGTCAGTGGGGTGTTAAGATCCCCTACTATTATTGTGTTGCTGTTAATTTCTTCTTTTTGGTCTGTTAATATTTGCTTAATGTAGTTTGGTGCTCCTGTGTTAGGTACATAAATATTTATAAGTGTTATGTCCTCTTGGTGGAGTGTCCCTTTTATCATTATATACTACCCTTCTTTGTCTCTCGTTTCCTTTTTTATCTTGAAGTCTACTTTGTCTGATGTTAAGTAGTGGCAACACATGCTTTCTTTTGCTTGTCATTAGCTTGGAGTATCATCTTCCATTGTTCCATTCTGAGCCTATTTGTCTTTAGAGCTGAGATGTGTTTCCTGGAAGTAGCGTATTGTTGGGTCTTGTTTTTTAGTGAATCCAGTAACTCTATGTCTTTTGATTGGAGAATTCAATCCATTTACATTTAAAGTGATTATTGATGTATGAGGACTTAGTACTGCTTTTTTTTCACTTGTTTTCCAGTTGGTCTGTATTTCCCTTGTTTGATGTCCTGTGTATTTCTCACTACCATTTCAGTTTGGTGGTTCTCTATGATGGGTTTCTCTTTATTTATCATTTTTAACTCTGTTCTGATTTTTTTTTTGAGGAAGATTAGCCCTGAGCTAACTACTGCCAGTCCTCCTCGTTTTTGCTGAGGAAGCCTGGTCCTGAGCTAACATCCATGCCCATCTTCCTCTACTTTATACCTGGGGCATGCCAAGCGGTGCCCTGTCCGCACCAGGGATCCGATCCGTCGAACCCCGGGCCACCGAGAAGCGGAACATGCGAACTTAACTGCTGCACCACCAGGCCAGCCCCTCTGTTCTGATTTTTTGTTTAGTGGTTACTGTGAGGTTTGTATAAAAGATATCATAGTGAGGTAGTCCATTTTCTGATAGCCTCTTATTTCCTTAGTCTAAACCATTTCCATCCCTTTCCTTTTCCTTGTCTAAGTTATTATTGTCATGGCTTATTCCATTTTGTGTTGTGATTAATATGAAGTGATTATGCTTGTTTTTGATGCTTTCCTTCCCTTTATTTTTAATGTTATAATTGTGTGTTTGCTATCCTGTTCTGCTAGAGAACTGCAATTTTCTGATTTTGTCTGTATGTTTATCTCCTTGCTCAAGGCTTTGTAAACTCTTTCTTTTGTTCAGGTATGAAGGCCTTCTCAATCATTTCTTGTCGTGGGGGTCTTGTGGTGATGAACTCTCTCAGCTTTTGTTTATCTGGGAAAGTTCTTATTTCTCCATTGTATCTGAGGGTAGTTTTGCTGGATAGAGTATTTTTGGCTGAAAGTTTTTGTCTTTCAGAATTTTGAATATGTCATTCCATTCTTTCCTAGCCTGTAATGTTTCTGCTGAGAAAACTGCTGAAAGCCTCATACGGGTTCCTTTGTAGGTCATTTTCTTCTGCCTTGCTGCCCTTAATATTTTTTATTCGTTATTGACTTTTGCCAGTTTTACTAATATATGCCTTGGAGAAGATCTTTTTACATTGATGTAATTAGGAGTTCTATTAGCTTCATTTACATGTAATTCTAGCTCCTTCTGCAGGTTTGGGAAGTTCTCAGCTATCATGTCTTTGAACAAGCTCTCTGCTCCTTTCTCCTTCTCTTCTCCCTCTGGAGTACTTATAATCCTTATGTTGTATTTCCTAATTGAGTCTGATACTTCTCAGAGAATGTCTTCATTTCCTTTTAGTCTTAGTTCTCTCTCCTCCTCCATCTGCAGCATTTCTATATTTCTGTCCTCTAAACTACTAATTCTGTCCTCTGTAATATCAGCTCTGTTTTTTAAAGATTCCAGATTTTCCTTTATCTCATTCATTGTGTCCTTATCTCATTCATTATCTCATTCATTGTGTCCTCATCTCCAACATTTCTGATTGATTTTTTTAATAGTTTCAGTTTCTTTTGTGAAGAATCCTTCTTCATTAATTTTATTCCTGAGTTAATTGACCTGTCTTTCTGAGTTTTCTTGTAACTCGTTGAGTTTCTTTATGATAACTATTTTGAATTATTTGTTATTTAGATTGTAAATTTCATTGACTTCAGAATTGATTCCTGGGTACTTGTCATTTTCCTTCTGGTCTGGAATGTTAATATACCTCTTCATGCTATTTGATGGATAGACTTTTGCCCTCGCATAGTTGTAGTATCTTGTCTCAGATTCCACCTGTCACCATGGGGGGTGGGGCAGGAGCTTTGTTTTCTGAGCCCACCATGACCCCTAGCAGTTGTGCCCATCTGTTGGAAGCTGTGCTGACAAGGCCTGTCTGCATTTGCCTGCTGGCCACCAATGCTTTATACAAATAGGTGCAGGTACTCTGGTGGGGATCCCTTGCTCTGGTCTACCGGCCAAGCTGCTGCACCAGGTGGGGGGGGAGGGGTACTTTCTTTCACGTGCTTGATTGCTCCCACTCTGCACTCAGTGTACACCTGGGCTGCTTAGCTTGTTGGGGATGCCCCCATGATTGCTTAGCTGCCTCAGTATGGAGCATTCCTGTGGGGTGGGAGGCAACTGCAAGAGCAAGAGCATTCCTGCAGTGGGCTGCCTTTTCCCCCTTCTCCTCTCAGAGTCATGTGCTGGTCACTGTGTGAGGTCCTGTGCCTTAGATTGCTGCCTCTGGGTAGGGGGAGGAGATCTGTTTACCTCCTTCCACTGCCTCCCAGAGGCTCCAGCACCCCTGCCTTTAGATGATTGCCTGCATGGATCTCTCAGAGGTCTATTGTGTTGTGTGAATGTCCTCTGTTGGTTAATGAATGTCCTTTTTGTTGTATCTTAGCAGGGAGAGACTAAGGGAAGAGCTCTTCCTTAGTTTTCCTCTGTGATGCTGACATCACCAATGTCTGTGCTATTTTAAAAACATTTTAAAAATATCACCCTAGTATATAAGTGTAAAAAGAATTTATAATAAAAAGATTTAAACTTGTAAGATTGCTTAAGTAGTGACAGAATAAAGCTCAAGGGAGATTATGCTAAGCAATGAAGTACAGGAGAAATAAAGTTTATTTATAGTAAAGTATTTAATTTGATTATTAATAATATGCTTTATATTTTTAATTAGTAGGACAAAGGTTATATTACAGAGAGAGGTTACATTGAAAATGTGGTACTTTGAGGTAGAGGCTTTTCTGTTTATATATATTTTTTATTCTCAAGTTAAAGAATGTCATAAATACTTCTAAAATGATATCACGAGCATACTCCACATAATTTGTCATTTTTTAGTCATATTTTTAACCAGTTCCAGAGACTTTCATCAAGAGAGCTATAATTAAATTAGGCATTCCCTTATTCCTTTATCTTGAGACTTCTTTACTGATTTTTTTTTTTGCTATTGTCAGTAACAAAATGGTTATTGCTAAGATGATGTCCTCTTAGTATATTTATAAAAATAGAATTATGCATAAAATAAAAACACTTTAGGCTCTTAATATACATTGTAAAAATATTTTCAAGAGATCGTGCTAACATATAATATTACTATTGTGTGTACAAATTAAGGTCACTTAAAAAAAATCTGCAGATCCCAGTTTTACTAACAAGTTCATTCCTTGTGGTCAACTTAGAGAAATTTCTTAGAACAAGATGTTTGCTTTTTTGTGTATTAATTTTATGTTATGCCTGTATACTAGACTTCTCATAAATACACACATATTGCTTAAATTAAACAGACACTGATTTGTTTAAGCCAGTACTTATTATTTATAAATTATAATTTTTAGATGTTATACAACTTGTTTTCTTTGAAATAGTAATTGTCTTATTTGTTTTGATTTTCTGCATATCTTTCATTAACTCATCTCCAAACACTGCAAGTATAAATTTCCGTCATTATGTTCAAATGCATCCATTTATCTTTAAGACACTATCTTTATTTTACTGGTCAGGAAACAAATCTGCTTTCTGTCCTGGAGGGAGACACTGTTTCTGTCTTCCAAGGTTATTTGCTATATAAACATCCTTGAAAGATAAATCTGAAACAGAAGCTGACGTAAGACATACAGAATGTGAAAGAGACCCATGGAGAAATGTCTCCCAATAATATACTTGAGTCTATTTATGGTCTTTCTATTCTATTCCACTGATCTGTTTGTCTACTCATGTTAGTACCTCATTCTTTTAATTATAGAGATGTCATAGCGTTTTAATATCTTGTAGAGGTAGACACCCTTATACATTTTCCCTTTTAGTGTTTTCTGACTATTCTTAAATTTATGAATTAACTTAGAGATAAGTGACATCTTTATGATGTTGAATCATCTTACCTAAGAATGATGGATAGCTTTCTATTTGTTCAAGTTTATTTTTTCTCTTTTGGTAGCTGTATAAATTTTTCTAATACAGTTTTGTACATTTCTTGTTATATTTATTTTTAAATATTTAATCTTTTTGCCATTATAAATTTTTTCTACTTCTATGCCATTTAACTGGTTATTTGCATATATGAATATTATTGATTTCATATATTAATATTTTATCCTACTTCTTTATTGAGTTCTTTTATTGTTGGAGCTAGTTTTATCATTGATTCTCTGGGTTTTCCAGGAATAGTATGATATCTTCTTTACCAATTATTCCTCTAATTGATTTCTCCTGTTTAAATGTATTTAGTGTCTTGAATTCAGTGTTGGAGATAGCATCCTTGCCTTGTTCCTGATCTTAGAAGATGTGCCTTTAGTGTTTCCTCATTAAGTAAGATGTCAACCTTAGGACTAAGTTATATCTTATCACGTTAAAAAAAAAAAGCATCAGTCAATTCCTATTTTCTTGAGTTTTTCTTTTATTTAAGAATGGATTATGGAACATTTCAAAGTTTTCTTCAGCATTTATGAAAATGATCATGCAATTTTTTCTCCTTAGTTCTATTTACATGATATTATATTAATGGATTTCCTAATATTGGGACAATCTGTCATTCCTTGAGAATATCCCACTTGGTCACGTGGTATTATTTTCTCAATATAATGGTCAATTCTGTTTGCTAATATTTTATTTACTACTTTTGCATTGATATGAATAAGTGATATTGGTCTAAAGTTTTCTTTTTGTACTATGTTTGTTAGGCTTACCTATCAGTGTTACACTCACTTTTTTCCTGTTTCTTTTTACATTAATTGTTGTTTAAGCTTTCTATCTCCAGTGCAGTAATTTTTGGTATTGTGTATTTCTCTAGGAAATTAGACATTTAAATTAGGTTTTCAAATATGTTTGCATAGAGGTCTGAAATCTGTCTCATGATTTTTTCCATTACAATGTTTATTTTCTCTTATTTTGTATTTTTATATTTGGACTTTCTTTTTCTTCCTTGATCAAGTTAGCTCATGGTTGTATATTGTTAATGAAAAAAATAGGATTTTGATTAATTAGGTCTACTCTTATTCTAGTCTCTATCATTAATTTCTGTGTTTATCTTTATGACTTCCTTACTTCTGTTTTCTTTGGTTTACTTTATTCTTTCTCTATTTTTGGAAATGGGAATTTAATATTTTTATTTAAATTCTTTTATTTTTATTGATATGTGTATAATTGTATAATTCAGATCACTGCTTAAATGTGTCTGTATAAATAGTGTTTTCATTATCATCAGTCATGTGCTGTGTAATAACATTTCAGTCAGTGATGGACCACATATGTGACAGGGGTCCCATAAGATTAGTACCATATAGCCTAGGTCTAGTAGGCTATACTATCTAGGTTTGTGTAAGTACCTTTACGATGTCTACACAATGACGAAATCACCTAATGATGCATTTTCAGAACATATCCCTGTCGTTAAGCGATACATGACTGTATTTTTTAGAAGTTGTGTAATTTTACTTTGTATTTTTCCTTACACAAGAGTTATTTAATAGGTGTGTTTAAAACATTCCATTTGGAAGGGTCTTTTTATTATTTGGTTTTGTTAGTAACTTCTGGTCTTATTGCATTAAGATCAGAGTATTCTTTATCTTTATAAAACTCAGTGATGTTATCTGTCTGAGCTAATTTATAGTCAATTTTTGTAAATGTTCCATGAGAACTTGAGCCTGGGGGATATTCTCTTCTTTTTGGGGTATAAAATTGATAAATTTTGATGAGATGTTCCTTAGTGATTATGTTGTTTAGGTCTTCACTATCCTAACCTATTTTTTTGCCCTCTTGATCTGTCTTGTACTGAGAGTGATATGTTAATATCTCTCCATTTATTAGTATGTTTCCATCCATGTCCTTGCATTTTCTTTAGCTTTTTGCTTGAAAAAGGTGTTTTCTGTGCTATTTAGTGTAAGGATATTTATAGCTATTAGGTTCATTGTTAATTATGGTTTTCAGTGTTAACAAGTAATTTGTCATACTTAGGCTTGAATTCTACTTTGTCTGATATCAGGATCACTACCCCTTTTTCTCTACTGTCTTTATTTGCCAGGCATAACTTTGTCTGTCTATTTATTTTTAATCTCTTTTTGGTGTGTCTGTCTCTTATATACAGCTTATAGTCGAGTCTACCTTTGTGAGCGAAATTAAAAATTTTCTTTTAATAGGTGAATTAAGCCCATTTGTTTTCATATGACTAATGTGTTTGTTCTTAACTCTGTCCTAATATTTTATAATTATACATATTATTTTGTATATTTTTCCCTTAAATATGTATGTTCCTTGCTCTTTACCTTTATTATTTTTAGTTTTCTTAACATTTAGAAAGGTTTTTATTTTTATTCTAGTGTTTACCTTTGTACTGTAACTTTTAAAATGCCTTTAGTTCCTTTTTTCTTATCATTTATTGTGTCAGTTTTTAATATCCTTTTACTCCCACCTATTGCCTATACCTCAATCAGTGAGCTTATTTTGTTTCCCTTGTCCTCCCATTTTTATTGCATTATTTTTATTCTTTACACAACATATAGCATGTAGTCATCTTCCACCCATGCCCATGCCTTTATTTTAGCTTTAACTCTATATTTATAAATCCTAAAATGCTTATTATATATCTTTTTGCTAAAGTTTTTCCAAGTTATTAGTTTTAGAAGAAGCTCATCATCTAAAAAATTCTTTAAGAATGGCTCATGGATATAGACTTCCTAAGTTTTTGTTGATATTTGATGAGAAGCTTAGATGATATAAAATCCACTTTCTTTCGTTGAGTATTTAAAAAAAATATGCTACTCCATTGTTGCCTTGCTATGGTTATGTTTGAGAAGTCTTCTGCTAGTCTAATTCTTTTGCCCTCTTGTAGTTTATTTAATCTTTGGCTTGAACTTGAGGAATTTTTCTTTATCATTTAAGTCTAATAGTTTTACTAGACTATATCTTGTGGTTAGTTGATCTGGGTTAATTTTTTCATGTGGCTGGTGGGGTAGAATCAGGTCTTATTTGTGGAAAAATTTCTGGAAGATAGTTTTAAATATTAGTGCAGTTGTGTTGGTTTGTTATTTTTCTTTCAGGGACTTCAATTATACCTATGCAATTCCTTCTTTCTCTTTTATTTCCAGTACTTTCTCTTTGACCATTTATTCTGCTTTCATCTCATTTTTCTTCTTCTGATTTTCTTTTAAGATTGCTTTTCTTTAATGCTTCTTATTCCCTGCTTTCCCTTTGGTGTCTTGTAACTTAGTCTGCATTGCTGAAAACATTTTGTCCTTTTCCATTTTTTTCCAGGTTCAATCAATATTATTGTCCTTTTTTTCTGTTTTATATCCATTTTTGTTATTAATTATTGAAGTTTTTTCTTATCTGTTTGCTTCTCAAAGTTTTTGCTTGAGTATATTTAATTCTCAGTTTGGATGTTTTCTTACAGTTTTCTTCTATTTCAAAGTTTATTTGGGGTGGGGTTTTCATCATTTGAAATCTGTTAAAAGTTGTTATCTGATTCTTTTTTTCTCCTGTTCATTTTGTGGTTTTGGGATTTACAAGTTTCCTAGTTGAGTGGTCTCCTTTTCTCTCAGTGGGGCAAAATCTAGTTTCTTTAGTTGATTTTACTTTTGGGTGATGGAGGCAGGGGTTGTGTGTCTTCCAATTTTTTGTTCCTTTACTTTGTCTTCCAGATCCCTAAATTTTCTGTTTGTACTATTTTCCCCTTTACCATAGAACTGCCAAAGTATACTTTTCCCTTTCATTCTTTGCATTTTTCTTTTCCAGAAACTATACCTTTCAAAGACTGCAAGTTGAAATCATAGGTACATTTAAATGTATTCTGTGTCATAAACACTTTCACATTACTAGAATAACTTTTTAATAGTTTTACACTTCACCTGAACTTTCTCATTCTGACAGTGATTTTTGGATAAATCTTAGGCTCCTTGCAAGTCCACACTTCTCTCTGCCCCTGTAGTTTTCCCCAAAATACCCTTTCTCATCGCAGAGGCTTATAATAGGACCATGTATATCACTCACCAGAATTTGGTGTGTTTTTCCTTTTAAAAAATTTTTTATAGTTATTTTAAAGTTGGACTCCTTTTTCTTCTGTTTATGTGAAGGGAATAGTATTTTATAGTTTTATCTGTTCATGTTTTTGTTTGGTGTTATTTTGGAAGGATATATGGGGGATACAAAGATGTAGGTTGCTGCCATTATTTTAGGCTATCATAATTATCCCCATTGCTTTTTAAATAGACTTTCTTTTTAAATGGGCTTTCTGTAGTGCTTGTAAAGTTTATTCTTGCTTTTCCTCACTACCAAATTAACATTCAGATTTTTTGGTTCTAAGTTATTTATCACTTATTGACCTTTCCAGCTACCAAAATTTTATTTTTATTAACTCCTCTCTCATTTTCCCCATCTTTGGGCATTTATATCTTTGAATAATACTCAGTTTTATACCTGAGAGTTTTAGGCTAGTCAGTTTATGGAGGGACCAAGGGCTGATGTATGTTTTTAATCCACAATCTTTATCCAGAGGTTTAAGATGTTTTCATATGAGACATAGCTAAGGCTTTTCAGGAAAAAATATCCCTGTTATTTATTCTGAGAAAATTATAATATGCATGACTTAAAAGGTGCTGTCCTTATGTGTTTTAGGAAGAAAGGAGAATGAGGGTAATAATTCTCCATCTGTATAGTATATAAAAACTCCCTAGGGAGATTTGAAAGAAAGTAGAACTTCACACTCTATTTCTGTAGTTCTGACTCAGTTGGTCTGAGAGAGGACCCTGAGATATTTATTTTAAACAATCATCCTGGGTTAATTGTGATGCTGTTGTTTTAGGAACTCCACTTGACACATACTAAACTGAGGATAGACTTTAATAAAAATGAATGAAAGCCTGTCCATATGTATGTGAATTTCCCTGATAATTGAAATAGATATTGGTGGCCTTTATATATTTATTTGATATATTTATGTATATTTTATATATTATATATTTCAATATCTTTACATATATTTATATTTTAAGGAGACTTTAGTTTCTGTCAACTTTATTTCCATTTTCTGGTTAGGAGTCTGTGGAAGAGCAACTTAAGACCACTCAGTGGTTGTTTCTCCCTATTTAGTAGCCACAGCAGTGGGGGCTGTAGACCGGTCCTTAGTGGCAGGCTGAGTGCTCCAGTCTTTGGTATGGAAGTGCTGAATAGGCACGAGGGCACTTGTATGCCTTCAGGCCAGTCTGCAACCTCAGGTTGAAGAGCAGTAAATTTGGGAGTGGGAACAGTCCATTCATCCTGAAATTCCTCCTTGGTCACAGCCTTTTCAGCAGTGGCCTGCTCTTCCTTGTCAATATCTTCAGGAACTCTGTAGATGTAGAGATCAGGCATGACCTCTGGGAGACGGTGCCATGTATGCACAGGACTTCCTCAGCCAGTGTCCACCACATCTGACCCACTGAGTGAGCTTCCTTGTTTCATGGGATGGCAGTGTCCACACAGAGAAGAGAAAAGTCTGTCTTACACAGACCCATGATAGTTGAGTTAACATAGGATGCCTCTGTGAGAGGCTGGTGGTTAGCCCTGGAATCAGTAGCCACCGGAAGTCATGGCTCCTGGAAGGCTGCTTGGATCTGGTTAGTGAAGGTTCCAGGAATGAAGAGGCCCCAGTAGTACTGGCTCCAGGGGCAGCAGCCAACTTCAGCACGGCTTGCTGGCCAGTATTCCTGGATGATATGATACTGACGTCAGCTGAGTTTTCAACAGCAACAATGGTGTGAGCTGCCAGCAGATGCTTCTCCCAGGTTCTCTTCAGATTTCTGAGGTAAGGTCATCACTTTTCTTTTTGTAGATAATTATTCCATTTGCAAATCAAGGTTGGTGCCACCTAAGTGGGTTCTTGCTGCAGGGAATTTGAAGACATCCTCCTCCTTCATTTTCAGGACATCAAGGGCTCTGGTGAAAGTTTTCTGTTGTGAAAGTTTCCCTTTGAATTATTGCAGTAACCCAGTACAACACCGTGGGGACCACTCTCTGGGTAGCATGGAAAGGCTTGGTGGCATTTATCCTGAGTGTTTTAGTTGTGGCAGTCATTATTTCTTATCAACATTTACTTCTCCTCTACTTCTGGAACAGAAGAGAATTGTATTTCTATACTCTCTTAGGGCTAGATGTGGTCTGTAACAAAATAATAATAAAATTAAAGAGGTTAGAATAAGTGTAATAATGCCTATTTCATTTGCTAATTTTTTATAACATATTAGCCTCTATGAAGTTGCTCAAAAGAGTAAATAGGAGAGATTTCATCAAGATGGCAGCATAGGCAGACTATGAATTCACCTCCTCGCATAAACACAACCAGGTTACAACTATTCTTGGAAAAATTACCCTGGAGAGGGAACTGAAAATTGGATTTAAAACCCCCTGCAACAAGGGACAGTCCTGACTAAGGCAGAAGGCAGAAATTCCTTCTGGAGAGAAAAAAAAAAACCACCTTTGCGAGCAGCAGAGTTTCACAGCCAGCCAGCCAGGAGCCACCCTAGGGTATGCAGCCCTCCCTGGAGGAGTGGGGACCTGAGCAGGGACATGTTACTGCTATAAGCATCCTTCACACTCAGCACAACTGAGACAGGTGTCCTACTATTTGGCTTCACTGGCTATTAACTGCAACAGGGGATACCCCCAGAAAAGCTATCAGATAAAAGCTGAAAAAACCCAGCTCTTAAAGAGCCAATGCACAAATTCACCCATCTCAGAGAGCAACCTAAAATCACCAAAAAGAAAGCTGCACAGTCTTTTGGTGAAAAGAGACTCACATGGTAGTCTCTGGATGCATCTCAGTGAGAGGTGAGACCTCTCCAGAGACAGAGATATTGGTGGCAGCCATTGTTGTGACCTAGTACAGGTGTGCTGACACAGATGCTGGCAGATGCCATTGAAGATATTCCCCTGGTCTGTTAGCTGTTGTGTCTGCCATACCCACTAGAGTGCAGATTTAATCCAGTTCAGCCTGGGCAGGCAGCCCACCCTAGGGACTGGGCCCAACCAACAGAAAGCCCTCAGGCTACTTGTGGACCTGCGTAGACTGAGTTATTTGATCCTTTACAGGCAGGTGAGTGTGTCTGCCTCTATGGGGCAGGGCCTGTATGAGGGCCAGGTGAACTGTGGGGGACATTGGTAGATAGTTGAGGGCCTCTGCAATGGGGCAACTGGGTATGCTCCAGGGGGTCAGGAAGTGTGCATGGGCCAGGGTTGTGTTGACAGTGTGTGTGGACCTGTTGTTTGTGGGGGGGGGGGGTAGGGCTTATCAGTGATGGAAGACCTGTGCTTCACAAAGAGCCACAATGACGATCAGCCCACCTTCCAAAATCTGAAACAATGGGGTGCTCCCATGCCTAGGGCCAGCCCCACCCAGCTTCAATCCTAAGATAGCTGACATCAGCCTTGCAGGCCTGAGGCCTACAGCAACTGGAACCCCCAGAGCCTAGCAACCAGGTACACTGGGGCCTACTCAATTAACAGGAAACTGCAACAGGAGTGTGCTATTAGACCTTGTAGCCAATGGTACTGGGGCTCCTCAAACCTGATTTACAAACAGCCAGCCAGGGAGGGAAAGACTAGATTCCCTGGGTGCCTGCAGTAAGAGCAATGTTGCCACAGCAGAATGACAAAAGTAGCCCATACAGAGGTCACTCCTGGAACATTTGGACTGGTGATGAGAGGGAAGCACACTGCCAGGCCTCAAAAGGCATCTCTTAAGTAAGGTCACTTCTCCAAGATCAGGAGACATAGCTGACTCACCTAATACAAAGATATAAACACAGATAAAGAGGCATAATGAGGAGGCAAAGGAATACATTCCAAGCAAGGGAACAGAAAAAAACCCCAGAAAAAGAACTAAATGAAACAGAAATAAACAATTTACCTGACAAAGAGTTCAAACAAAAACTCATAAAGATACTCACTGATATTGGGAGAAGACTGGATGAACCCAGTGAGAACATCAACAAAGAATTGGAAAATATAAAGAAGAACCAATCAGAAATGAAGAATACAATACTGGAAATGAAAAATTCACTAGAGAGACTCAATAGCAGACTAGATGATACAGAATAATGGATCAGCCAGCTGGATGAAAGGCTGGAGGAAATCACCCAACTGAACAGACAAAAAAAAAAAAAGAATTAGAATGAGAACAGTCTAAGGGAACTCTGGGACAATATCAAGCACACTAACATTTGTATTATAGGTGTCCCAGAAGGAAAGAGAGACAAAGGGGCAGAGAATCTATTTGAAAAAGTAATAGATGAAAACTTTCCTAACCTAAGGAAGCAGACTGACATCCAAGTACAGGAAGCACAAAGAGCACCAAACAAGATAAACCCAAAGAGGCCCACATCAAGACACATTACAATTAAAAGGTCCAAAATTAAAGACAGAATCCTAAAAGTGGCAAGAGAAAGGCAACAAGTGACATACAAAGGAAAGCCCATAAGGCTATTGGCAGATTTCTCAGCTGAAACCCTACAGGCGAGAAGAGAATGGCACGACTTATTTAAAATTATGAAAGGAAAAAACCTACAGCCAAGAATATTCTATCCAGTAAGGTTATCATTCAGAATGGAAGGGGAGATAAAGAGTTTCCAAGACAAGCAAAAATTAAAGGAGTTTATCACCAAGAAACCAGTTATATAAGAAATGCTGAAGGGACTTATTTAAGTGGGAAAGAGAAGACCACAAATAGGAATAAGAAAATTATCAAAAAACAAAACAAAACAAAACAGGCAGTAAAATCACTCATAAAGGCAAAAATACAGTAAAGATAGCAGATCAACCACCTATGAAGATAATATGAAGGTTAAAAGACAAAAGTACTAAAATTACCTATTTCAATAATAAGAGGATAATGGATATACACACAAAATAAGATATTAGATATGATTTCAAAAACATAAAATGTGGAAGGAGGGTAGTAAAAAAGTAGAGCTTGAAGAAAGAGAGAAAGCTAAAGAGGTTATCAACTCAATATAGATTGCTATATACGTAGAATATTATATAGGAACCTCACAGTCATCACAAAACCTATAATAAATAAACAAGTAAGAGGAAAGAAATCAAACGTATTACTAAAGAAAGCCATCAAACCACAAGGGAAGAGGGCGAGAGAAGAAGAAAGGAACAGAGAAGAACTCCTAAAACACCCAGAAAAAAAGGTAACAAAATGGCAACAAACACATATTTGTCAATAGCTACTTTAAATGTCAATGGACTAAATTCTCCAATCAAAAAGGCATAGGTTGGCCAATTGGATAAAAAAACAAGACCCATATATATGCTGCATATAAGACACACATCTCAGACCTAAACACACTCAAACTGGAAGTGAAAGACCACTTCTGGGTATTTATCCAAAGAACTTGAAAACACAAAGGCATAAAGATACATGCACCCCTATGTTCATTGCAGCATTATTCACAATAGCCAAGACTTGGAAGCAACGTACGTGCCCATGAAGGGACGAATGGATAAAGAAGATGTGGCATATATACACAATGGAATACTACTCGCCATAAGAAATGATGAAATCTGGCTATCTGTGACAACCTGGATGGACCTTGAGGGTATTATGCTAAGCAAAATAAGTCAGAGGGAGAAAGTCAAATACCATATGATCTTACTCAGAAGTAGAAGATTAAAACGACGACAAACAGATAGCAAGAGAGATTGGATTGCTGGTTACCAGATGGGAAGCGGGGAGAGAGGAAGGTAAAAGGGGTGATTAGGCACATGAATGGTAATGGATTGTAATTAGTCTTTGGGTGGTGAACACGATGTAATCTACACAGAATTTGAAATATTACAACATACACTTGAAAGTTGTATAATGTTATAATCCAGTGTTACTGCAATAAAAAAAGTAAAAAAAAATTAGAAAAAGGTAGATAAGTCTTCATTAGTATGCACCTTGGAGGATATCATGTGAGAGAAAGCCCTAGAAAAATCAGCACTTTTAGTTTTGAATATTTGTTCTTTTGATTTTTTTAAAGACTTTATTTTTTTCCTTTTTCTCCCCAAAGTCCCCTGGTACATAGTTGTATATCTTCGTTGTGGGTCCTTCTAGTTGTGGCATGTGGGATGCTGCCTCAGCATCGCTTGATGAGTGGTGCTATGTCCGCGCCCAGGATTTGAACCAACGAAACACTGGGCCGCCTGCAGCGGAGTGCGCGAACTTAACTACTTGGCCATGGGGCCAGCCCCTTGTTCTCTTGATTTTTGATTTGCAGTTTATACTTGAAACCAGTCATTGGTTTCTGTGTCTGTAGTGTTTTACTTTGTGTAGCATTTCTTCTACAGAAGTCATGGAGTCTCTTTATAAACCTCTGGATGATGAATGACCATCTCGTTGAGGTGCCCCCAAGTTTCCATCTCCCTAGTAATTGTGGCCCATGCTATCCAGCCTATATGCTAAGTCTGTCAATTACAAACATATCTTCAAAATTTAGTAAAGATCTCGGTCTATTCTGGGTGCTATAATAAAGTACCATAGACTAGGTGGCTTATAAACACAGAAACTTATTTCTCACAGTTCTAGAGGCTGGAAATCAGAAGTGAGCGTGCCAGCATTTTTGAATTTTTGTGAAGACCCTCTTTCGGGTTGCAGACTGCTAACTTCTCCTTGTATCCTCACGTGGCAGAAAGAGTGAGCTAGCTCTCTGGGCCCCTTATTAAGACACTAATCCCATTCATGAAGGCTTAACCCTTATAACCTAATTACCTCTCAGAGGCCCCACTTTCAAATACTATCACAGTGGAATTAGGGTTTCAGCATATGAATTTTGGGGAGACACACAGTCCACTGCAAGATCCATTCAGACATTTTTGCATGATAAAAGAATATGTCACTGGCAACAATTTTGTTATGTGCGTTACCTAATATAAAAGTAAAACAGTCTTTGTACTTTATTCAATAATTACAAAAAGAATAAGAGAAATAAAAAGTGTGCTCTTCAAAGATGGAAGACATTGCTCTAGAAATTGGTATAGTGTCTTGCATACTAAATGCAGCTATTTGAACTCAGAATAAATTTTATTCAACTTTGTCTATATAGGAAAACCTTATTACTCTTGGCAGGAGATGATTTTTATATTTTGTATTCTAACTTCTTCTACCCAACTAAGCCCATTTTGCTTGCGAACTTTTATTGAGAAATTATTATTTGCCAGGCACTGTTCTGATGCTCTACGTCTAAAGTCTCAGCTAATGCTTATTACAACACTATGATGCAGGTGCTGTTATTATCTTAATTTTAGAGAAAAATAACCTGAAGAGCAGGAAAATGAAGTAATTTGTCCCTGATTGCTTAGTTAATAGTTAGAACAACTAAGGTTTATGCCTTGTGTCTCCTTCAGAACTTTTTATATTACCAGTACTCTGCAGTTATTTCTTTAACTTGTGGCAAATGGCAACATCCATCCTTATATCTGAGATGATTCAAAGCACCTGGCCTGGAGCCTCGCACACAAAACCCATCTAAAGTTTGTTTGCTGTGGCCTTGTTTTAAACAACCCAGGGCACACTTATACTCGTTACTAACCAAAAGTTGCATAGTAAGAAGAAAAATATATTTTGTCTCCTTTATTTGGATGAATTTAAAACTAGTAGAATTTTGCTCACCTATACAGACAGAAAATTGGAAATTTTATAAAATTAGGAAGCAACAATTATGCACAAGTATAGCCCATCTTAGCCTGTTTTCAAAGTTATAAAGATTCTACCCAGAGAAGAAAATGGTACTGTTCTCAAGAACACTGTGCTTTGTCTTTTGTGTGTGTTATTACATATGCTTTTCTTACTCTTCCTAATATTTCTCAAGAGGTACACTTCCATCAACTGTGAATCAAACAATATCTATTGTGTAATGCTGAGATGGACAGCACTCATGCCTTTATTGTGTTTCATAGTGTGTTATTTTGGGATTAAAGTGGAAAAAATCCAGATGGCTGATATAATTTGTCTTGGGTGATTTTTCAGTTGTTAAATAGACGTTACTGACATGTAATATTGAAAGCCAACTTTTAAGAGAAGTTTGGAACAACCTCTACCAAAGGGAATTGTGCCATAGCTATTTCACTATCCAGAGAAAACAAGATGTAATCAGAACATGTTCTATCTTACTTACTGATTCTTTCATTTGCGTGGTATGAATGTAAGTTTTTCCCCCAAGCTTTATTGAGGTATAATTGACAAATAAAGTTGTATATATTTAACGTTTACAATGTGATGATTTAATATAGCATACATTATAAAATGATTACCACAATCAAGCTAATTAACACTACCATCACCTCATAGTTACCTTTTTGTGTGTGTGGTGTGTGGTGAGAACACTCAAGATCTACTCTCTTACGGGGCTGGCCCTGTGGCCAAGTGGTTAAATTCGCATGCTCTGCTTCAGCGGCCCAGGGTTTCACCTGTTCAGATCCTGGGCACAGACCTAGCACCACTCATCAGGCCATGCAGAGGCACCATCCCACATAGCAGAGCTAGAAGAACCTACAACTAGAATATACAACCATGTACTTGGGGGCTTTGGGGAGAAAAAGGAAAAAAAGTTTGGCAGCAGATGTTAGCTCAGGGCCAATCTAAAAAAAAAAAGATCTACCCTCTTAGCAAATTTCAAGTACACAATATGCTATTATTAATTATATTCACCATGCGCTACATTAGATACCCAGAACATATTCATCTTATAATTGAAAGTTTTTATACTTGGACCATATCTCCCTATTTCTCCCTCTCCCCTGATAACCACCATTCTACTCTCTGGTTCTGAGTTTGACTTTTTTAGATTCTATATGTAAGTGTGATTATGCAGTGTGCATGTAGTTTTTAGTATTATATACTAATTCAACTTGTGAAGCAACTATATTAAAAACAGAAATTAGACTTTAAAAAATTTGAGGGAACATTTTTGGATATATAATATTTATCTCCTTATTGACTTAAGGGTTGTTAAATGGAAATTGAACCCCAGCTTAAAACCTTTGTTTAAGATAGCAACTTGTGGAATTGTGTGTACACCTCGAATGGTAAGCAATACCTTCTTTGAGGTTCATTTTTCTTTGGTGAGATGTTTCTGAAACTCTGGTTTCGACAGGGATGTGTGAATGTTGTAAGTGACAAAAACTCTTTTCAAATATAGAGTGCCTCTTGTTCTTTGTGTAGCCCAGGCATCTAGACCAGTACCTGGCACCGAGCAGGCAATCGATCCACATCTGCAGAGTGAATGAATGAAACAATAATAAGACTTGTCTCTTCTCGATGGGTGAAGTTTTTTTTCCATGTGGGGACCCAATTTTGCTTTTATATCTGTTGTAGTGTGTGCTTAACTTTCTAACAATTGATCAATGAAACTAACATGGATCTTAAGTTATCTAAATCTGGCTGTTTGAGGCAGAGAACATGTACTAGAATTTTAACAGGGTATGAGATGAAGAGGTATGTGTTGTCACTTACAGAAGTCCTTAAATCCCATCAGAGAGTATTTGGATTTGGTTTAATAAGCCGTTATCAGTATTTGAGAGAGTGAAATCTAAGTACTGCTTTTGGATTTGCTTGCAGAAGGAAGAATTAGTCCAGAGAATATGGGAGCAGAAAAGCAAACAAAAATACCTGTCAGTAGATATATGCTAATTGTTTAACAAAGTGGAGAAGCAACATATATTTTAAGTGTACACATTTTCCTTGTAGCTAACTTAAACCATGTCCTACTTTGACCCATTTCAAAGGCTTCTGGATGTAATAGTTTACTACTCTTTTCACTGGTCCCAAGACAAAACAAAAGCGCAGTGACAAATAATAGATCAGCCCAGTGTAGATGGGGGCAGGTCTGTACTGCTGTTGCTTGGGAGTGAATACAGCAACCTCTGAGTAGAAAGTGATCCTGGTGGAGCAAGTATTTAATAAGTGGAAGTGAGAAGCCAATAAAAGGAACATCTCTTAATTTCTTTCCATCTTTATAATTTCATAAACTCTTATACATATTGAATTAGAATTAGAATAATATAAAGAATGCCAGAAAACTCATCATTCCCGAAGGGACCCTAGAAGGCATAAGTGAGGTAAGGGTCACCAGCAATGTTAAACACAAGATGAGAAGAGAATTTTGTTTTGACTGTGTAGAGATCTTCACAGTGTGCCTGCATTTATATAGTTTGAAGTACTGAGGGTTTCTAGAACTCGGGACATGCCATTATTAATTTTCTAGAGAAAAATCACACCAAAAGTCAAGCATAAAAGATTTTTGAATTGATTTTTTGTTGCATTATTTACCACTACTCCTTCCCACTTACATGTGATCATCACAAACTACGTGATTGCTAACCAAATGTCCTCTCATTGTTTTGCTTATTGATTTTATGTTAAAGTTCCAAAGAAAAACTAAAACAATAAATGTGATCCCTGAAGATCCATACTTCAGGTAATTATATTTTTTCTAATACATTGCTCTTGTGTTTAAGGAATTAATATTCATTGTTTTGAATATAAATTCTTCTTTGTATTTGAAAGTTTGACATGTTTTCTCCTTTGCTTGTGAAAATATTGACAAATTCTCAACATATATCTTTTTGGACGCTCACGGATGAAACACCCTCTTTCTCAGCAGTTAGCAAAATCTACTTTTGTGTGATCAGCCAAATTGGCCCTTATTGCTGCCTCTTAACTCTGACTTTTAACAAGTGCCAAGACACTTTTGGGGAAAATTGCAAATGGGAGAAATATGAGCATTTGTTGAGATTCTCTACTATCTGATTAGAATATTATGTTTCTTTTTCCTTGTGGAGTAGGATTCTCACTTATGAAAATCTTCCCCATCCAATAATTTTTCAAGGCCCCAGGAGAATCCTTGGGCAATTAAAACTGAGAACTCTGTTACAGAATCTTCCTTAAGTCCAGGGCCTTGCAGAGTGTTTGGGTAAGAATAACATGCCAAAGTACATGTTTTTGTTATTCATAACAACAAAAACTGGAAGAAATTATAGTCAAAGCACTCTTTATATACCTATTCGACTTTTTAAATGCAGTGATTTATTTACTTTATCAAACTAATAATACAAATGTAATTTGCCTTCATTCTTCTCTTTCAACATTCACTCCTGTGAAAGATTGTTAACACTTATAAGCCCACCTGTAACCCATGAGGAAACTATTCCTACATTTATCTCTCTAGTCCTGGTCATTTTGGCATGTTCTGGTCCACTCTTTATGATGTTATAAAACCATGTAATGGAATCTAATAATAACCACTGCCTTATATTTATACAGTGCTTTTAACCTTTAAAACACTTTTTTAGATTTGCTTTAATACTAGGATAAAGTCTTATGATTCTTAAATCATGTTAATTTGCTATCCTACCACTAGCATGCATTAAATAGACCCCTAACCAAATTCTATAACTGCTTTTTTTTTTTTAAAGAAAAAGGTATAACTATGTTAGAAATAACTGTTTTCCATGTGAAGAAAATATTGATTCTACCTTGTTCTGAAGTGCTTGTGCAATATCTGAAATATTGTTTTTAGGCCAGGATGTTACTCTGTAAGAGCAATAAATGAAAGCCATCCAGATTATGAGCATTCTGCAAAACAGTCATACAAAGAATAGCTGAAATAGATGGGAATGGTTACCTGGATAAAAGGAACACTTAGGACTCCTTCTGTGTAGTATGGTAAGAATAAAGACCAGTAGATGGAAGTTACAGAAAGATGGAACTGAGTCCAATTTGAAGAATACATTTATTATACATGCTTGTGTCCCTGGTGCCTAGAGTCGTATCTGGCAAATGTGAGTTCACAGGAAATATTTGTTGTTGTAGATGATCAAAGATGAATATATTAATCCTTTTATAAAAGGAGTGAGCTCATTGTCACTGCATATATCAGGCAGAGGCTCTATAAACTTTGTTTGAAAATGTTGTAGAAAGAATTCCTGCATTAGGAGTGATGTTGGACCTGCGCCACCTCTTAGTTTCTTTCCATATTTATGTATTTATAATTTTATAAGTTCTTATCCATATTAAAGAGCCTTGTATTGGTGTCTTTAATGCTAAACATAACATTTACAAGATAAAAGTTTTCTTTTTAATGTGAGAGGTTTTCCCTTGACTTTTTAGATTTAAAAAGCTTAATTTAGACTTTTAATGGACTGACTGTCTTAGTAATTCATAGCCTGGCTTATTCAAAAGGATCAAAACATCAAAATCACTAGTTTCAGAGTGACGTCAGCATGACGGCAGAGTGAGTTGTTCCCTTTGTCTCTCCCTTCTAAGTTAAAACAAAATGGACATTTATTAACCAACAGGAGGATTTCCTACACAGCACAATCGGGCTCCTGAGAGATCTACACAGCTATACATCTGAAGGTGGGTGGATTGGATCCCTGGGAAACAGTAGAACTAGGTAAGTGGACCCTTCCCCCTCCATGCTGGCAGCGATACAGGTTGCAGATCCTCAAACAGTGGCTGGCATGACTGTAAGGGGAGGTGGGGGAGCCTGGGCTGCATGTCAAAGCTTTTGGAATGATAGCCTGACCCATGGGAGTTCCCACCATGCCATGGCTGCCCCAACCATGGGAATGTGTTCCACTGAGTGGTGGTGGCTCAGCCCTGAAGGAGCCCTACCCACTAAGTGCAGAGGCTCAGCCAAACCACCTGGGACTGCAGAGCTGGCCCCCATGAAAGAAGTGCCCTCCCTCCTAGTGCAGCAGCTCAGCCAGTCCCTTGCTTAGTGGAGCAGGTCATCCTGCATGAGAGCAATCCTCCTGCTGAGCACAGAGACCCCACCTGTTAGTGTGTGTGTGACCTGCAGAGGGACTGGCCAGATCATGCAAATGCAGAGCACACCTACCAGCACAACTTGCAGCAGATGGGGCAGGATGAGAGAATACAGCTCCTGCTCCCCTCCAGTGGTGGCAGGTGAGTCTGTGACCTGATACTAACACAAATGCACCAGCAAAGAATCAATTCATCAAACACCGTGAAGAACTACAGTAAGACTTCAGAGTAGAAGGGAAATGACAAGTCTCCAGAAACCAATCCTGAATTCACAGAAATTTACAATCTAATGACAGAGAATTCAAAATAGTTGTCATAAAGAAACTCAAAGAGTTACATGAAAACTCAGTTCAATGAGCTCAGGAATAAGATTAATGAGGAGAAGGAATACTTCACCAGAGAAGTTGAAGCCCTTATAAAAAAAATCTTACAGGATTTCTGGAGATGAAGAACACAATTAATGAGATAAAAATAATATAGTAACCATAAAAAATAGAGCTCACCTTATATAGGAGAGAATAGTTGACCCATGAGACAGAAATCTACAAATGCTTCAGGTGGAGGAGGAGAGGAAAGATTTTTTAAAAAATGAAGAAATTCTTTGAGAAATATCTGACTCAATTAGGAAAAGAAACATAAGGATTACAAGTATTCCAGAGGGAGATGAGAGGGAGAAAGGAGCAGAGAGCTTGTTCAAATAAATAATAGCTGAGAACTTCCCAAAGCTGGGGAAGGAACAGGATTTACAAGTACATGAAGCCAATAGAACTCCTAATTACATCAATGCAAAAAGACCTTGTCCAAGACATATGATAGTAAAACTGGCAAAAGGAAATGACAAAGAAAAAATATTAAGGGCAGAAAGGCAAAATAAAATAACCTACAAAGGAACCCCTATCAGGCTTTCAGCAGATTTCTTCAGCAGAAACTCTACAGGCTAGGAGAGAATGGAATTATATATTCAAAATTCTGAAAGACTTTCAGCCAAGAGTACTCTGTCCAGCAAAACTATCTTCAGATACAATAGAGAAATAAAAACTTTCTCCGAGAAACAAAACCTGAAGGAGTTCATTGCCACAAGACCCCCACTACACAAAATGATCAAGAAGGCCCTCATACCTGACCAAAAGAAAGGGTTTACAAAGCCTTGAGCAAAGAGATAAACAGACAAAATCAGGAAATTTCAGCTCTCTATCAGAACAGGTTATCAAACAATTAAAACATAAAAGATAAAGGGAATGAAAGCATAAAACATTATAAACACTTCAATTTAGTCAGAAACTCATAACACAAAGAATGATTTGTGACAACAATAAGTCAGAAGGGCAAGAGGAAAAGAATGGAACTTGCTCAGGCTAATGGAGATAAGATAGTCCATTTTCTGATAGCCTCTTATCTATGAGGTCTTTTATATAAACATCATTGTAACTACTAAACAAAAAATCAGAGTAGAGCCACAAATCATAAATAATGAGAAAACCATCACAGAAAGCCACCAAACTGAATTAGCAGTCATAAATATGAGGGAAAATAAAAAATAGAAATACAGAACGACTGGAAAACAAGAAATAAAATGACAGTATTAAGCCCTCATATATCAATAACCACTAAATGTAAATAGACTGAATTCTCCAATCAAGACGCAGAGTGGCTGGATAGATTAAAAAACAAGACCCAACAATATGCTGCCTTCAGGAAACACATCTCAGCTCTAAAGACAAACATAAGCTCAGAGTAAAGGGATGGAAGATGATACTCTAAGCAAATGGCAAACAAAAGAAAGGAGGTGTTGCCATACTTATATCAAACAAAGTAGACTTCAAGATAAAAAAGGCAATGAAAGACAAAGAGGGGCAGTGTATAATGACAAAAGGTACATTCCACCAAGAGGACATAATACTTATAAATACATATGCACCTAATGCAGGAGCACCAAAGTATATAAAGCAACTATTAACAGATCTAAAGGGAGAAATTGACAGCAACACAATAATAGTAGGGAAGCTCAGCACCCAACTTACATCAATGGATATCATCCAGACAGAAAGTCAACAAGGAAACAGTGGCCTTAAATGAAACTCTAGACCAGATGGACTTAATAGATGTATACTATAGGACATTCCTTCCAAACCCAGAAGAACACATGTTCTCAAGTACACATGGAACATTCTCAAAGAGAGACGATATGTTGGGAAACAAGGCAATTCTCAAGAAATTTACAAAGATTGAATCATATCAAGCATCTTTTCTGACAACAGTGCTATGAAACTAGAAATAAACTGAAAGAGAAAAGCTGGGAAAGTCACAAATATGTGAAGACTAAACAATGTGCTAATGAACAACCATTGGATCAATGAAGAAATCAAAAGAGAAATAAATAAAATAAAAGGAGAAAAATGAAAATAAATCACAGCATACCAACTCTTATGGACAGCAAGAGCAGTACTAAGAGGGCAATTTATAGCAATGCAGGCCCACTTCAACAAAGAAGAAAAATCTCAAATAAGTAATCTTAAACTACACCTAACAGAACTAGAAAAAGAAGAACAAACAAAGCCCAAAGTCAGCAGAAGGAGGGAAGTAACAAAAATTAGAGCAGAAATTAACAAAATAGAGACTAAAAAAACAGTAGAAAGGATCAGTGAAACTAATTGCTGGTTGTTTGACAAGATGAGCAGAACTGAAAAACAGACTCACTAAGAGAAAAAGAGAGAAGGCCTCACTAAGTAAAATTAAAAATCAAAGAGGATAAATTACAATGGATACCACAGAAATACAAAGGATTATGAGAATACTATGAAAAACTATATGCCAACAAGTTGGATTTAACCTAGAAGAAGTGGATAAAATCTTAGACTTGTAAATCTCCTAAAAGTGATTCAAGAAGAAATAGAGAATCTGAATAGACCAATCACAAGTAAAGAGATTGAAACAGTAATCAGAAAACTCCCAAAAAACAAAAATCCAGGACCAGATGGCTTCTGTGCAGAATTCTATCAAACATTCAAAGAAGATTTTAATACCTGTCCTTCTCAAGCTATTCACCAAAATTGAAGAAGACAGAACACATCCTAACTCATTATATGAGGTCAACATTACCCTGGTACCAAAACCAGATGGCCATATAGGACAAGGCACTGTCATACTTAGTGAAAAACTAAAAGCCATCCCTCTGAGAACAGGAACAAGACAAAGTTGCCCACTCTCGCCACTCCTATCCAACATAGTACTGAAGATTTTGTCCAGAGCAATTAGGCAATTAAAAGAAATAAAAGAGATCTAAATTGGCAAGGAAGCAGTAAAACTTTCCCTGTTTGCAGATGACATGATTCTATATATAGAAAATGCTAAAGAATCCACCATAAAACTATTAGAGATAATCAACAACGACAGCAATGCTGCAAGGTACAAAATCAACCTAGAAAAATCAGTTGCATTTCTATACACTGATAACAGACTAGCAGAGAGAGAACTCAAGAATACAATCCCATTTACAATTGCAACAAAAAGGATAAAATATCTAGGAATAAACTTAACCAAGGAGGTGAAAGACCTATACAAGTAAAAGACATTATTGAAAGAAATCAAAGTCAGAAAGACATGGAAGGATATTCCATGCTCATGGATTAGAAGAATAAATAGAGTTAAATTGTCCATATTACCTAAAGCAATCTACAGATTCAATGCAATCTCAATCAGAATCCCAATGCATTCTTCATGGAAATAGAACAAAGTCTCCTAAAATTCATCTGGGGCAACAAAAGACCCCGAATAGCCAAAGCAATCCTGAGAAAAAAGAACAAAGTGGGAGGTATCGCTATCCCAAACTTCAAAATATACTACAGAGCTATAGTAATCAAAACAGAATGGTATGGACACAAAAACAGACACCCAGATCAAAGCAAGAGAGTTGAAAGCCCAGAAATAAAACCACACATCTACAGACAGCTAATCTTTGATGAAGGAACCAAGAACATACAGTGGAGACAGGAAAGTCTATTCAGTAAATAGTGTTGGGAAAACTGGACAGCCACATGCAAAAGAATGGAAGTAGACCATTATCTTACACCATACACAGAAATCAACTTGAAGTGGAGTAAAGTCTTGAATGTAAGATGTGAAACCATAAAACTCCTAGAAGAAAATATAAGCAGTACACTCTTTGACGTCAGTCTTAGCAGCACTTTTTGAATACCATGTCTACTCAGGCAAGAGAAACAATAGCAAAAATAAACCATTGGTACTACATCAGACCAAAAATCTTCTGCAAGGCAAAGGAAACCATGAACAAAACAAAAACACAATTCACCAACTGGGAGAAAATATTTGCAAATCATATATTTGACAAGAGGTTAATTTCCAAAATATATAAAGAACTCATGCAACTCAACAACAAAAAACCACACAGCCTGATCAAAAAGTGGACAGATGATATGAATATTTTTCCAGAGAAGATATACAGATGGCCAATAGGCACATGAAAAGACGTTTAACATCACTAATCATTAGGGAAAGGCAAATCAAGATTACAATGAAATATCACCTTATACCCATTAGAATGGCTATAATTACCAAGACAAAAAGTAACAAATGTCGGAGAGGATGTGGAGAAAAGGCAACCCTCATGCACTGCTGGTGGAAATGCAAACTGGTGCAGCCACTATGGAAAAGAGTATGGCGATTTCTCAAAAAATTAAACAGAAATATCATATGACCCAACTTTCCCATTACTGGGTATTTATGCAAAGAACATGAAATCAACAATAGAAAGAGATTTATGTACCCCTATGTTTATTGCAGCATTATTCACATAGCAGAGACATGGAAGCAAACCAAGTGCCCATCAACTGATGAATGGATAAAGATGTGGTATACATATACTATGGAATAAAATGTCCATAAAAAAGGACAAAATCATCCCATTTGCAACAACACAAATGGACCTTAGGGGCGTTATGTTAAGCAAAATAAGCTACACAGAGAAATACAAACACTGCGTGATTTTGTTCACATGTGGAAGATAAATAAACGTGGATAAAGAGAACAGATTAGTGGTTGCCAGAGGGGAAGGGGGTTGGGGGGAAGGAGGGAGGGGTAAAGGGTCACATAACGTATGGTGATGGATAAAACCTAGACTATTTGGTGGTGGGCATGATGCAGTCTATACAGAAATTGATATGTAGTAATGCACACCTGAAATTACACAATGCTGTAAACCAATATGACATAAGTAAAATAAAAGCCAAACAAACACAAACAACAACAACAACAACAAAAATCACCAGTTTCAGACCATGGAATTCTAAGAAATTGTTTCCTTGTTACACCTCAATCTAACTTCTGTTTCTGTTTTTGAGTGGAAAATGTCCCTGATTATGATGAGAATTTTGACTTTCAACTCCATTTCTAATTTCTGGTCTGTTTCTACTATTGGTCAAGTGATATCAGGACCCTAATCTGATGCCACATGGAGCAACAGTAGTGGTCACTCTTGCTTCTTACCTTGGCCCAGTTTATGTTCCATACTCCCTTTCCTGACTTTAGTAATCTTTAATTGTTCATGAAACACAAGCAGTCAATGAATATTTGTTACTTTGTTTTTTCCAATAGAAGAGTAATTGCAACTGATGAGACTGAAGAGGGACATGAGGAAAGGGAGTGGAGTACTGTGGAGTGAGGCAGAGTTCTCCAACACTACTCCTTTCTTGTGCTTTATTCTCAGTCTCCTGCCCTCATCCTTCTGCTTATCTTCAGAAAATCTTTTTTTTTAAATATGGTGATTTTTTTTAAAGAGTGGCCCTGAGCTAACATCTGTTACCAATCTTTGATTTTATCCTCCTTTTTCTCCCCAGAGCCCCCCCAGTACATAGCTGTATATGCTAGTTGTAGGTCCTTCTATTTTTGCTATGTGGGACACTGCCTCAGCTTGTCTTGATGAGAGGTACTAGGTCCATGCCCAGGATCTGAACTGGTGAAACCCTGGGCCACCAAAGTGGAGCACGTGAACTTAACCACTTAGCCACAGGGCTGGCCCCCAGAAAGTCAGCCAGGTCTTTCATAAGACCACTGAAACCACACGTTCCTGGACATATATACACCATATTAACAAATATTTCTATAATATCTCCAAGACAACACTTAGATATTTCCAAGTCATCTGACTGCAATATGCTAGCTTTTGTTAATTTTATACCTGTAAGTGTGGGAAGGTCAGTTTCTCCATGCAAGGTCCTTGTGTTTTTTCTTTCCTTTTTAAAAAATATACTTTATTTTTTAGAACAGTTTTAGCTTCACAGAAAACTTGAGTAAAATGTACACAGTTTTCTCTATACCCTCTGCCCTTACACATCCATAGCCTCCCTCATTATCAACATCCTCCACCAGAGTGGTATATTTGTTATGATTGTTGAACTGACATTGATACTTATTATCATGCAATGTCCATAATTTACATTAAGTTTCTCTCAGTGTCCGATTCTATGAGTTTGAACATATTTTTAATGATTCATTTGCACCATTATATATCATTCAGAATAGTTTCATTGCCCTAAAAATCCTCTGTGCTCTACCCATCCATCTCTCCCTTTCCCTAAGCCCCTGGCAACCTCTGATGTTTTTACTCTCTCCATACTTTTGCCTTTTCCAGAATGTCATATATTTGGGATCATACAGTATATAGCCTTTTCAGATTGGCTATTTTCATTTAGTAATACACACACGTTTAAGGATCCTCCATGTCTTTTCATGGCTTGACAGCTCACTTCATTTTAGTGCTGAATAATATTCTATTGTCTAGGTGTACCACAGTTTATTCACCTACTGAAGGACATCTTGTTTGCTTTCAAGTTTGGCGATAAAGAATAAAGCTGCCGTAAAATATGTGGGCAGATGTTTGCGTGTATATAAGTTTTCAACACTTTGGAAAAATACCAAGGGGAAATGATTGCATGTTTAATTTTGTAAAGTGCCAAACTGTCTTCCAAAGTGGCTGTACCAGTTTGCAGTCCCACCAGCAATCAACAGGTTGTGTTGTTCCACATTCTCACCAGCATTTGGTGTTGTCAGTGTTCTGGATTTTGGCCATTCTAGTAAGTGTGTACTAGTATCTTATTGTTTTAATTTGCATTTCCCTAGTGACAGATGATGTGGAACATCTTTTCATCTGCCTGTTTGCCATCAGTACATCTTCTTTGGTAAGATGTCTGTTACAGTCTTTGGCCTATTTTTTTTTAATCTGGTTGGTTGTTTACTTATTGTTGTGTTTCAAGAGTTCTTTGTATATTTTGGATAACAGTACTTTATCAGATGTGTCTTTTGCAAATGCTTTCTCCAAGGCTGTGGTTTGTCTTTTCATTTTGTTGACAGTGCCTTTCTCAGAGCAGAAATTTTTCATTTTAACGAAGTCTAGCTTGTCAATTATTTCTTTCATGGATCCTGCCTTTGGTGTTGTATCTAAAATGTCATTGCCATACTCAAGGGCATCTAGATTTTCTAGGAATTTTATAGTTTTGCATTTTACATTTAGGTCTGTGATCCATTTTGAGTTAATTTTTGTGAAGGGTTTAAGGTCTGTGTCTAGATTAACTTTTTTTCATTAAAAAAATGAATGAAATGGAGGCTGGATCCAAGATGGCGCCGTGAGTAGTCCTCTTTGTCTCTCCCCCTTCGAGTCTACAATTATTTGGACACTTATCGCTTAACAAAGGATATCCAGACAGCATCTCAGGACGTCTGAGAGACCCACGCGACTATACATCGGAAGGCAGATGGACTTTCCTCCAGGAGGATGTGGAAATAGGTGAAAACTCTCCAACCCCAACCGAACAGCCTAGTACCCGCAAGTGGCTTTCTTCCAACGGACGCCCCCAGAAGATCAACACACATCTAGGGCAGGAGAGAGCACACAACAGAGGAGCGATGGTGGAAACAGGTGACCAGAACCCTGCCTAAACCCCCCGCAATTACTCCTAAACGCAGAGGGAAACTTTGGAGTTGCACACCTGGGCCCGCGGGGAGAGTCTCTCCCCGCCATTGGCAGGGAGATCCTGCCTGGTGTTTGCGGCACCCGGAGGGTCCCAGAGAGAGTCGCTGAGGGTACGGAGGTCCCCCGGCTGCCACTGCCTGCACGGTGGGGCTAGGGATTGCTGGAGATCTTGGAGAGGACTGGGGCTGGGTGAAGCTGCAGAGGCCGGCTCCACGCCCTGGAGGGGAAGCTCCAGAGCTCCGCCCGGGCAGCAGACAGGGCTCTCTGTCTGCCATTAGCGGAGGGGCCATGACCAGCATTCACGGCTCCGGGAAAGTCCTGGAGAGAATCCCAGAGGGCGAGGTGACCTCCAGCTGCCATTGCCCGCCCCGTGGGACTAAGGATTGCTGGAGATCTCAGAGCGGACTGGGGCTGGGTGAAGCTCCAGGGGCCGGCTCTGCGCCCCGGAGGGGAAGCTCCGGAGTTCCGCCCGGGCAGCAGACAGGGCTCTCTGTCTGCCATTAGCAGAGGGGCCACGCCTAGCATTCACAACTCCGGGAAAGTCCCGGAGAGAACCCCAGAGGGCGGGGCAACCCCCAGCTGCCGTTGCCCGCCCCGTGGGGCTAGGGATTGCCGGAGATCTCGGAGAGGTCTGGGGCTGGGTGAAGCTCCAGAGTTCTGCCCAGGCCGCAGACAAAACTCTCTGTCTGCCATTAGCGGAGGGGCCACGCCCAGCATTCACGGCTCCGGGAAAGTCCCGGAGAGAATCCCAGAGGGCGGGGCGACCTCCAGCTGCCATTGCTCACCCCATGGGGCTAAGGATTGCTGGAGATCTCAGAGAGGACTGGGGCTGGGTGAAGCTCCAGAGGCTGGCTCTGCGCCCCGGAGGGGAAGCTCCAGAGTTCTGCCCGGGCAGCAGACAAAACTTTCTGTCTGCCATTAGCAGAGGGGCCATGCCCAGCATTCAACTCCAGGAAAGTCCCGGAGAGAATCCCAGAGGGCGAGGTGACCTCCAGCTGCCATTGCCTGCCCCGTGGGGCTAGGGATTGCCGGAGATCTTGGAGAGGACTGGGGCTGGGTGGAGCTCCAGAGGCCCGCTCCGCACCCCGGAGGGGAAGCTCCAGAATTCTGCCCGGGCAGCAGACAAAACTCTCTGTTTGCCATTAGTGGAGGGGCCACGCCCAACATTCACAACTCCGGGAGGTCCCGGAGGGAATCCCAGAGGGCGAGGTGACCCCAGGCTGCCATTGCCCGCCCCGTGGGGCTGGGGATTGCTGGAGATCTTGGAGATCTCGGAGAGGACTGAGGCTGGGTGAAGCTCCAGAGGCCGGCTTTGCGGACTGGAGGGGAAGCTCCGAGTTCTGCCCAGGCAGCAGACAAAACTCTCTGTCTGCTATTAGCGGAGGGGCCACGCCCAGCATCCACAATACCGGGAGGGTCCCGGAGAGGAGAATATCAGGCAGGGCAGCAGCTGACCAGCTACCACTGAAATCAGGATCTCCGGCTATCCCCCAAGACAGGGCAAAGGGCTCCCCAAGTTCCTGGGGAACAAGACTGGGGCTGGGGGGAGTTCCAGTGACCCAGCTCCGTAGCCTAGGGGGAAACCCTACAGGCTCACAGCAGCCTCAGGGAAAGCCTCTGCACAGCACTAGTAGAAAGCACCCATCCGGCAGCCACAAGGCTGGAAGACCCTGGGACAAAAGTAGCATAGCTAGGTGAACTAACCACAGACTGTAGAAGATGCCAATAGCTCTCCTGTGACCCATAGTGGACAAGTGAGATTTTGTGTGTGCCGACAGTGACAGAGCGACAAATATAAGTGATCCCACCCCTGGCCGCTGGAAAAGCCCATAACACCGTTGCAGACCCCAAGGAGGGAGCACGTCTAGGTGGGCTGCAACAGTAGGCACCAGCAGCCTGAAGCCCCCCTATGACGGCCCCCACGGCAGAGGAGGGAATCCAAAGGACCACTGTGACTACGAGGAGGGGCCCAGGCCCAGTTAGCAACTGCGGATAGGGTCCTGGTTGGTGCAGTATAAACAGCTGCTCCCCCACCACAGCAGCAGAAACAAGTGAAAGGAGCAACTAAACTCTATCTCTATGTGGAGGCACAAATCAACAACATCAAGCAATATGAAAAAATACATTAAATCTCCAGAACAGAAGGAAAATAACAAATACACAGAAAACAATCCCAAAGAAAATGAGATATATAACCTAAATGAAGATGACTTCAAAACAGCCATCATTAAAATACTCAATGAGTTAAGAGAGAATTCTGACTGACAACTCAACGAGTTCAGGAGCTATGTCACAAAAGAGTTTGATACGATAAAGAAGAACCAAACAGAAATATTGGAAATGAAGAACACAATAGAGGAGATTAAGAAAAATTTAGATGCACTGAACAGTAGGGCTGATAATATGGAGGAAAGAATTAGCAATTTGGAAGATGGCGATATAGAATTGCTGCAGGCAGAGGAGGAGAGAGAAGTAAGACTAAAAAGAAATGAAGAAACTCTCCGAGAATTATCAGACACAATTAGGAGATGCAACGTAAGGATTATAGGTATACCAGAGGGAGAAGAGAAGGAGAAAGGGGCAGAAAGCCTATTCAAAGAAATAATGGCTGAGAACTTCCCAAATCTGGTGAGAGAGATGGATCTTCAGGTGAGAGAAGCCAATAGATCTCCAAACTTTATCAATGCAAGAAGACCAACTACACGACATATAGTAGTGAAGCTAGCAAAAGTCAACGACAAGGAGAAAATACTAAGGACAGCCAGGCAAAAGAAACTAACCTACAAAGGACCCCCATCAGGCTATCAGCAGATTTCTCAGCAGAAACTTTACAGGCTAGAAGAGAGTGGAATGATATATTCAAAAATCTGAAGGACAATAATCTACAGCCGAGAATTCTCTACCCAGCGAAAATATCCTTCAAATACAATGGAGAAATAAAAACTTTCCCAGATAAACAAAAATTAAGGGAGTTCATTGCCACAAAACCTCCTCTTCAGGAAATCCTCAGGAAAACCCTCATTCCTGAAAAATCCAAAAAAGGAAAGGGGCTACAAAACCAAGAGCAGAGGAGATAAGTAGAAGGACAACAACAGAGAGTAGCAGCTCTTCATCAGAACAGATTAAACCATGGGACGAGAAACAAAGGAAACTAAAGAAAACCGGAAAACAAGACACAAAATGGTAGTGGTAGGCCCCCACATCTCAATAATCACTCTAAATGTAAATGGATTGAACTCCCCAATCAAAAGACACAGAGTGGCAGGATGGATCAAAGAACAAGATCCAACAATATGCTGCCTCCAGGAAACACACCTCAGCCCCAAAGACAAACACAGACTCAGAGTGAAGGGATGGAGAACAATACTCCAAGCTAATAATGAACAAAAGAAAGCAGGTGTCGCTATACTAATATCAGACAAGGTAGATTTCAAAGCAAAAGAGATAAAGAAAGACAAAGAGGTACAGTATATAATGATAAAAGGGACTCTCCACCAAGAAGACATAACACTTATAAATATATACGCACCCAACACAGGAGCACCAAAATTTGTAAAGCAACTCTTAATAGAACTAAAAGAAGACATCAACAACAATACAATAATAGTAGGGGACCTCAACACACCATTAACACCAATGGACAGAACATCCAGACAGAAAATCAACAAGGAAATAATAGAATTAAATGAAAAATTAGACCAGATGGACTTAATAGATATATATAGAACACTTCATCCAAAAACAGCAGGTTACACATTCTTCTCAAGTGCACATGGAACATTCTCAAGGATTGACCATATTTTGGGAACCAAAGCAAACATCAATAAATACAAGAGAGTTGAAATAATATCAAGCATCTTTTCTGATCATAATGCTATTAAACTAGAAATCAACTACAAGAAAAAAGCAGAGAAAGGTGCAAAAATGTGGAGACTAAACAACATGCTTCTCAACAAACAATGGATCATTGAAGAAATTAAAGAAGAAATCAAATATTATCTGGAGACAAATGAAAATGAGAACATGGCATACCAAATCATTTGGGATGCAGCAAAAGCAGTCCTAAGAGGGAAATTCATCGCAATACAGGCTCACCTCACTAAACAAGAAAAAGCTCACATAAGCAACCTCAAACGACGCCTAACAGAACTAGAAAAAGAAGAACAAACAAAGCCCAGATCAGTAGAAGGAGGGAAATAATAAAAATAAGAGCAGAAATAAACGATATTGAAACAAAAAAGACAATAGAAAGGATCAATGAAACAAAGAGTTGGTTCTTCGAAAGAATTAGCAAAATTGACAAACCCTTAGCCAGACTAACCAAGAAAAGAAGAGAGAAATCGCAAATAAATAAAATTAGGAATGAGAGAGGAGAAATCACAACAGATACCAATGAAATACAAGAGATCATAAGAGAATACTATGAAAAACTATATGCCAACAAATTGAACAACCTGGAAGAAATGGACAAATTCCTAGACTCCTACAACCTCCCCAAACTGAATCAGGAAGAAATGGAGAATCTGAATAGGCCAATCACAAGTAAGGAAATAGAAACGGCAATCAAAAACCTCCCCAAAAATAAGAGTCCAGGACCAGACGGCTTCTCTGGAGAATTCTACCAAACATTCAAAGAAGACTTAATACCTATTCTTCTCAAACTGTTCCAGAAAATTGAGAAAGATGGAGTACTCCCTAACACATTCTATGAAGCCAACATCTCTCTGATCCCCAAACCTGACAAGGACAACACAAAGAAGGAGAACTACAGACTGATATCACTGATGAACATAGATGCAAAAATCCTCAACAAAATTTTGGCAAACCGATTACAGCAATACATCAAAAAGATTATACACCAGGGGCTGGCCCCATGGCCGAGTGGTTAAGTTCGCGCACTCCGCAGCAGGCGGCCCAGTGTTTCGTTAGTTCGAATCCTGGGCGTGGACATGGCACTGCTCATCAGACCACGCTGAGGCAGTGTCCCACCTGCCACAACTAGAAGAACCCACAATGAAGAATACACAACTATGTACCAGGGGGCTTTGGGGAGAAAAAGGAAAAAAATAAAATCTTTAAAAAAAAAAAAAGATTATACACCATGATCAAGTGGGATTTATACCAGGGACACAGGGATGGTTCAACATCCGCAAGTCAATCAACGTGATACACTACATCAACAAAATGAAAAACAACCACATGATCATCTCAATAGATGCAGAGAAAGCATTCGACAAGATCCAACACCCATTTATGATAAAAACTCTCAATAAAATGGGTATAGAAGGAAAGTACCTCAACATAATAAAGGCCATATATGACAGACCCACAGCCAACATCATACTCAATGGACAAAAACTGAAAGCCATCCCTCTGAGGACAGGAACAAGACAAGGTGCCCACTTTCACCACTCCTATTCAACATAGTACTGGAGGTGCTGGCCAGAGCAATTCGGCAGGAAAAAGAAATAAAAGGAATCCAAATAGGTAACGAAGAAGTAAAACTCTCGCTGTTTGCAGATGACATGATCTTATATATAGAAAACCCCAAAGAATCCATAGAAAAACTATTAGAAATAATCAACAACTACAGCAAAGTAGCAGGGTATAAAATTAACGTGCACAAATCAGTAGCATTTCTATACACTAACAATGAACTAACAGAAAAAGAACTCAAGAACTCAATCCCATTCACAATCGCAACGAAAAGAATAAAATACCTTGGGATAAACTTAACCAAGGAAGTGAAGGATCTATACAATGAAAACTACAAGACTTTCTTGAAAGAAATTGACGATGACATAAAGAGATGGAAAGACATTCCATTCACATGGATTGGAAGAATAAACATAGTTAAAATGTCCATACTACCTAAAGCAATCTACAGATTCAATGCTATCCCAATCAGAATCCCAAGAACATTCTTCACAGAAATTGAACAAACAATCCTAAAATTCATATGGGGCAACAAAAGACCCCAAATTGCTAAAGCAATCCTGAGCAAGAAAAACAAAGCCGGCGGAATCACAATCCCCGATTTCAAAACATACTACAAAGCTACAGTGATCAAAACAGCATGGTAGTGGTACAAAAACAGGTCTGCAGATCAATGGAACAGAATTGAAAGCCCAGAGATAAAACCACACATCTATGGACAGCTAATCTTCGACAAAGGAGCAGAGGGCCTACAATGGAGAAAAGAAAGTCTCTTCAACAAATGGTGCTGGGAAAACTGGACAGCCACATGCAAAAGATTGAAAATTGACCATTCTTTTTCACCACACACCAAAATAAACTCAAAATGGATCAAAGACCTAAAGATTAGGCCTGAGACAATAAGTCTTTTGGAAGAGAATATAGGCAGTACACTCTTTGACATCAGTTTCAAAAGAATCTTTTCGGACACTATAACTCCTCAGTTGGGGGAAACAATAGAAAGAATAAACAAATGGGACTTCATCAGACTAAAGAGCTTCTTCAAGGCGAGGGAAAACAGGATTGAAACAAAAAAACAGCTCACTAATTGGGAAAAAATATTTACAAGCCACTTATCCGACAAAGGGTTAATCTCCATAATATACAAAGAACTCACACTGCTTAACAACAAAAAAACAAACAACCCAATCAAAAAATGGGCAGAGGACATGAACAGACATTTCTCAAAAGAAGATATGAATATGGCCAATAGACACATGAAAAGATGTTCATCATTGCTAATCATCAGGGAAATGCAAATCAAAACTACACTAAGATATCACCTTACACCCTTTAGATTGGCAAAAACATCCAAAACCAAGAGCGACAAATGTTGGAGAGGTTGTGGAGAAAAAGGAACCCTCATACACTGTTGGTGGGAATGCAAACTGGTACAGCCACTATGGAAAACAGTATGGAGATTTCTCAAAAAGTTAAAAATAGAAATACCCTATGACCCAGCCATCCCATTAGTGGGTATCTATCCTAAGAACCTGAAATCAGAAATCTCAAGAGTCCGTTGCACCCCTATGTTCATCGCAGCATTATTTACAATAGCCAAGACATGGAACCAACCTACATGCCCAGAAACTGATGATTGGATAAAGAAGATGTGGTATATATACACAATGGAATACTCAGCCATAAAAAAAAGACAAAATTGGCCCATTCACAGCAACATGGATGGATCTCGAGGGTATTATGTTAAGCGAAATAAGCCAGTCAGAGAAAGACGAACTCTATATGACTCCACTCATAGGTGGAAGTTAGTATATTGATAAGGAGATGTGATCGGTGGTTACCAGGGAAAAGGGGGGGTGGGGGGAGGGCACAAAGGGGGAAGTGGTGTACCCACAACATGACTAACAAAAATGTACAACTGAAATCTCACAAGGTTGTAATCTATCATAACATTAATAAAAAAAAAAAATGAATGAAATGTCCACTTGTTCCAGCATCATTTGTTGAAGACTGTCTTTTCTCCATTGTATTGCCTTTGCTCCTTTGTCAAAGATCAGTTGACTGTATGTCTGTTAATCTATTTCCGGACTTTATGTTCTGTTCTTTAGAGCTATTTTTATATTCTTTCAACAATACCACACTATCTTCATTACTGTAACTTTATAGTAAGTCTTGATGTCACACAGTGTCAGTCCTTCAACTTTGTTCTTCTCCTTCAATATTGTATTGGCTATTCTCGGTCTTTTGCCCCTCCATACAAACTTTAGAATCAGTTTGTTGTTATTCGCAAAATATCTTTCTGGGATTTTGAGTGGGATTGTGTTCAATCTATAGATCAAATTGGGAAGAACTGCCATCTTGATAATATTGAGTCTCCCTATACATGAACATGGACTATCTCTCCATTTATTTAGATCTCCTTTGATTTCTTTTATCAGAATTTTGTAGTTTTCCTCATATATATTTGTAAATTTTTTTTAGATGTACATCTAAGTATTTCATTTTGGGGAATGCAGATGTAAATAGTATCTTTTTAAAATTTCAAATTCCACTTGTTCATTGTAGGTGTATAGCAAAGTGATTGACTTTTGTATATTAACCTTGTATCCTGCAACCTAGCTTTAATTTTTCATTAGTTTCAGGAGGTTTTTTCCTGTTAATTCCTTCAGACTTTCTATGTAAACAATCATGTCATCTGCAAACAAAGACTGTTTCTTTCTTCCCAGTATGCCTTTTATTTATTTATTTTTCTCTGACTGCGTTAGCTAGGACTTCCAGTATGATGCTGAAAAGGAGTGGTGAGAGGAGATGTTACCTTCTTCTGATCTTAGTGGGAAAGCTTCTAGTTTCTCACCATCAAGCATGGGGTTAGCTGTAGGTTTTTAATAGATATTCTTTGTGAAGTTGAGGAAGTTTCCCTTCTCTTCCTAGTGTTGAGTTTTATCATGAATGTTGGATTTTGTCATATGCTTTTTCTGCATCTATTGATATGATCCTGTAATTTTCTTCTTAGTCTGTTGATATGATGGGTTAAATTAATTGATTTTTGAATGTTGAACCAGCTTTGCATACCTAGCTTTGCATGACCAAATCCCTCTTGGTCATGGTGTATTATTCTGTTTATACATTGCTAGATGTGATTTGCCAATGTTTTGTTGAGGATTTTACATCTAAAGCCATGATAAATTTTGGTCTGTAGTTTTCTTTTCTTGTAATGTCATTGTCTGGTTTTGGTGTTAAGTGAATGCTGGCCTCATAGATTGAGTTAGGAAATATTCCCTCTGCTTATATGTTTAGAAAGAGCTTGTAGAGAATTGGTATAATCTCTTCCTTAAATGTTTGGTAGAATGCACCAGTAAACCCACCTGGGCCTGGTGTTTTCTGTTTTATAGGGTTATTAATTATCAATTCAATTTATTTAATAGAAATAGACCTATTAAGATGGTCTTTTTCTTCTTGTACGAGTTTTGGCAGATTACATCTTTTAAAGAATTGGTCCATTTCATCTAGGTTATCAAATTTCTGGGCATAGAGTTGTTCATAATATTGCTTTATCCTTCTAATATCCATGGAATTTGTAGTTATGTCCCTTCTTTCACTTCTCTCTTTTTTTGTTAGTTAGCCTGGCTAGAGCCTTATCAATTTTATGGATCTTTTCAAAGAATCAACTTTTGGTTTTATTGATACTCTCTATTGATTTTCATTTTTCAATTTCATTGAGTTCTCTAATTTTTGTTTCTTTTGGATTTAATTTGCTCTTATTTTTCAAGTTTCCCTAGGTAGAAGCTTAGCTGATTTATTTTAGAACTTTTTTCTTTTCCAATGTATGCATTCGATGTTCTAAATTTTCCTCTAAGCACTGCTTTTGATGTAACCCACTAATAATAAGCTATGATTTCATTTTGATAAGTTTAATAAGTTCTGTTTTCATTTTCATTGAGTTAAAAATATTTTTAAGTTTCTCTTGAGATTTTTTCTTGGATTCATGTGTTATTTAGAAGTGTGTTGTTTAATCTCCAAGTATTTGGGGGACTTTTAGCTATCTTTCTGTCATTGATTTCTACTTTAAATTCTATTGTGGTCTGAAAGCAGGCTTGGTAGGATTTATATTCTTTTAAATTTGTTAACGTGTGTTTTATGGCCAACAATGTGGTTTATCTTGGTACATGTTCCACGTCAGCTTGAGAAGAATGTGTATTCTGCAGTTGTTGAAGTAGCCTGTAGATGTCAATTATATTCACTTGATTGATGGTGCTGTTGAATTCAACTATGTCCTAACTGAATTTCTGCCTGCTGGATATGTCCATTTCTGAGAGGGGCGATGAGGTCTCCCACTGTAATAGTGGATTCATCTATTTCTCTGTGCTGTTCTATCAGTTTTTGCTTCATGTATTTTGATGTTCTGGTGTTAGGCACATGTATGTTAAGAATTGCTATGTTTTCTTGGAGAATTGATGCCTTTATCATTACATAATATTTTTCTTTATCCCTGACAGCTTTCCTTGCTTTCAAGTGTACTCTGTCTGAAATTAATTATAACTACTCCAGCTTTCCTTTAATTAGTGTTAGCATGGTATATTTTTTCCATCCATTTACTTTTAATCTATATGTCTATATATTTAAAGTGAATTTCTTATAGACAACCTATAGTTGGGTTTTGTTTTTTGATCTACTCTGACAATTTCTTTCTGTTAATTGCTGTATTTAGGCCATCGATGTTCAAAGTGATTATCAGTATAGTTGGATTAATATCTATCACGTTCATTACTGTTTTCTATTTAATGACCTTGTTCTTTGTTCCCATTTTTTCTTTCACTCTTCTTCTCCCATTTGAGCATTTCATATGATTCCATTTCTCTCCTTTATTAGCATATCAGCTATACTTCTTTTTTTACTTTTTTTTTAGTGGTTGCCCTGGAGTTTGCAAATAATACTTCACAGGTAATGTGAGTACCTTATAATAACAAAATAATCCTAATTTCTCCTTCCTATTCCTTGTATCTTTGCTGTCATTCATTTTGCTTATACAGTAGCATATATATTTTTTTGAATACATTGTTGCTATTATTTTAAAAAACATCTATTTAATCAATTAAGAATAAGAAAAATAAGAGTTTTTATTTTACCTTCACATATTCCTCTCCAGTGCTCTTCCTTTATGTAGATCCAAATTTCTGGCCCATATAATTTTCCCTCTTTCTAAAGAATTTCTTTTAACATTTCTTGCAGGGCAGATCTGCTGGCAACAAATACCCTCACTTTTTGTTTGTCTGAGAAAGTCTTTTATTTCTCTAACACTGTTGAAGGATAATTGTACAGGGTACAGAATTCTAGGTTGGTGGAGTTTTATTTTTTTCAACACTTTAAATATTTCACTCTATTCTCCTTTTGCTTGCCTGGTTTCTCAGGAGAAAGCAGATGTAATTCTTGTCCTTGCTCCTCTATAGGTAAGATATTTTTTTCTTCTGGCTTCTGTCAGGATATTTTCTTTATCTTGATTTTCTGTAGTTTGAATGTGATATGCCTGGGGATAGTTTTGGGGGGCATTTATCCTGCTTAGTGTTCTCTGAGCTTCCTGAATCTCTGGCTTGGTATCTGACATTAATTTGGAGAAATTCTTTGTCATTATTTCTTCAAATATTTTTTTCTGTTCCTTTCTCTCTTCTCCTTTTGGTATTACCATTACACATGTTACATCTTTTAGTGGTTGTCCCACAATTCTTGGATATTCTGTTTAATCTTTTTAAGTCTTTCTTTGTTTGCTTTTCCATTTTAGAGGTTTCTATTGAGATAGACTCAAGCTGAGATATTCTTTCCTTAGCCATGTCCACTCTACTAATAAGCACATCAAAGACATTCTTCATTTCTGTTAGTGTTTTTGATCTCTAGAATTTGTTTTTGGTTCTTTTTTAGAATTCTCATCTCTCAGCTTACATTGCCCATCTGTTCTTACATGATGCTCTTTACTTTATCCATTAGATAAATGAATATTAATCATAGTTGTTTTAAATTCCCAGTCTTATGTTTCCAACATCCTTGCCATGTCTGGTTTTGATGCTTGCTCTGTCTCTTCAAATTGTGTCTTTTGCCTTTTGGTATGTGTTGTAATTTTTTCTTGATACCTGGACTTGAGGTACCAGGTAAAAGGAACTGCTGTAAATAGGTCTTTAGCAATGTAGTAGTAAGGTGTGGGAGAGGGGAAGAGTTCTCTAGCCCAAAGACTAGGTTTCAGGCATTTAGTGAGCCTGTGCCTCTGGGCTGTGAACTTCAGAAGTGCTTCTTAGTTTCTGTCTCTTCCTTTGGGAGAACAGGATGGCTAGAGTGGACTGGAGTTGGGTGTTCTCTTCCTCCAGGTCAGTTAGGTGCTGATAAAACCCCAGCAGGTTAGGGTCTGGTTAATTACGTTTTCCTGAGAGCAAGCCTTGTTAACAAGAACAGAGTGCTGTGGTGTGTTTCAAAATAGTTCCTTTTCCCCTCCCTCTGGCAGAAGCATGAGGGAATTTTTCTCTGATATTCACTATGAGAACTTGGTCGAGCTTCTGGAGGTAAAACCCACAAAAGCATGGGGGCACCTGTGACTGGGTTCTCCTGGAGTTTTTAACTCTCAGAGTTGTCTGCATTAAACCTCCAGAAATTTATCAATTACTGATTAGGTTTTCTACCCTGGCACTGCTTCCTGTGGTGGTTCCTGCTTGTACATTTCTGCTCTAAGTTGTGATTCTCTGTATTCACCTGTTGGTTTCTCCAGTTTTGGAGGCAGCCATTTGCCTGTGACCTTACTTCTCTTACATATCTAAGAAAAGTTGTTGATTTTTCAGTTTGTTCAGTTTTTTACTTGTTAGGACTGAGTGGTGACTTCCAAGCTCCTTATGTGCTAGGCCAGAAACCAGAATCTGCCTTTGGTTTTTCAAAGTACTCAGAATGTATCAATTTGGTAATGTTTTCTTCTAATTGGAGCAGATAATATTATCTTATTTTTTCAAAACACACCCCTACCCCTGGAAAAAATCAACTTATTTTTATAAGTAACAATACCTTTAAAACATTATTTTGTGTATTATAGGATGATTTCTCATTAAAACTTTTTATAAGCATTAATTTAAACTATACAATTGATTTTCTCACTCAGTTTCAGAAAATGTTATTTTTTTATGTGCATTGGATTGTACAGTCTTTATCCAGCAGAGTGCTAAATCTTGTTCTACTTCCTCCATTGTGTATTAGGTATATTAGTTAGTATTAATTATCCTAATTACATGATCAGATTGATCAGTGAGCCATATGTTGCCAGGCCATGAGAAGCTACCTTTGTCTCTGTTCAAGAAGCATGCATATCACCTAGACACCTGGGACTTGGAGCTGGCTCTGTAACTGCATGAAACTAAGTTTGTTCACTTTGAGATATATTGGACTCTGGCATCATGTTAGGTAGGGGCATTAAAAAAATATTATATAAGAGAAAGACCTGTGGATATTGGCCATTGAAGAAGTAGAAGTCAGTTGTTATTCCCTTTCACTTCCCACATTTATTCCTCTTCTTTCTTCCTCTAAAATTCTCTCTACTATGAATCCAGTCCATATGATATCAATGGGTGTGATCCAGTTTTCCTCCCATAGTGATGAACATGTGATCTAGTTTCACCAATCACAAAGTTATTGCTTTAAATTTGAACGCATGATCCAAGTAGGGCTAAACAGTCTGTTTTGGGATATAGTGTAGACAATAAGAGAATTAGTGTCTCTCTTCTCTTGGATATTAAGTTTTAGAATGGTATAATGTAGAGCTACTGCCATCTTCCTCGCACAATTAGAAGAAGTCATTTTGGTTGGAAGAAAAAGAGGCCAGTGAGGATGGAAGGCAGAGGAAGAATGAGTGCTGACAATACTGTGGCACACCAGCAAGTCAGTAGCCATGCCTGAAGCAAGAACACAGGACAGCTAAGTTGGCTGGGTGAGAATCTCAGTCTGAATTAATGTGTCACATGGATATGTTACCTTCCCCTTGTTGCCCTTGAGTTAAGAGAACTTTAAATTAACATTAGGATTTGAGGGGCTGTGTGGCACTATAGATATTTGTAATACCTGCAGTGGAAGGATATGTAATTGACTTCAAGACTGTTCTTTGAATGTGGTTTCTCTAGCATTGACCTTTACTAGAATCTTCTTTATCGTTATCAAATGGTTATGATGGTCAGGGATCACAAAGATTTGTCCCGCAGAGCCCTACACATTGGATGCTCTTGGACTATTGCTATGCATCTTTGGCATTTCTTCAGACCTAGTCCAGGTTAAGGTCTCATACTTCCAAGAAGCTCCATTCCTAGGTTGATGTTGGCTTGGTAAATCATATGAAAACAGCATTATTGAAGGGTATGTATTTAATGTTTAAAATTGCCCTTTACTGTTTTGCATTTTGTGATTTTCTATCTTTTTCTCTTGCTGAAGTGAGAAAATGTATGAACATGTACTTCATGTAAAAGACGCCAAACAAATACTCCTTTTTCATTGGTTTCCACTAGGGAGATGTTTAGCAATAGATAAGATCAGTGTGCTATATCTTATGGATTGCAACATAAATAAGAAGCTAAGGAGATTTATTTCCATTTCTTAAACTTCCCTGAACAATTTGCTGTTTTTGAAAACTAGAGAAATCTCTTAAACCACACGAAAACAAGAAATGTGCTTTAAGTATCTATTATCACACAACTCGACTTTGTCAGTCAAAACTATTATCCATTTAGTTTCATGTTTAGGATAGGAGTGAGAATATAAATCAATGGGAACTGTGATTACTAGCAAATGGAGAAACATTTAATGGACTTTTTTGGTGGGTTTCATTCTAAAGATTAATCTTTTAAAAACAGTTGCTTGTTTGAGTGAGGATGGAATTTCTCTATCAAATTTTGATAAGGATGATAGCTAGTATTCAGATTTGCATCAGAAAGCTGGTATTTGCAAAGATAGCTGATAGTGGAGAATAGCAGAGAAAGCAAGTAAGAAATGTCAAAGGATACGGTAACCACCAAGGTGCAAGTGGTGAATTTGTTGTTGGGGCTTCTGTAAGAAGGGGTCACTGCTCTGCATCTTGGGCACCCAAATACAAAGCCTGTGGTGGCTTGTACTCATATTCTTGATAATCCCTGAAATCTGTAGACAAAACCAAAAAATAAAAAAAAATTTAAAAGAATGATATTTTGGCCATTCGGATAAGGGCATACTCTGAATATGTTTGGCTATTTGGTAATTCTTAAATCCTTTCAGAAGGAAAAAAATTTTGTTATTCTCACTTTCTGAGATTTATAAAATCCTCTCTCTTATCTGATGACAGCTGACTGAATATCTCTTCAGATGAAAAATCCTTAAATAATATGTCAGTATCTTCTCAAAGAAATGTAAAACTAAGACGTCATATTTTATTATTTAAAGGATTCTTTATTCATTAATTCAATTATCAGATTTTTGTAGAATACTTAATAATGCTGGGAATAATTTTAGGTGCTGGGATACAAAGATTAATGTGAACATCCCTCCTCTATAATATAGATTGGAGAAGGGAGAGTTAAACACATAATTTCAATAAAGGGAAAACCACAATGATATAAGCCATGATGAACACAAAGGAGAGCATGCATTTAATTGCCTGGAAGGTGACATAATTAATATTTTAAAGATGAATATGCTATTAACCTTAATAAGCAGTGAAGAATGAGAAAGCAGATTTGGGGGAGAAGGTAATGAATTTAATTTTTGGCATACTGAGTTTGAGGGACAATCCAGTGGACACACCGGAAGACAGTTATGCATATGGTTCTAGACCAGAGAGCAAGTTCTTGAGTAGAGTTATAGAAGTCATCAAAGAATATGTGGCAGTTGAAATCATCAGTGTGGGTATTGAGAAGAGAAAACGTGTAAGGTTGGTACCATGAATAACATTAAAAGTTACAGTAAAGGAAGATGTGACTGAAAAGGAGTAATTGTGACAGTAGGAAAAAGTAGTGTCATGGAAGCCATGAGTAAAAAAGACATCCTAGAATTAGGAGTGGTCAGTATTATGAGATGCTGTGTTCAGATTTAGAAACATAAAGGTTGAAAGGAATCCACTGGATTTATCACTTAAAAAATTGTTGGTGTCTTTAACAAGAGATTATTACAGTGGTATTGGAAGCCAAAGTGCATTTTGAATATTTTATCACTAGGTGTAATAGAGTCCTCACAAATTTATAAAAAGATATAATTGTTTACATTTCTTATTTCCATTTTTCTTTTCTATGTTAGAGAACTAGAACAGCCAGAGGTACAGCTAATGTTTTGATACAGGATATTTTGTCCTTTATTGCTTTTTTAAAAAAGTAATAGCACATAATGGAACTAGACTTCTATTTTCCCAGCATAAGGCTAAGGCAATAACTTTAAGTTCAGTTTCCAAGTGGCTAATAAATCTAAAATGGAAGTGGAAATCAAGCAGAATGCACAATTGTTTATTCTGCCTAAGTGCATTTGATTTCTTAGTTCTCTTTGCTTTATATTTGGAGAACAGGTTTCTTTCCCAATTAAAGATGGTTGGTGCTGTTACACTTTATAACTGAAAGCATATGTAAGTCCAGATGAATCATTATAATAAAAGGAGCTATTTTACTCTGTGACAACCTTGGATCATATTTGAAAGATTTTGAATAGAGTGAGGCCTAATAATTGACTTTAAAGTCAGTACTTAAAGATAGAAACAAGCAAAAATTGGTGGGTAAAAAGAAATGTTTGCAAGAATTTATGAAAACCTATGATCTAATTCTTACTCCTTGTGTACAAAAATTTTATTTTTATGTTTATAAATATAAAATTTTTGTTACCTTATACTTTAAATAAAATTCAGTGGTCATTATAATTAAAAATTTCTGAATGCTACAGGCTACTCTTTCTTTCTGACTATCAGGTAATGACCAAATTCTCAATTTTTAAATTTAGATGTATCATTTTTCTTGTCCTCCTTTCCCCCAACTATGCAATTATTATTTTGTAAAATAATGTAATAAGGAGTTCAGGGATATAGATGTGATTTGAATGGTAGTGTTTTTGTTTGCTTGTTGTGAACTCTGTTTCATGATATTTTATGTTTTAAATTTCTTTTCAGCCATTCTATTTTAAAAAGTACTTCTGTAGTTTTTGAAAAAATATTTTCAAACTAATGTTCCAAGGTTTTAAACTAATTGATGCTGTTTTCCCTCCCTAGAATTTGCTTCCATGACCTTTTACCTCAACTTTTGTTTCCCAATCTACAGATTCTACCTTTGTCATCTTCCTCAGAATACCGTCCTTTGGATCCCTAGTGGACTTTGGAATAGGCATTTGGGAAACTGTTCTGCACATTATCCAATAGTTAGAATAAGAGTTGTGTTACAAAATTTAGGCCTAATTTCAACATGACTATTGAGAGACTATAACTTATTTCCTAATAGAATTTCCATCTGCCAGTGAACAAAGAGAAAATAATAGATGTCTTTTGGGACGTGAAGCGAAACAATCCCAAACAAAAAAATTCTTTTCAGGATTTAATTATTGGTCAAGTGAATTAATGTTTACTATTAGAGGCAAACCATTAAATATCTAAAGTGATTCTTAATTCTTAACATAGTCTCTTTATTTGACGGAATTAAAGACAGTGACATGGAGTAAAACCTGAACACGGAATAAAACCAAAGAAACTACAAATCATTTTTGTTTCTATTTTGTTTTACTTCATAATACTCTTTCTTTCTATGTGTGAGGTATGATGACAGACTAAATATTTCTTTCTCAGATGATCATTTTCAATTAGTTAACAAATGTTTATTGAGTACTTACTATGGGTACTTTACTAAGTACAGAGTGAACGAGAAACATGAAAAATAGTGAAACAAAGAAAATGGAAATTATGGAAATCATAAGAATCTTTTCATAATACTACTGTTTACTACTGTCTGCCCTAGGCAATTTATACATTTTAAAATGCAAATATTTTAGATATAGGTCGGTAGAAAGTTAAATTTACAAGATATATCACAGCTGTTAATGGTATTTGGGCTGAAGTTCTATAGTTAAGTGAGAGAGTTGTAGAAGATTGTTATAAAAAGCTACTCTTATGTCTATTTCTGTAGTCATTTGAAAAGGATATAAGAAAAGAAAGGACTGAAAAAATAGATCAATCCGTATTTGAAGAACCAAAAAACCTAATGAAATCAATGGCTGTTCTGACTGTCAATGCTGTCAAATGAAACATTTCCAGCTCTATTCAAAATAAGCAGTTCTATTCTGTTTGGTAAATTTATATACAGATCGTTTTGGCACAGGACCACCATTGTATTGAATAGATAGCTGAGGGAAGAAAAGCCAGAAAACATTGCTTATAGTTCTAAGTAAGTAAATACCTTTAACTGTTTTGAAATTTGCTCTTTACAAATTCCTGAACCTATAAATTCTCTCTCTGAGAGATCTGCTGATGTAGTGGGAATATTTTTAAACAAAGAAGTTCAGGAAATCCAGAGTATTAAGAGTACAATCTCCCCAGCTCATGTTTGTTTTCTTGCTTCTTTTGACAAGCTCTCAGAAGTACTCTTCTTACAGTACCAAATTTATTATATTTGTTGTCACGACCTATTATTGAGATGGCTAGGATCATCCTCAGTTTATTCGTGAGCTACTTTTCTTCACCACGGCATCAAAGGAAGAAGAAACCAAATTGTGTATTTATTGCAATTAATTAAAAAAAATTTAGTTTTAAACTCCTAAGTAGAAGGCTTGGCCTTAATGTGTTTGATAGAATCATTTTGGAGATTTTCTTAATTGGTTACAAGCAATAGAAATAACTCAAGGTATCATAATCAAAACTCAATGGAATTTGCTAAGAGGATACTTGTTAGGAGGGTTATTTCACGAGATCCAGTGGAAGTTTCAACAACCAGTCCTTGGGAAGAACACAAACCAGGACAGTGCAGTGACTCTTAGCAGCCATAATATACGCAACAGTTTCTTATAGCAGGGGCTGTGTGTGGACTTGGAAAGAACACAGGAGACCCAAATATTCTCTCTGCGCTTCTGGTCCAGAGTCTATCCTACTAGCACAGCAAGTCTCATTTCAGGGTATTTCTCCTTTCATACTCATGCCAAAAATTTGACAAACTGAAAATTATTCCTATGAAGGTAAGCAATGATAAATCCAAGGAAAGAAAGGGAAAGGAACATTGCCCACTGCCCAGAGCACAGATCTTCTAAGGCATATACCTAGGCTTCTCCGACATGGGGTGCATCTTACTGATGAAAGTCTAGCCCTTGGCTCCATGTTTCCCAAACTGTCCTTGGATTTGATCCATCTCATTTAACACTCTATTCCTAGGGAGTGGAATGAGGATGATGCTTTAGAAGGCCTTATATCTCCTTAGAATCCAACTTAAGGATCAAAATTTCATCTTTTGGGAAGATGATAAAATGAAGTTCTTCTTGGAATTTTTTATACCATTGCATAATAATCTTCTGAGTTATATTCAGTAATTTTTGTTTTCATTGAGGAGCTTATAAGTTTTCTAGCCCTGCACAGCTTTTTCCTTTAAATCACTAGGATGGTACATGAAGTGGTAACTAGCATCTCTGTATTTTTGAAACAGAACCTCTTTCCTCCCATCACATCCCAACTTCTGATCTTATCTTTTTCTCCCTGACCTATACCCAACCCCCATTTTTGCCTTCATCTTTTATTCTACCATTTACCATCGACTCTCATCCTTTAGTTTTTCCTCTTTTCCCGGCTTTAAACATGGATCTTCATTTTTGTTACAAACTAAGCATGCTAATTTTGTTTTAGGCAACTTAGGATAATTATTCCTCCAACCTAGCAGAATCCCTTTAGATAATGTTCCCGCTAGCATCACCCTAGACACAGAAGTGGAATCAGTAATGGAATTGGCAGGTCTAGAAGGGAATTCTTCAAGAAGAATAGTGTTTAAACAATAGATGAAGAGTTCCTGTAAGACAAACATGCTGTTTTAAAATTTTTAGATATTCTTTGATAAAATACAATTTAATAATTTTTATGGTTAACTATATATATGGTTTTAATACAAAACGTTAGTCTCTAAATATGTACATTGAATTGGACCTCTCGTGATCAGTGACAACATTAACATTCAAGTCATTTTGGAATTGGCCTTTAAAGTCTTTAAAATATCTGAATTTACCACACATTAATCTACTAATTTGGTTGCACAGACAGTACTTGAGATTTACTTGGTCATTAAATAGGATTTATTGTTCTTGTAAATTATCAGTAACTCAATTTTACGTAAATTATAACTTAATTTAGTACTGTTGCATGAATATGGAAAGCATAGAGTATTTTCTTTAAGTTGTTTTCAGAACTCTTTAAGCTGTTTTCAGAACTCTGATTTGTTTATTGGACAAGAATGCTATCAGAATTTTAACTTATTCCAAGTAAAATATATTTATTTAAACATACTTTAGAAAGCATGATGTTGCCTGCCCACAAAATCTGTTCCTTTTGAAAAAAATGCAAAACATTTATCAATTCCCAAGAAAGCAGCTTATTTCTTTTGAAAATATTAAATTTGACTATTGAAAAAATAAAGATTGTCTTGCAGCATCAAGTTGCATTGTTAAAAAAATAAAATTTATCTAAAATGTAGATTTGATGGACAGTGCTCTAAGCATGATTGTTTATAACAGTTTCTATTTGATCCACTGAAATTTCCAACATTTATGCTTATCAAATGACAGAAGGAGAGCACCAGGAGTTCATCTCTAGCCATCTGATTCTTGGGTGGGTGGTGGGGATTAACTAGAATTTCCTCTGCTTCATCTCATTGAGGGTGCAGATGGGGTCTCAGCAACTCATATGGGAGTTCCCATTTGTTCACACAGGACTTCACACGACTTCTGCAAATCTCAATGGAGTGAATCAAAGGTATGGAAGAATGAGTCCAATCATTTAGGGTGTTGTGCCACTACTCCTGCCTCCCAATTTTTCATGACCACTGCAATCATTTCTTAGAGTACAACAGTTTCTAAGGGCTCCAATGGGTGGTAATGTCTTTCACCAGAATTCAGTAAGTTCCTCTCTATTTTCCTGGGCATTATTGCTCTGATGCTAGTACATTGATACATCCTAAGGAAGCTTCTGCTGTTTCCCTGATCACTGCCTGTGCTCTACTGGATCTTCATGATGCTAAAGCTGCCCATGGTCTACAGGAAAGTGGACGGTGCATCTCTGTTTACATTACACCTTCTGAAGGGTCCTAAAAGAGCTCTGTTTTTACTCCTGCTGTTCCACAGGGCTCTGAGCACCATTTTTGCCTAATACAAATGGAGATAAAAAGGAGAAATCACTAATATCTTGGATACTTTCTTACTGTCTCATGGTTTCTTCTGTTTCTATCACTTCTAGTTTTCAATTTAATTCATGGAACATTATGTTGAACATTTACTATGTAGATCATATTATTTTATTCTTTGTGAGGAAGAAGAAAACGGCATGACTCCTGCCTCAAAGATCTTACAATCCACTGGAGGAGATATTTTTAAATTCATTTTTTCAGCAATGATTCATTGGAAATAGTGATGTAAGGGGCATAAGTAATTGTTAAAGGGAATTCATATGAAGTATTAATTCCTATAGGAATGATGGACATTCCTGATGAAAGTAGAATTAGGGCTTGTCTTTGAAAGAAGTGAGCATTTTCAATAAGTTGGTTTTAGGGGAGAGAGAAGAGAAAGGACAGTCTAAAGCACACAGATTCAGAAAAACAGATGTGGGAAATACTAGGATGATGGGTAGCGTGGGAGAGTAAAACCATCGGGGGTTGGGAGGATATGCTGAGGTAAGCAAAATGGTAAATTGGGACTAGTTTGTGTAAGATTAAAATTGCATGCTGGGGGGCTTGGACTTTATTCTAGATGTATTGGAGAGAAATGGAAAGTTTTACTTCAAAGATACGTGAAGAACTTTGTTTCAGAAAGAATAAATTTGTGCTTTGATGAATTGGAAAAGCTAGAAACTGATAATAAGGCTCAGTTACAGGTCTCTTGTAATGACTGAGGCAGCCATAGGGTGCCAAAAAGAATATTTACTATTATCCCTGAATTAGCTAAGGCCCAAATCTGAGAACAAAAGTCAGCTCTCACTTTACAAGAAATAGCAATCAGCATACAACTGGAAATAACTACCTCCTGGCTGGACTCATTAAATATTGGCCAAACCCTCAACAATATTTCACCACCTTCCTGCCCAGTCACAATAAGAAGAGGAGTGAGAGAGGTGAGGGACATTGGCCTTGTGGGTAGAACATTATTTTAGTGGAAGTTTACTCCCTCTCCTTTAAGCGTGTAGGAGCTTTTTATAGTATTCTGCCACATAAGGAAAATCCCAGAAAATAAAGGTTAAAGATATCTGAACAGAGAGATTGACATCTGAATCTCTAGTGGGAAACATGATAAATTGCAAACACATACACTCACTCTGATGTCACTCAAGGATCAGAGTGTGTAGTGAGGGAGTCCTTGGGAGATAATTTTGGGATTCTGGGAATATGGGGTATTTTCCTTTTCAGTTCCCTCCCTCTACTATTGGAAAGAAAAGGGAGTTGTTTCATGTGTGTTTTCTGAAGTTGGGTAGGGGAAGGGTTCTTGAACCAGGATTTGGAATTACCAAGGTGAGCAGAACTTGAAGGACTATAGAGTAACGAAGAAATTTGGAAAAGTTTAGGAAAACTTGCATTATGGAAGAGGACCCCAAATCTTCCCATAGCTTCACATGAAAGATCAAGAAGTTACATGAGCAGAAGCCAAGGGGCCACTTGATGGCACATCCAATTTAGCAAAAGCAAACACAAACATCCCCAGAAGGAGTCCTCACCTTAAGGCTTTTGAGCAAATTAGACAAAAATCACCACTCTGGGTGCTTTTGACCCAGCCTTGAGAAACTGAGTGAAGGCTGGATTTCAGCCTCCAATCATCCCCTCAGCTGGGAGTCCTTGTGCCCAGCAGCAAGGAGGACAGGGTGACGCTGAACATTACTCCGAGAAAACGACATGCACCAACCATGTGAAGATCACCCCATGAGCAGAGCACATGAGCATCAGATAAAACAGACTGAATCAGAGGGCTACAAGGAACGTCTTTTACCATTATGTGGGCAGTAACATTAAGACAGATTTGTCTTCCCTATCTTCCTTCTTGCCTCAATAGCAGTGAAACTAGTGCCCAGAAAAGGGAAGAAGAGAGATCTCTGAATCAGGCCAACCATGCACACCCCTCATTCTTAGCAAGTAGGACTCAGTTCTACTCTTTTTGGGGAAGACATAAACATGGAATAAAATTTGAGACTGAACTTTTTAAAAAAGAGCAGAACTGAGTCTTAAAAAGAAAATGAGACAGCAATAATAGCCTAATGTAACAAGAAAGGGATGGAATTTAGCCAATATCTCATTAAATGGAACATAGCATCTCTGGAAGGCAATTACTGGGAAAATTAATATTATTTTATGCTGATACCCTTATGACTTGAAACTCTTCGGTAAACTGGTTACACATTAAACTATGAGGGCTTGGATTAAAAAAAGCAAAGAAGTGGGAATTAAGCCAACATAAATTATTTAACCTTATTTATAGATTACCCAGCTATTAAACATTATCTCCTCTCTGTTCTTTCACTTCTATCGTACATTTCTGTCTAAATCAGCAGTTTTGCAGATATTGTGAGCCATATCTACACTTTGCATATCCATGTTGCCAAGTTTCATATTTTTTGATATTTCCCAATAAGTCTTTAAGAACTTTTCAGTACTCTCAATCTCTACTCCAGTCTCTGAAATCTGGTCATTTTAACTCTGGTTGGCATTATCTTTTAATACCAAAAAAAGGGAACACTGTCTTCCTTAAATGTCCTATAAAGGAGTATCATTAGTAACACATTGATTCTCAATTTTTCTAATGACATATTTTCTTAGGCAGTTTCTTTTTATTGCTTGCTTTTGCTTTCAAATGGAAGATAAAAGTGGCACTATTTAAGGGAACTGAAAAGTGAATTTAAAAACTTTTAGTAAATTTTATGAAAATTTTTTCCTTCAGGTTGTTTATATTTCTGTTGGACTACATTTTTGATTTCGTAAATTCAAGAGGAAAACATGCATCAGATCCATTTATTTAAAGCAATGTAGTGATCAGAAGAACAATTGATTATTTAAAGGTAACTATTTCTCAGAATCACTGGTTTATTTCTAAATGTGTATGCATCACTGGATTTTCTTTCTTTTTTTTTTTTAAAGAAACTCTATGTCAACACATATAATACAATTCAAATATAAATTCTTGTACCAGAATTACAAATATATTAATGAAGATAAGTTTTGCCTTTCCATGAAGAAAAGGAAACGTACCTCTAATGTACAGTTTAAGGCAATATTGACTTGAGAATATTAGAATTAGTCAAAATATAGCTCCCATATTATTTTAGTGCTAGACTTATTAGGTTTGAGAGACATCCTATTCTCATGGGTGGTATATTTACTTACCAATTACTAGGGTTGCTAGGTGGATAATTTCTGTGTATGGCTTATACATGCATCTTATTTCTTATTTGGTTCAAGTTCAGGATGACATTGTTGGACACTATCAAACTATGAGATTCAGATTTTTCAGAGCTAATAGAACCCTATATGTTGGCTGCAGATGGAATAAGATCTTCTAATCTGATTCTCCTCTTTGAGTTAATAAGAGTTATGTCATTGTTTAGTTACAGAACCTGAACTTACACCAATGAATCCAAAATTCTCAGTGTAGTGTTATATTTCCCCTACCCCCATGCTCTCTGACTTCTAAGTAAACTTTTTTTTTCAAACAAAAAAGACTGTGATGTGACTGAGTTTAAAGTGTGTATCACTTCTGTCACATGTAAATGATGTTGAAATTCTTGGAAAAGGAGAAAATGGTATGAGGAGCTGGAGGATGGAAGATTGTCATTTGATATTTCTTATCTCCTCAGTTCTTCTTCCTAAAATCCCATTGAAAACAGCATTTTTTTCTTTTAATTCTCTCAATAACCAACACCAACTCCTTTAAGAGAGCAGAGAAAGAGGAAGGATTAGAAAGAATGTCATCCCAGGGTGTCTGAATGCTGTTAAACTACTGAAGGCGATTTACATTTTCAAAGAACCTGGGATGTAGTCTTTCCTGTTATTGTGAGAAGACACAACTATGTAGTTGAAATGTAAAATGGTCTAAGAATTATACAGTGAATGAGGTCTATGGCATTTTGGCACTATTATTATCAAAAATATGGAAAATAGTATTTCTAAAGAAGAATAAAGTTCATTTTTTGAGGGAAGAGTAAGTGTGACTTCAGTTGTCAAGAATTCAAGTTTTTTGAAGTCCAGCAACTTCAGGATAAAATACAAATTCCTTAACTTAGTAAACGAGAGATTTTGTGACTTGGCTACTGTCCCACCTCTTCAGCTTTGCTTCTGGTGTCCTCTTGCGTCTTCCCTGTGCCTTTGTCACTCTGGATAGCTGGTTTCCTATACTTTCTTTCCTCTTTATTTTTTTTTTTTTTTTGGCAAATGCAGTCTCCCGTCGTCCCCCAGCTCATTTTCAAGACTCAGTTCAGATGAATGCCACTGTGTGCAATTCTATGTAATCCTCCATCTGATAATTTACAAACAATTTTTTTGGCCTGTTTGTCTTCCCCAATGCTAAGTGAGCAAACGTGCCTTTTATCCCTTTATCCATTATCCATCTAGTGCTTAGTTTTTGCTCATACAACGTTTCTTCAAAAAAATAAATAGATGAGTGATGTGAGAGTTAAGAAATTCAAGTGAAGAGAAACAAAGCACATGTACTCAATTAGGAGTGACTTCCCTTCTCCAGCCGGTAGGAACTTGTCCACCTTCTATGAGCATATCTTGTACTTTTTCTCTGAAATTTTCTCCTAGGGAAAAAAAAAAATCAGTCCTATGAAAATGTTCCTGTGTTCAAAGATTATTCATAAAAGAATGACATGTAGCGTTTTACAAATTGAGATGTCTTTTGTGACACCCAGTGATATCAGCCACGCTCACCTCTGACATCGGTGAGTTTACTATAGTTCATTTCTGCACCAATGGGTCAATTTATGGTATTCACGACTCAGGAGCAGTACTGACATTTTAGCCAAACACAGATGGAACAGGATCACAGGGCCTCACATCAGTTAACATAGTCTGTGTTCCGACCAGTGAATTTCAACTGGCCTCAGTAAAATTGGAATTTGCTTACAATTAAACCAGGAAGAAGACAGAATATCCAGATAAATGTTTACAATGGACTAACTCCTCAGTGTTAATTAGAGCTATCAGATTTTTAAATTGTAGTTTTTATTACAATGATGTGACACACACACCATGCCTATATGTATCATGAGATTTGTCCTTCTAGTCAATCATTTTGTTTACAAAATAAATCGAGGAATGTTTTTGTATTAAGCTTTAGCTGAAAAATACATGGTCTCTATTTTTACTGGAAAAAGTTTCTCACCTTCCAGAGATGGATTTCTTTCATTTGTATTTTTAACACTTGTTGTATCAGAAAGTTTTAATTAAGACTCACAAATGAGGAATTTTAGACCCTGGCAATACTCTGATTTTAATTTTCTTCACACTGTTTTCATGCATTTCAGTTTGCCCTCCACAAAGACGTTCAGAATCCTGTGATTAAAAGAGTAGCATATATGTCAAAAGGGAGGAAAGGACTCAGATCGAGGCAACTTCAAGAGCTAGGAAATCTCCACTTCACAAAAATATGAAATATAAAGATCATTATTTTTATTTTTCTCCTTTCACCCTAGCTATATTTTATTTTTAGTGATGGATTTTGCCTGTTTAGGAAGAGATGGGCTACTCAATATTGGGCTTGATTTCTGTTTCTTACTTTGACCCAATGAGCTTAAAGGCAAGGCCCAGCACCTCTTTGTTTGCTCTGCTGTCATCATCCCCATCTTAAAAATGTTTTATTTAGAAATTTCTGAGAGCAGTTGATTGTACACTTTATCAGATACGCTGTTATATTTCCATGAAGTTAAAAGAAAACTCATTGCAAAGGCTCAAATAGGAAGCAATTTATTATTTTAGTTCTGAGAGAAATCTGTTTTTTTCCAAGTGTTATGTTAATTTAATTCTCAACTTGAGCATCAAGTTCCACAGCTAATGAAGCACTTACAATGGGCACATAATAGAAGCATCTTTGCGTGTAGAATTAAAGTCTGATTCTGTGACTCTGACTCTAGCAATTTCCACTTGTAGTGTACTGTCACAGGAAGGAGGCACTGAAGTCTAGATCCTAGGTCATAATTTTTGGAAAAGAAGGATTTTAATATAAACCTGGAGAACGATGAGATAGAGTTAAGTTCTTTAATTTTTCTTCCCCCTTCTCTCTTGTGTTATTCTTAAACGATACAAACAACGTTTTTCCTAATTTCATTTCTTATGAGGACACTGCTATGGTCTGAATGTTTGTGTCGCCCCCAAATTCACCTGTTGGGCTAATGCCAAATGTGATGGTGTCAGAAGGTAGGGCCTTTGGGAGGTCATTATGTCATGAGGGTGGGGCCCTCATGAATGGGATTAGTGCTCTTATAAAAGACATTCCAGAGAAATCCTTAGCCCCTTCTGCTAGGTGAGGATATAATGAGAAGTCTGTGACCTGGGAGAGAACCTGCACTCTGGCCATGCTGGCACCCTGATCTCAGACTTCCAGCCTCCAGAACTGTGAGACATAAATTTCTGTTGTTGATAAGCCACTGAGTCTTCTGGTGTATTTTGTTATAGCAGCCCAGATAGACTAAGACAGAGGTGATAGTCAAGAGTAGGGGGAAGGAATTCATAGACAAAAAATAATACCAATGGTGTAACCTCATAGAAAGAGTCTCTCTTAGCTTGCTGCTTTTCAGTTTCTTTCTTTTCATTCCACAGTGCAGGTGCTGTAAGTAGTCATTCTAAATTCATTTAATAGAATCATGATAGTGATGTGTGAGTTGTGTTTTATAGGAAATTAAATGTTTCATGGTACTTTACAAGGTACATTGACATTGGATATTGACATTTATTTATCGTTAGTGCAAATTAACTATGAACATATATAACCATGTTATTGCAACTATATTTTTCATAGGTTCAAATTATATTAAAGATTTATTATAAGCTACATGTGGGCTAAAATTGGAACCCAAAAGTCACTGGAAGCTGTGTCAGGTCCAGAGTTGGGACAAACAACTCTGTCTATCTCCGTCTCATGGGCAAAACAAAATCTCTCTCCTTTCTTTTTGTTGTTTTTCTGCAGCATTCTTTCTCTATGTCTGCTGTAATCTCCCATTACTGTTGAGTGGTTGATCCTGATTCTTTTCCCTCTAATCGGTTTAATTTTCCCTCTCCTCATTGCTTCTGGCTATTCATGGTTTCTGCTGTTTCATAACATGATTTTTTCATAATTACTCAAGGCTCCTAACTCTACCTCAATTTTTACAGCCTTAACTCTTCTTCAAATCTTTTCCTGGCTTTAGCTCCTGCTGCTAGCCGCCTTGTTCTCTTTCCCATTTTAAATTCCCCAAAGCGATTTGATTGGCTCACCTCCTCTTTTGGCATCAGACCATGTCATAAATCTATTCCAGTCTTTAGATTGGATGTCCTTAGGTCCAATCAACTGTAGATGGGGTCATGCATCATGGGATGCAATCACATTTAGAAGAGACCATAACTGAATTAAGAGTAATGTTCTAAACAAGGCAGAAACCCTGAAGCTTCAGGAGCAGAGGAGACATCTGTTTAACTTGTAAAGTTCTCAGCATAGCACCATTGGCAAATGGGAATTTATAATACTATAATTTTGATGGTCATTCATTCATTCACATAATATTATTTTTTATATAGCATTGAACAACTCTATGCCAAACACTATTCCAGCCTTTGAGGTTATAGTACTGATCAAAAATAAAAATTGCTCTTATGAAGCTTGCATCCTCGTGGAGAGAGGCAACAATGAAAAATGGCAGTGGTAAGTGCTATGAAGGTGGTGGTAAATGCTATGAAAAAGAATAAAGCAGATTATGGGGATAGAGACCCATGGTATGTGTCTGGGATGATGGGAGGAATTGTTATTTTATGTAACATCAGGGTTGTTCGCTTTAAAAGGTGGCATTTGAATAGAGACACAATTCAAAGCCCTCCTTAGCTATTTACCTTTGACTATTCTCAAAGGAGTTTGCTCACACTGATAGATTTTAATATTTTTAAAATGAGAAAAGATAATGAGTTTTTTGGTTTGTTTGTTTATTTGCTTGATACTACCAAGGAAAAAGGATATCGATGAGATTATGTTCTGCTTTTGCAGTTAATATTGCATAGAGGGGAACCCCACGGGATAGGAAGGGAGAAAAATAAAAGAATCTGTTCTTAAAGATGCTGAAAAGAAGGGAGCCAGCCAGCTTCAGCCTGAATCTGAGATGAGGTTTTGCATCTTGGATGTTAGCTATATGATGGCACAATAATATCTGAAACAGAACTCATCTTTCACCTCTATGCCAATCTTATGTTTTGATGTTATATTGCATTATACTAAATCTATCAAACTAGAATCCCACACTCAACTTCAGTCTTACTGTCTTTCACCTCTCCCTGACACACACAATTAGTCAGCAATTCCCATCCATCATCTTATAGAACTATCTACAAAATATGTTCACTGCTTCCTGTTTCTTATGACTTGGCCTTCATCCAGGCCTCTACAATTTCCATCTCGAATTATTGCCGCATATTCCCAACTAGTCTCCTTGATACCAATCCTTTTTTATTCCAGACCATACCCTGATACAAGAGCCATCTTCTTAAATAGACAAAGCTGATTTTTCTATACACGGACTTAAAATCCTCTGAAGGCTCTTGATTATCTCATATGGTGATTCCAAACATGGGCACTGGTGTTGATCAGACTTGAATTTGAATATGTTTAACATTCTATGCTTTATTTCTCTTATCTCTCCCCACAACATCCCATGATCTGGAAAACTCTTTCTTTAAGACCTAGTTCAAATGTCATTATTGAGGAGGAAGGGAAATACTTCCTACACATGTTGACTGTTTCCATGTGGAAGGATCTCTACAAACAGGACTTTTTGTGCCCTCCTTACTTTTCTTCTTAGGAGAGGTGGAAAGACTCTCAGATTGGTGAATTTGGGAGGAAGAACTGGGCATGCATGGTTCTGCTCCCTCATCTCACTTTCTTCTTGGGAGCTGGCCTATGGAGAGGACATGTTTTCTCTTCCTCTTTCTGCCATGTGGTGAAAGAGCCTAGTCTCTTCTTCCTAATTCTGAGACTCCGTATTCCTAAACCCATTGTTACTGCATATAGAAGGCACCTGGCATAGATTAGGTGCTCGATAAATGATTGTTAAACAGATTGAATGAATAATAAAAGTGAAATTGGTTCTGCATCAAGGTGCAGAACTCTGACAAAGAAAAGCCATATTTTGGTGTACCCCTTTTGATTTCCAGTGGTCAACTACCTGAGGAAGGCTCTGCCACCATCTTCAGAAAGTGCTAATTCCTCTTTGGTGGACCATGATTGTCTGTAAATTAAAAATCGCCTTGTGCTGCTTGCAAAATTCCCTGCAAATTCCTAGGTGCACCCTCAAGATTATGATTCAGTAGCTTTGAAGTCTAGGCCAACAACCGATCATTTGAACAAGCACCATGGGAGATTTTTCAAACGCAATTTGGCTGCTGTCTTTAGGGTCTTAAAGAACTTTGTTTATATGTCATTACTGTGTTTTATTTATTCACATACCTGTTTCCCCAGTAGATTTTGAACACGTTCGGTTATTTGTCTCAGCATTTCAAACACATAACACAGAACCTAGAACCTAGTAGCTAGTCAATACATGTTTGTTGATAAAGACACACATGAGGCTTGTGCTTCCTCTTTTATTTATAAAGCCAGCATGTTGGGATATTCAAAAAGAACACAATGAAGACATCATTATTCCATTAAATGAGTTCACCATTAGCTCATGAACAGTCCAAAATTCATGTGTTTTTCAAACTGCATAACTTTTAGCATGTTTTTTTAAAAAATACAAAACATCTCTTTTCCATGCATAATTCATAATTCTACACTAAACTGTCACAGAGTCTTTTTTTAAAAACAATGTCATAAAAAATCCATGCTATATATAATGCATTTTCTTTATTTTATCCTGAGGTTTGGCCATATCATAAACACATCAAATGTTCTCAGCTCTCCTAGCTTTCACTTGCATATATTTTTCATCTGATCACAACAGCATGTTTGCTAGGCAACAGAAAGAGGAAAATCTTTCAAAACATAAATCCATGAATACCCCTCAAGAGAGGAAAAGGCAATATTTGCTGCATTACTTAGGGAGTGATAGGAAAGAGAAAAAAAAAGTCAAATCAACTCCTTTGCAGCTGCGCTTCGGTATTCAAGGCCACACCTGGACCGGGTAAAATGTCTCTGATTAGAAAGCTTTGGCTAAAAGGAAAAGTTGCTGCCTGAAAAAGCAGATTGTGTCTTTGGGGATTCCTTTTGGCTATTTCAGTACTTAACAGATGTACTAGCTTAAGTTTTATCTTCTGAAAATAGCATGGAGCATGTAGGAGCACTGCATTTCTTCTTGAAAATTTCCACAGTGAATTTGGGTGTTTAAAATGTATTTAGAAATTGGCAGTGTATTAGCTAGAAACATCTCCCAAGATCTCATTTATCCCAAGATCCCATTTTATCCTAAAGTATAATTATTTACTGTGTTGGTATGTTATGAGTGTGGTATCTGTATATTCTAATTGCAAAACTGAAATGATTTTGCAAATGTTCTACAGTCACAGGTTGGGGTACACATATTCTTTTCAAGTCTGAATTATCTAAATGGCAAATATTTGTTGTAATAATCTGCCTCTTTTATATATAAGGTATACCCCGAGGAGGAAACACACACATGCATTCTTGGATTCCTTAAAATAAGTCCTCATATCAATGGTAAAATAATAATATCTTCCTTATTTTATCATTTTAATCCAACTGGTAAACATTTTGTTTCACAGTATTCATATTTAACATGGCTAACATAAAGTTAAGCAATAAATGAACTACCTTCCTTTCATAAACATGCATTGTGTCCATGTGAAATCTAAATATAATTTTGATCAAAATGTTCCAGGGACAGAGGAGTAACATATGTAATAGTAAATTGTATTCGAATGGGTTGGAGTTAAGTTATGGGAACTGTTCTTATATCCAATGGTAACATTAGGAACTTTAATTAGAGCCATAGTGATTCCCATGAGCACTATTTTACGAAGATAAACATTACATTTTAAAAATCTACCCAGGAAGAAGTACCGAAGTACTTGTACTTGTATTGCCAATATCGTCAATTATATTGCCAATTAGTTTGCCCTGGAACTTAAGATAAAAAAAAATATCTATTGAATTGGTGAAAAACTCTATTATTTAGAATTTTTATTAATAGTAATGACAATAAAAATTCCCTGATGATTTGGGAATGTGTCAATATAATAATTACTAACTTTAATTAGAATGAGGAACATTTAAAAGCTTAATAGATAGGCTTTCTAGATCATTAAGGCATTTCTTTTAGTTCTTCAAGTAGATTTATTTTGGTGGTCATACAAAATATTAAAGTACCAGTCATGTAAACTGATTTTACAGGGTTTATACTAGTAATGTGCAGAGAGAAGATTTGTTAAATAATTGTAGACAAGGGACCATTTATTGAGGAATAAGGAACAGGTAATAAAAGTTCTTGACTATTAACCCTGTTGGGCAGTACCTGAGGAACGATTGTGTCAACTGCTGTTGTTATCTCAAAGAAGGATTTTATTAAAACAGGCTGCTAAGGAATCAGAATAATTTATTGATTGATTTAGAGCATTTTCCACAGTTGTGTACTATTAAGTGACATTTTCCACAATTTGTAAAATCATATTGACTCTTTTCATTTATCTTATATGCCTTTAAGTTGAAAGCATAAATTATTGACAGAGAAAACAACTTTAATAAAGAAATTAGAGGACTTGAGTTTATGTGCTAATTTTGGCTCTAGCCAGATATTGAATCTTTAAAAATAAAGATGAGAAGGATCCAGTCATGTCAAGACTCAGGTAAGAGCTTTCGCTGCAGAGGCAAGAGAAAATGACAAGAGCCATGTGAATGAACTTGCACCAAGAAACAGTAAATCCAGTATTGCTCGAACATGGTGAGCAAAACGGAGGTGACAGTAGAGAGAAGTAGTTGGGGGCAGATAATGTTAGATAATGTTAATGATGAGGAGTTGGATTTTATTTTAAATTAAAAAAATCCATATAAAGTTTATGTCAGAGGCTGATATGATTTAATTTATCTAGCAAAAAGAATACTATGGTGACTGTGTGGAGAAGACTATTTTGTGCTACATGTTGTGGCCAAATTTTATGTACGCGTGGATATGGCTATGAATATGTATATTGTCAATGCAAATAATCCATAATCAATCTAGAAATCAAAATTGGGATGAGTTTATTATGAGCCAGATCTGAGGACTAGCCAGGGGCCTTCCTTCCCCAAGGAAGGATGGGCACCAAAGAAGTGGGGGTGTACAGAGTGGTTATATACCATCTTGTAACAAAGAGCATACATCACATATGATAGGAATGTCTCATTTACAGTTGTCATGAGATGCTGAGTTGGCACAGCACATCAGTGATCAGCAGGTCAGTGATCACAAGGTGAGCATAGCAGGTTAGTAACTAATCCTTAGTTCCCAGGAAGAGATGCTTCTTAAAGGAATGCTGATATGGGGGGAAGCTACATCCCTCTCTTTAAGGGCATCATTTTTGTCTTTGGGACATAATAAATATTTGAAGTGGATGCACAATGCATGCTCAACAGGCCACATCAGGCCCTTTTGGAAAAACAAGGTCGGGATGAATTAGTTTCAAATCTAATGGCTTCCTTGTAGACTCCAATATATCCTATTGCTTTTCACTTATTTATCAATATGCATATCTATGTATGTTGAGAAATCAAATGAATTGATGAGTGATTGAATTAAATTTGATTTGATGAATTAAAATGGTTGTGTAAAAATTTCTACTAATGGAAAAATACATCAGTAAAAATCTAGTTGGATAACAAGGGCATTCAATGAAAATCGAGATGTTGTATATAGGGAGATGATATGAGGTGCTAATTGATACCTGGAGGTTGGATATCACTGGAACCAGGAACTAGCAACAATAGGATGCTGCTCCTAGATGTGAAGGGGCAAGGGAAGGGAGCAATGTTCTTAGAGCTGCGTGAGAGCTGGTCCCTATTAGAGGGAGTCCTCATAAGGAGCTATAGAAATGGAGAAACATTTCTCTGTCTGACCATTGATACCAAAACCCAGTGGAAACAATATCCCAATGTTGTTTTCTTCTTTCCCTCTCATCTACTGCTGGTGCCTCCAATTGGCTGAACCTAATTCAAGTCTGAAGGTGACGGAGGCCTGATGCTACAGTCTGTGGACGTCAGCCTCCCATGGCACGGAGTGGTGCAGACAGAAGTGGAGATGGATTTGGGTGGACAAAAGGAGGTGAACCATGCACATTTGTTACACAGTTAGTTCTCAAAACAACACTATGTAGTAGGTACTGTTACTATCTCTACTGGACAAATAAGAAATAACCCTATTTCAGAAACCACAGAAAGGTTAACTAACTTGCCAGAGGAAGTGTTTAAGCAAAGATTTAATCCCAGATGGTCCATCTCCAGGGCAACTATTGAGAACAGGTTTCCAGGTTCTCTAAGATTGAAGTCAAAGAAGGCTCGCTGGTAGGCAGGAGACTCATTGTGCCTCTTGGGGATGAGAGACACCTCACTGGTTTGGCAGCATTTACCATCCAGAGATACGAGGAGATGGCAGCCTTGTGCAGTATTTTCATGTTTGGGAATAGGAGTTATTCCTTAGCCCCCAATTGAAGGATCCCAAGAAAATCACTTCCAAACTATGTAATAAGAAGAGACTGACATGTCTCTTCCAGTTGAAAGACTACTGAGGTTGCTGCTCTGACTCGTGCTGTCAGACCCTTGAGGATATGGCGGTGCACCTTGATAGGGTGAGTCAAGGCCTGCCCCCTCCTTTAAATTCCTGATTCCTTAAATGTACAGAAGATAAATCATACACATTCACAGAAAAGCTGCATATTGGATGCCACAGACAAAGTTTAGACATACAAAGAATTCATAAGGTGCCAAAAACTGGGCATCAGTTGTAGGTTGTGACCTCATCTTCCCAGGGACCACTGATACTTAAGGAAGCTGCTTATAATTGAGTTGTTCATGAGTGAGGTGAGTTGAGGCCAACCTGTTCACCTCGGCTCTATGGGTAAGAAGTCGATCAGCAGTGGTGACCAACGGAGTGGAGATTGCTATTTCACCAATAACAAAAATGTAAATTGCCTTTTTTCTTTTGAGTTGACCTTGAGATTAAAGTTTTTAAATGAAGAGGACTAAGTCCAACTAGAATAAACCTGTTTTAAAATCAATACTTATAAAATTGAGCTACTGGGTCTCCAAGGAAGTCTTTTATTCAGTGGAAAAGGTGGTTTGATGGAGCAGTGCTGGTAAACATTATTGGAAAATAATCTCATATTTATGTCTGAAGGAGTTATACTTGCTTTGATTTTAGATTATACACAGTTCTCTGTCACATGAAATTCTTTTGAGAGCAAAGTGATGCATGAATGAGTAAGTAAATAAAGTCTAGTTTCTAGCCTGTGTAGGTTGTTTTTGTTATATGCTTTAAATGAAATAATTTTTTGTAACTAGTTACTAATTTAGTTATACTTCAGAGGAGTGCCTTTTCTACTGACCCTTTTGAAGCCTGTTGAATGTAGTTAGTGGTATGTTTTTATCCCGCCCAAACTCATAGTGTAAAAGCTTGCCAGTGTTGCTCCAGTCCCTCATATTACTCCCCACTCTCTTATATTCCTTATCTTAAGTGACTAAAGCATTTAGAGCTGCGCCTGGTATAGAGTAACTAAATAGTAATAGAGTGGCAATAGTAGTAGTAGTCATTATAGTCATTATTAACACTATTTACTGTATCTACCAAGCAAGAAATTTGTGTCCTTCACTCATTCCTTTCATGTGTTAAGTTTATAGCCATTCCACATCTTCTGCCTTGTATTGTCTGTCGTCATATCACTGTGATTGAATCTCATTGTATGAGACTGACCTTTCTTCTCTACCCACTGTCATTGAGTTAGTTTGGGCCCATATCATCTCATCTTTGTGCAAGTACCTCACAGGCAAGAGGACTGCTATTCTGGACTGTTCTCTTTAGAGGAACACCCTCTCCCAGCCAAGCCTCCATGGGTGAGAAGTCTGTGGAGCCAAGGGGGAATGTGCTTCTTAGACCCTGTGCCCATCACCCTGGACTACACTCCAGGAGCCCAGGACTTTTCAAGGACCTCTTCTCTGGTTCTGTCTTCCAGGGGCTTGGGTGGGGACTCATAGGACTGGATTATGGCCAAAGGTTCTTCGTTTCCTGGGGATGGGTGGTGGTGGTAGTGGGTGGCTTTCTGTCTGAGATCCCTGGTGGTGAAGGGGAGAGCTGGATGATTGAACAGCAGGAAGTAACACAGGTCAGGGCCTCCATTTATACCCTTGTCCCATCCCACAAATGTCAGCAGCAGGTCTGTCGGATAAATTAATCATTTCCTAATTAGCCTTCCTCTCTCTAGTCTCTTGCCACACACTTCCTTCTCTAGTTTAATAGTTTCTCGTAGCTTCTCATTAGTCACAGGAATAGTCTAACCTTCTTGGCAAGACATGTAAGGCTTTACATTATGTCCCAGGTTCATCTTTTGGCCTCATTCTGCACGTCAGTCTCCACACACTCCACTTTCCGTGTCTTCTGAGTGTCTTACAATTTTCCGTACACATTGCGTATCTGTATTTCCATACACATTCCATATGCACATACATCTCTATGTAAAAACTGCGTGATTTCCCACTTTCTTGAGGTTCTTCCCCATCTCTCTGCCTTTAAGAAGATGCCCATTTATTCCTCAAGATTCAGGTTAAATTCAGCCCCATCTGTGAAGATTTTCTGGTCTCCTGTAGCTTGTTTCTTGTTCCTCTGTGCAGTTGCCCACTTTATACCTTCCTTGATTATGACTTTTTACATTATACTGTGCTTATTTGTTTGAGCATCTGTCATCTTTGTCAGAACCTGAATGATTCAAGGACGAGGGTCTCATTTATCTTTCTGAGTCTTCACACTATCTCCTCCTCAACCTGCATCCTGGTTCCTATAGGAGAAGCTCATTGCATGCTTTTAGAAAAAAAGGAGGGAAAGAAGAATGGTTTATATCACGTTTTGCCCTATTCTCCCTATTGAGGCTGCTTCTATTGTTCATTTTTTCCATTTATTCCATTTCTTTGATTTAAATATATCAGTCTGGTCCTTCACCTGTTAGTGGAGATGGAGTATGCCTCTGCCGCATTTCTTATGCTTTATAAACTTAGAAATAATTATAAGTTAGTCTTAATTGATATTTATTACCTCACTTGTCAGCATTGACAGTTAATAAGGAATTGTTTCTATGTAAGTAATACGTAAAATAGGTTTTTTGATAAAAGAAAATATTTTGTCAGACTTTTTATTTTGCTTTGGCCAGCTGCATACTGTAGTTAAGATCTAACACCAAAACTGGTTTTTATTCTCAGTCAAAATTGAAGCTGTAAGGCAAGAAGTTTCTCCAGCCTTGGACCTTCAATAGAGATCTTTTATCGTGAGACAGATACAGCAAAATCCAGAGACACTCACATGTTATTTTCATGTGCAGTCTGTGATTATCTGGACATAATTGTATTAATAAAATAATCCACCAAGTTCTTAACATGGAAAATTTGAGAGAGTTTTAGTATAGGAATAGATAGGCCCTCATTTCATAAGGTTTTTGAGGAAAAACATAGAATAAAGCAATTATTAAATAATGGAGACATTAATCTACCTTCTTTTATAGTGTTTTAAAATTTATGGGAAACTTGGCAGTACTATGAGGGAACTAAACTATGTGCCAGACTCTGTACTAAGCTCTCCACATATCTTATTATTTAATTTAACCATCATTAATTAGGACAGTATTCTCCCCACGCTACAGTTTAGCAAGTGGTTACTTGGAGAAATTAAGAAGCCTGTTCAAAGTCACATAGCGCTTTTGGAACTAAGATTCAGATATTTTATGTGACTAAGAATGCCTGCTCTTAACCATTATACTATAAATCTTAGACTGCATGTAGCCATACTACATGTAACCTACACAGAAGCATATGGAATGCTGAGAAATGGTTAAAGACATCTGTCCGAATATCTTTGAGCTGCATAGGGCTTAAAAAAAAACACAGAACATCTGCCATTTTCTCTCTGCAAGCTTTTAGTGTATCTTAAAACAGCAATGAAGTTAAGGATACTTCCTGGGGATTAAGGATGGGCTAGAATTAAAGGCCAAATGCTTTCAACAACAACTCCTAATCAAAGATAATCCGCCGGAAATGCCTTGTATCCTCATCATTGTGTAATTGCAAGTTCCTTACTTGAATTTGCTACCTGAATCTACTGCCTCCTTCAACTTCTGTTAATTATTAAGGTTGAGGCCTCAGGAGTAAGTAGCCTTTCTCTGTGACTCAATAGCCATACACTCTTCCCACTCCCAAATACATGTTCCTGGAGAAAAACATTACTTGATCCTAAAACACTTTAGAAAATGTATCTATTAATTTATTCCTTAATTATAAAATGTGACAATATTAATTTGGTATTTAAAGCAAAATGTGACTTAAACTCTCCCTACCTCCATCCTATAAATGACATCCTTGCCTAGTATACCGACAATATTAATTTTCAAGTCATCTTGAATCAAATCACTTCCCATATATAATCTTATAACTGTAGGACAAAGAGCTAAAAGAGGGCAACCAAGGCAATTTACTTTTACTCTTTGGGGAAATGAAAATCCTGGCAACTACTGAATGACTCGCTCTCAGTTGGACACTGACTGAAAATTCCATGTTATGAGGAATGGGAATGCTTTATTTTCAAACTATAGGCAATCAGGTTTTTCTTTCAGTCTCTTGGCCGCTGAATTTCCTCTTGGCATTTGAAAATGCAAGGCCATCTTTAAGTTGTTTCCTTTGCAACTTTGCCTCATGTGAGAAATGCGAACACAAGGAAAGTTGTATACATATATGATTGGTTGCTTCAGAGTATTATTTTTAGTGGCTGCCTTTTATATGTATTCTTTAAAAAAATGTAGGTTGTAATCCCTTCTAGTGAGTCCTAGGAGTAGATAAATAATGAGGCGAAGCTCAGGAAATGTCAGAGGAAGGTGCATCCTGGGAGTGTGTTAGCCCATCACTTTCAGGAAGTGACAATCTAGTCCTCTGTCAAGTTGGTCTGTTCTGGCCTTCTCAATGTGGCAAGCTTCCTCCGATTCATGCCTCTGTAAGTAGTTATGGCTCAAATAGGAGTGGCTCTCCTCGGCTTCAAACTCCCTTCTAGGAAAAGGTCTCCATCATTCACCATTTCCTACAATTGTTATACCTCAAGCTGAAAAAGCTGTGCCTAGCTGGGAAAAGGCGGGATTCTGGAACTCTCCTTTTCCTGTCTATCACCTGAATTAAAGCCAGAGGGAGGGGAAAGGGATATAACACATCATGATATCTCCCCTGAAAGTGGAATTTTACAAAAAAGTTTTAGAAACTTACAGCTAATTCTTGAATGGGTGCTTTAATTTGCAAAGATTTAGAACCCCCTAGGGAATGTAATATTTCCAAGGTTAGGTTTATATTTTTCTTGACATGTCCTCCCCCGACCCCATCTTTAACATATCACAGCATTCTAAGTTACTTTACTTGAAAATGATTAAACAGAGCTGGAGAGGAATCACATTCTTTATTTTTCCTTGCAGTGTTCTATTGCCAATGGGAAGCCCCGCTCTGTGGCTGTCGAGCTGATGGCCGACAGTGTGCAGTCTGGGTTAGACTGTTCCAGAGAGTGTCTGCACATTTCTCAGGCACTCTGTGAACTCATCTGTGCTTTCTGCAGTATTTGTTAGTAAAATGGAGGTAAAAAAAATAAATAACAGTAGTCTATAAATTCTTCCTAGGGATCCACTATCACGGGAAGTCGCACAGGCTGCTTTGTGGGCAGTTTTCAAAGCTCGGTCCACCACCTCCTCTAAGGAAATCACACCATCATTTTACTCAAAAGAAAACGAGTTCTATTTTCCATCAGTATGAAAATAGTCTAAATCAAGGAGGACCGCTGATCTAATGCCAATGTCAATGTGTAGCATCCATGCCTTTTACCCAGCATAAAAATAGAAAGTGACATAAGATTAAAGATTTTATTATCACAGCAAGTAGGGATTTACTCTTGTTAAAATAAAATTTTTTCACCAGAAATTTTCACATGTAAGTAAAAGTTTAAGGGTTGTATTCCTACGTTCATAGCATCTGCAACATAGACCATTAAACAAAGTTGACCCACAAGTAACACTGGATGTTGTACGTAAAATTCTAGCAAAGATAAATTGCAAAGAAATCCTTCTTTCTGACATGTTCATTCACTCAGTGTTGAGTAAATTAGACCGAATTGTCCGTAATGCAAAAAAAGTCAGGGAAACATAAAGTTACATTCTAGGCAGTTCTTGATTGTATTCTTTTAGTTAAATATGGAAACAAAACTGATGAATACTTTAGAAAAGTATTTAATTTTCTTTTGCCTTTTTTTCCCCTCACATGCCCATTTTCTTGATGTTTCAGGGAAGATTTTTAAAAAATATGTCATCTGCCATTTCTCATGTTTGCTTGCTTTCCTTGTAAAATGAAACTGTTTTTCCACACAGAGTTTTGTTATTTAAACCATTCTGGAGGGAACGTCGGCAGCTGTGATGCGATTCTAATATTCAGTGGCCCCTTTGTGGAAGTTTCTTTAGCGACCCAGTTGCTCCCCCCGAGCAGCCTCGGAGCCTGCTGCCCTGCGCGCGGAGCCTCCCGGGCCCCAGCCGGCAGGGCGCACTGGCTTTCTGGGCTTCTGCTTTATTTTTCAGGATATTTCCTGGCCTCATTGTGATCACTTTTTCATTGTCAGCCAGCTCGTGAACTCTCAGGAACAGACATCCTCACAAACAAAATGACATTATGAAAAACAGACCCCAGATATTGGCACATCAGCAAAACAGATGGGGATTTGGGAAAGGAAAAAAAAAGGGAAAAAACTTTTTGGGAAAAATTGGCATAGCTCTACTATATACAAAATGTTGCTCTGTTCTCTACCATCCAAAGCAATACAAATTTTAACCTAAACAAGGGAATTCTAATGTAAATTACGTTAAAAGTGAACATACTGCATTAGTTGATAGAAGGAATTCAGTTGTAGGATTCTAAAGGTCTCTTGGCAAATCTCTGGGTTACTGGTAATGAACTTAGATTTAAGAATTTCAGAAGCTCAGTAAATTTAAACAATTGAACCAAAGTTTGACTGTAGAAGATTTGTTGTATGTAATATTAAATATTTATTTTGATTAAAACCCCTAGTCTTCCTAATTAAGCCAAATTCAAAATAATGATTGATTAAAGAATTGTGAAATAAAGACTTTTTTTCTAACAATGAGATCTAACATTTGTTGAGAATTTACAAAGGATTAGGCGCTATGTTAAAAAAAAATCTGCGTTATTTCATTTAAGCCTCACAATAACCCTATAATGAAGATAATTTTATCATCTCATTTTTAAAAAAAATGAAGAAACTTGGAATTAGGCAAGTTGGCCTAGCTCTCACAGCTAGCACATGGTGGAGCTGGGACCGGACCCCTGGCCAGTCTGATTCCAGAGACTGCTCTTAGCTGCTACACCCTGCTAACTAACTCTACTTTCTTTCAATCGTTCTTGATGCCTCTGGTTCTCAACTTTGGTTACACACTAAATAATCCAGAGAGTTAAAAAAAAAATCTGATGCCCAGACCTCACCCCAGAGCAATTACATCAGAATTTCTGTAGTGGGGAGATCTGATTCAGGCATTAATAATTTTAACAGTCTTATGGGTTATTCTGAATTGCAGTTAAGATTTAGAACCACTGGTCTAAACCAATAATGTTCCAGGCGGTGAGATTACAAGATGAGAATGATAAAGTTCCTTCTCTCATAGGCGAGTCTATTAGTTTCCTGTGGCTGGTGTAACAAAACTACCACAAACTTGAGGCTTAAAAGAAGGGAAGTTTATTTTCTCACAGTTTTGGAGGCTCTAAGGGAGAATCCATTCCTCGGCTCTTCCAGTTTCTCGTGGCTGCCAGCATTCCTCGGCCTGTGTCTAAACGTGATTACATTTAGGGCCTACCTGGATAATCCAGGATAATCCCCCCATCTCAAGATCCTAATTTAATCACATCTGCAAAGATCCTTTCTCCAAAGAATGGAGCATTGACAAGTTCCAGGGATCAGGACCTGATATCTTTGGGTGGCCATTATTCAACCAGCTATGAGGAGTCGGCCACCTGAAGGTAGAATTCAAATACAAATAAAAACTGCTATGAAGAAGGGTGATCCTTACAGTGATCTTCACAATAGGTCCAGAGAAATTATGGTGATAAAGGGAAGCCAACACTTTAACCGAGGGGTTTTTTTTTTGGCTCTTCATATGACATTCTCTTAAATATCACTTTCTCTATATACGTAAAGGCCACTCTTTAAGTGACTATCACTTTTCAGATTTAACTTTTAAAACAGTGGATCTCAAATTTTGATATGAATCAGGATTACTAGGGGAACTTATTAAAATATAGATACTTGTGAGTGACTGACTATTTCAGAATCTCTGAAGGTGGGTCCAGGACTTCTACTTTTGGGATTTCCTCCGATGATTCTAATGGAAAACAAAGTTCAAGTTTCTTGAAAGGTTGTATTAGTTATTTTAAAAATATATTTTTTTTATTGTCATAGTTTGAATTTTTCCAAAAATCTTGACATGTAGAGAACAGCTTTACACTTGGAATTTGAAATTTCTATTATCAGTGTGCTGTTAATGGAAACAAAATCTGGATGCGATAACAGGAGAGAAGAAAAGACATTTGACTCTTTTATGGTCACTTAAGAATTTGATGGTCTGGAGAAAGAGTGAGGATATGTATATATGGATGACAATGCTTATGAAATATCCTTTTTTTCTTAGAGTTATTGATATTCAAATTTTTGATAAATTCTTTAGCTTTTAAAAAATTAATAATCCTTAAGAAATATACCTATATTATAGAATGTTTAGGACAAGTACTTTCTCCAGGCTAAACAATATATATTCATATCTTTGTCCAAACTTTTTTTTTTTTTTTTAACAAAAATGCTGTTCTAATAGTAGATCTCTGGGAATTTCTAGACATATTGCCCTAGCAGTTGTGAACACTTGGAATTGCCTAGTAACTGACAATAGATTTTCCTGCTACAAATGTGACTAATAGTATAAAAGCTTCCCACTTCTTGTGAAGTTCATCTTCAGTTCAATTGTAAAGACGACAGGGTTTGGAGAAAAAATAGTATGACTCTGCAACTTGTCAGCCAGGTGATCTTGACCCACTTACTTATCCTCATCTCTAATATAGGGTTAATATTACTTATTCATAGAATTGTTGGGAGAGTTAAATGATAACACATACTTAAAGTTTATAGCATAGAGCCTAACACGGATTAGATTCTTTACAAAAGTTATTTATCAGCTTCAGAAAAGGCCAATAGTTGGATGATTACAGGAAAGAACTTACCAGTTCTAAAGATGTTCATTTCTTACTGGAATTCTTAGCATGTCACAGAAGCTTAGAGGCCTCCAAGCAGATATCAACACAGTTGAGATAATGATTATAACCAGGCCCTAAACGGAGAAGATCAGAAGAATGAGTCATTGGTTCTATAAAGGTTTACTTATTGATGAATATAGACTCAATTTGACTTTGTTCTGCATAGAAAGCCCAAGTATACACTATGTACTCTTCCTTACTGAATTTCATTGATGTAGATCTTTTTGTTCAACTCTTCATTATTACTTCACTAAACACTAAATTCATGCTCTTAAGGCATGAGTTAGAGTCTAATCTTAGTCACAATCAAGGACATAAAGAATATAACATGCTTTCAATTTTACTATCTATGTCATCCAGAAGCACTCACTGTAGCAGATTTAATTTTGTTTTTCAGGTAAATGGATTTGGTCAGCAAAATCAAATGATCTTGGAAACATCAGCTTGATAAACATACAAATGAACTTTAACCTGTGCTAAATGCTTTTTATTTCCTGAGAATTATTGAACAACGTTTTCAGGGAAAGTTAAATAGATTCACTACAAACTGTTACATCTAGACTCTTTTTCAATTTACACAAGGTTATATATTGTTATGGCAAAATGATACTATTTTAATATATTTCATTTCAATATATTTGTTCAGAAACTTTATTCTGTGCTATTTACATTTCAAATGTCTTAAGCATAGAGGAGAAAATTGAATGTCCTATTAGGGGAGATATTTAAACATCTAAACTTTAATCTTATTGTTAAATACATGGGTTTAGGCATTTCTTCAAAAAAAAAAAAAAAAGAAAGGTATAGATTTGTAAGTATAAGTAAAGGCACCAAATCAAATCCTGGAAGGGAAACTTCAGAGGGTTAGAAGAGGTTCAAATATATGCATCAGGATCTCAACCTCAAAACTTACATACAGTAGCATATTTTAACAATTGTTAAAGCATGTGGGAAAGTTCAAGGATAATGGTCAGTTAGTTGCTGTACACGGTCAAGTGCTAAAGCACAAATCCAGTTAATATGTATGGAAGTGATTATATGATAAAGAATAAGTCAGTTGTGAGCCGCAGAAACGTGTCGTTTATACGCAATGGGCTGGACAGAAAAGCGAAGAACCGTAGCTTTACTGTGACACCAAATGTAAATAAGAACCTAAAATGCTACAAGAAACTGACGACAGCCCCTTAGTTCCTACGTGGACGCTCTGTCTTGAACAATTTAAAAATCTCATCTCCGAGGGTCAGTTAGCTCGGTTGGTTAGAGCATGGTGCTAAAAAAATATCATCTCATCCAGAGAGGTTACAGTGATTAGCTCACTTAATGACAATACTATTATTAAGAATAAGCATTTATTAGCAAGCACACTGATAGGTATTTCATATTTATTCTCTCATTTAACCCTTGCAACAATTCTCAGATGTTCCATTATCCCTATTTCAAAGCTCTTTAAACTAAGGCACATAGAAATATAATAACTTGCCCAGGGTCACTCACTGGAAGTGACAGAACCAGGATTCAGTCATAAATCCTTTTGACTCTGGGGATCATGCTCTTAACTACTTTAATCTGTTACCTCTCTTTTTGTCTTAATTTCTGGAATTTGTAACATTTATCCAAACAGAATTACTTTTATCATATTTTTATGTTAATATATATTAACTGTGATCACAATTTTCCCTTTAAATTTTACCTCTTTCTCCTTTCCATTTCTAATTCATTTACCTTAAAACTTCTTTCATGTTTGTCCACTTTTCTGCTATGTAATTAGGCTATAGGAAATAACATCTCATATATAGGTAGATAATAATAAATATTTAATGATGATTATGAAAGTGGCACGCTAAAGGACAAATACATGGGGTTTTTAATATATGAAATATAAATGTATAAAACTAAGAAAAATGGCTAATTTGTTGTATTACTTTTATAGTGTGGCTGAGGCATGGAGGGGATTTCATTAATGGCTTTTTGGTTAAAAGAACAGTTAGCAAAAATTTAGAAAGTAATATAAATGAAGTCTGAAAAAATTCTGCAAACCATTAAGAATATCACGGGAATAAAATGAAAGATTAGAAAAGATGGTAAAGAGGAAATATAATGCATTTTTAGCTGAAAATTAGCTGAACGTTTGCCAACTCCTGACCTAGCCTAAGCCCAGGCTTATTGATCCAACAGGCAAATGGAGAAATACAGTGTATTTTGCATCAGAGAAGCATATCAGGAAAGGTTAAATTTCATAAGAAAACAAAGAAATTGCCTTAAAACAAGATTCCAGTTATCTTTTATCAAATATAGAACGATTAAAGTAAATGACAATTTCTAGGATTTCTAGTTATGAAAGTATTTAAAGTAAATATTAAAAAGCTCACTCTTACTTTTTGGTAGAAATATTATTGGCATAAATGAGGGAGCAAAGCAGTAATATATATCTGGAGGGGAGGGAAGAACTCTCTTCTACCTTCTTTGAGTCTCTGGTTGGGCCCAAGAATTAAATTGCCATAAGACAGCTTAACGGAAGAAAAGCATATAAATTTTATTAAATTTTCACATGTGCGTGGCAGCCTTCGCAAGAAAATGAAGCCCTGAAGAAGTGACCAGGGCAGGAAAGCTTTTATACCTTTCAGACAACTTGGATAATTCTGCTCACTCACTCTTGCATCTCTGCCTTGGAATGAGAAGAGCATGCCCAGGCTAGTCCACTGGTCCCTCTGAAGCAGAGCAGATCACCCCAGCTGAACTCGACCTAGATCCGGAGACTTTCAGCTGACATTCAGCAGAGTGAGAGAGCTAGGATGAGGTCAGCAGAGCTGTCCAGCCTTCAGCCGCTGAACTCTGAGATGCACAAGAGATCAATGTTCATTGTGGATGCTGCTGAGTTTCGGGGTGGTTTGCTACACATCAAAAGTTGAAGCTTATAGACACATTTTAATAAGAAAAATATCCATGCATTCAAGCATGACAAACCACGTTTGGGGTGTAAAGCAAATAATTAACAATGGTTACTCTGGGTTTATGAATATGGGGAATTTTAATTTTTTCTTTATATTTATTAAAATATCTATACAATAAACATGTATTATTTGCCATAAATGGAATTTTAAATAAAAATTATAATAAAGTTATCTTCTTCCATTTTAAAGAGAATAAATTTCTGTTGAAAGTTTCTTGTTAATCCAAATAAAGTTTTTTCCTCAGAAAATAAGAAATGATTCCTGAAAAGTGATAGGAATAAAGTATATGAATCAACTATTCAGTATTATAATCTCTGCATTTAGTGGCTTTTACTGATTGGATTTTGGGCTCAGGGTAATGCTACATATAGTTTAAAAATAGACTTTAGTTTACTCTTTCTGTTTTCTAGACAAAATGTGAGTAGTCTGTTTTCTGCCATTAAAAACTTTACCCAACTTTTTCATGGCTAAATATAATTTTTCCAGGGATATTCTCTTAGAAAAAGTTGAAATAATGTTTTAAATGCTTCTATAGTATTTGTTGAATGATATTTGAGACAAATAAGAACCTCTTTGCTTTTGATCTAAAACAGGTGAGATTAATTCATCCATAGCTTTGAAAATTACCCTGGGAGATTTTGGGGTTTTGTAGTATTATTTTCACAAATGATTGTTTCAAATTCTGAGAAAATTGCAAGTTATATTTCATATTTCTCTTTTCTTCAGTCCTCACATCTAATCCATCAGCGAGTCCTGACACTACTTTTTTTCACCTCCACTTTTATCATTATTTTGTCAAAGTATAATTTTTAACGTTAGAAACATGACTTTTTTACAAATATCATTTGAGCATGTGCCAGACATTTATTTAAATCAATGAGGGAATCAGCAGGAAAGTAAAGCTAGTTGAAGGAGCATTTGAAGAAGAGAGTTTGATATAGTCTGTTGAGAAAGGCATGCTGAAATAAGTTTGCAAATTTAGGGACAAAACTGGTTAATATCCTACAGGGGAATAAAATTACAATCTTTGAGACTGCCTTTCTTCTGGAAAGAAATTATTTACATCTCTAATGAAAACCTACAAGTCAACGTGTAACTTCACCGATTCTTAGCCTTATTCAATAGTAAATAGCAAAGCAAACATACTCTGGGGAATTAAATTATTCCTGGGTAATCCTGTCAGATAATGCTGCAGTCTGACACTGAAATTACATGTAGGTATTCTATTGATTTGATAGACATTTTGAATGTTTTTTTCTTAATATTTTCCCCTTGTGATCATAAATAATCTCCAAAGAATATTCTTCATCAAAAAAGGCTGGTCTTCTTGTGTTTTGACCTGATTAACGTAAGTAGAGGTTAGTAAAAGGCAGTAATTAAACATGGAAGCTTCTCTAAACTGTAGTCAGCAAGTTAAGAGTCATTCAGTTATCAGCAACTCTTATTGCCGGAGAATTAACTTCTTTCTAGAGATTGTAAAAGGAAAACATTAAAAGTAATAAGAATATACCAAAATAAATTGTGTTGGATAAAATATGCCCACTAATTCTTTTTTGCTTTGTCCATCGTCTTTTTAAACTTTGGTCGGCCTTGTAAGTTTCTTTAACCAATACAATTCAGCAGAAATGGGTGTGTTGTGTGTCTTTCCACTACTGGATCACATTAGAATCACATCAAACACACCCATTTTGATAAATACTTGTGGCATAAATGAATGAAAACTCGAAGAAATTTGTCTTGACACTATTTGTCCAGTTGACAAATAAATTTTTACTGAAAGGAGACTATGTGTTTCACCTGTGTACTAAGGAGCTTCCTACATAAACTTCTGGAGTGAGCAGTTGTCTTTGTCCTCCTTGTCTTTCTGAGGCAGGCTCTCTCCTAGTTCAGAATTCTTGTGCTGGCTGTTCTCAAGTCATGGCAGCAGCCCATGTTGCATTCTTTACGTGTAGTGTCCCATTATCTTTTAAAATACGTTTCTTACTTTTATTCAAACCCCTGGAAGTCTCTGTCAAAGCATGATGGGTAATGAGTTAATCAGACAAACCAGTCTCTGCCTCAGTATTAGCTATGTAAGAGGAAGCACAGAATAAAGATCATGGGGTTTGGAGTCAGACTCAGAAAGACTGTTGTGGGTCATAACACTACCCTTTGGTTAATAATTGTGTGAATTTAGACTGGTTATTTTATTTCTCAAGCCTCCATTTTTCCATAGGTAAATTAGGGAACATAATCCTACTAAGTGAGTGGTTGCGAAGATTTAAAGGAGCCATGTCCACATCTCTCCTATTACATAGTAACGGATTAAGTAATTGTAGCTATTGTAAGCGGAGATTTTTTTCCACAAATGTCATATTGCCTCTAACTAGATGTCCCCAGAAGAAGTAGGGGATTTTAATGGTGAGAAACGGGAGAGATCTTGGGTTAGGTGCCTTCTTCCTAGACAGTCAGCCATCTCCATCTTCTCTGGGGCAAATGCTTCTTACCTTGGAAGAAGAAACTTCAAGACATAAATGGTGAATTTTCCCATTTGGGAAATTGACTGACTAATCCTAGCCAAGCAGTCAGAAGAAATTTTAATCACTCTTCCAAGAATAGCTGCAATTTTTGAACCTGCCATAAATTATAAGATTTGAAATTATATTTATGGTAGATGTTTTACAGTTCTGTTTATATGACATAAAAGCTTGATAGAATCTCTTGATGTGATTATTTTTTTAATTGAGCCCTTCTCAAAGAATCTGTTACTACGTGGCAGTTAAATACAGTTTGTGTTTACAGAGCACTTCTTCTTTTTTTTTTAACAACAGTTTCTCCTCTTCTAGCCGTCTGCTTTCCTAGATTCTGTAGAAATGGAAACTGAACAGGCCACCGTGGGTGAGGTGAAGGCGAAATGCTGGCTAAGGAGTAATTTAAAGCATGTTGAATCAATGAATAGCAAAACAGGACAGATAATATTTTTTGGTCCTTGGGAAAATGTAATTATAAAAATGTTTTTTTTCTAATTCCTCAAGTTTGTATTCTTTGAAAATTAACTAAAATCCTAAAACTCATTTCAGGTGATGTGGTTCATCTAGCCTCCGCTCAAGAAGATGTTATCGCTATTCCTTCAAGAGCAGATTAACTCTTAATTGATAGAGACTTACATTCATAATTGGATTTCCTTTGGTCAAAGTCAACTTCTGCAAACTTTCAGCTAATGAGTTCATCTTCTATTACTGTATTCTATAACTAAGAGCTTAGTTTTCAGGTTAGGTTTTTTTTTTTTTTTTACCTTTTTCTTAGAAATTTCAGAACATAGTTCAACAGCACATTTGAGGTGTTTGTTGTTGGAGTACAACACGTCTGCCCTCTGTATCCGCAGTTGGTTGAATCTATGGACGCGAAATCTGGGGAGAGGGAGAGTGGACTGTATTCATTGTACTACGCCATTTTATATGACTAAGAGACTCCAGCATCTGCGTGGGTTACTGGAACCACTTCCCCGTTGATACTGAGGGACGACTGTGTATTTACTTCACATTAGAAAGAGTAGTTAAGGCTCTTTTGTTTTCCTGATTTTTATTTACGGCATTAAAGTTATGCTTTAGGGAAGAGATGCTAATTAGTACTGGAGTGAATATGATCAATGTTGGTACTAAGATCAAACTCCTTCTCTTCCTCAATAATTAATTGGGAGGAGGGGGCTATGTTAACGTGGAAATCACTTTTAACTCATTCTGTCTATTTGGTTTAGGAACAGCCTGACATTGTTTAAAAGAGCATACCTTTAGAGTACTCAAATTTTCCATGAAACTCCATTTGCTCCGTTTAAAAGAGTCAGCTGTTCTACCTTTGTTTTAGCTGTCCTCTGCTATGCTTACTCTGGTGGCAGGAATCACCTTTCAAAGGTCACGCAGAGCCAGTAAAAGCCATTCACTCAGTGCCAGTGGTATTCTGGTTCCTCCGTGACCTACCCCATTATTACTCAGTGCTATATTTTTGAAATCTATTATCCATTCATTAATAGCATAACATGGGGGAGGGGTGGACTGTTTCCTTTTTGGCTTTAACAGAATGGATTAAAACTCCTTAGTTCCTATGCACCTAAAATATATTCTAAGAGTTCTGTCCATCTATGCTTTTTTGTGGCTTATCCAACCCACAGTCTTTGTATATTTGCAGCATTTGTAGCTTTCTCAGTTATTACTTATAGTTTAATCAGATCTTAAGATTCTCCTTAAATGTTTAGAAAGTTATTTGGCTTCAGCCGTCTGTTAGTAACGATACTAATACTGTCGTTGATTCTAAAAGTTTTCTGATACTTAAAAGTTTGTCTCTATGAAAATGAAACTATTTGAAATTCTTTCTAAAGTCAAACCAAAATGAAAGAAATAAGCCATTCAATAGGAGCTCAAGGTGGGCCTTAGGGGAATTTTAATGTCTTCCTAATTTCCATTGGCACTCCCCTACAGTGCCCCGACCCCACCCATGCACACACACAGACACACAGAGATGACTTCATCAATAAGGACAATTGACATTTCCTTATCGTGTGTAAAATGTTACACAAAGGCAGCATCAAAGCTAGTCTACTCATCTCATCTCCTTCCTAAGTCTCTTCTGTATAAACATTTGACAACTGCTTCTGATGTCACCCTCAATTTCCTTGTATGTGTTCTGAAGATACTGAATTAGATGCTATATGATTTCTTACATCTTTAAATTTTTATACTAAGTTTTTTCACCCAGTAGTATGTACATATGAATAATGAGATTGAAGAGAGTAAAATAGGAAACTATAAAACTTCCTGAAAATTGCATATATTTGGGGGCTGACCCGGTGGTGCAGCAGTTAAGTTCGCATGTTCTGCTTTGGCGGCCTGGGTTTGCCGGTTCGAATCCCGGGTGCGGACATGGCACTGCTTGACAAGCCACGCTGTGGTAGGCGTCCCACATATAAAGTAGAGGAAGATGGGCATGGATGTTAGCTCAGGGCCAGTCTTCCTCAGCAAAAAGAGGAGGATTGGCGGCAGATGTTAGCTCAGGGCTAATCTTCCTCAAAAAAAAAAAATTGCATATATTTGTGTAGGAAGTGTAGACTGATATTATTTCAATGGTTTTTCATCATTGAAGTTGGTAGTATTCTATTCCTAGATGCTAAACATGAGCTAGTCACTGACTTCAATGTAATAAACACAGGAAACACATTCCTTTAAGGATATCAGTCTCTGCTGGAGGGAAAGGGACAAATGCAAACACTACATTGGACTTATGGGATGGCAGACAACTGGGCTATGTCTAAAATATAGTTCTTGTTACATTATAGACACAATATATATTTGTTGAATTACCTAACGTTTTTTGTCTTGTCAACATTTTATTGAGATATAGTTGACATATTAATTTCAAGAGTATACATAATGATACATGTGTATGCTGCAAAATGATCACCACAACATGTCTAGTTAACATCTATCACCACACATAGTTACACATTGTTTTCTTGGGATGAGAACTTTCAAGATCTACTCTCTTAGCAACTTTCAAATATATAATACAGTGTTAACTATAGTCACCATGCACATTACATCCCAGGGCTTATTTATTTTATGATTGGAATTACCTAATATCTTCAGAGACACGTAGGTAGATTATTCTTTCTGAGTTCCTTATATCCGAAAAATGACATCACTACCGAGCTTACTCAAACCAGAACGCTGGATTCCTTGGCTCTCATCTCGTCATTGCTCTATCTTTTTTTAAAGAAAAGTATTCTTAAGGCTCCCTTTTTTTTTTTTGGAAGAGAAAGAGTTGCCCTAAGCTAACGTCTGTTGCCAATCTTCCTCCTTTATCCTACCCCCGCCCCCCCTCACCCCCCCAGCCCCAGTATATACTTGTGTGTAGTTGTAAGTTCTTCTGATTCTTCATGAGCCGCCACCACAGCATGGCTAACAAACGAGTGGTGTAGTTCCATGCCCAGGAACCCGGCCTGGGCCCCTGAAGTGCAGTGTGCCGAACTTTAATGGCTAGGCCATCAAAGCTGGCTGCTCATTGCTCTCTTTTATCCTCCATATCCATCCAATCATCTGTTGAACTTGTGCACTTCTTGCCATCCCACTCCACTTAGTTCAGAACACTATTATCTCTCTCCTCGATTACAGCAATGGCTTAGCACAGCTATGCTCTATTCTTTATGTACTATTCTACAATTTGCCTTCCAAACTTCATTCATACTGAAGTTTTTTGGTTCTAGAATTCCCTGTAGTTTATCTTTGTACCTGATCTTTTTTTGGGTCCTGAGATACTATATCCCCTTCATCTTCTGGTGAATTTCTCAAATTAGATAAATTTATTTCTGGTAATTTTTCTGAGCCATACAATCTGGGTTAGATGTCTTTCCAACATGCTTGTACAGAATATTGCACTAATTCCATTGTTACAGTCAGCAGATTATATTTTAATTGTCTGTTTATTTGTATCAGTGACTGGGTGGTAACCTCTCTGAGAGCTGAGGATCTGTTCTGTTCAGTATTGTTTCTTTAGCACCTAGCACGATGCCTGCTATATCACAGGCATTCATTCATTTATTGGATTGTTAGATATAGGACAAAGGTTGGCAAACTGTGGGCTATGGGGCAGTCATCTATTTTTGTAAATAAAATTTTGTTGGAAAGTAGCCATGGCCACTAGTTTATGTGTTGTCTCTGGCTTTTTCTGCACTACGACAGCCGAAATAAGTAATTGAAACAGACATTCTGTGGACTGCAAAGTCTAAAATAATTACTGTGTGGTCTTTTGATGAAAAGTTTGGTGATGTTGATATAGGGCTATGCAGGTTCTTTATTTCTTCTTGAGTGAGTTTCTGTAGTTTGTGCTTTTCAAGGGATTTGTCCTTTTAATCCAAGTTATCAAGTTTATTGACATAAAGTTATTCAAAATATTCCTAAATTATCATTTTTAATATAGGGGGATCTGCAGTGATTCTCCTTTTTTATTCCTGATATTGATAATTTGTATTCATTCTTTTTTTTTCTTGACTAATTTGCCTAGCAATTTATCAAATGTTTTGATCTTTTCAAATAACCAGATATTAGTTTTATTAATTTTCTTTATTGTTTCCAATCTCACTGATTTTGACTCTTACCTTTCTTATTTCATTCCTTCTACTTGACTAGGGTATAATTTGTTCTTTTATTTATGGTCTGAAGGATGCTTCTCTTGCTGGAGTTCCCTAGGCTTCTTGAATCTGTGGTTTGTTGTTTTCATTAATTTTTGAAATTCTCAGGCACTATTTTTTCAAGTATTTTTTTCTGTTCTTTTCTCTCTTTTCATTCTGGGATGTCAACTGCACATATGATAGAGCATATGATTTTGTCATACAGTTCTTGAATCTTCTGTTTTATTTTTCTCTATTCTTTTTATCTTTGTGTTTCTTTGTGTTCTGTTATATTCTATTAACATTTAAATGAGTGGACTTTGACTAAAGCAAATTGCCATCGATAATGCGAGTGGGCCCCATCTAATCAGTTAAAAGCCTTAAGAGAAAAAAGACTGAAGTCTTCTGATGAAGAGGGAATGTTTCTCCCAGACCGCCTTGGGACTCGAGCTGTAGCATCGGCTCTTCCCTGGCCAGCCTGCTCTTCAGATCTGGAAGTCTCTGGCCCCTCCAAATGCATGAGACAATGCCTTGAAATCTCTCTCTCTCTGTTATATGTGTGTGAGGTGTGTGAGTATGTACCTGTCTCCTATTGGTTCTTTTTCTCTTGAGAACTATAATACGAGACTTCATACCCTCCACCCAGTTACCAAGACAATGTTACATGTTTTAGTTGTTTGTGATGGTAGCATCTCATTTCTGGTACCAATTGCTGTTTTATTTATCTATTGCTGTCTGACAAACCATCTCAAAATTTAGGAGGTTAAAACAATACTCTTATTTTTGTGTTCATGATTCTACGTGTCAAGAATTTGGGCAGGGAATAATCTCTGCTCCATGATGTCTGGGACCTCAGCTGGATGGCTCAAATGGCTGGCAGATGGTAGGGATGGTTTCCCTGGGGCCATATGTCTGTGGCCTCAGTTCTGAGTGGTAGCTGAGTTTCTTGGTTCTCTTCCATGTGATCTCACAATCTGTCAAACTTGAGTTTCTCCACTGCATAGTGGTTTCAGGGTCCTGAGAATGTTCTAATATACACACACTTATTGAGACTCTGCTTGCATCATTTTTGCTGCATTAGTCTACTAGGGCTGCTATAACAAAATGCAACAGACTAGGTGGCCTAAACAGAAATTTATTTCTCACATTTCTCTGGAGGTTGGAAGTCCAAGATCAAGTTGCTTTCAGGGTTCTTTTCTCATGAGCATCTCTCCTTGGCTTGCAGATGGCCAGCTTCTCACTGTGTCCTTACAAGGCATTTTCTCTGTGTTCACGCATCCCTGGTGTCTCTTCCTCTTCTTATAAGGACACCACTCCTATTGGATTTAGGCTCTACCCCTATGACCTTATTAACTTCAAGAGCTTCCTTAAAGGCCCTTTCTCTTATATAATCCCATTGGGGGTTAGGGCTTCAACCTGTGAATTTGGAAAGTGACGCAATTCAATCTATAACATTTGCTAATGTCCCATAGGGCAAGCAAGGTGTATAGACAAGCTCAGAGTCAACATGGGGAGGTATTACAGTGGGGCAGCAACACTGGAGGTGTGGTTCGATAGGAGTCCACCAATAGTTTACTGATTGGGAAAGATGTATTTACATCTCAGAAAAACAGCTACTCTCTGCCAATCATTTATTTAAATTTATTTTTTACGTAACTTCTCTTGTGGTCTCCTTTTCTATAACAGAAGTCAGCATGGTATAGGTTATTTACATTTTTAACTGTTTCACAATGTACACATTAGCCTTCCTAGAGTTCAGAACTGACCTATCAAGCAATTGCTATAGAGAGAGGAGAAATTAGGTGGCTAATAGATTATTTAAGGCCAAATTAAAGCTTTGTTGTTGCCGTTATAGGATTACAGAGATGAAGTAAGTAAGGCCTCATATATCAACAGCAGAAATTACCCTAATTGGCTTGATCTAATTTTATTTTGGGGAAATTTCAGTAATTCTTGTCAATATCCTAGCCAAAGACTACCAGGAACACATCTGCAGTTCAGCAACTTGGGTTTATTACTCATCATAGTGAGGGAGAATGGACACCATGAGAGAGTCTGGGGCACCTTGGTATTAGGGTGTTAGAAAGGACCTGATATAGGATTTGGGCTTTGGTTGGGTGATTTTGGGGAGGGTCCAAGTAATTGAGGGTTTGCTACAGATTGGCTGTTGTCAGAAAGAGAGGACAATTCTATGACTGGCTTCTAAATAAATCTTTAGGGAGGGTAGACTAGAGTAGAGACTAAAGCAGTGATTGGTAAAGAGTCATATTGGCTGGCAGTGGGGAGTGTTTGGAATTTTGTGCCTGGACAAGGTTCATATTTTGTCTGTGTTCAGATGTGCTTATGGAGTGGTTTGTTTTTGCCTTGATCCATCGTGGTCACAGAGTAGCCTTGTCTGATATTGATGTTCTGCATGATTGTTTCTGTTCAGCAGGAGAACCCAAGGTCTCAATGTCACCACTATGCTAACTCCCGGATGTCAGGAGCTGGCTTTCCTTTCTAGTTCTTGTTCCTTCATTCCCCTTAGTTGGGAACAAAATACTTGATACAAACTTCTGTTTTAGTATGTTCAAAGTAAATACATTTCACATGACAAATAAGTAGGTCTTTGGAGATTATCTGTGTTAGTTCCAAGTTTTATTCTTTTGTTTTCCTGGCCTGGACACAGAGTGAGCTTCATGGAATCCACAGAGGAAATCCCTGTGCCTCTCTCTCTCCTCGTTCTGCAAGCACCCACGCATGTCTCCCCAGCTTTCCAGAATCCAGACTGCCTCTGAAGCACCACCCTCAGGCTGTCCTTTTGAGCTGAGTGTCTTGGGCCTTTCCTCCTTCATTATCCATCAGGATATACTTGCCCTGTCTCATTTCCTCAGTTCCCACAGCTGCATTAAAAATTTGGCTAACAAATCCTTGTTAATGCTTTATTGCTTTTTTAACACTTCATGGCAAATCCTGTTTCATTGTGGTTTCCTGGAAATAATCCTTGACTTCAAAATGTGAAGGCTTTGTGGACTGGAAGTGCAAGAGTTATTTGGGGCCAGACAGAGTGCTTTACTCCCCCTCATATTTCCCGAACAAAGCTGGTGGCTTTCTCCCCTTTTGGTCCCAGTTACAGACAATTCTTTTTATAAAGTCACAGTGAGAAGATTTGCTTATTAATGTTCTGGCAGGCTTTGGGAAGTGTAAACCCTAGCAGCCTCATTCTGGGAGGGGTGTCAAGGACGCCCTGTGCTTTGGAATGCCAGTTTCTGATAGAGGATAGAGAAAAGAATGTTTCATTATTTCGTTGCTGATTTTCCAACAATAGGCAAGCTCTCTCTAAATCATACCTTTGATGTATTTGAGATATGGGATTATTCTGATTTTAGTGCAAAGTCCAAATAGTTACTTAACTCAGCAGATGGTTCTTGTCATTTGCTTCAACAAAAATCTGATCTCCCTTATCTAAAAGTAAGTGTTCTGTGGAAAGGATTCAAAGAATAAAATCACATATTTATAGGGTGATTAATTATTTTTATCAATATGCCTTAACATCAAAGAGGATTTCACACTCATCCTGAGAGTACCACATGGCCTCCATAATTATTAGATTTCTTTCCAGGGATGAAAAATTTAAATAGTTTTACTACTGAGTAATGTATTTAGCATGTGTGTTAGAATGATTTCCAGTGGTTATTGGAAGTTATCTCTTTGCAACACTGATTGCAGAAAAAGCTTTCAGCTGCTGCCGCAGTAAAACAGATGAAGGAGCGCCTATCACTGGGGGTGTTTGCTCTACTTGAGGGTGATGGATGGCTAGGTAACTACCAAAGGATGCATTAAAACATTCGTGTAATTCCTGACATTCCTAGGAAAGAAAGATGCTTTTACCGTGGCTTTCATAGAGAAACTTCCAATAAATAAAAATGGAGACCACAGGAGAGACAATGACTGAAATTGATTTGTTTGTTTCAAATACTTATTTTATTATTAAGTAATGCTGTAAATCTGGGCAATTTACTTAAAACTGAGAAAATACAAACTTTATAATGCATTAGAAACAAGATAAAGCTCAGAACTAACCTCCTAGAAAAATGTATGATGTCGTGTAAAATTATGCCCCAAATGCGTGGGTATCCTTGCACTTTTCACTGACTTCAGCAATATCAGTGTTACAAAGAAAAATCTGTTGATAAGCTTAAGAAGCTCCAATATGTCTACTATTTGACCTTTATAAATAAATAGATCTAACTCAAGGACAAGGTAGTTGTTATGAATTGAATTTTGTCCTCCCATAATTCACATGTTGGAAATTCTAACCCCCACTCAGAATGTGACCTTATTTGGAAATAGGGTTGTTGTAGACATAATTAGTTAAGACAAGGCCATGCTGGAGTATGGTGGACCCCTAATCCAAGATAACTGGTGTCCTTACTAAAAGGGGAAATTTGGACACAGAGATGCACATGGGGAGAATTCCATGTGAAGACGAAAGCAGAAATTGGAGTGATGCTTCCCCAAGCCAAGAGATGCCAAAATTTGTCAGCAAACCCCCTGAAGCCAGGAGAGAGGCATGGAAGAGTTTCTCTCTCTCAGTTCTCCAAAGGAAGCCATGCTGCTGATTTTGGACTTCTAGACTCCAGACCTGTGAGACATACATTTCTGTCATTTAAGTCCTTCAATTTGTAGTACTTTGTAATGAAAACTAATGTAGCAATGCAAACCTCTCATTTTCATTTTTATGTTAAATGACTGAACTTATGGCCTAAGGACCTGAATATAAAGATTGTGTGTAACTTTCTGAGGTCCAAGTAAATAACAATACAGTTTCATTTTTACCATATATCATTTATGTTATTTACTATAGAAAATGTATCAATAGGACAAACTAAATATTTTGTTATTTTAATATAAATTATATGGAAGCAATAACATACTTTATAAAAGAACACAAATCATAAGTGTATAATTGTATAGTTTTGAGAAGGTAAATATATATATCCATATCTTTAGGCCTTTGATCAAGAAATACATTAGTTAGAACCAGCACCCTTTTTTAAAAAAAATTATCATTTTAACCATTCCTAAGTGTACAATTCAGTGGCATTAAATACATACACAGTATTGTGAAACCATCATCACTACCTATACCCAAAACATTTCATCATCTCCATCTGTACACATTAAAAAATAAGCCACCTCTCCACGCCTCCAACGTCTGGAAACCTCTATTCTACTTTCTCATCTATGAATATAAGAGGAATCATACAATATTTGTCCTTTTGTGTCTAGCTTATTTCATTGAATATAATGTTTTCAAGATCCGTTCATGTTATTATATATATCTCAAAATTTCATTTCTTTTTATGGGTGAATAATGTTCCATTGTGTATATATCACATTTTGTTTGTCCATTCATCTGATGATGGACAATTGGGTTGTTTCCCTCTTTTGGCTGTTGTGAATAGTACTCCATGAACATTGGTGTACAGATATCTAAGTCCCTGCTGTCAATTCTTTTGATATATACCTAAGAGCAGAATTGCTGGGTTATATGGTAGTTGTATGTTTAACCTGTTGAAACTGCCAAACCGTTGTCCACAGCAGCTGCACCATTTTACACTCCCACCAGAAAGGCAGGAGGGTTCCAATTTCTTCACATCTTGGCCAACACTTGTTATTTTCCATTCTTTTCTATTACAGTCATTCTAGTAGGTAGGAAGTGCTATCTAATTGTGGTTTTGGTTTGTGTTTCCCTATTGAGTAATGATATTGAACATCTTTTCATGTCCTGATTGGCCATTTATATATTTTCTTTGGAGAAACATCTGTTCAAGGCCTTTGCTCGTTTTTGAATTGTGTTGCTTGTTTTTCTGTTGTTTTAGGAGTTCTTTGTGTGTTCTGGATCTTAATCACTTGTTAGACATAGGATTTCCGAATATTTTCTCCTAAAGGGTATTTTTTTCTTTCTTGTAGTATCCCTTGATACACAAAAATTCTTTGTTTTGGTGACGTTCAATTTATCTATTTTTTTCTTTTGTTGCCTGCACTTTTGGTGTCATAACCACGAAATTGTTGCCAAATCCAGTGTCACAAAGATTTCCCACAATGTTTTCTTCTAAGAGTTTAATAGTTTTAGTTCTTAAATTTAGGTCTTTGCTGCATTTTGAGTTAATTGTCGTACATTGTGTAAGACAAAGCCAACTTCGTTCTTTTGCATGTGAATATCCAGTTTCCCAGCACCATTTGTTGAAAAGACTGTCCTTTCCCCATTGAATGGTTTTGGCACCCTTATCAAGTTCAATTGGCTGTCTGTGTGAATTTATTTCTGGGCTCTCTATTCTTTTCCATTTGTCTGTATGTCCTTATGCCAGTGCCGTACTTTTAATTACTGTAACTTTGTAGTAAGTTTTGAAGTTAGGAAGTTTCAGTCCTCCACTTTATTCTTCTTTTTCAAGATTATTTTGGCTATTCAGGGCCCCTTGCAGTTCCATATGAATCTGAGGATTGGCCTTTCCAATTCTACGAAAAAGGCTGTTGGAATTTTTGTAGAGATTGCACTGAATCTGAAGTCTTTTGTCACCTTTCAGTCAGTTTCACCTTTTCCCACCACCAAAGGTAACCACTTTTCTGACTTCTAACATGAGATATTAGTTCTACCTGTGTTAGCCATATTTTTACATAAGAAAAATAAAAAATCTTGGGTTTTTTTTTTTTTTGGTGAGGAAGATCGGCCCTGAGCTAACTTCTGTTGCTGATCTTCCTCTTTTTGCTTGAGGAAGATTGTCGCTGAGCTAACATCTGTGCCAGCCTTGCTCTATTTTGTATGTGGGACACCGCCACAGCATGGCTTGATGAGTGGTGTATAGGTCCATGCCCAGGATCCAAACCCATAAATCCTGGGCCCCCAAAGCGGAGCGCTCAGACTTTATGGCTATGCCACTGGGCCAGCCCCTGAAGTCTTGATTTTTTTCAAAGAGAATATTATGTTACTAGAAACAAATTTTCTTTGTGGAATATTTGAGCATAGTTTAGCCATAAAATTTCCAGATTTTTATTTTACCTATAAGAGTTTAAGAATTCTAAATTTATATTTTTATATTTATTTTGAAACAGTATCAAACTTACAGAAAAGTTACATGAATAGTATAAAAGATCTTTTTTCCTGACCTGTTTGAGAGTAAGTTGCCAACATGGATGATCTATCACCCAAGAATATTTGATATGTAATTCCTACAAAAAAGGGACATTTTCCTACATAACCACAATCCAACCATCAAAATCACAAAATGAATAAATACACTGATACTTTACTGCCATCAAATACTCAGACTCAATTAAACTTTCACCAAATATCCTAATAACAGCACTTCTGCTGAAACCATTCAGTCAAGGACTGCATGTTGCAATCAATAGTGGTGATGTCTCTTTAGCCACCTTAAATCTGAAACAGTTCCTCAGTGTTTCCTTGCCTTCACGATCATGCAACTTTTGAAAATTACAAGACAGTTATTTTGTAGAACGTCCCTTACTTTGTTTCAGTCTGATGGTTCCTCATTATAGATTCAGGGTATGTATTTTTGTCAGGAATATCACAAATGTGATGCTGATTTATACTTGTATTTGCTCAGATGGTACACAATTTTGATTTGTTTCTTTACTGATTTCATCACTAGATTCAGCTGGTGTTTGCCAGATTTCCTGTGTAATTTTTTCTCTTTGTAATTTATAACTATTTTGTGGGGAGGTGCTTTGAGAATATATAAATATCCCATTCCTCATCAAATTTTCATGAGCTTGTTTTAGCATCCATTAATGCTTCTCAGCTGAATTATTAGGATGACGCTTGCCACACAGTGATTTTTGATTCCATCATTACTTCTGCATTTATTGGTTGGCATTTCACTGGGAGAAAAAAGCTTTCTCTTCTCACCTTAACTAATTAATTAAAATAGAGAGTCATGTATTTATATTTTGTTTAATGAATTATAATCCATTAGTATCATTGTTTATTTTGATACTCAAATTTTATTAGATTTGGTCAGTTAGAGCCCCTTCAAGGTGGTTTCTGCATCCTTTTGACATGGCCCCATCTTTCTTTGAGCAATTCCTTGCTTTCACCTAAAGATACTTCAGGCTCATCTTGTACTTTCTTTGTCCCAGCCCTGGAATTCACCACTTCTTTAAAGAGCTCTAGTTCCTTTTAGAAAAGAATGATATTTGAAAATCAAGATTAGATGTCAAGTGAGCTTATCACTATTGGGATATTGCTGTTCCCAGGCCCTCTGAGTGGACACAGCAAGGGACTAGTTTGTATTTTTTTTTATTAATTCTATATTTGCATATACAAATATATATATTCAAATACATCTTATATAGAAGAGAATATTATACACACACACATATATGCACACATAAGTTTAGTTAACTACCTATCTCCCTATCTATCTATCTATCACTGAGTCCACATCATCACCAATTCGACACCACAGGATTCATTCTAGTTTTCTTCCTTTCCATAGTTGAAACTCTTTTCTGACAAGAAGAAACCTGGCCTCTGTTGTCTTCATACACCAGCTTCTTAGGCCAATGCTCCCTGACTGTAATCAACTTCTCATTCCTGTTACCACTATCCATCCATTAACAACACCCTTTTCATGAATTCTTGCTCTGATACCCAATTCTAGGCACCTCTTCATGCAAAAACCCTATGACATGCCACTGTGGGCTGAAAATGCCATGTAGGTGTAGCCCTAAAGCACCATGCAGTTGGAGCTTTCAGTAATAATACAGGATAATTTAGATATGAAATTGGCCGTACATAATATTTGCCAGTCTTTTCCTTTTGTTGCTGAGAAATTTTGACAGAAAAACAGTGGAATTTCATCATGACCACTGGCCCTGTGGCAGTATTAGAGTGTCCAAGTCTGCTTTCCTACTCCCAAATGAAATCTATACTCAGGAAAGTCTGCCTCTCAGAGGTAAATGGCAGGTGTTACTTTTATCCCAGGTTTTAGAAGAATTAGCTACACTGTGATCTTGCGGAGACTACCTGGGAAGTCCATAATGATTTATAAAGTGAAGTTCTCCAGGTCAAACCAGACCAGACGCCAACATTGGCACCAATCTCACTGTTGGTTACCTTAAACAAACAAAAAGACGTATTACGAATAAAACTAGTTAGTCTAACAAATTAATTTGCTCATGAAATCTACTCTATAATAAACTAAAGTTTGTAAAGGTTTACATTTTAAATAAAATTCAACATTTTCTTTTACATTTTAAATAAAATTCAACATTTTCTTTAGATAGATAAAATCATAGAATACTTATGTTAGTATAAGACATTTATTTATGGAGTTTAAATGCATACTCTGATTAATGAGTGTGTAAAACTTACTACCACTCCATTTCTAGAACTATTTTAGTCTGAGGCATATGGTTAACAATAATTTAGTCTCAGAAATATATCTTCTTTTGATAAAAGATTCCATTTAGAAAAACTGCCAAAATTCATTTAAGTCACTTGGTGAAAAATAGGTCATCAAATTGATAAATGTAATTTTTGTTAAAAAATTATGAATCTAATAAAGAATCTATAAATTTTATCATGTATGTTGAGTTCTATCTTTAAATCAAATTAGATTTCCAGAAAGCTATAGTTTTGGATAAGTAACTTCAGAAATATCTTCACTGAAATATATTTCATTGATAGTCTCTTGGATCTTGAACAATAATTGGTAAAAATTTACTTTCTTATGAATGCTTTAATTTGCATAAAACGTCCTTAAAATGTTGATCATTTGCTTTTAAAAATTATTTAATTACTCTTGTGAAAGAACTCATACAGTTATTCTTTCTGTGAATGCAGTACTGGTGAAATTTTTCTTTCTCTCTTTTTTGAGCAGATTTCTCATCTTTTTTGAGATAATAAGAGTTACACCATTCCCTGTGTTTCCCTTTTTGCTGAGACTTCTAGAAAGCTCAAAGTTTCTTGCAAAATCACATAAACTATATCAGCCTCAGAGGCAAGTGTATTTGCTACTGCTTCTTTCCACAAAGCTTTCTTTTTTAAAAAGGCATGTATATTTAATATAGTCTTTTATTTTAAGCTTCCAGAAATGGAATATTTGAAGTTATGTATTTGTAGATCACTAATTTACATATAAGACTGATCTCTAAGTAGGAAACATAGCAGCTTTGTCAGACTGCATCGGCTCCCACAGAAGATGGCAGACCTTTTTGGGTGTATAATTGAAGGCATTGTAGACATTTTGATTATGTAGTATTTTCAGCATCTGTAATAAATAAATAACAGTGACTTAAATAATCTGGAATTTATTTCTCACTTGTGTAGTAGTCTAAGTGTTAGGAGTCCAGATGTTGTACTACGATTATATAAGAACCCGGAATCTTTCTGTCTTGTTGCCCTGCCTATCCCTTGTGTATTGCCAGAGGTGTGCAGGTAAACTGGTTCTCTCAAAAAAAAAAATTCCTGACTTGTGGTGATTGATGATTTTTGTGGTGTAAATACTCAATAATAGTTGATTTTAAGCTACCAATGCTTTAACCACTGGCTTGGAAAATTCCTGAAAATTTGACTGTCAGCTCTGGCAAGTTGGCATGAGCTTAGCTCCAGAACAGCCTGGGGTGTTGCCCTCGTCTTTATGGTCGTGATGGCTCACCAGCAGGGCCACATTTCAGTGAGAGGAAAAGCGCCCTTCTCTTAGGAGTGTGACTTGATGTTGCACACATCATTTCCCTTTCCATCCTACTAGCCAGAAGTCAATCACATGCCTACACCTGGCAGACAGGTAGGCTAGGGAAATATTGTCTTTATTCTGTTTAGCTAATTATGTGTCTAGCTAAAAACTGGAGTTTGGTTCTTACAGAACAAGGAAAGAAAGGCATTGGTGAATAGCAGCAGATTTTGTCACAGACAGGCATTAAAAAATCAGTGACATTAATTTATAGTCATGACTATGAGAATGACAATAATGACTATAATGAAGAAAGTTTTTATAAGTAAGTTAATATATGACAGCTGTTAATTTGAAGAGTTTTTCATTTCAACTAACAATGGAATAAGTAATAATCAGTGTCTCATTAATAATAGGCAAAGAACAATGAAATGCTAAGTTACAACAATGAGAAAAATCACAGATGTTTTCAGGAATTGAATATGATGTTTGTACTAATCCATTACCATTATATGTTTTTCACAAGGTTCCCTGGTGGAGTTTTAAAACAGTTATTAAAGATTGTATATTAATAGACTAGATTAAGAAAAATGTTGAACTTTGAGAAGTCTTTCTTACTCCCAAGCTGTCTACTACTGAAAATAAAACAACACTGGCTTTGGTAAATTTTATTTCCCTAGGAGTTCAGATTAAAGTATGAATAATCCCCGAGAAGTTGTCTATAAATCACAGTTGAACAACTGGGTTGGTTTTGTTTAGAGAGAAAGATAAATAAAGGTGTCCTTGACAACCAGTACGTTTCACATAAGACTCTCGAGTTCATATTAAAAGCAGATTTTTATTGTGCTCTTCAGACTCACAAATCAAAATACCATCTCTGTGCTAATCAGTGTACTCTCTTCAGAGTGTTACACCACCTGCTTCCTGCGTAACGTCACCTACTAATCCTCCTTATGTCTCTCCAGACAGTAAAATATACCCTGAAGGGAGGTTGCATCCATCTCATTCCCTTAGAGAATTTCACATGATTGATCCCCAATCACATCAGATATTTGTTAATTTATATCTTTCGTCTTTCCCCCCAGCTTTATTGAGGCATAATTGACAAATAAAAATTGTATATTAAGATACAATGTGATGAGTTATGAATACATTGTAAGTTGATTGTCACAGTCAAGTTAATTCGCTCATCTATCACCTTACATAGTTACTTTTTTTTTTGCAAGGTGAGAACACTTAAGATCTACTCTTTTACCGCATGTCAAGTATACAATACAGTATTATTAACTGTAGTCACCATGCTGTGCATTAGATCCCCAGAACTTATTCATCTTCTAACTATCTTTCACTTTTTTATCATTTTTAGAAAAATCCCAGGAGACATTTTATATCATATTTTCCTCACTTCTTCTTGAATAAATTAAGACAAAAAGCAGAAGTCTTATTTCTAATATAAACACTGATCCCAGAATAATTTTTATGTAGATAAATCTGGTTTTTGTTTGTGAATTTTTTCTGTGCTCTTAGTTGTTTTATCAACCCAGGTCTATTATTTTCCACCCTGAGTTGCCAAAGTCTTGTGGTTACCATTTCCCTTTTAAAAATCAGTAGCATTTCTCTTTCTTCAGGGACCTATTCTCTGCTTCCAAGGACCTAAGTACATTCATATTTGTTCATTTGCTCATTCATTAATTCTTTAATGATTAAATATTATTTATTTAATAAGAAATTAAATATTTATTAAATATCTCCATTGTGAGTATACAAAGTTTTATAGAGAAATGACATCTATATTCTGAAAGACACTATGGAGTCCACAAATTTGTAGAAAGACACAATGTCTTGTTCTCAAGGAATTTATAACCCAGTAAAAGAATACACACTTAGAAAAGAAGAGAACGCATACAAATGTAGAAACTAGTGTGTATGGGAGTTCAGAGAAGTGAGGGGCCACTTGGTGGCACATTCATGGTGGGTTTGGAATGGGTACCACGGAAAGATCATTGCAGTGGAGATGGTAGCTTAGCATGCGACATCTATTCCGCTCTTCTACTACTAATGTGCTTCCTGTAATGAAGAGGCTGGAAAGCTAAAAACTGCATTTCTCATAAGCCTTTGCAACTAGCATGGTTTGACCAATGACGTGCTTGCATGTGAGATTTGGAGGACAGAATTGAAGTGAAGGCCTGATTCTACTGTTTCTGCTGTTATGCCCAGGAAGCAATTTTCCTACCTCCTCACCTCCTTCCTTGGTAGTGTTGGCAGAGATCCCAGGGTCCCGCCACTAGCCTCAGGGATGTTGAGAGATAAAGCATGGGGAATCAAATTGGTGATTCTAGCTGTCTCAGTGTGGTGTTGAGGCCTGTAGTAGCAGTGGCTTCTTGATAGTGGCCATCTCCTGATTTTGGTAGTTCCCTGTGGCAATGTGGATATGAAGCAAGTTGTCTCCCCATCAAAGAGGTATTGATGGTCCTTTGCAATGGTACTGGTTTTGAGTATCAACCTAGAACCTGTTCCTTTTGCAGTCCTGAGAATGCTGTAAGCCATTTAGTGCACTATAATAAATTCTTTTGGTTTTAAACTAGCTAGATAGGCTTTTGTCTCTGCAACTGACCACTAACCAATACAGTAATCTTGTAAAATCTTCTTCCTCTTTTTTTATATGAAAATATGATTGAGTAGAACATTTCAGACAAAATGAGTAGCTCAAGCAGAAACAGGAACTGCAATATTTGCGTAGGAGTTCACTCTCAGAACCAAGCAGCTGGAGCTAAAATGTTAGGGACACTATGGAGACGGCTGAAAGTACAATTTGGAGAGAACATGATTGCCAGGCTGAGGAGGCTGTCTTTTATCAGCCAGACACTGGGGAGTCAGGTGATCTGTGAGAATTAATCTGGAAGTGGGATTTGGAACAGATTTGAGGAAGTGGAGACTGAAAAGGGATTGATCCACTAGAAAGGTAATGCAAATAGGATAAAAAGGATACAATCAATGTGAGAAAAATCTCATGGGACGGTGCTGGGTGAGTTTGGGTGTACATTTTAATTGTGATGTTCTGGATAAATGTGCTATGCATCTCCAACTTTGTAGGCTGAATCCTTGGTGAGAAGATGGAGTGGACTTCAGTGCAGGCAGTGGAAATGTTAGATGCGCAAGGTGGGAGAGGGGATGGGGAGGGGAAAATTGCTGTCAAATGAAATGAGCTAGTGAATGTCAGAAATGTTTCCCATAAGCAAGAACTGTCTACCCTGACAATGTTGTTGGCTTCAAATTGAATTTATAGAAAATTAAGCAGTTGTAGATAGGTTCTTCTTATATCATAATAATCCACTATAGCCATTTGGCTCTAAGTTAAGGACTTATTTAATTATTATTTATGAGTATACTTCAAGACCACTGCACTTAGAAGGTCAGGTTCTGCCTTACTTTTTTGTGTACGAGTTTAAACAAATCACCTGAACTTTCTGAGTCTAAATTTCTCCATCTGCAAAATGGCGATTATAATACCTGCCTTAAAGTTTTGAAGGGCTGTTTTCAAGAATTAATTATTTTATTTTGAAGGACCATCTTATTCAGTATTCTGTTCCAAACTCTAAATGGAACTAACTATATTCAGCGTCTCTGATCTCTCTTATCGCGTTTTGGAATACAGAGAAATAACTTAAACTGCAATAAAATAGTCTCACTATAAATTTTTAAAAATCCTGATTACAGTATAGTAAGACATTGAGAGTAGCATATTTATTCTAGAAAATATTACTCCAGGGGACAATACTCTAACAACAACAACAATATATATACTATTGAACAGATATTAGATGAAAGTCACTGTTTTAAGTTCTTTACAGGCCTTAACTCATTTAATCCTCACAAGAAACCTATGAGGAAGGTATTAAAAGATAAAACAGGAATATTCATTGAATGTTTAAAACAAATGCAGCAAATGTTCTCTTTCTGTTTAAATTTAGCCTAGAAGGCTAATTCTGCTCGATTTGTCTTATTTACTTCTCTTTTTACATTTCATACTTACTGAGAATTCTATTAAGGTTACAACCATTGGCTTAATTTCTCTGTGACTAAAAAGGAACCCCTATTTTGGTGTGGTAGCTGAAACTCTTATTACGTAACTCAAAAACTTACAGTTTAAAATATTTTTTGCTTAGATTCTCTCTTATAAAATATTACTTACACTGTTTCAGTTTCATTTTTATCATTATTTGCCTGGTATAGCTTCCCCCTTCCCACTTTCTATGTAACATTTCTTTTAAGAAGGTGTCCAATAGAGTGTGTATGAGGATCTTTTCTTCTAATTCAATCTGACAAATTTTGTCAGATGATATAATCAAGCTGCATTTGTTGTAATTAGTAAATTTTTATTTTCTAATGTGTGCGTGTTTTCCTTTAACCAGGCATTTCTTTGCCTTTTTTCCCTTTCTTTTGTACCTCGTATTTGTTCATGTTTATTTTCGTATTTGATTTTCAGCCATTTTAACTATGATGTGCCAATAACTGGTTTTATTTTAATGTACGCTGCTATGGTTTATAGTGCTTTCTGAAGTATCTTCAGCTTTTAAAAATTTGTGACTATTTTCTATTCAAATATTGTCTCTATCCCATCTTTCCTTTTTTCTCCTTTATGGGCTCCAAATACCTGTTCGTTGACCCTTTCACTATGACTAATATATCTTTATACATTTTTCTTATTTTCCGTTTCGTTACCTCTTTGTGCTTCATATTTGATATTTTTTTCTGAGCCGCATTCTAATTCACTGCATCTCTCTTCAGAGCTGTCTAATCCTCTAGAAAACCTATTTATTGCAATTACTTTTACTTTTCAATTTTCGAATTATTTGATTCTTTTATATTGTTCTACTTCTTGGCTGAAATTCTTCATTTTGTCATTTAATATTTGTGCATATTAATCTCTGTTGTTTTGAAATTATTTTGTCCAGACTCCAATATCTGGGTCTCTGGTAGGTCTGTTTTGATTTGCTGATTTTTCTCTTCATGTAATTTTCAGTCAGTTCCTTTCTTTTCTTATTTTCTATGTTGTCTCTTTTCTATTGAGTACCATAAATTAATATGAAAAATGTTAGATGTGATGTTATGTTTTTAGATCATATTATTTTCTCCAGAGAAGATTTTTCTTTTGCTTCTGGTAGGTAAGTACATTGTAGCTGGTTCAGCTTAATCCAATTAGACTTTTAGCTGATTCAAAGGTGGTCTTGAATCTTTGTGAAGGCTAGTTTATTTCCAGCTCACATTTACTCCTAGAATGTATGCCTTTGGGAATACAAACTAAATGCTCAGGGTCTATAATAGGATTCCTCTGTCTTGGTTGATTCTTGGATCTGATTTTCATCTTTAGCGTTATGAAATTGCCAAAGGCTGTTTGTTTTCAGCTTCTTAACCTCTCAGCTATACTTTCTGTTCCTCCTCTTACCTTCTTAGACACTGTTATAGAGCTAACAAATGTCTCCATGGAATATTTCCTCCTCCTCATATTAATCTCAGATCTGCTGCTGCCGATTAATCCTCTCAGCCATTCTGTGCCTTTTGGGGGAGAAGGGAGAAATAGGAAATCTCAAGCCGCTGTTCCCCTGCTACCCTGGAGAGTATAAAATCCTTTCAGGTCCTTCTACCTTTATACTTCTCTAAGCCTTTCCATTCTACCACTCAGGAATCATGGTGTAAATGGTGGTTCTCTATAAGACTGAAACTTCTTGAGCAATTTTGGATGCTAGGCTACAGTTCCTTCTGCTCTGAATTCTTCTAACCACATGAGGGCGAGATCTGCACGTACGGGTTTCTGTTGTCCCAGTTAACTACCGGAGCTTATTAGCCTAGAGTTTAGGTCATTAGGCTCATTCTCAGAGACTCATCAGTGCTTACATTCTAGTCATGTTCTTTCTGATTTTTTCTTCTTTGCTCACTCGTCCATGTCTTATCATGTTAGGACAAGGAAGCAGCTCTTTCCTCGCTTATTCTTCCCACTGTCTGTATTGTGGGTTAAATCTAGTTCTATGTTCACACAGTTCTATGTCCTATGTTTCACTCTTGATATTTAAAGTCAAGTTTCTGAGATTACTAACAATTAGAAATAACCCTTTTCTCACTCAAACGTGCTCTTTTAATTGGAAGCAAGAGCTTTCAAACTTACAGTCTGCTATAGTTTTATAAAAGTCAACTTGGAGGAACAGTGCTCTGCTGCCTGTGAGGCACTGTACTCTCCCACTCCATGGATTGTTTTCCCTTAAATAAGGGACATTATATTTATTACTAAACTGTTTTAGTTTTGTCATTTGACAGTTTTGGTGACAAGATGGGACCTGCAGATAGCTGTTGAGGATTCTGGGCATGGCTCCTAGACGCAAGTGAAGGTACCCATACAGCCATTTTGGTTCATTGCCTCTTTGGCGACCCTCCGCAATGTCTGGGAAGCTTCTCTTGGATCAAGCTCCACTTATTTTGCATTCTGAGCTCTTTGAGTTTTTTTGTCCTAATCCTTCTGGGTGGAAAATTGGGGTGTGAGAGACTCCAGAATTTTCATAGGGTGAAAATTGGGGTATGAGAGACTTTAGATTTTCCCAGTGAAACTTAGTGGGCCACAACATTTGGGTTTCTAGCTGGCCCAATCTGCAAGGAAGTGCCTTCTGGAGGTCCAGTTGATGCGGGGTCAGTGAGCCGAGGAGTCGAAAGAAAGATTTCTTTAGACTCTTAAGATCTGGCAGTAGTGCTCTTTTATTTAGAGAATAGTATAGAATAGCATGGGGACAGGACCCATGGGCAGTCAGAGCTTCTGCTGCCACTGCTTCTGCTGCCCCCGCTGGCATGAGGACAGAGCCCATGGGCAGGCAGAGCAGCTGCTGCTGCCCCTGCTGACATGGGGACAGGACCCATGGGCAGGCAGAGCTGGTGTGTGGGGACAGGACCCACGGGCAGTCAGAGCTCCTGCTGCTGCCCCGAGTTGAGGGTTAGGGCTAAATTTAAGGCATAGGTATATGATTCATCTCTTTACAAGACAAAGGAAAGAACATGAAAAAAAGTTAAAATGTTATCAGTGCAGGTGGGGTCTGGTCATTGAGTGATCCCATGACTTTTAGACAAGAATCAAATTGGATTAAGTAAAGGTTAGAAAGGTGAGACGCCCTAACCAGTTACATGAGATTGCCAGACAGCAACCAACTTAAGTTCTTGCCTCTGGCATTGATTAAGAGCTTCGAGAGATAAGACCATCCCCCCTTCTTTCTGGCACAGAGAGGGAGGCATCTTCACAGATAGAGGTTTCCCTTAGAAATGTAAATGTTTCCCAACAAAGGGGCAAACAAATTCCACTCCTTGGAGCCTGAATCTCATCTGTAGTTTTAAAACTAACCAGCCTAAAAATCCTCATCATAAGCCATTTTAAAATTAAGCAGCCTAAAAATCCTCATCACAGTCAGGTCTTAGGAACTGTGCACAGGCAGTAACTCTGCTTGAATCATGATGACTATTTCAAGGGAGGATAATGGGTACCCTTCAATCTAAAGAAAGCAAGATGGCAGCCATTAGGAGACTAACAAAGCTTTGAGGTAAGTCCACAGCATAAACCACCGGGGGACTTTGGAAATCAATTAAGGTAAGAAATTCAGACTTTTTTGATCAAAGGCACAGCAAATCTAAGTAGGTACAAGTCAGACTATTAAAAGCTGTTAGGGTGTCTGTCACTATGAAGACATCTCCTGAAAAGAATGAAAGATCTGTTGCTAATGGGAATCTTGGAAGTGAAAGCCACAAAATTGTGGGCACTGACTGAGCACCTAAGAGCTGATAGAGTGCTCACCACCTAACTCTATGACTCCCATGCTAAGATAAGTTGGTTATGGAGTGGATTAGAGCAACACTAGGTCACTTGTCCATCTCAAGAAAATTTCCATGCAACGAGGTACACTATGAAACACCACAAAATCCTCAAAGCAGGAGAACATCCCTTTTAGGTATTTGTTTGCCTTCAAGAGACCCTAAAGAAATGGGATCCTCAAGTTTCAAAGAATTGAGCGTGCCACCTTCCAGCACACCTGCTTATTTTATGCTTAAGAACTGGGGTCCTGGAAGCTGTAGACATCTACAAAAATGGCAAAATATTACTAAGACAATCTAGAATTACAATGGCCATTATGGGGAATGTTCCAATTAGACAAGATCATTCATTTAAGAAACGCACTTGAAAGTAATGGTTCCCAAATCAAATAAACAGAATGGGATACCTATTTTAATTGGCATGCAACCATCTCCTAAAGGCTTCAAGATTCCAAAATAGCTTCATGGAAGTATTTATTGCAAGACGCTAATGAAAAATTAAGGATACAATTGGGGCTGGCCCCATGGCCGAGTGGTTAAGTTTGTGCGCTCCGCTGCAGGCAGCCCAGTGTTTCGTCAGTTCGAATCCTGGGCACGGACATGGCACTGCTCATCAAACCACACTGAGGTGGCGTCCCACATGCCACAACTAGAAGGACCCACAACAACGAATATACAACTATGTACCAGGGGGCTTTGGGGAGAAAAAGGAAAAAAAATAAAATCTTAAAAAAAACCACAAAAATTAAGGATACAAGAGGTGCCTAAACCAAAAGACTATAGGACTGATATGTCTCCTACTACTCCTCTCTATCCTCCTTTACCTCAGTACTCATGGTCTACTAATCATCTATCTGAATTGCCTTTCCACTCTGAGGAGACTAAAAGACTGTAAACAAAAGTCTGCCAATTTAGTGGCATTACAGACACCCCATATATAACCTCAAAGAAGGCCCCTAGTGGGCCCTCTCAGGGTTGTCAGCACTCTGAGGAATTATCCAGTAAACTGCTACTGATACCAGCTCAACACAAGGTTGACATAAGGGAAGCCATACTGTAGAAAAGAAACCATATTATAATTTTAAATGACCTCTGATTAACTAGCCCAGATATGCTTTGTAGATTTTTTGGCCCCTCCCAGCTGCTTTAAGATGATAACTTTTGTTCCTTTGAGTTCCTTAGGAATGTGATGACCCCCAGGCAGAGAGCCTATGCTGATAGCCATCATCAATGACAACTGAAAGATCAGGGTATAAGGCAGTGCTCCATTCTCTGATGCATATTCAGTAAGCAAAGGACTATCAGGAACTGGGACCATATGTCTGCCCCACCCAGAGACTAGCCAACTCCCCCACCTGGAGACCAGCCCCGTATATAACTGGTCTGTAGTCTTTGTTCTGGGAGATGGTTCTTTTGGACATGAGTCGGCCATCTTCCCTCTTGCTAACAAGCTGTAACAGAGTCCTTTCTCTCCTACTACTTTGCCTCCTGCCTATTGGCTTGTCTTGCGGCGAGCAGATGATCCCCCTTGGGCAGTAACACTACCAGTTATACCTATAAACAGCTAAGGGGAAACTAAAATGAAAATGAATGGAAAACTTTGCCAAATTCTGGTAGATACACTCTCTAGTTTAAAACCTAATTGCTCTGGAGTCTGCAGATGGGATCTTGGGAAAACCAAAGAAGTCAGCATAGGGTGAGAATTCTTACCAAAGTCAGCTCTCCTGTATCTCTCCCTGTAGTGCCCAGTTAAGAGAGGAAGGTAAAATTTCATGTAGACCCATTTTTTCCAAATCCATACCCATTGGTTGTCAATCCTTTCTCTCCCAGGGGCAACTGTTGCCTTTTTGTTTGTCTCATTTAGTGTCCTGACATTTTGGCTTGGCAACTCTCAGGTTGGGGGCCCCAAAACATGGCTAGACAGAAATATGGGTTGTACCGTATTTACTGCTAGATATGGCTGGGCAGAAATGTGGGTTGCACTTCATTTGCAGCGGGGGTCCTACCAACTGTTGCCAGCTCTCAGGGGAATTGTCTGTCTTTTTTTCTTTTGATTATCTTTGGGAGTGGCTCTGGATCTTGGGAGGGCGGCATCTTTTCATGGTCTTTGGGGATGGCTCCTGGGTCCATGGGGTGGTTCAATACTGCCAGGAATATTTATTGTTTGTCCCAGCTGAAATCTGACAAGATATTAAAAGGATGTTTTTAGGTAGCTCTATGGTCAGAAGTTGGGCAAATAGGAAGCTGATATTCAGAGCCTGATAGGAACTTTTTATTACGCCTTTTCACCTAAGCTAAGTGTATCCAGAGGAGAGAAAAAACATTCCAATGGCAAAGCTCTAAATCTAGAACATAGGAATCTTTTGATTTCCATCTTAGTTGGAGGTCTTCTCCTGGATATAAAAAAGCAAATTGAAGAAAATGTAGTTGCATGGCTGGGTCAGCCCCTTGATGTCATTCAGGTTGCAACCCAAGTCTTTGAGGAATTAAAAACAGCTGTCCTTGTCCTATAAAGTGAATCTTTACATGAACAGAAATGCAGCTCTAGAAGCAATTCAAAGCCCACCTATCCTTTTTACCAATCACCAAACCTCCCCTATTCATCTCAAAAGCCTTGTAGGTATTGTAAAAATTCTGGCCTTAGGAAACAAAAGTCCTTCCTGGAGAAACTTGAATTCTTTTCCTGTGCCTTTGAGATGTAAATGTTCTACTTGGTCTTTTCTAGGAACTCTTATCTAGACCATCTCTTTGAAATGCAAACTTTAGGGAGGTAATTCTTATCAGAGGAAAAAAAGATGAGGAAAGGCTATTTACAAGCTAGGTGAATGAAAAAATGTGTCTTCTACACAAATATTAGCAAAAAGTTCAAGCCATCTGAGCAGATAACCTTATCTTATTCCATCTGCCAGAGATATAATTTGGATCCAGCTGTTCATTTATAAACTAGTGAGTTTTGCATTATTGTTCTCTCTGTCGACGAAAATAATCCATATCCAATCTATAAATGAAAATTTGGGTGAGTTTATTCTGAGCTTAAATCTGAGGATTATAACCCGGGAGAGTCTTTCCACAAAGGAACAGAGCACTCCAAAGATGTGGGGGTATAAGGGTGGTTATATACCCTCAAAGAGGATGTTTCACATAGGATTGAAATGTCCCTCCCACAATAGTCGCGAGACTGCTCTGTTGGCACAGCGATTGATGGAAATAGCAGGTAGGTCTTCTGTCTCTGTGAACACAGCAGGGTGGCAGTCTGTTGTCTCCAGCTGGGTGGTCACAGGTGAGCTGGGAGGTGAGTGCAGCAATCAGTTCCTAGCCTAAAGAAAAATGCTAATGTCGGGGGGGGAAGTTGCATCTTTATCTCAAGGGCCTTTGTTCTGGCCAAAGGAAATGTCTAAGCAGATATGCAATGCGTGCTCAATAGCCAGTCAGGCCCTTTTGGAGGAAAAAAAAGAAGTCAGGCCGAATTAGGTTTATACCAAATGGCTTCCTCATATACTCCAATATATCCTATTGCTTGCCATTTTTATTTGTCATCTCTCATGGCTAGAATTTTAGAATGAAAGCTGTAAGATCTCTGTTTACCTCTGTATGTTTAGATATGTTTGTGTATGTTATAAATGTATGATTTTTTTTTTACCTCTAGATAGTATTGCCAAAATTAATTTGTAAAGAGCTCTATTTAATTGGGTTAAAGAAAATTAAGCATTTGTATAAATAAAGTATACTGCCAGAAATACAGAGACTAATGAAAACGCTTTTCTAGTTCATGTGATCTAGGATAATCTTTAATAAATAAAAGCTAGTTTAAGTTTGTTGGTTTAATTATATAACAGGCATGTATTTAGAGTTATCAGCATTAAATATAATACTTTTATTCTACCTCGGTTTACTGAAAGTGAACTAAGCTCATGTTATCTCCATTATCGGAATTGTTAGCAAGAACAATAACTTAAGATGGCAGTTAGCTATTTAATGTTTCAGGAAACTTTCATGAGTAATCTAAACATAATTGTTAAAAACAAGTAAATTAAGTACATGTAACATAAAAGTTTATAAATAGACTTTTCAACAGTAAAAAAAGTCAATATAAATGTAAATGCTTTGAACCTTTGTTTTTCTACGCCCACTTGAAGGCAGTGCATATAAAACTCCTCTTTAAAGTTTGGATGATTGGAGGAAGCAAGATTAGGAGTAATCTGCAATTAAGTAGAGTGCTAAGTGTGTAGTATCCTGAGATAAGTGGTATAGCTATGGTGACAATTATTATGTCAGTCATTTATTGGCTCCCTGCTATGTTTCTTAAGTGTCCAAAGTGTTTTGTGAATCTGTATGATTTTCTCAACAACTTTGTGAAGTTAAGATAATTACAGTTGAAAAACAAAAATCTTAGATACGAGTAACTTGCTCTACTCAATAGTAAGTGGTAATTCTAAGATTTGAGCTCAGATTTGTTGGACTCCAAAACTCTGTGAATTTACTTTCTGTTATGGATGAATTTTAGTTAGCATTTATTTTATTCCTCTCAAAATAATAGTGGTAGTATGGAGCATTACCTGAGAAAGGCAACTCAATTTATAAAATACTGATTTCAAATGAAATTTTATCTTGTATTTGATAACTGTTTTATAAGCTGTTGCAATGTTTTCTTTTCTTTTCTTTTTTCTATGTATACCCATTTCATTTTCTAGATTAGAAGTTTTTGAAGGCAAGGTTTTCTTTTTTTCCTTTTGTATTTGTTACTATATTTATCACAGTAAATCCCAAACAAGTTCTTGATGATTATCACCTCTGCTGGTTTTTTTTCCAAAAAAGACTTTTAGATCATTTTTGTTAATTATTGTCATGTTTGTTCAATCTCCTTTATTTTGAAATAGTTATTCAGCCTTTTACTGATTTTTGAAGAGGCCACCTTCATTGTGTCATTGTTTCTGACTCTTGCACCAGAAAATACATTGTCTAGGTACTTAATGATTGACTGAAATTCCTTTAAAAGGGAAATCAGGGCTTTTTTTTGTTTGTTTTTAAATTACAACTTACAGGTAAAGTTAAATATTCAAAGTTTACAGAAGTTAATGAAACATGAATATAAATTTATACTACAGTTTAAATGAAAAATATCAGAGAATTTCTAAATTACATATTATGACATGAAAGAGAGAAGAAAGACCAAGTTAACACTGAGAATTAAAGGCAAGAATCTCAGACGATAAGGAAGAAGTTTACAAAATATTGTTTTTCACAACTTTCCTTGAGACCAGCTCTGATAGTTAGCATGACCCATAAGTTGAAGTAAGGGTGCCATATTTTTTCTTTTCATATCTGTACACCAGGACAGTGAGATTTGATTCCAAACAATGATCAAGCAGATTTCCACTTTCTGTTCTTTCAGGAAGAAAGTTTAATTCATGGTAAACTGGTATAGTATAGAAATAATATATCAAAATATAAATTCAGGAACTGCATTTGAATAAATGCCAGAGTGAGAGGGGAAAAGATGCTGGAATAAGACACACCTAGGGACAGAAACCATAGTATTAATAATAGCAACAATTAATAGAGCAATGACTATTCATGAACACTGTGCTAACATTGCCTCATGTAATCCTTAGGACAACTCAAGGTGGGTTTCATTACACTTGTTTTCCAGAGCAGGAAACTGAGGTTTAGAGAGGGTAAGTTAATTACTCAGCTTTACGCAGGTAGTAATGAACAGTCTAGATATTGTCATAGGTCTGTCTTACTCCAAAAGAATCTCTTGGCTTCTAGGTTAATATTGCCTCTCAAACGCATCCTGCACCAGTGCTATTTTTATATCTTTGAGTCTCAATTTTCTTGTTTGTAAAATGTAAATAAAAATCTTCACAGAGTGAAAGAATTATATGCAAGCTGACTGATCATAATAGCCATAAAATATATCACTCCTTGCTAATCATACCCCAGACCTTTCCATTGTCAGTACATTGCTAAAGAATTTTAACTGTCAAATATACTTAATTATAACGCATGTCTTAGATCTCAGAAATAATAGTTGAAAAAAATTCCCAGCCTATAGTCTCTATTACTTATTGGTGGACAGAAAAGAAACGTGTATTCAGTACTTGATGCGGTAGTCCTCCCTTACACGCTGTTTCACTTTCCGCCATTTCAGTTACCTGTGGTCAACCGTGGTCCAAAATTATTAAATGGAAAATTCCAGAAATAAACAATTTATAAGTTTTAAAATGCTCGCCATTTTGAGTAGCATGATGAAATTTCATGCCGTCTTGCTCCTTCCTGCTCAGGACGTGAATCATCCCTTTGTCCAGCATATCTACACTGTATATGGTATGCGCCTATTAGTCACTTCATAGCTGCCTCGGTTATCAGATTAACTGTCATGGTATCGGAGTGCTTGTGTTCAATTAACCCTTGCTTTACTTAATAATGGCCCCAAAGTGCAAGAATAGTGATGCTGGCAATTCAGATACGCCGAAGAGAAGCCTGTAAAGTGCTTCCTTTAAGTGAAAAGGTGAAAGTTCTTGAATTAATAAAGAAAGAAAAAAAATCCTATGCTGAGGTTGCTAAGATCTATGGTGACTTTCATCCAAGTAAATTGTTATAATTGTTCTACTTTATTATTGGTTTTTGTTGTTAATCTTACTGTGCCTAATTTATAAATTAAACTTATCATAGGTATGTATGCCTAGGAACAAACGTGGTATGTATAGGGTTCGGCACTATTCGAAGCTGCAGGCATCCACTGGGGGTCTTGGAATGTACCTCCGGGACATAAGGGGGAACTAGTGTATTACCTAATTTTATCCACTTCTCTTTTTGTTGCTACATCCTCAGGATAATAATTTGACCTTCCCTTTGAACTTTGATTTTTTTTTGGTCATGTATTTTTAGGTTCCTGAATTAACAGGAAAAAAATTAACACCGTTTTCTCTTTTCCACAGCCCTCTTTTTGTTTACATTTCCTTTTCGACCACCCATCTCCCTAGGTAACGAAGCAAACAAATGAAAACCTTTTATTTTCAAAAAATTAAGATAAAAATTGAGGAGTAAATGTGGATTGTCTTTTCAGATGCTTACGTAACTAAGAAGAAAAGCAAAAATACCTCTCACTTATATTCTTACATTTATCCACCAGCTGCTTGCCTCTCTTGGAACCCTCTGTGGTCAAGCTGACACCAAAGGCCTCACAGGTGAGGGCATGAAGACCAGCAATTACCCTTTGATCTTCAGATCACTCCATTACATGTTTCTTTATCTTCCTTTTTTGTTTCTTTTCTTTATGTGAAACCATATGTGCTGTCAGGATAAAATCATTTCACATGTTCAAAGTAAACAAAACTGCTCATTCTGGTCAAACATGCCTCAGAAGTTTCTTCCAGGGACGCTACAAACGAGACAAAATCTTTATATGACTTTTCAAATCATGCTCTCATTATGTTTGCAAGTGCTTTATTTTTTGAAAGTTTCTAAAATTTTGCTTGCAAATTATCTGATTCAGCTCAAGAAATCCCTATTATATATTTTTTTAAAAGGAATAAAAAATACCAGTGAAATCTGTTAAATAAAATATCACTCCTGCACTAAACCATTAGTCAAAATCCTGAGCAGATTTAGTTTGTAAAGCATGGTTATTAGAGTTGGGGGATGTGGCCAGGGCATCTGGAGGCATCAGAAAAGGCTTCTGCAATCTACACTGAAATTACCGCAATATTTCTTAACACCCTGGGGAGCTATTTATTTGACCCTTGTATACTGTTAGAAACCTTTAGCTGTTTCAAACCAAAGTTGGCAAAAATAAGTCAGGAAAACAGCATGGTTGCTCTTTTCCAGTAGCATAGTGGCCCACGTATCTTAAGGTTGAACAACAAAAAAAATCAATGTAAGAATAATACAATTCAAAAGCTACATGATCAATTAGGGATCTCATGTCAAGAACTTTAAAAATCAACTGTGATGAATCTATAATTTCATCACACAACATATTTTCCACCCCAGAAACATGTCTACTTTGTATCCAATTTGTAGCTTACTCAGAACTCCAGCTTTCAAGGAGGGCTTCCTCTGGGAACCACTATGTAATTATGTCTCAAAATGCATACCTTGTCTGTAGTCAGATCACATCTTACTTACGTCTGAGGCTGGCAGGTAACCCTCTGATTATATTTATGTATCCCACTTACAACCATAAGCTTCTGCATCACACTGGCTACCCTAGGCCAGGCTAGTGTGCCTGGATGGACTGATACTTGAGATGATTGCTATTTAATAAGCACTTACTGTGTGTCAGGCTCTGTGCTAGGTGGTTTATAAACATTTCTAATTAGCTTTAAACATTTAGTATTGTTTTTCTAGTATGTACACAAGAAAATTAAAGCTTGGGAAGGTTAAATTGTTTGCCAAGAATACATGGCTATTAAATGGCAATCTTGGGACTGAAATACAAATCTCATCCCCAAATCTGGGGTATTTCTACCATAAATTATCATGTCCAGAGATGTTTAACAGAATGAAAGGATCATTGAGAGTGGACCAGGTGGAAATGGTCTTATGCTCCAAATATTATGGCATTCTTTTTGGGTCAACCATTACAGGGCAGTCATTTCTTTTACTATTATCAACTCTTAATATATTACTACCAGTTTTATGGTTTGTGTAATTAACAGGACAACATATTTGGGAGGAAAAAAAGTTCATTCAGTTTAAATATGTTTGGATGTAATGAACTTATGGTACTTGTCATATATTCAGTTTACCTTTTTTAATCCAGTGGTAAGGAAACTCTGCAAGTCAGTGCCTTTTGACTGTCCTCTCCATGTAAACACAGAAATTGTATGGTGGCCTTTTTTATATCCTTTGAGTATCAGAGAGAATCACTGTAAAGGGACAAATTTAATCATTTGTCAAAGCTGCCAGCTGGAATCTTAAGTGGAAATTCTGCAGGAAGACAATGCCTGTTAATGCTTTCAGATGTTTGTTTCAGACCTAAAAAATTGCTGGATCGTTCATTCTTAAAAGATTATTATTGTAACTGTATTGTTTTAGTGGTGTGAAGGTACATTTCCTATTTCTTTTGATTTATAGCTCTCCATTCTTATGAATGGTAGCCATTTTCCACAGGCAACTGTGCAATGAAAGAAAAGAATTAAAAGATAGTTGATTCCATGTCCTGTGGAGTAGCTTTTATCTGTGTTGTTAAGAATTCCCTTTTTTTTCTTTTTGTAATTATTTTACTCACCTGCTTCTATATATGTAATGGAGTAATGTTTTTCCAGTTATGTTTAGCATTATATAGGCAATTATCTAGATTACAGAGAGTGATTCATTAAAAAAAAAAAAGGATAATGCAAAGTTATCATGTGGCTATAACTTATCAAAATTTTAAAACATACATATCTGGTTTTTTAAAAATTTTAAATAAGAAGGATCTGGATATTTATCTTTGCTTTTATAATTTACTTTGAAAATATATATTCAATAGAATTTCTTTTTATGGTAATAAAAATGTGAACTAGAATTGTATTTTTCTGAGTTACAAATCAGTAGAGCACAGAATCAACACAGGTCTATAAATTGTCCTTAAACACTGAATTAAACACAAGTAAACAAATAATTTTCATTATAACTGCTTTATAGTATGTATATAGACTAGATTTTTTAATATTTTAATATAGCATATATGGAAACTATATAAATATAGTTTTAAAATATTAGAGCCTTTTAAACTCTATGACAGACCAATTTTATCCTATTTAAAATAAATGTTTGATCCTTTGGACTCAAAAAATTAACTTTTCCAATTTGAATTTTTCCCTCTTCATTCACCATGGCAAATGCATATCCAGTCATCAACTTTTTCATACTGACTCACAACGTGATTTCCTTAACAAGTTCATTTGAAGGTCATTAATGTCTTGCTTTCCAAGTATTTTAGTCTCATTAGGTGTTGTACATTGTAACAGAAGTTCAATATGAGATGATGAAAATTTTGTATAAAGCTACAGGCAGTTTTACATGGCGGAAAATATACGTTATATTAAATACAGTGGCTTAATGTTTTTCCATGTTTTATTCTGTACATTGAATGTGAAATATCCCATTTCAAGTGGAATTAAAACATTCCCTTAAAACCAGAAACCCAGAAAGTACACAATAATATGAAATATTCAAAATGAAAATTATCTGTGAATAACTTTTGATTGGGTGACTACTGTCCTAGTAGCAGAGTGTCTGTGTGATTTGTAGAAAGTAACACTTCATTAACATCCTCCTGTGGTAAATGAGGTCAATCCTCCTGAATTTACCTTCAGGAATTTAAAGCACTTGGTCTTCACATTTTCTGGGTGACGGACTCCTTTAAGTTTCTGACGATGCCATTCCATACATAGGTACTATCTTATGTACAGTGGCAAGGATTCCCAGACCACCTGAAGCTTGTAAACCATCGTGATGAATCTTTATGTGCCTGAATGGGGGAACAGACATCTCTTGGGGTACTTTCAGCTTTTGCATCTATGAAACGTATTTGGGGGCAGCTACACTGTATCATACCATTGCTAGTCTCAGCTACAAAAGGCAGAGTCTCCTGAAAAACAGAAGCAAACTGAAAGTCCTTTCTGCTCATGGGCTTGGCCACATTCAGCTTCCTCCTTCTTCGACTTTTATTTCTGCATGCCAACCTTCTGGAAATATTATAGAAAAAACTGCCTGTTTGTTTACAGAATGTGTAATAGACTTTCTAGGTTATTTGATGACAATGTACTTTTAGTTGCATCACCTCCCAAGACCGAGTGTGCCTTTTTTTATCTTAGAAAGAAAAAAGGAGAAAAGGGAAAATAAGTGTATTGCCATCAAATAACAAAATAATTTGTATTTGAATTAAAGAACACATTGAAATGAGAAAAGAAGAGCTCATTTTTTCATACTGGTTTAAATTTTATTGTGGTAAGAACACTTAACGTGAGATCTACCCTCAACAAATTGTTAAATGTACAATACAGTATTGTTGACTAGAGGTATAGTGTTATACAGCAAAACTTATTCATCTTGTTGAGCTGAAACTCTATGCTGTTGATTACTAACTAACTCCCTATTTCCTCTTCCCTCTAGCCCACTGCAACCACCATTTATTCTTTGCTATTGTAAATTTGACTATTGTTGAACTCATTTTTAACACTTCACCCAATGTTGCAATTAAACTTTTTTAAAGCAATATCAACTTACATTTTGGAATGATATGAATGAAATTATATTAGTAAAACTAGTTCCATTGTTTCTAGCATTATCTGAATATAGCCAAATGGCTCAGTTTAAATGTCTTTATCACTTAGTAAGTTATGGAGAACAAAACTTTGGCTCTAAATTAGTTAAGATGATTAGGCAACACTAATTAAGGGCACGGAATGTGCCAGACAATGAGATATTGCTCCAGCCTTCAGAGAACTTACTCCTGTACTTAGATAAAATATGCATACATTAATAATTACTAAAGTACAAAACAGTAACTCCAGAACGCTCTCATCTTACTTATGAGACATACCTATAAAGTGAGGTGGGTTGTTAAACTGGGAAAATAAAAAATAACAATTGAAAGTGTGCCTATGTAGTATGTGTGTTTTAATATGTGAGCTACTTTATATTTGGGATAACTTATTGATTAAAAAATTATGTGAAAGTTGAACTTCAACATATTGTAAAACAATAAGTATAAGTCATTACTAAATGTTAAATGCATTACCTATTACATTTACCCAGTACTTTCTAGGTTTTTAACTGAGGTCCATGGTTGATTTTCAGAGGATCTGTAAATTCCCCGAAATTTTAATAAAAACTGTTGTGTATCTTTGTACACATACATTTTTCTGGGAAAAAAGTCTTTAGTTTTCAACAGCTTGTAAAAAGTATCTGTAACACAGAAAAGGTTACGGGTTACTACATTATTTGTCCTGATTATTCAATGTAAATTAAAAAAAATAAACAAATCAAAAACACTGATGTAATTATTTATTCCCAGAGAGTTAGCCTGAAATAATAGACTGATTAGAGTCTTTGGGCTGGAATGATATTACTCAAATGTTCAGTGTAGAAAACAAATATAAGCCCATAGCAATGTGAAAAGAGAAAGTTTTCCATGAACCTAATAACCCAAGAGAAGGGAAATATGACTATAAGTCGACGATGATGAAATTCATTTAAAGTGGTGCTTTCTGGTGGGAAGACCCTCATTAAGAATAAACACAGTTTCACAATATTTCATGCAATCTCTTTCTATTGGAATGAGCTTTTTCTTCCCAGTTTAGTTAATGTTGTGTTAATTTGTTCAACAACCAGAATCATCGGGGAAGTATTTGTGAAATTATTGATGATGATTAATTAGGTAGAGATTGTCCTTTATTTGTTATTTTGAAATATGCAAATAATGTTTTAAAAATGTTAATGGATATTAATGGTCACCAGATATGTTATAGGATGCTGGTTAAATTTGAATTTCAGATGAATGATGAATAATTTTTAGTATAATTGCGTTCCAAATATTGCACAGGACGTACATATACTAAAAAGTTATTTGCTGTTTATCTGAAATTGAAGTATAAATGCGTTTGCTGTATTTTTTTATTTGCTAAATCTAGTAGCCCTTAATACTTATTAGATGCTGAAAATAATTTCAGAGGCACAGAAAATAACTTTATTGCATTAAATCTTAAAATAAGCAGTATAAGGAAGAAATTCCCTTGAGAGTTAATATTCTCTTATCAAAGCATGAAAATAAGTACTTTCTATCTATCCATAACAGCAGATTAAGATACATAGTAAAGAAAAAGTCACAACAGTTTAAATTTTAAATAGAGATGTATTGTGTTTGGTAATGGAAGGAAGGATTCAAATATTACTTTTCACAGGACTCTGTATCTTTTATATTGTAAAAACATGCCCTCTAAAAATAAACAGATTCCAGGATTGAAGTTGTTGTGTCAAATGTTTGTGGTGGGTAGGATGTAAGAAACAATGAATAAAGTGTTGGAGCCATGTCACATTACTAAGTGTGGATTTACCATGATTATGTTTAAATTAGTAGCCATGGCGCTGTCCTGATGCATGTATGTAGAGAAAGGGAGGAAAAATATGCTGGAAGAGGAGAATGTTGAAGGGTCCTTGAAAAGTGGGAGAGAGAGAAGGATAAAGGAGCAAAAGTAAGTCTCGACAGTGGAAGGATAAGGGAAAACAAAAAGTAGACTCGAAGAGCAGCAAAGAGTTAAATTAGCAAATTGGATTGAGAATGTTCTGTCTGGAAAAGGAAAGGAAATATAATTCACAGAGTTTCTTAAGGCTAAAAAGTCAGTTGAGAAAGGCAGGCAGAGGGTTGGGGGAGGGGAGGAGGCAATACTCATACAAATTCCAGATGGGGTGTGTAAGATAGCAACACAAAGTGTAATTGGACATCACACAGTTGAAGATGTAGTTGTTAGGAGGTGGGTTTGAGTGAGTAATGTGATGGCCGAATGTATCACACACACACAGCGTTAGTTGTCAGAAATAGTTTAGTAAGAGTATCTGATTATTATGGCCAGTTATTGGTTGCTATGTATGTATCCCAAATAAAATTGTTTTTTGGATAGTAGAATATGAGATGTGTAAATTGCACGCTTGGCTCACTCTCTTGCCCCTTGTTTGGGTGAAAGAAATTGTAAGGAAGTTTCACTCATTTACACACTTATCGTTTGTAGAAGAACCCTATCTTGTGACCCCCAAGTCATCATATAGCACATGGAATGAAAAAAAGTTCAATATGTATTAGTTGTATGTATGAATGAATGGAAAGGAACCCAGAGGTATTCACAAATATTGCACTAAAGCAACTCCATTTCCTGAACAGTTGCAGAGCTTGCTCTTATATTTAAGGATAGAAGTTAAACCAATCTGCTTTAGTCAGTGAGGGAAATTAGTTTTTTAAAAAGAAAAGCAAAAACCTCTGCTCTTTGAATATCAGTTTCAAGATTCAATGTCACCCTTCATTAATAGACATGCAGATATATAAGCCAAATATATTTTCAGTATAGCCAGAGCATTAGCCCAAATCAAACTTAAATGGCAAACTATGCAAACTCTTTAATTCTATGTGAAATAAAACTTTTTTAAAAATAAAGAACTGCTATAATTTAAAGGAGAATGAAACAGGCATATGGGAACCCATGCTGAGGTAATTATAAAGAAAATATAAATCATTTAGGATAATATGTTCTTGAAGAGCTCATAACACTTTGAAGACTGAGAAGAAACGCCCCTCCACTCAGGTTCCCAGACCTATCCAGCTGCTTGTAACTCAGCTAGTTGTAACACATTTGTTTAAACTAGTTGTTTTTTTAAAAATATTCTTATCATTTCTGGAAGCTATCTTTATTAGGAGTGCCTCAATTCTAATTTGTTTATATCTAAAACTCATTTAGAAGGAAAAAGCAAATTAAGACACAAGGAGATATAGTTTTATGCCCTCTAGATGGGGAAAAATTTAAGAAGTCTGACAATATCAAATATTGGAGAGTGCTCTTGAGAGTCAAAATTTGTCCAACAATTTTCAAAACAACTGAGCAGTTTGTTGTAAAAATAATTCATTCCTAGAAAAACCTTTGTACAAGTGCACCATAAGACATGCACAAGAATGTTTTAACAGCACGATTTGCAAATGAAAAACACTGGAAGCAAACCAAATGTACACTGACAAAATTAATTTAAAAATTGCGATGCCTTCACAAAATGGAGCGCTCCAAAAAATGAAGAAACTGTAATGTTACGGATGCTGTGATGTGCCACCAGATTCTCCCCTCCATCACTGAGGCACTCGCTCTTCGAGCTGCCGGGAGTACTGTTTGCTAATAGGTAGTAGCTGAACAGCACTTAGGGACTCACCCTTGGTCGAAGATGGCTGTCTTCACAGGGGCAGCAGCCCACCTCTAAGAGGCTATGAAGGCCTGGCTGCTTTCCTTCAAATTTGGACTTCTCTGAAGGGCCACCCTAGCTTCAGAGCTTCCCCTGTGTTTAGTCAAGATCTTTGTTGCAACTGCTTTGCTGTTCAATGTCTTCCTTACCCAGTTCTCCTTTCCTCATCTCTCACAGGTCTGGTTCCTGAGAGCACTTCCCAATAAACCACTTTAACACAAGTTTTTTTCAGAGACTGTTTTTAGAAACCTGAACTATGGCAGATAGTAGAGTAGTGTTGGAAACAGATACTGAATGGGAATTTTGGAGCTGGGTCACCAGTTGGCCAGCTGCCAATGAGGACCTCATCACTCACTGATAGTAGATGGAATACTTATAACACTAGGCATGATGTAGTGGTAAAATTGCTAAGTTTCATTAGTTGTGATAAAAAAACAGGGGTAACAGTTTACATAGTAATGTACTGCAGATGTAGTATCTCTGTACTGGAAAGGTTTCGGGGGAGTAGAAATTACAAGAACTATGGATTCAGAGGGCTGTTGGGGTAGGGAGAGGTTGAGGGAGATCAGTGCTTGGGAAAAAGAACACACTTATGATTGAAACTATAAAATATTGATGAAAGAAGTTGACAAAGACAAATAAATGGAAAGATATCCTGTATTCTTGGATTAGAAGAGTTAATATCATGAAAATGTATATACTACATGCTTCCTTATTTCAAACTATATGACAAAGCTATAGTAGTTAAATCAGTATGGTATTGGCATCAAAAAAGAGACATAGACCAATGGAACAGAATAGAGAGCCCAGAAATAAATTCACACATATATGGTCAACTAATCTATGACAGGTATGCCAAGAACACACAATGGGGAAAGGATTCTCCAATAAATAGTGTTGGGAAACCCAGATATCCACATGCAAAAGAATGAAGTTGGACCCTTGTCTTGCACTGTATATAAAAATCAACTCAAAGTGGATTTTAAAAAACCTTAAATGTGAGACCTGAAACTGTAAAACTCCTAGAAGTAAAAATAAGAAAAAAGCTCCTTGACATGCATCTCGGCAATGATTTTTTTGATACAACACCAAAAGCAAGGCAACAAAAGCAAATATAAACAAGTGGGACTGCATCAGACTGAAAAGCTTCTGCATGGCATGGAAAACAATCAACAAAATGAAAAGGCAACCTATAGAATGACAGAAAATAATTGAAAAACATATCTGATAAGGGATTAATATCCAAAACATGTGAGGAACTCATACCATTAAATTGCAAAAAAAGCAACCCAATTAAAAAATGGGCAAAAGACCTGAATAGACATTTCTCCAAAGAACACATACAAATGGATGACCAACAGGTGTGTGAAACGGTGCTCATCATCATTAATCATTAGGGAAATGCAAATCAAAACCATAAAGAAAATGGTATATATGAAATCTGAGAAAGTCAAACTCATAGAACTAGGGAGTAGAGTGGTGGTTACCAGGAGCTGGGGGTGGGGAAAATGAGGAGATGTTGGTCAAAAGGTACAAACTTTCCGTTATAAGATGAATAAGTTCTGAGGATGTGATGTACAGTAAGATGACTATCATTAATGATATTATATACTTGAAATTTGCTAATATCTTAAGCGTTCTCACCACACCCAAAAAAACAAAAGGTAACTATGTAAGGTGATAGATATGTGAATTAACTTGACTATGGTAATGATTTTACAGTGTATACATATGTCAATGCATCACATTGTATCTTAATATACAATTTTATATACAATTAATATACAATTTTTATTTGTCAATTATATCTCAATAAAGCAGAAAAAAATAAATAAACAATTTTTTAAAAATATATCTACTGTCTTGCCCCAGGGCTATTTTCTCTATCCTCTGTCACATGTAGTCTGGAGGAAACTGGACATTCTGTAGAAGATCACATTGGCCCATTATACAGATATAATGATGTCGATTATCATGTTCATCAGTACATGGCAAGTACTGTGGTAAGACACTTACACTCAAGAGGGTGGGAGATGGCCTTAAGAAGATGCAGGGGGTTGCTACAACAGTAAAATTTGGGAGGTCCAGTGGTCTGGAGGATTCAAGCCATTCTGGAAGAAGGGATATTTCCTTAAGTTCTTTGAGTCACTCCTCTGGGATACCAGTGGGCCTCTTTTCCTGGGGGACTCTTCTAAGAAAGGTTAGTTCAGCAAAACATAGCCCCTACTACTACAGCTGTTTTTGAAGCCAGCACTGCTACTCATTGTCTCCCTTCTATTTTCTCCACTATACATTCCCCTCACTCTCAGCTACCACCAGATCAGCTGATCTCAGTGTCTTAACTAATGGTGTGACTCAAGCCCTCATCCCTGAGGGGTCTGAGCTTCTGGTCACCCTAACCTTCTTAGGCAATGGCTACCACACTTATAATTTATAGTCAAAACTGGGCAAGGGAGTGTCCAGTGGCACCCAAGTAGATGCTCTAGCCAAAAGTATTTCTCCCTACCTACATCTACATCGTGAAGAGGGGTCCTACTTCTTCCTGATGATCAGGGTCAACTAACACTGCCAAGATGGTGATGTCAAAAGGATACCAGCTTGAAAGGGTGTGTCACTGGCCAAATCTGGGAAAATTTTAGCGTCATAACAAACAATGTCAATAGCAGATTTTAATTGAATAAAATAATCCATTAGTCCATATGGATTAAATATTTAAGTAAGTAAATAAATAGATATGTTTGGGCGGTGAGGGGGTGGAGAAGCCCTTCCTCAGAGTAGAACGAATCTAACAAATGGAGAAGAAATAACAGAATTAGAAAAATCACTGTTAGGCAAACATAGTAATTGATTCAGGAAAGACTCATAACATGCATTCTAGAACAAGTGGATGAATATTGAGAACATAATCTATATTTAAAATGTCCCTGAGGGGCTGGCCCCATGGCCAAGTGGTTAAAGTTGCGTGTGCTCCACTTCAGCAGCCTGTGTTCACAGGTTCGGATCTTGGGTGCAGACCTACTCCACTCATCAGCCATGCTGTGGAGGTATCCCACATACAAAAAATAGAGGAAGGTTAGCACAGATGTTAGTTAGGGATAATCTACCTCAAGCAAAAAAGAGGAAGATTGACATCGGTTGTTAGCTCAGGGTGAATCTTCCTCACCAAAAAAAAATAATAAAATGTGCCTGAAAAGTCACCTGGAAAGACAAGAAAAGTTATTTTCATTGTCTCAAAGTATTTGTTCATAAGAAGTTATTAATTATAAAGGAAAATATAGTAATTTTGTAGCAAAGAAACCTCTCAGACACCACCTTAATCAAGTGATCAAAGTTAATGTCACCAGTAATGTGACATGATGATACAATTGGAAGAATACACCACCGCTTCTGGGGTGTTCCCATTAAAATGGATAACCTGAATCTAATCATGAGTAAACATCCAACAAACCCAAAGTTTTACAAAATAATGTCAAGGCTACACACCACAAGGGATACAGAGAAACTCTAGCAGATTGGAGGAGAGTAAGGAGACACCACCGCTGAGTGCAACATGTGATCCCACATTGGGTCTTGGATTATAGATATTTTAAAAAATCGTTTTGCTATGGATAACATTGTTAGAACTGTTGCCCAAATTTGACTGAAGCCCGTGGATTGATGGTGGTATTATATAAATCTCAGTTTCCTGATTTCGATGTACTCAGATTAGGTAAGAAAGTATCCTTGTCTTTTAGGAAATACCTAGTGAAAATTTTAGCAGTAATGAAGCATCAAGTCTGTAACTTACACTCTAGTAGGTTAGGAAAAAAATATATATACATATACTGTATATAAAATATAATACATAATTATATACCATTATATATTATAATATGTATAGAAGGGGAGGTGGAGAGAAAGATAAATCAAGTATTTAAAATGATTTTAAATGTTAGTGATTGGAGAACTGTGTGATAGTATATGAGAATTCTTTGGATTAGTGCAATGTTTCTATAAATTTAAAATTATTTTAAAATAAAAAGTTAAAAAGCTAACCTCGTTAAAGTGACCCATAAAAGAGATATATAATAGTTTGAAAACTGAGATTCAAAGCACATGAGCTGGCTCCTCATTTTTCAATGAACCTCAAAACAGGATGAGACACTTCATTTCCCTATTGGTAAGCAGGACTATAGGATTTGTGGTTTGGATTTTATTCGTAGAATTCTTTTGAGGTTCTGGTTTCTAATTCACGTGCAGCTTCGTAAACTCACCATGATTCATGGCTTCTTGTTCATGTTTCCCAATTTGTGAGACTGAATTATGAAATAGCATAGGTCAGATGCATATGGTGGAGCCAAATTTATCTTAGTGATTCCTTATTGAGTATTTAGGACTGCTGAATTGCTTTACATTAAAATTAAATATCAACAAAATTCAGGGGATAGAAATGCTTTGGATAGAAATTGTCTAAAACATTTTTGTGAATAAAACTACCAGCTCCATGAAATAGTAGATTTTAAAATAACAAATATGGAGCAATGAAATAGTGACCACCTGCAGACTCTGTAGGGATGCTGATGATGTCAAATCAGCTGAATAGCATTATGTTAAAGAAAAAAACCTCAAATGACTCAAATTAATCCTACTACTGCCATTTTAGTCTGATACACCTAACAAGTTATTCAAATAATATTGTAGCCTTCAAGTGTACAAAACATCCCATGTATGTCCATCCAAGTCTTCCATTTTTTGGAGACGTAATACTCTACAAACATCTATGGGAACCTTTTCCACAAGGTGCTGCTTCTTCTTACTAAGACTCTAATAGTCACATTCTTCTTCTCCCTCCCTCTTCTCCTCCTCTACCACTTGCTCCCTCCCTCTTCATTTCCCCTTCCCCTTCTCCTTCTCTTTCTTCCTTTAACCATAATCTTGTTTTCACAACACAGCTGGGTCTTGGTGAAAGTTATAGAATTGGCATAATTGCCAGATTTATTTCTTATATTGGAGAGAATAGAAAACTCCTGTTATGACAGTGGCTATAAGATCTCCTGATCTAAATCTGAGTAATGTCTAGAAGAAACAATGAATGCTTTGTTTAGAAGATTTGCCTTTGGTTTGCCTTTTCCAAAACAGTGTGAGTGCAGGATAGAACATTTATCTGGTATATTCAATCAACATAGACAGTCAAAGTTTTTCCACAAAATGATACATCTTGGTTATATTACATTGAAATTTATATCAGCCATCCCTGAATTTTCCACAGTGCAGATATGAAGCCAAAAAAGAGTAGAAGATCTTTCATGGAGCCTTAGTATTTTGGGGTGGGGTGGAGCTAACACTCTACCAAGAAAAGTCAGTGAACAAGACATCTGAAGAGCAAAGTCAAGGATGGTTGGCAGGAAATCAAAATTCTTAAAAAAAAAGATTTCACAGTAAGGTTAGGTCCATGAAAGTAACAATAATTGCTATCAGTTTGAGGAAGAAGAGACTAAGTGTTTTATTTTTAATAGAAAATGTGATAGATTGAGGCTGAAAGTCAGAAGGAGTCACGGGAAGAGCTGGGGAGGAGAGGAAGTAGGGACAATGGAAGTCAAAAAAGCATTGCTCTAAGGATCATTTACACACATTGATTTGTATTTCTTTATTGGATTTTATCAGCAAAATAGTGCTTATAATTCATCCATCAGTTTTAATTACTGAGACACATTATTCTGAACCAAATTATTCTCCCTCCATGACCCAGGGTTATGAAAAAATTAAACCTAAATGTATTGTGTGTACTACCCTAATAAACATAATTTAAAATATGTACTAAAGAAAAGTCTTTCTTTTTTTAACTCTTCAAGTAAGCCTTTGTTAGAGAAAAAAGTCATTGAGAATGTGATCCATGTTAAAAATGTGCCTGAAAAAGCCATTACATAGTAACTATGTTAAAAAGATGTGTGTCTCATCATATCATTTTGACCAGCCTTGATTTACTGGGGAGTTGACTAGTCAATCATGACACTGGGAGGAAGTGACCCAGGATCAAAGACTCCTCCAGTGTTACTGTAATTTCTACAGAGTGTCTCCTCTTTGATGCTACTTGTTTGTGATAATTTAAGACCATTCCTTCCTCCAGAAAGAGCAAATAGAATTCCCTCTTTTCCAATTCTTTAGAAGAAAATTTCTTAATAACATTCTTTGATTGTTTAATAAATGCTGTTTCATGTGAAAAAGTCTGATTTATTCATAAAATATGTTAGCCTCTGATTATGGGTTAGTTTAAATTTTATTTGGGTTTCATGTTGTAACGATCCACTTATTTCTGCTTTTACCCTTGACCAGATTCTAACTTGAGGTTACCCTTATTTATTCTTTTTTAGAATCTACCGATGAATGAAAACATGACATTGTTTAATCCTCTTTTAAATGGCAAAACTCAGTGGGAGTTACTCACTGGCAATAAACCCATCTGGGAAATTAAACTGATTGTGAAAACATGCCACAAATTTGCTTTAGGCTTGTGTCTTTTAAATAGTTCAAAGTGAGAACTTTAAAACTGAATCATGTAGATCCATTTTGAACTTCGTTTATGGGAGGGTGAAATAATTGGTTCTGTGACCCTGGGACTAGGTAACCTTGGTCGCTTAACCACTCTGGTCCTCACTTGTCTTATTTACAGAGGGAGAAAATTGGACTACATGACTTCCACGGGGCCTACGGCTCTGTGATTCTGTGATTTGCCTCTTTCTGCTTCATGAGTGTGACTCCAATATGTACAGACAAAAACATGTCAAAGGCATAGCCCCATGTCTAGGCCATTGTGAGCCGCTAGTACATAATTAATTGAATCAACAAATAAAGGGTACTTTGAGAGGGAATCGACATAACTTAAGCCTCTGTGTCTTTGAACTTGTCCTTCCCTCTGCTTGGAATTGCTTTCCCCAGTTCTTCACATGGCAAGTTCCTCATCACTCTTACTGAAGACTGAGTGTCACTTCCTCCAGGTTGTCCTTTCTGACCACCTGTCCCAGGGAAACTTATAAAGGTCCAGTTTGTCCCCTGAGAAATTTCTCCAGGAGATTTATTTTAGGAAAGTTATTTAATGGCCCTGGTAATCATAAACACATTATTTTGACATAATGAGTTAAATAGTGTACTGGAAGGAATTGAACATTCAAATGTAATGAGTTTGATTGATTAAAAGAGAGTGTTCTTTGGAGATTAAGCAATAATTGCAGATGTTGAGTTTCCTGCTTGAAAGATGTGCTGATTCAAGGGGCTTAAATGTTGAAAGCATTTGATTGATTATTAAATACTTTCTTTAAAATATGTAAAAGAGAATTGATCCAATTCTTTATTTTATTTTATTTTTTTTGAGGAAGATTAGCCCTGAGCTAACATCTGCTGCCAATCCTCCTCTTTTTGCTGAGGAAGATTGGCCCTGAGCTAACATCTGTGCCCATCTTCCTCTGTTTTACATGTGGGATGCCTGCCACAGCTTGGCTTGATACATAGTGCGTAGGTCCACATCCAGGATCTGAACTAGTGAACCCTGGGCCGCCAAAATGGAACATACGACCTTAACCGCTGCGCCACCAGGCTGGCTCCAATCCAATTCTTTCTTTACTCCAGCATTCAGCATGTAGGAAAAAGGCCTGATGTGTCAACTGAAGCCCTAGGGTAGTAAATTTACCCTTATAAAAGTTGAGCGTCACTGTGATAGAGTTAACATCCTCTAGACTGTGAGTTTCCTGTTTTTGATGGTCTTGACAGTTTTGAGGAGTGCTGGCCAAGAATTTTGTAGAATGTCTCTCAATTTGGGTTAGTCTGATGTTTTTCTCATAGTTAGACTGTGGTTCCGGGCTTTTGGGGAAATGACCACAGAGGTGAAATGCCATTGTCATGTGACAGAGTTTTGCATTCTGTTCGTCATGATGGGACATCACTCTATATAATTGTCTGATATATACAGATTACATAGTATTGATAGAAAAATTTTTGTTTATAAATTTATTTTTATGTTTAATATCTGTCTCCCAACAAACTATGTTAGATCCACGAAAGCAAATATTTGGCTGTCTTTTCCATCACTTTGTCCCTAGAGTCTGGAAGAGTTTGGGGCATCTAACAGAAGAGTGATGGATTGTTGAGTGAATGAACAAATGAGTGAATGTATCTTATGTATAGGTAGCTGAATCCCACCTCAACTCCATTTGGACGCTGTGGCCAATATATAGAGTAATATACCAAGGTGAGTTCTCTGAATTTGGATATAATGTCAAAAACAAGTCACACCTCGAGCTTTAAACTAATACAAATCAATAGATAGTAGTTGAGATTAATCATCTACGGAGGTACCCTAATCTAAGAGGTGGTCTTAGATTGGAGTATTCCCTAAATCAAATCAAGAAGATCAGAGTTTACATAAATCCGGTCACAGAGACCAGCATATATCCTTTGGGTGGGTGTATCAAGTCAGTGTCCCACTAGAACCATGAAAACAGAGGGAACTTAATACTAGGAATTGGCTGCTAAGATGTTAGAAGGTCGAAAAGCAAAAACAAGCAGGTGAAAGTTAGGAAGAGCAGGATGATGCCACTCCATAAAACTGGAGAAGCAACAGGAAAACTTCATTACCTGTAGCCCATGATCCCTGGGCCAGTGAGGCTGTTGCTCCTGGATCTGAGCTGCCTGCTCAGGAACCCAGGATACTGCCTGTGCCTGTTGTTGGCGCTTCTGCTTCCTCTGTAGCAACTGCAAGAGGCACTGCTAGTGCTGGGAAAACGGCCTCTCCTTTCTCCCCACCTTTCAAACTTCTGTCAGTGCCCCCATTGACAACAGGTGACTAACAGGTAGTCCTATCTGGCAAGGGAGTCTAGGCAGTGTATTTACAGGCTTTCCGAACTAGGAATAGAGAGACGGCTTGGCTGAGTGAGCAATGAGCGCAGGTGGAATGACTGAGCTATAACTGACATTTTATACTGTCAGTAAGATCAGTAAACTTTTACTGAAAAACTCTTGTAAAGAAGGTATACAAGATATAAACAAGGCGTTCTGCTAAATGTTTAGGAAACCCAAAATGTCTTAGATACAAATCCTGGTTACTACAGGAGCTGCTATAGTGGGAACAGACACATTCATAATTAAAAATATGCAAGGCAGGTAGTACCAAATATCCTTCTAAGAATATAAACAAAGTAGTAAGTAAGGACAAAGGAGAAAGTCATTAACGTTAATTGGAGAAACCTGTGTTAAAAGGGTGGTCCTATGTAACCTGATTGGCTTGTTTAAATTCTAGTTCTGCTATTTCCTTTCTATAAGATCTTAGGCAAGCTTTTCAACCTCTTCGTGCTTCACTTTCCTCCTCTGTGAAATAATAATAATGAGGAAAATGATAGCACCAACTCCAACAGATTATGAGAGTATGATGGAGTCATTCATATAAAGCTGAAAATAAAATGTAACAGTCCTGGGACTAAATAAGGGCCTATAAATATTTGTTAGTTTCTTGCAAATGTTTTGATTATGAGTTAAAACAACAACAGCAACAAGAGGAGTTGGGTCCTTTCCAGTGATCTGTGTACTTCTAATATGGCCTGGGGACACAGTGCTTTGATTATAAGACACAAGTATTCTATATGTCCAGGCAAGAATATCTTACTAGTGGAAAATCAAGTTTTACAAATCAAGAATACAAATTTGGGGGCTGGCCCAGTGGTACAGAGGTTAAGTTTGCATACTCCGCTTCAGCGGCCCAGGGTTTGCTGCTTTGGATCCCAGGTGCGGACCTATGCACTGCTGGTCAAGCTATGCTGTGGCAGGCATCCTACATATAAAGTAGAGAAAGATAGGCACAGATGTTAACTCACGGCCAGTCTTCCTCAGCAAAAAAGAGGAGGATTGGTTGCAGATGTTAGCTCAGGGCTAATCTGCCTGAAAAAAAAAAAATCCAAATTTGTCATTTAATAGAAAATTTATCTTTAGATTTGTGATTTTGTTTTCACACAAAATCTTAAGTATATTAAAAATCTAACTCTGGGGCCTAGCCCAGTGACATAGTGGTTAAGTTCAGCACACTCCACTTTGGCAGCCCAGGTTTGCGGGTTTGGATCCCTGGTATGGACCTACACTGCTCATCAAGCCATGCCGTAGCAGCAACCCAAATACAAAGTAGAGGAAGATTGGCACAGATGTTAGCTCAGGACCACTCTTCCTTAAGTAAAAAGAGGAAGATTGGCAACAGAGGTTAGCTGAGGGCCAATCTTCTTCACCACAAAATAAAAATAAAAAAATAAAAAATCTAGCTCTGGTTTCTCCTAGTGCATTTAATATTGGAGATATCCCATGTGTTTGTTAAAGGTTGAATAAAATTGCTGCTAAGTTGTTCCTTTGTATATTATGAAGTCATGGAATTTTAGACATATGAATTCTTAAAGATTATATTGTTCAACTTTACTCTCTGCAGCTGAAGCTCAGAAAAGTGAGGGAGCATGTCCAGTAGTTACCAGCTCTTTAGTTAGGCATTGGCAAAGCTGAGAATAAAGAACATCTTCTAGTTTCTGTAATTGTTGGCCTTCTACTTTTCAACATTCTTGCTTACTGCTCATATTTATTTTTTTCCCAGATTAGAAATGTTTCCTTTCATTATCTTTTTACTATGAGGCTTAGTTGTTTTCTTGTGTTTTTTGTTTTTTGTTTTGCTGAGGCAGATTTGCCCTGAGCTAATCTTGTGCTAATCTTCATCTATTTTATATGTGGGTCACTGCCACAGCATAGTGAATGAGTGGTGTAGGTCAGTGCCCAGGATCTCAACCTGTGAACCCAGGGTTCTGAAGCAGGGCATGCTGAGCTTAATCACTGTGCCACAGGGCTGGCCCCTTAGTTTTTTTTAATTAGTAATTTTTCACAATTCTGGTTTATAAAAAGTATTTTGCTTTCCCTTGTTTCAGTTTTGCTTTTCAAGAGTTACTATGCCTATTCTCTGCATTCAAAAGTTTTAGCAATTCAAGCACATACTTATTGTCTTTTCTGGTATATTGTTGTGCATATAGGCATAACACCAAATTGTCTGTTTACATTTATAACACGATTGCAATGAAAAAGATTATAAAAATTCCCACATCTCAGCCAACCTACATCTTAAGTCTTAAACTCAGAAGTCAGTCATGGAAGTTAGAAACATTGGAAATATAAATACAGAAATAAATCCATTCTATAAAAGCAACTTAATTTTTCGAAAGGAATAATTTTGAATATTGCCCATCTTAATGGTATTCAAGAAACACAACTATCAGTGACTTGGGAGAGCGATTATAAGAAGGAATCATTGATCTTTTTAAATATGAAGCAATAAGTGAAAAAACAATATCATTGAAGGCTTTAGATATGCTCAAATAAACTATTAGCGAAGCAAAATGAAATAATGCTGTCTAAGGGGAATGGCAAATAAGCCAAGACATTGTGGACGGGATTGACTAATAATTCATACATCACGCCTTCTGCTCCACCCCAATGAAGACTTTCGTCATTGACTTTCTCAGGAAGAGTAAGCCTTCATTCTTTGGGGTACTATATGACTTTTGAAGTACCTCCAGCATACTACTTAACACATTTATTTTAATTACTGCCTCTGTCTTCCTCATAGGCTAAGGGATCATTGCAAGGATATGTCTTTCATTCATTCATGCATTTATTCCTTAATCCACCCATCCATTCAAACATTAATCTACTTATTCTCACATTCAGAAGTTATCTGAATAGGGCAGACTGGTTGAAGTTGATTATGCACATTCTAAACTTGAAGTCTCCTATGACTTACAAAATAGGTCCCAGGAAATAAATATGGGGCACACATTTCAAGTAGTTGTTGTGGTTCAGTACACACTATTTATGTCTCACCAGTCCAGGTTTCAGGAAAAAACAAACAAACAAACAGTGAACTCCATATATCCTGAGATACTCACATGCTAAGCTCCCCCTCTACTTTGTATGACAAGGATTATCTTATAACCATGGGGGAAGCTACTCAAATCCACAAACACCTTAGACACCTACAAACCAAAAGGTGTACACTGACTGTAGAAGGCTTTTTGATATCATAAACCAAAAGAATTGTCTGCATAGTAAACCTGGATTATGCCCTGGATTCTTACCATATGTATATACTTGCCCTCAGAGTCAGAAGCTAGAGAATTTATTGATCATCAGATTACATTAAGCATTTTTTTGTTAATTCCTCACTTTCCCCTGATGAATCTCATCTTCTTCCACCATGAACTTAATGCAGCGTGAACATGACATTTCTTCATGTTTGCCCCTCTTAAATGTTGGCACAGATACCATAGCGCCCCTTAGAACTCCCGGTGCCTACAACCTCAGTGAGCTGCAAGGAGGTAGCTTTTTAGACATTCTTGAGCCAATTCGGACATTTCATGATGTCCTTAAGGCTGTATGATGCCCTGGCCGTATGGCAACGTTTCAGCCTCTGGACTGAGAATTGCTAGTGAATCTAGATCATATTTTGACATTTCCCCTCAATTTTGCTTCACAAATAACCACTGACCTGGGTGATCATAAGAGCTGATAACAATATGATTTCTGGTTCAATACTGAGAAGCATGCCTTCAAAAGCACAGAGATGGCATCCCTCTCTATCTTGTCTAACCAACATAACTATTTCTTACTAGATAAAAAAGTCTCTTATACATGAAGCCTCTGGACTATCAAATATTCAGTCATCTCAGTATACATTTATTATAGGCCTTTCCTTTTTCTTCTCTTGCCCCTACCTTTCCACTCTTAACATCACAGCTAGCAGGCTTTCACAATCCACAATGTGGGAATTTACATTGGCCATGCAAGGATTAAAAAACCTATCCTACCCCAAATCCTATCACTATATTATAAGAAACATTCATGCATAATAGCAGAAGGAACTTGCTTTATAAAAGAAGGCCTAAGTACCAGACGCTGGTCTTAGGTAAAGTAAAATGATCCATTTTGTGAAGGAAACTACCGGATACCAAGAGCACCTTTGAAGCATGAAGACTTGGAAGATGTGGCCCCATAACAATGAAACCTGGGAAATAAAATTTAGGACAATTCAGGTAGATTAAAATGTTTAGAAACCACTGGAGGATATTGAGCAGGAATTGGCATGATGTGACATGTTTTCATTGGGTTAGCTGTAACAGCAAAGGAAACTTATGGAGACAATTACAAAACTATTTAGTCCAGGTCAGAGATGTGGTTAAAAGCAGTTGGATTCTAGATATATTTTGAAGGTAAAGCAGACGGGATTTGCTCATGAATTAGATGTAAATATAAGGGAAAGGTAGAAGTCAAGGATAAACCCAAGGTTTTTCACTTAAATAATTGGAAGATGGAAGTGCTATATTTTAAATGGAAAAGATGGTAGAGAGAGAAATTTGTAAGGACAGCTCAGGGTTTCAATTTTGGACTGATTGAGTTTGTTATATCCATTAAATATTCAAGTGAAGATGTCAAGTAGGTATTTGAATATAGGAGTCAAGTTCAGAGGCATGATCTGGACCAGATACATACATATGAGAATTGCCAGAGTATAGATGGTGTTTAAATCCAAATGACCCAAAAAGATCACCTAAGGAGTGAGCGTAGAGGGGTTAAGGACTGAAGCCCTTCACTGCTTAGAGATTAGAGAGACGAAGAAAAAACAATAAAGGGATTGAGAAGGAACAACCAGCAATCTAGGAGGAAAAGCAACGGAGCGTGGTGCCTCAGAATCCAAGTAAAGAACATCGTCTAAGGAGGAAGGAATCGTCATTGTGCCAAATGCTGCTGCTGAGTCAGGTGCAGAGAGAATCAATCATTAAATTACAAGTCGTCGTCATATATTTTAGAACATTATAGTAGGTTTTAAACTATAGAAATTTGTGGACAATTCTTTTTCCATAAAGTAGACCTTGAGCTCAACAAATACATTTGTTGTTTTTAAATACTCTGAGTAAAAGAACCTCTTCCGGTGTTGTTACAATCAATATGTAGCCTGTGTAGACTCCAGCTATTACATTTAAGATTTTGGTATCAAAGTACTAGCCCTGTGTCTTGGGGAAAGCTGCATTAACACGGTTTGTTTCTATCTGGTTAGGTTACAGGTTGCAGTAAGACTAAGAAGAAACATATTTTACTATTTTTAGATAAAAGAAAAAAACATAATTGCTTGAAGGCTGACAATTGAGTTTTTCCAATTTGATGTAAGAAATTTTTTTCTTTTAGCTAATTGCCCAATGAACTTTAAGTTTCTGATAGTCCAAATTTATACTCAGTATTCCCTTGGCAACTGTCATAAACAGAATCAGACATTCAGTTTTTCTCTAAAAAATGATCCAGAGTTATATAAATCTCATTTGTGAACGCAACTTTAAAGAAATCCTTAGGTACAACTTAAATGGTATATTTAAAAATAGAGGGGCTGGCCTGGCAGCACAGCGGTTAAGTGTGCACTCTCCGCTTTGGCGGCCTGGGGTTCGCTGGTTCGGATCCCGGGTGCGGACATGGCATCGCTTGGCAAGCCATGCTGTCGTAGGCATCCCACATATAAAGCAGAGGAAGATGGGCATGGATGTAAGCTCGGGGCCAGTCTTCCTCAGCAAAAAGAGGAGGATTGGTAGCAGGTGTTAGCTCAGGGCTAATCTTCCTCAAAAAAAAAAAAAAAAATAGAGGCACTATATATGGTATATTCACTACTATCAAACAGCTGAAATATTGTGTAAAGCGGATAGAAAGTTATACAATTTAAAACTTGGGGGGAAATCACATTATTTTAAATTTAATTTTAAAGGCCTGTTTTATCTCAGATCTTTGTCAAGATGATATTTATTCATTCAATCACATTATTAACAATGCAATAAATAAATGTGGTTGTTTTTGCTTTCTTCTTTGGAAGTCTTGGCTATAGGCAGAGAAATGAGTCACTTTAATATTTTGCTCAAGAATAATATTTGTAACAATGCTAAGATAGGCTTTACTTTTAATGTAAGTATTATCTCTTGTTGCCACATTGTATAATCAGGGCATGGGGACATGAGACATGGGACAAAGATACATATTTTTTCAAATAATTATAACATGCAAGACCTGGATGTGTTTCTCTGGGCAGCATTTTACAATACTCCAGTTGACATTTGGTCTCAAGTTCCTCCACTGAGAAATCAATATAGAAAAGTATGGCCTTATTTCAGGGCTCCACCCAAAGCTGCTGGTGATTATGTTTCAAAAGATTTCCTCTGCAGATTTTCCACTGCCTTCACAGGAGCTCTGAAACACTTGGGATGAGACACCATTTCCTTTATTTACGGGAAGTGTTGCTAAGTTGAGGCCTCTATACTTACCATGACATTTTGCTTCAGAAAGATAGGAGAAAGAAAAATAACCAAGACTTTTGGCAGCTCGTTTCTGTATGATTATGAAACAGGGTTACCTGAAAAGTGGCATGTCCTACGGAAATAGCAACAATGAAAATAGAGTAGTTAAGGGGTAATTATTGTTGCTACACATTCTGGACAATTTTTTAAATAGAGAAATTTCTAATTTTATTTTAAATGCTGTTATTAATAATACTTTAAATAAATTACCACACAAAATATGATATTAAACATTAAATTATGGCTTTTTATAAATAAGACACTGGCTCATTCAGTCAATCGACCACTCTTGATTTTAGCTACATCTGAGAAATGCCAGGAGGGGTCACGCAAGAGAGCAAAATCGACAAAGTAACAAAGTAAAATCTCTCCCCATTTGAATTCTTTTCTATTTGCCCTAAAAATACATAGAAACGTTGCATTGTTTAAGGAAGAACGTCTACACAGCATTTGCAAAACCCAAGGCTAACTCTTCCTTTGCTTTGCCGGCACGTGTCAATCCTACTTAGCTTACATTTTCCTGCCCAGGAAGCCATTTGGGTTTAATTTTGGGATTTCCAAGGAAATTATTAGCAACAAAAAATAAATTGGGAAGATGACAGACTCTTTTTTTCTCATAAAGGATGAATGAAATTGGAGATGACATTTTATGTAGAAGTTTAACTCATATATTTTAATTTATTTTTATAGTAACACGAAATAACATTGTTTTATTATCACAATAGTTATTAAAATACGAGCATAAGTGTTTAAAGGAGATAATTGTGTATTTAAATGGCTGCTTCTATCCATTATTTATTTAAACTCTAGATCAAGAGTTCATCGTAGGTAGTGAAAAAATGGAATTAGAGCTACATAAGAATAAGACCAGATTTTCTTGAACACAACTGAGAGTAATTATAGTAAAATATAAGTACTTTAAAAAAACCCAAATGCATAGAAAATATATGAAGACAGATTAAAATTACTTATTGGAGAGACTATGGAATGTGCTCAAAAACTTATTTTTTAACCTGTCTTACATTATGTTATCACACAGAAAGAGTAAAACAAAATTTAAATCACAAAAGCATTAAGACAGAAAAATGATTCTTACTTAATTCAAGAGCCAGTGGAAACTTCTCAGCCATTAGTGTGAAGAATGACTAATTTGACTGGAGAGGAATTACCTGATGAATATTTGAAAGATTATTAAAATACCAAAAAATGCCGGTTTGCAGAGATATCATGTACAGAGGGGAACATAAAAAACTACTGAATAATCCAGATACCCATGTAAAATTATGTTAGGTTTTTTTTTCCTAGAAAAATATGTAAAAAAGTTAACTCAAGTTTTCCAGAAATACAAAACAAGGAGAGCAAATTAAAGGAAAAGAAAGAATTGCAATGAGGGAAGAACATTGCACATATCCAGAGAGGGGAATAAAAGAAGAAAGAAACTGAGGTGAAAAACGCGTGCGTGTGCAAGATGGAGAGTTCTGAGTGAGACATTCAGGAGAGGACTAGAATTTAGGAGGAAAAGACAGAGGAAATCTAAGTAGTTTTAAGATGAGTTAGTGTTGTTTCTTTGAGCTTGGCACTTCTGAGAGTAATTTACCTCTGGTTGCATCATTGATTGGTGCTGTTTCTAATAATAAAGATGGTGATGATGAGAGCTAACATTTCAAAGAATTTACTGTGTTTCAGGAACTGTGCTAAGCACTTTACATGTATTGTCTCTTGGAACACTTGAAACAACTCTGTAAGAGTTTACAGATGAGTAAACTAATGTTCAAAGAGATTAGAAAACTTGTTCTTGGCCACATGGCCAGCAAGGATTTGTCAAGACAGACTTTGCATGACGGATTTCCAGCTCCGAAGCCTGGTCATCATTGGTTTTGCTCTGTGATCGTCCCAAAGGCTCTTCAATGGAGAGGGCCCATTCTACAAGGAATAATAATTTTAACCCAGAGGTATTTTTTTTCCTTTTGGGATGTCGCAGCACTCATGCTTCTAGCCTTGGCTTACAACGGGATTACAAATCAGAGTCAAATATTCCAAACCTCTTGTAAAGTATCCCTGAGGTTCATACCATAAATGATGTTTGTGGGGAGAAGGGGAGGAGGGACAAACAGGCACTCAATTTTACAAAACAAAGAGGAAGAAAGGAAATAAGAGAGGAAGAAAAGGACAAAAAAAGAAAGAAGAAAACCAAGGCAGAGAAGCAAAAGTCCAAAAAAAGAGATAGTGAAAATTATTGAAATATTAATTAATTAGCAATATTCTCTTCCAAGAAGAGGCTTGCATGACTGAAGTTTGATACTAACAGTGCGAAGTCATGTGGGATGAAGAATGTGTGAAATAATAGCTAACACCTAAGACTCACATGCATTAGACACTCTTCTAACCTTTACGGATATTAACCAGTTTAAAGTAAATCAATTCTATAAACTAGGTGCTATTATCATTCCTACTTAACAGATGAGGAAACTAAATTTCAGAAAGTGACAGCCACCAATGTTCCACAGCTGAAAGTGGCAAAGCTGGGAAACAAAACCTGAGTCGTCTTTGGAGTTCATAATCTAAAAGCTCTTCCCAAAATGTAAAAATACAAGCTTTCATTAACGCCAGGAAACCTCTTTACTCCCTCCACTGAAGCCTAGGAGCTTTGGTAGGGCTAGAACAATTCTTTCCAAATATTGATGTCTGTGCAAATCACTTACAGACCTTGTGATAATCCAGATTCTGATGAGTAGGTCTGGAGTGGGGCCTAGGATTCTGCAGGTCTAATAGTTCGGTTAAAAAAATGATTAAAGAAGACAATTTAGGTGATGCAAACAAACTTTAACACTTCATGAAGCACACTGTCTCCTTTGGGAGACCTGTAAAAGGAGGTGGAAGGCAGAAAGCTTTTGTAGGCTAGAGAATGAAGAACAAGGAAGAGACAAACAGAAAATAGCCGCTGGCTGGGGCCACAGAGTTAACCTTGTTTGGAGTGAGAAGGAACAAGGAAATAAGTATAGTGCCCAGAGTTGGCTTGGCTTTGTGGTTTGGCTGACTGGATATACTGCATTGCTGGTCAAGCCGAGAGTTCACAGGGCATGAAAGTTATCTAACTTGGTTCGCTGACGTGGCACCCTGGGCAGGAGCAGCTTCATATTGGGCCTAGAAAGTTATTTCATCAGTTCCCATGTGGTGCTGATGCTGTGAGTCCACAGACAACACCGTAAGTAGCAAAGGTTTACAATTCTACTGTAGGCTCCTGAAAGGAGTTGGGGGTGGGAGAGCATTATGAAATGAGAAGGAGGAGTTCAAGCACCAAGGTAGTTAAAACACATGATCCATATTGCATAGACCTTTAGAAATTAGGTGGTCTCAGAGGTCATCACGCTGAAGTAATTTATTTTGAAAATGAGGTCATGCTTGAAGGGAACTGTGTCTTGGTTATACAGCAGGTCAGTGAAGACAACCTGTGGCTCTTGTTCCTGGGCCTTTGCTCTGTTTATATTCTATCATAGCAATTCCAAAGGATGTACCTACTCTCGTTGTCTAACTTGGTCTCTTAAGGAGGATTAATCATGCCTATTTTTTTAACAAGGGATTTGAAAACCTTGTCTTCTAATCTTCATTAAAACATATTCCTGGCTTGAAGAAATGTGGAGTTATAAATGAAAAGAAGGGGCTTTCTATTAGTCAGGGTTCTCCAGAGGGACAGAACCCATAGGAGATACACACACACACACAATGAAATGGCTCAGGCAGTTATAGAAGCCGACAGGTCCCAAGAGCTGCAGACCCAGGATTGCAATGGTATAATTTCCAGTCCAAAAGCCAGCAGGCTTGAGACCCGGAGCTGAGGTTTCAGTCTGAGTTCAAGGTCGGGAAGAAATCAGTGTCCCAGCTCCAAGCAGTCAAGTTGGAAGACTTTCTTCTTATTCAGGGGAGAGTCAGACTTTTTGTTCTATTCAGGCCTTCAACTGCGTGGATGAGGACCTCCCACATTGGGGAGGGCAATCTGCTTTACTCAGTCTACTGGGCCAAATGTTCATTCCATCCGGAAACATCCTCCCAGACACACTCAGAATAATGTTTGACCAAATTTCTGAGCACCCCGTGGCCCGGTCAAGATGATACATAAAAGTAAAAATCACAGGCTTTGAAAACTTGACAATACATTAGAAAAAGTTTACATAGAAATATGTCAGTTTTGTAGTTGCATTTAAGTCTTGAATGAATTGAGACTGTAAAATTAAGGCTGGACAAACCATACCTGGTCTAATTTCATAACTATGTGATCAGCATTGGGAAACCTATTTTTATTCTTCAGGTGCCCAACAGGTGGTGCTATGCCTTAATTTACTACGTGAGTGCCAGGATGATGATTATTATTATATTATTATTATTATTTAGTTGCCTCCTTTGTGAAGAAAAAGAATTATAGCAATCAGTTTAGCAATCAGTGAAAAAACTGGAAGCCATTCTTCATAAGCCAGTACCTATTCAAAACTCAGTTCTCCTACCTCCAAACTTTTTGACTTGGAGAAAGTTACCTAACCTCTGAAATTGAGGTTTCTATCTCTAAAAATATGGAAAATAAATAGGGCCTTCCCCTTGTGGTGATTAATTGAAATAATACATAAGAACTACTATCCCAGTGTCTGGCACTTAGTAAAAAATCAGTAAATGCTAGCTACGTTGCTATCTTTATTTCTAAAAATTATTTTCTAAAATAAATTACTATTCTCATTATATTTAGCATGTATGGAATATGTTGCATTTAATGTGTGTTCCACATTAAAATAAAGTCTGTGTACTAAGTTTCTAAAGAAAATGTATCAGAAGAAAGCATGTTAAATTGTTGCATTCAGCAGTAATAAAGATATTTTTTGAATAAATTTCTAATGTGTTATAATACTTTAAATGGATATTTTATAATCACTTCTTTAATAACTTCTCAGGATTCGTGTGTACTTGGCAGTTTAACAAAATTCTATTTCCTGTGTGTAGATTCTTTTATGGTTTACTCTTGCCATTAGTGATTTAATTCTATTCATTCCATTTCTGAAGAGAAAGTCATAATGATAAAGTTGAAATGGAGAAGAATATGTGATTTAGGGTAATGTTATGTTTGACATTATTTAATTATGGCTATTCTTGCTAAAGAATTCTGAGGCTGAAGACTGTCACTTTGTAGAAAAGAATGATTATCATGTTAAGCTCTTTGTAAAACATCTTGCAGATTATAATTAAAATGTTTGGCTAATAACATAGTAAGTTTCTACTCTTCTATTAAACTTATCAGTTAAAAGAATACTACTAAAGCTGTCTACTGACAAGAACTGATTCTCTTTGGAGTTTTAGTAACTTTCTGATGTAACATGGAGGTTTTGTCAAAATGCCCTAGGACTTTAGGAACATTTGACAGTGACTATTTTTCTATCAATGACTTTCCATATAAAGGAAGTTCTTATAAAGCATAAAATTGTGTTATTTCTATGTCTATTCACTTGACATTTAACCAAAGACATTGCTACTGATCCTTCAGGAAAGGAGCAGAGTGAGAGATATATCCCAAAGCAGCTGTATGGCAGTGGACTGAAAAGTGGACAAGGAGCCAGAGGCTTATATTCTAGTTGGCCTAGGCAACTGTCTTACTATTTGACCTTGAAGAAAAACTTTACTATCCTCAACTTCCCCCATTTTAAAGAATAGCTAATTATTAACAGCACAAAACTGACTGAGAATGTGAACCTTCCTACCTACCAGAAATCCCTTGATTTAAAAAGAAAAGATATGGATTTTATGAAGAATAAATCCCTAATGACATTGGAAGAAAGTCTCTGGACCACAGTGTTAAAACCATTTGGAGAAAGTTAGACATGGATTGATGAAGGATATCATAGCTCTAAGTTCATAAACTGATGTCTACTTGGGAGGATGCTTTAGCAGCAGTTCAGGCATGTCTCAAGGACAGCAGTACTAGAAGAAAGAGGATGGTCCTAGGACAAGGATATTGAACTATATATATTCATACGGAGAGCCCACATTAGATCCCTTTCTGTAGTCAGCCCCCAATCCTTATGTTGAAGTATTTACTCAATCTGAAGCAGAGAGTGTGAGGATTTGGGTTGGAGCACACCAGACAGTTAGTGTCTTGGAGGGAAGAGAAATCCTCAAACCAGAAGTCATGCTATTGTCTCAGTTTTCTAACAGAATATCTAACTTGTCAACCACATTATCACGAGGAGCATGTTCCTCTAAACAAAACCAGTATTCACAAAAACGGGAACACGTATTCTCAAAATGATATTGAACAAAGCAGTATCATCAGATATTTGAAGAAAGCAGTGAACGGGACACCAGGGACTAATTTCCAAGAGAAAATTCATTTAATAGCATGCACAGAAGATATTAAACTAAGTCACACATCTACAAAATGAGAATAGAGAATCAATTAGAGATCTTAGAAATAAAAAGCGATTATTGAAATTAGAGTTCGAAAGAAGGGCTAAAAAGAATAGTGCAGCTGCTGAGTAAATTCTTAACTAAAAATCTGAACTGCAGACATCTCCCAGAACAAGGTGAAAAGAAAAAGAGTTGGCAGTATGACACAGAAGTTAAGAGAAGTGGAGGAAATCTCTAAAAGTTTCAGCATTTATTAGGAGTTTAAGAAGGAAGAAGCAGAAAAACGGTAGAGAGGAAACAGGTAAATAATAAAGAACATTTCCCAGAACTGAAGGAGGCATAAGAGGCATTAGTGCTGGACAAAGGGGAGTTGAGCAGTGTCCTGAGCGAGTGAGTCAAATAAAAGGCTACCCCAAACGAAAAAGAGCGAATCCTATATTTTTCAGAAAGGAAAATAAGGGTACCTGCAAAAAATGAAAAACCAGGCTGGCATCAGATGTCTCCTAAGTAAGACGGGTTGTTAGAAGACAATGAACAGTACCATCAGAGTGCTAAGGGAGAAGCTATGTTGGACCTAGTTTCTTATACGCAGGAAAACATTAGCATTTAGGGAATGTGGGAAAATAGATGTATTTCCAAGATTTACCCACTCTCAGGTCTTTCTTGGTATAGTTACGCAAATGTGCACATGAATAAATGAAAAATAAATTACAGACTGAGGATGACATGGTACTCGTGGACTAGCGGTGAGCAACAACAACAAAATAAGCTGTAAAATCTGTAGTCAAGTCTAAGTTACTATTGATGCATAATATTAAAGCAAAAAAGATAATAATTAACAACTAAAATCTTGGAAGTTTCAACATGAGAGAGATGTGTATGAGTGAGTGTGTGTAGGTGTGAGTGGAGTGGGGGATTTAAAGGCCCAAGAAGACTCTTGTTTTATTTAATGGGATGTCAGAGACTGATTAATGGTAGATTTTGATAGAAAACATAAAATTAAATGTGTGTGAAAAATTTAGCATAGTCACCATTAAAAATTGAAATAGACTGTTTCCAGGCTATTAAAGTAGAAAAGCTGAAATACTTCCAACTGACTAGAGGGGATGAAACCACGCAAATACATTCTGTAGAATATTCACACATAAAATAGGATGGCTAGAATTAATATAAATAAATTGGCATTCACAATAAACATGGATGTATTTAGTTCCCGCAAAAGACAATAAATCTTACATGAGATAAAATTATAAACTTTGCTATCATTTGCTCATAGGTTCGATTAGCCCAGAACATTCTTATTTTATACTGTTGCCTCACCATATTCCCTTCATTAAAGTTCTGTGCCTCAGGGAGATGTAAGCAGCTTATAGAATGAGAGAAAAGCTTCAGTATTTGCATATTAATAAGATTGTTCTGGCAATATATGAAAGAGAGATTGAAGAAAAGAGGCAGTTGAAATTCTCTGGAGATTCTCAAGTTACAATTTCACACAGAGGTCAACTAAAACAGAGCGTACTGTAGCAGGAATACTGAAGAATGCTTATGGATATTACTGAAAAAATCCTGTGTAAACGATTCTATTAAATGCTATGGGGAGGAGTATGCTATGTGTGCTGTAACATCACATAAAAGAGGGACTAGAATGACCTGTGGGGTAAAGAAAGTTTCCCAGGGGACCTAATTTTAGATTGTTTCCTATGTGATTAATAAGCATTAGCTTGGGGAAATGGGCACTGAAGGAGACAGCAGAGTACCCCCCGAAAGGAAAGAGGAGATGGAAAGGGACGTGGTTCTAGGACAGAAAAATTACCAACGTGGATGGCATGTAGGAGTAAAAAGGGACATGGGGTTAGGGTGCGTACGTAGGTGGGTAGAGTTTGGATTAAGGATTTTTTTTTGAAATTGCATTTTTAGAGAAATGAGAAGTCATTGTAGGTTTTAAGGCAGAGGAGGGTGATAATAATAGAATTGTGTTTTTCAAAGAATAGTCTCTGTCTAAAGAACAGATAGTTGAGAGAATATGTTTGCAGAGCGATTAGTAGTCAAAGTGAGAGAAGACAGTGACTTGGACTAGGATGATGGTTGAAGAGTTGGAAAGACGCAGGCCATATTTAACAAACACTAAATAGAAGCAACAGGAATTGATGCTAGGATGTGAGTACCATCCTTTTCTATTGCTGCATAACAAATTACCACAGATTTAGCAACTTTAAAACAACACCCCTTTGTTTATTCACAGATCTGTAGGTCGGAAGTGCAGTAGTGTGGCTGGAAATTCTGTTTAGGTATCAGGAGACTGAAATGAGGGATTTCTGATGAATTCTCATCTGGAGTCTCTGGGGAAAATGCACTTCAAAAGTCGTTCATGTTGTTGGCAGAACATCTTTTCTTGCGGTTGTAAAATTGAGGCCTCATTTTTTGGCTGGCAGTCAGCCAGGGTCTGTTCTCAGCAACTAGAGGGTGCTTGCATTCCTTGTCATGTGACCCCCTTTATCTTGGAAGCCTACAGTGCAGAGTCTCCCTCCTGTGGAATACCCCTCCACTTCACATCCCATTGGACAGGAAGAGCCTATCCTTTTAAAGTACTCACCTGATTAGATCTGGCCCTGGGAGGATAGTCTCCCTTGCTTAAAGTCAGCTGTGCCATGTACCACAACGTAATCACAAGACTGATATTTCATCATAGCCACTGGGCCTTTCCACAGCCTCAGAGAGGGGATTATAAAAGGACCTGGGTCATGAGCGGCCTTGTAGATTTCTGCCTACCGCATTGAGATTTCAGGATATCTCAAGGCTAACGTCCAGGTGTTGGCCTTGGCTCATTGGGTGGATGGTGGTGCCATTTCCTGAGATACAGTTTGACAGCACAAGTTAGTTTGGGACATTTTTGAATTTGAGGATTCTTGTCTAAAAAAGCAAGTGGTGATATTGCTCTGAACATGTGAATCAAATACTCAGAATTCTTAGAATACTAAGGTGCACTATGAATTTTTAAATGTGTACCACATTTCTCAAACATGTTTGATCAAAGAAACTTGATTTCACAGAGCATTGAAGGACAAGTGCTATATGGGGAGAAATCATCTTAAGGTATAATTCAGAACAGAGAATATAAAGAAAGTCATCAGTCATGGGGAGTCTGAAGATCATTTTTATCATCTATAAGGAAATGAAGCAGAAATGCTATGCTCTATTACAGGAAGTTTGCAAGAATCCTGTATTATTCCAGTAAAAAAAATCTTAGGAAGCAAGCCCTCAAGTAGCTTACTGTCTTTTGCATTATCTTGGCTCATTAAGGTGAACAGAATTTGAGAGTTTATTTCTCTGGACGAGTTTAAATACAATGAAATTTTCCTGAGATTATGGAAGAAAAGGAATTTGGGGGGGTTTTTCTTTTCCTTTTAGGAAGCTAATATTCTTTTATTTGTTATGCCCTGTAATATAACTGCTTGTGGTTTATGGAAATACGCTAAAACGACAAGAGAACAAAATTTCTAAAGGATAAGTTTTATTAATTATGAGAAATGTGTGATGTTGAACAAAACAAATTAAGTACAAAGAAACGAGAGCTCAGGGATCTGTTTTACCATCCCAGTAAATTTCATGTAGGAAAGAAAAAACATACAGAGAAGATGGAGAGGATGTTCCAGCAAGACTTGAAGCAATATCAGCCTTTGTGAGGTGAGCCATGGAAGTCCTTGGGAAGGTAAATTGTATAATTTGTCTGTTTAACATGACTGAATACAAATAATAGAACAATCTCGGGGAGAGTGATAGTGCACCTTTGATGGGAATGTAAAGCAGCAGGGAAAAAAGAACAAATTCTCAATCCCCAAAACCAACAGATAGTTGCTTCAGTCAAAATGAGCTAAAGTCAGTTCACGTTCAATAATTGTAAACCCAATGAATATGTCCTGTGCAATTTTTGTACTCTTTTTTAGAAAAAGAGTATTTTTTTTTAGAATCTTTAGACTCCAGAGTCTTTAGAAAAGTCTCTATGTGGTGAACCCTAAACAAATAAGTAATGAAAGTACATCTAATTTGTAACTCTACTTTTTCTTAAAATCCAAAGAACTGAGAAATGGTGAAATCTTCAAAACTTTATATTAGATAGCAACACTTGTTAGAAAATTAGAAAAAGGTAAATGAGCTCACAAAGTTATTTCTCACAGTTGTGGGATTCTGCACCTGTAGATGACTAACCTCATGTTTCATTAAGGCATCCTTCATAAAGAGAATTGGTAATGACCTTGTTGAATGAATAGTCTGTGTCCGCCTAAGTACCACTGGCAGCTTCTACCACTGTTGAGGGATGTGATGCCATTGACTGACTTTCATTTTACTGAACAAAATATTGAATCAAATAATCAAAAATCCTGCAAGCAGTTTTAACGGCCCTGTTAACATATGCCCAGCATTTTTCTACTTGACAATTTGAATTGGTGGTTCTGTGTCTTAATAAGTTGTAACAAATAAGATGAACGGAGACTCTTCTCCCTCCCCCAATAATTTAATAATTTAAGCCTTAATGTTCCTACAAATATTGACCTGGGTAAGAAAAGAACAAAAAATGGAAAATATATCAAGGATTTGGAGACTAGAAAATTATATGGAATTACTGATGTGAGTTATCCTGTAGTCAGGTCTTTATCCTGTTGTCAGAAAAGATGTTTTAAGCAGGAAGATCAATGTCTTGGTGATAGTGTTTTTACAGGTATGCAAATAAAGTGTCAAATCAATAGTTTTATCAATGTGACCTTCTTTGAACACTGGTTATAACAAAAGATTGTGGCTTCAGATAACTTGTGCTTGAATTCTGGAAGCTGCATTTACAAATTGTCTAAACTAATGCAATATATGTAATGTTTTGGGCCTAGGTTTCTTCACACTGAATTTGGAGCTCACAAGGTTGCTGTAGGAAATAAATAAATAGTGCAGGAGGAGAACCAGGAATATAGTGATGTATAATAATAATTATTATTATAAACCTCAGAAATTGTGATATTTAATTCTGCAGAAGAGAATTAAGTTCACTGGCCCAAGTTGACAGAGCTTGAATTTAACCATCAACTTAAAAACCAAATTTCCACTACTTTTCCTTTGCAGATGATTCTTTCTTCAATATTCATCAATTAAGTCAAATTGACACTTCTGTTTTCAATTGAACTAATGTATTGCATTAAAATTTCCTAAACTCATTATAGCTTACTGGCGGCCTAATGACTGCAGTATATTTCAATTTTACAAGGACAGAAAGTGCAGGAGCCTATTCTAAATTTTATTTGATATTTATCCCTTTTCCCCTATTGCTCTAGTTGGGATTTTCTTCCCTCTTCCTATTTCCACCTTTTGTTCACAGCAAAAGTCAGAGGTGCCCTGTCTCCCCAACTCTCCCAAATCCCTACCCATAATATGTTCAGTCCTTATTCTTCACTTTATCTCCACATTATTTCAGCACATTGTAGATTGGGGTTCAATATCAAAGAACTGGCAGGATTTCTGGGTAAACAGAAAGAGGAGGAAACCCTATGTGGTGGTGGTTGCCTTCTATGACCTTTTGTCCAAGGCTACAACAACCTGACTCCAGTAATAGATTCATTGGGAGCATCGTCAGCTCCACTCTATCTTTTGGCGTTTTGATTCTTAGACGATTGTAGATGGACGAATAGGACTCTTAAACCGAATTCAACTGAAATAAAAAACATCATTTTTCCCTTTCTTTTTTGCAAGCTAGAAACAGTCCAGATTCTCCAAACTTAGGAAAATGAAACTTCTCTCACCTCTATGCCTTCCCTAGTTGCTACCCTTTTCTCTCCTCACCACATTCATGAGCTGTCAAAGCATGGACTACTATCTCCTCTGCTTTTTCTTTCATTCATTCTTTTATCATTAATTTTATTGCGAGATACAGCATACATAAAAAAGAGTGTAGAAAACATATATATTCATTTTGAAGAATAATTATAAAGGAAACACCCCTGTTACCACCACCCAAGTCAACAATAAGACGTTGCCAAGCATTCTAGAAACTTGCCGGTGCTTCTCTGCAATCATGAACTCCTCTTGCCTTCTTAAGTTATCCACTCGTATGATTTTTTTTTTTTAAAGATTGGAAGCTGAGCTAACAACTGTTGCCAATCTTCTTCTTTTTTTTTTGCTTTCTGCTTTTTATCCCCAAATCCCCCCAGTACATAGTTGTATATTTTAGTTGCAGGTCCTTCTAGTTGTGGCATGTGGGACGTTTCCTCAGCATGGCCTGATGAGTGGTGCCATGTCCACACCCAGGATCCAAACCAGTGAAACCCTGGGCCGCCGCAGTGGAGCGCATGAACTTAACCACTCAGCCTCGGGGCTGGCCCCTGGTATGATGTTTTGATAATAATTTTGTGACTTTTCTTTAGTTTTACTACCTTGTATAGATAAAAGATGGTTTAATTTTGCCTATTTTTCTTTTTTATATATATGCAATCACAGAGTATGTATGCTTTTTTAAATTCCATGTAACATTTGTGACATTCATTGATTTGTCCTATCTAGCTATATTTGTTCATTTTTGCTTCTGTACATCTTACTAATGATGGACAAGATGAATGATCTCATATTATTTCCTGATTCATGTACAAGATTTTCTCTTGGTTGTATACCTAGGATATCAATTGCTGGCTTATAGACTGTGTGCTTCTGCAGCCTTAGTAGATAAGAACAAACTGTCTTCCAAATGGCTGTATGAATTTACAATCACACCAATGGTCTATGAGAGTTACTGTTACCAAACCCTCATCAGTGCAAGTTATTGTGATTTTATAATTTTTGCAAACTAAGGGTATATAAAAGTTAAAAACAATCAATGTTTATCTAAATGTGCTCCTTTTACTTCTCTTTCTTTGTTTTGATGATAAAACCAAAATTCACAGATAATAAGGAACATAAAGCTAGTGTTGTGTGTTGAATGGTGGCACCCCAAAGGATATGTCTACCCAGAATGTGTCAGTGTGACCTTATTAGGAAAAAGGGTCTTTGCAGATATAATTAAGGTGAAAATCGCAAGCTGAGATTATCCTGGGTTAGCATAGAACCTAAATCCAATTTTAAGTGTTTTTTAAGAGAAGAGAAGGGGAAAGACACACAGGAAAGAAGGCCACGTGAAAACAGAGGCACAGATTGGAGTTATGCATCCCCAAGCTAAGGAAGGCCTGTAGCCACCAAGCAAGGAAGGATTCTCGTCTAGAACCTTCACAGGGAGTGCAGCAGTGCCAAAACTTTGATCTTACACTTCTGGCCTCCAGAACCGTGAGAGAATAAATTTCTGCTATTTTCAGCTACCTAGTTTATTTTAGAGATATATGGAAGCCATGAGTATTAGTTTCTATTGCTGTTTAACAAATTTTAGTGGCTTAAAACAGCACAAATTTACTATCTTACTGTTCTGGAGGTCAGTGTCTGAAACGGGTCTCGCTGGCTAAAACTCCTTCTGGAGTTTCTAGAGGAGGATCTTTTTCCTTGGTCTTTCCAGCTTCTAGAGGCTGCCTACAATTCCTTGGCTTGTGGCCCCCTCCATCTTAAAAGCCAATAATGGCCTGTTGAGTCTTCCTCACTGAGAAAGGGAAGGAGACATACGTCTGAACTAGCGGAAGAAATGACAATGGAAACAGAAAAGGGCAGATAAATCTACAAAATGCAACAGATAAGCCTGGGACCACAAACACTGGAAGCTCCACCCACCCCCAGCTCTGCTCCCCACTGTGACCTCACACCCTCCTCATATCCCAGGCTGCTGGAGGTCCTGTCCTGCTACATAACATCTGCCACCTATGTCTAAAGTAGTCTTTATGAATTAATTCCATGAAAAGTGACCATGAAAAAACCCAAAATCTTGTATAATTGCTTGAAAATGAATAAAAGAAAATAAAACTTATTTATGTGCAACTTATATTACTTCTCTAAATAAGCAATTCATACTTTCCTGTTTCAAGTAACTATTTCAATATATTTTATTCAAATATGAGTAGATGGTGTGCTTTTGTGATTTAACTTAATTTGGTACTTAAAAAATTTCTTCTCTCCAAATTTCTTCTATTTCCAAAGAAATGGAAAACCAGCACATCTGCATTTAATCACAGGTTGTATTGTTATTACCTCTGAGGATAGGAATAATTAGTGAACATTTTACCTACTTGTATTTTTTTGCCTTTTGAGACATGAAACAAAAATTAAATCATGTTATTAGACTGTAATATTTAATTAAAAAATTTAAACTACAAATAAGTATACAGAATGGTAATTGATGAAGCATGGATAATGAACTCTCCAGATTCCTTTTGGAAGAAACCCAAAACACTAGCTGTTATAAATGAGTCATCACAATCTTTAAAATCTAAAAGCATAATCTTTAGTCATTCTTCTCTTCTTATAAAAGAGTGCTTAGCAAGGAGGCAGTGCCACGGAAAGCAAAGAGCATTGCACATAGAGTGAAAAGACATGTCCCTGAGTTCTAGGACATTATTGGGTGAATTATTTTTTTAATAAAATGAGGGCAATAATATTCACCCTATCTACATTGCAAAGTTGCCCTGAGAATTCCATAGGATAATATACGACAAAGTATCTTATATATGTAAATATGTTTAAGGAGAAAAATTTTACTGTGTTGCTTTATGAAATTCTGAATTCAGATATTAAGTTTGTAGGTCTGAGATCTGAACATGTTTGAAAAAAGATGTGTCCAAATAAATGTAGGAAAAATGTCTACTAAAATGTGGCATCATTCCCTTTTTTGCAATTTTATGCAAATTGGGGGTGAAGGTGCATTTGACTTATGAACATCCACATGGGAGAACAATGTAAATTTGAACAGGTGATGGGGGAAATCTTAATTGACTGTGTTCCTACCATTGCCATCATTACCTTCTTGCAGAAATGATACCTATACTGCAGGAGATGATGAGATGCATATGAATTCTCTCTCCTACCTTTTCATGAATTAGGGAGAAGTTACACAATGACCCTTATTATCCTCCTGCATTGAGAGCCATCTTTAGGTGGTCTGGTTCCTATAGAACTAGGAGGCTCATCCACTGAACCTGGAGAGACGATGGGCTTGTGATTGCTAGAAAACCAGTATTTCCTCCCACCTGGCCACATCCTTCCCCCAGCACTCCCCAGAAACTTGTAGGGGGAAAAAAGATCTATGTCCCAAGGATCAGTGGAAGTTGCTCAACTTGGTTTAGAGCAAGAGCAGTAGCAAGAGACACAAGATCCTAAGCATCCCTGTTGTTATCAGAAGGAAATGCACAAAGAACATGTTGATAACTGATGTCCAAATGTCTCTAATTTTATGTGTATCTTTAATAAAATATTTTAAGATAAATGAAATGGTTATATTTGAGCTTTTAGCATATTTTGTTTTATTATCTATATAATAATAATATTTTCTAGTAAATTTCATTTTGGCATAATATAGATTAAATATATTTCGTTGCACTAATCTCAAATTACTATTTGTTACGTTGTTTACAAAGAAAATTGTATGCAAAGTTTCATGTGAATAATAATTAAAAACATTTTTTGAATGTGACCTGTTTGTAAATTGGGAACTATATGCTAGTCGATAAATTTTCAGTGTATCTGATTATTCATGTTTATGCCACATTAATGTTTTTAATTAAAAGAATTTTTTAGAGCAATTTTAGGTTTACAGAAAATTGATCAGATCAAACACAGTTCCCATATAGTCCATTTCTCCTCTGCTCAGTTTCCTCTATTATTAACATTTTGCATTAATGTGGTACATTTGTCACAATTAATCAACTGATACTGACACATTATTATTAACTAAAGTCTATAATTTATGTTAGGGTTCACTTTTTGTGCTGTACAGTTCTATGAATTCTGACAAATGCGTAGTGTCACCTATCCACCATTACAACATCATCCAGAATAGTTTCACTGCCCTCAAAATCCCATATTCCATGTATTCAACTCTCTTCCTCTCTCCTCAAGCTTCTGGAACCAGCGATCTTTTTACTGTCTCTGTAGTTTTACCTTTCCAAAATGTCATGTAGTTGCATCATACATTATGTAGCCTTTTCAGACTGGCTTTCTTAGCAGTAGGAATAAGGGTCTTAGAAATAGGTATAAGCCTTCTCTTAGCAATAAGCATAAGGTTCTTCCATACTTTTGTGGCATCAAACTCATTGCTTTATATAGCTGAATAATATTCCGTGGTTGGACTGTACCACAGTTTGTTTATCCATTCATCCTTTGAGGAACACCTTGGTTGCTTCCAGTTTTTGACAATTATGAGTAAAGCTGCTGTAAAAATACATGTGCAGGTTTTTGTACAGACATAGTTTTCAACTCATTTGGGTAAATACCTCTGAGTGTGATTGCAGGATTCTTTAGTAAAACTATGTAAGCTTTGTAAGAAACTGCCAAACTGTCAAACTGTCTTCCAAAGTGGTTGAACCATTTTGCATTTCCCTCAGCACCAAATGAGAATTCCTGTTGCTCTGTATTCTTGCCGTTATTTGATATTGTCAGGTTTTTTGATTTTACCCCTTCTAATAGATGTGTAGTGGTAACTCATTGTTTTAATTTGCAGTTCTCTAATGACATAGGATGTTGAGCATCTTTTGTTATGCTAATTTACCATCTGTTTATTTTCTTTGGTGAAGTGTCTGTTCAGATCTTTTGCCTTTTTTAATTGTTTTTTTATTGCTAAATTTTGAGTTCTTTAGATATTTTGTATACAAATCTTTCATAAGATATACGTTTTGCAAAAATTTTTCCATCTGTGGCTCCTGTTTTTATTCTCTTAACAGTGTCTTTCTCAGAGTAGTTTTTAATTTGAATGAAGTCCAATTTACCAATCGTTTTTCTTTCCGTGGATCATGCTTTTAGTGTTGTATCTAAGAAATTATCACCAAATCCTTGGTCATGCAGATTTTCTCCTATGTTTTCTAGAATTTTTATGGTTTTGCAGGTTACATTTAGATCTTACATTGAGTTAATTTTTGTAAAAAGCATAATGACAGTGTTTAGATTTACTTATTTATGTATTTGGATATCTGATTTTCCACCAATAGTTTTTGAAAATACTATTTCTTTTCCACTGAATTGCCTTTGTTTCCTTGTCAATGAGCAGTTGACTATATTTGTGTGGGACCATTTCTGGACACTTTATACTATTCATTGATCTATTTGTCTATTCTTTCATCAGTTCCATACTCTCTTGATTATTGTAGCTTTATGCTAAATCTTGAGATTGAATGGTGTTAGTACTTTGATTTTGTTCTTCTTCAGTATTGTGTTGGCTATTTTGTGTTTTTGGCTTTCCACTTAAACATTGGAAACAGTTTGTTGATTCCCAAAATAACTGCTGGGATTTTGATTGTGATTGCATTAAATCTATAGATCAAGTTAGGAAGAACTGATATGTTAATATTATTGAGTCTTCCTATCCATGAACATGGAATATCTCTTCATTTATTTGTCTTCTTTGATATCTTTCATCAGAGTTTTATAGTTTTCCTTGTATCTTGTACACAATTTATTACAACTATTCCTAAGCATTTCGTTTTTTTAGTGCTAATGCAAATGGCATTTTGTTTTTAATGTCAAATTCCAATTTTTCATTGCTGGCAGATAGGAAAGCATTTGTGTATTAAACTTGTATCCTGCAAGCTTGCTATAATTGTTTATCATTCCTGGAGTTCTTTTGTTGTTGTTGATTATTTGGGGATTTTCTATAAAGACAATCATGTTATCTGTGAACAAATTCAGTTTAATTCTTCCTTCCCAATCTGTCTACCTTTTATTTCCAGGTTTTGGATTTTATCAAATGCTTTTTCTGCATCTATTGACACGATCACTGATTTTTCTTCTTTAGCTTGTTAGCGTGATGGATTATGTTGATTGATGTTTGGATGTTGAATGAGCCTTGTATTCCTGGGACCAATTCCATTTGGTTATGGCGTACAATTATTTTTATACATTGTTGAATTCAACATGCTAGTACTTTGTTGAGAATTTTTGCATCTATGTTCATGAAAGATATTTATCTGTAGCTTTTCTTTCTTGAAGTATTTTTGTCTGATTTTGGTGTTAGAGTAATGCTGGCCTCATAGAATAAGTTAGGAAGTATTCCTTCTGTTTCTGCTTTCAGAAAGAGATTGTAGATAATTGGTATCTTTTTATTACATTAATTTTAAGAATTATAAATCTACTCTCTGACTCTTAACAAATGCATGATTACTATATCCCCAACTTTGTATTGTTTTAATACTTATATGGATTTCCAACTCTATGTTTTCATATTATATAGTGTAGATTGAATTACTGGCCCCAATTCTTTACCCTATTTTACATCTGTGCCCTTTGCTTTCTGACTTTGCAGTTTTCAACACATGATTTTGGACTGAACCACGTGACTTGCTTTGACCAACAGGACTTTAGAAGATGTGATGCAAGAAAACACTTGATATATTCTGGCACAATATGGCTTGCCCTCTTTACTTTCTGGCATCCACAACAGAAGAACAAACATGTTGCAGTTAACCTCTTGATCCAAATTAAATGAGACATTTGGAGTAGATATAGAGCCAATCTACAGTTTGGAGCCAAATCCAGACCAGTGTAGCTGAGCCCAGCCTAAATCAACTTATCTTCAGCCAACCTGAAGATGCATAAGAAAGAATCAAGTCACTAAGATTTGGTGTGTTTTATGAGAGGAGCATTAATAGCTACAGAAATTGGTTCCTAGAAGTCGGATGTTTTACTAGTTTAATGAAAGTGAGTTTGAGTAAGAAACTAAGATTCCTTTAGAATAATTTTTCAAATTTTTATTATTATAGTATTACAACTTGTAAAAAATATTCAGGAGCTGAATACATTATTCAACCTGAGGACGAGTTTTGATAAAAATAAAGCGGGTGAGTCAAGTTTACAACTTTGTGTCATTGGCAGCTCTGTTGACTTCTATTTTAAATACATAGCCTGTATAATTAAAAAAATGGGGAAATATTTTTATGCTCAATGATATCTCTCACTATTTTATTTTCTTTCACATCATAAATGGATTGATTTATTAGAAAAACTTAGTTTTGATAGAAAAACATCATATTCTCCTTTTGATTTTAAATATGTTGGTGTATGGAGTAGAGTTAAGACCCTATTTGTTTTACGTCATCTTTTCCCATTATTTCAGTGTTCGTTAAGCTTGGTTTTCCAACCCTGGGTATACTCTTCACCAGGATTGCCTTACCAGCTCTCTTTCCATAATTTTAAATCTTTTTTGAACAAATTTTATATGCAGACTTGATTTTTGACAGAAGTGGAATTGCTTTAATAACTCTTCAAATGAAAATTTAATGAGGTGGGAGAGAAATATGAAGATTCTTTGGCTTCCCAATAGAAATTCAACAATAGGAAACAAAATGATTTAGACAAATATGTAAAGGAAAAAAGTTGAAAATGTTAAGAATACCACTTATCTGATATGCAGAAAGAAACTGTCATTGAATAATGCCTACTGAAGGGATTAATAATTTTTTTTTTACAATCAACATCATGTTATTTCAAACTATGTCTTCCACAATTTACACTCTTTCTGTAAACTGATGAAATATAATATAGTTCCTCAAATAATATTCACTTATCAGAACCACTTGGTAAACATCCCTATTGTTTTGTGGAAAACTATAGATGGGAACGCTCCCTGTATAAAGTGCTTAACAATTTCTTTAATGAATGAACATTCTCTACTCATTATCTCTAAAACGGATTTATAAATAAAGTATTAATGTCTCCAACATCCTAAAACCTGGCTTCAGTCGCCAGTCAAATTAACAGGTTGAAGCCATAATAATATTTCCCAGAAGACCCTGTTGGTTGTGTCCAATGGAAAAAAGTCACTAAGTATAGTGTGTGGTCTGAATTAGTAAAATTTCTACGTTAAAAAATAACTAAATTTGAAGTAAATGATTTAGTCCTTGAGATATGTGAAAAAAGTGTAAAATCTTATTTAATTTATATTTTCTAACATCATTCCTATCTTATTTTTCTGTCAAGCTCATCAGCATGTTCCCCTACAGAATAATTAACATTTCTGATGTTTCCATTAGATAAAGAGTTTTGATTCAAACATGTTTTTTCTCAAGAATCACTTTAAGCTGTTGTAAAATTTGTTGCTTGAAAACAAACGTGTCCTTTTGTTTTTATAATACATGTGTAATGTATTATTTAAGTGCAGTACTGTATATTGTTTAGGTATAAGTACCTGCAAGTTATACATATTTCCAAGAAAGCCAAAGATTGTTCATACATAAATAATTTAATGTATTGTTTAACCCATTGATTAGATTTAATGACACTTTGAATTGCTATTAAAGCTTATAAACAGTCTGGGTAGATGAAAGATTCTCTTATGATGCTGTTTCCAAGTTATCTTTCTCTTACACAATTTTCTTTCTTCCACAAATTTATTATGAATTAAGAATAGAAATAGTTTTAAATATAACTTTTTAAAAATGATATGATAAAAACCTTAAAATTATTCTTTCAGTAATTACCTATTTAATAGTAAATGGGTGATAGCTCTTCAAATTTAGCTACAGAAAAATTCAGGTCCAGATTGGTATAATCTTATTCAAAATGACTGGTTACCTGGGCACACTTGGTGGGATGGATTACAAACCAGCAAGAAATATTTCTCTATGATCTCCTTAGTAGTCGCCAATAAATATCTTGGAAAATAAAAACAATATAAATTCCATCTTGATTGAAATTAGTGATTACAATACTAGTTCCAGTATTTAAGCATTCCAGTAAACCATAGTTTTTTAAGTTCTTAATATATATATTTTTCTTAGTGTAATACTGTTATTTCATCAATTTAAAACCTGATTTCTGAATCATTTACATCTGAAGTTCAGGATCAATGACTCTATTATGTGTAAAAATCGCAAACTAATGGGCGGTCTCAATTCTAGACAGATCTGTGCAAAAAGATCTAGAATTGCAAAAGGAGCCGTATTGTGCTACAGCAAAGTTTAAATTACAATAATTCTTATTCTCATTTAAATATTTTCTAAACATATGGAATATGATCATTTGGAATTACAATTAACATTTAACATTCCATCAGAATCTTAACCTATACATGAAGAATTTAAAGGGAAACAAAAGTAAATGCTTGTATTGAAACAATATCTAGAACTTTTGTCAATAAATGTATTGTAGTTTGTATTCATTATTATTTGGTCAGGAAAATGGAAACTTCTCCAAGTGTTTCAAACAGGAAGGAATTTAAAACAGGCAATTAGAAGCTAATAAAACTATCGGAGGGCCATAGGCACAAAGCTCAGGAAAGCCACACTAGTTCTAGGATATCAGGATATACAGGGATAGCTGGAAACAACCAAAATGGTTTTTATCAACTTTCTACATCCCTGAGTTGAGTTATTTGCAGAACTGAGTTACATTGCAAAAGGATTCTCGGATGTCACTGGCAATGTTTCATGTTAGCATCTTCTAAAGCACACGTATTTACCCACTGCTACTCCAAATGGGAAAAGGGCTTCCTCTTCTCTCTTTCTTTCCAAATCTTGTTCGATTGCTTCTCAATGGCAAAATCTAGCCTGGAACTATGCTGATAAGCACTCTGGGAAATGTGGTAGAATTTTTAGACTTCCAACCCTTATAATAAGGGAGAGATTATGGATGGTGACACTATTTCTGACTACTAGCACACAGTTAATTTTTCTTACAAATGTTCAAAAAGATATCCCCCGAATTATCAAATGCAAGATAGGATTATTTGAAAGGAAAGATTACAGAGAAAGGTATTTGTAATTAGCTTTACAGCATCACCTCACCATTCTCTCTGTTTCCTGGCTCTTTATCTTCCTCAGTCTTCTTACTACCCTCTGCCTTAACTCTCCCACACCTTGCTTATTCCTGTCCTACATTCACAGTCCTACCAATGTTTTCAGGTACGTGGTGTTGAAGGATACTGAGCCAATCTAGGTGGAAAAGCCCAAAACAAGTTTGGAGCATGGCATTATGGAGAATAGGGGTCAAGATAGGAAGGCCCTGGCCTAGGATGGGGTGGCCAGTCCCGGGATTTCAGTCACTGCTGTATTTTTCCACAAATTAACCCTGGAGAGTCTGAAGGGAGACCCAGTTCATTGTCACTGGCTACTTGAATGGAGTCCAAGCTGATCAGAGGATGGAGCTCAGGACGCCCTGGTGGAGCAGGAGAAGCAGATCAATTGGGAACAGAGTACACGGGATTACCAAGACCAGTGCATGGAATCACCATCTTGGTGATCTGCATACCCTGGACCCAATAGTCCTCTCTCTCCTACTCTATAAGACAAAGCCCATATTGTTATCAACTTACGGTTTTACTTGATGCTTTATAATATGTTTATATCTTTATTTATTAGAAATGTGTTAACTGTTTGGTTTTACTTTTTTGTGAACTCTGAACAGATTTTTACAAAATAAGCCATATTAATGCTGATATCTTGGTATACCCTGAAATAAATTCTGACATTCGTTATGATGTTGCCATTTGGCTCATGTTGCAATTACTAAACAATGCCAAGGCTCATCTATAACCCTAAATTGCAAATGTAATAAAGTGAAAAAAAAAAGTTAAGAAAGATGGCTGAATACAATGCCCATGGCTGAAGGTTTGAAACAAATTTCTTAAAGCAAATTTCTTTGTAGTGTGTGGCATACACTCTAGAACAAAACTGACAATACCATGTTTGGGATAATGGGAATAGAGAAGTGAGAACAGCTGGAGTCAGGAGCTTCTCAGCTGTAGATTGGCCCAAATGAGGCACAAGACAGTGAATGAGGAGTCACACAGATGTGTTTGCAATCAGCCAGTGGAGGAGAAAGATTCTGACCTATACAGCTGTCTAGATGCCAATGTCTATGGTCTGGGAGAAGAAAATGTAAAATTACTTCTTCAAACACACAACTGCTCAAACATAATCATAAATTTGAATAAAATAAGTAAAGTAAAATAAAACTAAGTGAATTAAGCATTTTACTTTGGAAGATAGAAAAAGACTGCAGTGTGAACTTGAAGGAAACAGAAAGAAAGAATTATTAAATATAAAAGCTGAAAATAATGAAATAATTGAGAAATATGAGAAATAACGAATAAGTCAAGACATGATTCTTTGGAAAAAAGAAAATAAAGTAGATAAACATTTAACTAATCTAATTACAAAATAGCTGGGAAAGTGTCGAGGGTAAATTACCAAACTAAGAAATGAAAATGAATGGAAATTAAGACTAGTAAAATTAGTTGGTTCTTCCCTTTGCAAATAGAATTGAAACCATGGTTCATAGTCACCATCTTTGGCTTGTTCACTGTCTAATGGAGAAGACATTTATAGTTCATCATTATTATGATGTTCCCTGAAGGTTTTTAGTAGTTTTTTAGTTTAGTAAATAGATTTTAACAAATTAAGGAAGTTCCATTCTATTCTCTGTTTCTTTGATCATGAATGGGTGTTGAATTTTATCACGTATCCTCTTTGTATCCATTGAAATGATCATATGGTTTTGTTTTTCACTCTGTTAATGTGGTGAATCACATTTGCTGATGTTCAAGTGCTAAAGAAAACTTGCATTAGTGGGATAAACCCCACTTTTTATGACCTATCTTTCTAGTGTCACTAGATTCAATTTACTAATACTTTGTTAATTTTTGCTTCTGTTTCAAAAGGCACATGGACATGTAAATTTATTTTTGTTATATTGTTTTAAAGTTTGGTATTAGGATTATACTGAATTTCCACAGAGTTTTGAAAACTTGGAGGTGAAGCATGCACCAATGAATAAATTTAGCCCTGGATTTTTCATTTTGAGACATTTTTTAATACAGAATCAGTATACTTCATAGATATAGGACTAATCAGATTTTATATTTCTTCTTTTGTCAATGTTTGAAAATGAATTTGCTCATTCATTTGGTTGTGAATGAATGAAAGTAAGTTATCAATGAACGAAGTTTTAGTTATCTTTATTGTTTCTAGTTTAATTCTGCTATGATCAGACAACACAATTGTATGATTTCATCTCTTTGAAAATTATTGAGGTTTCCTGTATGGGCCAGCATATGCTCTGTTTTAGCAAGTGTTTGATATGTACTTGAAAAGGAAAAGAAAATGCTTTGCCTTTATTAAGTGTAGTATTCTATACGTGTCAATTAGGTAAAGTTTGTAAATAATAATGAACAAATTTCTATCCCCACTAAGATTTGTCTCCTTATTCTAGCAATTACTAAGAGAAATGGGTTAAAATTTCCAACTATGGTTACCATACATTTATTTTTTTAGTTATATTAAAATTTGCTTTAGATGTCTTGAAGCCATGTTATGAAATTTCCCTTTATCTTTAGTGTTATATATTGTTTTAAAGAGCAACACAACACAGCGATCAATAGAACTTATTGAACTCTTACTTTATTCCACTCATCTTCTAAGTTCTTTGCATATATTAGCACATTTAATCTTCACAACAACACTATGAGTTAACTATTTTTAATATTTCAATTTTATAGATAAGTTACCTGAGGTTCAGAGCAACTTGGAAGTCTACATATGTAGTAAGTGGCAGCAACGGCATTTGAACTCAACCAGTCTAGACCCAAATGCTTTTTATTTATTTATTTGTTTTATTTTATTTTACTTTTGACCTAAATGCTTTCATTAGCTGCAGAATACTGACTTAAGTAAATGAATGATTATGCCACATTTTTTGGTAGAAAGACTCTAAAATAACAGTCTGGCAAGTTATTATTGTTGTTATTAAGAGCCAGAAAGTAAATATTTTGGGCTTTTTGTGCCAAATACAATTTTTTTAAACAACCCTTTAAAAATATAAAAAACATTCTGAGCTCACAAGCCATACACAACTAGATGGTTTGCCAGATATGTCCCATGGGCCATAGTTTGCAAACTCCTGCTCTACACCATGAAGATATGAATTCTTCCTAAGTTTTATGCACAAGTTAAATATCATTTCAATAATAATCTACTGCCTTATTTGAATGGAGAAGAACTAGAGAAACTGAAAATGAATTTTACATGAAGAAAAATAAATAAGGAAGTAAAAGCAGAAAATTTGGAAATGAAAAAGCAGAAGCTGTAGGGGGTAATTAATCATGAAACATAACATATTGCAAAAGCTCCGTTAATTAAAACAGTGGATGAAACATACACTATCACTGCTTCCATATGTGTGCATAGTAGTGATGGTTACAGGTGACAAGTAAATAAATATGGAGTGTATCACATGTAATAAACACTATGATGAAAAATAAAACAGGAAGAAGACAGTAAATCAAAAGGAGATGCAACTTTTCCTGTATGGTAAGGGAAATTTTGTCTGTGAAGTAATTTGAATAGCTAGAGAAGTTGAAAATGCTCGTTTCTAATATTGAGGAATTCTAATTTTACATATATCTTGAAAAGCAGTGTTTCTCAATCCTAGATGCACATTAGAATCATTTGGAAGCTTTTAAACATGCTAATGCCTGTACCCAGGAGACTTGTATTTATTTTATCCAGGGTGAGCACAGGCATCAGTATTTTGTAAAGTATCTTCAGGTGACTCTTATGTGCAGCCAAGCATGAAGATCTTGCTTTAGAGAAACTCCTGGGGATAATAAATATGCTTGTAACTACAAGGAAATATGTACAAGAATACATATCTCAGCTTGTTTAAAAATCTGGCACACTGGAAACAATTTAAATGTCTTTCAACATGTGAATCTGTAACTATTGTATAATGATATAAAGGAATATGATGAAGCAGTGAAAATGTGTAACCAGAACTATATATATCAAGTTGTGAAAATATCCAGTCACACTAAGAAAAATAATTTTTAATGGTAAGTACAGAATATTGTAATATATGAAATATGTTTTTAAAAATTGCAATTCAGACTGTGTGGCATATGACCAAAGTAGAAATCGTCACAGGAAAATTCATAGCACTAGTCTATAAAATTTGGAATCAAGAATGAATAGGGTTGGTGTCAAGATGGTAGAGTAGGCAGATTCTGAACTCACCTCCTCCCATGGATGCAACAAATTTACTACTCTCGGAACAATTAGCCCTGAGAGAGAAGTGAAAACTGGATAAAAAGAACCCTCACAACAAGGTACAGTCCTGACTGAGGTGGAAGATGAAATTCCTTCCTGGAGAGAAAAAAACCCACCTTTGCAAGCCAAGGCACTTCATGGCTGGTTGGAAGCCTTCCTTGGAGGAGTAGGGGACCTGAGCAGGGAAGAATTACCACTATGAGCATCCTTTGGACTCAGCACAATTGAGATAAGTCTCATAATATCTGGCTTTGCTGGTTACTAACAACAAGGAGGAATACTGCCAGGAAAGCTATTGGACAAAAGGGGAAAAAAGCCAGTTCTTAAAAGGCCCATGTGCAAATTCACCCATTTTGGAAAGCAACCTAAAATCACCAGAAAGAAATGTACACAGTCCTTTGGTGAAAAGAGACTGACCTGTCAAGTTCTGGGTGCATCTTGGCAAGAGGGGAGACCTCCCTGTGGACTGAGACATTGGTAGCAGCCATTATTGCGACCTAGTACAGGAATGCTGACACAGACACTGGCAGATGCCTTTCGAGTCCTTCCACTGGCCTGTTAGTCCAGGGGCTGCCCCACCCACTAGAGCACTGATTTAATCCAGCTCAGCCAGGGCAGGCAGCCTGACCTATGAACTGGCCCCACCCAACAGCAAGCCCTTGGGCAACTTGTGGGCCTGCATAGGCTGGGTGCCTGGATCCTCTGCAGCTGGGAGAGTGGGTCAACTTCAGCCAGGCAGGGCATGTGAGAGGAGCAGGTGGAGTGTGGGGGACATTGGTGGAGTGTGTGGGACCTCTGCAGTGAGGCAACTGGGTCCGCTTCTGGAGGTCAGGGCAGGTGCAAGGGGAAGGACTGTGTTGATGGTGTGTGTGGCTCTGTGGGTGGTGGGTCTTAGCTGCAGAAGACTTGTGCTTCTCAAACAGCCACATAGGAGATTGACCCCACATTCCAAAGCCTGAAACAACTGGTTTCTCCCATGCCTGGGGCCAGCCCCACTTAGCTGCAATCCTCAGAGAGCTGACAACAGCCTTGCAGGCCAGAGCCCTACAACAATTGAAAACTCCTGAGCTTAGCAACCACTAATGCTGGGGGCCAACTCATTTAACAGAAAAACTGCAAACAGAATGTGCTATTAGATCTTGTAGCTAACTGTGCTGGAACTCACCATGCCCCATGAAGTGACTGAAGGAGTCACAGCAGCCACACCATTACAACCAGCTGGCTAGGAGGACAGCCTAGACTCCCTGAGAACCTGCAGCAAGAGCAACCCTGCCACAACAGAAGGACACATGTGGCCCACACAGGGGACACCCCTGGAACACTTGGAACCAGTGACAAGAGGGAATCACACTGCTGGGCCTCATAAGGCCTCTCTTACATAAGGCCATCTCTCCAAGATCAGGAGATGTAGTTGACCTACCTAATACATAGATACAAGAACAGAGAAAGAGGCAAAATGAAGAGGCAAAGGAATACGTTTCAAGTAAGGGAACAGGACAAAACCCTAGAAAAAGAACTAAATGATAAAGAAATAAACTATCTACCTGACAGAGTTCAAACAAAATGTCATAAGGATGCTCATTGATCTTGGGAGAAGAATGGATGAACTCAGTGAGAACTTCAACAAAGAATTGGAAAATATAAAAAAGAACCAATCAAAAATGAAGAATACAATACTGGGAATGAAAAATTCACCAAAGGGACTCAATAGCAGAGTAGATGATAGAGAAGAACATATGAACAATCTGGACGAAGACTTGAGGAAATCACCCAAGCTGAAAAGATAAAAGAAAAAAAGAATTAAAAAGCATGAGAAGAGTCTAAAGGACCTCTTGGGCAAAATCAAGCACACTAACATTTCTAATATAGGTGTCCCAGAAGGAGAAGAGAGAGACAAAAGGGCAGAGAATCTGTTTGAAGAAATAATAGCTGAAAACTTTCCTAACCTAAGGAAGGAAACAGACATCCAGGTACAAGAGGCACAGATGGTACCAAACAAGATAAATCCAAAGGGGCCCACACCAAGGCATATTATAGTTAAAATGTCAAGAATTAAAGATAAAGAGAGAATCCTAAAAGCCGCAAGAGACATGCAATGTTTCATACAAAAGAAACCCCATAAGGCTATCAGCTGACTTCTCAGCAGAAAGCTTACAGGCTTGAAGGGAGTGGCATGATATATTTAAAGTGCTGAAAGGAGAAACCTACAGCCAAGAATACTCTATCTGGCAAGGTTATCATTAATAATGAAAGGAGAGAGAAAGAGTTTCCCAGACAAGCAAAAAATAAAGGAGTTTATCACCAAGAAAACAGTTTTACAAGAAATGCTAAAGGAATTTGTTTGAGCGGGAAGGAGAAGACCACAAATAGTAATAAGAAAATTGTCCAAAAAAAAGGCAGTAGAGGAGGAGAGCCAAGATGGCGCCGTGAGTAGTCCTCTTTGTCTCTCGCCCTTCGAGTCTACAATTATTTGGACACTTATCGCTTGACAAAGGATATCCAGACAGCATCTCAGGACGTCTGAGACACCCACGCGACTATACATCGGAAGGTGGATGGACTTTCCTCCGGGAGGATGTGGAAATAGGTGAAAACTCTCCGACCCCGATGGGCAGCCTAGTACCCGCAAGCGGCTTTCTTCCAACAGACGCCCCCAGAGGATCCACACACATCTAGGGCAGGAGCGAGAACACAACAGAGGAGCGACGGTGGAAACAGGTGACCAGAACCCTACCTAAACCCCCCGCAATTACTCCTAAACGCAGAGGGAAACTTTGGAGTTGCACACCTGAGCCCGCGGGGAGAGTCTCTCCCCGCCATTGGCGGGGAGACCCAGCCTGGTGCTCGGGGCGCCCGGAGGGTCCCAGAGAGAGACACGGAGGGCACGGAGGTCTCCCAGCTGCCATTGCCCGCCCCGTGGGACTAGGGATTGCCGGAGATCTCGGAGAGGACCGGGGCTGGGGGAACTTTCAAAGGCCGGTTCGGCGACCCGGAGGGGAAGCGCCGGAGCTCCGCCCGGGCAGCAGACAAAACTCTCTGTCTGCCATTAGCAGAGGGGCCACGCTGAGCATTCACGGCTCCGGGAGAGGCCCGGAGAGAATCCCAGAGGGCGGGGCGACCCCCAGCTGCCGTTGCCCGCCCCGTGGGGCTAGGGATTGCCAGAGATCTCAGAGAGGACCGGGGCGGGGGAACTTTCAAAGGCCGGTTCTGCGACCCGGAGGGGAAGCGCCGGAGCTCCGCCAGGCAGCAGACAAAACTTTCTGTCTGCCATTAGCAGAGGGGCCACGCCCAGCATTCAGGGCTCCCGGCAGAGGCCCGGAGAGAAGCCCAGAGGGCGGGGCGACCCCCAGCTGCCGTTGCCCGCCCCGTGGGACTAGGGATTGCCGGAGATCTCGGAGAGGACCGGGGCTGGGGGAACTTTCAAAGGCCGGTTCTGCGACCCGGAGGGGAAGCGCTGGAGCTCCGCCCGGGCAGCAGACAAAACTCTCTGTGTGCCGTTAGCAGAGGGGCCACGCTGAGCATTCATGGCTCCGGGAGAGGCCCGGAGAGAATCCCAGAGGGCGGGGCGACCCCCAGCTGCCGTTGCCCACCCCGTGAGGCTAGGGATTGCCGGAGATCTCGGAGAGGACTGGGGCTGGAGAGAGTTCCAGAGACCCAGCTTAGTAGCCTAGGGGGAAACCCTACAGGCTCACAGCAGCCTTAGGGAAAGCCTCTGCACAGCACCAGTAGAAGGCACCCAGCTGCCAGCCACAAGGCTGGAAGACCCCAGGGCAAAAGCAGCATAGCTAGGTGTACTAACCACAGACTGTAGAAGATGCCAATAGCTCTCCTGCGACCCATAGAGGACAAGTGAGATTTGGTGGGTGCCGACAGCAATGGAGCGACAAATATAAGTGATCCCACCCCTGGCCGCTGGAAAAGCCCATAACACCGTTGCAGACCCCAAGGAGAGAGCGCATCTAGGTGAGCTGCAACAGTAGGCACCTGCAGCCTGAAGCCCCCCTGTGATGGCCCCCACGGCAGAGGAGGGAATCCAAAGGGCCACTGTGGCTACGAAGAGGGGCCCAGGCCAAGTTAGCAACTACGGACAGGGTTCCTGGTTGGTGAAGTATAAACAGCTGCTCCCCCCACCGCAGCAGCTGAAACAAGTGAAAGGAGCAACTAAACTCTATCTCCATGCGGAGGCACAAATCAACAACATCAAGCAATATGAAAAAATACATTAAATCTCCAGAACAGAAAGAAAGTAACAAATACACAGAAAACAATCCCAAAGAAAATGAGATATATAACCTAAATGATGATGACTTCAAAACAGCCATCATTAAGATTCTCAATGAGTTAAGAGAGAATTCTGACCGACAACTCAACGAGTTCAGGAGCTATGTCACAAAAGAGTTTGATACGATAAAGAAGAACCAAACAGAAATATTGGAAATGAAGAACACAATAGAGGAGATTAAGAAAAATCTAGATGCTCTGAACAGTAGGGCCGATAATATGGAGGAAAGAATTAGCAATTTGGAAGATGGCAATATAGAATTGTTGCAGGCAGAGGAGGAGAGAGAAGCAAGACTTAAAAGAAATGAAGAAACTCTCTGAGAATTATCAGACACAATTAGGAGATGCAACGTAAGGATTATAGGTATACCAGAGGGAGAAGAGAAGGAGAAAGGGGCAGAAAACCTATTCAAAGAAATAATGGCTGAGAACTTCCCAAATCTGGTGAGGGAGATGGATCTTCAGGTGACAGAAGCCAATAGATCTCCAAACTTTATCAATGCAAGAAGACCAACTCCACGGCATATAGTAGTGAAGCTAGCAAAAGTCAACAACAAGGAGAAAATATTAAGGACAGCCAGGCAAAAGAAACTAACCTACAAAGGAACCCCCATCAGGCTATCAGCAGATTTCTCAGCAGAAACTTTACAGGCTAGAAGACAGTGGAATGATATATTCAAAAATCTGAAGGACAATAATCTACAGCCGAGAATTCTCTACCCAGCGAAAATATCCTTCAAATACGATGGAGAAATAAAAACTTTCCCAGATAAACAAAAATTAAGGGAGTTCATTGCCACAAAACCTCCTCTTCAGGAAATCCTCAGGAAAACCCTCATTCCTGAAAAATCCAAAAAAGGAAAGGGGCTACAAAACCAAGAGCAGAGGAGATAAGTAGAAGGACAACAACAGAGAGTAGCAGCTCTACATCAGAAGAGATTAAACCATGGGACGAGAAACAAAGGAAACTGAAGAAAACCGGAAAACAAGACACAAAATGGTAGTGGTAGGCCCCCACGTCTCAATAATCACTCTAAATGTAAATGGATTGAACTCCCCAATCAAAAGACACAGAGTGGCAGGATGGATTAAAGAACAAGATCCAACAATATGCTGCCTCCAGGAAACACACCTCAGCCCCAAAGACAAACACAGACTCAGAGTGAAGGGATGGAGAACAATACTCCAAGCTAATAATGAACAAAAGAAAGCAGGTGTCGCTATACTAATATCAGACAAGGTAGATTTCAAAGCAAAACAGATAAAGAAAGATAAAGAGGGACAGTATATAATGATAAAAGGGACTCTCCACCAAGAAGACATAACACTTATAAATATATACGCACCCAACACAGGAGCACCAAAATTTGTAAAGCAACTCTTAATAGAACTAAAAGAAGACATCAACAACAATACAATAATAGTAGGGGACCTCAACACACCATTAACACCAATGGACAGAACATCCAGACAGAAAATCAACAAGGAAATAATAGAATTAAATGAAAAATTAGACCAGATGGACTTAATAGATATATATAGAACACTTCATCCAAAAACAGCAGGTTACACATTCTTCTCAAGTGCACATGGAACATTCTCAAGGATTGACCATATTTTGGGAAACAAAGCAAACATCAATAAATACAAGAGAGTTGAAATAATATCAAGCATCTTTTCTGATCATAACGCTATTAAACTAGAAATCAACTACAAGAAAAAAGCAGAGAAAGGTGCAAAAATGTGGAGACTAAACAACACGCTTCTCAACAAACAATGGATCATTGAAGAAATTAAAGAAGAAATCAAATATTATCTGGAGACAAATGAAAATGAGAACACGACATACCAAATCATTTGGGATGCAGCAAAAGCAGTCCTAAGAGGGAAATTCATCGCAATACAGGCTCACCTCACTAAACAAGAAAAAGCTCACGTAAGCAACCTCAAACGACACCTAACAGAACTAGAAAAAGAAGAACAAACAAAGCCCAGAGTCAGTAGAAGGAGGGAAATAATAAAAATAAGAGCAGAAATAAACGATATTGAAACAAAAAAGACAATAGAAAGGATCAATGAAACAAAGAGTTGGTTCTTCGAAAGAATTAACAAAATTGACAAACCCCTAGCCAGACTCACCAAGAAAAGAAGAGAGAAATCGCAAATTAATAAAATCAGGAATGACAGAGGAGAAATCACAACAGATACCAATGAAATACAAGAGATCATAAGAGAATACTATGAAAAACTATATGCCAACAAATTGAACAACCTGGAAGAAATGGACAAATTCCTAGACTCCTACAATCTCCCCAAACTGAATCAGGAAGAAATGGAGAATCTGAATAGACCAATCACAAGTAAGGAAATAGAAACGGTAATCAAAAACCTCCCCAAAAACAAGAGTCCAGGACCAGACGGCTTCTCTGGAGAATTCTACCAAACATTCAAAGAAGACTTAATACCTATTCTCCTCAAACTGTTCCAGAAAATTGAGAAAGATGGAGAACTCCCTAACACATTCTATGAAGCCAACATCACTCTGATCCCCAAACCTGACAAGGACAACACAAAGAAGGAGAACTACAGGCCGATATCACTGATGAACATAGATGCAAAAATCCTCAACAAAATTTTGGCAAACCGATTACAGAAATACATCAAAAAGATTATACACCATGATCAAGTGGGATTTATACCAGGGACACAGGGATGGTTCAACATCCGCAAGTCAATCAACGTGATACACTACATCAACAAAATGAAAAACAAAAACCACATGATCATCTCAATAGATGCAGAGAAAGCATTCGACAAGATCCAACACCCATTTATGATAAAAACCCTCAGTAAAATGGATATAGAAGGAAAGTACCTCAACATAATAAAGGCCATATATGATAGACCCACAGCCAACATCATACTCAATGGACAAAAGCTGAAAGCCATCCCTCTGAGGACAGGAACAAGACAAGGGTGCCCACTTTTACCACTCCTATTCAACATAGTACTGGAGGTGCTGGCCAGAGCAATTCGGCAGGAAAAAGAAATAAAAGGAATCCAAATAGGTAACGAAGAAGTAAAACTCTCGTTGTTTGCAGACGACATGATCTTATACATAGAAAACCCCAAAGAATCCACAGAAAAACTATTAGAAATAATCAACAACTACAGCAAAGTAGCAGGGTATAAAATTAACGTGCATAAATCAGTAGCATTTCTATACACTAACAATAAACTAACAGAAAAAGAACTCAAGAACTCTATCCCATTCACAATCGCAACGAAAAGAATAAAATACCTTGGGATAAACTTAACCAAGGAAGTGAAGGATCTATACAATGAAAACTACAAGACTTTCTTGAAAGAAATAGGCGATGACATAAAGAGATGGAAAAACATTCCTTGCACATGGATTGGAAGAATAAACATAGTTAAAATGTCCATACTACCTAAAGCAATATACAGATTCAATGCTATCCCAATCAGAATCCCAAGAACATTCTTCACAGAAATTGAACAAACAATCCTAAAATTCATATGGGGGAACAAAAGACCGCAAATTGCTAAAGCAATCCTGAGCAAGAAAAACAAAGCCGGCGGAATCACAATCCCCGATTTCAAAACATACTACAAAGCTACAGTGATCAAAACAGCATGGTAGTGGTACAAAAACAGGTCCACAGATCAATGGAACAGAATTGAAAGCCCAGAGATAAAACCACACATCTATGGACAGCCAATCTTCGACAAAGGAGCAGAGGGCCTACAATGGAGAAAAGAAAGTCTCTTCAACAAATGGTGCTGGGAAAACTGGACAGCCACATGCAAAAGATTGAAAATTGACCATTCTTTTTCACCACACACCAAAATAAACTCAAAATGGATCAAAGACCTAAAGATTAGGCCTGAGACAATAAGTCTTTTGGAAGAGAATATAGGCAGTACACTCTTTGACATCAGTTTCAAAAGAATCTTTTCGGACACTGTAACTCCTCAGTTGAGGGAAACAATAGAAAGAATAAACAAATGGGACTTCATCAGACTAAAGAGCTTCTTCAAGGCAAGGGAAAACAGAATTGAAACAAAAAAACAGCTCACTAATTGGGAAAAAATATTTACAAGTCACTTATCCGACAAAGGGTTAATCTCCATAATATACAAAGAACTCACACTGCTTAACAACAAAAAAACAAACAACCCGATCAAAAAATGGGCAGAGGACATGAACAGACATTTCTCAAAAGAAGATATGAATATGGCCAAGAGACACATGAAAAGATGTTCATCATCGCTAATCATCAGGGAAATGCAAATCAAAACTACACTAAGATATCACCTTACCCCCGTTAGATTGGCAAAAACATCCAAAACCAAGAACGACAAATGTTGGAGAGGTTGTGGAGAAAGAGGAACCCTCATACACTGTTGGTGGGAATGCAAACTGGTACAGCCACTATGGAAAACAGTATGGAGATTTCTCAAAAAGTTAAAAATAGAAATACCCTATGACCCAGCCATCCCATTACTGGGTATCTATCCTAAGAACCTGATAACAGATATCTCAAGAGTCCGTTGCACCCCTATGTTCATCGCAGCATTATTTACAATAGCCAAGACGTGGAACCAGCCTACATGCCCAGAAACTGATGACTGGATAAAGAAGATGTGGTATATATACACAATGGAATACTACTCAGCCATAAAAAAAGACGAAATTGGCCCATTCACAACAACGTGGATGGACCTCGAGGGCATTATGTTAAGCGAAATAAGTCAGTCAGAGAAAGACGATCTCTATATGACTCCACTCATAGGTGGAAATTAGTATATTGAGAAGGAGATCTGATCGGTGGTTACCAGGGAAAAGGGGGGGTGGGGGGAGGGTACGGAGGGGGAAGTGGTGTACCCACAACATGACTAACAAAAATGTACAGCTGAAATCTCACAAGCTTGTAATCTATCATAACATTAATAAAAAAAATAAATAAATCAATAAAAAATTAAAAAAAAGCAGTAAAATCACTGTCAAAGGCAAAAATACAGTAAAGGTAGCAGATGAACCACCTATGAAGATAATATGAAGATCAAGAGACAAAAGCACTAAAATTACCTATTTCCATGATAAGAGGGTAATGAATACATACAAAAGCAAAAAGGAGATTAGATATAATATCAAAAACATAAAATGTCAGGGGAGGGAAGTAAAATAATACAACTTTTAGAAAGAGGTCGAACTAAAGAGACCATCAACTTCATATAGATTGCTATATATGTAGGTTATTATATAGAAACCTAATGGTAATCACAAACCAGGAACCTATAATAAAACACAAAAATTAAGAGAAAGGAACCCAAACATAATAGTAAGAAAGCCGTCAAACCACAAGAGAAGAGAACAAGAGAAGAAAGGAAAGAGAAGAATTAGTAAAACACCCAGAAAAGGAAACAAAATGACAATAAGTACATACTTATCAATAGCTACTTTAAATCTCAATGGACGAAATGTTCCAATCAAAGGCATAGAGTGGCTGATTGGATAAAAAATCAAGACCCATATATATGCTGCATACAAGAGACACATTTCAGACCTAAACACACTCACAAACTGAAAGTAAAGGGATGGAAAATGATACTCCATGGAAATAGCAGTGAAAGAAAGCTAGGGTAGCAATACTTATATCAGACAAAATAGACTTTAAAAGAAAAACTGTAACAAGAGACAAAGAAAGGCACTACATAATGATAAATAGAACAATCCAACAAGAGGATGTAACACTTGCAAATATCTATGCACCCAACATAGGAGCACCTAAATATATAGAGCAATTATTAATAGACATAAAAGCAGAAAAAGACAGTAACACAATAACAGTAGGGGACTTTAACACTCCACCAAAAGATAGATCACCCAAACAGAAGATCAGTAAGGAAACATTGGCCTTAAACAACACATTAGACCACATGGACTTAGTAGATATATACAGAACATTCCATCCAAAAACTACAGAATACACATTCTTTTCAAATGTTCATGGAACATTCTCCAGGGTTGATCACACATTAGGTCACAAAACAAGTCTCAATAAATTTAAGAAGTTTGAAATCATACCAAGCATCTTTTTGTGAACACAACAGTATGAAACTAGAAATCAACTGCAGGAAGAAAATCAGAAAACCCAAAAATATGTTTTTAAACATGTTTAAAACAAATATGTTCTTAAAATGCTATTGAACAACTATGGGGTCAATGAAGAAATCAAAGGAGAAATCAAAAAAAATATCTGCAGACAAATGAAAATGAAAATTTGACATGCAAAAATCTATGGGATTCAGCAAAAGCAATTCTAAGATGGAAGATTATGGCAATATAGGTTTACCTCAACAAACAGGAAAAATCTAAAATAAACAATATAAAAGTGCTCCTAACAGAACCAGAAAAAGAAAAACAAACAAAGCCCAAAATCAGTAGAAGGAAGGAAATAATAAAAACCAGAGCAGAAATAAATGAAATAGAGACTAAAATAACAATAGAAAAATAAATGAAACCAAGAGCTGGTTCTTTGAAAAGATAAGCAAAGTTGACAAACTTTTAACTAGACTAACCAAGAAAAAGAGAGAAGGCTCAAGTAAATAAAATCAGAAATGAAAGAGGAGAAATTACAACAGACATCTCAGAAATACAGAAGATTATAAGAGAATACTGTGAAAAGTTGTATACCAACAAGTTGGATAATCTGGAAGAAATGGATAAATTCCTAGAATCATACAACCTTCCAAAACTGAATCAAGAAGAAACAGAGAATTTGAATAGACCAATCACGAGTAAGAAAAATGAAAAAGTAATCAAAAACCTCCCAAAAAATAAAGGTCCAGGACCAGATGGCTTCCTTGGTGAATTCTACCAAACATTCAAAGAAGATTGAATACCTATCTTTCTCAAACTCTTCCAAAATGTTGAAGAGGAAGGAAGATTCCCAACTCCTTCTACAAAGCCAATATTACCCTGATACCAAAACCAGACAAGGACAACACAAAACAAGAAAATTACAGGCCAATATCAGCGATGAGCATTGATGCAAAAATCCTCAATAAAACACTAGCAAATTGAATACAACAGTACATTAAAAAGATCAGACACCATGATCAAGTGGGATTTGCTCCAGGGATGCAGGGATGGTTCAACATCTGCAAACCAATCAACATGATGCACTACACTAAAAAATGAAGAATAAAAATCACATGATCATCTCATTAGATGGAGGGAAGGTATTTCACAAGATACAGCATCGATTTGTGATAAAAACTCTGAACAAAATGAGCATAGAAGGAAAGTACCTCAACATAATAAAGGCCATATACAACAAACCCACAGCTAATATTTTCAATAGAGAAGAAGTGAAAGTTATCCCTTTAAGAACAGGAACCAGACAAGAATATCCACTTTCACCACCGTTTTTTTTTTTGTTTGTTTTTGTTTTTTGAGGAAGATTAGCCCTGAGCTAACATCCACTGCCAAACCTCCTCTTTTTGCTGAGGAAGACTGGCCCTGAGCTAACATCTGTGCCCATCTTCATCTACTTTATATGTGGGATGCCTACCACAGCATGGTCTGACAAATGGTGCGTAGGTCCTCACCTCGGATCCAAACCAGCGAACCCCAGGCCACCGAAGTGGAATGTGCAAACTTAACTGCTGTGCCACCCAGCTGGCCCTTATTTCATGATACATTTTTAATGTTCACAAAGTTACTTGTTTTGATTTAAGACTACATGATACTAAAATGTGCAAACATCAACAGTTTCAAATTGTCCAGATTGTAGCATTAGGAAGAGAAAACATCTGAATGATGAACTTAACCTTTCACTTCTCTACTTAACTATTTCATGCTTTTTGGTCGCAGGATTTATTTGTAAAGCTTTTTTATTGTGAATTGAATTTCCCAAGACAGCTGACTTCTTATGATTGTGTTCTTCAGAATTTTACAATAGTGTGTTCATTTTATTTTAAAAATATTATGTTTATTTTAAGTTAAATGTGTCATAATAAACAATGCACATTGTGTGAAAATGAAAATATATAAAGTGAAAAGCAAGTCTCCTTCTGAAACTCATTCCCTAAAGGCAACCACTAGGTATAGATTATTTTTTGTAAAATTCCAGAAATGTTTTGTTTACAAGTATGTATAAATGTACATTTCTGTAAACTCAAGTAGGAACATACTGTAAACACTGTCATATATCTTTTTTTTTTCACTGAATTTATCCTGGTGATCCTTAGTATCAGCACGAATAAATGTATCTATTTGTCTTACCCCTGAAGTAGCTTAAATAGCGCCAGCTTATGTGTTAGAGGTTTTGACAAGGCTAACCTCTCAAATATTTGAGCCTCCTGCCTTTTAGGGATGTAGCACTTTTAAAGTATTTTTCTCCCATGACGATTGTTCTTTTTTAGGATTTCTCTCTTCTGGGCTCAAATTTGGTTATTCGTGTTTTCCTATAAGAAGTTATTTTTCTAACATTTCAAAAACACTATTATTACTATCAATTTTCTCTTTTGTGGTAATTTTCTTATTCCCATTTTTAATTGTGTGCTTTCTCCTTTTGTTTCTTAATTAAAATAGATGGTAGTTTGTCTATTCCCTCCAGTAAAAAGCTCTTCATGCTATATGTATCTGTATAAGCATAGAACTATATAATTTCAGCGTTTATCTTATTTATTTTTGTAGTTTTCTTATTTTTTAATGGTTTGAACAGAATATTTACTATATTTTTATTCATTCTTTTTTTTTGGCTTAAAAGATTAGTAATTTATTACTTTATATTACAGAAAGTTCAGGAGTAGGGCAGTTTCAGAATTGGTTAATTCAGTGGCTCAATACTGTCACCAGAGATCCAGGTTCCAAGCTTTTGTTCCGCCATTTTCGTCAAGGTGGCCTAGCTTCCCTTGTAGTGGCAAGATGACCACTGCAGTTTCACAGTCCCTTTGAGAAACAGCAACAAGTAGAGGCAGAATTGGACCCTGTTGACCAGACCTAGGTCACATACTCCTTGCTAATCTCATCATTAATTAAGGTGAATGCTACAGACTCACCAAAATTCAGCCCTTGGACCTGGGCAAGCCTTGGTTATGTCCTCAAGAGGAGTGTGGACACCTGAACAAAATCATGGATCTCATCAGCAAGGAAGAAAGGGCAGTGGCCAGTGTGGACTCCTTTCCAATATTGTTTTATTGTTTCCCATAAATAACAAAAAAATTCTCTTTCAGTTGAGAGGCTGAGTGAAAAGTTGTCTTCGTTAGGTATATTGTTTTCAGCTTACACTCTTAGTGGTGAAAAAATACCAAGAGGAGACTGAAACCATTGGAAAAACGTCCAGAACAAAGAACAAACGCTCTCCCTGGAAGGAAAGGTTTTGATCTTACAATCATAGCTGCATTTATTCTTTCACTTCCAAAGTCCATAAAAATACTTCTAAGCAAAATTAACTTCCAAGTCCATAAAAGTGGGATTTATCATTTACAGCATGACATTTATAGTATCCCTTTTTGGTCCTGGCATGGGGAAACTGAGAGAAAGGTGTGAAGAGTTCCTAGTCTTTGAAGATGACTAACAACGTAGTATACAGTTACTTATATTCCTGAAATCAATGTATGCAGTTGTATTCGCTCAAATCTAACCAGCAAGAGAGCTTAAGTACAATTTAACTTATAACCTTTTTTCTCCCCAATACAGTTGTATTAGGTGTTCTTTTTACTTTTTATACTTATTTATTTTTATTTTTTATGGCAGTAAGTAGTTTATAACATTATATAAATTTTAGGTGTATATCACTATATTTCAATTTCTGTGTAGATTACATCATGTTCACCACCCAAAAACTAATTACAATCCATCACCACACACGTGTGCCTAATCACCCCTTTCGCCCCTCTTCCTCTTCCCTTCCCCTCTGGTAACCACCAATCCAATCTCTGTCTCTATGTGATGGTTTGTTGTTTTTATCTTCTACTTATGAGTAAGATCATACCGTATTTGACTTTCTCCCTCTGACTTATTTCACTTAGCATAATATCCTCAAGGTCCATCCACGTTGTCACAAATGGCCAGATTTCATCATTTCTTATGGCTGAGTAGTATTCCCTTGTGTAGATATACCACATCTTCTTTATCCATTCGTCCCTTGATAGGCACCTAGGTTGCTTCCAAGTTTTGACTAATGTGAATAATACTGCAATGAACATAGGGGTGCATGTACCTTTACATGTTCCTGTTTTCATATTCTTTGGAGAAATACACATCAGTGGAATAGCTGGTGTTCTATTCTTAAATTTTTGAGGAATCTCCACACTATTTTCCATAGTGGATGCACCAGTTTTCACTCCCACCAGCAGTGTATGAGAGTTTCCTTCTCTCCACATCCTCTCCAACACTTATTGTTTCCTGTCTTGTTAATTATAGCCATTCTGATGAGAGTGAGCTGATACCTCATTGTAGTTTTGATTTGCTTTTCCCTGATAGTTAATGATGTTGAGCATCTGTTCCTGTGGCTGTTGGCCATCTGTAAATCTTCTTTGGAGAAATGTCTGTTCAGACCTTTTGCCCAATTTTTAACTGAGTTGTTAGTTTTTTTGTTGTTGAGATGTATGTGTTCTTTACATATTTTGGATATTAATCCCTTATCAGATATAGGGTTTGCAAACATCTTCTCCCAATTGTTAGTTTGCCTTTTCATTTTGTTGACAGTTTCCTTTGCTGCACAGAAGGTTTTTAGTCTGATGTAGTCACAATTGTTTATTTTTTCCTATTGTTTTCCTTGCCTGATCAGGCACGGAATTTGAAAATATGCTGCTAAGACCCATGTCAAAGAGCATACTGCCTATGTTTTCTTCTAGAAGTTTAATGGTTTCAGGTCTTACCTTCAAGTCTTTAATCCATTTTCAGTTAATTTTTGTGCATGGTGCAAGATAATGGTCTACTTTCATTCTTTTGCCTGTGGCTGTCCAGCTTCCCCAACACCATTTGTTAAAGAGACTTTCCTTTCTCCATTGTATGTTCTTGGCTCCCTCGTTGAAAATTAGGTGTCCATAGATGTGTGGGTTTATTTCTGAACTCTCGATTCTTTTCTATTGATCTGTGTGTCTGTTTTTGTGCCAGTGCCATGCTGCTTTGGTTACTATGGTTTTGTAGTATACTTTGAAATCAGGAGTGTGATACCTCCAGCTTTGTTCTTTTTTCTCAGGATTCCTTTGGCTATTTGGGGTCTTTTGTTGTTCCATATAAATTTTATGTTTCTTTGTTCTATTTCTGTGAAAAATGTTGCTAGTGTTTGATCGGCATTGCACTGAACCTGTAGATTGCTATAGGAAGTATGGACATTTTAACTATGTTAATTCTACCAATCCAAGAGTATGGAATATCTTTCCATTTCTTCATGTCTTCTTCAATTTCTTTCAAAAATGTTTTATAGTTTTCAGTGTCCAGATCTTTCACCTCTTTGGTTAAGTTTATACCTAGGTATTTTATTCTTTCTGTTGCAATTGTAAATGGGATTGTATTATTAATTTCTCTTTCTGCTACTTCATTGTTACTGTATAAAAACACAACTGATTTTTGTATGTTGATTTTGTATCCTGCAACTTTATCATATTCATTTAATTTTTCTAAAAGCTTTTAGTGGCTTCTTTAGGGTTTTCTATATATAAAAATCTATATATAAATCTCTCTATAAAATTTCTATATATAAAATCTGCAAATGGTGACAGTTTCATTTCTTCCTTTCCAGTTTGGACCCCTTGTATTTCTTTTTCTTGCCTGATTGCTCTGGCTAGGACTTCCAATACTAGGTTAAATAAGATTGGTGAGACCAGCCTGGTTACAGAGATGGTAAAATGTGAATAACTGTGCATCTTAAAATTAATAAAATATAATAATGCCAGAGTGCTATATAAGGAAATAGTATTTATGTGCATATGTAAAAGCAGTTTATAAGAATGTCTGTTGCTCTACAGCCTCAGCAATATTTGGCATTATCAGACTTGATAATTTTTACTGGGATTCTGAATATAAAATAGTATTCTGGTTGTAACTTGCATTTCGCAATTAGTTAACTTTTACATCTGACTGCTTATATGAATTATATATAATTTCTGATTTCTTTTGTAGTTTTCATTATTGATCTTGCCAGATAGTCTATTATTCTTTTCAAAAAGAGGTTAATTTAGGAAGATTTAAAAATTATTTTCAATTTTATGAATTTTAAAATTATCATTTTGTTATTGCATTCCAACCGTTGCATGCGGACAAAGAACAGGTTCTGTGTAAAACCAGTTCTCTGAATTTTGTTGAATCTTGTTTTACAGCCTATGCTTGATCGACTTTATATTCCAAGTTTGAGTCAAATGAATATTATCCAGATGTTAGGTAGAATGTTCCATACATGTCTGTTGATCAAGCACGTTAATTTTGTTATTCAAATATTTTATAGGTCAAGAACCGTAAAGATATTTTCATATGACAACTGAAGGTTATCCTTTTTCATGGTTAATTTGGTCAAAAGACAAAGCATTTTGGTAAATGCAAAGTAGTTTTGTAAATTCTTGCACAAATGAATGAGACATTGTAAGATTGGTGTTTTTTTTCTCCCCAAGGCCCTCTGGTACATAGTTGTATATTCTTCGTTGTGGGTCCTTCTAGTTGTGGCATGTGGGACGCCGCCTCAGCGTGGTTTGATGAGCAGTGCCATGTCCGCGCCCAGGATTTGAACCAGTGAAACACTGGGCGGCCTGCAGCGGAGCGCGCGAACTTAACCACTCGGCCACGGGGCCAGCCCTGTAAGATTTGTTTTTAATATATTTTTTATTACATAAGGTATAGTTGCTATTTATTTTAGAAAAACCCAATAATTGTGCTAAATTTTTAGAATTTGTAAAATGGTAAATTTGATCTTCTTTGATGAAAACTATAGTTCATGGTTGTTTATGTAATTTATATATATTTTTTCATGAATTGACAGTTCTATATAATAATCATATTTAGTTTTAAATATTGGAGGAGATTTATTGTGGTTTTAAATTGCATTTATACTACCAATGTTTTATTATGAACTATCTTAATCATAGAGTGAATGGCTCCTCATGAGAATTAGCCCCTCAGTCTCTTAATGAGGTGAGTAGTCAGGCCAAGCTTGAAAGGAGTCAAATTCCTTTTGCTTCGTGATATCTACAATTTTATGTGATTCTCCTGCACAGAGCCCCAAAACATTTTACAAAGGACAAATTTGGATAAACAGAAGATTAAATGTAAAATTCAATAGCTTAACTGCCTTAAAATCTTGTAGGACACAATGTGTATCAACTAAACAGTATACATGTCATTATAGAAACAAGGAAGCAGGCTGGAGCATTGGTGCTAATTATAGCTTCTTAAGTCTTCAAAATAAGTGGGTTAAATAGTGATAAATGCCTTCATCAGTTTGATATGTTCTTAATTTTGAAAAATGATGTAAGGCAGGAAAGATTGTTAAAGCTAAAATATCAGGAAATTACCTCATTTTAAAACAACATCTGACAATAAAAATGAGGTGATATCCTGGATAGCCTGTATTGTGGTTTAAATGTGAGTTGCGATATAAATGATTTCAGTCAAATACTTCCACCTTCTTGAACTCTTGGCCAATCTGTCTTCATTATGACACAGTGATGGTAAACAATCTATCAAAAAAGTTATATATTATAAATATTCTATATTCATAAGGAGTGTTGATTACTTTCCGTAGACTCCTAATTATTCTCCACGCCTTAGCTAGTTTTCCTGCTAGATACGATTTCCGTTTTAAAGTACTCCATACATGCTGAATCCTCCTTTAGTCCCCATTGCTTATACAATTAAATCCAAATGCACTGGCCTGGGATTAAACGTCTCCTGTAAATGCCAAGATTGTAAGTCTGGTGTGCCTGAAACAGTCTACGTTTATACCCGTTATCCTGGCATATTTGTTAGTAGTGTGCCTTTCACTCTTGAAAATGTTCTGTTTCAGAATATATAATCATCCTATCCATAATCAAATTCCAGCCAACTTTCTCAATTATATCTTATACTGAAGTGTGTTTTATACATCTCATTCTCAATATGAAGTAAATTGCTTTATGCTCCCTGTGTGTTTTTCCTTCTTTTCTCTTCTTGCACCTCTGTTTATACAGTGTTTTTGTCCTCTCTGAAATGATCTTCATCCTCGATTGTTTTTGTCTCTCCTTCAGTATCCATCTTAGATGTCACCCCTTTCACAAAAACTTGATTCCCGATTGGAGGCAATCTCTTCTTTCTCTAACTTATATGCTGTTTTACCTAGATTCGATTAACAGTACACTTTTCTGTTTTGACTTGAGGCTGTTTAGTAAACATCTGACCTACCCTACTTGATTCAATGTTTCTTTGAAGCAGAATCAGTGCTTTATTGTTTTATCATTCATGGCGCCAAACATCTAGGACATGACCAACAAATACTGGTTGATTAAATAGATGGAAAATTTTAAGTCATACATTTTGGTATATTAAAAAAGTTGCATATCCAAAATAATTATGTTAATCAGTGTAAAGGAGTTGTGAAAAAGACAAAATAAAATTTAGCATTATTTAAGATTATGTTAATTAGATTTCTGTCTCAAATTAATGGGCATTGGACCTTATATTTTGTATGGTATAATTAAATAATTCAGAATTTTAAAACTCACAATGTTTAAAAGTTTTGAGGCCTATGAAAAAATAGTTGAATACTCTTATTTTGTGAGAGTTTTAACTTTCCCTGCGTACTGATCCTCAAACCGCTAAATTCCACTCCTGAGTGATTAAACTCAATACCTTTCTATAAATAATTTACAACGAAATTTGTAGTCCTGAATCAGTCTTACAAACTATTTGCTGTTCTTTTAGTCCATTTATAGGTATTTCCAAAGTTGTTTTACAGAGAAAATATTGCAATAGTATTCATAAATTTAACAAAAACAAACAAAAAAAGCAAAATCCCTTCTCTAGGAAAAGGAAGCAAATTTGTATTTGAGAAAAATTGCTTTTATTCCGTTCCAACATTGACATACCGTTAAAGGGTTAATGCCATGTAGGTCATATATTTGGAAATGAAATAAAAGAAATACAACGATTAAAAACGTTTCTGAAAGGTGACTAATAATTTTTTAAAGTAGGTGTGATATCCCAGTAAAGAGAGGTTTGTAGTGGATTATTTTACAATATTTCCAAGGCTATAAAGTAAAAATATATTTTATATAATATACATATATGTGTATATATTTAAATGTTAAAGAAGAAGTCATTGCTCTTTAGGTAAATGGAGAAAACATTGTACTGAATTATGTTGTTTTTAGCCACTCCGTAAAATGTACCAGACAAATTATTATATTAACATTGCTTTGTGATGTCATTTTATTTGCTTCTTGTAGAATGTTTTAAACAAAAATCTTTAAAAAGTTATCAATTCATGTCCCAAACACAAAGGTAGATATTTTGGTTTTAAAAATTATGATATTTTAAATATTGCTAGCAATAGAAAATGCTTCCTGAGCTGCTGAAAGGAGGCTCTGCCCTCACTTTGAAACCTACTGATTTAGGGAGCTCCAGGCTAACCAGCTTTGTACTTCTTAAGCCACGTTTCTTCAGGACTCGTGCTTTAAAACTGCTTAGGGTAGAGCCTTCACCATAGACCTCGGATGGGGCAGTAAATCCACTGACTCTTAAAGTCTGTGAAAACTAGGAAAGAAAGAAATTAGATCTTTTGAATTCTAACTTGTTGCTTTTGTTGTTTTTCTACATCCAAAGTCTTTCTTACAATATAGAGTCTGAGAAAAATTGTATAAAAAGTCAGAGGGAAAATTAATATTTTCTATTTAACTAAGCAAGCCCCTAAAAATCAAGTGATTTGATAATAAAAATCCCTTGGCACTAGGATACTGAGCCAGTAGCTACTAAAAAGATGCATGGTGATAAGGTCCATTATGAGATTCAGAGTGAAAAAAGACGCAGTCTATTCAAATGATTTAGCTGTTCCAAAGCTACATGGCATCGAGGACAGTAGATAAAAAGAAGTACAATCCTCTATTGTTGGCCTGACTGTCATTTGCCAAGGTGATTGTACCTCCCATGTCTTATTTTATAAAAAACTCTTTTCTTCTATAAATTATTATATTATTATTATTTCTTAAATTGTTTTTTCCAGTAACTTTATTGAGATCATAATGGTATGTAACATGTAATTTTGAGTGTACATTATTATTTATCAATTTCTGAATAGACTTCATTGTGCTCACCACCAGTAGTCTAATTTTTGTCCATCACCATACATATGTGCCCCTTTATCCCTTTCACCCACCCCCTATCCCCCTTAGCCTCTGGTAACTACTAGTCTGTTCTCTTTATCCATGCATTTATCATCTTCCACATATGGGTGAAATAGTGCAGTATTAGTCTTTCTCTATCTGGCTTATTTAGCTTAACATCATACCCTCAAGTTCCATCCATGTTGTTTCAAATGGGGTGATTTTGTCTTTTTTAATGGCTGAGTAGTATTCCATTGTATATATATACCACATCTTCTTTACCCATTCATCTGTAGAAGGGCACTTGGGTTGCTTCCACATCTTGGCTATTGTGAATAATGCTGCAATGAACATAGGGGTGCTTAAATCCTCTTTGTATCATTGGTTTCAAGTTCTTTGGCTAAATACCCAGCAGTGGGATAGCTGGATCATACAGTATTTCTATTTTTCATTTTTTGAAAATCTCCATACTGTTTTCCATAGTGGCTGCGCCAGTTTGTATTCCCACCAGCAGTGTTTTCTCCATATCGTCTCCAAAATTTGTTGGTTTTTGTTTTCGTAATTATAGCCATTCTGACCAGTGTGAGGTGGTATCTCATGGTAGTTTTGATTTGCATTTCCCTAATAATTAGTGACGTTGAACATCTTTTCATGTGCCTGTTGGCCAGCTGTATATCTTCTTTGGAAAAATGTGTATTCGTATCTTCTGCCCATTTATTGATTGGGTTGTTTGTTTTTTTGTTGTTGAGTTGTGTGAGTTCTTTGTATATTTTGGAGAGCAACCCCTTGTCAGATAAATGATTTGCAAATATTTTCTCCCACTTGGTGGGTTCTCTTTTCATTTTGTTCATGGTTTCCTTTGCTTTGCAGAAGATGTTTGGTCTGATGTAGTCCTACTTGTTAACTCCTTCTTTTGTTCCCCTTGCCTGAGTAGACATGGTATTTGAAAAGATGTTGCTAAGACCAATGTCAAATAATGTACTGCCTATATTTTCTTCTAGAAGTTTTATGGTTTCAGGTCTTACATTCAAGTCTTTACTCCATTTCGAGTTAATTTTTGTATTTAGTGTAAGATAGTGGTCTAGTTTTATTCTTTTGCATGCGGCTGTCCAGTTGTCCCAACACCATTTATTGAAGAGGCTTTACTTTTTCTGTCGTGTGTTCTTGGCTCCTTTGTCAAAGATTAACTGTCCAAAGATGTGTGATTTTATTTCTGGCTTTTAAATTCTCTTCCATTGATCTGTGTGTCTGTTTTTGTGCCAGGACTGTGCTGTTTCGATTACTATAGCTCTGTAGTATATATTGAAGTCAAGGATTGTGATGTCTACATCTTTGCTCTTTTTTCTCAGGATTGCTCTTGCTATTTGAGGTCTTTTATGTTCCATATAAATTTTGGGATTATTTGTTCTATTTCTGTGAAGAATGTCATTGGCATTCTGATTGGGACTGCATTGAATCTGCAGATTGCTTTAGGTAGTGTGTTTGATGAACTAATCTTTTGTTGGAGGATTTGTGGAAGTATTAGTTCACAGATTCTACCTGTTACCATTAGGGGGAAGCTTGAGCAGAGTTTCGGGTCTCACCCAGTCTGCTAGAAGCTTCTGGGTCCTGTGGATGCTTGTGCCAGCCTGGGGAGAGTTCAAGCGCTGTGTGGACTGTGCTTGATGGGCTGGGATTCTTCACCGGGACCGAGCTAGAGCCACGGTGGCCTGGTGGGCTCCCCTCCACTGCTGGGAAAGTGATCATGAGTGGGCTAAGGGCGGCCACTGCCTCTTCCTACAGTCACCATGGGGCACATTCCCTCTTTCTGGGCTCAGCAGTACTAGGGGCAGTTGTGTGGGCCCGGAGTGCACTTGCCCCAATGTGTAGATGCTGCTGTCTCTGCTTGCAGTCAACCAGCTGCTGTGCTTGGTAGGTGGGGCCTCCTTGCCTGGACAGAGCTAGAGCCATTCCTTTGGGCTACACAAGCACGGTGGGCTCCCCGGACCCTGGGAAGGTGATCACGAGTGGGCTAAGGACTACCACCACCTCTTCCTACAATTGTCCCAGGGCACCTTCCCACTTTCTGGGCATTTGCACCAGGCTGTAAAGCATTCAGGCACATGCACAGGGCTACCAGAGGAGGGCAAGGAGTGCTCACCTATCTCCACCACTTCCCAGAGGGCCAGTCAGTCTACCCTCAGGTGTACAGCTCAGGTGTCCTGTTGTGCTGTGTGGGCTTGCTCCTTTGGTCAATAAATGTCCATTTGGTTGTAGCTCAAAATGGGGAGAGACAAAGGGAACAGCTCACTCCGCCATGTTGCTGACTTCACCCTCCTGATCTCTTTAAATCTGTCTTTCTTGTATCCTAAGACTTCAGCAGACATGGACACAGAGAGAATATTAATGTGACTTTAATTGCAACTAAAATGTGATGAAGTGATGCTGTAGAAATACAATTTGACAAGAAAGCTTTAACTGCAACACAGAATAATATAGATCTGAGGATATTACAAGTTTAAAAGTTCATGGCCAGAAGTTTAAAAAGTTTAAATTTATTTTACACTTGTTATTCAATAAACATATTTTCTAAATGCTTCACAAATCACATTTTATACATATTGACTCTTCTTATATCATGAAATTTCCATCCTGCATGTCATTACAGCATTAGGGAAATAAAAGTTCTGGTACAAAGACTTCTGGCGAAAGTATTAAATTTAACCACAATTGTTCTGTTTTCAAAAAACCAGTTGTTAAAAAATAATATTTTAAAATAACAAAAATTAATTTTTGTTGGGTAGTGGTTGAAATGGTATTATTTATCATTTCAGTCGTAGTAATGTATACTCTGTTTATATTGTGTCTATAAAGATTCTTAATACTCTTTGTGATTAGTTAGCTTCCTTTCTGCTTGAATGATTTCATGTGTTCCTCACACAGGATATTGATCTTTCCATTCTAAGCCGTGATGATTTCTTTTACTCTGTTTTTTCCAGCTTTCCTGGAAAGCCTTCCACTTTTCATTTCCTTCTTCACCTCAGCCCTGCCTTTTTATTTTTTTCCTACACACAACCATTCAGCTATTTGAAGTCCAGATCAATTTCTATTTACGGAGTCTTCACTGGTGATTCAAAGTTAATTAAATTCAACAGTATTTATTGTGCACACTATGTAATTTATCACCTAATTATACCCATTTATGTTATCTTGCACTGTGCTATAATTCTTTTTTGTACATGCACATCTTTTCTTTCAAATAAGATTATAAATAGTTAGAAGTTCAGGATTAAATTAACGGCATACCACACAGAGATAGATTCTTGTATGCTTTTGATATTTACAAATGTGCTTGACTTATTACAGGGAATTTATTTTATGCTAGAAGTGGTTCTTTAGGACTCTGTCCTGTGCTTTGGATAAGTTTCTGAAACAAACTAAAGAACATACTTCTGTAGAAAATTTACTTAGTAGATGACAGCAGCAAAATTGTGGAATAGGTGATACCAGCCATTGTCCTCCTGCAAAACGATAATTAGATAGTGATCCATCAAGAAAAATAGCCCTGGGAGGGCTCAAGGGTTTGATTAAAAACCTGCTGCAACATAGTGGAGCAAAAGATAGAGAATAACCACACAGAAAGAATTGCTGAGGTGGTTAGCATGGCGTGGCTCAGGCATCTGGAAATGATTAGAAACAAAGAAGGGCAGGGGCTGTCAGGAACAGCCACACAGTGGGTACCACTGTGGTCCCCAGTGGCCTGCTCTGTGGAGGAACCTGGTAGCCTTTGCCACTGAGGACCTCAACAGCCCCCATGACAGCTGTGGATTCTCCACAGCATTCACAGTGGAGAACCCCATAGTTTTCAATGACATAGACCCCAGCAGCCTGCTCTGCAGAAAGAGCCACTGATGTACCACCCTGGAACAGAGGCTGCCGACCTGCTCCCAAACCTATGAACTCCCTGGATCTCAGAGCCACAGCCACTCCATGTGCACTTGAATTCCAGTCCCTGGCTCCATGGCCACCCCAGGAGCTCCTGCACCTGAGACACTGGAGATAGAGCTTTAATGGGCTAGCCTGCATCCCAAACCTCAGAGCTATTGTTCCTCAACATGTGCCCACACTCTGGACCTCAGCTCTGCAACCACTCCACAAATGCCTGCACCTCACACACATTATCAACTCGGCAGAGAAGGCACCAGTGCATGAGACACCAGTGCCACAAGCATGCCTGTGATCTAGACCCAGTACCACGAGGGATCCCCTTGAAAATAACAGAGATCAGGATAGAAATAAATGATAGAGAGACTAGAAGAGCAATAGAAAAGATCAACGAAATTAGGAGTTGGTTTTTTAAAAAGACACACACACAAAAAAACAATTGGCAAACCTTCAGCTAGACTCATTAAGAAAAAGAGAGAAAAGACTCAAAAATATAAAATCAGAAATGAAAGAGGAGAGTTACAACTGATACCGCAAAAATACAAAGAATCATAAGAGACTACTGTGAGCAATTATACACTAACAAATTGGATAACCTAGAAGAAATGAATAAATTCCTAGAAACATACAACCTACCAAGACTGAATCAGGAAGAAATAGAAAATTTGAACAGACCACTAATGAGTAGGGAGATTGAACCAGCAGTCACAAGTCTCCCAGGAAAAGCCCAGGATCAGGTGGCTTCACAGGTGAATTCTACTAAACATTTAAATGAGAATTAATGCCAATCCTTCTCAAACTTCCCAAAAATTGAAGAGAAGGGGACACTTCCAAACTCATTTTACAAGGCCAGCGTTATCCTCATACCAAAACCAGACAAGAACACTATAACAAAAGAAAATTACAGGACAATATCCTTGGCAAACATAGATATAAAATCCTTGCAAACTGAATTCAGCAGCACATTAAGAGGCTCATACACCACAATCAAACAGAATTAATCCCTGGGATGAAAGGATCATTCAACATATGCAAATAAATCAAAGTGATACATCACATTAATAGAATGAAGTGAAAATATCATATGGTTATCTTTATAGATGCAGAAGAAGCATTTGATAAAGGTCAACATCTTTTCATGTTAAAATCTCTCAATAAATTAGATATAGAAGCAATGCACCTCAACATAAGAAAGGTCACATAAGATAGGCCTACAGGTAACATCATACCCAGTGAGGGAAAACTGAAAGATTTTCCTCTAAGATCAGGAACAGGGCATGCCCACTCTCCCTACTTCTATTCAGCTGAATACTGTAAGTCCTGGCCAGAGCAATTAGGCAAGAAAATGAAGTAAAATGCATCCAAATTGGAAAAGAAGAAGTAAAATTATCTCTGTTCACAGATGACGTGATTGTAAAAGTAGAAAACTCTAAAGATTACACACACAAAACTGTTAGAACTAATAAAAACATTCAGTAAAGTTATAGCATACAAAATCAACATACAAAAATCATTTGTGTTCTATACACTATCAACAAGCAATCTGAAAAGGAAGTTAAGAAAACAATCCCTTTTAAAATAGCATCAGAAAGAATAAAATACTTAGGAATAAACTTAACCAAGGAGGTGAAAGACTTATACACTGAAAATTACAAAATATTACTGAAAGAAATTAGAGAAGACAAATAAGAGAAACATCCCATGTTCATGGATTGGAAGAATTAGCATTGTTGAAATGACCATATGATTCAATTTACAAATGTCAGTGATCTACAGATTCGATGCAGTCCCTATCAAATTCCAATGACATTTTTCACAGAAATAAAAAAAATCCTAAAATTCTTATGGAACCACAAAGGACCCCAAATAACCAAAAATAAAGAACAAAGCTAGAGGCCTCACACTTCCTGATTTCAAAACTTATTACAAAGCAATAGTAATCAAAACAGTATGGCAGTAACATAAAGACAGACATATAGATCAACGGAACAGAATGGAGAGCCCAGAAATAAACTGATGCATTTGTAGTAAACTGACCTGCAACAGGGGTGCTAAGAGTACACACTGTGAAAAGAATAGAGTCTTCAACAAATGGCTATGGGTATATTGGATATCCACATGAGGAAAAATGAAACTGGAACCCTATCTCACACCATACACAGAAATCAACTCCAAATGGATTAAAGACTTAAATGTAAGACCTGGAATTATAAAACTCCTAGAAGAAAGCAGAAGGAAAAAGCTCCTTGGGGGGCTGGCCCCATGATGTGGTGGTTAAGTTCAGCATGCTCTGCTTCAGAGGCTCAGGTTTGAGGGTTTGGATACTGGGTGCAGACCTACACCACTCATCAGCCATGCTGTGGTGGTGACCCATGTATAAAGTGAAGAGAGATGGGCACAGATGTTAGCTCAGGGCTAATCTTCCTCAGCAAAAAAGAAAAAAAAAGCTCCTTGACATTGTTGTTCCAAAAGGGACTACATCTAACTAGAAAGTTTCTGTACAGCAAGGGAAACAATCAATAAAATAAAAAGGCGACCTATGGAATGAGCAAAAATATTTGTAAATCATGTATCTGATAAGGGATTAATACTTACATAAGGAAATGATTCAACTCAATAGCAAAAAATAATATAATAACCCAATGAAAAATGTTCAAAGTACTTGAATAGACATTTTTCCAAAGAATATATACAAATGGCCAATAGGTATATGAAAGATGCTCAACATTACAAATCTTAGGGAAATGAAAATCAAAACCACAATGAGATATCACCTCATACCTGTTAGGCTAGCTATTATCAAAATGTTAAAAGATAAGAAATATTAGCAAGGATGTGGAGTAAAGAGAACCCTTGTATGCTGTTGGTGGGGAAGTAAACTGGTACATCTGCTTTGGGAAATGGTATGGAAGTTCCTCAAAATATTAAAAATAGAAATACCATATGATCCAACAATCCCACTTCTGGGAATATGTCAAAGGAAATTAAATCAGTACCTTAAGGAGATATCTGCACTCCCATGTTCATTGCAGAATTATTCACAGCCATCAAGATATGCAAATGACCTAAGTGTCTGTTGACAGGTGAATGGATAAAGAAAAGTGGTATATAGATATAGCGGAATATTATTCAGCTTTAAAAGAGAAGGAAATCCTGTCACATGCTACAACATAGATGAATCTTGAGAAATTATGCAAACTGAAATAAGCTAGACACAGAAAGACAAGTCCTGTATGATCTCACTTATACCTGGAATCTAAAAAGAAGCTGAACTCAAAGTATGGAGTAGAATAGTGGTTACCAGAGGTTAGAGGGTGTAGGAAAAGGGGAGATGTTTGCCAAAGGATAGAAACTTTCAGTTATAAGATGAATAAGTTCTGAAGAATAATGTACAGCATGGTGTACATCATACATAGTTAATCATAATGTATTATTACATTAAGAGAATAAATCATGTTTTCTCACCCACCCCCTGGACACACACGAAGGTAACTATGTGAGGTGATGGATATGTCAATTATCTTGATTGTGGTAATCATTTCACAATGTAAACATATATCAAAACATCACGTTGCACACCTTGAAAACATACAACATTAGTTTATCAATCATATCTTAATAAAGCTGGAACAAAAAGAGAAAATTTATTTTGTATTCCTGTATGACCTGCTCTGTAGAAAAGCAATTCTCTGACTGAGGTCCATGGGACATCTATATTTTAACTACTTTGTAATCTTTCAGAAATGGAGATTTATTACTTCCATAGATGACATGCTTTATCTAAATTTCTGTGGATCAGGCTGGGGATATGCATTTTAAGCATGCCTGCCAGCTGCATCTTATACTCTCTAAAGTTTCAAAACTGTTGAATAGGAATTCAATGAATTGACTTTTTAAAATCTCCTCAGGCTATTAAAGCAATTGAAGATGAAACATGCAATAATTTTGCTATTTTTTTTGGTAAGTAGAAGATAACATGATCCTAATAATTTACATTTGTAAAGTACTGTACAGTTATCAAAACACATACACATTAAACATAGATATTAAAATATTTATAGATTTATAAATATATAAAATAAATGTTTTTAAAATTTTAAGCTTTAACCCTAAAAATATAGTTTTATTAATTTTTACACTGTATTCATGAAGTAGAATCTAGAAGGAATAACTCTCAGCTGATTAGGATATATATTCAAATGTATGAAAATTTATGCATAATCATCTAAGGGCAAATTAAACAAATCTTCAGCTGATATTCCAAAATGTGCCTTAAAAGTAAATGCCAAATGCGTGTGAGTTTATTTTATAAAAAATGCAGTATATGGGGGCCAGCTTGGTGGCACAGTGGTTAAGTTCATGCACTCCACTCCAGCAGCCCGGGTTCACATGTTCAGATGCCTGGTGTGGACCTACATACCGCTCATCAAGCCAGGCTGTGACAGCATCCCACAAATAAAATAAAAGAAGATTGGCACAGATGTTAGCTTAGGGACAATATTCCTCAAGCAAGAAGAGGAAGATTGGCAACAGATGTTAGCTCAGGGCCAATCTTCCCACCAAAAAAAAAAAAAAAAAAAACAATATGTGAATATTTGCCAAACGTGGACATTGTTTCTTGGTTGATATAGATTGTTTTAGTAAAACAAAATTTCAGTGGATCAGATAACATCAACTGTGTAAAAGCTGATCAAGAAGGAAGAGTTGTGAATCTGTTTTCAAGTGAGAAAATTTTAACATCGCTTTATGAGGATAAGGTTCAAAACATTTTTTTAAATAAGTAAGCTCATAGTCTTCTCCAGGAAGTCTAAGTCAGAAAGAGTTAGACACTAAGCTGATATATCCTCAGATTTTGAGGAAAAGTTTTTTAAAAGACAATATGCAATGATATTTTTATTTGTCTTTGAACTCTATTTCTGTGTCTTGAGGTGCAGAGGTTTGGAAATTTCAAACCGCTCTGCCTTAGTACAGACTTAATAGGACCAATCATTTTATTGAGTTCAAGAGCGGATTCCTTAACACAGACTTTTAGGGCAAGATTTCTATTAATAGTGGCGTACTCAAGGCACATTTTCTAGGGGAAATAAGACCCTATTAATAATTTTAAGTACTATGTCTCTTCTAAATAAGTATTTTAGTTCTCTCTGTCTCTCTCTTTCTTACACGTGGTTCTATTAACAACCCTTTTCCACGTGGTCCCTCAGGAAAAATAAACGTTGCTTTGATGTTTATAAATTTTATTTTCCCCCCATTGATTGTCAGCAAATAAGTAAAAGCTCTGTGATCTCTGAAGTCTCTGTGTGAGGGCAGCTTACCTAGGACTCCTTCCATTTAATACATAAGTTTCCGTCTATACTCATATCAAAACAAGATTATTCAACCAACAATAAAGATTTCTATTTTTTTATGATCAAGGCATAATCCATCCAATACAGCTATTCAATCATCGCATTTACTTGCCTTGAACATGGTGGCTCCGAAGTCCCCAAGCACATTTGTTAGGGATATTTTATACTCCTGCTTAAATTTTTCTTACAGATTTTATTTTACCCAGTATCTTCTGGATATCTTCTTCTGGGCTGACAAGAGAAAATCGTCAAAGAATTCCATGACAGATATTTTAAGGTCTTTGCTTGTGCGTTGGTGGAATTGAGAATTTTCTTTTTCACGGACTTTGTGCGCAAAGACTCCATCTAACTCCTCATATTTCTGGTCAGAGACTGTGTAAGGTTAATTCCTGCAGGCTTAAAAGTCACTTAGTTCTATCAGAACATTTGCCCATAATAAATGTCGTCTGTGAAAATGTATATGGAGAGAGAATGATCCACTTTAAAATCATCAGCAGCAAATAACATCTGTGCAATCACAACTTGACTGAGCTGGTCAGATTTTTTAATATACATTAAATAAACATATACAATTAGCATAATAATGTTCGGCCTTTTATCACCTATAAGTATCTTATTCTTATTTGCATTATAGCAGCCATGAATATTGGGCAATTTTATTTCTCTGATACTTGAAGAAATAGGATTTGCTCACGATTTTCATTCAGTATTTCCCAGTGAGATATTCAGGCACTGTGCCAAAGTTGAGTGAGACACAGAATCAATCCTAACAAGTAGGACTTACTTTATCTGAAAGAGAAAAAGACAATTTTGCACTCTCTCCTCTGTTTTCCTCCTGTCTTAGTTATTCAAGCCTCGCGGAATGGCCTGCTGTGCACTGCGGCTTGAGGGATTTGAGGATCCATTAATTCCCAAATATTTGTCCTCTGGACCCATACAGTGTAGCTACTCCAACCCACGTGGCCTGACAGTTTAGCCCCCAGAGCAAGTAGGTAATGAAATAGAAGAAAGTGCTTTGCATTTCGGGGAGATGAGCATGGAAAGAGAGGAGTCTGGAAAAGTAAAGGAAATGTTTAAAGCATAGAAAATCATGGAGAAGGATGTTCCCTGAGGTATAGCATAGCATGGAAACAAAATGAACACACCATTTACCCAGGTGTCGGGGGAGGAAACTAGAGGGGGAATTGGGAAAGCAGTTCAAATCAACTTTCCCTGTGGCTGGCTGTAAATACCGTACTAAGGAAACATTTCTTTCTGACATATGGGATGCTTATGATATCTGGCTCAGTATCTTTAGCCTTAATGATTTCAAACAATTAAGCAGACTATTGGTGATTGAGGACAGGACGTCCCGAGCACGAAAGATGTCGTAGCTGGGACAAAGCATTTGTACTGTTTGTGCCTGGAAGATAGAAACTCTGTGTTGCTTTCTTTCTTCGGGCAGGGAAAACTTATGTTCTACACTGTGTGCACCTTGCATTTCAGTCAGGAAAGACGGGGGCATTGGTGCTGTACTACTCTAGAAGGTTCTCATGGGAAAAGAAAAACATTGGCCCAGTGAATGAGAACAGCCAGATAAAATGATTACACTCCATTGTGTCACTCTGTGAGTCCACCCAGTTATGTCATGGAACAGGATATACATATGTATACAATGGAATTAGTATTCAATATAAGAAGCATTTTTTTCTCAATTATTTCAAGTATATAAACAAAAGAGGTTCATTTGTATTTACTTTACTCTGTATCTGAATATGTACACAGAGATTGCTGGGGAAAAGATTTAATCTGATTTAGATATACTAAGTCAAAGTGTCATTAGGAATTTTGTTCCTCTCAAAATTATGAATGCAAGATTTTGTTATTTTGGATATATTGTGCTGGTCTTTGATATCTTAATACTTGAAAGAAAGGGTTTTATGGTAAACAATGGTTTTCATAGTATTATTTTCCTGACTATATCAAGAGCTCTTGTTCTTTTCTGTTCGGTGGAAAGAATAAACAGACTATTTCTCTTTCAGCTAATAAAGTCGTGCATGCAGGCGTTCACATCATTTAGAATAAACACATAAGGAGAGTTGATTCATTTTGCTAGCATCTTCTTTCAACTAAATTTAAAAAATCTATGCTGAAAGAATACTATAAAGTGATAATGGTGACAATTTTTGTAAAATTTGGTTTATTCCCTAAACACAAATTTTTGTTTCTTAGAAATTTAATGTTTTTCCTATATTTTATGTAAATAAAATATTAATTGACAACTTTGTGTTCTGAGGACAAAATGTATAGAAAGTCATTTTAGTTAAGCTTTTTAATTTTATTTATTTTCAGTTTCAAGAAACTAAGTCTCAATTAATTTAGGAGATTATAGATTTGTTGGAAAGATACATGTACACAGAGAATCCAGAAAAAGGTGGGCGCAAAGTAACTGGTTACAGTTGAGCTGCACATTGATCTTTGAATTAGTGGCTTTTCTTTTTATAGTTGAGACACAGCTACATGTTTCCATGTTCCTATCTTTACCATTTGGCTTCTTTATCCTCTTCTTTTTATCTTTTCTCCACCTCATTAGTTTAGCTTATTTATAATTTTGATGGCTTTATTATTTCAGTTTTGAAAACTGAAGCCCTTTACAATGCGGCCCTCACTCGGCCTTCTCTTTCTTATGACTGTTCAGTTTCTCCATCTGTCGATGCCCTTACACCCTCATTTGACATCTTCACGTCACAGACCTGACAATTGTATTGGCCAATCCCATCTGTCATTCCAGACTTGACGAATGACTGTTCAATCTGAGGATTGGCTGCCCTTGGATCGTATATCCATTTCTAGTCCAATCTGTGGTAGGACTAGGTCGTGTAAGTCTAAATATGGGTTAACTGTTCATCAGTGGAAAAGCTAGAGCTTGAATTTCCTTTAGGAGAAACTGCAGGCTTGGAAGGAACAGTGATTGGTACATCTGAGATAAAAGATTCTGTCTTGTCCAGCACAAAAGAATGTGTTCCAATATTACGCATCATTTTTTTCATTTTTGTTTTCTTATTTGGCAACTCAATTCATACATGATATACATAAACCATTAATTTAGGGTAAAAGACATTGGACTTTGTATCTCTTCTTAGTCCAAGAATAAGGATATTTTATGTGGGTGTGTTATCAAAGTAAATTATCAATGATAGTGACTGCTGCTGTGACCCCTGCAAGCCAGGTCATTTGACCATATATCCTGCATTTTATAGGGTGATCCCTCCACCCCATCTATAATCTTCAGGAGCCTTGCCTGCTGGTAGGTACGTATTTCATACGTGATCATGCTCTTTGGTACTTTGTAACCTGGGATAGGTCAGTAATGACTCTTGTAAGTGCCTCTGTGCAGTAGGAATTATGATTCCTTCCAGTACAGGTTTTTCTGGGTATGTTTGGAAGTGGCAGTGCTGTTGAATTAGTATTCCCATTTTCTCATCAGTTTTCCATTTCAAGATCTTCTTGGTACTTAGTACTGCACAGAGATTCTTTGTAATAAATGGATGACAGTTCTTAAGTGATCTTTATTTGTTTCCCACAAAATGAGAATAAGTCCTCTATACAATATGCACACTGATTTGAAGATTTAATGCTGAAGCATTAATATAAACATCATTAATCTTATGATCAAGTTCATAGCTATTATTAGCAATTGTGTGTGGTACTCTCATCTTTGATTATATAAATTAGACATACCACACAGTATTACATGTACTCCTAAACTTTTGTTAAAATTGTAAATGTTATTCATGGTTTTCACACTACCAAATTTCAACCTGAATTTATAATTATAATCTCAACTTGTAATTAATTCATTCAGTGGTTCCATAAATATTCTTTGAAGTCCTACTGTTTTTGGGGCCCTTTTACTAGATGTTGGAGATATAGATACAAACACAAGTGACCTAGAGTTTACAGGGGGATGCATAATTTGTGTAGCGCTTGGTAAGACAATAGAAGGAGTACTGTGAAGAGAGTATAAGCATGTGCTGTGGAAGGTCACATATGGTCACTTATCTTGGCCTGGGGAGAGAGGAGTTACTGAAGAGTTTCCATAGGGAATCATTTTTTAATTAATTTATTGATGTATAATTTATATACAATAAAATGGATGCATTAGCTCTACAAGTTGATGACTTTTGACAAACATACACAGCTGTGTAAACTCCACCCCAATTAAGGCATAGAGCTTTCAATACTGTCTTTCCTTAAGGAGCCCTCCCCATCAGCCCTCATAGTATGGGTAATTTTTGAAATGAGTTTTTAAGAGGCCTATGAGTAATTAATTAACTGTGTAAAAAGAAGGAGAGGGAAAAGCACCTGACTAAAAGTAGGGCTTCTGTCAGAGAGTATAGGAAGATGAGGCCAGAAAAGTCAGTAGAATTAGATTCTAGAGACCCTGAAAGCCATTTCAAGGTTTTCAATTTTACCCTTATGGTAATGAAGAGTCTTTGAATGGGTTTAAGCTTAGGTGAGTCATGATAATAGCAGTAAAGTTAGTGATGATAATATTAATATTAATAATAATAGTAGTGATATTGAGTGCTTACCAAGGAGTAGGCACTTATATGCATGACTTAATTTAACTTTGTAAGAAGGACGCTTTTCTTATCCATTAAAGATGTGAGAAGATGGAACCTCAGAAATAGGAAACGAATTGCACCTTCACAATGAGTAAGAACTCTTGGGAGGATGTCACACAGAGGCTCATGTCATTTCACCTTCAACGTCAAGTGTTTTTTGAAACATTGACAGTAAATTCACAGATAAATAGAAATCAGCTAGGCTGGTAGCGGAGGTATAAAACAAATGAGAAATAATGAGGTCTGTACAGTGCAGGAGAGGAAGAGTCCTGTTCGAGAGATGATTAGGAGATTGAATTTACAGGGCTTAATAATAAATCATTGGGGGAAGGATTTACTAAGAGAGTGCTGAGGATCATTCCCAACTTAAGTGATTAGATGATGGAATTACCACAAATAATGATAATAGAAGGAGAAACAGGTGTGGAGGTGGCAAGTTCACTGTTGGCCATGCTGAATTTATGTACCTATATGACTTCCAAGTGTTAAAGTCTGGCAGGAAGTTAGGAATATGGGTCTAAATTTCTGAAAAGATTTCTGGACTGTTGAGAAAGACAAAATCGCTGGTGTATAGGTCTTTATTAAAGCCAGAGAGAAAGTACGTAATTAGCAGAAGAGGGCTAAGGTTAGAACAGGCAAACATGATTCTTCAAGGAATGCTGGGGAAAAACAAAAGGGATCTATCTAGCAGCAAGCAGGAAGAGTAATAGAGAAGAGTATCTTGGAAATCCAGGGCTGCTGGGTTTCCTAATGCTTTTGTTCAATGACACCACAAATAACATGGAGAAGTGAAAGGAAAGAAGAGATTCAAAGTGTTCATTGCATTTTGAATCCAGGTGGTCACTGATAATTAGAGTGAAAGTAATTTCTTTGATAGGGGAAGATGTCTAACTGAAATGCAGAGGCATGAGTGGGAAAAGGAAATATAGACAATGCATATGGAAAACTCAAGAAGCTTGACTATGAGGGAAGGAAACAGATGAAACTGATGGGAATATGGTTATAGGAAATCATAAAACTGAGGGAGCTTTTTTTTTTTGCCTAATGGGAAATAGGTGATAAACTTTATGCAAAAAAAAAAAATAGAGACAGTAAACAAAAACAAAAAAAAGAGGAAAGAATGGTGAAAAAGAAGAGGTACTTAAGAGAGCAAGATACCTGAGGATATAGGAAGGGATGATTTTTGAGCACAGATGGAGGGATAAGGCAGTGAGGCCACTGTGACCCAGCCATTGGTAGCAGTCTACCAATAGGCATAGGGCATAGGTGGGAGAGCAGGCATTTATAGTGGAGGTGATTTCCCTGGTCCTGTGTTTATGGAACATCAGAGCATGACTATCCTCCTTTGGTAGCAGTGGGGTGGGGAGCTGCAAGAAAAACCGTGGATTCTCTGTTCCCTTAAGGCAAGTCCTGTGGGCAGTGCTTTCTAATGTGGTGCAGATTCAGAGGCCATATTTATGATGAAATTAGTATCACAGAAGGTGCAGTGAAAAATTTTCAGGAGGAGGGGACTTGTTCGTAACAGATACTTCCGTTTTAAGTTTTACTCCATGAAGCATCATTTCCAAGTTCAGAAACCTAGGTGGCCTCTAATTGTTATTAACGACTTCTCAAGAGCCCTGCCTGCTTCCTCCTATTAAGTGTGTGTTTTTTCTTGCTCTATTCTGTTGCTTAGACTATTTTCTGCGGTTCTTCCTATTGCTTTCTCATTGAATTTTCTTATCTTTTCTCACATTTGTTTCCTCGTGATAGGGCAGGGCTTAGTCCCCCTGGTTCCACATTATACTACTCTCACAGAAAACATTCTTTTTTCAGTGTGTGTGAAGGGATGCGTTGGTGGGGGGAAAATGTTTCGAGAGAGAGAGTGAATGGAAATAGTGAGTGGGGGTTATATCAAGAGACCGTTATCTTCCATCACTTTCTTTCCTGCAATTTCAGTGATGACATTTCTGATAACATTGGCAAGAACTTAATAGGCCTGTTTTTTCCTGATTTTTAGTATATGCTTCAGTAAATTAATGGTTCAAGTTATACCATAAGTTCAAGAAGTTAAAGGGGAAAACGCAATTGCCTAGTGAATCTTGAGAAAATATGAGAGCTTAATTTTGGTGCCAGGCAGAAATATTCTTTGTATGAAATAGGTAAGAGTTATTCTGTGACGTGCAAAATGAAACATATAAGCTTGACAATAGATAGATTTTGTAATAGCATAAACATTAAAATGAGTAGAGTGCAAAAATACTGTATGGGAAAGGTCAATGCCAGTTAGAAATCATGAAGAAAGTTAACTTATTCAAGTAGATATTCGATTTTACTACTTTAGAAGATTCAGTTATTTTATTTTGACTTTGTAGTCTTCCCCGAGCAGTGAAGATGTTTTGCTTTTGAGAGTAGGCAAAGATTTGACCCCTGTATATCTCAGAGGACTTAGTATAAGCTTTTTGTGTGTGTGTGCAAAAGATAAGGCAATTCTTTAATAGTGTGTATATTTGTTTGAAAGTACGTGCAGTTCTGAGAGTGACTATATTCCATAGTCACATAATGTGTCTATAGAAAAGAATCAAGGAAGCCAAAAAAAAACCCCAAAAAACCCACCCTTCTTATCACTTCTATTATAATTTCTCACAAGATTCTTGTTTTCCTAAAAAATGGTATTTGATTTATTTAGCATCAATGTTTAGCACAGTGCCCATGGGGTAATAAATTCTCAACAAATGTTTGTTGAATAAATGAGTGAATTTGGAACAAACTGTTCTAATTCAATTTGTCCAGTTTCTAGATAGAATTCGTAGAGATGAACGAGATTTGATTTTGAGTCTTGGAAAATGCTAGACTAAACTCAAGCAATCTCAGTTTTCAAGTTTTATTGTAAAACGCTAATTACATAATTAGTTTATGCTAAATTCAGGAAATTGCCTGTTCCGCTGAACAATGGTTACTTATTTGGAAAGAGGTTACTATACCACTTCTTTTAGAGTGAAAATCTGCACTGAGCTGTTGTAACTTTTTCCTTATGAACAAGGCCATAACAAATACTGCATATATACATCTGTGTACGCATCTCGTCCTGTCTCCAAAAGATACTTCCTAGAAAGAGATTTCCTGGGAAGAAGAGCATCACAGATTAATGTTTTTGATGCACATGTGGTTGCAAGGTCACTCTCTTTGCTTTTTCAACCAGCAGGTAAGAGGGGAAAGAACCTAGAAGAAGTTCATTACTGTCTTTAATTTCCCAGCCAGGAAGTGGCACCCGTCAATTCTGCTCCGAGTTCTGTTAAATTCTGTGGTAAAAACTTGCTCGCATGGACATTTTTGTTTATTTGTTTTTCTGATGAAGAATCTGCAATGTGATGGATTCAAGATATGGGTAAAGAATTAGTAAAAAAAATTTAGTATATAGTCAAATTCTAACTTAAAAATTGAACTATTGTGATTGGCCTCCTATTATAACTTTTCTTAAATTGCTAAATTATCTAACTTCGAGCTCATAGAGGTCTTCATGAAAGAATCCTATTTTATTATACCCCTGTATTTATAGTAACTACATTGGATATCTCTGTCAGGAACACTTCTTAGTACAAATCGTGTCATAATTAAAATAGTTAAAAATAGGTGAAAATACCCAGGTGAAAGAAAAAGATGATTAAGGATAATATGTCTCATCAACAGTTACTATATAAAAAATGGGACTATAACTCAGAGTATCCTGTATTTCTTTTATGTATTTATGTTTTATTTTTATTTTTAATTTTTTTTTTGCTGAGGAAGATCAGCTCTGAGCTAATATCTATTACCAATCTTCCTCAATTTTTGCTTAAAGATTAGCCCTGAGCTAACATCTGTGCCAATCTTCCTCCACTTTATGTGTGGGTCACCACCACAACATGGCTGATGAGTGATGTAGGTCCATGCTCAGGATCCAAACCCACAAACCCAGACTGCTGAAGTGGAGCATGCACAACTTAACCACTATGCCATGGGGCTTGCCCCATCCTCCCATCCTTTTATACTTTGTTGTTTCTTTTGTAGTTGCCATCTTTTTAAAGCCTACAAGAACACTCAGATGAATTAGGGTAAAATTCATCAGCTAAACAGTTTTATGTAATTCATCTAGCTGGATTTTTTTTTCTAGGTATTGTCTGTTAAGTTACTTTCACAGATTTAAGTTTTAGCTGTTCAAAGGGAAAGAACAAGCTTTCCTGCATTTATTTAAAAATAGAACTATTTCTGGGGTCAGCCCTGTGGCATAGTGGTTAAGTTTGCGCACTCTGCTTGGGCAGCCTGGGGTTCGCAGGTTCGGATCCCAGGCAAGGAACTATGCACCACTCATCTAGCCATGCTGTGGCAGCATCCCACATACAAAATTGAAGAAGATTGGCACAAATGTTAGCTCAGCAACAGAATTCCTCAAGCAAAAAGAGGAGGATTGGCAACATATGTTAGCTCAGGGCCACTCTTCTTCACCAAAAAATAAAAATAAATAAAATAAAAATAGAACTATTTCTAATTAGTTTTCAGATTATTTTTACTGATTTTAATGATGCCCTTATTGTCCCTAGCAAAATACTTGGGTAAACTGTATCTTACATAAACAAAGGTCAAAATAGTTTTTGTACCATAATTAAGCACTTGCATACAGAAATGTTTGGTAATCAAATTAGACTACAAAGATGAATGTCAAGTGGTAATTAGTTTTCTGAAAATGTTTGATGCACTTTTAAATCATACTTCCCATAAAATCCTTAACTTATGTATATTTTATTAACCAAACAATATCATGTAATAAGAAATATTGTTCAGGTAATCATATCTCTTTGAATGCTATAAACAGTATAGTTATTTCTACTCCTATGAACTTTGTGATTATCAATTTCTAAGACCATCAGACAGTTAAAAAGCATAATAATCACATTCAATCGTTTCCATAGTATAAGGTCTTAAAAACTGTTTCATATATATCATAAAGATAATTGTTTGGTACTTTTTGAATTTATTTTACCTGTTAAAATTTTTTTTATATTTCAAAGAATAGCAGGGGATCAAAGGAACTTAAACTGTTCCTTTTCCCCCTGTAAGTCATGCAACAAGGCAGGGGCACAGGGGTGCGGTTAGGCAGTGGATAGGATAACGCGCCTGTACCATTCTCGCTCATATTGCGGCTCTAGGAAACACTCCATCTGTGCCGGCTGTAGGAGAATGCATTGCTGTTCTCTGTGAAAGTTTTATAAAACAAAGCACTATGTCTCTTCTGTCTTCCCAGAAAAAACAGAAAATACAGCAAACAGTATTTGGTATCAGTCCTCCAGGAAAATGAGAGAGGAAATTTTGATGATAATTATCTCCTGCATTTGTGCCTCCAAATTAGGTTTGGGTTGGCAATAGGCATAGGGATAATATAAAAAGTTTAGAAACTTTGCAAAAGAATATGCTGTTTGAAATGTTTAAGTACAAAATTGTCAATCACATTGTGACATGAGCACTAAGAAAGAAAAGAGTTCTGATAGAGATGTTATTCATTAATTGATTTCATTAATAATGAAATTAATGCAGTGTTCACGTCTTTAAAAAAATGTTTTTAAAAGAACAGAAACTATCAGGGTGCTTCTCACATGCAAAATCTAGAAATCGCATTATGATATTTTGTTTCAGATAGATAGACAGGCAGGCAGATATATGTCCTGGGTCATAATATAAAATATACCTCTACACTGGGTAGTAGTTTAAAAAGTTAGAAAAAATTCATTTGAGAATTAGTTTCATTTTTGCATGTAACAGCCAGTTCAAGTGGAAAAATAGCTCATGCACAGGATTAATATGTTCTGTTTGTGTGAGGAGCAAGCCACTAAAGTTTCAGGTTTGACTAGAAAAGGTGGTGACTAGTAATGGCAATCTATCAGTTTTGAATCCCAGTTTTATCTCTAAACATGGAATGTCATACTGAGAGGAAGGGAAAAAGAGACGTGAGATGATCACCTTCAGTATTATGAAAAGTAAATTGCTCGTTTTCCTTATAGGGTAACATTCTGGTTCCTAAAAATGTATATTTACATAACAGTGAAAAGATAAAGTTTTGTTATACAACAAAAGGTGACAAAAAGGAAGTGTTTTTCGGAAACTGTTATCAGAGTTACTGCTGACAGCATAACGCACAAACGTACAACTTCAGGTTATTAGTTGTGACACAAAAGAAGGCCATGTAGAGAAATGTATTTTACAAAGACAGCACTCCAGAAGATTGCAGAGTGCATAACGTTTTTTTATTATTCTAAATGGAAAAATGTACAACTTTAAAAATTGGAAAAGTATATGTTTTGAATCTGAGTGAAAAAGATGAAATGCAGTTTTCTTGTGAAAAGGAATAAAAAGTGAACTCTTCCCCTCTCCTTAGTTGCTGATGTTTTTCGTTTATCAGACAGGGAAGCGCGCCTTACAGAAGCTTGCCTTATTGGAACTGCTGCCTCGCAGGGGTCTTATTTTCTTTCTCTTTTTTTTTTTTCAGAAAATACAGTATTGTCATCTAAACTTCAAGCAATTAGAAAAATTTATACTGGAAGTATTATTTTTTAGAGAAAAGTGTAATGTGAAAGCTATTCCATAGTGGGGTATATCTTATTATTTTAGACTTTCAAGGCCTCCACTTGGAATAGCTTTAATCCCGGGAAATACTGTCTTTCAGACATAAAGTTTTGCTGACCTTACATTTACAATGTTAGTGGTAATGATAATGTTGTTTTTCGTATTTTTAAACTATGAAACAGAGTACTTCAAAGTACTTTATGAGAGTAAATCTCTTCATCTTCAGTTCCCAGTAGACAGTTTTGGCTAATGACTGCAAATAATATCAATTGCTGTTCTTGAGAAATGGGAAGAAAAAGGACAGAAAGAGAAATTCACTTTCTCAGTGAGTCATTAGCAGAACTTGAAATTGTACCATATCAGTGATATTTCCCAATACTTTATGAGTAATTTCTATTTTTCTTTCACATGCCTATAATAGGAGAAAGACATTTATTAATTCTACATCAATAATAAAAGCAATATTCCACCTAAAGATTAATACTGAATACAATGAATTTCTTTTTTTTAAGATAAAATCGTTACAACTATGTTTGAAATTTACCAAAAAATAAAGAACAGTTTTCTAATCTCAAAAAGAAACAAGTCTAAGTTGCAAAGTTAGCGTATTTAATTAGATATCATTTTAATTTATGACTTAAAATCAAGTAAATAATGATAGCCAAAATTCAAAATTCTGTGAGGCACAGCAATATCTTTTAAAATTTTAATGAAACCGGGATACTAGTTAGACCTATCCCTCAAATCTTAGACAAATGCTTCTGACTTCTGAAAGAACAAAGGCAATTTTTAACGTTCTCAGTTGGAAGAAGAGGTATTCCTATTTAGTTTTATTATCACCATGGAAATTGGATTGGAGATTGAAACTAGAGTAGAAGGTCAACTTTTTTTGTCTTGCGGTTATGAACATGTAGTGGGGTGGAGTTAATACTTAGCTTGGAATCACAAAACCGGGTTCAGGTCCCCAACTGCACTGTATTAAGAGCATGATCTTAACACAAGTCACTTTTGACCTTTCGGTTCCAGTTTCCTTATCTGCAAACCGATGATAATGGTGCTTATCTCACAGTAATGCAACTAAGTTTGAATTGTTAGAACCTTTTGTAATTAGTAATACTATACAGAAATAAATTCTTATTCCGTAAGACCCTGAGTTATTGTAAATGTATCTTTAGTTTGAAATAAATTAGCTTTTCGTAAATCATAAATGAAATCATATTGCATATACATGATGTGTGGAGAAAATAAATGTTGCACAAAGTTGTTTCAAAGCACAGAAAATTTGGAAAACATGACTGTTGAGAATAATGCAATGCCTTTTGTTTACAAGATGAGAAGCTTGATTCTACTTTATTATCATCTTTAATCAATTTGTTTCTATTACAGCAAAGATAACTGGTATTTATTAAATCTGAAGAATAATGTGAAAACCTTGGCTCAGAATATCTTTTCCCTTTGTTAACCTTTCCTGTGTTAGGTACAGTGTCCAAGCAGAAGTTGTAATAATAAGTACGAGTTAATGCTTTCCTTCTCAAAACTTATTAGATCAATAGAGATGATACAAACATTTTCCATTCCAACATTTCCTCTCATAAGGACAGAATAAATATGATAATATTTATAAAAGAGATTTGATTCATAGTACTTGGTCATATCAACATATTTATAAGTCAAAACTCTCTTAGGCACTAAGCATGTCATTCTCTGTTGAAGGAGCTGCCTATTCTCTCCCTAAATATTCCTTTGTGTCTGTTTTTCTTCTTCTCCTTATCTAACTTAAAGAAAAATTTCTAATCTTTTGATTTTGATTAATCTTTTGATTAACTTCTTCAATCTCACTTTCTTCTGAATTCATTAGTCTAGTTTTCTTCTTATCAGCGTCTTTAACTTCTCACTCTCCGGCTCTCTGTTCTAAGACCAAAAGTATTTTTGAGGGTTCTCATAAAAACACTTCTTGTTCTCTCTACAATTTTTTAAAGTTCCATTCTATGCAAACTTTTATTCTTAACTGGGCCTCTTACTCATCTATGATTGCTTGTTTCTACTCCTCACAGCTCATACACATCTTGAGTTTGGCTTTGGCCACCACTTCTCTAAGACTTGTTCCTGAGGGTTTAACGTGCTTTGACTTCAGTGTTCCTCCTGTTTGAATTTTTAACAGGCTCCGTCACTATTAGATGTTTGATATAAGTGTGTGGTTGATGGTATTTGACTAGATCCCTGACATGCTTAAATCCTGCTTTGCCAGTCACCTCTCTCGATATCATTTTCTTACTGAGAGAAGGCCAAAGAATAACAGTGAATGGAAACAAATTATTACTTTATTTTTAGCTAAACCAGTGCCAGTAACCCCCATTTATAAGCACTTGTAGAAATAGATCATTATAATGTCCCAAACTACCTCATCTTACCACTCCAAGATCAATAGGAAAAATGAAAAAATCCGAAATATCACACGGAGATATTGAAGTTCTCAAAATGAAACTTCTCTTATTTGGATAAAGTTCCAAAGTAACTAAAATCCATTGCTCTCCTTTTGATTATTGTCTTGTTTTGTTCATCTCAGAAAGAGTTCCACTCAGATCTCTGGGTGGTCTGAATTCCTTCTACAGCATTTGCAACACGGGCCACTTTCACTGGAATGGGTGTAGCCATTTCAGTGCATTCAAATTTGATTCATTCAATCCCATTTCTTGTGTGTTCCACTTTTTCAAAATTTCAGGAATAACCAAGTTCACAAAAATAGCCCTAAACTCAATAAATTTAGAATGCACCAAAGATAATATAGGAATGTATTATCTAAACTCCAATTCCATTATATCAATAAAAAAATAATGTACCCAGAGCCCAGTGACCATTACATTCGGATCCCTTCTTGCTATCGTCAGTCATAGACCACAACTAAGGCTCAGAGTTACTTGGAATAAACAGGATACACAGAGAATATGTAAGACAAAAAACAAAACTAACCCTAAAAGCTTCTTGATTTCTTACTCTTTGGGATACTAGTCAGTCCATACCAGTTGTCCAAAAGTCATAACATGTGGACTTAAACTACATCAGATGAAATCCCCCTTCAAAAAACTAATTATTGAAGTTGCAGGTGCTCTCAGCTTCATAGTGACTTTCATACAGATATCCCAAACCTAGGGTTCAGAGGAAAGGCCAATGAGAAGTAACATTATCTCCTCCTCAAATCTTTCTATTTATCAGAGTTTTCACTGTCTGGGTCCTGATTAATTGTCATTAAGACCATTCTTTTTCATCATCTATTTCTTTTCTTCAGTTGCAAGACTTCATTTTCTAACAGAGAAAAATAACATTCCTTCAGTCACTTCTAAATACAGAAGGAAAAAAAATGACCAATAAACCATCTAAAGCAAACGGATCTGGGTACATTCTCTTGTGTCTCTAATCAACTCACATCACTGTAAAGATGCTGATGCAAACCTCAGGACCTAGACTTCTGCTAAAGAGGACTTCTTTAGTCTTTGTGGACAGCAGCCATGGTTCAGAATGCATCTGTATAATAAAGATAAGTGTATTTGAAAGTAATCCGTCCTTTCCCTCAAAAGGTCTTTACTTCACACAGGGCTCCAAAGTCCTGAAGAAATGGGACTTCCATTATGATCAGCGGCTCCAGGCAACTAGGCTCCATCACTTTTCTTTTACTATAAATATAGCTGCAATCACACCTGCTAATACTAGTTATAACCCACGCTTACGAAACACTTTTGAGCTTTAAATATACCCACATAATACTAGTACTTAGATAGTAGTCTCTGAATATGACAATGATGAGACTATTTGGATATATTAGAAATAATAGTGAGATTTTGATGGAATTCAAGCTAAGAATCTAAGAATTACTCTGTGTGCTGAAAAGTGTTTCTTGTCTCTCATGTACATCATTATCCATTTATACTTTTTTTTATCACTGGAGCTAGAGGACTAAAAACTAATTTAACACGCCCTAGCTTCCTGTTATGTTACACTAGTAGGTGGCACTGATAGAAGACAAGAAAGAGGCAAGAAGAGCCATTCCCTTTCATTTGTTTATAAGGTGGAAAGCTCTTACATTCTTCCAAGAGAAGCAGAAGAAACAACAGCTCTCCAGCAACTCAGCCTCAGGCTTGATAAGAGCTTCTTAATCTTTGTGGAACAGCCCTTTTTGCCCTTTTGCTTTTCCAGTCCCATTTATACCACTTGGTCTTTTGGCACTACCAAAAGCATTGTAACCAATTTCATGACTTAAACCATCACTGTCTACTGGATTTCCAGAATTATTATTTTTCCCCTGCCTGAACGTTGATGGAAAGATTTCTTGGCATGAGGAATGGGATCAGGAAACATATCCACAAAGTTAGGCATCTAGGATTTGTGATTTGACTTAACTGGATTTCAGTGCAGTGATGACCTCATTGATAGTGGGAAATTGGAGGCTGGTAGTCAAAATTATGCAATGGGAAAACAGTCATTCAAGTTACTTTCTGTGATTGTCTTGTATGAAGTGCCTAAGGAAGACAAAATTTTGGGAAAACAAGGGTCTGCGGCGCTTGATCATAATAGAGTAAATGGTGACTAAATGGAGGGTGAGGACAACCGCCTTTGGCTTATCTGCAGAGATTATGAAAATAAAATGTCAAGCTGAGTGTTTTAATCAGCTCAAGTGATTGTAAGAAAACCAGAGAGCTTCTGGTATTGGCCTAAAATTATTTATTTTCTCTAATAGTTGCAAAGCTGCTACAGATAAAAATAAGACTCAAAATTTGATTCTGTGGGTGAAAAATTACAAAGTAAGTTGAATTCACAATATTGCCAGTTTTTATTTGAATGCATAACCTAGGAAGAGGTAGCTTATACACAGTATAATGGCACTAATTTCTGCAATATAAAAAATTTCCATTTCTTATTGGTAGGAACCTGCAGAATATGTACTGAAATTTTTCTAGGGATATTAGCCCAAAGAGAGTAAAAGACAACATCTGAGTCAAATTTATCAGTATTAGTACACTTACCAGAGCTTCTTGAATCAATATGTTACCTCAAGTAGCAGCTAGGAGTGGCTCTAATACTTTGCTCAGTTGATTGACTGAAACTTTAACCTGTATTCAGTGAGGTTTAGAGCCCAGAATATCCCTTCTATATACCTCTTTAACATAACATAAAAGAGAGTATCCAAAGTCTTACGGCAGCAGGAATATTAGAGTGAATTTATCACATGTGATTTTCCTTCGCATCCACCAGGAAGCTCAGAGGACATTCCCTTTAGCAATGCATTGAAAAATCTTGAAAATGTTTGCATTGTTTTCTCTCTAAAATTTGAGAATGAGGCAAGATCAAGTCAAAAAATATGTTTCCCGATTTCAGTGGAGATGGTGGGTATGGCAAAGACTAAGTGGTAGCGCTTAACTGACAAGTCAAGGTGGGCATAGTCAGTAAAGGACAGAAGGGCTTGAGTGACAATAAGAATATCGAATGGGGGCTGGCCCCATGTCCAAGTGATTAAAGTTCTGCGCACTCTGCTTCAGAGGCACAGGTTCGCAGGTTTGGATCCTGGTTGTGGACCTACTCCACTTGTCAGCCATGCTGTGGAGGCAACCCACATACAAAGTAGAGGAAGATTGGCACAGGGGTTAGCTCAGGGCAAAGCTTCCTCACCACCATCAGCAACAAAAACAACCAAAAACAAAAAAAGAATATCAGAATGGTTTTTCCTTTATCACTAGGTAATTCTTCAGTTTCTAGAACTGAACTAGGCACTCAAGTCCAGTTTCAAGAACTTAGCCATTTTGCATACATTTGCCAGAACAAAGACCCAGAACCTCATGAATAAAGGTGAGGCTAGTCACCTTGTAAAGGGGCATGAGACATCACCACAATTATGTACCGTTAATTTTCTTCTGTGCTTTTCCCCAAGGGACTACACACCATTATTGAGAATTACTGTGCATTGGAAAAATGGAAATACTCAGACCTTTATCGGATTACTAGAACAATAGCTTTGAATAAATTGGCTTTACTCAATGGAGATCTAAACCATCATTATGGTCCACTGATCAGAGAGGGGAGTTATTGATGACAGATAATAAATGTTGATTGGAACTAAGTCCATCTCCTAGTGGATCCAGTGGGTCTGTGGGTACAACCTGTGGCTCTTTTCCCTATCTGTAATGAGTTGTTGGAAGACATATTTAGCAACCAGCACAATACCCATGTGGCTTCTTAATCTGTGGAGTAGGAGCTATTGTGAAAAGAAAGATCATGGGAAAAGCTTTAAAATTACCCTCTTTACCTGAATAATAAACCAAAAACAATGCTTTCCCCCTGGCGGAATTGCAGAAATCAATGCCATCATTAATAACTCGAAAAATGCATATATGATTACAATCATATTTCAATTTTACTCAATTATTTAGCATGCAAAATAATTACCTGCAAAGAAACACAGCTAAAGCTGGGCAAGTCTTGAAAAATGACATTTAATTATTACAAATTTAATCAAATTGCAGATGGTATTCTAAATATGATCTCTTTACTAGAGAGATCAACCGTCTTATTGGTATGCACCATTTTTCTTATTCCCATGATTCTATGCCCTGCATTATTGAATAGCACTAGTGACACAGGCTCATTTTGCTAAGATATGTTTCTGATTAGTCTAGCTGAAGCTAATTTTTTTTATTTTTCTCTCTCCTTTTTTTAGCTTAATTACTATTACATTGACTTCCTCACATTTGTACAACACTTTACAGCTTGCAAAGTATTCTCTCATGTATTTACTTTGTCTTTAAAACTTACTTTGATGTAGGTATTTCCTTTTCATTTTCCCAATGAAGGAACTATTATCATATATATAGTCTCCCTCATAGTTTTCCCAAATGTGGTTAATAATTTTCCCAGGGGCAAAAGGGTACTTAACCAAGAAGAGGAGACTTCAATACAGATTTTCTTAAGTGAATCCCAGACTCTGTGTGTGTTCACTGAGAACAGATCAAAGAGCAGGTGAGGGCTGCGTTGATGCCTGCACACTGCCTTCAATAGAATGATATCTCTCTGTGGAATTATAAATTACGAAGAACCGGAAAGACTTCAAGGATCCAACCCACTCATTTTACAGACAAAGAAACTGTTATAAACGTTTGAAAGTGTTATAAACATACACCAAGGGGACAAAAGTTTCCTTTCCTGATCTAGTACTTTAAAGATCTAAGAGAAAACAGGTTGTCCATTATTCAGTTCTAGTATATGACTTCTTTACAACTACAGTATATTTTTAATAATATATCATATCTGAAATGTTTCTTAAACTTTAGTAATTATTATTGTTTTGGCTGATATTTCTAACCTTTTGTGAGTAAAAGAATACAGGTGGCATTGAAGAGATCAAAATAAAGCAAATCCAACTGATTACTGTAGTTTAATATGTCAGGATGTCAAGATGAATTCAAACCCTTTTCCCTCCTAAAATAGTTGCAAGAAGTGAAGGCAAACAAAGAGGAAGTAAATGTTGTATAGAGTCAAGACAGCTGGTATTTGTTAACAGTATTCATGGGTCATATTGAAGTCAGTGGGAAGAAGTGATGGGTGGGGAAATTTCTTTTCTTTTTTCCAGATGGCTTCTGTAGCTTAGCTTGTCAGAATAAAAGGCTGATGATGGAATATGAGTGTGTATGTTGAGGCCTAAGCTTACCACAGCTTTGACTGGACAGGAAGATGTTTCTTAATAGCCTGGGCCCATTCTTTATATCCTTTGTTTTAGGAGGCATTGTACTATTTTGGAAAGAACACAGAAATTAGCATTAAAATACTTGGGTTGCAATCCTGTCTGTGTGGCCTTGGGCAAGTGTTTTAACTACTTTAGGCTAAGCATCTTAATCCATAAAGCAAGGAAAAAATCAAACTAATAGAAATTTTATATGCCCAAGATTAGGCAGTGGTTATGAAATGGTACACTATTAATCATTACCTAAATTTTAACTTAATAAATGTCACATACACATATATACATAATGGGTGCATATCAAGGATGAGTCTTTTCTGATCATTTCAGCTCTATAATGACAACTTCTTCTTCTAAAAATAGTTGAATAGCTGGTTGAAGTGGCAGCCACCATAAATAATTAAAAAGCTGGAGTCAATATATGAAATAACTGTTTTCAGATTTTGAACAAAAATTTATAAAACTATAATATCTAAAATAAAGGAAACAAATGGGACAACCTCAGAATAGTCAGTTTTCTGCCTGGAGGCAATGTCTGGATGTTAGCACAGAGATGGGGACAATAGGAGCATGGCAGTCAGGCTGAGCAGACGAAACAGAAATTGGTCACTTACAGCTACCGAAGTGGCTGAAACTGGTGGGATGACAGAGTAAAGAAAATTTTGCAGAGAAACAACAGGAGAACTGAGAGTAGGAAGTATCCTGCTGTTGATTCTGTAACTTGCTCAAAGTATTTAAATCAATCACATACCATAAGGAAAAAATCTATTTGAACAATTTGCTTTCTTTAGGCATCACTGAAATATTTCAGAATAACCTATCTTCTGATTCCTTCTGGATTTGGAATATCTAAATCTCATACTCCTCACTCCTACATTGACCTTTGAGAAGATCTCAAACCATTGTTTTAAAAAGAGATGCATGGGGTGAAAATAAGAAATACTCTAAGACTCTAAGTCCAAAGGATGGATGTGTCAATATGTGAAACAATCAGAACTCTGACATTTCTTAGGAAAATATCCAAAGTCCTACTCTTTGTGTCTCTTAAAGGTAGCCTTCTGTGAGACGGTACTTACATCATGAGAATGAGTGTCATTGCAAATGTCTGTTACTAATCATCTATATACTCACAAATCATGGCACAAGTTGCCAAAGCTTCTGCGTAAACATTAAAAAATGGAATTTTTTAGCTTAACTAACATTTATATTCTCATTTTCCTGTTTTTGCATTTATTAAAAAAATATGAACGACTTCAAGCACACAAAAAAGTAACAAAGAACAAAATAAAACAAATTATGTAATGCAGTGATTAAGAACATGGCCTCAAGAGACAAAATGCATGGGTTCAAACCCAGTTCAACCTTGATTTACTGAGCAATTTTGATCAGCTTCTTTTACTTCCCTGCCTCAATTTTTATTCTATAAAATGGAAAGAATATATACTTTTCTTATGGGTTGTTATGATGGTAGATGTAAAGAACTTAATGGTATTAGGGAGACTTTAATAAATAGGAGCCATTTTAATATGTAACATTCAGTTTTGTCAAATCTTTTTATTGGGACACATTTGTTTTAGATTTCTGTCTCATTTTTAACAATTAAACTATGATATGAAGTTCAAAGTCCCTTAATTTTTTCCCCTTTTCTCTCCCTAGAGATGGCAAATGAGTTTGGCTTTTATCATTCCCATGCCTGTTATTATAATTTTTATATATTTATGCAACTATAATCATACATATGTTGTTTTATGGATTAAATTTAGAATTCCACACTTAGTGCCCAGGTTTAATAAATAAGGATGCTAATTTTTCAAAATGTGTGTTTAAATCAGCTTTTAAAAAAAGGGATTGTGCAGTTGTATCTTCTGTTGAGCAAAAATTCAGCCTTTTGTGACTTGATTGTCAGATAAAAGATCAGATATATACATAGCCTTACGTTATTTCTCAGAGGATATATCTTTCATCTGTTAAAATATATCCCACAATTATAAAGTGATTAAACCCTAAACACAAGGGTATTGTAAATAACATTTCAGTTAATTAAAACTGCAAAGCATTTGTTTGTAAATAATCTTGGACTCATGCAGTTGATTTCTATCAAGCTAAAAGATGGGCTTGGGTTTAGAAATGCACATAAGGGACTGATGAGAAATTGGATATTACTATCTGGGAAAAAAGCAATAAAATACTATAACACTCTTAAGTAATAGCTGAGAGAGAGAGGGAGAGGGAAGTGCTGGGGGAGACAGAGGGAGAGGAGAAATAGCTTCAGCTAGACTACCCAGAGACACGTCTTAGCAAAATGAGCTTCTGTTACTAGTGCTGTTGAAGAATGGAGGAGATAGATATCATGGGAATAAGGAAAACACGGCCTGAATGGTGCATCAGTTTGACTTGATGGACCCCCCAGGGCTTTGTTGTTCTTGTATGAGAACGTGCTTCTGTGTTCATTCATCAAACGTGGTGCTATAGCATTTCATCATAACAGAAACATCATATTTTCAAATCGAGCTCTCATGGAATCTCTTATAAACCGTCTCTTCGTAAGATGCATATAGTTTTATGTTTCTGTTTCCAAGGTGATCTTCTTATGTAATTCACCTGGAATTTCACTTATTCTACTTAGCCACAATCACATAATATATGGGATTTTAAATATAGTTGCCTAATGAGGTCTTATGATTCAGAACCATGAAACCTTCCAGCCAACAAAGACATTCATTTTCTCAATTAATCCCATCATATTAAATTATTATTCAGAATTATTTTTAAATTAGACAGTAATTTTTGCCTCCTTCCATCTCTTTTTCTTCTCTCTCTCTCTCTCTCACTTTGTTATTATTTTCTGAAAACATTTTTGGACAAAGACCTGTGCTAGGAAATTCAAGTGGTTAAAAAAAAAGTAAGTTATATGAGCCATGTATTCAAGTATATTTTAATCTAAGGATAGAGGGTTCAGATAAGCACAAAGAAAACTATATATACAGCTCAAAGATGTTAAGAATCTTACCAGAGAATAAATAAACTAGTATGAGAACACTGAGAAGGGATAGAGTATACACAAGGAGAATTACAGGATTAAGAAAGAAGTAAAAATAGTTCAGAAAAAAATTGACAGAAATTTAATTAATGGAGATAGAAGAGAAATAGGAACATGCATAGTGATTTTAGGGGGAAATAAAATGCACTTTTGCTGACACAAGAGATGAGAGGAAGAGTAGCAAATGTGTAAAGTGAAAGGAGATTGCAGGGAATCCTGAACCCCGCCAGTCGGAATTTCAGTAGGCAATGGGCAGTGAATGAAGAATTGGAGGAGCTGACTGGCATGATATAGATAAGCTTTAGGAAAATCTTCTGATTTGAAAACATTTGAAATTTTCTTCATGTCTTCAAAATTTAGAAAATTGCATGGATGTGTGTAGATATGGAATGTTTCCAAGAGATCTGAGTTTTCTGTTCATTATTTTGTTATCAATTTCTAGTTTTATTGCCTTGTGATCAAAATATGCAGTCTGGTCTCTCACCTTGTTTTGCATTCTCCAGTGTTTTGTATAAAACTCATGTACATTCTAGATAAGTCTCAACTGTTCTTTTTTTCACCTTTATTCTAATTGCCACTGTCACATCATCCTCCACTTCAGCCTGTCAGTCAAACAGTACAGTAGTTAGAGACTCAATTCCAAAATGCTATTTTGATCATGTTACTCCTCTATTAACCCTCATTTAATGGCTGCCCATTGTTTAGTTGCTTACAGGTTTAAATCAAGGTCTTTTTACCAAGAATTCAGGTACCATCATGAGCCATGCCTTTCTTTCCAGCCTTATTTCCCATGTCTCTCAGAATTGTTTTTCCTATATAATAGTCATGAAGAAATAACTTCTTTCAAAGGCATGCCTTTATGTCTTTGAATTTGCCATTTATTCTCCTTGTCTGTTTTTCTATCTTCTAGTCTTTCTTGATAATGCATTGCAAGTATCCAGGAAGGATTTTTTTTTTCTGACTTCTGTAGGCGCAATTACTTAACCCTACTCTATAGCTTTTTCACATAACTCTCTTATCATTTTGTGTTTTGAAATGCAACTACTTGAAGACTGATGTGTCTGCTTTGCTAGACTGTAAGTTCTTGGAGTCTGTGCCTTCTCTGCTAAAGGATAGTAGAGAGCACAGAGCAAACAAATTTTTGTTGATTGGGTGGATGAATAAATTATCCATTCTGCAGGATAGTAGTAGGTACATAATAAGCATCGATATCTGTTGAGTGGATGGATATAAAAATATCCATGGCACATTAGGATTTTTTTTGAAAACCCTCAAATAAGAAACTTATATGTGTTTATTATATTAGTATATGCCTATTTATGCTTTTATCTGAGTCCTCATCTAATTATAGATCATTTCTGAAATTTGGCGCAGTTGAAATGATCGTGGAAATAGGATAACTTTTATTGCTACCATTAATTTAATTGTAGACAACTACAGTGCTTTGTCCTATAATTGTGTATATGCAGACTTCTTAAATATAATAGAAACAGCAGTTATTACTATAGGCAGGAATTTAAAAGATGGCAATAGTAGAGCCTGAAAAGAGTTAATTCTAGAGACAGCCTAAAAATTGGTTTGTTTCTGCCCAATCAAAGCCATGATGACTGTAGGTCAGAAGAGGGCAGCAAGTGCAGCCCAGGTAAGAAACACGGCCTTGACAAAATGGCCTGAGACGAGCCGAGGAGAATGCCTGAAAGAACGCTGGAGGATTCGGGAAGCATTTGGCAGTGGAGAAATGTAAGCGACCCAAGGAACTAACCTACTGTCTTTGTACCAGGAACAGCAGCCAACATAACAGATAAAATAAAAAGAATAAAACAAAAATATTGCTTTTACCTTCATTACCACATTTTAATTTTTGAAACAGTTCTCTGTGGTATAGATAACTAGATACCACCTGAGGGAAATAATACTCTAAGAGGGAACTACTAGGAAAGAATAGAGCCAGGACTTCTCTCAGATAACCTAGCCACGATGAATGTGAGGAAGTCAGGTTGACAAGAGGCAGAGCCAGTAAGGTTTCAAGCTAGAAAGCAAAGGCCGAGAGCAGGGTCCAACGGGAGGCCAGAATGAGGGCACAGATTAAGAGTCTCCATGACTATGGATTTTGAAGGGATGGTGGTGCTGGATTCTGAAGTCTTGAAAAGCATTCCTCCTGTTTAAAGATGCTTTGTTATGCCCAGAATCAGTGTGAGATGTTATATGGCTACCACATTTGTCTTGTTGGAACTCAAATCTTTTGACATCTCTTCATTACCCAGTGAATTTTAAATACCAGTTATAGCATGGCATTTAAGGTTAAGTGTGATTTATTCATAAGTTAGCCATCTCTAGTCCCACTGCCTTCTTCCTATTTGGTGCACCACCAACATTTTACATAGATTTCTCTTCTATAATTTGAAACATTGTATTCAAGTTTGGTTGAATTGTCTCCTGTTTCTTCCCTCCCATCCTCTACTAAATTTGAACTGCTCAGGAGCGGGGATAGCATCATATAACAGGCAAATTTTGTTAAATGAGCACTGTTAGTACTCATCCCAATATAGACTAAGTTTTTTAACCGTGTCATAGAGCATAAAATTTTGCAATTTAATTGTAAGTCACTCTCTGCTAGTAACTGAGGTGACGTTACAGCCAAAATTAACACAATTCTTTTCCTGTTTCAATGGCAGAAATGTTCTCTGCATTGGGGCTTTATTTGTAGACAAAGTAGGTGCTAAAAACCCTCAATACCCCACAAGTCTGTCATAAAACTGCCAACAGAGAGAATTTCAAAAATTTCTACCATTACAGGCACACTTGCACAAGGGTACAATCAGAAGGTCACTCTAAAAAATACACATTATGACCACCTCCCTACTCATGTTCCCCCCCCCCCACTCTGTTTCTATTTTTTTGAGGCTGAAAGGCAAAAGAGAAAATTTCTTCTAATTGAAATGGCCTACATACAATGTAAATATTTACTTTCTTAATTATTTGAGTCAAGCTCTGTGCTTTCTAATTATTACTATATTTCTTTACATTTTTCTCTCTTAAATTTAATCAACGTGTATAGTGCCCAGTAAACCAGTATGTCAAAATCTTATTGGTATAAAGATCAAAAAAATCAATGTTGCTCAATTATAAGAATTAATTACTGAAGACAAGCTTTAGCCAATCCATTGTTCATTTTAACTGATCTAACACGATATTTATATACCAATATCATGGTAGAAAGGCTTGTCTGAGAAATATTATTTAATCCTGCCAGGACCAAAAACAAACTTTCTGAGGCCATTATCTAATTTCAAATCTATGTTTTAAAAGCATATCGTATACATAGTATGGATTCACCATTTTCTCTAAGGAAATTTTATTTTGTTTTTGGCTGTTGTAACATAAAATTCTGAGATTACTAAAAAGTGGGTGAATGTAATATATAACAAAATTTGTTTCTAATACTTTTATTTTAACCAACTCTGTAATTCTTTTAGTAATTATCTGGACAATGACTATGTAATTAAGATTTTCAAAGGACAAAGCCAAAATCTGCATTTTTGTTTCAAAAAAGGATTTTCAATTTTAATAACAATATATTTATAAATGTATGTTTTAAGCAAGAAATGTTCAAGCATAATATCCCTACAATTTACTCGGCAAATGAAGGATGTATATTCTGGAAATACATCTTATCATTTCCACTTCTAGTATCTAAACATTGGAAAAAAATGTTTCCAACTGGAATTAGAATATTTTATACTTGATTCCTAAATTTTCTGTAGAATATCACATAGTAAAATTATATTTTCTATTAATTTCAGAAATACATATTTAACATGGAAGAACAATTTTAAATGAAAGCAAAAAATTGCCCTAGGAAAGAAAAATATTCACTTAGATTTTTTTCCGTTCACATCATTCATAATAAATTTTTTTTCTATTTGTCAGAAAAAAAAAGAGCAAATAATACAGATGTCACATTGATATTAGAAACAGATACCCATTCACTGCAATGTGTATTATTTTTAGAACTTTGATTTGGCAAGACTACTTTGTATTTTTTCAAAAAGGAAAAAATCATTTAGAATATGCATCGGGACCACACCACCTCCATTTAGAGAAAACACAAACAAGTGAGCACGAGGCGGGCTCCCCTGTGTGAACTAATCTGTGTGGCAGAAGGTCAAGAGCAGCCACACTCTCCCGTCTGTTTGTGAGCTGCCCTGAACCATCTGATTCAAAGAAATTCCATTTTCCTCTGGCAAAGGGCACACTTCTCTAAGATTTGAAGATTTCAGTGCTTATCAGAAGGAGAAAGAGGTACACAATAGTAAACCTAATAATCCTTTATTTGGCAACAATAAGAATTTTACTTTAAAAATAAAATACAACCACTAATAGATAGTTATATTATTTATTGAGGAACTCAGAAGAAGCAAATAAAAATGAATAATTTGGAATTGTTGGAAAGCACAGTATTCATGTGATAAAATGGATTACAAAATACGCGGAGAATTGAGTCAATCATTGACAGCTTTTTGGAGAAATGTTTTGTGTGCATGCACACACACACACACACACACACGCACACATATATTTCCTTTTCACAGTGGAAATATTGCCCTTGTATTTAGTACCCAGTTTTATCCCATTGTTTTTGAAGACCAGGATGTGATTCATTCCAAAAATAGCTTTCTCCAGTATAAAGTGTCTGAATAAAAATAGTTTGTTGTTGTAGTATTCAGGAAAGTCTAAAGTTGTGTGTGTGTGTGTGTGCGTGTGCATGTGTTAACACTTAGCAGCCTCATAACGTTGCTAAAGAATTACAGGGTAGTGGAATACTATGCATGGAAGGATCATTTAATGGCTTATGATGATAAGGACATGAAAGAATATGTTGCTTCTTAGATATAATGGATATCTGGTTTAAATATCAGTCTTTTTTATTAACAGCTAAACACAGTTTGCTTTAATTTATGTAATACCTTTCAATAATAACATGTTGACATTTTAAATTAACTTTTAAAATTTCATATTTTTTCCTCTTTTAATGTATACTGCATTTTATATGTTTCGCATGAGCCAACATCTCACTGGGGAATGTTCTGACATTTAATGTTTCTCATTATTATTGTTTATTATATGATTTTATAATGATTCTTTACTTTCAACAACTTTTCTGTCTTTTTTTTTGGTGAGGAAGATTGCCCCTGAGCTAACATCTGTTGCCAGTCTTCCTCTATTTTGCATATGAGACCCAGCCACAGCATGGCTTGATGAGTGGTGTAGGTCAGCACCTGGGATCCAAACCCGTGAACCTGGGCTGCTGAAGTGCAGCATGCCAAACTCAACCACTACACCACCGGGCTAGCCCAAATCATTTTTAAATATAAAAGAAAGAAGACTTTATGGCAAAAAAAGGCAAAGAAATAAGATGAAAAATTGCTTACGTTTGTGAGTACTTGTTTTGTGTTGTTTTACGTTTTTGTTTTGTTTTAAATGAGATTGTACTTGATTTTACATTACAGTAACAGATGGGTTTTTTGAGCTTTTTTTTCTGAGTTCAACAATACTGTTAACCAAAAGCCTGAGTAATACAATATCTATGTAGTGAGAGTTTTAAAAAAGCTTCTCATCTCACACCAGTAATAATTTATCTGAAAAGGACTTCTACTTAGGAAAGCAAATAAGAACTTTAATATCATTAGGATCTAAGGGTGTTGACAATGAAGGCCATCTTGTTTTCAATGACTGAGTATACTATCCCAGCAGTTTTTTCTACTGAAGTTCAAAGTGACCATTCCTTTAGTCTGCTTCAGAATTCATTCAAGCGATTTTAAGATAAATGTGTCCTAACATTAACACAATAAGTTGTATTTGTGAGTGTCAATGCAATTCCAGAGCAAACAAAACGTTATTCAAAACTAAAATTTTTTGAGATTAAATTTCTAGAATGATCTTTATAATCACACCAGTTCATATCCCTCCAACCACTTTTCTTCCTCCCCTTAGCAGGGGAGTTTTCTGTCATCAGTTCTCCACTGGTGTAATCCAATGTTCAAATACAGGAAGCCATCATTAGGAGTGAGCCAGACTCTGTTATATGTTAAAAGAACTGAGGGTTTTCCTTGTCATTCTGTCTTTGCAAATGGCGATGAATATTCATTAAGCTAGGGGAAGATTTGCCAGCTGCAAATCTTTGCAAGGTGCCCTAGTACTCCTAGTCGAAAGGAAAACAAAGATTATAAAGCCTCTATTTAGGTGCATCCTAAAGGGTGAAGAAAGTAAGCTGGCAAAAGTGTTCTCAGGGAAAAATGTTCTAGCTCACACATTTTAAAGGAATATGTGCACTTTGTGTGTGTTTTTTTTTTGCAAAACTGTGATTTTCAGTTTTTCCCGAGATCGTCTTAAAATGGCAAAAAGGGAAGGCTATATCAGAATTACACTAATCCTTAATTTTATTTCCCTTCTGCTGTATTACGGGGATCTAGAGTGAGGTTAAGAGTTTTGCTTTTGTTTTTAACAAAATGTGAGGCTGTGAAGTAGGCAACACTTTGTATTGAGTCAATATCATGGGGATGGAGCATTTCTGCCTTATGAGAACCGCATCTTCCTTATAAAAGTCTGTGTTGAATTCTTGTATACTAAAATATTTGCATTAGTTCTGTGTTTTCTTATGTTGAAATATTGACCACATTTAAACTCAAAAGAAATATGCTCAGATGTGTTGGAAAAATGTTAACTGTATTTACTAAATCATAGCGTATTTTCAGATTTTGTATTTCTTTAAAGAAGAACATGCCTACATTTTAATGTATCAGCCTAAAATGCAAAATTGGCAAGTTTTACTTTCACTTGTCTCCAAACTTCAGAGTGAGAGTTAATAATTGTTTAAATCTATGTTAATTTGTATTACATGATCATGTATTTGTTCACTTTAAGTCAATTAGGAGTAGTAAAACTATTATTTTGTTCTCAAAATAATTATTTTTTTAATTAAAAGGCTCTCCTCTTGGACAGGGAGCAAAAAGAAGAGTTTCCTGCAAGCCAATATTAGTTTACTGATTGCTTGGAACCATTTGGTTATGAAAAGAGGAGGAGATTCTCAGGGAAAGAAATGACCCATTTAAATCCCCACTCAGACCATGGTCCTTTTTTGGCAATTCGCGTTAAGGTACTTACATAAAACGGACAGTGTCTGTCTTCCTAAATCATTGCTGTCCAACCGGTTATTCTTGATATACTGCTTCATCTTTTAAAAAAATTTTAAATATAATTGACATATAACATTGTGTAAGTTTAAGGTGTACATGGGTTGATTTGATACATTTATATATTGCAATATGATAACCACCCTAATGTTAGCCAACATCTCTATCATGTCATGTAATTCTCATTTCTGTTTTGTGTTGGAAACCACTGAGATCTAGTCTCTTAATAACTTTGAAGTTTATAATACAGTATTATTATTCTTAATAACTTTGAAGTTTATAATACAGTATTATTATTTATAATCACTGTGCATACATTAGGTCTCCAGACTCCTACTCTCCAGCCCCTCATAACCACCATTCTACTCTCTGTTTTTTACAAGTTTAGCTTTGATGAACTACTTAATCTTAGGATTCTCTGACTCCCTATGATTTTGTGGGACTTCCAAGTGTCAATATCCTCCCTTTGTGAAAATGAAAAATCCATTCCCGAACGAGTTTGTAAAAGTATGCTGGATGCTCTAAAATGATACGCTAGATGACCCCTTGGCTGTAAAATCATTATAGTACAATTAGGTCAAAAGGGCTCTTAAGTCATACTTAACGTTTTCACTTATAGGATAGTTGGAAGATACTGCTGATAAATTGTTTTAGTTCTCTATAATATAGTTATGTCTATGATAAACACTTAGAGCAAACATTTTTAATGCAGTATAGTATGTGTAGAGTTGATTTCAGATTTAATTAAATTTCTAATCTGGATCAGTTTTCTTGGAACAATGTCCTAACTGGCTTTCAGCAGCTTTTTGGCTGCCTTGGAGCTGACCCTGAATGTGACTTTCTCAGGGGGGCCTTGCTGATCCTCTTTCCTGTTCAACTAGGTGAGGTGAGATCCTACCTACATTTTTCCTTTCATAACACACTATACAATTTCAGTTCTTTTGTTGCTAGTTATATTCCACCCCTCCCACAAATTGTCAGCTTCATGATGGTACACACTCTGTATATTTCTATCCCTCTTATCTGTACTGTATTCCCAGCACCTAGCAAGTTGACTGTTGAGTTGATGAATAAACACATTAAGTTTTTAATTTTGCCATTGGAATAACTCAATCTGTTATACTGATTTTTAGTTTCATGCTCATACACATATTACCTGACTGGCACAAGTTTACAAGTTGCCGCCAATAATTGGTGAAACTGAAAATAATAGGTACATAATTATAGCCACATCAGCAAATTAGAATAACAGCAAATACCTAAAACAAATAAATATTCCGTATCATCATCACTTATCATTAGTGTTTTCATTCACTCATTTGTTCAAGGAATATTTATTGAGCATCTATTGCTAGGCACTGGGGAGATAGCAGTCACCAGGGCAGAAAATATCCAAACTTACAGGGCTTACATTTTAATGGAAGCCAACAAAGCATTACTATGTAAGCAAATACTAAATGAAAAGATAAAAATAATTAAAGAAAATAAACCAAACAGGTTAATAGGATGAAGAGTAACTAGTTGGGGAAGAGAGGGATAGGGGGACACATTATAGAGGGTGTTTGGGAAGATTGCTCTGAGGAAGTGACATTTGCCCTATCTCATGAGAAGGAGTCAATCAATAAATTCATTATATCAGAAAAATCCTACTTTTTGTCTAAGATCTTTAATAAAATGATGCACTGCATGAAACACAGGACATACTTTAATCCTTCCTTCATTTAGTCCACAAATTATAATTTTTCAAATAGAAACTTGAGAGTAATAAATTATAAATTTAAAAGTATAAATTAATTTATAAATTAAATTGGTGAAAAATATTTTAATTCTTTCAGGATCTTAGCAGAGAGTATGAGAGATCTTCTTAGCATTAGTTTCAAAATTTGATACACAATATAAGATCTATGAAACCATAGTAGATTTTAGGAGAGAGAGAAAGATTCAAAGTACCCTTCACATAAAGCATAGATACTATTATTAGCTTCTTGATATATATATATATCAAATATATATATATTTAGTATTTCCTTGACAGCCATGTTATCATCTATAGGAAAATATTTTTTCCTAAATTCAGACAGCTGAGAATAAAGATGTTATCGTGTATAGAATTTGCTTTGTGTAGTGGTCATGTGCAAAGGATAGGAGATGGAAGGATAATTTGGTTCAGTTTAGTAACTGCTAAAAGTGGGATAACTTTAATATGAAGTATATGGAATTAGCAACATCAAAGGAACTTCTCGCAATGTCTAACACAGAAGAGCTGAGTGGTGATAAGTACGGTATGCTTTGTCTGATATTTGTTTGGCCCCTAAGTGTTAATTGTTAATAAAAATCCAAATGTTAGCTAGCGTGTTTCAGTTCTGTCTATATTTAGCAAAAACAGCTTTTATAAGAATTGTATCCCTTTTTAATGTTCTTAGTTGTACCAACCTAAAATTGTGAATCTAAATTTTTATATCATTATTGTAACACAAGGAAGAAGCATCAGTTGACAAGAAAGTATAGAGTTAAGCCTAAATCACATCTCTTTGCCTTCAGAATGAGAAAAAAAAATCCTGGAATGATTTTATATGGCTATTTATAGCTAGTATTAATTTCATTGATATTTGTATTTTCAAGAACCACAATTCTTCAGACTGTATCAGGGAACAAAAGGGCATCTTCCTCTCTTTCTCTTCTGTTTGTCTGAATATTTAGGTACATTCACCCTTTGAATGTTTAAAATTAGATGTTCTCACGGTCTTTCTTGGCTTTTCAATGCTAGATACAAAAATATCAACAGGATTTATCTGTGTTCTCAATTTAATTGCTCTTTGTTTTGATATTTACCAAATACCTTTTTCCTCAACTAGTTAAAAATTCATAAAATATAAATAATAAACATAAACATACGTAAGTTGTCTCTGTGTTGTGTTATGTTTTGTTTTCTTTTGTTTTGTTTTGTTGGTAGGGTCTGGTTTGCACCCAGAAACGTGGCTCCTTATCCTAATGGTGAACATTTTCCCTACCCCAGACCTCTGCAGGCTTCGAGAACCATGGTGGGGCACGAAGTGTCCTTTGTTAACTTGCACGAAGTCTGTACAACGTGTTGACTAGCAGCGGAGCCTCCAAGGGCAGAGGACTTCCACTCAAATCCTAGATCTGTTGCCTCTTTGTCTCTGGAAACTTCTGGAAACTAGTTTACTCTGTACCTTCTTTCACTTATTGATAAAAGGAGGATCACAATATTGTACTCACTTCCTAATGCCGTTGTGAGGACTGACAATGAATGTAAGTAAATTACTTAGATTAGGGCTCATATGTAGAAACACTACACAAAGTGTTAGCTGCTATTATTATTCTCACTTCCCTCCCTCTGAGGGAAGTGAAATATGTAGACCGTGTATCCTACTTCTGTTGTTGAGCCCCTGGGTAGGCAAAGACAGGTGAGGGAATTAAATTGCAACATCAGAGAAATTGTGAAGATTACATTGTAAAGTACTTAGATGATTACCTGATATATAGAACACACTACATAAATGTATTCACCTAACTTTATCTTTTTCTTAGTTAACAGAATTGATAGATTATTTTTATTAAGGTAAAATTGATATATAACATTGTATTAGTTCCAGGTATACAACATAATGATCCAGTATTTGTATATATTGCAAGATTATCACACAGTTAAGGCCAGTTAATATCTGGACCATATATGGTTACAAACTTTTTTATAACTATAACTCTGTTTGGATTATTTTTGATTCATTTGCTTTTTAACCAAAAGAACACAGTGCTGAATGACAAATAAGTGGCCAAGAAATTTGATTTTTGTCACAATTTCAGAAAGTTCCCTCAGCTTTTATTGATTTAGGATTTTTTAATATATTAAATCTTCCTAGCCAGTCACATCTGGGATGAATGCTAGCTCTTCTCTTTCCTAGTTATGTGATCTTGGGCAAGTTACAAAATCTCTGTGAATCTCAATTTCTTCATCTGCAAAATGGAGACATCATAACTGTGTGAAAAATTTATTGTGAAGATTTAAAAAAAAGAGATTTAGAAATGTTAGCATTCACACCTAGAAGGACCCACAACTAAAAGACTATACAACTATATAGCAGGGGGATAAAGAAACCTTAGCATCATGTATCACGTCAAGCAGATAGGGTAGCACTAAATAAATGGTATTAGCTCTTCTCTACCTTTTTCCTAATGGTCCAAATTACCATTGACTGGTTGATCTCAGCTTCTTGCTCTTACATGGCCGTCCCTCTTCGCTGTCAAGTCAACTGAGGTAACATGCACACAAAAACACTGGCAACACAAAATGCACTATACACATGTGATAATTTTAAAAATTAGCATTAATAACTTTACTACTATGGCTATCATCATGTTCGACCTTAGACCATCTGGTTTCCTTTAAATGTTCTCTCACTATTCTTTCTCTTGTATGACTTCAACAATCCCTTCCAGGCCCTTTGGGCATGAAATTTCAATCTTCCTCATCTCCTCCTTCTTTCACTCTTTTCATAATCAAAATCTTGCAAAATATTCCTCTGAGAAAAGTTTTTATTTCATTTGTCCCTTTTTATCTATCCTAGTAGGATAACCCTTGGTGAAAGTTTTAGTCACATGATGAAGTTTTCTTTCAAATCAATGCTCCCTTGTCGTTGATAAAAATCCTCCACCTAACCCACAGATTCTCTTTTTCTGGAATTTTCAAGTTCATTGCTGAACACCTCAAGGTGCTCAGATTTCCCCTTATTTATATGACTTTTTTCTTTCTCTTTCATTCAGCACATACCCCCTTTTTTCTTCAATTTCCATTGATAAAGTAAATAATTTTAAGATTCAGTGGGATTATTGGACATTTTGAACAGTAACAAATGACATAAAAATGATTTTATTTTGTATTATTGAATTAATGTTATTTTGAAAATTGAGCAATATAAAAATGAACAATTTATTTTTTTCATATCTAGTAAATTCTAACTCAAGACATAGCCATTATAACATCATTTAAACATGGCTTAGAAACTGTTGTCTAGTATAAATGTACATAGACGTATTAATAATGATGTATTAACCATAGTTTTTCAGCAAAAATATGACATTATTTTAATACGTATAACAAGGAAAAATGCTTTCTGCCTACATATGTGTTTGCTTAACTCACTGGACAAACAGTGGCTGGGAAAGTGCAATTCAGATTGTGATTCCTTTAAAATTGGGAGTGTTTCCAATTTGATGAAAGAAGAGAGGGGAGTGGGAGAAAAGCAAAGGTTTGAAAAACATTATTCCAGTGGCGTTTGTCTCCTTTGGTAATTTTAATTTTTACTATAACAGATCCATAAACTTATGACACTCTGAGTTGGATTGACTTCAGCTGTTTAGAAGAAAGTAATTACGATTACTGTCCTCAAGCCAAGATAACAACACACCAATTGTGACTAGCCAAGAAGCCTGGAATTCACAAACTGCCTTATACTTATTTATTTCTTCATTTTGGCTGTTTATCAGGAAGTGACTTCAGTAAAGAAGAGCCGTATTTCATTTATTAAGTAAACTCTCAAAACTCTGAGATGGATGGTGCGTATGCTATATTCAAAACTACTCTTTCAAAACGTGTATATGTAGACATTCACTGCATTTAATTTGACTAACACATTTTTAATCATTTGAAAAAATAAGTTCATGATGACATGGGTGAATTTGGTTTTTAAACTCTTTGCTTTAGCTTCTGAAGTATCTTATTGACCTCTGTGCAATACCTAAAAGCAGAGGAGATATATATGTATTTTAAAAAAATAATTTTTCCTCAATAGTAAATCTAATGATGATATAGAATACAAATTAAAATTTCAGGAATCCTTAAGAGCAGAATTGAATGGAAAGATTCTATGAATAAACTGAAGGCAAGTCTTGGTTGATATGATTTTGATAGCTGTAGATCTAAAAATACTTTCCCAAAAGTTGTTTGTAGCAAACACTAGAACATCTAAATGAGAGGGAAAACTTTCCTGTTTCAAATGCCCCTTTATTTCTATTCTAAATACTAAACAAAATAGGAACATTTTTGGGAGCTAATTAATTTTTTTAAATACCCTGTTTTATTTTAGAATTCTATCAACCTTTTTTTTTAATTGGGCCTTCAAAAGTACTCTTAATTACAGCCTTGGAATTATTTCATTTCTGATCTCTCTCTGTCCTTTCTGGGTTCCTAAACTTTTGGGTAATTATAGGTCCCTTGGAGTATCTGCTAAATGTTATTGACTGTTTCTCCATTAAAAAAAATACCGTAAATCATTCCATGTCTTAAAGCCCATTAATGGTGCCTACGTTAAGAAGCCTTGTTTTTCCATTTCACTCTTCTTTCTCTCTGTATACCTAAATGCGTATTAGAGAAAATAATATCAAACACGGTGTAGGAGCATGATGATCATGTTCACTGGAACTAACTTGAAAACTAGACTTTTGCTTAAGGGCTTCTATGTTAGTTCTGGGCTGTGTTTTACACACATGTTCACACTGTCATGGAACACCTACTATTTAGGGGCAAAGAATAACAAAAAGAGAATCCTTTTCCTTTTCGACGTTTCTAATACGAGTTTATTGAATTTGTGAAATTGCACTTTCTTCAAGATAGACAATCTCATGGTGTAATTGCATAAATAATATTTCCCTAATCTCCTCCTATGCACCCTTTAAATCTTTTACACCCGACTTGTTTATTAGCTATTTTAACTACTGAATTCCATAACTTCCTTTTTTTCATTATACATAACATACTGATTTCTCTTTTTATACAAAATTTAAATTGTTTCTTAAAGGAATTTTTTATGATGCATTTCTAGTAACACAATGCTTTGCAAATCTCTTGGCCAGTAGAGACCTAGTTTTAGAAGACTACAGATGCTGTGAGGGCAGGCACACTGTCTGTCTTTATTCACCGTTGACTGCATCTCTTGCACAATGCCTTGCACAGTATAGGAACTGAATAAATACTTGTCGAATAAATGAGTGAATTAAAAAGAACATGATACAAATCAGGCAGGATATTGCAATTGCCATTGAATAGAAGTCAATTACAGTATTTCCTAGTAAACTTCAGTGTTTCTGAATACAACCTTTTACCTTTGCAAGGAGGTAGAACAGATCATTGAAATACCCACAATATTTTTCACAGAACTCCATCACTAAAGCCATAGATTTTATTCTCTAAGAGAGGCCAATAGAATCTTCCTTGAGGGGTATTTGTTCTTTCTAATTCAATTATAACATACTTATACTCTTCAAGACAAATCATATTTAAAAAAATTATATGTGGGTAGACTATAATTTGTAGAATTAGCAATAGCAAGAGAATCATAGCTAATAACCTATCATAAAGGCCTGGAGCACTAGGACCAAAAGCATATCTAGAGCAAGAGATAGAATTCATGTTGATGAAGCTACACATTCCTGTAAAGTGGTATGCATATTATATTAGTGTTCATCGTTATTAAAAATGTAGAATATATAAATGAATTAATGTTAAATAATTAAAATTACATTGGAGTTTACCCAAATTTTGAACTATTGTAAATCATTATTACACTGACCATTGTAACATTAAGCTGAAAGGAGATATGAAATGGCTTTAAAAAGATATTCAAAAGAAATTTTGGCATGAATGTTCATTTATGCATACATAAGTTAAAATTATTGTGCATTTATTATATTAGAGATGGAGGCACAGATGAATAATACAGTGGAGAAGACAGATACCAAAACCAATTACTACTGTAATATGTAACCAGTGATATAATCACTGTGTGAACATGAGTCCTTTGGAAGAAGAAAACAGAATAACTACTTGCCTGAGGGAGTGAGGAAAGGCCACGGATGAGATACATTTGAACTGGGGCTGAACGATGAGTGGGAGTTTGCCAAGAGGAGGAGATGGAGTAGGGTATTCCAGGAACAATGTTCTGAAAGCATGTTGTGTGTTACGGAACGAGAAGGTCAGTGTGCTTGGCACAAAACCATGGAGCAGGGAGCGTGGGTAGAGAAATAATTTGTGTCCGGGTTACGAAAGACCTAACATTTTGTGCAAAAGATTTTGAACTTTATACTTAGGGTAATGGTAAGGCAGAGGTCTCAGGTAGAAAAACGAAATGATCCAATTTGATCTGGGTAAAGAATATTAAATATTGGGAGCAGCATGTGGATAATTGTCTGGCGAGGGGAGAGATCAACAGTAGAAGGCCCGATAGAAAGAAATAATACTCCAAGTGAAAGAGTTTAAGGAACTGAACTATGACAGTGGAAGAAGAAGACAGAATGATATTCCTGAGACATTAGTGAGAACAAATTAATAGATAATGGAGGTTGCTTGAACATAGATAGCCAGGAAAAGAGAGTATGTTAGAGGATAATTAAAATTTGAGCTTAAGCGAAGACAGAAGATGGCAACACTCATTAAATACAGAATACTGAGGAAGATCAGGTTTAACAGGACAGGTAAGTAGTTCTACTTTTGACATATTGACATGAGATGATTTGGGGATATTAGCTCAATATTTCCAATAACCAATTTTCCTTTGTTTCCTTTCTTCTTTTTTTTTTTCTCATCCTCTCCCCTTCTTTTTCTGTTTCTTCTGTTTCTCCTGTTTCTTCAATATGAATGTGATAGTTGAAGCCATGACACTAATTGGGATCACCAAGAGAGAGCAAATATGACTGGAGAAGGTAATCAAGCACAGCCAGTGAATAACTTGTATTTAAGAGATGGTTAGAAGAGGAACAGTTGTTGCCAAGAAGGGCTCACTGCCCTATGTGCATAGAAGCCAATGCTACAGAACCAGCTTTTGAGAGAAGAAAGAGCTTTATTGCAGGGTCAAGAAGCAAGGAGACAGGAGGCAAGGCTCAAATCTGTCTCCCTGAGTTGAAGTGGGGACTGACTTTTAAGGAGTTGGGGATGGGATTGGCTATACAAAATGTTAGCTTGGTGGAATCTGATTGGGAGGTAGGAGTGTAACAGTCTAATAAGTCTGATGTGCTACAAATGAAGGGACCCCTCACTTCTTGTTAGGCTCCCCATTCTGCCTTCTCTTCACATTGAATTGCATGGTTAGGAAACTTGTTTCCCAGGTAGCTTGAGGTCATCCAAGGACAAGGTTTCCATCTTCTGAACATGCTCTAGCCACATGACTTGCAGTTTTTGTTTGTTACCCCTCCAAAACAACTTTTGATACATCATTATCGATACAATAGGGCCAGTCCAAATTGGTCTATGATGGTTACACAGTCAGTAAAGATGACAGAGAAAAAATGATAAACAAAAATAAGTAGGAAAACAAAAGATCAATGACATCTTAGAAGTTAAAGAGGAGAGTTGAAAGAAGTCAACTTGTCAGACTTAGCAAATTATGCAGAGGCTGAGGAGTAAGAGGATATTGGTGTCCTTGGTAACATTAGTAAGTATGAAAGATTTTAATTAATCCATTTATTAATTTATTCAATGGGCATTTTTCAAATCTTCTATGTGTTTGAGCTTGGGACACAAATATCAACAACATGTACCATAATGTACATTGACGTGAAATGAGATTTCTACACTATCCATAATTTTGCCAGCAAAAGAGTCCATTATGGGTAGATGATTGTGGTTACATTCAGGCTTTACACTGCAGCCCTCTCCCTAAGAATGATATTTCTATCAAAGATGCCCTTCATTATATGGTATCTATCACCATCTGCTCCATACCTCTTTTTAATGAACAAAGGTTGTGAACCAAATGGGAATTTCTATCAAAATGGTTACTAAATACTTGTTACTTGAAGTGACAATTCTGTAGAAAATTTTCCCAATCATCACCACCACACACCCATTATCAACAGCCACACATCATTATTTAAAATTCCTGGATAAAATGTGAATTATATAAGTAAACTTTTTTATTTGTCAATTAGAAACACAAATGTTCCCTTCACACTTTAACTATTTATCTTTAAAAACAAATGACTCATCCAACCATGAACAGTCTATTGAGAGAAAAGGAACTAATATGAAAGAAATAGCTATAAAAGAGTTTGGCACATAAAATTTTGATAAATAGTAACTATGAAAACAACATAAAGTGTCTAGTAAAATACGTAATACTTAATGCATAGTAGCTGTTTAACAAGCCTAAACCTAAAACTCTGTTCATTGAAATGTCCTCCATTTCTTAGTATCCTACTAGATGTTATAAATATCTTAACTAATGTACTTCATACAAAGTCCTAAAAGTTGGTATTTTGCCTTCTTGCTGTGGAGAAAAAGAAACAAAGACACAACAAGTTAAGCAACTAGGCTAAGGTAGAAAACGGCAGAACTAGGATTTGCACATTGGCCTTTGTCACTCAGAATTCTGTGCAACTAAATATGATGTGACCCAGCCTGCTTCTCCTTTAAAAACTTTTCTTTACTGCTTCGTCCGTCTTCTGATTTCATTTCTTTTCTTATATTTTGCATTTCCCATAAGTTGTTACCAGGCATCCAGAAAAACAATTGATTTTCTGAAACTCCTTTACTATGTACTTGCTCCCAAGATCAGTTACTTGGGAAACCTCAGTTTCACGTAGGGAATCTGTACTATAAAATCCCTCAGGAGTGTCAATGTTACTAATATTTTATACATCTAACAGTTCAAAATAGTTTCACCAAGACTAAGATTTTCTCTCTCTCTCTAACAGACACACTGAGTTCTCTCTTCATTTAACTGGAAGCAAGCACCCTAAAAAGTGGATCTTGTGGACAAGAAAATGGGAAAACAGGAAATAATAATTAAAGCAGCACTTAGTAATATAAGTTTCAGAGCTACATTATCTTTTTCTTGCTTTTCATGTAAAAGAGACCCATATACAATTAATCAAGTGATTGGCTATGATCATGTACTCCTTAATAAGTGCTCATCCTCCCTTCTACACTTGAGAAGATTAGAGATGATCACAGTTCTACCGATACTTTCCCAGCTGCTTATTCTCTGAATCAGAATGAATCTGAGAATGTCTTAGAGATCTTGGGTGCTAATGAAAATTTTCACTTATTTTGATAAAGAAGGAAACTAAGAAATTATTTTCTTTTGTAATTTAGCATCTGTATTTCAATCACTCTCCCTACTGCTACTTTTTTCAGTAAAAAAGTAGTGTTTAACAGTGAAATGATCCAGGTCTTATCCTTGGAGAAATCTAAGTGGCTTTTTACTTGAGATTCTCAAATTTTAAAAGCCTGTAGTCAAATTTGGCAGGACTTATTTATTACTAAACCTATTTGATTGCTGGTTTTCCCACATATTTAGTGATGTAGCTCCATTCTGAGATCTGGCTGCTGCCCACCATCCTGGGAATACTCTTTAAGCATACATATTTGCTTTTCCGTAACACACATTAATGCTGGTCCCTGATACACTTTCTCACTCTAGCTCCCTCTATGCTCAGTAAAATATTGCCATGTCTTTTAATAGCTTTCAAGCTATTCTTGAATGGAATAGTTATATGGGCAAAGAATTTGTTTGCACTGGGCCCAGGAGAATGTAATAATGTGAGAATTCTGAGCTGGACATCAATTTCTAGAACATAGTGTGTAAAGAATATCCTGTATATTGATTCCCCGTAACATCATCTTTTTCTTTCAACTCTTATTTGTGCATCTGTCTCTTCCCTCTGCTAGGAAGGGTTGCTAAATGTATAATCTAATCCATTAACACTCACAAATATAACTCAGGACTAATGTTAATTAAGAATGCACAGTCACAAGGAGGAGAGGCTATAAAACAAAAGAGTTTATCGCCACACAACTTTTTTTTATACTTTTGCCTGAGAAGAAATAGACATGCACAAGAGGAAATTAAATACTCCAGAGGCAGCTAATCTAATTTGGAACAAGACTAACTCTGAATTATAAATGCAAAATCAACTTTCAGAATTTAAATCAATTATAGATGTAAAGATCCCTTCACTATTCATCAGTTCATATCAAGATCTACACAATTGGATTTAAAAATTTCTATCGTGGAGATTTTTCTGAAAAGTGACCTGGGTAAGAATAAGAGGAATAGAATGAGTTCTCTATCATTGCAATGAATCATTCATCACTCAGAAGCTAGACTTCATATGCACAGTATGCTTAGAGATGCTGAGTTTTTAGGCATGTACATTTGAAAAGATCAAAACTAGACACATTTTCTCTGTTTTGGTTTCTTGAACATGGCATGCTGATTACTTGCAGATTTCTTTCCTTAATCAAGGTAAAAATAAGTAAAATGTGTTCATCTTTGATAATGATGTTGATATTTTCTATCGATTCATATTGTTACTATGAAAGGAGGCCAGCTATTTAACATATAAATCTTTATACAGTGAATTTGCTATGCTCTGATAGCAAAAAATTATTTAAGCATTTCTTCTCAATGTGTGTGATCTTCAAGTTCTTCTACACTCTTACTTGCCAAAATCCTCACAATATTTTTAAACAATTCTAGGTTTTGATTTAAAAGCTGACCGTACTTTCTTCCAAGTGATGCTATTGATAGCTAAGTGATGCTATCATTTACAAAGTGTAGTCCCAGGGCCAGTTGCATCAGCATAACCTGGGAACTTGTTCAAAATACAAGTTTTCAGGTTCCCCCCAGATTGGCTGAATCAGAAACTTTGGGGGCAGGGCCCAGTAATTTGTGTCTTAAGCTTTCTAGGGAATGCTGATGTACACTCAACTTTAAGAACAACTGCTCTTCTAAACTATGGCTTTTCACTATTTTGTGTATCTTTGTCTCCTTTGGCAATATTGTAAAGCCTATGGATCTTTTGTCAGAATAATATTTTTAAATATCCAAACTAAAAATACATAATTGCTAAGGAAATAGATTATATTGAAATTCAGTTATTTAAATATTAAAAACAAATTTGTGATATAATAATATATCTGATAAGATAATGATATATATGTGACACAATATTATATATGTGCATCTTTTTTTTTTTTTTTTTTTTTTTATTAATGTTATGATAGATTACAACCTTGTGAGATTTCAGTTGTACATTTTTGTTAGTCATGTTGTGGGTACACCACTTCCCCCTCCGTACCCTCCCCCCACCCCCCCTTTTCCCTGGTAACCACCGATCAGATCTCCTTATCAATATGCTAATTTCCACCTATGAGTGGAGTCATATAGAGTTCGTCTTTCTCTGACTGACTTATTTCGCTTAACATAATGCCCTCGAGGTCCATCCACATTGTTGTGAATGGGCCAATTTCGTCTTTTTTTATGGCTGAGTAGTATTCCATTGTGTATATATACCACATCTTCTTTATCCAATCATCAGTTTCTGGGCATGTAGGCTGGTTCCACGTCTTGGCTATTGTAAATAATGCTGCGATGAACATAGGGGTGCAACGGACTCTTGAGATATCTGATATCAGGTTCTTAGGATAGATACCCAGTAATGGGATGGCTGGGTCATAGGGTATTTCTATTTTTAACTTTTTGAGAAATCTCCATACTGTTTTCCATAGTGGCTGTACCAGTTTGCATTCCCACCAACAGTGTATGAGGGTTCCTCTTTCTCCACAACCTCTCCAACATTTGTCGTTCTTGGTTTTGGATGTTTTTGCCAATCTAACGGGTGTAAGGTGATATCTTAGTGTAGTTTTGATTTGCATTTCCCTGATGATTAGCGATGATGAACATCTTTTCATGTGTCTATTGGCCATATTCATATCTTCTTTGGAGAAATGTCTGTTCATGTCCTCTGCCCATTTTTTGATCGGGTTGTTTGTTTTTTTGTTGTTAAGCAGTGTGAGTTCTTTGTATATTATGGAGATTAACCCTTTGTCGGATAAGTGGCTTGTAAATATTTTTTCCCAATTAGTGAGCTGTTTTTTTGTTTCAATCCTGTTTTCCATTGCCTTGAAGAAGCTCTTTAGTCTGATGAAGTCCCATTTGTTTATTCTTTCTATTGTTTCCCTCAACTGAGGAGTTACAGTGTCCCAAAAGATTCTTTTGAAACTGATGTCAAAGAGTGTACTGCCTATATTCTCTTCCAAAAGACTTATTGTCTCAGGCCTAATCTTTAGGTCTTTGATCCATTTTGAGTTTATTTTGGTGTGTGGTGAAAAAGAATGGTCAATTTTCAATCTTTTGCATGTGGCTGTCCAGTTTTCCCAGCACCATTTGTTGAAGAGACTTTCTTTTCTCCATTGTAGGCCCTCTGCTCCTTTGTCGAAGATTAGCTGTCCATAGATGTGTGGTTTTATCTCTGGGCTTTCAATTCTGTTCCATTGATCTGTGGACCTGTTTTTGTACCAGTACCATGCTGTTTTGATCACTGTAGCTTTGTAGTATGTTTTGAAATCGGGGATTGTGATTCCGCCGGCTTTGTTTTTCTTGCTCAGGATTGCTTTAGCAATTCGCGGTCTTTTGTTGCCCCATATGAATTTTAGGATTGTTTGTTCAATTTCTGTGAAGAATGTTCTTGGGATTCTGATTGGGATAGCATTGAACCTGTATATTGCTTTAGGTAGTATGGACATTTTAACTATGTTTATTCTTCCAATCCATGTGCAAGGAATGTTTTTCCATCTCTTTATGTCATCGCCTATTTCTTTCAAGAAAGTCTTGTAGTTTTCATTGTATAGATCCTTCACTTCCTTGGTTAAGTTTATCCCAAGGTATTTTATTCTTTTCGTTGCGATTGTGAATGGGATAGAGTTCTTGAGTTCTTTTTCTGTTAGTTTATTGTTAGTGTATAGAAATGCTACTGATTTATGCACGTTAATTTTATACCCTGCTACTTTGCTGTAGTTGTTGATTATTTCTAATAGTTTTTCTGTGGATTCTTTGGGGTTTTCTATGTATAAGATCATGTCGTCTGCAAACAACGAGAGTTTTACTTCTTCGTTACCTATTTGGATTCCTTTTATTTCTTTTTCCTGCCGAATTGCTCTGGCCAGCACCTCCAGAACTATGTTGAATAGGAGTGGTGAAAGTGGGCACCCTTGTCTTGTTCCTGTCCTCAGAGGGATGGCTTTCAGCTTTTGTCCATTGAGTATGATGTTGGCTGTGGGTCTATCATATATGGCCTTTATTATGTTGAGGTACTTTCCTTCTATACCCATTTTACTGAGGGTTTTTATCATAAATGGGTGTTGGATCTTGTCGAATGCTTTCTCTGCATCTATTGAGATGATCATGTGGTTTTTGTTTTTCATTTTGTTGATGTAGTGTATCACGTTGATTGACTTGCGGATGTTGAACCATCCCTGTGTCCCTGGTATAAATCCCACTTGATCATGGTGTATAATCTTTTTGATGTATTTCTGTAATGGGTTTGCCAAAATTTTGTTGAGGATTTTTGCATCTATGTTCATCAGTGATATCGGCCTGTAGTTCTCCTTCTTTGTGTTGTCCTTGTCAGGTTTGGGGATCAGAGTGATGTTGGCTTCATAGAATGTGTTAGGGAGTTCTCCATCTTTCTCAATTTTCTGGAACAGTTTGAGGAGAATAGGTATTAAGTCTTCTTTGAATGTTTGGTAGAATTCTCCAGAGAAGCCGTCTGGTCCTGGACTCTTATTTTTGGGGAGGTTTTTGATTACCGTTTCTATTTCCTTACTTGTGATTGGTCTATTCAGATTCTCCATTTCTTCCTGATTCAGTTTGGGGAGATTGTAGGAGTCTAGGAATTTGTCCATTTCTTCCAGGTTGTTCAATTTGTTGGCATATAGTTTTTCATAGTATTCTCTTATGATCTCTTGTATTTCATTGGTATCTGTTGTGATTTCTCCTCTGTCATTCCTGATTTTATTAATTTGCGATTTCTCTCTTCTTTTCTTGGTGAGTCTGGCTAGGGGTTTGTCAATTTTGTTAATTCTTTCGAAGAACCAACTCTTTGTTTCATTGATCCTTTCTATTGTCTTTTTTGTTTCAATATCGTTTATTTCTGCTCTTATTTTTATTATTTCCCTCCTTCTACTGACTCTGGGCCTTGTTTGTTCTTCTTTTTCTAGTTCTGTTAGGTGTCGTTTGAGGTTGCTTACGTGAGCTTTTTCTTGTTTAGTGAGGTGAGCCTGTATTGCGATGAATTTCCCTCTTAGGACTGCTTTTACTGCATCCCAAATGATTTGGTATGTCGTGTTCTCATTTTCATTTGTCTCCAGATAATATTTGATTTCTTCTTTAATTTCTTCAATGATCCATTGTTTGTTGAGAAGCGTGTTGTTTAGTCTCCACATTTTTGCACCTTTCTCTGCTTTTTTCTTGTAGTTGATTTCTAGTTTAATAGCGTTATGATCAGAAAAGATGCTTGATATTATTTCAACTCTCTTGTATTTATTGATGTTTGCTTTGGTTCCCAAAATATGGTCAATCCTTGAGAATGTTCCATGTGCACTTGAGAAGAATGTGTAACCTGCTGTTTTTGGATGAAGTGTTCTATATATATCTATTAAGTCCATCTGGTCTAATTTTTCATTTAATTCTATTATTTCCTTGTTGATTTTCTGTCTGGATGTTCTGTCCATTGGTGTTAATGGTGTGTTGAGGTCCCCTACTATTATTGTATTGTTGTTGATGTCTTCTTTTAGTTCTATTAAGAGTTGCTTTACAAATTTTGGTGCTCCTGTGTTGGGTGCGTATATATTTATAAGTGTTATGTCTTCTTGGTGGAGAGTCCCTTTTATCATTATATACTGTCCCTCTTTGTCTTTCTTTATCTGTTTTGCTTTGAAATCTACCTTGTCTGATATTAGTATAGCGACACCTGCTTTCTTTTGTTCATTATTAGCTTGGAGTATTGTTCTCCATCCCTTCACTCTGAGTCTGTGTTTGTCTTTGGGGCTGAGGTGTGTTTCCTGGAGGCAGCATATTGTTGGATCTTGTTCTTTGATCCATCCTGCCACTCTGTGTCTTTTGATTGGGGAGTTCAATCCATTTACATTTAGAGTGATTATTGAGACGTGGGGGCCTACCACTACCATTTTGTGTCTTGTTTTCCGGTTTTCTTCAGTTTCCTTTGTTTCTTGTCCCATGGTTTAATCTGTTCTGATGTAGAGCTGCTACTCTCTGTTGTTGTCCTTCTACTTATCTCCTCTGCTCTTGGTTTTGTAGCCCCTTTCCTTTTTTGGATTTTTCAGGAATGAGGGTTTTCCTGAGGATTTCCTGAAGAGGAGGTTTTGTGGCAATGAACTCCCTTAATTTTTGTTTATCTGGGAAAGTTTTTATTTCTCCATCGTATTTGAAGGATATTTTCGCTGGGTAGAGAATTCTCGGCTGTAGGTTTTTGTCCTTCAGATTTTTGAATATATCATTCCACTCTCTTCTAGCCTGTAAAGTTTCTGCTGAGAAATCTGCTGATAGCCTGATGGGGGTTCCTTTGTAGGTTAGTTTCTTTTGCCTGGCTGTCCTTAATATTATCTCCTTGTCGTTGACTTTTGCTAGCTTCACTACTATATGCCGTGGAGTTGGTCTTCTTGCATTGATAAAGTTTGGAGATCTATTGGCTTCTGTCACCTGAAGATCCATCTCCCTCACCAGATTTGGGAAGTTCTCAGCCATTATTTCTTTGAATAGGTTTTCTGCCCCTTTCTCCTTCTCTTCTCCCTCTGGTATACCTATAATCCTTACGTTGCATCTCCTAATTGTGTCTGATAATTCTCGGAGAGTTTCTTCATTTCTTTTAAGTCTTGCTTCTCTCTCCTCCTCTGCCTGCAATAATTCTATATTGCCATCTTCCAAATTGCTAATTCTTTCCTCCATATTATCGGCCCTACTGTTCAGAGCATCTAGATTTTTCTTAATCTCCTCTATTGTGTTCTTCATTTCCAATATTTCTGTTTGGTTCTTCTTTATCGTATCAAACTCTTTTGTGACATAGCTCCTGAACTCGTTGAGTTGTCGGTCAGAATTCTCTCTTAACTCAGTGAGTATTTTAATGATGGCTGTTTTGAAGTCATCATCATTTAGGTTATATATCTCATTTTCTTTGGGATTGTTTTCTGTGTATTTGTTACTTTCTTTCTGTTCTGGAGATTTAATGTATTTTTTCATATTGCTTGATGATGTTGATTTGTGCCTCCGCATGGAGATAGAGTTTAGTTGCTCCTTTCACTTGTTTCAGCTGCTGCGGTGGGGGGAGCAGCTGTTTATACTTCACCAACCAGGAACCCTGTCCGTAGTTGCTAACTGGGCCTGGGCCCCTCTTCGTAGCCACAGTGGCCCTTTGGATTCCCTCCTCTGCCGTGGGGGCCGTCACGGGGGGCTTCAGGCTGCAGGGGCCTACTGTTGTTGCCCACCTAGATGCGCTCACTCCTTGGGGTCTGCAACGGTGTTATGGGCTTTTCCAGCGGCCAGGGGTGGGATCACTTATATTTGTCGCTCCGTTGCTGTCGGCACCCACCAAATCTCACTTGTCCTCTATGGGTCGCAGGAGAGCTATTGGCATCTTCTACAGTCTGTGGTTAGTACACCTAGCTATGCTGCTTTTGCCCTGGGGTCTTCCAGCCTTGTGGCTGGCGGCTGGGTGCCTTCTACTGGTGCTGTGCAGAGGCTTTCCCTAAGGCTTCTGTGAGCCTGTAGGGTTTCCCCCTAGGCTACTAAGCTGGGTCTCTGGAACTCTCTCCAGCCCCAGTCCTCTCCGAGATCTCCGGCAATCCCTAGCCTCACCGGGTGGGCAACGGCAGCTGGGGGTCGCCCCGTCCTCTGGGCTTCTCTCCGGGCCTCTGCCGGGAGCTCTGAATGCTCAGCGTGGCCCCTCTGCTACCGGCAGACAGAGAGTTTTGTCTGCTGCCTGGCGGAGCTCCGGCGCTTCCCCTCCGGGTCGCCGGACCCGCCTTTGAAAGTTCCCCCGCCCCGGTCCTCTCCGAGATCTCCGGCAATCCCTAGTCCCACGGGGCGGGCAACAGCAGCTGGGGGATGCCCCGCCCTCTGGGCTTCTGTCCGAGCCTCTGCCGGGAGCCCTGAATGCTGGGCGTGGCCCCTCTGCTAATGGCACACAGAGAGTTTTGTCTGCTGCCTGGGGGAGCTCCGGCGCTTCCCCTCCGGGTCGCCGGACCCGCCTTTGAAAGTTCCCCCGCCCCGGTCCTCTCCGAGATCTCCGGCAATCCCTAGTCCCACGGGGCGGGCAACGGCAGCTGGGGGTCGCCCCGCCCTCTGGGCTTCTCTCCGGGCCTCTGCCGGGAGCCCTGAGTGCTCAGCGTGGCCCCTCTGCTACCAGCAGACAGAGAGTTTTGTCTGCTGCCTGGCGGAGCTCCGGCGCTTCCCCTCCGGGTCGCCGGACCCGCCTTTGAAAGTTCCCCCGCCCCGGTCCTCTCCGAGATCTCCGGCAATCCCTAGTCCCCCGGGGCGGGCGTCTCTCTGGGACCCTCCGGGCGCCCCGAGCACCAGGCTGGGTCTCCCCGCCAATGGCGGGGAGAGACTCTCCCCGCGGGCTCAGGTGTGCAACTCCAATGTTTCCCTCTGCGTTTAGGAGTAATTGCAGGGGGTTTAAGTAGGGTTCTGGTCACCTGTTTCAACCGTCGCTCCTCTGTTGTGTTCTCGCTCCTGCCCTAGATGTGTGTGGATCCTCTGGGGGCGTCCGTTGGAAGAAAGCCGCTTGCGGGTACTAGGCTGCCCGTCGGGGTCGGAGAGTTTTCACCTATTTCCACATCCTCCCGGAGGAAAGTCCGTCCGCCTTCCGATGTATAGTCGCGTGGGTGTCTCAGACGTCCTGAGATGCTGTCTGGATATCCTTTGTCAAGCGATAAGTGTCCAAATAATTGTAGACTCGAAGGGCGAGAGACAAAGAGGACTACTCACGGCGCCATCTTGGAATCCACTCCCCTGTGCATCTTTCTTAACAGATTTAACTAACAAGATTCATGGGAAAGTCTAATAACTACATAGTTTAAAAATATTGGGAACCATCAACTTAATATAGATTGGTATATACATAGGTTATTATATATGAACCTCATGGTAATCACAAACCAGAAACCTGTAATAAATACACAAAAAATTAAGAGAAAGGAACCCAAACATAGTACTAACAGAAGCCATCAAGCCACAAGAGAAGAGAACAAGAGAAGAAAGAAATAGAGAAGAACTGCAGAAACACCCAGAAAAAAGTAACAAAATGGCAATAAGTACATACTTTTCAACAGCTGCTTTAAATGTCAATGGACTAAATATTCCAATAAAAAGGCATGAGGTGGCTGATTGGATAACAAAATAAAACCCAGGGGCTGGCCCTGTGGCGAATGGTTAAAGTTCTGTGCACTCTGTTTGGCAGCCCATGTTCTCAGGTTCAGATCCCAGGCTTGGACCTACTCCACTCATTAGCCATGCTGTGGAGGCATCCCACATTCAAAAAAGTAGAGGAAGATTGGCATACATGTTAGCTCAGGGAGAATCTTCCTCACAAAAAAAAAGGAAAGAAAATTTAAAAAACAAAGCAAAACAAGGATGCTGCATACAAGAGACACACTTCAGACCTAAAGACACTCACAAACTGAAAGTGAAGGTATGGAAAAGGTACTCCATGCAAATGGCAATGAAAAGAAAGCTGGAGTAGCAATACTTATATCAGACAAAATAGACTTTAAAACAAATACTATAACAAGAGACAAAGAAGGGCACTACATAATGATAAAGGGAACAATCCAACAAGAGGATATAACACATAAACATCTATGTACCTGACATAGGAGCACCTAAATATATAAGGCAACTATTAACAGACATAAAAGGAGAAATAGACAGTAATCCAATAATAGTAGGGGACTTTAACACTCCACTTACACCAATGGATAGATCATCCAAACAGAAGATCAATAAGGAAACATTGGCCTTAAATGACACATTAGGCCAGATGGACTTAGTAGATATATAGAGACCATTTCATCCAAAACCGGCATAACACACATTCTTTTCAAATGCACATGGAACATTCTCCAGGACACACATTAGGTCACAAAACAAGTCTTAATAAGTTTAAGAAGATTGAAATAATTCCAAGCATCTTTTCTGACCACAATGGTATGAAACTAGAAATCAACTAGAGGAAGAAAATTGGAAAAGCCACAAATACGTGGAGGTTAAACAAAATGCTACCAAACAACTATTGGGTCAATGAAGAAATCAAAGGAGAAATCAAAAAATACCTGGAGACATGAAAATGAAAACATGACACACCAAAATTTATGGGATATGGCAAAAGCAGTTCTAAGAGGGAAGTTTATGGCAATACAGGCCTACCTCAACAAATAAGAAAAATCTCAAACAATCTAACAGTGTACCTAAAGGAACTAGAAAAAAAATAACAAAGCCCAAAATCAGTAGAGGGAAGGAAATAATAAAAATCAGAGCAGAAATAAATGAAATAGGGAGTGAAAAACAAGAGAAGAGAAAAACTCAAAGAAATGAAGAGCTGGTTATTTAAAAAGATAAGCAAAATTGACAAACCTTTAGCTAGACTCACCAAGAAAAAAAGACAGAAGCACCAAATAAAATAAACCAGAATTGAAAGAGGAGAAATAACAACAGACACCTCAGAGATACAAAAGATTATGAGAATAGTAGAAAAAGCTATACGTCAACAAATTGGATAATCTAGAAGAAACTGATAAATTTTTAGAATCATACAACCTTCCAAAACTGAATCACTAAGAAATAGAGAATTTGAGTAGACCAATCACCAGTAAGGAGATTTAAACAGTAACCAAAAACCTCCCAAAAAATAAAAGTCCAGGACCAGACAGCTTCCCTCGTGAATTCTACCAAACATTCAAAGAAGACTTAATACCTATCCTTCTCAAACTCTTCCAGAAAATTGAAGAGGAGGGGAAGCTTCCTAATGCATTTTATGAAGCCCACATTACCCTGATACCAAAACAAGACAAGGATGATATAAAAAAGAAAATTACAGGCCAATATCACTGATATATTAAAAAGATCATACACCATGATCAAGTGGGATTTATTCCAGGGATGTAGAGATGGTTTGACATTCACAAGTCATCCAACATGATACACCACATTAACAAAATGAAGAATAAAAATCACATGACCATCTCCTTAGATGCAGAGAAAGCATTTGACAAGATACAGCATCCACTTATGATAAAAACTCTGAATAAAATGGGCATATAAGGAAAGTAACTCAACATAATAAAGGCCATATATGACAAACCCGTAGCTAATATCATTCTCAAAGGACAAAAATTGAAAGCTGCTCCTCTAAGAACAGGAATCAGACAAGGATGCCCACTCTCACCACTCTTATTTAACATTGTATTGGAAGTCCTAGCCAGAGCAATCAGGCAAGAAAAAGAAATAAAAGTCATCCAAATTGGAAAGGAAGAAGTGAAACTGTTTAAGTGAAAGAAGTGAAAATTTGCAGATGACATGATTTTATATATAGAAACTCTGAAATAATCCACAAAAAACTTTTATAAATAATAGATGAATACAGTAAAGTTTCAGGATACAAAATCCACATACAAAGATCAGTTTTGTTTCTATACAAACTTCTATAATGAAGTAGCAGAAAAAGAAATTAACAATACAATCCCATTTACAATTGCAACAAAAAGAATAAAATACCTAGGAATAAATGTACCTAAGAAGTGAAAGATCTGTACACTGAAAACTATAAAACGTTGTTGAAAGAAATTGGGGAAGACAAAAAGAAATGGAAAGATATCCGTGCTCTTGGATTGGAAGAATTAGCATAGTTAAAATATTCCATACTTCCTAAAACAATCTACAGGTTCAACGCAATCCCTATCAAAGTTCCAACAACACTTTCCACAGAATCCTAAAATTTGTATGGAACAACAAAAGACCCCAAATAGCCAAAGGAATCCTGAGAAAGAGAACAAAGCTGGAGGTATCACACTCCCTGATTTCAAAATATACGACAGAGCTACCGTAACCAAAACAGCATGGTACTGGCACAAAAACAGACACACAAGTCAATGGAACAGAATTGAGAGCCCAGAAATAAACCTACGCATATATGGACAGCTAATTTTCAACAAGGGACCCAAGAACATATAATGAGAAAGGAAAATCTCTTCAACAAGTGGTGTTGGGAAAACCGCACAGCCACGTGCAAAAGAATGAAAGTCTACCATTATCTTACACCGTACACAAAAATTAACTCTAAATGGATTAAAGACTTGAATGTAAGACCTGAAACCATGAACCTTCTAGAAGGAAATATAGATAGTACATTCTTCGACATGGGTTTTAGCAGCATATTTTCAAGTACTATGTTTGATTGGTCAAGGGGAAACAATAGAAAAAATAAACAAATAGGACTACATCAAGCTAAAAATCTTCTGCACAGCAAAGGAAACCACCAACAAAATGAAAAGACAACCTAACAACTGGGAGAAGATATTTGCAAGCCATATATCTGATAAGGGGTCAATATCCAAAATATGTGAAGAACTCCTACATCTCAACAACAAAAAAACTAACAAACCAATTAAAAAATGGGCAAAAGATCTGAACAGACATTTCTCCAAAGATGATTTACAGAAGGGCAAGAAGAATGTGAAAAGGTGTTCAACATCATTAAATATCAGGGAAATGCAAATCAAAACTACAATGAGATATCACTTCACTCCCATCAGAATGGCTATAATTAACAAGATAGGAAACAATAAGTGTTGGAGAGGATGTGGAGACAAGGGAACCCTTGTATACTGCTGGTGGGAGTGGAAACTTGTGAGGCCATTATGGAAAACAGTATGGAGATTCCTAAAAAAAATCAAGAATAGATCTACCATATGATCCAGCTATTCCACTGCTGGGTATTTATCCACAGAACATGAAAACATGAATGTGTAAAGATACATGCACCCCCTATGTTCATTGCAGCATTATTCACAATAGCCAACACTTGGAAGCAACCTAGCTTCCCATCAAGGGATGAATGGATAAGGAAGTGTGGTATATATACACAATGCAATACTACTCAGCCATAAGAAAGGATGAAATCCAGCCATTTGTGACAACATGGATGGACTTTGAGGGTATTATGCTAAATGAAATGAGTCAGAGGGAGAAAGTCAAATACAGTATGATCTTACTCATAAGTAGAAGATAAAAACAACAACAAACAACCACATAGAGACAGAGATTGGATTGATGGTTACCAGAGGGGAAGGGGGGAGGGGGGAGGGAGGATGGCAAAAGTGGTAACTAGGTACACGCGTGCGGTGATGGATTATAATTAATCTATAGGTAGTGAACATGATGTAATCTACACAGAAATCAAATTATAATCATGTACACTTGAAATTTATATAATGTTATAAACCAATGTTATTGCAATAAAAAATAAATAAATAAAAATACTGATGATCAAAGATGTTATTTCCAGATATCTGCAACAATCAAAATGTGATATGACAATGTCTGTGATTTATATTTGTGACAAAGTCACAGATATTACTAATACTCTTGTGCTTTCTGCCTACATTCATAATTGAAGGAGACACTGAATTTCAGCCAGCAGTTATTAAAAATAAATTATGAGTTTTCTTTGCATCTAAATTCATGGATCCTTTCAATTTCATCCACACACTCCTAGAGGAAAAGGCAGCTTGCAAGATGGGTAATTTTCAGCCAGTCTGAAAAATGTTTATCTTGTAATCTGATAAACACAATATATTGTAAAACAACATAGCTGACAGGATATGAATTAAATGTGTTCTGGAAGCCATAGAATAAAATGTTCTCCTCCAGAGCACCTCGTGGTCTAACACCTGTGACAGTCTAAGCATAGCTAATCCAGTAGTTTACTGGAAATTACCAACAGTGTTACATATTTTCCTGCTTAATCATACAAGACCTTCATATTCATTATATTTTTAAATTTCTTTCCATGTGCTTTGCAAATCTTTACTTGTCACTTTATGTATTAATTGACAACTCTTAATTCTTTAGAACCTCTTAGAAACAGTGAATTTTCAACTGTTCTCTTCATGTTGTCATTGCTAGCTCCATTTGAGGAAATGGATAGTCAAAGTTCACATAAACAAGTCAAGGTCATGGAGCACAATTCAGGGCCATGACTCCCACTCAGTTCCACATTTCTGGTTCTGTGTTCTGGCCTTGAGGGCCACAGCTGCAGAGAGGCAGGTAGCCAATGAGACCTGGCCTGGCTGCCATGTGAGATAGCCGAGTGAAGATATCAGTTGAATGAAAAGAACAAAAAAGGATTTTTTTCTATTTCAGCCACTGATGACAGACTACTCAAACAGGAAATAATCAGAGTATAAAAGCATGAATCTACTTTCATGATGAGAAAGGAGAGACAATAGACTGACAGAAAAAAACCCACGTCTCTATTTTGTAGATGGGACCTTGTACAGTACAAGAGGAATGTTTGCCAATTCCCTATTTTGGAAGCCATTATTTTAAATCCATGTCTTTGCCTTTCAGCTCCCTTTATTTGACAGATTCTTCCCCCAAGCCCTGATCATCAAAGGATAATAAAAGTTCTTCTAAGGGGCTTTCTTAGAAAATATTTTTTTCTATGTTGTCTCTTGTTGGTAGTTCCTACTGTTTCTAGTATCAAATACTGACACTGATTTCTGGTCTTAACTTTATAATTTGGAAACAGTGTGACATTCAAATGCCCAGTTTTATTAATCAATTGAGGACTACGTTTGCCCTGGTGATTCAAATATATTTTAATAGATGAGAGAAGAGGAACAAATATTTATTGAGTGCCTCCTATGTGCGAAGGTCTAATAATTTAGAGGAAGCAGTGTAACACAGGAAAGAAGGTAACACATCCAACTGGCAGGTGGGGTAGAGGGAAAGAAATGGAGTCTCTGCAGATGCTACAGCTATTCAGGGAGCCAGAGGCTGGCAGTGAGGAGGAAGAGAACAAAGAGACTATACGTGTGGGAAGAACCCGAGAGCATCCTAGTGGGGTGTAATTGTCTGCAAAAGATCAGCAGTAGCAGCAATCAACCAAAGTATTTTGGTGATGTGGTGTGCTGAGTTTCCTCCTTCAGATTTTGCCAAGGGTGTAGAAATGCGTGCAGGCAGCTGCAGACGGAAAATTTAAGAAAGATGGAAGACAGGGCAAATCTATCTAATGTGGAACAGAGCTGACTGTGTTTTTATAGGACAGCGAGGAGGGAAAGCACTGTTTTCTGTTAGTTTCTGTTTATCATCATAATATCTGCATTTGGAGAGTTGAACAAAAGCAAAGAGGAGACAGCCTTGCATAGCCTCTGTGCAGGAGGGCGTGCAAGGAGCCGTTGAGGGAGGGCTTCTTCCCGAGGACTGGTGTCTCCAGAGAAAGAACAACTGCCCCACAAACTCTGATGCTTACATCAATGTTTAGGAATGCAGCAGATATTTATTATTATGTTAATGCCAGGAAATAAAGAATTTTAGATGATCTTTAGAACAACAGTGAAGGTGGTTTAAAAATCTATCAGTAGAAGAAACTTGTGACTTCTGGAGGAACCCTATTGCAATTCTACTTAGCAAGTCAAAGATAAAGATTGTTAGTCACTTTTGGGAGTGGCCCATGCTTTGCAGGACAGTGAAGGTATAATAATTGATTGAGAGAGTTGTTAGAGTAATACTAGTGAAAGTAGCTCTTTTCACTCTTATTGCTAAGAATTATTAAGTTGTGACTGCTCAAAAATAGCAGGTAAACGTGGCATTTAGTACACACAATAAAAGCATGCAATAGATCTATGGGAAAGAAGAAAAAGAAAAGAAAAGAAAGGACTAGCCCCATAGCCGAGGGGTTAAGTTGTTGCTCTCCACTTTGGCGGCCCGGGCTTGGCTGGTTTGGATCCTGGGCGTGGACCTAGTATCGCTTATCAAGCCATGCTGTGGCAGCATCCCACATAGAAGAACTAGAATGACCTACCACTGGGATACACAACTATGTACCAGGGCTTTGGGGAGGAAAAAAAAAAAGAGGGAGATTGGCAACAGATGTTAGCTCAGGGCCAATCTTAAAAAAAAAAAAAAAAAAAAAAAAAGGATTAACTATTGAATATGTGCTTTTCAGTTGGATCAGGAAAGGTTTGGAGTAGAACTGAATAAAGGAACATATAATTCATTATCCAAACCAAGAAGTGTTTATCTAGGAAAGCACTCAAGCTTTTTCTAATATCTGTGGAGCCTGAGGCGAGAATACAAATTGAAGTCCCTGTATTTGACATATTTCAAGTATATAAAGGAAGCCACAAAACTATTAAGTAACTTTCTATTTCTGTCTTTACAAATAAATATTCAAAACACACAAGAAGATTAGTTTCAAACTTAGATTTCTCAGAATTCTCAGAATCCTTGGAGTTTTGTGCAGGAACATGCTGGTAGGGGGCTAGCTGGCTCCTGGTCCCCAGAGGCTGTTTTCTGTCCATCCCCACTCCTCCTTGTGCTGGTGGGGCCTCTCATGTGGATATAAGTGCACACTTCAGCCTGCCCATCTAAGTTCTGTTCATTTCTAAGTGTAAACAACCATCCCGTGGCCAATTCATGAGGCTAAGGGTGGGCATAGAAGAGGCATGGTCTGTCATCATAAAGGGGAATCCAGCCAAAAGACTCATGCAGTTCCTGAACACACAACATAGGCCATTTAGGCTGAAAGCTCTGGGCTCTCAAGGTGCCCAGGACATGGTGGGAAGGGGAGGATTAAGCTCTAGGTGGACATGTTTCGGTGGCTCAGATAACTCCTCAACACACAGAAAGAGATCAAGCTAGAGGAAGGCCAGAGTTGGGGTCTCTAAGGTGCCAGGATGGAACATAACCCTTTTCTCGTGGATCTGAGGCCAGTACTATAAATGCTAGGCTGGAATTGATGCCAGGACAACAAGCAACAAACCTAGACTCTTGAGTAAACTGGGATGTATGCTTACCCTAAGTTTACGGAGCACGCGCTAGAGTGTAAACTGCAGTCTGCAAAAGTGTCCTGGGTGTGTAGACAAGGATCAGACAGGTTTGCTGTAAAAAAAGAGCTCTTTGTATATCCTGGGAGATGGAGAGCATTCTTATACAACTTTATATGAATAAGTAATAGTAAAAACAGGAGATAAATACAGCTGGGCAAGCTTCCTGGACAGAATCAAAAGGAGGAAAATGACTCTGGCTGCATTTGTTACATGAATACGAAGAAATAAATGCTAATGTGACCAAAATGAACTTTAAAGAGGGAGAATTTTGAAGTTTGTGAGGAAACTGGAGGTCCTATGAAGAGGAAGTTCAAGAAGACAGCTGTCGGCAACTGTCTGGAAATAGATGTGAGTAATAAGATAATTTTTATGGAACTCTTATTTCAGAAAAGGGAGCGCTATCTGATTTACAGAGGGAATGTAAATTTTAGTTTTGTTGTTACATTTGGTTTGTTTGCTTTATTTGTTTATTTTTTTTGAGGAAGATTAGCCCTGAGCTAACTACTGTCAATCCTCCTCTTTTTGCTGAGGAAGACTGGCCCTGAGCTAACATCCATGCCCATCTTCCTCCACTGTATACGTGAGATGCCTGCCACAGCATGGCTTTTTTGCCACATGGTGCCATGTCCGCACCCTGGATGTGAACTGGCGAGCCCCGGGCCACCGAAGCAGAATGTGCTCCCTTAACCACTGTGCCACCGGGCTGGCCCCTGTTTGCTTTATTTTGAGGTAATGGGTAGTATAGAGAGAACTTCCAATGAAATAATAGAATGTTATGGATTGAATGTTTGTGTCCCCCCCCAAATTCATATGTTGAAGCCCTAATTCCCCTGTGTGGCTCTATTTGGAGACAGGGCCTCTAAGGAATTAATGAAGGTTAAATGAGATCATAAAGGTGGGGCCACGATCCAATAGGACTTGTGTTCCTATAAGAAGAGACACCAGAGAGCTCACTTGCTCTCTCTCCACGTGCCCAAATAAGAGACCATCTGAGCACAGAGCGAGATGGCAGCTGCCTACAAGCCAAGGGAAGAGGCCTCAGAGTGAGACCTTGATCTTAGCACCTTGCTGGCACCTCAGTCTTGCACTTTTCAGCTTCCGGAACTGTGAGAAATAAATTTCTGTTGATTAAACCACCCAGTCTATGGTATTTTTGTTATGGGGCCTGAGCAGACTCAGACATGGAGGAAACAATAAGAGACCGGGAATTAAATAGATGAATGTATTTCCAGACAATTTAAGACAGTAATGGGATGGAATATAATACATAGCTTGAGATTAGATGAAGGTCAAAGGAAAGTTAAAAGGAAATTGTGAAGGACAAATTGAAATAGCAAAAATATTTAAGAAACACCTTAAAACAAAATTATACGATGAAAATATTTGGGCTTTCATGAAGCCAAAGAAATGCCTTCTAGCTGGGTTTACTGAGACAAGAGAATGTACATGGAATTTAGAAACAACGGAGTATCCATTCAGTTTTGCTGATAATGTGGTCCAACGGGTTTTACGTACGCCTAGATTATCCACAGATGTGGTTCGGCATCCATCAATCTATTAAGTCACTGAAATTATATGCTTATAATTGTAACTTGAAAAAACAAACAACTGGCATCTCCACTCCTTTTCCAGGCAAAAATTAATGAGGAGGAAGGCTTTTTTCGATAGACTTCTACACCTAACCGATGATGGTTTCCATGCATTTGCACTTGTAAAGCCAAGTGAGTGACCATTACCAGTTATGTGGCTTGTTAATAAGCCCCTTTCTTACACCTGGTATTCCAGCAGTGGCACATTTTTAAAGAAGAGAAAAGTGAGAAAGGAAAAGAATTAATGATTCTCTGGGTGATAATGTCATTTCACTTCCCGTTCTGATTACCATTTTCTGCTTCATTTACAGCAAAATACTTCAAAAGTGTTCTACACACTTCCTTTCCCCCTGTTCTCTGTTCTCTGTTCTTCTATTCCTGTGCCATTACCACGGTTTTAATTATTAAGTTACGTAATATCTGTCTGGACTTTTCGCCCACCCCCCTTGTTTAGGGCCTTCACGACTATTTTATTTTTATTACTCCATGTGATGTTTAGAATCAGCATGTCTGGTTTCAAAATAATTACCTACTATTATTTTCATTTGGATCATATATACTTTATAATTTATTTAGGGGCAAACTGACATCTTTATGATAATTTTCCTATTCAAGAACATGCTGTGTCTTTCCAAGAATTGATGTCCTCTCTTGTGACCATTAGTAGTGTTTAAAATATATATCATTCATTTCTTGTTTAATTTGTTCCTATTTATCTTCTCTTGATGCCATTACAAATTTGCTCCTTTTTTACGCATTGCATCTTTGACCTGGTCATTATACGTATACATGGAAAATAGCGATTTGTGTACGTTTACTCTGTGTTCCTACATTTCTGAATTCTCTGAGTGCTTGGATTAGCATTCCAGATGTGTCCATGTCTATCATCAGAAAATCTTGATAGTTTTCTCCTCCTTTCCAAATTTTACACCTTTATTTTATTTAGTTTGTTTTGTTTGGCATTGTCAAATTACATTGGCTGGTTCTTCTAGTTGGGTATTAAATTACAGTGGTGATACATAATCATTCCCATCTTGATCTTTACTCTAGGGGCAAAGCTTCTAGTATTTTTCTATTGACATGATGCTGACTTTGGGGTTGAGGCATCTTTTATCATGTCAATAAAGTGTTTGTAAATTCTTATTTATTTTTACTTTTTGAAATTAAATACATAATTGCATTTTGTCGAGTGCTCCTCCACTATCTTTCAAGATAACTATTTGATGTTTTTCTCTTTAATTCTATTAACACGATGTATTAAGTTAACAGATTTCTAAATATTGATTCATCCTTGCATTCCTGAGATATAGCTTACTTGGTTATGAAATATCTTTTAATATGCATGGAATTCTGTTTGCCAATATTTTACTTTAGTCTTGCGTCTTCAATAGTCATAATATATTTTATGTTTTGTTTTGCTTTGTTTTTTTGAGGAAGATTAGCTCTGAGCTAACTGCTGCCAATCCTCCTCTTTTTGCTGAGGAAGACTGGCCCTGAGCTCACATCCGTGCCCATCTTCCTCTACTTTATATGTGGGATGCCTACCACAGCATAAGTTGCCAAGTGGTGCTATGCTCCCACCCCAGATCCGAACCAGCGAACCCCGGGCCACCAAAGCGTAACTTGTGCATTTAACTGCTGTGCCACCCAGCCAGCCCCCTCATAAGATATTAATTGTACTTTTTTGGGTGCAATATTAGTTTTTAAATTCAATGATATTCTCACTTCATAAAAATAATTTGGAAGGTTTACTTTTCTAAGTATGTTAATTATGTCTTTTGTTTCTTTTCATATATTTTTGTCCACTTTTGAATTGTAGAGAGGTGATTCCAGTTTCCTACTACTGTTGTGTTTTTGTCTAGTTCTCCTTGTATCTCCTTTTAATTTCTACATTCATTTATTCATAACAGCGCAGGTATTTGTAAGTGTCGTGCTTTCTTTGGGACTTGTAGCCTTTAACCCTATTTTTCTCAATTAACGCCTTTTCAGACAATCTAAATTCGTCCCTGTCTGATGTTAAGATCATGACCATTGCTTTTTCATTCGTTTGTCTGGATTTGCCTGGTCGCCTACCCTTGTCCATTCTTGTATTTTCAAAGTTTCTGAATCACGTTTTTGGTTTGTCTTTTTCTCCCTCAACGAAATGGCTTTACTTGTAATCCAGTTTGAAAATCTGTTAATATGTAAGTTAAGCCTTATGCTTATAAATACCAGATGCATTGGATTTAATTCTGCCATATTATTTTTATGTCATGTTTCCTACTTTTTATGGTAGTTCAAAAAAGTATTTTATGATAATCCATTTCTCTGAAACCCACTTTAATGAGGATTTTGTCTCAACAACCCCACTGAAAGTGCCTTTGTCAATGTCACTAATGACCCTCATGTTGCCAAAAACATTAATGAAATTCTTGGCTTCGTTTTGGCTTAAGCCCCAGCAGCATGTTACAAGGCTAGTTACGCTGTCTTTTTTGAAAGTTTCTTCAACTGGCTTTGGGAATAATACTCTCATGTGGTGTTCCTTCTACCATACTGGATGCTCTGCCTTATCTTTTTCTGGCTTCTCTACCATATCCTACCTACCTAATATTGGGGAAAAGGACCCCAGAACTCAGGCCTTGAATTTATTTTCTTCTCTATTTACTTTTATTTCCTGAGTGGATTCATCCAATTTCAAAGTTTTCAGTGCCTTTGACATGTTGACTACTCCCATGTTAATACCTCAAGCCCACACTCCTCCTGGTCTTTAGACTCATGGACTGAGGAGCCTACTTCACATCTCTACTTGGATACCCAATGGAATGCCAATCTTATCATGATCAGCATTGTGCTCTTGATTTCTCAAACCAATGTGCCCCTCTCTCATCGCTTCCTCTTTTAGTAAATGGTGAAAGTGACTTCATTCTCCTCAATGCTCAAGGAAAACAAGACAACAAAAAGCAAAATAGTACAAAATTGAAACCATCCTTGACTCTTAAATTTATATCCAATCAAGGAGCATATCCTGTCGGCTCCAGTTCTGTGTATATCCAGAATCCTATGATTTCCCATGGACCAACCTCATCTCTTGCCTGTACAACTGCAATAGCATCCTGACTGGTCTCCCTGATTCCATCTTGCTTCCACTCTGCTTTCACCTTTGTTACTATATAGTTTATTCTCCTCTCATCAGTCAAAATGAACTTTTTAAAATGCATTTCACATGTCAGATTATTGCACTCCTCTTTCCCAAACCCTCCTGTCCTTCCAGAGAATAAAAGTTAAAATCAACACCTTGGCTTCCAAGGCTCTAGATGATGTGGTTACTAGCAACTCTCTGGTCTCATCTCTTTCAGTTCCCTTCCCTCCATCTTCTTGAGGTTCCTCAAACTCTTAAGCACAATCCCACCACAGGACCTGCGTACTTCATGTTGCCAGTGATGCCTCCCATCCCCAATAACCACACAGCTCTCTCATGTCTCTGCTCAAATGTCATCCCATCGAGAAACCCTTCCTGATGACCTGATCTAAAATAATACTTCTCTTATACAAGAGGGATTTGCTGAATGACAGAATGGATTCCTAGGTAGTTCTGAGGTTCAGGCAAGGCTTTGTCTATTCTCCCACTACACTTTTATAAACAAGAACAAAAGTGAAAGAAAAAAAATAAAGAAAATTCCCTGGTGTTTGAATTGAAATAAGTAGCTTGTTTGCTGGGTGTATCCTGCTTTTGTGTAGCATGGTTGTGCAGCCAGAAATGTGGAGTTTGCGAAACAGTCTGAAGTGGGCAGAGGTGTAACTCTACCGTTGATTTCGTAAAGTTTTGGCCACACACACGCAAGAGGAGCATATGCTCTATGAGGGGCTGAGAGGAGACTGAGGTGACTCTCTGCCATCCTATTTATTCTATTTGCTTCCTTTGTTCCTTGCTTGCTGTGAGCTGTGGTATAAACTTGTCAAGCTATTTAGCATAATATTTCTGGCACGTTTGGAATATAGCATGAGGAATTTTGATCCAAGGGAGGTGTTGTCTCTGGGTCAAAGCCTGGGACTTGTTGACATCGCTTCCAGTTGGAACATAGAAACTTTCATTTTGCACGTGGGAGCATTGATACCAGATTTAATTCAACTCTTTTTAATTCTACATGTTTCTGTAAGCCGTGTTGTAAAATTATTTGCATAGTTTGAATTGTAGCTTTCATAGGTTCAAAACAAAGATGCAGAATGCAAAGGAGTTAGTTCAGAAATGTCGAGTTGAAAGTAAACTGAAAACTGTGAGGCTGTAAAATCCTATTTGGGTTGTAAAACTCCACGGAGAAACTCCATTTTATACTGCAGTGTTCCTAGGATTGTGCTTTTTAAACAGCAGATGCTGAGTACACTTCGTCGAGTTAAGTTTATTTAATAATCTGATCTCTGTTTTAAGATATTGGTTCGATATTGTGAATTCAATGACATTTCTTAATATATATCACACTTCATGATTTTCATCAAGAGACATACCTTCAGAGCTGATAGTCAGCAACTACACAATGGGTAGGATCTGTTCTGATATTTCAAACTTATGTAGTCTAAATCTAACTGGAATATGGTTTTCGTATTCTGAATGTGGTATATTAGATTTATTTAAACCTTAAGGCATTAAGCATTTCTGTATATACATCAGTAATAACTGCATGAATGTCAATGGGCAAAGTAGGGAGAATAGGAGAAATAAACCTGCACATGAGAAAGGTGAGTTCCATGTTGCAAAGAAACACTATCATTATCTAGATGTCTGCGGGTGAAGATAATATCCATTTTGTACAGTTTTTGAAAGAGCTGTTTAACAAACATTCACCCTTACTATCTACATTTGGCCCTCACATCCCCACATGGTTCCTCTTTCTCTCCACTTACATTTCAGTGAATGAAAATTGTGAAAGACTTTAAAATGGTTAAACATTTGAGAAGGTTGTATCACTTCCAGTGCAACCTTGCAGGTTACCTCTGTTTTGTTTTGTTTTTGAGATATTCTATAACTAAGTTGTCAGAACAGATAATCATGCAAATAATTCCGTCATAGAAATGCAAATCTCTTCTGTCCAGTGGAATGCAATTGATTATTGCCCTTGGATAAGCTCTTTTTCATCTCTTTGTGAATTCTTTTCAGCATTTATTTATTTATTTATTTGTTGATGAGGAAGATTGGCCCTGAGCTAACACCTGTTGCCAATCCTCCTCTTTTTGCTTGAGGAAGAGTGGCCCTGAGCTAACATCTGTGCCCATCTTCCTCTACTTTGTGTATGGGTCACTGCCACAGCATGGCTTGATGAGTGGTGTAGATCTGTGCCCGGGAGTGTGTAATGGTTGCTGTCTTTGGATTTATTAATGACTTATAAAGTCTCTCGGATTAAATGGTTCTGTTCTGATTGGCTTACAAAGATGCATAAGTGCTTACATAAATTGAATATCCCAGAAAATAAGGAAAATTGACAGACAATCAGGAAATTAAACTTCTAATACTTTAAATGTGCTCCCCTCTCTCTCTGTTTCTCTCTCCATATGCGTATATATGTATGTGTGTATTCTTACAAAACTCTTATTTTAAGAATCTAAGTTCATGTTATTAAGGTAAGTCTTTGGCATATGTGACTAGTTTAATAATTTTGATTCAATAAACACAACTATCTTTTCTCTCATTTATTAGTATTAATGATAACAGAAACGTACCTTATATTAACTTGTGGGTTTTTTCATACACTTATTCTGACCCAAAACCTTATTACTGATGCGGAAGCTAATATTACTCCTACATAATGTTTAAGATTATGGAAAATGTACTTCTGTGTTCTAGTAAATCAAATCATTATCCTGACATACTCTTTATTTCAATATTTTGTAGTATGTCAACTTGAAGATAACTTCCAAGACCTTTAGGTAGTTTAAAATCTTGGACTGATATTAAATTGAGTTAATTAATGGATAATCATTGGGTATATGTATTATTTCTATGTAAGAAAATATTGACCAATTCATTATTAAGCATAATTTTAAGTGCATATTTTTTGTTTGTTTCTTATTTTTATATATTATAGACACACTATATCTTTGGCTTATGCTCATATTTGCCATTTTGTAAAGATGTAAAAGGGATGTGTATAGATGTAGAAAGTTGTTTTATTTGTGTTCACAAGCTTTGCTCATCTGCGAAATTGCTTGGGTTTGACAGACAGTTCTCAATTTCCATTCCCCAATATTCTCTGAAATAGAAGTTAGTTGGTTTTATTAAAAGTTATAATTAAAGGGCCAGCCCCATGGCCGAGTGTTTAAGTTTGTGCACTCCGCTTCAGCTGCCCAGTGTTCTGCTGGTCTGGATCCTGGGCACAGACCTAGCACCACTCATCAAGCCATGCTGAGGCAGTGTCTCACACAGCAGAACTAGAGGGACCTGCAACTAGAATATACAATTGTGCACTGGGGGGCTTTAGGGAGAAGAAAAAAAAAAGGAAAAGAAAAGGAAGATTGGTAACACATGTTAGCTCAGGGCCAATCTTTAAAAAAAAAGTTATAATTAAGAAAAATGGGTAAATGATGCTTAGGAGCAAAGTGACTCAGATTTTTGCTTTGTGTTTGTATGGTCTCTAAGTGTCTTTACGCTTTGGGGCTTATTGAGGACCCTACAGAGCTTCTCTTTGTACATTATAATTATTGGTATTCACTTGTATTAGAAACTAAGTGTGAGAACTTGTAAGAATATTTGATTTTTGACCATTCGAGTATAGCAATGAGGACCACATTGCATGTTAACATAAATAATACCTTACTATTAGTATAAAATTGGTTCTTAGCTCATGGATCTCCTAGAGCTGTTCTGAAGTGTTATTTGTACAGAATATAGAAGAACATATGGAAGGACAAAACTTGCAAAGGGAATACTATTTCCCTTGGTTTATAAATCCTGAGTCTAAAAAGAAACTATGACGTGTGTTAAAATGTCCAGAGAGTTTGTTCAGTCTTGATTGGCCTCAGGCTTGGTTCCTTGGTTTGCTGATTATTGCCTTCACCTACAATATATTTTTTAGTTTCAATGAAATCTGCCTAGGCACCAAAGATTTTATGTCTTACCAAGTTAATATTCTGTGCTTTATGTTGACTTTGCTTATGTGCTTGATCAAAAACAAAAAAGACACAAAAAATCTAACAGTCTCCTTATTAATGAAGGAACTAAAATTCTTTAAGAATGTGTTACTATGTATTATATTTTTAATGTGTGTCTTCACTTTGATTAAATAGATAACTGAGTATTGTTTTTCCGTCTCCCATAATCCTATCTAATCTAGCGTCTAAATTTTCTCTGATATCTTTTGTTTTTTTAATTGTCACCTTTCCAGAAATCATATTCTATATATAAAGAAACAGAATAAAATTTCAGGACGCATTTTAAACTTAAACTGTTATTGAAATGTCTCAAAAGGCCTTGAAAATCTCAAAGATTTATTATTTCACCTTATAAAGAACATCTTAAAAACAACTGTTTTGTTTGATGTATCAGCATTGTAATAGTTGTAGGGGGAGAGTTGTCAAATCAGAAGAGACCCCCATTCTTCCTTAGGTTAAATTTCTGTAGATAAAATATTAACATGAACATTTCAGAATTTGTAAGTTTTATGGAAAGTCCCTGGAAGTTTGTCATTGCACTTGTTTTCCATAATGCTTTAACCTTGGAGGAAACACTGAACAAAATTCTATGCCAAGTTGTACTATAATTATCAGTGCCCAGGCAACACTTTGCCTGACGAGATTACGCAATAATAAAGTGCTATCAGTCATAATTTCAGTTATTATTTAAACTGTTGTTTGGCCTCAGTCTTACTTCTTTAATATGAAGCTCATATCTTCTAGACCAGTGGTTCTCAATTTAGGGTGCACATTAGACTGGCCCATGAAGTTTTAGAAAAATCTTACTGAATCTCTTTACTTGATGTTCTTAGTATAAAAATATATATCAGGTGGCCGACCTGGTGACAAAATGGTTAAGTTCACGTGCTCCGCTTTGGCAGCCCGGGGTTTGCTGGTTCAGACCCTGGGTGCAGGACCTATGTACCACTTATCAAGCCATGCTGTGGCAGGTGTCCCACATATAAAATAACGAAGACGGACACCGATGTTAGCTCAGGGCCAATCTTCCTCAAAAAAAAAAGAAAGAAAAAATATATATACCAGGACTACTATATTATAACTCAAGATGTATTACCTTTTGTCTCATTGTTTTTGAAAGGTTTTGTTATCCTTCTTTTTCTTACCACGAAAATAACAATATTTCATTGTGAGTTGCATTATTCTTATTATGAACTCTCATTAGGACTTTCACTCGAAAATGATCACTAATCAACTAACTACAATCGTTTTACATCTCTGTCATACATCTATGTTGTTTATTTGTTTTTCTCTTGTGCTTGCCTAAATATTCTGCTATATGGAGGTATCATGCTCCCTGATTTCAAAATATACGACAAAGCCATAGTAACCAAAACAGCGTGGTACTGGCACAAAAACAGACACACAGATCAACGGAACAAAATCGAGAGCCCAGAAATAAACCCACGTATTCATGGACAGCTAATATTTGATAAGGGAGCCAAGAGCATACGATGGAGAAAGGAGAGTCTCTTCAATAAATGGTGCTGGAAAAACTGGACAGCCACATGCAAAAGAATGAAAGTAGACCATTCCCTTACACCATGCACAAAAGTCAACTCAAAATGGATTAAAGACCTGAATGTAAGACCCCAAACCATGAGACTTCTAGAAGAAAACATAGGCAGTATGCTCTTTGACATTGGTCTTAGCAGCATATTTTCAAGTCCCATGTCTGACTGGGCAAGGGAAACAAAAGAAAAAATGAACAAATGGGGCTACATCAAACTAAAAAGCTTCTGCACAGCAAAGGAAACCATCAACAAAACAAAAAGACAACCTAACAATTGGGAGAAGATATTTGAAAACCGTATGTCAGATAAGGGGTTAATATGCAAAATATACAAAGAACTCATAGAGCTCAACAACAAAAAAAATCAACAATCTAATTAAAAAATGGGCCAAGGATCTGAACAGAGATTTCTCCAGAGAAGATATACAAATGGCCAAGAGGCATATGAAAAGATGCTCAACATCATTAGCTATCAGGGAAACGCAAATCAAAACTACAATGAGGTATCACCTCACTCTGGTCAGAATGGCTATAATCAACAAGACAGGAAACAACACATGTTGGAGAGGATGTGGAGAGAAGGGAACCCTCATACACTGCTGGTGGGAGTGCAAACTGGTGCAGCCACTATGGAAAGCAGTATGGAGTATCTTCAGAAAATTAAGAATAGATCTACCATATGGTCCAGCTATCCCACTGCTGAGTATTTATCCCTATGTTCATTGCAGCATTATTCACAATAGCCAAGACTTGGAAGCAACCTAGATGCTCATCAAGGGACAAATGGATAAAGAAGATGTGGTATTTATACACAATGGAATACTACTCAGTCATAAGAAATGACGAAATCTGGCCATTTGTGACAACGTGGATGGACTTTGAGGGTATTATGCTGAGTGAAATAAAAGAGAGGGAGAAAGTCAAATACCATATGATCTCACTCATAAGTAGAAGATAAAAACAATGACAAACAAACACACAGCAATGGAGATTGGATTGCTGATTACCATAGAGGAAGAGGGGAGGGCAAAAGGGGTGATTAGGCTCACATGTGAGGGGATGGACTATAATCAGTTTTTGGATGGTGAACATGATGTAATTTACACAGAATTGGAAATATATTATGATGTACATCTGAAAGCTATATAATGTTATAACCCAATGTTACTGCAATTAAAAAAGTAAATAAATAAATAAATATTCTGCTATAATCTATAGACCAGAATTAGTATCTTCAGTACATAAGGACAATCTCAGAAGCTCCTAGAAAATAAACATACTAAATTTTTCAAACTACTGACACCTCAAAGAATAGATGTTTGGGTACACACTTAAACTTTCAGACTGCACCAGTGGAGTGAACCAGGATTTTGAGAACACTTTTTTAGTTGCACAAGAGACAGCTCGTGAGATTCCTAGTCTGAGATCCAGCAGAACAATTAATTTCTTAGGGGTGAAGGAACTGATAAGGGAATATTTGATTATGATTATTTGTGTGGAATATTTTTAATATTTTATTTGCTCTCTATATAAGTAAACCTCTTTTCTTTCATTTTAAGATATCTAACCCACAATTTTATAAGCTTTATTTTGAAACTGAAATAAAACATTTAAAAATAATATCAGATTCTAACTGATCTCCCAGAATCTTAGGGAAAAAAAACTTTATTAAGTATTCATACTTTTCATGGTAATATAGTTATTTACCGTATTTACCATTTAGCATTGATTCAGTAAGAAGATATTCTCCTTCCTGTCAGTATATATTGAACAAATGGATTGTGTACTGAAGGACTTAACTTGAAGGGTCATATTTGAGAACGACGGTCGTCAAATTATGGTCATTTGTGGGAAGACTTTGACTGCTCTTATGCAGTAAATACTTACAATGCCCTCCTAGGGAAACTGGCCTGATATCTGGCTCAAGAGTCCCACACAGGCTCATGGATGGTAAGGAAGATCAATTCTGGCATGCCAAGAATCATGTCAGATTTGGGGAACCTTAAGAAAAGAGGAATTCACCCAAAGTTTTAGATACAGTGGGTAAAATCTGGGGTAGAGAGATCTCTTTTTTTGGCATGATTTGTTATTCTCAAGATGTCCAAAAAAACAGGCTTTTGAAAATCCAATCCAAGATTCCTTATAAATCTTCCAAGCAAAAGTTCAGTTTGTGGCCTTAGTGGTTGTTCAGTGCTGTATGGTTAATGAATTAGATAAATTAGATTAAATGGCCATATTCCTCGAAAAACATAAACACCAAAAATGGCTCCAAAAAACAGGCAATCTGAATAGACCTATGCCAAGAGAAGGATTTGAATCAGTAATCAAAAAACTACCCACATCTGGTCCATATCCACATGGCTTCACAACTGAGTTTCACCAAATGTTCAAAAAGAGTTAATACAAACTCTTCAAATAATTCTTCACGAACTCTTCAAAAAATAGAAGAGGAGGGAATACTTCCAAAATCATTCTATGAGACTGGTATTACCCTGATACCAAAAGCAGACAAAGACATCACAAGAAATGAAAACTACGGACCAATATCTCTTATGAATATGAGAGACGCAAAAGTCTTCGACAAAATACTACCAAACTGAATTCAGCAACATATAAAAAGGACTAGACACCATGACCAACAGGGATTTATTCCAGGGATTCAAGATTGTTTGAACATCTGGAAATTAATGTAATACATCATATCAATAGAATATTAAATAAAAATTGCATGATCATCTCAACAGATGCAGAAAAAGCACCTGACAAAATCCAACACCCTTTCATGACAAAAGCAATCAGCAAACCAGGAATAGAAGGGAACTTCCTCAATGTGATAAAAGGCATCTACAAAAAAAATCCACAGTTAACGTACTTAATGATGAAAGACTGGATGCTTTCCCCTAAGATCAGGAACAATGATATATGCTCTTGCCAATTCTATTCAATGGAGGTTCTAGCCACGGCATTTAGACAACAAAGAAAGAAAAGGCATTCAGATTCAAAAGGAAGAAGTAAAACTATCTCTGTTTACAGATGGCCTGATCTTTTATACAGAAAATTGTAAAGAATCTACTAAAATATATTAAAACTAAGAAATGAGTTCAGCAAGGTTGCAGGATAGAAGACCAATATTCAAAAGTCAATTTTATTTCTATACACTTGCAATAGGCAATCCAAAAGTGAAATTAAGAAAACAATTCCATTTGTAATAGTATCAAAAAAATAAAAATAAATTTAACAAATGAAGTACCAAACATACTCTGAAAACTATGGAACATTGAAAGTAATCAAAGATTTAAGTAAGAGTAAAGTCATCCAATGTTCATAAATCTGAAGATTTAATAACATTTAACATTAAAGTGGCAATACTCCCCAAGTTATCTACAGATTCAATGCAATCTCTATCATAATCTCAGCTGACTTCTTTGTACAAATTGACAAGCTCATTCTAAAATGCATATGGAGTTGCAAGAGATCTAGCATAGCCAAAACAATTGTGAAAAAGAAGAAAAAAGTAGAATAACTAACACTTCCTTATTTCAAAACTTACTACAAATCAAAGGTAATCAAGACAGTGTGGTTTGGGTGCAAAGGCAGATAGAATAGAAGCTAGAGTTCAGAAGTAAATCCATATATCTATGGTCAATAGATTTTCAATAAGGATACCAAGACAAGGATACTCTTCAATGGAAGAAAATAATCTTTTCAACAAGTAGTGCTGGGACAAACATATAGTCACATGCAAAAGAATAAATTTGGACCCTTTCCTCATACCATATACAAAAATTAACCCAAAACTGATGAAAGACTAAGTATAAGAGCAAAAACTATCAATTCCTTAGAAGAAACCATAGGGGTAAATCTTCATGATCTTGAATTTGGCAAACAATTCTTAGATATGACACCAGAAGTATAAGCAACAAAAGAAAAAAAATAGAGGGGCCAGCCTGGTGGCGCAGTGGTTAAGTTTGCATGTTCCACTTTGGTGGCCCAGGATTCGCTGGTTTGGAACCCAGGTGTGAACCTATACACCACTTGTCAAGCCATGCTGTGGCAGCTATCCCATGCATAAAGTAAAGAAAGATGGGCACAGATGTTAGCTCAGGCCAGTCTTTCTCAGAAAAAAAAGAGGAGGATTTGTGGCAGATGTTAGCTCAGGGCTAATCTTCCTTAAAAAAAAAAAAAAAGAAAAAATAGATAAATTGTATTTCATCAAAATGATAACCTTTTGTAGTTTGAAGGACACCATCAAGAAAGTGATAACACAGAATGGAAGAAAATATTTGCAACTATATATCTAATAAGGGACCTGTATGTGTAGTATATGAAAAATCCTCTCAACTCAATAATAAAAAGACAAATAATCCAATTAAAAATGGACAAAGGATCTGAATAGACATTTCTCCAAAGAAGACATAAAAATGGCCAGTAAACATGAAAAAATGCTCAACATCATGAGCCATCAAAAAATGCAAATTAAAACCACAGATATCATTTCACACCTATGGGGATGGTTAAAATAAAAAAAGATAATGATAAGTGTTGGAGAATAGTGGAGAAATTATAACCTTCATACATGGTTAGTGGTAATGTAAGATGTTTGGAAAACAATCTGGTAGTTCCTCAAACAAACACATTTAACACATGACCCAGCCTTTCCATTCCTAGGTATATACTCAAGTGAAATTATAGAATATCTCCGAACAAAAACTTGTACACAAATGTTTCTAGTAGCCTTATTCATAATAGCCAAGAGATGGAAACAACACAAATGTCCATCAGCAGACAAATGGATAAACAAAATGTGATAAATTCATGCAATGGAATAATTCAGGCACAAAGAGGAATGAAATACTGATACATGCTAAAACATGAATGAACCTCGAAAACATTATAAGTCAAAGGAGTCAGACACGAAAGATCACATTCTATAGGATTCCATTCATCTGAAAGTTCAGAATAGGGAAGTCTATTGAGACAGAAAGTAGATTAGTGGTGCTTAGAGCTGTGGTGGGAACAGGGATGGGAGGATAAAAGCATGATAGCTAAAGGATATGTGATTTCTTCTTGAGGTCATGAGAATGTAATAAAATTGACCAGGGTGATGGCAACACATGTCTTTGAAGAAATGAAAATATACTATACTAATATAATATACTAAAAGCTACTTTAAATGAGTGAATTATATGGTATGTTAAACATATCTCAAGGAAGCTGTTAAAAAATGCAACATGACTGTAGATTTGTGAAATAAACTTAAGGAAATCTAAATTATAAATTAACACCCTTGCCCACCTATGTAAATAATCAGACCAAACTTTAAGAAACCAGACTTATTTTTTTTTTTTTGAGGAAGATTAGCCCTGAGCTAACATCTGTGCCCGTCTTCCTCTACTTTATATGTGGGACGCCCCCTGAGCATGGCTTGATAAGCAGTGCATAGGTCTGCACCTAGTATCCGAACCAGAGAGCCCTGGGCCACGGAAGAAGAGCGCGTGAACTTAACTGCTATGCCACTGAGCTGGCCCCCAAACTAGCCTTATTTTTGATCAAGAATATTTATTCTTTGAAATTATTATAATCACAAGAAAGGGATATTGTAAGAAAAAAATGCAAAATCCTTTGAAATGGATATATATATATATATACACCTCCTCTCCTATATGTATATATATATCCCCTCTCTCTATATATATATTAGATTATTATATATATGTGTGTGTGTGTATCTCTCTCTATATGTACATATACATATATACAAAGGAGTATTGTGTGTGTAATATACTGTTCTCTTGTTATATTTTAGAGTTGTTAGAGTGTCCTTTTAGTGCTTTCTAGTGTGCCCTTCTGGGTTGTCTTGACCTTTCATTATTTTGAGCTATTTTACAGATATGTTACTTGCAGGAAAACTGATAATAATGTACATTATTCTTGATCATGGAAATATGAATTAGATATTCAATGGAATGCAACTGATTATTTCCCTGAGCATTGAACTGTTTTGCATCTATTTATGAATTCATTTTGTCATTTCTTGTGTTCTTCTATATGTGTGATATTTTGAGTTCTTTGAATGGTTGTAACATCTTACTGGTTCTCTCATTAATGAATAAATTAAAAAACACCTGTGATATGTTTTCATTTTATATTTTTGTGATTCACAATTTTGTCCTCTTTTATTTTTTATTTTCTTATGGAGGTAACATTGATTGATAATATTATATAAATTTCAGGTGTACATCATTGTATTTTGACTTCTGTATAGACTATGTTGTGTTTACCACCAATATCTAGTTGCCCCTTTACCCCTTTCTCCCCACCCCTACCCCCTTCCCCTCTGGTAACCACCAATCTGTTCTCTGTATCTATCTGTTTGTTTGTTGTCATTCTTATTTTTTTATCTTCCGTATATGAGTGAAATCATAAGGTATGCCCTCTTTTAAAAATTATCTTTAGCTAGTTCTTTTCCTTCTTTTTCTTTGTGCTATTCAATACTACACAGTGGAATATAATGGGGAAAGAAGACAAAGCCCTGTACATTCTCCTATTTTTCAGCATCCTTTTCTTTCTTTCAGCCTAGGAAGGAATTTGCATACACTGCATTTATTTGGAATCTTCTAGCTTAAAAAACAAATTCACAACTTTTTAAAAATTGGTTTATGGAAGGATTTACAGGTTTATTGATGACTTCAGAGAGGGTAACAGAGATGAGAGTCACTGATTTTAAGAGTTATTCCACTGATTACTGTAAAGAATTATGTTTGTAAGTTAAATTATTCAGCAGTCCAGTAAAAATGAATGAAAATCAACTTTAACTCATAACTTTAATATTTTCATACAATCAAAAAATAGAGATATACATTAAGTAGGCATAACATGAGTTGTTTTAATTGTCCAGAATATCTTGGGTATGTTTTACAGAATAAAGAAATGGTGCTTCCTATTAGCAGATTAAAACCAAGAGAAAATTAAAACAAATTCACATTTTTAAAAAATTGTTAAGCAATAAATACAGCACTACAGCTACAATTTTTTCTATGTACACCAGATTACATCTGAACAAACATTAAATTCCAGAATGGATATTTTATGAATAAATGCACTGGAAAATAACTGTATAAAATAAAAAAAAGATAGATTAGAATTTTTAAAAATTAAAGTATGACTTATACAGTACTTGCAGGAAAACAGCAGATCCAAATTTTAAAAGTTAGAAATTCCCAAAATTAGTTTTTAGATACCAACGAAGTTTGCTTTTAAAAATATTGATTGTACCTTTTTTTCATGAGTAAGATACAAAGGAGATGTTAATTAGCACTTCAGCTTTAGAGAAGACTAATATTTAAAAATATTACCCCTAAAAAATGTGGATCAAAACTGAGACTAATTAATCATGGGCTGTCTCCACCTGAAGACTGTTCAATAGGTGAATCTTGGCCATAAAGGAAATCTGATCGAAAATTAATATGACAACAGCACAGTAAAAATACTTGACAACCACAACATGATTTTAACATGATAGCTGATAATGCGATATCTTCTACTGTCATTTATAGGTGAGACTTGACAGTTTGTCTGGAAGGATGCTGAAATATGTGAACAGCATCAGCAAAGGATTTGAATCTGCGTCTTTGACTAATAAATAGCAAAAGAATCAATTTGCTTAACAGAATTTTTGTATAATTTAGGCAACAGAAAGTCCAGAATAGCCTGCATTCCTTTTTGTGACAGCGTGCTGTAAAATTCACAAATTTGAAGTTCACTTAATAAAACCTTTACACATATATAGATAAATTATAAATTATAAATGTATTGACTAGGCCATTTAACATGCTAATTCTTACTAATTTAGCTAATTTTCCTGGACAATTTCAAATGATTTCTGAAGTCACCATCTATTGACAGTTTAAGAAACAACCTATGATGACTAAGTCACTCAGTTTAATCCATTTTAAGCAGATTGACCCACTGCAAAAATGCATACACATAATGACTTCTCCTCCCAAAATTGACTTTTACTAATTGAAGGCATTTTTGTTTTTCAGAAATTTCAGTGGAAAATAACATTAGGGAAACTGAGTCCCATTTAAATGTCACTTTAATTCGTTGGCAAGATGTCCTTCCACCTTCCTTTAATTATTTCATAAACGTTCTGACAAGTCTTCCTCAATGATGGAGTCAAGTCTTTCACTGATTTATCATTTATAGTAGCTCTATTAAAATATTAAAACATTGTGTATGATAGATAATGTATTGCCATAGTTTTTTAAAAAATAGCCTGAAACATTTCCAAAGCTGTGTATCTTCTTATAGTAAAAGTCAGAAAAGTAATATTTTTAATGGGGTAAAAACCGTAAGAGTAGTGGATTGGCATTTATTACAGTAGGAGTTGTTTATATTTTCTGGATTAGAATGCAAGTTCATCGTCAAAATAAAAAAAAGAAATATGTCAAACATACCTATTCTTAAGGTATGAATCATCAAAGCTAATATACTCAATAAAACAATGGCCTTGAATTTTTTTAATAAATATATCTTATCATAGATATTTCTGATATCTTAGTTTTTAAACAAACTTCTGATGCTGGCATCTGGTTGTCTTTAAAATATTTACCAAATATAGAATTCCAGACTCTATTTTATTATAAAATCAGCCCAGACATAGTATCAGATATTAACATGCACACATTGTTACGTTATGTGTTTGTTTTTAAAAATCTTACCTAGATTGTATGTATTTGATTTGAGACTATAAAATAGAATAACAAAGTATTTACAAGCTCATTTTTCACAACAATTTTTTTTACAAACTTCCAAGAAAATAAGAAATCCTTCATTGATTTCCTTCATGTAAAATACCTGCTAATTTGTCTACACAGTAGAAATGGAAGGGGCATAGTTTCTATTTACAGATACAGGGAAACTGATTCCCTCCCACTTGTGTAGTAAGATAGGAAAGTAGCTGCAAGGTGTTCTGTAGTATCAACAAGGTGTCTCCCTGATAATACCAAAGTGGAATTGCATATTATAATACTATCCATCAATTCTCAAAAGCAGATATGACACAGGGGGGAGCTGTGACATATCAGCAAATGAGTAGCCAAAAGCAGTTCTGCTCAATTGCCTTCCTTGGGGAGAATAGGGTGAGCCAACAGGAATAATTAAGTCTTTATCTGGTCCGTTGGAAAGGGGAGACACAAAAAGGGCTAGAACACTTTCTGGGCAAAAAAATCAAATGCACCAATGAATATGGGATAAAGATTTTAAAAACAAATGAAAAGCTAATTTTCTCTCCAAGTCTATAGGCCTTGGCTAGGTCTCTTTAGGCAACAAGAGTAGAGTGATGCCCAATGTGTATGTGGACTTTTACAGTCTTATTCATTTGTGAATTCATGCAGTGGTGTGCTGGAACTGGCTCACGCCAGCCTACAAGAGTTGATTGTGTTTATATTTTCCCAATTCCACATTCAGTGATGTCAAGTTGACAGCTTAAAATCAGCCGTGGTAAGAGTATTTACACCGCAGAAACTGGCAAACGTTACACATCAGAGCTTTGTTTCCCCATAGAGCTGCTTGTTAAACATTATCAACACATTTCTGACTTCATGGAGGGTTTTCTTTGTGGCATCCAAAAAATTCATTGAATATCAAAGTCTTCTAGTTGTAAAGTCATGGATCCGGGTCTTTGAGATAGGAGTGGCATAAAATAGTTAAGTAACCCTCCCTCCATTATCAATCATATAACTTCCCTGGCTTTAAGATAATATTTTCAATATCAGGCATGCTTTTTCCATTTAAGTGTTCGCTAGGATAGTCATGACTGTAACCTGTACCATCACTGATTGTTGACACTGTGTAAGATGCAGTACGGAGGGCATCTGAATGGGAAAAGCTGTTTCCAAATTGGATTTTATATTGATTCCAGTTTCTTTTCAAAATTGCTTGAACCTATCAATCAAAAAGAAACAGAAAGACAAGAGCAATCCATTAACTGAAATGAAGATATTCTATTTAATACTACAATAAATTATGTAGTATAGCTTTTTTTCTAAAAAATGCATTGATGTTAATTAGTGACTAAAATTGCCTTATTTCCTTACTTAATTTAAAAAATAATTGAGCAAGCCATCTTTACGTTAGGGAATTCATTGCAATTATTCTGTACTTTTAGACTCCGTGAATATTTCTCTTTCCATGCCTTATCTCTGAAGCTTTAATAATGCATAAGAATGTATTGTTTTTGAACCAATAGTTAATCCAGACACCCCATTTACAAGCTTGCATGCACAACATCTAGCTTTATATAAAAATCTTTACGAATAAACTGAGAAGAGAATTAATGGTGCCCCTCTGCCTGGATGAATTTGAAGTTTATCAACTCTTCCTTGTTCTCTGCCTGGGGTTAGAGATCAGGCCTAGGTAAGCCATATAGAGTGACTTTGGTTTTAATTGAACATAAGACACCAAGGTGATTTTCTTCACATTGAGTCAGCGAGCACAAATGGGAATATTCAAATACATCTCCAACTCGATCACCTGGACACTTCCAGATGTCTGATGAGTGAGCAGACCAGCTTGGGGCAGTCTGCTTGGGGCTGATACATTCTAGGTTATGAATGTATTAGCCACATCCCTGTAACCTGATCTATGTCTTCCCAAAGCATGCACAGCTTTGAGTTGTCTTCCCCAAACTCTCTACTGCTTTTTGACCCTTTGATTTCAAAGGAAATCCGAGCACCTAAAAGCAATTTTCCATACAGTATACATGTATTCTGTAATACATATAATTCATGTATTACAAACATACTCATGCAAAAATTGTTTAACTTTCTGCTAAGTATATAGAAGTCCTCAACTTTTTATTCACTTTATTCATGTGTACACCTCAATATTAAACTTTAAAATAGGGCTGGCTTATTTCAGTCTTCTCATTTTCCTGTCAAATAGATCAAGAAAACTTCTCCAAATTACAAACAATCTCTAGCAAATATCATGGGATACTTTAAAGTCTTGTTAGTGTCTCCTATACTCTGTTACTTAAAATGAACAGACTGTTTTATTGTCTCATTCATGTTTTATCATGTAGAAAAACAGAAGAAACAAATATGAAGTCAACGAGTTTCTTTAGTTAGAATTCAAATTGAGTTATTAGAATTTCGTGGTAGCTTTGCTATCCTCTGTAATTCAAAAATCATGTAATTAGAAATACAATAAATTGATTTTAGAAGTTATATTATTATGAAACTCAGAACTTCAGGACTTTCAAGCTTATTTCTATATCTGAAGGAAATAATTTATATTTATATTTATGTAAATTTTCTTTGAAAAGAGTATTTATAGGACAACACATATATTTATCTGGCAAAAAAATTACACTTTGTTTCCCTCATGGTTAAGTAACGTATTTATAAATTTTGCAAATAATAAATATAAATTAAGGTAATTTACAAATAATATCTGCATATGTAATATCTTCAAGAACACAAGCAAATGACAAATGGAATGGCTTTAGAGTGTGACTTTTAAACACATATTCAGGGATTTAAAGCAAAAATGACTTTTGGCCAATTTTCTAATTATTTCTGCTGAGAATTGGTTTTGATCCTAGTTTTTATGCTAAAATAATTTCTCCTCACTTTGTTACTGAATGCTGGGCTGATTGAATACGTACACTATATAGTTTCTGGTTGAAAGGAAGAGGAATGTAGCTCTGTACCAAAGATTCTACATAAATGTGGAGAAGAAGCTGACAGGAAGAAATATCTTAGCTGTGAACATAGTACTTACAGTTTTAAAAATGAAAGCTTCAATTCAATTCTAAAAGCCACAATGGTTTTTGAAATATCTGAATGGTTTGTTCTCGAAACATCTAGTTTGACTAAAATCATCACCCTATTTCTTTCTTGACAATAAATCATCAGAAAAACCATGGAAAGTTTATGTCTTGAACTGTGGGAATTTATTTACTGAAGTTAAAAATAAACCTAATTAAGACCCACAGGCCTTGTAGACATCTGTTTGTTTATATTATCCTCTATAAGGATGTTATGTTTTCCATCTGCTTCCTCTAATACAATATCACACCTGTTCAACAGAACATTAAAGTGGCCACTCTTAATAAACTTTTAATGTGAAAAAATTAATGGAGAAACATAAGAAGAAAAACTGCCTTTGGAAGGGAAGATAGGCTGGTATTATTAAAGATATGAAAATATTTTTCATTATTTTACATATGAGTGTTATATAAATAGTAAGGCCAACTGTTTAGAATATAACATTACAACTTTATATGCCCATTAGCACCTGATAAGGAACCGACTCTTTACTCCTTAACCTAGATCACTGAGGAGATATTTAATAAAGCTTCATATAAAAATTCTACCTACTTCTCATTATAGAATGTGGGTTTGGTTATTTTCAACAAATCTTTCGCTCACCCTGTAAAACTCTCTATGCTCAGGTGTTGTTAAATATACCCACGAGACTAGGGGGGCCCTTCTGAGGACCAGAGTCCCTAGTTTACGTTAACAGTGTGCATTTTTGTCTTAGTGGACTAGAGATGAGATGAATGGGGCCTGAGCACTTGTCAAGTCACAGTTATTTAGTGAGAAATGCAAATAGGATTATTGTGGCTAAAAAAATAAAACGTGAAAGTAAAGAAATAGAGATATTAAGCTGAAGACAAGCCATTTGACCTAATGTGTAAAGCAAGAAGGAAACTAAGCCTGAGCAAATGATTTTAAGAAGTACGGGACATAGTTGGAACCACACAAAATGAATCTGGCAGCTGTAGCTTCGTGTTGTGAGAGTGGGAAAAACTAAGAGGCAAAGAGACAAAGAAGGAGGGATTATAGCATTTCCTAAGATGAGAAATGAATCATACACAAACAGGGATTGTATCTCGAGAGATGAAGAAAATGGGACAGATATTGAAGATGTTGTGAAGAACTGAAGATTTGGCAACAACTTGGCTAGAAGGTTTTATATTATTGTAATTTTCCACTGCCAAAATTTCCTCAATTTTAGGACATGGCAGAAGATCAGAGTCTGCGTCTCTTTTGCTTACACAGATCAAGTGCAACAAGAGTGCTAGGCATTAGTTTGGATATCCCCTGGGCACTCTTTCTAAATAAAAGGGTCACTTTGACATTTGATTCCAATATGATTAATGTTCCCATTTGTACACGTATTTTTGAAAATGAGTGAGGGCAAATCTAACAAGGAATCTGTAATGTACTAAGAATCTACTGAGGGTGGAGCCTGGTGCTAAAAACGTTGCATTTCTAGCTTTCATGAATCCTGGTGAGTCTTGTGTAGGAACTTGCTTTGATTCCCCTTTGATAAAGGTAGACACTGAGACTCCAGGAGGTTCGGAGTATTACCCAAGATATCACAGCCAGGAGCGAAGTGGCATCTTTAGGGTTTAAATGCATTGATGTGGCAGTGACTTTATTCTATCCTGCCTCAAAAAATATTTCACTAGTGATTATGTTTTGTACATTTAAAAATTACCCTTCACAAAAATGAAATCTGTTTCTGCAAATGCAGAGGTGTATCTTTCATATTTCTCTCATGTTTTTTGGCACGTTGTCCATATCTCTCTCATCTATATTTAACTGTAAAATCCTATATAGGCAGTAGATAAGATTGTCTAATTCAGTTTACACAATAAGAAATTTATAGAGATAGGTAATAAATGTTGTTTAAATTTTGTTATCAAAACAAATGAGTTATCTATTTTCCTAATTTCATTCTCTGTCTATATTTTTCATTGACTTCAGAAAAACAGTCACTCTTGTCCTCCGTATAGGAGAAAAATCATGGAGGCATGATTAAAAATATGCACTATAGTCTATTATGCTGGACAGTGCTACACTCCATTTAAAAAATATATGTATGTATAAAATAAAGATCTACATTTTAAAATTAAAATGTTTTAAATTTAATGACAGAATTAAACATGAAATATTATTATATGCTGAGAAAGTAATCAAATATTACTTAAGCAAAGGAAAGCAATATTTTACAGTTTTTCGTGACATGTATATGGTTTCCAATGTTGATTCATTTTACAGGAATGATTCTCATAGTTATGCCAACTGGTTCTACGTGTCCCCTATCTGAAGCTTCGTGATAAGCTTCATAGTTACCAAGCATCCACTTCTCACTCAGTTACTGTCTGGATTTCTAAACTGTAGAATTTTGCCAAAATCCTCCAACAGGTTAAAATTTGTCAAGTAGATTAAAACCATGTAAAGAGGTGAATCAGCATGGCTCAAACCACTGAGCAATAGCACGACTCATATGCATAAGAAATATGGTACCAGAGTTTCTAAAATGCCTGAAACTTTCCATTTAGGAAAGCCTTGGATGTAAATCTTGAAATGTCTGAGAGCATGTTGCCATATTACAAATTAGAGCATTCTATTCTACTAAAGTTCCTAACCCACTGCATCTCTTCCCTGTCTAACTGAGTTTAATTATTTTAAATCCTTTTATATACACCTTAAAATTGATTCCAAAGACCACATTGTGGACCAGTCAAAAAAACAGAGAAAAGGAGAAAATGAAAACGAGCCAATTCTATTTCCTATTAGAGTGTGTGTATTGTTCTATGACATGAAGTGTTGCCTAGCACCATACCTAGGTCGAAGTACAGACTTAATAGGATTGTTCAAAAAAATAGGTCAAAAGACTGGATGAATAAAGTCACTGTGGAATATTGTAAAGTGAAGCTGAATTTGCCCTAGTCTTCAACTCCAATATGACCTGAGCTTTTGGGAAACAGAATTGCATCATGAAGAGAGAGTCTATGATTCTTTTTCCTGACAGAAATGGAATTTGAAAGAATTGTTCCTAGAGAATTTATAATTCTCTCATTTTTTAAAGAGAAATATATATTGCAAATATAAAATGATAAAAGGAATAAAATCAATCACCATACCTCTCCATTAAAGAAGCAGAAAATTGTAGAGACCAAAAGACCCTATAAAAGAAAAATAGAATTATCTGATTTCAAATGGAAAAGAGACATTATTTGTAACCAACTTGCTGCATACATAATAAAAACAAAACCAAAGCTATATGTAAGTTTAATACCAGATTTCGCAAGCTGCGTTCCTGATTCAAGAACAGCATACTGATAGTGCATAAGGATGTGCATGATGTGGTCGTATACCTCCAAGAACACCATACCTGATAGTGCATAAGGATGTGCATGATGTAGTCATACACCTCCTCTGCAATCCTTCCTTCGGGTCGCCATGGAATCAGCACAAACTCAATGCCAAGTAATGGCACCAGGATAAGCGTAGCCCTCACAGCTTTCATGTAGAGATTAGATTCTGCTTGGTGAGTAACTTTTAACTTGGTGATGAGAACACGTACAATATTTAATAGGAAAAAAAGATTAACCTAAAAGAAAATGAAATGGTATATGAAAATTATTTAATATTAAGAAGCATTATTGAGGATCTTTAATTTTATACATCTTGGAATATTTTCAATGTGCAAGAATAAAGGGAATATTTGCCTAAGATATTAATTTGTATTTCTGGAATTGTGATTTATTAATTTAACAAGTACACCAATTTTAATGGACTTGGATTTTAGAAAAATAAAATTATGGTGGAAGTAATATGAAACACATTCAGTTGAGGAATACATGAGTGTTTTTCTCAGCTCATTTTCTTATGAAATTTTTTGAATTTTGCTATGGTCCAAAAATTAAAGCTTTTGAATATTTTCAGCTCAAAGGAAAGAACTGTTTATTTTTTCAATTGTTTAATTCTTTCAACAAATGCTTATTTTTTAAAGTCCCTTCTCTGTACCAGTGTCCACACTAGGTACTTTCCAAATATATATTACACCATAATAACAATTTTCATCTTTTTGGTTTATCCTTCCTGTGTTTCTTTTTGTAGCAATAATCCTCAAAACTCCCCAAGATATTATTGTAATCCTCTTTATCTTTTTGAGTAGGCTGAATCACACACTTGAACCAGTTGATATTCAACCTAGATCGTCCTAGAGATAAAAAAAATCTTGGCACCTCACACGGCCTTCTGTTAATGACTTTCTGTAATTACATATTTACTGTGTGTTAACAACATTCCCCAAGAGAAAACATTCTCTTTAAAAAGGAGACATAAAACTTCAAAAATATAGTCCGGATAACTAAGTTACTCAGAAAACGGACAGAGTTCTGCTGAAATACATTTCTTTCTCTCTGATTACTTTCTCTCTTTCTTATCTTTATCCAAGTCAACATCTTTCACATCTGTTTATTTTCTCTATGCCCATTCTTTACGTGTGGACACTAACTCCAGATGAGACCCTTAGGACTCCTATGCTATTATGCTCTTTTCTTTTCTTTTTTTCTCACCTTGACTTCTACCATCTGTGCTTGTTTAATAATCCAAAAATTTCAAAGTGCATACCAATATGCAATTGATACCGCATACCTTAATAAATTGGAATAATAACGGTAGCACCTCATTTAATGTAGAAAACAATGAACAAATAACATACATTTGCTGATGTAAGGCATGTGTTATGAAAATAACTGGGCATAAAAACATTCCACTATTATTCCTAGAGAAGTCAATGGAACATATGCTTCAAAAATAGACAGCACGCTCTAATCCTGATGGAAACACATCTATGAAAAGTAACATGGTTACTGATACAGGAATGTCTCTGCTAAAGACAAAAGCAGAATAAGCCGTTTCAACAGGTGTAAGAATGAAACATGACAAATCAACACATCAGCTGTTATTCCGCCCATCCTACTGCACTCCCTTCGTGAGCATTCATTGCTGTTTTAAAAGTTTTGACTAAATGGAAACTACTAACAGCCCATAGAAGAAAAAATAATAATGCTATTTTACCTGCTTATAAATTTAGAACATGAAATATTTTATAATCCTAATATGCAAAAACCATAAATTATAAAAATCAGAAGAAATGCTGCAATTTAGATGCCCATTATATGAAGCTTTCTAAATGCCAAGTGCTTCTTCAAAATGGTAAGTCTGATTTAAAATGTGAAACTAGAAAATCATCCTACTTCACTTTTTGCAAATACTTGCATTTATTTTAAATAAAAATAGTACAATAATTTTAAATTTCAGATGAACTATGTCTGAATCTCATCTATCTTAGAGCAAAAGTAGTTCAGAAGAAAGCTGTTTTTACTTGAACGCCCATAAAGTTCCCATAGCTAGGAGGTACAACAGGACATTTTCATGTCACGAGACCAACCTAAGGTCATGACGGGAAGCAGGGGGAGTCAGCACCGTGGCGGTAGGAGGATTCCTGGAAACCATTCTCATTCTAGAACAACCAGCAATCACTTCACCGGGCACCAAAGTGACTTAAGCATCCCTCGCTAAACACAAATTGAATGTATCCCCTCTCAACTTCCCCTTAGCAGGATCTCAAAACTGCTGTAGCCACGCCTGTACCACCCTGCTCAAGGACAAATGTGACAGAGGAAGTCCGAGTGGAAAGAAAGGGATTGCAATTGAAATATCTTATTTATACAAAACATATGACCATGTTAAACAATTGCTTGTGCCCCTCCCAAGACCTTGCAATTGGCCAGGACCAGTGAGGAGCCTCAGAGCTTAAACAAGGACAGAACAATTTGTCCTGGTAGAAAAATAGGCTCCTAATCTTTTCTTAGGCCAAGAAAATGCAAAAAGTTACAAGCAAATCATGTGGATTTCACTTCCTGTCTTACTGAGCAACTTGACGGGCTATCTTCCTATGTGACGTTTTACCCCAGCTGGGCCATCTACTCTTGCCTCTCAGAGTGGATGTGGACAGGCTTTTCCAAGGATTGTTAGTTGCTGTTACATTTTTCATTTGCTGAATGTTTTTACTTATTTCCTGAACCACTCTGATTTAGGCATTTGAATCACATACCCCTCTGCAGACTCAGATCTCTGGTAATAAAATTTTGCCTTGTATTTGTTCTGTAAGCTCTGGGTGGTCCAAACAATGGATCTTAACTTCTTTGAACTCTCCTCCAAACAGAACCATGGTATCATGTAGAAACTACAAGTGAGCGTTTTTTCAAGAGTTTGTTATATATTCCAGGCACTGTATTAGTCATTTAACAGGATGCATCTCATTTAATCCTTACAACACTCTGTGACGTATTTATTCTTATTATTCCATAATCACAGATGAGAAAACAAAGACATAGAGCAGGTAAAAATAAAATCAAACAGACTTGCCCTGAAGCACAGCCAGCAGTGGTAGAGCTGGGTTTCAATGCTGGCTTTTTCAAAGAACACAAAGGAGGATGTCTCAGGGTACAGCTTAGACACCGTGTGTCAAAATGTCCCTAGCATGTGCAAAGAGCAGGGAAAGGAAATTCTCTCGCTCTGAAATTTTCAGTAGAATCTACATTAAGGCATGTTAAAATCTCCATAACAGATGTAAGAAATTCCATGAGTTGATTTTCTGAACTGGCTCTCTTGTGTGGCCCAGAACAAATCAGGAATTTGACACTTATTACATGCCTTATACATGCCAGGTTAAACGCTTATTATGTATTAACTCATATAATTCCTTGTTAAAAAAATTAAAAGTCGCTATTATTAAATTCTCTATTTTAAAAATGAGAGACTTGAGGCACAGAATGATTAGTTTAATTCTGTAAGGTCACACAGCAGGTAAGAGGTGGAAGAAGAGTTCAGAATTTACCCTCTAATTTTTAAGACACACTTTTGAGAATTAGTTAACAATAATACATTTGAGAATGGCTTGAACAGTGTTCTAACATAACTGGATACTAAATTGCAGCTAGCAAATATAGTAAAATAATAGAAGAAAATTTGTCTAAAAAAGAGTCTGAAAACAAGGGTTGGAGAGCTTCAAATTTTGGCTTGACATACCACCTTTGTCTTTTTGTATATAATTAAATATCAGCTGTAATTACAGTCTTGAAGACTGTAATTGCATTCTGGTCTCTCATGCTCTATGAGAGAAAGCATGTTAATTTGGATTAATTTATTTCCCCTTTGAAACAATGTAATGAAAGCCTTGAATGTGAGTTTCATTTCCCTGCAACCACCTTTAAAAATGTCCAATTGGTGCACTTGTATTAAGTAATGATCATTATAATAATAAAACAACAGTTTAAGCAATACTCTCTTTCCAAATTAAAGTCTTTTCTTTATAGGAATATTACTGTTATTACCAACATAGGTGTGTAGGTGTTTCCAGTTTGCCCTCCCTAGCTACTAGAGCCAGCCTCTGCCCTTCTCTGTTCTGCCCGGTGTCCCAGGAGGCCCCAAGTCATCTCTGAGAACTGCGTCATAACCCAGGCTTTCTTGCCTCTGACGTTTGCTGCATTTGGTCAACGGGAGGAACCAAGAGAGAGAAGTCTGAGTATTTCTTTCTCCTTCCTTTGCTCTGCAGGCTGTGGTTTGGGCAGTGGCTGTGTTCCTTTACGCAGGACCACCTCCCCCAACACTTGCCCAATTACGGGAAGTGTTCCGTCCCCTGTTTAGGTCTAGCTGTAATAACAACTTCCCACTGTTGGTTCTTGGTGCCTCACCATCCCTTATGAATTAGTTCCTTTACTCTTCCTGCCAGCACCTCAAATATAATACTGTCATTAAATCTTCTTCAGTTAAACACTGGCAGCGTGTCGTCTGGATCCTGAAGAATACCATAGGCTAGATGACTCAGAAAATAAAGTTGAAATATGAGCAATGAGGAAAAAAGAAGAATTTTAATTACATACCAGTAAAGCAGCACAAATTGGGCCATGGATAATGTAGAGGAGATGGGTATCAGAACTGATCCAGCAGCTAGGGGAAAAAACAGAAATTATATTGAAGATTTTCATTTTACGTAGTTCCAATAGAAATCAGAAAGAGAGATTATCTTACTTGTCATTGTAATATAAGCTTCTGGCAACAGCATGTATACAAGCAGGAATCAGTGGAAATCCTGTAAATATTAAAGAAAATGAAAATAAATAGGCAACTGTCTCTATCAATGGAACTCCTCAAATAGGTCATGAAATATGAAACAGAGATACTCTAGGAGCAAATATATATATATATATATATATATATATGTTTATTGAGTAAATATCATCTGTATACTCAAGCAGTAAATATGGTAAAGTATTAGGTATTTGTATTTTGAGGTTTGTGTGTATAAGTTTTCTTCTAATAGAAGTCATTTTGAATCAATGGGCTCCAGAGCCTAAGTTCCTAATTGTGCTGCCTAAGCCTCAAGGATTCGAAGAACCCCAGCATTCACAGATTTTCTGTGAGATGGAGTTGGCCAATATTTGGTAGATGATCTGATGTGGGAAGAAGTTGAGAGCAACTGTGTGAAGAAGAAGAGAAGGAAGAAAGAGATGATTTGTGTATCAGAAATTTTGCATGTTTTGAGCATTCTAAATCAGATTTTTCAAACATGAAATGAAGAAATATATAGGTCTCTATTTTTACAGATATATCCCTTTATAAAGGTAACCCGAATGCACTAAAGATGGTGTGTGTTTGTATACGTCTCTGTATATATCTATATCTATTATCTGACTGTATAGATAGGTGACGGAAGATAGATAAATAATATAATTTCAGTTATGTTCTTGGAAACTAGTCTTACTGAATTCATTTTCAGCATTTTGTTTTGCATTATTCCTGTTATTTTTTTAATATGCTAGAAGTGAATCATTGTTTGCTTTGTGAATAATACCATGTCAGCAGATTGTGTGGAAAAAATAGATCTTTTGCACGCCTTTATTCAATAACTGATCCCTCTTAGATAACATTACAATATATTTTTTTAAACAAACATTTTTAGAATGGAACATCAAAGCTGGTTAAGCCCAATGCCGTCAATTTGCACGGGAAGAAAAAGGAGATTCAGAACACTGAAAAGACTAGATCCCTAATTCATGATTCTAATTGTTGTTTTAGTCACTACATATTTAGCCAAGATACACATCGGAATATTAAACAGAAGAAACCCACAGTGTATTATTAATTGACCTCTGACTACTGAAAACAATGAGTCAGTGGTACTTTGTTTAAATATTTCAATTTGTAGCAATAAGCAAAGGTTAATCACCTGATATTGTTTAAAAATGATTAATAAGTACGTTTTTGTTACAAAGGAACTCTGCATCCTCCAAAAGCTTTCTTAATAAGGTGAATCAACAGATATGTGTAATGGCACTTACCCCAGCCAAGAAAATAATACCACATCAAGTGTTGCTTTTCTGCAAACACAGCCACCACAATGAGTGTGTGTAGGTAAATGCCTTCACAGAGCATCCAGAAGTAATTACAGCCCATCAGGTAATGATGAATGAACTGGGACACTTTACAACTAATCTGGGAGAAAAAAAGAAAGCAATCAGGATTTAGTTGTTTATGAATTCACAGGAAAAGCAATAGTCTAGTTTAGCTCAATTATATAGAAACACAGAATTTTCTCTTCTCTATGCAAAATCTTAGACACTAATGATTCAGGTTTGTAAAATGCCAGCCTGCATCCTCATCTAATGGTGCCTCTAAAGCTTTTAGCCACTGACTCTAAGGATTTATAATGGCCCCTCCAAGGAAATGTGTAAATTCTAAATTTACTACATTTAGTGGGTGTATATTTTCCTAAGGTGTTTTAGTTATTATGCAATTATAAGTATAAAAGTGTCACACATGAATGACTTTACACCTGTTTTAGTTATGTCATCCCGAACTCCTTGATTGTTGCATTCTGTTGGAAAAATCTCAATAATTATCTTAATAAGTTTAAAAGCAATTCATGAAAAGTGCCCAACTCTTGGAAAGTCTTGCATATTATACGCCACCACGACAAATATTTAGTAATCTAATGAGCTCATAATTTTTCTTATTCAAATGCGGTGTTTGAGGGTTAGTGTAAGTAAAAAGAAGAAAATGTTATGGTTTTCCTTCCTCTTTTCCTGAAGTTTCCACTTTCTCTTCCCTTCTCTAAGAGGGAACTTCAAATATAGGGTAAAGAAAACACAAAGGAGTAAGAGACAGTTTACTCCCTTAACAAGGGGAATAAGTTTAAAACTCTCCTAGAAATACACGGCCAATGACTCCCATCAGCTCCAATTTCTAGTCTGGGACACAATAAATGTTTAGTAGCAATTTCTATTATTTTTGAAATAAATATTTTTTTCACTAAAAAGAAAATTGGAAACGAAATGCACTGGAAAATAAATACTGGGTTACCATAGAATAGTAATAATAATATTTTCATATGAGTTAGCTTAAAATACTTTCAATACATATTGTTTTATTTAAACCTCAACATAATTCTCTGAGGCATGATTTATCACTAGTCATACATCTGAAAGATAAAAAACTGAGTACTGGAGAAGTTAAGTGATTTGCTAATATTCATACGACATCAATCAAAGCTGTACCCTGAACACAAGTCCTGTATTTCCAATTTTGTTCTCATGACTATACACAATGCCTTCTAACTGAAGGTCATTTACAAAACCTATTGTGTCATTAAATACATCTGCAGAATGCGTGACATTAAATTTTAAATAACATACCTTGATGTCAAACACAATATTATATTAACAAAGTCCTCTCGAAGGTAAAAAGGAGTTATTCAACTATATTATATAGAAATAATAGACTTCAGCTTCAAATTTTTATCTGCATAGTTTTTAGATATACATATATAACTGGGTTTCTAACTCCTGATATTATTTAAAAAATTAATCTATAAACTATTATGATAAAAAGAACTTAAAGCACGCTTCGGAAAAATATTTTTGTGAAGGCTATTGCTGATATAAACAGACAAATTTTCCTAGACTATATTAAAAATCACTATATTACAGTTTGCGATTTGTGTGTTAAACACAATATCCTTGTATATAAAGGTAAGATTTCGAATCTCTTGCTCTGCAGCTCCATGACAAAACTCTGACTCTCCTTGTTTTAGAGAAATTCGCTCAAAAATGGCAGGACATTAGTCAGTTTTTTGTACGGCTAATTATACCCAACGTGTTTCCTCACCCAGTGACTTTAGAGTGGAACATAGACTAGATTAAGCGATCCGGATGCACATGTGCAAACAATGCAGGGAATTTTAGAATTTTGGAAATTACCCTAAAAACACACATAAAACACATATGAGAGTATTGTTTTTTGACCCATTGAGTGAAAATTCCTTCCCTTTCCTGATTTCAGTAACTGGATAATCTTTAAAAAACCACTTTATATATAAATATATATATATATATATATACACATACCCCTCCACAAGTCCACATCCAAAACTTAAATATGGATACTACAAACATTATGAAAGCAGATGATTTTAAAAACTTGAATTTATTTATGTTATTTGTGCAGATATTTTCATTTAAATATAGCTTACATATGCATATAGCTTGCATAAAACATGTATATTTGTATATATTTGTATAAGTAAATTTTAGCTTATGTTTTAAAAATAGAGCTTTTATGTTATGACAGTCTCTGTGCTTATTTTTGTGTGTCTTTTGATACTCATCCTACAAATTGTGCTTCTAAAAAGCCTGTAAGGAAACGATTTATAAATGTTTGCTGAGAAGATAAGGACATGATAGAGCACTTTAAAAATGTTATGTTAATAAAGTTTAACATTATATAGACAATGCATAATTCATTTCCCTGCCAGTTTTATTAACTCTTTAAAGTCAGCCTGATGCCAAACATACAACTTAATTTAAATTTTCTATTTTCATGTGCTGTTTTTTCTAACTACACAGAGTTGGTTACTTGGATTGATTTTTCACTTAGTTGAGTAAATGTTATGTAGTCATAAACCCTATGTCCCAACAGCAGAGGGACTCTAGCTGTAAAATGACATGAAGATATGTGTGACATACATAAATAATTGAAGCAGAGAAATGTATTCCTTCCTTTGATAGTCAATCTTTATAACTTGGGGAATATTAAGATATATTTACCTTTCTGGATTGGAATATAGCTACATATACTCTCTATATGGCAGACCTTAAAATATACATGTATGAGCCCTTAATTACACACATAATACATGTATCTGGGCCCCCCACCCTCCCATCTCTTCTCCACTAACCACTTGAACCCAAGGACACAACCTTATTTTACTTACAGGATTTGTGGCCACCAAGGCCTGGTTGTTGGCCACTGCAGTGAGATGAATGATTGTCACAACAGAGTTACAAACAAAAGAGAAGAACAGATTTTTGTGCAAGGTAATTCTTTGGCAACTTAGGCTCCTAAAAGGCAAGAGAAACCAAAGGATGTTGACATCATAAAATGTTTCCACATTTTTTATTAATAATCATTTAAATAAGATACATTTACAATTCATAGCAGCTGCTCCAAATTTGGAGGAATTGTTCTTTCTCTCTAAGTTTCGTCATGGTAAAAATCTTAATTAGAGAAAACCTATAATTCCTTAAAACATAGAGATAAATGTGCTGCTTCAGTACAGGTAGACATACATAGCGATAGGAAATTTGTCTTTACAAGACCTCTATATAAATTTCTTCTGTTAATCTCTCAACATGATTAATGTTTAATTCATTCTGAAAATGTAGAAGCTGAGATTCAGTGAAATTAGATAATTGATCAAAAAATCACGCAGCTAATGAATTTGAAACTTTGGATTTGTCTGTCACATTCTTACACAGATGATGCTCTGTTCATTACACCACGTAGGTTGTTCTCTTTGTATAACCTGTTGATGGTTGTTTCTGGTTGTTCTGTTTACACTGTACAGCCTTTCTGTGGTGGTGGTGGTTATGCAGACCGACCATGAGAAAGATAACATTGTATTCACAACAGATAAATTGATAAAAATATAGGCTTAGCAACCAATGAAGTTTGTTCAGCTTTACCGAATTTTTTTCTAATTGGCCCAGCCATAGATAAGATATAAAAATATTACCACCTTTTACTGGAGGTCCTCATATATAAAACAAATTAAATGAGTGTTATGGATTTCATATAGAAATAGATTTCAGGAAAAGTCATCCTTAATGACAAGTAATGCTGCTCTTCAGATTCGATCCGCATTTACACTCCAAGATGGCCCCTCTGTGACTGCTTTCCTGTGCTCAAAGACCAGCTCGAGCACTGCTTCCTTCATGAAGCATTCATTCTAAGGCTTATTATGGGTAAAGTTTTAAAATAATAGAAAGGAATACATTTGAAATTGAACACTTAGTATCAAAACAAAGCACACATGTAGGAAGACATGAGGAGTCATTTCATTACAGAGACCTAAAAGCTCATTTTGTGTTCTTACAAAATTATGCAATTAATAGGGTCAACCTAGATAATCCACCCCAATAACTCCAACCCCAAATGACGTCTACTTTGGAAATTTAAGGAGATTTTAACCTAATTTTATCATGCCATCACCTTATCCTAAACAGACTATGTGCTCAGGATATTATAGTTCGGCAGGGATGCCAAGGTTTTCTATATTTAAAAATGCAAAGTTCAGCTATTTTGTCTCTGAAATTTCTTCTGGTTGTACATCTGTGATTCTCTATATAGTTTTAGTATTTTAAAGGATCTTGAAGTGAGTTCAATTGGAATCAATATTTATAGATTTTCAACACCTGCCTTCCACAGAGGTGGGTGCTGTCGGGGATACTTCTGTGAAAGGCTGCGTGAACAAGGTGGCTCTTGGGTCAATCACTGCCTTTTAAATCATCATCCACCAACAAGAAGGTGAAGTCTAGCTGGAGTCCATCAAAATAGAAACAGCTGGGAGCTGCTAGTATTTTCGTGTTAGACAGTATTTGATTTGACTTTGCAGTGCCTGAGAGTAGTGAGAGGCAGGCAGTGATCGAGCTACAGAGTGGAGATGATATTTTGTAGAAAAGAAGAATCTGCAAGTTTTGAACAACAGAGTGGCACGATTCCTGTTATTATTTAAGGAAAGTCAACGTTGAGGCCAAGATGGTTCCATTTTCAATAAAATGTCACAGCAGTGACACAAGTGCTTTGTGTTCACGGAGGGTGAAGGGAATTGATGAATATGAGAAGAGGTGTAGGAAAGAATATTCTTTCCAAATCATTTGGAGTATGTGTGGTTTATTTCTTGCATCTATTATTCTTCTGTGAAGAACATTATGAACATATAAAATTTGTCCACATGGTCTTACTTTAAAATGCCTGCCTTGAGCTTAACACGCATCCACGGAGTGCCAACTATTGTTTAGGGAAAAACTGCTTACCCATGCAAATACTCACTTTTTTAGAATTTAAAAATGTTTTCCTTAACTGGGCTATTTTGCCCTTTTCTGCTGAACACACTTATATCCAGGTCCATTGGCTAAGACATGTATATAAACAACAAAATTTCATAGCTTTCAAATTATGACCAAAAGCCTTTGAGGGTTTGCTTAGACAGCAAATCAGAAATGTTTGTAAAGAGTTTATCAGAATGAAGGAAACCAAACGTTAAAGAAGGTTTTCAAAAATAGCAATTCATGATAGAATTATGAGCAGAAAGATAGGAGCTGAGGAACACAAAACACACAGCATTTATATTATAACTGTTGATATTTATAATATTTACATGTGCAAAGATTGGAAGTAAAATAAAATGCTAACTGTAGTTAGTTGAAAAACAATTTTAATTTTCCTTGTGTACACTTAAACTTCCTTTTACTCTCTATGATGGTCTGTATTTCTGTTCCTCTTAGAATTCCCTCCCTTCTAATGACTCTGCTCCTGCGTCAACCTGGCTTGAAAGTTAAGGACTTAAAAATGAGCTGCTGGTGTCTGTTCTCTTTTAAAGATGTGATTATTGTGAGTACAGTCTCAAAAAAATGGCTTCTTATTCTCTTACTGTGTGATACAAAGACATACAGCATTTTCCTCCTTTAGACCCAAACAATGCCATATTATGGGCAACATTTTGAAATACGGAGTCAAATCCTATTATAAATGAAATATTTAATATCCAAACCAAACAAATACTTAATAGAACACGTGAAATTGATTCAGTACAGAGACAAAGCCTATTGTGAGTATTTCACAAAATTATTCAAATAATATAGTCAACATAGATAATCCACCCTATATAACTTAAACCAAATACTTCTGCTTTGGAAAACCTGATAGCTAGTTTAGCTGTCCATACCGTTGTAACTAACTGGACCCTTGCCGAATCATTTCACTTCATGCTGTGTAAACGTGACCTACTATCTACAATGCTAGCCTATTGCTATTGCTTTAGTTTCTTCCATTTCTTCCTCCAGGTTCTGTGCAACTTAATGCAGACATGCTATCTGACATATGTTTTCTATCAATGTCTAGTAGTAAAAAGGGCTCATAGTTTTCTAGTGATACATATTGTTTTCTTCTAAATGTATTCATTAATATGTGTAAGTACATTAGTACAAATAAAATCAACTTATAAACGAAAACCAAAACATGTACTTGGTTTGTTTAAATGAAACTCTAAAAATATTTAGGTATTTCTCAAATGTTAACCTGCAACCAATTTCACCTACTCTAAATTTTTAAATGTGCTATTTTACGCAAAATATTAAACAATTGTTTTATAGGCTTAGAGAATGTTTTACAAAAAACTCTCCTGCTTTCTTTGAATGTCATAATATCCCTTTCTATCCTAGCATAACCACAGAATAGAAAATGTGGTTTGTGGGTCTGGATTGTTTCCATTTCATATTCTCTACATATAATTATTTTAGGACAGTATTTCACTATGCAATTTTGACAAGCAGAGTTGTAGAGGCAGTTAGTGTAAGTATGTCAACAGAACCGTTACGCTGCATGCATAATATAACTATGCCTTTCAGTTCTTGTTTGGAACAATTACAAGCAGATAGTATCTAGTCAGTACACATAATTCAGTGTGAATTTTGAAACATGACCTGAAAGTGAATCGGGACTATGCCACCTACTGACAGTATGACTTTGGGCAAGTTATTTAAAAACTCTAATCCTCAGTTTCCTCATCTGTAACATAGGAATAACAATAGTACTTCATAGGTTTGGCTGGAAGCTTAAACGAGATCAGTAATATCTAGTGCTCAGCATAGTATCCAACCCTTGGTAAACACTCAATGTTAAGTTAGCTATTATTTTTTTAGCATAGTTATCATATGGCTGGTTGTAATCAAGTTCTCTAATGGTTTTCTCACATAAATAATAAAATAGCATCAAGGTTCACATCAGTAACATAAAACTGCCCACGTTTTAAGTAATGCAAAGAAACAGTAAATTGTCATGTTTTTCTTACAGAACACAATAATTTAGCATTAGAAAGACAATTTCCATATGATGAAGACCAATAACTTGAGCAATCTAAATTATCTTCTCAAAGAATTTCATCCTCCCCAGAGTTGTCTCCTTCCACCTTCATTGTCAGGCTGACGCCAAGAATTATGCTGCTTCTTATTCAAGGCTCTGCCACAGAATGGATAAAATACTTGTCTTTGTTTCCCATTTGGTTTTGACAGGAGGTGGAAATTTCCAAATTACTTTCCTCAATACTAGTCCTGAGCAAAACTAGTCATGGAAAGAGGAAGTACAAGCAATGTAAGAACAGCCTGTCTACGATGTACTGCTTTCTTATGCTCTTTTATCTAATTTAATTTCCAAATGCTCAGCTCTTTTCCCAAGAAAACACTAGCCATGTGTCCAAGAGCAAAGTTCATGCCAATCTGAACACTGCCAAAAATAACAGGCAGAAAGTAATAAATCTATTAAAAGAAGCAGCAGTATGGCTATCTTTTATCTCCTAAATGGAAACTTGAGGTGATGGAATCACCTGGTTATGCGTGACACAAAGCAGACATAACCTCTATCAGCAGCTCTCTTTTGGAGGCTGCTGGTGATCCATATGGTCAGATTAGAAAAAGTATTAGAGTGTTTCAGCCCGGGTGCTCAATGAAGTTCCCTCTGGAGGGGAAATGTTTGCTCTTGCTCCGTCATGCTCCCTCCTCCCCTGCCCCTGCCTTTCAGGGCTGCTCATGTAATGTGAGTCCAGGCTGTGTAAGGAACAGACATGCTCATTTTGTGTGGCCAACTGGTTTTCTCCCATGTGTGAACCCTCTCAGTGGAAGTGCTCTCCCTGGTCTCCTGAGAGGCAGGAAACTGAGAGAAGAAATGTCAGCCTGTCTGAATGCCTGTGATTCTCACCCTCCAAAAAACCCCTTTTAGAGGCCAATTCATAATAACAGTAGTCACCATTTATTGAGCCATTAGAATATCCCAGGCACAGAGATAAGGACTTTACATTCATTATCTAATTTACACCCCCTTGAAGTATCATTATCCTTTTATAAAATTGAGGTCAGTTGCTCAAGGTCACAATCTTAGGGGATCTGTTGAATTTGAGTGTTGAAGTTTTTAAGAAAGTAATAAGGCTTTATCTCTTTTAATATTCATTTAGTCACTTATAAGTATTGATGCATAAGTAACATATTGTACATTGTTTCTGGATACTGGGGAAACAGTTGTGAATAATACAGAGCGAGACCCTGATCCCATGTCACTCATGTGACAGGGAAGGGTAAATAGACACATAAATTACATAATGTAGTTCTAGATAGTGTTATATGCTTTTTAGAAGTTAAAATAGGACTGAAATGTAGATAAAAACTCTGGCCAGAATGAGGAGAATATTCAAGATAGAACTGAAACAGGAGAAGATGGGGAGAAAAGCGTCCCAAGCACCCAGTATCCAAGTTTAAAAGGAAAAGTTTAAAGTTAAAGCTTAAAGTTTTTGAGGTGCAAGAAGGACGGTGTAACAGAGCATAAGGCAAGACTCCACATTGTTTTTTTTCCATCCTAAGATGAAGAAAATTAAATTTAAAGAGCATAATTTGCCAAATGACTTTTCGATTCTGAAGTTCATACTCTGGTGTGTTACATCTTCATGTTGCGTCAGCAAATGTTAGCAGCGTAATATCCAGTCATTCTTGGGTTTTGTTTTTCCTAACTTACTAAAAAGATGACACAGTTTAGAGGGTTTACTTTGACTTTCTCCTCATATATCATCATATCTGTGGGTACGGTCTAGGAAAATAAACTATGCTGCAAGAGTGGAAATCCAGATTGCAAAATATATTACGACTTTGGGGAGAAAAATGTTATATTTTTCATTTTCTCTATTTCAATTGACAAAGTTTGATCCATTCAAATTACGGTATAGTCTTTACACCAAGCAATGGATCGTTAGCTTTCTTGAAATGACTTGTCATTCTACTCCCATGAAAATTTAGCTATGCTTAAATAGCACTTATGTTTCAAGTTGCTCAGGCAAAATAGATGGAATACACTTAGATAGAAGTTGCATTTTTATCAAAAATATCAACAGAAATATGTGATCTTTAACATTCAGCTATAGCTTTAGATAATAAATTGACTGTTTAACATAAGTCCAAATTCTTTAATTCAGTTATTTACTTTATATTTCCATACCTGGGACTCCTCTCTAAAACCAATAATACCAATTACATTATAGTGGAACTGGTTGTTGTTAGAGTAAATCCATTACTTTTTGCATCACTCTGTCCTTATTCAAATATTATACTCTAATGTGGAAATGCAGTGCTTTTATTATGTAATCACAGTAGACGTATTTAAAGAGATTTCCAACCAAGACTTGCATTATTGAATAGGCATGCTTCTGGCTCTCACCACGTTCAGTTTGAGGAGGGTGGAGTTTTCAGCACATTGATTAAAATTCATCAATTTGGAAATACACTCAGTGAGTATGATCTAATAAAACATTACGTGAAAAACTATTGTTAATTAAACATTATCCAACGGAAAGCTGAAGGACATCTGGGATGCACGGTCCTGGGTGGGCGCTGAGAGAGATGTGATTTAGGGACCACTAGACGACTATTTCTGACCTCAGCCGTTGTCAAACCTCTGCCAGTGCAGATTTGCCAGGTTTTAAATAACTTCTCTAAGGGAAAGTTCTGATTTGCTGCAACAGGTGCATCGGGGTATGATTTTTAGAGGAAGACTCTTTGTTTTGTATGTTTCAATGCAGGCTTTAAATACTCAGCTTTGTTAAAAATCTGTTTGAAGATTGAATCATGAACAGTTTTCAGGAGAAAAATGATAGCTTAAAGAAGAAACCTATACTTGTTCTAACTCAAGAGATAGATGAAGAAACTGGAAATGAGATAAAAGTTCACAATTTTGACTGAATATATTCAGATATGAGCTAAGAAAAAAAGGTGAGCATTTGGGTCTCTTGTCCTGGAAAGTAGAAACATTAGCATTAAAGAATTATTTTGTTAAGTTGAAAAAGCTTTGGCCTACTAACCGGATAGATTATTTTTGCTGAATTTTATTTAGGATCTTATCTACCTAGAAATGATATCATTGTCTGCATAGTTGCAAATATGCAGCTTAGCTCTAAAATCATTTGGAATCAGTGTCAGAAATGTCAGGAGAATTGAGATGTTTACAAAAAAAAAGAACCTTTTTTCCCCATACAAGTCAGATGTTATATGCACTCTTTTATGGGCAAGAAGATGGAGCCCTTTGTCTGGGTTGAAAGTAAGAACAAGATTTGCTATGCTCTCAGATTCTAAACAGTAATTAAAATATAATTTATAACTAATTCCAGTAAAGTTTATTTATTTTTTTTATCTAAAGGGTTCTGCTTTGTTTTTCCAAGGATCATTATGAGTAAGAGTCATTGCCTCTCAGGGCTTGGCAAATTGCAATGTTCTGTCTCTCTCTCTTCCCCTCCCTTTCTCTTCCCTTTCTTTTTATCTCCCGCTCTGACTTTCCTTTAATTGGCTCTAATATAAAACTGAAGTATATCTGGTAAATAGTGTTTCATGTTCTCTGTTTCTAATTTAAAGCATGGATGAGTAGTAAACTTTTCTTTTCTCTCTCTAAGTAAAACATAACAAACAGTACCCTAAATCAACTTTTTGTATGGCTCTTGGTTTTTATTAGGATGGATCAGTGACTCTCAATTAACAAATAGGAAAAAAAGGTGCCCCTACCAGAGACCAAGCAAGAATGACTGCAGTATGAGGAACTGGGCTAAGAAGCAGAAAGGAGATATTGACAGATTTTTTATACACAATGATTTTATGTGAAACCTCAGCTCCTTTAGGAATTGTGTCCAGGTTAGTTGGAAGAAGGCTAAAATTTCTATTGCTCCTGACTATATTAACGTGCTTCATTAACCATTCACTTCCACCGTGTCTGAGGTGGCCTTGGTCTTCCTTCAACCTCGTTGCAGAGTATCCTATGTTGTTTTACACAGATGCTTCTACTGACTAGAATTTTAAGGAGTCTTAGTCTAACGCCTTTCTTTGTTGATGGAGACAACAAAGGCCAGACAACTCAAGGGACTTGTCCAAGGTCCCAGATAAGGCATGGGAAAGTCAGTCCCATGGGAAACAAGCTTCCAAGTCAGTTCACATCTTCAGTCCTCAAAAGTGTGTTAAGTGCCTACCATGTGCAAGGTCCTGTACTAAGCCCTGGACTGTGTAAAAGAACAAAGCAGAGACGATTCCTGCTCTCATGGAGCTCGCTTTGTGACATTCTTTTCATTACTTACCATTTTAGCGGATAGCTGTTTTTGGTAGGTGGTGGTTTTTCCTATTTTAGGAGATGGTTCTGGGGAGTGTACATTAGAGGATTTTACAATCAAAGACCACAAATTCTTGAACATGTTTTCAAGTACTGAGTTAGCTATGTGGTATCTTGTGGGCATAAAAAAGTTTTATTATTTTTGACTAATTTACTTAACCGCTAGTTCTTATGACATAATTATACTACTAATTTGGTATATATAAAATCTTTCATTCATTGTTTACTTATTTTTCTACATGAACATTGGAACCATTTCTTTATAAATATGGTGCATATAAAACTAGAAATTGTGTCTTTAATTTTTTTCTTAAAGGCACCACTGGTATAATATGCCTAGCAGGGCTAAATATTTATATAAAAATCTTTTAATGGACTAATAAGAAAGAGTGATAACTATGCCAATAATAGACAGTGTTTTCCAAACTAGACACTTCGCTTAACACTGCAGATATATTCTCAGCCCTTATACCAAATCTATGCTATAGATACTAACAGTGTCTGCATTTTAAAGATGTGAAATGGAGGATTAGAGAAACAAAAGAACTTTCTCCAAGCTACACAGCAAGCAGGTGATAAAGGTGCGATCTGGGACCAGATGTGCTTATATACAGCAAATATTCTTAACCACTCTCCTGTAATTAAGGATGTCTAGACATATGAAAAGTATTTAGAATGCTATACCTGGATCTTACTTGAAGAGGCTTTCTTATGTTTTACCTAAAGCCTGAGAATGTATAATAAATAAAAATTCATTTGTAGCTTTGCTTCTGTCTGTTCAAATTCTCCATTTTTAAAAGACAAAGTCAAATAAAATTACTAAGCCAAACAGAAAGAACACAGATCAGGATGAACCCTGGATAACTTAGTTACCTACTTAGAACATAAGTAAAATTGGGTGTTGGACTAGGTAATCTCTTCATTTCTTTCCTTTGTTTTTTTTTTTACTGAGGAAGATTAGCCCTGAGCTAACATCTCTGCTAATCTTCCTCCACTTTATATGTGGGTCACCGCCACAGCATGGCTGACAATTGGTATAGGTCCATGCCTGGGATCCGAACCTGTGAACTGGGGCTGCTGAAGCAAAGCATGCTGAACTTAACCACTATGCCATGGGACTGGCCCCTCTCTTCATTTCTCATGGTTTACAATTTCTACCTGTTGAAATTCTACCCATCATTTAACACTTGTTTCAATGAGATTATCACCTCAGGAATTTTCCCATAGCTCTATGTAGTGCCACAATAACTTGTTTTTTACTTTGTATTTCTATTCTACAGAGGTAATGTTAGATGACTACATAAGTGTATTCTATATGCCTTCATGATTGGTATAGTCTAATGACAAAATTAGTGCCTCTTATCATTTATTGAGAGATTGCTGCATGCCAGGTCCTATATGATGCTTCTTTGCTCAGTATTTTAAACAATATTATGATTCATTATAAAGAAACTGAAGCTCACTGAAAAGCAGAATCAGCCTAAGTCCATATTATTAGTAAGTGGTGATGGCAAGATTTGACTATATCCCATGTTTTTAATTACTGTATTACATTATCCAATAAAATTAACTTATGCTTGAAATCAAGTGCTCATCTGTCATGCTAATTCACCATTAAAGATTTTTTTTTTCAATTTACTGTAGAGAATGAACAGTTCACTGTACTTTCAGTATAAACTTTAAGTATAAGCAATGTAATTAGTTGAAAACTTTATTTTTTCTTTTATATACAGGCCAAACCAAATTCCATATATTAGCAAGTCACTAATTTGCTTTAACAAAACTTTGCCTATGTAGTGTGCTATACATCTTTTTAAAAGATAAAGAAATTTTAGCAAATAACAAATACATGTGTTTAATGCATACAGTTCTCTTGATTAAAAAAAAACTGCCTCTATTTCTAGAGAAAAAAAGGCCTATTTGTTCGTCAAACGTGAGAACAATGTTTGGAGCAACATGAAATTTCTAATCTCTCTTTTAAAATGAGAAATGAATCTACAGATCATATCTTTAAAGCTAAAGTACTTAGCATATATGTATACAATTTCAGTTTTGTAAAAAGTGTTTTTCCATAGAAACAATAAATTAATTCTGCAGTTTTAAATCTTAAGCCTTCAATTAAAAATTAAAATTACTTGTGAGTATTGGTTGAATAGTATTTGCTGTTTTAAATAAAAATATATAAATACAGATATAAAAATATTGAACCAGATTTTCTTTCAATTCCTAATCAATAATAAATACAGCTTATCTGTGTAGATTGCTTTTATCTTGCAAAATACTTTCACAATGCTCACTTCCCTGATATTGAAATTATGTACTTTGAATAAAAACATTAACTCCTTGGTTCTAATCCTATTTACTGAATGGCTGGTCATTCATAGGCTTAGAAGTAGCATTAAAGATCATTCCTTTCAGCTGTAAATCCAGTATAGTAATCACCCATTTCAAAATTCCTGACAGGTTGACATCTAATTTCTGTCGGAAAATCTTGACTGACAGGAAGGTCAATTGGTCACTTGGTGGTTCATTCTACGTTTTTAGCTGGTAGAGTTTTTAATTTTTTTTAAGTGAGACAAATATTTTCTTTATGTTATTATACAAACTCTATTCCCAATTATAGTCAGGTGAATTCTTGAAGTCATCTATTGTGCCCCCTATATTTTATCTTTTTCTGGCTTAACATTCTTGGTACCTCAACTCCCTGATCAGTAGACATTAGTCTCTTCAATTTCTTCACTGTCCTGATAGGCCAATTCTTATGACTTCCTCTTTTCCTCTTACAACGTCAGTCCAGAGTAGACAGAATAAATGGCTGGACTGATTAGAGATTTGGAATTGATACTTCACATTTATTGGTGTAGTCTGGCTTCCAGCATTGTTTTCACTTGACAGTCCGCTACTGCCTCGTTAGTTCACAGCAAGCATTTGTTCAATCAAATCCTGGGCTCTTTCATGAAGGAGTTGTGTTAATTTTGCATTTGACTTTATGGAATTAGTGTAGGGCTTTATTTATTTATATCCTTGCTAAATTCAAACTTGTTTGGGGCTATAGGGCTTAGAATTCTAGGAGACAGTTGTTCTCTCTTTTTTTATTTTTTTATTTATTTTTATTAATTAACTAATTAATTTTTTGAGGGAGATTAGCCCTGAGCTAACATCCACTACCAATCCTCCTCTTTTTGCTGAGGAAGACAGGCCCTGAGCTAACATCTGTGCCCATCTTCCTCTATCTTATATGTGGGACACCTGCCACAGCATGGCTTGCCAAGTGGTGCCATGTCCGCACCCGGGATCAGAACCAGTGAACCCCAGGCCACCAAAGTGGAACATGCGCACTTAACCACTGCACCACCGGGCCGGCCCCCAGTTGTTCTCTCTTTGACTGCTGATTTTGCATGCAACATAACTGCTGCACTTCTTAATTTCATGTCCTTCAGAAATTTAATATGTTTGAATACTTTGACTTATTACATACAAAATAAAAAGAGGTCATTTAATCTGAAGGGTCTCAGCTGTATTAGTTTTAAATTTGCAGAGATGATGGTCTCCTAAATGGTAATTAAAAATTTACTCCAAGTCCACTACAACTAGTTGCAGTTTTACAACTACTACAATAAGGAATTTAGGAAGGTTTCACTGAGGAAATGATGCTCAAGTTGAGATCTGAAAGATGAATACATTTAACTATGCTAGAGGAGAAGGGGAGAGAAGAGGCAGACTATTCAATTACAGGACATGCTAATGGTTTTGACTTTCTATAAATTACAATAGGAAGTCAAATTTTTAAAGCAAAGGATGACAAAATCAGATCTATATTTGATTTAAATCTGAAAATATTCTGGCTGCATTGTTTAGAATTGAATGAGGGTGGTGAAAGTGGTTTTACTGAGGCTAGGTAAGACAAGGTTGGTGGTGGCGACAGCAGAGATGAAACAAATTGGATAGACTAGAGGGCTGTTAGGAGGTTAAATCCACAGAGTATGAGGAAAGAGTGATAGGGAAGAAAACTGAGAAGGTGTCACAGACTGCTCCTAAATTTCTGGCTAATGCAACTAGATTGCTGGTAAGTGGTATTTGTAAAGATGGGTCTGGAAGAAATACTGCTTTGGGTTAGGAGGAGGTAGACACTGTGAATTTGTTTTGAACATGTTTGAGATGCTTTTGAGATGATGTATTTCAAGAGCCGTAAAAAGATGTATATCCTTTGACCAAACAATCCCAAGTCTCTGGGAATGTAGCTAAAAAAATAGTGCAAAATATGGGAAAAGTTATGCCTCAAAATGTCCATTGCAGTGTTTTTTATTAATGGGAAAAATTGGAAGAAACGTTAATGTTCAAAAATGGAGGAATGCGCCCGGCCCCGTGGCCAAGTGGTTAAGTTCGGGCGCTCCGCTGTGGCGGCCCAGGGTTTCACTGGTTCAGATCCTGGGCGCAGACATGGCACTACTCATCAGGCCATGCTGAGGCGGCATCCCACATGCCACAACTGGAAGGACCCACAACTAAAATATACAATTTTGTACTGGGAGAATTTGGGGAGAAAAAGCAGAAAAACAAAAGAAGATTGGCAACAGTTGTTAGCTCAGGTGCAATCTTTAGGAAAAAAAAAAGAAGAATGATTTAATAAACTTTTGTCAACTTACTAAGTGGAATATTATTTAGCTAATTAAATGGTTGTTTTTAAAAACTCTTTAGTGACATGGAAAAATTATATAGTGCTAAATTATAAAAACAGTTAAAATAATTGTTACATTGCAATTAAAACTGTAAAAACAAATGAAAATGAAATGAAACTGGAAAAATACAAAAAGTGATCAATAGGATGTTAGAATTATGTGCATAGTTTTCTTTTCTTTATTTAAAAATTAGTTACATGCTTAAATTGTTTTTTATTTTTTTTAAATGTGGCAAATTTAAGTGCAAGTCTCGTTTCTCAACATTATAGCTTGTTTGTTTTTAATTAAGGACTGAATTCTTTTTCCTGAAGTTAGAAATATTTAAAACACAACTTTTTCCCAAGAAGATTTATAAGACAATCTTAAATAACTCTTACGATTTCTATTTTATGCCTTTATGGTAAAGGCTGGTCTATTTTATACGCAGTCATAGTCATAAAAGTCTTCATGTTAAAAAAAGAATTTTGGCTAATATTAGTTACACTTAAATTAACTCTCTCTTTGTGTTTGTTTATAGATGTGGTAGATACGTAATTTTTGTGAACTGAAAGTCTGAGTTCTAGAGTATTGCATAAATTTTAAGGCAACTCGTTGCATCATTTAGTTCCAAGAACCAAAGAGAGTCATATTTTCAAATTTAGATACTTTGTATTTTTAAATTGTACAGATTTTGTTTCCAGGAATGAAGAAAAAAAATGAACTATTTCTTTCTTAAACTGTTTGTTCCTTTTATTATACTAAATGAGAGTTTGAAATTTTAATTTCATTTTGTGTTTTTAAATTAACTAAATTAAATATTAACCTAGTTTTGTTGCTATATTTTACCAATGTTTGTTAGCATCAGCAATACTGTTTCACTTTGTTAATTAGCATAAATAATATATCACTGCCGACTTGAGGACTTTATTTAAAAATTGTCACTTTGGAAAATGGTTTATTTTCCATTTTTCAGAGCTATTTTTAAGCTATTAGACAATCATAATAAAGTTTTTGCTACTCCAAAGATAGTATTAATTTCAAAAATCTTGCATAAACTAGGAGCATATTCAAGAGTACAGATGGAGCTTTAATAAGCTATATATAAGTAACTGATGTGATGTAACTAATTGTAAAGGCAGTGACTGAGAACTGGCAGTTTGTTTTGAGCAAGAACATTTTGGTGACTTGTTGCAAAATATAGCATGGTAAATTTAAGTCTTTCAGAAATGTTTTCCATATTTTAGGATAAAAATTATTTTCAACTTCTTTTGATATACATTTTGCACAATTTACTAAAGAAAATGTCCAATTTTAAAAATGTACACACGTTTAATTAGCTTTATTCAGAGTAGAGTTTTTAAAATCAGTTTCTAATGGTGCCTAGATAATGTCATAAATCGAAAGCCCCATTAAAAAGTTTTCATGTGGATTCCTCAAAGTAATTGATATTGAAGATTCTTAAGAAGGTACAAGTTTCCAAAAATGTTAATTCTGGTACAATCTCTAGATCCCATGATTTTGAACCCAGGAGAGGTAACAGTTGGTTGGTTCATATATTATTTGATGTACTCTGAATATTTGATGGACTATGAGCTTAAAGTTGGTGCTCCAGTTACAGAAGTACTTAACATCCAGCTGTCTGATAATTTCTCGATTTGGATTATTTTCACGTGCTACTACTCTAGCTGGTTCTGAAGCTGTTGATGTTTCAAGATGACTGTTAAAGAAGAATAAGAAGGCAAAGGACGAGGGGAAGAGGAAGAGAAGAAGGAAGGGAAGAGGAGGGGACGGCTAAGATAATGAATATGGTGATGAAGCTGCAGTGAAATACAGCTACTCACTCTTCACACAGCACTCTATGTGATTGTGATCAAAATTATGAAAACCATGTTAATGCATAAAATAATGTATACATGTTTTGGAATTTACTTTCCTATAATTTAAAAAATCACTTGTTGATTGATTGAATCAAGAAATTGCAGCTGACTCTCCCTCCCCCAAAAAAGGAGTAAATCTCAAGTAAAGTTCAAAGTATAATTTAACCATTTTAACAATGATCCCCTCAAACCAGGAAAAATAACCTAATCATAATATATTGGGATTCTTATTTTTAATAATATATATTAAATGTCATTGTTATTATTCACACAAAATACGGGTTCCTATAATGCACCATGTATACTGATACTAAAATTGACCAAGAGGTTGAAAATTCAATTAAGAAGGACTGTAATATTTGACAGTTTCCAAAGCAAATATGGATAGGTTTACATATTGATTTTGGCTCCTTTCTTACTATATGACTTCCTTATTATATGTCTACTAATTTTTTAAAGTCGGACTTCAGATATTTCATCAACCTCCTCGCTCTATATTTCTACAAAGTCAAGATAAGTTCAACATATCTCAAACATTCAATTTATTTTAAATATTATAAATCATCATCAATATTTTGTATATTTTATCAGCACGTGAGACGAACATGCACACGACACTACATTCACCAAAGACAACCGGTAAATTTAAAAAATATTTTACATGTACTTACTTGAAATAAAAGAATATGCCAAGCGAGATAAGCAGTGATGCAATAGACAGTCCATGTCCAATTATAGTCAGGTAAAACAAATTCAGGGCAGTCTATAATTTATATGAATAAAAAAATGAAGGCTTATATCAATACTAATAATACTTACAATACTTATAATCACTACATGTGTATAAACTCAAATTCAATACAATATATTTTAAAAAACGTGATCTGATGGCATTACCATTTAGCTTATAAACCAAGAAATACTTGAATACGTCTGATATGAAGAATATCTATGCAAATTTATTGAGTAACCTTAAAATTTATAAATCACAAGCCCTTTCTGTTTAAGAAATTAGAAAGTTATTAAATATATGAAGGAATAATTTTATTGATCTAGCTTGTGCAATATATGAAACCATTTTATATTTTGGAGGATATTGACAATTCTCACTGTATCACTTTGTGCACCTTAAATCAAAGACAATTTGATGATTTTTGTTCGTTTGTTTGCTTAGGCTTAAATGCCAGATAAGGCTTTCTTTCCCAAATGGGTTTTTCTTTTTCCTGTGACAAATTTGAGGCTCCAAGACAAATCTGAACATAGTAACTTATAGGAACTCTGATCTGTACAGATACAAACTAAATTTCTCCTTGTTTGACTTTTTCTCTTCGATTTTTATTTGCCTGTATTCCACTTATTTGCAACTTACCATTTTATTGTATATGTTTATAATTCTCTTCAAACCCTTCTCTGAATATGCAAAGAATACATGATTTATAAGTACAATGATAGCTGACAGTTATCAAGTGCTTACTACATGCTTGTTAGTTTTCTAAGTATTTTGTTTATATTAAGTCAAACCTTATTAAAAAAAAAAACCCTGAAGGTGGGTTTATTGTTATCCTCATTTTATACCTGAGGGGACCGAGGCAGAGAGAGGTCATGGCTTACCAAAGTCACAGAGCTGGTAAAGGGCAGAAAGTCAGAGATCAGGATTCAGATTTAATCACTGTGAGAAATTGCCTTTGTCTACACTCCAGTGAAAATATATACAGGCACTTTCTATCAAAGCTTTATCATTGTGACACACCGTGACTAACCTTGACTTTAACATATGGAGTTAAAAGTGGGCCTGTGAGTGAGGGACTGACAGCCAGTCAGATGGGAAGCCTTCTGCTAAGGGGCAGATGACCTGTAAACCCTGCTGGGCTCATCCTGTTTACTGGAGCACAATTCCCCCACGTAATTCTAGAAATTCCACCACAAATGAAAATTTTCCCTTTTCTTACACTTTTAAGGTATGTTTTCCTTGGAAAATTTGAAGCCCCAATCCTGAGCCATTGACTTGTAAATACGTTGTTACCTAGCAGGATGGCTTCCTCAGTGAATGGCAGAATCAATGATAATTATTGCCATAAAGATATTTTTCTTCATTGCTTTCTTAAGGCGTATTAGGAAAACACTGTACAATGGAATGGAGCACTAACTGAATTTCTCCAGTGCTGTATCAGTAACTAACTTTTTAAAGAGAGAGTGTAAATGAAATTTCAATTTATAATTATTACATACCTTCACTTTCTCGTGTGTGTTAACATTACATTGGGTATAATTTGTCCACGTTCTATTGCTTTCTGGATGTCTAAACCAGTTTCCATCTTGGTCACAGATCTTTGTAACTTTTTCTTTAATATTAAAAAAGAAAAAGGTAATTAGTTAACCTAGGGTTTGCTAGTTAGATGTCAAAGATATTTGAAAATAAATTCTGCTTTTACCTGAAGGATCAAAATCCTGAAAGTAATCAGGGCAGTGCTGCATTGATTCGGTTCCTGCAGCAACATCATTCCAGCACAGCCATCCATCCCAGGTTCTGTTGCAGTAAATGCCTTAAGGAGAAAGTACAGATTAGGGTTCGCTAACCGCTTCTACTTAGACGTGAAGCCACAGAGTCTTAATAGTGGGTTCACACTGACATGGAATAAAGACTGTCTATTGAAAATGAAGACATCATATAAAATCTATAGCAACAACTTAGATTTTTCACCAAGTAATCATTAGAATAACTAATTGCTAAATTAAATGTAGAAATAGCTGAAAAAAATATAAAAAGTTTCGCTTTAATTCTAGTTCTCAAAGATAGCTACTTATTCAATAAATCAGTGGTCTTTGCCGGTTGTCCTTAACCTGAAAGTAGTGGTTAATTAGCATTCCTATGCTTGAAAATAAAAAAATATCGGAAATCAGAAACATATTTTATTTTAGAAACTGCGTTCTTAGGCCAAGGTGTTAGTATATTCTGAACCGAAGAAGTGAATGTTCCAATGTTTCCTATTTCATCATATTAACCCTGACACATAGTTATTTAGGCCCCTCCACCAAATTCTAGCACTCACTTTCCTTCCTTTTCTTTTCAAATGGAATAGAGTGTTTATTTATTTATTTTAAATGTTTTGGTGCAGAAGATTGACCCTGAGCTAACATCTGTGCCAATCTTCCTCTATTTTGCATGTGGGTCGGCACCATGGCAAGGCTTGATGAGTGATGTGTAGGTGTGCACCTGGGATCTAAACCCATGAACACCGGGCTGCCAGTGGAGCGAGGGAACTTAACCACTATGCCACCGGGCTAGCCCCAGTGAGTGTTTAATAAAAAACTTCTTACATGAAAAAATATAAAATTGTTTAAAGGCATAGAGAAATAAAATGATCATTGTTCCAAAGATCTAACAGTCTAGAATCAAAGAAAGTAATTTTCCACCTTGTCAGGTAAGCACACATTGATAGAAACCTGAACGCTACACGGGATGTTTATTTTTTTAACAGATTTTTACAGCACTCTCAGAATCAATCTAGCCTTCATGGAAGTAAGAAAGATTCTCTTGACCTGAAAGTCTAAATAATTCTCAATTTTTAAAAAAACCTCAGATAACCTCAGTTTTCTCTCTTGTGATTTTCAAATACTTATTTAAATAGTTTGCATCCATCTATTACTAAATAAAATGTGTTTTGTGCCCTAGCAGAGAAAAATTTGCTGATATCACTTTAGAAAGCATCTCAAACGATTCCTTATCACTGCTCCAAAATATTCCATCTGGTTAACAACAACACTGGCAGCATGATAGACTGCAAGGTCCAGAATTTTTCAAACCGTGTTGTATGTCATTTGAGACATGAGAAAGTATTCCATTAAAAAATTTTGTGGTCAGGGGCTGGCTCGGTAGTGTAGCGGTTAAGTTGGCGCACCCTGCTTTGGTGGCCTGAGGTTTGCAGGCCAGGATCCCAGGCACAGACCTGGGCACCACTTATCAAGCCATGCTGTGGCAGGTGTTCCACATATAAAATAGAAGAAGATGTTAGCTCAGGGCCAATCTTCGTGACCGAAAATAGGAAGACTGGTGGCAGATGTTAGCTCAGAGCTAATCTTCCTCAAAAAAACACAAAAAGTTTGTGGTCAAATAAATTTGGGAAACACAAAGTTAAAATAAAGACAGTTCTTTATTGCAAGACATGCTAGAGTATTTAAAATTACAAAGAGCATTATGAAGCTCCAAGAGGAAGATTTACAATGCAGTGATCCTAAACTCATTTTATCACAAAATTGTTTTATTATGAAACTCTCATAGAGATATTCCTATTGTTCAACAATTAGATTTGAAGCCTGCTTTTACATATATCTAGATAATCTGGAAGGTGTTAATTCAATAGTTTTAAACTAATAACACTGAGATTTTAATGAAATAAAGTAAAAAGCCAGATCAGTTAACACAGAATTTGAATATAATTTGTAATTACTTGATAATTTGACCACTATTGACCTAATATTAGATAATTTGCCATTGTCTGGTGTATTTTAAAGATATTTTTTAACTGGCTGAGTATCTTATAATAAAAATGTTTGGACAGGTATGTCTAAATACTTCTCCAAAGATGAAGTAATTTTATTATTCAGTTAAATTAAGATTCTAAAAGTTGACCAATGTAGAAAAATCACCTTTTTCTCTTTCTCACAAGCAAGTTCATTTTAACAGTTAAAAATAGTAATAATAACCTACTTATAACATTAAATTTATATAAGAAACAGTATGTATTATACTATCAAATATTTTCCCCCAAATTTTAAGATCTTTGTTTCCAATGATAATTTATCACTTTAGAAATATCTAAAATCTTTTCATTTTGCTTGGTTTCACTGTGAGTTTTGCGTTTTATACCTTGAAGATGACCCTGTCTTTAGGGTTGGCAGGTAAAAGACAGAGCCTGTTTTTGGTTTTGGTTTTTGCTGAATCTGGCAACGCTACTTCAGCTACTTATATTTGCATCCTCAGAATTGAAGCAAATATCTGGCACTTAATAGGCCCTCAATACATGTGACAAAAATATCTAAAGAACACATTATGGAAACAGAAGCACTTAGATTTCATTAGCTTTGCTACCAAATGTCCTATGCAAAGTATGTGTTTGGCCAAAAAAAAAAAAAACTGTTTGTCATTCTGTTATGCAAGCTCCTATGAAGATTGTGAAAAAAGGAAACACAGATTCCATAAACTGAAAATCGACGGTCAGTGATTCAATTCAAGACATATACTTATTTGATATTTTAAATATCTTTATTTATCCCTAAAAATACCCCTGTTGCACATAGTTTATTTACATAGAATTTTCTAAAAGGAGCAAGATAAATTATGTCATAAATATTCTCCATAAATAAATAGTTAAAACTGCAGATATACCAGAAAAACTAGAAGCTAACACATTTTTAATAAGGAAGCTAAGGAACCCATAATGATGTAATGGGGTAGTTTAAAAAAATATATATATATATATCAAATACATTTAAAATTAAATAGTCATGTTTACCTTCTATTTGTTGAATAGGGTCTTGCATAATTTTTTGGTAACATTCATATTGAGCTGTCATGATTTTATTTCTAGTAACACTCAACTGAATTGAGTCATCAGGGATCTCTTCTTCTGATTCTGCTGTGACAAGAATCTAAGGAATTAAAAAAAAATAAAACTTCAGAATTGTGAGAATGTCTGTGGGAGGCTGGCTGTCACCGTGGAAAACTCTAAGTGCAGTGATGTACTGCGTGGTCAGCTGGCTCTAAGGGGAACTCCCTGATTCAGTGTTTGCCAGTTTCCATGGTACAAATATCCCCACCATGTCCAATTTGAGGCCACCTATAAGAAGTTGCCACTGGCAGCGTGGGGAAGCACAGTCAGCAGTCGGCTCTCAGCAGCCTGTGGGAGCTGGCTCCAAGACATGTTCTGGAATGCAGGCTGAGCTGTGTTCAAAACCCACCTCTACTTTTTCTCCTGCTCTGTGAATGTAGGCAAGATTCTTAACCCCCTAAGCCTCTGCTTTCTTAGGTAAAATGAGATGAAATAGTATTAAGACAACAGAGGGGAAGTATCTAGCATTTAATTACGAGGTAAATGCTCAAAATTGTTGTCATTTTTATCACTATATTTTGATAATCAAAATAATGACAAGTTCATCTATGATGCTGGTAAATAGAATTTTTATTGTATGCATATCAATAAAGTTTTTGGACAAAGTCTATGTTTATGTTCTTCCAATTTAGTAGCACTATTTTAAGCTTCACTTCCACTTTAATTTCTATGATTTTTCCCCATTTTATGATATGAGTCCAGTAAAAATATCTCTTAAATCTTATTTTTCCTTCACTTTTCCATTATTTCTATTAACTATTTTCTAGAAGCAGTTATCTTTCTACTCTTATTTTGTTCTCTTGTTCTTGATTTTCTCTTCTCTACCAGGAAGCTGAATTTAGTAAAGTCTGAATAGTAATATTCCCTCAGCGTGTAGCACCACTGAAGTTTCACCATCTCCTGACCACCATTTAACATTAACTCTTTCCTCTTTTTTTGGTTTCAATTTCCTAATAAGGATTTCTGCAGCAGGCGTGCTGCACAAGTAATAAATGGAAATTTATAACATCAAGAAAATTAATATTTTTTTCTCTTGTTCTCAGGAAGTTTATAGAACTGCATAAAACCTGTATCATTTTTACTCTTGCTTAAAATAAGAACTCAGATTTGAACACCATCTGAATGAACTCAAGAGAAACGGTCACAATTTCTTAAATTACAATAATCAGATTGGTAATCGGTTCCAGAATTACCTACAGGAAACCAGTGTTGGCCAGAGCAGCTCATTGGCATGCTCAATGGAGGGTGTGAGCTGAAGAAACAGAAGAGCTGTTTCTTGAATTCTGGTCTATTTACCTAAGATAACATCTAAGAAGTGCAGAATTTGGACCGCTTGAGACTTGAGAATGTTTTCAAATACAAATGCTAACAGGAATGTAGTCTTGCTTTTTTCCCCGTTTAGGTTTTGTACATTTTGTTGCGTTTCTTTGTTTGAATCTGTGTGGAGTTTGCTTGGTTGGGAACACAAGAGGAGAGAAAATTATTTGCTGGCACAGAATTAGATGAGTTTATGTCTCTTGGTTTCTCATACATGTAATGAGATAAAGGTGCAGTCACTGTTTTAATATGAGAGAGACACAGAAAAAATATGAACAAAATATTTCTGTAAATAAAAATAAATTAAATGTATAAGGCATATGACCCCTCCAGTATAGCAATTGCTTTTCAGTCATCCATAGTCTATCCTCCACTTCCGGTCCCACATAGCCCCATATACCTGCAGAGGCAGGCATGAGAGCAAACACTCACAGCCATAGCTGCTCCAAACTTAGCATCAGTGCCCGTCAGAAAATGGACACTTCATACTTGTTTGAATGAATAGCTGAGGAAATTAATTTAAAATATAGTGCATGGTTCTGAATCGCTTTTCAGTCAATATAAGTCAATCAGTTGGCAGAATGGGAGAAAAATCAACAGGTTGGAATCTGCTTTTCTGATAGATCTAACTTAGAATCAACAGATCTGGTTGAAAATATTTTACCTGCTACTACAACAGTACTATAGAGCCATTCTGATAATTACTTTCCACTGGTGTCTTGAGCATGGGTATCCACTGACCTTCCTCACTTTGACGTCCCCTGCTCACACACCCTGCCCACCATCCTATAGTGCCTGCTGTCGGATTAATCGCCTAAAAGTGCCCACTGAAAGGAAATGAATTATTGCTGTATTGATTGGATATAAAAATTTACTTAATTTATGCATCAAATATGTGCATGTCATTTTGTTGTCATTAACCGTTATCAATTATTGGTATATTGGAAGTGAAAACAGAAATAATCAGAGATAGGGAGATACATTAGAGGAATTTATGCTTACCATAAAAAAAGGCAAGAGAAACACAAAATACAGGATACACTTTTTCTCCATCATTAAAGCCAAAATGAAATATGCTATATAATATAAATCAAACTGCAATAGAAAATGAAAGAAATATAATTCATCAATATTGTGAAATATAGATGGTTCTCAATGGATAATTTCTTTTAAAACTACACAATAATTTTGCTTTAAAGGTTTCATTAATACTCTTACGTTTTACAAATGTTAAGAGCATCATGGCTTAAAGTACTAAAGAACTTAATTAAATACATTTTAATTTAATTAGCCTTACCATCAGGAAAGCTTCTTACATATATATTTTTAAGTAATTAGAAAACATCTTGCTTTCTTTTCCTTTACCAAAATTGAGATAAAATGATTAAAATACCAAAATAAAGAGTTTCACAAGAACACAAAAAAAAGCTTACCTTTATTTCCTATGAGTATTAATCTCATTTTTATTTTTCTGATTAATTTAAGGGAGAAAATCGTTCTCAGGTCAATTTCTTGGGAATCAACATGCATATGTCATAAAAATGGCCTTATAATTTAATACAAATTATTCTTCATTTCAGGATTCAATTGGTTTTTTTTAATCAGGAAATAAAAGATTCCCTAAGTCATCTACATTACTAAAATAAGTTTACAGGAGATGGGCAATACCAAATAAAAGTCTTTCTGTTAAATATTTCTAATGGGAGATACGATTCTGAGCTAATGAATAATAACGTCTAAAACACCACTCCCTACCTTCTTAATTCTAAGATACAAACATTGCTAAGGTAAAGTGTATATTGCTTACTCCCTATAAGGCTCCTGAGCAACCTACTCTCACAGTATTCTTATGAGATATAAATGATCACTTATTTAACTGAATGTGTAAAAAATATTTTTCAAAGAAGATAAAAAAATTCCAATCAGTAGATATTTGTCAGTGAACTAAGCACTTGGATTTAATTTCATTAGGAAACTTGTCATGATTTTTGTTACAGGGCAAATATAAGAATAAGAATCATAAAAATCTTTCCACATGCTTTGATTATTTTTATTATCACAAGCAACGAGAGCACATCATTAACTAGCACGGAGAATCTGTGCCATTGCTTGCCCTCACCAATTACTCACCTAGAAGCAGCTTTTCTTTTTAATTGTAGCAATCTTCCAAATAATGTTTTCTCTTCTATCAGCTATATTGGGTTTTTCTTACTAATTGACCTTAAGAAAAATATAACCAAAAAATCAAGAAGCATTGTATTAATTTTAAATATAAAAAAAGTAGCATGAGGAAAACAATGAATCAAAGTTTTTGCAATTCAGTAATTAATGAGTTGATATGTTAGTTTTTATTGCATTGTACTATGAGAAAATCTAATTTTCCAGGACTTACAAGCACAATTGTCTCCAGACTCAAATCACATTTTCTCTTGGATCATATTCGACATCGTCTTGAGGAATTTCTTAAATCCACGGGTCATGACCTGAAATATTGATTGATATAATAATTTAACATTATTTTAATAAACCAAAATCATTTCCATCATAAATTGAAATTTTCAAAGAAAATACCACTTTCAAAATGATATTTTTATTAAGCTATTCCAATTTTTTTTTTTAAAGATTGGCACCTAAGCTAATATCTGTTGCCAATTTTTTTTCTTCTCTTCTCCCCCAAGTTCCCCAGTACACAGTTGTATATTCTAGTTGTAGGTCTTTCTGGTTGTGCTATGTAGGACACCACTTCAGCAGGGCTTGATGAGCAGTGATATGTACGCACCCAGGATATGAACCAGGGAAAACCTGGGCCGCCAAGCAGAGTATGCAAACTTAACCATTCAGCCAGAGGGTTCGCACTAAGCTACTCCAATTACTCAAAATCTCTTTTGCTTACAATATATTTGAATTTTGTCACAAATATTTGTTGTTTTCCATTATTTGGAGAAACTTACATCAATTTTCATTTATCCAGGATTGTTGAGACACTGAGCAATTAACTGAATATTTTAAGTAAATTTCAAAAAACTAGAACATGATAAAAAGTCTTTTAAATTAAACAATAGCTTAGTCTTCCTTTGAATAACTTTATCTAATCATTTATTGGGATGTGTTATTAGTCTTAGTTCCGTATGTCTATTTCCCTTGCTGGTATGGTTTCTGAAAGCCAGAAACCGTATCTGATTGATTTTTGTATTCTTTGTGCCTGGCAGTTAATTTACATTTGGTGTACAAATGAATGAATAAATAAATGAAAAAGTGAATCAATAAAGTACTTTAGGATTTTAAACTTACAACCAAGAATGCTAATCATAACTATTAATTAACTGTCGTTTCTTCTAGTAGAAGGCTTTAGATGGTGTTTGAATCTATACTGACAATGAAAATTGGAAAAAAAGTTCTTATATCAGCATGTTTACTTTCTTACAAGATAATGTCCTGAAAACTATTCAGTTTTCGAGTTCTGTGGTGGTTTTGATATTGAATAAACAGTAATGTACTGTACTGACTTTGGAAGTCATAAAGTTAAGCCAAATTGAAGACATTGGTAATTTACGTTTTTCTGTATTAAATATATATAGTCCAGGAATATACAAGTAAGAATGTAAACAAATGTTATTCTCTTTGGAAGTAAGATAGGTGTTTATGCAACAATGTTTTGATTACACATGAGTCAAGATTAAATTACCTTTAATATGTACATGGGCTCAAAACTCGAAGTGGAAAGTTCTTCAAAAAATATGTTTAGAGTTTTCCCAAACCCGACATATTTGAAAAACATTTCACCCAACACTAGCAGGTATTTTTGTTGCTTATCTAATAGGCTTCAAAATCAGAGATCCAAAATATCTTAGTGAAATCTCTTAGTGTTCGCTGGATCATCTTGGCACCAATAATTCAAGAGGGATTTATTCAACTCACAAAATATTCATCAATGCAAATAATTCCACTTTTATAGTTTTCCTTCTTCACCCTATTTCCTAGTGATTGGGAAAATGTGCTCCTAGGAACAGGGTTGTATCTTGCACTATGTAAACTTGCGGCACATCTAATTAAGAGGGCAGATCTATGGCCCCTGGTTTTATCAAGGATGCAGCAACGAGTTTGGGTGGCAGACTTTCAAACACATGGTGGATAGCTGTACTCTCCCTGAGATCTGGCAATGTCCATTTTATGTGGTGATCCAGTCACTTGAGTCATCTTCTCTCTCAAGGCCCTATCAAATTTTCCAGCCAGCAGACACATGTGGTGAGTGGTCCAAAATGGAGGAATCACCCCTTTAACTAAGAGTTCTTTAGGTCAATAATGGAGGGATCATGACTGGCCAGGTAGATAATACCATTGCAGATACGTCTGAAGTTCAGGTTAGACTGAGTCTCATATTGGTAGATGTAATGACATGACCGTTATCAGGAGAAGCATATTTGATTGGTTCTTGGCATACTGCCTCTAATACGCTCATTTAGCAAATGGATCTCTTTTCTATATTTAGCTTATTCCAAATTTATCTTTGCTAAAATACATTTGATATTAACTGACCAAAACTATTGAGCAAATCATTGTAAACCTCTTTCAGATCTTGTTAAATTATTTACTGATAACTGAGTCACATGCTGCCTCATGAAATATAGCAGCAGCTCTCATTCAATTTTGAGGAAAGATAAAATACATACTTAAAGGAGGTCAAGTCAAATGAATAAATCTGCTGGTGTATTTTTCCTACTGGGCTCAGGTTTGTTGGTAGGTAAAGGACTTCTTCAAAACTGAGAAAGCTCTAATTTAAACTCTGAAGTGAATTTGTAATCACAATGGTATAGTATTAGTTACTGGCATTTTCTCTTTCTAACTGCTAGCCTCACGGATCCTGTAAGTACTATTTTATTTTCACTTCTCAAAATTAAACAAAGTGGAAGATTTCTCTCTACTGCTAGAAACAAAATAATTTTTACACATGGAATAAAAAATAGCTTATTTCTAAATAGTCCTATGCAATTTGCCCAGAGAATCGCCAACATAAAATAGAAATAATTTATCTCATCACAGAAAACTTTGAGAAATGAAGAATGTCTTAAAATCTCAAATAGCTTTTGAAATATAGCTTCCTAGTCACTCAGGGCTTTATGTAACATCATTCTGGTTTCATTTCTTAAAATCACCATAGATCCACACCACAAGTCATTTTTCATGGATCTGTGTTTCCAAGTTCATAAATTTCAACGAATCTTCTTGGCTTACTTCAGTGTAAAGGGATGTTTTATTCTACATAAAAATTATCAGTCAGTGTGACTTAATCAATACTAATTTATCAGAACACAAAACACAAATTCTGTAAATGCAGCTTAATGCCTTACAAACTGGCTTCTTATCTTCCCAAAGTTTTATTATTCCTAAAAACACTTTCCATAAATTTATTTTTCTTTATAATAATTCTTATTTTTAGTTGAGTCACCCAAACATAATATTAAAAGTGTATGTTCACTCCAAGATTAAGAAAAAAAAGAAAACTTTCATCTTCCACTCCTCCATTCTCCATTTCCAAAGTATCTCGAATTTTTACAGGCCCTGAGCCATATTCTTTTCTCCATTTATTTACCCAGTCACTATAAAGTTGGCTAACAGAAGCATTTCCCCACATATCTAATTTGCCATTAAGTATCCTGAACCTTTGTTCGAGCAAAATGAGGCTGTTTCCTATCTAATACATGCCTTCTTTTATGGCGTATTGAACAAGCTACATTTCTCCTGAATCAAAGCAAAGAATAAGTGCTTTTCCCCAATTCCAATATTCCACACTTGTATGGCAAATAGAAACTTCTTTCTGTCATTCTATACTACGAAGAATACATTGTGTCACTGAGAAAAATGTCAAAGTACAAGATCCTGGTTACCTTTATTCTGTCCTCACTGCTTATTTTTTGGTAAAAGCTCAGACTTCATGCTAGAATTATTCATGCAAATTACTGTCTTTATTTCCGATAGAGTCTTTGAGAAAGAAATGTCAGTGTAAGATTTCAATTCCCCACTCCCAGCCTGGCCTAGAATGTCCCTAACACTTTCAATACACGAAGAGGTAAGAAAATTAAAATATAAAGAGACTTCTCATTCCTAACGATCCGTTACTCATGTAAGAAACTCAAACTATAAGTCCTTTTTTGTAATATCACTTGGAGCTTGCATTATTTTTCAGGCTATTGAATGAACAGGTACCAAATCACTGATGGAGTGTAAACCAGCGTTCCTCAAAGTGTGGGTTCACGGATCCCTGCTTGAGGATCACCACCAGAACTTGCTGAACATGTTAGAGTGTCTAGGCCCCACCACAGACCCTCTGAATCAGAATCTTCGGGAGATGAACTTGGGAATCTGCATTTTTAGTAAGCACCCGGGGAAATTCTTGGCCTGTTAGATTTTGGGAAGCACAATATAAATACATCATCCTCACTGGGCATGCTGAAACCTGGACAGACTTAAATTCATTCCTCTAAGTACTGACCAGACTACTTGAAAAAGAACTATCAAGTGTAAATCAAGCAAAATATTCTGCAATGTTCCGAGGCACAATTAATGTCCCAGAACTCCCAGAACAAGTTATCCAAATATCTATTTTAAAACGTATCATGTCATGTTGTAATTATTCCTTTGTGTGTCTGTTTGTGCCACTAGATTGTGAGCACAGTAAGAATAGGACTTGCATCATTACCATCTTGGTGACTCCAAACCCTAGCAGAGCCAGGGCATAAAGAGGTTACAGAGAAAGTGTATTTTGAGTGGATTACTTACAAAATGAATTTAATCAAATTGAAGAAACCTGGTGTTTTAGGATGTTCTTAATCCTCTCAAGCATATTATAATTTTCTGACACCTTTAAATAAATATCATTCCTGGGGCTGGCCCCGTGGCTGAGTGGTCAAGTTCTCACACTCCGCTGCAGGCAGCCCAGTGTTTCATTGTTTCGAATCCTGGGCGTGGACACAGTACTGCTCATCAAGCCACGCTGAGGCAGCGTCCCACATGCCACAACTAGAAGGACCCACAACTAAAGAATATACAACTATGTACAGAGGGGCTTTGGGGAGAAAAAGCAAAAAATAAATATATCATTCCTGGATTCTACTCCTAGAAATTCTGATTCACTTCATCTTGATTGGGGCCCAGGGATAAGCATTTTTTCAGGTTTTCCAGGTGATTCTAATGTATAGCTACAATTGAGAACCAGTGGTACAGATGGAAAAGTCCTGTGGTAGGCAGAATAATGAGGCCCCAAATATTTGCATGCCTTAATCCCCAGAATCTGTGATTCTAAGGTTATGGACCTTAAAATAGAAAGATTATCCTAGATTATTGTGAATTATCCTGGTAGGCCTAAATGAATCATTTGAACCCTTCAAAGTAGAAAAAGAATGTTGAGGAGTCAGAGAGATGCAGCAGAAAAGAAAGCTGAAGAGATAACACAAGATAAGGAATTGATGCCCTGCTGCTGGCTCCGCCAGATCTATAGAACTATGAGGGTGTTGGTTTAAGCCACTAAGTTTGTGGCAGTTTGTTACAACTGTAGTAGAAGACTAATTACAAATCCTCACCTGATCAAGAATTACATTTTCTCTCCAAACTTAAGTGGTAAGTTTCTGCTTCTCACTGACTGGTCATCTCTCCCAACTTTGGAAATCATAGTGCAAGGCAGTCACATTAGCTAGCAGCATCTCTTTCCAGCTGCTCCTAAATTGCTTTGTGATTTTGAGAAAATCAATTCAACTCTTTTCTGCTTGGTTTATCCAACTAGAAAATGAGTACTGAACTTGATCTTTAGCTCTGTTTTCTATTGCATACTTGTTAGAAGATGTATGCTGGCATCAGAGAGACATCGCTTCAAATTCCAGTTCTTGCAGCACTTAACCTCTCTAAACCTATCTCCTGACAGGAAAATGGGTGTACGAACAGTGGCTCAATCAATGTGGCCTAGAATTTTTATAACTTGTCTGGTCAAGTTGTTTTATTTTTATTTTTTTAATTTAATTTTATGCATGTGTGAGGAAGATTGGCCCTGAGCTAACATCTGTTGCCAATGTTCCTCTTTTTGCTTGAGGTAGATTGTCTCTGAGCTAATATCCGTGCCAACCTTTCTCTATTTTATGTGGGACACCACCACAGCATGGCTTGACGGGTGGTGCTAGGTCTGTGCCTGGAATCCAAACCTGCGATCCCTGGACCACTGAAGCAGAGCACACAAATTTAACGGCTACACCACCCGGCTGACCCCTAGTCAGGTTGTTTTAAATGTTAAATTACATGACAGATATAAAGAACATGTTCATAATAAACTCCCAATAAGCATTAGCTATTGCTATTATCTGCATTATTCTATGATTCTAATTAGTTATGGCAATGATAATCTCAACAGAATGAACCAGGGAAGTACAGTATACATATTTTAGTGACTTGGCCAAGGTCCCCCAGATGCCTAGGGCTGACCCCAAGCTAAGAATTTAGATTCTTTCACTCTAAATTCAGGGCCCTTTGCCCTACACCATACTGACTCAGAGAACTGAGTCATTTATTTGGATAATTAAGGTTTAAAAAGGTCAGGATACGTTTCTATTTTGCTCATTCAGTTCTTTTGCCTAACTATCCAATTTTTTGCGTTTCATTTCACTTTTATTCATCAAACACATTTATATTTTTTCTTACACAATGTCTTATTTTAACTCATTTTCTTAGTAATGTTGTGATAGTAGATTTTTTCTAAACTTACACGAGTAAGTGGCTTGACAACTCAGACTTGCCATTCTGGTAAGTTACCAAAATAAAAACCACATATATTATCTTACTCTCGAGCATTTTAAAATGCATTTTAAATTAAGAAATCCTTCCAGGAATTCAGTTAGTCATCTTACCCTATTTATTGAGCATCTGCTTTTACCTAGTTGTGTAGGGAGATAAAAGTGAATATAAGTTAAGACTTCTGACCTCAACAAAAATACTTATCAAGTTGAAGAGCAGTAATCTTATGCTGATTTTAGAGGCTCAGTTCATTACTTTTAAACACAGCCCGTAGGACTCATTTATGAGGTGCTGAGGGGGATGATTTCATGAACATTTAAGACAGGAAGTTAGTCCTGGCTTCAGTCAATATGCTGTCATTCAATGAGCTTGAGCGAGTTACACCCCTCCCAGGTGTCTCTTTTGTAAAATGAAAGAATAGGACAAGATCAGTTTAAGCCTTGGGTAGGGGTTCAAAATTTATGCAAAAAGAAAAAAGTGGTTGGCATACAGGAATACTTCTGTTCAAAATAACCCAAATCCACAACATCCTTGAAACTAAGTCATTCCTGACACCATCTTTTCTGGCTCAGGAAGACTTTCCGTGGGTCTCCTACCACCAATTGGCCCAGGAGTTTGAGCTGGAATTTGAAGACTGTGGACAGTGGACCTTTTGGCTCCCTGAGTTTTCTCTTGTCACACGGGAGTTCGTGGAAAAGTTATCTAGGCCAAAACAAATCATATCTTGATTTCACCTCATCTTCTACTGCCTCCTTTTAGAACTATTCTTACATTTTAGAGGCCGTTTGGGGAAAGTCTAGCTCTCTCTTCTCCGCTGCAAAAAATCGAAATTAGAAAAGCAAACATACTTCTTCATAAGCTCCCTTGCCAGACTTCTCAGAATGGAATCTAATCAGTTCATCTAGGCCAAGCTAAACTGATTGCTGTCATCATTCGAATAGCCTTAATGCTCCTGGGACTGGAAACCAACAATTTCTGAATTTTGGCTACATTGGGTTTTTATCTCTTTTGCATTTCACAGAAAATGACCTAGGTAAAAATTTAAAAATTACAGAGTGTCAGAAATTACAGGACATGTTAAGAAATGATTCAACAGTGCATAAATTCCACACGGTAATCAATTGAAACAGTAAGAAAGTTTATTACATTTAGTTCATCAAAGTGAGAGGCTGCCTCATTGGTGTAGTGGTTGAGTTCATGCACTCCACTTCAGCGGCCTGGGGTGCACGAGTTTGGGGCCCAGGTGCAGACCTACACACTGCTCATCAAGCCATGGGCAGTATCCCATGTACAAAATAGAGGAGGATTGGCACAGATGTTAGCTCAGCAACAATCTTCCTCGGAAAGAAAGAGGAAGATTGGCAAGAGATGTTAGCTCAGGGTCACTCTTCCTCACAAAGAAAAAAAATCATATGAACGACCAAGTATATAAGCACATCTAATAGCCAATTTTTAAAAGTCAACAAAAATTCTCATAAACACCTCTAGAAGGTATTTTATTTTTAAAGAGACCTGAGTTTAATTATGACTATTAAGTTCTACATGGTAAGAAAACATATATCGTAAATGGTGCTGGGTAGTATTGCCATAAACATCTTTGCTGCAAGCATTTTTGTTGCATAACTAATTGGCTATAAGGCAGTTTTGCCATAAAAGATTAAAAAATAACTGTTGAGAGATTGAGGTGTTTTTGTTTTCTGTTTTTTGGTGCCATTTTTCCATTGATGAATCAACCACCATAAGAGATTAAAAAAAAAATAGCTGGTCACCAGGTTTTTTTTCTTGTCGGTTTCTTTTCATTTCTCCCCTGATGAAGTTCTCGAAGTTACTCCCATTTTTATGTGATATTAATCTTAGCTAGCCCTCATAATGGTCTACACAGTAATGAGCAGATGCTGGTCTTAAAACAGTTAGCGTTTCTTCCAGCTAGCGATGTTTTCTTGATGGCTTTATCAAGCTGACATGACAATGATGTGCCCGAAGAGCTGTGTTTTTATTTTGAAACATACTACATTGCAAGAGAATAAGAGAGCCAAGGGCCTCTTCTCTGAGGGTGCAGAGTTGAACCCACATTTCCCAAAGAACAAAAACACGTGCTTAGTTAAGTACTATCCACAAAAAAAATAAAATCAGTTGTTTGTGCAGTATTACCATGAATCTACATACACGTTTTAAATGTATTCAAATATTTAGTATTTTGTAATAAAGTCTTTTTAATTTTATTTATTTATTCATGTTTTATTATGTCCTTTTTAATTAATATCTCTGTTATTTTTCATGATTTTATCTTTTATGGAAAAATTGTCTTACGGTCAATTAGTTATGTAACGAAAATGCTTGCAGCAAAGATGTCTGCAGCAAAGGTGCTTGCGGGGAAACTACTGACCACGATTGTCAATATTGTCCTATTGACTAGTGAGACAGTTTTCTTTTTTCCAGAGAGATATTGAAATAAATAAAGTAACATCCGACTGATCTTTAATAATTAGCATAACAGAGGGACAACGTGTGATATCAGTTACAAGCAGAGGCAGTAGTTATACTGGTTACAAATGTGAGTTAGCCTTCCTGATGTTAAGACCCAACTCGGCCTCACACTGGCAAGCTAAACAAGTTCTGTAAGAATAGTTTTCTCATTTGCAAAATAGTTCCTAAAGCAGAAGGCTATTGTGAAAATAAAATGAGATAATGCACAAAAACCTTTCAGAACTCAGTAAATGTTAGCTACTATTATATCATGTTAAAATTTTTAGAAATATAAGTAAACTTATGCGTTTTAAGTTATTTGCCATAATTTCAATAGCATTATAGGTGAAAATTAACCCTATATTTTAAGGTGATGGTCATATGCATCTTGGGTTTTTTTATCTTCTACAGAAATAATAATATTTTTTAAATTCTATCACTTAAGTCAGGAAAATATCAAATAAAGCAAATAATAACAAGTATATTCCCAAATATCATGTCCATCTATGATGTTAATATCACTGCATATTTCCTAATATTGAGTTTATATAAACTAAAGCTCTGCAGATTGTTTGTATATGTTGTAATCAGTCACATCTTAAAGAGAATAACATGTTAATCCAATTAAAAACAAGACACAAAATTGCCCAGGTTTGACTTTAATTTTAGGTTGACGATGAAAGCTTTTACCAGCACTGTACTGGAACCCAAAAAAAAAGTTGACTCTGCTTACTTTCTAATCTAATGAACATTCCAGGTTGAATAACCATTAAAGAGAGATAATATTGTGATTAAATTTGGGACTTCATTTTACACTCTGAAGTACTTACTCACGGGAATAATCTTCCCATTGTGGACATAATTAACCATTTTCCGGTGATTTTGGTCACCCTCTTTTTATTGGAAAGAGGCAAGCTGCCAAACCCCAGCCCAATTAGTAAAAGGTGGGAGGGAGCCTAAAAAAAATGCTTTGTACTTGGTGGAGCGCTCTCCCTCCAGGAGATCTAATATGGAAAGAATTGCTTGCTCAAAGAGCATAGAAGCAAAACACATCTTTCTAGCCCTTTGGACTAAGAGCTTTACACTTATTTCCCTTCCACAAAGTTAGGAGTCAAAATCTATGTGAAAACATGCTTTCTTCCACAGACGATGGAATCAAAAAATATATAATTCTGCTGGAATTTTAACTTAACCTAGAAGTCCATCATCAAAATTATGGTATTTTTGGTATTTGGAGCTTTCAATCTTTCTCCAAAAAAATTTTATATGACACCTTTTAGCATTTCTCAGGACTTGGGAAGCACACACACGCTGCTGATACTGTTGGTCCAGCACGTGTTCTTTTTTTCTCTGATGGAATGAACCTTTCTTCCCAATAGAGAATCTATTCCCTCTGGTTCAAGTGAGGCTGGCTTCCTGGTCACTGAGGTAGGAAGTGACTGAAATCTGGGCAGACTAGCACAGTCCTCTGATTTAGATTGGCGTAGGCATGGAAATGTGGTCCAAGCCACGCCATCAGAATTCTCCCTGGGACATCTCTGTTAGTGTTATCAGGGAAGGTTTTCTCTTTCTGCGGAGGTTGCAAAGCAAGGAGAGCATGATTATTGGGCTCCCCTCATGCATCCTTCCTACCACATGGAGAAAACCTATCCCAAAAAATGAAGTCAAGCAGAGGCTATCAGATGAGAGCTGGGGATTGGTGGAGACTGCAGGACGTTAGCGCCCTAGAGTCTGGCCACATCTGAAATCAGCTCCCATAATGGACTTCTTCATCCATGTAACCAGTAAGTTACACTTTATGCCTAAACAAGATTGATTTGTTGTTTTCTCTTGCAACCAAAACATTTCTAACTAACACTACGAGAAATGCTGGTATAATGGAAAGATTACCAAGAAAATTCCATTTTCCATTCTGCCTAGCTTACAGAGCCTGAATATTCTTAGGTTAGTCACTGCCAGGCCTCAGTTTCCTGACCTGTAAAATAAGATGACTTCAAGCTCCTTTCTATCTCGTAATCTAAGTATCTAAAGATTACTCTCTTTTACATCAAAGCAAAGCATCATTATTCATTCCCAAAGCATATTCCAAGCCCAGCTAATAGGAGTGCAGAAACTAACGTTTACACCCAAATGTATCTATGAGGTGATTATTTTCTCTAAATCTGAAATAGACTTAGCAGTATATGCTCTTGGATAATCTACAGCTAATATGTGCCTGTGGCAAGATATTTGCAGCCAGCTCAAAAAGTAATGCGACCCTTAGATGAAAACATATGAACAATTTTTTGTGACCTAGTGTTTGGCAATGTTTTTTAGATGTGATACCCAAAGCACAAATGGCAAAAAAATAGACAAATTGGACTGCATCAAAATTAGAAACTTTTGTGCAACAAATGATACCATCAAGAAAATGAAGCAGCAACTCACAGAATGGGAGAAAATATTTGCAAATCAGATATTTGACAGAGGACTTGTGTCTAGAATATACAAAGAACTTTGAAAAGAACTTTTACTACTCTATAATAAAAAAACAAACAACCCCATTAAAACATGGGCAAAAGATCTGAACAGACATTTCTCTAAAGAAGATATACCGATGACCAATAATCTCATGATAAAAATGATCAACATCATTACTTATAGGGAAATCAATTCAAAACCAAAATAAGATACAACTTCATACCCACTAGGACAGCTATGATAAAAAAGAGACAATAATAAATATAGGAAAGGATGTGGAGAAATGTAACCATTATATATGGCTGGTGGGAATGTAAAATGGCATAGCCGCTTTGCAAAATAGTTTGACAGTTCTTCAAAATGTTAAACCTAGAGTTACCATATGACCCAGCAATTCCATTCCTAGGTATACACCCAAGAGAAATAAAAACATATGTCCCAACAAACACTTGTATATGAATGTTCACAGCAGCGTTATTATTTATTTGTTTTTAGGAAGATTAGCCCTGAGCTAACATCTGCCTCCAATTCTCCTCCTTTATGCTGAGGAAGACTGGCCCTGCTTAATTCAAGGATGGTGACAAGGCGCATGGGTCTGGGCCTGGGATCTGAACTGGCAAACCCTGGGGTGCCTAAGTGGAGCTCGTGAACTTAACTGCTATGCCACCGGGCTGGCCCCAATGGATCCTATTTAAAACTAAAGGAAATTTTCTAGGTATATCACTATACCTTTTGCCTTAACTATATATAATGTTTATTTTTTTATAAATTAAAATTTATTTCTCAAGGGAAATACAATATTTGTGTATGAATTTAAAAGTAGGTTCTGAAAGCAAATTTCAAGGAAAGCGCACTTTTCCTTACAAATCAAAACAGTCCAAACATATAAAACAGAGCTAAATTTTGTTGTTGTTGAACATGAAATTGAAGGAACAATTTAAACTTTGCATTCATGGGATGCTCTGTAAGCTAGGCAGGTTTTCTGGTCAATGTGTTTTGTTTTATAATGTGAACATATTTATCTCTTGACAAAGGAGAGAGAGAGAAAACTAGATGTTCTGCTCAGCATAATTCTTTCCTTAGATACGCATGACTTTGTTTGCATTTACTTTTTTTAAAAAACAAAAACCAGCTTTATTATGATATAAATCACATACCGTATAGTCTACCAATTTAAAGTGTGTAATTCTATGGCTTTAGTGTATTCATAGGGTTGTGCAACTAGCACCACAATCTAATTTTAGAACACTCCCATTGCCACTCTCCTCTAGCCCTAAGCAACCACTAATATGGTCTCTGTCTCTATACATTTGCCTATTCTGGACATTTCATATAAATGGAATCATACAATATGTGTCTTTTGTGACTGGCTTATTTTACTTAGCTTAATGTTTACAAGGTTTATCCATGTTGTAGCATGTTTTAGTACTCCTTTTATTTTATTCCCAAATGATATACCATTGTATGGATATATCACATTTTGTTTATCCATTCATCAGTTGATGGACATTTGAATTGTTTCCACTTTTTAGCTATTAAAAATAATGCTGCTGGGGCCAGCCCGGTGGCACAGCGGTTAAGTGCTCACATTCTGCTTCGGCGGCCCAGGGTTCTCTGGTTTGGATCCCAGGTGCGGACACGGCACCACATGACAAGCCATGCTGTGGTAGGCGTCCCACATAGAAAGTAGAGGAAGATGGGCACGGATGTCAGCTCAGGGCTAATCTTCCCCAACAAGAAGAGGATGATTGGCAGCTGATGTTAGCTCAGGGCTAATCTTCCTTGGTAAAAAAATAGTATCCATAATTGTTTATCTTTTTTCTCCTGACAGTGATTTGTTGTTTTAAAGTTTGTGCAGTCTTTTATTTCGTTTTTCACAAGAGTAGAAAACTGACCACTTATATACAAATGCAGATATTTTTATAACATTTATGATATATTTTAATTGTGTTATTACAAACAATAACAACAAGAAAAAACCATACAGGAATATTAGCAAGAAAGAGAAGAGAAATTATTGAACTTTAGATCATTCTTGGAAATTAACTTGGGTTAAAAATCTTATATCCTAATATTTCCCTTCTGAAGTTATTACTAGGTAAAACTAATTATGTTATTACTAGGTAAAAGAAAAGTGTAGGAAAGATGGAAAGAAGAAAGTGACGAAGGAAGGAAGAAAAGAAGGAAGGGAGGGAGGAAAGAAGGAAGAGAAGGAGAAAGGGTAGGAAGGAAGGAAGGAAGGGAGGGAGGGAGGAAGGAAGAAAGGAAAACAGGGAGGGAGGAAGGAAGGATGTGAAGGAGGAAGGGTGGGAAAGAGGGAGGCTGGGAAGAAGGAAGGAAAGAGAAAAATCAATGTACGTGTCTCAGGTAAATGCATAGTTGATTTAAAATTAACTCTGTTCTCCATTATTTTTATAAAGAAGCAAACAGAATGTTGATAATACTGAAATTTGTCCCTTGACAAGATTTCTAATTCTTACAACCATTAAACATAATTCCATCTTAGTGTTTTTTAACATATTCATTTATTTATTCATTCATTCAAACATTTATTTGGAAACTGGTATATTCCAAAAGCTATGTTAATTACTCAGGATACAGAAATGCTATTATTTCTGCTCTCAGAAATAGTCAAAACCTTGAAGGGGAAGGGAGATTTACAAATATGGATAACGAAGTGTTATTGGTAGTCAATAAATATTTTTTAGTGTCTGATCAGATGGAATGATGCATTTTACATGGAAGTATATGTGTGTGTGTGAGTGTGTGTATGCATGTGGAGAGAGAGAGAAAGAGAGACATCGAGAATATGAAACTTAAATGGAGTATCAAAAAGTCAGTAACACGGAAGTACCAGGTGCTTGAAAGATGCAGGTATGTTAAGAGATAAGGCTTTCCAGGAAGACAAGAAAGCAAATTAAAGATGGTATCTTTTGTCCTGTTGAAGAGTTTTGAATTAATGCTCTAGGCTAGAGATTTTCATGTAAGATGCCCCCTCTGATTGCTGGTGGTGGCAGGCAGGACAGCTGTACCAGCAGTGTTGAAGTTGAATCTAGACTCAGTGAGAGTCAACTGATGCTTCAGTGATGTCTGCCAGGGGCACCATCCTGAGAAGGAACGACATGTATTCCAAATATTTGCTAACCTGGCTGCAAATAATGAATAAAAATTGTGGGAGAACTCAGCAGTCCAGCACTATGACAAGATATTTATTTTAGAAAATAGGATGATTAATTCAAAGACGGTGACAAGGAAAGTTGCAGAGAGACAAATCAGAATACTGCAGCGACTTCTAAGTAAGTGAGGCAAGAAAGTAATCCTGAAGGCTGGAACCTGGAACGAAGAATAACAACAGCGCGGATGGAGGAGGTCGGCCACGTGGTGTAGTGGTTAAGTTTGTGCGCTCTGCTTTGGCAGCCGGGGGTTCACAGGTTGGGATCCCAGGTGCAGACCTAACGCTGTTGGTCAGCCATTCTGTGGTGACATCACACAGCTCAGGGACAATCTTCCTCAAGCAAAATGAGGAAGATTGGCAATAGATGTTAGCTCAGGGCCTCTTCCTCACACACACAATAATGATAATAATAATATTAATAATAGTGGGGATGGAGAGGAGTATTTAAAAGTTGGAGATATTAAAAAGGTTTAATCTATGAGCATATGAGAACTTAGCAAATGTAAGAAACCTGAAGAGATTCCCCAAATTCTAACGTGAGCATCTGAGTAGGTTCTAATCACTAATATAGGGAATCTAGCAGCAGAAAAGGGGTGGTGGGAAAATTTTTGCGTACAGATCAGGCATTTTGAAGAAGAAAGTGTCTCGGAGTGTTTGTCTAGAGAGTTCTGGAGGTCAGTAAGGGAGAGCCTCAAAATAGAAAGTTCACTCTCATCATCATGTAATAGTAAATGGTGACATTTTGTCCAGAAAGACTGTCTGTTGTGGGAAGGGAGTAGACAGTGTAGTCTAAGAGGTGTGTCTGTGAATTGAATTGGAGCACATTTCAAACCGTCAGTGTTTAAGGAATTCAAAGTAAGTAAGAAGATGCACTGATAGAGGACAGAGTTAGAACTTTCTAGGGACAAAGACCTAGAGACTCAAAAGCCTGGGTACAGAAATGAGCCAAGCTTGTGTGAGGGAAAGTGAAGGTGCAGGCCTGCAGGGCACTCGAGAGTCTTTGGGGGAATTAATGAGTGGAAAACTGCATATGGGATGGAGAAATTTGCTGGGCACACAGTCCCGTGATGCCCTCTACAAAGTGCTGTAAATTGCGCACATACCAAACACAGCTTATTTTTAATTATTTACCCTGTGACTAAGTCTGGGTTGTAATTTAAAAATAGATTTTCCAGTGCAGAAGAAGTCGCACAGGAAGAAGCTCCTTGCTGAATTAAGCCGTGCTTAAGTGAGAACCGCTGCTTCAGAACAACACGTTCTCTGTGAAAAAAGATGGCAAAGCCATTTCGGTGAGTCTAACCTTTGCGGAGTGCTATTATCAACTCAATTGTATGTTTTTTCCTGTTTCACAAACATGTTCCCAAAAGACTTTTAAAATAGCTTTCTTTCCTGCTAAATTGTTGTGCCAAGCACTTTTTCTGAATCTCAGCCTTAATGGATGAGGATGTGTTAAAGAAAAAATGCCCTGTCACGCTTGACATAGTGTATGTAATGGACCTTAACAACCACAGTAAAACATTTTCCTGACTTGACTGCTTCCTCTCTAAGTCTTAAGATGGTGCATTTTAGTGAAAATGCAAAATACCTTGAAGAAACAAAAGAACAGACAATTGCCCCGAAAATTTACCATTTTAAGTCAAGTCAAAAATCTGTCCTCTTGAGTAAGATTTTTTTCCCCAATAAAGAGGGAAAAAATCATTACGGAAAATAAGTCCTTTTTTGCAAAAGTTAAAATAACCTGAAATAGAGTAACTTAATCCTATAGAATTGTTCCCTAGGTACCTAATAAGCCGTTTTCCGGGGGGAGGCGCAGGGAGAGAAGAGAATCACAACATCCTGAGGTCTGTCTTGGTTGCTTCAAATTAATCCTATGCATTGTTAGGGTTGTCATATTATGTGTGTCTGTCTTTCCAGCCAGAAGTGTTTCCCACCGAAAGTCTGTACAGCAATGTCAGCGGGGGAAAAAGCCACAGAAGAAGATGAAAGTAAATAAAAGATAGCCGGATGGCCACTTTGGTGGAGGCAAGGGCTGGAAAACTCACATGTGGCTTTCTGGGGCAGGAGTCAATAAGTCTGTCTGAATAGGATGCTGCTTTTGGCAGCAGATAACATTTTTTAAAAAAATAGCAGTAGGGGACTTGTATTGGCAAAAAAAAAAAAAGACAGGAAAACAGTAGAAAGCAAGATGCAGGAGAGAGAGGACAGGTTCTGCGTGGACAGGCGCTGGTTTGTGATACTAGCTTCGGGATTTCCTAACCGAGAATGTAGACGGAAATCAACCCTTGCCTGGGTTTCTGCGGCTCCCCCGGATGGGCGTGCCACAGGTCTCTCAAATATCCTGTGGGGCTTAAATCTCAGAACCCGAAATCACCTGTCACAATCTGCGAGGTGATAAGTATTTGAGAGGTAGTGGCCCCCTCTCTTCCCTGCAGCAGAAAGAAAATGTCTTATTTTCTTAATTGGTCCCAGTGAAAAGACCAGCAATTTTGAATAAAATTGCATGTGAATATTTAACTATGCCAATATTCTCGGCTTTCTGTCAAAGAGAACTTCATCGGCCACCAAAGGCATGGGATTTAACATATTCAAGGGAGAGTGACAATGGGTGTCATCTCCAAAATCACTTGTCTTCTCTTCATAGCTACTTTGCTTTGTGCATAACAGCACTGACCCTTACTCTGTTAGGAGGTGCATAGATATTACATGTACATGTATTAGGTCTTTCTTCAAAGAATGGTAATAAACACCAGGGCTCAAGTCTTCCTCATCCTTTCTTTGGATCTCTGACAATATTATTAAGGAAGTGAAGTCTTTTCTGCTTTGTCACAAACACCTACCCTAAGAAGACTTCTGTGTTTGTTATCAACTGTTGATTTTTATTTGCTTAATCATTTTCTGGATCAGGAACACCAGTGAAACTGAATGTCTCAAATACCTTATCTGGATATAGCAAGGGGTTATTAGTTAGAGATAAAACGGTGCAAGGATATAAAATGTAACTGGTTCTAGGAGAAAGAAAGAAAAGCCAGAATGGTTATTAGTTATTTTGTTGTCCAAAATAATAATTAAGACATAATACATACATACAAAATAATTAAAACAAAATAATCAAATCAATAGTGTTATTAATTTAATTAAACAAAAATTATTATTTATGTTTTAAAACATAATGTTGACTTTTAACATAAAATAGTACCAATGTTGGGCTATGTATTTATCACTTCTTTCGTATTGTCAAAATTTGATTCTGGACCACCCCACCACCATCCCCAGAGGAAAAAAAAAAAACATTATGTTCATGTTTGGCAAAGAAACAATAAAAACAAGACTTTATCATCTAAAATGACTTTTTAAGCTTGAAAATAATTTGTTGTACTGTAAAATTGCATATATTTTGATTTAGCTTTTACTATTTTATGAAAATTATTTGTAAGAAAACATGTACTTTTAAAAATTGGAAATTAATTCTTTAACTAGTGAAGATGTACAGAATATTCAATCCACAATTCAAACTTAAATTTCCTGCTAAACATCTTCATCATGAAAAACATCTTAGGAGAATTCTGCCTCTGTCTGATGGAAGGTACACTGGCGAGAAAAAAATACAACCAGGATGTACTGGATGTAACATTATTTGTTTTGTTTATTTAGTTAGTTAGATCTATGGTCTTTTTAACTAACCGCTTCTTATAATGCTGTTGTTGGCACTTAGAGTAAGTGATCAGTAAATGTTTGAAAAAAGACATGGTTTGGTCCCCTTTTTCAGAGAGTGTGTATGTGTGTGCGCACACAGTTATAATATGAGAGACAGTGAGACAGGGAGAGGGAGCTAAAACGGGAAGACAGAAGGAAAGGTTTTCCTAGTTTATTGCCTAGTCAGGGAAGGAGTGATGGACTCAACATTATTAAACATATACATCAACTATTTAACTGGAAAATCTTTTAGTCAGATGTAGGAAAAGCAGAATTTTGGAAAAAACAGAGCTATTTTGTCTAATAATGCTAACGATGCTTTAGGAAGGATCTGATTACTGTCTTTTCAGGACTTTGGCTCTACCATCCTCAAGAAATCCTATCTGAACTTCTCATTTCCTTTGACTTCCCTCCTCATTACCTCTGCTCCTTTTTTAAGCATCCTTGAATAGCGCATTATCACCCTAAACCTGGGTCTGTTTTTCTATCTTCCCCTCCAAATGTGAGTGCTATTTGAGGGCATTAGAAGGCATTGCTTTACTCAGCTGCAAGTCCCCAGGGCACTGCCTGGTGTGTCACTGAGTTTTTAAATAAATAAATAAATGAAATAATTATCCACTACAAAATATGTGTCCATAGTTATAATAATTCACATTGTTTTAATGATTTACAAAGACTGATCACAGCAAAATTTATGTGTCTTACGAAGAGTAAAAGACTAGTTAAGAATGTTTGTCTCCACCACTGGTAAAATGAAGAAGAGACTTAAACTAGTCAAAGAAAGTGTTTTCTCATACTTTGAAGACAATTTTAAAAGTTGGTAGGTGATAACATCATGGTAATCAAAACAGGAAGTTATGAACATTTTCAAATGAACTACTTCTTTTAATTTTTAAATAGCACATTTTCAAAATTTTAGTCATGTATTTTTGCCTGTTAATCCTAGAAACCTGTGCTGACGTTGACTTTTATTCACTTCTATTTTAAGGGAAAAAAATCCAAATTTAAAAATAAGTGAATGAGAAGTCCTCGGGCATGAGGTGAGGACTGAGAGATATAAATATATACTGCTTGATATTAAAGCCTTCTTTAGCAATAAGCATATATTTAGGTAAAAAGTTGCATTTAAAAAATTCAAATAGCATCAGGTTGAATGTGAATAAACCCAAGGTTCTAATTTTAACGAACCTGGAGATCGCAGCGGGAACAGATTGAAGGCTGGTTCTAATAACAACACATGTGACCTAGGCTTCCTGTGTATAGCGCATTAAGGTTGCTAATATTCCACCTCTACATGTCATCTTGGTTTCCATCACCATGCAAGCTCTGTATAATTTGAGCAAAACCATTTATCTTTGGTAGTCTCAGTTTTGAGGTTGTTTTTTTTTTTTTGTAAAATAAGAGTATTGGACTAGATTCTTAAGGTCCTTTTTTTTTCCTTTAATTCTATTATTCTGAGGGAAAAATATCAATTATATCCAAGACACATATATTAATGCAAATACATTAAGTATTGAAGCCCCCCCAAAAAAGGGGAACTTTTTCCCACTAATTTATTTCAGATATGCATGCACCAAAATATTACAGTTTGCAAAATAATGCTATTTTGATGTTTATTTACATAGTTAGAAAACATATTTGGATTTTGTTTTTTAGCTAATAGTGAGGTTTTTTTCATTTTTTTCTTTCTCCTAATGTCTTCATTAATAGATGAGTAAGGCAACATTTAAGAAGCATGACAATATATTTTCAAGTTTATTTAAAATATTGTTAAGAAGTAGAGAATCTAGAAATAAAATCCAAAGATGATTAACATGATATTCATAAAATTACATTATGTACTATGTATCTTTCTTTTAAAAAGTTAGGATGATGCAGAACCCCAGACACCGGCTGCAGAAATAAACCAATGAATTCACTATGATCTTGCGCTGGAGTCCTCTGTTGCCTACAAGGGAAAACTTGAAAACTCTCTTCTGCAGCTGGTTGTTTCTGCTCTTGTGATAGTCCCGGACGGCGTTTGGACTTTATTGTAATTCACATACAAACCCTCCCCTCTCAGAAAAGCTACCAACAAAATTTTAGTAAAGGAAATGAAGTAATGTAATCATGGTATAGCGGAGTGAAATGATTATACTCCAGTGATAGCTAAAAAATAGCTAGATCAAGAAAAAAAATAAGATTTACAAATGCGGTTTTTTTCTTTAGGCTTTTTTTCCTGTTCTCCCTTCCTCTATGCTCTACACAGTTTGTAATTAGAACATTATGTGGAAATATAGAATTTGCTTTTTCCTAAAAATGAAGTAGCAATTACATTTTTTTTTTTTTTTTTTTTTTTTTTATTAATGTTATGATAGATTACAACCTTGTGAGATTTCAGTTGTACATTTTTGTTAGTCATGTTGTGGGTACACCACTTCCCCCTCCGTACCCTCCCCCCACCCCCCCTTTTCCCTGGTAACCCCCAATCAGATCTCCTTCTCAATATACTAATTTCCACCTATGAGTGGAGTCATATAGAGTTCGTCTTTCTCTGACTGACTTATTTCGCTTAACATAATACCCTCGAGGTCCATCCACATTGTTGTGAATGGGCCAATTTCGTCTTTTTTTATGGCTGAGTAGTATTCCATTGTGTATATATACCACATCTTCTTTATCCAATCATTAGTTTCTGGGCATGTAGGCTGGTTCCACGTCTTGGCTATTGTAAATAATGCTGCAATGAACATAGGGGTGCAACGGACTCTTGAGATATCTGATATCAGGTTCTTAGGATAGATACCCAGTAATGGGATGGCTGGGTCATAGGGTATTTCTATTTTTAACTTTTTGAGAAATCTCCATACTGTTTTCCATAGTGGCTGTACCAGTTTGCATTCCCACCAACAGTGTATGAGGGTTCCTCTTTCTCCACAACCCCTCCAACATTTGTCGTTCTTGGTTTTGGATGTTTTTGCCAATCTAACGGGGGTAAGGTGATATCTTAGTGTAGTTTTGATTTGCATTTCCCTGATGATTAGCGATGATGAACATCTTTTCATGTGTCTATTGGCCATATTCATATCTTCTTTTGAGAAATGTCTGTTCATGTCCTCTGCCCATTTTTTGATCGGGTTGTTTGTTTTTTTGTTGTTAAGCAGTGTGAGTTCTTTGTATATTATGGAGATTAACCCTTTGTCGGATAAGTGGCTTGTAAATATTTTTTCCCAATTAGTGAGCTGTTTTTTTGTTTCAATCCTGTTTTCCCTTGCCTTGAAGAAGCTCTTTAGTCTGATGAAGTCCGAGTAGCAATTACATTTTAAAGAGGGCACAAATAAATTAATTCAGAGCACATAAAATGTTTCCAATTACTCTCCGTTAAAGGTCTGAAGTCTTTCCTCCTCCCCTCTTCTCCTCCCCAGGGTTTTCTCCCAGGACTGTAAGAGTCACTGTGAGCTCTTTGTAAGAAATGTTTTACATGTGAATGCCTTTAATTGACTCTGTTTACCAAATAATGATGGATAATAGCCCTGAAATCCCTGGGAAAATGTTTATCACATTAAAGTCTTTCCCCCCCCCCTCCTCCTTTGGATCAGCTTTTCAAACAAATTTATTTGTTTTGATTCAGGAAATAACCTTAGTAGAGCCTCAGGATTTTCCTCTGGACCAACAAAGGAGATATTATTGTGATCTAAGCATCTGTCAGAGAGAGAGGGAGAGAGAAAGAGAGAGAGAGAGAGAATAGTCCAGATGGAGAAAGTAACATGGGCAAAAGAAGTAACAAAGACAAAGAGAAAAGCATGAATATCAAATGGGCAAAATATTTACATCTCAGAATTTCAAATTTTAAAGAGATTGAAACACTCATTCTGTTTTCCTTGACATCGTATATTACTATATGTGATTACTGTCAGCTGTTATATTTTAAACCTTATAAGGTAATTGCTATCTCTATCTGAGGGTGGCTCTATCTGTAATGGTTATATCATACTTGTTCCAAGTTAATTAAATTCTATCAGCCCCACTCCCATAGGAGGAAAGCAAGAGAAACTTATAGGACTATAATATTATTTAAGATGTTATTATTCACATAGCAAAAGGACAAAAGTGGGGCCAGATCAGTGGTGCAGCAGTTAAGTGCACACATTCTGCTTCAGCGGCCCGAGGTTCACCGGTTCAGATCCCGGGTGCGGACATGGCACCACTTAGCAAGCCGTGCTGTGGTAGGTGTCCCACATAGAAAACAGAGGAAGATGAGCACAGATGTGCACTCAGGGCCAGTCTTCCTCAGCAAAAAGAGGAGGATTGGCAGCAGTTAGCTCAGGGCTAATAATATATCCTATTTAGGGCTGATGTGACTATTACATGAGAAATTAGTATGTAGGGAGCTAAGAACATTTTCTGGCACACTAGTAAGCACTCAGTTAGTTATTATTATGAAACAAGTTTAATACTAGATATCATTAATTGTTGTCACCCAGCAGGAAGAATGGAAAGCACCAGGGGCTAGCCCCATGGCCGAGTGGTTAAGTTTGCGCACTCCGCTTCAGCAGCCTGGGGTTCACTAGTTCAGATCCTGGGCCTGACATACACTGCTCATCAAGCCATGCTGTGGTGACATCCCACATAGAAGAACTAGAATGATTTACAACTAGGATATACAACTATGTACTGTGGCTTTGGGGAGAAAAGGAAAAAAGGAGGAAGATTGGCAATAGATGTTAGCTCAGGGCCAATCTTCCTCACCAAAAAAAAAAGAAGAAGAAGAAGAATGGACTGGAAAGTACCATAACTCAATTGGGATTTCAGCATAACAAATATTTTATTTATGAAAAATTTCATTTATGGAAGGGAAGTTCTCTTTTCTCCTATGTTTTATTAGGGTGTGAGGATGGGAAAGTAGTGTAATTATAGTTATCTAAGAAAACCAATTAGCATATTTTTATCCAAGGAGGTTTTTAAATTCCTCAATATTAGTCAACAATGTTTCATTCTTAAATGTAAAAGTAACTTTAGATATTAAAGTTATAAGTACATGACAACATTTTAAACCAACTGCTCACATATTAATGTAGGCAGCAGAGTGTCATAATGAAATCATTTAAAATCCACTTTTCATTGAGAGGTAATAATTATTAGCCACCAAATCTATAGAAGATTGAAAACACAATCTTTCTTTTATCATAATAGAATAAATAATGCCTAACATCAAAGGACATACGTGAATCTTGGCTAAAAATGGTATCTGACTGGCAACCTATGCAATGTATGCCATCTGCTATCTTTATGCCAGTTACACCTTGAATACACAGAAGTTGAAGAAACACTCCTCAAAACACTGACATTTAAGACAGATTTTCCCAGGATGGTGGAGGCACTCCAGTTACTGTAGAGCTGGACCCAGAAACAATAAGTGCCTACCCAAAAACAGAAAGTTGACACACACATCATCCCAAATTCACTATCTTCTCTGAAACTCAGAGGATTGAGAGCTGTGCTCTTCAAGAAATTAGTAAGTGTGGGCATTTTTGTTTTTGTTTTAAGGCAGCCAGAGAAATGTGTCTATTCTTTTCGTATTTTTTTACCATTCATCCAGGAATTTCATTTCCCAGAAAACAAGAAATACCCCTTGTTTGTTGATTGGTTGATTGATTGATTTGGTTAGGAGTAGACACAGGTGCTATCTTAATAATCTCTGTGGTTAAGTGTTAATCCCATAAATCCAGCCCTATAGGGAAGGAGTGAAGTAGCAAGAGGCCTGGTAGCAATATATTGAAGTTCCTGGAGAAAGAGGTTTTTATGCATTCTATTGGTCAAAGTGTGAGAACTCCAGATGATAATATTTGGGATAGAGAATATGAGACAATTCTACACTAGAAAAATCTAGATAAATGCTGAGATAAATGCTTCCTAAATGTTGAGACTTTGGTTAAAAGCTATGTGTATATGCCTGTCTTTGAACTTCTGACACGAAAAGGGGTTTTGATGAAACCCTAGAGAACAGTGAGCATAGTCAAAGTCAATACTCAAAATGTCTGTTGGCAAGCAGATGTATCTTCACATCATGATCAGCAAGAAAAATAAAATAAATGATTTTTCTAAGGGGCATTATTGAAAAATATTGAAGCATTAAGGAAAGAGAAACATATCTTTTTGAAGAATCTGAGGAAAAGTATAGATCTGAAAAGTATACTTACTGACATAGAAAAATTTTTATAGAGCCTTGCAGCTTCTAATAGTGTCTATGACAGGAAACTAGTAGTTTCTCTGACGTCAACTTGACATTCAGCCATGAAAAGTCTTTTAATTGTGAATGATTTATAAAATATTTGGCTTAAAAATTCTTTTTTGAAGGGCTGATATGTAAGAAGCTTTTACATAACAATTTAAGTTTGGGAGTAACTGGTATATTGAAGATATGGATTATTATTTTTTAAATAGGGAACCAACTTAGTTATTACCCAGGATAACTTTAAAATTTTTCAAGTAACTCTTACCTATTTCAATGCCATATTCTTCTGTGAAATAATTTCTTAGAAATTGTTAGCATTATGAACTAAATTTTTCCCAAAAAAATTCACATATTTTTTAAATTAACTAAATGATTTTTTTGAGGAAGATTGCCCTGAGCTAACATCTGCCTCCAATCCTCCTCTTATTTGCTGAAGAGGATTAGCCCTGAGCTAAAATCTGTGCCCATCTTCCTCTGTTTTATATGTAGTACACCTGCCACAGCACGGCTTGATAAGCAGTATGTAGGTCTGCACCTGGGATCTGAACTGGCAAACTCCAGGCCACAGAATTGAAGTGCATGAACTTAATTGCTATGCCACTGGGCCAGCCTCCAAAAATTCATATGTTGAAGCACTAAGCCCCAACATGACTCTATTTAGAGATAGGTTCTTTAAGGAAATAATTAAAATTAAATGAGGTCATCATTGTGGGGCCTTAATCTAATAAGACTAATGTCCTTATGAGAAGAGAAAAAGACACTAGGGATGCTCACATACAGAGAAAGGCCATGTGAGGGCACAGTGAGAAAGTGGACATCTATAAGCTAAGAAGAGAGGGCTCATGAAAAACGAAACCTGCCAACACTTTGATCTTGGCCTTCCAGCCTTCAGAAATGTGAGAAAATTAATTTATGTTGTTTAAGCCTTCTGGTGTGTGATATTTTTTTATGGCAGCCCTACCAGCCTAATACAGCTGGGTTGAGTCAGTTCTTAGAGCTTGACTCTAAAGTACAACCTGGAGAAAAATTTCCAAGAATTTTATAAATGGCATTGCAAAAATTATCTCAATTTAAACACTGTCTTATTAATGAATAGGCCATTTCATTTATTTAAAGTTAGGGCAAAGAAATATATCTTAATTTGCAAAAGAGCTATTTATGCTAACTAAAGAAAATATTTACTGATAACTGAGGAGTGACATCAGCATCATGACAGAATGAGTTCTTCCCTTGGTCTCTTCCCTCCAAGTTACAACTAAACAGACATTACTTAACCAGCAGAGGATTCCCTGCACAGCACAACAGGACTTCTGAGAGCCTACACAGCTATACATTTGAAGATGGGTAGACTGGATCCCTAGAAGGCAGTGGAACTAGATGAGTGCACTCCTCCCCCTCCCCAGTGGCAGCAAGCCAGGTCATGGATCCCTACAGTGGCCAGTGTGACTGTAAGAGGAGGTGGGGATGGCCCAGCCTTCACAAACGCTTTCAGGGGTGCAGCCCAATCTGTGAGAGTATCCACTGTGCTACAGCAGCACTTTACACCCAGTGGTGGAGGCTCAGGGCTGTGAAGGCACCTGCCCACTGAGCACAGTGCAGGAGGGAAGGTGCCCTGCCCACTCAGAAGGCACCTCTGCCTGTGGAGCACAGTAGCTCGCAGAACCCACCAAGTGAGGGCTCAGCCCATGTGAAGGCTCCCTTCCTGCCTAGTGTGCAGCAGCTCAGCTGGTTCCCTGCCAAGCACAGAGGCCTCATCTACAGTGCCCAATCCACTCAACTAGCACAGAGGCCCTGCCCACGTGAGTGCAACCTGCAGAGCAGCTACAGCCAGGCTGAGCAAATTCAGAGTAGCAAAACTTACAACAGTCAGGGCAGGATCAGAAAACACAGCTCTTGCTCCTCCCCAGCAGTAGCAGGCGGAATCTGTGATCTGATACTACCAAAAATGTGCCAGCAAAGGATCAATTCTTCCAACACCATGAAGAACTCAGTAACACTTCAGAGCAGAAGGAAAATGACGATTTTCCAGAAACCAATCCTGAAGTTACAGAAATGTATAATCTAAATTTCAGAGAATTCAAAATAACTGTCATAAAGAAACTCAATGAGCTATAAGAAAACTCAGAAAGACGGTTCAATGAGCTTGGGAATAAAACTAATGAGAATAAGGAATACTTCAGCAAAGAGATTGACACTCTAAAAAAAACCCAAGCAGAAATTCTGGATATGAAGAACACAACTAATGAGATAAAAAATAATCTAGAAACCATAAAAAACAGACTTGATATTACGGAGGACAGAATTAGTGAATTAGAGAACAGAAATATAGAAATGCTACAGGTAGAGGAGGAGAGAGAGCTAAGATTTTTTAAAAAATGAAGAAATTCTTTGAGAAATATCTGACTCAATTAGTAAAGGCAATATAAGGATTACAGATAATCCAGAAGAAGAGAGGGGAAAAGGAGCAGAGAGCTTGTTCAAAGAAATAATAGCTGAGAATTTCCCAAACCTGGAGAAGTAACTGGACTTACAAGTACATGAAGCCAATAGAACTCCTAATTACATTAATGCAAAAAGTCCTTCTCCAAGGCATATAATAGTAAAACTGGCAAATGTCAATGACAAAGCAAAAATATTAGGGGCGGCACGGCAGAAGAAAATAATCTACAAGGAAACTCTATCAGGCATTCAGTAGATTTCTCAGCAGAAACCTTATAGGCTAGGAGAGAATGGAATGATGTATTCAAAACACTGAGAGACAAAAACTTCCAGCCAAGCATACTCTATCCAGCAAAACCATCCTTCAGATACGATGGAGAAATAAAAGATTTCCCAGATAAACAAAAGCTGAGAGAGTTCATGACCACTATACCTCCCTTACAAGAAATAATGAAGGAAGCTCTCCTACCTGTAATAAAAATACAAAGATTTACAAAGCTTTGAGCAAGGAGATAAATAGACAAAATCAAAAAATTGCAGATTTCTATCAGAACAGGTTAAAACAATTATAATGTAAAATATAAAGGGAAGGAAAGCATAAAAACTAACTATAAACACTCTTAATCACAAAATCACAACACAAAAAAGAAATTGTGACAACAACAACTCAGAATGGAAAGACAAAAGGGAAGGCATGTCTTTAGGTTAATGGAAATAAGAGTGTATCAGAAAATGGGCTATCTTTTCTATGAGATCTTTTATACAAACTTCATGGTAACCACTAAACAAACAATCAGAGTAGAGCCACAAATCATAAGTAAAGAGAAAACTATCAGAGAAAACCACCAAACTGAAATGGCAGTCAGAAATACAAGAGAAGAGAGACAATGGAAATATAGAACAACAGGAAAACAAAAGAAAATGGCAGTATTAAGCCCTCATATATGAATAATAACTCTAAATGTAAATGGATTGAATTTTCCAATCAAAGCAGAGTGACTGGATAGATTCAAAAACAAGACCCAACAACATGCTGCTTCCAGGAAACACATCTCAGCTCTAAAGACAAACACAGGCTCAGAGTCAAGGGGTGGAAGACAATACTCCAAGCAAATGGAAAGTAAAAGAAAGTAGGTGTTGCCGTACTTATATCAGACAAAACAGACTTCAAGATAAAAAAGACAATGAGAGACAAGGAGGGTCAGTATCTAATGATAAAAGGGACATTCCACCAAGATGACATAACACTTATGAATATATATGCACCTAAGACAGGAGCATCAAAGTATATAAGGCAACTACTTATGGACCTAAAGGGACAAATTGACAGAAACAAAATAATAGCAGAGGACCTTGACATCCCACTTACATCAATGGATAGACCAGCTAGACAGAAATTTAACAAGGAAATGGTGGTCTTAAGTGAAACACTAGACTAGATGGACTTAATAGATATATATAGAACACTTCATCCAAAAACAGAACAACACACATTCTTCTCAGGTGCTTATGGAACATTCTCAAAGATAGACCATGTGTTGGTTAACAAAGCAAGGCTTAATAAATTTAATAATATTGAAGTCATATCAAACATCTTTTCTGACCACAATGCTATAAAACTAGAAATCAACTACAAGAAAAAAGTTTGGAAAGTCACAAATATGTGGAGACTAAACAACATGCTACTGAACAACCATTGGATCATTGAAGAAATCAAAGGAGAAATCGAAAAATATCTGGAGACAAGTGAAAATGAAAATATAACATACCAACACTCATGGGATGCCGCAAAAGCGATTCTAAGAGGGAAATTCTTAACAACACAGACCTACCTCAACAAACAAGAAAAATCTCAAATAAGTAATTTTAAACTACACCTAACAGAACTAGAAAAAGAAGAACAAAGCCCAAACTCAGCAGCAGGAGGTAAATTATAAAAATTAGAGCAGAAATAAATGAAACAGAAACAAGAAAAACACTAGAAAGGACCAATGAAACTAAGAGCTGACTCTGAAAAGACAGACAAAATTGACAAACCCTTAGCCAGACTCACTAAGACAAAAAGAGAGAAGTCTCAAATAAATAAAATTAAAAATTAAAAAAGAGAAATTACAATGGATACCACAGAAATACAAAAGACTATAAAAGAGCACTATGAAAAACTATATGCCAACAAATTGGATAACCTAGAAGAAGTGGATAAATTCTTAGACTCATACGACCTCCCAAAACTGAATCAAGAAGGAATAGAGAATCTGAATAGATCAATTATAAGTAAAGAGACTGAAAAAGTAATAAAAAACCTCCCAAAGACAAAAGTCTAGGACCAGATGTCTTCTCTGGAGAATCCTACCAAACATTCAAAGAAGATTTAGTACCTATCCTTTGCAAACTACTCCAAAAAATTGAAGAAAACAGAATGCTTCCTAAATCATTCTATGAGGCCAAGATCACCCTGATCACAAAACCAGACAAGGACACCACAAAGAAGGAAAATTACATGCCAATATCACTGATGAACATAGAGGCAAAAATCCTCAACAAAACATTGGCAAACTGGATATAGCAGTATATTAAAAGAATGATACACCATGATCAAGTGGGATATACACCAGGGATGCAGAGATGGCTCAATATCCACAAATCAATCAATGTGATACACCACATTAACAGAACAAGGAATAAACATCACATAATTATTTCAATAGATGCAGATCCAACATCCATTTATGATAAAAACTCTCAATAAAATGGGTATAGAAGGAAACAACCTCAACATAACAAAAGCAATATATGACAAACCCACTGCCAACATCATAGTCAATGGGGAAAAACTGTGAGCCATCCCTCTGAGAACAGGAACAAGACAAGGGTGCCCACTTTTTCCAATCCTATTCAACATCATACTGGAGGTTTTGGCTAGAGTAATTAGGCAAGAAATGGAATAAAAGATATCCAAATCGGAAAGGAAGAAGTGAAACTCTCACTGATCGCAGACAACATTATTCTATATAGAAAACCATAAAGAATCCACCAGCAAACTATTAGAAATAATCAACAACTAGAGCAAAGTTGCAGGGTACAAAATCAACTTACAAAAATCACTTGCATTTCTATACACTAATAACAAACTAACAGAAAGAGAACTCAAGAATACAATCTCATTTACAGTTGCAGCAAAAATAATAAAATATCTAGGAATAAATTTAACCAAGGAGGTGAAAGACCTATACATGGGAAACTATAAAACACTACTGAAAGACATCAAAGAAGACAAAGAAATAGGAAGATATTCCAAGCTCAGGGATTGGAAGAATAAACAAAGTTAAAATGTCCTTACGTGAAGCAATCTACAGATTCAATGCAATCCCAATCAGAGTCCCAATGATATTCTTCATGGAAGTAGAACAAAGAATGCTAAAATTTATACAGAATGACAATAGACCCCAAATAGCCAAAGCAATCTTGAGAAAAAAGAACAAACTTGGAGGCATCACAGTCTCTGACTTCAAAATGTACTACAAAGCTATAGTAATCAAAACAGCATGGTACTGGCACAAAAACAGACACACAGATCAATGGAACAGAACTGAAAGCCCAGAAATAAAACCACATATCTGTGGACAGCTAATCCTTGACAAAGGAGCCAAAAACATACAATGGAGAAAGGAAAGTCTTTTCAATAAACACTGTTGGGAAAACAGGAGAGCCACACGCAAAAGAATGAAAATAGACCATTCTCTTACACCGTACACAAAAATCAACCCCAAATGGATTAAAGATTTGAATGTAAGACTTGAAACCATAAAACTCCTAGAAGAAAATATAGGCAGTACACTCTTTGACATCAGGCTTAGCAGCATCTTTTTGCATACCATGTCTATTCAGGCAAGGGAAACAAAAGAAAAAATAAATAATTGGGACTACATCACACTAAAAATCTTCTGCAAGGCAAAGGAAACCATGAAAATAATGAAAAGGTAATCCTGGGTTACCTGGTAACTGGGAGAAAATATTTGAAAATCTATATTCAACAAAAGGTTAATTTCTAGAATATGTAAAGAACTCATACAAGTCAACAACAAAAAAACAAACAATCCAATCAAAAAATGGGCAGAGGATTGGGGCTGGCCTGGTGGCCTAGTGGTAAGTTCACATGCTCCCCTTCAGCAGCCAGGTCTGCACAAGTTTGGATCACAGGTGCAGACCTACACACTGCTCATCAAGTCATGCTGTGGCAGCATCCCACATACAAAATAGAGGAAGACTAGCATAAATGTTAGCTGAGTGACAATCTTCCTCAAGCAAAAAGAGAAAGATTTGCAATAGATGTTAGCTCAGGGCCAATGTTCCACACCAAAAGAAAAAAAAAATGAGCAGAGGATGAGCAGACATTTTTCCAAAGAAGATATACATATGCCCAACAGGCACATGTAAAGGTGTTCAACATCACTAATTATTAGGGAAATGCAAATCAAAACTACAATGAGATATCACCTTATACCCATCAGAATGGCTATAATTACCAACACAAGAAATAAATGTTCGAAAGGATGTGGATGAAAGGGAACCCTCACACACTGCTGGTGGGAATGCAAACTGGTGCAGCCACTATGGAAAATAGTATAGGGATTTCTCAAAAAATTAAAAATAAAAATAACGTATGATCCCGCAATTCCACTACTGGATATTTATCCAAAGAACATGAAATCAACCATAGAAAGAGATGTTTGCACCCCTATGTTCATTGCAGCATTATTCCCAATAGCCAAGACGTGGAAGCAACTCAAGTGTATACACAATGGAATACTACTCAGCTATAAGAAAGTCATCCCATTTGCAACAACGTGGATGGACCTTGAGGGTTTTATGTTAAATGAAATGAGCCAGACAGAGAAAGACAAACACCGTATGGTTTCACTCACATGTGCAAGGTAAACTAACAAGTGGACGAAAAGAATAGATTAGTTGTTACTGGGGGAGGAGGGCAGGGGGGTGGCGAAAGGGGTAGAGAGGCACATATGCATGGTGAGGAAAAAAATTACACTTTGGGTGGTTAGCATGATGCAGTGTATACAGAAACTGATATAGGATAATATACACCTAAAATTACACAATGTTATAAAGCAATATGACCTCGATAAAATAAATGAAAAAATAAAAAAAGAAAGAAATGGAGATTCTCAAGCCCCACCCAAATCTCCTGCGTCAGAAACACAGCGCCCAGCAGTAAAAAAAAAAAAAAAAGAAAGAAAAATGTTTACTGTATATGAGTTTAAATTAAAATGCATCAGAAAGGCCTTCTTTGGATTACTTTAACTAGAGGTATTAATCCACCTCTAAAGAATCTATTATATATGTATATTATGTTATGAAGATAAATAGCATAATATTAAGCCATTAAACATAGCAGTTTAAAAAATACTACGATTAATGGCTAATCTTTTTGGAAGCAGTGTCTGGCTCTCATGCCAACTTAATCTCCGTTTGCCCTACTCCTTGAATCTTCAGTTGCTTTAGTCACACTGAACTATACATTCTTAATAGCAATTACTCCAAAATCTATAAAATGAAATAGATGCTAACATTTCTAAGAGTGCTTTCAGAATAAGAACATTAAAAATCATTTTCATGTAGTGGTTGCCATTAATTAAATCTGTTAATATTTCATATTTTTAGAAGATAATATCTTTCCCAGATAGTGAATATAAGAGAGAAGTTTCTGTCAAGAATCAGTTTGATTAAAAGAATCATTTAATAAACTAGTTCTGGAAGAGATCAAATTTCTTTCGTGAGATTATGATGTAATATTTATAATGCATATCTTGGAAATATCTCATTTGTTGAACCACTGTTCTTTGAAAGTGTAAAAATAGCATTATAATGAAACTGCTTGAAAGTATGGCTCAAATAGGTTGTCATAATCATATTTCTTCTTCTTTTGAAATTTTTTTAAAAGAAAAAGACATGGACCAATAGGGAGAGGCAGCTGTCCTTGTGGGGAAGCTCATTGTAGAGCATGATGCCTTTGCCAAGTTTTATGTATTTGCCTACAGCTACAAAAAATATATACATATTCAAAGAATACATTAAAACCAGCTGTGAATTCTTATCGACTACTGCCAGAAGGAAAATAAATCATTAAGGGACTCATATAACTTAATTGGGAATCCAAACTCAACAGGAGATAATATGAATTTATATTTCAGGACTATATATGTTTGAGTGGTATGTTGAGTGAAAAGAAAAAAAAAATTTGAAATGTGCATGTAAAGGATATAAGAGAGTAGAGGTGTCGGGGAAGGCTAGTGTTCAGAAAAGAAGATGAAGGAAAGCAAATTTCTAATATCTAGTCTTGGATTATTTACACATAAATATAGTAACCATATATGTCTAGGAGTTTATTTTTAAGTGGATTTAATACGTCAGAATATTGAATGCTTTGCATGGGTTTTGAGAAAGGATTTACTTAAGGCTTTCAAAGCCATTTGAGAATTTCCTCTGAACACATTAAAGGGTATCTGTGAATGCTGACTTACAAGAATTTACATGTTCCCTTTCTTAGGTAGAACTATCTAAACCGTGAATAGATTAATCCCTATGGTTACGTACATCAACGGCAAGACTTCCCATGTGGAAGAAGCTATATTCATTTTTTCCCTTCTGAAAATAACCTTATTAGGATATAACACATACCTTCTTATTGCCAGGTGACTCATATGAAAGCACAAGAGACTTTAAATCAGTTAGGTAATCCCATAGTTCACTTACTATTTTCATGAATTCAAATACTTTGAAACCTAGTCTTGGTTCCATACTATTTAAATATTTACCTTAATTATACCTAACTAAACTTGTCCGTAATTATTCTTGTGACTGAAATCTTGTTAGGCCCCAGAAGCCTCTGGATATCTAGCCATATTATCAATAATTCACAAATTCCTAATTTTATCTGCACCTTAGAACATGGGACCTCCAGCATCCTACAGCGTCCCAAGTGTCTCTTGGGATCTCTAAAGGGATGGTTCACAAGCCAGTCCCTTTCTTAGGACCAACACACACCATTCTTTCTCTAGTACTCTGACCTCTCTCTAGTCCTCTGCCCTTAGAATCACTGGAATTGACCTTACTCTTGCCATTTCTTACTACTTCATCCTGAAAATGATATCACAAAGACACTATCTCCTGACCCTCTAAAAGTGTTCAACTCTTGGGGTGCCAGCGTCCTGTTGTGTCCTGTGCAGAGCTGGGCCTTAGACTTTACCCTCTGCTGTCTTGCCACCTAGACCCTAAGACAGCACAATTCCTGTCCAGAGTTTTACTAATTTGATCGTGAAAATATCTCCTCTGTCTTCAGCTCCCTAGAAGCTCCCGACCAGTTTAAATGTCCAGTAAAGCACAGGTACCATGCCCCCCTCTGAGTCTTTATGTCCTCATCATCGTAGCTTAGGTCCCACAAAACAAAACAAAACAACCTCCTATTTCCTTCTTCAGCAATATTCAAATTCTTTTGCATATTATTTCAAGCATATAAATGCTGGTGAGCCGGTAGGAGGAAGTGGAGAAAGGAGGGGTATTTAGACTAAGCATCCCATCCTGGTTCTACCAACTAATAAAAGGAGAGCAGAAATTGTCAGGAACTCATTGAGGTAGTATTTAGAAATCTCTTACCAAAATATCAGCAATAAATAGTAGGAAATAAATTATTACAAACCAAGGTTTAATTTGATGTTATAACAACTTAAGTGAGAATTATAGGGTAATTTAAACAGTAATAGCTACCTATTTATTGAGTGTTTCTGTGTGCTAAGCACTGCTGTAGGCACTAGAAGCATGCTATCATACTCAATTCTAAGAGCAATGAGTCCCTTCTCTTTTTCTGTGTACAGAAACTAAAGCTTGAACTCATCTCACTAACGGAGAGCAAAAGTGGATCCCAACCTGAGACGCTCTGACTTCCAAACATATACTCTTAACCAGAACTACCTCCAGACTCTGATGTATTTCAAATAGTCACTGGCTATCTAGATATTGATCAGTAGTATTCTGAAGTTTATATGAAGCACATGCCCCCCATGGAGCAAAACCATCACTGAGAGAACAATGTCGTTGGAGCGTTTGCTTACTATGTGCCCACCACCAAGCTAGATCCTAGAGGGAGGATATTAAAATAAATAATACCCTCTTTTCTTTTACATTCAATTTGGTTTCCTTACTTATATTAAGACCATTAAAGTATACTTCAGAAAAGATGGGCTATTTTAAATAATCCTGTGAAACTTCTCCCTTGGAATTGCTCACTTTATGAGCAATCACTTAAGACTTGAGATCTTTCTGATTACAGAATTTTTTTTTCAGAATTAGCAAAACAGTATGCAACATGATTTTTGGAAGATTATTTAGTGAGGTATCTGTTGGTAAGCCATGAACGTGCGACCAGTTGAAAATTTAGGAGAATTGATCTTAGAAGACACTTTTAACTCAGTATTTTATTTTGAAATTAATTACACATACAGCAAGTACCTATATTTTTGCATACAATTCTAGTGGAAACACAGACCATTTGAAATGATTCAAAACTTCAGGAGCCAAGGCTTAACTCAATGCCATTTATAGCAACTACAGTTAGAAGGACCTAAGGGTTTCATTAATAATAGTAATAATAGCTTTTATCTGATGAGAACCAACTTTATGCATTTTGAGCTTATTATTTTGTTTAAATATCATTTGTTCATAATATAAACAACATCAATTTGACACAAAAGCTTTACTCTATAGATGAGAACATGGAGGACCAGAGAAGTGAAATATCTTGACCACATTCATGCGAGTGGACAGTGGCAAAGGGGAGCTAGAAACACATGCCCTAACTCAGATCCCTGTCCGTTACCCTGTGCATCTCTGGGAACTCACCCTAGATACACACATCCTGTGAAATGAGGTAACGGCATCCTCAAAATAAAGTCCAAACACCCAATTACATCCACAAATGGTCAGGCTTTTTATTACTGAAATTTCAATTGAAAATTAGCATTTTTAGAAAATATATATTTACGTATGGGTTCAGGTAGATTGAAAAATCAATGACACAAAAGAGTTACGTTTAACGACCAGAGTCTGTGCTTTGTCTTTAATTTCGTCTGCTTCACCAATGCTTGCAGTTGGCTTGATGCCCCTGCTAACAGGTTGAGCTTCATCTTGTATAATAGAAAACATTTTTTCTCAATCCTTTTTCAATATAAAAACTTATTGCCTGGTCAGTTTCTTAAGGCCTTGGTACTAAATAAGTCCAAGTTGCTTACATAAAGAGAAAAAAATACAATAAAGTGGCAATTGAGAGACCTGGATAGACAGAGTGGCCACAAAGTCTCTAAGCACATGTGTGTGCTGTTAATTGAGTAGCATAATCATGTCAGAATATGGAAAGCAATTTCAGAAAATTATTTGATAGGGCCAATTTTTTTTTCAGTAGAAATATCAATCACAAGATTGAATAGGGGTTGCACCAGAACTGCATAAGAGATCTTGCAGCAACAATTATCCTGAAATGTAAGATACATCAGCATATTGTGTGCTCCCAATTAGAAAATACCTTGACAAATTCAATGGACAATTGGATTGGAGATGAATCCAAAATGAGGTGGTTTATTGAAGTCCATATTTAGAGTATGTGACTAATTGCTTGGGGCACCATGACAGGGAAGATTTATCAAATCTGTCTAACAATTGTCAGGATCTTAGAGTAAATATCAGAAAATGCTTTGCTAAGTTCCAAGTTCACCAGATACGAAAATGTCCAGAAGAACATGGGAAAAATTAAATTTATGTGAAGAATGGAGTGTTGCTTATAGATAACTTCTAAGAGGCATAATTAGATAGTTTGTGGTCATTTTATAGAACAGTCAATACAAGTATATTGAAGAGAAATACATACTAATTCTGGTTGTCATACCAGGATACTATTTTGTTTCATTTAACCAGTCTATTTATTTGCCTGCTTCCCATTTTTCATTTCAGAAATGCAGGGTTTGTATCAAAAAAGCTGTTAGGATCCTTCTAGTCCTTTAAAGCTAAAAGACAAATTTGACCTTCAAAGACATCAATCTAGACAATAATAATAGAATATTATAGAGGCATTGTTCTGGCTACAAAGATATAGAGCTTTCCAAACCAGCCACTACAAAATGTGAACAAAAAAATATAGTCTTAGTCTTTTAAATTTAATATATCTATGTGAACAAACACATTTCTTTCTCTTCATTGTCATTGCATGAATTTTTTCTCAGAATGCATTTAAAGTTCAGCTAATGTGCTTCAAGGTTACATTATGTACCTATGTATGTTTGTTTGTATTCCTACATAATTTTCCACCAAATAGTTTATCAAATGTCATGTAGAATCTGAGATGTCATAAAAACATTCAATATCATTGTTCCCTATAAAGAAAACACAAAACTTATCCTAATAGGATTTGTTGAGGAATATTCGTATCATCTGGCTGAAGGCTAAATTCTGAGGTCTGCTATGATTCAGAAAATTTACTCTAATGATGGGAAAATTCATTCTAAATTATTTTGTGATTTTATGCGTATGTGTATATTAGTGTTGCCAGTGATAAAGCAACCAGTGTGTCATGTCACTGCTCTCTGGATCCTTTCACGAATGTACAAAGGCTTTGGAAAAAATTAAGAGTAAATAGGGAACAATAAACTTTTTAAGGAAATAAGTAACTAAGATTAGCACAGTCTCTATAAAATGGAATCCCAAATGATTTGAAGTTAGAGTTTGTTACTAATTATATAGTAAATATGAAAAACAAGTTTATATATGAGATAATAAAAAATAATAAATTCAACATGGTCATAATTTTTCTTTATAGATCAGGACTCTCCTGCTTAAAGCCTAATTAACAATAGCCAAATTTGACTTACAAAATGTGGATGTGCCCAATGAGGTAATTCTTTACAATGGGAATTGATAGCTGTTTGTTTCTCAAATTTCTCTCACTTAAGGTGATCTTTGGAATCATGGAGACAAAACATTTGACTGAAGTGTCGAATTTTCAATATGGAGGTTTTGGTGTCATGTAAAACAGCCTAAAACAATAAGAGTGGGTCAAAGGCTTGCTTGAGTTAATTAATTGTCACCAAGTCTATTCACCAGGATTATTGAATCATAGCTTTAGTTTCCTTTAAATCCAGGGTCTGTTTCTCATCAGGAGGCAAGCTTTAGATTCAGCATGTTAAAAGCTACAAGTATTGGTGTTGGGTTTTCCTTTGTCTTACATCTGCATCAGTCTGAGAAAGCAAAGAACTTTTAGCCACAGCAGGAACTTCCTGTAAAATATAGTAAATGACTGTGCTTTCCTCATATGCCACACCCTTTCTTTCTTCCTAGGTCCTAGATACTTCTCTACTACTCTGGGTAGAAATATGCTCACTTTCACAGGAATCAATAAATGTAAGTGTGTTATCATTTGTTTTTAATAACTAGTAGACCTATAAATAATACATCATTAAATGTATTAGCAGGATGTTATACAATAATGGAACAAGCCACAAGGTGGAAAGGCTTTCCCATCTGGCATATTGTGACTGATGGAGTAACATAGACAGAAAATTAGATAATCTCAGAAAGGTATAAATATGGACACTTTAGGAAGAACTAGCATATTTATAATTCTAATAGGTACAAATGAATTGTGGCATAGCCGGACTGATAATACACTTTGTCAAATTCATGCTAGGGTGTCCATGTTTTGGGAACAAGGAAGATTTTGTCAAAATTGATACGGTTCATAAAAAGATAATTAATTTGCTTTGAAAGAAGGCTCAAATAAGGCCTGGAAGAGGATGGAAGACAAATGAAACAATAGCAAAATATCTAAGAGAAACAAATTTTGTGTGTGTATAGGGAGGTGTTTTTTTTTTTTTCAATGTGGGGTTTTCCTACATAGGGGAAATCCACACCCCATTGTCTATCAGAATTCATCAGGAGTCTAGTGGACTCTGAGAATTGGTCTGAGGGGTCTGATTCTTAATCATAAGTATGAGTCTATCCCACTGAATAAGCTTTTCAAGTATGATAAAAACTCGAGATAAGTGCTGTCTGTTCACTGATTGCTTATTTTATGGGTCAATGCGTCTTGGAAAAAGACTGTGGAATTTTCCCACATCTAATGACAACCTCTTATGGTTTTGCCAATGTATAATGTTTTTCATTATCAAAAATAGAACTTCATTATCAAAAATATGTGAGCTATTTGCTAATAATCATAAGTTACAAATATAAATTATTACACATAGAATTATAAGATTTAGTTGCAAAGGATTTTCTTAACCTTCTTATAATTTATTATCCTCAATAGCAAAAGAGAAGCCCTTTTGTTATCTTCCAACCTATTGCTTGCAAAGCCGTATATTCATTTGCTTACTGATAGTACCAACAGCTCATTTCCCTGTGATACATGCAGTATCTAGTCACGTGACCCCAGATTCAATTTATCCTCTTCTAATTAAGTCAAGTTAAGAACCTCAAGTTAATTGTTCTGGTTACAAATGCACTGTACAACGAAAGGTATGCTGTAACTCATTATATGGTATAAGAAAACATTATATGCATATCTATTAATGAACTTATTTTAAGTGCATTCCTCATGGGGGAGGGAGTGCAAAGACGAATTGAACACGCCAATCTAGTGCAGTGTTCTTCTAACTTTTCCGTTGACACCATCTCTCAAATAATTTTGAAAAAACATCCATTTAAGTTGACAGGTCATTTGCAAAACATACGGCTGATTTTAAATGTTGACATTTTCAACTGTAACTGTTACATCATTTTTTTAAATGTTCTCAATGAAATACACGTGCAACAACAAGTTAATGCCTATCACAGTCATTTATAAATAAATGAATGCACTTTTCTTGACAGTGGGAAAGTTTGCTTCATTTCTTGGTTTCTTTGACATCATATTCTACTCCAGGATCCACCTTCCCCCCATACAATTTTATTCTACTGAAATATATCTTTATTTTTCAAATTCTTTTAATCGATCACCTGAAAGCCAGCAAAAAGCATAATAAAGAAAAAGAAGGGAGTAAACACAGAGTGGAGCCAGAAAGGGGGAGGGAGGGAGCTAGACCACTGAGATAGTAGGTGACATTTTAAAAATCAAAATGTCGTGATGTCTTCCTTTTCCTTTGAAGAGTTTGCATGACTTCTATGCAAATCTCTTCTAATCTTTTCATAGGAAATTTTAAGTGACATCTTCCTGCTCAAAATCTTCTATACAAGAAAATATGTATCTAGGTCGAAATTTTTTTTGAAAGAATTTCCTATTCAAGTGGTTGTCAATGAATGTTTTAAAAATTCCTTGATTGTACTACTATTACAATTTTTATTAGAAATAATAATAATGATGATGATGCTGATAATAATAGTAGCTAACGTTTTGGAAGGCTTACTAAATTCCAAGCCCTGATCTAAGCACTACATATTTCTACCACTACTTGTCTCTATCAATTCATATACAGAGTGGTCCCCAAGTCTGGAAACATGATTGACATAGTATAGACGATTTGCTCACTTATATTATAATACGTGAAAAAGTCATATTTAAGTTTTCAGACTTTATGATCACATTATTAAAAACATATAGGTAGGTACTATGTTTATCCCAGGGTTTACCTATGAGGAAACTGAGGCACAAGTAGATTTATGAACTTCACCACATGATTAAAAAGTTGTCACTTCAGGATTTGAACTAGGCACTTTGGCTCTAGAGTTTATACTCTAGATCAAAACATAATAAATTTATTACAAATTTTGATACATAATTTTTAAACACAAAAAGTAAAATGTTTTTCTTTTTGCTGCGGAAGATTGGAACTGAGCTAACATCTGTACCCATCTTCCTCTATTTTATATGTGGGACGCCTGCCACAGCGTGGCTCAACAAGCAGTGCCCAGGTCTGTACCCAGGATCCGAGCCGGTGAGGTCCAGGCCACTGAAGTGGAGCATGTGAACTTGACTGCTAAGCCATGGGGCCAGCCCCCAAAACTAAAATTTTATTAGAAATATATCACTTAATGAGATGAAGAAAGAGGGGAGCTCATGTGTCTTTTTGAAGGTGGTTTGGCAAACATCAGTGTATCCATTGTCCCTGTCCCCTCGTTGATGGCCTAGGACATTGTTACACCTTGCAGAAATGCTTTGTAGTAAGACTCAGAGGGTGAGAGAATGCTTGTGTGTATGTGTGTGTGTGCATGGAAGTGAAAGGAAGATTATGAAAGGAAAGGTAAAAAAGGAGAACTAGTCTGACACTGAGACTTCAGGAATTTTCTATGATAGATCAGTTTTAGGATGGAGTTCAAATGAAGGCTAAGGATCTAGAAATTGACTTCTATAAAACAGGTTGTTTCTGCCTAACCCTTAGGGGGTGTGCGTGCCCCAGTTTGTAGATCACTGGTCCAAAGTGTTAGACATATTAAATGATGAATTCAATTCTACCAAAAATAAAAATGCATTGCATTTGAGAACCATTATGCTGAGCATTGTAGTCAGAAAAATGAGTAAGACTTAAATTGTAATTTAATGTAAAGCAAATGTGAAAAGGAACAAATGATAAGTAAATACATTTATGAAAGTTTATAGAAATCCTGAAGTGACCACTTTTTAATCACTTAGGAGAGTTTAGTGATTTGCCTCATATCCCAGAGCAGTGGGAGACGAGCTAAGACTAGGAGTTCCCTTTCCTGAGTCTCAGTTCTGTGTTTCTTTTATTGGGTTAAAATTAAAACACATATGGGTTGGCCTGGTGGCGCAGTGTTTATGTTCTCATGTTCCGCTTCAGCAGCCCGGGGCTCATTGGCTAGGACCTCGGGTGTGGACCTACCCTCTGCTTGTCAAGCCATGCTGGGGCAGGCATCCCATGTATAAAGTAGAGGAAGATGGGCACAGATGTTAGCTCAGGGCCAGTTTTGCTCAGCAAAAAATAGGAGGATTGGTGGCAGATGTTAGCTCTGGGCTAATCTTCCTCAAAAAAAAAAAAAAATCAAACCATGTATGAGTCAAAATAATATTTTTAAATAATATGATAGCAAACTGCAACTGATTCTCAGTTATATTTTTTAATCTCTCCAGGGACGATTTTTCAACTTCTTTCTTGGTGGAATTTAAATACATATCCACTTTAAACTGTACTTGTTAGAAACAAAATTTTAAAAATTACAGAAGGGGCAGTGAACTTCTCACAAAAAAATCTTACCATACTCCTGTGAGACCAACCTAATGCAGGGAAAGCAATTTAAATTTGGACCTTTCATTGACAAGCCACTTCCAATTTATCTCCTTCAAACTGTCCAATATATGTCAGGATTTATAAGTTGAAAGACACTTAGAAAAAATATTGTGTAATCCTCTTAATTTCCACGTGAAGATGACTGGCACACACAGATAGTGGAGGCCAAAATCAATTTTTGCTTAGTAGGTGAATTTTCTTCCACTTAATACTCTTTCTTATATGTCTTCATTAAGCAAAATTGAGGCCTTATAAAAATTGATCTGGCACCACTTCACATAAAACAGTTCAGGAAGAAAAATCCAGCTGTCAGGTATAAGTAGGCATTTTGACCATTGTACTAAGGAACAGTGAGTCATATGAAATGTAATGTGCAAAGGAAGCTGACACATAAAAGGAGAGAAAAACAATGATGGCTTCCCAAAGACATGCTGTGGGACAAAGAATAATTATAGAGGGTCTATTTTTGGGTCTGGCAGAATGACTTGGGAATTTAAAAATCACAGCTTAAGTACAGGAGATGAAATTATGTCACTCAGCTTTGAATTAAAGATAAAATAATTTAGTAGGCTTTATTTTTCTTTAATGCTGTTATAGTTGATTAAGATGATCCATGATTGAATTGTTAAATACTTTGCAGTCTAAAAATAAATTAGGACAGGAAAGTTACTTTAGTTTTGTTGAGAAGGGGGCTGTGAGGTGTGATAACAATTGCGTAATTAACATCTTATCTGACATGGTACTATAATGTCAAATATAAATAAGAGGGCGAATCCATCTCTAACAGTCATCTTTTTTGGACGCACCAATACCCCTAAAGCTTGTAATTAACGCCCAGGATTAAGATTGAAACTGCTTTGCCAGAAGTTTTAAAAATAGTATCTAGAGTGATTTTAACTTTTAAAACAGCTTGCTCCCTATTTTTCTGTTCCCTTCTTTATAAATAAGATATCCTCTCACGTTCCAACTATGGGGAAGTTTTACATCCATTTTTAGGAACATATCAGTCACTATTTAAATCAGAAAACAAAGAAGTCTACTGAAGAAAGGAATTTAGTTCAAATGAACAACATAGTGCTATTATTTTATAACATTAAACATAATTTGTTTTCTATATATGTGTGTATACATATATATATATATCTAGTTATAACAATAGTTATAATATTTGCCACAGACATTATATGTGTGTGTGTGTGATGTTTTTGTGTTGGTGGCTAATGTTATTAAATTACTAATATTACTAAATCTGATAGAACCCATTCCAATTATTTAACATTCCTAGTCCTCTAGCCAAGGGAACAGAAACATGGGGGCTAAATCCACACTCAAACGTCCTAAGGAAATGACTTTGTAATTTTGACAGATGTCTATTAGTCCCTCTTTATCAGTATTTTGTCAGATTATCTTTCAAAATTCCCTTTATTCAGAAGTCATTTGAAGTTAAACTGTATATTATTCTGTGAAATCTTTCTTATTATCATTAACATTTTCATATTATCCTTGACTTCTTTGGAAATCCAACACATTGCTTTCATTAGGTCATGAATGGTCTTTTGGAATGTATGCAATACCTGAAAGTAGGGCCATCCAAGGTTTTGACAGGTGGCAACACAAGTGGTTGGTGCATCATCGTAGGACCCTGGATGACAAGAGAACATTCCTGTGAATTTGGCAATATTATTAGTGGATAGTGGGCTTTTATAGAACTTAACTTAAAATTATACACTAGCGTGTTTCTTTGTTAAAATCATGAACATATGTATTTTAAATGCTGCATTTGAGAGGGAAGTTGGAAGAAGATGTATCAGGCACAATTAGATTGCCACCATGCTAACCTGGAAGTGATCAAGAACTTTGTTCCTGCCGTCTTATTTCTTAAGCATGAGGATTTTAAGGGATACAAACATGGAGGATGGTACCTGTTGTTCAAGATCTTAGCGCTAGGAAGAGGTGGACGCTCTGAAATGTTCAGCAGAAAGGTTGCTCCTGGTAGATAGGATGACTTGGCCAATGGTTCTGAGGAGGGAATAATGTGGCTGGTTTAAAGTACAGAAAGAGAGTCAACATAATAAAGGTCGAGTGAATGAGGGGAAAAAGTGATGTAGAACTTGCCAAGAGGGAGCCAGAGGCTAGACCATGTCAGCAATGAAATTTAACTCTCTTTAAACACAGGGCGTTACTAACTAGTGAGATTTGTCCACTGCTAAACAGACTTAATGTCTACAAACGTGCTTTACATGTATCTTCTCAGAATCAAACTAATGTTGAAAGCAAGATACAGCCATAATCTAGCACATTTCCCTTTGCATTTACACAGTATATGGACTTGTAGAACTTCAAAAATGTCAAATTTGCATTTGCAAACTATTTATCTTCATTAGCTTTTCTTGTGATTTGAGAGGCTTTTATTGAACTTATCCTTATGGATTATCAATTTGCTGCTACTTCTAAGAATAACATCTGAATTATTACCAAGGATTTCTATGAAAGCAATAGGGATCTTATGTGAAAACTCAAAAGTATTAAGAACGCCTACGTTAAAAGCAATCTTTGCAACCAAATCTTTTGTGAATCAAAAAACGTTTTAATTATTTTGTAAAATTGCTTTTTAAAATTTTACCTCTTCGTATATTTTAATCATTTATTATATGTTATCATAAATTGTCTAGTATATGTTGCTGTTAAGATTGGAGTCTGGTCACATTAAACAGAGGTGTATTTTTACATCAATAGAGACTCTGCATTTATTTAGAATCTGGATTTCGTACAAGCTATTTTGGAAAAAATAACTTGTCAGTCTCAGGCTTTACCAGCATACATATGGAATTCAGAAGGTTCAAAGTTGAAGTTTATTTTGAATATTTTCCCAACTTGCTAGAAAATACCACTAGAAATAGAAATGACCACAGAGTGTTATTTTTTCTGCATGGGTCTAGAAATTTCATTTTTCATCCCAGCTGAAATTGTATGGAAGAATCTTTCTACCCTTTTGGTGATTTGGAATAAGCAGAAAATAAATATATCAATGATTACTTCTGGCTACCAGAAAATTTACTGATGAGTTAATTTTGGTTAGTAAATGTGTTGCACATATTAATAATCTATATGTCAGTATGGTCTTACTTCCACTTTCCTCTGAAAAATATCAATATCTGTAGTACCAAAAAACAGATCACTATCCAAGAAAAGAGAATACAAATAAAATATTACAAAGCCTTAATAAAAACCATAGCGATACCTAGAAAAAACTCAAAAGAAAACCAATTTTGTTCAAGTAGCACCACCGGCTGAAGTGAGTACACAATGAAGTCAAAATTAACTAAACCTTAAAAACACAGAAAAGAGATACAGCAAATAAGAATAATAGAGAAAACTTCTTGATATAGTGTTGCCATAGTGAAGCACAACAATTAAGCCAAAAGAATAAAAGGCAAATCTAAGCATATTTATTAAGAGGAAATCAGAACCCTGAAGAAATATATTGGTTAAATTCAGCTGATGGATCTAAGGGCAATCAAGTGGTTTCCAAAATGAGGGATCCTGTGAAAGACACAAACTCCAATGCCTTCTGTGAGGTTTTTATATATCAGAAACAGTTTTATAACAGTAGAAAGAGAGATGCTACCTCTTTCAAGAGACTTGTAAGCTCCATAAATGATTTAAAATATTCAAAAAACTATAACAAGCACACATGTCATTATACACTTGTCCTAACTCATAAAATGCACAACGCCAAGAGTGAATCCTAATGTATTTTGGGTGATCATGATGTGTCAATGTAGGTTCATCGGTTGTAACAAATGTCCCACTCTAGTCAGGGATGTTGATAGTGGGGGAGGCTGTGCATGTGCGGAGAGAGCAGGTATATGGGAAATCTTTGTACCTTCCACTGAATTTTGCTGTGAACCTAAACCTGCTCTAAAAATAAAATCTGTTCAAAAAAAAAAAAGCACACAGACATCTGAATGGAATTATTTGTTTTCTTCCTCTCTATTTTAAAGGGGACGTGTATCTGATGGAGTTTTTAGATAAAGGGAAATGGAAAGTTAGGGATATGATTCGAGGCATTGTCAATCTGTGTTCTTATTCATTATAAGAAATGCTATTCATAGAGTCCCAGTTTTAAAAGCAATAAAACAATCTTTCCTGGACTACCTAATCAAAAATAGATGGTTAGTCCTTTTCTTAAATAATTATAAACAAAAGTGGCTTAACTGTAATTCCTCAACATCAAGCCACTGCTACCCAATTAGAAGCAAATGTTTCAGAGGAAAATTTTAATTCATTTTACATACAAATTTGCTGTGAGTCATAATTAGGGCAATGCAAATTAAAACCACAATGAAACACTATGTTACACCCACTAGACCGGGAAAAATTAAAAAGTTTGACAATACTACAAAGTATTGGATGTGATGTAATGGAAACCTCGGACGTTGTTGGTTGGTGGGGGGAGTATAAATTGGTACAGGCACTTTGATTGCTAGGATCCTGAAATCTCACTTGTAAATATATTCCCTAAAGAAACTCAGACACGTGTGTACCAGGAGATATGTAAAAAAAAAAAAAAAAAAATTCGTTCATTTCTTCATTGTTTGTAATAGCAAAATGGTGGAAGCAATCCAGATGTCCCTCAGCAGGAGAAAGTATAAATACATTGTGATCCATTCTTGTTATGGAATACTGCAACAGTGAAAAGAAAAAACCACAGCTACACGTTAACACTGATGCTTCTCCAAAACATAGCCCTGAACGAAAGAAGTAAGTCTCTGAAGACTATATTCAGAACGATTCCACTTCCGTAAAAGCAAAAATTAAAACAACAAAACTAAATAATATATTGCTTAGAAATTCATATATATGTGATAAAAAAGTAAAGCAAGAGAATGACTGGTACAAATTTAGTTTAATGGCTTACTTTTGGGGACATGTATGTGACTTAATCAGGGAGGAACATGATGGACAAAATGGCTTCTAGATATACAGGTATTTATTTATATGCATGAGATTTTAAAAATTATAAAAAGTTTTTGTAGAACAGTATGCAGAGTATGATTCCTTTGAAATCATGGATTCGTTGTGAATCTATGGATCAAAATACATAAAAATGCAATGTGCTTCAAATAGGTCAGAGGGGTTGGGTGGGAAATGCAGCTGCCTCACACAGTACTGATCCAATTTGAAAGTTCACTTCCTTTTCTTAGAATATTGTTAAGATTAGACCTCTTTTAAGATTTTACAGTTAAATCATAGTCATATACACAATTTAAACACTTTGAACTTTACAAATATGATTTAGGTGTGTGAATTCTATTTGACTTTAGTTTACTTTCCTAGTTAAATGGAGGAAGTTTTGGAACACCAATGATGAACAACCCATGAATCAATGTATATGTGTGTCTGTGCGTGTGTGTGTGTGCACTTACCCCTGGGTCCAATGAAAGAGAAAAAGGTCAGTAAAGTTGTATGTATTTTGGATTATTATCAAATTCCTAAGACTTTTAAGTTAGGATGATTCAGACAGGGAAAATCTGTCCCCCGAATCAGAAAACTAATAATTCTCAAAGCCAGAATCAGAAGGGAAAGTAATAATCTCTTGTTATTTATGTGTAGTTCACTGTGAATTTATACTTACTGCTTCATTATTTAGAAAGAGAATGACTTGATTTAAACATGTGCCTTGTTCACTCTTTTGTTATTGTAAATTTGAACCTTATGGTGTTGTTATGTCTTATGCTCACAATGTCCAGACTTCGGGAAAGAGAAAGCTGCTTTGAGGGCACACAGGGATCATTTAAACATCACCTCCCTCTGTGTGCTGAGCCACCCCAGACTGATTCCAGGAGGTCTGGAATGAGAAGAAGGACTTGCATTTTACCAAACAGCTTTGCTGCTTTAAATGTGGTGTGATTGATTAAAGTAGCCCAATTTCTGGGCTACCTTTTGAGAAATTGTCCTAGACAAAGACCTGTCAGTAGGTCAGATTCTACGAACCCTCCAGTCAAAGGGAGAGTCATTACCTTGAGCAATTGGGTCCAAGTGTTAGAAGATGATTACCACCCAGGAGGTAGTGTTTGCTTCTCACAACTTCTTCATAAACAATCTTCACCTCTTATCAGAAGAAATAACCCCTAGGCTTAACACTCACCTCCATTCCCCAAACAAAAGAGCAGACAAAGTTTTCCTATCAGAAATGTTAGACCAAGCAGCTGGAAGGCATTTGCATATCAACTTTGTGTGCATGGCCATGTATCCAAACTGTCTCCACATCTTAATTGATGCAGTTCAGTGCTGGATTTTTATTTCCTAACCTTTCTGGTGAATAAAATATGTCTTATTGAACCAATTTATCTTTATCTTTTTATAGCCTTTCCTTTTATCTTCTTTCTCATTTCCTTTTTGTTCTGTTCACTCCCCTTTTCTTTCTCTGGTTTCTTTTACTTCCAAATGCCATTCTTCACTCTGGTTTTATATCAGTCTTTTACTCAGTAAGCAATAATTACTAAGATAAATACATTGTTACAGTCATATAGCTTTATTCTCTAGGTGAGAATTCTGAATCTTCTCTGTTCTCTGTTCTCCTGATTGGTCCTTAACTCCGTAATTGTTCCTTTCATTTCTAGTTTCATCAACTTCTGAGTAAATCTCCTAACATTTCACCTCGCCATTTACCAAGACACTGTCACCAGACCTGTAACAAAATGCAGTGTCCTGATTTTACTCCAAGGGACAAAAGTTTAGGGTGTGTAAAATTTTTAAATTATATGTTTAAAAACATACAATTAAAAATGTGATACATGTAAACACAGAGAGCTCATCCACTCCTTTAGAAATAAATGAAGTGAGGACCTACTTAGTAAAAGAAATCAGTTAAAATAAGACCAATCAGACAATTGTTAACAACATTTGTTTGTGGGCAACAATATGAATTAAAAAATTGATTTAAGGTCATATTTCACGCTATAGACTAGCTAGTTATGTCTCTGGTGTTACTAGCAATCTCCTGGAATAGAGATCCTTAACATAATCAAGGTGATCTAGCATATTTAAGAGCTGAAGAACTACTAAAACAGATATGAGTTTTATTCTATACCCTTAAATCCACTATTCAATAGAGAGTCAATTGTAATAATTAGTGAAACTGTTATAAATTGACAGAAACTTTTTATACTTAATTTAGGATCAGACAGTTAGTCAGGCTTCAAAACATCTGTTTTCATCCTACAAGTAACACCATATTAGAAAAGGCTCTCAAGAATATGTGGTGCCTCTGCAGAATCTGAATGAGAGGGAACAAATCTTTTGGCAACGCCTTTTTCTGAACAGGACTACTGGGAGTACCCACTTGTCACTGTAGGGACTGATATTAGCTTGAGAAAGTGTGAAGTGTCTCTGCTCAGTGTGACAAAGTGATCATTTGTGCATTCCAATTTAATTGCAAAGTACTTGAATTAAAAATTCTATCAAGGTTTTTATTCTGTAAAGTTTATTTTTAAGTGCCTTTTCCACCATTTCATCAAGCCCATCTAGATTAGAAATTGTCACTCTTTTGTCTTTTAAAAATTATTTTGTTCAGTTTTATTTTATTATTATTCTTGTCTATTTTAAGCTACTTGGTGGAAAATGGGTTGTAGAATATTGGGTTCTCATGCTATGTATAAATATACCAGAAATAAATTGAATGTAGACTAATTCTTAAAACAAAATACAGTTTTTGTAAGGACATTATTATCATTTGTGATTTCTAATAATAACTATTTGAAAGCATATTATTCAATAATGACCACATCAAATGAATTCAGAAAGTTCTGGAAGACTTAAAGAAAAAGGTATTTTACAATTTACTTTTTACGTTTTGAGCAATACTTCATTTCGGACAGAGAGTTGCTTAATCTAAACTAGTTTGTTGCTTACGGTTTAAAATCCATCAGTGTGTTAATATGTGGTGATAATACATTGAAGCAAAGTAAAATTACAACCTTGATGTATTTTATATGCCTATTTTCCCTGAAATCTCTGGATGTATTTTGAGGATTAGTCTTTTTCTCAAATGAAAATTGCTGTTTCCCTGAATGATACACATACCTCGGCTCAGAAGGAAAAATAACTCAATTGTGATATTTCTAGGTGAACGGACAATTAGTATTCTGAGTCTCAAACACATGGAGAATTTAAAATAGAAAAGAAAAGTATTGCTATAACTTGTGATTTGTGTCAATTCAGAAGACATATTTTATGAAAATCCATCATGAGGCTCTCAAACAAATCATGATTTTATTTAATGACAAATATATATTTCAATTTATAAAATAGTCCTTTGGCTTTTCAGTATGGAAAACTTGCAAGACTGTACGATGACGAAAGGCCATTGACAGTTGGCATTCTTTTTAGAATTATCTTTAAATATTTACGAATCAACAAATCAACACTTTAAAAAGCTTTATAAATTCCAGATTAACAAACGTAACACATCAATTATTGAGCAGATGTAGAATTTTTGGCAATTAAACAGACCTTGTATTTAACCATATATGCTTTTTTAAAAGATTGATTTACTTTCTTTTGATTTCACTGCTAAGTTTTTCTTCTCCTTCTATAGCCTTAGTGCTATTGTCCAGAAAGGCAATAGGAATGGAGTAAGACTTTGTTGGGAAGCAACAGTTGGCAAGTCTGCCAGTTTCAACAAGAAATTCTGCCAATTTCAGGCATTCTTTGGCCAGTTGGGGAAATGCTCCAACATTTTGTGTTAAAATACTGAGCAACCTTCTCATTTACCCTAGTTTGAAAGGTCACTCTTCAGAATTCAGTGAAACCTGAACACTAAACACATTACAGAAATCATCTCTACTAATTTATTTCCCTTTACAGAAGTAGTGAAGGGATAAATATTAGGTCGATTTAAGAATAATAAAATGGTAATTACTTTCTGAACTTTTCTCTTTGGCAACGTGTCATGGTTCTAACACCTTCAGAATCTCAGCTCCAGCATCTATTGCATAAAGACTGGTATAAAGAAACATAGTCCTTCATTTAATCATTTATTAAGCAATTGTTAAGCACCAACCATGGGCAGGCACTTCTCTAGGTGCTCAGGACATGTTGTGGAACAAAACCAGGCAGAAGTGTTCTACTTGCAAGTTAGTAGTATGGACAGAAAGTAAACAATAATGTAGAAAATATGTAAGTTATAGTGAGTGGTTTGCTGCAAAGTGAATGGCGTTACAGGAAAAAGCTAGGACAAACTGAAATAGATGAAGATGGGCAAGAGGGTTGTGGTAGTGTCAGTATAGGTTGATTCTAAATAGTGATTAGGTTAAGCCCCGTAGAAAAGTTTATATCTGAGCAAAGACTACAGGGAGGAAAGAGACCTAGCCATACGGATACCTGGGAGAAGAGCGTTCTGTGCTCATTAAAAGAAACCCACGGGTAACTTTTAATCCTCCTTTAGATAATGTGTTTACCTGCCTTTGAATTAGAGGTACTAGCAAGATATAAACTTGTCTGGAGGTGAAGGACTCAACAAAACGAAGCAATACTAACATCTGGAATCCAGGAACTATAGACCCACATATAAGGAAAATGAACACTTTTTTCATATTCAGGTGCTATAATGATGCATATGTGATGAAGAGTAGAGAAAAGGGGAGAGATAAACTTAGGAAGTTACTCGGTTAATTCACTCAAATAAGTATTCCTTCATTAATTTCTATTATCATCTTATATCAATAAAGTAATACAATGCACAATGATCTTTGTTGCCTGTGACAAATTTGATTTAATTCCAAAGAGTTATTCAAATTGGAATGGATATACTGTGCTAGCTCTTCAGATAGAAAAGCTTATACATTGTATTTGCAGACTGTTTCCCTTCCACGTTTATAACATTATGCAATTATGTCTGGAAGAAAAACATAGACCAGGATGTGGGGAAACCCTTGAAGTCTAAACGATTTTGAGTAATTAGGAGCAGAATGTTGTCTAAATGTAAAAGTCTAACTTTTTTTTGTTAAGTACGTGCTCTTTCAGGACCTACAGCATAGTTAGACTTAATGAAACCCTCTGAGGACAGACTGAGCTGGAGTCTCTTATTTCTAAGTTAGGAACCCATGAACTAGATTTATTTAGCTTATTGAGGTCTCCACCTTCAGAAACTACACGTAACATTAAAAGTTTTGAGCATATAGTCTTTTATGGTATGCACACTACTAGAATTGAGATAGCTGAGAACTTGTAAGCTTAAATATGCAGTCCTTTATGATACTGGAGTGGTGACAGTTGAGAACTTAGTGAACAAACAGCTTTCAGGGTTAATCTGAAAAATTACACAGTTAGTGGATTTTTAAAGGATGTTTGAGTGATACTAAAAAAGCCCTCTTTGTTAATTTTGGTGTATTTATTTTGAAGGAAGTAGGCAGGAATATGGCTCACAAAATATGGACATATATTAATTTTATGATCAAAAAGACTGAGTAAGTCTCTTGGAATAATTTTTGAACTGATAACATGGAACACGGCACAGGAAATCCTTTTGGAAAATGTATAATTAAGGAAGTTAACTCATGTGAGGAACTCAATTAATTAAAGTATTAAATAACATTTAGGAAAGTCATTTTATGGGTTTCACCCTTCAGTTTGTTCCCGACCTTAATACTTGTTCATATCTCATTGGAAGGCCTTCCTGTTCAAATTAATGAAACCAAACATTCTTCAAAGTTTTATTCTTAAGAATATCATTTTCTTTAACCACATTCTTTTTGTCTTAAAAAGGAACAATTTCTGATACACAACCATGACCTTTGAGATGGATTTAGATGCAAGGAAATATTTCTGTTAAAGTATGAAATGTCAGAATTAGAAGCAGTTGAAAAGATGCTTTAGAATATCTTAACCAAAGCACATACAATTCAGTAGAATCCATTAGATTGTTCTTCACTTCAGGTGGGGTTTTATTTTTTTTGATGTGTCATCTGTAATCCAAGGTTTCCTAAATATCATAAATATATACAGAAAATATCTGATTTATCAGGTTTTGTCATTTTAGAAAACACTCTAGTTACGGAATTCGGTCTTGATCTTGTGACAAGACGAAAAATAGAGTATCGGCCAGCAGCACAGATCAAGAGTTCATGCTTTAATCAGCACCGTCTTACACTGAACTGAGGTGGAGCTGATGTTGTCCAGAGCCCGGGTCCTGTCTTGCTTACCTTTGACCTCTAGCATGGAGCCTGGCACATTGGGAGCACTTGCTAAACCGAGGATCATGATGTTTAACCCTAGCACCCCCTAACAGCAAGAATGGCACAGTTATATGAGTTAAAACACGGCTGTTCTCCGACAGGATGAAATTCTGTTGTGAACAGAAATTTCCCCATTTAAAATATACTGTAATGAGAACACATTTTAGTTTGCTAAGAATAAGAGCAATTCTGGAAGGTCCTATGTGGATCACGTAGAGGAAAACATGCTACCTTTCTTTTTGAAGTGTAGAAGTCTTATAGCCTTTTATATTTCTTTACCCTCCTCTATTTACAATATAATTATTTTAAACATTTACTCTACATTCATTTAGAACCACATCAGACTGCCCATCTCCAAAAAAAAGCCCTGAACAACTGGAGAATATATACCATGCTATGGTTGGATGACTAAACATTATTAAGTTGTCTATCCTTATAAATGTAACTGGTGAGTTCACTGCAATTCCAATGATCATTCCTGTAGGAACGTTTTAAGAATTCCCAAGTCTAAAAGCCTATAATTGGGGGAAGAAAAAGAGCAAATATGTATGAATCCCCTCCTAGCTGTGGTGGTTAATTTTATGGGTTAACTTGGCTAGGCCTATGGTGCACAGTTGTTTGATCAAACACTGGTCTAGATGTTGCTGTGAAGGTATTTTGTAGATGTGATTGACATCTACCATCCGTTGACTTTAAGGAAATTGATTACCCTCAGTAATGTGTGTGAGCCTCATCGAATCAATTGAACGCTTTAAGAGCAAACACTGCAGTTTCCCAAAGAAGAAGGAATTCTTCTTGAAGATTTTTTTTTTTTCCATGCTGCTGGACACCTGAGGCCAGAAAGTAGCTCCTGGGCATTTGCTTTGGAGGAACATGAGGATTAGGTAGGTGCAGGTGACAGAACTTAGTGGACGGAGAGCGGTGCAGAAAGGAAGATGGGAAATTAACAGTTGCAGATTCTAGCTACCATGTTGCTTTCCCCCCGTCCCCCCCCCCACCCCCGAGCCCTGCAGTATTGCCCTCTGGTTGATGGAAATAATGTTATGGGCCATTTGTTTCTGATGTCCATGTCTGTTTTTTGAGTGCTCAGATACTTATAAGCTGAGGTGGCTGAAAAATATACACATATAATTTACCTCATTCTAAAAAAATAATTATTTGAATTAATTAGCATAGGTTCATAAATAAGAGTCTAAGAACTCTTAATGGATCCATCAAAAAGGAAGATCCCATGAAACTCACCCAACTCTATGCAAATGAGAGGCCTTATGAATGCAGATGAGTTTACTTTGTCTGGAGAGAGAGTTTATAGTTTTAATGACATTCTCAATGTGGGCTATAATTACTAAAATATTAAAAAACAAGTTTTTAGAATAAATTATCTTAAACCAAAACCTAAATGAGTGTTTACCATCCTATTGCACAGGTACTCTTTCATCATGTTTTTGAAATATAATGTATAAGAAAATATGTGTCTACCATTAGGCAGTAGTAAGAAGTCCCTGTAATAAAGACATTTTTACAAAAACAAAATAAGCACCAAAAACTTGGAGCCCTACAAATTGAGTTTAATCTGGTCATTCTTAATGTTCTTTTAATTTTGAGCTTCTGCAGCTGTTATACTAGTCAAAACTAAAAATTTCCTGGTGAACATCTAAATTTGTCTCTCATGTACTAAATTCCACAAAATCCATGCAAGCAACAACAATAAATTTACTTTTATTATCTTGTGTTAGAAGAGATTGAGTTTAAATTTGGTGGATCGTTGTCCTCATTCAACTTTGTGCATAATCAGTAATAAGAGGGCTAATAGTAGGTAATACACAATAGCACAACAAAATAGGATTTGGAGTCACAATGGACGTAAGTTCAAGTTGAAGATTTGTCAATGATGATTGACTTTGGACTCACCACGTACTTCATTGAGCTTAATGTGTAAAAAAAAGAAAAAGCAATAATTTCCTTTTAATATACCTTTATAAACTGTTAGTATGAGACACTTTTTAAGTGCTCAAGTTCTATAGAAATGGTGATTAATATCAGTTTTCTTAGATTCTGGCATATATCATATATGGCAAAAGTGTGATCAGTCTAAAAGTTGTGGTCACAAACCACACACGTCCCTGTCTGTGAAGAGGTTGTATTCTGTCTGTGTGTTGACTGGAATGAGCTTTTGTGTGGAAGCAAGTTATGTCCTCAGTCCTGTTCACAGAAGATTTATGATGAGCACTAACATTGTTGGAGACCTACTAAGTGCCAAGTGCTGTGCTAAACATTTTCTATGTATTGTTTCCTGGATTCCTCACCAAACCCTGTAAAGCAGTATTATTGACACTTCCATTTTGTTGATGAGAAAGGGGAACTAAGAAGTGGTGAATTTGGGGTTCATGTGCCAATGATCTGAAGCCAAAGTCCATTAAGCTGCACTTCTGCAATATAGCTCATATTTTAACTGTGGTATATTAGGTTTTTTTTTCTTTTCATTTTTTGCAATTGATAAGAAGGAAGTGGGAAACAAAAGCATGATTTTTAAAAAAATTCCTGCTGATCACACAAACTCACAGACTAACCTGGGAACCTAAGATTATTTACTCTGTCATTGTTTCAGCAGAATGACGCATTCTATGCTTTAACCTAAGGTTCTGGGAATAGCATCCATTGGCTCTAGGGAGGACGAGGTACCAGGAACCAATTGGAAAGGGAAGCAGACTTGTTGAGAGTATGAGGTCTGGAGCCAGCTGGCCAGGATTCAAGTCCTGGCTTTGCCATTTGATAGCTATGTGACCTTGGGCAAATTTACTCAAGAGCTCTGTGCCTTGGTTTTGGAGTTTCTTATCTGCAAACAAAGATACTAATAATATTTCCTAGGGTTTTTGGGAAGATTAAATGAGTTTATACATGAGTAATTAATATTGTACATGGCACATGGTGAACTCTCAAAGAAATTAGCTAAATAATCTCGGCAGCAGCAAACCATTTATTAAAAGAAGTTTTCTTGGGGCTGGCCTGGTGGCATAGTGGTTAAGTTCGCATGCTTGCTTTGGCAGCCCAGGGTTTGCAGGTTCAGATCCCAGGTGCAGACCTACACACTGCTCATCGAGCCATGCTGTGGTGGTTTCCCACACACAAAACAGAGGAAGGTTGGCAGAGATGTCAGCCCAGCAACAATCTTCCTCACCAAATAAATAACTAAAAGTGGTTCTCTTGTATGAGTGCAGTGTGGAAAGATGAGCCCACTGCTAACTTCTGGAGGGAGAGCTGCTGTAGGAAGGCAGACTCTCCTGTTTGAGGCAAAAAGAAGTTTTTGTCCCTCCGGGATATTAGGATATATGTGTCCAATAGCGCATCCTTCCTCTAAAACTGTCAAGGACCAGAGGGTAAAGCTGACAATAAATATATACATCTATGCGAATAAACCTGACAAGTTCCAGGATATTTTAGTTAATTAACTGGGACTTAACGAAATTGTGTTGAACACTCTTAAAATGTAGCAATGTCTTTACTACACATGACATGAATGCTGTCTAATTGTACTCCATTCCAGGCAATTGCTTCAAACCACCATTATATCTAAATTTCTAAAACACAAATGCATAAGTTATATTTTTTTGCCTTAGCTAATAGATTATATCGGCATATTTTTTTAAAAAGTTTTAAATCCAAATTATTGACAACAAATTTTTAGAGAAAAATCTGTAGATTGATTAATAACATGTAAACGTTACTCTAATATTAGGTTTCCATTATCTAAGTAAAAACAAGTCTCCTATTTCTGCCTCACATTTGAAAATAACTACAGAATTAAGGGAAAAAAATCATGGTTTTGTATTGATGACATTCTTTTCCCATAGTTTTAATTCTCCTTATTTTTGTTATAACTTTATTCTTTTCCAGTACTTACCAAAGTTTCAATTTTTTTCTTCAAATTATCCTTGGAAGGCAGATAAAACTGAGATTTACACACAAAATATCTGCATAACAATTGGTCTCAGGTTCATTAGTGGGCATGGGTTCAAATTAATATTCATTTGTAAAATTTGTGAAATCAGTACTTGGAGATAAGACAAGTTTATCTTAGTTTTGGTCGATAAAACCTAGACCATGTGCTCATGAATATGCTGATAATCCTCCCCATGAATAAGCTGTAAGGAGAGGGGCACTCTGGTAAACCAGCTGGTTACTATTTCATTCTATCACTGCTATTGAATACACGACATGGAATGGTCAGGAGTCTCTATGGTTTTATGAGAAACACAACTGAGCTCAGGTTAACCTAAACCTGAATAGAGAAATACCAACAGATTTATACAAAAGTTTATGCCACCTTACCGTTTTTCAAGTTATGTTCCAAGTTAAAGGAAATAAAATTTCTCTGAAAATTGGGCTCCATCCAATAACCTCAATAAAGTATAGAGCTCCAGCCTCAATACCATAGGGATGGTATTTATTTATGTAGATTTATGTTGGGTTGAGTTGAGATTTCTGTTCTTTTAATTGGTAGTAAGGTAGGAAACATATCATACATTTAATTAAAACCATGAAGCAATAATAAGATAAACCTTCCTTTACATTTTAAAAGTAAATACACTATTTTGACCATTTTTGCAAACAATAATATTAATGTGTTAGTTTTGCATAATACTATCTCTTTTAAGTTAACGAACTAGTTTAAAGGGAAAAAAGGAACAAAATATGGTCTAGGAAAATATTTGCAACTTATCATCTGATAATAATACTAGTAACCTAATAAACGTAGACCCTAATTCAGTTCACAGCCAGAGATTCCATTTTATTTTCTAATAATAATAAGTAAGACTTCTATTACGTCTTTAAAAATTAAATTCACTTCTTTGTTTTTTGTAAAATAACATTAAATTAAAAAACTAATTTGATTTTAAGATTACTCAAATATGGGAAAATTCAGATTATTTGATCTAATCTGATTTAATGAACAATATTATAATCCTAATTAGACATGAAAAAACAATAATCTGGATTTATTGAGGACTTTTCTGTTTAAATTGGAATGGCAATAGAATGTATAAAAATATATTTTCTATTATTTAAATGGGTTTTGTTGATTTAATTATCACATATCTAATCACGTGTTCTCTTTTCCTGAATCACACTAGACCAATATTTATATTCCAAATTTTACAAGTAAATGTATTCTACCTATTATTTCTTCAATTTTGCACTAATGAAGACTATTTACCTTCAAAATTATAAACCAATTTATAAGTAGGTGAACTAAAATTAAGATGTGAAAACTATCCGGATACTTTGATTGCATAACTTCTATTCTTAAAAGAATTTGGGCAGAAATGGTTGTCTATGTGAATAAATGGGAAAGATATTGAGATATCTGTTTGGTACACAGACCTGATCTCGTGTTTCTGGTCAATTTTTATTTTCCACCTAAATGCATCAAAACGTTTTCTGATATTAAATGAGAGGATTTCTTGAAATAATAGTGCAGCATGCTAGAAGTACTTTGGTAGAAAAAGAGATCTTTCCTGAGAAATTATAAACATTTATAGTTCACACATGGACTTCAAAACCAGACACAGACAAATGTTTTAAATAGCTGTGCACTGATTTTCCATCTTAAGTGTCTTCCCTGATCGTCTGATTGAGACAAGAACTGAGGTGCTTCAAACTTGACTCTCTGAGTGTCTTTCATTAACACCATTGGAATGATACAGCTTATGTTTATGGGTTAAAAGCTTCTCTGAATCCTAAACAGAGATAAGGAAGAAAGCCAATTTTGACTTGAAATAATGTTCTTTGAATATATTTGTTTTCTGAAAAGTTGACACCATAATCATATCTCCAAAAACAGAATTATTTTTTCAAGCTGCATTCAAAGTCATACCTAAGAGTATGAAATGTTTCGTTTAGTGAATGCATATTTTGACCCTTTAAAAATCATTTTGTTCATTTATCTATAAAAGTTTCTAAGGCAGTTCTTAAAAATTAAGTTAATATCAAATTTTAACCATGGAGATAAAAATTAAAAGCAAAATATTGTTATAATGGTTACACAATGATCTAAGTTAGAAATATCTAATACTATTAACTGAAGTCTGATTAGTTTTTACGTGTTTTTCAAAGAATTTTTCCACATTAACATAAAGCATATAAGGTAATCTTTTTTGTCTTAATATTATTTTGAAATTTTTATTGAAATAAACTTCTGTTATGTCTCAAATAATGCTAAAATATCTACCAGTGAATGTGAATATTCTCATCAATATGTTAGGGTATTGACTCCCTTTAAACCTGTTTGTATCCTGGGCATCATTGGTGAGTAAAGGACATACACCTTGAACGTGTATGTAACATAATTTTTAAAATTTCAGACCGAGTTCTAATTTATTTTTAATTTTCTGTTATTCCAAGTTTTTCAAAGTGAATGAGTAATTTTACATATTACAAAAATTTACATATTTTAACTAATCAAATAATATTTTGGCATACGCTAAGCTATATTAGGAAAAAAAGACAGTGTAGCAATAACCAAAAGCATATTTCTTAAAGACAACTGAATAGTACAGGTATAACATATTTCAGCTCACATTATTCATATAATTTCTCAACTCTGTGCTTCATTTTACATATTTAGAATTGGCCTTAGACTCTGTGCATTAATTTTATGATCCTATAGGGTACTATCATCCAGAAAAAAAATGAATTCTTTGTGACTGAAAGCATGCATTGATACTCTGATATTCTCTTATCATTAAAGAAAGCAAACTTTAAAATATGAATTCTTATTTCAAGCTTTCAATTATTTTCTCAAATATTGTCTTTGCCTAATGACCCTCAATATTCATTGCCTACTGTTTTTAACAGTATTTTTTTGAAAGATAAAGATTATAAGCCATACTATTAGTACAGTTACAAAAATTTAATTAAATTATGCAATAAAATTATGTTTTTTGGGCGAGCAATTAAATAAAACTTAGAGAAGTTTGGGGAGTTCCTTATTATAAAGTATGATATTAACTTGATATTAGTATCATACCTCCTTCTAAAGAATAATCTCAATTAAAAATTATGCTATTTTAATTTTTGTTACTAACCCATGGCATTGGGTTAGGCATTTAATGTGTTCTTTCCATTTCCTCCTCTCATGATCTAATGACTATTTACAAAGTCATATTCTAAAAACACTTTTTCCATTTCTACACGTGTCAGGGAACTCAATACAATTAATGATTGAAAGGAGATAGGAAATCAGCTACAATATTTTTAAATCAGATTTAATTGAAGTTTTCATTATTTGGAGAAATTTGTGGAAAAACTGAGTAGAAAATTATGAAGGAGTTACTCAGAATGAGTTTGTAGTCCACTGCTAACGTGCCGGATTATGGGTGATTAAGCACAGGATTTCTCCGTTGAAGGACATTTTGCAGAGTATAATTTCATTTAGGTATGAAAATACATGTAAATTATGTCAAACCATATACTTGAACACAAATCTGACATCCAACTTTTTCTTGGCAACAAATTTGTGATATCGCTATACCAACAACTTATTAAAGAGACACTAGTTTCTTAAATTGCCCAGGACAGTCTGTACTGTTGAAAGAAGCATTAACAGATGTTTCATCTCAACATTTCAGTAAGTTTTATTCTGGAAATTCTTTTTTTTTTTTAAAAATACCCACTTTAATTTCTCTGTTTAATAATTTGATATAATTATTTGGGAAAACTGTTAGTTTTCTTTATCCACAATTATCTCAATATCACACCCTCCCCCCAAAGCTTGCAGAGGGATACCAGACAAATTGAAGTAACACATTCTATTAGCTAAAGATTTTTGAAGTTAGAGTTAATATAGAAATCTGAACATTTTCTCACCCCTAGCTGTTTTTTTCCCTTTGTAGCCCACCCCATGATCCGATGCAGCGGAAACAGTTCAGAGTTAGCAAAAGAGAGATTTAAACACATCTGGCAACAACAAACAATGAAAATTCCATTAGTTCAATAGTTAGAGATGTGTGTATAAATAGAGGTGAAATGAAAATAGAAGGCAAATATAACAAATCCAAGTGATTACTTTTCTTTTAATTCTCCATTGTGTTCAACAGCTGAGTGAGTGAGACTCTGAGACCCCGTAAATAGTTGTTCTTTCACCTCTTTCATAGAGGACTGATTATATGGAAAGTTTAAAGACCCCTCCTGGGGGAAAAAATGTTTTCCTGCTGTCAAAATTCAATCTTAGCTAGTAGCAGCTAATTTTAAAAGGCATTGTTCCTTGATTAAGATGTTTGTTCAGAAGCATGCCTTTTAATGCATTTAGGTTTTTATTACTTGCTAAATTTATTTTCTAGAATATCACTGCACATAATATTATCTCATAGTAGTAGATTTTGTATACATCTTGGGGTAACATACTGTGGTTTCTTTAACGTGAAATAAATGAAAATATGTTTCAACATCATTTCAACGTCACTAAATTCTGTAGTAGAAACATTGTCAAACTACATGAGAACACTACTCGGAGTAAATATATTTGTTGTGAATAATGTACTTACCCAGCACAGCTCCTAAGGAAATTCTTGGTGAGATATTCTTAGGATGGAATTTGATTTTCTGAGATTCCGCAGGGGAGATTTACCCCCAGGCTAGGTGGGGAAGAGAGAGAGCCTTGCAATGTGATCCTGCAGGCAGGGTGAGGTCCAGTTAGCAGAGCTGGATGATCCTAAAGCAGGAGGTGACACTCTTTGCTGGAGAGAGAGGACTGTTCTGAGTAGATTGGAAGTGTTGTCACATTGTATGTGCTCAGCAGCAGAAGGGAAACATCAGAGCTTCCTGTTACATCACTCTGACCCCGCCTGCAGTTAGTGTTAGGTTACTTTCTTTCTCAAATAGCATTCCCCAGGAAAGCAGCACTCCTTTCTTCTTCTGAGACAAGAGCAAGATGCAGCCTGAACAGACAGAGATCATATGCTGTATGAATACATTGTGAGCAGCAAAAGCTGGCTGGATTTCACCTTGACTGAGTTCTGTTAGAACTTGCCAAACAGAGCTGCCTGTGATTTGAAGGAAATCTGAATGTAACATTCTACTCAAAGAGTTAAAGGAATCACGAGAGTGTGTGTGCGTGTGTGTGCTGAATTATACCTGACAAAGCATTGAGGACATTTTTTGTCTAACGTGTCTATCTTTGTAAATGAACACAGAAAAATAATAACTGCTCCCATCGTAATTAATTCTATGATCTGACTCATTAATTTGGAGCACTCATAATCAGAGCTCTTCCTTGATCAGTTTTCCATAATTAATGACAAAACTTTATCCTGTATGTTTTTCAACTTTTTTTTACTTTGTTCATGACATAATTACGTATGTGTGTCATAAACAAAACATTTGTGTGTGTGTATATGTTGTGTGTGTATATATATTCATATACGTAGAATTATTTTTCATTATCTATAAGTAGACATTTTAGAGAAAATACCCCTTTGAGAATATATTCATAAGACTAAAATAATTGTACATATTTTTAAATATTGGACTTAATTATGCTATCACCTATGAAATAAAAAAGCAATTTATACTACAACACTTATACCTCAAAATAGCCTTAACAAAAATGCAGGTAATTTATAAACATAATATTATGAAACAATGTAAAATGTGTAACATACATTAATTTTTTAGAAAAAGTTCTGCCTCAAAATATAATTTTATTCTAAATGTGTTTAATGAATTATTGGAAACTATCAGGGAAGAAAATTTTAGATTTGAAATGCACTTGTCTTTTGATAATGAGGTAAATCTGTGAGATACAGCAATAATTATAATTGCTGAAACCTCTACACCATTGAAAATCACTTAATTTATCTGGGCATCAATTTTTTCTCATCGGTAACTAGAAGAGATGGATCAAATAATATCTAAAATCCCTTCTATCTCTAAGACTTTGAATCAACAAATTATGTAACATTTAGAAATAGATAAGACATTGTAGTGATTATTCAATTCTTAGTAAATTTGAGATCAGAGGCACTGAGAAATGGGGAAGTCATTGCAATTCAGGAACAAAATGAGATGCTCACACTCTGTAGACTAACAAAGGAGGACAAGGCAACATAAATTAAAGGGATATCATCTCTCCGAAGCAGTATGCTCCTGTTGTCATTTTTATTACCTGGATCCACGGAAGAAACTTACCACACAATCTTTGATATTAAAGTCAATAGGATCAAGGTCAATAAAAATACATACATGCAAAAAATAGGGTACATACCAATCTCCATCAATTATACTTAAAAGACTTCTAAGAAACTGAATTCAAACCTATTTGGTTCTTAGGAGAGAGAAAATAACCAGAGGAGTTAAACAGCCAGGTTATAGAATATTGTATTTCCAGTTATGGCTTGGTCTTGCTTTGCCTTGGGAGGCTGCTGAGGTGTACCTCATTTTGAGCTATTTCCTTCAGCCCGTGAGAAGGAAAGTAGATGTTGCAGATGATCGCTGGCTCCACGAACAGTGGCTCTTTAATCAGAACGCTGATGTGGATATTCCCAGGTGAAAGCTTTGCTGAATTCTGCTGTAGAGGGAGCACATAGCCCAGGGAACCACTAAGAAAGAAGTACAAAGCACTGGGATTGGACCAAGAAACATGAAATTCCAGTCCTCGTTCTGACGCTTTCTTGTGTGTCCCCTAACGAAACTTTTTAGGTGCCAGTGCTTTCATTTTAAAACTCAGAGCAGAATCATATACTAGATTTTTTTTTTTTTTTTGCTGAGGAAGATTCACCTTGAGCTAACATCTGTTGCCAATCTACCTCTTTTTGCTTGAGGAAGATTTGCTGTGAGCTAATATCTGTGCTAATCTTCCTCTATTTTGTATGTGGGTCGCTGTCACAGCCTGGCTGCCAATGAGTGGTGTAGGTCCATGTCCAGGAATGGAACCAGGGCCACCAAAGCAGAGGGTAACAAACTTAACCACTAGGCCACAGGGCCAGCCCTACATTTTAATATTTGTATGATCACTGTCCATGTTTTCTCATCTCCTATGTTTAGAATAGTATCTGACCCCTAGAAAGAGATCAATATATAGCTTTTCAATTTAAGTTATGAAAAACTAAAACTTTTCCCAATAAGTTTGCAAAAGCATTACTTTTTTTCCCAAAGATTCATTGATTTCATTTACACTAGTGAAGTCTAGTAAATGAAAAAAAATCTATGCTTTGAACTTATGTCGTAAGACTCTTAAACCAACGCTCTTTCTCCTCTACTATACAGCAAGTGTTATACTAAGTGGAAGGCTAATAGGTTAGGTTATAGTATTTATGTTCAAGTTATTGGTCAGGCACATGGTTATTGTCCCTAAAGATCTAATAATTTTCATCACTATCATCTATAAACCTTATTCAGAAATAACAAGCAAACTGCATCCCACTAATCAGATCCTTAAGAGTTGCCGTTTCATAAACTCCAGGTGAAATAAACGGCTTGAAGACTTCCAGGGAGCTCTGGGTATGGGGGGACAAGTGAAAAGATAGATAATGCAAAATTCTCAAGTACACACTGAAGCATGATGAAAAATATTTGGAAAAATGCAGTAGAACAAATTGAAAAGATTTCAATAATCAATGAGGTGATTCTTAGCCAATGTGGCATTAATCAATACATTAATTCAGCCTTCTGTATTTCATATATATATATATATATATATATATATATATATATATAAAATAATGTTTCCCAGAACAATTTGAAGACACTTGCTAATCATTTAATATGCAGTGTGATCGGGCTTATATTTTGAGCTAGATACTGTATTAGTTGTGTTGGGGAGTTATGGAAAAATAGGATGTGTCCTGCTGTCTAGTTGTTTACAGCACAGATTGACTATCACACAAGGAATCATGTGCCAAATTCTCTGCAATTAGCAACTAATGCTGCCAACACAGGGTCTAGATGTAAACACGCAGGACACTGTCAATAAGATTCTCTATAGAACTGAGCAATGATGTATAAATGAAGAATGACAGATATAATGATAAAATAATCATACTGGTCTATTTCAGAATACTGCACACAGGGTTGTGCCTACTCTTGCAGTCCCGTGTCAGGCTTACAAGCACTGCAGTCCCTTAATAATGAGTACCGATGACCATGTGAAATGCCCTTTGACTCACACTCAGGATGAGACGAACTCAAAATCTGAGGATTACTGTTTATATTATTTGACCGAGTTAGTTAAATTAGACGAAAAATGTTGTTTGACAAATTTAGTTCTCTACAGGCTGAACTGACCACTTCTTTTGAATTCATGTGGCTACTTCCTTGGAGCGTAGTTCCGCTACAAAAGCAAACAAGCAAAACAAAACAAAACGCCTTTACATGAAACGTTATGGACAGACCGTCCTGGTAAGGGTTCAGGGAAGAACTTTGAAAATGATTTCTATGAAGTTTTTCAGGTTTTACGCTGTGGGTTAATAATTCCTCTGTGCTCTCAATTGTCTGAAAGTCATTACTTACACTGAGAGAGAATTTATGCAGTCAACAAAATTATGTATACCATGCTTTATTAAAAATGCTCCAAAAATTTGAGGAGAAGCATATAATTTTTTATAATCTTTATGTCAAAAATTCTAGTAATGAAATAAGTCAATCTGAACTTTTATTATTTTACCTAACAATTGCTTAGCATTTTTCAAGTTATTTTGTTACTAAATGAATTGCATTTAGTAAAAGGACCTGGATCTGATGGCTGGAACATGGAGAGTGAATATGCTATTTTCTATTATTAAAATCAGAGGGCTGATTGTGCACATAATTTATCATCTTGAGGGAAATCATGACGTTTGTCATAACATCAAATATTTTTAAAACATTTGCTATGAATACGAATTTGAAAAGAGCAGAAAATTTTAAATATGAAATGAGTAACATTATATCAGGTCCATATATAGAAAAATAAAACTATTTTACTGGCCTATAAATAGTATTTCTTTTAGTATTTTATAATTTGTTTCCCCAAGAGAGTCAAACGACATGTCAAAAACAATTGGCTGAAAAGCTGCCTACTCTTTTCATTGATTCTTGTTAAGTTCTGATGGACCTGGATCTTGAAAGGAACTCAACATTTTATTATAGATCTTCATTAGTGTTTGAGCCTCTCCTCCCAGAAAACGGGGGATAGTTGCTAAAATAAACAGCTAGCTCTAGTAAATGAGATATACCATAGACTAATTAAAAATGAAAATTTTAACACAACGAGATTATAAGTGCTCACTTAAATGAGGCTACAGAATGAACTTCTTCCAGGTGAACACCCTCAATTAGAGTGATCATATGCCCCGGCTTGCTAGGGCAGTCCCAGTTTATATAAACTAGGACACCCCACGAAGTGTCCTAGTTTAGATGAAAAATTATACATGGTCACCCTAGCCATACTTATCCATACTGCATTGACAAGTGATACATAAATACTGAGAGTGAGTGATTTGTTTGGGAAACTGGAGTCTTCTTTCCCAGAAGAATTTAAAGTAATTCTTTCTATTTCTAGGATAGTTTTGGTTGGCATTGATAAAGATGCTCTTTTCATCTCTGGATGTGTATTTATTGTGAGCTTGTTCTGAAATACTTCTTATTTGCTGAATATCAATCAACTGTGAAAATAAATGGTTTACTTAACTTTGTGTTTATGCATATTAACGTAAGTAGTATTTGATTAAATGACTGTGTCTTATATTTTGCTTACAATTTAATCATTAAGTTCTAAAGATGCCAAGTAGTATGAAAGTTTTCCCAGTACAGACTATTTTATTCAGCAACTATTGTCATATTTGTATAACTTGTAAAATTATTAACAATTTCTATTTTTCTCTTCTATAATTCACTCATACTTAACATCATTCTATTATATACAGTGAAAGTTTTTAAATATATAGGAATGTGTAACTATATATAACGCATATATTAAAGAATAATACAACATATTTGCCTAAGAATTCTTAACACCTTTAAGATCCTTTTTATACTTAGCTTTGAGGAGTTCGGTATCTATAGTCCCATCCTGCCACCTAGTGTTAAACATTCTCAAATTACAAAAAGTCTGAAATAATAATGAAATTGTTTTTCTCTAATGAAAAAAATCCCAACAACTAGGGAAGATTCTTAAGAAAACATTCTGATGCACGTGATAATGAGAGTTGTAATGGGCAGGTAATTAAAGTATCAGTTGGTATATATGTAGTGAAAAGAAGGTGTACTTCATAAAATATTTTGATGCAAACAATCATTAAATAAATGTTAAGGGTCCCACCCTGTGACCGAGTGGCAGCCCAGGGTTTCACCAGTTCGGATCCTGGGTGTGGACATGGCACCGCTCATTAAGCCATGCTGAGGCACCATCTCTCATAGCACAACTGGAAGGACCTACAACTAGAATATACAACTACATGCTGGGGGGCTTTGGGGAGAAGAAGAAAAAGAAAGATGTTTGGCAACAGATGTTAGCTCAGCTGCCAATCTTTAAAAAAAAATTTAAAAAATGTTAAAACATAAGTAAAAATTACAAATTAAAATGACATATCATTTTTGTCTTCAAATGAATATATATATTACATGTACATGTATTATATGTATGTACATGTAATATATATATATATATTTAAATATTTGAAATGATCTAAAGCTAGACAACTCTGAAGCCCATGGCTAGGATAAAGTAAATTACCCCATAGGTATCTGATCAGGAATAGAAATAAGATCTTCAAAAGCTCACAACAGTGTGAAAAGTGTTTCTCACATCTGATAAGCAAGGCCCTCTATATCTAAGCATGAAAAGTATTTATTCTACCACTGTATGTTAGGAAAAAAATCAATTATTAATTCGCTATAATCCTGCCCTGGCTTAATACGGCTGACATTTGAGAGAGGCAGTATTTGGGGGGCATATTAATTACCTCTGAGGTCTGTCTCTATAAACATTTGTAAGGTTTTGGAACCACATTAATTGATCATCTACCATGCGCCAAGCATTTGGATGGATACTGGGAGTACAAAGTTTGGTAATGGGGACATGGTCCCTGCTCTCAAGGAATTTACTTTCTTTCCTTAGGTAGACATTTAGAAAAATGTACTTATTTTTGCTCATATTGCTGAAATACTCAGATTGCTAAAAAGCAATATGTTCAATGACTGAAGGTAGGATGGAGGGAAAACATATTTCTTGTAAAAAAGAGGGTAATAATTACTCTGGAACCTAAAAGTCAAGAAATATAAGGCATTCAATAGATTAGGAAGAAGTCTGTTCTCAGTAGGGCTTCCCAGAAGCAGAGCTTGAGAGAAGGATTTGGTTCCCCTGACTTACTAAAGGAGAGCTCTTTAGGCTTTAGGAAAAAACATTAAGGGAAGGAATGAAGCAGGACTGGAAGAAGAAGGAGGTGAGCGAGCATATGGTCTCAGGTAAAATCTAGATTTGGCATAACCAATGGGGTAGGGCTCTGGGGTGTAAATTGCATATCAGAGTTGTCCTCCCATGATGCAAGGGAGTCTGTCTTTAGTAGCTCAGACACTTAGTCAGACACTGTCACTGTGGGAGCGGAGAACATAAATTCTAGGCAAAGTAACTACCATCAGCTGAAGATAATTTGGAGAAGGCTGCAGCTGGGAGTTATTAGTTGCCAGTTCTCCCAGAAACTGGGAGCTGAGTGCACCAGCTCAATAAAGGGCATGTGGGAGGGGCACCAAAACAGAGTTTACTAGGAAGACTATTGCAAGTACACAAAATCTGTTCAAGTGCTGCACCTAGATTGCTTCTAGAGCCTGGAGACCAGTGAGCACAAAAAGAATCCCATGTGAATACATCAGGACATAGAATGTAGGGCCATGTAGACTGTGGGAAGGAATTTGTATTTTACTCTACTTGCAATGAGTCACGCAATCCAAATCAAGTTTTATGCTTTGTTCTGGTGCGACTGGGTGGGGCTGGGGTGAGGAACCAAGGACAAAACGCTTTCCTGGGAAATGTTCTGTGTCTTTCTGCAAGTTATTAGCTGGCGTTAATGCCCACAGTGTTGACCATCGACCCTTATATATAGTAGCCTTCAAATTCATTTCTCATGGTATGGGGGATATTCAGAAAATAAAAATACTACAATTGGACGACTCTCTTTTTTGGATTAATTGTAAGAAATCATAAAAACAAATTCAATTTTGGGTTGCATTGACTATTGTATTGTTGAGTACTTAACAATATCTAGTAGTGCTGTTGGGTCTCTGTTTTGTTTTGGGGGAGGTTGAGGAAGAAAAGTAATGTTGTTGATGACTGGCACTTTTCCAGAAATATGCTATACGCTTTAGATACTTTCTTTAACTCCGTGAAGATTTTATTTTCACTTTTCAAATGAAAGAACAGAATCTTAGTAAGTTTATACAACTGGAAATTGGTCAAACTGGAACTTGAAACCTAAGTTATTTAGTTTTTAAAACTGTCCTTTACAACATTATTAGCAAAATATTTAATCTGGCAAACTACTTCAGATATTTTTGGAAGAAAATTGTATGGACTATAAGTCAAATGGTATCGGTTGCTGGGGCTTTGGTAGATAATTCCACATTGACAAAATGAAAATAATGAGTATTAACAATTTAGGAAGACAGCACAATGTTCAGCAAATTTATCTTAAAGCATTACCACTAGCTTGGCTATTTTTCTATTTAAATATATTTGTATTCTGATTTTTATCTGGATCATATATTTCCAATAGTATTCATATATGAATGATAGTGTATGTTTCTGAATATTTGGGAGGATGACACAAAGAATAATGGAGGTCATTTTTTAAACTTAAAATTTCTTAGAAACATAAGGCATATTTAAATATTTTAAGATGAGTTTTACATAGGTTTATTAGAGAACTATAAAGAACATTCACCGATTTTACTCGTTTTTACCCATGTCGAAATTTTCATATTAAAAATATTATTAGCACCTCAGGCAATTATCTAAAAAATTATTAAAAATTTTAAAAATTCTCAATATATAATTTTTACATTTTCCTCCATTAATCTTGTTAACAGTAAAGCCAATTATATTAATCCCCTCATTTGTCAGTTATAAAATTGTTACTTTAGCAAGCAAAATTTACCTAAAAGTTCCTACTTTAACTTTCAATTGCCTTACTTATTTGAATAATTGTTACAGTTCAAAGAGGCTATATTCTAAAACTCTGGGGGCTGGCCCCGTGGCCGAGCAGTTAAGTTCGCGCGCTCCGCTACAGGCGGTCCAATGTTTCGTTGGTTCGAATCCTGGGCGCGGACATGGCACTGCTCATCAAACCACGCTGAGGCAGCGTCCCACATGCCACAACTAGAAGGACCCACAACGAAGAATATACAACTATGTACTGGGGGGGCTTTGGGGAGAAAAAGGAAAAAAATAAAATCTTTAAAACTCTGAAATATTAAATACTCAACTAATTGTAATACTATTGGCTATCCTTTTATTGAATACATATGATGGAGCAAACACTATGCTAAGTACTTTACACATGTGCTCTCATTTACACTCACAATCATTTCACAGACAAAGAAGACAGGATTAGGGACCCCAAGATTTACTGGGCTCAAAACCAAGTTGATTTCAATCCAAATCCTGTGCTCTTTATTATTGTATTTGATTGGGTGTTTTATTTTTTCTTCCACAATCCTTAAAATATTCTTTATTTGCTTCTGACAGTTTATTGACAGTGAGAAGAAAGGAGAAACTGTGGGATTTACTGGATTTTAAAGATTTTCTCCCTAATTAAATGATCCTTTGCGTCTGTGTGTGTATGTGTGGGTGGGTGTGTATAGCTTGTGAAGGAGAAAAACAGAACTTGCAAAAGATTAAATGAAAATTTTCCTAACATATATTAGCTTTGCAATTCTAAAGACTTTCTCATTGAACAGTGGCAGATATTTTGAGTAAAAAAATCTTAATTGTTTATTTCTTCATCTCTGGAGTAGCAATTTCTTGGCTAGATGGGTCATTTAGGTAGCTCACAGCTGTTCACATTTTGAAACTCTGGAAATTTCCCTAGAGTGACTTATAAATTTTATGGAACATTTTGTTGAGAGTGGGGAATATGTTAACAAAAGAAAGACTATTGGAAAGTCAAAATTCTTGCCTTCTGATTCCAAAAAGTTACAAAGAAGAAGGAAGTAGCAGTTTCCTCTGGCTTCTAACTTGAGAGCACCTGCAGCTTAAGACAGTGCAGAACATTAGAATTACACCCTCTGTGAAAGTACAGATTAAATACGGATCAAAACCCCGAAAACACTCAGATTCATATTTGATGTAGCCGATCTTATAAAGAATGAAGAACAGCAACCTGTCAGGAATGTGTGGAGGAATGCGTTAATTCTGGCTGTTTAGGATTTGCTTAACTCTTATTAGAATAAATTATGATTTGAAATAAGACTTTGGTACTAGAATTAACTTGTTCTTCTCTAAATTTTACCAGCTCTTTTAAGAACGATTTAAATAAAAAAGAGATTAAATACTTTCAAAATTGTCAAAGCTTTTCATGAGCTTGAAATGCCTTGATGAGTTACTGTAAATCAGAAGCACATTTATTATATTCTCTAGAACACATATAATCTTGAGTGGGGGGAGAAGTTAATGGTTCAGAAAACTTTTTTTTTTTTAATTGTAAACAAAATCCAAATGTTAAGGCATTCGGAATCTCCCAAATTGAGTGGGGCCCCCATAACGTAGTAACTTAGAAGCTTCTCGTAAAAGCTTCTGCTATTTGGGGATCAATCAGGCACTGACAAAGGAAGTCCGTTACAGGCGTAGTTGGCTCAGATGTGGCAGGCTGCATCAACATAGGCTGGTTTTGAAGGAACATGGCAGACCACTGAAAATGCCCACCTTATGCTAGGAGGGATGGGCGTTGTTACTGAGAGAAAAGTGTGGCTGATGTTGATTTTTGTTTTCTAATCACAAAACATCTTTACAATTTTTGACTTACTGTATATTGGTGTTGGATGCTTTTTAAAGAGAAATCATTTTCATAAAATCCTGAAATGCCCAAATTAAAAGAATTCTTATAGGCAGTCTAGTCCAAAACATTTGTTCTAAATATGAGTAAATGTGGAGCCGAAGAAGTTTGATGACAAACAAATTCATCCACCAAGCAGTGTTGGTGTTGGTACAAGAAACCATATCTCTTAGTTCACACTCCAGAACTATTCCCCAAAGCTCTGATGGGAAGTGAAAGCATTAAACAATTTTATATTTATTTTAATTAATTTTTATTTTTCAGCGAAGGACTACAGGCACATAATTGAAAGATCAATTAAAATTAAAGACTTATAACAAGTAAACAGCTATTCTTCATTCTCAGACTTTACGCCCAACTTTATTCTGGCTTCCTTCCATTCTCGCCATTTAGATGTACAATTGCATTTTTATTTCTACTTCTCTGTATGTGACTTATTCTCCCATATTCTTCTCTGTCCTGTAGGAATTTTTTCTTCATCACTAGTATGTGAAATTGTGTGCGTGTGTGTGTGTAGAGGGTGTGCTGGGTGGGTTTTCCTTTGTTGGGTAGCATTCACCATTTCAATGAAGAAAACCTGTGTCATCTAGTTCTACAAAATCTCCCCCGTCTATTTTGTCTTTTCTATTTTCTGGACCTTCTGTTACTTCAAGATTTGGCTCCTGAATTGATGGCTTACTGTTTTTTTTTTCCTATCATTTTCCTTTCTGTGGCTTTTTCTTTCAATAGCTTAGAGATTTTCTTCACTTTTTCTTCCATTTCTTGATTTTTTAAAAAACATATTTAGTGTATTTAAAAAATTTTTTCCTTTATAAGCTAATGTTCTTATTATTATCTTCTTTATCTGAAAATACTAACTAGAAGAATTACAATAAATAGAAAAATATTTGCTCTTTTTATGTTCCTCAACGACGTATTTGAATTTTCTCTATGGGTTTTTTTTTTCCTAAAGGTTTTTTAAAACATCTTTTGTGCGATTTCGTGTTAGGTATGTTAGGGTTTTGTTCTACTGTGGCTAGAATATATTTTCTATTTAGTTTACAGAAATGCTATTGATTGCATATGTTGAAATTGTCTATAGGAATCTTGCCAAACTCCAGTATTATTTCTAATTGTTGTCTTAGATTCTCTTGGATTTAAAATTATGACAAGCATATTATATGACAATAACAATGATGTAATATTTATATCTAATTACTGTTTCTTGTTTTTTGCTTTGGCTGTAAAATTAAGACTGCCTGGATATGTTGAATATTAATGGTAACAGAGGGCATCTTAATCCTGTTCCTGAGTTTAGTGGGAATGTTTATAAAATTTTACCACTAAGTATAATATGTTATAACATTGGTAGATATTGGTAGATATCCTTTATCAAATTAAGAAAGATCTCTTCTTTAGCTTGCTAAATGTTTTTAATCATGAAACACGTGTTGAATTTAATCAAATGATTTTTCTTTATCCATTTAATATAATAATTTATGCTTTTTTTCTGTTAGTATTTTTATTACATTAAACAATGATCAAATTTGAACCATCTTTATATTTCTTACTAAATCATCAGTATTACTGGTTTTTCCTTTTGCCTTAGATTCCAGTATGTTTCAGTTACTAATCCCATCTTTTTAAAAAGCTTGGTATTTTCATGAATTTTTACTTTATTTTTGACTTTTTAAAAAAATACTGCATTACAATTTTATCCTGGTTACTGAGATTTTTTTTGTGTCCCCTCAAATTTTGTGCCTGAGACAAGTGCTTCACTTGCCTTGCTCTAATTCAAGCCCTGCCACTCAGATCACAAATTTCAGGTAGTGCTTATACCAACCAGAAATCTGGGGGTGGACTTGTGAGTCAAACCTAGTTAATCGGAAAGTCACATTTCTTAAACATGGTGTTGAGGTCAAGGCTAGCCATAAGACATTTGGGTCAAAGACACTGAGACCAGATTTTGTTGTTGTTGTTGAGGTCATAATAGTTTATAACATTGTAAAATTTCAGTTGTGTTTTATTATTTGTCAGTCACCAAATAAGTGTGTCCCTTTACTCCTTATACCCACCCCCAACCACCTTTCCCTCCGGAAACCACTAATCTGTTCTCTTTGTCCATGTATTAGTTTATCTTTCACATATGAGTGAAATCATATGGTGTTTGTCTTTCTCTGTCTGGTATATTTTGCTTACCTTCAAGGTCCATCCATGTTGTTGCAAATGAGATGATTTTGTCTTCTTATGGGTGAGTAGTATTCCTTTGTATATATTTACCACATCTTCTTTATCCATTCATCAGTCAATGGGCACTTGGGTTGCTTCCACATCTTGGCTATTGTGAATAATGCTGCAATGAACATGGAGGTGAGTAAATCTCTTTGAATTGTCAATTTCAAGTTCTTTGGATAAATACCCGGTAGTGGGGTAGCTGGGTTGTATGGTATTTCTATTTTTAATCTTTTGATAAATCTCCATGCTGTTTTCTATAGTGGCTGCACCAGTTTGCATTTCCACTAGCGGCATATGATGGTTCCCTTCTTGCAACATCCTCTCAAACATTTGTTATTTTTTGTCTTGGTAATTATAGCCATTTTAATGGGTGTAATGTGATATCTCAGTGTAGTTTTGATTTGCATTTCCCTGATGATTAATGATGTTGAACATCTTTTCATGTGCCTATTGGCCATCTGTATATATTCTTTGGAAAATTGTCTGTTCGTATCCTCGGCCCAACTTTTGATCAGGTTGGTTTTTTTGTTGTTCAGTGGTGTGAGTTCTTTATATATTTTGGAGATCAACCCCTTTCTGGATATATGATTTGCCAATATTTTCTCCCAGTTGGTGGGTTATCTTTTCATTTTGTTCATGGTTTTCTTTGCCTTGCAGAAGATCTTTAGTCTGATGAAGTCCCATTTGTTTATTTTTTCTTTTGTTTCCCTTGCCTGAGTAGACAGCGTATTTGAAAAGATCCCTTTAAGACCTACGTCAAAGAGTGTACTGCCTATATTTTCTTCTAGGAGTTTTAAGGTTTCAAATATTACCTTCAAGTAATTTGATCCTATTTGATCCATTTTGAGTTAATTTTTGTGTATGGCAAAAGATAAGGCTCTACTTTCATTCTATTGCATATGGCTGTCCAGTTTTCCCAACACCATTTATTGAAGAGCCTTTCCTTTCGCTGTCATATGTTTTTAGCTCCTTTGTCAAAGATCAACTGTCCATAGATGTGTCATTTTATTTTTGGACTTTCAATTCTGATCCATTGATCTCTCCGTCTGTTTTTGTACCAGTAGCATGCTCTTTTAATTACTATAGCTTTGTAGTATATTTTGAAGTCAGGGATTCTGGTGCCCCCACTTGTGTTCTTTTTTCTCAAGATTGCTTTAACTATTTGGGGTCTTTTGTTGCCCCATGTGAATTTTAGGATTCTTTGTTCTATTTCCATGAAGAATGTCATTGGGATTCTGATTGGGAGTGCATTGAATCTGTAGATTGCTTTAGGTAGGAGGAACATTTTAACCATGTTTATTCTTCCAACCCATGTATATGGAATATCTTTCCATTTCTTTATGTCATCATCAGTTTCTCTCAATAATGTCTTATAGTTTTCCATAAATAGGTCGTTTACCTCATTGGTTAAATTTTATGCTAGATATTGTATTCTTTTTGTTGTGATTGTAAATGAGATTGTAATCTTGAGTTCTCTGTTAGTTCGTTATTAGAGTATAGAAATGCAACCGATTTTTTTTTTCCAAGATTTTATTTTTTTCCTTTTTCTCCCCAAAGCCCCCTGGTACATAGTTGTGTATTCTTCGTTGTGGGTCCTTCTAGTTGTGGCATGTTGGACGCTGCCTCAGCGTGGTCTGATGAGCAGTGCCATGTTTGCGCCCAGGATTCGAACTAACGAAACACTGGGCCGCCTGCAGCGGAGCGCGCGAACTTAACCACTCGGCCACGGGGCCAGCCCCGCAACCGATTTTTCTAAGTTGATTTTCTACTCTGCAAATTTGCTGTAGTTGTTGATTATTCCTAACAGTTTTCTGATGGATTCTTTAAAGTTTTCTGTACATAAAATCATGTCACCTGTAAGCAGTGAAAATTTTACTTCTTCATTGCCAACTTGGATATCCTTTGTTTCTTTTTCTTACCTAATTGCTCTTGCCAATACCTCCAGTACTATGTTGAATGAGTGGCAAGAGAGGGCACCCTTGTCTTGTTCCTGTTCTCAGAAGGATGGCTTTTAGTTTTTCCCCATTGAGTATGATGTTGTCTGTGGGTTTGTCATATATCATCTTTATTATGTTGAGGTAATTTCCTTCTATACCCATTTTATTGAGAGCTTTTATCATAAATTGATGTTGGATCTTGTCAAGTGCTTTCTCTGTGTCTATTGAATTGATCATGTGGTTTTTAGCTCTCATTTTGTTAATGTGGTTTATCACATTGATTGATTTGCAGATGTTGAACCATCCCTGTGTTCCTGGTATGAATCCCACTTAATCATGGTGTATGATCCTTTTAAGGTATTGCTGTATTTGGTTTGCCAATATGCTGTTGAGAATTTTTGCATTTATATTTACCAGCGATATTAGCCTGTAATTATCCTTCTTTGTGTTGTCCTTGTCTGGCTTTGAGATCAGGATGATGTTTGCCTCAGAAAATGTGCTAGGAAGTGTTCCATCTTCTTCAACTTTTTGGAACAGTTTCATAAGAGTAGGTATTAAATCTTGTTTGAATGTTTGGTAGAATTCTCCAGAGAAGCCATCTGGTGCTGGACTTTTGTTTTTTGGGAGTTTTTTGATTACTGTTTCAATCTCTACTTGTGACTGGTCTAGTCAGATTCTCTATTTTTTCTTGATTCAGTTTTGGGAGGTTGTATGAGTCAAAGAATTTATCCATTTCTTCTAGATTGTCCAATTTGTTTCAAAGTATTCTCTTACAATCCTTTGTATTTCTGTGATATCTGTTGTAATTTCTCGTCTTTCATTTCTAATTTTATTTATCTAAGGCTTCTCTCCTTCTTTGTTAGTGAGTCTGGCTAAGGATTTGTCAATTTTGTTTATCTCCTCAAAGAACCAGATCTTAGTTTCATTGATCCTTTCTACCGTTTTTTTTTTGTTTCTATTTCATTTATTTCTTCTCTAATTTTTATTATTTCTCTCCTTCTGCTGACTTCGAACTTTGTTTGTTCTTCTTTTTCTAATTCTGTTGGGAGTAGTTTAAGATTACTTATTTGAGATTTTTCTTATTTGCTAAGTTGGGCCTGTATTGCTATTAATTTCCCTCTTGAGACTGCTTTTGCTGCCTCCCATATGAGTTGGTATGAGGTATTTTCATTTTTATTTGTCTCCAGATATTTTTTGATTCCTTCTTTAATCTTTTAAATAATCCATTGGTTTTTCAGTAGCATGTTGTTTAGTCTCCATGTATTTGTCACTTTCCCAGCTTTTTTCTTGTGGTTGATTTCCAGTTTCATAGCATTATGGTCAGGAAAGATGCTTGATATGATTTCAGTCTTCTTAAATTTATCAAGGCTTGCCTCTTTTCCTCAGCATATTGGCTATCTTTGTGAATGTTCCATGTACACTTGAGAAGAATGTGTACTCGGCTGTTTTTCAATGGAGTGTTCTCTATATGTCTGTTAAGTCCATCTGGCCTAGTTTTTCATTTAATTCCACTATTTCCTTTTTGACTTTCTGTCTGGATGATCTATCCATTGATGTAAGTGGGATGTTAAGGTCCCCTACTATTACTTGATTGTTGTTAATATTTCCTTTAAGATGTCTTAATAGTTGCTTTATGTACTTTGGTGCTCCTATGTTGGGCATGTATGTTTTTATAAGTGTGATGTCTTGTTGGTGGAGTGTCCCTTTTATCATTATATACTGTCACTCTTTGTCTCTCATTGCCTTTTGTCTTGTGAAGTCTGCTTTGTCTGATGTAAGTATGGCAACACCTGCTTTCTTTTGTTTGCCCTTAACTTGGAGTATCATCTTCCATCCCTTCACTCTGAGCCTGTGTTTGTCTTTATAGCTGAGCTGTATTTCCTGGATGCAGCATACTCTTGGGTCCATCCAGCCAGTCATATGATTGGAGAATTCAATCCATTTACATTTAGAGTGATCACTGGTATATGAAGGCTTATTACTGCCATTTTATCACTTTTTTCAGTTGTTCTATATTTCCCTTGTTTCTCATCTCGTGTATTTTGGACTGTCAATTCAGTTTCGTAATTCTCTATGATGATTTTCTCAGTTTTCTCTCTTTTGTTTTAATTGTGTCTCTGTTCTCATTGTTTGCTTAGTGGTTACCATGAGATTTATATAAAAAATCTCATAGATGAGATAGTCTATTTTCCGATAGCCTCTTATTTCCTTAGTCTAATCAGGTTCCATCCCTTTCCTCTTCCCCATCTAAGTTATTGTCACAACTCATTCCATTTTGTGTTGTGAGTTTGTGGTTAAAATGATGAGATTATCATTATTTTGATGTTTTCCTTCCCTTTATTTTTAATGTTATAATTAAATGTTTGTCAACCTGTTCTGATAGAGAGCTGCAGTTTTTTTTATTTTGCCTACCTATTATCTCCTTGCTCAAAGTTTTGTAAACCCTTTCTATTTTGTTTCAGGTATGAGAGCCTTCTTGATCATTTCTTGTAGAGGAGGCCTTGTGGCAATGAACTCCCTCAGATTTTGTTTATCTGGGAATGTTTTCATTTCTCCAACATATCTGAAGAATATTTTCACTGGATAGAGTATTTTTGGCTGAAAGTTTTTATCTTTCAGAATTTTGAATATGTCACTCCACTCTCTCCTAGCCTGTAAGGTCTGCTGAGAAATCCACTGAAAGCCTGATAGGGGTTCCTTTGTAAGTTATTTTCTTCTGTCTTGCTGCCCTTAATATTTTTTGTCATTGACTTTTGCCAATTTTACTACTATATGCCTTGGAGAAGGTCTTTTTGCATTGATCTAATTAGGAGTTCTGTTATTTCTTTTACTTATAACTCCTGCTCCTTGCCAGTTTTAGGAAGCTCTCAGATATTATTTCTTTGGACAAGCTCTCTGCTTCTTTCTCCCTCTCTTCTCCCCTGGAATACCTATGTTCCTTATATTGCATTTCCTAATTGATTTTGATATTTCTCAGAGAATTATTTCATTTCTTTTTAGATTTAATTTTCTCTCCTCCTCCATCTGAAGCATGTCTGTATTTCTTTCCGCCAAATTGTTAATTCTGCCCTTCATGATGTCAGCTCTGTTATTGAAGGACTACAGATTTTTCTTTATTTCATTGTGTTTTTCATCTCCAACATTTCTGATTGATTTTTCTGTGTAGTTTCAATCTCTTTTGTGAAGAATTCCCTCTGGTCATTAATTTTATTCCTGATTTCATTGAACTGTCTTTCTGAATTTTCTTGTAATTCATTGAATTTTCTTATGATAGATATTTTGAATTCTCTGTCATTTAGATTATACATTTCTATGCCTTCAGTATTGATTTCTGGGTGCTTGTTATTTTCCTTCTGGTCTGGAGTATTAATGTACCTCCTCATATTATTTGATGGGGTGGATTTGTGACTTCACATATTGGTAGTGTCTGATGGCAGATTCCACCTGCCACCACTGGGTGGTGGGGGGGGGGGTCAGGAGCTGTGTATTCCGAGCCTGCCAAAAACCCTGGCATCTGTGCCTGTCCTTTGGGATCTACGCTGACAGTGCCTGTCTGTGATTGCCTGCTGGCAGCTGCTGCTTTACTAATGTATTTGTATATCCTCTGGTGGGGTTCCCTTGGTTTAACTCACTGGCTGAGCTGGTTCACTGGACAGGAGGAGGGGTGCTTTCTTCCATGTGAGTGATCCTGGGATCATTCTCACTCTGCCCTAGCTATCTGCCCTCCTGGGCTGCTGGCTTGATGAGAACATCTCTGTGATAACTTAGCCTCCTATGTAGGTAGCTTACCTACAGCTGAAAGGCAATTTCAAGAGCAAAGTTGTTCCCACAGAGAGCCCCTAACCCAGAGCTGCATGCAGTCCCACACTCTATGTCACTGCTGGGGACGGAAAGGAGATCCCTTTACCTCCTCCCACTTCCTCCTGGGGGGTCCAGCACCTCCACCTTCAGACGTATGACTGTGTGGTTCTCTCAGATGTCTACTGTGTTGTATGAATGTCCCCTGTTGGTTTATAAATGTCCTTCTCATTGTGTCTTAGGGGAGAGAGTCTATGGGAAGAGCTCACTCTGCCATGAAGCTGATGTTGCTCTTCTCTGGAATCCTCTGGAATTCTCTGGAATCTGGAATCACATGCAGCAGAGATGCTGGAAACCTCTGAATGTTCTGTGAGCTTTTTAATCCTCCTTCTCTCCTCCCTGCCCATTTATCAGAGTCATTAAATTGCATGTTTAAACCAAAAATCTAATCATCTCCTTTAACTGCTCAGAAACCATCACTTAGTCATATGGATTAAGGTTCTTCCATGTCTTTTTATGGCTTAGCAGCTCATATGTTTTTGGTGCTGAATAATATTTCATAGTCTATATGTAACACAGTTTACCCATTCATCTACTGAAGGACATCTGGATTGCTTCCAAGTTTTGGCAATTATGAATAAAGTTGCTCTAAATATCTGTGTGCAGGTTTTTGTGTGGACATACATTTTCAACTTCTTAGGGTAAATACCAAGAAACATGTTTGCTGGATGATATGGTAAGAGTATGTTTAGTTTTATAAGAAACTCTCAAACTGTCTTCCAAAGTGGCTGTACCATTTTTCATTCCCACCAGCAATAAATAAGGGTTGCTCTTGCTCTTTGCCAGCATTTGGTGGTGTCAGTATACCTGATTTTGGCCGTTCTAATAGGTGTGTAGTCATAGCTCATTGTTTTAATTTATATTTCCCTGATGACATATAATGTGAACCATCTTTTAACATGCTATTTGCCGTCTGCATATCTTCTTTGGTAAGATATCTGTTAAAAAAGACTTTGGTCCAGGGCTGGCCCCGTGGCTGAGTGGTTAAGTTCGCGCGCTCCGCTGCAGGCGGCCCAGTGTTTCATTGGTTCGAATCCTGGGCGCAGACATGGCACTGCTCATCAGACCACGCTGAGGCAGCATCCCACATACCACAATTAGAAGAACCCACAATGAAGAATATACAACTATGTACCAGGGGGCTTTGGGGAGAAAAAGGAAATAATAAAATCTTTAAAAAAAAAAAAAAAGACTTTGGTCCATTTTTAAATAGAGAGTCTTTTGTTTTCTTATTGTTGACTTTTAAGAGTTCTTTAAATATTTTGGATAAGAATTTTTTTATCAGATGATCTTTTGCAAATATTTTCTCCCAGTCTGTGGCTTGTCTTCTAATATCTTGATATTGTCTTTTGCAGATGCAAAGTTTTAAATTTTAATGAAGTCTAACTTCTCAATTATTTCTTTCATGGATCGTCCCCAAGGCCAGAACTTTAATTAGATTCTTTGAAGTAAGAGAGTCCAAACTTTTCTAGTTCTAGAAAACTTTGCTCTGAGAGGATGTGGGCCTTAAATTTTGGAAGTCATCTTGAAATCTTGTGAGATTAGGAATAAATAGAAATACTGTTGAGCAGCAGAATTAGGGGCAAAGACAGACTGAGTTTTGATGAAAACATGAGGTCTTGAATCCATCCATAATAAAGTCAAATACCTCTAGCCTTTTCAATTTGTAGTCAAATATATCCCTGTTTTGTTTCAGACTGTTTGGACCAGAATTTTTCTCATCTGTGTTGAGGAAATCATATTCATAGTCCTAATGCTCTATTTTTTTGTATTTTTTTGTATATGATTAAATGACTGCCTGCCTCTTTCTCCCTCTGGTAAAATGAATTGCCATGTACCACTACTCCCTTTAAAAGTGGTCTGAATAATTCTAGCCAAGACACCAGCCACGTGGTTAGAGTAGTTCAGAGATTGGGGCCTGAGGGACTGACAAGATCTAGGTTCCCTGTTCTGTATAGCAGGATGCAGGAAAAGCAATTAAGGTGTGTCCTCGCTAATGTCGTTGAGAAAGAACTGAAAGTCAAAAGTTGGAAAAACTACATACAAATGCTAATTTCATAAAAAAACAGACAAGAGTAAGTGCAGGTGATAAAAATTCAAGAAGTCCACTAACCAGTGGCTACATTAGTGTGATTTTCTTCTTTCTTCTTCTATGGAGAGTGGCCAGGCCACCTTCAACGTGTAGTTATGATATATATCTAAATATACATAGCATATTTATATAATTACATAAGAAATGATTGATAGAAATTTAGATGGAATAGAGCAAATGTAGAATATTAGGATTGTAAAGCATAGTATCCTAATTTGTTTGACAAATAGGAAATCATAATATGGATGCAGATTTGTAATTGAAAGGGGATTATTAGGAAATTCCAATTAAAGAGGTGAAAATGGACTGGAGCTTATGAAACATTTTTTCTCTTTGTCTTTGGGCTTTTTACCTTTGTGATAAGTGAAGAACACTAATTTATTTTTTAAGTGTAAAAAATTTCATGAGTACAGCAGTAAAACTTTTTATTATTCAGGATAATACACTTTACTTCTTATAATGTAAAAAATAAAATCATTTGAGCTGTTTTTAGCATGACTTAATTTTGAACAAATAAACAAAATAGGTAAATATAAGTATATGCTGTATAATATAAATCTATATAAAATTCACAGTTAGATGCATTTGATTATGCAAAACAAAGCAAGACAAAACCACCAGAGGGCTTCTATTGAAAAACATAGTAAAAATAATATTCACATGCATTAAACATTGCAAACCATCTTAGTGTATGTCTTTTTAGACTAAGTAATGAAGCCATGAATGGTAATTGGAGAAAACAATTAGTCAACTCACCAATGTGCTGTTTATATGTCCTTGGCAACTTGCCACTCGACCTAAGGAGACTTTAGCCTTTATTTGAAGCTATTGCTATCCATGTATAAATGACAACAGAGCATATTTCACAATGGATTTTGATTTCCAAAGTTTTTTGGATTTTTTGGCATTCTTTGCTCAAATTCCACAGCAAAGATTCAGTTTAAAGCAGTTGCTTGTGTACTGAATATTTGAAATTAAGATACGAAGTTTTTCTTTAGTGAAAAAATTGAAATTATTTTGGGGTCATATAATTTTTATGCCGTAGAATGAAAATTATGTATAATTGTATGTTAGGACTTTTCATATTCTGTCTCAAAACATGGTGATTTCATAACTCATATCAGTTGGACCCTGGATTCAGATGAATGGTCTGGAGGGGATCAGATTTTTGAATAAGAAATCAGCATGAATAAGCTGAGTAATTAAAGATATTTTCAGTGAACAGCGAATACTCTTTTAACTAAATTGAAGTATTCATGAAAGAGTAGTGTAGCTAAGTCCAAATATACATATATATATATATATAAAAATTGTGGGGAATTGGGTAAGGTTAAGTACCAACTACTGAGTCCTTGAAGGGTTTTGGGTAGTGGTGAAATATACTGAATTAATTCTTAGGAATTAAGTCAATACTCATGTGAAGAATACAGTGAAGGTAAAAAGCCTGGGAGTTGGATGAGCTTATGAAGAAGGAGGCAATAGTGTTTGGAGACTGATTAGATGTGGTATATGAGGGAAAATACGAAGTCAAGACTGGGTTCAAACTTTCAAACCTGAGGAACAGGCAGAATTATAATACTATTGCTAGAAATTAGTCATTAAGCTAAACTAAGTGGATGAAATGGTTAGTTGTTTCTAGATGACAAGTTCCAATTTAAATACGAAATTAGAAGTGAACAGTATAGAGACTGAAATGTGCATGATGAGGCTGTTGGGATGCTGGACTGCACATGGCTCAGCAGAGAAGGAAAGGAATGGATCTGGATATAGTGAATTAACTCCAGAGAATGTTAGTTAAAACCCTGAGAGTAAACAGCACTTGGATTTTCTAGTGGAATCTTCCTTACTGATAATTTTCTTTTCCTCTTCTACAGAAGTAGCATGCCTGTTTTTTCTTTTAAGCATGAATTTCTGGCTGTATTGTGTGTAATCATTTATCCTAATGATAAATCAACAGGTTTCAGGAGGTTCAAATATTATTGCTATTTTGGGAGCAGAACATTTTGTCAAACAATAAAATTAGGAAGTACATAGAGTTTCTTTCTGATGGCCATTAAAACTTCCCTTGTCCACCAAGTTTCTTCGTATCATGATCAGCATTTAACACACAATTATCTGACTATCTTTACTGATATAACAGGCCATAAGCAAAGAAAAAAAATCATATCAATCAAAATTAGGCAGGCACATGACAAAGGGTTGACTTTTCTTTGTTGAAATATGGTTTGGCTCAAGATTGGTCGAGGTACTACTGGTTAGTGCAACAGGAGAAAACGTATTTCTAGAGAGGGAAGTATATGATAGAATTCCATTGTTACCAGCTCTTTCCAAATACACAATTGAGTGATCTTTGTCAGAAGGTGCTTGTCACCATTTTAGATGGAAAACCCAAAAAGTGCTTGGTTTTTAATAGCTGCATTTCTTAATCTGGGCATAGGCTATAAAGAAGATCATCGTATATATGATCAAAACAAGTAAGTGACAATATAATCTCAAATAGATGACCACTAAATGGAAAAATGGACTGATTTGAGGTGGCCAGCAGTAAGATAATTTGTAGTTAAATGGCAAATAGGGATCAAGAGAATAGGTAAACTTATAGTAGTCAGCTAATAAATTATAGCCCTGGAAGAACCAATTTGACTAGATTAGATAATGATCACTGATGTAAATGTATTAATAGCAGGTAATATATGCATAGGAAATTCATGAAGTTTTAAAAGGACTTTAGGAAAGAAAAAAATAGAAATCATATTGAAAAGCTTCATCCAAAATATTTAGTAGGATTAATGTTGTAATAACATAACAAATTTATGTCTTTTTAACAAAAATTTTTTCGTATACTATTTTCACTGGCTGCTTCTTTCTTTTTCTTTTTGTTTTAATTAATCCTTCTTTTGATATTCTTTGGATGAAACCTACAAAAGGAATAGAAACAAATTTATGCATGATAAAGTAACATAATAAAACATTTTATCTAAAATTTCCTCAAATTATCTTTTGTTACAAACAAAAAAAATGAATAATTAAAAGCCTTTAATTTGTCTATGTTTAGAAGAACCTATTTCTAAGGAAGTCACTTTGTTTACATAAGAGTTAGCAAAAATGGACAAGCATGTTGTTGATTTTTATTATTTATCTTCAGTCAAAAATTCAAGCTCATTTTATTAAAAAGTGGACATGTGGCTCTATGTGGCTAGTGGAATTATAGATAATTTTTATTTACATATAAATACTCTTCTATAAACATGCATCATTTTTATACTCAGCAGAAAATCAATAAAGGCATTAAAATTTTGTGTATTATAAAAAAGTGTAAAGATATTTTGGTATAATTCTTTAAAATGAAAACATAGTATGTAAATATTAAAACAATAAAATGTTGATTTGTTTGAAATTAATTCTTTTTCTATGAAAACACATTAAGAGGAATTGCAGCTTACATATCCAGCAATATTATCTAAATGTAATTGAAAAGTGGACATTTATTAGCTAAATCATAATATTTTGTTTCTTATAATAAATAGAACCAATTTCAGGATATTTTTCTAGATTAAAATTCATTCAGGATTTTAATACAATTATCATCTTAAACACTAGTGAATTAATAATCTGAAGAATGTCTTCTATACCTTTCTTACAAGCCTTAAGACATGCTCTTTTAGAAGTAAAATTGTTTTCATTCCCTCCACATCCACTGTACTTAAATGGGCGGCATTTCCCAATAATTGAATTGTAGTAGAATCTGCTTTCATTGGCTTGACACAATCCTCTGTCCGCTGGGGTCAGACACCAGGAGGGGCCATAAAATTCTAAGAACATCAAGAAAACATGGTAAGTCACTTAGGATAATTAATCTAAGACTTTAATATTATTGTTTATAGATTAGTCTTGTGGAGTGTTTATGTAAAACAGTAATCTGCATGAATAAAAGTAGTACTCAGTAAAATTCATGCATTTTGATTCCATGAAAAGGCTCAACCAATCTCCAAGTGTCCAATAAATTAAAAAGTAGATACATTTGCTAAAGAGAAGTGCTATGATTACTCTTTCTATGAAAAAACTAGCTGTACATAATAAAACCACTATTCAACAATTTGACTTCTGAAAATTTGTTAACCATATGCATTAAAAAAACTGTCAATGTTTACATATTGTTTGTTCGTGAATGTTCAACTTTGGAAAAAATAGCGCCGATGAACAAAATCTTTATTCTTTGTACAGCACAAATACTGAAGCTGAGGAAGTGTGTCTTCTCTTGACTAAAAAAGTGCTGAATGATGTAACAAAATCACAATTTAAAGTTCAGGGATCTAGATGTAGCAAATTCTAACTTTAAGCTTCAGAGAAGGAGCCAAGAAGAAATGGTTTGACTTAGTTATAAAGTTTTCTCATAAATTGAAGCATTGGTTTTAGATGAGTTAGACGTTTTTGCAAAGGAAGGAATATTGCTAAAGCCAGTAAAATAAAACACTTACAGGTTTAAACCAGAGAGACAAGCTGGTCTGTCAATGGGACCAAGCGCTTTCAAAAATAGAAGAAAGAGATGCAACTAGAGTAATAAAAGGAACACTCATTTCCTTAAGGCAAAGCAGAGAAATAGATTCAGCCCAGTGGTTGTTTTTAGCTCCTTTGGGAATTCCTGTCAGTGAGGGGAAGCTGGTCCCCTTTAGTAGCAAAGCTAAACTGCTTGATATTAGTAAACCCATATTGCAGATATGTTGGTGGACGGTGAGAAATCAGTATAGGAAAACTTTAGTGGCTTTGCCAAAGCATGAGATGTGGGACAGCAAATGCAGACAAAGAGAATTTGCTAAATATTCAACATTGGCACAAAATAGAACTTTGAGGAATCCAATAGCCAACGAGGGTAAATAAGTTGAGCTGAAAGCAAGAAATGATCTGATGGCAAGCGAACCCCAGATGAACAGACTGTAAAAGGAAAGAAATAAAATAAAACAATTTTGGAAAAAATGAGTAAAATATTAAATTGATACACACATTTTACCACCTCTTGCTTTCTAGATATTTAAAAAAAGATTAGAGTGTCTTGATATAACAGCTCATGTGATAAAGAAACTCTGGAAAATAGGAGTGGGAATAATATGGGAGCAATATATGAGCAGATATTTTATAACGGTGATATTCTGTCAAAGTTCAAGAACTGTAATCACGTAAAGAATAGTAAATTTTATTTAGGTTTTTGACTAGGTCTATAAATATTGTGATTTTAAAAGCAACTCCTAGGATCTGTAAAACTGAAACATTATTCAAAATCATGTAGTGTAGTTTACGTTTTACCTTATCCTATTTGGGGGTTATAGTGCATGATTATTGCCATCAGAAATCAAAATTAAAATATATTTGGTGAGAATGTGTGCTTAACTTTCCATAAAAGGTTGAAATCTCCTCTTACCAACAGTGGTTTGTGTAAGAGGAATTTTCTGACAATCTAGAAGAGATACGCTTTAACAGCCCAACTATTGTGCAAACGTTCCCAATGCGTGTGCTATGGATTCTCATCAGCCCACAGCCTAGAGTATGAGATGGTTATTAATTGCCACCGCTTCCATCTCCATGAACTTCCAAAGTCATCACTTATGTTCAGAAATAAAAGAACTACCCCACAAGCAATTAGTCTGATTTGAGAAACAGAGGAAATTGTTATTTTTTTTATTCTCAACAAACACCCACGGATATTTTATAGTAGATGTGTATGATGAAATGATATGACTTTATATCAATTTTACTTTAGCATTTTGTACACAAGATATATTAGCCCACAGTAAGTTGCAGATAATATGTGTGGATGTACATATAAGTTGGACACTTCTTTACAAATGGTAGTTACTATGTCTCAATAGCAATGCCCTACCTAAAGTTCCTTATTCCAGGACAGAGAGAGTTTTCTGATGACATGGGGTAAACTCATTCTTCTTTTCCCCTAACATACAACTTACAGTAAACCTGGCCCCATAACAAAATCAAGGCTATTTCAAAGTGAGGGCAAGTTAGCCTGCTTCATCTTGGGCTACAGTTCCTAAACTGGAGGTAACAAGAGAGGAGCCTCTATTATCATGGGCCAGGAGCCTGGAACATGAGGTAAAAGCTAGAACCAAAATGGGCCTCTCCAATGGGATCCAAAACCATGGTCAATACACTACAGGTTTGGGGGGAGATATACTTTAGCTTCTGTCTTTCTTTAGCCACCAAGTCTTCCAACAATGTCTGCCACTGACCAAATCTACTCAGAAGCCAAGGGAAAGGTTTCCTATAATATGGGACAGGGCAAGAGGAAGGTATAGGATTGGTTTGAGAGCAGACGGTTGACCAGCACAGATGACATCAGAAAGAGTTTCACTACCAGTTAAATTGATCAAGGCATCAGACTGCCTCTGCTGGAAACTCTTTGTGACTTCTGGCATGCTGCTCCCACAGCCTGGGATCTGGTGTGCGGACGTGAATTGTCCCTCTTACCAGATACTTGCCCCTGCTCAGGCAGTGTGTGTTCCTGACTGCCCTGATGACAGTTGTTTGTCTATCCCTCTTTGTTCGCCCTGATTTTAATCACTATCTACACAGATCATCAAACACAACTTCACCTTTGACCCAGATCAGTATTGAGGTTCTTAACACTAGAAATAAGAATATTTTGATGGTTAAAATTTAAAATTAATCACTAAGGATGTTGTATTATATGTACTTAACATTTAAAAGTTTTTAATAAAGAAATAAATTATTACTAGTTGGGGGGGGGTCTTTATAAGGCCATTGCTCTTCAGAAAATGAATTATACCTGTAAACTAATCCGTTTCTCCTAAAATCATTTTAACTCTAAACAGGAAGACTATCATTGGGTGTCTCTAGCATAAACAACAGTAGAATTAAATGATGAAGCAGATGTCTTCTCAAGGACATTTTAGCTCTAAGATTTTTTGAGTCTTTAATTATCGTCTGGTTCAATCTCCAAAGGTAACGAAATAAAAATTTTTTATACCCCAGGACGAAATGAGATAAGCTTGACTGTTTTCAATTAACATATTTATTCTAGATAAACATAGGCACTCACCTATTCAAAATCCAGACTTTGAAATCTACAATGAAAGAAAATATAAAGGTTTTGAAGTGGTTGCACAATGTGATTTTTTTGGTTTAGATTATTGACAGAAATTTAAGATAGAACAAAAGACACTAACCTGACTTCTGTTTGTTTTCCAAAGGGAATTTAATAACCAAATGGATTCTGTCTCGATCTCGCCATTAATAACAAGTTGGATAGCTTCCATTTAGAGGGTCTATGATAAGGTGTCAGAATTCAGGATCCACTTATTTTCTGCCAGGAGCTGCCATGATCTAGTAGGCCTGCTAAACTGTAGGTGGCACTTCAAAGTCAGTTTTATGTGTAAAGTGGTTTATATAATTTTTCTTTGAAACTTATACAGTAAACTTTGAATTTTATACTCACTTTGAATCTTTACTATGGTGTCTTTCTTCTTCTTCCCATTTTACATGCCCATTTAGGCTTTTATTTTACCAATCAAATAAGGTTTCAGAACCACCTCATGACTTGTGGAGTAAATTATTTTTTTTCTTCTGAGACCATTTTAGGGAATTGAATAACAAATATTTCCTTTGAATAACAAATTTCATTTTTCCCCATAATTTCGTAGTGAAGAAAAATAAAAATTTTTATTTTCTAATTACAAATTATCATTGTAAAATGTTCAAATAATACAAAAGTAAAGCAAATATAATGCAAAAGTTCTCCATAATTTAATCCTTGCCCTTTAATCACTATCAGTGCTTTGGCCTTTATCTTCCCTCAAACTGTTTGCATATGCAGACATGTATTTGTATACTCCTCTGTGTCGTATTACTATACTTGGTAACATTTTGTGGCTATGTTTCCACATTTGCTCATACATATGCCTCCTTCTTTTTAATTTTATTTTTTGAATTGAGTACAGTATGTTCAGTCAATCCATGTCTTGTGTATATATAGATTACTTCTATTTTTTCAATTCTGGACAATAGATCATGAACATCCTTATACATTGGTTCAGATATTTCTAGAAGAGATATTTCTAAAATTAGAACTGTACAAAAGTTATATTCAATGTATAATTTGGTAGATGCTGCTGAATACTCAACTAAAAGTTTATATAAATTTATATTTCTACATGTGCCTTAAGTTTAAAAGTGCCTAAACATTATTTAACAAAACGTGGACCTTAATCCAATGCATTTATTTACTATTCATTGCTTTTTCCTCTCCTAATACCCACAAAAGTGGAAGGGTACTAGTAACTGCTCAGAGCTCCCCAAATATTCTACTAAATATAATTTACATAGAATCTAAGATACATTTGATTTTAAGACCCAACATTATCTTATGTACTGCTTATAAAGAAAGAAAAAAACACAATTACACTATTATACACTATCAGTTGTAAGCTTCATCATGGTTTAAACAATGTTAAAATGTGGAAAAATATGCATCTTAGAAACAATAAAATATGATAATTTATCTTTTTTGTGTCAACACACTGAAACACGTACATACATACAAACACACACAAATAGGAAGGGAAATGATATATGCTACCCGTTGGGCAAAAAGCTGAGAGGGAATGCAATCAGATGGCAAGATGATTCCTAGAGAGAGATTTTTAGCAGGTAGCAAGCTTAGCAGTTTGCTAGGTTACAATTCTACAAAATAATTCCTTTATGCTGAGCTTACTGTATCCTGCTGGGATCCTCTAGAAGCTACTTCCAGTCTTCTATTTTATTTACTTCATGATGAGTTGGAAAACGAAAATAGCAAAGAAATATTAAAAGGATACGCTAGAATGTTGACAGTGATTGTATGTAATGCAAATATGGCTGATTTTCTTTTCTATGTTTTTCAATTTGTCTGCAATTATAATATTCAAATTATATAATAAAATACATAATAAATATTAGAAATAATATTATATAGTAAAAATATTTTTAGAGTGATCCCAGTGTCCTGGGGTCATGCAGAAAGTCCAGAGATTGGAAGCTGTTTCTGACTGGGAATGGAAAGTAAACCTATCAGCTGTAAGTGTACTATATATAGATAATAAGTCTGTACTACTGGAAAAGCCTGTGTCTCCATTCACTACCAAGGGAGAAGCGGTGTTAAGTGAGCAGAAACTGGCATTCCATAGAAGAGAAAAGAGAGCAGGGAATGGGAAAATGAGCGCTGTGAAACATTTTTTTTCTATGTGTACTGGGCCACTTTGCTGAGTGTGAAATGTAGAAGGTAGGCTGCCAGGGCGCTGGAAACTAAAAGATCGTGTGGAAACAGACTGCAGGAAACCTTACCCAGGCACGGAAGCCTCCACATATTGAAAAGGAAAAGAGAAATTGGGTAGATATTTATTGGGTTGCACTTCTTTGCCTAGATACTGCCTAATCCATGGGCAGAGTTCACAAAGTTATCTTCATCCAGAGATTTTTTCTAAATAAAGCCACCAATAAAGAAAGCCATGGTAAAATTGAAAATCATGAAACTTATGAGTATAATTTATTCTATGATAATTATGTCTTATAATGTTTTAGAAAAACTTTTCTTCATGTCATATCTGCAAAGTTGAAAACTCTACACGATTTTAGTAAAAAGTGAAAATTAAAGTTTATTTAGTCCCTTGATCAGCTTTTAAGGAAGGATGAGATTTTGATACACTGAGGAGATAGAGGGAACTATGGGTGAAGGAAAGCACAAAGGTCAGAACATTCCTGGTTTTGGGGGGGTACTCTGCAAACTCTGGGCTATCTGAAGAACAGAGTGCATGGAGAGTCCAGTGGGATGCAAAGCTGGAAAAGTAGATTTAGGCCAAATAAAGAAGGTCTTTGAATGCTACTATATTTGGATTTATGATGTAGACATTAATACACCACTGAAAGTACTGAAGGATGAAGGACACAAGTTCTGTTCTTTCTTGGTTCGTGAAGCAAACTCAACCAGGCATGGGTTGGTTGAATCCACTAGGAGACGTGCAATAGAGGCGAATATAAGGTGACCCTAACTCCCTAACTAAAGCAGTTACAGTGGGAATAGCTGAAATTAAGCACCAGATTGAATGTGGGCAAGGGAGACAGACACTTAGAGGGAGGATAATTGAAATATTTCTAGACTAGTTGACTTACAAGATGCAATATTTTTTTAATTTATTATGAAACATAATTATAATAGAAACTACAGTCATGATAGTTTCATAAGTTGCAATTTTAGCATGGCTTTCTTTCATTGTGGCTTTACATAGAAAAATCCCTGAATGAAGATGAAATTGTGAACTAAGCCCGTGGATCAGCCAGCATCTAGGCAAACAGGTCCAAGATGTTAGATCGAAGATAGAACCCAGGTTTTGAGAAGACAGAAAATTTTAATTTTGACTTCAATGGAAGAACAATATCATGATTAATTCTGTACTTCAGTGGAAGTACAACATCATGACTCCATCCTACCATAACACTTGTGCAGGTCTGTGTCTGAGCAGGTAACATAGCCATTGAAATCATCTATGTGTCTATCTCCTTCCCTGATTTCAGACATGCCTGTAAGGACAACAACACCCTCTTTATTCTTCTCAGACTCCCAGTGTCCATGACAATTCTTGTTTTGTAGGAGGCACCCAATATTTATTGAACTGAACTGAAATTAAGAAGAATAACACATCTGTACCTCAGGTCATAAGACAAAGTTGGAAACAGGTTTGCAAGTCCTCTGTTTAGAGATAAGATCCAAAGACAGAAAACATGTATTAGTAGTTTATAATTATGTTTGAATTTTACAAGTGCTTTATGTTATTTCAGGTAATCATAGTATTAAGTAAAAATGAGGATATTTCAGATCAAGGTTACGGACTTTAGTTTCACTAAAAAATTATCACTAATAAAATGTATACAAATAATTTCCCTGATTATTTATTTTTTTCCTGCTGTAAACTTCTGTTGACATGGGTGATCATCATAAATATCATAAAAAACCCTCAAATATTAATACTTTTGAGCTCTTATTGAGTACTAAACACTGGGTTAAGAATTTTATATATGTCATCACAATCTTCACAAAAATTTTCAGAGATATTACTCTCTGCATATAACAAATGAGGAACCCAAGGCTAAGAGTTGTGTAATTTGTTTCAAGGCCACAGAGAGAGTTGACAAACAGCAGAAGTGGAATTGAAACCCACATCTTTCTGCTCATAAAGCTAATGCTCTTAACCACTATGCTATGTCATTTGAAAATTAACTAGAAAATAAAAATAACTGAGCAAAGATATTTTAATAATTATCAGATAAAGTTGTCACATCTTCTCCTTTATATCTGATCCCAAAATTATCTCTTCTTTCCAACTCAGGTTCAGAATGTCTTAGACGCTTCCCTCCCTCAGTTACATGCATCGAGTTAGAGTTTCCCAAGTCTGAACAGGACAAAGATCTAACCAAAATAGGTCATCAAACAAGGAAGCTGGAAACAGTCTTGGGAGTAACTGTTCTGAGCCAAACCGTATTCAGTACTCCAACATTTGAAGGCAAGAATTACTGGGTTACCATGTTCAACATGGACTGATTCTACAAATCACAGACCAAAGTTCCAGGCTTTACTGCACTCTGTGATCATGTTTGTACTGGCCAGCCAGATCCATTTAATGGCATTAGGTTGTGATAGACAACTAGAAACCTCATTCTGCTCTGTCCCTAGAAAGATAGAGTTGAGATTTTCCTAACCAAGACATTTTATATCAATGCTTTTCAAATTCATTCCTGCAAAGATTGTCCAGTATTCAAATAGCAAAAGGGCAGTCAGAGAATTACACAGGACACAGAGCAGCAGTTTTTCTATCCTATTCCAACCACATTCCTAACTTGCCCTTAGCAGTCAATACCAAATTCATATTATAATAGAGATTTTTACCTTTAGCAAAAAGCACGTGCCATCAAATTACTATTATTAATTTAGTAGTTTGTATTTTGTATTATATTCATTTGTGAATAAGTTTTGATATAGTTTTCAAGCAGTCACATGCGTAGTTTATTCCTACTATTTTACTTGTTCATGTAAAATTAATGTCATTCAAAATAATTTGGCTTACAAATTGGAAGTCTGTGATTTTTCTCTTTTAAATGTATCTGTATATTATTCAAGTTTTAGAAACACTTCCCTGGAGGAATCTTACGACTGACGTAAAAAATTCATCCTTGTTAAAACCAGAGATGGGTCCAGGAAGAAAGGGATTAGCAAAAGCAGTCCGTGGTCACCAGGGTGACTTATTTGAATGGCAGCAATCTTGGCAGAAATGAAGTGCTACATTTTTGTTTCTCACCAGCTCTCCTGCCAGGAAGTAGGAGGTCTGATGGATTCTCTCTACACATTACTATCTATTTTTGGAAAGCCAGCTTGTCAGAAAATCAACATATGAGGAACCAGATTCACCATGCAGGCATATTTAGACTATCAGAGAAGGTTCTATGCTTCTTGGTTTGAAAATACGTTATGAAAAACAAGATACTTCTTTGGGACTATGGAAGTGGGTTGTTGATGAATTAGGGTTTTTCAGAATTGTTGATGGTGCTAGTGATTAACCATGGTATGCTGCTAAGTGTGTAACTCTATAGTTGATGGGGGATATTTTCTTTCCAGAAAATTTCCATGGTTGTGATATTCTTCTATATGTAATCATAGCTTCAACAAGAGGCCAAATAGGTAACAATATTCTCTTGCGAATCTGTAAATGACTATATCAGGGATGGTGTTTGGCTGACAATCAGGCAATTTGTCAGCATAACACCTCCTTTAGAGGGCCAATAATAACAAAAAAATTTTAAAAAGAAGTGTACGTATGCATGTGTGTGTGTGATGTGTGTGTGTGTATATATATGTTTTTCCTTTCTTCCTATTTTTTTCACGTATATATGGCATCTAGCCACTAGATCATACATTGAATACAGTCAGGAAAGAGAGAGAGCTCCAAGCACCCAGATGGTCTTCAGAATGACATCCAATCATTTTCCCTTGACCTGGAGGCTGCCGGGAAGCAATGAGGAACTAGGTCAGGTAGATTGGTCTTCCTTTTCTCAGTCCGAAAGCAAGTATCAGATTGGGTTGGCAGTAGGGTTTTGAAGTCTATTCAAAGATTTTTTTTTTTCCCAAAATATCATAAAGCTGATGTAGTCCCAAGACAGCTATTAAAGTTGATACATAGAAGCGAAGGGAACTATAACAATCAAGAAAATAACTCACCTTTTTCGTGAATGGCTCAGGTCCACTCAAAAGGCCCATAACCAGTATGAACATTTGAGAACATTAATTTTTGTTTGCTAGTTAGGCATTTACCAATGAGATATATTGAGAGGAAAATATTAACTCTATGCATGGAAATATTAAAACTTTATTAATTGTATGCTATCAAAGGCATCACATATACCATATAAATATTAAAGAAATGTCAAAGCACAAACATTAACATATGCGTAAAACGCTACCTAATCCTAAAATGAACATGGATGCATGAATGAAGAAGGCATTCAGAAAGACTTGGTAAGTATGATCCGCATTCTTCCAACCATCATTTGTTCTTTCTTTTGTAACTGTGGATCACAAAATTAATAAAAAACGTAAGTCATCTGTCTTGTGCCTAAGACTGTGTGAGACGCTGGAGGAGGGGAGTTCTACAAAATATATAATACCTGGTCTCTTTCCTAAAAAACTTGTAATCTAGTCAGTGCGACAGAGCTAACACAACATCAAATAATCTAAGTATCAAACGAATCAAACCAGGAAGCCAGGAGACAGAGAGAGGAAGACTTCCCTGTGGCGGTGAAAAGGCAGCTTAGATAAGATGAGGACGGCCAGGGGATTTTAGGTGGGAGAAACCACACAAAACATCATGTGGAATGAGAATGGATAATTTGTATTTGGTAATAATGAACAGTGGATAATTTGTGTTTAATGACAATGTCTATTCAGAATGGACAAAGAAAATTCCTGTTTAAAGGATGGTGAGACAAAATCTGGAACAGGTAGAGGGCTGACAGATGTTGCCGACAAATTTAAGTCAAGTGGATGAGACTAAATGAACACAGAGAAAGAATGTTTCCATTAAGTTTTTAAAAAATTTTTCTCTAAAGCAAGAGAGAGATATAAACTTGTTTGATTAAAGATAGTCTGACCCAAACACGATGGATGTATGGGAGTAGGACAGTGACGTCAAAAAGATCATATCTGATACATGTCATATATGACTCTCTCATCCTCTGTCTCTCTTTCTACACACATATATACATACATATATTTTGACTTATGTTTGATATCTGACTATATATATTAATAATATATGTATATAGTATATCTGAGTTATATCTGATCTCTGTGATATTTATCGTCTATCTTTTTTCTCTCTCTCTCCCTCTCTCCTCTTCTCCCCCCTCCTCTATATCTATCATCAATCATCTATGTATCTATTGTCTATACCACATGGTTTGCCTGAGCCAGTATTAGTTCATGCTTATTTTTTTGGTATACCATGTCCCAACATATATGTGATTTTTAAAAAGTTGAAATAGTTTTTAAATAAAACTATTTTACATATCCATCAAATTAAAAATCCAACTTTCTGTCTATACATATATATTTAGAATAGATAATTTTTTAGCATCCCCCTTTTATTTTCATTAGTGCCCCAGTTTGGCTGATAAATGATCGTTGAGTTAATCTAAACATGAAGGATTGATAGTCTGAACAAAACAGGTGAGACTGAAAATGGAGAAGACAGGAATGGATATTTTGTCAGAAAAAAACAATAGAATTTAAGGACTGACTAGAAGAAGAGAAGTGATCAAAGGACGTTACAAAATGCTAAAGCTGGAATAATCGAAAAAATAGTGGCAACACTCTGAAAGTTTGGAAAGCTGGAAATATTGAAAAAGAGAAAAATTATATAAGTAAAGTTCTTTTGGCTTCAAAGCCCCATGATTGTTCTGCATGTCAGTATTCTCAGCCTGTTTCTAGTAAACACATTTGAACTGTTGAAATTTCCATATATCTATTAACTTAGTTCTATTGTATATTCTCTTTTAAGGGCTTATTGTAATTTTGTGACTATGTTTGTACTGATGCCTTTATCTGAATAATTAGAGATTTTATAAGTGTCTGAAACATGAACTTCTCCTGCAAATGGGAACTTACAAAGAGTTGTTTGACAGATGAGAAACCAAGCGCTGGGAAGTGAAGCGTATTGCTCTGAAGCATGTGGGTCATAATAACAAATAATAACACTTCTATAGCGCTGACTAGGTATCAGGCACTGTCCTAAGCAAGCTATGCATACAGACTGATTTCACCTCGCAACAAAACTGATGAGGTAAGTACTACGTTATTACCATCCTCACTTTACAATAGGAAAATGAGGTTCAGAGAGGTTAAGAAGTATTATAAGATTGCACAGCTGGTAAGTGGATGAACTGGGACTTGAGCCCAAGTCTTCAGGGCCAGAGTCTTTTCTCTCAGCTGCTATATTATAATGCCAACCACAGGGGGGACATCAAGAAGAACCAATTATGGTAGTCTTTCATTTTGAAGATTATGCACAGAACTGCACACATTTAGAGAGATTGTTTCAGAATTACTTCTGTCACACGTGGTGAGAACAAACATTTATTGAAGCTACATGGATATGCTCATAATTCAGCCAATCAAACTCAAATAATTTGCTCTTGTTCACAGGGACATGCTTACAAAACATTTTATAAAAATTTATTTAAGGAAGAGTAAGGCTCAATCTTAGAGATCATCAAAGTAGTCTACTAATATAGAAATATGGAGATGAAAGGGAGAAAATTAAACCCCAACTGTGCATTCAATAAGCATTCAAATATCTTGAGTCAAGAAGGCTCATTGGAAAAAATATATTCTCAAGCTCATTTGCAACATTATGGTAGTTAAGAATGAATAATAATTTTTAAAAATTACCAAACCATTTTCTAGTAACATTGAACAAAACTTCTAAAATGCTTTTCTAGTATCATCATGAAGAGAAACATATATTTACAAAATATATTTATATATATTTCACTTAAGAACAGTAATACAATCTAGCTGTATTTTTGAAATATTCAAATACTCTACCTAAGGATTGTTACTTAATGGAAAGAATTTTAAGAGAATGCTATTCTATTTGTGTGGTGGGCATGCTGTCATTCCTGCAAACTGAATTGGAACCTTAAAGAATTTACATCTTTGCAAAAGATGCTAATACCCACAGAGAACCTTACATATTGGCTAAAACCTTGAACAAGGTCTCACACAAACATAAAGCTGTATTTTCTTAAATTATAATAGAACATAGTAATATAATTGCAAGCAGTGACAGATATAATTATTTTTGAGCTGGAATATCGAGTGTCTTCACAGACCTGAGCAATGCCCTTTGATGGAGTGGGGAATGGATTAGGTATAGGTATAGGAAGAGTGGGGCACAATTTCCTTTCTATACTCTGTCATCTATATGGGGTGGAGGAGGGATAATCTAGGTCTTAGATAGCAGAGAAAGAGACGCTGTATGCCCACCTTTCACAATTTGGATGGGGTGAATACGGGATCATGTCGGTCTTTTGAAGAGTGGAGGCAGGGCTTCATTGTCACTTGATGCTTAAGCCAGCCTTTGTATCGAACTTCTCATAGTAGTTATTGCAACATTATTTCATGTTTTCAATTAGGAACGTTACAAAAGAATAAGAAAAGAATGCTCCAAAAAAAGGAGGAAAAGGGATCAAATTGGCTAAAGGAATTTAGACTTTGAGGCAAATATATACAATAAAAAAATAAAATAGTTTTAGACGAATAAAGGAGACCAGTGGTCCTAATTTTAAATGCAGATCACTATGAATTATTCCTTAAATGCCTCTTGCTTTAAAGAAAAATCCTCTTAATCTGTTTTCCTTTAAATTCATGTTGTGAACTTTCACTGCTTCCTTAGTTAATAATTTACTCTTATGACCGTTAATTTACTTATTACACTTTTTAGTGTGTATTTGCATAAAAACTTAGGACATATATCAGTATTTAAAACATTTACTTTCTCACATGTATGCTCTTTATTTCCCCCCTTGCTATTTTGGTATTATGCCTGTAAAAATCATGAGTTTTGTACTTCATAAAAGTTCAAGGCAAAACCACCCCCTAACCTACTATACTCATTTTACTGATAAATGACTGAAGATCTCTATTGGGATTAGTAAAGTAACCCAAATAAAAAATGTTGAAACATATTGAAAACTGATTTCATGCATTTCTTTTATTTGTAGATATATTGTTATATCTCATCTGCCTTTAAACTCATTAATAAATTTGCCATTCTAAACTTTCCCCTCTTCCACAGCAATAAGATTGAGCATGCTTTTCAACATATGATATTTAACTAGTTAAACAAAATGTCACTGAAAGACACAGGGCTGGAAGGGCACGAAGAAACAATGCAATGAAATTACTTAATTTTACAGATAAAAAAATCAGAACTACAAAGATACTATCATTATTACAAACAAAGTAGTGTTTAAAAATGAGACTCAAATTCATCTGGTTTGAATTCACTGCTCTAATTATAGAATCTAAGGATCTCAAGGCACTTTGAAGACACCATATTGTCCAAGTCCCACTGAAACTTTGCATGCCCTCTGTGACATCTCAGCTGCTATTAGAACACAGCTTGAATGCCTAAAATTTAGGGAATTTAATCCCTGAGGCACCCATTCCTTTTTGAAGTTCTCATATTAAAAATAAACACTTTACAGAAAGAAATTTGTACTTTAGATTTCATATGTGCAGCGTGATTCTTAGGTTGGGCTGATGGAGATAAGAAGGAAGGATGGGGATGTGGTAGTGGCAGTGGGGATTAAAATGGAGAGGACTGAGGCACGTACAATACTCAATTCTTCCTTCCATGATAGTGTTTCAAGTCCTGAGAGCATATATAATGTTCCCTCTAAGATCTCATGCCTCCTTACACTTTCCAGTGCTTCTATAAACATGTTTCCAGTTCTCTTTGTGACTTCTAAGGTATGGCATTCAGGGCTGAAGCAAGTCCCACAGGCATGATCAGGTCAGTGTGTGACTAAGCCAGACACCTACATCCTTCATTCTAAATAAATCATAGCCAACATTTGCAGTACTTTATAATCCAGCTGGGCACATGTGCTTATTTACTTGTTGTAAAGGGAGAAACTCAAAGACATTCTGATTCTGAACCCCATCTGATGCTGACACATGGCCAGGGTGGAGAATCTCTGGTCCAGACACAAAGATCTCCTTTTACCCTCAGGTTGCAATTTTAATAGTCACAGAACTCTTTCAATTCATGCCAAGTTCACATTTAACACTTTCACATGGACTGCCTCTAATGAGAATCTTCAACTCCTCTATGAACACATGTGGTTTTTAAAATTTAGGTAGGACCTTACATTTATCCTGTTAACTTTCAGATTTTCAGGTTGTTTCTAACTGCCTAGATATTTGTGGTTTCTGGTTATGTTTTCCAAATTTTTCAGTATTTTCCCAGCTCTCCATTTTTGTGAGCATATTTCTTGTATGTTTATTTAAATTTGATAAGTATGTTGACAGAGTAGAACCCAGAAAAGGGTTCTGCAGAAGCCCAAAAGAAAATTCCCTTTAGTGTGACATAACCTTTGGGGATAGTTACTCAACAAATTCCTAATCTGCCTTGTGACTGACACCAGAGACCACGCCCAATGCCATGCTCAGTTTAAGAGTGCCTTAGACTGCCCATGGCACACTGCTGCTATTATAGTGATTTACCCTCAGACACTGAGGCTGACGTTCCTAGCATTATTTTATACAATGAATTTGGCATAGAGATAAATATCATATGAAAGTTTTCATGTGATACGTAATTAAAAGCCTACTTCAAAGCATACTGTAAATAGATTAGGAAAATTGTCACTTTTATGAGATCAAATGCCTTAAACATTTTGAATCTCAGTATTTCAACACATTTTTTATTAAATACAAACAGGTATAATTTTTTTTAAAGCACAGTTCTAATACACATTCCACTTCTATTGTTACCGTGGTAATATTTCTCTGGCAGCAATTTAAAAAAATGAGATTCTTACCCCAAAAGTTGGGAACCTTGGTAGGCTGGGGAGTCAAGGAGTCATTATTCACAGCATTAATCTGGGTTCTATGATCATCCACCTGGAAATCATTCACTGGAAAAAATATAGCCAGTTAAAATAGACATTGTCGCAAGCTTGTAATTGTACACATAAAGCAAAGCACAGCAGTTGTGTGAAGAAAGGTAGACTTCTAGAAATTTTACTCACTTTGCTATGCTAAATTAGTAAACAGTGAATCTTTAAAAACATATGATATATATAAGATAATATTATGTATATGATAAGATAATATTTCCCCCAGTAACTTTGCGGCTCTTGGTCAAAAAAGATATAACAGTTAATGTTTAAGTTATTTCTTTAATAAATTTTATGGTCAGATAAAACCGACTGATTTTAGTGGTAGGTTCCAAAGAACTATTCGCTCTCAAATTGTTATAAACCTAAGGGATTTCAGCAGTCCTACTCTTGTGCCTAAATTATGCTATAGTATTCTCAGGAAGGAAAATTAAATAATACAACCTGAAAAAAAATGTCAGATCTATGAAAACAATTTCCACTATAGTTAGATTTCTTAATTATCTGTGCTTTTATTTAAAAAATTTAACATCATGACTAATTTCTATCAGATTTAGTGAATACAAATGTATCTTCATTTGTATGGCTGAAACAAAATCTGGGTAAACTTCAACATCCTCTCAGATGTCTTATTTTTAAAAGAATGGTTATAAATAAAGTAAGATGAGATGAGAAACAAACTTACATGCATCCTCGCAAGCGTTCTTGCATTCTTCCAAAGAATCAAAGTTGTTCAGATTGCCGAGGCACCCACCATACTTGAAACGTTCACACTGCTTTGACTGATTGTTATAGAAATACCTAGTAATATAACCTCGACAGATTCCAGCATCTTCTTCCAAAAAGCAGAAATCTGGCTTTTCTAGAAATTATAAAAATGTCAGAAAGCAATAATCTTATTTGTGAATAATTTAATTATTTTAATTAAATATATAAATAACTTGTTATGTTGAAGATATTTATGGAGTAAATACGAAAATTTAAAGGTAAGAGGTAAAAATATAACTTTATCCACAACTGTACAATATTAAGATTATCTACTATACCTACTGTGACAAATAGAAGATGTAACTATTGTTACATGTTCTTGCTAATGGAATTTCAATTTTTAAATTTCTCTTAGTAAATTAATAGGGCATTAACTATCAACTATTCCATGATTTGAGAGAATAAAAGATATTGGGTAATTTTATGCTTGGTTTGGAAATACAAAGTTTTATGGCAAAAATTTGGTTTAATTATTTTTATTAAGCTTATGGGCATTGACTATAAGGAAAGATCTATGAATATTTTGTATTTTTTAGGTGTGTGATCTCATTAGGGAAACACATGTAATATGTTGCTTCGTTAAGAATGGTTTCCAAAAAAGAAACTGGAGAAGAAACTTTAAGGGGTATGGAAGCTTTCATGGCTATTCTTAGAAAGTTCCTGAATATCTGTATTACGCATGATATCCTCTACCACTGTGCCTCTTACTTTTCTTCTTCCAGTCATTGGAATGACTCCAACAGTACAGAGGCAGAAAGGAAATACATGTTCAGGGATCGGAGAGGCTTTTGAAAAAGTCCAAGACCCATTCTTTGATAGTGCTCCAAACCTGGCTAAACACAGCTGTCACAAAAGTTGTGCCACTGTGATCTATATTACAAGCTTTGTCTGCCTTCATACTCTGTAAAGAGAGAATTGAATTTGCTTTCAAAATTATTACGATTGCAAGACATATTGGGCTTGAATATTTTCGGGCAAACTTCCGATTTCCCCCTTTTTTTGCTGCAAAATTACTATACTGTAAAAAACTATATTACCATAGCGGCCAAAATGAACTGTGGTATCTTTTTGCATCTTAAAGCAACTTGCTCTTCTAGCTCAGGGAAGCAATACTCATGAGGTTTTTATTATAAAAAGAATGTTTTAGTAATTTCTACAATAGTTGCAGACCTTCAGAAAAACCAATCTCCCATAAAAATTGTTTTATTAAATAAAACATACTATTTTAATAGTATAAAATATCCATTTTCTATAAGTTCTCAGAGTACCAATTTGAAAATTATTTTGCTTATCATTTATTGATTCATTTCTCAAAGTGAATGTTCCTATTATTCCCATAGTAACAATTTGTAGTTAAGTTTAATATATGGGACAAGGAAAGAAAACAACTCTTTAAATTTTTATAATAGTTTTTTATAAGAAAAAGAAAAAATATATTCAATTACTTTCATTTTGATTTGTTTTGGTCTTAGTATGTACTTCTTATGAAATTTTAAATTATCTTAATAGAGAATATAATAATTCTAAGTTTAACAAAAGGAAGTAGGTAAAAAATATTGCATATAAGGAACAGAAAACAGTAGCAAGTTATGCTGAAAAGTATACTTAAGGAATTTTACAACTGGAAGTTCATACTATTTATGAGGCCCATTCTAGGACATAAATTTATTTTAGGACAAAGTCGAAATATCACACTTGTAAAATAATTCTGCTTAGGCCTACTGTTTAAAATACTATCGTTACAAATCAAGAAATTCATGACTGATATTCCTCATGTAAATAAAGTAACATTCATATTGAATCTGCATACACAATCTTTGCTCTAAATTGATGCTCAGTTAAAACTAACACAGAATGCAGACTTTAAGCTATACACCAATTTCCACAAGCCACATGATTTTCACTATTATCTTTTGCTTGAGGCTGCATACTTGGCAATTGTCTTAAACCAAACTTTCTTTTGAAGGAGTGGTAAAGAATTCCATTGTCTTTATAACTGTTCCAATGCTGATTCTAGGAAGCATATCACAATGTTAATTTCAAATTGATGTGCTTAGAGGTCTTTATTACGAATTTGTTTTAACATCTGAACATTTTTAACACTCATGTGAATGTTATTATAACTTTATTCTCTAACTTTCATGTATAATCTCAATTAAGAATGATTGAAATTGTGACATCAATATCACTGCAGAGTGAGCTCTTCCCGTAGTCTCTCCCTGCTAAGACATAATGAAAAGGACATTCATAAACAAACAGAGGACATTCTCACAACATCATAGATGTCTGAGAGATCGACACAGTCATATGTATGAAGGTGGTAGTGCAGGAACCCCCCAGAAGGCAGTGGAAAGAGGTAAGGAGACCTCCCCTCCCTCCCTGAGTGGTGGCAATCTAAGGTGTGGGACCTTGCCAGTGGCTGGTGCATGATACTGAGAGGAGAAGGGAGAAAAGGTAGCTCTTCATGGGAACACATGAGCTCTTGGAGTTGCCTCCCAGCCTGTGGGACTGATCCACACTGAGGCAGCTAAGCAATCGTGGGGGTGCCTACACCAAGTCAAGTAGTCCAAGCTGGCAGACAGTGAGTGCAGAGCAGGGACATGTGGTATTGTGCATGTGAAAGAAAGCACCCATCCTCCCCTCCTGCCTGGTCCACCAGCTCAGCCAGTCATTCAGAAGAGGGGATCACTCCAAAATGGCTTCACATATGGGTGTAAAGCAGCAGTGGCCAGCAGGCAAACACAGATAGGTCCACTCAGCAGAGCTTCCAATAGACAGTCACATCTGCCAGGGGTTGCAGAGAGCTCAGAAGACACAGCTCCTGACCCCCCACCCCAGTGGTGGCAGGTGGAATCTGCTACCAGATACTACCACTATGCAATGGCAAAAGTTCACCCCATGGAATAGCATGAAGAGGTATATTAAAACTCCAGATCAGAATGAAAATGACAAGTACCCAGAAATCAATCCTGAAATCACAGAAATTTACAATCTAAATGACAGAGAATTCAAAATAGCTCTCAGAAAGAAGCTTAAAAAGTTACAAGAAAACTCAGAAAGACAGTTTAATGATCTTGGGAATAAAATTAACGTACAGAAGGAATTCTTCACAAATGAGATTGAAACAATAAAAAAAAATCAGAAATGTTGGAGATGAAAAACACAACGAATGAGATAAAGGAAAATCTAGAGCCCTTAAAAAATAGAGCTGATATAATGGAGGACAGAACGAGTAATTTAGAGGACATAAATATAGAAATGCTGCAGATGGAGGAGAGAGAGAGCTAAGAACAAAAAGAAATGAAGAAACTCTCCAAGAAACATCTAACTCAATTAGGAAATGCAACATAAGGATTATAGGTATTCCAGAGGAAGAAGAGAGGGAGAAAGGAGTAGAGAGTTTGTTCAAAGAAATAACTGCTGAGAACTTTCCAAATCTTGGGAAGAAGCTGGAAGTATGTGTAAATGAAGTTAATAGAACTGCTAGTTATATCAACATAAAAAGACTTTTTCCAAGGCATATAGTAGTAAAACTGGCAAAAGTCAATGACAAAGAAAAAATATTAAGGGCAACAAGGCAAATGAAAATAACTTATAGAGGAAGGCCTATATCAGGCTTTCAGCAAATTTTTCAGCATAAATCTTACAGGCTAGGAGATAGCGGAATGACCTATTCAAAATTCTGAAAGACAAACACTTTCAGCCAAGAATACTCTATCCAGCAAAACTATCCTTCAAATACAATAGAGAAATAAAAACTTTCCCAGATAAACAAAAGCTGACAGAGTTAATTGCCACAAGACCCCGACTACAAGAAAGGATCAAGAAGGCCCTCATAACTGAAAAAAAAGAGAAAGACTTTAAAAAGCCTTGAGCAAAGAGATAAATAGACAGATAAAATCAGAAAACTGCAGTTCTCTGTCAGAACAGGTTAGCAAACACCTAACTAAAACATTAAAGATAAAGGGAAGGAAAGCATCAAAAATAACAATAATCACTTGATTTTAATCACAAACTCATAACACAAAATGCAATAAGTTGTAACAACGATAACTTAGATGGGGAAGAGAAAAGGGATGGAACCTGCTTAGACTACGGAAATAAGAGGCTATTAGAAAATGGACTATCTTGTCTATGAGATCTTTTATATAAACCTCACATTAAACACTAAACAAAAAATCAGAACAGAGATACAAATGATAAAAAAGAGGAAAACTGAAAAAGCCATCATACTGTTCATACAGTTCAGTTCATCAAACTGAACTGGCAGTTGGTAATACATGGGATGAGAAGCAGGGAAATATGGAACAACCAGAAAACAAGTGATAAAATGGCAGTATTAAATCCTCATATATCAATAATTACTCTAAATGTAAATAGATTGAATTCCTCAATCAAAAGTCACAGAGTGGCTGGATGGATTAAAAAAAAGACCTGATAATATGCTGCATCCAGGAAACGCATCTCAGCTCTAAAGACAAAAACAGTCTCAGAGTGAAGGGATGGAAGATGATACTCCAAGTTAAGGGCAAACAAAAGAACGTAGATGTTGCCATGATTATATCAGACAGAGTAGACTTCAAGATAAAAAACACAATGAGAGACACAGATGAACAGTATATAATGATAAAAGGGACACTCCACTGAGAGGATATAACATTTAGAAATATATATTCACCTAATATGGGAGCACCAAAGCACATAAAGCAACTATTAACACACCTAAAAGGAGAAATTAACAGCAACACAATAATAGTAGGGGACCTCAACACCCCATTTACTTCAACAGATAGGTCATCCAGACAGAAAGTCAACAAGGAAATAGTGAAATTAAATGAAAAAGTAGACCAAATGGACTTAATAGATATATATAGAACACTCCATCCAAAAGCAGCAGAATATAAATTCTTCTCAAGGGCACATCGAGCATTCTCAAAGATAGATTATATGTTGAGAAACAAAGCAAGCCCCAATAAATTTAAGAAGACTGAAATCCTACAAAGCATCTTTTCTGACCATAATGCAATGAAACTAGAAATCAACCACAAGAAAAAAGCTGGGAAAGTGACAGATATGTGGAGACTAAACAACATGGTACTGAACAACTGAGGGATCATAGAAGAATTTAAAGAAGAAATCAAAAAATATTTGGAGAAAAATGAAAATGAAGATACACTATAACAACTCATATGGGTTGCAGCAAAAGTGGTCCTAAGAGGGAAATTCATAGCAATACAGGACTACCTTAACAAAAAAGAAAAATCTCAAATAAGCAATCTTAAACTACACTTAACAGAACTAGAAGAAGAACATATAAAGCCCAAAGTCAGCAAAAGGAAGGAAATAATAAAAATTAGAGCAGAAATAAATAAAATAGAAACCAAAAAAAAAACAGTAGAAAGGCTCAATGAAACTAAGAGCTGGTTTTTGAGACTTTATCTTAGAGAAGATAAAGAAAATTGACAAACCTGTAGCCAGACTCACCAAGAAAAACAGAAGCCTCAAATAAATAAAATTAGAAATGAAAGAGGAGACATTACAACAGATACCACAGAAATACAAAGGATTATAAGAGAATACTCTGAAAAACTATATGCCAACAAATTGGATAATCTAGAAGGAATTGGAAAATTCTTAGACCCATATAACTTCCCAAAACTGAATCGAGAATAGAGAATCTGAATAGACCAATAACAAGTAAAGAGATTGAATCAGTAATCAAAATCCTCCCCCAAAATAAAAGTCCAGGACCAGATGGCATCTCTGGAGAATTCTACCAAATATTTAAAGAGGATTTAATACCTTTTTCTTCCAAACTATTCCAAAAAATAGAAGATGGAACACTTCCTAACTCATTCTATGAGGCCAACATCACTCTGATCTTAAAGCCAGAAAAGGACAATGCAAAGAAAGAAAATTACAGGCCAATATCACTGATGAACATAGATGCAAAAATCCTCAAAAAAATATTGGAAAACCAAATACAGAACTACATTAAAAGGATCACACACCATGATGAAGTGGGATTTACATCAGGGATGCAGGGATGGTTCAACATCCGCAAATCAATCAATGCAATACACATTAACAAAATGAGGAATAAAACCACATGATCATCTCAATAGATGCAGAGGAAGCATTTGACAAGATCCAACATCCATTTATGATAAAAACTCTGAATAAAATGGGTATTGAAGGAAAATTCCTCAAAATAATAAACTCATAGTCAACATCATATGCAATGGGGAAAAACTGAAAGCCATCCCTCTGAGACAAGGGTGCCCACACTTACCACTCTTATTCAACATAGTACTGGAAGTTTTGGCCAGAACAATTGGGCAAGAAAAAGGAATAAAAGGTATCCAAATTGGCAATGAAGAAATGAAATTCTCGCTGTTTGCAGACAACATGATTCTATATATAGAAAACCCTAAAGAATCCATCAAAAAAAATTACAAATAATCAACTACTACAGCAAAGTTGCAGAGTACAAAATCAACTACAAAAATCTCTTGCATTTCTATACTCTAATAACAAACTAACAAAAAGAGAAGTCAAGAATATAATCTCATTTACAATCAAAACAAAAAGAATAAAATATCTAGCATAAAATTTAACCAAGGAGGTAAAAGACCTACTCACGGAAAACTATCAGACATTATTGAAAGAAATCGATGATGATGCAAACAAATGGAATGATATTCCATGCACATGGATTGGAAGAATAAAAATAGTTAAAATGTCCCTACTACCTAAAGCAATCTACAGATTCAACTCAATCCCAGTTAGAATCCCAATGGCGTTCTTCATGGAAAGAGAACAAAGAATCCCAAAATTCATTTGGGGCAACAAAAGATTCTGAATAGCTAAAGCAATCCTGAGAAAAAAGAACAAAGGTGGAGGCACCACAATACAATACAAAGCTATAGTAATCAAAACAGCATGGTACTGGCACAGAAACAGACAAACAGGTCAATGGAACAGAATTGAAAGCCCAGAAATTTAACCACACATCTACAGACAGCTAATCTTTGACAAAGGAGCTATAAACATAGGATGGAGAAAGTTCTATAAATGGTGTTGGGAAAACTGGACAGCCGCATGCAAAAGAATGAAAGTATACCATTATCTTTAGCCATACACAAAAATTAACTCAAAATTAATTAAAGACTTACAGGTAAGAGGTGAAACCACAAAACTCCTAGAAGAAATACAAGCAGTACACTCTTTGACATCAACCTTAGCAATATCTTTTCGAATAGCATGTCTACTCAGGCAAGGGAAACAAAAGAAAAAATAAACAAATGGGAAATCAACAGACTAAAGAGCTTTTGCAAGGCAAAGGAAACCATGAATAAAATGAAAAGACAACCCACCTACTGGGAGAAAATATTTGCAAATCATATATCTGACAAGGAGTTAATCTCCAAAATATATAAAGAACTCACATAACTCAACAACAAAATAACAAACAACATGATCAAAAAATGGGCAGAGGATATGAACAGACATTTTTCAAAGAAGATATACAGATGACCAACAGGCACATGAAAAGATATTCAACATCACTCATCATTAGGGAAATGCAAATCAAAACTACACTGAGATATCACTTTACACCCATTAGAATGGCTATAATTACCAGGACAAAAAATAACAAATGTTGGAGAGGATGTGGAGAGAAAGGAATGCTCGTGCCTTGTTGGTGGGAATGCAAACTGGTGCAGCCACTATGGAAAACATTACGGAGATTCATCAAAAAATTAAAAATAGAAATATCATGCAACCCAGTAATCCCACTACTGGTATTTATCCAAAGAACTTGAAATCAACTATTCAAAGAGACTTATGCACCTCTATATTCACTGCAGCACTATTCACAATAGCCAAGACATGGAAGCAACCCAAGTGCCCATCAACTGATGAATTGATAAAGAAGATGTGGTATACGTACAATGGAATACTACTCAGCCATAAAAAGAGACAAAATTGTACCAATTGCTACAACATTGATGGACCTTGAGGGTATTATTTTAAGTGAAATAAGCCACAAAGAGAAAGAGAAACACTGCATGATTTCACTCATATGTGAAAGATAAATAAACACATGGACAAAGCAAATAGATTAGTAGTTACCATAGGGGAAGGGGGTTGGGGGGGCATAAGGGGTAAAAGGGCACATATATATGGTGACTGACAAATAATAATGTACACCTGAAATTTCACAATGTTATAAACTATTATGACCGCAATAAAATAAAAGAATGATTTAATTCCTAAATCACTAAATATACATTATACGGCATAATTTTATAGTAAACTCTACCTGCATATAATTTTTTCCTGATTCTACATTTTTAAAAAAATGTCTTAACATTTAAATAATGGTCCTTCCTTTCACAGACATGTCATCTTTTACTTGGTACAAAACACGCTATAAATATGCTGTATTCTTTGATATTACAGATAATGAGACTTTCATTTAATTGCAGTATTGAACATTTTTGTCAAGATTATCTAAATATTTATAGGGAGATATTTTAAAACTTGTAAATAAAAACATTCACTTATGCTGTTTGTACAATCTTTGCTGCTGAATTTATTTTATAAATTTTGATTCAAATTCCAAACAATAAATTGTATCAAGTTTATCGGTGAGTCACAGAAATTTTCCACTCTTTCCCAAACAATTAAATCAAAGTCAGTACAATAAAAATACACTTTGAATTGTGTAGCTCTTTCATGTCCTGAGTTGAATAATTTGATCTCTTTATTCAATATTTTCTGATTCAAAGATAAATGCTATAAATGTTAATTGGGCCAAATCAGTTTCTAGACCTTTATTAACAGGAATGTGGCTTTCTTGATCTGTTGATAACAATTTTTCTTGGGCTGATATAATATATTCACAAAAAAGTAATTATTTTTCATTATAAACAATAAGTAAAATAATTTAAATCACAAAATAAAAAATATGCAAATTAAATAATGTTGGAAAAAACAATTATTGTTATATATCTCCACCTACTCTTGCATATAGACTGTTGACACCTTAAAGACATATATCCATTTGGGGGAATATTGGATGAAATTTGCTAAAGCCACACAGTGCTGAGATTACCAAGGGATTAGAGATCTGAGAACTAAAATGTAAGACTAGCAACCTCCAAATTGCCATTTGGGAGATGTTAGAATAACGTGTGTGGGGCTCTGGATTATGATTGATCTAACACTAAACATCATGCTGCATTAGACTGGGAGTCAATACGGTGTTTGAAGCCTTCCCCACCAAATATCATATATGTTATTTCTAATTTTTTCATTATGTCCATTGAAACAACATAGCATTTCAAAGATCACAGGAATTTATGATGAACCCAGCATCAGAGAAATGCGAGAATTGAATTTCCTTATGTAAATTCTACTAATTAACAAACAAATGAATGTTCACCTTTTTGCAATGTTCCTTCTGTCCTTCTAGATTTCTTTGGATAAACTGCAAGAAAAACAATATAGGTGTATCAATTACCATGATTGATAATATAATATTATGAATTTCAATTTAAAAAATTAGGATACTGTATCCATTACCATTAGAATTATTCCTATACATAATGTCAATAAATATATTTCTTTTCATTTTTTATAAAGATTAAATTATTTTAACATAATTAACTATGTTAAAAGTTTCTAACACATTTACAAAAATAAGAATTCACAGTGAACTCTGTTATTCAAAATATCTATGATCAAAATAATGTAAAATATGAAAGTAATTCAAATAGCCTGCTTTGCGCACAAAACAACTAATTTCTATAGAGTATTGGGAGTAGGGGTGGAAGAAGTCAGAACTATCTCCTTTTCTAATTCCTTCCCTGCCTCATTCTTAACTCAAATATAACTTTATTATTATTTCCAAGTACAGAGGAGAAATGAAGCAAAGTTATCTGGGACATATTTTTAGGTTTAGCCTCATAGAATTAATGCCATTACTCCACTCAAGAACTAGAACGCTTCTTGTCTTTGACTCATTATATTTCGAGAAAGGATTCTAAATTCTAATTTTAATGATAATGAATTTCAAATTGATATACGTGAAGTTTTAATTTGTTCATGTAAACATTAAGAAAGCTGAGTGATATTTATTTTGTTTTATAATCACTTGTATTACAGAGAAAAGCTTTGTTTGAGGCAGCTTATAATTAGTTAATTAGTTGTATGGTAAGGGAGAGGAGAGAGAGAGAGGGAAAGAGTGTTTTGGAGAGTAAAACACCCATGAAAGACAAGGTAATGGGGCCTATCTCCTTTTTGAGTTTTACTGTGTTTTATTCAGTAGTCTTTTAAAAAAGAAATATATATATATTTACAAAAGAAATACATATAATATATATTTAAAAGGTATATATAATTCTAATTCCATTTTAAATATTGAGATTTTTTTTGAATTGTAAATAACCAACCCCCAATTGCTGTTTTTTAATTAAATAGTGGATCATCATAATAAGCTTACATTAAAATGTTTTAATGTACTAATGTTACAGTTTTAATTTCTGAGGGCAAGGAAAGAATATATACATATAAATAGCATGTAAGACTAGAGCGCTGAATGATAATTTTTATTCTGTTTTATCCACTGATAACAGCCATGTGATGGGAACATAGAAATGCTTGGTTTCAATGTTCATGCAATATTAAAAGAGAGAACTATTTTGTTTGTTTGTCTCTGGTTTCATCTCAAGTCAGATTAATTCAGCTGGTATACACACAAACTCACTCAAATAAAGTGTTTTAGCCCATTGGAATTTTAACTGTATTTGTATTACTAATGATTATCTTTGAGGATTCTGAAATAACAACCATGGAAACCCTATTTAATGGATTTTTATGCCAATTACAGTCTGAAAAAATAGAAAGATAAGATTTACAGCAAATTACCCAAGTTATCATATTTTCCTAGATTTATGTATAACATAACATTTGTTAATGACATCTTAAGGAGAAATGAGAGTGTGCTTTACCAATTCCCATTGTACTAATTCTTTGAACTCTAACTTACATGAATTCACATTTTAAATATTTTATTATGAATATTAAAATGTAATATCCGACAAATTAAGTCATAATTATCTGATACATTTCAGTAATTGTAATGGGTTGTTTATCTCTCCCATTCTTTCTTCATCTTTTTGTCTCTTGTTGGAGAAGGGTAGGGTAAAATCTGAATGCTAACTTTTAATGTTTCTTATTTGTTGAAGTCAGCCTAGAAAATCCAAGCAGGTGGGAAAATGACTCTATGGGAAGAAGATTCTTGTTACCAAATAAGTATTCACAATTCCAAACAAATGAAACATGAAACGACAAAGTAAAAAATAAGAATGGAAAAAGCATTTACACAGCTGTTTAATACCCTGTGGAGAAAAGTTCCACCTAAATCCCCATGAAAAGCCACAAGTCACAGTAGCCCCATCAATAAAATAGTAATTAATATTAACAGCACACTGTCTAGAACCTTGAAAGACGTTTCAGGAATTGACGCTCCATGAATTTAAATGTAACACATTCAACCTCGCCGTAGAGGCTGAGAGTCTATAAAGCTAAGGCGACATTTGATCTCTTTCATCTAATTTGTTAATTTCCCACACTACATTACACCTATTCTTCAAAAAATAATAATCAAAGACAACGTTGTTGCTTAGGCTACAGAAAAAAAGCAACTAAACCAAAGGACAAATATTTTGAAAGTGAGGTATCTAGAAGCTATTTTACAAACTGTATCTTTATTTTTTAAATTTATTAACTTTGTTAACATGCCTCTATTATATAGGTAAATACACCAAACAAAATTATACATAGTTGGAAACAATAAAGCAACTTTACATCCAAAAGGACAGCTAGCATACATATCAAAGTAAACACACGCATAGTTTCTATTCTCTGAAATATTTGGCTTGCCTTTATTCTTAGGCATGGTAGTTTACAAACTACAGTTCTCATTGGTCTTCCCAAATAAAACAAAACTTCAGCTTCCAGGCCTTAATATATAAGATGTATCTCATATTTTGATTTTTTTATTCCCTATGCTCACACTATCTTCCCTTTATCCCTTGGAAAGTGATATGAATATCTATAATGAAACACTTAATTTACATCATTCTGTCAATAATTTATGCTTAAATAACATATATTAAACAAAAACCAACCAGAAATGCCTTGAAATAATGCCATTCTCCTTGTTACTGTAAAATAATTAGGTTCTCAGCAGAGAGAGGACCACTTTTGAGAGACTTCTATTATATTCCTATCTTATCATGGCAACTAAACAGCATTTTTTACAAATGAATAAAAATCTAAACAACTACTAGCATAATAAAATATATATATATAATTTCGCAATAGAGACATTAGCAGGTGTGACAGGATAAAATACCAACATGCTGATGTCATGATATTCTAATGTTTCCGGGCCCTTTCAAACCTACAGCCACATTATCTACCTGAAGGGATCTTTCCCTTGAACGAGTGATGTAAATACTAGTTTAAACAACACTAATGGTTGTGGTCTATGTCATCAGCACGTCTTCAATGTGCACATGAAGAAAGTGAGCTTCAGAGAGTTAAGTGACAGTCAGGACTGAAACAAACAAAGCTTTATCAAGTTTATTTTTTTTTCATTAAATTGTTTTTCTTATTATAAAAATAGTATGTCTATCTTCATAGAAAATCAGTTAACTATGGTTGTGTGGTCTATTTCTAGACTGTTTATTGTTCCATTGATTTCTATCTATCCTTATGCCCATATCATCCTGTCCAATTTTGGCAGCTGTAACCTAACTCCTAAAATCAGACAGTGTACTGTCCTTTAAAGCTGCTCTTTCGTTCAGAATTGTTTTACCCATTCCAGGTCCTTTATATTGGCTATCAATTTTAGAGTTGATTAATTAATGAATATAAAACCAGAATGGAATTTGCTGGAATTTGATTGGTAGAGAGTAGAATTTCCAGATCTATTTCGGGAGAAGTTACATCTTAACAATAACGTCTTTCAATCTATTAATATATTTTATATGTGTGTTTTTTATGTGATTGGGTTTTCTCTCAATAAAGTTATGCTTGCTTTCCAAACTGTTTGTACTTTTTTCTTTTAATGCACTGGCTAGGACCTCCATTAGAGGGTCTAAAATAAGTGGTGTGTGAACATCGTTTATCTTGTTCCCAATCTTAGGAGAAATGCATTTATTCTTTCACCATTATGTATGATGTTGGCTGATGATGTTTCATAGGTGTCCTTTATCAATTTGAGGATATTCTTATTATGAATTGCTGTTTAATTTTGTTAGTTGCTTTTCTACATCTTTTGAGATGTTCATATGTTTTTTCTCCTTTAATTGATTAATATGGAGATTAAATTTTGAATATTTAACCAATCTTGCAAGCTTGCATCAACCACACTTGGTCATAATATATTGTCTGTTCATATTGTCCTAAATTTGATTTGCTATTATTTTGTTAAGATTTTTTGTGACTATATTCATGATAGAAATTGGGTCTGTAGTTTTCTTTCATGAATTGTCTTTATCTGGTATAATATGAAGGTAATGCTGACTTCATATCATAAATTGGGAAGTGTTTCTTCCTTTTCAATTTCTGAAAGAATTTGTATTGAATTTACATTATTTCTATCTTTTTTTTCTCCCCAAAGCCCCAGTACATAGTTGTATATCCTAGATGTAAGTCATTCCAGTTCTTCTATGTGGGATGGCACCACAGCATGGCTTGATGAGCGGTGTGCAGGTCCACGCCCAGGATCCGAACCAACCAGCAAACCCCAGGCCGCTGAAGTGGAGCGTGCCAACTTAACCACTCAGCCATGGGGCTGGCCCCCTGTCATTTCTATCTTAAATGTTTTATAGAATTCACCAATGAAATCATCTAGGCCTGGAGTTTTCTTTGTTGGAAGTTTTTTATTTGCAAATCTAATTCACTTAATATAGAGAGAGCTATTCAGATTTTCTATTCTTTTTCTTGTGATAGTTTGAATAATGTTTATCTTTCAAGGAATTGTCTGTTTTATCCAAGTTGTTAAATGTATTGGCACCAATTTGTTTATAATATTCCATTATTATCTTTTTAGTGTTCACACGAACTGTATCTATGCTTTCATCCTGATATTGGTCCTTTCTGTTCTCTCTCTGCTAGAGCAGTATTACTTTTATTGATATCTTCTAAGAACTACCTTTTAGTTTCATTGATTTTCTCTACTGTTTGTCCATTTTCTATGTCAATGATTTCTGCTTATTTTTATCATTTTCTTCTTTTACTTATTATGGGTTTAATTTACTCTTCTTTTTCTAGTTCCTTGAGGATCACACTTAAAAATGTATCTTAAACTTTTTGTTCTTATAGTAAAATATTTATAGCTAGAAATTTTTCTCTAAGCACTGCTTTAGTTGCATCCCACAGATTTTGTAGCTTGTGTTTTTGTCATCATTTGGCTCACAATATTTTTCATATTCCAAATATTTGGGGTTTATAAGGCATTTTTCTATTATTGATTTTTAATTTAATTCCCCTTCTGTTACAGAAATACTATGTATGATTGTAATACTTTTAAATTTAATTAAGAAATTTGCTCCTACATATGGTCTGTCTTGGTGAATGTTTCACGTGCACTCAAAATAAAGGTATGTATCCTGCTGTTGTTGAGGAGAGTGTTATATAAATGTCAATTATGTGAAGTTGGAAGATAGTGTTGTTCAAGTCTTATATATCTAGACTGATTTTCTGCTTGCTTGTTCTATTAAGTACTGAAAAGTGTGTATTGAAAAATCTAAACTGAACTGAGAAACGATTCCTCATTTAACTTCTGTCAACTTTTTCTTTGAAAAATTTGAAGTTCTGTAATTGAGGCATACACATAGACACTGAGGATTGTTATTAATTGGCTCTCATCCTTGTATCTTCCCTTTCTTCTGCTGTTATCTCTTTTTCTGTAGTCTACTTTTCTTGACCATTCTTATGATTAGTGTTTGCAGGGTATATCTTTTTCTATTCTTTCTCTTTTAGCTGTGTCTTTATTTTTAAGATGTCTTTTCCATAGGGGCTGGCCCAGTGGCACAGCAGTTAAGTTCACACGTTCCACTTCAGTGGCCCGGGGTTCACTGGTTAGGATCCCGGGTGCGGACATGGCACCTCTTGGCAAGCCATGCTGTGGTAGGCATCCCATGTATAAAGTAGAGGAAGATGGGCATGGATGTTAGCTCAGGGCCAGTCTTCCTCAGCAAAAAGAGGAGGATTGGCAGTGGATGTTAGCTCAGGGCTAATCTTCCTCAAAAAAAAAAAGATATCTTTCCCATAAACAACATGTAGTTCTTGATTTGCTTTGTATATTGACTAATATCTGCCTTTTAATTGGAGCAATTACACCATTAAATGTTAATGTAATTATCATTATGGTTGAGTATAAATCCCTAGCTATTTTTTCCCACTGTTCATCTGTTTTTTGTGCCTGTTTCCCTATCTTCTTTAGAATTGAGTATTTTAATGACAATTGTATCTTCATTAGTGATATAGGCCTATTTGCTATATCTCCTTGTTTTATTTTTAATGGTTTTTCTAGGGCCTTTAATACATATCTTTAACTTACAACAATTTGGCTCCCGGTAGTTTCCACCACTTTCACCAACAGCGTCAGAACGTTACTGCAGTAATGGCGAATTTCCCCCTCTTTCTTACGTGCTGTAGTTTTAAATCCTTTAATACTACTTGCAGTGCAGGTCTGCTAGCAATAAATTTTCTCAGATATTGTTGATCTGAAAAAGTGTTTATCTCCATTTTAAGGGTACTTTAATAGATCTAGATTACTAATTGGCAGTTAATCTTTTTCCTTCAGCTCTTTAAATAAGTTTCATTTTCCTCTCTTGTGAATCTTCTCTTGATGAGAAATTTGTGATTCTCTTGATCTTATACCTAATGTATCATTTTCATAACTCCTTTTAAGATTTAGTTTTTATCCCTGATTTTCAGCAATTTGATTATTCTATTTATTTGTGTGGTCTTCTCTTTGTTGGTGTTTATTCTTTTTTGGATTCATCAAGGCTCTTGGTTCTACAAGTTACAGTTTTCAGCAATTATTTGTTCATGTATTTCTTCTGCTCCACCCCAAGGACACCTATAACACATTTTGATAGAATTCTTGATATTGTCTTGTGGGTTATTGGACTATATTCTTTTTTGCTTGTATATTTAGTTTTTTCCCACTGTGCTTAATTGTCAACCGTTTCTATTGCTCTGTCTTTAAGTTTATTGACCTTTTCTTCTATAATGTCTAATGTGCTCTCAAGTGCATCTGGTGAATTTCCTATTTTATATATTGTATTTTTATATATTGTACTTTTCAGATTTAGAAGTTTGATTTAGTCCTCTTTTATATATTCCATTTTTCTCCTTATTATGTTCATGTTTTCTTTAAATCTTTTAGCATATTTATAACAACTATTTTAAAGTCCTTGTCTGCTAATTCCATTGCCTCTGTCACTTCTCTGTTTCAACTAAGTAATTGCTTTAAGCTTCATTATGGTAAGTCTAAACTGGCCCTTATACTAGGTCTAATTTAGTCTTAGTACTAAATTAAATGCTAAATTTCTCTCAGTCAGGTGGGAGCTCTGGGAATTTTTCCGTTTACAAATCCCTGTAATTATTTTCTCAAACACAAAATTTCACCAATTGCATTCAGCTTTATTATTCAGAGACAAACCCAAAGGGACCCTTATCCAGATTTTTGTACTTTTTCTTGACATATGTACATTCTCTCCCACATATTTTCCCCCCAAACTCAGTCACCTCAGTCTCCTAATCTCCAATTCCATAACCTCCACCAGGGAGACCCCCACGGCTGTACTTGGGCTCCTCTCCTTTTACTGTGGTCCAGAAGTGCCTTCAAGTGGAAAGCTGGGAGGACTGGAGGATCCCCTCACGTGTTGCCCTTCTCTCAGAGATCACAGTCCTGCACTGACTTTTGATCAATGTCTGCAAACAGTTGCTTCATATATTTTGTCCAATTTTCTAGTTATTTATATTAGGAGAGGAAGTTTAGTTCCAGTTACTTCATCATTGCTGAAGATGGAATTTTCTCCTTGGGTGATATTTTAAAAGCCTGGAAATATTTTTTCTATATGCTAGCTTTATCCTTAACAGTAGTTTGCCACATAAAACACTCAGATATTCAAACAATAATATCAAGTGGTTTTTGAAGAGATAATGGATAGATGGGGCAAGAGACATATTTATATGCTAGGCGGTAATGATGCTTGAGAAAACATTATAAGCAGGGCAGTCACTGAAGAACAAAATGATTATATTTGATTAATTTCTTTTTCTTTTTTTTTGGGGGGGGGGGGGAGGAAGATTAGCCCTGAGCTAACATCCTCTGGCAATCCGCCTCTTTTTGCTGAGGAAGATTGGCTCTGAGCTAACGTCCATGCCCATCTTCCTTTAATTTATACGTGGGATGCCTGCCACAGCATGGCTTGATAAGTGGCACATAGGTCTGTGCACAAGATTGGAACCAGCAAACCCCAGGCTGCCAAAGAGGAGAATGCTAACTTAACCACTACACCACCAGGCCAGTCCCAGTATATTTGATTAATATCTAAAGAAAAGGGTAACTTTTGACACCTTTGATTCATGAATTTATAAAAAAGAAACAAGTATGTATTTCAAGGAAGAGGCTAGTTGATGGAAATAAGTAGCTGCCAAACGAAAAAGCGGGGATTACAAAGAATGAGGCATCCAAGCCTCTAGCCACGGTGCTGAACCTGAGTGATATTCAGATCAACACAAAAGATGATTTGGCCCAGTATGGAAGAGAATGGGTATAGAAATCAGTGATGAGTGGCAAATGACCTGACAATCACAAAAACTAAAGGCACCACAAGGGACCACTGACCTGCCTAATCTGTGTCAGTAACATTTCCAGCACATCTATGGAGAGGAAAGAAGGAAATAAGTGCGCTGAAGTCAAAGAAATATATTCACATCAATTCCTTTCTGTCAGCTCTGGAGCATACAACAAAGCAACTCAGAGTCACAGAGGAGAGAAGTGCTCTCTTTTCACCACATTGAGGTTTTCCCACAGGCCAAGAGCATCGTGATGCCAAGGCTGTTTTGTAAAAGCTGTTTGGAAAGCATTACCAGAGGGAGAATGCAGAGCCGCCTGCTTTGCAAAAAACAAGACACCTAGTGTTACTAAAAGGATACCACTGCTATAGCTGTACAATTCAATTCTTCGAGCTCTAAGAACATGCGAGGGGGGAATTTGGAGCTAGAAACTTGGGATATAAAGAGAACACAGATTCTTCTATCCTTCAAGTAGCTCACAATTCAGAAGAATAAAACAGATAAAAACATTCAAAATTTGAACCAGTAATTCTTTGGAATTGATCTCAGTGGGAAGCGGTAAAACTAGGCAAAACACCGTAATTTGTAAAATTCGCAAAAAAAAAATGTTGTTTTAATAGGATTAAAGCAGAATAAAATTGTCCAATAAGGGTTATTAACAATATAACGTGATGTGCTTTTAAACCTTATAACTTAATAAAAAAATGAAAAGTTGGGTTCAGTAAAGTCTTCGTGGGTCAGCAAGGATGATATTTTCTTTTCTACAGTCTTCCAAGTTTCCAAAGAGAACGACTTAACTTTCATATATATACTTCTACTTCCTGATGCAGCTTAGAATTTTCTAATTAGTAGCTACTGAGAGCCTCAAAGTGGATTCTCAGGTTCATTATCTTGGAAGGAGACAGCTATGAGATCATTGTATTGATAAAAGAAAGTCTAAGTCAGTGTGACAAACAATTTCTTAGCCACTTAGAGAGGCTGAATTACACTCATATCACTGCAGATATAAAACCCATCCTGTAAACTTAAGGGTTTGTCTTCCCTCTTTATTGTGGAGAAGAGTGTAGGACAATAGGCTTAAGGTATGTTAAATGACTGATATGACAAAAATGAAAAGCAATAGTTGAAAAGGAAAGCTGAAAAAGTAAAAAAGAAAATTCCTTGGAATGTCAAAGTAGTTTTAATTTTTTTTTCTAGAATTATCAAATCTATGGTTATATCTAATAAGTCTAAAGGCTCCTGGCTGATAACTGCCTCCAGACACCTACCTCTTATACACTTTTCTTTGCACTCTTCCAGGCTTTCAAATCGATTCTGATTGCCTTCACATCCCCCGTATACAAATTCTTCACACTGCTGAGTATGAATATTGAAAAAAAATCTCTTGATCATTGCCCTGCATGGGCCATCATCCGCTTTCAACGCACAAAACGAATGCAGAGGTTTCAGTGGTGGTAACTCAGCATCTACAAGGTAAAAACAAAAGATGTAACATAAAATCCTTCATCAACCCTGTAGGAATATTCTTTATTTCCTTTTTAATACATCTTAATTTTAAGGAAAAGTACAACAATAAAACAGGCCGATATAAGAAACTATGAAAAGTTATTCAAAATTATCAAAAAGGTAGATAAAGTTTATAAACTCATCAAATGAGACAGGTCTTATCAAACTTTATTAATCAACTGTTATTACTAATTAATGATTAATTATGATTAACTATTATTAATCAACTATTAAAGGAAAATGTAGAATAATTTCTCTAGACTTTTTTTATAAATATGGCTTACACCTGTACCAGTTGACCCATATGGAATTGAGCAGTAGTTGTAAGATAGCTGATGTGTTGGCATCACCAGTAAGTAGAGACCTCTGTTTTAATTCAGCAGTTTTTAAGGGCAGACGTTAATGGACAATCTTTTTGAGTTCCTCTCCCTAATTCACTGTTGTGTCATTTTTACACAAAAAACAACTCTTTAAAAGCAACAGTATCAGGGTTCCTACAAGACACCAATCCACATGAAAACAAACCAAAATAAGCAACAGTATATTTATACTCGTGTATATATATATACATATATATATCATACTATATTAAAATATTCCCTAATTATGAAAATTTAGGTGTTTGATATTACGAATATATATATATATATATATATATATGCTTTTACTTACCACGATTGGTTTTTAACAACGGTGAGAAAACTTAAACAATGCTTTCTATGTTTTAAAATAGAATGAGGCAATTCTGTTGACCTTGAGTTATAATTTCTCCCTAAATGTTTAGTCACTTATTTGCATCACAGAAGAGTTTCCTATCTTGGGAAGGGGCTTGTACATACAGGAAACTCAACTAAGATGTTTAAAATTGATTTTTATCATGTCTAATAATATTAATAGAGGGAGGCCTGACTTTAATTAAGTTGCATTTGTCTACAGAATCGGCCAGTAAGATAGACACTGAAAATTCTGGATGGTACAACCAACATAATAACGACCAAAGGATGCCGTATAATAGTCCTCGGGGATTGCCTATGTGTTGAGTCTCTGTTCTTTGTCTTTCACTATTTACCATGATTCCTTGTGGAGGATACAAAACCGGAAAATGATCTAAACCGAAGCAGCCCTTTAGAGGGCAGCAGTATCCTATTGAATGAAAACCAAGTTTAAGTATCTTTGAAAAAAGTGCTTTAATGCACTATAAAATGATTTACTTTGAAAAAGGAAACATGAATGGATGTCACCTTAATACTTTCACATAAAATATTTTAAAAACATGAAGTAAAGGATAGGTTTGTGGGTGTATGACATCTAGAATGAAATCAATTTTAATTTTCCTATAATTTCAAAACTGAATTTTTTGAAAGAGAAAAACGTATATCATAAAAGTTGAATTAGATAATTTTATTGTCTCTTTCACCCTTAATATTTTATCCTAATGATCTACACTGAATTAATGTCAAGTATTAGCCATATTTCAAATAATGTTAAGAGTTTTTGTAAAAAAGTAATTGGAATGTTATTTTTTATTTTCTGAGTTATAAAAAGATAAGTAGGCCTTGCATTCAAATATAGCTGGTATTATTATGCTGCTTGATTCATTTGACACTATTTATGAATAAGTGAATTTTATGTCAACCACTAATGCAACTTTTAATTTAAAAACTCCGAGGTTAATTTATAAAATACCATATTTCATATTACCATTTTGATTTCTCTGATAACAGAATTGACTATTTTTTTCAACTGAAATAAATTAAGCAGATGGAATGACAGAACAGAAATTTTCAGACCCCAAACTTGATAGGGTCAAGTAACGAGTAACAGAGATTTGTTATGATACACATACCTTTGTCAACAAAAGACAGGGGAACTTTTAGAACCAAACACAGTTTTCATGAACTGGCTAATTAGCAAGCTGTAACACTGGTCAAATCTTTAACAGTGAATTTTTTGCACCTATGCATTTGTGTGTTTTCAGCTTCCTGTGGGTTATGTTCAATTGGCAAAATATCATTTAGGTGCTTACCAATATGATGTTTTTTATAATTTTTACACCAATTATATAGTGTCCCTAAAGCCAGTCAATCTCTATAAAATATACATAAATAACTTTATCAAAGTAAGTTAATAACTATTGATTATCATATAAATATTTAAATCTCATTTCTTTTTCTTCCTAATTATTTACCCAACATTTTATGCTGATGAACTTACTTGAAATTAATTAGCTGTAAAAGATCCCTGAAGGCATATCAAAAGTTTTTAGCACTTAGAAAAATGGATACTTCAGATTTAGAATTTTCCTTAAATGTTTGTAGACTTCCTTGACATTCCTTATTTTTCTTAAATTATATACACAAGTACTTTTTTCTATAGAAATTCGTAATATATAAAATAACATTTGAGTGTTGATGAAAGCATTTTTTACAGATAAATCTCTCTATATAAACAAAAAATGACTTATGAAACAATGTTTCCCTCTTCATCATTGAAGTTATGTCAGTTTGAATTAAAAAATAATTGAAAGCATTTTCTAGTAGTACGTTTATGACTGTAAATGCTTTTTATATTCTCTTTTGTTGCTTAAAGGTTGGGAATTCTATAAGTGACAGCCTGAGTTGTTAAAAAGTTGTGAGAAGCTAGAAAACTTTGCATCAAAGACCCTGAGTGGTGCCTCTGACTGACAGCAGGCCCACGATGGCAGTATCGAATTAGCGCTGTGTATTTGCTCCACATGCATTTTTACAGGATGGACAAAATTTGACCTATCAGTTCTATAAATATCTGATCTTAGAATTAGACCTCAGAAGTCACATAAATAATTTTGAGAAATGAACTAGGAATAAAAGTATTCTGACATTTTGAATCTTACGGCTATATACCATTATCTCAGAAATTCCTATAGCACTTCTCACATCACCTGATGGTCCTGATTCCCACGTTAATGTTACTTTAGAACTTTGCAGACACCCGACGACTGAAGAAGGGCTTCAGACAGGCTCCTTTAACACAGATCTCCCCCTGGAGAGCACAGGGAGCTTCACCTGGGTTGCCATATATGTGCAGGAAAACTATTTCTTATAAATCAGTAATGTATATCAGTTCTTTCTCATTGATGATTCCTCTGCTTTTGACTCTTAATATAGTTGATATTCCTTATCATCATGCCAAATCTTTTCTTTCACATTTTGCCTGTTAAGGATATGCAACCCGAAGTTCAACCTGCTATTTAGTAATTGTGCCACGAGGTGGCGGCAGTGCACCACAAACACGAAAGATAATGCCCAGTAATTGCAGCACTCCTCCCAGTACTAACCACAGCTAATGTCGTTTACTGAGTGATTACTATGATCCAGACATTTTGTAATTATATTATTTAATGATCACAACAACCTTCTGACTTAGGTATTATCTCCAATTTGTAAATTATATAGAAAGCACTGCAGGGGCTGTAGTGGTTAAGCTTGTGCCCTCCACTTTGGCGGCCTGGGGTTCACGGGTTTGGATCCCAGGTGCAGACCTATGCATTGCTCATCAAGCACATACAAAATAGAGGAAGATTACCACAGATGTTAACTCAGTAACAATGATAGTTCAGTGACAATCTTCCTCAAGCAAAAAGAGGAAGATTAGCAACAGATGTTAGCTCAGGGCCAATCTTCCTCATCAAAAAAAAAGCACTGCAGAAATTTAATTGCTCAGTTCACACCATAAGTGATGGCTTTGGAATTGACTCCCACATAGTTTTACATCAGATATGTCACACCTTCTTAGTAACTGAGTAATAATGTCACAGATCTCTATAATTGAGAATCCTAAATTGGCATTTAAGTGAAGCACATAGACTTATATAATTTCCAGTCAATTAATAAAGTTTTTTTCTAAAATTCAGTTTATAAAAACTAAAAAAGCTTTCAATGATGAAAGTAGGTGATGATTTTATACCAATTTCCTAAGGAAAATGCTAAGAATTAACTTTTATTAACTGTATCTTATTATTAGCTAATTATTTTTCTTTACCATTCGAATTTTAATGTATTTCTTACCTGAATCTTGTATTAGAATATCCTTTTGTGCAGTGAGCTTGGGACCTACACCGGGGCGCAGCATCCCTGAGGTAGAGGAGTGATCAGGCCTGCCCTCTTGGACACAGCACCAGCCCACTCCACTCAAAAGGATGGAAATCGCCCTTGTTTTCATTTCTTAATTTTTGAGAGTTAACGATCGTGGGTCGAGCCTGTGGCAGGCACTGTGCTGCCATGGTGGATATGAGAGTAAATATATGGCAGCAGTACCCTCTCTTTCATGGGGCATCCAGACACTGAAGATTACATGTATAAATATTCACGGAGCTCAGGAAGCTGCACGAGCCTATAATCAGACTCTTAAGTTTGTTGAGGGGGTCAGGGATAACTTTCCTGAGACAAAACTGAGACGTGAAGACAGTGTTGACAGTGACACGGGTCTGCCCAAGGCCGTGAAATTGGAAAACACACGGAGGGCAATGTAACAGGAATTTAACCTGATGCAGTGAGATAAACAGAATTATGGTTTATGTTTAAGCATTTTTTTTTCTTTTTTTGAGGAAGATTAGCCCTGAGCTAGCATCTGCTGCCAATCCTCCTCTTTTTGCTGAGGAAGACTGGCCCTGAGCTAACATCCATGCCCATCTTCCTCTACTTTATACGTGGGATGCCTACCACAGCATGGCTTGCCAAGCAGTGCCCTGTCCGCACCTGGGATCCGAACCTGCAAACCCTGGGCTGCTGGAGAGGAACATGCAAACTTGACTGCTGTGCCACCTGGCTGGCCCTATGTTTAAGCACTTTTGTAATTGATTTCTTGTATTTTATATCTCACCGTCCGACAATTACAGTCTCACTCCTCCGTCCCCTTGTCTGGGATGTTGGATGGAAGGCTCCTCATAGTGCTTGGAGCCTGTCGCGTCCTCGACTGTCAGCATCCTAATTCTCCCGGAATTTGTTGGGGAACCTAGAGCTTTAAGGCAACTTGCTATCTAAGAGTCGACCTGCTGCTTGGCTCTCTCACTAGAAGGTTTGACTTCTCTGGAAGGGAAGAACTCAGACATGTACTCTTCGCCTTCTCTGTGCCAGAAAATGTGCCACATGCTTTCATGCCGTTTGTATAACAACCATCCAAACGTGGTTCTTTACATCACTTTCTTTAGGGCACTGCGAGTCAGAAAGTTTACATTAACCCATCTAATTTTGCAAAGCTACCCTCTGGCAAACCACACACGCAAACTTCAGTCTGTCTGATTCTAAATCTTATGAAAAATACTTGCCTTTCTCTAAATGCTCCCTGCTATCTTCTCTCTCCCAGTCCAGAGGAATTAAAAAAAAAAAGTTTATCACCACTGTGTTTTATCATCCTTTTTGTCTTACCAAAAAAAGAATAAAAAATTTATTCTACTTTATCCTACCTGCTGGTTGGACTGATGAAAGAAAGTTTACTATTGTGAGAGAAGCCATAAAATCTTGCATGTTTTTCTATAAAAGGATAGTACGCTATTTCACTGAAATAGTGTACTTCTATAAAATGGTGGCACAACCTTGGCATAATGTGATAAACAGTGTCTCCAAAATTGAATTGATTCAGATGCAGGATCATGCTATTCCAAGATTCATTAAAAACAAAACAAAAGAAAAACTGAGTAAGACTGTGCAATCAGTCAGCTAAGTGTCTTCAAGTCTAGCTTTAAGATCAAAATGTTTTCTTATCCAGCTGGGTTTGATCTGGATTTATGAGATTTTAGACTCTGGCCTAAATATTGATGGGTGAATCTGATTTCTTGGTTGACTGCGGCCGCAGTAACAATTTCAGGAACCTCCTGGTTAACTGGCTTGCATTTTCTCAGCCTACCTGAGGGAGACTGGACTAGGTGAATATCGGAACATGCAGAGCCTTTCTCCTCCCACATCCCGAGATGGGGTTGCCTGCTTTTTCCCTGTTGGAACCTATTTTATCCTCCACATCCCCTCTCGACTGAACCTCCAGAATTTTAGAACTTTAGACATCCTTTTTGAGAAACGAGCCAAATGAAGGATTAGAGTTCATCCCATAATGCCCAAATTCCTATTTTCATAAGGCACATTACAGTTTTGACTTCATTAAATAACATTCCATCTTTAGGAATTTTTTCTAACAATATATATTTTTCTCAGTGGCATATAACCGTAAGCCTTTATTTTTCACTCACGGGTTGGATGTGAATGGCCCTGCTGATCTCAGCTGCCCTGCTTCCCCTCCCGTGGTCAGCTGGAGGTGGTCTCAGCTGGGTCCGCCTGGGCAGCCGGGCTTCAAGCTGTGGGTCCAGCTGGGACAGATCTTCAGCTCTGCTCCAAGTGTCTCATTCTTGGGTGAAGGATGAAGTAATGCCACACGTACCACTTGGCCACCTCCCCATGCCAAGCTCTCAGGTCACCAAGCGTGGCTGAGTCCCCTTCCTCTTCGCACCAACAGCAGCTCCTTAGGGCTGCCTCCGTCACTTCACTTACACATTATACTGAAACCACCTGTCTACACTTCAGTCTCCCCTGTGAAACTGAGATTCTTGAGAACCTGGTCTCAGTCACCACTGCTTGCCTAGCACCTACCACAGTCTCAGGCACTTCAAATTTATCTGTTCAATCTTTATCAAAGGGAAGTACACCGAACAAAATCACTTTAAAGAGCTGTTCGAGATACGTAATAAGGATGTATTTATGGAAGTCTTTTGTACATAACGCACACAAATACAAATAGAAGTTGTCATTTTGTTCATATTCTCTCACTATTACCAATGACTTGAGAGTTCTATCAGTGATTTACTAATTTGCTACAAAATATTACTTTTACGAAAGACAGAAATCTATAATAGCAATCACTGTACAGTTTTCTCCTTGCTCTATTGTTTGATTGTTATATTTTATTTTTAGACACAGAGCTTTATGGGATTAGAACTAAATTCTATTACAGATCTCTTGGTGTCCTGCTTGACTAGATTCTCACACTGGACTCATCTGGCAAGTTCTGATTTGGGGAATAAGGGCCGGAAGGAGAGAATGGCTCGACTTCAGATGTCATTCGCTTCTGTTTCCTTCTCGCGCTTCTCCCAGCTAACGGGGGCATCAAAGTCCGCAGCGAGTTGTTCCTACAGCATTTGGTTCCTTGCAATTTTCCAGAGATCCTTCAGTGTTTAATATTATAGCCTGAAAAAAGAGAAGTCTTCCCTGCTAAAATGACTTTTTTTGGACTAAGTTTGTTTGTTTGTTTTCTGATACATTACATATAAGATGTTTCCCAAGAAAAATGTCCCTTTGATAAAAACTAATTTTCCTACGTGATGGGGAAAATAAAATTGTTTTTGGATTAAAATTGAGAGCTTTGACTAGCTTAAAAAGATGAATGCTTCCGCCACTTTACCTGTAATGTTTGTATGTTCTTCACTTTCCTGAGGAGCAGCATTAAGAGGAGCAGAGGCACAACCAAGCAGCAGACATATAGAAGCCCAACAAATCTGTTCTTTCTTCATTGTATAGATCATCTCTGAAATACAAGACATGGATAGAGCTAATAAATAAAATGTTAATGCATAATTATCCATAGGCTAGTAGGATTCTTATGCATACCTCCAAATGTAAATTTCTATGACATTTAATGTGTATTCTTATACATCTCTGTCCACACATTCCATGACTCATACTTCAAACATGTGTATGTAGCATTCAATATCATGGACTCACATACTTTCAGCACATATATCTAATAAAATTCAAATACACAGGTCATATTTCATATTTCCTTGAAAATACAAATTAAAATAGCAATAATTGAGAGACATGGGTAAATGCTGATAAACATGGCTAAGTATGTATTAAGATGACTTGGAAGCAACCTAGGTGCCCATCAAGGGACGAATGGATAAAGAAGATGTGGTATATTTACACAATGGCATACTACTCAGCCATAAGAAATGAGGAAATCCGGCCATTTGTGACAACATGGATGGATCTTGAGGGTATTATGCTGAGTGAAATAAGTCAGAGGGAGAAAGTCAAATACCGTATGATCTCACTCATAAATGGAAGATAAAAACAATGACAAACAAGCACATAGCGACAGAGATTGGATTGGTGGTCACCACAGGGGAAGTGGTGAGAGAGGAGGACAAAAGGATCAATCAGGCTCACATGTGAGGGAATGGACTCTAATTAGTTTTTGGGTGGTGAACATGGTGTAATCTACACAGAATCTGACATATATTACGATGTACATCTGAAAGCTATATAACGTTATAATCCAATGTTACTACAACAAAATAAATTAAAAAAAATTTTTTTAAAGATCCATTTTCACATGCAATTCTGTTTGCCACATCTTTCTACAGCTATTCTTCTTTCTCAGTCAGAACTAATTATTTGTTAACTTTTCTTGCATTTTTCTACTAACTCATTAATGAAACTTTCAATTCCTGATTTCTTTTTCTTTTTGCTCCAGTCTTTCTTTGAAAAAAGAAACACATTTTCCAAATTTTCATCTTTGTTTCCTTTAAAATATTTTTCTGTTTTTATAACCACTTTCCTAACCAGGTTTTCTATGAGATAGCAAACAGAACTGAGGGAAAAAGAAATATCTAACATTCCAGCCAGTCCTGTCCTCCAGTTCTTCCCCCCTCAGCTTAGGGAGTTATCTGATTCAAAAATGTTTCACAGAAAAGTGACTGTAAGTGATAAACCAACACATTTACACTCTGAGGGAAACAGATTTCAGCAGGAGAGTGACAATTCCTGTTTCAAAATGATTTAAAGATTTACAGCAAAAAAATAATGGAAAAGTATATCTAAATTTTGTTTTTAAAGGCTATTTCTCCCTTGGATTCAGAGGTGGAAGGAAATGTGTAATGTTCATACAGGATGCGAACAGAAAAAGAAGGGAACGTACACACATGTTCAGATACTAATGCCATCAGAGTCCGGAAGGAAAGAGAAATCTAACCAGTAAACATTCACAAATGCAGGAACAGATATTCCATCAAAAACAACTTTGAGAATTCTCTGGTTATGTCTGTAGCAAATCACTGCCACGATACACACCATTAATGTGTGAGTAGCCTTATAATAAATTAATAAAGTAAGAAATGCCATTTTGCTTTAAGCTTCTTTAAAAGCACCAGTGAAATGTATAACCTATTTTCTCATAACACTTTAGACACATTAGCACATATTTGATTTTGAGTCAGTAGCAATGTTATATACCTCCTAAAACATATCATAAGCTATAGGAATCCACAAATATATGTATGCATATGTATGCCTATATACACATATATATTATTTTGAAGAGTCTATCAACCAAATTTGTAGTCTTTATCTAATTTTTGAAAATGTATTTTTCAGCGACTCTTCTATTTTCGTTTGATTCTTTGAGATATACAACCTGTTTTACTTTGAGTGTAAAATACATCATGTTTTTCTATCCCATGGCTTAGGAAGCAGGTTGAAGTTGGGTGCTTGCTGAAGACTTGATGAAAACTGGGACTCTAAATCCATCGTGACTTTCTTTACAAATGGTGGCCTAGAGTGTTGCTCAGTTTTAGTTGTTTTAGACTTTCCTTGATTGTGAGAATCAGAAGCCAGCTCAGATAGTTTGGGTCAGAAAGTCATCAGCTCATTCATTCTAGAGAAGGTAGAACAATGAGGACTAGAGATGCAGGTTTGCAGCTGGATCTCAGAAACGACTAGTCAGGGAGCTGACCACCACCAGGAGTCTCTCATTCCTGCTGCACCCCTCACATGAGCTTTATTCTCGCCCAGTGCAGCCCAACTTTCCCTACACAGTACGATGCATAGCAGTGATATTTCCTGGGTTCTAAACCCTGAAGGTTCTTCCATCAAAATAGCGTTCCTACATCTCTTTATGGACTAGGTTCAAACAGCTTGAGAATGGCACTGATAGTTTCAAGTTGGAAAAAGTGCCCCCACTTTGGACCAATATATTTGAGTTGGAAAGCTGTAGGAGATCAGTATGGATTTGGTGGGCCCTAAACAAGCCAGGGGTCAGAAACAGGAAAATGGAATAACATTGGAAATCTGATTTAAGTATTTGGTTTTGGGGGTGGAGTGGACAGAGGTAGCCCCCAGGAGGAAGGGATTGTTGCTTCCAGAAGAAAGGAAAGATATTGGATAGATAAACTATGAGTATGCACTACAACAGGCCACAGCTAATTAACGGCTGATCTGAACTTGAATTCAGTCAGCAGATTGCTAGTTCAGCGCTCTCTCTTCTCCATAACGTTGCCTCAGAAAAGTGACCAAAAGCATTAAATGATTCATGTTCACAGAGCAGTGGGAGACTGATTTCGGCATACCATTGAAAAAATAATACAACATTTTATAACATCTATAAAACTGTAATTTGTGGAGATCAATCAGAGTGAACTGACCTAATTATATATTATTGTAATTAACTTCCTTTTAAAAATTTCAAAATGCATCAAGTCACATTGCAAAATGGCAAACAAGATGATAAGCCCAAACCGGAGCTGTGCATTGGTTAACTCACTTCTCCCACATTCCTGTACCTTTCTGTACTTCACTTTCTTGAATAGCTGGCTCCATTAAAAATATGCATCACCCCACCCTGTGTCATATGCAAAAATTGAGTCAAGGGAACTTAAAGATCTAAATGTGAAAGACAAAACATTAAATCTTGTAGAAGAAGTGTAGGAGAATATGTTCACGATGAGCATAGCGAAGATTTCTTTTCTTTTCTTTTCTTTTTTGCTGAGGAAGATTCACTCTGAACTAACATTCATGCCAATCTTTCTCTATTTTTTAGTATGTGGGCTTCCAGCACAGCACAGCATGGCCACTAACAGAGAGGTGTACGTCCACTACTAGGACTGAAACCTGCCTACCAAAGTGGAGCGCATTGAACTTAACCACTAGGCCACTAAGGCTGGCCCAAGATTTCTGAATCAGGATACAAATAGCACCAATTATAAAATAAAATACCAATAAATGGACTTCATTAAAATTAAGAACTTCTGTTCATCAAGGTAAGCACTGCTAAGACTGAAAAGGTGAGCTGTGAGAAAGTTTTTGAAGTTCATGTCTCCAAAGATCATATATTGAAACTGTATCAAGAACTACAAATAAATATCTAATTAAAAATGGGGTAAAGAGTGAACACACACTTCAAAAGGTGACATGCATATGGCCAATGAGCGTATTAAAAGATGCTCAACATAATCAGTGATCAGAAAAATACAAATTAGCACTATTGTGAGATACTATAACTTAAATTCATAAAAACAAACAATACAAAGTGTTGGTGAGAATGTGGACCCCACCATCATTGTTGGTGGGATTATGCTAGGGTCTCGTTTGTTTCCCCCAAATTTTTATGCAGAAGCCTAAAATTCTACATAAAGTGCTGGTATTAGGAGGTGAGGTCTTTCAGAGCAGATTATGTCATGAGGGATGGGATTAGTGTGGTTATAATATATATATATTGTGTATATATATACATGAGTGAGATCCTTCCACAGAGATTCTTCCTTTTTTCCACCGTATGAAGATAGAGTGAGAAGGCACCAGCTATGAACTAGGTCCTCACTCTAGTTATGTCCCTTTTAATTTCTAACTTGGCATCAGAAGTTATTTAGGCAAGAATATATTATATGAATGTGTTGTGTTAGTGACTGGTTGTGCATCATAATATTTTAGACACTAAGGGAAATTAAAAAAATCTAGAGAAATGCTTGACCCTCAAGGAATTTGCACTCAACCAATTGAGTTAAATAAAAATGGAATAAGTGCCAAGATGCATTGTCAGGATATCTTTGCATATACCAGGCATGTAGCAGTGGAGAATAAATATATGTTAAATTATTTAACTTGAATAAAAATAGTATTTATATACTGGGGCAATAAACTAGAAATTCTAAGCTCAGCTCTGCCAGCAACTTATTAAGTAACTTTTGGAAATAAATTTATATTACTGAAGCTGATTCATAAAATGCATGACTTGGGCTAGATTGTCCTTAAATTCCATTCCAGTTCTAAGAATTTATGCATTTGAACTAACATATTTTACACACTGCATAGCTTACATTTTCTATTCACTTTAATGCTAATTTTCAGCATCGATTTTACTCTCTTAGGTCAAGGTGTGTTCTTAGAATACTAGCTCAGCAAGATGTTATTAGTTGTTACATAAAAAAAGTGTTCATAGGTTAATATATGTTTCTATCTGAGTTAAAAAATTTATATAGTTTTCTCAACTGTAGGACTTTTTCAGAATCCTTATTATGGTAATGTGCAATTGTATCGTCTATGGGAGAACATAGTAAATGCATTTCCAAAGTTACATGACAAAGGACTGTTTTTCCATAAAATATCTTTGGAAAATACCTTGAGAAATAAGATACAGGTAAGGAAAAGTCAGCAGGTTTCCTGAATCAGGAAAATACAAAAAAGTATGATGTGATTTGTGCTTTAATAAAATCCAGCATGTGTGGAAAGATGTTGAGAGGGCAAAATTATAAGTGGAATTAACAGCTAGAATATTGCAGAGGATCAGAATGTAATCACGAACAGGAGCTATCGGTGGAACTATAGGAAAAAGGCCAGGTGTGAGAGACTTTTTGATTTGAGTATTGGCAAAATTGAGTGAGGATATGAAGGACAGAGGACTCAAGGATATCCCAAGGGAATTGTGCTAGTCATACAACTAGATAAATTAATGTAAGTATGGATTTGTGTGCATATTAGGCATGAATTCAGTCTGCGTGTGAGGTTATGTTTTCTAAGTGGACCTGTATAAGGGCAATTACAGACATAGGCAGGAGCTGGGAGATGTTTTGCTGTGTTGCCATCATCATCATGAGGTAAGATTTTCCAAGGGAACGGGTGTCCAATAAAGCATTCCCAGCTCCCCCTCCAACTTTATTTTCTGTCGGTCATTCCCGTAATTGCTCAGCTTTATGGACATTGCCTACTAATCCCTTAGCTCCACTGAAACTGCTAATTCTTGAACAAACCATACTCCTTCTAGGTTTAACACTTTGAAATTGCTATTTCCTGTCATGGGAACACTCTTCAACAAGATACTGCAATAGCAGACTCCCTTCTTTTAGTAAGAATGGTTGTCAGATAGCCTCTCCTCCAAAAGATCTTCTTTGAGTGCCATATTTAGAAAGTAACCACCACCGCTTCCTCTGTCACTCTATCCCAATAACCTGGTTTGTTTTTCAAGGTTCTTTGTCTTTTCATTATTGAATTGTAGGACTTCTTTATATATTATGGGTACAAGTTCTTTGCCAAATAATATATATTATAAATATTTTATCTTAGTCTAAGACTTATCTCTTTTTTTTTTTTTTTTTTTTAAAGATTTTATTTTTTTCCTTTTTCTCCCAAAGCCCCTCGGCACATAGTTGTACATTCTTCGTTGTGGGTCCTTCTAGTTGTGGTATGTGGGAAGCTGCCTCAGCGTGGTTTGATGAGCAGTGCCATGTCCGCGCCCAGGATTCGAACTGACGAAACACTGGTCCGCCTGCAGCGGAGCGCGAGAACTTAACCACTCGGCCACGGGGCCAGCCCCCAAGACTTATCTCTTCATTTCTATACAAGTGTCTTTTGATGAGCACAAATTTTTAATTTGGATAAATTGTCTTTTTAAAATAATTCAATAGCTGTTAGTATAGCCACAGAGTTTACAAACATTCAATTTGAGAGCCACAATCAATTTTAGAGCATTTTTCATTACCCTGTAACTCCACACCCTTTAGCCATCTCCCCCCACCCCCCAATTTCCCCATTCCCACATCCCTAGGAAACCATTAATCTAATTTCTGTCTCTATATATAGACTAGTTCTAGGCATTTCTTTTAAATGGGATAATACAATACAAGGCCTTTTGTGGCTGGCTTCTTTCATTTAGCATAATATTTTCAAGTTTCATCCATGCTGTAGCAAAAATCAGTACTTCTTTTTATTGCCAAAAATATTCTATTGTATAGATATGTCACAATTTATTCATCCATTCATCACTTAACAAACATTTTTGCTATTTCCACTTTTTTGGATATTATGAATAATGCTGCTATGAACATTTGTGCACAAGTTTTTGTGTAGACGTTTTCATTTCTCTCGGGCATACACAGGCATACCTTGTTTTATTATGCTTTGCTTTATTGTGCTTTGCACATATTGTTTTTTTTATGAATTGAAGGTTTGTGGCAACCCTGCAATGAGCAAGTCTATTAGCACCATTTTTCCAGCAGCATTTGCTCACTTCATGTCTCTGTGCCACATTTCAGTGCTTTTTGCCATATTTCAAACTTTTTCATTATTACTGTATTTGTTATGGTGATCTGTGATTAGTGATCTTTGATGTTGCTGCTGTATTTGTTTCAGGGCAACATGAACCGCACCCATAATAAGATGGCGAACTTAATTGAAAAATGTTGTGTGTGTTCTGATCGCTCCACCGACTGGTTGTTACCCTGTCTCTCTCCCTCTCCTCAGACCTCCCTATGCCCTGAGACACAACAATACTGAAATCAGATCAACTGATAACCCTCCGATGGCCTCTAAGTGTTCGAGTGAAAGAAAGAGTTGCACATCTCTCACTTTAAATCAAAAGCTAGAAGTGACTAAGCTTAGTGAGGAAGTCATGTTGAAAGCTGAGATAAGCTGAAAGCTGGGCCTCTTGCATCAAACAATTAGCCAAGTTGTGACTGCAAAGGAAAAGTTCTTGAAGGAAATTAAATGTACTACTCTAGTGAACACATGTATGGTAAGAAAGCAAAATAGCCATATTGCTGATATGGAGAAAGTTTTAGCGGTCTGGATAGAAGATGAAACCAGCCACAAAATTCTCTTAAGCCAAAGCCTAATCCAGAGGAAAGCTCTAACTCTCTTCAAGCCTATGAAGCCTGAGAGAGGTGAGGAAGCTTCAGAAGAAAAGTATGAATGTAGTAGACGCTGGCTCATGAGGTTTAAGGAAAGTGATATCGACCCTGATATCAGTTTCCCCACATGAAACCTAGCGTATATGGGGTTAAAACCAAAACACTCATTCCCTGCTTACTCCCTGGCTTCCTAGCTCCAGAATCCACTATCCTCCATGGAGACAGACACCATCAAGGACAAGCACCTGGATCATCTCTCCACAAAGAGATACAGGCTGGTGGTAAAGCTGCTGACCAGCAAGGTCACGGGCTCCCTCCTCTCTGCAAGTATCTCAAGGACAAACACAGGCTGGTGGGAAAGCTCTGATCAGCAAGCCCATATGCTCCCCCTCCACTATCTAAAACCCCAAATAAAAACCCTTCCTTTTAGCTTTTCGGGGAGTTTGGGATTTCAGCGTTAACTGTCCTCTCTCCTTGCTCAGTGCTGTGCAAAAATAAAATTCCTACTTTCTTCCACCGCACCCGGTGTCAGAGATTGGCTTGCTGAGCAATGGGTGAGCGAACTCACTTCAGGTTCCATATCAAAAGAAGCCATCTCCATAACATAAAAGTGCAACGTGAAGCACCAAGTGCTGATATAGAAGCTGCAGCAATTTACCCAGCAGATCTAGCTAAGATCATTCATGAAGGGGGCTACACTAAAAAAGAGATTTGCAATGTAGACAAAACAGCCTTCTATTGCAAGAAGATGCCATCCAGGACTTTCATAGCTAGAGAGGAGAAGTCAATGCCTGATTTCAAAGCTTCAAAGGATAGGCTGACTCTCTTGTTAGGGGCTAATGCAGCTGGTGACTTTGTAAGTTAAAGCCACTGCTCATTGACCCTTCTGAAAATCCTAGGGCTCTTAAGAATTATGCTACATCTCTCTGCCTGTGCTCTATAAATGGAACAACAAAGCCTGGATGACAGCACTTGTTTTTACTGCATGGTTTACTGAATATTTTAAGCCCACTGTTGAGACCTACTGTTCAGAAGAAAAGATCCCTTTCAAAATATTACTGCTCATCGACAATGGTCATCCAAGAGTTCTGATGGAGTTGTACAAGAAGACTAAAGTTTTTATGCCTGCTACAGAACATCTATTTTTCCGCCCATGGATCAAGGAGCAATTTCAACTTGCAACTCTTATTCTTTAAGAAATACATTTTGTAAGGTTATAGCTGCCATAGATACTGATTCTTCTGATAGATCTAGGCAAAGTAAATAGAAATCCTTCTAGAAAGGATTCACTATTCTAAACGCCATTAAAAACATTTGTGATTCATGGGAAGAGATCAAAATAACAACATTAACAGGAGTTTGGAAGAAGTTGATTCCAATCCTCATGGATGACTAAAGGGTTCAAGACTTCAGCTGAGGATGTAACTGCACATGTGACAGAAAGAGTAAGAGTACTAAAATTAGAATTGGAGCCTGAAGAGGTGACTGAATTGCTGCAATGTCATGATAAAACTTTAGCAATGAGGAGTTGTTTCTTTGCTTTTTTTTTCTTTTTTTTGAGGAAGACTGGCCCTGAGCTAACATCCGTGCCCATCTTCCTCTACTTTATATGTGGGATGGCTACCACAGCATGGCGTGCCAAGCAGTGCCATGTCCGCACCAGGGATCGGAACCGGTGAATCCCAGGCCACTGAGAAGCGGAACGTGTGCACTTAACCACTGTGACACCGGGCAGGCCCCAGAAGAGTTGTTTCTTATGGATGAGCCAAGAAAGTGTTTTTTTAAGATAAAATCTACTTCTGGTAAAGATTCTGTGAGGATTGTTGAAATTACAAAAAAGGATTTGGAATATTCCATAAACTTAGGTGATAAAGCAGTTTGGAGGATTGACTCCAACTTTGAAAGAAGTTCTACTGTGGGTAAAATGCTGTCAAACGGCATGACATGCTACAGAGAGATTATTCACGAAAGGAAGAGTCAATCGATGCAGCAAACGTCATTGTTGTCTGATTTTAAGAAATTAACACAGCCACCCCAGCCTTCAGCAGCCAACACTCTGATCACTTAGCAGTCATCAACCCTGAGGCAAGACCCTCTAAGAGCAGAAAGATCACAACTCCCTGAAGGATCAGATGATGGTTAGTATTTTTCAGCAATAAGGTATTTTTTAGTTAAGGTATCTACATTTTTTTTTAGACATAATGCTATTGCACACGATAGACTACAGTATAGTGTATAACATAACTTTTATATGCACTGGGAAGCCAAAAAATTCATGTGACTAGCTTTATTGCAATATTCACTTGATTGCAGTGGTCTGGAACGGAACCCACAATATCTCGGAGGTATGAGTGTACCTAGGAGTGGAACTGGTGGATCATATGGTAATTCTGTTTAATCATTTGAGGAACTGCCAGGCTGTTTCCAAAGCAGCTGCGCCACTTTACATTCTTACCAGTAATATCTTGCTTTGTTTTTGAAATAGCACTTAGGTTTTCTTTATCACATTTTGTTGAACTTTTTCTTTTTTAGAGTTTTATTGTTAAGCTCTAAGCTCAATGAGTACTTTGCCACGTCTAAAAGAAAGAAATTTCGTTTGGGCTGCTTCTTTATTTGCGATGTACCAATGAGAGACAGGAGAGACAAAACCTGGCAACTAGAAAAAGAGAAAAAAACATAGCTTGAAGAATAATTCCAATTTTCTGCTCAGCAGTGGCTAATGTTGTTATCTTCTTGGTGTTTATTACTTCCATCCACTCAATTTGGCTGATCCCCGGGGGGGCTACCCTCTGTCCACTAAAACCTGGAGGCTGTTTTTATCTTTAACTTATGTACTTCCTTGGCTATTTCTCATTTTGGGTGAGTCTGCAGCACACTAATGGAAAGGATAATAAATGAAGAGATGAAATAGAATAGAACTATGGTGGGGAGAGGGAGACAAAAAGGTCTATAGGGATTCTAATAGTTTTCTATTTTCTTTTTATGTTTTGAAGTTCATTTTTCACAAGTAGTATTTTCAACTGAAAGTTCCCAAATATTCTTGACAACTAGGACTGCAAACGTATTTTTGTTAAAATTTCTTACTAGACTTCTCTTATTCCCAAATGGAGATTCACTGAACTTGAATAATCTTGGCGAGAGGTTTGAGAGCCCAGATTTTTCTCAGGAAAGAGTATTTTCTGAATAAATACATTGTGGGAATGCAAATGTTTGGGCAGTTTCCCAAGAGAGGTTTAAGGCTGTGCCGCTGCACATTTGCCACATACCAGATTCTAACAGGTTGGTACAGAGCCTTCTCTCTCTCTCTTCATTAACTTCCCCCCAGGGGCCCGCATTCCTAGGACACTGAGTCATCACTATAAGCATTATTTTGGCATCAGGATTCATAATATTAAAATTAAGACCGAATATCATGAGGTTCTGGCTATATGACATATATACCACATTTATTTTAAGAAATGATACTAGAAATGCAAAGAGATATCATTATAAAACATCACTTTTTTAATCATCTTTTATTTTTTGAAGTAGTTTCTTATCTATTAGGTTATCGTTTCTTGACAATAACGCTGTGCAGGCAATGGGGCAGGTATACTGAATTTATGTTAGAGAGATGTGATTTACTTTCCAACATCATTTGCCTAGATGGCTAGTAAGTGACAGAGGCAGGACAAGATCCTGGACTATCCCAAAGAATCTTTAAAAGAAATAAGATTTATGGAATAGAGACCAAATGCAATTCAGGAAAATGCAACTAAATATATTAATTACTTACGTCTTCCTATATTTATTTCTCTTTGAAATATTATCTTTATTGTGACTTGAAGAAGATGATTTGGCAAGATCACCAAAGGAGTTACAGGATAGAAATTGGTTTCTCTGGTTTGCTAATCCTACAATTATAATTCATTAACCAATTTAGGTTTTAACTGTGATCATTATTATAATTGTTGATTCAGTGACTTGCCTAAAAGTTTTCTATTCCTGGCTTAAACTCTATACTTCATTAGTGATTATATTTATTGCTGTGTGAATATCTCCACATCATTCTATTCATATATATATGAGAAGCTGGTTTTGGGCCCAAACCTTAGCTGACTACATTAGAGAAGGACATAGGTCATAAGCCTTGGAAAACCTGGGGGTTTGCCCCTTACACGTGGGAAGAGGACACAGAAGTTTCCCATCAGTCAAAGCCAGAACGAGTAGATTAGAACAAGCCTACACAAGGGAACATCTAAAGGGATAGTTGAAAATCTGTCAAGTATCATATCTTCTCTTTCTTCCCAAACTTTAGTGGAAATAGAAACCACATATACACACATAAAAGAAAAAATCTTGGCTAAAGACCAGAGTTGAAAAGAGCAAATTCCTGTTTTATTTGAGTGCCATTTCAAAGATGTTTTAAGTCAGCTCTTGAACTATCTTGGATAAATTTTTTTATTGTAGATTAAGTCTTTGTTTTAATTTTCTCCCTAGATGTCTGCTTTTAAGGCATTTTCCTCCCATGGGGTGGTTAAATTACACTTTGTCAAAGAACAACAATAAATCGTAATGCAAATAGCAGTTTCCATTAATGAAACTTTATTATTATATTTTTCTCATTTATATCTCACACTCGCCCTAAGAGGAAGGTGTCCTCAAATGATAGATGAAATAAATGATGGTTCAAAACGATAAAATAACTATCCAAGAAAACAGCTTGTAAGTGGCAGTGTAAGTGTGTGTACCTGACTCTGACGCAAATGTCTTTAATCATGGCTTTATACTGTCAGATTTCAAAAACAGTCTTGGTTAAAGAAAATTTAAATATTAGTAAAAATTATATCTACACATTAATCTATGGATTGATTAATGTGATTTGTTGTAATAAAAATGGTAAGTAAAGATTTGAAAAAGGCACTACAGATTTGATTAAGGCAGTCACCATCTTACAATGTCCCAAACCACGTTAGCAGGAGTTTTCGGAGCTCTGAATATACGATGTTCTAAATGAAATTTGTGTTTATAGGCCAACTGATTAAAAAAATGAATAAAAGAGGCTCAATGCCTAAGGTAGGCAAACTTCAATGAACTAGGTTCAAAGTCTGGCAAGAATGCAGAATTAGACTCAGTTCAAGGTGACTTTTCTTTACTATCCCTTCAAATCAGCCAATAAGGCTTGAAACGAATCTTTATCGGTAACGACACAAGCAGTTTTGTGGCTAAAACTTACAGGAGCTGTTTTCGTCTACTAGGGCTGCCGTAACAAAATACCACCAACTGGGTGTCTTAAACAAGAGAAATTTATTTCTCACCATTCTGGGGGCTGGGAAGTCAAGTCCAAGATGCTGGCAGATTCAGCTTCTTGGTGAGAGCTCTCTTCCTGGCTTGCAGACACCACCTTCTCTGTGTCCTCACAGAGCCTTTCCTCTGTATGAGCACGTACAGAGAGAGAGGGATCTCTCTTCCTCTCCTTATAAGGCCACCGATCCTATCGGATCAAGACACCACTCTTATGACCTCGTTTAACCTAAACTACCTCCTAAAAGCCCTCTGTCTAAATACAATCACATTGGTGGTTATGGTTTCAACATGTGAATTTCGAGGGGTCACGACTCAGTCCACAGCAGCAGCCCTCCTAGTTTCTTAAGGCAGTGTCTCTAAACTTGGCTGGTAAATTTGTTTCAGAAGTGAGGGTCACTTCTCTGTTGTCAACAGGCTGTGGGAGGAGACGCATCAGCCCTCGAATCTCTTTTTTAATGTGTAAGCCAATTATTTCCTTTCTGCACAGCTACAGACGTCCATGTTCCACTTCTTCCTGCATTATTCAGCTTGAGGCAGGACTGGCCATGGCCTACCACGTTCCTATAGGAAATGTAGAAATCACCTCTATAAGAAGGATGCTTATGATCCAGTTCTCCCAAATTATGTGTTTCTGTTGTCAAAAAACAAAAATTGTTGTTGTTTCCTAGTGGACATCTGTTCTGAGAAAATAACTGTTCGCTATAAGTCTTTCCTAAGAAGAAAGTACCTTTTTTAGTTCACAACAAGAAGGAAAGACTTGGCAGGTAAAACGACCCTCACTGCCTGATCTATTCTCTACCCTCATTCCTCAATTGCCGTCACAAATCGTGTGAGAGAGCAGAAGGCCCCGCCCTGTACATCAATTCTTGTCACATCAAATTGGGAGATAACTTCCTCTTAGTTGTGTGGGCTAACTATGAAATTACTCAGAAGTTTTATTTTGAAAATGGATTTTTTTTCATAATTTGGCATAATAAAGGTTGTAAAAAAAGATTCTGAGGGCCTGAAAGCTGAGTATGTAACATTTGCCACAAGATTTTAGGAAAATGAGCAGTCATTATCACTGTTACGGAAAAGATGTGGAGACACTCTTCACGGCAGCAGAGAGGGCATTCTGTGGCAAATCCCTCTTCTCAGGGGCCTCCTTGCCTCTCCACTCCTGGAATCACGCTCTGACACAATCTCATAAATGCTGTGGAAACACTGCTTCTATATCAAATCTCTCCTCAATGATGGCTTCCCAGAGTGCCTCCTTGAGCTCCCAAGACCAAATAGCTCCATGATTATGATCTGTTACTTCTCATTTTTTTAAATCACTGCATCTATCCCTATGTAACACATTATATATTTATTTGCTTATTATCTGTCTTCTCTGCCCTTATATACAGGAATTACGTCTGTTTTGTCTGGTACGTAATAGGAGCTCAATAAATGTTTGCGGAACAAAGCAATGAATTAGGGATCTGTAAAAAAACCTGAATTTTTACTGAAAGTAAAAAGTCACTGGAGAAATTTTAAAATATGTATAAACTAAAATTATTTGAAACTGTATGAATGAAAGTGAACATAATCAACCTCAATTATAAATTAATCCTCTATTAGAGAAGACAATAATTATCCAACTAATTATTTCTTCCTTTCCTCCATCCTCACTTCTCCGAAACCTGCCCATATTCTCTACTTATAAAATCTACTCCCCAAACTCCTACTGAATGGACAATAATGGAGTCACACTAGAAAGTGGCCACTGCTGACTTGCCAAAGGGTAGACACCTGTACTGAGTAAGGTCAGTTGCTGATCTATAGAGAGCAGTGTGGGGCAGACTTCCAGAGAGGGTCAGATAATGAGAGTTCTCTAGAGAGGCTGTAATGGCGATCTTAGCTGTTTCCATTTCAGTCTCTGCCTTAGTTCACGACTGTATGTTCTCTAAAATACTCCATAGTCTATCCAGGAATTCCAGATTGTGCCCTGGAGGGCCTATTATATGTATAGTTTATTGCATCTAAATTAATCCTGTCCTATGACCCATAATTAAAATGACATATTTTATCATCACCTTAATTAACATAATGGTCAGTTTCTTTTTAAAGTTATTGCAAAAAATGTCAATAATAGAAAAGCAAGTGTATTCACAGCATTTTTTTCTATGTGTATTTTGCAACCATTTGATTATAAATCATTTTCATAATAGCAATTTAATTTTCCATTCAAAAATATCTCTGGCATATTCTTCTTTCAATATAACTTCTATGACTATAAGAAGCTTATAAGTTCTAGGTCAACCAGAAATTTTATTTTTTCTCATCTCTGCAATGAGAAAAAATACAAAATTTTTTATCAATAAAACCATCTGGAAATTGTCTCTTTCATTTGTGTTTGATGCCATGTAGGGGAAAAAATGTAGTTCAGTTTTTATCTACGTGATGTATCTGTTAAATCTAAAGTAAGCATTCTCCGGTGGTTACCAGGGGCTGGAGGGTAGGAGAATAGGAGAGATGTTATTTAAAGGTACAAGCTTAAAACCAGTAGCTAAATAAGTCCTGGAGGTCGAATGTACAGCGTAGTGATTATAGACAACAATGCCATATTATAAATTTCAAAGTTGCTAAGAAACTAGCTCTTAATTGTTCCCATCACAAAACAGAAATGACAGTTATGTGACATGATAGAAGTGTTGGCTAACACTGTGGTGGTAAGCATACTGTAATATATAAATATATCAGATCAACTTGTGTACACCTTAAACTTACATAATGTTATACGTCAATGTCAATTACATCTCAATATAAATTTTTAAAAAATAAAGTAAACATCCTACTTGGTATTATTGAAATAGTGTGAATCATAGTTAGGCAAAATTTTGCTATGACTAGTATCACTAATTATAATAGATTTAAATACATACTTTTATCCCAAAGTGGAGAGAAGTATGGATAGTTTGATGATTTTCTGATCAACTGCTCTTATTTTTTTAATTAAATTTCACAGATGCTATATTTCATGTATTTCTTACCCATGTATATACTGTGCTATTCTTCTGACAGTTTAAAAATGAAAAGTCTTCTAAAATTGGGAAATCTATTTTTATTCCTAAGGAATTATAAGTCATAAAGAAGCAGAATAAAGAAATTATAGAATAGCCATCAACCCACTCATTCAGAAAAAATCACCGCTGCATATGATTTCATATGTATGTGAATGTTTGTGTATAAGTGTGTGATCATATTTATACAAGCCTATGTGAGGGAGGAATCAAGCTACAGTTTCTGACTTAAGCTAAAGGATCAATGGATGGTTCCAGACAATTGGTTGAGGAGCCTAAGAGAAAGAACACGTTGCCTTAGGAAGGTAGTGAATTCAGGATGAGGCAGTTTGACTTTGAAGTACTTGTGAGTCATTCATTGGAGCCATGAAATAAGAAGCCCAATATGTAGACATGGAGCTCAGGGTAGACACCTCTGCTGGAGACAGAAATGTGAGCATCCATATAGAGATAATAATTACCTCTGTGGTGGGGATGAGATCAATTTGTTTAACAAAGATTTATGTAGCATTTGATGGGAAGCAGGCTTCTTCTAAGTGTTCTAGAAATATTAGTTCATGTAGTCCTCACAGTGACTCTATGAGATGAGTGTGAAGATTGGGAAGGAATACCCTAGAAGTGGACTCCAAAGACCAACGATGAGGAAAACAGATCTGAGAAGAAGACTAAGAAATGGTCAGGGAAAGAGGAGGAAATCTGGGAGGCTGTGGTGACACAGATGCTGAGGGAAGTCGGTACTTCATGAAATTGTCACAAGTGTCAATGTCTAAAGCACAGAGAGTCCAAATGATGTAAGAGCTAAAAACATGGGTCTGGTTTAATGATAATGGCATCATCAGTATCCTGCCAAAATTGCCAAAAAAGATTTGGTACCCTGGTGGGGGCAGCAGCAGATGAGCTGAGGAAGGAACTGGAAGAGTGGCTGTGCAAACAGCAATTTATGGTGCCATTTTATGACTCTCTGCTGAAAAGGAGGAGAGAGCACTTGAAGGGAAACTTTCGTGGAGGGTATAGTTTTACACGTTTCTGCCATCAGAGAGGGAGAGACAAATCTAAAACAAAAATAAAAAGAATAAAGGATGAGATCGTGGGCGCAGACGAAAGAGGTCTAACTTTGGCCTAAAGAAAAGAGCATCTTCCATAGAAACAAGAGGTTTTCTTTGGGACAGTAGGGCCACATGAGTTATTTTCAGGTGTGGGTACGTTTGTGTGTGTGTTTTGTGAGTGAGTTGTTGAAGAGTAGATAGAAAGTTGCAGATTTTCTTGCTGTGATTCAGCTTTCCATTTTTGTGTGAAGAAGAGCTTGTCTGTTCAAAAGTGGACTTTTAAAAACATGAGGGGGCTGGCCAGGTGGTGTAGTGGTTGCGTTCACGTGCTCCACTTTGGTGGCCTGGGGTTCACAGGTACGGATCCCAGGCACAGACCTGGCCCTGCTCATCACACCGTGCTGTGGCAGCATCCCACATACAAAACAGAGGAAAACTGCCACAGACGTTAGCTCAGTGACAGTCTTCCTCAAGCAAAAAGAAGAGGATTGGCAACAGATATTAGCTCAGGGCCAGTCTTCCTCACACGCACACACACAAAATGTGAGGGTTTGACATCTTCTCTAGGCAAAATAAAGCAAGGTACAGAAAATTTCTTATTAAAGGATTTCTGGGCTGCTGGAATCCCAAATTATAAATTTATAGTAATTTGTGCCTTCAAAATTTCAGTGCCCCTTCCCTCCAGACGCAGGAATTAAAATCGAAAGGATTCAGAGTTGGAGTTTCTCAATTGGACAGGGATAAAGAAGAAAAAAGGCAGGACTTTGAGGAGTGTTGGCACGAGGAAATGCATGTGGTTTATTATTTAATCGTCAGCTAATAATTTTTCCTACTTTCTTTGTTCAAAAATGTAGATGATACTTTAAGCTAGTGATACCACACTCGGGAATTTAAAAGTATGAAAATGGCTAAATGCACATTCATGTTTATTTTAGCATAGAAAATAATATTACATTTTTAAAAACGTAGTATGTGACATCATGACAATTATTAGATATGGCAGCACATCCATCTACCACATGTAATATTACAGAAAGTTAAATTGGTAATGATAATGACTAGAAGATAAAGTGGGGGATAATCATGGTAATATGAATTCTAAAAGATGTACACAAAAATATATGCATTTTTAAGATCAACTGAGCAAAAATTGGTGTTCATGCAGAAAAATATGTCTTGATAGAGGAAAATACATTAGGTCAGGGAGATTATAGATATTACTTGTCACATTTTTCAACTTTTTAAAATATTGTTTCAGTTGTCTTGTTTGTTTGCTTATGCAATAACCATTCTCTGCTACTTTTCACTGAGAGCAGACGAGCTGACCATGTTCATAAATCCAGCCCTCAGAGAAGGATAGCCTATGCCCACCTGAGGAACGAATTTATAAATGGTGGACTCTTCACTAATTCACGTTAATCATGGTGATTCCATTTCCCTTACAGTGACTGGTTTAGATATTTCCATATGATAAATCTCTGGCCATTGAGATGAGAGAGGAAGTATGCTGTCTTCCAGGGCTGGGGATGGGTACTTTTGAAAAAAATCCTTGATCTAAATGGGGCCACATGGGAAGGGCCACATGATGGCTCTTTCCACTTACTGTGTCTGTATGTGGTGCCTGTGGCTGAAACAACCATCTTGTAATGTTGAGGGGAACTACCCTGAGATGAAAACAAATGACCTGCTCTGAAGAATAGCAATAAAATGATGCTAAGAATCTGGATTCGTGTTGAATTAACCAGTTTGAAGCCTCTTACTTCCGTACTTTGTCTAATGTAAGATAAATAGCTTCATTAGTTAATCTACGTGTGCTATGGTTTTTTCCTACCAGCAGCCAAGAGTAACCGAACTGACAGTTATTTGCTGTTTTTGCCTTAACAAACTGATTAAGCGACTTTTTCCAATGTTTTTGATTGGAGGATGCTTGAGGGGGTGAGAAAATAATATCAGCACCACAAAGCCCAAGTCTGAATCCCTTTTTCTTATCGTTAAAACTATTTTGACAGTAAAACAATCTCTAATGTTTTGCTATAAAAGAGTCAACTTTTCAGATTATATTTTAAAAGTATATTGAGAGTAAAGATAAATGCAGGGAAAAATGAAACAAAACATTCTGTACCTGATAAGTAAATTAATATTAGAAACGCAGAGTGAGGGCCGGCCCGTGGCGCAGCGGTTAAGTGCGCACATTCTGCTTCGGCAGCCCAGGGTGTGCCGGTTCGGATCCTGGGTGCGGACATGGCACTGCTTGGCACGCCATGCTGTGGTAGGCGTCCCACATATAAAGTAGAGGAAGATGGGCACGGATGTTAGCTTAGGGCCAGGCTTCCTCAGCAAAATAGAGGAGGACTGGCAGTAGTTAGCTCAGGGCTAATCTTCCTCAAAAAAAAAAAAAAAAAAGAAACAGAGTGATTTAAAAATAAAACAAAAGCAAAACAACAACAAAAAACAAACCTCTCCAAATAATTGCAGACTATTGACTCTAATCATGTTTACTAAGACTGGCCAATCCACTAGGGAATGGCTATTAGATTTGGCTCTTGTTACAGGAAGTCATACTTCTGGAGAATTGTGCAATGTGAAATTCCCTAATGTTAGCTAATAGGTCAAATAATCATTTATCTGTATTTCAGATTGTGACAATATCACTGGTAACAATGTCTGCTGCTCTCTTTCTTCTAGCTATAGAAGTAGTTGTCAGGTATGATTTTAAAGAGCAGGGGAGGTTCCTCCAGGAATAATACGTTAAAAGCTGTTCACTGTGTAAGCCTAACTTTCTGTCATTCATAATGTGAGAAATAAAATAATAATATTTAAAAATAAAAAAATATCCCACAGAAAGGCAAAGGAGATACCAGGGAAAAAGCGTGGATATCTTCATGCTGTAACCAAATAACATACAACACAAGTAAACTAGGTTTATTTTAAAAATTAAAAAAACTGAAATGGAGGGCAAGGTCATATAACTATATACTGCTACAGATAAAAGAAACCATAGAGACTAGTATCTGGAATATCCTGGGTTTTTTTTAAATGAGGAAACTGAAGCTCAGAAACTGATTTTTTCCCCCCAAAGTCTTCTATTTTCATATTGGCAGAGCTTCAACTCAAACACAGAAATTGTGACCATTCAAGGAAAGCGCAACTGCAAGCCCCAGAAAGACCCACACTGTTCTCACAAATATCACTCTTTTTTTCCCCCAAACGTGGATTTCAGATTATTCACAATATTTAGAAATTAGCATTTTCATCAAATCATAACGAGGGAATTTTTATTCTCTGTTTTGGGCCAAAGCCCTATAAGTAAAATAAGTCAAGAAACTCATCAATTAAAACAATCTTTTTAGGGACCGGTCCCGTGGCCGAGTGGTTAAGTTCCTGTGCTCCGAGGCCCAGGGTTTCGCCGGTTCGGATCCTGGGCGCGGACATGGCACCACTCATCAAGCCATGTTAGAAGGACCCACAACTAAAAATATACGACTATCTACTAGGGAGGATGTTGGGAGAAAAAGCAAAAAAAAAAGAGTGGCAAGTTGTTAGCTCAGGTGCCAATCTTTAAAAAATTTTTGTGTTTCTATTTTTGAAAAGGAAAAATAATCTCCCTCTAAATAATAATAAGGAATATTGATTCTTATTGCTAGTTAAGAGAGAAGAGTGAGAGACCTAGCATGTGGAAAAGGAAAGTTAAGAAGCAATAGGGAGGGTGGTGTAAAGAAATATTTAGAAATTTAAAAATAGGGAAAACTTAAATATGTAAACATATTTCTAGAAATTTGTAAGTAAAGTCTGAAGAGAACATGACAGAGTAGATCTTCTCCTACTAAAAATACACTAAACAAAGGGAATCAAATAAAAACACATAAAGGAAATAACGCCAAAGATTCTTCCTTATATAGTTGCCTATAGTTACTAAAACTCTTTCAGAAAAAAAATGTGGACTATTTGTCTGGATTTTATAGTTAAATTTGTAAGCCATTTTTTCAAAGGAGAGTGGCAATCATTTCTCTGAATGAGTTCACCTTTCCTCATCCCAGCAACTCTGATTCCATACTACCCCAGTTTGTTTAAAGGCAAAGTTCTTCAAAGAATGTTGTGTTCTTTATTTTCTTTAAAGGGGAAAAAAACAAATAAAAGCTGGTATTATATAGCTAAACAAAAATGGAGGTTTCTGAGAATACGATTCTGCTGAATTACTAATGCCAATAGCTCCAAATGGAAGGAAATGGAAAAAATACAAATGAATACAGTAAATTTTGGTGTGAGAGGAGAAAGAAAGGAACTGAACACATTAACTGTCTTTGTCTATTATTATTATTAAGAAAAAGAATGATATAGAAAGACCTATGGCTGCTTCTATCTATTTTTCCTGCTTTTTGTGTACCCATTATTGAGTAAGAGAGGAAAAAGATATTTCAGCACCATTGCTTCTCTAATTATATTTCTATCTATCTATCTCTTGGTTATAGAATTAGTTTATTAATTCTAATTAATCTATTAATTCAGATGAGTGTGACATCTATAGGCAGGGGATATGTCCTCTGGAAAGACACAGAAAGACAGTTGAGGCCTGCCTAACATATTTCAAATTAGAACTTATTCATAGCTAATATAATTCTGGTTGATATTACCTTTTTTTATTTTAAGGATCAATAGTTAAAGTCAAGTTGGTTTCCTCATTTCCCCTGAAAGTCTGTTGCTATTCCAGATTTTGTCTCTTTTTAGACAAATACATTGGAGACTTTTCAACTCTCTGCTTATGATTATCTAATTTTGCATGAGAAAAGGAGAGGAAAATGTGAGCCCACGTAGCAGAATTTCCCACAAATTATTACAATATTATTTCCTTTAGAGAAGAGAAGCAAAATATGTACTCCATATTGTATATGGACTAGATATGGGACTAGATATGAGACTATATATTTAGAACATTTTGGTTTCAGTTATATGATGAAGCAGGTAAGCTTCTGACTGGAAAAGTGTTATGGTTCCAAATATTAGCTAAAGTTTTTACCCTTGAGTATGCAATAATTATGATGAACTAATAATGATCAATTTTCTCACTCCTCAGTGAGAGTAATTCTGCTGGTGAAATAAGTCCTAATGTGAAAAACTCTGGAATTTCTGATTGTACTCTAATGAAAAGAGGCTGGGGAGAGGGCTGAGCTTAGTTCAAGATGGGAACTACAGCTGTTGGTGACTATACTCATAAGTTTAGATGACATCCTGAGTTCAACTTCTCTGAATCATCACTGTAAAGGAACAGGGAGCCCCAGGAAGCTGAGTCAGGTCCTCCGGGAACCGTTAACGTGTTGATCTTGAGCCACATCCATTCAGACTGTAAAATGTCAGGCCCATGAAAGAATGAGAACTCTGGGCCCAGAGAAAGAAAAAACAATTGGTGCCACTTCCTTTTTTATTCATAGTATCCAATAAATAAGTCTCTTTTTCTCTTGGTTCTTCACTTTGAATGCACCTTATTTTACATTTTTATAAAGAACCCGGTTACTTGTCCAAATTGCCATTCCTTTTTCTCCTACCCAAATTCTACCTAAACATGATCATATAATCAGGAATTAGATAATATTTTCTTGTTAAAAGCCCCTACTTAATTCCCTTGATTGTAATTTTCTGAGAATGGAGACCAGACTTTTGATTTTTTTGTAAGCTACTTCAAATCCTAATAATTAGGCTAATTTATAAATGATTAAAATTTATCACTTTGTACACGTTTTGTAACCTGCAAAGGATCTAATATATAAAAAGCATATAGTTAATGCTAGCTTTGAAGATATTGAAAATTGAATCCGCTTATTCAAGTGTAATGAAAGAACTGACAGAGATCTTAAAATGATCTAATCTCTTCTTTGGCTTCTCAAAAAGATCTTCTCTTATCTATGCCCTCCATCCGCCATGTCATTTATCTGCCTTTGAGATCTTTATCTTTCCTTCTTCAGGACATATTATTACTTAACACTCTTTTGATCCTAACTCTATATGTTTTCCTTAGATATTTACTCAGATACATTTTCATGGTGATATGTAAGCTCCTTAGAGATCTGAGGAAAACTGTACAATTCCTTCTAAAGTGCAAACGCACACATGCACAGATATTTTTTTCACACACGTTTTTGAAGACCATGCATGGATCCCCACTTGCTCATCTCTTTCCTGGTGAGGCTTCCAGTGCCTATTAGGAAGGATAGAGGGTCACCCGTACCTCTCTGGCCTCTGAAGAAGGAGATGATAATATGGAAAGCAGGTAAGTGTGGTGGGGAGAGGAACGCTGACATAATAGTGACATGGCAAACACTGGTACCTCAGGAAACTTTTACTTCTTTAAGGGCTATAATTAATTAATACAAACTTAAGATGACTTTAAAGCAGTTTCATCCAGAGCTGACCACACACAGACAAAAAGAAAAAACATCTCTGTTGCCATGTGAATTGAGGCTAATCTAAATTCTCCTTGATTAAACATCTTTCCTCAGTTAGCTCATTCGTCAGCAATTCCTTAAGAGAAAAACATACAAACAGAGGTTAATCCTGGGAGGTCCGGAACCAGAACAAAATTTTTGGCCCTAAAAGGAGAGACTGGGTGTTTCCAAGATAAATTGCTTGTCTCACAAGTTTTTGATAACCCGCATTAGCACTAGGACATGAATACCATAATGATTTCTTTATCATGTCCCTGTTTCTTTTCCTCACAGACTGAACAACTCTGCTAAATGAGACTAAAACCACAGAACTCAAACAAGATGCGTGGAAACTTGAATAATGTACGCACTCTCGCATAATTATAAAACAAAATTCTAATGCTAAATATACATTTTGTCTATAATATTTACCATTTGGGATTATCTGTTTGCCTCAACTGGTATAAATAATTGAGCAGGAAGCACCTGAGACTAAGCTCCCTTTCACAAAAAGAGAAACTTTTAATCTGTGCTGTTAATTAACTTTCACCATCTTTCAATATGTGGAAGCAACTAGGAAGCAGGGGAGGAAAGATAATCATGAAAGATTGTGATAGGAAACTATATCAGGAAGGGCGATCTTTAACTGGTTATAAACTCTGGAGGTTCTAGGTAAATAACACTAAGCCCTCACAGTTTTGGAAATGCCTGTTGAACAAGTGACAACTTGATTGGTTTTAAGCTTGTAAGAGTTCTTTGTCACCTAAAATAGAAGAGAGTAAGATTTTAGCTGCCCAAACAGCTACTCTTATAAGAAAAACATAATGAAACAGGTGAACTGCTTAGCTGATATAAAATAATTATTTTATAGAAATAGTAAATTTACGTTTTTCATTGTAGAAACATGTATTTATTCATCTAACATAGCTACTGGGATACAGTAGGCAAAAATGTGTTTATCTTATTTAGGCAAATTAACGATTTATAGTTTATATGTCCTTAAAATTTCTCTTTCTATTTATGGTCATTTTTCGCTTTTTAGGATAACATTAAAATACAACTTAAAAAACAGCCCTTTCGCTTCCAGCTATGATGGATTAACAGAGACTGCATTTACCCTCTCACCTGAAACAACTTAAAAAATAAAACAGTCGAAATATATGAAATGATGGTTTTCAACTAATTAAATATTGGTCAGTGAGGGACAGCAATCCCATAAGGACGGGGAACAAGAGTTCAGCCCTACGTTCCGTCATTTACTCCAGTGTGCTGACCGAAGAGAGTTTCCACACTAAAGTTCAGGAAGCGAGAGCTGTGGAATTGCCCGGTGGCCTTCCTGAGTGGAGGAGACAATGCAGGGAATCTGGGGAGACTGAGGCGGCGAGAGGATGCAGGGCAAAGTACCAGAGAGTAAAGAGCTATTTAGCAAGAGAGATCCAGAGATCTTCAGATGGCCCTCAAGTCTTCAGCTTAATACTCGTCAGTGCATGCATGAGAGAAGGGTACCCAAGTTTGGGTAAAGAAACACCTGAAAGGGCGAGAGGCGATAACACTTAGAACACGTGTAAAGCTGGGAGTATTTCTTGTCTGTAAGTTGCAAAAATCTCAATTCATGGAGCATCAAGGAGAGTAGTCAGAAGGCTGCTTTCCTCGGTACTGGGGAAAAATTAACCATAGAATAAACATTTCTCTGATCCTGCCTAACAAAGCTTAACAGCAAGATAACAATATACCAAATTGTTTCCAAGTAATTAAACTGCATCCCAGAACAGAACTCAAGAATATTTATAGGCATACAACACAGCCAGCACCCAAGAAGGTAACATACACAATATCAGGCATTCGAACCAAAATTACAAGGCATGCAAAGAATAGTAAAATATAACTCATAACGAGAAGAGTCAAAACGACACAGAAATGGCACAGAAAACAGAATGCGTAGATGAAGATATTAAAACTGTAATCTTAACTGCATTCCATTTGTTCAAGAAGCTAGAGAAAATAGTGAGCGTATTAACTAGAGAGAGAAGCCAGAGACCCAAACTGAATTTCTAGAGATGAAAACAACAATATCTGAAATGAAAAATACACTATATAGGATTATAAACAGATTAGACATAGCAGAAGAAAAGAAAAGACATAACGATACAATCTATGTAAATTGAACCATCGGGGGGAAAAAAAAGACTAAAAACCATGAACGGTGCATTAGTGAACTGTGAGGTAACTTTAAGCATTCTACTTAAGACACTTGTAATCGGAGTCCTGGAAAAAGGAGAGTTCCTGAAGAAGGAAAATAGCACCAGGTGGACATGTGGATCCATACAAAGGAAGGAAGATGCCACATGGGCAAATAGAAAAGACTTTTTTTTAACATTTAAATCTCTTTGAAAGATAATTAGTTCATCAGTTTTGACAAATGTTCCATACTAATGTAAGACATTAATAAAATGTGTCGGGTATATGATGACGCTTTCTAGCTTCACAAATTTTCTGTAAATCTAAATGTATTCTAAGGAAAATTTTCTTAAAAAAGATAACTGTTTGAAACGAAAATAATGACATTTGTAGTGTGTTATTTATAACATATGTAGAAACAAAACATATGACAACAACAGCACAAAGATCAAGAAGGAAAAAAGTGGAAGTATACTATTTGAAGTTTCCTATACTACAAGAGAAACGGCTTAACATCACTTGAGGATAGACTAGGATAAATCAAATGTGTATATTCTAAGTCCCGAAGCAGCCACTAAAATAAAATAAAGAATGATAGCAAATAAACCAACAAAGGAGATAAAATGTTATCACACAATACTAAATCCAAAAGGAGACCTCAAGAAGTAAAAAAGGAAACAAAAACAGGACCAATAAAACAACAATAACAAGAACAGTAGACCTAAACATATCAATTATCACATCAAATGTAAATATTCTAAGCACCCCCGTTTAAAGGCAAATATTGTCTGATTGAAAAAAACAGCAAGACCCAACTATATGTTGCCTACAAAACCCATTTTATATATCAACACACAAGTTAAAAGTACAAAGATGGAAAACATTGTACAATTTTAACACCAATCAAAAGAAACCTAAGGTGGCTATATTAATATTGAATTACATTTTATAGCAAAGGGTATTACTAGTCATAAAGAGGGTCATTTCATAATGATAAAGGGAGAGATTCATCAAGAGGACAAAGTAATCCCAAAGGTTTATGCACCTAATACCAGAGCATCAAATTACATGAAACAAAAACTGACAGAAATGGAAAGGAAAGTAGACAAATCCAGAATTATAATCAGAGATTTCAACAACTGTGTCCCAATATTCAATAGAAAAAGTAGACAAAAATATTTAGTAAGGCTATAGAAGATTTGATAAACACTACGAACCAACTTGATCCAATTGACACTTATAAAACATTCCATTCCACGCATACTTTTCAAGGGCATACAGAACATTTACCAACTTAGTGCATATTCAGGGCCATAAAATGTCCCAATAAATTAGAAATTACCTCATCCATATAAAATATGTACTCTGACTTTAATGAAATTTAATTGGAAATAAGTAAAGGAAAGATATTTGGGAAATCCCCAAGTATTCAAAAACTAAATAAACTCTTCCAAAAAATTCATGAGTCAATGTTGAAATCATAGGGAAATTAGGGAATATTATGAACTGAATAGAAAACACAGCATTTCAAAACACAGCCAAAGCAGTATTTAGAGAAAAATATATAGCAAGAAAATAAGAAAATCAGAGAAGATTTCAATGAGATAAAAATAGAAAAGCAATAGGGAAACTAAATGAAACCAAAGGCTGAGTGTTTTATAAAAGGTTTGCAACTGATAAACCTCGATGTAGACTGATATGGAAGAAAAGAGAGAAGGCACAAATTATTAAACTCAAAAACTATAGGTTTCACACCATTACAGATTCTAGTATAATGAACCGTTATGAACAACTTTATGCTAATACATTTGACAACTTAGATGAAATGAACCAATTTCTTGAAAGACTCAAACTACCAAAGCTCACTCAAGAAGAAATAAATAATCTGAGTAGCCCTATAATTATTTTTTAATTGAATTTTATAATTACAAACTTTCTCAAAAAGAAAATTTCAGCCCCAGATGGTTTCCCCAGTGAATTCTACCAAACATTTAAGGAAGAAATAATACCAATTCCACAGCAACTTTTCCAGAAAATTTAACAGAAAGGAGAGAATACTTGCCAATTCATTCTGTGAGTCCCGAATTACCCTGATACCAAAGCCAAAAAAGGACATGATGAATAAAAAACCTTAGCATCCAGTACTGCAGTATCAGGTAAAAATATGTTCCAATTTTCATCAGGAAACGAAACAGGAAGTTCTTGCTTTCATTTTTAAAAATTCAAGCATCTTTACATTATAATATTTGTACTTTTTATTCTATTAATTGAGAAGATATAAAGAGAATATCATTGTGAATCCAGAATTATTCAACTGAATTCTCATTTTCTTTTACTATTTTTTTATTGTGGTTAAATAGATATACCATGAAATTTGCTATTTTAGCCACTAAGTGTACGACCCATTGACATTAGTTATACTAATAATGTTGGGCAATTATTACCACTATTTAGGAAATTTTTCGTCACTCCAAACGTAAACACTGTATCCATTAAGCATGACTCACCATTCATTCCTTCCTCCAGATTCTGGTAAAACCTCTAATCTACTTTCTGTCTCTACGAATTTGCCTATACTAGATATTCCATATAAGTCGAATTATATACTATTTGTTCTTTTGTGTCTGGCTTATTTCACATAGCATGTATTCAAGGTTCATTCATGTAGCATGAATCAGAAATTCATTCATTTCCTGTTCATGTTTATTTGAAATCAGTTGCACAAAAATAAGCAAGAGTAGGCATATGTTATTTTCATATAATCATTTTGATTCACTATATAGGCTACTTGGAAGTTTCCTAAATGAACTTTACAAATGTTATCAAAATTTTGCAACAAACACTATTATTCTGGAGACTCATCCTATCACTGAGATTTACTCCATTTCTAAGCCTTGTGATATGAGTAATGAGCTGATGCTTAGAGATGAGTTATTATGAGATTCCAGAATGGGATAGATGCTGATAAGAATCATAAACAGGAGAGAGAATGAGATTGACAGCAGAGTGATGGTGGCACTGAAAGTGTGGTACAGCTGAAGAGTGTCAATGGCACATTATGCTTGGTAATAGAAACACTAAATTTTATCAGTGCCATACTGATTGATACGTTCACATTCTGGATGTCAAAATAGCCTAAATGATGATATATAATATTTATTCAATCTAGAGAGAATGTTATCATCACATTTTGGGGAATTCCCTGCGGTAAGTCCATGTCTCCCCAGGGAACTGTGGTCCAGACGGAACAACTGGGATAGAAATATCACAGCATTGGGACTTCTACTACGGATGATGGTGTCCTTTTACTCTTTTGTTTTTTAAGTAATTTTAAAGTGTGGTTGTTCCAACTAAGAGAGAACATAGAACCCCAAAGGAAGGCCTAAAGAGAGACGAACATAGCAGATTTGACATGGGTCCAGTGCTTTTTGTTATTGGTTCTGGAAAGAAGAGTGGAAATGATTAGGTTGCCCTCAGCCTTTGGTAGTTGAATCTTCGGCCCTGACTCTACCTAACACCCGCCACTTGGAGAAGTGAAGACAGAGAGAGAAGGGTAGTGAGAAGAGTGGGCTCCTGGAGATGACATATCACACCAAGAAAGCAGTTGTTGAGGATCTCAGAGACCCAAGAAAGATGGTCTAGCATGACAAGAACTGTCTGGAATAACTTGCACCCTTTCTTCATTTTGGCAAAATTTAATATCCAGAAACAAGGACTTTGATAGTCACTTTATGTCTTGGATTCAGATTTCTCCTAATGCACATGGTAACAATCAGAAAGAATTATAGTATTGGCATATTTCTACAACAGGTATAATGCATTTGAACATATTTTTGTTTTTAAAAAGGTAACTCTGCAAATTAAATTCCCCTAGTTAAATTTTTTAGATGGTAAACAAAAAAAGGGTGGCTAGAGATGGCCTTTGTTGAGAAGAGATGAGTTAGATTGTTGTACAGTTTTTTAGATCATGTATACATAGCAAAAATAAATTGGTGATATAATTACCCCATTTTAATCAATTTTATCATTCAATGTATTTAATTAATACTAATAAATAAGATTTTTTTGAAAACTCTATTCTGAGTACTTCCCTTCCCTTTTTATATTGCCTCTCTTGCCTTTTTTTTGGCAAAGATGTTTACTTTGCATTTTTTCCTTCTATTAGGTAGATATCAGTTGAAATCTGTCTTAAAGTTTGTGACACTGAATTTAATACACTAACCATCCCAAAAGAATCTATGGCACATTTACTATCTGGTTAGATTGCTAGGCATTCTGGGAATACGTAAAGCCTTTTGAGCTTGCCTTCCAGTAGTTGGTCATCCTGTCCAATTATCTTTTGAATTTGAATAATGTACATAACTGACATCAGGAAATCAATTCTTAAGGAAAGAGTAAATTAGTGTTGTGAAAATTATAGTTTAATACAAAAATAATTCTCCATTTCATAGATTATTATTATATCTAAATTTAGATATAACATTTATAATAGAAGATTCTAGTCAAAATAGTTGTACAACCTACAAGCAAATAAAGCCTAGAATTAGGGACAATCAATCAGACCAGCAAGTACCAACTAATGGCATAATCCACTTGAACAGGAGCTACATTTCCCAAAAGGGGTTTGACCTAGTCACTGGAGGTAAAACAAACACTTAAAGATATCAAACTGTACCTTTAAAAAAAAAAACTTGTCCAATTCAGCATACCCAATAGAGAACGGAACCAAATAGCAGTATAGACGTCAATAAAGTTCTCCAGCAAGATTCTGTGGTTACCTGAAGAAGACAAATCTGATTTCCCAATGTAACTATTCAAAATTGTTAAAATTAAGTATTTTAAAGTTTTATGTCTATAATATTATCTATATTTACATTAATATTTTTAAATCTCTGTTGATCCCCATGAATATTGTATATCATTTTATTAACCTATAGGCCCCAAATTAATTTTTCATACTCCAATAAATTTTCAAAGAGTTAATTCACCCCTTACTTTAAGGAGCAGATGAGATATAGACAGTACGTCTTGAAATAATCATGCACTAGAAGGATGAATTTAAAAGAATCCTAAAAATGTTTTATGAAAAGATTTTGTTAGGTTTAAAAACTTTGCAGTATCTCAAAATTGACACAACTGTTCCCCTTTGACGTGAATATTATGCTTTTACACACAAAATATGACTCTCTGAGCTGTATGCTTCCTGCTTGGGTTCTGCCCTTTGTGTTTATCACATATTACACAAAGTCATTTTGTGACTAATTTCCAGAGCACTGAGTCACAGTGTGGCTGTGGCTTATCTTTTCTTTTTTTCTCCATGGTACTGCTCTTGTCCCTTATTTTTTGCTAATACTCTTATGCAAATAAGCTTCTTCCATAATAATTGTTTGTCTTATTAGAGTTTTTGTGGTTGTGTACTTCTATATTATATGCTTTCCTTTACTACCAGAAGCAAAGTTTAATATGGTTTCATAGCCAACAAGAACATGACAGTACATCGTGTAGGTATGTAACCTATTGCTTTACTTTACATAATCGCACTATACATAGACGTGATGTCATATATTCTTATTTAAGTATCTTAGAATAGGAGCTCTGGTCTTTGGAGTCTTGTAAATATTTCCTTAGAGATATTAGTTAATGCAGGCGTAAAACATTTAGATTATAAGAATGCTAATGTTTACATCTCGTTTTAAATATCACCAATTAATGAAAATAAAAGAAGTTTCTTTAAACATAAGGCTTCCAGACCGTCTCTGTTATAGTTTTTATACATTACTAAATAATATTTAAAGGTAAACAAATCTTCAGAAAATTCCAATTAAACAGAGACAATTACTACAGAATTGCCACTACAAGGTGAAATTATAAAAAAGGCTACATCTGACCAAATTCTTGCAAAAATGTCTATGATCTTAAAAGCATAAACCTAAATTGCATATATACTTGTTTAAGAACTGAATGCAAAGTGCTGACAACTTGTATTGCAATATTTTACTTTGTTTACAGAGAAGAGCCGATTTTCATTTTGGGGTTACAGACAATGCTCCTCCTTCACCCCTCTTTACTTCTCAGTGCCCTGCTTTCCCCCAAGAAAAAGAAATAAAAGTTATTTCTCATGGGCTAGAAAGTATATTGCCAAGTACTCACGAGTAAAATCTCTGAAGAAAGTTCTTGGAAAGATTTTTTTCAAAGCGCCGTTGAGGTTATTTTGTTTTCCCTTCCAGGCATTGAAGAGAGGATTTATCTTTTCTGCTGCTTCTTTTAAAGAGATCAGCAAACTGGGAAGTGAAGAGTAATGAAAGAAATGCAATCTGATCCTACCAGCAGAGTAAGGGCGAGGTAAGAATTTGACGGATATCCAGCACGAAGTCGCCCCTGTCTATTGGAGCAGAGGGCGCCTCCGAGCCGGCTCTGCGATCACTGCGGTGGGACTTGCCAGGCTTCCTGTTTAGGTCACTCTAACTGTATTTAGGCTAATTTCGCCAAACTCTTCAAAAGCCTTTTCTAGTAAGGAGAAAACAGACAAAGGAAACAGCTTACACTAAGATTTCACAATTACTATTTTTGAATATTTCTTTTACTTTCCAGGATTCTTTTCGTAATCAGTTTTTTTTTAAAGAAAACATTTTTTCCAGTTATATATTTTTAAATCATTATATATTTATCATTACATTGTTACTTAACCAAACGAACTTTTTTTTCAGTTTGTTTCTTGTCTTTCTTTAAATGATTTCATCCACATTGTCAGTATATTTACAAAAAAAATCTGAGGACTATGGAAGTTCCCTCTGATTAGAGGCAATATACTGTTCTGTCTGTTGCAGACTGTCAGGCTGTGAACCCTGCCTCAGCTACTTGCTAGCTTTGCAACTTTGGTCAGTTATTTAAATTCTCTGTGCCTTAGTTTCTTTTTCCCTAAAATGATGATAATGTAAGTTCCTAGGTTTGATATAAGTAGTAAATGGTTAATACATATAAATATATATAAAGCACTTAAGACAGGCCCCCATACATAGCAAACCTTCAATGAATGTTGACTATTGTGTTTATTGCTGTTGTTTATATTATTATTATTTTACACAATTTGTGAATACTTAATGTCACTCAGCTTGCTCTGCTGTAGGTTGCTATCACTGAGGTTAACCTTTTGTATTTCCATAATGGAATTATGGTCATATCAGACTAAGACCACTAGACATTTCATAAGATGGCAGAATCTACTTTGCCGCGAAGGCTGAAGTCATTTGATCAGAAAATCTTTCAGTTTCTTGATTTTTCCATCTCAGATTGTCTTTGTGCCTTCAACTGTTCTTGCTTCTTTACTTTGACCTCTGTGTAAGGAGTAACTTTTCCTCTTGTGTGTTTTTAATATTCACTGAATAATTATTAAGTGTCTGACACATACATTATCTCATTTAATTCTCAAAACTAGGTTATAAAGAAAGTCCTCTCTGTATGGTGTAGAGGAGGAGGAAAAATAATTTTCTCTCTATCCTTCTAGATTCTTGGCTGAGACCACCCTGTAATAAAAGACAGATTAACAAGAGAAAAACAAACAGAAGTTTAATAACACGTGTACCTTGTGTACACATGGGAGATACCCAGGAAAACTGAGTAACTCTCCGAAATAGCTCAAGCCACCACCTTAAATAACATCTCCAGCTAAAAACAAAGGAAGATGTCAGAGCATGAGGGAGCCAGTTATGGGATGCTATCTGGAAAAGCACGGTAAACAGGAGTAAAATTGTTATGCATATTTAGGTCCTAGCCTTCTCCATCGGCAAGCTTTTACAGATTCAGTCATTCTCCTCTTCCTATTAAAGAGGGGGAGATACATTTGCAAGTGAAGATTTCCCCTACACATGTAAATGTCCCTCACAAAAGGATAATTTTTACTTAGTTTTCAGAGCTTCTCTTGTGTCTGCTGTTTCTTAAAAATAATTAGCCTAAAGTTAATCCATATGCCAAAGAGGCATATTTTGGGGTGATACATTCTATGCCCTTTCAGTGGCCATTTCACAGGTTTAAGAAGGTTGAGTATAGGTTTGTGGAGCTCTGATTCAAATCATGTAGGCTGATTTCAGAGCACAGATGCTTAAATACTCTTCTATGCTTCTTTCTCACCCATGTTCTGGATTTTATACCACAACAAAACTCTGTGTGTTAAAATTTTGTTTTTAACCATGAAACTTTGCTGCGTAGTTACTATCCCTTATTACCTCCATTAAAAAACAAACCTCAATTGAGTAAATTTGAAGATCTAATTGACTTTATTTAATGATTCATGACTCAGACAGTATCCCATCTTAGCTGATAGAAAGGAGTTCTGAAGAGCTGTACAAAATGAAAGGGTTTTATAGGCAGAAGAGTGTTTCTAGCAATAAATGGATTGTCTCAGGCAAGGTCACCTTCCTTTGGGAGAAGGTAGGTGTCTATGAGGCAGATTACCTCACTAGTGCTGACCAGGTAATTCCAGATTGACATTTAAGGTCACATTCCTGGAGAGGTTGACACTACAATTAGGTTAGGTATTATGTCTTGGTTTTCTGATGTGGGGCTTAGCACAAGTGACTCCATTTTGGACCTGTTTCTTTTTTGACACCTTATACCCTGTAACTCAAGCACATTCAATATTCCCTTCTTGCTCAGATTGTTGAGAGAAGTTGCCTGTTTTGGGATTGGAGTGGACATTGATTAATTTTTTGGCCAATCTACAGGCTCTGCTCAGATAGAGGTAAACTCAGCTTTCCTCTTTCCAAACTTGAACTAAGAGCTATAGAAAAAGTATACAGTAGATGCCAAGCTCTTAACTAAAAAGCAGACATAGAGAAAGGACTGGCGGCCATTATGGGGTGCACAGGATGATTATGTGGAGAAAGCTATTTGAGAGAGAATGATGAAAAGAATAAATGGAAGAGAGTGTGTAACCTCTTAGAGAGAACATGGAAGGAATGAAAGCAGCAGGAGAGAGGAGAGAGCGATGCCTGAGCTCTACGGGGAAGCCCTTTCCCAGGCTCAGTTCAAGTTTTCCTAAGTACTCAAGAACATACATTCTTGTAATCAACTCCTCTTTTTCCTAAAGTCATTTAAGTAATCTCTTTTAGTATGTAAAGAATCCTACCTGAAAACGTCACAGCTGAGCTGAAATTAACTTCCCAGAGATAATCGATTTCATATTCAAGTTGCACTTGGCATCAATGAAAACTTTTCATCATTTTGTTTCCACATAACTTACACAAACTTGAATATTCTTGCAATGATGAGAATGTGGGAACTTGATGGTAAACTATCTTAAGATAAGACAGCTTGATGCTGTCACTTACGGGCTCTGTGGACTCAGCTTTCCTATTCCTGAGGCTTACGTGACTCTTTGTGGTTTTCTCACCAGTTTGCCATTCCATTGTGTACAGCTCTAAGTCTAAATTATTTGGATAAAAAAAATGTCTCAACAACAATTTCACTATGCGCATCTTAGACTTCTGTCTATAATCAGCATCTGGATGATCCAAGTACCCACCTAATACTAGATACTGTCCTTTTCATTCCTAACTATTCTCTGTTAATTTTTTCTTTTCAAGTCTCACACAATTAGAATAACGTTCCAGCCTCTTTCTTTGAGCTTGTTTATTTCTTGTCCAAGATAGAAAAATTGTCCTTTTTTTCTTTACTTGTCCTAAGTATCAGGAAACATTTCCTAATTTTATCCATTAAGAATTTTGTTCATTCAAACATATCAAATGTTTCAACAAGTTCAGGTGACTATATGAGTGAGACAAATCTGGAAGGAAGTTGGTTCCTTAAAAGCGTTGTGAGAAGAGTAAACATTGTTGCACAATAGAGAACATCAGAATTAGAAAGGATGTTAAAAACTAAATTATACAGAAGTTTTGATAACTATCCAAAACAAAGTTAAATTTTATAACATCTAACACTCATTCCACGTGTTTCTCTCTACTCTAAAGTATGTGAAAGATTAGATATTCCGTTATTGCATATTTCAACCAGTTACTTTTCACATGAAGTGTGACTGCAAAGGTCTTTCATTGGGTTAGGTTAAGGATGAGTCCTTGAGCTTCACTCTTGTCTCAGTCGTCATCCTATTATCCAGAATCTAAACCATGTACTGCTTGTGGTTCACTTTTTCTCAAAGTGAATTTCTGAAAACTGATCAACAACTGGAAACAATGTACATTTTCAGACTTCAGATGTAAAAAGGAATGGCATCTAGGCTTTATCAAATTGTATTAATTGAAACTCTGTGTAATAGATTTGACATATACAAACACAGGGGCAAAATTGCCTCTAAACTTCATCATTAACAAAATTAATCTCTCTCTCAAATCCCTATTTTTGCTGATGTGACAAATGCAACCTTGCCTATTCTAAGTAGTTTACTACTGACTAAATTACCAGTCAAAATTTTGTCACTTTCAGGTAAACCCAGGCAAACCAGATGCCCCCTATCCTTGCTCCTTCCCTTCTTTCTAGGACACCTGAACCCTTGGAAGTGTTTGGGAAGGGCATCTGGCCCACTTGCTGTCCTCTGTCCTCACTGGCTTCTGCTGAGAGACAACTCATTCAGCCTGGTCGTGTCTATTACAGTTTGGCCAAGATTTTGGATTAAAACTCTGTTCTTGCTTTAGACACTAGTTCTTGCAATTTAAAGCTGTAGCTTTCAAGAAGATATTCTCTCCTGTGGGTTGAAACATCTATTCAACAAGTCATGTGAAGCCTCTGCTCTTTGCTCTCAGCTTTATCTGCCCAGGAGGGTAAAGAGTAAGGACAAAAATAAATGGAAAAATATATCATGTAGTGGTAAATCAAAATACTACCAGCTACAATCCAGCTGCCTCATTTTTAGCCAAATTTAGTATCATGCTCGTTTTAACAATAGTTGAGATGCCTACATACACGGTATCAAGTATGGGTTTAAAGTCAGAGTATCTGCATGATTAATTAACCTTTGGATAGTTTTTTCTTAAACCATTAAGTATCTCAATTTTCTTAATATCTAAATGGAGATTTCCAAAAGCAATCCATCTCATAGGGAAGCAGGGACAACTGGATATATGTCAGGGAGAACGGGTCTACTTTGCTTCTTTTCCTACCCCTCTCTGTGGTAGATTATCTTATTTCTTCAAACATATTTGGTGCTCCTCCCTCTGGGTCCCTCCTTAGTAACCAGTAAGAAGAGGACATTTCCCTCCACATTGACATGAGGTGTTGCTGCGTTACCAGTTTTGGCTAATAGAATGAGCAGACGAAAAATAAGCAACAGCCAAGTAGATTTTTATGAGCTTTATGGAACGTTTATGAGTTTTATGATTCAATGATTTTTTTTCCATTTTCTCTGCCAGATGTCCTGCGTTTGGATTATTCTTTCAAACTGGATCACAATAAAGGAGAAATGGTCACACAGATGACTCACAAAGGTGATTGAAAATAAATGCTTTCTTGGTAAAAACCCTGTAGATTTTGGGGTAGTTTGCTATCAAGCATAACTTAAGGAGAAATGAATAGTATACTCCCTAGCTGCATACTCTCTTCCCTCAAAGACGTTATTTTGACCGCATCCATATTACTACATTACGTAACCTTGGACACTAAACTAAATTGGACTCTTGGACCCCATGCCCTCTGTCTTCCTGGCACCCTATCTTCTTTTGCTTCCTTTAGATTTCATTGCAAAATATAAAGTAATTTGGAGAGGATGCTTTCTGGAAATTTACTGATGGTAAGCAGCAGGATAAACAAAACTAAACAACAATCAATTTGAAATATGTTGTAGATTTCCTTTCTCCCGTGTTATGCAATAGAGTAATAACAAAGGCATTTTCAGAAATTTTATGGTCACAAGCAAGCTGACTCCATCTGTAGGAAAACAAATTCTTCTCAAATTAGGCTGAATTTTCACATGGAGCTCAAAATAAATACAGACACGCAAACTTGAGTACTGGAATCATTACGTTACTTATGTGTTATCTAGTTCATATTTCTGATTAACCAGATATTTCTTGCTAATTTTAAAATGAGAGTGGTTATTTAGGAGTAGAGGTAATGAAGCTCTAGCGCCGCTCAGCTCTCTCAGGAGGTTCTCCACAGGACTCTCAGTCATCACCAGCATTATTAACAGGCAGACATCTTGGGCAAGTGATTTTCCTTCATCAGATAAAACAAATTAACTAAGAAAATAGGGAAAGCTAATCTTTGTATCATCTGTGCTTAGGCATTGCATTTCACAATAAATTACTGCTACTTAGTGGTATATACATATTTAGTGTAATGTCTCAGAGGAAAAATAAAACAAGTTGGTTCTTAGCTATTTCTTTCTGGATTTCTAGAATCAGATATTCTATTGCATAGCATGGGAGAGTACTCAGAACCTTCACTTTCACTAATGTGGCTTTTTTCCTAATCTTACTTAGTTCACTTGTCTAACTCCTTATGTGAGAATCTGGAAAGTATATTCGTATCTTTAAAACATGAATAAAGAGGTAACCTCTTTTACTTTTCATTGATGAATAACAGGGGTTTCACATACATCTACCTCTGTGAAAACTTCCTATGCAAGTGACCTGTCTGTTACAAAAGTATTGTACAATCTTAGGTCACAATAATTGAGCTACATCATTTAGCATAAGGAAAGTAATATGCCCACTGTACTGAAGTATTTTCAAATTTTTCTCTTTTAAGATTTTATTTTTTTTCCTTTTTCTCCCCAAACCACCCCCCCCCCCCCCCAGTACACAGTTGTATATTCTTCGTTGTGGGTCCTTCCAGTTGTGGCATGTGGGACGCTGCCTCAGCGTGGTTTAGATGAGCAGTGCCATGTCCGCGCCCAGGATTCGAACCAACGAAACACTGGGCCACCTGCAGTGGAGTGCACGAACTTAACCACTTGGCCACGGGGTCAGCCCCCAAATTTTCTCTTTTAAAAAGCTTAAAATTGAGATGAAAGCTAAACCGATGTTTATTCTTAATTAAAACTTGTACCAAATTTCCAAAGTTTGGTTCAAGAAAACAAAATTTTAGTCATTATTTACTAAAGGAATATATACATATTATGTATATATGTTTATATATACATACATATATATGTTTAAGGATAAAATGCAATATTTCTTCTACTGTTAGACTCAGTTGTACTAAAACAAGGAAATCTGTACGATAACAGTTAACAGTATTAATAATAATGAGAATAATAATAATAAGCATTATTGAGCACCTATTTATATACCTAGCGTTATTATACCTTTTACAAATAATTATTTTAATCCTTAAACAATCCTCTAAATTAACTATTGTTACTATTTTAATTTGAAGGAATCTGAACATTGGAAAGCTTAATCCAATTGGCCAGAGTTTAGCATTTACAACAGTAAACAGTCAAGCAGTTTCAAACCCAAGTCTGTAGTAATCCCGTCTGTGATCTTTCTAGTGAACACAACTGCATTAATATCCACCGTGCAAGTGATCAGAAGGCAGAGGGTAAATAACGTCTTCATTCCCATTGACAAGGACCCTTCTGTCATCACGAAACTCACTTTACATTCTCCTCTTTTTTGTCATGTCTTATCTTCCTAACGCAAAGGACTGAAGTTGTTTTAGACAGGTGGTTGGTAGAAGAGTTTGTTTGAAGGGGAGAAAACAGGAATGTGATCAAAATTTTCAGGAATAGTGAAAAAAATGGTGGTATTTTGAATACTATTTTCCCTCAAATTCTATGAAAATGATTCATTTCTTGCTCATAGAAAACATGGAACTATTTGTGGTTAATTACTGCCCTCTGTTGACAACATGTTGTATAAGACAATTTATGTTTTAAGAGTATTTAACGGTAGGATTACAAGAAATTTCATCTATAAAGATGAGTAATTAAATCCCAAAGAATTGACGTGCCTTGCCCAACAGTCATAAGTAGTTAATGACAAGGATAGCGTGAGACCTCAGGAATCATGATCTATGATCACCCTTGTGTTGACTAAATTAAAAACAGTAATATTTTTGCCTGACAATATTTTCCATTTTCTGAGACTCAAAAACAAAATTTACAATAGTCAAGGGAATTAAATAAATTATTTTACTTTTTAAAAAATTTAGGTAAAATGTCTGTTCAGGTTCAGAATAAATCATACAGTACAGAAAAGTGGGAAGTAGAAAATAAACATCTTTCTCACTCTCCACCTGATTCTACTCCTAGATGTGGCCACTATTAACTATTTCTTTGTCATTTTGGGAATTATTTTTATATATACATACATATTTTTTCAAAATTGAAATACCATTCTGCAGCTTTTTAAAAACTTTAAAACATACATCTTAGAGTTTATTCCATATTACCACATGGAGATATAACATTTAAAAAAATATGGCTGCCTTGAGGCCAGCCCAGTGGCATAGTGGTTAAGTTTGTGTGCTCTACTTCAGTAGCCAGGATTTGCAGGTTCGGATCCAAGGCACAGACCTAGCACCACTCATCAAACTACAAGCTGTGGCAGCATCCCACGTAAGACAGAGGAAGATTGGCACAAGCTGTTAGCTCAGCCACAACATTCCTTAAGCAAAAAGAGGAAGAGTGGCAACAGCTGTTGGCTTGGGGCCAATCTTCCTCACCAAAATATATATATATATATATACACGGCTGCCTTTTATTGACACTTCTAAGGACTACAAGTAAGTTTAGAATGTCCTTAATTTAGGTTTGCCTGATAGTTCCTCATTATTCATTTAGATTGTATGTTTCTTCTTGAACTGTTCCAGAAGTAAGGCTGCTTTGTTCGCATTTCATTCCATCCAGGGCGCTTGACTGTGGTTTGTCTCATTACTGATGATGATTGTTCACTTCGGTCACTTAATCAAGGTGTCGTCTGCAGGCTTCTCCATTGTCAGCTACCCTATGTTTCTACTTCTGTGCACAGAGAGGATGTGAGTGGTAGAAATGCTCGCTAAGATACAAAATCAAAATAATTACTTTGTAAAATCCTTTCTCTCAGGTAGCAGGAATGGAAAAGATCTTACAATGCTAAGGATTATTTTCCCAGTAGTGCAGAGTGTCTGTTTCCTGGCCTCTCATTTGATTCCAATCCTCTTCCTGGAGGAACACACAAATTAGTGAAGTATTTGCAACAGTTGCACCTGGAGCGTGAGGAATGTTTGTCACATTAGACAATTCATATAACTCCGAGATTTGTTAATATGTAGGTCTATATGTAACATATAAAGTGTAATAATTCTTTTCATTGGCAACTAGATGAACAGTGCACACCAGAACTACTGGCAGTTTTATTTTTCTTAAAACATTTAATGAGAGATTTTCAAAAATTATATTAAAATTTCAGTCGTGAATTTTTATACTAAATTTTGATATTGATTAAAGTTTTCACTTTGCATTTGTATTTTTGTTTGTTTTTTATTTTTTTAATTGCAGTAACATTGGATTGTAACGTTATATAGCTTTCAGATGTACATCGTAATATATTTGGAATTCTGTGTAAATTACGTCATGTTCACCACCCAAAAACTAATAATAGTCCATCACCAGGCATGTGAACCTAATTACTGCTTTTGTCCTCTCCCCTCCCCCCTTCCCCTGTGGTGACCACCAATCCAATCTTCAATGCTATGTGTTTGTCTTTATTTTTATCTGCTACTTATGAGTGAGATCATATGGTATTTGACTTTCTCCCTCTGACTAATTTCACTCAGCATAATGCCCTCAACGTCCATCCATGTTGTCACAAATGGCCGGATTTCATCATTTCTTATGGCTGAGTAGTATTCCATTGTGTCTGTATACCACATCTTCTTTATCCATTCGTCCCTTCTTGGGCACCCAGGTTGCTTCCAAGTCTTGGCTATTGTGTACAATGCTGCAATGAACAAAGGGGTGCATGTATCTTTATGCTTTTGCGTTTTCAAGTTCTTTGGATAAATACCCAGCAGTGGGATAGCTATAAATCAGATAAGGGGTTAATGTCCAAAATATACAAAGAATTCATACAGCTCAACAAAAATAAAACCAACAATCCAATTAAAAACTGGGCAAAAGATCTGAACAGAGATTTCTCCAAAGAAGATATACGGATGGCCAACAGGCATATGAAAAGATGCTCAACATCATTAGCTATCAGGGAAATGCAAATCAAAACTACAATGAGGTATCACCTCACTCCAGTCAGAATGGCTATAATTAACACGACAGGAAACAACAAGTGTTGGAGAGGATGTGGAGAGAAGGGAACCCTCATACACTGCTGGTGGGAGTGCAAACTGGTACAGCCACTATGGAAAGCAATATGGAGTATTCTCAGAAAATTAAGACTTGATCTACCATATGATCCTGCATTTGTGTTTTCATAAGTAATTTTGAATGCTTTACAAGAAAACTTTTTGAAAACATGAAATTTTTAAATGTTTAGATTTAATTTAATTTACATTTTGGACAAAAATTTCAAGTTGCATACACTTAAATAAAGTAGAACTAAATTATGTGACAATTTTAATTATAACATAAGTATTAATTTTGCTGAAATAAAGGCAAAAAGATCAGTGGTATGGAATAAACATGTAAATACTTACGATTTACTTATGTACTTAGTTTATTATTCACCCAAGCATCACTGGCCAATTAACTGAATATCCAAATATGCACAATAAAAATTTAATTGAGATGTCTTGGTAGTTTGTCAACTTTCAGCTATATAAAAATTATGGCTTTACAACATATCTTACAATTTCATCTTTATGAAGTATGTTTAAGTAGGATAAAAAATCTTCTAGTTTGCTAAATTGATTAACGACTTTTAATATTGAACATATGGTCATCATAATGCCTTTCTTCCTCCCACTTCACTGTAATACAAACAGAGCATTTCCTGAATCATCCATTTACCAACAATTTCTTGACCACCTACTACATGCCAGCACTGGAACTATAGCAACAGACAATCCAGATAAACATTCCTGTTTTCTTGGAACTTACATTTTAGTACATTATTCACTAAGGGGGTCAGGGGACATATTCAGGCATTTGATATAGCTTTTGCCCATGTAACGGCACATATAAACTTACTCAATTTTCTTCATTGACATGACAAATTTTGGCTGACTTGACATGTGGCTTTGGTAGGATGAAGTCATAACTGCAGACAGACTTGTCAGAAGCCTTGAAGAAAAGGTCTGACCTTGTGGAATATGTTTAGGGGGCAAAAGAAAGCAGGAGAATAGTAGGAAAATTTCAATGCAGCCAATAGGATCCTCAAAATTTAATGAGTAGAACTGAAAAAAGAAAGAAAGAAGGAAAATATAAATTTAAATAGAATTTTGCTTCAAGTTATGGAGGTATTCTGGAAAGTCAGTGGGATAAGCTTGATTAATTGGTACCGTAACATGTAAGAAACAATCGCAAAACCACATCCTCTCTTTCCCCCTGGAAACATAGTGATAAACAGCTGCTGTCCATTTTGCACACACAGAAAAGCAAGGTTAATTAGAAGGACTGTCCTTGCAAATTCAGTTCCATTAACAGCAAAGCCAGTTCAGGAAAGAGTATTTTCATGGCATGATTTTTTTCCAAGTTCTATTAGGATCGTGTCAGATCCATATATTAGTGACTGACTATGACGGCTCAGAAGGTGGGATCCCTGCCAAACCCCGACCTGAACTCAGGAGAATATCTATTTCTTCTTCTTTGGCAACAGTCATTTTTCGCTCTTTCGATGTAGAAGTCTTTCAGAACCCAGGTGACATTCATTATAACCAAAGTCAGACTAAACAATGAAAGCATAAAGACGATACTCGGCTTTCATTCTCTCACAAAAATTTAAGTAATGAAATGCATAAATGACAAGATCATCTAGATTTTTTTCACGTTTATCTTAAAGTCAACTTTTCCTTTCACAAAAATGGATGACAACTGAGTAATGCATGCACTTTAGGAAGATATTTCAGGCTCCATTGCTCATATGTCACTAAGCACGGAAATAATCTTCAGTGAGCATTAACAATCCTTTATGGCACATGGGTTAGGGAGCTGTTTTCCATCTTGGACCATTTCTCCTGATATTTGTTGTATTCATGCTTTGTGGACAGCATTCACCACTCATAACCAATCAGGACCCAAATTTATTTTACTTTGTCTGAAACCACCTTAACTCCGGTCCATTCCATAGTCTCTCTTCCTCTTTAGAAGTAGTCGATATCCAGAAGTTGGGATGAATTTTTCCCATTTATGATGTTGTTCATTGTTTCATATGATATTTAAACAAATAATTTATACAACTGCTTCTTTTTAGAAAAATGTCCCTAAATTTATACTCGACTTATTCTTTGGCAACTTTCCCTTGTCACACATCATTATACTTCTGACATATATGTTTATATGTGTGGATCTTCTTTCACTTTAACTATGGTATACTATTCCATTTATTAAAAAGTACAACTAATTTTTTCCAGTCCTCTACCGAGCATTTGTTTGATTAGCTTGCCTGCATTTGTTTTTGCTTCAGGGAACGTTCTTACACATAACACCTTGTACAAATCTTCAGGATAGAGATGTAAGAATGGAATTGCAGGGGCGTAGAATAAACAGTTTTTAATTGTACAAGGTATTGCTAAATTTCTCTACAAAGTTGTCTCAGCAAAGCACTATAGAAGAGTACGTGTTTTCCACATGCTTGCCAAAAAGTGTTGTCAGAATTTTTGATTTCTGCCAATCTGATATTTAAGAAGTGATATCTTATTGTTCGTTTGCTTTTATTTCTTAGATTTCTTGTGAGGAAGTATTCATGTTTATTGGTTTACTCTTTTGAGAAATGGCTGTTTATATCCTTTAATCATTTGAAATGTTTGGTTTTCTGTTCTGTCTTGTTCTTGTTTAAACAATAGATGTTTCTTACATATTCTGGAAAAAATCCTCTATTGGTTTTATGGATAGGAGATACCTTCTCTAAATGTATCTTATCTTTTTAGTTTGTTTAGATTGTTTTTTTTTGTCACAAAGGATTAATATTGAGGTAGGTAAATATATCAACCTTTTCCTTAATGGCTTATGCTTTTAAAATCTTATTTAAAAAATTCTACCTCCATAATACAATGAATATTTTCATCTTCCTCTTTGTTTTCTGTTTCAAACAAAGTTCTTTGGGCTATTTTTTGCCCTTTACATCTTGCATGTAAAGTTTAATATTGATGTGCCTATTTCTTTGGAAAAAAATTAATGTTGACTGGTATTGCACTGGATTAATAAATTAATTTGGGAAGAATAAGCTTGAATAGATAAGAGGAGCTGGAGTTTAATAATCTGGTGGATGTACTGACCTTAGCTAGAAAGCAGGCAGCTCATCCATAGAAACAGAAGTAAAGGCTGAGTTAAAGGCTGGCTTCATGGGCGTGAGACTGGTGCAGTCATACAGGACGCTATGCAGAGAAGAGTCCTGTGCTTGTTTAACACTCTCCTGTCAGCACCTTGAAATTTGGTCAAGTGGTGGGTATTTGCATTTTGCACTGCCCCCTCCCCCACCCCAAATTATGTAGCTGGTCTTGGAGAGTACGCATACAGGTACAGTTGCAAAACAGATGGGGGGGTGGGTGTATATGGAAGTTCTCTTCTGTTGGCTTTTATTTTCTCAATGAAATAGGAAGTAAATGTCATTTATTTCCCTGTGCTGCATTCTGGGTCACTTCTCAAGGTCTCATACTCAATTCACTAATTCTTTCAGTGCCTAATCTGCTGTTTGGCTGATTTTAATTGAAGTGACTATTTTAATTTTAGAAGTTCTACTTGATTTTCTGTCAACTGTGCCTTTTCTCATAATTTTGTGTTTTTTGATTTATGCTTTTAGTTTGTTGTTTTGTCTTTAATGACTTTATACATACTTATTTTCTGGTCCTTTTTTTCTTTTCTATGTTTTTCTATTTTTTGAAGTTTTTAGGACTCTAAAAACTATGGCTATGTCTGCTAGTGATCACTTATGATGCTAAAAAATTTTGGAAATGTCCTCACCTCCACAGTGGGATTATTTGTGAGAACGCTGTCTCATTTTGTATATCTTTTCAGAGATTGTGCATCTGCATATGCCACGTATTCAAAATGACTGCTATTATCCCACCTGGGAACCTTTTGCACTCTTCTTTCAAGAATTTTATTTCATAAAATTGTCATAATGCATTGACTTATTTGAACAACACAATTTCCTGCCATTACTGGAAAATTCTTAGAAGAAATATACAATCTATGATGTCAAGGATATGACTCACTCTCGTGAAAGTGGCACCAACGTGTAGTGCAAAACCTGCCAAAAAAAAAAAACCATGATGGCACTAACTTCACCTATTTTTAAGCTTTTTAATGGAATCTATTTTTAAGCTTTAATTTTCACCTCTACTGGCCTTTCAACACCATAGAGTTTTGCAAATTTGACATCAAACCCACTTGAGGAGCACGCTCATTGCTTTAAGTTATCGAGGGAAACTTGTTTTCCTGCTTTAATCCCAACAAAATAGTTTTACGATTGACTTGTGCCAGTGAATAGATATTTCCCTAGTCTTCCTTTTCAGTAATTGGGTAACTCTTTGGAGAGTCTCAGTTCTTTGCAGGTGCCTCAGTTCTAACTTCCTGTCTCCCATAGACTCAAAACTTGCTCCTTGTCCCCATGGGTATGTAAAACCAGGTGCGAGGTTCAGCCACAGCCACAAAATCAGCTCACTCTTTCCACTTCCTTCTTTGCTTTTTTCCCTCTGCCCCTAAGGTATTCTCATTCTTTCCTGTAAACACAGCAATGCACTGTATCAGAAAAGTTATATTTTTATTCAGTATTTTGATGCATTTCTTGCAAAAAAGTTTTGTGTTAACTTTTTCTACTGTTTTGCCTCAATCAGAATCTTTTTTATTGCATTCCATTAATTCAGGAATTTACATTTCCCTTTAAAACAAGAGACTACAATTAAAAGGACAAAGGTAAGTTTCTTTGGTTTTTCTGTTTCCTAGATGGGAAACCAGGACAGAATTCTCCAAGGAGGTGATGCTATTTTTTTTTTTAAGTGTGCTTTTTGGTGAGGAAGATTGGCCCTGAACTAACATCTGTTGCCAATCCTCCTCTTTTTTTTTTCTCCTCAAAGCCCCAGAACATAGTTGTATATCCTAGTTGTAGGTCATTCTAGTTCTTCTATGTGGGATGCCGCCACAGCATGGCTTGATGAGTTGTGTGTAGGTCTGTGCCCAGAATTTGACCCAGCAAACCCTGGGCCACCAAAGTTAAGTGAGCAAACTTAGCTCTTAGCCATGGTGCCAGCCCCCAGGAGTTTTTGAATACCAACTCAAAGTTAAAATATTTATAATATTCCTCAAGTCTGTACTCAACACTTTCCTCTTTACTTTCAATTGAAGGTCTTATTTTGTTCTGAGATAAAAAGGAGATTGCCAGATTGTGTGTCACCAACAGGAATTTCCTCTTCCCCACCAGCAGTCTTTTCACTCTCCAAAGCTCTTTTCTAAGTTGTACTGAGAACTTATGTCATGGCTGAGTTGAAGAGAACAGAATCTAAGATGTGCTGTATAGGATGTGCTTATAGTTAACAATGCTGTATCATATACTTAAAATTTGCTAAAAGGGTAGATCTTATGTTAAGTGTTCTTATCACAAAAAAGAAATAATAATAATAACAATAAAGAAGGAGAGAGGAAACTTTTGGAGGTGATGCATATGTTTATGGCGTAGACTGGTGATAGTTTCAGAGAGATATGCTTATCTCCAAACTCATCAAGTTGTATACATTAAATCTGCACGGATTTTTGTATGTCGATCATATCACAATGAAGACAGTTGGAAAGGATAAATATATTTATTACAGTGTTCTCAATGGGTTATAAATCATTGAGAGAGCTGAAAAAAAGAGACTCTAATGCAAACTTTCAGTAGCAGAACTGCTGCCAACATGCCAGCAACTCTTTCTGTAATGAAATACTTGTCTGTTGTCTCTGTAGTTGCTATTTCCAAACACCAACACACACGTGCATGGGCACACACACTCACACACAAACGTGATGCCATTACACCTGCTGGTTTCAGACCACGCTGCCTCTTCCACGGTATGCGCCACCCATTAGAGAACCGTGCCGCCTTCCTCCCTCATCAGTAATCTCAGTTCTGATGCAAGTCCTGTGGGGGTGTATTTGATTATGGAGTCTAAAACACATTTGGAATTCTAGCTAAGAGATAATCTGGGATTTGTTTTAAGCTTTCCTGTCTCTGCAGTATAGAAAGAAATACTAAAATGAAGCTGGAATAAATACTGAATGAGCAAATCCTCAGTATCCTCCCAGTAGATTTCAATGTGGATTTAATTTTATTTCCTTTCATATCCTGGAGTATCTTCTATTAAGTATTCCTATCACTATCTCTCCACATTAGGGCTGTCTGTTTATCAGTCATATAATCATTCTCACCCATCTTAAAAAAGAAAGCAAACTCTTCCTTAGACCTGCATCCTGTTTGGTATTTTATAACCTCTCCAGACATTTACAGTCAAGACTCTTGAAACAGTCAATAATTATCTGCAATTCTGCATCTGCCAGTATCTAGTCCAGTCTAGCAACCTTCTTTCTACCCACACTGCTCTAGTGAGGGCCCTCTTTCCAAGGTTTGCAATGACTTCTTGTTTGCTAAGTCACATGGACACTTTGCAATGACCATCCTGAACTCCAGCCCTTCACCTCTTTGCACAACTTGAGAGGAGTCACTGTTTCTTTCTAGAAATTTCCAAGTGGTTTTCTAAGTCTCTGCTTCAGTCTTATTCTGCAGCTTCTCTTTCTCTGCTCATTCAGTAATTGCTGATTTTCCCCAAGTTTTTATACACTTGTTTCTTCCACCTAAAGACTGCACCTGAGTTATCACCCTCACTTCCTTGGTATCAAATATACCATATATGTATTAGTTTCCAAATATTTTGCTCTTTTTAATACTTGTCTTCTAAATACAAATGCTATATATACAATCACCTGTTGGTTATATCCACTTGGATATTTCAGAGACATTTCTAGACCATCATGTATAAAGCTGAACGATATCATTAATTTCCTAAATCTAGCCTTTTTCTTGATACTCTAGAAGTTTCTACCTCCTTCTTCTCCCTTATGTCCTGTGGATTATAGCTCCTAAACAGTTTTTTTGATCTTTTCCATCTCCTTCATCCCCACAGCTACCACCTTGGTTCTTCATTTCTTAACCAACAATTACTATACTGGTCTCCCCAACTGCGGTCTTAGCTTTCTCTAATTTAGTTTCCAAGCTGAATATCAATGTGATCCTTTATAAGTAAGACTTTGATCATGTCACTCCGTATGTAACTATTTGATGAATCAACTTTAGAAATATCTGTGAAGCACTTACTATGTTCTAAGCACAAGATAGGTATAGTTCCACCGTCTTTATGATCTAAAGTAAGCATTCCAGTGGTCCACGTAGCATATGACACCAGAGGGAATTATTCTTTAATATCTCCCTCGCTATAAGGCAAAACCATTTTAAATATGACCATGAAGTTCAGTTATACATAATATTGAAGACTTTGGATATTCCAAACTAGATTCAGAAATTGCTGCAATTGCTTCCTATTGTGGGTTTTTTCCCTTGTTGAACTCCGTGGATTGATAAGAAAAGACAAGTTTTGTGGGGAGTGGCAATATCAACTGTGAGGAGGATAGCAAAGTGCTGAAAAGAGGGCAGGCTAGACCGGGCCTCACAACGTCCTCCATGGATGGTAGGGCTGAAAAGGAGGACTTAGTCACCTAAGACTTAATCTGTAGAGAATAAAAAAGAAATCTTCAACTTGCTGACTTTCTAATATTTATTTTGGCTACTGAAAGGGTTTTCCCACTTATCTCTGGTGTGGCATAGTGGTTAGAATAAAATTTTCAGGGAAAAGCTCATTTTAATTATTTCACGTTGGTACCCTTGTCCCATTCCATTTTCTTTCTGAAATTTAGAGTAATTATGAACCAGTTGCTGGTTATACAAAATTACTGCGAATGATTACAAATTCCTTCAGATTTCTATAGGAGAAAAAAACCACAATACTTTATACAATGGATTTTATATCTACTTAAGAGTTTGGACTGTCATCTTTTTTACAACTTTATAAAAATTTTTATGCAAATAAGTGTCTAATAATTAATAAATGAATTTTAATACAACTGAAACATCTATAAAACAATTTAAGTAACCGCTACATCATAAATCTGACGTAATGTTTTATTTCCTGATCTGTTCTTTAGTTCCTGAATAAATAATCAATTAACAGTCAAAAAGAAGGAATGCATTGTAGTTTTACAGATATTATTTAAATCCAGTAAAAATTTTCATGCATGGGATAAAATTTGCACTTATCAAAAAATATTATTCTTCCCAATTTGTACTTTGTTTCAGTGTTTTAAAGTTTAATCACACACACATACAAACTCCAAGTGGTCACATAGAATGACAGAAATGTTAGTTCTGTTTCTTCTTTTTCATAATCACCGTGTTATCACTGTTTATTTTGAATCTATTCCTTAAGTGCAGGAATATGAGATTTTCTAGGAGTCAGAGAACCAAATGGAATAGAAAGTGTGTTGGGATGATTCTGGACAGTTGTAAACTGGGTGTTCTGTGTTACTGGGAGTTACAGAATTAACTTTCATGTAAAAAACAATGTTCATAAAAGGGCTATTAGCAAAATTGTGCGAATTTGAAGCTTACTATCCTGGTTATCTAGTGATACCTAACAGACCACCCTAAACCTTAGCGACTTACAGCATGGCAGTCATTTATTTAATTTGCACATCTGTAACATGGGCGGTCTCAGTGAAGACTGTTTGCATTTGTTCCGAGTGGCACCAGCCGGTGCAGCCATGAGGACAGCTGAGTGCTGGAAATGGAAGATTCCCTTACTCACCTGTTGAACAGTTGCTTGCTCTCACTGGGGACCTCACATCAGAGTGAATCCAAGAAAAATTGCATTGGATGGAGTTGAACAGGCAAGGGAGACTTTACTCAGGAATATTGCAGTAGAGGTGAAGACTGTTGCCACAGGGAGAAGGATCAAACTCAACTCCCTTGAAACAAAAGGCAAGAGAGCTTTTAAGCGCTGTGGTGAGCCAATGGAAAAGTATTAGAGGACACAGGGGAGGGTTCGGTCAACGGGATTAGGTCATCTGTGTTGGCTAATTTGTATTTATCAAAGTTAGGCTCCTACACTCCCACACACACTAGGAAATAGGGGTGCTATCTTTCTTAAGGTTGCATTTCAAAGGGTCCTTGAGAAAGACTTTCGTGGGTTATAAAATGGGCAAGAGGCTGGGAAAAGATTTACATCTCAAAAGGGCAGAGGTAGAATTGTCAACTGCAAGTTTTCTAAAATAAATGCTCTAAAGAGAGGAATGTCAAGGGACTATAGTGAGGAAGAAACCTGTCTACAGTTTGGTCAGCTGAGAGGGACAACATTAAGGTCGCCTGGGTCAAGCGTCAACAGGAACATCTACATGTAACCTCTGCAAGTGACTTCCAGCTTCCTCACAGTGAGGGCGCTGGGTTCCAAAAGCAGGCATTACAAGAAAGACCTACTTATGACCTAACCTCACAAGTCACAAACAGCATCACGTCTGCTGCATTCTACTCAAGAAAGCATTCACAAAAGTCCACACGAAGGCAAGCGAAGGGGAAAAAGTTACCACCTACTGATGGGAGACTGACAAAATTCTAGAAGTGTGTACAACTAGAAACACCATTGCAGCTGTTTTTGAAAAATATAATCTTCCAGTAATAAAATTCATATTATTAAAATTCAGCAATGACTGCTGAAATTGTTTAGAATTAGACCAACAAAATATCTTTTTCTGGGAGAAGTATTTCATCACTGACGTTTTAGAATTGCTGGTGCATAATAAAAAACAAAGGACTAAGTTGATTTTATTATTGTTTTTAGATTTTCTAGAGAAAATGCAGTCAATTACTGCCATGCAGTCCCCTTGCACTGTCCTGACCTTGTTAAGATATTAGCCCAAATTCCTTCATAATAAAAGACAAATTCCCAATATTGCCTTATAAAGTACTTCATAAATTAAGAATTGCCTTTCCTTTAGAGGTATTTTCTCATAATCCCCAATTGTGCCTTATAGTCTAGGCATGCTGAGTATCTTACGGTGCTTGGGGAAAAGAAATGACTGACTTTTATGCCCCTTTTTTGCAGATACTTGCCTTTTGCCTAAAATGAAAACTGCCTCAGCTCTACCTATCGACTCAGGTTTTACTCTTCCAGAAGCCTTCTTAGACCACCATCTGAGACCGTGGACCATCCAGTCTCACATATCGATGTCTCCCACCTGTTAGGGGGTTGAGTTATTTCTCTCTGTCCAATACCTCAGCCCAAGCTCCTATGCACTATGCAGGCTTGCCACTTTTCTAGGCCTCAGGTTAGTCAACAAGAAAAATTTGGAATTAGATTCAAGCCTTCTAAGATCCACGTTAGGACCAAGAATTCTTCACTTGTACATTAGCTACCTTGGATATTTGCTCCATAGCGTCAAATGGAGCCTGTAGCTGTGTAACTCCCACCACTTTGTCTCACACCAGGCCAACGTATTAACCTACTTGGGAGTCGCCTGTCCTTTTCAGGATGACTGCGGACAAGAGGAAATCTGCAGTTTCCAACATCAGTATGTTCTTATGTTTATCAATTTTTCCAGGAAAGTACTCCTTAAATGGGACATAAATCCTTTAGACTCTGTTCTCTTTCCTCTTCAACAGTCACCGTTCCATCTGGAAAAAGCTTTCACGTACTTCAAACCACTATCCAATCTCATTCAGGGTGTTTAACAGAGAGAATAAATCCATATCACTTAATCTTCCGTCGCTGGTCTAATTTTCCAGTATTTTAGATGCTGTTTAATCAATTTACTTCATAGAACTTTCAATTGATTATCTTCTCTTTTATCTTTTTTACAGACCATAAATGCACATAGAACATGTACTTCGTATAAGAGAATGGTTGTTTCATGGTTCCTCTAAGCAATAGTCCTGGTTATACACTTAAGTAACTTGCTTACTTGTGAAATTCCTGTGATGCATCACTGAATGAGCTTTGCTTTTCATTTGCTCTTGCCAGGATTGTTTTTTCCTGTCCTTGCATATATCGAGGAACTTACCATCTGTGACGGGCACAGTTTTTTAAGTTACTACAAAATTTTTTTATTTGTTTCTTGTTTCTGAATCAGTGAACCAGTGTGACCTATGTTCCAAAGTAGAGAACTCTCTCCCAGCAATCTCAATCCATATGCTCTTCATAATATATTATGTTACTGATAAAGACATTTGACAGATATCACGTAATAGTAACAATAAATACATAAAGAACGTATAACATATATAAATCTTTACACACCAAACAACATATAAGTTAAAGTCATAAATCGAAATCTCCATATTTATCTGGGTACTCAAAAATCAGTTTGAGTCTTCAAAGAAACAAAATTCCAAGAATAGATATACAAAAGATTCACTGTGGGTAAACTCAGTGAAGGATACGCGGAAGGGAGCAGGTGGAGGCAAGGAGAGCATTCAAACTAAGAGGCAGTTGTAACCCAAGTGGAAAGACAGAAACGAGGAAGGACTGGGTGGGCAGAGCTTCAGACTGCAGCATCGTTATAAAAAAATTATCCACTAGGCTGATGGGGTAATGTTTGAGCAAAGTCTCTCTGTTTGAAGAATCCTGCATTGGGCCGAAATGTCCCAGTTGTAGGGTTCCAGACCAACACCATGCTCACTCAGAGCATCCTGGAATGCCCGATGAATCAAAAGTTACCAAAAAAAGAAAGAAAGGGGCCGGCCCCACGGCTGAGTGGTTAAGTCTGCGCTCTGCTTCAGAGGCCCAGGGTTTCGTAGGTTCGGATCCTGGGCACAGACGTGGCACTGCTCATCATGCCATGTTGAGGCAGCGTCCCACATAGCAGAACTAGAAGGACCTACAACTAATATACAACTATGTACTGGGGGGCTTTGGGGAGAAGAAGCAATTAAAAACAAAAAGAAGACTGGCAACAGTTGTTAGCTCAGGTGCCAGTCTTTAAAAAAAAAAAAGTTACAGCAGCTGGAGGGTTTCAATCAGTTTTACTCTCTTATATTGTAGAGACATGTGTGTAAGGTAACTCCACGTCTGCCAAGACCTACAGACCAATATCAATTCTTAAGTAAATGGAATATTTATAAAGTAGATTAAATATTGGTACAAAGAGGAAACTTTAATATTTTCTCAAAAGTAGAAGCTCTACTGGCCACATTCTCTGATTGAATTTTTTATAAAATTGGAAATAAGAAAAAATGATTCATAACAGATTTAATAACAAACATTAGAAAAATTACTCTAAAAGTGTCTAGATCAAAGAGAAAATCAAACCATAAATGGGACTTTAGAAAAATAAAAAAATTTAAAACAGTTCATTACAAGACTGATGTAATATACCAAATGCACGTTTAAGAAAACAGTAAGAGACCAATGAAGTATCCAAATTAAAACATTAGAAAAAGAACAAAAATGAAGCCAAAGAAAAGAAACAGGGAAGGTAAATCCATGACTGCTGAAATAATTCAATAGAAAAAGTACAATATGGTCAAAACCAACAGGCCAAAAGTTTCTTTAAAAATTCCAAATCGATAAACTCTTAACAAACTGATGAATGAACTACGAGATAGCAAAATTCTACAATATTTAGATTGATAAAATAGATATAACTTTGGGAAGCGGATAAAAGAATGAGGGAATCATAAAACATTATGAGCAATACCATGGCAATAAATTAGGAAGTCTGGAAGAAATAGATATTTTCCTATTAAAATACAAACTATCAAAAGTTAAACTGCAAAAACATGGAAAGCAATTACTAAATAATAATAATAAATTACAGAAAACAATTGGAAAGATATTTGGAAATCTCATATTAAGAGAGCCACAAGGCGCTTATTTTTTTTTATAACTGAGCTCTATCTAAACATTAAAGCTCTGTGTAATAAGTATTCTAGATCATAGAAAAATGGGAAGTTTCTCATGTCGCTTTATGCATTTATCATAACCTTAATATTATAACATGTTAGGGAACTCTAGAATAATCCACTTAGCACTATTAATTTTCTAAATACATTGTTTAGAAAAATAAATTTCCATAGTGTGAAAAGAACACCAGAAGCAGAAAGAGTTTAGACAGAAATATGTTTTGTTTAAAATTAGGACACTGATCTTAAGTAATTACATGTATATTAAAAAAGAAAACTGTATGCCAAAAAATATTTGCTAAAATTCTGTATCCAATCTGAATTAAATTTCTAAACTTTATTAAGTAATAGGAAAGGAAGGAACTACTTAAAAACATTGAAGAATATTCCTACACACACACACACACACACACACACACTCACACAGATAAACCAGCAAACATATAAGACAGTGAAACGCTGCAATAATTAAAAAAGAAGAAGACAGAGATGTCCATTATCATATTTTTCAATATTATTTTTGCTGTTTTTAGTGTGCACTGTCCAGTACAGTAGCTGCTGTTCACATATGACAATTTAAATTTAAATTAATTAAAATTAAAAGAAATTTAAAAGTCAGTTCCACAGCTGCACTAGCCCTGTGTGCCTGACAGCTATCCTGTTGGTAGTGAAGATTTAAAACATTTCCATTATCATGGAAAGTTCTGTTGGACAGTGCTGTCCTACATAATGCAACAAGACAATAAAAAAAATTTGTATATGCATTAAAAAAGAGAGAGAAACTTACTCTTAGATGTTGATAACTTCGGGTGTATCTAGAAAAGTGAAGAAACTGAGTATATCAATAAAGAAGTTTATTGATTGTTTAGGTTAATACATAAAAGTCAGTGTAGCTTTTTATCTCTACTAACAATTACCACTGAGAAATGAAAATAAAAATATCCTGTTATGGTAGTAAACAATAAATAGTAAATGATAAAAATACCTATCAATAAATTTAATGGCAAAAATGGAAAACATCTAATTTATTTCAAAGTATTACTGATGGACATTAAACAAGACCCGGCCAAAGTGGAGAAACCATATAGCTGAATAAAAGTGATTACAAAATCAACAAACAATTTCAAGCAATTCCATAGTAATTTGATTTTACCTTAGATTTTGAATAGGATTTTATCGCTCAGAAGAACTATACCTAGTAATATTATCAAGAAGAATCGAAAGAGGTTCTCTTGTTGCTTTACTGGATATTAAAATTGAGTATGAAAACACTGCATGCAAAAGAAAATATACTGTCTAATTAAGGGACACAGTAACCTTGTAGAATATATAAAAAGCAATTTGGAAGAGACAGAAAGCCTATAAAAGAATCTAATATAGTGTTGTAAGGGAAATGTTTTAATTCAATGGGATATGGATTGTTTATTTAATAAATGGTGTTGATGGGACTAGTTAATCATCTGGCAGAGGGAAAGCCAGGTTCTTCACCATTTCAAAAACAATGTCAATGAAGTACGTATTTAAATGTAAAGAAAATGAATAAATATTCCACAAGGATGATAGTACAAAAATGAAGTTCTATAGGTCTTACTAAACATAAAAGGTATTCAGAATCCATAAAGTAAAAGGTGGATATATTTATGTACATTTTTTATTATATGGCAAAGGACACCATGCAATAGCTAAAGACAAATAAATAATAATAAAGGCTAAACAAGTATTTCTTAACATAAACTATAAAAAGTTAATATCTCCTACAAATATTTTTGATAAATTGATTTGAGAAAAGACAAATATGGAGTTAGAAAAATGGCAGTTGTTGCAGACAAAGTTCGTAGCCATCAAGCATTCACCAAATACAGCTCGCTTGTGTTTCCAGCCTCGCTAACAGTTGGATTGGTGCCACGGGACTCGTGAGTGTAAGAAGTGAGAGAGGGTTTGGAAGCGAAGGCTGCTCTGAGCTGATAGGCCTCCTCTAAGATTCTTGGCTTCTGTGGAAGCTCCCTGGGAACATATATTGCTGGTGTTTTCAGATACAACATTGAAGAGCCGTTTTCAGTCTGAGTCTCTGAGAGACTGTGGATCTGGGTTTGCTGCTAATCCACTTTGGGCATGTAACATGATTGAAAAATAAAACTCTCTGTGTTAATACATCAAAGTTTCTGAGTTAATATATTACCACAGCGTATCCTAGATTATCCTGACTAATATAGCAGGCAATTTACAGAAGAAGAAATAAAACAACGACAAAAACATCATACGTAATGCTTTCAACCTTACTCAAGAAAATGCAAATTAAAGCAACAATTAAACAATATTTTGTCTTCAGATTTACCAAACTTTTAAAATTTGATAATGTCCAGCACTATGACTCAACGTGTAAAATGAAATTCTCTTTCATTTTCTTGCATGACTTGCTACAATTTTTTGTAACATTTTGTAACATTTTGTAATTTGTAACATCTATTAAACAAACACAAGAAACACACATTATCTTTAACCCAGCCTTCCCACTTTTCAAAATGTTCCTACATAGTGTCATATAAATATAAAACCAGTAGTAATTAAATACACACACACAAAGATGTTTGTTTCAGGCAGCAGGATTGCAATATAAAACTAAAAAGTTGAAACAATGTAAATATCAAACAATAGAAAAAATGTTGAGTAAGCCTTCCGATCTGAGGGAATGGTCAATATGCTTGTCTAGAGATATTTTTTAAAGTTGCAGTGTACTATGTGATCCATATTTTTGTAAAAGAAAAGAATAACCCCTATATATACATGTATTTAATGTATTCATATGAATATAGAGAAAGGATCGAAGAATATCCAAAAGACTTTTGAAATTGATGAATTCAGGGTTGTTGGAAAGGAGACGTATGAGTGATGATTAAAGTTTTCTTTACACATCTCTGCATCAAGAATTTTATGTACTTCTGAGTCTTTCATATGGAGAGACATTGACGTAATTTGTTTATAATTTCATAAATGATAATTAGCTGCAAAAAGCTGTATGTCTCTCTCAAGATGTCCATCGTTCGATTTTTCATATGTTACATAAAAATAGAGATGGGTTCTTTTTATGTTTAAAATAAAATACATCAACAGTAACGTGTCTTAATATTATGTTAATATAATCAAGTTCCGCATGAACAATTCATGTTATAAGTGAAAATCATTGAAATAAAATGTGTTTCCCTGTAATTTTCACCTATTACAGTCTTCCTATAAGACTAAAGGAAATGTTGTCTCCCACAGAGAGCCTTCAAGTATCTAAAGGTAACTATTAGTGATTGTCTACGCTTTTCTTTCTTCGTTTAAACATTCTCGTTTCTTCAGCCCTTGTATTATTTCAACACTTTAGCTCTTTTCACGATGCTTTAACTTGTCAATGGCCCTCTTACAATAAGGCAACAAGAACTGAACACAATACTCCAGATTCAGTCTAACCAGCTGGAGTTCGCAGTTGGCTTATTTCCTCCCTTTGTTTTTGAACAAAATAGAATAAAAATAGAAATTAAGGCAGACTAAACAAATACCTTTGTCACAAATAAATTATATTGAATCTGTGGTGAACTACGAATCTCTCTCACATTTACTTTTCAGTGTGAACTATTATCAAATTATGTCTCCCTTATATATTTTTGTGATTGATGTGACCTTTGTATGTACCCCTGTTAATTTCGTAGTGGGGTAGTCCATTTTTTTCAGTCTATCATGATTGCATTAAATTGTGATTTTTTTGTGTGTATCCTTTATATTAACTCTTCCCACTATGCTTTTAGAAGTGGTGAATTACAAGGACAAGTTTTCAATATCCCATTAGTATTAACGAAAACAGTGAATAATGCTATGACAAGGACAGAACAAAGTAGCAAGACTGTGAAGTCTTCATCCCAAACACATACAATACCCAATTTAATTTTTGCAATTAAAAGTCATACAGCTACACATTCACCATTTCACTCAAAATTCACTACTCCATATATTCAATAAGAAGCATGAATAACGCCATGAAATATCTTGGTGATGATCCACCATTCAGTGAAACACGTTAATTCCATGTAAGAGATTAATCTTGTAAATGATAATGTTATTTGATTGACTTTTTTCAAATTAATAGACTTTTTAGAAGAGTTTAGATTTACAGAGTAAATGAGAAGATAGTAAGAAAGTTTTCATATTGCCCCACACAAATAGTTTCCATTATTATTAACATCATGCATTAGTATGGTACATTTGTTACAATTGACAGGTTAATATTGATACATTATTGACTAAATAGTTTACATTAAACTTCACAGTTGTACAGTTCTATGGGTTTTGACAAATGTATAATGTCATGTATCCACTATTACAATATCATACAAAATAGTTTCACTTCCCTAAAAATCCCCTCCCCCGCTACCTTCTGTTAACCCCTGAACTTTTTAATTTCTCTACAGTTTTGTCTTTTCCGGAATGTCATATTATTAGAATCATACAGTACAGTCTTTTTAGACTGGCTTCCTTTTCTTGGAAACATGCATTTAACTTTCCTCCGTGCCTTTTTGTGGCTTGATAGCTCATTTCTTTTTATAGCTAGATAACATTCTGTTCTGTGGATGCACCCCAATTTGTTTATCCACTCATCTATTGAAAGACATTTTGGTTGCTTCCAGTTTTGGGTGATTATGAGAATAAAGTTGCTATAAATATTTTCATGCGCGTTTTTGTGTGGATGTACTTCTCAACTTATATGGGTAAATACCACGGAGCATAGTTGCTCGATATATGTAATTTACTTAGCTTTGTATTTAGCTTTGTAAGACTGTATTTAGCTTTGTAAGAAACTGCAAAATTTTGGCAGCAAAGTGACTGTAATATTTTGTATTCCACCAGCAAGGAATGAGAATTCTTGTTGCTCTGTATCCTTGTCAGTGTTTAGTATAATCAGTTTTTTGGATTTTAGTCATTCTAACATGTATGTAGTGGTACAGTCATACGCCACATGACCACGTTTCAGTCAATGACAGGCCACATATACTACGTGGTCCCATAAGATCAGTACCATATAGCCTGGGTGTGTAGTAGGCTATACCATCTAGGTTTGTGTAAGTAAACTCTATGATGTTCAATTGCGATAATGCCAAAACTGCATTTCTCAGACCGTATCCCTGTCGTTAAGTGATGCATGACTGGATGTATCACTATTGTTTTAATTTGTAATTCCCTTATGATATATAATACTGAGTTTTGTTTGGTTTTGGGGTTTTTTTGAGGAAGATTAGCCCTGAGCTAGCATCCACTGCCAATCCTCCTCTTTTTGCTAAGGAAGACTGGCCCTGAGCTAACATGCATGCCATCTTTCTCTGTTTTACGTGGGATGCCTGCCACAGCATGGCTTGTCAAGGGCTGCATACGTCCCCAGCGAGGATCCGAACTGGTGAACCTGGGCCACCAAAGTGGAACGTGCGACTTAACCACTGCGCCATGGGGCCAGGCCCTACAATACAGAGTTTTAGGAGTTCTTTGTACGTGTTAGCTACAAGTCCTTTAACAGACAATGTTTTGCAAGTATTTTCTCTGACTGTGGCGGTTCACTCTCTAAATGATTGACTGTTTGTTAATTTTAATCCAACGATGTTGTTATATGGATACATTCTTAGAACATTTCAAACAGGAAAAAGTGTGTAGTTTAATATTTAATAACCCTTTTTCTTTTGCTTCAATGGCAAATCTAAACAAGATTCCTCAAATAAAACTGAGTTGTCACTGGATGTCACTGTTGCTTTACCAAATAAGACTGTTTTCTTCCTAAAGACAGTGATTTAGAATATTTTCTAAATAATCACTTTATTAAAAGAAGCAAATCCACATCTTAAGCACCTGTCAATTAGGTTTAGGTGCAAGCTACATGAAATACCAAGAATTAGGAAAACAATTTGCTTTTTAATTTACAAGATATAAGTTTCTTCCTAAACTTATAGACATGCTTCAAATAGCACTAAGAATTCATTAGGAAGACTACAGAACCAAAATAAGTTATTTGAACAATAACTTTTTTCAAGATAGAGGATTAAGATTTAGGCTGCATATGGTACATGGCTAATACATAGCACATAAAAAATTTTCAAAGTATTTTCTTACAAAGCATTTAAAATTATATATGCATATAAGAATATTTATATACACTCAAGTACTAAAAACTTACATGCTTAATATAAAATTTGAAAAGTTCATCCTATATATTTTTCCATTGCAATCTGATATATATACTGAAAATTTTATGTTTGAATTTTTTTTCCTTAGGGAAAAAATGTTTGAAAGAAAGCAGTTTATCACAGCCTTCGTATAACCACCAGATACCATAAGCACTGACTAAAACTGCCTACCCCGATCAGCTCCTCTTACAAAGTGCCTTATGCTAAAACAGTTTCTACGCATGTCCTTCCATGCTTTGAACATGTGCCACCCACCACCCTGTTGTCTGGCTAAACTATTTACCTTAAGCATCCTTTCCTCAGGGACTCCTATACTGGGTTGGAGCCTTTTGTTATACAGTACCTTAGAACATTACTTCACTCTCTCTCTCTTTTTTGCGGGGGTGGGGGGGGAGAGGGAGGAAATTAGCTGAGCTAACATCTGTGCCCATCTTCCTCTACCCTGTATGTAAGACCCCTGCCACAGCATGGCTTTTTGGGCGGTGCGTAGGTCTGCACCCTGGATCCCAGCCTGTCAAAGTGAAGTGCACAAACTTAACCAATATGCCGCTGGGCAGGCCCCTCTCTCTTTTTTTTTAACATTCACCATCCAGGTTGGTACTTGCTGAATGCCTGTCTGTCCTGAGGGGCTGTAAGTTTCCTGAAGGCAGCACAATATCTGCTTTATTGATTGCTAATGTCCAGGAGCAAGTTGAAGATTATTCACAAAATGTGTTAAATTGTGAAACACCGGTTAGGCAATAACTACTTTTAACACTGTAAAATATTACCGTAAAAGTTATGTGTAATCATAAAGAATATTACTAAAAATTCATTTGAGGAGATAGGGATAAAACTCTTAATCTAAAATAAATTATAATAAATATTTTACTTAACTATTTCCTGGATCAAAACACCAATGACTACATACTGCAAAACTTTCAGAGCTCACACCTTTTCCACACCATTTCTATTTTGGAACATATATGTATCAACATTGAGAAGACAATGATAAGACATTGTTTATTTTACTTAAATATCAATATATATATGATTTTGATGCACAAATTTTAGATTTTAAATATTCTATTTTCCTTTCCTTTGAATACTGCCAGTTGTCAAGGCTACATATTCAATTCATGGCTTACAATTTAAACACATTCCTACTAATAGTAATTTTGACAAAGAATATTTTCAATTGGAGACAACAAATGCAAACCAACAGTTTTCAAGGAGAAGGGAGAAGTTACAAGATAACAAAAAGTATAAAAATTGACAAACAATTTTTCTTCTGTTCTTCACGTGTAGATGATTAACTATTAGGAAGTTGATAATTAATATAATCTCCTAGTTCCTAAACTAGACAGCATCTGGAACATCGCAGGTTTGTAAAATGCTGCAATAAATAGCAAAAATAACAGCCTTTATGTATAAAAATATGTGATTGCTTAGATTTACAAATATCTACAAGGTGAGATTTTTGAAAATAATTTTGAGTATTGGCTAGATCATTATTTCCTAGTAGTGAAAAATCATCAAAATAACTGTCTCGCTTCCCTCTTTCCTCTGACTTCCTCAGAGGGCCCTCTGAAGTTTCATGTCTCTAACTCAGTTGTCTTCTCTGCTCAGTTTCTCTAGTGGTCTAAGTAATTTCAATTAGAATATCAAACTGCAATATAATTTTGATTTGGAAACTCTGTGTATTTTACTTAATAACAATACTTTATCAATGCATCTGTAAGAATTATTGACTAAAAAGTAAGATATTTATTTATCATCCAATTGATATATATTTCAGTTAGACTTTGGAAAAAGTCAATGTTATTTATTTAGTTTTAGAAATTTTAGACTATAAAAATGGCATAAAATTGTACTTTTATTTTAATGGGGGGCTCAGTCTATTACATCAAATAGCAGCTGAAATTGAATACTCTATTTCTATATCTATATCCATATCTATGTCCCTATTCTTAGATATTTTTCTTTATCACCATTTTAACCAATATGTCCAGTTCACACCACACCTTGCTTTTTCAATGCCGTAATGATTATTTTTCTCCCTTCTAATTAATTATGAGATCTACACAGAATATAGTATAATAGAAGACTATTATAAGGTTTAATTATCTTTTAGGGAGTTGTTCAATTTTTTAAAAATAAATCTGTTGTCTAATAGAATTGATTGGGAAACTTCTTGCTCTAAGAGAAGTAAGTCTGTAACTATTTCAAAGATATGATAGAGGAAAACATTTTAGTTCAAGATAAAAAATTTACAAGCACTAATTTCCAGAGGGCAAACACCAATGTAAAGGGCAAATCAAGATACTTTGGCTTAAAAACTACAAAACATCCCACTGATAAATAGAATTGTATTATATAACTTGTTGTATCTTAGTGTTTTATGTATCCAGAAAGGCCAAAAATGAAGTCCAATAGGAAATGAATATTGTCAGGGACTCTTAGAACAACGTGAGGCTTCAGTATTAGAGGCAAACTCTTATTTAATAAAGTAAAGGTAGCTTGTTTGTTTTTCCATAAATAATCTTTTGCCATTTATGAGTAACTTGCAGCATACTTAGATATTTGTAAAAAGTCTTTTTTTAAGAAAATATATTCTTCATAGTGGTGCTATCAGTTCCCTCTCCAATTCCATTCTCGAACACAGTCTCTTAAGAGTAAAACACAATATGGTCGGGACCACCCAGTTCAGATGATGAATCTATTAATCTGTACACTATTTACTTACTTATATTTATATCTACTTACCCTGCCTATCACAGTATCTAAGTTTTTTTAAAAAAAATTTAGAACTTTATAAAAATAAACTTAAAAACAAAAAAATGTGTTAATCACAATACAGTCAATAATGTTTAATTGAAAAGTCATACCAGAGAACATAATAATATATATTCATTGAAAGTTTTGTCCACATTAAAAAACTGAAATACCCTTAATCAGGCAGGACTGTGAGAGTAGTCTGCACAGTCCCAATGGCATGTCCTTTGCTTCTGATACTGATCAAATGTTGCTGATTCCTTTTTGTTTGCTCTGTGTTGTCCTTTGCACATGCTGGTTTGACTTGCAATGTCTCTTTCTTTTATATGAATTGTTCTTTTCAGCAGAAATTCCTATCATCTGGTTATGCGATATCTCACTTTACTTTCAAAAGAATGTTTGTTAATCTGTTCTTCCAAAATATTGTACAAAGTGTCTGCTACGAATTATATGTTATGCAACTAATAGCTTCCTTTCTATTTGTGAAGTACTGCCCCTTGCAGCTTTATCTCTCTGCCCTGGTTTCCTCATTCCCGTATATACATTCTGTACTCATTTCTGATTTTTTGTGACCTGAATCTCCTCTATCTTTAGTATTTTCCTCTCTTAGCGTGAAATGAAAATAGATGGTCAGAGTTCCTACAGGAAACAGATGGTTCACACACATTTAGTGATTCAAAAAGAGATTATTTCCAAAAGTACTAATTACCCAATGATTTGGATGGAACACAAGAATAGTCCTTGGATCTAGGCCTAAGAGGAGCTTAGCTGTCAGTTCCCCTAGGCCTAAAGTGTCAAAGGGAGAGAGGGAACTAGAATCCAGAAGAAAGAGAGTCATGGTAGAGCAGACCACCTTGAGAGGAGCCACCTTGATGATGTGACCTTTATGTAAAGGACATAGTTGAAGGCAACCCCACAAAGGAAGAGCCATGGAGATATATACCTTGATATCTCTCTCACTACCTCTCTCTCCTTAATCTTTCTCTGTCTTTGTCTCTCTCTCTAACCTCCTGCAGGACTCCCCAAAGACTGAATCCAACCCCAAACCAGTGTGAATGGTGATCTTGTTGATGTGGACCATAGAGATCAGCCTCCTGAAGAAATAAGAAACAGAGCAGAATGGAGAAATAGGGTGACGGGAATCTGGAGGGGCAAACATACCTAGCATGGTCTACTCTTTTTGCCTTTCAGCATCCACTCTTGTCTTCCTTCTAAGTGTCAAGTTTGTCTCTCCAACATTAGAAAGCATGAAGTCCAATCAGTTACCTTATCATAAAAGGATGCCATTAATTCTTCTTATTCCTACCTGAATCTTAAAATTTTAAATACTCTTATATTCTCCATATAAAATAGTAGGGAAAAAAGGGACGTTGTAGGGAAGAACTTATTAAATAATATATAATATAGCTACTATGGTCCCTTCTCTGTCTTCATTCATGAGGCCTAAGTTAACAACTACAGCTGCTTCCCACCACCATTCCATATTTCTCTTACCCTCTGCCACAGCCAAATAAAATAAGACTCTACATGGTAGATGATCCAAACCTTCATTTCTGCTGAATCTGAGTCCTAACTGCTCTTACATTTACTGTGTTCTTATACAGTTTTCTGTGGATGAATACTATTTAACGTAGGAACACTAAAAGGTACCAAAGGACATCTCCTTGATGCTGAACATAGTTCTCCTTGGCCCCATTGAGTAAAAGCAACCACATTTCCCCCCAATAATGAGCATCAATAACCCCGCACTGTACAGTGATGCTTTTCTCTCCTTGTTGGTTCAGCGGCCTGGGATATTGAAATGGCCAGGGATGGTCTCAGCTTCCAGTTCTTTGTAACCATAAGCAGGTCCAGGGAAATAGCCATCCACTGGGCAACAGTACCTTTAAATCTATGGAACCAAAGGTCCTATTGAAAGAAGATATAAATTCCAGTAGCTTACTGAAGAGTGAGAGGGTCATTGCCTTGAAATCAGAGATCTGTTCATACTACCAATGGAGAATTTGGCAACATATATTGGCCCCTTGTTTATGGTATATTTAGCAACCTTCAGGATATATGCTGGCAGGACAGGGTTTAATCTCTCAAGAATCACTTTAATTGAGTCTTCAGCTTGCCACTCCCTAAAAAACACGTTACTTCTAGGAGATGTGACATACAGCAAGCCCAGTAAATTTTATGGGCATGAGCTCATTGCTACACTTCCTTTGTTGCAAAACGTGCCCCTGGCCTGAAGTGATTTTGTACAGCCTATCATAATAGTGAACAAGGCATTCTGTACGTTCACAAATGGTGGTGCTTGCAGAGGCAGTGTAGTTCAGCAAGGCAAATCTATATCCACATAGGTGTCTATCCATATGAAGAGACAGGAAAGAGAAAGCAGTTAGTTTTTTGGAGAAGAGTTATTTCACAAGGATTTTAAGATAAATATGTACTCCTTTAATCAAAAAATATGTCATATTAATTTCTATATGATATTGGTTTTTGTGTTTTTAGAATATTATGGTCAATTAATATTTTATTTAAAAATTAGGTGCTTTAAAGAGAATACTAACTTTCAATTTTTCAAGTAAAGACAACTAAAAAAATAACCCTTCCATTCACTTTAGCCACATGAAAGAAAGAATGTTTTAACATCTGTAAAGGAAAAACATAATCTCAGAATAAAAGGTGATTTTTTAAGAGGGATAAAGCTAGCTTAATGAAAAATTCTTTATAGTGTCATTCGTTTTCTTATTTTGCTGTGAAATGTTTAAAAAAAATCACAGACCAACACCTGACTCAAATATTAGAACTACTGATCTGTAACATATAATGATTTCAGATCTTTTTTTTTTTTGAGGGAGATTAGCCCTGAGCTAACTACTGCCAGTCCTCCTCTTTTTGCTGAGGAAGCCTGGCCCTGAGCTAACATCGTGCCCATCTTCCTCTACTTTATATGTGGGACGCCTACTACAGCATGGCGTGCCAAACAGTGCCATGTCAGCACCCGGGATCCGAACCGGGGATCCGAACCGGGGATCCGAACTGGCGAACCCCAGGCCACCGAGAAGAGGAACATGCGAACTTAACCTCCGCGCCACCGGGCCGGCCCCTGATTTAAGATCTTTATATTGTCCCATCATCTAATCACATCTCCAACATGGCATAAGGTCAGACCAGTGAATTCCATAGGCATGAGCTCAGTGCTACATTTCCTCTGTCGAAAAAGTGCCTTCCTGGGAAAAATAATTCAAGGATGTTGCTGATTAACATTATACTTGTAAATATAGTGTATACCTGTGTTGAGTGATATGAGAGAAAGAGAGAGACAGAATGATTTAAAGGTTACTAGACCTTTAAAGAATCTCAAGTTTTATGGCTGTTTCATATCAATCGAATTGTTGGATAATTGACAGATTCTAAAATCTCCTGTTTATCTGATGTACACACCAATGGTACAAGAATATAAATGAATACCACACTCCTATCACAGCTTCCTCTCGCCTGTCAAGTTATATAAAATTTTCAAATGCCTATACGCACCGTCGGAAATAAGTTTAGTGGAAATATTCACATTTCCTACCCCCTTTATTCTGATCTTAGTATAGTATATTAAGATGTATTCAGCATGAATTTACTTTTTCATTTATATTCTTAAGGGGAGAGCTATCAATTCTACTTAATTTACATATGCAATAATATGAAAGCGGAAAGGATGTTCTATGGAGGATTATAATAATGAAATCAAATAAAATGAGCAATTTCTTGAATGCTAAAGTTAGAACAAAGCTTGTCTATATCTTTAATAATTTATTTATATTATGGTGGGTTTTTAATTTAAAACTCAGAAAGTCTTGGGATAAAAATTAATATGAAACTTTGAGTTTAGAAATCTCAAATGCTCTACGACACAATAGATGACTGGGGGATATAAAACTGTGTTGCAAATAAGAGATATAAAGATACGTGATTTAAAACACATCAAAATAACCTCTGCTTACGTGCCCTCAGATGAGACAGCAATCTCATCTTTGAAATTAGCCTTACTTCCTTCAGGGTCCAGGCTAACTCTCATTCTTTTGATTCTCTGATCAAAAGCAATGAAAATCTGAAAAAAATATTCAATATCCTGTGCTAGAATTCTTCACAAGTTGGCATCAAAAGCTTAGCACAGACAGTATGGACTTTAGAGTTTGACAGATCTGGGTTTTAATCTTGCCTCTACCACTCAATAATTCTGGGACCTCTGGCAAGTTACTTAAATTCATTGAGACTGAGATTCCTCACCTGCAAGACGAAAACACAATATCAGGTCTGATGCCTGGCTCTAACACTCACCCGCTGTGTGATTTTGGTCCCATTACTTCAACACTCTGTGGCTCAGCCTTCTTATCTGTAAAATGGTGATAATAAAAGTACCTCCTTCCAGAGGCAGGCTAACCAGGCTAATAAAGAATCCTTCCAAGATCTTGTACTTATTTTCTATTCATAATTTTATACTATTTTTGGTCTCTCAAATTAAAACCTTTAGGCCTTAGAAAATCTGAGTCCTGCCCACTTCCTTGGTCAGTGTTATGTTATTATTGTTTTCCATGCTTACTATTATCTTTCAGGATTAGATGGCATTATGTATTGTGTCTGGATCAAAGCAGGTGTTCAATTAAAGGTAGCTTTAATAATAATATTGGCAGTTATTATAATTGTTATTCTATAAAGACAAAGTCATCATCCACCCTCATTGTACAATTTTTGCATGTGCTATTTATGATACTTAAGTTACTTAACCAAAGAAAATTTCTACTCTAGTTAATTCTCATTTGCAAAATCTCCTTCTGATGTAGCAGTATATATTCTGTTCATTAATAAAAATAGTAATGGTTACTTTCACTGTCATTATAGCTAGCATTTACTGAGTGCTTACTTGATGCCAAGCACTCTATAAGTGCTACATAGTAACTAGTCTATGCTGACTACTTTTGGAATTCTATATATATAAATTTTTTTTGAGGAATATTGGCCCTAAGCTAACATCAGTTGCCAATCTTCCTTTTTTTTTTTGCTTGAGGAAGATTGCCTCTGAGCTAACATTTACGCCAATCTTCCTCTATTTTATGTGCGATGCCTCCACAGTGTAGCTGGACCAGTGGTGTTATGTCTGTGCCTGGGATCTGAACCTGCGAACCCCAGGACGCTGAAGTGATGTGTGCTAACTTAACCACTATGCCACCAGGCTGGCCTCCTGGAATTCTACTTGTTTTAATCTTCATGATAACCCCTATGAAATTAATGATGGACTGCAAGAAAGCAGAGATAAATTATGAAATAGGCTCAAAGTTCACATTGAAGAAGTAAAGCTAGGATGTGAATGCAGGTCTGTCTGACTCTAGAGTCTATATCATTAAAACACTAATCCATAATGGCTTGCCGGGAGCCGCCCACCAGTCCTCTAAGCCTCTACCCAAGGACACGGTCCGTCTGGGAGAGAGATGAGGAATGCACGGCGGACCCTCAGAAGATGGCGGTCGGCCGCTCCTGATCCTACTCATGCTACTAATCTTAGCAATATTGCTCTTGCTGTTCTTCTTCTGTACATGGGGATATCTTGGGGAAAATCTCTCCAAGCAGGGGAAAGAAGCTGATGTAACCTGGCCTTTTAGGGAGGGTTCAGGGAACGACAGCCTGAAGGGAAAAAACGCTCTGATCCCCTCCTGGAAAGGCGGTAAGGAAATTTTGACAGCCCTTAAGGAGGAAGCCTTCTAATAATCAGCCTCAAAAGAGAATATTCCCCCCTCAGGTCCTTGTAGGAGGTAGATATTATCCTGGGCCTGTTAGGACAGGAGGTGAATAGTGGCACCCACCCAGAAGCAAAGATATGCAAAAGGTGCGCTCTCCTAAAACAACCCATAACCCTGATAAAGTTGCAGAAAAATATCATAATATATTGACACAGAGGAATTGGGATTATGATGAGGATTGGGAACCCTATAAAATAGTTAATGGTAAAAGAGAAACCCCAAGCACTGTGCCTGTGTGGCTTTCAATCCCCTTATACTTTACAATACTTCTGCTTTCGTTATTACAGGAATAAAGATAAAGGCTTAGGGCCATTCGACCCATGGGAAACTAAATCTAGATGTTACACCCCGTTTTGCAATCATTCTTAAACATCTAGATGACTAGTAGACATAAAAAATGTCAACATCTATGTTTAATAAAGGTTGCTTGCTTCTCACAGACATACTGTGCTAATATTGTAACAAGATATGCTTATATACCCATTTTGTTTGCCAAAATTATGTACTGAGACAATTCCATGAAATCATAAACGTGTGACCTGGACCCTATATAAGGGCTTGAATGCTTCGAATAAATCAGACTTGGAAACCTCACTTCCAGTCTCACCGTAACTTCTTTCTTCTCCGACGGCGTTCATCCCTCAGGAAACCCTAACGGCTAGAGCTGGACTCCGGCAATGGCTCTTCTTGTTTATGGAGAACTTAAAAGTATAACCATCTCAGACAGAAGCACTGATTTATTTTAGTTATGAAATGTCCACCATCTTTCGCTATTTTGGCTGATCAGCATTCATTTCTCCCTTCTTTGGCAACCCTGATTTCCTTTCCAAGTGTTACATCATTCTCACTTTCGATAGTCTTAGAGGAAGCGCCAGTCAAGGTGTCCTGCCCTCCTCTAGAGTCCACGTTAAAATCTAGTAAGGCAGTGAAAACTTGCTCGTGGCAAGGACTCTGTCCAGTTGAGTCTAAACTATAGCCTTTAGCTTCTAGTGAACAGCTTTGCCATAGAGATCAGATTTGCAAATTCAGCACTGATGGGACATTTGACCATCAGAAAGCAAGCCTTTATAAAGCTTTCAATCTGCTTGAGTAATAGTAACTATAAAAGATACTCTGTAATCATAAATTATCTGTAGTATGAAAGGTAGTGGAAAGTGAGACTCATATGACAAGTATTTCTGTTAAAATATTGTTGCTTAAAAAAATTAATAAGGGGTTGGCCCCATGGTTGAGTGGTTAAGTTCTCACACTCCACTTTAGTGGACTGGGGTTCACCAGTCTGGATCCTGGGCATGGACCTATGCACCTCACTCCAAGCCATGCTGTGGGATCCCACATAGAAGAACTAGAATTACTTACAACTAGGATGTACAACTACGTACTGAGGCTTTGGGGAGGAAAAAACCAGGGTGATCGGCAAGAAATCTTAGTTCTGGGCCAATCTTCCTCACCGCCCCCCCCCCCAAAAAAGTGCAAAAGTTTAAAAAAAATAATGATCTGTCTTGGATGAATGAAAAATGTCTTGGTTTTCCCTTAGTCAAAAATTATAAAACTAAGACCCTAGAATAAGTTCCAATCAGAAAGTAAAAGCCATCTTATACTGAAGTGAAGGCTATCTTCTGTGATGTCACATAGTTCATTTAAATAGTGCCATGTTTATGGATATCTGAGTTCCATAAGATCCCCATATTGTTTTAATATAGTATACAGCATCAAAACTATACAATAATCTCAGACAAATAGCATAATCCACTGGAAGGATGTAGAATAAAAGAGAAAATTCCTCCAAGTAATCATAGAAAATTCCTATGTCATGCCTGGCTGACGTTAATGAGCAGTGAAAGGATCTTTAAGGAAACCGTGTGATGTGTTTGAGCTTGGTAATTGCTGTGGTCCAATTCTTTAAATCACTGCAAGGCTTCTAAAGAAAGATCCAAATGCCCTTGATTAAAGGCAGTATGCTTCAGCACATGGGCAAGCAGCATCCAGCTGTGTGGCCTTCCATAACCACTCCTGGGTTTTCTTGCAGCACGTTGTGTAAAAGATTTAGATAGAATTTCTGTTAATAAAGGAATTATACTTTGTAGCATACAGTGTTGACTTCTGGGGCGATATTAGCACCTTTCCTCTCGCTCCCTTCATCTACCTTCCAGAAATATGAATTTATGCAATAATTGTCAGCAAAGTATGTAGAGTAGAGTAGAGCAAATCTTTTTTTTTTTTTTTTTTAATTTTCATGTTCAGCAACTAGATTGTTCCTCTACCCCATGCTCACTGGCTTTTAATGACCTGGAGAATGCTCAGAAGTGACTGATGGACAAACTTCTTTTTGTTGCCTCACCAATGGCCAATATGCCTGATGGAACGGACCTAACAGGCAAGTGCAAGTGGTAATCTTCTAACGATGGCTTTTGAGGGGAAGAAGAAAATCTCTTTCATGTGTGACCTCAAACATGTCCTGGGACTCTAGAGATTACTTTCTGCTCTGAGTAAATGGCATTTTAGAAATGATACTGGAGCTATGAGACACAACAGACAGGATGAAAATCGAGTGCAAAAACACAGGGCATTAATAGTTTTATTTTTAAATTTATCTAAAAATAAGCTGTAACTTATATTTGTTCACCTTATTTTTGCCTTACCTCTATAATGTATGAATATGTGAACCACATATCTGTTGGGCATAGAATTAATTTTGGTTTGTATAATAAATTAATGCATCAAATTTACAGATTATCCTTGTAAGTATGTTTTTAAACATGATAATAAATGATATGAAAATGTGAATTTTCTAAGGAAATCCTATATCTCTCTGTATCAATATGCATATTAATATCAACATCTATATTAATATCAATATTGTATTGACATTTCTTCAAATATATTACAACAAAAAAGAACAGGTGTTTACAATTTGAAAATATTGTTTTATTTTTTAGCAATTCCTTGGATAAGGTTCTATTCTGTGAGCATTAATAAATACTACACTGAAATTATTTGACATCTTTTCATACATATTATTTATGTTCCTAGTATCTCCAGTTGCTCTGGTGTCCCACATATAAGACAGCACTTAGGTATGTGGACGAACGTCACAGCTCTATTTGTCACAGCTCCTTAAGGAATTCTTCTTTTATGGATATTGTGCCAGTGTTGAGCCTTTTCAGTAAATAAATGGTCTAAAAAGAAAAACAGAAAGTCTTGTAACTCCTCTGAGAGGATAAATATAGCCTGAATGGATCATTATGAAAGAGAAGAGATTAAGTTGTTTTCTGGAAATCACTGATATGAGCTGAGAGGATGAAGATATAAGATTGTGTTAGAGATTTACTTTTTGTTAGTCAGTAAATTCTGGCCAAATGGTCCCTACAATGTTATATGATTCAGATTTTAATTCTTTAATAGTATAGACACCTCCAGGGTTGCAAAAGAGATTAAATAAAGCACAGGCTATTCACACAATTATATAGAAAACCAACTTATTTCTCTAATGGCAAGTTGTTTAAAAGAAAACTTGGTACGTTTATATCTTGCTAGCTAGCAAGCTATCAATATCTCAAAAATAGGGTTAAAAAAAAAGAACTCGCTATATTTTATGAGTTATTGTTATACCAAAGTGAGAACTGTAATTTCTAAATATTATGAGGGACAGCAGTCAGAAGCTGAAAGGTTTCAGCAGCATTTATTCACACATAACATCCGTAATACTTAATCTAAGGGTAATAACTCTTTTACCAGGAAGATCCCAGTAGCTTCCTCATGCAATTTATCAGAGTTGGTGAATTATCTCCTGGTTTTGAATTGTAAACACAAATGCAGTGTCACATCGTTAAGAATAATGACTGCTAGAAGAGTAATAAGATAAGCCAATGGAATATTTGTAAGAATGAGAGTCAAGAGTAGCCTTCGTGTTAATATTGAATGATTATTACTTCCATTTTTCTTCTTCCTTGTCAAGTACTCCTAATTTAGGCCATTTATTCTTCTTTACTAAACACATAAAAGTAGAATTTAAAAAATTGTTTGTATGTGTATTCAGTAGTTATTTTTAAATTGCAATGGAAACAATTCTTGGTTTTCAAAGTTTTAGCAGATATTTTGGGAATAGCCAACCACAAATTTCCTCTGGGGAGTAAGTGAGCTCTTAAAACTAAGTAGGTAAATTGAGAAACTATTTAGTGCTCTGTGAATGTTTCTATCTGAGATCACTTGATGAGAGTATTTTAGGGATTTATATGGCTGTGATGTCATTGAGTCCAGAAACTCTACTTTTCTCTCAGCATCTTACATAGTACCTAGTACATACTGTGGCACACACTGAGCTCTTAAGAAATGTTTGTTGTTGTTATTGTCATTGTTATTGTCACTCTTCACAAATGAAAAAGACAGAAAATTTCCATAACTTTAGAGATACTTTTCCATAGCAATATTTTCTTATTACTTCTCCAACCTCTAGAACTTTCTAATTTTCTTAGAAACACCATTTGAAGAAGATAAGTTATTTTGTTTCCCTTTAATTCACTTTTTCCCTGAACTTCTGGGCAAATTCAAGAGAGACTTTGAGTGAAATTATTCTCTGCAGAAAATCTCCAAAATGACCAAAGCAAGCCCTGATTTTGTATTGTAGGGGCAGGTTCTCGGGTACTAGGAAATATGGCCTCACAACTTGGAGCGTCTGAATTAGAATAAGAAGAAAAATGAATCATTTGAAGGAGCAAGTCTTTCTTCTCTAAACAGTGAATTTCTTGGTTTTGCAGTTCAGTTGAAAGCACACAATATTAAGTAGTGTATTTCTATGGTGACAACCTCTGGGAATGCCACATTTTTCTAAAATTGCTGAGACAAATTGAAATTTCTATACTGTAACATTTGTAATTTGGGAACCCCTACAAGAGATTTATGATTTGGTAGTGGTAACAAAACACATGGAAAATTAATCAAAAGCAAGACTTTAACAAGTTGAAGAAATAATCAGCTACCCACAGTTTTTCTTTTTTCTGTTTTTAGTGTAGATATGTTTTGATTATTGCTTAATCAATGACTAGCATTCTCTCAGATATTGATATATTCCATCATCTAATGAAGAATGTTCTTTGCCATTGAAAGTGTTTGAAGAGGCTTAAATTGTTCTCATGTGTTCAAGATCATAGTCACTAATTATATTAATTTTTGATTATGGATTCTTTTCTTTCTAGTTCCTCTTCTTGCTCTTTGCTGGAATATTAAGTGAAGTAGACTATTTTGGCTAAATCAGGAAAGATAGCTGCTTGAAGCAAAGACTGCCTTGCTAAAGTAAACAGCTGTTAACCAAGCATAGCAAAGATGACTGAACAGTCCCAGTAAGGAGACCAGCAAAAATAAAGGCAATAAAGTGTGAAATTAAAAGTTAAGCTGAGTAGCTAAGATGGGCAGAAATGGACTTCTTTTTAAATCAGAGTAAAAGTAATTAAGATCATCTCTTTGTTAACAATAAACACTTTTTGCATATTGCTGGCGATCTATTTCAGACACTGAAACCTGAGGGTACACCTGTGATATTTTTGCATCTCTTCCTGGAGCAAACTTGAGCGTTTAGAATATAAGTAAATCATAGTTCCCCCTGTTTTAAGAGAAAATAGACTTTCACAAAGTTGCCACAAAATCATGAAGGAAGGGAGGGGCGAGAGTGGACACTCACACCTCTGTGCTTAGGTATGCGGGAGTCACAAACCCATGGTGCCAGGAGGGCAGAGTTGAACAAAATGCAAATACGTTGGAACAGGTATGGCGGCCTATTTCCGGTGACACTTCTGCCATTCAGGTCTGACAGTCTGCTTCCTGTAGGAATTTTGCCATTCTCCTTGCAAGCTCTTCCAATGGCACTGTTTTTACAATTGGGAAATGACAGCGATGGAGATCATTAGTTGACTTTACATAATCCACTAGCGACTAAAGAGCATAGTAGAGCATAGTGTTATAAGTACAATAACTAGATGGGTTCCCTTATTAATTACTTTTCTGAGTATCATTTTCTCTCTTTTGGAAAGTGAGGTGAATAACAGCTATTTCTCAGAGTTAAATAAAATGAGATAACAAATGTAATATTCTTTAGCTAGTGTCTGGCATTTTGGGGTCTTTGTTAAATACGCCTGAGATTTACAAGATCTATTTTCACTGTGGGTTGAGCATATTCATATGTATTTTGAAAGAGGTTCTTGGGAGATTTTGAGTATAAACATGATGACGAAAAGCATAAAGGGGAGTAGGTCACAAATGTAAACTCTTTTCACATGTTCTTTAGAAGGTACATTATTAGGGTTGTCACATACCAAAGAGAAACATTGATTTTGATCACTGAGCCTTTTTATTTGAAGCTGTCTCATTTGCTTGTATGCTGGTTGCTGGTGCAGGAATCCTTCTGACTTTGTAGCATGCTCTGCGCTACTCTCGATTAACCACCACTGATCCATGTGATGGCTATTGGTTTGTAACTATTGGCCATTTTGCCACTTCCTCATTCTAGCTTTGACTGTAATTTCTTTTGTGTCCTTTAGCATTCACCTAGTAAAAGAATGGATTCTTTAATATCTTACTACAAATTAATGAGTTATGTAACTCCAAATTAATGTCAACACCAATATGCAGATCTACAAAGAATTTCAATTTTTAAATTTTGGAAGTGATAAGTAAATAATCATTAAATATTAGATTAAATACTTTTTAAATAGAATTACTGAGTATATAGTATATCTTAGATGTATTACAAACAGTAAAAATATGCTTATAACAGCCTAAGGATAAATGAAATTGAGAGGTGAGTTTTAAGAGACTATGTGGTACTGTTTAGTTCTATGGCTCTCTAGTTGTACTTATTAGAATATGAAGAGCTTTATGTTTCATTAGGATAATTGATGACTACAAACACTATAAATTTCTCTAAAAAATGTTACTTCTAAATTATAGTGAATAAAATGAAATAGAGGGAGACTGGGAAGACATAGTACATAATAGCAGTATTGAAGAGTGAGAGCAAGTACCATAGTGAGGGATATGTTCTAAAACCAAAAGTTACCAAGAATAAATCTAACAAAAGATGTGCAAGACTTCTATACTGAAAACAACAAAATAATGCCTAGAGAAATAAAAAAGACCTAAGTAAATGGAGAGATACACCAAGTTCATGTTCAGTATTGTGAAGATGTCAGTTCTCCCCCAGACTGATGTGTAGATTCAATGCAATTCCAATCAAAATTCCAGCAGGCTTGTGTGTAGAAATTTATAAGCTAACTATAAAATTTTATGGAAAAGCTAAGGACCTAGAATAATCAAAACAGCTTTGAAAAAGAACAAAATTGGAGAATTTGCTCTACTACATTTAAGACTTACTAAAAGCCACAGTAATTAAGAGTGCTAGGTGCTGGCAACAGTAGGTCAATGGGACAAGAGAGACTCTAGATATAGACACATACATATATTATCAATGGATATACAATGAAGGTGCTAAGAAAATTTAATGGGAAAAGAAAACTCCTTTCAACAAGCAATGTTGAAGATATAATAGTGTTTAACTTTCAGAGTTGTTGTGGATCTATTAGTTACTACTGTTGTCTAACAAATTACTCTAAAATTAAGCAGCTTAAATACAAAAACATATATTATTTCACACAATACTGAGGATTAGAGATCCAGGAGTAGCTTAGCTTCTTCCTCTGGCTCTGGGTCACTCACAAAGTTATAGTCAGTTGTCACCTGTGGCTACAGTCATCTCATGGCTCAACCAGGGATAGAGGACCCATTTCCAATAGAAGTCACACAATTGTTAGTGGGTCCCAGACTCTGGCTATTTACTGGAGGCTTTAATTCTTTTCCTTATAGACAAGCTTTCCGTAGGGATGCTCACAACACTGCAACTTGCTTACCCCAGAGTGAGTAATGGAGAGGAGGGGGCGGAGAGGGAAGGAGAGAAAGAGAGAGAGAGCCCGGAATGGAAGCCTTAGATTTTAATAATCTAATTGTGTAAACAATATACCATCACTTCCTCTGCATGCTATTGGTCACACAGAACAAACCTAGTACAAGGTGGGAGGGCATTTCACAAACGTGTGAATACCAGGGATGTGGGTATCACTGACAACCATCTTGGAGGCTGGTTATCACATGGGAATAAAGAAAATTTAATGCATAAAGCCCTCAGAATAGTTCCTGAGACAGCGGAGCACTATACGAATGTTACCTGTTCCTATTAATACTATACCAATTATTTTGATATTTGGTGAAAATAATACTACTTACATTTGGAGTATTATTATTGTGTTTATGACATACTTGTAATTAAGATTTTTTAATTCTTACATTGAGGTATAATTAGTAGTTAGAAGTTGCTTCAAAATTTTAAGTTCACTGAATTGATGTTTTTAATGCAGAGAAATCATTTTAGTATTTACAGTAAAGTTCTTAGAATGTGGTTATTGAATGAATACAGGGTCTGTCATTTCAGTGTCAATGCTAATTCAGAGAACTGTCCGTATAATTACAGGCGGATCCTGATTTCATTACATTCTATACTGAACCTTTATCCTTCTAGACTTTGATAGATAATGCCATGTGGCAGTTTCCAGTCTCAGTGTCAGCAAGTAGAGCCAATGTGCCAGGTGCAAGCTGAGATGATGTTTCAATACATAACAATTTGGATGCCAGTGTTAGTGCTTTGCTTCCTCTGGGTCAGCTCATCGTTTTGACATTGAGCTGTTATTGGCTCAGTGCTCTGGTGATATGGGGTCAAAATAAATGGAAGTCATTGTGGATGATTCTTGCTGCAAACCTATCTTTGTGCAAAAAGCTATTAATTTTATTGCTGCTTAATATCTTCCTTTCTCAAAGTCAGAAGCATGACCTCTTGGAATTTTCATAGGTTGAATGAGTGGATTTACAGCATCTTGAATGTAATAGGTCTACTTATAAAGTGAGGAATCATAAAAGTTTAGATTTGAAATAGACAACTGGTCCAAAGTGAAGTGAGGTGTGTTCCTCGGCATGTTAATAGCTGTTACATGATGTCACTGACATTTGTAATTTATTGACCATCTGTAATCCATGTTACTTTCCCAACAATTTCCTAAATTCTTTTCAGTAAATTACCTTTCTCTCAGGGTGCATTCACTTAGGCTCCCTGGAAAACAGAGCCTGAGGCCAACTTTCGGGCTAATGTTTTATTGGTGAATGTCATTCAATGAAGAAAATATAGGGAGAAAGGAAACGAAGCAGAAAAGGAAGAAAAGAAAATATATACAAGCATTTCTAACTCCTGATGTTGGCTCAGTCATGAAGAATACCTCGAGAGAGGCAGTTTAAAACCACTGCTCATTGAACAGTCCTATTTCCATTCTCTCATTAGATAAAGTCCATCCTATATGATGTTAAGTTTTCCATACTTCTGAATGTGTTGACTATCTCCTCTTGACAGCATCCGGGGAAAGACAAAGCCTCCATTGGTTTGGTCTCCTTGGCACTGGAGTTTCTATGGCTCCCTCAGCTTTAATGGAGGCCATGGGAGCCTGTTCCTCCTCGCTAGCACAGGCTGAGACAATGGTATATGTTATAAGACTGAGGCTTTCTAACTGCGGGGACTATGAGAACCGTTGTATGAGGCCACTGGCTGGGAAACAGATCAATGACAAGCCCTAAAGCAGGTGGTGCCGAGCTGTTCCGTAGAAGCATAAACCAGATCTATACATAGGATGTGTGTTTTTGGGAAGAGGGAACTTCAACTGAGGCCAAAGGGACCAGATCATCCCATCCCCTAATCCTCATTCAGCCAAAAAAAGGAAAATAAGTGATGCACTTCTCCACTTTTCCGGATTGGCAAAAGAGGTTTCAAAAACTGTATTTGCAGCCCTTGGCTTCTTAACCACTTGAGGATATAAAAGCTGAGTGGAAATGAATTTCAAGATAGAGTTGTAAATTTGCTGTGAGGGAATCATGCTTCCCTCTTAAATCAAATATAATGATAAAAACTTAAATAAGACTACTTGGAGAATTTGATAGGTGTTGCTGAAGTTTGGAAGTTTGGGGCCAAGCGAACTTGTATTTCCTTGCTTAGGAAAAATCAAAGACATTTTGTGGCAGCAAAGTAGTAGTCTGGGCTGGTTTGGAAAAGGACTCCCACTAATGCCTGGTCAAAGGGCTGGTTTTATCAAGGACTATTAGAGAAGGAGAGAGAATGAGAAGGAGAACGCCCCAGTTAGGTGAGTCTATTTGGAGTAGAAGCTGAAAGGAGAGTCACAAGTGTTCAGTCAGGTCTCGTATCTCCTTTACATCGGACCTGCAGATGAGAGGACTTCTCTCAAGGAAGACCTCATCCTCATCTGTAGCTTCTCTCCCACATCTCTCCAACCCTGGAGCTGTTGGATAGGGGAGGAGGAGAGCCGGAATATGGAAGAATTTGAATTTGAACTTGGGATTTATTTGACAGTTTCGATTATTACACCTGTTTGGGTACATTATGGAGTGAGACTGTTCCAGGACTAAAGTGAGCCGGGGAGTTTTGTTAACTAAAAGTGCGCAGCTGTGGGGCCTGCCCACATTTTGTCCTGGAGACAGAGGAAATGGTCTCACGTAGTGAGCTTTCAGGGGCAGTCTTAAGAAAAAAACCTAAAGTTGTTTTATATTGTTTTACGATTGTTCTCTCTGACTCCTGCTCTCTCAACGTGCTGGTAATGCAATGTCCCTTTTCTTCTTTCCTATTTAGAGAAGTGAGTCAAGGAGCTTTCCTCCTTGTTATCCTTTAATAGTAAACTATCGTTCCCTTCACGGGCTACCTTTTCACACTTTTTTGCTTCACTATTTCCATAAAAGTTTCTTTTAAAATCTTTATTTTTGATTACTGAATAATGTATTACTAATTATAAAGAAAGTTAAAAAATGTAGACAGTCTATGAAGAGTATATAAAAAATAACCCATAAATGCACCGTACAAAGGGGGAGAATCCCTATTATCACCTTGTTTTACCTTTCAATAGATATGTTTGTATATACTATATAATTTTTTTATACACACTATATTTTTAAACTGATTTTAAACATCACTTATGGTCACTTCTGCCATCATCAATTTTAAAGGTTATATTGTACTTTATTTTATGGACATCTCAGTTCATTTACTATTTCCAAATTTTGGGTCATCTTAGTAGCTTATATTTTTAAAAATACTGTAACACTGACACAAGTATTCTGGAAGAGAAATTTACTTTGATTTCTGAAGTAATACTTTTCCTAAATTCATATATATACATTTTACTTCTTGTATTTGCTATTTAGATTTCTTTTTTAACCTTTGCTCATATCCTTGTTGTACAGTCTCTGACTAGATCCTTAGTTCAATGTTTTTCTCCTAATTCATTCTATTTTTTGTTTTGTTTTGAGGAAGATTAGCCCTGAGCTAACATTTGCCACCAATCCTCCTCTTTTTGCTGAGGAAGACTGGCCCTGAGCTAACATTCGTACCCATCTTCCTCTACTATGTATGTGGGATGCCTGCCACAGCATGGCTTGACAAGCTGTTGGTAGGTCCACACCCAGGATCTGAACCAGCAAACCCGGGTGGCCAAAGCAGAACATGTTAACTTTACGGGTCCAGCCCCTCCTAATTCATTCTTGGATCAGGAGCACTCTATTGATGCTGGTAGAGGTGTGCTGGGCCCAGTAAACCAGTTAGTCAAACACTTTGGAATGACCTTAGGTCTTAAACTTAGGGATCTGCACTTTTTCCAGAGATCCAGCAGGAGTGGCTGCAGGAAGGAGCTGGAGCTTGAGTGTAGCAGCATTATGGGCCAAAGGTCTATAACTAACTTGACGAGGTTAGGCTTTGCCTCGCCTCAGGGTATATGTTTATGGCCTCTTTCTTACCCTACTATTACTAGAAAAAACTAAATCAATTCAATATTCTAGCAATCTATCTAAAATTCACAATGAAAATCTCAAATAATGATTCCATTGTTCGTGTGATATCAAAGTTTTAAATATTTAGAGATTGACATTTCAAGATTTGTTTCTTAATTTTTTTTCCTTCTTGCCAGTGCATTTTATTTTCAAACATGCTATTTTTAAACTAGGCTACCTATTCTTGTTAATACAATACCTTAAATAATTTGGATAAATGCTTCTTATAAAATATAATGATGTAATTATTTGCATTAACTGTACCACAGTCTGGCTTTGCTTCTCATTTCTACTTTTCCTGAAGATAGTTCTTTACTAACACATTGTGAATTACACAGTTGTCCTTCAGAATCTTAATAACCATATCATTCTAGATTAAGATGTTTGTTGATCATTGATCTCACTTTCACATCTGATGTCTGAATTCAGTTCACACAAATGATTATTACAAATTGCTTCTTGATGGGGAAATTTTGATCTCCCTAATTCATAGATGGATACTGTATATGGATAATGTGGCATGATTCATAGACAAAATTTTGGCTTAAATCTATCATTTATATTATATTTATAATATAAATTTGTATTAAATGTGTAATATATTTATATTTAATCAATATTTTCCAAAAAGAGGCTTTATTGAAAGCAGAAAAGAAATTTCAGCACCTTGTCTAGATGAAAGTAAACAAAAATGTATCAAATAAATGCATTAGTATAAAACATTATTAAGTATCACTCATTAAGATATATTCTTACCAGAGTCTTACAGACCTACAAATTCAGTAGTTTGTTTTTTCGTATAAGGTGTCACTGGTATTATCATCCGAACAATTTACATGAAAAAACCAATATTGTCCTTTAAATATCAATCATGTTCTTATATTTTTTATCTCCTTTTTTATAGAAGACAGAGGAAACTCTAACCCTGAGGAAATTAATATTCAAGAATAAAGAAGATTTGCAGTTACATTTTAATATAGAAAGTCAAACAAACCTTTCAGGGTTTCAAAGACCGAAGGTTTCCTTTAATAAATATAAGCTATAAAGGAAGCACAGATGACTTCACTGAAGCAAATGCTAGTTTACTTAAAGGGATATAATGAGCTAAATCTTTATAACATAAAAGATACGAATTTTTTTTTTTTAAAGAATGACACCTGAGATAACATCTGTTGCCAATTTTATTCTTTTTTTTCCCTTCTTCTCCCCAAAGTTCTCCAGTACATAGTTGCATACTCTAGTTTTAAGACCTTCTGGTCCCTCTATGTGGGACGCTGCCTCAGCATGGCCTGATGAGCAGTGCTAGGTCCATGCGGAGGATCTGAACCAGTGAAATCTTGGCTCACTGAAGTGCAAACTTGACTACTTGGCCACAGGGCTGGCCCCTGAAGATACAACATTTTTAAAAAAGAGTTTGTCCAGATTTTGAAAAAAAAAAAAATGTGTTCTGGGGGCTCGCCCAGTGGCGCAATGGTTAAGTTCGCATGTTCCACTTCGGCAGCCCAGCGTTCACCAGTTCAGATCCTGAGTGCGGACCTACGCATCGCACATCAAGCCATGCTGTGGCAGGAGTCCCACATATAAAGTAGAGGAAGATGAGCACAGATGTTAGCTCAGGGCCAGTCTTCTGCAGCAAAAAAGAAGAGGATTGGTGGCAGATGTTAGCTCAGGGCTAAACTTCCTGAAAAATAAAATGTGTTCTGTCATTGCAATAAAGATTATATATAAAGTAGCAACATATAGTGCAAAATGAAAAAGAATATAGAAAATGTACATAGAGCTAAAATAATTAAAATGAGTCAACAGTATACTTATTGAAATATATGTTAATTTTAAATGATGCTTAACTTTGATTTGTAGAGCATCAGGGTGCGATGGACTGTGATTCAGAAGACTGAGGTTTTATTGTTAATTTTGTAACTAATTCACTATTGTAAACAATAACAACAGGAACAAAAACAACAACAAAAAATGGAAGTAATTCATTTAATCATCCCAATTTTGAGGTCCCAGATATATAATATTATGGGTCTAGTCTGGATAAGCCATCTCTAAGGTATATTCTATTTTTAATAATCTATGAGTTGAAAGAATGGGAAAGGAAAACTAATTCATCATATATGCAAGCTATGACTCGATCAGATGAAACCAATGCAGTTGGGATGAATTTTAGGATCGATTTTTACTAAAGGAGCAGAATATGAAGAATACCACACTAAAATCCAATTATTTAAAATGTAGAATATTTTAATTTATTTTGTATTATACATACTATGTTAATTTACTTTAATATGGAATACTTAATATGATGCAGAAAATCACATAAAATTGTACTTTCTAGATGAGAAAATATATTTCATAACTTTGGAAATATTTCAATAATGAAGAAATCACAAGAAATCTAATCTAACTTAAAAATCTAATGTTGAAACATTTCTCAAAAAAGTGTTTCTCTGCAAAGATATATTCAGCAATACCACCATTATGTTCTGTCCCATTGACTCTGTTGGAGGCAATGCTTATCCTGTAAACCTCATTTTTCAGATAAGAAAGGGAACTTGCTGCCACCAAGTGGAAAATGTTGAAGACTATGATGACAATTTTCATCCTATTTCTTCACATCCCCATAAATAATCCTCATAAGGTTTTATTTGAGTAGTGATCTTGGCTTGAGATTGGGAATTTCAAAACCCTTCTGACTTTTTTTAAAGGAAATCCCTGTTTTTCAGAAGCACACACTCTTTGCTCATGCATGTGAAAAATGATCCTGGACAAGCTCTAGGCCTGCAAGGGGAGACCACAGTTTCAGGGTTTAATTTGGGAAGAGGCGTATCAGCAAGCCCACTTGGCCTGAGAATAAAGCTCCTGTCACCAATCAACTCTCTGCATTTTTGTCTCTGATCATCTGACCTCCTACTTCCACACTTCAGATGGTTCCAAACTGTTGAATTATCATTGGCTACCACAAATATACTTGACTATTTTATACCTTGTTGTGCTATCATGAAATCTCTTGTGTTCAGTTAACATCCACCTATAAAATTGTTCACCCTCCTGGATCTTAGGAAAACCAGGCGAGTGGGAATAATTCAAGGAACTTTAGATAAGTAACAATGTCAAGACTGTGCACTTGGTTCTTCTCTTCCCTGGCTCCTATTTGAGTAATTTGTCCTTATTCTCTGCTTCAAAGCACATATTTAATATCTCAAGGGTTTTTTCTGTTTTTTTTTTTTCAATTATTTTATTGAGGTCATAATGCTTTGTAACATTTCAGGTGTACATTATTATCAGTTTCTGTATAGACTTCATTGTGCTCACCACCGATAGTCTAATTTTTATCTGTCACCAGGCGTGTGTGCCCCTTCACCCCTTTTGCCCATCCCCCAACTCTCATCCCCTCTGGTAACCACTAACCTGTTCTCTCTGGCCATGTGTTAGTTTACCTTCCACATATGAGTGAAATCATGCAGTGTTTGTCTTGCTCTGTCTGGCTTATTTTGCTTAACATCATACCTTCAAGGTCCATCCATGTTGCTGCAAATGGCACGATTTTGTCTTTTTTATGGCTGAGTAGTATTCCATTGTATATATATACACCACGTCTTCTTCATCCTTTCATCAGGCGATGTGCATTTGGGTTGCTTGCACGTCTTGGCTGTTGTGAATAATGCTGCAATGAAAATAGGGGTGCATAAGTCTCTTTGAATTTTTGACTTCAAGTTCTTTGGATAAATACCCAGTAGTGGGATCCATCGTATAGTATTTCTATTTTAATTTTTTGAGAAATCTCCATACTGTTTCCATAGTGGCTGCACCAGTTTGCATTCCCACGAGCAGTGTATGAGGGTTCCCTTTTCTCCACATCCTCTCCAACAGTTGTTTTTTTTTTTTTGGTGATTATAGCCATTCTGACAGGTATGAAGTGATACCTCATTGTAGTTTTGATTTGCATTTCCCTGATGAGTAGTGATGTTGAACATCTTTTCTTGTGCCTATTGGCCATTTGTTTATCTTCTTTGGAAAGAAGTCTGTTCATAGTCTCTGCTCATTTTTTTGATTGGATTGTTTGATTTTTGATTGTTATGTTGTATGAGTTCCTTATGTATTTTAGAAATTAACCCCTGGTCAGACATAAGATTTGCAAATATTTTCTCCCAGTTGGTGGATTGTCTTTTCACTTTGTTCATGGTTTCCTTTGCTTGGCAGAAGCTTTTCAGTCTGACGTAGTCCCATTTGTTAATTTTTTCTTTTGTTTCTCTTGCCTGAGTAGACATGGTATTCAAAAAGATGCTGCTAAGACCAATGTCAAAGAGTGTACTGCCTATATTTTCTTCTAGGAGTTTCATGGTTTCAGGTCTTTGATCCATTTTGAGTTAATTTTTGTGCATGGTGTAAGATGATGGTCTACCTTCATTCTTGTGTGTGTGGCTGTCCTGTTTTCCCAACGCCATTTATTCAAGAGTCTTTCCTTTCTCCATCGTATGTTTTTAGCTCCTTTGTCGAAGATTAGCTGTCCACAGATGTGTGGTTTTATTTCTTAGCTTTCAGTTCTGTTCCATTGATCTGTGTGTCTGTTTTTGTGCCAGTACCATGCTGTTTTGATTACTATAGCTTTGTACTATATTTTGAAGTCAGGGATTGTGATACCTCCAGCTTTGTTCTTTTTTCCAGGATTGCGTTGGCTATTTGGGGTCTTTTGTTGCCCCAGATGAATTTTAGGATTCTTTGTTCTATTTCTGTGAAGAATGTCATTGGGATTCTGATTGGGATTGCATTGAATCTGTAGATTGCTTTGGGTAGTATGGGCATCTTAACTATGTTTACTCTTCCAATCCGTGAGCATGGAATATCTTTGTATTTCTTTATGTCTTCGATTTCTTTCAATAATGTCTTATAGTTTTCCGTGCATAGGTCTTTCACCTCCTTGGTTAAACTTATTCCTAGATATTTTATTCTTTTTGTTGCACTTGTAAATGGGATTGTATTCTTGACTTCTCTTTCTCCTAGTTCATTGTTAGGGTATAGAAATCCAACTGATTTTAGCAAGTTGATTTTGTGCCATGAAACTTTGCTGAAGTTGTTGATTATTTCTAATCGTTTTCTGGTTAATAATTCAAAGATTTTGTATGGTTTTATTCCCACTATACTTAGTTCTTGCAATATTTTTTTTTCACTGTTTAGCATCTTTGTCTCTGTAAGCTGGGTTCTTGACACCCATCAGAAGCATTCTCTATTTCTGATATCCTATCTTCTACCTATTGGTTTGTCCTATTATAATGCTGGTATTATATGCATATATGCATTGTAAATGTGATATGTTAGAATGGGTATTTATTATCATATATATGTGAGATAAATTTCAGTTACAGGTGGACTGGAGACACTATATTCTGGTGACTCCTGAATATCTGGTTTTTGACTCTTGGCTAAAATAAGGGCAGTAGGATATACGATATTTTTTTAAATTTCTAAATTCTCCTTAGAAATCCCCCAAACTCAGTTTCTTTACTGATGGTTTGCAACCAGCCTAACCAGTTATGTCAGCCTGGCTGATTATGTAGCCAGAGAGGCATAAAAGCCCAGCTTAGGACTTCTGCTTTGAAGTCTCCCTAAGTTAGGATTCTTTGCACAGATATTAGCATTTAAGCTGGAGACAGACAAGGTCAGCGTGTGTGAATAAAGACCCCTGGGGAGCTTGCTCATGGGATGTTTCTTGGAACCCTAATGCTTGCCTGTATGCTTTTTCTCTTTCCTTTGCTTTTAAATAAAAGCTGACATGAGTAAGCTGTGTGGAGTATGGTGAGTCTTTTCAAATATCTGAACTTGGGCAATCTTTGCAATATGTACTGGGAGGTTGAATTAAAGCCCCCGCAGGACATTATCCTTATGCAAGACATTTGGCCTGAAGAAGACTTAAACTTGATTAGTGGTAGATTGATTGTTTTCTGAGATTAATAGCATTGCTTTGTGACCATGGGTCTGAGGAGATTTGTGGGAGTTTGTACTAGCTTTCCAGCATTGTTTATTGATTGCAGTGAGATTGACGATTTGAACTCGGACTCAGTGAGATCCCTTTATGGCTCTACTTTTGAGTCTGGTTCCTTAGCGTGAACATCCCTACAGGACCAGGACTGGCTGAGCATATATCAGGCTTCCTGATTTTGAGGGATGCTATGCCTATCTTCTCTCTGTTGCCTGATGATGGTTTCCTTTTGCTGTTACGCTCTATCTATATGGAGCCTAAATCTAGCATCTGTTATAGCACTCTCTTCAGGCCAATTCCTACCCACTTGGACCCCATTATGTTACCTTTTCTAAACCTATGGATTCATCTAATTTTGAGATCTTAACTTTTACTAGATGAAATTTACTAGAGTTCATCCTATGGAGAAAAAAACCATCTTCCTCATGAAATTAATTAGAATAGAAAAAACAAATCTAAACAAAAAACTTCGCTCTTTTAAGTCCACTACTGTGCAACCCGTAACTTCTTAAAGATGCCTAGAATTAATCACCTTTCCTATGCTAAGGCATCTATATTAATATCAGAAACCAGAATCTCTAGATTTCTGATGCAAGAACTATGTCAGTTTGGAATTTTGGATCATATAACCTTAAAACTGGAAGAGCCAGCTGTATTTATGATTCCTGAGATAACACCTATCGTGAATTCATTCTGAATATATTTAAAAAGTTGGTCTAAAAGTTTCTGTCTTTAGATTGCCACCACGAAAAGAGAGATTTCACAAAACTTTATTAAAATGCTCTAATAGTTGTTTGGCCTATTGCTGAATTCAATAGGGAACATATTTAGTGCCATAAAATTGGTTCAAATCTGCTAAATTTAACTTTATTCTAACATCTGACTTATGTTTAATTTAAATGTCTATGCAAATTTATATGCATCATCACTTCATGTGAAGGAGTCCTAAAATTGTTTTCATATCCTCAAAATTTATTAAATTTAAATTGATCACAATGAACATATAAGAGAGAAAGAAAATCTAAAAATAATTTTAAGAGTAAATTAATGTAAATGTATTCAGAACAAAGGAGAGATGTTTAAATTACTGCAAACATTCTTAAACAGAATAAAATAGCAGAAATAAATTGAGTATTGAGCAATTAATTAAAAACAGGTTTAAAATTCATCCATAAATAGTTGATTTCCTTTGAAATCATTTTCCCTCTATTTATTAGTTAAAACTTTTAGGAGTTTGATTAAAAAAGCAAAGCAATCAATCAAATTCTTCTTAAAATTGCATAATTTAAAATATATTTTCTTTGGTCAAATCTAGAGATTCAGACCAAATGTTAAAGGCTCTTATTGAGGTTTTCAAAGGGACTTGACTCAGAGAATGAGGATTATAAAATGGTTTAACTTCATGTCATGTCATTCTTAAGAACCAAATTATCTTTTTGAAATTTCCCTATTTTCCTGCGTTCCTCAGCCTATTTTATTCTTAGTAAATTCTAAATTCTTAGTAAAACAACACTTTTAAGGACAAATATCTTTATAGTTTTGTTAACTCTTCTTGAAAAATTATTTCAAAGAATATAAAGATAAATTGTGGCTTCCCGATTGGCATTTCAAACTATTGCATAGCTAAAGCCCATGAAGTATTATTTAAAGAAATAGAAGAAGAAATGGAAAGAGAGAAAACGAGTGAGTATAAGTAAGACTAAAATTATAAGAGATGAAAATGATTGAAATGAGAGATGGCAATGAAGGAAATTCCATTTTAAAATAGTAGAATCCTGCTATAATTGAATGTCAAATTTATTTCTCCTAAAAATTCGATGTATATTAATATCTATTGCAAAAACTAATTAGTTTGAATTGCATATTGCACAAATAACACCAAGAATCTTCTAAAAGAGAAGGCATTTTTTTCCTTTTCAGGTCATAAACTGAGCACTGTGGATTGGCCTTCTATCTGATTCCTCCAGAGAGAGAGTGGCCCAGACTCGCCCCTTCCTGATACACATGCAAGCTGCAGGCAGAGCCACTCTCCCTTCACAAACAAGCAGCATCCTGAATGGCAATAAATGCATTCCTCTTTTTCCAATATCCTCCGCTAAAGTGTTTGGGTGAGGAACACCTGCCCTTGCTTTTCCTCCTCCTCCTCCTTCTTATTGTTATTAGATACAATTAACTATAATTCAACATTATATTTATTGGTTATGACTGTATTCAATAAGTTCTGACCAATAAATCCATGTTGATTCACAAAATAAAGAATTTGTCCTCACCTTACTTTACCTGTTAGCAAATTCTGGAGCTACCAAACCATCGTTAAAGGATTCAACTTCCATGACTTGCTCATCAGCTGCTGAAAAATACTTGAGGATTATAAGTAAACAATGAGCACTTATAGTCCGTCACAATCTATATGACAAGGACTAGAATTTTTCATCCACTTTGGTGGATATTCTCTAGGTTCTGTAATAACTTGTTTTGTGATTCCTCCCTCAGAACCTTCCTTAAGTTTCTTGATAAGCTTCTGTCACCTAAATAAATACCTTGATGTGAGATGAGAGGTCCTGAACAAGGACAGAGGGAATTGGACACGTTGTAGATTGGCTTTAAGTTCTGTCTGGCATACCGCAGTTTATAAATGTTAATTATTTTAAATAAACTTAATCCTAAATCATTCTTGGAAAATTACACTTCTGCATTAAAAATAAACAAAACCAAACAAAAAGCCTCATGTTTCAAATGGAATTACACACCAATACTAGGTAAATATAAGGTCAAGAGTTGTGCGAGATCAAATTGGAAGATCTGAGATAATAACATTGAAAGGGGAAAAATAAAATTTATAAATGCTTTGGTTGTCATTTAGCCACGAACATTTTAACTACCTAAATTCAATTATTTTTCCTCAGTAAAAGCTACTTTTTGTAATGTAGTATAAATTTGTATTTAGTATAAATAAAAAGTATAAATAAAATGAACTATATAGCTATCATTAGATGGACACTGGTATTCTCTCTGCCACAAATTTCTATCTATCATCTTGATCTTGCTACTTAATTTTCTTGTATGAAAGATTCCTCACAATTTAAATAAAAATTTTAGTATCATTTATAGCAATGGTTTGAGCATTCACTAAAATCAGAAGTATATTAAATCAGTGTTTATGAGTACAAGTCACTTTAGGTAAAACAGCTTATATAAATGGTAATAAATAAAGACAACCTTACAATGTACAATTTATAAAAATTCAGTTTTGTGTGAGGAACTGTGTCCATCAGTTATATTAATGTGAAGCTGAGAGGCAGCTATTGAAAATAACCTGGCATGCTCAGAACATCTTTTCTTTACTTTGAAAAAGGCTATAATTGAATTGCTCTTGAAATACAATTGTGAGACAAGGCATTTTTCTGTATTCATGAGCAGCTGACTCATAGTCAAATCGCCTCTTTCTCAGCCATACAGTCCTGAAGAGCTTGCAGCTGACTATGGATTTTACAATGCATTCGGTAAGGACACATTTCCAAAGCCCTCAAGAGGAAATACTCATGATACATCACAGTTTTAATTGTGATGTATTCAAATCCGTATTTAAATAAACATTAAACTTTGACCATGTTTCCAAATCCATATTTAAGAAAAAGAATGAAGCTTTTATCACATAAATATTACACATTGTATCCTTCAATATGTCTAACCACAAAAAGAATATTACTGAAAAAGGAATGATTGAGGGATTTTAAACGAAGCAAAGTGCATTTTAATGTGATTTAAACACTGTAATCCTCATTATAAATGAGATGAAAATAGGTCTTATTTAAAACACATATGTATATATCTTCATGAACTATATTATATGTGTATAGATTCTTGTTTTCCTAAAAGTAGCATTCAATAATATATTTCAAGTACAGTTTGGGAAAAAAATTGCAATGGCTTTTCTTTTGAAAGAACGGTGGTTAAATAAATGGGGATAATATTTATTTTCCTCTTTATCCTAGTTTCCTAGGGCGACTATGATCTAAAGAAATGCTCTAACTGCTGGGTAGGAGAAGAGATAAAGGGGGTAGAAAGGAGAGAGATTTGAAATTCCTTAAGGGGTGGAGTAAAACTTTTCTAAAGCCGAGCACCAGTAATAAAGAATTCTGGCACTTTCCATTATTTTAAGTGGTGATGTGTTTATTGTACTTAGTTCAATTTCAAATCTCACAGACATTCCTAGAACTCTGGAAAATTTTAGTAGAAATCCACTAAAATAAGCCAACAAATAATTTATTCAGGTAATTACTAAACTATATTGAGTAATTGTTAGAAAAGAAGTTGACTTATAGGAAAGTTATAGGTATACTAAAAAAATACTGTTTTTAGTAGCAAATTGTTGGTGGTACTGTTAGTTTTATTATTCTGAGAGTGTAGTATATTTTTTACACAGGATAAAGCAAACGAATATGTTGGTCTCATTGAGAATAGGATTTTAATATTGAAATGAGGAGATACAGAGGTAAGATCAATGAAATTAAGTAAGAATAATCCTGATATTGAATTGGAAGCATCAATATGCTTATCTTAAAACTACAGTGTACTCTCTAGTTCTGTCTTCTAAAAAATACTAAAAATAATGACGAGCCCAATAACAATGAGCATTCCTGGTATCAAGATTGTGCTAACAACCTCGCATTTCTCATTAAAAGGATACAGAGCTCCCTGGAGAAATAGCTGATTCCAGGTCTGCAAGAGGAAATGTACAAACTGAGCTATTCATATCAGATGGAATAATGAGGAAATTATAAAAGATTACTGACTCTTTAAAAGGACTCCAGGAGCTAACTTGAAGAGGCTCCCTATGGCTAAATTTGGGACAATTTGAGCATCTTAAGAAAAACAAGTGAAACGGACTGAGACACATATAATGTACTTTAATCCAGGACTTTGTAATAATAAAAACCTCCTCAGTGGTCACCTATAGAAAAATGCTAGGAAACCGCCACATTATTTTGAAAGAATTGACTGTTATATTACTTTTCCTACATGAACTGTACTTTATGATAAATAAATAATTGATTAGAGAATATCTTTTTATAGAAATATTTCAGCTAATAAAAGTAGTGATTATAAAATTAAAATAACACAACTTTGCAAACTTAGTGAAGTAATGGATCTAGGCAATAATCATCAACAGATACCAATAAAAAAGGGAAGCAACAAGTCATCACGTACCTCCAGAACATCACATACAAAGTATTCTTTTATTTTTTTAAGGAGATTGGCCCTGAGCTAACGTCTGTTGCCAATTTTCCTCTTTTTTCTCTCCCTAATGCCTCCCAGCACATAGTTGTATACCTGAGGTGTAGGTTCTTCTAGTTGTTCTATGGGGGAGGCTGCCTCAGCATGGCTTGATGAGGGGTAGTGCTAAGTCCATGACAAGGATCTGAACCAGTGAACCCTGGGCGGCCGAAGTGGAGTGCAGGAACTTAATCACTTGGCCAAGGAGCCAGCCCAACAGAATATTCTTGCCAGAATATCAACCTGATCCTAGATCTAGCTGTGAATTTATAGGAAGTACTGGAGTTAGAGAAACATGTTAAGTGACATTACAAGGTTTCAATCAGCAAAATCGAGAATGTGGGGAACTCTATGGTACAAATGACCTGGTTAATCCACTAAATGAATTACATGGAAAAAACAAAAAGAAGGAGAAATCTACAAATCTCAAAACATAAGAATCACATCAACCAATTGCAGTACATAGATTTTATAGGATGGAGATTGGAACATACCATACAGTTATAAAACAACCTGCTATTAAAGAATTACTGTCATTTTTTGGGTGTGATAAATGTATTGTGATTATACTACAAAATAGTACTTATAGTTTAGACATATAAGTTGAAATACTTCCAAACAAAAGGATATATGTCTTGAATTAGCTTCAAAATAAGTATGGTATTGGGTGGAAACAGAATGAGAAGGGAGGATTAAAACTCTTGTGGTAAAAATGCAGAAAGCAAAAAAAACCCCCCAACCCTCCCCACAAAACCCAAAGCAGTCAATGCTCAGCTTTTATGACCAATGAAAAAAAGTTTGTTTTTTTACTCCCTAGCGATATTATAGTGTCAAGTTAGAAGGTTTCTCTAAACTTATTAACTTCTTATTAACAAATTATGAGCCAGGACTAGTGCCCTTCAATATCTGTTTCACTATAAGCAAGAGATAAAGAGAACTCAGAATATCACGTGATGTGGGGGTCAGGGATAGGGGATTTGGGGGAACTCCTATCCTCAGAAGAAGGTGACGGGCAAAGGATCGAGCACCAAGTCCTTACTATGGACCCTATGTGAAAAAAACTCAAGGGTATGTGTGCATATTTGTAGTTTCAGTGGATGGATATAATGGTATTTCTAAGATATGCAGTAGAAATTTCCAGAAAGGTAAGAGCAAACATGAGCACACTGGAATTAGTGATCCAATTCCATGGATGAAATCCATAAAAGGCTCCATGTGGCTTTGTGTCATATCCTGTAATAGTACAAATGAGTGGAGGCAGTGGCTACAGAGAAGAATTTGAGGTGACATAAATGGACTCCTATGGATTACACATGTTCTCTAGAAGATCTGGATGCATTCTCATTTCCTAGGTAGCAATGGTGGAATGGGAGGTTTGTTGAGGGATGGACACAGAGATGCTAAGAACATCTGTAGAACTAAAGGATGCAGGAATTGGAATAATAAACCACAACGTTTAAGCAGTCTAGCCAGAGGTGGATGAGTGGTTTACAGTACAAGAGAACCCTTTACAACTCAGTAGACACTAGATACTAGGTCAGGAACCATTCTGCTACAAACACCAGTGGAGACTCAAAGGGCAATGTGAATGCTTGAACCCAGAAACGCTTTGGAGAGAAGTAGAGGAAGGGGAAAACCAAGGAGAGAGCATTTAACCAGAAGAAACTGTTTTTAACTATTTTAAACTGTTTTATGTTTCTAAAACATAAAGTGGTAAAATTGAGTGACTTCAATGATTATGCCTTTTACTACATTCATTCTAATTTCTTTCTACGAATTCTTTTATTTAAAGGAGGCAATCTTCTCAAATTACAAATCTACATGTCACCTCTCCATTGAAAATGCTTATGATTCCCATTGCTCTTTTGACAAATACCAAAATTCTTTATATGGCCTACATGGTCCCACAAAATCCAATCCCTGCTTTAATGTCCAGTCTCCTATTTCTTCCAGCCACATCCCTTCACTTCAGCCACAATGGCCTTCTTTCTTATCACGTACTCCCTATCTACGCCTGACATGCGGTCTTTGCCCGTGATGCACCCTCACAGTGAAATGCTCTTCCTTCTTTGCCTGGTTACTTTTCCATCAAATCTTAATCTTAATCAGCTTAATCCCTCTGGTACTCACATTTCATTCATTCTTGTTGTGCTATCATCATAGCATTTGACATCACCATGTACCACTTATAACACTTTCATGATTTGTTTTGTTATATCTGTTGGACACCTGTATTACTTTGCACTTAAAATCCCCCCTTTAAATGAAATTTCAAAAGGAGCTGTTTGTTCAATTTTTAGACAAAACAAAATTTACTTTCCATGATAGATATTTTCAAAATATTTCTTGGACATAAAACACGATAGGAAAGTCCATGGAATGCACTGAGAAGAGAGTAGCATCAACAATCCACCCATAGACTTAGAAGCAAAATGCAAGTAAGTTGCCCTAGTCCTTTGGATCATAAATTTCTTCAAGGCCTTATATCTCCTTCATGATCAGTCCCTTATCTAATGTTATGCCAACTGGTTTGGGCTTCACTCTTATGAAAATTACCACATGCAAATTGTATTAATGTTATGTTGGTTGCCCTATTTTATTATACTCTATGACTCTAGTGCTACATATCACCTATTTTTATATCTTATACAGTGGTGAAGAACTGTAGATAACAGACCCAGTAGATATTTAAAATTATTTTAAGTTAAAATAATTAAAATTACTTTTATTTTCAGGTTTTTGGGGGAGAGAAAGATAGAATTTTTTAGAATCATAAGAAGACATTCATATCTTACCAGCATCTTTATCTGAACCTAAATACCTTCCATGCACCATGTGTGAAGAATAGTAAGCATTTGATAAACACACTCTTAATGAATTAATGGTAATTCATTCCTTGTTTAAATGAGAAATTTATTCAATGGTTGTTAAGATGACCAAAACAATTTCATGATAATCATAAGTCTTGCCACTCACACAAAGTGCATATTAAAAGGAGAAATGATATTTTGTGGAAGTAATTATAACCATGACAATACTGATTCTACTGATCATTCAAAGTTCAGTTGTCTAAGTTTCTTAATTTTAATAGCATTTTAACTCTAGTGAAAAAATAGCTTCTATTTCACACAATACATGCATAATTTTATCGCTCAGGCAAAATTCTTATTTATAATAAAATAAATACATAGCTAGAATACTGTTTGGGGAAATTTCATGGTAGACTGTTTTGTGAAGAATTAATGGTCTGTCTCTCGTGGGGGACTGGAATTGACCATCCCAAGATATGTCTCTTTGGCATGAGGATTATTTTGGGCTGGTTACTTAAAAAAACTACAGACAGGAGAGCAACTCTGAAAAGTAGAATTTACTTACCCTTTGTTAAGAGACATTTACATTGTAAAGGAAATCTCCATCTGCAAAGGTGTTCCCCTCTCTGTACCAGGAAGAAGGGGGGATGACCTTAACTCTAGAAACTCTTATCAATGCCAAAGGCAAGGACTTAAATCTGCATCTTGTTTACTGTACTTGTCTGGTAATCTCCCTAACTGACTCCTCCCACCCCCAACATCCTCCTTTGTCTTTAGCTGAAGATGATATTTAAGGTGGTGGCTTCGGCCATTTTGGTGAGTTGCTCAGGTTGCCTGAGCCTCTCCCATGTATACATGTTACAAAGCTGTGTTTAATTTTCTCCTTTTATTCTGTCTCATGTGAATTTAACTCATTCTTTGGCCAGAAGAACCCAGAGAGGGTAGAGGAAATGTCTTCCTCCCTTACACTGTAAAGTCTGATAAATATCACTCTCTTTGTCTTAGAAAAACCGAAGTATTTTAGTAATAGACAGTGCAGTCCACTCACTATCCCTCAATTTTAGCAATAAAAAAGTAAGATAAAATCCACCCTTGATGAAACTATAAGTCAAATCATATCAAATGAAGCTCCTGAAAACTCTCAAACAGACACTACAATTAAGCATACATCTTCAGAGACAGAGTCTATTAGATACAAATAGCATAGTCTTTCAGGAACTGCTTATGTTTTTCTCTTGCATCCTATCAAGTTATATTTTTACACCAATACAGATTTATAAGCATATTTAATAAGTCTGATGAATTTTTAGAACATAAAGCAAAAGACCAAAAAGATTTTTTAAAAACATATTCATGGTTAGTAATGAGTAAGAAGTACAATTAAAAAGTAAACGTTCATTCTCCCATTTATGCCTGAAAAAGAGCTGATTCTGAAACACTGATTTGACACAGTTATAACTCTGGAAAGGATCATCTACATAAATTCTGATTCCTTTTAAAGAAGCCAAATTTAAATCAATAAGTTATTTAAATGATTAAAAAGGTAAAATCACCTTAAAAGTGTAGATTACCCCTGTGAATTCCAGGATTTTAAAAAAATGATCTCAAACTTACAGAAACATTGCATATGCAATACAAAGACTTTTTTCCCTCCTAAAACCTTTGAGACTAAATTCCAGAGCTGAAACCCTATTGACCTGGAATACTTTCTTCTCAAAACAAGAACATTCTCATAAATAACCATATTACAACCACCAGAAGCAAGAAATTAATATTGCTGCATTACCATCACCTGAAAATCATCCAGTTTGGGTTTCACCAAATGCCATAGCAATTCCTTTGACAGCAAAAACTCCAGTTCAGACTCACAAATTGATTTTGGTTGTCATGTCTCTTTAATCTCTCTTGGTCTCTTGATTCTTCAATCTTTCCTTGATTTCTTTGGCCTTTAAACATTTGAAGATTACAAGGCACTTCCTTTGTAGGAGATGCCTCTGTTGGTGTTTGTCTGATATACCCTCAGATTAGATTAGGTTATTCATCTTGGCATGACTATTACAAAAGTGATGCTGTGTTCTCCTTGCATCCTATCCATTGGCACATAATTTTAATTTTTCCTATTATTAATGATTCTGTTTTGATGAGAGCAGGCACTCTTGCCTTATTCCCAAATTTACCAGGAAATTTTTAACATTTCATCAAACATATGGTATTTGCTCTAGGATCTTTGGACCTACATAATTTGATACCTTTATGAGATTATGGAATTTTCATTCAATTTATAGCATGCTAAGCATTTTTATCATAAAAAGATATTGGACTTTTCAAATACTTATTTTGCATGTATTGAGTTCACCATATGGTTTTTCTCCTTCATTCTGTTGGTATGGTGAATAATATTGATGGAGTTTTCCAATGCCTAACTATAATCTCAAAGAATTGCGATCCATTGTCCTCTTTTATGTATTACCGGCTTCAGTTGGCTAATTTTTTCTTTAGAATTTTCTTATATATATTTGTAAGAGAGATTGGCCTCATTTTTCTTTTAATCTCCTTGTCAGGTTTTGATGTCAAGGTTATGCTCGCTTTATATAATGAACTTGGAAGTTTTCCTTCCTTTCCTATTCTCTGGGAGAATTTGTATATGATTAGTAGCATTCGCTTATGAAACCATATGGCCTGGAGTTTTTTTGTGAGAGGTTTTAAATTACAGATCCAAATTATTTGAAGCCATATTGGACTGTCTTCCCTTGTGTTGAAAAAGGAAAATAAAAAGGTAGATCCTGAGACAAAGACTTAGATGAAAGTAGTTTAATTACTAAGGTATCCTGTAAAATAGGACTGAGGAAGTTGAGAGAGCAAAGCAGGAAAGTCAGTGCAGATCTGCATAAACAGACTGTTAACTACTGTGAGTACCTGGGGTTTGATGCCCTGGAAGCCAATAAGTAGGTGTGAAGAATGCACCTCACAATTGTCCGCCTTGGTCCTGGAAATGAGAAACATTCCTTCATTAGCTCTTATACAACACTGGTCAAGGGTTGCCCCAAAAGATGTTAAGTTCCTCAAACTTGCACTTCTGAGTTGTACATACTTGGGAAGCCATAAAAGGTCAACCAAGTGGAGGAGAGGCAGGGCAAAAGTGTTTAAAACAAATATGTTTCAGATTTTCTATTTTATCTTGTGTCAGTTTTGCCATAGCACAACCAAAAGAACAAACTTTTGGTATTGTTAATTTTCTCTGTTGCACGTTTATTTGGCATTTCTTTAATTTCAGCTTTTATCTCTATTATTGCCTCCTTTCTATTTCATAGCATTTAATTTTTGTTGTTCTCAGTTTTTTTTTTTAAAGATTTTATTTTTTCCTTTTTCTCCCCAAAGCCCCCCGGTACATAGTTGTGTATTCTTCGTTGTGGGTTCCTCTAGTTGTGGCATGTGGGACGCTGCCTCAGCGTGGTCTGACGAGCAGCGCCATGTCCGCGCCCAGGATTCGAACCGACGAAACACTGGGCCGCCTGCAGCTGAGTGCGCGAACTTAACCACTCGGCCACGGGGCCAGCCCCGTGTTGTTCTCAGTTTTTGACATAGATAATTAAATCCTATTTCCAGTTCTCTTCATTCTCATGTAGTAGTAAAGGTTATATAATTCTCTTTCATCCTACATTAGCGCTGACCCTTTTGTTCTAATGTGTTCCATTTAATTCATTTTTTTCAAAACACTTTCTGTTTTCCATTATGATTTCTTTGTTGACCATGGCTTTTTATTTCGAAGTGTATAGCTTAATTTACAACTTTTTGGGTATTTTCTAGATGTATTTGTTTCTGAGTTCAAGCTTAACAACATTTTGGTAAGATAACATACTCTGTATACTTTATTTAACATCTGTTGAGGCTTGTACTCTAGCCCAGCATTTGGTGAATTTTGGTAAATGTTCCAGGGCTCTTGAAAAGAGTATGCATTCTGCGGTTGCCTGGAGTAATATTCTATATATGTCAATTAGGTCAATGTGATTGATTTTATTCCTCAAATCTCTTATATTCTTAATAATTGTTTCATCCGTTTGCTCCTTCAATTCCAGAAATAGTTTTGAGTTTTCTAATATGATTGTGGATTTGTCTCCTTCTCCTTGTAAACTATGTCAATTTGTCTGCATTATACATTTAAGACTATGTTATCAGGTTAGTAAAATTTTGCCATTATCACATAACCTTCTTTATCAATTATTTTTTGTGTTTAAAGTTATTTTCATCTGACATTAATGTAGCTACAGCATCATTCTTTGGTTCTTTGCATGCTTTATAAAAAGCGTTTTACTTTCGATATCCCTGCATTTTTGTATGTAAGGTGTGTCTATTATAAGCAGAGTATGACTGAATATTAAAAAAATTTTTTTTTGAGGAAATTAGTCCTGAGCTAACATCTGCCACCAATCCTCCTCTTTTTCCTGAGGAAGATTGGCCCCTGAGTTAACATCTGTGCTCATCTTCCTCTACTTTATATGTGGGATGTCACCAACAGCATGGCTTGATAAGCAGTGCATAGGTCCGTGCCTGGGATAGGAACCGGCGAACGCCAGGCCATTGAAGTGGAGCAGGCGAAGTTAACTGTTGTTGCACCACTGGACCAGCCCCTGACTTAATTTTTTTAATGTGATAATCTTTGTCTTTTATTTGAAATATCTGGTTCACTTAAATTTATTGTAGTTTACCAGTATATTTGTGTTTAAATCCAACATCTTACTATATTTTTGCTGTTTGATTCATCTGATTTGTATCCACTTTACCTCCCTTATTACTTTTTTGCATTAATTAACCTTAGATTTCAGTTATTTCCTCTGTCTTGATTTTTTTAACATTCTTTAACAATTTGTAATGATTATACTAGAGATTACATGGCAAATCCCTGATTTATTCCAATTTAATAAACAAATGGGTACTTTTATCACTTCTCAGAGCAGACATGGGAGCATTTTGCTTCCACTTATCCTTTCACCTTATTCTAAGTAAGTTTGTGTATTTTGACTTTTTAATAGTCACTAAAGAGCAAAAATAAGCTATTCTCAGTTTGCTTTACTTGAATTTCTGAACTTTAAAATGGTGATATAATAAAATACTTTGAGTTTTCTTTTGAGTTTTAATGCAGCAATAGCTAACTGATACAGATTTTTTTTTTTTTTTGAGGAAGATTAGCCCTGAGTTAACATCTGCTGCCAATCCTCCTCTTTTTGCTGAGGTAGATTGGCCCTGAGCTAACATCTGTGCCCATCTTCCCCTACTTTATATGTGGGACACCTGACACGGCTTGGCTTGGTAAGTCGTGCATAGGTCTGTACCTGGGATCGGAACTGGGAAACCCCAGGCCGCCAAAGTGGAATGTGTGAACTTAACTGCTGCGCCACCAGGCTGGCCCTACTAACTGGTATAGATTTTGATACATAAAGTGACATGGTGCCGTGACAGAAATCTGAAACGTGGGACGCTGTCGTTGAGACTCAGTGATAAGGAGAAGCTGAAAGGGCCATCAGGAGATGTGCCGAACACTAGAAGGTCCTCAAGGAATCTCTGGATGAACTTGAATGCAGTGTAAATTGTTATCACTGATATGATAAACGAGATTGTGACTAATGTCTCCATACACCTTGTTCGACTGGTGTCTGCAAGGTCTATATTATACAGGTCTATCTTGGAGATATTTCAGGTTCGGTTCCACATCACCACAATAAAGCAAATATTGTAATAAAGCAAGTCACACGAAGTTTTTGGTTTCTCAGTGCCTATAAAAGTTAGGGTTACACTATACTGCGGTCTATTAAGTGCAAAACAGTATTATATCTAAAAAAGAGTATATCTCCTAATGAAAAAATACTTTATTGCTAAATAATGCTAACCCTCATCTGAACCTTTAGTGAGCTGTAATCTTGGTGCTGGTCAAGGATCTCATAAGACAAGCAAATTCTGTGAAGCACAATAAAGCAAAGTGCAATAAAGCGAGGTATGCCTATGATTTCATTTGATTAACTGGTCCACGTGAAACTGAACTCATTCTGAGTCCCAAGTCAGAATGCACTGTAGGTTTTAATTGGCATGACCAAAACATAACCCTAAATTGTCCATTGGCCCTATGGTATAATTTCAAATTCATCGTCTGTTCAACCCATAATTGTTAATACTGTATCTTATTCACATTATCTACCTTTTTAGTTTTCCCTTAAATAATTTAGGTCAAATAATTTCACGCAATTAATAAAAACAGTGAAAGAGGTTACTAAAATGAATGGCTGTTTGAAATCACTTTTATATATATTTAATACCCTAGCCATGTGAATTCTTAGAAAATGGAAGCTGAAACTCCTCTCAAATTAGATAAACATTTAGAAATTGTTCTTTTGCAAGCACCACATGAATACTTTTCAATTTTTTACTGACATTGATTTCTTTTTTTTTTTTCCTGAGGAAGATTAGCCCTGAGCTAATATCCACCATCAATCCTCCTCTTTTTGCTGAGAAAGATTAGCCCTGAACTAACATCCATGCCCATTTTCCTTTATTTTATATGTGGGACATCTGCCACAGCGTGACTTGGTAAGTGGTGCGTAGGTCCATGCCCAGGATCCGAACCACCAAAGCCCAGGCTGCTGAAGGGGAGCATGCCAACTTAACCACTGTACCACTGGGTGGGCCCTGAAATTAGTTTCTTTTTAAGAACTGAATGGATTCAGGTATACAGTAGTCTCCCCTTATCCGCGGGGAATACATTCCAAGACTGGGAAGTGGATGCCTAAAAGTACACACAGTACAGAACTCTATCTAGACTATATTTTTTCCCATATATACATGTGATAGAGAATTTATAAATTAGGCACAATAAGAGATTAATACCAATAAGTTCTCTTTGGAATATCTGAATTGCCAGCATCACTACTCTTGCACTTTGGGCTCATTATTAAGTAAAATAAGGGTTACTTAAACACAAGCACTGTGATACCATGACAGCTGATCTGATAACCCAGATGGCTACTAGGTGATTAACAGGTGGGTAGCATATACAGTGTGGATACACTGGACAAAGGGATGACGCATGTCCTGAGCAGGATGGACATGTTCCAGGCACAAGATCTCATCATGAAACTCAGAATGGTGTGCAATTTAAAACTTATGGATTGTATATTCCTGAAATTGCCCATTTAATATTTTCAGACCAAGATTGACTGTAGGTAACTGAAACCATGGAAAACAAAACCACACATATGAGAGAACTACTGTATACAGTAATAAGGTAAAAACACAGACGATTGCTATCCTTATTCTTCATTACTTAGTGAAAAAGTAGTATCTTGATAGATAAGATAAAAGCAAACAAAATTATAAAAGCAATAGCATTATTTTTAAAGAGCTCGAAGAAGAAGACAGTATTGCTTCTAAAGATAAAGCGTATCATGAAATTTTAAGTGGAGAGTCTATTAAAAATTTAGAGAAAAGACGTATTGTTTAGGAAAGGAATTATGCTTTAAAAATTGGTTATCTTCCACTATCTGAATAAATTTTACTTGTTCTGTCTTGGGTAACTGAGTGGTAGGGCAAATCTTTGACCTCTTCCCACTCCTTAAGTTTCTCTTGTTCAGTGACAGTGAAGCAGAAATTCTAATTAAACTAATCAAAGCCAGTTTGGGATGATGAATTTTGTTTACAGAAAAACTAGCGAAGCTTCACTGGTCAGAAAATGAATCACTGTCTAGTAAAAAAAACCAGTCAATAGGACAAATTTCTCTGTCAATAATATGCAGAACATCTTTCAACAATTAAAGTTTCTTCCTTCCATTTCAGCAGACTTTACGTTTCTGCCATCTGTTTGGAGGAGACAGTGTTGATGTCTACGCGGCTCACGCAGAGCATTTTTCTCATGTTGATTTTCCTGAGTCATAAAGTGTCTTTTGTCGACAGCCAAATGGTTCACTGATGTTGCTCATACTTCCAGAGCCACTTGCTCATGGCTTCCAGAGCAGTTCTCAGAAGAGAATTTGGTGACTTGTGATAGTCATGATTGTTGTTAGCCAAATATTTCCATTTCCCCCCGACTCCCCATCTTTCAGGCCCATAGTAAGATTGCAATCCTGTCTCTTGTGTTTGGAAATAGCTTGGTACCTAGTTTTGGCCAATGAATCATAAGCATTTAATTGCTGAAGCCAGAACCTGGTATTTACTTGCAAGGCCATGAACTCTTAGAGCCTTCTACTTTCCTCTGACATAGAAGCCAATGTCACGTGTGACAGCAGCCGCTCCATCATCCTGAGCCCCTGAGTGATTGCACTAAGCAAAGGTCCGTGATGGATACAGAGCATAAACAAGAAGCAAATCTTTGTTGTTTGAAGCCTCTGAGATACTAGGGGTTGTTTGCTACTGCAGTAATCCTCAGCTCAAGCCCACATCATCCAGGATTTTCAAACTAGGTTTCCATCCCTAAGAGTACAGTACTTTGTTTTGCAGAGAAACAGTGACATATTGTTTTGATGGAGAGAGATTTTGTGTCAAGGGCTCCAATTTCAGGTGAATTTACTGTCCAAAAAGCACCCATATATCTCTATGCATGATGCTTCAGCTTCTTGTTTCCTTGAACCAAGCAAAAGTTGTTTTTGAACAACGGGCTTAGCACAGTCTTGCTTTGAGTGTGGTATACCAACATCAGCACCACAGTTAGTGAGTGTGCTTATTAAAAGGCAGATTCCCCCAAACCTCATGCAAGAACTATTGAATCTGAATCACAGGAGAGTTGAGACTACAGAAAATCAGATTAAACAGTCAAAACTTGTTTAAACAAGTTCTCCAGCTCTTTCTAGTATATTTCAATGTCTGAGAATCGTGTATTATGGAATATTTTCATACAAAAGAACACACTTATCTAGAGCACTACAGTATCAGCCAACTCGTGTAATTTCTAGTCTTAAAAGGACTTGTGATAGATAAACTTAGAAAACTGTGTCAATAAACAGTATTTTAGACACCAAATGGGCTATGAATTTTTTCCGTAGTCTTGAGAGCTTGGACCGGTTTTTGCATCTCATTTAGCCTTTTGCTTACAGACTGATTGTTAAACTGTGCTTCTGTGTCTTTCTGTAAACAAAGAATTCAAAATGGTGACTGTGTAGAATTTACATAAAAATATAATTAGATCTATAGTTGTTGTTAAACTGTGCTTCTGTGTCTTTCTGTAAACAAAGAATTCAAAATGGTGACTGTGTAGAATTTACATAAAAATATAATTAGATCTATAGTTGTGAGTTGTCAAATCCTCAAGACAATCCTATCATTTTCTTTGCATGAGATATAACAAACTGTCCCTCACCCTTCTAGTTTCAGATATTTTTAAGGACTAAAGTATGATGGTATCATCCAAATTGATATTGGTCTGCCAGAGCAAAGTCTGAACAATTATTTTGGCTCTTACAAATCACGTTATGATTTTATCCTATCTGTATTACACGTTTGCAAATGGAATCTACATTAGTGGCACTTTTGACATCTATTGGCCTCAAACGTGTCATTATCAACTGGCATGAGATCGACCAGTGAAATTTTCTTAGTGGGGAAATCTTTTGGGTTTCTGGACCCAGTTCCAACATGTGTGTGGGGAGGGGATTCCTATACAATGTCAAGCAATTCTCAGACACTAGCAGGGTGTGGGAGAATTCAAATCAATTCTGATATGATTTACCTGGGGATAGCGTCAGATTCCACAGTTTGAGAGCTCACTTCACAAGGCAGGCCCTCTTCCCCACCTCAAACAACACTTGCAAGCCCAGGTCATCACCTGGTTTCTGACCAACCAGCTATAGATTGGAGGTTCCAATGACCCCTTCCTTGGATTCAATTAATTTGCTAGAGTAGCTCACAGAACTCAGGAAAATAATTACTTATGTTTACCAGGTTATTAAAGGATATGACAAAGGATACAGATGAATAGCCAGATGAAGACATATGTAGGCTGAGATCTGAGAGGATCTCAAGTGGAGGAGCGTCTACCCCTGTAGAGTTGGGGTGCATCACCCTCCCAGTGTGGATGTGTTCGCCCACCCGAAAGCTCTCTGAACTTTGCAGTATTAGAATTTTATGGAGGCTTTATGTAGGCATGATCAATTATTAGCTCCATTTCTAGTCCCTCTCTCCTCTCTGGAGGATGAGGAGTGGAGTTGGAAATTCCAAGCTTCTAATCTTGGCTTGGTCTTTCTAGCTACCAGCCCCCATTCGGAAGCCATCCAGGAGCCCACCTAGAGTCACTCAAGAGAACGAAAGGTGCTCCCAGTGTTCTTATCACTCAGGAAATTGCAAGGGTTTCAGGAGCTCTGTGCCAGAAATGGAACAAAGGGAAACAAATGTTTGTGCTGATTTTTTTTGTATTTTGGTTAGGATGTTGTGAGGGTCACAGATATAGCCTATTTACATATGTTACATATTGCCATCCTAAGGCATTTTAAAGAGGAGTAATGAATAGTTAAGTGAATCTATTTACATAAATCCGGCAAAAAAATCCTGGGCAATGACAGTGCTTCTATAAATATCCCCCAAATAACCATCTAGATGATCCTGTCATCCTTTCCTGTGTAACAACAGAATAGTAACACTGTTTTTTTAAAATCCTTTGCAAAAGTTATCACACACATTTTTCATAATGACTCTATGACACGTGTACTCTTTCTGTTTCCATTTTATACACGGGCAAACTGAGACTCAGAGACATTAAGTAAATTTGCCAGTTAGTTGATTTTATTCACTGTTCAGCCTCATGTGTTTTCCCTAACCAGATCGTAAATTGAAAGAAAAATTATTCAACAGTTAGATGATCACTGATGATTTATAGTGCTAGTGTTAATGTCACATTAAATATATAAAAGTTATATACTTTTTCTATACAATAAGAAATGTAATTCTGGCCACATCTTACAGAAACATTGATCATGCAGTATGAATTTATTTTTTGATGATTTACTGATTGATTTTTCTTAACATTAAACAAATATATCTATATAGAGAGAGAAAGAGAGAGAGAATTCCTGGCATGTACCAGACAATGTTTTAGGTGCTAGATACATATTAAGCGAACAAAACAAAGGTTTTCCCTTTAAGGATTTTGTATTCTAAAAGGATAGTGTTCGGTGAAGGCAGATATTAATGATAAACATCACAATATCTAGAATGTTACAAAATGATAAAACTATTGAAAAGAAGAAAAGCAGAACAGGGTAAACGGAATTACGAATATTGTGGGTGAGTGGCTGAGAGCTGAAATTCCTAATTAGTGCCCCAGAAGGTGCCACTGAGGTTGAACACTGAACAAAGATTTGAAACAGGCTGGGAGCAACTAGTTCTATGAAAATGTTAAATATCTGGTCCTATCAAAATTATTAGTTTCTTTAAAGATGTGTAAGCACTGCCATCTCTCTGTTTCAGGAATTCTCATATGCATTTCCCCTACAATTTAACTTCTTTAAAATAAGAATATGTACCAAATATAACTTACCAAAGTTTGTGGCTTACAAGATTACAGTTCTTAATAGGCAAGAGCTGCATAACATGGTTGTGTGAAAAATTCTGTTGACTCTTTGTAACAAGATTAAGAAAAAGTCAGCATGAAAGTATCTTAGATTCCCTGAAACATGGATATATGGATCCAATTCATGTGAGTTGACACCTTAGCACAACAATTCAGTAAAGGAGCTTTGGAGCTAGATGTGAGGGTTTAAATTCTGGCTTAGCCGTTTATTTATTGTGTGATTACTGGCAACTTATTTAACCTCTCTGTACCTATTTCCTTATCAGTAACAAAGAGACGATAATGGTACTTATGTCATCAAGTTGTTGTGAGGGCTACACTATGTATGTACAGATGCAAAGAGCTAAAGTCCCTGGCACAGGCGCTTGTCCCTCCCACAACTCTGAAAATAAAATCTTGTATGCAGCAGATTAGAATTATGATCTTCCTGAGAATATTTGCACTTCAATTAAAATACTATTACATATAATTACCTTTTGCTACTTTGGGAGATTTACAGAGAGAACTTTTATTTTCCATAGTAGTTTTGTAATTTTGTGTATTACAATTTGTCCTTAGCACTTTTATTTAAAGTTTATGTCCATGCACCTACTTTTAAATTGGTTGTTTCTTGAGGAGAAGATTGGGTTTGTCTCATCTATGGCCTGAAAGATGCAAAATGTTTAATGGAGGTAGTATTTATAGGAATAAAATATTTTATGATTGGAAAACAAATGGCTAGCTGAAAATAAGCTAAGATATTAAAATCACTACAAAATAAGATATCTGAAACAAGATAATAAAGATAGACATTGAACTTTTTTCTGTCACCTAAATGCTAATATATTTCTTTCAAATAATTCAACCCAAATTATTTAAAGCAATTAAAATAAATCAAAGAGGTGTCTGAATTTCTTGTTCCCTTAGGTATCTTCCATATTTGTGCTTCTGAAAATGCATGAATCACTTGATCAGTATTGACAGCTATATCATTGAGAAGAAGTCTCAATATTTACAATAGGTATTTATATCTAGAGTTAATAAAATCTATGTCAAGAAAAATATTATTTCCTTTAGGATATGCTGGTTTAATTCACCACTATATTTTATTATACCCTATAGCTCATACTTATTTAGTTGTTTTGGGGGAGTAGAGGCTCAGAGATATTGAGAAATGACTAGTCACATTAAAGAAACGTATTCCTCTTGGGACATTCGTAGACTTCATATAATAATACCATAACATATTACAAAATTATGCCATACTCTGACTAGGATTATAAAACAATATTCTGTATATTTCAACTGAATATAACTTTATTTGTAGTCTCAAGTGCAGAATAGTTTCTGGAACAAAAAGAATGGTTATTTTTAATCTTAAATGTTAATATCTATCTTTGACTAATTGTGAAAATACTGCTTTTATTTCTCTAACATCTAGAGTAGGAATTTTGGAACTAGAGAATAAAAACAACCAGTAGCTGGCCCCGTTGCCGAGTGGTTAAGTTCGCCCGCTCCGCTGCAGGCGGCCCAGTGTTTCGTTGGTTCGAATCCTAGGCGCGGACATGGCACTGCTCATCAAACCACGCTGAGGCAGCGTCCCACATGCCACAACTAGGAGGACCCACAATGAAGAATATACAACTATGTACTGGGGGGCTTTGGGGAGAAAAAGGAAAAAAATAAAATCTAAAAAAAAAAAAAAACCCAGTAGCAAGAATCAACAGGGAGAGCAAAATGTTTATAATGCTTTCCATTTTTAAATGTTTCCAGGAAAAGATGCTGCCAACTTGACTTAAACAATAATGGACAACAGTATTAGTCAGGATCGCTTTTATTCTTTCTTAAATTAATCAGAGTGCGGTTTCTCTGACAACTCATAAAAGAGCTTAAAAAAAGCCTCATAGAGAGGTGTTAGTCCTATTTGTAGTGATTTACCTCCTCCCTTATAGTTTTTCTCCAAATAAACAAGAAAACGGGTAGAGATGTCTTGCCCACATTGTGTCATGAACTATATTCATAAAACAATCTAAGTGCTGTCTGTATACTCTGTCTCAGTTTATGAAAATCTAATTTGAAAATTATCAACTTGCAAACTCAGATTAAGTTTTTAAGGTACCCATCACAGATCTTCTTTAAGTAGACAATTTTCTCTTTTAATATTTAAGTTAGAACTCATTTTCTGTCACTTGCCCGACCCCATCTCAATCATTTCTCATGGAACTGTTCAGGGACATAATGGATTTAATCAGCCAATATAGATTCCAGCCGCTATAACAGGCTCATAGAAAACTTAGAGTTGATTAAGTCCAGAGTTAAGTTAGAGTTGTTTCTGTATGGTACACCTCACTAACAATAACAACAACAACAAAATGAACACTGACTGGACGAGACGGGACGTGCAGATCCAGGATGTGACGTCGGGCGTGTAGATCTGACAGACCACGTCGAACGTGCGCATCTCACACAAAACGTCGTACCTCGGATCTGACAGACGGCATGGGACGTGCAGAGCTGACCGACTACGCGGACCACGCGCGTCCCAGCGGTGACTTGGAGAAATGATGCGTGGCGGGTAGACCGCGATAGCAGAGCACGCACTATGCAAGGAATGCCATGATGTTAAGAGCGGACCCCATGGCCCCGTCTGGAATAAGTACAAGTACCGGCTGCAGGAGCCCCTGAAAGTTGTCTGAGGCACAGAGTGGCAGGGAAGAGGACTGTGAAAGAAAACACGAAGAGCTGCTTTCTTCCCAACCATTTGGGAATGTAACTCAGAAGAGGGGCCTCTGAGGAAGCTACTGGCTGTTTTAGGTATTGAGAGGTGAAGAGGGTTAAAGTACAAGCAGAGAGGGATGGATGGAGGGAGGAAGGGAGAGACAGGGAGGTGGGAGGGAAACGACGGAAGCAGGCAGAGAGGAAGGAACGGAAGACATACTATAAACAGAAGGAAGATGAAGAGCACACAGGAGAACAGTGTTGCTGTGGATCAGAGGAAATCATGCCATGCAGTTGTTTATGGGTTCAGAGAACTGAATGATAAACACACAGCCTCTGTGAATCAGGAACTTATGTCAGAGACACAGGTTCAAGGATGAAATCAGAAGACAACAAAAGACGATGAAAAATGAGTTAGTGGTGCTCAGGAAAGAGGAAGAAAAAATTAAAACATCGCAAAAAGTGAGGTCACATTAACTATAGAAAGAAGGAGAAAGGGTATGGATGAAAACAGAACAGCAACAGGGAGAATGTATTCGAAAAATAAACAAAAATAATTTTATGAAAAATTAAAGAGAAAATATTTGATGTGGAAGCAAAAGGAGATGCAGAGTACCCATAGTTTGTGTCCCTGAAGAGGAGAAAAAAGAAATGGATGAGTAAAATGTCCAGACGTCTAGTTTAAGAGAGCTTTCCTGAAATCAAGGAAGGGTTGAATCCACAGACTAAAAGAATGTAGTATATTCTAGATAAAATCAATAGGATTTATCAACCCCAGGATATGTCCTAATTTTATGAGACTTCAAAGAGAAAGAAACACTCCTCTAAGTTTCAGGCAACAACAACAATAGCAAAAATAACAACTGATATCAAGTCACTTTTAGGGAAAGAGTCAGACTTGCTCAGACTTTTCAAGCAAAATGAAACATTTGAAATGCAGCCTTTGTGTCTGAAGGGAAGTGAGTGCAAGAGACAAAGAGAGAGAAGTTGTGAAATGAATTCAAAGGAGAGCAGGGCGCAGATCATGTTGAGATTTTAAGTTGCAATAAGAGATTTAGATTTTAATTCTAAGTGCAAGAAGGATTTGGGAGATGCTGTTGTTGTGGTCCAGGTGAGAGATGGGAGTGATCGGGACTAGAATGATAGCAAAGGATATGGGGAGAAATGGATGGATTCAGGCCATATTTTGGAAGTAGAGGCAACAGGACTTGGTGATATTCTGTGTGTGGGTGGCAATAGGGAGGGCAGGGTAACAGAAAGCATGGGAGTAAACGGGTTTTTAGATTGAGCAACTGGGTTATGGGGGTGCCATTTAACCGAGATACAGAGACTAGAAGAGGATCAGTTTTGAGGGTAGAGTTTGGTTTTGGATATGTTAAGTTTGAGAAGTTAGGAGGGTTATTAAAATAATTAATAGCTGGTAGTCTCATAAGAACCTGTTAACAACAAAGGACATTTTTCTAAACAGAACAAATATGATTTGTACCAGTGCTGGAGGTTCCTGTAGGAAAGCGTGGCGTTATACTAGGTAGGCACTATGCTATATGAGTGGGAAACTCAGGAAAGAGATCAGACTGAAACAAATGTATGAGTCATTGGAAGGAAACCATTGGTTTGGCAGCAAGGAGGCCTCTCGTGACTTTGACAAGAGTAGTTTCAATAGTGGAATGGTGTTTAGGCACTTGGCTGAAGAAGGCCAAGGAGAATAGGAGATAGTGATGCAGAGGCAGTCACCACAGACAATTTGATCAAGAAGGAGAGATAAGAAGTGGGGTGGTAGCCAGAGAGAGATGAGGGATCAAAGAGCGTGTTATCATTTTTAAGATATCGGATATTGAGGCATATTTGTACACTTGTAGGACTGATCTAGTATAGACGAAGAAGCTGATGGTGTCATAGATAGAGGAAAGAGTTACTAGAGAAGGGCTTTTGAGTAGGGAGGAGGAGCCGGGATGCAGCGCACAAGTGAGGGATTGGATTCCGATAGGAGAAAGGACGCATCAAAGGTTGCACCAAGAGAGAAGGCAGAGGGCGTGGGTGCTCAGGTGGGTGGGTTGAAGATTTGGTGGTGAGAAGGTGAGGAAACTATTGTCTAATTGTTTCTAATTTCTCAATGAAATATGCATCCGGGTTATGAGCTGAGAATGGGAGAAGTGAGGGGATGTGGGAAGCTTGAAGAGAGAAGCAAAAGCGTGAATGCATTATTTGTGAGAATGAAGTTGAAATTTACCAGGGACGCATAGTGGTGCAATTTGAGATCATCCTTTCCAATGACCTTTACCCTCATCCTACCTCTTGTGATTTTGCCGTCTTTAATAACTACTCTGCCTTCAACATCTTGTTTGCAATTATTCCACTTTCTGACCATCCACATCACATGATGTAGCACACTTTTTCAAAATTTCTTTGACCTCATCGTTCCTGTGAAAACATCAGGTCTACCATGTTCTCACTGTCCATCATCTCCCTTGTGCCCTCACTGTCCCTGGCTCATCTTAGATTGAGTGCTGTTCGAACACCATTAACTCCCTTGCCTCCTCTCATTCCACTGCATCCACTGGGCAAAATCAACTCAATTTAAACCCAGCTCTCCACTTCACCTGCACCTGCCCCCAGGGCTGAGTGCGGCTACAGGTAAAGCACACACTATGCTGATTGGTCTCAAGTTGAGAATTTGCAGTCAAAGTTTGGGATTGAGAAGTAATACACATTGCTTGGAATCTAAAGCATTGAGAGTTTGACAAGTTAGAAAAATTAATAGAATACTGCAGTGTTGCGAAATCTAGCAATAACTTACGCCACATTATTTTCTCTTCACATTTAAAACTTCTTATTTGCAGCTGCTAATCTGAGTCTTGATATTCCCAGTGCTAAGTTATATTTTAATTTTTTATATTTGTAATTACTTATTAATTCTAAATAAAATTACCACCACATGACAAAAAATGTACAATTTCTTATGAGTAGAAAATCAGAAAAATATCATGGGTACAACCAAAACCAAAAAGCTATAATCTAAGGAGAACTTTTCAGGTAAATAAATTAATATAGCAAATTAGTAGTAAAGTATTTTAAAACCTTCACTTAACTTCTGAAAAAATATTCAAAATCACAGAAAATATAAATACGGCTGAAATCACTTAATCATTTATTTTGAGAACTAAAAATATAGTTATATATTATCAAGTCTGATTCTCTGATATAACCTCTCATCTCTCTGTAGAGCTCAATTCCTCATTGATTTTGACGCAGTGGGTAACAGTGCTTCTGGTTTTTCTGCCACCAACCCACAGTGTGTGGTCCCAGCCAGTGATGTTTAGGCCTGTGACTACTTTCCTGGCGGAGAAACAGTGATCTCTGGACCTCAGCAAGTTACCTCGTCTTTGTTTCTTATATTTATTCAGTGAACATTTAATGGCATCCACTTGGTGCTGGGCACTATTCTAGGCACAAGGATTCACGGTGGACAAGCCCTTACGTTTCAATGTAGAGAGATAGGAAATGAACAAGCTTCATTTGAAGGATATAGGGGGCAGTTGGGAAATGTGGGGAAAAAACCTAACTGATTTACTGTGTCTTCCAGGACTTCTGGACATTTTCTCAGCTACCACAGAAACTCTAAAAACTCAACTCCAACTTTGCAAGTCCTAAAATATTCAGGGTCATTTTCCCATGTTTCCTTCGTTTTTCGTAATAACCATTGATTGTCCCTTCTCTACTCTATCTCTTTTAGATCTCACCTTTTGCTTGTTGTGTCTTTCAGCATTTGCATTGCTCTATTCTTTGTAGCTTCTGCTCAGTCATTTCTAGAGAAGCAAAGTGGGTTAGGTAGCAACTGTCAAAACAGAGTCTGCGTTTGGGCAGAATTCTCAATGCTTGCCTAGCCGGCTGCCTTTGAAGCAGATGCCCATCCCTAGTGAAAGCAGTTATGTCCAAGCGGGCGTGGTTACAGAGCTCAGTGTGAGACCCTCAGTGTCTGGGAAGGTATTCAGAACCTCATGGTTTGTCCAAATAATGGCCCAGAAAGTTTTTCAAAATAAGATAAATACTGTATAAATATCTCCTTTGTCAATGGAAAAGACAATTACCAACTCCAGGACAACAAAATTGCAAGGAATTCATCATTAAAAATGAACAAAACTAGGGGCTGGCCCCATTGGCCTAGTGGTTAAGCTTGGTGTGCTCTGCTTTGGCAGCCTGGGTTCACAGGTTTGGATTCCAGGTGTGGCCCTACATCACTTGTCAGCAATGCTGTGGCAATAACCCACATATAAAATTGAGGAAGATTGGCAACAGACTTTAGCTCAGGGCTAATCTTCCTTAGCCAAAAAACCGAACAAAACTAAAATGTAGCATCATTTTTAAAAATAGAACTTTGTGTAAGAGAAGAGAATACTTTTTCCACTGATGGTTGTAAGATTCACTTGAATGAAAGAGTGTTTTCTTCTCTTTCAATCCAATCACATTACTTGCTGTTGCATTGAGTATTATTTTCATTATCATTCAAAAATTAATTTTGTTTAGTACTAAGATGAGTGGCTCCAAGAGTCCTAGGATTTAGGACTAAAGCTAGGGTGGATTTAGGTTTCTATGTTGAGTCTTCAGGCAAAAGAAAGGAAAACCAGGCCTTTTATCCAATGGGCAGCTCTCCCACAGGAATACCAAATAATTAAGACTAAGAGAACAAACCCCAAAAATGTAGAGAACTTTAAATGTGAATATCCACACACATAAAGGACTTCTCCTTAATTAAATATCCTAAATATATTTTTAAAAACTAAATTCTATTAAAAGTGATAAATATGTACATTATATCCCTAGTACTTATTTATCTTGTAACGGAAGTCTGTACCTTTTGAGCACATGTACAACATGACTGTAGTTAATATTGCTGTAGAGTACACATGAAAGTTGTTGAGAGCGTAGATCCTAAGAACTTGCATCACAAGGAAAAAAGAAATTTTTTCTTTTTCTTTTTTTTGGATCTATATGAGAAGATAGACGTAAGCTAAACTTATTGTGGGTAATAATTTCATGATATATGTAAGTCAAATAATTATGCTGTGCACCTTAAACTTATACACTGCTGTTTGTCAATTATATCTCAATGAAAAAGTAAAAATACGTGACTGTTAAAATTATATGTAAAATGGGTCTATATTTGGAATAATCACTAATATTTTATTTATTAAAAAATGTTATGTAATCCTAACTCTGTTTTTGGCCCAGTTACTTTTTATTGTGCTAATAATTGAAAATAACTTTCCATAATTAGGACAAAACAATATTTTCTATGTTAATATTAAGAAAAATATTAACCTATTATATAGTGAAAGTCAGTGTAATGTTACTTTAAATAAATGTAAATGTAAAATCTTAGAGATACGTCGAATTTGCATTAAAGCTACAGTATTACTTTAAATCATATTATAGCATGTCCAACAGACATCCAAATATGTGCAGGGGTCCCCCTGAAGTCTGAATGCTAATATTTTAATTATGTCCCCTATTGCCTATGGCTTTTAAAGCTATTCACATAATGTTATCTAATCTTAACAACTTCAACCAAGTCAGTGAAATGTCAAATTTCACCTTAAATTAAGATCCATCTTCTATGAGAAAAAGACTATAATAATGCCAATTCCAGGAGTAAAAATCAAAATATTTATCATACAAAATCACTTCAGATGTGGTTTAAAAGAAAATTCTAATGAATCATAGCTTCCTTTTTCTACCATCATTGTCTGGGAATTGATTTTTCTACCATCGTCTGAGAATTGAAAGTAAATTATTTTTTAAATTAAAATTTATAGTGTATTTTTATTATAACTCACACTGGTGAGCAAGTTACAAACTTGAAATATATTTCAAAATATAATCAATTTCTTGGCTTTAGATCAACCAAAATGTTACATTTGCACTGCTCTCTTAATTCCAAAGGCACTCCTAAACTTTTAGGCACTGACATATTAGTAAAAATAATAAATATACTGTTATGAACAATATTCAAAATTCCAAAAAACATAAATATTACTGGAATTATTTATCATATTATTTTAAAACTTTAAAAATAAAGCTATACATTATCCAGTCTACGTCTCTGATATGATCTTTTATATCTGTAGAGCTCAGTTCTATATTGATTTTCACCCAATGGATAATGATACTTCTGATTTTTCTGCCAGCCGCAGTGTGTGGGCACAGCCAATAAAGTTCAGGCCTGCCAGTGAAACAGTGAGCCCTCTACCTCAGCAAGTTGGTTATTTTATGTTCCCTTTTGTTTATTCAGTGAACGTTTAATGGCATCAACTCAGTGCCAGACATTATTCTGGGAACAATGGTTTCCTGGTGGACAAGTCTCTACTTGTCGCTGTATAGCAATAGAAAATGAATTAGGGGACAACTAGATGAGATAATTTGACATCGTAAAGACTGCTGTTAAGACAGGTATGTCTGTCTTTGATAAGACTAGGGGACAATGGTCTACAGATTGAATGGTCTATTGAGCAGTCACATTAGATATGATTTTGCCTTTCTGGATGGCAAATACTTGGTTTAAAACCTAAATATTAGAAAAGGAACAGGAAAATGAAGACTAGGAGAGTGGGAGTGTTCCAGAAGGAGACACAGCAGATAAAAAGGCCCAAGCAGGAATGAATTTTTGTGGCTAGGATATTTAAAACAAATGGCTTTGAGGCTGGCCCATGGGAAAATCTTTAGAGCTATATAAGTCTGGTACTGTAGGAAGAGTGATTTCCTGCTTGAGCACATCGTTCCCTGAAATTGGAGTGAACTTGCTGGGATGATGATGGCCAAGCAATCATTAAACAGGTTCTTTATTGACATCTCTGGCCTCTGCAGTATTTCACTCACGTGTGTGCATGCTCTCTCTACTTCTCTTCCCCTTAGCTGCTATCATTCTCCCTCCTCCAGATGGAACACTTACAAAGATGCAACAGACCATCAGGGCGACTTCTTGACGTGCGCTCTGTGAGAAACAGTGAGATACTGAATGGAACAGGTTGGCCAAATTATGTCGAGTTACAAAATTCACTTGAGACAGGTGCCACTTATTTATATTTTCTTTGTTCATCCCATGAGGTATTAGAGGAAGTATAAAGGTCTTTTTTCTGGCTGTCTGATTACCCATGGTCAGATAACTGATTTTAGGCTTCCACCAAAAGATTGACAGGGCAGAAAGATGAAGTGCATTTCAAAATATTACGTGTGAAAAAAGGGAAACTTCCTAGAGTCTCCATTAAAAGGTTAGATTGGGAAAGAGAGTTATTTGCATAATGAAACGTTAAGAATTTATGCTATTTTTGACCCCAATTAACACGACTAATCAAAAGTGGAATGCGTTCCTTGTGTATATCCCACTTTACTGACAGTCTTAAGAAGTGGCTAGGGGACCTCCATTACTGCCAATCATATTTCTTTGGCCTTCAGATCTATAACTTTTTTTTTCTGTGTGGTGAGTCCCATGAGTTGAAATTATGCTGCTAAACATGGATAAATTTGCAGGTGCAGTGGGATTAGAGGGGAAGCCAAGAGTGACCAGGAGATTGGCACCTCTGTGAGGTCTGTTTCTAAAATTTTTTGGTCAGTTTATTAAGAGATGATTAAACGCTTTACACAAGCTGCACGTTAGAGAGACTGCCCTGTAAACTAAAATTCCCTGCATTCATTGGTGGTGAGGACAATACAATTTGGGGGATGAAAATATTTGTCTCCTCTATTTAGGACTGCTTTGGACGGTGTCAAGCTCCCATGTTTGACTGAGGAACAAGAAGTCAGAAGCAAAGAGTTTTTAAATTGTTTAAATTAATGACTTCATCTAAATGCGACAGCACTCAGGGAATTGTTCCTTTTTATCCATGATGTCCACTTTTGTAGGAACAAGGACACGTGTATTAAGCAGTGCCCATCATACTTTGGCTGTCTTGGACTAAATTTGGAAAGAAATATAAACAGATGTACAAAAAAAAGGTAAATTACATTTTCCATTGTATGCTATTCTTCTCCTTAGTAAAATTAAATTGTATGTTTAATTTTTGGAGGGTCACTGCATAATTTTATCTTTAATCATTAGTATTTAGTAAAAATGTCAAGTATTTGTCATCAAGGATTAAAGTGCATAAACTACTTACGTTCTTAATACTTATATTTTATCATATAATTAAACATGTATATTACAAATAATAAATCCTGTATATTGAAAACATATAGATATTTATAATATTTGCCCCTCAATCAATTTTAGGAATAGAAAAATTAATGGAGAAATATAGAGAATATCAATGTCATAATTTAAAAGCTTCTTTAATGTATTTATGAGGGTATACACACACAAACACAAGTGTAACATACAGAATTATGAATCCAGGAAACAATGTGTAATATCAATATTATTTTCAAATACACTTAAAATTTTTATAATATTTAACATGTAGAAGTCAGCAAAAGGAATCAGTAAATTAAAAATATTTAATATCATGTATTTTCTGGCAAAAGGCAATGAAAAGAAATGAACTAAATATACATAGTCAATTTATTTTCCATTGGAAATGAAAGAATATATTTTTACATATATCTTTAGTTAAAGAGGAAAAACAGAAATAATAAACTATTTAAATATGAATTACAATGTGTTAAATAACAAATATATACAATGGGCCAATACAGTTCTTAGAGAACAATATGTATTCTTAAATTCAAGAAACCTGAAAATAATAACCAAAATTAAAAAACAAACTCAGAAAGACTAGAAGGAAGATAATAAAAAAGACAAAGGTAACTGGCAAAAATTACGGAAAATGGGTTGATAAAATCAAATGATTGTCAATATTGTGTAAACTATCACAGACCATAGAAAATATGTTGTGACATATTATCTTTTTAGAAAGTTAGCGCTCTCTGATAACAAAAACAGACAAACACAGAACAAGAGAAATGTAGACTAATTTCGTTTCTGAATATAAAAATAACAATTGTATATGATTTAGTATCTCTCTCTCTGTCTCTCATCCTCATTTTCCTTGGACCATCAAGTTAGCCAGAACCTCTTCCTCTCACAGCAGAAGCAGAAACACTGGACAAGTGGAAACAGCACACTTAAGGTTAGGCTCCAAAAAGGTACAAAGTGACTTCCACCCACTTGCTATTGATCAAAACTAGTCACACGCCCAACCCAGAGTCAAGAGTTGGGGAAGTATGCGTCTCTTATAATGAGGCCACGTAAGGAGTGTGGATGTGCAGGGGATTGAAACATCATGCCAATTAATTCCGTTAGCCACAGAGCCTCATCATTAGAAAATCATCTGCATTCGTAGATGAAAGTAGAAAAGCATGTAACCAACTAAATAAACGTTCAAAGAGCATTTGCTAACATTTAACATGCATTCAAAATAAATTATTGACATATTAAGAATAGAACAGGAGTATCTTAACTTCATAAATGGTGCCTATCAGCAACTCACCACAAATATCCTACTTAAATGTCGAAATATTAGAAACATTCCTATTAAAATCAAGAAAAAGGTAAGGCTATCTGCTACCACAGTTTTTCAACATTTTACTGGAGTTTAGCCAGTACCATAAAAATAGGAAAAGCAAATGAGAGTTGGAGCAGCAAAAATGGGCAAACATATAACCTTGTGCAGTTTTAAACTAACATTTCAAATCTGTGGGAAAAACACAGTCTATATAATAGATGGTGTAGAGCAATGCTTCACCCCAGGTCAAGTCCTCCCTGGGGTGGCCAAGATCCAATGAGTGATTGATGCTGACACCAGACAACTCTGACAGTCCTTTTCAGCTTCAGATCTCCCTAGCAGGGTTGAATGAGACTTTTGGACCCATATCGCAGCTCTGCTTCTCCCTCTGGACAATTCTACTCCCTTCCTCTATACTTTACAAGTGTTAAATCCTGAGAAACATTCTGTACACAAACCTTTGCCTCATTCTGTTTTCCGGAAAACACAACCTGCCACATGCCGTGGACCAGACTTACATCATATCAGGGATATTTTCTTACCTTGAGGATGTAGGGGAGGAAGAGAACTCCTCTACCCTTTCTAGATCCTTCTGGCTATTCTATGAATTAAACTGACATGAGATAAAATAACAGGAGAAAATCAAACAAAGCTTTATAACACTTAAACATGGGAGTGACCCAGGAAAACTGAGTAACTTGCCAGAATGGCTGAGTTGCCATCTTAAATATAACCTTCAGCCAAAGACAAAGGAAGGTGTTGGGGGTAGTGGTTTGGGACTTCAAAGGGGAGGAAGGCAATTCACATGGAAATTGAAAAACAAATGTTTGGTAAACAGAACTTTGATAAGAGCGGGTTTGGCAAGGATCCTCCCAGTGTACCTATACCCAGTTGTCTATGGTGATGGCCTGTCCTGCGGACAGGCCTTTCATCTTAAATTTCCTTCAGGAAATTAGGGAGAAAGTCAAAGTTTCTTTCAAAGTCTTTTGTTCTTGAAAATAATCAAGGCAAAGAGGTATATTTTGAAGTGGCCAATTCTGATCCCCCACAAGGACAAGAGAAATAAGGTACAAGAGTCTTAAGTAATTGGGAATGGCTTGGCCATTTAACTCTATCTTTCATAAACAGTAACAAGACTGTGAAACCAGCTTGAAAAGACCTCGTGATCAATTCTCTTTTCTCCTAAACTATACTCCATTCTTAACGGCTTCATAAAAATGTCCTCAATGGACAGAATTTCCAATAAGAAACTATATTCAGTAATACGTATTTTACTTATATCAAAAATTTTAGTTAGAATAATTTGCACTAAATAATAATCTGAATGTTTTTCTTGCCAAATTCAACTTAGAGAGAAAATGGAGAACCAATTAAAACTTCAAGTATGGAATAACTGTACTATAGATATTATTATTCTTTGTTTCCTTTTTATTTTTGGAGAGAAAGGGTTCTATTGTTTGGCTTGGTCTAGAATTAAAATATGCTTCCAATGATCCAATATAATTTTCTTTCACACACCCCTCCTCCATTTTAATAACAAAGGATAAAAGTGAAAAATCGTTCAAGAGAGTGCTTTTCAATTAGCCTGAAGAGTGTGTAGCTGGGAGTACTGACTACTCTCAGTTCAGAGATGTTAACAGGTTTCTCCCAAGTCTCATTAACCCTAGGAGTTAAACATCAATATAAACTACAATCTCCTAAAGTAATTCTCACCAATCACTAAAATATTTATTAGTCTGATAGACATTCCATTTATTGAAATGGTTCCAGAATGACAGCCCAGCACTAAGCTTATTCAATCTTGAAGAGTTTCATGACTGCTAATTTCAAGACACTACTGCTCTATATCAAGCTTCCCTATGACATAGCTCTGGATTCGGGATTAGGCCACCCAATGATGTCCTGGCTCTGCCCCTTACTAGACTATGTAATCTTGGATAACTCATGGAATCTATCCTTTACTCATTTAAATCTTGCTGGTTATAAAAAGTGTTTTCAGTGGCTTATAAAAATATATAAAATAAAAATTAGCTGGACAATAGACTTATTAAAAAAGGAAAGGTTACAATGATTATCTGAATTCTCTTGGAAAAACTACTAAATCTGTAAAATGTTGATTATATCACTGAGTTGTGCCAGGGATTAAATGGAAAACAACAACACTGAAAGCTAAAAAGTTAGCTATCATATTATAGTAATAGAGAAGGGGAGTGTCTCTCTTAAAAGAACAGTAAATGAGATTAAAGGAAATTTAATACACAAAAATAATTTTATTCATTACTACATTGAAAATAATATGTTCTTGGCTCCTTTGGTGAAAATTAGCTGTCCATAGATATGGGTTTATTTCTGGGCTGTTGGTTCTATTCCATTGATGTGTGTTTCTGTTTTTGTGCCAGTACCACACTGTTTTGGTAACTATAGCTTTGTAGTGTATTTTGAAATCAGAGGGTGTGATACCTCCAGCTTTGTTCTTTGTTCTCAGGATTCCTTTGGCTATTTGGGGTCTTTTGTTGTTCTGTATAAATTTTAGGACTCTTTGTTCTATTTCTGTGAAAAATGTGGGAATTTTGATAGGGACTGCATTGAATCGGTAGAGTGCTTTAGGAACTATGGACATTTTAACTGTGTTAATTCTTCCAATCCAACAGCACGGAATATCTTTCCATTTCTTTGTGTCTTCTTCAATTTCTTTCAGCAACGTTTTATAGTTTTCAGTGTACAGATCTTTCACCTCTTTGGTTAAGTTTGTTCCTGGGTATTTTATTCTTTTTGTTGCAGTTGTAAATGGTATTGTATTCTTACTTTCTCTTTCTGCTACTTAGTTAGTCTATGGAAAGGCAACTGATTTTTGTATGTATGATTTCTTGACTGTATTGATTTATTATTCCTAAAAGTTTTTTGGTGGATTCTTTAGGGTTTTCTATATATAAAATCATGTCATCTGCAAATAGTCACAGTTTCACTTCTTTCTTTCCAATTTGGATCCATTTTATTTCTTTTTCTTTCCTGATTGCTCTGGCTAGGATTTCCAATACTATGTTAAAAGTGAGCATCCTTGTCTGGTTCCTCTTCTTAGAGGGATAGCTTTCAATTTTTCTCCATTGAGAATTATATTAGCTGTGGGTTTGTCATATATGGCCTTTATTATATTGAGGCAATTTCCTTCTATACCCATTTTATTCATAGTTTTTATCATAAATGGGTGCTGTATCTTGTCAAATGCTTTCTATGCATCTATTCAGATAATCATGTGATTTTTATTCTTCATTTTGTTGATGTGGTATATCATATTGATTAACTCGTGGATATTGAACCATCCCTACATACCTGGAGTAAATCCCACTTGATCATGATGTATGATCTTTAATGTATTGTATTCGATTTGCTAGTATTTTGTTGAGGATTTTTCCATTGATGTTCATTGATGATATTGGCCTGTAATTTTCTTTTTTTGTGTTGTTCTCTGATTTTGGTATCAGGGTAATGTTGGCTTCATAGAATGAATTCAGAAGCTTCCCCTCCTCTTCAGTTTTTTGGAAGAGTTTGAGAAGGATAGGTATTAAGCCTTCTTTGAATGTTTGGTAAAATTCACCAGGGAAGCCATCTGGTCCTGGACTTTTATTTTTGGGGAGGTCTTTGATTGCTGTTTTGATCTCCTTACTGATGATTGGTCTGTTAAAATTCTCTATTTCTTCTTGATTCAGTTCTGAAAGGTTGTAAGAACATATAATACATAAAGGAAAGTCTCTTCAATAGATGATGCTGGGAAAACTGGACAGACACAGGCAAAAGAATGAAAGTAGACTATTATATTTCACTATACACAAAAATTAACTCAAAATGGATTAAAGACTTGAATGTAAGACCTGAAACCATGCAAATTCTAGAAGAAAACATAGGCAGTACACTCTTTGACATCGGTCTTAGCAGCATATTTTCAATTACCATGTCTGACTGGGCAAGGGAAACAGTAGAAAAAATAAACAAATGGGACTATATCAAACTAGAACCTTCTGAATAGCAAAGAAAACTATCAACAAAATGAAAAGACAGCCTAACAATTGGGAGAATATATTTGCAAACCATATATCTGACAAGGGGTTAATATCCAAAGTATACAAAGAACTCATACATCTCAGCAACAGAAAAACTAACAACCAAATTAAAAAATGGGTGAAAGAGCTGAACGGACATTTCTCCAAAGAAGATATAGAGATGGCCAATAGGCACTTGAAAAGATGTTCAACATCACTAACTATCAGGAAAATGCAAATCAAAACTACAATTAGATATCATCTCATTCCTGTAGAATGGTTATAATTAACAAGACAGGAAACAATAAGTGTTGGAGAGGATGTGGTGAAAAGGGAATTCTCATACACTGCTGCAAACTGGTGCAGCCACTATGCAAAGCAGTATGGAGGTTCCTCAAAAAATTAAGAATAGAACTATCATACCATCCAGCTATTCCACTGCTGGGTAGTTATCCAAAGAATATGAAAACACAAATGCCTAAAGATACATGCACCCCTATGTTCATCACAGCATTATTCACAATAACCAAGACTTGGAAGCAATCCAGGTGCCCATCAAGGGATGAATGGATAAAGAAGATGTGGTATATTTACACAATGGAATACTACTCAGCCATAGAAATGATGAAATCTGGCCATTTGTGACAACATGGTTAGACCTTGAGGGTATTATGCCAAGCAAAATAAGTCAGAGGGGGAAAGTCGAATATCATATGATCTCACTCTTAAATAGAAGGTAAAAACCAAAACAAAAAATCACATAGAGACAGAGATTGGATTGGTGGTTACCAGAGGGGAGGCAGGGAGGGAGGAGGATGAAAGGGGTGATGAGGCATGTGTGAAGTGATGGATTGTAATTACTCTTTGGTGATGGCGAACATGATGTAATCTACACAGAAATCAAAATATAATGATGTACACCTAAAATTCATATAATGTTATAAACCATTGTTACCACAATAAAAAAAATTAAATTTTAAGAAAAAGAAGATGAGTATGAACAATTATGTCATCGAATCTTTTTGTGACTTTATCTTAGTTCATTTGGACTGCTATAACAAAATACCACAGACTGAATAGCTTATAAACAGCAGAAATTTATTGCTCACAGTTCTGGAGGCAGGAAGTCTGAGATCAGGGTGCCAGCATGGTCGAATGAGGGTCCTCTTCCAGGTCATAGACTTCTCATTGTGTCCTCACATAGGGAGCTCTGTGAGATCTCTCTTATAAGAGCATTAATCCCATTCATAACAATTCCACCTTCATGATGACCTAATCATCTCCCAAAGGCCTCACTTAATGCCATCAGTTTTGGGAGTTAGGATTTCAACATATGAATGGGGGGGGCACAAAAATTCAGACCATAGCAGACATTTGTAAAATTAAAAAGCTTGAGAGGATGATTTCTAAAGTTTCTTCCTACATTCCTGAATATATACACACTCTCTCTTCCTTTTTCTCTAGGAGGATATGAAAGAAAATGTTAGATAAAGGAACAGATCATGATTCTTAAGATTAAATATAAAAGAGCCAAGACAGGAAAGATACTGAATTGTTTCACTGAAATAGATATAATTTTATTTATGTTTGAATATTTTAAGTAAAAGTAAGCCATTGGAATAAAAGTAAATGATGCTTTTTGTTTGCAACTTACCAGAAACTGAACTCTTTCTAGCTCAAGAAAAATGAAATATATTACCCTCATAAGTAGGAAAGTCATAGATGACAGTGGTAATGGAAATAAGCTTCTCTTCACTATTAAGATTCACCTGGTCTTTCGTCTTTGCTCCCTTCTATTTGTTGGCTTCTTCACTGGAGACATGGCCACAGACAACCTTATACTAACATCCTGAAAACTCCTTTGTCAGAGAAGAAAGGGACTTTTATTACCAGCTAGTATGAAAAATTCATGAGTTGGACTCCAGTGTTCCAACAAGAGTCTTTGTAGCCAAGAGTCTTTTCCTAGAGGAAGGGAAGTAATGGCCGCTTAGGGAGTTATTGAGCAATCTCTCATTATATGTTATGGGGTTGAATAAAATATCTCTAGGAACCAGGAAGGTAAATGAGTAGCATGTCTATGCACATTATTATTTAAACTAGGACACTATTGAGAATGAAAATGTTGGTATTTGAGAATGAAATGTTGTGACAACAAATGTAAAAGGGCTGTACTAACCCAGCGGGGGAAATATAGCTCCCTTTTGTATGACTGAGATAGGCTAATAATTGTTATGGAGAACTAGAAAAAATAGTTTCCATCAAAAGGGGCATTCACTCCAGAGCAGCAATATGGGCTCCTGTTGTTAGATCTAATTTATCAAGAAAAGCTGGAAATGTGTATTTGTATGTAAATTTCAAACTTTTCTATCATTGTCAGCTGATTCCATTTTTTTCACAAAGACTGCTGTGTTGGCAAATCTGCATTCAGCCTGTGAGCAAGCAGTTTGCTGGACCTGGTCTGATAAATCAAACAAAATTATTTGTATTCTTACTGCCTTACTCATGAAAATATTTAATATCTCAAGTACTGCTGTCTATGTCTATCCTACATACATTTTTTACTTAAATCTTGATGTGCACATAAAAAATGCACAAAGATTTATTTTGTGGTACATTTTATGGTCTAAAATGTAGGATGCTGATGTATCTGTTCTGAAGCAACTTGTCCTCTCAGGCAAACAGTGCCACATACATGTACCCAAATACGTGGAGCTAAGCATGTGTGCACATGGTGCAGGATAAAGAGTGAATGAGGTCTAAGGGGAAAAGAGATTGTCCTTGATTACAAAAAAAGGTTCCTGATCATGTGTTCTGATGTCATCCATCTCTGATGATATTGTAACTGGGAATGTGTGGGTGGAGTATGTAATAAAACAGAAGGGACCTCACAGTAGCATCCTTCTAAAAAATTGTTTTGATGTTGGGCCTTTTTAAAAAGCAAAGTCTTGGGGCAGAGTTCTTTTTGGTCCATCCACGATTTGGCTCCTAGAGTAGGGTGTTTCACACTTCAGTTAGTTCTCACAGCACATCATTCCCAAATAATATATCTAGCCAACATACTATAAAATATTTTTGAAAAGGAAAAGCTGAAGGTCTATGGATGGATGATGGGGAGAATTGGGAGCCAGGTAAACCATACACACAGATCGTTTCATGAGTGTTAGAGATAATTGCTGAGTTTCTGAGACCAGGGCTCCAAGAGAGAAGAATGAGGGTGGGAGTGAAGTGGTAAGGCTGAAAATGTGACTGTTGAATGACAAATTTGTTCGGCATACTGGGTGTAATATCACCCATATATTAGCTGTTGAATTATGTCCTTTCTATATTTTTTGATGTCCTCTATATATTCTTCAGAGAAATGATTGCTGCCAATTACAAAGGCTATTGGTAGTCATTTGCATTTATTTATAGCTCACCTGCCAGAGGCCTAATCCACAACTGTTAAGTATAATTTGAAAATGTTAAAACCACTACAACTATTACTGTACACGTAATAGGCTGTTAACAATAATTATGTATATTTACCTGCATGACTTAATATTTTAAGATTATTTTTTATGGGTGCATATTTTTTAGTAAGAAGTAGTTATTTGTAGTTTATTATATTTGATCTTTATATTTTTAGTTTTGTGCTATATTCATATTAAATATAAGTATTTAAAACAGTTTCTATGCATTTTTCATAAACGTGCTCTCTATGCTATCTGTCTAATGTTCAAATATTATACAATTTTACTTCCATTAAAAAAAGTAATATTCAATTACACATAGAGTTGTATTTTGTTTTTAAAGATTTTATTTTTCCTTTTTCTCCCCAAAGCTCCCCGGTACATAGTTGTGTATTTTTAGTTGTGGGTCCTTCTAGTTGTGGCATGTGGGATGCTACCTCAGCATAGCTTGAGCGGTGTCATGTCTGCGCCCAGGATTCGAACCAACGAAACCCTGGGCCGCCAAAGCGGAGTGCATAACTTTAACCACTTGGCCACAGGGCCAGCTCTCACATAGAGTTTTATAAATTGTACCTTGCTCATGAAAGCATTTGGGTACACAGTTGAGGCTTTGTGTCACACAATTTTACTCTAACATTAAGTAGAAAAAGGAAGATGACTATTGATGTGCTCAGAGATCCTCCACACCTGGCCACCAGATTCTTAGCCTCAGCAAAGATCCCTGTTCTCAAATTGGATGCAGAAACAACTGGGCACCTGGGCCTCAGAGGGTGATGAAGTCTTGGCCAATGGGCATTTCAGAAGTAGTAGGTAATGAAGAGATGAACCAACTCTGGAAGGATGTCTGAGTTTTGTTGTGATGCAAACTCCAAAGACTTTTTCATAATTGTGGTCCCAAGCGGTTAAGGAACCTGAATAGCGATGGAGGTGGAATGGAATCTTAGGGTTAGAATCAACTCGCTTAAAGGACGTAAAGTAGTGTGACATTTGTTGTCCACCTAACTTTATGGCATAAGCATGATGCCTATTACAATTTCATGCACATATTATCCTTTGTTAAAGTATCTAACTCTTTTCAATGTTTCTAATTTAACTTACGAAAAGCAGTTTTTCTTTCATATTTCCACACAGAAACATAGGCCTTTGAAAAATGCTCTGAGTTAAAAAATGCATGGATCAAGGTGCCCAAAAGAAAAGTTAATTTGTTTTCATGGATCCTTCATACTTTTACTTACCTTTTTTGTTGGTAGCCCAAGTCATTTCTTTTCCACCAGAAGCAGGTCTCTGGGAAGAATACTAGAACAGGGATGATAACCTTGGAGTCATCATTAGCACTGTCAAATTTTATTATTAACCGTCCAATATATAGTGTGTTCCTTACTCAAGGTCAGTTGTTTGCATCATTGTGGTACCATCCCTTACTCAGTCTTTTGCATTGCCTTTAAAAATGTTATCAATAAGCTGAAGTAAGCTTTATTTCTAGATAGGTGAATAATTAGATGAATCTTAATTTCAAGAGTCAGCCTGGTTATGTATGAGATAATTAGATGCACTGTGGTTTTAAACAATTTAAAAGAAATTAGAGAAAAGCTGGCTCAGGACCTTAGGAGCTAGTGGGGAGGGAAAGAAGAGAACATAAGGAATAAACAATATGCAAAGGGAGAAAGGATATTGGAAATGCTAACAGCCCATTCTAGGATCATTATCTGAAGCAGTTTAAGGATGTCCACTCTTACCACATCGATTTACATTTTAAAAATATCTTAGTACCATAAATCAAGAAAAATAAATAAAAGGCAAAAAGTATAGAAGGGAAAAAGAGAGTTTTATCATCTTTATTCCCAGATGACATGATTCTTTATTGAAAGTCTGTGGAATGTATGACTACAAAACAACTAGAACTAAAAACTGAAACAAGCAAGGTCTCAGAATCTAACTTCAGTTATATCGGTTGTATTTCCATATATAAACAATAAATAATTGAAAATTAAAATAATACTTAGAATAAAATGACAAAAGTAACATAACATGTGCAAAATTTCCAAGCTGAAACTAGAAAACATCACTGAAATAAATTTAAAAAGACCTAAATAAATGGAGCGATATACCCTGTCTCTGAATTGGAAAACTCAATATTGTTACCTTGTTCATTCTCCACAAATTGATTAATAAAATCAATACAATCTCAATCGAAAGCACATCAAGATCTACTTTAGAAATGAACAAAGTGATTCCAAATTTATGTGAAAATGCTAAGGTCCTAGCATAGCTAACGCCACCTTGAAAAAGAAGAACAAAGCTAGAGGAATGACACCATTTGATTTTAAGATTTATTATAAAGGTACAGTAATCGAAGCAGTGTGTTATCGATGTTAGGATAGACAGATATAACAATGGAGGAGAATAGAGAGTCTAGAAATAGAATCACCCATATATATGTCCAATTCATATTCAACAAAAGCACCAGAAAAAGTCCGTGGGGAAAATTCAATGAGAAATAGTGCTGAATAAGGAGATATTATATGAGGAAAAGAAATCTTGAAACCTACCTCACACCATACACAAAAAACTATTTTCAGATGCATCATAGACCTAACGTTGAATCTGAACCTATAAAAGTTTTGGAAGAAAATATAGGAGACTATCTTCATGACCTGGAGTAGGCAAAATTCCTTAGAGAAGAAGAGAAATCTCTAATGTTAAAAGTGGATAAGTTGGATGTCATCTAATTAAAATTTCCATTCTTCAGAGGCAACCTTAAGAAAATGAAGGTATATAATGGGACAAAATATTATTATATATGTATTTATGTACATGTCAAATAATTTGTATCTAAAATATATGATGAATTGCTACAACTCAAAAATAGAAAAACAACCCAATAGAAATATACAAAAGAATTGAACGTACATGTCACAAAGATATACAAATAGCAAATAAGTACATGAAATGTTGCTGAACACTTTTAGTCATCAGTGAAATACAAAAATAAACCACTTTGAAATACCACTACATATCTACCAGAATGGCTACAATTGATAGGCAATCGTTTAAAAATATTGGAAAAGATTTGGAGCAAGGGAACTCCCATACATTGCTGGTGACAGTGTAAAATGTTACAACCACTTTTTAAAAGTTTGTCAGTTTCTTATAAAATTCGACGTATATTTACCCTGTGACCTAGCAATTCTCCTCCAAGATATTTAACCAGGAAAAACATTTAACCAATTAAAACATCTATACACAAAAGGACGTGCAACTGCAGTTTTCATTATAATAGGCAAGCCTGGGAACATTCCAACTGTCCATCAAGAGGAGGCTGGATGAACGAATTGTAGTCTATTCATACAATTGAATATGACTCAGCCGTAAAAATTTCAAAAATTCTGATACATGGAGCAATGTGGATGATTGTCAAAAATGTTATTTTGAGGAAAATAAAAAACTGACATAAAAGAATACGTGTCATATGATTGCATTTATAAGAATTTCTAAATGAGGTCAAGATACTTATGGAGATCATAATTAGACCAGTTTTTGCCTCTGGTGAGGGGTGGGGAGGGGACAGAGATTGGAAAGTGGCATGAGGGAAGTGTCTGCAGGTGGGAATAGCCAATTTTGAAAGAGGTGTGGGTTACAGGAGTGTACACATTTGTCTGAACTCATCGTTCTGAGCACAAAAGATATGTATGTTTTACTGTATGTACACTTTAATTCAATACAAATATTAAATAATATGATAGAAAGCAAGATTCAGTATTCATAGGTAGTAGCCAATCAGATGAATTATGTCATTAACCAAAAAGATAGCATGTTAATTTTGTTAGACTTCTCTATTGTGTTTCAAAATAATTTCTATGTAAATATATCAATTTACAGTCTCATTAAAATCAAAGGCAACACACATGAGAAATCTCTGTACACAATGTATCTTCACTGTATTCCTATCCACTGCATCTACAACATCTGCTCACTTTGATGATATATTCTCTAAAGACATAAGTAGAAAGAAAACTTTAAAACATATACTTACAGTAGTTTTGGTAGTTAAAATTAACCATGTTGTCATGTGAAAATTTAACACAGCTTAATTACTTGTAAATTATTTCTTTAGAATACCTGGATCTCAAAAAGTTAAATAAAATGGATGATTCCCTCAGATATGTGGATAGAAATATATTGACAATGTGATATTTCGATAAGTTTTCTATACTTGCCTTCTTAAAACATACTACACAATCGTATTTAGTGTTCGTTGTTTTGATCCTTTTGCATGATGTATTAAATGTCCTTGCCTCAATTATAGTATTGCTTTAGTTGGAAAATCTACATTAAAATCATACATATTATATAGCAGCTCTAAATGTATAAAAAGTTAAAATTTTCAAGCATGAGTGATTTTTTTTTTTATTATGAATTGGCTCTATGCAGTTGGTTTGTACTTACCTCTAAGAATAATTATATTAAAATTAAGTATAGTGATGGTAACAGAATATTACTTTCACCTTGAAGCAAGAAATCTCTTGGATAAATGAAGACTTTATTGAGAAAGACAAGTGAGCTAATACCTTTTTTGTATCAATATTTAAGAAATTTTTACTTTTTCTAATGTCATAGTAAAAATTAGTAAGCATGAATTACACACATTTCCTACCCAACTTGCATGATTATTTTCTTTTTTTGAAGAATATTGGCCCTGAGCTAACATCCGTGCCCATCTTCCTCTATTTTATGTGTGGGACAGCTGTGACAGCGTGGCTTCACAAGCAGTGCGTAGGTCCACACCCGGGATTGGAACCCGTGAATCTTAGGCCACCAAAGCAGAACGTGCGAACTTAACCACTGCACCACCGGGCCAGCCCAGCATGATTTTTTCTGCTGTGGGTGTTATTAGTACATATATTCACAGCTAGGGAAAGTTCATTTTTTACAATGTATATTTCTATTTTTAACTATAAACTTAGCAGCAAGATATCTTTTCATTATCACAGTGCATATATGCATATATATGCAGGTATATATATGTATCTTATAAGTATTTATATATATATGTGTAAACCTTATAAATATTGTTAAGACCGCCTTTTAAAAAAACATAGGGTATGACATCAAGTGAAGTGTATTACAAAGGAAAGAAGTTACAATATCAGAAGACACCAGTACTAGTTCATACTCTGCTTCATGCTCATCTAGATCTATCACGTAAGCTCTCTGAGCCCCAACGCTCTTGCCTATAATCTGAGGTTAATGACATCTATCTCACAGAGGTGGTGGAGGATTACATACTTTGGGGGTCTCATGTTGGAAGGATTACATTGGAAAAAACCTTGTAAACTTTTAGAGTACTGTAAAGATGTTAGAAATTATTATATCAGGTTACATTAGATATAAATAAACATATGAAACAACGTTTGTATGTGGTCATAGAGCAAAGCATGTTGTTTTGTCATTATATGTCATGCTAGAATGAAGAAATGATGGTTATAAATTATTGACTATATAAATAATGAAAGTAGGCATTATCATATACCTGTTACGCTCCAGGCACTACTCTAAGTAGCTATTCTTATTAACTAATTCTGACTTAGAAAGGAAAATTAGTTTATCCAGGGTCACAGAACAATAGGCATTGTATTGTATACTATTAACCCCTTGAACTTTTTTAAAAAATTATTTTATTGAAGTGCGATTGGCTTATAACATCGTGTAATTTCAGGTGTACGTTATTATATATCAGTTTTTGTATGGACTGCATCATGTTCACCACCAATAGTCTAGCTTTTATCCGTCACTGTACATATGAGCCCTTTTATCCTTTTCCCCTCCCTCCCATCCCTTTCCCCTCTGGTAACCACTAATCTATTCTCCTTATCCATATGTTTGTTTATCTTCCACATATGAGTGACTTCATATGGTATTTGCCTTTCTCTGTCTGGCTTATTTTGCTTGGCGTAATATCCTCAAGGTCCATCCATATTGTTGCAAATGGCATGATTTTGTCTTTTATATGGCTGAGTAGTATTCCATTGTATATATCTACCACATCTTCTTTATGCATTCATCAGTTGATGGGCACTTGGGTTCTTCCACATCTTGGCCATTGTGAACAATGCTGCAATGAACATACCAATGGATAAATCTCTTTGAATTGTTGATTTCATGTTCTTTGGATAAATACTCAGTAGTGGGATAGCTGGATTGTATGGTATTTCTATTTTTTATTTTTTTTGAGGAAGATTAGCCCTGAGCTAACATCTGCTGCTAATCCTCCCCTTTTTGCTGAGGAAGATTCATCCTGAGCTAACATCCATGCCCATCTTCCTCTACTTTATATGTGGGACACTTACCACAGCATGGCTTGATAAGCGGTGTGTAGGTCCACACCCGGGATCTGAACCAGCAAACCCCTGGCTGCCAAAGCAGAACATGCAAAGTTAACCACTGTGCCACCAGGCAAGCCCCTATTTTTAATTTTTTGAGGAATCTCCATACCGTTTTCCACAGTGACTGCATCAGTTTGTATTCCCACCAGCAGTGTATGCGTAAACCCCTTGATCTTATATATGTATTAATTGCATTGATTTGAATTTGGTGCAAAAAAGATCATTGAATGGATTGTATTAACTAGATTATTTTAAATATTTAGAGTAAAATACCACATTGCTTTTTCTTTTAATTAATTGAAGGAAACTATTCCTTTATTTCCTTTCTCCTGTGTTTAGGGAAAGTTCAAAGGAGTTATTAGTTCGTTTCACTATTTCCTTTAACACGTCAAAATATATTTAATTTTGTGGAGATGACCAAATAGTTACTTGCATGCATTTATAGGAGAATATTATTAGTCTCTTTCAAAATGAACTTGATTTGTGTGTGTGTGTGTGTGAGGAAGATTGGCCCTGAGCTAACATCTGTTGCCAATCTTCCACTTTTTGCTTAAGGAAGCTTGTCACTGGGCTACCGTCTGTGCCAATCTTCCTCTATTTTTTTTTTTTATGTGGGATGCTGTCACAGTGTGGCTTAATGAGCGGTGCTAGGTCCACGCCTGGGAACATGTGAACCCTGGGCAGCTGAAGCGGAGCACGTGAACTTAACTGCTATGCTACTGGGCCAGCCCCAAACTTGGTTTTTACAGTTTAATTTTTCACAAGCAAAAAAGCATCAGAAGATCTAAAACCAATAGCAGTACAGAAGTAAATTTGGAAACTTCCACATTGAAGATGACTGAATAACATAGACCAGATTTGCCCTTCCACGTTAAACAACTAGAAAACCAGGCAAACTATATGGAGTGATGGGGGTGGTGGTAGAGATTTTCAGACACTGGACAATGGACAGCACAGGGCAGTGAGGCCACACATACTAAAGCTGAGAGAATCCATTACCAGTGAGCCAATACTACTAGATATGTTAAGGAAATCTTTCAAGAAGACGGTATACAAATGAGGTGAGCCCTATGATTGCACCAGCTGACTGGCTGTAGAGAACTTCCAGTCCTCAACACAAAGATGGGGAGCCCAAATGGAGAACAGCAGTCTTCCCGAATTAAGGAAACAAAAATTGGAGCTTGGAGAGGCCAAGGAAGCTAGAATTTGTTGGGAAGAATACTAAAGGAAAGAGAGAATGAATACCCGGAGTTAATGAAGAATCAGAGAAGTGTAACTATCATACACTGTTGTTGTTGGGAGTATAAATTAATATAACCACTTTGGAAAGCAGTTTGGCAGTATTATTTCACTTGTTCACACAGTCCAACTCAGCAATTAAATTCTTAGGTTAACATTCCAGAGTAAGTGGTAAATTTGTGCAAGAAAAGATGTATAAGGATATTTATTGCAAGAGAGAATGTGGTGCACCAGAGATCTGCAGAGGACTCTCCTTGTCTTTGGCTGGGCAATGATTGATACATTCATGAAACAAAACTGCTAAAAAAGAATTACCAGAAAGCAGAGAGAATTCATCACCAGTGGACCTAAAATATTAAAGAAAGTCCATTAGCCAGAAGAAAAACCATACCCAATAAAAATTTGAATCTACTGAAAGAATGAACAGCACTAGAAATTGTAAATATATAGTAAATATAAAATGCTTTATTTCTATTTATTTTTATATCTTTAAAAGATAATTGTATAAAATTAAAATAGTAACAATACATTGTGGAGTTTATAACATATGTAGACATAAAATCTATGACAAAAATAGCACAAAGGCAGGGAAGCAGAATAGAGATATATTGTTAGAAAGTTCTTACACTTTATCTGAAGTGGTGCAATATTAATTAAGGATAGACTGTGGTATATTAAAACCGTATGCTATAAACCCTAAACCGACCACAAAACATACCAAAACAAACAAAAAGCTGCGATTTGTGTCCAACAAACAGAAAATGGCAAAGGTAATGGGACATCAATCCCATGATTACTTTATGTACTAACACTTGTTTATTACTGGTATATAGGACAGCAATTAACTTTTATATATTACCCTTATATCCTGAAACTTTGTTATAATTGCCTATTACTTAGAGTAGTTTTTTGATTGATTCTATCAGATTTTCTACATAAAGGATGATGTCAACTGCAAAAAAAGTCATTATTTATTCCTTCTCAACCTATATACCTTTAATTTCTTTTTCTTGTCTCATTGCATTACCTAGAAGTTCTGGTACACTTGAAAAGGAATATTGAAAGGAGATATATTTACCCTGTACCAGATCTTAGTGGGAACTCTGAGTTCATACTCATTAAGTGTGATATTAGTTGTAGACTTTTTCATAGATTTTCTTTATAAATTGAGGAAGTTCCCCTCTATTCCTAGTTTATTGAGTGTTTTTATTAAGATGGTAATGGATTTTGTCAACTTCTTTTTCTGCATCTCTACATGATTAGGTGATTTTTATTTTTTAGCTTGTTGATGTGACAGGTTAAATCAATTGATTTTCAAATGTTGAATGTTCAGCCTTGAGTACCTGGGATAGATCTCACTTGGTCATGGCATATAGTTCTTTTTACGCATTGTTGGAATCTATTTGCTAATTTTTGTTGAGGATTTTTCATCTATGTTCATGAAAGATATTGGTGTTGAGTTTTCTTGTAATGCCTTTGTCGGGTGTTGGTATTAGTGTCAAGCTGGCCTCAATATGGAATGAGTTACAGGCATATCTCATTTTATTGCATTTTACTTTATTGCACTTCACAGATAGTGCATTTTTTCAAATTGAGGGTTGTGGCAACCCTGCATTGAACAAGCCTGTTGGCACCATTTTTCCAGCAGCATTTGCTCACTTTCACACTTTGGTAATTCTTGCAGTATTTCAAACTGCTTCATTATTATTATATTTGTTATGGTGATCTGTGATCAGTGATCTTTGATGTTACTATCGTAATTGTTTGGGAGGGGCGCCATGAACTGCATGCATATAAGATGGTGAACTTAATTGATGAATATCGCATGTGTTCTGACTGCTCCACGGACCAGCTGTTCCGCTATACCTCTCCCTCTCCTCGGGCCTCCCTATTTCCTGATACGCAATAATATTGAAATTAAGTCGAGTAATAACCCTTCAATGGCCTCTAAGGGTTCAAGTGAAAGGAAGAGTCGCATGTCTCTCACTTTAAATCAAAAGCTAGAAATGATTAAGTTTAGCGAGGAAGCTATGTTGAAAGCTGAGATAGGCGAAAAGCTAGGCCTCTTGCACCAAATAATTAGCCAAGTTGTGAATGAAAGGAAAATTTCTTGAAGAAAATTAAAAGTGCTACTCCAGTGAACACACAAACAACAAGAAAGTGAAACAGCCTTATTGCTGATGTGGAGAAAGTTTTAGTGGTCTGGATAGAAGATGAAACCAGCCACAACATTCCCTTAAGCCAAAACCTAATCCAGAGCAAGGCCCTAAATCTCTTCAATTCTATGATTTGGAAGAAGACGGGACTTTCATAGTTAGAGAGGAGAAGTCATGCCTGGCTTCAAAGCTTTAAAGGATAGGCTGATTCTCCTTATAGGGGCTAATGCAGCTGGTGACTTTAAGTTGAAGCCGCTGCTCATTTACCATTCCCAGAATCCTCAGGTCCTTAAGAATTATGTTAAATCTACTCTGCCTGTGCTCTATAAATGGAACAACAAAGCCTGGATGACAGCAGATATGTTTACCACATGGTTTACTGAATAGTTTAAGTCTACTGCTCAGAAAAAAGTTCCTTTCAAAATATTACTGCTCATTGACAATGCACCTGGTCACCCAAGAGCACTGATGGAGATTAACACTTAGATTAATGTTGTTTTCATGCCTTCTAATGCAATATCCACTATGCAGCCCATGGATCAAGGAGTAATGTTGACTTTCAAGTCTTATTAAGAAATATATTTTGTAAGGCTATAGTTGCCATAGTGATTCCTCTGATGGATCTTGGCAAAGTAAATGGAAAACCTTCTGGAAAGGATTTGCCATTCTAGATGCCATTAAGGACATTTGTGATTCATGGGAAGAGGTCAAAATACCAACATGAGCAGGAGTTCGGATGAAGGTGATTCTTACCCTCATGAATGAGGAGTTCAAGACTTCAGTAGAGGAAGTAACTGCAGATGTGGTAGAAATAGCAAGAGAAATAAAATTAGAAGTGGAGCCTGAAGAAGTGACTAAATTGCTACAACCTCATGATACAACTTTAATGGATGAGGAATTGCTTCCTATGGGTGAGCGAAGAAAGTGGTTTCTTGAGATGGAATCTACTCCTGGTGAAGATGCTGTGAAGATTGGTGAAATGAAAACAAAGGATTTAGAATATTATATAAACTTAGGTGATAAAGCAGCAGCAGGGTTTGAGAGGACTGACTCCAATTCTGAGAGAAGTTCTACTGTGCATAAAATGCTATCAAACAGCATCCCATGCTACAGAGAAATTGTTTGTGAAAGGAAGAGTCAGTTGATGTGGCAAACTTCATTGTTTTATTTTAAGAAATTGCCACAGCCACCCCAACCTTCAGCAACCACCATCTTGATCAGTCAGCAGCCATCAACACTGAATTAAGACCCTCTACCAAGAAAAAGATTATGAGTTGGTGAAGTCTCAGATGATGGTTATCATTTTTTACACTACAGTAAAGTGTGTAACGTAACTTTTATTTGCACTGGGAAACCAAAAATTTGTGTGACTCGCTTTATTGTGGTGGTCTGGAACTGAACCCGCGGTATCTCCAAGGTATCCCTGTATAAAGTACTCCTTCCACTTCTATCTTCTGAAAGAAATTATAGAGAATTGGTATAATTTCTTCCTTACATGTTTGGTAGAATTCACCAGCAAACCCCTCTGGGCCTGGTGCTTTCTGTTTTGGAAGGTTAATAATTATTGATTCCATTTCTTTAATAGACACACATGCATTCAGATGTCTGTTTCTACTTATGTGAGTTTTGTCACATTGTCTTTCAAGAAATTGCTCCATTTCTTTTAGATTTTCCAATTTGTGAGTATAGAGTTGTTCATAGTATTCCTTTATTATCCTTTTAATGTGATCTTTGGTGATCTCTCCTCTTTCATTTCTTTTTGTTGTTGTTGTTTTTTGTCAGTTTTTTGTCAATAAGTCTCTGGCTAGAGGCTTATTGATCTTTTCAAAGAATGAGCTTTCAGTTTTATTTTCTCTATTTTCTGTTTTCAAGTTCATTGATTTCTACTCTAACTCTTATTATTTCTTTTCTACTGCTCACTTTGGATTTAATTTGCTCCTATTCTAGTTTCCTAAGATAGAATCTTACATTATTTAATTTGGTCCTCTTCTTCTAGTTTCCTAAAATGGAATCTTAGATTATTATTTTAGATATTTCTTCTTTTCTAATATATGCCTTCAATGCTATATAAATTTCTATCTAGTCACTGGTTTTGCTGCATCACACAAATTTTAAGTTGTTTTCATTTTCATTTAGTTCAAAATATTTTTTAATTTTTCTTGAGATTTCTTCTTTGACCCATGTATCAGGTGGAAATGCGTTGCTTAATCTGTATGTATTTTGGGATTTTCCAGTTATCATTCTCTTTTTGATTAGCAGTTTAACTCCATTGTGGTCTGAGAGCAGGCACTGTATGATTTCTATTTTTTAAAATTTGTTAAGGTATGTTTTATGGCCTATAATTTCATCTGTCTTGGTGAATGTTTTATGTTAGTTTGAGAACATTATGTATTCTGCTGTTTTTGGATGAAATAGTCTATAGGTGTTGATAATATTTAGTTAATTGATGTTGTTGAGTTCAACTATGTCTTTACTGATTTTCTGCCTGCTGGATCTGTGCATTTCTGAGAGAATGGTGTTGAAGTCTCCATCTATGATGGTGGACTCATCTGTTACTGTTCGCAGTTCTATCAGTTTTGCTGTCATATAGTTTGATGCTGTGTTGTTAGGCACATACATATTAAGGATTGCTATTTCCTTTGGAGAATTGACCCCTTTATCATTATATAATGCCCTTCTTTATTCCTTTATTCCTGCTAACTTTCCTTGCTTTTTAGTCTGCTCTGTCTGAAATTAATATAGCTACTCCTTCACTTTTAATCTATATGTCTTTATATTTAAGGTTGGTTTCTTGTAAACAGCATATATTTGAGTCATGTTTTTTCATCTACTCTGACAATGTTTTTTTTTTTAAAGATTCACACCTGAGCTAACAACTGTTGCTAATCTTCTTTTTTCTGCTTTTTTTTTCCCTCCCAAAATCCCCCCAGCATATAGTTGTTTATTTGTAGTCATGGGTCCTCCTAGTTGTGGCATGTGGGATGACGCCTCAACGTGGCCTGATGAGCAGTGCCATGTCCATGCCCAGGATCCGAACCAGCGAAACCCTGGGCTGCCGAGGAGGAGTGCACGAACTTAACCACTCGGTCACAGGGCTGGCCCCTGACAATGTTTTAATTGTTCAGTTTAGACTATTGATGCACAAAATGATGATGAATATAGTTGGATTAGTATCTACCATATTTTTTACTCTTTTCTATTTGTTGTCCACATTTTTTAGTCTTATTTTTTTGCCTTCCACTCTTTCTCTGTATTTTATTTATTTATTTATTTATTTATTTATTTATTTATTTTATTTTTTGAGGAAGATTAGCCCTGAGCTAACATCCACTGTCAATCTTCCTCTTTTTCCTGAGGAAGATTGGCCCTGAGCTAACATCTGTGCCCATCTTCCTCTGCTTTATATGTGGGACGCCTGCCACAGCATGGCTTGATAAGCAGTGCATACATCTGCACCCAGGATCTGAACTGGCGAACCCTGAGCCACTGAAGTGAACTTAACCACTATGCCATGGGGCCTGCCCCTGTATTTTTTGGTTTTAATTGAGCATTTTATGATTCTCCTTCCTGTTGTTTCTTAGCATATCGATTATACTTCTTTCTTTACCTTTTTAGTGGTTGCCCTAAATTTGCAATATACTTTTACAACTAATCCCTTTCTTTCTTTTTTTCTTTTATTGAGGTCACATTGGTTTATAACATTATATAAATCAGGTGTGCAATCATCCAAATCCATTTTCAAATAACACTATACCACTTTACAGGTAGTGTGAGTACCTTATAATTATAAAATAATTGTAATTCGTCCCACTTTTGCTTTATATCATTGCTGTCATTCATTTTACTTATACCTAAGCACATATATATATATATATTCATAAACACACATAATTGAATATAACGTTGCTAGTATCATTTGAACAAATTATCTTTTAGACCAACTAAGAATAAGAAAAACAAAAGTTTTACTTTTACCTTCACTATATTCCTTCTATGATGCTCTTACTTTCTTTGTGTAGATTAAATTTCTGACCTATATCATTTTCTCTCTCTTTGAAGAACTTCTTTTAACATTTCTTGCAAGGCAGATCTACTGGCAACAAATTCCTTCAATTTTTGTTTGTCTGAGAAAGTCTTTATTTCTCCTTCAATTTTCAGGGATAATTTTGCAGTGTACAGGATTCTAAGTTGGTGTTTTTTCCCTCTCAACACTTTAAATATTTCACTTCTTTCTCTTCTTGCTTGCATGATTTCTGAGAAGTGAGATATAATTCTTATCTTTTTTCCTCTATAGATAAGTAATTTTTCCTCCTCTGTCAGGTTTTTTCTTTATCTTTGATTTTCTGTAGTTCAAAAATATTATGCTTAGATGTAGTTTTTTTGGCACCTATCCATGTTGGTATTCTCTAAGCTTCTTGGATATGTGGCTTGGTGTCTGACATTAATTTGGGGAAATTCTCAGTCATTATTTTTTTCAAATATTACCTCTATTTTTTTCTCTCTTCTTCTTTTGGTATTCCCATTATAAGTATGTTACCTCTTTTGTAATTATCCCACAGTCTTAGATATTCTGTTCTGTTTTTTTTTCAGTCTTTGTTCTCTGCTTTTCAGTTTTAGAGATTTCTATTAAGATTTCCTCAAGCTCAGTGATTCTTTCCTTCATTGTATCCAGTCTACTAATAAAAACATCAAAGGCATTCTTCTTTTCTGTTAATAGTGCTTTTTATCTCTAATATCTGTTGGTTCTTTTTTAGGATCTCCATCTCTCTGCTTCCATTGCCCATCTGTTCTTGTATGCTGGTCTACTTTATCCATTAGAGCCCTTAGCATATTAGTCACATCTGTTTTAAGTTCCTGGTGTGATAATTCCAATATTTCTCCCATTTGTGGTTCTGATACTTGCTCTGTCTCTTCAAATTATGAGTTTTGCCTTTTGGTATGCCTTGTAATTTTTCCTTGGTAGCTGTACATAGTGTATCAGGTAAAAGGAACTTCTGTAAATAGGTTTTAGTAACGTAGCAGTAAGGTGTGGCGGGGGCGGGCAGGGAAGCATTCTATAGTCCTATCGTCAGGTCTCAGTCTTTTAGTGAGCCTATGCCTCTGAACTGTGAGCTTCACAAGTGTTTCTCAGTTTCTTTATTTCCCCTTGGGTGGAACAGGATGGCTAGAGTGGGCTGGAGTTGGGTAGTTCCCTTCTCCCGTATGAAGGGCTAGAGCTGACTGGAATTGAGTATTTCCTTTCCCCAAGGTCAATTAGGCTCTAATAATAATAATTATACCCCAGCCTGTTTGGCTCTGGTTAACTAGTTTCTCCTGAGGGCAGGCCTTGTTGAGAATGCAGTGCTCTGGCGTGTTTCAAATGGTTCTTTTTCCTCCTCCCTCTGCCAGAAGCACAGGAGATTTTTCTCTGATATTTACTTTGAGAACCTGGTTGAGCTTCTGGATATGACTCTCACAAAATTGTGGGGGCTTCCCTATGACTGGGGTCCCCCTAGAGTTTTTAACTCTCCAAGTTGTTTACGCTGAACTTCCAGCAATTAATGAATTACAACTCGGGATTTCCTTCTCTGGCACTGATTCCTGTTGCAGTTTCCACTTGTGAATCTCTGATCTGGTAAGCCATGACCACCTGTATTCACTTGTTCATCTCTCCAATCTTGGGGGTAGCAGTTTGCTCCTTATCCTTGTTTTTCTTAAGGATCCTAGAAGAGTGGTTGATTTTTCTATCTGGTCAGCATTTTACTTGTTTAGGATAGAATAAACAAGTAAACAAACATTTACTTGTTTTATCTATCTTACATTAGGATAACCTAATAGATTAAATTTCTAATTCAATATATTAGTTTTAATTTTTAGATTTTATTTTTCAAATTTGTTTATTTCAGATTTGCCATGATAGTTGTTCTTTTCTAGTAATTAATTTATATATTTGATTATTTAAACATAAATATTTTGTATTCTCCATAAGAATGTCCTATTTTTATTAAATTCTTGTGGTTTTAAACTTATTTGTTTTTTCTGCTGATTCTAATGGTGAATTGTTACTCATATGCTTTATGGTGTGAGAGATTCTGAGTTCATCAAATGAAGTTGCCCCTGTGAGAATTCTGTTTAGCTTTGCATAAGCTCGTTTCTCTCAGGAGTATCGTCAGACTGATACCCTTGTTTGTCACAGCCTTTGGCCACTTTTATGCACATTTGTCAACTTCTGAGTTTGGAAACCAATGAATAATATAGATTCTGACCTCAGGTCAGCTGGATAAATGCTTTTCCTTCTCACAGCCCAGACATACACAGCAAAGCATCCTTGTCTTTTTTCTCTGGCAGGGAGGCCCTTGTTTCTAGAACTCTGTTGATATAGTTCTTTAAAGTTCTTTCCTTTACGTGGGGGTCTCAGTTCCAATGATTCACCCTGAGTGAAACCAAGAATATTTATTTGTGCCTGGATAGGCATGAAATAAAACTCATGGTCTACCAAGCAGGACTTATACCTGAGCACACTTGTACCCACACAGACGCACACATGCATGCACTCACACACACTAGGGCGGTTACAGTTTCACTTTCTATCCGTGTTTACAATTCTTTGTTTCTGGAATCAAGTCATACCACTTTATTTCTTGTGAGTGTGATTTGATATATTTTAGCCAGTATTGTGGGACTTTTGACAGTTGGTTTTCCAGGTGATCTAGTCCACCTAATTTCTTCTATTTAAAAAATACATATAAAGCAATGTAAGCTTTAATTATTGCTATATCGCTTTATCAACAGTTTCTAGTTATGAATGTTAAGGTAAAAAAGGTACCAGTTTGTGTATAATGATTCATCCAAATTTTTCTGATTCTTGCTGAAGTTCTCCTTTCTTCACCCTGTTTCCATCTATAATGGAGACTCTCGCTCCCATTTTGGATTGCAATGTTATTTTTTTCCTCTTACCTCTTAAGAAGAGAGAAGACTCTGACTTTCACTTGATATTATAGTTACTTCTCTAAAGCCCATATAGTGAAGTGTATGTAATCTGAAGTAGTGAAGTATTTGTTATTCCACATTATAAAATGATGCCTTTTCATTTGTTAGGTTAATTTAAAGTATCTGCAAGAGTGGGTACATTTTGTGTTGGTAAATTCAAGGGCACAATAAAATTTATGCTAGACTCTTGGATGGCTCTGTAAGTAATCTGATTCTTCTTTTAGAGTTACTTGAAATGTTGATGGCATACTCCTTTCAATATCTTTCCTTCACAAACTCAATCTGGATTTTTTCTCCTTTTGCTCAAAGATTACAAATAAGAATATTTTGTTTATATTTAATGATTTTTGCTTAAATTTAATGATTTATATGTTTTATATGTGCTCTTCAGTTGACATCCTGGACTACATCTCTATGTATTTCTTAAATATTCCTCTTTATAGTTAAGAATTTCTAGAAAGAAAACAAATGCTATTTTGCAACATATCTCCTTTATTCATATAGGGATTACTGTGCTGTATTGATTTTATGAAACATTTCTCCAAGCAATTATGCTGCAAAATTAAATTTGCAAAGTGCCCTTAGGTATCATGGTGCAACAAAGCAGATTAATAAGTGACATCTCAGATTGACTGATGAGACTAATAGAAAATAAGCAACCAATAGGTTTTGCTCAGTGGTATTTCAAGAAGAAACATTCAGAAAGATCAATAGCAGAGATGGAATTTTGACTTTTTTTTTGTATTCATCCACAGTATGCCTAGTCCCTTTCATTTAGAATAATATGATATATGTATATATATGTACACATATATATTTATATATACACACTATACACATATGCATGTGTACACAAACATATACACATACATAACCATGTTTACACACACACTACTTATTGTTTCTGCAGCATAGTTCATAGTTACTCAAATGTTGGTGAAGTTTTTACTAATATTTTTCCAGAGAAGAAAGAGAAGGAAAAAGATCCTCAGGGATTCTATTACTTCCTTTCCAAGAGACTTTCTATCTGCATGGAGACTTCCTTTGCTAGTTTGCATGTCTCTCGTCAATGGTAATGGTTTATATTTCGTGCTCTAGTGGGCACACCCATACCTTATAACCTAGTCCTTTTTTTTTTTTTAAAGATTGGCACCTGAGCTAACAGCTGTTGCCAATATTTTTTTTTCTGCTTTTTCTCCCCAAGACCCCCTATTACGTAGTTGTATATTTTTTTAGTTGTGAGTCCTTCTAGTTGTGGCATGTGGGGTGCTGCCTCAGCGTGGCCTGATGAGTGATGCCGTGTCTTCGCCTAGGATCCTAACTGGGAAACCCTGGGCCACCGAAGCGGAGCGCGTGAACTTAACTGCTTGACCACGGTGCCGGCCCCATAACCTAGTACTTTTTTAGTCAGCCTTACAAAAGTTATAAATAGGCCAGTCTTCCAAGAAGTAATCTGTCTGAAAGAATATTCTTGGATTAATGGTTCTGTTGATCTTTTTCTCCAACTGGTCTTAATACCTGTTAACATCCCAAATTTATACATGCTCCCATGAAATTCTTTGCTTATTGATCTAATTATGTTCAATTGATTAATATATCTATTTCATTCCAATCCTTATTGCAATGACTATTTACCATGGCTTCTCAAGTCTGTTTTGTAACCCTTGGCAAGTTGCTCAAAAGTTTGTGTCAGTATCTTCATTTGTAAGGTGGCGATAAAATCTACTTCATAGGAGTGTGGTGAGGGTAATTTTATTACATAAAAGCACTTGCAACAGTGCATAGTAATCACTCAGTAACTGCTAGTTATTATTACTTAATATTTGTTACAAAAGCTAATATCAAGTCCTTTGTCATAAATTATTGTTATCTTCACAACATCCCCAGTACTCGTTGCATTATGTTCTGTTAATTCTATCTCCGCAAAGACTTTTACGTCTGTCCTAGACAGTTCTGCCCCCAGAATCACTAATTTTAAGCTAGTCTATAAACTTTTGTATACACTACTATATTTCTTAAAATATTTATTTGTCTTTAGCCTTTTCTGATAAATCAATATCTACATTACCACTGTAATTTATGTCTAAAACACCTATCTATTCATATTGTCACGCTTCAAAACTTCAGTGGGCTTTTCTAATAAGGAATCTCAACATTCTGAACAAGGCACACAAAGTTTTTGGTGTCTTGTATTGGGGAAATTATTGAAAATAAAATCTGCCATCCCAGAAATCCTCTCCACAAAGTAAAAAAGAGAGAAAATAGTTTTATTATTGAATAAGCATTAAACCAGACTGCAATGTTCATCACAGGCCGTCGGCTAAAGAGATTGCCAAGACAGAAAGAAATCTCATGCTTTTATGTAGCTAGGCAGATGCAATCCATTACACACAGGCTAGTTATTTTATCCAATAGGAAAAATAACCTCTTATTTCTCAGACAAGCATGAAACTAGCACTTGCAGACTGGCACCTAGAAACACAGAAACAGGGAGGTAGGGTACAATCCTCGCTGATGTCCACGTTTCAGAAAGATGTCTCCAAGGCCCCCAAGAAAGCTTCCTGGGACGCAAAACTAGCAAGAGGCTTATTTAGCTTTTAAAAGATGTACGTGTATTTCAAAGAGAGAGAGAAAGGATTTACAATTACAGGGAAATGCTCTAAGAGAAGGGAGAGGGAAAAGGTTCTCTTTCACATTTGGCACCAGGGAGAATTCAAGTTTTTTAAAGATTTGCTGTTACACTTGCTCTTGTCACAGTGTTTAACATTAGCTTAATTTTCTGGCAATTCCTTCTACCTCCCTGAAACACGCTGTTTGTACTAATCCACACCATACCTTGCTACTTCCATGCCTTTACTAGTGTAATTTATTTGCTCATCCTGAGACGTCCTTCCTTTGTCTTTCTGAAAAACGTCTAGTATTTTTCAAAGATCAGGCCAAATACCACATTCTCTATGCATTTGCAAAGATCAAAAGTGCTGTATCTAGTGGGAAATTAAAAAAAATAGGTAAAAATATACTATTTTCCAAGCAAAGATATATCACAACATACCAATAGCATATTTGTTATAAAAGAGATGAGTTTGGTAGATTTATATAGAATAATATAGGACATATTATGACAAAATAGGATAAATGTGAATAGGTGCATGAGAAATATATCAATTTTAATACTTATTTTTTTCATCTGGACCTAGTCAAGCAGGAAGTGAGTATACAGAATAGGAAAATAGTGTACACATTGGTGGCTTGTCAATGTCCTACAAAATCTCCATAATTTGGAGGAGGAGGAAGAGTCATGAATCTCTATCAACTGTGAACACAAGACCACAAACAGCTGCTTCTGACCTCTTCAACTTTCCTACTTCACGCGCTTCATAAACACAGTCAGATGAATGAGGTAGGGACTTAGAGTTTCCCAATTTTTGTGAGTCATTGTAAAGATTATCTGTACCACATGTTCATAAATTGTAATAAATGTGCTGGAAATTTATTTTGCCGTATAATCAACCACATTTTAGCTAAGATGTGGACATGAGCCTCTATAGCTTTGACTTTTCTAAGTCTATATTTGAAAGTGATTAGTTAGCCTACTCCTCAACTGTATTAGAATCATGTCTAAGGCAGAAAATTGAGAAGAAACCCTGCATTTAATTCTCTAAGAATAAGATTTCTTTGCCTTGGTAATATATTTAAATATGCAACAATGTATCAGAACACTAAATGGTTCATTTCTATCTCTATGGATATTTTTAAGCATTAGTTGCCAAATAGCATATATATGGCTATTTATTTTTTTCCTGACAAACAAAACAAATATTTTGTCTTAAAATGCTTTTGTAGATTGAAACAACTGAAAATATGATAATGGAAATTGATAATATTCCAATGATATGAAACAAAGAAAAGCCACATTGGAATGGATTACAGAAAATCATGAAAACTTTTCTAGCAGTTTGAGACTGTGAGCCAATCAGACACAGAAGAAAGAAAGAGATGATATGAAATCTAGACACAAAGACCTGGGTAATCTGAGTGGGCGTCATGGGAGTGTAGGAAGGGTCTTAAGTCCTGAGTCCAAATCAGGCTCCAGCACTGATTAGCTGCTTGAATTAAACTGAATGTGTTGAATTTCACTCTTGGTGCATATACACTTTCCCGTCTGAGAAAAATTTGTTTCCAAGAGTTGTGGAGAACTGACATGAGATCATATGCACTAATGGTATGTCAAGGCCCGTAACATCTTAAGATCTCACCCAAACTTATTTCCATTTTCCTCTTTTTCTGAACCTTCTGCTGGGGACATACCTAATGTTTTGTGCCGTAGCAGCAGGGCAAGGTGGATTTATTCATGATGAGAACAAATAACTGTAATGTGGATGATCTACATATTGCTAATTAGCAAAACTGCAGCTGATTTACTTATATATAAGATGAATCTTCTTTCAAAACTTAACAGTGATATTGGTGAAATTATATTGCATCTTTACAATCAGAGTAAAAGATAAAGAAGATAATAGTACCTACCTTATAGGGTTATTGTGAAGGTCAAATAAGCTAATATATGTTTAAAAAAAGAGAAAAGAACAAAAGCCCAGAACATAGTAAACACCCACAACTTACTCTTGGAAAAAAGAAAAGAACATTTGCTGATGTATAGACATTTATATATTTATTAAAGTATTTCAATAGTTTGTCACTAGATTCTATCTTTTTGAATCTTAATATGAATATAAACAATCACCCTCTCACCAAGTAGATCGGAGCTTATAGACGGTAGTGTTAGTCTGAATACTGAAACTTAGGAGCAAACATCTTAATTATAGCATTAAATGGAGAAAAACATCGTGTGTCTATTCAGCACCAGTTTTACGTTGTTGACAAAATTGCTGATGTTTAATTGACTGTTGTGAGAGAATGCTACTTATTCAACTGTACTAATCACGATTCCCCTGGAACCAAATGAGACGTCGTGTCATATTAACCCCTGAGTGAAACTCTGCACCACTGAACTTCTCTCCTTCTCTCATGTACCTTTCATCATATCACATAAAATCTGTCTCCATGGAAACAAAAGCCATTTCCCTTAGAAGACGAGAGGTGAATGGTTCCTGCCTAATCCCATCATTATTCTTTAGAGACTATTTTATTACAAGTGAAAAAGCTTCAACAGCGGTCTCTCCTCCGCAATTAAGAACAGGGCAGTTTAATCCTTGCAATAAGGCTGAACTAACAGCCACTAAGAACTATTTTATTAACTTCCTAGAGGATTTGTGGCTGTACAACATTAAAGGGTACCTCGCAGTAAACTAAATTCCAGGAAAAATATAGTGTATTTTAACCATGTATGAAAGGCCAAGAAAGCCCCTGAGGAGTATATGAAATCTTTGGTCTTCTTAAGTACCTATCAACCAAACAACACCATGTCATATTGGTGTTTACCACAGGCTGACTCATATCAATTCTTATTTGTTTAAGATTGATTTTTAAGATTAATAAAAATGACGTGGTTTCTGGTTACTTTGTGCAGAAACTTTATGTGTCAGGGGGCCACAATCTCTTTAAAATGCATGAAGCTTTTGCACATTCCTATTATCATGTATCTCTTTAATAAGCTTATATATGATTTATAATAATTGTATAAAATATTGTTTTCTCTGTATCCTTTCAAAATTATCATACAAAAATCACCAACGACCTATCTCATGTCTCTTACCACAATATTTAGGGCTGTCTATTTTTTATAAGCAAGTGCCTATTTTCTACCTTCTTTTGTTGCCCCTTAAAAATGTGCGGATGGGGGTGCAGTGTCTATCTTTGCAGCTGATGTAAGAAGTTTAAAACACCATATTGGAAGCCAATCCACAAAAAAGTAAACAGGAGCACTTCATGCAGACAGCTACCAAAACTTTACGAATTGATACATTGGAGACCATTGGAGTTTTGAGAAGATTTAAATGTCTTTATGAGTAGAGAAGTAATATGCGTGTGTGTGCATAATATGAACATATGTATATACATGTATGTGTGAATATATGTTTGATGTAGTTGATTCAGATATTTTCTCTGGATTTAGGTAACATGATTAATTGCGATTGAAATTAGAAGGAAAATACAAAGGAAAAGGTTTTGGTTTCCTCCAATGCAGTTGTGAACAATTTAAACTATCACATTTTCTCACGAGGTAAAATGAGTTGAGTGGGTTGCACTTTCTTTTATTTTTAAGAATCTCAATAGTGTGGTTAATTTATTTTTTAAAAAGTCAAAGGCTGAAAATTAAAAATGATGTATAAGAATAAATGGTTTAAACAGGTTAAAGGGCAGAGGCTGCTACAACCTCCTCTCTTGCTTGAGTAACAGATCCTTAAATTTTATCTGGACGCTGGGCCACTAGTATAAAGACTAGAATCCCAGACTTTCCTGTGGCAGATTGAGGACATGTGACCAGTTCTGACTAATGTAGTGCTAATCGAAGTGATGGATGCATGACCTGAAATGAAAGAGCATGCCCTCACAGTGTCTTTTTCCTCTTCTCACTGGCTCACACACAGCTTCGGTTGTCATCCCTTGTGGGCCATGTAAATTTGAGTAATGATGTAAAATGGCAGAGCAATAAGTTAGAAGGTACTTGAATCCCTGACATATTGACACCCGCTATTTCTCAGGTCACTGTTATTCTGATTCTTTGCTGCAGCAGCTGAACTTGTAGTCTCATTAATGCAGAACATAGCCCTGTGTGAGCGCAAATATTCATTCATCCACTCAATTAACAGTACTTATTGAGAGTCAGCTATATACCAACAACAGATTCTTTCGTGGTAATTACATTCTTGTGTGATATGCAGATAATAAACACTATGTAAATAAGTATGGAATTAAAAGCAGCCTGTAATAAAGAGACCCTCTTCATGCAGATCGCTTCACAAGTTGGAACACTGCAAAATAGGAATTTTGAGAAAGTGTAGTTGCCTTTAAAGAGTAGAAAATGATAATGTTAAATAAGAACGTATAAGCTAGATAATAATATATAATATTTGAAGGGAATAAAGTATCAAAGATATGATACTGTCAGAAAAGAATAGTCACAAGTGCAAAATGACTGAAAAACACCCAAAAGCCACAAATTAGTGATAATAACTTTCTTGTGGTATGGGAGATATTCAGAAATTGGTGTCCATATTTATTTATAAATGTACATGAATAAATATAAAAATTACATTAGGAAGCAAGCGATACATAGTATCAAGACAATTTAAATATATTATCCTAAAATATAATATAGTACTTAACAAAAATTATAAAGCCATCAGAAAATGCAAAGTATACTCTTTAACAAAAGAATGGCAAATTCAAACTAATTGGATAAGGGTGGATGGAAATAACTGTTATGTTTTCAGACCAAATGTGAAGTTTAATATGTAAAGAAGAAATAGAACTATATAAAAAATTTGAGGGGCCAGCCTTGTAGCTGAGTGGTTAAGTTTGCGTGCTCCGCTTGGGCGGCCCAGGGTTTCGCCGGTTCGAGTCCTGGGCGCGGACATGGCACCGTTCATCAGGCCATGGTGAGGCGGCGTCCCTCATGCCACAACTAGAAGGACCCACAACTAAAAATACACCACTACGTACTGGGGGGCTTTGGGAGAAAAAGGAAAAATAAAATCTTAAAAAAAAAATTTGATATGGTATTCTAGGAAAAAATTTGTATACGTCTCCTTGAAACCAATATGTATTTACTTAATATTCAATTTTAATTCTGGTCAATATTTATACTGTATTATTTTTCATGAAAACAGTCCTTTGATGATATAGCTTAAAATTTTCTCTATATATCTACTTTAATCCTTTCAAAAATAACAGTTTTGACTGTTATGCCATGGAGAGATGCCTGAATATTTAATGTAAAAAGCCATAGCATGTAGAAAATGAAAATAAAGTACTGAGCTCTTTTCAAGAAGCAAAATTTACCTTGAAAAATACTTCTGACTCATTAAGAAATCAGACATTGAAAATCACGATTGTCTCCAAAGTAAGTGCCTTAAAAACTCAAGTATTTTTAATTCATGCTTTTAAATTTTTTAATTTCAAAACAGCTTTTTGTGAATTCTTCTCACTCTTGATGTGATGAATTGAACCTTTTGTTTCATTGGTATAGTTTAGTCAAAAACTTACCGCGATTATACACAGAAGTGAAATCCCAGCACCTCTAATTAGCCTTATTTTAATCCATGCCCTTGTCAAGGAACAGTGCCTACTCAGGAAGGAATGAAAGAATACAGCAAATGCTCAGTAAGTATTTGTCAAATGAGTCATTTTAATGCATGTGTTGTGTCTAAACATTGAACACGGTTTAATTATACTTAGCTGAATGTTGCATTGTTGAGCTGGATCTTGTTGCTATCTTTACAGGAAATATGAACAAAATATTTTATAGAAAGTTATTCATTTGAATTAAATTTGAAATGTTTGAATATGTAGAAACCAAATTTAAGACTTCTTGGTGCATATTTAAATATAGAATTATAAAATGCGTCATATTTAGTTGATTTTATCTAAAACCAATCCCTTCACTCAGTCACTATAGCTGATCCTCTCTACCCTGTTCAGGAATTTGGGCCCTACGGTTATCCTCTCTCTTACATCATAAATTTCTCCTGCTCTAATGGATCATCCCCACTGACGTGTAAATAAGATATGATTCATTCCATCTTAAAAAAATTAAACTTTGCATTTTGTTGCTTCTCTTTGCAGAAAGCCTCCTCAAAATAATTCTGTACATTGTAGCATCTAATTCCTCTCCTTCCATTTCTCCCTTCAAACAACCAAAAAAATGTTTTCCCTTTTCATCCCCAATGAAACTACTCTTGAACTCTGTATTACCAGTGGTTGATTCTTTGTACTCATTTAGTTTACTGTTCAGTTAAATGCTTTACCTTGTTAAATGCTTTATTCAATTGGCTTCTGGAAAACAACGCTTCATTGCCTTTAATCCTACTTCACTGGGAAGCACTTTGTTAAAATTATGTCTCACTGACTCTTTCTCTTCCCCTAGAACTCTTAACGTTGGAGTCATCCACGCCTCAGTTGTTGGCCCTTATCTGTGCTACCTATACTCTCTCTTTTGCTGATTTCATTCAGGTTCTTGATATTGTATATCATTTCTAAGCCAACTATTTCTACATTTTTATCTTCAGTCCAGACCATTTTCTGTTCCTCTAGTCTCATATATCCAATTGCCTACTTGATAAAACTGATAGGCATATGAAAAACAGCATGCTTGAAAAAACATTCCTGATGTCTCCCTACCCTAAACCTGTTCCTACCACAGCCTGCCCCATCTCGGTGATGACAACTCTATCCTATAGGTTACTCAAGACAAAAACCTCAATGTCTGTCTTGACTCCACTTTTTCTCTAACATACCAGGTCCAGTCTGTTGTGGAATCATATTTACCCTCCCTTCAAAATATGCCCACAGGGGCCGGCCCGGTGGGGTAGTGGTTAAGTTTGCATGCTCTGTTTTGGCAGCCCAGGGTTCACAGGTTTGGATCCTGGGCATGGACCTACATACTGCTCATCAAGCCATGCTGTGGTGGTGTCCCATATACAAAATAGAGGAAGATTGGCTCAGATGTTAGCTCAGAGACAATCTTCTCCAATCAAAAAGAATATTGGCAACAGATATAAGCTCAGGGCCAGTGTTCCTCACACACAGACACAAAAATATATGCCTAGAGCCAGACCCCCTTTTCACCATCTTTGCTTTGTTCAAGCTACCCACATTTCTTACTTGAATTAGTTTAACTTCCCAGCTGGTCTCCTTGCTTCCCAGTTTGCCCCCTACTTTGTATTATCACACACCACTCAGTGTGATTTTGATAAAATATATATCAGGTGATGTAACTCCTCTGCTTTAAAATCTTCCAAGGGCTCCCCACTTCACTCGCTGCAGATGCTGAAGCTCTGCAAAGCCCTCATGAGCTGTTCTCTTGCTCCCTCTCTCACCCCATCTCTTATTGTCTCCCTTCTTGCCCATTCTTTTCCAGTCATACTGATCTTTTTCTTCTTCAAATATAGCAGGACAAGAAGCATACTAAGTGTCCTTGCTGCAGTAGTTTCCTCTGCCTGGAACTCCCTTCTCTGGGAATCTGTATGATTTATTCCCTTATCTTATTGAAGTCGCTGTTCAAACCCTGCTCGATGTTTACCTTAGACATGCTGTATAAAATGGCTACCCGACACTCCTCCCACCGCCATATTTTTGTCACTCCTCATGGCCTTGCCCAATTTGCTTTCTTTTTCCAATAGAACTTATTACCATCCAACATACTATATTTATTATGTTTACAATTAAAAGTTCATCATTCTTAGCTAACAAGTTAATTCAAAAAAATATGTGTCTATTTTGTTCGTTGATGAATCCTATGTACCAGAACAGTGACGGGCACCTACTGAACACTCAATAAATGGTTGTGGGCTGGATGAATGTTGTTGTATGGTAAACTACTTCAGTTTATATTGTATAGAAATAATAAAATTTATATCACACGAATTCAATGATTATTTAATACTATTTGAATATTGTTAAATGGCTATCCAGTGGTGCATCATAATAAAGGTACTTTTATTTAGTCTACATTACTCTATCTTGTTTACAATGTTGTCATGGAAATAGAACAGCTTATACTTAAAATGTTTGAAATTTCTGCTTGATACCACTTATAAAGAGATTATCGAAAGTCCAATGACCATAGTAAGCTCCTTTAGCACTTCAGGAAACATCTTGCTCCCATTTATAGGGATTTCCGTGAGCACGATTCTAGCCCTGGGTCATGGACGGGCTAACTATAACCTCAGGCAAAGTACTGTAGAGTGCTGGCCTTTCACTTTTGAAGTAGAAGAGATACTTGCTCTGAAAGTTTTATAGGATAGTTGGAAGTGTCAAGAGATTATGTAATGGAAAAAAATTATAAGCAAATGTAAACGTTCTATGGTGTATAAATTGCTCTAATGACATAAATTATATACATATTTCAGTTTTTGACATTGCATCCTGACGTATTGATAGGCTTCTCTAATTCAAGTGTGTCCTGTAGTATGAAACAGTAATAAACTATGAAGATTTCAATGACTTAGAAATGTTTAGGGAGATTTTCAAGTACAGTTTATACTTTTTAAATCTCACTGTAACTTTCTTAATAATTGTTTACTTTGAAAATTTTATTCTCAACAGATAATTACCCAAAGCTGCAAGAGATATGAAGCAAATATATCTTTGAATTTGTTCCATATATATTTATAACACAAAATGAAATGAGATTCTTTTACTCATAGTAAAATTACAATAGTGATTACATTACTATTATAGTAATGGAAAAAACAAATTGTAATGCAAATTAGTTCCTAGCACATCATGAAATGTTTAGGCTATGAAACTAAAATGCCAAGCTTTGAAATATATTGTTATATAAATGACAGTTATTGGAAATAGTAATCTACAGTTATATATTTTGCATAATACATATGTATTTATATGTAAGTATAGTTATATTTATAATCATATAAATAATCTGCACTCTATTCAAAATTCAAGATTTAATGTTATTGCAATTTCCTCTAACATTTATTGAGGTCATTACAATTTACAAAACCTTTCTTATATGTTATCTTCTTACATTCTCACAACTGTTGACTAAAAAATACACTTAATAACCTTATTTTATGGAAGAATATTTTAGTGACATCTCACAATAGCCAAGTTTTCTGACTCTATATCTTTATATCTTATATCTATATCATTGTTCCTTATTCTTTGCATCCTTTCTTATTGTATAAGATTTATATGTGTTTGTGTATGTGCACATCTCCAACTTTATAGAATTTAGAAAACTTATATATGCATAGCAAACACACTTAGATAATTTTTAATTACCATGAGTAAAATTGTTAACCTAATATGATGAAATTATCAAAAGTGTTTCATCCCTACTTTTAAAGTTTATAGGGAACAAGCCACTAGTGGAACATATTAAGAAAATAGGGAAAAGAAGTAAATGGAAAGAAATTAAAGGTCATTTTAAAAAGTCAGAGTAATGTGATATGATGGAAAGAGTACATACTTTTCACCAGATCAATTTGAATTTCAATGATGATTGTGACCATGAGCAAGCCTTTATTTCCTCATGTGCAAAATGGGAAAAATAGTAATTACCTAATACGCCCTTATATATTTTGAAGAAACACATGGAAACTCTAATTAAATAAATATGTGTAAATTGTATGTTACAGGGTAGTACCAAAAATGTGATTGCAATAATATCTTGATAACTACTAATTACATATGTATATGCAGATATATGCTATATATTGTATAGATGATATATATGTACCATATATAAATGATATTGTTATATATTATACAAGTGATGTCTAATGCTACATAATATGTAATATATACGTGTACACATATCTATATATACAGAAACATACACACACACTCTTACAACTTCTATGCTTCTGTGCTGTTTGAGTAATGATGACATTGGCTTTAAATTCTAAAACAAATCTAAATTGTCAAAAGTAACATTGAGTGAATTTTTATCACAAGGACGCTTATTTCTTTGAAAATTAGAGTTTGACATACATAGCATTCAACCAACTCATATTTACCATAACAATTCCAAAAAGGTTTCAAATAATAAATAATACTGTATCATTTACTTTTATTTTTACAAAAGCACATTTACATTTATACTTTCATTTCAAGGCCAGGAAAATCCTATGAGCAACATACTCCAAGTATCTTTGTTATGTGTCAGCAAATGGGTTTAAGGTATGAGACAATTTGAGACAGATAATTTTTTAAATAAACACTGTTTCATATACCACCTTAGATTTAAAAGAAAGTTAAAGAGCAAGTGAAAGATGAACACAGCTTAATAACATAACATAGATAATTTCTCTTTTCCTCATTTGGTAAATCTAAAACGGCACTTAATCAGCATTTCTTGTGGGTCAGATAGGAGTAGAAATCATCGTTAGGAATTTCATGCCAAAGGTCTAAACACAAGACATTCGCCTCGACTTCACTCGGTCTATTCTCCTGCTCTCCTATAGGCTGTGTTGAGAAACAGAATGTGGAAGCACAGCAAGATTTTCAGTCACTAAAAATGGCTCGTGATGTCCAACGCAAGTTATCCAATAAAGAACAGAAGTGGAGGTAAGATATTTCAAAAGACTTTTCTCCTCTGAAGCAAATATGCATTTAAAAAAAAAGTTGAAGCAATTCAGTTATATCATTCAATATCCATTTAAAGAGCAAACTGCCTAATTTGGTTTTTATTGTAAAAGGAAGATTCTGGAATATTATAGTGATTTAAATAGCAAAATGTTATATAAATAAATTTTGGTGCATGTGCCAAATGATTTTAAAATAGAAATGTTAGAAGTAGAATTTATTCTAGAGCTTTAGAACGAGACTTTATATTGATATTAGCAATTGATCCATACACGTGAAATTTGATATTCATGATATAAGGACAAATAAATGTGGGCTTAGGGCAAGGATCAACACCATAGAAGAATCTAGTAGGAGTTTAAAAGGCTACACCATGTCTCGTTTACTAATTATTTTAAAGAGGATCCCAGAAATTACCAAAAGAAAGACTGATCCACCCACTCGGTGGCATTACCATGCAGCTACCGCATCCCCAGCATGTTTTTAAACATCATTGTGGCAACATTACCCTTCTCATATGCATTATTCATACCACTTCTACATCCAGAAAGGAATTGATGCTGATTACCATTATAAATCTGTTATACATTAGAACGAGAGACAAAAGGCAAAAAGTTAGCAATTTGATTTTTCATAAAATTTAAGAAAGTCAGACATAATAACAGGATTTGTTTTTCAATATATAATGCCTAAAATAATTTATAACATAAAAATATATGTGAAATTATTTTTTGTGACTTCATTATAACTCAGAAATTGTACTTTTCACTTTAAGCACTATTGTGCTTGAGCTTTTATGAATGTGAAGGATATGTATTTTAATCTTTCTATAAAATCAAGGCAGGAATTAATAGACACAACCCAGATGGCCTTTGTACATATTATAAAATAGCATCACAAGGAAAGAGTTAAAATGAAGACTTTGCCCCTTTTTCTTCATTTACTAGTTGGGTCTTTGAGCAAATTTCTTTTTTCCTCTAATCCAGTTTTTTCACATGTAAAATCATACTAATAATAGTATTTGCCTTACATGAAAGACAAGATAAGATAAGACACTTGGCACAAAATAGCAATTTAATCCACCGATCGATCCTTCCTTCTTTCCTTTTTTCCTTCCTTCCTCCCTCTCTCCCTCCCCCCTCCTTCCTTCCTTCCTTCCTTGCTTCCTTCCTTTCTTCCTTCCTTCCCTCCCTGCCTCCCTCCCTCTTTTGTAAAACGGGAATTCTGATACCTACACGCAAGATCACTGTTCAGGATAAAATTATATAATACATGTGATAATATTTGTAAACAATAAATTAGTATATACTTTTTAGGAATTATTATTATTTAGACTGTTTAAAACTTCAAATGTTTTATTAAGAAAAACTAACATTTCTTGAATATTCAAGACGTGGCAGGAACTTTTGAATGCTTTGCATGCATTATCTCATTTAAATCTCACAGGAACCGGCTGGGATAGGTGCTATTATGTAACTCTTACAGACGAGGAGACTGCGGTCCAAAACGCTGTTTAACTCGCCGAGCTCCTGCATGTAGTAACTCGCCCGAGCTCCTGCATGTAGTAACTCGCCCGAGCTCCTGTATGTAGCAAGCAGGGAAGTCAGCATTAAAATTCAGGGACTCCGACTGCAGAGCTTGTCCTGACAAGTGTGCCGTGCTGCCTCAAGAACCATTGCATTGGCCATCATGTCATTAACTACCATGATGACGGCCACTTCCTGTCACTCCAAAAGCTTAGGCAACAGGAGCGTACATAGCACATAAGCAAGACAATATTTCATGAAAAATTTCAATGAAATTCTTATGTAAGAAATCAGAATAAAAATATATTTCACTATATATATTGAAATGCCTATATAATTGAAAGTGGTGGGTTATAATAACTCTAAGGGAGATTCCCATTTCATGTTATCAGATAATTTGAAATATGTAACATTAATAAAATACATATAGTTAGTTATAGCTAAAAAAAATGGTGCAAATACACTTACAAATTTTACTCTGAATAATTTTGGTCAAGATATGTATTTGTAAATTTTATTTTGCCACTGGAAATTTCACATTTTCTTGAATTGGAAAAATTTGTTACACTTAAAAGAGTACTGAAAACAAATATTCAGTGATTAATGTCAATGAATAAATAAGCACGCTCTGCACATAAGTGGAAATTGAGCCTTTGTACTTTGAAAGGAATTCTATCAAATTGCTTAACTAGCATGAACTATGATAGAAAAAAGTACACACCAATTAAGTAATTTTCGTAACTACCAAAATCTAAATGAACAGTTTCCAATTTTATTGGAACATTCAATTTTATTTTAATGTGCTGGAAAAGGTTTTTTATTTTCTTCTTTGCACATAGCTTTCCTGCTTCAATAAATCTTTATTTGTCTTTCCTTTTGGACAGGCACATTCTGTCGTACTTCCCAATTCCATTCCTGATCATTTTATCTCCTTTTGAAAAATCAAACTAAATTATGCTTTCAAAAACCTTAATTACACTGCCTCAGTAAAGGCCTTTGACAATAATTTGCATCAAATCAGGATAAGAAATATAGGAAGGGGGCGGACCTGGTGGTGCAGCAGTTAAATTCACGTGCTCTGGCTCAGCAGACCATGGTTCGCAGGTTTAGATCCCTGGCACAGACCTAGGCACTGCTTATCAAGCCATGCTGTGGCAGGTGTCCCATATATAAAATAGAGAAGATGGGCACAGATGTCAGCTCAGGGCCAATCTTTCTTAGCAAAAAAAAAGAGGAGGGTTGGCAGTGGATGTTAGCTCAGAGCTAATCTTCCTCAAAACAACAAAAAACACAAAAAACAAAATACAGGAAGAAAGCAGATTTGATATAGAAGATTAGAGTCCAGCTGTAGAAATGCATAACTTATATATCCTGTATGGAGTAGACATATTTGGGAATGTCAGCAAACATTTTTTATAGTGGTTTTTCAAATGATTGTATTAGATATTATTTAACCTCCTGGCCACTGATTACTTCAAAGTCAGATGAGTGACTCAACAAACTAATGATTCTCTTCCTTGGAATTTTTGGACTTAGAGAAGTGATGACCTGCCTCTCTCTCTACAGCCTGAAGGTTTTCAGCTCAAAGGCTTTTTGAAGCCATGTTTACTACCATTTCATCTAGAAAGTCAGAAAAAAACTGGTTTTCTGAATAAAAGAAGGCATGAATTGATCACAGTTGGAAACTGGTAAAACAGAAGATTTCTGAAGACTTGTCTTCACTTGTTCTTGAGGCCTAGCAACATTCCTGTTTGATTTCGTGAAGGTTTCCAGGATCCTTACAATGCTTTCTGTTTGTGCCTAACTGGTTTCAGTTATGATTTTGGCAAACACATCCAAAGAGGAGCACAGATATATTGTAGGCCATCAAATTTGTGTGGGTTAGGCAGTTTAAATGTGTAGGAAACACATGTGATCAGGTTATTTCACTTAATGGGGAGTTATTTTGAGAGACCAGAGAATAAGGGAGATAAGAACATTCTAAGCAGTACGGAGCCAGGCATGAAGTGTTGCCCTATTCACCCCACATTCAGCTTATGATTCAGAGGAGAGCTTTGGTGATCTATCCATAGTATGAGTTTTGAGTTCAGATCCACTGCTTCTGCTTCTCTAGAAGTGTCTTCTATTTATCAAGCAACATCCAATAACATGGAATTAAAAACTAGCAATATATTTATAGAACTCCAATGTCTTCTGGCTATAATGCAAAACTAGGCAGAGCATAGCATTGTGTTCCCTCAGAAAGAAACTACTTATAAAGGGCTATAGGTATGCCAGGCATTTTGAGTCTCACTAGAATGTGATGTGGAAGTTGGGGTGTGGAACTACAATGTGGGAGTTGGGGTAGAGATGGTATAAGTAGTAGAATCTTAGAAGACCTATCTAATACTTCTTTTTGGGGCTCTTCTTTTTCAACTGCCCCTTAAAATGCTAAAGTACTCTTGGGTTCTATCCTTGGTCTGCTCAATTTATCCACCTTAGCTTGATGGTCCCAAGCAATTACATAGTTTATACTACCGTCTCTGGCAATTCTGAAATACGTATCTTCAGATCAGACTTTGCAGAGCTGTTGAACTATATATAAAACATCTTACTGAATTTCTATGCCTGGATATTTCAGCATCTCAAATTCAGCATGTTTCATCTCGGACAAATTATTTTTCAAACAAAACTCTTCCTCCTCTTGTGTCCTCACTATTCACATAATCGCCACAGCCTAAAACCTGAGAAACATCACAGAAGTCTTCTTTTCATTTGGGATTAATCACTAGGTCCTATCAGTTGAATGTTTCTAGCTTTCCAGTCTCTTCACACCACTGCTACTATCATAAGAGGACCCTAGGTCATCTCTCATTTACATTTTTGAGAGCCAATGAATATAGTTCTTAAGAATATGGGTCTGGGGCTAGAAAATTGGGTTCCATTTCCAACTATGCTACTTACCTACTCCATAACTTCCATGTCTCTGTGCCTTAGTTTTATAGTTTTTGTAAAGTAGAAAAAATAACCATAGTACCTATCTCACGGGTTTACTCTGAGGAGATGTGAAGACATAGAAAGTGCTTAGGACATTGCCCGACAGTTGGGGCAACGCTTCATTAATTTTGATTTTGACTTTACATTCCTCTTCCAGATTCCATCTCCCATCTTTCCAATTCTTCTTCTACATTGCTAGTCTAATTATCAATCCAAAACCCAAAGCTGACCTTCTCAAAAACCCTTAATTGATCTTTACTACATACATAATAATATCCTAAACCCATTGTGTGGCACACAAAGTCCTTCATGGTTTGGCCCAGGGCTGCTAATCCAGCTTCTTCTGTCAAGAACTGACATTTTGGAATAATGATGTAACAAGGTTTTCCCGTACATATCTTGCTGCATCTTACCTGGTGCTTTTCTTTGCCTGTGTTCCACTTCCTTCTCATGTCTCTCTGTTGAATTTCCTCTTAATCTCTCTAATAACTTATATTGACCTACTCACTATTCCTTCATCTATACTTTGTTCATTTCATCCTTTGATTTTGTGATGTCTCTTTTCTGAATGCCTGTCTAAAAAGACCCATATTTCAGACTTCCTGGATTAATTGACTTTTGAGTTAGACCTTGAATTATGGTTCTATATTAAGACAGAGATCCGTAGCTGGGCAGTTTTTTTTTTTTTTTTTTCATTTTTCTGTAATCAGTGGGAAGTTATTGAGGGATTTGGAGCAGCAAAGAATTATACTGAAATGATATTTTAGGAAAGTGTATCCATGAGGGAAAAAGTGGGATAGATCAGAGCACAGATCCCCAGACTTTCTCAGTTGAAGTTTTCTTCATATCTCAGTAATTATTTTAAGGCCCTTCTAGGCCTCAAGAACTAATGGTTCTGTTTATTAAGTAGTTATGTCCAAGCCACAGAACAGTAATAGCTCACGTGGCCTCCAACAAACATTCCCATAGTTCTCTTGGAAATTTAAAATATCCTAAGCAGTACCCTAAGGTATCTTGGCTTATATGTCTTAACCACAAGATTGGAAGTATGTAAACAGGAAGCCTGGAGACAGGAAGACCAGTAGAAACAGGATTGCCAAACTGGGATCCATGGGCCCAATCTGACTCACTGCCTGTTTGTATAGAAAAAGTTTTATTAAAACACAGCCACACTCATTGTTTTCTGTATTATTTTCAGGCTGGAACAGTAAAGTTGAGTATTTGAGAAGAGACTATATGGCCCACAAACCCGAAACTATATACTATGTGACCCTTTACAGAAAAAGTTTACCAGTTCCTCATTTAGGTTAGTCCAACAACAAATTGTGATGTGATGAGTGTCTGGACACAAAATGCAGCTGTAGAAATTCAATTTTATTGTATTTCATTCACAAGCATTTGAATAGCTGTGATGTGTGAGACACTCTGGAGAAGCTATAAGAGATTTGCCATTAAGTTTAAATCCTGTAGATTAAAATTTGAAATCATGGCACTTTTAAGTGTTTAATATTTCTTTCTGAAGCTGTCTTGTTAAAGTGTCTCAGGAAATTATGTTTCTACCAAGGGTCAATTCCTTAGTCATCACCATCCTTTTTATAGCTGATGAGCAATTCTATTATTTTGAAATCAGTTCCTTTCAGATATTAAAAGCCACAGCAAAGCTTAGGAGACCTAGATTGTACCCCGTGTTCACTAACAAGATTACCAAAATAATTTTAAGTAATGGATATAGAAAGCCAGCTCAAAATATATTCAGATAGACTTGTTCCCTGAACACCTGTGATGATATATTAATATTAACCTAGGAAGAATTCTCTCTCTCTTTTCCTTTAGGAAGCATACTTCTTTAACACATTCAGGCATAATTGAAATCATCCCTTTTCTACTCTAAAGATAATTTTAGAGATTGCAGATAACAGAATCACCCCATAGAGCTATCATTACTCCCTACCCAAAACATTTGTGTCATTTATTACTAATGGCCCACCCACCCTCACTTCTTGGTTTCAAAAGTACTGCAAATAATGCATCCAAATTTACAGATATAATCTTAGGGATTGTCTACAATATTTTTGTAGGGCTGGGATAACACCTGAGCCAGATATAAATAGAAATTATTTGGCATGTAGATAAAATTCATATTTGAACCTTACTCTGCGTTCTACAAGAAAAGTCTATATTTGACTGTGTCTGTGTGTCAGAAAGAGGGAGGGATTAGATGTAGATAGAGAGCACTTTGCTATGAAAATAAATGAAAGAACAAAATTTGCCTTGTTTGCTACAAATAAAATTTGTTACTTAAAAATTCAATAATTTACATTAAGAAATCAATGACATTTCTCAAACAGCATGCTCAGCAAAATATTCATTGATAGTTTTATATAGAGTTGTTCATCAGTGGAAGAATTTTCTTTGCTTGTTTGTTGTGGGAATATTTTTAGATGAAAAGGCTTAAAACTTTTTATTTTTCACAGACAAAACAGTGTTTTGATTTCTAACACTTATTAGTGGGTCCTGCAATGTTCCTAATGTGGTTATAGATGCAGCCCTCTGGGTAAGTGATGACTGGAGGACTTCTAGGTTCTGGATCCTTGAGAGGGCCATCGGCTCGGACTGCACTGGCCACTCCCTCTTCCCTGAACTCTCTAGTCTCCCATTCTCCCAGTGCATTTTCATTCTTCTTCCTAAGCAATCCTCCATCCTTCCTTCCAGTTACCAGCACTGACTCCAAAGTTATCTGTCTTGCCATTTTCTCATCTCCTGCATCTCTCCAAACACTGAGATATTCTAGGTCAATTGTGCCTCAGAACGCTGTTTATCTCTTAGCTGCGATCACTTTTTTACCCCTGCCAGCAACTTTGTTATTTGTGGTGTCTTTTTAGTATCCTTGTGGCCCTCTCAGCTCTCATTGGCGTACCATAGCAGCTGGGACTTCAACTCCCACATCCTTTCCATCCTCCCCCAGTGACTTCTGACTAATACAGCCAAAAAGACCAGTTGATCCTCTCTTTCCCCAGATCCCATACGTTTCAGACATTATGTGTCTGGTTTTTCTTTTTTTTAATCCAGAGGAAATTTTTAGGAAGATATTATAGTCCCTATAGTTCAAGAAATCAGCATTTTTTTTACAACTCTTTATATGGTAGATCATTTTTGAAGGACAACCTAAGGGCATACTATTTGGTTCTAAATGGTGAATTATTTCCTCAAAATTGTAAACTGTCTTTATGATTAATTTTCCATTACTACAGACTACATTATTCAATTTTTATAAAACAGAATAGCAAATACTGAAAACTCATTTAGTCAAAGAACAGAGTATCTTTTCAATATCATCTTGAAAATTAACTGTAATGTATTAAATTGAACTTTAAGATTCAAATTAGTGGGTAATCTTGGGTATAGATTTTACATTTGGAAATATACCCAAATATATTTTCAGTTAGATTTCATGACTATAAATCAGAAAATTCTAGTCATATAATTATGGTCCCTATAATATATGCCAGAATGGAAACATCATTTAACAAACAAATACTGAATTTACAAAATTATCTTTCAAAATTATCTTTGATTACACCAAATCTCATATTTCTTTAAACATGGCTTATAATTAGTGCCTCTTTAGTGTGGATCTAAGTAAGACATGAATACTTAAAGATACGTTAAAAGTGTTTTTCTTGGGGTCAGCCTGGGGGCGCAGCAGTTAAGTTCACATTTCTGCTTTGGTGGCCCAGGGTTCGCCAATTCGGATCCCAGGTGCAGACCTGTGCACTGCTTATCAAGCCATGCTGTGGTAGGCATCCCATATAAAAAGTAGAGGAAGATAGGCACAGATGTTAGCTTAGGGCCAGTCTTCCTCAGCAAAAAGAGGAGGATTGGTGGCAGATGTTAGCTCAGGGCTAATCTCCCTCACCCCCAACAAAAAAAAAGTGTTTTCCTAAAAGAGAAAAAATTATCACTTTATTTTATTTATTTTTTAAAGATTTTATTTTTTCCTTTTTCTCCCCAAAGCCCCCCAGTACATAGGGACTAAAAACTGCCGTGTATCAAATGCTTACTCTGTGGGCTGCACTGTGTTATACAGAGTTTCTCTGTTTCACATCACTTGATCCTTATAAGAACCTTATGAGGTAGTTACTCTCATGATGACCTTTTTAAAAATGAAGGCTACAATGTATTATAGGTTAAATATTTGTTCAAGATTACAAAGAGAGGTGGAGTCAGGACCTCCAGTGGGCTGTTCTCTGTTACCAGAGCCAGCATGCCTTTCAATGTAGTATCACATTTTATATACAACTCCTCACTTCACTACCTAGAAGCAGCTTCCCAATGCAGCTTTTGAAGGAATGTGCTAGTAGTTGTAAAAGAAATCAACTGCTATGCATTTCCTGATCAAAGGAGTAACGTCTAAAATGAGAAGAGGATTTTCTGCGTAGTGCCAGAAAAGGATAAAACCGATAGCACCCAGACATTAAGTTAGGAAAAGAGATGAAATGAGGAGCGTAGGAGGATAATGAGGTCAGGGAATGTGTGTGTGTGTGTGTGTGTGTGATTGGAAGGTTTCTTATTCTCCTTAAAGTGAATCATCAAAATAAAACAAAAGAATAAACTTGGCTCATTTAAGGGAAATTATTTTTCTAGGGCAGCATTTCTTCAATTGGTTTCCCAGCATACTCATCCACTGAGATAATGATCGGGAGTGTGGGGAGAAAAAGAAGGTGAATATTTCTTTGGTCAAATGCATTTGGAAAATATGATGGACTATGAGATATTCACAAATCCCGTTAGTATATTTAAGATTCTCAGAATTTCAGTACCATAAAAATCTACTTGATTTAATCCAATATTTATCATGCATTCAATAATTTTTTGAAGAGTTAGGGGTATTAGTTTGTTGTCAAACATGCTTGGGAAATGTTGGTTTATGGACACACGAATATGCTCAGGCATAAAAAACAAATACAGAATTCTAATTCTTTTTTACATAAGGAAAGATTTTAATTTGTTTGCCGTTTCTTGATAAATGTAACTTTTAAAGAGTGTGCTTGAATTTTGCATATTTTTCCTAATCTGCCTATGTGGGTAGTAAATGCCTCTGATGAGGGCAAAAGATCTAATAAAAATGAGTCAAGTTTTGGGATAAACAAGGGGTCAATTAGTGAATGTGCTGTGTGTTCTCCCCTGCTGAGGACAGAAGTCTGGCTATGACAACAACCTACACAGATACTCGATTTATAGCCTTACACATTACTGTGCCATTTTATAATAAAATATGGCAAATTTTATGATGAATAAATTCATTCTAAAGTTTAGCCTTAAACAAAAATTCAGAAATTCTCATTGATTTGGATTTTGGATTCCAATGCATACCTGTGTTTCATGGTGATTAATTTCATTAAGATCTCCTGTGGAAAGTTAACGAGAGGATTTCTCTTAAGAGGTGCTTCAGGAAAATTTTATTTTCTTCTCGCTGCAGCTCGCAAATTAAATGATAGTTCTGTGCCTTAAACTAAGTCAGCAAAAAGACATAAGACATATAAAAGAATTATTTTCAATAGTTTGAATTCAAATTTAGCTGAACCTTAACTGAGTATGCCTTTGTAGTATGCACTTATTTTCCCTCAACTAATAAACGTTTATCATAAAATTCAGATAGAAGGGCTATGATTTTACAAAACAAGTCATCGTATAAAGTCTTAGACTGTTGTTATTTTTTCCATTTTTTTTTTAGACTTGAGAAGCTCTCAACAGTTTTCTTTTAACCATGAGAATGACGTGGCAGGATTTCCTGTGCCAAATAGTTATTCAATTCTGTTTTGGACTGTGTGAAAACTCAGGAGACAGGAGAATAATTTCCTTCAGCATTTGTATATGTGGCACAGAGAAAGCATTTTAGAATGGGACTTGACTTTTAATTACTTAACAAAAATTATTTAGTTACTTAAAGGGTGTTTGTGTATAAACACACACATATATATACATATATAATATATATATGTATATTTATGTTTATATGAGTGTATGTATACAGATATGCATCTCTTAACGATGGGGATATGTTCTGAGAAATGTGTCGTTAGGTGATTTCATCCTTGTGCAAACACATCATAGAGTGTCCTCACACAAACCTAGGTGGTATAGCCTACTACACACCTAGACTATATACTACTAATCTTATGGGACCAAGTCATAAATGCAGTCTATTGTTGACCAAAATGTTACATGGGCATGACTATATATGCATATATGTGTATTTGTATATATGTGTATAAAGAAACACACACATACATATTCACATCTTGGTTTAATGTTGTTCTTGTTAATACAAAACTGTATTTTGCCCACATCATGGTGCTCAAGTATATTCTGATGATGAACAATCTTCTTTCATCACTGAACTTATCTCAAGGGTGAGCAATTAAGAATTAACATTAAAAGCTCTCTCTACACTACTTAAATAAAAATGAAGCTGAAACCGGCTCAACACAGGGTTGACATAAGGGAAGCCATATTATAGAAAAGAGACCATATTGTAAGTCTCAATGACCTCTGACTAACTAACCCAGCTGGATTTGCACCCTCCAGGAGATCCACGTGTCATAGATTTTATGAGCCCTGCTTGCACATATACCTCCCAGCTGCAATAAGACGATAAGATGATAACTTTGTTCTTTTGAGTGCCTTAGGAATGTGATGACCCTCAAACAGATAGTCTATGCTGATAGCCATCATCAATGAAAACTGAAAGATCCGGTGTGGCGACTCCCAATCTGTAACACCAGAGGGTCAACATTCCTAACTCCGTCCGCTGTAACCCATTGGCCTATATAACTGCTTCAAGAGTCTGTGCCTGCCTTAAGGTGCTTGTTTTGGACATTAGGCAACCATCTACCCTCTTGCTAGCAAGATGCCCTTTCTCTGCCACCGTCTTGCCTCTTGACGACGGGCTTTTTTTGCATGGCGAGCAGATCATGCCCTTTGTGAGGTAACAAAATCAAATGTAAACCCAAGTGTGTAGCTATCAAAAATGCCATTTTCATGATGAATATTAAGCTCAAATAAAATCAAGAATATATGTTTTTATAAAGTACTTCCATTTAATTTCACATCATTTAGGATCATTTTACTATTTAATTGAAAACAAAATGAAATGTTTTCAATAAATTTCTAAAGTGAAAGTTCATTTGTCTGGAATTGTATAAAACTAAAAATTCATTAAAGAATATGGTGATTTCACTAGAACATGATTATTAAATTAAATTTTCTCAAGTATATTTTCTACTTTCAATCTGTTAGACACTGAAGGGACAAGGGAGATAAGTAATTCATTAATACCTTTAATCAAGGATTTCATTGACTAGCAATAAAATAAGTTTATGTACAAACAAGTAAAACACGCATAATGAAATTCTCACTAAAAACCCAAAGTGCTATAAGGATCTGAAAAAGAAAAATTCACATAAGATTAATAGTGGATACCACTCCAGAAATACTGAAAAAAAAATTATAGTAAAATAAATTTGAAATTACAGGGAAAGAATGATGTAACAGAGGCAAAAAAAAAAAAAAGGAAAGGAAACTATAAAGGTGTATTTGGGAAGCATGAGCTGAGTTGCTGTAGTATGAAGGAAAGGACAAAATTCACAAAAGTATCTTAAAAGTTTAATTATGAGGGAAATGAATATTAGAATTAAGTACTATATATTTATTTGAAGAGAAGTTATTAAAGGCAGAAATGTAAGATGCATCGGAAGGGGATATAAAACAGAAAACAGTGGGATGATCTTTGTAGAGGTGGTGGCAGTAGCCTAAGAAATATTTGGTAAAGAATTAAACCTGGAGTGTGCTAAGGGAAATAGAAACAACGATAGCTTTGATAAACATCATAACCCGCAGGGCTTTGCTTTCATAGGAGGGAATGAGAAAAGGCAAGTTGTAATGGAAATAAAGACAGCATCCCTATTCAACTAGAGGCATTACAGTATTCTGAAATTCCCTCAGCTTCACTGAATAAAACTGCACAAAGGATTGTTAGCATTGAATGCATTTTATTACAGTTCTTTGTGTAACTGATAATTAGAATACTTATTGCAAAGTAGTTCTCTGCTCAGCACCAACTGCCCAAAGAGAAGAATCTATGTTAAAAAACCTTAAAATTGATGTCAGCAAATAAACTTTATCACTGACTTAATTGTTTAACAAACTCTTGTAATCAAATTTAGATTCTTTCTATAAAGATTTTTATTGAAACTTGGCAGATGTTCTTTTAGAAAAGATAACATTGTGGAACTAAGATTTCAGGGGCTACATCTATAGTAAAAGAGAACAAATGTTATTTCAAATAGGATGATCAGGGAAGACCTTACTAAGAAGATCTTTTTGCTCACTTGAAAGAGGTAAGGAGACAGCCATGCAGGTATCTGGTGGGAACAGCAAGTGCAAAGAACTAGAGGTGAATATTCAAGGCACAGCAAAAAGGTGAATGTGGCTAAGGGAGAAAGAGTGAGGGGGAGGGTAGTAATAGAGGAGGTCAGGAAGGTAATCTGGGGCCAGATCATCATGGGCTTAGAGACTTTCAATCTGAGTGAAATGGGGAGGCATGTGATAATTTTAAGAAAAAAAAAATCTCACTTTATGTTTTAAAACGATATGCTTTAAAAGATTGGTGCTTTAAAGAGATAAGTTTCACTGCTATGTTGATAATAGTCAGTTCTTCCAGTTCCTGGACGAGACAGCAGAGATCACTTTTCACTGCTACTTACCTCATGCTATTGAAATAATTCAACAAAAAATGATAACAGGGGCTGGCCCCGTGGCCGAGTGGTTAAGTTCGCGCGCTCCGCTGCAGGCGGCCCAGTGTTTCGTTAGTTCGAATCCTGGGCGCGGACATGGCACTGCTCATCAGACCACGCTGAGGCAGCGTCCCACATGCCACAACTAGAAGGACCCACAACGAAGAATACACAACTATGTACCGGGGGGCTTTGGGGAGAAAAAGGAAAAAATAAAATCTTAAAAAAAAAAAATGACAAAAGGACTCTGAAAGGGAGAAGAAAGAAAGCAGGTCATCTAGGGACGTCAAGACGAGTCATGATATACAGATCAGATATATATCAAGCTCTATGCTGGAGAAGCCTGAAAATCTGAACTACCAGCAAGCATAGAAAACCAAAAACATAACAAGAGAAACCTGCTTTCTATGGCCAAAGGGGCAGACCAGCAGAGACCTAGTGGGGACATTTATCCCCCAATTCCTGCCAAGGTGGTAGTAACAGATCTGTAGCAGCAGCAACATCTGCATCAGGGACTCCGTCCCACACCTAGAGCAGTGACGGATTTGATATCCAATGGCACCATCATAAGTGGATTCTGGGCAAAGACTGACCACAACCACAATCAGTGGACCTGGCAAGCATGATGTGTTGGCATCTATGACACAGAAAGACCAGGAGACTAGCTCTTCACATAGTGGCAGCAAGGGGCTTACATCTGTTTTTTCATGAACTTGCCACCCAACAGCACTGGACAGCCTAGGTAGCACCTGCTAGAATTGAGCGGGAGCCCCAGTGGCTCCAAAAGAATGAAGCAGATCAGAAGAGTATTGCAAGACCTTTGAAAACCAAATTGTTACTGGGACTACAGCTCATAGAAGTGGGCCAGGACCTATACACCAAACCTAAATGGTGTAATTTCCTGCTAGGACGCAATAAAAAAAAATTTGTTTATATTTGTGTACCTGTTTTATTTTTATGTATTTTGCATGTAATATGTATAATATATTAAATATATATATAAGTTAATACACACACACAGGTGATCACCACACATAAGGTGACTTATGATGGTTTGACTTAGTTTTTTGACTTTACTATGGTGCAAAGGAAATACATATTCAGTAGAAACTATACTTTGAATTTTGATCTTTTCCTGGGCTAGGAATGTATAGTATGATATTCCCTCCTAATGCAGTGAGTTGCAGCTCCCAGCCAGTCACACGACCATGAGGATAAACAACTGATACACTGACAAACATTCTGTACCCATACAACCATTCTGTTTGCACTTTCAGTACAGTATTCAGTAAATTACATGAGATATTCAACACTTTATTATAAAATAGGCTTTATATTAGATGATTTTGCCCAACTGTAAGTTAATGTAAGTGTTATGAGCACATTTAAGGTAGGCTAGGCTAAGCCAAGACATCTGATGGGTTAGATGTATTAAATACATGTTTGTCTTACAATATTTTCAACTTATAATGGGTGTATCAGGACATAATCCCATTGTAAGTTGAGGAAGATATGTATATATAATTTAAAAATACCAAGAATCAGGAAAAACGCAACTTGAATGAGAAAAGACAATCAACTATAATTAATCAGATGTTAGAATTATCTGTCAAGATTTTTAAAATATCCTTGAGGCTCTGTTCATTTATAAATGTTTATTGCTTCAAGAAAAAATTAAAAAATTATCTTGAAACAAATGAAAAATAGAAAAATCTCAGCAAAAAATAATAGAAATTATATAAAATAAATCAAGTAGAAATTGTAGAACTGAAAAATAAAATAATCAGGAAAAAACTTTCTGGATGGGCTCAATGCTAGAGATAACAGAAGATAGAATTAGTGAACTTGAGGACAGATCAATAGAATTTACTTAATCTGAACAACAGAGAGAGCATTGATTGAAAAAAATGAACAGAGCCTCTGGGACTTGTGAAATAATAACGATAGATCTAACAGTTTTACTGTTGGAATCCAAGAGCGGAGGAGTAAGAAAGTGGAGGTGGACAAATATTCAAAGAAATAATGACAGCACTTACCAAATTTGGGAAAAGACATAAACGTCTAGATTCCAGAAGCCTAGAGAAATCTAAATAGAATAAATCCCAAGAAATACAGAGGAAGAGACATCGTAATTAAACTCATGAATAATTAAGACAAGGAAAACATTTTTAAACACTGCCAGAGAAAAAAGACACTTTATTCATAGAGGAACACCAATTGTTATAAGAGCATATTTCTCATCTGAAATCAAGGAGGCCAGAAGGAAGTGGCACAACATTTTAAGTCCTGAAAGAAAAGAACTGGCAAAATGCATCACCTGTTCAGAGGGTAGTCTCTGTAGCAAGACAACGTACATGCAGGGAGGACAATGAGAAGGCTGTTAATGATAATCCAGAAGACACATGATGGTAAGCCTAGAAGTGAGGGTTATATTGTTTGCTTTTACTCTGAATCAAGTTTCATATGCTAATTATGGTAGAATACACTGGGGAATAAACATGAATTAGTATTTATTACTAATATTTGAGCTTTAAACACATAATTAAGTGACAACAGAATAGAAATAGTGACAAAACTATGTGACAAACTGTAAAATAAAGAACACAATTTTATATTAAAAGGATTTTCCTGGAAGCCTAAATAATGGCACAGGGAAAAAAAATCATTAGCGATTATTCAACCAAAGATAGGAGTCATCATATCAGAATTGGAGCTAATAGGAAAATATTCTAAATCTCATATATTTGGGAAAGATGAAAAAGGAATAATTTGATTAGATTTTTTAAACATATAAGACATATTTGCACTTATGTCATTAAGTTAATTCTGCAGAACATTCCTCTTTAATTCATCAGTTTAAGCTCTTAATTTCTGCCTTTGAATTTTCTAAGAAAATACACTTGTATTCTGATTTTTTTTTTTTTGATGAAGATTAGCCTTGAGCTAACTGCTGCCAATCCTTCTCTTTTTGCTGAGGAAGGCTGGCCCTGAGCTAATATCCGTGCCCATCTTCCTCTACTTTATATGTGGGACGCCTACCGCAGCATGGTGTGCCAAGCAGTGCCATGTCCGCACCCGGATCCGAACCGGCGATGCCCAGGCTCCCGAAGCGGAACGTGTGAGCTTAACCACTGTGCCACCGACCGGCCCCCTGATTTTTTTAAATTGGGGAGTTGCATTATTGGGGGGAAGAATGACATATGTAGATCAAAGACTCATAGTATCCTGAATGGTGGGAGTGTGTTGACCCATCAGGATTAAATCCTTGCTTACAAAGAGAGATGATAACGAAGAAGGAAAAATAGCCCATTTTCTTAGACTTTGAGTGGTGAATTTTTGCAAGGGTATACATGATAGGAGCCCATTGTTAAGCTAATTGATGAAAAGACTCATTAAATATCAATAAACCTTTGAATCTATCTCATTTTATAACTCAGCAACAAAATAAGTGTATATTATCATTTCTTTTAACACAATTGTCTCAAAGAAGTATATGTATCATTATTTTTAAAGCTTATCGCATTAAATTATCTTTATAGCACAGTAATGGAGTTTAGCTTAAAATATTTTCTAAAATAATTGATGTGCCTTATAAACAATTAAAATAGTTAAGGATACATAAACTAAATGGAAACTATCTAGGTACTAAATGTTTTACCACCTTTAATCAAATTAAAGAATGATCAGATACTCGGTCAGAGACCTAATGACACACACATTCATTGTGCTTTATTCATACAGCTATTTCCCTCAGTAATTTAATTTTTTCTCTACTGCTTTCCTGGACCCTGCAAATGTTTAATGGGACCTCCACATTGATTTATGAGCTAGGAATTATCTCTAGTTGCAAGTCTTGAAACCACTGACTGATTACAGAGACAAAGAATTTTGCACTGATAAAGAACAACCATTTCCAAGTCTTTGTTTCTCCCTATTGCTGTAAAAGACAAGATTGATAGTTATATGAATGCCTTTTAAAAGTTATTTTACATTTATGTATTTAAAATTTATATATATTTCAAAATTATTTTTAACATATTTTAGAAATATTTATGGAAATAGTTATATGTGCATTTCACTAGGCATCTATCAAATTCTAATAAAGCCCTGAATTAATATGCTTTATGATATCCAGGTTTGTTGTAACAATATTCTCTTTTGGCCTTTGACCTTTACCGTCCAATACTCAAATGGGGACAGGCTGGACTGGGTGGTGACTGGGGAAGGGGATTAGGAGATAATAGTCTTCTGATAATTTGTTAATATTTGCTCAGTTGTGAAAATGTGTCACTATCTTTACTTTTTGCTTCTTGTGAGGGTAAATACTGAATGAAAAATATAGTTTTCATTAATAATATGACGGTGTTTCATGCAACTCAATACATTATCACATTATGATTGTTTTAGTGCTTTTTATATGACTATTCTCTCTGAGAAAAGAAAAACATTTTATAAACTGATTTTCTGTTGTGGATTATCTCAAATAAAAGCTGAGTGCCCAAATCCCAGAGTACTAAGAATAAAGAAATTATATTCTGAACTGATTTGATCAAATGTTCACTAATGCTTATTTAATTTAATTATATGTGTTATATGTGGAAGAAAATGTTGATATGATCTTATTATATTTATGATTTAATATCTTATCTTTTGATTCCATGGGAAAAAGAGTCAGAAAAATAAGAGGGTAAGACAAGTTGATCAGTTAGTCACTTTGTAGTTACAAGGGCTTGAGTGCTAATAGTACGTACTATATTCAGTTTTGTAGGCTAATGATGGTTTGAGCACTAATATTGCTCTGATGTCTAGTTTTTTTCATTATTATTGGCAATCTTGAATAAACTATTTTCTAAATCCTGTATGATTTTACCAAAAGGAATATTCGAACTTATGAAAAGCTATCCATATCTTTCCTAACCTAAAGGAATAAAGAGAAAGATAAATTATGCCAGCTTTTAAAATAATATTCAGGAAGCATCAAGTCTACTCATTTCATATTACACTGGCCACAACCACATAGGAAAGTGACATAGTATATGATAGATACTAAAGTTTCTTCCTATTAATTTGTACTACAATGCAGAAAATATAGTCACAATGTTGCTATTGGACTTTTTACCCGATACGAAAAAGCAAAATGCAAATTAAAGGCAAACTCTATTAAATTTATTCTCAGAAGTTAGAACACTTTCTCCTTTAGTTCTAGTCATTTACAAGCTGAAGGTCTTTCGTGGTGGTGGCACAGGCATGCGGAGCTAACGGTCCCTCAGGATTAGTGTTTTCTGACCTTAATGCATTTTCCTTTGTCTTCTTTTCCCAGACTTTTTCACAGCAAGAGAATGATTTATGGCTCTAAGAAATATATTCCAGAATGAAATGATACACTTTAATTTCTGTTACTGGCTTTGAGATATAGTTATCTACAGTATTACTAAGCACTAAAGTATCAGTTTGCTTCCTATTTTCTATGAGGGGTCAATAAAGTAAGTATTAAAAGCCTATTTTACTTAGCAATTATTTAAATATGGACCAGTGATACACGCAAATATGATGTAAAAATTATATGGTCAAAGTAAAGAATTATCACGTCCAACATTCTACTCAAAATTCTAGATTTTTGAAATGTTTTCCTCACACAAATAAAAGCAGAATATCAGTAGAGCTGTAAGAAAACTTTAGAAACTAGGTGGTAATGGCCAAAGAGAAAAAACCCAAACAACATTTTTCTTTCTCATATCATTAATTACGATTTTAAAAAAAGCCAACATTTGTAATTTTCAAAATTCCCTTTTTGAATAGGAAACATTTGAGTGTTCTGTTTGATAGGTTAAATTACCATTAAAGCAATTATTTGATGAATTTCAGTATGAATTTATTAATAGTTGTTTATGCAAATATGCTTATTCTAAATATGAAGGCAATCTAACAGTCTACTAGTGAAGATCAAAGAATTAAAATTACTTATTTCAAAGAAGTTAATAATTTAAAGTGTTTGTTATAATGCTCATACTTTTGAGTTCAGAGTATTGTGCTCCTATACTTGTATCTCTACCTTCACACATTTCCTATTGCTTCTGTAACAAATTACCAAAATTTTTTTGGCTTAAAACAACATAAATAAATTATCTTACAGTTAGATCAGAAGTCCAACATCAGTCTCAACAACATGGTGTCTCCCTGGCCCTGTTTCCATCATCATGTCTCTTTTCTGACTCTTCTTCTGCCTCCCTTTGCACTTTAGGACCCTTATGATTACTTTGAGCCCATTTAGATAATTCAGAATAATCTCCCTATTTTAAGGTGAGCTGATTAGCAATTTACTTCCCATCTGCATATAAGATAATCATGGCTTCCAAGGATTATGATGGGGACATTTTGAGGAGCCATTTGAAGGCCCAGTAGACGAGGAAGGAGAAGCAGTAAAATAAGTTAAAAAGAAATAGTTCAGGGTAGCTGGGAAGGGATCGCCTAATTGATGTACAGAGTCAATGCAATCCTAGAAAAATCCTAGCCAGTAAGTTTGTGGAAAATGAAAACAGTTTTTCAAAATTAATATGGAAATAATTTCCAATCAGAATAAAGCAAAATGTAGTATGCCAAAATTGTTTTCATGCAAATTTAAGTAAGTTGACTTGAATATGGTTCTTTTTTGGTGCAGAATGGATAGTTTTTGTTGTTATCATCTATATTATTTGTTCCATATCTAATGTTAAAATATGACGTTAAGTGTTCATTTATATGTGATATTATGGCATTCATTGCTTCTATGAAAAGTAGTTTAATTCTTAATATATTTGTATTTATATGCCAGTAACAATTTGAATTTAGAATCACAGAATTCTAGAGCTATGAAATACCTTAGAGGTTATTTCAGTTTTTCTTAGGCTGCCCTTTCTGGGATGCTAACAGCATTTAGTGATGTCTAATAATTGTCAAATTTTCAAGGTCGAATATATTTAGGACACAGAGGTTAACAAAGTTCGATGATCTTATTCACTGCAGGCCTTTACCTCTTTAATCTGCTGATATACATCGTCAATTCACAAGAACAAGAAATAGTTTGCAATATTTTCAAAACTCATTTCATTATCAAACATTGTATGGGCCTAATGCTCTAAAAACTCACTTCAATAAATTTTGCCCTGGAAAGTGCACAATAAAAAAAAGTTTGTCCATTTCAAGATATTCTTCAAAAAGGCATCTAATCAAATAAATGAGTGATTATCACTCAGACAGGACATAGCAGAGAACGTTGGATTATACATTCTGTGATACAGCCAATGGGGGGAAAATTTGTGAAAGGAACAATTTAATCACAGAATTAACAGTCTCTTCTATTAAATCATATTCATAAAACATATACTTTTCAGTATCTTTCTAGCCATCATTATGCTAGTCCTTTCTTCTATCCTGCAGATTCAGTTTCTGATGTTCTCTCCTTCCTTCCTCCACCCACACTTTATTTCACAAAACAAATCTCTCACCTACTACATCTTATTACTAGTTACAAAAGCAATATCTCCTTGCTGACCACTTAAGTTTAGCTTTGTTTTCTTCGTAATTCTGACATTTGTCAGAACGAATGGAGGATAGATTTAGGAACAGGCCAAATCCCTAAGGTTACACCATGCTGACGAAAAGATCTCCTCTTGCTGGTTAGATGAATTCTGTCTTGTATGACTACATAATCTCTTGTTTGACTGCATCAGCGTTCCCATGTCATTATCTGTTCTCAGGCATTGAGCTGTGCGTTAGGAAGCCTGGTGCCTGACACATAGAAGGTGCATAATAAGTACGTGTTTATTTCTGAATTATAGGAATATAATTATAACCATTGTTTCTTTTGGAGATAAGTGAATATGCAGTAAAGGACAAAGTCTTGACAAGTAAATATTTCTTAGGAGCTAAAGTCAGAGCAATTTCAACACTAAAATATGAGAATGATAAATTGGTGAATATCTCGCTCATTTTAAATAGTCTTATAAGCTGCATACAATAAAAATAAAACAGGCATTTTGTGAAATAGACAGGCATTTTGTGAAATAGAAACCTGAAAAACCACAAGTTCCGACAAGCTAATTCATTAGGCATAAAGAAACAATGGACATCCTATATTGTTGGCAAGAAATGGTATGTTCAAAAGTACTTATCATCAAATGTTATTTTCAAATAAAACCATGTTTCAAAAATTTGCCCTTTAAAGTTGCAGTTCTGATACTCCATCACCAATAATGTGCTGTCTGGGCACTTAACAAGTACGCTGAGAACCTCTCATTCAGGTAAAGAGCACAGTTATTGAGAGGTTTTCTAAATTTGATTCCAGAAGAATTTCGTATTGTTTAATAAGTACATTTTTCAGTTTAAGTAAGAATTTACTAAGCTAGATTTATGAGTATAATAATTTAGTGTGAATTTCATAAATTTAGAGAGTGGAAAACAAGTTTATGTGTCTAAGAGAACTGAGTCTACTTGATAAATTTAACTTTTAGAAGACTTTGAAATGATGACAGGTGTAATATATTAATTTAAGTTCTGCTATGGTAAGAAACTATCTAGGATAGTTAGTTTTTAACCAAAAGTAGTAATATATGTCCCAAGAGTTTAGAATATCCCAAGATACCTGTCTTTATATGCATAGAGAATTCCTCCACTAAACCAGAATTTAATTCCAAAATTTGATGATAACTCGTCATATAAAAGAAGAAATTTTGAGACATCAAGAAGAAAGAAAAATGGTAAGAACAGCAATAAGAGTAAATAAAATAGATTATCCTTATCCTTATGAGTTTGGATTGTATTTGTTAGTTGAAACAAATATTTTAATGCCATCTGATGTGGTACTTTAAATATAAAGGGAAAATACTCAATATAATGGTATTTAAATAGTGCGAGAGGGGAGCAGATAAAGGAACCTCATTGGAAGAATGGTTTTCACATTTCACTCAAAGTTAAAACATCAATACCAGTAGACTGGTATAAGTTACATATGTGTATTGCAATACCCAGAGCAATCCTTAAGAAATGATTCAAAGCAATATACTCAAAAACACTACGAATAAGTCAAGACAAAATACAAAAAAAATCAGTAACCCAAAGGAAGGAAACAAGACAAATGAAAAAAGGAGGAAAATATGGAAGACAACTTTAGAAAATAATGACCTTATGCTCTAAGATATCAACAATTACCTTAAATATTAATGGTATAAATACACAAAAGACAGAGATTGGAAGAATGAACAGAAAGAGTATAAAACATGATCCAAGTATATACTATCGACAGGAAACTCAGTTCAAATACTATGGAATAGGTTCCATGAAGGGTATATCATTTGGTTTTCTTTGGAAATTAACTTTGTTGAGGCCTAATTTATGTACAAAAAATGCACCCAGTTTTAAGTAAACAGTTCAATAAATTCTGGCAAGCACCTACTCTAGCTATAATAAATGCGTAAAATCATATAACTTTAAAATCCACTCTATAAAATTTCAGAGAGCTTGAAGGACAAACAGACAAATCCACAATCATTTTAACAGAATCATTTAACAAAGATTTTAACAGAAATTCTATAAGAAATTGACAGAAAAAGAGGAAAAAAAATCAGTAAGAATATAGATTTGAGTAACCCTATTAAACTACCTGATCTTATTGACATTTATAGAACCTTTATCTGGCAACTGCAAGTGAAGAATTTTTTCAATTGCACTGGGAACATTCACTTAGAAGACCTTATGTTGAACTTTAATGCAAAACTCAATAAATTTTTGTGTGAAATCTTATCAAAAAACAATGGAATCAAACTTAAAACTTATAATAGAAAGATAAATAGAAAAATTCCTATGCATTTAGAAAATTAAAATACATGCATAAATAATTCATAGATCAAAGAAGTAATCAAAAGAGAAATTAGCAAATATTTTGTACTAACTCAATGAAATTTTTACACGGAAAATATTTAAAATTGCTACTTAGCATAGAAAAATTAACAAAGTATTCACAAATTAAAACCAACATCATAAAAAATGGCTAATACATTGTTATCCAAATGGTTTACCTAAAATGTTCAAGGTTAATTTAATATTCAAATATCAATCAATGTAATTTATCATGTTAACTGGAACGAGATTTTTTTACTCTGTTAAGGAGTATCTGCAAAACTCTACTCTTAAAATTTTATTTAAATATTAAAATATTGAAAAAAATCCTTGAAATCAGGAAAGACAGGGACATCAGCTTTTACCATTTTAATTCATGATTGTATACAAGGTCCTAGTCAATGTGATAACTGAGAAAAATAGGCATAAAGATTGGAAAGAGTCAAATAAAAGTATTCTTGCTAATATTTGCAGATGCCATGAATGTAAATAAAAATTCTAGAAGTGCCAGGAATCAAATGACCAGAATTAATAGGTTAATTCAGCAAGATTTCTGGATACAAGGTAAATAAAACCAAAATCAATTATATTTTAATATACCAGGAACAAACAAATAGAAAATTATATTTTAAAAGTGATGGCTTTTACAGTAGTGTTAGAAAACATCCAGAATTTCCTAGAATAAATGTAGTAAGAGTTCTATAAGACCTGTCACAAAAGTAATCAGAATAACATAACAGACGATTCAGAATCATATTCACATATACACAATCATGTGATATATGATAAAGGTGAGAGTGCAGAAGTAGAGTAAAGTTTGGCATCTTTTTGATAAATAGTGCTGGGTCATTTGGATATTTAATATGAAGTAAAATATGTATATGGGCCTTTCCCTTACACCATACACAAAAATCAGTTCTATGTGGATTTCAGAGGTAAATGTAAAATATAAACCAAAAAATGCTTTAGAGGAAAATGTAGGAGAACATCTTCAAGACCTTGAACAAGGACTTAAAAAAATAAAACCAGACACAAATTTGCCAAACATACAGGAAAAATGATACAGTGGTTCATATTAAAATTAGGAACTTCTGTTCATCAAAAAGACAACATTAAGAGGGTGAAAACAGTAACATATGGAGTGGGAGAATATATGTCTGATGCACATATTTCCAGAATACATAAAGACTCCTAAAAATTGATAAATATAAAGGGTAGCCCACTGGACTATGGGCAACTGTCAATTCCTAAAATAGAATATCCAAATTTCTAAAAAAAAACATGAAAATGTGGTCAATGGAATTAAATATGCAATTAAGTAATGGAAAATATAACCACAGTTAAGCATCACAACATTCTCCCAGAATGGATGAAAAAAAAAAAAGTGGGGAAATTGCCTTGACAGGGATTTGGAGCAAATGGATCTCTCTGAAGCTCTTCATATGCATGTGTTGTGATCTAATAATTCACATATAGTTATGTATCTGATAAGAAATCTGTTCTTCTTCACAGGACCAGTATTATAATACTCAAAACAGAATTTATCCAAATTCCTTTTAATAACTGTAATGGATAATCAAGTTGTGATATGTTCTATCAATGAAATTCTGTATAACAATTGGAATTAATGAACTGCAACTCTGCACCACAATATGGATTGATTTCATAAACATAATGATACTTCAACTTGCAAAGAATTCATAAAAGTTTATTATAAAAGAAAAACTTAATAAAACAATTATGGAGAGTTATATAGCCATTTTGGAGAACAATCTGGAAATACGTAATGAAAATGAATATGTTACTCCTTGGTATATTTCCAGATGAACTCTGCCATGTGGACTCAAGAAGATGTATTTTAAAGGCTGTTCCTTGTATATCTATATGTAACACCAGAAAGATGGAGAAATAGGGAATTTATTACTAAGGAAATGAAAAATATAGTAAAATTTTACAGTAGCCGTAATCTCAAAACATAATTTAAATAAAAATAAGAAAAATAATGAGATTTATACACAAGATCATCTATGTACATTTTTTATACATACTCTTAAATGTGTGTATATAGAGACAATTAATTGAGTAGTTGTAACTTAGCAAAGAAGGGTGAATAGTATAACATGATTAGGGTGTTGGAACTAACAAAATATTAATGGTAATAATAATTATAATAAAAGTACATAAATATAAAGCCTTGCTCGGATTGATTCCAATAACATGCCATAACTAACTAGCTAAATAAATAAATAAAATAGAAAATATTTTAAAAAGAGGGAAACATCATGGAGAAAGTGATGATATTTCATAACATGATATGTCACAGTTAAAGCAGTGTCCATGGTGTCAGATACAATAAATGCCGTGATAGGATTGGCTTTGGAGGACGGCACTTTTTAAATTGATTTCATCCATCAATAGGGTCAGGCGTAATAGGTCAGAGAATCTCTCGATGTGTTCTGCACAGCCCTCATGGGACTGATGCTTGTTATACACGGTGACTTTGATAGGTAGCTGTGAATCAAACCTCAACCTTACCTGTGTATTTATATCTGAGAAAAGGTTTTGAGAAGCACCTAAGTGAGCAACGTGCAAGTAAAAAGACAAACTATGTTTGAGAAAATCAAACAGAAAAATAATTCTAACACTGTATATAAAGTCTTTGCTGCAGCAGAAGTGTAGATCCTTCAAACCACCTCTACAGATCCAGACAGGATTAAATTTTGAAAAGTATTTACTATGAGAAAGGACAAAAAGGAACAGGACAGTCATCGTTATCGGTTTGGTCTCTATAGAAAAAGATCCATAATAAAAGAACAAGCAAAGGTAGAACTTAGACTGAAAATCGGTGAAATTATAGTTACAGAAGAGAATGTTATTTAACATGACAGTGTCAATATAGTAACATTTCTAACAACAGACGCAAAGGAGGGGATCCTAGCCAGAAAGAGATGATGTATTTAATTCAAGAGAATTCAAGAAGTGTTTCATAAAGGGACTGTAAACAAAGGTGTGGATAGTGTAACACCCCTTACAGTAATAACAGGGCAGTAGTAACAGAGTTATTACTAACAGGGTAGCTATGATTCCCGTATCTGAAAAGTAAAGGCCAGGCAGAGATGACTGTGGAGACGGCCACGTTCAGAGGAGCTAACCTCTTCTTTTAGCTGAAAACATTAACAAAAAATCTTAATATAGGATAACTATAGACAGAGAAAAATCAGAATCGCAGGAACTTACTTTGCTTAAATCTGTACAAATAAGTTAAAATAAAGTAGACGAAAAGGATAATACTTTAGGGCATTGCTAAAACTGACTCTAGAAGAGGCAGATAATCTGAACAATTCCTTTGAAGAAAATATAACTAGATGAATTATTCTTGAAAAAAATGAGAAAATAAGTAGTAGTACCCCGCAGTTTTATGTAAACTAAGCAGATAAATGCAATACATAAATACAGAAGAAACAGGGAACTTCAAGAGACCATCCAATGTAATTTAAACTTTTCCAGAGCTGACAGAATGAAATGTTCTATATTATTTTAAAAGCCAGACTATATAAGATAAATGCAAAAATGTAAGAGAACTACAGAACCTTTTTCCTCATGAATAACAATAGGAAAAAAATACCAACTAAAATATTGGAAATTCAATCATGAAATACTGTTCAAGAGTAGTATTCCATGGGAAAATGAGATTCCTTGGCATGGATTTTTAGAAAACCAAAAATTTCCCCACCACTACCATTACCTTTGTCAATTTATTCTTCCTATTGAATTAGATGTGATGGAATTATTCTCAAAATACTCAACAACTGCTTTCTTTTAAAAATAAAATCCACTCTTTTAAAAAATTTAATTTGGTATTTAAGATGATTCATATTTTTGTTTTAATAGTTAACTTTTACTACTACCTTTATATTATACCTTTAGTTCCCTCTCTTTTTTAGAGCTACTGTACATTAACATTGCATTATGAACAATATTGAAAATAGCTGATAACTTTTTCTTTCACTTTTCCCTCACTCCAACTATCTAATTTAAAGAAATATTATTTTGCTCCCAGTGAACACTTACAAGGTTATTAGTGAGCTTTTTCTGCTAATCATTTCTCTTCCCTTATCCCTTTATTTGGGATAATTGTATTTTAACTATCTATCTATATACCTATGTAAGTTGTCAGAACATGTGACAAACAAAAGGTATCTTGTCCCTCTGGTCTATAGCTTTGTGTTATTTGTGCAGATAAAGTTATTCAGTGCTCAATAGCACTCTTTGCGCTAGAACTTCTCTAACCATGACTTGGCTATTTAAAGCTGTTGCAATAATAGATTCTTCAGGGGCCGGCCCGGTGGTGCAGCAATTAAGTTTGCACGTTCTGCTTCTCGGCGGCCTGGGGTTTGCCGGTTCGGATCCCGGGTATGGACATGGCAACACTTGGCAAAGCCGTGCTGTGGTAGGCGTCCCACGTGTAAAGTAGAGGAAGATGGGCATGGATGTTAGCTCAGGGTCAGTCTTCCTCAGCAAAAAAAAAAGAGGAGGATTGGCAGTAGTTAGCTCAGGGCTAATCTTCCTAAAAAAATAATAATAATAGATTCTTCAGAAAGCATTGATCAGAAAAACTATCACTGATTTATTGCATATTTATATGTATCAGTTTTTTCTTTTCCTCTGGCATGAAGTTCAGTCTGGGTAGACATAAAATCCTATATTCGTATTCTCTTTCCTTGATTATCTCAAATAGACTTGCTCCATTGGCTTCTGGAGTAAAGTGCAACTGTTGAAAAGAATAATGTACTTAGGATTTTCTCTCGCTTTTAAGTGGCTTAGTCTTCTGGATGCCCTGTCTTTTTTTCTCTTAAGGTTTCAATAATTTTACCCAATCAGGATCAATTTGCCTTGCCCTTACCAAATTTAGATTCAAGTATTCTTTATTTTTAAAAGAGGTATCCTTAATTAGATTGTTTGGAATATTTCTTGTTCCAGTTTTTGGTTGACTTGGTTTCTTTCTTTCAGGAATTCCAAGTTTATTGTGTTGCATCTTCTTTACCTTCTATGTTTATTATTTTCTTTTAAATCTTTTTCTTTCTTATTTTCTGCTTTAATTTTATTTTATTTTCCCCTTTCCATACTTTATCTTTCCTATTGTTTGTTTGTGGTCTATTTGCTCTTTTCTTCCTTCTATGATTTTTTATTTATTTCTAATTTCCCCTAAACTCTGCTAATTCCTTTTTGGATTCTCCTTTTGTCTAGTTATATCGTTTCTATATATTACTATTTCTAATTTTGAGCTGCTGTTCTCTCATAGCTTTTATCATTGAAAAATTTCTTTTAGTTAGTTTTGAAATAATTCCCTACAGTTTTTATCTGCACTTTGTGGCCATTTGGACTGGTGTCACTCCTTTTTCCAGTTTTTCAGGTTATACTCTTTTGCCATCTTTTAAATTCAGTTTGAAAGCAACCTATTTCTGTTGCTAATTTTTAATCGTCTTCCTTTTTTTCTGCAGTACTAGGAGATCTCTTAATAGGGAGCACAGCTGGTCAGGATATATACTCCATCTTCTATTGTTCATGAATTATTTTATGGCTTTAAATATTGGAAATTTGCTAAGAGAGTAGATTTCAAGTGCTCTCGTCACACACTCGAAAATAGTAACTACATGAAGAGATGATATGTTAATTACCTTGACTGTAGTAATCGTTTCACTATGTAGTGTATATCAAATCATCATGATGTATGCCTTAAATCTATAAAATTTTATTAAAAACAAATAAAATTTTTAAAATACTCCATCTTTTATTGCTATCACAAATTATTTTTTAAGACTGTGTCTTCTCTTTGTAGCTACATCACCAGTGCTGAGATCTGCTTCCTCTTGTCCTCTCTCTCACTGGTATCGGAAACTCCTTTTTCCTTTATTCCAGGGTTTCTCTTGTCAATTTGGATTTTCTTACCAACAGGTTTTCCTAAATGTTGTATTCAGGGACACTCTGAAATACTTTTCAAGTAGTATTTGATTGTATACATCTGAGATCCTTGAATTTTGAGCTAGCCTAGCATCCTCTGATCTTCCTGCAATCTTTTTGCATCAAGGCCAAATTGAAGCCTGTGAAATCTTTCTTCTTCTGTCACATTCTTCTGGGAAGTCGTTGCTGAATTACCTTGAGGATAAATTCTTGTCATCATTTCTGGGTTCTCTGGTTTGTTAAACTTTCAATCTTTCTGTTTCATCTGTAGGAACTATCACAGCTCCTGGTCTAACATAGGTCTTTCTGGAATGGGGGTATGGTGCCTCTCATTCACTTTCATAGGTTTATGGAGACACCTTATTGCTTAGATTTATTGTAGCTAGTGTGTGTGTGTGTGTGTGTGGTCTGTTTGTTTTGGTTTAGTATTATAGTTTCTTTTCTGTTGCGGGAACATTCAAAGACTATGCTATCACTGCCGTTTTGCCTGAACAGGCAAAATGAAGCGACATCTATATTTTTAAACTTTCTTTTCTTATAATAAAGAAGTATTTGTGAAAATCACACCAAGAGCAAGGGGCTGGCCTGGTGGCACAGTGGTTAAGTGCGCATGCTCCACTTTGGGCTGCCCGGGGTTCACTGGTTCAGATCCCGGGTGTAGACATGGCACCGCCTGGCAAGCCATGCTGTGGTAGGCATCCCACATATAAAGTAGAGGAAGATGGGCATGGATGTTAGTTCAGGGCCAGTCTTCCTCAGCAAAAAAAGAGGAGGATTGGGAGCAGATGCTAGCTCAGGGCTGATCTTCCTCACAAAAAAAGAGAAAAAAAAACCCAAGAGCAAATAACTATGTTCACCAATGTTTAAAACCTTAATTAGAGTTACTGCCAAATAAACACTTCTAAATATTTCAAATGTTTGTTGAGAGAATAATTTAATGGTCAGTTCATATATTCAGAGACAGATATTTAGACAAATAGATGAAAACTATTTTTAATTAAGTTTTTGGGGAGTAGTACCTTGTCTTCAATGTGCCTACACACTAAGGTTTATTGCTGAGCACGTTCTAAAACCTAATTAAAAAGAGTTTCTGCAAAGTGTCCTTTCAGGAGGACAAAAATGAGGTTAACTTAAGTGGTGTCTGAGTCTGGATATTTTAGAACTTATTTTCTTTTCTAATGGGTCAAGTTTTTAAGGCTGACTGGCTTATGGGTAAGTGCCTGGAAATAAGACTATGATTACAACAAGAAGCTAATAATGAGGAATATGACCCTGATTTCTTTCTTGATGAAGGTCAATGAGACCGTAGGGCTATGTTGAAGGTGAAATACATGGAAATTAGTTTGTTTGGGATTAAAGAGATTACCAGCTATATGTGATGTGCTACAGATAAATTCAGGTAATAAATGAAGGTAAGCATATAGTTAAGGTAGTTGTATGAAACATAGAGTAAAATGGAAAATTTACTTCCACACAGTCTCTTAATACTAAGCAAAATAAAAGCCACATTTTTCTGAGATTACAATGAAGATTTTCATGACTATATTTCTTTAAAAACGCCTACAGCTAATGTAAAATTTAAAGTATTCCAGTAACTTCTAAACCAACAAACTCTCAAGATAATAAATAGGATTAAGGAATAGAAATGTTCCTTTCAACCTCTGAGCTTTTTCAGTTAAGAGCAGGTGATTTAGTATCAAATGGCATTGCTCTGTCCCTCCTCTTAATAAGCTGCTGCCCTCAATTTTGTTTTTCAAGTGATTGAATTGATTTTACTGTAGGTGATAAAAAGGCAGAAGGGAAAATGAGGAAAATGTTCAGGATGGCAGAGACAAATTAAAAGGTTCCAGGATTTAGTGGAACGGTAAGAGGAAATAATCACATAGAGTTAATGCTGTGAAATAAAAAAAAAAATTGACACATTTACAAATGATGGCCATAAAAAATTTGTGAAATTATTTCAGGAAAATGTTGTAAATAGTCTCTTCCATTTATTTATTGCAAAATAATTTTATTTACTTTGAAATATTCCACTATATTATTTTAAAACAAAGTGACCTCAAGTAAAAAACTGCCAAACTAGTATATGCAGAATAAATTAAGGAATGTTGTGAATATTTAAATTGAGCCTTAAATGGCAAGAGAATCTTTTTCAAAATTAAGATAAATTTAATTACTTTAGTAATTCCTGAGTTTTGTATTCTAATTAGAAACAAGAGACTCAATATGAAAGCATGCTTGAGAGGATAAATGCTTAAACCATTTGTGCACTATATTTTTACTGATATTTACTAATTTACTAATATCTTAGAAATGCATTGTGATAGATGTTTGAACACAAATGCTAATAGTGCAAGATTATGTGAGAAAAGTGACATAAAATTTTAAAATATAGAGGCAACTCTAGGAATTGATAAAAGAAAGGATCATAGTCAAATGGGAATGTAAAGAAATGCTATATTTGAGATAATTCCTGAAGGATAGCTAGAAAATGTGCAGTTAAGAAAATAGAAGTTGATGTTGACATAGAGTCCGTGTGTATGTGTATATACACATATGTATACATGCATATGTACATATATGTAAACATGCTTTATACATAATATAATTATTGCATGTATCTGTGTATATGTATGCATACATATGTGTGTATATGTATATATGTATGGATACATGTGTGTGTATATATATATCAGGGAAGTCAATATACCTTTTAAAAAATGTAAGTTCTGTTTCATATTTTGATAAATCAAAGTAAAAACTCTACTACAGAAACACTGAATGCAATAGAACTTCATTTAAAATTATGTCTTCCCATTCAAAATGAGTGAATGAGCTTACCCATGAGTATTGATAAAGCAAAGTAGTTGATGCCTTCTCCCATCATTGAAGAATTATTAAACAAAATAAAATTGTGTCTTTCCCCTTATTCAATAATTCAGCCATTGCTTAATCCACAAAAAGGGAAGGTTTTTCTTGTTTTTGTTCTATGTTGGCAGGGTAGACGGTGTAGGAGAAGCTGTCTCAAGGTCCATTTTTACCTATGTCATTGATCAGGAGACAGTGATTTACATCATGTATGGAGTAACTTTTCAAAGTTTGGAGGGAATAATATAGTTTCCTGTACACTTGAAAATAATAATTGTAATTCGAAAAATTAAAGTCTATAGTAATTCCACTCTTACACATTGAAATGTATGTATACATATATTTGAATGAAAAAGAAGACCATTTGTGTGAGGTGACATTCTTTGAATGATGTTCAACAGACTAGATAAAGGCTACAAATGCAATAAACGTTGCTGAGAAAAGAATGGGAGAGGGCAGCAAGTCTCTAGATATGCAATAAACTATTTTTCCCACCATGACATGGCAATTGGAAAATGTCTCATATGTAACATTCTTGCAGATATTTTTCTCTTTTTTTAACATTTTATTTTGAATTAATTTCAGACTTACAGAAAGAGATACAAAATGACTCAAGGAATTTCTGTAAACCCTTCGCAGATTATATTAATTATGGAATTGCTTATCAGCCCCCAAATTTGGCACCTTAAAACAGAGAACATTTATTATCTCACACAGTGTCTGAGTGTCAGGAATCTGGAAGCGCTTTAGCTGAGTGATTCTGGTTTAGTTTCTCATGAGGTTGTGGTCAAGTTGTTGACTGGGGCTGCAGTCATCAGAAGGGGTTGGAGAATCTGCTTTCAAGCACTCACAGGAGAGAAAGAGAGAGGGAGAGAGAGAGAGAGAAAGAGGGAGAGGCAGAGAGAGAGGGAGAGAGAAAAATGCCTTTTTTGATATAATCTCAGATTCATACTCCACCGTTACTGTCTTATTCTTTGTGATAGAAGTCACTAAATCCATCCCAAACTCAAGGGGAAAGGAATCACCCTTCACTTCTTCAAAGACATGTCAAATTCTGCATATATTTTTAAAACCATCAACTCAGAGATGTTAATAGTTTATCCTATTTTCTTTATCATTCTTTGTACCTCTCTTATTAATTACATTTTTGGTGGGAAAGTTTTGAAAGTAAGTTGTAGGCAATGTGCCCTTTTACTCCTAAAAATTTCAATGTATATTTGCTGAAAGCAAGGGCATTCTTCTAACCACTGTGCAATTTTCAAAATCAGGAAATTAACACTGTTACAATATTGTCTAACTTACGGATCTTCTTCAAGTATTTTAATTGTCCCACTGATGTCCTTTGTTAAAAGAAAAAAGTAGCCTGGTCTTGGACCGATCCAGGAGTATTCTTTGCTTTTAATTGTCATAGGGGTATTTTTTCTCTCCCTTTCTTTTCTTTTTTGTTTTCTTCTGTCTTCTTTCCCTTTTTTTCCTTTCGTCCTTCCTTCCTTTTCTTCTTTCTATTTTATTATTATTATTTGCCTTTAAACTAGAATAGTGCCTTAGGCTTTGTTGTTTTCCATGACCTTAACTCCTTGAGAAGTAAGGAACATTTATTCTGTACGTTGTTCTTCAGTTTGAGGCTTTCTGAGTATTCTTCATGATTTGATTCTGGTGATGTGTATTTTTTTGGCAGAAATATCACATATGTGACTTTTTGTGCTCCCCAGAGCATCTTAACAGAAAGTACCTGTTTCTCTCTCTTATTATTAATAACTTTAATTTTGATCACTTGGTTAAAGTGGTGCCTGCCAGCTTTCTCTATTTTAATGTTACTATTTTTCCTTTTGTAGGTAATAAGTATCTTGCAGGGAAATACTTTGAGATTATGTCATATACTGTTTCTCACCAAAATTTTATTTTAGCATGATAATTTTTCCTGAAAGGATTATTACTATATGGTTGACAAGTAGTATTTGACTGTATACCCTTAGGCTAAATATTTACAAAAATCTAAACAAATATTGAACTCTAGTTAGTAGGTTTGTTTTTCAGACCGGTATGAGCAAGCAATGCTGAAATGCATTCTCAGATTGAGAGTACAAGTAAAGATATCATGCATAATAGGATTCACACTCCTCAATTCAGAGAAGAGAATTACAAACGCAGAGAGGGAGGAGGATCAAATGCCCCCTTTGCGTGGGTGTGTACATGTGCACACACACACACGTACATACATACGTATAATGTATTTCTTGGCTCAGTCCTCTTAGAAGATCTCCAATCACCGACGTCCTGGTAGCAATGAACATATTTAGCACCCAAAACCCATATTCGATTTCTAAACCAAATGTAAGTAAGCAGATTTCTTGTCAAAATTGCTGCTTTCAGGGCTGGTGCTGGGAAATTAGTGAAAGCGTTTGAAACATGTTGTTGTGCAAGAAATAAGGAAATGCTCAAAGAATGCTGGAGGCACGTTAAAAGGACACAAAAGCCAGCTTTAAGGACTTCCCAAGGACTAACTTATAAGTACTTTGAGTGTCAAAATATATGACAATAGCAGATTATAGCACATAAAACATAAGAATTCTTGGATAAATAAATGCAAAAAAGAGACAGCTCTCTCTTACAACAAAATGAGAACTAATAAATGTATAAGAAGTGAGGAAATGAGAAAACCCTTTCGAATTTTAATAAACTCTACAAAATGCTGTTAGTTTAGTTAAGCAATTTAATCATTTGTGTTCACGTCATCCACTAATGACGAATTCCTCTGGGGTCTGGTTTTGGCCTGGATAAAACAGGCTGCAGGCATTATGCAATTCCCAGCTTACTAGTTTTCTCCTGCAAGTATTAACCATAAATGAACATGAGTAAAATTGATATGATTAAAGGGATAACCTTTTGTCACTGTAAATAATTTTAGTGTAAATAACTCTCAAACCCACACGTAAAATATCATTAAAAACACATTGCTTGGAAGATACCTTCCACAAGTGCCCTCATACTATATAGAAGAACTTAAATCTAGATAAGTGCTACAAATCTCATTCCACTTAAAATAGAAAATCTGATAAATGCTGGTATTTCTTTGCTGACAATTTTATCTCTGAAGAGTGAGCAGGAGTTAAGAGAACTGCTCCTATGAACAATTATCACAAAAAAGGAAGTGCTGCTTGGTGACGTGAAAGTGATGGAAACAGTGTGAGATATTAATCATATCATTAAACTGTCTGCAATAGCTGTGAAAGGTAACATTCATCATTGTGAGGCTTGCACAATAAACTTAAGAAAGGAACGTTGTAAGATTTTAAGAAGAATTTTCAAGTTTATCCCATATAGAAAATTTATATTTCTAAGAACAGGAATTTATGATGTTTTGCCTTGAAAATCGTCAGACTTCCCAACACTTACAAGATAGTCTGAAGCTCTTTGCCAGACACTTCAGGCACTTAGTGGTATGATCTTGGCTAATATTGCACCTGTAGCTCTCAGTTATCAATGCCCCCCTCAATCTCTATAGACACACACACCCCAGCAGTACCCCACTGCACATATACATACACAAACATACACAAAATTCATAAATCTCTCTGTCCTGGCATTTTGTATTTGCAATTTTCTAAACATGCTCTGCCCTGTGACATCTCTGTTCCTTTGGAAATTTCCTCTACCTGGAATGTCTTCCCTCTCCAACTTATCTGTTTGGCAAATCCAAGTTTTCATCAGAGACTTCTAATATTTTTGTTACTATGTAGTCTTTCTTGTTTTCTAAGATCCAATTAATCTCTGCATCTTCCTTGTCCCCCTTTTGGTTTCTGTGTCTCTTTTTAGCACGTAGCTAAGAATTCCAACAAACTTTATGTAGTCTATCTCAGATATCGTATTCTGAATTTCTTAACATTAGGAGCTATGACTTTGCTCACCTTTGACTTCTCAGTAACACACACTGTATGGATCAGACTCAATAAATGTTTGTTGTTTGTGAGAATCAAAATTTATATCCTGATCATATAATCACTAAAATGTAAATTTCATTAAGACATAGAATGGCGTCTGACACTTAGTAGTTGATTGGTAAACATTATATGAATAAACATACGCTGAATATTCGCAAATGCCATCAGGAATGGAAAAGAGTGGTGAGCATCAGTACAGATAATCAGACTTCTACGTGGTATGTTCTGGTGGGCTCAGATTTTAAAAAGGTCAAATTCGGAAGCTGTAAGATAGGACCAGCTACCTGGAATAGAAAGAAAAGTTTGGTTACATCAAACTGTACAAATTTTGACAGAAATTTTAGTCCTGAAAGAACTAAAATATATTGCAAATGTTAAAAACAGATTGCCAGATAAAGAACCAATGTATTTGTTACATTGTCAAGACAGACATTGAAATGGAAACTTTAGTTTAATTTAACTTGAGGGCCAGAAGTAGAGGAAATATAAAATAGGACAGAACACTATTTAAATATATAATGGTTCAGAGTTCTCCAAAACTGAAGATAGACATCAAGAAATGATATGAACAACAAGAAGTTTAAATCCACTTAGAAATATACCTAGACACTTAAATACACCTAGACACTGAATAGTAAAGCTGTTGAAAATCAAAGAGATTATTTTAAAAGGAGTATGAAGGATGAGAATATATAAGCTTCAAAGGAGCACCATTAACACTGACAGATTATTTCTCAAAATAAGCTATGGAGCCAAAAATAGAATGATAGCTTCAACTGGGGAAGAAAATAACTTCCAAAATAGACTTCTATATAGAGCAAAAATTATCCTTCATAACTTAAGGCAAATAATGACTATTTTAGGCAAGCAAAAATTGAAATAATTTACCACCAGTGAACCACATTAAAGGAAATACAACAGGGCAGCTGTAGAAACAATATTTATAGATGAAAAGATGTATTCAGAAAGGGGTAAAGAGAATGGAACCAAAAAAGTAAAAATGTGGGTAAATGCAAATAATGTAATGTCATATACAGTTAAAAATATATAAAGAGCTAAGATATATGAAAATAATAGCACAAAATAAGGGAAAGTATTAAATGGCACCGAAGAATTTTAATATCCTTCCTTTGTGCATGGTGTGGACAAACTACTCATATAAGGTTTGATGAGTCAAGGGTGCACATGGCTGTAAAATTAGTTTAGAAAGAGAGGAAAAATAAAATACTGCATAAAAATAAACATAAATGACAAGAAAAGAGACATAAAGGAAGAACAGATGGGGAAATATAAAACAAATAGTAAGACATTAGGGGTACATCTAATTATATTAGTAATTACATAAAATGTAAATGGACTAAAACATTCCAATTAAAAATAAATGTACAGAAATATGCTGACCTAAATATATGTTGTTTATAAGAAAAACACAGATAAGTTGAAAATAAAAATATAGAAAACATAGATTATGCAAAGATCAGTCTAAAGAAAGCTGTCCAAAAAAAGTAGATTTAAAGTAAAATGTAATATTAGAGATAAAGAGGAACACAGAGTGATATAAGGGTCAATTCAACAGGAAGACATAATTGTCCTATATTCTTTCACTGGAAGAATGAGTAAAAAGTTAGAGATTTAAAAAAAATTATAGTAATGAAAATAAATGCACTGCTACATACAACAGCATGGGTGAATCTCAGGAACATAATATTGAATTATAGAATCTATACTTCCATTCATATGATCTTCAAAAACACGCATAGTTAACCATGGTGTTAGAAATCAGGTTACCAGTTGGCTCTGAAGACAAGGATGAAAGGGATTGGAAAGGAGAATATGGCGGCATCTGCATTGCTGGTAATGTTTTATTTCTCATTGTAAGTGGTGATTCCACAGGTATGTTCCCCCTGTGCTTATTCATTAAGCTATACATGTATGAATTATGTTTTTTCATATATGTCATACTTCAATCAAAGTTTTGTTTTCAAAAAGTAGATTGGTGTGAAATTCATAAAAAATTTTAAAAGGACTAGTTTATTAAAGATAACATAATGCCAGGAGTCATGTTAACGCATCATATAAAATGCATGTAATAGGATTCTATATATTTGTGGAAGGGATAGATGGCCAAATTGGCTTGAAACTTTTTAGCAGACAAAATGAAAAACGCAAACATGGTCAATAACACGGTGTACAGTGTTCACGAGTTGAAGATGAGAGCAGATCAGAGTAGCATGAATATTCCTGGTACAGAGACCACAGAGAAAATTCTTATTATCCTCACAAAAAGAAAAATGTACAATGTCCTGAGCATTATCTTCCACAATAACTTTAGAGTAAATATGGGGATGAGTTTCAAAACACTCAAACCTCAATTCATTACAACAAAAAACTCTATGGAAGGGATATTTGGGGGGTGGGAGTTAAGCAAAATCCCATGATAAAATTTTTTAAAATAAGCTTGTTTGGTTTACCTAGAGAGAGGTTTAAATATGGTACTTAAAAAATTTGAACATAAGGTTTCTTTTAACTCAACTTTTGTCAATCCTCACTGTCAAGGTCACACTCTCTCACAAGTACTTGGAACGCAGATATTCTGTGCTGCCAGTTTGTGCAGGGCCATATGCTGCAACAGTCAGTGAAGCAGAAGGTAAGATTCATGTCCCCCATGAAATGTGAGCAGCCTGACAAGGACAGGTGCCTGACCAGAAGGCCCCAGAGCTGGACCAAGAGAGTTCCTGCCAAGCTTCTCCTCCCAGAAAAAAAGCTTAGGGTGTGTTCTAGCATATACATGAATAGGTCATAATGTCCGCAAAGTTCTGTGGAATATAGGATAATCACAGCAGTTCAATTTGGAAATATTTCTGTAAATGAAACATCTCCATTATTACCTCTTTCTCCCCCTCCTCTACTACCATACCATCATTAGCCCCTAATAACCATTCACTGTATTACTCACCATGCTAAGAGCTTACATATATTATCCACTTGATACCTCAAATAGCCAGATAGTAATGGGAATGATAATAGTCATCAACTAATACAGACTCATTGTGTGCCAGGCCTTGTGTTAAGATCTGTACATAATTATTATCTAATTTAATCTCCCCAACACTCAAAGAATTACCTTAATAGTATCATCTCTGCTATACACATGAGGAAAATTAAAGTGTAGAAAGGAGAAAGGTTAATCATACAGAGTTGAAGTTGAAGAACTAAGGTAGGAACCTGGGTCTTTAAGATTACATTTGTGCTCTTCTCATTTAAACTGAAGGCATTGCTGTTATCTTTTAGTTGTTGAGAAGACTGAAGTTTAAAAAGATGCACAAATAGGCCAGAGTAACATAAATTGAAAATCATGTAGGGGCGGCCTGGTGGTGTAGTGGTTAAGTTTGTGCCCTCTGCTTTGACGGCCTGGCTTTGCAGGTTTGGATCCTGGGTGCAGACAGCATAGCTCGTCAAGCCATGTTGTGGTGGCATCTCACATAAAATACAAGAAGATGGGCATAGATGTTAACTCAGTGACAATCTTCCTCAAGCTAAAAGAGGAAGATTAGCAACAGATGTTAGCTCAGGGCCAATCCTCCTCACATACATACACAAAAAATCAAGCAGAGTTAAATTCCATTTTATCTGACTTGTAAAGCTTGACATCAGGGACATGCAAAGCCTTTAGAATGTTAATATAAATTGTGGATCTGCAGGAGGATGCTAGAATATGCAGCATATCACAAATATTTTTAATGATGGAATCCTTTTTTATTTTATAGCTATTAACATCTCTGGGAATAATACATGTGGTACACACATAGATAGTTTAGGGAATGCTTTCCTGCCACAGTGTATAAAAGTTTAAAGCTACAGATCCATTGAGGATGATTTAGAAAATACAGAAAAGCACAAAGAGTTAGGAAATCACCATTCTCTGGCAACTAGATGATCAATCTACGTATGTATGTCTGTAGGTATAAATGTATGTAGATTTTTATTCACCTGTGTTAGTCAATTTCTCTTTCTTCAGTATTCTTAGCAGCAAAAAGCTGATAGAAATCAAATGAAGATCAAAGTTTTACCCAGATATTAAATGATTAGAAAACCTAGCTTATATGTGAAGTGAAAGCAGCATTCTTCTGTCACCTTCTAGATTTGAAGACAACTGGGCCTGCTCAGATGGCCATGCTGATATAGGTACCTTGCCACAGGCAGAAAAGCTGGAGGGTTCTGAGCCTGCAACCAATGTCTTTGCCTGGGTAACATTCTTTTCCTCTCCTATAGTAATACTCTTTGGTGACATGTCTTTTTACAAACGATCTCAATGGTAATTTCTATCAAAATCCTTTGCTTACCTACTTCACCAAACTAAGGGGATTGGCACATGAATGCCGATAGGCCCATCAGCCTTTGAACCTGAATCTTGAACTGAATGACTCAAGGACAGAAAATAGAGCCGAGTCATTCTAATGACAGCTCCTAAAAACACTCCAATTCTTACTGCCTTGTTTCCTGGAGCCGCCTGGATTTTTGAGTTACTTTGTATTCCTACAACTGATTGTTTCTCCCTTAAATCAGCCAAAGTTGACTAAATCCAAGAGACTCTAAGTTGCAATGATTGTACCACTTGTATTGGATTTACTTCTGGGAACTACATTTTTAAAGGAATGCTGTCAATAAGAATGACTTCTGAAAGTGACCATAATAATTAGTGACAATAAACTATTTTTTAAGTATAAGAATGTTAATATTACTATTATTTTTTTAATTTGTAGGATTAGACTTGATACAAAAGAGGCTTATCAGGACTATATCAAAGAAATTTGAAACTCAAATGTGTTACTGTTTAAGGTAGTGAATTCCTTGTCAGTGATGGTGTTCAATGGGCATAGGTGATTGTTAAAACTCTCTTATATTCATATGATCATCCTTAATAGTAAATCATTATTATTGCATTATTTTTTAAAAGCAAATATGACACCAATAGCTATGACTCTCTTCCGTTGCATGTAACAACATGTCAAGTGCTCCCTACTCTTCCAAAAGGGCTGTTTGCCGGAATGTTTATATGGCATTTCAGGTATTTTACAACTTCAAATCTTCCATTTGTATAATTTTTAGATTGGAAATTAGGAAAGACTAAATCATGAAGTCTATCTCAGAGCACTAAGAAGGATGAAGGAAACAGTCCATTATTTCATGAGTTTGGAAATGATGTAAAAACATCTTATTGGAGGACATGAATACATATTGGTTTGCATTTGCAAAGCTTTACTACTAGTGACAAAACTTGCCATTACATGTGGATTGCAGGGTTTCAATTAGTAGAGACTATCTCTTTGAATCTTAAAGCAATTAAGAAGGAAAATTATTATGAAAAAACTTTTTCTTTTAATTAATTGCAGTAACATTGGATTATAACATTATGCAGATTTCAGATGTACATCGTAATATATTTCAAATTCTTTGTAGAATACATCATGTTCACCACCCAAAATCTAATTATAGTCCATCACCTCACATATTAGCCTAATCACCCCTTTTGCCCTCCCCCCTTCCCCTATGGTAACCACCAATCCAATCTCCCTTGCTAGGTGTGTGTTTGCAGTTGTTTTTATCTTCTACTTATGCGTGAGATCATACGGTATTTGACTTTCTCCCACTGACTTATTTTACTCAGCATAATACCCTCAAGGACCATCCATGTTGTCACAAATGGCCAGATTTCACCATCTTTTATGGCTGAGTAGTATTCCATTGTGTATAAATACCACATCTTCTTTATCCCTTCATCCCTTGATGGGCACTTATGTTGCTTCCAAGTCTTGGCTATTGTGTATAATGCTGCAATGAACATAGGGGTGCATGTATCTTTATGCCTTTGCATTTTCAAGTTCTTTGGAGAAATACCCAGCAGTGGGATAGCTGGATCATATGGTAGATCTATTCTTAATTTTCTGAGGATACTCCATACTGCTTTCCATAGTGGTTGCACCAGTTTGCACTCCCACCAGCAGTGAACAAGGGTTCCCTTCTCTCCACTTCCTATCCAACACTTGTTATTTCCTGTCTTGTTGATTATAGCCATTCTGACAGGAGTGAAGTGATACCTCATTGTAGTTTTGATTTGCATTTCCCTGATAGCTAATGATGTTGAGCATCTTTTCATATGCCTGTTGGCCATCCGTATATCTTCTTTGGAGAAATCTCTGTTCAGATCTTTTGCCCATTTTCTAATTGGATAGTTGGTTTCTTTGTTGTTGAGCTGTATGAGTTCTTTGTATATTTTGGATATTAACCCCTTATCTGATATATGGTTTTCAAATATCTTCTCCCAATTGTTAGGTTGTCTTTTCGTTTTGTTGATGGTTTCCTTTGCTGCACAGAAGCTTTTTAGTTTGATGTAGTCCCATTTGTTCACTTTTTTCTTTTGTTTCCCTTGCCCAGTCAGACATGGTACTTGAAGATATGCTGCCCAGACCAATGTCCAAGAGCATACTGTCTATGTTTTCTTCTAGAATTTTCCTGGTTTCCTGGTTTCAAGTCTTTAATCCATTTTGAGTTGATTTTTGTGCATGGTGTAAGGTAATGGTCTTCTTTCATTCTTTTGCATGTGGCTGTCCAGCTTTCCCAACACCATTTATTGAAGAGACTATGAGAGAATATTTTAATTAGTACAAGAATTTATATTTAGGGTAATGAGAGAGAGAAAAATAGTAGAAAGGAGTAAATTATGTGGCATTTTGGAAAATAGCTAGAGTGCCAAGAAGCTCACTTGTTATTTTGCCTTAAGCAACTGCAATGTTTTAAGCAAACAAAATGTCTTAAGCAAATATGATCCATTTAAAAGGTTTTCGCAAAGGTGCACAGAGGACCTAGACAGAACACGAAATCTGCTTCCTTTTGGTATCCCCAAAGCCCTCATTCTCCAATACCCCCAACCTTAATTTTTGGTTCTTACTTTTCCAGTATTGTCTAGGTATTTTGCAACAGGGATTATTCCTATGAAACTCAATGTTTTATTGAACTACTTAAAAATTCAGAGGTAATATCAACTGAGGCATCTACATTTAGAAATCACCTATGTTCAATAACAATGATTAATTTTTAATGATCATGAGAAAGATTGGTCAGCCCTAGATACCTGAATCATGACCTTCTGCCTATTTTGGATCTCACCAGTTCTGCTAGATTTGCTGTGAAATAAAAGGGGCTAGATAATCTTCTAAAGTAAGGAAAAGGTACCAGCTGAAGCAGAGAAGATAAAAGAAGGGCTGTTCTCTTAAACATCGGCAATCTAAAGACGTTCCTCAAACAAAGGAGCACTTTTATTAAAGCAGCAATATCTGGACTTTTAAATTAACACCCTCAAACTTTATTTTGCTATGTTTTTGGTAGTAATGAGAGAAAACTAAACAGAAGTTATTAGCATAGTTATTAGTTTTATTAATTTTAAAAAGAGAATCTAGAAGAAAGCAAGTTAACTTTTCTTGCCGGAAACTTATCCCGAGGAAATATTAGATCTGGCTACCTCCATGAGACATGTTGGAACCTACCTGCTTACTTCACTATCCTTCTAAGAAAACCCAATGTGCATCAGGTACACGGGAACTTAGCTGAGCTTTGTTGCAAGTGTATTTTCAAAACGAGGAACAAAGAAGACAAAAGCTGTTTCTATTAGTTCCGTTCAATTCACTAGCAAAGGCAGTACATGACAATACTACTGCCATTCTTTCTTCATGTTCTAACTCTTATCTAAATAGCTCAATCATCTTTACACACATTTCTTCTTTTATCATTTATGATTCTAATAAACATATATACCCAGGTAGATTACCAGCACAGTTTCTGACAGCCAATGGAATGAGGATTCGCAGCACCTAGACTTCTAAGCCCATATGTCTCCTGAATCCCAGGGGAGGTAGCACATCAATGTTGAACGCGCAGGTCAAGGACATAATTGGTAACATGGTTCTATCTTCCTCTGAGGAATCAGAAAAGATAAGTTCTCGGAAGTTGGAGATACAGACAAATAAGTCATATAATATTTAAATAAAGAGTAGATAATAAATCTTAGTGTGTCCTGGAAAGGCATTCTGAAGTATTCAGCCTGTGTTGACTGGGAACCTATGAGATTTCAAGCACCGTGCTAGTCATTGGTGAAATTTCTAACAGAAAGACAAAAACAACTGTTATGATGAACATTATTATAATAAGGGAGCTTGAATGAGGGTGGATATATTATGAAGGGTTTACCATGAAGTGATAAAAGCAAAAATAATTTAAGGTAGAGGAAGTAGCATGAAGGAAGACCTTAGAGAGAGACAGGGCGTTGGTCAGTAGAAACTGAAGAACTGAGGAGAAGATCTAACCAATAGGAGGTAAGTAATTGATGTGAGTATTCTCAAATACCCACAGCTTCTGTTGTTTAATTGTGAGATATACTCATCAATAAACAGAGAAAATGCCATCTGGAGAAAAAAATAGATTAGCTTTTTTGATGCAAAATTAGCAGTTGAGCTTAGAGTGGAGGGCTCCTGTTGAAGAATACTAGAAAACAGATTAGGTATATCTTGCTCCATATTGTGCCTTAGATATGAAGCAGGAGGATTCCAAGTTTGTCATGAAGATAATTTGGAGTACTTTGTGTGGAAAAGATAAGAAGTAATGGATTATTGATGGATAGAGTAGAGGTAGAATAGGGACAGGAAGACCACTGGAAATTATAAAGCTTCTGTATTAGGATGATGAAAACTAATGGGAAAATGGGGAAATGGCTGTAGAAAATGGTAAAGGGAAGAATCTGAACACTATTCATTGAAATTTTCAAAATAGTTAATGGACTACATGGAAGATGAATCAGGTGACATTCTTGATGAGCAAACATCAAGTGAACAGAGGCAAGAATCTGCATACTGCTCACTAGGGTCAAAGAGAAACCTAAATGCAACAGGAGCAGAAGCAATGCTCTGTAAATGGACTATTGCTTACCTTCTGGACCTAGTAAACTTCTAGTTAGTGAACTCTTACAATAAACTGAATGTTCTCATAGTAGGCTGGTGTATTTATTACATCACCGATGGTTCTTCTCTCTCACCGATGGGGGAGTACTTAGGATGTTCCAGGATCTGCTCTGTACTGCATAATAATTCTCTGTATATTCTCCTATTCATGACATTCTTAAAAGGCGTATTCTCTCTTTATTACCGTTTTACAGATAAGAATGCTGATGCTCAGAGAAATTAAGTAACTTGCCCTTGATCACAACGATAAAGATTCAGGTCTGAAAAATCTGGAATACAAGATATTGGCAAAAATAAGCAAACTGGTTGAAAAAAATATTAAATACATGAACAGGTAGCGAGCACAAGAATAATTATAAAATTCCAGCAAATATATTTCAAAAAGTGAGATTCCGTAATATTCAAATAAATGTAAATTAATATCAATATATTGTTGCTTTTCAACTCTCAGATTGGCAGAGATGCAGAAGACTGATTGTTTCCAGTGTGGCATGTGGTATGGAAATGGGCACATTTTTATACTGCCACAGACAATTTGGCAGTATATATGCAATTCTATAATAATAAGCAGTTTCTTTGACTTAGTAAGTATCCCAACGAGTGGATCTGAGGTGTTTATATGAGAATTTCCATGACTCTATTACTCATCATGACAAACACACTAAAACAGACAGCAGAATTTGGCCTTGAAGCAGGTACTGATTAAAGGGAGTTTAGCCCAAATAACTTAGTTATTATTAAAATTACTTGTACAATTTTTTAAAGAAATGGAAAAGACAGATCAATATGTTAACAGTATTTATTGTATATCATGGCACGGTATTAGTTTCCTAGGGCTACTCTAACAAAGTACTGCAAAATGGGTGGCTTCAAACAATGGAGAAGTGTTCTCTCCTGGTACTGGAGGCCAGAAGTCTGAACTCAAGGTGTTGGCAGGGTCGTGCCTCCTCTGAAGACTCTAGGGAAGAACGTTTGCTTGCTTCTTCCTGGCTGGAGGTGGCTGCCAGCAATACCTGCTCTTCCTTCGTTTGTAAGTGCATCCCTCCAGTCTCTGCTTCTATTGTCACTTGACGTTCTTCTTGTGTGTCTTTGTGTCACTGAATATCTCTTTCTTTATAAGCATGCTAGCCCCTGGGTTTAGGGCCCACCTTAACCCAGTATGACCTCATCTTACTTGATTATATCTGCAAAGACGTTATTTCCAAGGTCACATTCACAGGTACCTGGGGTTAGGACTTCAGTATATCTTTTTTGGAGGAAACAATTCAGCCTACTATAGGCAGTTTTGTAATTAAATATCATGTTAGTAATCAGAAAAGAGGTATTTTCTTTTTAAAGGGTACATAAATAATTTTTATTATTATTGTCGGGAAATGAGTTTAGTTTTTTATAAATTAATTTATTTCACCCAAAATATATTCTATCAGCCCAAATGGTGGTTTTGAGTGGATCTGGCATTTATGGAGCAGCAGGACATTACGATACCTTTTCCTGTGGAGATTGAGCAATGTATTCCAGAAAGAGTTTCTAAATTAGTGAGTATACTACCAAAGAACTTTTTCAGAGAAAATGGTCAACATGGGCTTCCTGATAAATGGTGTCTTTATCTGATGGGCCCACTGAGAACATAAAGAGAATCTTTTCAAAGAAGTAAAAATATTCATGAAAAGAATTCTGTTAACTCAATTTTTTTTTCAGTGAAAAGAAATGGGTAGGAGCAAGGAAACTTCAGTGTTCCACACACACACCCCAAAAATCGTTTGCACTGCTCTCCCTAATTTCTTAAGTATTATTATGTCTTTTTTTCAGCTTTGTTAAGATATAATTGACATATAAGATGTATATGTTTAAGGTGTACAACACAGTGATTTGATACACTTATGTACTATGAAATGATTACCACAATAGGGTTAGTTAATGCCTCCAACACCTCACATAATTACCTTTTTTGTGTGTGTGGTGAGAACATTTAAGATCTACTTTTTTAGGAGCTTTAACCATAATTAAAAACCCAAAGAAACTGAGATCTCAGATGAAAAACCTGTGTTGTTCATCTATAAAATTATAAGTGCGGATTTTAAGTAGTCTGCCTTCTTTCAATTCTATTAGTGCAGTTGCATAGATGATTTCTCAAGGGGTTGTGACCTTTACACACAGCTCAAAGACTATGTTCTAGTGTTTGATATGCAAAGTATCCCAGGTGGTATGTGATAAATAAAACATTACTGTCCTTGGCCATCGCCACCTCTACAAGCCTGCTGCCCACAAATACCAAAACCCACCATAAAAGTTACCTGTGTTACTGAGAATTAAGGTACATCGAAGATTCCCTTTGCTATGAATTTGGGAACTTGGAGAAATTTTAACAGTATCAATAATTAGTATCTATTCTAGGGGGCAAAAACAAGCTGATTAGTGAAATAAAAGTTTTCATTCAACAAAATGTGATATATGATATATTAGGTACTGGTTAGGTGCTGGATATAGGCAGATGAGAATACATGGTGTCTACCTTCACACAACTTACACCATGCTAAAGAGAGCAGAAATATGTGCAAGTATACTATACATCCTAATTGGCCATAAGAAAGATAAATAAAATATGTGAGGAGATCACAATGTGAAGAGTAATGAATCCTTTCTGAGGCACACAGGGATTCTTCAAAAAGATAGGAGACATGCTCTGAACTTTGAGTGACACATAAAACGTCCTCTGAACCGATGATCAGAAGAATCTTCCCAGTGGAGCTGACCCTGGTCAAGGATCTGAAGGTCCAGAAGTACAGGGGAGCCCTGGAAACATTGTTCAGTTTGCTTTAGTGACTTTTTGAAGGAAGGGCTGTAACCTGAGAGGGGCCAAGAGGTCGGCCACAGTCAGCCTGGAAAAAGCCTTATTTGATATTAAGGGATTTGTGTTTTATCTTTTAGGCAATGGAGAATCATTGGAGCTTTAACTACTACTACAATTATTATATAACTATTTATTGGACACCTATCAGTATACCAAGATATAGGGATAGATCCATGAACTTGAGGGAAACTATATCATTGATTCATTGATCTTGTATTATAGAGTGAGAGACAGACAATTAACAATAAAATGAACACAAACATGAGCTAATTACAGTCTGAGATGCATCCCATGAGTGATGCAATAGAAAATAATCATAGGAGGTCCTTGAATGCACATTGTCATTGCCATGATGGGCACCAGTATGGTGGCAAAAGAGATGCATCCTTAAACTCAGTGAGGCAGCCAGAAAGAAGAGGATGAATATGGCAGCTTCAGAAGATTTTATGGTAGGGTGGCTGCCCTCCAGGTACAGATACAGACAGGAGTAAGAGCTGGAAAATTTATGCTGTAACTCTTCAAATGACTCTGGTTACCCAGGCATGAGATGTGGTCCTTCTCAGATTATCCATATGTCAGATGATACCCCAAACCAGTAAATTATTTTCTCTGTGAGGCTCATGAAACTTCAAACTACCCAATACTTAGAATTTTTTTTATCTTTAAACAAATTAAAAGGATAGGGAACATATTCTTTTACTAGAATTCTAGGGTAAATTCTTTTTCTAAGCTAATGCATGCATTTAAATTAATAAAATAATATGATCCTAGATATGAAGTAAAACCAATCAAAATTCATACAAAAATTTCACTTGTATCTTGTTGGATATTTTTTCTAACTTTAATTTTGGAAGACATTCGTTCAGTTATATTTAGGAGAAAAATTTAATTTGTCCTTGGGGAAAGATTCAATGTGTTTCTATTGGTGAGATAATGGAAGGGGAGCCTGGGTCAACTTTTTAGTTAAGGAGCCATGAGTTGTCATATTTGGCCTGGAGTCACCATTGCTATAATGTGTTTTCCATAGCAAACTTTGATGTCAAGAAAGTTGTTTTCACTAACGTGCTTAAATCAGAATTTATTACAACTTAATTTAAGGTCGCAGCTTTTGTTCCTCGTGGTGTCTCTAGGCAAGTATATCTACAGTAATGCAAGTTTAAAAAGGATCTGATCCCTGATGAAGTCTGTTTAAAATGCACCTTAGTTTATGTACTATACCAGACTTACCAAGTTTATATTAATGTAGGCTTATTTAATTTTAAGAAAATCACATTTTTGCAAAAGATATAAATGAACAAAAATTCTCTTTCTTTCAACATATGAAAGTACCCCATAACTATGGAAGCTTTCTTGTAGATTTAGTTGACTACTCTTCAAATTTCTGCCTCAGCATATAGGCCAAAAAACTGTTTTGCAGCCTAATAGGTATATTCCAAGGCAAATAAGGAAATTGAATGAAAAACAGGTAATTTATTCAGTCATTTTAATAATGAGTATCTCAAAAAATCTTGTCTTAGAAAATGTATTATGAGCAATATTTTTTAAAGTTGTTACACAACATTGGTTGGCCAAATCACACAAATACACAAGAGCGTGCACAATCAGAAGAGCCTCTGAAGCCTGGTGTTCTTATTACACGGTCATTCAGTCGTATGGAATGCTGCTTTCCTATTAAACTGCCATAGAGATTGTCTACAACTAAAAATTTATATCTTATTTGCAATATGATCACGTGATTATTCAAATATTAATTTTTCAAATATGAGTTTAGAGCTTAATCAATCTTTAGCTTACATTTATTAGCTAAATTGATTTTTAAAGCTGATTAGAGACAATCAAAATTATTCAAATTTCTTTGTTTTGATGAGCAGATTTGGTTCCAATCAAACTGTCTGGCATTTTAATGGGAGAGTTTTCACCTATTATGTAAACATACAGCAATATGAGCAGATAAAATACTTCATTAGAAATAGACAAGAGTATTGGCAGGAATCCTTGGGGATATTAAGGCCAAGGATACTGAGTTGAAAACAAAACCTAAACTAATATGAAACTTCTGGAAATTAAATTCAATGGTTTGTTAAAACCTATACATTTTCATTCATTGATAAAGAAGTAAATTGTCAAAAGACATCAAGGCAGATAAAGGCAGGGAAAGAGGAAGTATGAGAGGTAAATGTGAAAGAAAAAATGAAAATAAGAATCCTTGCTCCATGTCAACATTTATATATCACTCCAGCATAGACAGAAAGTAAAGCAAAAATAATACAGGGAACACCCACATATCCCTTATGAGATTCATAATTTGGTGACATTTTGCCCCATTTGCTTAAACGCAGACAGATAAATAGATAAATAGACGGAATTTGTCACGAACATTTGATAAAAGGTTGACAACTTTGTGCTTCTTTGCCACTAAATATTTCAGTATGCATTGTTTTATGGACAAAGGAAGACATTCTCTCCCATGACAACAGTACAATGATCAAAATCAGGAAATGTTAGCGTTAATATATTTCCATAGTATAATCAATGTTCCATATTCAAATGTCATCAGTTTTCTCAATGACATCCTTTATAATTATTTTTTTTCCTGATTCAAGAATCAGTCTAGGACTGCACAACTTATTTAGTTATATTGTTTAGCCTTCTTTATGTGAAATAGTATTTCAGATTTTCTTAATTTTCTTGGCCTTACAATTTTTGAAGAGTAGAAGACAGGTGTTTGTAGATTTTTTACTCAATTGGGATTTGTCCTATGATTAAAGTAAGCATTTTTGGAAGGAGTGTCACTGGGATGATGTTGTGTCCTTCTCAGTGCATCGTCAGAGACACATGATGTTGGTATGTCCCAACATTGGTGATGTAGCAGTGTCCTCTCAAAATCTCTTCCCAGCTCAGACTTGGAGCTGGGTAGAGAGCAGAGGGACAAGCAGCCACTTCTCTCACAATATCTTCTCCAGGATTCCAGGCCCTAAGTAGGATGCACCAGAGAAAAACATGTGAAATGGTTTTTACAAATAGTAAAATAGTTTCATAAGTTCTAGTTAGCCAATACTGGACTTGATGTAGAATATTATTAGTTTTGGGGGTCTGAATGAATCCTTTCTAAATAGGCTTCAAAGAGCCAATGGTTTTGCTGAGCAAAAGTTTATGTGATTCACATTTTATAACATCCGTTTCTTCTGCAAATTTTCAGTGTCGTCATACATTGGTTCCCAGCTGTATTTCTGAAGGTGTATTAGTTTCATCCACAGTCAATTTCTGGGTTACTGTTATTGTTTTATACTCCCCCCAAATTAGTGATCATTTTATGCCATTTTATGCACAAGACACTCATGCTAACAGAATTATTGTTTATATTTTTCCTTTACTAAGGAGCCAGCTTTAACATTTCTCACATAACCCTGGACCTATTCCGTTTTTTCACCACTAACTCTAATTCTGCATTTTCCACACAAATCTTTCACTGCCATCTGGTTTCAGGTATAAGATAACATCTATCTTAGCAGCTTTTTTTCTGTTGACCTACTATTGTTGTTTTCTTCTCTTTTGCCCAAATCAAAATGTATAGAGTTTCCTAGGGCCTACTGAAAACTCTGGGGAAACCTAATTTAATCAATATGTAGGTATACATGGGTTCTTCCAGAAAACTGTCATTCTTCTCTAAATCTACTCACTTCTCTATTGTTTTACTTCATAAATAATGAAATCTAGGTATGTAACTTATTCTATTTTCTAGACTGATAAATGGCATCATTTCTTCTTTAAGTGTTCGGTGGAATTTACCAGTGAAATAATTTATGCCTAGCATTTTCCTTTTCAGAAGGTTATTAATGAAATAATTTATTTAATAAATATAGTCCAATGCAGAGTATCTCCTTTTCCTCATATGAGCTTTTTGTAGTTTGTGTCTTTTAAGGAGTTGGTCCATTTCACCTAAATTATCAAATTTGTGGCTATATAGCTGTTCACAGTGTTTTTTAAAATTACTCTTTAATGTTACGGGATCAGCAGTGGTGACCCCTTTTTCATTTCTGGTATTAGTAACTTGTGTATTCTCTTTCTTTCTTGGTTAATATTTTAGAGGTTTGTCAAAATTATTGATCTTTCAAAGAACCAGCTTTTGGTTTCACTGATTTTCTCTATTGAGAGAAATTCCTTTGGGGCGGGGGGTCTCACCCTAATGGGCACTCTACCTCCAGCAATTTGTCAAAATTACTATTTGTGTTGCTTCCAAATTATGGCTGCAGAGGCTTCTACTCCATGCAAGCTGATGTACAGTGTGATTCTCAGTATCCGCTTGCCTTTCTAGATTTGGGGGTGGTAGTTTGTCCTGCGACCTCAATTCACTGATGTGTCCAGGAAAAGTTACGGTTTCAGTTTGTTGGGATATTTTTCTACTGTAAAGATGGGAGTGATGACTACCCAGCTCTTTAAATGTCAAAGCTGAAGCTGGAAGTCTCTGCAAAGTCCCTGACTTTATAGTTTTATTTTCCCAGTAGCCAGAATGCTTTAGTCACTTCTGTTTCCACCTTGCTGGACAACCCCTGAGCGGGTATTTCTAATTCCAGGACTGCCCCTATGGGTTCTCCTCACTCTTTGAACTCATCTCTCGGTAGTTCAGGGAGCTTCGTGTTATGTTCCTGGTTTGGCCGTAAGGTTTGTCATAATCCATGCAATATTAACATCGCATCACAGATCAATAAATATGGTAGGTAATTCCCTTCAAATTTAACTCCTTATATTTTCTTCATTGTCTAGACACAATACACTGTCTAGACACATAGGAGAAATATTATTTTAGATGATTGTGAACTCACAATTAAGAGGATAGTGCAAAATATCCCTTTTCTGTTTCCACTAGTCGTCTTTCATACCAGGATGAGGCTAGCCCAGATACTGTCTAAAAACTCTTCTTCTAGACTCCAATCTCGTCCCTTGCCGTCCTCCCTCAGTTATGCCTTCCATCGTTTACTCCCTCAGCTCTGCTCTTCAGGGTCCCAGCTCCATCCTAGATGTGCCTATGTTCTGGGTCTCTCTCTTGGCTCTGTGCTCCAGGAGCAGTGGCTGCTCCACACTGGGGACTATATAAGGTCTTCAAATTCTTTAGACTGGAGAATCTACAAGAAAACCAAAATTGATTGTCTGTAACAGAATAATGTTGACACCAGAATAAAAGCCACAGCCCATCTATAATCTATGATACCTTATGCAATCTAGACCCAACTTAACTTTCTTTCCTGCCCTCTCTCTTTCTTAATGACTCTGACCTCCTTACTAATCTTCAAAGGCACTAAAAATCTCCCTATCTCAGGAAGTTTGTGCTTGTGCTTCCCTATGCAGAATGTACTTCCTCTTGGCTCCCTCCTCACTTCATTCTTATCTCTGCTATATGTCACTTCTTAAAGTTCTATCCTGAGTAACCTATAAAAAATAGCTGCTGCTCCTACCACATTCATTATTTTCTACCCCTTCACGTGTTCTTTAGTTGAATAAATGAACATATTATGCCTTTAAACTTTTTCTTTACTGTGTTGACAAGAGATTTTCACATGTTGAGGCATTCGGAATAAGAACTCAGCTTCAAAATCGATTTGACTTGAACTAAAGAAGCCTGACTTATGGCCTATCACACGTGCATTGTACGTCTGCTTTAACCATTAAAGTACAGAATGCAGTCTCTTGAGATAGAATGCCTTCTCCCCTCCTCTGCCCTGTTGGTAAATTCTATTGCTAATACCTGTATTTTTCTCTTTCCTGACATCAGAATCATGTTGACCTGCTAATTTGCAACTGAATATCTCTTTGAAACTTTGATGAAAATGTATCCTGGTGTGTTTAATGTATGTTCTTTGCTCTAAAAAGATATAAGGCTGTACTGAAAACCATGCTTCTCTGCAAGGCTTTCTTCCTTTCTGGAAAAGGCCTTCCTGGATTATAATCCTCACTCTGGCTCACGTAAAACACACCTATCTCTCTTATCTATGGAATGATTATTAGTTATTTTGTGTCAACAGGGTCATACGAAAAAATCTGTTGCCTGGAAGAGAAAGTAAGGAGGAATAAAGTTCCACCTAATGTATATAATAGTATATGTATATAATAATATATCTCAAAAAGTAATAGCAAAGAAATGAATAGGACATTTTCAGAGGAAGAAATAGGGGATATGATGTTAGTTTCGGTTGTCAGAAAAGGCTTTTCAGAAGAAATTTAAAGTGAGATTTAAAAGATGAATAGAAGCAATTATGTGAAAATTGGAGTGATAAAGATTTTCAGGCAGAAGGAATGGCTTTTGGTGGGAAAGCGCTTGGCATGATTAGGGACCTGAGAGACCTTTGTGGATGAAACGATCAGTAGGGGAGGGCGTACCACGAGAAAAGTTGGACAGCCAGGCAGGGGCCGGAACTAAGGATCCCTGGTAGGTCATGTGTAGAAGCATGGATATAATTTTTAAGTGGAAAAGGAAGCCATTGGACAGTTTTAGGTAGGTTTAACAAAGCAATTTGTGTTTTAAGATTATCACCTTAGTTGCTGTGTGGAAAATGAATTGGAAAGTGACAGATAATTAGTGATGAGACCAGTCAGGAGGTTATTTCAGTACTCCAGATGAAAAATGACAGTGATCGGCACCAGAAACGAAGAGCAGAAGTGGATGATACATATCTTTGTGAAGTAGAATTGAAATGACTTAGATTGGATAGATTAGATGTGGGGGGAAGGCAAGGAAGTGTCAAAAGTGTCCCAGGACTGACTTGTGTGATTGGGTGGATGGTGGGGCAGTTGACTAGTTTGGAAAAGTCTGTAGGAAAAAAGGTCTTATGAAAGGCATGGGGGGAGGAGAGAAGTCAACAGTTCAGCTTAGTTGTACTATTTGAAATATCTTGGAGACAGCCAAGTGGAGGTTTGAAAAAGGTAATTAGGTACACAAGTATAGAGCTTGGAAGAGGGATTTGAGCTAATGAAAGAAAATTGGGAGTTTTTTTCTATTATACCATCTCATGTATTTCTAACCAATTCACTTTCTAAATATAACATAACAAATATATCAATAATTCTAGCTCTTTACAATAATGTCATATTTTGATTATAGTGTAGAACAGGAAGAAAAGGACTAATAGTTGTTGAGTGTACACTATTTGCAAAACACTATTTGATGCTTTACCTTTTTTCTTTTCTCCACAATGCTATATATTTAATTATTTACATTTCACACATGGGAAAATTGGGATTTAAAAAGGTTAATTAAATTGCCCTACGATCAATCAGCTTATAAGTGGCAGAACTAGGATTCAAGCTCAGATTTCTGTTATTAAAACCCATTCTTTCTCTATACCACCATGGTGTAAATACATACTTTTCCTTTCTTCCTTAATGAGAGTTAATAATAACAGTAAATTATTTCCAGAATAGGGGCAAACACAGTGATGTTGCTATAAGAACATACATAACTACAGCTGGTAAAAATAACCTCCCTTCTTAGAATCTATGACTACTTCCAAGTAAAGCCTGTAAATATTTCATAAGAACAGTTGAAGAAATGGTGGCAAAGCAGCATTTTCATTTGCTTCCAAACTTGAATATGTGAGTGTTTCTGTGACTATCTTTTAAAAGTTCTATTTTACCTACAATTTCAAAAAGTCTAGAAAGTAAGTTTATCTTAAAAAAAAAAAAAAACAAACCAAAAAACCACACACACAAGAATTGGGTCTTAGTAGACATTAGTTATTTCCAACACAGAAACTTGGTATTTTAGGGGCTTAAGTTATTCCTTAAGGTGAGAATTAAGCACTTGATCAAAATTCTGGTACTGTTTATCATTAAATTACCAGGAGGGCTGGTATTTGCTGTTCTTGCTATTTTTAACAGGAAGCAGGGGCAATGAGAAACATTGTCTCCTAAGAGGATTTTTCTAAAACGTAATCATGCATTTTTTACAACAGGAAGAATTCTATTTCATTATCTTATTGTGTAATTCCATCTCATTTGGAGTATGAAGTGATATTCCTTCTCTACCTTTCTCTGAAGACAAGATTGTAGTATGAGCAGACTAGAGATACCCCTTTGTGTTCTGCTGACACGGGAAAATAATTTTTTGTTATCTTTCTGAAAATATTACAACAAAATCTAAACACTCTCTTTGATGTATCTTCTGCTTCGAGTAACCCAGAGAAGTTGTTTCATTTCATCTATATGCATAATTCTGCCTTTTCGTTTTTCACTTAGCATCTAGAGTGGGAACAACAATAATATTGAAGATATTTTTAAATACTGAAATTCTATTTGAAATAAGATTTACTTATTCTGTTAAATTGCTCTATTACAAAATCATTTAAAATTAAAATTTTAGAATTAAGAATCATATAATATGCGGTGGTTTTGTTTTACCATGAAAGGAGGAGAAAAGAAAGAAAGAGGAGGAAGAAGTAGCATTTAATTGAGAGATTAATATATGCCTTTGAGAGATTATATGTGTGTTTACCATGAAAGGAGGAGAAAAGAAAGAAAGAGGAGGAAGAAGTAGCATTTAATTGAGAGATTAATATATGCCTTTGAGAGATTATATGTGTGGTTTTCAATACCTGCAATTTAGGATTTTTTTTCCATTATAAAGATGATTCAAGTAAGTCTCAAAAAAAATTTAAATAATTACCAGAAGTTGATACAGTAAGAGAAAGGGTTGTGCAAGTTTAACATCATACTCTGGAATGAAACAGTTATCTAAATATTCATAAATTGCTGAGAATGACTAGATTCTACTGTTTGCTTTTAATATGTGCTTAGAATTTCCATGGAAATTCCCAAGTTTGCGTAGTGGAAGTGGAGAAAATAAAATCTGTAAAAGAAAATAATTAATGCCAAGATCATTTGACAAACATAGAATCAGCTATTCTTACCCTGGTTCTTTACTCATAGACACTTCAACTTGACCAGTATTTTATTGCCAATAAACATTGTATAGATATACCATCATTTGTTTATCTGTTCATGTCTATTGGCTTTTTATTTGGGTTTAATGGTCTTACAGAAACATCTTTTTTTGGTTTATATTTATCCGGCATATCTTTCTGCATCACTGTATTTCCAACTACTTTGTATTCATTTAAAATGTTCCTTTATTACACAAAATATTCTAATTTCTTTGTTTAGTTAAGTCTGAGAAACCCAGTCTTTTGAGTGGTGGGTATCCTAGTCCAGGTTCTTTTGAAGCAGAACCTGACACGGAATTCTGGTACAAGTAATTTATTGAAGAAATGCTATTAGGAGAAACCTACAAGGAAGTGAGGGATGCAGAACAGAACTGGGGCAAAAAGCTAATCAAATATGTATTTCAGTTGATATCTACCCTTAGGTTGATCAAATGAGAAGCTCTGCATCTTGGAGTTGTCCAAACTCAAGACGAGGGACAGCTTTTTGTACTCCCCTTCAGTTAAGTCATTGTACGCCACTTCTGGGTCAAAGGCATAAGTTTCCATGCCTTTCTTTGTGATTGATTCCCCTTGGACAAGAGTAGTTTTCTAGAGCAGAGTAAAGCTATGAGCCATCAGATGCCTATGTTTGTGGCAGCCAGGAGATGGTGCGCTAACGATAAATGGAGTGTGTGTAGGGCACCAACAGCTTCTGCTATAGTTTACTCCTTACATTGCTCAAGTCATCTTGCTTCTCACATTGGTTCATTCCATTTGGGCACAGTTTCTCTAGGACTCTTCAGACTCAATATCTGGGTAAAGTTTCAAGATGAGTGTTTTAAGAATATACAATACCACTGATCTTAAACAAGTTGTTACTGATAGTCTTTCTTCTCTGCCACAAATTCTATATTTCAGTTCCATCAAGGAAAATTTCTCTTGTTCTAGGTGCCTTGTATGGTGGACTAAACTAGACAGTCATACCTGAGGTGACTAAATCCCTAATTATCATGTCTGTATGGAGCCATGGTTGTTGTACTTGTCCATTTAAAGATAAAACTATAAAATACAATATAATGTGATATCCTGTTTTATCATTTAAACATCCAATGTTCTCATCTTAACAATATTGTCTTCCAGTTTATGAATATACAATGAGCTCAATTTTTTTAGATCTTTAATTCAGCAATATTTTGTGGTTTTCAGTGTATAAGAATCGTACTTGTTTTATTAAATTTATGCCTAGTGATTTTATTCTTTTTATGCTACTGATTATGGAATTGTTTTCTTAATTTCATTGCTAGTGTGTAGAAACACAACTGACTTTTATATATTGACATTGTGTCTTTATACTTTCTGAACTCACTTATTTGTTTTAATAGTTTCTTAAGTAGGTTTCTTAGGATTTTCTTTAAGTGAGACCATATCATTTGCAGGCAGAGAGAGTTTTACTTCTTCCTTTCCAATATGGTACATTTTATTTCTTTGTCCTGCCTAATTGTCCTAGCTAGAATTTCCAGAGTAATACTGAATAGAAGCAGAAAGAGAGAGCGTTTTTGTCTTGTTCCTGATCTTGGGGATAAAACATTCAGTCTTTTGCCATTAAGTATGATGTTAGCTGTGGGTTTTTTATAGATGACCTTTCTCAGGTTGAGAAAATTCACTTCTATTCCTAATTTGTAGAGTGTTTTTACCAAGAGAAGGCATTGGTTCTGTGAAATGCTTTTTCTATGCTTATTAAGTAGATCACATGTAGATGGTCTCTTATTCTACTGATATGATGTATTACATCGATTGATTTTCATGTATTAAACCAAGCTCACATTCCTGGGTAACTCCAAAGTAGTCATGGTGTACAATTCTCTGTATATTTTCCTAGATTCAATTTTTTTGTATTTTAGTGAGGATTTTTTCATATATATTGAGAAGGGATATAGGTCTGTAGTTTTCTTTTCTTGTGATGTATTTGTCTAACTTTGGTATCACAGTAATACTGGCCTCATAGAATGAGTAGGGAAGTCTTCTCCCCTTTTCTATTATTTGGAAGTTTGTAAAGGATTGCCAATTTGAGTCTCTAATGACTTTCTCTATTTTCAGCTAAAATTTTCTCTACTTGTTGATCTTTTAAAAGAACCGACTTTTGGTTTGGGTGGCATTCTTCATTGTATTTCTATTCTCTATTTCATTTGCTTCCAGTCTAATCTTTATTATTCCTTTTCTTCTACTGACTGTGAGTTTAGTTTACTCTTCTTTTTTCCAGTATATCAAGGTACGAAGTTTGATTATTGATTTGAGGTATTTATTTAACGTAGATATTTACAGTTCTAAATTTCCCTCTGAGCACTGCTTTAGCTCTATTAAGCTCTTGTAGGTTGTATTTCTGTTTTCATTCATCTCAAATTATTTTCTAATTTTCCTTGGGATTTTTTTCTTGACATAATGGTCATTTAGAAGTATGTTGTTTAATTTCTATATATTTGTAAACTTCCCAAATTTCTTTTTGTTTTTGACTTCTAATTTCATTCCATTGTGGTTGGAGAACATATTTTTTATGATTTCAGTCACTTTAAATTTGTTGAGGCTTGTTTTATCTACCCAGGAGAATGTTCCATAAGTGCTTAAGAAGAATGTGTATTCTGCTTTTATTGTGTTGAATGTATTATAGATAACTGTTGTTCCAGTTGGTGTATAGTGTTGTTCAAGTTTACCATAGCCTTGTTGATCCTCTACCTAGTTGTTTATCCAATATTAAAAATAGGGAATGGAATTTTCCAATTATTATTGTTGAATTGACTATTTTATCCTTCAGTTCTGTCAGTTTTTGCTTCATGCGTTCTGGGACTTTGTTGCTAGGGCTATTTATTTTTATTCTTGATGGATTGAGGTTTTGTCATAAAATATCCCTTATTATGTATGTAACATTTCCTGTTTAGAGTCTGTTTTCCTGCTATTAGTACAGTCACTGCAGCTCTCTTAAGGTTACTCTTTGCATGATCTCTCTTTTTTCATACACTTACTTTTAATCTATTTGTGTATTTAAATCTGGGGTTTGTCTCATTAAGACAACATATAGTTGGATCTTGTTTTCCCTTATCTAATCTCATCTCTGCATTTTGATTGGAATGTTTAATCTATTCACATTTAATGTTATTAGTGATATGGTTGCATTTATATCTGCTGCGTTTCTTTTTATATGTCTCAAATCTTTTTTATTCCTCTGTTTCTCCTCACCCAATTTATATTCAATTTAGTATTTTTCAGTGTAAAACTTTAATTATTTTAACAATTTTAAATTATTATCTTAGTGATTTTTCTAGTGATATTTAACATAGCAAAATGTATTTAGATTTATACTAACATTATTCCAGTGAAATACCAAAACTTTTCCCCTATATAACTTTATTCACTTTCCTTTCTGTGCTGTTATATGTTATAAACTCAACAGTACATTGGTGTAATTACTGCTTTATACAACTGTATGTCTTTTAAAGAAGCTGAGAGAAGAAAAGAGAGCAAGTGTGTATTTTTATGGTTTATTATATTTACCTCTTATTTAGCATTTCTTATTTCTTTCATTTCTTCCTTTTAATTTGTTACCATCGTATGTTATTTCTTAATCCAACACTACTTTACTCTCCCCTACCTATGTATATCTGTGAATGTTTTAGCTCAACAATCCAATTATATACATATATGTATGCAACTACTCTTTAAATAAGTCAGATAAGAAAGAGTAAGAGGTATACATTTATATTGCCTTTTATAATTATCTACGTAATTACACCTACTGGGACTTTTTTTTAAATATAAATTTATAGTATTGTCTGGTTTCACTTGCTGTGCCTGAAGAATTTCCTTTAGTGTTTCTTGTAAGGCAGATCTTTTAGCAATAAATTCTCCAAGATTTTGTTTATCTGGGAATGTTAATTTTACCTTCATTTTTGAAAGACATTTTTGATGTACATAAGACTTGGTTGACCAAATTTTTTTAAATTTCAGCACTTTGAACGTGTCTTATCAATGCTTGCTTTCTGTCCTCTTCTGCTTCTGATGGGAAGTCACTTGTTGATCTTAGTGGAATTCCCTTCTACAAGATGAGTCAATTTTTTCTCTGCTGCTCTCAAGACTTTGACATACACATTCAGATTGTGATGTGTCTGAGTTTGCACCTCTGTATTTATTCAGTCTGGAGTTCATCAAAGTTCTCAGATTTGCCGATTATTATTTTCATCAAATTTGGGAAGTTTTCAGCCATTATTTATTTTAATATTTTTCCTGCCCTTTTCTCTTTCTCCACTATTGTTCTTCCATTATGCATGTTGGTGTGCTTATTGACGTCTTGCATTTCTCTGTGGCTCTGTTCATTTTTCTTCATTCTCTTTTCCCTCTGTTCTTCAGATTACCTAATCTCTTTTGATCTGTCTTCAATTTTGCTGATTCTTTCTTTTGCCAACTCCAATTTAATGTTGAAGTCATCTAGTGAATATTTCATTTTGGTTATTATACTTTTCAACTAAAGAATTTCCATTCAATTCTTTAAAAAAGTAATTTGTATTTCTTTATTGATATTTTCTATTTTGTGAGATATGGTCACCATACCTCCTTTTGGTTCTTAGATGTGGTCTCTTTTAGTTCTTTGAACATATTTGTACTGGCTACTTTGAAGTCTTTGCTAACTGCGCCATCTGGGCCACTTCAAAGGCAGTCTCTATTGTCTGCTTTGTTTCTGTGTATGGTCACAATTTGCTGTCTTGTTCATGTTTTGGAACATTATTTTTGAAAGTGGACATTTTCGATAATATATTGTAGCAACACAGGATGCTGATGCCTCCACTCCTGAGTCATGTTGTTGTTGTTTTGACTGGTCATTTATTTATGAGACTTGGCTGAACTGATTCCGTGAAGTCTATTTTCCCCTTGAATGTGAAAGTGTAACCTTTAATAGCCCTGCTCAGATTTTTGTTGTTATTTTTATCTTTTAGCCTGGTTACCTAAGCGTTGCCCCTGGATCAGCATAGGCCATTTATTATTCAAAGGTTGTGCTTGGTTATCTAGGGTTTGCCTGTGGATCCACATAAGCCACTTATTTCTCAAAGATTGTGTTAAGCCCCCTTAGCCAGTTAGATCTTTAATCTTTACTGTTGGATGCATTTGTGGCTTGGAGGCTGCAATCACACTTAAAGGAGTTTATGTTTTTGCCATAAGTTCAGCCGAGTATGAGTAGCTTGGATTTTCCTTCTGCAATCACTCCTGAGAAGGCGTAGCCTTGGCCATCAGGGAGTCTTCCAGGCTGCCAGGGAATTATGTAGCTTTGTTTTAAGGCTGGTTTCCCCGGAGTTGCCTCTCTGTATTAGTCTGCTTGGATTGCCACAACAAATTACCATAGACTGAGTGGCTTAAACAATAGAAATTTATTTTCTCACAGTTCTGGAGGCTGGAAGCCCCAGATCAAGGTATTTCAGGGTCGGTTTCTGGTTATGTACGGCTCTCTTCCCGGCTTGAAGACAGCCGCCTTTTCACTGTGTCCTCACATGGCAGACAGAGAGGGAAAGAGAGAACAGTCCATGGTGTCTCCTCTTACAAGGTCACTGCTCCTATTGGATCAAGGACCCACCCTTATGACCTCATTTAACCTTAATTTTCTCCATAAAGACCCTGTATCCAAATATAGTCACCTTGGGGGTTGGAGCTTCAACATGTGAATTTGGGAAGGACACAAACATTCAGTCCGTAACACCCTATGCCAGAATAGCTTGTTGTTCAGCCAGTCATTAGTCAGAGGTTGTGCTTAAGATCCAAGCACCATTGAGACTTCTGCCCATGGTTGATTAATCTCTTTGTGGTTTGGGAATGCTTTCAATTCTTCCCCACATCCTGCTCTGATTGCTTCTGCCCTGTGAGTAAGGGCTGTTTGGAGCAAGGGTGCTCTGGTCCTCTCAAGTACATCTGCTTGGATTAGAATTTCTGCAACATGGCGCTGGGGTTGGGATGAGAAATTCTTTCAGGCTACCTGCTCCCCTCCTCCCCACTCCCAGCCCACAGTATGAAACCAAACCTCAGAGCGGGACTTGAGGGAAGAGAGAGAACTCACATTCTTGGCTGTACCTTCCTGAATTGGAACTCCTGGAATAGTTTCCTTAAGATGTAGCTTGGGTTGCCAGGAGACAGGGAAGTGGGGAAAGGTGAGTTGTGGCTCACTGCCACAGACCCTTGCTATTCTCACTGAGATTTAGACAATTTACTTGAATGAATGTTTCTCCATGTGTTGTATGCACTTTGGACAATTTCCAGAGATGAAATTATTACTTTTCATAAACTTTTTTAGTTTGATCATTTTTTAGAGCGCTTCTATTGCACTCCTCACTCCTCTATTCTAGAAGTTGTCTCTATTTATAGATTTTTAAAACTGGAAGTAAATTTAGACAACATTTTCATTTACAAATGGAGCAACTTACCTCAGAATGACTTATCCAGGAATACAAAGTTAATTTAAGATAAAGACAGCACTAGACACCTCAATTTGAGAGTGGCACGTCCAAAACACTCCCAACTCCTCAGTCCTGTGTGGAATATTTCCTTGTAGCCTACTTGATTCTCAAAACTTTCCTGATTTGGCCAGTGGTTGCTTGCTCAAACTGGCTCCTGCATCCTTTTGATATGCTCCATATTCTTTGAATATCTCTTTACCTTCCAGCACAAAAAAGGTTTTATATTCTTATGCTTTCCATGCCTCATTCCTAGAATCAGGCATTTCTCCTATAAGTCTTGGTTCTTTTTTTGGGGGGGGGAGAAGATTAGCCCTGAGCTAACATCTGCTGCCAGTCCTCCTCTTTTTGCAGAGGAAGCCTGGCCCTGAGCTAACAGCCGTGCCCATCTTCCTCTACTTTATATGTGGAACACCTACCACAGCATGGCGTGCCAAGTGGTGCCATGTCTGCACCCAGGATCCGGGCCGGTGAACCCCGGGCCGCCAAAGCGGAATGTGCGAACTTAACCACTGTGCCACCAGCCGGCCCCATGTCTTGGTTCTCTTTTAGAGCAGTTTTAAGAGTATTAAGTATAATCTCTAAATTCTTAGAACTGTAATGGAATTTTCTTTCCATTCTTTCTTGTTAAAATATTTTGGTAAAGTTATTTCCTACAGCCTACTTGAAATTTTTCTGAATAAGAGTGGGCTCAGGTAAATTTATCTGAGTTTGACTACAGATTTTTTTCCCAATTAGCTTAGACTTGTCACAATACATTTCAGTCGAGTCCTCATTAAAATAATGCATTCACTTGTACCTTTTCTGTGCTGCTAGTTTTCAAACCTATAACAATATAACCTACTTCCTTTAAGGACTAAGTTATCAAATTTAAGAGGAAGAAAATAGAAGCTAAAGCTTAAAAAACACATAAGCTTATTCATTTCAAGAAAGAAAATCATGTTCTATAACTGGAGAAATTCAACCTCTAACTTTATTTTCTTTTATATATGTTTCAGCTTTGTGAAAGATGATACATAAATATATTTACTTAAGTCATAAAATCAAAAAGTATAGGGGCTGGCACTGTGGGCAGGTGGTGAAGTTCAGCACTCTCCAGTTTGGCAGTCCAGGTTCAGTTCCTGGGTGCAAACCTACACCACTTGTCAGCGGCCATGCTCTGGCGGTCACCCACACACAAAATAGAGGGAGCTGGCACAAATGTTAGTTCAGGGTGAATATTCCTCAGCAAAAAAAAAAAGTATAAAATAGAAAGAGAGAGGGAATTTATCAAATAGTTTCTAAATTTTATCATAACCATGAAAAGATAAAAGTCTTAAATGATCGCAAATTGTGAAAATATAGAAGTAAACAATATATAATATTTTCATATTTTATATAATTATGACTTTAAAAATTGTTTCTTAAAAGAAATGAAATTACATTGTGATGTCCTTCAAGGCTCTTTAAGGTTTTTGTCAAATTAACGTTGGAAACATTATTTTACATTTGATTTATTATTGAATTTTATTTTAGTACTTTGCTCTTATGTTTGAGGTGGTCATCTCAAATGGATAGCTTTTTTCTTCCTCATGAAACATTTTTCTTCAAGTCGGAATAGCTGCTATGTTCTATTATTTACTTTGGAAATTAAAACTAGTACATAGAATTAAATATCTTTTTCTAAAACAGCTTTATGGTTTGTCGTCAGCTACGCGATGATGTTTTATTTATTGAATATGAAGTTCTAATGACAATTGTCAGAATTATATTGTTGTCTTTCTGAGATTTTCTTTTGTAAAATTCCAATCTATCAGGGTTTACTAAATCACTTTCTGTCATTTACTACCACATTGCCACATTGTAGTCACTGATTTTTTTCACAAATATGAAAATTAATAGAAACACTTTTAAAATACCCTTTCCAGATGCAGAGTCAGATAGAAATATAGCCCTAATTTACCAAATCTTATAATAATTAACTAAATTTAGAGGATAAGTCCCAATAATTTAGCTAAAATTTTTCTACCACTTGATTTTATTTTATTCATTCATCATCTTAAAGGTTGAAATTAAAAGAACTTGTGTTTTAGAATCCCCAGGACATAAACCCTGTATTTAAATATTTGATGTGTGACATTGGGAAATCATTTAACACACTTGATCCTTTTGCAGCTGAAAAATAGGATCATGATGTGTGCTTTCCAGAGTTGTAAATATTAGATTATTATGATAATAGAATCTGTGTGAAGTACACTGTCTATATTTGCTTATACATTTAAGCTATTATTGAGTATCCACTTTATGCTGAGAAATATTTCCTTGTACAAGTGTTTGTTTTCCTTCTAATATTTACTTTGTAACAAAATTTACCTGAAATAATGATAATAAAAGTAATTCCCCCTCTTGCTCCAGCTCTTGATTTGGACATTAGAAGGTAACACTGGCTTGAAATAAAACTCACAGGCTCTTGAAGAAATGAAAATTCCCACTAAAAAAATATATACCCTTAGGGGCCAACCTGGTGGCATAGTGGTTAAGTTTGTGTGCTCCACTTTGGTGACCCAGGGTTCGTGGGTTCGAATCCCCAGCTTGGACCTGTGCACCACTCATGGGGCCATACTGTGGTGACGTCCCACATACAAAACAGAGGAAGATTGGCACAAATGTTAACTCAAGGACAATCTTCATCAGGCAAAAAGAGGAAGATTGGCAATGGATGTTAGCTCAGGGCTAATCTTCCTCACCAAAAAAAAAAAAGAAAGAAAGAAAGAAAAAACATAACTTTAACTGCATTTTTAAAGCTTAGCATTTTCAATTACTTTCTACTTTGTATTTCTTTTGTATGGTTCCCTGGGTTGTGTGCCCTTTCTAAAGTGCTCTTTAGAGCACTTTCTAAAACAGTGCTCACATAGCTGTCAAAACTAAGCTCTGCAAAGGAAAGGTCAGACTTCAACAGATTATTCTGGTTTCCATGGAAACTGACTTGATTTAGGAAAAAGCTGTAAGTGCTTATAAATAATCATGGATTCTAAAACTTTGTTGCCTTCCTTTGACAGGTGCGGTGATCTCACCTGAGAAAGGGCCAGTTCATAGATGATTCTTAAATGAGAATTTCAAACATTAGTACTAATTTTTCTGTCTTTAATTGGCATCTATAAATCCTGTGCAGCGTCACACTCCTCCAAATAAAAACCTTCATTAAAATGAATCAGATATTTTCAAAGAAGCAAATTACTTGACTATTACATGTGCTTTTTCACCAGTGCTTACACTTTTGTATCTTCTGCTTCCTGGAAGAGTGATCAAGATACTGAATGGTTTAACCTTATTCCCTTTGGATATAATGATAATATATTGATAAGGGAATCTATGTTAGGGATGCTAGTCCTCTACGTATTTTGGACAGTAACATAAGGAAATATCAACTACACTGAGGCCATGTAGAGCCAAGGGAGAGTCATTTGTATGGGATCAATCATGAATTAGAAAATATTTGGGGGTACATTATTTTAGAAACCTATACATTCGATAAAGGAGCCATCAGTAGCAACCAAGGTGGACTTGGATTAACCACATAGAATGGTTAATATCTGGAGTAAATTATTCATGTCTGTGTTTACCTTTTTTCACAGTAATATTTTGATTATTAGACCCACATAGATAACAAGCCCCCTGGAAAAAGTTGCAGGCAGAAATGCTAGTTACTCTATTACTATTTTTACCTTTCTCACTTTATTTTTCAAATCTTTTCCCCTATTTTTTCCCTTATTTTCTTTCCTTCTTCCTTAAATTTGCCAAATTATCTTAAGAATTTTATGCCAATACATACAATTAATGAAAGAAGTTCATAAGAATACCATAAAAATTATTCAGGAATTTTCAAGTACATATAATGTTGCTTTAAGACAGTACCAAAACAAATTTTGCTTTATCCTCCTTTTTCCAAATACCCATTAAGATACCTTTGAATGAATCTTAACAAACTTGAGATGGAAATAACTGAAAATATAAAATAGGTTTCAATCCTTTTTAAGAGTCTAAGAAGAATGTTTACTAAAAATAGTTGACTTGAAGCTCAAGTGCAAATCATAAATAGTTGTTCTACAACTGGAAATAGTTTAGAACAAACCTTATAATGTGAAATGAAAAGAAGAAATTCTCCACCCATGTCTATGCCTTGTTTCAGAGTCCAGTTTTGTACAAAGCAGGAAAAAATAAAAAGAGTAATTTCCTATCTTATCCTTTTGTTGCACCCTTATTAGAAATTTAGTTCTGATTGATGGTCCCATAGACATGTATCCTGTTATACAAGGGCTCAGTGACTTGCCCAAAGCCATCAGTAAGCAATAGGACATCATTAGAACCCTGTGCTCCTTCCCGATCCAAGACTCTTTGTACAACTCAAGAAATTAATTATACTGGAAACTTCAAGTACCAAAACCTGAATTTGGTCTAAACTAATTATGAGAGACTGATTCTTTTGCTGGGAAAACAAAGTAAGGAAGAGGAATGTTGTATTTGAATAATGGTCTTTAGGTTTGTATAGGTGCAATATTCAAAGAATGACAACCATCTTTCTTAGAACCTCTATTACCACACCAGGTTTGTTTTTGCCCGCCGCCCAGAAAGCCAAACACCGAGATGCCAAGCTTGCAGCAGAGAGAGAGTTTAATCACAAGGCAGCCATGTGAGAAAGAAAGAGCATGAGCCTCAAATCTGCTTCCCTGAAAATAAGGACTCAAGGATAATTATGGGATAGAGGGCAAGGTGGTCGTAAATGTGGAGAGAAGGTGATTGGAGGTGAGGAGAGGTGAGGTAATTGATGGTCTGCACAAGCGTAGTCAGACTTCATCCCTCTTAACAGGACCCATGTTCACAAAATGGCAGCATTAGCATGATCTGAGGGTGGAGTTTTTAGCCTCTTGACATCAAAAGGTTGCTTATCGGAAATCTGTGTGGGCCCAGTTAATGAGCTGGGGTCTCAACAGGCCTGAAGTGGACGAGGGGTTCTAGTTCCTGAAAAACAGCTCACCCACCCATTACCATGGTGACCGAGGCTCCAGGGAGATGTTATCTATAAGAGCCTAGTGGGAGTTCCGTAGCATATTGCCTAAGCAGCACAGTTAACAGTGGGTGGGTTAAACAGCTAAAAGCTGTAATCAGTAATTGCAAAAAGGAAAAAAACCTTTAGTTCCTAGCTCTTAATCACCAATGGCTAACTCTCTGCCTGTTTCACCTCTTCTGAAAGTAAAAAAGGGGAGCTGGGCTTCTTGGGGCATTTAAGTTTGGGATAGGATACTTCCTGAAGGCCTTTGAAAAGACAGTATATTATCTGTTTGAAATTAATAATCAATCAAGTCTTGAACACCTAATGCTGTACTAAGAAGAATAAATGAGGTAAAAGACAAACACTGTCATGTTTTCAATGGACTTAACACCATACCTGGAGAAGTAATCATATATGAAACAAACAAACAAACAAAAAGAGATGTGGCCTGTTACAACAATTACCCCTCTCTGGTAAATGCATATTGCAAACTCTTGCAGCAAGACTGATACTGAATTGGAGATGTACAAAACCAGAGGACTGCTTTATATTTATAATATTACAGCAGTATTCTAAATGATAGATGATAACCACCTGGACTAAGGGAGTAGAGGGGGATAAAAAAATGAGTATGAGAGATGTTCAGATAAAATTCTATAACTCTATTCTCTTTGCATGACCAAAGCCTACTCACCCTTTAAGATGCAGCTCAAAATGAAAATTCCCGATGAATTTGAAAGAATGATTGCTCTCTTTTCTGTGCTTTCAAAACACTTTGTTCAAATTGCCAATATATCACTTATCGGGATGTAGCGTCAGACCCTGCCACATTTAACTCTGTAGCCTTAGTGTTTGCTGTTGTCCCCGTCAAAAAGTCCTCACTCAATACATGTTTGCTGAATTGAATTATGTCTTTCAGTTCTTTTTTCCCTTAAATCTAGTATTTGGGATTTGAAAACAAAATCCACAAAGATGAAAGAAATTGGGATTAGTAACAGTCTGACTTTAGACTTTCAAATAGAAAGGGTCTATTAGCAGAGAAGCCTGTAACTAGATGTTCTTTATTCCTACCACAATAAAATAAGTTTATGCTATAAATAATAGCTTCAGACCCAGCCGTGGTGCTCTGGTGGTTAAGATTCAGCACTCTCACCTCCTCCACTAGGGGTTTGTTTGCTGGTCAGCGTACCCACCCCATCCTCATCTGTTGGTTGTCACATTGTGGCGGCTGCATGTTGCTGTGATGTATATTCAGCCTCACTAAAAAGTAAAATTTAGATTTCCCGGTCAATTTTAGAGTCCATTGAAATAATTACTTTCAATATTATAAATAAAAAACCAGTGTTTCTTTGCTAATTTAAACATAAATGTAAACAAATTTGATGCTTATGAATTAATCACGATATCTCAATAACATTCCAACTTGTTCTAGAAGCTTCTAAAAATCATTCCAAAGTTAGTAAGATATATGGACACATTCCATCATATTCTTGTACACTTAATTAGGCTAACCTCACTGTTATTTCATTTACAGAGAGAGCACATAATCCATTTAGAACTATCTAGCAAACTCATCATTGCACTGTGGTTCAAGGTGATTACATATAAAAGCAACAATTTCTATGATTCTGTTCTTGCTGCCAAGTTACCATACACAAGATGTAAAAGGAGAGATCCAAACCAGAGACGTCTTCAGGAACTCATTAGTTGTTATGAAAAACATCACAACAGTATCCCAAACTGAAATGGTTAGTTATCAGGAAAAAGGATGACATTGAGAAAGGAAAAAAGGTAAAGTGAGAAATATTCACACAGAAAGAAAATAGGTAGTATTTGTAAAATGAAAATAATTTACCCAATTTTATGTTTTTAAATTTTTTTCAGCAAGGAATATATTAGTATTTAAAGCCTCATATATGTGTGTGTGTATGTATATATATACATAATTTCATCTACCTCATCAATCATGTATACAGAATCCACTATTACCTCCTCTTTCTTTTCTCCTTAAAAATGTATCTCTGGGACACATTTTACATATTATCTCCAATATGTAAAGAACTTGGAAGTCATCTCTCTAGTCCACATGCAAAAAAGTAAACTTAGACACAGACCTCACAATTACAAATAACTCTAAAGAAATCATAGATTTAAATATAAAATGAACCACTCTGTAACTTCTAAAGGAAACATTCGAGAAAATCCATGTGACCTTCAGTTTGATGATGAGTCTTTAGATCTGGGCATGGTCCATGAAAGAAAATGTTGAAAGGTTGGACTTTATTAAAATTAAAAACCTCTGCTTTCTGAAAGACACTGTTGAGAGAATCAAATGACAAAACAGAGCCTTGGAGAAAATATTTTGAGCACACATACGATAAAGAACTTGTATCCAAAATATACAAAAAACTCGAAAAACTCAACAATAAGAGAAAAAAATGAAAAGTGGGTGACACCTCAATAACAAGATACACAAATGGCAAATAAGTATATGAAAAGATGTTCAATGTCATTTGCCATTAAGGAATTGCAAATTAAAACAAAAAGGAGATACCGCTACATGCCATTAGAATGACAAAAATAAAAATAAACTGGCGGTACCAATTGTGAGAAGGATGCAGAGCAGCAGGAACTCTTCTTCATTGCTAGTGAAAATGCAAATTGGTAAAACCACTTTGGAAAATAGGCAGTTTCTTACAAGGCTAAACACAGTCTTACCATATGATCCAGCAATTGCTCTCTTAGATGGTTATCCAACAGGTTTGAAAACTTATGTCCACACAACAGCTGCATGCAAAAGTTTATAGCAGCTGTATTGATAAGAATCAAAAATTGGAAGCAGCTAAATATCCTGCAATAAGTGAATGGATAAACAAACTGTGGCACATCCGTATTATGGAATATTATTCAGCAATAAAAAGAAATGAGCTATGACACAAAAAGATAGAGACCTTAAATTCATACTGTTATGTGAAAGAAGCCAGTTTGAAAGGGCTAAATACTGCAGAATTCCAATTAAATGACATACTGAGAACAGCAAAAAGGATAGAGATGATAAAAAGATGGGTTGTTGCCAGGGCCTCAGGGGACGATAGGAAGGCTGAATACCTGAAGACACTGGGGACCATTTAGGGTGGTGCAAGTGTTCTGTATGATACTATACTGGCAGAAACATGACACCTTGTACTTGTCAAAACCCATAGAATTTTATCACAAAAGAGCGAACTTTAATATATGCAGATTAAAGGAATCATTTTGGACGTCAGTGGATCCCAGGATGGCATACAGAATGCGATAAAACAGTTGAACTGTATAACAAATTTGTGAAACCACCTCACTGAAAGGAAGGAGAAAAGGATGCTGGCCTAAGTAACTTTGAAATTGAGTCGAATATTTAAAGCTACAGGGAAAGAAACTGTACACCGTTACTGTATTCTGTGGGTTAAGAATTCTGATACTGCTCTACACGTATACTGGGATTGAACAATTAAGTCAATGGATAGCGGATAGTGGGAACAGGATCTCTCACTTTTGTAGTAGGAGGTTACAGATAAGTGAGGGGAGGAGGTGAGAATAATCCATGTGGTCATGGATTATAGTTGCAGAGGTCATGTCAACTCACAATTAGCTTAATACAAAAATAGATGGTTATGTACAGAAATATTTGTAGATATCCGTATATACACAAGTTAGTGTACATACCTATATTTCCATGCTCTGTCAACTGAGAGGGCCTAGAAGCAATGGCACACCAGTAGTAATGAGCACACCTAGCACTCAAATCTTGGTTTCTAATACTATTCTCAAATAAAAGAAACCAAAGGTCTTTAGAGAAAAAGCTGATTCTAGGACTGGGGAAGGAAGTATAGATGATCCTGGAGGATGTTGTAATGCCAGAAAGTAATGAAGGGTTCCAAAAAGAAAGAAAGAAAAGAGAACTTACAATGAATGATGGGGGTGATAGAGTCCAAGAGACAAAGGAGCCACTAGAAAGAGCTCCCAACAACCAAGACTAAGACAGTTTGAGCAAAATATAAATAAATTAGTATTGGATTTGATGAGGATCAAGTCTTCCCCAGGAGAAAAGCTCAACACATCCTGGCCTACATATTGATCTGTATCACCCTCCAGGAAGCACAGTATGTCCTGACCTGATCCGATCTGATTCTTATCTAAAATTATAGGACCACCCAATAACCAGACCCCACCTACACTGATACCATTTTAGCAACTTTTTTACATAATCTTTCCTTTGTCTTGTAAAGAGATAACTCATATATCTATGCCTTATAAATTTAACCCTACCTTCAACCCGTGTTTGCAGCTCTTCTCTGCCCATGGGTCCTGTCCCCCTGCTGTTCTCTGAATAAAGCAGCACTACTACCAGAACTTGAGAGTCCAAGAAATCTTTCTTTCGACTCCTCAGCTCGCCTAGCCTGCATCAGGTTGTAATCCAAAAAATAAAACAAATATATACAAGTCCTTACTGATATAAATAAATTACTGAAAGAATAAACTAGGAAAAATAGACAAATCTCTGTGCAGAAGAAATCCAAATAATTTATGTAGATTATTGCCACTCAGGGAAGTGGAGTATAACTCCCCACTCTTTAATTTGGACTATGTGTAGTGAATTTCTTCCAAAAAGTACAATGCGGCAAGGAAGGAAAGAGTAACTTTACGGTGGAGGAATCTGGCAACCACACCCTTAGACAGGTGATCAAGGTCAATGTCAGTATTAGAAAGTCAGGTTGGTAGTATGTGCCCTTAATATGACACCATGAAAATGGCAGTTTATCTCCGTGGTCTTCCTCCCCAAAATGCATAACCCTAGTGTAATCATGAGCAAAGCACCAGAAAAATCACAACTGGGGGGTAATTTACAAAATGCCTGACCTGTGATAAAACAATCACTCCTCAAAACTGTCTAGGTCATCGAAAACAAGGGAAGTCTGAAAAACTCTCCCAGCCACCTTTAAGCTAAGGAAACACGGCTGTGAATGCAATGTAGTGTCTGGGACTGGATCTGGGACAGAAAAGGAACACTAGATTAAAAACTAAGGAAATCTGAAAGAAGCACGCACTTTAACTAATAGTAATGTATCATTGTTGATGCATTAATTGTGACAAATGTACAATACTAATGTGAGATATTAACAGAGGAGACCTGTGGGGTATATGAGAAATTACTATCTAGGCAGAAAGAGAGAGTCTGGTGTGGGGCATCAGAGCCTGAGCAGGTTTAGGAGGGCAGCCCTATAAATATGGTTCAGTGTAGGAGGCTAGAGCAAAGGGAGGTGAGAGAAGAGGGGAATGATCAAATAACACGTAATTAAGAATATAGGAGCCAGTTTCTTGCTACGTAAAAGGAAGTTACACATATAGAAAGGAACAAAACTAGAATGAACCTTGTAGGGCTTCTGTATCTACGTAGCTAATTAGCTACCTGCATATGAATTTGCGCTTGTAGGATAAACATATATGTTCCCTAGTGCTGTCTACCATGAAGTGCCACGTTTGGCACTTAGATATTGGCTCCATGGAGAAGTGGTGGATTCTAGGTCTAGGGCAGAGAAGTTACACGAGAAGGCTAAAATACTTTGTGCCAGAAGGCAGGGAAGATCTCAAAGAAACTTGGGAACATGAGAAAAAGATGCAGAAGTCAGCTTGAACAAGGACCCACTAGGAAATTAGGGCAATTTGAGCATCAAAATAAATAATAATAGTAATGAATTATAACCTATTAAATAAAATAAGGATCCATGAGTCCATGCTGATATAAACATGTTAATGAATATGTTGAAAGTTTCATACAGAAGAGTGTAAGTACATAGTTTGAAAGTACTTCCCCACAAAATACTTATTAATTTTAATAGAGGAA